>NC_090935.1:1145863650-1155863650 GCF_040938575.1 Ambystoma mexicanum
AAAAATTGAATAGCAGACTTTGCTAGTTAAACAAAGATCTTGGTTAGCAAACCAACCCATTTGATTAGCAATGCTGTACTAATATTTTGAAGATGATATTTTTTCTAACAAAGAGTGGTGAGCATAACAATTTGTGAACTTCTCAGATTGTCTTTGTTCTGATCTGTTGCAACTTAGGGACAAAAGAAGGGATAGTTGACCTATCTTTCTCCTTTTGATACATTAGTCTCCCAACCAATAGTGTCACCCCCGCCCCCCATATAAAAAAATCTGGGGGTTCCCAATTATAAGCAGCGCTTAAGGACAACCCTTTTGGTTGTTGGGTTCAATAGAAATTTCAAAATAAGTAATCATTGACCTATTGGTAAAATGGAAAACACCAATTTTTACAGATGAGGTCTATCTCAAACTAATGAGTTTGCCCTCACTGTTGAGCGATAATGTAAATACACCACTAATGACCGTACAATCAAATGATGCAGAAGTTCTGCTCCAAAAAAAGAAAAAACTTGTAATAACAGAGAGCCATGGACAGCTCATGCTAGCATATCTGAAGGCCGGGATTATCCCAGAAGGCCTACAGATCAGAAACATTCCCTGAGTATTTACACATAAAATGAAGTTCAGAGGTAAATTCAGTAGGGTAAGCAATAAATGCTCCCAAGATCTCTTGATACTTATAATTGAAACCTCAGTGGAGGAAACAAAATTACAACGTGATGAAATTGAACACTTGGAATCCAAAATCAAACAAGAAAATGTGATCAAAGACCTCAAAGAGGTTCTAACTAAAATGGAAGAAGAAATAGTAAAATTCAACAAAACAATCCTTGAGAAAAAAATTTGGAAATTAAAAAAAGATGTGGAACATTACAAGGAAACTAAAACCTATCCATATTTGGTTGAAACCTACTATGAAGATCTTAACAAACAAAATCAATCACGTAACACTAATTCAGTTTATAAGAAACAACCTTATGTGAATTTCTCAAATTCATCGAACAGCTCCACAAGTAGTGGACCTAACCCGAGCATGTCCACTGGAGCGAGTAATTCGAGCAGACCTCAACAACAACAACCACCACCACAACAACTACCTCCGTTTTTTTCAAGGGCAGGGCAGGAAAGGCCGCAAAAGATACCAGGGGCCACCACGGATGCAAACGAGGAACTAGCAGGGACCTCCTCTAAATTGGTAATACCTATCTATAACTTGACACAGTATGCTCTGTCACCAGCAGAGGAACAAGTACTGATGAAAGGTTTATCTTTTGTGCCGACGTCCAGAGCAAAAAAAAAAAATGTTGAAACAGAAGTGGAGCTTCAAAAATTATTTCGTGTTATTAGACTGAAATATTTCTTTAGAAATTCCACAGAACCTAAAAAACAAACAAGTACTACAGGTTTAAAGTCAGCATCAAAATTTACACCCTTGAACTCCATGGTCACACCGGCGATCATAGCATTTGAAAACCGAATCATCAATGAAACGCAAATTTTACTACAGACCAAAAACAACAGTAAAGATAATTTGTCAAAAATAGAAAAGGGAGCACTAGCCAAACTAAAATCTAATGACACTTGTCATCAAGCCGGCCCATAAAGGGGGCGGTATTGCTTGTGGGACAAACATGACTATGAAAAGGAAGTGCTTAGACAGCTCAATGACCCGGCAACATATCGAAAACTTGCACATGATCCTACCGAAAGACTGAAGGAAGAAAGTTTGATGAAACACGCCCTAGAAGAAGGGTGGATTGATGACGATGAACATTCATTTCTAGTTAATAACAATCCTACTACTCCAGCTTTTTATGTTCTTCCGAAAGTGCATAAAAGTCTGACATCTCCACCGGGACGACCAATAGTTGCCGCCATTAATTCAATCCTCGAACCTCTTTCTATGTATGCTGACTGGTTTTTATGGCCCTTTGTTGCTCTTATGCACTCATATATTAAAGATACCACCAGTATGATTAACACCATAAGCCTTGTCCCAATATCATCAGAGGATGTCCTAGTCACCCTAGACGTGGTCAGTTTATACACCAGCATACCTCAACAAGATTGCTTGACAGTGATGGCCAAATATCTAGACTCACGTACAACAACTATCTCAAGTTCCCTCCGCATTCATCCTAGAATGTATACGTCTTGCATTGAGAGAACATTTCTTTGTGTATGGTACCACCTACTATAATCAACTACAAGGAACGAGTATGGATGCAACTTTTGCCCCAGACTTGGCAAACCTTTACATGGATAATTCTGAAGAAAATACTGTATCATCCAACCAATCCATTCAGTCAAAACATACGTACATGGCTTAGAAACATCGATGATGTATGCATGATCTGGAGAGGGTCCATTACTAAACTGATGGAGTTCCACACATGGTTGAATACTCAAAACCCATGTATACAATTCACGATTGAATATCACATGCAACGAGTTGCCTTCCTTGACTTGGAAATAGTCAAAACGGATCATGGTACATTAGAAACTGTACTTTATAAGAAACCTACAGATGAAAACACGCTGCTAAACTATGCAAGCTTTCATCCGAAGAGCCTGAAGGAAGGCCTCCCCTTTGGCCAGTATCTGCGCATTCGCAGAAACTGTTCACAGTTAGCCGACTACAAAACCCATGGGGCGGCATTAAAAACAAAACTAAAAGATTGGGGCTATCCCAAATCAACAATACACCGGGCCTATAAATGTGCCCAACACATGAACAGGGACACATGTTTACACACGATGCCTAAAACGGCCCTAGAAAAGATGACGTGTGAGCACTTTTAGCCCAATCAGCGGCTCTTTACGTAAAATCATTTTGAAACATTGGGACATGATCACTACTGAAGACTTTCGTCCATCTAAACCCTGTTTTGCCTTTAAACGTCAAAGGAATTTAAAGGATAGCTTGGTACATACCTTTCCAATACCACAAAAACCTCTACAAACACAAAGCACATTATGGGGCCTGCCCCCAGTCACTGGACACCATAGGTGTGGCAAATGTTCGGTCTGTCCACAAACCAGGGACATGAAAAGGCATCACTATAGGCACTCGTCTGGTTCCCCTGACAGAGTTTACCAACTGCCTGACAACTTGGGCACTTTATGTCATAATATGCCCCTGCAACCTTTTCTATTTTGGTAAAACCAAACGACAAGTAAGACAGCGCATATGTGAGCATAAATCGTGTATTCGAAATCAGATGGAAAACAAACCTTTGGTAGCTCACTATATGAAAAAACAACATAAACCGACTGAAATGCTTTGGAGTGTGGTACAAGTGGTCAAACAGGCACCTAGGGGTGGTAATCGAGATCTTATGTTGACACATATTGAACAAAAATGGCTCTATGACACTAATGCAGTGAAACAGAGCCTAAATGTGGCCGTAGGATGGAGTATATTTCTGTAATGCATGTTGGCATCATGTTGTAGCTCCCAGAATGCATTCCATGTAGCCCAATTTGCAAAACGTCAAGAGGGTCCTTGCAGTTGTTAAAATTCTAATGAGCTGCATTTTTTGCAAACATCTGTGCAAGATTCAAATATTTTTTCCTTCTTTGAACTTAGTCCGGGTTTAAATTCTGTCCGGGCGCTCCGAGTAGGTAAACATTTAGTTTATTTAATTGTAAGAACATTAATATGAGTATCTCTGCTGTCTAGCAACCAAATTCTAATAGGGTATAAGATTGATGCTAGCTGCCTTTTTTGTATTTTCAACAATGGGTGATATGTCACAACATCTGTGCAAGACTAAAATATGTCTCATTTTTCCTTGTTTACCCCTTTGGAAGTGATGGCTGCATAATAGATAAAAGTGGATGTTTTTCCTTTTCCTCCTTTGGGCTTAAAAATTAAAATTTGTCCGGGCACCCCTGCAAGGTTAATATTTACCCAATTGTAAGCTCATTAATTTGAGGCCCTTTTGTTTATCAACTAAAATCTAAAATCTAACGGGGTACAACATCAATGCCGGACTGTTGATATGTCTTGTAGAGCAGTGTCCTGTTGCGCTTTCTTAGTCTCTGATGGTAGGCCAGCTTGCAATAAAAAACTACAACTCCCAGAATTCACAGTGAGCACACAGTATGAGAAGCAGACATTCATCGTTAGAACTACGAATGATACAGTCATCGTTTTTTAAAGCGTTTTTCAAGAACAGTTTTTCAAGAACAGTTTTTCAAGAACAGCTTTTTCAGACATATCCTTCATTACAAAATAGAGTTTGTCGATTTTTGATCTGACATTCAAAAAATATATCACGGATCGTAAGGATCACGTGACTTCTCTCGTTACTGCCGGGCCGAATACGAAGGGGATCTAATCGGTCTGCAGCGTTTTCTCTGTTAGGTGTGCTTCGAACGCGCTCCCCGAGCAGCAAAAAGAATTTGAGAAAACATCACGGAGGTGAGTGCTTCTTAGGGTTTTCCTTTTCTTAACGAGATTTCAGCTAGAATTCAGTCATAATTAGCCTGCCACCAGTGAATGTCTGAACAAAAAAAGCATCCTCTTTTTATAACTGAAACACACTAGCACTCTGCGAGCATGTCACGGTATAGTGTTTCAGGGGACAATGCACAAGAATGTATTAACAAGTAGTAGAGAAGAAGTGACCTAGCTTTGTACTCATAAAACGAGGGAATGTAAATGTGTTTTCTTAGATACCGCTATCCCATGTAGCCTGAAAGAAAAACGGGGATTGGATAAGCGACACTGAGCATTTTGTTAATGGCTCGAGGGCATGGAAATGTTGTTTTCTTAGATACCTTTACCTTATGCAGATGGGTTGGTCATTAACCACCGCGGGGGTGTTGTGTTTCTTAACCTACAGATGGCAAACGACACTGATCATTAACAATTAGACAAGAAAGATTCCCGACTGTGAAATAGAGGGCGGCATGACAAAACAATTCTAACATCATCAAACCTGATCTGCCAATTTAAAGGTACTTTCCTTTTACAATCTCTTGTGCTGGTTAAAATGAGGGCACTTTCTGCATTAACAAATGAATGCACTAAAATGAATACTAATGTGGATTTATTTCGACCCACAGGCATGAACAAATGATGACTTCAATCTAAACAAATACCGAATGAGCAGCCAGATGGCGCCAAATTGTTCTTTATGTCCCGAAGCAAACTTAGTTCAATACAGGCCAGTCAATAGTTGGAGGCATCAGAATATAAATGCCTTCTCTGTCTGAAAACCACTAAGGAATATATTTTTAAGAATTCTTTTTTTAATTCTTTTTAGATTCGTTTGCAATCAACTGTGAAACTGGGGAAGTATACATCACATATGAAACTACTTTGTTGTCCTGAAGACGGCCTTTACTAACCAGACCATACAGCACCGTGAGGATGAACTGTAGGAGGACTGTTGGCCGAAACATATGTCGACTAGAATTGTGGAAACTATTACCAGTTTGTGCTTCCATTGAATCTACTTTTAACATCGTAAGTGGTCGGATTTTCCTCGTTAAGGTGGACGTGCTTGCAATAGAGGTTCGGTCCACCCTAAACAAGCAGAGTAACAATCCAGATGAACAGTATTTTAGACTGCATCCCCCCTTTTTCGTTGTGTACTTTTGTGGTTGGATTTTTTCCTTCTTTTCCCTGTGGCACTTGTTGCCCATACTGTGGTGCAGAAGCATCAGTAGAGTGTAAGTACGAGTGCACAGGTTGAGTAATATATGTGATTAGATGTATATGTATAGTTTGTCTTGAAAGGTTTTAATGTTGTATAAAATGCAGTAAAATAAATGAAGATGATATTTTTTCTAACAAAGAGTGGTGGGCATAACAATTTGTGAACTTCTCAGATTGTCTTTGTTCTGATCTGTTGCAATTTAGGGACAAAAGAAGGGGTAGTTGACCTATCTTTCTTCTTTTGGCTAATATTTTTAATGTCAACTGACGTTATTTGTACCCAAAACATAAAATGAGCATCAATATAGCCTGTCTACCGCTGAAGACATTAGTGAGACTGGTTAGGCCTGGAAAATTCTTTAAATTCTGCTACACCTGCAGCTTGAGTAACTTAGTTTACATACTCGACCTAAGAGAAATGCACCCGACCCATGACAACGGATGACAAAATGTAAACTAGCTTTCTGTAAAATGGTGCATGTCACCAGAAGCCCACTTTGTTTGGCACCTAGATGCCAGCCATTCACAATGAAACTTGTATTCGACATTTACTGATACCAAAGTAAATGTTAAATAAAAGTTTCCAACATCACCAGCAAATGGTACTCGCACTTCATAAAATATGCTGGAGTGGGCGAGTAGACTTTGCAAGCCCTGGCTGAATGTCTGTAAAATGTTACTGCATGAATGGACACAAATAAATAGATATGATAAAAAGGCTTTGAAAACAGTTTGTCCAGCACTCCAACGCAGGTGCCAACATATAATGCAATCATGATCATAGAGAAAAACAAGCTCTGGAGGCAACTACAATGTATGGTATTGCTGCAGATCTGAAGATGTACAGTCTGGATGCAACTATTGATCACTACTTTGCGGAAACATCTAGTTAGCTTTGTGTATCGAAATTATATGACATTTTATTTAGATCGCGCCTATACACAAGTGTTTCAAGGCGCGACGAGGCATGGGAAGGGAACAAGGGGGAATATGACAATCTTACTAGACCCAGTGACATTGAGATCAGGCAAGTGGAGGGAGGGGGAAGGGGAGAAGTGCCAGGGGGAGAGGTGCAGGACATATGATCGACAAAACACAAACCAAGCGATACAAAACAAAAATAAAAAAAGGAAGCGCGGCCAGCACGTGGCAGTGCAATGGCTAAGTGCAGGCAGCAGGCAATTGAAAGTGCAGTTAAGGGGACTATAGGGGAACAGATACAGCCCCAAAGTGCAGTGTTGCCAGGCGGCAGTGCAGGTGTGCAACTGCGGGGCAGGGACCTGGGCCACGGGGTTCTGAGGGTAGCCAGCTAACTAGTGCAGTGATAGACAGATCAGCAAGGAAGAGTAAGAGAGAAGGCAGAAGCAAAGAGGAAAGTCTTGAGCAGCTTCTGGAACCTGATATGGTTCTGCTGAAGTTTCAGAGAGGCAGGGAGGGTTCCAGAGGGAGACACCAGCCGAAGAGCGAGATCTGCCTCCAGTTCTTTGCTCGGAAAAGTGATTGACCCTCAAGGAGTTGGAAGAGCGAAGAGCTCGTGTAGGGCGATACTTCAGAAGAGAAAGCTGGAGATATTATGGTCCCAGGACCCAGAAGGCCTTGTGGACAATGCAAAGGGTCTTGAATTTTATCCTTGCAGCCACTGGGAGCCAATGGAGAGATTTCAGTGCTGGAGAGATGATCCCTGTGCTTGAGGCCAAGGGCAAGTCTTCCAGCCCTGTTCTGAATGAGTTGGAGAGGACGGACAGTGGAAGCAGGCAGATTTAAAAAGAGGCTGTTACAGTAGTCAAGCCTAGACGACCAAAGCTCTAGAGACAGTGAGCTTCTGGGGAAAGGAGAGGAAGAGAAGAATACCTCTGAGGAGGTGAAGTTTGTAGTTTGACTTCTTAGAGACAGAGTTGTGAGAAGAGAAGGAGAGAGTGGAGTCGAAGATAACTCAGAGGTTTTTAGCCTCACAGGTGGGAGCAGGAAGAGGGCCAAGGGAGGCCGCCGGAGTGGGCAGGGAAAGGTGTAGGTGCACTGATGAGGAGGATCTCCGTCTTACTGGCATTCCGGCAGAGATCATTGGCAACGCACCATTCTTGCACCACTATTCATTGTGCAAGAGGAAAGAAAGAGTGGATGTTTTAGGAGGCAGAGAACTGTGAGAATTTGATGGAATATTGCAGCTTTCGGCCATCTCACTTTCAGGGTAGCTGGTATAAGTCCATGGGGTGATGAGATAGGATCCTAATTAGTATGGGTTCAGCTCATGGGTGGAGCACCAGTTACACAGATGTATGCAAAGAGCACAAACTTAGGTTTCCACCAAAGCATTTAGCTGTGTGATCATGTATATTTTCAAAAGTGTTACTAACCTACATTTTTCTTTAAGGATTTGAGATAAAACAGTGTTTTACAGTAGCAATACTGTAATTATGCATTACGTAACAACTTACATTTTTAGGAATGGAATAACAGGACTGTCTTAAAAAAAAATAAAGCTAGCACATACTAGTCTTCACCATACAGGATATAGTTAGCTTAAAAGCATCATCCCAATTAAGTAGAGTTAATTATTTGAAAAAGAAAAAATCTCACACAGGCCTTTGGCTCTTAAGATTGGAGGGGAGGGTTACTGCTGCCTTCCCTCTTCATTAGCCCCTTTGAACTTGCAGTGAACAGAGAAAAGAGGGTGGAGAGAGACCGGGACAAGAGGGGAATGCAGGGTGATCTGCGCTTTTGCTGAACACAGTAACTTAAATAGCTAGCACACGTAGGTTTTTACAGGACACCTATGGCTTGGCACTCATTTGGAGATTTATGGCTCGATTACTGTAACAGAATTGATAATTCAGGGCCCCCGAGTAGACCGAGAGGTAGCCTATTAATCGCCACAAAAATGACTAGAACATCTGAATACAGACAATGTACTACCTGCCCTGAAGTACTTACCATAAACCTTATAAAATAAGATGGAAACCATAGAAGGTCGGATTATGTTATGGCGTTTTTTTTTAACCATTTTATTTGTTGTTTTGAATGACCATACAAAAAAAGAACAGTAACACCATCTCAATATCATAACATTACATCCAGATTGCAAAATTCATAACTTTACCAAGAATTATACAGTACTATAATTAAATTCATGAAATCAGAGAAATAGCAAATACAGAGCACTATTTTACAATCATGTAATAGATCTTTGACGCACAACAAACAAGACAAAACAGTAAAATGCACAACAGACAACTCAATGTATCCATTAAGCTAACCCCCCAACTAATGTAAAAGACAATCATATACATGGTACTGGACTTCTAACTGTATAATTCATTAAAAGGTCTCCAAAGCAGAGAATAATAACGCTCTCTTCCTTGTCTAAATAACATAACTTTTTCATAGTTCGACAAGGATCGCGCATCCAATAACCATTCCTCCACATTTGGTTTCTTTCTTGACTTCCAGACTCGTAATATTTGTTTCGCCGCCATTACCAAATCCCTATTAATCCAGTCCGCTTTAACCCTGGCCTTATCCCCCCCCTTCCTCTGTTGGATAATAAAATTGCCCAATAGAAAGTAAGTGGAAGTTGCTCCTCCACCACGCTGTCCAATCTATCCAATACATCAGACCAAAAGTCAGATACTCTTGAGCACACCCACAGCATATGCATTAAAGTTCCTCTGCCATATCTACAACCCCAACAAGAATCAGTTTCCAAAAGCCCTAATCTTGCCATTTTAGGTGTCCAATATAATCTGTAAAGAATCCTTTGCCTAATATATCGCAGCCCCAAAGCCGTTTTTGCTTGCACTCCTATGTGAAGCAAACAGTCCCATTCCTTTCACAGTAATATCTGCATCAAGATCTTCCATACAAGCCTGGCGAAGCTTATCCCAAGCCTCCACCTCCGACCTTTGCATCAGCATTAACTTCATCTACGTGGACACAGTACACGGGGCAGAGCGAATAATCTCACACACTGAGGGCCTCTCTTTCATAACATCATCCAACATCCTTGTCCTTTAAATCAAAAGAGCTTTCAAAATCCTATAACGTTCTCGTTCCCTACACCCAATCCCAAAAGATTCTCTCAATTGGTCAAAGGGAATCATGTGATCATTTTGCCACACATCACGAATTTTAAGTATGCCCTTACTAATCCAACTTTTCCAGCATAAAGTTCTATTCGCCAATTGTAGCCTCATATTATGCCACAAAGATGCATCATAATGCATCCAGATATTGTCCCCATTATTTTTCATAAAGCTCTGTAATGCCTCCCTATTAGCGCACATAGTAGGTAGTTTCTTTTCCGAATTTGGCATTTTTGACATAGAGTACATATCATTTAGAGCATAAGGTGAAAATTGGGCATTCTCAATAATATGCCAATTGGGAACATAATTGTTAACTTCAGAGAACTAAGAAGTAGATTTTTTCAGGACAAATCCAGTGCATTAATTCATCAGGTTTGGGTACCCAAATCCTCCATCCTTCACAGGCCATGTCAAAATATATTTAGGCACGTTTGGCCTATTACCTTCTCCCCAAAGAAATTCCTGAAAAACCTTGTCAATAGAACAAATTAATTTTTTTGTGAATTTCAAAGGGATGGACTGTATGATGTAGAGAATCTTTGACAAAAGTACAATTTTTATGGCGGTAACCTTAGTCCATACACCCATCTTCAATTGGCCCCATTTTAATATGTCCCTTTTAATAATCTCCAATATTCGAGGTATTGAACTCAGCCATTCTTTTCCAATCTCAGACCAAGTAGATACCCAGATACTTCATTGCCCCCACTTCCCAGTGACAGTTCCAGGAACCCAAAACATTTCATGGTAGACTAATGTCCAGAGGGAAGACCACCGTTTTCCCCCAATGTATCTTGTGGCCCGATAACAGACCTACCTCTTCAAACATACATTTAAGTTTCTCACATCCCTCCACTGGATTAGTCAAAACAATAGTCATGTCATCAGCATAGCACAAAACATTTACTTCACTATCATCCAATCGACGGCCATGAAGACTCTGTTCTTGTTTTAGGTACACAATGAGTGGTTGCAATGCCAGATTAAAAAGGTATGGTGACAATGGGCATCCCTGACTAGTCCCCCTAGACAGCAAAAATGAAGACGACATAAAACCGTTTACCCATACCTTCACATTAATGTCGGAGTTCAATGTTCTAATAGTTTTTATGAATGTGTCGCCAGATCACATTCTCTTAAGGGTATGATACAGAAAAGACCAATTAACCCTGTCAAAGGACTTCTCTGCATCCATAAAAATTAATAAGGTATCCCGGGTTTTCGCCTTTGGTAGACCCATAATGTCAATCAGCGTCCTAATATGGTCATAACCATATCTACCTCTCATTAATCCAACTTGAGAGCTACTAATTAGCTTACCAATACAAGCATCTAGTCTATATCCTTGTAAATAGTTTAAGGTCTACATTCAAAAGTGAAACCAGCCTGTAATTCTCACATTTATTACAATCTTTGCCTGGTTTAGGAAGTACTACAACACAAGCTTCTCTCATTGTGGGACAAATCACCTCATCCCTCATAAAACCATTATACAGAGTGCACAAGAATGACACCAACACTCCACTCAATGCCTGGTAAAATTCCACTCGAAGGCCGTCCAGGCCTGGTGATTTACCTTTATTGAGTTGTTTAATTGCCATCAATAATTCCTCCTCTGTAATAGGGCTATCCACCATCACTGACTGTTCTTCATTTAATTTTGGCAGAACAATCTTATCAAAAAAGGAATCCATACTATCCGATGTCGGGAAGTGTTCTTCTTGATATAAATAATTATAAAACCTCCTAAAGCCTTCGCATATCTCACCTTTTTTAGTTTTATATTCTTCATTTTCACCTTCCAATCTTTGAACAAAGGAACTCTCTGTGAGGCCCCGTAATCTATTTGCTAGTAGCTTACCATTTTTGTCCCCTTGTTCCCAGAACTTCTGCCTCATAAAGAACATGCCTTTTTCTAATTGAATATCCATTTTCTGTTTGATTTGTTCTTTGTCTTCCTACCTCCCTCCTGTCCCCATTACTTTTTGATACTGCATATTTTTTCTGCATCCAACTCCACCTCCAATTTCTTAAGTTCAGCCATACCCTTTTTCCTTACACGGAATATAATATTCATTAGTTCCCTCCCGTACAGCCGCCTTATAAATGTCCGAGACCATAATATCAGAAGCTGAGCCTACATTTATTTCAAAGACATTTTTCGTGAATCACTCTAGAGAGTCAATCACCTCTTGTTCTTGTAATACATAGGTTTTTAGTCGCCACTTAGAAAGCCCCAAACTTTCCTGCCCCATATTCAGCTGCATCGTCATCAGGGAATGGTCCAAAATGCCTCTTTCTTTAATAGTCACATCATGGACCTTGTCAGCCAACCTATCAGAAATTAGTAAGTAATCAATCCTTGAGTGAGAATCATGAACCGGCGTATACAAAGAGAATTCTTTCTCCCTCGGGTGGAAAAACCTTCAAGCATCAACCAAATTTAGACTATCTAGAAACTCCTTAAATGCCCTACTTGTGCTCTCAGCAGTATATCTACATTGTGCCGAACGGTCCATTTTTCCATCAATTACACAATTAAAGGCACCCCCTAAAATTTTGTAATCTCCGTCCATTTCCCGTAAAAGCAAGGACAGTTTCCTAAAGAAAGGGCTACCACTAGTAAATGGTCCATAAATAGTCCATAAATAGAACCTATTGTAATTAGTTTCTCCTCATATTTGATATCAATTAGAAGTATCCTCCCCTCCTTATCCATCACTACCTTTTCCATCACTAAAAGTAAACCTTTGCGTAACAGTATACCCACTCCCCTCGATTTGGAACTGTGACAATTCAGAATGGTCTTAGTATACCATTTATTCTTATTAAGATGTTTCGAATCATCCAGCAAATGAGTTTCCTGGACAAGGGCAATATCTATCTTTTCCCTCTTCAACCTTTTCAGTACCGCCTTCCTCTTCCTTGGAATGTTGAGACCTTTAACATTCCACAAGCATACCCTCAATTCATCCATTGGCAGTCACTACCCTATATGCAACTAAGCACACAGTCCAGAATCTATTCATTTCAAAGGATGAAAAAGGGGTGCCAATAGCGCGAGTTGTACAGGTGCCACAATACCACATAACAAATACAAGTACAGATAACCCATAAACAAATGTATTTTAAACCTAACAATACACCCTGCATCATTGCAAGGTGCTATTGAGTGTCAATATTTACAAAAACTCTAAAGTATTTAACTGCAATTACGCCAGAGCCCACACCCTATTCCTTTTTCCAGTAAATACAAAATAATAATCATCCCCACTCCAACCCTAATATTTTACAAAGAACCTCAAATCAGTCCAATAACTATTTACGTCACCCCTTTTCTTTCCCCAACTGAAACCTAAATAACTGCAAAATAGCAACATTACCCTATAGACATTAGTAGAGAACTAAAATGAATATTGTAGCCAAACATCCTCACCCCAATATCAAACACATAACATCACCGACTAAATCCGATGGGTTGAATTCCCAACATTCATACTAAATATTCTAACATTACAATTTAGCCATTCGAGATAATCCATACGCACCGAAAACAAATATACAGTATAATGTAATCATGTTTCACCCTCTATAGACATTGTTATTTCATATACCATACTCCCACAACCTATGTAGAGGTGATACCATCACCACAATTGAGTAAAGTGAATCCTCGAGAATGGTGACTCCTCTGCTTTCTCCCTATAAACATGCAGTGGCTTATGTATATTCCGTCAGTGCATAAATATGGTGGCCACAACGAGAAAGCAATCAACCATCGGCACTTATCAGTAGTAATCAGATGAGAGATAGCAAGATAGGCTGTCCAGTAGCAAAATTCAAAATAATTATGTGTAGCTGAGCCTCAGCTCTGATCTACTAGATAGTGCTCATTATGTATGAATCAGTTCACCAAAGTGAGTCCATTAAGATCCGAAATCCATAGGAGCACGCCAGTAAGTACAAACAAACATCAGGCCCCCCCTGCCCATACACTACAGCCCCCCATACAGTGAATTGAACCCACACATTCTCATACCCCTATTGACACTGAATGCAGAATTTCCATTCCACGTGAAGCAAAATTAGCAAGATACAGTGCCTTTGAGTATCAAAGGCTTACAGAGAAATACCATGTCTCGTTTCATAACATACAAACTCATTGGCTAACACACTGCAATCATCAAAAATTATAATTAGTGAGATCTAAATGCGAGGATGCTAACCTCAAATGTTCAGCGCTGTTGGACAACTGGCATTAAAACCACCTACCCAACATATTCTTAAACGGTGAACCCCAGACCTGTAGGACTTCAAAAAATTCAGCATGGGAAGAGCAACAATAAACCCCAATAGACCAATCACTTTTCTACGAATCAATGGTGACACCGTATGGACCGTTCTAGTTCTGCTGGGCTCTCTGCGTCATCAATCTGTCACAGAAACTCCCCTTTTCTATGCACCAGGCCGGAAGTAGACTGTGCCTCTGTGTGTTTACTATAGATGGCGTGCATGCATGCAGCCTGTGTATGTCAACACCTACAATTACACATGCTCATGTCACATGGGAACACACATTATTAAAGTAATATATAATGAATTTGCAACTTCAAAGAGCTGTCAATAGTAAGTGGTATTATTGGCATTGTTAACAAGCTCTAAGGAACTCATTTTAATAATCTGAGCCAGCTGCTTACATGTAGATCCTTGCAGAAAGTCCATTAACCCACTAAATTCTCCTACCAAAATAAAATCCGCAGATTAATGGCTATACACAGCTCAGAGTAGCAAGTGCAATAACTAAAGGATCTATCTGGAGCCTGGCGAACTGGGAAAGGATCAGCAATATAGTACGCATGCATGAGGCGGCGACCCACACCTCTAACATTGCTTACATAGGAATCCTTGGAGTAGCCAATAAAGTAATAATAATATAAATTCATTATGGCGTTGTATGCTGCCATTTTCATGGTCTCCCGGCGCTCTGGCAGATCTAAAAAGGAACGTGGGGTGGGAGGGCTTAGTTAGTGGGACAGAGAGGGAAAGCGTGAGATGGCTTTGATGTACTGGTGTTGGCTTTAGTTTGGAAAAACCGGTCACTCTGTGCTGGGTTTGTTTTTAGTTGGTAAGGGTTAGTTTGCGTTTGTTGTACGATTGTGCGTGGGATGATTTGTTTCCAATTGGTTGAGTTTACTGTGGTGTTGCGAGGGTGTGCATTTTGTACTGGTGCAGTAAGGGTATGTGTGCGTTTTGTTTGAAGTTCAGTATGCAGGACATTGTAACGTTTTTGTAGGGTTAGTGATGTTAGTAGTCTGTGCCCTTCTATGTGATGGTTATGTTGGTCTGACAGGGTTAATGTTAAGGTGGTTTGCGTTAAAATGCTTTCTTTGGTTGGGGTATTGTGAGAAACCCGAGGGTATCCTCACACCTACTCCCCTTGGATCCTCTTCTCAGGTGGCCAGGGAAAGGACATCCCTTTTGGATCGTGACCCTGGGGGGGGGGGGAGGTGCGAGGGAGGATCACCTGGTTGAAGGGTACTTGGGGAGAGGATGTCCGCAGGAGAGACATGGTATCCCCCTTTTTCTTGTAATAACCAACCTCCCCCTACCTTTATAGGCTGTTGTAAATCATTTCCCCTCGTTCATACCACTATAGTACTGGGACGAGGTGACTAGGAGTAGTGCATACTAACAGGTCATTTCACCACTCTAGTACTGAGACGAGGAAGAGGTCTGCAGACTGTTGTAAGGGTCAGGCATGTCTTGAGAACTCCACTAACTATGGACAGGCAATTGGGCATGAGGACTCACACCTGCAATCTGTTAAATGGTTGCAGGTGCAAACAAGGTGGGGCCGACAATCGGAGCAGAGAGACCAGAAAGAGAGAAGCCGGGCCGAGCGTTTGGGCCTGAGGGTAATGAAATCATTTGGAGTAGGAGGCTGCCGGGGAGGGTCCTGCCTGGAGGTCAGGATGTCAGCAAGTACCCCGGAGAGACTGACGCAGAGGCCCGCGAGGGCCGTGAGAGGGTCACAGTGAGGGGAGCCTCCATCGTCAGTTGCCCACAGCCGGAGATGCGGGGCAAGGAAGCAATCCAGTTGCTGCAAGCTACCGGCAGAGTCTGTAAGAGGTGAGCAGAGCTACCAGCAATTCACAGAAAGAAAAACAGAATGCGAGTGGGGCTCACACTACAGCAAAGAAGTATTTGCAGAGCAGAAGAGAAAAGCAGTCGCCCGGAGGAGCCACCTGAGACCGGTGAGTGAACAAAAAGTAACTCATATACTGGGGCACTCTTGGGGGCTATTAAAACTATTAAAAGGCAAAAGCAGTTGCCAAACCAACAAAATGAGATATGCAAGTTAAAGTGTACCCAAAGTGAAGGGTTGTAGTGAGCAAAAGGAACAAGATTGAGTGAGAGAATACGAATTATGAATTATTGAATACTGAACTGTAGGAAAGCTTTTGAGAAGCCTATGAATGAAAGGCAGGCTTGTGTGAAGCACACAGAATATATGCTGAAAAGCAAAGAATATATCTGGTGAAATGCAATGAAAAGCAAGTAATAAATATTACGGAAAAGTGTGAAAGCAATGTGGTGATTGACAGTGAGCACCACAGAGTGAACTGTATACAAGAACACACTGGCAAAGTCAAGAGACTGGCAAAGAGGAAAACACATTGTGGCAAAGCCAAAAGGCTGGTGAGAAGAAAGCCAAGTGAATGTGTATCAGAACACATGTGCAGTGACAGAAGAACCTGTGTGGGCAAGAAAGCCTAGGGTTACTGGTTGCGTGATCTATAATGGGTGGACCGTGCGGTCTGACAACTGCACCTAGACCGGGGATACCCCATCTGTGAAAGTCAAGGAACCATACAGAAAGTAAAGCCATATGTATGAAAGAGATTGCTAATGTGAAGCAGAGGAAAGAAATCTGGATAAACTTGCAAGGAATCGGAAGAAGTGTAAAGTTGATCTGGAAGGTTAAGAGACAAAAACTTAGTATAAGTTGGCGAGGTGAAGTCTTGGGGAAGGGAGACCTAAGACCTTATGTTTTTTGTTGTAGTCTTCAGAAAGGTAACCTCAAGGCCTCTTTTTGGAACTGTTGTCTTCTTGGGGAAGGGAACCCTGAGACTTTGTGGAACTGTCTTGAACTTGGGGAAGGTGAGTTGGAAAGTACGCCAAGAGCTGGAAAAAGCTCAGAACTTTATTTGGAGCACTATTTCCTTTATTGCTGAAATCCCTACACAACGTTTAGCCTTAGTTGTGAGGGCAATTATAGGTTTTGGACACAGACAGACTTAAATTGAACTTACTGACTGACTATCCTTTGTTTCTTTAGGTGGAAATCCCACCTTAGCATAGGGCAAGTTAGGCCTTCAACCATCCTGAGATTTATGTTAATTAACTACTTTTGTTTGAACTATGTATCGGTTATCTGCGTTTTGCTTCATGATGCCTTCACAGTATACAGGTTTTGGTTGTTTTGGGTGTTTCTCTTGTGATGTGTTGCCCGTTTACCTTCAACAGTGTTTCCTGTTCATCTCTGCGAGTTAAATGGGCATGTTTTTAGCAATTTCCAGAATTTTAGGTGGTCTTCTGTTGCTCATATTTCCTTAGGGAGTGAATTCCAAACTTTTGCTGGGATACAGAAGAATGCTGATCCACCGAATGTCCACTTTCAGCATTGTTTTGGCTCGAGGCAAATGTTGTTGCTGGACTTCAAGGTTTGGTTTGGTTTGTAGATGGAAGTTGTTCCCTGTATGAATTCTGCTCCTTGGTCGGGGATTGCTCTGTGGGTTATGCAGAGTTTTTTTTAAAGAAGATAATTTTATTGACTTGTAGCCAATGTAGGTTTCTCAGTGCTTGTGTGATATGTTCTCTCTTAGTGAGTCTGAGGAGTAATCTTGCTGCTGGGTTCTGTATTCACTGTAGTTTTTTGGTAAGGTAGTCAGGCATTCCGAGATGGATGCGATTGGTGTAGTCTATTCTTGACATGAGGGAGATGACAACAGGTGTTTTATGTCAAAAGGTGAAGAAAGGTAATATCTGTTTGTGTGTAGGTTGAAGAAGCACTTACAACTGTGTTGACTTGAAGTTCGAGTGTTAATTTGTGGCCCATTAATATTTCAAAGTTTTTTAACCACTTCGGAAGGTCCCGCTCGATTTCCCATTTCGGTATGCCATGGAATGCGGTGCGGGTTCGACGGGTCCTTGGCGTGATCATGATTTCTGTTTTGTCCAGGTTGAGATTAAGGCTGTTGGTACTCATCCTACAATCGTTTGCTTCTGTGTTGCAGTTGATAAGGGTTGTTTTTGTTCTCCACTAGTGTTGATTTTGAAGATGTGTTTTGTCTGCACAGTTGTAGCAAGTGAGACCATTTTTTTGGTGAGATTGATGAAAGGATCATGTAGATGTTGAACATTGGTGAGAGTGATGAGTCTTGAGGAACTCGGTAGGTTGTGAGCGAGGTGCTGAGTTGAAGGGGTTTAAGCCATGTTCTTTTTGTTCCTTCTGCTAGAAAGGATGTTAACCATAGTAACACTGTGTTGCAGAGTCCTATTTATTTGAGTTTTTTGATGAGTGTTTCGTGGTTGACTCTGTCAAAGGCTGCTGATCGATCGAGTGCCATTGTGGCGGTGGGAGTCTGCATTGGATTTTAGATTGTCCCATATAGATAGTAATGGTGTTCCCGTTCCTCTCATGGGTCTGAAGCATTCTTGTGCCTGGTCTAGCATCCAATTGTTTTCTACATGTTCCAGGATTTGTTGTAAATGCAGCTTTCTAGGAGTTTTTGCCAGGTACGGGATGTTTGAAATTGGTCGGTAGATGCTTAGGTCTTCCTTGTTTTCGAATGGGTTTTTGAAGAGTGGCTTGATGTATGCTGATTTGAAGGCTTATGACACATTTCCTGTTGCTAGTTAATGGTTGAAGAGGTTGCGGAAGTATTCTGCAGGTGTATTTCTGCTGGCGAGCCGGCTCTGTTGCTTTTGTTCACTAGGCTGGCAAATTATTCTGTCGAAATTGGTGAGTAGTTACTTAGTCTTGTATTTGGTTCCGGTATTGACTGGTTAGGGGAGTTTTTGGGAATGCTCTTGATAACTTACTGGATGTTTATTTTGGTTTTGAAGTGGTCTGTAAGGTCATCGCATAGTTTTTGTGAGGTGTCAGTGTGTTGTTGCAGGCGGTTGCGTTTCCTCCCTCAATGATGTTGAAAGTCTCTTTCTGGGTGTTGCTTGTGTTTGTGATACATTAATTGTAATATAATTTCTTTGTTTCGAGTATTTCAGCTTTGTTAGTCTTATCTGTCTTTGGTATGTGATTTTATTCTGTTGATCCCGGTTTTTCCTCCATTCGCATTCCAGTTTCCTGTTAGTTTTTTTCAGTGTTCTGGAGGTGGGATGTAAACCATCTCGCCATTGTTTTCTTTAGTGAAGGGGTGAATGGTTTTTCTGGTGCAATGTCAATTAGTGTTTCTGTGATCCATTTTTGGATGGTCTCAGTTCTTTCTTCGATGTTGGATGAGTCCAAGACGGAGATTGATGGTTTTGTGGATTCCAGCCTGATGTTTAGTTCTGTGATGTTTATGGGTTTACATTTTCTTTTCTGAATTGGAGGAGTCTTTGGGAGATTAGTTTTCGTGTTGGTCGGTGGATCACAAAGAGTATTATGGGGAGTTTCTACAGAGCATCTGCATTGGGGGTGCAGTTGTGACCAGGTTTCTTTTGCAAAAGATTGCATCTAGGCTGTGCCCTGCTGTGTGTGTTGCTCCCTTTACCAAATGCTGTAGATGGATCGTTGCTAGATGATTTGTTAGTGTTTTAGGTACGTTTGTGTTTTCTTCGTCAAACCGGATGTTGAAATCTCCTAGTATGATCAGGTGGTCATATTTTATGGCGATGTTGGTGATGGTGTCCACAAGTGTGTCTGTGAAAGTAGGGTTGCATGTCGGCTGTCTGAAGATGAGTAAAATGACAGGTTGGTTTGGTGGTCTAAAGCTAAGTGCAGAAGGAGTGATTCACAGTTTGGTAAATTTAGTTGTGGTGCTGTTGTAACCTTGAGGTTGTCTTTGTAACCAACAATGGGACCTCCTCTATTTCCTTTTCTGTTGGCTTGTTCCAATTTGAAGTTGTTTGGTAAGGATTCCAGTGCAATTACCTTGACATTTTGCGTTAGCCAGATTTTGATGAGGAAAGGATGCCTCCACTTAGGAGTTTGTATATCTCTGTTGTGTGTACTGTCCATTTGTATGATCCCTTTGGCAGAAAATTCACTGGCACTATGAAGAACAACATTTCTGATCTGATTGTTCCGTTTTCTTGTGGGCATTCTGACCCCATCATATTAATTGGAGGTGATTCATCTCTCTTTTTCCAAGATCTAGAATATTCCCGATTTCATCATGCGTTTAAGTCCCAAGAAGATAAGCAACTGTCAATATAGAAAATGGGCACAATATATAGACGATCATGAACTTATTGTGTTAAATGGTAGAGTACCTGTGCATGTTTTAGGACATGTTAAAGAAGTCTAATACGATTAACTATATATACATTAATGGTTCTAATTACAAACTAGCCAAAAATCTGAATATCATCAATACTATTGATAGTGATCCCGCCACATTGTTGGTAGGAATGAATATTGAAACTTCATCAAATAGATGTTACAACAATGGATCTTATGTGGTAAATAATGGAAAGAATTCTATAACGATCGAGTTTGGGCCTGCATTCAGGTACTGACCTCCAGTGAGTCATCCAAAAAGACAGCCATTTTAACGGAAGCATTTGGCAAACCTTCTACAAAGTGTAGCAAAGCACAAGCTACTGCATCTACTACTGGCTAGGATGATACAGTGGCCACAAAGGCGAGCAAAGTGTGAGGAGCTATTTGCACAGCAGGCATCAATTCATTGGTAATTGATTAGACAAATTACAATGCATACAAAAAAAATTGGCATTGTGCTGCACAAACAGTGACAACTACTCAATTGCAGCTAGAGCCAAGAACCCTACTAAGTAAAGATTCTAAGACATTTTAACAATTCATCAAAAGTTTTACCAAAAAAAAAAAAAAAAAAGATTTGTTTCAGTAACTGAAAAAATTAAATCTTCCTCATGTCCCTGGACCAGATGGAATAGCCAATGTTGCATATCAAAATGCCCCATATATTTGGGTTCCGCTATTATACAGTTTATTTATGAAAGTCAAGCTCACGGGGTATTCCCTCAGTCCAGGAATTATTTATTAGCAATGTTGGTTGCAAATAGCAAGACTTTTTGCCACTTTTGTACACAAGGTTTAAATACATGGGTTAATGCTAACAGAGTACTCTCAAGATTCCAGACTGGCTTTCGTGCTGGCTTTTTCACACTTGCAAATGTCATCACCATACAATGTAGTAATCATCCCCGCTCAGCGGGCCATAATGGGCCGGTAATGACCCACCAGCCCCATCCAAGGTTTGCCCAAAGAAGAACTAGTTACTCTTACCTTGTAACGTTCTTTCGATGGGATGTTCCTCCGACGTATTCCTTATCTTAGATATAAATCCTTCAGCTTTGCTGGCCTCGGAAAATTTTTTTTTTTTTTTCGCCAGAGGGCGCTGCGCGTCGATGATCGCCGAGTCGATGACCCTCGACGGCCTCCGTGCCGACGTCGACGTCATCCTGCCTATAAAGGCCGCGCGCAGCGTCCGTTGCTCAGTTCCGTTTTGTAGTCCCCAGTAATGTTTTTGGATTAGACTAATCACCTTGAAGGAGCATAGGCTGCAAACCCACAGGAAGTCATACTGCGGGGATGGATGGGAGGGTCGATAAGGAATACGTCGGAGGAACATCCCATCGAAAGAACGTTACAAGGTAAGAGTAACTAGTTCTTCGAAGGGATTGTGTCCTCCGACGTATTCCTTATCTTAGATAGACTCCCATAGCAGTGGTATTGTGACTGGAGGCGGGAGTAATAAAAGTTATGTTACCCTTCCAGAATGGACAGAGTGTAACACAGCCTTGCCGAATCTAGTTTCTTGACTAGAGGAGGAATCCAGGCTATAGAATTTGGTAAATGTATGTGCGGACGACCATGTGGCAGCCGCACATATATCTCGAATTGGCACCCCTCTTTGAAGGGCTGAGGATGTTGCGATACCCCTGGTAGAATGAGCCCTTAGATTTTGAGGAGGCTCCTTTCCTGCCAATTTGTAGCATTCCAGAATGGCTAAAATAATCCATCTGGAGATGGTTTGTTTTGTTATTGGAAGGCCCAACTTATGTCCTGCATAACCTACAAAGAGTTGGTCTGCTTGTCTGATCTTAGCCAATCTGCTGATATAGAAGCTCAAGGCTCGCTTAGGGTCCAGCCTGTGCAGTCTCTCTTCCTCCTTCCCCGGATGAGGAGGAGGGTAGAAAGAAGGTAATATAATCTTCTGAGTGATGTGAAACTCCGAGACTACCTTCGGGAGGAAGTTAGGCTTCACCTGAAGAACAACTTTGTCCTTGTAAAAGATTGTATGTGGAGGTTTACACGATAAGGCTTGCAACTCGCTAACCCTTCTAGCAGATGTCAATGCTATTAGCAAAACAGTTTTGAGGGTGAGAAGCTTCAATGAACAAGAGTGTAGTGGTTCAAAAGGGGCACCCTTTAGGAAGTTTAAAATTAGGTTTAAATCCCATAAGGGAACTTGAAAAGGTTTCGGGGGATAAACATTAGTTAATCCTTTTAGGTATTGTATTACCAATGGAATTTTGAAGTATGAAGGCTCCTCTGCAGTGCGCTTAAAGATTGATAGCGCTGCGAGATAGCCCTTAATTGTGCCAACCTGTAGGCCTGAATTAGCCAGGTAAAGTAAGAATGACAACACCATAGGTGTACCACAAGAAAAGGGTTCAATATTCTTTTCTCTGCACCAGCTGCAAAATTTGTTCCAACGGCAGCGGTATAGAGTTTTAGTTGCCGGCCTTCTGGCCGAAAGCAACACCTCCATAACATCATCCGGAAGGTCCCAATCCTTGTACCTCAACCTTTCAGACACCAAGCGTGAAGGTTGAGGGTCTTGATGGCTGGATGGAGAACCTGACCTTCCTTCTGCGAGAGAAGATCCTCTCTGTATGGCAGTCGAATTGGAGGGCAGATGGACATGTCTAGAAGGTCCGGGTACCACGTTCTCCTGGCCCAATCCGGGGCAATTAGGATCATGGTCTTCCGAAACCTTCTCAACCTCCTGATCATTTGAGGAATGACAGGGACCGGAGGGAACGCGTACAGAAGTGGGAACTCCCAGTCCACTACGAACGCATCTCCTAGAGCTCCTCTCGGGGGAAATTCCCTTGAGCAAAATCTGTCGCACTTCCTGTTGATACTGGTGGCGAACAGATCCACTTGAGGGGTTCCCCAAAGGGCGAAGATCTCTTGAAGGACTTCCTGAGCTATCTCCCACTCGTGAGAGACTGTGCTCTGCCTGCTCAGAGCGTCCGCTGTCAAGTTCTTCTCTCCGGCTAGGTGAATTGCCGATAGAGAGATTCCTTCCTGAATTGCCCAAAACCAGAGCTGCATCGCCTCTCTGCACAGTGGTAGTGAGCCTACGCCTCCTCTTTTGTTGAGGTAGTGCATGGCCACTGTATTGTCCGTCATTATTAGGACGTTTCTTCCCCGTACAGACGGCAGAAAAGCCTTCAGCGCTAGTCTGATGGCTCTCAGCTCCAACAGGTTGATATGTAGTCTGGACTCCGATGGAGACCAACGACCGCTGATGGTCAAGTCGTTGGCGTGAGCTCCCCACCCCGTGAGTGAGGCATCCGTGACTACTGTTATCTCCGGCCATGGTTGCCAAAACATTTCTCCTTTCAGGATGTTCTCCCGACAGGCCCACCACTGAAGGTCTCGGGCTACTTTGACCGGGATCCGAAGGAGATCTGTCATCCTTCCTGAGAACTGTGACCACTGAGTTCTCAGTGCCCACTGGAGGGATCTCATTCTCAGGCGAGCCTCCGGCACGAGGAATATGCAGGATGCCATGAGGCCTAGCAACCTCAGAAAGTCGTAGGCTGGGAGATATTGGGCATTCTGAAATCTGATGACCATCTGCAGAATATCTCGAGCCCTCACCTCTGGTGGCAAGGCTTTTCCCAGGGAAGTGTCCAGGACTGCTCCAATGAATTGGAGTCTCTGTGATGGTATCATCTGTGACTTCTTTAAATTGAGGGAGAAGCCCAGCTTGTGAAGGAAGTGGCAAACATAATCTAGTTGTCTCTGAGCCTGTTCCGAAGATACAGCTCTGATCAACCAATCGTCTAGGTAAGGGTAGACATGAATCCCTTCCCTCCTTAGACTTGCAGCCACAACCGACATTAGCTTGGTAAAGACCCTCGGGGCGGAGGTTAGCCCAAATGGCAGAACTCGAAATTGATAATGAGAGCTGCCAATTGCGAACCTCAGGTATCTCCTGTGCCTGGGATGGATCGGCACATGGAAATAAGCGTCCTGGAGGTCTAGAGATACCAACCAGTCCTGAAGCTGGAGGGCCTGAAGGATCTGAGAGAGAGTCACCATCTTGAACTTGTCCTTTCGGAGGAATTTGTTCAATTCCCGTAAGTCTAAGATGGGTCTCAGTCCTCCGTCCTTCTTCGGTATTATGAAGTAGGGGGAGTACCAACCCTTGTTCCTTTCCGCTACAGGTACCAGTTCTATGGCACCTTTCTCTAGCAGGTCTAAAACCTCCTGCAAGAGGAGCGGATCTGGAAGCTTCAAAGGGTTGTTCCCCGGTGGATGACTCTGAGGGATATGTAGGAAGGGCAGGCAGTAACCTTGGGCTACTGTCTCCAGAGCCCAAGCATCTGACGTAATAGCCTGCCATTCCGTCAGATGGTGAGTTAACCTGCCCCCTACTGGTGTTCTGTGAGGGGAGACCTCAGAGTGGTTTTGAAGCGGCTGATGCAGTTGCCGAAGGTAAAGTGGCTCCTGCTCCTGCGGGTGCGGCTTTCTTTCCCCTACCCCGTCCACCACGGGTAAATCTTCCTTGGCCTCTTTGAGCCGGTCGTCCCCTGCCCCTTCCATATGAGGAATAGTAACGAAAGGACCGTCCTCTCCACGATGATCCCGAAGGACGAAAGGTATTCTGACGGATAGCAGCTCCCAATGACTTGGCTGCTGCCTTGGACGTTTGCAGTTTCTCCAAACTGTCATCCGCCTTCTTTCCAAAGAGGGTAGAACCGTCAAAGGGCATATTCAAAAGCCTGGTCTGCACGTCAGAGGCAAAACCAGACTTCCTCAACCACGCATGCCTGCGGATTGTGGTACTTGCCGCCATGGCCCTGCTGATACTGTCAGCAGAATCTAGGCCAGTTTGTAGGGTCTCGCACATCGCATCTTTACCATCCCTGATGATGTTTAAAAATGCGTCCCTTTCCTCTCCTTCTTGGAGGCAGTCAGCCGCTGATGAAGCGCACTCCCAAAGGGTGTGGCTGAACCTAGCGAGCGTACAGGTCGCGTTAATAGACTTTAACGCCATGCTACAGGCAGAAAAAACCTTCTTAGCCATGGCATCATATTTTTTGTCATCCCTATCCTGCGGAGCAGTGGGGTATGCAGATGTGCTGCCTGATGAGGTTGCAGCCTGTACAACCAAGCTCTCAGGAGTAGGGTGTTTTGACAAATATTCAGGGTCAGAACTAGCCACCCTGTATTTTGTTGACAGTTTTTTATTTACTGCCGGGATAATTTCTGGCGTTTCCCAGTTTGTCAAAATCCTTCTCTGTAGAGCAGAGTGAAATGGAACCACAGGATCCTCCTGTGGGCCCTTGTCCAGTATGTCAGTGAGATCATCCTGCTGAAAGGCAGGAGAAGGTGCAGACCAACCCATAAATTCTATGATTCTAGACATCAGAGCTCTATATGGAGTCTCCGCATGTTCTCCTGGGTCTGGTTTGATAAATTCTGCTTCAGGAGAAGTGTCCAAGCCACTAGCTTCCTGAAGTGCATCCTGAAGATTTTTTAATCTTCCTTCCTCAGAGGCGAAAGTCTCTGGCTCTGGTGATGTGGTCCTCTGTAAATCAATATCTTGGTCTGAATCCTCCCTTTCCTCAAAAATCGAGGTTAAAGGGGGATACATTGGTTTTTGGAATGGTATAAACCCCATTTCCAATGCAGAAGGAGCCATCATCACAGGCCTTGAAAACGTCGATGTCGTCGACACCGACGTGAAAGTACTCGAAGGCGCCGTGAAAAGCGTCGAGAAATGTGTACTAGGCCTCGAAGAACTCGAAAGGATCGGAGTCTTGCTCGAGAACGACGTCGACGTTCTCGGCGTCGAGTCGGAGGTCTTTTGTCTAACCGTTGGCTGTGGAGTAGCCGTGGTTCTTTCCTTCACCGGCGTCGATATCGGCGTCGACGTCGGCGTCGACTCGATCGACTGATGCGCCGATGAATCCTTCGACAACGGCGTCGATGGCGCCGACCTCTGTTTCGAAGGAGTTTTCGACGATGGCGTCGATGATGCTTTATCTCCCGATGGCTCGAGGCGCTTTCGGGTTGACTTTTCCGCCGGGTACTGCGACTCGCGGCGTTTAGATTTTTTGGGTTTTTTACCCGGGGTATCACCCTCAGCTGTCTTCGAGGGGGACGAGGCCGCTTTCTCGAAGACGCTTAGCATCTTTTTCCTGAATTCCTCCCACTCAGCTTGCGAGCTGCGTTTTGTGGGGCAATGAACTCTCTCAGGAGAACTCGACGAAGATGACGAAGGGGATCTCCTACGTCTCTTCTTCGAGTGTCTCGATGTCGACGAGTGGTGGGAGCCACTTCGTGATCTAGATCGAGAGTGTTTTTTATGGTGAGGAGACGAACGTCTCGACTCTACCGAAGAAGCTTTCGAGGAAGTTAAAGTTGACCTACCTCTCTCGAGCTTCCCCCTACGCTCCTTCAAGGCTTTCGCCGTCATGGAAAGGCATTCCTCACACTCCGAACTCTGGTGCGTGATTCCCAGACACCACAAACAGACCCTGTGAGGGTCCGTCAACGACATTTTCTTCCCGCAGTCTCGGCACTTTTTGAAACCGGACCGAGGGGTCGTCGGGTCGGAGGAGGATGCCATCGATATCGAGGTAAATAGTAGTTATTATATACGTTATCTTGACGAGAACTGAGCAACGGTGTTCCGAGGCACAACGAAGCGCGGAAAAACGGAACTGAGCAACGGACGCTGCGCGCGGCCTTTATAGGCAGGATGACGTCGACGTCGGCACGGAGGCCGTCGAGGGTCATCGACTCGGCGATCATCGACGCGCAGCGCCCTCTGGCGAAAAAAAAAAAAAAATTTTCCGAGGCCAGCAAAGCTGAAGGATTTATATCTAAGATAAGGAATACGTCGGAGGACACAATCCCTTCGAAATAGGGAGATGGGCTCAGTGCGTATTGCGCAAGAATAATCACCAGTAAAAAAAAAAAAAAAACGATGGCTGCCGCCACAGTAAATAGGAATATTTCTGTGGTGGCGGCCGCGAGGATGGATTGCTGGGACTGGAGCACAAAGCTCTGGTCCAACACATAAGTGGGGAGGGAGGGGTGTGAGGGAAAGGGTGCAGACTTTCTTGGAGGGGGGGTTGAGGGTGTAGTGAGGCAACAGGTAGAAGCTCCCCGTTGCCTCCCTACGATCAAGATGGCGCCTCCCGGGTAAGGGTCTGAGGTGGCTGGAAAATGCTGGTGGTACAGTGTGCTCTAGCCTGCAGTTCCAGCCATCTTGATTGGCTGAGCGCCCTTCCCTGGGTGCGAATACCTAAACATTTTTTTTTTAAATCAGGCATTCTGCCAAGACACCCCCCCCCCACTATATTTAGCATTCATAGGCTTCGAAGCAGCTTTCAATACTATGAATTGAGACCTGCTCTGGAGAAAATGTATGAAACTAGATATCCCTTTTGACATACTAAACATAATTCAACAAATGTATTCTGACACCTCAGTCAGGATACTTTTAAACCATCTAAAACTTAATCGCCGTCAATCACAGGTTCAAACAGGGCTGTATATGAACCTCTTTATTGTTTAATCTTTATTTGGCAGATTTGCCAGAAGCAATATTAGCTGCAAACAACCATCTCACCCAAGATTGGCAGCGTAAATGCATGTTGTCTAGGATATGCGGCTGATGCCGTTCATGCGGACCAAACTCAGGTGGGGTTAAGACGTTCTACTGCAGCTTTCATTAAATAGCCTACTTTTCTTATCAATTTTGAAAAATCCAAGGTTCTGGTTTTCGGTGGAAAAATGCAAATCCGATCTGCCCCCACAACATTTTGTATTTGTATTATATAGCGCTCATCGCCAAAGTGCTTTACAATATAAAAATGGTACACTATTATAGGAAGTGGTGAAGGTTCACCAGCAAGTTTCAGGTAGTGGAGAGAATTAACAAATGGCTCTTCAAATAGGACCGAAAGAGTGAGGGGGAAGACAGTATTTCAGTGCTTTGCTGCAATAAGCTAAGAAGAGTGAAAGCATGACGAGGCACAAGGAGGTCGAGGGACAGAGAGAAGCAAATGGGATTGGGACCGAAGGTCATGAGGAGGAGAATACAAAGAAACAAGGGCAAAGAGATGGGGCAGGGCTAGACCATGTTGGGATTTAAAGAACGTAAAGGAAGTGAAAGACAAGGATGAGATTCAAAAGACAGCCAGTGAAGCGAGAGCAGCAGAGATAGAACTACAGGGTGGTAAACCAAGAAGAAGCCGAACAGAAGCTTTATAGACAGAGCGCAACAGAGCTAGCTGGTAGCAGGAAGACCCAGTAGAAGTGAGGAACATTAATAGAGTCTAGAAAAGACCAGAGAGGAAATTACGAGCTTAGTTGCATGAAAAGACAGATAAGCGTGCTTTTTGAAAGTTGAAGAGCCGGTAGTGGCAGAACGAGCCACAGAGGTGATCTGATCAGAGAAGGAGAGGGAAGAATCAAAAACAACGGAAATATTTTTGGCTGATGTATACAAAGTTGGCAATGAAGGAGGAAAGGGTCTAGGAGCAGAGTAAGTGGGATCGGAGGACAAATGGAGGAGGAGGGAAAGCAACAAACTTCAGCTTTCGCTGGGTTGAAATGGAGGTAGTTAGCAGACATCCATGATTGGATGTCGAGCAGACAACAGGAGAGAGATAAGAAAAGTCTCTGTTAGGGAAGAAAAGGAGATAGATGTGTGGGTCGTCAGCGTAGAAATGATGTGAAAAGAGTTGATTGTAGAAGAAAGTGGAATGGTGTAAAATAGAAGGAACAGGAGCCAAGCCCTAAGCCTTGGGGGACCCAGAATTGAAGAGGAAAGCTAGAAGTAGCAGAATCCGCCCAGGAGACTGAGTATGTGCGGTAGGGAATATAGGAGTGAAACCAGAGTACATAATTTCAGAAACCGAGAGGGGAACGAGTGGAGAGAAGGACAGAGTGTTCTACAGTATCAAATGGACTACGGACTAGTAAACCGAAAAAACATCTCAACTCATGGTTCACCCCCCACCTAAAAAATCTCAGGTTAACCAAAAGAAAACTAGAATCCAAATGGAGACTTACTCCTACAGTTGAAAACAAACTAAACCTTGCAAAGATATCATCCCAATACAAAAAAGATATCCTACTAGCCAAACAGGAAACATACAATACCAGAATATCCCAATCTAAATCAAGTGTCAGAGAACTGTTCAGTATCTTGAAAGAGCTGGAAACACCCATCATTCCCCATGAAAACTGCACCAAGGACAAAAAATGGTGCTCAGACATTCAATCTGCCCTTATCAACAAAGTAGTCAACCTACAAACCAAAATCGCCCTAAAAAAAGCATCTCTCACACCTCAGGACACCCTAACCCCAGCACCCCTACTTAAAGCTAAACAAATAACACGTTTCTGCTTCTCCAAGGTTTCTACCATTGAAGTCGAAAAAGTGATCCTGGGACTTAAACCGTCCAACTGTAAAGGTGACCAATGCCCTGCCCAATTAATTAAGGATGCTGCAAGAGAATTATCGCCATTCATAGCTAAACTCATCAACTCATCCTTCACTACCGGCATTGTACCGAAAAATCTTAAAGAGTCGTGGGTCTTGCCACTCCTAAAGAAGCAAACCCTCGACCCTGCCATTCCTACCAATTTTAGGCATATCACGACTGTGCCCTTTCTTCTAAAAATTTTAGACAAAGTGGCATACATGCAAATACAAAATTTCCTTGAATCCAACCACCTGCTCGGAACCCGCCAATCTGGATTCCGTCCCCAGCATGGTACAGAGACTGCCCTTATCGATCTCAAGGCCCAAATAGATCAATGTAGGGACAATGGCCAAGCAGCCTTACTCCTCTTGCTAGACCTCTCAGCAGCGTTCGATTTAGTCGACCATACAGTCTTATGCAGCCACCTAGACTCTGCTGCTCACTTCTCTAAAGAGGCCATATTATGGATCAAATCCTTCCTGAATAACCGTACCATGAGAGTCTTCTCTCCATCAGCCTCAGCTGACCCGATCCCTATAACGTGCGGTGTACCCCAGGGATCTTGTGTATCACCAACCCTCTATAACATTTTCACAAAGCCGCTCTTTGACGAAATGGATCATCTGGGTATCGCCTACACCAACTATGCAGATGATACCCAGATCCTCCTTCCGCTTTCAGGAGATTACGTCGTGGATCTGGCTTTAGTGAATAAAATTTACAGCATCGTTCAGGCATGGATGGCCACACATGGCTTATGCCTGAACGACGACAAAACTGAGCTCATAATCCTAGGCACCCCGACATACATAGCTAAACTCAACACTGACTATGCCAGCTTCATTATCGATGGGAACAAAAGTCAAGACCCTAGGCTTTTACCCTTGACGCCACCTTAAACTTTGGCAAACAAGTCAACTCCCTAGCCTCTTCCACAGCATATAGTTGCAAACTCATTAGAGCCAGCAAGCAATTCCTCTCTACAGACAGCTGCATCACGCTTCCCAGAGCCCTTATTCTGTCCAAACTGGACTACTGTAATGGTCTTTACATTGGGGCTAACAAACAGACTATACAAAAAATCCAGGTCCTACAGAATAATGCCTTGAGAGCCGCGCTTAAGATCAACAGGAAAGAGCATATCTCCTCTATAAGAAGAGAATATAAATGGCTATCCACTCAGGACAAAATCCAACTTAAAATTGCCTCCCTTACTCACAAGTGCCTCAATAACATGGCACCACCCTACCTCATGGACAGGCTACACTTAAGAACTTCACTTAAACCAACTAGAATGGTCAATGCAAATTGCCTCTATGTCCCTCGCTTTAAACGTGCCACTATTGGAGGACATAGTTTCGCAGTCAAAGCAGCACAGCTTTGGAACTCCCTACCACATGACATAAGAGAACCCCAGCCCTTTGCGAAATTTAGGCAAAATTTGACCAAGTGGCTGAGAGCTAATGACATCTAACTAATCCGACCTGCTTGACCTGACTGTCCCTACTAGCTTTCCACCTGCATGCCCCAGTTCTGATACCACTTTCTGTATTTTACTCCATTGTATATTACTGTACCTATTCCACTGTATATCACCTCCACATTGTGAATATTCCTGTACCTTGATCACCTCCTGTCTCGACCTTGCTCCAGCCCTGCTCATTCTTGCTTATTGTATACTGCATTATGACCATGCACATGTACCTGTATATATTTTATTTATGGCAGAATGTATTATGTTTATGTAATTGTACCTGTAACAAAGCTGAGCATATTCTTGTCTTGTGCGCCCTGATGCTCCAGGGCCTGGCGCGCCCTACAAATAATAAACTAAACTAAACTAAAATGCTACAGACAAGTCAAGTAAACAAAGAAAGAGGATGGCTTTGAATAGAAAGAAGATAGCAGAGAGTTGGTAACATAACGTAAGGGCCGTTTAGGTTGAATGGTGTGGGCGATAGCTGGATTGAGAGGTAGGTAAGAGGGAAGAAGAGTTAAGATAGGCAGAGACTTGAACATATACAATATGTTCAAGAAGCTTAGATATGAAAGGGAGTAGAGAAATGGGATGGAAATTAGAGGGGAGAGAAGAATCAAGAGTGGGTTTCTTCAGAATGGGGAGAATCGATGCAATCAGCAGGTAATGTTGCAGATGATAATGAGAGATTACATAAAGATGTCAGATAAGGGAGTAGCAACAGACAGATTTTAGGTATTAATACCGAGGGTACAGGGTCAGAAGGGGCTGCAGTGGGGTGTGCTTGAGTAATAAAACTGGCAACTTCAGTCTCAGAAAGCGAAGAAAATGAAGACATTATGAAAGACAGAGAAGGAAAATAAGATGTTGTGGAGACAGTGGATGGGTTAAGTGAAAAGGATGCCCGGAGAGGAGTAACTTTAGAAGTAAAGTAGTTAGCAAGATCAGAGGTCAAGAGTGAAGAGGAAAAATAGGTACTAAGCGGTGGAGGGGTAAGAATGTGGCTAAGAACTTGAAAGACGACAAGGATGGGGGAGAAAGAGTAAGAAGATGATCAGCATACTATTGTCATTTGGCAGTTAGTAAAGAAGAATAATAAAAATTATGAAGAGAGGATAATGTATTAAGATCACTAGAGATTTTTGTTTTCTTCCAATGACGTTCACCTTGCGGAGAGAACGGCGGGAGGAGCAGACAGAAGGTTCTAGCTCACAGCCGACATATCCCTTTATTAGACATACAATTCAATGGGTAAATGAAAGCAAGCAGAAGGGAACTTAGACGTGAGAGTACGTGAAGAGAATTTATCACACGTTCTGCCCAATCCAAAATTGTGTCAAACGATGCTGCATGGGTGGAGTTTGCTGGGTATTTAAGCTCAAACACTTGGCAGAAGCAGGATTTTTGGAAAAGCAGAAAAGAAAGCCGCTCGGCATGAGACAAGCCGATTGGCAACACTCCTTAAATAGGCCTTTTCCAGATGAAACTGAACACACAGGGCCTTTCCCCAAGACAGAACCAGATTACCTGAGATGGATTTTGGGAGCAGGGGTCAGACTAGAAGGAAGAGCTTATCTGGTGGTTCTGCCTGAAGCAGGCAAATGTCCCTACCAGTCCTGGGCATTGGAAAGACAAACCAAAAGTAAGTACAATGATATAAAAGCACGTAGTCAAATATCACAATAATTAATTAAATCCCAAATGGCAATTGAAAGTATTTTGGGAAACCCGGTTTAAAAGCCATGCCACTGAAAGGGGGAATAGAATACAAAGTTTATGACGAAGGGTAGCTTCACCATAATAAGCCTGTTCTCCATACAGAAATGTAGGATCTCTGGAGCCCTTCGACATCCTGAATCAAAATGTGGAATGACAATCCTGTGATAGATTTCAATAACTTATTTAACTATTAAAGACATCATGTCCTTAATGACCACATTGAACTTGGGTGTTGAGGGTAAACCAGATTGCTTGAGAATCGTGATAGTGTGATGCACTTCTTTCCCTGTTGTAAGGGGTCAGAAATGTGAGGCGGACAACTTGGTAAAGGTTTTTCACAAGAAGTCCTTTTATGAACTCATAAGGGTTTGACAAAAGCAAAAGTGTTTCTAATGACCCACACCTGGGCTGGACTTTTGACTATAGAAGGCCCTCTCTGGTGAAGGCCATTAGAACCAGAAGGTGGAGTTGCAGAGACTACCTATCACAGTTGCAGTAGAAGGAATGAAGGAAACAGATGCTGCTATCTTTACAGCGGATAGCGGTCCTGAAAGGGTCACCAAGAGGGGTATGCCTAGGGGAGCCAAGCAACTGCCTAACAGGGTCTCGGTCTCCATCATGCCCCAGGAATCCTCAGAGGTTCCTGGCAGCACCCAATGACTGCTCGAGCAGTAGTCTTAGGGTTGTATTCTTAGCAGGGAACTTGCAAGCTCAAGGCCACCCTGACATGGAAGGATCTTCACAGTCAACTACTAACACCTACTATAGTAATGGCCATTCAGGGCTAAGCGGTCATCCGGTTCAGACCCTTTGAGACAGAGGCATTTACTTTGCTGGTTTGCAAACCCAAATATCAATTCCCTGCTCTTCTGCCTCAGTGCTGGGAGGTGGCCAAACTATGATATGTGATGTGATGTTCATAGTCTGGTATAGCACCCTTGTACCACTATCGGTGGCCTAGTGTCATGATGCCTACCTCCAAGGAGCCAGGTCCGACCCAGCAACCCCAGAGGCAGGCATCATTTCCCCCAGGGGAGTGCCAGCGGGCCCAAGCTGGGGCCCTTTGGACGCAGTCCTGGCACCTTAGGCGCCAGGCTCATGTTGCACCTCTGTCCTGGCGCCTTAGGCGCCAGGCTCATAAAGCTAGACATGTGTTCAAGTGTTTTAATGTGCACTTACCTGATGCAGACCATGCTGCCACATCCAGGCCCTCTTGAGGCCTGAATAGGAACTACTTTACCTGTGGGACTACTTTCCACCCGGGTGTGGTCGGGGAAGGATACATACCTGATCGGAGGAAGGATACACACTTGGAACTTCTTCCAAAGCTATTTAAACCACACCCGATCAGCAACTCACGCTTCGCGTTGTTCTGCTCCTCGCAGCTGGACGCTCACCGTGTCAGCTCCTGCATCTGGACTTCAGCCGCGCCTGTCAGCATCCTGGGTCACCTGCAAAGGGAGACAAGAGACCTACCAGCTAATCTGAACCACGGAGACATCACCGACGATCCTGAAAGGGAAGACATCATTTTTAAAAGCATTTTGTTACGATTGCTGCATTTCACTCACCTTTCCTGGGTTCCTCCATCTTCAGCAGCGATCATCCGGATACACAGCCACTTCCCAGAGCCTAGAGAAAAAGACAAGAATAAGAGGTGAGAGAAGGAAGGGAATAGGAAAAGCTCAGTTTCCTTCTAAGACTTACCTGTTGGGTCATTCCCATTTCATTTCGGGTCTTGCTGCTTCCAAGCATTTTCCGGACCCCGGCCCCTATGGGGAAAAGACATCAACATTAGCGCTTTGTTGCAAGAAGTCTCCAAAGGAATCTTCATTCATCACCTGAAAAAAGACAATGAACATTATTATTTAAAGCTTGAACCTTTGAACTTGCAACAGAACTTTTACAGCACCTTACCAGTATAATCAAGCTTACCTGAACTCCCATCCAACCTCAATCCAGTGAAGTAACTGGGTTCAACGCGCCCCTGCGTCAGAAGCAGGATGGAGAGCTCGTCCTTTCAGACCCTAAGGTGAGACTTCACGGGGAATCGTGGAAGGGTATCGTGGAGGGTTGGAAGAGAGTGGGAGGCTTGAGCATAACTCAGTCAGTAGGTAATACTCCCTTTTCACGCACAGGGGTATATTCCTACGAGCCGGAGAAGCCAGAGTAGAGGGCCCTTCCTGTCCATCTTCAGAGTCCTGCGCTTCACCATTGAAGAAGCATCAGCACTCGAAGCCAGACCTGCGCCTCCGTGGGAACCAGGTGAGCGTTACAGAACGCGAAGCCTACCCACAATTTCCCACCCGGGCGCTATTGAGACTTCCGAGACTGACCAGCTGGCCCAGCTTTTGGGGGAATTACGGGCAGAGGTGCACTCAGCCCGCCAGGAGACTAACGCTCTCAAAAGAGAACTGATCTTATCTAAGGAAAGAACTGATGACCTAGCCAAAAGGTTATTACAGGCCCAGGCAGGGCACACTCCTTTACCTAATTCTGGAGACATTTCCACATCAATGGGTTTGAGTAACCCGGTACAAATTAATCTACCTGGACACATGCCTTTGGCCCCGCCTGAACGTTTTGCGGGGGATTCCAAGAAATATGCCGTCTTTATGAACCAATGTCGTTTACACTTTCTATGCAGACCCGGAGCCTTCCCTAACGACCAGACCAAGGTAGCCTTTATACTATTTTACCTCAGTGGCAGTGCTGCCGATTGGTCTATTCCATTGGTAAATCAGGATGATCCCATTCTCCAGAATTTTCAGGGCTTCCAGGCCAGCATGGAAAGATTGTTCACTCGACACTCTAAAGGACAGGCCCTTGATAACGAACTGCTATCCTTACGACAAGGTAATAAGGATCTTCTGTCCTACATAGCCACCTTTAACAGACTGGTTGTGGAAACTGGATGGCCAGAAAGCAAAAGGATCACATTGTTTCATCGAGGCCTGCGCGGAGAGCTTAAGGATGTTCTAGCTAGATAGTAAAGCCACCCCAGGTCTGCGCAGACTACATTGACTTGGTGGTTCAACTTGATCACAGACTTCAAAATAGAAAAGCAGATCGGTTCAAGTATGAAAACCGAGCACCGATCAAAACCCACGCTACCTCCAAGAGTACCGACGTATCTGAACCTATGCAAATCGGTGGTGTTAAAGGACCATTAACGCAGAAAGAACGAGAGAGAAGGCGGCAAATGCAACTTTGTCTGTATTGCGGGACTTCCGGTCACTTTCTTCGAAATTGTCCAGTTAAACCACTTAAGAAGGTGGTTGGAGCTACTGATAACGAATTAGTGACACCTGATTCGGGAAACGACCTAGCCCGGCAAGCGTAGGGGTCCGCTTGCCGAGCTTGAAAACTAACTCTTTGACCTCGCATTTCGTCATGCCAATGGTGCTCGTGGACCCAAAACAGCCTCAGCAGTTGCATGCTATAAAAGCATACATCGACAGTGGAGCTATTGGAAATTACAGACCGTGAATTGGCTTCCTGGATTAAGCTTCCTCTCCGCCCGAAAGTAACCCAAGATGTCATTACTACAGTAGATGGAACCGAAATAGCCTCAGGGCCTGTAACGCATTCCACTGTTGAAGTGACACTGGTGGGTCAGGATGGACATCGGGAAGCAATCATGTTTGATGTGATCAAGGCCCCACAATTTCAAGTAATTCTTGGAATTCCTTGGTTAGAAACACATAATCCCAGAATTGACTGGCGAGCAAAGAAGATAAGTTTTCCTGATTGTGAACCAACTTGTTATCCAAGAAATCCAGCTATGGGTCTAGCCACAGCAACTTCCACCCCTGTACAGCTACCGTCTAAATACCAAGAATTCCAAGACGTTTTTCAGAAAGAACAGGCTAACACGTTACCTCCCCATCGGTCTTATGATTGCCAGATCGATCTGGTACCCAATGCTCAACTACCTTGTAGTAGGATTTATGCTCTTACGGAACCTGAGAACCTGCATTTGCGTCAGTATTTAGATCAGTACCTAGCCAATGGTTTTATTCGCCCGTCCAAGTCTCCTGTCTCTTCAGCTCTGTTCTTCGTGCCAAAAAAAGAAGTCGACCTTAGAACGTGTATAGACTATCGTGCCCTAAATCAAATAACGATTAAGAATCGTTATCCTCTGCCCTTGATCCCCGAGCTTATCGACCAGGTGAAAGATGCTTGTGTGTACACCAAGTTAGATCTCCGAGGAGCTTATCACCTGGTGCGCATAAAAGAAGGCGACGAATGGAAGACTGCATTCCGCACCAAATTTGGGCTCTTCGAATATCAGGTGATGCCCTTCGGTTTGTGCAATGCACCTGCCACCTTTCAGTACTTTATGAATGATGTTCTTCGGGAACTTATCGATGTCTGTGTCATTGTTTACATTGACATCCTGGTGTACTCTTCTTCAGAATCTGAGCACAGAAAACATGTTAGGGCAGTTCTTGAGAAACTGCGCCAGCACAGACTATTTGCAAAACTCGAAAAATGCGTTTTTCATACCACAGAAGTTGAGTTTCTCGGATTCATCCTGACACCTCAAGGAGTCCGAATGGACTCGCGAAAGGTGGACGCCATCCTCAAATGGCCATCTCCAAGTTCGGTGAAGGGAGTTCAGAGCATGCTCGGCTTTGCCAATTTCTATCGAAGATTCATCCCGGAATTTTCCCGAACAGTCCAACCCATCACCACTCTCCTAAAGAAAAACAAACGCTTCGAATGGACTCTTGAGGCCGAACAAGCCTTCCAGGACCTGAAAACCAAATTCGCCTCTGCACCTGTATTGAAGCACCCGCACCCAGATCTCCCGTACATAGTGGAAACCGATGCTTCCAGTTCGGCCGTGGGAGCTGTCCTGTCGCAAAGAGACCCAAAAACTAACCAACTACACCCAGTGGCCTTTTGGTCCAGAAATGTTCTCCTCCTGAAATCAACTACGCAATTACCGATAAAGAGTAACTGGACATCAAATCTGCTTTCAAGGCTTGGCGTCACTACCTTCTCGGGGCAAGACACACCATCACCGTAATTACGGACCACAGAAACTTACAGTATTTAAAGACGGCCAAAGCTCAATCTTCACGACAACTCCGATGGGCTCTATTCTTTGCGGAATTTGATTTTGTAATTACCTATCGCCCTGGCTGCAAGAATGGAAAAGCAGACGCCTTATCCCGGATTGGCATGGAAGAACCTAATTCGAGCTTAGAACCTGTGCCCATCATACCTGAGCAAAGAATCTTAGGCTTAACTTCATTGCAATCTATTGAGGATATCCAAACGCAAGTAAAACAACTTCTAGACTCTTCAACCTTATTGGAATGGAGTCAAAAGGGTCCTCATTACACCGTTAAGGATGACTTACCCTACTTCCAGGAACGGTTGTTTCTGCCAAGTAAAGAATTGCAAGAACTTGTTATTGCCCATCATCATGAATCTTTAATGGAAGGACACCCTGGTATCGCTAAAACGGAGGAAAAAATCAAACGCCACTTCTGGTGGCCTTCTTGGAGAAAAAACATAAAGTCTTTTGTACTGTCTTGTGGAATTTGCGCCCAAAACAAGGCTCAAAAGAAAAGGCCAGCCGGCCTACTTCAATCCTTGGATATTCCACAGGCACCATGGCACACCCTGTCAATGGACTTTATAACAGATCTGCCTCCTTGTGCTGGTTACAACACAATCCTTGTAATTGTGGACCTATTCTCCAAAATGGCCCACTTTATCCCTTTAAAGGGTTTGCCTTCAGCTTCCACCTTGGCCAAGGAATTCCTGGAGAATATAGTTCGCATACATGGTTTCCCTTCCATTTTAGTCTCGGATCGTGGAAGTCTATTTATCTCACATTTTTGGAAGAAGTGTTGCCAACTAGCACAAATAGATGTGCGGTTATCCACCAGCCACCCCCCCCAGACTGACGGACAAACCGAGAGAACCAATCAGACTCTCGAGCAATATCTTCGGTGCATGTTACACCAATCCGAGTTAAATTGGAAAGACATCCTTTGGATCGCAGAATATGCATACAACAATTCAGTGCATTCTGGAACCGGACAAACCCCTTTTTATACTTTGTATGGTCACCATCCTCGGACCTCTGACCTAGAACCACCTCTGACCCTGGAAATGCCGCAGTAAATCATCTGCATTCCACAATAACCCGAGCCTTCAAAGAAGCTGCAACTCATTTACAGCAAGCCAAGAAAAGTATAAAGAAAACGCTGATTTGCACCGAAGTAAAACTCCTCCTTACCAAGTAGGAGACCAGGTATGGCTAGCAACTAAACATTTACCCCTCAAGGGCCCGCGAACCTTCAATCCCAGATTCATAGGACCTTATCCCATCAACCCAGTGGCCTTTAAACTGGATCTACCGTCCAACATGCGTATTCATCCAGTTTTTCATGCATCACTTTTGAAGCCAGTACAACCAGGAACCCGATTGTCCAAGCCTCCAGATCCAGTTCAAATTGAAGGGGAATTAGAATTCGAAGTTAAAGACATTTTAGACTCCAAGGTGGTAAAGTCGAAACTCTTCTATCTTGTTGACTGGAAGGGATATGGACCTTAGGAGAGATCGTGGGAGCCTAGTAACCATGTCCACGCACCTCGATTAGTACAAAGGTTTCACCGGAGATTTCCGAACAAGCCCAAACCCCCGGAGGGAAGGGCCTTGAGGGGGGGTACTGTCATGATGCCTACCTCCAAGGAGCCAGGTCCGACCCAGCAACCCCAGAGGCCGGCATCATTTCCCCCAGGGGAGTGCCAGCGGGCCTAAGCTGGGGCCCTTTGGACGCAGTCCTGGCGCCTTAGGCGCCAGGCTCATGTTGGACCTCTGTCCTGGCGCCTTAGGCGCCAGGCTCATAAAGCTAGACATGTGTTCAAGTGTTTTAATGTGCACTTACCTGATGCAGACCATGCTGCCACATCCAGGCCCTCTTGAGGCCTGAATAGAAACTACTTTACCTGTGGGACTACTTTCCACCCGGGTGTGGTCAGGGAAGGATACATACCTGATCGGAGGAAGGATACACACTTGGAACTTCTTCCAAAGCTATTTAAACCACACCCGATCAGCAACTCACGCTTCGCGTTGTTCTGCTCCTCGCAGCTGGACGCTCACCGTGTCAGCTCCTGCATCTGGACTTCAGCCACGCCTGTCAGCATCCTGGGTCACCTGCAAAGGGAGACAAGAGACCTACCAGCTAATCTGAACCACGGAGACATCACCGTCGATCCTGAAAGGGAAGACATCATTTTTAAAAGCATTTCGTTACGATCGCTGCAGCGCTGCATTTCACTCACCTTTCCTGGGTTCCTCCATCTTCAGCAGCGATCATCCGGATACACAGCCACTTCCCAGAGCGTAGAGAAAAAAGCAAGAATAAGAGGTGAGAGAAGGAAGGGAATAGGAAAAGCTCAGTTTCCTTCTAAGACTTACCTGTTGGGTCATTCCCATTTCATTTCGGGTCTTGCTGCTTCCAAGCATTTTCCGGACCCCGGCCCCTATGGGGAAAAAAGACAAAGACATTAGATGAGCGAATTCAAAAACATTACCTGAGCGCTCATCTAGGGCTTACCAGATCTTTACTGGAACTGCACGTTTCACTTCGGGTCGGCGCCATATCTCCGGCATTCCGAACCCCGGCCCCTATGGGGAAAAGACATCAACATTAGCGCTTTGTTGCAAGAAGTCTCCAAAGGAATCTTCATTCATCACCTGAAAAAAGACAATGAACATTATTATTTAAAGCTTGAACCTTTGAACTTGCAACGGAACTTTTACAGCGCCTTACCAGTATAATCAAACTTACCTGAACTCCCATCCAACCTCAATCCAGTGAAGTAACTGGGTTCAACGCGCCCCTGCGTCAGAAGCAGGATGGAGAGCTCGTCCTTTCAGACCCTAAGGTGAGACTTCACGGGGAATCGTGGAAGGGTATCGTGGAGGGTTGGAAGAGAGTGGGAGGCTTGAGCATAACTCAGTCAGTAGGTAATACTCCCTTTTCACGCACAGGGGTATATTCCTACGAGCTGGAGAAGCCAGAGTAGAGGGCCCTTCCTGTCCATCTTCAGAGTCCTGCGCTTCACCATTGAAGAAGCATCAGCACTCGAAGCCAGACCTGCGCCTCCGTGGGAACCAGGTGAGCGTTACACCTAGCTGCACATTGGTCTGTAAAGAAAAAAGGGGATGGGGTTCATTAGTGGAACCGTGGGAGAAGCAGATGCGAAACCTGTGGTGTGGGTGGGTGCAAGTCAGAAGTACCTGGTTCCAGAGTGACAATAACTTATCTTACCCATACCGAAGAGCCGAACATCAGATATACTACAGTGTTTTGGGTCTGGTTTAATGCTGCTGTTGGAGAGTGTGATAGGGCTAAAGAGAGAATCTTAGTCATGACTCGGTTAGTCTTGATGTGCAGATGGCAAGGCCTGTGGTGGCCATCGGTGGGTGATTGGTGTACCTGGGTGGGTAGTCAGTGCCGTATTTGGGCTTTCTGCTGCCCTAGGCCCAAATAAGTACATGCGCCCCACCAACTTTACTCCTCCTCTGCCAGACTCTGCACTTTCACCAGACACTGGCCCCGCAATAAACTGCCCATGTTGGCCAAACTACACCCCTTCCTCCCCCATTTTGGCTCCATCACATTATAAGGACATTTTAATGTTGCAGGGATTAGAACGTTATTGCTTCCTCTCTACTAATTCAAGCCTGTCAATCTTCTATGTTATGTTAGTTAAAGAGTTTTCAGATCTCTGCTGCTCAAGATTTGGAGAAGGCAGTATGTTCTACAGTTGAGTGCACTAAGGGTAATTGTTACGGCTAATTTTCTACTTCCGGTTAGGTTCAAAAGCTATTTTTTAGAGCAAGTGATAAAAGCGGTCTGCCAACTGGACACTAGTGAGAGAAGGTTGGAATGAGGAATTTTGGTTTCTATACCAACACCTAGACTGGTCTGTAATATTAATGCAAAATAAATTTCTACATCCGGTCTTGTCAAGTGCTAAAGCTTACATATGAAGTATATGCAAGTGGTACAAGCACATCTTATAAAAATGTTGAATAAAAATAACTCCCCCCTTCTCATGGTTACAGCTCTAATGTTAGCAGGGGGCAAAATGGAAAAAAGTCAAGGCAGCCGATGAACCTCCAATCCCTTGGGCTCCAATGCCATTAAAATATGGCAAGATCACAAGTGAAATTTTTAACCTTTGCCTGGGCATAAACACCTCAGTCAAGTAAATACAGTTAGAGAAGGTTCTAGGAATCTTTGGTTGTGCATTCTCATTGCAGAGCAATGGATAAGGGTGACCCTGAACATTAATGTGATGTGTGGGAAGCAACAGCATGCCGCGTAGCTACAAAATGTAGGCACTTTTATAACAAATGAAGTGGTACATACTGTTTACATCATAGCTGTGTGTGCAATTGCTCAAAATACTCAACACCCCAAGAGCCAAATTGAGAAATGGGATGGGCATTCCTGCACAATATTACCTTTGTGGTTGTGGGTTAGGCCATAGGTCTTGCCAGCTTGTGCTTATGTTTGTTAACTCTGTAGAGTTGATTGGACTGTACAATACATATGAACATTTTGAAATGTGTGGGCATAGATATAGATGTCTAGCTGTTGTTTGAAGTAATGTTTCACAGTACAAGTCCTACTTTGTATTGAAAATATAATGTAAAGATCACTTATAAGCATCACAGTTTTGCATTGTGCGATATACTTTGCAGTTGGTTCTCCTGGTAGTAATGAGCATGCAGCAGAATGTAAACAAAGACATGATAAACGCAGCAGGGATACCATTTGCCTGCTTAGCACTGAGCAGCTTCTGTACAGATGGCTGAATGGATATCTTTATGGGACACCTCTACAGCTTTGAAACAGTGTGTACCTTTGGCACACAGTTTTTATGCTCGCCCTTCTATGGCCTTGAGTATCCTTTCACAGGTTTCTTGATGCACTTGCGCATTCAGATTTACTCTTCGCCATTTTAACTTATCTATGATCCTTCATGCTTGCCACAGACCTCGGAAATGTGCGGCCGGGGAGGGGAATTAGTGCTTGCTTCTGAACATCATTTTAGTGCCATCCATGGGAACTCTGTGCTTCACTTAAACACAGGTACCTGTTTAATATTGTAAAATGATGCATCATTTTTAACCTTTACTTTTCTGAAGGGGAAACCATAATTTTTGCAATGGTTTAAAATAATGTGTTTTAAATACTGTTGCCCTTGTTGAATTGCTGCTATTACTCATATTGTTTGAACTTCAAATCTCAGCATTTTTAAATATTGTTTTCCTTGTTGTATTTTGCTGTATTTTTCTGCTTTTAGGAATTCCAAATCTGGGAGCTTTTAAAATCTACTACCCCTGTTGCATTTTGTTAAAGTACTTGCCTCATCTGTACCTGCTTGGCTGCTAGGCCGCCTAGTGAGTTAACCCTGGACATCCACCTTCACCCCACCCCCATGGTGCTCTCCATCTCCCCTATCTACTCTAGTTGCTACTCTATTTCCTATCCTGCCTCTCTTTCGAAGCCTGGAAGGAAAAAGTCTAAAAAGTCTCATGGCCTCTAACCCAGGCCTGTCGATTGCAGATACCCATGTTAACGCTTCCTCCAGGCAGACTATCACTGACATCCTCTTTTCTATCCCTGCTCCTGACCTATGGACTCCCCATATGGTTTCTGCCCGTTCGCCATTTTTTTCCTCATTCATTAATGGTGGAACCAGATGGGAAGTGCTCAGGGCACACTTCATAGCATCTAGGTGCATCATTAATGTCTACCTCTCACCCCAATCTCCTTATTCTGGATAGGCGTTTCCCCATCTCTCATCAACTTCCCCCTCGTTGTCGTCCCCATCACCCATCTCACTGCCTTCCCCCCTTCAGAGGGTTGTACCCTGTCCTTGTACCCCTCCTCGGACGACCTTTAAAGGTGGCAACCAGCTTTGCTTAGCTACCCTGGACTCTTGCTCTGCTGTCAAACTATCCTCTAACATTTTTCATCACCTTGAAGACCTTGACGTCCTCGCTCTCACTGAGACGTGGTTCAAGGCCAGCTCTGTCAATGCTTTTGACACTCATCTGGGTGATGGCTACAAGATCCTCTCCAATCCCAGGCCAAACTGGTCTGGGGCATAGTGGCCCTTATCTTCCCTGAATGGGTCCCCGCTATCATACCCACTCAATCCTACTCTTCCTTTGAATGCCTCCTCTTTAGGCTCAGGGTCTCTCCTACCCTCTCCCTCACTCTCACCACCATCTATAGGATAGACCCATCTCCCCTTTCCTCTCAGAATGGACCAACCTCTCCTTTTCTCTATAAGCCTCCTCCAAGCTTTTTCTCCTTGGAGATTTCAATATTCATATTGACTCTCCTGATGCAGCCTCTGCTCTCTTCCGTGACCTCTGTCACTCTTTCCCCTCACAATTCTTCCCTCCGGTCTGACACTCAGCCAGACACACCTTGGGTGCACTCATTTCCGCAGACTTCCCTATCTCTAACCCTCACACTACACCTCTATCGTGCTCTGATCATGCTCTACTTTCCTCCCATTTGGAGCTCTCGGCACCCCGCTATGCCTCAGCCCCCACTGCCTTTCTCCTTCTACGTCATTTGACCAATGAAGTGAGTCTCAGTCACTGCACTTGCCGCCACCTTCATTCCCCCTCCTAACCCTTCTATTGATGCTCATACTGACTCAGATCTTGCTAACCTTAATCTCTCAATCTCCAATACCCTGGACATTCTTGTCCCAGTCATGAGGAACTGCATGAAGCCTGCCTCCAAATGCATTTCCTGCCATGATTTGACCTGGCTGCTCTGAAACGCAAGTGCAGAGTTGCTGAGCGTAAGTGGCAGGCCTCATGCACATATTTTGACAAACTTGCCTGCCGCCTGCTCCAAAGGCAATACCGACTTTCCATTTGCTCTATGAAGAGGGCCCATGTCTAAGCCCGAATCCCTGGGGCCACCAATAACATGGCTGAACTTTTAAAAATCTGCAAGGCACTTGCCAACCCTACTGAATTTTCCACCACTTTTCCGCCCTCCCAGGCCCTCGGCACTGCACTGGCCTCCCACTTCACCACCAAACCTCAGGACAGCCTGTCCTTTCTCTCTCCTCTTGTGCCCTCCCAACTCCTCCCTCATGTCTGCCTTGGGCACCCTCCCTCCGTCCCCCATACTCTCCTCTTTGCACTGGATGAGGTCTCTAAAGTGGTCCACTCTGTGAAAGTCTCCTCCAAACAGGTGCTCCTGTGCTCTTATAGAACCATCAAGGACAACATCTCCTTTCTCGCCCCTGCCTTGGCCGATTTCTGTAATCACGCTTTTGCCACAGGCTTTTTTCCACTACCCCTCAAGCACTCCCTTGTGCACCATCACCTAAATAAAAGCCATCTGCTGACCCTTCCTGCCCGGCTAATTATCACCCTTTCTCCATCTTTCCTTTCCTGGGCAAACACTTGTAGAAGTTGGTCATCCCCCAACTGATCGACCACACTGAATCTGTTGGCCATCTCCATGACCACCAGTCTGGCTTCAGAGCATCCAGAGGCATGGAAACTGCTCTCCTGAACACCAGTGATGACCTTCTCTCAAATCTTGATTCCAACTCCCCCTCCGTTCTCATCCCCTGCAATCTTTCCTCTGCCTTTGACACGATTAATCATGCCATCCTCATAAATCGTCTCCGTGATACACTCGGCATCACCGACCGGGCACTGGCTTGGCAGACGTCCTTCCTATCTGACCTTCCCAGGTGCAACTGGCCCCTTTCCTCCTATCCACCTCTCACTCTACCTGCCACGTCATTCAGTGCTCTACCCTATCGCCATGGCTTTTCAACATATACCTTGCCCCTTTGACCCACTTGATCTCCAACTTCTCCCCTCACTTCCAGTATTATGCTGAGAACACAGCTCGCCTTCAAACTTCCCTCCTCTTCCTCCCTTTCTACCTCTCTCATACCCGACTGCCTGACTGCTTTTCGGGCATGGTGCACAGCCAATGATCTCTGTATTAATACCAGTAAGACTGAGATCCTTCTCATTGGGATGCCTGCTTCTGCTTTCCCTCCCACTCTCTGGTCGCCTTCCTTGGGCCCCTCCCATACCCTCTATGGTCGCTTTCCTTGGGACCCCCCCGGCCTCTTCCGAGGCAAAAATCCTTGGTGGCCTCTTTGACTTTTCCTTCTTCTACCCTCACATCACAGCCGTTGCCAAGAAGGCCACTTTCAGCTCCACCTCCTGAGGCATTCTCCCTTTCCTCACCTTCCCCCGGAAGCTCAATGTCTCCAGAGCTCTGGTCCTCTCTAGGCTGAACTACTGCAACAGCCTCTTCCTCAATCTGCCTCTTTCCTCTCTTCGACCCCTCCAACTAATCCAGAATAGGACTGCAAGACTTATCCTTGGTCTCAAGCCCAGAGACTGCATATATCCAGCCCTAATATCGCTACACTGGCTCCTGGTGGCTGCAAGATCAAATTCAAGAGCCTCTGCATCATCCCCAAAGCCTTTTGGGGCCTGGAACCCCGCTACATCCAACTCTCTCCCGCTAAATACCTCTCAGCTAGAGAGCTTCAGTCCTCTAGCTCCAACTCTCTGCAGATCTGTCGTTTCTCCAAGCAGAGTGGGGGGTTAGATCTCCATCAGACAGGAGCCTCCCTCTGGAACAGCCTCCCTGCCTCTCTCAGACTTGAGCCGGATCTCCTCAAGTTCCAGACATGGCTTAAGACCCTTCCCTCTTGCCTTCCTGTGCTAAATCCCCCTTCTGTCGGTTTTGACTGGCTGCCTGTTCCCTTATGAGTCTTACAGGGCACCAGGCCCCCCCTCGTCCAGTCTGTTTCAGCCATCGCCCAACCCCCCCCCACCCCCGACCAGCCTTGATGGTTTGGCACCGTCCTGAGTCCAGTCCACCCACCCTTTTCTGCACTAGCGGGTGTACCCCTCCACACCCACTCCCCCATCATCCCCTCGCCCTCGCACTTGCCCATCCATGCTCCCCATAGCACTTGCCCCACAGGCTCCCCATTGCACTTGCCTTTCCCTGGTCCCTCCTGCCCCTGCCTGCACTCCCCTTCCCCTCTTCCCTCCCTCCCGCACTTCTTGCTGATGCACTTGCACGATCTGAATGAATGTCACACAGCTTAGTAGGACAGTTATTGTTTTTATTCCTCTTGACACCACCCCACCCCTTTTCTGTCCTGTGGCACCTCGAAACACATTGTGTATAGGCGCCATATAAATATGCAATAAATACAGAAATAAAAAAATAAAAGTGATTGCTTAACACAGTGTATGTGTGTATTGATTAGAAAGAACTCCACAATGTGAAGTGGCACCAATAAAACCATTGAGGTGTTGGCTGTTTTGCATATTTAAGAGCATTTTGGGAAGATAAGAATGACAAAAGAGCTTTTTATCCATCATTTGTATGTGAGGGTTGTATGACTGAATCATTAAACACCTAAAGTATGCTGGTTTGGCATGCATTTCCTTTTTTAAAAATGTTATTTTAAACAAAAGTAACCCTAACAAGAATGCTTTTGCAAGTAGCAGTCAGAGTGGAATGACTGCTAGCAGCTCAAAATTGCTTGTAGTGTTGTGAATCAGCCAGATTCGGAGAAACAAAATTGGCTTTAAATTTAAAAAATGGCAACCAGTAAATTGAAAATTCACGGCAAAAAAATGCCACTCCTCCGGCAATCTGCCGCCCTAGCCTGTCAGCCTTGTTGTAAATACATCTATGTGTGTAGAGTAAGGTGGTAGAAAATCTTAGAGAAGATTCAGTTAATCAGGGGAAGGGTATATGATATGATAGTTTATTTATATAGCGCCTATACACAATGTGTTTCAATGCGCTTCAAGGCAAGGGAGGGAACAAGGGAAAATACAATGACATTCTTACAGGCCATGAAGTGTAAGGATGTGAAATTAACTATCGTACTCGGCCTGACGAAATTTCAGATAGTGCAAGAGCTAAGACATAGATAAGGAAGGGAGGGGGAGAGTGGGAAGGAAATGGAAACAGACAGGCAACTACCGTACTAGGCCGGACGACATTTCTGGTACAGCCGGAGAAAAACAAAAGGTGAGGGAGAGGGGTGCAGAAAGGGAGGGGAGGAACAAAACAAGCCACTATCATACTAGGCCTGACGACATTTCAGATAGTGCTGGAGGGGTTGTGGGGAGGAAAAAAAACAGTGATGAGAGGGTTGAGGAAACAGACGAGGTTGCTATCAAATTACGTCCAGGGACAATTCTGATAGAGTATGTGCATAGAAGAAAGTAAGGGGAGGAGATAGGAAAAGGGAGAAGGGAAAGGAGGAGAGAACAGAGAGTAAGCAGTCAAAAAGAGTGAAGAAGCAAGAGTGGAGAGCGAATACAATTGCAGAAGTCAGTAGTAACACAATGTTGCAAGCCAGGATACAAGATGAAGATGGGAACAGCATGATTCAGGGCCACCATGAGTACAAGATGCAAAGGAAGTCCAGCATGAGAGTTGAGAAAGAGTGACGCACCGTGAATGAATGAAGTCCATAAAAGTCTAATCCAGCACTGGCCACAAGACGGTGATGGTGAAACCAGAATGTATCAGGACAGACTCCTGCAGAAGTAGGCTGGAGGAGGTTGAGGGGGGGCAGGGTAGAAGAATCAAGCAAAACAGGCAACACCTGTGTGCGAGAAGGGGGATGGGGGCACAAGGGAACATCACAGGGGGACCAGAGGGGGTGGGGGTGGCCTGTGGGGACAGAGTGGGTAACACATGTTGGTGCATGCTTACTTGAAATGAGTTTGGGTGTTTGAAGGCCATCTGTGAAACAATTTACATTGACGAGTTTCACCTTTGATGGCCTCCTTGGCCATTGCAAACTAAAGCCACTGGAATGGACAATAAAACAATTTTTGTAAATAAAAGTTTACATTGCAGCAGATCTTTTGTGAAAATACAACCATCATGCTGGGAAATGTAGTTTCGGTTGTAAATTTGTTTTGCTGCTGAAAATGTTGGTAAAGAAAGTGAAGCAGAAAATAAATGCCCTTATACCATTATGTATGTGCAATCTATATTCTATTGCGAAAGAAAGTGACGTAGTAAGGAATTGATAGTGCACACCATGATACAGGGGACCTAGAGTGGCCACTTTGTCACTTCGAAGCGGTTACACAGCGGAACACGTGTTGGGGACCTAGAATGATGCATAATCATATACAAGAAGCTCTATGAGAATCCATAATTATGTGTTATTGATATAAGCATTGTAACCCTTGAGCATTTAAGAAACACACTTGAGATTACTCAGAACATACTTCAGCCTGGTTCGTTTTACTATAAAGTGGTAACGAAGCACAATGATTAACACAGCCTCTTTATCTTAACTTCCAGTCGACCGGGTATAGATCCAGAGTTCCTCCTGGGATAATGACGGCCAAACTAGTTTCCTCCGTTACCTGCTTGACTTCCCTAATTGGTAGGGTCGCAACTTTTGAAAGCTATAACCGACGCGAAGGGGAAAAGGGTGCGGAGACCGAAGGGATTGTCCCAATTTAATAGGAGTACTGGCAACAGCGATCAAGACTAATGCAGAGAATAAAATATGCCCGGATTTGAGGGAGGCGTTCCAGCCGAAACACGTGTAATCCGAAGGGCACACACACCAAATAAATAAAAAGTGGTGATGGTAAATTAATTTGGCGCATGTCCTTATTGAGTTTATACTACAATCATAGTCTAGCAAACATCGTTTTACCTTCAGGGGATTAGTAATAAGGGTCTCCAAATCAGAGCCAACTCTAGACAGAATGGTTACACATCAAGTCTGAAAGAGCTCCCGATAGTTGGATTTGCCTTTAGAATTTTGTTAAGAAGCAAAGGTTACGTGTGATATAAAGAGTTAGGTCTGGGAGCCAAGAGTTTGGAAAATAGCGTTAAGCGCCTCTCAACCCGTGCTTTTAAGGAAATGGCCCCAAGTTCATATCTTATTGCTGCTAGTGGTACTGCATTCGGTACTCCCAGAATCTTTCCCCACAATTTACCCTCTAATCGATCTAATGAGTTGATTATTTCATCCTGCAACTCCAGGTCATAAGTTATTTTGGGAACTATTTTCCCTTCGAAAAACAATGGCAGCTTTAATAAAAAAATATGCCAAAATTATGTCTATTTTCAGTATTTGACGCTGCAGCTGCGCAGCATTTTTGAGCAGAATGTCTAGCCCTGTTTTATAACATTATGTGCCTAAAAATAGAACCCAAGGTACACAAACCCCAGACTAGTTATAGGGGTCTCTTCAATGTTCCAACTAATGCAGCTGTTATTTTAGCCTTTCCTGCTGAAGGCAAGAATTTTAGTTTTCTTGGGGTTAATTATGAGACCATTGTCTCTGGTATACCCTGCGAATGATTTTAAAAGTCTCTCTAGACCAACCTTTGTTTGATCAAATAACAAGACATCATCCGCATAGGCCAGCCATGATATTTTCGCTGACCCTACCTTTGGGGGGATTAAGTCGCCATCAGAAAAGCAGTTCGCCACATCTGACATAAATTGGTTGAACAGCCATGGAGCAAGCACACAGCCTTGCCTTACCCCCTTACCTGAACAATTTGTTTTGCTAAGATTGCCTTTTTTATTCCGCCTTACCTGAATACCACATTTGTTATAGACCCCACTGATAAGCCTAAGCAGCCCCACCGGCATACCCCACCCAGCCAGTTTGACCCAAAGCCTGTTCCGATCTATACTGTCGAAGGCAGCCGATAAGTCAACTGATGCCACAAAGGTACAACCTTTAGTCATCCTCCAAGAGGCTTCTTGGATGCACTTAACTGTAAGGCCATTGAGATTCGTTGAGTGGCCTTTACGATACCCTGTCTGCAGCCGATTTAAAGGATGGTAAGTCATCGCCCATTGTTCCAAGTGGGTCAGCAAAAAGGCCGAAAAGATTTTACAATCAGCGTCCATCAAAGAGATTGGCCTGTAATTTTTTGGTTCTGATCTGCTACCACACTTGAAAATAGGAATCACATGTGCATTACTCCAAGAAATTGGTGTTATACCTGTATCAATGATATCAGTACATTCCAAATAGAGTACTTGTGCCCAATTAAATTGGTCGACTTTTAGAGTATTATTAGTCAGACAATAGGGGCCCGCTGCAAAAGATATTTTGCATTTTCTCAGTGAGGTCTGGATGCTGGAAATTTCTAAATAAGGCGTCCACTTGGCCATATTTCTTACTGAAGAGTAGCACATAGAGCTGTTTTTTTGGCTTCCCAAATCTCGTCTCAAAAAAGGTAATTCACTCAGATTCTGGAATGGGATTTAGGTCATTTATCACGTTGTTAGGATCTTGACCATTGACAAGAGACCAAAAGGCAACTACTCTAGAATTAATCAAAATCCCCAACATAGTCTCTCCAACATGCTGTAATAGCAAGCTCTTGAGACTTGCAGAAGTTCTTGTGCTTAACTTTCTTGAATAGATTTATGGTGACTAAAGCATTCGTGTTATCAATTTTAATTTGTCTCATCTCCCTCCTCATTTAGTTTTTTTCCCTGGTCAGATCTCCATTATAACAATACTGTTGTCTGGTCGATTTATAATGCTTAGTGCTCAGGTGTGATTGCGCACCCGAGATCAACACATCTATGAACCTCCGAATTCCTGTCACGTTGACATTGTTAATTTTCCAATGCAGGGTAGTTCAATTCATAATGGCCCCTAAATTGTGGTTCAAGTAATCAATATTAGATCTGACCAGCGAACAGCATTGCCTCTAATAGAAGCTACAATGTTGGTATCTATTCTGTGTTCTCTATTGTTTTTTTTATAACGTGCTTGATGCTGAATAGGTTTCTAAGCGCGGACCTGTGATTCAAACATGTGTTGCTCTGCGTCGTTTTGCTTCCAAGACAAGCGGTTTGCCACTGAGCTATTCTACCTGTGGCATGTAGCACTTTTGTTACAAGTAACATACGCAGCCCCCTGTACATCCCCACCTGACAGCCGTCTCCCCCAGCCGCCATCTTCCCCTCACCCTCCTTTTTTTTATTCCCCTCTCCCCACTTACCTTATTTCGGCTGCAGCGGTACAGCTGCACCTTCCGCTCTGCTGCCAACTGCCATTATGGAAAGGGAAGAGGGGCTCCGTATGGAGCCCTGCCTTCCCTTTCCATGGCGGCCATTTTTAGACATTATTTTCAGTAATTCAATGGGGTGTGTGAGGCGTCCCATTCAATGACTGAAAATACTATTTTTTAGCACCCCGGGTTACTGCTTTGGTAGCCCAGGGTGCTAATGGCCGCCGTTCCAACACTTGGAAAGGGGGTAGAGACCTTGTTAATGGACTTCGCTTCACTCGGCCCATTTACTTGGGCTGCCGGACAGTTCCACCCCTTGGAACGGGGGCTTAATGCCACCATAAATTATCAGAATATTACAATATTCACTCCCACTACACTCATCCTTTAGTATGTGGCCATACAAATATGGTACTTTAAAGCACAGCCCACACACCAGATGCATCTTCCTGTATGCCAGACCCCATTCACCTTACACAATCTAGTTTAGGTTCTGTCAGGGACTGCCTAGCCCAACTCTCTGTCTAGGGCAGAGGTCTGCAAACTGTGGGGTGGCCGCGAACCCCCATGCATGTCCCACCCCACGCTGTCTTTCTTGCCTCTAGCCCCCCCGCCCGCAAAAAAAGGAGGTAAGAAAAAGCAAGTGTAGGATGGGACATGCATGTGCAGATGCCATCCTAACATGGCCCCCGCCACACATGCTCAGTGTGACAGGCGAGAGTTTAGAGTCAGTGGGAGGGCAGTGCGCTCTCGGTCCCTTTCAAGAGAGCACACTTCCAGGGTGTTTGAATCCAGACGCAGGAACAAAACGAACCAGGATTATATGAGGTAAGGAGAGGGGCCCTGGGATTGTTTTTGGAGTGGGTGGGGGAGCTCTAGGGTTCTTTGTGGAAAGGGTGGGGGAGGGCTTTTGGGTTGTTTTTGGAGTAGGTGAGGGGGCCCGGGGGATTTTTTGGGGAGCGGGTCGAGGGGGGGCTCTGGGATTTTTGGAGAGGGGAAGCTTTGGGGTTGTTTTTGGAGCAGGTGGGGGCCCTGGGACCATGCCAGGAGCGGAGTCGGAGGAGCAGGGTGGAGGGGAAGCGAGAGACCTGGGGTAGCCCAAGGACTGTGCTGGGAGTAGGGTGCGAGGAGCCATAGGATCATGGTGGGGAGAGCCCAGGGAATGTGGTGGGGTGAGGAGAGCCCAGGGACTGGGCTAGAAGTGGGATGCGGTAGCCCACAAACTGATGGCAACAGGTGGGGGAGCACAGGGACTATACTGGGAGCGAGGTGCGACGACGTCCTGTGATAGTTCATAGCCATTTGGATTTACTGGCCATTTTGCATTTTTAGGGGGCCCGGCCTGCCCACATTTTGCTCAAGGGGGCCCAGGCCAAAACATTTTGAAGACCACTGCTCTAGGGTGCATCAGGTTATGGGAACACCTAAAAGACATACAAACCTCAAATGTTTGAGGGATACCCTGGCACACATCAAGCCTCTCACGCAACCACTTTGACTAATTTTAGTAATCCCTCGTAAGAACTAGAAACTGCCCACATCAGTATTTTTTCACACGAGCATTACGTATTTGTCATTTTCTTTTAGTTTAAAAATGTTTATTAAATAAGTAAATAAGCGAATAGTACAAGAACACGTAAACCATTTTTTTTTTATACTTGAGTATCTAATTGTTTAAAAAAAATGGTATTTGTCATTTTCTTATCAACACTGTGCTTAGTGTACGTGCCTGTAGAGCCAGCGTATAACAATCAAACTCCATCCACACCCTTCATTCCCTTTCTTACCTGCAAGCATCTTTCATGCGCATTTAACCTTTTTGCCTCTTGCCTATTCTGCTGACCTTTTTTATACTCTCTCCGGCCAAGGACTGGATACTCCCAAGTCACAAAATGCCACTGTCCGGGCAAGCATTGGCATTGTAAAACCACTTTGGTGGTAATTGGCGCAGTGTAAACAAACTCAACAGAACATGTAGGAATCTCAAAGAACTCGGCCTTTGTGGTGAGATTCTGAAGTAGCTGTAGTCGGTTTAGTAATCTTTACTTCTGTTAAGACATTACTCGCACCATTCGTACGGAACGCATACAATAGTGGAAGAAGAGACCAAGATAGCTACAAGACATTAACAGAAGATGTTCCGGAAACAACAGTGTGCTTTTGCTCTTCAACCAAAGCAGCCGCAGTCCTCGCACCATCTTTGCCCACCTGGACTAACAATGTGTTTGGGAATAGCTTTTTGGGGCAAAACGTTACGCTTTAACATGGCCTTGCCCATTCACTGACTTGCCCTGAAAGTCCTATGCCTGAAAACACACGGCTTCCCCCAGACCTCGCCCCTTTTAGCATATCCTCATATTCCCTCTCTCAAGCTAACAATAGGAAATCTATCTACTTTTTTAAAACTGAGATCCTGTAAAGACGGAGTTGGCTTTAACAATATGAAATCTGTGAGTAGATCAGATGTTTTCAGAAGCAGTGAAGTGGATGTCCTCCACCAGGATTCCGTTTTATACCTATTGTGTTCCATTATAAAATAGCACATGAAGCAATAAGCATTGAACGCATCTCTCGGCGCCTACTGGCTCACTGCACGATACCTCCCCATCATCCATACTGAATACAAAATTATTGGCTCCACAGATTAGATGGCAGCAACTACAACGTTGTTTTTCCGCAACGTTAATGAGTGCGTAGGAAGCAAATTAAAACGCACATGCACCCTCTGGTCGCGATTCAAGTTTCCATGCCACTCTTGCATTGCACCCAGATAATTCGTGCGTAGTTATCCTTTTTGCTTACTGCACAAATACCCAGACTCATTTAAAAGTGGAAAAGGTCGCTTTAATGTGACAGGCCAAAGCTTACAATTAAACGCTTACCTGGCTCCATGGCCTTACAAACTAAAGACATATTTTAAACAACCAATTAAATAAACATTCTAATTTTTTACCCAACAATTAAATAATTAAATAAAGCCATTTCCTCCCTAACTATTCTTTGGACCCTACCGTCGCCTTACCCCTTTTCCAGGCGTCCCGCTTTCTCCCCGGGGCCATGCCCCTCCAGGCTCAATACCTGTTCCCCCGTGGTGGCCCGCTTGTGCAAACAGCGCCACCCCATCCTTTCCCGTGTCATTCCCCCATTGTGCTTCCCTCCCCCCACATCAAAAGGGGCCATGCCCCCGGCACCAGAAAAACCCTCCCCTGAGGTGTTCTTTCTGCCCTACCCCCCCCACCAATTTTCCTACCCCCAACTCCTCAACCAATCTCCCAGCCAAGAGCTCAAGTCCGCCATATAATGATTGTTCCCCAAAACCGGAAAGTTTACCCATCCTCTTTAAATCTCATCAATCCTTCCTAAACCATCTCCTTATGGTCCAAAACATGTACTGACACCGATGTACAAAATTCTACCATCTCTCTGTTTATCCCCTTCCTTGCCCGCTCTATCGGACCCTCATTTCTCGCTCCCCTCCCAACTCTCTCTGGCAAACACTTAGTCCCCCCTACAGTTGCTTCAGGCCACACTTGTCGGACCCATAACAAAAAACCCTTTTTATTTTCCTAAGAGCGACCCCCGTATCCCTTACCAAATCATTTTCCCCACCAAGACTAAGTCCCCCCCCCAATCTGGAGGCCCATAGTTTTCCCTCAACCCAGCCAAATAGGAAGCAACTGATCCCAGCCCAGCCCCCCAAACCCGGACCATCTTACCACAACATCTTTATAGTTGCACCCCAGTTGCCTGCCAACAACCCTCTTCTCAGCTTCTTTCCCCGTCCACTTAACCTTAGAATGACCCAAAAACCAGATTTTTGACATTTGACCGTACCTCCTAGCAGTATCTGAAAAAGAAATTACAAAATCACTTACAAATCAACAACATCCTAATAAATGCAACACTCCTGCTACCTACTGAAAAATTTTATAAAGACATTCCATTTGACCCGGTCCCTGGCATACCCTTTGTATCTCCCTTACTCCCAGCGTCCCAACCTTTCCACCTACTCCTCTGAATAGCCCAGCCTGCTACCTTCAGATGCTGCACCTCTCCTAAATGAATGAGTTCCAACCTCCTAACCTTTCCCACACCACTAGTAACACCTTCCTCAGTACCCTATCCTTTCTGGCCATCTCCTTAACCCTCTCCGGAAACACCCAAGGTCCTCTCATACCTGTCCCCCTATATTTCACCCCTTTCACCTAGCCTTTAAACAATACACCTAAACCCACTTAGCCCCCTTTTTCCCCTAAACTATTACCCTCCTGCTCACCCTTGAATCCCCCCCCCACCCTTCCATCACCTTATTAATTTGGCCCTGCGTTGCCCCCCCTGCACCAGGGGCCCACGTGCATCCCCGTCCATGCAGTCCCTTCCATATAACTAATCTTCAAGCTCCTTGCTTCCATTACCACCCGTTTCCCACCTGCACCAGGGGCCCTAGTGCACCCCCGTCCATGCAGGCCCCTTTTCTGCCTTACTCCTCTCCACCGCTGCACCAGGAGCCAAACCTGCGCCCCGTCCATGCAGACCATTACACGTAAATTCCTCTTCCAGCACCTTGCTTTGTTGCTCCACTTTTTTCCCCCAGCTGCACCAGGGGCCCTAGTGCACCCCGTCCATGCAGACCCCTCTCATCACTTCCCCCTGCAGCACCAGAGTCGCTCCCGCACCTGTGTCCATGCAGCCTGAAGCTTACTCACCTTGTCGTGCGGCAAGCGTGAGGGCTTGGCCACCGTCGACCATGCCCTCCAAACGACGGCCACCACCCCTTAACAATTTCCACAGTTACACCCCCCCTGCGGCCCTCCCCTACCTATGATTCTTCCTACTCACCCCTCTCCTACCCACTTCAAATCGCCCCCAAAACCTTTCATCAAACCTTGTGCCCCCCCCCTCCTTTTACGATAAACTGAGCCCGACCTACCAGCACACCCCAATTTACCTGGCATGCGGTCCTTCCCCCCCACCTCCTTGCCCCGCTCCTCGCCCTGACCCACTGTCCCCTGCCTGAAAACAATCCGTAACCGGATGCCGACCCGCGCACCTGCTGCACTCGTGTTTAAATTTGCACATCCACCTCGTGCAGCCTTCTTTATTGAACGCCTAACATGATGTCGAGGGCTGTCCTCTGCCTCCTTCCCCCACCCCCTCATGGGCGGGGCGACCAAGAAAGGGCCGGTAAGGCACAGGCAGCCCACTTGCGGTGTGCAATGTCGGGGCAGGCCTCGTTGGAGCCATCCATTGCAGCCAAAGATCCAGGTCTATCTCCCCCCAGACTGCCTGACTGTCCTCCGCCATTCTCGCTCTGAATTCCTCATCATAGCGTATCCAGGCAAAACCCCCAAAACTCGTGAACGCCTTCCTAATTACGTCCATATATTTAAGCAGGGCCATGCAACGCTCTGGGAATTTTCCACAATATACACTGGCATAAATGATAAATGCTGACGTCCAATTCTCATTAGTCACCAGGACCCTTGGGCGCGAAGCCAGTTCCCTCTCTTCTTCCTTAGACCCCTCCTTTGCTCTCACTTCCCTATGGAGCAACTTCAAAATATCTACAAATTCCCCCGCCTGAATCTTCTCCTTGGTCGCTGCCATCAAGTGCGCCCCCGACTGTTTTGTTATACCCATGTATGCCAGTTTTTTCTCCTTGCCTTTCACTTCAAACTCATTTTCTTTTCCCACTTGCACCTCGAGCACCAATGGCTCCACTAACTTGTCCGTTTGGACCTCCACTGAGCAAATGCTCTTCTCATCCCCCAAGGCTCCAATGGCCTGTACACCTATTTCTTTCCTTACCCCTTTCAATCCAGACCCTTCATTTCCCGTTCCCCTTCTCGTGTCCCCTCTCTGCCATGCAGATGACCATTCCCTTTCCCGCTCACCTCTTTCCACACAGGCCGTCTGCGGTCTGGCGTCCACACCGATGCTCCTCATCTCTTTTCTTAGAGGGCTCCTACTGCGGGGACAAAACATGTCAGCAGACTCACCCAGCCAACAGTTCCCCCGACCTCTTGCCCCCCCGACCACCCTGCACCTGCCTTTCCAGATCCCACCTCAAACTTCTCTCCTCCCCCCTTTCCCTTACCGCCCTGTAACCTTCTACCTCCCATTGCCCCACATAATCCTTCCATCCAACTTCATCACCCCTTAAATACCATTGTGGATGCGAGCTCATGCCCGAGTTGAGTTGATCATCTTCTTGCAAGCCCGGGGCGTCCGCCCCGCCACTCCTTTGACATCTTCTCGGCGGGGCCGCGGTAACCCCTGCCTTGTCCTCTTCTCTCGGGCGAGGCGTTCCGTCCTCCACCCTGGAATCCTCATCGCTAGGGGCCGTGCTGCACCCTCTAGGCTCTCCTTGCGCTGACCGAGGAGGGGCCGTTCTAAAACCCTCTACCTCCACCTAAGCCGCGGGGGCTGCGCAGCGCCCTCCGCCCTCACTCCTCCTACCCGGGGGACCCGTTCCGCACCCCACTCTACCCTCCTCAATTGATGGGGACCCCTCCCTCCTTCTCCAACCTGCACTCTTCTGTAGGTATTTACCCCCAATCCCCCTCTGACCTGTCACCCCTTTCTGCGCCCCCTCACCGCCCCCACCGTGGTTCCCTTGAACCACCTCTGTCTGCGCACTCCTGGCTTCCCTAGGGCTATCATTCACTCCCTCCCTCCCTCACTGGCTCCCCACCCAAAATCATTTCTCCCCCAGACGCCCTCCTATCTATCTCCCTCCTCAACTTCCTGCCCCTTGATTCCCAGACCTCCCAGCCGCGGGGGTGCAAGCCACCACTGCCGCGAGAGCCCCATCTGCAGCAGTTCTCCGCTGCGGCCTGCCCCCACCTAGCTCCCCCTCACATGTGACCTCCACCACCGCCCCTTCCAGCTGGGCCTTAGACGCCCTGCTGATAATTTCCAGGGCCTCCCTCAGAGCCTTAGCATCAACCAGACCATTCTTGCTAGCTCCCTGGCCGACCATTGTGCACCAATAATCTTGGTGTGCACTAAAATATGCCCCTTGCAAGTTAAACTACCTAGCTAAGCCCCCGAGTCAGATACCTATCCGTGGATCCCTATCCTTAGCCTGTGGAAAAAAAAAAAAAACTAACGAAAATTGGGCTATAAAAAACTCCTAACACCCAAAAGTGTTAATCAAAATCTATACTCCCAATATATTGAATATAGCAAATTATTCTGGAAAAAAGAAAAAAACACACTTTTTTTTAAAATCCCCCCCTTTTCATAAAACCCTTGCCCTAAAAAACACCTTCCCCTAAACCTAACCACTAGAAGAAAAACACAAAACCAGGACCCCCACTCAAATTGGGGCCTAGAAAGAAAGTAGAACACTGCCCCCTGGCAGCTCAGAGGCCACACCGCACTGACACAGTGAAACTCAACGCTGTCCCTTTAAGGGACCTGCGGCGCCCTCGATCATAGCTCGAGCTAAACTTGATACTGCCTGGGCAAATAGACGCGTACACTAACTAACGAGGAACGACCCCGCACACACACCCCTTCACCTCGGCCTGACTAAACAAGGGAATTCCCCTGAGGCTGAAAAAGAAAGCCGCTAAACCCTGTGCTCACAATTCTGCAACACCCCGCCGGCACTCAAACGAAGGAAGGAAGAGCCCGACAAGAAAATCCTCAGCACCCCCAGAGCCCTCGAGCCACCAACTTCCTGGACTTCCCTACCGCCGCGCACCAGAAAACACGGGACCCGCCGGTAAGCGGACAAGGGGTGTCTTATCTACGCACCCCTACTGCACATTCCACAATATTATATATATATATATATATATATATATATATATATATATATATATATATATATATTTTTTCTTTTTTTTTTAAACTAACAAACTATCTGCCCGCCCACTCTACCACCACTCCCCTGCCTCACCTCACTAACTTGTACACCTCTAGGCCCAGCTAACACCAGGGAAGGCTCGGGAGCAGGCAATAGGACTTGACAATCATCAAGTCCAACCGTCGCCTGCCTCCCGATCCTTCCCTGGACCCTTAAATACCCTCGGGAGGCGCTCTGCCCCCCCCCACGGCCACTCGCTGGCAGTGTGCAGCGCCAAAAACCTCCCCAGGGGAAACGCTTCGCGTTCACCCCGGGGCCCCCCTTGTCGTAAGATGAGAAAATGACACTTTGTAGGCCAATTTTATTAAATTTACCTTCACTTCCATTGCACTTCACTTCAATCTAGAAGCTAAAAAAAAAAGTGTTTAACGAGAATGTGCAGACACCTTTCTGTACCTCATTTCCGGGTATAACTCACTTGAAAATGGGTTGCAGAGGTGTGCGCAGGTGCAAAGAAGATCATGGGTCGGGAGAGGTGCATCTTTTATACATCTTCATATTCAGAAATATTTAGGCTCTTGTGAAAGACAGGATGCTTTCTTCTCATTATAATGCAGAAAGAACTTCAGCAAACAGTGTTACAGTCCTGGTCTGGTTTCCTGAAGTCCTCTTAGTGGAAAGCAATGCTCATGCAACTGGTCTAAACATATCTGATCATTGCGGGAGAGGTATAAACAGTCAAGCACATGCTTACCTATTATCTCTTTCTTGGTTGAGATTAATGGTAGTTAATTTTTGGGAGCAATATAGGCAGGTATACCACTTATCTAGAGCCCTGGTTAAAATTAAGCTTTATAGACAAAGTCTGAGGGCTTTACCAAGTACTATAGTCCTTAAACAGAGAATTTAGGGCCAGAGTATAGCAAGGGTCTTTAATTAGTTTTACAGACTAATAATGTGAGGTACGTTCGGAGGATAGGTTCGCAGTGCTGGCAGCCTGGCTGTCAGCGCAGCATTTCCTATGATGAGGGGAACGAGAGCCATGCTGTCAGCACAGCAAGACCGGGGGAATGGGAAGTTCTTCCCCCATTGGCTAATGTCCAGGCTATATACGAAATTTGAGAGCTACACTGGCTCGTCCAGACCAGAAATTGGCCATTGGGGGCGAGGGGGTGGGGGTTCAACGTCGCTCCCCGGGCCATAATGAAACTTTATAGACGTATCCCAAAAGGCTTCCTGAGAGTTATTGTCCCTGAAGAAGGAGCTAAATGCCTGAGCGCAACAAGGGCCTTTAACTTTAGGTATGCCCCGAGGACAAGTTTCATAAAGCTTTATAACACAAATTTGGGATTATATTTTATTTTTAAAAGAAACACAGGCCTAGGGATAGAGGCAACTGCCTGGAGAGATTGCAAGGAATTGGCCAGGGCATGTTCAGCCTGCGACATGAGGACGCCTGAACAAGAGGGTGTGCCCCAGCAAGGATTGGGGCGGCGGAAAAGGGCAGAGTCCAGACCCCAGGTGGCAGCCAGCAGAGACCCAGAGTACAGGTAAGGACCATTGGGAGGTGGGGCCTCTTGTGAAGGCAGTCCCAGACCGTGTCTGCCAGGAGCAGCATAGGTGTACATGGGTTGGTGCCAGCGGTGGGGCTCACAGTGGTGCTTCTGATGTCAGGGATTACCGCACTGAGTGCCTTGCTTGCCACACCAGACACTGCAGAGGAGAAGGTTGAGGGAGCATGGCCCTCTGTCAATCTCCGGGCTATACCTTTTCATATTCCTCCGGGATTGGTCAATGTCTGAGCTCAGTCCGTTTTCTGAGGGATATAATTAAGAAGAAGTAATTGAAACATACAAAGAGTACTTGAAAAATGAATCACCATGATTTAATGATTAATTGATAACACATCTGGTGATTTACAATAGCCAAGGATTCCCTCATCTCCAACCCATTTCTTCCACAACGCTTTCCTTTTGAAATAGTGGTTTTGGATTATTCCTTGCATAAAGCAGCCCTCTGCATAATGCATACGTGCAAACTGAATGTCCCTACCGTTGCCATCTTTGCTTACACAGGGCTTGTACCACCCTTTAGGGTGCTCTGAAGTAATGACCTGGAAGACCAGAGGAGGGGACATATAAGGGAGAGACGATATAGGAAAGGTAGCGGGGTATATGACAAAGAAAGGAACATGATGGTTACGGGTAGTTTTGCTAATGCTGCAGTTCACCCAACTCAAAGGGTTTTCAGAGCACAAACAAATGGCAAAAGACACCAAAAGCGTTGTCCTCGATTCGCCAACATGCCCGGTCTAAAATATCACAGTGACGTCTCCAAGTCAAGTAACATTGATTTTCACATGAGCTTGCAGCCCGAAGTCACATTCAAACAATGGAGCAAGAAGAAACGAATGCAAATCTGCCACCTGCTGCGCCTAACATTACATAAAAACCCATTTATTTGCTCATTTGTCAATACCGCGTGGCTGCGCGCAGACAATTTATGATTGTTTCCCACCAGTGGATATTATGCTATATTTTATTAACTGTACCGAGTGCAAGGGTTGTCCACCCACACAGCTACTGCAAGCCGAAGAAGTCTACTCTGAACAAACACGTTTTATGAGCTTTCCAAACGCACATGAGAACACTCCTCCCCGCTGGATTAATATATTTTTTGTTTTCCTTTGCCATCAGCAGCAGTAAAACTCCTTGAATCAGCACCACGTGCTTAGAGTGCTAATGTGCTTTGCAAGGAAAGACAACAAAAGATGCAGAGAACTTAATTTATGTTATGAAGGAGGGGGTTGTCTATGGTGCTAGATCACCACGACTGAATTTGCATTTTAACAAACAGCGGGGCATGCACACAGGGTTCAAGATCTCCGTGGAGACGTAAAACCCAGCAGTGCCTGAAAACAAGCCAGACACCCGCTTCGATAAAGCTGGAAAACAATGTGTTGGGACCGTCCAAATGAATCAGACTCCCTTCTGTGTCCTGTCATCCAAAATCAGCACCACGTCTACTCCCGTGCATGTCTCACTGCACAGCTAGTAAATCCATTCCCGTTTCGGCATGCGAAACTCTATGCTAAACTAATGCAAGCCCATATTCAGAGAACCTTTCAACAGTGCTTTAAGTGGGCCGGCGCCTGCCGGGGCCGGGCCTGGGCCTCGCCAGTCTCCAAAAAGTGGGGCTGAGCCGGGGCCCTGCTGGGGCCCCGGTCCCACCACGCCATGGCAGGACGCATTATCCCGCCACGGCCGCAGCCGCGACGGGAGATGCGCCCGCCAGTGTAACGTTAGGCAAGTGGACAGAAGTGCCAGCCAGCCACAGCGTCACTGAGGCTGGCTGGCACTTCTGTCAGTCACTGTAACTTCCCTGATGACCCCCCCCCCCATCTGAGGGGTCATCAGGGAAGTTACAGTTCCTTTGTTTGCCCTCGCCAGGTCACTGACCCTCTGTGAACCTGCAGGCTCCATGATCTAATATGTAGATTATATCACGGAGCCCGCGGGTTCCCAGAGGGTGAAAGACGCCTTGGGCTCTGATCTCTACTCAGAGCAGCGATCACTGAGCCCGAGGTGCCTGCCTCCTTTGGCAAATCTTTATAAAAGATGCCTTGAAATGTTTACGTTTCAAGCCATCTTTTATAAACGTAGAAATATTTCTACGTTTATAACAGACGGCTTGAAACGTACACAATTCAAGGCATCTTTTATAAAGCTTTGTTGAAACGTACACAATTCAAGGCATCTTTTATAAAGCTTTGTCAACGGACAAAACCTTGGGTTTTGTCCGTCCTCAACGCTTTATAAAAGATGGCTTGTACGTTTCAAGCCATCTTTTATGAACATAGAAATATGTTACAAATGTCTATGTTTATAAAAGGTGGCTTGAAAAGTACACAAACCACACACACAAGTGTGCGTAACTTACTATGGTTTGTACACTTTCAAGCCACCTTTTATAAACATAGAAATATGTAACATTGCTATGTTTATAAAAGAAGGCTTGAAAAATACACAAACCATACTAGTACGCATACAAATATATAAATGCTCTACTACATTTATATATTTGTTTGCGCACCCTACTATGATTTGTGCACTCTTAGGCCACGCCCACAGCGGATGCCACGCCCCCAAACGAGGGCCCCCCCTCAATTTCTTACCCCACTTAAAGCACTGCCTTTCAAGGTCGTTTCATTGTGAATAGTCTGAATCAATGGCCTGCTGCAGTGCACAGGCGTCCAGGTGACTGAGTCTGTGTTTTATGGGTCTGTCATACAAAAAAATGGAAATCAGAATAAACGCAAGGCCCATCTAACATACCCAAGCACCAATTACTTCCTAGTTGTCTTTACTTTTACTACTACTCTTCCTCGTCACAGTACTTGGTAGCTCTCTGCGTCATCCATTGCAGCTTAGACCACAACGTTACTGCAAGGAGAGGTAAGTTCGTATTTGCGCGCCCGTGCCTCAACCCCTTCTACACTCTCGACCCTCTCCCTAACCCTTATACCCATTGATCGTTTCCTAGTTCAAGTTAACAGGCTCTGCCTCCTCTCCCCCTCCAGCCCCCTTTCGTTCCACCCCATGCCCACCCCAGACACTGAATGGCTGATCTACATGGGTCAGGTGAGCCCATGCCTCGACCAGAGAAGGCTCTCACAGGACAGCCGGCAAAGGGCTAAGGCAAAGGGCACCTTGCAACCCTGTGCGCCTTGCCACCCCCGCCCCGCCTGGTAGTGCTCTTGCCATCTGCAGCAACACCCAGGTAGCAGACTTCGTTACTGATATAATTTTGCATTCCATATTGCATTTTCTTGCCACAGTGCTTCATGGGTTGGGGTTACATTCAAATCTTGCTAGTGTTGTGTTCCACAACAGCATGTTTTATCCTCTGGCAGTGCCTCCTGGGCCGAGCTTGAATCTTGCAGATGTTGCGTTCATCAACATTGCATTTTCCCCTTCAGGGTTCCACAGTTGGATTGCTCCTCTGAATCTTCCCAATGGGTGTGAGCCTCACAGTTGAACTCCGCTGTTCTGCACTACCATACCTGCATTTTATTGCCTTTTGTTCCAGGGTGCAGGTCTAACTATGGAGTTATGTTAGTGTTTTGCACCGCCACTCTTGTATTTTTCTCCCTTACAGTCCAGGGTGTGGGTCTCACTATTGAATTCTCTTATTGTTTTGCACTGCCACATTTGCATTTTCTTCGCATAGGTTCCAGGTGTGAGATTCAAATAAAGCCCCCAGAAAAAAAGGAAACTGCAATTGGCTATTGTGTACCTAAAAATGCAGAGCATTGAAAACACACAGAGGACTACCAAACTGAAAAGGCAGCATTTCATTCTCAGCTGCCCCATCAAAATGATGTTTCCAGAGTAATAAAATTAAATAGGCCCTGCATGCGATTGACAAAGCCCAAAATTATAGGCCTACTTTGAATACAAGTGAATGATGCCCCAAACAGTTGAAGAGCGATTGCTCAATACAGAGGCCAATATGCCGATTCAGTCTAGAGACCTGGAACAGTCCCAGTAATCACTTCTCCAATTAGAAGATCTGTTACGAGAAAGTCAGATTTTAGAGCACAAATATGAAACTCTGATTGAGCAACTAAAAAATGAGCTAAAACCACATCAGCAAGAGTGTTGAGCGAGAAATACAGTTCTTTGCACTGCAAGACACACTGAGTGTGTGGAAAACTTGAGGAGACTGCAACACAAGATTAATGATCAAACTACTTACAATAGTGGATTGTTGGATGAGAGCGTGTCCTTTAAACAGTCCCTAAATCAGTTTAAACAAGAAAATAGTCAGTTAATTATAAAAGGCCTTGATTTTGTGGCCTTCAGTCTCGCCAGTGTTTTATTAGCTCCGTCTGAGTTATTCCCTCTTAAGTTACTCCAGAAGGGGCCAGGCCACTGAGTCCCACTGCTGCCAAGTTGTGCCATGCCTAGCAGCTCCAAAATCAGAGGTGCCTACTGGTGCACCAAAAACGGCTATGCTGGCCTGATCAGACCCCACGATTAAATGCCACTTCCACCAGCCCAACCTAGCACTGACAAGAGAACACAACCAACCCCCACACCCCTGTCCAGCCTAGACACCCCTCCTCTCGCTTCGCCCATTCGATGTCCCTCCCTCCGCCCCTCTCTCACCCAGGTTGCCTTCCCAGCACACTTTCCTCCACCAGACACTTCCTTCTCTGGACCTCTCTACCACCACCCACACGTGCACTTCAACATCGCAGTCGCACCCTCTGATCCACACTTTGCATCCCTGGACACACCGCGGGCAATCCTTGCCACCACCCTTGTTTGTTCGTTCGCCCACCCTTCCTACCCTTAGGCACACACCTCCTGCTCCCCCTAAACTCCTAAAGAACTGAACTTCAGCATCCTGACAAACTTTGCCCAAGGACTCCATCACAACGGAACATCGCTGCAACCCCCACGGGGCATGACTCTTCCACCTCCATACATCTACAACAAACACTGCTCAACTTCACCCACCCAAAACACACATCACCCCCTCCAATAGAATACAGCAGAGTCCGACGAAAAAATGTGGTCCCGGTGTTCGCATAATATGTCTCCCTGACTCTCCTACTAACTGTCACGGAACCCATCCTCTCATCTGACATCTATGGGCTGCCATTGGGTACCTAGACACTCCGTATTTACCTTAATGCTGGCTAAAAATGCACACGCATTTTAGAAATCCTTCCTCACATCTTGGACTGCGGCTCCCTGAAGGGCGTTCATCTCCAGAGCTTCAAGGCATATCAATGGCAGTAGGCGCTACACAAATGCCATGTAACATAACATAATATGCACGCCTCTTTCCCAAAAATCCTCCATATTTGTACGGCCCCTCTCCTCACACGTCTGAGTATAATGCACCTGATCGGTCAGCGAATCCTCTTGACCATCCCAAAGAAACTGGGATAATCTTACCACAGAGGACAGGGGGGATGGTGGACATGGGTGTAATTTATGGGGGGGGGGCGGCAGAGGTGTCTGTCCCCCCCCAAACGTTGGTGGTACTGCATATTGCCTACTCCATTATTCAGCATAGCTGCTAACTGAAGCATGACAACAATGGTGTCAGAAAACAGAGGCAGTGCTGTCCCAAGGCTAAAGGTCTTCACGTTACTTAAGTGATGCGTCTTTAAAATGGAAAACAAGCATCTCTTTAGCTTACAGTGGCTTCAATTAGGTCGCCATATGAAAACACTCACAGGGCTTTGACCTAATGTGACCCTCCTTTGCTCATAGCAACCTGTGGGTCGTCTAGTAGCCCTCTCCTGCATTCACCTTCAAACTATGAATAAAAGGCTGCTGTGACACTAGTGGCACTCCCTCAAAACCTGGCATTAGGACCATGCAAACTACTTAACTTGTCCGCAGATTTGTAAGGGTAGCTGTTTGTCAGCTGTGAATGGCCACTAATTTAACATTGATGTTAAGGTGATGAGACCTATTGGGGAGTTTTTACATCAGAAAGCCCCCAAATCTTCCACCCCTAAATCTGTTCTTCTCCCAAGACATTTAAATGGAGTCACAAAATCACCCCTTGTCCCATTTTAAAAACATTTTTTTTGTCCATGACATGATGGAAATAAATGTCTTTTCCTATTTTGGAAATTCACATTTTCATTACATTCTGCATTATCACACGCCGCAGGTTGTTTCTTTAAACCTTTAAATTAAGTTGCAAAAACAAGATGGGAATTATTATACTTTTTTAGCATTCTGTTACTTGTATACTTCCATTCTGAATGGGAGGATAAAAAGCTACAATAAAACGCCTTTTACTTAATTAATTTATATATTTGCTCATTAGATTTTTTACGTACCAGAACTAAGAAGAGATCTGGTTATTCAAGGGACCATGTTGCAGACTGGGCTCAAATCCAAACTTCTTGGACAAATCATTTTCTCGTAGTGCACCTTATCTGCCAAAATTGTTAGTTCATAAAAGGGATTCAGTTTATAGAATACTCTAATTTAAGAAAGCCTCAATCACAGTTTAATGTACTTTAAATGTTGGTCCATTTATAATATTATCGACCATGCATACGCACATCAGAAAGTTGTTGCTGACAGGTGCCATCTCCATATTATCTGTATAATTTTTGCATTTTTACAATTTAAGAGTGTGATAAAAAAAGAATTTATTTTGTCAATGTGCTCTGAACATTGTTTGTAATGGAAATGTTTCCTGGTGCTCTAAGAGGAATTGGTAATTCCAGTGTCAGCTCCTCATGCTGCACTGTCCCAACACCAGCAGGTTTTCACACTGTCCACCAGTGCAGGCACACCACGCTCTCCACCAGTGACAGTCCCTGTCACCATCTGTAAGTGCACTAGTGGCTGCTCCTCACAATGTCCATAACTGGCAGATTCTTAAACTGTCCGAGGGTGAAGCCCATTACTGTACCTGCATGTTGCTCACACATGCTCAACCCACTAAACTACCTTATGCCAAAGATCATTGGTGGTCAAATACAACCATGGTACCAGACAGACCCGATCCTGAAAACGCACTACTTTAAACACTGGATTCCAAAATGTAATACGTTAAAGACCCCCTCTTCTGCACTAACCCATTCTGACACGAGCCATTTTGTACCCTTTTTTCACCTAGCTTCCACCTTTCTCTGCAAAATTACTTCTCTGGGGGTGGACGTCAGTACTGGGATGGGAGGGCAGAAAATTAGTTGGAAGAAGATGGTGCTGCGCTGAGGCAAAGTTTGTCTAGAGTGCTGTTCTGTCCTACAGCCCCAACTCCTCAGGCTGAATTAGGTCAGCAGTCCCAAATCAACAACAAGGACTCTGGAACTTTCACCCACAGGCAGGCTTCAGATGACTTGTGGTAGACTTAGGGCCCGATTCTCAACATGGCGTAGTGAACGTGCTAAATAGCACGATTCACTGCGCCATTTCGTGACGCCCAGGTACCACTGCGATTCTGAAGTGGGCCTGGGCGTCATTGCAAAGCATGACAGTGCTTTCGCTGTAATCCGTCTGTTTCTAGTGGAAACAGGCGGATTGCAGAATCTCGGCAGCATTTTCGTTAAATAACGAGGGAATCGTTATTTAACGAAAATGCTGCCGATCCTATACACCAAAGTGAGCAGCTTCAACATTGCATGATGTTGAAGCTGCTTACTGTGGTGTATAGGAAAGTGATCATATACACCCGCGTTGTGTATATGAACACTTTCATGTACACCAAAGCAAGCAGCTTCAACGTTGCAGCAACGTTGAAGCTGCTTGCTTTGGTGTACATGAAAGTGTCCATATACAACACGGGTGTATGGACACTTCCATTTACACTGGTGGCACTCCTCCAGTTTAACGGCACCAAAAGGGTACCGTAAATGTGCGCTAGTTTAGCGCACATATTAAACTGCAGGAGTGCCACAAGAATAGGCTTCCAAAAAGCCAATTTACGAATGTGGCAGTTGCTAGGTTGGTTTCCAACCCATCCTAGCAACCGCCACATGTATTCCGAAAGTGGCGCATTCCTTCCGACTTCGGAAGAATGCGCCACCTTCAGAATAGGTCTTAAGTACCGAAAAGGTCGTTAAGCCTTTTAACGTCCTTTTCGGTACTTAACACCTACATGAGAATCGGGCCCTTACTGTTTAACATATGAACGCCATGCAGAAACAGCTCAAGCCTCGCAAGCCAAAGCTCTCCAAATGAGTATCTATGTCTTGTGTTCTCCAGACATTTTTCTGTTATAGCAAGTATGTAGATAAATGAAAAGCACAGCTCCAAATGGATTCATGCTGAATCATGACAAGCCATATTTCAAATGTAAAATGTGATCGTTCTTAAGGTTCATAACATTATCTTTGCTTTTATGCAAATTAACCGGGATTGGGTTCCCTGAAGAGATAGGGTGCTGCTGCTCAACACTGGGTGGGGCACCACCCATCAGCTCCACCCATATAAGCTCCCCCACCCCAGACACAAAAAAGGGAGGTGGGGATTCACCCAGTGTAAAATCTTTTTATTTCCTGCACTGGTGGCAAGGAAGAGTAGAATTAGAATTAATGAATATTACTGGGAAGTAATGTGAGCATTACCTCCTCCTCATTCCGCACTCCTTGTCCCAGTACTCATTGATTAAGTATACCAAAAACAAAGCTCGGCCAGGAAAAGAAAAAGAGCATCATCCTCTCAATTGACACAACCACAAAATGTAGATGACTGACCGGGAGGAAGAGGAGCACAGAGTATCCTTAACCAATCAAGGACCCATTACCGAGAGCCAGGAGCACAGAAATCACACCCAGAGCCTCAGAAAACAAGGACAAAGATCAAACAGAGGCCTGCAATACAGAATAAATGGGAGACCGCTAAGAGGGCACTACTATATTAAGGACCCAAAAAGCGAAATAACCACAAAACGTATACATTTGGAACCTCCAAACAAGAAGAGGCGGCAACACAGAGAATGCTGGGATATGAAGAATAGTCCCACGCAGTTTACAGTGAGATAAGATAACCTTTATTACAGGTCATGAAGTACAGGCCCCCAGCTCAACCTTACACCTGGCTTGCTAGTGCAAACAGTAATAGAAGCAACATTAAGAGTAAACATTCTCTGGCCACAGGCAGGCTATGACACCCTGCTCAGAACTATATCACACTGACATTCCACATAGAACTATACTACATCATACACAATGAACACCCTGCTCTATATGAATAGCAAGCATGGCCATAACCATTTACATACAGTGAGACAACTTAATAACATCTCCCTCTCTTATTACCCACACAAACTTCTCACCGCAGCGATTCTATTTTTATTCAAAACTTGTCCTCCACTCACCCACAGAGCACCACTCAACACTGCTACCACACGTACGGGATCCAAATACAATGGATAACCCTTATTTTTGATCACTGCCTTCCCGGCATTGTCTTTGCAAAAAAACATTGAGAGATCACTACCCATACACCAGGAGAAAGGAGTCATTCTCCTGGAGAAAGAACTTTCTCTTGGACAATATTAGTTTTAGTTGGAGTGTAAGGGTTAGAAGTAGGTTCTGACACAGAACAGTGGATTTTCCTTTGGATGGACATTCTCACAGTTCCTTGAGACTTAGTTTGAGGCAGGTATGAGACGAGACAGGCATGGTATCAAGACACGACACAGACAAGTAAAACGCAGTTTGAAAACCTTTATTCTCAATGGTCAGGATGGTGCAACGCCTAACCTGCCCTAACTCGAAGATGGGAATGTTCCATAATGGAAAGAAAAAAGGGAAGTTTATGTCTGTCAATCCGAAACAAAATACTAGGTGTCAAAACCTATGCTTGTACTCACTTCTACAGAATAGTATGGTGAATGGGATTTGGCCAACTCACAATGTTCAAAGTAAAGTTAATGTGACAATGGAGCCCTTCTGCAGATCCCTTCCCCAGGTTTAAGGCACTCAGGATTATCAAGGTTCCACAACTCTCTCAGGTTTCACTTAGCAAAGAAAAGTTCACTTGGCACCAGGTTCACTTGGCAAAAAGTTCACTGTACCTTTGCTTAGTAAATTCTTTTCCACTTGTTACCATCACAGTTCACTTGGCTCAGAATGGGGAAGTGAGTCCCGAAAAAAGCCAAGTCCTTTTAGCTTTTCCTTTATTAGATCACCACAATGCTTTTCCAACACACTTTGCTCATTCTGGGGTCTCTCTGGCCAGCCTGGATCAATCTCCCACCTGGTGGCCACCCCAACACTTTTAAAACACACTTTGTTGTCACTTTTCTATCAATTTTGGGAATGTTGCTCCCACTTAACTTCATGTACAGCTCCCCTCTTTGCAGACACTTCCTTTCTTTACACAGTCATTTGAGAACGTGTAATCATACATGCAACCATTCTGCCACTACGGATCCTTATAATTCCATTTGTCAATTTCACCCGATGCGTCTCCAGTCTTTCGCGTTCAGGCTGCAATGTTGAATCTTGCTTGCTTACTTCAATACACACCAGGGTCTCACTGTGCTTCACTCACCAATGGAGCTTTCTTCGTTCTTGGATTAACGTCTTTGCTATCGAAGGTCAGGGTCTCCCCCACCTGCCCCTCAGACACTCCTGGGCTCTTGTCCTGGCGCAGGGGGATGAGCATTTCATTTTTACCAAAGTAACGTCCCGGCTCCCTTCTTTGCTGGAAACGGGGGTCATTAGCCACGTTTCTCCCAGATGCTTCCTCACACAGACCCTTGGCGTCTCAGCGTCTCCATTTCTTCTAGCTGGTCCTGAACAGCCACAGCTCCTCAGCTCTCCTCCCAACTTGCTCTCTTTGCTGATTGCTAGTGTTCCTTTTATACTCTCCTGGAGACTTGATAGGATGCAGGTGGGCATGGTTGATTTTAATTGCCTCACCCTACCTGGCCTTGTTAGGGGGACCTGGCCTATAAAGATGTTGATGTGCCTTTATCTGAATCTTCTTTGTCCCAGTACCATAGTGGTGTTTCTCATTCTTGATTTCCTCTTCTTCATCACAGTACTGGAGTGATACTTGGGCAAAAGAAGATCGTGTGTCTTATGATAAGAATATGGTTCTCGTTTTTTTACTCTGGTGCCCTCAGTAAATGAGGTTAACAGGAAGATAAAAGATGGGGTCTAACAGTAGTTTATGATATTAAAGGGATGCGAGGACAAGTCTGTGTTCTAGTTAGAAGAACAAGTTACTTCTTACCTTGTAACGTTCTTTCGATGGGATGTTCCTCCGACGTATTCCTTATCTTAGATTTCTCTTTCCAGCTTTGCTGGCCTCAGAACTTTTTTCTCTCTAGAGGGCGCTGCGCGTCGACGTCCGCCGAGTCGATGTCCCTAGACAGCCGCCGTATCGACGTCGACGTCATCCTGCCTATAAAGGCCGCGCGCAGTGTCCGTTGCTCAGTTCTGTTTTTCCGCGCTTACTCAGTGCCTCGGAATATCGTTGCTCAGTTTCGTAGATATATTATTCCATTTTCCTCGAGATATTCGATCCATACTCGATGGCTTCCTCGTCTGAACCGACGACCCCTCGGTCCGGCTTTAAAAAATGCCAAGACTGTGGAAAAAAAACGGACCCTCACAGAGTCTGTCTGTGGTGTTTGGGAGCTGAACACCATTGTTCGGAGTGTAAGGACTGTATGTCCATGACAGCTAAAGCCCTGAAGGAGCGTAGGGGGAAGCTGGAAAAAGGTAAGACTTCTAAAGCTTCTTCTTCCTCGACGAAGTCGAGACATTCGTCTCCTCGTCACCATTCGCACTCCAGGTCTCGAAGCGGGTCCCATCATTCTTCGAGATCGAAGCACTCGAAAAGGAGACACCGAAGATACCCTTCTTCGTCCTCCTCTTCCTCTGTTTCACCTAAGAGAATCCCTTGCCCCACGAAGCATAGTTCCCGTGCTGAATGGGAGGAATTCCGAAAAAATATGATGAGCGTCTTCGAGAAAGCGGCCTCGACCCCCTCGAAGACTGCCGAGAGCGATGCTCTGGTCGAAAGACCCGAAGGTCCAAAATGCCGCGAGTCGCAGCACCCGGCGAAGGAAGCTTCTCGAGCGCGTCACGAACCCTCGAGTAAAGCAAAGACCTCGAATCCTTCTTCGAAGGTTCTGTCGACGCCGTCAACAAAGGTTCCGTTGACGCCGAGGTCGGTGTCTTTGACGCCGTTGTCGAAGGGACCTTCGACACACGGGTCTGTCGACTCGACGCCATCCTCAACACCAGCGTCGACGCCAAGGAAAGTCACGGTTGCGGCGCAACCAGTGGCTATTCCCAGGTCTTCGATGTCGTCGAGATTGTCGATATCCTCGAGCAGAATTCCGATTCTATCGAAGACCTCGAGGCCTCCACCTTTGTTTTCGACGCCACTTTCGAAGCCTTCGGCGTCAACGACATTGACGTTTTCGGAGCCGATTACAACAAGTTTGGCACCCTCTGCCTTGGAGATGGGTTTCACACCCTTTGTGAGCTCAGAACAATTGACCTGCTCTGAGTGACCACAAGATAACATACGTTGTTATATAAAGCCCATATGTAAATAGGAGGAGCCAGCTGCTGCTGTGACGCAAAGAAGCTGGAGCAAAAACTGATACTTTGCGGTTTGTCCTTTATGCCCCACACAGCTACAATGTGCACCACTGTTGCATTTACCATGTCCTCCTTGTTTGACGGGGTTGCTCTCGAATAGTATACAGGTGATGGTTACCATCAAGGTGAATGGCTTTCACTACCTCCATCTAGGTAGTTTGGACAGCAGAAGGTGACACGCTTTGGACCCTCTGGAGAGATGGGAACATTGTGGCAGGCAGAGCTGTTGCTGCCTCAGTTGAAGCAGGTATATTCTACATGTCTGGCAAAGGAAGCTAGGACTCACTTGACGGAACATTAAGAGTAAAAAGACTACTGTGCATTTATGCTGGGGAGCCAGGAAGAACTGACAGCCCTGTCTGTGGAGTCTACTAAGAGGTATGAGATACTGGCCTGTAGCAGTGTGTGATTCGAGGTGGTCATGCCAGGACAGGTTTGGACAGTTTTGTCGTCATCACTTCTTAATCAGCATTCTTGTTGTTCCTACCATTTCCTCTTGTTTACCCTCTATAGGACCGTCCCTCACCCCACCAGTTGCAACTTTTGGTAACGTGACAGGGCTTGACTACTTTCTTTTGTGCAGAAATCAGTTAAGTGCATTGAATTTTTGAGTTTGCCCCTGATTAGGATTTTCCTTGTATGTTCCCTTTCTTTACGTTTCTCTACTATTTGTATATATTCTTTCTGTGCTGTATGTTAGCGAATTCACACTCTATTGTAGTGACATCTTTCATTAGTTTTAGCTATTAGTTGTTGCTGTAAGCACAGCCTACAAGCCAAAATAATTGTCATGGGAAGTGAAGAGATGTGAGGAGGAACACAATGGGTGGGAAAATAAACAGTCAACTCCCACAGTCTGACTGCCCATAGCCATGCTACTCCCTATGGCCAGTCCCACCCACTCCCCGCCCAAAACAGTTCCTTTTGTGATGGGCCTCTGTACCCAAATTGAATTGTGATCTCCAAACTGCATTGATAGGCCTCTCTCCCACTTTACAGGTGTCTCAAACTTAGCAGGGCCTCTGTGCCCAAATTGCATTGTGTGACCTCCAAACTGCATTGATGGGCCTCTCTCCCACTGTCCAGGTGTCTCAAACTTAGCAGGGCCTCTGAGCCCAAATTGCATTGTGTGACCTCCAAACTGCATTGATAGGCCTCTCTCCCACTATACAGGTGTCTCAAACTTAGCAGGGCCTCTGTGCCCAAATTGCATGGTGTGATCTCCAAATTGAATTGATAGGCCTCTCTCCCAATATGCAGGTGTAACAACTTAGCAGGTCCGCTGGGCCGAAACTGCATTTTGTGATTCCCAAATTGCATTGATAGGCATCTCTCCCACTATACAGGTGCTTCAAATTTAGCTCACTCTCAAAAATAGCTCACTCGCAAATTTAGCTCACTCTCAAGTGAGACAGAACCCACCAGTGAATTACGGTGGAGTGTCACTCTGACTAGGGCCTCTCTCTTCAACCAGCAGATACCCTTCCCAAACCCAAATAGCCTGCTCACCACAGTGAACCGCGCTCAGAGTGACGGACAGTAAAGAGACCCACCGATAACACCCAACTAAATAACCCTTACAACCCCCGTTCCCTTCCTAGGACAGCGACTGAACAAGTCGCCAACTTCAGCCGGAATACCACCTACAGACGGAGCCCAAACCAGTAGCGGACACCCCCCTCACCCGCCACTACACCACAAGACAACCAGACCAAAGCAGGACCAACTAGACGTCAACAAACAAAGAGTAAACAACTCTCAATCTTATAATGTCATGCAAACAACCCATTCCAAGGAACAGATGAAGAGAAGAAAGAACAAACACTCCAGAACAGCAACTAAGAACGACAACTATAGAATGGACCCCCACAGACAGGAACACAAATCGAACCAACACTGAGAGAAGAGACAAATCCCTCTACCTAACTCCATACCTTGCTGACAACTGGCCACCACAGCAATCCAACCCAACGTTAGAAGCAGCAACATCAAACAACCTAACACAAGCAAGTAGAAGAAGGATGAACACAAACAACAAACAGACGACCGACGCGATAACACCCTACATCACCAAAGCAAGAGGAACTTCCAATCAACAACCACAACTCCCAGAAGACGAACCCGATGAAAACAAAAATAAAACAAGACGGAACCTAGAAGAACTCGAAGGCGCTGACACCCCGAATCCCACAGCCCAACAAGTGATCGACCAGGAAGGAAACCTCAGCAGAAGAAGACTTCGACAAGAAAGCCCAAACCAAACAACACCTCCAAACGTCACTGTAATCTAATAAACGCAAGATGCATGTCAAAACACTCAACAGAGATCTTCGACCTACTCAACGACAACTGCATTGACATCCTGTTCATCACAGAAACATAGCTGGACGACAAATACAAAATCACACTCCAAAGCTGCCTTCAAACCGAATTCAAATGCCTGCAAATAAACAGAAAAAACAAAAAAGGAGGAGGCACCGCTATAGCATTCAAAGAACACCTGAAAATAAAAACTGACAAACTGCTCAACATCCTCAACTGCAAAACCATGGTAATACACCTAACCACGAGCCCAAAAACCAACATCACATTCATCCTGGTATACAGACTGCCGACATATGATGCAACATTCGTCGACAACTTCATAGAAGCCATCACCAACTTAGCCATCAACCACAAACACCTAATCATCCTGGGAGACTTCAACATCTGGTTTGAAGACAGCCATGCCAACTCACAAAACTCACTGATTTAACAACTCAGCACCATGAAACTACGACAACTAGTCAAAGGAGCAACGCACTCGGCACGACACACCCTAGACGCAATTTTCGCCAAAGAAAAACTCATTACCACAGCACCACCAATACAAATAGTGTGGAGCGACCATCTCATCATCCCATTCGTGATCACTCTGCCTACTGAAGCCTACACCCAACATCCGAAACTCACAACCACCACCAAAAGAAACTGGAAACACGTCAAAGAAAGCAACCTATTCGAACAACTGGAGGTAACCAAACCCTCAACTACAGAACTAGAGCTAGCTGACCTAGACGGGAAAGCAGAGATACTACACAAATGGATTACAGATACAATAGACAAGATCGCCCCTGAAAAACCGTTCACCCCATCAAAAAAGAGCAATGGGAAAATGGTTCACCCCAATATTAAACGCCATGAAAAAGGAAAACAAAACGATGGAATTGGAATGGAGGAAAGAATACAACCCAGGGAAAAAAAACACTGTACCAGAAACAAATCCGCTCATACAAGAAGGAAATTCAAAAGGGAAAGAGAAGACATTACGATGACAGAATCAACAATGCCACCAACACACAAAAAGAAATGTTTAGCATCACTGAAGAAATGAGAAACCCACCAGGCTGCGATAACACCCGAACCCCCTCAGAAAAACTATGCAACGACCTGGCAGACCACTTAAAAAAAAAAATAATAATAAATCAATGACATCCGACAAACCATACAAAAGGGACCAACCAACCACAACATACAATCCAACGAACCTAACACTGAACCACAGCACAAACTCCAAAGCTTTCCTGAAATATCAGCAGAGGCATTCGCAATGCTGGTAAAACGAAGCAAGAAAGTGGGATCACCCATGGACCCCTGTCCCCCAGACATCTACAAATCAATCCTCGCGCAAAGATCTCCAGCAAAATACTACAGAAACCTTCTAAATCTATCACTAGCAACAGGGACTGTACCGAGGATCTTCAAATCAGCATACATCAAGCCACTCTTGAAAAAACAAGTGGTGACGTAGATGACCTTTCCAACTACAGGCCGATCTCCAACATCCCCTACCCAACAAAACTTCTAGAAACCTACGTATAGAAACTAACCCAAAAACACATAGAAAAACACCACCTGCTGGACCAAGCTCAAGTCTGTTTCAGACCAGCCAGAGGAATGGAAACAGCACTACTATCCATCTGGGACGACCTCAAAACTAACGCAGACTCGAACACTACCTCAGCCCTTATTCTGCTCGACCTCTCCGCAGCCTTCGACACAGATAGCCACGATACCCTGACCAAAAGACTAGAAGACATAGGCATAACAGACAAAGCACTACGTTGGACCAAATCATTCCTAGCAGACAGAGCAGAAACCGCATGGATCAAACCTTTCGAATCCACTCCACGAGTTAACGACTGTGGAGTGCCACAAGGATACTCACTATCTCCACTATATTTCAACATCTATCAGACTCCCGTCATCAGAATCTTCACAAAATACAACATTACATGTTACAACTACGCAGATGACACTCAAATCATCTACAAAATCAAAGACACTGATGCCGACCATTCAACCCTAATCGACTGTCTAAAAGAAGTCTTCAACTGGATGGATGCCAACAACCTGAAAATCAACCCAGGAAAGACAGAAATCATGATCGTATCCAAAGACCAAGAGAACGAAACCACCATCCCGTGGCCTACGGAAATGGGAGTCCTAATGGACAACACCCTAACCCTAGAACCACAAATAAATGCAACTGTGTAGAAAAGCTTTTTCCTCGTCCACACGGCAAGAAGAATTCTACCTTTCCTCTCCTTCACGCACAAAACACTCACTATCGTCGCCCTAATCATGTCAAGAATCGACTATGCAAACAGCATCTACCTCGGAATACCAGAATACCTTCTGAAGAAACTGCAACAGATCCAAAATGCAGCAGCAAGACTACTCCTCAAAACTATCCAGAAGAGACCACATCACTCCAGCCCTAAAAACACTACACTGGCTCCCAGTAAAACCTTGCATCACGTTCATAACAATGTGCATAACGCACAGAGCAATCAGCGGACAAGGAGCAGAATTCCTACAAAAGAAAATAACAGTCTACAAACCAACGAGACCCCTCTGATCAAGCAACGGAATCCGCCTGGAACTGAAACCATACCTTAAGAAAAAAACTTGAAGGCACCTCCTTCTACCACTTAGCCGAAAAAATCTGGAACAACATCCCAAAAGAAATAAACACTGAAGATCACCTAAAATTCAGGAAATCACTAAAAACCTGGCTCTTCAACACCACAGACTAAAACTGAAAATCGAAACAGGAAAAAAGGATGACTAAACTGAAAAGGACACGGACAACCCCGAATCGACAGGGAAGCTCTCACGGCACCTGGACGGGTGACACCGAATAGACTGGAACACAGGCGACACGCACAGAGACTGAGTCAACTACCCCAGCCAATCCCACCAACACTTTCGCCCGCCCCTTAGTCACCACCAGGTACCACAGTGTTGTGGAATTGTCAAGATATTGGCAATCACCACACTACCCGAGATGTTGACATTGGCAGGTGCACTGGCCACAGGAGTATGAAGAGAGGACAGGGGGGCTATGAGAGAGCATGACAGAGGTGGGGGCCAGAGGAGTAAGGGAGCTTGTATGCCAGACGGACCCAGATCAGGACAGAGGCGCATCAGGGGAGACTACGAAACACTTGTGTATAGGCGCGTTACAAATGCCATATCATATCATACCATATATCATACGCAAGCCGAGCGTCTCAATTCAGGATAGAGATGCAAACTAACCAACCCTACTAACAATTTCCCCTTCTGCATACACCTCTCAAACTCCACACCAAACACAACCAAACCCTACAGCACAACAAACCGCACAAACTTCACTACATTGCAACAACAAAACAAAAACACACAGACTCGCACAACAGTACACGACGACTAGTGGCCGCAAACACCCCAGGCCGAGCCAACAGACCCATCGGGCTGAGGCCGCCAACAGCACATCACTGCTCTCTTGCACTTTTCCTGCTTCCTCCCACTAACTCAACCTCCCCTCCTCTTTCAGAGCCGGCAGAGCGCCAGGGGACCACTCCGGTGGGGATAGTGCTCGGTACAAATGTCCATTAACATGTCATTGAGCTTGTACTTTGCATTCTGAACAGTCTTCTCAAAGGCAATGGCTAAACTGCAGCTACAAACCAGCTTCAAGTGTAATAAAAACGAAATAACCAAGGGTGCGATCAGCCACTTAATTTGTGAGCAGTATGCATTTCGTTGCAACCAATTCCTACATTGAATTACTGTTAAAACAAGCACTGGTAAAGTCCACAGTTTTGGCTCTTGTATAAGCATTACATTTGCGAGTCACTGAATAATATGCCAAAGTATTAAAAGCATCTGCCGGCTGTTGCCATCTTATGGCTAAGTAGTACCATTATGACAGTGCCTGATAAACGCTGAACCCATAACCACACAGAAGCCAACACTATTGGCTTTTGCCAATGCTTGTTTTTGTAGAGTTTTGTTAATGTCATAAGCACTACGAAATAATTTAACGTGCAGCACCATCAGTTTACTTTTTCACGTTTTCAAAATACTAAGTTAAAAGGGAATTTTTCATGGTCAGGCTGTGAAGTCAATTTCAGTTATGGTTTGAAAGCAGGAATTGAAGAAAAATTTGATGAGCAGAAGCCAAAAGCAGCTCCTGAATTTTGAACATCATCCAGTAAGCAGCAACTACCCTCCGGGGAACCAGGCGCTAGTACATAGTGGGTTACATGACTACTTCCAAGTTAGTTGCAAATTCTAACTTTTTCCAATTATGTATGGCCTATTTTGCTTTAAATTTCTATTACATGCATCCCAGAGAGAAGGTCAAGAGTGGCACATCGTACAGTTCAAATAAGAAAAATTGAACATTTCTGTTCTGCTCGTTAGAGTAAAATGTACTTTTTTTTTCTCCCAAAAACATTTCAACTAGAACCTGCTCCAACGTGCAACGGTATCAAGATTTTTTCGAAAGCAGGAAACCTAAGTGCCTTGGCCCTTACGACTGATGAGGTTTGGAAAGCACTTCCTATAGGACCAGAACGCTTCCGGGACCCCAATGCTGCCATGGTCATCATAACATGAAGCATAAAGGCCGGAGCAGTAAAAGGGACAAAAGTACTTTTTTAATTTCACCACGCCAAATATAGATGCAATAGGGTGCACTGATGGGATTTTTTTTCGAATGGAAAAAAAGTAAAGTGTTGCCGGGGGAAATTGGGATTCATTTTGTAAATGGAATTTAGTGTGAATAGAGTACATATTTGCACAGTGTCACCCTACTAACATTATTTGGCACATCACTTTGCATTATTTGCAAGTCACCGAGAGATTTCTTTCAAGTCATATTGGACTGTCAATCTGTCAATCCAGCACTACTTAGAAAACAAGTAGCAAAGCGTCCAGAGTGAAAACACGGGTGTACAAAACCAACTAACTTGAATGCCGTAGACCCAGTGCAAAACAAACAAAATGTTTGTACAAAGAGCGCCAGGTTACGGGAAATATTCGTTTCTGCTTACCTTGACGAAAAGCAGCCTCAATGTATTGCCAAAAATAAACTTTTCCCTTAAGGTATTCCGGTAGCCACCATCAACAGCTCAGGCCAGCTTCTTGAAATTCATCCTGCGCGGAGACAAAATGAGCGTTTATTCAATGTGGGGACTGGTGGGAAAGGAATGTAAGTGGAATTCAGTTACGAACAATACGGACGCCCAGAGCAGCAGATGACAGAGCACTTCAGAAACGCATAGAGAACCACGCTTTTTCATAACGGATTTCGAAACTGCAGCAGCATAACCAAGGAAATGTAAAACGCTTTGGCATAAATGTGTACATAGCAAACACCGGCAGAGATATGCTTGGGGGAAAAAAACTTCCACCTGAAATGTGAAAGCAGACTCGCCCCCTTCAGCCAAGTCACACCCAGAATAGCGCCATCTAGTAGCCATCACTGGGAGTTCACCACCAGTCCAGAATCAGATGGGCAATGCGCTGTGGGTATGCAAAGTACTTCACATCAAGCCTTTGCTCCATGAAAATGTCTCTATTTGGCAATGCTATTTTATACAAAGCATTTTTGACCCAAGACAGACACCTCTCAAGGATTCAGATAACCAAGTTTCACCCTTATGGAGGGTCATCAGTGAAGGCTTGAGGCATGTTGAGCAAACAACCAGTAAAGTTGTGGTGGGATTAAAATATATATTTTTTTTCTTTTTTTTTAATCCCACCATAACTTAACTATAGTGCAGCAACCACCATGTATATGCATAGTTATGTACCAGTAAAGTATTGAGATACACAGAAAACCTCAAAATTGAAATGCTAATAACTTGCGACTCGTATTACGGATTTATTTGCAAACAGAAAGTTCGTCAGCCCTCCAACTCTTCCCCCCCTCCACACACACCCGACCCCGCTTTGCAGGCCTCCTGACCCCAAACCCCCCAATCCCGCCCTCCCAGACTGGACATGCTGGGAAAGATTTGTTTAAAAATGTAAAAGTTATTAAGAAAGCAACAATAAATTCTGTCTTCCGCCTTGCCCGTTCATTACCCCATATAGAAAAAGTCAGGGTTATCTTTGAATATTTGGGGTTATATTAGAAAACAGGATCAGGAATAAGTATGTCACATGTATAATAACCACAAATATTTTGAAACAATCAGTTATTTGTAGTCCATTGCTGATGTATCCATGGTTAAAAATGAGTTCAAATTAGATATACACAGAAAAGTGGAATTTTACAGCTACAGTGAGGTGTGGTGTAACGTATTGGGGCAACATGTCAAGGATTGCAATATGGGCCTGGCCAGTGGGCCCGAAAGACATGGACAGTCTTATTAGTATGATTTGTCGCGGGAGGATAGCTCAGCGGCAACGTGCGCGACTTGGAAGCAAGACGACACGAAGCAACACAGGTTAAATCCCCGGGTCCGCGCTTAGAAATCTCTGGGTGTTTAAGCACGTTATAAATATGCAACTAAGACAAAAAACCAATTATGCAACTAAAAAACAAACAATTCCTCTAACAACGCCTCGATGCTTGAGGGCTGTCTGAATGCTTTAAAAATGTAAATATAAATTAAGTATGATATTAGTAAGTTGTAGCAAATTAGGGTGCACTGGTAGAAACCATGAAATTCACTGCAAAACTTTGTTAAACGGGACGTTATGGATACAAGAAAAAACCCAGACATTCAACAGTTATGGTAAGCTACGCAACCATGACTCATGTCACCATCAAGCACTGCTAAGAAACACCCAGTAGTACATGATGATAACATAACATATTAAAATAATTTCCATCAACAGTCCCCACAAGGGATAGTGTTTATAATGTTGGTAACAAGATGTCAGGGGTGGTTGGGAGAAAGTTCTCATCTAAAAAAAAACATATTCAAGTAGTGTGAATAGAGGAACCTAATCATACATACACATAGGCAATGGCTGCAGCATGTACCAAAAAAGTACAATATTTTTAATCCAGTAATTCCGATAGTAAAATAACAAATGCTACCATTTCAAAGTTTTACGTATTGTTGAACATGGAATAACTAGCTACCAATTTCAAACTTACAACATACTTGTGCTAATACAAAACAAATGCATATAAAAACACAGAATGCATACAAATTAGAGCCACATACAGGGAAACTAAATGTTTATGTTTCTAAATTTGTATCGCGCTCCAGGTACCCGAAGGCTCATAGGTGCAGACAAAAATAAGACATGACACGACAAAACAAAGCCTAATTGGTCTGATTATTACTGATCAGGGGTCCACTTAAAAGGATCTAGAGGAAAAGAAATGTCTTCAGTTTCTTCTTAAAATCCTCTGTACATGCAGCATTTCTGAGAGCTGGGGGCATGCTAATCGGGCTGCTATACTGAAAGCCCCATTGCGCACTTTGTTGGTGTTACATCGTGTCGTTTTTAAGAGATTAGTATTGGCAGATCTCAATGGGGGGATGGAAGCTTCTTCATTTCCCTAGCGCAGTTTTTACAGAATGTGAATGTAAGTAATGTTATTATGGGGGGATTTTAATGTTTCTCCTGATCCTAAGATGGATAAAAGTGGGGAAGCAGCAGACATTGCAAATAATTTGAAAAGAGTGGCCTTGAAGAAACTTATGGACAAATGGAATCTCTCAGATGTGTGGAGATTACAGAATCCTTCTGTCAAGCATTATACCTTTTTCTCTGCCAGACAAAGTATATTCACGGAATTGACCTCCTTCTGACTTCTGGTCTTCGCACGCAATCTTTCAAAGGGGGAAACATTAAAGCAATTTTGGTTTCAGACCATGCACCGATCTCATTAGAACTGGAATTGACCTTTCCTTTACCAAAGTCAAATACATGGCGGATGAATGTTACACTTCTTGATGACCATGATATTGTGGATAAAATAGTGCAAGAGGCAAAGTTCTTTGTGGCTGAAAATTGGACTGGAGAAGTGAAAGTGGAATGTGTGTGGGAAGCCTTTAAGTCCTACATGAGAGGAATGTTGATTGGATTGTCGACAAAAAGAGAAGGGAAAGATGTTGAGATGAAGAAACTGAATGAGGAAATTGAGCCTCTTGGAAAAGAAAATATGCAACATTTTTCTTTAAGTACTTTGAGTAGTTTGCAACAGAAGAAAGAAAAATTAGAGGACCTACTAACTACAAAGGCTGAAAGGCTTCTTTTGAGAACAAGAAGCAGGTACTATGAAAAGGGAGAAAAATGTGATTGATTTCTTGCTCATTGCTTGAGGGTCATAAATAATGAAAATAATTAATACTATAGAAAAGCAGGATGGGGATGTGACTTTTGAACCTGCTGAAATTAATGATACATTCAAGAAGTATTACACTGGCCTATATATTCTTCTGAAGATCATTTATCTGAAGAGGAGGTGTGTCAATTTGTCAATGATTGTCATTTGCGAACTATAAATTCAAAATACAACGACACCATGGAGGAAGAACCGAGTGTGGATGATCTCAGGACTGCTGCTCGTGCATTGAATTCCGGGAAGTGTCGGGGCCCGGATGGGTTGCCAACTGTAAATATTCCCAGAAGAGGTTTTTGCTCTTATGTGGAAATGTTGCGCTCATCTCTGATTGATGGATGCCTCCCGGTTTCCACAAGACATGCATCGATATCGGTTTTCTTGAAGGAGGGAAAAACTCCTGTTAAAACGAGCAGTTATCGGCCAATCAGCATACTGAACATTGACAACAACATTTTTGCGAAAGCATTGGCCTTGAGAATCGAGACTTCTCCGACGGATATTATAGACCAAAGCCAGACGGGTTTTGTGAAAGGTAGACACGCATCAGACAACATGAGGAGACTTTTGTTGACTCTATTTGAAAGCAAAGAAAGTCGGAATGATGTGGTGGTGTTGTCATTGGATGCGGAAAAAGCATTCGATCGGATTGAGTGGAAGTACCTCCTGAGAGCATTGGAAGGATTCGGATTTGGGAAAAATATGATAGGATGGATAAGACTGTTATATTCACGCCCTACAACAAGTGTTAACACAAATGGTATGGCCTCGGACACATTTGAACTTGAAAGAGGGACAAGACAAGGTTGTCCATTGTCGCCCATTTTGTTTGTTATTGCTATGGAACTTCTTGCTGTGAAAATAAGAGAAGATGAAAGAAGTGAAGGTATTCAATATGGTGAAGCATGTCAGAAGGTCTGGCTATATGCAGATGATATGCTGCTAGTGGTTCAAAATGTCGAAAATTCCATTCCTGCACTTATTGCGCAAATTGACGTGTTTCACAGAATATCTGGGTACAAGATTCATTGGTCAAAATCCAAAGCCCTACCGGCATCCAGTTCATGTTCTAGTTTGAAAATGAGGAACTTTGCTTTTAATTGGTGTCCAGACAAGATGCGATATCTTGGAATTTGGTTGACTAGTGATGTGTCTAAAATAATGGATGTCAACCTGATTCATGTGGTCCAGTCCTTGGAGTTGGATTTGAAAAGATGGAGTGAACTTCGCCTAAGTTTATGGGGGAGAGTACATGCAATTAAAATGACAACACCACCACGTGTCAGTTATGTGCTCAGTATGATCCCTTTACAAATTAAGAAGTTTTTTCTGAAGAAAATTGAGAATCTGATCCAGTCCTTTATATGGGAGAATAAACAGCCATGCCTTAAACTTTGGAAATTACAATTATCCCAAGATTGTGGTGGTCTAGGGGTTCTAGACTTTGAAAACTATCACTTGGCTAATGGAGCAAGATATTTGGTTCCTTTCATAGAAAATTTCAACTGATGTCTGAACATTGGCGGAATCAAGTCAATCATCTCCACTATCACTGAGAGCAATTCTGTCTACGGTGGATGGGCTTGGATATAAATCATTTCCACCAATGGAATTTCTAAGATCATGCTGCAAAGATCTTTGGAAAAAAAAGAGTAAAAAAGTGGTTTGTGACAATAGTTTTATCCCAATCTGGTTGAATCTGGGAATACAGTTGAATGGAAACTGGTTGCTGGGTGGAGTGCAGTGGCTGGATGATCTTATTGAAGGTGGAAAATGGATCAGTTTTAAACGACTTGCACAAGTTAAAGACCTCAAGGATTGGACTATGGGAGAGTATATGAGGTTGAGGAAAGTTCTACAGAAGGAATCTTCGGATGGAGGTAAGGGTTGGCAGACCTGGTTGTTTGAATTTAAATCTGAAGGTGGTATGGCGGCTAAAGTGTATAAACATCTGGGCCAACACTGTGAACAAAGATTTATTATCAAAATGGTCGGAGATAATGGGATCAGAGATGTCGGAGGGCAGACAGAGAAATATATGCAAAAATGTGGTTCTGACATCTTTAAATCTGGGAGAGCAAAGTCGCCAAATGAAAATTCTGAACAGGGTTTTTTGGACGCCACAGAGACTTCATGCAAGAGGCATGGTTGATTCGGATACATGTTGGAGATGTAAACATGCTGTGGGATCTTTTGAGCACATGATTTGGGACTGTTGCGAACTAAGGTCGTTCTGGAGAAGGTCACCATGAGGATGAATGAGACCCTGATGTTGCAAGAAGATTTTGACTAGAACACTTATCTTGGGTGAGGACGACATGGTGGAAGAGCTTACTTACCCACAGAGGTGCTGGTTTTTCAGGGCTGCAAATTCTGCAAAGAAAGTCATTTTGAGGACATGGAAATGTGTTGAGAGACCGACATTTTCAGAATGGATGGATGATTTGAAACAAGTGTCCAGATTTGAGAAGATAATTCATCGCTGAGATAAGAAGATGGAACTTGTTTGATCAAATATGGGGTAGATTTTTAGAAATGTGATATTGATGTTTCTTAGTTGTTTCCTGATGAATCCCAGTGATGATATTGTAAATTTCCCTTTTGGTGGGGTGATGGGTGTGGAGGTACTGAATGTGATGATTTGATTATATTGTTATTAATGTCTGTTTTTCTTTTACTATGTATATAATATTAATAAATACGTTAATAAAAAGATCTGGTGCTAGGTTTTTTTACAATAGCTTCCATTAAATAAAATTGCATCTGACCCAAAAGACAGTTATGTGTTATAAGTAACAACCTAAAACACACCCTAGTTTGGATGGGGAGCCAATGTAGGCTCTGTCTTGCCTCTGAAACATGGTCCCTACCGTGAAGTCCTTTCACAACCCTCACTGACCCATTCTGGATGACCTGGAAGCAGTGAAAGTCTGGTTGGGTAATGCCTACTAAAAGACTACAACAATAATCCAATTTGGAGCCAATGATAGCTCAGATATCAGAGGGCGAAGATGGCGGAACAACTTAATGAAGTATGAAGAGGAGGAAACTAGACTATTCACCTGAGCCTTCATGTTCACGTTCTTATCCGTGCCAGGCTGTTCGATACCATCCAACTGAACAAGTTGCTTACCAACTGTAACGTTCTTTCGACTGGATGTTCCTCCCACGTATTCCTCATCTTATGATATTCGTATCCTGCCAGCTTCGGAAAACATTTTTAATCGGCAGAGGGCGCTGTGCACGAGGTTGTGCCGTCGATGTCCCTCGACGGGCTCCGTACCGTGTCGACGTCACCATCAGTATAAATAGCTCGTGCCGCGCACGTTGGCTTCAGTTCTGTTTTTTCGAGGAAATATTCGAGGAACATCCAGGCATGCCCCATGACTGACATACTCTCCGTGAGAGGAAACTGTAAGAAACGAAAACTGTACTGCGGGGTAGGTTGGGAGGGGCGATGAGGAATATGTGGGAGGAACATCCAGTCGAAATAACGTTACAGTTGGTAAGTAACTTGTTCTTCTAATGGATTGGGTCCTCCCACGTATTCCTCATCTTATGATAGACTCCCATAGCAGTGGTAATTTTGGAGGTGGGAGTACTAGTTATTGTTCTCATGGACGGAATGAAGTACCGCCTTGGCAAATAAACCCTCATTGGAGGAAAAGGCATCTAAGCAATAATGCTTCATATGATGTTTATTTATATAGCGCCTATACACAATGTTTCAAAGCGCTTCAATGCAAGGGAAAGAAACAAGGGAAAAACAAGGACATTCTTACAGGCCATGAACAGTAAGGATGTGAAATTAACTATCGTACTCAGCCTGACGACATTTCAGATAGTGCAAGAGTTAAGACACAGATAAGGAAGGGAGGGGGAGAGTGGGAAGGAAATGGAAACAGACAGTCGACTACCGTACTAGGCCTGACGACATTTCTGGTAGAGCCAGAGAAAAACAAAAGGTGAGGGAGAGGGTTGCAGAAAGGGAGTGGAGGAACAAACAAGCGACTATCGCACTAGGCCTGACAACATTTCAGATGGTGCTGGATGGGGGTTTAGGGGTGACAGTAAGGGGAGGTGGGAGGAGACAGACGAGCTTGCTATCATACTAGGTCCAGGGACAATTCTGATAGAGTAAGTGCATAGAAGAAAGTAAGGAGAGGAGATAGGAGAAGGGAGAGGAGGGGAGAACAGAGCATCAGCAGTCAAAAAGAGTGGAGAAGCCAGAGGGGAGAGCAAATACAATTGCAGAAGTCAGTAGTAGCACATCATGTTGCAAGCCAGGATACAAGATGAAAACTGGAACAGCATGATTCACGGCCACCATGAGTACAAGATGCAAAGGAAGTCCAGCATGAGAGTTGAGAAAGGGTGACGCACTGTGAATCAATGAAGTCCATAAAAGTCAAACCCAGCATTGGCCACAAGACGGTGATGGTGAAACCAGAATGTATAAGGACAGACTCCTGCAGAAGTAGGCTGGAGGGAGCCAGGGGGGGAAGCCGGGTAGAAGAATCCAGCAAAACAGGCAGCATCTGTGTCTGAGAAGGGGGTGGGGCAAAAGGGAACATCATGGGGGCACCAGAGAGCGTGGGGATGGCCTGTGGGGACAGAGGGTGTAAACACATGTTGGTGCATGCTAACCTGCTTTCTGAGCACGGGGTCGGCCCCTGGGTCCTCCTGGTCCGAACAGGTCCAAACAGAAATTGCCCTTTTCTTTGTCTGCCCTTCGCTTCGGACGCCCGGGCGAGAGACGCCCTTGATCTAAGAGTTAAGAGCAGGAAGGTAGAGGCAGGGCTAAGAAGGTGGGTGGTGCTTAGGCCAGGTGACCTAGATCCACTTGCACCTGAAGTTATGCGTTGATGCCCATGTTGCAGCTGAACAAATATCTGCTGCAGAGACTCCCCTCTTCAGAGCCGCAGAAGTAGCCACACACCCCCCAGTAGAATGGGCTCGAAGCCCATCCGGTGGGTCTTTTCCCGCCAATCTGTAGCACTCAATTATAGCCAGAATGAACAAGCGGGATATAGTTTGTTTTCTCACCGCTAATCCTAATTTATGACCTGTATAACCCACAAAAGGTTGGTCATCTTGACGTAATTTTGACATTCTTGAAATGTAAAAACAGAGCCCTTTTGGGGTCCAGTCTATGCAGTCTCTCCTCTTCTTTGCCCAAATGAGGAGGAGGACAGAATGTTGCTAATATGATTTTTTGTGACAAGTGGAAGTCAGAAACTACTTTTGGTAAGAAAGATGGTTTAGCCTTAAGAAGCCCTTTGTCCTTGTAAAAAGTAGTATATGGAGGTTTACATGAGAGAGCCTGTAGTTCACTAACCCTGTGGGCTGATGTTAAGGCCACAAGAAGGACAGTCTTCAATGTTGGGATCCTCAAGGGACAGGAGTGTAGAGGCTCAAAAAGGTATACAAATTAGAAACTTAAGTACTAGATTTAAATCCCAAGTTGGGACATGAAAGGGGACTGGAGGGTATACGTTAGTAAGCCCTTTTAGGAATTGAATTATCAATGGAATTTTGAAGTAAGAAACCTCTTACGAGGAGCGCTTGAAAATTGACAGCGCAGCTAGATATCCTTTAATTGTTCCAATCTGGAGCCCCAGATTGGCAAGATGTAATAGGAAAGAGCCCCATTGGGGTGCCACATTGAAATGGGCCCACATCCTCATCTTTGCACCAGTTATTGAACTTGTTCCAACGACAACGGTACAAGGATTTTGTTGCTGGCCTTCTGGCCAAAAGCAAAATCTCCATTACGTCATCCGGAAGATCCCAATCCTTGTATGGCAACCTCTCAGAAACCATGCGTGAAGGTTGAGTGTCTTGACCTCTGGATGGAAAACTCAACCTTCCTCTTGCGAGAGAAGATCCTCTCTTTGCGGAAGACGTATTGGAGGGCAGATGGACATGTCCAGAAGGTCCGGGTACGACGTCCTCCTGGCACAATCCGGGGCAATTGGGATCATGGTATTCCTGAACTTCCTCAACCTCCTGATTACTTGAGTAATCACAGGGACTAGAGGAAACGCATACAGAAGTGGAAACTTCCAGTCCACCACGAACGCGTCTCCTAGAGCTCCTCTCGGAGGAAATTCCCTTGAGCAGTACTGTTCGCACTTCCGGTTTACCGAGGTCGTGAACAGATCTACTTGAGGGGTTCCCCAAAGGGTGAAGATCTCCAGAAGGACTTCCTGAGATAGCCATCCCTCCTGGGAGACTGTGCTCTGCCTGCTCAGAGCATCTGCTGCCGTGTTCTGCTCTCTGGCTAGGTGAACTGCCGATAGAGAGATTCCTTCTCGTATTGCCCAGAACCAGAGCTGCATTGCCTCTCTGCACAGTGGTAGTGACCCTACGCCTCCACTCTTGATGAGGTAGTACATGGCCACCATGTTGTCTGTCATTATCCGGACATTCTTTCCCTGTACAGAGGGCCGGAAGGCCTTCAGCACTAGTCTGATTGCTCTCAGCTCCAATAAGTTGATGTGTAGTTTGGACTCCGATGGAGACCAAAAACTGCTTACTGTCAGATCGTTGGTGTGGGCTCCCCACCCCGTGAGTGAGGCGTCCGTCACTACAGTTAACTCCGGCCATGGTTGCCAAAAAGATTCTCCCTTGAGGATTGTTGTTGTTGCAAGCCCACCATAGTAAATCCTGAGCAACTGTGCTCGAGACTTGCAGAAGATCCAACATACTCCCCGAGAACTGGGACCACTGAGTACTGAGGGCCCATTGAAGGGATCTCATCCTCAATCTGGCATCAGAAAAATGCATGATGCCGAGCAACCTCAGAAAATCGAAGGCCGGCAGATGCTGGGCATTCTGGAACTTTGTTACCAGCAGAATGTGGAGAGCTCTCACCTCGGGAGGCGAGGCTTTGCCCGAGGAAGTATCAAAAACTGCTCCGATAAACTGGAGCTTTTGGGATGGTATCATATGAGACTTCTTGAAATTGAGGGAGAAGCCCAGTTGTGAAGGAAGTGATATGTGATCGACAGATGTTCCTGAGCTTGTTCGGAAGAACGCACTCTGATCAACCAATCGTCCAGGTAGGGGTAGACGTGAACCCCTCCTGTCCTGGGACTCACTACCACAACCGCCATCAGTTTGGTGAAAACCCTTGGGGTGGAGGTCAGCCCGAATGGCAGAACTCCAAACGGAAAGTGAGAACCGCCAACCACAAACCTCAGGTACTTTCTGTGCTTGGGATGGATTGGCACATGAAAGTAAGCATCCTGAAGGTCCAATGATACCAACCAGTCTTGGAGTTGGAGAGCCTGAAGGATCTGAGAAAGGGTTACCATCTTGAACTTGTCCTTCCTGAGGAACTTGTTCAGGTTTCTTAAGTCCAAGATGGGTCTCAATCCTCTGTCCTTCTTTGGAATGAGAAAGTAGGGGGGAGTACCAACCCTTCCTCCTCTCCGCTACAGGTCCCTGTTTTATTGCACCTTTCTCTTAAAATCTCCTGCAACAGGAGCAGATCTGGAATTTTGACAGCTGGTTCCCCGTGGATGGTCCTGAGGCCTTTTTAGGAAGGGAAGGCAGTAACCTTGAGATACTGTCTCCAGTGCCCAAGCATCTGAAGTAATGCCCCGCCATTCTTTCAGATGCTGAGAGATTCTGCCTCCCACCGGGGTTTTGTGTGATAAGGCCTCAGAGTGATTTGGAGGCGGCTGCAGGAGCGCTTGAGGGCAAAGATGCTGTTCCTGAGGCTGGTTTTGCACTTTTTCCTCGTCCACCACAAGCAACATTTCTCTTGCCTCTTTGAATGGCCTGTCCTCTACCAAAAGGGGAGTAGTACCGAAAAGAACGACCTCTCCAGGAAGATGAGCCCGAATAAGGTTTCTGAGGCTGTCGCATGGAGGTGCTAAGAGATTTTAGATGCCGCTTTTGAGGTCTGTAGCTTTTTCTAAGCTTTCATCAGCTTTACTACCAAACAGCCTCAAGCCATCAAAAGGCATGTTGAGAAGTCTGGCCTGCACATCTGGTGCACACCCCGACTTCCTCAACCACGCAGATCTGCATAGCACTGTGCTTGCAGCCATGGATCTGCTGATCCTATCAGCAGTATCCAGTCCAGACTGGAGGCATTGCCCCATTGCCTCCCTTCCTTCTTTGGCAATATTCAGGAAGCCTTCCCTTTCCTCGCCTTCTGGAATATGTTCAACCGCCACCGAAATGCAGTCCCACAGGGTATGGGTGAACTTGGCCAGGGTACAGGTGACATTACTTGACTTGAGAGCCATGCTACCCGAGGTAAAAACCTTTCGGGCCCAAGCATTCACCTTCATATCCTCTCTATCCGGGGGGATAGATGGATATGCTGTCTGTCTTGAGGAAGTTGCAGCCTGAATGACCAGTCTTTCTGGAGTGGGATGCCTACTTAAGTAATCAGGGTCAGAACTAGAAGTTCTGTACTTTTTTGGAAAATTACTGACGACTGCAGCAACAGCATCAGGAACCTCCCAGTTCTTTTCCACTGTTCTCTGAAGTGCCCTGTGAAAGTATGTCAGTCATATCATACTGATCAAAAGTGGGTGAGGCTCTACCCCAGACCATGTTTTCCACCACTCTATTCAAAACTCCTGTACACTGAATCTGCATGTTCTGCAGGGTCCAGTTTTGCAAACTCTAGTTCAGGTGACGTATCAATGCCACTAGCAGAGTGAAAGGTGTCACACAGGTGTCTCATTTTCGATTCTGGATCGATTAATTCGCCAGGGACCTCTCTAAAACCATACTGTACTCCAAAAGGAGAAACCTCTTCTTCAGAACCACTTTCTTCAAAAATAGAAGACATAGACTTAAAGAAGTCTGACTTAGGTAAAGGAGTAAATTTCCTTTCCTGCTCATGAGTTTGGGGTCGAAGGAATCGAAGGAACCTTCGATGGTATCGAAGGAATCTTCGAGGACACCGATGTCTTTGACAAACGTGTCGAAGACGCTTTTGGCCTCGATGTCGAAGCCAAGTTGTCAAGGATTTCAACTACTTTTGTTTTTTATACGGTGTCGGGGAAAACGTCAATTCGAGGAATCTTTGACGATTTGACGTTGACTCGAGTCTTACGAGTTTCACCAATACTACTGGGTTTTACCACAGTAGTTCCTGACTTCCCTGTGTCGTCCGACGGAGCGACCGGGGACTGGCTCTTTTGAGGCTTCTTTGAGGGGGTTGAGGCCCCATTCCCAAATACCTCCATCATCTTCCTTCGAACTTTTCTTGGGGAATCTGACTTAGTCGGGCATCGTACCAATTCGGTGGATCTATGTCTCCTCTTAACCTTTTTTGAAGAGGAAGATGAAGAACATCTCAATCTACTACGAGACCGAGATCTCAGAGTGTTTAAGATGATCCGATTCTTTCGAATCGATCGACTTCTTATGTCTTTTTGACAAGGCCTTCGAGGAGGCCCTAGAAGCTTCCCACCCCACCGCCAGTTTACCTTTCCTCTCACGATGGGCCTTCTCTGTCATCGCCTGACAGAAGCCACAGTCGCCGGTTCGATGGTCTGAACCTAGGCACCAAAGACAAACGCGGTGAGGATCTGTAATCAACATCTTCGATCCGCAGTCGATACATTTTTTGAACCCCGTCTTGGGAGTAGAAGGGGTGGAAGACGACGATATTTTCAAAAGAAAATTTCTAAGCGTGCCGTTCAAGAGCGAAGCAATCAGAAAAACAGAACTGAACCCAACGTGAGCAGCACAAGCTATTTATACTGATGGCGACGTCGACACAGTACGGAGCCCATCGAGGGAGATCGACGCCACAACCTCGTGCAGAGCGCCCTCTGCCGAGAAAATCTTTTCCGAAGCAGCGAAGCTGGCAGGATACGAATATCAAAAGATGAGGAATACATGGGAGGACACAATCTATTCGAAATAAATCTTTTGGTATACTTTGTTGATGTTTATATCATCATCACAATGTGAGCCTCAGTTAGGAATGACACTGTCATCAGTGTAGTTGGCAAATACAATCCCTTCTTGTTTTAACATAAAAAAGAAAGGGATCATGAAAATATTATAAAAGCACAAGGAGACGCAAGCTCCTTGCAGAACCCCATACAGCAAGGGAGTTGGTTTTGCCTCTGCAGATTCACTCGCCACTCTCACCTGTCTGCCGCTCAGAAATGAGATGATCCATTGAGTAGCACCGAGCTGAAAAGTTGGCGAATTCCCTTAACCTGGTGGACAGAATGGAATGGTCCACCACGTCTAAGGCTGCAGAGAGGTCTAGGATGATAAGTAAGGCTGTTTGACCTCTGTCCAAGCCTTGATGCAGCTGAGATTTTAGGGCTAAAAGGGTGGTCTGTGTCTCATGATTTTGACAAAAATCGAGATTGATATTTATGAAGGATCTGGTTGTTATTTAAGAAACGTGAAATCTGATTGTATGTGACTATCCAAGATTTTCCACAAAAAAAAAAAGTGGTGTTGGTGATAGGTCTATAATTAGAAGATTAGAAGATGTCAAGGTACAGAGATTGGATTTATTTTAATAGGGGCATGATCCAAGCGTTTTTCTGTCATTTGGGACACTATTCTGGCCAAAGGAGGCATTAACAAATTTTGTGAGCACTGGAATCAGTATGGGTGAACACTACTTAATCATGATTGCAGAACAAGGTTCCCCCTGACAACTAGTGATTTTTAATTGAGCAATAAATTTTGATAATTCTGCTGCTGATACTGACGAGAAGATAAATATCTGAAGCTCCTTATCCTTTTTAGGTAGGGTATGAACATTGCTTTGTAAATCCTTTTCCTCAGATAATTTTTTCTCTTCGAAAGATTCTTTAATCCTCTCTAGTTTATTGAGCATAGCATCCTGGATATTTGTACATCAAATATCCTTTTTTAGAATGGGGTCTTGAAAAAGGACCCTGAATGTGCTCTTGCTCTTAATATTTTAAAGAGTTCTTTGTTATCGGACGTAGCATTCGCTATTCTGACATTCAGTGACTACTTGTTGGCTGCAATCATAGCAGATTTATAAGTAGTTGCAGCTTTTTTATAGGCGGCCAAACTAAGTGAGTTTCGACACTGTCGCCAGGCATATAATAGTTTAATTTATATAGCCTTGAGCTCCGTGAGGTTATTATTAAACCAGGCATTACTTCTGCGTTTTGTTTGATATTTTTCCTTAACGGGGCTAACCTCTCCGTAGCTGCACTTAATGATTTCACAAAGGTATTAGTAATTTCCTGTTTAAAGTGAGTAAGAAACAACAGCACCAAAAAATGACAATAACAGAGTTGATTATCATGTGCACAAATTAATTTTGTGTTTGAACCCTGCTTATTGCCCCATGTATGTGCACTCTGAGGTCAAATCAAAATTCTATGGAAAGTACTTTAAGAAGATATAAGAAGGTTAATGTAGATTATAGCACCTTTTTAATTTTTAAAATTCTCATTGTCAGTAAAAACAAAAACTAGCCTAGACAACAATGAACAAAAACAAGCAGCCCTGCTATGTGATGTTATCAGTGATGTCAATGACATTTGTGATGTCATGTTTCATGTAATGGGTTTTTGGATTAGTGCATGGTGGTGGCGCGAGTTAATGTTGCTTAGGCTTACCATAACTAGCAAATTTCAGGCTATGATACACATATATATATATATACAATACATTACTCACCGTAATCATATTTCTGATGCTTGTATCTGCTTAGATTCACATGCTGTGCATAGGCCGACATCTAGTGGAAGTTGCGGAGTATTCCAGTTTGTTTTTCGAAACTCGAAAATGGGCGTCGACACAGGGCGTGCCAGTAATACTATCCCTAGTGTGACGTCCACTGTACCCATGATCCCTCAAGCGTCTAGGACGCTCAGATTGTGTTTTTGCTTTGTGACATGAGGTAGCATGAGGCGTAGAGTGAGTACAGATAATCCAAGCAGACAGATAGATAAGACTACAAGCATCCATGCGCCTTCTCGCGGAGGGGAGGAAGGGTGGGTCGCAAGTGAATCTAAGCAGATACAAGCATCAGAAATACGATTACGGTGAGTAATGTATCTCTTCCGGCGAGCGGGCAGGAGCCCCCACCTCTACACCATCGGAGCGGGCAGGAGCCCCCACCTCTGCACCTTCGAAGCGGGCAGGAGCCCCCACCTCTGCACCGTCAGAGCGGGCAGGAGCCCCTAGCACACACCGAGGCACAGCCAGGACTCCAGGTGTGCCATCCAGTGGAATCCCCTGCTCGCACCCCTCCTGGGCACTTCCTGCCACTACTGCAATGCCTCACTTGCATGTTTACCCACCTTTTGGCCCACAACCCGCACGTGCCGACATTACAAAAAAACAAAATGTCGGGCGCGATGCTGGATGAAAGCGAGGCTCGGCCTCGACTTCGTTGCTAGGCAACGCGTCTTTGCTTTACATAAACAGGAACTTCCGCCGGCAGGCGGAATAGCCGGCGGCCACCCCAAGGCCACTATTAGGCCAAGCTGCCCTGTTTGCCCCTGTTCGCCGCTGGCAGGCGCGAGGCGCTCGCCCCTATCGAACCTTGCTATTTGGACTTGTTTCCATCACAGGCATCCACCTGCTGCCACCCTTCTCCGTAAAAAGTGCCTTTTGTCTCGGAACCACAAAGTGCCGAGTGCCAGGTCTCCTGCTCCTCCTGGAACCCACCTACAACATCCTGATTATGCATGCACCTATTCAGGGTAAGAAGCTCACCACCAGCATACTACCCAAACCGTTACTGTAACCTTGTTGCACTGTTTGTTCACACTGCTACTAGTAATTGACTTCAAGTCACTGTTCTCATGCTGCTTGAACATTGACACTGGTACACTTGTACATTGCTGCTTGGTCTCACAACACCCGTACTACATCTTTGTCACATACACATACCTGTGTATGGCTGTGTGGCCTGAATACACTCGCCACTTTCAACTGTGTTGTGCCTTATGGTCGCTCTCAGACCACTTTATATTGTGTTGTGCCTTATGGTCGCTTTCAGACCACTTCAAATTGTGTTGTGCCTTATGGTCGCTTTCAGACCACTTCAAATTGTGTTGTGCCTTATGGTCGCTTTCAGACCACTTCAAATTGTGTCGTGCCTTATGGTCGCTTTCAGACCACTTCAAATTGTGTCGTGCCTTATGGTCGCTCTCAGACCACTTTATATTGTGTTGTGCCTTATGGTCGCTTTCAGACCACTTTAAATTGTGTTGTCCTTATGGTCGCCCCAGACCACTTTAAATTGTGTTGTGCCTTATGGTCGCTTTCAGACCACTTCAAATTGTGTTGTGCCTTATGGTCGCTTTCAGACCACTTCAAATTGTGTTGTGCCTTATGGTCGCTTTCAGACCACTTCAAATTGTGCTGTACCTTATGCCTTTGTCAATCTCTAGGTGCCATGCCCCAGTATATATGCATTATTAGCCATGATTAGGACTCTCAATCCTAGGCGCCATGTTGTAATATGTTTGCATATTAGCTACGTTAGGACTCTCCAAGTCTGAATCCTTGTTGTAGCATATCCGCCTTACAGATACTAACAGGATCTTCCAACCTAGATTGATAGTACATCTGCACCCCAGTCACTACCGGACTTGCCAAATACAGGCACTATCTTGCCACTCCCACAATATGTACGCTACTACCTGCTTCTCACACACACGTGGTACCATAGCCTGGACTCTTCTAACCATCACCATAACAATGGCCCTTACCAACTCGACACCCTGCAACTTGCAAGAGAGAAACCTGCGACTTAGAGCTAGGCTCCCACGACTTTATGACATCAAATATAAAAGAACCAATCCACCAATACCCACGTGCACCTCCACTGCCATTAATCCTAACCTCCCAGACCCTGCGACGATAAATCGTCCTGAACCACTTGATTACCTATACTACAAACAGAGGAGACCTAACCACCCTAATCCCAGATCTGCCAAAGATAACACGATAAGTCCAACACTATCAGAGCCCTTATTAATGCTAGGTCCCTTATAGCACACAATACCGAAATAGCTGATGTACTGTCTATGGACAATTTAGATATCCTTGCCGTCACTGAAACCTGGCTCCATGATGCAGCTGGTCCTGCCCTCTCGACTGCCATACCAGATAATTTCAATATCCTAAGAGTCGACCGACCTAACACCAGAGGAGGCGGCCTGGCCATCATAACCAAAACACATCTAGCTGCCAGACTCGCCCCACACCCAGCTTTCACATCGTGTGAACTCCTCTCAGCTAAAATACCTATCTCAAATAACAGCACACTAACAATACTTCTTGTGTACAGACCACCAGGTCCACTAGGCAACTTTGAGGAAGACCTATCCAGCCTCCTCACTGACAGCATTAAAGACTCCACTCAGCTCCTTCTACTAGGCGACTTTAACCTAGGCTTTAATGACGCTGAAGACAAACAAGCCCAAGCAATCCAATCCATTCTAGTCAATCACGACATTACCCAAAATGTCCTAGTTCCTACACATACAAAAGGACGTACACTAGACTGGATAGCCAACCACAACTGCAACATCACCATCTCTAGTATCCTACCTCAAATATGGACTGACCATTATCTTATATGCTTTACAGCCAACATCGAACCTCCGAAACCTAATAAGAATAAAATAGCACCCCCATGCCAACAAGAAGTAAAAAAGAAATCACAGCTGAAAAACTACTTCCACTTCTCCTACCAACTCTCACAGCTAGTTCTAATGAATCCAACCCTAGTGAGTTAGTTGAATCACTTAACAACTCCATGACCAAAGCTCTAGACTTGATTGCCCCTACCAAACTCCATAAAAGTAAACGTGAAACTCACCTTAACTCTTGGTTCACCCCCCATCTCAAAGAAATGCGTATCCAAAAACGCAAACTCCAAGCTATTTGGAGGCATACTCCTTCTGCTGACAATAAAACCACACTTGCTAACTTTGGCAAAACATACAAAAAGGAAATTATTCAAACGAAAAAAGATTCATTCAATGATAGAATCAGTAAAGCCAACTCTAACTCCAAAGAGCTCTTCACCATTCTCCGTGAATTGGAAAATCCTATTGCCCCTACAGACAATGTCCCCAAGGACAAATCCTGGTGCACTAGTATCCAAAATGCTCTAGCAAATAAAATCACAACCCTTCAATCTAAAATTGCTAAGAAATAAGCCTCTTTGAGCCCTTGTGGAGCTCACACCACCCCATTGAAGGAGTTACCCAGCACACCCACCCAAAATAACGGTATACCCTTCAGGTTTACCAATATCTCTATATTGGAAACTGAAAAGGTCATTCTGTCCCTTAAACCGTCGAATTGCCAAGGTGACAGTTGCCCTGCGCAAATCATCAAGGATGCAGCCAGAGATCTAGCACCCTTCATCTCGAAACTTATCAATGCCTCCTTCAACACGAGCACTGTACCCACCAACCTCAAAGAATCCTGGGTTCTCCCCCCTTCTCAAAAAACAGACACTTGACCCAGCTATCCCCACTAACTACAGGCCTATTACTACGGTCCCATTTCTCCTTAAAATCATTGACAGAGTAGCCTACCTCCAAATCCAAAACTATTTGGAGACGCACCAACTATTAGGTTCACGGCAATCTGGCTTCAGACCACTGCACGGTACTGAAACGGCCCTCATTGACCTCAAGACACAAATCGACAAGCTGAAGGATAAAGGTAATACAGCTATGCTCCTCCTCCTTGACCTATCAGCGGCCTTTGACCTAGTGGATCATGCAGTATTATGCAACCATCTAGCGTCTGCCGCTCACTTCTCAAGTGAAGCTATAGCATGGGTACAATCCTTCCTAGCCAACCGTACGATGAGTGTTCTCCCCTGTAGCGGCAGCAGACCCAATCCAGATCACTTGTGGTGTCCCACAAGGCTCATGTGTCTCCCCGACAATGTACAATATCTTTACTAAGCCTCTCTTCGACAAACTTGACAAATTAGGGGTAACCTATACGAATTATGCGGACGATACGCAGATTCTCATACCTCTATCAGGCAACTTTGTCGAAGACACAGCTCTAGTAAACAAAATCTACCTCCTCATTCAGGCATGGATGGCCTCCCACGGCCTCTGCCTAAATGACGACAAAACTGAGATATTAATACTGGGGTCCGACTCCAACCTAAAAAAACTGAGTCCCAACTATCGCAATTTCAACATAGATGGTAACACAATCAAGGTGGCCACCGAGGTAAAAACTCTAGGCTTTTACCTCGATTCCACTTTATCTCTTAAAAAACAAGTTAACACCCTGGCATCCTCTACAGCGTACACCTGTAAATTAATCAGGACCTGTAGACCTTACCTCTCTAAAACTAACTGCATCATGCTAGCCAATGCATTAGTTATGTCCAAACTCGACTATTGCAATGCCCTCTATGCAGGTGCCAACAAATCCATTATAAATAAAATGCAAATCCTCCAAAATAACGCTCCTAGAGCAGCCCTTGACATACCCCGTAAAACACATATTTCAAACGTTAGGAAAGACCACCACTGGCTCAAAATTAGCGACAGAGTCCTGCTCAAGACACTATCGCTTACCCACAAAGGGCTCAACAACACTGCTCCCCCCTACATCTCGGCCAGACTGACTAGAAAATCATCCAGTCACCACACTAGGGCTACTAACCACTACCTGCTCGAAACCCCCAGATTCAGACGATCCAAAGCGGGCGGAGCAAGCTTCCCTGTCAGAGCTGCCCAGGCCTGGAACGCATTGCCCATTGCACTGAGAGCTAACCTACCCTACTCTAATTTCAGATGCAAGGTAAAAAACTGGCTCTGGACTAACGACAATTAATTCTCGTGGCACCCAACGACCACAATACCCTTGTCTAAAATGATTCTGCTCTCACACCTTTACCTGTACACTCTCTCAAAACTGTAATATGTTAGTTTTTTCTTCCACACGGCGTGTATTGACATGTACTTACCACATTGTTATGTCTTTTTATACTCTGTATGTAACCTAAGCTTAAGTAACCTTGTACCTGCTGCGCCCGGCTACCCTTGGGTTTTGTGCGCATTAGCAAATAAACAAATCAAATCAAATCTTCTGAGGCATGGGAATCTGCTTAGATCACATGCTGTGCATAGATTAGCGAGCAGTGTTAGAATAAGGAGGTGGGATATGAGGAGGGTCATGAGCAAATAAATGTCTTAGAACCGCTTGTCCCACTTGAGTATCTGTCTTGGAATGTGTGTCAATGCAGTAGTGCTGAGTAAAAGTGTGAATAGAGCTCCAAGTAGCTGCTTTGCAAATGGTGTCTAGGGGTACATTTGCAATGAAAGCCAGAGAGGCCCCGATGCCTCTTGTAGAGTGGGCTCTTGGCGTGAAAGGCAGAGATTTTTCAGAAAGGGAGTAACACAGCTGGATACAGTTAACAATCCACTTAGAGATGGCACCTTTAGAGACGTGATCCCCCTCTCTGCCTGTAGCTACGGAGACAAACAGCTGGTCTGTTTTCCTTAGCGGTCTGGTCTTGTTTACATAGTAGAGGACCGCCCTACGCACATCTAGGGTGTGTAGTTTCACCTCAGCCGAGCTTTGTGGGTTTTGGAAGAAAGCCGGAAGCTCAATGGACTGGTTCACGTGGAATTTGGAAATAAACTTAGGTGAGAACCTAGGGTGTGTATGCAAAACCAGTTTATCCTTGTGGACCTTAAAGAAAGGATCCTGCACTGACAGAGCCTGAATTTCGCTAACCCTTCTTATGGATGGAATAGCTACTAAGAAGGCTGTCTTATAAGTCAGGTGTTTGAGACTGCTTTTATGCATGGGTTCGAATGGAGCCCATGAGTTTAGCTAGCACCACATTAAGGTCCCAACCTGGTGGTGGGTTTGAAATAGGAGGGTGAAGTCTCTTTACTCCTTCCATGAAGGCTTTAACCACTGGAACTTTCCACCACGACACCTTGTTATGGGAGGTGGTGTATGCTGACAGAGCTGCCAGATGCACCTTCAGTGAGTTAAAAACCAATCCTGCATCCAGCAGGTGGAGCATGTAAGTAACAATAGTCGAAGGAGTGCAATCAACTGGGTTGATTTGTCTATTCTGGCACCAGATAATGAATCTCTTCCACTTGTCAAAGTAGCAGTGCCTCGTGTTAGGCTTCCTAGATTCTTTTAGGATGTCCATACATCTTTGAGGTAAATTGAGATGTCCAAACTCTATGACCTCAGGAGCCATGCTGCTAGGTTCATTGAGTTGGGTAGAGGATGTACTGTTTGACCTTGATGCTGGGACAGTAGGTTGTACCAGCCCGGGAGTTTGATGGGTTCGCACATCGCTAATCTGCTTAAGTGTGGGAACCACGGTTGTCTCGCCCACATGGGAGCAACTAGGACGAGCGTAATCGATTCCCTGTTCAACTTGTTCAACGCCTTCCTGATGAGAGGAGTTGGTGGAAAAGCGTATGCAAACATTCCTGACCAGTTCATCCACAGGGCATTCCCCTGGGAGCCTGGTTGTGGGAATCTGGACGCAAATCTTGGGCATGGTCTGTTTTCGCTTGTGGCGAATAGGTCTATGGTGGGGGTACCCCACTGAGAGAAGAGATCTTCTACGATTTCTCTGTGTAGACACCATTCGTGCTCTTCTGGGAGGGGATCTCTGCTTAGTGCATCTGCGAGAGAATTGAGATCCCCTGGAACATGTTGTGATGACAGGAAGATGTTCCGTTTGAGTGCCCATATCCAAATTCTCTGGGCAAGTTTGGACAGATTTGGCGAACGAGTCCCTCCCTGCTTTTTTAAGTAAAACATGGCTGTAGTGCTGTCTGTCTGGATTTGCACTGACAGATTCAGCAGGTAGGGCTCGAAAGCTTGAAGCGCTCTGAATACTGCCATAAGCTCTAGCAGGTTGATGTGATTCTTGGCCACTGAGTGAGACCAGAGACCCTGAGCTGTGTGGTGGAGGTGGTGAGCTCCCCACCCTGTCAGGCATGCATCGGTTGTGACTACCGCCTGTATCTCGGGATCGTAAAAGGGTTTCCCCTTGGACAGATTTTCTCTTGTCCACCAGTGAAGGCTTTGTACCAGTGTTGGCGAAACGACCACTAGATCGTCCCACTGACCACTTGCCTGAGGCCACTGTTTCGCCAACCATTCCTGCATGGGACGCATGCGCAAGCGCGCGTGGGGGACCAGGTAAATACATGACGCCATCATGCCTAGTAAACGCATTGCTTTGCGTACCGTTATCTGACGACCGGCCTGATCTTGAGGAATTTGCAGTAGTATATTCCGAATTCTCTCCTCTGTTGGAAAGGTCAACCCCCTCTTGTGTGTCTAGGATTGCTCCTAGGAACTGTTTGAAGGTGCTTGGCACCAGACTGGACTTTTTCTCGTTTATTGAGAAACCCAATTCGAAGAGGAGGTCGATAGTTCTTTGAATGTTTGTTCTGCAAATTGCTGGTGTTTCCCCCGTGATGAGCCAGTCGTCTAGGTAAGGGTACACCAGGATTGCCTCCCTGCGTAGGTTTGCTGCCGCCACCGCCAGTATCTTGGTGAATACCCTTGGAGCTGAAGCTATCCCGAAGGGCAGTACCTTGAACTGGTAGTGCCGACTGTCCACCTTGAATCGCAAGTACTTTCTGTGCGCTGGGAACATGGAAATATGAAAATAGGCATCTTTCATGTCCAATGTTGCCATGTAGTCCCCCTTTTTTAGGAGGGGGATTACCTCTTGGAGTTGTCATGCAAAACTTTTGGGGCTTGACATATTTGTTTGCAGGCCGTAAGTCTAATACTGGGCGCATTGTTAAATCTTTCTTTGGTACAAGGAAGTAGGTTGAATAAATACCCTTGTTTACCTGGTGTCCCGGGACGAGTTCGATCGCGTCCTTTGCTAGCAGATTGACGATTTCCTCGAGGAGGATTCTTTGGTGGTCCAAAGAATGTGTTCTTTGTCGTGGAGGGTGGTTTCGGGGACACTAACAGTTCTATGCAGTATCCTGCGGACACTGTGGACAGAACCCATCTGTCTGATGTGAGCCCTTCCCAAGCCTGGGTGAAGTTGGAAATACGTCCTTTGACTGGGGATGTGTGAGAAGGGACCCTGAGCGGAGCGTCACTGTTTTGGTGGAGGCGTGCCGCCGCCTCTACTGGGGCTACTCTACCTTTACCCCATCCTCTATTATTCGCCCTGCTATAACCTTGGGTAGACTGTTGGTTACTGTTCCACTGTGTACCCTGGCCCTGGGAATAGCTTGACCCTCTTTGGGAATTCTGTCCGCGTGTGCGGCAAAAATTGCCATTACCCCTTTGACTTGGGGGCTTAGTGGTTAGTTGACCTAGGGACTTCAGTGTTCCATAATCGTCCTTGGCATTTTTCAGCACGTCCTCGACCGCCTTACCGAACAATAGATCGGACTCCACCGGTTTGTCTAACAATGATGCTTGGGTTTCGGCCTTGAATCCAGACTGCCGTAACCAGGCATGTCTCTTGATAACCGTACCCTCTGCTATCAATCTCCCGGCGTTATCTGCGGCATCAAAGGTCGCCTTTAAAATGCAACCGGATACGGCTCTACCTTCCGCTGAGACTCGTGCCAATTGGCTCTTTAGGGGTTCTGGGGCGGAATCTATGACTGCCGCGACTTCCTCCCATTGGTGGCAATTATAACTCGCCAGCAGGGTGGTGGAGTTGGCGATTCTTGTTTGGTAGGTGGAAGTGGAGGCAACCTTCCTGCCAAACCCATACATTTTCTTGCTCTCCTTGTCGGGAGGAGCTTCTGATGATAAGGGTGTTCCTGCCCTCTTGCGGGTGTTTGTAACGACTAGGGAGTCCGGTTTCAGATGCCCTCTTATATACAGTGGGTCTGATTGGGCTGCCCTGAAAAGCTTCTCAATCCTGTGGTTGACTGCCCTGGTGAGGTTGGGGTTTACCAGTGAAGGGTCTATTCTTCTTTGGATTGACTTAAGGATAGGGATGGCCTGCGCAACAGGTCTCCTATCTTCCACCAACTCTTCGGCAAAATCTCTTTCCTCTTGAGCACCCTGGGTGTCAATGTGGAAGTGGTTTGCTGCTCGAGATAGGACTTCAGTTAGGAGGGGCTGGTTGTCAACCGGCGGGTCGGTAACCGGTGGTTCCTTATCTACCAGTGAATCTACCCTGTATGTTTCTGGGTCGTCCTCTTCCTCCTCTTGTTCCTCATCGTCCCCATAGTAGCCTGTCCCAGTCGGTTCTTCCAACATGCCCAAATCTGTATCCTCACAAAGGGAAGGATCTTCCTCTTGAGAATAAGGGTGAATGTGGAAGGGATCTGAAGACCGTGTTGTTTCGAACCGGGATTTTTTACTTGGGGGGGGGGGGGGGGAATAGGATCTTTGGAACCTGAGGGTGCTGACCCATCGGGGTTATAAGTGAGAAAATGTTCAGGATTTTTTTAATAGAAATCTGCCAATGATGACATTCTTGACATGACTATGTCCTCACTAGACCACTCTCTTGAACTGGGAATGACTTTGCCTGGGGGGAGTTTCCCTGTCTCATCTATAATTGAGATGTGAGACCTATCTGTCTGTTTGAGAGGAGTGGAATGTTTCTGCGGTGTGGAAGTAGGCTGAGACTGCTTCCTCTGTTTTCCCCCCTCCCCGTGGCTGGCTGGAAGAGTGTTTACCCTGCTTCTTTGGGCCTTCGGAGCTTTTCGACGCCTGGCGTCGAGCTTCAGTAGTGGTGGTACTATCCTTCGACCGTGTAGGTTGGGATTCGGGAATAGGCGTTACTTGGGCTGTAGACACCGACTCTTGGAGTGCAGACTGGGGATAGAGGTCGGCTTCGTCTTCCGACGATCGAACCTCGTTTACCTTGGGGAGCGAGGAAATCTTGGCACTAGTGGATAATTGCCTGGAGTAATGCGGCGATCTAGATTGAGAACGCCCAGAGGACGCCGATTCGGACCGTTCCCTATGTGCCTCTTTCCGAGAGCTCGACGTGCGCGTCGAGTCTCGGTGGGACTTCGTATGTTTGGAAGTGCTGTGGGTTGCTCTTACGTCGCCGGGGGTCATCCCCATAGCCGCCCTGCCGGACGACCTTCCGAGGTCAGGGACCTGCGCCTGGCTGTCTTTCGACGCTGTGTTGCACTCGCCGTCCGAACGTCCGGCGTCGCTACCATCGCTGAAGGCACCCTCCGCGGCCATGGCCTCTTGACGCCTGGCGTGGTGGGCCCAACGCTTGGTGGAACGGTCTTTTAGTGTTTTAGGTTTGAAACTACTACACGCTCTGCAATTTGCCTCAGGTGATCCCTTGGCAACCAGAGATTGCACGTGGCGTGTCTGTCAATCCAAGGATACCTGCGGTTGCACTTTGGGCAAAATTGGAAAGGGGTACCTTCCATACGCACCTTGAGGCAGCGGGCTGGTAAGTGTAGGAATATATAGAAAGTATATAAGAATGTAGAGTATGTCCACCCCCCACTCTCCCTACTTGTAGGGCCAAGGCCAGAGGCCTTCTTAGGCCCACTCTGTCGTGAAGCTCTCGACGGTCGCTGCGCCGAGTGTCGAATTTCGGTGACTCGACGTTAGGGTGGAGAAAAAGGGGGAAATAACAATATTTTTCAAAGTATGGCTAATGCCAGGGAACTCTGCCGATTGCTTCCGACCAGTATGGCGGAAAAAAACAATCTGAGGGTCCTAGACACGTGAGGGATCATGGGTACAGTGGACGTCACACTAGGGATAGTATTACTGGCACGCCCTGCGTCGACGCCCATTTTCGAGTTTCGAAAAACAAACTGATACTCTGCAACTTCCACTAGATGTCGGCCTATGCACAGCATGTGATCTTAGCAGATTCCACAAGCCTCAGAAATATATATATATATATATATATATATATATATATATATATTTTCAGTAAAAAAACTTTGTTAAAGGGACGTTATGATTCAAAGTAAAACCGAAAAACCCCTGAAATTCGCTAGTTATGGTAAGCTAAGCAACCATAACTCGCGCCACCACCGTGCATTGCTAAGACTAACACCCAGGACATCAAATATGACATCACAAATGTCATTGATGACATCACATGTTCATTTACATTTCATGAAAGTCTGTACAAGGGATTCATATTATAATATTGACAAAAAAGGGTCAAGGATCATTGGAATAAATATCATGAGCTATGTAGTGCATTAAGCAATGCATTGATATAAATAGCATTCTATTATGAGGTTCTTTACAGTACAGTAAGCTACTTATGTATAATCATAAGTATTGTGTGCAGCATACATGTTGAATAGTGAAATGATAAATGCTTTCTTATTAGAGTTTTGCGTACTGTGCAACATGTAATAAGTATCTAATAAAACCCACTTACTACATAATTGCATTATTACATATAAAACCCAAAGACAGAACAATACCTACAAATATGAGTATATAAAGGGAAAGTGAGATACGCAAAAAAAGCAGAAGTAGAAACAGAAAGTGTTTATACCCTAACTGATCATCTTTATGCACAGAAATGATTGCGCTGTTTCAAACCTACTACTTCCATATGTACAACTATCACATGATCTGACTGCACCCCAAAGAAAGTAATCCGAATACAAATATGACCATATCCAGAGAAAGTACAGCAATAAAAAAAAATAACAAAACAATAAGTGTTGATAACCTTACTAATTCTCTTCATACACAGAAAGTATTGCTGTCTTTCAAGTGTGTATTGTCCTTATGTATATGTTTCATATGCTGTGAGTGCACCCTAAGTGAATTATTGTAAGAACATATTAGAAGTGTATAAATATAGTACTTTTTGCATTTTTTTCCTAACTACTACTGGCCATGATATATCACTACAGGAAAAAAGAGTGAGCCAGACATGTGATGTCATCAGTGATGTCATCAATGACGTTTGTGATGTCATCTTTGATGTCCTGGGTGTTAGTCTTAGCAATGCACAGTGGTGGCGCTAGTTATGGTTGCTTAGCTTACCATAACTAGCGAATTTCAGGGGTTTTTCGGTTTTACTTTGAATCATAACGTCCCTTTAAGAACGTTTTTTAACTGAATTTCATAGGTTTTTAGTAACGCAACTTAACCAGAATGTCTACGAACATCTGACTTCATTGCACACCTTCCGGAGAATGCCACATGACCATATATGCTTGTGCACAGCATGATGACGTGTCCCAGAACCCATACACACTTCTCAATAACATCTGTGCCTCATGGACAGTTTGGAACTACATTTTCTAGTGATGTAGGAACTTGCAACTTCAACATTTCCCTTGCACAGCTCCAACACCTATTCGTACTCATCTATTAACAATCTAGTACACAGTACATACTTTTGGCAAAACGGCTATTTACGTTAAAATGACATCAGCTAACGCCATCACTCCTCCCCAAGACACACCACCACTGCTGTAATCAAGCAGCATGAGAAACACTGCCCCCTAGGCTTGCCAACTCTTTGATAGTCTGTCGCAGGACACTTGGCCACAATACAGTGATGACGTCACTTCATTCACGTTTGGCCCGCCTCTTTTTAAAAAATAATTGTAATGGCTCTTAATTCCTGGCTTAATTTAAATACAAATGCTTTGTCCTGGGGAGGTGACTGTCACGTTTTTCAACTGCAAAAATAACCATCACGACCCCAGGAACAAAGTATTAGCATTTGAATTAAGGCAGGTGTCTGAGCGTTACAGCTCGACCTGTAGACTCAAAAGGAGCCAGGCCTGCAGAGGCACCCAGAGAAAGAAAGGAGCAGGCGGCACCGTCGTGCTGAGCAGATGGCCACGCTGGAGGCAGGTTGTCCGACGCAAGTCGGGACAACCTACGTCCCGCACAGCCACTTTGCTAACCGCGTGACGGAGTCCCTAATTGCGGGACAAATCCGTGAAATCGGGTACACTTGGCCACCATACTACCCCCTACCTTAGAAATAACACACGCACAACATTTCCCCCTTTTCCATCTGCCCCTCTATACTAGTGTTTGGTGCCTCTCCCTCCTTTCCGTCCCCAACTTTCGTTCTTAGCCCTCCTGCCAAAAACAAAAACCATCCAAAAACAAAATACATTTTCCTTTAGGAACCACCTTTCACCGTTAAATAGAAGTAAAAAAAAAAAAAACGCACAGACTCCATCTACTTTTTATTTCTCTGTAAAATACATAGACGCAATAAGATTTTCCAACTTTTCCATTTGCATTTTTTGTTATAGTAATGTGAATATTGTAGCGTTGATGCGCCGTTCCAGGGACTGTAACGGTGGATAACGGCCCAGTAGCCCTAGCAATCAGACCAAGCGAAGCAAGGGTGGATTACGAGGTCACTGGACCATTACCCCCCATTTCAGCCCCTAAAATGGGGGATGAACGCCATTACCAGCCTAGGTTTCCAAAGCGGTAGCACGTGCTACTAAGAAGTAGGATTTCTTGTCCTATATTGGGATGCAGCGTCCCGGTTTAGGAATAAAATCCTTTTCCAAGATGGCCACCGGAAAGGGAAAGTGCCAGTTCCATACAGGGCCCATCTTCCCTTTCCATGGCAACCTTCAAAAGGCAAAAACAATTCCTCTAACCATATTAACATAAGCACATTTTTCTTCCCTTTCAAATCTATCCTAATTGCAAAAAACTTTACGACAAAGCCAGTTCCAGGTGGACATGACCACTTTAATACTATGTTCTGTCCCTTCAGTTCATGGCCAGTAGCCACATTGTCCGGATCTTAACCTTATACCATGACCCCGACATTCGGGCCACTGCCCATGACTACAGCCTATCCCTCAGGCACTAAAAAAACCATGCTTCTCGATCCTTGCCAATGAGCCTTACGCAAATTTGCTGTAAATCCACCCGCGTTTTATTTTTTCAAAACTGTCAAAATAATACACAAAGCAATCATCATATAAGCTGTGTACAAAATTCCAACAAACTTTGTAAACTCATTCGAAATTACGTCTGAAATATTCCAATCATCATCATCACTCCCACCTCCCCAAACATTATTGCATAAGTTTCACAAGTGCAATGCTCACAAAATATTATTGTCCCGAGGGTTTGACCATGTATTTTTGTACATACGTTCATTTATCGCAAACATTTCTGCATTGGCCTAAGGTAAACAGGCCGGACGTCACTAAATCATATGCCCCGCCCCTGACCCTCACATAACCAACCCTAGTGATAATGAACACCTTTCTCAGTGACATTCCACTTCAGCGTAGCCAAATGCGCCCATAACCACCTATGTGACGCAGAACCCAAAAATCTACACACAGCGACTAACATACCACGTCACAATTCAAATTATTAAACCGCTCTTTAAAAGAAAACAATAACAGTATACAAATTGTAAAGTACTTTTATTTCACAATAAACTCTGAGAACATCCGACTGTTACCATATTCAATCAAATTGCAAATTTGTTTCTTCGCTCGTGATCGAAAATGTTAATTGTGAGACACGTTCTTTTTCCATACAAAAAGTTTTCGTTTTTGATTAAGGAACCGCTTGGGTCCCACAGTGAATTCCAGGTCGTCTGCATCAACTTACACCTAGACCGCCATAAAAGATATTATGTTACTCCTAATCGCTAGTGCAGCGTGCGGACACATGGGACCTGGCCGATCATCCCACAAAACAGTCACACAGTAATCCACCCGTTCACGAGTACGTGCACCTGACGAATGAAGAACCCATCAGTTGGCATCTGGAATCCATGGCAATCGCAGTAAGGCAGCATGTACCTATTTGGAAAGCATAACAGAAAATATGTATCAATACCCGACCTTTATTACGCTTTATTGCAATATATGTATTTTCTTAATTCGGCATAGAGTTTAAACTAACGATTAGCACACACATTAAACAATCTCAAAAAATACAAAAAGAACCTACAAACTGATACACAATTCCATATAGGCATACATGACATTTTAAAGAAATATTACCATTGAACCTGGGTGAATCTAGTAATAGTCGACAAACGCCTACATTCTGCACTTCCCATAACCACATAAAAAAAAGAACCACACAGAAAAATTTGACTTGAGTTACATTGCCAAAATTAATTTTTGGAGAATAGGTTAAAGCTCGTTCCAGTATACAGTCGTCAAAAGCAAACTTACATAATATTCACAGTCTCCATTGTATTTGTGAAAATCAGTCCATAATGCTCAATCCGCTTGCATCAAAGAATCTTCATGAACTGAATTCACATGTTCTGTACACACTTTTGGACTGCATAACCTTACCAAATATTTAATACAAACCTCCTCTCACTGACTCTTCACGAAAAAATCCCTTTCTCTCAAGGTAAAAAAACAATTGACCCTTCTACTTTCTGTTCCATGCGTGGGCTGGCTTAGTACGCAACCAAAAATGAAAGTTGCTGACCTTCACTCAGAATCTAAATACATTCTCACTTTGCAACAACACAGCTCAACGCACCCATGAGAACTCGTATTGTCATACACGTGCACAGCCGCTGTATCCATCAAACACTGCAGGTGGCTGCCTCAGATGCCAAACTCTAGGGGACACCAATGTGACCCCAATATTATTTTACATACATTGTAACACAGACACATTACTCCTTCACCGGTAGTTTACGCACAATATATTGAGGAATACCTCCAAATAGGGTGGCCAACTTTGTCACATCCCTTTGCGGGACAAAAAGGTGGTGATGACGTCACAGCGTCATTCACCTGGCAGAATGAATGCATTGCACCCAAAGCTACTGACATGACCGGCCTGCAAGCCTGTCACGTCAGTAGCTGTGGTTGCAATGCAATACAATAGGACTCTTATTTACAGATTTGCTGCCACTTGCCAGCCACTGTTATTCCCATTCGCGGGATAGATATGTATATGACCTCCCCCCCCCCCCGCTCGGCCCCAACCCCGAGCATGACTAATTGTGACTCCTAACTTACTCTGTTAGATCACAAATTGTGCTCGAACAGAGCAAGTCAGGACAACCCACGTCCCGCAGAGCCACTCGGCAAACTGCCCAACACAGGCGCCAATTGCAGGACCATCCCGCAAATTGCGGGACAGTTGCTCACCTTACCTCCAAATATGCTGCATGACTTTTATGACAAAAAAAACACCACTTTTTTGCTTCTTGCTGCCATATCCCGTCCCATCCCCACCCTCTCCTCCCCAGACAGTATTTGATAAGCTTAACAAGTGCAATGTTATGGTTTTCTATATGTTTTTGCAGCGATGTCCGGGGACACCCAAACATGGAGCAAAGATGGCGGGTGCATCGGAACAATCTGACGCACTTGACGTCTTTCACCATCCAATGAGCGAACGCGTCACATGTCCGCGGACATGACGCGCCTTATTACCCAATCAGCATCTTGCCCGCGGAGTGAACAGGGAAGTGTGTCTGCAGAGCGGACATAGATATCACACTTTTTTAGACCTACTTATGAATTGTTTAAAAAAGGTTTAAAAAAAAAAAAACTACTGGACAGATTTTCACCAAATTTACAAAAGCACTCTTACGGGACCAAACCGCTGCTCCTGTCACAAATTTGGTGAAAATCCGTCCAGCGGTTTGATATGTAGCCGTGCGCAAAGTTTTCCCCCATTCAGTCTATGGGAAAAAAATAAGTTTTGGGACTCCCCCCCCTATAACTTTACCCCCCCCCCACCCCTGGACCAAACCACACCAAACGAATGCAAAAGAATTCAGAGTGGGCCATATACTTTTTTTGCAAAGTTTGGTGAGCATTCGTCCAGGGGGAGCGGAGTTATAAGCCGCCCAAAAAGTGCTCTTCCTATGGAAACAGCAACTTAACCACCACCATGATATATATATATAGATATAGATATATATATATATAAATATAAACACTGGTACCAAAGTACAGGGGCGGACAGCACTCCAGGAGCAGCAATATGAATAAATATCCAAGTTGCCAGGAAAAACAACCAGAATCTCCACAACACGAGAATATCCTTTATTTAAAGTGCAGTGGGCCCGAAATTTGCAGGCAACAACGCTTTTCACTGTAACAAGCCACTTGTTCACATAAAAAGAGTCTCAACAGAAAAAAAGGGACTAATTAATGTATCCCAGTCTCTATGATTGCATTGATAAACTATGACCAGACCGGCACAGTCATTAGCTGATACAACAATGGAATTCTCATCTTCAGAAGTAGAGTCCTCAGACCTGCCAGATTGAATATTTTTAGAGGAGTTCAAATTGCTCCATAATGAAAACAAAAATGACAGAAAACCGAGATGTCGACCTCCAGGAGGAGGAAGAGGAGGCACAACAAAAAACAAGGAGGGGGAAGAAATGTGGGAGAGGGGAGCACAATGAATCGGGCAACACGTTCTGGGAGAGATCAGAAGAACAGAGGAAGAGGAACACAGGGGCAGATTTGAAAGCCAAGTGTTTAACAATTCTGAACGAAATATAACAGACGCTGAACAAGAAGTTCTAGCATTAGGACTTTCTTTCTGCCCCATCCACAGATTTCGGTTACACCGAGACCAGGATTGATCTGTTTAAATTCCTCCGTAAAGTCAAATTGAAAAGGTTTCTTGCTACACAAGTGCATGAGATCAGACCAACACAGACAGAACCTTTGCCGAATCCTAGTATACTCAGTGTCAAGGATTTAGCAGCAATAGATAATCTAACAACGTTATCTGAGACTCAAACAATGGTCAATGTACCTGTAGTAGATAATCAATGTATCCAAGAAAATGATGGGATCATCACGGATCTAACTACAGAGAGTGGACTAAAAAATAAATCTATCTTCAATCCGGCGATCGTCTCTAGCAATATTGATGTCTTTGAGGAATGCTTTCTTAAATGCCATAGAACTCTGGCACCCAAACCTATGACTACCAAGTCCAATCTCACTCCACTGCAACAAGCAGCAGTAGAAACCCTTACACCTGATGAAACCATTGTCATTAGACAAGCAGATGAGGGAGGGGGAGTAGTTTTATGGTCCAAGAAGAAATACACGGAGGAAGCATACAGACAGACAATTACAAGATGAAATAAGCTATGAGACGAAAGAAATTGACTATCTAAAAGTAATTAAATAGGATTCGAATGCCTTATTAATGATCTACAAAAATAAGAATTTACTAGAACCAGAAGAACTGTTTTTGAAGAAAGATGTCCCCACTATGTCCATTCTGTATTTTATACCCAAAATACATAGACGTGTTGACACCACCTGGGAGGCCCATGGTGTCATCCAATAATTCTCTATTAGAAAATATCTCCAAATATTTGGATGTGCATCTACAGCCGTTTGTAAGAGACCGTAACTCTTATACAAGAGACACCACAGATTTACTAGCCAAAATACAAGATAGGCAATGGGAAACAAACTATTGGCTGGTATCACTAGATGTCATTTCTCTGTATACATCTATTCAGCATGAGTTAGGTCTCCTGGCCTGCCAAAATGTTCTGAATACGAGATCTGTTCGTTTTAAGCAACAGAACGAGATGATCATGGTATTGTTAGAATTTTGCTTAGAACACAATGTGTTTATCTTTGACAACAAACTGTTTAGACAGAAAAGTGGTACAGCCATGGGCTCTTGCCTAGCCCCCACTTATGCAAACTTATATTTGGGGTGCTTGGAGCAGACCATAGCTTGGTTGGAACAAAATGATAACTATGTCAATCAGGTTATCTGTTGGTATAAATAGATTGATGACCTGTTTTGGTCTGGAAGTCATGAGGCTCTAATAGAATTTGGGGAAGAGCCTCAATACCAACAATATGAACCTTAGACTACCGTGTTTGAGTAGTAAAGAAGAATTGGTCATTCTAGATCTAGAACTCTATGTAAGATGAAACAGGATAGAAAGTAAACTCTATAGGAAGCCTGTAGCGTCCATTGCTCCATGGCAAAAGTCATCATCCTGAAAAGTTGAAATCTAATATACCATACAGAGAGATGATTTGTGCTAAACGCAATTGCTCAGTAGAACAAGAGTTTGAGAGTGAAGCTAACAAAAGGGGTGCACGTTTCTTTGAAAGAGGTTACAAGAAAAACAACATAATTAAGGCATATACTCAAACGGTTCAAAGGCACAGAAAATAACTTTTGAAAGTTAAACTGCAAAAAGCAAGACACTGAACCAATTGGATGTATTAGTAGGTTCAGTAATCAAGCTGAAGTGATAGGACAAATTCTACAAAAACATTGGCCCATCCTGTGTACTGATAACATGATGGGAGAGTCTACTGGAGAAAGACGTTTGATTACTTTCTGTAAGGCCAAATCACTTAAAGATATGATAGTTCCCAGTATGGTTGAGCTGAAAGTACATCAGAGAATTGGCTTTTTTAAAGCCAAACAAAAAGGTTTAAATAAGTGCAATAATTGCAAGATGTGTAAATATGCAGAAAAAAGAAACATGATCCACTATGGACAGAACCTTAACAGAATTTGGTAAATCAAACACAGAATTAATTGCCTGGCCAAGTTTGTAGTTTATGCTATAGTTTGTCCTTGTAACCTCATGTACATAGGGTCTACTATCTGTCAATTAAAATTGAGAATATTACAGCATTATAGAGCCATCCTTAACCAAGATGTGACCTATCCATTGGCGGTTAATTTTGCTAAGAAACATTCTAGTGATGCCACGGCCATGACGTTTTTTTTGCATTCGCACACGTGCCCATACATAAGAGAAGTGGCAATAGAGAACTAAAAGAAAATTGGAGTCTAGTTTAATTATTACATTTAATACTAAGAAACCCAATGGACATAATGTAGGAGAAGAACTTGTGATACACCTGCTAGAAGATTGATATCAGATCTACAAGCAATCTTAATTCTGATCCTGAAGTTTTGTTCGAGTTAAATTGTATAAAATGGTTCCTTTGCAATGCACTTTAGCACTTCTGGCACTTTAAACTATGCTAATGTTTCACCATTAGTCAATTGAATATAGTTAACATGAATTTTGAAGTTGATATAGAATTTTAACATGCACTAGCACTTTAATAGAATGATAATGTTTGACTATGGAGTGAGTATTCAGCAATCACAATATGTAGCCCACTTGGGCGAGTTTTCTTGATTACAAAGTACCGATACCGATTAGACCAAAAGTAGAATGATGTTGAAGACAGAAATAGCACTAACACTTTATTAAATAAATTACTGTTTTCATGCATAGGCTGGCCACAAGAATATACACATACATACTGCCCATTTGGCAACTTGATCAGTCTCAAACGGTCTGTGAGACAGATTGATACTACAATATAAATCCACTTGGGCAATATTTCAATTTGTGTGATGGTCTTTTAACACCGGTGACAAAGATTAGGAGGCATAGCTGCTGTGTACCTCCTTGCTCCTTAAGTTGCAGTGACTGAACCACTGACATGCAGGATGCACTGCATTGGTATTAACTAGTAATTTTGAAATTTTATCTTTGGGGCCTGATTGATGAGAATATATCAAATGCATCAAACTGAAACAAACTATTAATAACAATGAGGGATTTGGATTGAAAATCATGTGTACATTTAAATATAACCGAGCACAAGTCTATCCAAAATGACTAGTACAAGATGGCAGCTAGGGAATATACATATTAAATGGTACCACTAATGGGTCACATGATCAGAGTAACTTTGCTTCCTGTTTGACAATATACAAACAGCCCATAAACCTTAGGCTGTAAGATTAGCCTGAAGTACCAGAGAAGGGATGGAAAGCGTGGCAAAAGAATAGCGGCTATGGAGCCCAGCAACTAGTTTGTAAGTCCATGCTGACTTTGTACTGCTTTAATGTTTTTTATTAAAAATAAATGTGATGTTTTAGCACTTCTATTTGGGACCAAGTGATTGTGTTATAGGCTGTGTGCCTGACATTTAGTCACTTCCCAGATCAAAATTATATATATATATATATATATATATATATATATATATATATAGAAGGCTCTCGGCGTGAAAGGCAGAGTTTTTTCAGAAAGGGTGTAACAGCTGGATACAGTTAATAATCCACTTCGAGATGGCACCTTTAGAGACACGATCCCCCTCTCTACCTGTAGCTACGGAGACAAACAGCTGGTCTGTTTTCCTTAGCGGTCTGGTCTTGTTTACATAGTAGAGGACCGCCCTACGCACATCTAGGGTGTGTAGTTTCACCTCAGCCGAGCTTTGTGGGTTTTGGAAGAAAGCCGGAAGCTCAATGGACTGGTTCACGTGGAATTTAGAAATAATTCTAGGTGAGAACCTAGGGTGTGTGCGTAAAACCAGTTTATCTTTATGGACAGTAAAGAAGGGATCGTGCACTGACAGAGCCTGAATTTCACTGACCCTTCTTATAGATGTAATTGCTACTAAGAAGGCCGTCTTATAAGTCAGGTGTTTGAGACTGCTTTTATGCATGGGCTCGAATGGGGGGCCTATGAGTTTAGATAGCACCACGTTAAGGTCCCATCCTAGTGGTGGGTTTGAAATAGGAGGGTGAGGTCTCTTTACTCCTTCCATGAAGGCTTTCACTACTGTTACTTTCCACCACGACACCTTGTTATGGGAAGTGGTGTATGCCGAAAGAGCTGCCAGGTGTACCTTCAGTGAGTTAAAAACCAGTCCTGCATCCAGCAGGTGGAGCATGTATGTAACAATAGTGGAAGGAGTGAAATCAACTGGGTTGATTTGTTTATTCTGGCACCAGATAACGAATCTCTTTCATTTGTCAAAGTAGCAGTGCCTCGTGTTTGGCTTCCTAGATTCTTTTAGGATGTCCATACACCTCTGTGGTAAATTGAGATGTCCGAACTCTATGACCTCAGGAGCCATGCTGCCAGATTCATTGAGCTGGGTTGAGGATGCACTGTTTGACCTTGGTGCTGGGACAGTAGGTTGTACCAGCCCGGAAGTTTGATGGGTTTGCACACCGCTAATCTGCGTAAGTGTGGGAACCACGGTTGTCTCGCCCATATGTGAGCAACCAGGACGAGCGTCATCGATTCTCTGTTCATCTTGTTGACCACCTTCCTGGAGAGGCGTTGGTGGAAAAGCGTACGCAAACATTCCTGACTAGTTCATCCACAGGGCGTTCCCCTGGGAGTCTGGTTGGGGGAACCTGGATGCAAATCCTGTGCATTGTCTGTTTTCACTTGTGGCGAATATGTCTATAGTGGGGAAACCCCACTGAGAGAAGATATCTTCTATGACTTCTCTGTGTAGACACCATTCGTGTTCCTCTGGGTGGGGATCTCTGCTCAGAGCATCCGCTAGAGAATTGAGATCCCCTGGAACATGTTGCGATGACAGGAAGATGTTCCGTCCATATCCAAATTTTCTGGGCAAGCTTGGACAGATTTGGCGAACGAGTCCTTCCTTGCTTGTTCAGGTAAAACATGGCTGTAGTGCTATCCGTCCGGATTTGCACTGACAGATTTAGCAGATAGGGCTCGAACGCTTGAAGCGCTCTGAATACTGCCAGAAGCTCTAGCAGGTTGATGTGATTCTTGGCCACTGAGTGAGACCAGAGACCCCGAGCTGTGTGGTGGAGATGGTGAGCTCCCCACCCTGTCAGGCATGCATGGGTTGTGACTACCGCCTGTATCTCGGGATCGTAAAAGGGTTTCCCCTTGGACAGATTTTCTCTTGTCCACCAGTGAAGGCTTTGTACTAGTGTTGGCGAAACGACCACTAGATCGTCCCACTGACCACTTGCCTGAGACCACTGTTTCGCCAACCATTCCTGCATGGGACGCATGCGCAGGCGCGCGTGGGGGACCAGGTAAATACATGACGCCATCATGCCCAGCAAACGCATTGCTTTGCGTACCGTTATCTGGCGACCGGACATACGCATCAGACAAGCTCATAAGCATCCATGCACCTTCTCTCCGAGGGGAGGAAGGGTGGGTCGCATGTGAATCTAAGCCGATAGAAGCATCAGAAATAGGATTACGGTGAGTAATGTATCCCTTCTGAGGATTGTGGAATCTGCTTAGATCATATGCTGTGCATAGATTAGCGAGCAGTAGAAGAAGGAGGTATGATGTGAGAAGGTTCATGAGCGAATAAATGTCTTAGAACCGCTTGTCCCACTTGTGTATTGGTCTTGAATTAGTGTCAATACAGAAGTGCTGAGTGAAAGTATGTATTGAGCTCCCTGTAGCTGCTTTGCAAATACTGTCTAAGGGGACATTTGCAATGAAAGCCAGAGTGGCTCCAGTACCTCTTGTGGAGTGGGCCCTTTGCGTAAAGGCAGTGTTTTATCTGATAGGGAATAGCACAGTTGGATACATCTGACTATCCACCAAGAGATAGCATTCTTAGAGATGCAGTCACCTTCTCTGCATGGCGCTTTGGAGACAAACATTTGATCTGTCTTCCTTAGCGGTCTGGTCTGGGTAGTAGAGGACCGCTCTCCACACATCTAGTGTGTGGAGTTTGACCTCAGCAGAGCTTTTGGGCTCCTGGAAGAAAGCCGGTATCTCAATAGACTGGTTTACATGAAATGTGGAGATGAATTTAGGTGAGAACCTAGGGCGAGTACATAAAACCAGCGTATCCTTATGTAAAGAAAGGATCCTGCACTGACAATGCTTGGATTTCACCAACCCTTCTTATGGAAGTGATAGCTACTAAGAAGGCAATTTTATAAGTCCGGTGTTTGAGGCTAGACTTGTGCATAGGCTCAAATGGGGGTCCCATGCGCTTAGCGAGTACCGCATTGAGGTCCCAACCTGGTGGTGGGTTAGAAATTGGAGGATGGAGTCTCTTTACCCCTTCCATAAATGCTTTGATGACTGGTACCTTCCACCATGAAACCTTATTATGGGAAGTGGTGTAGGCCGACAAGGCCACCAGGTGGACTTTAAAGGAGCTGAACACTACCCCTGCATCTAGCAAGTGGAGCATATAGGTTAGAATGTTAGATGAGTACAATGTATGGGGTTGATCTGCTTAGTCTGACACCAAATTACGAATTGTTTCCATTTGTCTAAATAACAGTGCCTAGTGTTTGGATTCCTTCAAGATGTCCATGCATCTTTGCGGTAGATTGAGATGCCCGAACTCTATGACTTCAGGAGCCATGCTGCCAAGTTTATCGAGTGTGGTTGTGGATGCACGGTTAGTCAGTCGTGCTGGGTGAGTAGGTTGTACTGGCACGGGAGCTGGATGGGATCGCACATCGCCAGTTTGCGCAGATGTGGATTCCACGGTTGTCTTTCCCACATAGGAGCAACTAGGATAAGTGTCATCGGTTCCTTGTGTAACTTGTTCACCACCTTTCTCATGAGAGGAGTTGGGGGGCGGGGGAGCGTAAGCAAATTTCCCTGACCAGTTCATCCATAGGGTGTTCCCCTTGGAGACTGGCTGGGGGAACCTAGACGCGAAGTCTGAGCATTGACCATTTTCGCTTGTGGCGAATAAGTCTATAGTTGGGAAACCCCATTGAGAGAAGAGGTGTTTTACGATTTCATGTAGACGCCACTCGTGTTCCTCTGGTAGGGCATCTCTGCTCAATGAGTCTGCTAGAGCGTCGAGTTCCCATGGAACATATGATGACAGGAACATTTTCCATTTGAGTGCCCATTTCCAGATTTTCTGTGCAAGTCTAGATAGATTTGGAGAACGGGTATCCCCCCGTTTGTTGATATAAAACATGGCTGTAGTGCTGTCTTTTAGGATCTGTACCGAAAGGTTTGTTAAATGGGGTTCGAATGCCTGAAGGGGTTTGAATACTGCCAGAAGTTCCAGCACATTGATGTGGTTCTGAGCTGCATTGTGAGACCACAGACCCTGAGCTGTGTGGTGAAGGTAGTGAGCCCCCCACCCTGCCAATGAGGCGTCCATTGTGACCACTGCCTGTATCTGTGGGTCGTAGAAGGGTTTCCCTCACGTTAGGTTTTCTCTCGTCCACCAGTGAAGATTTTGTACAAGTGTTGGCGAAACAAGCACTAAACAACCACTAGATCGTCCCACTGACCACTTGCCTGAGACCACTGTTTCACCAACCACTCCTGTATGGGACGCATTGCATGCGCGCGTCAGAAACCAGGTAAATGCAAGATGCCATCATGCCTATTAAATGCATTGCTTTGCGCACCCTTATCTGGTGGCTGGCCTGATAATGTGGTATTTGCTGTAACACATTTTTTACTCTTTCCTCTGAAGGAAAGACCAATCCTTCCTCTGTGTTTAAGACAGCTCCTAGGAATTCTTTTGAAGTGCTCGGCACGAGGCTCAATTTTTTCTCGTTGATGGAGAAGCCCAATTGAAAGAGGAGGTTTATTGTAGTTTGGATGTTTTGTCTGCAAATCAGAGGTGATTAATGAGCCAGTCGTCCAGGTAAGGGTGCACTGGGATTGCTCCCCTGCGTAGGTGCGCTGCCACTACCGCCAGTACCTTTGTGAATACCCTTGGAGCCGAGGCTATTCCGAAGGGCAGCACTTTGAATTGGTGTTGCTTTTTCGCTATCTTTAAATGCAAGAATCTTCTGTGCGCTGGGAACATTGAAATATGAAAATAGGCATCTTTCATATCCAGTGTTGCCATGTAATCCCCCTTTTTTAGTAGCGGGTATACCTCTTGTAGCGTAGTCATGCAGAACTTTTGTGGCTTGACATACTTGTTTGCAGGGCATAAATCTAATACAGGGCGCACTGTTAGATCTTTCTTTGGCACAAGGAAATAAGTTGAATAAATACCCTTGTTTACCTGGTTGGCTGGGACCACTTCTGTGGCGTCCTTTAATAGAAGCGTAGTTATTTCTTTTAGAAGGATGCGCTGATGTTCTTCTGAGTGGATTTTCTGTCGTGGGGGGTTGTCGTGAGGACGTTGAAGTAGTTCTATGCAGTAGCCCCCTGCTACCGTGGACAGCACTCATCTGTCCGAGGTGATACCCTCCCATACGTGGGTGAAGTTGGAAATGCGTCCTCCTACTGGAGATGCATGGGAGGGTACCTGGAGCGGAATGCCACTTGCTCTGAGGTGGGGTGCCACCTCGAGCAGGGCCTCTGCCCCGACCACGACCTCTGCGTTGTCCTCTGGGATAGCCTTGGAAGGCTTGTCCTTGATTATTTCCGTAGGAACCTTGCCCTCGATTGTAGCCGGATCCCCTTTGTGAATTTTGGCCCCGAAAACGGCGAAAACTACCATTACCCCTCTGACCAGTAGGCTTGTTTGTGAGCTGACCTAAAGATTTTAGAGTGTCATACTCGTCCTTTGCGGTCTTAAGTGCGTCTTCCACGGCCTTACCGAAGAGCATGTTAGGTTACACTGTCATGTTTATTAAAGTGACTTGTGTTTCTGGCCTAAAGCCTGACTGGCGATGCCATGCATGCCATTTATTATAGTCCCCTCTGCAATGACTCTTCCGGCATTTTCTGCTGCATCAAAATTTGATTTAAGGAGACGGGTACATATGGCCGTTTTGTCTGCTTCCACCTGAGCTAGTTGTGATTTGAGTGGCTCTGGGGTGGACGAAAGTAACTCAGAAATGTCCTCCCACTTATGGCAATTATAACTAGCCAAAAGGGTTGTGTTGTTGGCTATTGTTTGATAGGCCGCCGAGGAAGCAACCTTTCTGCCCATGGCATATATCTTTTTGCTTTCCTTATCCGGTGGGGCCTGTCATGGTGCATGCTCCTAAAACCCTGAAACTGGTGAGCCCATCCCGGACCTGGGCTTCCTTGGGGACTTCTCAGGCCCCAGCTAGGCTCACCTGGACTCAGTCCTGGCACTGCTGGCGCCAGGCTCATGGTAGGTGCTAAATACATGGGCCATATACTTGGCTGCGAGAGGCTGAGCCATTCAGTACAGGGTGTGGCTTGGGACTACTTTACCTGGATACAGGATACGGTTAAGGGGGACTATTTTCGTGGGACTACTTGCAAGGCTATTTAAACCGCACCCAGCGAACTGAACACGCCTCGCATTATTCTGCACTCCTGCAGCCTAACGCTCACTGTGTCAGCTCAGCTCTTGCTTCCCTTCTGCCACGCCCGTCCCGAGACTTCCTTCCATCGGCACCTGAGAAAAGAGAAGAACAGGAGTTAGAAAAGCATTGAAGGCCTTACCTGCAGAACATCCTCATCTCGCCTTCTGCTTACCCATGGACCGCCGCATCTATAGAAGAGCTGAACTGAAGGTACCCTCCCGGGTAGCTACTCACCTGAAAGCGCCACTTCTAGAAACTTCATCATTCCAGCATCGCGCCACAACTCAACCCGTCGAACGGCTCTTCCAACATCTGCCCGGAACTGCGCCATACCTGCCGAACAGAACAGACAGAGCAGGTTAGTCGCATACAGCAAGGAAAGCTAAATACAGCGAACAATTAGCGCGCCCCGCACAGCGCTATACTTACCAGCTGGAATCCTGCTCATCATCGTCAGGAGAGTCATCCATCATCCGAAAGACGCTTAAAGCCGCACCTGAAAGACAAGAATGAACATTAGATATTTCGAGCAAAGACTTAAGACAGCTATTTCAAGGAGTTATTGGAATAGAAACTTACCTGCTTATGCCGGCCTTTCAACTTCAGCAATCTCCATCGGATCAGTGAAGTAACTAGATCCTGGGAAAGACTGTGAAACTGCGCCCCTGCCAGAGTGTGCAGGACGGAGAGCTCGCCCATTAAAAAACCAAGGTGAGCCAGAGGAAGAGAAGGGAAAATCGGAAGGAGGGGAAAACCAAAACCAGCTCCATTCAATTGGCTAAAATCTTGTTTCGACTTGCAGACGAACATCTCTTGAGGCAAGAACGAAGGGAAGAAGCGAGCTAGCACCCTCCGTTAAGCAGAGCAACACCAGTGCAGGCAGACATCCTTCGAACACAAGCACGCTCCCGTGGAGACCAGGTGAGCGTGACAGGGCCTCGGAGAAAGCAAGGGGTGTGCCTGCTCTTTTTCTAGCTGTGGTAACAACCAATGAGTCTGGTCTCAAATGGCCTCTTATATATAAAGGGTTTGATGGTGCAGTCCTTAATAGTTTTTCCACACGCAGGTAATGGCCCGTGTGAGATTGGGTGCTTCTAAGGAAGGCTGTATCCTGCATTGGACTGATTTTAGTAGCGGGATAAACTGACCTACTGTCTTCTTGTCCCCCAGTATTTGTTCTGCGAAGTCTCTATCCTCCTGTACCTCCTGTGTGTCAATTTGGAAGTGTTCCACTGCTTTGGCTAAGACTTCATTGAGGAGGGGTTGATTATACACAGGGGGATCGACCAGTGGAGTGTCCTGATTAAGAGGGGAATCTATGGAGTACATGTGAGCCTCCTGGTCTGCCTCTGGGTCCTCGTCATCCCCATAATAAGGTTCATCTGTATCCTCTTCATTAAGTTGAGGGTCAGATGTTTCCACAAAGGAGAGATCTTCTTGTTCTAATTCAGGGTCATATAGATCTATAACTGTACTTGTAAGGGGACATTAGAGCGAGACCTCTTAGAAGGGGGTTGAATGGGTAAGGAAGTGGCTTGAGAGCCGGAAGGGGCTAAGGTGGGAGGAGTGGAAACTCTGAAAGTAATCTGTGTTTTTTTCATAAAAATTGGCCATGAAGGTCATTCTTTGCATTACCCTATCAATATCTTGGGAAGACCATTACTTTTAATTTAGGATCACATTAGATCGAGGGGAAATACCCAAGTCCTCAACAGTGGGAGGTATAATTTTAGGTTTAGAGTCCCTAGGTTTCTCTATGGCCTTGGATAAAATTCCCTGTTGTGGTGTCTTCTCCCTAGGAGGGCTCTTGTCCCTATGAGGGGTTTTAGAGGAATTCTTATGTGTTTTCCCACCCTGGGGCCCAGGGGAGTGTTTCACAGACTTCTTGGGGCCTGCCGCTTTATCAGACGTCGAGCGTGGAACTTCGGGTGTGGGAGCCGAGGCTTCGTCCACGGACCATCAGCCTTCAGAAGGATTTTTTCGAGCGACACCCTTGCCATCTTTCAACAGTTGAACTCTGCCGTGTGGCGATCTTGATAGAGATTGCCCAGAGGTACGGGACTCAGTGGACCTTTCTCGGGGTGTCGAACGTTGTCGAGTATTCGACTCCTTTGTCAAATCTTGACTGGGGCTTATGTGCTTGGTGGTGTGTGCTTTTGTAGCGCTGCCGCTGCCGGGTGTAGTCCCCACAACATGTCCGCCTGAATGTCCTACGGGGTCGGGGATCTGCGCTTGAGTAGCTGAAGATACTCTGTAGCCCTCGCCATCCGAAAGTATGGCGTTGCTGCCATCACTAAAGGTTCCGTTTACCTCCATGGCTTCGACTTGCCTGGCGTATTGGGCCCAGCGTTTCGTGGAACGGTCCTTTAACGTCTTAGGCTTGAAGAGCCTGCATGCTCGACAAGGCGTTTCGACGTGGTCTCTTCGGAGACACAAATTACAAACTAAGTGTTTGTCACCCAAGGGCAATTTTCGGTTGCACTTAGGGCACAATTTAAATGGTGTATTTTCCATAATTAAGGGTTATGGAAATGGCAGCTGAGCGAACAAAGTGTAGGAAGGGGAGAATATGCATTCTAAAATGGCCTCCCCCCTCTCTCCCTACTGTTTGGGGCGAGGCCCAGTGCGGCCTTCCAAGGCCGAACGGTCCGTCGCGGTGGTCTCCGACAGGCAGTTTTCTTTCTTCACCGGCGTGGTGTTTCGGCGGTTGATGAAAGGAAAGAAAGAAATGCAATCGTAATTGTGAAACGTTAATGGCTTAACGAAAAGCGCGACGTGCGTCAGATTTTTAGAAACGCCCACCATGTTGGATTTGCGGACAGCGGCCAGTGTCCGCAGACAAAGCGGTAAAAACATTAAAAAACACAACATTGCACTTATCAAACAATCTCTGGGGAGGTGAGGGGTGATGAGAATGGAATATGGCCATAAGAAGCCGTTTTTCACCCCCGAAGTCCGCAAACAGTCCGGATGTTCGGGTACAGGCCAGACATCTATGCCTATTTCTGCATTACTAGGTTGGTGAAAAGCAGTTTTTGGATGGCTTATAACTTTGTCGCCACTCTATGAAACTGCATGAAATTTTGGAATTCTATTCTAGACCCGATTCTGAATGGTTTTGCAAATTTCGTGGGATTCTGTCAAGAGGAGGCAACATTAGAGAGGGGTCCCACAATATTGTAAAGGCTTATAAGTGAGGTGCCATTTGACGAATCTACACAATAGTTTGCAAAAACATTTTAGGTCTAGATATAAATGTTTTGTAAAGTTTGGTAGGATTTTGTCAAGAGGGGGCTAAATTAGAAGGGGGGGGGGTCTCAACATTTTTCAATGGCTTATAACTTTGTTGCCTTTCGACGAATGGGGACAAGTTTCCAGAAAGATTACAGACCCAACCTTGAATGTCTGTGTAAAGTCTGAATGGGTTTTGTCAAGTGGGGGCTAAGTTATATGACTATTGTACGTACATGCATTTTGACACTTGAAAAAATAAAACATATGCGCTTTTCTCCAGCAAACTCATATAAGGAGCACTGGCAAGGACCTTAAAGCCTGGTTTTGCAAATGTGCCCATGTTTTATTTTTTGACAAGTGTCATACTGTAGGTACAAAAAAATAGTGATATACTTTTGGTGACTGAGGTATACCCTGTGGCCATGGGCAGTGGCCAGATTGTCCGGGTCATGGCATAAGGTCATGACCCAGACAATCTGGCTACTGGCCATGACCACCTGGTACCGGCTATGTGGTAAAGTTATTCCAAAGTGGGATAGTTTTGAAAGGGAAACAAAATTGTGCTTCTGGTAATATGGTCATAGGGTTCTCTCCTCCTTCTGCAGGCTGCCATGGAAAGTGAAGATGGGCTCTGTACGGAGCCCCGCCCTCCCTTTCATGGTGGCCATCTTGGAAAATGATTTTCGTTCCTACAGCAGGACGCCTGTGTGTAGGAAGAAAAATACTTTATTTTTTTAAGCACCCTGGGTGCTAATGGTCTTCATTCCCCATTGCAGGGGCTGGAATGGGGGATAATGGTCCGGAGCCCTCATTATCCGCCCTTGCTTCGCTTGGGCCAATAACTTGGGCTGCCAGGCCGTTATCCCCTGTTCCAGTCCCCGGAACGGAGGATCAACGCCACATTATTCCCATTAGCATAACACAAAATGCTAATGGAAATGTTGAAAAATCTTATAGAGGAATTCCAAGATGGCCGCCAGACCGTGAGGACGTGCACCTCAGGTCCTCCGTGCAAGCAACAATAAAAGGGTAAAAGCGTGGTTCTTGCAAGCTAGCAGCCACGCGAAATCAAGCGGTTGGAATGCACACCAATACCCGGATCAAGTATACCTGGTGTTTTTTGGGCTGACGGCACCGGCCGACACAGAGCAGGGCACAGGGTCCCCGCGGAAATCAGGCACGCACTTGACAGAGGGAGAGGACCTGCCCTGCTGGAGGCCGTGGAGTGGGGGAGCGAGGGTCCTGAGCAGAAACTACTGACAACGCACAGTCGGGAAGTGCCTCCTCCACCCCCCCATGACACGGCAATAGCGGTCGGCGTGGGACCCGGGCACTAACGGAAGAGCCTGTCTGTGGGAAGAGTACGGCCCTGGCTTGGGCCGTACTCTTACCACAGAAAGGAGGGCCGCCGGAGGGCGCAGCGCAACAGGCCCGGGGGAACTCGCACAGACTGGGGAGTGGAGGACCAGAGCACCTGCGCCATTGGTGGACAAGGTACCCGAGGCTGCAAGGCCAATGCGGTGAGGAAGAGCGCCGGGTGGGAGGAAGAGTCCCCAGCGTCGGATGGCTGAGGCGGAGACGAGCACTGGGGGAGACGAGTGAAGGCCGAGGAGAAGGAGAGGCGGGTAGATGCTGGCACCACAGCAGCCCGGGGCGCCCCTGACGGGCTGTGAGGACCGGCCCTGCTGGAGACCGCGGGGTGGAGGAGCAGAGGCTTCGAGCCTAAACAATTAGCACTGCACTGTCGCGGAGCGCCTCCTCCGCCCCACACGACACGTCAATAGCGGTCAGCGGGGGGCCCAGGCACTGATGGAGGGGCCCGGCTGTGGGAAGAGGACGGTCCTGGCTTGGGGCCCTCCCGTCCACCGGAGTGCATAGCGCAACGGGCTCGGGGGAGCTTGCACAGACCTGGGAGCTGAGGACCAGAGCACCTGCGCCAATCGAGGAGAGAAGAGGAAGAGGTAGGAAGCAGCTGGCACCACGGTGGTACGGGGTGCCTCTGACGTGCTGATGACTGTCGTTGGAGGTCAGAACCGCGTCTGACCCTGCCGGAACCCGGAGAAGCGTGGGGACCGAGGCATAGCAACGGCGGACTCCCACCCCTCCTCCCCCGGTACAGCATGGTAAGAGAGACAGCCAGAAGAGCCAGTTGGGGGAGATAAAAGAGGCAGCCGGTGCCCCACGCAAGAAGCTCATTGAGAAGCCGAAAACACCGGCCTGAGAAGATCAACAAGGGGCCTCCACAGAAAGGAACGCTGACCCGGGGGTACTAGCAGAAACTTAGGGGAAGTCTTGGGGCGAGGGCCCCCCCTTCCTAAATATTAGAGCGCACAAAGGCATCTGGACGCACCCAGTGGAGAGGGGACCAAATGTGGGATATACCCCTGGGGTGTGCGCCTTCCCCCCCCCCTCCCATAAGGACAAAGCACTGGCTCGGGAGCACAGAGTCGGTCAGAAGGGCGGCTGTCTTCTAGGGCCCACAGAGCAAGTATCATTCGAGCTGACAGAAGGGTCCCCAAGACGAAAATACAACGCGAGCATTGCCGCCGATAACCCAAACAGGACCGAGAAGTAAGGAAAACTGCCTCGGAGTAGGGGACCAGACCTGGGAAACCACAACAGGCAAGCAACAGCAGGATCATTAAACCAAAGAAAAAAGTGGGGTGGGCAACGTCAGTAGCATACACTACACACCTTGGAACAATGCCAGCTGACAAGGGCCAGAGCGACCCAGATGCCAGGCACGAAATCCAAATCTGGACTAACCAAAGCAAAAACCCCAGCGAGAGATCAGGAAGGGCAAATGGAGAAATGTTGGAGGCAGAGATGCCAAACACACGTCGAATCAATACCCCCCCCCCCCCCGCCGACTCGGACCACTGGAGCAGAGGACCTTCCTCCAAGCACAATGGCATCAGATAAGGAAGAACTCCTGAATTGCTTAAAGGGAATTGAGGCCAGTTTGACACAAGCCTTCCACAGCCAAATGGAAAAACTGAAGGAGGACCTGAGATCCTCCCTCCAGGAGGTCATTAAAAATGGCAAAGATAGGAGAAAGAATGGACATAATCGAAAGCGGACTCTCGAACGTTGCGGAAGAAACCAATCAAAACAGTGTGCTGCTGGATCAGCTGGCGAACACGACGAACAATCTGGAACTCCAGGCGGAGGACCTTGAAAATTTCTCAAGAAGATCCAATATTAGGGTCAAAGGATTGGCAGAATCGGTGCTGGACAAGGATCTAAAAGACACCATGCAACTCTGCTTTAGCAACTTACTAAACGATACCCAACCTGAGGTAATCTGATTCGACAGAATACATTGAGTGGGCCCAAAATGAAACGAACCAGGGTCGAGACCCAGGGATGTCCTGATAGCAATGTCATCATATTGTCTGAAAGGAGACATACTACGAGCAGCAAGAACACATGGGGACCTTACGATTAATGGCACCCACATACAGCTATATCAAGACCTGGCGCTGGTCACTCTCCACAAAAGAAGGCTAATACAGCCAGTTACGAAAGCCCTCCAATCACAGCAAATCCAATACAGATGGACGCACCCGTTTGGCCTATCATTCACATGGGAAGGAAAACATAGGAGAATAGGAAACTGTGCTGGGGGACTAGTAGTACTACACCTGGAAGATGATCAACCAGAGGCAGCTGTGCGCCCGCGGCGTAACATGACAAGCCCACCTAACAGACCATGGGAATGGTCAACAGAGAAAAAGCAAAGAAGAGGGAAGGCAGGAAAAGCTGGAAGCTCACAACAGAACCAAGACTGAGGGAGGGAAGGAACAACGCGGCCAAACAAGGCCCAGAACATGGACAATGCATGAAGTGCCAGCCGCACCTGAACAGACCGCACAGCATGTGTAAAAGCGCCTGCACGGAGGTAGGAGGCCACATATCTTGGACGCAGAGTTTGGGAAGTGTAATTCCTGACAGTTTGTGAATTTGGGGGAAATATAGAGGCCCAAAACCTGTTCATCAGCGGGGGGCTCTTCAGGAGCCCAGGCCTCATATACTCCCAGAAATGGCGAGAGGGGAGGTGGGGGAGGGGTCGGAAATAGAACAGGGAAAAAGAGCAAAGAACCAAAAATCCACGAAGAAAGTAGAGCCAACACATCAAGGGGGTAAAACTGAAACAAATTCAGATCGACGAAAGTCACAGCGAATAGAGCGAGGGGTGAGACCTGTAGATAACCCTAACCCAGGGTACAATGGAGGAAGTAAACATTTTCTCAATTAATGTACAGGGGCTGAACTCCCCCGCTAAAAGAGCGATCCTGGGCAGATTGGAGGCGATGCACGCAACAATGGCAATCCTACAGGAGACGCACCTCCTTCAGAAAGATGTAAGGATGCGAATCGGAACATACCCTCTTCAATATTTTGCCTCAAGTGTGATAAAAACAAAAGGGGTGGCAATTCTATGCAGCAGAGACCTAGGCTTCCAGAAACAACACATGATAAAGGATGAGGATGGTAGATACGTGCGAGTAAAGGGTACAAAACAAGGCCAAACATTCACAATCATAGCAGTCTATGTCCCCAACGAAAAACAAGACCAGTACATCCCCAAATTGCTCCAGAAGTTGGGAAGGTGGTGTGAGGGCCGGGTGATTATGGGAAGGGACTTCAACTGTGTGATGGACCCAAAATTAGATAAAACACTCCCCCCCGACTGCCGCGGATCAGAGGAACAGACAGGCCCTGGGAAAACTATTTAGGGACCTGGGGGTGGTGGAAACGTGGCGTTTATTTCAAGGTGAAAACCGCAAATACACACACTACTCAGCAGTGCATAAGGGATATTCTAGAATAGACATGATTTTGGTTTCCTCCACATTAGTCCCCTATGTCAAGAAGATAGAAATTGGAGTCCAATACCTCTACGATCATGCCCCAGTCTCGATCCACATAGAACTGGAAGGGACGGAAAACAGACCCCGAGCACAATGGGGGCTAAATGAAACAATCTTAAGGGATATCGCACTTAGGGCACACATGGAGGAAGTCATTAAAATTATTTCCAGGAAAATGATAATGATGAAGTCGACTGGAGGGTGGTGTGGGACTCTGGGAAAGCAGTAGTTAGATGGGAATTTATGGCACAAGCAACGCAATATTACAGGGAAAAAGCCCTTATAACACGAAAACTGGAGGTAGAAGTGGGAGAGGCCGGAAAACTCCATAAGTCTCGTCAGACACCCAGAACCTGGTGGGAACTCAAGAAGGCTAGAACCAATTTAGACAATCACACCGCAGATAGAAACGCGTAGGCACTACTGAACACTAAACAATCCTACTACATACACGGGGGGGGGGAAGGCGGACAAATTTATGGCAGCCAAACTGCGTAAACCGAAGGTACGCAACAACATTACCCGGCTCAGAAATAGCAGGCGGGAATTGCAAATAGGGGATGAAGAGAAACTAGAAACAATGATCCAATTTCATAAGAACCTGCAGACGGACCATAACTGAACACAGCACAACAGACATCCTATATGTCGCCAATACAACTGCCACAGATCACGGAACACAGAGCAATGTTAGGAGAACGAATCGCAGTGCAGAAGGTGAGCGATGCGATGGCAGCCCTACCCAAAGGGAAGGCACTGGGCCCAGATGGTCCACACAGCTGCTAGCCCCCTTCACCTGGCTTTTCAATGTGATCAGAGACAGGGGGTCAATCTCAAAAGACATGGGACACAGCCACGATATTACCCTTAAAACCAGGAAAAGACACAGTAGACTGCGCTAGCTACCGCCCCATAGCACTCCAACATGGATGCAAAAATATTAGCGAACCGTTTAGTGACAGTGCTGCCAGAGATAATACATGAAGACCAAGCAGGCTTTGTAAGGGGGAGGCACACACAGGATAACGTCAGGGGAGTAATTGACATCGACTGGGGTGTGAGGAAACCAAAAATTCTCAATAGCAGCGCTGGATGCCAGGCGAGCTTTCGATAGCATAGATTGCGGGTGCCTAAAACTGGTTCTGGAGGGGTTTGGCTGTGGCTCGACATTTATTAAGATGGTATTAGCAAACTACCAACACCCATCAACGCAACTTATAGTGAATGGCTACACCTCTGAAAAAAAATCAGCATTAGGAGAGGCACTCGACAGGGATGCCTGCTTTCCCTGCTCATATGTGCCATGGCCATGGAACCATTCGCAACGAGAATAAGGGAAGATCCAAACATTAGGGGGTTATGTAGCGGGGAATCCCAAAATAAGATTGCGCTCTATGCAGACGATGTCATGCTCTACATGGTAGATACCATACACACACTACCCAGGGTTATCAACGAACAACAGAGGTTTGCAAAGATATCAGGGTTTACAATAAACTACTCAAAATCCAAAACGCTGAACATTATAGAGAAAAGGGGGGGGACATAGCTCTCATGGAGGAACGCTACCCCTAAAGTGGGAAAAGCAGTCCCTGGAGTATCTAGGGATTCAAATGACCAGAGAAGTAAAGAACTTAAAGATGTTCAGGAATTATCATGGTTTGCAAGAATAGCGGCGATAAAAATGACCTTGCTTCCCAGGTTACTGTATGTAGTAAGTTTGGTCCCGGTGAAGATACCCCCATAGCTAATTGAGAAACTTCAGAGGGCAGTGTTCAAATTTATCTGGGGGAGTAAGAAACCGAGGATTCAAAGAAGGATCCTGATGCGACCAATGTTTCTTGGAGGGCTGGGAGTTTCAGATGTAGGGTGGTATATATTAGCTGCCCAACTGACACCAATGTTGAAAAGGGCGGGCCGGGATCCTCTTCCGGGATGGGGGAAAATAGAACAAACAGCGACAGAAATCCCACTAAAAGTGCTACAATTCCTAAAGCCAAGCGCCCTAGAAAAGGGGGCACCCTACTGGAGGCCAATAAGAAGACCCTACAGAGCTGGGATGAAGCACTCCGAGGCAGTAAGGTCAGACAAGGGCTGGGTCGCTATCCCCTATAGTACATAACAGACTTCTCACCCGGACTTCATAAAACATTTTGGGTAGGGTGGAAGGATGCAGACACACTGTCTTTACAAGATATGTACCAGGATGGAGCCCCATTATCATTTGAAAACTGCAAACAAAGATTTGGCATTAGCGAAAATCACAGATTCAAATATATCCAACTGTGCCATTGGATTTCACATCCAGTGGTTAAAAAGGCCGGGCTTAGACCTCCAGTGGGCCTAGAATTAACAATACGGGAGGGGCCACCCACAAAGGGAATAACCAGACTATACAAACTCCTGGACAGGGCGCAAGCAGAAGATACCCTCCAATACATGAAGGATTGGGAGCAGGACATAGGGGAGGAGATCACGCAGGAAGAATGGAGTCAAATTTGGAGAAGGGCACATAAGCTATCCAAATCTACAGCAATCAAAGAATCGGCATACAAACTCTGTTATTGCTGGTATATGTCCCCGAATAGATTACACAAAATGATCCCCACGTATTTCCCGGAATGTTGGCGACAGTGTGGGGAAAGAGGAGACATGTGGTGGTCATGCCCAAAGATGCAAGTGTATTGGAAAGAAATCCTGGGCCACATCAGAGACATAACGGGCTCTGACCTCCAATGGTCACCAAAAGTAATCCTGCTAGGTGTAGTAGCGGAAGGGAAACATGCGGCCCCTGGGAATAGAGCTGCCCTCATAACCCACCTATTGACAGCAGCAAGAATGACAGTGGCCCAACGGTGGAAGACAGTGGAGGTTCCCACAGCACCGTGGTGGTGGGTCAAGTGTGGGGAGTTATGGCAATGAAAAACATCTGCGCCACGAAGGCTGGGAGCTACTTGAAATTTTTGGATACATGGGAACCCCTCCAGGACTCTGTGGGAGAAAGAGAGGCTCACTACTTCAAACCACGTATCCTCAGAAACATTCACATCCGATAAGTGACAGAAGGGTCTACAGCAGGTGGTTTGGCTCACAGAACTGAACTGGTCATGAACCAAAGGTTTTTTTTGGTAAGGACAACGAGGGAGGGAGGGAGGGTAGGGTGGGAGAGGGTGGTGGGTGTTATAAAGAAAAGCCGATAAGGGAAAGTTTGCGAGGACAATCACTGGAGAGAATACAAAGGCTAAGTACAAAGAATAAAAGTTTTATGAGGGTAGTAATGTTCATAATGCAATTTGTAATCAATGACCAGTTATTGCATCAGTAAAAAGGAAAATAAAGTTGGGAAAAAAAAAAACTGAGTCTATGTACTTTACTGAGAAATGTAAAGTAGACTGAGTGTATAAGATTTTTTTTAGTTCTATTTTTTAACTGTGAAAGGTGGTTCCTAAGGGAACCTTCCTTTTGTTGTTTGAGGTTTTTATTTTTGCAGGAGAGGTTAGAACATAAGGCGGGGAGGAAAATGAGGGAAGTGTCACCAAGCACTAATATGGGGGGGCAGGTGGACAGGGGAAGATGTTGCGCATGTGCTACTTCTATGGTAGGGGCAGTGTTTCTCATGCTCCTTGATTCCAGCTTCCAAAGCACTTCGAAATTGCTTCCCCCTGCATAGTGGTGTGTTGCAATATACACAGAGGATTGTTGTCTTCGAAAGATATGGATCAACAGCCTCTTTTATTGCTTGCAAGGTAGCTGCTGGGATATTGTGTCCCACAATAGTAGGCTGTGTGGTTACAGTAGAGGTTGAGGAAGATGAGGTGGATGAAGACAGCCTACTACTTGCTAAGAAAAGAACAACCTTTGTGAGAGCATTGCAGTGGTTGGATTTGGTGTGGCGGGTGGTCCCGTAGTCCCATAGGAGTAATGTCCAGGTAGTCCGCGACTGAGTACACTCAGTGCATTTCACTTTGGTATCTTTAGCCTTTGGTGCATTCCCAACATTGGTAAATAACTGCTACACCCATGATTCTCTCTGGGTGCTAGAGGTAGGCACTTCCTCTACCTCATGTTCTTGGTCGTCTTCATTGTCTTTGGAAGTACTGCGCTTTTTTTGTTGTGTAGGTCCTCCAGCTGGTGTTGGTGGTGGCTCTTGGGGAGGAGGGGTGACGATAGCTGATGCCATTTGTAAGGTAAATAGCAGTTTTGCTAATATTCTTCCAAGTATGTGCTTTGTACTAGATTGTTATAGATAATGAGTAGGTTTCGGTGTAGGAGCTGTACAAGAGTACATTTGAGCTTGAAAGTTCCTAGATCAGTAGAAAATGCAGTTCCGAACAGTCCTCGAAGCACAGACCCAATCGCGAGGTGCAGACGCGGACCCATCATGCCGTGTGCAAGTGCATGGTCAAGTGGCATTGTCCGGAAGGTCCGCAATGACATCAGACATTCGCGGACGTCAACGGACGCAAACACAGTAGTAAAAGTTGCAAAAAGTGTATAGAAGTGTTAAAAATGATATTAGAAGGTGGGCAGAGTTTTACTGTGAAACTGTGTAAATTGGATAAATTGGACAAACATGTTGCTATACTGGGGTAAGTATGATATTAGTAAGTTGTAGGAAAATAGCATGCACAGGTAAAAAATCATGAAATTCACTGAAAAACGTTGTTAAAAGGAACATTATGGTTACAAGTAAAACTGAAAAACCTTAAATTTGGCAGTTATGGTAAGCTAAGCAACCATAACTCGCGCCACCACTGTGCACTGCTAAGACTAACATCCAGGACATCAAAGATGACATTTAGGAACGATCATCTGTGCTCTTAAAGGTTGACCAATACACACCTAATGCCACCAATCATGCTACAGCCATATCCTATCATCATATGCCGGTTGTCAGAGACTCCACTACACCTTTGATTCACAGAATACCAGTGCATTACCTGCTGTGCCCATCACCACCTAATGCTATCCCGCCTATACCATATACAATGATTGACCTGCCAATATGCAACGCTGCGCGGCATGACCTGCCCACGCCGAATCCTACTAATGCCACTATGCCAAGTGTTGTTAACGCCAATCTGCCTATGCATAGTGATAACAATGCTAACCTGCCGTCAGTACTGACCTGCCTATGCCTAGTGATATCAATGCAAACCTGCCTATGTCTAGTAACATCAATGCTGACCTGCCCATGCCCTATGATATCAAAAGATGATCTGCCAATGCCTAACTCTGCAATTATGACCAGACGCTACCCAACCCAGATAGCTCTGTACAAAGTCACTCCAATAAGGCCCGGCCTGTGGCTCATCTTAAATGTGCCCTCATCAATGCACGTTCCCTCCCGGCACATGCACTGGATGTCCATGATCTCATCTCTAGATGCGACACTGACCTTCTAATAATCACTGAAACCTGGCTCACGGAAGCCTCAGGCCCAGCCCTTGCCCTCACCATCCCATTAGGTTACAATATCTTTAGGCAGGACCGCCCTCTTCAAAAAGGTGGAGAAGTAGCTCTTATCGCAAAAGAGTCCATCTCTGTTAGATAGAAGGAAACCTTGGCCATAGCAGTGACCATCTTCCTCTTAAAGTCAAGGTATCCCCCAACTGCACCATTGCAATTCATATTACCTACAGACCACTAGAGCCGGTATCAGACTTCCAGGATGCCCCAATACATGCGCTGTCGGATAATTTGAAGAAAACCTCTTGCTCCATTCTCCTGGGAGATCTCAACCTAGGCTTTGATGACCCGAACGACACCCAAGCAACCTCTCTCAGTAAAGCACTATTGACTCTAGGATTCACTCAGGCGGACAGGGAACCGACCCATAGGAAAGGTTGCACCCTTGACTGGGTCGCGTACCACAATTGTTCTCTCAGAATTATGGACATCTCCCCTATTCCGTTTTCAGATCACCACGTCATTAATTTTGAACTTAATGTCTCTAGGGACAAAGCTAAACAAACCCCCTTACCTCCAGCACTGGCCAGAAGCTCCCACCAACTAACGAAAGAAAGGCTTACACCCTACCTACCTGTTAGTACCAGCCCTTCAGGCCCCCTTCTCCAGTGACCAAGAAATCCTCGCCAATGCGTTCAAAACCATCATCTCCCATGCAGTTGACGCCATTGCCCCACTCACCTTGAAAAAAGCTAAGCGCTCCAAGCACTCCAACGCCTGGTTCTCCCAAGAACTGCTTGAGTTTAGAGCAAAAAAAACAGACAGTGCTCTCCTACTGGAAAGCAACCCAAATAACTCCTCAAAATCAGTTTTTAAAACCATCTCCAAAGAATACAAAACGGCCATCATTAAAGCAAAAGCATCCTCGTTCAACTCCAGGATAGCAAATGCAAAATCAGGAACCAAGGAGATCTTTGCCATCTTCAGGGAGTTAGAAACCCCCACAAGCCCCCCATCCAACACTCCACAAAGATGAAGACTGGTGCAACACTATCCAGACTGCTATGTTGGACAAACTTAACATGCTGCAGAATAAAATCTTAGTCCATCAACAGACCCTCAGTCACCTTATACCTCAATCACACAACAGTACTGCTGCTGAGACCCCCCCCCACCCCGTTCGCATTCAATGATATGAGCGAACAAGAAGTTGTCGCCCCCCTCAAATCAATTAAACCAACCTCTTGCAAAGATGACGTCTGCCCGGCTCAACTGATTCAAGACTGTGCCCTTCCCCTTGCTCCATTCCTCACAGCATTCATTAATGCCTCCTTCCAGTCAGGCCACATCCCTAATGGTCTCAAGGAAGCCTGGGTATGTCTGCTCCTTAAAAAACCTACACTTGACCCGACGGTCCCATGGAACTATAGACCCATTACAACAGTCCCCTTCCTTTCAAAAATTCTTGACAAGGCAGTTTATCTGCAAATTCAAAAATTCCTTGAAGACATCATCTTGCTTGGCCTCTGGCAGTCGTGTTTCCATCCGGGGCACGCTCCAAGACATAAAAAATGAAACGGCCGATTTCAGAGATGCGAGCAAACCCACAATCCTTCTACTCCTTGATTTGTCCGCGGCATTTGACCTGGTGGATCACAATACCTTGTGTCACCATCTCTCCTCTGTTGCCAGCCTCTCCCCTACAGCCATTGCTTGGATCACCTCGTTTCTCCAGGAAAGGGTAATGAAAGTCTTCTCTGGCTCAGCCTGTGCCCACCCAAGCTTTATTAAATGTGGAGTCCCTGAGGTCTCCTGCATCTCACCCACCCGGTACAACCTGTTTACAAAACCTCTGTTCCACATCCTGGATGCCTTGGGCATCACATACACTAACTATGCTGATGATACACCGGTCCTAATCCCACTTACGGGAGACTATGAAGCCGATATGGCTATCCTCAAGTCCATATATTCCACCATCCAAACGTGGATGGCAGAAAACTGGTTGTGTCTTAACTGAGACAAAACTGAGCTTCTGCTAATTGGATCTCCCGCCACCCTCAGGAAACTGGGCAAACAATACAGCTAGTTTATGAGACCCTGGGAGTCTACCTAGACTCTGACCTCTCGATGAACAGGCAGGTCAATGCCATTGCATCGACCTCAGCCTACCACTCAAAACTGATCAACGCAGCCAGACCATTCCTCTCTGGACCAAACTGTCTAACGATTGCTAGAGCAATAATTGGATCTAGGTTAGACTTCTGCAATGCCCTCTTTCTAGGGACGTCCACTAAAAACCTTGCCAAACTCCAAATAGTTCAAAATAATGCCCTCAGGGCTGCCACTGGCATCTCCAAAAGGAAGCACATATCTGAAACTAGGAAGCTGGTTCACTGGCTCACCATTAAAGAGAGGACAGTCTTCAAAGCTCTCGCCTTAAGACAAATGCATCCACAACCGGGCACCTTTGTACTTGGCTCAAAGATTTGCTAAACAGGTTCCTACTAGACCCACAAGAATGGCCTACTCTAATAGGATACCCATGCCTAAAACAAAGAGTGCGTGCAGGAGGTTCCAGTTTCCCAGTTCTGGCAGCGACACATTGGAACGCCCTGCCCCGCAGGTTAGAAATTTTGAATCACAGCTAGCCTTCAGGAAACTAATTAAAACCCAGCTGTTCACCTAACCAGTCATTTTGCACCTTTCTAGGGACGAATAATGCATTCTCCAGTCTGACTATTTCTGTACCTCTAAATGTAACCGTTTCATTCTCACTGTAACCAAGAGCCAAGTATCCCTATGTAACTATGACAATCTCATGCAACAGCGCCTCGATGCCCTTGGGCTGCTAGCGCGCTTTACTAATACAAATAAATAAAATAAATAAATCACAAATGTCATTGATGACATCACTGTTGACATCACATGTGAAATCAATTTTGATGAAAAGTCCCTACAAGGTGTTGTGTTTATAAAGTTGGTAACAAGATGTCAGGGGTGATCGGGAGACCCATCATGAACTACTTAATCTATTAAAGAACGTACTCATCTAACAACATTGTATTGGAGTGTTGTTGTTAATACAGGAACCTAATCGTACATAAACATAGGGAATGGCTAAAGCATGCACCATAGAAGTACACCATTTATAATCTTGTAATTTTGGATAGTACAATAATGAATGCTACCTTATCAGAGTTTTGAGTAATGTTAAACATGTAATAACTAGTTAACAATTCAAGACTTACTACACACATGTGCTAGTACAAACAATACATATGAAGACCCACAATGCATACAAATCAGAGGCATATACAGGGAAACTAAAATAAGAAAGAATGAAACAGCATCTTTAAAAAATGTTAATAAAATGTAAGTTTATCTTCATTTATACAAATTAAGTTTGTGTTTGCGGAATGCTTATTGCCCCATGTATGTGCAACATGAGCTGAGACCAAACCCTGAGGAAAGTACTTTAAGAAAATATGACAAGGTTAACGTCTAGATATATAGCACCTTTTGAATTTTAATATTTTGACTGTCAGTGAACAAAACCACCTGGCCTAGATATGTCAGTGAACAAAAACAAGCAGCCCAGATATGTGATGTCATCAGTGATGCCAATGACGTTTGTGGCCATTATTTAGTTGTTATTTTTCTCTACTTAAAAGTGGCAGGTCTCCAGATAAGTGACAGTACTTGCTAGGTTTTCTCACTAAAGTTAGGTCAATATTTCCTACAACAAAAAACAAACCCAACAAAGATGACATTTTGCATTATGTGTAGGCATGCATAGGCTTTTGCCAGGCACTGTCAGAATGGTACTAACTGGCCATAAGAAGGAATCAGCTGGAACATTTTGAGAGTGCTTGAGCATATAACACCAGTACCTAGAAAGTGACTATTTAAGGGACATAAAACAGTCCAACTGTTGGCTTTGCCAATGCTGGATTTAAACAGGAATTACACGAAAGGAAGACCTGCAAGGACACAACTTTGCAAGAGGTTGGCTAAATGCAAATTTGGTTAAGATGTTTATTGCACGAGAAGTGGTTTAAAAGTGCACTTAAGTCGTTATCTTTGCAGAAAGATTTGAATCATGTGATTTAGAGAGCAAAGACATCTGCTTTGACAGACTTGTAAGTTTATTCAGCATGAATTGGACAGAGGAAGAAGGGCTCTCTCCTTAGAAACTGGATAGCACGTTTCTATTTGTGTAGGATCATTGTTTTTTTTGGCCACAGGGTCATGGCCAATGTAGGTAGATGTCTGATGGGCGGTACTGGTTATTGCAGGATAGTTCTGTTTGAGTGAATATGTAGCTCTTCTAACAAGGTCAGTAAAGTGGCCTGGTCAAGAGGGGACAGGAACCCCTCTCTCAGCTGGGGTGGAAGGCATGCCACGGAGAAATCCACAGCCAGACCGACCACAGAGGTGTATAGTGGCAGTTGAAAGTGCCCCAATTCAGGTTGCACCCAGTGTCAGTTTGTTTCCTAGCAGTCCACCTTTATATTCATGTCATACCTCCTCGACAAGATGCTTGTCTGGGTGTGCGTTTGTCCTAGGGACCAACTATCAGATCAAGGAAACCGCAAGAGACATTAGCTTGAGAGCCTTTGTCCAGCGCTGTACACCAGCTGCAGAAACGTACAGACCATACCAGCAGCAGGCAGTACCCCAGTGTTCCGTGATCTGCCTGAGTCATAAAACGACCAGCAGAGAGAGAGGAGCACAGCAACACTGACCATATGTGGTGGACATGGAAGCCGCACAATGCTGTTGAGTAGTAGAGGCGAACACACACAGCCTGTCATGATCCCAGTCAGAAAACAGTCTTCACTCAGACATTCAGGCTAGGCAGAACACATTACATCAATCAACAGGTCAAAGGTGGGTGTTAGCCTGGCACATATGGCATTTAGACCATTCACAGCATCCAATTCCATAGACTTCCATGGGTTTCAATGGTAATTCCATACTCTTAAGATGGCCGCCCAGAGGATCCATTTACAAGCAGCAGCATGGGACTCTTCATTTGTCATAGGGAGCTACTCCTGCCTCTGCTGGAACGCAGACCTCGTGTCTGCTCCGCTGACAGCGTTTCGCCTCACAGAATCTAAAGAAACCAAAGATAAGAAAAATTAGTTCTTGCGACAAATTACAGACCATCACAGACCACAGATAAGACTTACCTGACACATGTTTTCCTCCGACGAAGTCATTTTCGTTGAAGAATATTTGTTTGCTCGCAGCCGCAGCATTTTCCGAAGGTCTTCCCTCAGCGTTCCGAAACCCTGCACAAAACACCAAAGCTATTTAATTACAAAAATGAACTTTACAGACTAAAAGAGAAGACATTTTTTAATGCGCTTACGTACCTGAAGTCTCATCAAGTTATCACCTCACAGTTGTTACCGCGCTCCACTTTTAAAGGTTGCAGTTACTCTGAATTGGCGAACTTACGTTTGAACGTTTTCTCATCCTGAGTAACACTGCAGCCATCACTCATCCATAAAGAAAACTCATCTTTTAAAGTGAGCATTATTTGTAGTCAGCGCTCCAAAACCTAAGAAACTGCAAAAAGGGGAAAAGACAAAAAAGTAATTAGCAAGAGAGATCTCGCCAATGTAGGAATCATTTAAAACTCTTAAGGACTACAGTATCTTCATCTGCTTACCTACCTAAAGACTCAAGACAGACTTTCCTTCAAAGAATTGTCGAGTTCTTCAGTATGCCAAGTTGGTAATTGTTTCACCATCTCAACGCGCACCTGTTGAAAACAGGATGGATAGCTTCACAATTACATAAACACAGGTGAGAAGGGAATTTAGCACTAGAGTTAGAGGGGAATACATTTTTAGGTGTTTATACACACCTCATCTAGTTGTCTCAGTTAATATTTTTTATAGCATATCTATTGTTGCTATCTGTCTGCCCTAACAGAAAAAGAATCCTAAAGGTATCAGGTCTACAGGCTGAAGGGGTATGCTCCTGAGGAGTCCAGGTAAGCGTTGCACAGCCATCACAGAGCACCCTACACTACTAGGGACTTAATGGAGGGACCCGTACCATCTCCACCATGGGCCTTAACTTAGGGGCACCAGGAACAAAGCCCTCTTACACAAACAAGGGCATTCTACCAGGATTACTATTCCGCAGATTGCAAACGCTGAGGAAGCGGGCAGGGTTTAGCCCACTGATTGTAATCCTTGCTTCTTCCAACATGTGCCAAATGAGGAGGGACAGACTAGTCAGGGACAGATAAACAATCCGGAGAGGGAGGGAAGGGAACAAAAGGAGGCCACGGGAAGTAGGAAATGTGGGCTATTTGGGTGAGGTCAGATGAGGAGGAGGAGTGCCCAGAGACCAGGAGGAAGGAGCAGCGGAGTGTAGGGGCTATTTCTGGACACTGTGGTTTTGACTAATGCGTGAAAGTAGTACTGACCTGTGAGTGTGCAGGCAAGTGTAGTAAGGAGAAAGTAGGGGTGAATGTGAAGTGCGAGTGAAAGAGGGGTTTCTCAGAAGTCGATGGAGTGGTAGTAGTGTGGCTGGAGGAGTAATAGTTCTGAAGGAGGAGTATTAGTTCTGAGGAATGAGCAGTATTGTGGAGGAGGGAGTAGTAGTGATGCGGATGGAGGAACAGTGGCATTGAGGAAGGAGTGGTAGAGTGGAGGGAGTAGTAATAGTAAGGTGGCAGGAACAGTAGTGTGGTAGAGAAAATAGGAGTAAGGAGAAGGAAAGGGTAACCAAGTGTGGAGGCATGGCCTAGAAGGTACGAGAGAGAGTGACAGAGGAGGAACAGAGTAGAGGCCACTGGACTTGGATGGTGAATAGTAGCAAGGCAAAGAGTGCTGGAGAAGGTGGATGGGACAGAAAAAGACAGAATTAAGCAAGGCGCCTGCCAAGCATAATCCCAGATCCCCTTAGAACACTAACTGCTTGTACAATGCAGAAATTCGGAAGTCCCTGATGGAGTCTAGTGAGATAAGTCACAGGCTTTTAGGTTGCCATCACAACTCATTTAGACGATTAGTGTACAGAAGCTGTTATGTTACTTTGCATTTATATAGCGCCTTATCTACCATTGGTATGATCTCAAGGCGCTGGTAGGTTGAACGCCCTCCGAACCGTAGTTCAAGTCCGTAGAGGGAGGGAGTCATAAGGTGCGTGTGAACACCGGATATATGTGCAGCAGGTGTGGCATTCGTGTGATAGCTGCTTCTTAGCGGTAGGTGTGGTGGTTGGGAGATCATGAGTATGTGTTTGTTCTGGCAGGTGGTTATCCAGACTGATTCTTGCTGCGTTAGGCCTGAGGAGAACGCCTAGGCTGGCGGGTGAGCAGCCAGCTGTTTTTAATTAGGATGATGGGGAGTATGAGGCAGGTGATGGTATGAGAACAGCTATAACAAATGTGTCATAGTATCGCTGTGTTCTAGTTGAGTGGTGGAGTATAGAAGAGAGTAAGCGTGGAGATGTGATATGGTGGTTTACATTAGGTGCTTGTGAAAAGGTCTATCTGCTAACTGGGGATAAGGATCCCTGTGTTAGGGAGGGAGCGCTTTTAGATGCGAGAGAGGCACTGCCATACGGCCCAAAGAAAGTTCAATAAAAAACAACTGTCCTAGAGCTTTGGAATGTTTGGAATGTTTCTTGAGCCCTCTGTGACACTCCGCTTGCTACCAACCAAAATTAATGGCAGAAGCGTAGTTGCTCCAACAACGCCCATATGCGGTGTTGCTCCTCACATCCAATCTCCCTCCTGTCTTTATTTATTTATTTTATTTATTACATTTATTATACTCCTTATTTACTCTTATTACAATGATTTACCTAATAGCCAAATCTAAGCAAGGGTTAAGAGATAAGCGATGTCCGCCCCACAGTTGTCACAGGCTCTGTGTGTTGATGTGGTCGGGCCGAGGCATCAACAACGCTTGCCACAGAATGGCAGCATTATTGCATTATTTGATTTGAAGAAGGCATATTAGATTGGTCTTAAAACAGCTTTTCATTTATGGTAAATTACATGGCACAAAAAGTATCTGTTACAACAAAAATACTTATATTAAAAAAAAGTTCCAATGTATGTTTACTTGTCCAAAAAAAAAAAAAAAAAAAAAAAAAAGACTCCAGTTGACCCTGATAGCTACTTAATCATTTTACTAAAAGTAGGGGGTTAAAAACACTGTCAAAATCTTATCTGGAGCCCTATATACAACCTGTTATAAATGTATATGTTAAGTTAAATCTAAAAGGGGGTGGGGGGTTACAGGAGAGTCATTAACGTAGCAAACCCCATTCCAACACCCATAGGAAATGTGTGCTCAAAAAGGTAGCGCAAATGATGCTGGGCGATTCAAATCGAAGTTGGACCAGCAGTTGGCACCTGAGCCAGTTTCAAATAATTTCCAATTCCAGTAATGGCAGAAGTTACTACCCAAAAAATGCTTTCTCGGCGCTCAGAGCTACCAATCAAGACAGGAGGCCAAACAAAAGGAGGACAGATACAAACCACTCAACCAGAAGGCGTCAAATGGGTTTTCAACGTTGTCCTGAAATGCAAAAAGGTTGGGAATGTTCCTAATATCCGGTGGAAGACTGTTCCAATGCTTGATACCAATGACCATGCAAGATTTACCTAAGGCTCTTGATCTGAAACCTTGGGGCATACGGTAGGAAGCGTGAGACGGATCCAAGGGCTCTGCTGGGATAATACCAAGTCAACAGCATACACCTATGAGGGAGTGGGACCATATATGCTCTTGTGGATCTTGGTTAGAAGTTTAAATTTAATCCTGGCATGAATAGGGAGCCAGTGGAGCACCTTCTATACTGCAGTCATGTGCTTTCACCTGGTACGGTGTGTAATAACGTGAGCAGCCATGTTTTGGATTCTGCATTAAGAGAAACCGAATAATCCCACTTTGACCCAATTATAGCCCTCGCTATGGTAGCACAGGCAGAATCAGATACGAGGTTGAAGCCGTCTGAGAATCATGATGCTTAAATGATGTAATGTTTTCATTTGGTGGAAATCCGTCTAGAATTAGGGGAATGGTGGACAGAGTCTTGGGTTTGTGGATCTGGACTCCATTCTGCGCATCACTAGTTGTAAAGTTATGTAGCAGGGATGTCATTTAGGGGATGGCAGGGGTAGTAGTTGCTAGCACTGACGCCCCCCTCTGCTACCCTAGATGTGTCCTTGCAACCCCTGGGCCACTGGACAAAGAGGCAGTGGCGAGAGCAGATATTGGCGTTTCACCTGAAAAAGGTGGTTGTAAATGCAGCTAATTGTACCACTGCTTTTTTTACCTGGAATCTAGATCTTGTAAGCTGGAGAAATAGCAGTGATGCAGGAAAAACCATAAAGCCACCATCACTAACAGGTTGCCAGTCCGTTAGTGAAGAATTCCTGGAACGTTGGGTTCAGAGGTGGGATTGTCTGCGCAACTCATACCTAGGACTGTAGCAACAGGAAGGGTATGGGGGCTAGGTCTAGCTAGCTTGGAATGGGTAATAACATACAGTACTGTGACAGCACAGCATGAATGCAAATCCCATCCCCGTTTCTCGTCGTCTGCTTTGCACATCCAGTGAGCCACTGGGCCTGTGGCGAGAGAGGTGTACCCCATTGGCTTCTGCCACCAGTCCTGCCTGGGCACTGTGTGACCTGGCCCAGATCTGCCAGACCTCCATCACAGGCACACTGTAGATAGATGCAAGGGGAGAATTAATTTACATGAAGTTGCCTTCTGCCTTTGAAGTAAGCCATCTGTTGCTTCCTCAAGCAAATAAATATATATTTGGAAGGATAGCTCAGGGGCAATGCACTGGCTTTAGGCAGAAAAATAAGAATATTGATAATAGAAATAAATGGAAAACTATAGAAAGGAAATACAAGAAAAGGATTCTCGAGGACAAAATAAATCTACTGCACAAATTGAACAAGCTGGACATAAATACCAAAAAACTGATCTTGAGAAAAAGCAATAGTGCTCACACATGGCATTAAGCCAAATAAGGAAGACTGAAAATGTGCAAGAAGCATTTCAGGACATGAACATATTGGCCAGTGGAAAAATTCAAAATTCACTATAAAGTCACCTTCAGAACATGCGACGAAAACTAACATCGAGGACACTAAACACCATGCCTAAATTCAGCTTTCAGGCCATGACTATTGAAGATACTACCCAAATGCTAGCGAACATCAGGCCTACCTCCTGTATAGGGGACCACCTTCCAACCAAGAACATTCTTAAAAACATCAGCATTTTGCCCCTTTCTTTACACAATTCATAAATGCTTCCTTACATAAGAAAGTTCCCACTTCTATCAAAGAAGTAGCAGTCACGCCCATTATTTAGAAGCCAGGACTCAGTGCCAAGGACCCAGCAAACTTGCGGTAAATAAACCAATACCCCTTTTTTACTACAAAATACTGGAAAAGGCAGCAACCATCCACCTACAGACTCACTTTGAATCAGCTGCTGTTTTTCATTACAAATAATCTGGTTTATGTCGAAATTATGGGACAAAGTGCATTGCTGGACGTGCAGACAAATGCTGGGAAGTATAGATGAGGGTAAAACAGGCCTACTTATTTTATTAGATCTCTCGGCGGCGTTTGATCCCCTAGACCATGCCAGACTACTGGAAACACTGGCTGATATTGGTAAATGCTCAAGCAATGCAGTAGAATGGATACGCTCCTTTCTGAGCGAAAGAACATCCAAGATATGCTGGGGTACTGCGTGCTCAGACCCCATCTCCATCAAACACATACAGAGTGCCACAAGGGGCCTGTATTTCTGTAATCCTTTTCAACATCTATATAAGACTCTTATGTGATCAACTTGAATATATGGGCTTTCATTTCACCAGATTTGCTGATGATTTCCAGCTTATCATGGATCTTAGTGGTGACCATGCAAAAGATACAACAACCCTCAATCACATACTAGATCATCCAGGAGTGGATGATTGAAAACTGGATATCTTAACAGCTCTAAAAATAGCTCATGATCTTTGCAACTAGCCAAGCCAGAAAAAAGTTGGACCAATCTTACACAAACTTTATTCTAGACACCAGCGACATCAAGGTAGTTGAAAAAGCAAAAACACTAGGCACAATATTTGAAGCATAGCTCAATGCAAATGTGCATGTCAACTATGTGACAAAACATGCACATTACCACCTAAAAAATCTTAAGACAAATAAATCCTTTAGCGTCACGTATAAATTGAGAAACTCTAGTTCGAGCCATAATCATGCCCCGGCTGGACTATTGCAACACCTTACTATGTGGAGCAAGAAAGAAGAATAACCAGGTTACTCACCGTAGTGACCTCCTTACTCCTAGTCCATAGTCCCCTTTCCTCCATACTTATGGGACATCTCTCCGTCCTGTGGGACGGGACCGGGGGCCTTTGTAAAAAAGCATCCCAAAAAAATGTTTTAAAAAGTATGCCCTTCCTCTCTTTCTGCGCGGGGCCCGGCACGCGGCCGTAAACCCGCCCACCTTGGCTCCGCCCCGCGCATCACCCATCAGTCCTTTTCTATCGCCAGGTCAGAGACCTATTAGCATTGACAGAGGAACCTTATTAGAGGGGACGGCGGGTGGGCGTATGGAGGAAAGGGGACTATGGACTAGGAGTAAGGTGGTCACTACGGTGAGTAACCTGGTTATACTCCTACGTTCTGTCCCCTTTCCTCCATACTTATGGGAGATTCCCAAGCACTCCTAACTGGAACTAAGGCTGGGTGGAAATACCCCTTATTGAAAAAGGTTCTTCAGCACAGCCTGATCAAACTGAGCATCAGCTCTCGAGCTCATGTCAAGACAATAATGCTTACAAAAAGCAGATTCGGAGGCCCAAGTAGCTGCCCTAGCGATGGACTCCCAGGGGACATATTTCTGAAAAGCAACTGCAGCTGCCTTGCCCCGCACCAGGTGTGCATGAATACCCTTAGGAGGTTTCAGTCCTTGGACGGTGAAAGACTCCGTAATGCAGGCAGCGATCCACCGAGAAATAGTCGCCTTAGACGCCCGCTTACCCTGAGGGTTACCGAAAGTCACAAAAAGTTGAGAACTCCTAAGCTCGGAAGTCCTGTCAAGGTAGAATTTAAGAGCCCTTCTGACATCAAGACAGTGCAGAACCCTTTCTGCCTCTGAGGTAGGGTTCGGAAAAAAGACCGGCAGGGAGATCGACTGATTCAGATGGAATTCAGTTACCACTTTCGGTAGAAAGGCAGGGTTTGTCCGTAGGACTACCTTGTCCTTGTGAAAGACCAAGAAGGGATGCTCCACGGACAAGGCCTGGAGCTCACTCACCCGCCTTGCTGAGGTAACGGCGACCAGAAAGGACACTTTCCAGGATAGGCACTTTAGGTCCACCGTGGCCATGGGATCAGAAGGCTTATGGCACAGCGCCGTCAGGACTACATTTAGGTGCCACGGCGGGTGCAGACTACAAACTGGAGGGTAGAGGCGTGTCAAGCCTGCAAAATGCCTCTTAACCACTGGGTTACTCAGAGAGTAGGAATATTGGTCTGTAGAAAGATAAGCGGAGACCGCTGAAAGTTAAGTTCTGCATGACAGAACGTGAACACCCGACTCTGCTAGGGAGGACACGAAGGACAGCACAGTGTCAATCGTAGCCACCCTTGGGTCCAACTGCTTTCCCAAACACCAATGACAGAACCTGAGCCATTTACTCCTGTATTGGGATCTGGTCGGGGGTTTCCTGGCTGCCTGGATAATATGCATGTTATCCGTAGACAAGTTAAGATGCTCTAAAGACCTGAACTCAGGCACCATGCCGCCAAGCTGAGCGATTGTGGGGAGGGGTGCCACATCTGCTGTTCCCCTTGATGAAGAAGATTGGGGGGTCACTGGTAACCTGATCAGCGGATACACCGACTGGTGTTGAAGTTCTGAGAACCAAAACCTAGCTGGCCAACAGGGGGCTATAAGTAGAAGGGAGCAGTTCACCGAGTTCTTCAGCTTCCAAATTGCTCGATAGACTAGAGGCCGAGGCGGGAAGACATAAGCTCTCATGTTGTGCCATGGAATCTCGAGAGCATCCCCCAGAGAGGAGGCTCCCAGCCCCCCTCTGGAAGCATACCGAGGAAGCTTCTTGTTCACCGCCGTAGCGAAGAGATCCACCTCCGATGTGCCCCAACGCAAGAAGATCCATGAGAGGCCCTCCGCCTTCAACTCCCACTCGTAGCTGACCACTGACCGCCGGCTGAGGGCATCCGCTGTGACATTCAGCTGGCCCAGGTTGTGCACTGCAAGCAGCCAGACACCATGAAGCACGGCCCACTCCCAAATCTGGATGGACAGGTCCATGAAGGGGGGGTGCGGGGGACTTTATCCCCCCCTTGCTTGTTGATGTAATACATCAAAACCACATTGTCCGTGCATATGCGGACCACCTTGTTGGCAATGATCGGTCTGAACGCCCTGAGCGCTAGGAAGATCGTCAGAAGCTCCAGATGATTTATGTGAAGCAGCTTGTCCTGAGGCGACCTGAGGTCTGAGACCTGTAGAAGATCTAACGTCGCACCCCACCCCTGGAGGGAGGAGTCCGTCGTGATCGTCACCATAGGAGCTGGGTCCTGAAATCCCGCACCCACCGACAGGTTGCTGAGACATGACCACCATTCCAGGTCCACTCATGGAATCCGGAATCATTATCAGCTTGGAACCCGTTCCACAGCCTGACACCAGGAACTCCGAAGAGCCATCTGGGTCCGTCTCATCTTGAGACGAGCAAGAGGAAGAGCCAGCACACACGAGGCCATGAGGCCCAGAAGCCTCTGGAACCACCAGGCCGACATGCTCTCCGACTGCGCAAACATCTGACACGTGGCTAACAGATCCGCCATTCTGTCCCCGGTCAGGTACACTCTGCAGTCGATTGTGTTCCAGCGAAAACCCAGGAAAATCAGGTCCTGCAAGACCGTCATGGAAGATTTCTGCCAGTTCACCGACAGCCCAAGATGGAACAGGAGCTGAAGGAGAGACGGGAGATTGTCCGCTGCTGCCAGCGGACAAGGGCTGCGTAAGAGCCAGTTGTCCAAATATGGATACACATGGATACCCTGGAGACGAAGATAGGCCGCAATCACAGACATCATCTTCGTGAAGACAAGCGGCGCCGAGCTGAGGCCAAAAGGAAGCACTCGAAACTGTAAGTGCTCCTCTCCCAAAGAGAAACGGAGATATCTCCTGTATGGGTTCCAAACCAGGATATGCATGTACGCATCCTGAAGATCCACCACACTGAGCCAAACGCCCATCTGCAAGGAGGACCGTACCTGGGTGGGCGTGATCATCTTGAATTTCTCTTGGGGTAGGAAAAGATTGAACTGGGAAAGGTCTAGGATGGTGCGCAGGCCAGCCTGGTTGGGTTTGGACACCGTAAACAGCCGGGAGTAGAAGCCCTCCCCTCGCTCCGCAAGGAGAACGGGTTCCACAGCTCTGAGGTCCAGAAGTTTCTGAACCTCTGCTTTGAGGGAGGGCGAGCCCGACAGCTGAAAAGGAGGGTTGAGGGGTGGGGTAGAGGGTAGAGGTAAGCGGAAGCCCGCCCGAGCGACTGACAAAACCCATCTGTCTTCTGTGATGGTCTGTCATGCCTCCCAATGAGACACAATGCGTCCTTCCACCGGGGTCTCGTACGAGCGCGGAAAGCCCTCATTTAGTAGGTTTATCGTTGGCGTTGCCACCTGAACCTGAGGAAGAGGCTGAGGAGCGGGAGAAAAACCGCATCTATTGTTGCCTACAGCGGATGTTCCCCGCAGGGGTATCCACTCTGCGTGATTTTCGGTTGGGGAAGCACCTAAAGCCAGAGGAAGGTCGACTTTGTGACAATGGTCTCTGGGTTTTGAAAGGAGTCTTAACAAGGGCCGACAAGGACTTAGCTCTCTGAGTGCTATCCTTTGTCTTGGTGACCTCTACATCTGTTGTAGAATTAAAGAGCTCCTTCCCATCAAACGGAAGTCCAACACCTTGTCCTGCACTTCTTTTGAGAATTTAGTTGCATGCAACCACGCCTGCCGTAAGGTATCAACCCCCAGCATAAGGCCCCGAGCCAAGGCCCTGGCGTCGGATAGACCCCCTTTAAAGTCTTCCAGCTTCTCGACCAGGATAAACTCCTCAAACTCCGACAGACCTTTCCACATCCGCATATTAGCTCCCGCTAATACCAATTTGGCGTTGGCCTGCCTGAGCTGCAAGGCCGAGTTGGCAAAGATTTTCCTCCCAAGGGAGTCGAGGATCTTGTCCTCCTTTCCCAGAACCTGAGTAGCCGTCGTGGAAGAGGACGCTGCAGGCCTGGATTGCAAAGTGGCCGCAGCCACCACTGTGGAGGAAGGGGGCGGACAAGACGACAGGGCCACCTCTTCCGAAGAATGCAGCCTGTATCTCGCGTCAATTTTCTTATTGACAAAAAGTCCAGAGTGTGGCTTTTCCCAGACCCTGCGGACCTCGGCCAGAACGTCCTTCTGCAAGAACCGGCCGGTACGCTCCAAAGGAGACAGGGTGAACGCCCCAGAAAGCACACCCTCCTGCGGAGCGGGTGCTTCGGGCACCGGAACATCTAAGAAGCACATCATGTCCAGTACCCAGTCATGAAAAGCTTTAATAGAGCGGGGCAGGTCCTTGTTGTCCTGATCGCCCTGCGCTTCATCCGACAGGTCAGGATCCTGCTGAACCGTATCGGGCGTTGCCTTGTCCACAGGGGACAATGGGGGCAAAGGCGGAAGAGTTGGGGGAGGGACCGCAGGCAAGGGAGGCGCCGGCGTAACCACCGGAGGAACGAGTGGAGCCGAGGCGCGGGTGGACATATCTCCCTGAAAAGCCCTTTGAAATATTCCCTCATGGGGTCGGTACGCATTAACATTTGAAATGTACAATAAAAGGCCTCCTCCGGGGACTGCTTCGGAACCTGAGGAAGCCTCTCACGAGGTGGACAAATCCAGGGACGCAACGGGGAAGGGTGGTACACAGCCCCCTCCACCGACGTATCCACATAAATCAAAGGTGCCGACCCCACAGGCAGCAAAACATTGTGCAGAAGAGGCATCCGGGCGTTCCAATCGTAAACTGGCCGATAAGGATGCGCACAAGGGACTATGTATTCACCCAAGGAACCAAGCCCTTCATCTGAGGCCGATGGCGTAGTTGTAGGGGTAGCACCCAAAATGGCCACCGCGGTCATGGAAGGAACGGGCGCCATTGCGTCTTCGCCTGAGGGGAACTGCAGCATGCGAGGAAGTGAGGCAGGGGTCCTCCTAGTTGGACGGTGTCGTAATGCTTTGGTATGCTCAATACCGCCACATTTAACCCGCTCCGCCCAACTCGTAATGAGTGTTAGATTGTTGAGCAAGCCCAGAAAGATGATTGCATCCAATGTTGACATTTTCGGGTCACTTGGACCAACTCAACCCATGTATTCTTTGTTTCCAGCTACAAAATGCAGCGCCACTCAGCTTTTCGAACATGGAGTGCAGGAATTCGGGCATATTTTTTTTAACTTTTTTTTTATTAAGCATTCCTTGGTTTACAATTTAAACCTTTTATGCTGTACTTTTACCTCTTTTGTTCCTCTTTTTCTTAAATTGTAAAACAAAGGAGAAAAATACAAACAAAACATTGATCATTTCATCCATTAATTTGATTTTTTTCTGTCTTAATTACATCATCCACATGGCCTAGCCCTTTATTTCTACTTCAAGATTGGCCATTTGCAACAATGTTCCCCCCTTTGTTTAAAATCTCAAATATGTCCTTTAAGAAGCTTAGGAAGGCTAACGTCATTGATCGTCTTTGTCCTTGGTACAGAAGATCCCACCATTCTTCGACTGATGACAAGGTGCGTTCTTCAAAGAATTTGCCTAGATGTTTTGTTCTTAATACGCCTAATGACGGACACTGCAGCGTGAGATGTCTCAAACTTTCAGTAGAGCAATTGCAAAGTCTACAAGGTCCTTCTTTCAATTACTTCTTTTGTTGGATAGAGGTTCAGCCGAAATCTCATGTAGTTTTGCCTCAGCATGGGTGATGGGAACGTGTTGATGTACTGGGGCACGATACCTCTTTTCCTATGGTCTTTACTTAGCATGTTGCTGGATTTTAGGGTATTAATCCTTCGTCCGTCGTTATCCAAAGAATTTTTTTTTACATTGTCTGGGTTATTGACTAGCATACCCTCTGTTGCCGCGATGCTGCTCAATATTGATAGGCTTGTGTCCTTCCACTCAACAAGACTATACTCTTCAGGTTTGCTCAAAGCATTTTTAAGACTTACAAATCCACCCTCTCCCAGTAGATTCAGACACTTCCAAAAGAATGCTAGTGTTTTCCATACCATAACGGCGTAGAGTGAAGTTAGACCTAGCTCTCTCCCCATTTTGTCCATTGGAAGAGATTGCGGCAAAGCAAGGACTAGCCTCCAATAAAAGCCCTCTAGTTTGGACCATACAGAACTGGCCAAGAAAAGGTTGGCTTCTGCCCCATAAGTTTGTATTGGGGACACCTTAAGTTTATAAAAATCAATCAATGGAGCCAAAGAGAATTTGCAATAACTCTTCTTAATGACCTTTGCTAGAGATGCTAGATTTATCGATTTGCTCCTTAATGCCGTTAAACCTGGGGCATCATTTATGCTGTCATTGAGAGTGGCACCCACGTAGACCATGAATGCCACTTCTGGGATCAGTTCCCCTTTTAAATACCATGATCTTTTATTGGCCGTGTGCCTCCTTGTATCTCCCATAACTAGCACCTTTGATTTTTTTTGCAATGATCTTTAAAGCGTTCAATTCAACATATACTTCCAAGGCCTGTAGCTAGCGTTGCAACCCAATTTCAGTTTGGTCTAGCAACAGCAAATCGTCGGCAAGCATCAGTCTGCCCAACGCTGTTCCTATCAAACGATGAGGGAAGCATCTTGCGTTCTTAAATGCATCATCAATGTCAGATATAAATAGACTGAAGGACGCCTGCGCCAGCCGGCAGCCCTGTTTTAAGCCTTTCAATGTTTTGATTGCGTTTGACAGAGTTCCCTTTTGGTCCAGTCTAACTCCCAGTGTGGTTTCTGTGTGGAGAGCTTCCAGGGCTTCTCTTAGGTATTTGTATTTATTTTATTTATAGTGCGCACCTTGCCCTGGGGCATCTGGGCACATGTTTGCAGGCAGTTACAAGTTACGGCAAGAGATACATAATTACAGGTTCTAGCAAAAGCAACATTTTAAAACATTTTTTACTTTTTAACATATTTACAAGCAAAAACACATAATATTGCAAGGAGACGCATGGCCTGAGTATACAGAATGAGCAGTTTACAGTGTGTAATAGCAACAGTGTGGCTTATGGCGCAAGGGCCGGGGTCTCCAGTTCACGAAGCCACAGTTTGGTTTTCGTTTTGAAGGAGTGGATGTGAGGGACATTTCTGAGAGCATTGGGTAGGGTGTTCCAAAGCTTAGACGCATGGACTGGGAAGCTCGAGCCTCTGGCTGTCTGCAGCTTGAAACTAGGAATAGTTACAGTGTGAACTTGAGCCGATCTCAGAGGTCGGATTGCTGCATGCTGAGTAAAGCGCGTGGAGAGGTAGGTAGGGACTGCATTGTTCTGGGCCTTGTGGGTTAGAACAAGTGCTTTAAGAGAAATGCGCTGAGTGACGGGAAGCCAATGCAGGTTGCGTCTGGTGTTAGAGATGTGAGAACGCCTGGGTATGTCGAGGGCTGCCCTTATGGCGTTATTCTGGGTGACCTGGAGATTATCCAGGTTTCTTTGACTGGTCCCGAGGTGGAGGGCATTGCAATAGTCGATTTTGGACATGATTAGTGTTCTGGCGAGGATCAGGCAGTTGCCCGGAGTCAGGAAGGGGCGGCACACTGATCAGTTTAAAAGGTATAGGTTGACGCTGAGACTACAGCACTGGTTTGTCTATTGAGGGACAGAGTAGAATCTAAGTAGATTCCAAGTGTTTTAGTGACGTTGGAGACTTTGATGTCATTCCCGTCAACAATGAAGGATTTGTATTTGAGGTCAAGATTAGTGAGTTTGTTGTGAGAACCTAGGATGAGTAACTCCGTTTTTTCATCATTGAGGCAGAGCCCATGATGTGCCATCCAGACCTGCATGACTGTATAAACTGCATTGAGTGCATTGGCATCGGTTACATAGTCGCCCGTGATATGGATGAGTATCTGGGTGTCGTCCGCATAATTGGTGTATGAGACAACCAGATATCCAAGTATGTCAAAAAGCGGTTTAGTAAACACGTTGTAAAGTGTGGGAGATACACATGATCCTTGTGGAACTCCGCACAGGACGTGTGCTGGATAAGCTGCGGCTAAGGAAGCGAAGACCCTACTGGTTCTGTTAGACAGGAAAGAGCTGATCCAAGATGTGGCTGCGTCGGAGAAATGAGCAGCAATCTTGAGATGGTGGCAGAGGATTTGGTGATCCACCAAATCAAAGGCAGCAGAAAGATCAAGGAGGAGCAGGAGCGCCTGTTTGCCTTTGTTTTTCAGGTCCTCGATTTGGGTTTTCAAATCAATTAAGGCTGTCTCAGTGCCGTGTCTAGGACGGAAACCGGATTGTCTAAGCCTTAATAGATTATTGGTTTCGAGGTAGTCCTGGATTTGAAGATATGCTGCACGGTCCAAAATTTTGAGAAGTTATGGCACTGTGGCAATGGGCCTGTAGTTGGCGGGGTTGCTGGGATCGAGATTTGGTTTTTTGATTAAGGGGATGACCCAGGCATCTTTGAGGTCGTCAGGTACTGTGCCCGATTTAAACGCGGAATTAATTAATGATGTAATGAATGGGGCGAGATCATGTGCGGCTTCCTGTATGACCGGTCATACGGACAGCTCAATTTTTGCAATTTGGTCCACAAGAGACTTCTGTCTATGGTATCAAACACTTGTTTGAAGTCTATTGATGCAATGTAAATCCTTTTTATCTTTCCAGTTTTGACCTTACATTTGAGCACATTTATAAGAAAAAGATTCAGAACTGCCCAGGTGCCCTTTTTGAAGCCAGACTGCCAAGCATCTTGCGGTTTCCCAAGTTTAAAGGCAGTTTTGTTTCTACTTGTTGGATATTTCTTGGAAAGACGGCCTAGTTTATTAAGCTCTTTCTTTATAGTTGCGATTTGCTCGTCAAATGCGTGAGCTGTCGAGAAGGTTCCTCCACAATTCTATTACGCTAACCTGGTATCCACGGGGACGCCACCCAGCCCTGGTTGGATGATTTGCACTCTCGAAGCCTCTCCCGGTCCCTTGGTAAGGCCTCTGGTTAAAGATGGGTCTTAATATTGTAAAAGGTGGATTCTCCGTCCTGCTCCTCGTGGCAGGGGCCCGTAGATGTGGGGGGCGAGCAGCAACCAAGTTACTTCACTGGTGCAAGCCCCCCTGTGGGAATCCAGGCCTGCTGCGACTCCGTAGGTTTGCTGCTTTACAGTCTTTATATGCAGTTCTTATGTTCCTCTTAGTTCGAATAATGTCTTGCTTCTTTCCTTTTAGGTATGGAAAGTTATTTTGGTGTTGTCAGGCAGTTTGAAGATGAGCATGGGCCGGTAGGCGAAAGCGCGTTGAGCGCAATGCTGTCCGGTGAGTAATGCGCGATGCGCGGCGCTGTTTCGCCTTTTATATTGCTAACCTGTGTCTTTTCTCTCCTTGCAGGTTGCGATGTTCCTCGCCGAGCGCCGTAATGTTCCAGCAATGATACCGACCAGGAGAGTACTACCCAGGTAAGAATTGTGTGGCTTTCTTCATTCGGGAGGAAACGCTTACTAATGCTGTCTTTCTTTCTCCACTTTCCAGGTTATGGTATTCCAGGATGCATGCGGTGCCGGATGATGGAGTTCGTACCTTCAGGCGAGTGGAAATGAAGTCGGCGATGGATTGAAGACAGGATACTGTTCCAGGTAAGTTTCGTAGTGTTATTTCTCTCTCTGCAGGTCCTTGGTTTGATGTAAGCTGGCACCAAAGAACTAGACATGGTGAGCATTACGCTGCCCACAGCAGAATAACGCAAAGCATGTTCTGCTGTTTGGGTGCGGGTTAAACAGTCTCAGGTAAAGTAGTCAAGGTAAAATAGTCCCAGGTCTGCCACACCCAAAGTAGTCCAGGTAAACTAGTCCCAGGCCTGCCACACCCAAAAGTCTAGACCGCATAGCTCAGTTCCTTGTAACTGAGCTATGTGTGTGCCTCCATGTTGGCTGAAGCCCCCACCCCCCAAGTTAAATAGGCTCAAGTAAATAGTCCCATTATAATGTTGGTCTTCATGATGGTTATAAGCCTGGCGCCAAAGGCGCCAGGACTGACTCCAAGAGTCAGGTCCTGGTTTGGCTGGGTAATTCTGATGGAACTTTTTAATTAAGCGAGGTGCATGGATGTATTCACTGGGTTGCCATGATCTGTCTTGAGGGCCATATCCCTTCCAATCAACTAAGTAGTATAGTTTGGATCTGGTGTATTTTGAGTCTAGGATATCCTTTACTTCAAACTCTGGTTCTCTGTCAACTAATACTGGTTTTGGTGGTGTTGTAACCAGAGTACCGGGTTGTGCCGGTTTCAGGAGTGATACGTGAAACACAGGATGAATCTGAATAGTGGATGGTAGGGCTAATTTAACTGCCACTGGATTTATGATGGATTCAATAGAATAAGGTCCCAGATATCGGGGACGAAGGGTCAGAGTCCCTCTTATGGGCACATATTTTGATGCTAAGCAGACCTTGTCTCCAATTTGATAGTCTGGGTTTTTACTACGATGTTGGTCAGCAAATTTCTTTTGTCTGTTCTTGGCTTGGAGTAAATGTTCTGCTGCTACTTTGAAGGCCTGGGAAATAGTTGTATGTAGGGCTTTAACCGCTGGCATTTCCAAAGGGGTTGGGAGATCCAATTCTGAGAACGTGGATGTCTACCATATATAGTGTAGAAAGGGGTTTGTCCGGTGCTGGTGTGTAATGAATTATTATAGGCATATTCAGCTATCCATAACAAGTCCTTCCAATTTCTTTCCACTTGATGTAACATGCCACTTAAGTATTGCTCGAGGGTTTGGTTTGTTCTTTCTCTTTGGCCATCTGTTTGAGGATGGTGACTTGAGGATAGTCGAATGTCAATTTGGGCCACTGAACAGCATTTCCTCCAGAAGTTGGATACGAACTGACTACCTCGATCTGAGATCAAGACCGATGGAAAGCCATGTAGCCGTAAGATTTCCTCCAGGAATACTATTGCTAAATTGGATGCATTTGGAAGACCCTTAAAAGGAACGATGTGTGGCATTTTAGAGAACAAGTCTACAACTACTAAGATGGTGTTGAATCCTTGACTGGGAGGTTGATCTGTAATGTAATCAAGGACAGTGTGTGCCATGGTGCGGGAGTAATTTCCAATGGTTGGAGAAGACCAGCTGGTTTCTGCTTTTGGGACATGTTTTGTGCATACACACTGCAAGATTGGATAAATTGTATGATGTCTTTACGCCATGTAGGCCACCAATAGTTTTGCTTTACTTTAGCTAGAGTTTTGGCAATTCCAGGATGACCTACAATCAGGGAGTCGTGATAACCCGAAATAACCTGCTCTTGTAAATCTTTACTTGGCAAGTATAGACGGTTCCTAAAATATGGTAACTGGTCTTTAATGGTGTAATGTTCTCCTTGAGTACACCACTCTTGTGAGAAAGTGGGATCCATTAAGAGTTGGATCTTGTTTTGGAGTTCACCCTGTGTCAATGTTGTCGTACGGCCCAGGAGTTTGTCTTCTGGAATGATGGCTACTAGATCTGGAGTTATGTATACCTTTTCATTAACACCCATGCGGGACAAGGCGTCAGCCTTTCAATTTCGTACTCCTGGCCGGTAGGTGATCACAGTCATATTCAGCGAAGAAAAGAGCCCACCGCAGTTGACGGGATGATTGAGCCTTTGCTGTTTTTAGGTATTGCAGGTTTCGATGATCAGTTATGACCGTCACAGTATGTCTAGCACCAAGGAGATAGTGTCGCCATGCCTTGAAAGCTGATTTTATAGCCAAGAGTTCTTGGTCTGTGATAGCATAGTTGAGTTTGGGAGGTGAGAACTTTTGTGACCCGAAGGCCACAGGGTGCAACTGGCCAGTTCCTGGGTCCGTTTGTGAGAGAACATCTCCCACAGCCATGCTAGAGGCATCTGTTTCAACTATATAAGGGAGGTCTGGGTGAGGATGCCGTAGAAATTGAGCAGAAGTGAATCTTTTCTTATGTTCTTGAAAAGCCTTCTCTGCTTCTTCGGTCCAATGGAACTTTTTATTGTTTTTTCTCAATAGTGATGTAATTGGATGCACTATTTGGGAAAAATCTGGGATGAATCGCGGTAAAGGTTTGCAAAGCCCAACATACTCCTTTAAATGAAGTTGGTGACGGCCAGTTAAGAATGGCATCTACCTTGTGCCTGTCCATTCGGATACCTTTTGTTGTGAGGATAAAACACAGGAACTCCACTTCGGTGACATGAAAAGAGCATTTTTGAAGTTTAGCATACAGTTTATCTTGGCGGAGTTTAGTAAGGACGGAGCGGACATGCCTGACATGGTCTTCTTTTGTAGCAGAATACACTAAGATGTCATCAATGTAAACGAGGGCGGAAGCGTCGATTAACTCCCGCAAAATATTCATAAAGTACAGGAATGCAGCAGGAGCATTGCAAAGTCCAAAAGGCATTACCTGGTATTCATACAAGCCGTATTTGGTACGAAAGGCGGTTTTCCATTTGTCTCCTTTCTTCACTCGAACAAGATGGTACGCCCCGTAAGGTCCAGTTTGGTATAGATTTTGGCGTCTTTGACTTGATCCAATAATTCAGGAATAAGGGGCAGTGGCTAACAGTTTTTTACTGTGATCTGGTTTAATGCGCGATAGTCGATGCAAGTCCTCAAATCCCCTTCCTTCTTTGGTACGAAGAATAAGGGACTGGCTGCCAGTAATTTAGATGGGCGGATAAATCCATTTGCCAGGTACTAATCAAGATAAGATTTTAAATGGAGGTTTTCTGGTTCAGTAAGTGCATAGATTCGACCACAAGTAATTTGCGCACCAGGTATGAGGTCGATCTGACAATCATAGGGCCTGTGCGGTGGTAGAGTATTGGCTTGTTCTTTCTGGAACACGTCTTGAAAATCTTGGTATTCATTTGGTAGAGTACTAGTCACACCTAGTACAATCACCGCCGTACTGGGAGTAGCAGATGTACATAAGTCTGTTTTCCCCTTTTCTTGGTAATAACAGGTGCAAGCACAATCATCGGAAAAGGCCAACTTCTTGGCATGCCAATCTATTAGAGGGTTGTGAGTTACCAACCATGGCATCCCTAAGATTAGTCGAAACTGAGGAGCTTTGATGAGGTCGAATGCAATAGATTCTCGGTGTCCATCCTGGCACAGTAGGGTTAGTGCAGCTGTGCATTGGATTACTGGTCCGGAAGCTATTTCTGTCCATTCAACTGTAGTAACTTTTTCAGTAGTCGACTTAGAGCATAAGGGAAGCCCCATCTCTGTTGCCAGATCTTGGCCTACATAATTGCCAACTGCTCCGCTCTCTATGTATGCTTCGACAGCATGCATCAGAGACGGTTGTTGGTGATTGATCAAAATTACTGGTAATGCAAGTGTGAGGTCTGTGGCTCATCCTTCTCGCTCGACAGGCGGACCTCTATGCTTGCCGGGCTTGGTAGTTTTCCGACTCCTTGTTATCATCTTCCTTCTCTGTAGCTCCAACTGTTCTCCTTGGTGGTTTCACTAGACATTCTTTGAGTAAGTGGCCTGATTTTCAGCAATATAAGCATAATTGCTGTTGCCTTCTCTTGTCTCTTTCAGTTTTAGTTAAAGGGGGCCGTACATCTCCGATTTGCATGGGTTCTACCGTGTTTTCCAACGTACGTGGAACATTATCCTTTGACCGGACATACATAGCTCGAGTGACTAACCTTATCCGGTCTGCTTTTCGGTCTTGTAATCTGTGATCTAATTTCACCACAAGGTTGATGAATTCTCCCCAGTCTTTAGGTGGGTTAACCACTTGAGCAAGGCCATCCTTTAGTTCCCCTCGTAGACCCCGATGAAATAGTTTGGTCCTTTTTTCCTCAGGCCACCCAGCTTCAACGACTAGTCTGTTAAATGTTGCTATATATGTAAGCAAGTCTTGACTTCCTTGACGGAGTGACAAAAGTTTGTTGTCTAATGCTTGGCCTTGGGTATGACGAGCAAAGAGTTTTTCCATTTCCATCTGGAAACCCCCAAAGTCACGTAACACCGGGTTATCCTGACTTACCAATGGTACCAACAAATCCGCAGCACTGCCACTCAGATATGACAAGACAAAAGCAACCCGCTCTTAGTCATTAGGAAAAGACCGAGGTCTGCAAAGGAAATGAAGACGACACTGGTTCATGAACGTTGCATACTTCTTGGGGTCCCCTGTAAATCGTTCAGGTGGAGCTAAAGGAACTGCCTCAGGAAGGGTTATTTGTAATGGATTGGTGGAAGAAGTTGGTACAGGTGCTGGCGGAATGTTACCAGGCAATGGGGTCTGTCCTGCCTGTGATTGGAGCAATTGTCTACTTATTTCGTTGGTACGATCCTTAGTAACAATCAAATACCTCCCAAGAGCGTTGGTTTCTTGCCTGGCTGAATGTACAGCGCGTAATTGTCCCAACAACTGAACTAAATGGTCAGTCTCTGAAGTCTCCATGACGCCCAGGTGGATAATATTATAGTGGCTTTGCATTCTGTTACGCTCACCTGGTATCCACAGGAACGCCACCCAGCCCTGGTTGGATGATTTGCACTCTCGAACCCTCTCCCGGTCCCTTGGTAAGGCCTCCGGTTAAAGATGGGTCTTAATATTGTAAAAGGTGGATTCTCCATCGTGCTCCTCATGGCAGGGGCGCGTAGATGTGGGGGGCGAGCAGCGACCAAGTTACTTCACTGGTGCAAGCCCCCCTGTGGGAATCCAGGCCTGCTGCGACTACGTAGGTTTGCTGCTATACAGTCTTTATATGCAGTTTATGTTCCTCTTAGTTCGAATAATAATGTCTTGCTTCTTTCCTTTTAGGTATAGAAAGGTATTTTGGTGTTGTCATGCATTGTGAAGATGAGTATGGGCCGGTAGGCGAAATAGCGCTGTGCGCAATGCTGTCCGGTGAGTAATGCGCGATGCGTGGCGCTGTTTCGGCTTTTACATTGCTAACCTTTGTCTTTTCTCTCCTTGCAGGTTTGCGATATTCCTCGCCGAGCGCCGTAATGTTCCAGCAATGATACTGACCAGGAGATGACTACCCAGGTAAGAATTGTGTGGCTTTCTTCATTCGACAGGAAACGTGATTAAACGCTTACTAATGCTGTCTTTCTTTCTCCTCTTTCCAGGTTATGGTATTCCAGGATGCATGCAGTGCCGGATGATGGAGTTCGTACCTTCAGGTGAGTGGAAATGAAGTCAGTGATGGATTGAAGACAGGATACCATTCCAGGTAAGTTTCGTAGTGTTCTTTCTCTCTGCAGGTCCTTGGTTTCAGGTAAGCTGGCATCAAAGAACTGGACACAGTGAGCGTTACACTGCCCACAGCAGAATAACGCAAAGCATGTTCTGCTGTTTGGGTGCGGTTTAAATAGTCTCAGATAAAGTAGTCCAGGTAAAGTAGTCCCAGGCCTGCCACACCCAAAAGACTAGACCGCATAGCTCCGTTAACTGAGCTATGTGTGTGCCTCCGTGTTGGCTGAACCCTCCCAAGTTAAATAGTCCCAAGTAAATAGCCCCATTCTAATGTTGGTCTTCATGATGGTTATGAGCCTGGCGCCAAAGGCGCCAGGACTGACTCCAAGAGTCTTGGATGAGGTTTTAAGGCCTTTGACCTGGCCCTAACTAAAAGGCTGACTTGCCAGTTAGGGCCAGGGGCAAGGGTCATGACAATTCTTCCCTGGTTTCTCACTGAATGCCATTAAAACACTAGGGTACTGTAGAATTCCATTTGAGGAGTCAACCTTTTTACTCGCTGTCGCCATTAGGCTCTCAATCAATGTCAGGACGTCTCTGGGCTTAACCCTTAAGCGATTTCCGCCAGATGTGACCTCATAATTGAAGCCTTTCTGGTGATGACCAAGAAGCGTCAAGTCATTCACCCAAGATCTTCCTTGTAAGTGAAGTAGGTTATGGTCGCTAAACTTAGTGGTTAATACTTCCATACTATTGAGCTTTCCATAGAGGTTGTCTGAATACAATCTAAGAGGTTTGATTGTTTTCCTCTCTTCCAAGTCCTGGAGGGCGGATTGTCCCCTATTAGATTGCCATTAATGATATTTATATTTCTTTTTCCTGGTTCTTTTCTCAGATTCAAGCCCCTGTGTAGGTTTTATGATGCGTTGATTCGATGGTCATATACCAACTCCAAATCTTTATTGGAGCATTCCATATTTAAAATCGCCACACACCAAAATGTCAATGTTGGCCCAAGTGGCCCTCGCATCATCGATGGAATTTAGTACAATTTCCATGAAGTTTGTTGCTGCCAGAGAGGCTGTATTCCAATATAAATTGTAAAGTAAAAGAGTCCATGAGCTCCGTTCACTTTGTGAGCTGGTTTTTAATTGTGTTAACTTGTATCAGTGAATTGAGATTAATTGAAGAAAGGGCCACAAGGCCACTCGATCTTTTAATGGCCGTCATCAAACCAGCCATCGGACGTCCTGCTGAACCTTTCTGTGCCGGGTTTAAGAAGATTTTCAAACCCTCAAGTGTGGGAGCTTCCCGCAACCACGTTTCCTGCAAACATAGGACGTCATAGTCTTCAAAACTGATTTCACCCATGCCAAATAAATGAATAAAGCCCCTAGTGTTCCAACTTCCAGAGGTTGTTGCTGTGGAGGAAGTCTCCACATGGGGCTATTGGCATTATGATCTTATTGCTAGCGCTCCTGCTAGCCAGCTCCAGTCTTCCTCAACCCTTACATTCGCTCTACCATCTGTTGTTTTACCGAAGTATGTCTTATTCACCGAAAAGTTTACTTTTCTCGATGCCCCCCCCATTTCCCTGTGATGAGGTACTTTTTGTTAACTGTTCATAATTTGAGGTTTTTCACTGTTGTCTTGGTCTTGCCGATTTGTTTGAACTAGGTCATCATTCATATCTTTCACCATAAAGCCTAAGTTATTAAGCTTGTGGCCTTCCTTGTCTAGGAGGTCCTTTTCTATTGGGCCATATTTCCCTGGATCCATAATTAAAGAAAACATGTCTACCTAGCTCCAGTGTTAGGGGAAACAATAACCTCATGCCAGACAGAAAAACACTGAACCCAGATTGATGGCCTCCCCCAAAGATCAACTTCTGAGATCAGAGACACTGCGCTCTGGCTTATCTTTTGTTCTGCATTTAAGCATATTAACGTGCAATTATTGATGGATGGCAGCAAACACCATGGGTAATGTGGAATGGCTATTTTTGGTATGGCTTGCTTGCATGGTGCCAGCCACGAGGATAGTGCTCAAGTGCAACACAGTCGCATTGGGAACAAGACAATGCCGTGCCCAAGGGTTCGATTTTCTGTTTGGGTCGATTCAGCCGTTCACCATTCCCTTCCTTAAGGTGGGTGATATCAATTAATACAGCACGTAAAAGCTGAAGGAATATGGCATGAAGGGCCTAAATCACCAAATTATACTGGGAAATTGCTTTGTGGCACCCGGGAAAAGAGGGGGAGATACGTGGGGACAGACAAGAGAAAACAGAGATACAATAACCTGATAGTTCACAGATATTCCCACATTCGTATAAATGCAGAGGAGGGGAAAGGGGACGTGCAGCATGAAAAGAGGGGTATCCCCAGCAAGGAGAAATAAGAGGTGCAATAGGGAACTATAAATGCATAGAAAAATAAGATCAGGGTGTTGGAAAAACTGTTGTGGTGCAGCCACCAGCAGGTAACATGTAGCAGAGTTAGCGTGTGGGGGCCAGCTCTGGTCGAGCTGGCAAGACAGTAAATGTTCTTGGGGGTTGGAAGAAAATAAAACTCCTGCTGAGTTCTACAGCCCGTATTGATAATTTTGAGTGGGAGAAGCTGCCTTGATGGACTCGTTTAGTTAAGTGTGGGCTTTACACCTTGTGGCTATCTTCTGCGGCACTTTGCTTAGGAGGTACAAATATAGGGTGTAAGTGGCACATATTGGTGCATGCTATGTGAAACTAAATACAATCAGGCGTTTGAATCATGCCATTTCTTTCGCTGTTTCAGTTGATTGTACCCTCTGAGGCGATCTTGTAGGTACACATTACTGTTCATGCTCAGAATTGTGGTCTTCCATTCAGGATGGGGACAATAAAGTTACAATTACTCTTTTTACTCAACATGTTATTATATCGAATGTAGCCAGGTTTTCTTGATTATTAAATTGAAATCGTCATTTATATAGCGCCTTTCCCCCATTTGTATGGGCTCAAAGCCCTCTGTCGTAGGAACGCCCTTGGGGACCAAAGTCCAGGCATGGGAAAATTCTCAGAAAAGGCTTAAAGTGCATCTGTACAGTTGGTCACCATTATGAATTCGGTGGGCTAGCTAGGCTCCAATAGGTCAGGCATGTGGATGGGTGCTGAGGGAGTTCACGACAGAGCAGGGGACTTGATAAGTGACCAGCTAGACCGAAATGGCCATCCCACTTTCTGAGATTATCTAAACTGTCTTGCATTTTGCTTTGGCGCCATACATCTACTGGCAGAATAATATCTCCCAATGTGAGTGGACCTGTTTTAAGTACCCGTCTGTCTGGGTGTACCACTGTTCTGGATTTTGTCTATTTGAAGTTGCCCTTGTTGATAACACGTGTTTCGGCTTAAAAACCAGCCTTTTTCAAATCAGGGCATTGTTTGCTGTTTCTCTTATGAAACCTTGTCCCTTTCCTCTAGGAAACAGGAGCACGCAATCGAACGCCATCACTAGAGAGCTCAGGGATTGAACCCAACAATTGAAAGAAGCAAACTTGATATTTTATACAGGGGTAAGGCTTCATAAAACAAACAGTAAAAAATGCCCTGATTTGAAAAGCTGGTTTTTAAGCCGAAATACATGTTATCAACAAGGGCAACTTCAAATAAAACTAACTCTTGGTTTTGGAAACTACTATTTGGCGCAGTCTCCTATCTGAGTATTTTTTGCATTATTTTCAATTTTGGAGTGGTTTTGAGTGGCTTTTCAAACCACAACTCAGAGAGACACGACACATTAATTACTATTGGAAATCGTGATACAAGTATCTTTTTCTTTTTTGCATATTTTTGTCGCCTTGACAAACCTTACCCACTAAGCTACAACAGTTTTGCGAATATAATTATTAGCCAGAGTCTGGGTTGGTATACCTGGGCAGACTAAACAGGAACATTCAATTTTGCAATTATAAAAATGAAATATTCTTACCCCTTAGGATGGGTCAGGTCTATCAGTCTACGATAGTAGTAAAATTGCTGTTTCCGTACTTACTATAGCTGCAAATTAGCTGTTTAAGGCAAACAATAATAAACTTTAAGTTACTCACTGTAGTGACTAACAAGCTCCTAGTCCATAGTCCCCTTTCCTCCATACTGTATGGGCGTCACACGCTAGGGACGGGAGAGAGAACCTTTTTCACCAGAAAAATCAACTTCCCCTTTAAATTTAGAACTGCGCAGGGGCGTGGCCCTGGGAGCATGTGCTCCCCTGACTCCGCCCACCGGTCCCACTCCTCAGTCCCCTTTGACGTTACAGCAATATTACCATTGCCTAATGACACTAGTTTTATTGGGGGGGGGGGGGGTGTATGGAGGAAAGGGGACTATGGACTAGAGGTACGTTAGTCACTACAGCGAGTAACTTATAATTACTCCTACATCCCGTCCCCTATCCTCCATACTGCATGGGCGATTGCAACTGAATGTAGCCCCATGGTGGAGAGCTGTCCCTCCTAGGAAAACAAGTTCCTTAACACTGACTGACCGAATGCTGCGTCCGACCTGGAGCTGGCATCTAAGCCGTAGTGTTTGCAGAAGACTGAGGGCGTGGCCCATGTAGCCGCCTTGCTGATAACCTGCCACGCAACATGCCTCTGGAAAGCAACTGCCGTGGCCTTGGCTCTGATAGCGTGGGCATGAATATTTGCTGGGAGAGGCTTGTGTTGCCCCTCGTAGGCCTCCTTGATGGCTGTAACCATGCTATAGAGGCCTCAAAAGCCCGATAGCCAGGCTTTAACCCACCGAATGTGACAAAGAGCATCTGATTTGCGGAAGCTCTTGGTTCTGTCCAGATAGCATTTTAGAGCACGTCTAACGTCTAGACAGTGCAGAACCCTCTGAGCGTCGTCCTTAGGGTCCACGAAGAACGTAGGTAACACCATCTTCTATTTCAGGTGAAAAGAGTTCCGACAGGCTGAGCAATTAAGAGAACCATGGTCTCGCGGGCCACCACAGAGCTGGCGGTGTCGGGACTCCCCAATCTTGCAAATCACCCTGTGAACCAGGAGAGTGGGAAGGAAGGCATATGCGTTGATGTTGTTCCATTGGATCTGCATCACGTCACCCAGAAAGCCCCAACCTTGTCCCTGCCAGGACGCAAAGTGGGGGCACCTCCTGTTGGACCAGGTGGCAAAGAGATCCACCCGAGGATGACCCCATCTGTCGAAGATTCCGTGAAGGACCCGTTTGTTCAAGTGCCATTCGTAGTTGTCCGCACCCAGCCTATTGAGCCTGTCCGCCTCTAGGTTGGACTCCCCCAGGAGGTGGATTGCTGTCAAGTGCATGTTGCTTTCCAGAGCCCACACCCAAAAGTTGACTGCTGGAGTGCATAGGGGAGGAGGCCTGGTGCCACCCTGCTTGTTGATGTAATACGTGCTAGTGGAGCAGTTTTTTTTTTCTTATTGAGGATCGTCTTGCCATTGATCGTTGGAAGAAAGGCTTTGAGAGCAAGCCAGATGGCCATCAACTCGAGCCAGTTGATATGGGCCTCCTGCTCCTGACAAGACCAAACTCCATGGACACACTGGCTGCCCAGGGTGGCTGGTTGCCAGGAGGGCCTGCCTATCCGCAAGGTGTAGTCCGTGCTCCACCAGACAAGGTCCTGGTGGAGATGAGGTGCAAAGCTGGCCAGCTCCGCCTGGGAACCCTTCTCCTGACTCCATGAGGCTGCCAAGTGCAATTGCAACCGCCTCATTTTGAGCCTTGTGCATGGTACTATCAAGGAGACATGCTGCCATAATACCCAAGAGGTGTTGGTAGCACCATGCCAAGGTCACTGCTTTGCTGAGGAAATGCTGTGTGCCCTTCTTGACGGCTATGATCTTGTCCTCCGAGAGGAAAACTCTTTCGGAGCTTGTGTCCCAGATGAGGCCCAGGAACGTTAGAATCTGCGTATGCTTTAGCTGTCTCTTGAGATTGATGGAAAATCCCAACTTGTGTAGCGTATTCATGACTGCCTCCAGAGAGCTTGCCCTGACCAGCCAGTCGTCAAGGTATGGGTAGACGTGGTGACCGTGGGCCCTGAGGAGGCCTGCCACTGCGTTCATAAGTCTTGTAAAGACCCTGGGAGCCAAATTGAGGCCAAAGGGTAGAACCTTGTATTGGAAATGGAAACCTATGATCCTGAACCACAGGAAGGACCAGTGGGGTTGTCAGATTGGGACACGCAAGTACGCATCCTTCAGATCCAGGAAGCACATTTAGTCTCCCCTGCACAATGTCTCAGCAATAAGTGCTGGGGTAACCATCTTGAACTTTTGAAGAGGAAGGGTGGAAAGGTCCAACACAACTCTCAGGCCCGCCTGCTTCTTCCTGTGTATGGTGAAAATCTGTAAATAGAAGCCCAGACCCCACTGGGAGGCTGGGACTTTCTCCACTGCCTGACTCTCTACGAGCGAGCTAATTTGTGCCAACAGAAGGGGGAGGGGAGGCAAGAGGAGAAGGCGGTAGAGGTAGGCGAAAGCCCATGGACACTACTGATAGGATCCAGGGGTCCGCGAACCTTGCGCGCCAGAGTTGAGAGTGAAGGGCAAGCCTGCCCCCCACCAGAGACTTGTGGATCCGTATGAGCATGTCATGCCTTTTTTCTTTTTTCCGTCTGAGACTGGAGTTGAGGGGGGGCACAGAAAAAAGCCCTTACGCGCCGCCTTGTGCTGCTTGCGGCAGTGCTGGCTCGGTGATCTGTCTGGATGCCTAGATCGTCTTTCTGGGAAACCCTGGGACCCTCCGAAGGAACAAACACTGTCGGAACACTGGTGCGTCTGGCTGTAGGCCTTAGCGGTGGACTTTGTGACGATGGATAAGGATTTGGCAGTCTGGGAACTGTTCTCATCTTGTTCCTCATCCATAGTGGAATGGAACAGATCGCCACCCTCGAATGGAAGGTCCAATATGAGGTCCTGGACGTCCGGATTGAACTTTGTAGCCCATAGCCAGGCTGTTCTTCTCATGTCCATAGCAAAGCAGATGGCACAACCTGAGGTGTCAATGTGAGCCACCATGGACTCCATTATGTCCTGCGCTACAATCTCCGTTTCCGCCAGCCCGGCCTTGAAGCGTGCCCGACTCTGTACCAGAAGCTTCAGAATCTTTGGTTGACCGCAGCGAGCATAGCGTCTGCATTGGACTGACGAAGATGAAGCGAAGCGTTGGAATAGATTTTCTTTCTGTATGCTTCCAGGGTCGTTTCCTCCTTACCAAGCACTCCCGAGGCTGAGGTAGCAGAGGACGATTGTGGCTTGGAGAAGATGGAGGCTGCAGCCATCACCTAGTAGAGTGGCTGATGATGTGCCGACAGCAAGAGTAGATACCCCTCCAACTGCCTGTACTTGGCATTGAGGCGCCCGTTGGTAGGCTGTGCCGAGTGAGGTTTAAGCCATCCTTTTTTGGCCAGTGCCACCACATCCTTTTGCATTAGAATCCACTTTCTAGGCACAGAGTGAGGAACTCTGCCAAGAACCCCGCCTCTGGTTGTTCAACCTCATGCTGTCAAAGCCCCAAGTATTCGGCTAGGCCCACGAGCCGTTCATGAAATGCCTTGGCTGGCAAAGGTGTGTCAGGATCCTGATCATCGGTGTCCACCAAATTGTCCTGTTGGTCAGGTGCAGCTGGAGGAGTGATGGGAGCTGGGGGGCTGCGGTGTACTGACTGGAGCCGGCGGCTGCTGTGGCGGCTGATAGGGAGCTGCCGGGACTACTGGAGGCGTGGGGGCCGGTGTAGTGGGCAGCTGGTTCTGAGTAAGAGCCGGAGGCACTGGAACCAAGGGCGAAGTGGCCGTGGGTGTTAGCGGCAAGACTGGAGGGAGCATGTCACTGATCACATCCTTGAGGGGGACGCACATTTGCGGAGAGCTCATAAGCGTCAGGAATTTTTCTAAAAACCTGGTGGAATGCTTGGTGGTGTGTGCATGGGTGGAGGTCCGTAAGGGTGCTGACACTCTGCCTTGCTGTATGCATGATGTACCTTCCTTGTGACGCTGAAGGCTATGCCATAGACCACATGCCAGGCGAAGAACAGTCCCATCTGGAAACTCGTTCGCCTACCTGGTCCCCATAGGGGGATGGTGTCGGACGAGCTATCATCTTATCTGGCCCGGCCATTTTGTCAGGTTGCATGCCACATGACTGAGACGTGGTGCTTACTGCGCTGGGCCCTACCTCCTCCTGGACTCTTGGGGTGGAGGTTGAGGCCTACCCTGCACATCAGGACGGGGCCTGGTAGGCTGTGTGCCCTTAGCTCAGTCACTGGTAGTGCTGTGTATAGGCGCCCCGCCCCCTCAGACATCTGTCCGGTACTAGGGCATAGTTGTAACGTTCACCTGATATCCACGGGGACGTCACTCAGCTTGTTCTGACCTCTTACGACCTCGAACCCTTCCCTGGAGGCTATTCCACTGGAGACTGGGCCTTGTTTTCTTGGATAGTGTGCTCTCCGTCCAGCTTTCAGCGTAGGGGCGCGTTGATTGGTGCGGGCTCGTTGCTGCCTAGTTACTTCACTGGAAGAGTCCGACAGGTAAGTATAATGAGTCTTTTGAACAGTTCTCTAACTTAGTTCCTTTCCTTCCTTAGATGATGGCCGGGGTCTGGGGATGGCGACGTGCTGCTGAGTTGAGTAGCGCTGAAGGTGAGAGCGCGATGAGCGATGCACCCCTTTCGTATTTGTATTGAACTGAGTTCTTTTTCTGTGTCTTTTAGGTGCCGCGACGTTTTCAGCGTCGATGCCGGTTATGAAGAACAAATGCAGTGGGTAAGCGCGGTATGCGGCGCCTCTAGATGTTTCCACTCTAACCTGGAGTGTCTTCTCCCTCTTGCAGATGGATGAGAAGTTCCGGAGACAGAGTTCCCCCAGAGCGGCTAGGATTCAGGTAAGTGTTTGAAGCTCGTACAGTATTTAAAAATAAGCAAAGATTTGCAGAACGCTTACTAATGCCTTTTTTCTGTTCTTTTCGCCTTTTCCTTAGGAAGCGACGTGCCGGGATGGGAATGACACCGCTAAAGATGCCCGCAGAACAGAAGGAGCGATGAATGATGGGCAGAAGCACCGCAAGGTAAGGCTGTTCCTAACGGTGTTCTTGTTCTTGCAGGAGCTGAGCGCAGAAGAAAGATGCAGGTCTACTGGAGACCGATCCGAACACGATGAGTGTCACGCTGCAGGTGCAGAGGATGCAAAGCATGTTTCTCAGCCTGGGTGTGGCTTAAATAGTCTCTGGGTATCCCAGGTGTCTCTGGGCTGAACCACACCCAAAAGACTAGACCGCACATGCAGTTCTGGGAACCAAAATATGTGGGGGCATCCATCTTGTCCCCATCAATGCACTACAAGTCCAATCCCCAATGTTATCCTATGGAAGTGAGTGAGTCTGGTGCCACAAGCGGCAAGTCTGACTCCAAGTGGGTCTTTGGAGGGATGGAGAGGCCCTTGAGGGCCATGTAGGTGATCGTGCCCTGGCTCCAGCCTGACATCTTGGAGGGCTGGGGACATGAGGGGCAGGAATCATGACAGCAATTGTTACACTGCACAGACCCTGCCCTGGTAGTACCCCGAAGCAACAACATCAGGATTTCGTTAAAGGAGCAGTCAGTGGCGCTGAAGGAAAATGTGGTGCAGCAAGACGAGGAGCAAACAATGCGACAAGTGCCACCCCCCACCCCCACGGCCCCTCTCAAGGTGGCTCGTCTGTCTGGTCCTGGTTTGATTGGATGGTTTTGATGAAATCGTCTAAGCATGCGAGGTGCATGGATGTACTCACAAGGCTCCCATGTCCTGTCTTGTGGACCATACCCCTTCCAGTCTACTAAGTAGTATAATTAGGATCTGACGTACTTTGAATCTAGGATGTCCTTGACTTTGAATTCTGGCTCCCCGGCGACTACTACTGGCTGCGGTAGCGTTGCTACCCCGGTCCCAGGTTGAACAGGTTTAAGGAGAGACACGTGGAACACAGGATGAATAAGCATGTTTGACGGCGAAGCTAGTCTGACCGCCACAGGATTTATCATGGAGGTGACAGTGAATGGACCCAGGTATCTTGGACGGAAAGCTTGGGCTCCTTTAATGGATAAGTGTTTGGACGCCAGCCAGACTTTGGCTCCCACTTGGTATGGGGGCCTTTGCTCAGTGTTGATCAGCAAACTTCTTTTGGCGATTCTTAGCTTGAAGTAGGTGTTCAGCTGCCCTTTTAAAGGTTTCAGAAAGGGTCGTGTGCAAGGTTTTGACTGCTGGCATTTCCAGGTTTGTAGGAACGTCCAACTTAGAAGTACATGGGTGCCTGCCATACATGGTATAAAAGGGTGTCTGCCCAGTGCTGTTGTGTAGGGAACTATTATAAGCATATTCAGCTATCCATAATCGGTCGAAACAGCTTCCTTCAGCTTGGTGTAACATGCAACGCAGATACTGCTCGAGCGTCCGATTTGTCCTCTCAGTTTGACCATCCGTTTGGGGATGGTGACTGGTGGATAGCCGGATGTCGATCTGGGCCATAGAGCAGCATTTTCTCCAGAAGTTAGATACGAATTGAGTACCTCGGTCTGAGACCAAAACTGAAGGAAACCCATGGAGCCGTACGATGCCTTCAAGAAATACCTTTACCAGAGTGGAAGCATTTGGGAGCCCCCTTAAGAGAAATGAAATGTGCCATTTTTGAAAATAGGTCCACGACCACAAGAATAGTGTTAAACCCTTGACTGGGTGGTAAGTCAAAAATAAAATCGAGGGACAACGTGTGCCAGGGTGCTGGTGGGATTTCCAATGGTTGTAATAGCCCAGCCGGCTTCTGCTTGGATGACTTGTTTTGAGCACACACTCAACCAGATAGGATGAATTGGATAATGTCTTTAAGCCACGTGGGCCACCAATAATTTCGTTTTACCTTGGCTAGAGATTCCGGGGTGGCCCTCGATCAAGGAATCATGATAACCGGACATGACTTGTTCTCGTAGTTCTTGGTTTGGTAAGAATAAATGATTTGCGAAGTAGGGCAACTGATGTTTGATCATGTAATGTTCTCCTTGTGCACTCCATGCTTGTAATTGCTCCGGACTGTTGGATTTCTTCATGTAATTCTTTCTGAGTTATGGTTGCTGTGATTCCTAGGAGCTTGTCACTCGGGATGATTGCTATTGCGTCAGGGGTCCGATACCCTTGCTCTTCCACCCCCATACGGGAAAGGGCATCGGCCTTCCCCGTTTTTCACCCCTGGCTGAAATGTAATCACGTAGTCATATTCAGCAAAAAAGAGCCCAACGTAGTTGTCGTGAGGATTGGGCCTTTGCCGTTTTTAGGTACTGGAGGTTCCGGTGGTCAGTTATTACTGTAACGCTTACCTCGACTCTGCGGGAACGCCCTTGAAGCCCCGAATAATACCTTCTCCTTTAGGAGCAGAGAATTTCTGTGGAGACAACAAACAAAACTTCCCTTCCCATAAAAACCTCATGATACTCTCTACTCTACCCCAAGAAATAAATTATTGCAGAAAACAAGTCTTTTCCAGCTCACCTGATTATTTATTTGGGTGAGCTCTCCATCCTGCTTCTTAACACAGGGGCGCTAGTTCTGAAGAATGTTGATACAATGGATTCCGCAACAACAATATGGGGGCTTATGTGACTAGGGAGAATGGATTCTTAAAATGATCTAATTGAAAAGAACAATCTGAAACTTCCTCTCTTTTACTTAGCCTAAATACCTATGAGCTGTGTCAGTGACTAAGGGGAAACCCTAAATGACCTGCGGGTATAAATAGTCACAATAAAACTAATAAAATGCCTCAGAAAACTAAATATGCCATCACTCCGTGAAGTACTGAAATGATTTCTGTAAACTAGGCTGAGGAGAAAAAACTCTCTCAAAATTGCAACAAGGCTAATACAGTACCTCACAGATACACGTTAATTCACTTGACAGAAATACGAGTGTGGCTTTGACAAATATGATGCAGCATTCAAAGCCATGTGAATGTGTGCTTCTTGGAAGGCAACCCTGACACCACGGTAACGTTAAGCAACAACAACATGTGTTACCGTCATTAAACTACCAAAACTAAATTCGAAATACTCCTCTGCACGGCGGCATGAGTACAACGTGCACATGACAAAATAGAACTGTGTCAAACAAACAATTCTGAGGAATACATGCGGGTGCGTGGAATTTCCTCGTAGTTCACTGAGAAACGAACATTCCGTGACAGAACGGGGAAATGGGGAAATACATAAGTTGAAAGGGAAACTACAAAACGGGGCTAAGGAAGGACAAGAATACGCTTTAGCAAGGGCACGGGCAGCGGGCAATGAAAAGGGAACTGCTGAGAGGAAATCTTGGAGAGACCGCAGTAAGCATCAGTACTGAACTTCAGTCAACAACGCGAAGCGCGCGTCTCAGGAGAGTTTGCTTAATATAGGGATACACTGAGAAAGACTAGACCGGTGATGTTAGTCTTTCTATGGCACTAAGCTGCGGCCATTACAAGGAAACAGGCAATCCTAATAACTCAAGGGGAATCTTAGAATGCCTCAGTGCACTTTATTAATAACTGGATTAACCCTTCTAGAGCTACGGTGATCCTTACCCCTAGACTGGCCTGTGGCCGTGACAATTACGGTGATTGTGTGTCTGGCGCCCAAGAGGTAGTGCCGCCATGCCTTAAAGGCTGACTTAATGGCCAGGAGTTCTTTGTCTGCGATAGCGTAATTGAGTTCAGGGGGTGTGAATTTACGCAACCAGAAGGCAACAGGGTGTAACTGGCCCGTTTCGGGGTCCTTTCGTGAGAGGACGGCTCCCATAGCCATGCTTGAGGCATCCGTTTCCACCAGATATGGGAGATCAGGGCAAGGGTGGCGTAAGATTGGGGCAGATGTGAATCTTGCTTTGAGTTCCTGGAAAGCCTCCTTGGCTTCCGTTGTCCACTGGAACTTTTTGTTGCTTTTCCTTAGTAATGACATGATGGGATGCACGATTTGCGAAAATCCTGGCATGAACCGGCGGTAGAAGTTTGCAAAACCCAGCATACTTTGAACCCCCTTGAATGAATTTGGGGATGGCCAGTTCAGTATAGCATCTACCTTCTGTACATCCATTCTGATTCCATTCGGGCTGAGAATAAAGCCCAAGAATTCCACCTCGGAGTCGTGGAATGAGCACTTTGAGCTTGGCCTAGAGCTGGTGTTGACGGAGTTTCTCCAATACAGATCGGACGTTGTTAAAGGGATAGTTCTGTCAAAAAATGTACTTAAAAAATAGATAGGCAATATAAAAAAAAAATAATACTAGCACTATTTTTTTTTAAACTTCCTATGGAAAATTTTGAGCTATTCAAGCTCAAAATTCGCAAAAGCAAGCACATGGGCGCATCCATTTTGTGAAATGGATGCCCGCCTGTGCTGGCTTTTGCTTTTGCGGCACTAATGAAGGAAAAGCCAGCCAGCTGTAGTAAACAAAAGCTACCGCTGGGTGGCTTTTCCTTCATTGGTGCCGGGACTCGGAGGACGTGGACCGGAGACCAGAGCAGGAAAGCTGCAGCTGAATCTCGGTAAGTGCTATTTATTTTAAAACAAAAATAAGCACTAGCTGCGGTTTTTTTTCTAAGTTTTCCGGGCTGGAGGAGCCCGGAAAACTTGGAAATAAAACTGCAGCTTTAAAAACGTATTTATGTTTGCGGTCGCTTTTGAAGCGACCGCAAACATAAATACAACGTTGTGTTTGAAAACGCTGTGGTTTTTCTTTCCAAGTTTCTCAGGCTCCTCGGCAATCCCCGATGAAATAACGTGGTTCTCTTCTCCACTGGCCATTCTGCTTCAACTACGAGTCTATTGAACGTGGCTATGTATGTTAATAGGTCTCGATTCCCTTGGCGTTGGGACAGAAGTTCGTTGTCTAATGCCTGCCCACGAGTACGACGGGCAAACAGCTTTTCCATCTCCTGCTGAAAGCCCCTGACGTCATGCAGCAAAGGATCGTCTTGGGCCACAAATGGTACAAACCAGTCCGCGGCGCTACCACTCAGGTAGGATAGCACAATAGCGACCCGCGATTGGTCATTCAGAAAGGCCCCTGGCCTACAAAGGAAGTGCAGGCGGAACTGGTTCATGAACGTTGCAAACCTCTTGGGATCCCAATCGTTCGGGCGGGGGCAAGGGAACTGCCCCAGGAAGTTTATCTGAACAGGATTGGCTGGCATCGAGGGCACGCTTCCCAGCAATGGCGCATGCCCTGCTTGTGACTGGAGAAGTTGCCGGCTTAAATCATCAGTGCGTTCTTTGGCTATCAGCTCTCTCCTCAGGGTGTTGGTCTCCTGCCTGGCTGCATGTACTTCAGAACGTAGCTCCCCCAACATGTGGGCTAACTGGTCGGTTTCTGACGTTTCCATGACGCCAAGGTGGATTTTGATGTGAGGCTTTGCGTTCTGTAACACTCACCTGGTATCCACGGGGACGTCACTCAGCCTGTTCTGACCTCTTACGACCTCGAACCCTTCTCTGGAGGCTATTCGACAGGAGACTGGGCCTTCTTTTCTTGGATAGTATGCTCTCCATCCTGCTTTCAGCGCAGGGGCGCGTTGATTGGTGCGGGCTCGTTGCTGCCTAGTTACTTCACTGGCAAGAGTCCGACAGGTAAATATATATATATATATATATATACATACACACACACACACACACACACACACACACACACTTTTTGTTTTTTATTGGTTTTTAATTATTGCATTGTTTAAAGATCCTGCATTACCCCCCCTGTCCCTCCCTCCTCCCCCCTGTCCAAGACAACAATTGTTCCTTTCCAGTCTTTCACTTTTCAGAAGGCCCTCCTGGGCTGCCGGTGCCGTCGGAGGCTGAAGATGTTTCAGTGCGATGAAATAGTGACGTTGTGAGCGCGACCCACTGCGGTAAGTCCTCACTGGTGTCCAGCCTCTGCTCCCTTTGCGCGGTCTCCCATGCACCCGTTTCGGCTGCAGTCAACTTGCAGAGGTCCTCCCACCATGACATCACACTAGGGCCCCTTGGGGATTTCCACCCCATAGCGATGCATCTCTTGGCCAAGACGTACATTAGGTCCTTGATGTAAGGGTTTGTTTTTTTTCCTTTTTTTGTATCTGCCCAGGATGCACGGGCTCGGTGACTGCACGTCCAGGATGATATCCGCGTTGGCGACCTTCGCAGCAATCTGGGTCCAAAAGGATTGTATGATACGGCATTCCCAGAACATGTGGGTCATCCCCACGCGGGGTTCGTAGCATTTGGGGCACTCTTTCGTTCCTGCTCCTTTGAATTTGGTGATGACTTTGGGTGTGAGGTACGCTCTGTTGGTAATATAAAGCTGTATGAGCTGCAGTCTAGCGTTCCTGGACACTTTTTTATGGTAGTGGGTTATCGATCCCCATTCTTAGTCCTCAAATTGCAGGGCCAGCTCCCGTTCCCATTTTCCTTTGCACTTAAGCTCTTGCTTGGTTGCGGCTGTCTAGGAGTGTTTCATAGAGTCTCGAGGTTTCGTGTCCGCCTTCAGCAGCGTTTAGTATGTTTTCTATGCCATCTTGAACAGTGTCTAGGCTCTCAGCCTCAGGCCATCTAATTGCGAGCATCTTGGTCACCACTCCATGGAGTAGGAACTGCCCTACTGGTAATCCTGTGGCTTCGTGTAACTCTGTTAATGTTAGAATGTTCTGGTCGTCTACCAGGTCCCCCAGGGTGGCAACCCCAAAGGGTTCCCAAGTGTTCCTTATTTCTTTCAGGCCCCCTGGTCTATTTGTCATAATTGCGGCGATCGGGATTTGGGGTGAATATGGATCAGTTGTCCCTGTGACTTTGCAGGCTCTTTTCCACATCTGGATCCCAAGCCTCATTAGGTACGGTTTGTGTTGCTGTGGTCCATCTGGGATCCAGAATAGGTCTCTGAGCAGCATATGGGGGGATGGCTGGATGTAGGAGGCGGGTGTCAGTAGTGGTTTCGTCCGCCATCCATTGAATTACATGCTTCAGTTGGCCCGCTAAGTAATATAATTCAAAATTAGGGATTTTCAGGCCTCCTTTCTCATAGGGTCTCTGCAGCACCTCCAGCGCCACCCTGTGTCGCCCGCCTTGCCACAGGAATCTCCTGCATAATTTATTCAAGTCCTTGAAGAACCTCTGAGGGATGTTGTATGGGACGTTGGTGAAGCAGTGTAGGAGGCAGTCCGACAGGTAATTATAATGAGTCTTTTGAACAGTTCTCTAACTTCGTTCCTTTCCTTCCTTAGATGATGGCCGGCATCTGGGGATGGCGGCGTGCTGCTGAGACGAGTAGCGCTGAAGGTGAGAGAGCACGATGCGCGATGCACCCCTTTCGTATTTGCATTGAACTGAGTTCTTTTTCTGTGTCTTTTAGGTGCCGCAACGTTTTCAGCGTGGATGCCGGTTATGAAGAACAAAAGCGGTGGGTAAGCGTGGTATGCGGCTCCTCTAGATGTTTCCACGCTAACCTGGAGTGGCTTTTCCCTCTTGCAGATGGATGAGAAGTTCCGGAGACAGAGTTCCCCCAGAGCGGTTAGGATTCAGGTAAGTGTTTGAAGCTCGTACAGTATTTAAAAATAAGCAAAGATTTGCAGAACGCTTACTAATGCCTTTTTTTCTGTTCTTTTCCCTTTTCCTTAGGAAGCGGCGTGCCAGAATGGGAAGGACACCACCGAAGATGCCCGCAGAACAGAAGGAGTGATAAATGATGGGCAGAAGCGCCGCAAGGTAAGGCTGTTCCTAACGGTTTTCTTGTTCTTGCAGGAGCTGAGCGCAGAAGAAAGATGCAGGCCTACTGGAGACCGATCCGAACATGGTGAGTGTCACGCTGCAGGTGCAGAGAACGCAAAGCTGGTTTCTCAGCCTGGGTGTGGCTTAAATAGTCTCTGGGGATCCCAGGTGTCTGTGGGCTGAACCACACCCAAAAGACTAGACCGCACATGCAGTTCTGGGAACCGAAATATGTGGGGGCATCCATCTTGTCCCCATCAATGCACTACAAATCCAATCCCCAATGTTATCCTATGCGAGTGAGTGAGTCTCGTGCCACAAGTGCCAAGTCTGACTCCAAGTGGGTCTTTGAAGGGATGGAGAGGCCCTTGAGGGCCATGTAGGTGATCGTGCCCTGGCTCCAGCCTGACATCTTGGAGGGCTGGGGACATAAGGGGCAGGAATCATGACAATAGCTCCTCGGGCAGAAACCCGATAACAGAACTTTGCGGTCCCTCAGCAACGTTACCGGTAGCCTGGAGGCCGGTAGCTCTCTGTACCTGCGCTGGTACTAGGACCTGAAATGCCCCTCCCGCACTTGCGCTTCCTGGTGAAGGAGTCACCCTAGCGGGTTGCGGACGAAGACAATGCCCCCACCTTGGGCCTGGACTTGTGTCTGATTAATTCCTTCAAGTGCTTTGGAGGCGACCTTCCGAAGAGCTCCCTCCACCGAGCTAGCCTGTTCTTCAGGGCGCATGGTGTGAGCGCGTCACACGCTGTATAACCTACCCAGCCGTAGTCGTGGCCAAGGCAACGGAGGCAAAGAGAGTGGGGGGTCGGACGTAGGGAAGAGCCCCTTGCAGGCTGGACACCTGCTGAAGCACGCTGAAGTCAACATGCTCCGGGGAGGAGTGTGTGCACCAGAGGACAGAGGTATCTGAATATAGACAAGAAAAAAAGAAGAAAAAAGTACTTCTCCAGGGAAGAGCGCATGGAATTACTAGGCCGGAGGCCTAACCCAGAAGCGCTGGTGAGGAAGCGGTCCGTTCCTGTCGATGCAGAAAAGAGGACTGGGGAGTGGCGCCGGTAGGCAGAGTCAGGGGAGCGCATGCTCCCAGGGCCACGCCCCCACACAAATCTAAATTTAAAGTGCAAGTTGATTTTTCCACTGAAAAGGGTTAATTCTCCCGTCCCTAGTGAGGGACGCTCATATAGTATGGAGGAAAGGGGACGGGACGTAGGAGTAATAGGTGTTAGTAGTTATGATATAATGATATTTTATTTGTATTGCACTCGTACACGAGTGTTTCAGAGCACGACAAGGCAAGGGAGGGGAGGGGAACAGGTGAGAACAAACACCGATCTTACTAGGCCCAGTGACATTGAGAACGTGCAAATAGTTGCCTTAAAATGGGCCACCCACTCCTGTTAGCAGGTATTAATAAACAAGCACGTACCTAAAAAGGGGTGCATGCTATATTCCGCTTCTAGTTGTAACTTCAATAAAAAGTGGTCTGCCCATTCCGTTCGGCTCCAGTCGATTAATGGCTGGAAGTTCCTACAAGTAACAGGTATTATGCTCTGTCATAATATGGTATGATCAGCCACTGTACATAGCTGAAAACCATTTCTCCCATAATCTAGGTGAACAAAACTTACTTGGGCAATATCTGCAGATGTCCTGTTTGGATACATCTGGTGAGGCATCCGCAGTTTTGCACTGCGCATGCGTCTCGCCTACCTTTATAGAGTGTATTTCCAGGTATGCACATAGCGTTCTCTGCATGTCCCAAAGCGTGTAACAAATGGAGCGTTGAATAGTAAAACGTCCAGTGTGCATGCAAGCTTGCTGACGAACATTACCAATTTCCCAAAAAATTGCATCATTCTTAGGTTTATTAGAATCCAGCATCCTAATTAGTGACTTAATTCACCTAATCCAATATGGCATGAAGTATAATGTTGACGACTAAATTGCTGGTATGTTAATTGTTTCTGTGACAACTGGATTGTTCAGTAGTAATACATCGAGCGTGCAAGCAAGTTTGCTGGAAAACATTATCGATTTCCCCAAAAAATGTGTAATTCTTAAATTTATTCAAGACCAACAAACTAATTAGTGACTTCATTCACCTATTCCTATATAGCATAAGTTATACTGTTAACGACTAAATTGTCATTATGTTACTTGTTTCTTCCATCATCCTTGCATATTTATCAGCATTTGTTATGGTCTCATATCATGAATAGCTATGCTAATAAACCCTGCATGGCCAATCCTCCATGGTAAAACTGGCCATGTCCAGAAAGCTGTGACCATTAAAAAGTGGCAACTCACAATATTACAACTCATGGTAACTTATTTAACCATAACAAATACAACTAATGGTCCACATTAGATTGAAATGTCAGACACACAGGTTATGCAGCACCATTTCAGAGACGAAACACTGTGGGTGAGAAATCATTATTCCAACATCAAACAAGAAATGCATGCATTTCATGCTCAAAGTTTAGGCCTTCGGTTGTACAGCGTAGTAAACAAATACATTTTGATTCCAAACTTCTCAACAGATGTATTATGTCGCCCCCACGTTTACTCAATTTGGCCTGATATAGACCAATGAATTTGATATTTTTTTTTTTTGTAATTGATGGCAGGTCTGCCAGTGTAATGTGAGGGGTAATCTTTGGTATTGACTCCCTAAACTACGTAGGTACTCTCCAATTCTTATCCTGCTTCCCACAGATTTTCTTCCATACACAAATATTGACGTAAACCACATGTGTGGTTTTACAGTTGATGACATCTTTGATTTTAATTGTAACACCTAGTTTATAAATGAATTGCTCAGTATCCTGGTGTGCGTATTGGCACATACTACAGGTGCCGCATTTGTGGAATCCTTTAGGTGGCCACAGCCAATCACTGCATCCAGTAGGTTTACCAGCAAGAGGATCCAGACATGACCAGACAAATAGTTTTTGATGGTTGGTGCTTCTCTGCAGATACATCTGGATTTGTTTGCCCAGCCTTTGTATTATTGCAAATACAAGTATCTCTTTCCTGGGGCACATATACTTTTCCCTGTTCCATTCGTAGTAGCCCATTTTTTCATCCATGCTAACACGACCTTTTCAGAGGTTTCTGTGTCATGGGCTGTAATCCTGCGGGCACCATGTAGCGAGGAGATCACCTCAAACAGGTATCCGGTAGGGAGTGGAGGAGGACTTTTTACCATTAAACAGTCTAACAATGGATCTGTTTTATCCTCCAAGATCTTTTTTGATTCAGGTGTCAGGGCTAAGGGATAAGCCCTGGCTACATACGGTTTATAGTGATTGTTTCGAAACAAATGTTTCGAATCACTAAAGCCTCAAAACAAAAGTTTCAAAAACAAAACCTTTGACAATCCATATTTAACATGCAAAAGTGCATTTCTATCGAAACCAATGCGTCAACAATAGACATGGACTGGTTTCAATAGAAATCCACTTTTACATGGTAAAAGTAGCATTCAATGCTTTTTTGTAACTTTAAAATGTTACATGTCCAGTCTGGCCAGCCCCTTGTTACGTTTTAAGTTTTTTTTGTGTATATTGGGGGGTTCCCTTCCCCCAAGCCCCAAACCCCCATGCCACCCCTCCTACCCACTAACCCTTAACCCTAAAACCTAGCCCTGGCCCCAACCCTAACCCCAATGTAACCCTTAAACTAACCCAAACCCCAACTCAACCCCAACCCCCAACTCTAACCCTACTTTATAAACCCCCAATTTAACCCTTGAACTAACCCAAGCCCCAACCCTAACCCTGCACTAATACTTACCTTCATTTAGATACCATATTCGAATTTATTTCGGAAGAAGGGCTTTTCGAAAAAATGGCTTTTCGAAAAGATGTTTTCTCAGGATTTACATTTGAAACTTTGGGCTTCGAAAAAAGGACTGGATACCCTACATACACACCCTTCATTCTTATTAAAACTTCACGGTCTCCCTCTTCATAATCCTTAATTTTTTTCTCACTATCAAATGAGTGTGCTTCATCTCTTCCAGATTGTGGTTTATGCAATCTCTGCGCTTCTCCTAGATTTATGCCTAGGTCAAAAGAGCCATCACTGGGAATTGCAAATCAGGGTTGTTGGCAGTGTATTGATGGCATTTTTTGTAAACACAACACTACCTGCAAGCCTTTTTTAATCATTAGCTCCCACCCTTGCATTCCTTCCAGTGGAGTAGACACACGTTTTTTCTAATTCATGGTGGCTATTCCAACATTTGAATCCCATCTCTATCGATTACTTTGTTTCCCCTTTTCTTTGGTGATCACAAATGTTGCTTTGGTAATGTCCCACTCTAAATACATTGTGGCCACAATCAATGTAGTCTACATACTCATTTCATGTGTCCCCCATTCCATGGTTCAACAGAGAATTTCCCTATGGTTCATTTTAGCAGTAAGCTTCCATAGAAACACACCATTACATTTCTAAGCGTATTTCCCTATGGTTCATTAACAGTATGCTTCCCCCAGGGAACACAGCATTATGTATTCAAGTGTATTTCTCCATGGTTCATTAACAATATGTTCCCACATGAAATGCAACATTTCATTTTCACAATATCAAAACCTCAAGTATCATTCTGGAACGGTCTTATCTAATTTTCTGCAATATTCTGTGCCAGTGCTTACCCAGGAATGTGAATCACTTTTTCTCACACTAACGGGGATCCTCAGTTAGAGGGATCAATTGTGCCAAAGGAGTCAGCTGGTGAGTGAAGGTGTGGCTGCAAGGAAAACAGCTGTGCGCCCCACTCCCGACTTTGCCTGTTCTCCGACCGTGCCACGTTTAGTTCAACTGGACCTTAACTGCAATGAGGTCCCATCTGAGGTGGCAATTGTGGAAAAATAAATACTTATTTGTATTCTGCGTTCTTACTGTGCAGCAATTGAGGTGGGATAAAGACCTGTCCAGCAACTGTGGCGTGGTAAAGACCTGTCTCCTCGAGAACAGAATTAATGAAGAAAAGGCATAATTGATAGCGGCCATGTAGGAACCTGTAGGGGCAATGGATGTTGGGTCATCATCATTCATGGTCCCACTCACAACCCACTTTTTAAAACTGTCCTCCAGCTCTCTCCAGAATTTTTAGCCAGAATAGGCTCCTGGTGAAAACTATTTGGCTGGACACCACTGGGGGTGTTGAACACTCTTTTTAGCCATCTGCGACAAGGAGCCATAACACATCAACTGAACCTTGGATTGCCTATCTTTGTGTCTTTCCTAGTCAAGGCCTAGCTTTCACACCCTCATTCTGCATTCTATGAATTTCTTATTCATAGGATTTCCAGAAAAGGCAGCACTTGACCAAGGGACTAGAAAACTCCACATGTTCAGATTCTCCTGAGCAGCTTCACGTCTGTGCCGACTAGATGCCATCTTGTACTATTCCAGAGCAGGGGCTCACGAACACTTTACTGATGTTTATGCCAGTTCCTTTTTCCATTTAAATTCCATATTCCTCCCTCGTGATTGCTTCAGCATCAATCAGGGGAATGGAGAGGTCACTATTTAAGGTCTGTGCAGGCTCTATGCAAAATGCTCTGAAAATTGATCCATTTGATCCGTGTTTTTTTCTGAGCTCCTGGAAAATCCCTGCACTCGATACTGGCTCTTTTTGTTGAGATTCCTGTTAAAAACAACTTTAGAGATTCTCTGTATTTCACCGACCCCCACTCTACAGCCTTCTCGTGAAATTATCTTGCACCCTGTGACATGGATTGACATTTTCTTATGTTCTTAATCATACAAGATAATGCTTCGTTACAATTCTTAGATTAGTCACCAAGTTCAATGACAACCTGAAACAGTCTTTCAGCCTTGGCATACAGTCGCCACTTGACGCCCTTTTGAGGGAACTTCGGAACCTTTCCAAGACCACATTCCACGAGTACACATGCAGGATTGTACTTCTGCAGTGATAAATGTTACTGGTTCAACAAGGGCATGTGTATGGAATATGGCTGTGGGATGCATAAGGCATTCGGTAGGGGTAGATTCTAGTGCTGGGGTCTGCAACCTGCAGCTCTCCAGAGGTTTTAAATGACTCGCATGATCCCTCACCATTCACTATGTGGTCTAAGGGGGATGGGACTTCTAGTCCAAAACTTCTGGAGGGCCAAACGTTGCAAACCCGTTTCAGCAGGACAGGTGGGGAAGAGACCTAGAGGAGCTGTAAGTTGTATGTTGTGGTGTCTGAATATAACTTCTTCCCGTGATCTACTCCTGTAACCAAATAAATTCTCCTTTATGACTAAAGCAATCTTGCAAGATTCCCATGATCAGAATGATGTGCACTGACTGCATGATATCCAATTCAAAGATTTTGTGCATGCCTGAAGCACCCATCCCGGTTCAACTTCTGAAAACACACCGACTTGTACTGAAATCAAAACTGCCCCTGGCCCCTCCAAAAATAATTCTCAGCCTAACAGATTCGATTTTCCCACCTTCAGAGCCTGCTGTTGGACAGATAACTCCACTGCTACATGAAGGAAAGAAAACATGTGAGCAGAATTTGATAAGTATTTCACGGGTCCACGCAAGTATTAAAGCACAGCACTTCCGTCCCAATTATGCACTCTCTTTCTAGGGGTCACCTTTCCTGATACATCTGGGGGAGCGTTACGTTTTTAGACACTTGCAAAAGTGTCTAAACATTTATTATTTGCTGCAGGGCTATTTCCGTCCCACGGCATCCCTGTATGCCTGCTGCGACCCACAAGAACTACACGACTATCACTTTTGTGCAAAACCTCAGGGGGTGTCGTACATAAACGCACCATTGAGGATTCTTGTGTACCAGGGATGAGGTGATGCGTTGTGTGTAAAGGGGTTGCGTTGTGTGCTGGCGAGTGTGTGAATATGCTGCGGGAGTCACACTTATGATGGCCGTCCGGTCATAAAAACACCCTCTCCAACCTCCCTGCTAGTGGGATTCATAGGTAGAGCTCCAAATAAACGGACTTCTTGAAGGGTATATGGACTATGTACATTGGATGGATCATTTCTACTCTGCTGGCAGATTGCTTTTCATTTACTGCCATTACAAGGGGCTTTTTCATTTATTAACAGAATACAAGAAAGAAGATCAAGCTTTGCACAGAAAAAGTCCAAAAGCATCTTCCGTTTAATCAGATTCATTTAGGGTGAAGAATAAATGTTAAATGTGAATTCAAAAGCAAAGTTTGCGAAGGTTAAAATCCAAGCAAATAGCAAGATGCATGCCTTACAGTGCGTTTACATGTAAATCAACCTACAATAAAATGGGGGTGTCTAAGAGAGCAGATGATGTGGTTGGGGTGGTATGCGGTTATATAAATGTACGTGGGAAGGTTTTAGAACCGAGATCATTTCCGTAGAGAAAACAGAAGTCTAACCTGGACTTGTCTGTGTGCTAGGACCGTCTTCCCCTTCCCTGGCCCAATCAGGCAGAAGCCAATTCCTATATACAGACAGGGAGGCTCCTTTGAAACCCATTCCTGATCAGTCAGTGCCGAGACCTGCAGAAAAACAGCAGCAGCAGCGCATTGGGGGAGCTCAGGCATCACCCTGCTGTGGCAAAAAATAAAATAATAAATACCAGATGGCTCATTACACTGAAGATAACATATTTAAACATTCATTCATGTCAATCGAATAAAAACAAAAAATGAAAATATTAAGGCCGTGAAAATGGTCCATAATATACAAACAGACCCCATAACATGAATAGGTCATAAATAATGATCATATTTTATTTATTTTATTTATTTGTTGCGCGCCCAGACCCTTGGGTATCACGGCGAGATTACAGACAATTTTTGGGAATAGTCATACAAAATTGCAGTACATAGAAATTATTAACAATAGGATAATATACATTATACAGCATATACATTGATTATGTACAAGATTCACAGTGAGCTAGATCTGGCAGGTAAAAGATCGTCTTGTTCTATTAGTATTGGTTGAATAACCATGTTTTGAGATTTTTTTGAAGCCAGGGACAGGAGGCTCTTTTTTGATATAGAGGGGAGGGAGTTCCAGTGTTTAGGCGTTAGGACAAGGAAACTGCTACCTCCCGCTCTTGTGGATTTGAATCGAGGGGGTGCTAATGTGCGATTGTCGTTGTTTCGGAGTAATCTCGTGGAATTTTTAAAATGCAGGGTATTAGGTAGGATGGGATTTTATTATTGAGACATTTCTGGGCAATGCAGAGAGTTTTAAAGAGGATTCTGGCTTTGATAGGAAGCCAATGGGCATCCTTCCTGATCTTAGAGATGTGGTCAGACTTTTTTTATCCCTAGCGCTGCCCTAAGGACTTTATTTTGCAGGAGTTGCATTTTGGAGATGTTGGAGGTGCCTAGTAATAGTATGTTGCAATAGTCCAACTTGGACAATCCCAGAGCTCTGGCCAGTGTCAGGTAGTTGGAGGGGGTTAGGAATTGTCGACTTAGGGTGATCAGTTTGGAGATATAAGCCGTGGATGAGCATAGTGTATTAATATGTTTGATCATAGTGAGGTTGGCGTCGAGGTGAACACCTAGTGTCTTCACTTGCTTAAGTACTGGTATAGGAGTGCCGCTGATATTGATGGTTGAGTAGTCGGGGTGAAGGCTGGCTATTTTAGGTGGAGACCCCACAATGAGGATTTCAGTCTTCTCATCGTTGAGGCAGAGACTGTTTAGTGCCATCTAGTTTTGGATGATGGCGTAATGGTCACCGTGTCCTGGTCATAGTCGCCTGCGATGGGTATGAGGATCGGGGTGTCATCTGCAAAGTTAGTGTAGATGACAGCCATTTTGTCTAAAGCTGAGAAAGGGAGTTTTGTGTAGGCGTTATATAGCGTGGGAGAGAGGCAGGATCCTTGGGGTACTCCAAAGGGTACTGAGATAGGATTGGCAGCTTCTTTGCCTATGGAAACTCTAGATGTTCAATTGGCAAGGAAGGATTTCCCCCACAATGGGGCATCATTGGAGAAGTTGAAGTCCTTGGCCAGTGAGGTGCACAGTTTGTCATGGTCTACGAGGTCAAATGCCACAGAGAGGTCTAGCAGTAGGAGTAGGCATAATTTCCCTGAATCTCTGATGTGTCCATTTGTATTTTGACGTCTAAGAGGGCTGTTTCTGTGCTCTGGTTGGGCCTAAATCCTGACTATCTGGTTCCAAGAAGCTGGTGCTGTTCCAAGTGTCCTTAAATTTGGTTATATGCTATTTTGTCGAGGAGTTTGAGTAGGAAAGGGACTGTGGTTATTGGGCGGTAGTTAGTTGGGATTGTGGGGTCCAGATTGTTTTTTATATATATATTTTTTTTTTTTTGGAGCAGGGTAACCCAGGCTTCTTTAATACTGGCTGGGACTTTGTTCGTATTAAAAGAAGAGTTGACAAAATTAGTAATGGTGGGGGTAAGAGAGGTCGCACATGCTTTGACTAGTTTAGCTGGGACACTGTCCCCTTTGCAGTTGGAGGCTTTTAGCTTAGTGATTGTATCAAGCACTAGTTCTTGGGGACAGGAGTGAAATTGAGTAGTGGTTTGGTTTTGTCATTCGGGGTCGGAAGTGGGTTGAGTTTTTTTTTCTTTTCTTTTTAATCAGCTAGCAGCAGTCTTTTAGTTGTTATTTTATTTTGTAGTAAGGTGATTTTGGAAGGAAGAGCATCTTGTATAATGGTACACCATTCTTTACTGGAGTTGGCAGAGGTCTCAGTGGGTGTGGAATTTTCTAATTCTCTGAGGATGGAGAATAATTCTTTGAATCTGATGCTGCGTTGCTGATACGCGTATTGTAGGAGTTCGCTTTATGAGAGATGATGGCTGTTTTATAAATGTTATTGGCGCCCTTGAAGGCTTTAGCCGAGTCAGGGGTGGGATGTGTGTTATAGGTGTGTTCTAATGCACATTTAGTTCTTCTTAGAGTAGCAAGTTCTTCATTGAACCAGGAGTGTGTCTTCTTATTTGTACGAAGCGTTTTGGTTGCGATAGGAGCGACTTCCTCAATGGTACAGGCGAGGCAATTGTGGTAGTATTCCGATATGGCACTGGGGTCGTTGCTATCTATAAGAGTCTGTTGCTAATACTTTGAGGATGGGGGCGAAGTTCTCTGCAGTGAGCTTCCGAGGGTTTCTACCTACAATGGTGATCAGTTCTTTAGATTTGGGAGGACGGGGGTTATCGCTCATAATGGTTAATTCTATACAAAAGTGATCTGTCCAGCCAAGTGGGGTAATGCAGTCTATGTTAATTTTGGTGTTAAGTGAGAGGACCCAATCGAGAGTTCTGCCCTTTATGTGTGTGGGGGCATTAATCAGCTGGTTGAAATTCATGTCTTTCAGTGCTGAGTGTAGGGCAGTAGCTTTGAGGTCATGGTCATCGTTGAAGCCTAAATTCAAGTCTCAGAGGACGATACATTTTGCATTAGGTTTTATAATGGGAGCAAGTAGTAGTGAGATGTCTAATTCTGGGTGACTAATGGTGCTAGGAGTTCTGTAAATCACCAAGATATTGATTGTGGCATTTTCGTTCATGGCGAGTTTGGCTGACAGTTCACATCCTGCAATGTTTTCGGTAGAGCTTGATCTGATTTGTAGATTGTTCCTGGCAACGATAGTTATTCCACCTCCTAGGGATGTGGTTCTATCTGCTCTGAAAATTGAATATTCAGGAGGTATGGCTAGTGCCAACAGTGGTCCTGAGGCTTGGTGAAGCCAGGATTCTGTGATTGCTAGTAAATCCAGATTATGTTCCATGATAAAGTCATGGATTACGATTATAAATAAATGATAATATTGTAATCAAGGATGCCTACAAAGGCAGAAATATTGTTCTACTGAATATATCGCATTATCTTAAAATGGCAAATGATCTTTTGGCTACCCCTGGGTGTTATATGAAACTCGATAATACCACCAGGCAAATAGTTGAAGAACTGACTAATCTATGACTGGCATTCTCAATACTTTCTCACAGATTATGAAAGGGCTTTTCTATCAGACATAATCCAGTGATCCCGACAATGTATTTCTTGCCCAAGATACACAAGCATTACCATCATCTTCCTGATGTTCGACCAATAATGAGCGGGCTGGGGAGGGCAACGGAAAGCCTATCACAATACATTGACACAGCAATCAAGGATTTGGTTCCTCTGTTACCTGCGTATTCCAAAGACTCTACACAAACGCTTACTATACTCAATTCAATTAGGTGGCAATCCCACTATCATTTGGGAACACTAGATGTGAAAGCGTTATATACACCGATTCAACACAATTTGGCTTTGAACAACAGACTTTGCATTTCGTAATCACTCTGCTTCACACACTAAACATATCAACATGATTAAGTCATTTCTGAACTTCACCCTTAACCACAACCAATTCTTATTCAACAAACAATATTTCCTTCAGACGAAGGGTGTAGCAATGGGTGCAAAGTAAGCACCTTCCCTGGCTAATCTTTGTTTTTTTTTAACATACTTACAATCTTCATGAATTTACCACAGAAATTCTGCTCTGGAAGCGATATATAGATGATGTTTTGTTGGTATGGAATGGTTCGCCAGAACCGTTTGACAGCTTCTTACAGAATCTTAACTCAAATACCTTTGGAATTGAGTTTACTAGGACTATCAGTGGTGACACCTTAGATTTTCTAGATCTTAAAATTCCCATTAAAAACAGTATTTTACATACAAGGACACAGATAGCTAAAAGAGGTTAATTCAACTCTTCATGCCACTAGTTGTCATAAAAGAAATCAGTCATCAATAATATTCTGGTGGGAGAATTCCACCGAGCTTAGAGATCTAGCTCATGCATTGGTCCAACCTACCTAATCCCCCTTCATATAGGCCCTATAAAGAGGCATACAATGGTTAATTAATGCGTGTTTGAATCTAATAGAGGTTTAACCGTTTGATCAACAATGTTCAGATGGAATCATGACATTTAAAGGCATATTAGATCTTGTTGACATTTGACCTTATCGGTTTATGACAAGCGATGCTTTGGTAATGTGGTGGTGGATGACACATTTCAGCAACATTTCACACAATCTCTGGGGCTCATTGGAGTATAAGCTTGAATTAATATCTCAAGGTTGACAGTTAAAATTGTTTACTCATTCAACAATTGGTTTGATAGCTTCTGCCCCTTTTCACTCTTTTTGTCTCCCATTCTTCCTCCCCTCCTTTCTCTCCCCGCATACTTGTTCATTTTTCTTATCATTTATTTATGGAAATATCATTATCTATGACCTATTCATGTTATGGGGTCTGTTTGTGTACTATTGACCATTTTCACGGCCTTAATATTTTCATTTTTTATTCGATTATGACATGAATTAATGTTTATACATGTTATCTACTCAAATGTGTAATAGATTTGTAACCTTGCCTTGAAAAAGCCCAAACTGGTCGAAACACGTGTCGCCAAATACAGTATCGACCACACAATAAAATATCAAGGATATTTGATCTGATTGGACTCTTGTAATGTGTTATGTGACAGCGCATGTTTATGGAACAACAGTCTTTTTTCTAGTTTAAACTTAGGTTGGGGTAACCTAAAGTTCCATATTAACCGCAGCAGTCACCACGTCAATAGCTCACTTTATTCTATCAACTTTTCAGCCTCAGCGCGCCTTATTCTGGTCACCCCACAATTTCTCACTTCATTACACTGGAGAGCTGATAATAGCACACTGGCAACATACTGCAGTACATACATACCTATGTACTGCAGAACTTCGGTAAAAGATCCAAGTGCTGCACACAGTGAACATGGCCAGTCCAGTCCAGACCACTGCTGTAATACACAGAGCCACAGTAGTGCTTTGTTGCTTGCATGAAACAAATTCCTCCCCCAAAGCACCCTTTCAGCATCTGCAGCCTTGCCCGAGAAATTGATGTATTGTTCCCCAGCAACAGGTACACCGGACTGTAGTCTTGAGGAAAAAATTATATTTCATTTTTTTATTTACTTTGGTTTAGTGCTGGCGCTGCCCAGAGGGTATCGGCAGAGCACCTTACATGGTTCAAAGTTTGAAAAGGTTAAGTTGAAAAAGAAGTTGCAAATGTTTTCATAAGATAGGATAGTTAGGATAGACAAGTGGTAGCAGTGGAGGAGGTAGGCACTCAACGTCATTGAGCTTATCAGGCTCCAGCTCCCCCCCTCTTCCCCTGAAATGTGAGCTGAGGGGTGGGGCTTCTGTGCAGGGTCTTTGTTAACTGCAAAGCCATTTAACTTCGGTTTTCTGTTCCATCCGGCCACAGCTCTATAGGTCAGCCAAGGGGGGAGACTAGAGTCCGATCTGTTCACACGTGCCACGCTTGTGCTAGTTACAAGGGCTTCAGACCTGGCTGTGTCCTCTAGATTTATGGAGCAGGGTTTGCCGCTGCAGCAGCAATCAGAAATTGCATTCCATTTATTTCATTGTGTAATTACCCGATTATCTAAAGATGGTTTTAAAGCACTGCTCGAGGTTTGCACAACACAATGTTAATGCCTCTTTGGTACAACCAGACCTCCAGATAAGGTGCGAACTAGGCCTTTTTACACATGAAAATCTTGTAAATACGACAGCTTTATTATTTTCCTGTGTACATTTACACACAAGTTTAGAGCAGAGGGCAATGCAAAGGTCAGGTTACTTGACAGAAAGCAAATCGCTTCTTTAGATTTTTATCCATGTGGATATAATTGCAAGTGTAAGGGAGGAAGGGCTGATTTTCCCCCTTGTACATTCGGCACAAGAGACTTAATACTCATGCAATAGTGGGGAGACATCCTCCTTGCCCTTCCCTGGCTACAGCGAAAGAGGGGCAAGACACATTAGGAATCCATTTTGTGCACCTCTAGACTACCTTTATGGACTAGGCCGCATCCCGAGCCCTGAGAAGCCTTCTCTCCCCTTTGCAGCGCCGCGCACACTGATAGCCCCCACCTCCTCCTCCTGTGTCTGTGCCGTCCAGGCTTCTTTCTCACTGATGCTCTGGCGTGAATGGTTGCAAACAGAAACTGTATTCTTTTATCCTTCCTCTGAGCTCATTTCCCTGTGTGTGACCGGGGTGAATCTCACCTTGTGGCCCATTCGTCTCCCCAAACCTGCTCTTGCTCCTCTCACCCCCCACCTTTGGGAGTTATTGCCTGCACAACCTTTTGCCCACCATTCTCCCTTTGATGTAACCGAAGTGTGACCTTTCTCCACTGACCACCCCAGAGTGCCCCCAATATAACTAGCCCCTGTGCCACTATATCTTGCCTAAGAATAACACCTATCAATCCACTCATTCATGCACTGTGGCGCCATGACGAATACATTTTAGATCAAGCCCTCTGATAACGTATCCGGGGGGCAAGACCCAGTACCCTTCACTCCTACAAAGGCCTGAGGCGGGAATGTGTAAATATGTGTCTACAATTTATAGGTGTCCCCACATTTTAGCACATGGTTTATATTCTGTATTATTCATTGCATGTCAGGAGATAGTATGTAGCTTAGCTTAGACAGAATGACCTCTTCCTGTGGAACCGACCTGACCTTCACACCACCCACATGAGTCAAGCTGACCACGCGCCGCTCGAAGTAACAGCCCTGCACCAGCCAATCATGTGGAGCCAGCCCATGTACTGCCATACTGTATCTATGTTGTCCACCAATCCCAATGCAACTTAATGTACCCATAGAGAATCACCACCAGTGACGATTCTAAAGCATATAATGTACTGTATTCTGTATTATGATTCAGAGAGCTCTCAAGGCAGGAGTCCTCTGCATGCATATACCTTTATAAAAACTTTACTTTCCTCACAACCTTTCACCTGGTATCATTCCCTACTGGGGTGTGTCCTTTAGTATTTGTCTACAATTGTATTTTGGGTAATGACCACCTTCACATGCCATAGATAAATGCCTCTGAAACAGAATGTATTTCTCTGAAGCCTTTCAAAAAAAGAAACTGCACACTGTGATAAAAGGAATGGTTTATTTCCATTCATCTTCTGTTGTGTTGCTGCTCGTGGAGCCATCAGAAGCACTGTGCATATGTATTTTCCTAGCATTTTAGGATTGTAAAATTAATAAGATGGAAAACTAAGTTGCAATTGAGAATTAATATTTTGTAACAAATTATGCTTTTTTCCATGAACAATTGTATTTTTCAGAGTTCCTGTGATGTGCGCATAATCATGCAGATCATTTTTACACTTATAATTTAATGTACACTACAATTATAAAAACAGTGTGTAGAATAATGACTATGCATGGTCTAGTTTACATCCATTTAACCTTGCAGGCAATGGAGTACATTAGTATAAATAGTCAGTGGCAGCAGAGTCTTGGTTCAAAGGTGAGTGATTGTCATTACAACAATCACAGGTGTTATAGCCTCTCAAATCTTCAGGACTACAATTAAACATCAAATGAAAGGTGCATTTGTAATTGAAATTGAAACTCAGCAAAACCTGTCCCTGTGATAATCTAGATAGGTATTTAACTTTATGTAGCGCTTCAACATCTAGGCACTGTGATTATTGTACCTCTGTCGATACTCAGTTAACCGCCCTTTGGAGTATATTAGCCAATAAGATAGCTCAGCCGGTTGAGCACGCGTTGCTGCAACCTGTGCGTGATCTGTAGGTTGCAGGTTCGAATCCTGGCAAGGCCAACTCAGCCTTTAAACCTTTCAAGGTCGATAAAGGAGTACCGACTTCGGTTTGGTGATAATTGTGATAAATATGTTCTATGTACAGCGCTTTGCCAAAAGCGCTATATAAATAACCATTTGACCATGAGATTAGATATAGAATTTAGCATGGAGTCCTTGCCTCCCTGCACTGCTGTATCATAACATTGGCATACCATTAGGTAGTAATAGCTCCAGGAAAAGAGGACTTTCATTAATCATCAAAAGACAATTCTGCTATCGAACCTCAAAACACACAACACAATTCATGCTTGCTTTACTATGTAATTGGCTAGGTTTTTGTGTTTTCAACATTTAAATATATACAGGAGAGATCAAATGGCCGGAAAGCTGCCGCATATTAATGATTTCCATACAGTTTTTGCACAGGTCGGCTGGATGTCACATACATTTTACTATCTTGCAAAGGAGAAAAGTCATTTTTACTCTTTTAAAATCACATTTACTCTCAAAGTTTAAAAATAGGGCGTAAAATACTCCCAATCTTATGTGGAGCACTGGGTACAAGTGCTGTTTAATTAATGTTTCATTGTAAATGTAAGATTTTGGGACCAGCAGAAAAAAAGGAACAATTTACTTACCTGTAACTGTTGTTCTCCAGCATGGGTCTGGCATGGATTCACATGCTCATGAATAAAAGAATACATAGCAGTACACACATGCACAACCACGGGAGCTGGCAAGGCTCAACATTAAGCATTTCAACAACTCAACATTAAGCATCTCATACCTCCTCACCAGGCTCACCTTCAAGCGAACAGGTTGCGAAGCACTGCTTGGCCGACTCTGGACTCCTCCCTGGAATCCCGGTCGATGCAGTAAAATTTTGTAAAGGTATGCGTCGACCTCCACGTAGCAGCCCTGCAGATGTCCAGCAGGGGCACACCAGATAGGAACGCCGTAGTTGCAGCGATCGCTCTGGTCGAATGGGCTTTCGGATGGCCAGGCAACGGTCAGTTTGCCAACCGATGACAGTGTGTGATGCACCCCGAGAGCCACCTGGAAATGGAAGCCTTGGAGAGGGCCTTCCCTTGGTTCACAGGTCCAAAGTTCACAAACAGCTGAGATGTCTCCCAAAAACTCTTTGTGCGGGCAACGTAAAACTTCAGTGCTCTAGCCACATCCAGCAAGTGCAAAGTCCTCTTAGCCGGCGACGGGAAGAAAACAAGTAACACCAAGGGCTCGTTGAGATGGACGTCCGACGGCACCTTCGGTATGAAGGAAGGGTGCGTCCTCAGCACGACCCTCGTTCCGTGGAATGTCAAGTACGGAGGCTTACAGGAGAGGGCCTGGATCTCTCCCATTCGTCGTGTGGAGGTGATGGCCACCAGAAACGGCGTCTTCCACGATAGTAATTTCATAGGCACCGAATGCAGAGGCTCGAACGGAGGACCCATGAGCCTAGTCAGCACCACATTGAGCTCCCACGCCGGGGCCGGAGCCTTCACCGGCGGGAAAGAGCGGAAAAGTCCTTTCATGAACTTCTTAACCAGGCGATGCGACCACAGTGACGACCACCCCGGAGTTCTAGTGTAGCGGGAGATAGCCACCAGATGGATCTTGATAGAAGCATGTGCTAGCCCCGCCTTGGCCAGCGACAGCAAATATGGCAGCACTTGAGGGGCCGTAGAGGGTTTATCTTGTGCACTGCACCAGATGGTGAACCTCTTCCATTTATGTCCATAGCACTTAAGAGTCGAAGAAGCACTGGCCTTGGCAAGTACCTCCTTGCAGTCTGCCGGGATCTCATATCCTCCAAACTCTAGCGCTGCAGGAGCCAGGCCTGCAGGTTCAGCGACCCCAGGTCGTGGTGCAGAATCGCACCTCCTTCTCTGGCTATATCTGCATCTGCCGGACGCTTGACTGGAGGGGACGCCGACATGTCCAGAAGGTCCGGTTACCATATCTGCCTCGGCCACGCCGGTACGACGAGGATCGTCCTGCACTGGGACCGTCTGAGTTGACGGATAGAGTCGCAGAAGAATCGGCATCGGTGGGAACGCATAGAGAAACAGGCCGTCCCAGGAAATGAGAATGCATCCCCATGCTCCCCGGCTGGGGAAACCTGCTGGCGAACCTCCGGCACCTGGTGTTTGTCGCTGTCGCAAACAGATCGATCTGGGGATTGCCCCATCGTCGAAACAGTAGGTCCACCTGATCCTGACGAAGTTCCCACTCGTGGCAAGAGCGCAGCTCCCTGCTGAGTGAGTCAGCGACAGTGTTCTTCATTCCTGCTAGATGAAAGGGTGCCAGGAACATCTTCTGGTTGACGGCACAGTGCCAAAGGTCCTGCACTTACTTGGAGAGCTTTAGGATCTGGTGCCCCCCCCTGCTTCCGAATGTAGAACATCGTGGTGGTGTCGTCGGTGAAGACCTGCACCACCTTGCCCTTGAGGGACGGAAGGAATGACTTGAGGGCCCAAAACAGGGCTTGGAGCTCCAGAACGTAGATGTTCAAGGATCTCTCCTCTGTGAGCCACAGGCCTCTTGCGTGGAGATTTCCGGTATATGCGCCCCATCCCTCCAGGGAGGCGTCCGTTGCCACCGTCTCCTGATGCGCTGGGGTTTGAAAGTCTGTGCCCGATGCGAGATGCGTGCGGACACCCCACCACCGAAACGCTCGACGGAATGTCTCATTGAGGGCGATCTTGTCCTCGAAGCTTCCCGCCACTTGCATCCAACGGGCATCGAGGAACTCCTGCAGCGGGCGCATCCGCAGCCTGCACAGCCGAATGAGGTAGATGCATGACGACATAATGCCGAGCAGGGACTTGATGGACCTCACCCTGGCAACTTCCATGGTCAACAGCCGTTGTACCTTGCCCAGGATAGCTTTTATCCTGTCCTCCAATGGTGAAGCTAGGCACACCACCATGTTGAGTCTGGCTCCCAGGAACCGAGCGTCCTGCGATGGCTCAAAGCAGGATTTTGCATAGTTTATCGAGAACCCCAGTCCCGTGAGCAGGCTGACGGTCCTCGCTGTGTGTTCGACGGCGAGTTCCCTCGACTTCGCTCGGATGAGCCAATCGTCCAGATAGGGGTAGACGTGGATTCCCCTGCAGGCGCAGCCGTGCCACCACCGGTGCCAAGCACTTGGTGAAGACCCTTGGGGCTGACTTCAAACCGAAGGGAAGGGCCTTGAATTGGTAGTGCCACTCTTGGACCACGAAGCGCAGAAACTTTCGATGCCCCTTGTGTATGGAGATGTGGAAGTAAGCATCCTCCAGGTCCAGCAACGACAGGAAGTCTCCTTCCTCCAGCTGTCCCAGCACCTGCTGAAGGGTGACCATCTGGAACTTCTGGGTTTTTATCTATTTGTTGAGGCGGCAGAGATCTGGAATGGGCCGCCAACCGCAGTTCTTCTTTCGGACGAGGAAGTACCGCGAGTATACTCCGGAGGCCCGGAGCCTCTTCGGGGCGAGTTCTATCGTGCCCTTTTTCAGCATTGCTCGTACCTCTAGAAGTAGTTGTGGAATGTGGTTTTCTTTCCTGGCCACAGATGGGAAACGGGGACACTTCCTTTGGAACTCCAGGGTGTGTCCGTGGTCCAGGGCATCCAGCACCCAAAGGTCAGTGGAGATGGACTTCCACACACCGACCAAGTTCGCCAGCCGGCCTCCCACCGGGGTGCTCAGGTGGGAGCCCGACATCACACCCGGTTCAGTCCTGCTTCGCTGAGGTCATACCACCTTGGGCCCCTTGGCGATGACAACGATTTACTCTGGCTTTGCTGCGGCCTCTGTAGGCTTCCTGGGACAAAGAACGGGCCGCTTGACGGTATGAAGAAGAGCTGCCACCGAATCTTTTGGAGGCACCCTGTGACTTGCCTCGGGGGGACCGAAAGGACAGCCGTTGTTGCTGGAGTGTGCCCAAGGCACGGACCGTCTCGGTGTCTGCCTTGATGGCCTGCAGTGACTCATCTTCCGCCTTGCCGAACAAGTTGTCTTTGTCGAAGGGCATGTCCAGTACCATCGCCTGGACGTCCTGATGGAAGTTGGTGGCCTTGAGCTAACCACACCGGCGAATGCAAACGCTGTTGTCCATCTGGCAGAACCTGGTGTCGGCGATGTCCACGGCCACCATGGTGCCATGGTCCGAAGCCCTCTTGTCTGGGAGGAAGTCCAGGAGAGGGGCAATTTTAAACCACAGCTCCCTATCGTATCAGGCCACGATTGCGAGACTGTTGGCCATCTTAATGGTAGTCGCCGCCGATGAGATGACCCTTCGTCCCATGGCGTCCAGCTTCTTCCCCTCGCCATCGGTGGGGAAGTGGAAGTCTATGCCGCCGACCCTGCAGATTTCTTCCTGGCCACCGCGGAGACCACCGAGTCTGTGGACGGCTGCGCCCTGAGGCACATTGGTGCAGAGTCTGGAACCTGGTATTTCTTCTCGTACCAGTCTCTCTTCGCCTGGGTCAAGGATGGGTTCTTCAGGAGGGACAGCCCTTCGTCCCTGATGTCATCCAACAGCGGGACCGAGAGTACGGTCTTCCTCTCGGCCTCTCGTCGCTGATAAAGGAAACCCTCCTCCTTTTCCTCTGGGTTGAGCTGGAACAGCTCTGAGGCCCTGGAGATCATGGCGTGGAAGGATCCGATCGCATCAGGGGGAGAACCCTGGGTACCAGAGACGGGAGATCCGTTTCGTCGTCGTCGCCGCCATATCCGACTCAGTCTCATCCCTCGGCGGAGGGGATGGAAGGGAGGGGTGGTACGGGGGGGGATGATGGACTAGTCTCCTCTTAGCTGGTGGATCCTCCGACGTTCCAGGCGATGGATCGCCCGTCGGCGTGGGCAGCCTTGTCCTCATCTCCGTGCACAGGATCCACAGAGCTTGTAGGATGTCTTCCGACCTGTCCGTCGGTGGTGGAAGCGGTTTCGAAGGGAGTGGCCTGGGGTCCGGTTCCTCCCCACCTTGCTGTTCCTCGTCTCTTCCCTCATCGATCTCCCCATCCGCATCATTGCGGTCCTTCCCGTAGAGCCCGGCCTTGACGCCCTTCTTCTCAGGAACTGTCAGGCCTGAAAGCTCCTCCTCAGAAGAGATCTCCGAGACTAGCTGGACCACTGCGCCCGCCCCTTCTCGGCCAGGGGCGACGGTCTCGGGGAGATGAGCGCTATCTTCACGGGAGTCTTTTCAATGGGCACGAATGATGATGATGATTCCCTCCGGGCGGGCAGGGAAACTCGTTTTGGTGGATGTCTCCTGGGCACCGCCTCTGCGGCCTTCGCCAGGGAAGCCACCACTCCCTCAATAGACATTTTGGCTTGGTGAACCTGGGCCTTCATGACCTTAGGCGCGTCTGAGGCCATCACCGTGGAGGGGGGGTCAGCACCTCCCTCCCCCTTGGCTTTCTCCGTCCGAGACGATCGGGCCCTCTCCCAAAGCTTACCCGGTTGCTCAGACTTCCTTCTCTTCGCTGAACCAGAACGTTGGCTCGTGGTTGACGGCATTGGCGAAGCTGTGCCCAGCCTGGCTGCCGAGGAGCCCGTACCCACGGCACACCCGGTGCCTGTGGACTTGCGGTGCTTTGCCTTCTGTTGGGCCCCGGTCGCCGGAGCGCCCTCAAAAGGTCTTAGAAGACCGCCCAGATTTTCTCTTGGGAGAAGTACGTTGCCGGGGCTCACCTGCCGCCGGGTTCCTGGTCTCCAGCCACTCAGCGAGCCGCTTGTGACCGCACTTCATGGTGCGGGAGGACATGTCCTTGCAGAACGCACAGGCCTCCACCACGTGCGATTTGTCTGCGTGTAGCCAGTAAAGGCCCCAGGAGTGCCCATCCTCCTTGAAAACGTTCTGTAGTTTGCATCCTGGGCAGATCCTGAACAGAGGCGTCGAGTCTCCTTTGTCTTCGGCCATGTCCACGCAGGGTAGGCCTCAAGGATCTTCTAGAATCCTCCAAGAAGTGAAGTTCAATGAAAATTTGCCCTTGAGGGGCGTAGAAGCTTCCGAAAGCGGGTCCCCGTTAATCGGATGATGAATCGATGAAGCTGGAGGCTCAATTGACCAAAAACAATTGAGAAAATTCTCTGAAAAAACGCAATACGCAGTAGAAGCTAGAGAGCTATAGCACGAGGACTCCCAACACTTGAACGTGCGGTAAAAATCTGAAGATGGCTGCCAGCGGAGGGGCTTGGATAGAGGGCAGTCATTGGCTGGGGGCAGTATGACTCAGAGACCAGTGATTGGTTATTAGGAGAAAGACAATTCAGAAACAAAACAAACTGATTTTTTCTTTATCGAGGATTCCCAGCCTGACGACGGGGAATTTGTTTATTTATTTGTTGTGCGCACCAGACCCTGAGGTAGCAGGGTGCATGAGAGCAAGTAGGTTTACAGCTTAGTTACAAAGATTACACATTTACAGAACATGGCACCACAAGGTGAGACAATACCAAGAACAGGCGTATAGCCAAACAGACATGATAAACTAGATTTACAAGTAGCAAGTCAGTCATCATCTTTAGCCTAGGCGAGGCACGAGTGGTGGGTAGATGGGACAGTGCAGGTTACATAGTATCCTCAGTAAGCCATTTTATAGTGTTCTGTCTGAATTTGTTGAACGTCTGGTCAGAACTAAGTGCATACGGTAGGGAGTTCCATAATTGAGCTGCCTTAACTTGGAGGCTGGCTCCTCCAATGGTGGTAAATTTGAATTTGGGCACTAGGAGGCCATTGGGGCTAGCTGTTCTGGTAAGTCTAGTAGGGTTTTTTTCTATAGAATCGTTCTGTGAGATAGCGGGGGGCTTTATTATTTAAGCATTTATGGATGAGGGATACAGCTTTGAGGTTGATTTTTTCTTGGGTAGATAGCCATTTGTATTTCCGTCTTATTTCGGAGATATGAGCTCTTCTAGAAATGCTTAGAGCTGCACTAAGTGCATTATTTTGGAGCACTTGTATTCTGTTGATTATTTGTTTGGTAGACCCTATGTAGAGGGACTTACAATAATCTAACTTTGATAGGATGAGGGCTCTGGCTAGGATAAGACAACTGTCAACTGATAAGAATGGTTTCCCGGCTCGTATTAATTGACATGTATAAGCTGTGGATGAGGCCAATGAATTCACCTGTTTGGTAAGGGAGAGGGTTGAATCAAGGTAAAAACCTAAGGTTTTTACTTCTTTGGCGACCTAAATAGTGTTCCCATCGATGATAAATGCTGAGTATTTTTGGTTAAGTTTAGAGATGCGAGCTGTCGTGCCCATGAGAATGAGCTCTGTTTTGTCATCATTTAAACATAGGCCGTGGTTGGCCATCCATGCCTGCACAATGCTATAGATTCTATTCATCAAAGCCAGATCTTCACCGTAATCCCCAGTAAGTGGTAGGAGAATCTGGGTGTCGTCTGCGTAGTTGGTGTAGGTGACGCCCAGATTGTCAAGATCGTCAAAGATTGGCTTTGTGAAAATGTTGTAAAGTGTTGGCGAGACACAGGATCCCTGGGGCACTCTGCAGGTGATGGTTATTGGGTCAGCTGCCGGTGAGGAGGAGAACACCCTCATAGTCCTGTCACTGAGGAATGACTGTATCCAGGCTATGGCCTCCCCTGAGAAGTGGGCTGCAGAGTCTAAGTGGTTACACAGGACTCTATGGTCCACCAGGTCAAAGGCGGCTGAGAGGTCTAGCAGGAGGAGGAGGGCTATTTTGCCCTCGTCTCTGAGTGAATCAATTTGGGCCTTTAAGTCGATAAGGGCAGTCTCAGCGCCGTGTTGAGGTCGGAAACCAGATTGGCGGACGCCAAGGAGCTGGTTTGCCTCAAGGAAGCACTGAATTTGGGTATAGGCTACCTTATCTATTATTTTTAGTAAGAAAGGCACCGTGGTGATGGGCCTGTAGTTTGTGGGAATATTGGGGTCCAGTGTTTGTTTTTTCAGAAGAGGGAGTACCCAAGATTCCTTTAGGTTACATGGAATGGTGCCCGTAGTAAAGGAGGCATTGATAAGTTTTGTGATGAAGGGAGCTAGATCTCTAGCAGCGTCCTTGATCATTTGTGCTGGGCATTGGTCGCCTTTGCAATTGGAAGGTTTAAGGCTCAGAATAGTTTTCTCTACCTCGATCACTGAGACCTTGGAGAAATTGAATTGGGAAGTTTCTTTAGGTATAGTTATGGTAGTTTTGTTCAAGGGAGTCGGGTTGTGGGCTAGTAGTGAGGCTTTCTTTAGAGCAATTTTGGTTTGGAGTTTGGACACTTTTTTGGTTAATGCCAACTGTATGTTTGTGCACCAGGTTTTGTCTTTGATGGAGTCATCCTGTGCTACGATGGGAGTTTCCAGTTCTTTTAGGATGGAGAATAGCTCCTTCATGCTGGAATTGGCTTGGGTAATCCTGTTATTATAGGTTTCTCGTTTGGCCAGGATGATGTCCTTTTTGTATTGCGTTGAAATGTTTATTAGGTTAGTTTTATTTTCCGCAGTGGAATGTAGGTTCCATGCTGTTTCTCATTTTCTTTTCTGAAGTCTTAAGTTTTTTTTAGGCGGGGTGTAAACCAGGAGTTCAGGTGCTTTTTAGGTTTACTATTCCTAAGTTTGAACGGGGCAATGCTATCGAGAGCGAGGGTCATAGCATTATTGAATTCCTCCACTAGAAGCCCTGGATCAGCATGGTCAGGTAGATGGTTATGTTTGGGAATGATATGTGGCAGAATTTTATCCGCCGTGATATTTTTCTTGTTTCTAGTTAATGTGGCTGTGGCGAGGAGTGTTGGACCTATAGGTCTATTGGTATTCATTGTAAAGGAAATTAGGTGGTGGTCTGTCCAGATTTGGGGGCAATAGTTGTGATGGATAGGTTGCAATTGTGGCATGCAATCCAGTCCAGAGTTCTCCCTTTGGTATGGGTGGATGCATTCACCTTCTGCGAGAAGCCTAGTTCTGTTAGGGTGTTGGCTACGGCAGTGGCCTGATAATCATTGATATCATTGTACCCTAGGTTAAAATCTCCTAGCACAAGAGTTTGTGAGGAATTTTTTAATTTCTCGGAGATAATAGTGGTGATATCTTCCTTAAAAGGTACCGATAGGGCCAGGGGGTCTGTAGAGGAGGTGAATATTTAATGTTTGAGAGTTGGCAGTAATTAGTTTGATCGAGAGGGACTCACAGGAATTAAGGTTAGGTGTAGAGATATTTCTCATGGAGAGATTAGTTTCGGCGATAATCGTTATTCCTCCGCCTCGAGCGTTTGGTCTGTCAGCTCTAAGGATGGTGTAGTTGTCGGGGACTGCTAAGGTTAGTGCGGGGTCAGCTGCTTCGTGGAGCCATGATTCAGTAATGGCGAGGAAGTCAAGATCATTTTTTAGGATTGCGTCTGCCACGTCTATAGCATGAGCGACTAATGATCTGGCATTGATTAAGGCAGCTTTTAGGTCAGGATCCGGCTGTACCGTAAGAGGCGGGTTGGTGGTGGGCTTATTTCTTTTAGGATAGTGTTTGTGACTGGGAGGAGCAGTAGTTTCTGGAGGTGGGAGTGGTTTGGGTCGAAGGTGACCCAGATTAATGTTATATTTATTGATAGGTTCAAATATTTTAGGTAGGCGAGCTCTAAGTCTGTAGTTTCTCTGAGCTATATTGCAGTGTGATTTGGAGATAGGTTGTGTATGGGCAACTAAACCCTCTAGGGGAAGGGTTGTTGGCATGGTGATGTATACAATAGTGCTAAGTATAGCTATCAGAGTGGTGAGTAATGCTCGAGGGGCTAGGTTTGGTTGGTAAGAATACATAATGTAGTTACTAGTCAATCTGAGGCTTGTTGTTTCCCACAACAAGCAAATATTGGCCAGCATTCAGCTAGGTATTAGGCAAAGAGGGCTATGTTAGGGAGAGTAGACTGAGTGCCGCAGTCGAGTACTGGATACTGGGCGGAGAATATTCACGAGCATGTGAATCCATGCCAGACCCCATGCTGGAGAATTCACATTTACAAATTACAGTAGTACCACGAAGCTAGCATGTGTGGCAGCATTCATATAAAGTAAATAGCATGTAACACGCACAGCAAATCCTTTGATTTGCATAATACACATGAACATGCACTTAAATGCATGCCGTAGCCACCTTTTGACTCTAGCATATTTTGTCACATTTTGCATACCTGGTTAGACGTTCTAAGCACATTTACCAGTAAATGTGCAGAAATCCCCAACACTTCTGTGGTGAGTATTTATTCCAATGTCCACAACGTCCTTCGTTGTGGTTTTACCTTTGCAATTTCGGGCCCCATGATTGTGGAGAAATGACTGATGTCACTTCCTATGATATCACCTCCTGTGATATCACCCCATGTGTGAATCAAGAAGGGGTCCGGTTTGATTCCCAGAGCAAATGACTTAGCAATACTAGCCCTTACGCTTCTATTTCGTTCCTCCCTTTTTCACAAGCCAGTTGGCAGAAGAGAGAGCAAATAAACATTTTTAAAAAAAGAGGATTGCCAGGGTCAGCATGCACACATTGATACAAACACAGAAAATGAGGCACACCTGTTGGCAGTGGCTAATCCTTCATGACCCTACTCGTAAACTCCTCCTTTTAAAACTACCTTTCAGTTCCCCAATATTTTGTGCCAGCTCTGCCCCGGTCTACAATACATGCCTGCTATCGAACATGTAGCACCACCCATTTCAGGTTAGTTTCCGCTTTGCACCCTAAAACACGAACTACCAATAATCAAAAGAATCTGCTCATGTTTACTGCATCATCAAGAAGAAACTCTTTAGCAGAGGTTTAAGTGGACTGGGGGTCTAGCCGGATGTCAGTCCCAGCAGTCCTTACAAATTGCCCTGGATCTGGGGCTAAACCAGAGCTCACTGCTCGGACTACCTGTGCGTAATAAAATAACGTGTGGCAATACTGCTCTTTTCCAGTAGATGTCAGGATCAGCTAAGTTTGTAATCACCTTATTAGTTAAAGGCATTGGCAATTAATGTACGTGTTTTCTAGCACAGAAGGGAACTTGTATATATAGAATATTCAAGAGAATAAATAGTTTGATTTTTTGCAACATATTGTTCAAAGGAGGTTTGCATGGCATTTCGGTGCTGGGCTGCCCTTATAGGTGGGACAAAGACTGATATGCTTATGTATATTACTCCTTTGTGAAAAGTACAGAGAGCAAAAAGCAATGGCTGCAGACTCTTAAAGTGGGGGGAAAAAAAAACACAGAACAGGTTATCATGCCATGTTCTTTCTAGAGCGGGGCTCCTGCTACCTTTTTTGTATTTTTGCAAGGAACTTGGGGTTGGTCACCCTAAGTTACCAAGGGGAATCCAGACGTGGACCCCTTACTCACTGTGCTCAGAGAAGCACAGCTCCACCTCACTGATAAGGCCCAACAAGGCTGAAACATGTGTCTGAGGTTGCTGTTGGTACTCCTGGTCAAAGGAGGTTTGCCTGGCATTTTGGTGCTGGACTGCCTTTTGGGGGCAGGCAAAGACTGATATGCAAATGGGTATTCCTCCTTTGAGAAAACTAGTGAGCAAAAGTGATGGCTGCAGACTCTCAAAGTGGGGGAAAAAATTATTTCTAGAAAGAGGCACCTGCTACCTTTTTTGTATTATATTAAAGTGTTGCCCTTAAAATTGATTTAATAAAAGGACTGCATATGAATCACACATTTTCCTCATAAGTACTGAGGCATTGGAACGTGCGTTGATATATTTTGATTTGATGTCAAATTTATATTTTAGTATCTTTATTTTAGCAGATTGTATTTTCATCTGCTCATTAACTATGCTTAAGATGCACTTTAAAATAAATTGTAGTTCCTTTCCTTCTGGGTTTAAAACCTCCAATTGCGTCTGTTAAGCCATGTGTATATGTGCATGTGCACCGAGTCTTTCAGATGTTCTCGCCCTCCTCAGGATTCTGGGGTCCATGCAGGTGTGCAACATCATTGAGCTAGTCGGGCTCCAACCCCCCCCCCCAAACCCCCTGAAGTGTGAGCTGAGGGGTGGAGCTTCTGTGCAGGGCCTTTGTTAACAGCAAAGCCGTTTAACTTCGATGTCCTGTTCTGTCCAGCCACGGCTCTGTAGGTCAGGGCTAGAGCCCGATATGCTCAATTGTGTTGCGCCCCTGGTTAGGAGTGCACGGGATCAGCTAACGGACACTCCAGACACAGCTGAAGGCAACACTCCATTGAAAACAGATTTATTTTATCTGTGAGCTGTAGTTCTAGGTGTGTGCCGTGCTTCCCTTCACTGGAGAATAGTCCTTCTGAATACAACACTTAACATGGATAAACAACTTTCTTGGCACAGGATGCACCGCCGACTATACTTGAACTTGCCTACTCACTTGCAAACTGTTTTTATTTGAAGGTGTGGTTTTGCAATCTAATGTAAGCTTTGTATGGACTATAAAGGCATTGTGACGTGCATCAGGAGTGACGGTGCGGACAGGCGGGTGCAGGTCAGAAGCACCCGAGTGATGATCTTCAATGGGTATGGGGATATGTTATGAAATGCAGAGAACCCGAGGTCTGATCTTTTGAAGTGCTTTGTGGAAACCTTAGTTACGTAAAGCATTTCATTATTAGCACCCGCATTCAGATGAAGACATTTTTAGGCAATTGAAATTGTGATGTGGGGTTAGTACTTGCATGCCAGGGGGGGTGATTAGAAGGGGGTGGGGGATAGGCGGCATCTCCTCACAGCAGTCGTTAAGTGAGTGCTGGCAGACTTAAAGGAGAGAGTTAACTGCTTATAACATTGCAACTGCACTAGAATAATCTCATTAGAATGCGTAAAGACGTTAGATGCCCCTATAAAAAGAAGTTTGCCCCTCTCCCGAAGTATCTGAAGTTAGTGCCTCTCCCAGCATTTGAAGTGTTAGCCCCACCTACATTTTAGCCTAGCAGCACCACTGAATATGCGCACTTGCATTTTGTTAGGCAGAGAAGTGAGGGAAGCCTTTCCCGAAACTCGCGGTGTTAAAGTTTTACTGTGTTTGTACAGAAAAATGTACTTGAACAAACGCAGAACAACTCTAAAGTTGCTGCTTTCAAGAAAGGCTTCCACCGCCTCTCTGCATATTGCGCTTTAAAATGTACTATTTGATAGTTAGTCCCCTCATCAGACCTTGAGTGGTAGAACAGTGGGGGCCGAGCCACCAAGTTTGCCTCATCCATTTTCTGAAGTGGCCCCTCCCATCACCAGTTAGCGCCCTCCCCCGCCCCGAAATGTTGGTTTTATTGCATTCCTGGGAGGAGGGCAGGTTTATGTGTGGGGATAGAGGGCAAAAGGGAGATGGCAGCGGCTGGGTGTGTTTGATAAGGGGAAATAGTCGATTTTCTTTTTTTTTCCTAACAAAAACAAACAGGCTGGGTAGATAAGAGGGGTTGGTAAAATGAGTGTGTGCATAATGGCAAACAGTGGATAAAACAAAATGTGATCCACAGAGGGAATAAAATACATCATGTGGTGACAAGCATTTCCAATGATGGCAGTTTCAAGTACTAGAAATAGTGCACATATGGTCCTGTGATGGGCTCAAGATATGCTCTGGCAGCCCTTGAAGTATGGAGGCCAGAATTGTCAAGAAGTGTTCATTTTGGAGTTCCCTGCAACCCCTATGGGTATAATCTGGAGACTGCCAGGCCCAACAGACAAAAGTAACAGAGCGAAGGATTGACTGTGTAAAAGGTTATAAACCTGGGAGCAACAATAGGAAAGGTTATTAGAGGAAGAGTAGGTGAAATCTATCCTCCAAGAACCACAAACCTCTGTACTCTGGGGCAGCGATGGAGGCAGGGAATCCACCATCACCCACCAGCAGGTCAACAGTTCATAACAGACTTTGCCTGCTAAATCGCAGAGATGGGTGAAAAGCCATATGGTCGCATGCACTGCAACAACCCAAACCATGCCTTCCAACATTAAATAAAACAGGTTCCCCTAGCGTCTCTCTTTAGGAGTGACAGTTCTGTTTTTTTCCCTCAACAAATAGGGATGGTGGTCTTCTCTAATGTGCCCCAAGTGAGTACCATTAGGCTTAATGGATTAACTGGCAAGTGTAAGACTCGTGTGATATCTAGAAAACAACATATTGCCACTGCCCTATTTAAACCCAGCTGAGAAATGTAGCGAGTATTCAGTCAACAAATGGGTGTTTACTAAATAGAAAATCGGAAGCAAAACTCTTTTTGTGAAGCATAAGATCCTATCATATAAAAATGTAACTTGGGTAGGGCGTTTTACCTTAACAGCCTTCTTTCGAACATCCACCCAGCACATTCACACCGAGGGATACGGGTGCCCATTTTACAGAGATTCGCGATACGGGTGCCCATTTTACAGAGATTCGTGTCAAATTAAAAGGGTTTGTTCGTATCCCATGAAGGACGACTGGGCCTTCCATCCGTTGGCGGTTGATCAACTGAACAGCACCGAAGACTTGAGCGATATTGATTCACACTTGTTATTTACAAGGGTGAGAAATACCAAAAGCTGTGAAGAAATATCACATAAAAACACAAGTTATTATTAAGGCGCTTTCTCCCACTTAAGCATCGGTTTAGTGACAAGGCCGGGCTTGAAGGGAGTTAAACAAATTAAATTAAACAGAGTTGCGCCATTGACCAACGGATGCTCAACGGGGCATCTTACACCAGAAGCTGCTTGGCTTCGTTTCCTCGAGCATCGACACGCATGGCCCCGTCGCTTCTTTCAAAACCAGGCTGCTTTTCATACTGTAACTTATCTACATCCATTAGGAGGGCCCGAGCTTTGCCCGGCGTCGGAGGCGTCTCTGGTGAAGGCGTGATTGGGTACATGCTGCGCAGGAGGGGCCTGATCCTAAGGCAGCAGTCACGGTTACCAGGGTAACGAGAGCCTCATTCGGGATCGGGAAACCGGATACGCACCTCGTTACGTGCCCACGCGCCAATGACCTGACTAGCTAAGAGCACTGACAGAAAATGGCTGCGCAACTAATGGGAAGCAGTCCATATATTCACGTCACTCATTGGCAGATGTCGTGGGCGGGAGCGTTTACCATCCCTGCACTTTTATTTGAAAAAGAAACCGTTCTGGAATGGTTTCATTTTAAAATAGAAGAGTGATGGGGTTTTTGGGGAGTGGGGGCAGGCCACCAGGGGAAAACGTTCCACTACTTCTTTTCGTACATTTCTACCACTGGCCAAACAGACCATGCAGGCGCAGTCCGAATTGTATTTACATTCTTTGGAGACACTTCACTTGTCCCAAACGTCGCTATTACTGTGTACTGCAAAGTCCAGATTCATGTCCAGTGTTCAACTGCAGATGCATAATTTATCACAGCTCAGGCAAATAAACATGGCTCTGAATAAGTAGACGACAGCTACAGAAGAAACGGCACGTTTCGGAACACAAATGTATAAAATGAGGAATTAAGGGGAAGAGCAGAGCCTTGGTTAATAAAATATACCAACGTTATGTCTGGTTTGCGAAAGCACACTACCCCAACGATATGGATTGTGCACACAGAAGGTTTAAACTCACCGTTTCCGTTTTGCACTAATACGAATGTGCTCAGGTCATATTTCCTACTGTAAAATCCGCCAAATTAAACCGCAAAAAGGCGGATTAAGACCAGGAGTGCGGACAGGTGTGAGAGACCTGGGGACAGAGACAAAGCCGCGTGTAGAGCATGAAACTTATAAAACGCAGGTACACCACGAAAGATCAGACTCATTCCTCGCACTTGCGTCAGTGGGAGTTGAGATTCTATTGAAATCCCCGAGGCGAGCATTCTGCACTCTGACCATCCCTTTAATTTCTCTCAAATTGTGTACATGGGACACGAAACGAAGCTCCTTTATGAGCATGTCAAGGCCCTATAACAACCAATGATCACAGGTTGCAGCACATACACTTCTCTGAAACCAGTCCCTCATCCTCTCCTGTGGCACTCAAAAACAACCTAGAACCAGTGCTCAAGATAACATTTTGAAGTGGGAGTATTTTATACCCTATTTTTTTACAGTTGGGAGTAAACTGATATTTTAGGGAGTATTTTACAAGAAAGCAAAAATATGTTTGAACTATAAAACAAATGTTTCTGTAATTAATATTTCTATGCACCTTAAAAGATTGTATCCAGGGGTCCTCCAATTACACCATAAAAACGTGTACTAAAAAAGGAGCACACAGCTGGCAAGAAGCAACACTGTTTATTACAGCTGGGCGAGCACAAATCAAAACAGACCAGTGGAATATATCTGATCAATGGAAGCTGACACCTAAATGTACTGTAAACATTAGTTTTACACCATAAATCACAATAGTCAAAACACTTGCAATTTAGAACATTCACATTCTTGATGTTTCCCAGTCCATGTCATATCCTTTGTGCTGGACGTATGTTAGTAAAATAGGATTGGAGAAAAAAACATCCACAGTATCCCAACACGTCACCTCCCCATGTGGTGCCACATTGATTCTCAGCCGACCCCGGAACAATTTACAATTAGTAAACTAACATTTGTGCTGACCGCCAGAACTTTAATTCATTGCCATTGGTCAGCACAATAGAGAAGGGGAAAGAGACACCCTGTTTCTGGTGGGAAAGGAGACATTCACACGACACCTGCTAGCTAATGGCTTTCACAAACCGTGTGGTGGATACTCTGAAGGCAAACCACCTCCCAGGAACACAGAGACTCACCGTGTGATTGGTTGTGCCAGAAACGCTTCTTTGCGCAGTATCTCATTCCCATAGCCACCTGCAGATGGGCATTGACGGCCATCTGACTGGTCCACTTACTCAGATCCATTTCCCCTCTACCCCCCATGTGACTTCTGGATTGGCTGATCGCCTTGTAATTACATCACCCAGTGTTATTCTAGCTGTTTCAATTTGCCTGTGATAGGCCGCTTGAGCTCCGTCTCCTTCTCCCTGTCTCCTGGAGTGTTAACATGCATTTCTGATCAGGGTTTCCTAGGTCAGGCCTGTCCGGGGGCTTTCCCTGCCGAATGGGTTTACCAAATGTATTGCTTTTCCCCCCATCTTGTGCTAATTATATAAAGATCGCTTGGGCTGACTGTGCACATGACGTATGACTACCTTTGCCCCTCCCAGTGAAGCCTTCTTTTATAGGATGATGGTAGCTTTGTATACCTGTATAGTACCTCCCAACCCCTTTGTAGTTTTCTTCTGTTGCACTACTGATCCAGCGGGGAGGGGTGGTTGTGTGTGTAGGACGGACTAGAACACCTCATCAAAACGAGTATTGGCAACGGGCACAGCTGAAGAAGTGTGGGGGGGACCCATTTCAAAATGGTGGTTACCCCCCACTGCCCTTCCTTAGAGCACAAAACAGTCTGGAGCACCCGTGGGGGGCATACATTATAATGGAGACATACAGCCAGGAGTTAATAGCCACTTATCGATTATCACCTCATTTTCTAACACCAGTTCCTCAACATCAGACCCTTGAAGAAGAATGTATAGCTTTTCAGTGGGCATTTAGTGTTTCAGCTCCCCCCTGCCTGGCCGTCTCGTGATAATAGGCAGCTATTAACCCCCGGATGTATTTCTCTGCTTCAAATGTGGGCTTTGCAGCACTCCCGTTTCAACCTTCATTTGCTGGAGCCCTTCAAGTCGTCACTTCCAATTGATAACCTGAAGGGTGCCAGCAAATGAAGCTTGTCACGCAAACGCTGCATAGCGAACATTTAAAGCCCCAGAACTAAAATAATATAGAAAGGGATCTATTGCTGTATTATAAGACTGCTCACTGGCAACATGAGAGCAGTTGCTCAGGGCCCTCCCAGAAGCTTGAGGCCCCTTTCATTTGAAAAAGTTTAAAGGCCCTCATGCCGTCCCCGATTGGCAATGCCCACTCTTTTGGCTTTTGTGTAGGCATCGGGAAGGCACTGGTCAGGCACTGATGTAGTAGGATTAACAGGCCATCAATGGTAGCAGCTGCAAAATGGTGCAAGTACCTGGGCACATACTAGCAGTGTCTGGCAAATGCTGAATACTTATACACAAGCCAAAACTGCTGGCTTTGCCAATGCTTATTTTTAATAGGACTTCAGAAAAGGAGACGCATAGTGCTTATTAATTGAGTGGCGGAAGTCAGATCTTGTTAAGACATTTTTATAACAGTCGTAATGCGTATACAGCTCCTATTAAATGATTAACTCTAAGGAGACTGCCTTTAAACAAACACTGGCAGGCACTTTGAGCACGCAGTTTGATGGTAAGGCTTGATAAAGCTAGCTGAAAGAGTTACCGGGGGAATGTGTTTTGGGTGAGGAGGGGTAGGAAGCGTGTGGGAATGGTCAACGGGATTAGCATGGCCACGGGCAGTCAATGGGTGGGCAAATAACCAAACAACACTTTCAAGCGTTGTGTCCCCCCTCATATGGCATTTCTCCCTAGCTGTACTCTAATACAATGGGTTTTAGCATACAAGTGTCGCTTTAAGCACCACCTTTTAGCTAAAACAAAATAGGATCCAGAACATTATGCATCCAAACATTTAGAACGGAGACCCAGAGGGATAGCCAAGCTACTACCCCATCCTTCATAACTGAGAATTAAAAAAAAAGAAATAAAAAAAGAGTGAATGGGCAATAATATGGCACTACAGCTCACATTTCCTGAACATCCAAAATATCATGATGCTGGCATATGGCGAGATAAGAATTTTTCTGAGCAACTTTAAAAAGGAGGACAGGCACCACTTATTGCATCACTTAGTGAATTAAGTACTAAGAATACAAGTTGATATCACAGTTAATACTGACGTTACAAGCCAGGCACTCCCTGCTACAGTTCTCCACATGTACCCAGCACACCATTTCTTACTCATCCAGAGTCAGTTTATCACCCCCCAAAGGCTAGTGCCGAGAGCCATTTTTGAGGCTCCTCCTTTTAATGCTACAGTGGTATGGGGGAAACGTGTAAATGTGTGATTGACACTAGCGGGAAGAGAGACTGGGTGGGGATCATTTATTAGAACACAGGTTTCAAATGGGAATACCCAACTTCTAGGAGCGTATCAGCAATAAAACAAAACTCTTTTAAAGTAAAAATGAGGTAATTCCCCGACACCCTAACTGCACAGAACCATGTCCATTAGGAGAACACTGAAGCAGCGCAGCATGTGAAATTCTTGATGTGAGGGCCTTGAGTCAAGTTGGCTCCATAACCATCTGACCTTTCTGTCAGTATCACCCAAAAGGACAAAGTTGTCACCAAACTGGGTGAGTGGGAGGGATAATGCTCTCATCAATGTCTAATAGAACCTAAACTTCTAACACGGTAGCAGGAGTTGGGGGGGGGGGGCTGCGGGGATGGGTAGTGGATTCTATGTAGAAAATGGAAGCTTCCTTTATCTCTCTGCTAGTCCGTGCTCTGTCCTTGCAAGCAACAATTCCCTCTCCAATGGCCGTTGCACCAATATGGAAACGTTGCGTTCAGGAACTTCCAGGCTGCCCGCTTCCACGGCCCCCCGGCTACACACCACTGCCATGTGCACGATCTCAGGCCCTCGGGCAGATGTGAAAGCGAGGGCCCTAGGGATGACTATGTCCCATGTAATGGCGTGGGCCTGTGCCTGCATTGGTTGGTCCGTGGAACATTGTTATGGCTGTAAGTGGACATTGTAGCCTAGGAGATTGTAAATAAGGCTGTGCTGTGCCAACTGGCGCGTGCCGCGTCTTATAATCTTTACAAATGTTGAACCTCATGTTTCTAGTGTGCAGAGGCTGTCTCAAACAACGAGTATGACGCACGGAAGGGATTCTTAGAGTAGGCCCTGCATATGTGAACTTTACAACAAAAGGACAACATGAGTAACAGTATTTAAAGTGATAATAGAAATCTAGATAAAGGTAAAACGGACAATCTGCTATTTAGGAATGGCGGATTCTGACTCCTCCAGCGAGTCTGGTGAGCTGGAAAGAGGGAGCAAGGGAGGGGTATGGGCGAGGAGAGATGGAGGAAGTGGGAGACAGAGGTTGTGGAAGGAACTGAAGAAGACATATGAAAGGTGAGCAGTAAAGATGTTTATTTACTTTTGTGCAGCACTTGTATATGAATGTGCATATTTGCGGCCATTTCATATTTGATTTATGTCAGTTTGATTTAGAAAGTGGCAACCAGATTGACTTACTTTTTCAGGGAAGCTCAAAATAAAGCTTGGATCTTGGAAGGCAAATGGTCATAATATCGAAGAGAAAGACGTGCTTTTCCCCTTTTTGACAAATTGAAAAGTGACGGTAATCTAGTATTTGTTTAAGAGACATATTTAAATGAGAAGAATAGGAGATGGCTAATATATGCACGGATTTGAAGCCTACTGAAAATGTTCTCTCCGGCAGTGAGTGAAAGTGACATGTAAGTCAGACTTTAAAGGTTTCAATAAAGATGTGTATTTTGGGGGGCGTGGCTAGGAGCCAGCGCGGACGGCATGGCTTCCTGAGAGCTCCTATCTGGCCCAATGCGCCGCACCTAATCACACCACTCTGCGGCCCCGTTATGTGCCACAATCGACATATATGTTGTCGGATGCTCCCCTGCAGCTGTCATTCCAGCGGGCTTCCGAACGGCGGCCAATTTCTCTGGTTTCTGGCTTCATCATTATGAAGATCCTATCAGCCTCCAAGATGGCCGCCGCACTTCACGGCTTGGAGGAGCCAAAGCAATGAATTCGGACGAGCGTTGCTTCAATCCAACTGCGGATGCCGAATGCCGCCAAGACTCTCCTCAGTAACGTTTCACCCATACTAACCTCAAAGACATCGCTCGCCCAGCACCTCTCCCTCCCGAACCACAGAAGGAGGCGAACCCTGAAGCTTGGAGCCACGGAGTGAACGGCGGGTCGCTGCCCCGCGACCTCCTTCCTGGGTCTGGCATTCTGCCTGCCGCTTCTGGCCGAGCACTGGTGACCCTACCTCCGGCTTACGTCTTGCGGCCAGCGGAGAGTCGCCCCTACACAGCCTCTGGGGGCGCTGTGGGGAATCTACGTAACAGTGCGGGGGGTCTTGCCGTGGGCCCTGCAGCCTCGGGGTGCCCGCGGACCCCCCCCCCAAAATACCAGCCGAAAGTGTCTGGACTGCGCCGAGTGGTGTCCCTGGATTGGGGGTTGGATCCGGACCCCACTGGAGTGAATCCTGCCCGTCGAGCCGCTTACCCCCGCCCGAAGCGAGCGGCAGCCAAATCTCAATCCCTGCGGAGCGATCGGGGCGAGTTCGCCCCTCAGCCAAGCATTCTTGCGCCACACGGGAGCCAGGGATCCACGAACACGAAGCCTGATCCGGGAGAGGCGGGTCCCTCTGGAGTTAAGATCTCGTTTCGGCGCCTGCCATCGGCTGCAACCAAATTCCACATTGGACCTGATTAAACGAGGTGAGGAGTCAGGAGGGGAAGGTGATCTGCACTGCTTCACTCGGGCCCCCGGGACCGGCGCTTGCAAACTATCTTGTCCCAAGGCTAAGTGATCACTAACACCAGTTCCAGCCTGTTCCTATACCTACACCATCATAGCCCACTGGTGTCTCAAGCACTTCATCTTCACGCAGGAACCGCCAAGGCACATTTAAAGTTGCAGCTTTACTGGCAAGAAACACATTACGGCTGAGGAAGATCAGTACCAGTCCCTGAGCAATCTGACATGTTAAGCAGGAGCAGTTATATCTAGTCTGAAGCTAGGCTAGATCGCTCCACAGTCATCAATATGTCTAAAAGCGGCAAGACAACCAAGCAAGCAGACATTGCCGCCCTCATGGCCAACTCAACCGCCGATAGGTCTAGAAAAACGGATCTGTCGGCGGACCTCACCGGGAACGGTACTTCCACATCGGGGGGGAGGGGGGGGGGGTCGGAGCTCCACCCGTCACAAGCGGCTACCAAAGCCGAACTCCAAGACTTACTATCAGCACTGACTAGGGAAATCCAAAAGAGCGCTGAAGAAGTTACTAGAAAAATCAGCTCCTTGGACAAGAAGGTGGGGGAAGTGGAGCACCGAACCTCCGAATTAGTATCAGAGGTCTGCAATCAAAGACTCGAAAGTGAACAGGACAGGGACAGAAATATCTGCCCTCAAAGCTAGATGCAACATGCTCGAAGCAAAACAAGAGGATTTAGAAAATCGATCGCGGAGGAACAACATCCGTATTCGAGGGATTCCCTCCTCTATCCCAGACGCAGACCTGAAATCCTATGTGTCGGATCTTTTTCGATTTATAATTACCCTTCCGGATGACTCACCCTTGGAGCTGGACCGGGTGCATAGAGCTACCCCGAGGAAAACATCTAAATTCCCCCCAGACGTCCTGGTTAGAATACACTTCTTTCAAATGAAGGAAGATATAATGCGCAAAGCAAGACAGATGCACCAAATCACCTTCCAAGGTCCGATATTATCCTTGTACCAGGACTTGGCAAACTCGACTCTCCAAAAACGGAAAATGATGCGGCCGCTGACAGAGTGGCTACGTGAAAAGAAAATTCCATACCAGTGGGGGTTCCCCACTTCAGTGAAATTCAGATGGGGGGGTCCCAGAGGGAAATTCAAACAATGAAAGAAGCGGAGAAACTTATGGGACAGAAGAGAGCAGAAGGGGAATCCAGAGCAGAAGGGGAATCCAAACATCTCACTCCCACCTGGAGAATGATAGGGGGGGAGGCTGTATAAAAGCCAGTAAACGGCGCAGACCTCGGGGTCCCCCGAAGGAGGACAGCGAGATTGGCTGAGCACACTTCCAAGGAGGCTCCAATATTCTCCTGCTTTCGGTCCTCAATTAGCTCCCACTCAAGAGCAAAAAGAGAGCTACTGCGAAGGGCGAAAAGCTACACTCATGTCTGAACGAAGCGAGAGCAATGATTGAACTTCACCAAACTTTACTTCGGCGGCCCGGTTGGTCATCAGCAAGCGCATTGGTGCCACTAGATCCCCAGTGGCAGTAGGATGACGTTTCTCCTACCAGTTCAATGTTGGGAGGGAGGGCAGAAAGGGGTTTTAAAAGGACAATTCTTAAGTTTCGGACTGTAATTATCCTAAGCTATGTCCTTTCGAACAGCATCATAACGTGCAATGAGAGTAACAAGACATGTACCACTTCAACACAACTACAGATCCCGCTTATCAATTTCATAGTCCCATGCGGGAAACGAAATATAAGGCAGATTCAATAAGAAAGTCTAGGCGATGGCTGATCTGAGCAAGATAAGGATTCTATCCTGGAACGTGCAGGGCATGAACTGGCCGAGGAAGCGCCGTTCAGTGGAACACCGGCTGGAGCAATTATCCGGAGACATTGTGCTACTCCAAGAAACCCACCTGCTACAGGATGATGAACATCGCATAAGATTCAATCGATATAAGAAAGCCTATTTCGCTACAGCAGGGAAAAAAAAAGAGGGGTAGCGATATTATTAAGTGACAAAGTCCCACTATCAAAAATACGATACGAAAAGACCCAGAGGGACGCTTCCTTTTGCTTAAAGGTTTCTTAGAAGAACTTCCTATCACAATCGCTACAATTTACTGCCCCAACACATCCCAGAACAGTTTCATCAAAGACCTCATCCCAACTATCTTAGCCTTTCGAGTAGGCCACTTGATCATTGGTGGAGATTTTAACGCCATGCCAAACCTGGCAGACTACCAGCGAGTACTGACTGCACGCCTGCACTGGATTTTGCCGCCGGCCGCTTCCGTCTGGATCCTGGGTTTACATTGCACTTTACAACGTGCCTTGGACAATTTGGACTCTGGGTAATTCTCATGCTGAATAGAACTTCAAGTTAACTTCAAGTCACCTCTTAAGTTGCCCAAATATCTAACATTTACCTATCTCTTTCTTATAGAAATATGCTCTGCCTACTTTTGGCGTTCTTTCCTTAAATTTAACGCCCGCGCGCGCACACCAAGCAGAGTACCAGCGAGTACTGACTGCTGACTGCTGCCCGCTGTCTAGCGTCGGCACATTACTCTCTCTGCTTTTCTCTGTTCTGGTTTTGGCACGACACACTTCTGATAAATATTCACGCAACGTATATCGTTGTGTTGATAACCCTATCGGGGCACCTCCAACAAAGATAAAGATGCTTAAACTAACGTCGGGCATGCCTCGCGTCCCAAGTCTCTTTTTGCAGCGGAAGAGTCTCCCTAAATCCCCTGTAAAGATCAATCCACCTATGGTTGGAGCGAGTTCAAAGAAAATCATCGCTTTCTCCCCGGATATTCGCCATTTCTTAAAAAATAAAGATTCAACGGATATAATCTACGGTGACATGTCCACCAAAAAAATGAGCGCTCGAACTGTAGCCAACCTAGCTCTATTAGAACAAGAAGAAATTCCTGAAACGTTGGATCCATCTAGTGTGTCTGATGCCACCATGTGTCACTGTGATTCGGTGACAAGAATTACTTCAATGAAAGCAGTCTAGGGTGCCCGCGTACGTACCCGAGTTCTCGATCCCGCCTATGCCTGTAGAAGGTAATGCATCAATTAAACAATATTCTCCTTCACCTCTATATTCTCAAGTAGTTGACCCTCTGTTCAGCAAACCAGTTGAAAATAGAGATCAAGTTGATCACGTTCAAGTTTCAGTTAATGAACCTTTTGTAATTCCCGTGCCTGACTCGACATCTACCCAAGTGATCAACGTTCAATCGGAAGAGTTAACCCCTCCTTGTCCTACAATTGCCAGAGGCACTAATATTTCAAATTTATCTAATACTCCGGAGCTTTACATTACTGATGGCCCTTATGATATCATCTCACCAGAAAATTCTCAATCATCATCAGTCACGTCATTTTCTAAACCTCTCCCCCGACCATCATTTGGATTTCCATCAATTTCAAACCCTGCTCTTGAAGCAGCATTAACTGCTATCAACACAAGTATATTTTCCATTATAAAGCTTTTTGAAATTTTAGATCTTAGATCTATGGAGCAACACGAGTCGGTCATGTTGCTCCATAAAAAAATTGATTGGATTGCTTTATATTCAAAAAACTGCCCTTCATAAGCTAGGTTAGATGACTCTTTGAATGTAATGCCTTTGGGGAATCCACCAATTGATGAAGTCATTGAAGTAGATTTCACCTCAGTTGCTCAATCTCCAACTCCTAAGCTACTAGAAGCCTCAAGGGCTCTTCCCCCAACCTCTATTCAACCAGAAGCAAGTGTTGAGTCGCCTGACGTCCAACTAATAGAAAAACCGCTTTACGAGGTCTTTACGAATCCTCGGCGCCTTAACAGGCGAAAAAGAAGAGGTAATAGAAAATGAACGTCTCAAAACTTCGACCTCTCAAATTATAACCAGGATATTGAACAAAGACCTCTAAAAAATTCTAAAAATACGAAAATAATGCATCAATTTTCAAGACGAAAAATTCTAAATCAAAAACGAAAAAATTCATTGCGAATTTGGTCACTGCTGAATTATCAATAGCAGATGCAGAGGACAATTCACTAATGGCAAACTCTATAAGCCAAACTGCGCCTCATCCTGCTACTCCCCTGTCTTCTGAGGTTGACGAATTCCCCAAAAGGTAAGAAGCTTGGTCAGTTACCTTCTGTACCCATTAACAATGAAGTATTGCAGGATTCGCAAATGGAACTTATGAATTTATCTGTATATCCTAATGATTCTAATGTTGAAGATGTCTGTTATGGTATTCACAATGGCCCTTCTGTCCATCCTTTGACAAAAACGAGTTTTCATGTGAATTTTGATATCCCCACTCCACAATTTAAAACCTTAGATCAAAGAAGGATGGACATAGGGACTAGTATATCATTAGCGAGTGGAATTTCATCGAATTGGTCTCCAAACACCTCAAATGCGATTGTGAGCAAACCACAGCAACAGGCAATCACCAAAAGCACTATCCACAATATTCTTAACCCTCCATCAGCCTCACTGTTTGAGACCCCTCTTGATATCATTCATGATGAGGTGAGATCTGTGATACATTTGCCCAACCCTCCAATACTACATGAGGAGCATATTAAAACAACTATGCTTGACAGGATATTTTCTGATCCGTTCCCTAACCGCTCTACGCTTCTGTTGATTTTGAACTCTATCCCATCCTTAAGTCAAGTTACATCTGATGATATTGAGCAGGTCTGGTATCCAACCCCTGGCCATCAAGATATTAGTATTATGAGCATTAAGTCAAAGATTGTTAAAAATTTAATATGGAGTGAAAGGCAAGAGTTATATAATCGGGGTTTATGTCTTGAAGCGTTTTTGAGTCCTCGTGCTGAAACCGAATCTACGTCAAATAATCATATCCAAAATGATAATCAAGTAAATCCCTGTTGTGTGTGTAAGAATGACATTAGACCCTCCATTTTACCTCCTCCATCTAAATGGAATTGGAGAACAGAAAATAAAGGACAGCCAAACTGCTTCGCACCACTAGAATAATCCTGTAGGCGTATGTCACTCCTGCTCCTTAATTTCCTGGAACACTCGAGGTTTTAGCCATTTATTATCCAATAACACGTCAAATCTAAATAATTATGATATTGTACTCCTTCAGGAAACCTGTCTTCGTGTTGCCCCAATATGGGAAGACCATCAAATTAATATTGTGCCGGCATCTAACCCTACGTAAGGCCGACCTGTGGCGGGTTTATTGTTAGCCGTTCGCACAGATTCCCAACTATCACTTGTTGCATGGCCTTCGCCCGATGCCGGTATACAAGCAATTGAACTCTCCACTACCAATACAAATCATCCGATGTATCCAAGTTATTTAATTATCAATATTTATTGGAATCCTCTATCACCATCTGAAACCCAATTTATAGATAAAATTGACAACTTATTAAATCTGGCTTTAACCAAAACCCACATCAGGTCTGTGTTAATAGCAGGTGATTTTAACCTAAATTGTTTGAACTCGAAGATGAAATATGATTCTAGAGCCTATAAGTGGACAAAGTTTGCCAAAACAAGAGAGCTCACAATGTTGAATGGTTCAACGCCTGATGATTGCCCTCCCAAACCGACTTGGACTAGGAATGAAAGCAAATCTATTCTAGATTACATATTCATCTCAGATGAGGCTAACAAGATGGTAGCAACTTTTAAAGTAATTCCATCCAAATTGAGTGATCACAATATGTTACATGTCTCTTGGATCCCTCATTCACTACAAGATCAAAATTACTATTCACCACGTATAGATGTTAATAATACAGGTAACCGCCTAAAATGGTATCCTTCCATGGTTTCCAAATTGCAAAAAAAAATATCTGACCTACAATATCTAACTCCATGTCCAACAGAGACATTTTATAGTGATTGCATTCAAATATTAAGAGCTGAACATCATACAACGTCTCGATCACTGCTTGTGCACAAATTCCCTCGATTGATACTGATTTCCGATCTTAAAAAAAAAAAAGCTAAAAATCAACCTACGGAAACCTGCAATCAAGGCGTGCAAAGCATTAACAAATCAATTAAAGAGACAATATCAAAGCCGAACTAGGCTAATTATTCAAAACTTTAAACAAGAACGATCTGAAAAAATGTTAAAAGCAATCATGTTAAAATCATCTGGTGAGATATGGAAAATATTGAATTCGATGTCCGTCATAGCTCACAGATCTATGCTACTCAGTCCCATTTCCGAAGCGAAGTGGGTAACTCATTTTCAAGAACTTTTATACAAACCTATAGAATCTAATGCTGAAATGAATGTTATGCCTGATTTTGAAGAATGTAAATTTGACGAATTGGATATTTTGATTTTAATTAAAAAATTGAGCTCCTCAAGAGCTCCTGGACCCGACCAGTTGACGAACGCAATTCTTAAAGAAAACCCGGAAATCTGGGCATCTGTGCTCTATATGATTTTTACTCGAGTCAAAGTCAGAACAAATTCTTCGCTCGTGGCAACAAGCTACTTTAATTCCTATATTTTAAAAAGGGCGGCCAGTCCGATCCGAATAATTATAGGCCGATTGCCCTTTGCAAAATTAATTTTAAAAGACTTTACAAAATGGCTTGTCGATAACAATCTGATGAATATCAATCAATCTGGTTTTGTGCCAGGGATTGGGACCTCGCAAAATTTATTTATTTTATCTATTTTAAAAGAACAAGCAATTCTAACCAAACATTCACTTTTTATTGCTTTTATAGATTTTAAACAAGCACTTGACTCGGTGTCGAGACAGCTTTTATGGAGAAAATTATTTAAAGTAAGATGTCCATCATATATTAGCTTTTAATACATACATTTTACACAAACACAACTATTAAGATCAAACTTACATCCAAGGGCTTGTTATCAGAACCAATTTTTCAGAACCAATTTTGTCTAACAGTGGCTTAAAACAGGGATGTCCATTTGCCTCTATCCTGTTTAACTTTTACATTAATAAGGTTTGTAATGCTTTTAGCTCAGTGCGCTCTTTTCCGCCAAAATTGGCTGATCAGGAAATTTCATACCTCTTGTATGCTGATGACCTAATGATAATAGATCAAACGCAAATTGGTCTCCAAAGGAAATTATCTGCCCTTTATGAATATGCGCAAGAGAATGAACTGATAATTAACTCCTCGAAATCAAATATTCTTGTTTTCCAATCTAACCGTCCAACTTGTGTATCCAAATTCAAATGGTATTTGGGACACACTAGATTAAAGCAAGTATTTGAATACAAATATCTGGGAGTAAATATAAATAGCCATCCTGCTGATCTCCCCTATAAAACAGAACTTACCATCCGTATGAACTTACTGGCAATACAGGGTAAAGCTCTACAGAGAAAGTATGGTAAATTTTCCATTATACCTGCACAAACTTTTTATTTACAAAAAGTTTTACCTATAATATCATATGGTAGCCAGTCCAAAATAAATCCCATGGCAATTAATTGGGATGTACTCAAAGGTATTTATTGGAAACATATCCTACCAGTTCCACGTTCGACTCCAATTTCTCTAATAAGACAGGAACTAGGGTTTATATCTTTGAAGACTTCAGTTGCCTGGTTAATGTTAGCACTATATAGAAAGATCATAATGTCTACTGACCAAAGTAAAAGCATGTTTCCAATAATAAAAAAGGCACTTAACAAATTGATATTTGTGCCGCTGTGTGAATGGAAAGAAACATACTCGCAACATATCCATCAAGCTAATATTTCAGTTGAACAACTGATAGAATCACCTGATAAAGCGAAATTAAAATTATGGAGAAACGACTGGATTAACACTATAGAGCAAATTAAGAAATATCAAGCTGTTAAGTTAGGTGCCTTTGAAATACGAGCAATGAATGTGTTACCCCAGTATCTGATCATGTTTCCGGACAGACGTTATGCGGATGCTTTCTTGCGATTTAGGTTCAACTTATTACCTACCAAAGCAAAATTGGCTTCTCTTGACAGGTCTGCAAAGTTATCCAAAACATGCACGTACTGTGAGGTTCCTGACTCAGTTCAGACAACGAGACATCTTTTAATAGACTGCACCAAATTGATTGATATGAGAAAGAAATACCTGAATAGACATTTTAGATATCGGCAAATACTGACGCATGATGAATTATGGGTGACTATTTTCAATACATCTTTGATCATTGACATTATTCAGTTTATAAAGGAACTAAATTTGATACAAATAGATGAGTCATCAACAGGACTGAGAAAAAGTATAAATGGAGGTAAATGTGTCGAGATTGAAAAGACATTCTTAATTAACACTATGGTGGTGACAAGCCAGTGATATTGTAAGTTGTACTTAAGCTAATCTGAAATGATGATATGTTATGTCCATTGCGAGATGCTAAATGTTTAGCTGCTGTGAAATTCACAATTTATAATTGTTTCTTCATATCATTTTAAAAATTATGTTATTCTGAAATATTTATTCATGTTATCACTGGAATCATGTATATAATTGGAAAAGTTGTTTAATCAACTGAAACAATTTCTTGAATAAAAAATAAAAAAAAAATAGATAAGACTCTCCCCCACACAACCGCTGACTTCACGCATGCTCTTTCACTAGCTGAGCTGTTAAGAGAAACAGACTGTGGATGTCTGGAGGTTATTCAATGACAATTCAAGAGACTACACACACTACTCCAATGTTCACAAAGGATACTCGAGTATAGACCATATTCTGCTTTCCGGAGTGCTGTTCCCATGCTTAAACAACGTGGAAATACACACTTGCATGATCTCGGATCACGCCCCAGTTTCCGCGAATTTAGCTACATCAGGCCTAAGGAACCCTAATCGGCGGTTCTGGAAACTAAATGACTCCCTACTACTAGACGAAGGCATCAGAGCTGAAGTTGAGACTTCAATAACTAACTACTTCACAGAGAACACTACGGAATCAACCCCTATCAATGTTATCTGGGACGCAATGAAAGCTGTAGTCAGAGGTGCACTGGTGGGTGCAGGTGCGGCACAGAGAAGAAAATCAAATGTCGCGATGGCTACGTTGGAAAAAGAAGTGTCCCAACAAGAAGCGGAACTGAAAGGGCGATACACCAGGAAAGTTGAAAGGTCTCTGAGAAAGGCAAAACTGGCGCTAGACTTGCATTGCGCTGACCGAACTGCTAAATCATTAGCGTATACGAAACAATTCTATTACAGCAAAGGGAACAAAGCAAATAAAATCCTGGCGCAGAAACTGTAAAAGATTCATAGCCGAAACAACATCCTAAAGATACGGTGAGAGGACGGGAGGCTGCATTACTCCGAATTAGATAAAATCAATGAACTGACGAGGCACCACAAATCCATAATGTCCGGTGATCCCACGGTCCTAGATAAGCTGCCGGAATATTTGAGCGCTATTCCCCCTCAAAGCTCAGCCCAGCTGGAACTCCTGGAAGCTCCTATTAATGTTGAAGGAATTATTGAATCCATTAAATCCCTCAAATCTACCGCTCCTGGTCCAGATGGCCTCTCTGCAAATTTCTATAAAAAATACGCTAGAATCTTAGCTCCCCAGTTGGCCATTCTATTTAACTCCTTCCTATCCACAAGATCAGTTACCAACTCAATGGCAGAGTCAATCACAGACCTGCTACAAAAGCCTGGGAAGGATCCTGAATCTCTGGATTCTTATCGCCAAATATCTCTCCTGAACAACGATGGCAAGATCCTCGCTAAAGTACTGGATGGTAGACTGGGGTCAGTTCTCCCGGCTTTCATTAACCGCAATCAAACAGGTTTCATACCGGGAAGAAGTACCCACGACAATATTAGGAGAACAATAAATGTAATTGAAAGCGCCCACAAAACGAAGGTTGGGATGGCCGTGATCTCATTGGACGCCCACAAGGCTTTTGACCGGGTTGACTGGGGATACATCCGGGCAGTTCTTGATCATTTTGGCTTTGGCCTCAATTTTACCACCTGTGTGATGGCCAACTATCAAGTGCCCACAACTCAATTGCGGGTCAACAGCACTAGGTCCGACTATATACACATTTCCAGGGGTACCAGGCAGGTCTCCCCTATTTGCCCTGTCAATCGAACCTTTTGCGGCTAGAATTAGACAAAATGAGAATATAAAGGGGATATTGGTGGGAGACCATGAATACAAGATCGCGTTATACGCAGATGACGCGTTAATCATGGCATCATCTCTAGCAATGTCCCTGGGTGCATTATGGGAAGAAATTAGGGAATTTGGTGTCCTGTCAGGATTTAAGGTGAACCTGTCCAAGTCCTCAGCCTTAGCTATCAACCTTTCCACACAAGAAAAAGAAGCTCTAGCTCCCCTGTTATCGATCCCATGGGCAAAGGGTCCGGTCCAATCGAATATCTCGGGGTCCAAATCACAAGTGACCCATCGCGGCTGTACTCTAGCAATATCCCACAACTCCTTCATAGCCTGCAAAACGACCTTAAAAGGTGGAAACAGCAGGAGATTTCTTGGTTTGGGCGAATTACCGCCATCAAAATGAACTTAATTCCCAGATGGCTTTACCACTGCTCAGCACTGCCTATACATATCCCGGGCCCTGCCATAAAAACTCTACAAAAGAAAATTCTAGAATTTGTCGGGGGGGGGGGGGGGGGAGCCTCGAATCATGCTAAGGGGGAAAGCACAGGGAGGGCTGGGAGTTCCAGACCTGGCTAGATACACCCTAGCCGCCCACCTATGGCACGCATTTTCATGGGTGCAAGAATCAGACCCCCCCCCAGAAATGGATACAAATCAAAGAATTCTGGTGTCCAGTTCCATTATCTGACCTCCCACACCTACCAAATATAAAAGCACAGGCAAATAGCGGCCCCCCTTTCCCCCACGGCTGTTATGGTCCACTGCTGGAAAGCTGCAGCGCGGAGATGGGGTGTACGCACTACCTTGGGCCCTTTGTCCCCCATCTGGAACAACCCTAATTTCTCTCCAGGGAGGTTCCCACTGGAGTTACAATCCTGGATAGAAGGTGGGCTAGGTAAAACTTGCGATTTTCTAGAAGAGGGATTCCCCCATCACATTTGAGAGATGTAAAATAAAATTTGGAATAGGGGAGCGGGAAAGGTTCCATTATGTCCAGATCAGGCACTGGATGTCCCATCGGCTAACCCGAGAAAGATGCTCCAGAGATTTGACAGCTCTGGAGCTCTCTTTAACAACACCAACCAGAAGGGGTAGAATCTCTACCATCTATCGCCTCCTAGACAGGTCAAACCCGGGGATAAAAGAAAAATACATGCTAGAATGGGAAAAAGACCCAGGGCGAGAAATAGAGGGCGAAGAATGGGGAAAAATATGGGCGAGATTGCACAAAAGCTTTATTGAATATTTGATCACACCCAAGAAAAGCCAAAGTCAGATCAGCTCTCGTCTGGTCGTGATCGGGATGTCCCACAGATGTCGGCTACAAAGCCATCAGCAATCCCTGCATCTGACAAACACTGCGAGAAACATGCTATTGTGAAGCAACTCATACTTGATGCACTGTTGTGATGGTTGTATTGATCTGTAAAACGTTTATAAAATGTTATGAAAAAAAAGACATGTATTTTATGATCATTAAATACAACGTTCTTAGCATTGATGTTCTGTCACCAAACAGTCTGTAGAGGATGACAAGAACAGGTGGCCATTTCTTTGCTAAAAATGACAACACAGTTCGATAACACACTTTATAATAACGTGGGCATAAGTTATTCCTTAGACTTTCTTCAAAAACAATTTGTCATTCATCCACATCTTCTCGTTTTTGTGATTTAAAAAACATGTCACAAAAGTAGATTATGCTGTGTCCCTCGTGTTACAAAATGCGAGGTTGATCAATGCAGTGGTTAGCTGGTTTGGACTTTTCAGCACGGACACAACAGCCCGTATCATTCAGTGCCAGGCATCTGTTGTGCTCTTTGCTAGGGTTCTGGAAGGGATTTGTAAAATGGCAGCTGGTGAAGCCCATGGCACTAAATCTAGCTAGTTATCTTTCAGCTGTGTTAATTGGCAAATCCTGCCCATTTTGCTTTCACTAATTAAACAATAAGCCAAAGACCAGCTGTTTACTGTCTTTTTGGTTGTGTTTAATAAGAATGCATAATGATTTTGCTTCTCCCTTCCTATCCAACCATCGTCACCATAACCCTCCTTCCCTGCTGGGGTTGCAGAGCCCTGTATAAGCATCGACTTGCAGCAAGCCACAAAACCGCAGTGCGGGTGGTTGGTTCATGCCACTCCCGTGCCTTGGAGCTGTGGACCCCGTCACAGAACTGTATGCAAAGTTATGTTATTTTATGAGTTGTGTTGTAATGTAATAGACACATGAACCCTCCATAAGTAGAATGTTCTGTAAAGTCGTGAATTGACGCGATTCACGGGTGATGGTTTGAGGGCCACTTTTTTTAGTCGAGGGGTGGGCCACTTTGAGGCGAGGCGTGGGCTACTTGTTTTTTGGGTGTATGGGCCCATTTCTTGTTCCAGTCATATCCTGATCATCCCCCCCCCCTGCATCACGTATGTAGACCCTATCACACTTGACTGAACTCACCAATATCTCATTATACTATTTAGCACATTTATCAGTATTGCTTATCCGCTTGTAATGTATCCTCTTGTGCAGCCAACTGCTACCTATTATGCCCTGCCACCATTTAGCCTCTGCCTGCCCCACTTAGAAAATCGAATTGAGGCATTGTATTTTGTTGAATTGTGACCCACTTGTGACCTGCCTCTAAACTACCTAGCACTAGTCGCACGATCCCCCTGCCATTTCTGTCACATACCAGCTGCACACACACACAGCCACTCTCCACTATAAAGATGCCCAAGAGTGCACCTCCCAATCATAGCATAGTTTCATCTCCCGCACTCTCTCTGCCACACTCTGCTCAGCCAACCTAACAGCCATCCTTATAGCCCTCACTATAATGGCCTCTACGCCTCCCCACATATTCCCAGCACACCTCACCCAGCGCCCGGCACTAAATTCACATGCCGCAGCACCAGACTACAACATCACACAGTCTCGGCCACCTAGCCTAGCCACCAGACTCTGCAATATCAGAAATCAAATCACTTCCTAGGTATTTACTCTGCGCACCCACACCCATCACGACTAGAAACACCAGATTAGGCACCCACACTGCACCACTACCCCATACTAAGATGAGCATAGGCACAGCCCCTCTCCCCCCACGACCCCAACATGCCTCTATACTACTTCACACTAAGCCCCTCACTACCACACACCACAACAAGCACACTTCGCCCCATACTTGTACAAACAAAAACATCAAAGGCACACAACACCCACCTCTTAAATGTGCACTGCTGAACGTACGCTCCCTACCTGCTCATGCCCTCGAGATAAATGATCTACTATCCACACTTAATCTGGACTTACTATGCATCACCGAATCCTGGCTCAATGATGCCTCCTGATAGGATCCTGATAGGATCTCAAAGGCCAACTCCCAAGCTAAAGAACTATTCACACAATCTTTAATGAATTAGTCACTGCTCCGGCTACCGCTGTCGAGATAACTAAAGACAATGCCTGGTGTGCCAGCATTCAGTCCACCATGCTCAACAAAATAAAACTCCTCCAGAACAAAATCCAAAACCACTGCAAAGCCCTCCCAAACCAAAAAACCAACCGCCCTACACAAGACAAGCGTAGTAATCTCAATCACGCTCAATTCTCCTTCAGAGACGACACTGAACCTGAGGTCCTTAATCTCTTCAAAACCTCAAACCATCCCTCTGCAAAGCAGACATCTGCCCTCCCAAAATCTTCAAGGAATGCGCCAATGACCTAGCACCCCTGATTACTGCCTTCATTAACGCATCTTTCCAAACAGGAACTGTCCCAAACAATCTCAAGAAGCCTGGATGCGGCCACTTCTAAAAAAAGGCCACACTTGGCCCAGCGCAACCCAACAACTACAGACCGATAACGACAGTCGCATTCCTCCTAAAAATCCTGGACAAAGCAGCTCACATCCAGATCCAATCATTAGAAGCCAACTCCATACTAGGCAAAAGACAATCTGGCTTCCGCGTCGGGCATGGAACAGAATCTGCCTCATTAGACCTAAAAAATCAAATCTCACAGATCATGGACAAAGGCAAACCTGCCTTGCTCCTCCTTCTTGATCTATCAGCTGCTTTTGACCTGGTAGATCACCAAACACTCACCACCCACCTCACCCATGCAGCCCATTTCTCTAATCAAGCAGCATCCTGGATCACTTCCTTCCTTGAAGAAAGAGCCATGAAGGTCTACTGCGACACAGCTAACGCAGATCCTACCACTATAAACTGCGGTGTCCCCCAAGGATCTTGTACAGCCCCCACCCTCTATAGCCTCTTCACAAAACCCCTCTTCGACCTACTTGACTCCATGGGTGTTGCATATACAAACTATGCAGACAACACTCAAGTAGTTTTATTCCTATCTGGACAATCACCAAGACGCCATGGCCCTTCACAACATCTCTGCCACTATCCAAGCTTGGATGGCAATCAATGGCCTCTGTCTTAACGGGGAGAAGACTGAAATTCTCATCCTGGGCCAGACAAACACATTATTGAAAATAAGGCCCCAATAGAACAACTTCAACATAGACAATTCAACCATCTCCGTATCATCCTCTGTCAAGACTCTAGATGTTCACATTGATATTGATGCAAATCTATCGATGAACAAACAAGTCAGCGCCATGGCCTCTGCATCAGCGTTCAGCACCAAACTCATCAATGCCAATAAATGCTACTTATCCACCCCCAACCACTTGGCCATAGCTAGAGCAACTATAGGAGCCAAACTCGATTATTGCAACGCCCTCCTAGCTGGCACCTTCACCAAAAACATTCACCGACTGCAAACCACACAAAACAATGCCCTCAGAGCCGCCATGAGCATCCCTAGAAGAGACCATATATCCCACGCCAGACGTGAAGCCCGGTGGCTCCAGGTCAAAGACTGTATTACTCTGAAAATCCTCACCATCACTCACAGATGCATCAATAAAACCGCTCCAGCATACCTATCTGAAGCAATATCAAGGACCACATCCACTCGCCCCACCAGCGCTCAGTACACAAACCAGCTACACATACCACGCATAAAGAGAGCCACAGCGGGAGGTCTAGGCTTCTCCTATATTGCACCGAAACTCTGGAACTCACTCCTTGCCACCCTTAAAGCTGAAACTTCCATCTCGGTCTTCCACAACAACCTCAAGGCGACTCTCCTCAACTAGCAAGTGGAGGACTGCCTCCTCCACTTCTGCCATGTATATTGTAATATACCACAAATGTAATATAACTATATTGTAACCTGTATATATACTCCTAATGACTATGTAATTATATTGCAACCTATATATATATATATATATATATATTGCTAAGGACCATGTAACTAAGTAACTAAGCTTTGTACTGTAACAAGTGCCACAATGTCCTCAGGCTGTTGTGCGCTATATAAATACGAATAAAACAAAACAAACCTTGCCATCACATTATCAGTAACCCACTCGACTACAGCTCACAAAGGTCATGCTCAATGCCACTCATTCAAAACCTTCCCGGTCAATAAGCTAGAAACAAACTTTGCAGACTTCCCCACATCAGGGAATGCCTTGAGCCTCTAACAATTATTCAGCAACTCTGCTATAAAACTGGTGGACACAAATTACCACCCACCCCTAAAATCCAGCCGGGCTGAGACCAACCCATCCACCCCATAAAACACCCCCAAGCTAACCTCCAACAAACGCTCAATCAGAGCCCTAGAGAAACGGTGGCATAAAAACCATAACTCGCAAGACCTCACCAACCTCAAATCTCTGCACGCAAATCGTAGGATTCAGATTACCGAGGGCTGCTTACTGGCAACAGGTACCAGCAACTCAGGAAAAATATGACAAAATCAACACATTTTATTGAAAAAAGACAAAATCCGAGAGCCCATCGAATCAACCTCCCACAGCATTAGCATCCCCTGCGCGCACACTACCCCTCTGGACAGAATTCTCTGCTCTCTTTCCCCCGGATCTCCTAAAAATGATTGCCTCCCTCAAACCTACTTCTTACTCCAACGATATAATTCCAGCTTCCATCATGAAAGAATTGACAGACCCAGTGCTCAATGCAGTCCTCCACATCATCAATGCCTCCCTCGCAGAAGGATCATTCCCGGAAACCCTCAAGACCAGAGACGTTGCTGAGGGGAGTACAGCCCCTTGTCCTTTGGTTGTAGCCCCCAGCTCAGGGGCTACAACCTAAAGGCTGGCTAGCCCAGAGTCCTGACAGTCCCAACATTAGCATAGCCCCAGATCTTTTCCAGACCTAGCAACACTCCTGCTCAAAATTGGTCTCCTACAACAAAAACCTAGATCCAGACAACCTGGCCAACTACAGACCCACTACAAACCTCCTGTTTATTGGCAACATCTTGGAAAAGTAGTTGCTACACAACTACTCACCAGAATCGAACCACTCCACCTCCTAAATGACTATCAGTCAGGGTTCCGCCCAAAGTGCAGCATTGAGACAGCCACCATCCAGGTGGTGGATATTGCTCTCCAAATCATGGATAAGGGTGACTCATGCCTCCACTGCATCCTTCCCTCCCTCCTTGCTGACAGGGTGGGATTCTGTGGCACTATCCTGAATTGGTTTACCTCCTACCCAACAGGCAGACACCAAGCTGGCCAGATGAACATATTGTGTTCCAACTGACTCCAGGTCTCCTGCAGAGTCCTCCAAGGCTCCATATTCTCACCAATCCTTTTTAACCCTTACATGGAGTCTCTGGGCACTCTCCTCAAAGATTCCAAATAGCCATCCGCCAATACGCAGATGATACTCAGTTGTACATGAGAGTATATAGCACGCAGGACATCGTTCGTCTATGCAATTACCTAGCCATCATCCAGTCCTGGATGTCGACTGCCTACCTCAAACTAAACCCATCCAAGACTGAATTCGACCTCATCTGTCTGCCCCTGCTAAAACACAACTTGTCCAACAATGGCTCAAATATATGCACCTAGAAGGATTTGATCCACAACTCTCAGACTCAGCAAAATCCTTAGGCATCGCCATTGACAGCAATCTGTCCTAGAAACACATAACCAAGAAGGATCAAATAGCCTGGCTCAGAATCTCTACCCTTCCAAAAAGTAAACCGTTCATCCTGCCGCAGGACTTCCGAACCGTAGTGCAGGCCCTTATGGTCTCGCACATCGATGGGGGGGAAAAGCTTGGACAGGGCTCCCAGCTGCTCACTTGGCTCCCCGAAAAGCAGTCCACCATGCTGCAGCACACCTTATTACGCGAGCACAGATGTTTTACTGAATTACTCACATCCTACATGAACTACATTGGCTTTCACTTCGAGTCCGGATACTGTTCAAGACTGCATGCATCATCTACCAAGCCGTCATGAGTAGCACACCAGCATACCTGGCGGCTAAACTCCACATATCTGGTGGCACACGTGCCTCGCAAGCAAAATCGACCAACCGGCTTGAATCAGAACTAGTTAACATAGGTTTCTTACACACCATTTACTGTGCCATAGGTCATGCATTAAAACACTCACATCTGTTGTGGTGGTTAAACAAGAGTTTAATCATGGCCCTTTGTGATAACACGTGTTTCGACACTTCTGTGTCTTTTTCAAATCAGGGCATATATATCTATGGATTTAATCATCCAACACAAATATATATATCCAAAATGCAAAAAATCAAAGTGGCAGATAACATATGTAATAAAGGATATTGAAAATAATAGAGAAAATAAAAAAAAATAAACTAAACAAAATACCATTTGAAATATAACCACTGTTCATAGACAGACCCAATTATGTATATCGTCACAGTAATTAAATCACAGTAAATGAGTGAAAACAAAATTGAACGCCCAATAATTGTAGGTACAAAAACAACAGAGATTGGGGTAGGGGATCAGGGAGAGTCAGTGGGAATGGAAAAAAAACATACAAAGAGAGAAGAGAAATAAAAGAGAGACTGTTTAAAACGATTGTTACCATTCCACAATATGTTAATACTACAATATTATAGTTTATGCCAAACTTGTGTAAGTTGCAGTTAATTGTTTCTGTACGTACCAATGGTAAAATACAAGCGTGCCTGCCCTTTTCTGGTTGAGCGTTCCTGTTTGAACTGGTGTGTTAGTTATAGGGATCTGAGTAGATCCTAAGTAATTTAAATAGAAATATGTTTCACCTCAACAATAAGGGGGATCTTACCGTTATCTCTGTCCAATTAGGTTCATGTTGCTTTTGTTGCTAATCCATGGGTTAAATCCCACATATGGTTTAATAGACAGTGTGTATTGTTTAGTAATAAAACAATTGCTGTGCAGAGTCTATATTTGGATGTTCTTAGAATTGTAATATATTAGCTAATCATAGCTTTTATTTGCATGCAAAGTCTGTGCATTTGGTGTATTAATTATAAATAGGTAACAGAGCTGCAATTGCAGTATATCTGCGTCTTGGATTGATACAAGCGTCAATGAATTCAGAGTCATCCTTGATCAGAATGAAACAGAACACTTGTATTGTTAGACTTCTTATTGGCGTGGTGCCATACGCGTCTCTGGACGCGCAATCTTATTCTGCGTTTAAAAAGTAACAGATGACACAAATCGCTTGAACTGTTAGCATTCTTGCTGGCATGTTGCCGTGCGCGTCTGACAACATGGTGCAGGCTCTTCTTGCAGTAAGGAGAGCGGTCATATTATCTAGACTCCCTGCCTTGTCAAGAGCTTACCTGAAAAAGATGTCTAGTCTTGCGTTGGTTGCTAGGACCGGCACCACTGTTTGTTACTGTTTAAAGGTGTCTCCCAGGTGACAGATTAGTCCTACCTTGGCTTCCGCTAACTGGAAACTTGGCGGCCATATTTTGGGGAATGCTCTGGGTATTCTGTGATCAAAACTGAATAGTGTTGTTAACATTAGAAAGTTGATTTACACTTTGTAATTAGTGGTGCTAAAACGCTGGGCCTGAGAAGGCTGCATTTACAAAATGTAATATTATATTGCTAACTGTTTCTGATTTTTAATAGATATGTGTACACATTACATCCATTTTGGCTGTGTCCTTTAGGTATAGACATATACAGCATTGCATGCTGCATGTGTTACGAGAAATGCATTAAAGAAATAAAAGAGAAAAAACACATTATATACATTTTTGGTCGTTTCATATAGATCTGGTCATATAGAACAATCCATATTTCATAGATTGGAGGGTAATGCAGACGAGAACCTCATTATGGAAAAGCACTTCTATTTTTAAAGAAAAGATGCCATCTCGTTGTGTGATCGGAAAAGGCAGATACGTTTTGCCTCTTCCTGTTGGAGTTACAGTTCTTGGTTGCCTCCTCTTTGATTTAGGGTGACTCTCTTAATCCCAATAAATCTCAGATCTTTTTTGTCTTGCATTTGATGTTTTTGTTGCCAATGTTTCGGCCAAGGACAAACTTTTGTCCTTGCTACCAATTCCCGATGAGTGTTCTCGAATTCTTGTTCGTAATTCGCGAATTGTACTGCCAATATAGATGAGCTGGCACGTGCATATGATGGCATATATCACGTATTTCGAGCAACAATTAATTGGTTCATTAATTTTGATATGGATTCCATTTGAATCTTTGAAGAAGTCTGTACTATCCATGGCATACTGGAACATGGAGCAGGTTCCGCATTTCCTAAAGCCCCGGTTGTGGGGTTGTAGCCACATTGTGGTTGCCTTTTGTTGAATCTCTGGTAGTAGAGACGGACACAGATGTGTCCTTGCTCTGGTGTAAATCATAGAAGGATAGTCTTTAATGAACTAGCCAATATGAGGGTCCAATTTCAGAAGGTACCAACTCTTTCTCAGAATTTTTCTAATCATCTGGTTGTTTGCACAGTATGTGGTGATAAATTTGACTTGGTCATCTTGCTTCTTGCGTTCACTGGTTTTAGGTTGCAAAGTAGAAGATCTTGCTGTTTTTTGTGCTTTCTTTCTTTCTGCTTGTATACATTTGTTGGAGTATCCTCTGGTTGAGAATCTCTTGGATAATAGGTCACATTCTGCATGGAACTGATCTGTGGCCACCACAGTTTCTGCGTGTCCTGATAAATTCCCCTTTCAGGATGTTCCTTATTACAGGTTCATAGTGGCAACTTGTAGAGAAAAGTGTTGAATTGCCCTGTGTTTCTTTACGGTAAGTGTTAGTCATAGGTGATTTCTTGACACGTAGATGGTAAAATCCAAAAAGTTGATTTGAGTTGGGCTGCTGGTTCCAGTGAATTGTATTCCCGCTTAGTTGGTATTCACACTGTTTCTGAAAGCTTCCAGATCCTCTAATGACCCGTTCCATACTAGAAAAACATCATTGATGTAACGTATCCATTGTAGTACTTGCTCTGTGTATGTCTTTGTTTTGTATATGTAAAGATCTTCGAACATGCCCATGAGCAGGTTGGCCAGTGCCGGGGCATATTTGACACCCATTGCCACGCCTTTCTTTTGTTTGAAGAATTGTTTATCAAAGAGGAAGATGTTATTTTCTAATGTTGCTGTTAACATTTCTTTTAACATACAAAGGGAAAATGTGATGCAGATTCAACTTTGAAGAAATAATCTATTGTCTCCAAGGCTAAATTGTATCCTATTGACGTATATAGCACTTTTACATGCTACGTGGCCAGATAGTATGGTGGTTCCCAATGTATTTGTTCCACTATTTTGATGGCTGATGTAGTATCTTTGAGATAAGCCTTGACCTTGTGAACCCTAGGACTTAAAATGTTGTCTATAAATTCGGCAATTGGCTCTGTGGCCCAGCCAATTCCGCTCAGGATTGGTCTGCCTTCTGGGATCTCTGAAAACGGCTTGTGTACTTTAGGCATAAAGTATATCGTTGGTATCACTGGCTTTGGAATAAACAGATATCTTTTTTTTCCTCTTCCGTAATTAGGCCTTTACGGTGACAACCGTCAATCATGTGTTTCAAATCTTTAATGATATCCATCTTGGGGTTGCTGAGTAGTTCTTCCTAATAGTCTGGTGTGCTAAGGTGGTTTTTGGCCATGTTGATGTAGTCTGGCCTGTTCATCACAATGATGTTGCCGCCTTTATTAGCCTCTTTGATCACTATGTCTTGGTCTTGTCCGAGTGCCTTAAGGGATTTCAGTTCCTCGGGCATTAAATTGTGCCTCTTGATTTTGCCTTTTTTCCCTTGTTTATCAGTAAGTTTATAAAAGGTCCTGGGTGACTGATTTGTAAAATGCGTCAATCATATTGTCAGATGGTAGTTGTGGTAGGAACCTGGATTTAGGTTTTAGTTCTTCTGCTGTCATGCTGGCTGGTATGATCTTTAGTTCTTGCAGTGTTTGATGTATCGGAAAGTCATCAGATTCCTGTAATGATCTTAGAAGGTGTATGTTACCCAAGTCCTCAATGGTCGTTTGACTTAGAGTAACTGGTTGGGTTTCATCCTGTCGTCTGCTGACTTAGGTTGCAAACATTTTTTTACGCTTCAATTTTCTGACGAATTTGAAAAGATCAATATGTACTTATGCAGGTTCAAAGTTAGTTGTCGGTGCAAAAGAAAGTCCCCTATTCAGGAGACTAATTTTGTCCAAAGTTAAAGTTTTACTTGATAAATTCATTACAAGGTCCTTTATTTGTTCTTCTTGGCAGCTTCTCTGGCCCCTGCTCGTGTTAGACTCCGACAGTCTTCTAAAGCGTCTGGGTTGCCCGAGTCTTCCTGACCCCCCCCCCCCTTCCTCTCCTCCTGGTAAAGCTTATTTGTTGATTCGGAAGTTGAAAATAGACCTGTTTTGTGTTGTTTTTCTATTACCTTTTTTGAATCGCCGTATTTCGTTGAGGAAATCATGTCCCGTTTTATTTTTATCGGTCTCTGCCGTAGTTTCTGTATCTCTCTCAAACTCTGAATCGACTTCTGAGCTAGCAGATGAAGTGTTCGGTGCGCAGTCTCTGGATGTTGGTTTAGTTAGTTTGTTGCATTTTCCATGAAAAGTATACACCTTATCTTCACTATAATCTCTGTCGTCTCGGAAGAATTTTCTCAATTTCCTCATTTTAATTTTGTTTTCTTTTTTTACGTCTAGTGCTTTGGCATCTGATATTTCTTTCTTGTAGGTTTCTATCAGTTCTGTGATTCTCTTGTGTTCACGTTTAGCATGTTCTATTAACATCTCCAACATCTTGGTCGAACATTGATGCAGGTTTTGTTCCCAATCTTCTACTAGATCATTATCTTCGTCCTTACTAAAGTCAGGGAATATCAGACTGCGTAGGCCTCCCGGGATCTGTTGTTTATTTAGGTAGTTCTTGAGGGAGATAATCTTCCAATACTTGTCTATCTCCTTACGCGAAGCCTGTTCTAGTTTTATAAATGTTTATCTTAGGTCTTCTCGTTTGGGAATGTTACTTCCAAATGCGTGCTCATTACTTCCTTTTTGTGTGAATAGTATACTGCCTTCCTATTCCCTGTTTCTAGCTATTCTGCCATATTGGCATATAGTAAAAATTAAGGTCAGCGCGGTTGTTGATATCAGTATATTGAATCAGAACTAGTCTGCAAAGAGAGGACCCACAAACAATCCTTCTCTTGTCATGCACCCACCTTCTGGAACTCAATCCTGGTGTCGGCTCGGAATGCCACCACATTCTCCAGTTTCGCAAAACTCTCAAAGCATGGCTCTTTCAACAACACCTGACCAAGGACTAATTCCAATGGAGACACATACCGACGCACATACCTCACAGTACTGCGCTGTCAAACACAAATGCCAGCTACCCACACTTTCGTACAGCGATCTGCTGTTCTCAAGCTTGATCTGTGCTTTAAACAATAAAATAATATATGAACCAAAAAAGACCACATTTACTGCCATCTTTTTTGGGTGACACTAAAATTCTGGTTAAATATCTTTACATTTTAGGGCGTATTTCGACTCCTATTAACGAAGTATTTACTGCATGCAGTGTTTCAATAATATTGCATGAGGCAAATAGCTCAATACTCATAATGACCATAGTTAGGAAAGATAGGTGGCTTTTGAAAAGAAAAAAAAAAGGAAGTTTTGGTTGGTGCCATCTTACACTCAGCGATCCATTAAGTCGCATGTAGCTTAGTTGCAGGTAATGCACTTGGAAATGTTTGTATCTAACTGTATAAGCACAACTATACTACACTTGATCTTGCTCCAAGTGGTTCAGTAAATGCACCAATTGCCTTCAAATTTACAATGTGTGTCGAAAGTGACAGCGATAAGGAAATTGTTCCGACAGGAAAGGAAGGAATTCATTAGAACTTTTAAGTCCTTTTCTTAAGCCATGTTTAAGTTATGTAGAGTTGTGCAACGAATGCATTACTTAAACTATACCCACATTATGAGGTTAAATTGTGTTTTATTTGTGAATACAGCCAATCGCATGGTTCCGTTTCGTTTGTTTATTTGTATAGCGCTTCCGAACCCTAAGGTAACTGGGTGCAATATCTTAGGAGCAGCAGTGTTACAGAAAGTTGCACATACAGAATAGAACATAGGATGATACAGTACAGTAATTGATGTGGGGGACCAGGTTACAGGGTGGTCCGTGAAGATGCATATTAGATACAAGGATACATGTGGCAGAGTAGCATACCTGGTGATACATCTTAGATAAAAGGATATTTTAAATATAGAGCAATCAGGGCGCAGGGTTTAGCTAAGTGCAGTTAACAATCTATTGCTGGGTTGTGAGTAGTTCCTTTACCTGGGCTCGGAATTACCAGAACGATGTGTCTGCTCTGATTGTCATAGGTAAGGTATTCCAGGATTTAGCTACTAGCCCGGGAAAGCTAGCTCCCCCAGCTGTTTTCAGGTTGAACCTTGGGATGTTAAGTAGGCATAGATATGGGGATCTAGTTGGTCTGGTAGAGTTCTGTCGCGTGAATTTGTTTGATAGGTAGCGTGGGGATTCCTTTCTAGCAGAGGAAATGTGGGCCTTGCGTGGGAGATTAAGGGCGCATCTAAGAGCGTTGTTTCGGAGTATCTGTAGTCTGTTCAAGTTGTGGTTTGTGGAGCCAAGGAAGACTGTTACAGTAGTCCAGTTTGGACAATGTAAGGGCCCTGGCCAATGTGAGGCGACTGTTAGTGGATAAGAAAGGTTTGCAGGCATTGTAGGTTGTGGATGAGATGGTGGCGTTAATTTGTTTTTTGAGGGAGAGAGTTGAGTCAAGATACACACCTAGTGTTTTGACTTCTTTTGATACTTTTATAATGTTGCCATCTATGGCGAAGGATTGGTATCTGGGGTCGAGTTTGAGAAGGGCCTGTGAGTCGACTATGGGTATTCCATCTTGTCATCTTTTAAGCAGAGGCTATGGGTGGCCATCGATGCTTGGATTTCAAGGTAGATCTCATTTAGTTTTGTAACATCATCCCCATAGTTCCCCGTGAGCGCGATGAGGACCTAGGTGTCATCAGCATAGTTGGTATATGTAACTCTCAGGTCATCAAGGCGGTTGAAGAGGAGCTTGGTGAAGATATTGTAAAGCGTGGGGGAGATGCAAGAACCTTGGGGTACTCCACATTGGATCGGGACAGAGTCTGCCGCAGCGCCGCCAGAGGGGGGCGAAGACCCTAGTTGTTCTGACCGATAGGAAGGACCGAATCCAATTGGTGGCATCCTGGGAGAATGCAGCAGCCGAAGAGAGGCGTTTGGTAAGTATTTGGTGGTCGACTAAGTCGTAGGCCGCATACAAATCTAATAAGAGCAAAATGGCCAGATTGCCCTTGTCTTTGGCTTAATACATTTGGATTTTAGGTCCAGGAGGGCTGTTTCAGTCCCATGCCTGGGTCTAAAGCCAGATTGTCGCAGACCTAGAAGGTTGCCGTCTTCCAAATGTTGTTGTAATTGAAGGTATGCTACTGTATTATTTTTAGGAGAAAGGGGACAGTCGTGATGGGCCTGTAGTTCGTAGGTGTATTAGGGTCAAGATTGGGTTTTTCGAGTAGATGTAGGACCCAAGCCTCTTTGAGGTTGTGTGGGACTGCTGAATTTTTAAACGATGAGTTGATCAGGGTGGTGATAAAGGGGGCTCGATCTTTGGCCCCGTCCTTGATGATTGATGCAGGGCATAGGTCACCTAGACAATTAGATGGTTTAGGCTAGCAATTATATTCATTACTTCATCCTCTGTGACTGGTGAGAAATGGAAGGGGGGGGCAGTCGGGGTGGGGTGAGCCAAGTGTGTAGCTCGCATGGTTTTTGGAAGCGAGGTTGGCTTTTTTAGATTCTATCTTAGCTTGCAGGGGAGCTATTTTAATGGAGAGTGCTTGTTGGATGTTGTTACACCAGGTTTTGTCCTTGGTGCAGTCATTGGTAGGGGGCACGGGTGATTCCAGTTCTCTTAGGATGGAGAATAACTCTTGTGCCGGATTTGGCGTTGTGGATTCTCATATTGAAAATCTCTTTTTTCCCGTTTGTAATAGCGGCTTTGTATGTAGCTGCTGTAGAGGAGAATTTTTCTTTAGTGGCGATTGAAGGAGCTTTCCTCTAACTAGATTCAGCTGTTTTCTTGAGGTTACAAAGTGCTTTTAGTTCTGCCGAGAACCATTTATTCACATGGGCAGTTGGTTTAATCTTTCTTAATTTTAGTGGTGCTATTTGGTTCAGGGCTAGTTCCAGTGTGTCATTATAAAGTTTGACTAAGGATGTGGGATTAGAGTTGGGGGTGGTAAGGGCAGCAGAGGTGATTGGGAGCAGTAAGGGTCTGAGATTCTATGTTGCATTTGTTCCTAGCTAGGGATTGTAGTGGGACCATGTGGGATGAGCTTTTTTGTGTAGTTATAGGTATAGAGAAGCTGATAAGATGGTGGTCTGACCAGGCGCAAGGTGTGATGTCAGTCAAGGAGATGTCACAGTTGACGTCGGCCAGCCAATCTAGAGTTCTGCCTTTAGCATGTGTGGGTTTGTTAATGCGTTTGTGTCAGGCCTAATTGTGTGATAGTGTCATTGATCAAGGAGGCATTTGTATCATTAGGTGCCTGAACGCCAAGGTTAAAGTCGCCCAATAATATAATTTGGGAGCCTGGTTTTGTATTAGAGGTCAAAAGGTGGGAGATGTCCGTCTCAAAGGAGGTGATTGCGCCTGGAGGTCTGTATACAAGGTGAGTAAGTATACTTCTGGAGCTGGACAATGGGAGTTTAAAAGATAGGAGTTTGGCAGAGGATATGTCTAATTTGGTGACTTCTCGAATATTCAGGTTAGATTTTGCAATGACAGCTACTCCACCCCCTATACCGAGTGTTCTGTCTGCTCTGATAATAGAGTAGTTCTCTGGGATGGCAATTGAGAGAGATGGTCCGGCAGCGGCATGTAACCAAGTTTCTGTTACTGCAAGGAGGTCTAAATTATTGGGTGTAATCACGTCCGCATTATCAAGAGCATGGGCTACTAGAGAGCGTGCGTTAATGAGAGCACCTTTGAATGTAGTGGTGGCAAAGGCCACTGAGTTAAGCGGGTGATCGCCAGATAAAGGAAGGCTGAGGTTGTTGGAGTTGTCAGTAAGAGAAGCTAGTGGAACAGGAGGTGGCGATTTGAGGTCCCCTGTGTGTGAGGTGGGAGTTCTCAAAGGCATATGCTTGAGACTGGTGTGTGACCTTAGTGTAGTATTTCTTAGAGGCACGCAACATGTAAGGCCGAGACTCCTGATGTTGGGCGTGTTCCGGCGGTAGCCAAGTTTAAGTGGGGCATGGGATAAGGGGTGTAGGTTGAGTGGCAAATTTGGAGATCCGTTCTGCAGGCGACAGGAGTGGCTGAGTGGGGTGCCTAGCTCTGGAAGGTATAGGCGGGAGTGTTTTATCCCAGGAGTTAGGTGGGAGGTTTGAAGGAGGTATGTTGTGGAAGGGAGGATAGAGGCCATGGCAAGTGTCACTCTTCTTAGTGAGGTCATGTTAGGGTGCTAGTTAGTTAGAGTAGATGAAGCATATACAGCAATAGTCAGGTGACAGTAGGCTAGCTCAAGGCTGATTTGAGTTATGCACTCAGGATGTGGTGGATGCTAGTTCAGGTTATGCGGTAATCTGGGGTAATAGGCTAATTCAAATCATGCATCAAACTACAGAAATAACCCATATAACACGAACTTGATAATCAGGATTACTTTGAGTCCATAATAGTGATCGAAGGGTGGAGCGCTTACCCTTACATGCAAACAGGTGAGGGATCATCAGTGAATAGTAGTCCTCTGCTCGAGTTCGAATGAGGGGGTTTGAGCATACAATGCTGAACCATGCACAGGGAACCACGATCGGGCAGGGGGACGTGTCCTACGGCCGTAACGGCTCGGACAGGCCTGAGCCTTAGGACGTGTGCCTTGGGGATTGTGGGCCGGCTCATGCCTTCCGGTGGGGCCAATCTCCACAAATGCCCTGAAGCCACCAATCGGGACAGCAGCTTGATGAAGGAGGTTGCCTAGCAACCAATAAACAAACGTGCAGCAGCCCTTTTACGGGCAACACACTGCACGTATGTGAAATCAGATACAAATTGAGAATAAATGTAGCACGTCGCAGAAGGGTCTCTCAGTGCCAACAGGCTTAGGTTACTCATGCCTTGCACATGTTTTTTGTGCATAACATGAGCAGTACTAAGGTATGCACACACTCGGGAGTAAATGTATCTTTGGAAGAGAGAGAGAGAGAGAGAGAGAGAGAGAGAGAGAGAGAGAGAGAGAGAGAGAGAGAGAGAGAGAGAGAGAGAGAGAGAGAGAGAGAGAGAGAGAGAGAGAGAGAGAGAGAGAGAGAGAGAGAGAGAGAGAGAGAGAGAGAGAGAGAGAGAGAGAGAGAGAGAGAGAGAGAGAGAGAGAGAGAGAGAGAGAGAGAGAGAGAGAGAGAGAGAGAGAGAGAGAGAGAGAGAGAGAGAGAGAGAGAGAGAGAGAGAGTGTGTGTGTGTGTGTGTGTGTGTGTGTGTGTGTGTGTGTCACTGTGGGGCCCATGGGACGGGATGGTATCTTTTTACTGGACCTCTATCATAGATGCATGTGTGACATGACCTCTTTCGCAAATTAAGTATACTGTAGAAATATAGGAGATCTTGGCATAAATTATTTTTAAGTATTTAGAAGTTTTAAAGTCCAAAATTGCACTTATTTTGTAAAAATGAGAAAAAGCTGACGAAAATATTAAACGTGGTATGTAAACACTAAAATGGCATTTTCCAATATACTTAAGGACATTTCTCTACAACCTCACACAAGAGGCCGAAATTGGCTCCTCTTCCGGAACATCTTTTTTACCAACTAAGCTTTCACTCCAATCCCACTTTATTACCCTGAGCCCCAAACCGTTAATTGTGGCACATTTCACACATTTTTTTTTAATTTCAGCACAACTACTGTTCGAGGTCACCTGCAGCTCAGCAAGACTCTCCCAGTAAGATCCTCGGGTGAGGACTTGGCCATAAAGGCACATAACACAATGAAGTTGAATACAATTATGGCCGTTTCTAAAACTTTTGGTGTAGGAATTTTGCGGCTTCTTCCCGCCTTACTTACAAAATAGTTCATTCTTTATCAACTAACATTTCACTCCTTAACCGAGATTTAAACATTGATCCAGAGCAGGACATGTTGTGTGCACTTCACTACACAACAGTTGAAGTTTTAAAACTCACATTTTTTTCATGTAAAAATACTTCATCTATTTCACGACATACTTATTTTTGCCCATTTACAAAACATGTTATAATGTACTAAATATGCAGTCAACTGTTACATTTCCTTAAATTATCAAAATCAGCGTTGATCATTTTTCCTCATTAATTTATTCCCAGAAAGCTATCAGAACATGCCCCCGTCCCAAAAGATCCTCCAACAGGAAGAAGCACCAGAGACAATATGGCCCCCGTTCATATGAACTCAGACCAATGACCAATTCCCACTGCTCCTACGATGGACAGCTATCATGATAGGTATCCTCTCAGCAGACCCTGCAGCAGTATGGACTTTACCCTGAGTGAACGAAGACACACAAGATGGAGCTGGAGACTTTTACATAGTTAGACTCGACTAAGCACTAAGAAAGCAAGCTACTTGTCGTTAGAGATGCCACGACAACTTAGCTATGTTAGACATGAAGCACACATGCTATCCGCGCACTCTTCACACACTCAGCTACACGAAGAACACATGTATACAGCTCTAATAGTGGACAGTGATATATACATACTGTGTGCACGTTTATTATTTCGCCATTAGACCTGCTACAGCCTGCAGTAACGCAAGAAGAGTTTGTGTACATGCTTGCAGACGCTTATATGCAAATAACCTCATGAGGTGGCAGGAGTACTCAACAGACCTGACAGCCATAACGTACTAACCAACAGACCATAAGACGATCTGTACAATAGAAGCCAGACTATGACTAAGGAAATCTACTAGGCCACAATTGACTCAGAAAGGGACCCCAAGCATCACAGAATGCTGTGCAAGCAGAACTACTGTGGCAGGATCGAAGCCGCCGTCAAGGTCGCAATGTTGCAAATGACATTCCTCACTCTGAACCAAAGTAGCACTGGATGCATGAGAGGTGCGCTCTCTGACAAAATACAGAATAATTTGAAGATCCTAGGCTCACAAACGTCTCCAAGCATGTGATCTGGCCGAGCTGAAGAGCTGCCAAGGTTTGTGTCTGAGAAGAGTACCTGTTCCGTCGTCCACACAATAGCTGAAGCAAAGTTGTTACATCCACACTAAAGTTCTGCGTTGAGAACCGGAGCGCGCTCATTGCAGCTATGGGCTACACGTTGTTACGATGCCGACACACAGTTTCACAAGGTACCATTCACAGGTGTTCCACGGGTTGGGATCAGAGTTTGTCCCAGGCTTGGGGGCTTGTGCCTCATCCAATCACAAACAAGGACCCTAGGGGCGGATAGTGGGGGTCGCCGAGCAATCACGGGGCTTGCTCACTAACAAATTCCAAGTAACAACTTGTTGGGAATGGCCAAGCATACCACCTGACACTGCATCGTCCAATAAAAACACACATCTATAGGCTCCTATATGGAACCTACTACTCAATGGCCTATCCAGAGTGAAGATAAGTTTTTGAGACGGTTCCCGAGAATGACACCAATTGTGACGTCAGAGGTTAACCAAAACTGCCCGGCGAGCCAGTGTTCGCCGAGAGATGTGTGGACGTCCTTCCATGTATGTGATCAACGTGGTGCTTTAGCTGTAACAAACCGCAGTAGTTCCTAGCCTCTGGTGTGGACGTGGCGTTCTTGATTGGGCAGGGGGAAGGAGTTAGGCCTTCCACGAGTTCGCACCTGCGGGCTCCCAGAGCGGCACGGCCGGACCGGGTGTCCGCCCCCAACACCATCATTGATGTAACGTACACAGTACACATTTTTTGGTCGAGGTTACATAAATCCTTTATTCTCGCCCTGTCGATGGGAATTCCATACCACAAGTTTAAGGATTAATACCAGATATGGTGGCAGCATGCTTTATAAAGGAATATCACACTGTAAACTAACAAGGTGGCCATAGTGACAGGCTGGTACTGCCGGCCGCAGGCTGCGTGCATCATAGTGGGGGCAGCAGAGATGTACTTCCTTATGAAACACAGGGTTTCTGTCAGTCCACAATAGGAAAATGGACCAGGTAGCGCAAATGTATGGAGGGAAGACTAACAAGAGACAATTACCTGCGCAATGCTTGTATATTTTTCATAGAAGGAATACACATTTGGGAAACATATGCCACACAGAAAGAAGTTTATACTACACAATCTAAAGCACTTTTTAAAAAGGAAATAATCACAGCTTTCATCTACTTAAATACAATGCTTATATTATAGAATGCCTCCCGAAAAGATACATTGAAAACGAAATAGCACTCTGCGCTTTTAACAGTTTACAGTCATATCTTCGGAATATGCCATTACAGGCAATTTCACGGATAGCACAATCGAGGCGCAGCTGTCAGACTGCAAGGAGAAAGCTCCTCTTTCTTTGCACACAATGCATTTGAGGTTTATGTTCATTCGGAACAAGCCACAAGGCAGAACAATGCATTTCATTAAAAGAGGAAAAAAAGCCTCTCCATTGGTCCATCATTAGACTTTGCGACGTCGTAAGACATCTAATGGGTTTCTCATTTATTAATGTATACTAAAAGCCTTTCAGCCAGGGTTTGCGCTAAATATATGTCAAATACAGAATAACCCCGTAAATGCAGTTAGATTTCTGCAACTAACGTAGAGTGCTTCGCCATTACACAATCGGAGTTCTCCTTCACACAAGATGCGCCCACAAACTGCATGCCCTCTTGGTATTATGTGGACGGGCTGGCAAACAGCATAGGTAAAGAGGGACACACACCTATGCATAGCTCTCAACTCACCCGCTTTTGGCGGGTGTCACCCGCCTTGCAAGCAGCTGAATCACCCGCCAAGTTCCTCATACGGCCATTTACTTCTATGGGCTCTCACCCGCCAAAAAGAAAATCGGGTGTTTTCACCCGCCTTGGTGGCACAAAAGGTTGGGAGATATGCCTATGACTGCGGGTTTTGGAGGAAGCCATCATTTGTTCGGAGTGGGTTGGGGCGGGGGGCCGGGGGGGGTAAGGTAAGCAAAGAATAGGCTTTTACAAATCCTACCGCACCAGAAACACTACTTTCCAGGTACCACTAGGGTCCCCAAAAGAGCGATACTCCCCACAACACTTCTCTATCCATGAAAGAGACCACAGGGGCAATGAGGGGCAGCTTCAGTAATTCCGCCCACCAATGAGCATGCAGTACGAAGCTGTATTTTAAAATATCTTTCTTAAACAAAAAAAGAGCCAAGAATAGGACGACCAGAAATGGAAGAATGGACGTGGATCGATCTCCACCCTCCATATGGTCTTACTCCAGAAATTCCCTGACACCCCCCCCCCAACCCCCCCAAACTTTAGAACTCAAGGATGTGTTATAGGTGGGCCCTGCTTTACTGGTAATGTTGCCTTAAAGTAAAGTCCTGGTAGTCAGACGTTTGAGTTGCCACGGTGCATAGGAACAGTACCTTGAAAAAATAAGTAATAAAAAGGAACATATAAAAAGAGCTATCGGAAAACCACTAAGGTACAAACAAAGAAAGGAAAAATATCCCAGATGCCATCTTTAATTTGCAAAATTGTAAAACTTGTCAAAAAGAAAAGAAAAACGACTTGTGGCCTGATCAGTATGTTTGTGGGCAGTAGAGGAGGGCTGGAATGACGCCTGGGGGACATTGGAGGGTCCCATTTTAAAAGTATACCTTCAAGGCTGTAAACAGGGGAGAGGAATTAATTTGGGGGTGATATTGTGGCGTTTTCCCAGTAGTAGTAGCACAATATATTTATTGGTCACCGTAAGTTTACCAAACAAATCGCATTGCACTGCTGAATCTTTATGAAAGCATTGCACTGCTGAATCTTTATGAAATCAAAAATTTAAAAAAACAAAAATACATATGCAGATAATTGGATTTCCATTTTTTTTTTAAAGAACAATAATTCCGTTCGTTATCAATTCCCGTGGTCTTAAAATGTAGTTTTTATATGACTTTGAATGTAAAAATGAGGTACTTGTACTGTTTCATTTTCAGTGCGTAATATTATATCAGAAATAAAGATATTAGAACATAAAACCAGATACCATTACATATTTTATTGTTTACATTTTTTTTTCATTTACTTAAACGGCTGCCATGGAAGGGGAGAAGGGGCAACTTGTAGTCCCTTCTCCCCTTCCTTGGTGGCCATTTTCTTTGTTTACTATGACTGCCACAGAAAGGGAAAACGGACTACACTTCCCAGTCTGCGGCAGCCATTTTTTTCCATCTGAGAAACGTAACCACCTCGCAACTGAAAATAAAAAAAAAGACCCAGTACCCTGGTTTAACGGGCCGGGGAACTAATGGCAATAAGCCCCAAACCGGCGGGCAATTACCACGTTCGGCAATGCCCCCGTGGCCTTCATTAAGGCCCTCGCTACTGTAACTATGGGCCCGGGGGCATTACCAGACATGGTAATGGCTCACTGACTCGGGGCTTATTGCCTAACTAACACCTCACAAAAGTAGTGCTTGTTTGCCTCTTCAAGTAGTTGATAGGACCAGCAGTACCAAGTGTGTAAAAGTATGAGGCCAACTTGAACTCCACACACAGTACACTCACAACGCACAGGCATTTGAACGCTGCATAGTTGTGGTTGCACCAAAGCTGAAACAATAAAATCTTATTTTGTGAGTGGGAAAAAAAAAACAGGGCTATAGATCCCAGCATAGACCAAACATTCGAAACTTCTAGGTCTGTTGGGCAACAAAAACGAATGCGTTTTGACACCATAGAACCACCTACAAAGATTGCACCCTGCACCATAGGCCCATTCTACACAGTACCTTAAATTAAATTCTCGAATCTGAAGCAGGTAGATTCTGTTTACTAGGTGTCACCCGCTACTGCCTGCCTCCTCCTAATGACAATACACAACAATATGGAATTCCTGAAAATATTAGATGATCATCTTCTAGAGTGCTGAAGCGATTGGCACGCCATTACCCAACACAACACGGAGAACGATACAAATGTGCTCAAGTGGTTTCAACATAATCTCGAGTTATTCTGAAGTCAGAGCTGGTTGTATAATGAAATATTTTTTGTCCATTGGCCTAGCATACCTCCAGTGTGCAAAAAAAACAAAACAAAAAAAAGCATTTTTGCAATGGCAGAGCGAAGATATAAAGGGCACTAAGCTATACGCAAACATCTGAAGTGTTGTTTTTAAGCAAACCCAGCTCAATGTTTACATGTCCTGCCCATGACTTTTTATTAAAGTCAGAGTGAAGTTTAAAAGGCATTTAGCAAGTATTATGATGCAAACGACTCGCCTGCCGCAGACATTTCCTGAACGTTTTACTCTGGCTCCTGATCTCAGTCGATCGCTCGCTGACGAAGGACGGCGAGTGATCACAGAGTCGAGGGCTATGTGGTGTGGATTTTTATGACCTGTAATGGTGACCTAAGTGCTCACAATGAATCGCTTTGAAATTGGGTCTTAGACCACCCATGACTTTAAACACTGAATAAGTAGTTCTGGTGAAGACAATAATTTATTTAAAAAAAAAGCAATCAGCATGATGCACCCCTCTCACTTTTGGGAGCTGGGGGTCTTTAATCTTGAAGCGGCACCCCCAGGTCCCGTACCCTGATTAAACACCAACTGTAAGACAGCAAAAGAGGAAATGGAGGCCAGTTTAAGGTATCCTATTATTTCTAAGATCACTTACCAGTAATCCCATTACCGTGAGTTTCTCTTCCTAGTCCCAGTCCAGACTGTACGAGGTGTCTGTCTCCCAAGACAAAATTATTTTGTTGACCTTCAAAAGATACCCTCCTGGTAGGGAGGACCCCACAACCCCTCCCTGCAAAGGCACACTGAGCGAAGTACCAGAGTCAAGTACCGCTTTGCCCACTGAGCCCGCTTCCTCCAACGTGTGGTTTTGGACTGGCTTTCTTGCTGTCAGCAAGTTTCTGTTGCAAAAAAATTTCTATCTGTCAAGCAACGCCCCTTCTGGGTGGGCCTTCCCTCACTCACGTTCAAAAACATGTCTACTCGCGCACCCGCACGCATGCACACACACACTGAGCTAAGTACCCGAGTCAAGTACCGCTTTGCCCGCTTCGCCCGGTGCAGCGGGCGTATCTGGCCCTCTATACTCAGGCTCACGTTACAGTCCGCTGCTCAAGGTGTTTATTTTTATTTACTCATTTCTGTATTCTAGATTATTTTCTCTTTAGTCTATTTTGATTGTATCATGTTTAATCACCTGCACACGTTGAAGTCAGGCATGCCGGACAATGCAGCAATCTCCTCCAACATGGCGGTCGCAGTTGCGAACAACCTCCGTATGTCTCATACCTTGATACCACCACCATTGAATTCTCAGTGCAGAATTCCCGGCTGTAATCCCTCGCAAAGGCATGATCGCATTAATACGAGCACCCCCTTTTTTGTGCAAATCTTATACATTGCTCCCGTAGTGCCCGACAGTCCTTCACGGATGGCGCATGTTCCGTGTCGCATTGCTGGACACCGCCAATGGTCAGCAGCTTTGCATGTAGCTCCAATGCCGCAATTAATAAATTAATATCCGATTCTACCTTGTTCGCAGTGGATGGCATTCGTGTTAAGACCCATACGGATTCATCCGCTGGCATTCCTCAGACGATTTATGAATTCCACACGACGATTCATGAATGCCATAGCCCTACCAACCACGATGCCATCTCACTTTACGCGGCCAACATAATTCCCAAATTGCAGTGTCCAGCACTCATGACGATGTCTCTCCTCATGAGCTGTCTTCCATAAGTAGTGTCACCAGCAACACTTCTCAATATGCCCAGCCCACTCCTCGTCCCCATCCCCTTCAGTCTCCCACACCTGAATCCATCAAATTACCAACCATGTTAGAGATAACTCTCGCTGCGCTAAACACCACTATCTTAAGCCTGTTCAAATTATTTGAACGCGTAGACGAGAAAATCTCTACTCAATCCCAGCAGATTGACACTATGCATGACTGGATTACTTCTTCAAAGAGCTCCCTACCTGTCTCTTACATGCCGTCAGGTCCAATCAGTAATCAGGCCTGTCCTTTTCAGCCAGTCCCGTCTATTGCTGACATCATTTGCCCTATTGAGGTGGAGCCCCTCGCTATTGAAACACCGGCAGGCGACTCCTCGTGGGTGAGCATATCCATCACCCAAGACGTTATCTCCAAAGAAGCACCGGTCACTGCGCCTGTCGTTGATCCTATCGTCATTCCCCCTCCTATCCAACTCCCTCCTACTTGCGTTGATCCTGCACTAGTACCACAAAAGGGCAAACAACACCAAAAAAAGAAATTGCTACCTCGTCAAACCTTAATTAAGAAATCCAAAAATATGCTTGCCCCTAAGCTTCCTAAAAATTCTATTGTCTTTTTTTTTAAAACTACTGCCACAGTCTCTTCTCAAGTTCCCAATGGCATCAAAAAGATCCTTCCAACTCAAAATGCAAATACTGTTGAAAATGCATTGTCGGCACCCACCAGCAACCTCCATTACTCTCCCTTACACAACTTGGTTAAGTCTTTAGAAACATCCTCGGTTTCCTCAGGCTCAAACCCCACTCTTCCCACCATGTCAACCCTCCCTGCTCCCTTGAGCACTTCTGAGATAGTCTCTTCCTCTTCTACAAACATTGCACTCATCAAATCTGCCATCGCCGAGTATCTATCCGCTAAAATTGCTTGCAATTCACATCCTGCTGACCCCAACCCTGCCCTCCCCACCTTCCTCAAACAATCCGTTCAGGAAGGAGATCTCGGACCTTTCAATGCACCCGTCTCAGGTCGTTGATCACATTCAGACCAATACTGTGGTCCCCAACGCACCTTCCCATCCTGATGTGATGACGTCCCAATTAAAATCCATAGTGAATGCTTTTCTTGAGACTCAAGCGAGACCACTCTTGGGTCCTGTCAATGTTCATCCGATGTTCAATGGACCCGCACAAAGAGTCACATTATCAACCCTGGCGCCCCATCCAGCTCACGACTTGCTTTCCATCAATCCGCCCCTTCCGAGTTGGTCCTCGAACCTTCCTCCGTCAACAAAACAGAGCATGCGCTCATTCGCTCATTCTTCTTCTCCTCCTCTGGTCTCTCAAATGACGAACTCTGGAAAGCTGTTTAGTAAAACATTGCCTCCATTTTTTAACACCCGACCCCCAACTGGTCATTCGCTCATTTTGAAATGTAGAGGAGGCAAATTTCCTCTATATGATCTGAATAGGCAGTGTATCTTAAATATTCTCAATGATGTTGATACATTTGAACAGGTCTCCTCTAATGACGTAGACCTAGTGGAATTTATTGCTGGCACAGATTTTTCTATTGTTCGTCTCTGGATACCTTCAGCAACAGTTGCAAAAATGTTATGGAATGCCAAGTTTCAATTGTTTGATATGGGGTTTCTTATTTCTCAAGATCCAGATCGAATGCAATCTTTGTTTGCACCGACAATCGTTTCTTCTAATGTTTTGGCTAAATCTAATGAAGCCTCACGTCTGTATCTTTCCACTAAAGGAACATCTCAGAGGCTATAACCACAAGCTACTCAAGAATCATATTCTGTCCTGTTAGGTTGCTGGAATACCAAAGGACATGCTCACCTCCAGCAATCTATTAATGTGCTTTCTCAATCATATGATATCTTAGTTTTCCAAGAAACTTGGCTCCTGTTGCAGCCTGTTTGGGACAACTATTCTATTGCACTAATTCCTGCTGCAAAAGGAGATAAGGGCAGACCAATGTCGGGACTCCTGAAAGCTGCACGTCAAACTTCCCAACTATCAATTGAACCTTGGTGTGCTTTCGGCATTTTCATTTAACTGGTCAAAGTGATTGGCTGTGGGGGCAATCTCGCCCTCTAACATTTATAGAAATCCAACAGAACTAACTTTCAATATATTTCTCAGAGCTCTCACTTATGCTAGAACTGGTTTCCTTATCGCCTGATATCACGGCCACGCTCTTAGTTGGCGATCTCAATCTTGACTGCCTGAATCCTCGAACTGAAGCAGCTGTTCAGGAGGTTTCCATCTGGTCTGCCTTTATGTCCGATCACAATTTCAATATGGTCAACGGATCTGTGACTGGAGATCTCCCGGCATCCGCAACTTGGCGAAGAGAAGCCAGTGCTCGTACTATAGATTACATCTATGCAGATTCAAATCTGTTCCACACCATCACTTCCTTAGTCATAACTCCTCAATCGCACAGTGACCATAAGTTTCTTTCATTAAGTTTTTCCAGACTGATTTCATTTACATCAACTTATAGCAAATGGTTTTCATTACCCTTGTCCCTTAATCAATCTGGAAATCGTTTTGCTTGGACCCCAAGCAGGCTTTGCACACTAGAACAATCTCTCGCCTTATCCTCCGCTGATAAGCCCAATATCGAGTACACTCACATTTTACAACAGTTCCATTATAATCTTATAATTATAAAAAAGAAACCTCTTACTCATCTACACTCCTTTGACTCTGAATTGCACCTGAGGAGATCAAATTACAGAAAAGAGCGCAAACTTCTGCTTTCGTCCTCATCTTGTCTACGATTTGATGCAGCGAAAAAGGCAAAAACCCGTTAGACTAACTGGGTACGTGCACACAGAGCTCTTATTTCAAAAAGACAGTGAGTTTATGCTAAACACCTTGATCACAAAAAATTCTGCAAGTATATGGAAATTACTAAAGCACACAAATTGTCGACATCAATTGGATTCCCAAGCAAATGGTGTCGAGGAAGTCCAATGGGTCACTCATTTCTCTGAGTTATATGCCGATCCAGAATTTGACAAATTTGTTTACCAAGTGCAATCCACCACCAAGTGGTCACTCAATTGTGACATACATACCATCAGTCATTACATCAAAATGTCTAAAAACTCCAGAGAAGCTGGTCCTGATGGAATAAGCAATCTAATGTTGAAGAATAACCTAAAGCACTGGGCACAAATATTATTCCTCTTGTTCCAACATATCTTGAACACAAGACAGCTACCTTTGTCATGGCATTCCTCCATTCTCGTACCAATCTTCAAGAAAGGTGACCGGTCTTCTCCCAAGAATTATCGACCCATTACGCTTCTCGATTCACCAGGAAAAACCTTTGCCAAATTTCTACTCCACGGATTTTCTGTTTGGACTACAAATCACCATCATTGCAATCCTTTCCAAACAGGCTTCATGGCCGGCATGGGCAAGTCAGTCAATTTGTTCCTGTTGAACGCAATTAAGTCGCGTTGCCAGACACAAAAACAGCAGGTATATTTTGCATTCGTGGACTCCCATTCTGTGTTCGACTCCATCTCAAGAGTCAAACTCATGACCAAACTCATCAACGACAATAACCACCTATAATCTGTGATCTTATATATCATTTTCATTCATGCACCTCAGTTCAAACCAGACTCACTTTGAATGGTCTACTCTCATGACCCATCTTAACATCACGCAGCCTCAAACAAGGCTGCTTATTAGCTTTGGCAATTTTCAATTACTATATTCACGACATTAAATTCAGGTTTGAAAACATTCTGTCTGATTCGCCGAAAATCAATGGTTCTCCCATAAAAGCACTTTTCTATGCTGACGTTATAGTGCTTATTTCAAAGACTCCTAGTGGCTTACAAAAATTAATATCTGCTTTGGACTTCTACACAGCAGAAAATGAATTAAAAATCAACACTGCGAAAACACAAGTGTTGATGTTTAATCCTAATCGAGGCTTCCACAATTTAAAACATTGGTCGATTGGTGACAATACTGAATTGTCCATGGTCTCGGCCTATACAAACTTAGGAGTCTTCTTCGAAGCTTCACTGAAGTCCTCGCAACACAAACCAGATAAACACTAAACTTCTCACTGCTATTTCGCAGTCACGCATCCTCCTTGCCAAATTCGGTAAGTTCTCCATAATCCCTGCTATTACATTCTGGCAAATACTATACTATATGCACTGGAGACCGGGCCACCCCTCGCCTCCAGTGCATTTGATAAATGGGAAGCAAAATTTTGGAAAAACGTACATCATTTACCCCAATGCATTCCAATCTCATGACTACGTTATGAATTGGGTCTTACTCCTCTGTCATCCATATATAATTGGAAGCAGTGTTTGTTTTTAAGGAAGTGGCTGATGTCCATCCGGTCAGACTCCCTTCTCACGATCCTCTCGAGCTACTTAGTCAGCACTGATCATTCATTCATTCAAAAATGGCTATTGTCAGTGTATAAGGTTTTGGCACAAGCAGACATTACAATCAAACTCTTAATCCAAAACCCACATAAGGCTAAATTAAAAATCTATCAAACATCATGGATCTTGCATCATCAGTTATGCCTTTCATACAAACACGCCTCTAGCCAACGCTTTCCTCCTCATAAGAGGTACCACACTAAATTATCTCTCGAAAGCACCGTCTTCCAAATGTAGAAACCTAATCTTACATTTTCGGCTACACATATGGGAAACTAGAGATCTTCTCTGTAGGCGAAAACTAATTTTGACTACTTTGAATGTTTGTCGTTTTTGTCAATCCGCTGAATCTCCTGAAACCATAGAACATCTCATTACTCAATGTCCTAAATTAAGCAGTCAGCGACAATTGCATTTTCATAAGTATTGTTCGACACTTTCTATGTATGATACTAATGAATGTTGGGACCACATCTTTGGTTCAACGCTTTTGGGCCTTCAAGTCGCGACTGTGAATTTCCTACTTTCTTTACATTTAGATTATTTTATACTTTAGTAACCTTAGTATATCACAAGTACATTCATTTCTGTGACACGGGTGAAAACTAAACTGTATCAGTTTTTTATGTCTCCTAAAGATTATACGTGATTTTTGATATGAAGGTTTTAATTTTGTTACATCATTGTTCATATCTGTTAATATGTAGGTCAACAACTTTTATGTTCAGGTCTACATGTTTTGTATGTTTACACTCTTAATGATATTTTGTTTTAGTGTTAAGTATATTGAAAAGTTGTTATTTCAACTAAATTAAAAACAAACAAAAAAAAAGGTGCAAAGGTAACATTTACCCACCATACCTCCTGTCATAATCCAGCAATTTCCCCCTCAATAGGTGGTGGGGGCTATCGGTTAAGATGTCCTAGGACTGGGATGAGGAAGAGAGGGCCTCGAGTAACAAGATTACCAGTAAGTCATCCTGGCATTACCACCTTGACCCAATCTTCACTGTGTGAGGAGTTTAAAGCAGTAGGAAGGGGCGAAATTGCATCACAAAACCAGTACACACAACCGGATGCAGCACACACAACACTATTGTGGGACTCAGTCACTGACACATGACAACACTGCTGACCCAAAGGACTACTGAGACTGGCCCAGGTACATTTTGTAGTACAAGATACAGTTCTTGGGGGATCTCCAAATTTGCAGCCCTGCAGATGCTCCTGATCGGGAACACTTGAATGCTAACCAGGAAACTGAAGTGTGGAAAGCCCCTGAACCGCCCCAGAGGACGTTAGTCCAGACGTCTCTTAAGCCACAGTAATGACCATAAAAATGAACCAGAACCACGGCTGTGGGCTTTTACCCAGATGTTCCTGTACAAAAGTTGACACACATTTTCCTTGCACTGTCTATTGCCCATGGTCCTATCCCAGCAGGCTCTCACCACCCTCGCAACATACAAGGGATAGGGAAGGGGAGTACCAGAGCCTCTCTGGGATTCATTGAGAGTTGGGAGGACAATATCCACATGGAGATGAGTCACAGAGGACGGTGGGCCTGAAGACAGAAGGGCGACCAACAAGACCCTCCTGAATGAACCCACGGTAAGGGTCAGAAGAAATCAAGGCTCCCCCATCGCAACCAGCCTGTGGGTAGAGGCCACGACCACCAGGCAGAGATTTGGAGGAAAGAATGTTAACAGCAAGGCCCCCCCCATGGGTTTCAAAAGGGGGAAAAGACAAGCCTTCAAAACCAGCAGAACATCCCAGGTGGAAAAGAGGGACCAAAACCTAAGGTGGGAAATCTCAATGCCCACAATGAACCATGATGCAAACTCCTCAATAGGCATAAACAGGATACATGTACCTACTTTAGCGCTCAGTGTGGACGAAGCCAACCTCAACCCTGACCCCTCTTGCCAATACCCAAGCCTAGGCCTTATTTGCGTCTGTCCACCTGGACAGCCAGTGTAGTTCAGTGGTGAGACCCTCCCTTTCCAATACAAACCATTCAACCATGCCACCAACTGGAGAGGATGTTGAGTGGCAGTCAGCAGAGTAGGCCACCACAAGGGGCAGAGGCCTTAAAAAAAAAATTAAAAAAAAGAGTGTGGAGGGGGAGGCCCACTGCCAGCTGGAGAATGAGGGAGAACAAGTGCTTTCTCTACAAGAAAGGAGCCACCAGAATCACACAAGGCTGTATTCCTCCTTATCCAGAGCAGCACCGTCTGGATGAGAGGAAATGGGGTAAAGGCAAAGAGTAAGCCCGCCGGCAAGGGTACGAAGAGAACATCTGTGCTCATCAGGTCTGTGAGAAATTACAAATATTGTAGGCACTTTGTAAAATTAATGAACATAGATTCTCTAAACAGTTGGTCTACTCTATGCCAACGTTCAAAGAGTGCTTGCTTGGCAAGAAAAACAAAGCCCTTTTATGGTTCGCACGTACACTTTTATTCTTGGAGGAGTCTTCAGAGAGTTAAATTATCCAAGCGACAGCTGCTTGGAGTAAGCCAAAACCCTGGCCTGTGTTCACAATTAGCCCATGTAATTTAATGGCCAGTCATGAAGAATGTATAAAGCTGTTTTTTTTTTCCAACTTAATTTTTATTGAACATTTTTTTCATGTGACAGATCAATCAGTAAATCACAATTGACATCAAATTTAGCCCAACCACCCCTTCTCACCCGCTCGCCGCTTATAATTAACCGAGCCCAATCGGGCACTGCGGATTTTGAAAACCACTGTTTCGGGACCATAAGCCGTAAGTAAGCAGACAAGTAGGGTTCATTCAATGCAAAACAATGAGGGTGTTGGATAGTCTTTCGGAGAGACCACAAGGTTTGTTTGTTTTAATATTTATAATGCGCGCCAAACCCGAGGCTAGCAGGGCGCAGAAGGCAAAAGGGTTGTTCAGCTTTGGTTACATTGCTGTACAGTAATATACAGTAAATACATAATAAGGCAGTAAGGGTTATTCAACTTCGGTTACATTACTGTAGGGTATCATGCATAATATACAAATTAAGGCAGATTGCCTCAAGAGAGAAGATATGTACAGTATAAACAGTAGGTAGGGAGGTGTCAGATGTCATTTTCCTTGATCCAGTTGATAAGGTTGGATCTAAAGCGAGGATAAGGTAGTTCTTCTCTAAGAGACGGTGGGAGCGAGTTCCAGTATTGGGCAGCTTTGACCGGAAAATTGCCACCGCCAATCTTGGTGGGTGGTTCCCTTCAGGGCAGGAATCAAAGTCTCATTGTACCACAGTCCTCATGTAGGAGGACCACTGTCCAATCCAGTAAGAAGGCCTTCATAGTGTCATGGGTCAGCGCTGTTAGTTTCTCATAAGTGAAGATCGCACAGAGTTTTGCAAGCCACTCTGATCTGGAGGGGACCAGGTTGCTTTTCCATTTCTGAGCCACGGCCAGTCTCCCAGCTCTCAACATGGCCTGGACATGGAGCTAGGAAAGCTACTCTAATCTGATTCTGGGGAGGGGATACCAAACAGGAGTTCTATGGCGTGAAGGGGAGAGCAAGGCCCACAATATCCTTGATCCAGCTCAGGAGCTCCGACCAAAAAAAATCTAGACAGGAGGGCATTCCCACCACAAGTGATACCAAGACCCCTGTTGTCCACACTCCCTCAGACAGAAGGGGCATACAACAGAAAACATTTTAGATAACCTCAGTGGAGAGATGCCACGCATGGAGAACTTTGAAGTTGTGTTCCATGGCCGACGTATAAAGGGAACCCGAAAAAAGCACCCCAAAGAGTTTATCCCAGGTCGCTTCTTCCAATGCCCCCCACCCCCAGTTTTTCCTCACAAAACTGCTTGAATCCCTGTCTGTCTTCAAGTTGCGCTGTGATCAGGACTTTATATATCCTGGACAGCGATCTCCATCTCGAGGTAGACTCCACTATTATTCTTTCCAGGGGCTTGAGGGGGCGGGCAAGGGCTTTGCCCCACTGGGGGCTGGTCAGGATCCACTTTACACAGAGGTATTTTAAGATCGACATCGGGTTTTCCCCCATGGCTTCTGCTAGTTTATCGTATTCAATAAAGGAGTTCTGGTGAAATAGTTGGGCGGCTCGTTCCAGGCCCATGTCCGACCAACTTTGCGCATCCCGGAAGACTTTCTTACCTAGATCCAGGGGGCTGGGGAGCCCACAGGGAGGACAGGGGGTGAGGGCCAGGTTGAGAGGGTTGCGTTCACTTTATCACGTTTCCATAGGACCCACAGGACTGACAGTGTCGGGTGGTTTTTAACAGTGTCAGGAAGGTTTCTGCTCGGGGCGGATAGGAAGTCTCTTACCTTCCTGGGGTGTGTCTGAGTGTCCTCTATATTTGTCCAGTAGGTTCACATTTCATCTCTCATATGCTGCAACATGACCCTAAGTTGGGTTGCTTTTTAGTACTGCCGAAAATCCGGGAGACCAAACCCCCCACTGGGACCTCTGGAGAGTAAAAGTGGTGGGTTTGATTCTTGGTTTCTTAGTGCAAGGATTTGAAGAATGCATCTGGTATACTAGTTGGGAGAGAGGTGAAGAGACACAGAATCCGGGGAAGGACATTCATTTTAACGGATACCATACACCCGGACCATGAGGGGGTCAAGGGGGCCCATCGTTGGAGGTCTGACCTTATCTTGGAGAGGATGGGAGGAAAGTTCAGTTCAAGAGATTTCCCAGGTCTCTTGGGAGAAGGATTCCGAGGTATGGAGTGGCTTTGCCTTCAACTCCGATACCCCTTACTGTTTCCCTCTCCTCAATGTCCTCATCACCCTTTCCCATTGGCATGAGACATGATTTCGATGGATTTATTTTCAAACCAGAGAAGACCCCAAAGGTGTGCATCAGGTCTAGAAGGTTCAGGAGAGAGAACTCCAAGTTGGTTAAATAGGCGAGGATATCATCAGCAAAGAGTGAGATTTTAAAATCGAGATCCCCACATCGGACCCCAGTGATCCCCTGGTGTTGTCTTGTAGCTATAGCGAGAGGTTCCATTGCGAGGTCACATAGGAGGGGAGAGATAGGTCGGCATAGGCGGGTCCCCCTGGTGAGGGGGAACAGAGCAGAGACCGTCTTGTTGACCGTCACCCTAGCAGAGGGGCCATTGTACATTGAGGCGATCCACCCACGGAATCTTTCTCCCAGTCCCATCCTTTGCAGGACCTTGCTCATGTACGACCATTCAACCTGGTTGAAGGCCTTTTCTGAGTCCAGCGAGAGAAGATAGGCTTCAACGTTGTTGCTAGCGGCATCATGTCCAAGGTTTTCCTGATGTTATCAGACCCCTTCCTACCCGGAATGAATCCGACTTGGTCTCTGTGGATCAGGGAAGGGAGATGCTGAGCGAGTCTATTGGCAAGTAGCTTAGCTAGGACTTTCACGTCCGTGTTAAGTAAAGTAATGGGACGGTAGGATTGGCAGTTTGTTGGGTCCTTACCCTCTTTTGGGATAACCACGATACAGGCCGATAGCATGGACTGGGGGAGTGTCTCCGAATCCAGGGCAGCATTGAACAATTTAGACAGAAATTAAGCTAGAGTGGAGCGTAAGGACTTGTAGAAGAGAAGCGTGAAGCCATCGTCGCCCGGGGTGGCGTCCCCTTTCATGGTGCCAATAGTGTCTACTACCTTTTGGGGCGTGATAGGCCTCTCTAGGGGGTCCACCTTCTCCGGTTGGAGGCGGGGGATCGGGAGAGAGTCCAAGAAGTTATCAGCCTCGCACTCACCTCCCAAGTACTCCGATGTATAAAGATGCTCGTAGTATAGGCGGAATTGCTCTGCTATCCCTGGATCATCTAGGCATTTATCCCACCCCAGGCAGTTGCACCAAGTCAACCCTTCTACTGTTTCTGAGTTCCCGCAGTCTCCAGGCTAGGATTCCATCAGCCTTCAGCCCCCTCTCCATATATCTTTGTTCAGAAAGGACAATTCTCTCTCGGTCTGCCCAACCAAGTTCGTCTTGAGTTGTTGGAGCTCTGCCCATTTACCCAGGACCATTTGGGATCGGAGTTTGCCCCCTGGTTGGATCGCCTCTGATTTGTCTCTGAGGCACCTCTCCTCTCTAGCTCTTTCCCGCTTTCTTGCCGCCCCCATTCCAATTAAGACTCCCCACCCCAAATTGTGGCTTTAAAAGCCTCCCATATTCCCGTCTCCCCCACTTGCCCGGAGGCATTAATCACAAAGTATTCCTTTATGGCTGCGAGGAGGGACGGGGCCGATTCTTTGTCCTTCAGCAAGAGGTCGCTGCACATCCACCTTGGGCACTCGGAAGCGCTGGGGGAGATCCTCGGACTAGGTCATGGTCGGACCACGGGATTAACTGAACACCAAAATCACCTATTCTCTCGTGCAATAATTTGGCGACCAGGACATAATCGATTCTAGAGAAAGAGGTGTGTGGATTAGAGAAAAATGTAAAGAGGGGGTTTCGTCCCTGGCATGTCGAGTGAGAGTCTAGGAGGGCAAGTTCATCGTTAGTGATTTGAAAAAAAGAGGGCAATCCTCCACTGTGTTTGAAAATCAGTAAAAGGGCACTCGAACATCCTGTCCCGTTCAAGTTTGAGCACCATGTTAAAGTCATCGCCTATCAGGAGGATCCCCTCCGTGAATGCCATGATTTTTGTTTTCACCCCCACCCAAAATTGGTCCCGAGCCTCGTATGGGGCATAGATCGATACCAATGTCACTTTACTGCCCCCAATTTCCCCTTTCACCATTATGAATTGGCCTTCTGGGTCTTTACGCTGGGTCTTTGGTACAAAGTGAGCTTTAGGAGACACCGATCGCTACCCACCTTTTTTTATGGCACGGGAATGAAGCGTGGAAGACATCCTGTATGGACCTGGCCCTGCGCGACATTTCCCCACCTCTTTCCCAGTGGGTCTCCTGTAAAAATAGGAAGTGAAGTTTCAACCTGTTAAATTCCTTCACCACTAATGTTCTCTTATTCGGAGAATTCAGACCCCGCGCATTTAGCGAACCCAATGTCAGTAAGTGAATTGCATCAGCCATGTATAAAGCGGTATGTATAAAGCGGTTTGTTTTCATCATTACTGAAGGAGGCTCAGATGAAGCAGTTGCTTATGCTGAGCCTGCTTAAGCGAAATAAACTGTTTCTATGAAACTTTGAACCCTTCTGTGCTTGTGCCTCATTGAAGATTACGGACATACGCAGGTATTATGAAAAGTATTGCCCACAGGTCATGGTCCTGGGATCCCTTAGTCAAGGCTGGAAGAAGGTAAGGCTGGAAGAAGGGAATCCAGCCTGGAGGCAGATAGCTCCACCTCAATGGAGCCGAGCCTGATGCAAATCTCTGACGATTGGGCCCTCTATGAAGTAATCTACTGATGAGCAGAAACACTTTGTGGAGGATGTCTGTTCTGGAGTTCTAAACCCTCTTAATATGCAAAGACTGAATAGAGCGGGGATTTGATTCTGCACAGAATTTTATCTCGTGTGCTTTCCATTAAAGAAACTGAGACCTCATGCCCCCCCACCCCTGTGGTCCATGTAACATTTAGCCCCTAGGTTGTCCATGCAGACCAAACACTCTTCCCCTAAAACCCCTCCCGCCCCACCAATCCCCTCTACCTCCATGGCCAGGAGGACCTCCAGGATGCCTGAAAGCTCTCTCCATTTGGAAATTCTCTTCCCTGATCCCCTGGTCAATTTCCCCATATATGGAGGAGGAGTCAGGGGCAACTCTGAACCCTACCTTACTGCAACAGTTGTGAGCATCAAAGAGTCGAGGAGGGTCCAGGGATAAGCCCTGGAGCAGGTGAGCAACTTTGAACCACCAAGCCATGCTCACTCTGAGGAGGGGAGTTACTCTGTTCATCTGGGCATATTCCATCGAGGCCTGTGGTGTCTGGTCATGGGAACCACAGACTCTGAAGTTGCTACATCTCCCGGACCATCTGGTGAACTGTGGAATAATCATTTTTTCGGCATAGTATTGTCTGCAGATTAGGTGCCCAGGGAAGGGGAAGAGAAACTCTCCCACTCCTGATGTTGAGGAGGCTCCTGATAAACTCCCGTCTTCTGGGTAGAAACTAGCAACTAATGTTCAGATCCCATCTCAATTTCTCCAGGAGGCTTTGAACAATAGTCATGCTCCTCCATGCAAAGGATGAAGAAGGTACATGGATTAGCCAGTCGTTAAAATATGGAAGAACACTGATGTGCTCGGTATGCAGCATCATCAACATTGGTGCCAGGACTTTTTCGAATACCCTTGGTGCATAGTGGAGATCAAAAGGAAGCACCTGGAACTGGAAGTTTTCTGTCCGAACTGAGAAACTTTTGGTGACTCTGAAGGAAGGGGGTGTGGAAATATGCACCCTTAAGATGAATGTACAAGAGCAAGCCCCTCTTGGAAATCATAGGGAGAATCCCCTGGAGATTCTCTATGCTGGAGGGTATGCTTTTGGTAAATTGCTTGCTGCATTTCAGATCTATGATGGGCCTCCACTCCATCAAGGCTTCCTTTACCATGAAAGGATAGTGTATACCCACTCTGACCTTGGGACTGGACCAATTGCCCCCTTCTGGAGGAGTTGCAGGATCCCCTCCTGGAGATCCATTTTCTTCTGAGGGTCTTTGGGCAAAGGGGTGATCACCTCAGCCAAGGAGACGGATGTGAATTCAATGAAGTAGCCTACGTATACTATGTCTGGGACCCAAGTATCTTGCTTCTTCTTCTTCCCAAACCTTGAATAACTGTAGGAACACCTCCCCCACCCACCCCCCGCACTGGCACTGGAATTTGTGGGCCTAGTCTCTTGGAGTGAGAAAGTTGACTGGGCTGGAGAACATGGGCTTGAAGGGCTTTTAGCCTGCTCTTCCATGGAAACTGTCATGCATGGGGCTCCTGGGAGCCTCTGAAAGGTCTGCCTGTAGAGAGCCTTAGGTTGAACCAGTCTTGGTTTGGAGGGCACAGAAATGGCAGCCATCCTGGAATCCAAAGAGTGTCTGGCCCAGAAAAGTTTGGCACATCTGGGTGGCCTTCTGCAAAGCCTCTCTGTTCCACTGCCTTCTTGCTAACACCACTGAGACATCCACCAATGCAATCTCGCTCTTTATGAAACAGGGACTATCACAGTCCTCCCCTTACTCTATTGTGGTAATAAAGAGCTGAAGTCCTTAAGAAGAGACTAACATCGGTGGAGTAGAGGCATAACCCTCAGTGCTAAGTTAGAAGCCCCCCATGGCCTTTTCAGTGCCAACTCCACTCTCTTAGCAACGGAATCTGATGTAGCTGCATCCTCTGTAGCCACAGAAAGTTCCTGAACAAGTGTCCTTTCCACAGGGACATCAATGGACTACTCTGCGATGTTCCACTAGTGGGGAAGGGTCATGGCTTTATTCAATGCACCAACAAGGCAGGGCATCTTATAAGGCCAATTGGGGGCTACACAATGCATGGCCAAGTCAGGTGTGGGTCAGCAGAATAGAGTGCTGCAGAATTTCTATTTTGCTGCGTAGAGCCTACATAAACGCACACAAAAAACAAAAAAAGGACAGCATTAAACCTACCTGCCCTGTGCATCATCTCGGGAGACAGAAAAACAGCATGTATGCAGGGTAAGTGCTGCATTTGGACCCCCTCCTCGCTACAGGGGAGAGGCAAGGTGTCACCATTACAGAGAGGGTTTCTTTTTGACTGAGTAAGAGAAGGGTAGTCTGTCTCAGGATGCAGATGCCTCATACAGCGAGAACTGGGATGAGGAAGAGAAAGGACAAGGAGGTAATGTATTATTTTACAGAGCTACAAATATACAGAAAGCCCACGTACAGCCCCAAGGAGGACCACGGATATGGTAAAGTAGGAACATTCAAACCACAATGCCTGCATTGATCATATGATCCTGGCACTGTGCCAGGCCTACTGTGAACCTCAACACAAGGATCTTGGGCGTACAGGTCAACGGTAAAGGGACATTTTGTGAAAGCAACTCAAAACTAATTGAAGAATTAAGGGTTTGAGTTGATTACATGGAAAACATTTAGTCGAATCCGATTTGGTTGAGTTTTTCTTCTTACTCAAAAATACCTCCTCCCTGACCCCCTCCTATACTTATATTGACGACCCCCAGCCCCGCCAATATATATTTGCTGCCAATTTCATTAAAAAAAAAATGCGACCAATTCGGATTCGACCAAATGTGCAGCGCAGTAATCTGCCAGTCCCGAATTAAGTACTGGAGCCACAATCCTGTGAGCTGCAAGGCTTGCATATTTGTCGGAACCTGGTACCAGAAACGACCTCTCTGAATTGTTCATGCATTGAATTGTGCTCAATCGATACTAAGCCTTTAAAAGCACTCTTGGCCGTATTTTTTGTACCGTCTTCCCTCGTTTTCCTTCGGAACTCATAGGTTGTGCAACGTGGAACAGAAAGCCTTCATTTATGCCTACCATTAGGTAGGTAAAACCGGAAGAAATTAGGGACTTTCTTCATGTTATGAATAGAGAGCATGGCTGGACCGTAGAAAGAGCCAGGGAGGAGGGCACATACATTGAGACCATCTAAAGACCATGTATAACTAGAAAAAAATAACTTCAAAAACAGTCAGCGATGAGGCAATGGCGACTCAAAGTAGTAGAAGCACAGCCTGAGACTCTACTGGGCAGAGTTGGTTAGATTTTTGATTTGACTATGTTGCACTGTCTGCACATTAGTGATATTGCCGTGCAGATCAGGCACCCACACACCCACACGCAGGAGATGAAGTCATAAGTGCTGAGGGCAAGTAAGTGTTTTATTCTGGCAGCGGGGATGTAAGAAGGAGTTGATGGCAATTTAATAAACGCAGTCTCAAGTCATAATGTGGCAGGCGACAGAGGCCAATGAAGTGCGTAAAGAGGAGTGGTGATGGGATCGTAATCAAGGTTGGAGACTCTTAACCATGGAGGAAGGGGAGTGAAACAATAGCCCTCACCAGAACGACGCAAGTAGAAATAGGACAAGTAAAGGGCATCATTACCCAGAGCACCCACCACAACATCGCCCACCACGTCAAAAACTGAAAACGTTCCGTTATTAATGAGGAGAAACAATTGGCCAAAGCATTAGGCCAGGATTTTGGTTTTGCTCGGCCACAAAAGAAACGTGTCAGACAACTTCGACAAGAAAAGCGTTAAACACTGTAGAACAGAAAATACTCTAAACCCCAGCCAGCTATTGCACAGCTAAGCATTTAGGCCTAGCAAGCAGAACCATGCACACAAACGAAGCACTGAGTAACATCGAAACGGACGAAGAGGCGCTCGGTGTCGAGGTCGAGGACAATGGCATGGGGAAAAGGAGGCCTAAAAGGCAAGGCAATGCCTCAAATAACTCTTCGGACGGTCAAGGCTGTTCAACACTTGATTACTTTTCATGGACATTGTGTCCTGTAAGCGCACGTACCGAGATGGGGGTTCCTTCCCTGAGGTCTGGTTTGTCCCTTGCGGAGTCTCCTCGGCCAAAAGCATGATTGAAATGGGCTTCACATAAGATACATAGTAACATTTAATCTGTCACTGGGTTATGCAAGATCGCTACCACATTCACCCTCAGAAGTGCTTCCACAGAAAGACTTGAGTTTTCAAGATCCTGTTATCCCTGGAATAATAACATCAAAACGGCGATGCCACTAGCAGGCGCCAGATAACTTCATTCATACATATTTTTCTTTTTTCACTGCCATTTATGTGTCATTACTGGTCATGGACAGGGTGCAATGTCTTCCATCAGAAAGCATATTGGAGCGGAAATACAACGGCAAATACAAAACAGGTAACACCACTGAATAGAAAGTGCAGAAAAAGAAATAAAAGGCCCGCCTGTTAGCTGGCACACTTAGTAGATAGACCATTATTTATTGGTGGTCCATAAGGCGCCAACTCCAACAATGTCACTCCAAAGCGACCCTTGAGCATACAAACAAAGGGGTGGGGGACAACTTATCAGCCATAGCACCCGGGGAGATCCAGATCAGGCAAGTGCGGAGGAACAGCAACAGTGAAGTGCAGTAAAGCCAAGAAAGTGGCAGCATTCAGATACATTTCAGCGTGCAAAAGGAGGTAAGCACTGGGGCCTAAAAAGGGCGGGGGGTGGAAAGCAGGAGGATGGAGGATGAATCCAGGGGTTAAAAAAAAAGGCAGAGGCCCAGATGATCCAGGACGAGATTTTTTTTTTTACTGCTGAAGCTTTTAAAAAATGATGTCTTGAAGTGGTGATGGTTCTCCAATCTTAGTTCCTGTGAGAGCGCATTCCATGTGAGCGCGCCCGCTATATCCAGCATTCTTTCATGAAGGTGGCAATGACCAGCAGCCTAGATGTGGAGAATGCGGGACGGCCTAGAAGAGCAGGCTTCTTCTTCTTATTCGTAATGATGTAGCCGGAGCGAGCCACATAAAGCTCACTGAAGGTTGTAAAGTGTTTTGAATTCAATTTGAGTGAGCCAAAGCAGGACAATGTGAACAAACATGATATAGTCATGGGACTTCATGCCAGGGGCCAGTCACGCTGCCTTATTTTGGATCCATAGAAGTTGGTGGGTTCTATTTTTCGGGATGCCCAGGTAAACTCTGTTGAAGTAGTCGCAGTGATCAGGGTTGAAGTGACCTATATTTGAAAATTGTTCATAGGGGGGTGGGGGGGTATAACGTGCCTGATAACTAGGAGCTTGAAATTAGATTTTTAAGGGGTATCCTAGACCTGATGAGTGAAGGACAGGAGCCAGTCACAAACTTTGCAGCATTTCTTTGTACAAAGCTGGAGAGGAGGAGGTGGGCCAGGCATAAGGTAGATCAGAGGATGAGGCGGGCCGAAGTGGGTGACTGAGGCATTCAGGCAGAGGCTGTTGCTGATGTATTTATTTCACTTGTATAGCGCACATCAACCCAGTGGCATCCAGGTGCAGTTCAGAACCAGTTACATGTTGCCCGGAGGCGGTGATCAAATAAAGATACAGTTATACACACAGAAAGAGACATTCAGCCGATTCCCGAATGATAAAAGGCAGAGGCAGCGGGAACAGATTTTACACAAATAGCCAGGTATTGAGTCCTCTGCGGAAAGCCCAATATGATTTCTCTGACCTTAGCGCTACTGGGAGGGAATTTCATTGTTTGGCAGCAATGACTCTGAAGCTTTTTCCTCCAGCTTTAACACGTTTGAACTTAGGTTGCACAAGTCTATTATAGTACAGTCTCGTGGGTCTAGATGAGTGAGTCTTAAACATTTTGTGTGCCAGGTAAGGCGGGGAAGAGTTGGAGTTACACTTGTGAGTGATGGTAAGTGTCTTGAATGAAATTCTTTCACGAATGGAGAGCCAGTGTACTGCTCTTCTGGCATCTGAGATATGTTCTGTTCTTGAAATGTTTAAGGCGGCTCGAAGGGCGTTATTTTGGAGAGTCTGGAGTTTTTGGATATTGTGGGCAGAGGTGCCGGCGAAGAGAGCATTACTATAATATAACCTGGCGCCGACCACCACCCAACCAATTGTCAGACAACTGTCAGTGGAGAGGAACGGTCTAGCAGCGTTTAGCAATTTGGTGGCGTAGGCTGCAGATGAGGAAATAGCGTTCACTTGGCTTGTTAGGGAGAGAGTTGCATCCAAATAAACCCCTTTAGTTTTGACTGCTGTTGAGACTAAGATAGGGGTGCCATCAATGTTGAAGGCTGCATATTCAGGAACTTTTTTTTTTAATCAAGGGGAGGGCCCTACGAGGAGAAGTGTGGTCTTCTCATTGTTAAGCCGGGCTGTGGGTCGCCATCCATGCTTGGATGGTGGCATGTGTTATACTCGGCATGGCCACGTCATTAGAGTAGTTGCCGGAAAGAGGGAGGATTTGCGTATCAGCGGTGTAGTTGGTGTATGCTACACCAAGGAATTCTATGAGGTTGGAAAGAGGCTTAGTGAATATATTGTACAGCGTGGGTGCGACACACGGCCCTTGGGGTACTCCACAACTGATAGGGGTGGGTGCTGCATATATATTTTCTGAGAAAACTCATTTTGCCTTCTAAGAAGGTGGCAACCCAAGAAGCCATTTCTTGGGAGAATGAGGCTGCACTGGTGAGGTGGTGGCAAAGTTCGAAAACCGCTGAAAAGTCTAGGAGGAGCAGCAAGGCTATTCTTGATCTGATTTTTTAAGTCCAGGAGAGCTGACTCTGTGCCATGTCCTGACCGGAATCCTGACTGCCGGACACCAAGGCTGTGGTGTACCTCAAGATGGAGTTGGATTTATGCATAGGCTGCTCTGTCAAGAATATATAGGAGGAAGGGGAATGTTGTAATGGGACAGTAATAACTGGGCAGGTCTAATGAGGCTTTTTTTTAAGAGACGGAGCACCGAGGCTTCTTTGAGGCTGGCCGGTACTGAGCCTGTGGAGAAGGAGGAGTTGATGAAGCTGTGATGAAAGGAGCCAGCGCTTCGGCACAATCCTTGATGAGGGGGGCAGTTCATACATCCCTTTGCATCTCAATGGCGGTTCCATGTGTTAATATCCCTGCAAAAATATTGCGATACAAATATATCGCCATATTTTTGCGGCGATATTGAGCCATGGACCCGACGGGGGACACCCCTGCAAACCCAACATTATTTTTAAATGTGCGGGGGACACCCTCGCAACCCCCGCTCCCACAAATTATCCCCCCAAAAATATTGCCTATGGTGAGACAAACGACCATATATACGGCAATATTTTTGGTGGCAATAATATGTAGGGATACCCTCAATGGCTACAGGGTTTTTTAGAATGTGTATGGTTTCCAGTATGGTTATTTTGCTGAAGCTGAATAAAGGTGTTCCAACGGTGTTGGCGGTAGTGGAGGTGACTGGAGCCCTCTGGAGGGAGTCCTTTAGTGAAGTTTTTTTTTTAGCAGGTCAATTTTTTGTTTCATAGAGTTCTATGTGCTAGTGCACAAGGCTTGGTCTTTGGTGATGGTGGAAGCCGGCGGGGCTGGTGTTTCCAATTCTCTAAGGATGGAATACAGCTCCCTTATGTCAGATTTGGCATTGGCTATTCTTAAAGGTACTGGCTTTGGCTTGAATGATGGCTTGTTTGTTTATATTGTCTGGATAGTTCTGTGAAGTTGTTTTAGGGCCATGGATGGGTTTTTTCCAGCAGGTTTCTGCCAGTCTTTTTTTGGTTGTAAGTCCAGAGAGTTCCTGGGTATACCATGAATTGATATGAGACGAGGATTTGGCTTTTTAGGGAGTAGGGTCAATGTTTTCAACTGTGTTCGAGACAGTTTTGGTGTAGAACTCGACTAGATTCTTGGGATCTAAGGTGCCCAGGAGATCTTGGTTGAGAATGTCGAGGAACGGTAAGAGACTGGCTTTGGTGAGCTAGATTCTTGGGATCTAAGGTGCCGAGGAGATCTTGATTGAGAATGTCGAGGAACGGTAAGAGACTGTCTTTGGTGAGCTTCCAGGAGCAGCGAGTCAGGCATGATGGTAACGGTTTGGTAGGGATTATGGCTGGTCGACCACAGTGTACAGGAAGAGCCAGGTACCCCCCCTCCAACTGACCCGCCCTTATTACCTATAGAATGGGAGCCAAAGTATGTGACGTATGCAGAACAGTTGAACCAGCAAAGAGCAGAGCATGGACTCTGTGCAGTACCCATAACAGTACCAGTACCTCAAAGAATCTGGGAGGCAAGGTACCCATTGAGAAAACCGTACCTGCATGCAAGTCAATATGATGGCCATTTAAATGAGATTACTGAAGAAACATAGCAGATGAAGGGCAAGGATGTATGGTGACGTCACGCAGAGAGAAAGATGACGCACACAGAAGAGATGCAGAGACCAGAGACTGCATATATTCTAAAAGGCATCAAGAAGGTACCAAGGATAAGTGACATCTTGGGATCAAGGTGAAGAAACTTATGCCACAGAAACAGATAAAGATATTAAGCTAGTTTAAACGTGTACAGATGCAACAGAAACACAAGCAGCAAAGTAATCTTGAAAGCTACCCTCAAGCTTTATAGTAAATAGATTGCAGCAAGCACCAACACACACACACACACACACTTATAAAGCAGTGCTGAACCTTAAACAATAAGGCCTCACTTCAGCACGTCGCAGTTAAAAGCAATTAAAATGACAAATTAAATCTCAGCAGAACGAGTTGAATAAGCCAAGAAGCCAAGGTCTTATCAAATTGTTTGAAAGACCAGACTCCTGGTCAGAAGGCTTGAACAAAACAAAAGACATCAGAGGACGATAAAAAAAAATAATATTAAATACACGAAAAGGCTCGATTTCACGGTGTCCAGTTACGTGGAAGAAGGAAGTTGGACGATCAAGGTGGTCACACCTACGCACTAGGGCAGGCTGTGCCTACACTCCTTAAAAATTCTCACAGCACAGTACAGTACAAACTCAAGGCCAAACTTCAAAGCACTAATTGACACTGGACCATTGAGGTGATGATGGATTGATATATTAATTGGTGGGAAGCTATTGTTTAGATGAGCCCACTAGCATCTGGATGTTCAGTCTGCATGCTGCTAGACATAGGTGGAAAAGTACTGACACGGGTTAGAAGCCAACCAATTATAGAGAACCGTGTAATCTAGGGTCCTATAGTTTGTGTAGCCAATGGAACGTCGTGTATTTAGTGACGTTCATAGTGGCCATTTTGAGGGGAGGGCCTAGTTGCCCCACCTGATGTTAAGTACCCTATCACTCTCCTTCACGGTTCTATACTGATATGGAACTTATACTTCGATATTCACTTAAAGAGCCTATCACTTTCCTCGATGGGTTTTGTAGTTTGGCACATAGGTAGTGACGCAGGTCAATACGTCACTGATGACTATTTTATGCAATATAACCTCAGTTTTTACTAGGATTAGTCGAGTAAGAGTATCGAGCGAATGCGGATGTTCGTTTCACTCCCTGTTTTAGACCTTTGATATTAAAACGGAATCCCTTTTATCAAACTTGATTATTGATGTATGAATAAAATCTGCATCCCCATCCATCTCCATGGTATTGCTGCTCATCATAAAGGGCTGGGACGACCCAGTTCACTTGGTAGCAGAGAGAGGATGATTCTTTAAAAAGTCCATCGACCATCGACATAAGTAAACTTGAGTCTCGGCAATATCGCACAACCTTTGCCATTTGGCCAACAGGACGTGAAGCTTCCTGTAGATAGTGTTTAGTGTAAATGAAAGAAACCCTTGCAAGGAGGGTATGCAAGGTCCCCTTAGTTTCCATAAGAATCCCCTCCCACGTCTACGAAGAGCGCAACGCAAAACAGTTTGAAGAGGCGGTAACGGAGGCATACGATTCCGAGGGTCTGAAGAAGAAAAAATGGGAATGGTGAGCAGAAACTGAGGAGTATGGCAAATTGATGCATGTGTAGTAAAATAAAGGAGAGTAACGGAGGGAGGCGGGATAAAACATCACGTAAGAAAAAAATATATTATATATATGGAATGAGATATTGTCCATATATATATATGGAATGAGTGTGGCCGAGCAATATAATAAGTAACATCGTGTGAGAGGCCACGATAAAGAGGATACGCCCTATAATTTTAAAAAACATTTGAAGACATTTTAACCCAGAGTCCCAGAGTGGAACAAAGTAGAAAACGGATCTGATTAAAGGCAGATTTGAAGGGGTTAATTTACACTTTGTATGAAGTATTTTTTAGAGGGCAAGACGAAAAGATTGTAGGAGATTGATGTGACCGGACAAGTCTGTCCGTTTGTTTTATATGGTTTTGAAAGAATGACGACATCATAGTTAAAGAAAAAATGTATGATCAATAGGGAAGCGCAAAGTTGATAAAATAAATTGGTTGTTTTAAATTGTATTTGATGGTTGTTTTTTAGTAAGATTAAAGTAAAACTGAATAAACGGGATTGGGGCTTGCGACGATTGGTGCTCTTATATGGTGGTGTTTTCTTGAAACGTGTTTATAAACCTGTGATCAAAAAGCAAACGAGTGTTAAACAAGTTAAGAATAAACGAATTGAGAATGGAAGATGTTACTCCATTAGTGCATCTCTGCAAGCAATTGCCAAAACATGCACCTAAACTTGGGCAGTACAGTGCAGAATGGGTTAAAGAAACCACAGACAAAAATGTTTATGCCGTAGCCACAAGGAGGATCACTATCGAAGGCAGTCTTGCAGCATATTTGCACACAGCGCAACGACTAGCGAGATTCGAGTTTTGGAAAATGTACCAACAAGAAAAAGATGAGGAGCCTCCTTTAGATTGGATACTTAATGTATGCAAGGAGGAGGGTGAAGAGTCCTCAGCTCCACCTGCCCCGTCTGAAATAGAAGACGAGAGTAAGAAAGACGATGTGCTATATGATATGGTATGGTATGGTATTTGTAACGCGCCTATACACAAGTGTTTCAAGGCGCGACGAGGCAGTGAGGGGGAACAAAGGGAAGACAGACAACGATCCTACTAGGCCAGGTGTCATTCAGATCACGCAAGTGCATGGGTAGAGGGGAAGGGAAAAGTGCAAGGGGAAAGGGAGAGGGGAAAGTGCAGTACAGGGGTAGTAGAATAACAAGATAAATAATAAGGGCCGCCTGGTGGCAAGTGCAAGGTAAGTGCAAGCAAGTGCTGGGAAGGGGGGCTGTAGGGATACAGAGACAGTCCCGCAGTGCAGGGGTTGCAAGGTAGGCAGTGCAAGGGGAGAGTGGCTGGGCCAAGGACGGAGATCGGTGCGAGTGGCCCAGTTTCAGATTCAGTGCAATTTCAGTCAGGAATTTAGCAGGGGAGAGGAGGAGAGAAAGCAGAAGCAAAGAGTAAGGTTTTGAGGTGCTTCCGGAACAGGAGATGGTTCTCCTCAAGTTTTAGGGAGGCAGGAAGGTTGTTCCAGACGGAGGCACCTGCCGCAGAGAGAGATCTACCCCTCAACTCGTTGCTTGGAGAAGCGGCTGACCCTGAGGGAGTTGGAGGCGGATGAGCGATGAGCTCGAGAAGGAAAATATTTAGGAAGAGAGAGTTGAAGGTATTTTGGCCCCAGGCCCCAGAAGGCCTTGTGTACAATGCAGAGGGTTTTGAACTTAATCTTCGCAGCCACTGGGAGCCAGTGTAGAGATTTAAGTCCTGAGAGATACTGTCCCTGGGCTTGAGGCCAAGGACAAGTCTCGCAGTCCTGTTCTGGATGAGTTGCAGAGGGCGGAGCGCAGAGGCAGGCCGATTTAGACAGAGGCTGTTACAGTAGTCCAGCTTAGAGAGAACCAGGGCTCTGGAGACTGTGAGCTTCTGGGGGAAGGAGAGGAAAGGAAGAATACCTCTGAGAGGGTGCAGCTGGTAGTGTGACTTCTTAGAAAAGGTCAGATATGTGAGGAGAGAAGGAGAGTGTGGAGTCTCAGATGACCCCGAGGTTTTTTGTCTTGCAGGTGGGAGCAGGAAGAGGGCCAAGAGAGGCCGGCCAGAGAGCTGCAGGGAAGGAGGGAGTGGGTGTGCCGATGAGTAGAATCTCAGTCTTGCTGGCATAAAGGCAGAGGTCATTGGTGGCACACCATTCCTGGATAGCAGACAGACAGTCAGAGATGAGGAAAGGAGAGGAGGCTGAGGGTAGCCTGAAAATGAGCTGGGTATCATCTGCATAGCACTGAAATAGTCCCATTAAAGGAACTTAAAGCAGCAGTGGGGTATAGCAACCCGGCTTGTGAGTCACCTACGCAAAGTAGTGATGAGGGCCCGGAGAAAAATACTGAGAAAGATGTCATCTCTAAAGTCCTGAGGGACAAGGGGAGATGCGATAAGGAGAGAAGCGATCGGCCAAGTACATCTCTAGATATAGGAAGAGAAATAAAGAGATGGAAAGGAGAAAGAGAAAACTGACGAGATAGCACCCTTAAATAACGAATGGATGGGAGGTCAGATTTAGCTTAAACTCGATGGCAAAGGCATTGAGGACGTAAGACAAGGGGGAGATCAAGATAGAACAGACAAAGAAAGGGAAGAACAATTGAAAGACGAAGGAATGAAAAGGAAAGAGACAGAGCCGAGAACAGTTCTATGAAGACGAGCAAGCTAAAAAACCAGAGAGAGCAGAAAAGCAAAGAAAATGCGACAATACACAAAGAACAGTTGATGAGCAAGAGAGGCTAGAAAGAAAAAGAATAGAAGAGGAACAAAAGTTGAGATAAAAGAATGGAAAGACAAAGGGATGAGGAGATACGAAGGGAAAATGAAAGAAGGGATATGAAAAAGAAAGAGGAAGACAGAGTGAGAGAGGAAGCGAGAAAGTAAAGAGAATTTGACGATGATATGGAAAGTAAAAGAAGGCAGAGAGCACGCAATCTCGATTACTTGGAAAAGGAAGTAAGAAATCCTGATCCAAAAATAGAATGGGAGGACATAGAGGAATTTTTATTATGTAAGCAGGTTAAGATCATAGCCAGGTAGACGGCGATGTGGCAATATTATCCCAGCAGTGGACAGACAAATGATGAGAGATGAGAATGAGTTTGGGGCGTCACAGTTTTCTTTGTTAGAAAAAGGAGGGGCCAGACCACAGTATATACCGTGGCCCCAGATGGACAAGGATAATTTAAGGTGTAAACTCCTGATTTTAACTCCTGGCGCTGGGAAATGGATATATGAATTAGAGAAAATGACGGGAGGAAACACGTTGGCCATAGGGGACATTAATGGTCTTCTAATCGCCATACATGGTGAGAGAGCTGATGACGTGTGGACAAGGGCAGGATATGCTGGTGTGACTACAGTCAACACTGCTCACCATTCAATAACTGTAGGACAGCAGTCTGAAAAGCGCTTCTAGTACTGTATCCGGACAAGTCGGATATGGGAGCTATAATGACAAAAAAGTGAAGGAAGAAGATGATCCGTTGGTTTATATTCAACATTTTCAGGAATCTTGGGCTTTGGAAACGCACGAATCTTGGGGAAAATCTATACCAGTATTCTATCATATATTATGCCAAGGACTGCCAGAGTCAGTACAGAAGCAGCTTGAGAAGTTATTGGGGATAGAAGCTAAACCGTGGTCAGAAATTCAGTTGACCATTGTGCATTACTGCAGACTCTTGCAAGAAAAGAATTGCAAAAAAGACGATGCTTGCAAAGGCGAGGAGGCAAAGTAGGTGCAGAAAAAACTATCCAAATACGCCATTGACCAGCATAGATGGATCAAATTCACAGCAGACAGTGAACATGCCGCAGGTGAATAATCAAAGGCAGTTCGATCAAAATAATAGTAGATATACTCCACGAAGAAGGGTATTTCGAGGACGAGGTTGGCAAGGTTATCAAGGGAATTGGCAGAATAATCAGGGAAGCTTTCATAATAACCAAAGTGGGTTTCAAAATATGCAGAATGGTAATCAGAGTATGCAAAATGGGCAGGTTGAGAGACCACCGCCTGTATGTTGGACTTGTGGAATGACAGGGCACTTTTTACGCACGTGTAGAAATCAAGGTATGGTGCAAAATGGGCAGTTTTCAAGAGGGGGGGGATGTCAAATACACCTGCATATTTGCAGCAGAATGGAGATGGATTTGCGCAGAATCAAAAAGTGCAGCAGCAAGTGCCGAGAGTGCAGCAAGGCTTGTAACCACAGCAGATAGCAGTTAATCTGCCACAAGGACAGTCGCAGCAATCGTCTATGCAGCGTCAGCAAACCACACACACAGGTCATTTAATGACCCCTGGAACAGAGGATGTTACTGCCAATGGAGGGAATCCTTTTACAAGTAATGGGATGAGACTGTACCCGCAATAGGACAGCTCACTGGGAGACCTGATGTGTTCGATACTATATGTGACGCCAAACCCTCATGAGGAACCAAGGGTGGACGTCAGTAATAGGGGGCAAAAGTTTTCCGTTTTTAGTAGACACGGGTGCAATGCGCTCATGTATACGAGAGGGAAAGTTTTCAATGTCTGGCAATGCCATGAATACTCAGGGGTTCACAGGAGCTACAAGCAGAGGACCTTTCACTGAAGAATTACCAGTTTCTATAGGAGAATGTGATATGAAGGTGCCACTGCTTATTCGAGGCAAACACCTGTCAATATATTGGGACAAGATTCAATGACTAAATTGAACATGACAATCTCGTTCACTGATGAAGGTATAGTGTGTTCGACACCAGGAATGCATTATGCAAACGTGTGCGAAATGATTATGGCATATGCAGGACAACTAGCTAGGAGAGCGATTCCATTAGAACCAGAGGTTTTTCAGCATGGAGTACGCATTCTGTTGTCATGGTTACCAGGCCTAGCAGGCAGACCAATGAGAACTCCAGATGAATTTTTCTTCAGACCAAGAATATCTATGCTAGAAGAAAAGGGACGACTTTTCCCTTAGAGATACAAGCAGCCATAGTACGAGGGGAAATGGCTTTGCTTGATGGACATGATGAAGGAAAACAATGGCGCGCAGTAATCGTCATCGGGGAGGGTTACAGATTGACGTCAGTGATGAAGATCTGTTTGAAGATCATCCATCTGATGTTAATGTTAAAGGTCATTTGTACCGCGCACTATCACCACCGGAGTGGTCCCCTGGCGCTCTGGCGGCTCTGAAAGAGGGAGGGAGGGTGGGTTAGTGGGTGGAGGCTGGAAAAGTGCAAGATTGCAGTGATGTGCTGTTGGCAGCCTCAGCCCGGTGGTTGGGCCTGGGGTGTATGCGGCCGGTAGTCATCGTGTGCTGATGTGCGAGTCTATGTGCGTTTTTGTTTTGTTGTTGCAGTGTAGTGAAGTTCGTGCGGTTTGCTGCGCTAGAGGTTTGTGGTTGTGTTTGGTTTGGAGTTTGAGAGGTGTATGCAGAGAAGGAAATTGTTAGTGGTATTGGTTAGTTTGTATCTCTATCCTGGACTGAACCGGTTGGGCTCGTGTAATCTTCCACGACGGGATGCTTGTACACCCTGAGCTGCAGGAGGTACGTGCCCGTTTTTTCATTCAAGGCCTTTTGAGGATTTAGCGGTCCCCTCCGCCCGCTCCCTTAATAACCTTGGATGCTCCTCACCCCCTCCACATGACTAGCGCAGCTGCTAGTGTCCATACTTCCGATTGTGTGGTGAAAGGTGGTATCTTGTCCGTTCCACAGCCCCGTGGTACCTAGTTGTGGCTGTACGGGCGGTGGGGGATGGTAAGGGTTGGCTGGAGTAGTTGCCTCTGTTTCTCTGGGTCTCGCGGGTGGACCTCTGTGTCCAGCGTCAGCCCTATTGGTGCTCAGGGTATTTCTGTCGGATTCTAGGGGTTTGTCAAATGTCCCTTTTTTGATGAGTCGTTTGTCTTATTGTTGTTTCGGTTTTAGTCTCTGGTGTTGAAGAGGCAGGTTTTTGGTAATTTTCTGAATTTAAGGTGATCTTTGGTGTTCCTTATTACTTTTGGGATGTTGTTCCAGGTTTTCGCGGCTAAGTGGTAGAAAGCGGTGCCTCAGAGTTTCTTCTTGATTTAAGATTTTTGTTCGTCGGATTTCGTTGGTTGACCTGAGCGGTCTCGTTGGCTTGTAGATTGTTATTTTGTTTTGTAGGAATTCTGCTCCTTGTCTGCTGATTGCCCTGTGCGTTATGCACATTGTTTTGAAGATGATATGCTGTTTTACTGGGAGCCAGTGTAGTGTTTTTAGGGCCGGGGTGATGTGGTCTCTTCTGGATAGTTTGAGGAGTAGTCTGGCTGCAGTGTTTTGGATCCGTTGTAGCTTCTTCAGTAGGTATTCCGGTATACCGAGGTAGAGGCTGTTTGCATAGTCGATACTTGACATGATGAGGCCGACGATGGTGAGTGGTTTGTGTGTGAAGGAGAGGAAAGGTAGTATTTTTCTTGCCGTGTGGAGGAGGAAGAAGCATTTCTTGACTGTTGCGTTTATTTGCGGTTCTAAGGTTAGGGTGTTGTCCATCAGGACTCCCAGATTTTTTACTACCTTAGATGGTGATGGTGTAGATCCCATTTCCGTTGGCCACGGGATGGCGGTTTCCTTCTCTTGGTCTTTGGATATGATCAAGATTTCGGTTTTTCCTGGGTTGATTTTCAGGTTGTTGGCATTCATCCAGTTGAAGACTTCTTTTAGACAGTCGGTTAAGTTTGAATGATCGGCTTGGGGTTCTTCGATCTTGTAGATGATTTGAGTGTCGTCTGCGTAGTTGTAGCATTTGATGTTGTGTTTCTTGAAGATTCTGATTACTGGAGTTTGGTAGATGTTGAAGTACAGTGGTGATAGTGAGGATCCTTGTGGTACTCCACAGTCGTTGACTCGTGGGGTGGATTTGAAGGGTTTGATCCAGACGGTTTCAGTTCTGTCTGCTAGGAATGATTTAGTCCAGCGTAGCGCTGTGTCTGTTATGCCTATGTCTTCTAATCTTTTGGTTAGGGTGTCATGGCTAACTGTGTCGAAGTCTGCGGAGAGGTTGAGTAGGATAAGGGCAGATGTTGTGTTGGAGTCTTCGTTTGTTTTTGGGTCATCCCAGATGGATAGTAGTGCTGTTTCTGTACCTCTTGTGGGTCTGAAGCCGACTTGAGCTTGGTCTAGCAGGTGGTGTTCTTCAACGTATTCTTGGGTTAGTTTGTATACGTAGGTTTCGAGGAGTTTGGCCGGGTAGGGGATGTTGGAGATTGGTCTGTAGTTGGAGAGGTCATCTACGTCCCCGCTTGTGTTTTTCAGAAGTGGTTTGATGTAAGCCGATTTGAAGATCCTTGGTACTGTTCCTGTTGCCAGTGATAGATTTAGAAGGTTTCTGAAGTATTCTGCTGGTGTTCCTTGTCCGAGGATTGATTTGTAGATGTCCGGGGGCAGGGATCCATCGGTGAGCCCGCTTTCTTGCTGTGTTTTATCAGCATTGCGAATGCCTCTGCTGATATTTCAGGGTAGTTATTGAGTTTGTGCTGCGGTTCTGATTTAGGTTTGTTTGGTTGTAAATCGCTGCTGGTTGGTCTCTGTTGGATGGTTTGTCGGATGTCATTGATTTTCTTTTTGAAGTGGTCTGCAAGGTTGTTGCATAGTTTCTCCGAGGGGGTTGGGGTGTTGTCACAGCCTGGTGGGTTTCTCATTTCTTTAATGATACGGAACATTTATTTTTGTGTGTTGGTGGCATTTGTGATTCTGTCATCATAATGCCTTCTCTTTGCCTTTTGAATTTCCATTTTGTATGCGCGAATGTGCTTCTGGAACATTGTTTTTTTGTCTGGATTGTAATCTTTCCTCCATTCCATTTCCATCTTTTTGTTTTCTTTTTTCATGGTGCTTAGTAGTGGGGTAACCCATTTTGCCATTGCTCTCTTTTTTGATGGTGTGAATGGTTTTTCTGGGGCCATCTTGTCAATTGTATCTGCAATCCATTTGTGTAATATCTCAGCTTTCCCGTCTAGGTCAGCTAGGTCTAGTTCTGTTGTTGAGGGCTTGGTTAACTCCAGTTGTTCGAATAGGTTGCCTTTTTTGACGTCTTTCCAGTTTCTTTTTGTGGTGGCTGTGAGTTTGGGAGGTTGGATGTAGACTTGAGTAGGCAGAGTGATGACGAAGTAACATTCGAGATATGCATTACTTATTGGGTAAGAGTAATTAAAAGAGTAGTTACTCAGTACAAAAACGTCTTGAGTATTTTGATGAGGTCATGGCGAAAGTGGCAGTTTCATTATGGACCACCAGCCCCTATGACGTAGGCCTACTAGACGGGGTGGGAGAAGTTAAGATTAAATTGAAACCAGGAGCAATTTTACCTCGAGCACGACAATATCCTATATCCCGAGAGGCAGATTAAGGTATTTTTAAGACAATTTCCGCTGTGGGATGTTCTAACCCACTAGTCTATGCACTGCCGCCAAAAGATCTATGCGACAAAAATCTCTGAGAATGGTGCAGGGAAACCTGAAAAATAGGCCGCCAATCCATTTTGCCTATGTCAGTTGTAACACAGGAGACCACTGCGAAGACCTATTGTTTGGCTGCCCACAGAGTAAAATGAAACTACTTGAAAAAGCAGTGCTGCATTGCAAGGGAAACGCAGAACTGCTTGAAAATCTGTTTTTCCTTGGCTGGGAAAAGTGCAAAAACATGGTTTCCAAACATCACAAAAGATCCAACATCTTTGTTGGGCGTTAAACATCACTTTATTTAAAGAATCCACCCTAGCACAATGTCAGCAGAAACACATTTCATCATAAGAAAATCCACATTCAAGGGTGCTTGCATGGGAAAAATATGTCAGAAATGGGCGCAGTACCGCCGCTCGCCTGTGTCAGAAGCTGGCATTTACCTATAGTCATTTAAACTTGTAACTTAAAATCAAAGTGTGGAAAAGTAGAGACTTCCCATCAAAAGCAATAGAGGTTGATACAATTCAATCCCATGTTTTAAAAAGGCTGGAATTAAGAGATGTGTGGCTATATTTGTTAAAAATGTAAATTGTATTTCAGAAAAGGACTATTTTAAACAATGTTTTGAAAGTGAGTTAAAGCCAGCCACAATGGGATTCAAAGACATTCCACAGTTTCTCCCAAACAAAGGAATCTTCCCCCCCTTGCTCTCTGCTGAGGAACTGACAGGGAGTTGTGAAAGGAAGTGGAGGGGACTTTGGCCTGTTGGTCTGACAGGAGACAAAAAACTCCCTTGACTGAAAGGAAACGCTAATTTGGGAGTCAACAGAAACCAGCTGCTGGCAGGAAGAGGCTCAGGTTGCTCTTGGCTCAGCCAAACGTTGGAGGCGGGGCTAGACTGAATTGTGTATCTGGAACTGAAGAAAATATAGTTTTGAGAAAAAGACTCATAGAAAACTGCGCCAAACTTGTAAAAATCTGGAATTTATAGGTTGTTAAAATGAAAATGTGTCTCACAGTTTAAGACTACTCTGGAATCTGTGCGATGTTTAGAGACAGAACTACCAAAATATTGACTTTGTAGCCATTGTGATAATGCTAAAAATATGAAAATTCACAGGAGTATGCCCAGATGTTATGCACATGTATGTGGACAAATTTGTACAGATCTGACACCGGGTAACCGACCAAAAGCGTGAACAACTGTCACTTTTGAACCGAAACTCTCAAGAAGATGAAACTTGGACAGATACGTGATTTATTAAATCCGTCATGTGAATATGTATTATTATCAAGTGAGTAATATTATAAAAATGATTTATGTGAAAAATTAGATATACTGTACAGAAACAAAGGGGAGGGTTTTTCTCTGAACCATAAACACAGTGACACCATGACATACTGTTTGCTGCTCAAATCAGGAGAGAGGGAATACTTTGACCAATCAGTGTCCAAGAGGGTGGGCTTATTATAATCAGCCTATCCACCCCCTTGGGAAATACATAAATAAGGACTGTTGAGGACCTATTTATTTATTTATATTTATATAGCGCACAAGCAGCCCAGGGGCATTGAGGTGCCGTTACTTGCAAAAACTTAGTTACACAGTTACAGGCATGGTAGCGGTCGTTGACACATTGTGAATACTACAAAACATCATACTGTTGTTACAGATATTGCACATAGTCATTATATTACAACTTATGCAACGGGGCAAATGATAAGTATTCATGCTGATGTGAAGGGCCTTATGTGAAGAGGATGGCTTTCAAAACTTTGCGGAAGGTGGTGAGGGAGGCCTCACCTCAGATAGTGGGAGGTAGGGCATTCCAGTGAGTGGGTGCGAGATATGGGAAGCTGGATCCACCCGCTCTGGCTCTTTTTACTAGTGGCACAGAGAGCATGTTGGTATACAGTGATCTGATTGGCCTGGTAGTGGAGACGGGGTGGATCCTTTGTGAGAGGTAGGCAGGAGCAGAGAGGTAAATGCACTTGTGGGTCAGTGTCGGGGCTTTTAAGATGATCCTTTCCTTTATTGGGAGCCAGTGGGCTAATTTTCTGGCCTCAGAGATGTGTTCTCTTTTAGCAATACCTTGGGCTGCCCGGAGAGCATTGTTCTGTATGACTTGTAGTCTCTCTAGGTTTTTATTGAAGGTTCCTAGAAAGAGTATATTGCAATAGTCTAGCCTAGAGCCAGTGATGGCTCTGGCTATGTTGGTGCAGTTCTCTTTGGAGAGAAAGGATCTGACTGCATTGATTAGTTTGGCATGATAGGCAGCTGCGGAGGCTATTGCATTGACTTGTCTATCCATGGATAGGCTGGAATCCAGGTAAACTCCCAGAGTTTTGACAGAATCTGAGACAGGGATTTTGATGGGGTCAATGGTGAAGTGACTGAATTGGGAGTCTAGATTTGTTTGCGTGTCGGGGGAGCCTACCAGGAGGAGTTCAGTCTTGTCGGAGTTGAGGCACAGTCCATTGTCTGCCATCCAGGCTTGGATGGTGTTGTAGAGGTTGTTGAGGGTTAGGGAGTTAGTGTCAGTTCCCAGTGAGGAGGATCTGAGTGTCTTCGGCGTAGTTGGTGTAGGAGATGCCATAGCGTCGAGGATGAGGGGTTGTGTGAAGATGTTGTAGAGGGTGGGGGAGAGGCAGGAGCCTTGGGGCATCCCACAGAGTATGATGGTTGGTGAGACGGAGGCTAGGTCGGAGAATACTTGCATGGTTCTGTCTTGTAAGAAGGAAGTGATCCATGCTGTGGCCTCTGGGGAAAATTTGGCAGTAGAGGAGAGGTGGTGGCATAGGACACCATGATCTATGAGGTCGAAGGCCGCGGATAAATCAAGGAGTAGGAGAAGTGCTGGTTTGCCAATGTCTCTAGCATCATCCATCTGGTTTATCAAGTCAAGTAGGGCGGTTTCGGTCCCGTGTCTGGGACGGAAACCAGATTGGCGGAGTCCAAGGAGTTTGTTCTCTTCAATGAAGTGCTGAATCTGCAGGTAGGCTGCTTTGTCCAATATTTTGAGGAGGAATGGGACAGTGGTGAAAGGTCTGTAGTTGTTGGGGGAGGTGGGATCGAGAGTTGTTTTTTTTTTAAACGAGGGCGGACCCAAGCTTCCTTGAGGGAGGCAGGGACTTTCCCTGTGGCAAAGGATGCATTAACAAGGGCTGTCAGGAAGGGAGCTAGCATTTCAGTGCAGTCTTTGATAATGGAGGCTGGGCATGCATCACCTTTGCATTTCGAGGGCTTGATGTTTCTCATTATGTTGATGATGTCTTTTTTCCGGAATGGGTTTGGAGGAGAAAGGTTGGGGGTGGGACAGGAATGTGCTTATTAGGAAGGGCTTGTTTAGTGGCTAGTATTTTGTTTTTGAGGAGGCTTAGTTTGGTTTGCATGGCCGTTTGTTTTTCATCACACCAATCTTTGTCTTTGGTGAAGTTCTGGGGGGCGGGAGTGGGTGTCTCGAGCTCCCTAAAAATGGCGAAGATTTCTTTTGTGCTAGATTGGGCTTCCGAGATTCTGGATTCAAAAGATTTGGCCTTTGCTTGGGTGATTGCCTTTTTGTATTTAGTGGATTGGGCCTTAAAGATCATCTTATCTTTGTCCGGGTGGGACGTTTGCCACTGTGTGAGTGCAGCCTTTTTCTCGTTGCGGAGTATGAGGAGGTCAGGGGGGAACCATGAGTTGGAGTGGGTAGTGGGTTTGGATTTGCGGGGTTTGAGAGGGGCAATGGAGTTGATAGCTGTTTTGATGGCAGCATCATAGGCTGTTGCGAGAGTTTCTGGGTCTGTGGAGAAAGATGGTCTGAAGGCTGGGCCTTGGAGGAAGGGTAATAGCCTTTCCTTTGTGAGCTGGCGGGAGCTTCTGGCGAGGCAGGGTGGGAGCGGTTGGAGTGCGGGGGCAGCAGAGGAGCTCGTTGTGAGGATGTTAAAGGTGATGATGTGGTGGTCAGACCATGGGGTGGGAGTGTTTCATGTGATGATGAGTGGGCAGTCGTGCTGTGCGATCCAGTCGAGAGTTCTGCCCTGGGAGCGAGTTGGGCTAAGAATAGTGTTCTTGTAGCCTAGAGCCTTGAGAGCTGAGTCAAGGGATTTGGCTGCTAGGTCCTTACTATCCAGGAGACCTAGGTTGACATCCCCAAGGATAATGGCTTTAGACTGTTTTTTGAAGTTGTCAGAGAGGAGGTGGATGACAGAGGCTACACACACATTCACCCATCAACTGATTTACTGGCGAAGCGCTCTGCAGGAAGAACCCAAATCCAGACTCCAGAACTCTGAAAACATAAGGCCCAATCCAAAGCTGAACCCTTCTCAGCTGGCCTTTACAATCTTGCAACCTGATCTTAAGCCCTAGACTTCCAAGGGGAACAACAAATTGAACAGCCGGGCTGTGCTGTTTTTCTGCTTCTTGCCAAGAACTCTTGCTAGAACCCAGAGATCCAAACCAGTAGAGCAGAGCTGTAACCCAGAACCAACCCGTCAGATCCAGTCCAAGAGGCCGTGCAGAGACCAGAGTGCCTTGATGAGTGCAGAACCAAGCGCCTGAATCCTGTCCGGTGGTTAGCAAATTCCAGTCCAAAACTCTTGACCAGATCCTGACGTGCCTATTCCAAAACCATAGTTGTGAGTATTTAGCATACAATTGTCCATAGCCAATCTCTTATCCTTAAGTAATCCAATCCAACCCATTCTATCATATCCAGAACTGCATTGTAGAATTTCTTTGGTCTATCCTGAATCCTTCTCTCATCCATATAGTCCTGTGATAATTGTAGTGATAATCATCTTTGTGCTAATATATATTTGCTGAAGAAAGGCAAGTGTCGCAGCGGGCAAAGATCAGACAGCGGCGCCTCTGGACTGGTGGCTGTGCCGTTGGTATCTCGCATCTTCATAGCCCCTTAGTGTAAAGCCAATCCTTGATTGTAATCTTCAAAAGCGCATCTTTCTTTTGAAATCTTGACTCTTTTTGAGAAAAATCGAGCTTTACTAAAACCTTCATAACTTCTGAATCGTACATGCTAGGAACGAAATTTAAGTGTCCATCCTCAGCTTTCCAACTAATCCATTCACTCCTTATGGTTTGGCCGCAATCACGCTTCACACGCGCGGAAATGTTTGCCGCGATTCTGCATTTGGCTCAATTTCATCCCATATAAAACAGCTATTTCTTGCATTCTATCTGCTAAGTATCCCACCATCATTGCTAGTGTCTACCTGGAACTATCCAAAGCGGCTCCCACTAGTTCTGAATCCATTTTAAGAGAATTAAAGTCTTTTTTTTTAGCATTTTTCCCCATTCATTACAAACCACATTCAAAAGCATTTGACCTGCATTAAAATCATTCCTGTTTCTCTCGAAGCTTGCTGGGGGAATTGGGATTGAAACTGCATTTGTTAAGAGTGTTTATTCCTGAGACCCGTTTTCTCTCCTTCCATCTCTATATTGCATATTAGGGGGGGATTGAGTAGTATGCGGCGGAAAGAGTGATTACATTGCATTTGATTGAATTCATATCAATTATTTCTGTGCTGCATTAATTTCCTATCATTGCATTTCATTGAACCCACAAAGTTTTATTCTATGCTACATTCTTCTCATCCATACTCCTCCTAATTAAAGAGATTGATTGTAATATCACCCAACGCTGATCATTGTATAAATATTAAGTGTGATATATAGATATTGTTCAAATTCATAAAAGTGTGATATATATATTGTTCAAGTCATCAAATAAATCTTAACTTTGCAAAACAACCTACTTCTTGGTACAGTGAGACCGGGGCGGGGGGATTCAAAGAAAGGGGCGTGATCTAAGGGTACATCATTCAGAAATAAAAGAACTTTGGACATAAAAATATATAATTAAGGGTTCCAGCTGGGCATCTCACGCCAGGCATCGACTTAGGTAGAGTGCTGGGTTGAAACCACTTACACCGGCATGATGGATCGGGGCATTTTAGTGATGTCAGAGTCACTGTGTAAAAAGTCAGTGTACCCCGTGAAAAAAAGTAAGGGGGGGGGTCATGGTGTTTAATGCAAATTGTAGAGGCCGAGTTCCCTCTAGTTCTTAACCAGTCTATGATCCTATGTAATATACCTGTTGAAGAACGATATTTCACTGCGATTGATTTGAAAAATGTGTTTTTCTCAATCCCATTGCATAAAGACTCGCAGGATCTGATGTCATTTACTTTTAGACAGACTCGCCTGAAAAGCACTCATTTACCCCAGGGGTAGTTTGAGTCCCCATTGATTTTCAATAGAGTTCTTCAAATGGACTTAAGCAATATTGCTTTAGAAAGTGTTGTGTTGCAATACGTAGACAGCATTTTAGTTTTCAGAACCTCAGGGGAAGAGTGCAGCCGCGATTCTGTCCAGCTGATGATTATACTCAATGACAAAGGATATAAGGTTGACAAAGAAAAGTTACAATATTGTCAATAAGAAGTGTTGTACGTAGGCCAATTGATTTCACATGAAGGGAAAAAGGTTACTCCTGAAAGAGCTAAGGCTATTTTAAAAACAGCAAAGCCACACACGATAAAACACATGCAGAGATTTTTGGGATTATGTAATTATGTCAGAGTATGGGTCTTTGACTACAGCTCATATGTAAGGCCCCTGTTGCAGGCTCTAAAGAAAGCACATGCAATGCAAGAAATAATCGAGATGGAAGAAGGGTATGACGAATTGAAAAAAGCTATTTGCACAGCTCCAATTTTAGGGATTCCCAATTATGCTGAGGAATTCTCCTCGTTTTCACATACAGATGGCACTGTTATGACAGCAGTCCTTCCACAGAGAACCACGTTGGGGTACAAGCACCTTGCATATTACAGTGGAATCTTAGACCCAGTGATGAGTGGTCCTTTTCCGTGCAAACTAAGTTTAGCAGCCGCCGCGTTCACCATAGAGCAAGCTGTACGCATATTATTGGGATGTTCCATGACGTTATTTGTTGAGCACGCACTAGAAAAACCAAAAGAAAAACCAAAAGGCACGTTGACTTCTCAAAGGGCTTCTGCCAGTGAAGTAGTCATATCAAATCCAGCGATCAAAATAGTTCGATGTAAAATAGTGAATCCTACCATGTTTATAGCTGAGCCAATGACAGAAGGAGAGCCTGTACACGATTGCGCGAACTATGAAGAGTTCTGTGATGAGCTCCCCAGAATAAAGGAGAATGCATTCGGAGGAGGAAAGATTGTTTTTATTGACGGTTCTTCAAGGATTGATCAAAATGACGGACAGAGATATACAGGTGCCACTGTACTAAAGCACACAGCTAATGGGGAATTTCAGGTGCTTATTAGTACTCTATTGCCGTCTCATTATTCAGCACAAGCTGCAGAATTATTGGCTTTGATACTTGCGATTGAGAATCATGCAGACCAGGAAAAAACAGTGTACAGCGACTCCGCCTATGTGACGTCAATGGTGTATGCAGGGCTAGCACGTTGGAAAAGGAATGGCTACCATTGAGCGGACGGCACACCAGTGCAACACGCTGCCTCATTGGATAGACTCATTAAGGCACTACAACTCCCAGTAGGCATTGCAGTCAAATTGGCAGCCCATACTAAAGGGGCAGATTTCATCTCCTGTGGAAATCAAGCAGCAGATGCGGAGGCCAAGCACGTAGCAACTACAGACAAAGATGATGAATGTTGAAACTTGTGATGTGAATGAAAACATTATTACGATGACTGTATCTGAAGGGTACAACCACTTGTCAAAACGCAGTTAGTTGAGGTCCAGGCGGAAGCACCTCAAGAGGAAAAGAATTTGTGGACGCGAAATGGGTGTTCTTAAACCTCTCTGAAGCATTTTGGCGACTGGACAGCACTGGTAAACGGGTGATGCCTATAGCCTTATTAAGGGTGGCGCTGGAGTAACTACACTACACTGTGCATACAACTAGGGAGAATCTCGCTGCAAGTATTGCCGAGGAATGGTTTGTGCCAAATTTAATGGAGCAGGTTGCATTTTTTATGGTGAACTGCATTGTGGGTCAGTAATTCACGGCTGGGCATACACTGCACACAGTTAGGGGAGTCATTCTGAGACCTAATGGCCCTTTTCAGCACTTGCATATCGACTATGTTGATATGATACAAGTATGTAATGGATACAGATACCCGATCGTTGTGGTGTGTCCTTTTTCAAGATGGATAGAAGCAGGTCCGTGTACACACCCAGACTCTACCTGTGCATCAACATTCTTAGTGTGGGAAGTATTTCCTAGATGGGAAGTATGTGAAGTTATGAGGTCAGATAATGGGCTGCATTTTGGAAATCAGGTATTTGAACAGACCAGCTTGTTGCTTGGTATAAAACACACATTTTCTCGGCTTATCCGCAAGGAAATGGGATTTGTGACCGGCTCAACAGCTTGCTTAAAGAAAGAATAGCCAAGTTGAAGCTTACCTTGAAGAAAGGGTGGTTGCATTGCCTACCACTGGCATTATATGCTTTAAGGAACCAACCGGGTCCTGACCACCATCTCACACCCCCACAAAATAGTGACAGGGAGACAAATGAGAACCCCCTAATGCCTCCATCCAAAGTTAGAAGTGATGCTCAGCCAACTGCAGACCTATTAGGATTGGAATTATGTGATTATTTGAACTGTATGACTTCCAGTATTTTCTGTCATTTCAGAACAGCTGCAGAGATGAGGGTGTAGAGCAGTACAGAACACAGAAGGAGATGCTGCAACAAATCAATCTCAAGAATTTCGTGTTCCCCAACTATTCCCCGGGATGCGATTTTGATCCGCAACTATGCAAGGAAAAAGGAGGGACGAACCCTGTTTTTGCAGTCCATTCTTTGTGGAAGACATCACGCCGTCTGCTGTCAAAGTGCAGGGCAGGCGTGCCTGGATCTTTTTGGGGGGACGTTAAAATCTTTGTAGGAGAGCCTCCTCTGCCTGTACCCCTACACAACGACGCAAGTACAAGCATTGAGGAAGAACCACAGCATGTGAAGACGAGATCTATGACGAGGAAGAAGGACGCAGAAGCTGACACGTAGAAAGACAGAGTTCATAGGACTGTGGCTTGGTTCGAGACACTCATTTTAAGCCATTTATAAAAGGGTCAAGGAAAACAAGTTCAAACACTCTGTGCTGTCATTTCAAGGTGAAAGGAGATCTTTAGTTCTTAAAGCCACAGTAGCTTATTGACTTTGTACTGAGGCATGCTTAAACCTTGATAAGAAGCGGATTATGCCAGATTTTGATCGTGGATACAGCAATTGGAAAAGGGTACAACACCCAGATTAGTTTGACAGAGTTCTTGTTTGGATGTACCTATGATGCTACCCAGTGATGACCTTTCTAGGCCCATTCTTACTTATTTCGAGTTGGTGTTGTGCGCTTACCCATTCCAGCTTGCCTACAAAATCTTAAGAATGAAGAAGTTATAAGAAGCTTACTCATAGTCATCATTGAACAATTCTTGCAGCTACCCGAGTACAGCTGGGAGAATACAAATGCCCCTATCAAACGAAGCAGTTCATAGACTAGTCCATGTGGTGTTCTTTTGTTTGATTGAAGAGTATCTGCACCTTGTTGGAAGGCACACTGATGTGCTCACCTTTCTAAGGGATCCTAAAAACACTGCAAATCTGAATGTGATATTGGAAGGTATTATCATTCAAGTGAGCATCTATTCTGAGCAAAATCACAGGTCGATGTAGAACCTTTCCTTCGAGGGACAGATCAAAAAGTTGTGGATAAAAATAACGTTTGGTTCCTGCTGAAAGAAATTCGACATATCGTCTGGGCTTAGGCAGATTCAAATCATAGATTGGGAGATAATCTGTCACAGAACTTTTTTAAACTTACTGATGTCGTTTTTCTTCATACTAAAAAGAGGTCTACATTTCAACTGGTGAAAGACTGATTCCAGAAACACAGAGAAAGTTGTTTTCATCGTCCAGTAAGCAGACAAGTTGATCAGGGACGAGTTGCTGAGTCAAGATAGAAGCAGTTCACAATATAAGTTTTTCCTTCCTTAGGTAGTTAAGATGGAAAATCTAAGTAGTAATATTATATTGCTGCATGAAGACAGATGTTCACGTTGTCCAATAAGTAAATGTTGTAGGCTGACATACCACTGTGTTATCTACACTTGCATTGTGTTCATAATTGTACTGCTTTCATTGACTGTGCGAACGGTGTTCTATATTGGTGCAAATGGAGCCAACACTCCTGTGCATGTTTCTGAGCAGAGGGAAAATGTACGCTTGACAACTACTAGGCAGCCTAGACCCTATGTAGTCATTTCTGTTCCAAAGAAAGATGGTACATTTTCTGAGCTTGAGATGGATGTCATTAGCAATAATACACAAGCAAAATTTGTTTTAGAGACTGTTTCTGGACACCAGAGACAGGCTCTGTGAAACAGGCAAGGGGTTGATAAAAGGTGAGCCTGCACAAGTAATAGATACAAATACACCTGGTCCAGTGAAGATCCCAAATGGCGATTATGCGAGACATTTTCATACCTCAAAGGACTTGTTGAGAGAATAAAGCTTGCTGAACTTTCTCCAACACAGGGAACCCGGACAGATGTTCCTGTGATTAATTCAGTCAGAAGAAGCCATGTTGGTACACTTCATGATATGATTATGAAAGCTCACATGAAAAGAATGAGACTGAAAAGAAGCACACATGAAGATAATTATGAATTGAATGATTACCGTGAAAGCATGGCACACTTGGGAAATAATATATGGAACCAACACATGAAGGAAGTTGGGAGAAGAACCAGATGAAGACAACTATATTCAAGATATTAAGACAAGAAAAAATGCAAAAACGAGTATTGTGATCAGATATGAAAAAACCTTGAGTAAAAGGAGCTGAAGTCAGAACGGAAGTGAACAGGAAACTGGAGACCGCATGAAAATCTGCAGACGATATTCAAATTTGGAACAACAGAGATCAGATGCAGATCTGGGGATCATTGTTATCACCAGATGTATGGGAAAAAGGAGTGGTGATCTGCAGAGCCTTGGTAGTCATTGGTTGTTACAAACCTGCCATTGACATAGTGCAGAATGGCTGCAAGCCATTATGGCCAAGACTTGCTAACCTACGGACTTGGGTCGAAGACGGAAGAGGACCCTTGCAGATGGTGTCATTGAAAGGTTCAAAGCTATGTTTCAGGAATAATGGCACAAGAAAAGTGGGAGAGAATCAAAATTGTGGTTGAATATTTGATGTTCCAGGAATGATGCATGGAACAGCAGCAATCATGGATCATTATTGGGCTTGTGGATCCAAGGCATGCATAAGGCTACCTATAGACTGGGGAGGAATATGCACATTGGTGAATGTCCATGTTCCAGCATTAATGATTCCAAAGAGTGATCTGAATCTCGACAGATTTCCAAAAGCAGATGCTCACCTGAGGAAGAAGAGATCTGTGGGGCTAATGAAGAGGATGAAGAGAGAGAACTACTTTTCAGCCAAATCAATAGAAGCTTTTGACTCTATCCCATATGAACACAGACTGTTCAGCCAAACTTCTTCAGTGTTCACGATGATCTTTACGTCAAGAATCCAAGTTGGAGCAAACACCGAGTGGCTTCAGATAACCAGATGGGAATTGCTGCAGACAATCAACACTACCATAAAGGGTTTTAAAGCAATCAGAGAAGAGATGAGAGCCATACGACTGATGACTCACCAGAACAGATACGTCTTGGACATGATCAGAGCTATGGATGGAGGTGTTTGTGCAAAAATTGGAGGATCATGTTACACATTCATACCTTCTTAGGATGACGAGAATGGAACCTTGACAGAGGCCATAGACATGCTAATGAAACTCCATGGCCAGATGATAGACAAAGTAGAAGACATTGCTGGTGACAGCTGGTTTGGATCGCTCTTCTTTTGGGTTCCACAATGGATGGCAGCCATGTTCAAGTTTCTTAGAGCCCTGATCGTGTTGGGATTGCTTGGATTTTGTGTAATTAAGGTAATACTCTCGCAGTGCAAGAAGACAGCAAAGAAAGCCATAGGGATGAAGATTATGATTGATGTTGAACCAGGATGGAAGCCCAGAGATCTAACAGATGAAGAGATCAGAGACTTTGTGAAGGCCAGTATCCATGCACCCGAGGGAACGAAGTTCCTGTACCCAAAGAATCATAAAATATTTTGGAAGATGGATCTATTGCAGTCCAAGTGGACAGTGCATGCTCATGACATGGAACAAGGATGAGCATGTGAAATCAGCAGGTTGTCTGAAAGGACTCAAAGATATGGATCCCAAAGAAACATTTCATCAGACAAGGATGTCTAGAGGTGAAGGAGGTCGCCCAGAGGCGGGGGGGAGTCTAGAGGAGGAGCCAAGTACCCCCCCCTCCAACTGCCCCACCCTTATTACCTATAGTATGTGACGTACGCTGAACAGTTGAACCAACAAAGAGCAGAGCATGGACTCTGTGCAGTACCCATAAGAGTACCAGTACCTAAGAGACTCTGGGAGGCAAGGTACCCATTGAGAAAATCGTACCTGCATGCAAGACAATAAGATGGCCATTTAAATGAGATTCCTGAAGAAGCAGAGCAGATGAAGGGCGAGGATGAATGGTGACATCACACAGAGAGAGATGACGCACACAGAAGAGATGCAGAGACCAGGGAATGCAGATATTCTATAAGGCATCAAGAAGGTGCCAAGGATAAGTGACATCTTGGGATCAAGGTGAAGAAGCTTATGCCACAGAAACAGATAAAGATATTAAGCCAGTTTAAACGTGTACAGATGCATCAGAAACGCAAGCAGCAAAGTAATCTTGAAAGCTAGCCTCAAGCTTTATTGTAAATAGACTGCGGCAAGCATATTATATATTTTATAAAGCAGTGTTGAACCTTAAAACAAGAAGGCCTAACTTCAGTGTGTTGCAGTTAAAAGCAATTAAAATTACAAATGAAATCTCTGCAGAATGAGTTGAATGAGCCAAGAAGCCATGGTTTTATCAAACAGAAATTGGCTGACATTGGATACAAATTGTGTGAAAGAACAGAAACTCCTGTTCAGAAGGCTTGAGCAAAACAAAAGACATCAGAGGACTATTAAAAAATAATATTAAATACAGAGAAAAGTTTCGATTTCATGGTGTCCAGTCACGTGGAAGAAGGAAGTTGGACTGTCGAGGTGGTCACCCCTACGCACTAGGGCAGGCTGTGCCTACACTCCTTAAAAATTCTCACAGCACAGTACAAACTCAAGGCCAAACTTCAAAGCACTAATTGACACTGGACCATTGAGGTGATGATGGATTGATATATTAATTGGTGGGAAGCTAGTGTTTAGATGAGCCCACTAGCATCTGGATGTTCAGTCTGCATGCTGCTAGATGTAGGTGGAAAAGTACTGACGGGGGGGTTAGAAGCCAACCAATTACAGAGGACCATGGAATCTAGGGTCCTATAGTTTGTGTAGCCAATGGAACGTTGTGTATTTAGTGATGTTCATAATGGCCATTTTGAGGGGAGGTATTAGTTACCCCCCACCTGATGTTAAGTACCCTATCACTCTCATTCACAGTTCTATACTGATATGGAACTTATACTTACATATTCACTTAGAGCCAATCACTTTCCTCAATAGGTTTTGTAGTTTGCCACGTAGGTAGTGAGTTCCTTCTAAAATAAATCGAGTCAGAGCATTGATTGAATGCTGATGTTCGTTGTCCTCCCTGTTTTAGACCTTTGATATTAAAACAGACTCCCTTTTGCCAACCTACCCGAGTCGTCTTGATTATTGATGTATCAATAAAATCTGCATGCCCATCCATCTCCAGGGTAGTGCTACTCCTCTTAAAGGGCTGGGATGACCCAGTTCAACAGGGAATGGTGAAGGCATTATTAGATGTCCGACCATGGGCAGGGAGTAATGGCTTTGACTGCGATATGGCAGTTGAGGTCAGCAAGCCAGTCGAGCGAGCGCCCTTTACTATGCGTGGGGTTGCAGATATGCTGATTGAAGCCTACAGCAGTTAGGGAATTCTCTAGTGAGGAAGCTTGAAAGTCAGTTAGGCTGTTGAGGCCAAGATTTAATTCTCTCTGGAGGAGCACGAGTGGAGAGATTCAAGTTGTTACCTAGTGTTTGGAGATCTTCAATGGAAAGCGGTAGACCACATGGACAGTGACTGTGTTGGTGGGGGCTATAGTAAGTTTAAGGGTGAGGATCTCACAGTTTTCATTGAGTGAGGTAGTGGTCTAGATATGGAAGTGGTCTTTTGCTATGAGGGCAACTTCCGCCTCCTCTGGAGGTCCATCTGTCACACCTAAAGATAGTATAGCCTGATGGGATGGCAAGGGCTAGGACAGTGCCGGAAGCTGCGTGCGACCAGGATTCCATGATGGTGAGAGCATTGAGGTTCACTACTGCTACTACTACTGAGGTCATGGCTGTTGAGAGCACGGGCGGGTAGAGAGCAGGTATTGATTAAGGCTAGATTCAGGGGAAGAGTGTGTTGTGTGTGCGTGTCTGCTACTGATCTGTGTGGCTAAATAAATAGAGGAGCTACTGAGGGCCAGACTGGAAAGGATGTTGGCGACATTGAGGTTGTGGTTCTCGATCACATTAGGAGGCTGGATGGTGGTTGGGACATAACTAGGATAGGTTACCGATAGAGTTTGCCACTGTATCAGCCTCAATATGAGGAAGGCAGGGTTCAGAGAGAAGGCGAGTGATAGGCTTGAGGCTAGTGTACATATAGTGGGGCAGATGCACTGTAAGAGGGGGCGATTTTAGTGGTATTAGCAGTATCAATAGGTCCAGCATTTTCACAGTTATTCGCAGACCAGGGAACAGATACATTACAAGTGCTAGTGGCATTGGGAGCAACAATAGGACCAACATTTCTTTAGGGGAAGTGGCATTGAGAACAACAATGGGTCCAGCATTTCTGCAAGTGGTAGGGGCATTGGGAGCAACAATAGGGCCAACATTTCTGCAGCTGTTTGCATACCTTGGGCAGATGCTGAACCGATGAGCACAACAACAACATTGCTAAGTTCAACACTTTTGCAATTGTTAAGATACATAAGAGCGGATATATTAGAAATGGGTGACGCTTTGCTGATGATCGCAGCGGCTAATATGCAGAGAGGCACCAGGGAAGACGAGCTAGCTGCCCTTACCTTGTAGGTGGAGGCGCAGGCATTGTTACTGGTATGTGTTTTCCTGGTATGTCGAGAAGGCTCTGAGCATTCTAATGGGATGCGGGGAACGAGACGAGTGCGTGTTCTTAGGCGCACATTTCAGTTTCTAGTGTGGGTCGAGGGGGGGTGGGTATTGTGCCCGTAAATTAGATAAACAATATAAAGGCAACTTTCGGAATTGGCCAGGTATGTGTACTGAGTTCCTATGTGTCCCTTTGCAGGACAGCTGGATAGAGCATGGTGCTCTCAGCAACAGAAACACTACAGGTGGTAGGTGGTGCTTTAGAATTTGGTGTGATGGGGGTTGAATAACGGACAGGCTAGTTGTAGGGTAGTCAGCTGGGAACGCTGTATCAAAGGGAAGGAGGAAGGGGGTTGGACTGGGTAAGGTAATGCAGCTAGCGGCAGATAGGCGACTAACAGATGCCGGAAAAGGGTGTGCTTTAAGTGCAGGCTTACCATATAGCAATTCTTGGACGATGGTTCTGCGGGGCAGAGCTGAGGATTCCATGGCGGAAGGGGGCTTGTTGAAGGCAGAAACTGACAGCGACCAGGCGTGGCCAGGACAAGCCAAGACAGGCATTGTATCCCTTAGGTGCGACCCTTCGGTGTGGATCGGCACAGGGTATGTATCCCCACATGTGTGGGCAGCAGCCAATCACGACGCTCTGATCCAGAGGCCTGCTCCAAGGCTCTCTGGGAGTGCAGTGTTTCGCAGGACAAAGCACCGATCATCCAGTCGTGAATTTCATGTAGACAGCTGGAGATGTTGATAACCAAGACAGGGCCAGAGAGTTTGAAGAGGGTTTGAGTGTCATCAGGTTTGGAAGGTGGTGGTGGGGAAGGGAGACATAAGGTCATTAGCGATGTTAGTCACATATTGAAGAACCACAGGGGGAGAGAGCATGGCTCACTGTGGTACCCAGAGTTTTAGAGTGGATGCTTCGAAGAGGCAAGGGCCAACACGGAAGCAGGAAACTGACAGAGAAAAGAAAAGATCAGCGTAGGGTTACCTATTCAAAGCTAAAGGAACGTTTCCGGAAACTGGAGAGAATTGCATGGTTCAAAGCATGGAAGGCTGCTGCTAGTTCGAGGAGAACGAGGACAACTGCATTTTAGATTGCAAGACCCTTTCGATGTTTATCCCTCGTGATAATTAATAGAGCAGTTTAATTGCCTCTCGAGAGCCATAAATTGGACTGATGCTCACGAAGAAGGTAGTGGGATTCAATCAATCAGTTGGAATGAGGCAGCTTTTTCCCCCTATCATGCCCCTGAAGGGAATGTTGGTGGACCAAAGGTGAGAGTTAGGACTCTCTCCTTGATGGTCCTGGTTGAGAAGGGTAATATTTGTTTAGATAACACTTTACTCTTTTTGTCATTTGCAGGGTGTGGTGTTGTGACACAGGTTTGAAAGCCAGGAAATTGGTGTTAGCCATGGGTTCAAGGGTGGCAGGCAAGGCATAGCTTGTCATGTTGGGGATGGAGAGGTAATGCCCTTCATGCTTTTGTTGAAGGTGTGTTCTAGTTGATTGTCAAGGGATTGAGGCAGGGCAGAGGGAGAAGTGCAGAGCAGGCGAGACCTTCGTTCATTCTGAATAATGTGGCTGCTGAGTTATTAGCCCGAGAGATACACTCATGCAGCAAAGATTTCTTTATTAAGAGGATCTTTGTCTGATAACCTTTTAGTCTAAGCAAGCACATTTTGTTTCCATCAGCATCTCTGGTTTTCCACTAGCACCTTTCCAGGATGCAGTTTTGTCTTTTGTATGGACAAGCAAGTGCCAAAACAGAAGTTGGTCTTAGTCCGAGGTTTACATTTTCTTAAATATTGAGAACACGCATATCCAGCATTCTTGCCAGCGCAAGAGAACTTTTCTGGGTGGTTGCATGGATTCACTGGATCCATGGAGTTGGCAGTGAAGTGGTCAGCTGTGACTCGTTTGATAGGACTGACTTGAATTTAGACCAGGTCAGAGGTAGGAGAGCCTTGGGTGGACCTGGGAGGCTTTTTTCATTCAGTTGGGAGCAGGTGGTGGCCGGTCAAATTATTTCCTTTACTGTTACAGAAGAAAAATGAATGTGAGGAGGAAATTACAGCATCGAGTGTAGGCTTACTGCGATTTGCTCCAGTTGCTCCTACAGTCATAGGAGGAGGAAGACGTCTTTAGCGATTTTGTTGGTGGGACAAACCAGCCAGGTTAAAGTCTCCTAGTATTATTATAATGAGGGTATTTATTGAGCGCGGACCTAGCTTCAGGAAGCCATGGAGCGCTTTACAATGATAGAGGGAAGACCATGGTGAGGGAGGAAGAGAAACAAGGTGGGGAGCTAACATTGGAGGAGGGGTGTATACGAATTGTTCGAACTACAATTGTTTGAATTACAATTGACCCTTGCACAATTGACCCAATTGTGAAGGTCAATTGTTACATTTATGCAGGGTGAAACCCCCCCGCAACCTCTATATATATATATACACACATAAATATGTGCAGTCAATTGTGCAAAGGTCAATTCAGACCCTTGACTTTCGGTCAATTAGGTCATTCGAACAATTGTGTTCGAACAAGTTGGGTAATACCGAGGGGGGAGGGCCTGGGTGGAATTATAGGGGGGGACAGAGGGGACAAGTCCTCCAACTTTTGTGCCATGCCTTTTTGTCCCGCCCCCCTCCCCATCATTTGGCAGGGGCAGGGCAGGGCCAGGGTCTTCATTGCGGCCGGCGCAAGCCTGGCTGGGGCATCCAGCTAGACTTGCATTGTCTCATTGGTTGGGTTGACCCAGCTGTCGGCTCTTCCGAAGTCAATAAAAGAGTAAGAACCACTGAGTCGGTAACAGTGAACACCTGTTATTTAAAACATAAAAGCAGACGGGATTTGGTTTCTGTGCGAGTCTCTGATTAATCCCTGCTGCCCTATTTCTACTCAGCAAGAACTGTTGGTTGGTGTTTGCTGGTGTCCTCTTTAGTTTAGTCTTTGATGTATTCCGTGCCCCACCTTTACTGCTATATGCCTGATACACAGACAAACATAAATGCTGTGTTTCACTTGGTTTTTACTACTCAGTCACATTAAGAAAGGCCTTCAAAGTTATTCCTAGGTTGGTGTATTTGGATGTGTGTTCAATGCTTTCCCCAACTAACTTTGATTTTGTAAATAGAAGCTTGAGAAGTGAATTGGGCAGGAGCCCTTTGAATCTGCCTCTGCCTTCAGGAAGATGGGTGCAGATACTCACAGGCAGGCTCTTGGAGCAGTGCCAAGAAACTAACAGAAACAAAACCACCAGTAAGCAAGCAGTAAGCTGTGTGCAGGCAGTCAGAGGGCATAGGAGCAGGCAGGGAGCTGAAGTAGACAGAGGTTGGTGAACACTTGCCAAGTAAAAGAGGAACTCTTTGCTTGATCCTCTAAGACGAGAAAGGGCTGCATGTGTGCAGTGCAGCACTGTGTTGAACCACTTTTGCTGCACTCACAAGAGAAGGAGAGACCATTCATTTGTGAAGATTGGTATTTCCCCATGTGGGACTGCATTTCCTAAACCCTATCCTGTTCCCCCTGTCGGACCCACCACTGCAGCGTGGCAATGCATTCAGAGATATTGATTTACCCAGGGTAACACTGCTCAACGGAACTTTGTCGTCATCATCAGGGGGATTGCTTACCTCACCAGACTGTCGTTCAGCTACACAGTAGTGAGTACTCCCTGCTGGGCCATCCAACGCCCACCCACCATCACCACCTCAGCCCCAAAGTGTGGTACCAAGCATTATGTGGAGGTTGGGGAAGCTGTCTTGGTGTGCACGCATCTGTAGGCAGTGGGACACATTGTGCAGTTACAACAGTGACACTATTTCTACCAGATACACGCTCCTGGTTCAGTATGTTTATAAGTTTGCAAAGACCATTTTTTCTGCTGGGGCATTTAATAAGTGTGTGCTCTCTGGAATACACCATCTGAAAGCTGATTCCAGAATGTTGTTGGTCTATGTATTGACTCCAGTTATTGGTTGAAAGGTTTGGTTGCTTGTTCAAGTTCAGTTCATGTCCACCTTTATTGATCCCACCCATTCGATCCATTGGTCTCTTGTTCACTCCTGTATGCAGCGCAATCCCGCCAACACATTCTCTTATCCATGTTTATGCATTAGGGGGGCAGAGCTCTGTATAACCAATCACTCCAGTGGGCACTTGCCTCATTCCCCCACAAATGGGTGTATGTTTTGGGGAGGAACAGGGGTGGGGTGACGGGGGGTGGGGGAGAAGTTCAAGGGTGTCCCCCCCCCCCAACTTTAGTGGCACATCATTTTGTCGCCCTCACTTGGCAGGGGGTCCCTTTCCTTTAGACGTCATGTCCCCCTGAACATTTTCAGCAAAGTTACTCCACTGGGGAGGGCGAGTGGTTTGGTACCAGGGGATCTACAAGCAATCGGGTGAGGAAACCGTGGGGAACAGATCACCCAGTGTCTGTTTCTCCTTCTGGGGACCTCATCAAATATAATGAGCATCTTCAGCCCCAACTTGTATGGTTGTACCTTATGTGAGGTGCAGCCTCATAAGGCCAGGTAAACCCATTTTAGATTACAGTATATCTATCCTATGACCAGTCCAACCTCATCTCGCACAACAACCTTGATGCCCTTTTCATCACTGGAACATGGTTCACCCCATCCTGCCCATGTTTTTGACACCCTCCAACCCCCAGGCTACTGCATCCAACATGCTGACCGGCCACGAAGGGCAGGAGGCAGAGCGACAATCATCCACAGTGGCGATTGGCCATGCTCCGTCATCCCCTCCCTTAGAACAAGCTTGTTCAAATAACGTGCCTGCCGGTTCCCTTTATCTCACAAGGAATCCATCACCTTCCCACTCATAGGATTGACTTTGTCATTACCGACATCTCCAACTTACTGTCCTCTGGCAAATTAGCACACACTAAAAGTGCCACTCTGAGATTTTAATGTCCAAGTACCATGCAGACAATCCCATTCGAAGCACGTTCTTCGCACTGACCGGATCCACTGTCATTAAGCAAACTGGGGTCTCCCCAAACACAATAAAGGCAATACCGTAGACTTAATCTTTCCATCATCCCCCTCATCACCTGCACAGACCCTATCCCACTCGGCTGGTCTGACAACGCTGCCATCCAACTGCCCATCACCCACGGCCCAAACAGTCCCTCACTCAGCGCCGCTAATTCCAAGCCTTCCCGGTCAATGAGCTAGAAGCAAATGTCGCAGATTTCCCCACCACGGGGAATGCCTCGGTCTTCATAGATTATTCAACAGCCCTGCTATGAAACTGGTGGACACTCGTGCTCCTGTAAAAACAGATGCACCAAGACCAAACCATCCATCCATCCCTTGGTACACCCCAGAGCTCAACCCCAACATACGCTCAATCAGAGCCCTACAGAAACAGTGACACAAAAACACAACTCTGGAGATCTCACCAACCACAAATCTTTCCACACCAACCGTAGGATTCGGAGTAGAGGCCAAATCTGCTTACTACTCAATTGCCATTGTAGCAGACTCTAACCCGAGCAAAGCCCTCTTTGAAGTAGTAAATCATGGTTCCAAACCCTCACCCAACCCCGAGGTGCCAGCAACTCAGGAAAAACGCGACAGAATCAACTTTTCGCATCAGCACCCTATTGAGATGATTACCTCCCTGCTCTGACGCAGGAAGGAGGTGGTTTTCATTAGTATAGGGTGCTCATGCATTAGCATGAACACCCCTATTCCAGTGATTAACTCCCTGCTCAGTGACATCACAGCCCGCACTCAGTGACAGGGATGGGGATGGGGAACAGGGAGAGAGTAAGTCAGAGACAGCTACTACGCACAGAATAGAACTCCAATGTATAGACCACAGACGGATGTAGGGCGTTGTGATATGCAGGTGGTCCTAAGTCAGAGAAGACTACTTAAGCAGTCGGCCATCCACTGCGAATGTGGAAGGGCTGTGGCTATTCCACAGTAGTGTGGCCTTAAAACAGCGGTTCTTCAGACAGCATGACAAGTCAGGGTAATGACCTTCCAACGGGGTTATTGGGGCTAAAGCAGGGGGAAAATGGCAAGGCCTGGCATTCACACACATTTGCTAAGAACGAGCTCATTATCAAAGACAATCGAATCATCTTGTGCCATGAAGGCAAATTGAAAAAAACGAAAGGGGTGTAAACTGTTAAGTGTTAATCCCCATGTTACTGTAAACAGGTTCATGTTATCCATTTGTGACATTATATCTTTGATACACATTAGAAACGTTCCATCGTTAACAAGCGCTTTGTCTTGCGAGGTTTGGCTTAAACCGGACAGGTGTCACGGTTCAACGTACATTACTAAGTACACACACAGCACGGCTTATTTTGCGGTTAGTAAAGGCGCCCGGGATGGAAAAAATACAAACACGAACTAAGCTGTGGACTTGTTAAAGTTCAAACGCTTAACGGAATCGATTTGTATCGCGCAGTACAAATGACGTGCCTCTCTAGGGGAGGTTTGGGGCCGCTAGCGAGGCCTGTGTACATGAAAACCTTGCATTAAACATATCCTACCTGCGCGCGAAATCCACCTCAGCAGGCCACCTTCGGGGTTCCAACCTGGTCCCTGCTTCTTCACAGGTTGATAACATGTACAGTTTAAAAGTAGCCCACCTCCAACTGAAGAACGCGTTGGGAGAAGCAGCCTCGAGGTCCGGGGGGGGGGGGGTGGGGGGCACACCACGCATGTGTGCTTCTACCCTACACAACAGTGGCCGCGCTCTGCCGGCCCTGGAGTATCAGATGGGCCTATCGCGCATTTTCTATTCCGTGAAACTTGAGAAGGAAATAGGACGCCGGGCCTAGACGGCGGGCAAGTGAGTATGCCAATGAAATGCTTTTGTTCGTCGTCATCTCGGGCCTACTATTTCTAAAAGAGAAACTGTAGCACCCACCCTGAAAAAAGTACCTTGTGCAATAGGCGTGCAACAGTTCAGAATGGGCCGTGTAGTGCAAGGTTTGCCGTTGGAACGTGGAAGGAGGTGCGTGTCCTCAATCACACAAAAGCCTCGAGTGCTGGCATTAGGAAAGCAGCAGCAGCGGGCGGCATTGGCATTTGAACTTCGACATGACATTTGGGGGGGGGGGCTGGTGTATTGCGAGGCTTTCCGAGTAGCTTCCGCTACGTTTTATCCCACAGCACCCCAAGAGGGGCCAAAGACAGACTGCGTCCATCCACTCCGGTCACAAAGCGCTCTGAATGAGAGGGATTTACTGTTCTTGGTCAGTTGGTTGGCAGGGCCCCTACGCGGCACTCTTGTGCACCGCAACAATGCCAAGATGCGGGTAGAAGGGGGCGGAGGAGCGGCGCTCTGCGAGCACAAACTTTAATTCATGCGCACAGTTCGTTAATTAGCAGCCGATCCATTGACGGGAAAATCCTGCACAGCGCGGCGTGCTGCTGTGGGCGCAACCGCCTCAAAGGCTTCCACCGGGAACAAGGGGGAAAAGAAAACAGGCCCCTAATGTCCTGCTTTGGCACGGTCCAACCCTCGATGACTTCATTCGCTGCACAGCAAAAGTGTCACCTAACTTTGAGATCATCAAAAAAAAAAAGTCTCACCCTTCCTATTTGAAAAGTCACAGTTCCCATGGGATGTTGGCTTGTGGCAATGATAAAGTTACAAAACAATGACGTCCCTTGAGAATCTGTGGAGGCGCGTAAATTCCATGAAATGGGGCGTACAACAGTGACAAGTGCCTGAGGGGCTGCGGATCCTAAACACAACAACAGCTACTGCACAAATGGTGGCACGTAGAACACACTGACTTTACAGGTTTGTTACAGCTCACAGTTCAAATGGTTCCCCAGAGCAATGTCAAAGTGAGCAGCGACCATGGGTTTTACAACTTTTATTTTTCACTGTCCACAGTTCCACTACTTTTAAAAACCAGTTTGATCCTTCTGGAAGTTATTTTGGAAATGAACGCATACGTCTTAATTTCGCCACCCTGTAGCAGTTACAGCTCAACTGAAATCCGCTCTACTGTACAGTCGAAAAGCTTGGATGACATCTCACCCTGTATGGGCTCTAGACGGCTTCATCTTAGCCAGGGGAGGAAGGCAGAGGCGATTTAAAAAAAAAACTTGTCAAGTTCTCAAGGTCCCCGCCCTTTGACAGAGAATGCCATCTTAATGTCAAGCGGCTAAGTGATTTGTCACTTGGTACCACTGGACAAGCGCACTGTTGTGGTAGGAACCTTAGTAACTACTCAGTGGACTATTGTAATGCACTCTTAGGGGCTTCCTCAATGAAACGTATTGGTACTCTTGCGGTGGCTGCAAACGGATTGATTTCTGGTAATCATGTCCATGCTGCCTGCAGGAACCTGCTGTGGCTTCTAGTACACCAGAGAATGGGTCTTAAAATTCTCTGCATCATAGTCAAATGCATCCAGTGGGGTGCTCTTGGCCACCTTACGGATAGCATCACATGGGAATAATTCACCTCTAGAACTCATTCAGAGGAGACAAAAGATTCCGTCCCAGTACCCAGGCATTGCAATAAATAATCAAATCCTACTCATGACGGCCCCTTTTTTTTTTCTAGTTTCAGGCACTTGTTGAAGCAACTTCTGTCCAGAGGATCCAGGGAGTAGAGGCAATTAATTTCACAGAGGCAATATATAATAATTGGCCCAATTGAATGAATGACAGAGAAATATATAGACATCTTTTTGGCCATTCCACCCGCTTGGCTGATAACCCACCTCACCCACACCCAGCTCCCGCCAACCCTTACCACGCCAGAGACACAGTTCCACTACTCTGGCTTTGGTACCCGTCCATCACTAGCACTATATTAGAGGTATAAACCAGGATATCCTTTTGAATCCATGCTTGTTTGCAGCTATTAATACATTCAAACTAAAAGACGTATTTTTTCCTTCAAGCGCCTCTTCAGATGAGGTAGTAATAATGTAGCTCCTTACAGTGGCACTGCTCTGCTGGCGCCACTCATCTCAACAGAGCTGCGGCGTTAAGTGGGTGTAAAGAAGAGGGCAAGACTCTCTTCATGGTTTCCTTACTCTTTTTGTAGGAAGTATTTCCCTACTTTAGGGAGTTGAAGTGGCTGGTACGCTGCTTCCATGCAAGGTTGGGTAAAACATTGAGTACAATAGTGGCATCACGCTTGGGTGCTCATGGTGTCTGGGCATCTGGGAGTAGGATCAATCAGGGGTTCTGGGACAGTTGCTCTTAGGTCCCAGGAATGTGCTGAGGTTCAACCACATTTCCTCCAAATACGTCATTAAATGATCGCATTTCTTACTTAATTTCATTATTGTAGCTTTGTAAACCAGCACTGAATGTAAATTACACGCATAAACCGTCAGGTAGGTAGTACCACACTGGTGCTACTTTCCAACATAGAAAAAGATTCCCATAAAAACCCTGGGTCATCCACCTCCCCATAAATCCCTTGGCAGATCTTTTTTCACAGCGCCTGGGTGCAGTCTGGACTCCCTGTGCCTTTCTTATATGCAGGTCTGGCTTTCAAGCAGACTTGGGATAGGCTGAACTAACACATAACACTGTTCATGACAGCTGCACCACGTTGCCTGCAGGACTGGGTACCACATTTGCCTAAGGGCACTCTAATGCTGCCGGAGCAGTGGCACTGCCATCCTCTCATGCAGAGTTTCCCTGAACATAAAGCCTTCCACAGTTTGAGGAGCAACACTCCTCCTGATCAGAGGTTCACCCATGTGAGTTTGCCCAGCCAGCCAGCTTCTGCACGTGGTCCTACATCTTTTAATCTGCCCGAGGCCCAGATCGCCAGTCTCCAAATATTCCCCCAAATCCCAGGGGTCCAGTGTTCGTTAGGCTCAGGTTGGATCTTTACAAGCCTCCCGTCTACAGTCCTTCTGACCCAGACTCTCCTCCAACCATTCGCTATCCGGGACTACACAACCCACGCCCTAAACCAATATTTTCTCATTCAGTTGCTTCCTGAAAACTTCCAGCGGCCTACCTTAGACTCTCCTAGTGCCGCCCAGGCCAGCTCCTTTCCTTTGCCACAGGCTGCTGTATCAGGGCCAAGAAAACGGGAGCCATCTCGGGAGAGTTGACTGGGCAACAGTGATACTTACCCTACACGTGACCTCACAAGCCTCCATGCAAAACTTCTCATTTTGCGTCATCTCCTGGTGCCAGTTGCTCCCATTCTGCAGCTCCACTTCCCAGAGTCACCTGCCCGGGTTGCACTGTGTCCCTAGTTTAACGACAGCTTGGTATTGTTGCCCATAAAATATTAATCTCCATTTCAGGTAGGCTTTGAGTTTTGGGTGTCCCGTTTATTTGCCAATTTCGCCTACCTAAAATTTTTAAATGGGGCTTTTATATCGCACTTCATGTCGGTTTCCAGCCTCGAAGCGTGGACCGGGTAGAGAATCCATGCTGTTCAGTGGTGTCTTTCTTCCAAAACAAGCACATTGGCCCTGAGCTATCCTCACATACTGCTGTTCTTACAGAGTGTATCCATCTGCTAGGGAAGTCCTCACTATGGCTCCTCTGGGAGATGGGATTGAAGTGTCTTGTAGAATGTGGGGAAATTGTGGTGGTAGAGGAGAGACTTGGGAGAAGAGCAAGATCGACCACCAAGAGATTACCAAAAGGAAAAGATACGTCGGAGACCAATAACCTGGATGGTGGGGAGCAGGTGATCTGCCAAGAAGGGGAGCTACCCAGGATCGGAGAAGGGGAGTGGAGGGTCCCAGAAAAGCTGAAATGATGGTCAAGAGTCAAGTGATGTGCTCCCATATTTCAGTGTACATCTAAGAGGGAATGAGGAGTCATTTGGGTTGCTGGCTGGCAAAAGGAGAACAACGATCAAGAGATAGTTCGAGAAGGACGGAGCAAGAAAAGATTTAATCTCCATTCTTCGAAATCTGATCAAAAGACAGAGTGAAAAGGACTGCACCAGTGAACTGTCATGCACATGGCACACTTCAATAAGTTAGAAAAACGCATAAACATTCCATAAACGCTCAATTAAGATGTCTTTGAAGTTGGAGACCCAAGAAGGCGATCAGGATCTTGGGAAAGACAGGCTGCATCATGGAGACCGACAGACCACGAGATCATGTGCAACCATGAAGAAATCCCTGCAAAGAAGAGATCAGAGGAAAGGTGAGGCAAGGTAACCGAGGCCAGCAGAGGTTTTACCACACTCTTGCATTCCAATCGCCAGGAGTGTTATGAAGCAAATAAAGATAAAAAAATTCTAATTTTTCATTACGCAATTGAGTGACGCCATTAACTTGAGCAGTACGTCTCTACAATGGCAAAGGAGAGACTTTCTCCAAAGGTATGAAGTGTCTCGGGAGCTCTAGATGGCTAGCTTGGTTAATGTCAGGGTGCTTATGTGGATATCGGCAAAATAGAAAGGGGGGTGGGTATGGATACTGTGAATATTGAGGCAGTGGTATTGGGTGACGGCTCGGACGGCAGAGTGGGACAGCACCAAGGTAGTGAATGCCAATATTGTAATGGACTGGGAACAAAATGCCATCAGAGACAGGGAGCCAGAGGGTGTAGAAATTGGAGGGGTTATCAGGGTGAGAGCAGTCCAAAACGAAAAGCTGATATCACTGTTTTTTGACCAATTTGGCATGAGACATAGAATGGGAACTGAATGGCGAATATAAGGCAGTTTTTTTACTAATTCCAGAAGTTCGGCGCAAAGGAAGATTAAAGAAAAAAAGGTTTGGCTCTTGACAAAATGCTGATACGGAAATGCGAAAGAGACGTGGTCACCGAGGGAGAATGAAGCGTCCAAGGACTGATTCATGGGGTCCTCCGCAGTGGCACCCGTTTCTCCAAATGTCTTCAAGACATCAGTTTCCAAAGCACCTTTTTTGCTGACAAATCCGGTGCACTGCCTAGCCCTTGAACTTATGCAGACCAAACGACATTACTTTTGGGCTTCAGTCAAAGCTTTGTGGAATCCTACCAGGACAGAGAAGGAACCCCGATAAGGTTGAGTAACTTGATATGAAAGCCAGAGCCCCACCACTGATTGAAAGCAGGGCGAGTAATGAAAGCCCCCTTGTCACTCAAGGGCAAACTCCAACAATGAGGACTGCCACAGCACCACTGCACCTACACTGGAAAGAGACCGGCCAGCCTTCACCTCCCCCATAAGCCCCGCCCTTGGAAACCCTCACACTCCAAGAGATCCAACACTCAGTGCTTTAAGCAGTGGGATACCTCTGCTGTCCTTACTGCAAAACAGGCCGGGTTTGGACTTTGGACATAAATGGAAACTCTTTCAAACGTGGTCCAACATAATGCTTAAAACAGTCGCAACAACTAAACAAAATCCAGCTTTTTCAATATTACACATCTGGTTAAGTATTCTGGAAGAAACTGTGCAGGAGAACACGTTTACCGGCTGCGGCCTGCTATGAAAGCCAATTATGAAAAGTGAATTTGAACGCGCCCCGTCCTTTGTGGGCACGGGGTGGGAATTGTCGCCTTCACATCTGCACTATGGTGTCAGCCATTCATGCCGAGGTTTAAAACATTCACGGCAAACGCCAGCCAGCGCGGCGCACAATGGCGCAGCCAGACACCACATGTCGCGCTGGAAGCCGGCAGCAGAAGGGGGCCCGGGGACTCCACGGCCTGGCCTTGTCCGCAGTAACTATTAGCGAGACTAAATAGGAGAGTTTGGGATCCTCTGCAGTAACATGCACATGGGGTCAACCAGGTTTTCGCGTCTATTTTTACTTGACAGCTGAGCACATAGCACATTTGTAACGCCTGGCTGGCTAATTTCACTCTTTGGCCCCGGGATTAGGGGTGTCCAGTTGACCGACATGCCACGTTAGGTGAACAAACAGTTTGGAGGGGCAGCAAAGTGGAAGTAAGTTTCCTTAAACAAACACACGCTGGCTGACACCAGCCTGCTAGGTGCTTCCGCGGGCAGTGACATGGCATTTGCTCGCACACACGCCCAATCACCACGGCCTACTTCCAATGCGATCGGATCGCCCACAAACACCCTGCGTAATACGGCTCACGTTCCAGGCACACAAACAACCGGCCAGCAAATGCGCCCGAGACATACTTAGCGGTGTCAGCCCCCATCGGCCCCCCACCCCTCTGTCATGGGGGAGGCAACATACCCTGGAACCTAACCTACTAACTAATAAAGACAGACACTGGTTTTACATTTTGGAAACAGGTCACAATTTGTTGGAGCATACAACACAGGGGGCATTCCCAGCCCAAAAGCATCATTTCACAACCATACTTTTCAAAGTGGCCCAAAAGCAGGCGGTGGAGGGACTGGAAAGAGACTGGGCTCCACTCCCTCCCTGCCTTATATGTGGTTCCCAGGGCGCTCTGGAAGCTCCTGCCCTGGGGACTGGCTCCCCCTCCTCCTGGAGCAGGGGAGGAGAGACCCTGTAGAGAGGTGGCAGCAGCCAGAGGGGTGTCCCGCTATGTGGGATGTCCCACTAGCGCCCCCTGTGGGGGGTTTGGACAACCCCTGAACAGGAAGAAAGGACAGTGGTGGAAGTTGAGAAAATAAACCAGTGGTACCCTGGCTGTATCCAAACAGGAGGGAGTTGGATGGTGGCAGGGGTGGGGGGCGGGAGTAGAGCAGTGGAGGAGGGGGCTTGTTGCATTGGGACTTAACTAGTCAATGCCGGGAATAAAAAATTGCCATAGTTTCAGATTATATATATATATTTTTTTTTTTTCAAAAACGAAAAAAATTCAATAAAAAAAAAAACTCATGGAATGTCCTGGACCACGCTCATGCACCAAATAAATGCCCAAAACTCACGTGGAGAATCAGAAGCAGTTTATTCAATAAACACAGTAAAAAATAAGCAGCAACGGAGGCCGCATATGACGCGTTTCGCGCTTCTGATGGTTTGATCACAAAATAGTTCTGGCGTTAATGCACAACATATAAACATAGTCCAACTCAATGGTATATACTTTTTGCCCCTCTTCCATGTACCCAGTACACAAACCTCTTCTATATCTGGGTATTTCATGGCTGCCATTTTGTAACATTGCCATTTTAAATAAAATGGAGGGTCTAATACCTCTCATTGAATATATGCGTTTCTTTTTCTCCTTAAAACGTTATCTGAATCGACCATCTATTTGATGTAAACTATAAGCGTAAGTGCATACCTATTAATGACTATTAGATTTAAAAAGTAACTGTGTGCTGTGCAAAATCGCAAAGTAAACACATATTTAGTCATTTTAGTGCCACCCTGGGTCTTTTGGTTGTAGCCCCAGAAAGAAGCTCAGGGGCTACAACCAAAAGGCTACCTAGCCCCGAGTCCCAACAGTCCCAACATTAGCATAGCCCCAGATCTAGCAACACCCCTCCCTGCTTAGTGCAAAATCGCTTAATGAGCAAATAAGCCAACAATTCAATAATTTAAAATGATCTGTGCCTGGCTTCAATGCCTTAAAAACACGATTAAAAAATGCAATGTTGATGCCTATTAATGACTGTTGAATGTCAAAAGTGACTGTGTGCTGAGCAAAATCGCAAAGTAAACAATTCAATGATTTAAAGTGACCTATGCCTGGATTCAGCCTCAAAACAAATGTCCATAAAATATATGTATGATCCAACTGCATATTGATGTTAAACACTGACACAAAGATCTCTTTAGAGCACGTTTATTGGTGTAATCTTCGAGTCCTTATTTACACCAAACACACACTACAAAATACAGCGTAACCATTCTGGTCCTGATTCACAGAGCATTTTCCAATGGGGTTTTTCTATTATAATTTGCTTCTGTGAATTAGGCCCATTGTGATTGTGATTAAATTAGAACTGCTGGCTGTAAACAATGTCGATAGGTACACATTACATTTTCCTACATGCGCTCTGCAGGACATCCCTTCATGGCAGGTGATGCTTGAATATTGTTTATATTATCAGTTTGGCAACACTAACTGAGCAAAACAGAAGTTCAATACTTTGCAAGTAAGTGAGCTAGTTGAAAATCCAGGTGGAGTGAAACGATTATTACATGGCTTTTTATTTATTATTTTATTTTTTATGTCGTTTTTTTTTGGTTCAACCTGTATTTAATTTTCAATGGCTTTGACTGGATTAACACCTTATAGGGAATGAATACACATCATTCAATCATCAGCACATTGAACATAACAGGTTGGGTACACTAGCTCCATATCTCGCAATATATCCAGAGAGGCGTACCAGACATCTATTCCTTTGTTTTAGGTGGAGCTTGGTCCTTACTAAGGAGATTTGGTGAGGTATGGCATGTGACAAACAGCGTTGTGAGGGGCTGCATTTAAAGCCCCCAAACAGAAGAAGTCTCTCACATGAATAGCAAGATTTTAAACACAAACAAAAATGGCCTGGAATTTGTTTTTGTTTTTCAAGTAAAGTTAAAGAGCCATGTGGAAAGGGGCCTACCTGTCATCACCAATGGACAAGCAGCATTTTAATTTACAAAAGAAGAGGCATGAAAGATCCCGGTCACATGGAAAACAGGATTTTTAAACATTGAACACAAAAATGGCCTGCACATGTGCGTGCAAATAAAAACCGTTTCAAAAAGCAAGTGAAAAAAATATCACTGCTGACAGAAAAATGTCATGAAAATAAAACATGATGTGTGGGTTGACAAAGAGCAATGTATATTATGTTTCACCCACACACCCTTTTGCTGGCTGTGGGCAAAACCTCAAAATGACATCTCCCACTTTCAGCCTGGATGTCACATCTCCCATCTAATGACCAAAACGCAATCAAAATGTCCTGCTAAAGGCTTCGAAATTCAGTGTTCTCCAGACCTGCTAGATCTTAAAGCATGAACTTCAAGAAAAGTCATCCTTGGCTGGAGCACATCTAATATGTGTGAAAAAGGGGGCACCCATTTCAAAGAGCAAGCTTCCATCACAAAGGAGACTGATAAAGGTATAGGCTGACCCAGTGAAAACAACTGGCCGGAAGCAGGGGCAGGACCATTTGTCCCACATGAAACTTCACAATTCATTTAAAAGGACTATTATCATTTATGCCTTTTTCTCAGCCATCATAAGGTGGATTGATTTCATTTGTTGTACCATTTTCAATGTAGTTTCCAGGCGACTCATGGAACTGTACTGGCTATCTAAGATGTGTTTCTGGCTAATCTGAACATGTTCCAAATGTGAGTTGGTGAGCGGTGGAAAATGAAATTAGGGCTATTCTTAATAACTTACATATACATAACTGCTGTGCTTTTTGTGGACACAGCAGAAAGGTGCCACATTGCTGTGCTCCAGGTTACAGATTTGGTGGTCGGCTTATCCAATTCCCCATGTTTAGCGGAGACAGAAAATATGTTTAGTATGGCAGTTGCTAGTAAATTTATGAAGTTTTGATACATAACTAGTTTTTGTCAAAAAGGTGAAAGGAGAAACACAGGAACAGACAGACAAAAGACAGATCATCAGGAAGGCTGCAGAAACATACCATCTGAAAGCTGTAAGGAGACACCAGAAAAGAATGCTGAAAGTGCATCTGGGTGGAGCTCCCCATTTCTAGGAAGGCATCAAAGCTGACTGGTCCTACGGTGGAGAGTGGGAGGACATCTTTGAGAGTGGAGTGACCAGACCCCTGCCCTATCTTTCCAGTGTGTCCTGAAATGCAGCTGGCTTTCCTGAACCTTAAACAGAGGCTTGCCATGTAAGTAGAACTGAGCACCCCGGGAACAAAAAGGTGGGGGGAGTCTGCATGCCTTGAATCCTTTCCCTTTATAGTGGGAAGGGGGACAAAACTAAATCCTTCGCCCATGTAACCAAAAATATTAATTTAATTAATACCCCATTTGGCAGAACAGTACGGGGTGAATTTTGTTAACATTAAAAATTAACAAAGCTCACTTCCCAGTGTGCACTGAAAGCCTATAATTTAAATGGGCAATCCTTGTTGTCCAGCTGACCCCGACTTCAAGGAAGAGGGGTGTTTTTGTTCTTAAATCAATCCAACCTTTTTATCCAGCTTCCCCAACACACAGGCATTTCAGTAAGGGGGTTCTGAAATCCAAAATTCCCCCAATCATTCCAATTTTTCTGTCCAACTTCCCAACATAGACCAACGCAAGGGGGTCTGAAAAACAAACCGCTAAATCACCCTGTGTTTATTGTAAACCAAAAGTGTGGACGAAATCATAATTGTCATATGTATTTGAACCAATCTTGAAATCCTACTGCTACTAGCCTTCTAATGCTGCAGGAAAATCAAAATCGCACAAAATTACATAAGTGCCTTCTTTATTGATCAGTGTAATTATTTTGTGAAGTGAAATTTACAGAAAGGGCAGCATTGTGGTGGTTTTCTTTTTAACGCACGTTTGTGATTTATTTATGCTTTGAGAAGTTGATTGTGTTGTGCCACGGATAAAGTGGCGTTTTGACAGTTTCGTGCTAATTTTTATTACTTTTAATTTAAATAAACACCTATATATTTCCCGTACACCGGCCTGGTTCTTGACTCATTGTTAGCTCAGGGAAGAGGGATCCTAGGGGCATGATACGTGTCTGAGATAGGGCTAAAAAATAATCTGTTAAAAGTTTGTTGTATAACCACTTGAGTGGGGAGGGAAGGAACTCCCCGTGTTGAGGGGGGCTTCTCAATAAACCGTTACAGTTGGCACCATGTAGATTTTATGTAAACGGCCAATGTGAATCCTTGAAACCTCTGTTGGGTCACTGCCCTGCAGTACAGGGGCAAGGATGGAATTCATTGAAAAAATGTGCAGGATTATTCCGTTTGGATGAAAAAGAAATGGTCTGGAAGTGCTGCCTAGCGGGAAGGACAACATCTACAGTATAGGCAGTGGTGCTTTAAAAAAATAAAAATAATAATCTTTGCAACTGGATTTACAGCATGGCTTAACTCCTGCTTCAAGCTGGTCTACTAATTTCTCCTGCACCCAGATCTATTGGTTCTGTATGAGTTCAGAAAGGACAAAATGTAGAATGAATAAAAAGGTTTCGTTTTACAGACGTAGCTATGAAATTGAATTTCAAGTTTTGATTAGTATAACATGTCTTTTCTTTTCTCTATCTTACTTTCTTAATCAACATTTTAGCTTTTTTCTCTTTCATCCAATTGTGAATTGTAATGCTTTTGCATATTCCTTATTTACAAGTTTATGTAATGAATTTAGGAATGTTGAAACTTACATTTAACTTTAGTTTATACATTTGCAGTCTCAAATGCAATTGATAGCGAATTGGTCTTTGGTTGACAGTGTTTTTATTTTGATAAAGGTAATTTGGGTGCTGCTTGGTGGTGACTAGTAACAAGACTGCCGACTGTGTCACAATTTATGAAGAACAGAATCTTCAAGTCACCTTGTAGCGCACCTGAAGTTAACGCTAACTATAGGTTAAATGATGTTCCAAAAATCATGTTTGTTGTATCATGAGGCTTTTTTATTCCAAAAATGATCCTCTAAAAATTGTTCTTAAATAGTAGTGCCCTCTACACGTGTTTCACCAAATCTATTCGCTCATCAGGAGGGATTTATAACAGAAAATTCAATTCAAATTCATTGAATAGATATAAACATGCCTACTGATTAAAAATTTGCATTCAACTAGTTAGCTTGGTCCATGTTTAGATTCCAAATTAGTTTGAAATTGGAGTGGTCTTGGTAACATGTGTGTTTGGGGTTTCCCCTGTGCTGTTTTACCCCAATAGGAGTTTCTTTCGATTGAGACTTGAGAGCTTCTGAAAATCGTCCTCTTTCCTCGTTTCCTCTGTTAACTTTAACTTGTGTGTTTAACCAACAATATTTGAAAAACAGATCTCTTTAGAGCACGTTTATTGGTATTATCTTCGAGTCCTTATTTACACTAAAAGCACACTACAAAACACAGCTTAAACATATGGCCTCATTACGAGGTAGGAGGTAGCCATGGTGCTATTAGCACCATGGCTACCCCCTTACTGCATTCCGGGTCCGGGTTCCAGAAATAGGGACTTACCGGGTCATTCCAACCTTTGAGGACCCGGTAAGTCCCCATTCCGGGAACCATTCTCCATTCGAGCCCCCATAGGGCTCAATGGGAATGGGGATGGAGCTAATAACGCTACCGCAATTTGCGGTACCGTTATTAGCTCTGAAGTCCCTTAACGGGTCCCTTCCATAACGCCTGGTAAAACCAGGCATTGAGGAAGGGACCCGCTAAGGGACCTCGGAATAGGGTGGTAAGGGATCACCGGCACCAGTGTCCTTACCGGTGCCAGTAATCCCTTAGCACCTACCTCGTAATGAGGCCCATTGTGTGGGATTATATTAGAACTGCACAGGGCTGTAAACAGTGTCCATAAGTACAAAGACATTTTCCTACATGCACATTGCTGGACACCCCTTTATGGCAGGTGAGGCCTTCATATTGTTTGTATTATTACAGTTGCCCAACATTAACTGAGCAAAACAGACATTCAATACTTTGGGCAAGCCACACCCATGGCACCAAATCAATAACACTTTGTGGTTGCCAGCAATGGTCTGGCTGAAGTCACTTCAATTGAAAAAAAGAAAAGGGACCGAAGCTAAGTTAAAAGCAAAGCCCCGTAACAGTGTCCCTCATGACACGGTACTCATCAGGACCTTTGTGAAATGCTTTTCTGGTCTGTCGCCCCTTTGGTCCCTGGAGAGTCACTCCCCTCTGGCCCATCACCCCTCTTGCCCTTGTGTGCTCTGGTCAGTTGTCCTTGGCAGCTCTTGGCCATCACCGTTCTGATCCTTGGATCCCTGGAGAGTCACAGGAAAAAACAAACTGTAGCTAAATGCTTCCTTTTTCTGGGGGCTGTTAATGCCTAAATTGCACCTTGAAAGCCCCGAATTCTGGTGTTTGCATGGTGTGTCCATGCCAATTCGTCACCGATTGAAGAAAAACATGTTTGCAATAACCATGTCAAAAGGATTCTACCTCCCACCCTATCCTACAACACATCTTGACAAACACAACCCCGCCACTGAAACTACAGAGGTTACATGATGGAACGTACACCACCAGAAGGGGCATTACATTGACTTAAATGCCACACAAACTCACACCAGATACAGTAACATAACACTCCACAATCCTTAAGAAGTGGTCCGACGGACACCACCCAACAACCATGGCAACATGGAGCACACATTAAACACTGCTCTAGACCACAGAGAGCACAATCTTTTCAGATCTGCACACAACATTGTAGCAAAGCAACCCTGCCCAGCTTCCTCTGCTACTAAATTATTAGCCCCCCACACCCACCACTTGCAGATCCGGACTAGAAACCGTGAAAATAGCAGAACGCATGCAATACACGATTCAATAGCATAGCATCACAGGCCATAGAAAAGAGTTTGACTCATTTTCCTTAAGGGCAGAGCTCAGGACAGCCGAACCAACTTCAGTGACTGGCAGCAGGGGATGAAATTAATGTTCTGCTGCAGTGCCTAACTATACTCGAATTTCTGGTGCACTGAATGGCTGCTGATACTATGTAGCTGCCAGTCAAATTAGGTGAAATGAGGCTGAAGGAGGGCCAGTGCAACAATGCAACTCTGGGTGGCGTCCTTGGGGGCTACTATGTGAGGAGCAGGAGGGCATGCCCGTTTGTCAGCCCCATTGCAAGGGCGTTTTCCCCAATACTGTGAACTAAATCACTTATAAGGAGTCAAATGATTGGAGACAAGCGAGAGCAAGATTACTTTATTTGCCCAGGATCACACACTTTGGCTAAACAGTGAAGCAGGGTGTTTTAATGAACTATGCAATTTAAGCCCTCAACCAGGTCACAACTCCCAAGCTTTAACTGGTACAAATATTCAAATTTTGGATCTCAAGGCCTACAGTAATACAGTCTTTTAGAGTTTACTTGCAAAATACACATATTGCAGCAATCCGACAACATGGAAATCCTTATAGAAACATCATTGTAGCTTTATGTTACACATATTCAAAGGAAAACTATAAGTCCCAGAATGAAAATAATGCAAGCCTGAAAACATCCATTTACCAACTCTGGACTTTCACCACTTTAAAATATACTCAAAAATGTATAAACTGGAGTTTATTACACAAATTTGTTTAGTCACTGACTCGCTTTTATGCATAAGAACATTTGCAGGGATCTAAATTGATATTGGATAAGTAGGAGCTAAAAACAGGTCCTGGGTATCCTGCATGAACCAGTGAGCAAGCGCTACACGATGAACTATTATAGCGTTCCACAAATCCATCTTCCACGTGACATGCCAAAAAACATTTTCTTCATTTTTTATTACTCCTTTATGCAGCATATACCTTATTGTTTGATTGTCCCAAACGCACATAGTTATGTTTATTCTGCATCAATTGGCCAGGGGAGCCAAACGGTAGCTCCTGGTAGTTGTTGCCCTCAAGCTAAACAAGCTCTTCCGGGCTACACGCAGGAGCTAAATAGCTTCCAGTTCCCCTCAATTTCAAATACTGCGTTTGACTATCGGCATAAAGCAAACTTGTTATGAATGTCTAAATAGCAGACATTCTGGTCAGAAATGAATCCTTAAAAGGGGTCTTTATTCTGTTACTTTAACTCATTCGGAAGCAGACCCAGATATTCTGGGTAACTGGTACTGTTTGGGTGTTTTCAGTTGGAAATGCCCCTGCCATCACGCATATAAGCTATCACAAGATAAGAAAGCCTTTGCTTCTTACAAAAGAAACTGCTAGCGAGGTAAGTAAGATGCTCGTGTTCTTCAGCCTGGCTGTGGCTTGCGGAAACGAGCAGTGCTTGCTCCTATAAACCGAGCGGATTCGAAATTTTGCTCAGAACGAGTCCAGGACGCTTTTTATGCAACTTTGAACTAAAAGGTATGTACTTCAAAGGGAACTAGTGGAACGGGTGTACCAATGATTTGTATCACACGTCCATCTCAGCAAAAGGAACAAGTGAGAACATGAGATGTAGGGGTCGGGGGTGGAAGCATCAAGCAAGAGCATCCCACATCTTTAAAAACAAAGTGGCCTCGGGTTTGTGGTTATACATTTGGAATAACGTGCTTCGAACATACCAAAAGCAGAATCTGCTAAATGGTGCTGTGAGTTTTATGGAAGATTTACTACTGGGGTGATAGTACAAGAAATTAAGCAGTTATTTTGAAAGGGGTAAATGAGAACATATGACCTGGAACATGCCATCCCAGGAAAGAGCACAGTTTGGCCAGATAAATCCATGTCACCAGAGTATGTTATTCCCGCCCTGTGCTTACATGTGACAGATCAATGCATTCTGGAAGTTTTAATATCTTGTTTCAACTGGATAAACATGCCAGAGAGCCATGATTTTTCAGATGTCCCAAACATAATGAAATGAGCCTAGCCACCTGCGAAGGGGGGGGGGGGGGGGGGGTGTGTGTGTACGTGTGTGTGTGTACGTGTGTGTGTGTGTGTACAAGATGGCAAAATAACCATTATAGACCATTTACCAAAGCACACACCTATACCTGCCATTCTGCCTCCTCAGCCCCACAATAAAAAAAAACTCACCTTGCATCCTGCCTCTCCGAATCCACAACACATGGCCCATATATAGCATTCTGCCTTCCCACCACAACTTTCAGACCCTCAACGTAAAACTTAGATCTTTAATCCTAAATTTGGCGGATACTGCCCCTAGAATTAAAATCATCTTCCCACGATCACACATTCTAAAAAAACGAGGACACCTGGATATGAACCCAATCTCCACTTTAGAAACTTGAAAGCAAAGCCCCTTTGCTCTAGCAATAGAACTATGTGCTAATGTTTGAATTTAAAGAGCTAAAATAATACTCTGTTTTCATCGGATTGCTGATATTCCAAACCTTACTAAATAGCTGCGGCTGTTTAAAAAGTGTATTTAATACTGTTCTCTTTGGGTCAAAGGGTTATCATACCCTGCACACTTGTGACACACTGAAACATTCCTTTCAGCCTCTTTAAGTTTGAGTAATCTTGGGAATTGTTTCTTAGCATGCTGCGTGTTAGTGGTATTCTCAGTTTTTAGACCATAAATGAATCATACAGACATACCGCAGCTGTCACCGATATCCACTAAAAAAAAATACCACTCCTCCCCCCAAGACCCCCCCAGTGCCAACTGCAAACTGTTTGGCTTTTTACCATTTGTCCTCTAAAACGCAGCATTTCACATTTCAACCCATTCTTTTTTAAAAAATCCCGGCGGCGGGGGGGAGGGGGGCAAGGAACACCCCAAACCACCCTTGTTTGGTACAGGCTCCCTTGCTACAATCGGTCGCTATGGCATATCTGGGGGAACTATTTATGCCCGTCCACTTAAAAAAAAATTCACCAGCCACCACTGGCCCTGGGGCTGTGCTGGGAGCAGGGTGGGGGCAGCCCAGAGACTGTGGTGGGAGCCATGGGATAGTGGTGGGAGCTGGCTGAGGAAAGTCTAGGGTGGGGAGACCCCAGGGACTGGGCTAGGAGTGGGATGAGGGAGTCCAGAGACTGTGATGGGAGCAGGGTGCAGCGACGGCTTGCCATAGTTCATAGCCATTTGGATTTACTGTCCATTTGGCATTTTTGGGGGACCTTGCCTGCCTCCATGTTGCCCAGGGGGGCCCAGGCAAAACAAGTTTGAAGACCCCTGATTTAGGAAATGGGAGCCTTCTTAAAAAACCTCCCAGCAAAGTATTCATCAATTAGCAGCATCAGGAGAGGTACATGGATATGGCCAGGCACTCTTTAGTCCCCTCCCTGCCTGTGTCCATGTAGTGCTCAACAATGTTAAATGAGACTGCTCTCCCGGACGGGAGATAAACAGGCTGCTTGCTGCGCCCCGTGCCACCCAACTATACCCCTAAAAACAGGGCTGAGGGATAAGGTGGTACGGCTAAAATAGAATATGAGAACCCGACAGGAATAATTACATTTGCAGGATGTTTATATTTGTAGCCACACCTCAAGAAGAACGACTGCTAGACGGTTGTTGACTTGCGTGACGTAAACAAGATGGAAAGTCATGCCAAACCAATGGAGCACCTGGGGTGGCTGGCATGCGGTCGCATGCTACAGGGATGCTTGCGGATGCTGGAAACAGAGGCCCATGCGGGTGCATGTGAACCAACAGCGAAAATATACACCCACACAAAACTTATGGAAAAACTGAACCTCGACTTATCGACCAACACACTCCATGTGTCTCCCCTATTTGTGTTGCGTAGCGCCTAGATACCGCTTGGCCTTAGTTTGCGCTTTATAAATGCCCATACAATAAAATTTAACACTTTAACAAATAAGAATTCCTAGATTCAAAAAGTTGATATTTAAATGCATTAAGCTGGGCAAAGTGTCAAGCGAGCAGCAGAAACTACCCATGGCAAATACTCCATATCTATATATTATGCAAACTATCACCGCACATAATCCTCCCATAAAAAAGGATCCAACTAATTAAAGGAGATAAAGTGCTTCCAGTGAGGAGATTAAATGTTTATATTCTCATTGGGTTTATTGGAAGTCCCTTAAGGTAGAAGGGGCACAACAAAAGGGTGTAGATCCTCAATTTATGACCATGTATAGGAATGACAGAACATTTTACAAAGAATCATTCAATCTCATCATAGTAAAACACTGAATTGTAGAAACTCCCAAAATTCTACGTGTGAAAAAAAAGTGAATGTACCTAATCCAAATAAACTCATTACAGCGTTATATGATATTTATATAAATAACAGACATCGATGATCTCCATAAAATATCCCAGTGACACATCACACAGTCCATTCATACAAGTGCGTAAAACACTACACAAGCACATACACATCATTAATTAATCTCAATCATTATTTACGAGTTAGTGTAAACACGACACTCTGTTTTACATGTGTCGACTGAAATCTATACAATGGGGATTGCATAAAGTCCACCATATTGTAAGGGTGATTGCCATGTTTGTTGCATAGATGCTAATTAGTTGCCAACTTAAGTTTCGTTATGAATTTCTAGCCCAGCCCTTCCTCAGGGCGCAGTAATAATCCACCTGGGTACGAGTGAACCACAAGTAGATCTACAATGTAGAATACCAACAAATTAAACATTGGATGCATCCAAAAGTCAATGGTTTACTGTAAATGTATCCTACACCAGAGATTAACTCTCCTTACCACACGTGTCAATTGGGTATGCCCTGCATCCTGCTAGTTTTCCTTCACTAAACACCATCTTTATTTTACAGAATAAAAGGAGATAGTAGGTCCCAGCGGTGCAACTTTCCACCAACGGCAAACGCTAAAAACAGAAACATCAAGTTCAAAATTGCTCTACCCATTATTACTTCTGGAGAATCACTGATGTGGGTGTGCAGAAATGTCAACCTGTACCTCTCTATGGCAACGACCCAGACCCTCGTAGTCTCTTAGGTGCCCAGGCTGGATAAAACAAAGAGTTCAGTCTGCAAAGTATGGTATGTATCCAATTGACTCTAAATAATTCACTTTGCCAAAGAGTACTAGCTGCAATGTTCGCACACATACTCACAGGCTAGATGTGAATCTTGCGTGCCTCCATGACAGTCTGTGGATTGACTTACTGGAAATTAAACATCTAAAGATTAAAACCCCAGATTTGGGAGACCACTTTGTTGTGCTATGTAATGGTTTATTGAGAAGCCACCCTCAACACGGGGAGTTCCTTCGCTCCAAACTCAGGTGGTTTTTTAAACAGTTTAACAGATGCATTTTTAGCCCCATCTCAGACACATAACATGCCCCTTGGCCCGTGTATGGGAAATATATTGGTATTTATTTAAATTAAAAGTCATAGAAATGAGCACAAATGTCAAACATCACTTTATCTGTTGCACACAGACCCGGGAGGATAGCACAGCGGCAGCGTGCGCGTCTTGGAAGCAAGACGACACAAAGCAACAACAGGTTCGATCCCCGGGTCCGCGCTTAGAAACCTCTGAGTGTTTAAGCGCGTTATAAATACGTAACTAAGACAAAGAAAAAACACAATTGCACAACTAAGAAAAACTAACAATTCCTATAACAGCGCCTCGATGCCTGCGGGCTGTGTGAGCGCTTTATAAATGTAAAATAAATAAATAAGACAATACAATCCTTCTGCATAAATAAATCACAAAAGTGAAATTAAAAAGAACAATCACAATTCTTCACTTTCAGCAAATTTCAATTCACAAAATAATTACACTGATCAATCACAAATGTGCGATTTTGATATGCCTGCCGGCTTAAAAGGTTAGCAGTAGGATTTCAAGATTGGTTATTATGATTTCACCCACACTTTTGGTACAAAATAAACATAGGGTGATTTCTCTGTTTGTTTTTCTGGCCCCCTGCCCCCTGTTTTGGTCTATGTGGGATGTCAGACAGAAAAATGTGAATGCTTTTGGGAGTTTTGGATTTCAGACCCCCCCCTTACTGAAAGGCCTGTGTCGGGGTCAGCTGGACAACAAGGATTGTGGGATGTCTTGACCCACTTTTGCTCTGCAATGGGGCATCACTGTGTTCTGATGGTGCCAAAAATAGCAAAATGGCCGCAAAACCCTTGTGCACGCCAAAGCCTCTGAAAATCGCGCTCTGCAAAGCACAAAAAGATGGCTGCCCAATCTGCCATGCATGTTGTCAGTGGTGGAACCGAGTTCTCACTCCTGAAACATGTCACTGGGCTCCACAACATGTGAAAATGCAGTACAGAAGGAAAAAGCAGTGCTTTGCTAAAGGAAACCCCAAAATCTTGCTTTAAATCACTTTTTCTTTGTTGCTGAAACTGCAGAATGCCGGTACAAAACACCCTCAAACATCCAAAATTCTTATTGGGTGCTACTATTCACTTAGTGTAAGAAATCATTGTGAACTCAATGTCCTGAAAAGCTGAAAGCATCAAGGAAGTTTCACAGCAAAAGTGGCCTGCCTGTGGATCTGTAAAAATCTGGTCGCAGTACCCTCGGATGCCTGAATGACAGCTGTCAGAAGCTGCCTGTTTAAACATGTATAAACTGAAATCAAATGTTTGCAATCTAAGTGGCCTGTTACCGAGAGTAACCTATATTGTAATTGTTTGATCCTATGGTTTAAAATCTAGAATGAGAATTCTAGCTGCTATTTAGAAATCACAAGTTTGTTTTAAGCTAAGGAAAAATGCAACAGAATTAACATTTAAATTTAAGCCTGGCTAAAGCAACCAAACTGGAATAATAGGTTCCCTCACAGAGGCCTTCTCCCTCTCCAGCAGGAAATCACACCTAAGTGATAATTATAGGCTTTGGAAAGAATCTGGACTGCAGTGGGGAAGGAAACAATGACAAATTGCAAAGCAGGAAATGCAAAGTGAGAAGACAGTTGTAAAATGGCCTCTGCCAAGAGAACATGGAGATGCTTTTGGACTGAAGGGAGAGAAAAAGATGCGGAGCCAAACAGCCATCTGTGGCTGGACATTCACAAAGAACATTTTGTTTAAAGACTTCTAACTTACCACTTAAAATTGTCAAAAATACAAAAGTAACAGAATTGTAAATCTAAATTTTGGTTGCACATTTCAAGAGGCGGAAAGATCGTGTGACATGTTCTGTAAGGAAACGGCAGGAATGTGATTTTACACCAAATGTATTTCTGCTAGAAGTATGAAACTCTATACACTTTTGCCCATGTTATACGCGCACACTTGTAGAAATTTGCTGATAAATTGGACATTGTGTTCCTGATGAAAAGGGTGAAATTCAGTGAAAAGCAGACACAAGCTCCCACGGCGACAGGGTTTTGAGGAGTAGCTGCTATGTAATCTGGATAGGTGATTGTTATAGAGGTTGCTCAGGTGTAAACATGTATTGTGTCAAGAGTAGATTTTGTGTGCAAGAGGCTAGGGGTGGACTCTACGCCTCAAACCCACACCATAAAGGTGACACACTGTTTATCTCCTCCTATCAAGCCAGAGGGGAGACCTGACCAATCCCTGTCAAAGGGGCGAGCTTAGGCTAAACGAGCACACACACACACCCTTTATCATAGCATAAATAGAGATAGCAGAGGACAGATAAAGACACACAGATTCACCCACTATCCGAATGCTGGCGGAGCACCCTGCTGCAGAACCTTCCATCTTCCTTGCTCCAGACTCCAGAAACTTGGCAAAGCAGAAAGGCCCATTGCATAGCGGAACCATTTTCAGCTAGGCCTTAAATTCCAGAACCAGAATCCCACCACCTAAGGGGAGCATCAAAATACACCAGGGCTGCGCTGTACTGCTTGCCTGCGGAAATAATTATCATCAGAACCAAAAAGGGCAGATCCAACTCAGTCCTGTACATTGCTGTGACCAGAGTGCCTTGCAGACCCGATCCAGTCCGGTACCGTGCTGTAACCAGAGCGCCTTGCTGATTGCAGATCCAATCTGATGTGCCAAGCTGTCTGTCCCAGAACCAGATTCCCTTCCCTGACCAGAATTTTGACGGACCAGAATCCTGACTGTTCAGTTTAAAAACATATCTCGTAAGTATCTATAGATAGAACTTTGTCACTAGCCTATGCACCTTGCTTAGTTAATCCCTATCTTAAACCCATCTTATCTTGCCTTCAGAACCCGAAATTGTTAGGCGTATTTTTGAATTGTCTGAACTCTCTATCCTATCCCTCCTATCTTCCTCCTATCTTCCTCCTGTATTAGTATTGCTAACACTATCTTTGCGCTGATCTTTTCTCATCTGAAGAAGGCGGGATCACTGCAGACAGTAATTCTGATCAAGTGGCTGTGTTCTTGTGTGGTATTCGTTTATTGATAGTCATCCTCTAGTGTAAGAAATTCTTTTTGTCATTTTAAAAGTGCATTCCTGTTTCCCATTCTTGCGCCTATCTCGAAAAATCAACCTCCACTAAAACGTCCATAACTTCCTCCGTTTTTGTGCTAGAAACAAAATTTCAACTCCTGCTTGTAGCCAACATCCACAGCTCTAATTCGCATCCCAAATACATATGGTTCTCCCGTTATTGCGATTACCGCACAGTAAAAAGTTTGCAGCGAATTTCGTTTGAGAAATTCTGACACGTGGAAAACTGCTTATGATTGCTCCCGACCTTAATTTTAAGATTTCAAATTGTTTCTTGGTATTAACACATTGCTAGTGTTTGTGTGCAACTATCCAAAGTGGCTCCCATAAGAATTACAACAATTTCAGCAATTTAGACCATATTTAGTGTTTTTGCCCAATCCATTCTAAGATAACTTTAAAAACCATTCTGACAGCTTGCCAGTCAATTCAGTTTTTCTCTTGTGTTTGCTGGGGGAAATTGGGATTGATATTCTGTTTGAATTCTGCCATTCCTGAATACCCGCTCTCTCTCCTCCTATCTCTTTACATTGCCTGCTGGGGGGGGAGGGGGTTGAGGGGTGTGCAGGGGGGGGAACTAGTAACCACAGTGCTATTTGATCTGAACACAAACACAAAAGTATAATTTCTGTGCCGAATTGTTTTGCTCGCTATTACTCCTTGTGTTTTAAAGAGATTATTCTGTGTTACATCACCCCATTGGTGATTATTGTGTACCCATGAAAACATAGTGTGATTAAATTGTGAATACATAAATATTTTAACTTTGCAAACCAGCCTGATTCCTGGTTCAGTGTGACCGGGGGGATCCAGGAGAGGGGCGCGATATGAGTGGTACATCGTTCAGAAAAAAAGAACTTTTAGTCAAAAATAAACAAGGATTTCAGTTGTGCATTACATGCCAGGCGTTGACTTGGGCGAGTGCCTGATTGAAATCACTTACAGGATTACCCAATTCATTTAAAGGCTATAGTTTCCAGCACACACTGGCAAGCGACCTTTGTTAATTTCGAATTTTAACAAAATTCACCACATAGTGTTCTGCCAAATGGGAAATTAATTAAATTAATATTTTTGGTTAAATAGGCTAACGATCTACACAGTTTTGCCCCCCTACCCCTGCCCACTATAAAGGGAAAGGATTCAAGGCAAGCAGACCCCCCCCCACCTTTTGATTTCCCAGGGCTCAGTTCTACTTACATAGCAAGCCTCAGTTTAAGGTTCAGGAAAGCCAGCTGCATCTCAGGACACTCTGGAAAGATAGGGCAGGCATCAGATCACTCCACTCTCAATGATGGCCTCCCGCTCTCCACCATAGGACCCAGTCAGCTTGAGGCTTTCCTAGAGATCGACAACTCCACCCAGATGCATGCTCAGCAATCTCCTCTGGTTTCTCCTTACAGCTGTCAGAAGCGAGAGACCATCAGGAAGGTTGCTGAGACTTACCATCTATCTGTCCTGTCCCTGGGTATCTCCTTTTTCTCTCCCTTATCCTAATGCAGTCCCCCTTATATAGCAGCAATGACACCACCAATTTTACAATCTTGGGGAAGAACCCTGCAATAATCCCTGCCACTATGATTCGACAGTTAACCTTTGTAAAGACTGGAGGGGGTGGGGGGTGTCTGTACTCCTGCTCTCTATATGGCAGAGGAGAGGCATAGAGGACCCCAGCCAAGATTCTCTATTATTGGTAACATAGTCGAGCAATCAAGGCCTAACTTCTCAGGAGGTGATGCAGGCTGGTTCTTAAGTACAGTGTAGTCCAAGCCCCCACAAAGGAATGTCCACACAATGTATTAGTTAAAACACAGTCTTTATATAATTAATATTCAAGGTTATGTACACTATCACAATAACTCACTTTGTGCTCAGTGAATCTACATTGGCAAATATATACAGTTCTAAAGTGGTACCACAATTATTAGTGGATCTCATTAAAGTGCATCAACTATACTCTGGTTAAATGTCACACAGATCACTTAATAAAGGCAACCAACAATAGACATAGGAGGAAAGCAGTTGGTTTGAACAATTGGCAGAATACTGGCACCTACCACTTGACACAGTTCTGTGTGGAGATCCCCCCACATGGGCAACCTGTAAAGGAAAGATATATCACAAGCCCAGCCCATATATTGTTCTAGAAGTCTTATTTCCTTCTAACATAGTTCTACAACCCCAATGTACCTGGAATAGCAGAGTTCGTCGTAGGGTCGTCGACAGATCCTTCTTGAGTGGCTCCCTTTAAGGCAGGAGCCACAGATCGTCGAGATCCCACGAGTAAAAAGGTTGGACGACGGTGAGGTGGCAGCTTCATTCCTAGCGGTGCTCGTCGACGACGGAGCGTTGGCGTCCTGCAAGGAAGAGGCGTGCGGGGCACCTCGGTGACGATAGTTCAGGACCGCAAAGAGATTGTGAAGAACTGTGGCCCAGCAAGGGTGATGATTCGTCCGGCGTCTCTACAGTCGTCAGGTGGCGGGAAACCCACCAGTGGATGCTCCTCGGCACGTCAGCGGCCTCTACTGTCTCCGACGGGACAAATCGGTCGATGGTGCAGGCAAGAGCATCCTTGGATCAAATGTTACTTAGGCAAAGGGAGCACGGCGGCTCCGGTCGGTGACAGCCGTCGGCGACGGTGATGAACAACAGTATCTGGGCGCTTCTCCTTGCGATTCCGCAGTGCTCCCAGTCTACGGTTGGCAGCCTGTCGTAGGTCTATCTACCAGGGAGCTTTGGCAAAGATCAGCTGGTGCACAATGGTCCCTCGTAGCTCGGAAAGAGGGCACCTAATCAGGTCTTCTCTGCGTCAGTCCGTGGAGGCGCAGCAGCTTTCAGATCGACAAAGTAGAGCAGCAAAAAGACTTTTCTTCCAGCAGGGCTTCAAGGTTAAGCTTCAGTTTCAACTCCAGTTTCTCTTCAGCTTCTGAACACGAATTCTAGCAGTGAGAGGCCCCCAGATATACTAGTTGATCTACCATTCATACTGCTGGGTCACACTCAGGCAACCAATTGGTCAGAAGGGCATTCATGCAGGCAGGCAGCCAATCAGGTGCATAGTGCATTCAGGCCATTCACTTCTCTCCAGACACTCACAACAAGTTATGTGTATTGGGACAAGTACCCAGTCATTCAACATTCCAGTTATAACAGTTTCGGGCAGGGCTGTCTCAGTCATATTGTCAAACAGCAGAAACTAGACATCCACAACAAGAAGTGCATATTCGTCACACACTCCATTCACCCAGGTCCCACCCACAGGGCGTACCCACAACATACAGTCACTGGGAAGGCTCCAGCCAGTCTGGCCTGGAGTTCACAACAAAACTATATATGGAACTTCCACCCAACAGCTAGTCAGGGGGAAGGGGCAGAGCATGGGCTTCCCAGGACCTTGGGAAAACAAGGTAACAAGCAACAGAAAGCAAGAGGCCACAACTGATTCCAATGCCAGGGCCTGGGTATCCCAAAATGGAGGATACTCAGAGCACCTGTCAAATTCAGCATGGAGCTGCCACCAGCCCATACCCTGCTCTGTGGGCCACACACAGGTGCCCAGAAACATACACTTGGGGCAAAGGGTTGTACCCCCACCCATGGGTGCCATAAGAGTATCCCATGGGTCTGTACACCAAACCAAAAACAGGAAGAGCTGCATGGCCAGAAGTCCTACATGGACTCCTGGGCAGAAAACAATACAGAACACAAATGAAAAAGGACTAGAGGACAAGGACAGGGAGGCCCTGTCCCTCCAAAGCATTTCCAGCATCACACCCTTCTCTTTCCTCCCAAACCCAGCCTCCAAGTCAGGATCGGTTTAGGAGTCTGGAGCAACATATGACAATTCCCATTTGTAATTGCCCTTTGTTCTGCTTTCAACTTTTTGTCAAAAACAAGTTATGTACCACAACTTCATAATTTTACTAGCCACTGCCATACTAAACATATTTTCTGTTTCAGCTAATCATGGGGAATTAGATAAGCCAACCACCAAATCTGTTATCAAGTAGCACAGTCATTTGGCACCTTTCAGCCATTTCAATAAAAAGCACACCATAAAAAGCAAAACAGTTATGAATATATAAGTTATTAAGCATATCCCTAATTTAATTTTCCACCCGCTCATCACTCCCACATTTGGAACATGCTCAGATAAGCCAGAAACCCATCTTAGATAGCCATTACAGTTCCATGAGTCGCACGTGGATGAATTTTATATCCCCAAAATTGCATGGGAATTACATTAAAAAAAATGGTACATAAATGAAATCCATCCGCCTTATGATGACTGAGTAAAAGGCCAAAATGAGAATAGTCCTTTTAAATTAATTGTGAATCTTCATATGGGACGGACTCCTGCCTTCCGGCCATTTGTTTTCACTGAGTCAGCCTGTGCCTTTATCCGTCTCCTTTGTGTTGGAAGCTTGCTCTTTGAAGTGGGTTCCGCCATTTTCACACATGTTAGTCATGCTACAGCCAAGGGGTAACTTTCCTTGAAGTCAATACTTTGAGCCTGCCAGTCTGGAGAACACTGAATTTCGACACCTTTAGCAGGACATTTGATTGCAGTTGGTCATTAGATGGGAGATGTGACATCCAGGCTGAGAGTGGGAGTTTTCCTTGTGAAATGTTGCCCACAGCCAGAAAAAGGGTCTGCCTTCGGCTGACATTTTCCATGAAGACAAAGTGGCTCTTCAAATGTCACTGGAGTTTTGTAGGTGAAACATAATATACATTGGCTGTGGTAAACCCGCACATCATGTTTTGCTTTCCTGACATTTTCCTGTGAGCAGTGATTTCTTTCACTTACTTTTTAAAACAGTTTTTATTTGCCCAGACACATGCAGGCCATTTTTGTTTTCAATGTTTAAAAATCCTGTTTTCCATGTGACAGAGATCTTTGATTCCTCCATCCTTTGTAACTTAAAATACTGCTTATCAATTGGTAATAACAGGTAGGCCTCTTCCACATGGCTCTTTAATTCTACTTGAAAAACAACAACAAAGTCCAGGCCGTTTTTATTTCAGTGTTCAAAATCCTGCCATTCATGTGAAAGGGACTTCTGTTGGGGCCTTTAAATGCGCCCCACAACTAGACTACTTGTGGCAATTATTCGATGACTACTTTTCACGTCCACGTTGAATCTCTGTGCTAACAGCTAGACCAACAGATATAATGTAAAAAACTGGCCACATTGTCAGTCATTTTGAGTTTTAATCTAACAATGAAGGCCAATGTAATTCTTCGTTTAACCTGGTCTCATGAATTTTTAGACGATAAATTAATTGCTGCTCTAGTTTATGCAATCCATTTAACATGGAATAGTTGTTATTCTTGTCGAATCATAGCATGTCATCCAATCATAGCAGGTCTAAGGCTGCCTATTCTAAATCACTATCTGAATGATTGTGCAGGGTTCGAAATTGAGGGGAGCTGGGAGCTATCTAGCTCCTGCGTGTAGCCTAGTAGAGCATATTTAGCTTGACACAACCGCTACCAGGAAGCTACTGTTGGCTCCCCAGTACAACCGATGCTGACCAGACACCTATGTGAATTGAACTCTATGCTTTTGGGACAATATATAAATAAATATTGGGACACATCTATATGACATTTAAAGCTTAAAGGGCAATACATAATGGCAAAATGATATGTTGGTATCTTACGTGGAAGTTAGATTTGCAAATTGCTATGTACTAGCTCTTCGTTCCCCAGTGGCAGCTCCTGATCACTGGTTACTGCGGGATTCCCCGGAGTTCCTTTTAACTCCTGCTTATTCATCTTAATCCAGAAACCTGTAGTGATTAACGAGAGGTGCTACTATAGGAAATATGTAAGTTCCAACATTCCTCAAAGGTATTATAAATAAGGTCTGCTCTGACCGTTTGATATCAGGGGTGAACAAGTCGGTCCATAAAAAATGTTTTAAGGCAAAAAGAGTAGTATTAGATTAATGTCCTGTTGATCTAACCAAATTCCAGTATTTTTTTAACTAACTTCTTTATTTTCACAGTGTTTGTAGAGAAAGTTGTAACACATAACCAGGTTTCTTTGTTTGCCTTTCTATTTAGGATTTTTTTAAAAGCTTCCCTTTTGTAAACCAATCCCTTTTAGCTGAACGTTTCAAAATTTCAGGGGTATTCCCTTTCTTAAAGTCTATTGATCAAAAGGTTGGCATGCAATTGATAATCTTTCTGAAACGTGCAATTCCAACAGATGTAAAAAAATTGATTACAATTGATTTTCATTACTGGGGCAACATTTCTTAACCGTAATGCTGCAAAAGTATGATGATTTATTTTATTTATTAGATATTAATAAGGCGGTTATACAACAAGACAGTGTTTCAAAGCGGCACAAAGGAGGGGAGCAAGGGAGTAACAAACAATGGAAAAAAAACAAAGAATAGAAAGTAAACGTGGTCCTACTAGGCCTTGCGACATTCTGAGTGTGCAAGTGCAGTGAAGAGAAAGAGGAAGGGGCAAAGTGCTATTAGGGTCCCTTAGGGGAGGAAGTGCCAGAGGTGCCCGTTGGGCAGGCAACAGGTAAGCATGTGGGCAGGTCTACCTCCCAACAGGTAAGTGCAGGGCAAAGGCAGATCAACAGACAGGTGGGTGTGGGCCCAGAGGGCAGTGCATGGAGGGGTGCTGGGGCGATTGGGCCGAAGTCTGGGACCCTATTGGACTCATGAGGGACCAGGTTGCCAATCTCAGCGATGGAAGGGATGGTTAGCACGGGAGGGGAAAGGGAAGGAGGAGGAGGAGGAGGAGAAGAGCAAGGTCTTAGTGGTTTGCTGAACTTGAGACAGTCCGGTTAAAAACAGAGAGGGAGACTGTGTTCCATAGGAGGGAGCAAGCTGAGCCGAGAGATCTGCCGCCAGCGCTCTGCTTGGAGAAATGTTTGATCAGCAGAGAGTTGCAGCCAAAAGATCAAAAGGGATCTGGAAGGAGAGTATTTAATGAGAGATAGCTGCAGGTAACAGTCATAGGCCCCAGAAAGCACTGTCATGACCTACAGAGCACGCCCCTTTTGGACTTCCTGGTCCTTGTCTCAACGGGGCTTACACTCCCTGGTACTCCCAACATGGCTGTCCAGTGTGAAACACCTTCCTCGCTCTACACGTTGGGTGTAGCGTGTTCTATTAATAGACCACACCGCCAGTGGCTCCGCGCGTCTCAATGCTATTGCGAAGTAGCGACCAGACGTGTGCTCTGTAGTTCGCGGCATTGTTATCCTTGATTCTATCCCAACCAACCCCATTCCTAGTCCCTTTCCCTCCTTTCTTGATTCCTGGACTCGTGTGCCGAGTAGAGCCCTCTGTTAACTTCCCATATTCCTGGATCGTTGCATCCCAGAACTTTGAACACACGCTGGAGTCAGAAGAGACTTGTGCAGCCTTATTCAAGACCCGATCCGTCCGCAAGAAGGCATCGACCAAGAAATCCAGCAAAGATCGGACTCAGGTGAGAAGGTTGAGTCCTTGACAAGCACTGTGGATGATGCAAAGGGTCTTGAATTTGATCCTTGCAGAAACCAGTGAAGAGATTTTAGAGCTGGAGAGATACTGTCCCTGGGCTTGAGGCCAAGGATAAGACTTGCGGCCCTATTGTGGATTAGTTGAAGAGGACGGAGTGAAGAGAGAGGCAGGTTGAGGAAGAGGCTGTTAGAGTAATCCAGCCTAGATTTGCAATAAAAGGTTTTAAACCCCCTAAGCAGGTGATCTGTTTTGAAGGCGTTTAAAGCAGCATACAGAACACATTGTTTTGTAGCACAGTAGAGGTTACATCATGAACGCAGAGACAGCATTGACAGAATTCTAACATACATACAGGATGCACAAGCATACCAGTCCCCCTGGCAGGAACCCGCTTGGTGAGGAGAGGCAATGTTTTTCATTTCGGCCACAAAAGAGTAATCTATTTGTGTACATGAAAAGTACCTGCCCAATATGAGAATTCTAAAGCCCACCAAAGCTAATATTGCAGGCAAACCACTGCCCACACCTAAAGGAACTAGTGGTGGCTGGTGATTTTTATTGGATGGGCAGAGACATTTCTCATTAATAGGTGGGAAGGAAGTGACTGATGGAACCCAAGCTGGCCAAACCAATCAAGAGGACTACAAAGAGCGAGGGTTCTTCCCCAAGAAAAAGTTTACAATAATGTGTTAGAACGATACATTTTATAGCTGGTATTCTGTGACAGTTTACAATCCGTTTTGTAGGGTAACATGAAAAATAAAATCCAATAGATGCCAAGTCACCAACACATTTTCATGATGTTTTGCCCACAATAAGCTTTGCTCTTAATGCCTGTAAAACATGCCATGCCACTAAGTTAAAAACCCATATTCGCTTCATTGTCCAGCAGCAGCCTTGATCCCCGGCCCTCCCACCCCACACTCGCAATTACATTCACAAAAGCAATCCTGCACCACAACAAACACTTCTCTCATTCACATCATCACCACCAGAACATTCACACTGCACTCTCAGGCACACACGAACACACATTCACACCCTTTGAAAACATTCTTATTGCACTCAGTCAGTCATACATGAAATTACGGGCAAACCCCCTCACTTGCATGCACAAGTACATACATATACACACTTTAATGCAATCAAAACATTAAATTCATTTTTCCTTACCTGCTCCCCCACCTCCTGACTCACCGACCCCCTCCAAGCTGCTGCCCAGGCCCTACAGCCCCTGCGCAGGTACGGTGGAGCTCGATCACCAACAACCACCATCCCAGGAGACCTCAATGTTCAGGGGGGCGCAGTTGCACACCCTACACACATTTGAGTTTGCAGTTTACGAGCTGCTTGGTAGGAGCTCCAGGGAACTGCAAAATGGGAAGCAAAACTATGTTTCCATGCTTTTGCTGGCTTGGTCCTTGTGGCGCCTACATGAGTGGTGGGTCGTGCTCCTTTGCCCATTTTGTAAAGGCACTACTTCATTAAAACTCTAGTTTGTTAAATATACACAGACAAATAGCTGTAAAGCCAATTTCTGTACATTTTATGTAAATCCTAGCATTTGTAGCATGTAATTTTACATTCCTGTAAACATTATAAAGGCCCGACTTCAAGTAACAAAATGCAACGCAAGAGCCTAAAAGCCAGCAATGTTTGATGATTCCACACCTGACTTTGTACATTGCGAGATCCATTTATTAAGTTCAATACTCAGAACCCCCCAGAAGAGACTTCATGAAAACTGATCTAGTTGCATTCACTGTTTGACAAAGGCTGAGACGATTCCAGGGAGATCATCACCTCTCCCCAAGGGGGAGCCACGCTTTTGGGACTAGGTAGGTAAGCCCTCTATGCGTAACACCCTCTAAGGGACAGAGTAAGCAGGATACCTGTGGAGGGACGACTCCTCTGAGTATAGAGGCTCCGACAGGGGGATAACTGTATCCCCCCCCAGGTACTAACAAATTTGTAGCGCATGTAGGGGTTGAGTTTCATAATACCCTTTACCCAATCTGCTATGAAGAGAAAGAGAAAGCGCACGTCTGTGGACAGTCCAGAAAGAGAAAGATCAATGGTAGAACAATGCAGAGCCGACCTGAAAAGATGCATAAGCGACTACGCACCGACCGAGCTAGGAGAACAAGAATGTCGAATCTCTGAAGGCTGGTGCAGAGCCCAGTGGAAAAGTCACATAAGTGACTGTGTACCGACCGATTGGCCAGGACGAGGGAGTGGCACCACAGGATACTGACACGGATCCCAGCAGAAGCGACACATAAGCAGCTCCTTGACAACCGGAAAGACTCAAGGGCCCTCCAGAGGAACACCACGTACATTCAGGTACATGATGGCTCCAGTGGAGAGGGAGGCGGGTGAAAGGGCGAGAAAGAGAAGAGAGCCCCAAAGTGGGGAGTGAGAAGAAGAATCCCAAACTGGGAAGAGTCTGAAAGAACCCCAAATTGGGGGGGGGGGGGGGAAGAGAGAAAGAGAGACCCCGAGTGGGGAGCAAGAAGGAGTAAAAACCCAGAGTGGAGGAAAATTGGGAGAACCCAAGAGTGGGGAGAAACAGGGAAAAGAGCCCAGAGTGGAGAAAAACGGCAGCTTAACCCAGAGGTGGGAAGGGGAAAAGCCCCGGAGCACAGAGAGAGAGAGAGAACCCAGAGTGGGGAGGAAGAAAGAATCCCAAAGTGGGACGAAACAGCAAGAACTGTTGATCTTGAATTTGAACTATGGGCAAAGGACTTTACTAAAAAGGGGCAGGGTTGGGGTCAGAAGCCAGCAGACATCCCTTCCAGTTAATATTTCTACAAAGTCTTTGTCTTTCTTTGATTTTTGTTGTTGTTTCTTTAGGGGGAAGTGGTTAGGTTAGAGAAGGATTCTGGACAGAGGACTTTGTTAATTCTAGACATCCTGACAAGCACACCTCGTATAGAATAGGGCATGGCTTGTAGATTTAGGGAACAATTAGGTGAACTGGGAAAAGAAATGCTTGAAACAAAGCCTTGGTGTCCGAGTCCGGATTCGAATTTACCACAAAGCATACATCTTGTTATTTATAAAATGAACAGCACAAGATATTGAGAGGAAAGGGCTACTTTTCCTCTGTCCAAAGTGTTTTCCGTAGTCATTAATTAAACTCCTGCACTTAAGAAGAGGATTTGTGGAAACCGGCAATGTGAATAAAAGGATGTGCCACCCAGGAGACCTGTGGCAAGACGGCTGGGATACACTTACTTGCAATTACTTCCTGATGGCTTTCACAGAGAGCAGGTGGGGGAAAACCACACAATGCTGCAAAATGTCCAGTTTCCTCATCACTGCCAAGCCTCCCCAGGGGTTCTAGTCCAAACATTTAGGAACCCTAAGGGTGCAAAGTGGCGTTCCTGCCACTATGGTCCCCATTTACCCAGTGCCAATGCTTCAGAGCACATGTAGGGAGAGGGAAAATGGTGGCGAGGGTCATGGGGACGAAGGAGCGGGTAAGATCGTTACACTGAATTAACATAGCATAGCATTTACTTTATGCAGCTCATCTCAATGATGTTATATGCCTCTGTGAGTTCATTTTGAAAAGCAGCCTAAAACATAAGTGAACACAGAACAAAACCTATTGTCCAGACCAAGACCATAAACAGTGATTTACACAAGGTCACTGGTCCTTCAGAGCAAGGTTATGCCTAGCAAATGAAATTGAGAAGGATGAACCGTACCATGCTAAGAGGTACTTTCTGAAAAGAAGAGTTTTATTTACATGCATTCATATTATGCAAACCCCACAAAGGAAAAACAGATGCATCAAAGCTGTTTTTCCATTAGATGACGATAAACCGGAGGCAGCAAAACAAGATTAGAATTCTTCCCCAGACAGAAGTTTGAAAGTGCCAACCACAACAACCACCATAACTGCCAAAGGGCCAATGTCAAGAGTTGCCTTTATCCAATCCTGGATTCGCAGCCAACACCCCGTTTGCAGTTTAGGTAGATTTTCTTTTCCCATTAAGGGATTCAAGTCCCGCTGTCATGAAGCATGGGATTGGCTTAAAAATGAAAAATCTGACAAATATGATCCTGAATGTAATACTTACATCTATGGAAAGTATCTCCTAGTAACCACTAGCTAATTTTACAAATAGATGTTCCTGATCTAATACCCCACACCATGACAATACCACCCCAAAATGGAGAACAAAAAACAGGCTGTATTGAACCTGAATACTCTTATTTGAAATAATAAGTAAATAATTTAAAAGGTGGTCCTCCTAACCTTCAATGCTGTAGAAGTTGCACACAATATTCCACATAAAAACTGGCAGCTGGTCTATAAAAAAGAAATGCAACCTACCGGCTACTGTCCCGCTAGGGTTTTCATTCCAGTTCACACAAACATCTATATGTATAAAAAACAAATACGTCTACTATTTTTGGACAAAAGAATAACATCCTCTCCAATATAAACCTACAAATTGACATTGATTATTTTGATTCAAAAGACAAAAATCATTCATAGAATAAAGTTTGAGACAAAACAGTCGACTTCGTTTTTTCTGAAAATATTGACAAGTGTTGGCATCAGAGAAAAATATAGGTTCAACATGAAGACTTTCCTATCTAATGACTAACTTAACTTTAACATGTTGGATGCTATTTATGGCACACTATTGGTGTCTATTTTGGACACAGATACAAGAGCGTTTTCTGGGATTGACCGGAATTCAATTATTCTAGAGTCTTTGGTAAAGGAGTTGTACTTCTTTTTGAAATGCTGGAACAGTCATAACCAACTCCCTCAATATTCTCTAGGAATTCGGCCCACCCCGAATAACCATGAAACAGACCACAAAAAAGGCATCCCTTCCAACATGTATGAACTCTTCATTCCTCGTATTCACATCTCCTTGAGATCCCCACGTCACATTGTGCCACCAGAGGAGGCAGATAGGTCCCAGATTATGAAACAACCCCCCGCCCCTGTGTTCATTTCACTTTCTGGTACCCTTTCGGAAACAATTAAGAGAACTTTTGTTTTCTTAATTTTATACGGCACCCATCTATCTTCACTCTTCCGATCCTTGGCTCCACCTGCACCTAAATGCAGTTAATTCGGCCTATTACCTTAGTTATGTGCTGTACAAATTAAAATTAAATTGAAATCAACACATTAACTTCCTCTCAACACCCCAGTTCAATATGTTTATTATGAAATGGAATGCAATCACTTATTATGAAATAGATTACAATCCCTTCATTTGCTTGGGCAGACACCAACGGTTGTGTCATTCCACATTTTAAGGTATGCCTGAGATCCCTTAAAGATCCCTGAGATCCCAAAATGCTGCAGAAAACCCTTACGGTGAAACGAATCATGGGTTCAATTGTAATAATCAATCACAAAGCACATATTCCTTGTACTATGTTGCTCCTTTCAGTGACACAGCTTATAAAACAGGGTTCACCCAACCCAGGATTTCATCAATTTGTGGGATATTTGTTTAAAATGATCTGGGTTTATTGTACTCACTTCTGGTTTCTCTTTCAAAGGCCCATGACAGATAAGGACATCAATGGGATATGGGCAACTCCATCAGGCAAGCTCTTTTCAGCCTGCCCACCTGTCCCCAAAATCCCTCTTAGGCAATCTGGTTCCGTCTTGGGAAAAGTCTCTGTATTCATTTCCCTCTGGAAATGTCTTCTTAGAGGAGAATTTCCAGCAGGAGTTGTATTCCCAATCCACTTTTCTTCCATTTGGCAGGCTCTCTTCCTTCGCCGTTTTCCCCCTTAAACACCCTGCCATCTTCCTAGGAGTTAGATGTTTACTACCAAGCAAACTCCCCCCATGTAGATCATTTGACACAGCCATTTTGGATTGGACAGAGCCTATGATAGGTTACCTTCACTTACACCCACAAGGAACCTTCTCTTAGCTTCAATTGGCCCACTGAACTCTGCCATAAGGGGATGCGTTAGCTGTGAGTAGCCCTCATTTTAGGAATGGGACATTAAAGTTGGATTGGAATCAGTATTTCCCTTGTAATTTCTGGTATCGACCAGCGAGATTAAGAAGTATGATATATTCAGATTTGCAATCTGAATTCGGAGACCTTGTCCATGTGTTTGTGATGGCAAGCATTACAGTTATTACATTATGCAAATTGGTTAATTCATACATTTTATGGAGGTCCTTTCTATGTTCACATAGTTTTCGCTGGTCCACAGAAATCAGACTGATGATCGGCTTTTAAATAGGCCAAAGGGTTAAAAAACAAAGGCAGAAATTGATATTTTTCAAATGAATTTTTCAGAGCATCTTTTTACTGTGGAAGCCAGCTTATATTATGTGCTGGGCCATTTTTATCAGATGAATCCATATACTGAGGCAGATATTCTGTGACATCAAGAGCGTTTTAATAGGCTGTTTTAATGGAACAGATTGCTCTGCCAGGGTCAGATGTCATGGTCTGTTTGAAGCCACTGCTATTAGGAATGCACTTTACTGATCCAGCAGGCCCTGAACCCATTGACCCTCCTAACCTCTTGAAAAAATAGCACAACGGAAATACTCAGTTTGGAATGCATTTTGACAGTTTTTTGTATCCTACACACAGGCCTTTGTTCTGGTTAGCACAGACCTGTCATTTGAACTCTAATGTGGGGGTGACAGTTCTAGAAAATGGGGCATGCACATTACTGGTCTCAAGAAGGGTCGTGCTCTCCATAAACATTCATTTTAGATGAAACTAAGTTCACAACTTTAGGTTCATAGTACATCACACCTACATGAGATATACTGTGTCCCTTGTAACGGACATGTGCTATTTGCCTTGTCCTCATTTATAATAACACTTAAATGGTTATGTTAATAAATAGAAACCTCACTCATGTAATTTACAATACATACCCTTTCCATCAAAAATGGGCACGGTTTACCATATTCATCATGCAACAGGGCTGTATAAGCACAGAAACTCTTTGGCATTAGCCAATGTCTTTTTCTTAAAAACATAGGGACTGGTTTGGGTCAACATCAACTGCATGATATTTCACTGTAAAGTCATTGTGAATTCACAATATTTAATGGAAAGCATTGCTCTAAATTAGATAATTGCTTACATATAGATATGGAGCAAAACATATTCCACCTGTTCCTTCCTGAGGCATCACCCCATACAGCAGAGTCTTTCATATGGCTCACATGAACATTTTATAACACAACATTGTGATGCAGATGTATGGCCAGAGAGTTTGTTTTTTTTGAGGAGGAGGGAAGCTTGTGCAAGGCAGTAACATCCTATAGCATAAGTTAATAGGCCGGAGCACAGGGATTACCTTTACTGGGGCTCCCTGGAACATTTTCACCAAGTAGAGTCCTCCGAAGCAGGTTTAATTGCAATAGGTACCCCAGGGATGATTGACGGGGTGTGAAGAGACATTTGTGCAAAATAAAACAAGTGAACAACCTACTTTACAAAAAAAAAAAAAAAAGGAAAATACATCCAAGCTCGTCACCATGGAAACATGCGGAATCTCTTCCATTTTCATGGCAGGGCTGGTGAGGAGCCACAGTATGCGGAGGCAGAGCCACAGGGAAGAGGTGGTGAGGAGTCCAGTTAGAGACCAGGCAAGTGTGAGCCATGGGTTGGGAAGTATATTCAATGCAGAAGAGCAGGGTAGCAGCAGTCTGGGAGCACGCCAGGGCCAGCCAGAACCGGCTTGAGTGCAGGTGCACTCAGTACATAGCTTGTTCAGAACCGGAACTTGAATAGGTAGATTCAGCCTAGGTAATTGTCTGCTGCACCCACCTACGGTGCAAATAAGGCACTTAATAGACCCAGATAAGAAAAGATGATGTTGGATACCAAATGTGGAAATATCAGATATGTATGCATTCAATATTTGCTCTTGTAGGTCAGCTGTATTGGGACATAAGAGTCGTCAGTGTAAAAAAAAAAAAAAAAAGTTATTCTACCAGGTTTTCATGCATGATAGAGGCACAGACACAGTGGGCTTCATTACAAGTTTGGCGGTAGCCTTGCCGGTAAAACAGTCAGGCTGCTGCCGAACTTGCAAATTTTTCCAGCGCCTGGCAATGGGGAAATACAGGGACATTACAGCCCTGGCGGACCCTGCATTTCCACATTGCCAGGCGTCGGAATGCATTACTCCCCATTCCCATTTGAGCCCTATAGGGGCTCAAATGGGAATGGGGAGGCCGGATGCACCAGCACCATTCGTGAATGGTGCCGGTGAATCCGACATGGTCTGCTCGCGGGTGCCGTTCTGCCCACCAGGTCAGACCTGGCAGGCGAAAAGGCAACCGCGAGCAGAACTCGTAGTTTACCGGTCCGATAACATCAGTACCGGCAAGCTTACCGGTACCGTTTTTAACCGGACCAGCAAACATATAACGAGGCACATTCTTTGTGTTTAGTAATCCTCTATATGAATATCAGCAAGAATTGACCTTTCATCAGTAGCAAATGTATCAAACTAAAACACATATATACCTGCAACAAAGTTTAAACCTTACCTTCCACCCCACACCCTAAGATCAAGCACTGCCCTCCTTTTAGTGATCCCTTCCACCAACTCTGTCAGGATCGGAGGATCTGCTTTCTCAACCTTGGCCCTGACCCTATGGAACTCGCTTCCCCCACATCTTCGACACACCCAAGACTATATGACATTCCACAAAGTGCTAAAAACATGGCTGTTTCCAGAACACCAACCTCAACCTCAGAAGCGACTCAATTTACAACAACCCATTGACTAAATACACATTGTGTCTCCCGTCCATGGCATCAACAAATACGACCATTAGTCCAGCCATAGACAACTGTTTCCCTGAATCCAGAATAATGATCTCCTTGGATCAAATCTCCGCCCATTTCACTGTTCAACAACTCGTCCAGTCCTGTGAGGTTGCTGTGTGACCCGTGTATCGTTGTCTACGTCAGCCACCTCCTCCAGTTATGTCGCAATGTATCCCTCTGTATTGCCCTCCCCTCTAGTCTCCATGATGTCGCTCTATACCCCACTGTGCCCATGCATCGCTGTGTATCCCGCCTCCTGTCCTCCATGATGTTGCTATGTATCCTTCTACCCCTCCTGCTGCTGTAAACCCCACCCTCGGTCACTGTGTGCCCAGCCCTCTGTCTCCATGTGCCCATTATGACCGTGTGTCGATGTGTGCCCTTGCCCCCCGGCTCCCGTGATGCAGCTCTATATCACCCGGTATTACCCACCCCTCTTGTCTTGTGATGTCGCTGTGTACCACTCCAGTCCCTGGGATCTCATTGTATGCCCCCCCCCGTGCCTGTATATCGCCCAACCTTGCTGTTCCCAATGATGTTGCTGTATACCCTCTGTGCCTGTGTACCCCTCCCCTCCAGTCCCCATGATCTCGATGTATGCCCCACTGTGTCTGTGTATCGCTCTGTGCCCTACTTCCCTGCTCCCAATGATGTTGCTATGTATCCCTGCACCCCCCATCCTGTCTCTGGATTCTCAACCCTCTGTCTCTCCGTCTCCCTTTCGTGCCCAGCCTGAAAAGCATATGCACCTTGATGTCGCTATGTCCTGTCGCTGCAAGCCCAGCCCTCTGTCTCCCTGTGCCCCTTATGCCCGTGTGTCGCTGTGTACCCTGCCCTCCTGTACCCAGATGCAGCTATATATCCCAACAATGCTGCTATACATCCCTAGTACTACCCTCCCCCCCTCTAGTCCTGGTTATCTCGCTGTGTACGCCTCCCCTCCAGTCCCTGTGATGTTGCTATATCCCCCACTGTGCCCGTGTATCGCTGCATGCCCTGCCTCCTCCTTACCTGTGATGTTGCTATGTATGCCTCTACCTCCCATCCTGTCTCTGTATGCTCAACCCGCAGTCTCTCTGTCCCCCTTATGTGCCCATCCACAAAGCATATGCGCTTTTTGGATGAACTATTTTATCAAACCACATCATATCACTATGCATACTCTCTACTCAACACCATTACACAGCTATACCACTCGATAAATTCGGCCTAGCTGCTCACATACAAACACTTCCCCATAAACACCTCATCACTCTAATACAACACAGCTATATCCCATGACAAACCGGCCTAGCTGCTCACATAAGCGTCCTACAGGCCTAACGCAGCCAGAACCCAGTCTGGGTGTCCACCCACCAGACTGCACACATCCAACTGATCTCTCATCCACCACACCTAATGCTAGGATGCAGCTCCCATCAGGCTATTACATCAGCTGCACACAAGTGGTGCACCCGCCCACCCTACGACACCAACTCTTTCTACTCGCTCTACTGACCTGGACTGCGATTCCCGAGGGCGTTCAACCCACCAGTGCTTTGAGGTCATACCAATGATATATAGAGCGCTATATAAATGCCAAATAACATAACATAGCATAGCATGTTGCAAGCAAAATCATGCATCTGTCCCACTGAAAGCAACCGGCCAAATGTGGCTCCATCCACTCTACAATGTCAAAACAGCTCATCCAAACCTAAATATTCCCCCTGCAATCAAACCATCCCTCTGCCCCAAAGTCCAAGAATGGTCTCTGCCAAATCCAGCATCTTATATGTGCATGGCACATAGTGGCAACAGACAACCAGGACGGCAAGAATGAAATGTAGGGCTGGTTGTCATGAGCCCTACCGCTAAGGGGTGTATCAAACACCTTTACTCCCTAAAAATAGGCAAATACTCCCAACAAAGAAAAATATATAATAAAAAATACTCGCAACAAAACAATTGAAACAGGGAAACTGACGTGACGAGCCTGTCCCCCTGCTTTCACTCACTCGGCTCCCATGCCTATGTTTGGACAAGTAGTACATGTAGTGCCACAGGTAGAAACTTGCATTATTACTGCCCAATGTAAAGAGGTGGCCAAGTATCCTTTAATGTGCATGTATAAATAGATGCAAAGAAGTATTTATTACAAAAAAATGACATTTACAGCTAAAACATTTTGTAAAATACTTCCATTTGGAAATGGAACTTATTTTTTTATTCCCCCAAAATCATTTTACTCCCAACTTTAAAATACTATCACTTCAAAATCTTATATGGAGCATTAGTTGTCACCTCTTACAGGAGACTGTAAATGTGTGTATGTGTGGTATAAGAAAGTCACAATAAAGTGGCAAAGTCCGCATTAGGTGTTTTCAAATTGGCATTTGCTGTGTTCAGACCCTTGAACCTTCCATCTTGGGCTGCAAAAAATGTATCCAATTCTTTGTTTAGGATTTTGCATGGGGAAAAGAAAGGGCGTGCACCTGGCAGTGGTCTTGCTGTCCGTCCCTCTGTCTAACCTTAGCTAGGGGTGATCTGGGCAATAGAATACATTTGAGATGAAGAGCTCAGGAACTGAAGAGGCTTTCTGCAAACCCTATGGGGGAAAGATAGAATTGAGCTGTATACCTCTGTCCTCTCACCCATCTCACGGTGCTTGTTTATATGATGTCAGCTGAATGCGACACGGCCTGGGTTGCAACGACCGGTCTGCCTTTTTACACATATACACACACCCCCATGTGTCAGGAACGTCGCCATGATAATGGAAAAGAAGATTCCCACAAACAAGCAGGAGTTAAGCATTCAGCCAGACCTGTGCAGTCATCATGTATGCAGCGTGGCGCACTATGCTAATTAAGGGGTCACAATAGCCCAGTGATTTTTTGCACTTTCTCCTGCCACCCACTAGGGCTGTAACAACTGGTGAACAAAAGGTTGGAGGGGTTGGTCACAGGATGAGGAAACTCCTCTTCGCTCAGCGACTACACAACCCATGGGGACAGCACAATCAACATCAGCTCCGACACAGGAATTTGAAGTTTTAGGAGCCCCACCATTACTAGGCCCAAAGTGGTCGCTGTGGCTTGCGAGACTGGAACGCCTGTTTTCTACCACTAAGGAAACAGAGGACACAGTGTTGGCATAGGTATGCCAGAGCTCTGGGAGTTACTACGAGCCTACCTGTTCAGCTCCTAAGTCCCCGACAACCCTCCCCCAGTAACAAATGGAGGACTCAGCCAAGGGCAAGCTACAACTGTCGTTTATTACACAAACTGACAGGGATCATACCGGGCATTCGAAAATTCCCAGAATCACTGCTCCCGAGCCTGTGTCAGGCTTTTGTATTGTCCCCTTGCATCACAAGATGGGCCCTTCCCCAAAATACCTATCAGTCATTCTGGTTGGTTGATCAGAGTGGTATCCCTTATAGATAAACCCAATAGACCTAAGTTAATTGGCCCTTGCAGGTCAGGTGGCTGGCCTGCCCCTTCCCCTAGAAACGATCTATTACATTGTCGCAGGATTAACATTGGTTCTTGCCCTCTGCCATCCACCCCTGGATTTCTGTTGCCCGATTGGCTGAACTGGTCTCCCCAGGTCTGGGAACCATCTCTGTTCTCACCTTCTCAAGGTGATGAGAATGACTGTGTTCCCAATGTATCTGTTAGCAGTACCACTTTTACCTGTGAGACAGCTCTCAGCGTTGCAACGTTGTTAACGACTTCATGTTTCATTTCATGTCTGTCGCTGAGAAATGTTTGTCTTCCCACCGTGGGTGAATGGCCATTGTCTAGCTCGGCTGCATCATGTGGTAGAGGACCACAAAATCGAGCTCTCTTGGTCTGCAATTTATGAGGATTTATTCTATTTTTCTGCAGATGGCCCCTTGTCATCTTAGGTTTGGAATGTGTTGCTTGTCTCTGACCTTGGCTGCAAGCCATGGCCCGTCTGTTCTGTGCAGCTTGGTTCCGCTTTCTCTAGTGTCTCGTCCTGCGGCTTGTAGCTTCATGTGATAAGTATGCTTATACTGGGGGCGTGGCTTGGGCAGCCATGGAGTAGGACACGCTTCCCGTGCAGCTCCGGAGGATCCGACAGATGATCCGTGAAACTACCTTTAAAAACGCGCCACTGGTTCCAGAATTGATCACACATGCATGGGAACGTGTGTTCGGCTCACTGTACAAAGACAGAGAGAATCGTAAGTGGGATTCTGGTGGAATTGCTCGGCGAACGACGGCGGCTGTTCGGTCCATTCTCACACAAGATGGCCGACGACAAAGGAAACTAAACTAGAGCACCCGAAGAGGACGAATAGAGGCGGCGGCCACGGGGAAAGAATGACGATGGCGAAGTGGATACAGAGCGAAACCCCTGTGGCGGTGAGCCTTGGGTCGCAAAGGCTTGGGTGCTGACCCGGACGGCAGGAGCCCGAGGGCAACAGAGGTGTGAAAAGATAGGCCGCACCACAACACGCACGAGAAGCGCTCGCTCGACATTGATGAGCAACAAGCTGCGGCGAGAGGTGGCGGACTGCCTGAAGATCATCACAACAGCCGATAAGAGGAAAAGAAGGTCGGGGGGACACGCGGACGCTGAATCGTGATAGAGAGGCCCAACGAAGGCCGGAACATATCGGCGCGAGGGGCCGTGGGCAAGAATAAGAACAAACAACCCACAATGGATATTTTTGCCAAAACACAACAGTCTCCTGTGGCCATCGCACCCAAAAGCCTGATGGCACCAGCTGAGGGCACCACAGCGGCTGATAATCATCAGATTTTAGAGGCCATTACGGAGCTGAAAGACTCTTGGGGGGTTGCGATGTTGGATCTGCGCACTTCCCTGGAGGCTAAAAATTGAAGCAGTGGGCATTGAAGTCTCACTGCTGAGACAAGATGTCAGGGGGCTGGCGGAACGTACAAGCAGCCTGGAAGGTGCGGTGAAAACTAGCACGGACACCAGCACCAACAATGCAAAGGAGATACATGTCCTTGAGCAACAGGTGGCTAACTTGGAGTCTCGTGCAGAAGAAGCGGAAGGGAGAGCGAGGAGAAACAATATCCGCGTGGTGGGTTTGCCGGAGGGTGAAGAGGGCCAGGACCCGGCTAACTACATTGAGAACTTTCTCCTACAAGGAATTGGGGCTAGCACACTCTCGCAGGGATTTGCAGTGGAGCGCGCGCACACAGAGCCCTTATGAGGAAGCCGAGACCAGGGGCCCCTCCACAAGCGATAATCGCCAAAATATTGAACTACTAAGACCGCGAGAAAATACTGGAGTACTTCTGAAAAGGCGGAACAATCAAAAGGGCCTCGAGCACCATCACGGCGTACCCGGATTATACTACGTTGGTCCAGAGGCAACGGTACAGCTATGTAACCATCAAAAGGAGGCTGCGGGCGGCTGGTATAAAATATATGCTTCTGTACCCTGCGAAATTGAAGGTGGTGCACAAGAGCAAAATTTATTTTTTTGACACTCCGGAGGAAGTAACGACATGGCTGGATCTGCAGGGCTGCCCAGAACAAGACACGGAAGAGACCCAAGATGGACGCGATAAGTGACTGGGAAACGGTATGCATACTGTTAAGGCGGTGTGTGAACATCCCAGGGGCGCCTGCGATGGCTAAGAACAATGGGCGCGGCTGTAGGAGGCCGATATTCGATAAAATACCGCTGATTGTAATGGACGTGATGGACTGGAATATAGTGGCGCATACATATATTTAAATTGTATAGCAATGTGTAGTTATCCGATGTGCTATAGGAGCGGCGGGGCGAAAGCACCCTACCCCCCCGAATTATAGTTGTAGTTATAGTAGGTTGGCCACTAGGGCGGCCTCACCCTGCGGAGCTTCGAGTACAGGCGAGAGCCAGAAAGAGCTAGATGCGGGGGAGCCTGAGATCCAGAGATGGAGCTGGGCAACAGTTGGGGGGTGTGATGTTGGGGAAGGGACGGGAGGTGGAAGGGAGGGTGAGCGGGAAGTTTGGTGCGTTTTTGGTTAAAGGGAATTTAGAATGGGATGCGAGCCTATACATATTGGATTGGAATTCAAAACCAAACTGCACCTGCGGGAGAGGGAATGGGACTACAACAGGCTATGGGGGACCTTAAAATACTTACATGGAATGTGCGGGGGCTTAATAGCTACTTAAAAAGCAACAAGGTTATGTTGTACCTGCGCAGGCAGAAAATAGATATTGCATTATTGCAGGAAACCCACCTTACACGAGAGAGGATGGACATGATCGCGGGAAGATGGAAGGGGGTGTTGGTTGGCTCTTCTTACTCTGCCTACGCAAGAGGAGTACTTATACGGGTGGCGCCACATGTCCTGTTTCAGCGTTTGCAAGTGGTGGCTGAGACAGACGGGAGGATGGTAATGCTGAGGGGACTGGTGGAGAACAGAGAGATAAGTATTGTTAACACGTATGCCCCGAACCAGAACACAGCGGCGTACATTAGGACATTGAGTGCGAACCTGAGCGCATGTGTAGGAAGCGCAGTGATCTGGGGGAGGGGACTTCAACTGCGTATTGAACCCGAGGGTGGACAGATCGGATGGGAAATTGGATAGACCGGCCCCTGCAGCCAGGGCGCTACAGATATTGCTGGATGACTTTGGGTTGGAAGATGCATGGAGAATGTGGCACCCCCAGGAAAGGCAATATTCACATTATTCTGCCCCACAGCAGTTATCAACGAGGCTGGATGATGTCTTCACATCACCTGAAATGATAGCGGAGATTGCACACAGAGTACAGGGCCAGGGTCCTCTCGGACCACTCGCCCCCGATTCTTGCATGGCAATAATGCCCCCCCCGAGAGCGAGGATCCCGACCTGGCGCCTACGAGCGGAGGCGTTGTGGGACCCCTTCTTTAGAGAGGATTTGAGGGAGGAGATCGCAAATTATTTTGAAACGAATACTGGGAGCGTGGACTCTGCGGGTACACTATGGGAGGCCTTCAAAGTTGTCATCACGGGTGCGGCCATAGCGAAATCCAAGGGCCTACAAGGTGGGGTTTCGGCTGAACTGCGGGAGACGGAAGTAAAATTAGAAGAGGCCTTAAAGGCCGGAGACGATACAGCGGAGAAGCTAGAATTGATACTTAAGCTACAGCAGAAATGTGCGGAATATTGGGAGAGATTGTGTAACCTGAATTATAAAAAATACATAGAGAGAGAGCATGCGGGAGGTGATAAACCGGGGAGACTTTTGGCATGGTTATATAAGAGCGAGACCCCCAGAGCCACAATCAGAACTACAGAGAGAGAAGACGGTAGCGTAGAGGACACCCAGGAGGGAGTTAATCAAGCGTTTGTGGATTATTATAAAGTATTATACGGAGAAGATGGGGAAAGTAGCCGTGCGATGATGGAAGAAACGCTTGAGGATATGGGGTTGCCCAAGATAAGCGAGGAGGAAAGAGAGGAATTGGATACCCCGATCACCCTGGAAGAATTGGGGGAGGTGGTGAGGCAGCTGCCTACTAGTAAAACCCCAGAGACAGATGGGCTCCCAAGCAAATTTTACAAAGTATACATAGAAGAGGTCCTCCCCCCGCTGCTAGAGATGATAAATGAAGCGTTCGAGATGGGACGCTTACTGGAGTCGCTGAGAGAGGCTGTCATAATACCTCTCCCCAAACCTAATAAACCTGGACAGAGCTGTGGTTCCTTTAGACCCTTGTCAATGCTGAATCAAGACGGCAAGATATTAACTTCTGTCCTAGCGAATAGACTGAAGAGGGTCATTAGCAAATTAATACATCCGGATCCAACGGGTTATGTCCCCCATAGAAACATTACCAATAATCATAGGCGACTCCAGAGAATCATTGAGTTTGGCAGAGAAAGTGATGAGGAAATGGCAATCGTGTCCTTGGATGCGATTAAGGCCTTCGAATCCGTCAAGTGGCCATCGGCTGCTGGCGGCCCTGAAGCACTACGGGTTAGGGCCTGGATATGTGAGGTGGGCAAAAATATTATATAACAAACCGCTGGCTAGAGTTACAAGATCTGTGATATCAGAGAGGTGGCAGCTCAGCAGGGGTACTAGACAGGGATGCCCGTGGTCTCCTATGCAATACATACTGGCCCTGGAACCTCTGGCAATATATCTAAGGCAGCAATATGACACCATAGGCATCGAGGTGAAAGGGGAGCGGCATTTGATCTCCCTATATGCAGATGACATGCTGCTGTACGTGCGTTTCCCAGAAGAAAACCTCCAGTACATTTTGGAAGTGCTCGGGAGATACGCCGTGCTGTCCGGCATAGCGATGAACCCCCAGAAGTCTATCTTGTTCCCATTGGGGTGGTACATAGGGATTCCAGCGGAGAGGTTACCGGTATTGCAGGTACCGTGGGTGGTTAGTACATTTCGGTACCTGGGGATAGACATATATCACACCGTGGAGGAAGAGCATAGGTGTAATACAGAAGTAGCCATCAAGAAAATTGAGAAGTGCATGCAGTTTTGGGCAAAGTTGCCTTTGGCGATGATGGGGCGGGGAGCAATGCTAAAGATGGTGGTCCTGCCGAGGCTCCTACACTACTTCGGGAACATACCGTACTTGATTCCTAAGAAGTTCTTCACCAAACTGAATAGCATGTGTAGGGACTTTTTGTGGCATGGCACACAAAACAGAGTGGCGTTATGGAAGCTTCAGAACTTCCATGACAAAGGAGGAATAAAGCTGCCCAACTAAGAGGCGTACTATGTGGCATGCCAGTTGCAGTATGTTGCCAAATGGCTCTCTGATGAAGAGACGTCTGAATTTAGGCCGTTTGGGCGTGATTGTGCACCTTTTTATTTGAAAGAGATGATGTGGGTACCCAGGGCGGAAATGGTGGGGCGCCCTAAAATGATGCTACTGGAGTGGAAGGTGTGGCGCAGGGCATGCCAAATGATGGAGGACCCGTCCCCATGCTCACTGCAGATACCATTGGTTGTATTGACGGGGGCAGACGCTCAGCTGCGAATGATACTCCGGACCCACTGGGAACCGGCTGGGGTGGCAACGATGGGTGATATTTGGCAGGAGGGCTCAAGTATTACTTTTGAGGGGCTGCGGGAAGAAACTGGGTTGCACGAAGGCCAGTACATCACGTATCATAGAGTGGTGCAGAGGATTAAGAGAATATAGCCTGAAACTGTGTTGGAGGAAGAATTAGACGCCACCATGGACGTGATATATGACATAGCTGAGAGGGGCCACGAGATTTCCAGACTGAGATGTTGATGTCTAAAGTGGGGAAGGATGTCACACAGTTGAGACTAGACTGGGAAATGGAGGTCAGGGCCCCAATGGGAGATGGGATGTGGGAACGGGTGCAAAGGTATCATAAGAAGGTGTCTAGAAACGCGAGGCTGAAACAGATACAGCTGTACATAACGCACAGCCTATATGACGCCTTGGAGGATATCGAGGTTTGAAAATGCAGGACGGCAAGCATGCCCCAAGTGTGATGAGGAGAACGCGGGCATGGTGCATATGTTCTGGTCATGCCCGATCATAGAGAGATTCTGGAGGGGAGTGAAAGAGAAACTGGAAGAAAGAGGGGTCAAGATAGTAGTGGATACGGTGTGGGCATGTCTGCTGGGGAGTTTCCCCAGACCACAGAAGCTCAGGCATGTAAGTAAGCTGAGGGACCTGGTTTATGTGCTCGCAAAAAGAAGGATTGCCATGGGATGGAAGTCATGCCATGTGCCGAAGATAGAGGTGTGGTGGAAAGACTTGCAAAAATGGGCAGAGGCCGAAACCATGGCATGGCAAGTAGCGTGTGGCACTGGGGGGGGGGGGAGGAGAAGGAGTCCCTGATGGCCTGGAAATCACTGATGGCCGAACTGTTTGGGTCATTAGCTGAACCTGCAGAGGAGAAAACCGAACCACAGGAGGCGGAAACTCAAGGTTTAATGCAATAGACTCGCAAGGGGGGTGGGTTAGAGGGAGTAGTGGTTAGAAATTAAGAAAAGTGTAATGAAACTGTTTGAACATGCACGGTTTGTTTGGTTTATATTGTTTGATTGTTTGTAAAATTTAATAAAATCTTTTTTTTTTTTTTAAAAAGTATGCTTATACTATGCTTTCTACACATCTATACTGTGCTAAATTTCCCATAGATTAGTCGTCTTTGGTCCTTCCAGGCTCCTTACATGAGCCTGTAGTTCCATGGGGTTAGTTGCCATAAGCATCTGCAAGCTTGCTCTCAATTTTTTGTGTTCCTTGTGTTCCACGTTTCTGCACTTGATTAATGAGAAAAATAATAAAAGCTCTTAACAGTATGTATATATATCCTTTATCTACAGACCGAACTGTGTAAGCATGTGCTTTGTGTATGCTCGTGCATGTTTGCGAGTGTGCTTCGTGGCTACCTCGTGGTATCACTAATGACATCAGCACACTGGTTTCTCTGCATTAGTCAACATCATCCATCGAGGCATTTGGGTCCATAACCATTGTTGGAGCAGCTGTATCCATAAAGTCATTTGCTGGATAAGGTCTGAATGGCTGTCTAAGAGGGTACCTTCCCACATATGTGGGAGTCACTGGCCCACCCAGGGCTGCCCAAATAATGAGTAGCTTTGTGCGTTTTTGACTCTTCAGGCCGTCATGTTCATGAGGGTGAGGAGGGGCTTTCCAGGGACCCTCTGTTCAACAGCAAAACAATCAGCAATCTTATTCTATTCGAATGTCAATGTCTACAACAAGTTTAAAACTCTCATGCCGACAGTCAACTCTTACTGCACAGCCAAGGGAATTCTGGCAGAGTACTTCAACCCACAGGCCAAAGAGTACTTCAACCCAAAGGCCAAAGAGTACTTCAACCCACAGGCCAAAGAGTACTTCAACCCAAGAGTACTTCAACCCACAGGCCAAACGAGCTGGGAGATAAGCCTTCAACTCCACAGAGGCAAGAGGCACATGTGGATCTCTGGTGAACAAGTGCTGATTTAATTACATTAAATCAGGTAAATTGGGCAGTTAATGGTGGCACTGCCTCCGCTTCACCATCATCCTTCCTTTCACTTTCCAACCAACAACCTTAGAACCTTCCCTATACTCCAACTTTGCATTCCACGCTCAACATACCCACAACGTCAAGAACAATCATAACACATCTCCTTTCTCTCAACTGCACATAGACTTTAAGTCACGCCACCCATGTGAGGGGACAGCAAGAGAGCTGAAGGCAATCATGTGCCTATAACAGCCTGTGGTGGCAGCAGGAAGTGTCCCAAAAGCCCTGTGGCCGAATGAGATCCAGAAGGCTACTGCCCGTGGTGAATGCATAGGAGTAATCATGCAGGTGCTCACTAGGAGCAAGTAGAAAGCCTTCCTACAGGTACAACAGCATCACACAGAGGCACTAGTAGAGTCAGTTCCATACGAAAGACGAAATGTACATCTCGAAAGAGGGACTTTTGCTGAGAGGTTCCAGAACAGTGTTTCTGGAAGCTCTGTCCACAACAGTAGTCTGTCTAGCTTACGAAAGGCAACAGAGCCGATGCAAGATCAAGAGTCGCCTTCGGGAGTAGGTGTGGTTCCCAAGGCTGGAGCAAGGTGTGGAGGCAATTCAGTCAACATGTATGCCATGTCAAGGCACCAGCCTCCAGCCATCCACTGCACCAATACAGTCCAAGATGCCCTATGGGAACACATATTTGTGGACTTTGGATGGTTAGCAAGTGGTCAGTAGACCCTTGGGGTCAATCGACAAATTCTCCCTTTATCTGGAGGTGCACATTTTGGGCTCCACTGCAGTAATTTTAGAGTACCAATCTAGATCAAATATGTGTAAGGTACGTCTTGTCATCAGTTCAAGGAGCTGGAGAGAGCATTATTCAAGGTTTCTGCGAGAATATAAAACACCCATTCATCAAGCAGAGTGTCACCAGCCAGAATTCTCTTAGTTTGGGGTGAGCACCTCGCACTGCCGTCCCCACAGTGCCAGGATGGGCAACGCCATAGTACGATGTGCAGAGGAGTGCAGCATGCCAGAAAGATAGCAAAGATGCAGGTTACCAGTAAGTCTACACTAAGAGTTGAAATTCCATTCTCAAGAATTCAAGACCCCAAGCAAAAGTTCCATCTGCCCTTCAACTCGCACGGGTTCACAGCCACATCCAAGGAAGGCAGCAAGGTCACCAACATGCTAGCAATCATAGCTGGTCATGTGAAATCCATTGCCTTTCAAGGTCTTGGCTGAACATTTAGAGAGTGGGCCAGAGACTATTCCAAAGAAGACATAGAACCAGCCACGACAGAGGATGGAGCTTATGTCACCAGATGCCATTTCGGAAGTTGGTGGACCCAGTGATCCAATACTTCCAGTTCAATTGCTGAGACACGGTTCTAAGCAACATGCAAGAACCATGCATACTTGCTTTCACTGCCCATGACCATGATCGCCCTACACGTGGCCCTGCCTTCCCCTCGTGCAGCGACCAACGTGTATCCACGAGGCCCAGCTGTGCTGTGCAGAGCACCGTACAGGGTAAGGCTGCACCACCCTGCCTAAACCCCAGCTGCTTTGGATTTACAGCATTTTTCCTTAATTCAAGCACGGAAACCCATGCCTGACCTTCCTTGTCTGACCCGATGAGCTGGGCGCTGCGCGGCGCCAAAGCAAGGCTGCTGCCTCGTTGCTAGGTAACTAGCATTATTTAAAGCAATCAACATCTACCGGCAGGCGGATACGCCGGGGGCCCCACTAAGGCCCTCATAAGGCCCCGTTTACCCCAGTTTGCACCGATTGTGCCGGTGCCACCCATACTCTACTTTGTTCCATCATCCCAACGGGCCTGCCACACGGTCGTTAAACGCCATGAAATCCCATTCTGATAGAATGAACGGGTAACAGCTCGTGTTTTCACAGTCTCTGCCCTGCACATCGCCCCTGCACATGCTACGGAACCGCTATCAGTGCTCAGTCCCAACGAGCTCGCCTACCAGCCATAAGCACCATGGCCGCCACATCACGCAATATGGAAACATTCTACATCTAGTGCCTCTGCATTCGACCTACGCATTGCAACTGAGGCCTCTACTTGCTCTGTAACTCATACTTAGCTACCCCACCTATTATGCACTGTGACATTACTCGATGGGTGCTCATTTAGCCTCCCGCTTACCACGCTAATGACTTTAATATTATCCTCATTTCACGTATTACAAGGGTGGCACCCCTTTAATGTGCAACTGTATACTATATCACTTTGCCTTATGCTGTATCACTGTATGCTTACTTTCTACACATGTATACCTATATGTCATAATTATTGCCTGTTTACTTAGAACTGCAGTAGCCTCACCCCACCAATTGGGTCCTCTACCGTACGAATTTGACTGTTCTTATTTTTGCCTTTCACACTGCAAACTTAGGCACCACATGACTAGCTTCATAGTTCCACAGCCTGCACACAGAAGATAGCCAACTCTGAAATCCTTCCAAGCTTGAACTAATCCAATAGAGTACTCCTTGCAATATTACACTACTATTCTTATCTGAGCCACTGGAAGTAACTCCACTACTGCAATTGCTGACCGCTCCCACTTTATTAACTGCTCTAGCGCCTATTGTATTTACCAGCTCTGTCTGAACTTGCCCTCTATGCACTGCCGTTATCATATGACCCAGATCTACCTGAACTAGTCCTCTCCTAGGTATTGCCATTGTCACTATCCCGGCTGTATCCACACTAGAAACCCCATTGCCTTTGCCGCATAACACATGTGTTAACATCCTAATGATTTTGCACTGCCCTCTGCCTACAACTTGCATTAACATTGGACGGATTTCTGCATTGTAGTTCCATACTACCTACGTTAGAACCCTATTGGTATTGTGGATTTCCTATGCTTAACAACCTTAGGCAAACAACTCTCCATAGCTATGCCATTGCCAGCTCAGTCTATGCAGCCAATTTAGAAGTGTTACTATACTAACTCTGCATGTAGATAAAATACGCCCAACGGCTCCAGTATGCCAACTAGTCATTACATCTGCGCCGTTGGCTTCTCATTCGCTATTAACCTCATGAGCCTTGCCGGGCTGTGCCCTCCTCACCCTCGAGGCCAACCCAATCCCGCCTATCTGGAGGTAGACAAATCATCCACTATCATACACTTAAATATCCCCAACCTGAGCCTAGTCCCAAAGTACCCTTGTAACAGAGCTACCAGGAATACCAGACCACGCTCTAGAGTAACGAAACTCTATGAACCTACTGACAGATCTAGTCACCTAATTACTCAGAAAACCAACCGCCACATGAACCCTAATACCCTCATCACCACATCTAAGGTCCAGTCCACAGGTACACCAGGCATAGTCCCCATCATGAGCCCAACCTTACAGGCGCCCAAATAAATACCAGATCCTTGGTCGCTCATGCCACAGAAATATCCGACCTTATCCAATCTGAAAACTATGACTTCTTGGCTGTCACAGATACGTGGCTACATGCCGCTGCAGGCCCTGCCCTCATGATGGCTATACCTACTGGCTATACCATCCTAAGAGCTGACAGAAATGAAGCACGCGGAGGAGGCATAACCCTTATTCCCAAATCGAATTTGGTGATAAGGTTAGTACCTGCGTCTGATATTAGCTCATGTGAAAATCTCACAGCTAAACTTTCCATCAACAAAACCCAGACCATTACTATCCACTTAATTTACAGACCCCCAGCTCCCATTGGAACATTTGAGCAGGACATCTCTACCAGCCTCTCCAAAGACCTAAAAGATTCTTCTCAAGTCCTCCTACTAGGGGACATCAACCTGGGCTTCAATTATCCTAAAGACCTACACGCCTCAAGTGTTGCCAATATCCTAACTGACCTTGGCTTTACTCACAGAGTACTCCAGCCTACCCACATCAAAGGGAGAACTCTTGATTGGGTGGCAGATTACAATTGTAATGCATCTATCTCATCCATTTCCCCTCAAATTTGGACAGATCACCACCTTGTGACATTTTCGCTAGCAGCTAAAATACAAACTCAAGCCACCACCCAGTCTGCCCCACCCATACCAACTAGGAATAAAAAGAACATTACCCCCAATAACTTACTCCCACTGATTCTCCCCACTCTCAACTCCTTACCTGAAAACATGGGTCCCGAGGCCCTGGTGAACGAGTACAATAAAATCATGGCCCACCTTAACGCCTGGTACACACCACAACTGAAAACACTTTGAGCTAAAAGAAGACAATGTGAGGGAGCGTGGAGACTACTCCCCTCCGAGGAAAATAAAACCAACCTCCAGACAATATCTGCCTTATACAAAAGAGAAATAATTGCAGTTAAACGCGAAAATTACAATGCCAGAATTGCACAAGCCAATTCAAGCATAAAAGGAACTTTTTGTTATCATGAAGGAATTAGAAGCCCCCTCCCAGTGCCTGACAACTGTGTCAAAGATAAACTTTGGTGCTCTAACATACAGCAAGCACTAGCTGACAAAGTTGCGACCCTACAAACTAAAATTGCACACAAAAAAGCACACAAAAAAGCATCACTAACAACAAACACCTCCCCCATTAATTCTACTATACCATCTACAGATACAGTCTGCCCCTCCACTTTAAATACACCAAGTATCCATCATTGAGACCGAAAAATTATTCTATTGCTCAAACCTTCCAACTGTCAGGGAGATCAATGCCCTGCACAACTGATAAAATATGCTGCCCGAGACTTGGCCACGTTTATCACAAAGCTTATAAATGCCTCATTTTCTTCTGGCACCATACCAAGCAACCTAAAAGAATCTTGGGTGTGCCCATTACTTAAACAGACACTAGACCCTGCCATCCCTACAAATTACCGCCCAATCACAACAATGGCCTTCCTACAAATACAGAAACACCTGGAATCTAACCACTTGCTGGGTGCTCGCCAGTCAGGCTTTCGGCCCCAGCATGGGACCGAAACAGCCTTAATAGACCTAAAAGCCCAAATTGACGAGCTTAGAGATCAAGGAAAGTCAGCCCTCCTCCTGCTCCTGGACCCGTCAGCGGCATCTGACTTGGTGGATCATGGGGTCCTTTGTAGGCATCTAAACTCGGCAGCCCATTTTCCTAAAGAAGCCATAGTGTGGACTGAATCCTTCCTTAACAACAGGACTATGAGATTCTTCTCCCCCACTGCAGCTGCAGACCTCATCCCCATCTCCTGTGGAGTCCCCCAGGGCTCTTGCGTCTCTCCCACCCTGTATAACATCTTCACAAACCCTTGTTCGATGATCTGGACCTTCTTGGTATCACTTACACTAACTATGCAGATGATACTCAGATTCTCCTACCGCTTACTGGTGATTACGATAAGGATTTGGCCTTGGTGAACAGGGTCTATCTCATCATCCAGGCATGGATGGCCACCCATGGACTATGCCTGAATGATGACAAGACGGAGATCATTATCTTAGGCACCCCCTTCACACTCCAAAAACTGGGACCCAAATACTCCACATTTAATATTGATAGCAACCCCATTACGGTCACTAGCAAGGTTAAAACTCTAGGTTTCTACCTAGACTCGACTCTCTCCTTTAAGAAACAGGTTAACACAATGGCATCTGCCTCAGCATACACCTGCAAATTAATCAGAGCAGGTAAACCCTTCCTGTCCAACAATAGTTGTATTACCCTGGCAAGAGCTCTTGTTCTGTCGAAGCTGGACTACTGTTACACTATACTGTGGGGCCAACAAAGAAATCATTAAGAAAATCCAGCGCCTTCAAAACAATGCTCTTAGAGCTGCACTCAGTATTTCCAAGAGAGATCATACCTCGGAAACAAGGAGAACTAACAACTGGTTATCTACACAGGATAAAATCCAGTTGAAAGTGGCTTCTCTCACATGCAAATGCTTAAATAATGCGGCACCCTGTTACTTTACTGAGAGAATCACTAGAAAAACGTCTATAAAACCCACCAGATCATCGAACACCAATTGCCTCCTGGTCCCAAGATTTAAACTTTCCAGAGTTGGGGGACGTAGCTTCCCGGTTAAGGCAGACCAACTGTGGAACTCCTTAGCCCCTTCTCTGCGTAAAGTTCAATCTTACCCTGAATTCCGTCAGAACCCCATTAGTTGGCTCAAAGACTCAGACCAGTAATCTGGCATATGACTCCACCTGACCTCCTGCTTTACTATTGTATATAATAATTTGCTACCATAACCTGTACATAACATATTAACTGTATCCTGCATTATGTAAAAGCACATTACCCAATGTCCTTTCTGTAATAATGTTTACTAGAATTGTATATAGTATTTTACGCAGAAATCGTACACACTTCCCCTTTCCCCTTTTAGTAGCGCTCCAATTGCTGCCTTTTTTGCGACATATGAAGATCTTTGTTAGCCTGATCAGCAGCCCTCCGAAATCTGGCTTCCGAAAGGTTAAATACTTGCGCAGATTTAGCGGCCATCAATGCATTGCATCCCACAAAGTTTTAATTTATACTGGCAATAACATTTGTACATTACTGACAACTCCATTCAAGTGCAAATAAAGCCTCTAGTGTTTGGATTCTGTAACCTGCATTTGGGACTGTACCCATGCCTTTCAAGCAATGAATGGAAAATAATGCAGCTTGGTGTCCATTAAGAAATCAATGGGGTTTCCTTGGAGGTTAAACAATGCTCTGATTGTTGCAGAGGGGAAGAAATGCTTCAAAGGGCAAAGAAAAGCGGACTGGGTTTGCTGTGAAACATACCAGGCACTCGAAAGACGGATATCCGGACTTTAGGGCCTGCAGCATGACACCAAACCAGTAGGGTCCAATCAACTAGATTTGTCTCCAATGGAGTAGTCTACACCAAACTTCCAGAGACATTGTTTGATTGAGAGATGAACAAAGAAAAGTAATTGTGGGGAAGCTGAGAAAGGGCAAAGTGAGAGCTGCAGAAGCTGTGTGCAGGAACTCAAAATTAAATGCGTGTGTAAAATCTCCATAGACACCGACTGATAAACAACAATGCAAAAAGAACCTAATGGAACACTGCTAAATTTGGCTCAAAGTTGAACGAACGGCTAAGTATGTCTTTTATTCCAAATCAGGTCAATTGGTTTAGTAGGGTTTGAAAAAAATGTCTTCTTCCTCCAAAGAAAGATAGCCTGCAGTTCCAGAGATCCATCCAAATCACAAACTCTGCATCAGATTTGCTGGAGTGACATGAAAAATCATCCACGGATCCTGCAGGCTGGGTCCCTAGAGCTGTAGTCTTCTGAGCACGTGTGGATGCTTCCAGATGCACGATTGAGGCCCCAGTTGAATCCACTGTCCTGCAACTTCTTGCATGAAAAGCAGAAGCGTGGTAACTCCCAATAGGGTGCCTTATAGACAAAAAGATAGAGCTGCACAGATCCCTGCAATTTACATAGACGCAGCGTTTGAATGTTCAAAGAGTGTAAATGCAAATCTATTGTAAGTCATAGGGATGTGTGACGAATCTAGAGGCTTCGTCCCTTCTTCCCTAGGGGAGCCACCCTCTTTAAGGCTAGGGAGACGAGCCCGCGCAGCAAAACCCTCCCTAGGGGTTTGGGAAAGCAGGACCACAATGGAAGGGACTCCTTCAGGGGACAAGGATTCCCATTCCCGTTGGAAACTCCCTAAAGCTAGAGGATTTTCTGCCGAGGGACCCAAGAAGCGAGAGAGCAAGAAATAAGGGTTTCAGGAGCCCGGGAAACCAAAGCTGTACATACCTATAGAAGGGCCACATGGGCTAAAAACTGATTTAAGGGGTGTACAGAGACACCCAACAGTTAACTAAAATAAAGAAAAGTCGGTGAAGAGGGAATCAGGGAAATATCTCTGCACTTAAAAGAAATTTGGTCAATTTCTGTTTTCAGGGACTTGAGACTTTTTGTTGGAACTGGGGACATTTTTGAGAATCCTTTTAGGCCGCCAAGAACTGTTTCTTTGAGAAAACCTGATATGAAATGATGACTATTGGATCAAGCCTCAGGAGGGATTCCTGGGGCACCCAATAGAGATTGTGGGGGAATAAAACAGAGTGCTGGGCACTCCACCTATTTTTCCTTTTACATTTTTCGAAGTGGTAGGGCCAGTTTAGTGACACCTTAGTTTATAGTTTTTAGGAAGAGATTTGCCTTTTAGAATAGGGTAAATTAGGAGTTTTCTTTTTATTCAAATACAGTTACGCATACAATACTACAGAGTATTTCTTCTGTCACAGATGTTACTGCACAGTTCTGTCTGCACAATCTATGACCCCGACTGCACACATCAGTTCTTTAGACGACTATACAAGTGGAGTGGGCAGCATTTTCTTTTTATGCATTTCAACCGTTTATTATGCTTTTTAAAGCGGCATTTATGAAGTGCAACATTAACCACTTCCCTGGTTTCTTGGCCCACACAGCTGCCACGGTGTCAAAATGCTTCGTCTTCAAAGGTAGGTTACCTACCAACCAGGGATGAACAGAAGCCGTAGCACACACCCATATTACCTTCGTTTTCGACTGCTGCCTTTGCAACGTTGATGATGCAGCATAGGTGCTAGACAGAAAGAAAGGACATTTTCAAATGTCTTCTTTATCAATGTAATGCGTCAGAGCATGCAGGTGCCCTCCAAGTAAAGAGCATTAGCTTATGAGGCAATTATCTGCCCCCTGGGAATCGCGCAGAAGGTACTTGCTACTATCTCAGCAAAAACAACTCCATTTCGGTTTGGGCAGCGAACCAGAAGAACTAACACTGAGTCATGCAAGCAAACAACCATCTCGCAGCTAGCATCCAAAGAGCAACACAGCTGAACAAAAAGCAACGGGTACCGTAGTTTACCACTACAATAGCCTATGACCGGTCATAAGATGCATGGCGACTCTGAAAAAAAAAAAATCACCTCCCCTAGCAACTCAATGTATAAAGAGTAACATTTGATTTCTCTCGAACGTCAATGTCAGAAGGCATTGTGTAGCCTTTGGTATCGTTTCATAGCGCTGTGTCTTTGTCCCAGAGTACATACGCTGCATGTCTGTCTGAATGCAGATTGTATGATGTGATGTGTGATGTGATCACTCGCTGATGTACAGTGGAGGTGGTGGTGTGATCTGCACTAGTGCGGCAATCTGCAGAAGGTTACTAAAGGCAAGTCTCTTTTTGATTCCACAAACGCTTACTGCTTACAAACATTTCACAACTTGCACGGGGATCATTTTTCCCCAAGCATTCCTATTGTTGGCATAGCCATAGCAGTAATAAAATACAACGCAGCATAAGACCAATAATTGCTACAATAAAACAAAACTAAAGAGCACAAATTGCACTACAAGAAACGTCCGTTTTTATGCACTGATCCTTCTAATAAGTCATTACACCTCTACACCAACTCCGCATACCCTTCGCTGTGGGTCCAGGATCTCCAGAAACCGAGACACAGGCCATGCAGTCACACTGCCTACCTGTAAACAATGTGTAAACAAAGAAGAATAACGCAGTTCCCTGTCCAAAAAAACTTAGCGCTGGTGTTATTTTGGCTAAAACGTCACAGCTTTACTTTCCTGAAGAGATCTATAAAAATAGAAAATAAAAAGACTCCTGTGTTGGGGATTAGGGGGGCAGCGGTGCCAAGCCTGCGGTGGTCCCGGTTCACCATTTGTTGTGGGTGCCTTTAGGTATATGGGTTTGTGCAGTGCCGCTGGTCTAATACAGCATTCCTCTGCCTCGGTGGTTGGTCTTCTACCCATTTTGCCCCCCATTTGAGTCCTGAAGAGCCTATTGTTTGTTTGGATCCCGGTAGCCTAAGGGCCTGGCGGTCTGGTTGACTGTTACCGGCAAGCAACATTTTAGTTCTGGTAGTGGTCAGAGTAAATGGGGATGCGCGTTGTCCAGTGCTAAAAACATTGTTGCAATCTGTGTCTCTCTGTGGGATTGCCTGGTCTTTGTGCACTGCACAGATGTGCTGCATGGGGGTGTACTGTAATGATGTACGATGCATATAGAGGGCACAGCACACATGTGGAGAAAGGCTTCAACTGTTGTGCTGGGTTTTGGTTTCCCTGTTAAGGCAGTACATACGATAGTGTGCCATTCTACTAGCTGTCACGCCAATCACATCTGTGTACCCGTGTTGACTTTCCATCGCCCTTGCCATGCCCTACTTTCCCACAATGGGGGCGGCACAGAATTGCATGAAAGGTCCAATGACTGGCATGCCCAGAAGTCACAACTTTTCATCCTAGATCTAGGGCTTCGCAACTTTCCACACTGGTCCAGATTGGGATTCCCTTCAAGGGACGAACACAAACAATTGCTACAGACAAAGAGCTAGGGCCATTCACAGTGCCTGATCCCCCCAGTCACCACTATGGGTAGGGCGAAGAGGTAGCCTTCTTCCCTGTGGTTTAGCATGCTAGTGTTAAGTTTGGCATGCAATGCAGAGAAGAAAGCATACCATGCATGACTCCGATGTGTCAAGAGGCACTGAAAAGTGGGCGAGAGCAAAATAAAGTTCCCATACCTGCCCCTTTTCCTTGATGCTCACAAGGTGATTGGATTGCAGCATCTCCCTTATGCTATATAGCACCCGTGGGAATTTGCCCTGCGTTTGCGTGGTCCTGGATGGAAGCTACTGATGACCTCTGCTGGTTATCAAGTGTTGGAGCCTCGGCAGAGTCATGGAAGACTTGACAGAATCAGCATCAGCCCGCTAATCCCGTATACAATGCTAGAGTTCGAGCAGTGCCCTGAGAAATCAATAGCGGTTTCGTGGATTGCTGCCCTCAACTATTCCCTATAGCTAAAGCAATACAACCTTAACTACCAACCACTTCCACAAGACCAAGGGGCTGGGAAGTTGGGGTTCCGATAGAAGTGGGAGACTTACTTCAAAGGTGCGAGGGGCAGATGGGTAGTCAGGATCAAACGCTCACAACCGCTATAGTATAATTCTGAACTCTCGGAAATAAAAAAAGCGAGGCATATTCAAACGGTGTATCCAAAATATTCTTCCTTCTTTTCGGCGATATTGTAAAGGAAGGGAACCTTCTTTCCTTCCAAGACCTTAAAACAACATACGATCCATCTTTGACAGAATTCTACCACTATATCCAACTCACTCAAGCCCTCCAATGTCACATAAGCAATTTTCAAGACACTGCATCCTACTCACCTTTGGAGATTAATCTACTACCAGAAAAAATAGGAACCAAAGCTACCTCTACTTTAGAACAGGCCATAATGTCCATCACATAGAATGCATTATTACATCTTAAAACTAACTGGGAGGTTGACTCGGAGGAATGGACGGAAGCACTTATGGTTCCCTTAAGGAGGTGGTAATATCATCCAAATTACACCTGGTGCAATTAAAGATTCTACATAGAATCTACTATGCGCAAACAATGCTTTTCAAAATGCGGCCATGCATGCCAACAATATGGTCTATGCTTTAAGATGCCGACGGCACCTTTTTCCACATTATATAGGAATGTCCTACGATGCGCACGATTCTTGATAAATTGAGGAGGGTGATGGGGTGAGAAATACCGGATGATCCAAAACGTTTTACTCAGTGTGTGGTCTGAATCTTCTTTTAAACAGATGTGAAAGGCTTTTCCTGTCCACGGCTAGAATTATTGTTAAATGAAACATTGCTATGTTGTGGGGAAATGAGTTGCCAAAGTATGCCAAATGGTCTTCTGACATTGATATATCTATGCTACTCATGGAGCAAATTTATAAATCCCTCCAATGCCTGTATACATTTCAGAAGACATGGGACAAATGGAGTAAGGCATGATCACATCAGAGTGATCGTACTGATGGATGATGGGAACAGATGGGGATATATGTCGACTATGTAGCCTTGCTCTTTGTTGGGAAGTAATGGGTCATGAAAATGACGTACAGTCCAATTACCTTTTTTTTGTGAAACACCAAATTATTTTTTATTGTAAACCAAAGTGAGGGTCGCCACTGCGACACAGAATGGTCGTACAATGAAATGAAACAGTTGCAAAATTGACTTGAATTAAACTGGTTCACATCGGAGCATGTGGTGATCGATGGAAGCAGCACATGTTTCAAAACATTTGAACAATGAGGCCAATCAACGGACACCTACAATTGGACAAACATTTGCCTGAATCTAGTTTGTACATTTGATGCTCTTTAGAGCTTCTAAAAGCGCGTGCAAGATCGCCTCTTCAAAAATTTCAGAACGTGAACCTCTATCTCCCCATCCCATAATTATAAACTCACTTTAACTGTCTACAGTGTTCAACGTCATCTTACTGGCAAAGCCAATTGAAGATTGACACTTCCCACTAACCGAAAAAAACAGGTGTTACACACATGAGTAATTACACCCTCGCCCTGTTCCAAAGGAGGACAGGGGACTGTTTCTCAAGAAATTAGACATGTAAGCACTAGAGGAAGGAGGCAGGGGGAGAAGAAAGAATTACATTCCTACAGGGAACAAACGCAATACCTTACTTGATGTGCACGCCTAGAGGAACTCTGAGTAATAATTGACTAAAGACATGCAACAAAAGATGAAAACAAACAACAACTTCAACTCATGTAACAAAGTAAGGGAAAAGAGAAAAAAAAGAAAAGAAAATTGTTCGTAGATGGCAGAGCAGAAAAGCAAACTGTGACGAAATGACTTATCCCTGCAGGCGTACAAGGATGAGCAGTGGCAAAACCGCCTACTCAGCACGCGCACATCTACAAAACAAGAGTGATGCCATCATAAATGTGAAACCTTCGCCTTTTGTGTTAACGTGGGCCTGGGCAAGCTATGCTCTGAAGAGGGTTGTGAATGTGAAACAGTAGAAACCCAAACAGCAATGTACAATAGTTCAGAATAAAGGAAGTCCAATCAAAGAATATACACACACTTTAAACACACCATATGCAATAATATTTCTATACAAAAACACTACAAAAAGCCACACCTGTGGAAAGAACACACAACATGCAAACATAGAAAAATGCAGGCCTTTGGGTAAGGAAAGAGGAGGCAATCAAATACCACAATGGCCATAAAAGGCTCTATGATTCTTGCAGTACCTTTATCAGTTCTTGGCGGTTTGAATCCTTCTGTGGCAGCGAGCTTCTGGTTCAAGCCCAGGCACGATGCGAACTGGTTTAAGTATGCTGCAACAGCAGTCAAGAGTTTAAAGAAGTGCCAAAGGCAGCACACAGGTTCCATTGGTTTGAATACATTTGAAAGTGGTCAAATTCAGAAGATCAGCTGCTTGGTTTCTTCAGTTACTTGAGTCCCAATCCAGGGGTTTGGGTACAAGATGGAGCTTTGTTCTAGATCTCCCAAAAATAGGGGCAGCTGGCAAACACCTGCAGAGCTCCTTTGTTACACCCGGATTTCGGCATACCACTCTCTGGCATCGATGGCGGCTACAGCCGCGGATGCAAGTTCATAACACCAACATGGAGCACCAAGCTCAGAGGAGCGGTCTAGTGGCTCGTGAGAAGGACGAGAGCGAGACTCCTCCCCCCACTCCCGAAGTACGATATGAACGAGAGTTGCCAGGAGTACTACGCGTTGCTACGAATCATTACAGCTCCACTCCGCGAGTTATTGAAACTGCGATACACGCCTCTCATTGATTTAAAATCAGTGTAGCCTTTCTTTCTTTACTTTACTCTGCTTACATTCCCTGCAGGACTTTCCACCATTTCACCCCTGTTCTGTCCGAACCGGCAATTCCACTCTGCTCAGCTTTACGGACGAAACCGTCGGCAGACTTATGTAAGCTATCCCCTTTTTTCCTCTGAATCAGGATCCTAGTTTTCTTTGCAATCTAGTATTCACGAGTTCTTTCCCTTTTGGCAGCAGTTCACTTTGGTCGATCTCGTCTCGACACCACACTCAAACTCCCAAGATTCGACACGCGATCTCCGCATTCTGGCATATCCAACAGGTAGGGATCTAAGCATTCAGGCTTCTGCTCCCTTTCACTTCTCTTCTTACAAAACCTTATTCAAACACTTCCATTCTGTTTCCTTTAACCTATAATAGATCGGACAACATCCCCAGCCAACAGAGACTCTCCATAACACTCTTTGGGATCCTTCCAGAGGTACTTCCCACTCATTCAACTTTGGGTAACCATAAAACAAAGGGTGCAACAGATAGAGTCTCACCGATTAAACCCCAAGTCAATTCAACGCGACTCCATCTTGTTAGACTTCCTACTCCAGTCGTGAGGGATCAACGAGAACCACCTGCAGAACAACATCCACAACTGGGTTTTTTTTCCCTCTAAGAGGGTTTCCCGGAGAACCCCTTTCTGGCACCTGTGTTAGAAGGTTGGGGAAGGGGCCTCTGGTAAACTTTCACTCCTTCAGAGATACCGAAGACAAGGTAGGACTTTTCCATTGTTACCTGCAAAGTGTTTCTGTATTGTATTGGCAGTCGTTACATCCTTCACCTCCAGTGAGGTCCAGAGTACTGGTGTAGCCGGCAGAGAGGCAGGTCTTGCTTCAGCAGCAGGTCACCCTCAATGGGTTCTGGGGATTTTTAGGGAGAAGAGCTTGCCTCTGCCTTGGGTCACCTGCCTTCACCTCAAACCTGAAGGACTTTGGATAGGACTGCTCTACCCAAAGGGTCCTAACAAATTCTTCTTGAAGAGTCCAGAAATGAATCATACTCAAAAAGGTGTTTTGTGCTAATGGAAGTAGACGTGAGAGGAAGGAAAAAGGTAAAGGGAAACAAGATGGCGGGATCCTTCCCCACCTGTGCCGAGCTCCGTCTGTACACTAAACACAGCCCCCTGCCCAGGCTTATAGCATGGAAGGCCCTTTGATATGTAACACCCCAGTGTGAGGGTGGTACTTGTGTTGGGCGTGCCCTCTGATTCTTGTTTCCCAGGAAAGCCCCTGTTGAGGGTATCCTGGGCTGGAGAAAGGGGTTACCCAACATGACAAAGGATCAAGGGAGAGGCATAGCCATTCAGTCTCTGGTCCATCTGGCCAGGCAGCCTATCTGACCAGAATACAATAGCCCTTCCAAAGTTGAGCTGGGTTCACAGTGCTGACCCATGTATGATATTATCCGATTTGGCTCTTAAATTACGTAAATCCTTCACTGCCATACCACATGGAGTATATAGATCATATTTCCAGATTCCCATGTCACCAAGTGAGGGGTTTATCATGATCATATGGAATTTAGAATTTAACTGTAAACTTAAATGCAACCCTTGGACTCCAGCGACATCGCTGTCCCTGCAGCTGACAAACAGGGCACCTGTGACCACAGGACCTGCTCTGTGCCACTGGAGAGCAAGAGAAAGATGCAGCAGAGCACAGATGTATGTTATGCATTTAGCATGGAGCTTTTGAAAGAGGGTCAGATTAGCAAAACAAACTTTCTGACATGGCTTTAACCATATCATTTTATTAATTAGGAAAAATGTTTTTAAAAAGGCCAGGGCTTCTACACCCTTGCCAGATGGTAATTCCTCACACATATGTGGCCAAAACCATACTAAAGGATTAATTGTTAAATAACAAAAGTCATAGTATCTATCTCGAGACAAGATCACGGTGCACGCTTAAACTGTGTAACCCATGGGGTTACAAGAGCAACCACACACAAAATACACACAAAATTGTGGCAAGATTATCCGTTTGTGACCTGACTCCGCAGGTTGTGCTACCCTGACCTATGCTGCCAACTGACAGAGGAATGTGAAAGGGGATGGCTGGGAAATGTAAGGGAATGAGAATCACCTTCTCGTCGGCTCCCAGCCAGCAGATGCCCAGCCAAGTGCTTGACTCCCAACACCACCAGAACAAGTTAAAATGTGAACAAGCAAGAAAGGCACAATATTTAGGAACAGGCACAGAGCCACCTTTCTTTGTCTATTGCAAAGAATACATTGCAGGTAATGCTCTCCAGCCCAAGACACTTTTCTCTAGGTTCACTAGGGAGGATATGATCTAAGGATAGATAGGATTGAACCTCAAGAAGATCCTGGAAGCCCAAATGAAGAATGTATAAAAAGGAGCATGGCCCACTGCCAAACGATGCTGAGCGAAGAATGCCTGAACAAGTGGCCAACAGTTGGGTCTTATGCGAAAGACAACCCAACAGCTGTGGAACAGGGAACAACATTACCAAAACATTCTCCAGGAACTAAGAAGGGACGCTCCCTGAAGCGTCCTTTCTTCTTAGTTCCTGGAGAATGTTTTGGTAATGTTGTTCCCTGTTCCACAGCTGTTGGGTTGTCTTACAGAGTGACCGGCCTGCACAAAGTAGATGTCCTCTCTAAAGGCTTATTCAGAAGTTCTAACAAACACTGAGCTAGAGACAGATTCTGTGAGGAAAAGCCAGTGTGTGCGCGCGCAAGTATTTTGGTATACAAAAGAGGGAGATCTGCATCGCCCTTTCACCTTCAACCTAATGGTCTGTACCAACACCAAAACTACACTGCACACAATAAATCTCCATGATCACAGGCAGGTCCACACAGTGCTGCTCGAAGTTCCCAGATGCCAACTAAAAGACAACACCATGTGGCATGCCATTCGGATGAGATCGGTCTCCTTGACCAACACAACCAAATTTAAACTAGACACATCCAGCAGGTCAATAACTGAGAACTGCCATAGGTCATCCTTTCCAACAGCAAGACCAAGGGCACCAAGGCAAACGCCAGAAGGCTGCAAAGCAATGATGAGTAACAATCGACAGGTCATCCGAACCAAGGAAAGTATAGAAAGGAGAGGATTCCCTTCTGAGGCTGAGCAGAATCCCAGCTGCTGGAGTAGAGAAGAACAAAGGCAGAACCACAGACCAGAGGCTGGCAACAGACTGGCCACTATGCAATGTCCTGTAGTTTCCCCAATTGCAAGACCTATCCCTTAATGCCAAGGTTGTTTGAATGAGGGATTGAATACGAATATGGAACCGGATGCTGTACATCTTATTTTATTCATGGATTTACAAAGGTTTTGCCTTCCACCCCAGCAGTGTTGCCACCTGCGGCTGTGACAAAGCTTATTCACTCACTCGTCCATTGGTAAAACTCCAAAAGCTCCATTTTGATTGTTCTGATCCAGGATGCCGCCATTTGAGCTAACTTAACTGTTTGGAGAAAGGTGAGGGTCAGTTCTTCCAGTCACTGAAAGGTGAAAGCAGAACGTGCATCATTAATTTACAAGTGCATTTAGCTGAATGAAGCAGCCTGCAACCATCCAATTTACATATTTCTTGAATGATAGTTTACACCCAATATTTACTAATGTACAGTCCTCATCGTTTCAAAAATCTCCTTAGGGTTTTTCTATTTCTCCCCATTAGGAGTAGATGGAGGCAGATCATGCCACTCCACATGCCTGGTCCCCAAAGATCGTAGATGGTTTAGCCCTTGCACCATCCTATTACACTTTGGGTGAGCACCATACCAGAGGCACCTCCTCCGTGCCATCCCACAGGAGGATCAAGAAAGAGAGGAAGAGAAAGTAAAATAGAGGGAGTAGTAAGATCAGGGAGAGGAGAGAAATGGAGCATGTGTGGGAAAGTGTGAAGAGTGTCTGACATTGGCTCCTTAAAAAAAACCATCAAGTCCTGTTGACGACCCTGGCGGTATTAGACTATGGTACCCCGAGAAGATCCCCAAAGGGAGGTAGATAAGAGAAGGCGGATTGCCGTTACGCACTCATCTGCTGATAGCATTGAATAGTTAGCGATGGCTAGCTCGGGTATCTAGGGTTTAGGGATTTATGCCTTCATTAGGGTAGTAATGGCCCACCAGAGGTTGAGAGACGGAAGCCTATTAGAGTACCCTGTACACCCCCCGACCAAAAAAGGAATCACATTTAAGGTTTTTATTTTCACTGCCCAGCTTCTCTCTGGGGGCATGCTCAACCAGGGATTTAAAATAAAAAAAAGATTTGTTGAGCCAGAGCTAAAAAGCAGCGTGTGCGTGTCGTATAACGTCTCCGAAGTAGGGGCTACCTCTAGGGAAGGAGGAGCTTGTACATAGGGTTCCGCCAACTTAGCTTCCATTATTTAGGACCCCTTTAAAACGTGAAAATGTCTTCTAGGTGGGTCCTAATGTGCCTTTTCGCACATTCCCAAATTCAAATAGTTATTATCCCATTGGTATGTTTGTATGGCACTAGTTCACCTGGGGAGACAAAAGTGGGCCCTGTTATCTGTTGGTGCCAAGCTAAACAGGATCTTCTAGGTTACACGTAGGAGCTACATAGCTCCCAGTAGTTTGAGCCCTCACCAAGCAAAAGAAGCATTGCTCAGCCACCGAGTGTGGGACAGGGTAGGGAAGTTCTACATGAGAAACACCCCGAGCACAGGATGTGGCATTTTAAGTAGTGCATTCACAGATTGGCACACCAGTAACCTTGAAAAAAATGCATTTGAAGATTAAATCTTGGTAAATTTACAAGAGATTAAAACAACCGCATTCTACTATAGAGGACCAACTGCGTGGGCACCGAAGTGTATAGTCCAGCGTGAAATCAGCTCTCCGGAGAGGAACAGGGTGGAGAAGACAACAGGGTAACAGTAGCAATGCAATTAAGGATATCCACATAGATGCGATTATGAAAATATGCTTTACAAAAAGTAAATCAATGATTTGTGCAGGTTACAAACAAGTAATGCACGTTAAAAAAAAGTCTCTAGAAGCATCTTTTAAGACTTGACCATATGTTTTAGGGTCAACTGCAAAGTCAAGGGCCAATTGCGGCCTTGAGTGGCAACGTTGATAGTTCACACCCAAAGGCTATTTGTGGGCCTGAATATGCTCGAAAAAGGATCGAGTATCTCACAGAAAACGAGAGATGGACTGGCTCCTGGTGGCAGAGGGAAATATTATCACTGAGGTTGAGCAGTACCCACTGTCAAGGGTAGGACCCGGTGTTCAAGATACATTCCAATATTATAAATGCTTTGGCATCACTCAGTGCCTTTAAGAAGGCAATCTGAATGTTGGTCAACATCAAGGTTCCGGTAACTTCAGCCATTTCCGACAACTCAGATTATGTAGCATCATTGGCAGCAGTTCAGGTGGCAAAGAAGAGAATTTTCTGTAAAGAAGGATTGCTGTGACAAAGTGGAGTAGAACTGTGGAACCTGGGGTACACCCGAGCTGTGCGGAGAAGACTCACTTCTGGTGCTGGAAAAGTAGATGGTGTTCAACGGATGCAGTTCAGGTAAGCGATCAACTCATCAGAACTCTCACATGATTTGTTAGTTTCTTCTTGTTCGTGTCCTGTTCTTAACTCGTTTCTCGCAGCGCGAATCTTTGGTTTTGCTGGTTGCCCGTGTACAGTGCTTCTGTGTCGGGTCCATGCAGGGACAAGTAGCAAGACTTCTCAGAGCAGGGGAGTCTTGGGAACATCAACTTGCCTATGCTCGCCAGGTGAAGGGGAGAGAATAAACGGTTTCCTGAGACCATTGGAAGTCAAAGGTCTACAAATACGGTCAGCTTTGTAGACGAACTGTTTAGGAAGTCAATAGCACCCTGAACGCAGGTTTGGGAGAATCTAACGTACCACATACCCTCGAGAGACTGGGACACCATTATTTTCTTGGGGCTACTCAGCATCCCATCCATAGATGGTAGGCCACGGGTTGCCATCCACATACAGCATCACATCCCATCAGTAATCTCCTGCCTCCCAAATATCCGTGATCTTGGTTGGTAGAATAAACAGACAATCCTAAGGAGCACTGAACAGTTAGAACGAATTCCGCCGAGTAGTAAATGTGACATACATGCTTATCTAAAACAAATGTGCCAAAAACTGTATTAAATCGGTCTCACTTTTCAGTCAAGAGAAGCCCATTGGTTTTCAATTGCTGCTGCTAGGAGTAAAGAGAACAGACATTGACATTTAGGTTTGCAATGCATGAATAGTCGCTAATATTATATATGGTGCAGTACTATTACTACGAGTGAGGCTTTTTGCTTTTTAAGTAGCGTTCACATTGAACTGAATGGCTGCTACAGACTCCCAATTTGGCAGAGAAGGTGCAAAGAGATTAAAAGGAGTAGCCCAGGATCACACATTTTGATTGTGGTACAACAAGAAATTGGCAAAATAATTATATTTTCCAAGCTCCACTGTCAAAATCAATGCATTACTTAAATTAAAGATAGCAACTTCAAGAAAAAGAGTGAAACATTTGCTTAATTAAAACACAGAGGATGTGTCGGAGGTCGGATACCGAAAGGCAGAATTTTCCCCTACTCAAAAGCACATCCTCCCAACTAAAAGAACAGGCCGCTCTAGCCAGACATTGGTAAAAGCCATACGTTTATTGGATGCGCGTGTTATAATGCTGTAGTGCGCTCCAGCTCCTACATTCAAGGCTTGTAGTGTCCGAAAAACTATTTAATTGAAAAGGATCTATTAAATGTACATGGGTCGTGCTCGCTTTGGCAGCACGTATACTAACATTGGAACGATACAGAGAAGATTAGCATGGCCCCTGTGCAAGGATGACACGCAAATTCGTGAAGCGTTCCATATTTTTAAAAACATTATGTACATGGGTACTAAATAAACGTGTGTTTGAATGTGTAATAATGTGTAATAAGCCAATAAGAGGGGAAAAGGCAGTGTCGAATGGATTCACGTATCTCATCAAATGTGATACCATGGAGTTGTCAATTACTAGAGGAAAAAATGTAAATGTGACTTGTACTTGTCTCAGCAACGAACTTATTGGGGGGTGGGAGGGGAATATCCTTGTGATGGATTCAATTGATATAAATGTAACATCCCACCATAACACATACACTCGCAAATGCTTTGCTTCGTATCAAAAACACTGATCAATAACAATGACCTTTGTTAAAAACTACAGGCGAGTGACCCTGGTTTGTTTGCGAAGTTAAAGGTGCAAGGACTTGACATGCAACGCAGACACTTTCTGGAGGGCCGTCCCCCAGCAGACAGCTGTCTGTTTCATTTGCATCTTATCAAAATGGATTCCCTCTTTTGAGCCCCGAGCGTGGGAGGGTCCAGCAGCCATTAAGCGTGGAAACTGACACTCCTTTCAGGGGGCTAGTGACAGGGAAGCCAGTTCTCCTGTCCCTGGCTCGGGGTTGCACCAAATCTTACAGCACGCCACGCGCGCATAAAGCCGCACTTGTGAAAAGCTCAGCTGCAGGGGTAGGGAGGGAGGTCATATTTTCCGGTTTAACGGCATAACCCATTATGTTATGCTCCTAAGAAAATCATACAAATTGCTCTATAACATGTCTGTTGAGAAGGGAGACCTCTTTAGCAAAATATGTTGCTTTCAATTACAAATAAAGTACCGTAAATTACCCCATGGATAAAATATGGCTCACTGTGTATGCTGCTCGATTTCCACAACACAGAGGAAACATTGCTAGAACATGTGTACCAAGTACCACTAAGAAAAACGGTTAATGCTGCATTCACGAATTACCTCCAAAAAGACACCAAAATACCAAATGTATTAAGTCGTTGGGTTCACCTTCTGAAAACAATCCCCAATCACTGACGAGAAGCGTGCTGAACATCAATCAGTAGCAAACATTGTGCTCAATGCTCTGAACACTTCACAGCCATCTTGCTCCCCCCCTAAAAGTAGAATTGGTGCAGCCCTGTCCAATGCAAAGAAATGTCAGTCTACTTCGGATCTACTCAATCTGGCCAAGCTACTTGTGAGAACAGGACTCCAACACCAAACTCCTCTAGGAGAGAAGAGCCTTCCAGATAAACTCCAGGCAGAGTTGCAATCCATCCAATATAGAGGTGACTTCATGTGCCAACACCTGCAGGATATCAATGCAATCGTGATCATTTTCTATGTTTCTCTTAAACCACATCACTACAGAATGTCACGTTATCAAAGAATAGGTACCATCAAAAGATTTATTGAGGGTGCTGGCGCATGAAGTCCCCTCTCTGTATTAGATGTTTTTGGTTTTGACACAAAGGGTATGGATGCCGCTGGCAACCACTTGCTGCCTACCACTTTATGATTGTGTTAGCCAGTGCAAACAGAGTTTTCCATGCCCTGATTTCAGACAGAGGGTTTCAACCCAAACAAATAACCAAAGTCGATTTAGATTTGTGTTTTCAATTATCTCGATCTGGAGGCGATTGGTGGGAGGCATTGGCGCCTTGGCGCTTGTGGACCTCTGCAGGATTTGACATCATAAACCATGACCATTTGTTAAACAGTCTACAGAAAATTGCCATAAAGGCTTTGCCCCTCAAGAGTTCGACTTTAAGATATCATAGTGCTCTGTGTGTTCAATGCCTTCTTTCAAGGTAGGTCCAATTCCTTTCATAATAAAAAGGACTCAATCCTTTACTTTCAAATTATACTACTCTGTGGATGATTCATAAATAATCCTACAACTGAAACCATCACGCCCCCCTCTGCTGTACAAGGCAATGGGTCCTAACTGGCTTAAATAAAAACGCAGCAAGACATGAACCCTTGTAGTGGGCTCAGACTAATGTCCCATCTTACAGTCCATCTGGTCGAAAGCACTGGTGAAACTACCTCAGAGTACTGCTAAAATCTGGATACATAGCCTAATCTCCTCAAATTGCAGGTGGGGAAAACTAGCTTCCTACCAGCTCAAGATAATCCAAATGATCTAACCCCATAGAGATAATTTCCATAACAGAGGGGTGTTAAATGTAGCAATAAAAATGGTGACAGAGCTTGGCGAGGAGGGTCAGGTGGGGGGTCACCCTCTCTTGGTCCCCTTCGTGTCTTGGTTTGTCACTACCCTGCAGCCAGTCTGGGTGGGCAGGTGGGGTTCAAACAAAAGAAAACTTGTTCAAAAACATTCACATCCCTTCCTGGTTGCATGGTGTGTGCTCTAGAGCATAGAGTGTACTCGGAATGCAACATTGATTTTAATCCACTAGTTTGCACCCTGCTAGCAACAGATTTGTTTGGTGCACCACTTGTTCGTGGCCACCGACTGCTTTAATTGTTGCTGTGGTGCTACCACAAAGAGGATACCCGGATTGAAGAGAGAGAGGACAACACAACTGTGTGGTAAGGTAATAGGTAGGATAGCGGTGACGAAAATGGTAATCCCTCGAAGGTTGCTGTATTATTTTGCAAATGTACTGTATATAACCAGCCCTACAGATAAGGGGTGTATCAGCCACTTTAATTCCCTAAAAATATGCAAATATTCCCAAAAAAATACAACTGGGGAATAGAAATACCACCAACAAAAAATAGGAACCGGGCACACGGGACCTTGTGCCCCTGCTTGTTATTTGTGCACCAGTAGTACATGTTGTGCCACAGAAAGAGCCTGATACATGGAAGTAAACATGTCTTTTTTTAATGCTCATGAAAACTAGGTGCAAAGAAATAATGATTACGAACACATTTCCGTGTTCCATATGAAACATTCTTTTACTTACTTATAAAATACTCTCGTTGGGAATGGGATTTACCCTTTCACCATCTACAAAATCATTTTACTCCCAACTTTAAAGAATAGGAAGTAAAATACTCTAAGGGGCTAATTCATGGAATTAGTGCACCGAAAAACTGGGATTTGTGCGCCATTCTGCCCGCAAATCCCTGTTTAACAAATGGGGATTTGCGGGTAGAATGGCGCACAAATCCCTGTTTTTTGGCGCACAAATTCCATGAATCAGCCATTAAATCTTATCTGAAGCACTACGTAAAACATACCTGTGGGTTGTAGGATGTTTTAATCGAGCAACGTCAAAATCAGGGTAACTTTCCACCTATCCCAAACCAGGCGCAAACAAGTCTCGATTCTTTGATAAAGTTCTTTTTATGAATCTGGAACCCCCCCAATTATACAGTATTGGTTCCTTAAAACCTACTCCCCTTTCAGGACAAGAAACAGACAGGGTTGCACAGAAGGTATATTTGGATTTGGGTTGTTTTACCAAAGTATAAACAATTGCAGCAGAATTGTCCGTAGTCAATTTCGCCTCAAATCAGTTTTTACTTCGGCAAAAGAACCCAAATTTGGCCATAGACCAAACCCCCCTCCTCCTCCCCACCCCACTTACATTTTCACTCGCTGCCGCCGCTTCTCCTGTACCCTTGCAGCATCAGTTGCGCCCCTCTAACGTGGATCAGATCTGACGGCACAGGATCCCTTTTTCTTTTTTGATAGTTTTTTGTCTGGCTCCCCCGCTTCCAATGTCAAGAAAGCAGGGGACACCCCTGTAACCCCCAAAACACATAATAGCAAACATGGGGAGCAGGGGACACCCCAGCAGCACCTGCTCCTCATGTTCAGTATTTATAAGCTTTGATGTTTTAGTACTGGCTGAATTCAGCCAAATGGTCCATGCAACAATTATTTTTTAACTTTTTGGGTGTTTCTGTATATTTATTAACCAAATAGAAATAATTTAATCAGTTTAAAGATACACAAGTTATGCCTCCATGAAATTTCTATGCCAATGATGAAAAATAATCAACACACTTTTTATAACAGCTGCATCACCATAAGCATCTATACATTTGCTTCATCCTAAACGTACATGCACCATGGATGGAAAATGCAGGGCTCTAAAACGAAGCTTTCATTTGTTAAAAACAACAAATTAATTATTATCCCTGCCTATCCAATTCTCTCTACTTCACTTTAATTCAAAATAGATGCCATCCCCTTTAGTCAATAGACATGGCAGAATTTCAGCAGCATTATAAAAACTCATTTACAACAAACTACTGGACCTTCCTGTAGGTAAATGGCATGTAGAACAGAAACTGTATGTTCAACATGTATATAGGCTTGAGTCCCTTCAGTGATGTTTCTCTTTAATTATAGTGTGAAAGCATATCTTTCTCACCTTCAGTGGGCAACTTTAAAAGCAGGAAAACGGGTAGCAAAAAATCACACTCTCCCTTTCATTCTGAGCAACTCGGCATCAATAACAATATTGTGCTTGATGGCGTAACCAGAAGCAGCTTCAATTACTTTGTTTGTCTCGCTATGCACACAGTGAGATATCATATGCTCGTCTATGCTTGTACATTGTACAGAATAGGAGTCAAGGGATCTCCCAGTTTACACACCATAGGATCTATAATCCCAGAAGCACACGCGCTCCTCAAATATCTACTTGTTTCTAAGGATATACAATCAATTAATATACCCTCACTCCTCAGTAATTACAAATAAATGGGGCCATGATTTAATCTAATCCCCTTGATAGTATCGCTCCCCTTCAGATTACTTCCCTTTTAGATCATACTCGCATACAAATTTCTTTGGCGGTCTCAAACAGGTGAGCACCCTCTTATTGACTGGTTCAATTCCTCCCCTCTGGGACTAGGTGGGCATCAGTAAGAAAGTTGGGATCATGTTTCCTCCACAGCCTGTCTGCGGTCTTTCCCACTGAAGAAGCCCTGGGATATTAACTCCTGGTAGTCTCTGCTCTCCTTTTAAACCCATGAATGGATTATTAGCAATCTATTCCTTCACCTTCCTGTTATCAATACTCCCTTCGGTCCTTCTTCCCCATCAGTCAATTGGTGAGCGAGTATGTCTTTGACTCTTTATAGAAGAGAAACCGCTCTCTTTTGAGGTGTGTATAATTTCTTCAATCTAATGGTTCAATGTATGTGATTGGACAGTGATCCAAAAAGGGACATCACATTAGATCTACCCCTTTCACAGCCATTGGGCATATTAATCAAGAGGGCAGTCTCATGGGAGCAACTACTCAATCCAGTTTCCCTCCCATTTGATGTGATGTCATCTCAGAAATGTCTTGCATTAAACATTGTAACATTCTGAAATAGTAAATTCCACATATGTACTCAGTTACTAATCGATTCACCAGATTTATTTTCTGGGGGGAAATCAAATGATGTAATTTATTTTCTTGGTAGGACCCAAGGTTATTGACTTACATATTTTTCCATTTAACTCACTTCTACCTTTATATACAAATTACTTTCCCCATCTCAAAGTAATAGGCTCACCAATGCGGACGCTAGGACAGATAGATGGGCTGTTTTGGCACTACGACATACTAATTCACTTAATTTGCATAATGAAAATGACCTCAAATTTATTTTGTATACCACATGATAGGACATTTGAAGTTGAACAGTTTAAAAAAGAAATTAACTCTCTACGAGGTTCAAGAATTATGAGCGAAATAGTGAATCACAATGTAACATTCAAAAGGCATTTTCTTTCCACTTTACACTATATTCTACAGAAGACAATTTTTCTACCTGGCTACAGAACACCTGGTATCTTTACTGTTAGTTCAGGGCTGAAAGTATTTATTGAACAAGAGTGTAGGAGCCCCTCTACTGAGGACGACCATGGCACAATTAGCCTGTTCTACAGAATTTCTTCATATAAAGGGTCTAAAACCAAGTTTTAGCTCACTATGCCTTTGAGAGCTTCACCTCAATAAGGAGGTCCAACAAGGCCAAAACACGTGTCTGGGGTTGTTGATGGTACTCTTGTTCAGAGGAGAATTGCTAAGCATTTTGGTGTGGCACTGCCCTTGTGGGAGGGAGCAGACTGTTATACAAATTGATATTTCTCCTCTCTGAAGGGTCCAGCGAACTAAAACATGGTTGTATACCCTCCCGAGTTGAAGGAATACCATAGAACAGGTTATCAGAAACATGTTTGTCCACATTAGAGGGGCTCCCCCACCTTTTTCATATGAAAGCATTTGTGACCTCAGAGACCTGATCTCCTTGTAGTTTCCGGGGCCTGGCAGATTTTAGATACAACATTCTGTTTTCCCCAGAGGAAAAGTTCCTTCCTTCAGGAAAGGCCTGGGAGATTTAAATATCAGATTTGGATAACACAGGACCACTGGTCAAGTTGAGTTTCTTTGTATTCTCATTTCCTTAATCCCAACATACACATAAATGGCGGCCATAAACGTAACACTTAGAATTCCTGTGGCCTAGTCGCAGGAAAGTCGTCACCCTTATGGCTCATCTTCCTACAAATTCCAATTCCTTGAGAGGGGAAACTATCTGTTGTCCCATCTAGTTTGCTGGTGTTTGGGGAGTTGAACAGAATACCATAGATCAGAGTTCAGTCCTGGCTTGGTACGATTCACAATTGCAGCTTTTAAATGTACATCTTCTTGTTCCCCTCGATTTAACTTTTTCACCAAACAGGGCATTTTATCCATTGTATTGGCTTAACAACTGCTATCAAATGGTCCACCTTTTCAACATCTGCAGATTTCCTAATCCAAATTCTTCATTTCTGTGAAGGGCAATTGAACAAACAGCAGCCGAAAATGCACATTTGTTTTTCTCTTCAGATTAATCACTTTCCCATTTTAACAAATGTTGCAGAATACTTTCTTGTACTTGACATGTTTATCTTGGGCTCTGTCACTATATTTCGATGTTAGGCAACTGCAAACATTGAACATTTTGCTTGCACATACGTTTTTCAAATGCTGTGCGCAGGTTGCAGCCTACATGCTTGTTTTTAACATAGCACATTGGTCTGCATCTTTTTCTTTTAATTAGATTTCCCTACAATGCGTATTTAAAAGATTTCCTTCCATCATTATGGAAATCCTATGGGCAAAAGGTCGTAGACGTGTAGCCCTGTCAACACTACAGAAACCATATGTAACGGTTGGCTTGCAGGTATCAGATTTTGAATCCTACTACCTAGCGGCACATTTTACAATATGTTACCCAAGGGCTTGCAGACGAGATGACCCCTGAATGTAGACTCCTATGAAGTTCAGAAAAACCTTATAATCTAAAAGAAATACTGTGGGTATGTGACAAAGGAAACATAGGGATATACTTGTTAGATTTATGTAAACAAATATGGGAATGTGCGTACATAAAAACGGGTGCAGTGAGCCCATACTCCCTCCAATATTCCCCCAAGCATGACCACCAGTTGCATGGGTAAATCCTGTAGGAAAGTCTTGGGAAACAAGGGAAACAAGGGGCCTAGTGGGGGAGGGGGAGATTAGTTTGTGGAAGGTTGATTAATACCTTATTCAGACCTCTGTAGTGGCTGGTTCCTAGTGATTGCATCGAATGCCAAAGTTTTGAATGCCAAAGTTTTGGGAAAAAAAATGCATCGAAAACATTTCTTTTTTTTTAAAGGTGGGGGTGCGTGGGGAGTCTCACCCCCCCAACCTTTAACCCCTTAAAGCCCATTATAGTAAAAAAAAAACAAAAAAAAAAAAAACACTTTACTTACTAATTTTTTTTTATTTTTTCGATGCATTTTTTTTTCTCCAAACTTTGGCATTCCAAGCAATGCCTGGATACCATAGTGACTTGGGACTGCAAAAGGGACAGTTCGTATTCTGTTCTGGATTGACTGGTAAAGCAAGGAAAACATGGGAATTACTGCCTGAGGAACTTCCATGTGACCTATTATTGACTGGCTAATACACCTTATGGGAAGGTGACTGCCATATCGCTACAATTTTATTAGAAAATATTAATAAAGTTGAGTTTAAGATTTAGAGCTTGGGAGAGAGATTTACACCAGATGTAAGATGAGGAACAATGGCGAAGATATGCTCCTTGTGATGAATCTGATGGTATCATCACTCCTTTCCCAGCGGTGGCTTCCTCCCATATGGCGAGGGGACGGCATCCGCTACCTGATCATGACCCTGGGGGTGGTTATTTGAGGGAGGATCACATGGGGGGGTCGACAACCTCCGGGAGAGACTTATGGTATCATTGGGTGAGATAGGGTATCCCCCTTTTCTTTCCCGAAGATACATCTCCAATTCCCCATGCCCTAATAGCCTATTTTAACACCTTCCCCCTTCCACCCATGGATATTAGAACAAATCTTTTGCTACACCCCAAAGGCCAACACTCAAAATCTAACCGGCCATGTAAAATTATGAGACACTTTTTCCAATTCAGCATACTCTTCTTCCAAACCTAGTTTGCCTTTAAGACCCATTGCAACATCCATACAGTGTTTTCAGGAAGGTGCTACTATTCCCACAATCCACACGACACTGGGATGAGGAAGAGGAGCGGAGTGATGCAGAGCAAAGGAATCTACAAGCACAGGCAGCGTTCTAGTGGCAGCGAGCCTACACCTGTGCCTGCGACATTTAAATCACTGAAGCAGGGAACACAGGGAGGCTGTCAGGAGGAAGTTGCTCCTTTCCGTGTGCATCTAGGAGGAAGTCAGTGGAGCCAATCGGCTCAGGGACCTGAAGGGAGTAGGCTGCTGGAAGCGGATGACACACAATGAGAACGGCACAAGCCAGCATACTGCTGCTAGGTGTTCGCCAGCGTTGAAGAACAGGAATTTGTTCACCGGAATCCCATGTGAAGCAGACTAGTACAGCAGAAGCCTCAGGAAGCAGGAAAATGGTTGAGAAATAGTCACGCAGCAGAACGTAACAGGAGACCGCCGCAGAAGGCAAGAGAAATGCCAACAAGAACTAGTGAGTCCACGGAGGGAACACCGGGGGGTATTGGCAGCCACGCCAAACCGAGATAATTACAGAGGGGGAGAGAGAGAGAGAGAGAGAGAGAGAGAGAGAGAGAGAGAGAAAGAAAGAAAGAGAAAGAGAGAGAGAGAGAGACAGAGAGAGAGACAGAGAGAGAGACAGAGAGAGAGAGAGAGAAAAACAGAAAAGAATGAAAGAGCAGTTTTCGAAGAGAAGAGACTGTCAAATTTGTCAATGCATGTTGCAAGCATATAAGAGAGACACTAAAGAGGCCACATTTAAGAAACCAAGTATATTAGCCAGTGAGGCTAAAAAGCAGAACCATCAAAGGTGGGAGAGTGAGCAAGAGCTCACATAGGAAAGGAGCCCTGACAGAAGAGTATGCCAGGAAGTTGCACATGTGTAAAATAAATCCTGGTAGGGAAATACACCAGGCATGATGGAAGTGAATACGACACAAGAACTAGCCAGTAGGATGTGTTGGTTTAAGAGACTTGGGAACAAAAACCCTGGCAGTAGAGTACACCATGTATCCTGACCACATTTAAAAAGAAAGACATCAGCTTGAAGATCGCTTTTATTGTTGACCCATGGGAAGGTCAAGAACTGTTAGAAAGCGATGAAGAATCGAGGGAAGGGAAGGACACCCATCCTTTATAGATTTCTTTTTCTTGAACATTTATGAAGCACTGGAGGCCAAAGACATTATCCTTTTCACCTTTAATTTATTGTATAGAGTGTGAGGGTCAGAATAGTACTTTTGGAACAGGACGGTTTTGTTCTGAACATTCTGATACCGACAGATCCTTAGTTTTGAATTTAGGTAGGGCAACTATGCTAGTGCGGGGACAGTGAGGCATTTTCCCAACCCCTTCTATGTTCTAATAAGAGTCTTTAGCCAAAGTCATGTCTTACTTGTGTCTGGGTATCATTCCTGAAACCTCACATTCTATATGAATGTGGTGTCCCAAAACGCTCATCCAAAACGTATACAATAAAACATACTCCACAGAAAATACTTAACACCATCAAGATTGCATAGAACTAACCCCTTGAAACCTAATGACTGCTAGAAATGTGGTTCTACAGAACCCACATTCCTGCACATTTTATGGTACCGTCTGAAACCAAATCACTTCTGGAATACAGGGAAAGCAAACACTCAAGCTATAGTGCCTACACAAAGAATATGGACACCGGTAATGAGCCTATTGGGGCAATTTCCAGGCGCAAGATAATGAAACAAGTTAGTAAAATGATTGGCGTGGCATTGATATTTGCTAAATCACACAATCATGACCTGGTATAGCTCTTCAGGCTCTGCTGCTACTGCTTGGATGTCAGGTCTATTGAAATGATCAGGATCTGAACTGGTGACAATTGAGGCAGATAGTGACAACAAAAGTATCAGGCAGAATGGAATGGGCAACACTGCTGGATAGTTGGCTATATCCCCTCTAATGTCAATCCTCCATGAAGGCAAACACACACATTGTATATGTTATGATGTGGCAGGGAGACAATAGTAATGCTCAAACTGTAACTTCAAGCCTGTGATAACCATGCAGTAATCTAGAATTATAATCCAGTTCCTGAATTTACAAGGGTGGGGTGGGGTTAGTTGGTGGGGGGTGTTTCCTTGCATTTCCTCATGCATGTGTTGCACACATGGTTGTTTCTGATTGAGATCTGTATCTGTACTTTAAAAAAAATAAAGCGTGTGGAAAGGCAAGTAAAAAAAAAAGAAATTAATAAAAAACAGTATCCATGCAAGTTCACCTTTGTACACGTGTGCATGGAAGGACGAATGAGTGTGTATGAGCGAGTGAGAAGCCTGTATATATTTCTATGTCTCTAGGGGAGAGAATAGCAGAGGGCTGTATCGGCACAACTAAAGAACTAAACACGTCACTACGAAAGGGCTATACGGTGGTGGTATGCTGGCATACATTGTGCATAATCACGTCAGTTTTTTACAGTGGTGATACTGGATTTCCTGCTATCCCATCCTCTCATCTGCCCCTCACTCATTTTTGTTTCCTCCTGCAGATTAAGCTCTGGATACCTCAGGCAGGGGCACAGCATGCCACTCCACAGACCAGCTCAGGTGGACAGGGACTACTACAGTAGTGATTTTGCCCAATATAAAAGCCTACTAACAGAACAGAACATATTTCACACAGCAAGAAGAAGTGTTTACAGAGCCATACTGACATGTATTTGGACACAAGAACCACGAATGTTGTTATACACTGGCATGTATTAATGACGCCATCAAAAAAAAGGTTTTTATTGTGCCATATTGGCATTTGCGAACAGGCAGCATGGAAACATTTTACAGTGCCATGCTGGCATGTATCGTGGACACTGGCGCCATCAACATGTGCTTTACAGTGGCAGTTATGGTATATATTGGGGGCATCATCATAAAAAAGTGTTGTATTGCATTGCTTCATTCATGTTGATCAGGTATCCATCAATCATTTACATGTTTGTCATGTGTTACCATACAGAACCAATTGTAAATTGTGTGGAGGTGGGAGGCAGGGCAAAACGGGGGAGGTTGTGTGGGAGACCCCAGTCAGAGCCACAGTTTTGGACCAGGGAGTCAACTGACCAGGTGGGGGTGCGTTGAGTATGCAGATGGACTGGATCCCCCTTTGGTAATAACTGGCAGGTTACATGGAAAAGTGTGTACATAATGAAGGCACCACAATCTTTGTAGAAAACAGGAACAGATTTATTACAGGAAGAGGAGTAAACTCCTTGCCAGCATGATAGAGTAGACACACTGGACTAGCTAGGCAAACCCAATGACATGAAACCCGGGGCATGGGGAGTACCCTTGGATACGGGGGGGACAAGAGAGAAAGAGAAGGGTTGGAGGAGATGGCCAGTAGAGATGGTGAGGGGGAAAAGTGAGAGGGGCAGGCGCAGAAACAAAAGGGAGACAGACACAAGGGGGGGACAGACACAAGAGGGACAGAGAAGCAGAGTGTGACAGGGAGCCACAGAGGCAGGCTGCGGGGGGCAGAGGCTGAGAGGTTAGGAGAGAGAAGCAGGGGAAGAAGGGACAGAGGCCAGGAGGTCCATTGGTGGGAAAACAAGAGCAGGGCTGGGGAGGAAGGGAACCAGGGGAGAAGGATAAGGCCTGACAGGGGAAGGGTACCCATAAGAAAGGCTTCTGCCCCAACCCACATCAGCACACAATACCACCACCACCAGCCAAAAAAAAAAAACAAGACCCCCCCCCCCCCAGTCCTTGTTTGTTTGGCAAAAGTTGCCAGGGTCACTTCCAGGGCCAGCCCCCTCACCCAGGAGTAGTTGTATGGCTGTTGCCAGGACATGTATTGCTCCAACCACCTCCAGAGTTAGCCACCTCCGCACCAAGGAGTGAGTGTTTGGCTGTTGCTAGGACATGTTGTGCGATTCCCAGGTCAGGGGGGTTGAGCCCAGAGGTGTGGAAATCAATTGTAGGATACAGTGGAGGGCAGTTGGGAAGGTTATTTGTTGGAATAGGGAATGGAGAAGGTTCCCAGAACAGGGACTAGCTTGGTGGCTCTGGATAATTACAGGGTGGGCCAGCCAGAGCCCCCTCACCCCCACCAACTGCCACTGGGTCTCAGGAGAGCAGAGTAAAAATTCAGCCCTAGGTGGCAAAACAGGTTTTTCGACAATGGGAGTTGGCAGGCGTACTGTCCAGTGTGCCAGAATCAAGTACAAAATATAGTTATCAGGCAATGTGGGGACCAAGCGCAGTGAATACAGGACAGAATACACACACAGGGCACTTGACGGAAATATACAGCAAGCATATATTGAAGGGGGAAAACAAGTCTGCCGTGTTGCCTGCTTTTGAGGGGAGCTGAAGCCGCAAAGCAGGAAACATGAAAGTCAAATGAAGTTGTGCAATACATTGAATACAGTGGGGAAAGCCATGTACTAGAAATTTCCATTTCCGCAATTGTATGGCTTTTACCCAATTGTTAACAAAAATGGTGCTATAAAATGCACCACTTAAAACATTATTAAAAGAAAACAAAAACAATCCTGGGAGTGGGGTGGCAGAACCCTCCACCTCCCCAGAGCTGCACAACATTGGTTTAAGCTCTTCAAAATCGAGGTGCCTTCCCAGTATACTCCATCACCAAAAGCTGCCTCTGCCACCACAAAAAGGGCCGCTACAAATGCTCCACACGGCGGCTTCCCATTACACATCACAAGTATGTAATATCATTGCCCCACAGCCTGGATTGGCTTTCTGTGGCGTGACAAGTTGGCAGAGCATATTACAATCAAAGGGACGTACTTTGAAAGCCCATTTAAGGAGATTTTAGTTGGACTATAATTTACCTTCACTTGATGCTTGCTGTTGGCATCACCCCAGAAATGTCTAAGGAACTGAGACAAATCCCCAATATTTGCTACATTTATCCCGGTCTAGGTGTCAAGACAAGAAATAGACTGTGGTTCAGTTTTAAAGTACTGTTGAAGAAACAAACACAGGCTTTTTTGGGTAGGAGCACTATGAGCAGAGTGGAGACAATGACCAGCCAGAACGCTCTCCCTCTGCAGAGCCTACAAGTACCACGTGCAAATCTGAATGATCCGGCCGCTGAAAGACGCAACAGAGAATCCCAGCATTGCTGGTACAAGACCCTGCAGTGGGTCCGTGATATCCATGTGTGCGTGGACAGAGCCGGCTGAATTAAGTAAAGTCCCAGGGAACTAAGTCAACAACTGCGTGGCGAGAAATAGATTCCTCTTAAAAATGGATGGTGATGCTATTTTAAAAGCAAATTATGCATCTGTTCACATGAAAGTTGTACTTTGTGTCATAGATTTTATTTTGTGAGTGTAGCAGTCTTCTCTAAACTATTAGATTAGAAGAGATATGAAATTCGATTGGAGCCCATCAAGGATCAGGCCAGTGACTCCCTTGGTATGACTGGACAACCTTTAGAAACTGCACTTACAGAATATCCTCTTACTTAGCCCTATTTCAGTAAACGTCGATGTGACCCTCAACCAAAATCCCTAGTTTAAGTTAAAATCAGTTTTAATTTTGATCAGTCATATATGGTAAAGGATTTCTTCATTCTTTACTCCCACATTAAATATCTAGTAAGCTTACTGTTTCTTTTAAATTCTCGTCATGTGGTGATATTCACAATTTAGATAAGCTGCATGAAGGAGATAAACCCTGAAACACTTTCAGCATTATTACAAATCAGTCTATGATAATCTGCACAATTTCTGAATGGTTCACCAAGAATGTATTGACAATAACATAGTTTAAAGGTGGAATAGAAAGATATAAAGTCATATCATGACAAATGTAGGCAGAGAGATTTTAAGGGTTTATTACAAGGTACAGAAAGAGATAATTCCACGTTTGCGAGCAGCAGAAGACGCATAGCAGATATACAGTGCTATCTATTTTCAAATCTCATATGGAGTACTGCTGAAGTGCTGCAAACCTGGCCTTGTCAAGAGGGGACAGACCCCTCTTAATCGGGGATGGGAAGCCAACCAGAGGGTGCCAATTCCCGCTCCCTGCCCCCCCCCCTTTACCAGCATGTCCCTCTTTCTTAAGCCTTGCCCCAAACATAAGATATTTGCCAGTGTTTTCATAGAGACAATCCTTCCAGTCCAGGAAAGAAGGAGAGAAAACAAGGCGAGAAACTAGAACGAATGCCATTGATTCCAAGAGGGGAAATTGAAGACTGTCCGACTGCCACAGAGAAAGAAAAAAGACACAGAGGCTGCAATCCCGCAGACATGCATCGCCGGCTTCACTGGTGTACCACTGCAAAGGGGAGGTGAGCTGCTTGTATACACAGACAAGAGACAATTGTCATGGGGCCACCGGAAGGCTCCGGCAGGGACCCTGACATGTAAGAGGATCCCACTAGACAACTAGAGACCAAGGGGACAGAAATACCCCCCCTCTCCCTGTCAAACTAACTTGGTTACCCCTAACACCAATCCCTGTGATGATAAAAAACACTTACCGGGCTGGGCTGCCATGGGCGTTCTATGGCAACGCCTCCATAGAAAGTGGGCGGGGTTTAGCCTACTAATGAAGCCTTTGCAATGTACATGCATGCCGAGGGAGGGGAATACCGAGCCTCAATGGCCAAGGAGAGAAGTCCCCACAGGAAGGAGAGGAACAGGAAGCGGGAAGTGTTTTAATTGGGTGAGGTCAGAGGTCGAGGCAGACAACGACCAAGAGACCAGCAGGTGGAGGTTATTTTTGGAACATGTGAGGCATTGGCTAAAGAGTGAAAGTGCTACTGCGTTGTACATGTGTGTGTGGCAGGTGTGTTGAGAGGTTAGTGATGGAGGATGAGTGAGGAGTAGTAGAAGTATGGAGAGGTAGTGTGGACAAAGGTGTAGAAGTAAGGATTAGTAGTGTGGAGGAGGGAGGAACAACAAAAAGGTGGAGGCAGAACCTAGGAGGAGAGAGAACCTCAAGTGGGCAGGAGAATGGAGGAAAGAGTAAGGTGGAGTGGATAAGAGGAAAGAGAGAAAGTTAGTGTGAGCGTGTCATACAGAGTCTGACTGAAACAACCAGGGTATCTCTACGTTACAATCTCAAATCCTGGTAGCCCAACTAACCCCCTTGAGAGAATAGGGATATCTAGGGAGATCCCTGAGGGAACCTTACATAGAAAAGGGGGTTCTGCTTTTAGGTCTTGACCACCAAGATATGACAGACTTTAGACAGTAAGCGGGGGGGGCAACCTTCGATATCGACTAACCCAGGGATCAGGGACACACGGGTTAGGGGGGCTCCATATAAGATGAGAGAGGGGGCCAGCACTTGGGCTCACAAAGAAGTCAATATAAGCCCTTGAGACTGGGAGTGATTATTGTGCCATCCGAGACAACTATCAGGGCTACACTCTATTCCCCGCCTCTTTGTGACATTTGCAACAGAACCTAAAGCTTGCAAACAGATCCAGAGCATTCTGCCCTACAGTGTTCTCTAACTAAATTAGCCTTTTACACAGTCTATTCTGGATCGTACCACATCTGACCCTCTGGCTTAGCAGCTTCAAAATACTATTCTAGAGTTTGCCATGTGCAAAAATGTAAAAGGCAATCCCAGATACCCAGATCAAAATGATTTAATTGGGAGTCTGGAGCACACTTTGAGCCCATCACACAACCCAACACCACGTGCAACCAATTACCTATTGCTCCTCTAACCTGTTTCACAAAGACAATCTGTTTGAAGCCAAACATGCTTAGAGCATGATATCCTGGCTACAGTACCAATCTATGGTCCACCTTAATGCCCACACAAATGTGCAGTTCATTCCAACAATAAACTGCATACCAGGATGGAGTACAAATGTATGGTTTCAAAGCACACCCTTGGGTACCCCATCAAATTAATATTGCCCCAAATTAACATGAGATTGTACTAGTGGATGTATTGCTGGTAAGATAGCTTAGTGGGTTGAGCACACACTGCTGCGATCTGTGTGTGATCCGCAGGTTCGAATCCCGGCAAGGCCAACTCAGCCTTTCATTCTTCTGTGGTCGATAAAGGAGTACCAATTTTGTTTGGGTGATATTGTATGTGAATATGTTCTATGTAAAGCACTTTGGCGAAAGAGCTATATAACACATCATTATCATTACTGCGGTTCTAATAGGGCTTGCTCCACCTGACCAGTGAGATCTGAGATCTGGCACTGTGCAAAAAAAGGACTTTTTTGCAACATCGTAACAAAAAAGGGAGGGAGCCGTATATAAAAATGAAACTTTAGCAAACTAGCAGAAGGAACGGAGGTAGTGGGGGTGAGTGCATTCATCACTAGGGCAAAACACCAGAACTAAACAAGAAGGACTGCCCTTCCAGCCAAGAGAAAAAACACACAAACACCACTAACAACATAGTAAAAGATTGATATAATCACAGCAGCCAGCTATGAAGGCTTTCTGAAAAGAAGAAAAAGGATAGACTACTAGAAAGATTCCTAAATTGGACAGAAAAGATTTTCTTTGTCCCAGGCTAAATAAATTGGGCATAAGCACAAGCACATGTATGTTTCCAGGTACCACCATGCCTCCTTCTTACCACTCTTCTCTACAGCCCTTCAAAGGCTAGTCTTCAACAGGCTTGCCCCACTATCTCGGCAGCAACAACCACCTCAGCAATCCACTACAAGGGGCTTTCACAGATTGTCTTCTTGGCAAATAACTCACTCACGCCTCTAGCTTCATTATCAAGACCATCTCGCATCATTCTGGCCTCTCTGCTGCGTTGGTTATATTGTACTGACTACCAGAAACGTGCCATGGCTGGCAATTGGGTATCAGTGGTGCAGATGTTGACGGTCATATCTTTATGGCCAGTTGAGGTCTGACGGTGCTCTGTGAATACAAGGTCCATCCTACCATAAGAGGGTGTCTCCCAGGGGTTGCTCCCTTGCCCATCTCCTTTTCGCCCCGTACATCACTCCCTCTGAGAGGAAGACATTCTTCATTACATTTGGGTTCTTCAACCACCCCTTTATTAATAGCAGGATAATCAAAATGTGTGGCAATGTCCTTTACTGCCACGGTTAATGCAAACATGTAGGAACTGTGTTCCTTGTTCCAATTCTAGCCACAGTTCTGCAGCACGCATCAAGGGACAAGACTTTAAATAGTGTCTGTGGGCCTTATTTTTACTAAACAACTTTCTAGCCTCTAAATAATGTATTAAAAGGATGGATAAATGCGCAGATCTGTGTGACATAATATTTATGGGTTCAGCTAAGAGCATGGCGTCACTTATATTTACAGTGCTTAAGGTAATGCACAGACATTCGGCAGTACGCAATTAATGTATATGTAGTAATGGAAACAACAGCCGGATAGAAAATACTGCACCCTTCACGTTATGCTCGGGTAAGTTTGTTAGGCAATTTACAGTTCCAGATACATACATGCAATATGTCATTGGGGTTTGGGGGGTGTAAAGAGATCCACCAACTGTCAAACCTGGAAAAATGTTTGACTCTGTTAGCACACCAACACCACAGACACTTCATGGGGCAGCATAGAAACAACTCTCCAGCCATACGAATAAAAAACGACCAGCGGACCAGAGAAGAACTAACCCAAGATCTAATGGAAAAGAATGGAGAACACCATACAAACTGCAACACCCCTCCGTTCATCCACATAACGAGACCCAGAGGTAGGCCAGGGACCAGAAGCAAAAACACACACAACTCGACCACAACCTGGATAAAAGCTCCAACCTTCAGGAAATGCACCAACTTATAGTCACCATCCAGCTGCCTTCACCTACCAAAAAAACAAACCAAAAGCTTCCCCTGAAAACCCACCAATGCCCACGAGCAAGTTGACATGGAAGAAACAACAAAAGATGGAAAACAAGGAAAGAACTACAAGGAAAACACGCTTTCACTTCAAAATCCCTGTTAGAAGGAACACATCAGACAAGGGGGTCACACAGGAAGAGAAAACCAGAGGAAAAAAACCCAAAGCACCACACAGATAGGACCAACACACAACTCCCTCCAAGACTCAGACCAGAGAATTGCCCGTTCAAGAGACCACACAGACAATGTGGTCTGACAAGCTCCAAACCCTGCTGCCACCCTTAAAAAATAAAAACAACTAAGAAGAAAGTCAAAGAGTGAGGAGTGTCATTCTACCATCCGTTTGTGGAATTTTGATCATTTCTACCATCGTCAAGTTTAGTTTGGGCAATTATCTGGTGCTCCAAGCACTGCATATAACCCCAAACTGACATGGGATGCTTTCACAGAGGTGGCATGTGAGCAGGTAAACTCAGCCCATGGGAGGAGATTTTATAAGGCTGGTGAAAACCCATCATGCTACCTTCCTCGTCCTACTGCCCTGCACACCAAGCCAAGCGCCATGAGGTGTGGAGTCTCTCTTGTTGAGTGGTGGTTCACTGCCAATCCACTTCAGCTCCATCTTAAGCAGCCTTCAATTGTTGGTCGTACTTACCTGGACATGGTATTTTTTGGTCCCCGGTGATTCTCTCCCCTCACAGAGTTCAGGGACAGCTTCCAGATACCCCCAAATGGACCAAGAGAGTAAAATCATGAAAATGTCAATCTAAGTTAACGTGCATTATCATTTTTTATCTCTTTGCCCTGCAGTTTACCTACATTTTACCCAAAAATCTGAAGTTCAATACTTATATAGCTAAACCGTTTACTGACATAGATGCGAGTGCCACATGCACATGGCACAATTCCCGGGGCTCCTCGTGCTTCATGACGTTGCATGGCATGCATGCTGTGCCTCCTGAAACACCCTGTATGGCACAAGTCCTGCAAATGCTGGACTCCAACTCTTGGACTTTTGCTGTCTCTCATGATCGAGGGTGGAACCCAGCGTTCCACTACAATGGGGGCCATCTTAGGAAGTGGAACAGTGCAAACAATGTTGGAATGCACACTGTAGTCTGTGTTCTGGTCTTCTGCCTCTGGCTATCCTAGGAGACCAAACTGTCCAGAGCAGTCAACCATCATGCCAGATTTCCTAGCAAGCACCCACAACAAACGGGCACCCACAACCAAAAATGACTGATCGACTACCAACCAACGGTTCTCTAGAGTGCTTACCAAACATGCTGCCATGAACCGCCAGAGCATAGCTCACAGTTCCACTCACACACCACGCTGCTGTTCCAAAATGCTCTTTGGTGTCCAAATAAATCGCTACCATGAGACAACAGCGCGAGTGGCTTCTAAAGCTCCAGTCCAAAACAGGAGCCCATGGCTACATCCTGTCAACTCTTCTGGAGAGGTTCTGACAAAAACCAAAGTACTCCCAGAAAAGGAGAAAACCGCAACTCCTCAAAATTGGCACCTCCCAACCAGGAAACGTATTACTTGTGTGGGCGCAGATCTAGCCCGATTGAAGACACGGGCCCCTTTATGTCACATACTCGGGTTTATTAAAACATGTGCAGCTGCATACAGTAAGAGACATGAGGGGCAGGACACCCACTAGTCCATCAACACACGGCCATCTCACAAACCTGGAGCACTCGCTGAACTTTCACACAATATTCTACACGGCCATCACACCACACAAGTACACTATAACAGCAAGCTACAAACAACTGTTAAATTGTCCATTAAAAAAATTGCTGGAGTTTGCAGGGCTAGTCTGCCTCGTTAGTTTGCAACTACACGATAGATCGGAAATATGGTTTGATAATTTTGTTTTGCACATAGGTGCATGTTTCAGCTTTTAAAAACTGACCCTGCTGAAGGATTTTGCGTCATATCGAGCTCATTATGTATGCGTGATTTGTTGAGTTTGCTTAACCGCCGTTCCAGAAGCTACCACCAGAAAGTCAGTCCCTTATCCTACAATGTGACTCACGGGCCTATATCTCTGTTGGTAGGTAAAACGTGTGCCTTTTCCAGTGTGATCTTTTACACAAGAAACACTGACCAATGAACCGTTGATCTGGTAACACACTGCTGGAGTACAACTCCAACCACTTCCAGGCCTAAAATCAAAAGTCACTGCTAAAGTCAAGAATTCATTTCATATATAGGCAGCAACCTGGATAACTTTCATTGACTTTGCACATTCTGACAACTTCTCTCAAAGTCCAACAGTGATGAAATCACTTTCGCTTCATTGATTCCATCCAAAGTAATACCTAATTGGAGACTTACCGGGTGAATCATATGCCAATTGTCATCTGTCACTTGCAAAAAGCAATCTTGGGCTTGACCGCCATGCACCTTCGCAAACAAACAAAAAAAGTATGGATATTCGACCAAAATACTATAAATATATACTACACCGATTCGTCCGATTCATGAGCCTAATCGAGAAGCAGGTGCTCGAACTACAAAAAAAATCCAGAGGAGTTCAGGTTCCCCCAGCTCAGGCATGCTCGCAACAGTACTGCAATAAGGACGACAGGTCTGAAGGTAATAAGCCCTTTATCATCATGTGCGGCACATGTCTCATAGATACAGGAAGATGGGCCCACCATTCACACCACAACCCAGGCCAGTCCCCAACGGACCCTCCTGGAAGGCACAGCAGGGACATTCCATGCGTCACACAAGCATTCTATTGGTGACCTTGCATGCCGACAACACAGACACCTTGCACACAGGATATGATTACTCAAGCTATGGGTGGGGAAAAGGAAAATAGATGCACACTACTAGACATACACCTTGGATAGAACCCAACGTGCCACACTTCGGGGTGCTTCATTTTAAGGAGCCACCTGAATAGCCTTCAACAGAGGCCCAGCTACAAATGTGAATGCTGAGGATTACCAGATTTGAAGGGACATTGAGGGGAGGGCGGTGCGCACCCCTCAGATGAGCTGGATTCATAATTCCCTCAAACAATGTCCCAAAGCTACCAATATACCCCAATGTCATATGCGCTTGATATGGATGGAAGTTAGCCGAGATAAGGTTAGGTACCATCGCTTATTTCAAGTCTGCAAAGGCTGGGATCAAACCACCACGAGGCATGTCACAGATTTGAGATGAATACTAATATATTGCTGCTCCATTATCTGGGTTGATTTCTCCAGAGGTTTGAAACAAAAATGTTTCACCCATAAACAAATTCGCAAATGAAAATATAAAGGTTACACAAACGTGCACCAACACAAGGGGGATCACCAGGATAGGGTCAGCCCTCAAATAATCCTCATGCACAGACTACTACAAGCGTACCCAGACCCGCATCATAAACACTCCTGACAAACGCCATGCAAAGGGTTGTTTGTGTGCATTAAAACCCACCCATTGTGCAAGGCCCAAACCCAAGTAGCAACGCTCCACCTGCAGTCTCTTTGGTAGGTGCAATAAATAATTAACCTAGCCATTTGAACCTTACGTTTGTTTTCTCTTCTCCTGACAAGCTGTCTATTTCCCCATGGGGATAGTGAGGGGGGGTCGGAGGCAGAACAAAAGGAATGAGCAGCATTTAATATCAATGTGTGCTCCTGAAGTTACCAGCCGGTTAGCGTCACCTGCCACAGGTGAGGACCGCCTCTGCTAACAAGTCTGTGTGTGATACCCAAAAACATAACCGTACAAATTACGAAGAGTGATAAAAGAAGGAAATAATTAGCAGTAGCTTCAAATCACTCTGTTACAATGATCCCCCCATCATATACATAGAAACTGGTTCCTGTTGGTGAGCAAGTTGTCAGACAGTGGCCAAAACAATGTTCTCTCAGGACTATTGACGAGGAGTAGATATTACAAAGTCTGACGATGCAGAAGGCAGATTGTGAGGGAAAGTTGGGTTGCCCTACGGGCAGAAGCAGGCCCACTTTGTGAACGGTCTTAAAACTCAGAGAACGCAAGTTGGCAAGAGCACTCAGAGAAGACCCAGATGTGTTCTCGTAGGCTTCCGGTTCTTCATTGGGAACAGCTCTACTGCATGTTAATTCTGGAGCCATTCTAGTTTGGTGCAGCCAGAACAAAACCTCAAGGAGAATCAGGGTAAATGATTAAATTGATGCTATCTAGACACAAGACTCACTTGTTGTGCCAAAATGACCAGCTGTGGTACAAAGGGGGCAAGGGATTTAGCAGATCTGGGGGGGATACCATATACGTCATGACCCCCTCTCTGCCAAACAGATACAATTAAGGTATCAGGGACCTAATGTTAAACACCATGCCTACATTCCGACACCTGCAACAAGGAAATTGACTAGAAACAGGCTCAGCAGTATTAAGGGCACGATTTAACGTTAAATGAAATTTGAATTCAGAGATCAAAATATGGAATGCAGAGGAGCTAAATAAACAGCTCTGTGGCATCCACCAAACAGTGAGCAGGAGCTACATCTGAAGAACAAGGAGAAACAAACCTAACTTCCACATGTTGTGCAAGCTATTACTTGTGTCCGTTACATATAAACCATAAGGCTTGAAGTGTAATTTAGGGGTTTCCTAGCGCACTTGTACACAAATCCTCAAATACACTGAGTTAACATCACATAGGCAGGTTTTTATTGCACCATTTGTCATGGACAGTGTAAAATAGCTCCTAGTAGCAGCTGGTGTACAGCTTACCTTGTTCTCCTAGACCAGTGGCAGGAGTTTCCACTACCGACTCCTTGCAATAACCTGGCCCCATCAGGACTTACACCCAGTCTCAAAGTTGGATTGACTGTTTACGGATATTGCAATTTTCTGACCAAAACATTTGACAAGCATCTAACTACTGTTTGCTGACAAACTTCCCACCACCCCCTCCCCTGCTAGCGCCCACTCCCTGGATTCTCTGCTCCCCTCACCATGTTCTTCTTCCTATGACGGTAGATTGCTCCGTTGCTTCTCAGAGCAAGATCCGCCCATGGTAAATAACCCAAGTTAACGAAGCTAAAACATTCAATTTTTCACCAAAGATGGAAAGGGGGGCAAAGAAACTGTTTATGAGAAACATGCCTGAACCTAGCCTTCTCCTTAACAGGCCTTCCAAACTCGACACCGCGAGCAGGAGGGCAGTTTGCCTTCTGCCTGTGCCCAGGCAATCTTGGGCTTTTCTGCTTTGATTACCAATTACTGCCAATTATACTTGTAAAGCCGGTTATTACTTCTTCCCAATTGTCAATCACAATTACTGCTCATGCGGAAAAGCGGTAGCACAGTACCAGAAAACTGGCAGTGACAGACACACGGCTATAAAAGCACTGCTCAATAATCCCGGTCCACAACACTGACAACCTAGCCACCTGCTTCGCATACACACAGGAACTGTCTGGGGAGACGACAACTAAAAGCACATCCCGCCAGCATTTCGTTTGCTCGTGGCATAGCCTCCTTTAAACATTGTAAAGTAGTCTAAGGAATAACAAACTCAAAGGTTATTTGCACACTACAAAGGGAACCTGCGTCTTTCTGCATTGAGCTATTCCCTACGCAAATCAGATCAAAAGGGATGAAAGAGTGTGCCGATGTCGCGCTATTTAGCACAGTAATGGTAGATTTCAAAACAGAAAATTAGAAACCCATCCCAGCGCAGAGGTCCCGTATCACTTGGCACCAGTAACCTTGGTGAACTAATAGCAGGGGCTGAAACCGGACAACAGCTAAGGAAGCTCAAAAGTTGCTTTCAAATCGAAAATAAATTGACCTCCGCGCGCACACCTTGATTCAACGCAACACGATTTCATCCTGTACATTAACTCGACAAGGCCACTAAGAACATGCGGGAAACAAGATGAGAAAGTGCCAATTCACTCAGGTCAGTTTCCGCCCCATTAGCAAAGTGTCCATGGTACTCGTTTGGCGTGATGATGCCAGTATAGTTTGTTTGTTTTGCAAGAAACATTTGACTTAATCATGAAAAAATAAATGAACTGCACAAAAACCCTGAAAAAAATAAAACGGTTAAGAACAGTAATATCAAAGTACTGTTTACAAAGAGTGTGCTGACAAGCCCAGATCTCCATCAAGGTCGCCCCCTCCCCCTCTGCCCCGTGTGCTTTTGAAGTAAGTCTGAAGAACAAAAGGCCTCGCTCGCCCCTTTTGAGGTGCTCAAGAGAGGAGGAAAAAGAGAATTAGAGGGAAGCTCAGGTTACTAACCCCTCGCCCCAGCACCCTTAAGAGTAGAAGCCCAGCAGCCGAACTCAGCACACCAAACCCCGCCCAGCAGCTAAGGTTCGAAGGAAGCAATCCACACTTGTCAACATTGGGAAGTTCCCCTGACCCCTCAAGCACGTGCACTGACAGAATAGCATTTTTAATCAAGCAAGGAGTAGAGCGGTGCAGGCAACATAACCGCGCATTACAGGAGTTGACAAGTTCGAAATGTTCAGGTTAGCAGCAACTCCACCTGGCAGAGAGGCTTCCTGGGCTCAACTTACATCTTGTGGGAACGGAAAGAAAGCAAGACATTCTGAGCTTGTTTGTATATCCCTCCCCCTTCCCTGGGAGGCATATAAATCCCCTGCTAGCTGAATAGAGGCAGGGGCAGCACCCCCACCCCCTTTTTCTTTGAAGTCTGGATTCAGCTGCAGTCACAAGACGGAACAGGCATTGGAGTGGGGAAACAAAATGTCACTCCCGACCAGACACACTTGTGCACTCGAAGGAAGGCGCGCACACTTTCCCGATTCCACACAGAAAGTTAATCCCCAAACACCAGTGAATTTTCAAATTACATTTCGGGCCATTATTGTTGCACAAACAACCGAGCCTCCTCCTGCCCACTTATTCTCTGGAAATATCACTCGGTGTATAACATAGCAAACAAGCCCTGAAAAGAAACACGCTCCGAGGCTCACCTCTCTGGAGATTTCCATCCCGCGCACTCGGAAAAGAACGTCACGAGAGATCCAGGTTGGGTTGGCCACTGGAATAAGCGTGTCCTGGAGCGCCGGTGCAGCTGTATAAGCACCCGGACATGGGCGCGTGAAGGGAACCCTTGCAGCGCCCGCGGAGCTCCTGAGTCTCGCTGGTCCCTGCGCGCAGACCCCGTGGCCCCTTTGAAGCTGCGATAAGGCACTCGCCGCCGGTGCGTGGGCTGCTCGCTGTGAGGTATCTATCCCATAGGTTTGTGTTGGGCATCTCCTTTCCCCCTCCCCGCGCTAGGTTCCCAGGCCGCGCCTGCGTACGCCCAGTGCACACACAAGCCACGCTCTCCCGGCACCGGAGGCGGGAGAGCCAGCGACACCCGCAGCAACAGCAGGGTGGGCGGGCCGCGAGCTGAGGTGAGAGACCCGGAACATCTGCGGAGAACAAGGGGAGACTTGAAAGCTACTTTTTAACAGTCAAAATTGTGGTGCTTGCCACGGCAACCTGTAACTAAAATGACATTTTAGCGCACGTTGCCTCTTGAAACAAAACCTATTCCGTTTTATAGCGGTTTAGCAAAGAATACCATGTTCACCTTTTTTTTTAAAAAAAAAACTGCTACGACTTCCTTTAAGCTATTTGGTTGAAAATGCAGTGGTCCACAGTATGCAGGGGAGTATCCAGCATTGCAAGCGGGAGAGAGGAGCCACGAAAACAGTCCTGCTACTTTCCCCCCAAATGCAGTGCGCACAATTCCATATGGTCTCATCCACGCCCCCAAGCCGCCCACCCCTGTCCCAATCTACTTTTTTGTTAAATTTAGTTAGTGGTAGCTGGCAATTTTAAAACATAAAAAAACAGCCGAATCATGGGAAACTCGTCTATTAGTGCTCTGTGCAGGTTCTCTGTTGCAAAATACATACAAGCCTCCTAATTTGCACATGGATTGCAGCAACAGAAAATACTTTACAGAAAAGAACATCGCAAGGAACATCATCATGGAAGTGACTTTAGAATAAGTTGCCAAAAGTAAGCCAAGTGGCAAATAACTTTGTGGTGGAAAATACCTAAATTGCACTATTGTTATATATGGAACTATAGCTAGGCTTTTTTTTTAAATTTAAATAACAGCATGATATAATAAGGCACAGTGTGATTAAATGATCTGTCCAGGATCACACTCTTTGGTTAAATGGTGTAACCAGGATGTGGACAATTTAAGCAGCTGAGTATCTTCACAGGTTTAGTTGATATAGATACTTATTAACGTTTCCCTTTGAATTTCATGTGCTTAAATAATACTTTATAGCAATGCCTTGGCAGCAAAGCACATTACATAAGAAACAACCCTTTCATAATTAACTTTACACTATATACCCCCTGCACTTGTGCGATCTCAATGTCACCTGGCCTAGTAAGATCATTGTCTCTGTCTTCCCTCTGTTCCCCCTCCCTTGCCTCGTCGCGCCTCGAAACATTTGTGTATAGGCACGTTATAAATGCCATATCATATTATAGAAATATATTGAGCAATAAGAGGATGGCTTTGGTGTTATTCTCCCCATTCTGCATGCAAAGTCACAACAGTATCATGCAGATTAATGTTAGCCTAACAAATCCCCCTTGGGTAAAGCCATAGCCAATATTTCATAAAGCTTGCAGCATTATGCACCCTTCTCACTGCTGATCACTCCTTCCCATGCACATTTCTAAAGGGGCAAAAGTCCCTGCTAGTAGCCCCCCTCCATCCTATCAGTGCCTAATGGCTCACATTAGCTCATAGAGCTCCTTGGGACATGGTCCTGGCAGCGGGACACCTCTCCTGTTTTGAAAGGGTAAGGTGTCCTGCTGCCAGGACAATGACCGTGCTGAGCAGGAATTTCTCACCACTCATTGTCCTCCCAGCGGGACACCTTTCCTGTTGGGCACCCTCTTTTGAGGTGCTGAACGGGTGAGGTGTCCCACTGACAAAAGTCCCGGTCAGACTGTCAAAAGAACCTGTAAGGGGGCATCTTGCCCCCATGCCCACCGCTCAGTACGCCACTGACAGTATCCCTATTTGAACTTGATACAATTCTTCTATAACACTTTTTACTATGAGGCCTCGCCCACAAGTGTCCTTTTGCCACATCTTTATATTTATTTAATTCTTTTAAAGTTGGATTTTTCAATTTTCGTAGTGGTGGTTGTGGCTTTAAAGTAGAAGTCCAACACTTACTTGATGATCACTGCTTTATTGAGCTTCTCTAGCAATCATATATATATATATATATATATATATATAAAAACGAGTTATCTTAATTGTCCTTGATGTCTGACATACATTCTTTACTGTCTGTGCAGTACCCTGTGCTGCAAGCTCAGCCTGCTGGGCCTCTTCAGGAAGAGTTCTGCGGCGCAACCTCTCGCTGCAGTTCCTCTACACATTCCCTCCTAGCAGGCACTCTAAGTTGTTTTTCCACCGAGCAAAGTCTCGCAAAATTACAGCCGGGGCTGCTCTTGAAAGACGATCTCTCCACATACCTTCTTTTCTTGAGCAGCATGGTCCTACTCCATTACACATTCTTGGTACCTAGTAGGCTTCCTTCTCTCACACTGCAGCCGGCCATAGTAACTCCTTATGTTGGGTGATGGTTCTTCATATTCTTATCTGATTCTTTTGGTGTCAAGGCATCCCGTTCACCCTGCCGGTCCCTCTCTCTATTCATCTCATCCTCCATTTCTCTTGACTCGCCTGCCATTCCTTGTTCGCGCTCTTCTATGATGACTTAATATCCTTAATCAGGACCTTTAACTTGTGGTGCTTGTGTGTGGGGTGATGACCCCTTTTCACCAGCGAGTCCTTTTCCGAAAACAGCCACTCTCTCAAGGTTCCACCGTTTCCCACCTTGCTTACTTGCATGATTTGTACCTTTTTGCACTACCTTGATGGGTTGGCTGTACCAGAACCCTGTCACGCGATCCTTCTGAGACAGACAAATCTTTACCATGTCGCCTTCTTCTACCTCTGTTCTGTGCACTGCCCTATGATTGTCACTCCACATTTTCATGTGGTTCTTGATTCTCCACACTACATCTTCCATGTTTATGGAGTCATCCTCCCTCCCTTTGGATAGCCATTGAGGCACTAGAGTGGATGCAGCCCTTCTGCCTCTCGGCATGTGAAAAAAAGACACACTAGTGGTTCCTTTGGGTGTCAATCGGGGAGCAGCCACTGCTTCTTTCAATGTGTTGTGTGGATCCATGCCTGATACCTTGGCCAGTTGAAAGGCCCCTTTTATGAATCTATTTGTCCTTTCTACTAGCCCATTGGCTTGTGGATGATACAGGGCTGCTTTTATCTGCCTAATGTTCTCATAAACCTCTCCATTTCGTTTGATGTCAGCTGTAATCCATTGTCTGTCAGTATCTCTATTGGCAGCCCTTCCCTTTGAAAGACTGGCATGAGGACATTTATTACTGTTGCCATGGTGATGCCAGGCACACATTCTGCCTCCACCCATTTTAACAGGTAGGCGAGAATCACTATGCTGTATCTGTGCTCGGATGTCATGGCCTGTAACAGGCCTATAAAGTCCAGTCCTAACTTCTGCATACCCCTTGCAAGATCTCTGTGGGACCCAAAGGTGCTTGCCTTACTTTCAGCCTATTGTCTCTGTTGAGGCACTCATGACATCTGTCCATGTCCATCATAGTTCAGATGTCCTGGTCCGCACAAGGCCACCAGTATGACTCTCTTATGCTGTTCCTCATCATGTTGCTCCCTAAACACCCTGAATGGGCTCTACACAGTATGCTTTTCCTCATAGCCATGAGAGGTATCACTTGATCACCCCTTAGCAGCAGACCCTCCACATCATAAATATCATCTGACACCTTCCAGTACGGTCATAAGCCTTCCAGAATGGCTCTTTTGCTCGGCCATTTCTGATCCATTTGGTCACTTGCATCACAATTTCATTGTTGGTTGATTCTTCTAGCGAGTGGCTGTCACTCATTTCCATGAATTCTTTATTCCTCAAGTCTCCAACTGATTCCACCAGGTGCTCATCTTGCAGGAACGTGGTTACCTTACCGCCTTGCTCCAGTAGGCGTGACATACAGTCAGCCTGTGGATTCCTCCATCCTGGGATATGCACTATCTCATATTTGCACTCCTGAAGTTTTGCCACTATGCACGCTGATCTTGGAGTAGATGTTTTTGTCCCCCTTAGGCTCAACAATGTGCCCCAACGGTTTGTGAACTGTGACTATATAAAACTTTGTGCCCCACACATAAGTCCTAAAGTACTCCACTGCCCAGGCACACAGCAACATCTTTCTCTACTGTGGAGTAGGTTTTCACTGCATCTGACAGTGCCTTGGACACAAACACCACAATGTGTTCTATCTACGTCTCATCTTTTCTGCGTAACTTTACATAATACTCTGCTAGTCATAAGAATGATCTTAGTTGTTCCTTATTGGCCAGTGCTGGGGCTTTTACGATTGCTTCAGCTTGCAGCAGGTTTTTCTTGGGACTGATACTGTCTCGTGAAATCTTGTATCCCAAATATTCCACCTCCTTAATCATGCACTTCTCAAATCGCAACTTCACTCCTGCCTCTTGCAGTTTAGTAAGCACATTTCCCAGCACAATATCATGAGTCTCCTCATCTTCAGCATACATGAGGATGTCATCCTGGAAGTATGATACATTGCCAATGTTTTGCAACAGCAAGTTCATGATTCTATGAAACACCGAGACAGCAGAAGGCAACTCAAATGGCATTCTGGTGAATTGATAAGTGCCAAACAGTATGATGAACGCAGTCAACAGCCTTGATTCCTTGTACAGACTTATTTGGTGATCTGCATCCTGCATGTCCAACTTTGAGAAGTACCTGACTTCTTTCATCAAGATCATTTTGTTGTTGTTAGGCAATGTGTAGCTATCTGTTATGATCTCTAAATAGAGACTGTGCAGATCAATGCAGATTCTAATATCTGTTACGTGCAACCGCTACTGCCAACCGCGCCCCCTGCACCACGTGCCTGCAGGTTCTTGGAGACTTTATCCCGGGTGATGCATGTGGGTGCGTCAGCATCTGGGGTTCCTGGAAAGTCTGCAGGGGGCACCGGTGAGGACTCCTGCAGAGTTTGTACGCAATGCTTCCGGGGTCAGGGCTGTGCCGTGCTTACATCACGGCGCAGCCTTCAAGGCTGAGGTCACTTGACCTTGTTCCCGGCAACAGCGTTCAGTTTCCCAGGAGACCGCTGACGCCGGAAGTTTGCTACGCTCACTATAAAGGGCTGGCGTGTCATTACTGTAGTGAGTCTTAACACTCCCATGGTTCTAGCTTGTTGCCCTGCTTCTCCATGGTCCTACTGGGTTCTCCCAGGCCCTTACTACTCGCCTTCTGGCATTCTTCTTAGCTTTCTTGCCTACTGCTTTTTCCCTGCTTTCCTGATTCTAATTTCATTGTACCACTTCTTGTTCAGTGCTTTTCTTGTTTGTAATCCCGCTGTCAGAGAGTTGCTCCTTTGACAACCTTCTTGACATCTCACATTCACCTCCAGGCTCAGTGGTACCCTCAATGGTTCCACTGCGTTGGACCACGTTAAATACCGGGAGGTGAGTTCAGCCCGTGGTGTAGGGGAACTAGTCCCCGACCCTGCCCAAGTCCATACATCCGCTTTGGACAGAAGGGGCTGTGTTTCCTGCCTGCACTGACCTTGGTTCAGAAAGGAAAAGGCCCACCACTGCAAGGACTCAGTAAGCAATGTCCTAGTTCTCAAGCCCTTGACAGATTAAAACACCAAGACATGGAGGCGTTGCCAGACTTGCGGGACAAACTGCAGGCACTGCGCTTGGAAGTCGCATCTCTAAAACAAGAAAACAGCAGCCTCCGAGCAGCAATAGCACATGATGTTGCAGCAGCAGCCTCCGAAAACACAGTAGCCCGTTCCACGACCATTAAGTTTGATGGTAACCCGAGGAGACTAACCGAATTTGTAAACCACTGCAAGATCCTGTTTGTTTTCAAGCCGGCTCATTTTGCGCATTACAAAGCCAGGATAGGATATGTTCTGAGCAACCTGGTGGCTAACGCTTTGGCTTGGGCTGCGCCTTATGTGTCCACAAACAGCCCTACTCTAAACAACTTGCAAGAATTTGAAATTGTTTTTCTGTAGAGATTTCAAACCCCAACCTGATTTCGAAATCCCAGAATCAGCTTATGGAGATCAAATAGGGCTCTCAGGACTTGCTTATGTATATGGGACGCTTTCGCCAGTTGCTGCTGATGCACAATGGTCCGTTGAAACACAACAAACCATGTTTACACGCAGATTATGGGACGCACTGAAAGATGAACTTGTGCACTACGGGGAACCCCAATACTTAATGCCTTGATTGAACTGGTCCTCCGCATCGATCATCGCATAGCCGAAAGAAGGGGAGAAAGAAGGCAAAATCAGCAATATTTTCCTCCGACAAGACCTGTCCCGCCTCAGCCTCCAATTGTTCCGGCAGAACCTCAAATGCTCAACTGGAACCAATGCAGTTGAGCACAGTGCAGGGTCCCTTGAACAAGGAGGAAAATAAAAGAAGAAAGAAATGCCTATGTTTGAATTGTAGTTGTTTTGGCCATTTTTTGGGTTCCTGTCCGGTCCAACCTCCTAGGGAATCGGAAAACTAGTAGGCTTGCTGTCTGAAGGGAAGGAAACAGCAAGCCTGTCCAATAGCTCGTCTGGTCTAAATGTATATGAACAGGATAGTTAGTTTTCCATTTTCCTTACCGACTTTATAGCCATTATATTCTGATAGCATTCAGAACATCAAGCATTTACATCTGTGAATTACAACACACAGTACAGTTTGCGCTTACTGTTCGTTTTGTCAGTCCGTTTTTTGTTACCATTTAAACTACACGCACACGGACAGGAGTGTCCTCTTTCTATTTTTGCTCCGTCCCCATGGTGATAGTATAAACACCATTAACGAGATGCTGTCTGTCTTTTACAGACTGGGTTACACATCTTTGGAGATGTATTACCACGTTGGGTAAGTTCACTGTACTTTACCCTTGCGGCATACATTTTCTTTGCTTATACACAGTAGATCTACCTTCGACTGCTATATGAATTCCTTTAGCAGCAGAGTTTTTGTTCTTATAGAGTCTATAATATAGACTTCCATATTACACCAATCTACATGAGGGTGACCATGGCGTCCACCTGTTTGTTCCACTATGCAGTTACATGCGGTTCCTAGAGGAAGGCTTCATTGTATTATCTTGTGATTCAGCTTTATGCTGTTGTATCTTCTCTTGCATCTCTTAGAGACTGATAAGTGTTAGGGAGAATTCTCATAAATGTGCCATTTCCTCGCCACCTTAGAGACCTCCAGCTCTTTTGGTAAACTTTGGGACTTTTAACATTTTAATTCTGTGTGTTTTACTCTTGTGTTTTATTTGGTTATAGAGTTTTAGACAACTCCATAGGCATCATCTTTTCATTTGTGTCACACAGCACCCCCATTGCGGTGGTACAGGGAAACCTTTTCGGGCTTTCCCAAGTTTTTATATACCTTCTCTGGTATACTACTGTTTCCAAGAGTAAGTAAAGTGAAATTGACTTTACTAGTCTTTTTAAATTCCTAGCCCCAGCACACTCTATCTTACAATAGAGTGCTGGAGAGGTTACCTAGTATCTCATGAGTCTAAATACTCATGTAGCGGTCAAATGCTACCCTTTCTTCTCGAATTGGCTGGTGGCATTGGTTTTACAATGACCTACCATGATTTTTCCGACCACGAACACTGGTAGCGTTAAATCGCAGGAGCCATGTTTTTCAAGATGGCTTCTGAGCCCTCTCTGTAAAAATAGGTCCCGGTCTTCTTTTTTCACCGGTTCTTTGTGGCAAGGTCCTTCTAGAGGTTTGCTCTGCGCGCCAAACCAGGTTTGGTCCCTGTGTTCCATCGCCTTTGGCAGGCTTCAGGACTGAAGACCACCTCTGGTGCCCGAGTGTCTGGGGTGGGCAGGAAGTGAGGGAGGTGCCCGAAACTCCCTTTGCTTAGTCTCATAGGAGACCCAAATGCACTCTGGCGTGATTGGCTGACTGACTGTCCAGCAAGGACAGCCACCCTGCTGTGTGAGTGGCAGCTAGGCTGGAATGAATGGGAGGAAACTGAATAAAAGGCGAGTCTCTTGGCTTGGAAGGCAGAGTCGACCACTGGAATGAAAGACCCAAAGACGAGCTTGAAGAGGACGTCTGCTGCAACTCCTGGACCGTTGGTTTGCCCGGTGAAGCCCTGCTGCAGGTCCGAATCGCTAAGTTCATCTTTGACATTGTTCATTTGTTAAATGTTTGGTTGATATCTGTCCACCGCATCATGCATATTAGATTGCACCTAATTACCAATCTAGTATATAAATTTAATTATATACACAGCAAATAACACATTGTTTTTCATTGTAGGTTACTGTATACAAATCAGTTGAACAAGAAACGTAAATCTTTTGCATTCACTGTTTAATTTGGTTTCATGCATTGAAACATTATATATATATATATATATATATATATTTTCATGTATCAGTAAAAAAACTTTTTTAACGGGACGTTATGGTTAAGTTGCCCTACTAAAAACCTGTGAAATTCAGTAAAAAAAACGTTGTTAACGGGACGTTATGGTTCCAAGTAAAACCGAAAAGCCCCTGAAATTCGCCAGTTATGGTAAGCTAAGCAACCATAACTCGCACCACCACTGTGAACTGCTAACACTAACACCCTGGACATCAAAGATGACATCAGAAATGTCATTGATGACATCACTGATGACATCACATGTCTGGCTCCCCCTTCTTTCCTCTAACATATCTAGGCCACGTGGTTTTCTTCAGTAACAGTCAAAAATTATATATTTGTAGACTTATCCTTCAAGTATGTTCTTACAGTAATTCCCTTAGGGTCCAGTCAAATCATGTGATACAAATGCATAGGGTAAGTAGCACCTTTGAAACAGAGCAATCATTTCTCTGCATAAAGATAATCAGTTAGGTTATGAACAGTTACTGCTACTACCGCTGTTTTTTTTGCCTTACTTCAATTTTCATGTATATACGCATGTATGTGATGATGTCTCTTTGTGTTCTGTCTATAATAATGCCATTATGTAGTATGTGGTTTTCATTACCTACTTATCACATGTTTCACAGTAGCCAAAACTCTAATAAGAAAACAGTTATCATTTCACTGTTCAACATGGCAACCTTATGAATATTGCACCTCCATCATGTATGCTGCACACAATGCCTATGTTTCTACATGAGTACCTTAGTATACTGCATAGAACTTCATAATAGAATGCTACGTATATCAACTATTGCTTACTGCACTAATTAGGACTTGATATGTATTCCAATGATCCTTGACACTTTTTCGTCAACATTATAATAATACCTTCTACATAGTTTTCATTCAAAGTAAATGTACATGTGATGTCATCAGTGATATTTCTGATGTCATCTTTGATGTCCTGGGTGTTAGTGTTAGCAGTGCACAGTGGTGGTGCGAGCCATGGTTGCTTAGTTTACCATAACTGGCGAATTTCAGGTTTTTTTTGGTTTTACTTGGAACCATAACGTCTCGTTAACGTTTTTTTTACTGAATTTCACAGGTTTTTAGTAGGGCAACTTAACCATAACGTCCCTTTAACAAAGTTTTTATTGCTGAATATACACATTCATCATGTGAAATTGGGAGATAATTACTAGGATTCCCTTACTTTGTGTACATGTAACATAGAACATACTGAACCTCCTTCGGTAATGATATTTGAAGGCCACAGACTGAGCGTCTGTCAGCGGACGGGCGCGGACGAGAGCAACACTATCCAAACAGTCAGGGGGTATTTGAAATTGTTCTATCATGCCATATAAAAACGGGACAAGGTTAAAAAGCAGCACATAAACACATTATAAGTAGTAATAAATAACCATTGGAACCTACACGTCTCACACATAACCCATCCATTTAAATACCATGTGTAATGAAATGGATTATACCATAACAAAAAAAGATATGCCTCCAACGTAATTACCTCACACAAACTGTACAGCTGTTAGCGACAATAGACGAACACTATGCAACAAATAGAAATTACAAGAAAGTAACTTCATTTTTGGTGTATGTTGGTACACTTTTTGTATGAGGTGCAGAACAAATAATGTATTTCTGTTGTTTTCACACAGAAATGTGCAGTACTTTGGAGTGGCTGGAGGAGAATTTACCGCATGGCGAAATGTCGGAAGATAGCGATAATAATGGTACACACTTCTCTGCATAAGTAAATTAATAATCAGTACTTTATGGATACGTAACATATATATATATTTTTTTAACAGACCAGCTAAAAAATGAACAAAGTCCACCAAAATACACAGTGCAAGACACCTTGAAATGCATAGAAGGCAAAGTGGACATGCTAAAAGATCATTTTAACGGGTTAAGGCAATTTGTGGAGGACGACGTCAAAGGAAAAAGAAGATACCACTGTCCTACCTGTCCCCCTTCTCCATTTCCCAGTGAACTATCCCCAAACCCTGGAGAACGACATAAACGTTTCGACGAAACTTCCATCCCTTCAGCCCCTCACAGCGAGCCTGTGGAAACCCCTAATTCCACTATATTTGTTTCAATGTCTGCTTCCCCCTCTCTCTCTTAATTGCTGTATATGTGTTTAATAAAGAAAATGTTAAGTTACTTTTAATGGAATTGTGTGCGTCAATTTCTTTTTAAAAAAAAAGAGTTCAAATGTCTGCGGACAGAGCGCCTCTTCTGCCTGTCCGTAATTAATAAAATATGGATGTCCTAAGGGCAATACACCTACCAGTACCATTTGCAACCAAGATGGAACTGTTCTTAGAATACACCAGGTGGCTGGGATGTCCGTAAATGAACAAAAGAGGAGTGTCCTAACGACACTATACCTGTCCGTACTGTCCGCAGCGAAGATGGAACTGTTCGTAGAACAGGTGCGGTGTCCGGCATGTCCGTAGACAAACAAAATGGAGGTGTCCTAAGGGTGGATACTAATACCCACTAGAACCGCGGAGCGGCCGCAGTGTCGTGGCAGAGTTGAGTGCAGTCTCTGCAGGAAATACTCCTTTCAGCGTTCTCAAGGTGCTGAGTCTTCCTTTGCTTTTCATTAGTGGGTGGATACTAATACTCACTAGAAACGCGGAGCGGCCGTGGAGTCGTGGCAGAGCCGAGTGCAGTCTCTGCAGTCCCTGTCAGGGACATGGCTTGAGAACAAGACCATCATCAACAACACTTCCAGACAAAAAACCAAATGAGGGAACCAAGGACGAGAAAAGACGTCTAAGAAGCTCACGCCAAACACAACTGCCATCTTGCCTCTCGATACCCATAAAGTATTCTATCAAATAAAGACCACAAGCTCTCCTAGCTACTACCTCTACCCTGCCAGGAATCAGTTCAAGCAATATGGCAGGTGCACATTTTCGCCCCACAAAACTGGCACTGAACCATCAGAAAACCTCCAAAAAAGGGGCACAACTGTCGGCAGAAAATCCTTCCATCCAACATGAAATCACAAACGCATGGGAGGACGCCGCCTCAGACCACGCTCCCTGCCCTGCAGCCTCACAAAAGGCAAATCCAACAGGAGCCAAGGAAAATGAAGCCGGGGCCGATCCGAACACCCGGCTCGACCTCTGTTTTGGAGGCAACCCAGTGCAGCCAGTCGGAGGACAGACTGCGAGGGATTTGCCCCAACCGGAGAGAGGCCGTGAGTGTGAAGCGGCCGAAGCACCGCCATTATCTACGGCAGACAAAACAAACTTTCAGGCTACCCTGGAAATTGGACTTACCTCAGAAGATGAAATCATCCGACAGAACCCCTGCGACCCGGGTGGCCCCCGGGTCGAGGGTGAGCCCCTGGCTGCAGAGACGACAGTTCAAACCTCCCCGCAGGATCCTTCTCTGCGCCCGGGAGCCTCAAAGGCTTCGGCAGGTCTTGCAGTGCCTCTCGCGATTCTGGCGCAGGTCCACGCCGGATGGAGCGACGGCAGAACAGACCTCCAGGAGCTCCGCCCGCAGGACCTGGAGTCGGGTAGCTCTGGCTCTGCCGCTGAGCAGAGTCGCTTACAGGACTCTCGAGCTCCCCCTGTGGCCAGCTCCATTCACCAGCTGACGCCCTCCAAGAGGGCAGAAGATCAGGGTGCTTCCACCAGGCCTGATACTACTGTAGAGGAGTGGGAAAACGTTTACAATTTCCAGCCTTCAGCTCAGAAAAAGAAAAAAGGGGGAAACCCTAAACTCGACCACTGCAGAGTGATGAATCTAGCCTCCAATGGAAAAATAAACACCACCAAAGGAGCAACAAAAAAACCTGCAACAAGAAAGGCAAAAGACCTGGGCAATCTAAAAAGGGGCCCCAAATGCCAACAAATGGAACAACCCCAAAAACTACCCTCTGCAATTCACTAAAAGAACTATTTGCGAGACAAGGCAAAAGAAAGCACAAGGTGCTCTCTGAACTCCCAGACAAAATCCTGGAAGCCCTAACGGAACTACAGCCAGTCATAAAAACACGAAAAATAATCTGCACCTAAAGCGACAGTAGCGCACCCCTCATCAGCAAAAAGGCACCAGATTCTGCGCCACAGGAAAACCCACCGGTGAACTCTCCTCTGGAGCACACATCAAGCAATCCTGGTGCCCCTGAGGCGGTTAGAAACGTGAACAACACACTGTGCACACCTTGATTTGGACGATCTTATTACATATAGGTTGTATATTTTTATATATATCTAGAGATATTAAACAAAGTAAAGGTGCGGGGGAGAGGTTCTCAGCCTTGGTACCTAGGCTGGAGATAGAGGACAAAAGAGAGTGTTTTCCTTTTAGGAAAGCTTCGTCCCCTGCACACTATCTAAAAGGCCAAAGCCTAATGGCGATTAGAGAATCGATAAAGATGGAAAGTCTTTTAAAGGCATTTCAGATATATATTCAAAATTTCACTAAATAATTAAATTTTGACAACTTGAAGGATAAATTCATAAGCAAGACGATTTATTATTCATACAAGATGGTAGGCCCAACGCGTTTCGAGTAGCAAACAACTCTTCATCAGGGGTATTTTTTCTTTAAGAATAACATTTCTATAAAGAAAAGAAACATTTTAAATTTAAACATTATAATATTTTTAGTCAAACAACAATTTCAAAACAACCTCAATTCAAGGACATCTCTGAGATACATGTCAACACACAGATCCTGGACTTAAAGTGTACAGTGCATAATTCAAATGGACTTAATTGTTTTAGAGTGTCTAACAGCCTTTAGAGTGAAACCGTTATCAAAAATTGACAAAAACTTAAAACTCTTAATTTGAATCAAAACAGATACATTTTTCATCAAAACAGATACATTTTTTCGTACAACCAGGTTATTACTGGTGCTAAATGCCTGTATATGCTATTCACGGAGAGAATAATTCAATGCTCTAAGTGTTTTTGAACAAAAATGGATAAACTGAAGTTGTCACATAAGGAACAATTATAGCTAGTTGTTCTTACCCATTTAAAATAGGCCAAAAAAGATGGAGTGTCTTGTATGGCCATAGATGAAAGTGTTCCTGAGATGATTTCGCAAAGTTTGTTCTTGACCTGTTGTGAGATCTGGTCTAAGAAGCAATATTCAGATAAGGAGAGAGACGCTGTCTTAATGACAAGAATATAGGTATCTGGTTGTCATGTTTATGCATAAGTGAAAACACACTTACAAGTCTTTGGTTGAACAACTGGTCCAATGGTAGAGCTGACCAGTCAATGTTCACTGGGTATCTTAATCTGGTAAACAGTTAATCGATGAAAACTAATCCAAATCAACTGTTTCCAAGAAGAGTAACCTAAAAAACCAAGGTGGTAGAGGTAAGTAAAGGGGAAACGGGGTATTTTTTAGAAAAGCTGTCATGGACCAAGTAAAGGCTATGTGGCCAGAATGGAAATGGTTAGTCTCTTATTATGATTCTACATAAAAGTGTTTGGCAGAAGAAAAGCTTTATTCCCCAAAGTACCTGGCATAGAACAAGTTAAGGCTATGTGGCCAGATTGGAAATAGTAAGTATCTAATTTCGATTCTACATAACTAAGTGATACCAATAAAGTGATAAAGTCCAAGTCAACTTACTTCTCTTCCTTTTTTACAGGTCCCAAAATGGAGCAACATCCAGACCGGCGAAGGCTGTGGAGGCGTCTGCCATTTTGTGATGGAACTCGTCTTTATGTACCTTTCGGACAAGCTGACGTCATTCGCGCATGCGCGAGTGACGTCACTGTTGTTTATATATTGAGTGAGTGACGTTGTTCGCGCGTGCGCGTGCAACGTGTAAATAAAGCTATCTATGTAATCAACATGGAATATTAGGCGATCAGGTGCTCCAAGGGGCATGTCGTCTTGTTACAGCTAGAAAATAAGTGGGAAACGATTCCAATGAAGGTGGAAAAGGTGCTTATCACATTATAGGTAATGACTCCAACTTAGTGACGTCAATCGCACATACACGTTGTACGTCCACCAAGTTAAATCTCTATATGTGTGTTAAAACACTTAGAGGGGAGAATGAAGAAGATAAGCCAGTGATAGGTTTGGTGCAAATGGTTGTCTGTATTTTGACTAACGTCATGTTTACACGTTTGACTAAAAATACAAATTACATTTTATCGGATGTAACTGTGAGGTCTTATTGACTGCTTTTCAAAGGTCCACAGGACATACTTGGGTAAATGAGGGTGTTAAACCTAATGATAAGTAGAAAAACCTACATGGGCACATGGTCATAGATGCAAAATAGTCATGGAGTACCTGCCTGATTATTAATGGTTAAAGAAATGGATATCTTAGTGTTGACCATTATCCACATTTAAACATGTGATTGGCCTATTTGACAAATCTAGGACCTTGTGTAAACCATTATACACTTTTTATCATGTTGTGAACCTTTTTGACAAATATAGGCCATTGTGTTAGCACTACCCCAATTGTATGGGTGTACAATCTAAAGCAAAAGCATCACTAAAAGCAGTTTCTTGAAGATGAAAATCACAAGTGAATTGACAGCAGATAATGTAACTAAAACACTCATATGCGAAGAAAATAAAGGTCTTTGTTCTAATATTCGATACCCCAGTAATGCTAGGGTATGTTTGATGTAAGAATCTATTTAAAAACAAAGAAGCAATAGTAACCTATAAGGTTTAAACTGGTAGCAGCAATTGGTTTACTTTCATAGATGTTAAAACTTTAGAGGAATGGTCCAAGGTAATAGTCCTCATTCATGCCTAGTGGTGTCATTGCGTCAAGCCGTTGGATCCAAAAAAAGTTCTCTTTGTAAAAGTTGTCTTTGTAAATCGCCACCCCTCGGGAGTGGGTGTATTACTTCCAATATGATAATTTTCATCTGTGAGATGTTGTGGTTATGGTCTCGGAAATGTCTAAATACAGGAGATTTGATATTTTTTGTTCTTATGGAAGACTTGTGCTCTGTCCATCTTTCTTTGGCTTTTCTGTTGGTTTTTCCTATATAATAGACTCCGCAGGGGCAACGGATGGCATAGATGACGTTTTTGCTGTCACATGTAGCATAGTGTCTCAGACTGATTTTTTTTACCTGTATTGGGATGTCGTACATATTCTCCTTTAATGATGTTGTTGCAATGTTGGCAGTGGAGACATGGAAATGTGCCTGCTTTTTGTTTAGAAAATGTTGTTTGTAGTGGTTTTTTTGACCTTTCCGCTTTAATGAGTTGGTCCCGTAGATTTCTTCCTCGTTTGTATGCCATCATAGGGGGTTCTGGAAACAATTCTTGTAAGGTTTTATCTGACTTAATCAGGTCCCAGTTTTTGTGTATTATTATTTTGACTTGAAAGACTTGTCTAGAGTATTTCAATGAGTGAATCAAATTTTTGGGAACTGGTTTACTCTTGCTTGCTAGGAGTTCTTTTCTTTCCTGTGATTCGGTTCTTGTTATGGCTTTCTGTATTGTTTCTCCTGGGTAACCTCTTTCAATGAATCGATTCTGCATGGTTTCATATTCCATCTGTAATGTGGTAATATCAGATGTAATACGTTTCACCCTTAAAAGTTGGCTGTAGGGGAGGTTCTCCTTTAAATGTTTCGGATGAAAACTGCTATGATGTAAGCAGCTGTTAACATCTGTTGGTTTCCTGTATATTTTTGTCTTAAGACCTGGTCCATGTATTTCCACTGTAACATCCAGAAAATTAACTGAAGGTTTCCCAATTTCAATTGTGAACCTGATTCTTTCATTGCAGGTATTTAATTATTTCCAGAATTGGAGAAGTTCACTTTCTGTGCCTAGCCATATACCAAAAATGTCGTCAATGTATCGTTGCCAGCATTTAATTTTTTCTTTCCACTGTTGGTTTTGTAGTACAAATTTCGTTTCAAATTGGTACATGAAAATGTTGGCATATGAAGGTGCCACTGATGAACCCATTGACGTTCCTGAAATTTGTAAATAAAATGTTCCATTATGTCTAAAGTAGTTGTTATATAGAATGATGTTGATTAATTCTATAGCTAGTACTTTGTGAATGTTGACGTTTTTGATTTCTAGTAGAAACCATTCCAATGCTTCTATCCCTTCTCTGTGTGGTATTGAGGTATATAGACTGTTCACGTCCATTGTGAAAAGAATTGGGCTCTCCTCTGTGAGAGTAACAGAGTTGATGATGTTCAGGAAGTGGGTGGTGTCCTTTAGATAGGTTTGAGTGCTTTGTACAGCTGGTTGTAGTGCCGTGTCCAAATATATGGCTAACGTCTGAAAGATACTTTCTGTCCCCGCAACTACAGGTCTGAAGGGAGGGTCAGTGGCATTTTTGTGTATTTTAGGTAATCCATAGAAAACCGGAGTCACTGGAAATTTTTGTATCAAAAATTCAGCTGTCTTGTCTGTGATCCAATCCATGTCTGATGCTTTGTCAACCACCTTCTTGATAATTTCTTTGATTTCATTTACCGGGTCTCCATCTAGTTGTTTGTATGTCCTAGTATCGTCTAAGAGTTTTTGACATCCTATGTTATACATAGTAGTGTCCATTAGGACTAGAGCTCCTCCTTTGTCTGCTTGTTTTAATGTTAGACTACTGTCCTGGGCCAATTGCTTAATGGCTGCCATCTGATGTTTACGAATATTCATTTTATTTGGCTGGCCATATTTTAGTCATTTGAGATCTCTTGTAGTCTTTTGTTTAAACAAGTTAATCAAAGGATGGTTCACTTGAGGATGAAACCTGCTTTTGTTTTTGAATTCCAAAAATTTAGATTTTGATTGTGGTTGCAGTGTATCTTCAATATTGTGGAAAAAGACTTTCAGTTCCATTTTGCGGATGAGTTTGAAAAGATTAAGTTCTTCTTCAAAGAAAGAGGTGTTGTTTGTAGGAATAAATGAGACCCCTAGATTCAATGTCTGAATCTGTGTTGTTTGTCAGTGATTTAGAGGAAATATTAATGACCAGATTCTGTTTTATTTCTTCTTCTGTCTTGGTTTTTTTCTTTCCTCTTCTTGTCTTCCTCCCTCTAAAAAAGGTGTAGACGGTTGGTTTTGGGAAGATAACGTAGGTGGTATCACTTGAGATGCTGCGGTAGGCCCGCTTTCGCTAGTGGATGGAATCTCTTCCAGCTCTCCGCTGGTGACTTCACTGCTCTCTGTGTTGTTAGTGGGCTGCGGTTGTCTTGGTGGCCTATGTTGTGGTGGTCGGTTATTCGCGTAGAATTCCTGCCACGAGTAGACGATGTCCCTCGCGTACTCTAGTGTATCCCTTCTAAACTTTCTTATTTTTCGTTGTTCGATGTCTTTTTTATAACTGTCAAGCTTTGTATTAGTGTCTTCCAAAATTTGTTTCAATTCCGTTGCAGTTTTGAATTTAGCCAGTTGGGATGTGATGTCATCAATCTCTTGTTTAAGGTTGGAAACGGATTTTGCCAATTCTTCAATGGTTAGCAATATTAGGTCTAGTGAGCATTTGTTCAGGATTTGCTCCCATCTGATGACGAAATCTTTATTCTCTTTGCAAAGGGTAGGTCTAAGATAAACTCTAAGTCCTCTTGGAATCCGTTTACACTTATAGTACTGGGCGAGGGTTGTTGCATGTAATTTTTGAGAAATCTCTCGTCTGATGAGTCGTTCTAATTTATGGATTAGCCGTTCAGGGTTCTCTCCCGTTGGTGTATCTTTACTAGTATCTGATATTAAACCCAGAATTCTTGTCGCCTCTTCATCTGAGAAGGCCAAAGTTGTAGCTGCTTTGTCTGTTAAAGCGCTGATAGTGGAGAATGACATTCTAGTGTTTGTGGGTGCTCGTGTGTGGCTATGGTACCAACCCGTGAGGGTAAACTCGAAACGTGAACAACACACTGTGCACATCTTGATTTGGACGATCTTATTACATATAGGTTTAATATCTAGAGATATTAAACAAAGTAAAGGTGCGGCGGAGAGGTGCTCAGCCTTGGTACATAGGCTGGAGATAGAGGACAAAAGAGAGTGTTTTCCTATTAGGAAAGCTTTGTCCCCTGCACACTATCTAAAAGGCCAAAGCCTAATGGTGATTAGGGAATCGTTAAAGATGGAAAGTCTTTTAAAGGCATTTCAGATATATATTCAAAATTTCACTAAATAGTTACATTTTGACAACTTGAAGGATAAATTCATAAGCAAGACGATTTATTATTCATACAAGATGGTAGGCCCAACGCGTTTCGAGTAGCAAACAACTCTTCATCAGGGGCATTTTTTCTTTAAGAATAACATTTCTATAAAGAAAAGAAACATTTTAAATTTAAACAATAAATTTAACAAAAACAAAAGCAGTTTTCATCCTCAAGTGAACCATCCTTTGATTAACTTGTTTAAACAAAAGACTACAAGAGATCTCAAATGACTAAAATATGGCCAGCTAAATAAAATGAATATTCGTAAACCTCAGATGGAAGCCATTAAGCAATTGGCCCAGGACAGTAGTCTAACATTAAAACAAGCAGACAAAGGAGGAGCTCTAGTCCTAATGGACACTACTATGTATAACATAGGATGTCAAAAACTCTTAGACAATACTAGGACATACATACAACTAGATGGAGACCCGGTAAATGAAATCAAAGAAATTATCAAGAAGGTGGTTGACAAAGCATCAGACATGGATTGGATCACAGACAAGACAGCTGAATTTTTGATACAAAAATTTCCAGTGACTCCGGTTTTCTATGGATTACCTAAAATACACAAAAATGCCACTGACCCTCCCTTCAGACCCATAGTTGCGGGGACAGAAAGTATCTTTCAGCCGTTAGCCATATATTTGGACACGGCACTACAACCAGCTGTACAAAGCACTCAAACCTATCTAAAGGACACCACCCACTTCCTGAACATCACCAACTCTGTTAATCCCACAGAGGAGAGCCCAATTCTTTTCACAATGGATGTGAACAGTCTATATACCTCAATACCACACAGAGAAGGGATAGAAGCATTGGAATGGTTTCTACTAGAAAACAAAAACGTCAACATTCACAAAGTACTAGCTATAGAATTAATCAACATCATTCTATATAACAACTACTTTAGACATAATGGAACATTTTATTTACAAATTACAAGAACCTCAATGGGCTCATCAGTGGCACCTTCATATGCCAACATTTTCATGTACCAATTTGAAACGAAATTTGTACTACAAAACCAACAGCGGAAAGAAAAAATTAAATGCTGGCAAAGATACATTGATGACATTTTTGGTATATGGCTAGGCACAGAAAATGAACTTCTCCAATTCTGGAAATACTTAAATACCTGCAATGAAAGAATCAGGTTCACAATTGAAATTGGGAAACCTTCAGTTAATTTTCTGGATGTTACAGTGGAAATACATGGACCAGGTCTTAAGACAAAAATATACAGGAAACCAACAGATGTTAACAGCTGCTTACATCATAGCAGTTTTCATCCGAAACATTTAAAGGAGAACCTCCCCTACAGCCAACTTTTAAGGGTGAAACGTATTACATCTGATATTACCACATTACAGATGGAATATGAAACCATGCGGAATCGATTAATTGAAAGAGGTTACCCAGGAGAAACAATACAGAAAGCCATAACAAGAACCGAATCACATGAAAGAAAAGAACTCCTAGCAAGCAACAGTAAACCAGTTCCCAAAAATTTGATTCACTCATTGAAATACTCTAGACAAAGCTTTCAAGTCAAAAGAATAATACACAAAAACTGGGACCTGATTAAGTCAGATAAAACCTTACAAGAATTGTTTCCAGATCCCCCTATGATGGCATACAAACGAGGAAGAAATCTACGGGACCAACTCATTAAAGCGGAAAGGCCAAAAACACCACTACAAACAACGTTTTCTAAACAAAAAGCAGGCACATTTCCATGTCTCCACTGCCACCATTGCAACAACATCATTAAAGGAGAATATGTACGACATCCCAATACAGGTTAAAAAATCAGTCTGAGACACTATGCTACATGTGACAGCAAAAACGTCATCTATGCCATCCGTTGCCCCTGCAGAGTCTATTATATAGGAAAAACCAACAGAAAAGCCAAAGAAAGATGGACAGAGCACAAGTCTTCCATAAGAACAAAAAATATCAAATCTCCTGTATTTAGACATTTCCGAGACCATCAACATCTCACAGATGAAAATGATCATATTGGAAGTAATACACCCACTCCTGAGGGGTGGCGATTTACAAAGACAACTTTTACAAAGAGAACTTTTTTGGATCCAACGGCTTGACGCAATGACACCACTAGGCATGAATGAGGACTATTACCTTGGACCATTCCTCTAAAGTTTTAACATCTATCAAAGTAAACCAATTGCTTCTACCAGTTTAAACCTTATAGGTTACTATTGCTTCTTTGTTTTTAAATAGATTCTCCCATCAAACATACCCTAGCATTACTGGGGTATCGAATATTAGAACAAAGACCTTTATTTTCTTCGCATATGAGTGTTTTAGTTACATTATCTGCTGTTAATTCACTTGTGATTTTCATCTTCAAGAAACAGCTTTTAGTGATGCTTTTGCTTTAGATTGTACACCCATACAATTGGGGTAGTGCTAACACAATGGCCTATATTTGTCAAAAAGGTTCACAACATGATAAAAAGTGTACAATGGTTTACACAAGGTCCTAGATTTGTCAAATAGGCCAATCACATGTTTAAATGTGGATAATGGTCGACACTTAGATATCCATTTCTTTAACCATTAATAATCAGGCAGGTACTCCATAACTATTTTGCATCTATGACCATGTGCCCATGTAGGTTTTTCTACTTATCATTAGGTTTAACACCCTCATTTACCCAAGTATGTCCTGTGGACCTTTGAAAAGCAGTCAATAAGACCTCACAGTTACATCCGATAAAATTTCATTTGTATTTTTAGTCAAACGTGTAAACATGACGTTAGTCAAAATACAGACAGCCATTTGCACCAAACCTATCACTGGCCTATCTTCTTCATTCTCCCCTCTAAGTGTTTTAGCACACATATAGAGATTTAACTTGGTGGACGTACAACGCGTATGTGCGATTGACGTCACTAAGTTGGAGTTATTACCTATAATGTGATATGCACCTTTTCCACCTTCATTGGAATCGTTTCCCACTTATTTTCTAGCTGTAACAAGACGACATGCCCCTTGGAGCACCTGATCGCCTAATATTCCATGTTGATTATATAGATACCTTTATTTACACGTTGCACGCGCGAACAACGTCACTCACTCAATATATAAACAACAGTGACGTCACTCGCGCATGCGCGAATGACGTCAGCTTGTCCGAAAGGTACATAAAGACGAGTTCCATCACAAAATGGCAGAATCCTCCACAGCCTTCGCCGGTCTGGATGTTGCTCCATTTTGGGACCTGTAAAAAAGGAAGAGAAGTAAGTTGACTTGGACTTTATCACTTTATTGGTATCACTTAGTTATGTAGAATCGAAATAAGATGCTTACTATTTCCAATCTGGCCACATAGCCTTAACTTGTTCTATGCCAGGTACTTTGGGGAATAAAGCTTTTATTCTGCCAAACACTTTTATGTAGAATCATAATAAGAGACTAACCATTTCCATTCTGGCCACATAGCCTTTACTTGGTCCGTGACAGCTTTTCTAAAAATACCCCGTTTCCCCTTTACTTACCTCTACCACCTTGGTTTTTTAGGTTACTCTTCTTGGAAACAGTTGATTTGGATTAGTTTTCATCGATTAACCGATTACCAGATTAAGATACCCAGTGACCATTGACTGGTCAGCTCTACCATTGGACCAGTTGTTCAACCAAAGACTTGTAAGTGTGTTTTCACTTATGCATAAACATGTCAACCAGATACCTATATTCTTGTCATTAAGACAGCGTCTTTCTCCTTATCTGAATATTGCTTCTTAGACCAGATCTCACGACAGGTCAAGAACAAACTTTGCGAAATCATCTCAGGGACACTTTCATCTATGGCCATACAAGACACTCCATCTTTTTTGGCCTATTTTAAATAGGTAAGAACAACTAGCTATAATTGTTCCTTATGTGACAACTTCAGTTTATCCATGTTTGTTCAAAAACACTTAGAGCATTGAATTATTCTCTCCGTGAATAGCATATACAGGCATTTAGCACCAGTAATAACCTGGTTGTACGAAAAAATGTATCTGTTTTGATGAAAAATGTATCTGTTTTGATTCAAATTAAGAGTTTTAAGTTTTTGTCAATTTTTGATAACGGTTTCACTCTAAAGGCTGTTAGACACTCTAAAACAATTAAGTCCATTTGAATTATGCACTGTACACTTTAAGTCCAGGATCTGTGTGTTGACATGTATCTCAGAGATGTCCTTGAATTAAGGTTGTTTTGAAATTGTTGCTTTCGAAATTGCTTATTGACTAAAAATATTATATTGTTTAAATTTAAAATGTTTTGTTTCTTTATAGAAATCTTATTCTTAAAGAAAAAATGCCCCTGATGAATAGTTGTTTGCTACTCGAAACGCGTTGGGCCTACCATCTTGTATGAATATAAATCGTCTTGCTTATGAATTTATCCTTCAAGTTGTCAAAATTTAATTATTTAGTGAAATTTTGAATATATATCTGAAATGCCTTTAAAAGACTTTCCATCTTTAACGATTCTCTAATCACCATTATGCTTTGGCCTTTTAGATAGTGTGCAGGGGACGAAGCTTTCCTAATGGGAAAACACTCTCTTTTGGCCCCTGAGGCGGTTGCCATACTGGACAAATCTCCAAAACCTCCACCCAGAAACTCAACCCCTCTAGCCTCCATAGGAGAGAGGCCAGACTCCCTCCACGCGGCCTTCCTCCCTGCTGCAGGACACCAAAAGGACGACGCGGCACTGGAAGAGCCCCTTCCTAGCGGCCTGCTCTCATCCACGCTGGGCAAGCTCGAAGAACCTGAAAAGACTAAAGCCTTACCGAATCAACACCCCAGAATAGCTGCCGACTCAGACTGGATGACCCCAGGAACTCAAAGACCTGCGAGAAGATTCTCTCGTCCACACTTCCCATGGGACACCCGGCTCGGCCAGAACCTTCCGGAGAACAGGCCATCACACGACCTACCATTTGGGACACCAATCAGAAACAAAACCCAGGCCACCACGACACCGAAAGAAACGCCAACAAAAAGCCAGACATGATGACGATAATGTCGGCAATCACGATCGCACTGGTGCAATTTGGGAAACTATACGAGTCTCTTAATGAGACGCTAAAAGACCATTCAACACTCATCGCCCTGATGCACACCAAAATGATCTACATCGAGGGCTTCATCACTCCAAAAGAAAATAGCCCAAAAGTCTTCCACGCCTGTCTAATTCCCCAAAGCGGCATACAAGCTCCAGCAAACAACAAATTCGAAACACATGTGCCCAAACCCAAACCGATCTACTGCAAGGGGTAGCGTCATTTGTATTTTCAGGCACCCAACGAGACACCCCCACTGGAAAGAACAAAACTGATCACACAAGAAAAAAGGCCCCACACGCAACACACTGACAAGTAACGAGACCTGCCTCATTATTGACCCTCCTAACCAGTCCAACACCTTTTTCCAAAAAGGAAAAGTCTCAAAAGCAAAGCTATTTTGTATTCAATCAGCAGAAAGCCACAACTCCGTACCCCCAAAAAGCACCCTCGCCCTTAACCCAAAAATCACTGAGGACATTCAATGATTTCATGGCTGACCAAAGTGCAATGGACATTACCCTTCACCTCTCCCCTGAGGCAGGGGCTAACAAGACAATGCGAACATGCAAACCAACCTCTAAGAGCACCTTTGAAAAAAAAATAAAACGCCAAAAAAATGCAGACGAAACAGCTCGACAACTCCTTCCGCGAAACCACCCACTGAAACCCGACTCTCAAAAGAACTTTTTCAATCAAAACCAGTGGTCGAAGTGAGCGGGAGTGGACGGGAGCGGTGCTCCTATACTTTTTTTAATTAAGTTTTACAGCTCCTATACTTTTATTTTAAAAAGAAACCGTTCCGGAATGGTTTTGTTTTAAAATAACAGTGTAGGAAGAGGTTGTAACTTGCACTTTCAGTGCACTGAACTGAACATTCCCTTAAACTGCAGGCAAATGTGGTTGGGGGGGTTGTATTGTGTGTGGGAGGGGGCAGGGCGATGGGGTTTGTGAGGCGCTGGGCAGGCCTGTAGGGAACATAGCTCCACTACTTCTTTTCTTACACTTCGACCACTGAATTCAAAACAATCAGATTTCAACACTCACAGACATAGAAGAGCAAATGAAAGACTGGGTCCACAAAGGCCTGCTGCAATGAAGAGACACAGGGAACACACAAGCTCAGACCGCAAAGAAGCAGAGAGTGGTCAAAACAAAGTTCGATCTGCTAGAGAACACCCCAAAACAGCACAAAGAAGAACCATCCTTAAACTGGAACAGATAGAATAAAACACAGAACAGATAACCCTGAACAGAGGAACTATCATGAAGATTCTGAGAAGCACAAAAGACCTCAAAGGGCTAGGTCCTGACGACATCATTCTCGTGGAACCGTACCACAAAGCCAGGAAAGCAAAGGCTTACATACATTTAAAAGAATCCTCAAGATCAACTCTGACCAGAGAAGATTCGGAATTTCTACGTAAAAAGGGGCTTCTCTTAACCGAAAACCAAGACTATAAACCCTCTTCTGCCAAAGACACAGAAAAGAAAACTTCAGGCAGTCAAAGGACATACTTCAGGACGAAAACAGCACGCTACCACCGCCAAGAAACAAATAACGCACTCCACCAAACCGACGCCCTATAATGAAGACCCATGATTATCAAGAGCAGAACAAATAAGAATCATCAACCTCACGGACAACGAAGGTCCCACGCAAGAAAAGGAGCCCACTCCAACAAAGAAATCGGGGAAAAAACAACCATCCCAACCCTAACACAGAAACAACAAGATCCACAATCTCTTTTGCTCCGATAAAACAGCTTTGGGCATGGCTACCGAAACCCTCAAACTCCGGGGCCAGCAAATAGCAACCAGCAGTGAGGCAAAAAAGACAAGAAACCCCAAGGTCCAAAAAAGGAAAGACCTACACACCAGCCTCACTAAAACTAGGATCTTGGAACACAAGGGGTTTCAAACACCTAACGACCCTGGGAGACATCAATCTGGGAGTGTACGACATTCTAGCACTTCAGGAGACCTGGATGACAGATGTTCCAGCAATGGACGAATATGCAATGGAAATTGCACCAGCTAAAAAGCCCTGATAGGCCGCCCATCAGCCGGACTCCTGATTGCAGTCCGAACAGGTTGCGGCCTGGAAATCGTAAAAAAGCGCTCTTTATCCCAAAGCCATCTCTCGGTACAGGTGGAGTGGACGTGGACCGACCCAACGAGCAAGAAGACTCCGAAATCCTCAATGGTTATAATAACCGTTTACTGGAATCCCAAAGCAACCACAGATGAGAGATTCCTACGGACACTGGAATCCGAAATAGACGACATCCAAGCCAACACGGAAATCACGCTGATCGTCATATGCGGAGACCTAAATGCATCCTGCCCAAACCTAAAAGAACCTCTCACCACAAACAACGGAAAACGGCAGGGCGATTCAAGAGGACAAAAATGGGCAAAACTGATGGACTCCAGACTCATCCGCAACACAGACCAAATCTCCTCCAAGGCATCCCAAATACCAACATGGGAAAGAGGCAACCAAAACGCCACCGTAGATTACATCTTTGCCTCAGAGGCAATGCTCAACTAATTAACATCCTTCAATGTTACAAGCGCCAAGGCAAGCGATCATAACATCATGGAAATCTCATGGTGGTCGCACAGACCCCCAAACCCAACAATGAATGAAACAATGGAAGTTACCAACCAACGTAACCGTCTGCGGCTAACAAAGGAAAGAATTCTGGAACTATCTGGAAATTATAAAGAAAAACTGAGCTCCTCGGACAACACTAAATGCTCCCCGTCAATTGATTACCAACCACTACTGATTGCATACGGTGCATCAAAAAAAGCTGGAACAGCACTACAAGGCATGCACCATTACGATAAACTTTTGGTCGAGAAACATCGTGCTCTCAGGAAACTCAAACGACAAGCAAATAAATCAAACTCGCCAGTAACCAAGAAACACTATGAAGTGGAGGCAAAGAGATACACTTCAAATTCTATCGAGCAACTCTATACCAACAAGACTCTGAGATGATGCTAGGAAAGGTCAATGGCAAAAACTCTCGAGAATTCTGGGACCTCATAAAAGGGACAGGAAGAACCACAAGTCCCTCAACAACCAACGCTGTAAGTGAGGAAAGCTGGACAAAACACTTCAACAGCCTGTTCCAGAAGCCATCCAATGAGCCACAGTTATACCATCCACGGGGCACAACATTGTGGGAAGATTTCTCCAATAAAGCGGACATAGCAAAAGCAATTCAGAAGTTAAAACCATTGACAGCTCCAGGCCCGGATGGGATAACGAACATTGACCTGAAAAACCATCAAGGCTCATGGGCATCATTCATCAGCATCGTGTTCAAAGAGATCAGCCTCTCAAAGACCATTCCCAGTTCTTGGTCCTCATCTTCAAAAAGGGCGACAGATCCGATCCATCAAATTACTGCCCCATAGCCCTGCTAGACACAATAGGAAAAATTGACTGCTCCTGTCTCCTAGAAAGCTTCCAACGCTGGGCAAAACACTCTTCGTGCAACAACCCTTTCCAAGCGGGCTTCACCAAGAACGTTGGGACCACAACAAACATCATGCTGCTGAGCATAATAAAAAGCATCTCAAGAGCACAAGGAAAAAAGGTATATCTGGCCTTTGTCGACTTAACCCACACATTCGACAAAATCGATCGGGACCTCCTGTGGTCGAAGCTGGTTGCATGGAACTGCCCTGCCCAGATCATGGACCCCATCACCGCTCTACACTCAAAAACAACGATAAGAGTAAAGCTCAACTTAAAAGGCACTCTCTCCAAAGAAATCCTGACAAATAGAGGAGTGAAGCAGGGTTGCCCCCTGGCACCCGCGCTCTTTACAGCTTTTGTTGGAGATTACAAAGAGACCTGCAAAGCCCTAAGAACATTTCCACCAAAAATAGGGGGGACCGGAGTCCCCAGGCTCCTATACACAGACAACATCATCTTGATCGACCAGACGCCGATAGGACTCCAAGGCCAACTCGATAAACTGGCCACCTGCATAATGAAAAATAACCTGGAGATCAATAAGAAAAAAACCAAAATCTTGGTGCTTGAAAAATCTACAAAAACAAACAGAAAACCCAATCAATGGTTGATCGAATCCACCAACATCGACCAAGTAAAAGAATTCAGGTACCTAGGGGTCATGATCGACAGTTCTGGCAACGAGTCAAGCATGCAGACCAAACTCTGGGAAAAAACTCGGAAACTTACTTCCCAGGCGAAGGCAATGGATAGGTAATTCGGCCGCTTCTCTCTTATGCCAGTGATAAAGTACTACAAAGGGAAAGTAATTCCGTCCCTGACCTACGGAGGAGAAGGTATGCTGACAATCCCCCCATCTCTTTGGGCCAAAATCGAAGCCCACTTTTGGCGAGAAGTGCTACGACTGCCAAAGTCAACATCACTACCAGCAATCAGGAGGGAACTGGGCCTACTCTCGTTAAAAGCATCAGTCGACTGGAACGAAATGGCTTTATACAGAAAAGTGATCATGCCAGACACAGCTTCCCAATACAAATTGATAAAACAAGAAATAGTCGCCACAAAGTGCAAAATGCTTTCAACCTGGCACTTAAGAAGAAAATACAACTGGAGCAAACTGGCTGCAATGAGGAGGACCTCATTCAAAATCCAATGCGAGTAAAGAAAAAGCTAAGTGAACTCGACTGGATAGAAACGCAAGACAAGGCCGCCTCAAACAAACTGCTGGGCCACCTCCCAATTCAATAAAAAAAACTCAACGAAATTGATCAAGTGTTTACATGCTTTCCTGACAAATTCAGGAGACAAACCTTTCTAAGGGCCAGACTAAACCTTCTGCACACTAATGAAATCAGAGCTCTCAGAGACCTATCCACATCCAACAGCTGCCGACTAGGCAAGAACGCTGCTAAAACCGAATCAGTAAGACACCTCCTGATGATGTGTCCGGAAACAGCCACCTTAAGAAAAGCATACCTAATGCCTCTCCTCGAACCTTTCACATTGAGAGAGGAAGACTCCTGGTGGCCCCAGCTGCTAAGTGGAAGAAAAACCTGCTGGACGATAGCAGCTGCAAAAATCCTGGAAGGGGCCCTGGCAGATTGCTTGAAGGAAGGAAACTCCACACCGTAAAGAAACAAACAAGGAGTAGCAAGGACAACAAAGAGAACGCATTTTGTAAAATCAATCAATTTCGATAAAACACAAAAAAAGAAAAATGTCTTTCAGGACCCGAACACTGTCCGTAGAACACCCGCGCGCATGCGCACGACCGTTCCTGTGCATTTGGTGTCCTGCGGGCACCCATTTCCTTCGCGGATGTGTTCACGACGTCATCATGTGACCGCACCCACGCTGAGCGTGTGCCCTAATTTGAGCACTTTGTCTGCTTCCGCAACATTTCAAAAGAATTTATGCAGACAAGGCAAATTATTTTACAATACAAAATCACCATTTCACATGTCCCATACAATAGCCCTAGCTTTCCACATATTGTTTGGAACTTTTTCAATGCTTTTGAGTGATCGATATGGTCACAAGGCGCCCCCTCCACCTCTATAAAAGGCCACACCCCCGAGCTCATCTTCATTGTACTTCTGGCGATTGTAGATTGAGTTTTGCTGCCTTTAGTGCTCTAGTGGAGATTATCTCACCAACCCTAATGGCATCCATGTCTGCTGTTGCTACATCAGCCTCAGCACCACCCCCAAACCCTCCACCGCCACCACCTCCCCAAGGGCCTGCAGAGGGAAATACGCGTGAGGATGTAGAGAGCGAGGAACAAGAGGATGAAGAGAATGAGGTGGGGGAACTCCCTACTACCACCACTCGCCGGGAGTCATGGGTGTGGCGGTTGTTTACCGTTTTTGGTAACGTACCAAAAGCATGTGCGAACCTGGTCACCTGTAAAAAGTGCAATTTGGTGCTGAGTCGTGGGAGACCTGGTGCGTACAGATTTGGTACGACAACCATGATGCGACACCTAACTTCGTTCCACTGTGCGGACATTCGCAAGGTGGTACCATGTAAAGAACGTAGTAGGTTGAGTTCCTCCACAGCATCCTCCGTGTCCGATCCTCTCTCCACAAGAGACACTACTGTGGGAGAGCGCATCCCTCCAGCTGCCTCACAGGCCATTCGCGATGTTGTTGACCCTTACCTTTCGAAGGTCACAATATTGTGTATGTACTGCGACGCAGTACTCTGCATGGGGGAGAGTCTTCGAAGTGCTTTCGAGACTTTGGGTCACGGAGCACCAGAAGACCTGCTACCTACCTAAATAAGGCCCACCCTATATCTTTCTCTCTCCACCTGCCTTTTCTTATCCCCGTGGTTGGTGTCCCTTCCTTACCCTCCTTTCCCCTCCTCTCCTAGTGTGTCGTGTGTAAAAAATCACAAAAAATATAAAACTAAAATTTAAAAAAAGGCTCTTTTCAGAGCCGCCTTTCTCAGTTTAAAAAAGGAACTATCAAATAAATGGTGTAGGCCCCCGCGCATGTTTCAAAAAGTCAGCGGACAGTCCTAGGACAGACGAAATTTTAGGGTACAACCGTAGCAAAACCAATGCACTTTTCTCTGGCAGTAAGTGGTGGCTCTGAAAAGAGCCTTTTGGTGGCGCTGTGTGTATTTGAAAAACTTGGATTCCTCAACATGTAATGCAAAATAGGTGGCCATAATGGCAAAAAAGTACATTTCGAAGAAAAATCTGATTGCCAGCATATGTAAGATGGACTCCATCTCTGCGAAAAATTAATGTTACGAAACATAATATTTTCATTGTGGAAAGAGGACATGCCAACATCTCTTAGAAAGGCACAAACAGCCTTATTGACATTGCGCCTCGCTTTCTACATTTGTGGACCATATAAAGAAGAACGCAGCTACATTTGTCTTTGTGCAATACGTGAAAAAATTACTTGGCAATTTGGAAATATGTCCATGACCTTCTCAAGTCCTTCCTTCATTGCAAATTGCAAAGAAATTCCAGAGACATGCCCTAAACTGTTTCCTCCACAATGAATGATAATTATATCAGGATGACGCTCTGTCTGTAAAGTAGCACAGAGAGGAACCAAGTCCAGCCACTTCATTCCACTCACTCCATGCCAGTGCACTTCCACATGAGGGAATCGAAGATCTGCAGATATACCGCAGCGTTCTGCATGCACCTTCAACCAATGTATCCATGAGTCTCCCAAAATCCAGATAATCTGTTTTCGAGCACACACAGCCATAGTTGTCCCTTCTCCTCTCAGGGAAAAGACGTTCTCACTAAATCTCTCCGTTTACAACACACCTACTAAACTTTACTGACCAATCCCTAGCTCCGCTCATTCTCATTTGCATGCCTCTTCACCCCAGAATCCCTGTATGTAGTACGCTCTGCCTGCAGACTACCACGATGTCCGCGGACATGTAGTGGATCTGAGCGTGACGACTGTACATTTAAATAGTGTTCCCCTTTAAGGTGGGCTCTGAAAAGAGACCGTTTTTTGAGAAATATTTTTGCAGATGCCTGACAGACACCTGTTATTTTGTATTTTTTTTCTTCTTAGTTTACTCATACAATCATTACATATCCTTCTCCAAAGCAAGCCTTACATTCCAAAAGAACATGGCATTTCCCAAAAAAGATAAAGAAACACCTTCTGCTTCAAAATAAGCTGCATTACTGGAAACAATGTTCTCGTGGTGTCAGAAAAACATACAAGCTCTTAACATGAAAGCACGCATGCCGTGATTGATTCCATACCTAGCAATACTTTGATCAGGACAAAAAACAGAACTGTTGTCCCATTTTGCTTGAGGGAGTAAACCAGAAAAAAATACTTTAGCAAAGAAAGATGTTGATGACTGCTTGAACCAACTGTTCCAAATCTCCCAACAAAGTAGGTGAACTCACGTAGCCCAAATGGACAGCACCATAGTGCAAAACTACAACATGGGGACTGTTCATCCTACGCATATCTCTGCAAACTTGGAGAATTACCTCTAAATTGCAATCCGTTGCAGCGCTCCACACCACCTCCACTCCTCGTACATCGAAATTGTTTGCCACATGCCTACATTCAGAGTAGTTCTGTAAACCATGGACAAAAATATCTCCGAGCACCAACACCCTGACTGTCTCCACCTCTGCCATCTTCACTACACACACTCTCTACACAAATCAACAATGTCAACATCTGATTGGCTGATCCCTACAGTCCCCTTTCCATGCTGGATTTGCTGGAAAACTTTGTATGCGGCACGCCCTACCTGCGTACAAGTGCAGTGTCCGTGCGGCACTTAACTCTTAGCCAGCCCTTCTACCATTTCCACATCACTTGCAAATCCATTCCCTCATTGGACACAGCTAAGCAGTCACACAACCATCCACCAATCACATCCAAAACCTCTACATCTAACTCCGTCATCAGAGTTCCGCACTTCAAATGTACTGTTGATCACTCTGAATACAAGTCTCATATCATTGCAAAGCACCTACTACAAAAAGTACTGTGCAAGTTTCGAGGATTTCTACTTACAGCTCCATGCATACCCACATGCATGATTACAAAGTACAGGTATGCATGTATTATTCAGAGTACATTTGCAACTGTTATAAATCCTTTTAAACAAATGAATGCCACTAAATCTGCATAGCCAATACATACATACCAAAGCTCCCACTTTAAGCGCAAGACTTCCGAGTTGTCATTGAAAAATCGCACTACTTCTTACTATCTCCCACATAACCTATACATACGTGCCAACCCTCCAGATTTACGCGCAAAACTCGATTTTTCATTAAAAAATGTCAACATTTTTTACTGTCTTCCGCCTAAATTAATGCTGCTTCCAATGCGATCGTACGAGAAAAATAAACGTTCCCGATTGCTGTGATGACATCTCCCTCTCATGCTCCCGATTTTTCGCATTCCTACATATAATATGAAAGTATTCAAATTTTTTCCCATCTACTATAATAACCTATCACTTCCAAACCTCTCTGCTATCTGCAACACAGCTGCAAAAAAACAAGAGAATTTCATGAACTTAAAATTGAACTCCTATGCGAAGCAGATTGAACCCACATATGTCAAATAACATATAGAGGCTGCACATAGTCAAATGAAATGCACGCATACACTGTGTCGAGATATCAAACGAGAATACTTCCACAAAAGCTGAAAAATGAATGTGTACATTAACATCATTGCTATAAACACACAAAATTACTAACATCTTCCTTTTACAATTGCAGTGAAGACCACTCTCCTGAAAATCAACAGCATCTACACTACAAAAAACATATCCAAAGAAACCTAGTCATTGCACAACAAAAGTAAGTACAAAACTACCTTTATATTCTTACTGTTCCTTAAAGAGATTATGTGGGTTATGTATGTAATTTGCGCACCAAAAAAAACATCGATTTCTGAACCATTCTGCCCACAAATCCCCATTTATTAAACAGAGATTAGCAGGCAGAATCCCTTAGAATGTTAGTACTAGAAAACAAAGAACTGTTTTCATTTTATACCATTACATTTACTATTAATGCTTCTCCTCACCACTAGCTCACTTTCTACTCTCATCTGAACCGCAGTGTAGTAACATACAAACAGAAGAATAGCCTTCCCAGCTCATTGTAACTGCCCAATGCACATTCACACACCACCACATACATCCTCCCCATCAAACTCATACACACATGCACACAGCACACATACATTGTAAAACAGACCAACCCATAACTTCTTTTTTTTCAAAAGACCCCAAAGAATGCCTACCAAAAAGCAGGTCCGGAGAAAGGAACACAGAAATAGAGCAAATGAAAATAAAAGTGTCCAAAGTAAGCATCCATCTCGACCAGAGTTTGTACAAAACGTTAAAACAAAACAGCTAATGCAGTCATTTAGCGAAACAAATGAATCTTCAACTACAGAAACTTTGCCTCTTCTATCAAAATGTGGCACGAAACAGAAAATGCTTAACAAGAATTCGGCTACCACTACTGCTAACACCGCTCCTATAAATCCTGATATAGTAGGAAGAAACCATAGTAAAAAAAGTATTTTAGAAAAAATGTTCTGCCACAGAGTCCTTCAGAATCTAATAAGAAGAGGAATGAAATCATCCACAACCCTTAAAATGTATCGTAGATAATTAATCCTAGAAGCTGTGGTAGACAGTGCAATCCTTCTCAAAAGGAAGTTATTTATTTTAGTTATAAACAGGATGAAACCACTAACAAAATTAAGTACTAAACTACAAAAGAAACTTCTTAATAAACGGAATGTCAACAAAAATAACTTCTTACATATTTGTGGAGGTGAATGGAGTCACACCACAGAACAATATTTTAATGAAGAAGCATACAAACAAAATCAAACAAACACAATTGCCATCCATAGCAGTGGACGAGGATATGAAAAAATCAATAATAACATCATGGAACAAGAAACACTGCTTAGCAAAGTTCCCCCAGAAAACTCCGAATTACCTCTCCATTCGACTGAACCAGACCATCCAGTATACAAATGGCCATGCACGTCAATGTGTAACATTCCTAACAAATCATTCAAATCTTTACGCCAGTTCCTCAATCAGTATGTGAAAGGTAAAGACAAAATCAAAATGAAAGTGCTGCAAAATATGGATACCTGTCCAGTGTGCAAATACACAGGACTACAAGGGCATTCATTAGCCTGCATTTCAGGACTTATTTGCAAAAGCACCTTCCATGATATCAAAATGATCTCAACACATCATTCAAATGTAAGACATCTAGTGTATAAACTGTACTATGCTAAAAGTCCGGCATTAGAAGTAGCCAATTTAAATAACACTCTTCTGCATGGTACACCTAAATACCTACAAGAAGAAATCGACCGTATCCAGAGAAAATATTTTGGAAGTGAAAGCCACGTACAAAATGCAATAGTTTTAGAACAGACTAGCAACAATTCTGCACATGGCAACCTTCTATTACACACATACAAAATAGAAATACTAAAATTTAAACGTACATCCGATGAAGTGCCAAACCATGTATGTGTGTGTGTTGCCGCAGAACTTTTTACAAAAGTAAAACAAAAACTATAGATGTAAAATACAAAATAGAAGACAATGAACATTCGAAATGGTTTGAATTAGCTCTGTACCTTTTAGCAGAAAACAAATACCAAATAAGTGAACCCCTAATTTGTTGCAGTTACTGCACTACAAAACTTGACAACAATCAAACTCCTTCACATGCTATCACAAATAATGTGGAATTATTCCAACTACCAAAACCCTTGCAACAACTCCATTTGCATGAGAGCATCATAATTCAAACAGTACACCCATTTCAAGCAATAATACCCCTTCAACCAAAAACAGCAAAATTATCTTGCTCTGAATTGGTGAAAGGCATTTGTGGCAAAGTAGTTTATTTACCATTAGATCTGACAGAAAATGTGCACACTCTAGGAGTGCAACGTCCAATAGAGCATTCTTTAATTGTCTTACTAAATGGTATACCAACAAAAGACAAAAAACTCGTGGACTTACATAAAGGTAGACAAGCCTTGCAATATCTGAAACACAATAATGAATAATACAAAGACATAAATATTGAAGAAAGCTTAAGGGAAACAACTGAAATAATTCAAGACGCATCAGAAACTGGTCAATTTGAACTTCTGGATCCTGCTGCAGTATCCACTCTTTTAGACCATTATGCAATTCATCCATTGCACTCTAATGAGAGCATAGATGAAGCACTAGAAACTTACCAAATGCGACAAACCAAAGGGCCACCAATCGGCATATGGGAAAAAAGTATAGACGCACATGCTTTTCCACTACTATTTCCTACTGGCAAAGGAGGAAGATACGATGATAGACCCACTCGGATAACAGCATCAGAATACCGCTCATTACGAATGTATTCTGAAGATCCCAGATTTAGACAAAATGTGGAATACGTATTCCACCTACTCTTTGAAAGTGAACTAGCAACCCTATGTTACGGAGTTGCACACATATTGAAATCTGGAACCCGCTTCCAAAATATGTCAGCTATGCAATTAATACAAAAAGTGCAAGAAAAAGATGAGGTTTTACAAACAAGCAAAACAAATCTGTTTGCAAAAATGCATGGTACGAAAGAACACTGGCTCCGACGTCACAGAGATGTACGTTGTATGATGAGAAAACTTGTACCACCCACTTGGTTTGTTACATTAAGTTGTGCAGAATATGCATGGGAAGATTTACATTATTTCCAACGCATATCAAACAACAACAAAACCAACATAGATATACTAACATTCGGATAACTTTGCTCTCTAGATCCTGTTAATGTTTCAAGATATTTCCACCATTGTTTCATTGCTATGCTACAATTTATTTGTAATAAAACTGTTCCTCCCCTCGGAAAAGTGCAACACTTCTTTTGGAGAAAAGAATACCAAGCCAGAGGAGCACCACACATCCACATGCTTTTATGGATTAAAGGTGCACCTAAATTTGATCAGGACAGTGATGCCACTGTTTTGCAGTTCATCCAAAAATATGTCACTTGTGAAATCCCTTCACAAAGGACACATAGTGACCTTCATGGTCAAATTGTACAATTTGAAAAACACAAATGTGGCAAATATTTTCGTCACAAATACAAAAGCAAAGGCAAATACTACACCAAATGCCACTTTGGTTTCCCTAGACCAGTTACAGAAACAGGTGAAGTGAACAACTTCATGTCTTCAGTTCGACATAGTGTTAAAGGTAAATCACATAAGAACACGTATTACATAAAAAGAACAGAAGATACAAAATATATCAATGATTACAATGCAATCACTGCCCTCTTATGGAATGCAAACATAGATGTGCAATACATTGCAGACAATTCCACTGCAGTTGCACAATATGTTACAGCCTACTTAACAAAAGCAGAAAAAGCAGAGTTGCAAGACCCCTGGAATGACCTATCATCAGACAAAACACTATCTCAGAAATTGTACAGTCCAGGCATAAAAATGCTCTCTCATAGAGAATGTGGCGCCTATGAAGCTGCAGATCGTTTAACTGGTATTGCTTTGTATGGAAAATCTGAAAATATAGTATGGCTAAGTCTTGGTCCTGCTAAATCTAGGAAAAGAGTTCTCAAATCATACGAGGACATAGAAACAATAGCCAATAATGACCCCAACAGCCAAGACATTTTAAAGAACAATTTACTAGACACATGCTACCCGAACAGGAGTACAACTTTGGAAACCATGTGTCTATACCACATAGCCCAAAACATTGCATACAAAAATAATATAAAACCCGATGAAAGCAAAGGTAGATATAGAGTGACAGATTTTGACGGCAGCTTAGTGAAACTTACCAAACGAAGCTTAATTAATCATGTCAAATTGTCATTAAAAACTCCTCAACAGAAAGAACTATGCTACATGTCCCTGCTACAACTTTTTAAACCATGGAGAAAAGAGGAAGAGATACTATACTAGATAACTATGACTGCTATGAAGAGGCTTTCAAAGCAAATGAAAGCGCTATCACGATGTGAATTTTACGCAGTACAAAACTATGTTGCACAATGAACAGCAACACGAAGAAGAGCTCCAGGCCCAACTAGATAAGGACACCTCCGACAGTAGTCAACCTTCTATAACAGGAAGTCAAGAACAACTAGGACAGCTACTAATAGCAAATGAGGCAGAATTAGCTATGACAGAAGTGGAAAACACCATGTGTCACTATGAAGAACATACAGAAGACTTAAATGTACTACAATCAAAACTTAACAAAGACCAGCGCACCATTTTTGAAGAAGTAACAAAACAAATTGCACATGGTGTACAGCACGAAAATAAAGAATGTACCTGCCAAAATTACAAACCTATACTGCTGTACGTCAGTGGGGAAGCTCGTTCAGGCAAAGCATTCTTAATCAAAATAATCAGCAAGTTCCTTAAACAATTGACAAACAACAAACTGTCAGCTGTTGTAACTGCCCCCACAGGTTTAGCTGCCTACAACATAGGCGGTGTGACTTTACACCGATTACTACTCATTCCAGTAGAACACCAAAACAAATTAGACTATTATAAACATTCTACAGAAGCTGCAATGGAACTATGCAGAGTATTAAAACAAATGAAAATGCTACTAATAGATGAAGTGAGCATGGTCTCCAACCTAATGTTGGCTTTGATTCACCTCAGACTGCAAGAAGTACTTAAAACAAAGTACAAAGAACTCTTTGCAGGAAAACACATTATTGTTTTCGGAGATCTTCTACAATTGACACCAGTGAAAGGTGAACCTATTTTTAAAACCTTAGAACACAAACTCTGCCGTAAAACTGTTTGCAGCATAGGAATGTCAACCTTTGGCAACATTTCCAATACCGAGAATTAACAGAAAACATGCGTCAATCTGCAGTCCTCACTTACACCAACATTTTAAAAAGTATTAGAATTGATGTACTATTTCAAGGAGCACAAGCAATATTGAAAAACCGGCACATCCATGCACTTTATGGCGATAACGCAAGTGCTACTGATGTTATGGAACAATTAGCACACAAAAATGTCAATTGTATGGCCTTAATGCCAACTCTTGCAAGCTGTTCCAAATTCAATGAAACAATGTTAAAAAAAGAAATGCAACCAATAATTGAAATTAGCTCCACAGACAAACTGGACATACATGGTATGACACTACCCATTTGTCAGCAAGCCAGAACAAGACTAAATACCTTAGAAAATTCAATCTCGAACACAGCTGGGTTGGAAAAAATATTAAAATTGTCCTTAAATTGTAGAGTAATGCTTAAACGTAACCTTGACGTGGAGCAAGGAATAGTTGATGGGGCACTGGGTACAGTTGTTGGCTTTCAAACATATCCACGTGACAACAGCATTCAGTTTGTCAATATTCTCTTTGACAAACTTTCAGAAGTAAAAAGGATAGGGCGCTCAACAGCTCGATTCCTTCTCTTCAAAGACATGTATGTACGTAGAGAACAATTTTCTTTAACTCTTGCATATGCAGTCACCATTCATAAATCCCAAGGTCTTACCCTAGACAAAGCATTGATAGATATTGGAAACACAGTCTTTAAAGAAGGCATGAGCTACATAGCACTATCACGCTTACGTACACTTGACGGTCTATTTCTAATTAACTTTTATGCAAGTAAAGTGAACGCTGATATTCCTTGCATTTTAGAATACAATAGACTGCGTTCACTTTACACCCCCATCTGAAATCCTATCCTCTTCCAGAAAAAGGAAAATGTTGTAAACGAAAACTAATTCAAACAGAAATGCAACAGGATCTGACTGCAAATACTGCAAAGAAATCAAAAGAAGCAAAGAAGAACCTATTAGTGAAAGTAAATCAGGTACTTCTTCAAAAAGGGAACACAAACTCTGAAAAAATCACTCAGACACAGAACTATCAGGTCCATTCAAATTTTCAAATGAAACGCAAATGTAGGAATGAATATTCTATTTCAATTACCACCAATTGTTAACAACATTTACTTACACAGTACAGACCAATTGTGTTTGCAAACGTTAGTCCTTCATTGAAATGCAACAAACAATCCTGACAACGCGTATAGTGTTCACGGAATAAGACAAGAATTGGACTACTGTGCTGGAATGGTGAGGTTCACTATAAACTCACAAGAAGATGCACAAGAATTTCTAATGTACTTACTACAAGTACTTGAAAACAAAAACATACCTATAAATGAAATCTTCCAGATTTCATACATGTGGAAACATCCATGCACTCTCAGTAACAATGTGACACAGGAACAAATCCCTAATGAGCGATTTGTGAATGTATCCATACCTAATTGTGAATCCATTCCATTTCAGCAACTTCTAAAAAATGCAAACCATGGCAGATTATGTACTATCTGCAATTCAGATAATCGCTCCACCTTACTGATACAAACACATAGTAACTACATAATACTAATGCTTCTACGTTACAATGCAGATAGTACCAAAAACAACTTCAAGCTGACTGGATTCACACACGGTCAAGTGTCACTTAGTAAGAAAACCTTCACAACAATAGGTATAATCTACCACGCAGGAACCACAACCAATGCAGGTCACTACACTGCATATATTAAAAAGAAAAGTGGATGGTTCGAATGTAATGATAGTAGCATTACTCTAAAGCAGAGATTACCAGCAAATCTTACAAACGCTTATTTAATCTTCTTAAAGCCAAAATTGAATAACTAATGTGTACGTGAACATTAACAAAAATTCAATTAAAAAACTGTAAACAGTTAGAATACTCCAACAGGTATCTAACTGGCTAAGATTGTACAACAACCACACAGATGAATCAATACCACTGATCTGCAACAAAAAATACACAGTTAGAATACGCCAACAGGTATCTAACTGTTTAAAAAATATGCAAGAAGCCAACATATAGAACATTAATCAGAAATAACAAGTGAACACTCAAAGGAAACAAAGGAATTGTTTATAGCATAGCAAAGAAAGTTATCTTTTTAATGCGACAAGGATTACTTTCCCCCAGACCCAATGATGTAAAAACACAGAAACTGAGCAAAATGCACAGTACACTGGTTTGTACACTAAATATGAGGGTACAAAAAGCTAAAAATGTCTATTATACAATGTAATAAGTCTTTATAAAATACAAACATTAACATGCTCTTTTCTTTTATCACAAACATTGAAAAAGAATATTTTCTCCAAGTACTAAAGTCATGTAAGAAATATATGGAATCTCAACAAATTAAACAGTAAGTATAATTTCACACATTTCTTACATATTCAAATCTGTATGTGTGATCTATGGTTGTAATATGGTGCAGTGGCTGTGGGCAGGGCCTAGAGACTTTGATGTATAACCTATGGCCTACACCCTGCGACAATGCAACCAAGACTCTAGGTCCTACCCACAACCACCACAGCATATCAAAACCATGGTGGCTTATAACTTCACTGCTTATAACTTTGGTTTTAGGTGCAGACTCTAGGTAGTGCACACAACCACCGCACCACAGCACACCCATGCTGATTTATAACTTCAGTCTTGGGAGCATGGCCTTCGGCCATGCACCCAACACTCTAGGTCCTGGCCACAACCACTACAGCATATCATACCCATTGTGCCTTATAACTTCAGTACTTAGAACTTTGTTCTTGGATGTATGGCCTTTGGCCATGCACCGAAGAGTCTGGATCCTGGAAACAACCAGTGCAGTATATGAAATATATGTTAGCTTATAACTTCAGGGCTTATAACTTTGGGCCTGGGTGCATGGCCTTTGGCCATGCACCCAACTTCACTGCTTATAACTGCACTGCTTATAACTTTGGTCTTGTGTCCATGGCCTTCGGCTATGCATCGAACACTGTAGGTCCTGGCCAAAGCCACCACAACATATCACACCCATTGTGGCTTATAACTTTAGTACCTAGAAGTTTGGTCTTGTGTGCATGGCCTTCGACCATGCACCAAAGACTGTAGGCCCTCGACACAACCACCGCAATATATGAAACCCATGGTGGCTTATAACGTCAGTGCTTATAACTCCGGTCTTGGGTGCATGGCCTTCAGGTGCATGGCCGCAGGCCATATACCCAAGACTCTAGGCCCTAGCCACAACCACCTGATAGATATTCAATTCTATGGATGTATCTATGTGTGTGATTTGCTGCGTTGGTTGTGGCCAGGGCCTAGAGTCTTGGGTATATGGCCTACGGCCTGCGGCCATGCACCCAAGACTCTAGGCCCTGGCCACAACCATTGCAGCATATCACAACCATTGCGGCTTATAACTCATTGTCACATCCATACATTCAAACATTTTAACTGCGGCACATGCTCAATTTGCACCCAAGAGACTACGCCCTGCCCACAACCACCTCATAGATATTCGATTCTATGGGGGTGATGTATGCGTGTGATATACTGCGGTGGTTGTGGCCAGGGCCTAGAGTCTTGGGTGTATGGCCTATGGCCTACGGCTTTCGGCACCAAGGTCCTCCTCCTGCCACAAATTTGGTGAAAATCCGTCCAGCGGTTTGAGCTGTAGGCGTGCACAAAGTTTTCCCCCATTCAGTCTATTGGAAAAAAAGACGTTTTGGGACCCCCCTATAACTTCCCCCCCTGGACCAAACATCACCAGACTTTGCAAAATAAATCAGAGTGGCCCATATACTTTTTTTGCCAAGTTTGGTGAGGATTCGTCCAGAAGGAGCGGAGTTATAAGCCGCCCAAAAAGTGCTCTTCCTATGGAAACAGCAACTTAACCATAACCACCGTAGTTACGATATTACCGTGTAATATATATATATATTATATTGCATTATAGATATACTGAATTGTACCTGATGAAGGGACATTGAATTTCTTTTTATTATTATTTTTTATTGTACCATATAGTTTATTACAAACTTTTATTACAACTTTCCGCTCTCATTACTCTCATTCATCCCATATAATCTAGATTCAAAACATTTCCCGTCAGATATACTACTTGAATTCAGCCAATTCTTTTCGATTTTAGTTCAAAATTTTATCCAGAAAGTTTATGACTGAACAGGTTAGATGCACCGAGCTCCCGCTTAAAATGCAAAGCCACCATTCGTCCATATTTCTATCAACTGGTGCACATTTACCAAGATGAAGTGATCTTTGATCTTTAAGCAACAGACCTTCTGTTATTAAATGTTTTACAGATTCTGTTTCAACCAAACAGTATCTACAGCCGTCGTCCTTTGTGTCCTGGTCGTGTCTCATCATCAACATTTCTTTTGATTTAAGTGCGTTCAAGCGCAATCGAAGAAAACCGTCGCGATGATGTCGCGATGGAAATTGTTGTAAGTAAGGTGGCATTTTGGCCAGTTTTTTAATTGTTGGACCAAGATCTGGAGCTGTTACTAGTCTTTCAAACTTGGACAGATTTTGAATCCACGACCACTGTTTTAACTTTCTTTTCGCAATTTGTGGCTGCGCCAACAGAATGTATATCGGTATGTCGGCTGCTTGCAAGATCTCCTTCAGACTTTGGGTCCATAACAAAAGTATGCCAGCATACGGACGGATTTCATTTGGGGCGAGTATTTCATATGCTGGTTCAGGGTTTGGCATAGTCATCTTCCTTAATAGTGCCATAGATTTCCATATAACAGTTACATATAGCTCATCTAGTGCCAGCTCATGTCTAATGATGGTCATTGATATATATTTTGGCAACCTCAGTACTCGTTTTCAAAAGGTCCCTTCCAGTTGAGACCAGATTCTATGGTCTAAGTTCCATCCCGCTTCTGTGTCAAAAGTGATAGCAGGTATTACTTTTTGTAAGTAAAAGATGTGTAACGGATTTAGGGTAAATTTTCCATATAAGCTGTGGATTCTGGCGCCTTGTAATGCCAGTGTTCTCATGCGCAGAAAAATGTCTTGAACCCAGCTCCATTCTTGTATTGATTTATTAATCATTACCCCTAGAAATCGGATTTCAACAATTTCTTCGATCACTTCGTTGTCAATCCTCCAGCGGAAGGTTTTGTTTTTGCTTCCTTTTGATGGACCAATTTTCATAATTTTTGTTTTTTTGACATTTATTCTTGGTTCATTATCATTCATGTATGTCTGCAGTTTTTTAGAGCAGTCGTTGCAGCCCTATCTGGGTGGAATTTTTGGAGGAAAGCACGTTACATAATTTAGGACAACAGGTACATCTGCAATAAACAGCTTAAATAGACAGGCAGCGATGGGGCAGCCCTGTTTTACCCCTTTATGAGTATCAATTGACTCTGATCGTTCTCCTTTTTCATTTATCGTAATTCGGATTGATGTCTTTGTGTGAAGTGCTTTTATCGGGTGTAGAAGATTTTCCGGGCAGTCCCAGTTTTCTAATTTCTGCCACAGCCTCTCACGGTTTATTGTGTCGAAGGCTTGATGCATATCGATAAATGCCAGGAAAAGATTTGACCTTTTTTCCAGAGCTTCCAGTTTCAATAGATTTACCAACGTCGAGTTGATTTCCGTCCCAACACCCTTTGTAAAGCCTGTCTGACGACAGTCGGAGATTCCTTTCTTGATTGCCCATGCTGTTAATTTCTGCTGCAAGAAGGTGGCAAATATCTTGCTAATTGTGTTGAGGAGGGCAATCGGGCGATAGTTGGCTGGATCAGCCCGATTGCCCTTCTTGAAGACCGGTACAATTATCGCTGTTGTCCAAGATGATGATATTGACCTTAGGTCAGCAATTCTGGAGAATAGCTCTGCAATAAATGTGGACCACTCTTGTTTGTGTGCTTTAAGCATCACGTTCGTTATGCTGTCCGGCAGCGGCTCTCGAGTTTTTTAGCTTGGCAGTCACAAAACCTATATCTTCAGTGGTCTCGGATATGTCCCAGCTTACAGCAGCTTCCACAGGTTCAGTTGAGATTGTGTCTTTTTTCATAGAAAACACCTAATTCTAGTGTTTTTTCCAGTCACATTCAGCCACCCCATTCACCATCGTGTCAGTTTGATTTCCAGAACCTCTGTTCAAGATGCGCCAGATCTCTCTCGAATTATTCGATTTTGTTAGGGACAGCATCGCCTCACCCCGTTCTTGGTCACGCAGATATATGAAAGCTTTTACCCAATTTTGGTATTTTTGCTTCCGTTGTTTAATCTGATGTAGAGCGCCTGCGCCCCATTTAACTTTTAATTCTCGTATGTCCTTGTATGCTTGTTTCTTTTCGTTGTTTACACTCGTGCTCCATTCATGAGTGTGTAGTTTTGTAGTTTGTATCTTTAGTAGAAACCTCACACTTTGACAGGGTAGTAGCGCTACATAGTTGGGCAGTTTTGTCTAGCATTTGGAAGTCTTTAGTCAGTTGACTTATTTTTTGTTCATTTACTCTAAGCCTGTTTCGTCCATTATTTACCTCCATTGCTTGACTCAAAATCGATGTTTCCAGTTTTCGAGGTAACTGCATGGACATTACCAGCGCATCATGGTCGCTGTTTGCAGTCAGTTTTATTTTCAATCTCTCATTTTTGTTCCATTGATTTATTTGAGTTCCAGATATAATCCACGGTCTTGTCATAACCCATGTTATGCCAGGTGTAATTAGGTGGTATGCCAGGTGTAATTAGGTGGTATGTCATCATTGACATGTCTGTTGACCACGTCGCAATCTTGTGCATCCATTTCAGCGTCCCATCTTGATCTTCTCGTTTGGATTCTTTGCGCTTCCTTGTTACTGTCATGGATAAGATCTTTTTTAGCATCGAACCATGCAATCTTCATGTCCCCACATACGATAATCGATAGATCATGATGGCTCATTTGATTTTTATCAATGTCACCGTTACTGATGATATAAAGTTTTCTGAGGTAATCTTAACTGGATTCCAGTACACATTAATTAGCAGCAACTGCTGTAGTTTCGGGGTTTTACTTGTGGAATATTGAATCAGAGTACTTTGAACAAAACTGTTCGGATTTACTATTTCCATCACTTCCCAGTTTGTCCCAATTTTTATCATTGTTATTAGGCCTGAAAAGGGACGGCCTTGGGAAATGTTCTCGGCTGGATTTAGCAAAGTTCCGTCTTTAACGGAGGACTTCGCAGCCACGTTTCCTGAAGGCATATAGCAAAATTGTCGATCAAATCCACTGGGAAATCATTATATAAGTGTCAAAATCCTCGTGTGTTCCAGGATATCAGTGTAGAAAGTGCTTCAAGGCCGCTGTGTTCTAGCTAATGCTTTCTCACCCCAATGTGGCTTTTGCCAGATGTTTGCTGTGAATTTGGCACAGTGTTCAGAGGTTTCCTTAGCTCATCTCTGCGCTGCTCATTGGTGACCTCATTAAAAAGTTTGTAGTTAGTGCTAGGCTGATTTGCTAGCATTTGAAGCCTATCTTCAGAGATCTCGAAGCCCAGAAACATTAATTCTTTCAGCCATTATGGCCTTTCGTACTGCCCGCGATTTTATGTGCAAAACGACTCTGTCAGCTCGTTCTTCTGCTATATATTCGACTATGCAAATGTCTTGAGTAGACACGGTCCTCGGAGGAGGTACTGTGTGCAAAAGCCGGATAACTTTTCATCTGTTTAGATTGACATCATTGTCATCTTCAAATACATTCTCAATACGGATTTTCCATGCCAGTGGATTTAAGTCCACCGGTTTTTGTTCCTCGAATTGGATTTTTTTTTTCTGTCTTTGTGCTGCTGTTACTTTCGGATTCAGGGTCACCTGAATCTTCTTTTTCGTCTCCGGTTCTGCGTTTACTTGTCTTTCTGCAGAACTTCCTTGTGTAGCTGCAGGTACTACTGAGCCCTCATTTAATGCTCCTTTTTGAATTTTTGGAATCATGGGATTAGCGGTTGACCTTACGGCCAATATATTCCGACTATCCCTTCCTGTATGACAAGAGGAGCTCGCCTCTTGGCACTCAGCACTGCTGCCCTCCTCGAAATCTTCAGAATAAGTCGATAGATTACATAAATCTTCAGATGAAGCCACTGGCTGAATTGAATTTGCCTCCGAGTCTATTCTCAGTCGTTTTTTTGGATTCAACGGAATGACTTTTGTAGTTACCTCAATAGCTTTTAACAGCCCGCCCGTTTGTGCAGGTTTGGTGGGCAGAGCAATTTTATCTCTTACAAATAGACGTGGTTTGGAGGGTGTTGATACATTTCTTATGAACTTTCTTGAGCTACTAGTCTCTTTGTTCGGTGCACAATTTGTTTTTCCCTTTTGTTTTAGTGGGACCAGGTCCCACATCTTGAATTTTTAGCATAGTCTGGGCAGTTTTAAGAGTTTTTGCTGCGCCACTAAATATCCCAAACAACATTTTTGAAGTCGAACAGTGGGGAACTACAGGAGGCTTTTGCATAAGTTCTAAGCTCTCCATGTTTGAATTTTCAAAGGGCTCATCAGAAATTGTGTGAGCTATAGTGGCACACTCGTTTGCAGAGGCCGCACTAGTGCCAGTATATTTGATATTCGCACTCTGATCAGATTGCTCACTGCACTGTGTGTCGGGATGCCTTACGATAATCACTGCAGGAGTTAAACTCTTAGTTCCCTGTAAATCACGTGCAAGTTGGACAACAGTTTCTTTCACATTGTTTTTGAGTCCCATGGGGCACCTCGTCTTGAATGTAAGACTGTGTTCCGACATTTATTCCACGGCACCCCTGCCTCGAATCCATAGTGGGAGTATTATTTGCACTAGAGGTCATTTGAACCGCCTCCATTAACGTTTTTTTTCTCAATACTATCTTTCAAGGCTACATCATTCAGCCTATTTTGCCAAGATGCAGACTTTTCAGCCTCATTGTCCAGTCGCGCTTGCAACACTGTAGTTAGCATTTCCATTTTTGTTATTTTTTCGTTTATTTGGCCTAATATTGCGCCATTGTTATGAATTGCTTCATTTAAGGTTTCATAAAGCTTTGTAAACCGGATTAGTGCCAGTGAAGATGCAGCCAACACATTATTGGGAATCTGTATTGCCGCCGCCGCCGCCACCGACAAATTGGATTTTGTAGAAGTCTCTTGATCGACAGGAATTCGTTGCTTTTCTGTGTTCATGCTTTTCTGATCAGAGCCGCCTTGGACTGAAAGTCCCACAATGCCAGGCGACAGCTTATCCGACTCATTCATTATGCTGCGCATCTTTGGCGTAGAACAGTGTGACGTACACTTTGCCGGTAAGCGGTTTTCCACATTGCATTGTGTAGGCATGCTATTACGATTATTTTGCACTTTTTCTTTTACTCCTTGTGCGAATTGTCGGACAGGCACTGGCTCCAAAATTGGTATAGGGTCTCCGTATAGCACTTGTGCTGGAGTACTTGTTTGTAATGTTTGCAGGGATTTTCCTGCTCCGTATGACTGATGTTGGTCTGACTCCATATTTACTCTTAAGCGTCTATCATTTTTTTTATTGGTTCAATTTATCTTTCATTTTCTCAATGTCTGCTTTCAGTCGCTCTGTTAGTCTCGCTTCACGTCCTGCCAGATCAAACCCATTGGTTTGTGTGATTACTTCTCTTGGCGCAACTGAACCCGTTTTTCCGGTGATCTGTGAAGCACAAATGGTAATATCACTTATCGTGTCTACATGTCCTTTCTTCAATGGTGATTTCACACACTTATGAGTTTTCATGGTTTTTGTTTTTTTCGCTATTATTTTGGGTTGTTATTATGGACAGATTTCCTGAAAAATGTTGCTCTACAGCGGCGTTGTTTGATCTGCCAGCCTTCACTGGAAAGGTGAATTTGAGGAGATGTACATCCGTAAATGTTGGTGGAACCTCCATCGCCAAGAGCTCAATGTCAGTTACATCAAACGGAGATTGGAAGGCTGCAGTGTTGATTTCAATCACTTTCGAGCAGTCTTTGGAGTTAGTATCTGCATTTGAATTTATGTTTGTTTCGCCGCCGGCATCAGCCCCCTCGTGTTCAGCAACCTCCGCCTCTGCACACGGGACGCCCACCGCTGCACTGACAATAACATCCTCAGCATCAACAACTGCCTCATTCCTCTCCGAGGGACTCTTTAGCGTTGTAAGCTGTTTTAGAGCTAGGAGTCTGTCCGCTGCCATTTGCGCAAGGGATGGGAAGGTTGCTTTCAATGGTCTGATATTTTGACTGCTAGGCAATGAATCCTCACGCTGCTCCTGTGACCAGTCATAGCCCCCGAGATCACATGCTAATACAGACTCTTCACCTTGTGAGCACAACATATTTTCGTTCAAGGGACTAGCCCGTGGTTGCAAAGATTGCTTTAACTTTGAACGAGTCAACGGCCCATTTTCGGCCATGGTTTGCTGCTTACCTCTGCTTTCAGCTGCGGACTGCTGCAGACTGTACTCTGCGCACAAACTCTGCGTGCGCTTCACGCTTGCCTGAAGTATTTAAAGAAAATGGAGCTTTTTTTTCTTAAAGGCACAGAAAAGCAAAGCCACAAATCCAGTGTTTAATAGACCAGTAGCTGCAGCTCCTCTCTGGGACACCACTGCTGCAGACTGAACTCTGCGCACGAACTCTGCCGAAGAGACATTGAATTCCAAAACGCGTAGAATATGATTTTTTTTACTGCATACTGGACCATTGTGGACTGAATCATTCTATGTTTTTTCTATGAAATCCATTATTGTGATATTCGAAATTGGAAGTTTACTTTGATTTACAGTATTTCAAGCCATATTGGCTGATCTTCAGCTCAAATGTGTGCAGGGGGCGAGAGTATCCAATTTCCATGGATATTCATTTTTGTTTCCTTGTTTTTCCAACCTCGTATGAAGGTTGCGCTACCCCTTGCACCTCACATATGCTAATTGTTGTTCTATTAACTTTTTTAATGTAAGGTGTGCACTCACACTTGGTTTATTCTATATTCAATACCTTGTCTCTTCCAAATTCCAGACAGGTGCTCCTGCCAACATCTCGTCTTTTAGTCCTGGAGATCCATCTGTTTCACTCAAAGACGCACCAAACGATACCCACCATGGCATGGTTGGATTCAGGAGCTTTTGGTAATTACATCGACTGTGCATTCGCGACCCTACATAACATACTGTTGGTGGAGACGAAATGTCAAGTAGTGGTGGCCATAATTGAAGGCTCATTGATCTCTTTGGGTCCCGTTAACCATCACTCTGTGCCCGTTGGCATAAGGATCAACCAACTTCAAGAATGGATTGCTTTTGATGTCCTGCAAACTCCATCATACCCACTGGTGCTTGGTCTCCTATGGTAAACATACCACAATCCGTTTATCAACTGCGCCACACAAACCATAATATTCGCTTCTGATATTTGCACCACCCAGTGTTGTTTCAGGATGTCTGAAGGAACACAAATGGCATCTACATTACTTATTTCTAACAGTGCCACTCCCAGCGTTTGTACCATTCAGTGAGATCCTCCTGAGTACTCAGAGTACAGAAGAGTCTTTGCTGAAACAGAAGACATACTTCTTCCATCACACCATCCCTTTGACTGTGCCATAACCCTTTTACCTGCTTCTTGTCACCACGTGAATGGCATGAACTCCAGCAATTCCTGAAGGAATGTCTTCCGAAAGGGTATATTGTGCCATCTCAGTCAACTGCAAGTGCACCCTTGTTCTTTGTGCCCAAAAGGAGGGCACCCTGAGGCCTTGTGTTGATTATCGAGAGCTGAACAGTAGTACAGTGAAGGACCGGTATTCCCTGCCTCTTATCCATGACATTCTGAAATCACTGAAATGTGCCCACTACTTCACAAAATTGGATTTGTGTGGTGCCTACCACCTGTTCCGGATAAAGAGAGGAGACGAATGGAAGACGAAATTCAAGACTCCTCAGGGCCACTTCGAATATAGGGTGATGCCCTGTTTTGCTTTTCTGGTCACACACCGGGGCCTTAGAATCCTGCACCCTCTTACACAGGCCAAAAGCAAGTACTTGGACTCAGGGAGGCAATGATTTGCATTTAGAGTACTGGTTTAGAAGAACACAAAAGGCTCGTTATAGGCCCTTTATTCACACCCAATATACATATACATAATTAGACACAACATATAATCAATTATACATAAACATAGAAAAAGAGCATCACCGTTAGTATAGCTGCAGAAGACACCTTCATCTCGGCCACCACAACACTGCTTGGTCCCAGAGCAGGTAGGCAGAGAGATCACTCGTTCTAACGGGATCTGGAGAGGAGCGTCCTCCCTCTCAGCGAGACTCCATCACCCGGGGTTCAATTCTCTCTGTCTTCCCAAGAGGATTACCTCTTCTCTTTATGGGGGGATTCCTCGCCACTCAGTGGTTACCAGACTGCCCTCGGCCGAAGAGCAGGCAATAAGCATGAGGAGCAAACAGTGGAAAAGTCCAGTTAGAAGTGGAAAAACCCAGCTTCTCTCCCTTGCCTTCATTCCCAGCATCCCTTATCACTGCACCTGCAGAGCGCTCCGACTCCCTTTCTAGCTTGTCCTTCAGCGGACAATACAACTATTCTCTGCAATTAGTTCATCTGACATCATTAAATGACCTTGCAACCGTTGGAGAATTCTCATTAGCTTACTGAACCCATGAAAATGTAGGCTTTCTTTGCGGTAATGGAAGTGAATGTCCAAAATGGCCGCGCATCGGCGGCATGTTGTTTAGCTCATTTTGGCACACGCACTACACTACACCTCTTGGACAATCAACTACCATAACCCAATGGGCGAAAAGAAGGTTCCCTGAATTTATGCAACATCCCCCATAAATTCGGAACACACGAAATACAACAATAACAACAAATCAAAATAACAACAACAACCCAAGTAAAAATAGAACGCAAGGCCTCTGGAATCCACGCAAACACCTGATACCTCAAGCCCGCACCCGGGTCGTGAGTGACTTGAGAAATTAGATCCTTCAACCCACCAATATGTTTTTCAATGGAACTGGACCGATCATCCAAACTAAAACAACACATCACTTCCAAGGCATTACAGACTTAATTATGCTTCAAAAACAAATAATCAATAGCAGCTCTATTATGTAAAATAGCTTTTCTAAAATTCTTACTATCTAACAATAACTCTGTCAAAGCTTGAGAAGTCACATTAAGTCCTTATATAAGGTATATTCTCGGGTTGCTCCACAAGGGCCGAATAGCCATGCTGCACAAAAGACATAGACAATGCAGAAGGGGGTAAGGTATCATGCTTATACCAGCATTGTTTTCTTGAAACACCACGATACGCCGCGATTGATGCATCACTTGGTGCAGTGGTCATTGCAAACTTATTGGTCATCATCCAGATCCCCGATTCCATCTGCAGGATAGAGACATTTGCCACTTCCTCTGGCATGTCCCCGGACCTTCCCTAAAGGACTCCACACCTCTCTGCAAAGAAAATCAGCACACTCAGGATCTAAAAATTCAGAATTGAAAAGCAAGATATCAGTGGAGTACATTACTCACGCAAATAACATTTGTCAGAGGGAACATGAGTCCAATTCCTCTTCCTGGGTTCCATCACAAGAACCACCTGATCCTCTCCTGCCGCAATTACATCCGCCGGGACAGGCTGACCATTAGGCTATTCCACCCACACCTTAGCTCCAGGGACCATTGTACCTGATGAGCCAAACGTCTTATCCCCACGAGTTGTTACTACAGTAGGGGGCTCTGCTTTCTTCACCATGGACCATCTCACAGGTACAAGAATTAACTTTGCCACTGTATTCGCCCTTATGGATTGGCAACATATTCTCTCCACTGTTCATAAGAATTACGTTTATCGCTCCTTAATAGCCCGCATCTACAATCCCGCCCAATACCTGAATACCCTTTAAGGCTAATCCATATCTGGGGCAATTAATCCCATATGGTCAGATGGAATTTGTACCCCGATTCCCGTATCAATCACAACAATACCTCTGGGCTCAAGACAAATTTCTTCCTGCACATACAAGTCCACACCAGCAGACTCAGGGTTGACTTGATAAGGAGCTGCCACTCCAAGAGACATTACCCAGTACAATATAGTTTCCATCGCTCTGTTTCATTTCATTTGCAAGGCTGGCGTTATCATGTGCATTAAAGGAGTCTCACCATTCGCAATGGGGCGGTTTCAATTATCCATTCATTCTCTCAAGTAACCTCGAAACCTTAGGGTGATATGGGACATGAAAGATCCATTCAATGCCTTTCTCCTGACAATAATCTAGAACCAGTTTTCCCTTGAAGTGTGACCCATTGTCACTCTGAATCTGCAAGGGTACTCCATAGTACATAGCCACTTGATCCAACAATTTAATTGTGTTAAATTGCCTGGCTCTTTTGCATGGCAACACCATCAGGTAGCCAGAATACGTATCCACAATGGTGCACGCATCCTCGACTAATGGGTAGGGGACCGATATAATCGATCTGCCAAATCTGTCTGGGCAATGTAACCCGCTTCAATGTGCCTCAAATTACATGCAGAATAGATCTCTGCTTCTGTTGCTGACACACGGGGCATTGTAAAATCACTGTTTTCACGACTTCTAATGAAATGCTAATGCCCCTGCCTTGTGCCCACCTGATAGTAGGCTTTTCTCTGAGATGCCCACTTTTCTGGTGGGCCCACTTAGCAATCCCCTCCAGATCATCTTCCTCAGACCTCGTGTCCATGACCGAAATCTGGGAATGTTCATCTGCAACAGAATTGAACCATTGTTCCAATTAATCTGTCGCGCAATGAGTGTCTACATGATACACAGGTACTGCGGTATGCATCAGCATCTCAGCAATATCTTGCCACAGTTCCTTTCCCCACACTTCTTTGGCATGAATCTTAAATCCATTCTTCTGCCATGGAGGCAGTCAAACAGCCAGCCCATTTGCAACTGACCAAGAGTCTGTATAGATATAGCAACAACCAGGCGCCTCTTGCTTCAAAGCCTGATACACAGCATATCATTCTGCAAATTGGCTACTTTTACCTTTTCCGGAGGTGGTTAACACTTTCTTTGATTTGGGGTTATGCGCCACTACTTTCCAGTGTTGCTTAGTCCCCACATATTTGGCTGAACCATCAGTAAACCAGGCATGTTCAACCTGCTCATTTGTTAATTCCATATAAATGATTGCCCTTTTTACCGGAGACTCACTGATTTCCATCTTCTCCCTGGATTCCAGATCTACTAATGAAAACACTGCCACTTGCTCATGCAATCTTTCAAATCCCGCCTTTCTTGTTTTGGTACGATCCTGAATGTACCATTTTCATTTGATGATACTGGCCTCTTGTGTATGCCCTATCCGACATGTCTTAGGGGAGATCAGTACCCACTGCATAATCGGAATTTCCGGTCGGATCAATACATCATGTTCCACTGTCATTTGTTCAGTGTCCACGAGTGCCCAATAGGAGGCTAGTAGCCATTTTTCAAAGGGAGTGTATCTGTCGCCGTCCTCTGGCAACTTATGACTCCCTGTCCTGTTTTTGCCACAAACTCCAGTTGACATAACTATCCTGTACTGACACATTCAGCTCCACGTCACCTTCTCTTAAGGGCCATAAATCAAGCACTCTCTGTACGGTATCCTTCGCTAACTGGAACGCTTTCTCTTGCTCTTCACCCCATTCAAAATTGAATTTCTTGCGGTCACTCTGTAAAAGGGTGCTAAAATCTGCCCCAAATGTGTTATATGCAGTCTCCAAAACCCAAAAGACCCGATGAACTGCTGGGCTTGTTTCTTTTCATCAGAGTGGAAAACTCAAGGATCTTTTGCTTAGCTTTTGGCACCATTTTGCGATGCCCGTTATGCCCGTTATGCCACTGAATTCCCAGAAAAATCACGGTCTCTGCTGGACCCTGGGTCTTTGCTTCTAGGTGCGTTCACACGCTATGCTCCTCTCTTCCCTGTATCAATATGTCATCAATGTAATGAACAATTTGCACATCAGGCTTGCACAGAATTTTGTCTAAATGTTCTGTCAGCAGCCGGTGACAGATGGTCGGTCTATGCATGCATCCCATTTGCAGACGTTGGAACGTATACTGCCTCCCATTCCAGGAAAATGCAAACCATTCCTGACATTCTTCGGCAGTCGGTACGGTGAAGAAGGCATTAGCCAAATCTAACACCACATACCAAGTTTCCTCAAACCTCTGCACATTTTCAATCAAAGTAACCGCATCCGGGACTGCAGGTATTAATGGAGGAGTGTATTTATTTAACTTGCGGTAATCTCCAATGATACAGTAACTTCCATACGGTTTTTTAACAGGCCAGACTGTCCAAGCCGTGGTTACGGGATCATGTCTGCAATCTATTTCTGTCCCCTGGAATTCAATATTGTTTCATAGACAATCTTTTTGTGGCTAGCAGAACCTGCACTGGGGGTATCTTCAATTTCCCTGCAACAACAGGGGTACAGTTTAAAGCACTCACCCCAAACTGATAGAGTTTACGTCCCAATCCGAGAGTCCTCCAAAATGTCAAATCCAATAATATATTCAGGTATCGGAACAACTAACACTTGATAAGTATCCCTTTTTTAAATTGTCGATTTTCATATTGATTTGGGTCTGTACAGCAAGGGTCTCTCCCCCCCAACCCTGTGATCGTAAAATGCCATCCATTAAACCTTGAAGGATTCCCATGTATCAATGAGGCCTGCGCCCCGGGATCAATTAAGGCGTGGACCTCTTGGATGATTCCTGATTGGCAAAATAATTTCACATTCACATGAGGCCGTCTGTCTACCTTAATTTGTGCAGTTGTCACCGGGGTTTTACCACAATCCTATTCGTACTTGGAATGTGCATATTTGGACTCAATTTCCACCATTGCACTCATAATTTTCCTCAAATCCGCATAAGTCGGCTGGTATTGTGGCGATGTACCCGGGGACTCTTCGTTCACTTCTTCTGCGGGTGGCGCGGAAGGTACCAAAGCCCTACTTTATTTATGTACCTCCTGCCGTTTCACTTGCTTGTACCTCTTCTTGCCTTCCAGCCCTCGCTTCTTGTATACCTGATACACACCCTGTGTCTCAATCCCGTCAATGTCCCATCTTTGCACCCCATCTTTTAATAGTGCCAAAAACATATCCTTCTGGGATACCCGAGAGTCTCGGCTGTCAAACCTCTTCCCGGGGGTCTGTCTTTCACTTCTTTCCTTTCTCTCCCGTTCTCGGGGTCTTTCCTCAGCCTTTTCCCATTCCCGTAGGTCGGCCAATTGCCTGATTGCATCCATCATTCTACCAGTCATTCCTACCAACAGGGTCATAATGACATTCTTCTATGCGGGACGAGTGGTTCGAATGATGGTATTTCTCGCTGAGACCGATAACGCTACCACCCCCATATGCTGGGGGGTATCTAAATAAATCTCTTCTTTCATGGCATGTTCCCTCACTCTTTGTATGGCCTCTCCCAAGGAGTACCACTTTCTCTCCTCGTTAGGGCAGTCTGATGTGATCGGGTATTTGCGGTTACACCCTTGGGCCGCTAACTGTAATAAAGACACTTGCAACTCTCCCCCATCGTCCTCACAAGGAGGACCTACACGGAACATCTCCTGAACATGTGTTTCCTGCAACAACGGCCAAAACATGGCAGCGTCCGTGGCATCTACCCGGAGACCCGCCGCCCCTCCATCAAATAATCTAACCATCCAAGTAACAAAGACTCACCAGCCCTTTGTTTCAATCGGCTAATGATTTCCCCAACCTCTTGCTGGGAATAATCCTCTAGCGTCGTCAAATCCACCAACCCCCCTCTGGGATTATTGTGATTTGGACCAGCTCGCCTGCGCATCACTGGTTTGGCTGTTACCTCCTTCCGACAAGACCCTGGCCTGGACGATACCTCCTGCTCCAAACCACTTTCGGTACTTGTACTATCAAATACATCCCCATCCCATTGGTCGTGGTCCCAATCAACCCCTGCGGAGGCAATCACAGTCTCTATCTTATAGAGTTCACCCTCCCTCTCTGCTTTCGATATTTGTATCGAGCAACTCTTACAGCAGCGCGCTCGGCTACCGCTTGATGTTTATCTGCCTTATCATGATATAACTTCATTTGAAGCTGCTGCATGGACGCAATCTGTTTCTCAGCCGCCAGCTCCTTTTCCAGTCTCAACACACGTTTTTGCAATTCCACATTTTGTTGATGTACCTTTTGGAACGCATGCAACAGAATCCAGCCTCTTCTGCCTAAAACCTAGCACTCTTTTCCCTTCTCCACAGGCACCTGTTGCAAGCAGCCCATTACTTCCGCCGGACTCGCCTCTCCTATGCCATTATCCCAGGTCTCACTCAGACCTGTACCACACGCCCAGGTCTGTGCCTTTTTATTATACCGCCTTTTGGTGTACCTTGGGATGGTCACCTCAGAACAGTCTCCACCTGCGGAACTTCCTTTTTTCCTAAATAGTTAACTTATGAGATCAAATACATGTGTCAAGTTCCTACCACCAATACCACCAACCTTTTCTTTCAAATATACACAACACCAATATGGCCTTTCGGAGTCCAACACTTCAAATTTAGTGAATTGTCAGGGCTTCTTTGGCATCAATATCAGCACAAAGGCCCTGCTCAGAGCACCAAAATGTATTGGCGCCATGTTGTTTAGCTCATTTTCGCACACACACTACATGCCCTTCTCGCTCTGTAATGCACCATCAGTCTTCCAAAGATTTATGCATACCGTCTTCTTGGATCTCATCGGATTAAATGGGGCATATGTTGACAACATTCTAATCTTTTCTCCCACTCTCGAAGAACATCAGGTGCCCGTATCGCAAGTCGTATGACGCCTGGAGTACAATCATCTGTACACCAAATCCACCAAATGCACGTTCCATCATCAGAAAATTGACTTCCTAGGACATACCTTCAGTAACCTGGGTATACAGATGGAAGATAGCAAGTCCAAGCCATAAAGGATTGGCAGAGTCCCAACAACCGAAAGGCAGCACAACGCTTCTTGGGTTTTGCAAACTACTACCAGAATTTCCTCGCTGACTTCGCTCAGTTATCTTTGGATATAACCCAGGTGTTAAGTGCCAACCTACACTTTCAGTGGGGTCCACCAGCCGAATTTGCCTTTCAGAAATTAAAGAGGACCTTCATGTCTGCGCCTATTTTCTGTCATCCTGATGATTCTGCTCCCTTCTTAATTGAAGCCGACGCTTCTGATAGAGCCATTGGGGCAGTATTATTACAGACCGATCCTCATACCTTGGTGGTATGAGGATCGGTCTTAGCATACTACTCTCGCAAGTTAACCCCCAGTGAAGTAAATTATTCGATGATCGAGTAGGAACTCTTGGCTATCAAAGGTGCCTTCGAACAATGGAGACATCGCATACAGCGAGCACAGCATACCATAACCGTCTGCACCGATCATCGGAATCTCCAACATCTGCATTCCTTGAAATGCTATAACAGCCGACAAGCCCTGTGGGCTTTCTTTTTTCCCCAATATGACTTTGTCCTTACACACATCTCCGGCACCTCCAACGTACACGCTGATGCTTTGTCAAGGTCCTTGGATCTGAATGCAATTCTGGAACAGTACCACGCAGCCATTCTGCATCATAAGCATTTTGTGGGCATCATTCAATCCTTCTTCGACCTTGTCTGTTCAGCCACTTCAGTGGATCCCACTGTATGTGATCTTTTGGACCGGCAGGGACTCCACACTAAGGACAGTTTGGTGTTTTACTCAAAGCGGTTGTATGTACCCACTTCTGAACTACAGAAACAGTACCTTTTTGGTTATCACAGCACACCCCAGGCTGGACACAGAGGTTTAAAGACCACCTTTGAATTGGCCTCCTGTACATTTTGGTGGCCCGTACTGAACAAGCAGATTGCATCACATGTAAAATCTTTGCAGTGTGTGCCCCATCAAAAAGCCGTCGGTTTGCTACAACCCATCAAGATACCACCCAGACGATGGCATACCATTGACGTGGACTTCATCGTGGATAGTCCAATAATAATACCTGCATAATGGTGCTAGTCGATTGTTTTTCTAAATTGGCCCACTTAGTACCCATGATAGGTTTGCTTACAACAACACACATGGCTAATGTTTTTCTCCATGAGGTCTACCACTTACATGGTTTCCCCTCCAAGATCATATCAGACCGTGGATCATAGTTCATTGCTCGTTTCTGGACTCTGTGTAAACATCTAAAAATACAAAGGGGACTTCGTTCCGGTTACCATCCCCAAACAAACGGCGAGATTGAAAGAACTAACCAGACACTTGAGCAGTATCTCAGTTGCTGTGCCACCGCCACACAGGATAACTGGTCTTCTTATTTGGATATGGCAGGATTCACCTATAACAATTCATGGCATTCCTCTAGAAACCACCCTTTTTGTCACCTACGGCCAGCACCCCATCTGTCCCCAATGGAGCATGTCACAGACAGCCCTGTACCCTCGGCAGATGCCTTGGTGCGACACTGTAAATCGGGTCGGATAGGTCCTTCCCTTCCTCTGAGGACTCCGTCTCCCTTTCCTCCCCTTCCTCCTCACCTGATGATTTCCACTTGGGGTCTGGCTTCTTCTTTCTTATTTGTACCGGTCTCTCCTTTTATTATGAAGATATTTATTCCCCGGAAGGAAGCCACAGTGACCACTTGCAAGCAGTGGATCTGTGACTCCTCTCCTGGGACTGCCTGGGAAATGGGGAAAAAGCCTTAGTCACAAAACCCCCCAAAAACGGATGAGTAGCAGGAAGAGTCGTCTAATGGATCGGCAACACTTCCGGAGGAGAGTGCACCAACTGGAGTATAGCCGGGAGAGGGAAGGACTCGGACCCAAGGACTCTGACTCAAAAAATGGCAGAAACAGCAATGGACAAACTGAGGCAAGGGGTAAATGATACGGAGCGTCCAGAGGTAAGTAAGCTGGCCGAAAATGTCAGGGAAAGGGTAGGAGGCTGGAAACAGACAGGAGAGAGCAGACAGGAGGAGCGAGCAAACGAGGGAGGAGCTGTAACTGAGAGCCGCTGGTAGACCAAAGGAAAAGGTAGCATGAGAGGACGAACAGGAGCAAGTAAACAAAGAGGGAAAACGGAGAGGGAAAGCGAGCAGAGCACCGGCAAAGAGAAATTACCAAGGAGCATACACAACACAGGAAGAAATCCAGGACGTTACAACACGTCTGCCGTCGGGTAGGAAATGGAAAAATACTTCCGGCGGCGGTCGCATAGCAGAAAAGAAATATAACAACTAGACCGGGAACAGACGCTAGTGAAAACGTGATGGGTGATTCAATGGAAGCACCTTCTCCATCTGTTCCAAACACACCACCTCCCTGAGGGCATGACAGTATGCCCCCTCCTAAGGCTCACCCCCCTGGCTTGCCTGGATGACATCGGTGAAACCTCTGCACCAAGAGAGAGGCGTGCACATTCGATTTTGGCTCCCAAGTGTTTTCTGACCAGGGGTAACCTTTCCAGTTGACTAAGTATTCCAACCTCCCTTGATGATACCTGGAATCGCAAATCCGGGCGACCTCGTACTCATCACCAGAAGGACCAGGAGGTACCCTTACCTTCTTAATGGTGCGGCCCCACAAATCAGGTTGAAATGTGTGTAGCTGAGAGGAGTGAAATACAGGATGAATACGCTGTAGTCATTTTGGAAGCTTGAGCCGAAAAGACACAGGGTTGACCTTATGTGTTATTTCATAGGGTCCTATATATCTGGGTGACAGCTTGGATGGGTGTACCCACCGGGGTAACTATTTGGTGGAGAGCATAACCTTAGACCCAGCCCTCCAATCTGGTACCGGCCTGCGGTGCTTGTCGGCCTGGGATTTATTCCGGTTACACGCATCCTGGAGGCCTATTCTGGCCCTACCATGGGCTTCCTGAATGAGAGCCAAAGAGGCTTCAACAGATGGGATCTTGGAACCGGCCCCTAAAGGACGGTAAGATAGAAGGCTGGTGATAACCATAGGTGCAGAAAAACGGACTGATCCCAAAGCAGTATGAACTGAATTATTATAAGAAAACTCTGCAGTTGGTAATAATGCCACTCAGTTGTCCTGTTGTTGGTTTATAAAACAACAGAGGTATTGTTCTAGAGTGCCATTGAGGCGCTCTGTCTGTCCATTTGCCTGGGGATGGAAACCTGATGATAGGGCCCTCTCGATACCCAGACCTTCACAGAACTCCCTCCAAAAGCGAGAAGTATATTGGCTCCCACAGTCTGATACTATCTTGGTAGAGATTCTGTGGAGGCGAAACACATCTTTGTGAAAAACTTCTGCCATTTCGGCGGCGGTGGGAATCCCGGGTAAGGGGGAAAAGTGGGCTAACTTCGAAAAGGAATCTATTAGTCACTATTATACAAAAACAACCTTGAGACATTGGCAAGTCAATGATAAAGTCTGTGGAGATATGGTTCCATGGACCAGATGGTACAGAACTAGGTTCCAGTAATCCCAGAGGTTTTTGCGTCTGATACTTGCCCCGAAGACCTGTACAGGACAGAAGATATTGAGCAGTATCTTCCTTCTTTCTGTTCTACGTTCCGCCATCTGGAAATCAATCCGGAGTACTGCAGTTAAAAGATCTGCGAAAGATGGAGGTCGGGCTATACGGGTTAGCTCATCCTTCAAATCTTCTCTTCATCCTCTGCAAAAGATTATGTATTGAGCCTGTTCCTGCCAACCTGCTTCTGCAGCCAATTGCTTGAATGATGTTATATATGATAGTAAATCTGAGTTCCCTTGGTGGATATCCAAAAGATTTTCGGATGCTAGATAGGTGCTTTCGGTTCTCAGGAAGGTCTGTTGCAGAAGAGTCTTGAAGGCACCGTAGTCCTGAAGAACAGGGTCCGACTGGGATACCAAGGGAGTGGCCCATCCCCGGGCATTGCCAGTCATGTGAGTAATCATGAATCCCATTTTAGCATGGTCTGAGGCGAAAGTACCTGCTCGAAATGCAAAGTGAATATTACAAACCTCCAAAAATTCCTTGACCCTCTTGGGTGAACCATCACATTTGCCAGATACTAACTGTAAAGGAGGAAGATCCGTAGTGGGTTGATATCTCGCAGTCATTCGTTGTTGGAGGGCAGCATTAGCGTTTTTAAGGTTTTGTACCCCTAAATTCAAGTTCTGAACTGCCGCCACCAATTATTGTACCTTCTGAGGTGTTGCCATACTGACTTCTGACGTTGCAAACTGTCAATCGGGTCAGATATGACCTTCTCTTCCTCTGAGGACTCTGTCTCCTTTTCCTCCCCTTCCTCCTCACCTGATGATTTCCACTTGGGGTCTGGCTTCTTCTTTCTTCTTTGTACCAGTCGCTCCTTTTTTTTAATGAAGATATGGCCTGCCCCGGCAGGAAGCCACAGTGACTACTTGCAAGCAGTGGATCTGTGACTCCTCTCCCGGGACTGCCTAGGAAATGGGAAAAAAGCCTTAGGCACAAAAAACCCCAAAAACGGATGAGTAGCAGGAAGAGTCATCTAATGGATCGGCAACACTTCCAGAGGAGAGTGCACCAACTGGAGTATAGCCGGGAGAGGGAAGGTCTCAGACCCAAGTAAGCTGGCCGAAAATGTCAGCAAAAGGGTAGGAGGCTGGAAACAGACAGGAGAGAACAGACAGGAGGAGCGAGCAAACGAGGGAGGAGCTATAACTGAGAGCTGCGGGCAGACCGAAGGAAAAGCTAGCGTGAGAGGAAGAACAGGAGCAAGTAAACAAAGAGGGAAAACGGAGAGGGAAAGCGAGCGGAGCACCGCCAAAGAGAAATTACCAAGGAGTGTACACAACACAGGAGGAAATCCAGGACGTTGCAACGCGTCCACCGTCGGGAAGGAACTGGAGAAATACTTCCGGCGGCAGTCGCGTAGCAGAAAAAAAATACAACAACTAGACCAGGAACAGACGCTAGTGAAAATGTGATGGGTGATTCAATGGAAGCACCTTCTCCATCTGTTCCAAACACGCCACCTCCCTGAGGGCATGACAGACACGTCTAGCAGATCCACCTGCTTACAGAGTCTATTCTGCAGGACACTAAGGCCTGCGCCAAACAGCAAGTGGATAAACACTGTCGCCTGGAACCCCATACCAGAGAGGAGACCGGGTATGGTTATCATCAAGGAATTTGCCCTTGCACAATCTACCCATCAAGTTGGCTCCTAGGTATCTGGGTCCTTTTCTGGTTTCGACGAAGATTTCATCAGTGGCCTACAAACTCTAGCTACCAGTTGCATGGCGGAAACATTCTGTGTTTCAATGTTGAAACCTTTCATGCCTGATCCTTATGAGGGTCTACCTGTCCGCCTGCCCCGGTGGATGTTGATGGTTGCCCTGAGTATGTGGTTCACTTCATTTGTAACTCTCGTTTCCGCAGGGGACGCCTATACTATCTGATTGACTGGGAAGGTTATGGTCCTCCGGATCGCACTTGGTAACCAGCCTCTCAGGGTCGAGCCCTGCATCTGGTTCGACTGTTTCATCTTCAGTACCCCTGGAAGCCTGCTGTTCTATTGCCCCCTGGGAGGGGGCAGAGTGTTACATGCAGCTGCTACTGCCAACTGCGCTGCCCGCACCATGCACCTGCTGGTTCTTGGAGACTCTATCCCCGGTGGTGCGGGTGGGCGCATCAGCGTCTGGGGTCCCTGGAATGTCTGCAGGGGCAGGGGGCAACGGTGAGGACACCTGTGGTCCTGCCTTAGTCGCATGGGATGCTTCCGGGGTCAGGGCCATGCCATGCTTACATCACATGCTTATGCTGCCTGCTCTGTGACGACCTCGGCCTGCCCTGACCATTCTCCTGCTTGCTGATTTTGTCATTTCACGCTTCCTGCTCCGTGACAAACTCGGCCTGATTTGGTCATCAGTCTGTGTTCTGGTCTGACTCTGACACCTTCATCCTGGTACTCCTCCCTCCCAACCCACCCCCCCCTTTTGGTTTTCCCTCCCTTGATCTCTACTGGTACTCCTCCTGGGATCCTCGGCACTATAACTTTGGATGCTATGCAGTTATCAAGTGCTGAAACCCGACACTAGCGCAACCTCGTGCCGCCCGTGCTATTTACCTTTACTAACCTTCCTTCCCTCGTTTTCCTTATCTCCTTCTCCAGCCACTTCCCTTGGACCACAGACTTCTTAGATGCCATCCTCATCACATCAATGGTAAAACCCATTCCAACTCTTTTTGTACTAGATAAGGTTCCTATACGCTCTTTGTCCAGTCTTACTTAGGAGTGGGCATCTCTTTACCTTTCAGTGGCAGTTTTCAAGACAGGGACCTTCCTCCATTCCTCTTCAAGGCTTGCGGGGGCTTTTGATCAGGTTTGTGAGCTGTTGTACGTTCAGCTCAGTGCATATGTTTTTGTCTGTTGGTGGAACACGCTCCTGATTTTCACCCTTTTCATGTTCCAGCCTGGTGTCCTTGTCTGGGGTTTATTCATTCTCGCCGTTTCATGTGATTTACTCATCTGTCCCATATGTACTATAGGGCAGTACGGTGTATCATAGGGGAGGTCTTCCTCTTGGTGAGGTAAAGGGGGTCGGAACAGATTCTGGTGCAAGACGTATCCTTGTCGCAGTGTCCCAGAGGGTCCTTCTGGGTGAGTACCCAGATCCATTCCATTTACTCATGTTTTACCTGAATTGTGATAGAATCAGAAGCCCAACGTGAGGTTGATTTCCATGATCAAACAGTGGACGTCTCCAGTGCCCAGATCTAGATGAACTAAGACACAGGCAGGCAGTTGATGGTAACCGATAGTGTGATGGTAAACGTGCAGCGGGTGTCATGACACTTCCTCCCACTCATGGCGTATTGGGGATACTTCACATACCACCATGGGCCCAGTATCGCACAGCAGGTGGTGTCAATCGGCCCCCTTGACACTTGCCATCCAGTCTGAGGGTCGGGCAGTGGCCTTTGTCACAGTCCATCACACTCAGGAGACAATCCATTTGACCCTTTACCTCATCACACACAAAGGTGTCTTTGCGTCTTTGCGAGAGGACATTCTGAGAGACCCAGTTTTCAAGACAGGGACCTTCCTCCATTCCTCTTCAAGGCTTGCGGGGGCTTTTGATCAGGTTTGTGAGCTGTTGTACGTTCAGCTCAGTGCATATGTTTTTGTCTGTTGGTGGAACACGCTCCTGATTTTCACCCTTTTCATGTTCCAGCCTGGTGTCCTTGTCTGGGGTTTATTCATTCTCGCCGTTTCATGTGATTTACTCATCTGTCCCATATGTACTATAGGGCAGTACGGTGTATCATAGGGGAGGTCTTCCTCTTGGTGAGGTAAAGGGGGTCGGAACAGATTCTGGTGCAAGACGTATCCTTGTCGCAGTGTCCCAGAGGGTCCTTCTGGGTGAGTACCCAGATCCATTCCATTTACTCATGTTTTACCTGAATTGTGATAGAATCAGAAGCCCAACGTGACCATGGCAACCTTCAGGTTGTTTTCCATGATCAAACACTGGATGTCTCCAGTGCCCAGATCTAGATGAACTAAGACACAGGCAGGCAGTTGATGGTAACCGATAGTGTGATGGTAAACGTGCAGCGGGTGTCATGACACTTCCTCCCACTCATGGCGTATTGGGGATACTTCACATACCACCATGGGCCCAGTATCGCACAGCAGGTGGTGTCAATCGGCCCCCTTGACACTTGCCATCCAGTCTGAGGGTCGGGCAGTGGCCTTTGTCACAGTCCATCACACTCAGGAGACAATCCATTTGACCCTTTACCTCATCACACACAAAGGGGCTCTTGGTCTTTGCGAGAGGACATTCTGAGAGACCCAGTGTTTATCTAGGAATTGGCCCAATAGTGCTTCCGTCTGTCAACCTAATCAGGTGGAGGCGATATCCGAAGCCTATAACTGGGACACATTTGCAAACGCCCATAATGGACTAGTTGTCTCTTTGGCAATGGCAAGAAATTATATGTTTTGTTGCTTTTCCTTCAGCAACTTAACTGCAAGAGGAGCTAAGGGACCTTGAACTAGCCATAAGAAGGCCAGCTTTCAGGCATCTCTTTCCTGAGTCAAGGTAACCATTGGCTACATCCAGATTATTGCACAAAACAAAACAGAGATGGCTCGCTCAGAACAAAGCAAAAGTACTGTAAAAAATCAAATATGAAAGATAAATTATAAGCATCCAAATTCTGAGTGTTTGCTACCAATAAACATATAAATGCAATTTGAGATTGAGAAAGTAGATTTATTGCAGATAAAAGGCCTGTTTCTTTAGAGCATTTTACAAGAACCAATATGCAACTGACAATACTTTGAGCTGCAACAGGCCCTTTTCTTCCAGGAACTGAAGTGCCAATGCTTGTCTCTGGAAGAAAGTGCATTGCTGAAGGATGAAGAGGTCAAGAGTGCAATCTTGTCCTTAAAAGGGAAAGGGGACCCAGGACCACATGGCTACAATGGCCATTTCTACAAGGAGTTTGTATATAAGCTGACCTCCATTTTAACTAGGTTGCACAATTCCTTCAAAATTATGGGCACATTCACGAACACCATAGCTGAGCTCAAGATCATGATTCTACCTACAAAAGGGAAAGATCCTACGGGGGTTCTAATCAATTGAGATGCAACTATTTTTGCAAAGACCCTGGCCTCTCAGCTGGAAATTTTACTGTCATTAGTAATACCTTCTGACCAGTCCGGCTTCATACAAGACTGCCGAACCTTTGACTGCAATAGAAAGATCAGCTGCCTCATTGAAAAGGCCTCAAAGATATCTATCCCAGACATATTGGTATCCCTAGACACAGAGCAAGTGTTCAATCAGATCAACTGATCTTTCCTCTTTGTCTTGTTGCGGCAAATAGAAATCAGTGATGAATTCTCGAAAATGGTCTGTGCTAGCGGATCTACGTGAAAACAATGAAAAAATTACTGCGAATCCCATAACATTGTTTTTTTTCTTTTAGTCCATTTCACCATAAATGATTGCAGGGGGAGACCCCTCACCCCACAGCCCCAAATGCCCCACCTTAATTAAGATCCCAACCCCCATCTATGTTTTCGGTGAAATGCGGTACCAGAAATCTGATGTTATGGGATTCGCACCAATGGGCTTCGATGTTTTAGTATGATACCGTGCTAGCTATGTTAATCCAACAGTGAGGATTTTAGTTAACATTCAGTGCTCAGAAAGGTTTGTGTAAAACAGGGTTTCCAAACGGGTGTCTGCTTTCCCCATTGGTACTTGACCTGAGTTTGGATTTCCTGGGTGATTGAAGGAGGAAGAACCACCATATTTAAGGATTCCTTTCGCGAGGCTGGCACACAAACACAGCTTGTTTGCTCATTATACTTTGCCCCTGCACCCCCATCCCACTTGGATCATATGTCCAAGAGATTTGTCAGGAGAGGGTGATGGAAGGGAAAAAGGAAGTCGAAGAAGATGGTTGAAACAACCAAGGCATGATCAGAGAAGGTGGCGAGGTCAGAAGGGGGACTGTCCAGGGTGGTTGAACAGAAGGAGTAGGAGGAGGAGGTAGAATCCCCCAGACTGAAGAAGAGGCACAGATATCAGAGTCCAGGAGTGACACAGAAGCAGCCGTAACAGTGGGAGAGAGCAGAATGCAGGAGCTGGGAAGAAAAGAAGATGGTCAAGTGGTGAAAAAGAATACGAGGAAGCCCAGTGCTTAGGCAGCCAGTGTAGCAGGGATCCAGTGGGCAAGGTTCACCCTACGCAGGACCAGATGGTGGATTGGGGAATGCAAGGGGGTCAAGAAGATTATATTCAGATATTCACTTAAGAGAGGGGAAAGGGACGATGTCCAGGGTTCACCCAGCCCACCACAGGGACCTTTCTCTTGCTCTCCCTGCTGGCTGCAACAGACAATCTATCTGTCTCCAAGACTTGATATCTGAGTTAGTTGAGGGCTATGAGACCCCAGAAAGCTTTCAGAAAGTCATGAAAGAGTCCACAGATACGGCTTACCCCTTATGGAATCCGATGTGACTGTTCTAAGAATGTTGAGTGGAGAAAGTGCTGAGGAAGAGTGTGAGCTATCTAGGCCCTAGCCAAAACTACATTTCCCAAGGTTCTCGGCGGGCACATCATGCAGCATACTGGGGGTCATCACATTATGTAGGCGCTGCATATCCGGGGAGAGGAACTCAGAGCCACGTTCCTCGACCGGGTGCCAACCCTGTCTCTGACCACGTGAGGTTCAAATCGCCTGCAGCAGCTACGCCAATTGCTTTTCTACATTCTTCGTGTTTTGGGAATTATGGTCTTTGTTTTGTTTTGTGATATGGACTTCCCTATTTGGATGAACTCCTGTGTTTTCAATGGACCTCCAGCCTTCTTTCCCAAAGGATTGTTTCCACAGGAAAGGTCTCTGCAATCTGGATGGTGTTGTGACCTTCAGAAAGCAAGGACCTGCAAGATACAAGGTATCTTTTTCCTTTGAGATCTCTGGATACTTATGACTCCCTGCATCTGCTGGTGTCTTCTATATGTTGTGTCCAGACACAAAGGTATAGTTACAAGCCTATGTATGTATTGGATACCTTATGCAATTTCTAATTGAATGGGCCTCATTACGACCCCGGCGCTAAACCATGGTGCTACTAGCACCATGGTCCATGCCGGAGTCCGCCATGGTGAATGGCGGAATTACCGCCCCATTCCAAGGTTGGCGGGGCGGTAATTCCCCATTCACCATGGGCCCTTCCCCATTCCCATTTTTGCCCCATAGGGCTCAATGGGAATGGGGAAGGCGCTAGGTACGGTGCCGCAAATTGCGGCACCGTGCTTAGCACCAAGGTCCCTTTGCGGCACCCTACTTTAACTGCTGGAAAAACCAGCCGTTAAGGTCGGGTCCCGCAAAGGGACCTCGTAATCAGGCATTAAGGGTTTAATGGCGCCGACACCTTTTATGGCGCCGTTAAACCCTTGACGCCAGGGTCGTAATGAGGCCCAATGTTTCTTTTGAAGCTCCCAGGGGATTGTAAAGGGGCTATTTGATCCTTCACACCTTTTGTGGCCTGTATTAGACTTGTCTTTTCCTATTGGATATGGTTTTACTTGACCCTTAAAGATTTGCAAGGAAAAGTGGCGGCCCAATCTCTATTTTGCAACAAAAGCCCACATTTAGATTGGCCAAAAGAAAAGTGTGTGGGGCTGAAATGCCAGAAGAAGGGGACTTGAGGCAGCCTACAGTGAACTCTAAAGCTTTGAACATAGGCTACAGAGGCCTTGAGCCAGACTACTTGAACCCAGCTGGAGAGACACTTATTTGGAGCAAACCTTCCTGGTAATTTTTATTATATGCCAGTTTCATTTTTTATTGGCCCCTAACTTGTAAATAATCTCCAAATAAACCATGAGTGCTTGCTCGTAGCATCTCTCTTGATCCCTGGTGTCCTACATGATCGGTGGTAAGAGGAAGATTTTGGCGTCCTCCAATCCATGTGGATTCAGGCCAAATAGCCAGCGGAAAGGTTTGGGTGTAGGCCCCTTTGAAGATGTACCAATGAGGTGGGTGGATGCTGCAGTAGGTCAATAGCAAGCAGCACACAGATACCGGGGGTCCCATTAGTGCCCTTCAACATAAAATCTGGCCTCACTGTGATGCAGGGAGAGCATTTTAATAGCACCTTGTTTGTGGTAGCAGATATGATTTTAACAGCTTTGCAATGAAGAAACACCCTCAACCCTCCGTAAGTGTTGTTGAAAGCTGCTGAGGTGGCCAGAAGCATGAGCATTCATGGGGTAGAGGTTGGCACAGACTATATAGAATCCGGACTGCAACAAACATGGTCAAACCTCCATGTCTGGCATTGTAAAGCACCATGAATAGATAGAAGAAATATATTCTAATTATTTTTGGTTTTGGTTTCAATAGTTTGAGTCTTCAGCAAAAGTCACGGGGCCTCATTACAAGTATGCCGGTTCGGAAATAGCGGTGTCAGTATCTCCGTATGGGCACCTTTTTGCGGTCCAGCATGCCCTGAGTAGTGATGCCGCTAGCACAGGTACTGCAAGTGACCTACTGTACCCGTAAACAACCGGACCGGAATCTGCGGCAAAACACGTCAGCCGTGCCGGAGACACTGGCATGGCGTTAGTACATGCACATTCCGAGTACTACGTACATGGAAACACTAGCTTGAACATGCTGGTAGCACCGTGAATCCCGCGCTGGAAAAACTGGCATCACGGACCATGCGTTAACTAGAGTCAGATGTGCAGAAACAGGCCACAAGTGACCAAAATCAGCCCAGGTGGCCCCAATGAGCACTGCTGCAAAAGTACAAAAGGACCACTCCCACACCTCACACCCCTTCCAACACTTCTATGCTAGCAGTAGCAGTCCTGGAGCTGGAGACCCTATATGCAGGCCTACTACTTGAAGAGTTAGAGGATGCGGCAGAGGCGCAGGAGGAGAAGGAGAGCATCATGGTGCAGCAAAACTACATTGGCCAGCAGGTTGCAGCCTGCAGGCAGCCACCTATACCCCGCATAAGGGCCACACCCTTCAACCTGAAACAAAGCCAGATACACACCCTGTACCAGCTAGACAGGGAGACCATCACATCCATAGTGGACCTGATACATTATGACCTGGTCAGCCCCATACAGATCCGTACAGCCATACCCCCTTGCTCAAGGTAGTGTCGGTGCTACACTTCCTAGCCACAGGAACCTACCAACACACTGTGGGTGAACTGCATGGGCTATCTCAACCCTGTTTCTCGCATGTTCTGTTTGAAGCCATTGATGCACTCTTGTGTCATGTTGCAGATCCCATAGGCCTACCTAGAACAGCTGACCAGGTCAGTGCCACAAAAATCGCTTTTCATGCTCTTGCCGGCATGCCCAATGTGATAGGTGCATTGGACTGCACACATGTGGAGCTGGTGGCCAGGTATGCCATTGAGGCAGTGTACGGAGACCGAAAACTGTACCACTCACTCAATGTGCAAATCGTGTGTGATGCCCGCCACCTCATCACCCACTGCTGTGCCATATTCCCCGGTTCAACTCACGACTGCATGGTGCTGTGGAACTCCACGCAGCCAGGGTACATGGCACGTCACAGCTGAGAGCATACGTGGCTGTTGGGTGAGTGTATCTACCAAAACATGTCCACTGTTCAGCGGGAGGGGGGCAGAAAACATCATAGCCTACCTGGCTGTTGTGTGAGTTTATCTACCAAAGCATACACACTGTTCAATGGAGGTATGTACAACACCTATCAGCAGTGCATGTGTGCAATGCAATGTGCAACGCAGTAATAGCATGCCTGAGTACAAGGCCTTGTCTGGCGTGTCTCAATTGACCAAACTGATCATGCGCATGCATAACAACATCAAATCGGAACAGCAACATCAAAAGCACTGCATGTACAGAATGCATCACACCAATGTCCCGAAACCCAGCACAAACACAATCGGCACAATCCCCACCACCTGCTGCGCAGACTGATAATACTTATGCACCAGAACACCCCACCTCCATACCAGTAGTGTCCCGCACACCAAATAGCCAGGTCCCCTACCTGTTTGAAGTACACATACACATATGCATTTGACCTGAAGAGCAACATTTTAGCCACACATATCTATGATTGTATGACATGCCCATCATAGGCATATTGAATTTGAACACAATAAGAACACACACCTGTCTTATTTGTGTGTGTTGTAGTGAAAGGGTCAGAGGTCATGGGGGGTGTGAATGGGCCATGTTAAAGCGACAGCACACCACACACACACCACGCATATTGACAAGGCGTATTGGCTTGTTGGCAATCCTTAGGCTGTCATTGCCTTCCCCATCCATCCAATTCCTCGTATGGCAACTCTTTGTGAATATGTCCACATCCATCATTTTTGCATAATCATTGATGCTGTTCAACCACTCCTATTCAGCACGTCATGTGCCCCGGAATGCAAGTATGCCTTCAGGCATGTACTGATTCCTATAAATATTTCAAATCTCACATCAACGCAGATTAACGTCATTACCTGTGTCAGCCATGCGTACCTGGTCTGCGGCCCCCGGCAGGATCTGCTGTGTCGTGCACACTGGCTGTGTCAGGCCAAAGACTATTTTGCAAGCCGGTAAACATTGCCACCTGGTGATGGCACCCGCACACTTACACCCGGACAAGCCACAGTAGCATTTAGCACTATTACATTGACATTGATGACTGCAGACATATATCCCTAAGATCACACTGATCCTTCTCAAAATTATCCACACAATGCATCGACATCTATTCACACTAACAATGCGCGTTTGAACATGCCAAAATATGACAGATACCACGTCACCAGCAATTAGCATGTGTAATTTTGCATTGTTTAGTATACACTATACAGACTGTACCAACATGATACGGGCACAACTATGACACTCTACCCTTTCTGTCGCTCCCGTGCAGGTGATGCTGTATATCCCCTAATGCCATGGCTGATGACCCCCCCGTGAGCAACTGTGCCCATATCCATACTCGTACATTTGGCCTGTTAAAGGCAAGATTCCGCTGCCTGAGCAGATCGGCGGGCGCACTTATGTACAGCCCTGTGAAGGTGGGAAAGATAGTCCTGAACTCTGCCATGTTGCACAACATGTGTATCAAGCGCAACAACCCACTGCCCCTCGACATGAACATGCACCCAGCGGAGGCGCAGGAGGATGAGAGCGATGATGAATTGCCATTTGCACATCTTCGTGATGACATGGATGGCCGTGTTGCATGCAAGGAACTGATTTACCACTATTTCTGATCACTTCACACACACACGTGCCATAGGCCAGCTAACACACTGGGCACTGCACAGTAAATAAATCACTCACTTACACTGAAAAAAGCAATGTCCAGTCATGATTTCTATGCAACACCAATTGTAATGTATACAATGGGCCTCATTACGACCCTGGCGGAAGACCATGGTGCTATTAGCACCATGGTCCATGCCGGTAAGTTACCGACTCTGCCATGGAGAAAGGGGGAATTACCACCCCATTACAAGATTGGCGGGGCAGTAATTCCCCCTTCCTCCATGGCCCTTCAACATTCCCATTTTTGCCCCATAGGGCTCAATGGGAATGGGGAAGGCGCTAGGTACGGTGCCGCAAATTGCGGCACCGTAATTAGCACCAAGGTCCCTTTGCCGGTCCCTACTTTAACGGCTGGTCTACACCGGCCGTTAAGGTCGGGTCCCGCAAAGGGACCTCGTAATTAGGCGCTAATAGGTTAACGGCGCCGCAGCCTTTTACGGCGCCGTTAACCCATTAGCGCCTGGGTTGTAATGAGGCCCAAAGAAAATATTTACAAATGTGGAAAAACAATAACTGGCAAATACTATCACTCCCCACTCCCCCTCCCTAACTATCTATTCCCACTCACCCTCCTCAACTATCGCTCCCCAGTCACCCTTCCCAACTATCCCTCCCCACTCACCCTGTCTCTACACAACTCGTGTCATGTTCTGCAAGGATGACTTGCACAAGTCTCAGACAGGGCACATGTGTGTCCTGGGCCTATTTACGTCCCCTTTTCGGGTCAGGCGTGCGGCTGTGTGCTGAGCTGGACAGCCGCATTGAACACCACCTTGGGCTGCTCTGCATGGAACTAGCAGGCATTGTACTGGTGGATGGTGCATTGGGAATTCCGTGGGCCTTTGGTCTAGGAAGGCCTGGAGGAACATAGCCATTGTCTCAGCTATTGAAGACATTACACTGTTGCCCTCCCGTACTCTCCTGGACATCTGTACTATGGCTCGTGTACAATGGCCAAGTGCACAGGCATTACGACGCCCACTAGCCTGGACGCTCTCACACATCAACTTTGCCTCCTGGTGGTGCTGCTGCACCAGTGCAGTCAAAGCATCCTGGCGTTGTTCCATGCAGCTGAGTCTGCCATCAATTTCCGTTAGACTGGGGAATGGTGGGCGTTGTGGGATAATTGGGCCGATGAAAATGAATAGCAAAGGCTCATCAGTGCTGTGGTCGGTGGTGTCCCCCGTGTCCACTCTACCGTCATCTGCTATGTCCTCTACACTAGACAAATGTGCATGTGCATGTGGCTGCAGTGGTGGTGGTGGTGGTACTGCTGTAGCTGGGGCTGCCTGGGTGGGTGCAGCTTGTGCGACCGGTGGTGGCTCAATGGCTAGAACTTGTGCGAACAGTGGTTGCTCAGTGGCTGGAGCTTGTGCAACCGGCGGTGGCTCAACAGGTGCAGCTGGGGTGGCAATGGCGGTTGTGTCTGTTAAGGCTGTGGTGTCCTGGGTGGAGGTGGTGGTGGTCCTTTGGGTCTGGCAGCGTCGACAGCTGGTGCCCCTTGAGGAGCTTGGATGGGCCTCTTCATTGTCAGATGATGTGCGTGAGGGAGTCAGAAAGGCAGTTTGTCAGTGAACAGTGTGGATTGATGAGGCAGAGATTCATGCATTATCTTGTTTGTGCCTGTGCTGTATCAGAGACATGGTGGAGTACACACATTCTTGTGTCATATATACTGTGCGGGTGGATGTGTGATGTCCGTACATGGTAGGGTGGTGTGCCAGAGAAACTGTCGTGGTGTACTGACAATTGCTGGGTACAGTGCTAGGGGCGTGGCCTTCACGCTGTGGGATGTTGGGTTGGGGAAGGATGTGCCATGGATGGGGTTACCATGTGCCTGCTGCCTGTAGCACTTACAGGGATAGGTGGCCATTTCTGCTCATGGGAAGGGCTGGCTGGGACAAGGGAGTGACATGTTTCCTTTGTGTGTGACGCTGGTCATTTCTGGGTGGAAAAGGGGCTTAGCACTGATGTGACTTTGTGCCAGGGAAAGCATGGTGGACAGACATGCATTAAGGTGTGGCAGGGGGCTGTGTGTCTGAGTGGAAGCAGAAGCATGTTCTGTTGACAGTACAGGGTGCCTGTGCTGTGTTCTAGGTGTATTAGTGGCATGCGTGATGTTTTGGGGAAGGGTGTATGTCGGTGTATGCACCCAGGTTGCTGGTCTCTTGGGGGTGGCATGCAGAGCTTTATTGGTGTTGTGGACGATTCCCTTGACAATCATGTCATATGTTGCTACAGTAGTGGGTGCAGGGTGGACAGGGAGGTTGATATTACATTAGGGTTACGTGTACTCCCCATCCTCTTCAGGTGTCCTGGCTCTGGCCTCCGCAGCACCGACCCCCTTCAATGGCCTCGAGGTGCAGTACACTGCCGCATGTCTCCTCCCAGGGCAGCAGGCGTATTGGGGATGCGCTCCCGCCACCGGTGGCCATGCCCTGTCTGCGCTGGGCCGAGAGGATGTTGCGCACCCTCAAGTGCAGGTCGTCCCACCCCTTGTCGCAGTCTCGCACTGTGCGGAGGGTTGTGCTGACTGCAGAGTCTTTCTGGGCTACCTCCTCCCAGATGCTCTTCTTGCGCAGTCGGGCCTGCCTGCACTGGTCATTTGCTAAGGGCTCTGCAGCATGCTGGACTATGGTGTCCGATAACATGTTAAGCTCTGCCTCATTGAAGCGTGGCTTGCACCTCCGGGTCTCACAGACTCTCAATGACATGGTAAAGGTGGGCTTTCTGTGGTCAGGAGTGGTGGATGTCACCTGTGCCTTCAGGATTGCATTTTAGTAATGACCGCTGGCCGATTTCCTGTTCCGGCTATTACTGTTTTTCCGGCCACTCTGTTTGTGGGACCGCTGTTACCGGTTACCAGTGGCTCCGGGACCTTGTTGCCAGATTCAGAGTCACCGGCACCAAGGACGACGCGTTGTCATTTTTGGGGGGTTTTGATGGTGTTTCTGGCATGCCGGTACCAGTGTTTCCGGCATTTCGGAATGCGCGTGCACGCCAACACGTAATCAGGCGGAGATTCTGGCATCACTGGTTGCTGGACACGGTGGCACCAGCATGCCGGAAAATCGGATTTCTTACCGGCAAACTTTTAATGAGGCCCACAGTCTTTCTAAACAGGTTCTTTCTTTTTTTTCAAATCTGCTTTGACTGCCATCATTCTACTTCTCGTTGTTCCTCATATTATTGTGCAGTTTGGTTTACTTCACCTTCTAGCACCATCTGTTATTTTCTCCTTCTGCCAGTGGTACACAAATTGACCCATTCTCTTTCTTATACCTGCTGTCTCGAGGAATAATTTCTAGCCTTCAAATCTCTTCTTCTGCTTGAGATGTTGGTTTGAATTTCTCAGACATCGGTGGATATCACAATCTTTGCCTGAATTCTCTGGGATGCCAAAACACCCTGGTTGGGTAGTGCCTTTCCTTATCGTCCAATCCACCTTTCAATTCTCAAGTAGTTTTGACTTCTTCCAATTCTCCTAAGGTTATGTTTCAGCTCCAAAAATGCAGCATGGCTTCCTTTCCCCCCTCATTACATCTCATACATGGAATGCTTTAGGGTGTCTTACTTTCGGTTAATTTCTTTCTCATACATGTATGCCTTGGAATTTCACCCCAATTCTGAGAATGGAGTCTTGCCTTATTTTTCTTTCCTACCTTTCTCATACATACATGCTTTGGTATTCATTAAATTCGAATTCCCTGTAGTAGCACCACCTTCTTTTACTTGGTCATTTTCTCATTGATGAAAGATTTGGGATTTTACTCCATGCCCTTTTCTTGGTTTGCTTTCTTTTTGAGGTGATGTGTTTCCTCGTCATAACACTGTATTAAGTAGTTTGGTTCTCTCAGTCCCTCACATGCTAATCTCCTGCTTGGGCCTTGCAGTGTCTCACACACCTACTAGCAACTTGGGACTCGAAGTATCTCGCACACCTTTCTGCACTCTGGTGCTCACAGCCCCAGACAAACCTCTCAGCATTTTGGTTCTCATGGTGTCTTCAACACCTGTCGTCAGCTTACATGGTGTCTCCTACACCTCTTAGTGCCCTGGGGCTCACAGCTTGTCCGACACCTCTCAGTTGCATGATGTTCACGGTGTCTTGCACATCCCTCAGTGACCGGATCCTCATTGCATCCCACACACCTCTCAGTGGCTTTGGGCTCAGCACAGCAGGACTGTGTCCTTTTTTCTCCAAGCACTTGTTAGAACTCGCAATGCACAAGCTACTCGGATGTACTCCCAGATGACAGCATGCTCTGCTGCTCCCCATCTTATTCAAACGTTTTCCCCCTTTCATGCAGGATTGTGACAGTCTCTTCCAGGACTTCTCACATCCACCGGTCAAGTGATTGTGAACATAGAAGTTTAGTCTGCCTTTGAGACACAAGTCTGTTTGGGAGCCTTCATCAGAGGGGAATCTATCACCTTCCCTCTCCTTTAGCTTCAACATCTTCAAATACTCTTTATCAGGAGTTATGAAGCTATTTCTTTGGCAGTGGCGGTCTTAGGGCCTCATCACGAGTTTGGCGGTAACCCTTAAAATCGGCAGTCGCGCTATTACCGCCGGCAGAAAATTGAGCCCAATGGGGAATGGGGCATTCCCGAATGGGCTCAGTGGGGAATGGGGAATTCCATTACTGCCAAACCCGTGATCCAGCGCTAATAGTGCCGGGGGGTTTGGCGGTAGGGCTAATACCGCCAGCGGTAATACCACTGGCGTTACCGCCCAACTTGTGATGAGGCCCTTAGTCTGGCCCAAGAACGTTCATGGGTCTTTCTTATTCACATGTATGAAAAAGGTTTCAGGCCTTTTTTCCCCTATTCCAGAGTATCTCCTATGTGCTTCTTCTGGAAAAAAACATTCTTCCAGCCAGGTTGTATAAAGGTTTGTTTCATCTCCCTCAGTTTCTGTTGTCTCTCTCAGAGGGTTTTTCAACTCAGTAGTGTCTAAATATGTGACATTAGACAGTATGTTCTCCTTCCTCCTGTCTTCTTTGTATTTCACCCTTTCACATTGGTTCTACATTAGTCTTTCACACTGGGTAAAATCCATTCCCACTACAATCAGCTCCAGTAAGCGCAGCAGGACTGCAGCCCCCCCTGGTATAGGTTGTGCCTGCACTTTAAAGACCACATCATCTTTTTGCACCAACACTGTGAACTCCATCAATTAACAAATGTTTCACCATTTCCTGTGACCAGACCAAAATATGTATGACTGCAGTATTTTGGCTCCCCAAATACAACAAGGGTTGACTCCTATACGGTACTGCTTCCATAGGAATCTTGTAACGTGCTTGGAGCTCAGATTATTCATATTCTTCACCTTTAAACCTTGGACTCCTTTAAGTGATATCCCCTTTTTATAGGCCAAACAGGGGATTTGACATTCTATGTCCTCTTGATCAGTTTGTTTGTTTGGGGAATCCTAAACTAGAAGCCTCCATTCTCTGCATCCAGAGCACTGCAAAGGTAGGTATTATGACTGTCTTTCCTTCCTTTACCCTTAGATTTAAGAATCTTGCATCAGGCTGATATATTTCATCATGGGCCTTGACATGCACTGCTTTCCCGGTGGATGTTAGAGATCCTGGAAATTTTGTCAATAGCGGCCCTGAGCCTAGTGATAAAAAAGATTATACAACCTGGTTTCCACATGTATTTTCTTGTTGGTAGGTCAAGGCAATATTAATGACCTCCTCCTGTGATGAATGATGGTGTTGCTGCACCCATTTTTGTATAGACCTTGGCATTTTCACCAGAAATAGTTTGAGGATAATATTCTCTATCATCCCCTTATGTTTGTGTGTTTTGGTGACGTGTTCCCCATATGGAACATAAGGCAGAAGCTTTCGCAATCATCACTTGCACTACGAGTCAGAGAAAAGACACAGCAAGACCAGAAAGAGGGGAACCTGACAATGCAGAAGAGAGACCCTGATGAGCAATGCACATGGACATGCATGGAGGTTTGCAAGCAAAATGCCTTAGAAAGGTACCTTCCACCAAAGCCAGTGGAAGTTCCTGGGGGTCGCTGCAGCTGGATGACTGACACCAAAGCCATAAGCAGTCATAGTAAGAGAGAGCAAATGAGGATAAAATAAGCAGACACCTCAGATGGAGGAGCGTGGTCACATATTATCAGGACTTTTTAGCACAAGCAGATCACAAATCGGCAACCACCAAGAGAGGAGACTCAGAGGGAGACGATTTTGGCACGCTGGTGGGAGGGAAAGAGGGCTCTAGGAAGCACGAGGAGGACAGAGAGAGCATGCTGATAAGGATTGCAGCTCGGTAAACCGGGTATATATAATTATGATTTATTATGTATTAGCTGAGAGCAACAGGCCTCCAGGCAAGCCCTTCTTCAACAGCCGTGTGTTCCAGAGCCCAACAGAGTTCTGGAACACAGCATAGAACACACACAGAAAAGTATAGAACACAACATATCTTCCCCCTTATAATGAACAAGCCATAAATGTCAATCACAGATAGTCTTTAAATCTGACACGAACCTTCCTGACTCATCCCATGACTTGACCACCTTCACTCCACTCACCACTTTGAACGCAACTCTCCTCGCCCACATTACTGTCATCCATGGGTGCACTATCTCTGCCAGTATCACTCTCCTTTCCCTGCTCCTGTTCCCTGCTTAACAACAATCTCCCCTTCGACCAAACTTCACCACCGTCAACAATCACCACACTACCTCTTACCGCTGTAATCTTTTTTGGTCCCAAATGCTTGAGCCCAAAATCTGGGATTTCTGATAAGTACCACATCCCCAACTGCCCATTCTTGTTCTTTAACTTTAGCAACCCCATCAACACACTCTTGTATCGACACTGAGCCTCTCTCTTCAATCAATCTCATTACCTCTTTACAATCTACATTTACACTGCCAGCTAACCCCACCCAACCTGGACATAATTTGGTGCCTGGTTGGCTCCCCTTCAAAGAGACAAATGGAGAAACTTTAGTGACCGAATGAGGAGTGATACAATAACTCCACATCATTTCCCTCAGAACGTCTGTCAGAAACCCTTCCCTAAAAAACACCTCCTCAAAAAATGCCACCAATTCCGCAGTGGTAGCCTCTCTCAAACCCTTCCTCTATCCACTTTGATTGGTAATCAACCAATAGCACAATGCATTTAAAACCGTCACCCAACCCCTGGATGGGACCCATCAAATCCACTGCCACTTCTTCCAGGGCTCATCAGGTATACGCATAGGCTGAAGTGGCGTCTCCCTTACCACTTTGTTCTTGTCACACGCTAAACACACACTATATTCTCTTATCTTCCTGTCCACTGCACTGTCCATAGCTGTCCACCAGTAACTCTGCCTTAACAACCTCTAGGTACCATTCATACCGCAGTGCCCTTAATGGGCACAATCAATAAGCTTCTCTCTGATTCCTTCAGGAGGTACCAGCTTTCTAACCCTCCTGAGCCTTCCTCCAGACTCTGTCAAACACAACCCATCTTTTATCTCATAAAAACAATCACATTTCCTTTCTATTTCATTCTTTCCAGGCCAACCTACTACAGTCCATTCCTTCACCTTATTGGGTACATCATTCTCTTTTTCAGCCACCATTCATGCTTCCTTATCCACTGCCCCTTGTTCAATGCTGGCAACAATCATCTCATCTTCCTGCACCTTCCCCCCAGCTTCACCCTGTTCCTCCACCGGAAGCTGCGAGAGACAATCCACAACAACATTTTCCTGCCGGGAACATAACACATTTGGAAATTATAACCTTGTAATCGTAACATCTATCTCGAAATTCTGGGCGACCCTCTGGCCCACCTTTCCCCAGCTAGAATTTGCACCAAAGGCCTATGATCGGTTTTAACAGTGAAATGCTGACCCCACAAGAAAAACCTAAAGTGCATGACAGCCCAAAATACTGCTAATGCCTCTCTCCACAACTGAATAATTCTTTTTAGCACCCCTTAATGGTCTGGACGCAAATGCAATTACCTGTTCCTCTTTCCCACTCTCCACTTGTGAGAGTAATACCCCCAACCCCAACAAACTGGCATCTGAAGTTAACACCGTTTTTCTACCACTCACAAACCTGCCCAATGAGGGTGCATTGGCAATCCCTTCCTTAATCCTTTGAAACGCATCCTGACATTCATTCGACCACAAAAACCTGACCCCTTTTTTCAACAAGGCTCTCAAAGGTGTCGAAATGACGGCAAAATTATTGACGAATTTGTGATAGAATTCCACCATTCCCATAAACAACCTCAATTGATTTTTGTCTTGCGAGGCTGGGGCCTTAGCAATGCTTTCCACAAGGCTATGCTTGGGGGCAATCCCCTGAATGATACTTTGGGCCTCATTACGACCCAGGCGGAGGACCATGGTCGGTGTCCGCCATGGCGGAATGGGGAATTACCACCCCATTCCGAGGTTGGCGGGGCGGTAATTCCCCATGCCGCCATGGCCCTTCCCATTCCCATTTTTGCCCCATAGGGCTCAATGGGAATGGGCAAGGCGCTAAGTACGGTGCCGCAAATTGCGGCACCGTACTTAGCACCAAGGTCCCTTTGCGGGTCCCTACTTTAACGGCTGGTAAAACCAGCCGTTAAGGTTGGGTCCCGCAAAGGGATGTCGTAATTAGGCGCTAATAGGTTAACGGCACCGCAGCCTTTTACGGCGCCATTAACCCATTAGCGCCTGGTGTCCTGAATACTCCACCGCGGTGCACACCTATTTTACCTTTGCTCTGCCGCACAGTCAGCCGCGCTTCTCTCAATTTCTCCAATACACACCGCAAAATGTTATCATGTTGTTCCATACCATCAGCAAACATAAGAATGTCATCTTGAAACACAATTACGCTGTTAACCCCCTCTAGCACCTTCTCCATGACACGCTGAAACACAGCTGTGGCCAATGCCAACCCAAAAGGTATCCTCAAATATTTAAAAGTTCCCTCTGGAGTGATGAATGTCGTGACATCTTAACACTCCTTAGATAACAGCACTTGATGATACACTGTTGATAAATCAATAACTGTGAACCAACTGGAGTCACCCAACACAGACAGAGCTTCTGAAATAATCGGTAAAGGATGTCTCTCTACCAGTATGTTCTTGTTGAGCTCTCTTAAGTCAACTCACAGACGAATTTTCGCATTGTTCTTCACCACAAGAACCACCGGAGATAGCCATTCTGTGCCATGTATCCGCTCAATCACCCCTCGTTGTAAAAGACCATCATCATCATGCAGTTGCTGCTTCATGTTGTGAGGAACCGGTCGCACTTTGTGGAGTTAGGTCTCATCTTAATACAATGTTCAAAATTCTTTAACTTCCCCAGAATTTCTGAAAATACTTCCGGAAATTCTGCAGCCCATTTTCATTCACCTACGCTATTGATATTGGCTTTGGGGCGTTTGCCTGGTTTCAAACTCCCAGGCTCTTTTGCTCTTCCTATCCTAGCAACGACGATCCTTGCTTTGCTACCAGTATGTTTGCGATGCATTCTCTGCCTTGGTAGCTCACAAGTCCTTGAAATTTCCCTAGAAACTTTATTTCACTCTCTGCATACCCACACGGCTGGACTTGGGAAGGCATCAGATCTTGCACATTCCTTAACAGGGTATGAGTAAAAGTTTCCTCCGACACTATTGTCCATGGAGAAGCTGAATTTACTTTCAATGACAGTTTAGATCCATCAATCCGGAACTCATCCACCGGGCCCTCTTTTCCCCCAGACGTTGCGGAAATCTCAAATATGTGTCGAGGCTTGATTTTGACACCCTGGACCGATGAACTACTCTCCTATTCGCTATGGCCTTGCTGTGGCTCCACCACATTGTTTGACTCTTTGCACATGCGTTCAAAATGCCCTCTCTGCCTGCACCTAATGCACTCTGCATTCCTCGCCAGGCAGAATACGCTGTTCGCCGATTGTCTGGGATTTCCACACTTAAAGCATTTGTGCCCTAAGCATTCTTTTTTTTGCACAGCTGGTCTTTGATCCACAGCACACACCTCTTGCTCCACATGCCTCTCCACCTTAATTTCTTTCATATACTGTGTCATTTGCTCAATGCTTCTAGTGAGTTCCACTGCCTGTTCCAAAGCCATATCCTTTGCTAAAAGTTTATCCTGTACCCTGGGTTTGTTTGTGCATCTTACTAGCTGATCACAGATCAAAGAGTTTGTTAAGGCACCAAACTCACAAGTGTGGCTCAATGTTCTTAGTGCAGCCACGTACCCTTCTACAGATTCCGTGGATTCTTGATTTCTTTGAATCTTTCTTGAAAATGTGTGTCTTTGGAAGGTTACATTCTTCTTTGGTTCAAAATGCTCTTCTATTTTCCTTACCTCTAGAGAGAACTCATCCAGGTCCCCTGCTTCTACCACCAGCAGTTCAGGAAGGCCATCACAGACACTGCGCCCCTCTGGGACTAGGTTGTGGACTGGGACTAGGTTGTGGAGTAATAGCGCTTGCTTCTGGGAGGGGTTACATTTGTCCCCACCCATGGCCACTAGGTAAGTTTCAAACATTGTTCTCCACCTTCCCCATCTAATTGGCAGAGTACCCTGTCCTGCTATAAATGGAGGGCTGAGAGTGGTTACCATCCCCTCTTGACAAGGCCAGGTTACTGTAATTGTAATATTTTTCATTAAGCATTTGGTTTCAGTAGTTGCCAGCAACTTTACTCATTAATGTTCATCCTTATCAAAGGCATGTGGGCCTCTTTACAAGTTGAGCCGTGAAATCTGCACTGATCTCTCCAGATGGAATTACTGTTATTGCCATGGTGTGGAGCGGAATTAGCGCCACATAAGTTGGCCAGTGTGTGCACCAACCATCAGAGGTAACGATAATTCCGAACTGCAGCATTGGCATCAAAAAGTAACTCTGATCGGTAAACCCTCCAATTTTTCTGTGGAATTACCATTATCGCTGGACAATTAAAGGAATTGCCGCAAGGCGGAAATAGCGTAATATCACTAATTTAAACTCCACGGTGGCCAACTTTAAAAACTCAATCCATTCAGAATCACCCATTTCCTGTTGCCATCCAACCCCTAAAGCAGGGCCTAACGTGCCTGGTGACAATGGCAAAGAGAAGGTGCCTGAAATGCGATCAAGAAAACCCAAATTCAGTGAGCCAAAGAGGCAGGTCCTTGTGGACGAGGTAATAAACCATGCTGAAGAGCTATTTAGGGCACAACAAAGGAAAACCTCTGTCCAGAGGAAAAGTGCCATTTTGGACAGCAACATAGTAGAAGGTAGTAGTGGTTGGCACAGTAACCCTAGACAACAAAGATTTGGAAAGTATTGGCATGACCTGAAGGCCAGGGCACTCAAACTACTCTCCCTCCACCAGCAGGGGATAGCTGCCACAGGAGGAAGCACAGTGTAGCCACTCACTCTCATGCCTGGGAGGAAAAGGTCAGCAGTGCCTTCCACATGGGAATTGGAGGAACAGAAGTCAGAGCAGCCAGTCAACCTGAGGCTGGTGAATAGGAATGTCACCTCTCTAATGTGAATGTAGGACCTAACTCCCTAGAGCCTAGGCAGGGGCCAGGCTGCTGTGATGAATCTAATGGAGTCATCACAGATTCCCTGGCGGTGACCTCCTCCTGTGTGGCTAGGGAATGGCAGCTGCTACCTGATCCTGACCCTGTGTGTGGCCATATGATGGAGGCTCACATGGGAGGAGACAACTACCGGGGCAATGTCATGACTTCATTGGATGAGACACAATATCCCCCATTTTCCCAAGAGAAAGACCCCCTTATATCCAATACCCCAATGGCCTATTTCCATGTGTCTGTTCCCCCCATTAGGGATAATAGCAAATCCTTTTCCCAACATCCTTTAGACCAAACTCCCATCCATGGTCTGAAAAGTAATAGCTCCAAGAAAACCTTTTTCAGTTCTAATTCTCCTTCATATAGAACTGATCCTTTATATGGAATCATTGAGAGAGGTTCTCCAAGTACTGTGCATCAGTTGATATCAGTAGACTCCAATTCCAACAACCACCAAAGTACTGAGACAAGGAGGATGAAGGAAATGATGCAGGGCAACAGGAGCCTCAAGCGCAATGAGCATGCTAGTTGTTTTGAGAAAGCACCTATGCGCGGGACATTTAAAAATAGCAACCAAACTATGAGAAGTGACTCAGCAGAAGACATTGCATCTCCCTTCGAGGCGTGCGGAATCTGGAGGCACGAGTCAGTGTGGCGGAACCAAGGGGCTCACCAACAAAGAGGGAAAGAATTGTTGCGAGAGCCAGCAGGGCCGCAGAAACACCAGGAACCACAAGACTATTCCTGGGCAGCTGGAGGAAGCAGCATTACCCTCACTGGAACCTTAAGGCAAGTAGGCGTGCAGGAGCGGAGCCTTGGGAGAAGGCAGAGAGACATCAAGGTAGTCCAGAGTGGAAGGCAAGCGGCAGAGCTGCACCGCGTAAGCATGGCCAGGTCCGAAGATGCCAGGCACAGCCGGTTAGTCAGCCCAAGCAAAATGGGGACCCCGGGGAGTTCCAGTGAGAGCACCAAACCCAATTTGAACTTTTTAATGCCACAGAAACAGAAATGTAAGACAAAAGGTAGAATACAAATGAAATCCCTAATATATGAGGGCATGGAATGCCGAAATGAGGAAAACAGAAAGTGAATATTGAAAGCACTAGAAATATCGAATCAAGGAAAAGATCTACAATTGTGAATGTAAAGAAAGACAGTTACACAAATAAGCAAATAAGTCCTGGCAGGCGAGTAAACCAGGCAAAGTGCAAGTATATGAGAAGTCCTGGCAGGGGAGTATACCATGCAATTGGAAGTGCTGAAGAAGTACTGGCAAGGAAGTATACCAGGCAGTTGGAAGCACATGAGAAGTCCTGGCAGGGGAGTATAGCAGGCAAATTGCAAACCTACAGAGAAGTCCCAAGAAAAGATAGTGTTTGATTGCACAAAGAAGGGACTATTTAAAGAAGGAAAATACAATGTTGAACAACTTTGTTTCTAAAAGGATTGTTGTGGGCCAAGGAGAGACACAAGGAACTGTTAGAACAAGAGACATTGGGCCTCATTACGGGTCCGCCGGTAACCGTTCCGGTGCTACCGGCGGGTTGCTGCTGGACCCGTAAATATTTACCAGCACCTGACTTCCCAGTGCCACCGGGAGATTACAACCCCACGGTCCAGAAAGTCAGGCGCCAGTAAAATGTAAGTCCCCATGGGAGTGGGGACACGGAAGCACCAGCACCGTTGCTTGTCTGTCCTTGGCTTGTCTGGAGACACTGGAACTATTCCTTCAGAAGGCCAAAAGTATGCTCTATGCAGAGTCTCGCCGTTACATGTGCCTCATTGTACGCATCCTCCTGTACTATCCAGGGGTTTGAGACAGAGGTCATCAGCCACAGGAGCTGGGGAGATCCAGATTCACCTGCAAAGGCAATGGGGGTAGATGTTGGTTACAGAACTATTGCAAGTGTAATAGTTGGTCATGACATAATGGTTAACATGTGTGACAAATCCAGGGAATTCATCCATTCTCCCCAGAGGGGAGCCACCCCTTTGGGCCTAGGGAGGTGAGGCTGTTAAACCTAACACCCCCTAGGGGTAGGGCAGGCAGAGTTGCACTGGAGTGACCCCCTTCTTATAGGACAAGGAATCCCCAAATCGAATTAGTACTCCACCTACCTCACAGAGAATCCCCAATGTTTGCTGGTTATATGGGAATTGAACAGGGCCCCTTTAAAATGACCAATGTGGTTTCGGACCAGGTTGTGTTGACCTAGTTGCTTGAACGGAGGAACCAAATCACCTACTCCCTCTCAAATCAAGGAGGAAGATAAAGGTCCAGGAGGACTGACAAAAAGGGTAATAATCAGCCAGAAGGTGAGATGTGCAGGGAAGGGATTGTCCCCATCAGAGGCGGAGTCCGTGGGCACTGGTATGCAGTCAGCATGGAGGCCTGAGAACGAAGAAAGCCTCTGGAATGCTGCCACCATGAGCAACGCTGGGAGCCAGAGAAGCTCTCCTCACCAAAGATGCAAGAGACGCGACCATCCCAAATGTGGTCCACCAACGCCTTCACTAACGGATGCAGAAGTCCTGTTGGGCACCGATGGGAGGAATCGATGTACTTGATGAGGCGAAAAGAACTGTAGACCCACCAGAGTTACTGTCCCACGCCCGCCAAAGAAGCTGCCTTTCCTCACAAGCTACACCGCCGAACGAAAGCAACGTACGCAGCACAAATCAGGAACTGGGTGGAGGTCAGCCAGGTGATAACCGTAGCAGGGGTGAGAAACCCAAGGGTCCAAGAAGGGATGCCAAGCCACATAGACCAAGCCAGGCTGAGATCCAAGATAACCAAATCAGGGGTGAGAAACACAAGGGTCCAAGAGGGACTGCAAAGCCAAGTAGCCCAATCTGAGCTACGATTCTAGATAACCGAAGCAGGGGTGAGAAGTCTGAGGGTCCAAGAAGGGCCACAAAGCCCAAGCCATGCTGAGATCCAAGATAACTGAACAAGGGGTAAGAAACCCATGGGTACAATAGGGGCCGCAAAGCCAAGTAGCCCAAGCTGGACTAATATCCAAGATAACCGAAGAAGGGGCGAGAAACACAACGGTCCAAGAAGGGGCAGAAAGCCATGTATTCCAAGCCGGGCTGATATCCAAGATATCACCAGCAAGGGTGAGAAACCCAAAGGTCCAAGACGGGCCAGAAAGCCAAGGAGCCGAAGCCGGGATAAAAAGCTATACACAAAGCTACCAACAATCACAAGCGGATAGAGCCAGTTCCCCTAAACCAGGATAACAAATACAGAGACTTTGAGTCAACCTGAAGGGTGATCTTCATAAGCAGGCTGAGGGCCTAAGGAAAGAGATACACATGTTTGGGTGGGAGCCAGGATTTAGCACTACCAGGAAAAGAGGAAGACTAAAGAGAGACTGGGAACTATACAATCAGACAAATGGCCAGAGAGAGACACAAGGAACATTTTGGTGGGGGGTCGGAAACTAGCCACCATTACCAAACTTAAAGGGGGATCCCTTTCAAACCTTGTTAATCATTCTTATGTTCGGTGTATTAGTGGTAAGGGCAGACTATAGGTTAGAGTTGGGTTGGACAGTAGATTGTTTTGTATGTAAAGACATCCTGACAAGCACCATTTGTTATTTTATTTTATAGAATAAGGAATCCATCGCTTTTGAGTTGGGGACAGGACAGGCTTTATTTTCATTAATAAAACAAGGTCATTATTGGAAAAAATACCTCTTGTCCATCTCCTATGTCTGACTTAATACATATGTCAGCCACTGTAGCCACTGTACATATGGCACATGTTTCCCCCTACATTATATAATGCCTCATGGAATAAGGGGGGAAATTATTATTTTTTATAACCTTTTGTTCATTGGCAGAAAGTTAAGACAGGAATAGCACATTTGCACAGAGATATACAAAAATCACAACAACAGCACAGTTGGGAATTATATCATACATTTTGAGATGGCTCCAGAGTGGGGGGGGGGGGTATTGACAACTCGAGAGGAGGCAAGATGTTTAGTATTTATGGTAGTGTGATAGGCTGATGCGGCGGGGGAGCGGGGCCCCACTCAACCTCATCTTTATTGTTCAGATAGGTGCAGAATTCCGTCCACACATTCTTTGGACAAGATGGCATGGGCAAGGATCCGATATACTCCTCCTCACAGGTTTGTACCCAGGTGAGGGCCTTCAACCACATTCCAAAGGTGTGGGGAGAGCGGCGTTTCCAACCTTGCAAGATACATCTTTTAGCAACAATAGCACACACATTTAAGAATTTAGACATTTTTTAAGCATTTTCTCCAGACCATATTCCAAACAACAGGGCCAGCGGGTCGAGGTCTACTGGGGACCCAATTATCTCTGTGAGCGCTCTCGTTACTTCCAGCCAGAACGCCCTCAGCGCAGTACAGGACCAAAACATGTGCATATGATCTGCCTCTTCAGAGTTGCATTTCGGGCACTTGTGGGTAGGGGAGCGTGTGAAGTTCGCTACTCTGAGCGGTGTGTAATAAAGTCTATTGAGTAATTTATATTGTATGCAGCGGAATCTAGCACTTAGGGAGACTGCGCGTGTGCACACACATGTTGTACCACATGGCATCAGTGATTTCCATTCCCAGATCTCTGGCCCAGGCTTCCCGTGGTTTGAGGGACGTGTTCTCTCGCTTTGTTAGCTGCATTTTATACAGGGAGGACACTATACCCCTACTACCTGTGGAGTTTGCTATGTATTGGAGTTTGGGCGAATCTGGGGGCTCGTCTGGGTATGATTGCCATATTGCATGTACCGCCGCCCTTAGCCTAAAGTATTGTAGTAGCTCAAGTACTGAGTTAGAGTGCCCGGGTCTCCATGTTTGGGGGGTAATGAATTTACTATCTGGATATAGGTCTGCAAGTGCTCGGTATCCCAGGGCTTCCCAGTGTTGGATGAAATGATGATCATGCGTGGGGGAGAGACCTGGGAACTGACGTAAGAGTAGCCATTTATAGTATGGGCGGTGCCCTTGTGCTGGGTTCAAAATTATATTCCATGCTCTAATCGTAGTGGCCACGGGGTCTGCAGGTGCTTCGGTCTGGAACGTATGGTGTAACAACAGGGTCATAATGTTATTCCCGTCCCCCACCAGTTCCTCCAATTTGACGTGTGGAGGTGGGTTCAGATGTGTATACCAATGTGTGGCGTGATGGGCCTGTGCCGCAATCCAATATAGGGTTAGATCCGGGGCTGAGAAACCCCCTTTCTCATAGGGAGGGTTCATGTGTAACCACTTTTTGCGTACTGCCCCAGAATGCCAGAGGAATTGGGCACACACAGCGTGGAGTCTCTTAAAATATTGCTTCCCGTGCCAGACTGGAACATTAGCAAAGATGTAAAAGAGCTTAGGGACCGCAATCATTTTGACTAGTGACAGTCTGCCCGCCAGAGACAGAGGGAGGTTGCGCCATTTGAGCAGCTTAGATTCAATGTGCTGTGCCGATGCCTCATAATTATCAGCCAGTAAGGAGACTTTGGTCAGTGAAACTTGTACTCCTAAGTACCTAATGCCTCCCGGGGACCATCGTAGGGGAAATTCACATGTTGGCTGCTGGGTTGCCGCGGTAAGGGGGAATATCTCGGATTTAGAGTAATTGATGGTAAAGCCAGAGTACGTTCCTATTTTGGTTATGTCTCGGATAATCGGGTCAAGATGTGTGGAGGGGCCTCTGATATATAAAGGTACGTCATCGGCATACAATGAGATAATTTCCGGCGTGCCCTGTAGGCGAATACCCTTGCGAGTATGTCTGTCCCTGACGTGATCTGCCATGGGTTCAATGGCGAGCGCAAAAAGGATGGGGGAGGACGGGCATCCCTGACGGGTGCCCCTGTGTAACACAACAGGGAGGAGACAATGGAATTAACAAGCACCCTGGGCCTCGGGTTAGTGTACAACAATTTTATGTAGGAAAGCATGTTTGGACCTATTCCCATTTTTTCCAGTACGGCCCATAGGTATTTCCAGGAAACCATGTCAAATGCCTTCTGGGCGTCTAGTGTCACTGCCACTGCGTCCGCCTTTGGGTCAATTCTGGACATTATATTGAATAATCGGCGGATGTTGAGAGCAGTGGATAGGCCTGGAACAAATCCGCTTTGGTCTGCATGGATCAGGTGGGGCATAAATGGGAGGAATCTATTCGCAATTATTTTGGCAAAAATGTTCATGTCCGTGTTGATAAGTGATAGGGGCCTATAGGATGCACATTCATCTGGGGGTTTGCCAGGTTTGGGGAGAACGGTGATTAGGGCTTCCCTTAAAGAGTGAGGGAGAGTGGCCAATCGAAGGGATTCGGTCCAGACCCCGTGCAATATGGGGGCTAGGATAGCGACGTGTTCACGGTAGAACTCAGATGTGAGCCCATCAGGACCCGGAGCCTTATTTTTCGGAAGGTCAGAAATCACCTGGACTATCTCCTCCAGGGTGAACGGGATGTCAAGTTGTTCCCTGGTACTCTGGGAGATGAGGGTCATAGGGATGCGTTCTAACATGTCGTCTAGATCTTGAGCATTGTGTTCTGGTTGGGGGCCATAGAGCCTGGCATAGAAGCCAGCGAAGATGTCAATTATGGCCTGGTCAGACCTATGTCGTTTGCCTTGTTCATCTAGAATGCTATCTATCCGGGATCTGCCACCCTCCGCACGTACCAGTTTGGCCAGGGTTCTACCAGGTCTGTCACCCTCACCGCACCGTCGGGCGGCCACAGGGCGAGCAAAATAACGCACCTCGCTCAAGGCATGGGATTCAAACCTTTCTAGTTCTGTACTAATTTTTGCAAGGGTGGCCGGGGTATGGGCGGAAGCATGTTGCTGTTCTAGGATTTTGAGCTTCGTTTCGGAGCAGTGTAGGGCTTGCCTTATGGCTCTAAGAACCCCAGCCTCCCTCGAGATACACATCCCTCTGATGTAAACTTTAAATGCTTCCCAGCGGGTCCTCTCGGGTGTGTCTTGCGTGTTATTGTTTTCCAAAAAGGTGTTTATGTCCGATAATATCTCAGCGTTGAAGTCGATGTCAGACAAGGCCTCCGACTTGAAGCGCCAGGCTGATCGGACGGTTGGAGTGTTACCCAGTTAGATCTGCAGCAGCACGGGGGAGTGATCAGTGAGCGTGCGGGGGAGAATCTTAACATCTGACACCCTACCCACTTGGCACCCCGACAATAAGAACAAGTCTATTCGTGAAGAGCTATCGTGCACTGAGGAATAGAAGGCGTAATCTCTGTCCTGGGGATGAAGCGTTCTCCACACATCATGTAAGTTCAGGGAATTCATATGTGTGAGGAGCAGTTTGGCGGCTCGGGACATGCTCCTACGGGTCGAGGTTGTCTTGTCCATGTCATTGTCAAGTATAATATAATGGGAACTTCCACATATTTCATGATAATGGTGGTCACAGCATCTATGAATTTGGGGGAGTCAGTGTTAGGGACATAAGAATTCACGAGTAGGCATTCATCATTAGCCAGGGTGCAATGAAGGATCACATACCTACCCTCCGTGTCAATGTGGGATGCATGGAGTTTAAACTTCACCGATTTATGAATGAGTGTTAGGACTCCTCTGGATTGAGTGGAGAATTTGGGCATAAAATCCATTGGGGCCCCAGGATAGTGCAAGATTGGATGCTAGGAGTTTCTGAGCGTGTGTCTCCTGCAGCAGGAGTACCTTAATGCCGTGTCTTTGTGCTTATGCTGTGATTCTACGGGACTTGGTAAAATTTGTCAGACCCCAGATATTCCATGTTAACATTTTAATAGACATGTTGACATGTTATGGGACATCCCAATCGTGAGAGCTTAAGAATCTGTGTCTGTTTACCAAAAGACTTGCACCTGTGGTGCTGTTGTGCCTCACTTCGAGCCCAGTCTTCACTTTCTTGCTGATTTTCTTATAACTTCCCACAACGTTCCCGCCCCCCACCCTCACCGTCCAGAAGGAACTAGCAGTGTGAAAATACCCTCCCCCAATACAACCAACCACGTGCCGTTCCCAATTTGGCAACGCTTGATAAGGGGGGAAATTATTAATGTCACTTGGTGAATTCTCCATTTCACACATCACTGACCCCCCTCCCCAACCCCCACAGATAACAATCATACACTGTAACTGGAGAACATGTTGTCTGTGGATGTCAGTACTGGGCACTCAATCATAGGTTTTGATTGCTTTCTGGCAATTGTGTGAAATTTGTGACATTGCTCATGCTTATGCTCTTCGGAATTCACATCCACGGTAAGGCACCACTATATCTGTCCTCCTCTATCCAACTCTAAAAGCCTTCTTGTAATCTCCTCGCCTCAAGTTACCCTCTTCCCCAACCTCTCATTTGCCTACTAGCTAACATTTTTCCCTCGCCTCTAACCTGCCTCTGTCCCTCACTTCCTCTGCCTCCACTCAAGCACTTCACCCATCATGGTCACATCCCGTGCTCGAGGTAATTAGACGCTGTCTTAGTAGACGCTAGTTATTAGGTTTAATCTAATGGATATAGTTAAGTAATGATAGTCTAGTGAGGCATGTCGAACCTATTAGATTTTGTGCCATTCTATACTAGACTGATGAAATAGTCACCCAAACAAAGGTTCCATGCACAGTGTAAGTCAGCAATTGCTACCTGCATTGATCATCTAATTAAATACTTGCCAACCAGACAGATGTTATTAGATTGTTTCTAAGTCTAAGTGTCACGATAAAATTGCTTGTCTAGAGACGTGTGATCATTTTAAGCAAAGTGAATGGGACTGCCCCATCGCTTCTTTTAAGCCAATGTGTTTTCTAATGAAATTGATTATTAAAAAATGACTAAATATGCAAATTTTTACAGTGCAAATTTAATTAATGTTGACTGTAACTTGTTGATATAAGCTAACTACCTCTAATGTTCAAGATAGTAATGTGACAGAGCATGCATTACATTGACATCCAATAGTTGATTACCTCTGCCCCCAATCATCGCTACCCTTCGTACTTGAGAAATCTGTATTGTTGGTTGATGGTATGATATTATATGATGTGGCATTTATATATCGTGCCTGTACACAAGTGTTTCTAGGTGCGACAAGACGAGGGGGAAACAAGGGAGGACAATAAAATGATCTTACGAGGCTTTGTGCCATTCAGATCACGCAAGTGCAGGGAAGAGGGAAGGGGAGAAGTTCCAGGGCGGAGGGGAAGTGCAGTTAACTCACAAGTGCTGCCAATGGGTGGCTCATAAGTGCAGAGAAAAGGTAATGTAGCGTTGCATATAAACACCCTTAAGTACTGGGGTGCCCGGAAGCAGTGCGAGGGCCACTGGACATGCCGAGTTCAGACCAGGTTACCAGTGCGTGGAGCAATCGGGTGCATCATCAGGAGAGAAGAAGAGAGAAAGCGGAAGCGAAAAGGAAGGACTTGAACTGCTTCCGGAACCAGAGGTGGTTCTGCTCAAGTTTGAGAGAGGCAGGTAGGATGTTCCAGAGGGAGGCCCCAGCAGAAGAGATAGATCTGCCCCCAAGTCTCTGTTTGGAGAAGCGTCTGACCCTCAGAGAGTTGGAGGTGGATGAGCAGAGAACTCGAGAAGGAAGATGTTTTGTAAGAGAAAGTTGGAAGTAGAGATGTCCCAGGCCCCAGAAAGCCTTGTGGACAATGCAGAGGGTCTTGAAGTTGATCCTTGCAGCCACAGGGAGCGAGTGGAGAGATTTCAGAGCTGGAGAGATATGATCCCTGGGGTTGAGGCCAAGGACAAGTCTCGCAGTTTGGTTTCTGGATAAGTTGTAACGGTTGAAGAGTAGAGGCAGGAAGATTTAGAAAGAGGCTGTTGCAATAGTCCAGCCTAGAGAGGACCAAAGCTCTGGAGACAGTGAGATTCTGAGGGAAGTGAGAAAAGGAATAATGCCTCCGAGGAGGTGCAGCTAATAGTTTGACTTCTTAGAGATGTCAGAGATGTGAGGAGAGAAGGAGAGGATGGAGTCGAAGATGAAACCAAGGTTCTTAGCCTGACAGGAAGGAGCAGGAAGAGGGCCCAGAGTGGGCAGCCAGAGGGAGAGAGAGAGAGAGAGAGGAAAGGAGGGAGTGGGTGTCCCAATGAGGATGATATCAGTCTTACTGGCACTGATTGCACTTACCCAGGATCCAGGTCCACTGCCCCCTGTGGGTCGCTATAGATGCTGGCAATGTATTGTTTTGCAGGGCTTTGGCATCATGGGTGGATTATAGGAAAGTGGACACACCAGCTGGTCACAGTGAGGTCTGCATCACAGGGCAACTGTATTAGTTCACATATGCAGGAATGATGGGCAGGTAGATGAGTTGGGAGAATGCTGCATATGCGTGTCCAGAACCTTGCGAAGCACAATAGTAAATGTGAAGCGTAATACAAAAGTGACACACAATACTCCGTAAAGAATGTGCCGTGACAAAGCCCAAGAAAGGGCGAAACAGTAGCATGTGGAAAGAAATGTTGACACAAATGTTTTTTGTAAAAAAATAACACATTTTGCACTGGCATGAATGCTTTATATAAGAAATAACGGATCTCTCATTAAAAAAGTCACCACTAATGTCACAAGGGAATACACTAAGTGAAATAATTTGTGTCATATTGATGAATGTGGAACAAAACAGAAACGAACACTGAGTGAAATAACTTGTGTTGATGATATGAATAAAGAATACATTAAATAAAGTGTATAAACTGTATGAAAAACACTAACAAGTGTGTACCTCACAATTATGATATAATTTGGGAACCTGTGGGGTCACCTGAACTTCAAGCGCAAAGGCTCACAACCATCAATAGTAAATGTGGCCTGTGACATGCCATGCAGCATGCCCACAGTGTGCTGGGAGGAGCTGGTCGCAAAAATGTGCAGCAACGATGCAGGATTCAGCAGTGGTAAAATGACTGTTCTTATGTTGATCCTGCTTTGCAGAACTGCCTGTATCAGGGGGAATAGTTTTGCTATGGTCTCCCTGTTAAGGTCTTAGAGTGTTATCATCGGCACATCATTTAGTGCCCAGGGTAATGACCTGACCTGGGGAATGTTTGCTCTCCCTGCAAGGTGTCTCCTGCACGTTTCTGGTGCTTGCACTCTCAAGGTACTGATGTGCAGGCCTCTGCTGCTCAATGTAGAGAAGGAGGTCCTTGATCTCAAGGTTTGCTGCTGCGAGTGGCTACATGGTGTTGGGAAATGTGTTTGAGGAAGGTGTCTGCCTTAGATATCCTTTCAGGGTCAATTGGGTGCACCCCTGGCTTCATTTCCATTAACTGTATGCATTTACCTCCACCTTTTGGGCGGGAGTAAATGCATTCTGTTTTTGACAGAATAAGAACCTATTTTGAAGGCATTTCTTTTTTTTAAAAATTTGTTTATTGGCTAGAAATAAATTCAACCTTAACAAAAAACAGTGTAAATAAATACAAAATTAAATAAGACTATTAAAATTCATACAGAGAAAAATAAAAGATAAAAATGCAACCTCGAAAGATAAGACAATTGCCAGTAAATACATTTCAAAACACAAAAATGACATGATCAGCAGTGTTCATTCAGTGAAAATCCATGCATTAAATGTTAAAAGTATGGCTACTGGCATGAACAGGTTCACAGGATTTAAAGACAGATCATGGATCCCAGATTCCTGCTACTCAGTTAGTTTCAAGCTGTTAAGAAATGACACTACTGAAGCTACCATTTATGTTTCGGTGCCCTCCAGACATTTTCCCCAAAATAGATCTTGATCTGCACAGACAAGTGAGTCAAAATATTTTTGGAAGTGACAGTACTTCTTCATTCTCATTGTAAAACATTCTGTCAATAAGTGCTTCAAAGTTTCCATTTTGAATGAAGTCTGCAAAATCTGCACTCAGCCTCTGTGCCTATCAACCGTCTCTGTCTAATAAGGACCTGCTTGGCGGGAAATACGTTCCACCGGAACTGCAGATAGTTGTCCCGAGTCCTGGCACCAGGAAATTTGGCCAAATAAGGAGCCAGAGTCCCCCTCCTTCTGTGTTCATGTTGCAAGTGTGATAAACTCGTGTATGTATTTAAGGTTTCCATATTTGCGCACCAGTCTTGATCTAACAATTTTTCTTCACCCTCTCAGGGTTGGTGATCAAATCATCCTTCCCCAACTCCATGTTTTGCAGTAACATTTCACATCGACCGGCACATTCCATCAATCTGGGAACTTTGCCAGAGGTCATGACGTCAGCAAGTCTTTGGTATAAGGTGTTGTTCTGTTGGCAAAGGAATTTGGAGTATAATGACAAAAGACGCCATTGGCCTTTCGCCTTCAAAGAGTTGAGTCCCAATTCATGCCGTGTGGCACTCACAGGCATAGAATTAGGGGCCCCCAAGATGTTATGCCAGAAAATGCCCTCAGTGCAAGTAAGAAAGTCCAAGACCCATTCATCCAATAGCTCAAAAAAATGTATGAGAGGAATAAGTGAGAATTTACAGTAGCGGAAATGTAATGTTCCGCTTTCGCTCTCAAATGTTTCTTGATAAGTCCCCTATCAGGAGGACTTATAATTGGAAAGCCAAGATATATTACTGACTTGACTCTTTCTAAAATTACCCCATTAACTGAGCAACTTAACTTTATCTTCTGAGGTCTCTGTACAAACGACATGACTTTTGTTTTTCTGGAGTTAATCTTGAGGTTATTATCTCCCGCAAAGCCCTCGAAGGCGACCAGAAGACGGTTTGTGTACAGTCTATCAACACAAAATCGGCAGCATATGCTTACCAGTTTATGGAAATATTTCCAATTTTGGGGGGTGCGAGAGATGCTCTTTCTAGCCTGGGATCCACATCTGCAACGTACAAGTTAAAAAAGCAAGATGCACCCTTGTCTCAAACCGTTGTTAGTGGCAATTTTCCCCTACTGGCATAACTTGGACCTTGGTGTCCTCATGTAGCTTAGTAATCAGGGATTCCCCATTTCCTTAACTTAGCCCAAGGTCTTGGTCTTGACACCCTGTCAAATTCATTAGAGAGGTCCAGGGTCTCCCATGCATCACATAATTTGGCTAAACCTGTGGGCTTCACAGGAATGGATACATGTACTGGTCATGATCGATAGTGGAGCTACAGGCAATTTTATTGATGCCTCTTTTGCCCATGGGACACAGATTCCACTGATCACAAAGAAACATATTGAACCCATTATTTCGGTAGATGAATCCAACCTGACTTCCGGACCCATCACTCTACAAATCATTCTATTGAAAATAATATGCTCCAGGAGACATCAAGAAACAATTGAATTAGATTCTATTGCGGCCCCTCATTTTTATGTGATACTCGGCATCCCTTGGCTCACTACTCACAATCCTCTAATCAATTGGACACAAAGAAAACATACCTTCTCGGGAGTCAGATATCCCAAATCATGTCAAGTCCTTATGGTCCACAATGAACCCATAGTGGGAAGACAACCCTGTATAGCTTTAGTCCAGCTGCCTAACATTCCCTCTGAATATCAGGATTATGCGGACATGTTTATCATCATTGTATTGTTTTAATATGATGTTCTCTTTTTCTATGAGGGCATATGTTCTTCCATAGTGGAGTTGAGCTCCTGGCAATAACTTGATTTGACAATCGTATTGTCTATGTGGCGGTAGTTTGCTGCAACAGGTAGTATTATCGACCAGCAAACAAAATGAAAATACAGTCCTAGTCAGTCCTTAGTCAAGATAAAATGGCCTATACAAAGACCTAATGCCTGCCCTCTATCTAATACAATAAATGTGTAAAGGGAATGTGTAATGCAATCAGTGTTCAAAAGAAATGTCAGTATGGCTGAGTAAACTCCTTTCCCCACATTTTGTAGCACAGGGTAAGGTGGTACACTTGCAACACACTTTGGCTTCGGACACAAGAATGCAGTTTGTTTCCTGGATCAGGGTCCACTTAACAAAAAATTGTTTCCTTATTGTTACCACAAGTCAGTACAGGTTTCCCTCCGGCAGGCTCAAACCTTTCAATCACAATTTGTGAGGGTTCCCTTCCCCAAGCTTTAATCACACCTTCATATGCTTCCCTATGTCAGGCTCAAGCCTCCTTTCACTTTCCTTCTGCTGTCGAAGACTTCTGAAAATGCAAGGCTTTTGCTCTTACTTTGACATGACCACTTCAACCTTTTTTTCTCAAACGTCACTTTTTCTCTCCTGCAACAATACCTCTTGGTAAATGTAGTTTCGAGCACAGTACTTATTTTAGAGTTCAAAGATATCTCTTACATCCAGGTTTCCCACTGCCGGGATCAAACCTAACAGTTCAAAGACCTCTCTCACATCTAAGTTTCCCTATGCTGCGATCAAGCCTAACAACAGTTCAAATATTGATATCTCTCACATACAGGTTTGCCTCTGTGGAACAAACCTAACAACAGTTCAAAAATTGATCTCAGTTTCTTTCTCTTCCAACTGCTTCTACAGCATCATACATTTCACAGAGACTTTCGATTGGGCAATCTTCCTCCGCCAGACCACTCTGTTACTTTGTATCTTTAATGTACAGTTCTTTACAATGCTTTGCTTTCTCTCTCGTCTCATCGGCACACGCGCCATCTTCATTTGCTGTCAAGTTTCATTTAACACAAACCGGACTTTCATTGCTTTCATCAACTCTCTGGCTGTTTAATTCATTTTTGTCTTTCGCGGCTTTGATCCTGAAGTCAAGGCTGATACCACAACTGCCACTGCACCTCCCCAACTCTGCCGTTCACCCGGGAGGGTGGGTGGTATCCTTGAGACACAAAAGAGGCTTGTCTCTTCTCTCCAGCTGGACTTCCTTGTGCAACCTTCAAGGCCCTTCGGAGGTAGCGATCTCTTACCGGGGTGATCAAGGTTTCTCCGTACCTCGGTTCCGTCCCTCTGCCTGTCGCTCTGCTCCCCTGGTTCGCCGTCGCCCTTGAAGAACTGCTCCTTCTCGTGCACCGCCTTGCTCAGAGTGTCTCTCAGTGTTCCACCTTTTATGCATGTGGGGAGAGCTAATAGGTACCAGGTGTATGTAATTAAGATCAAGTGCCTGGCCCTGCATGATCTTATTCGTGGACATGCCCAGTGAATTGCATGGGTAGTACTCCTTACAGCCTCAGACCTCCTCTTTCTCAGCTCAGTGTTTGTGCAGGAAAGGGGGGGATTTGGAAAGTTGGAATATCCTATAAAATAGGATGGGACAAGGTTATTTGGAAAGGGGGGATACTTGCCATCAGGCGTTCCCGCCCCACTCCCCGAGGACCCCTCACCCAGGTGATCCTCCTGCACTTGTCCACCCCCAGGGTCTGGATTGAAAGGCGATGGCCGTGCCCTGACCACCTGAATAAGGAATCCCTGGGGTCTAGGCAGTAAAACACCCTCTGGTTTTTTACAGTTGGAATTTCCGGTGACAAGTAGGTAATTGAATGATTGTTATGGCCAACCAGACTTTATCATTTACTTTATAGAGGAGAGCGTCTTGACATTTCCTGTCAGTGTATTTTTTGGTTTGTTCCTGAACATGTTTTGGTTGGGACAATGCTTGCTGGAAGCCTTGATGTGTTCTTGAGCAGCAGGAATAAAAGAAGTCCCTACTTTGGTTAAGGGAAAAGAAGAAGGATGATATCCATATGATAGATGAAATGGAGTATCTACCAATTACAAATGGTGAGAGTCATTATAGGTAAATTCTGCCATGGGTAGTAGTAATGTTACCCAGTCTTTGTTGCAAATAGTAGCATAACATTGTAGATATCTGTCTATAACTTGATTCACCCTCTCCATTTGGCCATCAATTTGGGGATGTTATGGCCTGATGATTTCTCTCTAGAAATGAGATACGAACTGAGAGCCTCTGTCTGTAATGATGGACTTCAGAAGACCATGCAACCGAAAGATGTGCTGAACAAAGAGTGGGGCCAACAAGCCTGCAGATGGTATCCTAGAAAGGGCTATTAAGTGAGCCATCTTAGTGAATGAGTCCACAATGGTTAGAATCGTGGTTTGTCCTTGTACGAGGGGTAGGTCTGTGATAAAGTCTATTGAACAATTGGTCCATGGGCCCTTAGGTATGTGAAGGGTCTGTAATAACCCCATGTTTTTTTGACAGTTGACTTTGGATCTGGAACAGATACCATAATATTGAACGTCCTTGGCCCAGTTTTCCACTAAGCATACCTCTCCAGTTTCTTTTTTGTTTTCAGTACACCAAAATGTCCTGATCCAACATCATCATGACACCATCGCAAGAAGCAGGATTGAATCGCCTTAGTAGGCAGCCACAGTATGGTAGCATGGAACAGACATTCTTATCATACTTGATGAGAAGCGTTTTTTCCTGAAATTTGGTATAGGTGAAATGTAACCTATCTTCACACCCATCCAATTCAGACCAAAAGGGTGAGATTTGTGAAGGGGCCACAAACGGAATTCCTTCAATGGGGTCAGAGGGTATTGGGTCTTTACCTGGTGTTCTGGTCACCTGGAGTGTGTGTAACCTTGAAGTTAAAACATGAAAACAAATGTATCCAGCGATTCTGCCTTTGATTGATGGATCAGACAGTGCACAGAAATTCCACATTCTGGTGATCTGTGATAACAAGAATGGGATGTTTTGCTCCTTCCAGAGGATGCCTCCAGGTGGTGAAGGCTTCCTTTATGGCTAATAACTCTTTGTGAAATATGATGTAGTTCTGTTTAGCTGCTTTGAGTTTTCAGGAGTAATATGATATAGAATGTTTCAGCTTGGAATGAGGGTTGGTTTGGCACAATGCTGCACCTACAGCATAATCAGATGCCTCAGCTTCTACTATGTTGGGGAGTTCTGTATCTGGGACTTTCAAGACGGGGGGTGTGGTAAACCTACGTGTTAGGTAGTCAAAGGGCCTCATTACAGGTCAGGCGGTCTGGAATTAACAGTGGCGGTAAACCCGCCGCCACTGTTAATTCCGGACCGCCCGATCCCGAGTCCTGCAGACGGAAGATGATCTCCACCCAGGTCTGACCTGGCGGGTTGAAACCTCCCGCCTGCAGGCGGACGTGGAAACACCGGCACCATCACAAGATGGTGCCGGTGTTTCCACTTCCCCATTCCCATTGAGTCCTATGGGACCCTGGGACTCAATGGGAATGGGAACCCTATGGGACTCAATGGGAATGGGGATTTACACCATTCCGCCTCCGGGATTCCCAGGACACCAGGGTCGTAATGCCCTGGTATTTCCGGGAGTCACGGAGGTGGAATGGTAATACGAGTCTGGCGGTAACCAGGCGGTTTTACCACCGGACTTGTAATGAGGCCCAAAGTCTTCTTGGGTATGGTGGTTCCATTCATAAGCATGTCCTTTACATAGGAGGGTGGTTGTAAAGGGTACTAATGCCTCGGAGTACTGAGGAATAAACTAATGATAAAAGTTCACAAAGCTAAGAAATCTTTGCAGTTCCTGGACGATTGTGGGAATCGGTCAGTCCAGAATAGCGTCTATTTTTCTTGGATCCATCTCAATCTTGCCCGGGGAAAGGATATATCCCAGATAGGCTATTTTTTCCTGATGAAATGCGCATTTCAAGCTTTGGCGTAGAGGTTCTGTTTTCGTTACTGAGATAACACTTCTCGTACATGTACAACATGGTCTTTTTGGGAGGCCGAATAGATCAGTATATCATCCAAGTAAATTATAACGTAGACATCTAAGATGCCCCTAAGGACCTCGTTTAGAGAGAATTAGAAGGCTGCAGGAACAACCCAAAGGGCTTAACAAGATATTCTTAATGGCCATAACGAGTGTGAAATGCAGTCTTCTATTCATCTCCTTCAGCTATTCTTACCAGTTTATATGCACCCTTTAAATCTAGTTTGGTGTAAATCGTACTATGACAGGCTTGATCTAGTGGAACCTGAATCAGAGGTAACTGATACAAATGTATTTTATGGTAATATCATTGAGCTGTCTATAATCTATACAAGGTCTCAACTCTGTTTCATCTTTCTTAGGAATGAAGACAATAGGGGTGCCAGCAGGGGATGTGGAATGGTGTATGAATCCTTTTTCTAGATTATCATCAATGTATTGTTTTAATAACCCATTTTAAACCATCAATAAAGGTTTTGAAACTTGCACCTCTTGTTTCAGTGTCTACTTTTGATACAATGCCTCCCTCACAAAACCCAGATATAAAGGCCCTTTCAAGATAGAGAAGATCATCAACCCTCCTACAATGAGGTTATCTCTTACTCAACATTATCGAAAACATCTGGTATTCCACGTAACCCTCCTCAAACCAGCCACTCATTCTCTCCATTACGGAGACAGATATCTACCACAATCCCTGGCGGTGGGTCCACAAGACAAATACAAGGTTAAGAAGATCATGGATTCCTGTGTCCAGAAAAACACAGTACAATATCCAATTGACTGGGTAGGTTACGGATCGGAAAACAGAACATGGGTCTCAGCCAAAGAAGTTTTTTCTCCCCTTTTGGTGAAACGTTATCATCTACTGAACCTTGTAAGTCCTCAAGATAGAAACCTTAGTCTCTTTGCTGTAGTGGGGAGGCCTAGAAGAGGACATACTGTCAGGTTTTCCATCCATGACACTAAACAAAGACCCTCTGTACATCTTCTGTTGCCAGGAAGGGTTTGGCAGCCTTATTGGACCCAGAGATATGCTCCACGATGATAATAGACACCACTTAGCAATGGCGGCTTTGGGTTCCACAGGTCAAGATGGTGATTGAATCAGAACTGAAATAAAATCCAAGCTATTGAAACCTTGCGCATCAATATGCGCACATCTTGCAAAATTTATTTAATACATTCCGCAGCTGAGGACTGTTGCAACCTCTTAACATCTTTTTTCACGACCCAGATTACTCACCATCATCCTTGCTGTCACGGAGCTCTATGGAAACAGCTGGCAGAAACCCGATCCATGACGCAGACTGTTATGATTTAGGTATTTAGCTTTTTCGCATTTCTATTTTTACTGCAAATGATTCAGATTACGTTTGTAATTCAAAATCCACCGAACGAGTGCCCACCTTCCCTTGTCCTCGCCCGTCCTGGTTGTTGGAAGCGGTTTTACACAACACTGTGGCTACAGTGTCATGCACTCTCCTCTTAACAGCGGATTGACTCTGCTCATCAAGTAACCATACACATTCCAAAGGGTTTCAAGGGTTAGGGAATCTAAATTGTGAGACCGTAAAACAAATCCTATTGCGGTCTAGCCCCCCTTGGCTATCCTGTACCAGTCTTAGACAACCCTAGACAACCCTAGCCAATCTCCTAGGGGGGGTGTGGATCACTACACCCCCCCCTGCTTTCGTATCTCAAGGCCTGTGTGCGCTGTGTTACTCCTATCTTACGCCTAACAACAGACACCTATCTTACTCCTATGGACACAAGACACAAAGAAAACACAAGAATTAATTCAATTATAACAATAGAATACATGTATTCATACATAACAAGGCAAGATGCCTAAAACTATGCAAATCTCGAATTTGCACCTTTATACTTTTGGTGCAAATCTACCATGCAATGTGATAACTATAAGCCTTACAGGCTTCTAATGCAAGCTATCAGTGTCTAATGCAATATAGTGTCTAATGCAATATACATATGGCAAGTGCCAGCATTCAGCATTCCTCTCCATTCGACACCCTACTTCACACTCACTCTCTTAGACAATCCCTGTCTGATTAGCCCAAATATCTCTGTGTGAGTGTCTGTTCTAATCAGTCAGTTTAGGCCATAAACCATACTTCCCATTTGCATGTACATCTCTCCCATTTCCAGCTCTGTCTTTGTCAAGTCTCTCCTCTATGCACAACTCTGCAACCAGCCAGTCAGTGTCTGTCTCTCAAGATCTGGTAATTCGAACTGCCTCTGCCAATCTCTGCCAAGCTCTCCCAAGCTGGTCTGCCAAGGCTGCATTACTGCCACACCAAAACGCCTCTCTCTCTCATCGAACTCCATCAACATCTAAAAACTCCCCTCTCTTCACCTCTGGTTATACTATCCCATGATGTATACAAATCCCTATGGTTACTTTGTTCTCTAAGCTAAGAATGTCTCTTTCTCTGTCAGCATTTCTAAGCAATGCCTCAAAGTGTGTGTTTGCATGTTCTTTCACTCCATGTTCTGGTGAAACACTGCGTGTTCTGTCAGCGTGGGATTTCAAAGCATATCTCTATCTCATGGCCTTCTGTCTGCCTGCGCAAAACACCATCTATTCCTCCTATTTCTCCATTCATTCCACTGTTAGAATCCCTCTTTCCATGTCTGTGTGCAAGAGCTCTCCCTGCAAAAGCGCACTCTCCCTCTCACCGTGCAACACACTCCTCTGCTGCCTGACCCCCACCTTTTCTGTTTCTGTGAAGCTCAGAGCCATGCTGATAAGGCTCCTTCGCCTTCCCCACTCGGACAAGTTTCATGTTATTTGTCTCCGCCAAGCAAATGTTTACGAATACTTGTACACTGTTAACTCATAACAATCTTTCCGCACTCTGCAGCGCTTCTCTGTGTAATGGCTTTATAATGCCAGCTAAATGCTTTCTAGCATTTACACTTTCTCTCGCACATCCAAGCACTATATAATGCAAACTCATTCTAAGGGCACACTCAATACATGGTGTCTATACAATGCATACATGTGTACATCTGACTACAAAATATAACATGTGTCTCTAAATGGCTCTAGATGGCATTCGAGGCCTCATTCATTCTCTATAGTGTCTCTCAGCCTAGGCGCTACATAAATGGCATAATACATAATTCTAAAAGCATCTCTTTCGACATATATGGCAATAACATAACTAAGCAAACCCTTCATATAACATGGCCTATTTCTCTCTTCAAATGCATGGTAATAATGTGAATAGTATAATGTTACTATTCAATACTAATCAGAATATATGATGGATAACTAAACAGGATGCACTGATTCCTAAAGGGTTAATACTAAATAATGGTTCTCTAACAATAGGTAATGATGGGTAATGGTGTGTAATGATTCTGTACTGATCACAAACCAGGCATCTATATTATCAGGTTCTACAAAATGGGCAAATCTGTAATTATCTATTTGTCTTCCACTTACTGCAGCTCTTCAGCCCAGATGACCTGCTTGCCTGAATCTTCCCTACACTCAAGATCCTATTCTATACATTTGTGGGGACCTGGAGGGGATTCAGATATTTGTACAATCGGAGCTTCCTTCCTTTCTCCGCCCTTGTATACTTGCTTCATGGTTCCCAAAAGCCAGGTCTGTATACGACTCTGACACAACTGTTAATGTGATGTTATGTTTCTTGACATTTGTATAGCGCCTTATGCATCATTGGTATGATCTCAAAGCGCTGGTAGGTTGAACGCCCTCGGGAACCGTAGTTCAAGTCAGTAGCGAGAGATAGTGTCATACAGTGTGTGGGTGCACCGGATATGTGTGCAGCTGGTGTAGTTGTTGGGTGATAGCTGCTTCCTAGCAATAGGTGTGGTTCTGAGGAAATCAGTTGGATGTGTTCAGTCTGGTGAGTGGACACCTAGACTGGGTTCTGTCTGCGTTAGGCCTGAGGGACGCCTATGCGAACAGCTAGCTGGAATGTGCTCAGCTGGCTGTGTTTTATTAGGGTGATGAGGTGATCATGGAGTCGTATTTGTATGTGAACAGCTAGGCCGAATTAACAAGGGTATAGCTGTGATCTGGTTGAATGATGGTGTACAGTAGAGAGTAGGCGTAGTGGTGTGATAAGGTTGCTTTCAGTATAAGCGCCTGTGACCAGGCACGTGAGCAAGGCAGCTGGGACGTACATAGCGGCATACGGATATATGGTGACAGGATGGATACAGGTATATATGGGATACAGATATATATGGGGATACAGGTAGATAGCATGTATAGGGGATAATAATGAACAGGGAACTTGCACGACAGAGCAGGCTCCTCTAGTGTATTAATTCAGTGGCAAAAATGCATAGCCTCTAACTCTTGTGCACACGAAACAGTCCCTGCACTTTCTAAACAAACACATTCCTTTAGGAGCAGTGTATTGCAGTACTTAATGCCCCCCACCATATGTTGCTGCTCACATCTTCATACTGGTTTACTCTTTATGCATTATATAAGTCACCCTCTCCTCTTTAGGGGCAGCTCATGCGGAATTGGTGCCGGGTCGCTGACACAACATTGTCATCCATTATGGACGAGCCAAAGCCAGCCGAGATAAAGCACTTTTGAGCTGGCTTTACTGTTAGAACGAAATGTGGTTTTTCCTTTCCTAGCCTTGCACGACCAATTGGGGAACTGCAGTCCTAAATGTGTTCATGGTGCTCTTCTGCACCTTTCCTCACAGCACATTTAGGTCTCCTGGGGATGCATAAAGGAGGTACTCTGGCTCCACCACGCATGTCCTCAGGTCCCGGAAAGTTCTCTCTGCATCCTGGTTCATGTTCATGCTGCTCAAGGCCCACTGTACCATTGTGGAAGGCAGTGTCTGGATCGGGGCTGCAGTTAAGGGACGATACTTGTATGTATATTCATATACATGTTTGTATGTATGCATGTTTAAACGCATGTTTGTGTTGTGAGGGGGCAGTAATGTGAGGCTCACAACTGTGTTTAGTTTTCTCATGGTTTGACATTTTATTTTAAACAAATGCAGCAAATAACCCCTAACTAAACCTACCCTACCAGGAGATTCCCTACCTAGTCTAGGATCTAAGGGAAAACCGTACTAGCATACACAAATCTAACCCTCACAACAAAGCATTCAAAATAAAGTGTAAACAGCATAAATACAAGATTACCAAATAACCAGTGCCTTGGATGACTTTTACTTGTCCTGGGTAGATCTTGTTCCCCAGGAATGTTTAAAGTCAATTTCTACCATGGAAAAATAAAGTCTTAAATCAGTTCTTGAAAAGTTCCAAAGGAGCAAAAGTTCACCCAAACATAAATCTGCTGGTAACCGTCCCTTCTTCGTTGGTTGAAAAGCTTCCCTTTACAAGTTCCACAAAGAAAACAGCACCAATGGTAATCCTGGATAAAGTTCAGAACAAAAAGATACCACTTCTGCTTTGACAACAACTTTACTTTTGTAACCTCTTCAGCGTCTTGAATACAATTTGACAGGATGCTTCTTCTAAGAGGGTTGCTCTCTCCATGGCAACTCCCTTCTGACAATGATACTGTGAACGCAGGCTCCTTTGCCTCACAGTCTGCTACTTCAACTTCATCAAAATAAAAGTGTTCTGTTAAAATTATAGACAACCACAATTCTACTGCTTCTGTTGCAACTTGGTATTGTAAGAATATGTTAGGCAACTTATACAAGACTCTTCGACCTCTGCAGGTGGCAAGGCACTCTTCGTTCCAATATTATAAGAAAGGGCAGCCTCTTTGTCTCTCCTGTCTCGTAGCTACCCCAAAATCTGTCTTGGCTTGTAGACCGCTTCTCTCTTTCAACTGCCACAGAATCAGCTTCGCAGATACTTGATTCGTTTTTTCAACAAGAACTCAGCTCCCTTTCCCAGCTTCATATACATATTTTTGTCTCAATTGGTTACCCCAAAGCTGCCATGTCACTCTCCCAGCCTTGGATAACTCTGCACTCTTGTATGAGAGGACTCTGGGTTTAATTCAGCTTCAACAACTTCCAGACAACGATATTCAGTTTTAATTGGGCTGGGTTCCCTTTTGGAAGGTTCTGTCTATTGGCTTGGGTAATGCTTGTTCTCCTTGTGAATTCAACAACTTCTACAACGATTAAGTGTTTGTTCAGAATGTTACAAGAGTCAAGTTTCTCTTCAAAATCAAATTTAGATTTACGAGATTCCTCTTTGATGGTAAACTCCAACTTACAACTTGTGTTCCCCTTAATTCAAGCAAAGTTCTACTTCAACAACTATCGGGAAACAAAATACCTTGTACGCGACCTCTCTTTGATGTGAAATATTCTTGCAACAGTTTGGTAAAGTCTGCCACTACTTCTTAAGCCATTACTGATAACGTTCTTCCTCTTAATAGGAGACACGCGACCACACTCATTAATGATTTAAATGTAACAAGGGGAAAAGAAAGATTTTCTTCACACGCGAGCACTTTAGTTGATGTCGAATAAGCATGTGATGCAATGCCCTTTGTTCAAAGAGACTTCCCATGACTATGAACAACTTCACTCGCTTTACCATCTATGCAAGTGCTACTACTACAGGCACTCTTGAGACCCACATCCCTCTGCAGCATGGGTCTCACGGATCCAGCTTCAGGTAAAACGCAGGACTTCAGCTCTGCATTCATGGCAAGTAGGCGCACCTGGAAAGACTGTCAGATTCTTCCAGTCTTTTCCAATGCAGCCACAGCCAAACAGGGTTTGTGAGCACAGGTCCAACACAGAGCCCGCAGGTGAAATCTGCTCTTCCTTTGCTCCGGTGTCCCTTCTGCGGTCACACATCCTAGTGAACTGCCAGCCTCGTGCTCTGCTTGTACTGCTCCTTCCTGCTGCAGCCTTTTATGCCCTTGAGGTGGGTTAATAGGCTTCAGGTGCAGGCCCTCAGAATTATGTGCCTGACCTTTCCAAAGGCTATTAGGCTTGCCTTCCTGTTCTTCACCTCTGCATGCCTCTCCGGCCCTCTTTTTCATCACCGTCCCTGAAGAATTCTGGGACATGCAGTCCCTTTTTAGAGAAATTCGTTTTTTTATGTTTGTAATTAAAGTTTTGTATATAACTTATTGTTACAATAAAAAAAAAAATAATAATTCGTTTTTTATACTTCTTTGATGGTTTCAACAATACATTAACCTCCCTTGATATTTTTAGATAGATGGGATAGGAAAAGCCACATTTCCGTCATTCCTCTTGGTATATTCCTGATATGGTAGAGGACATTTAGGGAGAACAAAGAATGATTCTAGGGATGTGACAGCTTTAGGCGTTTTATTCCTAGGTTTTGTTAGCTTAGTTTTAACAATAGGCTGAAATTCATCATAATGGCAACAAGCTATAACCTTTCTCGGAATGACAATAGAATTATCTGAGGAAAAATACCATGTCTCACCCTGCAAAATCTCTCCACTACCCCAGGCCTTGTCTGCACCCAAGTGATCCTCCTGCAGTGCATTGCCCCAAGGATTGGGATCAGGAAGTGTCTGCCCTTTCCTGGCTACCCGGGAGAGACTCTAGGCAGGGTTTCAGTGGGGGATCAGTCGGATTCTCCACAGTGTGCATGCCAGTGTTTCCATCTGTAAATATGAGCGAGTGAGTGAGAGAGTGTCTGTTGTGTGTGTATGCATGTGTGAGAAATTAAAAATGAATGGATGTATGAATGCATGTATGAATGAGAGAAATTAATGAAGATATGAATGCATGCATGTTTGCCAGGGAGAGGGCCTCTGTGTGCAGTGGGGTATTTATGTAGCCAGAGCGTGTCATTTTCACCTGGCAATCAAAGTTAAAGAAATCATGATAAGTGTTATCACGTGGAAAGACACTGTAACGTTGGTGGGCTAGTCTTGATATATTTTGTTATTGTGACATGGCATGTTTTAATGATCATTGAGCGTGATGTAAACATAATAAGTGTTATTACATGGCTAGTCTGGCCTACTTTGGTGGACCTACCTTGATATCTTCTGACGTGGTATTACATTTTTCACAGGCACAAAGCCAGTTTGATGAGTGGTGTTATGAGGGCCGGCTGACCAATATTAGTGTAGCCAGCTTGACGTGTGTTCTTATTGTGGCTTGACATTTATACTGGCAAAGCCAGCAGGAGTATGTTCCTATTTGGGGATAGTGACATACTGTCCAGCATGCTTTCTTACAGTATCATTACTGGCATTATCCGCAAAGCAAACATGAGTATGTTCTGCGGTGGTAGAGTATGTTCTGATGTGGGAAATGTTGGCAGATGTTGCTGCTGCCAGCATGGATGAAAATGTATGGGCACACCCAGCGTGAACATGTTTTTTATACTGTCATGTATTGTGTCATGTATGTAAATGCTCTGGTGCACTGTTGGTGACTTTCATCTGTGGAACATTTTTAATGAGTTACCCTCACAAACGGTTGCAAACTGTGTAGCGTCTTACCTAATTCTACAGTGTGCTATAAAATGCACCATTTTCACCCATCGTTTTTCATTTTTTCTCAATGAAGAACCTCATTGCCGTCGGCCCACAGAGTTGGTTCGGGTTCATCACTATGCTAGGTCACTCCCACATATATGTTGGAAACATTTATTTCCCTCCAGTTAAAAAATACACCAGGCGCCGCTCCTCCTCTTATTCGTTTGAGGTTAGAAAGTCAGACTGGGGCAAGAAAGAAAGGGCGAGGTATCTGGTTTATTTATTAACAAAGGATATCACCGTTTCTTTCTCATATGTAAAAACTTGAGATTTCATTTCAATTCCCAAAATGCATGGCCATGGCCCATGGTTCTCTCCATTATATTGCTTCTCTACATGTAAGGCTCTCTAGTGACGAGTCAACCTTTCAAAACCTTGGGACTGCTTGTGTATACCGTCATCTGATTTTCCCAGTGCTTTATTTATATATAGGAGGAACAATGCTCTTTTGATCACAAAGAACGTACAATTGATAAGAAATCAGATTTGACGGAAAGCAGTGAGCTTTTCACAATGGGGTGAGTTTGAGGGACATTCTGACCAGGTTGTGGAGGGGAGTAAATGGAGCAGTTACCTGTTTTAAGGACAGCCAACAACGGACATTTTAAAGTGCAGGTAGGCGGTACGGCCAGCTGTGATAAGGGCGTGACCATGATGGGTGAAGTGCTAGAATGGAGGCAGAGGAAGTGAGATACAGAGGCAGGTTAGAGGTGAAGGAAAAATGTTAGCTGCCAGGCAGATGAGAGGTAGGAGAAGACGGTAACTCAGAGGCCAAGAGGTAGGCTTTTAGTTTGGTTTTGAACAAATCCATGAGGACTGTTTCTCGGATATCCGGGGGAAGAGAATTCCATGCAAGTGGAGCAAGAAGCGAGAAACAGCGGAAGCCAGAGGAAGCGCAGGGAGGACGAGCAGCCACAAGGGTAGTCGAGGAGGTAGAGCAGAGTTTACGAGAAGGCTTATAGAGTTGTAAAGAGAAGGATAGATACAGCTGTATTTTACAGTGGCTAGATTTGCAACGCAGGAGAAGAAATTTAAATTGTGTCCTGTTTTGCATCATCAGCCATCTAGCCTGGGGACAGTACTAGGAAGTAAGTGTGAAGTGAGGGAGTTCAAAGAGAGTCCTGGTATCTTGCAGAGAGGACAGAAAGCATAGTTGGGGAGACCAAAGAGGCGGCTGGCACAGTAGTCCAGTTTAGAGAAGACAAGAGTGGTTAAGAGATGCTTGGCAGTGTTGAAAGGAAGGAGGCACCGATTTTCCTAATATTTAGGAGGTTGAGGCGAGCTGCTGTTCCAGTTTTGGAGATAAAAGCAGAAAAAGTGCGAGAAGGGTCATAGATGATGCTGAGTTTTCTAGCTGACGAAGAGTAGGAGAGTGTCAGGTGGGAACTGGATAGGCAGAGGAAGAGATGAGAGAAAGCGTTTGGCAAGGAAGAAGAGTACCTCTGTTTTGGTAGAGTTTAACATAAGAGCGTGTCAAGCCATCCAATATTGAAATTGGAAATTTTGAGATCAGAAGAAGGTTCAGGAAAAGAGAAGAAGATTTGGGTGTCGTCCGCGAGGAGTTGGTACGAGAACCCAAAGGAGAATATTAGTGCCCAAAGAGCAGGAGAGTAGAGTTTAAATAGGAGCAGACCTAATAAGACAGGCAAGGGCTTGATTGCGAATCCCAAGAAGAAAGAGAGTATTAAGATGATCAGAGTGATCGACAGTGTCAAAAGCAGCAGACAAGTCAAGGAGAATTAGGATAGAGGATAGGTTGGAGTGCTTAGCAGAGGCGATGAATTTGGACACATTCATGAGATCAGCTTCCGTGGAGTGACAGGAGCAGAAACCTGCTTGTGGGGGTTCTCGAAAGTTGTGGATGTCAAAGAAATTCCTAAGACGGTTGAGCACAACCCTTTCATGCACTTTTGAGTAGTGTTGGAAGGAGAGACACCAACACTCTCCTAGCAGCTTCATACTCTTGGTGACTGTCCCAGCTTCTCTAAATCTTTCCAGCTGCTTAGGGTTTCCAGTTTCTCATACATATCTGCTCAACTTTAGGGGTCACATCCTCTAGCAAACACTTCTAAGCAGCTTGGACTTCCTGACCTCTTGCACACCAGCCAGCAAGTTGCGGCTCAAAGCATCCTGCATTCCTCTCAGAAACTTGAGGCTCGCATCATCTTGCACACTTTTCAGTAGTTTGGTGCTCACAGCATCATGCAGGCTTATCAGTGGCTTTGTTTCTTTGGTTTCCCGCATACATCACAGTGGCTTGGTGCTCACGGCCTCTCACCTCTCAATGGCCTTGTCCTCATGGTTTCTTGCACACCTCTTAGTGGATTGGTGCTGATGGCTCCTGCACATCTCTCTGATCATCCTCACAGCATCCTGTACACCTCTGAGCTCATCAATCTGTCCCCTAACACCTGTCATGACTGACACTTTTCAGACAAGCAACTAGCATTTTGGCTTACTGCACAAAAACCCAGACTCATTTAAAAGTGGAAACGGTCGCTTTAATGTGACAGGCCAAAGCTTACAATCAAAAACGCTTAACTGGCTCCATGGCCTAACAAGCTAAATAGATATTTGAACAATCAATTAAATAACTTAAACATTTTCATTTTCCCCCCAACCATTAAATAATTAAATAACCAATTTCCTCCCTAATGATCCCTTGGATCCTACCGTATCCTTGCCCCTTTTCCAGGCGTCCCGCTTTCTCCCAGGGGCCATGCCCCTCCATGCTCAATACCTGTTCCCCCGGGGTGACCTGCTTGTGCAAACAGCGCCACCCCCTCCTTTCCCGTGTCATTCCCCCATTTTGCTTCCCTCCCCCCACATCAAAAGGGGCCATGCCCCCGGCACCAGAAAAACCCTCCCCCGAGGAGTTCTTTCTGCCCCAACCCCCCCCACACTTTTCTACCTCAAACTGTTCACCCAGTCTCCCAGCCAAGAACCCAAGTCCGCCAGGTAGTGAATATTCCCGTACACGGACAAGTGTACCCCATCCTCTCTAAAGATAAGAAAACCCTCATATGTTATTTCCTTATGGTCCATGACCCCCACCGCCACTGACGCACAAAATTTCTCCATTTCCCTGTTTATCCCCTTCCTGGCCCGCTCTATTGCTCCCTCATTTCTTGCTCCCCTCCACACTCTTCTCGGCAACAACTTAGTCCACACCACCACCGCTTGCGGCCACATATCCCTAATCCACCCTAAGTCCCTCTTCATTTTCCTCAGCAGAGCCACCCCCGTATCCCTAACCAGGTCATTCTCCCCAGCATGCAGCATCACCACCCGTGGAACTCCATAGCGTTGCATCATTCCTGCCAATATGGGCAGCAGCTGATCCCACCGCAGGCCCCGCAAACCGTGCCACCTCACCACCACTTCCTTGTAACTGCACCCCAACTGCCTTCCAAACACCCTTTTCTCTGCCTCTTTACCGGCCCACTTCACAATTGAATGTCCAACAATCCAAACTTGTGCCAACTCCCCCTTTATTTGCGCAGCATCTGAAACAGAAATTACAAAAAATTACTGACAAGTCAACTTATTACAAACACCAACAACTTGCCCACAAAGTCCTCCACCATCTTTCTTCAACAATCCCCTTTCCCAAAATCCCTGACGTAACCCTTGTATTTTCCCGACCTCCAACGCCCCAAACATTTCACTCTATCCTCCGAAAAACCCAGTCTGCTACCCTCAGATGCTGCGCCCATCCTAAAAGAATGAGTCCCGAACTCCTCCCCCTTTTCTCCTACCGTGTCCAGCGCCTTTCGCAATACCCCTAGCACCTGTGCTGCTGTAACCGCCGCTCCATCCGAATGCTGGAAAACCAAACCTGAATTAACCCCACAGCGCTTCTTCCACACCTTACCTGCCTGAACTGGGCATAAAACCTCGCTCCCTCGACCCAGCAGGACCCAAGAGCCCCTTCCCTTCTGATCCGTCTTGGACCTTTTAATCTTGATGTCTAAACCTTCTTCTGTAATTTGCACATCTTCCCACTGCAGACCCCCTACCCTCCCCTTTCCCCCGACCAACTCAGAGACCCTGAAGGCCCCAAAGAATAACCATGTAAAACAAGCCGCAAACAGTTCCCCTTCCCATACCGACCAGCAAACTCCCCCCAAAACCTCAATTAACCTCTGCAGCAATTCAGCCGATATCGGCCTCCTCTTATCCTTGTCCCTCTTACTCTCCACTCTCTCTTACTCTCTCTTACTCTCTTACTTGCCCATCCTTCCAACATCCTACTCGCCATCTTCCCCCCACTTGGTTGAAAACCCCAAAACCATTTTCCGTAAAAGGAAATCCCTGCTAGCTTTCCTGTTATCGTTGCCCTTGACCAGCCCCTGTCCATGCACCTCAGCAGGAAATTCATGACATCATCCCTCCTCCGCTCTTCCGCATCCCATCTACCCTTCCAACTACAAGCTCCTCCTCTAATAAAATTCTCCCAGGCCCTCCTGTATGACTTCTTAGATGCCGCGGCCAATGAACCCTCCACCAGAGCAAGCGCTCTCAGCTTCCTATCTTCCACAGCTCCTCCGGGATCTGCTGCCCCTCCTGATCTGCATCCGGAGCCAATCCACGGAATCTCTGCCATTGAAAACGAGATAATGCATCAGCGATGCCATTATCCTTCCCTGGACATGTGTTGCCTTAAACACCACATTCCATTCCATGCAATGCAGGACAAATTCTCTCATCAGCCTTGCCACCCTCTGATCCCTCGCTGACTGCCTGTTTACCACATGGACCACGCATTCGTTGTCTACATTGAAATTCACCTTCTTGTTTCGCAACTCCTTCCCCCACAACTCCAATGCTACTAGTAATGGAAAAAATTCAAGAAATGCTATACTCCTCCCTTCCTTCAACCATCTCTCTGGCCACTTTTCCGCACACCATTTCCCCCCCCCCCAAAACACTCCAAAACCACCGGCCCCCGCTGCATCCGAGAGTATCTGAACTTCCCATGTCACCGGGTCTCCTGCAACCACATTGACATTCCATTGAAACTCTCCAAGAAGCGCAGCCAAATCCTGCAATCCTCCCTCACTGCCCCCGATACTCTTATCCGGTGATGTGGGCACTTCGCTCCCGCCATGGCCCTTGCCATGTTCCTGCAAAACGTCCGCCCCTGGGCCACCACCTTACATGCAAAATTCAGATGCCCAACCAATCTCTGCATCTCCACTAGCATCATTTTCTTGGCCCCCACCGATTTTTCCAACAGTACCACCAATTTGCTCACCTTGTCGTGCGGCAAGCGTGAGGTCATGGCCACTGAATCCAGTTCAATTCCTAGAAATGTTAACACCACTGCCGGCCCTTCTGTTTTGTCTTCGGCTAATGGTACCCCCAGCTCCCCCATCAAGTCTTGAAACAACTTTAGCATTCCTCTGCAATCCTCCTCTCTTTTTGCCCCGCTAATGAACAGAAAATCATCCAGATAGTGCAGCACACTCTCCACCCCGAGCTGAATGAGAAGACCCACTGTAGAAAAGAGCTGAACCGTTCAAACAAAGCACAGGAAATTGCGCACCCCATTGGCAATGCTTTGTCTATGTATATACGGTCCTCAAACTGCAAACCTAACAACCAAAAATCCTCTGGGTGCACCGGCAATAATCTAAACGCCGCCTTGATATCGCACTTGGCCATGAAGGCCCCTTGCCCTTCCTTCCTTATTAGCTCAACCGCCTGGTCAACACTCGCATACACAACCCCACATTCTTCCGGGGCAATGAAATCATTAACTGACATACCCTCCGGCCATGACAAATGATGAATCAGTCTGAACTCCCCCGGAGCTTTCTTGGGCACCACCCCCAATGGGGATATCACTAAGTCACCCGGTACGTCATCAAATGGGCCCACTATCCTTCCTGCCGCTATTTCCTTGCTCAATTTTTGTCTTACCACCTCCGCATTCTCTCTCGCCGACTTCAAATTTTCCGCCCACCGCCGTACCCTTGGACCCTGGTAACCTAATCTGAACCCCTGACAAAACCCCTCACTTAAAATCTTAGCCCCTTCCCTATCCGGATAAAATTGCAACCATTTTTCCAACACACCCACTTTAATTGGAGTAAAAGCTTTTCCCCCCAACCCCTTTTCCTGCACCTCTCCCCCTCCCCCTGTCTCCTTGTTGGAAACACTGCGTGAGAGGGTGTTTTCCCCCGCACTTGCTACACTCGTGCTTGAACCTGCACATGGTCCTTGCGCAGCTATCCTTATTGTACCCCCAGCACGCTGCTGAGTACTGGCCCCTGCCTCCTCCCCCCGCCCCCTCATGGGCGGGGCGACCAAGAAAGGGCCGGAAAGGCACTGGCAGCCCACTTGCTGTATGTAATGTCGGGACAGGCCTCGTTGGGGCTATCCATTGCAGCCAAAGATCCATATCTATCTCCCCCCAGACCGCCTGACTGTCCTCTGCCATTCTCGCTCTAAATTCCTCATCATACCTTAACCAGGCAAAGCCCCCAAAGCTCGTAAAAGCCTTCCTTATTACATCCATATATTTAAGCAGGGCCACGCAACGCTCCAGGAATTTTTCGCAATACACACTGGCATAAATGATAAACGCCGACGTCCAATTCTCAATGGTCACCGGGACCCTCGGGCGTGAAGCCAGTTCCCTCTCTTCCTCCTTAGACCCCTCCTTCGCTCTCACTTCCCTATGGAGCAATTTGAAGACATCCACAAATTCCCCTGCCTGGATCTTTTCCCTGGTCGCTGCCATCAAGTGCGCCCCCAATGGTTTTGTTATCCCCATGTATGGCAATTTCTTCTCCTATCCTTTCACTTCCAACTCTTTATCTTTACCAGCTTGCACTTCGAGCCCCAATGGCTCCACCACTTTGTCCGTTTGGACCTCCACTGAGCAAATGCTCTTTTCAACCCTCTCGGCTCCAATGGCCTGCACACCAACTTCTTTCGTTACACCTTGAAAACCAGCCCGTTCATCCCCTATCCACCTATTTGTAACCCCTCTCTGCCATGCAGATGACCATTCCTTTTCCCGCTAACCTCTTTCCACACCTGCCACCTGCGGCCTGGCGTCCACACCGGTGCTCCTCCTCTCCATTCTTAGAGGGCTCCTGCTGCGGGGATAAAACATGTCAGCACACTCACCCAGCCAATAGTTCCCTTGACCCCTTTCACCCCGTCCACCCTGCACTTCCCTTTCCCTATCCCACCTTGCACTTCTTCTCTCCTCCCCCCTTTCCCTTTCCGCCCTGTACTCTCCCAATTCCCATTGCCCCATATATTCCTCCCAACCAACTTCATCACCCCTTAAATACCATTGTGGATGCGAGCTCATGTCCGAGATGAGTTGATGATCTTCTTGCGAGCCTGGGGCGTCCGCCCTGCCACTCCTTTGACGTCTTCTCGGCGGGGTTGTGGGAACCCCTGCCTGGTCCTCTTCTCTCGGGCGAGGCGTTCCGACCTCCACCCTGTAATCCTCATTGCTAGGGGCTGTGCTGCGCCCTCTAGGCTCTCCTCGCGTTGACCGAGGAGGGGCCGTACTTAAACCCTCAACCTCCACCTGAACAGCGGGGGCTGCGCAGCGCCCTCCGCCCGCACTCCTCCTACCCGGGGGGGCCATTCCGCGCCCCACCCTACCCTCCTCAATTGAAGGGGACCTCTCCATCCTTCTCCCCCCTGCACTCTTCTGCAGGTATTTACCCCCTCTTCCCCTCTGCCCTGACACCCCCTTTTGTGCCCCATCCCTGCCCCCCTTGTCGTTCCCTTGAGCCCCTCCCTCTTGAGCATTCCCCTCTTCCCTCGGGCTATTATTCCCTTCCCCCCTCCCTGGCTGCCCACCCGACATCCTTGCTCCCCCGTCCGCCCTTCTGTCTATCTCCCTCCTCATTTTCCTGCCCCTGGATTCCCAAACCTCCCCCTTCCCCGCCGTAGGGGTGCAAGCCAAAACTGCCGCAAGCGCCCCATCAGCTGCCGCTCTACGCTGCGGTCTACCGCCCCTTATCTCCCCCTCACCCGTGACCTCCCCCACCGCCCCCTCCATCTGGGCCTTCGATGCCCTGCTGATGATTTCCAGGGCCTCCCTAAGAGCCCTATCATCAACCAGCCCCTTCTTGCTAACCCCTTGGCCCACCATCGTGCACTACTACTCAGAGAGCGCACTAACTTCCCCCTGACGCTCACTAGCTCAATATGCCCCCGAGCCGTTACCTACCCGTGGAAAATTACTACTAGCCGAGGGAAAAAACCAGCAGAAAATGCCCTATAACCCTAATAACACAAAGGGTTAAATAACCCCAAAATAGAAATTTCTCTCTTTTTTTTAGAAAAACAATTTTTTTTTTTATATTTGCCCCCCCACCTAAAAAATACCCCTCTCCCAAAGAAAAAAAACCCCTCTCCTACCTCTCCCTCCTCCCCTGCTAAATGCACACCACCCAGGAGCCCCCTGCTACTGCTGCTGATAATCACACCTAATTCCCTTAAACCTATACCCTTTTTTTTTTTTTTTTGAAAACAAAACCCTCCAAACAGGTAACAGCCCACTATAGCACCGCCCGCCCTGCCCCCTGGTGGCCCACTAGCTGCACCGCACTACTGGCAGCCCAGCAAAAACAGCGCGGCCCCTTTAAGGTGCCTGCCCTGCCCCCTCTGACAGGAGGCTGTCACCGCGCCGTATATTCCCCACAATACCGGGCCGCCTGGGCTCTGCTAAACCCGGCGCCGTGGGGAGAGAGAAATGGAGAGTGTCCGCGGCTCCCCAACAGAAACACCTGATGTGCAGCCCCCACCAAGCCTGCACTCCTCCCCCACCCGCACGACGGAGGAAGAAGCCCTAACTGGGACTGCAGAGGAGAAAATCCCGTCTCTCTCAACACGACCCCGTTCCCCCGAAGACCGAAGACTGCGCAACTGAAGACAAACCCACCCCCACGATCCCGCCGCCCCACCGTGCACGGACTCCCACGGTAGCTCAGGTAAGGAGGGGGGGTTAGCTTATTTACGCTACTCCCCACTGGGCGAACTTCGCCAAAACAAAGTTTTTTTTTAATTTTTTTTTTAAACTTCTAAATAACTCCTTACTGCCTGCGCCACCCCCAAAATACTAACTAACCCTCCTCACCTACACTATTCCGCACCAAAGGCCCAGCTAGCTTCAGGGAAGGCTCGGGACCGGGCGACAGGACTGATACAATCACCAAGTCCTAACCGTCGCCTGCCTCCCGAACCTTCCCTGAGCCCTTAAGTACCCCTGGAGGGGCGCTCTGCACCCCACGGCCACTCGCTGGCCGTGTGCAGCGCCAAAAAACTCCCCGGGGGGAAACGCTTCGCGTTCCCTCCGGGGCCCCCCTTCTCTGCTGCTTCCCAGCTTCTTGAAGCCTTTTCTCCCCTCACAGAGGTATTAGTCATCAGATTTATTGGCTTCTTCCGGTTCCCTTTTTGGTAATCATGAATACAAAAGTTTAGTACATCTTCTAAACATGGTTACGTATAAGAGGTATCTTCAGAGGATGACTCATCACAGTTGGAAAGCCAGTCTGGTACTATCCAACAACAGGTTAATTTCCAAAAAGCTTTTGAAATTGTAAGCCTGAATATTAAGCACACTCTCTGGCGAAAGTGGCTGGGATGGCATTGCATCACATCGAGCTTGACAAGGGCAGAGGGCCTAGAGGAGTGAGTGCCAGGGTCAGGCTGGTTATGGTGGGGGGGGGGGAATGCGTCTATGGGAGATTAGTGGACAGGAGGGAGGGTAAGGAGTTATTTTATTTGCAACAAGTAGATTTTCTTCAATACACAGGGAGTGGGAATGAGAGCCATATATTCCCCACCGCACTCGCCTCTTTATAGGGCTTTGGTAGGGGATTAAACATCTGGACGGAAATTAATAGAAAAATCAACGGAACATGTTCTTTTTCTCACCTATATTGATGAGCACTTGTCTTGAAATGTGACAAATTTGACATTTAGGACTTTGCTGAAGTCTCATTAAGAGTGATTTGAATATAGAAGTGTCTTTTGAGACAAGTAAAACTCGATACAATTTTCTAGACATCAGTTTTACAACATTTCACAACCAACTTCTTGAGGCTGGTGGGAAAGGTGCCCGAAGGTATTTACCTCATGCCGTATTCCTCTAGAATACACTATGAGGTAAGTACGGGCTAATTATTAGGCGGAATACCACATGAAAACACCTGCAATGTTGCATTTAATTAAGAGGTGGAAACACACATTGGGCCTCATTACGACCCTGGCGGAGTGGGTTTACGCCAGCGGTATTCGCGGCGGACCCGTCCGCCCCACTACGAGTTCCCGTAGCGCCATGGAGCGTTTTCCGCCTGGTTTTTCCGGGCGGAGAAATCCATGGCGCTACGGGACCTTGTTGTTAATTACGCCACCGTATTTTACGGTGGCGTAATTAACGCCTTCCCCACTCCCATTATACCCTATGGGGCAAAAATGGGAATGGGGAAGGGTAAAATGGGGAATGGGGATTTACCGCCCCGCCAACCTCGGAATGGGGCGGTAAATCCGCCAACCCCCATGGCGCTATCGGCAGCTTTCCGCCGTGCTCCATGGTGCATTTGGCGCCACGATTTCCGCCAGGGTCGTAATGAGGGCCATTGTAAGAATCCTCTGAGGTTTTTACAACATTTTTCAGGGAAGTGCCTGGCTAGTTCCCACACACTGCTCCCTTACTAGGAATACCCAAATTCAAAATTCATAAGGACGAGATCTGGACAGGTGCTTGATAAGAGACTTTGCCTCTGGGGCACTCGAACGGGTGAGGGGAAATACCTTCCTCCCACCCATTGCTCTCTCCCAACAGGTCTGAAGATGCAGAGATGCTCTGTTAGTGCCTGCCTCGCCAAGTGGTATCACCCTGCAGTGGTTTAAACAGGAGCACTAGTGACCTTGAACAGAGACGAGGCACTGACACCAGGAACAACTCCTATTGCCACAGACATCCTTCTCCCTTTCATGGTACCTAACCAATTTTCTCTGGAACCACTTTATGAAATCTTCTAACTCCACGGTGGAAACCAAGACCCTGTGCATCATATCGTTGGGGTATAAATGGGATATGTGCCTTCCCTGCAACCTTGTATTCTTTATTCTGACCCAATCACCTGCCTTTAGTGTGATTTCACACACATGCCTCTTAGTGTCATACCACGTTTTGTACCTTGACTGTCATTCTGCAGTATTCCTCAACATTATTGTCCAGGTCGGGCCAGCCACTCAGGCACTAGTTCCCAAGCACGTTTGCTTCCCTATAAGGCTAAGAATGGGCCAATCCAACTTGGCCAACTGGGTGTAGCGCAGTAAGCCCAGATCATGTCCTTCGAAAGTGTGCTAACTTCTAATCCCGAAACTGTAGCTAAACGGAGAATACCCTTGACTCCTCTATTCCATATGTTTGCTAAACCATTCTGTTTCAGGCGATACAAAGCCATGGTCTTGTGTTGTACACATGCTTTCTTGTGCTGCATTGTGTGACAAAGCCAATCATTTGGCCATGTCAAGAGGGGACCGGAACCCCTCTCAACCCTAAGTTGGAGGCCTACCAGGAAGCCACCCAGAGACCGTCCTGCCCTGAGGTGGACGGTGGCAGCAGAAAGGGTCCATATTCCTGCCCCCCTTTGTGCTGAAATGTTAGCATGCAGACCATTTGTCACTCGAACTATGCCTCTTGGACAAGATACCTGCCAGTCTTTCTCTTTTTCTGTTGCAGAGAATCATCAAAGATGTCTCAAACCCACAATACATCAAGAGAACCAGATCGGCCTGCAAAGCACCAGAGAGCCATCCCAAAGGTGCAGCAAGAGCAGCTCCAGCACACATCAGCACTGATGACGCCAACAAGCAGCAGAGAGAAAGTGAGCCACAGAGAGGAGGCAGCGGTTCGTGTGTTGGACCGCAAAACCATATGGGGCCGCCCGGATGCAAAAGCGAGTTCATGCTGCAACAGACAGACCCCTTAGATCATCGGGCAAAGACAAGACAAGAGAAGTGGAGCCCAATGCCCCTAAGAGACTTACCGAAAAAGACCCTAAACCCCATTGTCTTGGAACACGAACATGGATACTCAGTGTCCCCAGCTGCCTTCCCCAGGACACAGCAAACCCATGCAGATAAAGGTGGCATGCACTAGTCCCCTTTTCATAGTTTTCCCTCACACACACATGCTCCGGCCAGGAAAGTATGGGCCAGGTTGGGCAGGGAAAGGTGACCAATCCTCACAGTGGAAGGAGTATTTAAACACAGGAAAGGAAGCAATAATTATTTTTTTTTGGCTGAGGTCAGAGGTAGAGGAGGAGAGTGACAAAGAAACTAGCAGTAGGAAGGCAGGAGCTGCGGCTTGTTGAGAAGACTTGTGGAGCAGGCGAGGTATTGGTTAGGGAGTGAATGTGGTTCTGCAGTTTGAGTGGGCGTGTTTGTGTGGCGAGTGTGTAGGCAAACTAGTATAGGGAATGTTTTGGAAGAGAATGGAAATGGGAGAACGAAGTGTGACTGAGTATTGAAAGAGGGTGGAGTAGTAGTGTGGAGGACAGGGTTGTATCAGTACAGAGGAGGGAGCAGTATTGCAGAGAAGAACGTATTGCTGGTGAGGAAGTAGTATTGTGGAGAAGGAAGTAGTGTGGATGAGGGTGCAGTACTAGTGTGGAGGGGGAAGAAGTGTGGAGGAGGAAGTAGTGTGAAGGAAGGAGTAGTAGTGTGGAGAAGGGAGTAGTCGTACTAGTGGGAGGAGGGAGTCATAGAGAGGGAGAAGGAGGAGTATACGAGTGTAAGAAGGAGTGACATCCACAGGTGGACACAGTACCTAGGAGGAGTGAGGATATTGTAGGAAGAGTAGAGTGGTGGGAGGAGCGGGACATAGGAAACCAGCAGAAAGAGTAGTAAAGGAAAAGGTGAGATTGCATGACAGATGAGGACTGAATCTATCAGAGTACTTGTAAGACATGATCCCCAACCCCATTAGACCACTAACAACTGGATAGAGAAGGGACAGTTAGGAAGCCCCAGAGGGAGTTTAGACAGACACCTTTTAGGTCATCATCTGTAGTACAAGTCAGTTTCGGACAATAGGGGTCAACCTTTAATAGCCCTAACCAGAGGTTACGGACGCCTGGTTTAGGAAGGAGGTGTGACACTAGATGAGAAAAAGCAAGATAGCCATAGGGGCTCCAAAGCTTCTAATAAAAACTCTTGCTCTGTCCTTGAGATTCCAAGTTATTCCGGTGCAATCTATGACACTTGTCAGTCAATAGCATTGTGGCGAAACCTTACCCCTGAAATACTTGATCCAAGAATTTCACCATGCTGAGCTCAGCAGCATCATTGGACCATGCTATAATCAGCCATTTGGAATGGTAGTTCATGAATACAAAAATATATCTTATGTCAGGAGTTAGCCCCACTACAGGTCCCACAATGTCCAGGACTAGTTTTGACCATGGAACCTCTGGCATCTACACCGATAGTAGAGGTGGCTTGGTGCTAATGTGGGATTTGGAACTCTGTGCTCATAAGCAGAACTTCACTACTTCTTTTACTTGCTGGATCCTGCCTGTCTACAAAAACCATTCACATTCTCTAATTATCATCATATTGCTACCTAAGTGAGCGCTCTGGGTCACATCAATAATGCAAGAATGGATGAGCATGGTAGAAATTACTTTGTCTCAGCTGATGAATAGTTCCCTGACAATGTCCAGTTCATCCCGGAATGCACTGAACTGAACTGAACTTACACCACTGTGTCATGCCTCAGTGATCCTGATTTCTTGACTTACTGCCACTAACGATCTGCTTTTGCCTCTTGTTGCAACACAGATTGATCTATGGCAGCTTTGACTGCAACGTGGGTGATGACATCCCACTCATCCTCTTCAACTACCCCTCAGGAGCATGCAGTTGTAGGCGGGACAAGCAGCCAGTCCCCATGTTTTTCAGCCCGTAAGGGTATACCACCTTACAATTGTGCAGCTGCAGGAGCGTGGCCCATTTGTTGATCCTGGGAGAAGTGAATGGCCGTCCTCTAACTGGTAATGTGTGTAGCAAGGGTCTGTGACCTGTCTTAACTATGTAGGTTATAATCCACAGAAGAACATGGAAGTGATCTGCAATTCATCTGCAGGCAACAACTTCTTTCTTCACAGCTGAGTATTTTGTCTGAGGTACTCACAAACCATGAGAAGTAAATGCTATAATTACCTCATGCCAGCCTGCTATTGTGTCACGTTGTTGCCAAGATTAGCATTGTTGGCGTCGGTGGTTATGATTGTTTGATTGCATGGATTGAACATGAAAGCCTGTGCGATGCCATACTTGATGGTGTCAAAGGTGGCATTGCATACTTCACATGTTTCTTTAACAACTCTCTGAGGGGCACAGATTTGATAGAAAAGTCTTTCATAAATTCGGAGTAGTATCATGCTAGATCTAAGAAGGCCAATAGGCTATCCTTATCCCCAGATACTAGATCTCCAATGATGCCCTTGACTAGGCTCACTTAGGGCCGAATGCCTGAAGCACTAATCACATGCCCCAGATATGCTACTTCCTACACCCATTACTTACACTTATCACACTTTGCTGCAAGACCTGCCTTACTGAAGATGCCCAGTATAGGTGTAAGGACTGCATCATGGCTCTGAACATATTCAGCAAATACTATGATGTTGTCTTGGAAACACCTTATGTTATACAGCCCCTTGAACAGCTCCTCCAAAACCCTCTGGAAGACAGCTGATGCAGAAGCAAGCCCAAAGGGCATGCACTTGAATCTCAATGCAGCAGGGTGTTTAAGGAGGTGAGGGGCCTTCGAGTCTGGGCACAGCTAAATCTGTTGGTAAGCACTAGACAGGTCCAGATTAGAAACCCTCCCACAGGGCCAGAATTTCGGGCACCTTGGGAAAAGAGCATTTATCCTAAGGTACACATCAAGCCTAATCTAACCAGTGCTCTTCTTGATTTGATTGATGGGCACAACCCACCCGAAGACTCCACCTTTCAATTACGTCATTTATGCATAACTATCTAACACATTATTTAAAGGCCATTGCAACAGGATGGATAAGAGGCATGCCTTATTTACTACTGGAACCGCATCCTTCTTTAAAATGATTCTGTGCTTGAAAAACCTCAACCCTTCTATGGTATCATTGATGCATTCTGATAGAGACCCCAAATGTCCCCTCAACTGTCATGACTGATTCTGGGGCATTATGATCCAGTCTAACACCTAGGGTCTTTTGATGACAACAGCTCAATAGGGAGGCTCCCGTGCAGGTAATGTATACTTGTCTTGGATTCTTCCTCACTTGAATTCAATGTCAGTGGCACAGAACCCAACCATTTCAATGTGAATAACCATTTGTCACTACTGGCAAGAGTGTAGCAGGAACCACGGCCAGTAGGCTATCCTTATCCCTTAGCCATCAGCCACACCGCCTTGGCATTGATGCTCACATTGGCATTTTCCTGTTCACTCAACTCTTCTCTCATACATTGCATATCCGTATCCACAAATCTTACTCCTCTGGCACAGACAGCAAACAGTCCAGTCAGGGCTGGACTGGGCACTTAAAGTGGCCCTGGATTTTTTTTTCGAAAGTGGCCCCATATTTCGCTGAAGAAGTGAGCACAGCGCGCAAGCCCAACCCTTCTATGAGGGGATTGAGATTATCCCCAAAGAAGATGTGGAATCAAATTAGTCCATTTAAACCATGTTTTAATCATATATGGATTTTACAGTGGCTCACAGCGGAGTGTGCCTCATTGTACACATAGCACATACAGTGCCAAACTCCACAGAAAGGGCCCCTTAGCAGCTGCCTCAGCAGACAGAGACCTTTCAGTAAAGTGGGTGAGTGACCCTGTGATCCAAAGAACAATGAGGAAGGATTACACAAATAATAACAAAATGCTCTTTTATATTGTGCGTCACTGCCCCATCTCATATACAGTACATATTCAGACTACTCAGCATAACGGAGGACTTGTCTGCCGTAAGAGAGCTGATCAGCACAGCACACATGCAGGGCCTCTTAGCACACGCATGACACCTCCACACATACCAGGTACTTTACAGTGGCTCACAGCAGAGTGTGCCCCTTTGTACCCCTACCCCATAGCTTAGAGGAGAACTTCTTCACACACTCATGTTCGAGTTTTGGGGTTTCAATTTGGGGGTTTTTGTGTAGACAAACACAACCCCCATCACATTTCTGTAACTATTTCAGAGTCTTGGTTTTCCAAATTGGCGATTCATTGTTTTTTAGTTTTTAAACTGATGACTGGGATAATTTTCTTCTGTCATTGCTGTGTTCTGTCTAGCAAGGAGTCCGTGTGAAAGGGCAGACTGAGCCCAGCTGGGGGATGAAGGGATTACCAAATGCTGCTGCCTCTGAGGAGCCAGTTGGTTTGGGGTCAGGGCCAGATACATTATAGGGTTCTGATATGTCAGACCTACCCCATTGGCCTTAAAGTATTTGACCGTCAGAAAACCAGAGGCAACAACTGGCCGTTAAAAATGTTGCATCCGGTCCTCAAATTTGTTTCCACACTATTTAGCCTACCCACTTTTGCTTAGTTGACAAATAGGCAACACCCTACTTTCATGAAGTTTTTGGACTACCACCCGCTCAGAGAGCCGTCCAAGGGGAAATTTATCTCACAGCAGCAAAATGTGACCAGTATGTTGTATGTTCTGGAGTAACATAACAAAACCATCACAGAGTATCACATGACCGATTTTCACTAAATCACAAGCATTATGTGTGTGGCATCATTCGCAAATGCATCATAAAAAATGAAGTAACGAAACGAGGGAAAACACATGAACTAGAGCGCTGGAGGACACGAGGTCCGAAGCCTGTTAATAGCAACATTTTTCATTTTTAGCTGAGTATATTTCCTTCACAGAAGGTGTCTGTGTGTCAGGGTAGGATGGCAAGAGAAAAGCATTACCAGTGGCGCAGTGCTTGCCCTTTGCTGCCTGACGGGCTGGAGTCTGGACACAAACTTACCCTGCAATGTCAAACTAATTATCTCCCCAAGAAAGGCCCGTAGTGTTAAAAATCACACTTTGCTTTACTTTAGTTTCGGTTTGCTACAATTGACCGAATTGAAATGGTCAATTACGATATAGATGCGGGGGGGAAACACCCCGCAGCCCCCCACCCAATCCAACCCCCACCCCAACCCCCCTCCAAATCCCCTTATATTATTATTACACCAACCCAACACATAAAATATATTAAAATGACCATACGGTCAATTGTGCAGAAGGTCAATTAAGACCCCTATTATTCGAACAATTGTGTCATTCGAACAACTGTAAACGAACAATTTGGGTAATACCTAACTTAAGTAGGCTCCTCATCTGACCAGCACTATGATGAGACCACCACCAACCACCAAAAAAAACACCAGTTGCTTCCAAGGAAGCTAAGGTGAGGGTCGTTTCGTTTGTGCAAACAATGTAAACTCTCTGCTGGAAGCTAGCCCTGTGCTGTAACATTTCAGTGATTGAAGTCCCGAGTCATCTACTCAGTCAGCACTGAGAAACAAAGTGCGTTTCATACTTATCAATGTTGGCAAATTCCCTCGCTATGGTGAGTGAGCACTTATACACGAAGGCGAGTATTATCGTTAGTCTTCTTTATCTACTCAGCAGCATCAAAGGAAAAATGCACTTAACAAGAAAATGTAAGCACATTTAAACAGATTTCAGAGAGCATGAAATGCAGTGACTCAATGACCCGTAATGTCTGTACTCCTTATCCATTGCCCCACAACATGACCCATGATCTTGGCAGTCCCCCTACTTTCAGAGAGTGCGTGACTATGGGAATTTAACGGAGGGGCAGGCCAGCCAGGGGAGTTATTTCCGGAGTATGGCACGGTGGCCTGTGCACCCCCAGCTATGAGGCACGCAGGCACAGCATGCCCCTGGGAGGCTTGACATGATAGAGATTTTGCAATTCACCCTCCTGCGGCTTTCAGAGCACGGGTCTAATGGGTTTCACTGGCAGCTGAGAGGGGAGTACAATTGCCAAGCCGTCAGCCCGCAGACACCACATCACACACTCAGATCCTTAGACCAGAGGCGACTGACCCTCCCGTCCGGTAGAGATTACACAGAAAACAATGGTCTTATCTCAGTTTATAGTCAGCAGCAGAGCGTCAAAGCAATGCTAACAAATAAATAAACAAACTTGCATCACGGCTAGGCCTGTCTGACACACACAGGCACAGGGGTGTATCCCATTTTGTGCACTTGCAGCACTTGACTTTTCTATAGTATTAATGCACAGAGCTTGTAGGCTCTGCACACTTGGGGCGCAAACAGCGCAGTGTAGGATCGTGTCTCTACACATAGAGACGGTCACTCATTTATGGGGTCCTGCTCTGATGGGCACACGCAAGTGCAGAGAGGAGCCCTCTGCCAGGGGTGGCCGTGGCCTGGCTTCCCCACAGCAGAGCTTCAGCCAGTGGCCAGGGGTGCAGTGCAGCCTGGCCTTAGCACACAAACAATAAAGGGGCGCTACTGCCCTGTGCCCACCCCACCATCCGCTTCCCTTCCTAGAGGGGGCTCCCTCTCAGCCCTGCTGGCAGGCGTCCTGCAAAGCCCAGCTCTACTCCCACGGTCTCTGGACAGCCCCCCTAAGAGCGTGGAAGGAGCTGAACTGCCTGGCACAGTCTGTGTTGCAACTGTGCCAGCAGGTCGCAGTGTTCCACATTGCATGTGCCCCGAGGGCAGGCCTCAGTCATCCAGCCAGCAAGACTATGCACCGAACTAGCAGAATGCCACCCGCACCCTCCTTAGCAAAGCAAAGCAAAGCAAAGGAAAGGACTACACAGCAGGGGCATCGCATGTGTGGGTCATTGGCACAGGGATTGGTGTAAATGGGAAAACAGCAGACAGACACAGGGCCCACCCCCCAAACAACTGTGCAGTTCATACATCCAAAAAACAAACGTGTATCAACGCTTTCCAAGCACTTCACAAAGCCATCTATCCCCTTCCATGAGGACTCGAACATTACATGTGGTGTAGCGCTGCACTTTGCATGTGCTTCCAGGGACAGATTCGAGAAAGGCAAAAGCAAGAAAGAACATTAGACATGCACTATAAAAACACAAAGCCACTCATATTTACTCAAGGAACAAGATCCTCGAGCAAAAGATCACACGATCTCCAGATGAGCATTTTGCAGCTTACCTTATCGGCATCGGTGATCAATCTTCCTGACTTGCGGCTTGCAAGTTGCCATTAAGCCTCATGAAGCCCGGGCCAGCTCCCTGCAGCCTGACCTGCTGACTGCCTGCACTGCCAGCGCAAATGGGTGCCCAGGAGGCCCTCATGCGCAGGCGTGGGGCAGGCCCAGCCCAGTTGCTGGTAAGAAAAGAAATTGCAGCGCCTGCCTCGGTCGCACTGGTGGCAGCCAATTCACGGCAAACCACCCAGGCGGAGCCAATGCAAAATCGATGCGATCTGTGCTCAATGAGGTGTATCCTTCCGCTCAAAAAGAGGCCCTACAGGCGTGAGGCCTACCGGGGGATGTCCCGGTGTCCCGGTGGGGCAGTCCAGCCCTGAGTCCAGTGACCCCCCCCCCCATTCCAAAACTTGCTAAAGACCAATGTCCAAACATAACGCCTGGGTTTGGAGGCCAGGTGATCCAAACTTTCACACCCCTTTCTGCACTCTCAGACAGGTATCATTTCCCTTGGCTTTTTGGTACTGACCACAGTTCTCATTCCTTTCCTTCCACAACACGCTCACAGTCCCTCCTTTAGTGTACTCAGCAGACTTCGCTGCCATGCTAACGGCTTATTCTAGGGTTAGGTCTTTTAGCAGCTAGAAAGTGTCTTGCAGCGTCTTGTTATTGCAGCAGCATACCACCAGTTCCTGATGAGGACATCGTCAGGGCAAAAACTTACCTTCCCTCTCTCTATTCCCTGGAGGACTGCTTCATTTTCTCATTGACCCATTGCACACTTACAAAAAACAAATGTCTCTCCAACAAAATGTTTTTTCTTGCAACCACATTGTTTGCTCTAGTATTCCCACGGTAGCATGAAAGATCTCCCCAGCATCTCCTTCACCGCCCCCCCCCTCACAAGCGCCATACACAAAGTCTTGTAGACCCTGTGGCATTGCACCCCCAAGTAAGTTTGTACTGAGTCCCTCTTTCTTTCAATATCAACGTTCCTGCTGCTGATGGCGATGAGGTAAGTGTCGGACACCATTTTCCAGATCTGCCAAGGGATTACTGGGTTACTGGTGGTGGGTCAAAATGTAAGGGGCGGTCGGATGGCCTATTCACTGCTGTAATATGTGTAAATAATTAACTAAAACAATAAGCCAAAATAATTAATTAATTCAAGAAACCTTTGACGAGGAAAATAAGTTGATACACCAAACTAACATAACAACCGAGGATAGTCTTGCAGGTGATACTGGTCAATTGTCCTCAAGGAGATACATGAGACGGGGTCAGCAGTGTACAATCTTCTAAAAGGTTGAAACACAGTTTAGGTCAACACACCTGCTCCAATGGTCCAATTAAAGCACATTGTCCAAAAATAGGTCCCACAATGTCTGCAAGAGCGTATAGGCACCTACAGAGCTGTTGTTACATGGCATTGTGAGCATCGTAAGCGTGCCAAAGCGCTTGTAGTGTGAGCAGAAGGGTGTTGCTGGATGGCATACAGATGCAGCGGAGTCATGCAGAGGATTCTGGTGCACTCTGATGATCAGGGGCATGGCCCACGCATTGGATTCCAGGGCAAGTGCCTGCCAGAGAAGCAAGCAGCATACAGTAAGGGAAAGAGTGAAATCTTGGTGTAGGGCAGTCTTCAGTCCCAGTGGGCATGACCACAAATAATATGCGGTGCGCTGCAGTCACTGTGCCGTGCACCTGGACAACTGCTTTCTTTCCTCTTCTGGATGGATGGCTGAGGCCACACTCATCAGGTGCGGGGGCGGGAAACTGGGTGGTCTGCTCATCTCTAATGTTGGGATGAATGATGATGACACAAACGTACAAGTTAAGTCAGTTTAGTGACCGAAGGCTGCCTGAACAGAGGGGAGCAGGAAGAATGTAAGGCAAATCTCAGATCTCAATGAAGTTCTCCAATTGCCTTCCCTGGAACTGTTGCTCACCTACATTCCAGTCACTCACTGACAGTTGAAGCAAAGTATGTTAGAAAAACAAATCTACGATAACAGAACACATCAGGCAAGTAGCACTTTCTTCCCATCAACAAGCAAACACCAGGGAGTGAGATACCTGAAGGTTACCTGATGGGGTTGAATGAAAGAATGGGGAGGAATGATGACAAGGCTCTCATCCAAGGCTGAACAAGGTAATAGAAATGGTTAGTAACCGGACTGCCACAGACCCCTTTGCCCTTCTTTCTTCTTCCCTGATACACTCTCATACATGGTAGTGATGGGCTTATGTGGTAAACCTAGGAATCCTACTCAGCACAGAAGAGGGATCCCAGAGGTAGTGGGAAGGACACATTTTTACTGAGGAATAACCCAATGGCACAAGGGTGAATCGAGGAGGAGAGAGGTTGCCATTCATACCAGTCAAGGCCCTAAGAAATGTTCAATACCAAATCCCAGAATAAGGTGCAAATGTTCAAAGCCGAGAAGCCAGTCCAAATTCCAAGAAGGCACAAGAGGGATCCAAATACAGTTCTTAACAACAATCTGAAGTTCAAAAGCCAGATGAACAAATGGAAGTCAAATAACAGTCCAAAGGAAAATCCAGCAGTGTGTCAGATGAGCAAGCCTGGGTCGGGAGCCAAAAATCTCAAAAACCTGCAGTCAGGGCTGCTGCAACTAGCTGGGAGGATTGTTGAGGAGTGCAGACTCTCATTTGTGCTGGCTTTTTCTTCTGCATTGAGTGGAGGCTGGTGCATCGCATGGTGATGTCATGACGGGTGTATCATTGCACGGTCCCACACATGCCAAGAAACATAAACCAATGATTTTCGCGATCCACTAGGTGCAACGACAAATGACAACTATGTCGCAACCGCACCCTCCTCTTTGGACAAAGCCAATGGGTCCTGACAGAACTGAACTGGGAAGGCAGTAGAGAAACCCAGTTGCAGAGCCACCGAGGGAACAATGCAGGTCTGAAAAAACCCTCTGAAGTGCGATCTGTAGTGTAGTCGCTAGGCAGTTGTCCAAGGAGGCTGCCGCAGCTGGTGATGGATGAATGGAATAATGATGTGGGCAGCTCAAGGACTGAAGAGGATCGAGGAGCGCAGCCTAAGGTACTTGACATGCAGTAACCGTGAACTCCTTAATGGAAGGAGCCAAAGGAGGAAAAATTAGGGAGCGGGAAACAGATAAGAGAAGGCTTGAGGAGTGCTAGAAAGTCACCAAGGAAGAACAGGGAGACATTGGCCCTCATTCCGAGTTTGGAGGTAAGTAACGTCCCTTACCGGCATGGTACAAATAGCGTGTCCGTGCTGGCACCAGTCCGCTAATAAAGGACTTTTACAACTTCGCGGGCACAAGCTTTGCGCCATGCTGGTAAGGTACCTAGCGCCATGCCGCAAAAGGCTCCCTAAAAGCCCTTACCGGCATGCAGCTAGGCGCAGATTACACTTCCGACATAGTGCAATGCGTCATTAGCGGTGACTGTAAATAGCGGTGACCGCAATTAATGGTCACCACTATTTACGCTCACCGCTAAATAGCAGAACCGGAAGTTGCGTCATCGCACAGGAACGGGAACGAGCACGGCAGCCATCTTGAAAAACACAATCCATTGCCATCCTCAGCACACAGGACCCCTGGGAGACTGCTGATCGACTGAAAAGTACCCCTTCCGAGCCAAGAATGCCTAAAGATCTGAAGAAGGGATCTGCCCACCTCCGAAAGGGGAGATTTAACCAGGACGAACTGCAGATGCTCGTGGACACTTTGCATGAGCACTCAGGCACAGTCTTCAGCAGCAACATGAGGAGGGAGGCCGCGCTGCGTAAAAAGGAGATCTGGGCACTTGTTGCCCAGAAGGTTAGTGCAGTGGGTAACACACCTCGCATGGTTAAGGATTGCCAAAAGTGGTGGGATGATCTGCGCCTAAGGGTGCACAACATATTATCGGTAAATCGCACCCAGGCCATGGAAACTGGAGGAGGACCAGGTTCACCCATAAAGCTCACCCTGTGGGAGGAAACATGTGCAAGCATGATTGGCCCTGAATCGATTGAAGGCGTAGGAGAGATGGAGTGTGGCGCCACGACATCTGCTGATGGGGGTGAGTGTCCAAAGAAAACACTGCTAAGCCAAATCTGATTAAAGTCAATGCCAATGTCTGTCCAAAGAGTCACGCCATGGTTGGCCATACAGACACTCCCTGTAAAGTATGCAGAAGCAAGTAACTTTCAATTACGGAAAGAGGATCTTCCGCGAGATCGACTACATTGTCTAGCCATGCAGGGATAACTCCACTCCATTCCTGCCAACATGGCTCATAACACCTCAACCTAACGAATAATCTAACCACAAAGGTAATAACCCTTTCCTAGGTTGTTTACGACCCACACCATTTTGAAATGCTCAGCCATTGTCTATCTGTAGTCTGAGGGCGGGCATTTCACTCCGTTCCTTTTTGTTCCTTGCTTGACAGAACGTTCATCTTGTGACGTCGGACATTTAATTGCCTCGCATTTTTGACTCTGTGTAATGCACAACTACAACAGCTGGGGTTTAGCACCACATTCTTCCATAACAATTGAAACAGGTATGTGCGTTAATCACGTCACCTTTGACAACCTTACACACAGACTTTGTTTGCCCTTAACCAGATACAATTAGTTCATGTAACTTAAACTCTGATCCCATTAATGTTCAGCCCTTTATGCCCACAGATCTTTTGTGATCAATTGGATCTAAAGAACACCTGTGTTCTGCTGTACTCCCCACAGCATACATTCGATATCCAACATGATCTTTTCACCATTTAATGCCTAGGTGACAAAATAGTTAAACATATTTTCAAAATTCTTTTTTTTTTGGCTCTTGTTTGCAAAAAGCTCTGTAGTAATTGAGAAAAAACATGCATTTTATCACATACACATGCTGTGTCTTTTGTTGTATCACATTCTTTATCTTAACGGTTTAAAACAACACATCCGTCTAAACAATGCATGAAAAAATTTGGTACATTTGCCAGTTTCTCGTCCACAACCAGTAAAAAATAGGCCAATGATGTGCACTATTAAGGAAGACCTTGTTTTTAACATTGCTATCATTGTAACATGTATATTTCTACAACCACCGTTTGGATTCTGTGTACATTTATGTTTTTTATCTGTTTATTTGTAGTGGGTTTCATTTATATAACAGTGCGGTCAACAAGAAGTACTCAATACTATCAAGTTTCATATCTTTTCTTCTTCCTGTCCTGAAGACGGCTACATTTGCATGAACAGACAATTTTGTGTATTGCCTGATTCTTTTTGTTGCCATTAGCCAAAATGTCGACCTTCACAAGATAACCTAAGATGTCCAATAGGTTTTGCCTCTGATAGAGCTGTTTTGATCAAGAAGTGCTCTACTACTTTTTTGTGCTTGATTTTGTACATTTAGTGTCCACAAGACACAATATTCACGTACTAACCCCACCATAGCTCCTAATGTGTTATATCAGACCTTCTGTCTGGTTCTGCTGATTTACTTTCACACTTTGTGTGAAAATGTCTTCTTTTTTAACAAAGAAATTTTATATAGTTTTTAGTGATATTTAAAAATAAATTGGTTTTGTTATTACGTAGTGGTTGCTTTTTGAATGTTCTTCCATTCCCTCATAGGCTGTTTCCCATCCCCATACACACAGACTTCTGCCTGGTGTTTTAGTTGCTTTGTCTTCTGATAATGGGTACATTGTTCCCCTGGTTGTGGTATTAAGAGACAGGGTCACCACCCTCCTTGTTTTTCTTTTACTATGCCGAAGCAAGTGAGACACATGCTGATGCCTGCTGCAAGGCCATATCGTACATGACACATACCACACAAAGTAGGAAATTCCACGAGGCACACTGCGTGCATGACCAAAATAGTGAGCATGTCAGACAGCACTGTTCCTGGCCAACATGAGTGACACCGACATATGGCTGCATTCACAACCCATGTATGCAATGACGTGCCCTTCCCAACACTAATGCCTATTACCCACAATTGTGTGGATGAGCAATTGTCCCAATGTATGTATGATGCCTATCCAAACATCACTCATGCCGTCCCTCTCTTCCACCCCCACAGGCAGTGAGCATGACAGCGAGAGCAGGACACCACCTCTGCACAGGCCACACCCAGTAAGAGGTCCCAGGAGGACAGCAACCGTCCGTCTACTTCCAGGGGACAAGCTAGGGGGCGCCATGTCCCAGCAAGCAAGCCACCGCAGGGACAAATGACACCTGCACCACCAAGGCCCGTGGAGGGCACACAAGCCCCACCCCCCCACCCATTGTTCTGCCTGGAGACACCTGTCAGACTCCCCATTCGGAGGAGTCCAGTGTGGCTGGGGAGATGGCAGCCACGGCACCCCTCACAGTGGAAGACAGCCAGGATGCCATCTGGGACACCATTGAGGATGATACAATGGATGTGGTCCACACCCCAACCCAAATTTCATCCCCCCACGTATCTACGAGCGATACCGTTAACACCAACACCCCAGAGCAGTTTGCGCATGATGACACCCAGGGACCAATCAGTCCAGTATCCAGTGTTGGGGAGGATGAGTAGGCTGGGCATGCCAGCCACATACCCATCACACCCACAGGTGCAGCCGCAGGACCACAGTAGGCCAACATGCTCACTGCACTCATCCGGGAATTTGTAGAGGACAACCGTCAGGCCAGACTTGAGTGGCACACAGAGTTGTCAGCACTGGGCCGGTCCTTTACAGACAACAACAACCGCCTCTGCGAGGAGGTGCTAGGGCGCATCGCTGATGCCTTCGAGGCAGGTCATCCGCCCCACCGCCTCAGCAGGAGGCCACACCATCCTCCAGCAGTTCAACCCAAACCAGCCCGCTCCGCCGGTCGGTCCGTGCACTGCGCCGACGGGACATGCCACCCCCTGGTTCTGGGAGTGGCGAGTGAATGTAATGGCAGCCTCATGTAGGTTTCATGGACTCAATGGGACTTGTGTGGGGGAGTTGTGGGGAGAGAGAGATGGGGTGGTTCTCAGGTTTTGACACTTATGTTACTATTGTTACATTCAATACACCAGTTGTGTGAAAAAGAAGACCTAAGTGGACATTCATCATTGCACATGTGTCATTTAATCATTCACAGTCATTGTGATCAATGACTGCCGCACAGGAAGTCCCTCCTGTGCATCGGCACTGTGATGTGGTCCTGCCACATCTTCCTCCTCCCCTTCATCATCAGGTGGTAGCAGTTCCATGTCAGGGGGCAGGGGCACGTTCCAGCGGATGCACATATTGTGCAGCATTACACATGCCATGGTGATCTTGGCCACCTTCTCATGCCTGTAGAGGAGTGCCCCACCCGACCGGCTGAGGCAGCGAAATCATGCCTTCAACAGGCCAAAGATCTGCTCGATGACCACACGTGTACGGGTATGGGAACGATTGTAGTCCTCGTGCCTGTTCTGTGGGTTTCGGACAGGGGTGAGGAGCCACAGCTTCAAGGGATAGCCACTATCACCTGTATGAGAGAAAAATGAAGGTAAATGTCGGGGGAATCATGAAGGACAGCTGTACTAGTCACACATGCCTGCAGTTTATAGTTCCCCATATGCACATGTCCCTGGATGCATTGCCGCCATTTACTGTCCCTCCATGTGTCATGTGCCATGGTCTAATGGTGTGGGTTTCATCTTCATGATGATGATGTGCACTGATGTCTAGTTGCACATGCATGGTGTATGCATACAGCTGTGTAAGTGTCAAAATAGTGAGGTGTTGTGTCCTGTGAGATTTGGCACTAGTCTGTACAATAATGGGCAATCAGCATTAGCATTCCCATGGTGACATGCAGCAGTCCTGTGATTGTGCCAGCCCTGTGCCGGACTGTGGATTCCCTAGTAGGTTCAGTATGATGCACTCCCAGGGATGCTTGTCCTGTGTGGTGATATGCTGGAGACATCAACATGGTGCATATGCACTGCATGGTGCAGGATGGCGTTATGGAGGGTGAGGGTCGCTGATGGGTGGTGCACGTGTCGTGGGATCTGGGGTGGTTTCCTGTTAGTCATGTCGTGATAGGTGTGGACCTTACTTCATTCATATTGGAATTTTGTGTCTTGTACGGTATGTGATGGTTTGGGGCACAATGTTTGGTGATGTGTACATCGTGCAGTCTCATCAACATTGGCAGCATGGTGGTGTGTGCATCTCTTCCCCCCTTTTCAATGCCATGTGCCAGTCCTGCTACTTACCAAGCAGCCAGGCACGTCCTCCAGCATGTCGCTCCATGTAGGGTGGTAGCGTGGAGTTCCGCAGGACCAAAGAGTCATGAGTTGATCCGGGATATTGTGTACACGAATGTGTGATCTTGCTGGCATTGCATACCATCTGCACACTGATGGAGTGGTATTGCTTGCGGTTGCGCTACACCACCTCCATGTCAGGCAGGACCACCAACTCCACGTGGGTGCAGTCGAGGGCACCTACACAATTTGGCATGCCTGCCAGTGCATGGAAGGCAACTTTTGTATCAAATATCTCCTGGGAGTCTGTGGTTGGGATATGTAGTCCCTTGTGTGCTTGAGGAGGGCATCCAGCACTTGGTTCAGGATCCGGGAAGTTGTGATATGCCATGCATGTGCCCCACTGTGTGCTGATAGGTGCCTGTGGCAAGCAAGTGCAGCACAGACACTACCTTCAGTAGAGGGGGATGGCGGTGCATATTTCAATGAGGCTCACTAGGTCGTCGTGTATCAGGTCAATTATGGTGGTGATGGTGTCCCGGTCCACGCGGTACAGGGTGTGGATCTGCTCAGGGGTAAGGTTGAAGGGAGTGGCTCTGATGCGAGGGATTGGGGGCTGCCGGCGTGGTAACGGCGGCTGCACTGGTGGGGCATGCTGGGCTTGTCTCACCCTCCTTCTCCTCCTGCATCTCCTCTGTGGTGGCAGCTGTTGTTGTTCTTGATGTTGTGGCATTGCAAGCCGGTCCTCCAGCTCCAGTAATGCTACTACTATTGGTATCATCTTGGTGTGGGAGGGGGTGTGGTGTGTGGGTGTGCTCCTTTTGTACTGGGCCGGACTCCATTGCCTCCACCTGTGCTTATTGTGTGCACCTGTGGCAGTTGGGAATACTGCTCAGGGCTCTTTACGGCAGGTTGGCGATGCCAATATTTACGCCATGCTGGTAGGCACTTTTTCCGCCTTCATGAGGCTGTTATATGCATGTCTGCCTCACTTGTGATCTACTCCGGTTTACAGCATGGCGGGTCGCGTGTGCGTGCCCAGCCCACTATTAACGGCATCGTACTTTACGGAGCTGTTAATAGTGGTCTGGTTGGGCAGAATAGCCCATAGCGGTAAGCGATGCCGGTAATCCTTTACCGGCGTCGTTTTTCCCTTACCTCCAAACTCGGAATGAGGGCCATTGTCAGAACAGGGAGATCACCTGCATTGAGACGCAAGGTCACTCACGTCCAACACAGTGTACATAAGGAGGCTCTGTGGCGTTGCCTGTTGCGGGCACCATCCGACAAAAGAGCAGCAGGATATGCCATAACGGAACAGCACTGCGTAGGAGGCGCTACCAGTTCCAAAGCGACCAAGAAGAGGAATCTCTGACACATTGTGGATGCCAGTGGTGAAAATAAGCTACAAGGTGGGAGCATGGACATGTTTTGCAGGTCCCTATGTACACTTTTCAAGTCCATAAACCTTCCAATTAGTTAGGTAATACAATGAACCCCTTTTGATCCTGAAGTCCAGGATAGCCTTTACCTCATATTTCTTTTCCCCAATAAGCACCTGTATTGATTTGGGGGAGAGTGGGCAAACCAGTGGTATGTTTTTAGCCACTCTCTTGTTTTCAAGTGAGATACATGCAAGTGTGAACAGGCACAGATTGGATAATGCTAATCACAGTACCACAGGAGTGATGATCTGCTGCATTTTATAGGGTCCCACAAAACAAGGAAGACAATTTTAGCTACCCACCATATTTAAGCATCTGGTACAATATCAAACTCTCGCCCCAATCTTGTAAACAGGGGTATCTGCACTGTGGAGGTCTGAATAACTTTAAATATTTCTTGTGCTTTTAGCAAATGCTGGCTGACTTATTCCTGTACCCTATTTGATGCTGAAGTTAGACATCCACTGCAGCACTGCAGAGGGTCCATGAAGATTATTATTATTATTATGATATTTATTGAGTACAGACCTAGCTCCAGGAAGCGGTGGAATGACTTATAATTGTGGGGGAAGAAAATGGCAAGGGAAGCAGATCACAAGGGAAGCAAATTGCAAAGGAACAATGCAAAGGAGACGGGAGAATAGCAACATGGAAGAGAGAGCACAGGTAATTTGTCAGCAAGGGATATACAAGCAACCAGAGGATGAAACAAGGAGGAGCAGATATCCCAGACTCAGGTTGAAAGGCAGCATCCTTGGGTGTTGTCTCAGTATTGTAAAAAATAAGTAGACAGCGGTCACCGTATGGGTAGCATTGGTATACGCACATTCCACAGTACTGGGCAGTGAGAGCCAAGTATCTTGGTGTTGTAAGCAGAGACATTACAGATATTGCTTCAGTGCTTTGTTTGACCACTTTGTTCATCAGTTTGGGGGTGGTAGGCAGACAACTACCGTATTTCAATTTCCAAGTGAATTATCAGGATTATCGAAGAACAAGAGGTGCATTGGGAAGCTATGTAAGAGATGACAATGGAAGGCAGACCATGTAATTGGAAGACATACGATATAAACATGTATACTACCTTGGACACAGTGGGGAGCCCTGAACAAGTAACAAAATGGTCCGTATTTGCAAAAGAGTCCACTACCCAGATGGGGTTCATACCTCTGATCCCAGGGAGTTCAACAATAAGGTTCATGCTAACCAGATACTAGGGTTTATGGGGTACAAGCAAAGCTGGAGTAGTCATATAGTCTTCCTTTCAGTTTCTTCCCTTAAACACCAGTAGCACAGCTCAAAACAGTCAACCCAGTCTCTCTTCATCTGCGGCCACCAGTACGAGTGGTGTAGGAGATTCCAGGTCTTTTTCTGCCCAGGATGACCTACAATTATGGTGTTGTGACACCATACAATAGCATGTCTCCAGGAACCCAGGGTGGGTGGGATTACCCAATCTTGTGTCACTGGTAACCCTTCCTGAATGACTGCATTCCGATCTTCCACTCCTCATTGTGGGAATGAGCCCATTGTTTAAAATATTCCACTAATTTCCATGAGGTGGTGCAGGTGCACACAAAGTGCTCAGGAGTTACGATATTGTCTAGTTGTATCAACAGCGTATCTGTTACAAAAATGTGAGGAAGCACATCAGCTATCCCATGCTTAGGACCAGGATGTTATTTGATAATAATCAAAGGCAACACAATACTGACACCTCCAAACTGGTCTAGTATTAGTGCATTTCTTCTTGCACACTTCTCCAGATTAGCATACAGTGCACAGTCCCTCAACCTCTGAAAGGCAGATTTTACACACACACACACAGAGCTGGGGGGGACTGAGAAAAAAGATCAAGACATCATCCAAGTAAACAATGACATACTGGTCTAACATATATGTGAAAATATTCTTCATGAATTGTTGGAAGGCATGATATGTGATTACAATAGTTCATATTTAATTCTGAAATGCTGTCTTCCACTTGTCCTCATGTCTTTTGCTGACTAGGTTGTACGCACCTCTGAAATCAAATTTTGTGAAGACTGACATGGATCTGTGCTAATTAAGGAGCACTGAAATCAGGGGAATAGGATAATGATTTTTGCAAGTAATCTCACTGAGTGCCTGGTTTTTAATTCAGGGAATCTCATATTCAGGTCTTCAAGCTTCAGGCCTTCTTTGGTGCAAAAAATAAGGGAGAGGGTGCAGCAGACTTAGATGGGCGTATGAACCATGTCCGCAAGGCTATAGCTAGATAGTTTTGTAAGACACCATTTTCTTTCAGGGTTAATCATAGATCCTACTACAGGGAACCACTGCCTCGTAAATGAAGTAGATCAGACAGCCATAAGGTCCATGTGGTGGGAGATTTTCTGACTTTCACTTTTCACAAATATCCATATACTCTAGGTATTCTCAAGGTAAATGATTCTCCAAGGCCCGATATCATGATGGCTGTAACCAGGGCCTGCCTAGGAGTTGGAGCTACTAGAACCATAGATTGACAATGCTATGGCAATAAGCAGAGTCGAAAGTAACTTCCTTACAACACGAGTATAGGACAGGATCATATGGGTTTGTAGCCCTGGAATTCCAACTAGTACTGGAGATTAAGTCAAACACCAACTTTGCATGATGGTTGTTATGTCCTGACATGGTTATTTCGATGGTCTGTCTTTGTACTAGACCCAATGCCAGGGCTGTATCATTACTTGCTCATACAGGCTCTGGAATGTTTTTTTTTTGGTTGGTGAGTATATGATGTTTACGTGCAATGGTCAGATCCATAAAATGACTCATAGCACCTTAATCTGTTAGGACTACTGTCAAATAGGAGGCAGACCTGGAGCCATAAAAACTATTGGTAGAGACAAGACCGTAATAGGTGGAGCCATAGAACAAACAGGCCTTTCAGAATCTATGTAGGTATCTTCATAGGTGAATGTTGCCTTGGACACCCATCGCAATGTTGCCGTTCTCCCTTGCAATCTTCCTTGGGTTGTAAGGCATTGTGCTCTTGCTGCTGGTATTTCAACTCCCTGCAATTCCATAATCGGTCTCACTGGTAATGTGTTATATCCTTCCTTTAGTATCATTGTTCGTGCACAATTGCGCACTGGGGACAAAGCATCCATTTCTAAAATGTCCCCAAAATAGGTGGCATGTTTTGCTTCCACTTCCTCGTTGCCCCTAGAGATGGGGTCCTCCCCTCTCGTGTGGGCTTGGCACTTCGCCACTGCATGCGCAGTGGGCACTGGAGTGCCTCTATCAGTCTGCGCAATAGTAATGCGTGCTGCACTGGTGACCCATCAGCAGGTTTGAAGCCCCTCCTCAGCCAACATGACAGCCCAGAATGTACTGTGGATGTCACATAGGATGAATCTGAATACACTGCTACTTCCTTGCCTTTGCTGTGCTCCAGTGGCAAAATGAAAGCTACTAATTCTGCTGCTTGTGTTGAAAAATGTGACGGTAGACATGCGCTTGTCACCACCTCACTCGTCCCATCCTCTTTTAATCTCACTACTGCTATCCCGGTATGTATTTCCCCAGTCGTTTGGTCAATGTTTGATGACCCGTCAATATAAAGCATGTCTCCCCCCTCAGGTGCATTCTCCTGTACCTTTGGGGTGTTGCTGATTTGTTTTATGTTGGCTGTGCAGTCGTAAACATAGTCGCCCTCCTCAATGGGTTCGGCGATGAAGGTCGTCAGGTTGACAAGTCAGCATCTCACTATATTGAGAGCTGGGTTTGACAGAAACACCTCATACCCTGAAGCTCTATGTGTTGTCAATGTACTTTTGGGTCTTTCCAATATTGCGAAGAGAGCATGCTCCACAAAAAAAGTGGTACTGCATCCCATGGTAATACTCGCTGATTTGTCTACTGCAAATGCGGCAGCAGCAAGTGCCTGTTCCCATGCGTAGTGTCCTCTCATCTCTGGGTCTAACTTCCCACTGTAATATGCTAGTGGTTTGGCCCCATGCTTGTCTTTTGAGTCAGTACTGCAGTCATAACCACTCAATTGGAGTGCAAGAATAATATGAATTCACTTTGATAGTCTGGAATCCCTAACACTGGAGCTATGCATATTGCTTATTTCAGCTTGTCAAATGCCTCCGTCGTTTCTTTTGTCCATTGTAATGTACCATCCCCTCTTTGTGCTTCCTTCAGTGCATTCAATAAGGGCCTAGTGTAAGTGCTCTAGTCAAATTCCGACGCTCTGCAATAATTACATAGTCCTAGAAACAGCTGCATTTGTCTTATGTTTGTGGACTTTGCTGTCTTGTGTATAGCCTCTGCTCTTTCTGGTGTCACTTTTCACCCATCTTGTGATATCAGTTGTCCAATATAAAACACTTCTTTCTGGCAATATTGTAATTTATCCTTGTCTACCTTGTACCTCTTTTCTGCTAGTACAGTCCAAATATGCACAGAGTCATCTCTACACTGTGTCTTTGTCTTGCTGTGAATCAATATGCCGTCTACGTACTGTAAAACAACACTCTCTAACTGTACATTTCTTAAATCCATTTGAAGGACCCTGTTGAATATGGAAGGTGATTTGCAGTGCCCTTGAGGAAGTCTAGTGTGTTTCCACTTCTTATTTCTATATAGAAATGAAGTTAAATCTTGTGAGTCTGAGAGTATTGGCGTAGAGAAGAAAGCACTCTTCAAATCTATGACTGTGAAGTAAGTAGCTTGCGTGGGAATGCTACACAAGTTTGTCGCTGGATTCGGTACTTAAGGAAATTCTGCTTCGACAAGTCCTGTAAAAAATGCCATGACCCCATTGTCTTTTTGACAGGGTACACCACCGTGATCCCCATTATGTTTACCATTGTCTATCGGGAATACAGTAAGAGTAGAGCTAGGTCATGTTATCCTATAGGAAGTGCAATATTGTCTGTAAATGGAACTAATTCCGTCGCCACAGAAAATCCCTGAGCATTCATAGCATCGCCTGACATTCTATCCCTCCCCTCCCGGATGCAGGATCGAGTCGCTCCTCTGTCTACAAGAAAGGAGAAAGTTTTGTCACCCATCGTCTCCCCTATGTGTGGTTACTCCGCCGTGTTGGGTGTAATTGATGGGATGGAACATATCAGGTCTGTCTGTGGGCTTTCCTATTGAGGATATAATTACATTCCAGTTCCTGAGAATGGGTTGCCTCTCACCACGGTAAACCCCCTCTACTTTCCTAATGGGAGCCGTTGTCATGGTGTCCATTCGTGCCAGTGTCCCGTCATTTTGCTGTGCCGTGTATGATGGCTGTGTGTTATTCTGCATCTGCGGTATATGTGGTGCCTGTGAATACTGTTGCGCTGGCGCCTGCATTTGTGCTGGCTGTGTCATGTGCTGGTGTGTTGGCGAGTATGCGTTTGGTGCCTGGCCTTGTTGTTGTGTCTGGTCCTGGGCATAATACTAATTCTGTTCCCCTGTAGATGATGGCTGGTATTGCATTCACCCATTCTGTGGCATCCCCCTCTGTTTCTTCATACCCTAGAGATATGTCCTATCTGTCCACACACCCAGCACTGTGGTGGTTCTCTTATTTGTCTCTGATACCCTCCAGAGAACCCTTCTGGGCCGCTTGCTAACACTGCCCCTTCCAGGGCGTATTTAGACAGTTTCTTCTGCACTAACTTTGCCTCTTCCTGCTTCCTTTTCTCATGCTTCCTCATGCTTTTTCCTTGCACTTTCCTGCATTAACCTGCAGTAATGTACTATTGTAAGTTGTATTTCTGACCATGGGTTTGCCTCCATCTCCACCAGCTTCTTGTGTTGCCTTTGAACCCTCTCTGGCAACCCTTGAAATATCATATGCCACTGTTTTGTCTGATGGTTCTCATGTTTCAGGTCTCCATAACTCTTGGATAGCCTGAATAGATCTTAGGTGGTCTTCGTCTTCCCCCATTCTGCATGCCATAATCGCACTAATATCTGACGTGTCTGGGTACTACATACATATGGCCACTTGGCAGTTATCTAATGGTGAACCATTGTGTACCGTGTTCTGGGTGGTTACTCCTGGGTATCCAGCTCTTTTCCACACTTCATCAGCACCCTCTCAGAGGGTCACCACTAGTAAACCTTTTACACCCCCTGCAGCTTACTTCTGTCCTGCTGTCATCCTCTCTATTTGGTATATCCATTTATCCGCACCCACAGTCAATGAGGGTAGCCTACACCTCAAATTGTCCTTGTCAATATGTTTCCAGAGTATGTATTGAGGTTGCCCCCTCACTTTTCCAGTAAGGGTAACTGTGTAAAACCAACCTCCCCATACGGTCTGTCGGTGTCTTTGGTGGTGGTGAATGCCCTTGCTACTTCTCCCCTCCTTCCTGCTGGAAGGTCCCTAAGCCTCTGTGCATACAGAGTTACATTGTCCATGCTGCGCGAGGTAACCCTGGACTGACGTGGCCTCTCATCCTTGTCGCCCCATAATTCCCCTGTGTCTCTTTCTGCTCCCCATGTCTAACTTTGAGTGGTGTGCTCCCCTGTCACTTTACTCCCTCGTCCTCACTCCTTACCAAGTCATCTTCTGACTCTTTGTATCCCAAGTCACGGTCGAGGTCATCATGGAAGCTCAGTCTCATCAGTGCCTTTGCTCCCCGTGGTTCCCCTTCTAGGTCAATCACGTTCTCGCAGTCCCTCCTCACGGAGGACCTAGTGTTGGGTTTGTCTGGCACGTAGGTGCCCTATCACTTTTTCTGCCACAATCTCACACTACCTGTTAGTCTCTTCCTTCGTTGTTGTTAAATTGTGCTAATCCCACTCTCAGCCTTATGTCCGTCACTGCGCGCTCCTCCTCCTCCTTGCGTTTGCGCTCTCTTATGAGCGGCTCTATTTCTCACTTCCTCCTCCTCTCCCTCTTTACTAAAACTTGCTTTTCCTTCTCTTCTTCTTCCCTTTTCCTCTCCATCTCCTCGAGCTCCCTCTTTTTGCTCATCTCTCGCTGCTCCCGCTCTCTTCTGCCTTTTGCTTTTCTCTTCACACTCGCTCGCATTCTTATTTTTCCTGTTTTCTCACCTCTCCACCTCTTCCATTATCTCTGCCCACTCTTATGCTTCACTGTTTTCTTTGCAACCAGCTACTTACTTACTTGCCCCTCCTGTTTCTCCCGCTGTCTTCCTGTCAAAGTTCAGGATTATTTGTCATCCTACCCATTTGTTTGATACTATATTCTCCAGCCCCTCCCTTCTTTCCTCTGTTCCCAGGTCACATCCCCTTGTACTTGTCTGTGTTTTGCACCCCCTTTCTACCTCCGGCACTCATTGCTCCCCCACCTGCTGGTGCAACCCCTTTCTGCCCCTCCTCCTTGGTGTATGGTGGAGGTGTGAATGTTGGATTTCTGTACCCCTCCGCTGCTCTTAATTCTCGTATAGGGTATAATCCCTGGGCTCCTGCTGCAGACCCTTCATTCCCATGTTCAGGAGAAGGTGGGGAAGAGGAGGCTGAGGGCTTTTTTGCATGAGGTCTCCTTATGGCTCAGCGTCCATTGATACCACACAACATTCCCTCCATCGTCCTGGAACATTTTCCAGAGCTCGAATATTGCCATACGATTGCTCAACCTTTACCCCTTATAAACTTCTTGTATATGTGTGTGTAACGGTTGCTGCACATATTTGGAGAAGCTTCCGTCCTGTGGCCATGGCTTAGACACTTTACTCTCTGAGCTTCGTGTCCATTCCGCGCTATATTTACAAATCTTGTGCTTATATTGCGGAAGGGTCTTGTATAAATGCTGTAGGGGGGTGTCCCTGGCACCCTCACCATAATACATTGCTTTTTAATACTTACTTGACCTCAAGTCAAGGATTTCGACACTTCTGCTGTTCTTTAGACACACAAATAGCATCACAAGCCTCTCTGGCTCTCAACCTACTTCTCAGGCGTGCTCTGCACACCACCCTTCTGCAACTCTCTGCCTCCCCATGCACACCCACCAAGCTCGTGCATGTGCCTTCCGGGCACCGCCACAAAACAGCCTACTCTGTAAATTTGTGATTGTAAAAAAAGGAATTCTGCACCTCCTCGTGCTCTCCTAGTCCTATACATAGACCTCCCTTGTGCCGTCACCTCTTCAGTAAGTGTGTGAATGATAGAAATCACTAACAGAGCTCACAACAACATTGTCCCATTATACTGACATTTTTCTAAAACCCAACCAACATATAGCCACGGCCGTCGTCCTACCTCTGTGAGACTTAACCCAAAGACCACCTTCCGCTGTTTGAGCTAGCCTCCTTTGCTAAGCCCTTTACAGGGGATACCATCATCCATGACCCAAGCTAAAATGCCCAATCCAAAGGAAATCTCCTATTTACATAACTTCTGTCAATAGTCTAGGCTAACCGCCAGAACCTTTTACCTCAAGATCGAATATTGCCTAATCACCAACAAATGACATCTACCTCTGCTCCTTTCTCTACTATACTTCACAATACTCAACAATACCTCAACAATACTCATCACCACCCCAAACCAAACATTTCTTTACCACCCCCTCAATTGCTGGGTGGCTGAGTCAATACTTACACTGTGTGATACAATGATGCTGCTCTGCCACTGGCTCTCCCCAAAGCTGCCACACTGCCCTTCTGGTCTGCTTGGCTCTTCACGGACCATGGGCAGGATATTATCCAAGACGGCTCCTGACGGCCTCTACATGGGGTGCACCACCGTGTGGCTCGCGCTCCGTGGCGTGCTTCACAGTCCTCCAGGCGCTGCGATGGAAGAGGCGGCTCTATGCCGAATGGGCATAGGGAAACCAGATATGAAGTCAAACACCAACTTTGGTGGTGGTTGTTATGTCCTGAAATGGTTATTTCAATGGTCTGTTTTTGTACCAGCCCCAATGCCAGGGCCATAGCGTTACTGACTAATACAGGCTCTGGAATGGTTTTGTTTGGTTGGTGAGCATATGATGTTTACGTGCAAAGGTCAGATCCATAAAATTACCCCTAACACCTTAATCAATTAGGACTACTGTCATATAGGAGTGCAGACCTGGGGCCATGAAAACTATTGGTATAGAAAAGAGCGTAATAGCTGGAGACATAGAACAAACGGGCCTTTCAGATACTGATCTCATCCATGTGGCCTCATTTATGGACAAGATATACGGTTTCCCCTTGGTTTCTTGGGTTTGCTGAACACTCCTGAATATAGTGCCATGATCTCCGACAATATAAGAATAAGTCTGAGCCTTATCTCTTCTCTCGTTCCTCTTTGGTCAAGGGAATGCCAATGCCAAAAATCTGCATAGGATCCCGTGTCAGTGAGCATACGAGTTCATTAGCAGAATCCAATTGTACTGAGTGACGTAACCCAGCATTCTGTAGTTCCCCTTTTGTTCTGCCAACCTGGCTTCCTTTGGAGGACTAAGTCTGGTTACACTTTCGGAACAGAGGGTACAACAGCCAGTGCATCTTTAAGGGTATTTGGGGGACCTATGTAAAAGACTTCTGCCTTCTTATTCTCAGACCATTTGGTGTAAGACAGCTATTGATGTAATCTGGCTGTATATTCTAACAGCTCTTGCCACCCCTGACTTTGATCCAGACTGTGCAGAGGTCATGTTTTTAATAATGCACTCGACAGATGAGAATTTGATATTTGTTATTGTATTGTATGTGAAATAATCTTTGCGGGGGCAGATGTGAACATTTTGATAGGAGAGTATTTATAAGTGTTATTTTATAGAATGCATTTATTTGTTTTATAAGGATGTTAATGGTATATACTGAATAAACGTTGTTTGACTCACTAAATGCAGAAATTCTTTATCATTTGCTTGTGCCAATATTATACAAGACCTGGCTGTTTGCCTCTAACAATGCATTTGCCCAAGTTACGGCTGGTCCAGCCAAGTGGTAAAGGACACATGTGGCTTTGGTAATAGCATTAGGCAAGGCTGTTGGTTGGCACAAGAAATGCTATTTACATTGATTTATGAATGTCCTGAACGGCCTGGGATTCCAAAGAACATTTTCTGGGGGAGCCAAAGGGAAAGGGACTGGAATAATAATAAGAAGACAAGGAGATGAAGCTTGTCCGGCTTGTGAAGCAGCAGCTTTGACTGATATGGTGGGACTTGGTATCCCGTAAAATACAGTGTCCTAGGGTAGGTGCTGCAGCCCACTCTGGATAGCATTTATCCTTTGGTTAATTTGTGTATGGACAGTGGTCATGTTGCCACTGTAAGGAACTTATGGTGGCACCAGTAAAGACAGACACAAGTGATCACAGGTCAAGGGTGTTTATTGAACTTTATAAGGGGTGCGATATACACGTAATATAATCCCAAATCTAAGATGGGAGCAAGCTACCACCATCAAATAATAATAAGGCAGACCTAGTGGCGTGTTGTCAAATAAAAAGGTCATTTACTAAAAAAAATCTATTGCCAATCCTTACCACCATGTTTACAAAAAGAGTGTGGGATAATGCTCACCAGAAAGGAAAGAAGTGTTCACAAAATGATCAGTCAGGATGGTTTGGCTGGGTCTCCCTTCCCCACGTTTTTAGCACGGGATAAGGTGGCACTTCTGAGCACAGCACACACATGAGCCTCTCCAGCATGACGTTCACGATTCCAGTTCAAAGATACCAGGACCTTCAGGGGCCATGTCTCTTTACTAGAAAAGTCTCTTGCCTTAGAAGGCCTGCTGCTGCAAAACAACAAACGAAAAGTTCCTTAGGTAATCTAGTACCTTGGCCGATTGCTCTTTGCCCCTTGGATCTCCCTTCGCCAGGCCAGATCCTTCTTGCAACTTGGGCCTCTTTCTGGTGGGTTCACTTTAGCCTTTCAAATGCCGCCTGCAATGTTCAAATGTCTTTTTAAACAACTTTCCACTGTGCACAACCCTCGACCGGGTTCATTCTTGTCAACACAACGCAATGTTCACACGAGTATCACTAGTCATCCCAACTCGCAGGCATCCCTACGCCGGATTGACATTTTCCAATTTCACAGTTCACTTATTTCTAACACAGTTCAAGATTTTCTCATCTCATCCGAAAGTGTGGCTTTTCTTCTCGCAATTTTTCTTTCGTTGTCCCTCTGTCTGGGTCACACTTGCCTTATTACACAATATTCACAGTCTTTATCAGGAAGCGGGATACCTTTTCCCCAGCTTTTGTTCGCCAATGGGTCAGAGACTTTCGAGTCTACAAGGGATTTGACATGACCCTTGTAGGACCACTCCGACACCTCACGCCACCCTTTCTTTTCCTAGGGCCTTCTGGTACTTGTAGGTTCCACACAAAAGGGGCCAGTGACAGCCCTTCGAATGAGCACTCCTCTCACATCTGACCACTCTGCAGCTGGCCCTTCTCTGGGCTTTCTCAGAAATTCACACATTCACCAGTTCTTTATTCTCAAGTTTTTGCGTTCGTCGAATGTTGCCACTTGCAACCTTGGCTTTAAGACAGTTCAATTTGCTTATCAGCTTCCTCCGACTCACCGATTGCACTGAGTCCGCTGGCTTGGCTTGCCTCTGGAGTCAGGGATGGTCACACGGTAGCCAGAGTGCCTCCCCGCCTGCGTTATCAATGAGGGAGGTCCCTGTGCACCGTTGACCTTGGTCACTCCACACGTCAGCTGAATTTCCTGGTCTCATAATTCCCTTTTTGGAGGCTTCGCAGGTCTCAGTTGAAAAAGCCAAGGGCATATCCCCCATCATTGTCCCTCCCAGTCTCACTGCCTTTCTCCTCTGTTTGAACTGCTGGTTTGGTGTGGCATTTCCTTGTGCATTCGGCCTTGCTCGTAGTGTGCTCTCGTGCTCCACCTTTTATCCCTGTGGGAAAAGTAAAGGGCCATCATGTGTGTGTGGTTATTGTCAATTTCCTGACTCTGCCTGACCCGTTTGTTGGGACATGTCAGGTAAACTGCTTGTCTGTTACGGTGTAAGAAAGTGTTTGTGTCAGAAAAGAGGTGGTGGGTAGAGCTTCTAAGTATCCTACATGGTAGGATGGGGAAAAGGTGTTGTAAGGAACGGGATACCGCGTCTCAACCGTTGGTGTCCCACTTCCACTACTGAAGACCCCTCATTCAGGTAATCCTCCCCCACTGGTCCACCCCCAGGAATTGGATCCAATAGCGATGGCCGTGTCCTGACAATTTGGATGACAGATCTCCGGGGACCAGCGGTGAGACACCTTCAGGTTACTCACAGCACACAGAGCTGCATAGGCCTGCAGTAAAGCAGCCAGGGGGTAGGCCACAATCTCCATCTTGCTACCTGAGAGAGTTAAGTGGGTTCCTCAATCTAACAGATTCAGTCAAGTAGTTGGGAAGTTCAAGCAAAACACAGTAGGGATTGAAGGCAGTCCTTTACAAAAAAAACAAGGTCCAAAAGCCTGAAAGGCCAACGGAAGCCAAACAATAGTCCAAAGGAAAATCCGGTAACAAATCAGATTAGCAAGCAAAGTGTCAGGAGCCAGAAATCCTGGAAATATGAAAAGTGAGCTGCAGGAACTATCTTAGAGGTTTGATGAGGAGTGCAGACTCTCGCCTGTGCTTTTCACTTTTGCATCAAATGGAGGCCAGAGTATCACATGGCGACCTCATGACGGGTGTATCTTGCATGGCCCCAAACATGTCGGGAAAGAGAGTACAATGAGTTTGTCAGTTCCATAGGGAAAGGGGCAAATGCCAACCCATCACAGCTGCACCATCCTCTTTGGGCATGGCGATGGGACATGACACACACAATCATTTCATACACACAAGAATTCTGGTGCAAACCAGTTTCTACAATTACCTTTCTGGAATCTGAATCCAGCACTACAATGTTCTTATCCTTCGTTATTGTCAGCTACTACTGTGGAAACACTTCTCCAGAACCTGAAGGCTGAGATAGGTGGTATCAACAGCTAGATGCAACTGATAGGGTGGCTTTTCAAGTAAGGAAAGACTTGCGATCTTATAGCCACACACATGCATTTATTTTAGAGTTCTAACAAGTGCAAACTGTCTGGGGCATTGTAGCTCTTTCATAAACACGCTTTTAAAAATGCATACAACACAAGGCAAAGAAAAACCCATTTTACTAATCCTAAATATTAGACGATTTATTTAACTTTACAGAACCCTAAACAAGCATATCTGAAAGGCATACTTGTAGGTATCCCCTAATAATACCTATAATACCTGAAACTGGGTTGGAACTGGTAACCGCATCCCAGTGTGCAATACTAGATCATGCATCAGCTCCCTTTGGGCATTTCTGCCTCTTCCGTTAGGGACTGTTAAGTAGTCCAGAGGCCTGAATGTATGCTTCAGTGTCTGCCCCCAGAGCCGTGAACAAGGAGTGCTCGCAACTGACCTCAAGGGTAATATTAGCTACATGAAATCGGAAAACCGGACCCTATCAACGTGTTGATAGGGTCCGGTTTTCCAATGTATGGCTCTGGGTATTGCACACTGGGATGCAGTTACCAGTTCCAACCCAGTCTTTTTTTGTGGTGCCCATCATGGTACCGCGGCCCTGAAGAAAGTGGTTATACTTGGACACACCACTGAAACCGGTCGGCACAGTTTGTGGTTCCTGTGGCTTTCCCAGTATTAAGGAGACCACCCTGTAGGAACACTAGTGCAGCAAATGTAATTCCAGTTTTTGAGCCTTGTTTTTAATAATTATTTTTAACTAAATTTGAGGTTGCTAAACAGGATAATTAAAAGCAATGCAATCTACCCTGTATGACCTGCATCGCTCTGGGGCATAGTGCATAGCACCTTCAAAGTGTTTTTAACTTTGCCATCTAGCAGTTTCCTCTTTGCTCCAAATAGTTAGAGCAAGCCTCTTTGTCTGTCCCCTAACCCTAGATAAGTGGCACAACACCGCAACCTAGTACTAGTCCCCGCAGACATAGTACCGTTGAAGGGCAACGTAGGCTGTACTTATTGACAAGACTGAATGATAATAAATACATTTAAGACCTGTGCGTTTTTTTGTGTGAATACCATACTGTTAGGGTCTGAACACACATGCATCACTTTCTATTTTGTTAGCCAGCGAAAATGAGGGACCTTTCTAATGTCTCTCTTGTGTAAACATGGAATGGGTACCTACTGTTTGGTGGGAGAGGGGAAGAAGGACAGAGGCAAGAAAAAGCCAGGATCATGAAAAGAGTCTTCCTAGAGTTCTGTGCAAGTGCATACATGGATCAAGCCGGCAAAGAGTCATGCTGCATTCTAGCTTGTCATTGGTTATATATACTGTACCAACTACGTCTGACAGGAAGCTAGCATACACCATTTATAAATCATTCTGGAATAAGGAAAGATAACAGCACACAGTCAGCCATGTTAAAAGAAATTGAAGATGAAGGTTAAACTCCCCAGTAAAAAGGAAAAAGGTGGAACATTTTTTAAGACAAGGGAGGTACGACATACTCATGCTCCAAGAAACACATATAAGAATCCAGGACAAGAACAGGATTAGGCTGAAAGGATACAACCAGATACTACAGGCGAATGCACAGGAAAAAAAAGCAGGGGTCATGATCACAATCCGAGACTCCCTAAATATACAGATACTCAACACACAGGCAGATAAACAGGGAAGATATATTTTCGTCAGTACAAAAATAGACGGTTACCCCATAACCTTAGCTGACATATATGTTCCAGACACGGGACAGGACGGATTCCTCAAAGACACCATAGACAAATTAGAAAAATATGCTACAGGGGAAATTATAATGGGGGGAGACCTGAACATAGCTTGGGATCCAACTCGCGATAGATCTGGGCCCAGGGAACACCATTGAACGCCCTAAAACAGAAAATGGCCACCTTAGAGCTGGAAGATGTCCGGAGGCACACTAACACCACACAGCAAGGATTTACATTCTTTTCACACGTACACGGGACAATGTCTAGGATAGATTATCTCTGGGTTATGACGGGCTTATTGGGCAAAATACGGAAGTCAGAAATAGGTTCCATCTCATTGTCGGATCACGCCCCATTGTGGGCCGAGATAGCTCTGATCCCGAAAGTCCCAGGGCTGTGGAACTGGCGGAACCCAGCGGAAATAATCAGGGATCCTGTGTTAGGAAACACATTGCGGGAACACATCATAGAATATTTAACACTTAACAATATTCCAGAAATTTCCAAAGAAACACAATGGGAAGTTCTAAAAGTGGTTACTCAGGGACAGCTAATAGCATTGCAGAACCCAAGGGAGAAACAGAATGTCCAATGGGAAACAGAATTACAGACTAATATAGCAAAAATCCAGGCAGAAATATTGCAGAAACCCACTCCGAAGCTGCAAAAAGCACTCAGACACGTCCAAGGCCAGCTAGATTCCCTTCGCACAAAAAAAGCGGAAAGAAACCTGTTAAGAATGAAACACTGGTACTATATAAAGGCAAATGAAGCCGACACACTACTAGCCAGGCAACTTAAAGGGAAAAAACAGAACCGAACAGTAAAGGCGCTTTGAGCAATTTTACCAGCGTCTATACTCGTCAGATCTACCAGACGAAAGTCCATAAAAAACCTACTTAGAGGGAATAGATCTTCCGACTCTATCAGAACTAGATAGGCAAATGCTGAGTGCGGATATCACACAAGAAGAAGTTTTGCTAGCAATTAGGGACCTCCCTGGTAATAAGGCCCCGAGGCCAGATGGTTTTTCTGCACAATTCTTTAAAGACATACAGAGACATATTAGCCCCGCCCCTTACTGAATTATTCAACTCATTCAAGGATAAGGGAAACATTACCCCATCAATGAATGAGGCAAAGATGTTGGTGTTTCATAAACCAGGAAAAGACCCACAACTCTCAGGTTCATATCGCCCGATAGCCCTGATAAACCAAGATGCAAAGCTTTACACCAAAATACTAGCCTCAAGGCTCAAACAAGTACTCCCGAAACTGATCCATCAGGACCAATTCGGGTTTGTCCCAGGTAGACAAAAACAGGAATAACACAAACCCCGGTGATAGTACTGGCCCTAGACGCAGAAAAAGCATTTGAACAAGTAGAATGGTCATTCCTTTTTAACACACTGAGGAAAATGGGTGTAGGTGAGACATATATAAAGATGGTAAAGGCTTACTATAACTCCCCTAAAATATGAGTAGCAGTGAATGGAAGCCTCACTAATATAATTCCAATTAAGAGAGGAACAAAACAAGGGTGCCCGCTGTCTCCCCTCCTGTATGTGATATTTTTGGCACCACTACTGGCACGGATAAGGGACAATAATGAAATAAAGGGCATAGGCATGGCAGGACATACCCACAAAATAGCAACCTATTCAGACGATATGCTAGTGACCCTGGGAGAACCAGAGAACTCACTCCCAACTCTAATGCAAGAAATCGAAACATTTGGCTCCCTGTCAGGTCTGAAAATCAACAGACAGAAATCAGAAATCGTAGCACTGGCAGGGGACACCTCGCAAATTCACAGTGTAGCTTCTGAACTACACCTTAAGGTAGCGAAAACAGGGGTGAAATACCTGGGAATTAACCTGACAGGGAAAATTCAAGACATATACTCACAACATTACCCCACATTGCTACAGCAAATAAAATGGGATCTGATGAGATGGAACCCCCTGTCGACATCTTCGTGGGGCAGGATAACGGCAATCAAAATGACAATACTACCAAGACTGTTAGATCTATTCCAAGCCATACCGATTAAAATCCCACCGGCGTTCTTTAGATCCTTATCGAAAATCACCATGGCCTACATATTGCAGGGGAAAACCCAGAGAGTATCAAAGGCGGTTCTTAATGCCCCTATGAATGAAGGAGGATGCGCACTGCCACATTTTAAAAAGTACTACGAAGCAGCCCAGCTCTGGATACTGAAAGAATGGATACCGGACAACTCCCAGAAACTATGGGCGGCACAAGATAGAGCAATGGCGACAACACCCATCAGACATCTGCTCTGGCTAGGGAAGAAACACAGACACCCAAATGTACAAATCAACGAAATAATGAAAGAGACATTGGAGATCTGGGATAAGGCGACACAGAAAGGCACATTAACTAAAGATCCAGCTCCTTTCATGCCCCTTTTCAGAAACCCCGAATTCCCTCCAGGAATGGAGAAAAGAGCATTTCAGAAATGGGAGGATGCGGGATGTAGGATGGTCAGAGACATGTACCAGGAGCAAAACATAAGTACGTTTTCAGATTGCACAACACTGCTAAACTTCAACGCAAAGGACAAATATAAGTACGACCAACGTTATCACTGGCTAGACACCCCAAGAATAAAGAAAGCAGCAACAAGGGAGTTAACACCCTTTGAAAAGTACATAATGACACACACAGGAACAGAAAGGTTTGTCTCAAACACCTATAAGTACATAAACACCTCAGAGGAAGACATAAAATGGACATACAACAAAAGATGGGAAGCAATCCTACAGAAAACGATCCCAAAAGGACATTGGGAATACATATGGAGAATGATACCAAAACTCACAAGGGCGATAAAATCAAAAGAGATGTGGATGAAAATCCTCCTGCAATGGAACTATACGCCAGAAAGACTCAGCCAAATATATCGGAACACCCCAAAAAATGCTGGTGGCGATGTGGAGGAGAAGGAAACTGGAGACACATATGGTGGGACTGCCCGAACCTTCAGCAATACTGGGCAGATGTCAAAGCACATATGAAATCTATGTTCCCGCTAATGGGGACCATAGGAGAAGCAGTATGGCTGTGCGGGATATGGGACCCAAAGGATAAACAACTCACCAAGACGCAGAAACGCAACTTTATGGGCCTACTGATAGGCACGTGGCTAGAAATATCCCAAAAATGGAAGCAAAAACACCTGCTCATAGCCATTGACTGGATAAGGAAAGTATGGGCACACATAGCAAAGCAGCGCATAACCTACAATATACAGGGGGCCCACCAAAAGTTTAGAGACGATTGGGGAGGAACCCTGAAATGGTTCCAAAGTGACTACATGGAGCAATGGTGCCCACACAAGATAAAGATTTTGGACATGTTTAACTAGCATGGAACATGACATGCCTAGATCAAGAAGAGAAGAGGACACGGAAATTCCTGGGGGAGGGTAGGGGGTACCGGGGGGGAGTTTGGGAATGTTATAAGTTATATGTTGTAAAACTAATACAAATATTTATAAAAAAAAAAAGAAATTGAAGACGGCAAATATCTTACAAGGTAGGGATAAAATGTCATCTTTCTTTTACTATAATAATCCACAAGTGGTACCGTGAACTGAAAACACCAGCAGAAATTAACCTGCATCGAGTCACAAAGTCAAGCAGATCCTGATGCCACAACAACACTGGAGCCGCAGACAGCCATGGTATGCTTCAAATTCAGGCCCCTCGGGCCACCACACAGATCACAATACCTCACAATGACACAGACTAGCAAACAAACAAAGTGTTTAATGTAATGTCCTAAAGGAAAATATTGATTAATTCACCCAAAGGGACATTGACCTGAAAGTGTAGATTGTTATCACTATAGCTCATGTTGCTCCAAGAGTAATTTGGTGGCGGGGAGTCATTACATGTTGACATACACGTAAGGGGCTCCCTGCCACCAGGTTTTCGTCATTTGCACGGCAGAGTGTAAATGTACAGGGCAAAAAGTGGCGTACACCTGTGCAAAGTGCAATGCCGTGCAAAGTGAGTAAACACTGCCTGGCATGCTCGCATACCAAGCAGCGTTTACTTTTAATTGTGAGCCCCGCTTGCCATGTGATGGCTGTCCGACCTACTTGGTTTAGGAGGCAGCGGTTCCCTGTAGTAGGGCCTATTGGTTAACCCTGAAAGAAAACGGTGTTTTACAAACCTATGCGAGCCTGTTGGCAGGGTTTCATTGTAATTGTACATGCTGCTCGTGTACAATGGAAGCCCTATTGGGTTCTCTTGTTTCATGCTGGTGCATAAAGCAGGCAGATTCCATAGGGATCTCCAGCATATGTGCCGACGCATACGGCGCAGATGCTGGAACATAGTTGGCCTTTCTTATCTCCAAAGGCAAGTGCATGCCATGGCCCCAGGAATATTACAAGGACCTCGGAAGGAAAGAGGTGAGCCTGGTAAATACATGTACAGCTTAATTTTGATTGAGGCAGATGCAGAGAAATCCATGAAAGAATTACTTTCAGAAGGTTTTCTCACATCTGCCCTATTCTGAAATGGATTTCATAGGACATCTGCATGACTCTCTATGGACAGGATCATCAGTATTTTAATCCTTCCAGAGGCTCATGATTTTGATGGATTTTGCTAAACAGCAGATGAAGTCCATCAGAATCAATATGATAACAGTGGCCACTTCTTTGGGCTGCCCCCCCTTACTGTTCACCACTATGTGCACATTGAGCGATATTGGGCACATGAACCTGGCGTCTGCCCATATTCTCATACTTCTTTCTGCTCCATGCAGAAATTCACAAGAGTCCAGTAGAGGGGACTCTCTTTGCGTAGATGGAAGTGGTCAGGGTCTTTTCTGCTCGTTTCTCAGGCCTCAACAAAATGAGGCACTTAGAATTATCAAAGATACATTCTGCAAATGGCAACAAAGACACCTCTGTAGACCTTTATTGTTTTATAATTTTCATCACTTTGGGAGTACACTCAGGTTAGCAACTTGTGGATATGTTTGCCAGCTGCCTGATTTCCTCTGAAACTATGGAGACAAATTGAGCATCAGGTCAGTTGCAATCTTTTCATGCAAATTGGAGCTGAAAGGTTTGCCAGTCAAATGTGATGCCCACGTTTTTGGCAGATGGGATAGTTGTAATGGCGGTCAAAATGAAAAGGCTTGTTATAGGACTCAATCACTGGTGACATGATTCTGTAGGGAATAAGGCCAGTGCTCCATGAATAGGGTGTGCTGTGGATGGGGATGCACTGGTTGCAAAAGACCAGCATGAACAGCACAGATGGGCTTGGAACAGACACAGACATTGCAAGTGTTGACATATTCACATAGATATTTAGGTTCCATGCAGTGTTGGTTGCTGGATCTGAGCCAAGGATGTCAGTATACCAAACTGACCTATGACACCCACCCAATCATGGCATTAAGTCATCATTTGTTGTTGAAGTCAGGGGTGGGAACCATAACTCTTCGGCCCAAAATCAAACTCTTCCTTGGCATGATGCTGATGATCCAGTTACAATAAGAATTATCTTTCCTGGTGAGGCACGCACATTACCCTCTGTTGCACCCTTTCTTCAAGAGGGTATCTTCTTGACATAGTTCCACCTTGTTGTTTTCAGGCCTAAAGTGCAAAATGAAAAACGAATGTATCAACTTTGATGTTTATTACATGATCTTACTCCTTTTTGGAGTCTTTGTTCTGATGATCTGTGCTGAAAGTAAATAGACTGCAAGCAAGCAACCTGAGAATGCTGTCTCTATACGAGGAAGACATCTATGAGGCCAGCAGCTCCCTTCCAAAAATGTGACAGGTCACCTCTGCTGAGTCAAGCTTTCTTATGTGATGTGGCTCTGGATGAACGTTTAGTTAGTTCATGCAAAAGGTCAACAGCAACATTGGAGACATCTGCGGCCATGCTAAATTGTTAACCAAGATCTGGTTGTCACGTGGCAGGAGCAGAGGTGAAATCTCTGTATAATAGTTGAATGCCTCTTTGGGTTGTGATATGACATGGAATGGGTTAATTTCTTGAACAGATAGGTCAAACATGATCACACGCATACAAATGTATTAGAAAGCTGATATTACTTGAGTCCCTATGGGAGTGTTACTTCTATGGGGGTTGTGATCTAATTATCCATCTTCCTTTCAATACAGGATAACACACAACTCAGGAAGGATATTATCTACCTATGGATCCCACTTGATATGCTTAGTTAATAACTTGTGTTACTTTAGAACCTTCAAACACCTCATGACGTTGTCATACCTGGGGATCAAGGCAAACATATAATATGGAAATGTTGGGACAGCACAACAAGGACAGGATTGTGCACAGATGCCTAGGAACCACCACGTTAATGGAGCATTGCAGCTGTGTATCCTTGCAAGTAGATATTGAGGGAGGGCATTTGTGGCCTCAAACGAGGTTGAGGCCTGTTAAACAGTAGGATTATTTTGTGACAGCAGAAATATAATTTAAGGCATTTTGTGGATCAAGATGTCTGTCGATTGTACCATTGAATGTAGGCTACACTGGTGGAATGTGGTGCTTTAATGCTCCATTATATTTGAATTATTGATCCTGCCCTCCTCCCGACATTGGTCAGAATTCCTTATATTAGTGGACAATGATGGATGGAGCCAAAGCAAAAGACTTCCATTACTCTATGTAACAGCAATTTCTTGCCAGAGGATTCCTGCTCTCCTTATCTCAAACTCTTGCTGGGCACAGAATAGTTTTTCTTATGAAACGTTTTTTTTTGTCCCAGAGGTGATGATTTACAAAAGGCATGTTGTCTTTCTCTGTGTGTCAGAAAGAGCTGGCATTGTGGCTTCTGAAAAGACCTATCAATTTCTGTGGACAAAGAGGGATACAAAGTAACTCAAGGATCCAGATCCTAGCAAGCCTCCTGTATTTGATTTTTAAAAGATGAGAAAATAGGATGCCATAGAAATATCGGATCCATGTGTTCTCTACTTTAGCTGAAACCCTCTTTGCTGGGTTTGGCTTCAGAGCTGAAACGGAAACACATAGATCTGCTTCCTCTCCAACCTTGCCTCTTTTCTTATGCTGGGGACAGCCCTGTAGGCACGAATGTGTCTCTGCCTGCCTTCCCTCTCCAAACTCCCTCCTCAAATGCAGGGGACACTTCTGAAACCCCTCACTGCAATGCCTCTTCCCTTCCACTACCTCTTCCCCACCCCACTCTCTACCCAGACTAAACCCCACTGACCTCAACCCCCATCCACTCATTACCTCCTCTGCCCACCGAAGCTGCTGTGCAGAGACCTGTTCCCGTTCTGGGGAACACAGCCTGTCAGTAAAAAAAAGCTTGATGAAAGTGAGCAGTTCCGAAATGTCATTTCAGGATGTCATCAACATCCAGAATGTCAGGATGTCATCCGGATTTCATTAACAGCAAGGATATCTCTGAAGGCGAATTAGAGTTCAGTGGAGTGATCAGCGATTAATGAGATGCTCTTTGAAGAGTGGAGTCTTCTGGTACTGCCTGAAGTATAAGATGGAAAGGGGCCGTCTTATTTGCATTGGTAGTATGTTTCAAAGACTCAGTGCTTAGGAGGAAAATACCTTTCTACATGTTTCTATCTTGTAGTTCTTTGTTTCCAGTCTGGCAATGTCATTGCTTCTGGTGGTGCACTGGCCTCTGGAGATAGTGAGCTTCTCGACTAGGTAGAGTGTTGTTTTGGTTGAGATTGCTTTGTAGATGATGCAGGCTGACTTGAACATGATTCATGTTTAAAGGGGAAGGCAGTGCAGCTCTGTGAGGGTGGGGGTGATGTGGTTGAATTTTCTTAGTCTTATCATGAGACTTCCAGCAGCATGCTGGACAGCTTCCAGAGGGCCCAACATGGCATATGGGACTCCCACAAGTATGGTGTTACCTCCATCCATGTGGAGAGTACAAGGGCTTGGACAACTGTTCTGATACTCAGGGCAGGGATGAAAGGCTTGACCTTGCAGAGGAGTGCAAGCTGGTACCAGATTGGATGTTCTCAGTGATGTGTGTGTTTTTTTAAAACACTTTTTTATTGGCATTTCATAACATCAGCAACATCAAACGATCCCACGACACCCTGCCCCCACCCAGCCCTAGTTCCATGCAATAACTATTTCACGAGGGCATCTTCTTTCCCCTCTTAGATAACAGTGAGTGTCTTCACATGTCCAATAGGTCCCATGAGGCTAAGCCAGTGCTGCAGCGACTCCCCCACCTTTCCACCTACCCATCCTTCATCATGGTTTCAAGTCATTCGGCCTCATTCTGACTCAGGCGTTAAGGGGTTTACGGCGCCGTAAACGGCGCCGACCCTCAACGCCTGATTACAAGGTTCCCTTTGCGGGATGGCTGTTTAACGGCTGCTTTTTGCAGCCGTTAAAAGCCATGCCGCAAAGGGACCTTGGCGATAATTACGGCACCGTAATTTACGGTGCCGTAATTATCGCCTTTCCCCATTCCCATTATGCCCTATGGGGCAAAAATGGGAATGGGGAAGGGGCCATTGGTGAATGGGGAATTACCGCCCCACTCACCTTGGAATGGGGCGGTAATTCCGCCATCCACCATGGCGGAATTGCAACCTTAGCGGCATGGACCATGGTGCTCATAGCACCATGGTCCTCCGCCAAGGTTGTAATGAGGGCCATTGGCTTTTGACAGGTCATTCAACAATTGGGCCCAATGTACCATCGCAGTGATGTGTGTTTTAAATGAGAGGTCATAGTCGCTGGTAAAGCCGAGAGATTATGTACTGGGTGAGAGTTGAGAGTTGAGAGTTGAGAATTGATTCTATCAAGCTTCATATCAGCCAGACAATTCTGAGCTTGGCCAAGCTTGCTGGGGATCCCTATGAGAATGAATGTGGTCTTTGTTAGGTTTGGCTTCTGGTAGGCACCTGACATCCAGGTTTGTATAAGGGACATCCAATGCTGGTATTGACAGTTGTTGTTTATGTAATTGATCTTTAGGTAAAGCTGTGTGACAACTGCTTATTGATGTCTCTTGTCATCATTGTTAACAAGAAGCTTCCAAAGAAGTGTCTGGAAGAGGTTAACAATTAGAGGGGACATGATGGAGTTTTGTGGGACTCTGCAGGCTTCTAGGTGGTGTTATGTTGCATGATAGAAGGTGTAAAACAACATGAGAAGCAATGATAGGTTTTAGATGGCACTGTGGTTTATTGTCAGTTAGTTATCAGATTATGTGTGCTAGATGAGCCTCAACATTTATATTTGTATTTATTTGAAGAACGGGGATGTGTTTAAGATGCATTTTAATTTTAAATTATATTCTCAGCATTCGTATGATATAGCCATTCTCACCCTCCCCACCCCCGCTCAAACAACCCCACCCAACAATTCCAGGCAATAAACAGTTTTATAAAAATGTCAGATTTATTTAAAGCAAATTAAAGTCAAATTCAAACAAAGGTGGTCTCCAGCTTTATGCCAGAGAAGTCACCACAATGTTATATAATCATGAACAATAGGTCAGCAAAACGAAATTGTACCTGCCTACATGAATCTCACTATGATTCTTACACACAAGCATTCATTTCCATAACCAATTCTATGTACATATTAAGCTCTAAAGAATATTGGACATTCTAAATACACTTCCATTGTTTGTCAAGAAATTTCTCTCAAAATCTTCACATGCACGAAAGCAACTTCACTGAACATGCAAGGTTACATTAGCAAACGCATCAAAATACTGTTTTTACCTTCCCAACTGACACCCAATCATTTACAATGTCAGATTACTGTTAATACAATAAATGTGGTTTGATTTTTTTTGTTATTTTTTATTTTTATTTATAAAGCGCAAATAACCAGGCCCAGGGGCAACCGGGCGCATACTCTTAAACATGTTACAAAAAGCAGTAGTTACAGTGAGTTACGAAAATATATACAGCATATATACATGTACCGAAGGGTACCATTAACAGCGTATAATACAGGGACAGAGCAGAGAGAAAATGTATATTCAGTCCTGTACCCCACATGGAGTCTGGACTGTGTCAAGGTCTCATGAGTCTTGGGAGAGCAGCCATGTTTTAGCATTGTTCTTGAAGGAGTGGAATGATGGTTCAATTCTGATAGGTGTGGGCAAGGTGTTCCAGAGTTTGGAGGCCAGGACGGGGAAGCTCACCCCACCAGCTTTTTGGAGTTTGCATCTAGGCACAATGAGGCTGTGAGTTTGGGCTGCTCTGCTAGGTCGCGTGGAGGTGTGGCGTGAGAAGCGGGCGGACAGGTAAGGTGGGGCGTTGTTGCTCAGACATTTGTGAGTCAAAGCTAGGGTTTTCAGGGCAATTCTCTGTTTTACCGGGAGCCAGAGTAAGTCCGATCTGACGGAGGAGATATGAGAGCATCTCGGGATGTTTAAGGCTGCCATTAAGGCATTATTTTGTACAGTTTGCAATTTATTAAGGTTAGACTGACTGGTCCCTAGGTAGAGAGCACTACAGTAGTCGACTTTGGCCATAACAAGAGTTCTGGCGAGTGTGATACAGTTGGTGGAATTTAGGAAGGGTCGACAGAAGTTTGCAGGTATAGGCCAAAGCTGACCTAACTGCATTTATTTGTCTGTTCAGAGAAAGCGAGGAGTCAAGATAGACCCCGAGCGTCTTAGTATCTTTGGAGACTTTAATGTCATTGCCGTCAATAATGAACGACTTGTAGGTTTGGTCTAGTTTGTTGAGCCGATGATTTGATCCTAAAAGTAAGAGCTCAGTTTTATCATCGTTAAGGCAGAGTTCGTGCTGTGCCATCCAGGCCTGGATGACCGAGTAAACATTGTTAAGGGCTTTGGTGTCAGCTGTGTAGTCTCCTGTGATAGGGATGAGTATCTTGGTGTCGTCCGCGTAGTTAGTGTAGGAGACACCCAGATAGTCAAGCACATCGAAGAGGGGCTTGGTGAATACGTTATACAACGTAGGGGATACACACGAGCCTTGAGGAACGCCACAGTGAATAGGGGAGGGATCCGCTGATGCCAGCGGTGAGAAGACCCTCATGGATCTATTTCTCAGGAATGAGTGGATCCAGGCATTGGCAGAGTCGGAGAAGTGGGCTGCGGATTTGAGATGCTGGCAGAGTATTTGGTGGTTGACCAGATCAAAAGCCGCTGAGAGATCGAGGAGAAGAAGAAGAGCTAGCTTCCCATTGTCCTTCAGTGACTCCATCTGAGTTTTCAAGTCGATCAGAGCTGACTCCGTGCCATGTTTAGGGCGGAACCCTGATTGTCTTAAGCCCAGGAGATTGTTTAGTTCGAGGTAATCCTGAATCTGCAGGTAGGCTGCGCGGTCCAGGATCTTGAGCAGGAATGGGACTGTAGTGATAGGTCTAAAGTTAGTTGGGATATTAGGGTCAAGGGAGGGTTTTTTGAGGAGTGGGATAACCCATGCATCATTTAGGTTGTCGGGGACAATACCCGTCTTGAAAGAAGCATTTATGAATGATGTAATGAACGGGGATAGCTCATGAGATGCTTCCTTGATAATAGGTGCTGGGCAAGGGTTGCCTTGGCAATTGGAAGGTTTTAAATTGTTTATGATGTTTTCTACTTCGAGAGTAGTGAGTGGGGAGAAGGAGAAAGGTTCATGCGGATAGGTTAAATGTGTATTAAGTGTAGGTGTGGTCGGTGGTTGGTCAAGCTGTAGGGATTTCTGTTTGTCCCTGATTTTAGATTGGAGGGTAGCAATTTTACCCAGGAGTGCTGACTGAATATTGGTGCACCAAGTGTTGTCTTTGGAGCAAGAGTCAGGGGGGGCTGCAGGTGTCTCGAGTTCCTTAAGGATATTAAATAGTTCCTTAGTATTGGACTGGGCTGACATAATGCGGTTATTATAAGAATCTTTTTTTGCCTGGAGGACAGCTTCTTTATAGTTAAGGGTGGCTATCAGAAGACTGTCCTTGTGGGCGTCGGAGTGTTGACTTCTCCAGCGTGACTCTGCTGTGCGTTTCTCTTTGCGTAACACTCTAAGCTGGGGAGTAAACCACGAGTTAAGGTGTGCTCGTAGTTTGGGTTTCCTCAGTTTGAGCGGGGCGATAGAGTTGATGGCTGCAAGCAGTGACTGGTTATACATGTCGGCTAGGTTGGTGGGGTCTGAGCAAGTGTCAGGAGCGTTATTTAGTGTGGGAAGGATAAGGGGGAGTAGTTTTTCCGTCGTAATGTTCTTTTTATTTCTAGTGAGGGTGGCTGGGGCGACCAAAGGCCTGGGTGGTGGGGCTGCTTCGATGCTAAAAGTGATGACATGGTGGTCAGACCACAAGCAAGGGGCGTTGGAGATTATGCTAATATTGCAATTGGTGTCACTAAGCCAGTCAAGGGACCGCCCTTTAATGTGGGTGGGTTCCTGTATGTGGTGAGTGAAACCTAAATCTGTTAAGGTATTGGCTAGGTCGAGGGCCGCAGGATCATTAGGGTCTTGGTGTCCTAGATTGAGGTCGCCAAGAATGATGGTTTGGGAGTTGGATTTAGCATTGTTGAGTACTAACATAGAGATATCATCCACAAAGGATGTGGGCGGACCAGGAGGTCTGCATATTAGGTGGAAGGTAGCCGTTTGGTTAGCTGAGAGTCCGAGCTTGACAGAGAGTAACTCTGCAGTTTCCACCTTAGTGCTTGGGATGGTTCTAAGTCCTAATGAGTTTCTAGCGATGAAAGCAATTCCTCCACCACCTCGAGGTGCGATCACATCTGATGATGGAGTAATCAGTGGGGATGGCCAATGAGAGTGCCGAGCCGGAAGCCGCGTGCAGCCAGGTCTCGGAGATGGCGATGAAGTCGAGTTCCTGAGTTTTGATAAGATCAGCAATGTCCAGAGCGTGCGTAGCTAAGGAACCTATGTGTATAATTTCCTCTGAACATGTGTGTGCATCTTTCAATCTACTTCTATTCATTTGCCTTCACATCTACACATTTTGGGCTTGAGATGCAATATTCTCCAGTAAAAGATGAAATTGTAAAGGCACTGTTGCCTTTTCACATCGCACGTAGGTCTACCTGTGCATTTCAGGGTCAGATATTGCATGGGTTTTACACATTTCTTGATTTTCTGTGAATATAATAAATTCTCTGAGCTACTTTATGTTGCTCAAGTATCTATTTAATGAGCATGCTTCAACTGGCAGTAATTATAAATGAATCTTTGTCAGGCGAAAAGGTTTCATGCCGCCTTTACGACTCGATTTACCGACTATGCTGCAAAACACACATACTAATTTTAAATAGTGCTTAATTTTGCAGAACAAAACTGCATTTAAATTTCACACATTATGTTAGTTTTGCACCAAGACATAATACAAAATGCACTTTGTTTTGTTGAACATGAAATCTCAGTTATACTTTCAAATATCGAACACAGTGCCTTTTTATCTCACACTGACCCTGCGTCCATGTTAAAACTAGAATCCGCTTTTTCTTCCAGACCCCCTTATTCCCAGGATTTACCCTGGACAGCCCTACAAGGGCAATCTGTATTTAAATGGGGCGCAGTACTTATATTTTAAATATTCCTCCAACAATGAGGTCACTTTTAGCTGCAGTGGCCAGGCTGATATGGCCTGCTCTGCTCCTTCTGGGGCATCCTCCTGCAGCCTCTATGGAAAACCAGCACTCCAGTTGATGTCTGTTCTCCCTAGCCAGCCATTTTATTCCAGTAATATCCAGACTAATCCTGATAATCCCTGTCTATCTGTGTGCAATGTATTCTATTATCAAATCTCCTGCCCTGATCCTGTGTCTAGGTGGTGGGTGCCACTCACTCCTTGTCTTGTGACTGGAAAGGTGAGGCTATCCACCCAAATGTTGTGAGTTGAAAAAGGTGGGAGTCGCATTACTCCTCATGTTAAACTAGCAATATTGTTGTTGTAATATATCTTTTGATGTAAAGGTTCAAGTTTAATTTAAAGTAAACATTATAATCTACACATCATAGAACTCTGTGAGATGTATATTTTAGGAGATATACATTTTTCATGATTTTGACAATTTCTAACATTAGAAATTTGGCAAATTCTGTATCCGCCCCAAAATACATTTTCTCTAAAAATCACAACTTATCACAATTTTCTAGGATCTTCCAGTATATTGTTATGAGTAAGCATTTTGGTTGCTTAACAAAACATACAGCTTTCTGTTTATTGGTATTAGAATAGAATGCAATTTCCAGCCATACAAGGTCCTTTGTGTTACATTGCAAACCAGGTCTTTTCCATGATACTGATATAGAAAGCTCAACACATGATTTCCTCTTGGGGTAAACACTGTCTTATAATCAGAGCCTGGAAAACTGGTTTAAACAAGTTTTGGTCAGGTGAATTGCATTTTGGAGACAACAGCCTCCTGATAAGTCTTTTGACACACATTCCTGAGTTTGGGGCTGAACTGATCCAAGCTAAATGCAAGTTTACTTGTAATCAACACAGTCTCAAACTGAACAGAATACGGGGTTATTCAAAGTAATGGAACATCAAATGGTGTTTCCTTTTCCTCATTTTTAATGCATTATTTTTATATTGATTATTTCTTATCTGACGTAACCAAATGAAAAGAAGATGCAGATTTAAAAATGACATGGTATTAGAAATGCAGTAACATGTTTAGAAATGTAGATCTTTTTAAGCTTCAGGGCTGCAAAATAAGTGTTCTGAGGCCCATGTTAACTTCTTTTAGTGGCAATCACACTCCAGATGGATACGAATTAGAAATCATAACAGTTTGTGGGGTTCTCTTTTACTTTGGTGAGAAAATATCTCTTGGGTGTATAGGTGATTATTCGTGTCTCGCAGGTGCACCCTTTTTTGTCATGGTGGCAAGTAAGAGGCACACATCTGACATAAAAGAAACTATTTGTGCAATGCTTCCCTCTCACACTATACAAAAACAATATCCATGTTTTCAGTTTTGTCCACAGAAATAGCACTCAGTTCCACAATTCCCCATAGATGTCGATTGTGATCATAAATGACTTGCAATAACACATTTACAGATGGTGAAGGCATTCACATGCGGTAGCGGCCCGTGTTGTTCTGGTTAAGTTGCTACACCCATTGGAAGAGCACTTTTTGGGCGGCTTATAACCTCACTCTCCCTGGACGAATCCTCACCAAACTTTGCAATTTTTATGGAAACTTTGGTGAGGTTTCGTCAAGGGGGGGCAAAGTTATAGGGGGGAGTCCCAAAATCTTTTTTCCATAGACTGAATGGAAAAAACTTTGCTCACGCCTGCAGCCCAAACCGCCGGACAGATTTTCACCAAATTTGCGGCATGTGCGGTGGCTTGGTCCCGCTTTTGTAAATTTGGTGAAAATCCATCCAGTAGTTTTTTTAAAACAGGCAAAATGTAGGTCAAAAAAATTAGTGATATCTGGCTCCGTCCACGGACCCATTTCCCTGCTCGGTCCGCAGACAGGTATATGATTGGTTCAGAGGGTGACGTGATGTTTGCAGACATCGGACGTGCCCCCTGACTGGATGATGAAAAGCGTGAAGTGTGTCAGATTTTTGGAAACGCCTGCCATGTTGGATTTGCGGACTTCATCCGATGTAAAAAACATATAAAAAACACAGCATTACACTTGTCAAACTTATCAAACAATCTCTGGGGAGGTGAGGGGTGATGTGGATGGGATGGGATATTGCCATAAGAAACCAAAAAACGGGCGGTTATCACCGTAAAATATTTGTGAACAGTCTTGTGAAGTTCGGGGACACTTCAGATGTTCGGGAGTAGATCCTGGATGGCTTATAACTTTGGCACCACTCAATTAAACAGCATACATTTTGGAATTCTATTCTAGACCTGGTACTGAAAGGCTTTGCAAAGTTTGGTGGGAGTCTGTCAAGATGGGGCAACATTGGAGGGGGGTCCCAAAATATTGTAAAGGCTTGTAAATGTGGTGCCATTTGACGAATCTGCACAAAAGTTTGCAATACGATTTTAAATCTAGATATAAATGTTTTTGTAAAGTTTTTTAAAATCTAGATATAAATGTTTTTGTAAGGTTTGGTGGGAATTTCTCAACAGGGGGTTAAATTAGAGGGGGTCTCAACATTTTTAGATGGCTTATAACTTTGTTGCCGTTTGACGAATGTGGACAAAAGTTTTCAGAAAGATTATAGACCCAACCTTGAATGTTTGTGTAAAGTGTGAAAGGATTTTGTCAAGTTGGGGGCTACGTTGTATGGCTATTGTATGTACACACATTTTGACACTTTTGAGGGGAAAAAATGGGCGGATTTCAAGCAAGCTCATGTAAGGAGCATTGGCAAGGACCTGAAAGCATGGTTTTGCAAATGACCTGTGTTTTATTTTTTGACAAGTGTCATAATGTAGGTACAAAAAATAGTGATATACCTTTGGTGACTGAGGTATAGCCTGTGGCCATGGGCAGTGGCCAGATTGTCCGGGTCATGGTATAAGGTCATGACCCAGACACTCTGGCTACTGGCCTTGACCGCAAGGGATGAAAAATTGTGTTAAAGTGGTCATGTCCACCTGGGACCGGCTATGTGATGAAGTTATTCAAAAGTAGGATAGGCTTGAAAGGGAAAAAAATATTTGCTCATGTTAATATGGTCATAGGGTTCTGACTTTGCCTTCTGCAGGCTGCCATGCAAAGGGAAGAGGGGTTCTGTACTGAGCCCCACCTTCTCTTTCCATGGTGGCCATCTTGGCCATCTTGGAAGAAAATCTATTTTTAGCACCCCAGGTTCCTGCTTTTGGAACCTGGGGTGCTAATGGCCTTTATCTGCCATTGCAGGGGCTGCAATGTAGGACAATGGTCCGGAGCCCTTGCTATTTATTTATTTAAACCCATTCATTATAAACACAACCCTTTGTAGGGACTTTTCATCAAAATGTATTTCACATGTGATGTCATCAGTGATGTCATAAAAGACATTTGTGATGTCATCTTTGATGTCCTGGGTGTTAGTCTTAGCATGCACGGTGGTGGCGTGAGTTATGGTTGCTTAGCTTACCATAACTGGCTAATCTCTGAGGTTTTTTGGTTTTACCTGTAACCATAACGTCCCTGTAACAACGTTTTTCCATTGAATTTCATAGGTTTTTATTAGTACAACTTAACCATAACGTCCCTTTAACAAAGTGTTTTCATTGTACATATATATATATGCATATATATATATATATGAAAATAGGTGACTTACATAGATAACATTAACCTACAATTACAACCTAAGCAAGTGCTTTAAACTAAATAAACAAAATTACATTTTTAAGCATTACTGGATGCAAGGTGGGGTCAGGTTAGGAGGATAGGGTGTGGGTGAGCACCCTCTTTAGCACATAAGTGTAGTTTAAGCTGAGCTTTGAAGAGGTCCACAGTTCATAAGAAAGTGATGTGCATTAATGATATTGAAAGGAACATTTATTTTGTTAGTTGGTGCTCACAAGTCATATGTAGCACCGTTGCCAACATGATCCATTCCAGTCTGTAGGTGCTCATCCAGTCTGTTTTTATTTTTGCAATCTGGGACTTGTTGCTTGAGTTTTGTAATGGAAAAAGCAGAATTATAACTCCCATAATGCAAAGAAAGAAACCGGATTGCATAAGCACTTACAGATTGGAATGGATCATGTTGGCAACTATGATGTCGTTTTCTTAGCTGCTGGGAAATGAGTCCAAAGGTAATTTTGAAACAATCTACTGACTCAGTTTTCACTTTGGGGCAAACTGGTATAGCATGCATTTGGTAGAAAGCCATATTGCTGGAATTACTAGCGACTCCAGAGTTGATCAAATCATTAAAAGGAAGCCAGGCCTCATCAGGAAGACTAACCACAACAACGGTGCCATACGTGTAAGTTTATAGGTCTTCCCTGATAAACCCGCTACTTCGCAGACCCCTACATATTGACTGGCTCCATGGTTTCTTGCCATTCCGAGGGATATCCTTTTTTGTGTTATGTTTCACAGCATGCCCTATCCCACAATAGATAATGTTCCTACTGGTAAACTTGCATGAAACAAAATTCAAGAACGTAAATGAAAAATTAAATATAATGTTTATTAATCCACTCTAATAAATGTATCAGTTTTAAAACTTGTGAAGTGATTTCCTTTTTATATAGCAGAGAACAAGAGCCATGGGGGTTCGACACCAGAAGACTGAGCTATAATTAATGGTTTCTGATCAGCAGTCATTGTTCATAACAAAAGAAAACCATGCATGCTGCCAGCGCTTACCGTATCTATCTATATAAGGAGTACTGTGCTTTAGCGTGACTAAACACAAATTCCAGGTATTATAGTGAATTCGGGTACGCCTTATTTAAGATGACATTTCTGAATTGTTGCATAAATAAATGATTCTTGATAAGAGAATATATATAATGTAGTTTAAGAGAATATATATAATGTAGTTTAATGCAAGCTGCAATCAATCAGGGCCGAACAAGCCATATGCCCAAATAGCAGAAAGATTACATAAACTGTAGTCATTATGGGTGAAAAAAAACAGAAAACTGTTTTCTAGGTTAAATGCATACTATTTCTAAAAGCATATATTTCCTGCACTCCGTCCGTACATCAGGCCCAGTCTAAATGCAGCAAAGCAAGCTCCTTTGTTACTCCCGTAGGAAAGAAAAACAGGTTCATGGTGAAGGACTTCCTTCTATTGGCTATGGCCTACTCTCATCTTACCTACTCTTCCCCAGCCAGCACACCTGTGAGGCTCGCACTGTCCGAATACAACTGCTCTGTGTCCTTTTCTTCTCTCTAGATACGGTCTCCATATTTAATGTGGCAGACACAAATGGTGGCTGTAAAATGAGAAATTCCAATTTCCATTTTAGAAATCAATTGGTCACATTTTGACCTCTGTATTGAGTATGAAAAAGTGAAGATTGGATTTTGGCAACTTCCCTATTTCAGGTCTTAGCTCATGCGGTTTTGAGAAAGGTCAGTTGCACAGGGAATTCAAAATGTACCTTTCTTTTAAGCTCTTAGGAGACTATTTGTCTAGCAAGTGACCATAGAATTATAAAGGTTGGATTCTGGTACCTTCACCCTTTCAACCCTTAGCTCATGTTGGCAGTTAGGAATTCAGCTTTTCAGGAAACAGCTTTCTTGGCTAGCTCCTCTATTTGTCTAGCAGGCGAACAGAACAGCAAGGTAATGATAATTCATGTTGCTAAGGTCTGTACCGTTTGCTTTCCTTGTTCTATGTGTGTAGCCACACATTGCATTTACAGAACTTGGCTATGGCAATAATAGGGTTGCTTTGCAACATGGTATGCAGCTTGGTGATCTATGTTTGGTTTGCAGGCATTAGGGTATCATTTGTGCCCTGGTATGCATTGGGTTGAACGCTGGGAGCAGGCATCTTTGATTGGATTGTATTTTATTTGTAAAGCACAACGTTCGCCGGGGGCATCTTGGCGTTCCCCGTAGGACAGTGAAAGAATTAGCCTAAACAAGAAGTGTTTTAAGAGATTTGTGAAACGCACAGTGAACAGGGGTAGTTCAAAGCGAAAGAGGGAGAGAGTTCCAGAGGGCTGTAGCGGCCACTGAAAAGGATCGGCCGCCAAAACCTTCTATACCTAACCGGGGGAACAGTCAGCAGACAGGCATTAGCTGACCGCAAAGCTCGGCTCGGGATGTAGGGCAGGAATGTGTCCCTATGGTATTCTGCCCCCTGGCCATAGAAAGCCTGGTGGACCAAACAGAGCGCCTTGAACTGAATACGTTTAGTCACTGGTGACCAGTGAAGTTTGCGAAGGACAGAAGAAATATGGCAGCCGCGTGGAGTGGAGAGAGTTAGCCGAGCTGCAGAGTTCTGAAGAACTTGCAAGCGATGGAGTACATAAATAAGCAGGCTGGCCTAAATACAGGAAATTACAATAGTCCAATGAGAATGTAACCAAAGCAGAGATAACGGAGGCAAGGAGGTGAGTCGGGATGAAAGGAGTGAACTGTCACAGCAGCCTAAGCTGGAACTGGCCCCGTTGACAGACTGAGCTTACCTGCGGCTCCATAGACAAGGTAGACGTCGGTTTTATCCCCAGGTCCTTGACTGTGGAAACAGGCTGAGGAAAAGGGCCCAAAGAGGCCGGCCAGAAGGCAGGCGTCCAGAGAGAGGCAGCTGCAGGGGGTCCCACCACTAAGACCTCAGTGTTATCACTGTTCAGTTTAAGCTAATTATCAAGCATTCACTCCCGCATGGCCTCCAGACAGGCGTGAAATCTGGCAGCTGGCTCCAGGCTGGTAAGATCCAGACGAACCACGATTTGTGTGTCATCAGCATATGAATAGGAGAGGAAGCCGTGGGAGACTATCAACTTGGTCAGAGGCTGAACGTAGATGTTGAATATGACTGGGGATATGGCGGACCCTTGGGGAACACCACAAGTGAGAGCCTTAGCCGTGGAAAAGAAAGGAAGAAGAGACAGAATTTGGTGACGATCTGCAAGAAAGGAAGAGAACAGGCCAGAACAGTGCCAAAGAGGCCCGCCCCCGGCCAGTCGACCCAGCAGGACATCGTGATCGATAGCAATTGGTATCTTGACATAGGTTGTACAATAGGGTTGTTTACAAATCTGAGATGTTTTCTGTATTTCATGGTATTACTTTTTTTGGATGCCTGTTTTCTTTATGTCCGATGAAGTAGGGGTGATACCTAAGTACCTGTAGGCAGCATGAAAGACATGTGGTTACTCTTTCTGTTTTTTGTCTCCATAGTTGAAGTTTTTCAGGTGTTTGCTTGGTCTTCACTGCAACTTTTCACAGGGGTTTTGTTTTTCTTCCTGATACGTTTTCCTTCAAGAAGGTGCCTCACCCTCAGTCTGCTTCTTGTATCTATTTAATTCTTTATTTGGGCACTCTTTCTTTTGAATTCAAAGTGATGACGGATCACCAGCTGCCTAACTGTGGGAAACCCTTACAGCTGTTCTGACACTACTGCATTGTACAGGGGTTTTGAATCAGTCCAAATTATTGGGCTGGGCATACACTTTTGATAGGTCGCATACTAAGTATGTTTTGAATTGGATATATTTGGCAGATGTAAGAAGGTCGAGCATTGATACAAGTGACAAAGAGTATGTGTGTTTATGAAAAGCGTGTTCATACTTTGTTAAGCTAGGGAAGAGGTAGGTCAAAAAGCCTACAGGAACTAGTGGGAAATCAATAAATCTTAAAATATTCCTGATGAAACCATATTGTATACCACAGCAAGAAGGGAACCCTTTGATATGTTTATATTGAAGTGCATTCTGTCACTAATATTCATCCCTCAGGAAGAACAGCTCTATCCTTGTTGGTTGGAAGGGACCCCTTTCCTTAGGTTGTGGTGGCGTGCCACCTATCTAAAAGGGATAGCGAAGAGGAGAGACAGTCTGATTCTGCCACTGTTATGAATATATGTGGTTGGTCTAGAATGTAAGCATCAGGCTACTTCAATATGACCCAAAACCAGGGTGCCCATAAAATTAAGTCAGTGTATTGGTACATTCAGGCTGGGATTTCAAAACTGTTTATTTACCCGACGTCTGAGTGTGCATCCAGTTATGGAATAAAGTAGTTAAATAAAAAGTGCTTGCATTATAACTGGGTATCCCCCCTACTGAAAAGGATATCCCATGACATTAAGGTTGACCAGTTTCTGCAAAAGAGTTGCTTAGCTTGCGTTCATCAGGACTGTACATCACTCTGCTGTAAATGGTTTATGGGTCAGATAACCATTACAGTGTCTTCCACATCTAGGCGGCTTTTTTCAGTTCTGTAAGTATCTTGGTGTGTTATTCCTTGTTGGTGTCCACTGCCAACTAGGTGGTTTGCACAAAGGTTGCATGATTCACTCGTTGGTTTTTCATAGTGCGTCCAGGTTGCCAATCCTGCATTTACTCTGGACTATCTACGCAGCGCGTTCTTCTTCTTGTGAGCCGCTTAAACCATTGGTGGATTAGTATTCAGTCTCATACCCTTTCCATTGGGCTAATGACTTGAAGAAACAGTGTCAGTGAAGGGACAACACAAAGTGGGCTATTCATGGAGCACTCTAAACTTGCAGTGTGGATTTCTCGAACACTTACTCTCCACACCGAGATTCAGATTACAGAAAGCCAGAGGAAGTGGCTTCCCTGTAATAGCCACTAGACTCTGGAACACTCTACCAGTCAAACTAAGGTCCAAAGATTCTTTATGGGCCTTCTGAAAACAATTGAAAACTTGGCTCTTCACACAAGAAATTCGGATCTAAGTCTTGCTCACTAAGCTGTAACCCAGCAATTCCTGCAACCAACATGTTAAGATTATGTTACAGTTCAGCATTTTAATCATACTATCGGTCTCGCATACATGTATCTATGTAACTTTGTATTCATTTTGAATATGCCTAGCTATAATCATGCAACTACTGTATTAACTACTGTCAAGAACAGCGCCCAGCTGCCTACGGGTTCAGTGCACTTTACAAATTGCAAAAATAAATAAATAAAGTTGTAACCTAATCTTAAAGGGTCTTTGTCCTTTCAGGGACACCCAATTCTACAAAGCAATGTTCAAAAGAAGTGGCAAACAGAAAGATCCAAAACCTATTCTTCACATGTTCTCAGACTCTTAGCTAACCCCTAACCTATAAAACACAAATGTTCTAGGTCCTGGCCAACAAAAGCATCCTCATAGTCATAGTCATGTTCTTAAATGTATAGCTCTTGACAGTAAGACAACATAAGGAAAATTCTCCTGGGAATCTTCTTCCAAGTATCACTCACAGCCTTGACCCTTCTTCAGTCTTCCTGCCTTCCTGATGCACTTTTAGACCTCTTCCAGGCACCTGGGCTTTCAAACTGCACTCTTAGGCTTCTCCTCTGCCTCTTATCTTCTAGCTTGTACGAGGACTTACTGCAGCACATCTTGCTGCACCGTTAGTCTCTCCCCAATGTCTGGTACTCCACAATACCTGTTAGGTCTACTTCAGACCTCTTGAGTCTTGCAATGTTCGGGTCTCTCCTAGACCTCTGGATTCTCAGCATTGAATATTCAGTTCTCTTATAGACCACAGGCAGTAGGCACACCCTTTCATCAGGCTATGAGTAGCAAGTAGGTACTCCAGCAAAGGGGCCACCTTGTACCAAGAAGCTTGCTGCTTGTCTCGGCAGGGGGTGGCGAGGACCACCTCCTTCTCCACGCCTGCTGCTGTCTCTGCTGGGTTCACTCAGCCTCTTTCACATATATGCCAACCCTCCCGATTTAGGCGGGAGACTCCTGATTTTTCTGCGAAAAAGAATGCTATTTTTCACATTCTCCCGCCTAAAATAATTCTTTGCCCAATGCATTCCTATGGGGAAATTGTTGTCTCCCAATTTCTCTGAAGAAATCTCCCTCCCAGGTGCGTCAGAATGTTGGCATGTATGCTTTCATAATGCCTCAGTGCTAGCTGTATTTGTGCTGCCTCTTGTGTTTGACTGGGGCCGCTCAGTGGTATGCCCTGTATTGGATTGGCCTTCTCCCTTGGTTCCCCTTAACAGACTCTTAAAATTGCAAATGTACCTTCTCTGCATTGGGTAGTTGCAGCACTAGTCTCACCTGGCAGTTGCACGGCTTTGTAGGTGATTGTACTGTTCATAGATAAGAAGCTGCCTCACACTCATTGTTCTTCTCTCACTGGAATGAATATTTGTACACACGTGCAGATGTCTCCTGGGAGTTCTCTTCACTCCATTGTTTGTAAATGTGTGGGCACAATTCAGGGGGTACACCCCCTTTTGGCACAGCCGTTTCGCCGCGGGCCGGTTCGGCGCGGCCAGTTGGCCGCAGCGGCCAGTTCGCCGCGCCCATTTCGGCGCGGGAGCCTTTCTGGCGCCGCCGATTTGGCGCGAGGGACGTTTGGACGTGGCTGACATTGCAGCCACATCTAAACTCCCTCACGCCAAATTTAAAAGCATAATTATTTTCAAATGCAGCACGTTGACAGGAACTGTGCCTGACAACTTGTTGCATTTGAAAATAATTTGGGGTCAAGTGACTGGCGTGAAGTGTAGTATTTTTTATTGTGATTTTCCCAAATGCTTTATTACTATTTTTTTTATTTGACTGTTCAATTATGTGAGTTAAATAGGCAACTTTTGCTGCCTCAGGCAAAAGGCCAGTTCGGTCTTGTGGTTAAGTTCCAAGCCTCACAATCTTGCAGGCCATGGTTCGTGGCTGGGATAAAGCTTTTAATGTTATTCTATTTGAAAAAAAATAATGTGATATTTTGCAAATATAATAAAATTAAAAGCTTTAGCCCAGCCACGAACCATGGCCTGCAAGATTGTGAAGCTTGGAACTTATCCACAAGACCAAACTGGTCTTCCTCCTGGGGCTGCAAAAGTTACATATTTAACCCTTATGAGTGAACAGTCTAATAAAAAGAAATAATAATAAAGCATTTGGGCAATTCACAATAAAAAAGAACCCTCTGCCCACTACCACCCCCCTCCTCCCACCACCTGCCCACTACCACCAGCTACCACCTCTCTCCTCCACCCCCTGCCCACTATCACCTACCACCTCCCACCACCTGCCAGCTACCACCTATAACCCCCTGTCAGCTACCACCTCTCTCCTCCACCCCCTGCCCACTACCACCTCCCTCCTCCCACCACCTGCCAGATACCACCTCTAACCCCGTCAGCTCTCTCCTCCACCCCCGCAAGATGCCACGAACCCCCTGCCCACTACCACCTCTCGCCTCCCACCACCTGCCCACTACCACCTGTAACCCCCTGCCAGCTACCACCTCTAACCCCCTGCCAGCTACCACCTCCCCCCTCCCACTCCCTGCCCACTACCACCTGTAACCCCCTGTCAGATACCACCTCTCCCCTCCACCCCCGCAAGATGCCACGAACCACCTGCCCACTACCACCTCTCTCCCCATGCCAGGGATTACAGGGATTCGCTGGAGGTAGTGGCCTTGTGGTAAGTTCTCTACCCCAGAGTCTTGCAGGCCATGGTTTGTGGATAAACTGAACCTTTCTTTAATTTCCCCTTTTAAATAAAAATAATGTGATATTTTGCAAATACAATCAAATTAAAAGCTTTAGCCCAGCCACGAACCATGGCCTGCAAGATTGTGAGGCTCGGAACTTAACCACAAGACCAAACTGGCCTTGTGCCTAGGGCAGCAAAAGTTACATATTTAACTCGCATAATTGAACAGTCTAAGAAAAAAAATAATAATAAAGCATTTGATATGATATGATAGTTTATTTATATAGCGCCTATACACAATGTGTCTATCATATCATATCAAATGCTGTATTATTTTTTTTGGGCAATTCACAATAAAAAATACTGAACCCCCCCCCCCCCCCGCGCGCCAAAACATCCCCGCGCCCAATTGTCTCCTGCGCCGAATCGGTCGCGGCGAATCGGCCCGGCCGAACTGGCCGCGCCTAATCGTCCTGCTCCGCAATTCAGGAAAGGTGATTTATTTTCCTATTGGGGGGAAGAGGACTTGGTGGGTTGAGCGGCTGAATTCGAAGCGTTTGAACCAATCACATCCAAACTTAACGCAGGCATATGAAAGGGGCAGGCAGAACCAAAGCACCATGAATCCTCCCGCCCTCTAGGTCATCTGGAAATCGGAGCTGCGTAGCAGTTAATCACGAGCGCCAATTAACGGCTGGTTTTAAGGAGCCCTGGGAGGTGAAATCCACCTCAGCAAAGGATGGGAAAAGAATCTGTTTTCATAACAAACGGTTCATAATCCACACTGCACACTTTCTACTGGAAAAAAGTTACGTCGTGGCTTCTCTGCCGAGGCACGCTCTCAGCAGTGCCAGGGAAAGGTCACCGCAAGGGTTACATTTGCGAACATAATAAAGAGTGGATTCGACACGAGCACAACTACTTCGGGCAAAGCTTCATTGCCAGTTTGCGTTCGGGCGTGCTGCGGCCCCAGGTACCACATTAATCCATCTCGACAAAACAACATGTGGTCCTTTTGAGGGTTTGTGTGTTTTCTCTGTGCTTGTGATGGGTCATCTTATCTGCCATCTCAACGCAGCAGCCTGCGCGCTCTGGCCCCAGCACTTCCATTCTGCATGACTGCGTTGGAATGCAAGGCCAGTAATTATTTACACGCTGGAATGCAGCTTATTTTTTTTCTCCAGCGTCAATGTCTAAAAGTGATTTTCACCAGTTATTAAGAAAATTCATACGTTTTTTATTTAAATTTCTCCAAAGTATCCTTTTTTATGAAACCAAACTTGGGTCAAAGAAATTATCATTTTTTTTGTTCATCCCTGGTTCTGCTTAAAACTACATTCTGTTCGATGCAATCCAGTATGGGGTTGAGCCCTGTCTTTTTTAAACTTACAAACTGCTCTTTGGAAATTTGCACTGCTAGTGTCTGGGCCCGGCCACTATCTCTCTGAGCCCTTCCCCACTGAAGCGGAGTTTCTTCAGAACTGTCCCAGAAAATGGCACCAATGCGCCACGTGACTTCCTCCCAAAACATGTAATCAAAAGTTCATTTCCACGGCTGACATTTATTCCGTCTGAACCTTTGTCACATGCTGTGAAGACATTTGGCGCTGCTCCAATTCACGTGCCTTTCCTCATCCTTTCCTTGTCGCTGCCCTCTTGCATTTACAGTTAGAGGGAGACCTTTTCGAAACAGGGCTCTCAGTCGGAAGCCTGTTGCAGTGTATACTCATTAAGGACTTCACAGCTAGATATTACCTTTAATTTGATATACAACAGATTTTAATTGTTTCATGCAAAGAACCCCAGTTTTCCTGGTTTGCCAGTTTATAGGGCGAATAACTGTGTGATCACAGGAACTTTGAAGTTGCAAGATTTCAGAGTTTTGAATAGAGGAACCAGGCCTATATTTCTTGGTTCCAACACTGATGCTTGAGCTATCAAGCAGAGCTTCCATTTAGAGAGCGCAGGCCTGTCTCTGGTTCAGGTCACTACTTCGAGTTTTATTCACAAGACATTGCACGCAAAGAAGCATGAAACACAGTATGACTTAAATGACATTAAAATAACATTGGTTACACTGGGGCCCATTTTATTACTGGGTATTGTGGGGCTGGCGGCGGTCACTCGGCCGACCTCACTGGTGCTAGGGGCCCCAGCACCATGTTGGTGTGCCGGGGTCACCCAGACTTAGAGATGTTGCAGGGCAGAACCCTGTGAGGATGTGGGGACACAGCCTCGGTGCCGGAGAACCTTGGATGCCGGCAGCATCCTGGAAGGTGTGTGCCTGGGCTGGACCCAGGGCACCTGGCTGGTCTTGGGGGCCCAGACCAGCTGGGACCTGCAGGGCAGTGATCACACGGCGTGGGTCTGCCGGACCGTAATCACACGGTGTAGGCCTGCAGGCCCAGAATGAGAGACAGAGACAACAGATGTTCCATGGATGGAGTCTGCAGGCGTTCTGTTGCTCGTGCCTGCACGGGCACCTTTTATTCATGGCCCATCTTAGTTAGTTTAGTTTAGTTTATTTACTTATAAAGCGCGAGCAAACCCTCGGGTCGGGTAGCTGGGCGCATTAAGCTTGAAGCAAGGCATAGGATACAGAAGGTTGTACATACAGGATACATAGAAGTGCCCAATAGGTATCATAGGGACCGGGTTACAGTATGGGCCATGTCAGGTACAGGTTGATAGGTTACAATGGATAAACAGTTTTTAATATATATTAGCATGCAAGTAACTAATCTTATTCTCTTATTCTCACTGAGTAGTGAGCCAAGTTTCGCCATCACCATAACCAGTACAAAAGGGACCCTATAAAAACTCAAACAGAAAAGAGTTGAGTAAACATTGCTTTATTAACACACAAGCATTCGCGAATGGGCCACAAGTTCAACCGTCTCGCAAAGCAAGTCGTCAAAGTGTCGCCCTTTCCCCTGCACATCGTGGTCCTTTTATACCCATCTGTTTTACATTGTCATACATTGCTGCACATAGATTATGTCCACCACAAGGCGGTTCCTCCCAGTCATGACTTTGCATCAACGGTCAACAGTTCAACATCTGCTATTGTGGTTTCCTGTTATCTGTTATTCGCTCTCTCTCGTGCCCCTCTGTGTCCTTATCTCTGTGCACGAGGCTGTGCTTACTCATTCCTTCCCCACCCGTAATCTGCAGATAGTTTTAGCAGGCTCAGCATGCTTCGACATACAGTGACCAAACACAATTCTTCTGTTAAAAACAAGTTCTTGCCAGGTCAGCAGGTCTTAAATGCCGCTGTATAAAGAGAAGGCCTCTTCTTTTAACAAAGGGTACATTCTTTTAACACATATGGTGATTAGTACAAACTCCAAGTGTGAGCACAACATTACATATGTATGCGTACCTTCAATCCACCCTTTGCTCACACTTGAGCATCAATCTAAACAGTCCTAGCATAAGCAGATGGCAGGAAAGCAACATCATCACATACTGTATGTACCATAATCTTCTCCAGGCCTCCCATGTCAAAAAATTCCTGTTGTACATGGCTTTTATCCATTGGATTTAGGCGCGTTATGCTGGAAGAACACATGGAAACACAGCACGACACACATACCGGGAAGCATTGGATGCAGAGACAAATTCCTACAACTATTGCCGCTAGAACCAGTATAGGCGTAAGAAGTTGCCATCCAATTTCTTTCAGGAGCTTCATCCACCAGCTATCTCCTGACCCTTCCTCCTGGTGGATGCTATCCGCCACTTTATGCAGTTTGTTTACTCCATCCAGGATTCCTGTACTCCCTTCTGGTATGTAAACACAGCATTGGGATCCCACCAAAAAACAGACTCCGCCCCTTTCTGCAGTGAGTATGTCTAAGACATACCTATTTTGGAGAGCCACTAGCCGAATTGCTTTCATTTCATAAGTGATGTTTTCCATTAGGTCTGCAGATTCTTCGATTACGAACTCAAGGGCCCTGTTTAGCTTTTGGATTTCTTGACTGTTCATAAAGATGCCCGCTGGAGGAACCAGGACCCCCATCAGATCTATAAACGTTTCCCATCCTGTAGGTTGATACGTAGGAATTTTTGGGTTTACTGCTCGTTTATTTCTGCTGTGTATTTCTTTATGCAGAGTAGACGGGGCATATACCATCACAGCCGGCATTATTCTGGCTATGTAACATACCCCAACAAAATCTTTGGCTAACCACAAATAAGCCCTCTTGTTACAGACGTAGGCATGTCCTTCAATCTGTAACAATCCCTTCGTGTAGTTATTTAGATTCACCATTTGACTGCACCCCAAGATCATTCTTTGATTACCTCTTGCGCTCCTCTTCAAACATATATTCTTTGGCCTAAACTCTTGTGTGATGGTGATAGGGGGAGGAGGTTCTCTTACTATCTGTACCATAGCAGGTGCAAGCCCGATTCCCTCAGTTTTGATTTTATAGCGTATCTTTTCCTTTAGAAGGGTTTTGTTCTCTCCTCTAACATAACAAGCGGTATTCGGTATCATGTATTGCTGTGCTGACACTATTCTCATGTAAATTAATGTACACCCGGCATCCTCAGTAACTGGCGATGCGTACACTGGGATGCCTTCACTGCTATGTCGGGGCATGTGGGTGCAGATCCAGCAATCAGTTTTATTCACTACCCCATATGTTGTGTTTATTATCTTCACGTATTCATTTTTAGCATAGTCTTCCGGGTCGTGTTGGTCATAGGCATCTCGATTCCTGCTCTTGACCCAATCTGTTCTCCCTGTTTCATTTGACTCGGGCAACAGGTTCTTTAATTCATATCTAGATGGATGTTCCAGATACCAGAATATTATGGCAAATGCTATTAGTACTACTATCGTGCATACAGAAAACAAAATTTTGCCTCTTGTGGTACAAACTGGTGTTTTCCTCTTACCTTCTGTGTTTGAGGAGCATACACTTATCCGTTCAGGGACTAAACCAGCATACACGGGTGTAGACATAGTTCAGTATATGGCTCAGTATACAGCGTATATCAGTTGCAACCTAGCGATATAGCAATATCCCCTATTTAAAGCACCAGTGTCCTTATTACTCTAATAGTGGTAGGTCTCACTGAAAACCTTCATCCGATCTGTCCCACGTCTCGTAGTGCCTGTCCCAGGAGGGGAACGCCGAAGGCCCTTCAGGCTACAAGCCCGTCGTCTTCAGTAAGGCACAATTCTGCTAAAACCAACAAGAGAGTCCAAATGTTCATCTCCCTAATGATCAAAGTTCAAAACAGTGTCCTTACACGTTGCTTGGCACATACACGTCACGGGATCGGAGACGATGGGCACACCTACTAATGGCGTCTGGCAGTACTGTTGCAACCTGGGGTTGGTTGGTTCCCTTTTCTGGAGGAATCAGTAATGGAAGCGTCTTCTTGACGTGATTCACGTGGTACTAGTGCGATTTGCCGTCAACTTTTACCGCAGTTTGTGTTGCGAGGAGCACCTGAAACGGGCCCCTCCATCTGGGTTGCAGTCCGCTGGTGCGATCGAAGGCTTTTATAACAACCCAGTCACCGGGCTGCACGTCGTGACCTTCTCCTATCAGAGGAGATGGAGCTACTGCGTTCACCTGTGCATTAATAGAAATCAGTCTATTAGTTAACCCAATACAGTACTGTTGTAATGCAGGCCATGCTTGCTCAGACAATCTCTTAGGTGATATGGGGGTCCCAATACTTGGTGGACGCCCCATAACAATTTCGAAAGGAGATAAACCATGTGTACGCTTAGGCATAGTACGCATACTCAATAATGCAATAGGCAATGCATCCGGCCATTTCAGTCACATTGTTTTGCCCATTGACGACAATACATTCCCAATCTTTTGTTGTACCACACAGTACTTAAAACTTCTTCCATAGTTCTTGCGTTAACGTGGGTTGGACCATGAGCCACGCTCACTATCACAGGTAAGTATGCGTCAGGTAGTACCCAGGTGTTCGTTTTGGTATGTGCCCATAGCCCATCTACCGTCTCCTCGTATTGATCATCCTTGTGCCAAGATAGTCTTTCTTCAATGGTTGCATCTGCTTGGATTTCCTTTACGCGCTCCTTCGTCCCTTCCATAGTCACATCCCTCCCCACTATGAGCTGTCGGGCTTCCCACCGAGTGTCCCTTGTGGCAGCTAGTTTAGCCATCTGGTCAGCCAAAGAATTTCCCTGCGTGACATAATCCAGTGTTTTTTTATGCGCTGAGCACTTCACTACGGCCACCATTTTGGGCAGCGTAAGGGCTTGCAATAATTCAGCAATCAATCGGGCATGTTTAATAGTATCACCTTGGGAGGTTAAAAACCCACGCTCTCCCCAGAGTTTACCAAAACTGGAAACCACCCCATGAGCGTAGGCTGAATCAGTATAAATTGTCACTTTCATACCGCTGCTTAACACTAATGCTCTCGTTAGCGCAATTAATTCTGCTGCCTGGGCCGATTTTTCACACACTTTCCCACTCTCAATCAACCGTTCCCCTGTAGTTACTGCATACCCTGCTGTTGTCTCCCCATTTGGCAGTTTGAAACAGGAACCATCACAGAATAATATACCCTCATTATCAACCAGCGGGGTGCCTTGCAGGTCTGCTCTACCCTTAGTGTGTTCTTCCATTTGAATCACACAATCATGCCTAATGTCATCAGGTGAGGTGGGCAAAGGAAGCAGTGTCGCTGGATTCAAAGTGTTACACCGTTCAATTTTTACATTACTGGCAAACAGGATCATCTCATACTGTGTGAGTCTAGCTGTAGTCAAATGCTGTGTATGCACTCTATTCAGAAGAACATCTACCGTATGTGGAACCTTTACTGTTACTTCACTCCCTAGGATGATACCTGCACTTTGTTTTAGGGCTGTCGCTGCTGCAGCTACTGCTCTCATGCATGGGGGTAGGCCTCGAGCTACTGAGTCCAGAGTGCTAGAAAAATATGCACATGGTCTCTGTTTACCCCCTTGTTCCTGTGTCAAGACTGACACAGCGCAACCTTCCTGTTCATCAACAAAAAGGCAAAATCTCTTAGTATAATCAGGTGTGCCTAAGGCCGGTGCGTGGCATAGAACATCTTTCATAGCTGTCAGGGCTTTTTCCATCTCAGGTGTCCATTCTAATGGGCCGTTTTCTTGTACTTCTTTTAAGGCTTTTAGCATGGGCTGGATCAATACAGAGAATTCAGGAATCCAGTGCCTACAGTAGGATAAAACACCAATTATCCTTCGGAGACCCTTTGCCGTGTCTGGACCTTTTATGGACTGTATCAAAGCAATGCGATCAGTAGACAGGGTTCGCCCCTCTTCGGACAGCTCAAAGCCTAAATAATGGACCTTTTGTTTTACATACTGCATTTTGGCTAGAGCTACCTTGTGCTTTTTCTCTGCTAAGTGCATTAGCACCAATCTGGTCACATAATGGCATTCCTCTTCGGTGGCTGCACATAATAGCAAATCATCAACATATTGTATCAGAGCAGTGTTAGCGGGTAGGGCTAGGTTATCCATCTGTGTTTTTAGTGCTTGGCTGAATATGGCGGGACTTTCTGTATATCCCTGCGGGGCTCTAGTAAATCGATACTGTCTATCTCGAAGAGTGAAACTAAACAGGTACCTGCTTTCTTCGGCAATAGGAATGCTGAAGGAGGCATTTTTCAAATCAATTACCGTAAACCATTTCGCTGTTTTGGGAATTAAAGTGAGTACACTTGAAATATTAGGGACAACTGGATATCTGGGTTCTACTATTTTGTTTATTTCTCTCAAATCAATAATAAAACGATAGGGTAAGGCTTCATCACCTTTCTTGTGTACTGGAAGGATCGGAGAGTTACAAGGGCTATCATTTGTTGGCTCTACCACCCCTAACCGTATCATGTCCTGTACTTTTTGATATAGTGCCTTCTCTCCCTCGTGTGATATGCGATATTGTTTTATCCTGGGCAACCTGGCACCGGGCTTTAGTTTGATTACTACTGGGGAAACATCCAACACTCCTACATCATTCCCATGAGTGGCCCATAGTTCATTCGGGATGTCTTGGAGTTCCGGGGGCAGGGTTTGCATTACTCCTATCATACTCATAGGTTTGCTTATGGTCATTCTCACTCCCTGGGGGGAGCAATATATTGTGGCCCCTAGCGTTTTTAATGCATCAATACCTAACAAGTTTTCTGGGCAGTGATTGGTCAACAGCCACCCATTCTTCCATTTTACCCCATGAAGTTCCGCTTCTACTATTTCACTTACAGGAGTCCTTATTGGATTTCCCCCAAATCCAACTGATACCTTGCTTTTATCCGATAATGGGACAGCGGGGACGGCTCTGATATTCACGGAACTGTTTCCAGCTCCCGTGTCTACCAGACATCTCAAGTTTCGGTGGGGGCCGATCCTAATAGAGGCATAAGGCCCCCTTTGGTCTATAGGAACCTGCACCACTCCCGCTATCTCATTCCGGCATCCTCAGGACATATCGCTTGTGTTATCCTGAAAATCATCGTTATAGTATACCCCTTCACCACATTCTTCACCCTGGCATACACCTTGTACTTGTGTCGTTTGTCGTGGCTGATACAGTAGATTGGGGGGAGGCGGGGCCGGCCAGGGAACATCCCCTCTTGCTTGTCCGTCAAAGGCATTGGGTTGAGGGGGTTTAAACATTCTATTGTCTTGGTTGCCGTACCCACCAGTCCTATTTCCTGGGGCAAATGTTGTCTGTGAAGGGGGCCATATGCCCCTTACTCTCCCACCACTCTGGGGACACTGGGATTTCCAGTGTCCGGGTCTCTTGCAGAAGGCACATACATCTTGGGGTAGCCCATCCCTCCTCCCATATAGCGCACCTCCTTGCACTGTACCTCTTCCTGTCCCTTGGCCCCCTATCATGTTGCTACTATAGCCCTGTGACGGGCCGTTATAATTGTAGTTATACCTGCCTTGGGGCCCTTGATGCAACTGTTGCATCAACTCTTTGGTTTTTAAATCCTTCTCTTGTCGTGCCTTTTGTTGTCCCTTCACTCTTTCCCCTCTTTCGTAATACCTAGCCATTTCGAGGAGATCCCGGGGGTTTCTAGTCATCCATGTACTTTCTGCCCTCCTAATGTTCTCCTGAATTGGCCCGTGGAGCCCCTCTACAAAGTTTGTGGCAAAGTACCGTTGGCCCGTTTCAGACCCTATCTCTAGCCCACTGTGCGCTTTGAATGCTGCTTCATAACGCAGAAAGTACTGTGCTACTTCCTCACTTGCACCCTGTATCACAGCGGACAGTTTCTCCACATTCACATCAAATGGGGGTAACACCTTTTCTAGAGCCCTCAGGACTGCCATGCCATGCCCCCTTAGGGGTTCAGGATATTCCTCATGCAGTTTTCTATTTTTGCTCGCATCCATTACATCTTTCCATTTTATTGTTTCATTGTCTTTGGCACGAAAGGGGGTCCATATTTCTTCTGGGACAATGGCTAACAATATGTTATCTACATCCTCTACGGTAAATAACCCTGGTCTGAATAACTTTCCTACTTCTTTGTAGAATCCTGCCGGGTCTATACGGGGGTCGGGGATGGACTTGGTGATATGCATTAATTCAATTCGGGATAAAGGGACATACACATAGGTGCGCATCATGTTACCAATGGCTGCCTCTATGGTGGGTTGGCACTCTCTCATTGGCATTAATAGTAACTTTTCCGTATTTGTTTGTTCACTCACAGGGGCCTGCGCTGGTGGCGAAACAGAGGATTGATGACTAAGAGCTTTCTCTTTTATTTTTTTATAATCTTTTAATAGTTTCTCCACCTTAGCCATCCTCCATTCTTCCGCCCCTGAATCATCCACTCTTATATTAGATAGCAGTTTCTTATCCAATTCCGTCCTAATCCTATTCCACTGGGACACATATCTAGGCTCCTTTTCCTCTTCTATATCATCCACCCTAATAAGAAGATATTTAATTACGTTTACTTGTATAGGCCAGCCAAGGCCCTCCATCAGACTCACCAGGGTGGACATGGACTGCGAGTGTATGGATGCTATCATACGATTAGCTACGTTTTGGCCCGCCTGGTCTGCATCTTTGAGTTTAGCCTCTCTTTCCCTCACCTCTCTTTCCCATGCCCTCTTTTCCTTCTCCCATTCAACACCGCCCCTTATGACTTCCGCTATTATGTCGGACATACATCCCCATAACTGAACACTGGACGCAGTCACTGGTAGTAACGCGACAGCGTCCTGATATGCTGAGGGCAGATCCGCAGTACTCTGTCCTCTCAATTTACAGTTACCCTCATGAAAGGTATATAGTTTAGTGGCCACTGTCCTAAATTCCAAAGGTGTCAAACGCCCCAATTGGTCCCCTAGGCTGTCATTGAGGGGTGTGCCATACAGCCCGGTCATAAGGATTTGCAAGTCTCCATCTCTATCCTTTTCTACAGTAGTCGTTCTCCTATGGTCTATCAACCTATCTGGGTCTCCATACTTCATTGGGAATTCCACCCTTTCACCCTCACTGTCTGCCGGTGGAGCTGTAGCTCCTGGAAACAATAATTCAGTCGTTGTTTGTTCTGCTTCTAGCCCTATCACATCTTCATATCGAGGCACCGGCACGGCAGGATACATACCCCCACTGTTCTTAATCATCATATGTCTATCCAACTGATCTAGCCTCTCACCCTTCTCTTTTATCTCTAGATCATGTAATTTTTGATTTACCGTTCTCTTCTGCTCCTTTGCTTTTTGTTTATTCTGAGCATTGCGCCTGCGCATTGCTTCTACCCTCCATAGTCGTATAGCCTCAAACTGTGCGGGTCTAACCCGTCTTTTTACTAATTCTATTTCTATTTTGCATATGCGGTCTATGTCAAAGGACCCGGTATCTGGCCAATTATGTTCAATCGAATCTTTTGTATATTCAGACCACTCCCTTAAAAACAATGTCGAGTTCAATCCATGTTTAATCAACATATCAAATGCAGGGGTTCCTTCAAGGGGGGCATAGTGTCTCTTGCCTATACCTCCCTTGTGGGAAGCCGTTTGACCCATCTTGGCGGTATACCGCAATTGCCTAAAACACTCACCTTTCCCAAATATGCACCTATTGGCTAAAAATAATAATACATCCTCCTGGCGTATCTAACATATCATATAATCATTTCAACATTACTTCTTCATAGACGGACTTACCACCGTCCTCTTCACAAACCCTGAATCATTATTTCCTTATTCCATCATGCATCCGTCCATACCACTTATCTTAAGGGTCCCGCCAGAGTGTTCCGGACCCGAAGGGCGACAGCCTGCTGTTCCACCGCCGACGGAGCCGGAAAAACAAGGATGACGCGTTGGTTGCAATCAAAGGTGCGGATTCAGTTGTTGGGGCCCCGTGATCAATTCCTTCTCCGGTTCCGCCGCGGCGTTCCTCACCCAGTGACGGACTGTCGCTCCTTCGCGTCCCACTTCTGACACCAAAATTGTGGGTGCGATTTCTCGCCATCACCATAACCAGTACAAAAGGGACCCTATAAAAACTCAAACAGAAAAGAGTTGAGTAAACATTGCTTTATTAACACACAAGCATTCGCGAATGGGCCACAAGTTCAACCGTCTCGCAAAGCAAGTCGTCAAAGTGTCGCCCTTTCCCCTGCACATCGTGGTCCTTTTATACCCATCTGTTTTACATTGTCATACATTGCTGCACATAGATTATGTCCACCACAAGGCGGTTCCTCCCAGTCATGACTTTGCATCAACGGTCAACAGTTCAACATCTGCTATTGTGGTTTCCTGTTATCTGTTATTCGCTCTCTCTCGTGCCCCTCTGTGTCCTTATCTCTGTGCACGAGGCTGTGCTTACTCATTCCTTCCCCACCCGTAATCTGCAGATAGTTTTAGCAGGCTCAGCATGCTTCGACATACAGTGACCAAACACAATTCTTCTGTTAAAAACAAGTTCTTGCCAGGTCAGCAGGTCTTAAATGCCGCTGTATAAAGAGAAGGCCTCTTCTTTTAACAAAGGGTACATTCTTTTAACACATATGGTGATTAGTACAAACTCCAAGTGTGAGCACAACATTACATATGTATGCGTACCTTCACCATGGCTCTGAATGACCAAAATGATACCTCAGATCTGATTGTTATCGGGAGTGAGTTCCAGCACTTCGCTGTTAGCACTGGGAAGCTAGAACCCCCAGCTGTTGTCCGATTCAATTTAGGGATGTTCAGAAGATGCATCTAAGGTGTTCTGGTAGGTCTAGAGGTGCTATGTCTAGAGAATTTGTCTGATACATATCTGGGGGCAGTCAGAGAGAGACATTTGTGTGTGATGACAAGCAATCTTAGTTTAATTCTGTCTCGGATGGGTAGCCAGTGGACTTCCTTGCTGATGGTAGAGATGTGGGCCTTACGCGGGAGGTTAAGGGCACATCTAAGTGCATTATTCTGTAAGACCTGGACTCTATTCAGGTTGATGTTGGTAGAGCCTAGGAAGAGAGTATTGCAATAATTTAGTTTCGATAGTATCAGAGCTCTAGACAATGTGAGGCAACTAGTGGTGGAGAGAAATGGTCTACAGGCATTGATTAGCTTGTTTGTATAAGCCGTAGATGCGATAGTTGCATTTATTTGTTTTTTGAGCGATAGTGTAGAGTCGAGATACACGCCCAATGTTTTAACTTCTTTTGAGACTTTTATAATGTTACCGTCAATCGTAAAAGATTGATACCTGGTGTCCAGTTTGTTAAGGTGGGCTTGAGAACCTACAATGAGTAGTTCTGTCTTGTCATCGTTCAAGCAGAGGCTGTGTGTGGCCATTCATGCTTGAATTTCAAGGTAGATTTCATTAAGCTTTGCAACATCTTAAAAGGGCAATAAACTTGGGAGGGCCACACAACATTAAAAGGGCAATACACTTGGGAGGATTACACATAAAACTCCTCCTTTTTCATAACAAACAAAACAAACGTTGCTGAAACATAAATGAGCCCCTGCCCCCTATCACAGAATGGCAATACTTATACCACTTGGGAATTATAGGGTAGACAGCTAGTAGGATATGCCACGAATACATACACAGGGACTCAGATAGTTGCAGACATAAAACACATATCAACACACTCTAAACATAATGACTGGTTGACAATCGTGGTTGGCAGACCGGCCATGGAATGTTGGCAGTTCTACCACATTTTACAAGACCCTTTATTAGCCTGGGATAAGTGGAACTTCAACCACTGAATGACACCCTTGCTAGCTGCTGGCACCATTTAGAGCATGCCTACAAACTACAGGAGCACAGCTTCACATCCATTTAACTGGGAGCACTTTAAGAATATAATCTACATACAGGCTCACAGCATCTAAACACATGTCTACTGAGTCTTCTCCGAGCTCTTGCAGGACTGCAGGAGACCAGTTCACTTTGCATCAGTGTCCGTTCAGGATAGTCACTACCACGGTCCAGGTCCATTGAAGGTACAGTTCAAAAGCCGGAAAAGCCGCACCTGGGAGCACCAGAGGCACATCGGCTTAGTCCCTTGATGTCGGGGCAGACAGCGAGACGCAGGTAGCAGGGTGTTAAGACTGTGCCACATTCAGGCTCGGTCAGTCCCTTGATGTTGGGGCAGGCAGCGAGAGACGGGTAGCAGGGCGTCTAGACTGCGCCACATAATGTTGACAGGGTAGGGGTGGCAGCATGTTACTTATTCCCCTTTTCTCGGCCACACTCCCCCAGGCAGGATTGTCACTTTACTGCAGTGGCACGGGAGGGCGCACAAGCACTCATGCAGAGGTGCAACCCTCCTTGCTTGTTCACCTCTTTCTGGTGGCGGGTGTCAGAGCCGCAAGACGTTGGTTGGCCGGACACAGGTGACAGGGTGTCTGGGCCACATCTTCTCCTACCCAGGCAGGAGTCACTGCTGTTGATGGGGCAGCAGTCCTGGCCAGTTCTCTCTTCCCTTCTTTCTGGCTGGATAACTGGGCAGCTGTTGTCCCAGATCGGGGCTGGCAGGAATTGCACCCGGGGCCACATCGGCCTGGCCCATAGATGTTGGGCCCGGTACGGCGACACTAGTGGCAGGGTGTTGGGGTCCCTTGCTACTTAGTTCTCTCCCCCAGGCAGGAGTGCAGTCAGGAAGCTGCCAGTAGCAGAGGATGCACACCAGTGGCAGGGTGCTGGGGCCACTTCTTTCAGTAGCAGAGGGTGCACAAGAGTGGCAGGGTGCTGGGGCCACTTCTTTCAGTAGCACAGGGCGCAAACCAGTGGCAGGGTGCTGGGGTCACTTCTTTCTCTTCTTTCCTGGGACTCATGCTCTCAGTATTCAGACTTGTAGAGGCAGGATGGTAGGCACCACTACCAATGGATTGTGCACATACACACACCGCAGCGACTAAGAAGATCGGGAGCTGGCTGCCCCCCTTTTCATTCCTGGTCATATTTCACTGGGGTCTGCATAAAAGGAGCTGGTCAGACACACTCACTATTTCCCTGAATGAGGCGCACAGTATGTGGATGAGGCATGGAACATGTATGTTCACAATCACTGCCTTATCTTTGCCCGGAGCTCAGATTACATGAGCTCTCACCAGTTCACTGCACAGCGCCCCGGAATCTTTACCTATCAGCTGGGCTTTTCTCTCACCCAGAGCATACACTAATCACCACCCATCGGCCCGGGTCAGTAGGGATGGGCACACTTTATGAAGCTCCGATGTCAGGAGCACTTTCGCTTCAACGCCTGGCCCGAGATCTGCAGGAGGCCATCTCCTTCCTGCTTCAACGTGGAGTGTTTCACAATTAACCGCCCTTTGGCCCAGAATTACTGTGGGGGCCACCGGCACCGCACAGTGCCAGCGGGCGTGGTCAGCCTCTTCCTTCCCTCTGGGAGCATACTGTTGTGGCCACAGCAGGGTGTGCCGTTTCTTCCCTCTCCCTTTCTCGTTACTCTGTACCAGAGCATGCACATTTCAGCGGGCGGCCCTGGGATTTGCAGCGGGCACTGATGTAGGCGTGTTACTTTTAGTAATTTTTTTTTTTACATTTGCTCCGACATGGAGCACAATAATGCTCCTTCCTTTCCTTTCTGCTCCGACATGAAGCTGGAGTGCAGGTATGTGCTGCCGCTGCCGGACAGGCTGGTTACTCACATGTGCGCGCAGCACCTTCTCTCAGCGGGGGCTGATTTTGCCTTTGTGTTGGGGCAACGGCTTGCCACTTCATCTTTGAAGCTCCGATGGTGGAGTTGGGCACTTTCCTCCATAACGCGGGAAAGGCTGCTTAGCGTCTTCTCTCTTCTCAGGGCTGCCGGCGAACCCTCTCCCCGGCTGCACAAGCCCCCTCTTTTCAGAAGGCTGCGGTCAGGTAGGATCCACCGGCAGGGTGCCGGGCATGGCATCCAACCCTCTTTTCTTTGGCAGTGGATGCCGCTTCCTCCTTTCTCCCTCCTCTTTCTTTTGAAAAATGAGGGACAGCATGGATGGGGCAATAGCAAGGATGTGGTAATAGCAAGGACGGGGTACATCACAGGAGCTCTTCCTCCTCCTCATCGCCATTATTGTGGGGCTAGCGGCAGTCACGCGGCCAGCCTCACTGGTGCTGGGGTCACATAGACGTATAGATGTTGTAGAGCAGAACCCTGTGAGGCCTGCAGCATTCTGGATGGTGGGTGTGTGGGCTGGACCCAAGGCACCTGGCTGGTCTGCGGGGCCCAGACCAACAGGGACCTGCAGGACCGTGATCACATGGTGCAGGCCTGCAGGCCCAGAATGAGAGACAGAGACAACAGATGTTCCATGGTTGGAGTCTGCAGCCATTCTGTTGCACGTGACTGCAGGGGCTCCTTTTATTAGCTTGGGCCTTGACATAGTCATGGCCCATCTTAAAAGGGCAATACACTTGGGAGGGACACACAACATTAAAAGGGCAATACACTTGGGAGGGTCACACATAACACTGAGCACAGTGCTGTTGTGAGGGTGGAAAGTGGCATACATGTTGGAAAGTTGTGTAAATGTGCATTACTTTAAGTAGAGGCTATTTTGTTGAAATACAAAGTAGCACGTAAGGTCTTACCTATTTTAATCAGGATTTTTCACTCCACTGCAACCTGATGTGCAAACAGATGTTGCGATTCTTAGCAAGTGTTAGACACTTAGGCCCTCATTACAACCTTGGCGGAGGACCATGGTGCTATTAGCACCATGGTCCATGCTGCTAAGGTTACGATTCCGCCATGGTGGATGGCGGAATTACCGCCCCATTACAAGGTGAGTGGGGCGGTAATTCCCCATTCACCAATGGCCCCTTCCCCATTCCCATTTTTGCCCCATAGGGCATAATGGGAATGGGGAAGGCGATTATTACGGCACCGTAAATTACGGTTGCCGTAATTATCGCCAAGGTCCCTTAGCGGGTTGGTTTTTAACGCCTGCAAAAAGCAGGCGTTAAAGTTGCCATCCCGCTAAGGGACCTTGTAATTAGGCGGTAAGTGTTTAACGGCGCCAACGCTCTTTACCGCGCCGTTAAACACTTACCGCCTGGCTTGTAATGAGGGCCTTAGATTTGGTATGCAAATACATCTAGGGCTGTATATTCATGCAGTGGTGCACAACATTTGCTTTGTCATTTCCTGGCAGTGTCTTCTGGGTCACTCACTTATCCCTACTGTAGAACTGGGCCTTTCAGTGCACTAGTGGTTATTTTGTTGGCTTGCAGCCTGGACATCTCCGTTCCCACCCCTTAGTCTTGTGAGGTGACCTTACTGCCGCATAAAATACTAGACAAGCAACATGTGTGCCATAGCCCGATGGTAAATCACATAACACACCCAGCTCTATTGCAGGAACACTGAGCAGTGCAACAACTGCACTTTCAGAAAATACAATTGCCAGAATATCACTCTATTGTCCCCTGTCAGTGATTGCCAGGCTTGCAAAATATCCCAGAATGTGTCCATAGATCCATAGCAGCCCCCTTCTTTCATTCTACAACTGCATTCACCTTTCTTTCACATTCTGTTATGGACTGGACCAAATCTGGCCTCCTGGCTTGCCAGTCGCAAATTACTATTCAAGAGTTTGCCCCGTGGAAAAATGTAAAATGTATCCTGGGTCAAAAAGCCACCAAGATTTAACTGTGTGCTTGTAGCATATTTCGAGCCCAACACGCAGCCACATTACCTACCTATTGCCCAACTAAACTGTTTCTCAGTGACAATTTGTTTGATGCCAGACAGACTTAGAACATACCTTTATTTCTGCAAATCTAATCTTTGATCCACCTCAATGGATCCACATGCACCCAAGCCTATCACAAAGCATTTCTTCCGCTTCTACATCACCCCATCAGTACGTCTGTGGCATTTCACCTGTTTTTCCTCCTCGTTGTCCTCTCTCTAATCCTTTTCCTCTGCAGACAAAGGTATGGATCCCTGGATGGTGATACAATGCACTGCAGACAAGCCAGGCTCTTCGAAACCACTACAGTGGTAATTTGGTGCAGTGTAAACACCTTGTAACAATATTGCTGTGAAATTGTCTAACACCATGATAGGTAGCATACAACATGCTGAGGGGTTGCAAATTCTGTCACACCTGAATTGTGTGGTGTCTCCGAGGCAGAAAGATTTGATTTATTCCAACAAGGTGATCAGAAGATGGGGACATGCCATTGTCACTGGAAGATCCAGGATTGTAAAATAGGGTCCTGTGACATTTCAATATGCAAGCTCAGAGGGGCAGACTGGAGGAAGAGAGACTTGGTTGAACAGAGTTCAAGGTTTAAATCCTACTAACATAGCTTGGTGGGTTTATTTGCATGTTGTAAAGATCTGCCGGTTCAATTCGAAGCCCAATTGTTTAGGGGGATTGTACATGCTGGAGAGATCTGTGTGATTAGGCCGCAGGTCACAGGTTCCAATTCCAGTAAAATAACAAAGAATGTTAACGTCCTTCGTAGAGAGACCCTCGAGAAGCTTTCTAGTGACAGATGATTCCAAAACCTGTAGGACAGGTAGGCATCTTCATGTGCCTGCTGCAGAGATGTGTATGTGGCCTTACTAATCTGCTAAGTAGTCTGTTCAGAGGTAGAACTGGGCTGGGACTGAAGGGTGTGACGTTCCCCTACTTTTAAGGAACACCCACCATCTATTCCCTTACTTTATGTCAAGCAGATCAGCATTCCAGCATGTTAGAGAAGGGTGCCATTTTGTAATAAAAAAAAGTAAATTACTTTTCACTTACTAGGGATTCAAACCGGGGCCTTGCAGGTAACACTCCAGTGTCACGTCTAACTGAGCTATCTCACTAGCAATGGATTGCTTTTGTTTAATAGCATAGACTGTTTGGGACATAAAAGCAATTCCCAAGCTGCTACAACACCCAAACCCTTGCTAGGTAGTGATCGGCATTTGTCTTCTGCATTTAAGCATGACTTGCTGGAACACAGCCAGCTGTCTGTATAGGTAATGAGGTTGTGTGTGTGTGTGTGTGTGGGGGGGCGGGGGTTCGTCCTGCGCATGTCCCTTAAGAAGTGTGAATGATGGATATGATGGATAATTCGAAAGGGGAGGGTGCATAAAGCTGCATGCTGTGGTGGAAAATGATTGAACATAATGGTGGTTAATTAAATTCATTTTCTTTCACTGCGCTTTCTTCTGTCTTTATGGCACTGTCGTAAAAGAGCAGTTGTGCGGTGGTGGAGGAAAGGCGGGATCCAGGTCAGTGGCAGATTTAAGGCAAAGGGCCCTGTGGGCAGCACCTGATACATGGCCCTAGGTGGGCGGGTCATGGAGGCGGAGGTTTGGGTGGGCGGAGTTCATTGTGGTCACAAGTGCACAATGGCAAACTTTACGGACAAAGCTATTTTTTATTAAGTTGTCTTTATTACAGTTACCTAGGGGTCTGACTAACTGGAACCAGGTAATGCTTGATTTAAATCCAGTAACATGGCGTAACGTGCTCTTTCTGCTACCCTGTTGTTGCAGCTTTTCCTGGATGTGTCTTTGTGGGGATTAGGTCTGGCGGTATTCCGGGTATCAGGTATTAATATTGCCACATATATGGTCGCCGTAAATAATATCGCAGCGAAAATGTTGTGGCGATATTATTTGGGTGACCATATATGTGGCGATAGGGGTAAATAAATAAATAAATAAATAATAATTTGGGGGTTGCGGGGGTGTCCCCTGCATGTTCCATGCAATAATGTCGCCACACAAAACGACCATTTTTCGGCGATATTTTTGTATGGCGATATTTTTGTGGCATAGCAAAAACAAAGAGGTGATGGCTGGAAGGTTTAGAATTAATCTTAACCACTGGCAACGCTCTGGGCAACCCTCCAGACCACCGTTCTTCGCCTGCCAAGCCATTACAGAAGGGAAAGACCATATGCAAATCAGGCTTGGCCCCACCCCAAAAGGGGCAGTCCAGCCCGAACTGCTAGGCCACATCCCCTCTGCACGAGACCACAAGCATCCCCAAACATGTTTCGCCCTTGTTGGGGCTCATCAGTGAGGAGTAGCTTGGGTCTCTAGGCCCAGCAGGCACGGGACCCACGTCTGGGCATACCCGTCCCACTCGGGGTGACATAGCAAAAACAAAGAGGTGATGGCTGGAAGGTTTAGAATTAATCTTAACCACTGGCAACGCTCTGGGCAACCCTCCAGACCACCGTTCTTCGCCTGCCAAGCCATTACAGAAGGGAAAGACCATATGCAAATCAGGCTTGGCCCCACCCCAAAAGGGGCAGTCCAGCCCGAACTGCTAGGCCACATCCCCTCTGCACGAGACCACAAGCATCCCCAAACATGTTTCGCCCTTGTTGGGGCTCATCAGTGAGGAGTAGCTTGGGTCTCTAGGCCCAGCAGGCACGGGACCCACGTCTGGGCATACCCGTCCCACTCGGGGTGACATAGCAAAAACAAAGAGGTGATGGCTGGAAGGTTTAGAATTAATCTTAACCACTGGCAACGCTCTGGGCAACCCTCCAGACCACCGTTCTTCGCCTGCCAAGCCATTACAGAAGGGAAAGACCATATGCAAATCAGGCTTGGCCCCACCCCAAAAGGGGCAGTCCAGCCCGAACTGCTAGGCCACATCCCCTCTGCACGAGACCACAAGCATCCCCAAACATGTTTCGCCCTTGTTGGGGCTCATCAGTGAGGAGTAGCTTGGGTCTCTAGGCCCAGCAGGCACGGGACCCACGTCTGGGCATACCCGTCCCACTCGGGGTGACATAGCAAAAACAAAGAGGTGATGGCTGGAAGGTTTAGAATTAATCTTAACCACTGGCAACGCTCTGGGCAACCCTCCAGACCACCGTTCTTCGCCTGCCAAGCCATTACAGAAGGGAAAGACCATATGCAAATCAGGCTTGGCCCCACCCCAAAAGGGGCAGTCCAGCCCGAACTGCTAGGCCACATCCCCTCTGCACGAGACCACAAGCATCCCCAAACATGTTTCGCCCTTGTTGGGGCTCATCAGTGAGGAGTAGCTTGGGTCTCTAGGCCCAGCAGGCACGGGACCCACGTCTGGGCATACCCGTCCCACTCGGGGTGACATAGCAAAAACAAAGAGGTGATGGCTGGAAGGTTTAGAATTAATCTTAACCACTGGCAACGCTCTGGGCAACCCTCCAGACCACCGTTCTTCGCCTGCCAAGCCATTACAGAAGGGAAAGACCATATGCAAATCAGGCTTGGCCCCACCCCAAAAGGGGCAGTCCAGCCCGAACTGCTAGGCCACATCCCCTCTGCACGAGACCACAAGCATCCCCAAACATGTTTCGCCCTTGTTGGGGCTCATCAGTGAGGAGTAGCTTGGGTCTCTAGGCCCAGCAGGCACGGGACCCACGTCTGGGCATACCCGTCCCACTCGGGGTGACATAGCAAAAACAAAGAGGTGATGGCTGGAAGGTTTAGAATTAATCTTAACCACTGGCAACGCTCTGGGCAACCCTCCAGACCACCGTTCTTCGCCTGCCAAGCCATTACAGAAGGGAAAGACCATATGCAAATCAGGCTTGGCCCCACCCCAAAAGGGGCAGTCCAGCCCGAACTGCTAGGCCACATCCCCTCTGCACGAGACCACAAGCATCCCCAAACATGTTTCACCCTTGTTGGGGCTCATCAGTGAGGAGTAGCTTGGGTCTCTAGGCCCAGCAGGCACGGGACCCACGTCTGGGCATACCCGTCCCACTCTGGGTGACATAGCAAAAACAAAGAGGTGATGGCTGGAAGGTTTAGAATTAATCTTAACCACTGGCAACGCTCTGGGCAACCCTCCAGACCACCGTTCTTCGCCTGCCAAGCCATTACAGAAGGGAAAGACCATATGCAAATCAGGCTTGGCCCCACCCCAAAAGGGGCAGTCCAGCCCGAACTGCTAGGCCACATCCCCTCTGCACGAGACCACAAGCATCCCCAAACATGTTTCGCCCTTGTTGGGGCTCATCAGTGAGGAGTAGCTTGGGTCTCTAGGCGACATTATTACATGGGACCGCATTCTGGGTGTGAGCAGGGTAGAAATTGTTCTAATGAAAGGGGCACGACGATGCTATCTGTGGCCAAAGGCCGCCTTGTATTTGGGGACCGTATAATATACATGGCGTTAAAATATTACACGAGCAAGTAGGCCCTAATATATTACACCTTTAAAGCGCTTAAGACCGAGATACAAATTATTTTCAAAACATTTTTTTTAGTGGGGAAAACTGTGTCTAGGGCAATCTTTCATTTTCATAAGTGCGGACAATCATATTCGAAGGAAAAAAGCACATTTATTTGTAAAAATGCCCATATAAATTGATTATCTAGAGCAGTAAACAGGGTTTATAAATAATACACTTGTCGAGGGCATGCATTAAAGGCCCCCGGTCTTTGGGTTGCGATAGAGCGCAAGTCCATTTTTAACTAAGCGCGAGTTGTTTTGAACGCGTGTACAATTTTTAAGTGAGTGACATTGCGTATAACCGCGTGTGTTCGGTAGCGATAGAGTGCGAGTCCATTTACTTAGCGTGAGTTGTTTTTTAGCGCGCATACACTTGTTTTCACGCGTGCGTATATTTGTTAATATGCGCGTGTGAATTTTATACGCGAGGACAATTTTTCACGTCTTGTGATTTCGCGTGTTTATCGCAAACGCGTGTCGAGAAAAAAACTATGCATTCGTATGTGTAAAAAGAAAAGGTTCACACGCAGAAGGAGAGCAGCATTCAAGAAAGTTTATGAGTTTCTATTTAATGTAATTTTATGCAAAAGGAATTCAATTCTTCAAAGAAAGACTGCATTTCACAAAAGCATTTAAAACTCGAACTTTATAGAGTTAAAAGAACTTAAAAAGCAAAGAAGAATATCTAAATCTGTAAGGTGCTTGCAAGGGTCATTACTTTAGGATTCTAAAGAGACTTGAATGGCTTGAGACTATATGCACTAAGCATTATAACTGTTTACAAGATATTCCATACAGATAAATAACCTCTCAGTCTTATACAGAGGTTTAAGAGGTAATGAAGTTAGAGTTTATTTTAAAATAATTTTAGAAAAGAAGTTTATATTAATATATAAGTAACCAAGTGTATTTGTTTACTACAGATACCAGAGCCTACCAGATGGTTGCAGGGCTGCAGTGTCTCAGTTGTTATTTTCTCCAAATTCCCCTTTCCCTTTCTTGGGGTTCTCAGCTCAGCTTATACTTAAGGGTTGAGAGGTGAACTCCAGGTGAGGGTCTGTGGGGCCAGCATCAGCTCCTGTGGAATTCAGTCAAGCTGGACCCTGACAACCTCTTAGTTGTCACTGAATGCTTGCTTCACCAAGCTTCTGGTCCTCTCTTGACACTCGCAATTCCACCAGATTATACCCTCCTCAGAACCGATAGGGCCCACTCACATGGAGGTGGTGTTGGCATCATTGCCAAGACCAAACTCCAATTAAGACCATGTCCCATTGAACACATCGCAGGCTACGAAATACTGCTTGCCAAACTTCCCATAAATGGTAAAACAACCATCAATTTAGTAGTGATCTATAGATCTCCTAACTCCAATAGCCATCCAGAAATAGACATCCCCCTACTATTAGCCCCACTCATCAAAGCTAACACCAAATGCATCATCCTGGGAGATTTGAATCTAGGATTTAATGACAGTCTAGAACCTAAAGCTGAAGCACTACATTCCTCCCTCAAGGATATGAGCTTCACCCAATTAGTGAATGCCCCCACCCATATCAAAGGAAGAATGTTAGATTGGATCCTCTTGCTCAACACAGCTATACCCATTGACTCTATCTCCCCTCTAGTCTGGACGGACCACCATAACGTCAAGTTCACCAACAGCTCTAATGAACTGCCTCCAATCAAACCCAAAATAATCAATTCCTACGAAATTAGAAATCCTTGTAAGCTTACACCTGAAAATCTAGTGCCCATGCTTTCCAAAGCTTTAGACACCCTATTAATTTCCAGCGACAACCCTTGCCTATTAGCAGATACTTACCCTAACTGCCTTACCTCTACCATCAACGCTGCAGCTCCTCTTACCACTAAAACTAAACGCTCCAACAAACAATTGTGTTTTTGGTTCAATAATGATTTAGTCTTACTTAGGAGAACTAAATGTGCCCTCGAACATGCCTGCAGAAAACACCCCACCACAGAGTCTGAAAAAACCTTTGAGGAAGCAAACAAATCCTATAAAACAGCCATTATCGCTTACAAAACGAATGCCTACAACGCACAGATCAGTAACGCTGCTTCTGATTCAAAAGAACTGTTCTCAATTCTAAAAGAACTGGAAAATCCCACCGCAGCGACTAACTCCACGAATTCCAGCAAAGAATGGTGCACTACCATTCAAGACGCCCTAGCTGCAAAGATTGACCTACTCCAAAATAAAATTAATTCCAAAAAGCAACTACTAGCGGACAAATCCACCCAGACAACCACCTCCTGAATTCAAATGAGAACCATAACACCCTCTTCCACTTCACTCCAGTCTCCCAAGAAATGTGCTGGACACCATATCCAAACTCAAAGCCTCTAATTGCAAAGGCGACGCCGTCCCAGCGCAAGTAGTTAAATCGTGTGCCCACACTCTTAATCATATTATAACCAATTTTGTAAATGCTTCCTTCAACTGGTTCAAGCTAGTATTAAAGAAGCCTGGGTTACGCCCCTTCTAAAAAAAAAACTACTCTTGATCCCGCTGTGCCCACTAACTATAGGCAATAACAACAGTCCCATTTCTACTCAAAATCCTCGACAAAATAGCCTACAATCAAATCCAAGCGCATCTGGAACAGAATTCCTTGGCACCAGGCAATCCGGCTTCCGCCCTAATCACAGTACCTCAAAATCCAGATGGATTCCATCAGAGACACAGGAAAACTCTGCATCGTCCTCTTATTGGACCTATCTGCAGCGTCCGATCTTGTGGATCATAATAAACTCTGCTCCACCTTAGCTAATGATTTTAACTTTTCCGCTGATGCTACCATGTGGATCAAATCCTTTATAGCGGAACAAACCTCCAGAGTCTCTATGGGCAAAAAAGCTGCAGACACCATCCCAGTCCCCATTGGGATACCTCAAGGCTCTTGCATCTCTCCCACCCACTACAACACATACACAAAGCTGCTCTTCTCAGCCTTAGACGATATGGGTGTCATCTACATCAACTTTACAGATGACACCCAGATCCTCATCCCACTCTCAGGGAATTACACCCAAGATACTTTGACTATCAACAAAATCTACGCATTAATTCAAAATTGGATGGCATTAAACAGCCTCTGCCTCAACAATGAGAAGAGATTCTCATTGTGGGCCCCCAATCTAAACTAGGTGCACTTCATCAAGACTACTTTTCCATTAACATAGATGGCACTATGATACCGGTACTAAAACATGCAAAAACTCTAGGAGTCTACTTAGACGCTAACCTCACCATGACCAAACACATTAGCTCTCTCTCTCCTCTTCTATCTCTTACACCGCCAAACTAATTGCCTTAAGCCATCAATTCCTGACCCCAACCAATTGCATTACCTTGGCCAGGGCGTTGATTTTATATAGACTTGACTACTGCAATGTGTTATTACTGGGCACATCCATCTCGAACCTCAATAAATTACAACTAATACAAAATAAAGCCCTATGAGCTGCCCTCGGAATAAGTAAATTTGATCATATCTCCAAGACCAGAAGAGACCACCACTGGCTGCCCATCAAAGCTAGAATTGTTTTCAAGACACTTTGCATCACTTTCAAATGTCTCCATAACAATGCCCCCATCTATTTGAATCACGCCGTAGCTAAAAAAGAAATTACTAGATCCGTAAAATCCAATAACCTTTCACTTCCAGCAATGTCCCGCTACAAAAAAAATAACAGAGCTGGGGCAGTAGCTTCCAATATCTAGCCCCCAAACATTGGAACTCCCTCGCTCTCATTATCAAAAATGAAGTTACTTTTATGGGCTTTAAAAAATTGCTAAAAACCTGGTTATTCAACCAATTCCAATAAAAACCACCACCATACCTGCTGTAAATAGTACTGTACCAGCGCTGTACCTCTGACTATTGTATATAGCTGTACTCTTCTATGTTACTTCATCCCTGTTGTAATTATCTTTTCTTGGACTGTACCACCACTTTGCTGTAAATACCACTGTAACTGCGCCATAATGGCCCCTTCAATGAATGTTCTTAATAAACTGTCTGTAATTTCACCATGATACATAAGGGTTTGGGTGAGTAACAAATGCAATAAATAAAATAAAATAAAAAATAAATAAAATTAACTGCATTTTTGGTGATTATAAAGAGAAGAAGTAGATACCTCGATTCCTGGTTCCAAGGGGACAGAAGGCTAGGCACTAAAAATACTCCAAATAGGGGTGTTATGGAGAGTATGTATAAAACTCCAAGATGCAGTAAAAATAAGATGAGATACATTTACTAAATATAGTAAAGGAAGGCTTACGCAGGGAAAATGTATTAAAGTGCACGTTTGGGGTTGTCAATATGTCAGTGTAAAGCTTTTGTTGTGTTTAAATTAAGAGATATAAAATGATAGTAAAAAATGAAGGATGAAAATCAAAGGAAACTAATATATCAATAAAGAAGTGACTCTTAAAATATCACTGATAAAGCAATAAGATACTATAAAACACAAGCAGGGAGCTACAAGAAATACCAAGAATACCAACATGGGCTGATGAGCAAGATACAGAAGACGTAGGGAAAAGAATTAGGGATTTATAAAGGCAGATAAGGGATAAAGAAGGGTATACACCCCAAGAGAACAAAGAAGGATCTCTATCAAGGGAAACTGGAGGAAGGCTAGATGACATCATAATAGACGAGCACAGAACCCTGTCTTTAAGTAGATTAGATATTGATGATGCAGAAAAAAGTAATAGCCATACAAGCTGGGGCATAGAAATGTCAGATGAAGAAAGGGAAAAAAGGGCTCATGTGGATTTTTAAAATAATTGAGTGTAGAAAAAGGGGTAAAATGGTCAAATCTGGAGGACCCCAAAGAGAGAACACCATAATCGACATATATACTGGTCGAATACAAGCACGATCGTGTAGTGCAGGGGATGTAGACCTGCCATATGCAAATAGATTAAGGGCATTACCAGGCTGAAGACAAATGGGCCAGACTAGCCCCACCTGGAAGGCAAGGAGTGTAGGCTGGTATGATTATAGACCAGAATGTTCACAATTCCCATTATTAGAGAAAGGGGGAGGACAAACACAATATATTCCATGCCAACAATTGCATAAAGATAATTTAAAAGACCAAGTTTAACTTCCAGTGCGGGAAAATGGACTTATGAACTAGAGAGAATGGGCCTCATTAGGAGCCACCCGGTATGGAAATAACGGTGGCGGTAAACCCGCCGCCATCGTTATTTCCATACCGGGTGATTCGGAGTCCTGCAGGCAGAGGTGTGATTCCCGCCAGGTCTGACCTGGCGGGTTTAACACCGCCCGCCTGCAGGAGGACGTGGAAACACCGGCACCATCACGAGATGGTGGCGGTGTTTCCATGGTCCTCATTTCCATAGAGTCCTATGGGACTCAATGGGAATGGGGATTTACCAAATTCCGCCTCCGGAATTCCCGGGTCACTGGGGTTGTAATGCCCCGGTAATTCCGGGAATCACGGAGGCAGAATGGTAATTCGAGTCCGGCGGTAAGCGAGCCTGAAAAACCGGCAGGTTACTGGCGGACTCGTAATGAGGCCCAATGACATCCGGAATGACGTTAGCCATAGGTGACATAAAAGGCTTGTTGGCAGCCATCATAGGAGAGAGAGCTGACATTTGGAAGCAAAAAGCATGATACGCATGTGTGACTGCACAGAACACAGGACATGATGGAGCGCCATTCAATAATTGCAGAGCAGATGTATGACAGGCGCTCAGAGTACAGTATCCCGAGACATCAGATATGGGTGTGGTTATGACTAGAAAATGGGGGAGGATTAAGACCCTGTGGCCTATATTGAAGATATTCAAGATAGATGACGTCTTGAGATGCGTGAACTGTGGGATAAAACAGTGGCAATATTTTACCACATTTTATGTCAGTGACGGCCCGAGCCAGTACAGTGGCAGATGAAGATACATGTGGAAATGGAAGCGAAACCATGGCCAAAAATACAATTGACAATCGTGCATCACTGCCGATTAATGCAGAAGAAAAATAAGAAGAAAGCTGAGAGTGGGAATCAGGAAGAGGTGAAGTTAGTTCAGAAAATATTGTCAAAAATAGCCTTAGAGGGAGCTGTATTGATGAATAATGAAGTGGGATGAGGGGGGTGACACAGGAGATGTCATCAGTACGGCAAAACAACATAGTGTATCCCACAGATCAGAGTGGGTACAATTTCCAGCCAAGGGGAAGAGGGAATGGGCCTATAGGTGAAGGATGAGGTGGATTTCAAAACCCTCAGGGAAGAGGAGGATTTAATGGCAGACAACCGCAACAATGCTGGAATTGCGGGAGAATAGGACACGTAGCCAGAACATGAAGACGTAGAGGAAGCATGCAGCAAAATTGGCAAGCTCCAAGAGGGGGCATGGGCTATGTTCGGCAATATAATACAGAAACGTAGGAGTATTATGGCCAAGATCACACACAGGCTCAGACATATGTGCTGCAACCACAGCAATTACAGCAAGCGCCATTACAAATGCAATTGCCAGAAGGACAATTACAGCAAGTACCCATGAAAACACAAGAGGTATAATCCCAGAAAGCACAGACACAACAGGCCATGGTACCACAATGGACTATGAATACAGAAGCCCAGCAAGCACCCATAACCGAATTAGGGAGTGTGGTCATGGTAGGAGGAAATCCTATCAAAGGTACAGGGATGAATCTATATCCACAATAAAACAGCCCAGAGAGCGACCTGATGTGTTCAGTGCTATGAGTGACACCAGACCCCCAATAGGAACCAAGGGTCAAGGTGACGATTGGAGGCAAGACATTTTCATGTCTTGTAGACACTGGAGCAACTTGTTCCTGTGTCTGTGAGGGAAAATACCCAATGTCAGGTACTGCCATGAATGCGCAGGGATTCTCTGGGGCAATGAGGTTAATTCCTTTTACAGATGAATGACCAATCTATATAGGAGAACATGACATGTCTATGCCATTGTTATATTCTAGGCAGACGCCAGTTAACATATTAGGGCGTGACTTAATGACGAAACTTAACACAACAATATGTTTTACTGACGAAGGAATAATGTGTTCGATCCCAGGGATACATTATATGAATGTGAGAGAGTTTATATTAGTATTTACAGGCCAGAAGGCATTATGAGGGGCCCCCTGCGACCCAGAAGTAGTCTTGTACGGAGTGACTATTTTATTATCGTGGTTACCCAGATTGATTGGTAAACTACTAAGAATACCTGATGAGTTTTTGGTCAGACCAGAAATCCCTATGGATGATTGTAAGGAAGGCATGGTATCAACAGTAAGACAGACATGCGGGACCACCGTTTAAGGGTGTTTATACAACTTCAATTGGGTTTGAAAAACACCTATCTAATTCTAAATCTAAAGATGGGAGCAAGCTACGACCATTAAAAAATAATAACGCAGTCCTAGTGGTGTCTTGTCAAAATAAAAGGGCCTATACTAATAAACCTATTGCCAACCCTTACCTCTAAATACAAATAGTGTGGGAAATAATGTTATGCAAAAGAAAATTGTTCAAGAAACAATATGTCAGGATATTCAAGCCATTGGCTTCCCTTCGCAATGTTTTGAGCACAGCATAAGGCGGCACACTCAAGCTTAACACAGTCTCTGCCTTCTGCAGCACGAGGGTGCAGTTCAAAACTCCAACATCATGGCCTTCTGTGCCAAAGTCTCTTCTTTCAGAGGGCCTGGTGCAACAAACAAATAATAAAGTTCCTTTCCTTTTCAGGATTCTCCTATGCACAAATTTCTTAGGTGATTTACTATTCACCTCGGATCCCCCCCGCCGGGCCCAGATCAGTTCTAACACAAAACCTTCAATCAGTCTCCCTCTGCCGGGCTCAGACCAATGTATCTATTGTAACACAAACTTGATTTAATACAAAGCTTTCAATTGATCTCCCTCTGCCGGGCTCCAACCAACTTTATCTACTTTGCCATCAACTTTCTTTACTGTATCAACATCGAAGACTTTTGATTGTGCACAGGAATTAGCTTGACCCATTGCAGGACCACTACAATTCCCAATCCTTTGCCACTCTTTCACTTTTGTCAACTCTCAGCTGGACACCTTACAGAGACCTTTGAGCATGCACACGGTGCTGGACCACTCTGTCAAAGGTATTGTATATCTTGGTTTCAAAGTTCAATCACTCATCAGCAGTTCAACTTTACTCGCATTGGTTATCACACACGTTTCATACAATGTTCATTCCATCGCTCGCCATACAGTGTTGCCGCTCACGACCTTGTCTTCAACAGAGACTGGTCTCTTATATGTCTCCCCAACTAACCGGCTGTGTTGATTTCACTGACGCTGCTTCGTTGTTGGAGCCAAGGACAGTACCACAGCAGCTGGCGTTTCTCCCCAGCTTGATTATCGACGCAGGAGGGCCCAGGTACCCCAGACACACAATGCAGGATTCCTCATCCTGGTTTCCTGGTCTTACGCTTTCTATTCTCGAGGCTTCATGAAAGAAACAATTCATTGTCAAAAAGGTCAAGGGACCTTCCCTCCTTGTGATCCCCTTCGTTTCTCCGTCTTTCTCCTCGTGTTGTTCTCCCATCTTGGAACTGCTGTTTCCTCGTATGCTTTGCCTCGCTCAGAGTGTGCTCTCGTGATCCGCATTTTATCTGTGTGGGGAAGTGTAATTGAAGTCAGGTGTACGTGATTATCAGTAATTGCCTGACCCTGCCTGACCATTGCATTGGGACACATTAGGTATAGGGCTCTGGTGTTAGTCTGTTTTCTCTCATAGTGGGCTGTCTGTGAGAAAGTGTTTGTGCTCTGAAAGGGGTGGGGTTGAGTTCCTAAGTATCCTACCTTGTAGGTTGGGGTAAAGGTGTTACAGGGAAGGGGATACCGCATCTCACCACCAGTGTCCCCAGGAACAGGAACTGGATCCAAAAGCGATGGCAGTGTCCTGCCCACCTGGATGACAGATCCCCGGGGACTAATGGATGGGACACCTTCTGGTTTCTCACATGATATAGAAGGGCAGATTTTCCCCTTGGAGCTAGATACAGTAGTGGTCAGAGAGGAAAGAAGGGTTGTTCTTTATGGGACAGATGATGAGGGAAGGGGATGGAGAACAGTGATAGCCCTCTGTGAAGAATACAGGTTGACAGATGAGGAGCTGTTTAAGTATGAGTACTCATATGCTGAGTACATACTTTTTATAAGTCTCACTTATTGGATTAAAGTAGAAAATAGAGAAATACAGCACAGAATGGCGCTGGTAAATAAGACAGCATCATTTCTCCAGGAAGATTTAGAGAAAGTGCCAAATACTTTATGTACCATGAGTCCATATGATGTAGGTTTGTTGAAAGGAGCAGGAACAGTAAAAATTAAGCTTACACCAGGAGCCTTTTTGCCACGTGTAATGCAATAACCCATGTCCAGAGAGGCGCATGAAGGTATTTTTTAGACCATTTCCACTTTAATGGAGCAGGGAATATTGGTACTGTCCTATTCTCCATGTAACATGGCTGTGTACCCGATGAGAAAATCAACATGGGGTTTTGGAGATTGATACAGGACCATCACCCCCTAAACATTATAGTCAAAGCCGAGTTTCCTTTAGTTCCAAACCCTGCGACAATATTGTGTAAAATCCCATCTAAGGTCAAGTATTTTACAGTCATAGACTTAAAAAAGGCGTTCTGAAACATACTTGTTTGCCCCACGGGTACTGTGAGTGCCCTTCAATCTTTAACAGAGTCCTTCAGATGGATCTAGGCAATGTTCAGCTCAAAAGTGTAATAGTCCAATACGTGGATGACATTTTGGTGTGTAGTGAGACAGAAGAAAGATGCAGAGAAGATTCAGTTAAGCTCATGGCTATATTTTCAGACAAAGGATACAAAGTAGAAAGGAGAAGCTACAATATTGTTAGGAAGAGATCTTGTTTATAGGACAGTTGATTTCTCATGAGGGGAGGAAAGTGACTCCTGAAAGAGCAGAAGCAATTATGAAGACCATAGAACCTTAAACAGTAAGGGAAATGCAACAATGTTTAGGCCTGTGTAGCTATTGTAGGGCCTGGGTTTTCGATTACAGCACATATATCCGACGACCTTTAAAAGGACTTAAAGAAGCTCTGGTGGGCAAGAGTAAAATAACATGGACAGATGAGATCACTGAAGAATTTCAAGAATTAAAAAAGGAAATCAGTACAGCCCCTGTGTTGTGAATTTCACATTATCTTGAAGAGTTTTGGTTATTTTCTCATTAAAATGGAGAAGTCATGACAGCAGTCCTTACACAGAAAATTACGTTAGAACATGGATACAAACCATTAGCTTACTATAGTGGGATTTTAGACCCAGTTATGAAAGGGCATTATCCCTGGGAGCAGTCCTTAGTTTCTGCTGCATTCACGATCGAAAAACATGTAATTATAACAATGGGGTGTTCAGTAACACTATTTGTAGTGTATGCGTTATTTGTGATTTTAGATAAGCCCAAAAGTACATTGACTACACAAAGAGCTTCAGTATACGAGGTCATTATTTCAAACCCTGCAATTAAAATTGTTAGATGCAAGACAGTGAACCCAGCAGCGTTCATAGCAGAACTAGTAGGGGAGGGTGATTATGTACATGATTGCACAATGTATACTGAACACTGTCATGACATTCCCCAAGCCAGAGAAAATGCTATTGGGATGGGGGAAGTTCTCTTTATTGACGGTTCTTCAGAAATTGACCAAAAGACTGGCGAAAGGCATACTGGATCAGGATTAGTGAAGCTGAACCGAGAGGGTGAATTTGAGGTAGTGAAGTGCAAGATTACCTTTGCATTACTCAGCACAGCCTGCAGAATTAGTGGCACTCCAACGATTTGAAGATGAGGAAGTGACGGTGCACTGTGACTCTGCCTATGTGAGGCCAACTGTACTCACAGGTTTGTCACACTGGAAAAGTAGTGGCTTCCTCAGCACAGACAGCACTCCAGTGGAACTTGTGGCCCCATTGGATAAGCATATTGAAGTATTATGACTCCCATTGATGCTCACAGTCGTAAAATGAGTAGCACATACTAAAAGGGAAGACGTAATTTCCTGCAAAAATAAAGCCACAGATTTAGAAATCAAGAAGGCAGCCTATTTGCCAACAATTTCCTATTTTGAAATAGGTGATGTTTAACAAATGACAGGACGAAGCATGTTGGTAAAGGAGGGCTTTTACATGCTGTCTATTGTCCAATTAATTGAGATACAAGGTCAATAACCACAGGAAGAAAATGTCTTATGGAAGAAATGGGGGTGTTCTTTATTCCCCAATGAGGCAATTTGGAGACAGGACAGCACTTGAAAGCCAGTTATGCCTCTAGCATTGTTGAGGGTAGCGCTGAAACAGCTCTACTACCCCACGCATGTGAATCGAGAGAGTCTAGCTGCTACAATTGCAGAAGAGTGGTTCTCACCAAATCTGTTAGAGCATGTACCACAGTTTATTGTAAATTACATGGTCTGCCAGAAATGTACTGCAGGGCACCCTTTGCAAACAGCGAGAGGAGCAATTCCTAAACCCAGTGGCCCATTTCAGCACCTACATATAGATTATGTGGATATGCTGCAGACATGTAACGGCTACAGATATATGCTGGTTGTGGTATGTCCTTTTTCTAGATGGATCGAGGCAGGTCCATGCACACACCCTGACACCACAGGAGCTACCAAATTCCTTGTGCCTAAGGTGTTTCCAAGATGGGGTGTATGCAAGGTTTTGCAGCCTGACAATGGACTGCATTTTGTAAATGAAGTGTTCAAATAAATAGTTCTTCTATTAAACATTAAGCATAGATTTTCCTCCACGTACCACCCACAGGCGAATGGCGTCTGTCAGAGATTAAATGGATTACTAAAGGGGAGGACTGCAAAAATAAAGATGACCTTAAAAACGGGATTGCTTCATTGCCTACCTATTGCCTTATACGTCCTAAGAAACCAGCCTGGCTCAGATCACCATCTAGCTTTCATGAGTAGGTGACTGGATGCCGCATGAGAACCCCCCTTGCTCCTCCAACTAGGTTAAAAACTGATGCCCATTGTGTAGCAAAGGTACTAGGTGATGAGATGCATGATTACCTAACAACAATGACTGCAAGTATTTCTTGCATGTCTCAACAGGTCAAAAATCAAAGGGAGGAGTCAAAGAGAAGCCACAAAGACAATCAATCCATTGAAGCAGAAGATTTGCTAAAACAACACAGCCTATACCCAGGGGACCAGGTGCTGGTACAAATGTTTGTACGCACTTGGAGTACGCCCCGTTTTGAAGTACCATATGGTGTGGGAGAAGTTAACCCTACAGCTGCCAAGTTAAAACGAGGAAGAGCTTGTCTGCATTTGCATGACATCAAACCATATGAAGGAGAAACCTAGACCCCTCCTGCAACTACCGACAGTGAAGCAAGAGAAGTAGTTCAGCGCATTCAGGTTCGTTCAATGGCCAATAGCATAGACAAGGAAAGGGAAGAGCACACCAGCACTTTAAAATAGAGAACAATATCTTTTAACATTCAATAAGCAATAAATAGACTTGCAGTTATCCTGGAACTTTTTAGATAGGCTCAAGGAACAATGTTTTAACATACTGGATCGAAAAGAAGAGAAGCACACTTTATCTTTATGTTACCCATTGTGATAACGATACACAGATTAATGTTTGCTGATTTTACATATATATATTACAGTCTTATCCAGCTTTAGTAAGAAGACACGTGAATATAGTGATGTTTTCCCAAACAAACCATATTATTTTCAGGATATTTATAGCAATCATTTTGCAGTTCTGGATATAAAAGTGTGACCCATAAAAAATTACACACATATATATATATATATATATATATATATATATATATTACATGGCCACGGTAGTGGCCATGTAGTTATGGTTAAGTTGGTGTTTCCATAGGAAGAGCACTTTTTGGGCGGCTTATAACTTCGCTCCCCCTGGACAAATCCACACCAAACTTTGCAAATAAAGTATATGGCCCACTCTGAATTTCTTTGCAAAGTTTGATGAGGATTCGTCCGGGGGGGGGAAAAGCTATAGGGGGTCCCAAAATTTCTTTTTTTCCCATAGACTGAATGGGAAATTTATTTTGCTCGCGCCTACAGTCCAAACCGGTGGACGGATTTTCACCAAATTTGGACCAGGAGCAGCGGCTTGGTCCCGAAAGCGTGCTTTTGCAAATTTGGTGAAAATCTGTCCAGTAGTTTTTTTTTAAAATGACCAAAAAGTAGGTAAAAAAAAATTTGTGATTTCTGTGTTCGGTCCGCGGACAGTGTCCTGATTGGCCGAGTGGCTTACGTCATGTCCGTGGACATATGGCGTGTTCACTGATTGGACGGTGTTAAGCACGAAGTGCGTCAGATTTTCGGTAGTGCTCGCCATCTTGGATTTGCGGACGTCCGCAGACAGCGCGGTAAATGTTTGTTCAAAATGTGTATTTAGTAGAGTGTGTTGGTGTGTAGAAGTGTTTGGGGAGGATGGGAGGGTATCAGATAGGTTAAATGTTGTGCTTTTTTATGTGGTAGACATTCGTTTTGTGTTCGATTTGTCTGCGAACATCACGGGTGTTCTGAAATTTTCTAAATAAACTGAATGGGGGGTGTTCTGAGGACTCAATATGTGTCTGTTTTGTTCGCAAGCAAGCTGAAACTGTTCTAAGAACACTTGCGGTGTCCTGAAATGTTCGCAAATAAACAAAATGGGGGTGTTCTGGGGACGCTGTCTGTATTGTTCTGTGGCAAGTTGAATGTGTTCTAAGAACACTCGGGGTGTCCTGAAATGTTTGCAAATAAAGAAAATGGGGGTGTTCTGATGACACTGTCCGTATTGTTCGTTGTCAAGTTAAAAGTGTTCTAAGAACCCTCGCGTTGTCCTGAAATGTTCGTAGGGGGTGTCCTGAAGACGCTGTCCGTATTGTCCGATGGCAAGTTGAAAGTGTTCTAAGAACTGTCTCGGTGTCCTGAAATGTTTGTAAATAAACAAAATGATGGTGTGTTCTAAGAACTCACGCATTGTCCTGAAATGTTTGTAGGGGGTGTCCTGAAGACGCTGTCCGTATTGTTCGATGGCAAGTTGAAAGTGTTCTAAGAACTGTCTCGGTGTCCTAAAATGTTCGCAAATAAACAAAATGGGGGTGTCCTGAGGACGCTGTCCGTATTGTTTGTTGTCGAGTTGAAAGTGTTCTAAGAACTCTCGTGGTGTCCTGGAATGTTCGCAGGGGGTGCCCTGAATACGCTGTCCGTATTGTTCGATGGCAAGTTGAAAGTGTTCTAAGAACACTCGGGGTGTCCTGAAATGTTCGCAAATAAACAAAATGGGGGTGTTCTGAGGACACTGTCCGTATTGTTCGTTGTCAAGTTGAAAGTGTTCTAAGAACTCTCGCGTTGTCCTGAAATGTTCGCACATAAACAAAATGGGGGTGTGTTCTAAGAACACACGCGTTGTCCTGAAATGTTAGTAGGGGGTGTCCTGAGGACGCTGTGCGTATTGTTCGTTGTCGAGTTGAAAGTGTTCTAAGAACTCTCGCGGTGTCCTGAAATGCTCGTAGGGGGTGTCCTGAAGACGCTGTCCGTATTGTTCGATGGCAAGTTGAAAGTGTTATAAGAACACTCGGGTGTCCTGAAATGTTCGCAAATAAACAAAATGGGGGTGTTCTGAGGACGCTGTCTGTATTTTTCATTGTCAAGTTGAAAGTGTTCTTAGAACTCTCGCGATGTCCTGAAATGTGCGCACATAAACAAAATGGGGGTGTGTTCTAAGAACACACGCGTTGTCCTGAAATGTTCATATGGGGTGTCCTGAGGACGCTGTCCGTATTGTTCGTTGTCGAGTTGAAAGTGTTCTAAGAACTCTTGCGGTGTCCTGAAATGTTCATAGGGGGTGTCCTGAAGATGCTGTCCGTATTGTTCGATGGCAAGTTGAAAGTGTTCTAAGAACTCTCGCGTTGTCCTGAAATGTTCGTAGGGGTGTTCTGAAGATGCTGTCCGTATTGTTCGCTGGTAAATTGAAAGTGTTCTAAGAACACTGGTAATGTCCGCGGACATTAAAAGTTTCCATAGGCTACAGTTGAAATGCTTGACTCTATGGGTGTGATATGCTGTGGTGGTTGTAGCCAGGGCAGTCATGCACCCAAAACTCTATGCCCTGGCCACAACCACCGCAGCATATTACACTTATAGATGCTTATAAGAAACTCTGTTGTTCATTGAGGCCCTGTTGCACCGAATCCAGTCTATGGATCCATCTACATTCAAGATTCAGTAGGCGTCCTTGAACGTTAGGACCGTCCCGAACTCTTTCAAGAGCCCACCAGCTGATATCTTGTGTGGTGTGTTTTTTGTCCAGATAGTGTTGTACGAGGGGGGATGTGAGGTTTTGGCACCTGATCCTTGACCGATGTTCTGAGATTCTTGTGCCTACACTCCGCATAGTTTGCCCGACATACCTGAGCTTACAGGGGCATTCTATGCAGTACACCACTTGTTTGGTGTTGCAGTTAGAGATGTCGTTGAGACACCATGTTTTTTGTCCAATTTGAAATTTTTGAATTTTGAGCGTGAACTGGCAGACCGAAAATGACCCGCAGGGATGGTGCCCTTTAAGTGGTCTAAGATTCCATAGGCTGCTTTGTTGTGTTTTCTTGGTATACATCGAGTGTACCAGGTGCTCTTTGATGTTCCGTGCCCTTTTGTATGCGAATCTTGCTTTGCTTTGGTCAGGAAGAAATAGGCCTGCAATTGACCAGTATTTGTGAATGATTTTCTTAATTTGGAAAGCATGTTGACCGTATGTCACAACACAAGTGATTTGGTCCTGGGGTTCTTCTCGAGCTTTGGGAGTGAGGAGTGAGACCCGATTTGTGAAGCGTGCCCTATTCAAAGAACGGGACACCAACTTCCGGGGATACCCTCTTTCTTGTAATCTCCTGCTGAGTAGATCAGCATCCAGATAGAAGTCCTCTAGGGACGTGCAGTTTCTGCGTAGGCGCAGAAATTGGCCGTAGGGTAAATTCTCCTTAATGTGCTTAGGATGATTACTCTGAAAATGAAGTAGGGTATTGCGATCCGTCGGTTTGCGGAATGTTTTACAAGTTAATTTACCCTGGGTGTGTCCAATAGATAAGTCGAAAAAATGGATCATGGTGTTGCTATGTTCCATAGTGAACTGGATGTCCGTGCTGCATGTGTTCAGCCAGACAAAAGAAGTTCTGTAATGTATCCTCTGTGCCTTCCCATAAACAAATGACGTCATCAATATAACGCTGCCATTGTTTGATGTTGTCTTGCCACAAATTGGCTGGGTTGAAAATGAAGTTTTTTTTCAAATTTGGCCATAAATAAAATGGCCAAACTTGGGGCAAAAGTTGCCCCCATTGCCGTCCCCTTAGTTTGCAGATAGAATTGTTTATCAAATTCAAAGAAATTTTTACAGAGGGCAAGGGTCATTACTTCAATAATGAATTCTGGCGGGGCTTTTGTTTCTCTGTTGGTTACAATGAGATATTCATATATGCAATCAATAGCTGCTTGCTGCGGAATGCTCGTGTAGAGTGACTTAATATCTAATGTAACTAGGATATGTTTTTGAGGGTCAAAGTCCAGATTGTCAAACATTTGAATTGTATGCATTGTGTCTCTGATATAGGATTCTGTTGTGATGCTGATAGGTTTGAGAAAAAAGTCTACAAATTTACATAATGGTTCCAGAATCGAACCACAGCCCGACACAATAGGTCTTCCGGGTGGGTTGGTGGGATTCTTGTGGATCTTGGGCAGTGCGTACAGGGAAGGAGTTCTACCGCCTGTGCTCACGAGAAAGTCGGATTCTTTTTCTGAGATCCAGTCTTTTTCGAGAGCGAAGGACACCATGGAGGCAATTTCATTTGTAAGTTCCTTAGTGGGATCTTTCTTTAGAAGCTTATAGCTTTGCTTATCATTAAGCAAGTCCATTACCATATGATGGTACTGGGCGGAGTTCATTATAACAATCCCCCCGCCCTTGTCGGCAGGTTTGATCACTATCTCGGAGTTACTTGCCAGTTCAGTTAAGGCTTCTCTTTCTGCCCGAGAGATATTCTGTTCTCTGTTAATATACTAATTTTTACTCAAAATTCTGAGATCTCGGAGGACGCATTTTTCAAAAGTTACAAGGTCAGCAGATATTTGGTTTTCAGAGGGAGTAAAGGAGGATTTAGGATGTAGTCCTGTATCATTTGGATCTTCTCTGTCTTCATGAGCATTAAAGCAGGCACGCAGTTTGGTCGTTCGTAAAAATCTGCGTACCTCCATTTCGGTAGTGTACCAATCTGTATTTTCAGATTGCACAAAGGACAAACCTTTGGATAGGATCGAGATTTGTGGCGTAGTGAGTTGGACGTTAGCTAAATTAAAGATTGGGAGAGCCTGGTTGTCCACTACATCTATCTCCTCCGTCGCCTGGGGCGTCTGTATTGCCCTTGGAACCCTGGGTTCTAGGGTGGTGGGCCCCATCCTCCTCCTCCTCGTCCTAAAAAATGTTGCTGGAACGGTGGTGGGGGATAATTATACGGAAATGGTTGGCCAAATTGATTGGATGGTATGGATGGTAATTTGAGTTGGAATTTCCGCTGGATGAGCTACTGCTTGATCCAGAGAAAGATACTCCTCTTCTTTTTGCTTTCTGACTCCCCGGTTGTGTGCCCCCTGACTGGTTGGATTTTTTACAGTAATCTTCTGTCGTGTAGGGGTAGATTAGCTCAGTCTTGAATTCCTGAATGTCCTTCTGTAGTTTATTGTTTTTTTTTCGTCAGAGTGTTAGTTTTAAAAGTGGCAAATTGTTTGTTAATAGCCTCTATTTGGTTTTTGGCGTCAGTTCTAAGTGAGTTGTTAGTAAACTTCCTCTCTTCGTCTTCTAATAGCTTTTGTAAGTCTAAGCTGATTCTCTGTGCTGTAGTGATGGTGAGGACCATCAGGTCCCTACTGCACTTTGTAGCAATGTAGCTAAAATTCGTTGTGTATTCCTTGTCTTCAAGGAACAAACAGGGTTTGTTTCTAACGACTAGCCCTGTGGGGATGATGCTTGCTCGTAAGTATTCCTTCAAGAAATGCCCATGAAGTTCTGTTCGGAATACCTTCTTTTTCAATTTCAGGAGGTCATCTCCTGTGCTCGTCGGTGGTCCCGGTGTGTTGGATCCCGGCGGGTCAAAGAAGGATGGCCCTGCTATTAGATCTGATATCTCTTCCTCTGTGTAGCTCAGAGTGGCACTTTCTGCATTTATACGTGGTTAGCTTGCTGAATGGTCAACCTGTGGAGGATGCCAGCCTTCACTTGAAAAGAGATTCTATGAATAAATAGATAAACTGCAGATGGTGTGCCCAAAAATGTGTGCACTAGCATGGAATGTATCCAGATGCCGTGCTTGAGAGGGTGCTGGCCGGATTGAGTTGATTAGACCGGCCCCCAGACAATCAGTACTCTCATGCAGTCACATAACCGAAGGAAACAACCCAGGTTGTCTAAATAATAATGTGAACAAAAAAGCTTCGGTATGCCCTTCGTGACGCGTAGCAGACTCGGGCAGAAGAGATACATGAACTTTGAAAAGTTAGTACTGCTACTGACCAGGTGTGTCCCCAAATGTTGTCAATAAATGCAACAAATATATCATAATGATGGGAATCCTGGTATTGGTGGTACTCTTGGGAAAACCTCTAAATTACTACTCCATGGGGATGTCCAGAAAGAAAGTAAGGATTAAGCAAAGAAGATCACATACAACCATGATGGTGAATAAATGTGGTTTGTATTAAAATGCAACACATTCAATTAAAATAAAAAACATTCAGACATGGACAGGAAAACATTTCTAAATAATTTGTGTGTGGAAAACTTAAATAATCAAACCATAAATGGATAAAGAAATCACAGTTTAGCTTTCATACAAAAATCAGTGCTAAGTCATTGATCATGTAGCACACTTATGAAGTCATAAAGGCTATGCTTCAGTGCAAAAGGTGGGTGTAGGGTGCTACCCGTACACCGTATTGAACACAACATCTAAATTTTTCGATGTTGTTGCTTGCAGGTGCCGTATTAAACACAATATCTAAATTTTTCGATGATATTACAGGTGCCAACGTGGCAGGGGGACCGTAGTCTTGGTTTCAAATATAGGTCTGGTAATAAATAGTCCATAGACCCAAAAACATCCTTATTGATACGAATGACACCCTTGCGTATGGTACACGTTTCGGCGGCGGAAATGTCCAGCTCCAATTGCATCTGCCGGAACAGTATTACTTTGAATGAACCGCCTTCATCAGGGCAAATAAGAGGCCCCTGTGGTAAAAAATCAAAACACAAAAAAACAGTAATAAATAGGGTGTTCCTGTGTGTGAGCTCCTTAGTTCTTTCTGGACATCACTGGGATTGGTAGTACCCATAATTGAATTAAGTAAAAGTGGGAACCGTGTGGGTGGTTCTATTGGAAACATTAAATGCAAGAATAAAGGGCAAGGGAATTGCAGTAGCAAGGAAATCAACACGTGGTGATAGAGTTGGTAAGTGGTGGTGGGAAAGAAAGAACCTAATGCAAGGAATATCAGCATTTATTTTACTTGCATCAAAGTTGATCAGAAATAGACCGTCAAGTGTACATAAGCATGATAGTGCTACGTAGCTCATGCTTTCTTTAAAGACTGTGTTACCAATGTCCATCATTGCTTTGTCTAGGGTAAGACCTTGTGATTTATGAATGGTGACTGTGTATGCAAGAGTTAGAGAAAATTGTTCTCTGCGTACATACATGTCTTTGAAGAGAAGGAATTGAGCTGTTGAGCGTCCTATCCTTTTTACTTCTGAAAGTTTGTCAAATAGTATATTGACAAACTGAATTTTGTTGTCATGTGGGTATGTTTGAAAGCCAACAACTGCACCCAGTGCTCCATTAATTAGTCCTTGGTCCACGTCAAGGTTACGTTTAAGCATTACTCTGCAATTTAAGGATAATTTTAATATCTTTTCTAAGCCTGCTGTGTTTGAGATTGATTTTTCTAAACTATTTAGGGGCCGATTCATGGATCAAACGTGCGCCGAAAATCCATGCGCAAGCAGGCGCAAGGTAGCGCAAGCGCGAGAAACGCAGCGCACGCACACGTGTGCGATTCAAGGAAGACGCTGCACGTGTTTCCCGCTGTCCGTGCGCCCAATCCAGCCATGGCGCACGCAGGCATACACGGCGTGCGCTACGCGCACAGCAAAAGCGCACATAGCGCGGCACACACAACCAAAGTGGGCGGAACAGTGGGCGTAACACGCGGAATGGGGAATAACGCGTGAAAAAAAAAGGCGTAACTGGGGAAGTACTGCAGGGAACTACACGGAATGCCCACACGCACACGAACAACCCGTATTCATGGATCCGAATACGGGAAACCCGCGCACGGCAAAAGACGCACACAGGCGTCAACGCGTCTGCCACACGAAGGCAGGCGGAAGCGTCCCCGCGCACAGTATAAAAGTGCGCGCAAACAACAAACACATATATACAGCTACGATGAATGCCCCATTTGTCGCAGCACTGATCGTGGGACACCGCAGGAGGAGGAGAATAGCCAGGGCACGCATTTTCGCACCACGGACAAGCCTTTTTGGGATGCCTGACGACCAGGTCTATGGCAGGTATAGGTTTCCACCCCACATCATCCTAGACCTGGTCAGGGAGTGGGAAGATGACCTTACATCCCCCACCCTTTGCTCCCAAGCATTGAGCCCCTTGGAGAAGCTGCTCAATGTCCTGCATTTTTTGGCCACTAGGTCATTTCAGCGGACTACTGCCATAGTGGGGGGGTCTCACAGGCCACGCAGTCACGCTGCCTACACCAGGTACTGGCAATCATGACAGCGCGCCCCTCAGTCCGCAGGCACATATACATGCCCAGAACACCCGCAGAAAGGCAGGCCGTTGTCCTGGATTTTTTCAGGGTGGCACACTTCCCCAAAGTGCTCGGTGCCATAGATTGCGCCCATGTGGCCCTACATCTACCTAAGGCCACTGAGCACATCTACCGAAACCGCAAGCACTGGCATTCCATCAATGTACAGGTGGTATGCGATGCAAAGGGAATCATCACCTCTGTCTATGCAAACTACCCTGGCTCCACCCATGACAGTTTCATATACAGAATGTCCGCCCTGAGCCGGGCCCTGGAAGCTGGGCAGCATGGCGACACATGGCTCCTAGGTGAGTACAAATGCCCTTGCACATGCATGCATGTCACACACACACACACAAATAAACAAACCACAATAATCACAACCATTTACACCTCCCCAGGGGACAGTGCCTACCCTCTGAGCAACCACATGATGACGCCAATCCGGAACCCCACCACACCACCCCAGGTAAGATACAACGCCGCCCATATTGCAACCAGGGCCATAGTGGAGCGCACATTCGGAGTGCTCAAGTCACGTTTCCGCTCCCTTGACCGCTCTGGCGGGCAGCTACTCTATGCACCACCAGTAGTGTGCAGGATCATTGTGGCAACATGTGTCCTGTACAATGTTGCAACACGGCAGGGCGTCCCGGTGGACATGGTGGTGCCCCCACATCCCCAACCACAGGCACAAGCGCTGCCCATGGGAGGGGACAGGGCATGTGGCGAGGAAGCCCGGACCCAGCTTGTGGCCACATTTTTCACCTAAACTCCCACCCCTGCGGAGTGCACACAGGCCTGGCACATACCAGGTGACAATCGATGATGACAAAGAGACAGTCAACTGTCACAACCCTACCACCCTGAGATAGTTGCCATGGAAGTGCCACATCGTCTGCATCCCTAGCTACTTAAACACAAGCTCTCCTGTGTGACCAAAAGGCACACATATGACATGACATGATATGGCCTATACACAAGTATTTCAAGGTGCGATGAGGCAGGGAGGGGGGAACAAGGGAAGACAGACAACGGTACTACTAGGCCAGGTGTCATTGAGATTGTGCAAGTGCAGGGGTAGGGGGAAGGGAAAAGTGCAAGGGGAAGGGGAGGGGGGGGAGTGCAGTACAGGGGAAGTAGACCAAAAAACAAATACATAGGCCAGCTGGTGGCAACTGCAAAGAAGGGGGGGGCTGTAGGGATAGAGAGACAGTACCGCAGTGCAGGGGTTGCCAGGGAGGCAGTGCAAGTGGAGAGTGGCTGGGCCAGGGACCGAGGTCGGTGAGAGTGGCCCAGTTGCAGATCCAGTGCAGTTCCAGTGAAGAATTTTGCAAAGGAGAGGCAGAGAGAAAGCAGAAGTAAAGAGGAAGGTCTTGAGGTGCTTCCCGAACCCGAGATGGTTCCCCTCAAGTTCCAGTGAGGCAGGAAGGCTGTTCCAGAGGGAGGGCCCTGCCGTGGAGAGAGATCTACCCCCAGCTAGTTGCTCTGAGAAGCGGATGACCCTGACATGCAAGGTGTGCATCACACACACCTGCAAAACAGGCCATGGCCATCACTGTTATGTCACTCAAACCCTCCCAAACCACAACATGACATGGCAAGCAATACCCATACACCAACACAGTAACAATAAAGTACACATTGCCATGTCCAAAATGTACAGTGGCATCAGAAAATGATGCCTGACCTGGAATCAGATGAAATGACAGACCAACAACCTCCCACCCAAAATAAGTCATTTCCAAATGCATTACAAGAGTTGTAGACGTAACATAACAATGAATGCCTGTCTACATGCACATTGTGCATTGCAAAATCAACACTGCAGCTTCTGTGTGCTGTGTCCTACTCCTGCAACACACTGCTCAGCGCACAGCACAGTGAACAGCCATTGCGTGTGATGCACACCCTGAGCATCACATCTAAGCGACAGACCACATCAAAAAGCAAATTAGGCATGTACAGGATCCATAATTGGTCACAGAACATGTGCTGCAGGGTCACAGTGGGCACCAGAAGGAAACAGTACACGTAGATATGCAAGGGTGGGAGTACATGTAGTGCATCAGAGTGCAAGTGTGTGGGTCAGCAAGGACATGCACTCAACATATGCATGTGCAATCAAGTGACCATCAGTATTCTCTACACATCACATGTGAACATTCACCATGTGTACACCCCAGCATGTCAAACCATAACTATCCCCTCGCACCTGAAAGGTTAACACAACACATGAACAGGCATTGATTAGCAGAACACAACATGTACATAGGATACCACCATTACAATGTCAGGGTTCCCATCACACTGCAGGGCAAGGCAACTATCAACAACAACCCCCCCCCGCCCTCCCTCACAAATGACCATTGACCCACTGAACAACTGCACCTGGGTCATGGAGCCTTCAACCCTCAATTCCACCTGGCCACAGGATCACCTTTACCCTTCGTCACCATCTCCCACCTTGTGTGTAAAAAGGTGCCTGCACCCTCAGAATCCACACTCATTTCCAAAATCACAAAATCCAAGCCATAAAAACGAACCAGAACACCCTCCAGTAGAAGACTTGACTTAGCAGTACCTCACAAAGGCCAAGTACTACCACAATGATGCAACAACCAAGGTAGCACAGTAAAACAATGTCACAACAGGATGTGAACCATGTGTGGTACATAACATAGGATGATGCACCATGAACGGATGTGTACTGTCACAGGTCCCGTGTACAGGCGCGGGAGTGTCACGAAACAACCACCCCACTGTGTCCCGGGTGCCTGCAAGGTCAAACTCACCCAGGCCCCTGAGACCCTGGTGGGGAAGGAGGTGCAGGGATATGCAGTTGGGACAGGTGTTGGCACACTGGATAACTGGAATGAGTGGCAGGAGAGGGGAGGAGGAATGACACATGAAAGTAGGGAATGCACGAAAATGTACTACCTGCATGAACACATACACAATCCAAACAAACTTGGACATCATTGTCATGGCCTTCTGTAGTCCAGGCTTAGGAGTGGTACGAACCAACCACCCCCTCTAGGGTTTTGGCGCCTGCAAGTTCGGGGCTTACACAGGCATCCGCAACCCCAGCGGGGAAAGAGGGTTAGGGAACGTTGCTTGGATAGGTACGGGAAGCAGGAACACCGGGTAGAGGGTACAGGGTTCAAAATTGCATAGGATTCCGGGTGATTAGGGGGAAAAAAACATACCAAATTGAATCACACATACATCCATGCATTAGTGCACCCCCCAGCAAGCCTATGCAGAGCAGTTTGAAAGAAAAACAACAAGACACTTAGCTCTGGTTTTGAGTGCTGGCCTCCTGCCTGCGCACTCTCAGGTCTGGTTACAGGAGCACTGCAATGCTGCAAAGAGAGCCACAGTCAACAACCTGTACGTGCCAATTACACAAAAACACACAACCAAACATGCCCCATAGCAACAAACTACTCTACAAACAGACAATCTGGTGTAGATGCTTCGTACCCATATATAACATTCCCCTGTGACGGGTCATACACAGTCAATGCAGTAAGTCAGCCGCCGGTGGGTGCGTGGCAAATGGAACACCAATGTGTCACAATTCACACAGCATGCAATGTTCCCTGGGTAAGCAGACAGACCCATATAGCAAGCCATGACTTCAGAGCAAGTTGCGTACCACCATGACCGAAACAAAGTTGGCAGTGCATTCATCATAAAGTACATGGAAATTAAATGCACTGCACCCGAGTATGTCCCTTGCTGTATGTCCCTGTGAGCTGCCCCTTTCCATGTCTCTGAAGGCTACATGGTTGATACAAGTGCCTCGATGGACCTTGGTGTACCGGAGGGTATGTGCCACTGCCCCTGCTGGTGTCCCACACAACCTCACAATCAACAGCCATCAGTCCACCAACACATCTGAGCTGCATTGTGTGCTTGAACACCAATATTCGTCCAAGCTCACCCTCAGTGCTGTGACTAAGCCTGCATGTGCAACTCGCCTGGTGCAAGCTTTGCTGTGCTGTGGCCCCCCCTGTGCTGCTCACCTTGCCTGGAGTTCCTTGGAACACGTCAGCAGTTCTAGGATGTAGGTCTGCAATCCCTGTGCCTCTGCTTGTGCACACATGTGCATGTGGGCACCAACAAACGTGTCCAGAATTCCGTCGTACAATGGGCCATGTCTGCTGGCAAAGGTGCTCTGGAGGCTCATCCCCCTGCAGAAAGGGCATGAAACACATGATTAATGCTTCAAAGTCATCTGTGTGTGTCTCTTCAGGCATCTCATTACTTGACCATGTCAGAGAGTCACATCATAAATCACACCATCAGTCCGTCTTTCACATCCAAAGTGTGGAACACTATCTACAGCATGAATTGCAACAAGCACGTGTACAGTAAAGATAAGAAACATACTACACAATGCATAGCAATTAATGTACACATTAATCATGAAACACCCCATCTAGCAAAAGCTGAACAGTGGACAATAACACCAAAATCATCCCCACTAGGGGTGTAAACACAAGTCACACAGCACCAGACATGCCACAGATATGACAGTCCAAAGCCCTTGTGTAAAAGTTTGTGACACCGAACCATCCTTGCGAGCCCATGGATAAGGGAGGCAGGAGTGGCATATGTGAGTCAAGGACCCCAAGCTGCAAACACATACACAAGACAAGCCTGAAGGGCCCAGCTGGAACAGACAGTGGATGCCTTCAAAAGCCACAAAGCACCGCACTGTCACATGAAAGCACAATAGACAAGCAATTTTAAACTATATTAACTAATTACACTAACTATGGAAAACCTACATTACCTAATTAAACTAACTATCAAACAGAAACTTAACTAACTAAACTAAAAGAAAAATCAAAAATGGCCACATACGACCCGGGGGGGAGGGGAGGCACCCAGGAGGGGGGAGGTACAGTGTGCTGCTCAACATCCACATGCGATGATGCTGAGCCAAAAAAAAAAACCTCCATGGGCTCAACGCCTGCACAGCCCGACCTATGTGGGAGATAGATGGTCGTCCGAGTCTGGCTCATCCAGTAAAGGAGGACGTGGCACAGTAGCCTGGCCACGCCTAGCCGCAGCTTGCCCCTCGTCGGCAGCAAGTCTGCCGGACGGGTGAGCCTGGTTCTGTGTGGCGATGTGACGTAGGTCTGCATACAGAACCTCACGTGATACACGTGCTTCCTCTTGCAAGGTAGCACGTGTAACACGGAGTTCCTCCTGCAAGGCCTGGCTGGACAACCGCTGCACCTCCCGGCAAGCCTGTAGCTCAGCCGAGATGGTACGCTCAAGCTGTGCAAACCTCTCCTCTGCCTGCTGCCTCTGGGACATCATAAGGACACCCAGAGTGGATCTGAGGGAAGCATACTCCTCCCTCAGGGGATCCATGTGCGCCTCTGCGTGAGCAGCAATTGCTTGACGCATAGACGACATTTCAGCCTGGCGTGCCCTGTCTGAGGCCGCCATGCCCAGCCTGAGCGAGCGGGCCATGGACTGTGCCACCTGCTGCTGGAGAAGCACCTGCCTAGCAGGGGGGAGCACAGATCGGGCCACACGCTCCATGCTCTCAGCGATGTTCTCCATTGCTGCCCCCTGCCGTTCTGAATTGGCAGTCATGTCTTACTCCCACTCAGTATACTGTGGTTGCGCGCAGCGACCGCGTTGCTGGGCTTGACCCCTGCGGGACCCAAGGACCGGGGGTCCTTGCTGTGTTGGCACCGCCCGCGGCTGCACGACTACATGACCCCGTCGACGTGATGTCCCAGGCACATCAGTGACTGGTGTGGAGGGTGACCCTGCGTCCCGATCCACCACAGGCGGAGGAGCCAAGACTGTCTGATCCCTCAGTGCAGGGGTCGCAGACAGAGGAGTGTCCACATCAGAATCACTCCCCCCTGACACATGGACTTGATGCTCATCCAACTCAACATGGACGTCAGAGTCGTCATCAAGGCTGGACTCATAGGCAGCCAGAGACAAGATGGACTGTAGCACTTGGGGGTTTTCGTGGCCTACCACCCCACGACCCCCACTAGTGCCGGGTTGATGTAGTGGTAACAAACCTGTGTCTGGCATGACAACACCATCCTCCGCCTCCATTGCATCATCACCTGAAAAATAGAGAGAAAAAAGGTCACTACACATGTCAGAAGCACACAACACACACACACACCGATAGCAAACGCATCAGGCAGACATGTGACACACAACATATAACCTGGCATGCATGCTGGGTCAACTTTGAATTGCTTCTGTGATCAGACCTGTTGAAAGGTGGCAGTTTACATGGAAGTGGGTCTATGCAGTGCAGAAAATGTGTACGCCACTCACTACCTACATGTACAAGGACTCCATGGTGTGTGCCAGGAAATGTGAAGGCAGTGCAATGTCAAATTCAGACATCACGTGCATTGTGCATTCAATGTGTACCATATCTAGAGGCCAAGCACCCCTCCACCCCAGTACCAAAGCAGGGATGCCTAGCATGGTATCAAAAGGCTGACCATACACCTGTGTATTGACAGGCAGTGTTGACTGGCATCAACAGCTTAATGTGATTCAAGTGACAACACTGCAAATGATGCTGGGACAGTAAGCAGGACACATGATGAAAACTCTGGATTCCGCCCATGTGTGAAGAAGACACAACAACAGTTGGACAGAGTCATTGGCCATTGAACAGGCTGAGGCCTGTGAGCCACACAGATTGTCAGACCCTAAACATGTGTGCAACGCAGGACTGAGCCACAGTTGACATGGGAAGGCTGATGAGATGGCAGGCAATGTATGTAACCAAGGACTTGTATTACAGTGATCATCCAGTCAAGGACACATAGGGGCATGCGTGCAAAGCACATGGAGCATGAATGGGCACTCATGTCCCTGCAGGACATCTGACCTATGCACAGTACAAGTGAGATACCCTGCATTAAGTACTAAGGCTGTACCACACGGCATATGTTTGGCAGATTCTACGCTGGAAGTTAGCATCTACACAGGACGCATGAACAAGAAAGTACACATTGGCAAGATTGAAGAACACCAGTGCAAAGGTGGAACTGGGGTGCAGAGTGGCGGAGGAGGGGCAAGGGAGCATGCCTACATGGAGTCCCCGCATGCAGGCAGAGGAGACATGCATGACGGAAGCATTGCATTACTTACACATCAGAACCATGTACACGTCACATGTAGCGGCAATCATGCACAACACATCCCACAAGTGAAACACACACGTCCTCAACAAACACGCATCAACACTCACTGGACTGGGCATCAAAGTCCAGCATCTCTCCCACTCCGACCAATTCAGGTGGTATGAACTCCGCAACGAGTGCCTCATGCGGAGTGAGCTCTTCCTCCTCTGGTGCAGGCCCACCGCCAGTCACCAGAGTCAAGTTGTAATTAGAGGCACGCTTAGTCTTAGTGCTGCGTTTGATGTCATTCCAACGCTTTTTGCACTCTTGCGCCGTGCGCACCTCATGGCCGAATGAACTGACATGTTCCGCAACATGCTTCCAGTGGGTGTCACGTTGGGCAGCCGTAGTATGACTATTGGCACCCACTAGCATGTCACGGCTGTGGCCCCGCACGTAGTCCACGAGGAAGTCCAGTTCCTGCTTACAGAAAGGCTTCTTCCTCGACGTTCAGGAGGTCGTGGCTGTGTATGGGGTCCCAGCCTGTGCTGCAGGTGCAACCTTCCTCCTCTTGGACTGTGGCGCAGACCCTGGCTGGCTAATGCCGCCCTGACCAGTATGGCCAGTGGGTTCGGTGGATTGAGCCAAGGGAGTGGCAGTTGGAGGGATGACCAAAGGCCTGACTTGTGTCAGTGGCAGCTGGGTGCCCACTAATGGACCCTGCGCAGCAACCGCAATGGTCCTGGTTGGCAGACTCACAACCGGGGTGCTGTTGGGTGCATCTGCCCCTGCACTTGCCAACACCCGGCTGTTCGGTGCAGCAGATGACATGACTGCCCCAGGGACACGTGTCTTGGTCTGAGCAGCCCGGCCTGCCCCTATGGTTTACCTCCTGGCCTGTTGGAGATCTACCAAGGGCTCCTCAAGTGCCAACGCAGCCTGCGCTGGCAGACCCCGAGCCTGGGTGGCGGTGTCCACAGCTGCACCTGCAGCTACCACTACCCTTGGGCCCGTGGCAGTCGATGGAACGGACTGCCGGGTCACACGGGCGCCAGTGCCAGATGCAGAAGCTGCATCCCCCGGAACCACAGGGGCTGGTGGCATGAGTGCACCGACACATCGTTTGATGCAGTGTAAAACTGCTTTCATCCGCCGGTAGGCGGAACCGCCGGTGGCCAGCACGAAGGCCACACAAAGGCCTGTTCCTGCGCCTGTTACGCGCATGGGAGCGCGGCGTGGCCACCCCCCCTGCTCAATTTAAACTTCCCCGACCGCCTTCCGCAAAGTCCGAGGCAAGCTATCGGAACCAAGTATCCTAATATCTCCATTCATACAAGGAGAACCTACTGTAAGTACTTTGCCCCTGTCCTTGTTCCAATTACTGACATTGCAATGTTACGACTCCCCCTCAGTCGGCCTATTTCGGTACTCCTTTTACTACGTGGACCGTCATTTCAAGGAGTATAATCACGCATGCCAGTACCGGGGATACTACTGTAGCCATGTACTCTGAGCCACTACTATCTGAACGTGTTTCCGGCCACCCTTGAAACTCTCGAACTATAGCATATCATAAGTATTTTGTGCCTCTTGGTCACTAGTAGACCACCTTATAACTGTATTGTGCCTTAAGGTCTCTTACAGACCATTTCAATTGTGTTGTGCCTTAAGGTCTCTTACAGACCATTTCAATTGTGTTGTGCCTTAAGGTCGCTTACAGACCATTTCAATTGTGTTGTGCCTTAAGGTCTCTTACAGACCACTTCAATTGTGTAGTGCCTTAAGGTCGCTTACAGACCATTTCAATTGTGTTGTGCCTTAAGGTCTCTTACAGACCACTTCAATTGTGTAGTGCCTTAAGGTCTCTTACAGACCATTTCAATTGTGTTGTGCCTTAGGTCTCTTACAGACCATTTCAATTGTGTTGTGCCTTAAGGTCTCTTACAGACCATTTCAATTGTGTTGTGCCTTAAGGTCGCTTACAGACCATTTCAATTGTGTTGTGCCTTAAGGTCTCTTACAGACCACTTCAATTGTGTAGTGCCTTAAGGTCGCTTGCAGACCATTTCAATTGTGTTGTGCCTTAAGGTCTCTTACAGACCACTTCAATTGTGTAGTGCCTTTAGGTCGCTTACAGACCATTTCAATTGTGTTGTGCCTCATGGTCGCCTACAGACCATTTCAATTGTGTAGTGCCTTAAGGTCTCTTACAGACCATTTCAATTGTGTTGTGCCTTAAGGGCGCTTCAAATTATATTGTACCGTGCCTGACTTAGGTCACGTCTAATCTAGGCTTACCACTGTCCTGGCCAACAGCCTGTGATTACACTAATCTAGGGCTGCCCTGACCTTTGCCCTGACCTTTGCATTCCAGCCATTGGGTTATCCCTATCTAGGTGCCCAGGCTTCCAGCCATACCATAGCATCCTCACTCCCTTCCATTATCTCACCAGTCCCACTCAAGGAGACCCTATCCTGTCCCTGTCAACTAGCTCATAGGGAACCCATTCTGGCAGCCAGCACCACCATCATGCACATCAGCGTGCGCCTTCTATTGCACTACCTCCTAACCACACATCTTGCCCTATTCACTCAACCACCCAAGTCAACCACTCCTACCTTTGAGGTTAATAACCTGGCCTGCCCGTACCCACTTGACCCAGCGTCACCCACCATGACTTTGACACCCTCAACGAGTCCTTCAGCAACTACCGTTGACGCTCACCACCCCTGCAACCAGATTAACCAATACCTTAATGACCCAGCTCTCTGGCTCAAACACTTTGCCACAAAACCTACTCCTAACCAACCCTGCCCCCTCACTCTCAGGAACAAGAGACTAGGCACCAGATTCCGCATTCATCCTTCCTGCACCAACACCACTAAGCAAGCCCCACGCACACCACCCAGCCCGCCTTCGCCCACCGCCACTTGCAAAACTAAGACCACAGGGGTTAAATTGCCTGTGTTCAAGGGTGCCCTCATCAATGCTAGATCTCTCACAGCACACGCTCTTGACATAGCCGACCTTATCACCACTGCCGACCTTGACTTCATTGCCATATCTGAAACCTGGCTACATGCCGCCTCTGGCCCTTCTCTATCCTTGGCCTTACCGCCTGACTATGGCATCACACGCTGTGACCGCTCCTCTGCCCATACTAGAGGTGGCGGCGTGGCATTCATCCACAAAAACTCCCTTGACCTAAGAGTGGTATCCGAATCCAAACTTGAATCAGCTGAACTGCTGACAATCAAATTACTACTAACACCTAACCAAACGGCCACCCTTCACCTTATCTACAGGCCACCAGGGCCGGCACCCACCTTTGTCAGTGAAATTTCCACTCTTCTTCTTGACAAAACAAAAAACAACTCCCAAACAATAATCTTAGGTGACTTCAATCTTGGTCGCGGCGACCCTAAGGATCCTGTAGCAACTGATCTGGAGTATGCTCTTACTGACCTTGGCCTCACCTTGTACATACAAGAACCGACCCATATCAAAGGCAGGACCATCGATTGGTTAGCCGGTTCCAACTGCAACATCCAGGTCCTCAATAACTCCCCATGCTTATGGTCTGACCATCACATCATAACATTTAACATTGAAGCTACCCCGCGAGCCCTAACACCCATAGCCCCAGCCCTACCCACCCGCAATAAAAAAAATATAACAAGAGAACAACTCCTCCCACTGTTACTCCCATCTCTTAATGCGGCGACCAACGCCTGCTCTGATCCCACCTCCCTAGCAGACATCTACAACCAAACGATGCTCACGGCTATTGACACCATAGCACCAATTAAAACCAGGAAGGCTAAACCACGAGCACATCTCAACTCATGGTTCACTCCACAGCTAAGAATCCTCCGCAAAGCCAAACGCTGTGCGGAAAACCGTTGGAAAAGCCACCCTTCTGATGAGCATAAAGACGGCTTCCTTCTCGCCTCCCTCACTTATAAAGACGCCATCATCATTGCTAAAAAAGAATCGCTTAATAATCGTATCATGCAAGCCGACTCTAATTCCAAGGAACTCTTCAGAGTCCTAAAAGAGCTCGAAACCCCAGTCTCCCCGCCAGACACCCTGCACGAAAGACAGCAAATGGCGTGCTAACATTCAAGCAGCCCTCCTAAACAAAATCTCTATGCTCCAATCTAAAATAAATGAAAAGCAGGACTGCCTGAGGCGGGACAACCGCTCATTCTCCCCTACTAGGCCCACCTTCTCCAACTCTGCCAACATCAAACCTTTCACCTTCGCACCGCTCGCTGTCACCGAAGTAGAAAACATCATCCTCAGGATGAAACCATCCAACTGCCAAGGTGACCCGTGCCCAGCTCCCATCATTAAGGACTCCGCCCATGACCTAGCCCCATTCATTACAACCTTCATTAACTCATCCTTTGAAACAGGTATTGTCCCGGACAACCTTAAAGACGCCTGGGTGATCCCGCTACTAAAAAAACCTTCCCTTGACCCAAGCATACTCACGAACTTCCGACCTATTACTACAGTACCATTTCTGCTGAAGATACTGGACCGGGCACCTTACCTGCAGATCCAATACTACCTTGAATCAAACAATCTGTTAGGTCTACGACAATCCGGATTTCGGCCCAGACATGGGACCGAAACGGCTCTATTAGACCTAAAAACCCAGATCGAAGTCCTGAAGGACAAGGGCAAATTAGCAATGCTATTACTCCTCGACCTCTCCGCCGCATTTGATTTGGTTAACCACCAGATCCTTTGCAGGCACCTCCACTCTGCTGCCAACTTCTCTCCCTCCGCAGCGGCCTGGATCAAATCCTTCCTGAGCAACAGATCTATGAGGGTCTTTGCACCTTCCGCTGCCGCAGCTCCCTCTCCTATTCATTGCGGTGTTCCTCAGGGTTCTTGCGTGTCACCTACTCTTTACAATATCTTTACGAAACCACTCTTTGATGTGCTTGATTATCTGGGTGTCTCCTACACCAACTATGCGGACGACACCCAGATACTCATTCCCATTTCTGGTGATTATCTTGCTGACACTAAGGCCCTCAATGACGTCTACTTGGTCATCCAAGCCTGGATGGCCCAGCACCAGCTATGTCTGAACGACGATAAGACGGAGCTACTTATCCTGGGTACTTCACAACGCCTGAGCAAACTTGAGCCATCCTATCAGTCATTCATCATAGACGGCAACTCCATACAAGTCTCGAAAGACACCAAAACACTAGGCTTTTACCTAGATTCCACCTTATCCTTGTCAAGACAAACTAATGCAGTCAGGTCCACCTCCGCCTACACGTGCAAACTCATTTCAGCCTGCAGACCATTCCTCACCACCCACAATAGCGTCACACTAGCGAGAACACTTATCATGGCAAAAATAGATTACTGCAGTGCTCTATATTTAGGCACCAGCCAATAAAACCTATCCAAACTCCAAACCACCCAGAACAATGCAATTCGAGCGGCCCTGAACATCCCTCGTAACCACCACATCTCAGAAGCCAGAACTAGCCTTAAGTGGTTACCCGTGAAGCAGAGAATTTCCCTAAAAACGCTTGCCCTCACGCACAAATGCCTAGCCAACAAGGCTCCGATCTATCTCTGCAGTCGGCTTTCGCGCCACTCCACTGCCCGTCCACTAAGAATTGCTCAGACTCACTGCCTTACTATCCCCAGGTTTAAGCTCCAAAAAGCGGGAGGCACTAGCTTCCCTGTCCTAGCCTCCAAACTTTGGAATACCCTCCCCGCTGCCATCAGAGCTGAAGACTCCTTCAACACCTTCAAGAATAAAACCAAATCTTGGCTCTTTGACCAGCAATAGTTGTGTTAGACATCTGTCCTACTTACCCAGCCCGCCTGTTCCCTTACATGATTTCCGGTCTGCTACCCTCCCAACTACCTCAGGGATACTCCCTCTGCGGAGCCTAGGGATACTGTACCCTGTGTAATATTTGTAATTATCAAGATTGTATTATGCTGTATTGGTATACTTTTATTGTAATTTATTTCCCTGTATGTTCTTTTCTTGCAACCTTGTACAAATTGCGCCCTGATGCCCCCGGGCCTGATGGTCTGCGCGTTATAAATAAACAAATACAAATACAAATACAAATACATGGCACAACATTGTGCTCAAGTGGCGCACCCCTGCCTCTTTCCCCTCTGTGGCCGCACTGGACACCCTGGAGTCCCCCTACTCCCTGGTCACCACGGCCACGTCCCCGACCATGCCCGCCACGAGGAGGGAGGAGGATGCCCAGCTGAGGCGCCCCTCACCTTTGGTGGCCTCCCAACCAAGGCACAGATGTAGTAGTGCCGGCACAGATGGAGTGGTGCCAATGGGAGGTGTACACCACAATTGACCTGGGCAATTGGGGTGAAGGGGGTGGGAAGCAAGATGTTAACAGCCCCCCTGCACCTGCAAGGCTGTATGTGACCCCGGTGATGTAGTGACGGGTCACGCAATGCTCAGGCACCCCAAAACTGCAGTAAAACCGTGCACGCAACCCTGCAGCCTACGTGCGTGGATTCAACCTCCCGCAGTACGCGGTGGCACCCAGTAACACGAATAACACGTACGCGTGGGACACGTAGGCTACTATGACATCGAAAATGGGTGCGATACACAGGGGCACCCGCAGTGGGAAAAAGAGCGTGTGCGACTCACCGCGCAAAACAACAGGAAGCAGCAACACACGTCGGTCTCCACGAAAGGCACGTACAGCGAACTGCTGGGCCCACTCACCTTTAACCCGTGCTGAGGGTAACGCACGCGCGCGTCACGTCACTTACGCGCATGGGCCCTTTCCTCGTATTACACGCGGACGTGCAGTTTTTCACGCGCGCTGAAATGCCCATGCACGCCTGTGCGCGTCACGTCACAGGGGCGCTTGCGCTTGAGGGGTCTTCTGTCCAATGAAATTGCGTATGCGTGCAGACGTGCTTACGCGCTAAGGGCCTTTCCTCGAATTACACGCTGACGTGCAGAATTTTCACGTGCCAAATCACTCCGTATCAAGCTGGCCACGCGTAAGCACACGGAAGACCATGCTCCTGCCCAGAAGGCCGAATTACTGCCCCCCAGAGCCCCGAGCACGCTCCCACCTGCCATCTGCTGCTGCCTGACTGCCTGCTGCCCACGTGCCCTGCCATTTGCTGCCTGCACATCAGCCAGGGGTGCTGTTGCTGTGACCACCCCTGCTGGAACCGAAGACTCCCGACTGGGATTCCATCGCTCCACAGCCCAGCCCCAGGACCCAGTTGCCCACCCACTCCTGCCTCTGGGGTTGTCATGTCGGGCACTGCAACATCTGGCACCACTGACAACCCCCGGCCAGAGAGGCAGAGGGGCACCAGCTTCAGTGCCAGGGAAGTTGGTGTCCTGGTGGAGCAAGTCCTGGGGCAGTATGATGCCCTCTTCGGAAGTTCCCGCGCCGACAAGGAAGGACGGACTCGGATCTGGACTGACATCGTGACTGCCATCAACGCAGAGGGGGTGGCAGTCCGCGACTTACAACATGTCAAGAAGCGCTGGGAGGACTTCAGGTCCAGGACCCTGAACAAGGTCCGGCGCCTCTTGAAGGCAGCGGATGCTAAGGGGCGCCGGGGCCACTTGTCAGAAGATCAGATGAGGGTCCTGGAACGCATATCCCCAGCGCTCCACGTCCAGGTCCTTGAGAGGCAGACCCGTCTGGAGTCGAGCGGTAAGTGTACATGCATCATGATTGTGAGCTGTGCGTGTGGTGATGTTTCAGTAGTGTGCAGGTTGCACATCTGTTTGTATGGGGTCGAGTATGGGTGGGGGTGTACAGGGCCGTGAGGCTAACACATGCGAGGGCTGTAATGTGTGAGACATGGATGGTGCTTGTGTGTGTAGGCTTGCATGCCAAATGCAGTTGTGTGGGCACACATGATTGGATGAATGTGTATGTAAGTAGACATGTTCGTGATGTCACGCATGTATGTTGTTTTCAGCTGCATGTATCAGCACTGTGTACATGTGCATTTTTGTGTATTTGACAAGGGTGCAACAGTGATGCAACATGGATGCATGTGACAGCGGGATGTGGAAGCCTGATTGGCAGATGTGACATGGATGCCCATCTGAACACTGCGACACTTGGCAGAGGTGTACACATGCATGCAAGTGTGGTGGTGTGTGTACATGAGTAGTGTACTTCCTGTGTTGCATGTGATGTCTGGCTCAGCTTTGCCTGCTCATGCTGTTGTATGTGTATGGATGGTGCTGGCAGTTGCGATATGGCTGTGGTATGGCTCATGTGTGCGAGTTGAAATGACATGTGTGTTGGGGATTGTGATGGCATGTCTGAGGTTTGCCAATGCCACTCATGTACAACTGTCATGTGTGTATGTGTCCATTGTACAGTGCCCTGATGCCTGTGTTTTATTTCTCCCTGTCTGCAGCGTCAACTGATGAAGAGGGCGGAGAAGGTGCTGTGGAGCACAGCGGCGGGGATCCCACCGCCAGCCGGAGACGCAAGGCTTGGCTCCCCTCCCATGTTGTCATCTCGTCGGGGAGTGAGGAGTCCGGTGCCGCGTCCCAGGCCGCAGCTGCCGGGGGGAGGTCCAAGAGGCAGAGGTTGGAGTTGGACTCCTCGGCAGCAGAAGGGGCAGCTGGGACCCCACAGGGCCCAACGGGGGAAGATGGCACGGAGTCATCCAGGTTGGTGGGGGGTTTGGTGGAGGAGGAGGCCGTGCAAGCAACAGAGACGGGGTCTGGAGGTGGGGATCCCACTGGTTCTAGTGGTGCAGTGCAGGACCAGGGACAGGAGGCAGCACAGGCCGCCACGGAGGTGCCTGTGTGCAATCCTGTCCCTGATCCTGTCCTTGCATCATCTTGCACCAGCAGGGATGCCTACGTCCAGACTCGTTTTCAGGCAGGGGATGAGCTAACGACAACTGGCCTTCCTCTGCCTGCGGACGTGGCTATCCGGGTCCGGGTTGAGCCTGTCCTGACTGGTGTGGCGTTGCGTCAACGGGCCATGCAAGGTGACCTGCAGTCTTTTCATGAGGAGACTGCACGTCATCTCCAATGGCTCGTTGACCGCGTCGGCCTACTGGGACAGGTCACCCAGGCCGGATTCCTCCGTTTGATGGGGCTTGCTACGACCCCCTCCTCAACTGAACCCCCTATGCGCCAGTCATCCTCCGTGCCATCTTCCCACCCATCAGTCACCTGGGTGCCCTGTGGAGCTGCCTCTGACGGTGCGGCCAGGCTGGTGGAGGAGGCATCCCTGCCACAGTCGGGAGTCGGACGTCCAGCAGGGGTGGCCACATCAACGACTGCACCCCAGCCAGCGGAGGATGTGCAGGCAGCAGGAGGCAGTGCACGGGCAGAGGCACAGCAGCAGCAACGTGGTGGGAGCCATGAAGGCTCGGGGCCTTCAACATCGGAGGGGCAGGCATCGGCCGGAGGGCAGGAGGACCCAGGACAGAGAGTGTCTTCCGTGTGGCAGCGGTTGGGCCACGCCATAGATGCGGAGCGGCAGCGGGCGGAAGAGGCACAGCTCACAATGGTCAGGGCGGAGAACTCCATGCAGAGGGCCCTGAGGCGGGCCGAGTGCATCGAGGCAATCCGCAGGGGGTTGGAGGTGGACACGTCAACGGCCCTGCGGACCCTCGGGGCCATGGAGGAGGACCGCCTCCGGGACATTGAGCAGGAGTTTGATGATGCCCTGGCCCGGGACATCCAAAAGTGAGCCGTCAGACAAGCCCGCTGCCCTTGTACATAGTTATGTAGTTAGTGTTAGATTTCCTTTGTTTTTGAATTTATTTTGGACCTTTTGGACAATGGGCCACATTTTTGTATATAGTTTTTTTTTATTAGTTAGTGTTGTTAGATAGGTTTCATTTCTTTTGTTGGGATCATGGACCCTGGCTTGTTCGTCTGTACATAGTTCACTGTTGGATTTTCTTTTCCTTTCACAATTTACCCATGGAGCAATGGCTTTCAATTATAATTTTCCATTGGATTTTCTTTTGTGGACTGTGACTTTGGACACCATTCCTTTGGATTATGATTTTTGGTTTTGCTTTTTTTAACGGACATGCATCTTTTCATTTTTGTACATTCCCATTTCGGTTTCTTTATTTTTGATTCAATTTATGTTTCCTTACTACATATTTTTTGATCGAACTTCAATGTGTAGTATCATCTCATTGGTTTAATGCGTTATCATGATATGGGTTTTGAGATTCACTGACAACCATTGGGTGTATGTGAGGGACATGTGTTTGTTTCCAAACTTGCAATTGGTGTTCTGTCATGTTATTGCCATTTCTGAGTGGGTGGATGCAATACTCGGGTGGGTGTTTTGCATTTGGAGGCTGACCATAGGGACCAGGGATCTAGATTGTGATGACATGTTAGCTGAGGAACATGAGTTGGACATGGGTGGGGGCCTGCTGGCAGGTGCCCCACAGTGCTGGGGGGTGGGGGTGCAGGGGAACATGAGTTGGACATGGGTGGGGGCCTGCTGGCAGGTGCCCCACAGTGCTGGGGGGTGGGGGTGCAGGGGAACATGAGTTGGACATGGGTGGGGGCCTGCTGGCAGGTGCCCCACAGTGCTGGGGGGTGGGGGTGCAGGGGAACATGAGTTGGACATGGGTGGGGGCCTGCTGGCAGGTGCCCCACAGTGCTGGGGGGTGGGGGTGCAGGGGAACATGAGTTGGACATGGGTGGGGGCCTGCTGGCAGGTGCCCCACAGTGCTGGGGGTGGGGGTGCAGGGGAACATGAGTCGGACATGGGTGGGGGCCTGCTGGCAGGTGCACCACAGTGCTGGGGGGTGGGGGTGCAGGGGAACATGAGTTGGACATGGGTGGGGGCCTGCTGGCAGGTGCCCCACAGTGCTGGGGGGTGGGGGTGCAGGGGAACATGAGTTGGACATGGGTGGGGGCCTGCTGGCAGGTGCACCACAGTGCTGGGGGGTGGGGGTGATAGGGGACATGAGTGGGGGTCTGGTGGAGGCTGCCCCTGCACTGCTGGGGGGTGGGGGTGCAGGGGAACATGAGTTGGACATGGGTGGGGGCCTGCTGGCAGGTGCCCCACAGTGCTGGGGGTGGGGGTGCAGGGGAACATGAGTTGGACATGCGTGGGGGCCTGCTGGCAGGTGCCCCACAGTGCTGGGGGGTGGGGTGCAGGAGAACATGAGTTGGACATGGGTGGGGGCCTGCTGGCAGGTGCCCCACAGTGCGGGGGGGTGGGGGTGCAGGGGAACATGAGTTGGACATGGGTGGGGGCCTGCTGGCAGGTGCCCTACAGTGCTGGGGGGTGGGGGTGCAGGGGAACATGAGTTGGACATGGGTGGGGGCCTGCTGGCAGGTGCCCCACAGTGCTGGGGGGTGGGGGTGCCGGGGAACATGAGTTTGACATGGGTGGGGGCCTGCTGGCAGGTGCCCCACAGTGCTGGGGAGTGGGGGTGCAGGGGAACATGAGTTGGACATGGGTGGGGGCCTGCTGGCAGGTGCCCCACAGTGCTGGGGGGTGGGGGTGCAGGGGAACATGAGTTGGACATGGGTGGGGGCCTGCTGGCAGGTGCCCCACAGTGCTGGGGGGTGGGGGTGCAGGGGAACATGAGTTGGACATGGGTGGGGGCCTGCTGGCAGGTGCCCCACAGTGCTGGGGGTGGGGGTGATAGGGGACAGGAGTGGGAGCCTGCTGGCAGGTGCCCCACAGTGCTGGGGGGTGGGGGTGACAGGGGACAGGAGTGGGGGCCTGGTGGAGGCTGCCCCTGCACTGCTGGGGGGTGGGGGTGCAGGGGAACATGAGTTGGACATGGGTGGGGGCCTGCTGGCAGGTGCCCCACAGTGCTGGGGGGTGGGGGTGCAGGGGAACATGAGTTGGACATGGGTGGGGGCCTGCTGGCAGGTGCCCCACAGTGCTGGGGGGTGGGGGTGCAGGGGAACATGAGTTGGACATGGGTGGGGGCCTGCTGGCAGGTGCCCCACAGTGCTGGGGGGTGGGGGTGCAGGGGAACATGAGTTGGACATGGGTGGGGGCCTGCTGGCATGTGCCCCACAGTGCTGGGGGGTGGGGGTGATAGGGGACAGGAGTGGGGGCCTGCTGGCAGGTTCCCCACAGTGCTGGGGGGTGGGGGTGATCGGGGACATGAGTGGGGGCCTGGTGGAGGCTGCCTCTGCACTGCTGGGGGGTGGGGGTGCAGGGGAACATGAGTTGGACATGGGTGGGGGCCTGCTGGCAGGTGCCCCACAGTGCTGGGGGGTGGGGGTGCAGGGGAACATGAGTTGGACATGGGTGGGGGCCTGCTGGCAGGTGCCCCACAGTGCTGGGGGGTGGGGGTGCAGGGGAACATGAGTTGGACATGGGTGGGGGCCTGCTGGCAGGTGCACCACAGTGCTGGGGGGTGGGGGTGCAGGGGAACATGAGTTGGACATGGGTGGGGGCCTGCTGGCAGGTGCCCCACAGTGCTGGGGGGTGGGGGTGCAGGGGAACATGAGTTGGACATGGGTGGGGCCTGCTGGCAGGTGCCCCACAGTGCTGGGGGGTGGGGGCGATAGGGGACAGGAGTGGGGGCCTGGTGGAGGCTGCCCCTGCACTGCTGGGGGGTGGGGGTGCAGGGGAACATGAGTTGGACATGGGTGGGGGCCTGGTGGAGCCTGCCCCTGGTGGCTGGGGGTGCAGGGGGACATGCGTTGGTGGACAGTAGTGCAAGTTGACATGTGGGTTGGCTGGGGGGCATGGCCATGGTGGATGGGGTGCCTGCAGGACATGTGCAGGGCAGGCCCCTGTGGTGTGGGCCACCTGCAGGGGCCGTGGAGGGTGTAGAGGGAACACCTGGGAGGACCCACACGTGCAATTCACGTGTGGTGCTCCCCGCGCACCCCTGTAATACACGTACCCTGCTGATATCGCGTGTGGAACTTCCAGCGCACCCCTGGAATACAAGTACCCTGCTGATATCGCGTGTGGAACTTCCAGCGCACCCCTGGAATACACGTACCCTGCTGATATCGCGTGTGGAACTTCCCGCGCACCTCCGAAATACACGTAGCCAGGACATTCGCGTGTGGAACTTCCCGCGCACCCCTATTATACACGTACCCTGCTGAATTCACGTGTGAAAATTCCCGCGCACCCCTGATGTACACGTACCCTGATGGAATCGCGTGTGGAACTTCCCGCGCACCCCTGATATACATGTACCCTGCTGATTTTGTGTGTGAAACTTCCCGCGCACCCCAAGATACACGTACCCAAGACATTCGCGTGTGAAACTTCCCACGCACCTCGAAATACACGTAGCCAGGACATTCGCGTGTGGAACTTCCCGCGCACCCCTGATATACATGTACCCTGCTGATATTGCGTGTGAAACTTCCCGCGCACCCCAAGATACACGTAGCCAGGACATTCGTGTGTGGAACTTCCAGCGCAGCCCTGGAATACACGTACCCTGCTGATATCGCGTGTGAAACTTCCCGTGCACCCCGAAATACACGCAGCCAGGACATTTGCGTGTGGAACTTCCCGCGCACCCTGATATACACGTACCCTGCTGAAATCACGTGTGAAAATTCCCGCGCACCCCTGATGTACACGTACCCTGATGGAATCGCGTGTGGAACTTGCCCGCTTGCCGTGCTGGTACAGGGTTAGCGCAGCCCTTTGCGCTGGATTGGGGATTTTGATGGCTTTTCCCTGCGCGAGAGGCGTTCTTGGGGGCGTAACTGGCGCTGCTGCAGGGTCGCTGCGCCACTGTGCGCCACGGCTGGTTTTGGTAGCTGGAATCCATGAATACGCTGTGCGCGGAAATGGGTTTTGGCGCACGCGGCTGGCGCAGGGATTTGCACGCGCACACTGTGCGCCAGCCGCGTGCGCCACTTGTGCGCTAAATTCTATGAATTACCCCCTTAGTCTTGTTGTGGCTTGGCCACACATAGGTAGTGTCATACCATGTATATCTAGTTTGTCTGTGGCGCTAATTTCCATTATTGGTTGCATTTCTTTACTTAACATTATTTCATTGAATTTGAAACAGCTTGCAAGAGTTGGCATTAAGACCATACAATTGACATTTCTGTGGGCTAATTGTTCCATAACATCTGTAGCAGATGCATTATTGCCATAAAGTGCATTAATTTGCCGGTTTTTCAATATTGCTTCTGCTTCTTTAGAGAGTATACCAACTCTGATACTTTTTAAAGTGAGATCTGCAGATTGCTGCATGTTTTCTGTTAATTCTCTGTATTGGAAATGGTGCCAAAGGGTGACATTTCCAATGCTGCCAACAGTTTTACGGCAGAGTTTGTTTCCTAATGTTTTAAAAATGGGCTCACCTTTTACTGGTGTCAATTGAAGAAGATTTCCAAAAACAATAATGTGTTTTCCTGCAAAGAGCTCTTCATAGTTTGTTTTCAGTACTTCTTGTAATCTGAGGTGAATCAAAGCCAACATTAGGTTGGAGACCATGCTCACTTCATCTATTAGTAGCATTTTCATTTGTTTCAATACTCTGCGTAGTTCCATTGCAGCTTCTGCAGAAAGTTTGTAATAGTCTTATTTGTTCTGGTGTTCTACTGGTAATAGTAGTAATCGGTGTAAAGTGACACCACATATGTTGTAGGCAGCTAAACCTGTGGGGGCAGTGACAACAGCTGACAGTTTGTTGTTTGTCAATTGTTGAAGGAACTTACTGATGATTTTGATTAAGAATGTTTTGCCAGAACCAGCTTCACTACTGACGTACAGTAGTATAGGCTTATAATTATGGCAGGAACATTCTTTATTTTCATGTTGTACACCATGTGCAATTTGTTTTGTTAATTCTTCAAAAATGCTACGTTGTTTAGTTTTGATTGTAGTATAGTTAAGTCTTCTTTATCTTTATACTGACACATGGTGTTTTCTACTTCTATCATAGCTAATTCTGCCTCATTTATTATTAGTGGTTCTCCCAGTGGTTCTTGGCTTCCTGTTATAGAAGGTTGACTACTGTCAGGAGTGTCTTTATCTAGTTGGGCTTGGAGTTCTTCTTCCTGTTGCTGTTTATTGTGCAACATTGTTTTGTATTGTGTTAAGTTTACATCAGTTAGAGTGCTTTCATTTGCTTTGAAAGCATCTTCATATGAGTCATAGTTTTCTAGTATTTCTTCTTCTTTTCTCCATGGTTTTAAGAGTTGTAGCAGGTACATGTAATATAATTCTTTATGTTGAGGAGTCTTCGATGACAATTTGACATGATTAATTAAATTTGGTTTAGTGAGTTTAACTAAGCTGCCTTCACAGTTTGTCACTCTGTATTTACCTTTTTTTCATCAGGTTTTATATTATTTTTGAATGTGTAGTTTTGGGCTATGTGGTATAGACACATGGTTTCCAAAGTATTACTTCTGTTTGGGTAGTATGTGTCCAATAAATAGTTTTTTAAAATGTCTTGGCTGTTGGGATCATGTTTGGCTATTGTTTCTATATCTTTGTATGTTTTTAGAACTCTTTTTCTAGATTTAGCTGGACCACGACTTAGCCATACTATATTTTCAGATTTACCATACAATGCAGTACCAGTTAAACGATCAGCTGCTTCATATGATCCACATTCTCTATGGGAGAACATTTTTATGCCCAAGCTGTATAATTTCTGAAACACTGTTTTATCTGATGACAGGTCATTCCAGAGGTCTTGGAGCTCTGTTTTTCCTGCTTTGGTTAAGTATGCTGTGACATATCGTGCAACTGCAGTAGAATTGTCTGCAATGTACTGCACATCTATGTTTGCATTCCATAAGTGGGCAATGATTGCATTATAATCATTGATATATTTTTCTTCTTCTTTTCTTTTTATGTAATATGTATTTTTAGGTGACTTACCTTTAACTCTATGTCTAACTGAAGACATGAGGTTGTTCACTTGACCTGTATTTGTAACTGGTTTAGGGAAACCAAATCGGCATTTGGTGTAGTATTTCCCATTGTTTTTGTATTTGCGACGACAATATTTGCCACATTTATGTCTTTGAAATTGTAAAATTTGTGCTTGAAGATCACTATTTGTGGCTTCTGATGGAATTTCACAAGTGACATATTTTTCAATAAACTGTAAAACAGTGGCATCACTGTCTTGACCAAATTTAGGAGCATCTTTAATCCATAAAAGCATGTGGATATGTGGTGCTCCTCTGGCTTCGTATTCATTTCTCCAAAAGAAGTGTTGCACTTCTCCAAGGGGAGGAACAGTTTTATTACAAATAAAATGTAGCATAGCAATGAAGCAATGCTGAAAATATCTTGAAACATTAACATGATCCAAAGAACAAAGTTCTCCTGGTGTTAGTATATCTATGTCTGTTTTGTTTTTATTTGATATGCCTAGGAAATCATGTAAATCTTGCCATGCATATTCTGCACAACTTAATGTAACAAACCAAGTGGGTGGGCCAAGATTTCTGATCATACAACGTACATCTCCATGACGTCGAAACCAGTACTCTTTAGTACCATGCATATTTGCTAATAGATTTGTAATATTTGATTGCAAAACCTCATCCTTTTGTTGCACTTTTTGTAATAATTGTGTAGTTGTCATATTTTGAAAGTGTGATCCTGATTTTAATATGTGTGCAACTCCGTAACATAAAGTTGCTAGTTCACTTTCAAAGAGTAGGTGGAATATGTATTCCACATTTTGTCTAAATCTGGGATCTTCAGAATACATCCGTAATGAGCGGTATTCTGAAGCTGATATTTGAATAGGTCTATCATCAGTAGGAAAGAGTAGAGGAAAAGCACGTGCTTCTATACTTTTTTCCCATATGCTGATTGGTGATCCTTTTGTTTGATGCATTTGGTATATTTCCAGTGCATCTTCTATGGTGTCATTAGAGTGCAAAGGATGAATTGTATAATGGTCTAAAGTATTTGATATTGTAGCAGGATCTAGTAGCTCAAATTGACCAGCTTCTTGTGTTTCTTGAATTATTTCAGTTGTATCTTTCGAGTTTTCTTCAATATTAATTTCTTTGTAATATTCATTATTCTCTCTAAGATATTGTAAGGCTTGTCTAACTTTACGTAAATCTACCAGCTGTTGCCATATTTTCTTGTCTTTTGTAGGTACTCCATTTACTAAAATAATTAAAGATTGCTGCATTGGACGTTGCACTCCTAGAGTATGCACATTTTCTTTTAGATCTAATGGTAAATAAACTACTTTTCCACTAATACCTTTTACCAATTCAGAGAGAGGTAATTTTGCTGTTTTTCGTTGAAGGCATATTATTGCTTGAAATGGGTTTACTGTTTGAATTATGATGCTCTCATATAAATTAAGTTGTTGTAGGGGTTTTGGTAGTGGGTATAATTCCAAATTATTTGTGATAGCACGTGAAGGAGTTTGGTTGTTGTCAAGTTTTGTAGTGCAGTAACTGCAAAGTATTAAGGGGTCACTTATTTCGTATTTGTTTTCTGCTACAAGGTAGAGAGCTAATTCAAACCATTTAGAATCTTCATTTTCTTCTATTTTATATGATAGTATTTCTTTTTTGTATGTGTTTAGCAAAAGGTTGCCATGTGTAGAATTGTTTCTTATTTGGTTTAAAGCTATTTCATTCTGTAAATGGCTTTAACTTCAAAAATATTTTTTCTGGATATAGTCAATTTCTTGAAGTAGGTCTTTCTATGTGGAAGAATGTTATTTAAATTTGCTAGTGCTACAGCAGGACTTTTAGCATAGTACAGTTTATAGACTAGATTTCTAATAGTTGAATGATGTGTTGATATTATTTTGATATCATGGAAGGTGGTTTTACAAGTAGGTCCTGTAATGCAGGCCAATGAATGTCCTTGTAGTCCTGTGTATTTGCGCACTGGACAGGTATCCATATTTTGCCGTAGTTTAATTTTGATTTTGTCTTTGCTTTTTACATATTGATTTTTACGTGCATGGCCATTTGTACACTAGACGTTCTGATTCAGTTGAATGAAGGGTTAATTCAGGGCATATTTTTGTAAGGAGTACTTCTTGTTCCATTATGGTATTATTAACGTTTTCATAACCTCGACCACTGCTATGTATGGCATTTGTATTTGTTTGGTTTTGTTTGTACGCTTCTTCATTAAAGTATGGTTCTGTGCTCGTAGTGTGATTCCATTGACCTCCGCAGATACTTAAGAAGTTCTTTCTGTTGACATTTTGTTTATTGAGAAGTATTTTTTGTAATTTAGTTATTAGTTTTGTTAGTGGTTTCATTTTTTTTAACACTAAAATAAATAACTTTCTTTTGAGAAGAATTGCACTATCTATCAATGCTTCTAAAATTAATTTCCTAAGATAGGTTTTAAGCATTGAACCTGATTTCTCTCCTGTTTTTATAAGATTGGCTAAAATACTTTTCTTGGTATGCTTACTTTGCACTATATTAAAATTTAAAGAAGCAGTTTTATCTGTAGTGATAGCTGATTTTCTGTTGTTTTTTGATTTGTTTTACATTTTGATATAGGAGGCAAAGTTTTTGTAGTTGAAACTTCTTGTGTTTCACTAAATGACTGTATTAGCTGTTTTGTGTCAACTTTCTTTTTACAAATACTGCTAGAGATGGATTCTTATGTTGGACACTTTTATTTTCGTTTGTTCTACTTCTGCGTTGCTTTCTACAGACTTGACTTTTGATAGGCATTCTTTAGGGTCTGTTGAAAAAAATAAAGAAGGTATGGGTTGGGGTGTTCTGCAATGTATGTGTCTGTGTGCATGAGGGTTTGAGTAAGATGATGTTTGAAATGGTGTCTGATTGTGCATTGGGAACTACAACTAGTAGGGATGTGTATTCTTCAATTAATATGTTACTAAACTCAGGTTCAGATGACAGAAAAAAATAAGCTAGTGGTGTGGAGAAGTACAAATAGTAAATCTAATGTATACAATTAAAACAGTTGTTTGTTCTATAATATGAAAATTCTAGCGGTTGAGTTGGGTAACTTGTGTGTCCAAAAGTAGGAATTTGTGCGCCATTCTGGCTGTAAATCGCTGTTTAAGACATGGGGATTTTTGGACAGAATGGTGCACAATCTCTATTTTTAGGCACAGAAATAGCATGAATTGACTTTACAGTATGTTTGAGTAATAATACAAATATTATGGTGATATTCTACTTATTTTTTTTCTAAAATGAACAGGTTAATTCTTAGTTCTTCTTTGTTCTTCAAATTCGGCTGCTTCTTTTCAGGAGAATGGTCTTCACTGCAATTGTAAAAGAAACAAATTAGTAATTTTGTTTGTATATAGCATTGTTTTTAATTTAGATATTGATTTTTTAAATTGAAATCCTTAGCGCCTTCCTCAAAACCATTAAAACTATCTTATTCACATAAGATACGTCGCACCAGTTCAATACATATGATATTTTCTTAATGAACAAATTGTATTGCAATGAGTAACTGTAACAAACAAAATATCTTTAGTATGTCTTGTGAAATTCATAATGTACCACTGACTATTTCTGTAACTAAGCTGTTCTAGGTAATAGTGCCTTAATGTCATGCTTAAATTAAAGTAATCAAATAAATAAATAAATAAATAAATAAAAATATGTAATTGTATAAGTATTATTTTTTGAGATTTGAACATAGAGTGTGCATGCATGCAATTTTGTTTGAATATATGTAGTCTATAAATTTAATTTAAAAAATGTTAGTTTAACATGATTTGATAGTGTGTGTATAAAGAAAGTAAATAGTATAAAGGTTTATAAGTGATAGTTGATTTTAGGAAATTGGAAAAAAGACAGCAGATTCATTTTACAGATTACACAAGCTAAAAGTCATTTTGAAAATGTGTTAATGTACTGTACAGAAAATATGCATACCTGTAGTTTGTGTTCATGCATATGGATATGCATGGAGCTGCAAGTAGAAATCTTGGAGACTTGTACAGTATTTCTTGTAGATGGTGCTTGCCAATGATATGACACTTGTACTCAGAGAGATTCACAGTACATTTTCAGTGCTGATCTATGATGATGCAGTTAGATGTAGAGGTCTTGAATGTGACTGGTGCATGGTCATGTGATTTCTTAGCTACATCCAATGAGGGAATGGCACAGAGAGTGAAGTGGAAATGGTAGAAGGGCTGTTCATGTTACAATATGTCCGCGGACATGGCGGTAGTTCGCGGACATCGGGAGTTACATCCGGGGATTTTTGGGTTCAGAAGTCATGCAAATGAGAATGAGCACTGAAAGGGATTGGCCAGGAAAGTTTAGTGGGTGTGCTGGGCCAGGAGAGAGTTTCTCAGATACTCTTTTTGCTGAGAGAACAACAGATAGCTATGGCTGTGTGTTTCAGAAAACAGATTGTTTGGATTTTGGGAGATTCGTGGATACATTGGTTGAAGGTGCATGCAGAAAGCTGTGGAGTAGCTGTAGATCTTGGATTTCCACACGTGGAAGTACACTGGCATGGAGTACGTGGAATGAAGTGGTTAGACTTGCTACCTCTCTGTGCTACTTTGGAAACAGAGCAACATCCAGACATAATTGTAATTCATTGTGGAGGGAACAGTTTAGGACATGTGTCTGGAATTTCTTTGCAATTTGCTATGAAAGAAGGACTTGGGGAAAGTCATGGACATGTTTCCTAATTCTCAAGTAATATTTTCACGGATTGCGCAGAGACAAATGTGGTTTTGTTCTTCTTCATTTGGTCGACAAATGGAAAAAGCAAGGTACAATGTTAATAAGGCTGTTTGTGCATTTCTAAGAGATTTTGGCATGTCCTCTTTTCACAATGAAAATATTATGTTTCGTAGTACGTACATTTTTCGCAGAGATGGAGTCCATCTTACTTATGTTGGCAATCTGATTTTTCTGAGAAATGTACAAAATTCATTGCAACCTTTTTTAGAAATACAGCATCCCTTTTGAAGTAGGTGTTAGGTATTTATAATTTTTGACATACAAACACCTCCAAAGGCTCTTTTCAGAGCCACCACTTCCTCCCAGAGAAAAATGCAATGGTTACAATAGGATAGCACCCCAATTATTTTGATGTTCGCGAACTGTCCGCTGAATTTTAAGAAATACAAAGGGCCCTGCTTTATTTATCTTCACTTCTATTTTTTAACTTTGAAAGGCAGCTCTGAAAAGAGCCTTATTTTTTTTTTATTTTTGTTCTTTTGTATTTGTTTTGGTTTTTCATACACGACACACTAGGAGAGGAGGGGAAAGGAGGGTAAAGGGGGGACACCAACCACAGGGATAAGAAAGGGCGAGCTGAGAGAGGAAGATGTAGAGTGGGTTTTACTTGGGTAGTGAGCAGGTCTTCTCGTGCTCTGAGACGATAGTCTCAAAAGCACTCCGAAGTCACTCCCCCCTGCAGAGTACTGTGTCACAGTACATACATACAACTGTGACCCTCGAAAGGTAAGGGTCATCAGAATTCTGTATGGCCTGTGAGGCAGCTTGAGGAAGACGCTGTCCCACAGAGGTGGTCCTTGTGGTTACAGGATCAGAAACGGAGGATGAAGTAAAGGAAATCAACCTACTACGTTCTTCGCAAGGTACAACCTTGCGAATAGCCCCAGAGTGAAATGAACTCAGGTGTCGCTTCATGGTCGTGGTTCCAAAGCTGTACGAACCGCGCTTCCCGCGACTGAGTGTCTTCCCCTATTTATATGTTTCATATGATGTGACTGGACTCTAAGGGAATTACTGTAAGAACCTACTTGAAGGATACGTCTACAAATAAAATAAACATTTTTGTTTCTGACTGTTACTGAAGAAAACCATGTGGCCTAGATATGTCAGCAAAAGAAAAAAGAGTGAGCCAGACATGTGATGTCATCAGTGATGTCATCAATGACATTTGTGATGTCATCTTTGATGTCGTGGCTGTTAGTCTTAGCAGTGCACAGTGGTGGCGCGAGTTATGGTTGCTTAGCTTACCATAACTGGCGAATTTCAAGGGTTTTCGGTTTTACTTGGAACCATAACGTCCCTTTAACAAAGTTTTTTCACTTAATTTCATAGGTTTTTAGTAGCGCAACTTAACCATAATGTCCCTTTAACAAAGTTTTTTTACTGAATATATATATGCAGAGGGCGCTAGAGACCCGACCAAGATGGCCGCTTCCTTGTAAGCTCCCGCGCGGCCTATTAAAATCCTTATTAATCCTGTTTATTCCGGCAGCATAACCCCCTAAAACAACCACCAACGCTTCAGCCAGTGTACAGGGAAGAGAATCAGCCGTGCAGAAGCCGAATCCAGAGACCCTGACCGCCTAGATCCTGCTTCGCGGCATCCCCGGATGGCTGGGGCGTCTTGAGGGCCGCGAGAGAGCTTCGGCAGCCGCAGCACGGCCCAGCCGAGGCCGCGCTGAAAGCGGGAGAAAGGAGTGGCCCGTCGCCCGAGACACCGGCGCTACAGGTGCCCCCCTCGGCCCTATCCCCACAGCAACGGCGTAAGCCGGGTCCGCCAGGCCCCCCGCCCAGCATAAAAAGTACTGCCGACCTCCGGCGATCGGGCGGGACCCCGAGGGGGCTCAGGCAGCCCCGCACCTCCCCGGCAGCTGAGAAGCAGCATCCCGGCAGAACCTCGCGGCTCCACAGACCCCCGCCAACGATCTACGCAGTTGCTTCCTGACGAAGCTGCGGTGGCCGGGAGACGGGGCCAAATCGAATGAGCAGAACACGGGCGAGGCCTCACCAGGTACGGCGCACGCTGGAGGGGAGGCAGCGCAGCTGTGCCCAACAACCCACTCAGCACTATCTAGCAAGAGGCCCCACTCTGGCAGCACAGTGACGCACCGCAGGGGCCATAGAACTCCGAACTGAACCAACTGTCCTGGGACCCGACTGGCTCGGTCAGCCAATAATCCACTGTCCCCCGCACCAACTAGAACGCATATGGCGGGCTTCAGCCACAGGCCAACCCTGCAGTGGAGCAAAACATCTCGCAAAACCCCTCATAGGGGCACAGGAAACCCCCGCCTCGGCCGCCACACGAACTCTACGGCCAGGCAACCAACGGCGCTGCCCATCCCTACCCGCAATGGGGAAAACCGACAAACAACAGCGCAAACTGAACTTCGAAGATGGAACCTCGGCAAAAACCCCAAGACACAGCAACGAATCAGAGTCCCCGCCACACATACTAAACCAAGAGAACGACGATACCCAGTCCCTCAACATCAGAGCACTGCTCCTGGAACTGAAATCCGGTATCAGTAACCTAGATAGTAAGCTGGACGGCCTTTCGTCCAAAGTTGATCAAGTCCAACACCGGCTAGACACCCACAATGAACGGTTGGATGAGGCAGAGCAACGGATATCTACTTTGGACGATGGGGTATCATCTTTGAATACCAGGGTGTCGTCTCTCGAGGCCCAAATGAAAATAATCAAGGGCAAAAATGAAGATCTCGAAGGGCGCTCCAGAAGGAACAACATCCGGATAGTGGAAGTAAGAGAGAAACAACTACAAGGCAAAATGGAAGACCACGTTGAAGAAATGTGCAAATCGCTCTTCGGTCCGGAAACTCTCTCGCCCCTGTTCGTCATCGAAAGAGCCCACAGAATACCGATGCTAAGACCCCCTCCCGGAGCCCCTTCTCGTCCAATAAGTGCAAAATTACTCAATTATAAGAACAGAGATTCGATACTTCGAATGGCCAGAGAGAAAGGCGAGCTACAGCACGATGGTGATACCGTCCACTTTTATCCGGACTTCTCCCCAGCCGTCCAGGCACAAAGGAGGTCTTTCACAAACATTAAACAGAGACTACGCACAAACCAGATACCATACTCGATGCTGTTCCAAGCCCGACTGAGAATACAACACCAGGGAAGAACCCAGTTTTTCCAAACACCCGAAGAGGCAAATATGTACCTGGACTGGCGGGCTGTCGACCACCAGAGAATAACCAGGCACGAGCTCAAAAAGAAAGGCCCCAGAGGAATCCACCATAGATGGACTGAAGCAAAAGAACGCGACACACAGCAACAGTCAGCGCTGCCGGAACGCAAAATAGACGGTAAAACAACCTCAAGGCCGCGCGACTTGGGAAGATCCAAGCACCCCTAGCACAGCAATGTTCAAGTTTTCAAAATACAAGTTAAAAAAAGGGGGATCCACGGCGAGCCAGTTGGGGGTTGCTCTCGAGAAATGGGAGGGAGAATCACACAAGTTGGGGGTTAACAAGTTGTACAGCACCCAGGACACCCCATATGCTCCACTCAGGAGAAGACCACTCCACAAACAAAACCGACCCAACAGGGCCCACCACCCACACCTGTTAGTAGCTAAATGCCACGATCCGCACATGCATAGAATTGAAAACACAGCGCCTTCACCGTAGCTACATGGAACATTAAAGGTGGGAATCAACCAGCGAAAGTGGGGAAGATGACTCAATACCTACGCCGGCACAAAATCGACATAGCGTTCATCCAAGAAACACATCTATGTCCAACGTCCGAACACCCCTGGGCCAAAGACTGGGGATGTCACCGCTACTTTGCCTCTTTTTCATCCCATGCCAGAGGAGTGGCCATAATAATCAATAAGGCAATCAATTTAAAACTAATCGCTCAAAAAAAGGACACAGAAGGCAGGTCACTCATGGTACAAGGAACGATTGATGGAGAAGAAATCACCTTAGTGAATTCATATGGCCCGAACACCGACGGTCCCAATAACTTCGACTGGGTAATGACCCAACTGAGCACGGTCAGTCGGTCCACGATCATATGGGGTGGCGACCTCAACACAACCCTGAACCCAGCTAAAGATAAATCGCATAACTAAATAGCGACCCCATCCAAGGCGTCCCTACAAATTACTGAAATTTGTAAAGCCTACGACCTCATTGACATCTGGAGACACCAGAACCCAAACACCAGCGACTTCACATTCCACTCCTGGGTACACAGAACCAGTTCGAGAATAGACTATCTCCTTGTGTCCTGCCAGAGCCGCCTACAATGGGACGACTGCCGCATCCTACCGAGAACCCTGTCAGACCACTCCATGGTGTCTTTAACCTGCAACACCACACAAACAACCAAACCTCGACCTCATTGGAGATTCAAGCCACGAGCGCTGCAAGACACAGTCTTTGCGGAAGAACTCCGAAGTGAACTAGAACATTTCCTCGACTCCAACCTAGGTACAGTGCCCTCAGCCGGGACTCTGTGGGAGATTCTAAAATGTTTCACCAGAGGGGTCTGCATGAAGAAGGAATGCGGAATATTAAAACTATTGCAAAGGGAGTTGAACACCAGCGAAACAAAACTCAAAGACCTTGAAGGCGCGCTCCTGATAAACAACACTCCACAATCGCTAGCAGCAATCAAGAAAGAATTAGAAGTGTTCCGCGACGCAGCTGAAAGGGAAATAAAATTTCTGGGCAGACACCGCAAAATTCGGCAGTACGGTGAAGGGCAGCAACCCGGAGCTCTCCTCGCGAGGCTCATAGCTGCCGATAGAAAACCCACAGCGATTGATTCAGTGAGAGACCCAACAGGCAACACCGTCCACTCAACAATCGACATTGTTGAAAATGTTCGCGGATTCTACCAGGACCTGTACGACTCAAGCCACTCCGCCGACCAAACAGAGCTGACACGATACCTAGATGAAATAGAACTTTACAGGGTCGACCCAGAGCTCAGAGAACCATTAAACGCCCCCATTAACATTGAGGAGATCCTCAAAGTCATCATAGAATTACCCAATTCTAAAGCACCAGGTCCAGATGGCCTGTCCGGCGAATTCTATAAACACTTCGCAGACCTCCTTGCCCCGCTACTCCTCCAGGGCTATGACGAAGCCCTGACCAATGACCAGCTACCACCAACATAATCCTCTTGCACAAGCTCGACAAAGATCCTATCGAATGTGGCTCATACAGGCCTATCTCGCTAACAAATTTGGACAACAAAATCTTTGCAAAAGTCCTAACCAGGATGCCCCTCATGCCCGCCATGGTGCTGGCTGACCAGGCGGGCTTCATCCCTGGGAGGAACACTTCATACGGGATAAAGAGGATGTTCGGAGCAATAGAGGCCTTAGAACCGGACTGTCAGGCCGTGGCAGTACTATTGGACGCCGAGAAGGCTTTCGACTCAGTCGAATGGCCCTTTCTGTTCACAGTTCTGGAAAGGATGGGGCTGGGCAAGCGTTTTTTGCAAATGATCTCCCTACTCTACAAAAAACCAATCTCCAACATATACGCTAGGCGGCCACTACTCTGGCGATATCCACTTGAGAAGAGGGACAAGACAAGGATGTCCACTCTCTGCACTTTTGTTCGCTTTAGAAATGGAGCCCCTAGCTTCTGACATGCGTATGCGACACCTTCACAGAGGCCTCTCTTTCGGCCCACACAAGATGGTCATCTTGCTTTACGCAGATGACATAGCCCTGTTTCTACAGAATGCAGATGAAAACCTAAACCCAGCAATGAGAGCAGTAATACAGTTTGGTCGCTTCTCTGGGCTGAAAATCAATAACAACAAATCAGTCCTATTCCCGCTCACCGCCACCACTGAATTTACTGACGACTTTGGCTTCCAGTGGCAATATACACATGTAAGGTATCTCGGCATCTACATGTCCCGTCTGAGAGAGGAGATCATTCATGATAACTATGAAACCACTATAGACATCCTCCAAGCCAAGATCGAGAGATGGAAGTCCCTACCACTCAACCTCTGGGGCAGGGTATCAATTGTAAAGATGATCATCTTACCAAAACTGTTGTACCTCTTCTCAAACATCCCTCTACTCCTCACACAGAAACTTATTCAACGCATAAAGAGTATGGTCCTAGATCTCATCTGGGCTGGCAGGGTAGCAAAGGTCGCCTACTCCACACTAACCCTACCGGTACGGCAAAGTGGATTGGCCCTTCCAGACCTAGAACATTACTATTGGGCAGCCCAGGCCCAATACCTCAGCCAATGGTACGCAACGCATTTCATACGACCACATGTCCAGATAGAGAGAGCATTGGCGACACTGCACCTCCTTCGATCCATAATCTTTGGGCAGTTCCCAGTGACTCAGTCCGGAATGAATCCTGTCGCCAGCACATATTCAATCTGGAAGAAAATTGCCAAGGTAAACGACATCTCGGCCAGATACTCCCCTCTCCTTGCAGTAAAGCACATTCCTGGTATCCCCATCACAACCGAAAAAGTCTTCCTGCTCTGGACAGAAAAACTACAGGTGCGCTCCATGGACGACCTCTTTCCTGGCAGGGACTTTCATGACGGCACAACAAGCCCGTGAAAGAGGAGGCAACAACGCCCTCGACACGTTCATATACTACAGACTACGACACTCGCTTCAGGCAGTAATCCTGAGTTTTCCTCAACAACCACCAATCTGGCCACTACTCCACTACACAATCCAAGCGCAGGGATTGGGGCACCTGGTAACTAACATCTACAAAGGCCTATTCGATGAAGCGATCCCACCCGGAGCAAGAGCCAAAAGGAGATGGGAAAAGACACTAAACAGTGCGATTTCAGATGAAGAATGGGCCTACATCCTAAAACTCACCCATAGAGTAGCGATCAATGCGAGATTCAAACTGATCCACTTCAACTTTCTCCACTAAACATACCACACACCGGCGAAACTGCATTCCCAAAGGGACTCCATTTCAGCAGAATGCAACCGATGTGGGGCACCCACAGCCGACTTCCTTCACTTGGCGTGGTCCTGTCCCCCAGTAGCCTCCTTCTGGAGTGCAGTACTCGAAAACATTTCAGCAATAATCAAAACAGAGCTTGTCCCCGAGCCAAAAACAGCGCTACTAGGCCTGACTCAATCACTACCGAGCTCAGTTAGAAGGCTGACAGATCTACTGCTGGTCCTGGCGCGAAGGAGACTCGCTTACACATGGGGTAGAGGAACCCCTCCAAACGTACAGCACTGGCTGAAAGGCATAACTTTTTGTCAAGATGTTGAAACAGACTTTATCAAGACTATGCCATTACACGCACGCCCTCTGGACATATGGGGGCCGTACATCATATACCTACTTTCAACGACCGACGCTGCTGACTCACAACAATCGGAACCACCGCAGGACTCAAATACCAGTCCGACACACAACGCCGAAGCCCCAGAAGTGGCGCCACCTAGATGATAACCTCTAGCACAATGACTCTTTTCAACACGATGGACAGGGGGGGAGTAGGGGAGGAGTGTTGGGAAGGTACGACTGACGTTCGGTCTCATGGTTTGTTTGTTTTGTTGGAAAAAGCCAATAAAGAAAGTTAAAAAAAAAATATATATATATACATATATATATATATATATATATATAAACAAACACACACATCATCCAGGTTGTAGCACTACAAAAAAAACTTTCAGAATGTATGTAAACAAAAACCCAAGCACACACGACCTTGCTACCTTTAAAACAGTATTTCTTTAATCCACAAATGTACAGCACACAACAAAATTAGTGAACATGTCTAACAAGCTCACACATGGCAACCAGGTCATTAAAAACACTCACCCATCCGGGCCGAGAGAGCCACGCGTTCTGCCTGTTCACACAGGTTTCCTCAGACTAGTAATATCCATTTTTGCCATCTACTCTAATGAGTATTAGATAGCAGGAGGAGCGGTCCGCTCCTCCCCCGATCCTGTGTTTCTCAATCATGTGATCAGCTAGCATTGTACTAAAACATTAAATAAAATAGCCTCCATATTGGAATGGCTATTTACCTACACAATCCCGGATACAATACCACGTATAATATGCTAATGCATAAACATGATGTGCCCGAGACAAAACGGGATGAGCGAGCCACTCGATTCCACTTCCAAATAAGAGTACAATTACAAAATCCATTAGGTGTTTTAAAATCACAAATGCGTAAATGTACTTATTCTGACCATGAATGGTTTATAAATAACAACTCATGATCATACGCCCCAAAGGGGAGTAGCTTTTGAAGCTGTTAGGCGAGCAGAAGCATCCTAAACAAAAGATTGTATACTATACTGATCTCATCTGGTCTAGTACCATAATGCATCATTCTTATGTTCTTAAGCCCTACCAGTGCAGAATTTTAAAGTGACTTTCTTTGCATTATAGCAGCATTTTCTTCCATCTCCATAACATATTCTGTCAGTGCAGAATTTTAAAGTGACTTTCTTAGCGTTATATCAGCATTTTCTTCCATCTCCATAGCATATTGTTAATATCGATAGCCAAAATAATAATAACAATCAACTTGATATTTCGAAATGCTCGGTGCACATGCTGATATGTAAACAATAGTACCCCATCTAGAAAAAAGTGCAAGTGCATAATTGTCACTGTTTCAATTTAAGGTGACAACCTGTGTCTGCAATGATGAAAAGTAATATATTATATCGGTATGTCCTCACTTCTACATCTGTAAATATAGAGGCAGAAATGAAAACGAACAAAGTGCTTAGTGCAATATCAAAGTATAGACATAAGTACTGTACTCATGTCCAAAGTGCAATATCAAAGTATAGACATAAGTACTGTACTCATGTCTCAATGTGCAAGTGCATCATTACACACAGCAGTTCTAATACATGATTGCAACAAAATATAGATATAATCAAACTTACACAGAAACAAATAACATGAGTCCATATGTATATCTTATGCTTTGATACCAGCTGAGTGTTGGATAGAAGTATATAATGAGACTACATCTAGGGATACTAGAAGATACTCAGGTTCCCAATTGATGTTGTTTAGTTTGTTTAATACATCTGATGTATCTCGTATGTGTGAGCTCAAGCTAGAAACAAAAGGTTGAAAGAAATAATCCAACTATTTAGATGTGTTCACTAGAAGACTCCCCATGGAAGATACTATAGGTTGACCAGGGGGATCAATCAAACTTTTATGAATTTTGGGATTGAAATAAATTAAAGGTGTGACCGGATGTGGAGTTTTCAGAAAAAAAGATTCATCCTTATCTATTAATTCTGAATCACTCCAGCTCCGCAGCATAGTATGGTAAAGTAGGTTGGTTTCTGTCGATCTTTTTTTCTCAATTATCATATAGTTGTTAACATTATTTAGTTGTCTCTTAGTTTCTGCTTCATATTTCTCACTATCCATCATGACTATTCCACCACCTTTGTCTGAGGGATGTAAAACTGTTGAATGATCATTTTTCAGAGTTCCTAAAGCTTAGAAATTATGAGAAATTCCAATTTCTTTGGGAAGATAGTATGTTACCAGATAGCTTCTTTAAATCTTTCATGACCAAATTGTCAAAGATATCTACTGGACAACAGGCAATGTTTGGACAAAAAATAGATTTTGGTTTAAATTGTGTAGGACAGTTTGTATCTGTTAGTATTCCAAATTGTTCTTTCAACATTGTGTTGTCTAGTCTAATCTTTCATTGTCATCCGAAGTGGGCTCAGAAGTTTGCTCCATATTCACCAGACACATCAGACTGGTTAAATCTTTCTCGGTATGTGGAGAAACTTCAGTGCCAATTTCCTTCTGTTTCAAAGGTCCATCATCAACCGTGGTGGCATAAAATTTGGTCAACTTCATTCCTCGTGAATTTAAATAAATCCACTCTGGTAGATGTATAGTCATACTTATATGTCGGACTAAACAACAAGCCTAGGGAGAGTACTGACAATTCATTAGCTGTCAATGTTCTTTTTCAAAATATTGAAAATATTTAGCTGGAGGTTTTCTTCCCTCTAGGTCTCCCCCTCGGGTTGCTCCGATTTCGTGTTGTCATGTTGGACTGGGTGCTTGTGTTTGCTGCTCCACCTCGTTTTGACTTGCCGCCTTTTGATGCCATGCCTCTTCCTTCTCCTGCGTATTGACCTTGCCCCTTCCTGTCCATCCTGCTGTCTAAATGGAGCCGTTCGAATTCTTCTAAAAGATTTAGCTTGATTGGTCCATCTGTTTCTGATAAGTCCACTTCTGAACTACTCAAATCTTCCACAGCTGAAGCTGGGTTTTGTATATGGTTGGTTGCAATTTTTTCCAATCTCGTTTTGATGGGGGCATCAAATCTTTTAGCAAAGGTATATATTCTCCCTTGTTCGTAGTCTTGGCGATCCCATTTGAAATTTAGTTGTTTCCTTGTTCTAATTTCAGCTTCATGTCTTTCTAAATTTTCCTCCATTCGGGACATTCTTCTTTTACATTCATCTCCATCCTCCGAAGTAAAGAGTTGATCCTCCATTTCTTCAATATCTTTGAGGAGTTTAGCCCTATTGAGTTTAGCAAACTTGACAAGGCTTTCTATCATTTTGAAAGAACATGTATTTGTGTGATCAGTCCATTCCTCTATGATTTAGGGTCTATATCCTCAAAGGTGGGGATCGTAAGGATTCTCAATCCTCTTAGAATTCTCTGGACTTCTAGATATGTCATGGCCTCCCACCATTTAGATATTTCCTTTTTCTTTATTCTTTCAAGTTTATCTATCTTTTTTTTTTAAACATGTTTTTATTTAGTTTCTGTTAACATAAGAACATATCGAAAAATAATTAGCAAGAAACGAAACCTCCCCCCCACCCCCCGAGCTTCATATCTCAGTCTGTATTCATTGTTCAACGGAAGATCATTTCTCATTCACGTAAATAAGTCCAATATCCTTATATTGTGAGGGCACCATTGTTCTTTATATTCCTTTTGAAGACATTCCAGTACCTTTCCCCAGTCTTCTCTGAATTTCCCGTGATCCCCTTGGATGTTATAAGTTATTAGCTCAAGTGCCAGATGTGACCACACCCTTCGTGACCAATCTATCGCCAATGGTGGGGAATCGTGCTTCCGGTTTTTTGCGATTTCCAGCCATGCTCCTATTAGGAGGCCCATAAAATTTCTTTTTTGGGGGGTGTTTAACGTTTTGTCTTGCGGATCCCAGAAGCCCCCTAGCCATATTTCCTCTCCCAGATGCTCTGTTCCCGGGAACATTCCAGTCATTTGAGTTTTAATCTCCCCCCAGTATGGGCATAATTTAGGGCAATCCCACCAGATATGTTTCCAATCACCCCGCCCACCACATTTCCTCCAACAGATGTTCGGGGAGGCCGCAAACATTGTGTTCAGTCTCTCCGGTGTGTAGTGCCATTGCACCATCATCTTCACCCACATTTCTCTCATTTGGATGGCTCTTGTCAGTTTTGGTATCATGCCCCATAGGTGTTCTCACCTCTCTTTGGAGAGTGCGTAGCCTAAAGTTTTCTCCCATTTTTTCATGTATTGCCAGGTGGTAGGTTCCTTTTGGGTATTAATAAATTTGTACGTGGTGGAAACAAATTTTTTAGATCCGGAATGCGTCATGATGTATTTCTCGAAGGGGGTTAAGTCCCTGGTCATCGCTTCTTTCATGCGTGGAGTGCTGAGCCAGTGGTGTATCTGTTCATACTTATATCGATCTTTCGGAGTTAAGTTCAGAAGTGTTTTGCAGTCTTCGAATGATCTAATCTGCTGGTCCTGTTGCATATCCCCCACCATCTTGCACCCCCCTTCCTCCCATTTGCTGAACGCACCCTTGTCCAATCCTGGGGGGAATTCGGGATTTCCAAACATTGGCATGAATGGGGCGGGGTCCTTCGTTAATGTTTCGTTTGTCGTGGCTGCGTCCCATATCTCCAATGCCGACTTCATTATTGCGCTAATGTTGGTGTTTGGATGTCGGAATCGTTTATTGAGCCATAACATGTGCCTGGTGGATGTAGTCGCCACCGCCCTGTCCTGTTTTTCCCAAATTTTCTCCCCCTGTTCCGATATCCAATCCGTCATGACCCAGAGTTGGGCGGCTTCGTAGTATTTTTTGAAATGTGGCATGGCGCATCTGCCCGCCGTTCTCTGAGCTGTTAATACCACATTTGAAATTCTTGGAGCCTTGTTTTGCCAGACGTACTTGGAGACCGCCTTCCTTAGTGCTTTGAAGAAGACCTGGGGGGGGTCTTATCAGGAGCGCCTGGAATAGGTACATTAACTTGGGGAGAATTGTCATTTTCACTGCCGTTATTCTGCCCCACCAGGAGATCGTTAGAGGGTTCCATTTTAACAGGTCCTTCCTGACTCTTTCTAGAGTTTGTGGGAGTATAATTTATTTACATGGTCTGTGAGGGTAATTCCTAAATATCTGATGCCCGCGGAGGCAATTTTCAATTGACAGTCTGTAGCCACTGAGCCGATTCTTTCTCCATTCCCGGCCAGTATCAGCACCTCTGATTTTTGCCTATTTATTTTTAATCCTGAAATCTCTCCGAATCGTTCAATTATTCCCATTAGATGTGGGAGGGACTTCTCTGGGTCTCCTAACGCTACTAACATGTCGTCAGCATATGCCATCGCCTTATGGGCCTGCCCCGCCATCTCTATTCCCTGCACCGCTGGCGAGTCCCTTATTCCTGCTAAAAGAGGTTCCAGGTATATGGCGTATAGAAGGGGGGAAAGTGGGCACCCTTGCTTCGTCCCTCTCCGTAGGTGCACTACCTCCGATATCCCGCCGTTCACCGCTATTCTCATAGACGGGGAGTTATAATTGGCTCTAACCTTATCTAGAAAACTTTTGCCCATCCCCATCTTCTGGAGAACCCGGAATAGAAAAGACCACTCAACTCTGTCGAATGCCTTTTCGGCGTCTAGAGCTACCAGTGCTGCGGGGGTTTGTTTGATGCCTATCTTTTCAACGAGATGTGGTACTCTTCTAATATTATCGTGAGTCTGGCGGTTTGGTACGAATCCTGACTGGTCTTGGTGGATTATTCTGGGAAGTACTGGGCCCAATCTAGTCGCCAAGATCTTAGTGTACAATTTGGCGTCCAGATTGATTAAGGCAATCGGGCGATATGAGGCGGGGAGTTGCTCATCCTTTCCCTTTTTATGGAAGACCAGGAGTTTGGCCTTGTTCTTTGCTGCACCGTAAGACTGGTTGGCAAGCTGCTTTCCACCATAGCTTCTGCAGCTGCTATGTCTTGATTAAAAAGAATAGATGCCTCTGCTCACCTCTTGGCTTCGACCTTTTTCTCTCTTTTTCTTCTCTTTTTCTCTCCTGGCTCCCCCGCTATATAATGGCCACTGGAGATACAGGAGATACATTGATTGAGTAGGGGACCCAGCGTCCAGGAATTTCTCCTAAAGTAGATTTGTATTACCTGAGGGGAACGATACTTAGAGGCTCTTCCTGCACTTTACCAATTATGTTTATCACTAATGCCGTCGAGACTGAGGGCCCGATTTTAGGAAGGAATGATACGTTTGAGCGCATGCGATTTTCTCATGGTTCTCTTTTATAACCCTTTCCTACTTTATTTCTTGCTCATCTTTTTCCCTCTTTTCTATGCAGGATCTGGTCTGCACAAGATTACCAGTTGATGGGATTCTCTCTCCCCATCTAGCCTGAACTACTGTGCACCCGGACAAGACTCTAGGGGTGTATCACCAAGAGAAATAAAATTTCTTTCTCTACTTTGATGGTCATTTTTCGAATACACTCAATAGGAATTTTCTCCCTTCGAAGGTATGGAAATGCTACTTATCTATGTATTGTACTGCCGGGAAGCCTCTCACTCTGCATTTTAGCTTTATTGCCACCGGGATGGTAGTGGATTCTCATATTGACTCTGGTTTCCCTCTCCCTATTCTGCCATGTTGGATTACATAATCTCGTTAGTATATTCACGGCTCTGATATAGGGACTACATGCCCCCTTGTCACTTTCCCATTAATTTAATTGGGATTCCCCTTGTCTGATTTACGAACAGATTATGGGGCTTATCCTGGATTATTACTAAGGAACCCAGGATCTTTAACTGCGTGGAGGATGCTACACGTGGGGTTGCTAGATCGGTTCAAGGAATGTTTTTAATCATGTAATTTTTTATGCATGTTTTTGATTTATGTGTTGCCTTATATTTGTTTTTTTCTTTCTTCTTCTCCTTTTTTGGTCTTTTATATATCCCTCTTCGATGTATCCCTTATTTCCGAACATTACTAAAATGGAATATATTGAATATCTGGGTGAATTAAGGAAGAACTATTTGAAGAAGATTGGATACATGGAATAATTTCAAAGACACTGTTTGTACTATGTGGCCCTAGATGGCTCTTGAATATTTAAATGTAGAGAATTTGTATGTTTAGATTTTAGAATTTATCATCTAATCTGCCCTGTCCTGAGGAAGACGATTGTCAAGCTTTCTCTCTCCTGCTACGGTGAGAGACAGACAGCTTAGACACTGTTATTTTATCGTCAAAACTACCTGCGTTCAGGTACCAGTACAGCCCACGATACGTTTGGGAGCTGTACTAGGTACCGGTTGTTGACTACTTTGGTCAGATTGGAGACAAGCACAGGTTTTGTTGTTTGTTTTCTATAAAGAAATGGTGGGCTGGATTAAGGCATAACCTTTTCCATCCCGCAGAAAATATTGATTATTGTTGACCTGCGTGGCTTTGGTGCCTTATATAACTCCTCAAGCCTCATTAATTAATTCTTACATATATATAAATTGGTTACAAAATATCCCCTTGTTTGAATACAGATTGGGGACCAATTGAGGATTTTTGCTGTCTACGGAAGTTATGTACTTTTGAATTAAGTTATGCACAATGCACTTATGCTTACATCGTAGGATGTTTAGTAAAATAATATGCACTTTAACTGGATATGCTCAGCATTAATTATGTCTTCTCAGAAACACTGCAGCAGATGCAGCTGCTAAACTTACAGCATATCCACCCATACGTGAGATAGCTGAGTATCCAGGAGTTGCAAGTATGCAAGTGCAGTTGTCGCCACCATATACGTCCTTACCACCCATTGATATTAATTGAGTTACAGAAGAGAAATTGTTGTGGCAAAAGCGAGGATGTGCTCAATCCCCCAATGACTTTGAATGTGGAGGCAAAGTATTACAGGAAAGGTGGTTATGCCACATGAGTTGATGGTCATTGCATTTGAGAAACTAGAATATCATTTTCATGTATCCAAACAACATATTGCTGCAGATATTCAGGAAGGCTGGTTTGTCCCCAACCTGAAAGACATGCTGAATGTGTTTATTTTTAACTGCAGTGTATGGCAGCGTTATAATACTGGGCAAACACTCTGGATAATACGAGGCACTCTGCCCCGCCCTACTGGGCCATTCTGGGGGCACCATATCAACTATGCTGACATGGGAGAGCGGTGCGACACATATTGGTATCTTATCGTGGTGGTATGCCCTTTCTCCCATCGGGTCGAGGTTGGTCCTTGTACAGATCCAGATGCCAAACCATCCTCGAAGTTCTTGCTGACAGAGATATTTTCTTGATTGGGTGTGTGATATTTTAAAATCTGATTATGGCACACACTTCCTTAATGAGTTGTCTAAGGAGATAACAGAACTATTGGCATAAAGCATACGATGTGTTCAATTTACCACCCCCAGGCCAACAGCATACATGAACAGATCAAGGGTCTCTTAAAAGCAAAACTTTCCAAATTGTGTGTTACCGTTAGGAAAAACTGGGTCCATTGTTTGCGCTTGGCCTTGCTTGGAATGAGAACACAGCCCTGTAAGCATCACCACCTGTCGCCCCACGAACTAGCGATGGGCCGGCATATGCACATGCCTATATCACCTATCAGAAGTGCCTCTGATACTCACATTACTGCGTCAATCCTGGGGGATGAGTTTAAACAGTACTTATCAGTTTTGATGCGCTCAATCAAAATTATCTCTCAACAGATAGCACCACGATGGGTGGAAGAAGAAACCAGCGCTGGACCAGAACACGCAAGCTTGCTACCTCTTCAGCTGTCACCTGGACATTCTTTTTACATTAGGAACTTTGTACACAGGTGGAGCAAGCCCAGATATAACGATTCCTTTACGGTCGTGTATGAGACTCCATTTGCCGTCAGGGTAAAGCAGCTTCACTATTGGATGTACATATCGGATGTCCGACGTGCCCCATACTGCTCTCTCCTCTTCTAATGGGCAACCAACACCTGTTGACAATTAGTGCTGTTGTTTTCATTAATTTTGCGTACACTGCTGTTTATAGTTCAACACTCTGGTACAACCAAAAACAACTGAAAAAAAGGCTATCTGCATTTATATGCTTTCTTTTTCTAGCAAAACAAATATACCTCATTAACCCCACAAACGTTCAGTGCACTCCAGTGCCCACAATCATTAGTATTACTACTACACGTATTTCTTTTTCCACACTGTTGCAGATGTACGGCACTTTAAAAAAGTAATTATGCAGTGTCACTCCCATTACAATTGTGTGATGTATTTAACAGTGATGATAAGTTTAGGTTTTTTCTTTGCATTAACAGTTTATATAAGTAGTACCAATTTTAAATGGTGGAGGCATATAACGGTGGATATGTGATAGCTGGGAACGCTCACATGCAGGTGTAGATGTAGAAGGGAAGTTAACAACTGACATATATTCTGAATCAGTACTCAATTTGCAATTAAGTAGTACTGTTATAGGGTTACATAGAAGTAGAAGAGAAATGGACACGAGAAGGAAATATAACGAATACAGAGGGCTTGGTTTAGATATGATGGTGGACCTGTACCATCCTGAATTTAGTAATATGTGGTTCAACGGCATGCGCTCAGTAGGGAAAGAGAGGGCAAATGGGAGCTGCTATGTGTGCTCCCTGATCCCCCAAGCATCGTGGGCACCCAAAATGTTAGTGCCCCAAGAAACATTGTCATTAGACGAGCAGTGCTTAGTCCATCTAGTGTTATGTCCAGTGCGAAGCTTGTTCCAGACGCATGGGATAAGACTCATATTAATGGAGAAAGACAGTGAAAAGTGTGCAGAGAACAGTAAAGATGCGCAGTGCATGTTGCGACCGCTCATAAAGATGGATGGCGTACTGTTTGTATCCAACCGATGGGAAGGAGCAGTGTTTAGCTGCACAGCTGGAAGCCTGGTGGGGTTTGACGAAGCAGTCATATGGGAAGTAAACAACATGTGTCAAGAGATATGGACAGCACCATTTCCAAACTAACATGGATTGAAGCAAAAGAAGCTCCAGTGAAGGTGCAAGCACACAAAGAGTACCAGGTGTGCTTCCAAGGAGGTGGGACTGTTCCTGTAGGGAACAACAAATGTTACAGGACTTTGCAGATTCCAGATCTCAAAAAGGATACCGCAGCACTCATGGATATGTGCTGGGTGTGCAGTCAGCAGGCGTACTTTCACCTCCCTCCATCATGGAAAGGCACATGCTTGTTGGCCACAATGCAGTCAGCGATCATTGTGGTTCCAGAGGTGCATCTTAGAATAGCATCAAACACTGGGGCACAGCAACCCGGATACCCCACGCCATGGCCCCCATAACTAAAAAGAAATAAACGCTCACTCAGATGACAGAATAGGCATTCAAACTACTTTCTGAGGACTCTTCCAAGTTACTAAAAGAAATCCTTGACAAATATCGGCTATACAACAAGTGTTCTTAGCATCAGTGCTGCTACCAGGAGTGCGAGCAGCCACAAATGCAAAATGGCTGCAAATAGTGAGGTGGGAAGTGATCCAGTTGGCTAACGATACAGAGCAAAGACCAAACATGATCAAGAGTGAAATGAGGGCGATTAGGTTGATGACACTCCAAAACCGCTATGTCCTCGACCTGCTCACTGCCATGGAGCGGGGGGTCTGTAGGAAAAGCAAACTATCTTGCTGTACTTATATACCCCCAAATGACGCTTAAAATGGCTACATGGCAACTTTATAGGGGTCCTACATGAACTGAAGGTGAACATGCAAACAGAAGGTGGAATTGACGCAGATGATCGGTTTGATGACATGTTCTCATGGGCACTATCCTGGATGAGAGCACTGGTGAAGATACTGGTCCCTATAGTAGTGATCCAGTTGATGATGTTCCTCATGTGCCAATGCTGCGTAATGACACTCCCGAATAGCGCATTGATGATGGTTACAAATGAAGTAAATAGCGCTCCTTGTGGTACAAAACATGGGCAGTTCCAAGCAGATGATACCACCAAACGAGGGTTTGTGAGAGTTGAGAGGTCCACGGATCCCCCGGGAACGGTAACCACACCCCCTCCAGATCCCGAGAACTATACTGATCATTGGGTAGACCTATCCAGGGATGGAGGATGTATCTATCTAATGTGTACTCCTGAACAATATGCCCACGCTGGGGAAAGTTTGAGAGATGTCTGTAGGGTTTGGGCACCAAAGGAAGGAACCTAGCGATACGAGGAAGCACAGAGAATGACAGCAGAGTTAGGTAATGTAGGATTGACTAAAGGGGAAATGTTGGGATGCATGGCCAGCTCCCATGTCCCCCAAAGTGTTTTAGACTAAGAGCAATACGCTAAGGGTGCACGCACCTAATGACTCAAGGAGGTAGGGGAGAAGGGGGTGATTTATAGAAGGAATAATAGAGCTTACAGGAAATGTAGAGTTTGTAGATATTAGGTTTTCATAAGTGGCGAAGGCACACTGAACCAATGTCATTTTGGAAGTTAGGCCCAGTACGGCCAAGACTCAGCACTAAGGAATAATAACTGTAGGCCTCAGAAAGAATACCCATCCCACTCCTGCTCCCACCCCAGTGATTGCATAAAAGGTTATTCTATCAATTAAGAACAGAGCCCTTTCTTGCCTGTAGGCTCATGTAATCTGAAAGTAATGTGCCCAACTAAGCACGGGCAGGGTTGTGCCTGGTTTTGAAGGACGATCTCACGAGAAGCAGGGCAGAGGTCTGAAGCTGCTAATACATAGGTCACAAGTTTAGAGCACTCACATCCCCAACCCCAGCCTTTCTGTTTGAACTACCAGAGGCCCACTATCCAAACTCCTAAATCCCTCAACTGTTGATTGATTAGTGTGTCTGCTACAGGCAACCCAGGGAGAGGGCAGATGCCAAGGGGGGAGCCTAAATAAAATGTCCTGTGATTTGTACTGCGAGGTGCGCGGGGTGAGGATTACAAATTTAGGCCAATGATGGCGAGGCATGGTGGGGCCACCACAGCATCTGGGATCGAGCAAAGCTTCTTTCATTTCTGAGGGATGTCTTGACCTCAAGAGTATCCACTGAGCTCATGTCTAAATTACCAGGTGCACATCACATGGTCAAAACGTGAAGAGAAGGTCTATTCGCCCAATGAACCAATGGTGTGGCTAGGGCGTAAACTTATCAAGGCCTAGGTCCACGTGGAAGAAGATCGACACAAGCAACGACAGCCAATCATCTGATGGTCAATAAAGGGCCGAATGTATGTACATAGAGGCCCCACCAATAATAACAATGAGATGATACTGTATACTGTTTTCCTCACTAGTGACGTTGTTGTGTGTTAAAATGCCTTGTCTGATTTGAACTAATCAGTGCGCTCCGTGGCAGTAGGGTTTGAATGCCCCTGCAGACATGTATTTTTCCTTTTGGAAGTAAAAGTTTGTTATCCTTGCAAATGGTGTGCCAAGTTTTCTTCCCTACATGGTTGCATTTATTCCGTTCTGGTTGTCAGGAGGTCTGCCACACACCTGCTAATCCTTCGAAGCACTCCCTTTGTCTTTAACGGTTTGGAGCTTCAAGTCGCGCTTTTTAGTTCTACAAATGAGAGCTGATCCGTTCATTGTCTCTTACCAACAGGCTAATAGAAGATGAATATGTCAACTTAAAGAAAATAGCCAAAACTTCATAAGAAAGGCAACTGAAAAAAGGAATGCAGATTCCTTATAAATGAAGTGCCAGTGCCATCCCCACCTTTGTTTTTTTGCTCCCGCTGCGAGGAGCAGGGTTGCCTGAAAAGGAAACCAGCCTATAGCACAAATGGGGTTACAAACTAGCCCAAATGTAGCCCAAACCCATACTTCTAAATGTGCCTAAATAATCTGTCCATTATATGATTTGCATGCATGAAACACCACTTGTTTAGGATTGTATACTAAAAACTGCAACTCAGAGGTACAAAGACAATTGAAACAAAGATTTCACTGCAAGAGAACATCACTGACTGCATGCATTGTGTTCTGCCCAGCCGTCGAGCAACAGAGGTGAGGAAATCATCTATTTCTATAAAAGTGAAATTGTGTGGGTTTTTGCCTGGGTTTATAGCATGGTGAAGCTACTTATACAATTCCACACTGTTTCACCAATCTGCACCAAATGTTGCATAGTTACCTCATAGGACCCTGCGGACATTACTTGCTACGTGATATTTGGACACCCCACCCCTTTGCTTGAATTTCAGCAAAACTCTACATTTGTTTGTGGCTTTGTGAATAGTTGTTCCTTATACAATTCCACACCGTTTCACCAATATGCACCAAATTCTGCATAGTTACCTGTTAGGGCCCTCCGGACATTACTGGCTACATGACATGTGAACACCCAACCCTTTTCCCTGGATTTCAGCACAAATCAAAATGTGTTTGTTGGTTTGTAGTTTCGCAAAGCGTTGTTCCTCATACAATTCCACACTTTTTCACCAATCTGCACCAAATTGTGCATAGTTACCTGCTAGGACTCTCTGGACATTACTGGCTACATGACATTTGGGCACTCCACCCCTTTCCCAGGATTCCAGCACTTTCACACACAAGATTGTTGTCTGAAATCGGCAAAACAGCAATGTTGTCATAGAAGAACTGGTCCTCAACCCTTGAATGCACGGTTTCTGGGACATTTGCACCACAATGCACCACACCGAACTGCACCATGACATGGTTTGGCAACACGTGGGAGGAGAGCACAGTAGGTCCCATTTTGCAGCAGCACACCACCTTTTGCCTCCCTCCAACGCCTGCTGCAGGGTATGTCAGCCAGCCACACATGCCCATTCTCAGTGCAGATTAGTATAGAATGTAAAGCACATCAAGCAATAAGTGAATCAGAACAGCGACATACAGGATCATTGATTTTCAACAATTGATGAGAGTGTAGTCATGTCTGTCCATAGAACCCGTTCACAGAACGGGTACTTTTTGCTAGTATAATATAAGGGCCTAAATGTCAACATGCCCCATTGCATTCAGGAGATATTTGCGCATTCTTGTTTTTAACTTTGCTTTACTAGACGCATAGGCCCTCATCATGACCCTGGCGGAAATCAACTGACATGACCGCCATAGCGTAAATAGCGTTTCCGCCACTGCACGATGGAGGAAAGTGCGGCTAATTCTGACCCATCGGGCACGAGCATTACGCCATGGCGGAAGTGCAAAGTCCGCGATGGCGGAAATGACCCCAAAACGCCCCTTACCGCCGTCGTACGTCGCCCTAGGTGCAATTCCGCCACCCATATTAGCGGTCACCGTAATGAGCGGCCAGCGCAAAATACGGTGACCGTAAATATACGGAAACGGAAGTAAAAACATGGGGCCGGAACGGGAAACAGCACTCCGTACACCTATAAAATCAGAATCCCAGCACAACCATTAAAAATCCGACCCTGAGACACATCCCAACCCGTTAGCCACCCCAGTTAAAAAAATAAATATGGGAAAAGTTGCTAAAAAAGCGTGCGACCGCAAGCGGCAGGTCCACTTCTCCCACGAGGAACTCACCGTGCTCACAGAGACCCTCCAGGAGAACGCTGCCGGCGTCTTCTCGACGCAAATGACCAGGACGGCACTTGCGAACAAGAAGGCCATATGGTCGCTGGTGGCACAGCGGGTAAGTGCGGTGGGGACCGCACCCCGCAACCCACAGCAATGCAGAAAGCGATGGGACGACCTACGGATATGCGTCCGGAGCATACTCTCTGCCAACCGGAACATTGCCACAGCTACCGGGGGAGGATCGGAATCACCCATCAAGTTGACCCCCTGGGAAGAAATCTGTGCCTCCACCATTGGAATGGAGAGCATAGAGGGAGTCGGAGGGATGGAGAAAGGAGTGCAGACATCAGAAGAATCAGGTGGCCCAAATAAAACTATGCCAAATCCACAATTACCAACCATGTGAAGTACCATGTGTCCCCATAGTGCACTAGAAACACATGTCCAGGAGAACGACCACATACATTGCCATGACAGCGCCCCTTAAAAGTCAGATTAAATAAATAAATATTTAAAAATCCCAAAAACACACTCTACATGTGCAGCATGCACACCCTAACTGCAGACTGCAAAACAACTGCATCCCCAATGCACACAAAAATGAGACCACCTCCAAGGCCCTGACCCAAATCACCCCCAGGTACCACCCCAATGCATGTGATACAATTGCCATTACAATTACCACTGACCCATGAATAACGCTCGCCCTCCTTTACTCCACCACAGGGTCAGATTCCAACGACGAGCTTCAGGACACCCCTGCCTGCACACCTGCAAAGAGGGCCAAGACCAACGGCCAAAGACCCTCCACCTCATCTGCACGGAGCAAGACACGGCAGCAGCACAAACTGAGTGGCAGCACACTGGAGGGGACATCAACAGGCACCCCAGCAGCCAGCATGTCCACATCAGCAGCACCACAGGTCCCCCCAATGGATGCCACAGAAGGCACTGCTTCTGGTGGCAGCAGCACCATAGGTGACACTGCTTTCATGCCAGCATGCAACGACACAGAAAACGGTGCTGTAGATGTAGGATCCATCCATGACCTGTCCCAATCCCCCTGTATGTTTCATCCCATACACCATGAGGACACCACGCAGGGGCACCCACAAGACGACGACTGGCCAACCCCCACAAGGCCTGTTGCAAGGCAACATGAGGCGTCCAGCCCCTCTGTGACACCACCGCAAATGGGCATGGCCCAGCAGAGGCAACAGTCCCTCGAACAGATGATAGTGCAACAGCAGCAAATGGCCACGCTCCTCAAGGAGCATGCTGATGAATGTGGGGGTTCTAAGGCAGCCATTGAAACATCTACTGAGACACTTAGGGCAGAAATGGAGCGTAGTACAGAGACACTAAGGGCACAAATGGAGAGAAGCACCGAGAGCCTGAGGGGACAAATGGAGAGAAGCACCGAGAGCCTGAGGGGGGAACTGCATGCGACGTCCAAAGACGTATGTGGTGAACTTGCCGCTGTGCGCCGTGTGCTCACTGAGCTCTCACAAACCCTTAGGGACATGCATGGACGTGAGCAGGCAGAGACATCATCCGTTGCAAGTTCCGTCCAGGGCAGCCCCCAACGTAGATCTGGGAGGACCCGGCGCTCCACAGGCAGGGGTGCCCCTGACACCCGGAGAGGGGGCTTGCAATAGCGTCTGCCCACTGACGATGAGCGTCTACGGACACTGGTGTTCGGGGGGGAGGTGGAAGGGTGTAGGGGGTGTGTTGGGCTTCATTGGGTGGCGGGTCGATTGGGTGTGTAATGTCATTTCACATATGCAATACAACTCTTCACAATCATCCAATGAGATGTGTGGACATTGATCATTGTGCACGAGGCCTATCTTTGCGTACAGTCCACATTGTGCATGTTCCAGACACACACAGTGCCACAAGTCCCGTGTCCATGTAACAGCCACCAGGCGTGAGTGCTAGAAGCATGCATCTATGAGATTCTGACGTAATTCACGGGCCTCCTATGCCTCGCGGACCCCTTGAGGTGCTGCCACATCCCCACCCTCATCATGACCATCTTCAGGTGCTAGCAGTTCTGCGTCGGGGGGCATGGCCACATTCCTACATACGCACATGTTGTGTAGCATTACACATGCCATGACCATCTTTGCCACCTTCTCATGGCGGTACAGGAGTGCCCCGCCAGACCTGCTGAGGCAGCGGAAACGAGCCTTCAGTAGGCCGAATGCCTGTTCTATGACCACACGGGTACGTGAGTGGGCATGGTTGTAGTCCTCCTCATGCTGGTCCTGTGGGTTCCGGATTGGTGTGAGGAGCCATCTCTTCAGTGGATACCCGCAATCACCTGTATGTGGACAAGAAAGGATGTTTGTGGAATGTCATTGCTACGTACGCACCCCCCCCCCCCTTCCTGCCAGGTCATTCACGCATCACCTACCCCACATACTCATGCATTAAATGAGACTCACCGAGTAGCCAGGATCGGCGCCCTGCGTGTCGCTCCATGTAGCGTGGTATTCTAGAGTTCCGCAAGACCATAGAATCATGTGTTGATCCTGGAAATCGGGCAGAACAATGTGTAAAGATCCTGTTGGAGTCACACACCATTTGTACATTGATAGAATGATATTGTTTCCGGTTGCGGTACTGGGCCTCCATGGCATGTGGGACAACCAATTCCACATGGGTGCAGTCGATGGCACCAATGCAACCCGGTATGCCGCCAAGTGCATGGAATCCCACTTTTGTGTTTGTAAGCTCCTGCTCCGAGCGTGGTAAAGTGATGTAGTCGTCTGAGTGCTTCAGGAGGGCATCAAGCACTTGGAATAGTGTCCGTGAGAATAGGGGCTGTGAAATGCCATGCAACTGTCCGACTGTGTGCTGGTAGGTGCCTGTGGCCAGGAAGTGGAGTACAGACACCACCTTCAGTAGGGGTGGGATGGCGGTTGGGCTATCTATCATGCTGACAAGGTCAGCGTGTGTCATGTCGACAATGGCGGTTATGGTGTCCCGGTCCAAACGGTAGAGGGTGTGGATCTGCTCAGCTGTGAGGTTGAACGGATTAGCTCGGAGGCGTGGGATTGCGGGCTGCCTGCGTGGTGGTAGTGGCTGTGCTGGTGGGGCTTGCTGGCCATGCCTTGCCCTCCTCCTCCTCCTCCTGCGTCTCCTCTGTGCGGCCGGTTGTTGTAGTAGTTGGCGTTCGTCTTCTTCTTGAAGTTGGAGTACTTGCAGTGCAATCAGGTCCCCCAGGCCCAACATCGCTAGTCCTGCCGGTAGCATTCTGGAGTGGGTGTGGTTGTGGGAGGGGTTTGGGTATGCAATTTATGTGTTTTCAGGCTGTATACCCTTCACCTGTGGTGATTCATTCCACCTGTGTCAGCTGCAATGCCTTTCGTGCGAGCACGTCCCGCACACGACGCTGCAATTCGACGCATGGCATCTTGCATTTGCATTCATGTTCTTAATCCCGAAGGCTGTGGAATATTGGTTTATATGTTGATTCTGCTATGGTCCCATTGTTGCACATACGATATTTGCATTCGCGAGCAGACTTGTGAAGGGTCAGTGGAATGTAGTGCTCGATCAACGGTGGACCCTCATGCAGCACTGTACCGAGGTTCACCGACGGCGGGGAGTCCCATCAGTGATTGAGGCCAGTTACCATTTTCACACACAGCCGCACTGCATAGATGTATTTGTGAATACAAGCGTTCACAGATGCCTTTTCAACGTGATGTTGCAAATTAGGAATTCGAAGGACAGCGCTTTCGGTTTTCAACTAGCGGCGTGGAGACGCCCACAGGTCTGACTGGAAATGTAACGTTCTATTGTTGAATGTCCTTGGGACAGGGCCCATGACGGGAATGCAATGATTGATATGATTTGAATGGGATGCGCTATAGCGTAGTGGACGATAAGGCAGGACGTTCCCAAATACATGTGACTTCACTACACAAGGAATCCGGGCAGGAGCACAGTGGATTTTGAAGGCTGCATTACGCACAGACTCAATGGAAATTTCGAATGTTATGTGAGTGATTATTCAGGCGTTTTCATTACGGGATGAGGGAATGATGAATGGATGCATGGGAAGATGTTTTAATTGGGAGTCGGCCATGTACATGGCTATTTGGAATGTATCCCCTTCCCCTGCGCTATGTGATGCAAGGCTGCCATAGTGGGACCATCGTCTGTCTGCCCTTGTTGAACCCTCCCTGTCTCGACGCGCCTTCAATCACTTGTGTCTATGCACGTTGATGATCCCATCTGATGGATCCTGTTCTGACAGGCGCATGCACACAGACACTCGTTTGAAATAGTGTATTCACCTCGATTTGTGTCGTAATGATTCGCAAGTGAATTTTGGGTGCAATTGATCCTTATGAGTGGGCTAACATGCATATGGTTGTAGGTTTGGTGTGTTGCATGTAGTGAGTTATACATATGGAGTTCGGATGCCCATACTATCTTTTTTTTCATTTGGGTGACAGGTATCTCCTCCCCTTCTGCCGCTGCCATCTGTACGCCACTCCTGCAGATGGCTTCTACAGTCGACACCTGCAGCTTCGAGTTAATCAGTGGAGCACCATTACGATCTTATGGGACGATCGCCAATGGCCCACATGCCCTTACGCAGTACTAGTGGCTAGGTGCAGCATACCTAGCTTCCAGCTGGACTAGTGCCTACTTCATGGGACGGGCCTGCGGTCCTAGGCGCTTCCATGTTGCCTTTTTGGACGTGGATGTAGCCCCTGTGTGCCATGGAGGTACAGGGCGTCACACATGGGGAAGCTGGTCATTTATTGCGGATGCAGCCCACAGCAATGCTGATCATTTGTGAGTTTATGCTCAAATGGCTGTATGGGCTTGGTGATTTTGATGTGCATTAAATTTATATTCAGATATTAACCGTGTAGCGTTATTCTTTGCTAGTAATGTGGCATATTCCGATTTGTGGCGCGATGTATTGTGAGGTGTTCTGCATTGGGTTCCGGCTTCTGGGTACAGTTGTGTGGTACGTGCTTATGCTGATGGTTGGTTTGACTACTGGCATGTGTCCAGGGCTGGTGCAGTCTCCCTCAGGTTACTGCTTTGACTGTTGGTTTACACTGGTGGCAAGCGATGGGGGACTGTTGTTGTTTTGTGTCATGGAATTTTCAGTTCATTTTGATGTACTTGCACCTTCAGATGCCTGTGCTGCATCAGTACGGCAATGGTGTGTTGCCAATTGGGGATGGCCACTCACAGGGCACTTGGGGCCCCTGCATGCATTTGTTCGTTGGCATGCATGGGTGACTTGTACATTTCACTGGTTGCATGGTGTGACTGCATTGCGCCTACGAGGAGTTGTGCAATGTGTCCAGGGAGTGGAGTACAGGCACTCAGTAGGGCCATTACGGTTGGTTCGCGATGCCGTAGTTCTCGCCATGGCGGAATGGTACTTTCCGCCATGCTTGATGGCGTTAGGTGAATGTCCGCTGGGGTCAGCATTCGCGTACCGTTGCGCCATGGCGGATATTGCGGTTTTGCACGGCGCGCGTGCGCATACTTGGTGCAGTTAGCGTTGGCGTTCATTGCGGTGTCGCTAATCGCATCGTACTTTACGGTGACGGGTCATAATCGCAACGGGCGGTATTCGATGGCGGTATTACATTTCCGCCATCGTTTTTCGTATTCCGCCAGGGTCGTAATGAGGGCCATAGTCCTGAGTTTATAATGGGGAACCCTGCGACTACAAGTTTCAGAAGGCAAAGTTAAATCCAGGACTATGCAAGTAGCTCCTGAATGGAACCGGGCATGTTCACGTGTACGTTAGAGGTCTATGAACAGTAAGCTCTTATTATGTGATTTTCTCACTGCTGTGTTATGACAGTGGCAGGGTCAGAGGCAGACAATCTTTTAGGGGTACCTGGAAAAGTGACTCGATTGCAAGCACAGAACATTACTTCTCCATTTATTCTTTTCTCAAATCTGCCCGCCACCCTCACTTCCTTGCATTCCTCCAAAACCCGTCCTTGATTTGGCTCAATTCTTAATATCAAGTATGGCTATAGAAGCCAAGACACTACAACCGTCCCATGTCTTGCATATGTAGTCAGTTATCCTACTTCCGCAATCCATTGAGTGGGTTGCTTACCTATTCACAAAGATCTTATTTTTAACTGGATGTAGTCAGTGCTTAATTTGCAAAAAAATAAGTGCCAGGTCCCAAATATTTCCTAGCATGCCTGTGACACATTGGGACAGGCTGCTCTGCGTCATTGTTGCCAGGGCCCACAGCTACCCCCCCACATTATCATCATGTTGGCGTTAAAGCTGCAAGTCACACCAGCACATTGGTGATGCAATCACTATGACAGATATGTGATTTACAAATACAAATCAGCAAAAACTATCACATGATATGATATATGATATGATATGATGATGCTATATGATATGACATTTATAACGCGCCTATACACAAGCGTTTCAAGGCGCAACGAGGTAAGGGAGGGGGAACAGAGGGAAGACAGAGACAACGATCTTACTAGGCCAGATGTCATTCAGATCGCGCAAATGCATGGGAAGGGGGAAAGGGAGAAGTGCGAGAAGTAAAGGGGGTGGGACAGTGCAGTACATGGGATACATAGAAATAAATAAAACTAATAAAAAATACGGCCAGCTGGTGGCAAGTGCAAAGGTAAGTGCAGGCATCAGGTGTCAAGTGTTGGTAGGGAGACTGTAGTGATACAGAAACAGTCCACAAGTGCGGGGGTTGCCAGGGAGGCAGTGCTGGTGTGCAATTGGCCGGGGAGGTGACCTGGGCCTGAGATCAGAAGGTGGCCAGGTGACCAGTGCAGTTTCAGTTTCAGCCAGGAATTCAGCAGGGGAGAGGAGGAGAGAAAGCAGAAGCAAAGAGGAAGGTTTTGAGGTGCTTCCAGAAACCGGAGATGGTTCTCCTCAAGTTTCAGGGAGGCAGGGACGCTGTTCCAGAGGAAGGCCCCAGCCGAAGAAAGAGATCTATCACCAACTCGTTGTTTGGAGAAGCGACTGACCCTGAGGGAGTTAGAGGCGGAGGAGGGAAGAGCTTGAGAAGGAAGATACTTAGGAAGAGAGAGTTGAAGGTATTGAGGTCCCGGGCCCCAGAAGGAGCCACTGGGAGCCAGTGCAGAGATTTCAGTCCTGGAGACATACGATCCCTGGGCTTGAGGCCAAGGACAAGTCTCGCAGTCCTGTTCTGGATGAGTTGCAGAGGGCGGAGAGTAGAAGCAGGCAGATTTAGAAAGATGCTGTTGCAATAGTCCAGCCTAGAGAGAACCAGGGCTCTGGAGACAGAGAGCTTCTGGGGGAATGAGAGGAAAGGAAGAATACCTCTGAGGAGGTGCAGCTGGTAGTGTGACTTCTTAGAGACGTCACAGATGTGAGGAGAGAAGGAGAATGTGGAGTCGAAGATGGCCACAAGGTTTTTAGCCTCGTAGGTGGGAGCAGGAAGAGGGCCAAGGTCGGCTGGCCAGAGAATGGCAGGAAAGGAGGGAGCAGGTGTGCCGATGAGGAGAATCTCAGTTTTACTGGCATTAAGGCAGAGATCAGTGGCAGCACACCACTCCTGGATAGCAGACAGCCAGAGACGAGTGAAGGAGAAGAGGTAGCTGAGGAGAGTCTGAAAATGAGCTGAGTGTCATCTGCATAGCACTGGAAGTTGTGACAGAGAGCGGCAATGCGGTGGGCAAGAAGTGCCAGGTGTTTGTTGAACAGCCAGGGAGAGAGGTTAGACCCCTGGGGAACACCACAGGTAGAGATAGAGATAGAGGAGACGAAGGTCCCAAGTTGGACCTGGGAGGGTTGATCAGAGAGGAAAGAAGTCAGCCACGTCAGGGCCTGACCGGTGATGCCAAAGTTAGCATGGAGACGGTTGAGCAGGATGGCATGGTTGACCATGTCAAAGGCAGAAGAAAGGTCAAGTCAGATGAGGACACAGGGGCTGTTGGAATCAAGGTTGGAGAGCAGGTCTTCACGGACGGTCAGAAGAGCAGTTTCTGTGCTTCTGGCAGCTCTGAAACTAGACTGATGATCATGAAGACAACTAACAGATTCAGTGTGGAGATTGAGCTCAGAAATGGCCAGCCTTTCCAAGGATTTGCCCAGGAAAGGAGGGATGGTGATTGGGCGATAGTTAGCCAGGCAGGATGGGTTGGCAGATGTTTTTTTAAGAAAAGGGTGCACAAGTGAGTGCTTCAGGGGGGATGGGAAGATTCCAGTGGCAAAGGAGTGGTTGCAGAAGTCGGCCAGAGCAGGAGGCAGGGAGTCAATGTGGTCCTTGATGATTTTGGAGAAACAGGGATGAACCTGTTTTGACAAAACGTTCATAGATCGGGCTTGTCTAGAAACCTCGTCTGGGGAGAACAGGGGAAAGGCAGAGAAGGAGGGAGGAAGGGTGGCTGAAGAAGGGCCAGAGGAAGAGCAGGGAGTAGAGGGAGGAGGGGGGAAAGGAAGAGAGAGAGGACAGGATGTCCTGAGTTTTAGAGATGAAATGAGAAGCCAGAGCCGTGCAGAGGGCCTGGGAAGGGATAGAAGAGGTAGAGACTGCAGCAGGATTGGCCAGTTCCTTGCAGATTTTAAAGAGTTTGGCCAAGTTGTTAGATGCCGCAGAGACACGGGCTTGGATGTGAGCTCTCTTCTTGGTGTGGACAGAGAGCCGGTATTGCCTTTGGAGCTGGCGGCAGCCCAGTTTGTCAGAGGATGTACCCGAAGCAAGTCATTTCCTCTCAGCCACCCTGCACTTGCGTTTGAGGGTGATGAGGTCTGAGTCGTACCAGAAGTTGCACTTGGCTTTGGGCTTCAAGCGGATCCTCATGACAGGGGAAAGGACATCGAGAGTATCAGATATAGCACAGTGGAGCATGGAAAGGGCTGTGTCAGGGTGTGAGTCGGCCAAAGGGGGAGTGAAAAAGTGGCGGCGAAAGCCTCAACTGACACGCGCTTCATGGGTCGGATGACCGAGAAGGTGGGTGGCAGTGCTGGAGTTGCCTTGGCCTGAGGGGTGGAGAGGGTGAGCTGGGAGGAAAGGAGAAAGTGATCACTCCAGCAGAGAGGAGTGGTCAGAGGGATAGAAAGTGGAAGGTCTGAGGAGATCAGAACATCCAGAGTGTGCCCTGCAGAGTGAGTCAGGCCAGAGGGGAGAATAGAGAGTGAGAGAGAGTCGCAGAGGTCACAAAAGAGTCCAGAGGAAGGACAAGAAGCATCCAGGTGGATGCTAAAGTCTCTAAGAAGGAGGAGTTGAGTGGTCGAGATCAGGAGGGAAGAGGAGAGGTCCGCCCATTCAGAGAGGAAGGAGGAGATCTGACCAGGTGGCCGATAGATAGTAGCCACAGTAAGTGAATGGCTAGGAGAGAGAGAGAGCCTGCAGACGAGGCATTCGAAAGAGGAGTATGCCATGCTAGTTATGACTTGAAATGAGACACATGATTAAATGCTTCTTTAAACACATTATCATGGTTAACATCTTGCAATGATTCTTTAGGTGGCAAAAGGAACATGTATTGACTGTCTAGCCACAGAAAACAGCAAACATGCTTTCCTCCTTTGGTTAATTGATGTACCAATGCAGGTAACCCTTCAAACTAACTCTTCTGTAAAACACTGCAGCAAGGTCTTCTTGTGTATGTTGGCACCAAGGACAGGCACTCCTCCTCGGCAATGGCCTTTTCCTGTACTGCTGGCTTTCCTGTTGTTGTCAACCCAGCATTATAGTAGTCGGGTTGCATCAATGTTATGCAGGCTGACTCATGAGTGCATGGCATTGTCACTTTCCACCTCATTGTTAGTCTTGAAAAATAATAACTATCGCTGCCGCTCCAGTGCACGTCATCACTTTCATGAGTTACAATGAGCCGGCTCAGGATGCAGGGACATGTGACCAGGGCAAACTGTTGTTGCTTGTTTTGTGACTACTACTGATTGACAGTTAAAGTAATAAAGTTGTTAAAACAGTGTTAAAACATCACATCATTACTAAACTGAGCCTGGGAAAATAAGTGCCGGTGCTCAAAAACAAGTGCCAGGGCTGAGCCCTGGAAAACAACCCCATAAATGAAGCACTGGATGTAGTTCTCTCAAATACTGTCTCATGGTCTGGCTGATATTCGTCATCAGAGGGTTTGCTGTCACCTGAATATCCTTCACTTCTGTTTTCATGTTGAAATGCTGTTGTGTCCTTAGGTATCTTCTTAAAGCATGATGAGTTTTGTGCGACTTCTTCTGTCTCATCCCTTGCTTTTACTCTGGATCCCTTTGTCTGTGTCACAGTGAGAATGTCTGGGTTGAAAGCACGCAAGGTCTTAACTCTTGTTTGCTGTCTGACGAGTACAGTGCCGCCTACTTTGATGGAGTAGTATTTAGCATGCCTTTCTTGTCTTCATATTGCTTCATGTTCTCTTTGGCTTTGGTATTCTTGTCCCTGAGCATGCCATCATGTTTGTATGTGTCTGATTGTGTTATTGCTTGTGGTAATCAAGTGCATATTGGTCTCCCAAACATTATTTCTGTTGGAGAGGCTCCTGTGGTGCTGTGTGGTATATTACGATGGCCACAACGTAATTGCGATAAGGCTTGCTCTACTGGTTGGTTTGTGACCTATGCTATTTGCACTGCTTTTTTGATGTTTCCCGTGAAACGTTCCACTATTCTATTGGCTTGTGGCCATAGTGGTGTTATGCAACATGAGTGAAAGCTGTGTATTCTGCAAAAAACAAAAGTCCTGTCGTGTGAAAGTGGGACCATTGTCCAACTTCACTATCCTTGGTACACAATATATTGTAAATATTGTGTCTAAAGCTGGAATCACATGAAAAAAAGCAGTTGAGATAATTAGTTGGATTTCCGGCTATCTCAAATATTCCTCCATTGTTACTATGATATATGTGTTTGATCGGATTGATCCCAAAAAGTAAATTGCCACTTCTTCCCATACCGTTTGAGGTAGTGGTGACATCGGCTGAGGTTCAGGGAATTTGTGTGGATTAATCGATTGTCATGTGTTGCAGTGTTGCAACTTGTCTTCAGCCATAGAATCGATTATTGTGAAGATTTTGGTGCAATAATCTCTTAGTGGACACAATACGTTTGAGTTCTTCATGGGTTAGGTCTATGGTTCGTTGGCACAATTATTCTGCTATGGCAAACTTGTTTCCTTTTTTTAATCAAATGTGCGAGTCATGAACGAATAACTAATCTTCAACAATTAATAGGTTTTTGAGGTCATGGGTGTCTTTTATGTGTGTTTCTTTGCCATATCTTTGGCATGCTTCAGTTTCCATGATTGGAGGCACTCTTGAATGATGTCTAAGGTTTTATCACATAGAGAACTTGTTTGAATGTCTTCCATGGACAGAAGGGTTGGTTTTGCATGATGAACAATGATGTAGTTGATATATCGATCTGCTATTGAATTACCTGAAGCTGAAGATTTGTTGGGGTGTTGTGACAGGAAATCAGATGGATTGGAAGCCTTACCAAGTTTGCGTCTGGTGCTAAATTTATAGACCTGCAGGTGCAGTTCCCATCCTGCAACTCGAGGTGGCATGCATGCGTTGGGGTAGCTATATATGGTGAAGAGGGCCTTGTGTTCTGTAATTATTGTGAAATCCCTGCCATACAGAAATAAGTGAAAGTTATTACAGGCCTACACTATCGCCAGGCTTTCCTTTTTCATTTGGGAGTAAATATCTGCTGGCATACGAAATGATGCAGTGGAAACTGTCACCTTGGAGATTATATTCAGATAAGATTGTGCCCAAAACCACTGACTAGCACCTACCGTCAGTTCCGTGAGTTTTTCTGAGTCATAGGAGGATGTACATATTGAGACAGCAATGCTCTGACAAATGGTTTCAAACGCTTTTTGACATTCTTTTTTTTAAAAATAATACTTTTTATTGGTTTCAAGTAACAAATACAATAAATTGAACAACAACAAGACCTACATTAGTACGTGGCCAGTTTTGATTACTGACACAAGGATCCTTAATACATACATATTCACGTGTTACCCAGTTGCATCCCATTGTACGGTAGGAGCATTACATTTTATGTTCCTCCCACCTCCCCCACACCTTGGAAGCCTTGCCAGGGCAACCTCTTGCAATGTAAATCCTACTTTCCACCATAGCACCTGTGTCCATATCCACAGCCCACTGATCAAACGTCGGAGAGTCCGGGGCTCCCCATTTCTGTGCAATATTTCGTTTCATGAGTCCCGCTGCCGTGGATAGGAGCAGTCCTTCCCATTAATTTGTGACGTTCTCGTCGGGTATCCTCAGTAGCAGTACTTTCGGGTCTAGCGGTATATTACGGGCCAGAACCCTAGACAGTTCACTGCAACATTTGCTACAGAAATCCCGGATCCGGGGGGCATTCCCATAGGATATGTATAAAGGTCCCCCCCCCACACCGGAGGTACCTTGGGCTCGAGGCCCGCTGCCAACCATACAGCACAGTTCTAGGGTAATATATACGGTGTAGGATTTTTAATTGCACCAGACAGGGCCTGGAGGAGATAGCAATCTCCCGGGGGTGCATTAGGACCTGGACCCAATCCTCTGGTTCTATGAGGCCCACGTCCTTCTCCCATTTAGATTTAAGATGGAGGAGTTCAGGAGTAGCAAAGGAGGACATGGCATTATACAGTATGGAAATACACTTGGTAGGAATGTGTGCTGGAAGCATGTTCTGCTCTATGGGTGAGTTCACAGGTACAGTAGAATCTGTCGGGATGTGTAAGCGCACAATAGTGGTAATGTTCGGTTACTGGGAGTTGGAATCGCCCTCGGTGGGTCTCAAAGGTGGCCACTTTCCCTTCTGCCAGGATATCCCTGATTTTCGTGATCCCGGCTTCTATCCATTTAGGCCAGGGCCCGAACGCCTCTATTGCTTACCATTGTGCCACAGGGGTTGTACAGTGGTTATTTCATCCTTCCATCCTACAAAGGCATGTGCTTGCCTCCACACCGCAACCACATGTGCAGCAATTGTCTGTGATGAAAACCAACATGGGGCTTGATAGAGCAAGCGTAGTGGGTCTATACCGTGGATGGCGGCAAATTCGGCCCTTATATGCGGAAGTACCCGGTCTCCATGAAGGAGGTCATTGACCACTGCCAGTTGAGATGCCCGGTAGTAGGCCCGGAGACAGGGGACTCCCATACCTCCCTCCCAAACCTATCTCTGCAAAGTGGTCAATGCAATTCGGGGTTGTCCACCTCCCCATATGAGCTCTCTAAGAAGACTGTCAAGCTGATCAAATTCGGAGTTCGGGATCTCGAGCTCTCGAGCGGGGCATTTTGTAAAACATATAAGAATCTTGGCAGGGACATCATTTTGAACAGGGCGGCCCTACCCATAATTGTTTGGGGCAGGAGTTTCCAGTGACGAACATCGTTCGCGAACCGGTCTATAATAGGCTGGAGATTATGGTTGTGTAGCGTGATAAATCCCCAGGTGCCCAAATCCCCAAGTATCAGAAGCCATGCCATTCAATTTTATATGGGCAGTGTTGGGGAATGGTGCGTTTCTCCCTTAACTGGAAAAAGGATGGCTTTCCCCCAATTAATAGTGAGCCCGCTGAACTCACCGAAACCGGTGAGCATCTGTGTCACTATGGGGCAGGTCTGGGTTGGATCCCCCAGGTATACCAAGAGATCGTCAGCATACAAGGATACCCTATCCTCATGTCCTTCCGGCGACCTGAATCCCATCCAGTCCTCGCTCTGACGGAGCCATAAAGCAAGTGTCTCAATTGCAAGAGCAAAGAGGAGGGGGGAGATAAGGCATACCTGCCTTGTTCCCTTACCAAGGGGGAAGGGCCTAGAGGGCCACCCATTCAGCTTTACCTCCGCCTGTGGGTTTGTGTAGAACAGTTGTACCCAGCCCAAAAAGGCGTCCTCAAACCCCATCCGTCCCATAGTCTCCCAGAGGCTATGCCAGCAGACCCAATCAAATGCCTTCTCGAAGTCGATCGCCAACAGGGCGAGGGGTGAGTCTATGATGGGAGCCCGCTCCAGCAACAGGTGGAGACGTCGTATATTCATACGTGTCGATTTATGCAGCATAAATCTGCATTGGTATGTATAGAAAAAAGGGGTGCCTGGTCAACCTTTGTCCTCCAGGCTACTAACAATACCAAAATCACAAAAAGTGGACCAGTAGGTGTATGGAACGGAATACATTATTACATTTATCTTTTTAACAAATACTAATAAATGTCACTCATTAGATTCAAATTCATTTTATTATCCTCAGCATATAAAAAATAACAATTTAATAAAAAAAACACATATCACAAAAATTTTATTACACCAAATCTATACACCAAGACTATATATTTGGTGTATCTGTGTAAAACACAGAAAGGTCCATCTGCCACTGAAGTGGAGGACTTTTACATATAGAAATAGGCGATCTGTTGACCAAGGGGTTAACAAATGTAGATGTGATTTAGATGATTTTAAAATTGTAGAAAGAATGAATGTTAGGTATGACTGAGAGTGAGTTGATTTGGTGTAATAAACATTTTGTGATACGTGGTTTTTTATTAAATTGTTTTTTTTATATGCTGAGGATAATAAAATGAATTTGAATCTAATCAGTGACATTCATTAGTATTTGTTAAAAAGATAAATGTAATAATTTATTCTGTTCCCTACACCTACTGGTCCACTTTGTTGATTTTGGTTGATCTGCATTGGTCCGGGTGGACCAGAGAAGAAATGACCGATTGCAGCCGGTTGGCTAGGAGTTTGGCAAGGACCTTGGCTTCGCTGTTGATCAACGAAATAGGTTTATAGGAGGCACATTGCTCCGGTGGCTTGTCCGGCTTGGGAATAACAACTATTGTAGCCTTGCATAAATCTGTCGGGAGGCTGCCTTGTTCTCGGGCCCTAAGGAACATTTTATGGAGGGGGGATGCCAACTTTTCAGCACCCAGTTTTTTCCAGATTTCGACCGGGAACCTGATGGGGCCCGGCGTTTTCCCAGATTGTAATTGCACCATTGCCTCTGCGATTTCGGATTCGGTAAAATCAGAGTCCAGTTTTGTTCTCTGCTGTTCGGATAGGCGTGGCAAGATGATATCGTCTAAGAGGGAGGGGATCATTGAGGACAACGGGGTGCAGTACAGCGCGGCATAAAAGTCTGCAAAGGCTTCTGCAATACCTTGGTCCGACTGGCACTTCTCATTCTGTGGGGTCATGATCTCCCTAACGTGGCGTTGACCCTTGTCTCTTTTCTCAAGCCAGGTGAGCATTTTGCCCGCTTTGTCCCCATATTCATAGATCCGCGCCCTGGTGTCCCAGTGGGTGCGTTTAGCGTTGTCCAACTCAATGTTCCGAAGCCGTTCTCCAGTGCTCTTAAGAGATCTAAGGAATCCAGGGCTTGGGTCAAGAATATATCTGGCTTCCCATTCGTTCAGCTTCATTTCGACATCTGATATTTTCTGGACCCTCTCTTTCTTTTGGTTCGCCGTCCAGGAGATTATTTCTCCCCTCATCACTATTTCATAGGCTTCCCACCACGTGACTGGACTATCGACTGTGGCGTCATTGATCTCACAGTATTAATTCGTGGCCTCAGTGAGGCGTTCAGTAAACTCAGGAAAGCCCAAATAATAACTGTTTAATCTCCATGGTTTGGGGGGAGCCACGCCTCGTACCCGCAGCACCAGCATTACCAGGGAGTGATCCGAGATACCTCGGGGAAGCATCTCCGCAGCCATCACCCTGTTCATTTCAGTGCCCGGTAGGAAAAGATAGTCCAGTCTAGAGAGGGAGCCGTGGGCACCGGAATGGAACGAGTAACCTTTAACTCCAGGGTGGAGGTCTCTCCATGCATCCCTGAGACCGAGGGCTGATACAAAGTTGGCTAATTTTGTAGAGGCATTGGGGTTGCGGTGTCTGGCATGTGTGCGGTCCATAGCGGTGCACATAACATTGTTGAAGTTGCCTCCCAGAAGCCAGACATCAAGGTGATGCCTGGCCATGGGGCGGTCAGTTCCTCTAGTAGTTCCTCCCCCAAGGACTATCACGTAGCGGCCCCTAGGGTCATGCTCTACTATTGATGGCACAAATGGTATATGTTTATGTATCAGGATCAGTGTCCCTCTGGACCCCATTGTCTATCCAGAGTGTAAAGTGTATCAATAGTTAGTTCTACGGAAGAAGGTGCAGTTGTTCCCCACCAAGTGTGTCTCAGTTAACAGGGCAATATCCAGGGAGTGCCTATTCAAAAACTGCATAACCAGACGGTGCTTGATCCCGGAGACCATCCCATTCACGTTCCAAGTGATTAGTTGGAGGGATTTAGGACGTTCACCAATCAGTGGTTGGGTTAGTGTGGGCGCTGTTCATAGTATATAGTATCAGGTGTACAAATGCTGTAGGGACCGGAGAGAAGAGCGACGCAAAGGCAATGGTTGCAGTGGGGGTATATTACCAATAGGAGATGATATGGGACAGTATGTGGCCGGCAGTATGATTGTGCAGCCGTGTAGGTACGTTTGTCATGACCTTGTCCCCCTCAAAGGGGCACGGGCCCTGGCGAACCCTATTGGGACCTCCTCGGATGCCCTGGAGCCAGTCCTGGCGCTGCTGGCATAGGAGACGCTCACTGGGAAGGGCTTCCTATGGCCGATGGGTAAGCATGGCCACCCCCATGTGGAATACTAGAGAACTGTATGCTGCGGTCTAGCTTTCAGGGTGGGGCCGCCCCAGGGGCACCTGGGACACTACCTAGCTATTTAAACCACGCCCGATCAAGAGCACACGCTTTGCGTTATTCTGCTTTGCAGAGTGATGCTCATCCTGCTCAGCTTATCCATCATCTTCGGAGCCTACCCAGGCCTGGCCATCGCCATACTCACCACCTCTGCAGCATCCTCCGACCTCGGAGCACCAAGGCAAGCTCATCGCCATACTCACCAGTTCTGCAGCATCCTCCGACCTCGGAGCACCAAGGCAAGTCCATCGCCATACTCACCAGTTCTGCAGCCTCCTCCGACCTCGGAGCAGCCAAGGCAAGTCCATCGCCACACTCACCAGTTCTGCAGCATCCACCAATCTCGGAGCAACCAAGGCAAGTCCATCGCCATACTCACCAGTTCTGCAGCATCCTCCGACCTCGGAGCAGCCAAGGCAAGTCCATCGCCATACTCACCAGTTCTGCAGCATCCACCGATCTCGGAGCAACCAAGGCAAGTCCATCACCTCTAGTCGCCGAGGTCTGCAAGACAAGTTGGCAGTTTAGTCATTTGCTAGGACGCTTTCAGCGCCGCAAGGCGACTCTGCTTACCTGCTCGAACAGTCTTCAGCTTTCTTCGCGACCTCCACACCTGCGACTAATACAAGAATTAACTCATGCCAAAGACTGATTCTCATCAATAAAGACTTTACATTAAGACTTACCTGGAGAAGGATTTGCAGCCGGTCTGAACTCCGGCCCTCGCAAGTGAAGTAACTCGGTGGTACGGGCCCAAATCGACGCACCCCTGCCCCGAGTGGCAGGACGGAGAGTGCATCGTTAATATGAAAAAGGTGAGAACCGTCCTTAGGGGACCTGCACGGGAACGCGGGAGGCGGGCGACCTAGTAGGAAATTATCTAAGCTGCCCCTCCTGTCTTCTAGAGCCGAATCCGCTTATCCAGAGGTTCCGGACGAGAGAGGAATACGGAAGAGTCCTCAGGAGTGTGTCTGGAGACGCCCCCGTGGGAAAGAACAGGTGAGTGTTACAGAACGCGAAGCCCTAACACATAAACCCACCTGGGCGTCTATTATGGAAACGTCGGAAACTGATCAGCTGGCCCAATTGTTGGGGCAATTACGTGCGGAAGTCCATTCCGCACTGCAGAAGACTAATGCATTGTGAAGAGAAGTGATTGTCGCCAAAGAAAGGACCGATGACCTTGGAAGACAACTCCTCCAGTCACAGGCTGGACAAGCCCAGTTACCCAGAGTAAGCCCCTCCACTTCGACTACCACGAACAGTCCTGTTCAGATTAACCTTCCATGGACTGTTCCACTGGCTCCACTGGAGCGGTTTGCGGGGGACCCCCGCAGATATGCCACTTTCATGAATCAATGCCACCTCCACTTTTTGTGTAGGCCGGGGCCGTTTCCCACGGACCAAGCACGTGTGGCTTTCGTACTATCGTACCTAAGTGGGAGTGCGGCCGATTGGTCGGTTCCAATCATCAGTCGAGACGACCCTCTGTTGCGAGACTTTGAGGGGTTCCAACGGGAACTAGAGAAACTTTTAGCTCGACACCACCATGGGCAAGCCCTGGATAACGAACTTTTGTCGCTCCGCCAAGGGAGTCAAGACCTGCTAACTTACATAGCAACCTTCAATCGACTGGTGGTCGAAGCGGACTGGCCTGAGGATAAACGGACCACGTTGTTTTATCGGGGGCTCCGTGGGGAGCTAAAAGACATTTTGACCCAAGTGGTGGATCCACCCCAGGATTGCGCTGAATTCTTCGGTTTGGTGGTTCAATTGGACCGTCGCCTGCAGGATAGGAAGAATGATCGAGGAAGGTCAGATTCACGTCCCTTGTTTGTCCGTCCCAAGGAGCACATCCCACAGGGCTCTGATGGAACCAGTGAACCAATGCAGATAGGCGGTGTTAGACCCTCTTTAACCAAGGCCGAAAGGGAAAAAAGGAGGGAGTTGCAACTGTGCCTGCATTGCGGAAAAGGAGGGCATTTCCTAAAGGACTGTCCAGTCAAGCCCGCCAGGCGAGCAGTTGGTGCCACGGATAAGGAAATACCGAATGAAAAGTCGGGAAACGACCAAGTCCGGCAATTGTAGGGGTCAAATTGTCGAGCGAGGAAATCCAGTTTCAGACCTCCCATTTTGCACTACCAGTGATCATTATTCCTCACCAACAACCGTCTGAGATGCACTCTTTAGAAGCATACCTAGACAGCGGGGCAGTGGGGAACTATATTGATCGAGATCACGCAGCAAAGATGGGCCTAGTCCTGTGTTCCAAGACAACCGCAGAGACCGTAACCACAGTTGCTGGCACGGAAATCGCTTCCGGTCCAGTGTCAGAGTGCACTTCAGAACTCACCCTCCTGTGTGAAGTTGGACATCGCAAAATCATAGCCTTTGACCTGATTAAAGCTCCTCAGTTTGGGTTGATCCTGGGGATGCCATGGTTGGTGGCCCATAACCCCCAAATCAACTGGCGAGCTCGCGAGTTAGTTTTCTCCCACAGCTGTACGCACACCTGTTACCCGAAGGGGCGGAAGACCAAGCTCGCAACTTCTCCGGTGCGGCAAGTCTTGACTCATGCCCTTGGAGGGGTTTTGACCTTGCCGACTCACTACCAGGATTTCCAGGACGTTTTTTAGAAAGAGCAGGCGAATACGCTGCCGCCTCACCGGCCTTATGACTGCCAAATCGATCTCCTCCCGGGAGCCCAAATTCCATGCGGGCGCATTTACCCGCTTACAGAACCCGAGAATCAGCATTTGAAGACCTACCTGAAGCAATACCTAGCCAATGGTTTTATTCGCCCGTCCAAGTCATCGGCCGCGGCGCCGCTGTTCTTCATACCGAAAAAAGAGGGGGATCTGAGAACATGCATTGACTACCGTGCATTGAACCAGATAACTGTGAAAAAACGTTACCCACTACCCCTAATCCCGAAACCATTGGACCAAGTAAAGGAAGCACAGATCTATACCAAATTGGACCTGAGAGGGGCCTATCACCTGGTACGTATAAAAGAAGGGGACGAATGGAAGACGGCCTTCCGTACCAAGTACGGCCTGTTTGAGAACCAAGTCATGCCGTTTGGCCTATGCAACACCCCTGCTGCATTCTAGTATTTTATGAATGACGTCCTCCGAGAACTCATTGATGTCTGTGCTCTCGTGTATATCGACGACATTTTGGTGTACTCCTCCTCTGAACAAGAACACATTGGACACGTGCGGGCTGTCTTGGGGAAGCTTCGTGAACATCACCTATACGCGAAACTGGAAAAGTGCTCATTCCATGTCAGTGAAGTGGAGTTCCTAGGATTCATCCTTTCTCCCCGAGGTATTCGAATGGACGCCCATAAAGTGGATGCAGTTCTTAATTGGCCAGCTCCCACTTCCATTAAGGGAGTTCAAAGCATGCTGGGGTTTGCAAATTTCTATCGGCGCTTCATCCCCGGATTTTCCCACATCGTGCACCCGATTACTTCATTGCTCAGAAAAACTAACAAGACGTTCCAGTGGACCGAAGAAGCGGAAAGGGCCTTTCAAGAACTAAAGGCGCGGTTCACCTTCGCCCCAATTTTGCGACACCCGCGCCCAGAACTCCCCTACATTGTGGAAACCGATGCATCCAGTCTTGCCATGGGGGCAGTCCTGTCCCAGAAAGATCCTCAGACTGGCCAATTGCATCCGGTGGCCTTCTGGTCACGAAAATTTACATCAGCGGAACTAAATTACGCCATTACTGATAAAGAGTTGCTAGCCATTAAGGCCGCTTTTAAAGCTTGGCTACACTACCTGCTCGGAGCTCGACACACCGTCACTGTAATAACAGATCATCGGAATCTCCAGTACTTGAAAGAAGCAAAAGCCCAATCGTCTCGACAAATGCGGTGGGCCCTATTCTTTGCCGAATTTGACTTTGTGATCACCTATTTACGGCAAAGAGGATGCTCTCTCTCGTATGGGCACGGACGAAATGGCACATTCACCACCGGACCCAGTGGCCATCATACCAGAAAATCGGGTCTTGGGAATTACCACCACCATGACCCAAAGAGAACATCTTTACGAGATTCAACAGGTCCTCACCCAGGAGCAGCTACAGGAGTGGGCCTCTCGAGGAAAGCACTACAGTGTGAAAGGGCAGCTGCCATACTACCGGGACCGGTTGTTTGTTCCTGTAAAAGAATTGCAGGGACAGGTTATCTCCGAGCACCATGATTCCCTCATGGAGGGCCATCCAGGGATTGCCAAGACTCTAGCCAAAATCAAAAGAAATTACTGGTGGCCAACGTGGCGCAAGGATGTTACCGAATTTGTGTCTTCATGTGGAGTTTGCGCCCAAAATAAATCCAGCAAGCAGAAACCAGCAAGGTTCCTTCAACAGTTGGACATTCCCCTGGCCCCTTGGCACACATTGTTGTTGGACTTTATTACGGATCTTCCTCCGTGTCAAGGCTTCAACACCATCTTGGTGATTGTGGACCTATTCTCGAAAATGGCTCACTTCTTCCCATTCAAAGGGCTGCCCACGGCCTCTGGCCTCGCCAAAACTTTCCTGGAACAAGTTGTTCGCCTATACGGATTTCCTTCAGTCCTGATATCAGACCGAGGGTCTCAATTTGTATCCAGCTTTTGGAAGAAGTGCTGTTCCCTGGCCCAGATAGATATCCGTTTGTCCACGAGGCACCACCCTCAAACCGACGGCCAAACCGAGAGGACCAACCAGACTTTAGAACAATACCTGCGCTGCATGCTTCACCAGAGCGAAGGAGACTGGAGAGAACTCCTATGGATGGCAGAATACGCTTACAATAATTCACTACATAGCAGCACTGGACAGACTCCATTCTTTACAATTTACAGGCGGCATCCACGGACCTCTGAGTTAGACGTCCCCACAACCCTGGAAATGCCTGCAGTCAAGACCCTACATAATGCCATCACCCAAGCCTTTGCCAAGGCGCAAGAACACTTACGCCAGGCTAAGACTCGCCAGAAAATGTTCGCTGACCAGCACCGCTCTGAGGCTCCGGTTTATCAGGTGGCAGATATGGTATGGCTCGCTTCTAAACACGTACCACTTAAAGGGAAACAAACATTCCGTCCACGGTTCCTGGGACCATATCCAGTGGAAGCTATCATTAATCCGGCAGCAGTGAAACTGACACTACCTACGAACATGCGGATACATCCAGGTTTTCATGTATCACTTCTGAAACCATTCAAGCCAGGGACCCGTGTAACAACCCCACCAGAACCGGTCATAATTCAAGGCGAACCGGAGTATGAAGTAAAAGACATCCTGAATTCTAAGGTGGTGAAATCGAAACTCTAATATTTGGTGGACTGGAAAGGGTATGGACCTCAGGATAGGTCCTGGGAACCCAGCGAATATGTTCACGCCACGCGCTTGATCCAGTGTTTTCACCGGACCTTCCCTTCAAAACCAGGGCCAGGCCAAGGAATTCCCTTGAGAGGGGCTTTAGGGGGGGGTGCTGTCATGACCTATTCCCCCTCAAAGGGGCACGGGCCCTGGCGAACCCTATTGGGACCTCCTTGGATGCTCTGGAGCCAGTCCTGGCGCTGCTGGCATAGGAGACACACACTGGGACGGGCTTCCTATGGCCGATGGGTAAGCATGGCCGCCCCCATGTGGAATACTAGAGAACTGTATGCTGCGGTCTAGCTTTCAGGGTGGGGCCGCCCCAAGGGCACCTGGGACACTACCTAGCTATTTAAACCATGCCCGATCAAGAGCACGCGCTTCGCGTTATTCTGCCTTGCAGCGTGACGCTCATCCTGCTCAGTTTATCCATCGTCTTCAGAGCCTACCCAGGCCTGGCCATCGCCATGCGCACCAGCTCTGCAGCATCCTCCGACCTCAGAGCACCAAGGCAAGCTCATCGCCATACTCACCAGTTCTGCAGCATCCTCCGACCTCGGAGCAGCCAAGGCAAGTCCATTGCCATACTCACCAGTTCTGCAGCATCCACCGATCTCGGAGCAACCAAGGCAAGTCCATCGCCATACTCACCATTTCTGCAGCATCCTCCAACCTCGGAGCAGCCAAGGAAAGTCCATCGCCATACTCACCAGTTCTGCAGCATCCACCGATCTCGGAGCAACCAAGGCAAGTCCATCACCTCTAGTCGCTGAGGTCTGCAAGACAAGTTGGCAGTTTAGTCATTTGCTAGGACGCTTCCAGCGCCGCAAAGCGACTCTGCTTACCTGCTCGAACAGTCTTCAGCTTTCTTCGCAACCTCCACCATCTGCGACTAAGACAAGAGTTAACTCATGCCAAAGACTTATTCTCATCAATAAAGACTTTACATTAAGACTTACCTGGAGAAGGAGTTGCAGCCGGTCTGAACTCCGGCCCTCGCCAGTGAAGTAACTCAGCGGTACGGGCCCAAATCGACGCACCCCTGCCCCGAGTGGCAGGACGGAGAGCGCATCGTTAATATCAAAAAGGTGAGAACCGTCCTTAGGGGACCTGCACGGGAACGTGGGAGGCGGACGACCTAGTAGGAAATTATCTAAGCTGCCCCTCCTGTCTTCTAGAGCCGAATCTGCTTATCCAGAGGTTCTGGACGAGAGAGGAATACGGAAGAGTCCTCAGGAGTGTGTCTGGAGACGCCCCCGTGGGAAAGAACAGGTGAGGGTTACAACATTTTAATTCAAAAATCACAAACAAACAGCGCAAGGAGCTCAAATCCCTCCCTCCTCCCTCCCCATACTCCAACCAACATGAAGTACCTGTTGCCCGAACATTGTTGGCACTCAAAACGTAGAACGCCAGGGTAAACTTGAGTTCCCAATAATCAACTCCCTGAACTCCTTGCCTGTAGGAGAGCACTGCTAGGCAGATGCAGGAAAGCAGGTGAGGACAGAGAAAGAAGAAAAGGGCAAAGAAATAAAGATGGAGAAGAAAGAATAAGGGACCTAGAAAGAAGGGGCAGGGTTCTCTCCGAGCTCCGCTTTCAACACTGCTGCAGTAAGACTTCTGTGCTAGCTGAAGGCACGTTACGAGGGCCTAACTCTGAGAGACAGCGTGATGTCACACTGCTGTTGTCCGCTTCTCCCCATAAACGGTAGCGCTGCATTCAGTGCATATTGTGATCTGCCGCAAGTTCCAAGGCTGCCGGTTCTAGCACTTCTGGATGCCCTCTTGGGGGTGCATGGCCCGGTCTGGACCGGGATCTCCCTCCTGGTCTTGTTGGTTTTGCAGTCCAATCCCCATCAATGTGTGTCTCCGCCCATTTCCAGGCCTCCTGCGGATCGTTGAAATGCACTGTGATTCCTCCAAGGTAGATTTTGAGCTGCGCTGGAAATATCAGTCCATATTTTACATTCATGAGCGACAGTTGTCTCTTAAGTGGTTTGAATGATTGTCTTGCACATTGCACCTCCCGGATATAGTCAGGAGAAAATGCTATCCGAGATCCATTATGGGTAACGGTGCCCTTCGTGCGAGACATTTGAAGAAGCGCATCCCTGTCTCGGTAATTAAGTAATTTCGCAATAATTGTTCTAGGCTGAGCACCTAGTGTTGGTCTACCTGAGGGAACCCTGTGAGCTCTCTCCACCAAGATGAATTTAGAGAAGGGGTGAGGGGCAAAAACATCAACCAGCCACTGTTCGAGGAATAATTCCATGTTGGGCCCTTCTTCTCCTTCCAGAAGGCCAAGAATGCGCACATTGTTGCAGTGCGATCTTCCCTCCTCCTCATCCACCCGGGCTTCCAAGGTTTTCAGGCGAGTTAGGGCCTGAGAAAGTTGTTGATTAATGCCTCTAATGTTGTCTTCTGCTCCGGAAATGTGTTGTTCCGCCTCTCCCATTCGCGAGGTGAGCTTTTGAAGGTCATGGTGGAGGAAAGAGACATCCACTGCAATGCTGTCCATCTTAATCTCCATAGAGGTGCGGGAGCTGGTTATAGCGGCCATCACATCTCACAGTGAAAGGGTTTCCCCGTCCCCGGGTAAGGTGGCTGCAGTGTTTGGCTCGCCAATACTAGGGTTCTGGTGACCGCATACTGGTCCATGTCGACGTTTTCTGTTGTTTTTCCTTGCCCATATTGCGAGAGAAGAAGTCCCGCTGTCCTGCCCTGTGCTATAGGTGTATCCGTAAGTACCTTATGAATGCGATGCCCAGTTGTTATGGTGTCATCTGTGAGCGACCTGTGATATCCACGGCCCATCAGAGACCTGCTCCTGCAATCGGGCCCAGTGCATATGAGGTATATCCTGTACTCGTGTGACTCGAGGGTCCCGGCAGTTGTCAGTTATGTCACAGGGCGGTTGCGAGGCCAAGGCAATAGAGTACAAGGAAGGGTGCCCCCCCATTGAGGTGTCAAGGCTCAGCGCACACCACACCCCTGGAGACCAGGTGCCCCCGATCGCATATTTAATACCCGGCGGCCCCGTGTTGTTCCATGTCTCCGGATTCCCCCTGAAGTGCCAAGGATCCCGAGCTGTCTAAGGCGCTAGCTGGTCGCAGCAGGTAGAAGGATTCTTCCAGTGACCCTAGATGCGTTGTTGGGTGGGGTGGAGCTAATCCCACCATTTCGTCCATTCACTCGCAGCGAAGCGGGGTAGGACGGTAAATGCCCCAGGGGGTCTCAGCCAGTGCAAGCACTTTGTGCGGGTCGTGTGGTGTGTCTGCAGTTCCTAATATGCTACTGTGTCCCTTTCAAATGCATGAAGGGTGATGACAGGAAGGGCTCACAGGGTTATTACAGCACCCACCTGGAGTTGATGGCAGCCTTGCCCCAGCAGTATCTCTCCTCCCAGGCGTTGGTTCTCCAGGGTCAGTAGTGCCTGCCCTGCTTGCGGCTAATGTTGCACGCTTCCCTGTGTCTCATCACCGGTCACGTCCCTCGTATCGGTGGCGTCCTGCAAGGCTTGGGTCCCAATGTCCAATCCAAGCACAATGGTACTTGTCTGCGCTGTTAGGGTCTTGGAAGGTAATGTACCTAAGGTGTGCTACCTTTCGGTACCAACGGTGCGACCGTTCTCCAGCCGTGCAGCAATCGCACGGATCCAACGGGACCCAGCGAGCCACTGCTGTTGTGGCACTAGATGTAGACAGTCAGGGCAGCCGGTCCGGGTCTGTGCTGGTTTGGTGCCTCCACGGGCAGAGAGCCCCTCGGTGCGGCTCTCACTGTTCCGGTGTATGGTGCATCCGTCATGATGCAGGGACTCGGGTTGGTGCCGCAGGGCACCCCCTGTTGTTCCTAGGGACCGGTCCGACTCCGGAGGTATGGTTGTCAGCAGTGCCTCTTTTCAGAGCAGTGCTACGGCGCCGGGGAGTGAGACATCATCCCCGTGGTCAGGCCAGTGAAGAGGCAGCATCGGGTGGCAGAGGGACCAAGACCCGCACCACTGCCAGGACCTGTTCACCGCAGTAGGGTAGCCCAGCCTGATCCGTCGTCCGTTCAGCACCCAAGCAGGTAGAGGATCCCTCGCCACCTGCAATGCTCTTTCAGCATGGTCTTCGGTCTCAACCCGGCCACAGGGACTCTCCCGCGGCACCTTGTGTCCGTCCACCAGTCAGGCTCTCCGGCAGTTGTTGTAGATCTACACTGATTGTGCACAGAATCTGTCTGGCCCTCGAGACAAGGGTGTCAGCGGTGTTTTATCCGGAGTAGTGCCGCAGCATTAGTTTACGGGATGCCATCCTCAAGATCAGGCGGGCAGGCAGGCGGGTGCGGCCATCTTGGGACATCAAATGCGCGCCACTTCCGCGTCCCATTCGTTCCAAAGTTTATGCGCTCAGAGGCACTTCCCCACTCTTCCTCACAGTTGTGGCGGTCGCCTCCTCCTATATCGTAGTGCAGCAGCGTTTAAAGTTCAGAAATATGCACCGAAGTAGGATTTTAAGCAGGATTTCTGCCACGGTCTCCGGAGCTCCGAGAGCAGTACATCTACTCGGTCCCCATGCTGGCCACGCCCTGCTTCTTGACATTCTTGAGACCAATCAAAAGTTTGGCTTTGTTTGGAGAGATTTTTCAACGGTGCACTGATCATATCAAACTCCTGTATGTACCCAGCACAGAACCTTGGCACCTTGCCACACCCAGGAATGAGTGAAGTTCTGCTAAGTTTTCAAGTTTGGGCTCATCAGTCAGGCCAGAGGCTTTGTCTGGGTCAGGTTCATTGCCTTTGTGAAGGAATATATGTCTATGGATTTGAGTGTATGTTTCCCAAATTCAGATTTGGCCTTATTTAGTTTAGGTTTAGTGTCTCCTGATGCCATACAGACAATGGGCCTCATTATAAGTTTGCCGGTCCGGTAACAACGGTACCAGTAAGCTTGCCACTACCGTTGTTAACAGACCGGCAAACTACGAGTTCTGCTTGCTGGTGCATTCCCGCCCACCAAGTCTGTCCTGGCCGGCGTACCGGCACCCGCAAGCAAAGCATGCCAGATGCACCGGCACCATTCTGACTGGTGCCGGTGCATCCGGCCTCCATATTCCCAATGAGCCCTATTGGGCTCAATGGGAATGGGGAGCATTTTTTTACGATGCCCAAGAATGGGCCCTAATGACCCGGTAATTGCCCATTCTGGGTCGCCAGAAAATAAATTATACCAGCGTCAGCCGTGTCTGTTATACTAGCATGGCTACCGCTGGTATTGTAATGAGGCCCAATGTGCCATCATGTCGTTCCTCTGTTTTTCAGAATAAAAATAAATCACTGCTGTAATTTAGGTAATTTGGAACATGTTGGATTATATTTCTGATTTCTTCCTGGAGTGAGGATACTCCAAAGGTTAGTAGGTTGTATCGATAGAGACACAGACGTGTGTCAAAAGTGGTTATATAGTGTGATTCAGGTGCTAGTTCGAGCTGATGGTAGCCTTTGTTGAGGTCTACTTTTGAGATGACAGTGGCTCCATTTAGGAGATGAATCATGTCTTGTATTTCTGGGGGATTATGTCTGGTCTAATTTGGGATTCTCAAGTCCACACAGATTCAGATGTGTTGGTCTGATCCCTTCTTGGGTACTGGGACAATAGGGGAGTCTCACAGAGTGGGGCCTTTTGTCAGTTCTTTTATGTCTTGATCGATAAAATGCTGTAGTTAATTTTCTATCTGTGTATATTAAACGGTATGCCACAATATGATTGTGCTTTGGGCTTTATGGACTGGTCAATGTGCAATTTGACTTGACAGTTCCTTGCCATTGCCACACCCTACAATAACAATGAAAACAGCTTCTCAATTTTGTCTTTGGTCTTTATGTAATGGTTCTCCATGATGTGGTAGAGAATATGGACCAGCCCCATCTGTAAAGTTGTCCTGATGTTAATGCATCCATTCTGGGTGTTTACCTCTATGACGTGCAGTTGAACATCGGCCCTGTGTGTTTTGTGAGTGCATGTTGCTGAAACATAATTTTGCTTTTGAGGGGCTCATTTGATATATGTCGACAACACATTTCCAAAGGTTTGGTGGCTGTGTCAGATTCTCATAGTCATTAGTTCATAATAAAAAATAATTTATTAGGGTGACCAGACTATTAATCTCTGTATCATCTATAAATGTCAACTTGATTTGTTGCATCTCACGCTCCCTTCCCTAACACCAGGATATGGAGACCGAGGGCCTAATTGCATGAATGTCGCAGCAAAACGGGGATGTTGGTTACCCTAGCATATATGTAACAATACACTATGTAACATTTGTACAAGAAATAATTTGAATACATATTCATGTTATAAATAATTAAAAAAACATTGTATTAAATAATTCAAATCAATATTAATCCAAAAAATCCTATCTCAACTAAAATGTAATATTTAATGTCTACAACTATATATTACTATAGAAAAATATTTAACTTAGTATAGATATTTTAAAAAGAAGTCACCAAGTAATGATTTGTATATAAAGACAGTAAATAGCATTGGTAATCATCTCCAAATATTGACGAATGCTCTATAAACAATTATATAAATAATATATACAACCACATGGAAGATCACAATGTGAAAAAGGGAGACAAACAGGGTAGGGTTGATGCAATAATAGACAACATACTAACTGTGATTTTTATATCAATATCTAAACATTATACTACGCTAGAGTTGGGATTTGATACAAAATTTATAAACACATGCCATTTACTTTCATATTTTACCATTAACTGAGACATTATCGCAAGACATTGTTCTATTCTGTGTATGTTAGGCTTAGCATTTCTCATTAATATTGAAATGTTAAAGTTGTTTCCAAATGACTGTAATGTTTTGTAACGCTATAAAAACAAGAAGGTCAAAAAGGGAGAACATGAACTACTCTACAAAATCTTCAAATGCCAAGTTGCCTAGAAATATGTTTGTGAACAACATTGATATATTCGTTTTTAATATATTTTGTAACAATTTCTGTCTCCAAAAACTCAGACAAATTTGCAATAAAAAAACATATGTTTGAAGGTGCCCTCAACATCCTGATAAGAGCATATAATCTGTGATGCATTTGGAGCTAAATAATCTTGTTGGGGTTAGGAAGGCCGTATGCAAGAAGAAAAGTAAAGATTGGGTTAAACTTTGTGAAGTAGAAATTATCTTAACCCTATTCCACATCGAAGACCACATATTGTCATTCCAATCAGTTTTACAGTCTATTTCCCAATTCGATTTCAAAGACCAGTTAATACTTTTATTGTTATCAACATTAAGAATCATATAACATTTTGAGGCTTTTGCCGGAGCAAAGATCCTTAATCTATCCACATCAGGAATATCAGCGTGATCATTAAAACGGTAAGGTTATCCATTAAAGCATCTCAATACTATATTGAGTCCTTATAGCTCAAACAAAAGTATATTTATGTCTAAATTAATTTAAGGTGAGTGATATTCCTCCATCAAAAAGCTAATCCACAAATGTTTTATGTTCGTCCAATGAACTGTTCCACAATAAGTGTCTCATAGTCACCCTAATTAACTGGTTAAGCCACAAATAACGAGAAATTAATTCAGCCAGTTTCTTGAACGATGGATGTAGAAACAGTTTCATTTTTGAGGCTGTAGTCCCGATGCAAGACTGCTTCCTCTGCCCTCCCTTTACTATTTATGTAAAAGTTTCCATAATAGGAATCTGGAAAACAGTTTCTCTCAAATTAACCACACAGAGGATTCATAAACTCACCTGTGAGGAACCTGGACTGCACTTGTTTAAGTATAATGGCAGAATTATATCATTTAAATTTGGGAAACTTAACCCCTCCAGATTCTCTCGACAGTTTCAACTGTCTAAGTGCAATACGAGATGTATTTTACCGCAAAGACATTTTGTAAGAAAAAAAATCAAGTCTTTTAAAGAATTTGATGGGAACGGAAGAGGAGGTAAATATAGTTTGTATAATATAATGGGAAATACCATCATTTTAATTTCTTCTAATCATACCATCAAGTCAGGTATAATGAGGATGATTAATCATATTATTTAGTCTGGTAAATATGTATAAAGTGTTTTGTTGAGGAGGAAATATAAATACTGAATTAAGAGAGTATTTCTGATTTATCAGTTTGTACCAAGATACCTTGGAAAATAAATCAATGGAATCAAGTAAGTGTTGTAAACTAGTTCCATGTTTTTTCATAAAAATTAAGATATCATCAGCATAAGCTGGCAACGTTACCTCCACATTCTTATACTTGATACCTAATATTTCTTTATTCTGTCTTATCAGTTGAAAAACTGGTTCTACAGCCTGAATAAATAAAATCGGACGTGTGAAGGACTCAGATAAGCATCCATTCATTAAAATAGAAGTTCTAGCATTAGAATATAGAAGTTTAAAAAGAGACATATGTCCAGATGCAAACCCACGCCGCTTCAAGGCCTTAAACAAATAATCCCACTCCACACGGTCAAATGCTTTTTTCGCATCTAATGCAATTGCTGGATAACTATATGTTGACTTACGAGAAATATTCAGAATATCAAGAAAGATTGTAGATTTAGCAAAAGGAAATCTATTTTTAACAAAACCTGTTTGATCCGTCTTAATTAGTTTAGAAAGGTGAGGATTCATTCTGTTTGCCATGACCATAGCAATTATTTGACACTCAGAATGAATAACTAATGTTTTTTGGTGTCTTTATCAGGTTTTGGTATAAGCAATAGCATAGCCTGTGAAAATGTGTCTTGAGAACCGCCCTTTTCTTCAAGAAATGAAAAAAAGTCAAATAATTCTGGAGCCAGTGAATTAGAAAAATGAATACAATCATTTGGTATGAAACCATCTGGTCCCGGCGCCTTGTTTTTTTTTAAGACCAAGAATCGGTATATTGATTTCATTCAAGGAATGGGTGCATCCAAGGAGCTAGGATCACATTCAGAACATGATGTGCGTTGTATCTTGTGAAAGAAATTATTTAAGGCAGAACTTCCAGACTTACGTTCAGATGTATATAATTCCTTATCAAATTTAGTAAAGACATCTGCAACATCTCTATGTTTACAGACTCTGATACCATTTTGCTTTTTGGTACTTGTAATTATGGAGCCATCAGCAGTTATTAATACTTAGTAGAAGAGTTGGGCTGTTTTCTAGTACTGTTTCTCGTATTGTTTATAGAACTGTTTTGTTTCCTAGTGCAAATACCTATCTTCTTTTGCAGTCTTCACTAAACAAGCTGCATTCACTTTCAGATGGGGTTCTTGGTGTTGGTAATGCAAATGGCTTGTGGGTATGTTTTCGTTCCAGTCATTTATGATGCAACCTCGCGGATTGTCTTTTCCTTCCAGGTAAATGCCATGTTTGTCTGTCTTCTCTCGATTATTGAACAGTATGGGGGTAATTCATAGATTTCAGCGCAGAAGCAGCGCATGCGAGCAGTACAGAGAGGGAGCGCACGCCAGCCGGGGAGTTTGACACGCGATTACGCTGGCGCGAGCGGTGTACGTGTATTCCGGGGGTGCGCAGGGAGTTTTACATGCGGTAGGCCTGGGTCAAGTGGGGTATATGTATTTCGGGGGTGCACGTGGACTTTTCCACGCGATTACGCTGGCGCGAGTGGGGTATGTGTATTCCAGGGGTGCGCGTGGACTTTTACACGCTATTACGCTGGCGCGAGTGGAGTACGTGTATTCTGGGGGTGAGCAGGGAGTCTTACACGCGATAGGCCTGGCGTGAGCTGGGTATGTGTATTTCGGGGGTGCGCTGGGAGTTTTACACGCGATAGGCCTGGCGCAAGCGGGGTACGTGTATTCCGGGGGTACGTGTGGACTTTTACACGCGATTACACTGGTGTGAGCGGGGTACGGGTATTCCAGGGGTGCGCGGGGAGTTTTACACGTGATGGGCCTGGCACGAGTGGGGTATGTATATTCCGGGGGTGCACCGGGAGTTTTACATGCGATTTGGCAGTGTGGGCCCTCCCGGGTGTGCCCCCCACCCCATGCCCCACAGGCAGCCCACACCACAGTGAACTACCATACCCACCTGGGCATGCACCACTGACAGCCCATCACCCCTGGCCATGCCCCGCAGGCAGCCCATCACCCCAGTCCATGCCCCGCAGGCAGCCCATCACCCCTAGGCATGACCCGCAGGCAGCCCATCCACCCTCCCTATGCCCCGCAGGCAGCCCACATGGCACCATGCACTTGGGAGCCCTGACACATGTCCCCCACCCCCAGTGATGGCAACCTGCCAGCAGGCCCGACTCATGTCCCCCATTGACAGGCACCTGCCATCAGGCCCCGAATCATGTCCCCCACCCCACCCACCATTGACAGGCACCTGCCAGCAGGCCCCGACTCATGTCCCCCACCCCACCCACCATTGACTGGCACCTGCCAGCAGGCCCTGACGCATGGCCCACCAAACAACATGTCCTAACAAAACAGACCCATGGCCCTAATGCCAACTCAAATCGCCCCTGCCCCCCAGTACAAGCACGCAACCATCCACTGCACCCACTCCCAAATTATCCATGCCATGAGATTCTTAAAAGAACCACCATGGCCATACATAAATGTACAACAGAGCCACACAGTGGCAACACATGACTGAGGCAATGCTCACAGAGACATGCTCAAAACCAATGAGAGTACACAACACGAATAATGAAGATATATGAAATGTATTCAAAAACGTAATGAAAAAACATAATGAAAATTCAAACTTGCAAATTGGGAAATAATGAAAGCAAAAAAAATAAAAAGAGAAAAATCCAATGTAAAACAAAAATCCACAACAGGAAAAAAGAGAAGTGGTCCATTGGTAATGTCCAAATAAAGTACATACAAAATAAAATAAACCATTGATCCATGGGATGTCCAAAGAATGAAAGTATGTACAAGTCCAGAACTATATACAATGGAAGTCCAAAGGGTCCATGATACCCAAGCAAAAGGAAACCTACAAAAAAAGTCCTATGAATAAAACATGACATACATAAAGTGGAGCAAAGTTTATGAACTCCAAAAAAAATGATATAACAAAGGAAGCCTAACCCTAAAGAACTATGTACAAAGGCGGCGGGCAAGTCCTACGGCTCACTTTTTGATGTTCCAGGCCAGGGCATCATCGAACTCCATCATCGGCCTCTTCGCTGGCCTCAAGGTCTCGCAGGGATGCAGCCATGCCCTCCTCCAGCTCCCTCCGAGTTGCCTCGAGGCACTCAGCCCGCCTCAATGCCCTGCGCATGGAATTCTCCGCCCTGACCATAGTGAGCCGTGCCTCCTGCGCCCGCCGCCGCTCCGCATCTATCTGCTGGCCCAACCGCTGCCACACGGACGACACTCCCAATCCAGGGTCCTCCTGCCCTCCGGCCGATGCCTGCCCCTGTGATGTTGATGGCCCCGAGCCACTGTGGCAGGGATGTGTCCTCCACCAGCCTGGCCGCTGGCTATGGGGCAGCTACACACGGTGCCCAGGTGATACTTGGGCAGGAAGATGGCACGAAGGATGACTGGCGCATAGGGGGTTCAGTTGAGGAGGGGGTCGCTAGAAGATCCAGCACACGGAGGAACCCAGAACTGGTGACCTGTCCTAATAGGCTGACGCAGTCAAAGAGGTATTCGAAATGACGTGCATTGTCCAGACGAGAACCCTGCACGTCATCCCGAATACCAATTTGACGCAACGCTACCCCAGCTAGGACAGGCTCAATCCGGTCACGGATTGCAACGTCCGCAGGGAGAGGAAGGCCAGTTGTTGTTTGCGCATCCCCTCCCTGAAAACGGGTCTGGACGAAGGCATCCCTGCTGGTGCGGGATGATGCAGTCACAGGATCGGGGACAGATTACACACAGGCACTTCCGCTGCGTCCTGTGCTGCCTCCTTTCCCTGCCCCTGGACTGCACCACTAGCACCAGTGGAATCCCCCCTCCAGGCCCCGTGCGTGTGCCTTCCATGGCCTTCTCCTCAACCAAACCCACCACCAACCTGGATGACTCCATGCCATCTTCCTCCATAGGCCCCTGTGTGGGCTCAGCTGCCCCTACTGCTGCCGAGGAGTCCACCTCCAACCTCCGCCTCTTGGACCTTCCCTCGGCAGCTGCGGCCATGGATGCGGCACCAGACTCCTCACTCCCGGGAGAGATGACTATGTTGGAGGAGAGCTGGGCCTTGCATCTCCGGCTGGCGGTGGGATCCCTGCCGCTGTGCTTCACAGCACCGTCTCCGCCCTCTTCATCAATCGATGCTGCAGACAGGGAGAGACAGAACACAGGCATCAGGGCATTGTACAATGATCGGATACACACATGACAGTTGCACATGAGTGGCAGTGTCAAACTTCATAGATGGCATCACACTCCCCAGCACTCATCATTTGAACCCACACACATGCACAAATTCACAGGAATCGTGCAGCAAGCAGCAGCATCCATACACACACAACAGCATGAACATCTGAAGGTTGGCATGACATCACAAGCAACATGGGGAGTGCCTAACACATGCACACAGGCCAACAGACAGACATGCATCTGTACATATCCACCACCTGCCACAGTGCAATCATCGGCAACTATGTCACAATTGCCAGTTGGATTCCTACATGTCTGTGTCACATGCACCCATGGCGTATCACAGTCGCACACATGTCAAACACATAGACGCACATGTATGCCATGCACATACATGAAGATGGAACCAGCCTCCATGTGTCACACCCCAACCATGCCATAGTACATACACAGAAATGCTAACATGTGTGCATCTCCACATGCAGTTTTGCATCATGCTTTGGAACACATACACCATTGATGTACATCACACATGACAGGACTCACATGCAGCACGGTGATGTCTCTGCACGTGCACATCCATACATGGGCCTTTTCAAACATATGTCCAAGCTGCACACTCCTGGCACACCTCAACATGCACTGCGTCCAATAAGTACGCGTGGACACTTACCGCTCGACTCTGGACCGGTCTGCCTCTCGAGGACCTGGAGGTGAAGCGCTGGATTAATACGTTCCAGGACCCTTATGTCGTCGGTGGTAAGGTGGACCCGGCGCCTCACTGCACCTGCTGCTTCCAAGAGGCGCCGGGCCTTCCTGAGGGTCCTGGACCTGAAGTCCTCCCAGCGCTTACGGACATGTGGTAGGTCGCGGGTTGCCACCCCCTCCACGTTGATGGCAACCACAATGTCCTTCCAGATCCTCTCCCGTCCATCCCTGTCGGCGTGTGTACTTCCGTAGAGGGCATCATAATGCACCAGGACTTGCTCCACCAGGATACCAACTTCTCTGGCAGTGAAGCTGGTAGCCCTCTGCCTCTATGGCTGGTGGTCGCCAGTGGTCTCCGATGGTGTTTGCCCCGACATGGCAACCCCCGAGGCAGGTGTGGGTGGGCAACTGGGTCCTGGTGCTGGGCTGTGGAGCAATGGAACTGCAGGCGGGAGTGTTCTGTTCCAGCAGGGGTGGTCACAGCAAAAGGACCCCTGCAGATGGCTGACATGCCGGCACCAAATAGCAGGGCATCTGGCCAGCAGGCAGGCAAGCAGCAGCAGATGGCTGGTGGAAGTCAGCTCGGGGGGCAGGAAAATGGCCTTCTGGGCAGGAGCGTGGTCTTCCGTGTGTTGTCGCGTGGCCAGCTTGATACGGAATAATTTGGCATGTGAAAAAACAGCACGTTAGCGCGTAAGCGCGTAAGTGATGTGATGCGACGCGCGCAGGCTTTTCCCTCGGCACCTGTGCATAGCGAATGTGTGTTGATCACGTACGCATTTTTTGTGTTTCTGGCTTGCACAGCATACTGCGTGTGTTTTTTGCACGCACATGGGCTACAGGGGTCGCGTATCTCTTTTTCATGCTTTTTTTGGGATGCCTGAGCCTTGCGTGACCCATCATTTTTCCTAAGGGGCCACAGGCAGCCTTCCAGGAGCACAGGGGTGCTGTTTGCATCACGCACCTTGCCCCCCCCTCACCCAAGTTGCCCAGGACAATTGTGTGCACCTCACATTGGTACTAGTACATCTGTGCCATGGTTAGGAGGCCACAAAAGGTGAGTCGCGCCTCAGTTCGGCGGCCTCCACGTGCCCTTTTCTCTCCTATGCACAGCGCACCTGTGCGTGTGGTTGGGGATATGGGGGCACCACCATGTCCACCAGTATGGCCCACCGTGTTGCAACATTGTGCAGGACACATGCTGCCACAATGATCCTGCACACTACTGGGGGTGCATAGAGTAGCTGCCCGCCAGAGCAGTCAAGGTAGCAGAAGTGTGACTTGAGCACTCCAAATGTGCGCTCCACTATGGCCCAGGTTGCAATATGGGCTGCATTGTATCTTACCTGGGGTGGAGTTCCATATTGGCGTCATAATCTGGGTGCTCAGGGGGTAGGCACTGTCCGCTGGGGAGGTGATAATGGTTGTCATTAGTTTGCTTTGTGTATTTGTCTGTGTGTGACATGCATGCATGTGCACAGGCATTTGTACTCTCCAATGAGCCATGTGTCGAAATGCTTCACAGCTTCCAGGTCCCGGCTCAGGGCGGACATTCTGTATATGAAACTGTCATGGGTGGACCGTGGGAGGTTAGCATTGACAGAGGTGATGATCCCCTGTGCATTGCATACTTCCTGCACATTGATGTTATGCCAGTGCTTGCGGTTGCGGTGGATATTCTCTGTGGCCCTAGGTGGACGTAGGGCCACATGGGTGCAATCTAGGGCACTGGGTGGCTTTAGCACGTGTGCACTGCGATTTTCATGCTTGCGGCCCCCTTTTCAGCGCACATTAATTCCAAGAATTACCCTGTATGTTTCTATGCAGGGTCTTTTTTCATGGTATGATGCTGAGTTGGTGAATTGGGTCACTAAGCATACAGCTCAAAAATGATTTTCTCCTCCACACGCTGTGCATGACTGTCCTATGGCTGGTCATATCCACACATGTAGCAAAGACATCCCATTGATTTTGCAGGTGCTTGTGATGAAGATATTTGATGTAAAGGAGCAACAGAGAGGGTGCTTAGTTATTTTAAATCTGTCCGTGGTTTTGAACAGTTTTCTATGGCCATGGCAGTCTGCACCATGGTCAGTATTTTCTCCTCCGTCTTTAATGATTTTGTTCTAAGTGTGGAAGATTTGCAGCCTGCTATAATTTGAGATTTTATTTCTACGTCATTTGTCTAATATTGGAAGTTACAATGTTTTATTCTTGATCCTAGTCTCATTACAAACTTGTCCATGGATTCACCTTTTTCTGGATCTGCGGTGTGAACATTTGTGTCTTTCATAATCAACTATGGTATGAGGTGCAAAATATTTATTATATTTTTGTTTGAGGTCTGAAAATGTTATTTTCACCTCTGGTAACTCATTTATGATGTCTCATAGTTGTGGTCCTACGCATTTGTCTTCCTGGGGGTCTATTGCCTCAGTGTATACTTTGAAATCTTTCATCCATCTGATCCATCTTCAGTCTAAATTACTGGAGTAAGGTCATATGGGAAGTGCTCTTTTAGCGCTAATGTGTCACACGATGCATAGGACATCGACCTTGTTGATGAACTCTGGCTGGTAGAAGAAATGTCTTCCTCTTACATGTTGACTGTCATGGAGGTGTGCAGTCTCTTTTGTGTATGTCTGCCGGCGTGCTATTGGGGGCTGCGAAGGCATCATGAAGAAGGGCACAGACAACAGATTCCAAATTCAATACAACTAAGTTTATTAACGTAAATTTCAGGATGGAGAAAGGCCTAACTTGCCGTATACTAAAGTGTGATTTCCCTACCAAAATAAAACTAAGGAAAGTCTGAGTCAAAGAGTTCAATTTAGGAGTCTGTCTGTGTCCAACACCTATGCTTCCCCTCACTACTGATCTATATAAAGTGTAAGGATGTCAGCAACCAAGAAAAATAGTGTTCAACATAAAGTTCTGAGCTTCTCAGCTCCCTTCCCCACTTTTATCCACACAGAAAAAAGTCTCAGGATGCCCTTTCTTGAATTTAAGATACAACATTCTTTTTAGGTCTCGGGGTCTCCTTCCCCAAGTCAGGACTCAGGGTTCCCTTCCCCAAGTTCCAAGTTTGTACAGTTCAAAATAACCTTGAAGTAAAATGCTTCTAATCAGGACCATGGTTCCCTTCACCAAGTTCCAAGTGTAACACTTCAATAAGAAACACAAAATGTCCTTGTCTTCCACAGTTTAGATAACGTTGTTTGTCAAAGATACAGTTCAAATATAAACTTCGGGTAATTTTGTAACTTTCACACATGTTGGAAATATCACAGTAAATCAGGCTTCAATATCCTTTGTTTGCCTGCTCTTTTCAAGTCATATTATATCTCAGCATATTCTGTTGATTAAGAATTGTATTCATTTTAACACTTCAATGTATGATGGTTTGCATGGATTTAAACTTTCTCTCCTCTTTTGGAATTCAACTTTTTACATTCTGTTTAGCAGCAAAGTTGTAGTTCAGTTCGGTATTCAATAGTTAGACCTCTGGCTTAGGGTCTTTTTATCTAAATATTCCCTTTTGTTTAATAGGTGAAAATATAACTGTTGGTTTCACTTTAATCGAATAGTTCGGTGTTTGGAGACTTTCAAAAAATGTGTTCCTTGCCACACATGACCACTCCGATGCAAAATATTCCCATTTTCCTAATAGTTGACAAATATAACTATTCGTTTCACTTTAATTACATAGTTTGGTGTCCAGAGACTTTCAAAAACGTGTTCCTTGCCACACGTGACAACTGTGATATGAAGTATTTCCCTTTTGTTAGATGGTTAAGAAGTATAGTTGTTCGTTTCACTTTAATTGGGTGATTCAATGTTTGGAGACCTTCAAAAAGGTGCTTCTTGCTACACACAACCACTCCGATACAAAGTATTTCAGGAAATGCTCAAGTTCACACACGCACACCGGGTTTCTCAAGCACCAGAAGCTCACTGGTTGCTTTGAATATTTGAACTGCAGCGTAGATCACATGGCCTTCTTCCTTTCATCTCCTGGCTCCAGTTCCTGCCTCCAGACACTCCTGAGGTGGTCCTCCACCACATGGGAATTAACATGTTGAATAGAAAGGAACGGCGTAGCCTTCAAGCATGGCTCCCTTCACCTTTCCTATTCTGCTCCAGGGAGTCCCCACTCCCATGCCACGCTGTAGGGCCCTCTGCCACTTGCACTGACCTCTGGGTCCTTCTCTTGTCATTCCCCTCTGCTACTGGGCTGGGCTCCATTCATACACCTGCTGCCCCTTGACAGGCTGGAGGTGTTAATGAGCATTCAGACCTGCCTGACCACAATTAAAGGGACATGTGTAGAATGCCCCTAGATGCTCACACCAGAAAAAATACAACATGCTAGGGAAAAAAAAAACAATACACCTCATGCAAGGATAACAAAGTTTATTTCCACACAAAAATTGAATGTTCTGCTAAAATCTGCATGAGCAGGACATTAAGAAGGTACATTGCATCGTCAGTGACATCATCACATTCAGTAGACACCCGCATGGCTGGATGGTGGCACCTGTAAGGAAGGCATGGTATAAAAGCATCTATGTGTGGGTATCCCCTTGCGTTGTAGATACCTGGGGAATAATAATAATGGAAAATACAAGCGTAGCGTCTCACGAGATAATCACTTAAAATGTTTCTTTTACTGAAAAAGGGCTTAGACAGAGGTTGAAAGATCAAGTCAAAAAGTTCTGCGAAAATAGCATATTTTATTTTTACATAAACAACATGATTTAACAATACCTATCTAGTAAATGAAAATAATCTTAAAAATCTTTCACACTTATTCGGCATTTAGGGCAAGCAGTAATAAAAGGGAATGTATAGAGGATACAGTAAAGGTATAAAGTGCAAAGTGCAATTAAATTTACACTGTTCATTTAATAAATATTTAATATTTGAGATTATTTATAACATGAAATTAAGTTATTCAGAAAACAGTAATAACAAATTTGAAAGTTGTACAATGAAATCCTCTCTCTTTGGCATTTCAGAAATTGTACAGAATTTGACGATTTTCACTGTTAGCAACATGTACTGGACACCTGCTCATTTTCCAAGTTGTGTCTGGCCATTGTGGGGCAGATATCTGGCTTTTCAACCTATCTTCTTCCTCCACTACTCAGAAAGCTTTTCTCACTGCCTTAAAGTCAAACAACTGCAGTTTTTTCAAATTCCATCGACCTGTGGGGAACCTTTGGGAAGGTTCCACCTTTGCTGTCTCACTGAGACACCATTTCGGGCTGGACTACCCCTTTGGGGGTGGGACCAAGCCTGATTTGCATATGGTCTTTCCCCTTTTGTAATGGCTTGGCAGACGAAGAAAGATGGTCTGGAGGGTTGCCCAGAGCGATGCCAGAGGTTAAGATTCATTCTAAACCTTCCAGCCATCACCTCTTTTGTTTTGCTATTGTCACACCGAGTGGGACGGGTATGCCCAGATGTGGGTCCCGTGCCTGCTGGGCCTAGAGACCCAAGCTACTACTCACTGAAGATGCCCAACAAGGCAGAAACATGTCTGGGGATGCTTGTGGTGTCGTGCAGAAGGGATGTGACCTAGCAGTTCGGGCTGGACTACCCCTTTGGGGGTGGGACCAAGCCTGATTTGCATATGGTCTTTCCCCTTTTGTAATGGCTTGGCAGGCGAAGAAAGATGGTCTGGAGGGTTGCCCAGAGCGATGCCAGAGGTTAAGATTCATTCTAAACCTTCCAGCCATCACCTCTTTTGTTTTGCTATTGTCACCCCGAGTGGGACGGGTATGCCCAGACGTGGGTCCCGTGCCTGCTGGGCCTAGAGACCCAAGCTACTCCTCACTGATGATGCCCAACAAGGCAGAAACATGTCTGGGGATGCTTGTGGTCTCGTGCAGAAGGGATGTGACCTAGCAGTTCGGGCTGGACTACCCCTTTGGGGGTGGGACCAAGCCTGATTTGCATTTGGTCTTTCCCCTTTTGTAATGGCTTGGCAGGCGAAGAAAGATGGTCTGGAGGGTTGCCCAGAGCGATGCCAGAGGTTAAGATTCATTCTAAACCTTCCAGCCATCACCTCTTTTGTTTTGTCACTGAGACACCATTACAGACAAAACAATTAATTCCCTCTTTCATTACTGCAAGGCCTGTTGTGGTGCACATTCTCAGAAAGATATTTTAAAAAGTTGCAAATGGAGCAGAATTGTGCTGTGAGGTTAGTTTATGGGATCTGTAAATCTGAGGTACAGAGAGGCAATTCATGTAGGGTGTCTACCCTTTATAATGTACACCATCTTGCCCCCTACTGTAAGCATAAAGTTACAAAATACCAGACATGTAGATCCAGCCTCCCAGTGGACTTCTGATTTTTGAAAGCCCCTAAAATCAAAATGGCCACCAAGAACAGGGGAGTGTTCTTGCCAAAACCACTCAATGAGGGCACTTCATCCCATTTGGGATCAAGCAAGCAGCAACACTGTCGAAATTTCCACCATCATTGAAAACCTGACTTTTTAGGTCTCCCTCGTTGTAGTATGCTCCTAGAGTAATATTGGTGAAGAGTGTGCTAAACATGGTATTTACCAGTCAGTCTATTCTTGCAACTGTTCTACAAGAACTAGGTACTAACATTGTAAACTCGATCATCCAAAAAAGCAATAGACGAACAAAACAAACTGTTGACTGTTTTCATGATTCCATGGCCCTACTGAATACAGTTCAACAGCACCATGACACTACACCACTGCCTGTATACCTTGGAACGCGGCATAGGAAGTGCACATTGGACTCCATGATAATGCACTCACATTCCTTCATTAGAGCAACTCACATACTTGTTGGCAGACCACTTACATCTGATGCTGTAGACACACGCAGAGTGCTTAGAAGCATGTTTCATACTGGAATTGTGCCGTATTCTGCAGTCTTGTCTATGTGTGATGACAGCACAGTCTCTGCTAAATTACAGGTAGGGAGTGAGTTGATGCCCAAAAGGTGTGCTGGTGCACCTGCTATCAAAAAGTACTTGGTAATGTTTATGTTATGTTATGTCTCTGGGATTTGTACTGTGCACCGCTGTCATTTGCATGGACACCAGCTCTCTGATGGATTTGAAAAAGAGGTGTGGATTGTAAATTTGATACTCTGGCTACTGTCTCAATAGAGTCATCGAATGTGAAACTCTCCACATGATCAAGGTTTGACCGGTTCCTTACATTTTTGAGGCAGCTTTTGGGTTTACTGAGGAGTGCTATATTGGCGGCCCTCAGATCCAAATTGGGCCTGAGGAGCCCGAAACATAGAGCAGCAGTAGGAGCACATACGTTTTACTCGCAATTCAAATACTGCTTCCTTGGTGAGACTTTGTTGGTAGGAGGTGAGAGCTCTGTTGGGCAAATCCACATTAATCATGGCAAGAGCCATGTAGTTACGACTAGCAAGCTTTCCCACCGCGAACGAGTTACGACATGAAGAATATTGACTCAAGTGATCTTTTCTCTGTGAGTACTTGATCAATCTTACTGGTCAAAATAATTTAAGTAAAATGCTGGGTAGCAAATCATCTGAGCTCTCTGCCATTCTACCAAATATTGTTTCCCTCCAATGGCTTTATTGAAAGTGTCATGCATCAAAGAGAAGGGGCGAGTTATGTAAAGCTTGCTCAGGGTTTTTTCCCACTGGGTTCATGGTGTGAGGCACTTCGAAAAAAAAAACGGGTTGGAGACAGAGGATGCAGTAGACATGGGAAATTCCCAGATACTTATGCCCGCCGAAGGTCGTCAGCAGTATTTAAAACCAATATTAATTAAGTTAGGTATAAGGTCGCCCAAAGTGTTCGTTACATTTCTCTGCCCAGGTTGAGTTGACATGCGTGCGACACACTAGGGAAACTTTTATTACTTATTGCAAGGCCGGTGTCACTGCAAATGAGACCGAATGCTTCCCAATGTGAGTTGCTTTGTGAATTTGTTGGACCTGATGATGTATGAACACTCACTGCAATTAGCTTGAACCATGTCTTGTATCTGTGATCCTAGTGTAGTGGCTCGCAATTATAAAATTAGTACCCGAGTACTGTGGACAGTTTATGTATTATTGGGGTGGGGGTTAACGTCAATTTGTTATTGTATTAGGACACATGACACAGGGCCTTATTCACAAAGCATTTTTCAGTGGTTAAACCCCATTGGAAAGCGCTGTTTACATCAGGCCCCCCCAATGTCCCATCTAATCCTACAGGAGGCTTTCTTTAATTATAGCAGTTGGTTGAAAAATTCATACCCAATTAAGATAAAAATAATTCCAATAAAAGCAAAATAAATCCCAAACTATTAAAAACAGTGGGGGTCATTACGACCCAGGCGGTAACCATGGCGCTACTTGTGCCATGGTTTCCGCCGGTATTTTACCGATTCCGCCAATGGTAAATGGGGAATTATCGCCCCATTCCAAGGTTGGTGGGGCGGTAATTCCCCATTTACCACTGGCCCTTCCCCATTCCCATTTTTGCCCCATGGGGCTCAATGGGAATGGCGAAGGCAGTAATTACGGTACCGCAAATTGCTGTACCGTAATTACCTTCTAGGTCCCTTTGCGGGTCCCTACCTTAACGGCTGGTACAGACCAACGGTTAAGGTCGGGACCCGCAAAGGGACCTCGTAGTAAGGCGTTAAGGGGTTAACGGCGCCACAACCTTTTACGGCGCCGTTAACCCCTTAACGCCTGGGTCCTAATGAGGCCCAGTGTCCCTGGTAGCTCTCCCTGTTTTTATTCTTACACTGAAATGAGAAACTGTGATTCTCTGAACCCATTGTAAGTGATTTAGCAAGGGCATTGCAAACAGTAAGGATCTCCTTCCAACAGTATGGTGATCAGTTTCAGCTGTCAATAACTTGCAGTATTCATTCATCAGGACAAAATGACGTATGTGCGATAGATTTATGAACTACACAATTAACTATATATCGTGTTGGTGTTGATATCTCCTTGATTAAGATACAGAACGTGTCAGACTTTCTTTATTTTTTTCACATTTAGCAATCTACCCTTTTGCACGCACTAGTCTTGTTTGGTAGCGTATGTACTGAACTCTTACTAGTTCCTCATGGATGTATATTTTTTGTAATTAGAGATCCAAAAGGGGACATGCCTTCCCAGTAAATGGGCAAGAAAAGAGCCTCCATTCCCGGTTACCACAATGTCTTCGAGTTTGAATCAATCTTTGGTACTTGAGCTTATTGTTTTGTGCATATTTACATTTTAATATTTACAGCAATTAGGGCGCTTATTTCACACACATAAAAAACTGCACACAATTTTATGACATCTTTACACATTCTCCCAGTGGCCCTCCTTCCTCAGAGAAAGCTTTCAGCAACGAGGAGCCAACATTTCTTTTGGGCAAGCTCTCAGCACTCCTGTGCTCCACAGCACAGGAACAACCTAGGAACCTTTGTGTTAGCTCACTCATTTAAGAAGTTTATTTCTCTGTGTAAGCAGCCTTTGTGAAAATTCCTGAATCCTGTTTTTTTTTTATTCACATGCGCTCTCTCATTCATTATTTTTCATTCTCTGTATCAAATCACGTGGGTTGGGATTGGTCCATGTAATATTTCACAGGTGCTGGCGTCCACAAGAAAAGTAATTTAGGCTGTTGAAAAATCGCACAACACAAAGGTAACACAGTACCTATTATATACATCTGGGTTTTGTGCACTGGAGACATCGAAAATCGAGACACCAACAAATACAAGTGTTTCTTCACAGGGAGGCCAATCACTTGAATAGAGAAATGTGACAAGACTTTGGCATGTTCCTCCTCTCTTGGTAGGTCTTCCACCCTCTTTAGCACCCTGGGGGATCACAGATGCCTTGTGCCATAGCCCTGGCCTGCACTGGTGTAGGCAATAGTAGGGAGTGGAGCAAATCTGGAATACGGATTCCTGTTCTTAATGGTGTGCTCAAATCTGAAGCATTTCAAATACTTTTGGTTACAGCAATAAGTGGAGGTTTCAACAGAAAGCACTATCAGTATTTATTAAAGTAATCTTTTAATTGTATATGTAAATGTTTAACACCTACATTATGTTGGAAAGTCTTTGTAAAGTGGATGGTTTGTCTGTCGAACGTTTCAAACACTGCAAAAATGCTGTATGCGAAAATAAATGGATGCAGTGGAGAACAAGGATGGGAAGCTACAGCGAGACAAGAGATCGGGAAAGAGTGGAAAACCAGCAGTCAGAGTCCTAAACCGCATGTGGGCATGATCGCGCTATAAGAAAATGGCGGTGTAGCAGTGAACGGTATGGGACAGCACGTGTCTGGAAAAGCCACTGGCTCCACAAAAGCAGGTGTAGACTGACATCAGGAGAGCAGTGATAACGTACAATAACACCGGAAAGCAGGTCAGTGCAAGAGACTGCAAGCAGTCCGGTCGACTCCTGTGCTTGCATCGTGCAGCATCCGGGAACACTGAAGGTTGGTCCGACAAACAGCCAGAGGTACTGAGCTCTGTTGTGCTATGTTAGAGACACTAATGATCTCTGGCGAGCAGGAGAAATAGAGCTAGGGATGATTCCGATTATCGGGGAAAAGGGAGGACCACACAAGCCTTCCATTGTTAAAGCAAGGGTGGAAAGGAAGCGCACATCTCATGAATAGAGCTTGAGGGAGTAGCTTGGCACCAATGAACATTGCAGCATGATGTTGTGGCTCCCACTCCTTCAGGTAGCAACTCATGATAATAAAAGAAGTACTACGGAGGAAAAATCCCAAAGTACTCCTTTGAAGTTAGGTAGTTGGAGAGAGAAGTTATTGTAGTCTGGTGTCTAAATTGAAAGAGAGTTTGGAGCTTAGGAAACACAGTACTTTGCAGCTGAGGCTACGTGTTGACATCAACACAAAGGTAGCACACAACTGGGATTGACTGGGCACAGACAGGGCTGGACTGGGCACTTAAAGTGGCCCTGGATTTTTTTTTCGAAAGTGGCCCCATATTTCGCTGAAGAAGTGAGCACAGCGCGCAAGCCCAACCCTTCTATGAGGGGATTGAGATTATCCCCAAAGAAGATGTGGAATCAAATTAGTCCATTTAAACCATGTTTTAATCATATATGGATTTTACAGTGGCTCACAGCGGAGTGTGCCTCATTGTACACATAGCACATACAGTGCCAAACTCCACAGAAAGGGCCCCTTAGCAGCTGCCTCAGCAGACAGAGACCTTTCAGTAAAGTGGGTGAGTGACCCTGTGATCCAAAGAACAATGAGGAAGGATTACACAAATAATAACAAAATGCTCTTTTATATTGTGCGTCACTGCCCCATCTCATATACAGTACATATTCAGACTACTCAGCATAACGGAGGACTTGTCTGCCGTAAGAGAGCTGATCAGCACAGCACACATGCAGGGCCTCTTAGCACACGCATGACACCTCCACACATACCAGGTACTTTACAGTGGCTCACAGCAGAGTGTGCCCCTTTGTACCCCTACCCCATAGCTTAGAGGAGAACTTCTTCACACACTCATGTTCGAGTTTTGGGGTTTCAATTTGGGGGTTTTTGTGTAGACAAACACAACCCCCATCACATTTCTGTAACTATTTCAGAGTCTTGGTTTTCCAAATTGGCGATTCATTGTTTTTTAGTTTTTAAACTGATGACTGGGATAATTTTCTTCTGTCATTGCTGTGTTCTGTCTAGCAAGGAGTCCGTGTGAAAGGGCAGACTGAGCCCAGCTGGGGGATGAAGGGATTACCAAATGCTGCTGCCTCTGAGGAGCCAGTTGGTTTGGGGTCAGGGCCAGATACATTATAGGGTTCTGATATGTCAGACCTACCCCATTGGCCTTAAAGTATTTGACCGTCAGAAAACCAGAGGCAACAACTGGCCGTTAAAAATGTTGCATCCGGTCCTCAAATTTGTTTCCACACTATTTAGCCTACCCACTTTTGCTTAGTTGACAAATAGGCAACACCCTACTTTCATGAAGTTTTTGGACTACCACCCGCTCAGAGAGCCGTCCAAGGGGAAATTTATCTCACAGCAGCAAAATGTGACCAGTATGTTGTATGTTCTGGAGTAACATAACAAAACCATCACAGAGTATCACATGACCGATTTTCACTAAATCACAAGCATTATGTGTGTGGCATCATTCGCAAATGCATCATAAAAAATGAAGTAACGAAACGAGGGAAAACACATGAACTAGAGCGCTGGAGGACACGAGGTCCGAAGCCTGTTAATAGCAACATTTTTCATTTTTAGCTGAGTATATTTCCTTCACAGAAGGTGTCTGTGTGTCAGGGTAGGATGGCAAGAGAAAAGCATTACCAGTGGCGCAGTGCTTGCCCTTTGCTGCCTGACGGGCTGGAGTCTGGAAACAAACTTACCCTGCAATGTCAAACTAATTATCTCCCCAAGAAAGGCCCGTAGTGTTAAAAATCACACTTTGCTTTACTTTAGTTTCGGTTTGCTACAATTGACCGAATTGAAATGGTCAATTACGATATAGATGCGGGGGGGAAACACCCCGCAGCCCCCCACCCAATCCAACCCCCACCCCAACCCCCCTCCAAATCCCCTTATATTATTATTACACCAACCCAACACATAAAATATATTAAAATGACCATACGGTCAATTGTGCAGAAGGTCAATTAAGACCCCTATTATTCGAACAATTGTGTCATTCGAACAACTGTAAACGAACAATTTGGGTAATACCTAACTTAAGTAGGCTCCTCATCTGACCAGCACTATGATGAGACCACCACCAACCACCAAAAAAAACACCAGTTGCTTCCAAGGAAGCTAAGGTGAGGGTCGTTTCGTTTGTGCAAACAATGTAAACTCTCTGCTGGAAGCTAGCCCTGTGCTGTAACATTTCAGTGATTGAAGTCCCGAGTCATCTACTCAGTCAGCACTGAGAAACAAAGTGCGTTTCATACTTATCAATGTTGGCAAATTCCCTCGCTATGGTGAGTGAGCACTTATACACGAAGGCGAGTATTATCGTTAGTCTTCTTTATCTACTCAGCAGCATCAAAGGAAAAATGCACTTAACAAGAAAATGTAAGCACATTTAAACAGATTTCAGAGAGCATGAAATGCAGTGACTCAATGACCCGTAATGTCTGTACTCCTTATCCATTGCCCCACAACATGACCCATGATCTTGGCAGTCCCCCTACTTTCAGAGAGTGCGTGACTATGGGAATTTAACGGAGGGGCAGGCCAGCCAGGGGAGTTATTTCCGGAGTATGGCACGGTGGCCTGTGCACCCCCAGCTATGAGGCACGCAGGCACAGCATGCCCCTGGGAGGCTTGACATGATAGAGATTTTGCAATTCACCCTCCTGCGGCTTTCAGAGCACGGGTCTAATGGGTTTCACTGGCAGCTGAGAGGGGAGTACAATTGCCAAGCCGTCAGCCCGCAGACACCACATCACACACTCAGATCCTTAGACCAGAGGCGACTGACCCTCCCGTCCGGTAGAGATTACACAGAAAACAATGGTCTTATCTCAGTTTATAGTCAGCAGCAGAGCGTCAAAGCAATGCTAACAAATAAATAAACAAACTTGCATCACGGCTAGGCCTGTCTGACACACACAGGCACAGGGGTGTATCCCATTTTGTGCACTTGCAGCACTTGACTTTTCTATAGTATTAATGCACAGAGCTTGTAGGCTCTGCACACTTGGGGCGCAAACAGCGCAGTGTAGGATCGTGTCTCTACACATAGAGACGGTCACTCATTTATGGGGTCCTGCTCTGATGGGCACACGCAAGTGCAGAGAGGAGCCCTCTGCCAGGGGTGGCCGTGGCCTGGCTTCCCCACAGCAGAGCTTCAGCCAGTGGCCAGGGGTGCAGTGCAGCCTGGCCTTAGCACACAAACAATAAAGGGGCGCTACTGCCCTGTGCCCACCCCACCATCCGCTTCCCTTCCTAGAGGGGGCTCCCTCTCAGCCCTGCTGGCAGGCGTCCTGCAAAGCCCAGCTCTACTCCCACGGTCTCTGGACAGCCCCCCTAAGAGCGTGGAAGGAGCTGAACTGCCTGGCACAGTCTGTGTTGCAACTGTGCCAGCAGGTCGCAGTGTTCCACATTGCATGTGCCCCGAGGGCAGGCCTCAGTCATCCAGCCAGCAAGACTATGCACCGAACTAGCAGAATGCCACCCGCACCCTCCTTAGCAAAGCAAAGCAAAGCAAAGGAAAGGACTACACAGCAGGGGCATCGCATGTGTGGGTCATTGGCACAGGGATTGGTGTAAATGGGAAAACAGCACACAGACACAGGGCCCACCCCCCAAACAACTGTGCAGTTCATACATCCAAAAAACAAACGTGTATCAACGCTTTCCAAGCACTTCACAAAGCCATCTATCCCCTTCCATGAGGACTCGAACATTACATGTGGTGTAGCGCTGCACTTTGCATGTGCTTCCAGGGACAGATTCGAGAAAGGCAAAAGCAAGAAAGAACATTAGACATGCACTATAAAAACACAAAGCCACTCATATTTACTCAAGGAACAAGATCCTCGAGCAAAAGATCACACGATCTCCAGATGAACATTTTGCAGCTTACCTTATCGGCATCGGTGATCAATCTTCCTGACTTGCGGCTTGCAAGTTGCCATTAAGCCTCATGAAGCCCGGGCCAGCTCCCTGCAGCCTGACCTGCTGACTGCCTGCACTGCCAGCACAAATGGGTGCCCAGGAGGCCCTCATGCGCAGGCGTGGGGCAGGCCCAGCCCAGTTGCTGGTAAGAAAAGAAATTGCAGCGCCTGCCTCGGTCGCACTGGTGGCAGCCAATTCACGGCAAACCACCCAGGCGGAGCCAATGCAAAATCGATGCGATCTGTGCTCAATGAGGTGTATCCTTCCGCTCAAAAAGAGGCCCTACAGGCGTGAGGCCTACCGGGGGATGTCCCGGTGTCCCGGTGGGGCAGTCCAGCCCTGGGCACAGAGGCACAACGAATGAGAGCTGTGAATTAAAGAAGCAGTAATCTCCCTGATGTAGCTGATTCCATAAGCGGTGGACAGTTTATATAGTGGGCAGAGAGCAAAACACATTCAGCGCTGTGTGGAGGAGCTAAGGAGCGGAGCGCAGACCCAGCAGGAGGCAGATGAGTGCATGGGAGTAACACGTGCAGAAGGAGATTCTAAAATGGAGGCCGAACCTGAAGAAGCCCTGCTCAATGACAATGCGGGCCCCTGCAAAGTAAATTCACATCCCCAATCAACTTCTCGTCACATTGAAGCACATGAACATGGACAACAGCAAGTCAAGCAAACCTACAGAAAGGAGTTGATTGACACCAATATGAAGAGAACCACAATAGATCCTATGTCGCCACACAAATCTCCAGGTGATATAGTTCTGGAAACAATCAAAGGCCTCAACCCGTTTCTGGAGGCAACTACTGACAAATTGCACACTATAGAAGGAAAATTGAATAAAATGGAAATAAAGGCCCAGGAGACTGAGAAAACAGTCAGCACATTGGACAGCATCACAACCACACTGAAAATAATGGAGGTGGAGATCCACAACATTCAAAAATGGTGCAAAGACAGGGAAAATCTCAACAGAAGGAACAACATTTGCTTATTCGGTTTACTAGAGGGGGCATAGAAAGACGACTCGAAAGGATATCTACAATCATTCTTGCCGAGAATACTGGACTTAGATCCCAGAGATAGAATGAACATACAGCGAGTTCATCCTCCGGGGCAGAGAAACACTGATCCTAGTGCTGCCAACCCTAGACCCAGAAGTCTGATCATGTACTTTCAAGAATATCCTCAGACTTTACAAGTCCTGGAGGCCACAAGGAAAAAGAAGATGACATGGATGGCACACGAGATTTACATTTCACAAGAGGTCTCCAAGGCAATGGTAGCAAGGAAGAAACAATTCCTAGAAATAAGACCTACAATGAAACAGCTGGGTATACACTATGATATCCTTCACCCCAGTAGATGCAAGATTAACCACAAGATTTGGCAATTTCTTGAATTAACTCAACTGAGAAGGAATGGAGGTCCAATTGAGATCAACAGATACTAACCAAGACATAACTAGAGGCTTTGCTGTCGTGCCCATTGTAACCTAGAAGGGATTTGAGTGAGACGTACCATGCTCGCTCATCTTGGTAAATACAATACCAGCATTCCCCTATGGTCTATATGATATACTAACCCACTAAAGTTAAAACTACATAAATGACCATTGGTGTGCTAAATACTTACCTGTTTGCATGCCACTCTGGGGGGGTCATTCCGACCCTGGCGGTAGGGGGTTAACGGCACCGGTAAGGATGCCGGTGCCGTTAACCCCCTACCGCCCTATTACGAGGTCCCTTAGCGGTTCCCACCAGGGACCATGGAGCTAATAACGGGCCCTACCGGGTCCGCATAGATCAGAATGTCCCGGTAAGTCCCCATTCCGACACCACGGACCCGGGCCTGAGTTTGGAGGCAGCCATGGTGCTAATAGCACCATGGCTGCCTCCAAACTTGGAATTACCCCCTAGGTCTCTTATGTTGTGACACATGTTCTTTGAGGGTGGGATGCTTTGTGGTGCCAATACACCACAAGTGACATGCTTAGGCAGTAAATTGGCACCCCCGGCACATGACGGACATTTGCACCCACTGTAATGGTTCCTCTTTCCCTGCTCTGCAACCCAATTTTAATTACAATCCACTCTCTCAAAGCTATACCACATGATTGCATGGCTCTCACTCCCAAACACTCAAATGCGCCCAAACCAAAACAACACTTTCACCATCCAAAGATCTCTAACCAATTCTTTTTCACATACACATACACCTGTACAATACTCTAGAACCCATGCTAAACATTCAACACTGCCTTGGTTTCTTATGCCAGGCATTTTATCTTATTATTAGTGCATGTGGTTAAACAACAAACTTTTCGCAAATACGATAATAAAATTATATTAAAAGGCGTACAACATAAAATGCATCAATACATACAGTTAATCAGTATGTACAATCTTTATTTCTAATATTGTGCAAATAGGCGCGAGTAAGAAATCAGTTAATGATTGCATGTTAAATATGATAAAAGAACAATAAAATGATTAAATAAAAAAAAATAAGATCATTAAGTAATGCTATTTGTCGTGAATCTGCCATGAAAGGCAGCTGTGGAAATAACAATTGATTAAGTGCCGAATATGGAGCTCCACAACTGATCTGTGGCAACAAAGTGAGCATTAGGCATATTGCAAATATAAATCCTTAAATAACAAGACTCCAACTCGGAACAATTGTGTCTGTAGATGGCAAGCTGCTTCTAGTTTCGAATTACAAAGACGGCAAAGCTGCTCGCCATAGGGTCATTTATCCCATCGCTCTACATGCTCACGTGTGGGTAATATATTAAATTGCAGATGAGCGTTAAATCTACATATTCTTACAGAACATAATTTGGTTAGGTAAGAGCACAGGAGATCTCGCCGAAATCCCTGTGGGCTATAAACTGTGTACGTTTTTTTAATTACTTAAAAGATCAATGTTAGAAATAAGATCTTTGTTTTCATTTTTTATTATTGCAATAGGATAAGGATGCAGGATCAGATCTTTTAAGACCAGGTCAATATGAGACAAATGCTCAATATCTGCATTAAAAAGGTATTTGTTCATTCCTGGGAATATTTAGAACCCAGGAAACCCAGTAAGATGTCAGATGAGTGAGAAGATGCCTAGATGGTAATTAAAAGGTTACATCGCTGAATAAGCCAAAGGGCACGGATCGAGGGCACTCCCAGCTCACAGCAAAGTGCCTCAACTTCGACAGTACGTGGGACACCCAGAATAGAGGGCAAACATTTTCCATCAAACTTGTCAGCCCATTTCATCATCTACTCAGGCAATACTGCAAGGCCACAAACACTCCCCTGGAGGATGCTTTTGCAATAAATGGAAACCAAGCCCTGAACGCTGTACCCTCCCTTTTTTTCTTGAAAGAAACACTTTAACAACAGTCATTCTTTCAATATTTTAACTATGACATGGTCACCATAAAAGCGCTGTGAAGGCTTGGGGAAAGAGGGACGCCTAGATACATTTATTTATCTATAACCTCAATTGGGGTACCCTTACAATACCAGGCAAATCTATGTTTTTTTATTTCCGACCTATGATCATAATTTTCGCTTTGAATATGTTCGCCTTAAGAAATTATTTTTCTTCATAAGTGATAAGGGCATCAAAGGAGTGCTGAAGACAGATTGGGGTGCTCTCTAACATTATAGTATAATCTGCATAGCCAATCCAAGGCACAAGGGTTTTACCTATACGTGGAGGAAAATTGCGGGCGGATTTAATGGCAGCACCCATATCGGCAACATAGAGGTTATAGAGAAGGGGGGCAAAAAAACACAGCCCTGTTTGAGGCCATGGTTGCTTGGAATTTCGTCTGTGAGAATACATTGTTGTGGAATTACTGCAGAAGATGATAGATGAAAACATGATGTAATCAGATGAATCTGTTACCAGATAATACATATTGCCTAGCAACGAAAGCTCAGTAGTAGAGAATAGGTAGGAAAATGCAATGTTGTTACATACTGTCTTAGGTAATACATCCAGCCGTACTTGTAATATTCACTGGATGTAGCAGGCCTAGATAGCTACTTGAGGCTGAGCCGCTCATCTCAACGCTCCATCTTCAGGCTTTTAATGCTCCCTTACCTGATTGTGTACATAATAGCCTGCTTGGCTATCAATGCAAAAGAAACGACTCTCTAGTTGCTCTATCTGTGTCTCTTTCCCTATTCCTACCCTGTATCTCAACTTGTCAAACGTATCTTTACGGTAGTCGGGACTGATCGCATAAGTGTCTATTGAATGAACATTATGATGGTAGGATTAAACTGTAACAAGGTAACCGTGGTATAGCAGTGTAACTCATCAAAAAGGGGATCCCACTCACTTACTTCGACCTTATGGTAATACATGGAAAGCAACCAGCTGACATAATGTGTCCAAGCTCCAGAACAGCAACTATCTCTCAGGGGGAAAGGACACCAGACAGGGCATGCCCAGACATTTTTAAATAATGCCCAATGTAACTAACTATAGTATCATGGAAATAACCCCATTAAGAAACAAAAAATAATATCCCATATAAAGAAATTAAAAGGGGACATTGTCCCCCTCCAAGACACCCACCTTTCTAAGGGTGAAGCTATCAAATTAAAAAAAAGAGACCCTATGAGCACTGCCTCTACTCTCAGGCCAGGGGGAATAAAAATTGAGTTATAACGGTCATTAAAGCATCAATTATGTCAGATATTACTCACACTGAAACTGACTGGGAAGGAAGCTGCTTACTTTGATAACAGGTACTCAACGGCAACAAATATCAATTAATGAACATATGTGCATGACATGCAGCGAGACACACTTCTGGAATTCAATAGGTAACAAGATTGAATGCTTAACCAATAATAATCTAATTATAGGAGATTGGAACCTCTCAATTGACCCGATCCTTGATAAAAAATCCAAAGTAAGATTCTCAGGCAGGAAGGCCCACAAATCACTGGTAAAAATGGTTAAGAAACTCCAATTAACTAACATCTGGAGACTTTGGGCCTCATTACGACCCAGGCGGTAAGTTACCGCCTGGGTCGTACCCTTACCACCATGGTGTAAACTATGTTTACACCATGGTGGATGGCGGATTTACCGCCCCATTCCAAGGTGAGTGGGGCGGTAAATCCCCATTTTCCATTTTACCCTTCCCCATTTTTGCCCCATAGGGCATAATGGGAGTGGGGAAGGCGCTAATTACGCCACCGTAAATTATGGTGGCGTAATTAGCACCATGGTCCCTTAGCGCCATGGATTTTAACGCCTGCAAAAAGCAGGCGTTAATATCACCATGGCGCTAAGGGACCTTGTAATCAGGCGTTAAGGGTCGGCGCCGTTTACGGCGCCGACCCTTAACGCCTGATTCGTAATGAGGCCCTATGGAACCCAGATAAATTAGACTCTAACAACCACCAATCATACACAAGAATGTATTATTTTTTAACAGGAAGCCTCCTAAAAAGTAACATAATGGATACTAAGAAAGGACCGATTGTCCTATCAGACCACGCACCCATGCAACTTCTGGTAGATGACAACCACACCACTAACCACAATAAAAGATGGTGGTTCAATGCATCTCTGCTCAAAGATACAGATTTTACAAAGGAGTTAGTTGGCTTTTGTCAGGCGTTTCTCTTCTTTAACCAAACAGAACACACCAGCATGGAAACAATTTGGGAATTTGGGATGCATTCAAAGCTACACTTAGAGGCATAATTATTAGCAGAGTTACATCAAAAAAAGGAAATCTGAGAAGGATCTACAAGATACAGTTACTAAAATCAAACCGATAGTGAAACAGCACAAGTTTGAAAATTCTGAATCCACCCTAAGGAACCTGATCAAACGAAAACTTGGATTTAATAAAAAATCAACTATGGCGGCCAACATAACAATGCTAAACATTAAGACAAAATATCACAGAGGTAGGGTAAAAGAGAACAAATAAAAATGTATTCCGTTAAGAGCAAGTTGGGGAAACCTCTTACTAAGGACACAGAGATAGCACAAAATGGATTTCTATCGCACACTTTACCCTTATGATACTTCCATCTCTCCGAACATCCAGGCACATATACCCATATTCCTAGATAGCTTACCGGTAAGTAGAATAAGAAAAATAGACCTAAATGGCATGATTACCCATACTCCTATTACGATGACAGAAATTCTGAAAGCAATCTTTTCTATGAAAAAAAATGAAATCACCAAGGCCTGACAGGTATCCCATAGAATTTTACCAAGTCTTCATGACTACCTTAACTCCCAGGCTACTAAATCTACATTATGATTTCCACAACAATGCCCTGCCCTCTGGGACCTTTGAAGAAGCCAACATTATTGTTTTTCCAAAAGGTAAATAAAATACCACCAACCCCCAAAATTATCGACCTATCTCATTAATAAATGTATACTGTAATATCTATGCCAACATTCTTGCCTCAAGTCTGTAGCAAATTCTGCCATTCCTGATCCAAAATAACCAGGTTGGTTTTATAAAAGGGAGACATGCCAATAAAAACACTAGACTCGTATCTGACATACTAGCCCTCCCTAACCTCGAACCAAGACTTACAATGGCTCTGGACGCAGAGAAAGCACATTGTTTGTTTCAAGCACTGAGTTGGCATGGCATCAGCGATCCCTTTATCGATTTGGTTAAATGCCTATATGACACCCCCAAGTTCCAATCACTGTTAACAATGCAGTCTCATCCCTTTTCACTCTAAACAGAGGCACCGAACAGGGCTGCCCATTGTCCCCACTACTTTATATCTTGGCACTCAAACCACTGCTGGGATCCATCAGAAGAGATGCAAATATTACGGGTATACAAATTAAAAATGATCATTTTAAACAAGCTGCATATGCAGATAACATTATTTTTCTCTCTAACACTAGCACCACAGTGCAGCAGGCAATGCTCCTTTTAGAGACTTATGGAAAGTATCCGGATATAGGTTAACAGAGAAAAGACAGAACTCCTTCCATTATCAGTTACATCCCATAAGAACAACCTTGACGATCTGGGTCTATGTTGGAAAAAAGACCACATTAAAAACGCAGTTATTGAGTTCAGCCCAAACATAGATTCAACTGTGCCCAAAGTCTAAACTGCCATACTTGAGAATCTAAAGGAAAAACTAGTAAAATGGTCGCTTCTTTGTCTGACATGGCAGGACACCATCAAAATGATGATCTCGCTGATAATACTTTACCCCCTTGCAATGATCCCAACCCCCTTCAACAGCAAGTTCTATGGGGAAGTGGACTCAATCCTGACAACATTTCTGTGGAAGGGCAAACAACCAAAAATCGATATGAATAAACTACAGGCAGACAAAGATCAGGGAGAGGTTACATTTCCAAATTTCCTAGCATACCATCAAGCCTCATACTAGCTCAAATTAACCAAATTACTTTTCATCCCTACTGGACAAGTGGGAATCTCCAAGATGGCTCGAACTGGAAGATTCCGTTCCCATTAGATTGGAGACTCAATATGAGAAATCCAAAGCAACTCAAAGACCAACCAATACTGGCTGCATCGTCAAAAATATTTACTATATTCACTAAAACTCCTGTTCAAACCAAATTTAATTCTGCATTTCCTCATTGTGGCGCAACCCCAGGCTAACTGTTAACAAAAAAAACACTATATTGGGCCCCATAGATTGAAAGAAATATATTTTCTACACACCAACTCTGGGGCAATAACTCGCCTCTCACGTTTACAGATCTCCAAGTTAAATACGGGGATCCCTTCCAATGAGTTTGGTAATTATCTGAAATTAATTAGCGCAATAAACAATCTGAAAGCAAACAACCATACAGTGGATATGAACATTGCAAATGACATTCCTTGGGAAGTATATTATACAAGGCCAGTACATTCTAAAAAAAGAACTCTCATTAATAATAACATAGCAACTATCAGCTCAAAAATTGTTAAGAAATTAGAACAAGGGGGGGCGCTGCTGCGCGCGACAACGATGGTGGCTTAGAGGAGAAGCTCTGTTGCTCCTTGGAGCGACAGCTTAGCTTCTACACTCATCTTCTGGGCAGTGGATGCATCCATACAGAGCTCGAGTGCTGGCGGAGTAACTGCGGCACATACTTGTGAAAAACCGCCTTGCACAAATCATTCCTGAAGTTGCGGCGACCCTCTATAGCTATGGGCCCATGACTGATACTTTCCGCGCCTAATACGAAATGGCCGCCTGCAGCGACCAGAACACAAAAGAGGCACTCCTGCTGCGGTGAGAGGATCCGGCAATATACCCTGTGGCCCCACATGCGGAGGCGACACTGCGGAGGCCCAGAGAGAGGGTCCCTTATATAACACCTACTGCCGGTATCTGGCTTCCTGTGGCGTCCGGCCTGCGACTCTGACTGGTGGACAGGGCTGCAGAGCGCCCCCTGCGCTGGGGGGGGGGGGGGGGGCTGGCCCCGGCCCGTCACCGTGGTGACATTCTAACTCACCTCTGGCCCGCAGCTCCGCAGTGGTGCAGGCAGGCGCTGGGACCGCACGCATCAACCAGGTGAGCACTATGAGCTCCCTGGGCATTTCAACGTGTGGGCTCCAGAGGAAGAAACACAGCTGACCCCCAGTGTTGAGTGCCGCGCCGCCTGGCGTTGCAGAGAACGCACTGAAGTACTTGCGACCCGCAGGCTTACCCCATACCTTGGCGCTGGGTCACCTTGGGGAGAGTAGAAGCCCTGGCGAGCAGCAGGACATAGTGCTCTGCAAATATGAATGCATCATAGCAGTGATTTTAAAGCATGGGAAAGGTGAACACACATGGCTAAGGCAAGCTCTCTCTCTGTGCGCGGAGTGTGCTCCTGCCTCCTCGGACGTGTGCTAGTACTGTAGGAGTTTGTGTTGCCGCCCAGGAGCAGCGAGGTCCCCACGCTTACCCCCCCACTTGTTACAAATGGGCAATACATACTACGAGAGTGTGCTCATCAGCAAGATTGATGCTTTGACGGCTGGTCCCCCCCCCTCCTCCCCGCTGCAGAGAGGCGCCTGCTGCGGCTCCCTGGTGTGCTCCCCTGTTCCAGCGCCCTGACAGCCTAGTGTGGAACCATTGGCTGTGTGGCAACAAGATAGTTGTCCCTCGAACACAGAGGGGTACATTCTGTGCTGCCAGGGCTGGACTGGGCACTTAAAGTGGCCCTGGATTTTTTTTTCGAAAGTGGCCCCATATTTCGCTGAAGAAGTGAGCACAGCGCGCAAGCCCAACCCTTCTATGAGGGGATTGAGATTATCCCCAAAGAAGATGTGGAATCAAATTAGTCCATTTAAACCATGTTTTAATCATATATGGATTTTACAGTGGCTCACAGCGGAGTGTGCCTCATTGTACACATAGCACATACAGTGCCAAACTCCACAGAAAGGGCCCCTTAGCAGCTGCCTCAGCAGACAGAGACCTTTCAGTAAAGTGGGTGAGTGACCCTGTGATCCAAAGAACAATGAGGAAGGATTACACAAATAATAACAAAATGCTCTTTTATATTGTGCGTCACTGCCCCATCTCATATACAGTACATATTCAGACTACTCAGCATAACGGAGGACTTGTCTGCCGTAAGAGAGCTGATCAGCACAGCACACATGCAGGGCCTCTTAGCACACGCATGACACCTCCACACATACCAGGTACTTTACAGTGGCTCACAGCAGAGTGTGCCCCTTTGTACCCCTACCCCATAGCTTAGAGGAGAACTTCTTCACACACTCATGTTCGAGTTTTGGGGTTTCAATTTGGGGGTTTTTGTGTAGACAAACACAACCCCCATCACATTTCTGTAACTATTTCAGAGTCTTGGTTTTCCAAATTGGCGATTCATTGTTTTTTAGTTTTTAAACTGATGACTGGGATAATTTTCTTCTGTCATTGCTGTGTTCTGTCTAGCAAGGAGTCCGTGTGAAAGGGCAGACTGAGCCCAGCTGGGGGATGAAGGGATTACCAAATGCTGCTGCCTCTGAGGAGCCAGTTGGTTTGGGGTCAGGGCCAGATACATTATAGGGTTCTGATATGTCAGACCTACCCCATTGGCCTTAAAGTATTTGACCGTCAGAAAACCAGAGGCAACAACTGGCCGTTAAAAATGTTGCATCCGGTCCTCAAATTTGTTTCCACACTATTTAGCCTACCCACTTTTGCTTAGTTGACAAATAGGCAACACCCTACTTTCATGAAGTTTTTGGACTACCACCCGCTCAGAGAGCCGTCCAAGGGGAAATTTATCTCACAGCAGCAAAATGTGACCAGTATGTTGTATGTTCTGGAGTAACATAACAAAACCATCACAGAGTATCACATGACCGATTTTCACTAAATCACAAGCATTATGTGTGTGGCATCATTCGCAAATGCATCATAAAAAATGAAGTAACGAAACGAGGGAAAACACATGAACTAGAGCGCTGGAGGACACGAGGTCCGAAGCCTGTTAATAGCAACATTTTTCATTTTTAGCTGAGTATATTTCCTTCACAGAAGGTGTCTGTGTGTCAGGGTAGGATGGCAAGAGAAAAGCATTACCAGTGGCGCAGTGCTTGCCCTTTGCTGCCTGACGGGCTGGAGTCTGGACACAAACTTACCCTGCAATGTCAAACTAATTATCTCCCCAAGAAAGGCCCGTAGTGTTAAAAATCACACTTTGCTTTACTTTAGTTTCGGTTTGCTACAATTGACCGAATTGAAATGGTCAATTACGATATAGATGCGGGGGGGAAACACCCCGCAGCCCCCCACCCAATCCAACCCCCACCCCAACCCCCCTCCAAATCCCCTTATATTATTATTACACCAACCCAACACATAAAATATATTAAAATGACCATACGGTCAATTGTGCAGAAGGTCAACTTAACTTAAGTAGGCTCCTCATCTGACCAGCACTATGATGAGACCACCACCAACCACCAAAAAAAACACCAGTTGCTTCCAAGGAAGCTAAGGTGAGGGTCGTTTCGTTTGTGCAAACAATGTAAACTCTCTGCTGGAAGCTAGCCCTGTGCTGTAACATTTCAGTGATTGAAGTCCCGAGTCATCTACTCAGTCAGCACTGAGAAACAAAGTGCGTTTCATACTTATCAATGTTGGCAAATTCCCTCGCTATGGTGAGTGAGCACTTATACACGAAGGCGAGTATTATCGTTAGTCTTCTTTATCTACTCAGCAGCATCAAAGGAAAAATGCACTTAACAAGAAAATGTAAGCACATTTAAACAGATTTCAGAGAGCATGAAATGCAGTGACTCAATGACCCGTAATGTCTGTACTCCTTATCCATTGCCCCACAACATGACCCATGATCTTGGCAGTCCCCCTACTTTCAGAGAGTGCGTGACTATGGGAATTTAACGGAGGGGCAGGCCAGCCAGGGGAGTTATTTCCGGAGTATGGCACGGTGGCCTGTGCACCCCCAGCTATGAGGCACGCAGGCACAGCATGCCCCTGGGAGGCTTGACATGATAGAGATTTTGCAATTCACCCTCCTGCGGCTTTCAGAGCACGGGTCTAATGGGTTTCACTGGCAGCTGAGAGGGGAGTACAATTGCCAAGCCGTCAGCCCGCAGACACCACATCACACACTCAGATCCTTAGACCAGAGGCGACTGACCCTCCCGTCCGGTAGAGATTACACAGAAAACAATGGTCTTATCTCAGTTTATAGTCAGCAGCAGAGCGTCAAAGCAATGCTAACAAATAAATAAACAAACTTGCATCACGGCTAGGCCTGTCTGACACACACAGGCACAGGGGTGTATCCCATTTTGTGCACTTGCAGCACTTGACTTTTCTATAGTATTAATGCACAGAGCTTGTAGGCTCTGCACACTTGGGGCGCAAACAGCGCAGTGTAGGATCGTGTCTCTACACATAGAGACGGTCACTCATTTATGGGGTCCTGCTCTGATGGGCACACGCAAGTGCAGAGAGGAGCCCTCTGCCAGGGGTGGCCGTGGCCTGGCTTCCCCACAGCAGAGCTTCAGCCAGTGGCCAGGGGTGCAGTGCAGCCTGGCCTTAGCACACAAACAATAAAGGGGCGCTACTGCCCTGTGCCCACCCCACCATCCGCTTCCCTTCCTAGAGGGGGCTCCCTCTCAGCCCTGCTGGCAGGCGTCCTGCAAAGCCCAGCTCTACTCCCACGGTCTCTGGACAGCCCCCCTAAGAGCGTGGAAGGAGCTGAACTGCCTGGCACAGTCTGTGTTGCAACTGTGCCAGCAGGTCGCAGTGTTCCACATTGCATGTGCCCCGAGGGCAGGCCTCAGTCATCCAGCCAGCAAGACTATGCACCGAACTAGCAGAATGCCACCCGCACCCTCCTTAGCAAAGCAAAGCAAAGCAAAGGAAAGGACTACACAGCAGGGGCATCGCATGTGTGGGTCATTGGCACAGGGATTGGTGTAAATGGGAAAACAGCACACAGACACAGGGCCCACCCCCCAAACAACTGTGCAGTTCATACATCCAAAAAACAAACGTGTATCAACGCTTTCCAAGCACTTCACAAAGCCATCTATCCCCTTCCATGAGGACTCGAACATTACATGTGGTGTAGCGCTGCACTTTGCATGTGCTTCCAGGGACAGATTCGAGAAAGGCAAAAGCAAGAAAGAACATTAGACATGCACTATAAAAACACAAAGCCACTCATATTTACTCAAGGAACAAGATCCTCGAGCAAAAGATCACACGATCTCCAGATGAGCATTTTGCAGCTTACCTTATCGGCATCGGTGATCAATCTTCCTGACTTGCGGCTTGCAAGTTGCCATTAAGCCTCATGAAGCCCGGGCCAGCTCCCTGCAGCCTGACCTGCTGACTGCCTGCACTGCCAGCGCAAATGGGTGCCCAGGAGGCCCTCATGCGCAGGCGTGGGGCAGGCCCAGCCCAGTTGCTGGTAAGAAAAGAAATTGCAGCGCCTGCCTCGGTCGCACTGGTGGCAGCCAATTCACGGCAAACCACCCAGGCGGAGCCAATGCAAAATCGATGCGATCTGTGCTCAATGAGGTGTATCCTTCCGCTCAAAAAGAGGCCCTACAGGCGTGAGGCCTACCGGGGGATGTCCCGGTGTCCCGGAGGGGCAGTCCAGCCCTGTGTGCTGCGTGTTCCCCTGCCAGGGTTACAATCAGTCCTACAATCCCTGAGCCTTGACATCACTGAGATCCTGTATCCATGATCCCCGATAGGCGTGCTGAATGCTGCCCATGTCTCAACAACTACAATAACAGTTGAGTGGGACTCTGCTGGCGCCGTGTGGCCTGTAATGCACCTGGAGACCAATCTTAAGGCATTCTACAAGCCCATAATTGTCGTGTCCTGACAACTTTTACGCCAAGGCTTGGAGGCAACATTTACATCGACTTGGGCAAACAGGGGCTACATGACAAAAGAGGCCCATTGGCAACAACTTGTGACTGGAAAGCCCACGACCGCCAACACATACAGAGCGCTCTTGTGCCCCTCCGAGCAGCCAGATTTAACACTGCGGTGGCACGGTACAGGACTTATGATCCTGTAAAGAAAAAACTTCCCCTGCAAGACTGGAACCCTGAGGGATAGACCCTTGGTGCCACACGTAGATCCCAGATTTTTCCGATTCACACCCTACAGAGGAGGGACAATATAGAGGACCCGCGGCCATTGCCTTGGCGCTGTGACGGGTCCCCGCTGGGAGCCCTGGTGAATGCGCACCTGGCTCAGATACACATGGCCAGACGGGCATTTAATACTAGGCGGCGCAGTTCAGATCCATACTGACCGTGGCAGCAACATTCTGACCAACTGAGCCTGTCGCCTACTAGAAAGACACCAACCCACTGAATAACGGAAGCAGAGGGTTATACAATATATGAGCGGTAGCATGCCTCCCCAATTTACAATCAGCATTTCACTGGTGATAGGAGCATGGAGTGACCACATAACTCAACAGCACAGCTCAACAGCACTACAAGAAGGCCCCCCCTTACTATATTGTTACGTGTCATCATTGGGCTGGATACAACACACTGGTTATATAAATCCCGCACCAGGACTTTACCGGCACTCAGCATAGTCACCAACAATACAACGCAATGACGAAGGGGGCCGGCAAGAAACAAAGCTCCATCAACATGTTCGCCAAGCCCACACCAAAGGCGATCGAGGGAGCAGAGGGCGCCAGCGAACCACCTGCGGCGAGCACTGAGTACCAATGGCCCAGCAAGCTTCAACGCATGATGGAGTACATGCAGGAGGGGTTCACCACACTGCACTCAAAGCTAGATGACATGAGCGGCACAATCTGCTCCATCAAAGCCCAGATAGACAAAACTGACACCCACATCACCGAGGATGAGAATAGGGTGGGTGCGACCGAAGATTAAATTACTATACTCAGGGCAGATGTCACCACGCTCTCGAAAAAGGTACAGATCATCGGCAAGAAGAGTGAGGACTTGGAAGCAAGGTCTCGTCCCCAAAACCTAAGAATTATTGGAATACCTGAAGATAATATTGAGAGACCAATGGAAGAATATGTGGAGCAAACATTGATGACGCTACTAGACAACCCGAAGGTGTCACCGCATTTTGCCATTGAACAAGCCACCACCGATTGGCTTGAAAGCCCAAATCTGGGCACCGCTGCGGCCGATAATTGCCCCTGTGCTAAATTACCACGATAGAGATGCTTTGCGCCGCATGGGCTAGGGGCGAGCTGCTGCTGGGCTCCAGCAGAGTCCACCTGTATCCTGACTTCTCAGCATCGGTGCAGCAAGAGCGCAAATCATTTCTAGTGACCAAGAAGAGGCTCTGTGAGCACAACATAAAATACGCTATGCTCTACCCTGCCAAGCTGCGCATTGAGCATAATAGCAAGGTGTATTTTTTCACCTTACCCGAGGAGGCCATACAATTAGTTGATGAGCACTTTCCGGGGTGAGAGGCACGGGCCAGCGTAACCTCTTTAAATCCCTGCCAGCAAACCCTAGTTGAAATACTGGAACTAGTGGCTGTGTCCCGAGTGAAAACGCTCTGCCAGCTCAATATAGCTTGAAGTTCAACTGCTACCCAGGCTGCCAGATAATCGGAAGTACATTATCTGACAGAATCAGCATCGAAGCCAGCTGCGCTGAACCAGAAGCAGTCGGCACACAGCCCCCCATGCAATGTTGCAAATGTAGTTGGGATATTCACAATGGGGAATCATCGCGCTGATTGGGAGAGGGATGCGGGAGGGGGTGGGGAGTTGGGCGAAAGTTACAAAAAATGTGTTTCACATGTTCTTAGGTATCAATAGCAACCGCAATACTCATATGTAAGATGTATTAAGTTATTTGATGAGTAGCACAGCGGCAGTTAGTAGTCACACTATGAGTAGTCCAAATGGGAGCTCATCCGATACACCTTGTGAGCTGGAATGTGCAGGGGTTGGGAAACTCGATAAAGAGGTAGAGCCTACAGCTATATTTAGAACGGCATAAAACACAGTTCCTGTTCTTGCAGGAGACGCATACATTGGCACAGTGCTGCGAGGCATTCGCCAAGACCTGGGGCCCGCAACGTTATTACACCACATATTCGACCCGATGTAGGGGGGTTATGACCCTTATTCACTATACTCATATAAGAGCCCAATTGGACCCGGCGGGACGATATGTCCTGATGCACCGAAAGATACGAAGCCAGGTGATTATATTACTAAACACATACGGCCCCAACATTGATGACCCAGATTTCTATATAGAGATACTTGACTTGCTTGCTCAATACCCCTTTATCCCCATCCTTTGGGGGGATGATTTTAATACCATAATGGACCACAGCCTGGATAGATCAGGCTTCTGTCCCCAGCAACTGACCAAAATTGCTCAGGTGCTGCAAGTAGGCCTTAAAGAGTTGGGCCTGGTAGATGCTTGGAGGCTACTGAATCAAGGGTTACGGCAGTATTCATACTGTTCCACGGGCCACGACTCGAACTCCCGAATAGATATGTGGCATATATATGACATACTGGTCGATTGCCTGAACGTGGCCAAATTACTGCCCAGAACATTGGATCATTCCCCAGTAACAATACAGCTATCATTAGGCGATGCACCTAAGGTGAGTAGAGGGTGGAAGCTTAAGCCGCAATCTCTATTAGATCCCATTTTCAAGACGGAAATGGCAAAGTGTATAGATGAGTACTTCGAGTTAAACAGGGGCATGGTAGACACACAGGCAACTCTCTGCGAATCCTTTAAGGCATATATACATGGGGCAGCCCTGGTGTCCGGGACTGGGATACTTAAATGCATATGAAGGGACATACAACGCTGCAAGTCCCACCTGCTCAGGTTAGAGCAGACACTAGAGACAAATCCTGGTCGCCAAATTTTAGGGGAGATAAAAATGGAACTGGATCTGTTCCAGAAACATGCGGACAGGGAACTGAAGTTCCTGGACAGCCCTATTCAGACGAGGAAATATGGCAAGAGTGAACGGCTAGGCAGGCTGCTCGCCAGGGTAATCCGAGAGACTCGGGCAGCCAGCATGTCCCTACTACACTGAACACATCGGGAACATTGGTTCACACCCCTGCGGGGGTGAGTCAGGAATTCCACATCTTCTATTCAGAGCTATATGCTAACACCGATACAGCCACCCCCCCAGAAATAAACAAATACCTAGATGGCCTTCCATTGACATCACTTTCTGAGGACACCAGGGCAACCCTAGATAGTCCCATCACCCCAGAAGAGATATCCCGTGCCATCGACGTGCTTCCAGCCGGCAAGGCCCCTGAACCGTACGGCTTGACCCTTGACTTTTATAAACATTTCAAGTTCTGTCTTATTCCGGAGCTAATGGAGGTATGGTCGGAAGCCATCTCAATAGGAGTTCTCCCCCCCACGCTGCGTGAGGCAGTGATCACGATCTTGCTCAAACCTGGCAAACCCACTGAGCAATGTGGCTCCTACCGGCCTCTCTCTCTCATCAATTCTGATATTAAAAAATGTGTAAAGGTGTTGGCCTTTCGCCCCTAGCCCCCTACATGACACACATAATACATCCAGATCAATCTGGATTTGCACCTGGCCGATACACGGCACTAAATCTAAGGCACCTATTTAATATCTTGGCCCAAATAGATCCCAGGGTGCAGGCTCTAGCTGCGGCCATTGACATACAAAAGGTTTTTAACTCTGTGTCTTGGCAGTTCATGTGGGCGCTACTAGAAAAATCCAACTTTGGGCCGCAATTCATTTAGTGGATTAAACTATTGTATGCACAACCCGTAGCCAGGGTAAATGTTAACGGTACCTTATCACCTCTGATAACAATATGTGGAGGAGCTGGGCAGGGTGGCCCGCTGTCTCCGTTGCTGTTCGCCATGGTGATGGAGCCCTTGCCGATGCTATCCAGAGCAAACACATGCAAAGGGGTATCAGACTCGTGGGAGAACTGGAAATGATCTCATTATACGCTGATGATGCATTGTTATTCATACGTGACCTTTCCAGGAACCTGCTGCCAATACTGCAAACCGTACACAGGTTCGGGACTATGTCCAGATTACGTATCAACTGATCCAAATCAGATTTATTTCCGTTAACTGATGCAACCAGACCCCCGCCAGATCTAATGGGTTTTACTTGGTCACCGGCAGAAATAAAGTATTTGGGAATAATCGTCACACGGCAAAAGTAACTTTGCTCGTAACTTTGGTGAATACCTGCCTCAGTTACATGCAAAACTATGTACCTGGGCAAAACTCCCAATTACCATCGCAGGTAGTGTCAGGGTCCTGAAAATGCTTGTGCTTCCTAAGTGCTGTACTACTTTATCAACGTACCACTGTGGCCGGGAACAGTGTGTCCGAGATGCTGGGAAAGGCTACAAATAGCTTTCTGTGGCACACCGGCGCAGTGAGGCTCAAATGGGCCAGACTGGCCAGACCTTATGATAGAGGGGGCCTCCCGCACTCTATGTAAAATGGAGTGTGCTTTCGCTTCTGTACAATGTTCACTGGAATTCTAAGTAAGAATGCACAGCCCCTTGTCTAGGCTGCAGATTATACGGTTTGTGTTTTAATGTCAAACACGCCCTCTTAAATAAAGATTTTTTTTTAAAAGAAATTGAACAAAACCTGCCCATTAAGTTAGATTCCACCCAATGGAAACATATTTGTAAAAGAATAGGGAAAGCTTTGAGCTCTGCCAGCAAATCCCAAACCCTCTTTTTTTGTCCCACATAGTGCTCTTTGGTCACCAGAAAGAATGCACAAGGCCAAAGCCGCCCCAAACACAACGTGTTGGAGAGGTATAGATAAACAAGAAGTAGGCTCAATAGAACATATGCTAGTTTCCTGTACAACAAAAAGGACAACGCACACACTTGGCTGGGCTGCCTGTGGCTTTGCATTACTTCCACTCCCCTTTCTGACACCATACGGAGTCCATAGAGAGATTATGCATACAACCCAGGCTGCACACTACCAGCTACATGGTCCACCACCTCCTTTAAACACCTCAAGAAATAAGCGCACTGCTGTCACTTTTATGAAGACACCCACTTATGACAAGACAGACACCCTCAAGGGCACGACAGTAGAATGGTTAGGATATCCTTGGCTTACCGTAGGTTCCCTATCCCTACCTTTCCAAGCTCTCCTCTATTCTTCTTACTCTCTTTCTAATGATTCATTTCTTTCCTTCCAAACTTGACAGCTTTCAGTTCCCAAATAAGACACACACAAGGTATACAAAAAAACGTTTAGTACAGAACATTAGCCGAGAGTGTATCTTGCTGCCTTACTGGAATCATGCAAAATACTGTTTACTATGCAGCTGTTAAACATTTCTTAATCTCTTTCTCATGAAGTTGAACACGTTTGGGTTCATAGCAACACGTCCTGTTATTGTGGCACCCAGTGGCGTACCGGGGGCTCTGCAGCCCCCGCAGTGTCGGCGGCCCTGCAACCACATGTCCTGGATGTGTGGGGGGAGCCCTCAGACAGCAAAAAGAAATATTTTCTTTTTGAAGCCCTCTCACTTCATAAAGAAATGATTTCCGTTACGATACAGTAACTGATATAAGTTCTTCATGAAGGCAAAGTGACTTCAAAAAGAAACTATTTCTTTTTGATTTCATAGGCCTCCCCACACCCCATGACATGGAGTCCTCCAGGAGGCCTCCATGTCATGGGGTGGGGGAGCCATATGAATTAAAAAAGAAATAGTTTATTTTTGAAGTTACTCTCTGCCTCATCACAAGTTGGGCGGTGTGGTAAAAATGCAGCGCTAATAGCATTACCGCCTCATTCCCGCACCGCTCAACTATGAGTTGGGCAGAAAGTTGGAGGATTCACCTCCAGCTCTGAGCTGGAGGTAAATTCGCAGACTTTTACCCATTTTTGGCGCAATTGTGGAGACTTACACCACCACCGCCACTTGTGATACGGCAGTAACACCACCGGACCAAGTGGTGGTAACGGTAATTGCATTGGGAGGTATTCCGGTGGATTTACCGCCGGGATACCGCCCAACTTGTGATGAGGCCCTGTGCCTTCATAAAGAAATTATTTCCATTATGCTTCAGTCCCTTAAAGAAAATTATTTCTTTATGAAGGCAGACTGACTTCAGAAATAAACTATTTCTTTTTGAAGTTTTTTGGCTTCCCTCTAACCCCATGACATTGAAGCTTCCAGCTTCATGACGAGCATGCCTGGACTGACATTTTGGTACAGCCATTCTAGCCATTTCTTACCGTGGCATGGCATTTTGTATTGGGCATCTTTGATAAAGCAAGCATGATAAGTGTTATTATGTAGCTAGACTGGCTTTTATAATGTAGCCAGTTCAGCCATTTCTTATTGTGGTATGACATTTTATATTGGGCATCTTTGATAAAGCAAGCATGATAAGTGTTATTGTGTAGCTAGACTGGCATTTTGGTGCAGCCAGTTTGGATATATTTTCACACTGTGGCCTACATTTTATTTCTTTTTCTTTTTGTTTATTTTATTGTATCATACAGCTAAATGAATAGATTTTAATACATTTCATCTTGATCACAAATCAACAGATATAGTCTGACAGTAAAAATAAATTTCTCAGGTGTACCAAATGCCTCAATTAAGGAAGAAAACCAAATGAATGGTAAAGGTATGGGTACATTCAATCTTCAAGCATTTGAATTATGCCATTAACCTTTCTCCACAGTTTGGTAAAGTAAACAATGAGTCCCTCATGTGAGCCAGACATAAAAAGACCCCACAGAGCAGCCGGGGAAAGGGAGTATTCCAACCCTGACACCCTGAGGGCCCTTCTACGTAGCTCAGCCAGTGCTTCACAGTATGTCAGGAGTTGTTGCACTGTCTCCACCTCATCGTTTCCCACAAAACCAACAGCATCTCTCCCCCTGGGGATTTTATACGACCGACATATGATTTCAAGACGGTTCACTGCATTGAATTTAAGGCGGAGATAGTACCACACAATATGGTTAACCACAAATTTAGAGATATATAAAGGTACCATCTGTTTTTCCAATATGTACTAGAAGAACCCATCAGCCGTTGTTTTGGTGGCCAGAGTGACAATCATTTGCTCATGTTTGACAGACACCAATTTCTCCCTCATAGCATTCTTAAATTGGTTTACACCCAGCAGAAGGAATCCCTCCTGTGAACTCCCAAGCCACTGCTCAGTCAGACTCAACATCTTCCCCAGAATTGAACACTTCACATAAACAGCCTTAGTGATAAGGGCCTTGTAAAGTATCCCAATCAGGTTATTTCTCAGGGCATGTGCATGCCTCCAATAGAGCGTCAGGCTGCTTAGTACAATATGCTCATGAATCATTGTGAGATCAAACTCCAAGGCAATCATTTCTGCCGGGACATAGGATGGTAACCTTAGGAGACGCCTTAGGAGCTTGATCTCAATCTTAGTGAGGCCCTCTAAAAGTCCCAGACCCAAACCTCTGCTACATAGCTGAGGATCGGCACAACTTTTGCGGTGTACAATTTAAGCAATGTTCCCACGAATAGCCTCCACCCCGGCATGCAAATGAGCACAGGGCCGCCATAATTCACGCCTAGCACACCTTAAGGCCACTCAGATGAGACGTGCCTCTTGCGCTTGCTTCAAGAACAACACCCAAGTAGACATGCTGGTTCACAACCTCAATTGCAATACCATTCGTGTTTCCAGCCCACTCTAACTGCATGCTTACGACAGATTTCGAAGACCATAATCTTTGTTTTATCTGTGTTTACACTCAGAGAATTCAAGGCTGAGTAGGAGTGGAGGTTATCTAAGTAGGTTTGAAGGCTGCCTGATGTAAGATCCAAGACAACAATGTCATCTGCATAACCCATCCAAAGTACCAGCATATCACCAAGATTTGGAGGGAGGCACTTTGGATTGGCCAGAGCAAGTCCCATATTGGAAAGATAAAGATTGAAAAGGATAGGGGCCAGGAGAAAAGCCTTATTTGAAGCCGACCTTATTTTGACATGTGTCTCAGTATGCAACAACATATAGTCCACATGGAATCCCCCAACCATCCAACTTCCCCCACATCCTGGCACGGTCCACCATGTTGAAGGCAGCACTATTGTCCACAAATGCAGCATACATTTTTGTAAAGCCAACAGGAGTATGTGGGGGGTACTGGTATATATTGGCAGAACCAACCTGGACATATTTTTATTTTTTTTTATTTTTTATTTTATTAGTTATTTAAACAAACAATACAAACCAAACTTGCAGTACATACAATAACATTTCAATTATACATCACTTGATTTTGTTCACTGCTTCCCATATCCCACCCTCCGTAACGAGCCCAATTCCTCTAATGCTCTGTACCCGCGTCCTGCGACAGGGTGTTCCTTTCCATGGGTTCCGTTGGGTCTCGCATTGACCCAAATAACTCTGCTATTAATGATTTCCATGCCATCAGAGTCTCAGTTTCCTCCTCCCCCCTACATTGCTAGCTTCCTGCCATACCATAGGTTCTGCCTCCGCCCATTTCTGCAAATCCTTCCACCATACCTCCACTCGTGGTTTGTGGCATGTCTTTCATCCCATAGCAATTCTTCTCTTTGCAAGTACATATGCCAGGTCCTTTAGCTTGCTCACATGCTTAAGTTTCCGTGGCCTAGGGAACCCCCCTAACAAGCAGGCCCACACTGTATCCACCACAATCTTAACATCTCTTTCTGCTAGTTTGTGTGCCACTTCGCTCCAGAAGCGCTCAATAACCGGGCATGACCAAAACACATGTTTCATCACATTTAGGGCTTGCTTGCCGTCCTGCATTTTTAAACCTAGATATCCTCTGGGGTGTCATATATGCTCTGTGCGTGATATACAGTTGTATCTGCTTTAGCCTAGCGTTCCATGACACCTTCCTATGATACCCTTGCGCTCTTTCCCACATCCCATCATCCATCGGGGCTCCCACTTCCCCTTCCCAGTCTTGTCTCAATTGTACTATTTCCTTTCCCACTTTAGACATCACCATCTCGTATATTCTAGATATCTTGTGTCCCCCCTCTGCTATGTCATATATCATGTCTATGGTAGCATCTGATTCCTCCTCCAGTACTAGTTCAGGCCACGTTTTCTTGATTCTCCGCACCAGTCTATGGTACGTGATATACTGGTCTGTATGTAGCCCGGTTTCCTCCCCAACACCTCAAAATCTATTATGGTCCCCTCTTGCCAAATATCTCCCATGGTCGCTATTCCAACCGGTTCCCAATGGTTTCTGATTATCATCAGTAGTTGCTTTTCTCCACCCGCTAGTGAAACCAGTGGTACTTGAGGGGAACACGGGGATGGGTCATCCATTATCTGGCAGGCCCTGTGCCACATCCTCCATCCAAGTACCATCATCTTGGGACGCCCTTCCACTTCTGCTTTGGGGAGCCACATAATCTCTCTTAAGTAAAACGGGGCACAATCTTGTCCAAACAATCTGGATTCCGAGGTACTCTTCTCTGAAAGCCATTTGGCCATGTATTGCAGCTGGCCTGCTACATAATAGACTTCATAATTAGGCAGTTTAATACCCCCTCTCTCATAGAAATTCTGAAGCTTCCAGAGGGCCACTCTGTTCAGTGTTCCATGCCACATGAAGTCCCTACACATACTGTCCACATACTGTCCAGTCTAGTGAAGAACTTCTTTGGTATCCAGTGCGGGATGTTCCCAAAGTAGTGTAGGAGCCCAGGCAGGACCACCATCTTCAACATCGCCCCACGCCCCATCATTGCTAAAGGCAGCTTTACCCAGAACCTCATGCAATTTTCAATTTTCTTAATGGCCACCTCTGTGTTGCACCTATGCTCCTCTTCTACCGTGTGGTATATATCTATCCCTAGATAGCGAAATGTGCTAACCACCCATGGTATCTGTAACACTGGTAGTTGTTTCAATGGGATCCCTTTATATCTGCCTAATGGGAACATGCTGGACTTCTGAGGGTTCAGCGCTATGCCAGACATCCCTGCATATCTTTCCGTTACCTCCAGAATGTATTGGAGGTTTTCCTCCGGATGTCGCAGATACAACAGCACATCATCTGCATATAAGGATATCAGATGTCGTTCTCCCCCCACAGCGATGCCTATCTTATCATATTATTGCCTCAACTAGATCGCTAGGGGTTCCAGGGCCAATATATAGAGCATAGGGAACCATGGGCAGCCTTGTCTGGTGCCCCTACGGAGTTGCCACCTTTCCGATATCATTGCTCCAGTTTTAACTCTGGCCAGCGGCTCACTGTATAACATTTTAGCCCACTGTAAATATCCAGGACCCATCCCATAGCCAGCCAGGGCCGCCAACAACCATGGCCATTTGACCGAATCAAAGGCCTTTATTGCGTCCAGTGACACAATTGCCAGTTCATCTTCATTCTCGTTTCCATATTCAATGACTCTATGGAGCCTTCTAAGATTGTTGGATATGTTTCTATTAGGGACATAGCCTGTCTGGTCTGGATGTATTAATTTACCAATGACCCTCCACAATCTATTTGCCAACACGGCCGTCAGTATTTTACTGTCTTGATTTAACATTGATAGGGGTCTGTACGAACCGCAGCTATGCCCGGGCTTATTAGGTTTGGGTAGCGGTATTACAATCGCTTCTCTAAGTGACTCCGGCAGTCTGCCCAGCTCATATGCCTCATTCAACATATCCAACAGTGGGGTAAGCACCTCTCCTTTGAATGTTTTATAGAATTCACTTGTGAGTCCATCAGCCCCCGGGGTCTTACTATTGGGCAACTGTCTCACCACCTCCTCTAGCTCCTCTAAAGTGATCGGTGCATCCAGCTCGTCTCTTTTCTCAGCACTAATCTGCGGCAATCCTATGTCCTCCAATGTTTCTACTATCATCGCACGATTATCCTCTCCATCATCTCCATATAGCCGCCCGTAATAGTCTGCAAATTCCTGGTTGACTTCCTCTTGGGTATCAACCACCCTTCCGTCTTCTCTTGTTATTGTTCTAATCGTGGGTCTAGGGGTTTCACTCTTTTATAAAGCCATGCCAAAATCCTCCCTGGTTTATCCCCTACCGCATGCTGTCTCTCTCTATATTTTTTTATAGTTGAGGTTACACAGTCTCTCCCAGTGCCCAGCACATTTCTGCTGCAGCCCGAGTATCAGTTCAGTGTCTTCTTTAGTATTATTACCTCCCTCCAGTGCCCCTTCCAATTCACCCTCCGATTCCCGCAGGTCAGCAAGGATCCCTCCTTGCAATCCTTTAGATTTTGCTATAGCTACCCCCCTCATCACAACCTGGAAGGCCTCCCACAATGTACCCGCTGAGTCCACACTGCCAGTATTTGACTCAAAATAGTTAATGATCTCTTCTCTCATATCCTCCCTGAAGAGGGGGTCTCTCAGCGTCTCTGCTCTGAGGTGTCATGTCGGTATCCTCGCCCTCAGGGGACGATATTGCCACCCGAGTATCAAGGGAGAGTGGTCCGAAAGGACTCTCGCTTTGTATTCAACGTGCATGATCTCTGTCATTATCTCTGGTGTGACAAAGACATAGTCTAGCCTTGTATGTAATTGCTGCGGGGCAGAATAGTGCGAATATTGCCTCTCTTTGGGGTGTCGCGCCCTCCATGCATCTCCGAACCCAAAGTCATTCAGCAGTGTCTGCAGCGCTTTAGCAGCTGGGGCAGGTCTATCCATTTTCCCATCTGATCTGTCTACCTTAGGGTGTAATATGCAGTTAAAGCCCCCCCCCACAGATCACCGCACTCCCCACACACATGCTGAGGTTAATGAAAGTGTTTTAAAATATGCCGCTGTATTTTGGTTCGGGACGTACGTGTTTACAATGCTTATCTCCCTATTTTCCACCAATCCCCTCATTATAGCCATCCTCCCGTCCGTCTCGACCAGCGTCTGTAGCAGCTGAAATGGGACATATGGCGCCACCCAGATAATCACTCCCCTAGCATACGCAGAATATGACGAACCCACCACAGTCCCCTTCCATTTCTTCCTAATCATCTCCATCTTGTCTCGCGTCAAATGCGTCTCTTGCAGTAAGGCTATATCTATCTTCTGCTTATGTAGGGATAGCATGACCTTATTCCTCTTCAAGTAGCTATTGAGCCCCCTGACGTTCCAGGTAACTACTTCAAGGTCCCCCATGGCATGGTAGAATCCCACTCCTCCTTTCCCCTGTATAGTCCAAATCCAATTGCTTAACTCGTCTATATAGGCTCGTTCCCCAACTTAAACTCCCCTTAACTAAAAACACAACAAGGTCGTGGTTTCCTCATCAGGGCCCGATGTGCACGTTCAACCGTAAACCCCTGTGAAAGCTTGTCTGCTTCTATTTCTTGGAGGATCATATTCTCCACATAATCCGTGGGGTCCTGACCTTCTTCTCCCTCCGGCAGGCCGACCACCCGAATGTTGTTTCGTCTTGCCATGCCTTCTGCTCAGTTCTCGAGATTAGCCACCTGCTGCTTTAGTATGTGGACCTCCTTCGCATTGCTTGTGCTGACATCTGTATTGGTCTTTACTGCACTCTCCAAGCCACTTGTCCTTTCTGCCAGCGCTCTGACATCTTGTCGCAGCAGAGTGACTTCAATTCCACCGCATCTATTTTATTCTGCAGGGCCGTCCGTAGATCCGCCATTGCACTCCCTCATGTGGCCCTCAGCTCTGTTATAGCTGCCAGAACTAGGTGGTTATCTCCTTCTGGGGTACTATCCACGGAGGCTGCTGCTGCGTTCTGAGCCGAGGCAGTAGGAGTCCTCTGCGTCTTGGCGAAGGTCTCCATTGTGGGCTGCTTGCTCTTGGCCCTCGCTCTTTTCACCGACATCATGCAATCCTGCATGTGTATCCAGTTCCAGCTCCCATGTATCGTGCTGGTTGTATTTACTGGTGTTACTGTGACTCCCCTAAGGCAGTCAGTCCCAGGAGCGTCATCCGCAGAGGGCTGTGGTTTATTGTGGCGCGCCAAGTTACGTCTCGAGTGGGCTGTGTCCTCCCACGTACCTTTTCTGCCTATCCTGATCGATACTCCGTTCGCCTGTTCTCAAGGATCTGTGGATGCGCCCTCCACTCCACTGCTACTATGCTGCAGGCCTATATGGCACTTAGTGTTGTGTATTCATCCTAATGGGAACCTGTCTGCAGAGTCGGCATTCAGCCTGCTTGGCGCCTTCCTGCTTGTTATGCCGACATCCAGCGCCAGTCCAGGATAAATTGGGTTCTTGCTCCTTTTAGGTAAAGTAGATGCTAATGCCTTCCTATGCTTCCATTTGCATAGCAGCGTGTCCCACTTCGTTGTAGCAATCCTATTTACTCTTAGGGATGGCCACTTCAGCTCCGATCTCTGAACCAGTGTCTCCCAACCAAGACAGAAGAGCACCCCCCCTGCCAAGCCCAATGTCGTTCATGCACCAGTATGGCACTTCGTTATGTAGAGCAGTATCTGGCTTTCGTCTCACTTAGTCATCCGCCCGCCGCTGTTAGCAGAAACTGTATCATGCCAGCCCCATTGATTCCTCGCACAGCACGGCTTGCTTTAGATCGATTATTCAAAGTAGCAGTGGTTCCGTTTGGCGAGTGGTTACAGCTACGGGCACGAAGGACTTTCTGTACACACTCGGGGCTTCACCGTCGTTAAATAGTTCCTGCACACAGCTACTATTCAGTGTGAAGACCTCTCCGCCGCACCCAATCCAATATTCTATATGAGTTGCGCGGAGCAAGGAACATGTTATTATAATGCCAATGCCGTTGTGTACCTACTGATGTGAGGGCAGAACGGCGTTCCAGTTGTTGTCTTATTTAATCATCCCCACATCGCTGCGTGCAGTAAATGTGTCCTGCAAGCCGCACTGATTCCCTCGCACAGCGCGGTCTACTTAGTTACACAAAGTAGCAAGACTCCGTGTGGCGGTTCTGCACATGTGGGTGCCTCTGCGACTTCATAGAGCGCTCGATGCGCGTTTGGGGATCCACTGTTATTTATTATCACTGCACACGGCAAATGTTCTCTATACAGATCGCACCCGCTGCACCTTGTCTCATAAAATGTATTATGTGCACAGAGTCCTGTTATTTCCAGAGCACACACATGTGGGCGGCAGGGAGGCGCGCGTATGACAGTCATGTATGGCCGGGGGGCCGCGCGGACACCAAATGCCAGTCCCCAATGTTCCACACACGCAGCCGCCGCACTCGCAACCTAGGTCCACTCGTCGCTCCGAGTTCCAAACAATGGCTCAGCGTCCTCACGAGCAACCGCTGCTCACCGTTTCAGGGGCGAGACGTGCAACCAACAAGGCTCCGCACGACCCCCAAAGGCCGATATTCCCCTTTCCGCTCCACTGTTCGGGTCTATTCGGCTGCTCCCACTGCTGCAACTGCGCTTCCTTTGTTGTCCGCCATTTTGGTTACTTTGTTTTAGTGCAGCCGAATTCTTAAAAGTCAATTTCCCTGCTGTTGCTGCACACAGTTCACATGGTTTTTATAGTTGTTGCAGGGCACCCGTTCACACGCCCGTGCTTCCATTCCTGAAGCAGGTTGATCATTTTTGAAGCGTAATTTCCCGGATCAATGTCGGATCCACAGTAGGATTACTGACATTATGCACAAAGCAAAAATGAGTATGTTATTATTTGGGAATACTGGCATATAATGGTGCAGCCAGTATGGAAATGTATGGGCTCAGCAAGCGTGGAAATGTTTTTATACTAGCACATATTGTGGGCAAAGCCATCATGAACATATTTTTTGAGAAATGCTCCTGTGCACCCTGGTAACTTGCATCTATTGGATTTTTTCCTTGAGTTACCCTACCAAACCAATTGCAAACTGTTTGCCTTTTTACCAACTTTTTCAAAAAAGTGTGCTGTAAAATGCACCATTTTAACCCATTATTTAAAAGAAGTGTGAGCGGGTAAAACCGCCCCTCCCCCCACCCCTCGCAACCTCCTTATCACCAAGGTATATTTTGGGGAAATAATCACGGTCCTCCACTTAAAAAATTCACCATCTGCCGCTGCTGTTTCTTACTGTGGCATTGTATATTTTTCTGGGCATTTGTGATAAAATGACCATGATAATAACTTAATGTAGCATGGCATGTTTTACTGTAATATGTTTATTATGTTTCTAGACTGGTCTAAATTGTGCAGCCAGTTGGACATGTTTTCATTGTGGCATGGCATTTTAGATAGCAAAGCATTATATTAATTAAAGCAGTAATGTTCCTGTGCACTGCTGGTGACTTGCATGTATTGGATTTTTGGATTGGTGTTACCCTACAAAACAATTGCAAACGCTCTGGCATTTTAGCCAAAGTGTGCTGTGTAATGCATTAAAACACATATAACACATACCACATAACATATAACACATATAACACATAACATATCTTTGTTCGAGTGCAGTGTGGGGCGTACATCTGCAGCAGCATGATCATCATGTGTATTACGCAAGAGTGGTAGTCTAGGCCAGCCCAGAGTCTGGTGCGCCCTGTGATTTGTTTCTGAGCTTGAGGGGGCCCTCTGCAGGGCTTGCAAGGGGGCCCCCCCAAATGTTTTGTTCTACACCACTGGTGGCACCCCATGTATACCAGCTGTATAGCCCAATATGATTCTACCAGGTCTTAAGCATTCTTCCAATGATTTTGGGGGAGACAGCGCTTATGACGTAATGTTTGCTGATCTTTAGCAAAATCACAATAAAGTATTTCCAAACTTAAAAAAAGAAAGCCACCGTCAGAGCCATCCATGTAAACCCATTATTTTTTTTAAACAGTATTATGCTCCTAAACACTGTGCAAATCACTGAAGGCTCACAAACACATGCCACAACGCTGAACCTTCTTCAGTACCGAGGAGATTACTGTGTTTACCTGGGGATTTGGTGGACCAACTGCCGACCAACCTGAGACACAATGGGCGAAGGCCGCGGACAATGGATGGCAGTGTTTACCACAAGCGGCCCGCCTTCAGGCGGAGCAAGCTCACAGGCCTTCCCCAGTGCAAAGCTAAGGGCCTCCTCGGTAGGCCTTTCTTCATAACTAATCCTAGGTTTTGTTAGCAATGTTTACAATTAATGTTTCTAATATAGGATTTGAGGCCCTGGCGGAAGCCTCTGTTTACTCTGCGTGTGTGTCCTACAAACCAGTGTTTAAGTAGACTATGGTAAGCTCCCTACAATGCCGGGAAAGGGAAGGACGACCCACTGCCTTACAATGCACTTGAGAGTCCTTTCAGCGGCCTGCCCTCACTTGTAGGCCCACTTCCAAGCCTCGTTTCCACACTGTGTTCATTATCATAGAGCTGAAGGCTTCTGATAAGCAGGGACATTCTTGAAAGGGTTTTGTTTCTTAGTTTGAGCTTTTTTGACTTTGAGCATTTATCTTTACTGACTCTTCTGTATGAAACCTATGTTACATTCACTGGTGCATATTGAGATAAAAATAGACCGCAACCCCTTAAAGTTTGGCCATAAACTAGGGATCCCACACACCATCTTCTGCTAGTGCATCTTTAAAAGTGGAACCACGTTAAGTTCCAGGTAAAATTGAACTTTCTTTAAACTGTGCATCCCTTTTGACCCTTTTCGTTCCCACTGATTCGGTGATTAATGAACGGTCATCAAACAAGACTCATGCAGGAGACTTCCAGGTGAGTAATGAAACATCCTTTGCTATGGCGATATGCCCAGAGGCGGCAGGCCAACCCTCTCGGAAACAGCCCGCCACCCAAGTTAATGAGGGCAACAGTGCCATTACTGACAGGGTCGGCCTGCTTCTGAGGGACATATTGCCAGTAGCACCCGTGTAGTTCACTACAGCGGTGCTAATGCTGTATTTTAAAAAGAAAAAAGAAACTTACCTTTGCTGCGTGGCCGGTTGCCGTGCTGCCCCATGAAGTTATGTTATGGAAGTTGTTTTAGCGCAACGTCCACCAAAAGGGATCTTGGCGCTGATCCCACAGAAGAAAGTTGAAATAAGGACCAAGTATTAAAAAAGAAATGTCTTCAGAGAACGGCGAAACAGAAAGGGGGTTTCAACAGCACAAAGTATCACAGTGAGAGAATTCCATAGTTTGGCTAAAGCCACAGAAAAAGCGCGACCGGCCGACCGCCCAAACACGAGACCATCGGATATGACACACTTGAATACTATAGGTTGCATGGTCGACAGAGTACATAGGGGCAGAACATAAGTCGAAGGTATTCGACGCCGGCCCCATAAAAGGCACAGTGAACGAGGCATAGCGGTTTGAATTGGACCCTTTTGTCAACCGCAAGCCAATGAAGCCGGTGCAGAATGGGGGAAATATGTGCCGCAAAAGGAGAATGCACGACAGGTCCGCTGCTGTATTCTGCAGAGCTGGAGTCGGTGGATCAAATATCCAGGCTGAGCAAGGAAAAGAGAATTACAGTAGTCGACCTCGCTCATAACAAGAGAAGCAATAACCAGTGCATGGAATTTGGAAGGAATAAAAGGCAGGACCTTATGTAATGTCCTAACTTTAAAATGTACGCCGTGGCAAACAGAAGCTACCTGAGCCTCCATTGACAATAATGACGATAGTTTCACCACTAGATCCTTTACCACCGGTACTGGCGTTGCAAATGGCCAAAAGAGTAGATGGCCATTAATCCGATGCCCACAGAGAGGAGGCAGAGGTGGGGTCCATAACCAGTACCTCTGTCATGTACCCATTTAACTTAAGCCAGTTATCGCTCATCCAACACCCCACAGTCTCCAAGCACCTCCATTGAAGTCCGTTTTCAATGTTGTCATCACCATTGAAAATTGACTACTGGGTGTGATGCATCCTGCAGAGTCATCACTTACTTCTCCACTGAGACCTCCTCCCCTGTGGCCGGGGGAAAGCAGCCGCTACCTGATCCTGACCATGGGGATGGTTATATGAGGGAGGATCCCATGGTAGGAGATGGCTACCGGGGGGAGGTGGTGACTCCATCAGATGAGGCACAGTATTCTCCCTTTCCCCTGAGGAAGACTCCCTAATGCCAGAGACCTTAATGGTTTACTGTCACCTGCCAATTCCACCCCATGGTAAAAGTCAGAAAACCTTTCTTCTATATTACTTTAGTCAAGCTCCCATTTAAAAGTCAAACACTCACTACTCCTACATGACATCTTCTTTTTCTGAGACCTTTGAACAACCATTCCAAGAAATTCAGTAACATTTAAGGACTTCAAATCCCATAAACCCTCAGGTTCTGAGACGAGAATGAGGAGGAAGGAGTTTTTGCAAATCAAGAGAAGCCTGAAGTCTAATGTTCAGGCTTGTGGGTTTGCTGGACCTAAAGTGAGCAGGACCTTTAAAAATGGCAGAGGCAGTACAGGAGGAGGCTGTGCAGGAGAGGACGAGAAACCATGTGCTGAGGATCCTAACCGCGAGATATCCTGTCCACTGTGGAGAGACGGAGAGCCAAGCGCAGAGGAAGGAAAGCCATGGTGAGGCTGGAGTCTGCATAGAAAACTCCAGGGAACACGACTGCCCAAACGACCATCACTCTCTGGTCCAGGGAGGCCGGCGGTTGCTTGCAGAGCCACGTCGGATGCTGACAAAGCATCTGCACAGTACCGACGGGAAGGGACAACACAGTGGAAGCGCAAGCCAGTTCGGAAATGCGAAGAAGACTCACTGAGTCTGCCTAGCGAAGTGGGGGACACCGGGGCGTTACAACAGCACACCAGAAGATGTTTGACAAAGCTCGTTTAAAGGCAATCAAGGAAAAGCACAAGTTCAAACACCATTAAGAAGAACATTTGAAAGTAAGCAAAACAGTGCTGCAACAGGACCCAGTAAAGTACGGATGCATGAGATGTCAATGTGAGGGAAATTTGAAGCAAGTGCCACCATAGGCAAATATACCGAGCACCTCAGGGTATGTGCTATTGTGATACAGGGACAGAAACTGTGAAACCAATAACATGTCCTGCCAGGGGAGTTCACCAGACACCAGAAGTTGAATGAAGAACTTTACATTGTGGGAAGATACCTGGCAGGGGAGTATACCAGGAAAACTGCAAAAGTAGCAAGCAAAGCTAAAGAAAGAATGTTATGGGATTTGTTGTTTGAACAAGAACTTTGCGAATCCAGTACTAAATTACAAAGAAAGTGATGGATAAAGAAACACTTCGATACATCAAAACAGTTGGATAAAAAGATACTTTTTGCCATCCTATCTGAATAGTTTTTCAGGTAGGGAGAATCCTGTCTCGAATGTCAATTTAATAAAATGTCTGACTTGAAAAATAATATAACTTTGTGTCAGCCTCTCATTTCTCACTCCTCTCAGGGGACATCACTGTGTGGCACCAAGCTGCGAAGCAAAGGTACATTTCTTTTTTGAATTGTATTTTTTTTTAAAGACACCATTAGCACCTCTGTAGGGAACTACACTGGTGCTAAGAGGTGAGGGAGAAGGGGGGGTAGGGGCAGTGGCTACCCAGGCTGCTCGGAATGCAGGCTTGTACCATACAATACAGCCTGCATTCCGAGCATCCTGATTGGCCAGCGTCCCCTTCGCTGGTGCTAATGATAGTACAGTGTTCAGGTAAGAAGAGGTCCTCAGGTAAGTCAGTGCAGCAGAGAAGACCCTCATGCAGATCTATTCATCATCAGTCTTATTCTCAATTCTCAGAACACTCACCCCAGCACAAACATTCATCCAACCAACCGTGACATCAGCACCTCAGGCACACTGATGACAGGCATCGGCCAGGCCCTCACAGAGAACATCAAAGGAAAGAAATTAGCTCATAACTCATAGATAAACCAAGGCGCGTACACTGCCATGTGCCAGCGTTCGTCCACGTCACCTTCCAATGGAGCTTCTGCTCCAGAGGCCCTATGGTGCATGCCAGCCAACAGAGACTGCCTTGAGGCTGCCAGGTGCATGCCAGCCAACCGTAATGGCCTCCTGCATGCTTCCTGCTGCGCAGCCTCTGCAAACCGGGTCACAAAGGGGTAAGCTTTCTTCCTGCATGCTTCTGGCTGCATGACCTCTGCACTTAAGATTTCTAGAGGCACAGACCCTCTCAGGACTGGCAGCTGATATCTGCCACACAAGAGTCCCAGGGTCTTCTTTGTCCTCCAACTTCTACCTGGGCTGCTAACACAGACCATGCTGCTTCTCCTTCTTGCTGCTTCTGCTTCTTTCCAACCACAACTTCCTGCTTCCTGTGGCCTGCACTTGAGGGGAACGCTTAAGCCTCTCAGTCTCCCTCTATTGTGTGGTTATTTGACTTAATATTCTGACCACTCCTGCACCACTGCACCTCTGCAGCCCTCTTCATGGTACTCAGAGGATTATGGGACTTGAAGTCTCTAATGGGAAACCTGGCCTTTTGAGTTTCTGTTGGTCTACTTTTAAACCCCAATGTGTTCTTCACACTATTCCTCAAAGAAACATCATAAGGATTAGTTTTCAGCCCTGATTGAAAAGGGAAAGCCAATTCTGTTAAATCGTTGTTATTCACATATTTCCTTTCACTAAACCTTTTTGTGTTGGGGAGGTCATTAGCTTTAAAGGTTTCCTGCATTATAGATGGATTCTGATTTCTCCCAATGTCTAAGAGTTTATGATTGTTTTCACCCCTATTTACCTGTGTATCTTGTGGACTAGCAAGATGTTTATCGCAACAATCCATCACATAATTGGCAATGTTGAGCCATCCTCCCGAAAGGAAGGCAAACACCTTGTCTCATCCCACGGATTCCCCTCACTCCCCTGGGCCTTTTCTCCGCCCAGGTGATCGTCCCGCAGAACACCATCCCCAAGGTCAGGATCAGAAAGCGTCTGCCTTTCCCTGGTCACCTGGGAGGAGACTTTAAGCAGGGAATTAGTGAAGAATCCGTAGGATTCATCACAAAACACATTGGGTTGCACAGAAGGTATATTTATTAACCCAATAGAAATAATTGGCACATTTTCAAGAAAAATACATTACACTTCAATTAAATTCAATTGCAGTGATGAAAAATAATCAACTCACTAGTTACTTCAGTTTCCAACGCTACAGTTGTAGAGATAGAGCCTTTTGAAACACACCCATCAACATAGGTATGCATTCACCCTGAGCATGCATGTACCATGGATTGCATTCATGAGAGTCCAGGAGGAATCTTTCATTTGTGAAAAATTAGTTTAAAGTATCACTACCTATCCAGTTCTACCCACTTCCTGTTTATTCAAAATACCACCACCCCTCACTCAATAGACATGTCAGAATTCCAGTAGCATTCTAAGAATTCCTTTGCAACAGGCTAGACCTTCATGTATGTAAGACAGTGGGCCTCATTACGCGTCCACCAGTACGGATATAACGGTGCCGGTAAAACCGTTCCAGCACTGTCTACCGGACCAGCCAATTCCGGCCTGCGAACCCGGAAACACCATCACCTCGGAGCCACGCCCGCGGCGACAATGCACCCGGAATCACCGTCTGCAGAAACAGCACAACGACACACCAACGCACCCCCAGTTACCGGCAATGCGTAACACTGTGCACATTACGAGTAGCACGGACACGGAAACACTGCCAAACAAATAGTGGAAACACCATGAACATCGAGGCGGTACCGCCGGCACTGCAGAGCTGGCGGTAAACAGTGGCAGGTGAGCTGAATCAGGGCACAGATGCACAAAATGAGCCCAGCTGCACCTTGCAGGCAACTGGGAGCCTACAAAAGGCCCTCAACCACACCCAGGCCACCTCCAAATACAACCATGAAGTCAGCCGCTGCAGAAGCATTTGGGCTACTGAATCTACAGGCAGCAGTGCACATTGTGGCAGCAGTGGGGCAGAGGAGGAGGAGGCCCAGGTGGCAAATTGCGAACCCCACACCCATAGCAAACATAAATGTGCAGCCAGTACGACCCCGCAGGCAGCCTGCAATACCCCGCATCAGGGCCTCACCCTGGAACCTGACCACAGGGCAGATACACACATTATATCCGCTTCACCGTCCATCAATCATGTCCATCGTCACCCTGATCGAGGAGGACATTAGCAGCCGCATCGGCATCTGGACTGCAATCCCCCCCTGCTGAAGCAATGCCCCCCTGCTGAAGGTAGTCTTGATACTGCATTTCCTTGGAAATGGAACATATCATCACACTGTCAGTGAGCTGCGTGGGCTGTCACAACCCTGTTTTTCCAGAATACTTGACGAGGTACTGGATGCGCTGCTGACCCATGCGTCAGAGTCATTTCCCTCTCCTGTACCCGTGGCCAGGTCATTGCCACCAAGTTGACATTCCATGCCATCGCCGGCATGCCAAATTGCATAGGTGCATTAGACTGCACCCTCATAGAGCTGAAGTTCCACAAGCAATGGAGGCGGTGTACCGCAATAGGAAACAATACCACTCACTGAATGTCCAGATGATATGTGACACTGGACAAGTGATTACCCATTGCTGTGCACGTTTCCCGGGGTCAACACATGACTCGATGGTCCTGCGGAATTCGACATTGCCACGCTACATGGAACGTTATGCAGGACAAAGCACTTGGCTATTGGGTAAGTACAACTGCCAATGCATGACCCCTGGGCAAGGGCATGGACAGTCACCACACCCCACACAGTGCATCCCTTCACATTCCAAAATGCCACAGCGTGCAAGTACCTCCCCTGCCAACGGCCATGCACACCCTAGACATGTTGTTGCACCACAAGCAAGGCTGACATGAGGATGTGGGTCCCTTGCCCACCCAATGCTCCTGTGCACCCACAATGCACACGATGTGCGCTTACCCGGCAGTGTGCATTGACCACTAATTCACAGTGACCATTGTCTGACTGGTGCATGTGTGACCATTACAGCACAATGGCACTCTCACCAACCACACATGAACTCACGGGCATCGACTTGCGCGTAACAAGCCGTTGTCCAATACCAATGCAACCATCAATGGCCCCGGAATGGTATTGTGCTCCAATTCCAATCACAAGATGCCCCATATGACAGATCCACAAACGGCACATGACTGTACTACATCTGAATCTGACTACGAAACCACGAACACTGACATGTGCCCTTGCTTCCACTCCCATGTAGGTGACGCAGCATATGCACTCACACCATGGCTGATGACGCCCATACTAAGGACAAGGAATAGGCATGAGGAGGCCTACAACAGGGCACACATACGCACACGTGGCATGATAGAGCGTACCTTTGGATTACTCAAGGCCAGGTTCCGTTGCTTGAAACGATCTGGTGGATCATTGCTGTACAGCCCAGTCAAGATGGGGAGAATAGTGCTTGCCTGTGCCATGTTGCACAATCTGTGCATACGCAGGAACTTTCCACTGCCCCAGGACACAGAGGATGATGATGATGATGTTGATGATGATGACGATGATGACGACAATGGTGATGGGATGGGTGCACTCCCTGGCAGGATGGGCAACAAGCACGGGCAGCACTCATTCACAATTTCTTTTGAGAGACTGTACAGGCACATCATGTAAATCATTTATTTTACACAACATTAAATGGATTGAATGCACATGAAATCATGGATGTCCCCTCGTCACTCAAATTTGCACTACCTTTTATTCCCAACAATACAGGGGTAAGGGGAATTGGATGGAAAAGTAGAACACCCGTGCCCAACCACCTTCCCAATGTACCCACCCCCCAACCAGGCCCCAACCAACTAACCCCACTAAGGACCTCCGCCACCTCCCCAACATACCCACCCCCCAACCATGCCCCAACCAACTAACCCCACTAAGGACCTCCCCCACCTCCCCAACGTACCCACCTCCCAACCAGGCCCCAACCAACTAATCCCAGTAAGGACCTCCCCCACCTCCCCAACGTACCCGCAAAAAATGCCTGTTGGGTCACCGACATTGACTCCGCAATGGAGGACATAATATTGTTCCCCTCCCTCACACGCCGGCACAGGGTCACGTTAGTTGTTGCAAATTGGCCTATTGCCCTTGACAGCCTGTGCACAGAGGTAGCAGTGCTCTCCCTCTGCATCCTTGCCTCCTCGCGCTGCAACCTTGCCTCCTCGGGCTGCAGCTTAGACTCCTGCAGTTGTTGCTTGACCAGCTGTGTGAGGCTGGCCTGGTGTTGCTCCATGCACTGGAGGCGGGCGCTGAGTTCGGCGATCGAGGGAGTGGGTGAGCGCATCGGGCTGTGGAGTCCTGAGGGGCTAAATTCCAGGTCAGGTAGGGGAGTGATGTTGCCCCCGTCATCCTGGTCCTGTGGTGCATCATAGGATTGTTCAACCGGTGCACTGTTGCCGCTAGGTGAATCCTCCTCCACCGTGGCAAAAGGACAGGCGGGTGTGAGTGGGTCATTGGTGGATGTGTTGGTTCACTTGGGGCCTGGCTGGGGGGTGAGTGGGTCATTGGTGGATGTGCTGGGTAACTTGAGGCCTGGCTGGGGCGTGGGGGTGAGTGGGCCATTGGTGTATGTGTTCGGTCACTTGGGGCCTGGCTGAGGGGGGAGAGTGCGTCATTGGTGGATGTGTTGGGTCACTTGGGGCCTAGCTGGGGCGGGGGGCATTCACACTCATGGCTTTCAACTCTGTGTACTTACCAGCATCGCCAGTTGGGCTGACTCCGGCCTCTGCATTGCCGACACCCTGGATTCCTTTGAGGTGCAGGACACTGCTCCACCTCTCCTTCCATGAGTGGAGCTTCAGGGGTGATGCAGGCCCTCCACCTATGCCAGTGCTGTGCTGGCGGTGTGCAGCAATTAGGTTGCGCACTCGCAGCCCGAGATCATCCCACCGCTTGTGGCAATCCTTGACCGTGCGCACAGTCACTCCAACAGCGGTGCACTTTTGTGCTGCTTCCGTCCAGATCTCCTTGCCACGCTGCTGGGTGCTGCGCCTTTGGTCAGCGCTGAAGAGCATAGGGGCATGTTCCACGACATGCTCCACGAGCACAGTCAAGTCGGGCTCGCTGAAGCATGGCTTCCGCTGTCAGGTGGCTGGGATGCGCAATGCCATTGTACTGACAGATTGTAGCAGTTCCCAGAGGTAGTAGGCCCTGTGGTCTCAGAGGATGACAGTGGATTGTGGTTTAAGTAATGGCCGCCGCTCTCCTTCTGGTTTTCGCAATCATGGTGTTTCCGGATCTGGTATTTCCGTATCTGTAATGGCAGAGGCGGATACGGATATACCACTGCTGTGGTTCACGGTGCATCCATGTCCGTGGGTGTTTACGTGCTGGCGGTGACACCGTTTCCGCAATAGACTGGTGCGCGCGACCGACAAACCGTAATCAGGCGTTCTTTCTGCATGCTTGCGGTCATGGAAATGGTGTCACCGCCGTCATGGAAACAACAGATTCCGGAGCAGCAGTCTTGCAATGAGGCCCAATGTATGTTCAACTTGTATGTCGGCTAGATTCCCTTCAGTGATCTTTCTTATTGATTACTGGGTGAAAGCGTACAAATCTCACTTTCAATTGGCAGCTTAAACAGCGAGAGAATGGGTAGCAAATAATCACCCTCTCCCTTTTGTATGTAACAACTGAGCTTTAACAACAATATTCTGCTTGATGGGATAACCAAAAATGACTTCAATTATTTCCTTTTTCTAGGCATGCACACAGTGAGCTGTCCATTTAACTCCCTGAGAGTTTTTCAGTGCTAGAAATCATTACACAGAGAAAGAGTGAAGGGCTCTCACTGTAGACACACCTGGGGACCTAACCTAGCGAGTGAGTCTATCAGATTCTGTCCCATACAGTTAAGCGCTGGGAGTTATAAGGGTCCACGGGCACTGGCGAGCAAGCTCCAGCCCCTGACTAGGTTCATAGAACATGGAGCGGATAAGTACCTCGGGTAACGGGCGATCCATACCATCGGATTACAAGATATTCCCTTTTATTGTAGACCATGAAGAACATACAGACACGGCTAAGCACCATTTGACCGTGCCTTTTAAACACTGCCATCTACCCTCTACCAAGTATCAACTACCAGCCGGTAGAGGTAGGTGCCTATGATAGTGATACCATGCAATTGTCTTGCCCACTGTCACACTATGGCGTTTAACCATCACAGAGGTCTATGTGAATAGATCAGTCTACACACATTGAAGGGGAGGCTGGACATACCTCCCTTCCCTTCACAGTCACCCCTTCCCCACCTCCCCTTTTCTTCGCTTGTGCCTTCCAAAGAATTTGGCACTTTTAGGTCTTGTGAATAAGACATTAGCATTTAGCTGATTGCAAATAATCATGGCTGTAACTTGTTAATTATGGCTATGCTGATGGAGCTAAGCAGTTGGGGGTAACCCATTACTTTCCCCTTTTGTCTACCTACAGGGGTCGGAGGTGACCGCCCAATCTGCTAACGCGGATAGATGTTGGAGCCATGCCATTTTCAGAATAAATTGGTCTTGAAGAAGATGACATCACTAGCATTAGTCTTCGAAACCGGTCGACCCTACAGATCATGAGATCCATCATGATCATGACGATATTCGTAGAGTTGATCTAAGATACGTTAAAATTACATACACTCACCTTCTGTGAGCACTCCTTTTAGGTTATCCCTACACACAGGGATATTTTACTATCTAAGAGTGACGATTGATGTTTTTTGAGCCTACTGCCCAGTGGATGAATAAAAATGGGAAAAAATCCCCTGTGGCAGCACGCCTCTTATGAACGCAGATGAGACATGATCCAATAGGAAGATCCGTCTCGACTTACTCTCGCTCCTTTGGATTTTTGATTGAAGTATGACTCATTGAATGTGAGAATTGGTGACTGCGACAATCTTCTCTCGCTATCCCTTTTAGATAGGCTGCACACTACCAGTCATGTAGGGAGAGCCTGTGTGTTTTTGTACGAATGACAATGTTACACTGTGTTAAAAGACTTGCTCCAAAAACCGTTCTACACAAAATATTTCCATCACCTCCAATGATGGCTTATAAAAGAGGCAGAAATTTGGAGCCTAAAGTGGTGTGAGCAGAAAGACCCCTCCGGGATTGTCAAATAGTACTAAGTACAAGGAAGAAGGGCACTTTCCTATGCCTTTCATGTGGTCACTGCAATAATGTACTGAAGGGCAAGATCATATCTCATCCACATACTGGCCAAAATATTCCTCTACGTTACTATGCAACATGCTTGACATCTGGAGCGACATATCATCAAATGCTTATGTGGCCTTCTGTATGTAGGCCAAACAACAAGACCGGTCAGAGAAATATGGACGGAACACAAATCTAATGTACAATGTATAAATGCCAAATCCCCAGTGGCCAGACACTTCAATGAACACAAATTAAATTCATGGTATTGGAAGTGGTTGAATGTCCCCAGAGGGGGGGCGGGACTTTAACTCTCGCCTCTTACAAAGAGAAATGTTCTGGATTTACCGATTAGACACTGTAGATCCCAGGGGGATGTATGAGGAGTTCTGTTTAAATTGCTTTGTTTAAACATTGTTTTAATGTTGTGACCCTAGTATGCCATGTCAGGATGGTACATGTTGTACAAATTGACACACTCCGTGACGAATAAGAATATGATCTGTCCTGTACATTTGTCATAGAGAAACATGCCTTGCGGTCTAGGCATTGCATAGAGTATACAGTTGAGATATGAGTAAGGAACAATTGAGCAGGCACATGTGGTCCCAGACTTTCGGGACCTTTAAATAAATACACAGTATGTATATCCTTGGAGCTAGCTATTCATTTTTTGACATGCAGTTAAAGAAAATCAATGTATGTATCTATATATTGAACATATTTATCATTGATTGCTAGAATAAATACCATGTCTGTAATACTCTGTCTATGTTACATGTAATCAGTGGCGTAGATGACCATCAGTTGTTAATACATATGTGAAACATCAGTACTCTAAGGAGCACAATGAACCAAAATTGGTTTTATTGAGACTGTATAGAACTACGACCATCTGGATGGATTCCCCATCCTGGCGTTGTAATTGTTTAATTTGTAAATGTTCTAACTCTTAATTTTATTTGCTTAACTCCATAACATATTGCCCCCCACAGTCTCGAGTTAAGTATAGTTTACATCATTGTGAAACAGGGATCTGAGTCCCTTTCAAGATGACGCCCACATTTGCTGGGGAGTTCCTCGTTGCAGCCCGGTGATGGCCCAACACGCTTACCTAACGTTAGAGTCACCACCACGTGACTTTCATTTCTGATCAGACCTTCACTTAAATCATCTGGCAGTTCTGCGGTTGCTTGTTTCTCTGCGTGCTTGGTTGAAGGGAGATCCAGAGCTTATGACCACATCCAGGTAACATTGTGAGCTACATGTGGTGGCGAAATACTACATGATCTAGTACTCTGATCGATTGGATCCGTCTTTTGCAGTGTTTGTAACTGAAGTTATATGAAACAGACACCTGCCTGTATGACTTTTGTAGGAACGTATAGAGATGGTTCGTCTAGTACACGGGGTAAAAGAATCTTGCCAGGTTGCCGCCTAGGTGGTGCATGACATATTGGAGAACTCGACACCCTGTAATATAGGAGTGTCAGGTAAGAGAGCTTTTCAAATCGATATGTGGAGCTCAGTAGTCTGTGTACTACGGAGTTAAGTAAGTCACTTGCAATCTTCAGATTTCTGATCCCTGCTTTCTTGGGAGATTGGACTGTACCAGAAAAAGGCCAGGTAGGACGTGTTTCCATTACCTAGCTGTATAGGGGAGTTCCCTACCATTTTGTGGTTGTTGAGCACAGAAGAATGGATAACGGCTGCTTGTACTCATAAGTATGTGAGATTTTAACTTATATTGAATAAAATACACCATTTTCGGTTCACTAGTAGACCAGAAAATGTTCCTTGTATACCCCATGACACTGGTGACGGTGGTTACTTGCACAGGCACGAAAAATGGTAATGCATTTGGAGACTCATATAGACAAATATTACTGATTTTGTAATTGATAAAGTTCTTTTGGGTCTTTTTCTCTCTGGTGTGAGTTTCTCTTGAAGAAGGGGAATTTATCCCCGAAACGCGTCGACCATAGACTTCGCTTTGACCTCCTTAGGAAGAATATTTGAATAAATATGTCATGAATATTATGGCATTATAGCTGTGTATTTGAGATGCTTTGACTCACTTGAACACAAGATTATTGACATTTTGACTGTTTTGCAGTGGGACGGGAGGGTCCATAGATTGGACTCTTGTAGTTCCCATTGTTTTTACCACGATCTCGTGTCAGGGTCGTCATTCCTCCCCTTCACCCAAATTGTGTATAACTTTTCATAACTTAAATTTTCTTTTTAATTTAGTGTTCACTGACGATATTTTTGCCAGGAAAGATTGAAGTTGCAGAATGCAAAATAATGTAAGCCTGAAAAAAAACCTTCCTTTCACACAACTGTATTTCTCTCACTTTAATAATCACTAAACAAAGTTTTGTAGTAAAATCGCTGGGATAAAGATTACATTTGTCACAGCCCTCCAGCTTGTTTTGCAACTTTTTAAGAACATTTAACTATCCCTGTAAAGCAATGTGTTTTTTTCCATGTTAAAGTGGTGGACGTAATTACTAACTTTGAAAAAGTACGTTTTCTTGTGTAACTTTAAATAGCTTGTAAGTGTACACCCACGTACTGGGCAAGCCAGCTGTTAGGAGTCTCTAAGATGGAATACATAACCCATCACTTAAGACTTAAAAGAAAGGAGTAATTGCAGGCAATTAAGGCCACAATAAAGGGCCGGGCTGCGTGCAGGCCAGTCAAGGAGCTCTCTTCAGCAGCGAGATGTAATTGGCTTTGCTGCAAAGTCAACAAGCCCACTTTAAGTGGACTTGGCAGCACTCCCAGGGCAGGTCTTCATCTGCTGTCCCTGGGGAGGGGGCACAGCATTTTGCAGGGGTGGTCAGTGCCCCCCCCAGCCCCTACCATAGCCACAAAGAACAATGGTCTGGAGCATTACCCAGAGCAATGCCAGAGGTAAAGATTAATTCTAAACCTTCCAGTCATCACCTCTTTTGTTTTTCTTTAGTCAGCCCAAGTGGAGCGGATATGCCCAGATGTGGATCCCATGCCTGCTAGGCCTAGAGGCCCAAGCTACTCCTCACTGATGAGGCCCAACAAGGCTGAAACATATTTGGGGATGCCTGTTGTCTCGTGCAGAAGGGATGTGAGCGAGCGGTTCGGGCTGAACTGCGCCTTTTGGGGTGGGACTAAGCCTGATTTGCTTAAAGTCTTTCCCCTTTGTAATGGCTTGGCAGGTGAAGAACGATGGTCTGGAGGGTTGCCCGAGAGGGTTTCCCCTCCCCCTGAAGCACTCCCATGTGCACCCTCTTCTTAAAAAAAACCTCTGTTGAGCCTTCCTGCCCGGCTAACTATCGTGCAATCTCCATCACTCCTTTCCTGGGCAAACTCCTGGATAAGCTGGCCATCTCCCAGCTTAATCTTCACTCTGAATCCGTTGGCTGTCTCCATGACCATCATTTTAGCTTGAGAGCTGGCAGAAGCATGGAAACTGCTCTCCTGAACATCTGTGAAGACCTGCTCTCCAACCTCGACTCCAACACCCCCTTTGTCCTCATCTTACTTGATCTCTCTTCTGCCTTTGACACGGTCAACCATGCCATCCTGCTCAACTGTCTCTGTGATAACCTGGGTATCACTGATCAGGCCTTGGCTTGGCTGACCTCCTTCCTCTCTGATCGACCCTCCCAGGTCCAACTTGGGTCCTTCCTCTCCTCTATCTCTATCTCTATCTGTGGTGTTCCCCAGGGGTCTAACCTCTCTCCCTGGCTGTTCAACCAATACCTGGCACTGGTTGCCCACCACATTGCTGCTCTCTGCCCCAACTTTCAGTGCTACGCGGATGGCACTCAACTCATTTTCAGGCTCCCCTCTGCCACCTCTTCTCCTTCTCTCATCTCTAAATGTCTTTCCGCCATCCATGAGTGGTGTGCTGCCAATGATCTCTGCCTTAATACCAGTAAGACCGAGATTCTCCTCATTGGCACACCTGCTCTCTCCTTTCCTGTCACTCTCTGGCCAGTCTCTCTTGGCCCTCTTCTTGCTCCCACCTGTGAGGCTAAAAACCTCGGGGTCATCTTCGACTCCACACTTTCCTTCTCTCATTACATCTCTGACGTCTCTAGGAAGTCACACTACCAGCTGCACCTCCTCAGAGGTACTTTTCCTTTCCTCTCCTTCCCCCAGAAGCTCACTGTCTCCAGAGCTCTGGTTCTCTACAGCCTGGACTACTGCAACACCTCTTTCTAAATCTGCCTGCTTCTACTCTCCGCCATCTGCAACCCATCCAAAACAGGACTGCGAGACTTGTGCTTGTCCTCAAGCCCAGGGATCGTATCTCTCCAGGACTGGAATCACTGCACTGGCTCCCTGTGGCGGCGAGGATTAAGTTAAAAACCCTCTGCATTGTCCACAAGGCCTTCTGGGGCCTGGGACGTAAATACCTCTAACTATCTCTTCCTAAATATCTTCCTTCTCGAGCTCTTCGCTAAACCGCCTCCAACTCCCTCAGGGTTAGTTGCTTCTCCAAGCAGCGAGTTGGTGGTAGATCTCTTTCTTCAGCTGGGGCCTCCCTCTGGAACAGCCTCTCTGCCTCTCTGAAACTTGAGGAGAACCATCTCTGTTTCCGGATGCACCTCAAGACCTTCGTCTTTGCTTCTGCTTTCTCTCCTCCTCTCCCCTGCTGAACTCCTGTCTGAATCTGATACTGCACTGGCTACCTGGCTACCCTCAGATCTCAGGCCCAGGTCCCCTCCCCTTCCAGTTGCACACCAGCACTGATCCCCCCCACACCCCTGGCAACCCTTGCACTCACCGCCAGCTGGCCGCACTCCTATTTATTGCCTCTATTTATTTTACTGTTATCCTATGTACTGCACTGCCCCCTCCCCTTTCCCCTGCACTTTTCCCCTTCCCCCCTCCCCTGCACTTGCGCGATCTCAATGGCAAGTGGCCTAGTAGGATCGTTGTCTCTGTCTTCCCGCTGTTTCCTCTCCCTTGCCTCGTCGCGCCTTGAAATGCCATATCATATCATATCAATGCCAGAGGTTAAGATTAATTGTAAACCTTCCAGCCATCACCTCTTTTGTTTTGCTTTGGTGGGAAAGAGGACACCATCACTGTGTGGAAAGATACGTTCAAAGAAGTGTTTGTGTGCAAGTGTGTTGTAAATGAAATGCATGCCTGTGTGTATGTGTGTGTGAGAGATATGTGTGTGTGCATGTTTGTTATAGTGTGACTAACCATGTGTGACACATGCATGTGTGTGTTTGTCCCTGAGGCACACCAACTGCAAATATTGTGTCCAATTTCACGCTGGCACATATATATTGGGAACACAGGTAGCATCAAGATGTTTATTACTGTGTAGTGATACCATAGCCTTCCTGCATGAAAATGAGATCACTGGCAGTGTTCGTATATATTGTGGGGATGGCATGAGGAAAATGTTTTAAAGTGGCAATGCTGGCCTGTATAGAGGGCACAGATATTATGAACTATTGCTTTATCGTGGCCATGTTGGCAAATATTGTGGGCCAAGCATCAGGAAATTGTGTTACAGTGACATTGCTAGCATATATTATGGCCAGTGGCATATGAACATGTGCATTACAGGAGCAGTACTGACATATATTCTGAGAATGGGTATCATAAAATGTGCTGTACAGTGGCAATTCTGGCATAAAGAGTGAGCCTAGTCATCATGGAAGTATATTTTAAAGTGTCAGTGCTGGTGTACACTGTGGGCAAAAGCATAATGATGTATATCCTACACTAGCAATGCTAGGATATATTACTAATACTGTCATCACGAAAGTGTGTCTTACCGTGGCAATGATGGCATATATTATGGACACAGCCATCATGAATTTGTTGTAAAAGGCTCCTGTCTACGCTTGGTAACCTGGCATCTATCGCATCTTTCCATGTGTTACTCCATAGAACAAATTGTACATTGAATACACTTTTGTCCAAGTTTTGTCAAAACGTCTGCTGTTAAATTTCACCCTATTATTTAAAAATAAAAAAGAAATCAGGCGATTGTGGGGATCTTCCATTAACCCCGTCTTCACAAGTTGTTTTGGGCTCTGTCACTACACTCGGATGATAAAGCAAACTCAGGGAAAATATTCACGCACAAAATTGGAAAAAATCACCAGCTGTCACTGATCATGAATACTTTATGATGGAAGTGTCCCCACAGTTGCCCCCTGAGCCCACTGCACCAAAAGCACTCCCTGACACAGTACGCTCCTTTGATTTTGGTGTTCAAAGGACACACATTTTATTTTGCCTGGTAGCTATGCACAGTGGCAGCTCTAAGGAAGGCATAGTATCAATAGTAGACACAGACACAATAGATGCACGTTTTGAAAACCTTTATTTTGGTATTTTGGTACAGTTGGCAGAATTCCAAACTGGCCCTAACTCTATAATGGGAGTAGTCTTAACTGTTAAACAACACACAAGTCCAAATCAGTCTAGTCAAAATAAAAAGGCATATACTAAAAGAAAAACGAACCTGGCCTTCCTTCTAAAATGACAAATGTGTTAAAGGAATACCAAAAGGAAAAATAGTGTCTCAAAAGAAATGTCAGAATGGCTTAGGTAACAACTCCCTTCCCCATGTTCAGCAGCACGGGGTCTCGAGAGTTTCTTAAAAAGGATAGGTGGATGGCACAGTTCTATATGTCTTGAACACTTTGGCTTGCTAGTACAATTCAACAGTTCGGGCTTGGGCCTCAAGCTCTTGGCAGTTCAATCTGTTCCTTAGGCTTCGCCCGCCTTGTCATAAATAAACAGTTCTACTCTTGACTTTTACTTTGCCAACATTGAACACAGGCTTCCGTCCGCCATGCTCAAGCCTCTCTTTCCACATTCACCTTTTCAATTTATTACAGTTCAGCACAGGCTTACCTCCTCTGGGCTCGAGCCTGTCTTTATCTTTGTGGGGCTTCCCTTCCCTACTTTCTTTAACACTTTACTTTACAGTTCAGCACAGGCTTCCCTCCTCTGGGCTCGAGCCTGTCTTTATCTTTGTGGGGCTTCCCTTCCCTACTTTCTTTAACACTTTACTTTACAGTTCAGCACAGGCTTCCGTCTGCCAGGCTCAAACCTGTCTTTCTCTATGTGAGGATTCCCTTCTCCAGGTTTTGTCTTTATCTCGTTTTACTGTCGAAGACTTTCAAAACTGCTAGGATTTTATGTAGACCTCTGCATGACCACTTCGACCTCTCTTTAAACATTCAACAATCTTCCTCATCTCGTAACACCAATGCTTCTTGGTACTTGTAGTTTCTTATTCTCTTTACTTTGCCCTCTTGGCCTCTTTCAAAGTTCATATACTTTGCCCTCATGGCATATTCAGAGTTCAAATACTTTGCTTTTCACTTATTCAACTTTTATTTGGGATCACGGTTACTTTCCTGCCTTCGGTTCCCGTTCTAACATACTTCAACTCAGAACATTTCACAGAGACTTACAAATGTGCGATTCCGCCTCGCAGGACTACTCTGGTACTTTGTATATTTTCTTTACAATTCATCAATTGTCCTTTCCACTATGCGTTTTATCGGCACACGCGCAGCCTTCAACTTTTGGATACATTTACTTTTCCTTTTAACACAAACAGGCTTTTGTTTATGTTTATGTTTATTGAATTTATATAGCGCTTTACTCCAAAGCGCTTTACAGTTTAACAACAGGTACAATAGTGAGAAAAGCATAATTACAAACATGAAACAAGTCATTAGAACAATACGTAGAACAATTTACTAAAGGAGGGGAGAGTGGGGGAAGGGGAGGGGAGAGGGCATTGTTGCCTTCGATAACTCACTAGTCGTGTTAATTGGGCTGCTTTCTTTATCGCCTTTCAGGCAGCAGTCAAAGCCATTTCCAAAGCCTCCTCTGCTCCTCCCCAACTGTGTCGTTCACCCGGGAGGGTAGCAAGCCACTTTGAAGCACCTTGAAGGTTTCTCCTTTTCGCTCACTCGGATTCAGCCTTTGAACGCTTACAGCTTCCCGAAAGTGTGTAATTCTCTCCTGGCTCTCTCTCGTTCTTCACAACTGCCGATCAGCCCCTTGGCCTTCCAACTTCCATAGCCTGGTTTGCATCAGCCCCGAAAGAGCTGCTCCTTCTCGTACCCAGCCTTGCTCGCTGTGTGCCTGTGCATGCCAACTTTTATCATGACGGGGAGTGTTAACAAGTGGCAGGTGTGAATAGTTAGGATTACTTGCCTGACTCCATCTTGTCTCATTAAAGGGACAGAAACAAAAGGTATGGGCGGGCACTGCTGGTTAATTTAAGTTGAACAACATAATTCAATTTTCCTTAGGAAGTTGATGGTGAGACCCAACCCAACCAGTGTACACTTACACTGGAGATAACAGAAAGCAAAAAAGTAAGTCCAATGAACAATCATCCATCAGACCATGGGTCGCCAATGATGTAGTGAAGACTATTGCAGAATTAAATCCAGTTTATTCACTGTTGAAAAATAGTCAATCAGTTTCCATTTATCTGGCTAAATGAATATACTTACAAATGCTTCTATTGATAATTTTAATGTTAAAAGTTCATCTTAGAGTGAGGAGGCAGAATTCAAGCAAATTGCAAATGCATTTCGGACCAGACTTACGGTCCTTCTTCAGGGCGAATTCTATTTTTACAAAATACCTATTTTAGTTGAAGAGGTATATCAAATGAAACTATTACATACATTGTGCTTAAATGTCCGAGTCACATACATCTTGGGTTGTTAACATGTTAAATCTCGTATATTAAACCTCAGTACATGCCTATTGGCTAAACCAAACCATTATGTCTAACTTTACCATCTTTATGATCAATTATAGCGCCAGTACCTGCATTTAGATGAGCCTTTGCTGCATTTCTTGATGTGGCCACCTAAAATAATATTGTCCTTCTTAAAGGAGTCCAAGGCACGATCCCATTACTCATATCCAATCCACACGTGAATATTCTTAAGATTGCATACTCTGCAGAAATAATTAGAAAACACCTTCTTTCTAATATCTCAATGTATGCAGTATATCATTAAATTGCAATCAGATTGAGTGTCTTAAACATATGCATGCTAATGGTTCACAGTCATACCTTGTCACAGAGGTAGTCTAACTTATCACATAAGTTTGTGTAGCGCGGCAATGAGGATTGTAGTGCAGAGCGTGTATCTGGCGCGCCTGCTATGATGTGCGTAGGGCCTGCGTTATACAAGACTATGGCTTAGTATCGGATTAATAAATAATCCTAGGCAAACAGCTAAAAGCTAGCTGTGCTACGATCGCTCACCTGAATCTTGCTCTCATTAAAAGGACAGAGCCATTGCAAGCCAGTAGAGGTAATCTTCCTGGCCTAATTCCTTATCTTCCTCGGCTCAGTAGTGCTGTCAATGTGAAGTGGGGAGGAATTATGGGAACTGTAGTTTCCCATAAAATAAGCAGGGAAAGGGGTTAGATGGGTTGAGGGGAAAAGGGGGAATACCATGTCTCGCCAACAGGTGCTTCTCCCCACTACCCGAGGACCCTCTACCCAGGTGATCCATCCTCCCTTGTCCACAGTCAGGGTCGGCTCGGGATCCAAAAGCGATGGCCTTTCCCTGGCTACTTGAATACGGGATCCCTGGGGACTAGGTTGTGAAACACCCTCTGGTTTTTCACACAGCATAAAAAACAAGATTTAATTTTATGACTAATATAAGAAAGCACACAATGTAGGTGTGGCTGTACAACTTTATTTCCGCATTCCTTCCTATCAACACTCACTTTTGTGCTCACCGAGCAGGAGCTAGTTTATATACCAACTTCAATCTTTGCTATTTCTTCAGATTCAAAAACTGTAGTATTTTATTTACTGAATTCCTGTCAGATTATCACATTTTAACACAACACATAACTGCATGATCCCTTAATTGAGGTAAAACACAGAAAACTTGTCTTCTTTTGCGATTGTTTAGGAGAACAAGGCGAGTTCAGGCACAACTCCTGCTCCAAGTTATTCTCACGTTGGCAAAGGGTAGAAAGCGACATTAAAATGCTAAGTGTGAAATCTGGTTTTTCATTAAAGGAAAGGGTAGCGAAAAGCAACATTTAGAAATGTCTGCGTTTTTGAAGCAGAACCTAATATTGGATGACAGCCAGCGTAAAACAGGGATTAGAGCAGGGTCTCTAGGCACTGCAGTATGCAGGGAAATTAGAAGGCCAGATGGACCTAATGGCCTTTTTCGGTGGGTCAATAAGAGGGTCCATTGTATTTCCAGGTCGCAGCATGCCAGTATTGAGCCAGGACATAAGACTCCGAAACCCTGACTCCAATCAGGGTCAGCTGTGGAATAGGTTGCATGTCTGGCCACTCCTTGAGACGTTTGGGCCTCTCCTGCATGCAACACAGGGACAGGCAAGACTTCCTAATCCACGAGTCCCGCCTCCTTCCCTCAAAGAGCGCAGTTCTTCAAAGGCACAGGGTTTAGAGGCCCATGTGGGAGAGCAGTTCCCTCAGGGGAAGTCTTCAGGCCCTTCACCAGGGGCTTCCATTGGGGGAGGAGAGTCCCTGGCTTTGCAAACAGTATAGGGCTTCAGAACAGATATCGCTGCCGCTCTGATGACTGTTCACAGGAGTGAGATCTTGGCGTCACAAGAAGGGCGTCAGTTGATCGAACATGAGGTGCAGGAGTTGTTGTAAAAGGGGGGCGAAGTAAAGTTGCAGGCACCTTCCAGAGAGGGTCATCAACAATATCTTTCTGATGGCAAGAATGAAAAAGGTTTTCACCTGGTCAAAATGTGAGAGAACTTAAAAGTTTCATCATCTACCAGCATTTCAAGATGGAGGCGGCAGAACAATTGAGGGATGTTTTATGTCTGGGGGAATGGTGGCTCTGGTTACATCTACAAGATGCTTACCTGATGGTCGCCATTTGTCTAGAGCACAGGAAGTTCCTCCAGTTTTCCTGTGAAGGAAGACAACACCATTTCAAGTTCCTCCCATACCGCCTGGCATCCACTCCCTGATGCTTCATAAGATTGTTAAGATTGGTAGCAGCATTTTATTTAACCATAGTTGGGGCAGTTGAGGAGGCTCAGAGACTTTTTAATCTGGCAGTTTGTCTCTTGTAAAACCTAGGCCTGGCAGTGAACTGGGAAAAATGAGAGATAAGCCAGGAATGTAGACTCAAGCAATAGTTCCAGTCCTTCTGCACTTCTGGGCTCTCTATAGGTTACAAATTCAAGTTTTAAGACTTGGGTTAAGTTACTCAAGTTGGGTTCCACTTTTATGCTGATGAATCTAGATGCCTGGAATGAGTGCGCCCTGTTTCCTTCTGTCCCAGATCTACGCTTAGAGCCAGATGCAAACCAGAGAGGGTGGGGCACAAGATTCAGTTCACTTTGGACTGAAGGGGCATGGTCACAGAAGGAGTCAAGCTGGCACATTAATTGTTCAGAGATGCTTGCAGGTTCTTTTGCTGTACGCAGCTTTACAAAAGGTTGGGCTTGATGTGTGATAAGCCTCCTTCTGGATGATGTGTCAGTGGCCTGTTATATAAACAAGCTGGTTGCGCAAAATCCAGGAGACTGTCCGATGTAGGACCAGCCTTCTTGGATTTTTTTCTCAGGCTCCAGATCAAGTCCAGGTGGAATATCTTCCAGGAGTATTGAATCAGGTGGCAGATTGGCGTTCCAGGTTTCTGGAGGACTCCAGCAATTGGGGACTGGTATGGTCAGTATTTCCCAATCTAGAGCGGCAGTGGGCTCTTTTTTGTTTAGCTCCGTTTGCATCAAGACTCAACAATCAAATTCAAGAATATTTCCGTTTGAGGCCTTCTTTCGGCAATGATTGAGAGTACTTTTCTTTTAATTAAGAAGCAGTGGGCAGATATTCCTATTCCTATGTTAGGCTGCTCCAGCCTGGCTTTTGGTGGCACTGGAGATGGCCCAAGTTGTTCCATTCATTTTACCAGTGTCCACGGAACTACTTGTGATCAAAAAGGTCAGCCCCGCCCCAACCTTGATCCTCACAGGGCCCCTACACCTAATAGAATAGCATCTTTCGGGGACATGTAGGCCTTGCAGGGAGTTTCATCAACATGTTCTGACTTCATCCTTCATGTGGGTGTACTTTGCTGCTTAAGGTTTTTGGGTTGGCTTTAGTCATGGCAAAACCTGGATCCTGTGCGAGCAGATGTGCTACAGGCAGTTAATAATTTGGCTTCTTTGACCTCTTTGTTTGAATATCGTACCATTAATTTTTACGGGTCTGCTATATCTTCTTTTCATTCTCCAGTGAGCAGTATACTGTTGGGGGGCTTATTTTTGGTATGCTGTCTGCTCAAAGGTATTTTGTTGACTGTATCTTAGCCGAGATAGTCCTGTCTTTGGGATGTTAACAGAGGATCTTTGTTTCGTGAATGGCTAGCTGATAAAGAGATCTCCTTGCAAAAACCTCAGGCATAACTGGTCATGTGTTTCTTATGTTTCCTAATCACCTCCATTTAAACCTAGCTGCCTTTGAGTATAGCATCTGTGTTACACTTAGCTGCTTTTTTTTAGTATAGCCACTGTTATATTTTGCTGAAAGTTGAGCATAGCGACTGTTATATTTAGCTGCCTTTTTGAGTATATCCACTGTGTTATATTTAGCTGCATTTTTTTGTATAGCCACTGTGTTATATTTAGCTGCAATTTGACTACAGCCACTGTGTCACATTTAGTTGCTTTTGAATATAGCCACTGTGCACAATTTAGACCTGCTTTGAATTCACCCCCTTTCAAATTCAGCTGCATCTACGAAACCAAGAAACCAGCCAGGACACATGGGTACGTATTACACTCAATGCTTATGGAACATAGTCGAAGGCATTGCCACCCACACACACGCATCTGCTGTCATACACTACTCTAAGAGACATTGCACGACACCTCTGCCATAAGAATACAGCTATCCCCAGTGCTCCAGATAAGATTTTGAGGTGGGAGTATTTTACTCTCTATTTTTAAACTTTGAGAGTAAATGTGATTTTAAGAGAGTAAAAATGACTTTTCTCCTTCGCAAGAGAGTAAAATGTATGCGACATCCAGCCGACGTGTGAAACAACTGTATGGAAATCATTACTATGCGGCAGCTTTCTACATTGTGATAGAATACACCTTTCATTATTTCTGGCCATTTGATCTCTCCTGTATATATTTAAATGTTCAAATCACAAAAACCTAGCCAATTATATAGTAAAGCATACATGAATTTGTATTGTGTGTTTTGGGATTCAATAGCAGAATTGTCTTTTGATGTTTAATGAAAGTCCTAATTTCCTGGAGCTATTACTACCTAATGGTATGCCAATGTTATGATACAACAGTGCAGAGAGGCAAGGACTCCATGCTAATCTAGTGGTCAAATGGTTATTTATATAGCTCTTTTGGCAAAGTGTTGTACATAGAACATATTTATCACAATTATCACCAACTCCTTTATCGACCTCGAAAGGATGAAAGGCTGAGTTGGACTTGCCGGGTTTCGAACCCGCAACCCACAGATCATGCAGAGATTGCAGCAACGAGTGCTCAACTGGCCGGCTATCTTATTGGCTAACATCCTTCATAGATTAGTTAACTGAGTATCTACTGAGGTATAATGATCACAGTAACTAGATGTATGACAAACCATGTATGAAGAGCTACATAAAGTTAAATAACTATCTGGATATCATAGGGACAGGTTTTGCTGAGTTTCTATTTCAATTACCAATGTAATTTTCATTTGTTTGTTTTTGAACAGCGCTTGCACTTGCTTGAGAGTCAGGTTTTGGATGTTTTCTTTGTAGTCTTGAAGAATTGAGAGGCTAGAACACCTGTGATCAGTGTAATGACAATTACCCTTGAGCAAAGACTTTACTGCCACTGACCATTTATAGTAATGTAACCCATTGACTGTAAGGTGAATCGATGTAAACTAGACACTGCATAGTCATCATTTACACACAGTTTTCATAATTAGACAGTAAATTAAATTAGAAGTGTACAAATGAACTGCCTCTGCACGATTATGCACACAGCACCGGAAAAATACAATTGTGCAATACTGGTTTGCTTTCACTGAAAAAAAAAACATAATCTCAGTTGCAACTTAGTTTTCCATTTTGTTGATTATACAATCCTAAAATTCTAAGAAAACATGCACAGTTCTTCTGAAGCTGAATGGAAAGAAACCATTCCTTTTATCACAGTGTGCAGTTTATTTTTTGAAAGGCTTCAGAGAAATACATTCTGTTTCAGAAGTGGCTTGCAATTACATCCATGTAGATAAAAATCACAAGAAGCCTTCTAGTTTCTGTCAAGTAACCTCACCTTTGCACTGCCCTCTGCTCTAAACCTGTGTGTAAATGTACCCAGGAAAATAATAAAGCTGGCGTATTTACAAGATTTTCATGCATAAAAAGGCCTGGTACTCTCCTTATCTGGAGCCCTGGCTATCCCCCACAACAAAAATGTGGTCTGGCTGCACATATAATGAACCTCCTGCTCTTAGATACTCTCCAGACTACCTCACAATGCCCATCCAAATGCCAGCTCAACAAAGGTAGCTAGCTGCAACTTGGCCACCCCTACCTAGCTTCGTATTGGCTAAACGCATTCTTAACTCCTCTGACGAATTTCCCATACCTGGACTTCGGTCCCATGAGGGCGTCCCCCAACATCGCTTTGAGACCAAACCAATGGGAAAAGGCGCTATACAACTGAGAATTACATTATATTACATGAGGAACCATCAGCGGGTCTGTGAATGCCCACATGCCAGTTTTATCCCTTTCCAGAAATCTCATCTCTTGCCTGGGTGGGACAGATGTCTCCTCCTTTGAGGTCCACTCAGCTTGTGGGGCAGTGGCTTTCTGGGCCTTTTGAGCTCGGGCCACACCTGAAGACATTCTCATGGCTAATGATTGGTCCAGGGAGGAACAGGAGTTTTAGACCTTTTATTGAAACCTGTCATGTTGCCTTCAATGACACCACAGGAAGTGACATCAGAAAACATTTGACCCCAGTGGTGGGCAAAGATAATCTTTATTAAAACATGAGACCAGAGACAATTCTAGAACCAGCAGCTCTAGGTTGGCAGCTTAAAAGCTGAGCTCCTGTGCCATGTACTCATCTTCTACTTTATACACAATGACTGACATCAATCTTCCTGAAACATCCCAACCAGCGACAAGACCGAAAGGTGGCAGAGATGATATTACAGAGAGTGAAAGGAGAGAAGGCAAACTACTGGAACTTTTGACCAAGGTGCAAGCTGACATTGCACAGATCCAAACAAAACTGTTTTCTTCAGAGGCGAAATATGTTGAACTGTCTACCAAGGTTAACTCAGTGGAGAATCATTTATAGTGAATGGGTGATGAAACAAGGAGAGTGGCTGAGCAAATAAGAGAACTGCAAATTCAAAATGAGAAGTTATCTCTCAAATGCTCTGAACAGGAAATATTTTCAACAAGGAATAATATTCGCATTTCAGGATTTTAAGAGAATATTGAAAAAGGCTGTCGTATAGATTTTCTGGAGAAAAGCTTAATTAAATTACTTAATCTAGACCCTAAATAGCCCTTAGAAATGAAGAGGGCTCACAAATCACTGGGACCAAAGCCAACAATTGGACAGAGGCCCAGACATTTAATTGTGACATTTTTGATATTCCCTGAGAGGAAATTGATTTTAAAGAGAGCATGTGAGCTAGGTGACCTTGCTTGGGGAGGTCATAAAATAAGAGCTTTGGGGGCTTGAGCAAAGATGCCCTATAAAAAAGAAAAGCTTTTAATGTGCCTAAGGAGAAAGCAAGGAGCAACAATTTGAAATAGTACATGTCATAACCTCCTATTATTAGGGTGGCACTAGATGGCCAGATCCCTTCTTTTGTTGATCATCGTGGTGCAGAAGCATTTTTATCTGATCTAGCTCAAGAGCCGATGGAAGAATCTGCAATCACACAGAGATATTTAGTAAATGGAAGGCAGAAGAGATGAAAATCTCCTTTGGATGATCTGGATTACTTTTTGTCTTTTTATTTGCTCTTACACGAGGCTACTGTAACCTTAAAAAGGCTTTACGTGACTTTATGGCTTCATCTTATATTTCACATTCATTGACATGTTAGATAGCTCACTTTCAAATGTTTCTTTTATTTTTTACCATGTCCTTGATAGCAGGATTTTTCGACATTTAAAACCAAGCAAGGATCACCCGGCATTGATGGGTAACAGGTGATGAAGCATTGAAACAACCCCGGAGGAAAAACTTTTCGCGGGTGCTCATACAGCCTTTGCTAGAGGATAATGGACATTGCGCTATCGTGGTAAGGAGCAAGTGCAGCAGTATGGGGGGCTGGCTTTGAGAAGTTGCAGCACAGATCTTTTTTTTAAAGCTCCATATACGAATGGAAATATGTTGATGAGTCTAATATCTTGTGGGTGATTCTAATGTTATACAGTGACTGGGAGACACAGTGGAAACTGGAAAAGTGAAAGCAAAATGGGTAAACTATGGCTTTTGATTTACCACTTACTCACAAGTCAAAGTTCTGGTTACGAGATATTTCGCATGACACTCTTCTTTCTGCTTCTTTTTGCCCTTATTTCTAACTTTCTTTTTTTTAAATATGATTTAGGCTTGAAGCATTCGTCTTATAGTTATAGGGTAGCTAGATTTGTTAATTAAGCTCGAAGCACTGTGTAAGACTGCAATTGGGGTAGCTCAAGATAGGCACTGACTAGTGCATTTTACATAATATTTTTAAATATAAGTCAAACCTGGGTATACTGATATATGCAAACTTATAAGAGTTTCATTTTTATTTTTTCATTTCTTTTATTTTTGAACAACAATTTGATCAAATGGTTGGTCCAATACTTACATTGATGTTGTTGAGATAGGTTGTACGTACTCATTTCTCCTTCAGACGACCTGTAAATATGTTTTTATGTAACCATAGAGTATATACTAGTTGTGTCAAATATCCTAAGTAACTCAAACAGTCCTTAACTGTGTTGGGAACGGTCAATATTTCTGGGGGTGGGTTGAATGCTGTTATAATTAATGTGGGGCAGACAAGTGAGTAGTGTTTGCATAGGGGAGGGTACTTGGTTTTGATATACTTCTAATGGGCACTGGTTACTGGGGCTTTGTGGCTCAGAAAGGGATGTGTATTGAATGGTTTATTACTTTTATCCAGTCTGGGTTTAAACCGGACTGCTACCTTGTTGGCATATCTTAGTTTTTTCTGTTTTTTTATGCATCTTTTGTTTTGTCTAGTTATGTCATTTGTTTGTGGAGTGTTCTGTGTAATGGATTTGTTATGACCCAGGATTCTGGGTTTTGGTTTATGATACTCCAACAGTCAATTTCTATTCCGTTTGCTCAAAGAAACTTTTTCTAGAGTAAGTAACACTGCTCGAGTGATTAGTAGGGTTATGGAGAAATGGATATTGACCTTTATGTGAAATGGGGAATTGACAGTTGTGACTTGGAATTTCAAAGGTCTGAATGGCCCATGGAAGAGGAAAAAAGTGATGGCGAGGATATGTAGGGCCAAGGCAGACTTGGTCTTTTTACAGGAAACACACCGACACACCGAAACGATAAGGCAAAAAGTATCCAACTAGCTCAAGATATTCTCGTGAAAAATCTAATTGTTTTTTCTTGAAGATCGGGAGGGGTTAGTATTTTGATTAGAAAAGGCATGAATATTAAAATTGAGAGAGTAGAAATCGGTGGTGAGGGCCGGATGATTTTTGTAAATGTACTTTATGGTGGCAAGGTACTTACGTTAGGATGTATTTATGGTCCGTGCTCTCCAGGGATCATGTTTTTTGATGAAATCACTCTATTGTTTGATATGCATGGGGGAAACATTAATTTTAGGAGGAGACTTCAATAGTGTAATTGACCATAAAATTGACCCTAATGGCCAATGCAGGTTCACACATTTTGGGGAATGTTAAGAATAATCTTTTTCTAAAGAGATTTGATTTGGTGCATCTGTGGAGTGTTATGCATCCATCCTCAAAGGAATAAACATTTTACACATGGTGCAAGACTCATTTTCTAGTGTAGCCTATATATTAATATCTGACAAACTAATAGACAGGGTTTTTGGTGTAGATATTAGGGAACATGAAATTTCAGATCATGGGTTTGTGGATCTCCGTTTGGGCCTTGGTAGGGAAAGTTTTGCTTTTGTAAGGTGGCGTCTTAAAACAGGGATTTTAGAAGATTTAGAAACAGGGACAGATATTTATCGAGTTGTTTTTTAGAGAAAATATGTGCTCAACAGATGCCATGATGGTATGGAATAGCTTTAAAGCCGTAAGGGGTGAACTGATTGATAGGACTTGCTATATTAGGAAAAAAGGTTTCATGGAACTGAAGTCACTTGAGACAGAACTCTCTCACTTCCAACAGAGATATGCACAAACTAGGAAGGTCGCAGACTGGCTGAAGATGACTTGTGTACAAGAAAATGTAGCTAATAAGACAAAACTGATGGCAGACAGAGGCCTTTTCTTTATGAGACAGAAATATTGGGAATGTGTAGATAAAGTGGTAAACTGTTGGCCAACAGGTTGAAGGGGATGACTGAAAAAGCATATATTCAAGGTGTAGAGGATGAACATGGCTGTATAGTGGTGAGAAGTACTGATATATTCAAGTGCTTTCACTCTTTTTATGAAATGTTGTATGATGAAGTGTCAAGTGCCTGGTCACTGGGTTTCTGCTTACTGAAATGCTGGTTCGAGGTTCAAGACGACTTGTAGATCTTATTGGAGGCACCGGCTCATGGGACGTCCAGGATGCTGTGGTCAGTGCAGGCAGGAGACCTAGTCCCCTTCCATCCTCAGCAACTGCAACCCCGGACTGGATTAGGGACTGGTTCCCCCACACCACAGGCTCACCTCTCGGAATCAACAAGGTGTGAAGGCAGTGGAAACCACTGAACCGGGAGGTGGTATGTCTCAGGGACAAGGTGCCAATAGGGAGCCTCCCCTATGACAGAGATAGCAGATAATGCAAGGCCAAGGCAGAGGAAGGAACAAGACTTAGTAAGGAGGAGGAGCATGGAACTAAAAAGGGGCCACCTCTAAGGCAGAACAAGAGCAAGGAGCGAAGGTCAGAGCAAGACAAACTCTGGAAAAACAGGAGCATTAAGATACACAGTTCCTAGAGTCTGCTGGCCTTAAATAGCAGAAACCTGATGGTTCCGGCATTGATCGTTGCCCAGGAGACCACAAGTCGTAACGTCATGTGATCCAAATTCAGAAGGCAGTGCCATGGCATAGGCACGTTGCCAGTCAGCACCGGAGGACGCCCCAGACAATAACGGTGCCTCCTGCGGCCTTCATGTAAATGGGCGATCGTAAAGCGGCCACCAGCACCACTGCGGATACAGATACCAGCTGCCTTTGAAAGAGTGTGATATCGCAGGCTTTCTAGTGACCCGCAGGTAAGTGACCATGGACCGTGACACTCTCAGTGACCCTCAGATAAGCGACTACGGAATGTGACACTATGGCCCTCCCTCGAGGGCAGCCAGGCTGCCGGCTTCCATAGAGTTTGGCGATGAAGTCAACAGACCAATTGTTGAGCATGGACCTGTGAGGCTGGCTCACAGGTGCAATCAGAAGGTGCATACCCAACCCAATCAATCAGGTAATACAAATGACCCCTGCAAAACCGTGAGTCACAGATGGAACAAACTTTGTAGTCGGGATGGCTGTCAATGTCCAGAGGGGCAGGACGATTGGGTAGAGGTCCATGAAGGTCAGGCACAAATGGCTTCCACAAAGACACATGAAAGACGGGATGCACTCACCATGTGATGGGCAACCGCAGTTTGTAGGCCACCGGTGTAATCATGCCAAGCACAGGGAACGGACCCAGGAATTTGGGGGAAAGCTTGGTGGGCAGATTGCGGAGAGGCAAATTCTTCAAAGACAACCATACTTGATCACTGACCAGGTAAATTAGTTCCAGACAATGGTGTTTGTCAGCCTGTTGTTTAGATTGGAATTGAGAATCCTGCAACAGTATTTTCGTAAGCCAGTGAATCTGCTGAATGGGTTGCACCATGCCGTCCACTGAGGGGACAGGACTAGCCGGAACTGATCCAGGGGTAACACCATAAGATGTTGGCTGTATGTAACATAAAGACAACCATACTTGATCACCGACCAGGTAAATGAGTTCCGGACAACGGTGTTTGTCAGCCTGTTGTTTAGATTAGAATTGAGAATCCTGCAACAGTATTTTCTTAAACCAGTGAATCTGCTGAATGGGTTGCACCATGGTGTCCACTGAGGGGGCAGGACTAGCCAGAACTGACTCCAGGGGTTACACAATAAGATGTTGGCTGTGTGTAACATAAAACAGTGATCGTGGTATCGAGGAATGCCAGGTGTTATTAGGGGCAACCTCAGCCATATCCAGGTAAAATGACCAGTTATCCTGACTGGCGTTGGTGTAGCAGCAGAGGTATTTCTCCAGAGTCTGATTAGTTCACTCAGTCGCACCGTTGGTTAGGGGATGGTATCTGGGACTGAGCCTGCATTGAATGTGCAGATGTTTACATAACTGTGCCTAAAAGCGAGCAATTACCTGTGATCCACGGTCTGAGATGATCTTCATGGGCAGTTCATTTATACGATAGATTTCATGGAGAAACACACTGGCCATGTGGACCGCTGTGAGTAAGCCGGACATGGGTATGAAATGGGCCAGTTTAGAGAAACAGTCAACCACCACCATTATACACATGTTCTTGTTAGATCTCGGTAGTTTGCTGATAAAATCCACTGCAATGGTGTGCCATGGTTTCAGCGGTGTTTTCATTGGCTGCAATAGGCCTATAGCTCTTTGTCTGGATGTTTTGGTCTGGGCGCATGTCAGGCAGGATGTAACGTAGGTGGCTACTTGTTTGTTTAGACCAGGCCACCAGAAGTCACGTGAAACCAGTTCTTGAGTGGATTTGACACCTCTGTTGACCTGCTTGCAGAACGTCATGAAACCGGACAAGAGTAGATCACGTAGAGCCTGGGATGAAATGTATAGTCATTTGGAAAAGAACAGCAAACAAACCAGCCTTGATGCTAGTTTCTTGGAGTTAAAGGAGCCGACTTACTGCTGGGTCCAAAGATGTGGCATCCTGGACTTGATCGAGGCATGACTGTATGGCTCCCACAAAGTGTTTCCTGGAAGCAGCATGGTGGGATAACGCTCCGGCATGGAGTCTGGAGTCAAAGATCTAGAGAGAGCATGAGCACGTATGTTGGAGGAACCAGGAATATGGGTCAAGACAAAGTCTTATTGAGTGAAGAAGGCCCAGCGAGCCTGTCGTCTATTCCTACACTGAAGAGATTCCAGGTGTTGCAGGTTGCAGTGATCGGTGCGAACTCTGACCTTGTGTTGTGCTCCCTCAATATGATGCTTCCATTGTTCGAAAGCTCCCTTAACTGCCACAAGCTCCTTCTCGTTGACTCTGTAGTTTACTTCACCAGATGTCAGTTTTCGTGATTAATAAGCAACCAGATGTTCAATGGAAGTTTTGTAATCAACGGCTCAAACGGCTCTGTCGGATGCATTGGTTTCAATAAGAAACGGTATGGTGTCATTGGGATGAAGGCGAATGGGTGCAGACATGAAGGCCTTCTTTGGTTTCTGGAAAGTGACTGCTTTGTCCCAATGGTAAGGTTGATTGATCTTCAGCAAACGGGTGATGTCCAGGTCAGCTGGGCAAAATCTGCTATACAATCACGATAGTAATTCGTGAAACCCAAGAACCGTTTATCTGCTTTACTGTTGCTGGGGCTCTGCCACGCCGGCCTTTATTGCCAGGACCTTGGCGCCATCCATTTGTACCCCTGTTTCGCTGATGGTGTGACTCAAAAGTTGATGATCTTCTGGTGAAGCATGCATTTTGTAGGTTTGGCATACATATGATTTGTTTCAAGACAATGAAGGACCTTTCAAAAGTGTTGCTGGTGATCCTCTAGGGTGGAAGAAAAAATCAAGATGCCATCCAAATAAACCAACATAAGATGTCATCCAATACTGAGGGGGGCGTTACACAGCCAAAAGAGCATGAACCTATATTTGAAGTGCCCCTGGCAAGTCTTGAATGTGGTCTTCCACTCATCGCCGTCTTTGATACGAACGAGATGATATGCCCCATGCAGATCCAATTTGGTAAAATAACGGGCTCCCTTCGATGACTCCAGTATATACCGGATAAGGGGCAGAGGGTATCGGTCTTTGCAAGTGATGTGATTGAGCTCTCGATAGTCGACACAAGGGTGTAAGGGGCCTTCCTTTTTGGGCACAAAAAACAATGGTGCCACTGCTAGAGAACACCATGGTGTGATATATCCTTTCTGGAGGCAGACTTGCAGGTATTTTTGAAACTCCTGACCTTCCCGAGGGGACAAAGAATATATCCTACTGTGAGGAATGAGTTCGTCAGGCTGCAGCGTGATAGCACAATCAAATGAGCGATGCAGTGGGAGTGGGATTTCTTCTGGTTCCAAAAAAAAATCTTCCAATAGTCCTGGTAAACAGAAGGTACGCCCTGGACGCCACAAACACGAGGCAAGGGATTTTCGAGTGTGACAAGCTTGGATGTGATACCAAAAATCTCAGGTTTCTTCATACTACAGTGTGTAGTGCATTTAGTAGAACCAAAAATCAGAGTTTGAGTCGCCCAATTGATGAAGCGATTATGATGGATAAGCCATGGAAGGCCGCACACTAAGGAATACAAAGGTGTCTGAAGGGCATCAAAAGCAAGCACTTCTCTATGCTGATTGATGTATAGCTCGACCGGTACTGAGTGATGGGTTACAGGACCAGAAGATATCTGGGAACCATATATGAGGGCCACAGCAGCTGGCGCATCCTTTCTGACCAATGTTGTGGCATGTTCGGCGGTGAACATCTGATCGATGTGATTTCCTGATGCTCCTGAGTTCACAAGGGCCACGGTAGAGATTGCCTGCTGTGTGAAACAGGCATAAGCCACTGATGGATATTGGGAAGAGATGACGGACAGGAGGGGCTTGCTGTTTTCTTCCCTTCAGACAGAAAGCCCACAGTTTTCTGAGGGCCTCGGAGGACGAATGGGACAGGAACCCAGGAAATGGCCTGATGCACCGCAATATAAACACAGGCGGTTTGTTCATCATTAGCATTTCTCTTCTTCGGTAAGGGGGCCACGAACAGCTCCCAGCTGTATAGGTTCCCCTTGTCCTTCCTTAGCCAAAGCTGGACATGGTGGAGCAGGCCTGGATCGCATGAGATTTTGCACGGTTTGTCTATTTTCTCCCTTTCTTTCTGTTAAGCGATGGTCGATTCGGATTACCAACTCAATGAGAGCATGGAGGTCATGGTGTTCCCCGTAATGGACTAGCTCGTCCTTGAATTCCTCCCTCAATCCATGCCGGAATATGGTCCGTTGAGTAATCTCGGCCAATTGAGTGTCAGCAGCTAGCTATCAAAACCGTCCAATGGATTGATGAGGTCATGGGAGCCTTGTTTTATGTCCACCAGTTGGTTTTGAGCTCTAGATGCAATGTTAGGGAACTGGAAGGTCTCTAGGAACACTTTCTCAAACTCCCTAAAATAGGCCTATTGGAGGACTCATGGAGCCGCTGACCAGGCCAACGCGTTGCCTACTAAGTTGCTCAAAATATACCCTATTTTGGCTTTGTCATGGGCGAAATGAGCTGGACGGAACAAGAACTGGTTCTTACAATGATTCCCAAACTCGGCTAGTTTCCAGAGATCCCCATTAAACTTGGTAGTCGTGGTCTGGGCAACGGTATATTCGGAGGCAGGAGCTGAAACGTCATGTGTTAAAGTTGCTCTCAAGGCTATGTGCAATGCCTCCATGTCCTGTGTGGGTTCCTGGCATCTTAATCTGTCAAATGCCTGGTCACTGGGTTTCTGCTTACTGGAACGCTGGTTGGAGGTTCGAGATGACTTGTCAATCTTCTTGGAGGCACTGCCTTGCGGGACGTCCAGGATGCTGTGGTCAATGCAGGCAGGAGACCCCAATCCCCTTCCCTCCTGAGCAACTGCAACCCCAGGCTGGGTTAGGGACCGGTTTCCCTACACCACAGGCTCACCTCCCAGAATTAACAAGGTGTGAAGGCAGTGACACACCTTGACTCAAAGAGACAAGATGCCAGTAGGGAGCCACCCATGACAATGGTAGCAGATAATGCAAGGCAGAGGAAGGAACAAGACAAAGAGTAAGAAGGAGAAGCAGAGAACCAAAAGGGGGCCAGCCCTAAGGAAGAACAAGAGCAAGGAGCGAAGGTCAAAGCAAGAGAAATGCTGGAAAAATAGGAGCGTTAAGATGCACAGTTCCGAGAGTCTGCCAGCCTTAAATAGCAGAAACCTGACTCCCCAGGAGACCACAAGCCGTAACATCATGTGATCCGAATTTAGAAGGCAGCACCGTTGCATAGGCGCATTGCCAGTCAGCACCGGAGGACGCTCCAGACGATTGTGGTGCCTCCTGCGGCCTTCATGGAAATGGGAGAGCGGAAAGGGGCTGCCAGCGCCACCACAAATACAGCCGCCAGCTGCCCGTGACCGAGCAGCAATGCTAAGTGGTGTTCCAGTGACCCACAGGTAAGTGACCGCAGAACTGACAGGAAGATACCTTTCTTCTGAGATCTGATTTAGAGGATTCTTTTGAACTAGTTGAAACTCCTGTGTTGACACCAGAGGATAATGATACTTTAGATGCACAGACAGAAGTTGGGGAGGTTTAGATGGCAATTCAACAGCTTAATGTTGGCCAGTCTCCAGGGTTAGATGGTTTACCTGTAGAGTTCTACAAATCATTCAGATCAATTTTAGCTCCCTTTTTGAGTGAATTTATAACATTTGTGTGCAAGATGGGGGTTTATGTCCATCTATGCAAGAGGACTTGATCACGTTGATTCCAAAACAGGGCAGGGATCATAAGAAATGTGGGCACTACAGACCAATTTAATTACTTACGTTAGATGTGAAACTATTTGCTAAAGTTTTGGCCAATAGATCAGATAAATGTATTGGGGATTTAATTCATGCTCCCTAGGTCGGTTTTATAAGGCATAGGTTTGGGTATAATAATATTAGGACCATCTGATGGGTCTTCGCTCAGATGAACCTTCGGGTACAGTGTTAGTATTCATGGATGCCGAGAAGGCGTTCGATAGTCAATTGGGAATTTATGAAATGTACTATGCAAAAGATGGGTTTTGGTGTTCATTTTCTAAAGGCAGTCAGTTGTCTACATAACGCAGCGATGCCCAAAAGGTGGGTGAAAAATGAATTATCTGAATCAATCACTCTTATACGAGGCATGAGGCAGGGATGCCCTCTCTCACCGTTTTTATTAAATATTGCTTTGGAGCCCTGAGTGGCTTATAGTTGATGTGAACAGGGAATCCAAGGTCTTAGGTTTGGGGTAAAAGAAGTCAAAGTGTTTTCTTATGCAGATGATATGGTGATTATCCTCTCTAATCCAGGAGAGGGTAGTGTGTCCTTGAAAAATGCATTTGAAAAGGGGGGCAGATTTTCAGGCCACAAAGTTAATTGGGATAAAACAGAGGTTTTTCCACTTTCAGCGACCTGTAGAAGAGGGGACTTGGCAGAGTGGAATCGTAAATGGTCAGAATCTCATGTAACGTTTTTAGGGGTTTATTTAATCAGAGATTTGAAGAAAAGTGAAGCGTTTAATGTAGATATATTAACAGGGACATTGATAAGTGATGTAAGAAAATGGGAACGACTACCTTTGGGTGTCTGGGCAAAGGTCAATGCTATTAAAATGACTTTCTTGCCAGAGGAACTTTATATCATCACCTTGTTTTCCGTTTTCAGAACTTTTTGTGGGTTGAGAAGAAAAAACAGAGAATTCCTAAATTCATTCTACTTTGTAGTACTCAGGAAGTACGTTCTTGGCTATCCAGACCTTGACAAATATAGAGGATTCCTCCTGAAGAAACCAGCCAACTACCCGCTACCCAGAAATGCACATGAATCAGTTTGGTTGGCGATTAAAAGGGATAGATTTTATCCATTTAAATTGAATAACATCTACTCAATGGGGAAAATGCCAAATGTAAATGACAAATTACCCACTTCTAATGTGACTAGAGAGGTACTTAACTTGTGGTTGGAAAACTCTGATAGAGACTTGTATCTACACTATAAAGCCGCTCTTTGACATAATCCTGGTCTTCAGATTGCAAATAAAACATTCAACTGCCATAGTTGCATCTCGAGAGGGGTTCTGGAGATAGGGGATGGATTGCGGGATGGGCAAATGATACCTTTTGTGAAGTTACAGTGTATGTTCGGCTCGAGGAACAGGGAGATAGGTAGATTTAGGGATCTAAAATCCCTTTTATTGCAGAGACTGGACATGCTGTCTGTCCCAATAGAGAATAAGCCAAATGGATGTGCTATATTTGTATCATCACCACGTATGGTACTCACATATTTTAAAATAATGCCTTATGGATCCTTTCATTGTTGGATCTTGGGATACATTAAGGGGATGTGGGAGGAAGATTTGGCATGTGAAATTACAGATAGAGAGTGGGTGCAGATACTGCGGGCAGGTTTCAGAAGTAAATTGGATTTGCATTTGAGACTCACACAACAGAACATTTTGGGACACTTATACTGGACTCCAGTGCGTATGCATGGTTTGGATTTGATGGATAGTGACATTTGCTGGGCATGTGGAAAGGAGAGGCGCACCCTGATACATATGTTGTGGAATTGTTGTAGGTCAAAGGAATTTGGGGGAAATGTGTTGGACAGAATGGAAACAATATTATCTATACACTCTCCTAGAATGCCTCTTCAAACCCTTTTGTTGTCTAGTAGAGTAAGATGTGGGATTGCTAAACAATATAGTAAGAGGATTGACAAAGTCCTGCTAGTAGCGACAAAGCAGATTCTGAAGTTGTGGAAAACAAAGAAAAAACCACAGATAGAGAACTGCTTGAGTGATGTGCAGATGTCAGGCTTTGAGAACATTTTGTTTTGTAAACTCAATAAGGAAGAACATTAGTTAGAACTCTGGACGACCTTTAATAGTTTCTATGGTACATAAGAGTTCCAAGGCATTGCATGTGGCTCCAGTTGGTGGAAGGACTTCTGGGTAGTGAGTGTTTATCTGTATATTGTACACCTGTATGCGTATGTGTGTGTAAAGTCCTTTTAAATTTTTGTTGTTATTGTCTTCTCGTGTGTTCTGTTGGGTTTATAACTGGGGTAAGCATGTTTTGAAAAGGATTGCATTACATTACTTTTCTTGCACTATACTATTCATTCTTTAGGATTTCTTAGATGTATTAGTATGTTCATTGGTTAATGCTGGGGGTAATCTTAATCCCACTGTTGCATTATGGATTGTATTCAATGTCTGAATTGATAGTTTTTATTGTAAAACCTGTAAATAAAGAGTTTTAAAAAAAATGAGACAGCAGCATTTTAATAAATAGTGAATGATAACAGACACAGCCATCCAGCCACTAAAATTAACAAGAGCTCCAAAGGCACAATTGCTTCTAATATATCGGTTTTCAGCTGGTAGCATTCACAGGTGTGGCAGGGCAGTGCTACACTAGTGCAGCAAGCAGCAACCCGGGCAGTGATTGGTAGGCTTCCCTACCCTCAAATGCGGCCTGTGCACAGTGGTTTCATGAGGGAGTGAATCTTTTAATGTAAACGAAAGCAACAAGCAGATGGAAATGGCGCACTAACATGCAATACTGCCTGACTCCAGTCCATAAAGGAAGAAAAGTAGAACGTGGATAACTCGTTTTATATTAGAAGTCTTTTTGCATAAAATAAATCATTTATAAAAAAAAGCAGTTCAGTACCAAATAGCATACACAAATATATTACGTATTTGTTTCTAGCAACAATTATATTCATCTTTCATGGAAACAATGTTGCAAAACAGCATGAGTTGAAAGATTTTGTGACAGAAATAAAACCAGTGGTGTGATCCAGCTTTTATGTTTTCGCGTTCAGTCGTGGCTATGAAATGGCAGATGCCATTCGTACCTTTCCCTCTCACATGTCATCATGTGGGCAGCACGTGACCGCAGGGGCACTGCTGTGCGTATTGGCAATGCTTTTGCATTGGCGTAATGTGAGGGCCCCCTGAAAGCCCTGCTGAGGCTCCCCTGCCGGCGCTGGGCATGGACAGCATGCCTGTTATGCCAGTGTGCTTTTATTGGAGAATACTTCCGGGGTAGGCTGTAGCAGACATAGTGGGTTCTGCGAGAGCACTGGGGCCTTAAAGAGTCATTGCATAAACCCTGCAGTGGGAGAGTGCCTTGCGTTACCACTTGGTGAGATTTCTTTTCCACTTGTGGAAAGGGTAGGGCCAGAAAGCATGTAACCTTTCCGCCTTTCCTTCCTCCTCGCCCACAAAGAACACATGATTTAACACCAGCATGGGTGTTCATGCTACCTGGATTCCTCTGGAATGTGCTTGTATTTAGAATCTTTTAAAAGCAAGCGTATTCCCTAGGAATCCTTCGAATAAATGAGTATGCAAAGTATCATTTGCAGGTGGTATTTACAGTTTCTACGAAGGCGAGCATAAAAGCAAGGAGTAAAGATGGTTTCCCCTGTTTTCACGGTTTACTTCTGCCCATTAGTTTGCAAAAGTGGATGCAGGGGACCTAACACCACGTAAGTGCTAATGTTAGCATTTCCTTTGCATGCATGTTATTTGTTATTGATATGCAAAGAACTCCTACACTTTTCAAAGCACAGTTTATGTGCACATTGGCCAATCTCCAGAGGAGCAGCTGATCATCTCAGTAGAGTAGGTCCTAAGCCATCGTCCGGTTACAGGGGACTGCTTTTTCCTGTGGTATTAATTGCTAATGCTGACCCCTAGAATATCTGCTACAAAAATAAGCGAGTTATGATTTGTACTTGTAGAATGAACGCAGAGTAAAATGTAGGGTAAAGCTGGGATGATGGGGCGTTTCCTATGCCTGAGGGAGAGGAGACAAAAGAGGAAACATGGGGAGTTTCCCTTCGTGGGAGGAATGATAGGGGTACGTTGGAGAAAGTATGTGAAATGTGGTTTTGGGGGCTAATGCGGTAGGTGGGATGGAGGTTGGGGGCAAATGGCCGATAAAAGAGGTAGACTGGTTTCATTGAAGTCAAGGCATGGGTCAAAAATTGAAAGGCAGTATCATCACATACAACCCTATGCACTTCCCGTCACTTGAGGAGCATACCAATTTACACTTAACTTTTGTTCCCTTAAACAGATCTGAAATGTTAGCATCACTGCAGATTTCTGCGCCTAGTATTTGGCGGCGTTGGACGCGTTTCTGAACAAAGGTCCGGTTCAGACACTTATATATTCCTACATCACCGTCCATTTTGTAGAGAGCAAACATTTACAAGCTCTGCACCAGTGCCAGCCGGGCACACAGAACCTCAGTCTAACTTTGCTGTTTCTGTTCAAAACACGGATAGATCTTTGCAATCTAGGACCTGGACAGGCAGGGCTGCCAGAGTGAAGCCCTTTGCAGGCACATTTTAAGGTGAACATGAACATTTTGAAGGACACCTCTAAAAGTTGTCTGTACTGTACGGGATGAGATGCCACAACTCAGGTTCACCAAAGATCAGCATTTATCCTCAAAATAAGGACTGTTCCTCAGAAATCAAGCTGGGGGCAACCATAACCTGGATAGACACATGTAGGCATTTTTCTGTTTGTTCTCTGGCAAACAACACAGGTGGTTGTGCACTTATTTAAGAACTCGTTTTCAGGTGCTGTGCTGCACAGCACTCTTGTAATTCTCAATATACGCGCTTGCAATGGTCCTGAGACTTGTCAACTTGTTGAGTCCGCAAGTCAGGCGAAGTCAGATGTTGTTGGAGAGTGATCCCATTGAAGTCAATAGAGATGAACAGATGAAGCCATAAGATGTATGGGGCTTGTTGGAATGGTGAGTTCAAGGCGACTGACACTCTCCAAAAGAGAGTGAGTTGCGAGGTAGGGTGCAGAAAGCTTTGCTCAAACGTGCAAAGGTTTTCTGTGATTCGGCAGATGGCCCAGCTAGCCAATGTAATGTAACTCGGTCTTGTATAGCGTGACATCTGCCATTTTGGCAACCTCTTGGCGCTTGTATAACTCCGGAAGTGTCTATGCATTCTTGTGCAGTAAGTAAATACAGACACCATAGGTGTTAACAAGAGGCCTACATGAAACGTCAGACCGTTTTTTGAGGGGATTTGTTGCGAAAGCTCTTCAAAAAGCATCTACAAATACAATTCTGAAGTGAAGCGCAGTCCATGTCCCACTTCACGTTGTCCTGCACACAAGCGTGCCCGCTCAGGACCTCAATACTGACAACCGTCTTCAATCCTGCCTGAATATTTCTGTTGTCACTTCGTTTAGGTCTCTGTCCGTCCAGAATATTCTACAGGTAAGCAGTTGTTTCTTGCATGGTCCATCCTCTGTTTTGGTCATATCTGAACGATAGGATCTTCATTTAATCCGTGGCAGATTTCAAGTCTCAGCTGTTTTGTGAAGTTTGTGTTTCATACTTTCTGAAGCTGCCTCTGTGAAATGACTCCCTAGAATGGGAAACAAGAACAAAAAGCGTAGCATTAAATGCCTCATCAATTGATTGATTTTGCTTAAAGAACAAGTCAATGCCAAACTTAGATACAAAATATATTGACGAACAACTATTAACCTCTGAGTGTTTTATTGTATGTTCAGATAGCACATCATTACCAGTTTGCATTATGCCTAGTTAGAATATCATTTTTAGTTTCCATCAAATACACCTACGACATTATCGCTAGCTTAGATTATACACAGTTATTAAATCACTGTACGACAGCTTATGAAATAATTGCCACTTTCTATTATGCCCAGTTGGCACCCCATGGCATATTTCCAGGATGCCCATTTAGCACGTCATTGCTATGATGCCTCCTTCACAGATAATTTCAAGTTTCCGTGTAGCCCCCACATCATGACCCTTTTCTATTTTGTTCTCACAACCCATAAATGCCGGGTTTAACTGCCCTCTCCCATCAGGTTTTATCCGTTGCTGCCCTTATCGGAAAGAAGGGAGGCCAATGCTTGCAATGACAGTCTAGCTGATCAACTGGCAGCAAGGTTCGACTAGCGATGGACATACCAGTAAAGCCTGCAGGCTGTCCGCGGTAAGCTTGACTGCTAGGCCAAGCTCTCCACCGCCTGTCTTAATGCAGACAGTTTTAGTAGGAACTCTTGATAGCACTTCCCTCTGGGAAATTCCTAGTGGCACACAGTGACGAAAGGGCTGCAGGCGTATAGGGAGGGATAGTGGCTAAACTCCCTACTCGACCCCATATTACTAAACTAAAAGGTATACACCTCTTTTTTCTTGTGGGATAGCACAAACAGAGGACAGGCTATATCTTCAGGAGGGGTGTGAGCTGATAACCGTGGCAACCCAAACATCATAAGTACAAGGGCTCCAAAATAAAACAATGCCCAATCAAGGTTCTACAAATATGTAGAGGTTTAATCTAACATCAAAATTCAAACAACTAACCAGAAGACACTATAAAACCCACTCCTGCAAAAGAAGCACAAAGTAAGTAGGCTTTTGTGGAAGGGCACTCTGGGTAGATGAGCAGGGCTGTTCAGTCACAAGATTGGCACAATGCCACTGTTAAAAGGATATGTCTTTAAGAACAAGGTAGAGAAGGGAGGCAAAAGTAGACCAAGGGGACAGGCGCTCTTCACAGAACCTTATGTTCTTGTCTTTGGGACTCAACATCGTTGAGCCTGACTAATTGGCATTGAACCGGGAGTCTGGGTCCTTTCAGTGCCGGACCGCTGTCAAGATGAGGAGGGGCGGCCTGAGTCAACGATGCAGAGCTGTTCAGCAGCAGCAATGGCTTAAAGATGCTGGGGATGGCAGGCAATAATGGATCAGCAGCGCTGGAAGACTTGTTGACCTCGGATGCAGGAAGTAGAGACTGGCCTTTGACGGTGAGCAGGCTCAGCTGGCTCAACATGCTTTTGGGGTACTGCATCAGCTTGGAGCTCAAGAAGCTGGTGAACAGGCGACAGCATCGAGTTACTGCCAGAAGACTCAGTAGGCTTCAGATGCCGAGATGGCTGAGCTTCGGCTTTGGCATCGAGAGAATTTAGCGATGCAAAAGTGGCTGGGCATAGAGGTTGGAGAGGACTTCGTGGCATCATAGCTGCATCTTGGATGGCTTCTAAAGTGCCCAACCTGCTGTCAATGTGGTTTGGAGTCATAATCAAGGGGCATCAGAACATAATTACTCCTACTGCACTCTCACTCCAGGATACTTGGCTTGCACATATCGGGGATCACAAGAGCCTGGTTCCAGTGCAGGAAGGGTCAAAACATTGCCCAGCAGCAAGCAGTCATCTCCACTGTTCCCTGGAGAAGGTTAGGAGACCAGGTTCTCCTCTGCCTTGAATGCCTTGTGTCTTCTCCTCCCTGGCAGAGGCCTCTGGTATAGACTATATCCCCAGCAGAGATCCAGATTCATTCTTCCTTTCCTCGTGGAAGTCCAGAGATGAAACAAAGAATGAGGGGGTGCCCCTCTGGTTTTCAGGACAGAATGTCACAGTGGAATAGTACAAAGTAAGCCTGCTGTAAGCGTTCCAATTCTGACATCACACCAAGAGTATTAATTGGTGTTGCTATATATTGTTTGTTATTTTTTCTGTTTGGGACACACATTTTCATTAACTGTGTTTGTGGATGTGGTGCACATTTGTTTTTGCACCAATTTATTTATAATTTTTAAAAAATCAATCGATCATTTTTTTCATTTTCACACCCCTTTTTTTGCTACGGGCTGCTTATGAAGCATGGTTGCCAGTGGACCTCCTGGAGGAAGCTCCTGTACCCGAGTGGAGGTGTTACCCTTCAAGCAGGAATATCAAAGGGGCAGCATCCTGGCTATTGTTTCACATGGCTGTAGTGGAGATGGACAGACCAGATGCCGATTCACACCAGTTCTGTCCTAGCTGGCCCTGCTCGCAGAGCTGAAACTAGTGTTATATTAATATGCGGTGGCTGTATAATTGTGTGCTCTTATCGGCTGCCATGCCACAATTAGGCATGGCATATATTTAAGGATTTCTATGTCATCAGACTGACTATGGTATACAATTATTATAATTTAGATCAGAGGTGAAGAAGATTAAAAAGCCAACCCTGCCTGCAGGAACTTTGTGTCCCAGCAGCGGTCATGGAAGCACTTGTGACCTTTGAGCCTGCCCTGTGCTACTAAGGATCTGAGAGCTGAGGTTGCCTGTCGGCTGTGTCAGCAAAGGCACATGTGTGCACTATAATTTTGGCACAGATAATTTTTGAAAGTGGGGTATGATTAGCAGACCTTCATTTCCGAAACGGACAAAACTGCATCTTTTTATGTGAGTAAAAATCAAAAACGCTCTGGCTATCCCACCCTCACCAGATGGCCATTCAGTCACACACACATACATTACCTGTATCCCTTGGACAATGGCACACTTTCCACCGGTCCTAGTGCTAAAATGGTGACTGCATCTGTGTTATTTGTAGTGTTGTGAAAGGATCAAATATGATTGGGTTACACACTCGGGCAGTTTCAAGATATGCACCGTTGGAAACACAAGCACAGTTCTCTTTGCCCCAGCACTAAGACAGGGCATTTTGGCTCATCACACTTGCATTGCTGATAGTAGCCTCAGCACAACGAGACCTCCAGTGCATTGGAACTAATACCAGCTAAAAGGTAGTCATTGTACCAACCCTAAAAGTTGTGCAAATCTTTTCTGTTTTGTAGTGGTAAAACAAGTGCCAATATGGTTGTTTGTCATGATGCACACACAAGCAGCAATTCAAGCCTGTCACAAAGTTAGCCCCAGATGCAAACCTTTGACAGCCCCAGTATATAGCAAATTTGCACAAGACATATCATGGCATATAATTAGGTGACAGATCATGTCAAGAATATGTTTTATTATGATGTGCTATGTCACACTTTGTGGGGACATGATATGTCATACCACACATCATGAAATGTAAGGACATATGTCCTGAAAGGTCATGCTATAGGTCTTGTGGTGGCATCCCATATTATTATGTCATTGTCACAAGGCCATGGTATGACACCAAATCGTGATACGGCATGATATATCTCATCTAATACTATGGCCCTCATTACGACCCTGGCGGAAATCGTGGTGCAAAATGCACCATGGAGCACGGCGGAAAGCTGCCGATACCGCCATGGGGGTTGGCGGATTTACCGCCCCATTCCGACCTTGGCGGGGCGGTAAATCCCCATTCCCCATTTTACCCTTCCCCATTCCCATTTTTGCCCCATAGGGTATAATGGGAGTGGGGAAGGCGTTAATTACGCCACCGTAAAATACGGTGGCGTAATTAACAACAAGGTCCCGTAGCGCCATGGATTTCTCCGCCCGGAAAAACCAGGCGGAAAGCGCTCCATGGCGCTACGGGAACTCGTAGTAGGGCGGACGGGTCCGCCGCGAATACCGCTGGCGTAAACCCACTCCGCCAGGGTCGTAATGAGGGCCCATGTCATGAACTGACTTAATATTCCATGTCATGATATGTCAATTACAGATTGACATATTGAAGCAATGAAATCTATTTTTGCTTGTAAGCCTAAAATATACGTTTTGTTTTATCTAACATTGGCTAAAAGAAACAATTAGCAAATTGTGCCATATTCCATCGTATTTGGAAAGTTTCACAAATACTCCTCCATAACATATCATACCTTGGTGTATGTAGCTGACTGATACTCGAGATTTTGACCTGTCCCTTCAGGTTTTCACTCAGAAATCAGTTTCATGTGTTTAGGTTTCGGTCTTGCAAATTTGCAGTCACTGTGGATGTGTTCTCTGAAATCGGTCATACCTTTCACAACACCGGACTCTGGCATTGGATGGTAACTATATACCTCTGTGTAGCAATGGTTCTACATGTCGGTCAACTTCATTGATTTGAAGTCATACTGAAACACTCTACAAAATCCAGTCACATTCAAGAAGGAAATGTGAAGATCTTCAGATCATATCATGAAAATGTGCTTTAAAGTGGAAGTGATGGCATATTTTGTATGCTGTAGTGTCCATATCCTCCAGCGCTGGCTGTATGCATGTGAAAGGTCATTATGAGCAGGGATGGAGTATGCAGTGGTATGTAAACCTTAGTCCCTCATACAGGCGTTTGACTTGGCGCTTAACCGAGTTATTGTTCACCAGTGTAGCAATGAAATCTATTGGCAACTAGCGACTGTTGTATGGTATACATGACAGGTGAAATTGATGTAGTCTGATATATCTCACAATACAGGTTTTAGACAGCCTAATTGTGAATACTGCTTACCTGCTGTCCCTTTGAGTGCCCGCTGCCATTACATTAGGATCCAGCTGCAGCTCGCTAATGTCCTTTCTTCCATACAAAGCTCTGTCTCTCACCAATTCCTACATTCAGCCCCTATTAGAGTTTAAACTTAATCTTGATGTGTTTTGCACAAAGTGTATATTTAGATCTTGCTTTCCTTGAACGAAAAGCGTTATGCACACCCCTTACCTTGCGTCACTGCGTATTTTCACCATGGGTTTATATAGTTCGGGGATTTTGCGCTCCAGCATGGGCCTGAGGTTCTCCTTTAGCTTGCTGTAGTTCTTCTTCAGTTCTTGCTGGTACTCCCTTTGGTCCGCACTAATGAGCCGCTTGTTCTTCTCCACTGCTTCACCACATCTGTTACCGAGACAAAGGAAATGAATTAGACACCATCTTTGGGTGGCGAGCATGAGAGATACAACCCCCTCATAGGTGAAAACATGCGTCATTGTGTGGAACAGGAGAGGGGGACCTAAGATTCCTGAGTTCCTGAAATATGAGCCCTGCACTTGGAGGATTTAAAGGGCATGGTGTGGTTCATGTAAACCTGCCAAAAAGTTAACGAGGCTGTAGGTGCTCCACTGCTGCACTCGTTACATGAACATTCGCAGTGACTCATGGAAGAGAGGAACATGCATTTATTGTATAACAGAACCAATACTTTTATTTCTCTGCAGTGTGCGGTCTAGCATATACAATGACTCATAAATATATACATATAAGTAAGGTGCTCACATTACATACACTGGATTAAACCACAGTGAAGAGGAAGTGCCAAGCACGATTCGCACTCCTGCCACCTATTTTGGAGTACCAGGAACATTCACGCCGAAATATGTGACATATGATGAGCAAAGAAACCAGCAGAGAGCCGCAGTGGGGCTCTGTCCAGTACCTATCAGAATAACAGCACCTATTGAAGTACCGACACCTAAGAAAACCTGGACAGTAAGGTACTCATTGAGAAAAATCGACAAGTGAGAAAGAATGACGATCGTTAGAATCTAATACCCGAAGAAGCTAAGAAGATACTGAAGGAAGATGAATGATGATGTCATAAGAACCCGGAATTACTCACATATAGAAGATATAACGACCTGAGAATGATGACAAACGAGACGAAACACCATGGACAAGTGACATCCTAAGCCTAAAGTCAAACAATTGATGTCAAGATGTCAGAAACTTGTGCCACAAGCCCGATGAAGATATTCAGTTTGTTAAAATGTGTACATATGCAAAGTAACCGCAAGAAGCATAGAAAACGCGAGGCTTGCTTATGCTTAGTAGTAAGATAGATTGCGGCAAGCGCCACCTCTACATATGGCTACCTCAAGAAAGCACTTTATATAAGTATACTTCCACTACGCACAAGAGCAGAATCAACCAAAGGTTACTAAAGGCCTCAAGAGGAGAGTTTCGCAGAAAACAAATCAAGAATTAAAGACAGAGAGAAACTCAGGCGAAGGTAACCATGCCAAGAAAACAAGGTCGTACCAGCTGAAATAGACCAACAATAGATACAATTAAAGAGAAGAAGAACAGAGTATCTTGTTCAGAAAGGTCAAGATAAGCCACAGTTGGCAGATGATTGGCAGAATTAAATCAAATACACGAAATTGCATGAAGGAAAGGCCGATTTCACGGTGTCAGAATCACGTGACCAGACAAGCAGCAAGGGATGAAACTTTCACAACTACGCATGGACCTTTGCCATGGCCAGATGCCTTAACTTTCCCAGACCAAGAAGCAGACTCGAGGCCAACCACAAAGAAATAATTGACACATGACCACTGAGGTGATGATTGATTGTAATAATAATTGGAGGGTAGCTGGGGTGCAGACGAACTCCCTGCACCTGGACGGCTATTCTGCACACTGCTAAGCGCAAGTGGAAAAGTATGAGTGGGGTTGATGCCAACTTAATCATAATGGACTATGTAATCTAGGGTCCAATAGTTAGTAGAACCAATGAGACGTTGTGCTTTTAGCGACGTTTACAGTAGCCATTTTGAAGGAAGGGCTTAGTTGCACCACCTGACATTGTCTACCCAATTCCCTCTCCCTGTTACCTTATACAGATATAGTACCTATATTAAAGTTACCTTCCTTGAACCAATTGCATGCTAAGTTTTAAAGAGTTACAAATCAGTGATGATGAGTTTTTGGTATAAATGTTATGTTTTTTCTGAAATTAATTGGAGTTGAAGCAAGAAGGAACATCGAGCGATTGCTGATATTCATTGAACTCCCTGTTTTTTGCACTTGTCATAAAATGGCCTCCCTTTGCCAAACTAGTGAGTTGTCATTATTGATTTGGTGCAAGATTACGAATCTGCTTCCCCATCCATCTCAAGGGTGCTGCTACTCATCTTAAAGTGCTGTTTGGAAACCCCCAGTCCTATGGGCCAGCTGGGGTCCATTGAGTACACTTGGTAGCAGAGATTGATGGTTCGATTAGAATCGATTAGATAAGACCCCATTGGCCATCGACATAAGTAACTCTGGGTCCTCTGCAATATCCCAAGTCCTTTGCCATCCGGCTCAGTAGAACGATAGGTTCCCCGTAGATAGTGGTTAGTCTAAGTACAAACCCTGCAGGTTATGTCTGAAGGAACCTTTGCTTTCTCCCATAAAACCCTACCCACTTCTACGAGCAGCTGATCGGACGAACGGCACAGAGAGGCGGTAATGAAGGCAGTGATCCCGAGCGTCCGGAGAGGAAAAAAATGCGAACGGTGATTGAAAAAGACATGCCTTAGAACAAGTAAAGGGAAGGTAACGGAGGGAGGAGGGATTAAAATAAAGTCAGAGTAAGAGTAGAATGTATATAGAACGGGAAAATATTGTATCGAGGTTGGCCGAGCAATAGAGAGAGATACTAGGAGGATACCCGAGAGAGAGATACCGGGAGGATACCGGAAAGAGCAGTATACGCCCAGATACCTAGGTTTTAATATAGCGCTAGAAGAAGCCTGCATTTAAAGTCCTGAATGAATAGGACGATATAGGAGACCAGAATCGATTAAAGGACAATTTGAAAGAAATGGGCTTACATTCCATGTCGGAATAATAATAGGGGCAGAAATGCATCTGAGGAAGCAGATGGTATGAGATTTATGTAGCCGACCGGAGTCTGTCTAGTTATTAAGGAAAGCGCCTCGAGGGCACGGAGTGCCTGTTCATCCAGTTAAAAGTCTCGGAGAAGATGCCAGACTGTCGGAAGGTCCTGTGGAGATTGAATGACGCGGGGAACCAGCCCGACTCCCACCCGAATGAGTACCGGGTTGGAGGTGAACCAGCTCCCAACGTCACAGGTGCGATTTCCTCTGATTTACATGGCATCAGGACAGTGCAGGCACTGACAGGGGAAGCGTTTCCTGATAGAAGTTCAAAGTCCCTCTTTAGACAGCAGGATCCAGATGATGGTGGAACCACCAGCAATGACATGGTAAAGAGAAGCAGATGAGTGCAATAGGGCAGAGGACAAGAGGCAGACGATTCCGATAGGGCAGCGTACCAAGGTAGGGCAAGAGGCAGATGAGACAAGGCAAGGCAGGGAACCCCAGGAAGGAGGGGTAGGACCAACTCAATAGAGGGACAGAAGGGGAACCACCCCAGGGCAATAGGGTCAAGGAAACAGGAGAGCCCCCTTCCCAGGAGCAAGGAACAAGGGGACAAGTCCAGGACAGCACAGCCAGGGGAAGGAAACGGGCAACAGGAAAAAACAGGAATCAGGGCAGGAAGAAGAACTGTAGCTCAAGGAGTTCCGGCGTGGACACGATCAGAAACAAACCGCGTTGAGACGCAGTTTGATTGAATGGCCTGGCTCCTTATAAAGGGCAACCAACACCTGGGAGGGTTGGAATGCAAGCCATGCTGTTCCTGGGTGCTGGTATGCCCAGAGAGAGGCTCGGACCGCAAGTTCGTCCCAGACTGAGCGCCCTGTGCACTGCGTATGCGCGATGAGCGAGACATGGGCGCCCGCACATGCGCAGTCCAGCACACATGGGAAACCCGGAAGCACCCGGGGACATGGAAATCCAAGGACACCCAAAAAGAAGGTGCAGATACATCCACCAGGACGGGGCACGCCGTAAGCGGCAGGAGGACCCTGAACCCCAGGTAAGCGCCGTGACACTAGTCTGTCGTGTCTGTCTTGTGTTTTTCTTTTTCTGACATCATGAGGTAAGACATTTTTTCGGGGAAATAACATGAAAATTGCACAAATGAAGAGACAAAATGTTGTATGGCATTGATTAATGGTTGCTGTTTGAAAAAGTAAAAGTACACTTTTTTGTGGAAAAACGCGATTGGAGCTTGCAACAATTGTGCTCGCTCATATTGTTGACCTTGTTTGAGAAACGCAAAGCATAACAAAGTGTTATATGAGGAGAGGATAAACAGATTTAAGCATAGAAGACGTTAACCCTTTAGTACATTTGTGCTAACAGTTGCCAAAACATGCACCTAAACTGAAGAAGTACAGTGCAGAATGGGTTAAAGGAACCGCCAACAAAATGAATGTTTATGTCTTGGCTCCAAGGCGGATCGCTATCTAAAACGGTCCTGCAACACATGACGACATATTTGCATGCCACGTATACTGGCAAAAGGTTAGATAAACGCTGAGCTAGTTTAGAGCTTTGGAAGATGTACCAAGAGGAAAAGGAGGAGGAGCCACCATTAGATTGGATACTTAACATATGCACAGAGGGGGGTGAAACGCCTCTGCACCACCCGTCCTGTCGGAAACAAAAAGCGAAGCCAGTAAAGATGAAGGATTATACCCGTTGCAGGAGCTTAAAGCAGCCACAGGATATAGCAATCCATCATATGAGTCACCTACGCAAAGTAGTGACGAAAGCCCAGAGAAAGACAGAGACAGAGATATTACCTCAAAGTCCCGAGGGACAAGGAGAGGCGCGAGAAAGAAAAAGGAGACCAAGCACAAGCAAGTACATCTCTAGATACGAGTAGAGAGGGAAAGAGATGGAAACGAGATGAGGACAGGACTGATGAGATGGCATTCACACAGAACAAATGGATGGGAGGTCAGATTCTATTGAAACTCGATGGTAAAGGCATTGAAGATATGAGTCAAAAGGGAGAGCCAGACGATTCAAAAAGGAAAGAGAAGGAAAAGGAAAAAGCGATTGAGAGACGAAGGAACTAAGAAAAAAAATAGGCAGAAACGAAAGCAGTTATATCGCGAGGAGCAAGAAAGAAAACGTGATCATAAGCAAAGAACAGCTAATGATCAGGACAGGCAGGAACAAAGGAGAAGAGAAGAAGAAGAACAAAAGATACGGGAGAAGAGAATAAAAAGACAAAGGGATGAGGAAATACGAAGGGCAAATGAGCAAAGAGATGCGAGGAAACAAGAAGAAGAGGGTCACAGAGGAAGCGCAGAGACTTCGATGACGACATAGAACGCAAGCGAAGACAGAGAGCACAGGATCTTGAATATCTAGAAAGGGAGGTTAAAAAACCTGATCCAGTAGTAGGCTGGGAAGACGTAGAAGAATTATTTCCTGAGTACGATTTAGTACCAGGCCCGTCTAGGGCAAATATGGAAAATATTTGCCCTAGACACCAGAAGCATCGGAGAGATGATCGATAGAATATATGATGAAATGGGGCTAGAACAGGTTCCCCAAGGGGGAGGAGAGGAGAGGACGAGCGTCTTGAGAGCACTCAGTTGTATGACACTGAGGACGCCTCCTGAAGTAGCAGAAATCGAGAACTGTCCCGAGATAGTTTGATGCTAAACAGGAACAAGTAAGATGAGAGGAGTTGCACGAGTTGGGCACAGACAATATCAAATGCAGAAAGAGAGGAATGTGAGGAAAGAGAAGATGAGAGAAGACGCTCACAATCACACTGACACAAAAGAGTATCTTACGGTCAGAGGGAGGTGTCTCCACCACCATACGTCAGCAGACTAAGGACATTGCCAGGTAGACGGTGATGCAGGAATATTACCCCTACAGTGGATAGAAAAATGATGAGAGGAAAAGGAGTGCCTTGTGTTACAATTCCCTTTACTCAAAAAAGGAGGATCGAGGCCACAGTATATACCCTGGCTACATATGGATCGAGAAAATCTGAAAAATAAGCTTTCAATGTTGACATCGGGAGCCGGAAAATGGATACATCAGCTAGAAAAGATGACGGGAGGGAACACGTTAGCTATCAGGGATATTAAGGGTCTTTTAATCGCCATACTTGGTGATAGAGCTGACGACGTGTGGACACGTGCAGGTTACCTTGGCGTGACTACAGTTAATACTGCACATGATGGAGCTCCGTTTAACAACTGTAGGGCCGCGGTATGGAAAGCATTACGATTGCTATACCCGGATACTTCAGACACGGGAGCTATAATGACACATACAATGAAGGAGTCAGAGGATCCTTTGCTTTACATTCAGAATTTCCAAGACGCCTGGGTTCTGGAAACTCGCGAATCTTGGGGGAAATCCATACCCGTGTTTTACCATATATTATGCCACGGGCTGCCAGATCAGGTACAGAAGCAGCTCAAGAAATTGGTAGGAATTGAGACCAAACCATGGTCTGAAATACAGTTGACCATAGCACAATACTGCAGGCTGCTGCAAGAAAATCGCAAAAAGAGGCTGCACGAAAAGCTGAAGAGACAAAATTAGTGCAGAAGAAATTGTCGAAATATGCCATTGAAGGGGCAATGATAACTAGCACAGACAGATCGAACATACAAACAGGTCAATAATCAAAGGCAGATTGATCAAGGCAATAACAGGTTTTACCCAGAGGGAGAGGCTTTCGAGGAAGAGGATGGCAGAGTAATCAGGGAGGTTTCCAAGGTAATCAGGGAGGTTTTCAAAACATGCAAAACGGAAATCAGGATATGCCAAATGGGCAAATAATCAGACTACCACCAATATGTTGGACGTGTGGGATGACAGGGCAACTAGCACGCACATGCAGAAGTCAAGACATGGTGCAAAACGGCCATGGAACAAAAGTAGGGATGGTGAATCCACCTGTGTTTTTATAGCATCGTGGAAATGGAGTTGCAATAATCACAAAATCACACGGTGCAACAGCAAGCGCCAGGAGCACAGCAAAGCTTGCAACCTCAGAGTATGACAAATTTTCCGCAAGGACAGTCTCAACAGTCGCCGATGCAACTGTTACAAACAACAAGTACAGGACAGGTATTTGAATTCTGGAGTAAGAAATAATGCTGGTGATGGAGGAAGTCCATTCACTCAACATGGGACAAAGTTATATATTGACTAGGACAGCTCACTGCGAAATCTGATGTGTTCTATCCTATCAGTGACACCAAACCCTCCCGAGGAACTAAGGGTAGATGTCCTTATAGGGGATAAAGAGTATTCTTTCTTAACACAGGTGCAACACGCTTATGTATACGTTAAGTTTTCTTTGTCCGGCGATGCCATAAATACTCAGGGCTTCATAGGAGCAACAAGTCGTTCTCCTTTTTACAAAAGAACTTCCAGTTTCCATAGGAGAATGTGACATGCATGTGCTACTGCTGTATTCAAGGCAAACCCCAGTAAATATATTGGGACAAGACCTAATGACGAAGTTAAACATGACAATCTCATTCACGGAGTAGGGCATAGTATATTCAACTCCAGGAATGCATTATTTGAACGTATGCGAAATGATTAGAGCATACGCAGGACAAACGGCTATGAGAGCTGTTCCATTGGAACCAGAAATATTTGCGTATGGAGTGCATATATTAATGTCATGGCTACCAGGCCTTACAAACAAACCAATGAGAACCCCAGATGAGTTTCTATTTAGGCCAAGAATACCTATGCATGAGGAAAAGGAACAAGTGTTTCCCTTAACAATACACACAGCCATAGTGCGAGGAAAAATGGCGTTGATTGAATGTTGTGATGACGTAGGCAGACAATGGTGCACAGTAATCGCCATTGAGGAAGGATACAGACTGAATGACGTCACTGATGACGATCTGTTTGAAGAGCAAACAGGTGTAGATGAAACGACAGTTGAGGTTAATCTCATTTATTGGGTGAAAATGATCAAAAGAGAAGTGCCCCAGAGAATGATGCTGGCACAAAAACGTCCTGAATATTTTGCTAACGACATGGCAAAGGTGCCTGTCTCAGTGTGGACCACAGGCCCTTATGACGTAGGCTTGTTGAAAGGAGTTGGAGAAGTAAAGATTAAATTGGATTTTCAAAACAATATCTGCTGTGATGGAGCAGGGTATTTTAGTGACGCTAGAGTCGTCATGCAACACTGCAGTTTACCCTATCAAAAAATCAAAGGGAGGGTTCTTGGCATTTAATCCAAGATCTGCGCCTGATAAATGATACTGTAGAGGCCGAGTTCCCTCTAGTCCCTTACCCGCCCACAATCCTATGTAATATACCCGTTGAGGCAAAACATTTCACTGTGATTGACTTGAAAAACACATTTTTCTCAATCCCATTGCACAAAGACTTGCAAGATTTGACATCATTCACGTTCAGAGAAATGCGTCTGAAAAGTACAAGGTTACCTCAGGGGTACTGCGAGTCTCCTTCAATTTTCAACAGAGTCCTGCAGATTGACTTAATCAATATTGCATTACAGAGTGTTGTCTTGCAATATGTGGATGACATCTTAATTTGCAGCACGACAGAGGAAATGTGCAGACACGATTCTATTCAGCTATTTACTGTATTGGCTGAGAAAGGATATAAAGTTGACAAAGAGAAGTTACAGTATTGTCAACAAGAAGTGCTGTACATAGGCCAGCTGATCTCACATGAGGGGAAAAGGGTTACCCTTGAAAGGGCTGAATCCATACTAAACACAGCCAAGCCACACACGATGAAACAAATGCAGAGTTTTCTAGGATTATGCAATTATGTTAGGGCATTGGTCTTTGACTACAGCTCTTATACCAAGCCATTGTTACAAGCCCTAAAGAAAGCACAGATGATGAAAGAAAAAATTGAGTGGACCGAAACCATGGAAGAAGGGTTTGTTAAACTAAAAAAGGCCATTTGCACGGCACCAGTTTTAAGGATTCTCAATTATGCAGAAGAATTCTACCTGTTTTCACACAAGAATGGCAGTGTCATGACGGCAGTACTCACACAGAGAACCACGTTGGGGTAAAAACCCCTGGCATACTACAGTGGGGATTTGGACCCAGTGATGAGAGGTCACTTTCTGTGCGAACAAAGTTTCAGCTGCCGCAGCGTTCGCCATAGAGAAGGCTACAACCATTGTGATGGGATGCTCAATGACATTGTTCGTCGAGCATGCATTATTTGCTATCTTAGAGAAACGAAAAGGCACATTGGCATCTCAGAGAGCTTCTGCTTATGAAGTGATCATATCAAATCCATCAATTAACATAATCCGATGTAAGATAGTGAACTCCGCTATGTTTATAGCAGAGCCAGTCACTGAAGGAGAGCCAATACATGACTGCACAAACTATGAAGAATTTTATGATGAGATTCCAGAGTGAAAGAAAATGCATTGGCAAGAAGAAATCGTCTTCGTTGACGGTTCTTCGAGAATTAATCAAAATGATGGGCAGAGATATACAGGCACCGCTGTGATGAAGCACACCGCAAATGGAGAATTTAGAGTACTCATTAGTGCACGATTACCATCTCATTATTAGAATTATTGGATTGATGCTCGCACTCGAGAATCACGCAGACCAGGAAGTGATGGTATACAGTGACTCCGCCTATGTGACATCAACAGTGCACGCAGGCCTAGCGCACTCGAAAAGGAGGGGCTACTTCAGAACGGATGGCTTGCCAGTGCAGCATGCAGTCTTATTGGACAGGCTGATTAGGGCACTACAACGCCCAGTTGGCATAACGGTCGTGAAATGCGCCGCCCACACGAAAAGGACAGATTTTATCTCACGAGGAAATCAAGCAGCAGACACGGAAGCCAAGCGTGTGGCGACCAAAGATGAAATAATAATGAATGTGGAAATAACTGATGTACATGAGAGAATGATTGTTGCACGGAGTGAACCTGAAGGTTACAGTAATATGGAGAAAACCCAGTTAATGGAGCTCCAAGGGGAGGCACCACAGGACGAGGAAAACCCCTGGAAGCGGCAGGGGTGTTCTTTAATCCCCTCAGAGCTTGTGGCGACAAGACAGCACTGGTAAACCGGTGATGCCTATATCCTTATTGAAAATAACACTGGAACAGGTACACTATCCAGCGCACATCACAAAAGAGAATCAAGCAGCGACAATTGCAGAAGACTTGTTCATACCGAACTTGGCAGAGCACGTTGCATTTTTTACGGTGAACTGTATAATCTGCCAACAGTTCATGGCTGGGCATACACTATGAGTAATTAGAGGAGTCATCCCAAGGCCCAATGGACCTTTTCAGAAAGTGCATGTCGATATGATTCAAGTATGTAACGGGTACAGGTACCTACGTGTTGTGGTGTGTCCATTATCTAGATGGATAGAAGCAGGTTCATGTACACACCCAGACTCTACCTGTGTGGCCACATTTCTGGTGAGGGTGGTATTTCCCAGATGGGGAATATACGAAATCATGAGGTCAGACAATGGACCTCACTTTGTTAACGCAATATTTGAACAGATCAGCTTGTTGATTGGTATAAAGCACACATTTCCTTCGGCGTATCATCCTCAAGGAAATGGAATATGCGAGAAGCTCAATGGCTTGTTAAAGGAAAGCATAGCTAAGTTGAAGCTTACTCTAAAGAAGGGATGGCTACACTGCCTTCCACTGGCACTGTATGTGCTCCTAAACCAGTCTGGTTCTGACCACCATCGCACACCGCATGAAATCATGACAGGCAGAAAGATGCACACGCCACTAACACCCCGAGTTAGAGCTAGATGTGATGCTCAGCCAACAGGGGAAGTGTTAGGATCAGAAATGCAAAATTACTTGAATTGCATGACATCTTGTTTTACTGTAATTCCAGGACAGCTGCAGCGACGACAAAAAAGGGTGCAGGGCAGCACAGAACACAGAAGGGGATACTACACCAGACCAAGTTCATGGTTTACGTGTACCACATTTGTTCCGTGGGGACACGGTCCTGGTGAGAAACCACATGAAAAAAAAGTGGGACGAGCCAAAGTTCAACGGTCCCTTCAGAGTGGGGGACATCACTCCCTCTGCAGTCAAGTTACAGGGAAGAAGAGCCTGGATATTTTTGGGTGACATCAAGCCATACATTGGAGAAGGCCCTCTGCTCTCACCCCAACACATAGAGACTACAGACAATGGGGAAGAACCACAGCATGTGCAGACGAGATCCATGACGAGGAAGAAGGACGCATGACCAGCAAAGGCAAAGAACTTTTGTGCAAAGTTGTGGCTTAATTTTGGAAATTTCCTCTGAGCAAAATAAGGGGATAAGGACATAAAAACACAGACAATCTGTGCATCCTAGTTGCAGGGTGAAGAAGAAAATTACACGTATAAGCCACAAAATAGTCTGTTGACTTTGAACTTTGGACTGAGGCATACTGAAGCCTTGATAAGAAAAGATATGCCAAATTTTGTTCGAGGACACATACATTGGAAGAGAATACAGTATCCTGACTCTTAACACAGAAACCTTATTTGGACTCACTTATGGTGTCATGCAGTAGTGACATCACTAAGGACGTTTTGATCTATTTGGAGTTAGTACTAAGGTCATATCCGTCCCTAGTGGGAAGGCTCACTCACATCACTGAATTTCTTCAAGATCCTGAAAACAAAAATACAATAAGGAGGCATGATTACCAAGCAGTTCCTTTTACTCCCGGAGTACAGCGAGGACAAGACAAATGTCCCAAGCAGAAGAAGCAGTGAATAGGCTTGTCAGCGTGCTATTCATTCGCTTAATTGAAGATGTCCAGATCTTGTTGGGAGACACACTGACGTCTTAACATTTCTTCGAGATCCAGCAAACACAGAACGTTTGAGTATAATCCTGAACGGAATCATAATTCAGGTTGCACTTCAAGCTCATCAAAATCACAGAAGATTGTAAACTTTCCGTCGAGGGACAGATCGCGAAAGTGTTGCCAGAGGACTTCAATCCTGCTTATGCTGACAACGAAACGACATGTCTTCTGGAGTGAAACAGATAAGAGGCATTGACTGGGAACTTGTTTATTTTATTTTGAACAAACGAATTAAAGACTTGTTGAACTTATTACCTTATTTGACATTTTTGAATATGGAAAAGAGAACTGTTTCTGGAGACAAGAGACAATCAATTATTCAGGCAAAGAGAACAATCGTTCCAGTATCTGCAACCTACAAGCAGAACCAACAGAACCCAGATATAACATTACCTCAAATGTATTAAAGAGTTAGTCTTACTTCCTTAGATGATCGAAATGGGCAACCAAATAGTAATCTTGTCCTCCCTCAGGAGGGGAGACACTCGTATTGGACCGGAAATAAGTGTTGTAAATTGACCTATAGAGGAATTATTTACCTATGCATAGTGTTCATTATTTTCTTAATGTCACTGACGTATCAAACTGCATTTTTTATTGGTGCACAAAGCGTTCCGATTCCAGTGCACCCACCTAATGATGTATGCATGAAACCCACGAAGGTGCCCAGACCTTACATAATCATTCCAGTCCCTAGAAGGTCTGATAGAGGAATAGAGGAATGAGTGAACTTTAGATGGATGTGATGAGCAATAATACATACACATTTGTGGTAAAAAACAAATTGAACCGCCGGAGACAGGGTCGGCAGAGCAAGCATGAGAGGGGAGTTAATGAAAAAAATACACACGTAAATGATGAGTGCATATACACCTGGTCTAGTGTCAATAACTACAGAACCACAGTCCAAAGAATGGGAGAAGTTTGGACAACCAACAATGAGAAGTTCCACAAACAGAGACAGCAATGACAAGCACACCTGATCCAGCGATGGAAGGGTCAAGCGTGAGTGCTGCAAAACAGCCATATGCTGGAACAGTAGCAGAGTCAATATGGACATTCATAACCAGAACAAAAAAGATACAAGAGGACAAGGATAGAATTACCAGACTTTCTCCTACTGAAATGGTACAGATGAAAATACCTGGACCATGGATGGGAATCCTCCAGCAAGAAGAAGCTATATGGATGCGGTTAAGGATGTGATTATAGCAAACTACAGAAACAACTTGAGAATCAGAAGAAACACAAAAGAAGACAACAACAAACTAAATGACTACCTGGACAGCACAGCACACTTGGGAAATAACATAGGGTACCAACATATGAAAGAAGTTGGAAGACGACCTTCCGAGGAGAATGCTTTGTTTGTGTACTCTTACCATACAGCATGGGAAAGTCGAAAATCTTTGTAGCTGTTGAAATAGATGTACAGACTGCACACTGTCTGTCACATATAGCAATGTGCAAGAACAGAGGCCAGTTCATGGGAAGTGATGCTTCTCTCAAATGGCCACTGAAAAAACAGATCCAGATGAAGATGATTATGTTCAAGACATAAAGACAAGAAACAATGCCAAAACAAAGAATATGGCGATCAGATATGAAAAGCCTAGCAGAGATCCGAGTAGAGACAAACCAAAGACTCAAGGTTCAAGGGAAAACTCATGAAGAAGCTTGGAGTTGGAAGAACGGAGGTCAAATTCAAATTTGGGGAACAGTGCTTTCACCTGACGGATGGGAGAAAGGAGTAGTGATCTGTAGAGCATGGATGGTCATTGGAACCTGCAAAGAAGCAATTGAAAATGCGCAGAGGATATGCAAGCCATTGTGGCCGAGACTTGCAAGACTGCTAACATGGGTCGAAGACAGAGGAGGACCCTTAAAGATAGTGCCATTGGAGAATTCCAAATTGTGCTTCAGAAACAATGATACAAGAAACATGGGAGAAAAATCAGAACTAGAACTGTGGACACATCTATGAAGCTCCAGGAATGATGCATGGAACTGCAGTGATTATGGATCATTCTTGGGCATGTGGATCCACAGCATATATGAGATTTCTGAAGAATTGGGGAGGTATATGCACATTGGTGAATGTCCATGTTCCAGCGTTGATGATTCCAAAAAGTGATTTGAATATTGACAGTTTCCCGAAGAGAACGAAGAGGGAAAATGATTTTTCTACAAAATCCATAGAAGCTTTCGATGCTATCCCATATGAACATAGACTGTTCAGTCAGACTTCTTCAGTGTTCACCTTGATCTTGATGCCAAGAGTTCAGGTTGGAGCAAATACTAAATGGTTGCAGATAACCAGATGGGAGTTACTGCAGACCATCAACACGACCGTAAAAGGATTTAATGCAATCAAGGCAGAGTTAAGGGCGATTTGACTAATGACTCTCTAGAACAGATATGTCCTTGACATGATCACACCTATGGATGGAGGTGTTTGTGCAAAAATTGGAGAATCATGTTGCACCTTCGCACAATGACGAAAATGGAACCTTAACAGAAGCCATAGATATGCTAACAAACCTACAGAATCAGATGATAGATGAAGTTTACGATGTTGATGATGACAGCTGGTTTGGATCACTATTTTCATGGGTTCCCCAATGGATGGCAGATGCATTCAAATTCCTAGGAGCCCTGCTAGTGATGATATTGTTTAGATTCTGTGTTATCAAGATAATATCTCAGTGCAAGAAAACTGCAAAAAAGGCCATAGGGATGAAGATCATGATTGATGTCGAGTCAGGATGGAAGCCCAAGGACCTGACTGATAAAGAAATAAGAGACTTTGTGAAAGCCAGCATTTATGCACCAGAAGGAACAAAGTTTTGGTATCCAAGGAAACACAGAAATTATGTGGGAAGATGAATCTATTGTAATCCAAGTGGAGAATGTCAATTAATGACATGGAACAAAAATGAGCACGCGCGAACAGCAGGAAGCTTGAAGGGAGTCATAAAAATATGGACCCCAAAGAGATATTTCGTCAGACCTCTATGTTTGGATCCAGAGGATGAAATAAAGGTGGATACAAAAGAAAAAGTGAGAGTGGTTGATGAATCGCCCAGAGGGGGAGTGAAGAGGAAGTGCCAAGCACGATTCACACTCCTGCTGCCCATTTTGAAGTACCAGGAACATTCACACCGAAATATGTGACGTATGATGAACAAATAAACCAGCAGGGAGCAGCAGTGGGGCTCTGTCCAGTACTTATCAGAATAACAGCACCTATTGAAGTACCAACACCTAAGAAAGCCTCGACAGTAAGGTACCCATTGAGAAAATCATATCGACAAGTGAGACAGAATGACGATCGTCAGAATGTAATCCCCAAAGAAGCTAAGAGGATACCGAAGGAAGACGAATGATGAGGTCATAAGAACCCGGACTGACTCACATATGGAAGATATAACGACCTGAGAATGATGACAAACGAGATGAAACACCATGGACAAGTGACATTCTAAGCCTAAAGTGAAACAATTGATGTCAAGATGTCAGAAACTTGTGCCACAAGCACAATGAAGATATTCAGATATTCAGTTAGTTTAAATGTGTACATATGCAAAGTAACCACAAGAAGCATAGAAATCGCGAGGCTTGCTTATGCTTAGTAGTAAGATAGATTGCAGCAAGTGCCACCTGTACATATGGCTACCTCAAGAAAGCACTTTATATAAGTATACTTCCACTACGCACAAGAAGCAGAATCAACCAAAGGTTACTAAAGGTCTCAAGAGGAGAGTTTTGCAGCAAACAAATCGAGAATTAAAGACGGAGAGAAACTCAGACGAAGGTAACCATGCCAAGAAGCCAAGGTCGTACCAGCTGAAATAGACCAACAATGGATACAATTAAAGAGAAGAAGAACAGAGTATCCTGTTCAGAAAGGTCAAGATAAACCACAAATAGCAGAAGACTGGCAGAATTAAATCAAATACACAAAATTTCATGAAGGAAAGGCCTATTTCACAGTGTCGGAATCCCATGACCAGACAAGCAGGAAGGGATGAAACGTTCACACCTACGCATGGACCTTTGCCATGCCCAGACGCCTTTACTTTCCCAGACCATGAAGCAGACTCAAGGCCAACCCCAAAGAAATAATTGACACATGACCACTTAGGTGATGACTGATTGTAACAATAATTGGAGGGAAGCTGAGGTGCAGACAAACTCCCTGCACCTGGCCTGCTATTCTGCACGCTGCTAAGTGCAAGTGGAAAAGTATGAGTGGGGTTGATGCCCTTTGTTCCATCCATACTGTCTCTCTCTCTCTCTCTCTGGCAGCCCGGGTAAAATCAGGGTAAAAAACAATGTTTAGAAATTGAGGGACAGATGCAAAGCAAGAGGCTCTTACTTTGCACCTGTCCCTCAATTTCAAAAAATCGTTTTGGTTTGGGTATACTTCTACATCTGTGCACGGGTGTACACAGATGTAGAGGTATACCCAACCCAAAACGATTTTTAGAAATTAAGGCAAAGATGCAAAGCAACAGGTTGCATCTGTGCCTCCATTTCTAAAAATCATTTTGGGTGTATTTGTATATCTGTGCACCCCTCTTGACAAGAGTGGTGCGTAGATGTAAAGGTACACCCAACCCAAAACGATTTTTAGAAATTGAGGCACAGATGCAAAGCAAGTCTGTCCCTCAATTTCGAAAAATCATTTTCAGTTGGGTGTATTTGTACATCTGTGCACCCCTCTTGGCAAGAGTGGAGCACAGATGTAGAGGTACACCCAATCCAAAACGATGTTTATAAATGTAGGGGCAGAGGCTCTTGCTTTGCATCTGTCCCTCAATTTCTAAAAATCGTTTTGGGTTTGGTATACCTCTACATCTGTGCTCCCCTCTTGCATTGCATCCATTGCATGTGCGGCAGGAGGGGGCAGGGAGGGAGCAAATGAGACTGTTTGCATGTCTCTGAGTGTGCACGTGGTGAGGGTGAATGCTATGGGCGGGGAACGGAAGCGTTGAGGGAGGGAACTCCCCTGAATTCTAAGGAAGGAAACTGCACGGGAGGGGGGGGGGAGTGTGGGCAGAGGTGGGATCACCTTCTAGGGGGCTTTGGCGAGGGTGGGGGTGGGCAGTAAAATGTGAAAATTTGGCATTTTGAAGACCACACAAATCGGCCGAAGTGAATCTGTCTTTTTTGTATTTGTTCTTCAAAATGCGGAATTCTCACATAGAACCCTGTATGGACCTTTCCATACTGTTATCCTTGTTCAGTGTAATACCATTCAATGGAACAGTACTTGCAGGGCTGCTGCAACTGTAATGGTGCAGAGCTATTGGGCTTCTATAGAGACAGTAACAGCACTTCTCAGCAGGGCTGTGCAATCTATATGAGCCAGCACTTTCCAGTAAAGCTGCCATATTTGAAATGGGGCAATGCTGGTACTCCTCAGTTAGCTTGCTATACTCTTGATGGGGTAGTACTGCTGTTTCCCAACAGGGCTTCTATAATTGTTGAACCTTCTCAGCGGTAATACTATGCTTTTGTTGAGGCAATGCTAGTTCATCTTAATGGGGCTGCTATACTTTTGATGGGACAACATCAGCACTTCTCAGTTGAGCTGCTACACTCTTACAAGGCTTAGCACTTCTCAGCCGATTAATCTATTTTGATTGGTTAATTATAATGCGCGTAATAACCAGAGGTTTCTAAGCGCAGACCGAGGGATCAAACCTGTGTTGTGCGAACCGAGGGATCGAACCTGTGTTGCTCTGTGTCGTCTTGCTTCCAAGGCGAGCACGTTGCCCCTGAGCTATCCTCCTGAAGATCTGAAGTACATTTAATGATACAGAACCAGAACCATTGAGCAAGTCTGATTTCATCTTCATCAGAATAACTCAAACACTGTCGTGGTTATACAAGAGCTAATATATTTAAAAGGATGGAATTACTCAGACTGTAGCAGCACTATTCAATAACCCAAAGTGCTTAAGCATAGTTAATGTGAAAATACTACACTTCTCACCGTTGGCACAGTAAAGCCACTTCTCACAGAGGCTTCTATACCTTTTATGGGGCAGCACTGATCGCGCCTACTGGACAGCTTCACTTTTAATGGCACTTCTCAATAGGGCTGCTATACTTCAATAGGAAATGACCAACACTACCCGGCAGGGAATTGCATACTCTTGATGCCACGAAGCAGCACTTCCACCCACCACAGCTGCTTTATTTTTAATGGCACAGTACGTGCGATTCTCAGCCACTCTGCTTTACATTTAAACAGACCGAATTGTCATTTCTCAGCAGGACTGCAAAACTATACCATTGTGTTCTGTATGTTGAATACTTCTTCACCACAAATGTGGATTCATGGCACTCTCCCAGTGTCTAAATAGTAGATCTGGCTACATTCAATTGGCAACAGGTATGTCCCGAGCTGCCTGCTGTCCATAAGCTGCCGCTCAGGATGTTGGAAGCCATCATGGGGCAAGAGATAGAAGGCTTGTGCCTGTAAGATATCAGAATATATAATGGTCTTCCCAGATGGGAGACTGTCTCCATTAATATACATGGGGTCACTGAGATGACCAAGAGTGAAACTGTACATTTAGTTGTGAGATTACCAGCAACAGGTGATACTATGCTCCAAGGAGTGAGGTGCCCACTCAATATATCACACTGTTTAAAGGTGTGAGACCCATCCTGAATGCTTGCCCAAAGGGCCTTGGCCAGAATTTCACACTGAAGAAGTGAGCATGTGATCCGGGGTCTGCAACCCACACACACGCAGGGGATTCCCATGCTCCCACTTGCGAGATTTGCATCAAATTAGTGAGATTGTGCTCCAAGGTAGGAGGCACACACACAGTTTTTGCTCTAAGGATTGACACACTCACAGGATGGGCTGACATTTCGTTCTCCCATCCTACTTGTGTTGCTCTGCCTTTTGAGGGCTACTACAACCTGGATGGTTATAGAGGGGCGGAGTAGGGGCAGTGATGGCCTACTGGAATGCAACTGGAAGGCTGAAACCTCCTTCTTACTTGACTTTAGTATATGCAGTACAAGCTAGCCAATGTTTCCACTGTTCTGCGCCCCACCCCCTTCCCCCAAGTTGGCGACTACGTGCAAATGCGGTCATATAACTGCTGGTGATGTCACTTCCTACATTTGGGCACCCCCCCGGGAAATTCATAAGTTGGCTCCCCTGCTCTAGGGTCCTATAGTTAATAGAACCAATGAGATGTTGTACTTTTAGTGACGTTTACAGTAGCCATTTTGAAGGAAGGGCTTAGTTGCCCCACCTGACATTGTCTACCCAATCCCCTCTGCCCGTTACCATATACAGATATAGTACCTATTTTAAGGTTACCTTCCTAGAACCAATCAAGTTGCATGCTAAGTTTTAAAGAGTTACACGTCAGTGATGACGAGTTTTTGGTATAAATGTTATGTTTTTTCGAAATTAATTGGAGTTGAAGCGAGAAGGAAGATCGAGTGGTTGCTGATGTTCGTTGAACTCCCCGTTTTCTGTACTTGTCATTAAACAAACTCCCTTTGCCAAACTATTCAGTTGTCATTATTGATTTGGTGCAAGAGTATGACTCTGCATCCCCCCATCAATCTCAAGGGTGCTGCTGCTGATCTTAAAGTGCTGTCTGCAAACCCCCAGTCCTATGGGCCGGCTAGGGTCCATCCAGGACACTATTATAACAATAAACCCAGAGCACATTCTGAGCTGGGATTCTTGTGTATATAGAAGTAATAAATGGGTGTTGATAAAAGACACCCAGAAGGCTCTATTGATATAAGCCTTAGCTGGGTATAGATTTATAAGATTTACTACTGGGGGTATTAGCATAATTGACCTAAAAACATTTGACCTCAAATATTTACTTGAATCTTTTTGACCTTTTTTCAGTCAAATTTAATAAAATATATATATATGGAGGTTGGTAAGGGTATATATTAGGTTGAGGGGAAGTGGGGAGTTGCAGGGAGTCTCCCCCCGCATTTTAGACCGAACAAAAGGTCAACTAAATTTGATCAAATGTGAATAGGTCAAATGTTTTAGGTAAAAAAGACCCAAACCTTACTGGGTACTAGAGAGCTATGAGCAAAGTTCTCATTGCGATGAATGTTTTCCCAAATACCAAGCTAAGTGCAGCGCCTTAAATCTGATGGCAGCACTACTTGTACTTTAAACAATATGATAATGGAAGCCACTTTATAAAGCACTCTATATTACCATGATAAACGCTGAATATCTTTGGGGAATTCTAGACACATCACCTTCAACTGCTAACTTACTGCAAACCACATATGGGGCACTTTGGAATAACCTGCAACACGTGGCAAGAAAGACACCTTGAGCACTGATAGCCCAAACCTGAGGGGCTGGCAAGTAATCACCACAGAGAATCGGATCCTCACTGGCACTAGTGACCTCGGTTTTGTCAAAACCTGCTTAACACAAATGGCGTGACAGCACTTACAGTTCTTTTTCTTTCCACCTCCATAATAAGGTCTGTCACTTGGTAAGACCTGGAAAGTCACCAACTCCCAGACCGACTCCCTGACCGTCACAGCCGAAAGCTCACCCGGAGCTGGGATCTTTCAAACGCAGCAACACTCCACCCTGAAGCGTCCTGGTGGCCGGAGGACTATAAAACTGTGACACATACACACCATCAGTTGCATGCGTGTAGGTGCGCGATTCTGTCGAAACAAATGGAGGGGTAGCCCCCAAAGATTGGCCGAAAATGCCCTGGTGTAGGGACATTGTTGTGGGACCCTGGAGTGGTCTGTGCGTGGGTTGTCCGGTGGTGTTCCACGTGTAAGGACAGTGAGGGGTTGTGTTGGAGTGGGAGTTTTATCTCTCTGTTGGGGTTGGAATGAAGTGGTTGGTTCAGAGACCAGGGTCTTGGAAATGTTGTGGTGAGTGTTATTTTTCTCAGTTCCTTTTGTTTGTAAGGGAGGGAGATATATTGTAACCTGCTTCTCCCCTTGTGTCTGTGTTGTAAGTGGCTTTTCTGCCCCCCTGACCAAGTGATTCACCTGCCCCTTCCAGTAACACCTGGCCTCCTTGGTCCTACACTGCCCCTCATAGAACCGGTTTAGCTGCCCTGGTAGTAAAAACTGCACTCTTATGCTTGCCTGATATTTTCAGCTTGCAAGTGGGTCTTCTCATATGGGTTGGCAGGGGTTGTATGTCTCCTGCTGTCACAGCATCTCCTATTCTTTTCAGGTGTCCCTGCTGTCCCCCTTGAACAGCTGAAGGGTTCTAACTCATCGCCAATGCTAAAGGAGATTAATCCCTCACAGATGGCCAGGGGTGGACTGGGAACCAAAAGAGGCCCTGGAAATGACTTTCAAAGTGGCCCCATATTACACATTTTCAGCAAGCCAAACCCTTTTCCTATGGGGAAATTTAGAAATACCACACAAAAGAGGCCCAGGGTGCATAGGCCTACCGGGAAATCTCCAGAGGTCCCTATAGGCCAGTCCACCCCTGCAGATGGCACTGCACTCGGATGCTGTGGTAACTTCTTTACTTAAGTTCTGGTTATAAGTTTCCCAGTTACAACTATCAGGTAAGTGTATTAGGTAAAAGACGTACACAGACAGACACAGCACCCTCTCATGCAGTCAGCTCACTTCCAACGGACACACAACAGAACATTCAAGGGAAAACACTCACTCAGCATTCTGCATCCGCAGACATTCCACAAGCATCCACAGACATTCCACAGCCCACATGCTCACAGCACAGACACAAGGGGAGAAGCAGGCTACAATGGACCCCTTACCATCAACATCTTCCCTTTCAGCCTCCTCTCTTCTCCTCACAGGACCAAGTCCTGTCAGCATCCACTCTCGAAACACTGAATTAGAATGTGTCATGTAACCAGTCAGCTAACCTACACCCTCCCAGCACTGCCGGAGCTAACCAATCACACTGACCTTGAGAGTGATGTCACTGTCAAGCAGAAGAAAGGAACCGATGAACCCTTTGAATGCCAGTATGCAGCCCCTTGGAAAAACATAGATGAGACAAGCCAATGATGCTCCAAATCCCAAATTAGACAGAGCTCTAGCGCACACCGCAAGGTGAAAAAAGGAATTATTCTATGTTAATGTTAGGTTATGTTATCTTGTATTTATGTAGCGCCTCCTGCCATATGTAATGGCATCAAAGCACTGTGGGTGGGAAGCATTTATTTTGTAAAACATTTCTTTATAATGCGCCTAATACCGTACCTGAGTTCAGTTTCTAAGCGCAGATCCAGGATTCGAACCTCTGTTGCTCTGCGTGGTCTTGCTTCCAAGACCAGGGCGTTGCCCCTGTGCTATCCTCCGTCTGGAGATTAGGGCAGAGTACATTAAATAAAAAAGCCTAGCAGTACATGCAGTAGAGGCAGTACAGAGGAAGTGGGGTGTGGAAGGTTTACAGAGGAGGGTTGATAGAAGAGGTTTAATATGCCTTCGCTGGAGAAGGCGGAGAGCTGGGAAGCTGGAAGGCTGGAAGAGGCCAGAAAGACTATGGGGCTCATTATAAATTCCCCAGTCTGGACAAAATGGCAGAAGAAATGCTGGTAATTCCAGCCACAGTTTGATGGTGGGGCAGTGATCTACCGGCAGTCCTGATCTGCCAGGAGATCACGCACCTACTGGCACACAAATTCCAGATTCACCGGCACCAGTACGACCAGTGCTGGTAATTCCGGCAATCCCATCCATGGAGTCCTTTTAGACTCCATGGAATGGGAACTTACCGGCATCTCTGCTGCCGGTAATATCCCAGTAATACCAGGATTTTGGGTGGTGTAAAAGGTAAGGCAGTTTGACCAGAATTACCAGCGGGATACCGGCAAAACTGTAACGAGGGCCTATGTGTACAGCTGGACCAAATGTTTTCCTGGGACTCGGCTGTATACTATGGGGCGCAGCGAAATGCAGGAAAGGAAGCCGGGCTTCGGTGTGCTTGGAGCGCTATGGCCAATGTGTAGGGTTGAGAACTTTTATTTTATGCATGCATAATGCCCAAAGTCTTTGTTTCTGCAAAACAGCAGCCCTGAAATAATGTGGCGTCGCTTTTTAAGGTGCGCTTCCAGAGAGTAGAGGATGCTGGCCTGGAAGTAGGAACAGACAAACTATATTTCGCAGCGTAGTTTACCAATAACAAGCTTCTTTGGGCCCCGGCAATAATGGAGGAAAAAGGAGAATTACTACAAAGAAAAGATCAAGGGGCATTAAAAATATCTCCTCAAAAGTGGATCCTGCAGGGCAGTTCATCGTGGTTTACAATTTCATCGGAACAGTTAATACTACAGGCTATTAGGCAGCCAGTGTGCACGGGTGATGCCAATGAAGGAGCGATTGCAGAGGTGAAAGAATTGATGAAAGGCAGGGGACAAGGGGCGCATTCTGCACCGCAAGTACAGAGGCAGCGGGAAGATGGAGCAGCACTAACGCCACGAGAGCAGACAAGGACACCTTTCCACCCAGACAGCCAGGACCCCAGTCACTGGATTGCAAGAACTGTACTCCTTACTCTTGGAAGTAGAGAGTAAAACGGTATTTCAACAAGCACAGCTCGCTTTTATTAAAAGAAGAGTATATTCTAAACACGCATTGGCAATGCCAATTCTTGCCAGGCACTGCCATAGTGTTGTTAACTAGCTGGTGCCAAATAGTGTGAGTACATGACCATCTAACAGCAGTTCCTGCCAAATGTCTAATACACAAGCCAAAACCGTTGGCTTTGCCAATGCTGGTTTTCAACAGACTTGGTTAAGACATTTTTATTACACCGGTAGTGCGTTTTCAGCGCCAATTAAGCCATTAATTATAGGTCTGCTGCTTTACAAACCCTGGCATGCACTTCCATTGCAAACTTTGATGGTAAGGCTTGATTAAAGTGCGCTCAAAGAGTTACCATGAGGAGGTGTTTTTGGGCGAGGAAGGGGCAGGAACTGGGTAGGCAAATAACCAAACAACACTTGCAAACTTTGTGTCCCACCTCATATGCCTTTTCTCCCTATCTGTACTCTAATACAATAGTTTTGTCTTATAGGTGTCGCTAAGCTGCCCCCTAATAGCCAAAACTAAAAATGCTTTTGCAGCAAGTGTTACACAGATATGTTTTCCTTGATGTTTTCCTCCACATTCCTTTTGTCCTGCTTCTTGGCACGCATATCTATCTCCTTTAGTTCTCAGCCTACCACTGCACAATCCTCTCACCACAGCCCCCCAGCTAATATTGGATTTCAGTTCCATCTTCTACCTCTGTGTGCTCTCGCCCCAGGGGCGCCTCCAAAGGGTGGCCAAGGGGGGGCCACGGCCACCCTTATAGAAAGGCTGGCCCCCCTATTGGCCACCCCCGTGAAAAAGCAACAAAAATATTTTTTTTTCGCACTGAACTGTGCATGGACATGCCCAGTTCAGTGCGAAAAAAAGGATTTATTTTTTCCTTTTTTGCTGTGTCCCACAGCCTTTGATGGTCTGGGGCAAGAGAATGAATTAAGGCATAAAAAATGTATGCCAAGAACATATAGCCTGCAGGGCGGGAGTCGTTGCAACGTGTGTCCCACTGTATTCAATGCGTGTGTGTGGCCCATATGTTGGGCAGTGCCGAGTGGCTCCAGGTTGCCTCTGTCTGTTTCTCTGGGGTTGGCAGACGTCACACCCATGTAGCAGCGTGCAGGCACCATGTTCAGAGCAGCAGACCACACAATAGATGTTTTGACCAGCTCCCAGAGGCACAGCAGTTACCCTGCACCCATCTATGTCTGCGGTGCTAGTGCACACACAGTCAGCGCCCCCACCGTCACTTCTCTTTTCTCGGCTACAACAGAGCCTATCCTGTGAGTGGCTCGATCAACTCCTTCTGTTTTGCCTTTTGGCTCTGGTGAGAAATGTTGCACTTTATTTCCCTTCCTTGCTTTAAGCTGAAGCCTAAATTGAATTACCTCAAGGCTGCCAAGCTCAAATTACAGGCGGTCCTGCAAGCGGCTAAGCAGGGGAGAGACAGCACTCCTGTGTATGGATGTAGGGGCGGTGGGACGCGTCCTCTAATTGGCCAGCTCCAGGTGCCGGTGGCTTGCCTGGGCAGGTCCCCAAATGTGAGCCCAGGACAGGGGAGTGAGCCAGAAGTGTGCGTTCCCCTATCCGCAGAGTGGTGCATTTCTTTGCACGCACCTAAGAAAGACGGCCCGGCAGACAGCAGCAGCAGGGGCCATGCAGGAACCGATGCAGGTAGCCCACAGCCAGCCTCACCTCCACACTACGGATCTCATCATTTTAAGGGGAGCCCATAAGCCACACTGCTGGCAAGCTAGCAGAGGTGCATTCCCATGACCTTGCTACCCAGGGCCAGGCCAGTTATACAGCTGCATTTCACTGCAGATATATCCCAGAGCCATTAAAATTAAAGCAAGCCATCTTAAATGTAACGCAACCATTCACTGGCAATGCATGGAGTCAAAGCGCCAGTGGAAAGGCAATCGCATCTCTAAAAGCCCAAAGTGAAACAGGAACATCATTAGAGAGCTGTGGAAGGGAATCCACTGCATTATGGAAATTATAATGTATTATGTATTTATACTGGACCCCTTACTGCAACAGTAGTCTCACCTAGCCGAGGCTCCTCCCGTGCTGGTGTATTGTGCCCACACGGCAGAGAAGCAGGTTATCACAAGTGCGGGTCAGGGAGGTAAAGAGAAACTCATGTGGTGTGCCCAAGGCTGTCAGTGGTACTGCATGCAAAGGAGACCTGGGCTGCAACGCTGAGAGATGATTCCACCAGGCAGGCAAGAAGCAAGCACTTCAGAGCTGAGAGGTAAGCAGAGTGTGTCTGGAGATACAGTCTGAAGAACAGGAGTATTCCTAAGAAAGTCTAACTTTTAAATTGCCTGGGTTTTTTATGCACACTGACAGGTGGTGACTTTACCTAGGTTGTGTTCTCAGTGAAACAGAAAATAATAAAGGAAAGATGTGTTGCTCAAATTTACAAGTAACATTCTTAAAACTAAATTGGGGACGACAGAAGAACTGCCATTTCAGAAACTGAAAATAAGCCTTTTGGTAGACCCTCATTTTACCATCAACCTGTCTTCCCTAAGATTCCTTTGTGGAGACCAATGCGTAAAATGTACTGGGTGTATTCCCATCATAAATGCAGTCCAAAGACAAGATACATCTAGTATTCTATTTCTACATAAGTCAAACCCTGCTGAGTGCACCATATTTGATAGGCATGTTGGCAATGAAAAACTTGTGAGTGAGGATTTAGAGGATTCTCTGGCTATGATATGATATATGATATTTTAGCTGTATCGCGCTCATACACAAGTGTTTCCGAGCGCGACAAGGCAAGGGAAGGGAACAAGGGAAGACAAAACAACGATCTTACTCAGGCCCAGTGACACTGAGTACGCGCAAGTGCAGGGTGGAGCGTAGGGGGGGAGTGCAAGGGAGATGGGAAAAGTGGAAAGGGCTGAGCAAGGGGTACAACAATACAAAAGGTAGTGCAGCCAGCAAGGTGGCAGGTGCAGGTGGTAGGCGGGTTCTCAGTAAATGTTTGGTCCCTTACAATCAATGTGCTCCTTTAATTTAAAACTGTATATTTGACTTTTCAAGTCAAAGTTGAACAACTATTCTATTTGAAGAACAATACATTGCCCAACATGCATATACACATCACATATTCCTTACATAGCACAAGCAGGATTGTGAAACTCAAAATGTGAACCGTACTGGTATTAGTGTAAGCGCATCCGGTACATTAATTAGTTAACAGTTAAATAATCAATGGAATTATATCAATATGCAATTTCTTAACTCTCATATATACATAGTTTTCAACTGGACTATATGCTGCATCGGCATAATAGATTTCCTGAAATTCAGTTATGTGTTTGTTTTGGTGTGCCACCCCAAGATTTCCTTTGGCCTCATCAGGCCACCCCTATAAAACATTTCTGTGGGCGCCACTGTCTCGCCCCCTCACTGCAGTCTGCTCTTCATTTTTCTGCCGCACTATTATATCCACCAGAGTTCTTCCTGTACCTTGTGATTCTCCTGCCCATCTGTGTTCTATGCACCCCTCGCAGGCCTTTCTCCTTCTCTGGTCTCCGAACGGCTCTGTTCCATACCTGTGCCTCTTTTTCCTCGTTTACCGCACCGCTCTCGGGTGCCCCCACTAATGGAAAATAGATGCAGCAAAGGCGTGGAAATGCTGCCCTTTTTTTTAATGAAAGGTCAGTCTGCATGACCATTCCCATTATGGGGCTCATTTTGGAAGTCCCCGTAATTAGTTGGGGACCCGTTACATGTGCACTTTCTCGTACATGGGTGCCCGTTGTCTCATTTTCATCATTTGCATAGCGGAGGGCAAAGGGGGAGGCCAAAAAGTTGGCACACACGTGTGTATGCTGCCCTCTTGCAATCTGCCATGCAAACTGAGTAAATGAAGCCTGCCATGTACGCCTAATAGGCATTTACAATGGATTCCCATGTAGCCCGCCAGCTTTTTTCTGAAGTGGGCGGACTCCATAGGAATCCCCAGCATTTGCGCCGGCATGAAACTCCCTGCTTCAGCAAATGCTGGAGTATTTGTATGGTAGAGAGGAGGGGAGTGGTAGAAATGTAAGTTATGTTCTGCCCCTCCTCTTCGCCATACAAACACTTGAGAATGAGGCGTGACCTGTTGCAAGGATTTTATGCATTTTTCTTACATGACGCCTCATTACACATGAGCCCCTATGTATTTTAAGCAACACTCACAAGGAAACTCTAGACTTAGGAATGGGCCAGGATGGAAGGATGGCAAGGTTGGGAGCCACTGGCAGTATTTTACGCCAACATATCTCGCAAGTACCCTACAATGCTTCAAAGTGTTCCATCACGAAAGTTACACTTCAAAGCCGCCGTCACTGCACTGGTCGCCTAAGTGTGTGTTCCCTATGTACTCCATGATCGAGTTGTGTGTATTGGACTTGCATGCCTGCTCCCTAAACAAACACTGGCCAAGCCCTGGGGTTTGGCTTTGTGAACGTAGAGAGTAAGAGTTATTTGGTAAAGCCACCTCGATACCAGCTCCAGCCATGCCATCCAGACAAGGGGCCTAATTCACAGAAGAATTGTATAATGACAAAACCCCACTGGAAAACCATCTGTGAATAAGGGCCATAGACTCTTGGTTATTATAATGATTAATTTTATGCTGGTATTTATTGAGGGAGGACCTCGCTTTCAGAAGAAGCCGAGCGCTTTACAGAGGTATACACCAATACAGATACATAATGGAGCGCTTTACAGAGGTATACACCAATACAGATACATAATGGAGCGCTTTACAGAGGTATACACCAATACAGATACATAATGGAGCGCTTTACAGAGGTATACACCAATACAGATACATAATGGAGCGCTTTACAGAGGTATACACCAATACAGATACATAATGGAGCACTTTACAGAGGTATACAAACAGTACAGATGAGTAACAGAGCGCTACTTCAGAGGTAGCAACACAACCGCTATACAGCGGAGGGGGAGTAGAGAGGAAGAATACAGAGGGGCATAGAGGAGGGGTACAGCTGTAACAGGTGGTGGCAGGGAGGTGAGGGGTGGGGGCGTGCAGCGAGTCAGGTGGCACGAGGGGCAATGTGATGACCTAGGTGTTGAGGCAGAGAGAGTCCTTGAAGAGGTGGGTCTTGAGTTCTTTTCGGAATTGTAGGAGCGTGGAGTGAGTCTTAGGGAGTTTGCCTTAGGCCAGTAATTCCCTGTGTGTGAAATGAGTGTCTATACGATGTGTATGTGCATCATGGAGCAGAGCCTAGCATGCACTAGGCCACTGAACAGGTAAAAACGACTCATATACATGAGAAAGACAACCCAATAAAGAACTTAAGTTTGACAAATAAAGGTTTGCACCAATTAAGTTTGAAAACATGAATATGTTAGAAAAAATAACAGGAGGGACCAGTTAAATAATGGGACACAGCTGGACTAGGACCACAGGGTGACGTCGGGGGACTGGGTAGTAAGGCATGGACGCCCTCTACAGGCAGAAACTAACAAAGAGAAAAGGCTGCCTGTCTACAGGCAACAGAAAGGATGAGTGTAAGGAAGAGCGGTGGCAATATTCCATGTCCCTCGGATTTAACGAGAAATGATGCAAACAAGGTTGTGGAAAATGGCACCGAAATGAAAGAGTGGGTTTCCGGCGGCAGCCATAGAGCCAGAGTGAAGAAACAGCTGGAAATGAAATGGAACTGGCTGCTCCTTTGAACTAAATGTAATGGTGATGCAAAATATACAAATGTCTGTTTCTCAAGCTAACTCACTCGCACATTTTCCAGACGTGGTAGTTTCGAGCAAATTATTCAAACTTTTTACCTACAAACACTGTTATGGGCGCAGCAGACGGGAGGGGTGGCAGGAATGTGTCCAGCCTTTAAATGTCCGCTTAGGAAAATTCCCTGGGGTGTGGAACACATGTAACGATTGGCAGGCTGGCCGCTAACTGCTCCACACAGGAAGCAAGTGAACGCCTTTAAGGACCTTGTGTTGATGGATGCACCTTGCTCAATCTCCTCACTGAGCCATTGGTGCAATATGCACACAGATGCTCATTCTGCGTATTCAGAAGGATCGCTTCCTGTTTAAGTTCAGCCACTGGTTCCATTCAGACCATCCCTGGCGGATTCTCCTCAGAAACAGCTCTTTGTAGATTGGCAAGGATTTGCTACACCCATTACATACTCCTTTCCACTAAATGCCAGGAGCGTGCACAAGGTGGAGAGAAAAAATAGCAACAACCCGTTTTTTTTCCCTGTCACCCGCCCCTGCCTACATGTGCACCGCCCAATGCCATAAGAATATTTGAGGCCCAATCTGGGGTTGCAAAGGATTACTCTGGGAGACTGCCCCAGGTAGCGGGTGGTGCAGATGATCCACAGCCCGTCATGCTTGCAGGAACATTGCTAGGCATGGACAGGATGAACATCCTACTGTGGTGTCCCTGCATACACATACTGCTGCAGCAACACTGCCTGCCTCCACCCCTAATCCCCCCACATGACAATGCGGATAGTGAGAGACAAATGCAGAGCCCACCTGCATCTGTGTCATTGAGGGTGTTTGGATAACTTGTTTCCACACTCTTCTGCCACATGCAGTGCTGCAGAAGAGCCTGGCCTATATCTGTAGGCTGTGGCGTGGACGTAGATTGTTCTGGTGAAGTGGATTAGACACAGATTCCACCCTGTGGCAGAGGCAGGCTGTTGTGCTAGGGGAGCAAGTGACACTGGAGGGGGCACCGGCATTCAGAGGCTGCTGGTGAATTTTTCATTGGAGGGGCGTGAATATTTTCCATGAATTTGTGCAAGCAACCAAGTGTAGTATTGGAGCCGCAGCAAACCAACAGGGATTCAGTGGGGGTTCTCCCCCAAGAAATTGTTAAACATAATCAGTTAAAATTGTGCATTTCACAACATAATTATTGTGAAAAGGTGGCTAAAAGCCATACAATTAGAATCAGTTTTGGAAGGTAATGCTAGAAAACATCCAGCAGATGTCAGGGCGCCAACAGCACGTAGGGGCAATTTCCAGCAATTTTGTTGATGCCTTTGTACACATTACATGCCTATATCATGCTAGTGTAAGAAGGCTTTTCTTGCTGGCTGTGCCCAGATGTGCCAGTATCCCCATGTAAGAACAATAATTTCTGCTTTGCTCTTAATGCTACAAATAATGCCTTACTACAGCAAGAACATATGTCCATACTGGTTGCACCAATGTAGACAGGTATGGCCACATAAGAACACTTATCATGTTTTCTTTTCTGATGATGCCACTAAAAATGTAACTGTAAGAAAACACGTTCATACTGACTGCACCAATGTAGGGCAGTGTAAATTCTTGTAAGAACACTCCTAATGTTGGCTTTGCTCATAATGCCATGTCACTGCTGTAGGAAAATATGTCCATATTGGCTGCAACAAAAATGCCTTTACTGCCAGTACATCATCATGTTGGATTTGCCCATATTACCAGTAAAAAATACTATTTATATAAAAAATACAAACCCTGGAGTCATCTTCGACTCCCCTCTCTCCTTCCTCCCTCACAGTCAGGATATTAGTCCCACTTTCAGCTCTTCCTTCCCAAAGGAATTCTCCCTTTTCTCACTTTCGCCCAGAGGCTCAATGTTACCTAACCCTTGGTTCTCTCTAGGCTTAACTGTTGAAATAGCCTCTTCCTGAATCTACCATTTTCCACTCTGTGACCCTCCAGCTAATCCAGAATAGAGCAGCAACACGTATCCTTGGCCTTAAGCCCAGGGACTGCATCTCTCCTGCTCTAAAAAGTCTTCACTGGCTTCCGGTTGCTGCACAAAATTCCTCTGCATTATCCACAAGGCAGTCTGGGCCCACGGACCACACTATCTTCAACTGTATCTTACTAAATACTCTCCCTCTAGACCACTACGCTCCTCTTGCACCAAATCTCTGTGTGTAAAGCGTTTTGCAAAACATAGGGTAAGTGGTTGCTTACTTTCCTCAGCTGGCTCCCTCCTATGGAACAGCCTCCCCCTCCCTCTGTGCCTTGAGAAGCCTCTTCTTAAATTCCGGAAACTCCTTAAGATTCTCTTCTTTACCTCCACCTTCCCTTCTTCTCTCCTATGATAATCCCACAGTTGCTGTGATTGGTGTCCTGGGCCCTTATGCATCCTTGAGCCCTAACCTCCCACATACAATCGGCCCAGCTCCTGTCTATCTGCTGCATTTGCACTTACACCCTCTGCCCTGAAGGCTTGCACTTACACCTCTCGCGGCTTCAAGCCATGTAGCACTCAACATTCCTAGCACTTCATCTGTGGCTCTCCCATGAGTTCAGACTCCACAGGACTTCCCCCTCGGCCCTCTTCCTTGCTGCACTTGCACCTTCTGAATACTCAAAAGGCATAGTAGGCTTGTCTTTTTCCCTACTCCTACCACTGCTCTTAAACATTGTTTTTTAATGTATTTCCCACTCCTGCTCCCTCCCTTGCCCTGTGGGTGCTTTGAAACAGTATTTTCTTATTGTATAAGCACCTAACAAGCAACCAATAAATAAATCAAAAACAAATAATTCCACTTTAAGAAAACACATACATACTGGCTGCACCAGTGAAGGGCAGTAACCCCATGTAAAACAACTCATCATGTAGGCTTTGCCCATGATGCCAATAAAAAAGGCCATACTGTTGTAAGAAAAGTTAACCATGCTGGTAGGCAACTTCCCGATGTTAAACAGTAACTTTGGCCTAATCTGTAATGCCATGCAAGTTAAGTGTGCCCCACTCTACCCCTTCCCCTCCATATAAGTGTATGTTGTGCAAGTGTTGCTGCCAAGACACCTATCACTAATAAAGCAAGCGCAAGAACAATTTCAATTCCTGTTTTGCTGGCGAGCAGAAAAGCATAGCCTTTTGTCACTTATTGTATGGAAAGGGGCAGAAGATTTCTGCTGAGCAAAATAAATAACTATGTTTATAGGGGCTGTGCGTGTGTTTATCTAGCGAAGAGGCAGTCTGTGATAGGCACTTGCAGATGACACCTTGTAAGATATTCAAGAATTTGTTTAATAATTAATTTTAGTAAAAAATGTCATATGAAAATCCTGTTGCTACTTTGCACGGTGGGCCGGGAGACTGTGGCATAAAATCAGCCTGCACTTCAAAGAAAAAGTGAAGGCGGAGTCTTTAGTAAAATGGGTTGCAAAAAGAGCATTTTAAACCTTAATTGTACAATGACATTGGGGGTCATTACGAGTTTGGAGGCAGCCATGGTGCTATTAGCACCATGGCTGCCTCCAAACCCGTGTCCGGGTCCGTGGTGTCGGAATGGGGACTTACCGGGACATTCCGACCTATGAGGACCCGGTAAGTCCCCATTTCGAAAACCATTCCCCATTCCCATTTGAGCCCCCATTTGGCTCAATGGGAATGGGGAAGGAGCTGATAACGGGCCCGCAAATTGCAGTTACGTTATTAGCTCCATATTCCCTTAATGGGTCCTGCTAAAACAGGTTGGTAAAACCAGCCGGTCCTGGTGGGACCCGCTAAGGGACCTCGTAATAGGGTGGCAGGGGGGTAACGGCACCGGCATCCTTACCGGTGTCGTTAACCCCCTACCGCTAGGGTCGGAATGACCCCTATTGCTTCAAACTACCAGTAATTAATCAAACGGACCCACTTTGGGCAAAAAACGGTCCCACGTTGGGCAAAAAACAGTCTGACTTTGATTGAAAAAAAAAAGCAAAAATGGCCCACACGATCAGGGTTCCATGTTGCCCATTAGGACCGCCCGAGTCTGCTTGCCACTCTTTTTGCCTTGATGTGCCTCTTTCAAAATAGTAATTTTCAGTCAGTCGACTGCTGCAACACGGGTAACTGCTTAAGAGTTTTTACCATTAACAAACAATAGGAGCCAGAATTCAAAGAAAACACGGTGGAAATACACCAGAAAAGAACCCGCCAATGGCAAACTGCTGCAAAGGGCTGCTAGTCCCCTCCTGCTCCTCACACTGGCAAATGAGGAAGGAACTGCAAACCCTTTCGCCATCTATAAAGCAACCAATGGCAAACTGCTGCAAAGGGCTGCTAGCAGCCCCTGCTCCTCGCACTGGTAAATGAGGATGGAACTGCAAACCTTCTCGCCATCCATAAAGCAGCGAGAAATGAATGAACGGCTCCGCTCCCTGAACGTGATACAATGTCCTCTATACTCACCGCATTATAAATTCTTTGAAGCACAGTCTCAGCTTGTTGTGATGGCGGTAGAGCTTGGGGTCTGCTGGTATTTCAGCCAGAAACACTTGGGCTACCTCCAGTGGACCCTATTGGGGACAAGACACAGAAGGAGATGCATCATGGTTGGAATCCGAGAAGCAAGGAGTATTGCTCTGTGCTTTAGAATCCTCACATTTCATGAACACATTTTTTATTACGGGTGTCAGGGACAAATCCATGCTCCTGTTTTGCATTTTGTGTGCTGTGCTCTGAACAGAATTCCTAAAGTACAGGATTGTGGGAGACTAGACCTATATAGCAGCCCAGCGTGCTGGACACACAGCTACACATGGGAATATACTACACTACAATATGTAGGGAAAACATAGAAATGGGAGTAAAACATGGCCTTACCTAGGATGGTCTTTTTTCTGTCTACCCCTCGCTGAGGCTATCCCTCCGCATCTTTCCTCTCTATCTCATTTCTGTATCTCTTCTCTCCACCTCTCCTCTAGCCCTCTCTCTCATCTCCACCATCTCTTCCCTGCCTGTCCCCAAAGCCCCGTCCCAAGCTATGTCTTCCCAGTCGCTCCAATCATCTTCTACTTTGCCCGTTGCTTGTACATGTGTGGAGGGCACAGAGTGTGGGAGCTCTGGCTACAATCCAAGGTAGGTCTATTCCTTCGACAAGGATGGAAGGTGCCTGTGCTGTCTTTTTCATGATTTCCTGGACATGGGGAAGCTCAGGCCATGGGGTATCATAGATCTTGAGAGACACATAACAAAGAGAAACTTCGTTCATGGGGAATCGCAGTGCTTGCGTGACACAGGACAAGGAGAAGCTCACTCCTCATGGGACAGAGGGCTAGGAAAGGTTTACTGCGTATGAGACAAAGGGGAGGACTAGGAAAACTTTACTGCGTATGAGATTAAAGGGCCCGGCATGTTTGTACGGCTGAGGACAAGGAGAAGCTCAGTGCTCATGGGACAGAGGAATAGCAAAGGTTTACTGCTTATGCGACAAAGGGCTCGGCGTGTTTGTAGGGCTCAGGACAAGGAGAATCTTAGTGCTCATGGGACGGAGGACTAGGAACGGTTTACTGCTTATGAGACAAAGGGCGCAGAGTGTTTGTAGAGCTCAGGACAAGGAGAAGGTTAGTGCTCATGGGACAGAGGACTAGGAACGGTTTACTGCTTATGAGACAAAGGGCCCAGAGTGTTTGTAGGGCTCAGGACAAGGAGAAGCTTAGTGCTCATGGGGCAGAGGACTAGCAAAGGTTTACTGCTTATGAGACAAAGGGCCCACAGTGTTTGTAGAGCTCAGGACAAGGAGAAGGTTAGTGCTCATACGATACAGCACATTACAAAATGTGTCCTGTGCTGGCCGTGCCCCAATCATTGATAGATGATAAAACAATTAAATATTAAATATATGTAAATACACCACAAAGGGTACATTATTCAATTTGTCATGGATTTTACCTCCATAACTAGATGCTGTTTCAACAAACTACTGCACTTATGAGAAGTCAACCCCGCTTCCTGCTTCGCTGTGCAACACCCATTCATTAAATTTTGAATTTGAAAAGCACACAAAAAGGAATGCAATTGGCACAATCGCTCTCTGATTTGAAGGCCATCACATGTAGCAAAAGTAAAAGGCAATGGTCACTGCCAGGAAAATATGTACAGGAACGCGTCAAAAGTCATAAATTGTGTTGGGAGCAAGAGCAGCAGGAGACAAGGAAATATTGAATACGATGAGACAAAAGATGGAGAAAAGCAAAATGAACATTTTGAAAGAGAAGGAAAATAAGCAGAGTAGAAAATACATTGAGGAGGAGTCCCGGGGAAAAAAGTTGGATGCCCTCAAAAGCGGGTGGAGTTCATATTCCAAGTCCCCATAATTCGGCAGCAGAGACATGTTATGTTTGCGCTTATGCGTGAACGGGTCCCCGCCGTCACATTTTCCTGATTTGCATGGTGGAGTGCAAAAGGGGAGAATAAAAAGGCGGTGTACACAAATTATCGAAACGCCACCTGACATGTACACATGGCAGTCGGCATTTACAATGCATTCATGTGGAGTCTGCCTGCTTTTTGCCAGTGTGAAAAGCCAGTGTACTCCATAAGAATCCCCGGGATTTATGTGAGCATGAAAATCCATGCTGGCTCTGATGCTATAGTATTCATATGGTGGAGAGGGAAGGGGCTGTGGAATTGTAGCTTTTCAACTGTAAAAATTAAGGAAAATGAGGCATGGCGTGAATGAAAGGCGTGTAAGGCTTTAGTTGGACCTTCGACTTTCTAGTAGTCATCCCTACATAGAAGACTGGTTTTAGTTTGTACTCGTTTGGCGCGTGTGCTAACTTTGGATATATAGGATTCTTCCTTTGTTTTTAGTTCAGGTGAGTGGAGAAATAGGGGCCACAAAGTTCATTGTTTCTTTCTGATTTTATTCAATTGAATTCTTCAAATTGAAAGAGTAAAAAGTGGTGTTGACACGTGTTTCGACCCTACAGGTCTTTTTCAAGGCTGGTGGGTGTGGGGCCTGAGTTTTCATTCATATATGCTTTGTGCATGAGTATCTGGTTCGCCCAGTATGTCCTGGGTTGATAGAGGGTTGGTCGGGGCTGGGTCCGCCCTGCTCTTAATTGTCACCAAGGTCGTTACCTTCTCAATTTCAGTGCGTCTCAGCCATCGGATTGTGCCACGAAAAAGACCTGTAAGATCGAAACACGTGTCAGCACCACTTTGGTCTTGGCATCAACGATTCCCTCAGGATCTGTTCCACTCGCTCAGTTATGTCTTCAGTCAGCTCTCGATCATACTGCATTTGGACTGCAAGTCCTTGCACTGACCTGCCGCAGCATAGGACCTCTACAAAGTGAACAGTCATGTTTTCTTCCCTCCTCATCCCATTTGAGTACCTTTCCTTGGAGGTTATCATCAGGCACGCAAGCTTGCCAGTGCCATTTCTGTTGTTTTGATGTCGCCTAACTTACAACGGAGCTCCTACTAGGTAAGATTTTCATAGTAATGATAAATCCTCCTGACCTGGGTCAACCCCAGAACTCTCTGCTGTTACTGGTGGATTATTTTTCCTTATACCTCTGTGAGTGGGAACCTTTTTCCATACTCACAAAATGTTTTACTCTTTTTATGAGTGTCTTTTTTTAAGACTCTCCATAGTGTCTTTTAAAAGTTATCCTCTTTAACAACATTTTGTCAATGCGTGCCTATTGTTGCTGGCTTGCCCTAGGGGCTATCATTTTAACTTTCTCTGGCTAAACTTGTGAGAACTACAGCTCCCAAGGGTCGAAAGGATCTTTGGATCCCTTTTACATTTTATTAGGTGCGACCAGCACCCCCCACCCCCACACCTTATGTCGAGTGCTGGGGAGATACTGCATATCATCTTTCTCATTTTAATTTTAACATTTATGTTACAAGGAAAAACTTACCTTTAATGGCTGGTGGAAGTGTACCTTTTTATTAATAAGTTGCACCTCTACCACAGGCTGCTTCCAAAGGGTGCTAATTTTACCAAAATGGCCACTCTCTTCGTTTTTCACCAATTTAGCATTCCTTGTCCTGTTCCTTCCCCTGACATCCAGCTTGGGAAATTCCTTTGTGTTCACTTTATCTTTAGGGGAAATCCTATGGATTCCCTGCCCAGGCCCCACAGTGTCTGAAGGCAGGAAGCGAGGGAGGAGTCCAAAACTCTGCAGCCCTTTGTCTTTCAGCCTGACTGCGAGACTCAAGTTCAAACTGGAAGGTTGGCTGTCCTGAAAGGATTGTCAACCCCCAAGTTTGAATGTTGCATGGCTGTTTGATTGGCTGGTTTCCTGCATAAAAGACTAATGCTGGAAGCTGAAGAGGTAGTCGATCACTGGAACCAAAACCGAAGAGGAAGATGAAGAAACACAGCTGAAACTATTTCCAGCTACGGGAAAGACTGCTGTGTAACCAGAGCCTCCTGTAGCCCTTCCTTCCTATCGACCTCGGGATCCCGAAACAGACAACCCCGACCCACAGCCAGATGGGACCCACTAGACTGAAGAAGACCTGCATCCCACGTTGTGCTACGACCTTGAGAGGGCTGCAATACCCCAATACCCTGGGACCTCAAGCCATTGTGCGGATCTCCAAAGGCCCAATTCAGATCCGCAAAGTCCCCTCACCAGAGTGCTGGACCTTTGTAATGACGAGAATCCGACCAGTGATATTCTGTCTTCTTCTGTGCTCCTGTAAAGGCGCTAAATCCACAGAGCCGTGAGGTAATTCTTGTCTGGAGTCTTCCCCATGTGATGCCTGCTGTAAAAGGCCTGTCTTCCATCTTCTTGAGAAAGGAATCCATCAACCGGGTTTTTGGCTGCATATCCTGACGTCTTCCTGCTGCAACTCTTCTTCTGTGCTACGAACTGTGTTTGCTGGGATGTTTTACCTACCTTAAGCCTTTCTGATCTCTGTATAGCTTTGGGATGTTTTCTGTGATTGGGAGGCCACTCATCCAGTTCACCCAGACCCACTGCAGAATCCTCCTAGGATTTCTTCTCTGAAGTCCCTGGACCCTCACCTAACTGGAAAGTGAAACACTTACTTGTTTGAACAGTCTTCCTCTGGAAATCTTGACTTTGCCTGCAACTGACCCCCATCTCACCCTGCCTCCAGCTGGCACCTAGACCACTAGGCGCCCTCTGCTGCCTCTGAGTGAACTCATGCTATAGAATAAGGGAAGGACTGGATAAGAAAAGGGGTCTGCCTTGAAAAGAATAACAAGTGTACAAAAGGGACTTCCTTGTAAAAGAAGTTGGTTGGTAACTGTAACTCAGAGAGTGAACAGTTACAAAAGTTACTACTTACCTTAGAAATGTTCTGCCATTCTGAAAAGTATATGTAACATCTTTCTTTCCTTAGAAACTCTTTCCCCATTCTAAAAGAAAGCAGATGTAAGGTTTTATTACTCACCTGTGATTTGGTTGTGCCTCTTCCCAAAAGTAATGCTGTTGGTTCCACTTCACTATTCCTGTTAGTATAAATGTATGAGCGGCCCCAACTGGGTCTTGCTTCCCCTGACTTTCTGTTAGCCTGTGCAGAATACGTCTACCTTAGGTTTTACCTACCTAGAATAACCTTGAGTCATTCATAAAGAGTAGCATTGGGTTTTGCTTTCCCTGGTCTGTTTTAGACAGAAAAAGAGTCTTAGGTTAACATCTGCCTTTATGTTGCTGAAAGCTCCTTTAAACAATTAAGAGGTTTTCCTTACCTTGAGTTAGCTGTGTGCCATCCAAAAATAAGTTAGAAGAGTTATTGATTATCTCAATCTGTGTTTCACTGATCTCAAAAGCACATTCCTGGAATAAGTGTCCCACTATTCTGTATAGTATAATGTCCAGTTGATTTACTATGTGATTTCCTTGCTGAGCGCCACAGTATAACTGACAGGGTCTGCTACCCTTGTATTACTGTAAAGTAATTTGAAAATAACTTATGGTTTTACTCCCCAAGAATGCCCTCTACTGAATGTGTATACAAAGGTCTGACTTACCTAGAAATACTGTTAGGTGTTTTTAAATAAGGTCTGTGCTTTGATTTGTGTATTTAAAGCAGTGTTGTGTTTTTATAATGTGTTTACATGCTTTATGATAGTACTTACTTTCACGAGAATCTCTTGGTCTGCTTGTATATAAAATATACGGTCCCTACTTTAACGGCTGGTCTAGACCAGCCGTTCAGGTCGGGTCCCGCAAAGGGACCTTGTAGTAAGGCGCTAATGGGTTAACGGCGCTGCAGCCTTTTACGGCGCCGTTAACCCATTAGCGCCAGGGTCGTAATGAGGCCCATAATGTGTTAGTGTTTTTTCGGATCATATGTATAATACAATTTCTTTGTACTAATTCTACAGCCCTCTCTCCCTCTTAAGATAAGCCTTACTTCAGAAAAACTGTCCTAGCAGTTCTGGAGAACATTATGAATACAGAAAGATAACATACAGGCCTTCATTAGGAGTTTGGCTGTTACCTGCCGGTGCTACCGGCGGGTTACCGGCTAACTCCTCTTACCGTTACCGGTGCCCAATATCCCGGTGTTACCGGGATATTACGGGTTGCTGACAATGGCGGTAAGTTCCCATCCCATGGAGTCCTATGGGATGGGAGCCCCTGAATCACAGGCACTGCTGTGATTGAGTGAATTCTCGGCCTGGTCAGGCCTGCTGGTGGTTCACTGCGTCTACCGGCAGACTCGGGACCGGCATGCTTATAATGAGGCCCATAATCATTTGTAGGTGTTTCAAAGAAGAAAAACAACTGGAAAACCAAGCCGCAAGGTAAAGCCAGGCTCGTATGGCATTTTACATATTAACCCTTGGAAAATACGAAGTGACTAAGACAAAACCACTGCAAATGTATGTGAAAGCACAGCGTGGATATGGTGAATCACTACCTGATTGACTGTAGCGCCAACAGAACCCTGCAGCACCATCTGAAGCATTTTGGCATCTGGCGGCTCCTGGCTCGTGGCGACAGCCAACTCAAGTGTTTTTTTCTGCATGTCTTCAATGGCAACTTCGATTGGGGTTAAGATGAACTAACAAGAAGGAAAATAGATAAGTTAAAATGCCATCTCATCAGAAAACATTGCTGACTTCTGAAGTGTGGTGCATATCTTTTATTCGATACGTGTATGGTTTATATATCTGAAGCCCTGTATGATTTGCAGGCAGGCCCCAAAGCCTGTTGCTGGATGGGTTTGTGCGTTGTGTGCGTTTCCCTCCCTAGTTTCTCCCCGTTTGAGGGACAAAACTGTACCTCTTCCTTCTGAATGACACTGATTCTTGTTTTGATGTAGGGGAAGGCGTGCATGGTCGTCAAGATGGTTTTTCGCTTGTACTGTTCGCAGAGGCCACCCCTCGGGCGCCCGTCCAGAGTGAAGGGCGTGGTGTACATAAAGCGACGCAGGTTGAAATTCTTCTCAAAGTAGGTCACCCTGTCCTTCATTTCGTACTCATCAAAATAGGGCTCTACAAATGTAATCTGTATGTAGGCCTGTAAGGAAAAAGAAAGAGGACTTCAAAAGGATCCGGCTATAAACCAGTCAACCAGTTCCCAATTCACAGAATGCAAGAAATGACAGGGAAGATGACCAATTTGCTTAAATGATCAGACATTTGATTTTGCTTTTACATATTGCAATGGACATGACTGTATGTATGCTGAGAAGCACTCGGTAACTGCCACATCACTTTGTACATCATACATTGCCCTGGTCTGAGTAGTCATCAGAGAATTACGTCTCCTTTATGTAATGTCAGCGGAGACCAGCCACTGTATGTACAATCATTGAGGGGCAGTTAATTTCTAAAAACATGCATAAGATTTACTCTTTCTCCCCCATGGCCGTTAAAGCATCACCAATATGTTTAACAATTATCCTACAACCTGTTCAACCAGTTCCCAATTCACAGAATGCAAGAAATGACAGGGAAGATGACCAATTTGCTTAAATGATCAGACATTTGATTTTGCTTTTACATATTGCAATGGACATGACTGTATGTATGCTGAGAAGCACTCGGTAACTGCCACATCACTTTGTACATCATACATTGCCCTGGTCTGAGTAGTCATCAGAGAATTACGTCTCCTTTATGTAATGTCAGTGGAGACCAGCCACTGTATGTACAATCATTGAGGGGCAGTTAATTTCTAAAAACATGCATAAGATTTACTCTTTCTCCCCCATGGCCGTTAAAGCATCATCAATATGTTTAACAATTATCCTACAACCTTTTGCAGGACAATAACAATCAACATCCTGTCCACTCTGTAATCATGACTGTTTGGCCATATCATTTCCAGGTCCAATCCTTAGAGGGCACAGTGCTTTCTGAAGCACCTCTATCATTCCTGCATACTTGAGTACTAAGCATTACCCCCACATGACCAGGGCCAGGTGTTCTGTCAACCTAGACCGCCAGACTACTTCATGGAAAGATTACATTCTACAAGCAGTGCTTAAACACAGATTCCACTTCAGGCATATAGCCCCTGAGCCTAGGTAGCCAACACATGCTTGCTTCCCCCTCTAATTGTGTTAAGGACACATCCATTCATCTTAGACATGGAACAGGGTCATGTTATTGCAGGTGATCTGTCTGTGGTGCATGACTGTGGACACTGGCCCCACACCCACCTACTCTACTTAATTGTGCACCATTAGATGCCGTCATTGCCCTTATCGTGCTTGTACTCTGCCTATTCACAGTCTCCTCCCAATCTCCTCCTTACCCTATTTTTTTGGGTGCTCATGATTCTTATATTATTTTTGCACTATTTCCGGCCTGAACCATTCTTTAGAATGAGGGTATTTCCTGTTCTGCTTGCCTTGGGAGTGTTGTTTCAGATCTAAAATCTGACCTGTGACATTTCTGGCTCCTGTCCTTTTTCTAATCTTGGTCCCTTCTCCTGTATCGTGTGGCCCTTCTGCTCCACCCGCCCACTGCCCATGAACATGCCCCACTGCTATTATTCAGTGGGGAAGCAAAAACGGTGAACCACAGAAATTATTCTGTGGTAACATGAGACGCTCCCCTTGGACAGAAGTAACGGAGCATAGTGTTTAGAGTAGGGTACTTCATATGCAAAACATAATCGGAATGTCAGTGTAAGCTGCCATTTTAGGTGGAAGGCTTTTCAAGATCTTGGTCTTCTTTCCTGCTACCAATCACAATGGCTGCTCTCTTGCTGAGCTTTGCGGTCAGTTCTACAAATTACTTTTGCACATTCAGCTTCCCATTGCTCCGACAAAGTTGGTACCTCTGTACTAATGAGGGTTCTTTTTATACATTGTATTGACTTTAGTGACACATTAATTTAAATTCTGCATACCTTATTAGGATCCAGCTTCGCTTTGTTAACAGGAGCAGAATCTTTTATCACTTCCACAGCCTCAACACCAAAACATTGGCTATAAAAACCCTGCAGAGCAAAAAAGGAAAATACGCTTTTTGAAATCGAAAATAAAAATATACAAGTTAAGGAAATCAAGCTATTGTAATAGTGTCAGCAAGAAACTCATTAGCACTAGTATTCTTCACTCGACCCCAAATCTCAACATCTAGAACTTTGTGCACTCGGGACCAATCCAACCCTCTTCCTGTTACTTCTCCTTTCCCCAGAATTGAACTGTAAAGTTTAAACCACTGGGTGTGTTCGCAGTGTACAGCAATCCGCCGCTTCCCAGCTAAATTCATGCTTCAAAAATCCAAGACATAAATACATATTCTTTGCTGTTACACCTTTAATCCTTCAATAGTTTATTTTATGTAAAAATCCTACCATTAATAAAAGACTCAAATCATCAAGAGTCCAACTACAGCTGTCCCACAGCCCAGGCTGCTGGATATGCTAAAATTCCAGTAAAAACTGTAACAGATGCATTAACCTCTTTCAATTGGTGCCAGCAGTGGAGGCTCATCTGTAATGGGCAAGGAGGGTGGTGCCGGCCCACCAGTACCCTTGCCCATTAGGATGGAGCCGAGCCAGCCCAATGTAAACAGTAAGTGCTCTGCCAGCTCCTTTTTTCCAGCTGAGGAAGTGCTCCTGGGCTGGCTTAAACTGTCAAAGGAAAATGTGGCTCCTCAGCGTGCATGTCCCATGGACCATCCAAGGACACGGCATTTTGCTTCCCCACCCTTGCATAACCCATTGGAGATGCAAGCAGGGGTACTGCATCTCTGAATGTGCGTGGGGCTGCTCCTCTGCTTCACAGCACATTCAGAGGGTCTGGCGTGGAGGAATAGCAGAGGCCTGCCTCCTGCGTGCATGTGCAGGAACCAGGAAGCACTATTTTCTTACTGGTTCCTGTTCCAGTGGTGCAAGAGCCGGATGGCATTTGTGTTTCTTGGGAGGTTGCTGCATGAAGAGGAGCAGTGTCTGGACCAGGGTTAAATGTAAGAATAATGTATTTAATATGTATTCGCGCACAAGTGAAGGAGTGTATGATGCATGGGTGGGTGCTGGGTGCATGCACAAATGAGCAAGTGCATGGTGTATGGGTGCACACGAGTGCTATGTGAATCAGCAAGTGAATGTTGAGTGGATGTGTGAGGAAGAGTACGCTCGAGTGTTTGTGCCGGGCCCCACCATGGAGAGAGTAAGGGGGATGGCAAAATCAAAGATGCCCAGTAAAAAATGATGCCGTAACAGCATAATTATTTACTGGGCATCTTTGAGAAAGCAGGCTTCACAAGTGTTATTGCGTGGCTAGACTGGCATTTTAGTGCAGCCAATCCAGCCCTTTGCTACTGTGGCATGGCATTTTTAATGGCAAAGCCAACTAGTATGTTCTTAAGTGAGGATACTGCCATACATTGGCAGAACCAGCAGGGACATGTTTTCTTATAGTGTCATTACTGGCATTACACACAAAGCAAACATGAGTATGTTCTAATATGGGAATATTGGCAAATATTGGTGTGGCCAAAATGAAACTGTATAGGCACAACCACAATGCCATTTTTTTATACTGGCCTATATTTTTATGTTACGTTATTGGGGCTTATACCGTGCACCACTGGCACTTTCGTGGCCTCTTGGGGACGTCGCAGACCTGAAAAGGAAGGTGAGCTGGCACAGCTTTGTTAGTGAGATTGAGAGGGAAAAGAGGAAGAGAGCTTTGATGTGCTGTTGGTAGCTTCAGTTTGGAAAACCAGTCACTAGGTGCTTATTTATTTTTAGTTGGTAGTCACTATGTGAGGATTGGTGTGTGAGTGTGTGTGGAGATGTGCATGTGGCTGGCTTAGATTCTTGTTTAGTGTTGTGTGCAGTTATTTTTGTAGTTTTCTGTGTTTTTATGTTTCGCTACTGCTACCCTTGTAATGAGGCCCATAATTGACTTCCCTCACTCAAAATTCATCTAAATTCAATACATTGTCCACCCTCAAAATTCATCTACATACAATACGAAGGGCTAGGATGCCTCTATCTCCAAGAAGGTGGCTATGCTCTAACTCTAGCTTTAGTACAGTGATTATACGTTGCACATGCACTTGCATTCAAAAGGTTGCTATACAGAAGAGAGCTGTTAGTCAAACACAGGCGTTAGCAGTAATGTATGTGTTACCAAATCAGAGGGGAATAAGAATATAGTCATCATCTCTTACCCGAAGGATGCTGCAGACAGTTTTGGGGCACCATGGGCAAACAGGGCAAAGAGGGGACAGGAGCTGCCCCAGGCAGCTGCCCTTTGCCTCTGGCCCTTAGCCAGCTGCCTGGGCAAGTCTACCCTTGGCGGGCCTCTGAAATGCAGCTGTTCGGGTCACATGTGGGGGACACAGACCAATGAAAACAGAATGGGCAGGCAGTGGGGAGGGAGGGTCAGGGAATAGATGAAGGTGAATGGGAGAAGGCAGAGGGAAGCAGTGAGAGAGGGCTGCCACGACAAAAGGAAATACACACCTGACTGCCTTAGCCAATTGCTAAGTGGTGGGGTGGGAAAAAGAAGAAAGCCAGACACAAACAAAGGACTACAACACCAAGACAGGGAACTCTAGCTGCAGACAAGCTAAAAAACAGATTGGAAATCAAAGTAAAACACAGATAAATCCCTCCAAATAATACCAGCCAGGCAAAGAAACTAACTGGAAACACACACGGATCCAATTGCAAACTGTCTGACTCTGTGCCCAATTTTTCACTTAAAGTGTGCTGTAAAATGCAGCATGTTAACACATAGTTCAAAAAATGCTCACGGGGAAAGAACTGCCCGACACTCCTTGTTTGGTTTCGGCTCCCTCGCTACGCTCAGCCCCTCTGGCATATTTGGGGCAAATATTTATGCACCTTGAATTAAATATTTCACCTGCCGCCACTGGGTGACAGTGTGGGTGAGCTGTCATGTCCCCTGAGAAGAGGAAGCAATGATGGTGACCGCTCTCGACTGGGCAGGTCACAGGCTCCCATTCCCCCAACAAAGTCCCTGGGACCCTCCCTGAAATCCTCTGCTGTGTGTCTGCAGACACTGACTTTGCGGTAGGAGCGCAATGTGTTCCAACTGTGCCACTCCTTGGTGGCATCCACTGCAGCAGCCCGTCTCCTCCTCCCCCCACACGCTTGCCTCTACCACCAGACTTCGAAGGTCTGCCTGCAGCAGTCTGGTTTTCCTTTGGTGACTGTTTCGATGAGCTGTCACGTGATTGCAGGTGGTGGATCAAGGCGGGTCCCCTTCTATATGACAGAGAAATCTATACCCGAGTACCGAGGATGGGAATTCATTGCGTAGTAAGCACCTAAAATCTACTGAGCATGGTCTGACGGAAAATTATTTCCAGCCAGAAAGTTCTCTTTTTAAAATGTGAAGTATCATTCCTCTTACAACTCTCATGGACAGATGTGAGTTAAGCTCATCACAATAGTGTGGGTTCTGCACAGCGTTGATGAAGGTATTATTAATTTCCTTTTTTGTGCCCTTGGTATTCTGGTATTAGGAAAATATGCTGACCCCATCATTAATTTCTATGGGCATTATGAATATTAGTCTTTCCTCTTGAGATGTAGTTACAAATGCAGTTTCTACTTTTCTATTGAAAGCCTGCAGGCGAAGAACTCATTACACGCCCTTTAAATACCTTAGCTTGGTCGTACTAAGAATCTTTTGCGTCACCCTTACTCTTTGTTTATTGAAAGCTTAGAGGCCAAAGGTTTGTCGTATGAAATATGTATTTTAATTCTCTTAGCACTGTAGCATTAATGCTTTTTTTATATGCCATGACAACTCTTTTAGACACTTAGATAGAGTTGTCATCGTGATGATTAGGCATATGTATATGTTTGCTTTTATATGTATTTGGTTTGCTTTTTAAGAGTATTTGTACCAAAATGAAGAGGTTTAAGAAAAAGATAAACTTGTGGCTCTGTGCATCTAGTTAGAGGGCTCGGTTTAAGGGCTATTGCCTGTTATAAGCCTGTTGGGAGCAGTTGAGGACGTTTCTGAGTATGATTTGTGCCTCCCTTATAACAAATCGAATTTCTGCAAATTCGCCAAGGCGCCGTTGTTCTTATGCTACAGTGTGTTCCCCCGTCTTATGTAGGATCTCCAAGGTCGCCGCTAGAGTGCCTGCTGCATGCTACTATGCAAGAGGCGCTTTGAACAATAGTCGTTCAGTCATTGCCCTCACCTCGTCTCTACACGAGATTCCCCGCATCCCGGAGAGTAGGCCGAAGGACATCCCCACCCTCTTCTTGAGTTTCCGATTATAAGAGCAGATGCGATTAATAGACCTGGTGGCGGCCGGAAGGAATATTTGAACCCTCTTTATACTTTGCTATGGGTGATGCTTCGATTTCTAATGACTACGAATTGTTATCGGTAGATTTGTCTTTTTCCTTGACTTGTATTATGCATTTTCATCTGTTTTACATAGCCACTCCTGTGAATACTGTGACACTTTACTCCCTATGTGCATTATCGTAAACAATGTTGTGTACTCTGAAAGGAGATTTTATTATTCTTTGCAATGCTTCTTCAGTTCCTTTGGGAGAGAATTTGATGTTTTCAGTCTTCAACATTTCGCCACTTTTGCCACACGCTTCCATGGTAATACATCCGATTCTATTTTCGCCAGAAATGGCCAGGATTGGTTGGGATGTTCCTATTTCTGCTAGCTGGTCCGATCATGCTTTTGTTCCTTTTGAATGTGTTGAATTTGATGGCATATCAAGCACATTTTATTCCGTTTTGCCACCATTCATTTTTTGTTCTATTACCTGTGCAAATGAGCTAGCTGAAAGCTTTTGGTATCTCAGAAAAAGTTGCAGATGAGCTAGATCCCTTTGTATAACTCTGAAGTATCTAAGAAATACTCCTCTCCTTGGTATTCCCATCTTTTAAAAGACCAAAGGAGGAATGGGCAGAACATGAGGAAGAACAAGGCTGAATGACTTGCATCAAAAGACCTTGCTCTAAATGAGACCAAAAGAACTGAGAGCCGTTACTGAGGTTTGGGTCTACTTGACCTAAATCATTTGCCCTAATCACATTTGATCAAATTTATTTGACCTTTTTTTAGTCTCAAATGCAGGGGAAGACACCCGCAAACCCCCCACTTCCCCTCAACCTAATCTATACCCTTACCTACCCCATATATATATTTCATTAAATTTGACCGAAAGAAATGTCAAAATAATGATGCTAATACTGTTACTGAGGTATCTAAAATTAATATGTTTTTTACAAAAAGATAACAAAATTGACATCTGTGAGCATGCACAGGATGGTGCAGTGCATGGCGGCCCCAGCGGTTGCCAACTTGATAAGCATGGTTTGGAATGCTCCATTGGTGACCACGGTGTGGGGACATGGTTGGTAGGGAAGCAGGTTTTTTAGGAAAGCACTGTGGCTGCGTTTGATCACCGGGCTGCACACAACGTACCTAACGGAGACCATGGAATGCCTCCTGACACGGAAACCACCAACACAGTCCAAGAGGCGGGCTGCAGCGAGGCCGCGGAACCGCCGGCCATCCCCCGCAACAAGACACAGTTTACCTGTCCAGAGCGCTTCATGGAAGACAGCACGGCATGTCCCGCCACTGATACCAGTGCTCAATCTGGCCCGACGACCTCAGGCAGCAAGGCATCATGGCACGCCACTTCCCAGGGAAAAGGGGGCGGGGACTGGAAGGGATTTTATAGACGAGCACAGCAGCAGGACCCTGATTGGCCACAACCAAACGAGCCCCTATATCAGGCAAACAGCGATGAAGGACTAAGGGCATTTTTTTCTTTGTTTCATAGGAGAGACGGACCTCGGAGCAAGAAGTCGCAAGGGACTATCGCTGGGCGTATGAAGACTGATCTACTCTTCCATCAGCACCACCCTTATTCCCACACCCAGAGAGCCAGTGTATCCAAATTGATTGAAGCCAAGTCCTAAGAGTTCTACTGCAACAAAGAACTCTTACATTTTCATTTTCTAATTCTTTAACAATTCGAGCAAATAAAGCATTCTTCTGTTCAGGCAACCAGTGTCCCCCTCATCCTTCCACAAGGTCTTAAATCTACTTCGCACAATAGTCTCATTCATTCCATTACAAGTATTTCTGCAATGAACCCTGTTACATCTCCAGATGGTATGGATTTCCTTTATCAGCAGATGTCAATTGCTTACATTTGGTAACTCCAGGAAGGCTACTAGTTATGGGGACTACCGGTTGCCAGCCACAGTATTAAGGCATCTGCTGCCTTCCTAGTATCTTTCTTATGTCTGTAAATGAATTCCTCAGTCACGCAGGGCATTTTTACCTCCATTATTAAAATGGGCCAACTCTGACCGTTGCTAAAAAAAAGCATGGACAAGATGTAACTGCTTTAGCTAATTTGTGGCCCATCACTGCTTTGCCTTTTCTAGGGAAATGCCTTGACCGCATATACCATCACGTCTGGAACTCCCCATCTGTGTTCTGCATTGGTTGTGACACTGAATTAGCTCCCACGTTGGCAATCAAGGATGCCCATCGAATACTGGATGGGTGCAGCATCTGGTTGCTTATCCTCCTCCATGCGTCAGTGTTTTTTTACACTATCGACCATAGGAGACTCTTAAACATTTTAACCACATGGATTAGGGTGCAGGCCTGTGTCCTGGAGTGATTGTCCTCCTTTCTCACTAATGGTGTGATACAGATGAAACACAATTATATCTCAAAGTGTCATCTGTGACAGATGTCCACCACTTGCAGAGCTGCTCGGTTGCCATGGAGGAATGAATGTCTGCTCACTTCCTCCAATGTAATCTCTCAAAACTGAAAATGATTTGGATTTCTTCCAATACCGTAGATTTAACCGAATGCAATGTTACCTAAGGAGAAGGGACTGAATTTATTTGACAGAAAAGAGGGCTGCAAGGGGGGTCCGCCCACATTAACAAAAAAGTTTAAAAAGTAAAAAGTTAATTTCGATTTTCGGTAAAATAGATTTGGTCACTTTTCCATTAGGGAAACATATTTCGATCAAATCTACCCCATCCCATTTCGTGCCCCACAGTCTTTAGTGCCAACTTGGTTGGTGTTGTTATGTTATCTTGGGAGGTTGTTGCTTTATCTTGGGGTGACAGCAACACTTGTTCCCTCGGTTCTTGCTTTAGGCTTTATCTTAGATTCATTTTTAAATTTCCGCTCCCACATATCTCAATGTGTCCCACATCTGTTTTTTTCTTATTGACGCTATTGAAAACCCTGCTTCCTCCATCAGGCATTGAGATGGGGGTCCAAGCATGTTCAGTGCTCAGCACAAATGCCCTTCATTTCTGCGCTTCTTGTTAAGTGCACAGCTCGCCTAAAATCTGCTACATGGCTGCTGATGGGGGTCCATAAATATGATCAAACCACCCCCCATTTTATTTCACTTTCATTTGCTCCCCTACTTTTCTGTATTCAGCATAAAATATGCTGCCTGATCCTGGGTTGGCCCTTCCTATCTGGCAGACAAGCTGCCTATTGTTGGTGGCAGCATGTTATAGGTGTGCCACTCCAGGAAGGGTGGATATTTCCACATGCAACCCGACGAAATATTCCAACCGGGCATTTTTTCATAATTCACCGGGAGTGTGGAATTCCCTTCCTGTGGATAACCCTTTATTCCCCTCTCTGTTAGCCTTCAGAAAGGCTTTAAAAACACATTTTCCCACAGTAGACTTTCCTGATAAGGTCCAGGAATTTATTCACTTTCAGCTGTTCATTATTTTGATCTCTTCGTGTTGTACCCCTCTTTTGTTTTATGGTCTTTAATATTGTATTTTTTCATATATAGCTCTAATTCGTTGGAAACTGAAACTGTGTCATTCTTGTAACTTGTATTTTATGTTATTGCACATTGCCTGCTGTATTTGAAGTAGGGGTGCATTTTAACAATTATTACAAATTAATAAATAATAAAAATTAAGCTCTCCCAATCTCCAGGATCAGGACCAGGCATGCTAAAGAGACTGCTCATGACCTGATTGCTCAGGTCGACCCCTGATTCTCAAGTCCTGTCAAGTGAGTGACCCTCTGAAGATCTGGATCTATGCACACTCTGGATAGCCGGTATTGCCCTTCTCTTTCCTTTTATGCAGGGTTTCACCTATACCCCTGTTTGCTTCTGACTGCTCTACCCCTTCCTATGAATCCTTACCCTGCCCCAGATGTATGTTTTGGGGGAACTCTGAGTTTGTGTAAAAACAAAATTGTATAGACTTCGTAGTCCCGCAGATTTACCATAGATAGCTAGATATCCTGAAACGAGGGGGCGCTAATCATCTTCCAGCTTATGCAGAGAGCAGTAGGCTTCTCGATGCCTGCCAGCATGTGTAAGGCCCAAACGCAGCACTGAACCCGCACTGCTAAATACCTGGGATGACACCCTAGCCGCAGCAGATGAAAGCGCTCTCTCTGTGCTCATTATACTTGATTGCAAATTGCGGGTTGTCCAGTTTGACGGAGTCGGGCTCCGGAGAATTGTCTCTCACCCTAGATGATGCGTTTTCTCATTTGGCCATATTCTTTGCGCGTGCAGTGTTATGGGTCTTGATTAATGGACTTGGGGCCCCCAGTATGCCTTGGGAGGTGATAGGGAATGCGGGTATATGGGTATGGCGACGATTTGCCTTCATCGTGTGGGTGCTTTTTAGTGGTGTACTGACCTTTACATGGGAAGTGGTGATTGACTTTTGCTATGCTACGATTTTTTGATAGTCTGTCCCCACGTTTCGGTAGTTAAATTCCACAGTGATTCCCATTGTGACGTCATCATGCATGTGATTGAATGAATGGATGAGACACATTTATAGCACAGTATACCATTCGAGATCTTCAAGTGCTGTTGACAAGCTAACCTCCAGCTCTAGTTTCAGCAGCCGTCTCGTCCAAATGTGTAGGGCCTGCACAGAATGCGTTTCTTCCTCTGGAACCAAGCCTACATTTCACAGTTTTGAACATGCAGAAATCTGGACATTGCAGCCTTTGTAGCTAGTAGGGGGAACTCTTGCAAACTATAAGTGTGATCAATAATTTACATGCTGAGAGTTTGCTTGCGTCACTAGCTACTTATTTGATGTCTCATTATGATAGGGGGTCCTGCTAGGCGTTATTTGTGTGTTCGGGACTTGTTGGATTGGGGTTTGTGTGATTTGATTTTTCATTTATTGGTGCTGTACCAGTCAACAACTTATTTCAGCTTTTCAGGAGATTCCCTTCTTGAAAGTTGACAAGGCTTTGTTAGCTTACAGTTTCCTGGGCCCCCCTTTTGTGTGATAATAGTGTGGCTGCCATGGTTACCCACTGTACTTGGGAAAGAATTGCTGTTGTACGTTCTGCATTCAATCTCCTTCACTCTACCGTCGTGAATTCCCATTCACTTGTTCTGCCCCATCCAGTGATGTGACTCCCCTCTTTGCCCCTACGTTTGTTTCAGGGATTGTATTGGCCGCCACTAGCCAACTTACTTGTGGCCCAGGGATGATGCGACTGATAGCAACCGTGCTTTGGGGGCTCTAAGACCACCTAAGGTTCCACAAGTCCCTAGGGGAATGACTGTTGGATGTATGGTTCTGAAGAACAGGCAATGGGGTGCCCTTTAGAGTGTTCCTGTTATCAAGGTCTGCAATTTGCCCTCCAGCACCCAGAGTTTGTGGTGTGGTCATAGAAGGCACCCAGAAAAGGTTTGGGAACTCTGCTAGAAGTCACATCAGGTCACGTGGGTACATACCATTGAGGATTATAATTCTTGGTCTTCTTCCAGCCTGTAATGGTGCTCAGTAGCTGCTTGTCAGGCCTGTGCTGCTAGTAGTGTGGCCCTGCAGCTCAATGACCCCTAACGACAGATCCACTCATGGAAACGTAGGGGGTGCACCTTAACCGTAAAATGACATTGATAAAATAAAAGCAAATTGCAAATGTAGAGGATTGTATATTGTTTGAGGTTTATTCCACATAAGAATGTTATGAGAATGGAACCTTGGAAATACCTTCTGTGACAAGGCAAGGCAAGTACCCTAGCCCTGCCAAGAGGGTATCGGAACCCCTCTCAGCCAGGGGTAGGAGGTCTATTAGGCAGAAATCCAGAGCCAGTCCTACCCCTGAGGAGGATGGTGGTAGTTGAGGGGGACCCAATTCCTGCCCCCCTTGTGCCAGTCAATTTCTGAGCAGTCTATCTTTGTCTCATGGTATACCTCCCTGACAAGATGCTTGCCAGTGTTCTCTTGTTTCTCCTAGTGTCAATACAAACCAATGAGAAATCAGTGAGACACATTCGATTGGGAGTAGTGATCCAGTGCAGTACACCAGCTGCCAGCAGACTGCGACCCAACCACCAGCATCCAGCTCCCCAGGATTTTATGATTTGCCAGTGGCAGGGATAGACCAGCTGAGAGAGGGGTATTGAGCTCAGTATGACCTTTGCATTGGTCCGTCAGGAGTGTCACTGACTTCTTCATGTCACACCTCTCTGCAGCATTTCCACTTTCACCCACATCATCTTTACAGAAGTCTGCGCTAGAGTAGGCAGAGGGGGTACTGTGCTGTCATGGTTTTCGTCTTTGCTTTCCGAAGGATCCCAACCTGTTTTTACTCCCTCCCTGAAGTTCATCTTCAGTGCCCCTATGCTGCAGGGTGGCCTAGGGGCTCAACCCTCTTACCCTCTGTTTAACCTCTATCTTCAACCTCCGGCATGGCTCACCCACAATTAGGGCCTTCATTTACACGCATGTTGCAGTAGAAAAGCATATTGGGCCTCATAAGGAGTTTGGAGCTAGCCATGCCGTTTTTAGCGGCATGACTACCCCCAATCCGGCTACCGGGTCCGACTTCCAGAAATAGGGAATTACCGGGCCATGCCGACCTTGGCGGGCCCGGTAATTCCCATTCTCGGGACCTGGACCCAGTACATTCCCATTCCCATTTGAGCCCCCACAGGGCTCAATGGGAATGGGGAGGATGCGAACAATGGTCCCGTTAATGACGGGCCCGTTGTTAGCATCCTGGTCTGTTAGCGGGTCCCGCTAAGGACATCTGGTCTGGCCAGGCATCCAGAGCAGGACCCACTGCAGACCTCGTAATGAGTCGGCCCGGAATGAACGGTGCCGGTCCCTTACTGGCACCATTCATTCCGTGGCCGCCTTCCTCCTAATGAGGCCCGTTGACACGATATGACTCAGATCTTTTTTCCGTCTGGAGCAGAACGTATGATCTATGGCATCCCAATCTAAGGACTATGGGCCATTGATCTGTGGATGGCATGTCATTGGCTGAAATTGAATATTGATAAAACTCAGGTACTGATAGGGGGCCCCTCATTCTGTTCCACTGAACGGGTCCCAGTACTGGATCTCATATCCTCTGTATGCAATTTTGGGCTCAGATTCAACTATAAACTCACTATTAAAACTCAGATTAATGTAATTTCAAGGAGCTGATTTTTCTATATGAAAGTTATACGTGCAATTCTTCTCTTTCTGCCTATCACACTGTACCCCACTAAGATTTCTGCCTTGGTGGCACCATGTTTTGACTATGGCAAATCCCTATACTTTGCACTATATGACTATCTGCTTGACAGTCACGATGAAGCCCCCTAGCTAACCCTAGGAACCCACAGTGGGGTGCTCAACAGGGACGGTTTTCACTCCGAGCTAGTGCATGCTGGACCGGGAGGAGGTATAATGGGGATTCCAATACCTCCCTCACTAGTTACCCACCCTAAGGAAGGGGTCAGTCGCAGGAATGCTCACCCCACTACCACCTTTACCCATATGCAGGACGATCAAAGGCATAGTCACCTTGGCATTCATGCCCCCACTACTTCCACTAATATGCAGGACTGCAAAGTGGGCAGTCATGGGTACTTCACACCCACACCCTACCACTGCCAGCGAGCAACATGGGAAGAGTGAGTTGCTCATACCGCTTAGAGAGACTCCACCCCAAATGTTGACACACTTATAGAGCCATTCAAGTCCCCCAGCCAGACCCAAACATCTAGTATAGGATAGGAAGACTCTCCCTTTAGCGGAACAATGTTGCCACAATGGACATTCACTGCCTGCAGAAGCACCTTGGTTACAAAGTTGTCCCCGTACAACGAGAAAGAGATTCAGGCAGAACGTGTGAGCAAAGAAAGAAACAAACCCCCTTCTATCAATGTCACAGGGATGACAAACTTGCACATTCCCCACAATGAAGGAAGTGTAAATGTAACAGACCACTTCCCAAGCTTACCAGAGGATTTCCAAACTCCAGATTCGCATGCTGGGGGAGCAGAGGGACCCATGCTTAAGCAGGCAAGGACAGTAGGGGCCTGCGGGGGCCTGGAGGGGAGACTTCATAACCGTCCATGGGCCTGTAGTAATCCAAGATTGTGGCAGGTCTTCATGTAATGTTAGGCCAGTCTCTGTCCAAGCCACATGAGCACCATCCCATGGCCCAATCACAAAGCAGCAGAGTCCTCAGTACACATGTGTTCTCGATATCTTTAAGCACCACCCAATATGGGGGAGAGACCCTACTATAAAAAGCACCTAGTGCAGTCTGGCTGCGTAGGGAGTTTGAGTAGGAGTTGGACGAAGGAGTTCGATGCAGAGTAGCAAGAGAGAGTAGTAACGAGAAGAGAGCAGGAGGAGACTGGTGGAGGATGGCAGAAGAGAAAGGTGTCATCAGACACGTTGTTGGGGAGTGTAGGATGTGAACCATCACAGGAGGAGAGTTGCAAGGACGTTTGAGCCAAATTGATACCATCTAGACAAAGAGAGAAAGTCAGAGAAAGAGACCGCGAGGTACCAGTGGAGTGAGGAGGAGGGAGATGAAATACCATCAGGGGTCCGACTGTCTAGAAGGGGAAGGAGGTGAAAGCCTTTACCATCAGTGATTGAAAGAAAAGAGTGAAAAAGGGAAATACCACTACTACACCCGGGGAGGTGGGACAACAGGTACCCCTCCTAGAGAGAGAGAGAACAGCGAGGTACCAGTGGAGCAGGTTGGCTAAAGGGATAAAGTAGAGGAAATGGGGGGACATACTAGACAGGTCAATCTACCCCTGGGGAAGGGAGCTTACATTGGGGAAGTGAGGTGGTGTTTCGGGTTCTGGGACCCTAGAGCAGGGATGTGGTCATCAGACACAGAGCATCTCAAGCCCCACCCAATGGCATGGGAAAGTGGGTCCGTCCTGGGAAGACCTGTCCAAGCCCGGAGTGTACTGGCTGCAGAAAGCCTAGCCCGAAACTTAACTGATGAGGAGTCAGGAACCCCTGAAACCTGCAGTGCGAGGACAAGGACCAGGGTTATCAATTGGATTCTCAAACGGGGCGGATGCAGTTCCCTTGCTCGAACAGTTGCAAGAGGCTTTCTTCATGGTTTATGCCAATAACATTATTATACAATTCCTTTGTTGTTGTGGTGATCACACTAAACCCACTTCTCTTGCTGAACCCTACCCTTTTCACGTCCTCTTTGCGGCCCACAGCATAATGCCCTTGGTGATCATGCACTCTATGAATGTTTACCCATAACAAGAAGTTGTCCTCAAACACTCCTTATCAACTTCATGCAACATTTTTCTTCGATCCAAACCACAGAACAGTCAAGGGTAGCTCACTAGCCAAAGAGCACAGGTAATTGGCCTCTAACCAGTGGTCATAATGAGGGGGAGCGGTTCGGAGTGGTGGTGTTCTGCTTTTTTCTGTGATGCTTCACCTTTCTATATTTTCTAGAAAGGTTTCTTTTGAAAATCTTAGCAAACAAATGTGAAACTTATTCTTGAAATAGGCCCAGTGCTGACTCGTGCTTAACGTCACGTGACATCAGTCTGCTGGACAGAGGCATGAATGTACGTGCAGCCGAAGCAGCCATTGTGCAGTGTCTTCATGGAGCCACCAGCCTGCTGCCATGAGTACGACCTGGTTTTGGCGCTCCAGTGGCAGTGGCCTTGCCTAATCCATTCAGTTGCAGGCTCCAGCCGTAGCCACGCCCATCTGTGCCATTTCCCCAGCAGCTCCAGAGCCCAAGCCCCTCCCATCACAGCCAGCCCAATGTGATGCAGCGTTCCACAGCCTACTGCTGCAGCTGTCCCTGGGTCTGCAGCAGGGGCATTGCTAGGTCTGTAAAAGATCCGGGGCTATGCTAATGCAGGGACGGTTGGGACTTGGGGCTAGCTAGCTTTCTGGTTGTAGCCCCTGAGCTTCAACCAGAAGGAAGCAACACAGCAGACCGACACAGGAAAAAGGGGCAAGGCTTAGCCCAGGTGGAGAAGACAGCATTAGATTGGCCAGGGAAAGAGATACAATAGGAGAAGGAGGGGGGATAAAAAGGGCAACATGAAACAGGAAGGTTTGGGTTATTTGGGTAAGGTCAGAGGAGAATAAAGTGGCGGACCAAGAGACCAGCAGGAGGAAGGATGGTGAATTGGAGCGTGAAACGGATTTAGAGAAAAGTTGAGGTATTGGTTGGTGAGTGCAAGTGGTACTGTCTGGTGATTGGGCGTGGAAGGGAAGTGAAAGAAGGTGTTAGCGGGAGAGTGGGAAATGTGTGAGAGTCAAAGGAATGTGAATAAATCAGAGGTGGGGTGCAGTGCCAGTAGTGTGGAGGAGTGGGTAGAAGTCTGGAACAGGGGATAGTAGTGTGGGACAGTGGATAGTAGTGGAGGAGTTGGTAGTGGTGCAGAGGAGGGAGTAGTGGTGCAGAGGAGGTAGTAGTTTGATGAGAGGTAGTAGGAGAGAGTAACATGGACGGGTGCAGGTAGGTGGTAGAAGTAGAGGAAGAGTGACATCTCAGGGTCAGAAGAGAAAGAAATAGGAAGAGGAATGAGAAAAGGTTCAGTGAGTTGGATGGAGGAGAGTAGCAAGGGGTGAGATAGTAGTAAGAGACAGGGAGAGGAACATCAAGGCATGGGAGGAATGAGAATAAGTCGGGAGAGAGTGGATAAAAGGTACACCATAGACATCCCTTTAGAACTAACAGTGTGGAGAGAGAAGGACCAGTTTAGAAAGACTCGGCGGGAGCTCGGATAGGCAAGGCTCCTGCCTTTAGAACCTCATTAGGAATTAGATAGCATGGGGCAATACGCTCGAGCAACTACCCAAGGGGGCCTGGGCTAGGGTGGGAAATGCTTCATCAAGGTGAGCGTGAAGGACGGCCCTAGCGCCATGCCCAAACCTTGAATAAAAAACATTGAACCATCTCTGGGAGTTGGAGTCTTCTTTGAGCCCTATGACTATCTCTCTCTCTCTCTCTCTCTCTCTCTCTCTCTCTCTCTCTCCCCCCCTCTCCCTCTCTGCCTCTCCTTCTCCCTCTCCCTCTCCCTCCCAGTGATTTGTTTTGTTGAAGCTATTGTTGAAGAGTCTTCTACTAGCCCTGTACCTGATGAAATGGAATGCTGCACAGCTTATGTAAGTGTAAATGTAGATTTTGTTTGCAACAACAGTAAAATTGTAACTCTGTGACGAAACAAGCATGTTACAGGTCATAGGAAACAGGTAGCCAATTGTCTTTGCCCACTCATAGATAATAAAACACCAATCATGTTTTCATGGAGTTTGTGCAATTTTGAGAAGGTGCCAGGTTTAAAAATGGTGACCATTTTCATAGCGCAGAACACTTTATCATTGTCACCTGAATTGATGGCACACATTTTATTGAACTTAGGAGAATTAAATTGTGTGTTGGGATCCGACCATCTTAACTTCAAGCTACACAACACTTTCTGCCGTGTAGTCTCATTCTGCTAAACTATCGCGTTGCCTATTTGCTTATGTAAGTAGCACTAAACACTGGTGCACTACAGACAACATCAGTGTCGCAATAATTTTGCACCAGTGCAGGTCATTTCTGCAGCACAATTTGCACAATGCAACTAGCACAGCAATGACATATGCAGTGACTGGCACAAAGATGGCATGTTGCACATGACAGTCTGCAAAAGCGAGTACTAAATTGCTCAGCACTAATTCAAAAGGGCCTGTCACCTGACCATCCTTCACCAGGTAAGGAAACATCAGTGCACTCAAACAGATGTTGGGTGTGATGGAGAGGTGTGAAGGCTCACATATTTGGCAGTAGTATATTGCTATTACGCCACAGAGAAATCTCTGCACGGTCTAGCCACACCCACACGATGTCTCATGCAACAACAATCCTTTTAAATCAAAGTGTACAGTTTAAATACGCGTATACTTTCCTTACTCTCGGCAATTAATATTCTTCCTGAAGAGTTGCAAACTAAACTAAGATTAGCACACAAACGTATGTTTCTGAATGACTGGGCTGCAACATCCAACCAAATCTCTTCATACTCTTCATTCTCCGAATATACGTTGTTTAGACACAAAGAAACCCCACATTTGCAATATTACATTTTATGTCCTAGCGTTGAAACTCGCAGATTATATATGCGCTTCCGCCTAGACTTATTTCATACGAAAGTGAGAACTAAGCATTGGTCCACAGACACTACTGACCCTCAAAGTACTATTTGTAGATTTTCTAAACACATTGAAAGTATAGAAACGCTGAAACACCCCTTTCTTGTATGTCCTTTCTTTGAAGAAGATAGACTAAAAACTATTCATTCTTTTCGTTTGACACAAACTGAATATGGACGAGAACTAATTTGGGCAAGATGTATGTGGGGCACTAGTAACTCCATAATATTTGCGACAGTACGCTTGCTAAAAATGATCAATTTGGCTATTTCCAAATGATCAATTTGGCTATTTCCTTCAGATGTCATATGAAATATTCTTTTTGTTTTTTCCCGCTTTTCCCTTTAAAAAAAATCATTTTTAATTAAGAGTTTACAAGCTATGTATATTCTAAATGTAATTGTTATTTTTTCTTTGTTTTTCCTTTGTATCTTGTATTCTGTAAATGTATATACTTGAGTTTTAAAGTGTTGAAAAAATGATGTAATGTCTGAAATTGATCTTTCTTTGTCTGTAATTTTGTAAAGATGCGTAAGCATCAAAAACAAAATTCAATAAAAATTGTTTTTAAAAAAAGTGTACAGTTCCATTCCTTATTCTCCAATGAATGACGTGTTGATTATTTTGCAAGCCAAGTCCAAGTAGAAGTCAATCTCTGTGTCTCGCCCAGTTTCAGTAAGCCACTATTCCATAATTTCCTGTTTTCAAATCCCATCTCCTCTCCCTCCCCGCTCCATTGCGGCTCCTTCCCCTTCTCCCCGCCTCACAAACCCATCCACCCTCCAGTGATTGGCCCAACCAGCTTCCTCGTTTACGGTGTGTTTCGCTGACCCCAAACACCATACTCGCCATTCCCAAGTGCCTAAGCAGATGAGTTGCGGGCCTGTGAGACCCTCCTGGTCCTTTTGTTACCATCTATTGGCCTCCCTTAGGCCCATTAGCCTCCTCTCCCTCGCCGCTCCATTGCGGCTCCTTCCCCTTCCTCCAGCTTCCCAAACCCGCCCACCATCCCGTGATTGGCCCAACCAGCTTCCTCGTTGCTGGTGTGTTTCGCTGACCCCAAACACCATGCTTACCATTCCCAAGCAGATGAGCAGGTGAGTCGGGGGCCTGCGAGACCCTCCTGGTCCTTTTGTTACCCTCTGTTGGCTTCCCTGGAGCCCATTAGCCTCCTCTCTCTCCCCACTCCATTGCAGCTCCTTCCCCTTCCTCCAGCTTCCCAAACTCGCCCACCCTCCTGTGATTGGCCCAACCAGCTTCCTCGTTGCTGGTGCGTTTGAACCCAAACACCGTGCTCGCCATTACAAAGCAGCTGAGCAGGTGAGTCGGGGGCCTGTGAGACCCTCCTGGTGCTTTTGTTACCATCTGTTGGCCTCCCTTGGGCCCGTCAGCCTCCTCTCCCTCCCCTCTCCATTGCAGCTCCTTCCCCTTCCTCCCACCTCCCAAAGTCGCCCACCCTTCCCTGAATGGCCCTACCACCCTTCATCACCGATCTTTCCAGGGCAGCCCTCTGCCTGGCAGCCCCTGTGGCTAAGGGCCCCAAGGCAAAGGGCGGCTCCACCAGAGGTGGCTCTAGAAAGTGTCAGCAGGTGTCTGCAGGGGAAGCAAGTGGCCAGCTGTCAACCAGCAACTACAAGGACCGACACGATTGGAGTGGCCTGGGTTGGTAGCAGAGCAATTACTCTGCCCTGGAACCCTAGCCGCTTAGCAAACCTATCAGAAACACTGTGATTATCTCCCACTGCTGCCCTGTCTCCCACACTCTCAAATCCAGCTGTGTTTAGACTGACACTAGAACTGCATTGCTAGGTGTAGGCCTCTCTCCCACTATACAGGATTCTCAAATCTAGCTGTGTTTGGAAGTGTACTCAATTATTCTGCTAGACGTAGGCCTCTCTCCCACTGTACAGGACCCTCGGATCTGGCTGTGTTGGGGAGAGTGTACCCAACTGCTCCAATTGACTGTCAAATCTAGCTGGGTTTAGGAGTGTACTCAATTATTCTGCTAGACGTAGCCCTCTCTCCCACTATACAGTACCCTCAAATCTAGCTGTGTTGAGGAGTGTACCCTGCTGCTCCAATTGACTGTCAAATCTAGCTGTGTTTAGGAGTGTACTCAATTATTCTGCTAGACGTAGGCCTCTCCCTCACTATACAGGACACTCGGGTCTGGCTGTGTTTAGGAGTGTACCCAACTGCTCCAATTGACTGTCAAATCTAAATGGGTTTAGGAGTGTACTCAATTATTCTGCTAGACATAGGCCTCTCTCCCACTATACGGGACTCTCGGGTCTGGCTCTGATTGGCAGTGTACTCAACGTTTCTAATGGACTCTCAAATCTAGCTGTGCTTAGACTGACACTAGAACTGCATTGCTAGGTGTAGGCCTCTTTCCCACTGCACAGGACTCTCAAATCTAGCTGTGTTTAGGTTGACACTCAAATTGCATTGTTAGGCCCTAACTGTGTCTAGGTTGGTACTCAGATTGCATTGTTAAGTGTGGGCCTCTCTCCCGCTATGTTAGTAGTGTACTCAACTGTTCCAACTGACTCTCAAATCTATCTGTGTTTAGACTGATACTAGAATTGCATCACTAGGTGTAGGCCTCTCTCCCACTATACAGGATTCTCAAATCTAGCTGTGCTAGGAGTGTACTCGACTGTTCCAATTGACTCTGAAATCTAGCTGTGTTTAGACTGATACTAGAATTGCATCGCTAGGTGTAGGCCTCTCTCCCACTATACAGGATTCTCAAATTTAGCTGTGTTAGGGGTGTACTCAACTGTCCCAAATGACTTTCAATCTATTGTATTTGGACTGATACTAGAATTGCATTGTTACGTGTTGGTCCCTCCGACGGTACAGAAGTCTAGCTGTGTTTGGGTCGACACTCAAACTGCATTATTAAGCCTTAGCTGTGTGTAGGTTGTTACTCAGGTTGCATTGCTAGGTGCAGGCCTCTCGCCCACTATACAGGACCCTCGAGTCTAGCTGTGGTTGGTCTGCGCTCAAAGACACCACCGGAGGTTGTCCTCCCTCCTACTAGACGGGATTCTCGAACACAGTTAGGCTTAGTCTCAAGCCCAAACTTAGCCTAATCCAACTTAAGACACTCCTAGAGAGGACTAGACCGTGACAGTATAGTACCAACCCCCACTATTACCCAAACACCTACATAAACAGCCACCCAATTTAGTCCTACACCTCCTAACAACTGTATGCCCAGCACCCCAACCCCACCGGACAGCGCTCCGGGGATACATAGACAACCCACCTGAAGAACAGACAGCACAAAAAGCACCCAAGCTTACCAACACAAGAAGAAACAGCAGTGCTGCCATCACAAGACACTGCAGTCAACCACTCAAACGGCACCTCCGCACCGAGCACCAAAATGCCCTGGACCAGGAAGGGGCGCTGAGAAAGAGAACAAGACAAGGCCACATTGGACACAGACGCACAAATCCAACCCACCCCTAAAGCAACAACCACAAATGAAGGAAGCACACTGCCAAAAACCAAAACAACCAGAACAAACTTCCAAAGGGAAAAATACTTATATCTCACCCCTTACCTCGCAACAACCCCTGAACCTGGATACCCCAACGACACAGAGACATCATGATACACCAAGAACAGTCCGAGACAACCAGGAAAAAGACCGGAGCTCCAAAGAAGAGTGTGGGTAGACTCTGACCTCATCACCCCATACATCACAAGAACAGAAGGACACCATCAGCACCCACGGCACACCGGACAAAACAATGATGAAGCCCTAACAATCCAAACATCAACCTAAATGACCAATTCAATGAAGAAGAAGCCTTCACTGATCTTCACCTAACCGGCATGAATAGATAAGCACCACTTTTGAGCAGCCAAGCTTTCAATCTAGCAGACTACTTCAATGAAGATGCAGCCTTGGCTGATCCTCATCCTTCCCCAATCAACGCCAATAAAGATGCACCGCAACCAAACTGCAAACCAAAACAAGGAATGACTAACAAACAAAACCACACCAAAAAGATCACTGCAACCTAATCAATGCAAGATCAATGTCCAAATATGCCACCGAAATATACGATCTGCTCTGCCATGGAGGGTTCGACATCCTATTTGTAACAGAAACATGGCTAGCCGATAACTACAAGATCACCCTCAACAACTGCCTGCCTGAACATTTCAAATGCGTCCAAGCAAACAGAAAAATCAAAAGAGGGGGGGGGAGACTGGCAATCATACACAAGGAACACCTGGATATCAAACTGGAAGACCCACTAAACATCGATAAATGTGAATCCTTAATCATACGTCTAGCAGTAAGCCCCAAAACAATCCTGAAATTCATACTGATATATAGACCACCAACCTACAGTGCAACCTTCATAGATGCCTTCACAGAAGCAATCACCGTCCTAGCCATCAAACACAATCACCTGATCATCCTCAGAGATTTCAACATCTGGTTCGAAGAAGAAACCATGCTAACAAGCCAATTAGCAGCAATGAATCTGCAACAACTAGTCAAAGAAGCAACCCACTCGGCAGGGCATACATTTGACGCAATCTTTGTGAACAAACAACTCCTTACCATGGCACCCCCAATTCAAATACTCTGGAGCGACCACCTCATTATCCCCTTCGTAATTAAAAAGACCACTCCAATAAACAGTCAAACACACAAAACACTGAACACCAAGAAAAGAAACTCGAGAACCATCAAAAACTCCAACCTTATTGAATTCCTGGAGCTCAGCAAACAACACCCAACTTTTATGGAAGAAGATGACCTGGAAAAAAAAGTAGCCCTGCTGCATTCCTGGATTACAACTACTGTAGACAACATCGCCAAAGAAAAACCTTTCACTCCTCATAAACGAGCAATGGTAAAATGGTTCACCCCACTACTTGGCACCATGAAAAGGAAAAACCAAAGACTAGGACTTGATTGGAGAAAACAAAATGATGCTGCAAACAAGTTGAAATTCCGACAACACAACTGCGCATACAAAAAGGAAATACAAAAAGTGAAGAGGAAACACTACGACAACAGAATCTTTGAAGCACCAAACACCCAAAAAGAAATCTTAAAAATCATAAATGAAATAGAAAATCCCCGGGATGTAACAACACACCAACTCCGTCCATGAACTATGCAATGACCTTGCAGACCACTTCAAAAACAAAATCACCAGTATCCAACAAACCATACAAACCAGACCTCCCGTTCTGACCGCGATCCCCACCTACACTCAGGAAGAACACCCAAACAAACTACAACGTTTTACAGAAATAACAGTGGTGAAATTCGTCAAACTGGTGAATGAAAGCAATAACTCAGGGTCTCCCGAAGACCCCTGCCCACCAGACATATACAAATCGATTCTTAAACAAGGAACGCCCATGGAATATCACAGGAACGTCCTCAACCTTTCAATCGCAGCTGGGAAAGTGCCACAAGCCTTCAAAACTGCATACATCAGGCCACTACTCAAGGATACAGCGGGAACCATAGAGGACCTTTCCAACTACAGACCCATCTCCAACATCCCGCACACAGCCAAGTTGCTTGAAACTTACATATACAAAAAGACCCACGAATTCATAGAAGAGCACGGCTTACTAGACCAGGCACAAGTTGGCTTACTAGACCAGGCACAAGTTGGCTTCAGACCAATGAGAGGAACAGAATCAGCTCTCCTCTCAATATGGGATGATCTAAAAGTGAACGCAGACTCGGACAACAACACTGCCTTGATACTCCTAGACCTATCAGCAGCGTTCGACAGAGATAACCACAACACCCTCATAACAAGATTAGAAGGACTTGGAATAACAGACACCGCTCTACTATGGATCAAATATTTCCTAACAAACAGAACGGAAACTGCATGGATGAAACCCTTCATATCCACCCCGAGAGATTCCACCTGCGAGTGCCACAAGGATCATCCATCTCCCCCCTACTATTCAATATCTACCTATCAGAATCATCCAAAGCCACCGCCTCACATGCTTCAACTACGCCGACGATACACAAATAATCTTCAAAATACAAGACAACCTGGAAATAAACTCAACACTAAACAACTGCCTCTGCGATGTATTCAACTTGATGAACTCCAACTGCCTGAAAATCAACCCAGGCAAAACAGAAATAAGGATTGTCACAAAAAATCAAGGAGAAAACCACTTCATCCCTTGGCCAAGGGAACTCGGGACAACCGCAGCACCCTTGCTGATTGTAAAAAACCTGGGGGTTCTGATGGACAATAATCTCACGCTAGAGCCACAAGTAAATACTCTTCTCAAGAAATGCTTATTCCTCCTGCAAGGGGTAAAGTGGATCTTACCGTTCCTATCGTTGGCCAACAAAACAACCACCATCATTGCCCTCGTCATGTCCAGAGTAGACTACGCCAACAGCCTATATTTAGGCATGCCTGAATGACTTAAAAAAAAAACTACAACGCATACAAAATGCGGCAGCCAGACTGCTTCTGAAACTACCCGGAAGAGAACACACCACACCAGCGCTGAAAACACTACATTGGCTACCAACAAAACAAAAAATAAAATTCAAAACAATGTGCATCACGCATAGAGCAATACACAACCAAGGCACTGAGTTCCTGAGAGAGAAACTGCAGCTACATCAACCAACAAGAACACTCAGATCAAGCATTGACATCCAACTGGAAACGAAACCCTACATCAAAAGAAAACTTGGAGGATCTTCCTTCTCTCACTAAGAGCCGAAAACCTGGAACGACCTCCCAAAGTACATCGCTAACACAAGAAACCACCTACTATTCAGGGAACGACTCAAAACTTGGCTCTTCACGTCATAACTAGAAAGCCTGGCCGCAGGGGCACACACACAACTAAAACATTAATGAACGAAGAGACAGACCCTGATACACACAGAGCAATCAGTGGAAAAACTTTAAGGAAAATATCAAATGACATACCAAACGACTTACCGGGAGACAGCCGTAATAGGACCCAAGACCAAATACATAGCAAGACAAAGACAGAAACACCCGGATGACTCATCAATAGGACCATGACCCTAAACTATAACCACCCTCAACAGACCTAATCACGGCAGATAGCAATGGGATCAGAAAACCCTGTACCATTAGCACCAATCCAGAGGGTGAGAAAAAGAATAAGCACCCACACCACACAATGTCCAACAAGGTACAGCGGGAAGCACAATGCGCCATCACACAGCACCTACAACTAAACAATAGCCCAAGGAAGTAACCCCACAGACACTGAAGAACCAACTGAAAAATAGTCATGATAGGAGGAAACTAATGACTGAATACACAGGCTGACCTAGACGGATGCACTAGGACGCCCCATCAACAGCACTCCAACCCTGAACCATTCAAAGCCTCAACCGACCAGGGTCACATTAGATAACAAGAGAATAGAGTACCAACCCCGTTCCACACCTGATGAAAAGGTTCGGACACACCTATCACTCCATGGTAGGAGATGGTAGGCACTCCATACAATACTCACTATGATAAAGCTGGATCAGCGCAGCACCACCACAGCGAGACAGCCCATAAGGAACCAGCAACAACCCCACCCACAGGGATACAGCTCAAACTGAACCAGAAGTATCTGACATCAAACCTGGAATCAGGATACAGACCTCACTAACCCAACCCTCGACTTTCTGCATACTTAACCCACACAAAAGTCACACAACCATTTCTCTCTCAGCAATCCGCACGCACTTTACCACACCACAGCAAAAACACATATGGCCTCATCACGACCTCGGCCGTAACGCCGGCGGTATTAGCGCAGGGGCTATTAGCGTGACCGCCATAGCCCCCCGGCGCTAATAGCACGGGATCACGAGTTGGGCGGACTTGGAAGTCCCCATTCCCCATTGAGCCCATTCGGGAATGCCCCATTCCCCATTGGGCTCAATGGGGAAATTTCGCGCTCATACTATGAGCGCGAATTCTCGGCGGATTTCACACCAGCTCAGAGAGGTAATAGCGCTACCGCCGGATTTAAGGGTTACCGCCGAGGTCGTGATGAGGCCCATAGACAGCACCTACAGCACACAAGGTCTCGCCCGATCCGATACTTGCACCAAAGCCCAACACTAGGTGTATACCGAGCTGAAGCTGCCAACAGCACGCCACTTCTCCCACTCTCCTACTCCCCTCCTCCTGACTAAACCTACCCACCCTCCTTCCTGTTCACAGATCCGCCAGAGCGCCTGGGGACCAATTCCGTTGGTGATGGTGCGCTATATAATTACCTTTAACATAACTAATTGAATGGAATTTGTCACAAATCATAAAAAACCCTTTTCCTGTTTCTCCCAAAGCGCTCATTGTATGACCTTCATAAATGTTATTGCCATAAACCATTTGCGAAAATGTTTAATTCTATGCAATTTCAAAATGACAATAATGTGGAATCTGCAGCATTGGAATGTATTATCAATAATGTGTTACCTCAAGCCGGTGAGATATCTCTGGTAGTTTTGTAATTGCGGGCTCCTTGTAAATATATTCCTGCTCTTCCAAATCACCAAATTTTGCTCCGTAGAACCCTACACGAAAGTAGGTTCCAAACATTCGTTTGTGACCCTGAGGGACAAAAGTGAAAAGACTTTCGTTTTTGTTTGTTTATGTTCATGAATTGCTCTGGTGTAACCCGATAAAGAGCATACACCACAAAACTGTAACTATTACATAGCACAGAGTATTGCAATTTTGAAAACAGCAGTGTTGACATTTGCTTCTGATTGTCTACATGGAAAACACATGTTTTGCTATTGAAAACATATTGGTTATCAATCCCATGTGGCGGAACCATGCAACTCAATGACCAGTTTGCAAGGCAATCAGACTCCTGTGCATGAACAGATGTATCAAGTTGTGACATCACATATAGAAATGCTCAGTGTTGCATGTCACGTAGGTTATGTCAGCAAATGTGAACGCCTTCCAAATGATGACAAGCTCTCAGTCTGAACTTACGTAGTGAAAGGTATTGGGTTTAACACATTGCAAAACACACACACACGTGCATGCATGCATGCACGCACGTGTGAACGCACACACACACGCACATGTCGCTATTTCAAAATGCGCTCAACACCACACTGCTCTGATCTGTGGGGATAGAATGTGCACTCACGAGTTCCTTATCTGCATTTTGTTTTTTTTTAATGTTCATGGAATGAAAACATAAGCTGTACAAAGGTGATGGTTTTCACATACAAGACACCACAATACAACTTGTGAGATTGTTCATTCATTTGAAAATGTACTTTTTTGTTAGCTGCCACGTTCACAAAGTAAACACAATAATTTGATATGACATTAAGTATTTATAAATCTAAAGAATTCAGCTTATACTGATGAACTTTCATTTTTAATATGTTGTACATCTGCTGTTCGTGTTTCATGGAGTACAAGCCTTCAGCAATTAATAAAACACATTTTTAAATTGGACTCCTCTATTATGCATGCATCTTAAACTTCAATTTGATTTTTGGCAATTTTGGAAAGTCAACTGTGCAGAAAAAAAACAGACTTATTCATAAATGTTAATCCTATGAAGCGGCAGCTGATTTAATATGGTTTTGCGGGAGGGGTCATGGGAGGAAATCTAGATTAGAGACTCTGACATTACTACGATTAACATTTTCACTGTTCATTTTTTAAATCAATGGAAAGTCTATGAGAAATTGACCTGTCAGCAGTTGTGTTGGTGGGCGGCCTGAGCTTTGCAGTGGACTAGGTCAGTTTGGGAGGAGACTGAGATTACAGTTTTGGGGAATAGACCAAAAGATATTCACAGTTAATGTTTTAAATCAATGGAAAGACGATGGCTGCTAGGAAATATAATGGGTTTAGATAAGCAAGAATTTCAGCCTATGAAGTTACACTCCAAAGAGAAGCAGAACACAGAGTTTCCTGAGTTCCTGGTGAGAAGATCCTAGGCGGGGAGGCAGAGCTGGCAGGCAGGGTTCAACCACAGGCTAAACTGCATTCCTGACTGTCTTTGATAAGAAGAATGAGCATCTGTTCTAATACAAAGCAAGAAAACATGCTTCCTCTGCCTAAAAATGACCACGTTGCCATTGTCTCAAAAATTCTAACTGTATGCTGCCATATTTTGTGGCCGAATTAAGCCTTCCTTTTACCCTTTCAAAGCATTTCAAGCATTTTCTAAAGAACATCCTTTTCTTTCCATGATCTTGGTTAGTCGGTAGAGATCACGATGCCCTTTTGTTAAGCTGGCTTCTAACTATTCTCTTCTGGATAAACACTGAGTTTGATGTGTGCTAAGGCTGACCAAAACACATTCAGAAGCATGTGCTCCTACTTGGAGTTCCCTGGCCAGGATAAGTGGATCCACATATACAGTAGTAGATGCAATGTAGAAAATCAGCAGATGGCTTTTCACTGTTTAACCTGCATTCATATTCCAGCGCTACTGTGGGTGTATCTATCAGCTTTACTGTGCTATATTTTAGATGGTGGTTGTGGTAAGTCAGTCATAGGAGACAAATATGAGGACATGTTTCAACGACTTCAAGTTTATTAAAGGAGAGTAAAAGGCCTCTCCTATCCCTACTTCTAGTGATGATGCCCTATTCTAAAACCTAACAAAAAATGATGTTCTTTAAGCATAACAATAGTCGTCCATCCCAAACCTGTTCAATCCCATTGCCTGCCCTACCACTAACAACAAAGGAACACAAAGTGGCCTATGGAAGTATTATACTCCCCTCTTGGCATGGGGTGGCTGGGGCTTGACCCCCTCACCCACTTGCAGTTTCTGTTCTTTCCCGTTTTTGGTTCAGGCATCAGCCTGTAAATACAGTTAAAAAAACAGTTCTGTGTCTCTCACAGCACTCTTTAGAAGGGGTCCCTTAAACCCCTCAGGAATATTCTGCTAAGCTTGCTCGCAAAGTTTGGTCTCTAATTTCAATATGTGTAACTTGGGTGTTGAACCTTCGGGATTTATCTTGCATCTCCTTCAGGATAGGTCACTTTCTTGTCTCTCTGTTAGCCCTCTGTGGGCTATCCAGCCAAACTGGTAGTAGGCATAGTACAATGTCCACACCCCCCTTCAGAGGTCATGGCTCTTTCAGTCCTCATGTACTATTCTGCCTCGTTGGCTGTGTGCGGTTATAATGCTCTCACCCCCTCCAGGGTTTCTGCTTTCCTCCGCCCCTTGTGGTGTTAACGGCCAAATAGGTCATGCATTTGATGCAATGTTCTCACCTCCTCCAGGGGTTCAGTGGCTCTCAGCCTCTCTTGGGCTATTTGGCTTCTTTGGCCGTGAGTTTGATGCAATGTTTTCACTCCCTCCAGAGATTCTTTGTTTCTCAGTCTTTCGTGGACTATTCAGCCTCATTGGACGTGCATTTGCTATAATGTCCTCACCCCCTCCAGGGGTCCTGTGGCTCTCAGCCTCTTGTTGGCTATTCGGCCTTGTTGGCCATTTGTTTGATGCAGTGTTCATCAACCTTCCAGGGGCTCTGTGTTTCTTAGACTCTCTTTGGCTATTCAGCCTCATTGGCTGTGTGGTCTCACTCCCTCATGGAGTGCTTTTGCGTCTCACCTCCACCCCCCCCCCCTTTCTTTGAACCAGCTGCGTACATGAGTTTTGGCGGCACTGCTCGTTGAAAGAGGCAGTGGCACTGGCTGTGGAGTTATTCCTCGTCTTGGCGGCTTGGCTCTGAAGTGCATACGCATCGCTTCTCCGACAGTTCGGTCTCTCCCTCCAGAGGACATTGTTTCATCAAACACTCTGCCCTCCTGGGCTTGGCTGTATTTCACAGGCTGTGGGATTCCCCCACCAACCATACATCTGACATGGCCTTGCCTCCAGGATAACAGCGCAGGCTTGCACCGTTTGTGAGCTGGCTCAGGCTTAGTCCTCCCCCATACACACAATCATACATCCTTCTAGGTTTTCCTGTGAAACAAGAGGGGAAACCGGATTGGTTCCACATCTCCTGAAAAGAGGTTAACAGAGAGGGGCCAGCTGCCAAGCCATTCCAAGTTAAAGACCTCTGCAGTATAGCATGACCCACATACAATGGGGATTCTGTCTAACTGAAAGGTATTGTCATGCACTTAATGGGGGCTTCCTTGTCCCTGAAGGGGGGGTCATCCCCAGTGTGATCCTGCTTGCCCTGCCCCTAGGGAGTATCTTGCATAGCAGGCTCACCTCCCTAGTCCTGAAGGAAGTGGCTACCCGAGAATGGACAAATTGCCTGGATTCGTCACACTGTACACATTGTTGGTTGGTTGGTTGTAGGCTTTTGATTTCTAGAGGTAAACAGGAGAGGGGCATGATGCTAGAACCATAGTTAACTACATTACTGCTAACATTGGGGACAGCATATTGTGGGACTATACTACTTTTAAAACTCATATATTATCTCTGCAAGCAAATAAATATATATGAACTAGTAGAAAAGTTCATGTACACGGGATAATGTGTGTAAAGGAAGACATTTTCAGAGTGTAAATATATTATGTGGTGTATTTTAACGTCAATTATGCTAATAGATCTTGCTCCTTTTTTATGTGGAAGAGTAGTAACGTCAAACAAAATCTCACAGAATCCGTTCAAAGTTCAACCTAGTACATGCAGCCAATTGTTGTATCTGCTCCTCATTGTCACGGATTCCACTTATGGATTTTGGACTCAAATATATAATGTTGAGGGATGTCAGAGTAATACAATTCACGTGCCGCACAATTCGAAGTAGACATGAGATCATAAAATAAAGTAAATTGAAGTCAAAGAAAGTTTAAATAGTACATGAACAATATTATTGATATAATAATACATACCAACAAATATTACAATTAATAATTATGTAATACATAAGTGCATTAAAAAAAGTAATTTATTTTGTTAGAGAAATAGCGCTTAATCAAATGAATTTATGTTTATATGTTTTTTTAAATAAATGTATACATTTTCTTAGTGTATGCAACTTCAAGTATGCTGTTAAAGTGGTATCCCTATTTTTGGCTTTTTTAGCAGCTAGTTGTATGTTATCATTGTTGAAATACACATTTTGTTTGCCTTGAAGATAAACTTGAAATCTTATTGTTGTATGGATAAGGCAATAACTCCCTCTAGCGGTGATAACATGAAATACACACTTTGTTCACCTGGAAGATGAAGTTTTATTATTGTATATGTAAGGCAACAGCTCCCTCTAGTGGTGATAAAAAGGCGAAACAGGCAGGGCGGCTTAGGACAAACATATCTGGCCTTTTATTATATGGTATGATGTTAAATAAAAAAGTACATTATTTTTGTGTTTCTCTTTGAGTACAAAGAGGCACCATATTGCAAGTGTTAATGCTTGTTGTTTTAGTGATAAAAATGTATGGGGAAGTTGTTGATGACATCTAATGTTAATCATTTATACAGGGGTAGTAAGAATTGGGTCCTAGGTGTTATGGAGTTAGGTCCACAGCAATAATGCTGTCCCATTGTAAGCCTATCGTGTGCACAGGGATAGCCATTACTCGTGCTCCAAGCACAGAGATACAACTCTCTCCAGAGCCATCTGGTATAACACTGTTCTCTGCTGCAGAATCTTCCACAGCCCCTGCCTGGATATTTTGGCCACCTCATGGGTGAGGTTAGGTTGTGGCAAGCGGCCTAGCAAGAAAACCATGGCACAAGGGCCACCTTAGCTCAGGATAGACATTTTTCAGTTATTGGAAAGTGATGTAAGGTGTTTTTCAGAATACCTATTGCAGAATTTTGATTTCCGTCTGGTCACATGATTATGCCCCAATGCATTTATGTTGCCCACTCTGGTTTTGCCCCTGGGTGGTGTCCTTTATTTTGCCCCTGGGTGATGCTAAATGCAGTTATGTTCTCCACTGTAATTATGCTCCTGGGCTGTGCCCATTATTTTGCTCCGGGGCAAAGCCCAATGCATTTATTCTCCCCACTGTGATCATGCCTTTGGGTGGTCCGCCATTGCATGCATTTTCCCTACAGTGATCATGCTTCTGGGTGGTGCCCCATTATTTTGCTCTTTGCCTGTGCACCAATGCATTTATGTTCTCCACTAAATGTACCCCTTGTATTTATAGTCCACTCTTCTCCCCAACTGATTGACTCATCTCTAAATCGCCTATCACCTTACACTACACACACAGCGTACACAGCAACCTTATGCCTACCAGTACCACATCAACATTAAGGGAGCTATGCCAAAGCTCCCTTCTTCAGCTACATCACAAACCCCCACCCAAATCAGCGCCTAACCCATAGTCCCAGTGTTGTAAATTATCAGAACTTGTGCTCTTCCCGCCGGATAAGACACATATCCAAGTATTAATACTAATCCATTGAACTATTCTGGCACACAGGATTCTGGTTCTTGTGGCTTGCCTATATGAATGCCTTATGTTTTGCTTCTGCCTTTCCTTCTATCTCACGAACGACCCTACCACCCTCTCATCTTAAGGGGCAATGCACAGCGAGGCCAACAAAATGGTAGTGGTGCACTGCACAAGGCTACTTTCCATTACATTACATAAAACTAGAGCGATGCTCACATTCAAGTTGCATTTGAAGACCAATATCTTGACTCTTCGCCCCCAAAGAGCAAGATTGATCGCTGCATTTAGTGACTCCATAAAAATTATTTTGGGTCACAACAGGGTACACCTGGACCATGGAAGTCACAATGCACAGTCTAGCAGAATGACATAGCTGACACATTTAGCTGCCTTTTAAAGGCAACGTCTTACCTTATATTTTTCGATACTCTGGAGCTTTGGACAGTGGCAGCAGGAAAACAAGAGTAGACAATGTGATCCAGTACTTAACAAGCAAACAAGGCAATGTAATACCAGGCTGCAATAAAAGGGAAGCCCGGTAAGGAACTCTGGTAGCACTACCACTTTATAGTGCATTGGGGGCGATGCATGATCATTTTGAATGCTGAACTGTTGACAGAAAAAATATCAACATAAAATTCCACCTGCTCACATGCCAACATACTTCTAACTTATACCATTGTAGTACCTGTTGATGTTTCTTTTTTTAACCTTTGTTTATTGAGCTGACCTCCAAAACAATAGAAATATTATCAGAAAACACTCTATTACTTAACCAGACCATATTATAAAACCTGTTCATGTCACCTTACATGACCCTCCAATATAAATCCTTTCACGAGGTGGGGGCAAAAACAAAGCAGAGAACTATGGAATAAGAGAGGAAAAAGGCTAGGGGTATGAATAAAGCATGTCACAGCATAAACTACCAGCGACAAGAGAAGACCTCACAAACTCCCCAGCACAATAAGTCACCTCCCAGGTAAGTAGAGAAACTACTGAAAGGAAACACAAAGTAAAGAGTGAACAAAAAGGAAAATATAAAGGAGCGAAGGGAACCAGCGCACAGGTGACATCAAACCTAGTAACCACCACATGTACAGAATCCCGCTAATAAGCGTTTGGTAAGGCAGGCTCGCTATTTCCCTTGCGCCCCATTATTGGCAAAAGCAAGCAGGGAAGGGACTCATGTTCACATGCCCAGGCAGCATGATAAACATGGGACGGCACAAACTTTATAATTCTTACGGTACCACTCCCCTGTCCCCAGCTCTCCCTGGACTGTTTCTGGAAAGTCCAATCTCATCAGGGTCTACGAAAACCTGCATCTCATTACAAAGCCCACCCTGAGTTTAGCAGGGCGCCCACTGACATCTCCACTCTCAGGTTTTCCATAACCTAAGATCTCTCCAAGATTCTTTGTTGCATAAAAGCATTCCTTGGATCGGGAAAGAGAAGCATTCTACAGTCCTCCAGTCCAATTTGGGGACTTTCACCGGTCTAAGTAGAAGGCTCTCCCTCCTGACAATATCCAGTGGCCATTAGGACTGTACCCCCAGAGGTTGCTGCCCTCCTATGCCTTAGAATAGCACGGAAATGGGGCAGAGTTTTTAATGGAGGCATAACAGCATTAAGCCTGACTTTTACACAGTGCTTAGTTTGTAAGACAATAATTGCCGAGGCCCAAATATGTTCTACTAAGCTTGTGACTCTGCAAACCGGCAGTTCCCCACCATTGCTACCATCACCCACAGCTGCTCCCCACAGTGTCGACACATTTGGGGTTAAACAACCGCTTGCACCTGCTCACTGGGGCTGATGGATGCTCTGGCTATCAACACTTCATAATCAATCTGAGTCTGAGACAATAAGGGCCGAGGCTCAGAGCCCTGGCAAACACCCCCACAAATTAAGCACAGCTTTTACACCTCCACTTAATGATGAAAAGGACCCACAAGGCATTTCATTTTAAACTGTTTCTACATGCTTTGCAGGTCAGGTGGTTGTAGATGTGCTTTGAATGGGCAAAATCACAGTCCCATGTCTCGACCTAAAATAGCAATCTTCTTAGCTGGCTATGTGGGAACATGTCAATTAATGAAGACAGGAAGGCAGAGATGTCCACACCCTTGCTCACCCCCTTCTCACCTTTGGTTCTCATTTCCTCCTAGTTAACACTTTCTGAGGTCAAAGAGGTCCATATCCGAGGTGGGGGTTGTTCTTTCTACACTTTGATGTACTTTAAGAGGTTGATATTGATGCATAGAAAAGGAAGTGCCTGTGCATGATATGATATGTACAGACTGTTGATGGTTAATTATGGACACCTGAGGTCACGTTGGGAGAGTGCTTCCGTTTTCCAAGTTTACCTTTTGTGCTCTTTGTTGCTGGTAGTTCAGTAAAGAAGCTGAATGCAAAATCTACACGCCTGTGTCTTTATTAAGATTGCGATTTTCCTAAACAGGCAGCTATAAAAATAGGTTGCCTTCTATGGACCACCATGTCCTGGACCTCGGCCCTTCCTGCTTCCTTCTGTCTGGTCCCTCCCCCACTGACGCCTTGGCTGTTTATTTTGCGTTTTAAACTTTACACTCACAGAAACGGATAATATTGATTCCCCAGCTAGCTTAAAATGCACAAACCCGTAGATGGGTAATGCAATGGTAAATATATTATTCCCTGTGCCACTATGTTGGCTCATTGTCGGTGGCAGGATAACAGCGGTATGGAGCGGCAATAAAAGAGTGACACTGAAAATAATCTGTGCTTAGGCAATTTAATGTTGGCCTCAACCTTTGTGCCCTCAGTATTTTGCAGATGGTCTACAGGCATGACACTGAGCAGTCCGTACCTGCTTCTTGGTTACTATTGTGACGGACCAGTCTGTTATTCGTGCTTATGCACAGTTTCTTGCCAAAGCTCTTCACCCTATCTTGAAAAATTAAAAATATAAAAATAGGAATAAACTTTATAAAGGGAGTCGTTTTTTAAAGTGCCAGAGACCTAAAGTAAGGCATAAAAGCAAGACGCAAGCCATTTACGCCTTATTTTACATGGCCATTTTCTAAAGGGTGGTGCAGGGAATGGAGACATACTGGCAAAAGTAATATTACTATACCGCCGTATCCCGCTCCAGCCCATTTTTGAGTGCTTCCAAGTTGGGGAACGGGTAGGAAGCGGTGTTAACATCTCTGCTGCGGTTTCCTCCTCTCTTGGGCGTGCGCTCCATTTTGCGCCTGGAAGAGATGTTCATGCAGCTGCAACACGAAGGGGCTCCTTTGGAATCTGCTTCGCTTTAGCACCTGCCGTAAAGCCAGCCAATCAATAGGCCTTCATTTGTAAACATTGTTTGTGAAGTGTAATTGGCAGGTAGTGTTTACTTTTTTGCAAGCTGGAGAGCAAAACTGAAGAGTAAAGGTGGTTTTATCTGGTTTTACTCTTCAGTTTTCCACTCCACCTTGCAGAAGTTGTAAATTGTGTGTAGGGTACCCAAAAGCACGTAAGAGCTACCAGCAGTGAGGTTCTGCATGCATTTGCATTTCTTTTAGAACGACCCCCTTAAATTTAAGGGGGAATTTTAAAAGAAATGCAAATTGCATGCAGGGGACCGCCAATGCTAGCACTTACAGGTTGTTGGCTCCCCTGCATGAGATTTACAACTTTTGCAAGGAGGAGTGGAAAAGTGAGCTTTAAAACCAGGTGAAATCGCCTTTGCTCTTCCTTTTTACTCTGGGGGCCTCATTAGGACCCAGGCGGTAAGGGGTTTACGGCGGCGTAAACAGCGCCGACCCTTACCGCCTGATTCCGAGGTCCCTTAGCGCCATGGCGGATTTAACACCTGCTTTTAGCAGGTGTTAAAATCCATGGCGCTAAGGGACCTTGGTGCTAAATACGGTGCCGCAATTTGAGGCACCGTACTTAGCGCCTTCCCCATCCCCATTATGCCCTATGGGGCAAAAATGGGAATGGGGAAGGGGCCATTGGTGAATGGGGAATTACCGCCCCACTCACCTTGGAATGGGGCGGTAATTCCGCCATCCACCATGGCGGAGTTGGGACCTTAGCGGCATGGACCATGGTGCTAATAGCGCCATGGTCCTCCGCCAAGGTCGTAATGAGGCCCTATGTCTGGTAAAAAAGTAAACAGTAGATGCATATTACGCTTTGCAGACATCATTTGTAATGGATTCCTGTTGAACCCGCCTGCATTTAACAGGTGCTGAAATCAGGCGGGCCCTGCAGGTATTGCTATAGGCACTTGCAGGCATTACAAAGTATGAAGCAGGGGGAGTGATCCACTGCAGGAATGTTAATCCTGTCTTTTTCTCCTTCTCCGCCTGCAAAGGCTATCAAACACCATGGAGTGTGAAAGTAAGGTGTACAGTGTTAGGGAGAATTCTCATAAATGTGCTAATTCCCTTCACCTTAAAGACCCCCAGCAACTTTGCTGGATTTTTGAGGACTTGATTTTTTTCCTGGAAAGAGTATGAGCCATTTTTCCCACTCTTTCATGTATTTTGCTGTGTGTTTTACTCTTGTGTTCTTTGATTATGGAGTTTTAGATAACTACATAGGCATCATCTTTTCATGTGTGTTACACAGCACCTTCAGTGCAGTGACACAGGGATGTCTTTTTAGACTTCCCAAAGGTTTAAATACCTTATCTGGGATAAACTACTGTTTCCCAGAGAATGTAAGGTTAAATTGACTTTACTAGTCTTTTTAAATTCCTAGGCCCAGCACACACTATCTTCCTACAGAGTGCTGGAGTGGTTACCTAGTATCTCCTGTGTCTAGAAACTCATGTAGCAGTCAAATGCTACCCTTTCCTATCGAAATGGCTGGTGGCAGTGGTTTTACAATGAACTACCATGGTTTTTCCCGACCGCGAACACCGGTAGCTAAAAATCGCGGGAGCCATGTTTTTCAAGATGGCGCTTTAAGCCCCTTTGTTTAAACAGTTCCCGGTCTTCTTTTTTCCCCCCCTTTTCTTTTAGGAAAGGTCCTTCTAGAGTTTGTCTCTGTGCGCCAAACCAGGTTTGGTCCCTTTGTTCGTACGCCTTTTGCGGGCTTCAGGACTGAAGACCGCCTCTGATGCCTGAGTGTCTGGGGTGGGCAGGAAGTGAGGGAGGTGCCCAAAACTCCCTGTGCTTAGTCTCCTAGGAGACCTAAATGCACTCTGGCGTGATTGGATGGCTGACTGTCGGGCAAGGACAGCCACCCTGCTGGGTGAGTGACAGCTAGGCTGGAATGAAAGGGAGAAAACTGTTTAAAAGGCAAGTCTCGTAGACTGAAAGGCAGAGTCGACCACTGGAACGAAAGAACCGAAGACGAGCTGGAAGAGGACGGCTGCTGCAACTCCTGAACCGTTGGTTTGCCTGGTGAAGCCCTGCTGCAGGTCCGAATTGCCAAGTTCATCTCAACAGAGAAGCCCCTTCAAGGATGACTTCTTCCTTTGAGTTGGTGGGACCAATCAACTCGTAAGCCACCTGGATACCATTTTCGGAGCTGGTTAGGATTACCCAGGGGGAAGCACAGCAGCCTGTGTGCTTGACTACAGCTACTCGAACCGAAGATCTTCCATTTTGCCAGCTTGTTTAACCTGTCCCCGCGCAGTGCAGGTGTCCCCTGATGTCCTCCCTTTTGTCCCCACGACTGAGGCTTAGGAACAGCGAGATCTGCAGGAACTGCCAGGAACCAACGTCTTCAGCTGCATCTTTTCTTCATACTAAGGTACTGTGCCAACCCAATTGATAGAACTTACCTCTTGTGGTGAAAGTTTGTGAAACTTTCCCAACTTGCAGGCCTAATCAGCTTGTGACGCAACATGTGGTTCTTTTTTGTACAAACTACTTCTGAAAACTTTGGCAAAGACTTTACTGTTTACTAAAATAACTGCTCTTTTCTATCCAAGACACTAGCCCATTGACTTTGGCCTAGGCCTATTGGACTGAATTGAGTCCTCAGGTGAACTGAAACTATTTGCAAGGCCTAAGAAAGTATTTGTGATCTATTTTATTAATGTGTGCCGTTGTACTCCGATTTAAAGTGACTGAAATACCAATTTGCTCCTATTTCAGGGGAGCCTAATTTACTCATAAACGTATTGGTTTGGTATTGAAGTGTGTTTGTGCATAATATTAAGTTGCATCCTTCTAGTGAATGTTTTCTAAATGACTGTGTAATATATTAATAAGTGTTTTACCAAGAAACCTTGAGTATAAGTCTCTACTTGAACCACTGTGATTGTAAGATCTCTGTGTAACATCCTTTTACTGCTCATATTCCCTCTTGAGATAAGCCTGGCTGCTCAGCTCGCTACCAAAAAAAATACTGTAGTTCAGACTTATACCAAAGGTTGGTTTTGCTTACACCTGTAGTCCTAATTGTATGTGGTGGTCCCATAGGGTACTGCATCCAATTCTGCCTAACATTCATCTCGAACGCCTTCCTTTTACACTTTACTTTTGCTCTCTGCGTCTTAGACGATGAGTCCCTTCTTCTTGAAAGTGCACTTTGTTGGATGCCTGCATGAGATTTTAATGCAATCACAAAAGTAATGTATTCTTATGGAATCGGCCTCCATTTAGCTACTGCTAAAAGCAGGCACACTCTATTGCAATCCATTGTAAATGTCTACAAAGCGTAATTTGCAGGGAACATTTACATTTTTTATAAAACAGTGTGCGAGACTAAAGGCGATTTCGAATGTTTCAGATTTTACTTTTTCACTCTACTTTGTAAAAGTTGAAAGTATGGAGGATGGAAGATTCTACTAGTTTTCTGCTAGCTAAGTGACCTTATTTTAAGTTTGCACTAGACCGGCTTTACACCAGGAATATGACGACCAAAACCTGGTGTAAAATCCACTGGCCGCCATGCTTCGAAATAGGGACTGGCGGATTTTCTCCAGATTTCCACTGGCGGATTCCCAGTGTAAAGTCGTTCTAGTGCAAACTTAAAATAAGGTCATTTCCGCCAGCAGAAAACGAACGGATTTTACTATCAACTGCACTTTCAAACAGGCCCCCAGTGTAGTACCAAAGTACACAATTAGCTATTAAAGTTTAGACGTTCGTACATTACTACAATCACTTAGCTATCATTTGAATAAACATGGCTATTCAAATATTGATATTTCACACTATATAGTTGCAGGGTGAAACCAGAAACCAGGATGCCTAGGTGAAACTTGGCTTTACTTTTTACTTCAGCAGCCAGGAAGCATACAAGCCTAAGTCCTTATTTTCCCTTATTTATTTATGTATGTATGTATGTATATATTACACGGCCACAGTAGTGGCCGTGTAGTTATGGTTAAGTTTCTGTTTCCATAGGAAGAGCACTTATTGGGCGGCCTATAACTTCGCTCCCCCTGGACGAATCCTCACCAAAAAAAGTATATGGGACACTCTGAATTTTTATCCAAAGTTTGGAGATGTTTGGTGCAGGGTTGCAAAAGTTATAGGGCGGGTCCCAAAACGTCTTTTTTTCCCATAGACTGAATTGGGTAAAAACTTTGCGCATGGCTACAGGTCAAACCGCTGGCCGGATTTTGACGAAATCTGCGGCAGGTACAGGGGCTTGGTCCAGAAAGCATGCTTTTGTAAACTTTGTGACCATCTGTGCAGTATTTTGCTTTATAATTATCAAAAAGTAGGTCTGAATAAATTAGTGATATCTATGTCCGCTCCGAGGTCACACTTCCCTGTTCGGTCCACGAACAAGATACCGATTGGCTAAGGGGCTGGCGTCATGACCGTGGACACACAACGTCTCTGCCCATTGGCAGCTGCGAGATGTGTTCTGCGTCAGATTGTTTGGATGCGCCCGACATCTTGGATCTGCCAAAAGCGGAGCAACAACCAGCGTACACATGCTCTATTCAGGAAACTCTTTTGCTGTGTCACAAAGCATTGGGAATGGTTCAGACAGTAAGACATGGGTGATCAATGCATTTGTTCTGGTGGTCGGTCTTCATGCTGTAATAACTATGGACACCTTGTATGCACAGTAAATGTGGGGTGTAATAACCATAGCACATCAGTCCATACAGTGGACAGGAAACTTGTAACTGTTGAAAGCACACGCGTATTGGTAGGCAACATTGAAATTGACAACATGCCGTGAATGCATTATTTTTTCTGATGGCTATTATTATATCCATTAGTACGCCGCCATGGGTGTCAAATGCTACAGTGTTTGTGGCCAGGGCCTAGAGTCTTGGATGCATGGCCGTCGGCCGAAGGCCAAAGGCCTTACTTCCAAGACTGCAGGCCCTGGCCACAACCACCGCCGCATGCGCCACCCATGCATACGCCCGTAGTGTTGCGGTTTGTTTGTCAAGTTGTGGGGAGTGCGTGCAGTAGAACAAAGTGATAAGTACTAGACGTGGCAGCCACTGCACACCCATCCCATGTAAGATCTACAGACATAAAGCTAGGAGTGAAGCCTCTGGGCAGAAGCACCGAAGGATAACAGACCTATAGAATAACCCCCACTACCACACATCACTGAGGTGGTTGTGGGGAGACCCTGCACTCTTGGGTGCATGGCCAGAGCCCATGCACCCAAGAATGAAGTCATAAGCAGTGGAGTTACAAGTCAATATGGGTGTGGTGTAATGCGCTAGTTGTGTTGACGCCCTAATGTCTTAGCTTCATGGCTGCAGACGATGGTCTGAAAAGTAAATTTATCGGTAGCTAATTTACAAGGACCATGGTTTTGATATGCAGCGATGGTTGTGGATAGAAACTATACTCCTTGTACCTAGGTCGTAAGGCGTAGGTGGTAGGTTACTCACCAAAGATACAAGGGCCAGCCTACAGGCACTGCAGCATATCAGTATCATCGATTAGACGTGTAGATTCCCATGTGTACAAAATGACTGCCAATATACTTACTCCTTACTTTGTTCAGAATCCACATACATTTTTTAAGTGGCTATCGTACTTGGCGGAAGTATCACTTTTTCCACTTATGTGATGAAAGAAAAAGGTGTGTTAGTGTTTGCATTTTTTGAAAATTGACTACATTTCATAATAGACAGATAACCTTTTTTTTTACCCTCATATTTAGTTTACAAACTAGTGTACTGTGCATTGCGCTCAGTTTCTGTGTTTGCTTTTCTAATCCTTGGGTCTGGGAAAATAAAATCCTTGCCGGATTAAAAAAAACCTTTGTTTCCTATGGTACTAACTACTTCCTTGTTTCCTTTGAGTGTTTCCTTCATCTTTCTGATCAATGTTATGTTTGTTGCCTTCCTGCCCATTTTTAATAACAGTTAGATACCTGTAGGCGTATTCTAACTGTGCATTTGTTCCTACAGATTTGTGATACTCATTAATTTGTGTCGTTGTTATATCCTGTTTCCTTCATCTTTCCCATTAATGTTTTGTTTGTTGCCTTCCTGCCGATTTTTAACAACAGTTAGATACCTGTAGGCGTATTCTACCTGTGCATTTGTTTCCAATGATCTGTGATAATCATTTATTTGTGTCATTCTTCCATCCTGTTGGGTAGTTAGATACCCGTGGGCGTATTCTAACTCTTTGTAGTCTTTCACATAATTTGTTGACAATCTTGAAGTACACATTATTTTGTAAATTTTGGCTTTAAGAACATTAGATACGCATTTGTTAGGTTAGCTGGCAATCTCTGCTTTAGAGTAATGGTGCTATCATTACATTCTTTTTAATGTATGCAGTGTAGTGACCTGCATTGGTTGTAGCTCCTGCATGGTAGATTATTCCTACTGTTGTAAAGGTTTTCTTTCCAAGTGACACTTGACCGTGTGTGAATCCAGTCAGTTTGCAGTTGTTTTTGGTGCCATCTGCATTTTAACGTAGAAGCATAACTATTATGTAAGCACTATGTGATTGTATCAGTAAGGTGGAGCGATTGTCTGAATTGCAAATACTACATAATCTGCCATGGTTTGCATTTTGTACAAGTTGCTGAAATGGAATGCTCTCACAATTTGGTATGGAAACATACACAAATCGCTAATTTGGGATTTCTTCCTGTATCACTTTGCTACAGAGAGTGCATGTATGTTTCCACATGTACGAAATTTGGAAGATTTCATTTACAGGTATGCTTTTGTTTTCCAATACTAATACTATGTACATTAGAAATTCTTGTGGATCTTCTTGTGAGTTCATAGTGAATCTCACCATTCCATCACAGTCGTCCAATTGTTGCCTTACTCCATGAACACTGTATGTGTTGTCAGGATTGCTTGTTGCATTTCTATGCAGCACTAACATTTGCAAACACAATTGGTCTGTACTGTGCAGGTAAATATTGTTAACAATTGAAATAGAATATTCATTGCTACATTTGCATAGCAATTTACCCCACTTTCCTTTGCAAATTTGAATGGCCCAGCAAGTTCTGTATTGGAGTGCAGTTTTCGGTTTTTCTGTTGCTTCTTTGCCAACGTCCTTGGTTTACATTCCCTGACAGGTTGTTCTATGTTTGCGGCAATTGATGAAACTTTAGCTTCTTTTCTTTTCTATGTGGAATTTGCTGTTGAATTCTGTTGCATTTCTGTTTCATTTACTTTTCTTTTACCACGTTTCACTTTATCTGGAACAGGGTATTGTTTCAGATGAGGGGTGTACAGTGAACGCAATCTATTGTATTCTAGAATGCAAGGAATATCAGCTTTGACTTTACTTGAATCAAAGTTTATCAGCAATAGACCGTCAAGTGTACGTAAGCGTGATAATGCTACGTAGCTCATGCCTTCCTTAAACACTGTGGGCCTCATTATGACCCTGGCGGTACGGGGTTAACGGCGCTGTAAAAGGTGCCGGCGCCGTTAACCCCGTACTGCCTCATTACGAGGTCCCCTCGCGGGACGTGGTAAGTAACGCCTGGTCAAACCAGGCGTGCTAAACGGGTCCCGCGAGGAGAAGAGGGAGCAAACAACGGGCCAACTCGTAATGGCCCGTTGTTTGCTCCCTCTCCCATTCCCATTTCAGCCCTATATCGGCTGAATTGGGAATGGGGAAGGACAGGGTCCGGGTCCTTGGAGGAAGGAATTACCGGGCCTTCCAAACTCGGAATGGCCCGGTAATTCCTCATTCTGTGGACCCGGACGTGATTTCGCGGCAGCCATGCCGCCAATACGGCATGGCTACCCCTGAGGTCGTAATGAGGGCCTGTGTTTACTATATCTATCAATGCTTAGTCTAGGGTAAAACCTTGGGATTTATGAATGGTAACTGCATATGCAAGAGTTAGACGAAATTGCTCTCTACGTACATACATGTCATTGAAGAGAATGAATCGAACAATTGAGCGCCCTATCCTTTTCACTTCTGAAACTTTATCAAAGCGAATATTTACAAACTGAATGTTGCTATCACGTGGGTATGATGGAGCCTAGTGCTCCATTAACTAGCCCTTGCTCTACGTCAAGGTTACGTTTAAGCATTACTCTACAATTTATGGATAATTTCAATATTTTTTCCAACCCAGCTGTGTTGGAGATTGAATTTTCTAAACTATTTAGTCTTGTTGTGGCTTGCTGGCACATAGGTACTGTCATACCATGTACGTCTAGTTTGTCTGTGGCGCTAATTTCTATTATTGGTTGCATTTCTTTCTTTAACATTGTTTCATTGAATTTGAAACAGCTCGCAGGAGTTGGCATTAAGGCCATACAATTGACATTTTTGTGCGCTATTTGTTCCATAACATCAGTTGAACATGCATTATCGCCATAACGTGCATGTATATGCCGGTTTTTCAATACAACTTGTGCTTCTTGCGATAATACACAAACTCTAATACTTTTTAAAATTTTGGCATAAGTGAGATCTGCAGATTGCTGCATGTTCTCAGTTAATTCTCTGTATTGGAAATGTTGCCAAAGGTTAACATTACCTATGCTACCAACAGTTTTCCGGCAGAGTTTGTGGCCTAAGGTTTTAAAAATCAGTTCACCTTTCACTGGTGTCAATTGCAGAAGATCTCCGAAAACAATAATGTGTTTCCCTGCAAAGAGTTCTTCGTTATTATTTTTAAATACTTCTTGCAATCTGAAATGAACCAAAGCGAACATTAGGTTGGAGACCATGTTCACTTCATCTATTAGTAGCATTTTCATTTGTTTCAATACGCTACGTAATTCCATTGCAGCTTCTGCAGAAAGTTTGTAGTAGTCTAATTTATTTTGATGCTCTACTGGAAGCAGTAGTAATCGCTGTAAAGTCACACCGCCTATGTTGTATGCAGCTAAACCTGTGGGGGCCATTATAACAGCTGATAGTTTGTTGTTTGTCAATTGTTGAAGGAACTTGCTGATGATTTTGATTAAGAATGTTTTCCCTGATCCAGCTTCACCACTGTCGTACAGCAGTATAGTTTTGTAATTTTGACAGGTACATTCTTTATTTTTGTGTTGTACACCATGCACAATTTGTTTTGTTACGTCTTCAAAAATGGTGCGCTGATCATTGCTAAGTTTTGCTTGTTGTACAGTTAAGTCTTCTGTATCTTCTTTATACTGATACATGGTGTTTTCTACTTCTGCCATAGCTACTTCAGCCTCATTTGCTATTAGTGGTTGTCCTAGTGGTTCTTGACTTCCTGTTACAGAAGGTTGACTACTGTCGGAAGAGTCCTTATCTAGCTGGGCCTGAAGTTCTTCTTCCTGTTGCTGCTCATTGTGTAACATTGTTTTGTACTGCGTAAAGTTCACATCGGTGATAGTGCTTTCATTTGCTTTGAAAGCATCTTCATAGCAGTCATAATTATCTAGTATGTCTTCCTCTTCTCTCCATGGTTTGAAAAGTTGTAACAGAGACATGTAATCTAGTTCTTTCTGTTGAGGAGTTTTTAATGACAATTTTACATGATTAATTAAGCTTCGTTCGGTAAGTTTCACTAAGCTCCCTTCACAATCGGTCACTCTATATCTATGTTTGCTTTCATCGGGTTTGACATTATTTTTGTATGCAAAGTTTTGAGCTATGTGGTATAGACACATGCTTTCCAGAGTGGTACTCCTATTCGGATAGTATGTGTCCAGTAAATTGTTTTTTAGAATGTCTTGGCTGTTGGGATCATTTCTGCCAATTGTTTCTATGTCCTCATATGATTTTGGCACTCTTTTTCTAGATTTCGCAGGACCAAGACTGAGCCATACTATGTTGTCTGATTTTCCATACAAAGCAGTGCCGGTTAAACGATCTGCTGCTTCATAGGCCCCACATTCTCTATGAGAGAGTATTTTTATGCCTAGGCTGTACAATTTCTGTGATAATGTTTTGTCTGATGCTAGGTCATCCCAGAGGTCTTGAAGCTCTGTTTTTTCTGCTTTTGTCAAGTAGGCTGTAACATGTCGTGCAAGAGCAGTTGAATTGTCTGCAATGTCCTGCACATGTTTGCATTCCATAAGAGGGCAATGATTGCATTGTAATCATTGATATATTTTGATTCTTCCCTTCTTTTTATGTAATACGTGTTCTTAGGTGATTTACCTATAACACTATGTCGAACTGAAGACATGAAGTTGTTTACTTCACCTGTTTCTGTAACTGGTCTAGGGAAACCAAAGCGGCATTTGGTGTAGTATTTACCTTTGTTTTTGTATTTGCAGTGACAATATTTACCACATTTGTGTCTTTGAAATTGTAAAATCTGCCCATGCGGCTCACTATATGTCTGTTGTGAAGGGATTTCACATGTGACATATTTTTGGATAAACTGCAAAACAGTGCTATCACTGTCGTGCCCAAATTTCGGTGCAGCTTTGATCAATAACAGCATGTGAATATGTGGTGCTCCTCTCGCTTGATATTCTTTTCTCCAAAAGAAGTGCTGCACTTCTCCAAGGGGAGGAACAGTTTTATTGCAAATAAAATATAGCATGGCAATGAAACGATGATGGAAATATCTTGAGACATTAACTGGATCAAAGAGCAAAGTTCTCCAGGTGTTAATATATCTATGTTGTTTTTGTTGCTGTTTGCTATGCGTAGGAACTCATGTAAATCTTCCCATGCATATTCTGCACAACTTAGCGTAACAAACCAAGTCGGTGGTCCAAGGTTTCTGATCATGCAACGCCTGTCTCCATGCCGTCTGAACCAGTATTCCTTTGTACCACGCATGTTTGCAAACAAATTTGTTATACTTGATTGTAAAACCTCATCTTTTTCCTGTACTTTTTGTATTAACTGCGTAGCTGACATATTTTGAAAGTGGGTACCAGATTTAAGAATGTGTGCAACTCTGTAACATAGTGTTGCTAATTCACTTTCATAGAGTAGGTGGAATATGTATTCCACATTTTGCCTAAATCTGGGATCTTGCAAATACATTCATAATGAACGGTATTTTGATGCCCCAATCTGAGTGGGTCTATCACCGTATCTTCCACCTTTGCCAGTAGGAAATAGCAGTGGAAAGGCACGTGCTTCTATACTTTTTCCCCCAAATACTCATTGGTGACCCTTTGGTTTGTCGCATTTGTTAAGGTTCTAGCGCATCATCTATGCTTTCTTTGGAATGCAATGGATGAATTGTGTAATGGTCCAAAAGAGTGGATACTGTAGCTGGATCCAGAAGTTCAAATTGTCCAGTTTCTGATGGCTCCTGAATTATTTCAGTTGTTTCCCTTAAAATTTCATCAATATTTATTTCCTTGTAGTACTGATTATTGTCTTTTAGATATTGCAATGCTTATCTAACTTTGTGCAAGTCCACTAATTGTTGCCAAATCGTTTTCTCCTTTGTTGGTACTCCATTTGCCAAGACTATTAAAGAATGCACTATTGAACGTTCCACTCCTAGAGTGTGTACATTTTCCATTAGATCTAATGGCAAATAATCTACTTTGCCACGAATGCCTTTCTCCAATTCAGAGGAAGGTAATTTTGCTGTTTATGGATGAAGGCGTATAATTGCTTGAAATGGGTGAACTGTTTGAATTATTATGCTCTCATACAAATTGAGCTGTTGCAGGATTTTTGGTAATGGAAACAATTCCAAAGTATTAGCACGTGAAGGAGTGTGGTTGTTGTCTAATTTTGCAGTACAGTAACTGCAACATATTAGGTGTTCAGTTAGTTCATATTTGTTTTTAGCTAAAAGGCACAAAGCTAATTCAAACCATTTACAGGCCTATTCATGGAATTAATGTGCGCCAAAAATGTCGGCGCAAGTGTGCGAAAACGTGCGATTCGCAGTGAAAGAGCGAAAATCGCAGTGCAAGTGCGAAAATCGCAGGGAAACCAGCGCACATCGATTCATGGAAGTCCGTGCGCGATTAAAATGTGGGATGTGCGCTGAAAAAGTGTGCGGCGCACGCCGGCGCACAGGTCATCTAACGGCGTGCGCTAAGGCCACAGCGAAATCGCACATAGCGCAGCGCACATAACAAAAGTAGGCGGAACACGGGGCGTTACACGCAGAATGGGGAACAACTCGTGAAAATGTGGGCGTCACGGGGGAAGTACAGGAGGCAAGTGCGCGGAACGCCCACACGCTCGCCTACAACACCACATATTCATGGAATTGAATAGGGCAAACCAGGGCACAGGCAAAGACGCGCACAGGGCCATACATGTCCGTCACATGAAAGCAGGCGGTAGTGTCCCTGCGCAGGAAAAAAATGTGCGCCAAAATGTGCGCTAACAAAAAGCACGTATATACAGCTATGATGAATGTCCCATACTGTGGCCCTCTAGGACAAATGACGTGCAAAGGGGTACGCGACAAACACGGACACCCGCTGTGTCAAAAATAGCGTGTGCGTGTATTCCTGGCGTGCGCGGGAAGTATTACACGCGATCAGGCCTGGGGGAGCGGGTACGTGTATTTCAGGGGTGCGCAAGAAGTTCTACACACAATTGGCCTCTGTACGTGTATTTCAGGGGTGCGCGGGTGTTTCCACACGCGATCGGGCCTGGGGGAGCGGGTACATGTATTTCAGGGGTGCGCCAGAAGTTTTACACGCGATTGGCCTGGGTACGTGTATTTCAGGGGTGCGCGGGTGTTTTCACACGCGATCGGGCCTGGGAGAGCGGGTACGTGTATTTCAGGGGTGCGCGAGAAGTTTTACACGCGATTGGCCTGGGTACGTGTATTTCAGGGGTGCGCGGGAAGTCTTACATGCGATCGGGCCTGGGGGAGCGGTGTACTTGTATTCCAGGGGTGCGCGGGAAGTTCTAGACGCGATTGGCCTGGGTACGTGTATTTCAGGGGTGCGCGTGCGTTTTCACACGCGACTGGCCTGAGTATGTGTATTTGAGGGGTGCGTGGGTGTTTTCACACGCGATTGGCCTGGGTACGTGTATTTCAGGGGTGCGCGAGAAGTTTTACACGCGATTGGCCTGGGTACGTGTATTTCAGGGGTGCGCGAGAAGTTTCACACGCGATCGGACCTGGGGGAGCGTGTGTGTGTATTTCAGGGGTGCGCGAGAAGTTTTACACGCGAATGGCCTGGGTGCATGTATTTCAGGGGTGCGCTGGAAGTTTCACACGCGATTGGGCTGGGTACGTGTATTTCAGGGGAGCGCGGGAAGTTTCACACGCGATTGGGCTGGGTACGTGTATTTCATGGGTGCACAAGAAGTTTCACACGCGATCGGGCCTGGGGAGCATGTGCGTGTATTTCAGGGGTGCGCGAGAAGTTTTACACGTGATCGGGCTGGGGATGTGTATTTCAGGGGTGCGCGGGAAGTATTACACACGATCGGGCTGGGTACGTGTATTTCAGGGGTGCGTGGGAAGTATTACACGCTCGCCTACAACACGTATTCATGGAATTGAACGTGGCCAATCCGGAAACACGTACGCCAGCAGGAAGCAGGCGTACGTCGACCCGCACAGCATAAAAGTGCGCGCAAACAACAAACAAGCTCAGACGCCAGGATGAATAAACCGTTCCTAGCAGCAGTGGCCGTGGGATACCGCAGGAGGAGGAGGATAGTCAGGGCCAGAATTTTTACACCCAGAACAAGCCTTTTTGGGATGCCTGATGACCATGTGTATGGGAGGTACAGGTTTCCACCTCACATAATACCCGACCTGGTCAGTGAGTGGGAGGATGACCTCACATCAACCAGCCTGTGCTCCCAAGCACTCAGCCCCCTGGAGAAGGTCCTTAATGTACTGCACTTCTTGGCCACTGGATCATTTCAGCGGACAAGTGCCATAGTGGGGGGGTGTCACAGGCCACGCAGTCACGCTGCCTACACCAGGTCTTGGCCATCATCACTGCACGCCCATCAGTCCGCAGGCACATATACCTGCCCAGAACACCTGCAGAAAGGCAGGCTGTCGCCCAGGATTTCTACGGGGTGGCACAATTCTCCAAAGTGCTAGGTGCCATTGATTGCACCCATGTGGCTCTACGTCCCCCCAGGGCAACTGAGCACATCTATAGAAACCGCAAGCCCTGGCATTCCATCAACGTCCAGGTAGTATGTGATGCCAAGGGAATCATCACCTCAGTATACGCCAACTATCCTGGCTCCACCCACGACAGTTTCATTTACAGAATGTCTACACTAAACCGGGACATAGAAGCTGGGCGGCATGGCGATACATGGCTGCTCGGTGAGTATAAATGCCACTGCGCATGCATGCATGTCAGATACTGAGTAATGTCACAACCCCACTAATGATACCCATCACCACCTCCCCAGGGGACAGTGCCTACCCTCTCAGCACCCAGATGATGACGCCAATTCGGAACTCCACCACGCCACCCCAGGTAAGATACAACACAGCCCACATTGCAACCCGGGGCATCGTGGAGCGCACATTCGGAGTGCTCAAGTCACGCTTTCGCTCCCTTGACCGTTCTGGCGGGCAACTGTTATACGCTCTCCGAGTAGTGTGCAGGATCATAGTGGCAGCATGTTTTGACGAAATATCCATCCCTTCTTCCCCTCACAAATCTTCTCCTCATAACCAGCCCGTGTTGAATCCTAATTCCCCCATATTTGTTTCAGTGTCCGCTTCCCCCGCTATTTCTTTGGACAGAGAGAGAGAGTGTGTGTGTGTGTGTGTGTGTGTGTGTTTTTTTTAAATGTTTTTGTACAGTCGTTGTAGAGAAAGAGTTTGTGTTTAAAACATTTTTTTGAAAAGAAGTAAAATGTTCGCGAACAGCGCGCCTGCTCGATCTATCCGCAATTAATGGAATGTGGGTGCTGTAAAGGCAGTACACCTATCCTTACTAATGTCAAGTAAGATGGATTTGATGTTTGACTGCACCATCTGTTGAAATTGTGCATACATAAACAGAAAGGGGTGTCCAAAGGATGATATTATACCTCACCGTACCGCTTGGAAACGAGATGAGACATGTTCGTAGAACACACCAGATGTCCGGAATGGGTGTAAATGAGCAAAATGGGAGTGTGTGAAGGACAGTATAGCTGTACGTATCGGGCACAGCCAAAATGGTGCCGTCCGTAGAACAGGCGCGGTGGCCGGCAAGTTCGTAGGCAAACAAAATGGAGTTGTCCTAAGGACACTGGAACTGTCCGTACAGTGAACATAGCATGCGTGCACAATGGCAGTACAAACGTAAGTATAGCGAACATCGCGCCTGTCCCTAACTGTCCATCTCACTTGTGTCGCACTTTGATGTACTTTGAGAACCCAAACACTGTACGTAGGACACTTGCGCGCATGCGCACGTTTGATTCTTTGCATTTGCTGTCCAGGGGACTTTCATTACTGGCGTGGATGTGTTGAGGACGTCATCATGTGACCGCACCCACGCTGAGCGTGGGGACTAATTTGCGCGGTTGGTGTGCTTCCGCAACAGTACAAAAGAACTTGTAGACACAAGGCAAAGTATTGTAGACTGTAAAAATGTAATTTCGCATATCCCAGATAATAGCTGACCTCAGGGCTTGCTGTGTAAAATTTGTGTACCGCTGTGTAGGGATGAAGACGGTCACGAGGCACACCCCTCCACCCCTACAAATGGCCACACCCCCAAGCGCATCTTCATTGTCCTTCTAGCTATAGCAGATTTAGGTTACTGCCTTGAGTGCTATAGTGACCAAAAGGAAACTAATCGGTATGGCTTCCATGGCTGTTGGGTCATTAGCCTCTGCACCACCCCCAAACCTGCCACCACCACCACCTCACCAAGGGCCTGCAGGCAGATATATGGGTGAGGATGTAGAGAGTGAGGAAGACGAGGAGGAAGAGAATGAAGTGGAGGAACTCCGCACTAGGAGCACTCGGCAGGAGTCGTGGGTGTGGCGGTTGTTTTCCGTTTATGGGAACGTACCAAAAGCACGTGCGAACCTGGTGAAGTGTAACCAGTGCGAGGTGGTGCTGAGTCGCGGGAGATTTGGTGCGTACAGTTTTGGTATGACAACCATGAAGCGACAGCTCACTTCGTTCCACACTGCAGACATTCGCAAGGTGGTGCCATGTGAAGAGCGTAGTCGATTGAGTTCCTCCACAGCATCCTCCGTGTCCCATCCTCCCACCACAAGAGACACTCCTGTGGGGGAGCGACTCCCTCCAGCTGCCTCACAAGCCATTCGCAATGCTGTTGACCCTTACCTTTCAAAGGTGACATTAGTGTGCACGTATTGTGATGCAGTACTCTGCAGGGGGGAGAGTTTTCGAAGTGCTTTTGAGGCTCCAGTCACAGAGTACCAGAAGATCTGCTCCTTACCTAAATAAAGCTCCCCTAAATCTTTCGCTGTTCATTTGCCCTTTCTTATCCCCGTGGCTGGTGTCCCATCCTTACCCTCCTTTGGCCTCTTCTCCTAGTGTGCCATGTGCTGTTAAGCAATAAATGTAAAAACAACAAAAATTACAGAAAAGGCTCTTTTCAGAGCCGCCTTTCTCAGTATAACAATAGAACTATGAAGTGACGGTCGTAGACCCCCGCAGAGTTCTGAAAAAGTTTGCGGACAGTCGTAGGGGGAAGAAAGGGAGGGTGCAAGTGGAGCAAACACAATGAAGTGTACGCTGGGAGTAAGTGGCGGCTCTGAAAAGAGCCTTTCGGTGGTGTGTTGTGTGGGTCAAAAACTGTGGTTTGGTGAAAGCGGATTGTCAGATAAGTTAGTGTGATTGCAAAAGAGGTCGCAATGCGTTTTGTACATTGTGAAGAAAAATCTGATTGCCAGCATATGTGAGGTGGACTCCATCTCTGCGGAAAATGAATGTGCTGCGAAACATAATGTTTCCATTGTGGAAAGAGGACATGCCAACATCTCTTAAAAATGCACACACAGCCTTATTCACATTGCGTCTCGCTTTCTCCATTTGTGGACCAAACGCAGAAGAACACAGCCGTATTTGTCTTTGGGCAATACGGGAAAAAAGTATTTGACAATTTGGAAACATGTCCATGAGCTTCGCGAGTCCTTCCTTCATTGCAAATTGCAAAGAAATTCCAGATACGTGGCCTAAACTGTTTCCTCCGCAATGAATGATCAGTATATCTGGAGGACTCTCTGTCAGTAAAGTAACACAGAGAGGTACAAAGCCCAGCCATCTCATTCCATGCACGCCATGCCAGTGCACTTCCACATACGGAAATCCAATATTTGTAGATAAACTGCAGCTTTCTGCATGCACCTTCAACCAATGTATCCATTAGTCTCCCAAAATCCAGATAATCTGTTTTCGAGCATGGAAAGCCATGGCTGTGTGGTCTCATGTGAGGGAGAAGACGGTCTTACTGAAGTACATCTGTCAGAACACACCTACTGAACTTTATGGACCAATCCGTAGCTCCGCTCATTCTCATTTACATGCGTCTTCACCCCTGAATCCCCGTTGGTGATATGTGCTGGCTGCAAACTACCGCCATGTTCGCGGACATGTACAGGATCAGAGCGTGACAACGGTACATTAAAGTACTATTCCCCTTTTTCCCCTTTAAGGTAGGCTCTGAAAAGAGCCTTTTTTAAAAATGTTTGGCCAGGTACCATACAAGCATCAGGTATTTTATGTATTTTTTGTATTTTTTGTCCTTGCTTTACTTTTGCAAACATTACATAACCTTCTCTAAAGCAAGCCTTACGTTCCAAAAGAACATCGCATTTCCCAAAGAAGATAGCTCAACACCATTTCCTTCAAAGTAATCCGCATTGCTTGGAGCAATGTTTTCGTGGCAGCAAAAAAACATACAAGCTCGTAGCATGAATGCACACATGCCGCGATTGATGATACACCTCCCGATGCTTTGATCTGGACAGAAAACAGAATTGTTGTTCCATTGAACTCTAGGGAGTAAAGCAGACAAAATTACTTTCGTTGTTGGGAAGATGCTCATGAGTGCTTCAACCAACTGTGCCAAATCTGCCAACAAAGTACGTGAAGTTACGTATCCCAAATGGCAAGCACCGTAGTGCAAAATTACTACATGAGGAGTTGTCATTGTACGCATGTCTCTACAAACTTGCAGAATTGCCACAGCATTGGCATCAGTGTCAGCGCTCCACGCCACCTTCACTCCTCTCACATCGAAATGGTGTGCCACATGCCTACACTCGGCATAGTGTTGTAAGCCTTGGACAAAAATGTCTCCAAGCATCAAAACCCTGACCCTCTCCACCTCTGCCATCTTCAGTGTGCACACCGTCTTTCGACAGAAAAGAGTAATGTGAACATCTGATTGGCTGATGCCTACAGTCGCCTTTCCATGCAGGATTTGCTGTAGAAACCCGTATGTGACACGCCCTACCAGCGGACAAGCGTTGCCTACGTGCGGCACGTAACTCTTACCCAGTCCTTCCACCCTTTCTACAGCGGTACCAAAGCGAGTCCCTCATTGGACACAACTAAGCAGTCGCACAATCATCCACCAATCACATTGAACATTGTTAATTTTAACTCCATCATCAACATTGCGCACTTCAAAATTACTATTGATGATTATGAATGGAAGTCGCATATCATTGCAAAGCACCTACTTCACAAGCTACTGTGCAAATATTGCGAATTTCTACGTACAGCTCCATGCATGTGCACATGCATGAGTATAGAGAACAGGTATGTATATTTTAATCAGAGAACATGTGGAACCCTTATGATTTAATTTAGACAAAATAATACCGCTAAATGTCCATATGGAATACATAACAACGCTCCCCCTTTAAAGTGCAAGATGTCCGTTTTGTCATTCACAAATAGCACGACTGCTTACTGTCGTCCGCATAACGTGTACATATGTTGCAAGCATGCCTATTTAGGGCAGAACTCAATTTTGTATGTGAGAATGTCAGAGTTGTGTACTCTGTACAGCCTACAGTAATGCTACTTGCAATGTGATCTATGAGAATAGAAAGCGCTCCCGATTGCAGTGGTGACATTTCCTTCTGAGGGTCTCCCGATTTTTGGGCATCGTGCTTTTAATTTATAAGTAGAAAATGTTCCCCCATCTAGTACTATGCCCTATCGCTTACAAACCTCTCTCCTATGCATAGTACACTTTGTAAACAACAAGGCATTTCCATACCCTTAAAAGTTTTAGCTATTTTGAAGGACTTCAAGTACCATATTGCAAGTACCATGCAAAGACTGCACAGAGTGAAGTGAAATGTACACGTGCACTGGGTTGAAATATGAAAGTTGAATGCTCTGACGAAAGAAGCACAATTAATGTGTGCAGTATCATCACTGCTGCAAACACACAAGGTAATTGAGTTTGTTTCTTTGAATCGCAGTGAAGACTACTCTCCTGAGAATCAACAGCATCTACACTGCAGACGACATAACCGAAGAAACTTGCTCATCCTGCACAAAAAAGTAAGTACAGTACAACCTTTATATTGTAATTACTCCTCAAAGAGGCTGCGTGGGTGATTTGTTTTTTTTGGGCACCAAAGCAAGCATTGATTTGTAAACCATTCTACCTACAAATACCCATTTATTGAACAAAGAATAACAGGCAGAATGGCTGACAAATCCCTGTGTGTTTGGTACTCAAATAACATACGTAATCCTTAGAAGGTTAGATTGTGAAAAGAAGTTGCTGTAGCAAGGTTTTGGCATTTCGGTTATTAATAATGGTTCTCGTCACAAGTAGGCCACTTTGCACTCTCATCTGAAGCACATTGTAGTAGTATACAAACAGTAACGTAGCCTTAGCAAATCATTGCAAGAGTTCAATGCACGTTGACACACCATGACAAAGAGCTTCCTCATCAGACTCATGCACACATGCACACTGCACACATACATTGGACAACAGACCAAAGTATATTTTTTTTCTCAACAGACACCAAAGAATGCCTACCAAAAAGCAACTCTGTAGAAAGGTACACAGAAGTAGAGCAAATAAAAATAAAGGTGCCCAATGTAAGCATCCACCTGTTGTAGAGTTTGTAGAGAATGTTGGTACAAACCAGCTAATGCAGTTGGGTAACAAATAAAGCAAGTCTCAACTACCGAAACTGTACCTCCTCCATCAAAAAGTATCACAAAACACAAAAATGTTGTCAAAAAAACCCCTACCAGTACAGCTAGCAATGTTCCTAATAATCGTGATAGTGTAAGAAGAACCCATAGTAAAAAAAGTATTTTAGCAAAAATGTTTCGTCACAGAGTCCTTCAGAATCTACTAAGAGGACCAAAATCATCCTCACCCCTTAAAACCTACCGTAGAAAGTTATTCCTACAAGCTCTCGTGGACAGTGCAATCCTTCTCAAAAGGAAGTTGTTCTTATTAGTGTTAAATAGGATCAAAGCACTAACAAAACTAAGTACCAAACTACAAAAGAAACTCAGCAATAAACGGAATGTGAACAAAAATTATTTATTACATGTTTGTGGTGGTGAATGGAGTTACACAACAACCACAGAGCCATATTTTAATGAAGAATCATACAAACAAAATCAAACAAACACAATTGCCATCCATAGCAGTGGACGGGGGTATGAGAAAATCAAGACTACCATTATGGAACAAGAAATACTGCTTACAAAACTATCCCCTGAAAACTCAGAATTACCTCTCGATTCAGCAGAACCACACCGTCCAGTATACAAATGGCCGTGCACATCAAAGTGTGCCATTCCAAACAAAGCTTTCAAATCTTTACGTCAATTCCTCAATCAATGTGTAAAAGGTAAAGACAAAAGTAAAATGAAAGTGCTGCAAAATATGGATATTTGTCCAGTGCGGAAAGACACAATACTAAAAGCACATTCATTAGCCTGCATTTCCGGGCCTATTTGCAAAAGTACCTTGAATATCAATACATCATTCCAATGTAAGAAATTTAATGTATAAAATATACTATGCAAACAGTCCAGCTTCAGAATTAGGCAATTTAAATACCACTCTTCTGCATGGTACACCCAAATACTTACAAGAAGAAATTGAACGTATTCAGAAAAAGTATTTTGGACGTGAGAGCCACTTACAAAATGCAACAGTTTTAGAACATAGTAGCAACAATTATGCACATAGCAACCTTCTATTACACACATACAGAAAAGAAATAGTAAAATTTAAAAGGTCATCGGCTGAAGTACCAAACCATGTGTGTGTGTGTGTGTGTGTGTGTTGCCGCAGAACGTTTTACAAAAGGAACATAAAAAATGTGGACATATCATACAAAATAGAAGAAAAACAGGGTAATTCATGGAAATTCGCACAAAAGTGGCACAGCGTATTCATGGATTTTAGCCTCCAAAACCAGCCGTGGCGCAGAGTGGCGCAGGGACCCTGCAGCAGCGCCAGTTACGCCCCCAAGAATGCCCTTGCGCAAGGAAAAGGCATCAAAATCCCCAATCCAACGCAAAGGTCTGCGACAATCCAAAACCAGTTTACCGGACTGGAGATCTCGTCTTTGATGTCCTGGGTGTTAGTCTTGGCAATGCACGTAGATGGCGCGAGTTATGGTTGCTTAGCTTACTATAATGCGGGAACGTGCAGTGGTATTTGGTTGCACTGTGAAGTGTAACATTCCCTTAGTGAAATTTTTTTACTGAATGTACATATATATGTATGGTAGGGAAGGAAAAGAAAGGGGCTAAACAAGTGATGTCGTCATTGATGTCATCATTGACATTTGAGATGACATCTTTCATGGGCTGGGCGTTAGTGTTAGCAGTGCACAGGGGTGGTGGCAGGGTTGGGGGCTTAGTGTACCATAACTGTCGAATTTCAGGGGGTTTTTGGTTTTAATTTGAAGCATAAAGGGGAGGTGGAAAGTATTTTTTAGTGAAGTGTACAGGTTTTTGTTAGGGCAACTTAACCGTAACGTCCCCTCAACAAAGTTTTTTATGTAGTGATATATATATATATATATATATATAGGGAGCAGCAATGCTCTTTTAATCACAAAATAATGTACAACAGATAAGAACTCAGATTTGAAGGGAAGCAGTGAGCTTCTTACAATGGGATGAGCTCTAGTGACATTCTGACCAGGTTGTGGTGGTGTAAATGGAACAGTCACCGGGGACAATACATGGGTGGGCTTACAAGGACAATCAACATTAGACATTTTTAAGTGCAGGTAGGCGGTACAGCCAGCTCTGCTCTGGAACATGTGACTATGAAGGGTGAAGGCAGTAGAAAGTGAGAGACAAAGGTAGGGTAGAGGCGGGGTAAAAATGGTAGCTAGAAGGTAGAGGAGAGTTAGATTAAGAGGATATCTCGGGGGCGAAGAGGTAGGCTTTCAGTTTGGTTTTCTCAACCCCAAATGGAAAAGGAACCAAGTAAGGAGCTTAGGGTTCACCTTCAACATACTACTCTAGCATCATAATTGATAAACCATGGGCGAAGGGGGAGAAAGTGAAAGCAAACACTGTGAGGTGAGTGCCTGTGCGTTTCCGAAGATTGCAGTACATGCTATGTCTGACGCCAAGTTGTCTCCATCCTGGACCTCTGGCATTTCAGGCCAGATGTGCCATCACACTTTGTGCATTTTATGCACACAATGCATACCACTGACACATGGCATCTGCATTCATGTTCTTTTTTGTAGGGGCGACTACCCATTCAAGTAGGCTAACAGCAGCAAAACTTGCACCTTCTCTGATTCGGATCCAAGGGATTAGGGGCCCGCGTCACTGGTGACAATGAACAGCTAGGCTAGGTCAATGAGGTAGTAGGGTAGATTCCTCCTTGGGCTCCTCGCAGCATGGGTTGCTCCCAAAATGAAGGATGGGGCTTTATCTGCATTCATATCTATGTATCTGGACAGTACACTTAACCAGTTTACAAACAAAAGATGGCATTGCAATTTGTCAATTTTATATATCAATGAAATGATGTTGCAAGCATTCTCTCACCCCCAGCACTGCTCCTCGCCTCATGCTTACCCCTGAAACAGCAGCTTGGTAGGCATACGCCCATGACCCCTGGTTTGATGGTAGTCTGTGGTTCTCATCACTGTAAATTTAAGCTCATGGTTACGATGTCACAATTGCAGGGTTTGCACTAAGTCTTCTCTGGCCTCCTCAATTACGGACGCCATGTAGTTATTAATGATATGCGTGCTGTTCAGGCTCTCTGCATCTAATTGCGGAATCTTACCCACTCACACAGGGTGGGCTGGACCCCTAGGCGCTGCTACCAGTGCTGAAGAGGGACCAGTGAGGACAGCGCAGCAGCACTAATTTGGGGTGTGTGGGATGGCTGTGGGTGATGGGGGGGGGGGAGAAAGCATCTCCAAAATGCAAAGTCAGTGACTTGTGCAGGCATCAGAGGCCATAAAACTAACTCACCTAGCAGATCTGGACATCCCTACCCATCCCTTGCGACTTATGAATGCTAGACATGTAAAGGGCAAAGTTACTTGCCAGTCTTACGTGTGAGCCTTGCCACATCCATCCATAGGGACCCTCGTTAGCTGATGCAGTGTTCCATAATTCAATCCTTCAGAGCAGTAACGATAGATCAATGGCTACAGCTGCATCTAGTTCACACTACGTACCTTGTTTATGATGCTTTCATAGGCCTTCTGCAGCTTGTCGTGAGTAGAGGCAAGTTTCCGGAAGTCCCGATGTGCCTCCAGAATTGGGATGACAATTTTATACACTTCGTTCACCGATTCATATAAGCCTGCCTTGAGAGAACAAGAGAAAGACAGAGTTATACACAGCCGAATGTCCACAAAGAGGAAATCAGAATCAAATCATCTCTTGCCCAAGAGGGTTGGTCAGGCCGACCCAATAGACACTGAAAACGCAGTCTCGTTTTTAAAAAATCAATGAATATGCGACTGTTTCCCGCTGAGCTTCACGGACGTCCTCCTTTCTCTTACATATTCACGGTGGATGTCTGAAAACCGGACTGGATTTTACTCTTTGGTGCGGTGGCGCGACATCCGCTGTGCACAAAGGGCATTGGAGTAGTCTGTGTCACTGATTATGACTCTTACGCCCAGGAGTGTGGGGTGAGATCACAACTGGTTTATCATTATGCACTTGGGGGAAAGGTCTGGATATCTACTCTTCCCCCAATAAATAAAGAGATCCACAGGATATGTAATAGAGGTTCATGTTTCAAGTAGAACTATGTTAGGGCACCATATATTTTAATGCCATGACTGAACCACCATTTCCGATGCTCTGGTCTACTTCCAATGCTCAATGCTGGGGATTCATTCAAGATGGTGGCAGACTGGCAGTCGACTGGAATACATGAATGCACTGGATCCCAACATTCCCAACCTATGGAGTGTGGCATGCACTTTTCAAGTGTGTGACAGCAATATAACTATTTCACTATTTTGCTGTTGGCAACTCACTCTTGTGTCATTGTGCAATTATTTGCTACTGAAACAATAACACATCAAACATTTGTGTCACAGTATTGCACGCATATCAGCTCAGAATAAATACATGTGAGCACGAATAAAAACAAAATTTAAAAATAGGATTGTAAAAACTACAAAGAGGCATCAAGTTGAGGGATTCTTGCAAAATTCTAACAGTTGCCGTGAGCTATACTGCAAAATTATATTGGTCCATGTTCTCAGAATGGACGGTGCTAAGCACTAAGAAATATGTTTATGGTGAAAGGCAGTTGCCTATCTCTGAAAACTAAAAACATTATTGTGGCACACTTGTGATATAACACTGTTACACAATTGGGTCACTGGCAAGTGGAAACTCATCTTCTTTCTTCATGTGTTTATTGCAATCACAGTACTGAACAGGGTCTTACATTCTAATTAACACCTTACTGACGACAATCTCATGATCATGCCTTCCCTTGCCTGAATTCTTTATTATATCTGGAAAACTCAAAGTGGGTGGTTTTGTTCCCAAGTGAAAAACTGTATGCACTATGTCACTGCATGTCATAGTTGCACCTGCCCACGAGTATTTACGTTAGTAGAGTTCTTATCTGTGCCAAAACTGTCTGCACTATATGCAGGGGTGGACTGGGAACCAAAAGAGGACATGGAAATAATGTTCAAAGTGGCCCCATTTTACACATTTTCAGCAATCCCAACCCTTTTCCTATGAAATAATTTGGAAATGCCAGACAAAAGAGGCCCATGTTGCAGAGGACTAACGGGAAATCTCCAGAGTTCCCAATAGGCCAGTCACCCCTGACTAGATGCATCGAAGAATATATCTTTAGGTCAAGAGTGACATATCTTCAGTTTCTCGGCGCAATGTTCGTTTTCTGGGAGCCATGGGTTTTGTAGCCACCCTGTGTTGTTTCAATCCACAATGTATAGTGAGGGTAAACAAATAGTCCATAAATGGGCAAGAATAGTTCCAGTAGGTTTACTTTGTTCTAAGATAGACTATTAAATATATAATTGCCAACATTTCTTGCACAGCCATAATTTACAAGTTTTCTTAGAAACTTATGGGGCTAACAGTATTTGCCAATATACTCGGGTTAAATCGAGTGCACACATGTAGGTTGCTGGTCCTATTCTCACAATAACTGTGTCCATGTATGGCATCAGATACACATTGAATCATGTGATCTTTCTGACTTTGCTAAAGTCTATATAAAACCACCGTGATCCATCTGGCTTGATGACAAGAATTATCTTGATGACTAGTGCACCTGTGAAGGTACAATTAGCAAGAATGTCTGTACACTCTTGACTTCTGTTTGAACCACTTTACCCCTGGCTTCAAATAACCTGTAGGGCTGGATCTGTAAGGATTTCTCATGTGGTGTTCCAATGCAATGAATTGGACTTGCCCAGTATTGTATTGTATTGTATTGTAGTAGTTACTTATATAGCGCCTTTTCCCATTATTATGGTCTCAACGCATTTGTGGTGGGAGCACCCTCGGGGACCGTAGTCCAGAGTATGGGAAATTCTCATAAAGGCTTAGAATGCGTGGGTGCATTTTGGCCAAAATAAAGATGTAGGCGGGCTGGTCGGGCTCCAGTAAGCAACCTAAGAGATGAGGCATGTGGACAGGTGCTGAGGGAGGTCGGGAGATTGTGTGAGTGCAAGAGACTCTTTATATGTCCAGCTGGACCAAATTTGTCATAGCTCGTCGCTGCATTATGGTGCATGTGTCTGTGTCGGTGGTCAACTATGCCTGCGGCAGCTTCCCACCGAAGTGGTGTGTTTATACATATCTTGAGGCTCAGATGGAGATTTGTTATTGGTGCCACTGTTTGATCAGGTTGTCTGTGTGAGAGAGTCCTCTAGTACCACTAGCCATATCACCGTAATAGGTCTTCTAAGCATCATGAACAAGCCATCATAATGTATTTTCTAAGCATGATAAACTGGTTTCTAGGTGCGATATCAAAGATACCTGCTTACCTTTAATTGCAATTCACTGGCAATACTCATGCATATAAGTGCAGTAGATGGGCTAAAATCATGGTCTTCTAGTTGTAATGACAGAAGTAAGTGCGGAGGAGTGTATCCTAATACCGGGTTCAAGGTAAGGGAAGGATATCTTAAGGCTTAGAATGGGAATGAGCTTAGGCCGAGGTCAGACATGTGGAAGCTGCTGAGGAGGCCAGGAGTGTGTGTGATGGCAGTGGGTTTATTTTAATAGGTTATTTATAACACACTTAATACCCAGAGGTTTCTAAGCGTGGACCCAGGGATCGAACCTGTGTTGCTCCGCATTGTGTTGCTTACAAGGTCAGCGCGTTGCCCCTGAGCTATCCTCCCGAGACAGGGTTCGTTTATACATCTATTTTACTCATGAACACTATACGAATTATTGAAATTAGGGAAAAACTAACCTGATCAATGCACTGGAAAGCTGGTTGAAATCTGTGTTAGTGTCGCATGAGACTTGATAGGGGTATGGGGTGTTTCACTAGCATTCCATATCAAAATACATGATCATTTGGGGTTCAAGTTTGATCATGTACCTGGGTGGAGTTTAGCAAAGCAATTTCTAGGGGGATGGAGCTGATCGGGCTGATCCCTGCTATGCTACATCTTGCAGAGCAACAGGTTTGTATATGAACGCAGCTGTGACTGCATGAGTGATGGTATCATGATGGAGATGAGGGTGGGACTCCCTTCCATTGGACATTACAGAATGCCATGGGAAATAGCCACATTTCGAGGTCCTTTCTGAAGTAGAGGTAGTCTTCATTGCAGTGGATGTGAAGTGGAAGGGAGTTCCAGATAGAGGGGGCCTGGATAGAAAAGGTGGATCCTCCCATTCTGGTGGAGTTGTGAGGGGAATTACAAGAAGGAGGGCCGTGCCTGAGTGGAGGGTTCTGGTAGGTTGGTAGCGAGTGATCTTGTCCTGTAGGAACTCTGGTCCAGTATTATGGAGGGCGCGGTGTGTGATGCATATTCCTTTAAAGGGGGCCCGTAGGCTGATAGGGAGCCAGTGTAGTACTCTGATATGTTCTCTGGGTGAGAGGGAGAGGAGGAGTCTGGCTGTGGAGGTTTGGATTCATTGGAGTTTCCGTAGCTGTTGCGCTGGGATGCCTTGATAGAGGGAGTTGGCATAGTCTAGGCGGAAGAGATTGATGGCAAGTGTTGCAGAGAGTCATTGAGGGTAGGAGAGATAAGGGAAGATTTGCCTTAGGATGCATAAGTAGAAGTGGCAAGTTCTGGACAATAAGTTGTAGTGTTGGGCGAGTGATAGATCCAAGTCCATTGTGCAGCCAAGATTTTTTACAGAAGAGGAAGGCTGCTGGTGGGGCTCCTAGAGCGTGTGGCCAGGGTATCGGTTGGGGGATGAGGATATATCCGCTGCATAGTAGGATTTCTGTTTTGCCAGCATTGAGGAGAAGGTGGTTGGCTATCATCCAGTGGTTGATTGCAGAGAGTCTGGAGGAGTGGTCCGGTCCGGGGGATGCTTGTGATTTGGGATCTTGAAAATGATCTGGATGGCATGTACATAGTCATAGCATGTAGCATGAAAGGTTATGACAGCGGATGAGTGCTGGCAGTAGGGTGAGGCAAAGATTGAAGAGAAGGGGTGACAGAGAGGCTCCCTGGGGGGGGCCCTATCAGAGCAGGATGAGGGGCAGAGGTGAAAGGTGGAGCAGTCTTTGATGCTTAGTGTGTGAAAAACTGTCCACGAGTATTGCGTGGTCAATGGTGTCAAAATCAGCAGATAGATCGAGGGGGGTGAGTGCAGCGCATCCTTCTGAGGCAGCTGTTCTTTTTAGATCGTCCCAGATGGACACAAGAAGGAATGTGGTTCCTCAAAGGGGTCTGAAGCCCCACTGGGCTGGGTTGAGGAGTCTGTTCGCTTTAGTGAATAGGCAGAGTTGCTTGTAAGCAGTTCGGTCTAGGAGTTAGGCAATTAAGCAGGTAGTAGAGATAGGGTGGTAGTTTGAAGGAAGGGGTGGTTGAGAGGGAGTTTTTGAGAAGGGGCTTGACCCAAAAGGTTTTGAAGGCTTCTGGGAAGATACTTGTTGAGAGCGAATTGTTAATAATGGACCGAGCAACGTTGCTAGCACATGTTGTAGTTAGGATGTTTTTAAGAAGTGCAGCAGGACAGGGATCCCCAGGAGAGCCCGAGGGCTGGCTTAGTGCTAGGAGCTTGAAGAATTCAGAGTGGGAAATAGGTGTGAACAAGATGAGCACTGGCCAAAGGGGCGGGATAGGACAGGGTAGAGGGTGGGAGGAAGTGGGTCAACCAAAGTTAGTTTGGAGAGGATGGAGCAGTGTTTTCAAGAATTAGTTCTTATCCAGATAACCTCATTCATCAAAATAAATTGACTGGGCTCTCTTTTCACAGGGAGACTTTCTCCTCCAAGAGCGCAGCCTGCAGAACTCAAAATAACCTGATAAACTAGGGGCACAGGTGAAAAGGCAGGAACAATCAGCAGTGCTAGAGAGGAAAAATAAATATAAACAATGTCAATACTATTATGTACGTGACAATAGGCAAGAAATCACCACCGCCCTTTTCCCTTGCCCCCAACTCCTACCAGGTTTTCAATGTGTAATGCAGATAAACCTAATGAGATGTAAACTGCTCCTACCAATGATGTTGCAGTGCTTCAGATATTCCGTCAAAGGACAGCAGACAAAGGATGACAGTGTTCTCTAGGGATAGATATAGACCTGACCCGTAGGACACGAGGGCGCCATCTAAGAGGAAAAGCAAGTTGGGATTTATATATCCAGTTTTTGAAACCACTGAAGAAGAAGTAGTCCAATGTTTTCAAGCCCAAGCAAGAACAATCCAATCGCAATCCAAAGTCTGGTTGAAAAACTGAAAATCCCCAAAAATCCTTATAGTTCACAAGTCAACGGTGTAGACAAAAAAGGCCAAAGTACATACCTTCCAAGAAAACAGGTTGTATGAAAAATCAGTGACAGAAAATAAAAAGCAAAAATTGGAAACAAACCAACTAGCAGAAACTATTCAAAATGCCACTGCAGGAATGGGCAAAGCAAAGGAATCCAAAAGGCAGTGCCTTTCAAGGTGTTACAGCAGAAAAAGATATAGCCAAGCAATCCAGGATACAGAAAAAAGGTCAAAATGGCAATAAAGTAGTTCACGAAAAGTACCATGCGTCACAGCAACAAAGAGTAAGGCCAAGCAATCCAGGAAACAGAACGGGTCAGAATACTAATACTGAAGTACAAGAACAAACGTAGAAACAATGCTCACTGTTTAGAAAACACAGTTAAGGCGCACCGCACTGCACTTTCTGGCCGCTTAGATACAATTACTTTTGATGTTCATAGAGCTTCCAGCTAGGGTTGGAATGCGTGAGCGTAACAGCATCACGCGCGCTGGAGCATGGCCACATGGGTAATGAAGTGCTGCAACCTGCTCTGTGTCGTGTGTCGCATTGCACAAGCCGTTGTGCACCCTGTGTGAGATGCCATGGGATGCGCCATGGCATTAGCGGCATTAGAGACTAGTTTGATGACTGTAACCAGGCCGAGGGCAGGTGAGCCACGACAGGTGTCTATCAATAGCAATGTTGTGAAAGTGGTCTGATAGTGTGTTGCAGAAAGATTGGGATTGTGGTGAGGGAGGAGTTGAGCAGCTCAGAGTCTTGAATTCAGCGATTATTTTGTGGAGTTCCCTGTTCTGGTTATTGGAGGTAGGGATTCGGTTTTCATAGAAGATTTTTTTTGGCTTTTCTGATTTAGGTCAGGTAGGCCCTATTCAGTCTTGCAAAGGCGGTTTTGATTTTAGGTGTGGGGCTTGCCTTCCAAGTTTGCTTTAGGCGATGCTCGAGAGTTTTAGGGATTTGAGGGAGGGTGTGTACCACTTTGGGTTGGGGCCTGATTGCTGAGAGGCGCATCTAGTCGGGGTGAGGGATATTAGGGCACTGGAGAGCCAAAGATTGAAAAGGTCAATGTAGAGGTGTCCTGTATAGGGAGATCTGGGAGTGTGTTTAGAAGTTAATTGGCTACATCAGTGTTTGTGACAACTTTATTCCAGAGAGGGACGGCGAAGGGAGGTGTTGAGGGGTCGGTTGATGGGGTGGGGGATTGGGGTTGGCAGTGCTGAAGGATCCACAAGGGTGAAGAATATACTGTAGTGATTCATCCAGATTAGATGGTAAGAAGGGATGGTGGAGATTAGGTCCGATGTGCTGAATAAGGCGTTTAGCATGTGCCCCACAGTGTGAGTTGGGATGGAAATCAGCTGTGTCAAGCTGAGAGTTTCCAAGTTGTCAGTGAGAGAATGGCCCATCGGGTTGGTGGGGACGTCAAACCAGATGTTGAAGTCTCCTAATATAGTGAGGGATGGATGCTCGATTAGGGTGGCTGAAAGGGAGTCACTGAGGTAGTCGGCGAAGTTCCTCTTATAGCCAGGAGGCATATATAGGAGTAGGAAGCTGTTGGTGAAGGAGGGGAGGACGCAGAACTGTATTAGTAGTGATTGGTATTCAGTGTTATAAGGTATATTCTCTGTGGATACAACTGAGAGATGGCTAATCCTCCTGCTCTGCTGGAATTATTTTGTACGATCAGGGAGTAGTGAGGGGGAAAGCCTTGTGTGTGACAGGTTTGTAGTCATCGGTGAACCAGGTTTCAGTGATGAATAGGATACCAGGGTTTTCACTGGAAATAAAGACGAAAATGTATTTGTTTTTGGAGACAGATCTGGTGTGATGAGTATGCAGGATAGCTAGTGAGGTTTCTGGTGTAGGGTAGGGTTGGGGATGGAAGGAGTGGTAGGTGTGGGGGGTGGCGGTGAAAGGGTGATGGGGAAGGAGGATTATCTGGGGGTGGCCGGAGGTGCAAGCAACTGTAGTGCTGGTAAAGGTAAGCAGGGGTAATTGGGGGTGGGATGACGAGGGAAGATGACGAGGGCATAAGCATCGGGAGGCATGTCAGAGTTTCCTGGGGGGTATGTTGGATGCTGGAAGGGCCTGGGGGTTTTGGCAGAGAGGTAAAGAGAGCCAGGACAGGGTTGGGAGTGGGAGTTGAGGGCAGGGAGGAATAAAAAGGGGGTGTATGGTGGGATCCTCGGCAGAGCTGAGGGGAGGACTAAGGGTTTGAAGTCCTATGGTGCCTAAGGCCCATGCATTTAGGGGGTAGTAGTTTGGGTGGTGGGTGAAGGGGTGTGAATGAGTGTGGGAGGGATTGTAGAGCGTGGTGTGCTTGCTAGGCTAGCCCAAGCCGAACTTAGGGAGATGAAGCGCGAGTTGGGGATACTGGCAATTAGTGTAGGGGGAGGGGTGGTGGGTTGAGAAGGGAGGGTGGGGGGATTGTGTCTCGGTGTGTAAGAGGAGTAGGTTAGTGAGAACATGGACTGGGGGTGGTAGATGGTGCTGATGTTCTGGACAGTAGAGCACCAGCGTGCTGCCCTGTTCCTGGAGGTGTGAGGCACACCGGGAGAGTGGGTGTTAGAGGGCATGAGGTGAAGGGGGATGGGGGGAGGGAGGAGAGTGTGGAGGGGAGTTTGATTGGAAAGGGAGAAGGGAGTCAGTGAAGGAGAGGAGGGGCAGGGGTGGACTGTGGAAAAAGGGAGTCTGTGGCAGGGAGTGTCATTGGCTAGGTTTTTGGAGCACCAACGTGCAGCTCTGATCTGGCCAGAGGGAGGCATGGTGACAAGGGTGTGTTCCTAACCTTAGGTAGTTGGATAGGATTGGGTAGAGTTAGGCAGAATGTGGCGCTGCTGTGAGATCTGGTAAGGGCAGTGTTCACCGCCTGAGAAGCTCAGAAGACTAGGATCAGTATGAACAGTGTTTAAGATGTCTAGATTCAGTACATAAAATGTGTCCATATTCAAAGCATCAGCATGGTGAGGGAGTGCCTAGATTCAAAACAATAGCAGTGTGACGGAATGCCTAGGATTCAAACCATATTCAAAATGGGTCCGATAGTCTTGCAGGTCATTCACTTGATTATTTTCATTTCATCAAGGGATCCTCTTCATTAGGCCATATTCTGTCTAGACCTTTGCTAGCCATCAGGGCATAATCAGAAGGGTTTATTCAAGCCGTGTGGGGGTCAGTGTGAAGTCTTTTGACAATTGCTTTGTTGCATGCAGATGGACAGTACTTCTGGGACATGATAGGACACATGCCACCTCGCAAGGATCTTATACTTGGATATGGGAAGGAACACCAACATTTGAATGTCTACAAATAATTTCTTAAATGAGCCAGGTGATCGTGCAGCTGTTATGGTTTGTTTTGACTTTCCTACAGGTGTTGATGTACCAGAATGCTCACCAACTGCACCTGTTCACTAGTGCTCAGAAGAAATTGGATAGTGTTTTTTCCTATTTCTACTTGTGTCCTTACTTTCTCCTTCAGCATGTCCAACGACCTCTGGAATTCCCTTACGTTAACCAGCTCAAATGGGAACAACTCAGTGGAGGCTTCAGGAGTTTTCCTTGCAGCAAACAGAACACAAAGTGGAAGATTGTTCCAGTTTTTGTCATCTTCATCCACCAACTTCCACAGGGGATTCTTCAAGGTCAGATTAAATCTCTCAACAAAATTTTCCAACAGTGTCCTATAGATGCAGGTTCCGTGGGTTCAAGGTTTAACAAAGTCTTTAGCTCATTCATGAGTTTAGACATACATGTGGACCCTTGCTTTCTCAGGCTCTCTTGGGAAAACCCCATCTGGCAGAAGGGGGGAACTAATGGCCTCATTATGAGTATGGCAGTATTTCCATACTCTTAATATGTTTTCAGGTTTCCATTACCACCACTCGTATCGGTGGAAAATCTACCAGTTTGCAATAGGCAAGTTGGTGGTGCTCGTTCCCGCTCCTGGAGTTCCATAGGACTGCATTGGGTTTTTGAAGCATTTATTAAAGGTGGTAATTCCACCTTAAGTAAATCCTCTGTTTTTGGCAGGAATTTTGGCTTTGTGGCAGACTTTAAAGCCACAACCTGGTAGTGCAGTTAAAGTGACAGTAATTCTGTTGCTGACATATTTTTACCACACCGCTAAATACACAATGAGGCCACAATTAGCTTACTAATTTGTTGGGTGGTCTTATTGTGCAGGGGAAATGCTTCAGGAAGACAGGAGGCATAGTCCACACTTGCCACTATATACCTATTCCCTGTTTTGGAAGGGTTTAAGGGGCCCAGGATATCCTTGCCTGACCGAGACAGCTAAACAATGGATAAGGGTCACAAAGGGGCACAGCCCACATCTATAAACAATGTTTTCTGGAATATGGCACACTCATCCCAAATTAATCTACTGAGACCATGGTCTTGTGTTTTTGCAATACCCTGATATCCGGTGGTAAGATGTGAGAGAGATAACTGCAGAACATTCTTCTAAGGAGACTAAGGGTGATAATGGGTCTGTTGAACCACGTTTACATTGTTCTCTGCTCCGTAGAGTAGTTCCTTTCTTTCGATGAAGTCAGAAATGGTCCTGCTTCTGCCTGGCTCTGTGGAGATTTTTGGTCAAAAGCGGGCCAGAGGATTTGATCAATAATTATATTGGGCTAGGGTGTATTCAAGGTAAAGGGGAGGAGGTCATCATATCAAGCATCAACAACTTGAACATCCCTTAGATTAAATCAATCAAGAGCCCAGGTATTAAGGGGGTTGACAGTGTGTGCCCATGCGTTATAAGAAATAAAATACTCTCTGCTGTACCTCAGTGACTTGAAATATCTCTATAATGTACAGTATGGGGTACTTTATCCCATATATATTGGGTGAGGCACATTCCAAAGTACAACCTTTCACAAGGGAACTCCTGTTCTCAAATGTTATGTCCCCCTCCAGGAACACCCCAGGTACCATGTGGCTGGCAGTTACATTATTTACCCATGCAGTTCAACGAGATGGATGATTTCATGTGATATCCTGATCGAATCTCCAGCATAGAGGAAGAAAAAAGGCAACATGGCAACACTTTAAATGTGATTTTAGCGGTTTGGCAAAAAAAGCCTTGCCAGATCTCAGAAATACATATGCACCGTTTTAGGGTTTGTCAGAGCAAAGGTCGAGATGCTTACCAACTTGGCCACTTGAAATTATGGTTAGGATGCTTGGGAATGTGCTTGTTAGAATTGTACTCTGCAGAAAATATTTAAGTACAGTTTTGTAGGTTTAAGAAGGGTGTACCTTCTATATTTTGCTTGCATACAACATTATAAGAAATCCTCGTCATCGCTTGGGGTTTTTTCTATGTGTTGTTAATGAATCTGCTGAAATCGAAATGCTTGTTTATGGGGGAAGTGGGCTGAGAAAAATCTCCTGAGTCGCCTGGGCCCCCTCCCTCCCCTCATCGCTGGTGGGATCCCACAATGAATCATTTGTATCACTGGAGAAGAGCCATCTATTTTGATTTGGCTAATGGAATTAATAGGAAAATTATCTTTTGTGCTATGGTCCCCCGCAAGCAGTTCCCTCAGCAACGCATCCACTATGTGGTCATATAGGGAGGATGCTGGACAGAGGACAGGAATAAAAGGATGAAAGAATCTTTAGTATGAAATGTTCATAGTTCCTGGGTGGTTCTACTCTTGTATTGGGACTCCAGGACATTTAGCTGTGCTACTCTATACCTCCTCATTCTAGTATCCACTCTCATAGCTTATTTGGGACAAGCTACCGGCTCAGTTCTTTTATAATAGGTTATGTTATGCTTTATTTTGTATGCTATAGTAGGCCATATATTTGCTTTTTGGTTGTGCTATGTTACCCAATGATGTGTTTATTATCTCTCCCTTGCTTTCAAATGCTATGCAATGTTAGGTTTGGCGTGCTATCTTTTGTTTGGTTATTTTATGTCATGAAAGGCTGAGTTCCTGAAACATGTCATGTTCTGTTGGTTGGTTATAAAAGCTTGCAGTCCATGTAATGCCATGTTATGTTATGAACACAATATAGGACATAGAAACATGACATAATATAGTATACATAAGTGAAGAAAATAATAGCTGTTGCTCATATTAGACCAGCAGGGGAACATCCCTCAACCTCTCTAATGATAGGCTGTCCAAACAATGAGAGAAAATTTCGCAGATTGCTCCTCCTCCATCCAGGTCTAATGAACCCATTGGCCAATAAGTCAATTGAGGCTTATGATCAATGTGAGGCCATCACTTTTTATCTGAACATCCTTCACAAGGCTGACAAGAGCTTTGCAGCAGTTGCAAGGTGCCATGCATTCAACAAAACACCTAAATAAAGAATGTACCTATGGTGCCACTTAGTCCATCAACGAGCTTTAATGACCAAATGTAAACAGGCAAATGTGAGCTGGTAATCTGATTCTACAAGGGCGTGGGACATAAAATCACTCTGCTGTTGTATTTTCACAGAAGTACAAAAGGATGGAAAGGGCTGGATTGTGCACATAAACTACGGAAGAACCGAATCTCAGGCCAAGATGGACACAGCCTCCCACACCACTATAGCCAACTCCATAAAACTACCAGCTGCCCTCAACAACTTCCAGGAAGTCTGTTCCAGGGCATTGCACCCCATAGTTCAAAGGCCACCATTAATTTGGAGGGCAAGTAATTCCACCCAGCTGTCCAGCTTATAGAATCCTTCTGTTTGTGGCTCAGGGAGCGAGCAGGTGGGTATTGCATCTCATTTCTATTGAGCACTGCTAAATCCCAGTACAGCTATGTTTCTCCTGACTGAACTGTTTTGAGGCACATAGCAATGTTTGGTGTGGCTAGAAGAGATTTCACATTGTATCGTTCTGCTTTGACTGAAAATATGTCCTATGTCTGTGTGCTCCCAGCTTTGCAGGCAGGAGATCACAAAGCCCAGATATCACTGTCAACCGGAGGACTGGGCCCCATTAAAAGGAGAAGACTCCGCTAATTTACTCTGTTCAAACCAGAGATTAAAAAACATTGGTCGATCAGACAATTATAGTGGGCAGTCGAAATGAGATCACACTTCCACCTTCACACCATCCACAAAGCTGCCAAGAATTTTGAAGTGGCCACAAGACAATAAGTAGGGCTCTACAAAACACTTCGCAGTGCAGTCTTTCCTCTCTCTCTCTTTCTCTAGAGAAGCACACACACGCACCTGTGCATGCAGCACTGCTATAATGCACACTTCACAATGCAATCACACTCTTGTTCTTATAACATACACACCAACCTATGCGGCAACAATGATGTAACTGCTGGTTTCATGAACAATTAAACTGCTACACAGATGTCTGTATGTTATGCCATGGCCGGGGATCAACAGAATCAAAATTGATTGAAAGGTTGCTATTTGCTTTATATTAGTAATAAGGGAAATAGTGTTGACTGACTCTACAGTGGTAGGGTTAGTGGTTGTAGAACAAGCAAGTGGGTATCTCAATAAAACTTTCACTCAGTTCAGGACCATAATCTTCAGTCCTTCCCTTTCTCCCTTAATTTCAAAAGACCTCCTGGTTGGGCTAAAACAGTCAGTCACAGACCCCAAGGTTATACAGTGTCTTAAACACCTCCATCTTGGTTCCTTGTCTTTCATGGCTGCTGTTGAAATTGTCTTGGCCACACATTGGTCCACATGGACTCTGCTACCCGCTACCTATAAATTATCATACAGGAGTTGGGCTTCAGAAGATGCATGGAGCCCAGGGCGCTTTCACCCTTCTCCTCCGCTTTGGTCTCAGAGACCCTCTCTCTCAACAGGTAACACCCTCTTATTGTTTTCTAATAGTGAGACCTGAAACTGCACCTGACCTTTTCACCATCAGCTTACGGGAACCTTCCTTACCCAGTTCTAAAGGGAGTTTAGTGCTCATTTCATTCTCCTATGGCCTGATCTCCTTTGTTCTCTCATCTGGCCTTATCGTCTCTTCACAGGCTGCCAGTTTACTTCCTCCTCTCAATCGCTCAGTCTCACCACTTGTTCCTTTCTTTCTCCTCCTGCTCATCCTCAAAATCACTCTTCCTTCCCCACCTGTAGGTGTCCCAGGTTCACCTCCTTTCCTTCCTCACTCTTTACCACCTCTATTCCTTCCTTCCTTCTGTGAAAAGTGTCTTTATTTAGTCGCTTTCTCTTCCTTCTTCTTTGTTTTGCTTATTCCGCCTCTCTCCTTAGATGTTTCACAGCCTTCTTCTCCCTTCTTAGATCTTTCACCCTCTCCTCCTTCTTCCCTCCTTCCTATATTTTCACGTTCTCCTCCTCTGCTTTCCTCCTCAGATTGTTCACCACCTCTTACTGTCCATTATCCCTCCCACATTACGCGTTGACATCATTCTACTTGATCCTTCTTTTCTCCTCATCTTCCTTTCCCTTATTCTGCTCCAATCTCCCGTACACCCCCCTTTGTCTATCTTCGCTGCTCTCTCACCTTTCCTCCGCTCGGAACTGTCCGTCTCTGTGTTCTCTTGTCCTTCTGCTGGCCAGTCTTTTAACCACAACTTTTATACGTGCTCTGTCAGTGTAATTGAGTTCGTAGATTGGCAATCCGCAGCAGCTTTGTATTATGCAGGAACTGAATTTTCGAATTAACTAGGGCCAGGGCTGAATACAATTTCTCCATGTAGAACTTATTCTGACATGTGATTTCCCATGTCTGCCCATGTCAGCCATGCTTAAAATGGTATGCGGTATGAGCTGTATACCCAGCCTTGCTGCTAAACGCACAGTGAGATGCAAACACTTTCATATGTAGTCAAAAACGGGCCACGAGATTTGCTTTTGCAATGTTACAGTACTGTATATTAGAATATTTTTCAATAGTGTGGGCTGAGTGCCAGTGGCCTTGAGTTGGGCATGCCACAATCCTCTTGTATAAAAAAAGGCTGTTCATTGCTATATAGCTTTTTCTAGGATGAGCTAATGTTCCAATTAATTGTAAACAAGTGATAACAATGCAATGCAAGTGGCAGAACTACAAAATGCCATCCTGCTGTAGTCCGCCAAACACTTTTGTCGGAAAGATTCCTAGTGCTGAATGACAAAAGACGTCCTTGGCTAATATTTACACAAGAAAGGGGCTGTCCGCGGACACTTTTATTGGAAAGATTCCTAGTGTTGGATGATGTCTCGTCCTTGCTAATTGCTTACACAAAGAATATGTGTTTTGCTGATGTTTTTGTTTAGAAAGATTTTCAGTGCTGGATGAACTTTAGTGATGGGAGGCATGGAATAGGGACGGCCCGAAAAGTATATAATAGAGTTCAGACCCTGCACACAGCTGCTCGGGGTAGCGGAGCTAGCAGGAAGACCAGGAGACAGACGCAGGTGGCTGGAAGGAGAGAGTGCGAGCAGAGGCTTTCCAGATGGGAGGGGCCAACTCCCTCCTTTTTCTTTTACTAGATTTTAAAGCCACTAAGCTGGCTTTCTGGCAGTTCTGAAGCATTTTGAGTCCCTAAAGGACTCTGCCTATTGACTTTTGAGCACAACCTGGATTTTGTCTGAGCTGCTTTGGAACAACATTATTTTTTCTCCTTCAAGGCAAATTAGCCTACTACGAAAGAGCACACACCTTAATCTGGATTGGCTATCTGATGGCACTATTATTCCCAATGGACATTTAACAATTTCTTGAAGCATTGTATCCTATATGTGATGCTCTATTGATGAAAAGATTGTGCTGCATTAATAGGTGGCTTTTTAATATTTAGGGATTATTTCCACTTTCCTTGAATTGTGGCTTTTCCCAGGCATCCAGTCTTCTCCAGCCCTCTCAACTACCCAGCTTCTACAGTTAGTGAGTATGGAGAGGCCTTTTACCATTCACTTGATATCACACTGAGAAAGGTATTGAGGTATTGACTGAGGCAGATGCTTCTATGAGATTGCCTATCATGATTTGGTGAGGCAGGTGCTAGATTGCCTATCATAATTTGGTGAGGCAGGTGCTAGATTGCCTATCATGATTTGGTGAGGCAGGTGCTAGATTGCCTAGCATGATTTGTGAGGTTGCCTATCATGACGTGGTGACGCAGGTAGTTGGCTTTTAAGGTGACTATGATTTCTTGGAGAAGGTTGAGTCTTAGCCTTCAATTGAGGTAGAGGCAATGACAATGATTTTCAGCTTTTTCATGAATGACTTTATGCATTTTAGGTGTGTTGTGTATAGTGATGATAATAACATAACGGCAATACTTTGTTACTACAAGTTTCTCAACTTAAGAGATTTCTTTTTTACATGAGAATGTACGAAGCATTCATTGAGTGTTCATTACTGGGTGATAAGTATTTTAATACTAACTTAAAGAGTGAGGCATCTATCTAAATGCATTGTGTAATGATGTGTTAAATATGGTACATGTCTTTTGAAACATGTATGAAGGGTTACTGGATGGTGTGAGCAGTGGACTATCAATACATAAATATGCAACACTGGTAAACCCCTCCTGTGCTGATGAATGAGTAGCATCCACCTACTGCAGGGGGTTGCTTGTCTGCTCTCATTACGGATGCGCAGTGACAGGTATATGTTTTCCCTACACCTACTCCTACCATAGCCCCTGCTGGGGGGTACCCACTACTTCAGGATGGCACTACACAGGCATGCTTTTGCAACTTCTTAAACAGACTGAAAGAGCCCCTCTTTCTTAGAGGGGCCAACTCATACTCCTGCTTATTAAGATTGGTTTCTTTTCAGGTTGAGTTTCATAAGGATTAAGCTGAAGGTCGTGAAGGCCTTTGATTATGGGCTCTCAAGCAGGGCTCATTGGTTTTCACCATTCTTTCCTTTCTTTTTGCCCATCACCTTTTACATGAAGTCATGAGCACCACAACAAAAGAGGCTAGGGATGGGTGAAGGCCAGATGGAGCCAGTATCGTGGAGCGGGCAGCAGACACCAGCCTCCACGGTCTCCCAATGGTGAACTTACCACAGTTACCATTGTGTAATTTCTAATTAATTCGTATTCTCAGCACATGTTCAGGGACTGCATTGGCTGCCTTGCACGTCTAAGATGCATACCAATAGTACACAATACCATGTATAGAGCTCATCTCTGGCATTATCACCCTTTCCCCAAAAAACCTGCAGATACACCTAAATCTAGGTAACTCCAAACTGTAAAACCAGCACTCTGGCCAGACTCTGTTGGATGGGTATCAAATGCCCCCCAACAATTCACAAGGAATCCAGGTTCAAGGGCCTAGCCCACACTGCACAGGTCACTGAAAGCACTGTCTTCCATTCTACCCCTGCATAATCTATTCACACAACAAAGCATGCAAGTGCACATTTTTAATACCCATACGAGTCCACCTTACACCTACTATTCATCAGATGTAGCTAATACCCATTCAATGCACCAGACTGCAGTCTGTCGAATATTTGAGGTATGCAATGACGCACTTTCAGACAGACAATGATGCAGCGCTGCTAAGTCATACCAATGATATTCAAATCCTCAGGGGCATTCAACGCATTATAGGTGGCATGCGTTGCTTATGGGAAAAGTACTCGAAGAACTAGAGATCAAAACATCACAGAGTGAGAAGGAGGAGAAACAAAATCAGAATACATTTTTCCTGGAGACAATAAAAGGTTAATGGGAACAGAGGTAAACACATTATGAATTAAAACACATATTGACATTACAAGGGTGCAGTAGTATTGTAAAAGCATTGGTAAAGTTCAATGATATTTAAAGATAGGTTGAGGAAACTGAACATGCGCTTTGAGAAGTGCAAGAGTCACAACAACTGCATCTAAGCAATGCACTTAAACATACTCTCTGCCAAACACACTTTCTGCTGCACAAAACAAATTTCCATGTTTCACTTACTGTGCTAAAGAGATCTGTGGCTTGTTCCAGAAGACCCACTAAGCCATTTTCTGAGAAATACCTCCCAGAACAAACCCCATCTTCATCTGGAGACAGAATATCATCAGACACTGCAGATTCCTCAAGCACATTAGATGATACACTCTGAAACAAACAAGAGAACAACACAAATCAGCATCAGGCAACAAATGTGCAAACACAGACCTAAGGTATGTAAGGTATCGCAGACGTCCACAGTGCGATCCATAAACCTGATCACCACTGTTCATTAGCCCAAATCTTTTCACTTGTTCATTGGAGCAATAAGTAGTGGAACTGTTCAGCACAGAAAATCAAACAGCGTGCCAGCACAACTAAGCGGGATCTCTAGAGACACTGCTAATAAATACAGGATGATATCAGGCACACTACAGACATTCTCTAATTATATTGCCTGATCTATAACTGAGAACTGGAATCAGCCAAACATGTTATTCATTCAGGAAAACAACTACCCTGTACAGGTGCTCTTTGGTCATTATTAATATTCATATCTCATTTAGAGTTGTCTATGTCTAATTTTCAGTTCTGGGGCTTGGATGTAGGGCTCACATGTCTCCTGTGAAAAATCATGGACATTATTTAACAACTTGGGTTGAATATTAAGGTATTTGATTCCAGCTCTTTATCAATTACTGTACAAAAACTACAACATAATGATGGGACTTGGACAGAACTTCAACCCAAATCCCCTTCTCCTCAGACTGTCATTCTGTCCCTTATTTCCTTCCCCAAACTCTAAAGCACCCCTTCTTGGGTCAAACCTCAAACATAAGAATGTCATGACAGTCTTTTGTTAATGTTTCACTAGTTCAAGCACCACCTTTCACAGTTACATAATTTCAGGCTCCTCCCGGACATTGAAATTCTTGTTGGTTCTTGCTCATAACAAATCCTGCAGCCTACTGTTGCTGAGGTCAGGGCACTACCAGCTTTGCTACTTCCTGTTGGTTTGGTAGTTGTTACATTGTCTCTGCCACAAGTCGTAGAGTAGCTGAAGGTTTATTCTACTTGTGAAAAGAACAGACTGAGTTTTTCTATACCAGATTCTCTAGTTGAAATTTAAAAGTGCCTTACCACCATCCTTCACAAGGGTCCTGGATTTCTACCCTTGGGCCTCGCTCCGTTTTGTTTCTACTCCTGGCCCTCTTTGACACTCTACCATGGGCCTGCTCCTCCTGCCACACCCTTGTGATCAGTTCTCCACATACCTGCTGTCTTGGGTACTGCATGCACTCATTTTATCCTGATTTTGCTATCTAACAACTCACTAGTAAGCAAAGCTTCCTCTGGCTTCATAGATAGCCTCTTCCTGCTTTTTCTCTGCTGCCACCTCCTGATACGCTCCTTGTGCCATCTCCTGATATACTCCTCCTGCCATCTCCTGATATACTCCTCCTGCCATCTCCTGCTATACTCCTCCTGCCACCTCCTGATATACTCCTCCTGCCACCTCCTGATATTCTGCTCCTACAACCTCTGGATAGTCTCCTCCTGATGCCCTTGTCCTGCCACTTCCTGATATTCTCCTCCTTCCACCCATTGATATTCTCCTAGCACCTTTGGATACTCACCGCCTGCCCCCCCTGATATTGTCTCCCTGCCACCTCCTGATGTTCAGTCTTCGCTCTCTTGTCTACAGCCCCTCTTCTCTTTCCTCCCTACCCCCAGCCTCCTTCCCCCACTTCCTTCCTTTCCTATATCGCCAACTTGCTCCAAACATTAACCACTGCCTTCTCCAAACACCCACACGACTACCTCTCTGGGTGTGCCTTATATAACCAGTGTTCCCTCCCCTTGTGCCAGGCTTTCCAAAAGGGACTGTGCCTGTGCAGGGAAATTTATGTTTGTTTGTGATTAGGTTGCTCATATTGGTGTTTGTGGTTTCAAGTGTGTGAACTTTGGTGGGATATCATGTTTGCTCATGGACCGTGGCTCTACAGGCCCAGTCAGCCATATTGGGATTGCGTTTCTGCTCTGGGTGTGCGCACATGTACACCTGAAGCTCTGAGAGTGGTGCCATAACCCTCCGTGACCTTGCCACCCTTGCCACAGCAGTGGGGCAACCAGTTCTGTCCCAGCGCACCCTGATGAGTATTTGTGTCTGTTTCCTTGCATATCCTCAGGCAGTAAAAGGGGAGTTTAACACCAGTGGTATCACTATTACTGAATCTGTGGAGCCCAGAGTATGCAGTTTTTCTTTCCGACCTTTCCCATTTACAGGGCCAGTAGTGTTTTGGTTGTGCATGTGGTTGTTCCCTGGCCAGTGGTGGGAAATAAGTGTAGTTAAGGGGATTCTCCATAAACCACCCGTGGGCCCATCCTCCATTAGTGCCAGAAGGTACCCAGCCCCCTTATGAACCCTACTAGAGTTCCCCAAAATAAAGGAGGGGACTTTGTCAGAAATGTCAATAGCAGAATTGTGTAAGAGCAATGCCTAAACTGATGGCAGCATCACCTGCATCCCTGGTGGAAATGTGGACTATATATTGGCCTAAGTCCATATTTTATTTTGTTTAAAGTATAAAGGTATGAGGTTAGAGATGAGAACATATTATATAATAACAGGGTTAAAAAATGTAAAGTTATAACGGTTTTCAAATATGTGAGCAGTGGATACTGTGAGGGGTGTGAAGAATCCTACGGATCTGTCACTGAAACCCTGCCTAAAGTCTCTTGCCAGGTAGCCAGGGAAAGACAGACACTTCCTGATACTGATCTTGGTGGTGGTGTACTGCGGGAGGATCACCTGGGAGTAGACAGGGCTCAGGGTGTTGAGGAGATCGTGTGGGATGAGACACATTATTTGTCCTCTGAAAGAAAGTGCCTTGCTCGATTGCCAAAACAGGTAATGGCATATTGCTATTATAATGTCTCTGCCCCACATATAAGATGTATGAACTGGGGTACAAGTTATGTTAAATCTGAGCAAGTCTAATTAACAGAGAAATCTTTCAAAGTATCTCGAGACAAACGCCCTCCTTACTCCCAAAGGTATAATGTAAATGGATCTAGAGAAAACACCTTAAACAAATGTCTTCCTCTATAACAACTACTTCTAACCGTCCATCCTTTAATAATTTTAAGGGAAACAAATGTACCCTTAAAATTAACCCAAATGTTACAAAAGCTAACTTTGTTGAAGGGGACTACATGCCCCATAATCCCATGTGTGCTGGGACAAGGAAGAGGGCTAAAGAGGCATGCAGGTGCAGCAGTGAGACAAGTGAGCCTAACAGTTAACACCTGAAGGAACTTGGGAGGTATAAAAGGCCGCCTCAGGTGCAGGCAATTGGAATGAGAGGGGGGAGCTGCAACTGTGACTGGAATGCAAGCAGTACTAGCAGAAGGAAGAAGGCAGAAGGCTGGCAAAGCAAGCGGAAGGGGGAGAACAAGAGGGATGCCAGAACATGGAAACAGCAGACTTCACCTATGTGTTCTGAGAGGGCCCTGTTCCCCAAACTCTGAAGTGAAGAGGCTGCGCAGCAGAAGGCGTACAGGAGAGTTGTCTTTCCCCATATGAGCCGGATTGCTGCATACTGAACGTGCTGGAGGCTGAGGCGAGGAGCAGTTACCAAGCCGTGGGTGTCAGGAGGGAGAGGGGCTCCACAAACATATGGCCGAACCGGAGACACCTTCACAGAGGAAGGGTGTAGGTCCTTAAACAGCCAGAAGCAGCAGAAGTCATGGTAGTCGTCGGAGAAGCAGTACGACCCACAGAGCAAGTGTTGAAGAAGCTGGTGAGTGAAGCTTGGCATTCTAATACCTTGCACGAACATTGCCGGCAACAGTATCCAGTTCCTGTTCACTCGTGTATGAGTAAAGCGAGTAGAAGTTGTTCATTGAACTTGAATGACTTTAATAATGGTAAATGTAGCACTCGCATGTAAATGAAAAGTCTTTATACTCACGTAGAAAGGAAATACTGCATGCATCCATTATTCACTATTCTTAGACTGTTACTATCTGAAGGAGTGGTCACGTGTCACCAATTTACGAAGGTGAACGTTGCAAAGATCATTACCGAATACCTAATCTTGTTAAATTCATTGTTGAAACTTTTATCTTGTGAATATAACATCAAGCATTGGTCGTGTGTGCTTAATGATGATTCCCAAAGGAAGGCTTAACTTTATCCTTCACTTTATATGGGAATACAATTCAATACCAAAATTAAAAATCTTTAAACTCTGAATACAACATCAAGAAGTGGTCGAGCATGCCTAACTGTGATTTCTGAAGACAGACTGCATTCTATTGTTTACTCTTTCATGAATAAGAAGTTGAAGTGTAAATATTACTGAAGCAGAGAACAAGCATTGCCCAAGCCCAGTCTCTCCATATTAACAGCAATACCAGCCTTTCTTGAAGTTGAAAAACAATCTATCTGTACTGTGGAGTTACTAACAGTTTATTGGCCTAAGATACAAGTGTGCACACATTACCTGAAGCTATACCTGAAACTAGGAGAGTAGCATCAAGGCTTCTGGGCAATTACTTGGGCTGATAGCTGGCAGAAAGGTACATATAAAGCTGGGAAAGGGAAACTGGCTGCTTTTGAAGATAGTCTTCACAAGCAGCCAGTTTCACTTTCCCAGCTTTGAATTAGACACAACCAGTAGTGCCAAAGACTGTAGAAGACAGAGAGAAGTGCGTCTTAAAGGTAAACCCAGGTTATTATTGTGGCAGACAGACAAGAGAGGTAAAGAGGCTGCCCCTTTTGAAAGGAGAAATTCAGAGGAAGAGTGCCTTTCCTACCAGAGGGTTTTCAAGTACTATGGAGCATGTTTTCCTTTCAACTTAATGACATCTTACCAGTTCCAAAAAGCATACATAAACTCAAAAGCAAAGCAGGTAGGCCTCAAAAGTATAGCTTGTCGAAGCGTGTCTAAAAGTCCAAATCACTGAAGCTGTGGTAGTAGCCCAAAGTACTGAAGCGGTGGTGGTATATCTAGTTGTCAGTAGATGCTATATTGCAGTAGTCTAAACAAGGTGGATCACTGTGAGACAAAGGTTACTGTTCTCATGGTAAATCAAGTAGAAGTGGAGGAAGCAGCACTGAGAAGTCATCCTGACAAATATACCATTGCGAATGCTAAAGGCTGTAATTAAATAATTCCTAACTGCTGCCCAAGAGCTGTATATGACTAACAGTCTGGATATGCAACTGTGGCAAATCTTCTTGAAGAAGTGACAAAGCATTGTGGCCAGGATTACCATTGGTGCTATTTTCTGGAAGCAGGAGAAAAGATTTGTCGTCATTGGAACTTTGGTTAATGAACTTTTATTTTGACTTTGAAACATCAAGAACTAATTCAAGACATTTCTTTCTTTGGTAGAACATTTGTAGAAGTGACTTTGAATCCTGGGGAAGGGAAATCTTCCAGGACATTAGAAGGTCCTTTAGAAACTGTGAATATTGCTCATGTCATGTGGTATTGCCATATATTTTCTTTCTTTATTTGTTGCTTAGTGTGAGGGCCAGTTATCCTGTGTTAGAGTGTGTTCCCTTAGCTTTGGTCAGACAGGGAATTCCTCAGAAGAGTAGGGAAAGTAAGGCATTTTGAATATTATTTTAAGAATAAAATGGCATACTTTGATAAATCATCAAACAGTTGCCCACCTTGCATTACTGACCCCTCACAGGGGTCAGAAATGAGACGGATACCAAGCTGTAATGTTTTCAACATTAGACATTTTATTAAAATAAAAGTGATTGGGTAAAGGCCTTTCTGTCCCTATCCTAAAGAGTTTCCCCTGCCTAGAAAATCAAAACTAGGGATCAGTTTGTGTCTCGTCACCCAAATTAGGCAAACTGTCCTTGTGTCCAACATGTATCTGACCATCACACTAAAAATGAACAACAAAACAATACTTGTATCCAGGGGTTGATTCCCTTCCCCTGAATTGTTTCAGGTAGAATGGTGAAATGTTCTGTGCAAACGGTGGTTCTTTAAGAGTAGTAGGAATGTCTCTTTCATCTAACACATTCTAAAAGTGTTAAAAGTGTCTTTTCCAAGCAATGATGTTTTTAAGGATGGTGAAAGTGTTGTTTCGATAGAGTAACTGATTAAAGATAGCCTCCTGGCACTAGAGTCAGGATCCTTTCCGCAATGTATTTTCCATTCACATATCCTGGTGTTCTCCCCTACCAAGAATAACTCTCTGGGCTTGGTAGATCACCTGGTATACTCCCCTGACAGGTATCCTTCCCAAAATGCTTACTGCATGATGCACTTCTTTCACCAGATATTCCTACAATCTTTCAGTTCTCTTTCTCTTTAAGTAACACAGTTGTACTCTTTCCTTGTTTATACTCTATTGACTCCAGGTATTACTTGTTGCAACCTCCCCCATATAGGCATCTCATATATGGAGACTTGTTCAAGTTTTGTTTGTTAACTTCATTGGTAGTGTTCATTGGTGTGTGGTAATGCATGTTCCAATCTTCCCCATATGTACATCTCATATATGAAGATTCGTACAGATCTTGCCTTTCAATTGCTTCATTATCGTTCATTTGTTTATGACAACATTTACGCCAGCTTTCCCCATATCGACATCTCATACATGGAGACTTGTGTACATTTTGACTTTTTAAATCTTTTGGGTGATATTCAAAATATGTTTCCAATAGTTTGTATGCCTGTCAGTATGCCCTGGGGCTCCCTGTCAGTGTGCCCTGCGTCTCCAATGCTTCTGGACAGACTTCTGGCATTTCCCACTCTGCAGACCTTACTGCGGTTCTCCTGCTGGCTTCTCCTTTATCCGCTGGCGGAACTGCTGCTCTTGGTTGCGACCACGTAACCGACAGCGTTCGCCCTGCTGCGGCTCCTCAGCTTTTCACCGGCAGCACATGCTGTGCTTCTCCCGGTATCTCGCCTTGCTGGTAGGAAGCGCCTGCCACCTTCCACACAGTCCGCTCTAGTGTGCCTTCGGTTCTGCTTCCAGCTCTGCTCTCTCTGACAGGAAACAGGGTCATGCGTGGTCTCTTTGGCATAAATGGAAGAGAATACCCTTTCGACGAGTATGTACGCTCACAATATGGCGCTCTCCTCACATTCATTTCCATAATAGACAGGTTCTCCAAGATGAGGGCTAGTCCTCAGACACCGGAGCAGTTCAACAGACACCATAAGAGAGCCTAGAAAGTGAACGCTGCGTGTCGCTTCACAAATGATACTGGAACTCCCCTGTGAATTCATGCTTTGCCCGAGTTTTCCTTGCCTCCTCATACATTCCTGTTCCCCTCCCTTGCTACGTTCCTTTTTCCTGTCTTCAGTCTTTCAACAATCGCTGTTCCTTTTTTCCTCTCTTTGCAGCTCTACTTTGCCACTCCGTTCCACTGCGGCTTGCTGAAAGCTCCTGCCCTTTTTTTCCCTGCTGTCCGCCTGATGAGCCGCATCCTCTGCACCTCTCCCTTTGCCGCTCCATTCCTCTATGGGTTTTTAGCAACTAATTTTTTAATTTCACCTGTATTGAACCTTTTTAGGATTTCAACTTTTTATTGAACTACTTAAGATCCAAGGGCAAAAGCGAGATATGCCTGTCATACCTTCACTATAATAGTATAACTTGTAGGTGTTTATGGGTGCACCCACTACGTGACTGTGGCGATGCAGCTTGGCCCCTACCAAAAGTATTAGAGATAGGACATAGCGCACGCCACATGGTCCTTCTCCCATACATAATCTCCAGTTCTATAACCATCTTGAACTTGTCCTTCCTGAGGAACTTGGTCAAATATGTTAAGTCCAAGATGGGTCTCAGTCCTCCGTCCTTCTTGGGTATTAGGAAATATGGAGAATACTATCCCTTGTTCCTCTCTACTACAGGGACCAGTTCTATAGCACCTTTCTCTAGCAGGGTTAGAATTTCCTGCACAAGGAGCGGATCTGGAATCCTCAAAGAGTGGCTCCCTAGTTGATTGTTCTGAGGTCTCTGAATGAAAGGAAGGCAGTAACTGTGGGCTATGGTTTCCAATGCCCAAGCATACGAAGTAATGTCTCTCCATTCTTCTAGATGCTGAGACAGTCTGCCTCCCACTGGTGTTCTGTGACTCAAGACCTCAAAGAGGTTTTGAGATGGCTGATGCAGTGGCTGATGGTAAGAATGCCCTGACTTGAGCGGGCTTCACACCTCTCCCTCGTGCACCACGAAGGAATCACCTTTGGCCTCTTTGACCAGCCATTCCTCTCGCTCTTCCAATTGAGGAGTAGTAGTAAAATGATCTACCCCTCAAAGGCTGTCCACTAGGACGAAAGGGCTAAGGCTGCCTAATAGCAGCACCTAAAGATTTGGCTGCCGCCTTTGAGGTCTGCAACTTCTTAAGACTTTCGCCAGCTTTGTTGTCAAAAACATGAGGCCCATCAAAAGGCATGTTGAGGAGTCTGGATTGCAAATCCGGCGCAAAACCTGACTTCCGCAACCACACATCTGCATATTATCGTGCTAGTAGCCATGGCTCTGCTGATGCTGTCAGCAGAATCCAGACCCGACTGAAGAGACTCACACATGGCTTCTTTGCCGTCTCTAACAATAGCCAAGAACCCATCTCTTTCCTCCCCCTCGGGAATGTGCTCTGCCGCCATGGAAATGCAGTACCTTAGAGTGAATGAGAACTTTGCAAGGGCACATGTGGAGTTGGCTGATTTCAGCGCCATACTCCCTGCAGAAAATACTTTTGTTGGCCATCAATCTACTCTCTTGTCATCCCTAGCTGAAGGGATAGTAGGATAAGCTCTGGAGTGGGGTGTTTAGACAGGTAGTCGGGGTCACTGGCGGATTAGTTTCTGGCATCTCCCAATTGGATGCCACCCTTTTATGGAGAGCAACATGAAAAGGTAGTATTGGATCCATCTGTAGACTCTTAGCCAGGATGTCCATCAGATCATCCTGTTGAAATGGGAGGGGAGGTCTACACCACCTCATATAGTCTACCACTTTGGACATTAGCTGTCTATATGAAGCATCTGCATACTCAGAATCCAGCTCAGGACTTTCAACCTTGACTCTTCAGAAATAAAGCTTTCTGGCACATTTGGTGTACCAAATTGGAGACCAAAAGGTGCATCATTGTCTGAAAGTTCATTTTCCTCATATATAGAGAGAATTAAAATAATCTTTGATAGGGTTTTTCTGGTATATGTATCGAGGGCTTATTAAAAGTTGGATTCGACGCTTGATGAGTCGTCAAAATATTTTTTGGTTCCGATGTCACCTAGGTTTAAGTGGCACGGTCCACGGTCCAGCTGGCTTTGAGGGCGCAGCCGGCGTCAATGGCCCTGCTTGCGTCGGTGGCCCAACTGGCGTTGGTGGCATAGTTGTCATCGATAGTATCGCCGATGTCGAGGGCTTAGCTCCCTTGTCCCGGGCTAGAGGGCGTGCAGGATTTGGCTCAAGCCCTTTCCTTACCAGCTTCTTTGGAAGGCACAGAAGGAGCATGGCTTGCAGTGGGTTTTTGTTGTTGAAATATTTTCATAATTTCTGCTCTAAATGCTTCCCATTCGGCAGGTTTGGAATTTTTTGTGGGACAAGATAACCTCACAGGGGAGGTGTCTGATGACGAAGTCAAAGAAGGCAACCTGTGTGCCTCTTTTTTTTTACTTCTTTGACGATGATGAGGAGTGGTGGGAGCCACTCCTCGATCTTGATTTTTTTACTTTCTTTATCCGAGGATAGTCACCTCTCGAAACTCATCGGTCAGAGGTTTTTTGGTCGGGGTAGATTGAGATTTTTTGGGGTGTCTACCTACCGCCAATTCCCCCTTTCGTCTTCAGGGCCTTTACGGTCATAGAATGGCACTTGGAGCTGGTCGAAATCTTATGCTCCACCCTGAGACACCATAGACATATTTGGTGTGAGTCGGTTAATGACATTTTCGAATCAGAATCTTGACACTTCTTGAACACACTCTTCGGGGTAGTCGCTTTCGATGAAGAAGACATATCCCAAAGTAACAAACGAAGTTTAACGTATTTCTCGAAGTGATATCTTACGCAGAAAAACAGAAATGTAGCCAATGGGCACTGCGCGTGCTATATATGCCTTTGATGACATCATCCTCAAGACAGGGGCCCTTGAGGGACATCGAGTCCAATGCATCAACACACAGCACCCTCTGCTGAATTTTTTGTCCGAAGCAGTTGAAGCTGGATATCGAATATCGAAGATGAGGAATACGTGTAAGGAGGCAATCGATTCGAAAGGTATTTCTCTCCTTTTCTGGGTGCTTTCCAGGAAGTCGATATTCCTCCTGCCATGGGCAGGCCTTGCTCCCTCGAGTTGCAGGTGGTGGGGTGATGCGCTACCTCTGCTTCCCAGAAGGTTCATAGAAAGGCTCGTCACAACTGGCCCCTTTTCCACTGTGGCTGACTCTTCTCGAATCTAGCAAGGCTTCCCACAGTTTCATGGGATGCCAGCAGTGTGATGTTTTCTGACCTCCATGCTCCCTCTGTATCCATGGACCAGGACTGGATACTTTCGTGTCCCTCTGGATATCCATCCCAACTGGGTTCTCCCAGTCCCTTTTATCTTCCTCCCACTAGGGCTGGGTTTCTCTCCACCCCCTATTGTTTGCCTGTATTTGAAGTTTACATTTGTGAAGCTTATTGGTTAATGATGTAACTGACTATGGGCTCTCTAATGAGGTTCACGGAAGGTTTGAAGGGCGGTGTGGCTATCGCTGTCACATTGGTTCCTACAAAATCGAGGCACACATTGTTACGCGGTTCCATGTCCTCACCTCCTCACTTGTCCCCTGACTCTTCCGGGGTTCGAATTGCACCTTGTGGAGTTGTCTCTGTGCCGGGCATGTAACATGCTCTTTCTCTTGACTGACCACTGTGAACTTGCAAAGGAGCCAAAACTATATCTCCATTATGTGACAGGGAGGAAAAGGGAACCCTCCCATAGGCGGAGTGAAGAGTTGGGGTCATAGGGATCCTGAAATCCCCTATGTGCCATGTATTTTGAAATTGGTAACACCCTCTGTCTCACAATACCCCCAAACCAGTTTTCTGGCCAATTTTTGTATTCTTTTTTCGTTCAGGACTAAAACTCCAAGAGTTAATGTGTGTCCCACCAAGAACACATGTACCAGAGCCAGGAGAACAGAATTAAGAATAGACACGGAATGAATTTGAATTTGTCTTGTCAGACAGAGATAACACACCCCAACACTCAACCTTCCAAGTCCATGCAAACCCCTGGCGGTTGGTGGGGCAACAGAATATGAACTGGGTTGCAGAGAGACTGCATTGGAGCAGGAGAAACAAAAAACATCCATCCCAAACCAAATTTGAAACGGGAATCTCTAGCACAGGAGGAAAACAGGAAGAAAAACAGGCAGCCTGAGCACCTGGCTGCTATCCTACCACCAGAGACTGAAAACCAAACAGTGTTGTAAAAGGGCTAGGGGCATAGAGGGGTTTTAAGAATTGACACCTATGTAACCCATGCACGTGGAAAAAGAAAGGCATATGGCCCTGCAGCTAATGGAGTGGGGGCAGAGGGGAGAAAAACCAGCAGGAACATGGTATAGAAGGTGAGTGAATTACAGAAAGACTGTGGGTTGCAGGGGTGAGGTTGTGAGGTGTGGAGGTGCACCAAGAGACTAGGAGGAGGATGGCTGTAGGAGCACAGTACTGAAGAATTGGTGCCACAGTTGGAGCAGAGTGCAGGTGAGGTTATCTGTGAGAGAGCGTGGTACCATGTTTGTATAGTGTAGTGTGAGGGAGGGTACACGTAAAATACGAGTGAGAGAGAAAGAAAGGGGGAGAGGAAGTGTAGGGGGAATGGGAGAGAGATAGAGGGAGTGCATGGTAGTAGGGTGTAGAGTGCAAGGGGTTAGTGGGAGTAGTGGTGAAGGTGGAGTAAAGTAGGAGGGGAGGTAGTTGGAAGAGATAGGGGGAGAGAGGGTGCTTTGACTAGGATACAGAGGCATAGATAGGAAGATATGTGGTGTAGAGAGGTGAGAGACGTTAGTAGAGAAGGGTGAGCAGAACACCATAGCCCTGGGACATTGAGCAGGGCACTATAGCCCTGGGAGAGTTGGCAGGGCAATATATATCTAATAGAGTGGGCACAGCAGCATATCCCTGAGTAGCGTAGTGAGAATTGATGAGAGGAGTGGAGTGGAGTGAGGAGGGTTAAATGTGCCATAGTAAGGAGGGTTGTGGGTTCCATAGTGAGGAGGGAGGAGAGTAGCATAGTGAGGAGGGGTGAGAGGAGAGGAGCTTGGAGGAGAGGATGGGAAAGAGAGAGAAGGGGGAGAGGGGTATTGGATTACAGTAGAAGAGGGGGGAGAGAGGAGTATTAAGATCTGGGAATGGAGAAGAAGTGAGGGAATGAGTTAGAGAATGGACCAAAGCATCTGTTATTGGCACAATCCTGATATCATTTTTGGTAGAAGGACAGGAAATCCTTAGGATGTCAGGGAGGGAGAAAAATAAAGGAGGCTTTTACCTTTAGAGCCTCACCACTGGCTAGCGTCCTTTTCGATAGTATGTGTTACATATCTTTAGTTTACACTCACCCTGGGGATTAGGGAAGCCTGGATTACAATGGAGGGAGCCCAGGGGAGATGAGAAAGAGTGGGACGACACTTAGAATGTCCCCACCTCACAGCCCTTTTGCATCTATTAAAAATCCTTTAACTGTCACTTGAATCTGTGAATTAAGGCTGCTGGGATGCTCCGTGTTTTTGCATATCTACCTCACTTGTGGGCTGCATGCAATAGGGGCCACATGTGGTACTCCATTCTTTTCCCTAAATATCAAAGTCTTTTTGTGGGGATTGCTTGGCTAAGCATGTCCCTTATTGCTTGCAAACCTGGCAAGTCAAGATGGGGGTTTCGAATGAACTCACCACACAACCCTGCTGGATCTCCCATAGGTCCATGCACCCCCCAAAAACATCTACAAATTAATTACCCAAAGGACTGGACTCACCATCATATACCAAACTGTCCTCAATTTCTTTATATAATCAGGTGTTGGTCCATGAGCCATTAAAACTCCTTTTGTTAGGTTTCTACCCAAACAAATTGGCGGCTCACCCCGACAGCCTTGAAAGATACTCTCTCATCTCAGACACATCCTTCCCTGCAAAGATCCTCCAAAAAATGTATCTATCAACAACTCAGAGATCATGTGGAAACCAACAGCCCCTTCAACGAATCACTACATGACTGCCATCTGGGCCGTTATAAAATACAACGTTGATGTTAACATGGCAATTGCTTATCTCCCTGGATATAACTGCAGCATTCAACACTATATGCCAACGATCCTGCTCAGAAGACATAGGATTAAAAAGAAACTGCATTAGCCTGGATTATCTATTCCATTTCACACAGGAGAGAAACCACTCTAAAGGCCCCTTTAATGCCATGCCATCACAACGTCATCTTCAAGGATCCAGCCTTCCCCCACTTCTCTTGAACATATCCATGATACCACTCTTGGAAGTCATAAACAACCCAGGCATCAACTGATTCAATATGGCGACGATACACAAGCCATTTACAAACCTACCAGCATCTCATCCTTAAATAAACTAGATCTTGGCTCCTGCCTCTTGCAAGTCAACTCATGACTGATGACAAACTCACTCAGACTTAACCCAACAAACCGAAAATGAGTACTTGCAGCACCACAACACCTGGCCCCACATCAATCCCCTGGCCGAGAGAAATGGGTATCTATCCACAGCTGATTACAAAGATAAGACTGAAACCTGAGACTCTCTATGGACAACAACCTGGCACTGCAATCACAGGTAAAAGCCATCATAAGGAGATGGTTCTTATGAATTCAAACTGTTCCGACGTACCTGACCTTTCCAAATATAAACATGGCAATCACGACACTATTTCTATTCAGGCTTGGCTATGCCCTCTGCTTCTACATGGGCTTCCCAGAATACTTAATCACTACAAATAGCCAAACATAAAGCAGCTAGACCCCTACGAATTCATCACCATAGCCCTCCCCACACCCCACAAATGCTCCACTTGCTCATGGCCATATCTAGAATACAATTTAAAACCATCTCTATCACCCATCGGACCGTCAATGGAAGGGGCTCAGAATCTTCTAAATAGAAATGCATCCACTACAAACCTTCCAGAATACTTCAATCTAGCAACGTTTAGTTGGTTACGGTGCAGAGTTTCAATCAGAAACATTACAGAGGATCTTCCTTCTGAATTCTGTCAACAAACCATTTAAACTCAATTCAGCGGTATTTGCACACAGAGGAAGATCACCCATTCTTCAAAACCTGGCTTATCAGAATACTGCAACTGATACAATATCACACCTTAAATATCTAGCCGATTGAAGAATCCTGGACTAATCTCAATCCCTATCCAAGACTCAAACCCAAACACCCACAAGAAGCACAGACAAACAAATATGGGCATGACCCCGAAAAGGCAAACTAATTACACATTTGACAACATAGATAACCACCATGGACCTGGACAACAAAGACCTGGCAGTGCACAGACCAACTAGACCACCAACCCCGCAAAACTGGAGTAAACAGAGACAGGATCCATTATGGTCAGCTTCCCTAACACAGGCTATCTGACTGAGAAGAATACTTAAACTATGAAACTTGGGAGATCAGACTCAGTTGGATAAGTCGTCCCTGCTCTTGCCCATCCACCATAAAACTCCAGCATCACCTCACAATCATCATAAAATGGAAGTCTGAATGGTAGGAACTTTGTATCCTGGTGGACAACAACACCACAAAAATATGCAATCCTCAGAGACTAATAGTGAACCGGAAATCATATGGTTCAGTCTAGCATTAAACTTCACTAGCAAGAGTATTTATAATTCCCAAACTTTCTCCACTTCCAAAACTGACCACCTCTCCTTTGCCCAGAATCTTTAATGTGCACATACAGACCACCACACACATGGCAGCTTTATTCCTATCTTAGCATATTAACTTAATGGAGAATTACCAAACATCACTTTCTTAACTCTATCACACATGTGCCAGTCATGCCAGCGGCTATCCTGGTGTCTTAGGGCGGTCATCTAAAAGATCTTAGGCACTCCCCTCCGGATAGTACAGACACACAAGTACCACCACCTCAAACCCCACAGAACCATACTGGCACTCTGAATTCACTAAACCTCTCAGGTTTTGCATCTGCTTCCTCCTCTGCACAATTAACACCTCAACCCCTCCTCTTTTCTTTCAGAGGCACACACAACAATGGTGGCAAAATAGCAGAGGTGTGCTTTGAAAGACCACTTTACATTACAGTATATTGAATAATGTAATTACAAATGGCATAGAAACCTGTATGACGGTCTCCTTTTAAGGGAATTGTGGGGCAGCAGGGAGGAGGGTTAAAGACAAAGGGATGGAGAAGGGCAGCTGGATGATCTGGTTTGAAATAACCCTCAAGGAATGCCATTATGAGTAATGGTCATTAGACCATTCAGCCGATTTTTCTTACTACGATTTGTAATCAGAAGTTTGTAATTTATGGTCCATTACCCTAAAACATCGAACTAATGCTTTAAAAATGTGAATACACCAATTAAAGCAAGTAAAGACAAGATTGTAGGAAAAACGCATGCAAATGAATGTCAGTGTTTATATTTTGAGCGTGTTTTTACTCTAGAACCTAATTTCATTTAAAACAGATGAAAGGTCTTTGTAAAACCTCTGTCAATAGGAGTGTGAATTTCTGACAAGAACGCAGAATAAACGTATGTGAAAATCCCTTTATGCAATATGTTTTCTCTTTCATAAAACCCGCCAGGCTAATGTATTTTTAGACAGATTTGCATTGTGTAGACGCACAGACTTCGAAAATATATAAAGTGTAACTTTATAATAATATAAAATATGTGTACGGGAGGAACAATATATAATCTCTAGTTATGTGGCTTATCTCATCAATTTGTTACATTACCTGCATTACATCATGGTAATATGTTATTGCGTAGAGCAGTGGTGCATACATGTGTCTCTCGTGGGCTGCAATAGAGGCCGGTTTTGGAGTATTTACAGGATGAATATTCATAAAATAAATTTGCATCCAATCCATCCCGATGAGAAATCATTTACATTTTCAGTGGTTGTCCTGATAGGTTTGTCGACTCGAGTGCCACGTTTGTGTCCCACTGATGGTGAGCATCTAATAGATATATACTATTAAGCGCTCCACATCAGTGGGGCACAGCCATGTGCCCCACTGATGTAGAGCGTCTAATATGTATTATATTATTAGACATTCTATATCTGTGGGGCACAGCCGTGGCATTTGAGTCGACAAACCTATTGGGCTTTCAGGAGAGATTTATACATGTAGTCGTCTGCAGCTTTGAGAAATGTCTGTCTTCTGTCAATGAAGCTATGTATAAAGTAGCACTGACCTGTAAGACAAAGACAGTTTTCTGGAGCAAAAGGCTAGCATTTGAGCTAATGTACATACCCACAATGCCTTACTGATGTGACTCTGAACTGGAGGTGAACTTCCAGCAATGGTTACTAGGTGGTGCTGTGGTATGTGTGGCTTGACTCAAATGGATTGCTCTACTTATGTAAATGTAGATAGAGTAACAGCTTTTGATTACTGATGTAGAGCATCTAATTTATGTACCATTGCAAATGTAAATTATTTCTCATCTGGATCGAATGGATGCAAATTCATTCTACATTCATATATTTAAGAATGGGAAATATTCTGTTAAACCCTCCGGGCTGCTTGACCTCTTGCTGGGAATATTGTGATTTCTAATCATACTACGCGTTTATTTTCTTAGTTTATTTAGCCAAACATTGTGTCAGCGGACAAGAAAGTATGTCTTCTTGCATGTTCGCATTAACACTGCATCTACAAATTAAGCCTGGAATGCACCTTTGCCCCTTATATTACAGTCCATATTAGCAAAGTTATGAATTGAACTCTGCTAACACTTGGCTTTGGTCCTGGTTTCGCCTTTCCAGTGTAACTGCCATCTGATGGGACGCTGAGTTGCAGAATTACTTTGCGATGCCAACCAATGGCGCTGCACCCAACTGGAAAGGATGATTCCAGTGGCGCTGCACCCAACTAGAAAGGACAAATCTGTTAAACTGGAGGGATGTCAAATATTTGGAGTCTTTTTTTTTTTTGCTTTCCATTGCACCTAAATGTTGGGGTTCACAATCACATGGCACTGTATGCACAGAGCTGACGCTTGAACCCAGTGACAAAAGATGCAACGGACGTTTAGAAAGGGATTGCTTTAGAGTAGCCTAAAGATGGGCCGTTAGCGGCTCCCTCTATTATTATAGCCCCTGAAGCACCCACGAGTTCAAGCATTCTGGCAGGTTCCCCTCTGACTGTAAGGAAGTGCTCTTATCCCATCCTCTCCAAGCACTCTATCCTTGCTGTCCCTAGTGTACTCCTCGTAATCTTTCTCAAGTTTTCTAAATCTGTCTATCTACTGTTTCCCTATAGCCTCCAGAAGTAAGCTTTTACTCCTTGGTTAGTGGGTTCTACTGGGATTCACTGGATTTGATTCTGCGTATTTCAAAACCGTTGCAATCGCTTTTACGCACTTATTTGGCAACGCCGTGGAATGAACCATCTTTGCGTGTGGGGTTCCTCTGTATACATAAAAGTAAATATACAGCAAAGTTGCACATATTTAGTTAATGAGGCTTCCATCTCCCAAGTCTGAAGGTTTCAAGCAGAATCTGTTTCCTTTTGGAGCTTCGCTTTCATTCACGCTCAGATTAATATAGTCCAGGGTGGGCAAAAGTTGGCCGTGTCTTGCTCTCATAGGAAGGGTGACCGACAGATCTGCATGTTTTTCAGGAGGTCATTCTATTTTGTTAACCTTAGGCTTGAGATGAATTTAAGCACAAATGTGGTTTCTTATGCTATAAATCTACAATGCTGACATCGAACAAACAAGTCACAAAAATAGTGGACAAAGTTAACACAAGAGGGGAATAACTAACGTAAATATGATATCATAGCGGATCGGTACTATTTCTAGAGTAAAAAAACTTGAACACAAAATGTATGCCACATATGATGTAGACCAATATCAACCAACCCTACATCAGAATTAGGATGGAACATCATGCCAAAACTATGACACTAAAGCCTGACCTGGAAACTGACGCTGCCCACTGGCAAGTAGTTGTGGTCTTCCAGCATACTCAGGTACTCTGCCACGAGTGCTGCGGCGTGAACTAGGCACATGGCGGCTTCTGTTTTGCATTTCTTGTTGGAGTGTTTCTCTGTCATATTCAGGAGCCAGGTCAGCCTCAAGTCAGGAGACGTCTGATATCCTTTAGCAATCCTGAGCAAATATGATGAAAAATACAGAAAAGTCACCTTGGATGCTTCAAGATATCAAAGCCAAAAAAAAGCATAATTTAGGCGATGTTTCAAATCATCGTAAATTTCTATTCATGATATTAACAAAACAGTTCAATATTGCATTACATTTTCAAATAGTTTTCCATGTATATAATCATTTTCAAAGATGAACACAAAAATCACATGTATGCATGTAAAACAGTGAAAAGGGAGATGAGAACTCTTTTGGTGCAATACGCGGAGTGGTGATTTTCAAGTAACCAGTATATGAAATTTGACAACGTTTTAGGTTTATACTAAGGTCCTGGCATCAACCTTGAGATGAGGCCCTTGACATTTTGCTAACAAACCCTGAACTGTACACAGGGTCTCAGTCTTTCAGACTTGCAGGTTTAACCCAAAGATGGTCTGTTTTGGTGGTACTGTGAAGGCATCATGAAGCAATGCACAGACAACAGATTGGGAATTCAAAACAAACACTTTTATTAACTTAAATGTCAGGATGGTAAAAGGCATACGTTGCACAATGCGAAGGTGGGATTTCCCTACTTAAATATAACTAAGGAAAGTCTGAGTCAAAGAGTTCAACTTTTCATTCAACCCGCTGCGTAATGTTTCTTTAATTAACTTCAAACGAAATGTCTATTACTCTGAAACTTTCGAGAACGTATTTCCTCCAAAACACGAGCACTCCGATACAAAGTATTCCTAGTATTTTAATGTTGGACAATGGATTGAATCGGAAGCCTTCAAAAACGAGTTTCATCAAACACGCAACCACTCTGATTTAAAGTATTCCTTAAACAGCAAAGTTTAAACACTTGCGCACAGGATTTCTCAATAGCTAGAAACTCACTGGTTACGTTTAGAGTTTCCCAGCAGCCTGGAGCAAACAGCCTTCTGCTCTTTACGTCAGGGGTCCCACTCCTACTCCTGAGACACTCCTGTGTCGATGACCGAACACAGGGGAGTGAACATCTTGAACATATATAAAAGGGACAGCCTCTCCCCACGACTCCCTTCGTAACGTTCGGTCTGCTCACAGAGCCCCACCTCGCACGCCATGCTTCCAAAGACCGCCTCTCTCTGCAGACCTCAGCGTTTCTCTCAAGTATGGCCCCCTGCTGTTTGCACCAGCCTTCCTGCTGCTGCTCCTGTCATTCCTCCACACACAGGTCTCCCTGTTGTCTCTCCTGTTGCTGGGCTGGTCTCCTTTCATACACCTGCAGCCCCTTGACAGGCTGCAGGTGTGGATGTCCAATCAGCCCTGCCTGACCACAATCAATGGGGCATGCCTCACCTTTACAGCTCTCAGTAGGCATCTTCCTCGTCCCAGTACTAGAGTGGTAAAAGAGCGTGGTCCTCATTGTTCTTAGTTGCCTCCTCTTCATCCCAGTACTGTCAAGTGTCAAATGGGGAGAAATGATGAGAACTGGCAACAGCCCATGAAGATGGGAGAAGGGTTGGGTTGGTCACTGATAGGAAAAGGGGGATACTGTGTCTCGCCCGAGTGCACCCCACTTCCAGTCCCCAAGAACCCTCCACCCAGGTGGTCCTCCCTCGCTTCTCCACCGCCAGGGTCAGGATCCAAGAGCGATGGCATTTCCCTGGCCATCTTCGCAGAGGATCCAAGGGGTCTAGGATTGAGAAAACCCTCAGGTTTCTCACAGTATGCGTAACAAGTTCTGTCGCAGACACCTTCTGCTTAACCAATTCTCTTCTATTGAGATCTCTTTCCCTTTAAACTGGGGACATTGTGTCTAGTTGCTGCCCTGACCATGCAGATCATCTTTAATGATCATCTTTAATTTAGCATTAACACTTGTGTGACGTCATTTATTTGTGTGGGAAGCCTACAGGGTCAGGTGACATATTTCTATTGCAATTACAATCTTTACAATTTAGGGTTCATGTTTTTTGTTTGATCTTCTTTAGCATGTTTAAATCTCCATAATTTTGTCCACAAGCCTCTATCAGGACTCTATTGGACTTAGCTTTGATATTCTTTTGCAAGATTTGGGCATGAAGCATTGAACAGTCTGGTACTGGTACCATTTTAATTCTCTACTTTCTGGACCTACCCCTCTGCACGAGTGCCATGCGAGGGGAAATATTCAATATGGTCGGGAATGACCTTGCACAAACAGTCTTTGTAAAATGCTGACCTAGGTCAATATTGCCTTAGGTTGGCAAAGTGTATAAGACAAAGGGCCTCATTACACGGACGGCGGTGGACCAATGTGCTATTAGCACCTTGGTCCATGCCGGTAAAATTACCGGCACCGCCTTGGTGGAAAGGGGAATTACCGCCCTATTCCAAGGTTGGTGGGGCGGTAATTCCCCTTTCCCCCATTGCCCTTCCCCATTCCCATTTTTGCCACATAGGGCATAATGGGAATGGGCAAGGTGCTAATTACGGCACCGCAAATTGCGGTACCGTAATTAGCTCCCTGGTCCCTTTGCGGGTTGGTTTTTAACACCTGCAAAAAGCAGGCGTTAAATTCTCCAACCCGCAAAGGGACATCGTAGTAAGGCGGTAAGGGTTAACGGTCACCGGTGCCATTAACGGTGACCGTTAACCCTTCCCGTTGTCCGTGTAATTAGGCCCAAAGTCACCATTTGTGGATGCCTTCACTGATAAATTAGTGAATGCTACTGAAGCATCATGGTAATATATATTTGGAAAATGATGAGAGTAGACCTTACTATTGCTTCACTATTTAGAGCCTTCCATTTTGTGTTCATTTTTTCTCAAACTGAGTAATACAGTCCCCATCATGCAGTGCTCACGGCATACACAAGCTCTTCTATGTAGATGATGCTGGTATATTGTTAGCTTTCTTGTCCATACCACGGCTTCCAGTTATTGGTCCATCCACTTTTGGAAAGTTCATATATCAAAATGAGCAATCAGTTCACTAAAAACGGATCTTGGCAGGCTGGCTAAAAAATACCCCCTCCCATCCCAACTATATTTATTTATTTTATTGTAGCCCACTAATGCATATTATAACATGACTGCAAAGCTGTACAATACGTGAAAGGTGGACTAAAAGACAAAAGAATGTATTCATGCAGCATCACATAGTGTGCTGGACTGTTAGGTTTGGTGTGTTACACTGTGTTTTGTTATGCTACACCATGCTATGTTTGTCAGCTGTAGAAACATGTTGTGCAATGTTTTGTTTTGTTGGGATCAATGCGTTATTTTCCCAAAGCTTAATTCAAGTTGAGTAGAATCCGCCTGAGTGCTACTGTATTTTTCTTTTTTTACATGCATTTGCAGGTACTCATTCACTGCTTTTGTGTGGGTGCCGTGGTGGCGAGAATAGGATGCAAGTTTCCTTTTTTACTAGTGGGTTAGGCCATGTAATATTATGATGCGTTTTCATTATAATGTTTTGTTTTAACTGTCTAGTGTTCAAGCTGTTTTGAAGCAGCTGTAAGACAGCCCTGAACACGGAAATGAAAGGAACAGAAGGTAGACATGGACATATAATGTGTTAACTAGATACTAAACCCCTGTTTTAAATTAACATTCCCATGATGCCCTCTATTAAAAGGACACAGTACTCTCCTCCTCAACACCTAGGCCATTACATCACCCCTGCGCTACCTGACTCGCTAGACGCCATCTGCCCCTCTCCTCCCTGCCACCCTGTACAGCTGTACCCCTCTTCTGTGCCCCTCTGTATCCTACCACCACTGCATATCTGTTCTGTTACCTCAGAAAAGTGCTCTGTTATGCATCTGTACTGTTGTATACCTCTGTAAAGTGCTCCTTTCTGTATCAGTTTTGTTTTATGCCTCTGTAAAGCACTTTGTTGCTTTTCGAAGCTAGATATGCGCTCAATGAATACCATAATAATCATAATACTAATAATAGTCGAAGGCAGGGTTATGTAAATGAACTCCCAAAAGCACTCAGCCTAAGAGGATTCCTGACTCACACACCCACACCAAAGTAGCTATTCCCATAAAGGTCCTAACAGGACTCAGGAACCCCCAGGAAGGAGTTTTCTGCTCCCAGGGAAGCCATGGTCGAAACCACTCCCTCAGTTAAATGTGCCCATATTTCTTTCCAGCTTTCCGATATATAGCACCTGTCAGTTTGTGGCTTAAGGGAATTGCAGAAGGGCTTGTCACACTGTGGTTTTTGGGCATGGTTTCTACATGTCTTGGCTCACCATGACCCTGTGGAAGGCTCAGAGTCTGGCCACTGCAGAGCAATTGACAGGTTGTGTCAAGCCTGTCATGAAGTACAAGCCTAGGGTTTTAGTTAAAAAATAAATCCTTTGGGTAAAAATTACATATATAGGAAGCCCCCCACCCCTCCAAAAAATCAAGATGGCTGTTTTGCTTGTTTTTTAGGGAGCTTTTTCAAAGTTGGCTAATTCGGATTTGTGGCATATAACCCCTTGCAAATGTAGGTTGGGGACCTAGGGAAGAAAGGAAGTAGAAGGACTTTGCCCTCTGTATCTTCTTGGGCATGGCTTCAACATGACTTGGCTCACCATGAGATGTGCAAGTTCCAGGCAAAAACCTAATGCACGACAAACACCTTTCTCCAGCTGTTTCTCTTCAGCGCTGCACCCCATAAAATACAGTTGAGTCCCACGATAAATTCGGTCCAGCTGTACACACAGCTCCTCCACCTTTCCTTCCAATGCCTTCCTGAGCATCTTATCTATCCCTCACCCTCATCCCAAATATCTACCTGACTTTGCTCCTCCCTACCACTACTGAATGTTCTATTACACTTCTCTATTGCCTCTCTGACAGGCAAAAAGCGCTCTGACGCCATAACCTATGGCAGTAGGTGCTATACAAATGCAAGAGAACATAGATCATTGCTCAATAGCATTGTGGAATAAATATGTTTCGTCCATCATAAATATTAATAGTACATTACTTTTTCCCATGCAAAACCACAGCTTTATGTTAATTATACACATATATTAAAAACATACAATACTCGCAAACATCATAGGACAAACAATGCATTAACATATACAGGCACTATCACCAACGTAGTGTATCTTGTTCAAATTGAGCCATGTTGAAGGATAATGGTTTTTTAATCTCCTGTGAGAAACCAAAGGGTATACACACACTAGTCCCTGCTATCTCTCTCTCAGGTGGCCAGGGCACTGCCATCGCCTTTGTATCCAGACCCTGGGGGTGGACCAGTGCGGGAGGATCACCTGAGTGAGGGGTCTTCAGGGGGTGGGGGTGAGGCAGCCGAAGGTGAGACGCAGTATTTCCCCCTTTTCTGTACATCTAACTCATCCTACTTTTAGGACTCTCCGATGTCCCAAGTCCCCCGCCCCCCTGTTTCTACACAACCATTGGGCCAAGGAAGAATGCGACTGAGAGTAACAAGACTAGCTCTTACATCATACTGGACATGTCCCGCTAATTAGGTCAGGCAAAGTCATGCACTTGACTTTAAGCGCATACACTTGATACCAATTAGCTCTCATCACACAGATAAAAGGCAGAACCTAGAGACATACTCTGAGCTAGGTGGAACACAAGTATGAGCAGAACTTCCAGGACGAAGGTGAACCTACTGGAGCAGAGCAACGGACCAAGGGATGAGAGCAGGGGGTTGAAAACCTCAGCAGTTCCGTAAACAGGCGGTTGTTGCCTCCAAAAGGCTGCGAAAGACACGTTGAGAAGGCTATATCCCAAAGTAGAAGGCTGCATTGTGTTGCAAGGATGCCAGAGACCCTCCCGGGTGAACGGCATAGTAGGGGAGGCGAGGTCAAGCCTGTGGTACTAACCTTGAGTCGTGAATTGGAAATTGCAAAACCAAGAAAGAAATGCACACAGCCGGTGAGCTGGCAAGCGACCTGAGAGACTGGTGTGTGTTAAAGAAAGATGGAAGTGGCAACATTATATCGCAAGTGAAGGCTGCACGCGTGTGGGTGCGATGCGAAGAAACGCAGACCTGTGAACAAACTTTAAAGGAAGGATAGCTCTGAAATCAACGATACTGAGTAACAGAGTGGTTTGGAAGGAAGTAGCCCACTCAAAAGTCTCTTTGAAAGGTGCATTGTTTGTAGCGATAAAATGAATGAACTGTAAAAGGGAAAGAGAATAAAGTTAACACAGAGAGAAGGGGAGAGCAAAAAGCTGAACATTGAACTTTGAGTCAAGGTGGTCTTGCGGAGGTCTGTATAGAAAGCCATGCACAATCGAAAGTCTTCTACATCCGAAAACAGTCTGAGCCTGACTGAGGGAGACCTGAAGTGTAATACGTTTTGAGGAAGGGAGCCCCCTGCAAGCATTGTTGAACTTTTGTTGTGAAAGGTCTGAGCCAGAGAGAGGGGGACCAACGTGAAGTTTTGTTTCAAAGAGGTATGAGCCCAACAGAGGGGGACCAATGTGAACTTTTGTTTTGAAGAGGTCTGAGCCCGACAGAGGGGTACCGGCGTGAACATTTTGTTGAAACGGTATTTGAAAGTCTGGGAAGAGAGACTTTAATGTGGAGGGCCAGGCGGGGCTTGATCCACGTCTTGAACTGTTTTGTGTTGAAAACCTGAGCCAGAGTGTGTCATCCTGCCTATGCGGACCACCTTACTCCGTGCTGTCTAATGTGGGGAGGAGAGCTGTTTCAGCCACATTTATTCTTTATATTTGAACCACTGATTTTCCTTTATACACTTTTTGTACACGAGATAGGGAAGGCATTAGGTTTTGTTAGCATAGGCCATTTTGATTTGACAGACTTCACTAGGACTGTTTTATTTATTATTTGATGGTAGAGACTACTCTCATTTAGTCATAAGGCAGAATCTGAGTTTTTCCAAACCCAGAAACTTTAATAAAGGTTTTACAAATTGTACCTTTTGTGTCAGTGCCGTACTTATGATACCATGCCTCCCCTAAACTCCTCCGTGCTATCTAGTGATTATATATCAGCCATATAATTCATTGGACTATGTCTACATATCTGAATAGAAATCTTCTTTCCCTACCTTCTCATACATCACTCTTTGAAACCCCGATAATAGTTGAAGCTCAATGATCCAATCTTCTATTTGTGTATTTTTCCTTGTTTTTAAAACCTTTAAAATCTGAACTACACCAACTAACTAAAATATCTACACCAACGTCAACATAAACTAAAAAAGAAAAGGCATCTAGTGACTCATCATGCACGCACAAATCAAGAGAGGCTGGGATGAGTAAAAACAAGGTGGAGGAGGGCCATCAGGAAGGCTTCAGGGGGTCTTCTGCGATAGATTGCCCTTGTGAGCTAGCAACCTGACATTTCTTGTTGGAGCTTTATGTTAGCGTGCCTCGTCAGGTCATGCAAGTGCTTTGTGAGAGTAACACACATTTCGCCCCTATGGTGGCGAGGCACACAAAGATCTTGTCATACATCTGCTTTTCATAGTCTGCCTGCATACGAGCCAAAAAGATGAAATGCAATTTAAGTGGTCTTATATTGCACGATTTCTGTAATTTTTGCTTTCTCTTGCTGGATGCTTTTGGAAGCGAAAAGGGGGAGGGAGGATTAGTGAGAGGGTAGGAAGAGTGAGGCATGCGCAAACCCTTAGAAACTGATGGATGAAGGCTGGGGTGATGTATTCCTTTGTGCTGGTATGCTCATATGCTTATATGCTTATAGGTGGCTTAGGGTATCTTTCTATCCAGATGGAAGCATTCAAGATTGATTCGCTTCCAGCGCAGGTATAATGCGAGAACCACTGACCTGCAGGATTTGGGTGCATGTCGTAGGGGCTAAATTGTGGTAAGTGAAGTGGTGGAGGTGCTAGCAGGTATTAGTATGTAGGGCATGCTGGAATGAGGAAACAGTGACTAGGTTACTCACAGTAGGTGGGAAGTTGAAGGCCTCCAGAACTAACAGTATTTATCATAATCAGAGTGGTCACATGGAATTTTGCTGTGCTTGGTTTCACATTCATGGTGGTTAATAGGCGGTTGTAATTCGGGAGTGTTATAGTTTCCTTGTCCCACTTGGTGAGTGCTTGCGCTGACAAAAATACATTTAATACCCCTGGAATCTTGGAAGAAAATGTCCAAAGCTTCGAGCAATTCAGTTGAGTGAACACTAGCCCTCTGTGATTAACTTGACACAGCCAGTCGATGTAAACATTTTCCACAGCCAGTTGGACACAATCAGTTAGAAGACACTATCAGTTTCGGGGCTCGGTCACCGACACATTATAATACTGTTTCCAATTGCATAAGAACAAGGGAACAATTTGGCCACAACTATCAAACCACCATGATCACAAATACCTAAACTCTTTGAAAAGCTTCTCCTAAGCCCCAGAGCTGGGAAGATTAAGAATTCTTTTGGCTTTGTCAGTACCTCACTACCTCAGGTAAGTGTCACCCGGCTTGATAAAAAACTATCTGTGCACAGATTGTCCGTCTGGGCGATGTATGCTTTTTGTGCTGTAACCGCCAGATAAAGCCTACATCAACTGGTAGATAAAGGCATAAAGAAGGACCCACAACTGTGATCCTGTCCATGGCATTTGACACTAAAAATCAGACGATTATCCTAAGAGGATAACAGCACATTAGGTCTCAAATATGGTATTCAAAAAAGTGGCCTCTATTTTGTGTGAATACATTCACATTAAGTGGTCTTAAGTCTGCCCCAGTGTGCACTGGTTCACCCAGAGTGTAGCATTCCCAAAGGGCTTACTCTCTTCTGTGTTCTTTATTATTTAACACAGTCATATGTTTTCATGTGTTAATTTAGTTGATGACAATGGGATTGTCTTACACCATCATATTTCAGTGACCTGTGAACCTTCTGTAGATTCACACTGGGCACTAAGACCTTGATGAAAGTGTATTTCATAATGCTGACCCACAAAAGCTGAGATGTAAGTAGTGGGTGAGGCTCTGTGGACAGGATAAACCACAACTGCCCCATATCCAAAGAAGTGACTCCTACCTCTGTGAAGGTAATGAACAATCTTGGAACCTACTTTGACTCAGATCTCAATCCATTATCCAGGTGGATCTTTACCATGCCCTATCTGTAAAAAAACACTTTTTCTATCTGACTTACCTCAGCTCATGCCCTTATACGTGAGAATCAGGCTCTAGAAGGATACTTTGGCTCCAAAGGATCCATGCAGGTGTAGGATAAAGCATTGTCCAGACATGTCCTCTGTTTTGTCACTGCTTACTGAGCAGAGCCGTCAGTGTTTACATTTATTTTTAAGTAGTGATGAGCTCTGTTGACTTCACAAGTGGCAGCCGTCCACATGGCACAATAAGCTAGGCTATCTTCTCCTGCCCTTATAATATATTGCTAGTAGCACACCCAGAAGCCTGTCTAGAGTGTCGGTCCAAAACAAGCCAAAAAAAGACATTGACAAACTTGAGAAGTCACAAAGAACAAAAACACTTTGTGGGTTGGCCCTCATGACATGAGGCAAGGGAGCTACCTACACACAATGTAGGGTATTATGAAGGAGGCAAGGCACTTTACCCATGATAAATTCAGCTATCACTCAATGCAGCTCATTACAAGTTTGGTGGTATTGTAGCGGTAAATCTGCTAAGATACCACCAAACTGTATTACCGTTATCGCCACTTGGTGTGGCGGTATTACCGCTGGATTACAAGTGGCGGTAGGGTGGTGGTAGTTCCCAATTTATGGAGTCCACCACTGAAATGGTTGCATTATGACAAAAGGTAATGGAATTGCCTCCAGCATTTCGCTGGAGGTTTGTCCTCCACCTTACCGCCATAACTATAGTTGGGCGGTGCGGAAATGTAGAGGTAACGGTATTACCACTGCATTTTACCCCCACAGACCAACTTGTAATGAGCTCCAATGTTTTGTAGCCATCGCTAATGCATAAGCCTGTGAGGTGAGGTTGTTGTAATCTCCTCACTGCAAGTTTTCAAACAAAACCCAGATGCAGCAATGAGTGGTTGCAGAAGTAGTGTGTTTATTCTTTTGACATAGCACAGACTTCAGATTATCATTTTCAAGCGCAACACAAAATTCATGCCATACTGGTAAAGCTTTGCTTGGTGACTTCCAATCAAATCACATAATCTTATTACACTGGGAGGGTCCTTAAAATGTAAGATACAACCTAAGACCTAAGAAGCACATTCATAGATGCACTTAGTAATGGTGGACAATGGCTTAATTTGAAAATATAGTAAATCGACATAGCAAGTCCTCTCAACCATTATTTGTTATTAAAAACATGATTTTTTCTCCCAGTGGACCAACAACGGAACGCCAAGGGTTGCCTTTATCACTGCAGTTTTCTATAGTATTGGGCATTTACATTTGCAGCAACTTCATTGTGGCTTTACCTGTACATCAGATCCATCAGCATCTCTGGGTCTTCCTGGAACTCCCTCATTTTCACTGTGTCTGACAAGATACTGTTCAGATTACAGAGTAGCTCATCAACCTGCACAAGAAAATGGCAAGAAAAAAAGGACTTTATCTGAAGTGCCTAATACTGCTGTTCGTCCCTCTGCTGCTCCCGAGCAAGGTCTGCGCTACATTCATAATAATAACAACAATATCACTTAGTTTCCTACTATAAATCTGGAGGATACAATTGCCCTGATGCACAAATGTAACCCCACAGGTAGGGTCCTTTTGGGTCCTTTTGGTCGCTCACATCCTAAGAACTGTAATTAACTCCTCTTTGCAGAATGCTGTAATGCATCGACCTTGGAAGGTTTGGAACCGATGGAAGTACACCTAACATGGATGCTGGAAACTTCGTGTTGCGGTCTATGCATTATCCAAGATGGCCGCCAGCACGTATTTACACACAACGCACCAGTGCTCCGATGCGTTGTATCTTAGTACTTTCGTACCTTACCAGCGCTTTGTTGCGGAACATCTCGCTACCTATTATTGCTTCCTGTTGCTTTACCTCTCTCTTCTTCCACTATCTTACACAGAGGTAAATGTACTATTTTGGGTAGCTTTTTTCTCTTAACGGTTTGATCCCTGTTTGATCCCTGTTAATCGCACTTTGAGGTTTGTTCTTAACTCCTCAGTCCCTGTAATTTTCCTTCCTGCAAATTACCTTGTTTAACTTTCTTTCTGACTACCGTTTCTTTTCTACTCACTCCGTTTCTTCCGCCTGGAGTTTCATCTCTCTTGTTAAAGTCTAACCATCTAGGCTTCTCTAGACCACTATCCAGCAGTTCGTGGTATCGCTGCCTTGGCGTTCTTCTACCTTCCAACCAGTTTCCTGTGCTTCTATTGTGCCTCAGTTCCTTCGGCACCACCGGCTACTCGATCATACTACACCGAAGAAGGAACTGGACTCGCTTCTACTCTTCTATCCAACCTGAAGAAGACCGTTCACACAGGGTTTTTTCAGATTACGGCTTTTTCCCTGGAACAGCGGGTTGGCTCCTGGGAGGCACCTGGGATTTGGTTCTTATCTGGTCACGGTGGCCTCCGGGGAGTCACGCCCGTTCTTGCATCAAAGAAGGAGTAAAGAAATCAGAAAGACAGGAAAGAAAGAGAAGACGGAACTCCGAGAAGAATTCGACAGAGATTCAGGTGAGGAGGAGTTGGAAAAGGGAACCAGGGTTGCAAGTTTTGACAAATGCTTTCATGCTTCATTGTCTGAAACAATGTTTTGCTATTCCTTTTGTTTAAGAAACCTATTTTAGACCCTGCAGACCGCAAAAATGGATGCCCAATTTTCCAGCTGCCATTTTCCAAGGAAACTGATGGAAATGTTTGTCTGAAATGTGAAGAGCCAGGAATGAGACACCGACACAGAGGAGATATGCTTGTGGCTACAATCCTTTATGAAAACAAATGGAGGTTGGAAAATGTCTCACTATCCCTAATCTAGAAGGCAAGATGTCCAAACAAAAGTACGTCCTGTGTCCGTAATGCTATTTTGGCCCTCACACTCTAAAATAACTCCACAGTGTAAAGGGTATAGTCTGTTGATTTCTCAAAGTGCTCAGATGATCAGGTTCTACACAAAAGTTCAAATTCAACGAAAAGGTTTCCAAATGAACAATGTTCAAAGTTCCAGGGAATAGCTTCCATCCCCAGACTTCTTGTATCAAAGCAATACGTTCAAAAATAATAATCAGGTTTCCAAGAGGATTACTCTCTCCCCTTGGTGTATTCACATCCTTTGGGGAAATTGTTCCCTTCCCCAAGCTTTCTCTTCACTTCGAAATTCTAAGGGTATCTTTCTTCCTAGGGACTCTCTTTTCCTTTGCACACTTTTATAACAGTTCACAAGTTCAAGGGCATGGCCTTCCTTGTGAGCCTCCTTTCAACAGTTCACCCAATAGTTCATACTCTCAAGGGCATGATCCTTCCTTGAGACACAGTACAATATGCACCCATATTAGTTCATAACAGTTCACACAATAGTTCATACTCTCAAGGGCATGAACTTTCCTTGATATAAAGTACAATATGCACCCATATTTGTCTCCTGCCAGAACATTGTAGTGCAAACATTTTACTTAACATCACCTGGTATGCTCACTGCCAGGGTTTTATTATACAAACGCACTGGTATACTTCCTTGCCAGGACTTTATTACACAAACACTTAACTTCACCTGGTATATGTATTCTGCAAGGACTTTATTGTACACAACACTCTCTCTTTGTTTAAGGTAGGGGTTTAACAACCAATTGATAACTGGTTCTACAAATACTTTCACTTCTTTAACAGCTTTATTTTTAGTCTCTTGCTGCGTTTTTATGAAGCGGCACATTCGATTAGACAACTCAGTAACCCACTTATCTTCTTTGGGTTTACCGGTAGTCTCTGGCGCCCCCTAGCTTTGGCTACTTTCATTTTGTGTTATTCCTATGGAGCGGCATACGCTTGCCGGTGACCAAGTAACCCACTTGTGCTCCCTGGGATTACCTCCGGCGTTCCTTCTCTCCTGGCTGCTTCAGTGTATTGGCTCTGCGTGTGCCCCATTAAGTGATGCATCTTCACTGTGCCTTCTTTATCGGTGCGCGGTTTCTGCTGCACTCTCCACCTCGAGTGGTGAATCGTCTGCACCTTGGCTTCTTCTTCTGGGATTCAGATTTGCCTTCACGTCGTTGTCCGCAGCGTGTTTCCCTCCAGTGGGGTATTCGGCTTCATTACGGATTATGAGGCAGACCATCATCTATAGCTCTTTCCTCTCCTTGCTCTCAGCAGTAGCCAGGTCGTAATTAAACTTCCCGGCATGATTATACCTTTTCCAACAACTAGACCACTGCGTTGGTCAACCAGTCCTATTGATCTTCATTACTCTGTTGTTCTTTCTTATGTCAGTGGTTATGGGATCATTTCTGGAATGGCATTGCGGAAGTGGATACTGAACATCATTGGGAGTGATCCTCACTGCTCCCTGCCTCGTCCTCATCCCAGTTGCCATTATATCATCCCTAACAGGAGTTTGAGGAGTAGTCAAAGTAGATTTACGAAGAGGTTGGGGAAGAGTGTGACAATATGCCATTATTAGAGGAAACATCCCTCAAAGGGAAGCAGGGTTATATGGTGTTCTCCAACAATGCACTGTCATCTCACTGAGGTGTACCTCCCTCCAAGTGGTCCTCCCTCAGATAGCCACCCCCATTGTCAGGATCAGGTAGCGGCTGCCGTCCCCATGCCACATAGGGGAAGGCTTCCTTAGGGAAAGAGGTGAGGACATAACTAGAGTCATCACAGCAAACAACTTCAACCCTTGATTGAACACCAGCATCACCTGGACATAAAACAAACTGGCTATAAACTAGGCAGAGGAACAGAGCCCCTGTTGGCGGCTGTAGTGATCTGGGGAGGGTGACTGACACCGGCAGGGCCGCAGAACTGATACATTTGGGCTCATCAGCCGCTTTTGGCACTGTTTACTATTCCATCTTCTTGGTCCACTGCTACATTATTGCCATCCACTAGTTAGCTTCGAAGTGGACTCAAACTTTCCTGGAGAATAGAACCCAATCACTGGCCCTTCACTGACGGAATATTCCTCCATGGCACAATCACCTTAAACACCACAAAGTTATCTTCTACCTACCTTGTTTTTAATCCTCAAACTTTGTCTCTTGCTTCCCTTATTTGTTAATCCGGCCTTCTTTCTATATATATATGCCGATGACACCAAGGTGGCGTCAGGATTCACTTCAGGGGTTCTGGGTTCACATTTTAAACCATGCATGAAACCCAACTAAAAGTGAATCCCAAAAAATGCGAAGTAATCATTTTTTGTCCAGCAATTTATAACAACTCGACTTGGCCTGAAGTTCTTGGCCCATTACTTGAACCTTTCCCCATAGCCCAAAATCTCAGGTCTTTTTGAAAGCAGATTTGAGATTCAACCACATATAAACCAATTAATTAAACTATGTTTTAAACCTTAAATCATTCTGCCATATCTTGATATGTTTCTCCCAAGAACAGAAAACTATGTTGTTAAGTGCGCTGATGTATGCGAACATGGACTTCACCAGTTCTCTATATCTTAGTCTTCCAAAAAAGTGATTGTCGTTAATTCAGTCAAACTGCTGACACTCACCTACATTTTCCAATAAACAAAATTGACCACTGTGGCAAATCCAGAGAGTTTGTCACCTCACCCCAATGGGGAGCACCTCCTTTAGGACTAGGGAGTTGAGGTTGCTATGCTTAACACACACTGGGGGACAGAATAAGCAGGATCCCTCTGGAGATGACTCCCTCTTAGGAGACATGGGTGGCAACGCGTGAACGAGACAGAGATGCCCGAGGTGGGGTAAGAGCCAATAAGGCCCAGAGTGGTGAGAGAGACAGAGAGATGCCCTGGGGACGGGAGAAGTCATAGGGCCTCATTACGAGTCCGGCGGTAACCAAGCCAGAAAAACCGGCAGGTTACTGCCGGACTCGTATTACCATTCCACCTCTGTGATTCTTGGAATTACCGGGGTATTATGACCCTTGTGCCCCAGGAATTCCGGAGGCGGAATTCTGTAAGTCCCCATTCCCATGGAGTCCAGTAGGACTCCATGGGAATGGGGAAGTGGACACACTGGCACCATGCTGTAATGGTGCTGGTGTTTTCACGTCCGTCTGCAGACGGGTGGCATTACTCCCGCCAGGTCAGACCTGGCGGGAGTGACACCTCCCGCCTGCAGAACTCGAGATCGACCGGTCCGGAAACAACGGTGGCGGCGGGTTTACTGCCACCGTTATTTCCGGACCCGCTGACTCGTAATGAGGCCCATAGAGTGGGAAGAAGGGTTGAGACAGGCCCCAGAGATTGGAGAATACTGAGACGCTCCAGAGTGAGGAGTTAAAGTGAGAAAAGCCCTGGAGAGGCAAGCATAATGAGATGTCCCAGTGTGGGGAGGAAAGGTGAGAAAAGCCCCAGATGTAGAAGCATACCAAAAATCCCCAGAGTCGGGAGGGGTGACACAAGCCCCAGAGAGTGGAGACAACCGTGAAGCCACAAAGTGGGGAGAAAGAGGGAGAAAAGCCCTAGATCAGGGAGAATAATGAGAAGCCCCAGAGTGGGAAGAAGAAGTGAGAACAACCCTGAAGCGGAGAGACCTGAGATGAACCAGAGTGGTGCTAGAGAGTCAGACAAGCTCCGGAAGTTGGACATGCCATTGGCCTCCATTTCAACTTTTCATATAGTGGGGGTCAGGCTATCTCCAGGTCCAAATCTCAAGCGCAAGCCAGACACCACTAGCCCTACCATTTTACAATATATTTCATGAGAAGTCTTTCATTTAGAATGCTTGCCTCAGTAACTATTTACCCAGGCAGCTCTCATGTAATAGTTACTCTCAGACATAGCTATTTGCAACAGTATCCTGCCAAATGATGCTCTCATCAAGCCTCAAGCTCATTCCTCATACGCATACGACTCACCTGAGCTGGAAAGAGGGTCGGCTGCATGTCGAGGTCTTCCTCTGCGTAGGCAAGAATAGTCCTCAAAGACCTCCTGAGGTACTCCTCATTGAAGTCTTGTGACTTACCCACGAGCGAAGCGAGAGACATCGTCACCTGCATCTTAACTCTTGCAAAGTTCTGCGAAAGAGGAAGTGAAATCAGGCTATTAATCTATTGACACTGTGCTTGGACTCACGGATGCGACCCAATATCTGGAAATTATTCTTGCAAACCTTGAGCCATTTTGAAATAATATAAACATGTTCTAGAAAGTAAAAGATGGAAGTGCCAGCAGGACAGAACATCCCCGTTCCAGGGAAATAAGTTTATTCTCCTGGTCGTTGAAAACTGTTTCCAACTAGGATCGAAATAAGAAAAAGGGACCCTCAACCTGATTTGGGGTGTGGACCCTAAGGGCCTTCACTGAAGCGTTTTATAATGGCAAAACCCTATTGGAAAAGGCTTTGCGAATGAGGCCCTTACACTTTAAAGAGAAATCATCATGCAAAAATTGAAACAAACTCCTTCCTCATTTTTCCATTGCACTGGTCGCACGATATCAATCCTAAACTGTTACAAGTAAAATGATTCAAACACAATGTGAAAGGCGTCATTGAATCGCCCCTCACTTCAAAGCTGGCGAGAGGGGAGCCCTCTAGAATTTCAGAAAAAATGTACTTGATACAATTCCTGGAACACAACTCATAAATATGCAAATTGTGAAGGTAGTTTAATGTTCAAAATACAAATTATTATCCTTAAAAAGCTGAAATGTTTGTCATCAATTGAGACTAAAGTTACTCCAAGCACCAGCAGAAAATGTCAGTCTGTGTACTCTCAGGCAATCTTGGTAATACACACGTTAGCCGGAAACCATGAATTCGATTGCAATACCTTTAAAGGGTGCTCAAGTGAACGGCAATGGGCTTTGAGGAGCTCCCTCGTAGTCTTCAGGACATACATACAAATATATATTAGCTATAAACTCAAAATCAAGAAAATACAACCAGCATCCACCTAACACCTCCAAAGCTTCATAAGCAACCGGAAGTCACCTCACGTTTTACATTTTCAACCCAGGATAGTAAATTACAAACACCACCAGTCTAGATTTTTCGATTGAAACAAGCTCCACAGAAGCCAACTGCAAAACTGGAATTTGAGACCGAACTCCCACAGTAATGACAGGCGCTGAAGTTAGAATCATGAACATAAAAGTAACGAATGATGTGTAAAAAAGAAAGTTTAAAATAATGTATGTCGCACTGTCACTGAACTCTTGTCAAAAAGATATATTTTTTTAAAGATTGACTTTCAAACTAGCTAACTTTTCTGGCACACCCGTCATCTATTTTCACTGATATGTGTACAAGATACAAGCCTTAAAGACAACTTGATGCACATTCATGTGGTTTTCGCACTATGCACTCACCAATACTGCTTTACTTTATTTCTCCAATTCACTTGTATCGGCACACCATGGCAAACTCTCTTTTATTCGTATCATACTCATCTTTCAGCGTGCTTTGATAACGTCGATCACCCTACCCTTCTTAGCACACTCCCTTCCCTGTGTATCTCTAACTCTGTCCTACAATGGGTTTCTTCCTACTTGTCTGAATGCACCTTCTCAGTCTCTTGAGTTGCTTAATTCGGCTTTTCCTTCCACTTCTTTGCTGGTGATTCCCAGATCTTTGTATCCTTCCCTGCCTCCTCTGACAATCTACACTCCTCTCTCTAGCCCTGCTTTTAATCGTGTAACATCCCCAAAATCTGCACATTCTTTAGTTTAACTCAACAAAAACACTTCTCTCTGTGATTATTTTCTCTTGTTCCTTCCGGTTTTAATGCCCTGCTTATAGCCCCCTCTGCCTACCAGCTGGTGCCTCTTTGATCCATATTCAACTTTTCAATTCGTATCCTAATCTGTCTCCCTTCCCACGCCTGTTTCTGCTTCCTTTCACTTTCACTTTTCACTTTCTTACTATCATCTTTAAATGTCTTCATGGACTTCCACCTCCATCACCTCCCTACCTTTCTTCTCTTGTCTCTCTTTATTCTACACCCCTTCTCTTAGGGTGCCAATCTCAATCTCTTCTCTCTGTCCATGAGCTGCCTTGCCCCCAGGCTAGCTGTCGTTGTCCAGCTCTCAGACCTTGTAAGGCTCTTCCTCTCTCCATATGTTCTTCCACCTCCTCACAACTCTTTCGATCTCATCTAAAGTCATTCTTGTAATACCCTGCAGCCAAATGTGTATTGTTTTCTACTTGTTTTACAGCACTATGGTATAAAGCGCTCCATGAACAAATAAATACAAATACAAACACAAATCATGTGGGTCTATGATGCCACTGGTATCACCGGGTAACTCTTGAATTTGTATAACTGCATTATTAAATGGGCTTGAGGACTCAGGAAATTGATGGCTTGAGAGGCTAGGAAGCGGAATTCAAACATGTGTTCCGTCAGAATCCTCATGGAAGACTTGATTAATACATACACATTTCTGGGGCTTAATACACCCCTCCTTCAGAATAAATACATGGGTGTTCAGCCGGTTGGACTTTTTACACGTCCAACTGGCTGAACACTAGTTTCCTGATGATCGAACCTAATAATGCTGATCACCTTTTGATACAAATGGACAAGATGTCACACTAACCTGCATATTTTCTGCTGATTTGCCACAAGCATCTAGGGATGGACTGGTTCTAGTATGCTAGAAAATGTCCCATTGATTTAGTCATTTTTTGCAGTCGAGCAGTTGCAATGCGAGATATATTATGTTAACACACTGGTTACTGTGATCTACATGATGTGGAAAAGCTTTTGTGAGAGTACAGTGTCTGAAGCGAGTTTCTTAGGTGAAAGTTATATGCCTCTTGTTAACTTTTAAACTACCAAAACGGTGTCTTTTATAGTTATTATACAGAATGGTATAGATTAATCTTTGTATTTTCTACTTGTGATGTTTTGGTAGTGTTTTTCAAATGGGAAATTTTTTATGCCACTGCTTGTAATAACTTAATGATTGGTAGAGTTCATGCAAAATTTAAAGCAATCATGTTCCTAAACATACTAAAGTCACAAGATTTGTTTCCGCTTAAAGTCCGGAAAATTGATGGTATCTTTTCTGGGATCGCACATTAAAAGAGTGCCAATTATAATAATTACAAATCCGGAATATCAACACTGGCAGAAATACACAGATCTGACTTAACTTTGCTTTTACGCTGGATAACATCAGCTTCAATTCAAGGCCAACATTTGGAGCTACTTGAGAATATTTTCGATTCACACATTGAAGTTTCTTTCATGTCTACATATGTGCAATTGGTGATCAATGAGTTTATGAAGTTTTGTTAAGTACACTTCTTTGATAACCATCGGAATTTCTTTCAGTTGGAGTACAGGTCAAATTGCTTAATAGGATTCCTGTTGCAGTTGGCTCATGAAGCGAGGATGTAATTGGTTGGAATCCTGCCGCTCCACTGGTATTTTGCATTTATTTAATTTATTTTTTTATAACGCGGTTAATATCTGAGTTCGGTTTCTAAGCGCTGATCCTGGATCTGAACCTCTGTTGCTCTGGGTGGTCTTGCTTCCAAGACCAGCACGTTGCTCCTGTGCTATCCTCAACAGCAAATCCCTGTGCCACAACAACTACAAATTGTTAAGACTTTAAAAATGACTTTGCCAGTTTCAGGTGTCACACTATTTGGTTTATCATAGGTGATAGCACCTGCACAGGAGTAAAAGGGGTTTAAATTATGATATATTTCTCCAAAGAACATTGCACAACTTTAGAGGCCACTGGACCAGCATGAGGTGAAATATGTAACGTTTTGGACAAAGCCATTTTTGAGATTACCTATGCATTAAACATGTAAAATGAAAGAATGCCTTTCAGCCGCCCAGCTAATGCAAACCTGAATTCCATACCATGACTGAAAGCATGTGCACTGCTTAAGGGTGAACAAGGATTTGCCTAGAAATCGGAATGTAGCAAAATAAGGCGACTTGGCCACTTCTACTATCTTTTGAACTCTTGGAACCTCATTACGAGTGTGCCGGTGCAGTAATATCGTGCCGGTATTACCGAATACCGGCACGTTACCGCACCAACACACTCCAAGTTTGCCGGTAGGGTGGCAGATTTTCCTACAGTTCTGTGCTGGAGGCATATCCGCCACTCTACTGGCAAAAAACTGCCGGTATTGGAATCTGCCGGTTATTCCGGAAGACCAAGTGGCAGAAATGGTATTACAGTTTGCTGGTATCTGAACCCTGCAAACTTGGAATGGGGCTCTTGGTCTTGTAAGGACACCCCCAGGTACTGAGTGCAGAGAGACCACTTTCACATATAAAAGAAACAGTGGTATGTCCCAGATACTGACAAACTCCTGCCGCAAATCACTCGGAGTTGCTGAACTTTGGCTATTTTACTTTCAGCCGTAGGCCTTCACACTGCGATCCAACACTGGAGATCCACATCACGTCCAACGTTATGAATATTTTGACACCACCTTTAATACCCCACTTTTTATTATTTTTCATTTGCTTCTCACTTAAGGGCCATATGTTTACTGTGTGTCATTTACAGTCCTCTATTCTTATTGCACACCTCCACATGTAGTTAACTTCAAATGATACCATATATGTGAGAAGACACAACATACTGTGTAATAATACAACATAACACATTTTTTTACACCACCTTGTCTAGAAATACAGGTCAAATCTCTTATTTTGTGGCACAACCAAGATAGACAACTTACATATCCTATCCCCATGACAATATTCCTCTGGAATACCCATTGCTAGTGTAGATTCGAGATACCCCAAGGAACAGCGTAATGCAGGGTACCCCTCATTCTAACCCAAGGATAGAGCAAAACCAGGAGAGTGCATTACTGCAGATTGACCATGGATGAGGAGGAGAAGGCAGCGTGCTGTGTCAAAAGCTGCAGGAATTATACCAACAACATAGACAAGGTGTAGTAGTCATTTATGTATGACAGCAAAGAGGTGCACACAAGATCTGCAAAGCCTGGTTTCTGTGGAGAGGACACATATCAAACCGGAGTGAATTAAAGGGGCACTGGAGGTGAGGATCATTAGAGGGCAGGGGAGGGTAAGCTCCTCAGCATTTCAAAGGCAGAGGAGTGATGGCCGGTGGGTCAGAGTTGGAAGAGAGGTAGGGTCATAGTAATTTAACTAATTAGAGAGTACTTGAAGGCATGCCACATTCTACCAAATACGTTAGAGATTAGGGAGAAGTGCGTTGACCTAAGAGAGGTTACAGAAGATAGAAGGAGGCTCTATGGGACAGATCATGTGCACGACAGAGTGGAGGCAGAGTGTGATTCTAGAATTTGTCACGACATGACATACTAAGAGAGTTTTTGGAGTTGGTACTAGTTACACTGGATCATTGTGTGGAGGGTGTGGGTGAATATGTCCCTAGTTAATGTCTGCCTACTTATGACAGGATTCCAAACCAAAGGGTAGAATGTTGAGACCAAGACAAGCAACAAACACTGTTTTACTCCTGCCAAGAACTCTATGACATGCACAGAGATTCCTATTATGACACAAACTATTTTCTTTAATTTGTATAGCAGTAGGAAGAAAATGCAGAAAAAAACCAAATCGAATAACCCATTTGCTCTCCCCATACTGTCCACCGAATATGCTGGCCCTGTAACAGTGTACATCCAATAAAGCCAGTATGTTTTTATTACTGCCGCTTTGATACAGATAACTACTGCTCCTTTGGATTTCTTTTCACAATTATGGATTGTTTACTTGCGGGCATTATTGGTGGTGCGGGGTGCATTCTGCTCGCTTGAGTTAGGCAGGAGGTCTCACCAAGGACATCATCACGGGTCCTGCATCAAAAGTGAAGCTTTATTGTTTCAGGGGCAACCCACTTGCATTCCCGTTTGTTGTGAGTTCTCTGAGTGACACCCCATGTTAGAGTAAAGGACCCATTGGTGCATAGACTTCGAGCTCTCTGTTTCATTTTTGCAAATGTTCTGCTGTTGGTTAGATATTTTGTTGCACTGCTCTCTTTGCGCTATGCAGAGGCAGGAATCTGAGAGGCTATAGCCCTCAGGAGAAGCAATAGAAGCTGCACTAGGGGAATGAGGCACTTTAACTCGGGTTCAGCAGGCAGGGTATGCACTTTTAAGAGTCACAGGTAACGAGACAAACTGGCCAAGAAACCAAAGTATTCAATAGGTTTAGGCTCGGTGCCAAAAGAGAAATATCATTGCCCCCTGTCATCTTTGTTCCCTGTAAGTGATGAAGATTCTGAGGCTTTGATTTCAGTTTCTATGGAGGAGGAGGCAAATAATAAAGAAGCGGGCCTAGTGGCCTCTAAGAAGTATACCGTGGCAGATAGTGGTGCTGGCCCTCCGGGTCTTGTTGATTGCTTGGGTGATCTCATGTTTATTCCGGCCTATATGGAACATCCTAACTCTAGGGAATGGCGTCCTCTTGGATGTTGGATAGGTAAACAGATTTTTTTTTTATGACACAGGCTTCACTCTTCCAGAAATAAGATGAGAGCTGAGTGTCTCTCCCTAACGCTCCCAAAATGTCTGTTCTTATCCCTGCGGTAAACCTTAAAATATCAATATTCTTTTCTAAGCATGAAAAATATTTGCATGAAGGGGTGGCCCATGAGTGGGCTTCTTTCCAGGACCACATGGTAAACACTACATGGCATTTGGTAAAGCTCTTGGACATGACTGAGGAGACTGAATTCCTAGTGGAGCACTTGGATCTAGTTGAAATAAGCAAGTGGCCAGAGCACATCCTGCATTGCCATGGTGATGCTGATGCGTCCATAATTCATGGAATGAAGAAGGGAATTTCCCTCAAGATTAGTCCAAAGCTTGTTGGGTTGGAGGACACAAATGTGGATTTCTGTTGCTGGTGAATATTTGTCGGGCAAAGACCTGGAGAAGTACATGAATCTGTTTACTTTCATCAATAAGGCTCAGACAGCGCTGGGGAAACTATTCAGCCCACAGGTGTCTTGCATGGTCAGCCCAGATAGAGGTCCCCTAGTCGGCTGGTTTCCCAAATCCTCAGGCTTCAATGCCCGGTCCAAATACTCCCAGCCAAAGATTGAGCTTTAGCAATTCACCTTCTTTTTACCAGAGATGGTGGCATCTCAGGTCAAGAGAATTTTCTGGAAACAGGGGCCTGGAACAGTTTCACCTAGGTGGGAATTCATCTCAACTTTGTTCATTTTCTTTTCTTGGGAGAATGAATTGAGTATTTCCTGCAAAACTGGTTGCTTGTTTCGCAGTACCCAGGGGCACTTCAGATGGTGCAGGAATGTGTTCTCCAGTTCCCTCACCCTCCTGTTCATTTATTTCCTCCCTAGGCAATTTAGTTCTCCATGGAGAACAAGGAATGGATGGATACGGAGGTCTGGAGGTAACTGAAAAAGAAGGCTATGATGCGAGCTCCACATCACCGGAAGGGCTTTGTGTACTAAATTTTCCTATTCGGAAAGCAGTAGGTGTACCATCGAGTTATCAACTTCAAGGATTTCAGCAACTCCATTCTCTGTCAGCATTTCAATATGTAGAAAATCTCAATGTTATGAGATGTGTTGAAGCCAGGCAATTGGCTGGCCAGTGTGGATCTCAGAGATGCTTATTTACCAGTGTTCATCCCCCCCAAGGAAATATCTAAAGTTTTCTTTAAAGGATGTAAAGTTAAAATGTTGTTTACTTCCTTTTGACCTCACCTCAGCCCACTGTTATTTCACTCAAAGTCTGCGACCAGTAGCTGCCTTCCTATGATTTAGGGAGTGCAGATGATTTTCTACTTGGATGACATTCTCCGTATGGCCCAGTCTAGGGGGGAGGCCCGTTTCTGTTTGACTGTGGCTGTTCACCTCTTGTTGCATCTGGGATCCAGTATCTATTGGGAAAAGTCAAAGATCCGCTTGTCCCAGATGATTCAGTTTCAGGGCGTTGTGTAGATTGTACAACTTCCACCTTGTGCCCTCAAATGGCAGGGATGGAATTAATAAGGAAGGAACTGAAAGGATACTTGGCTTTCTACGTCATTTCCTCGTATGGCTTCTCTCCTCCTCCAGTTAGGCAATTGTTCCTGGCCCTGTCAGAGTTTAAAATTAAGGGCTGCTCATGGTGGGGCAGATTATTCTGGTTGAATCTCACATTCCAATGAAGGAAGAGGAAGGAATCAAGTGGTAGCTTGCAAACATGCAGACATGGAACGGAATAGCGATGTTTGCATCTGTACCAGATCTGCAAAGAGAATTTGATGCAAGCTGGAGCCAATGGGGGGCAATGTGCGGTTCTCTTTTGAATCATATTATAATTAGAATTGGTTATTTATAACGCGCTTGATACCAAAGAGGTTTCTAAGCACGGACCCAGGATTCAAACCTGTGTTGCCCTGTGTCGGCTTGCTTCCAAGACGAGGGCGTTGCCACTGTGCTATACTACCCGTGAATGGATTAGTTTGTCACCTCAGAAGTCACTTTGGACCATCAATTGTTTGGAGATGCTGGCAGGCCCCTTTTCCATCTAAAGTTTAACGAAGCATCATTCTCAATGAGTAGTCAGTCTCCTCATGAACAATCCAAGGCATGTTGTTACATCAACAAGTTTAGGGAACAGAGTTCAGAAATCTTTTGGATCTGGTGTTAGGTTTGGGGATTTTTTTCCTCCACTCTCGCATCAAGTTAAGAGCAGTGTATCCCTTGGTGAGTCACAGTACACTGGCAGACTGGTGACCCTGGTTCTGAGTGGGCAACCTGATTGGCAGCTCCATGGGTCCGTTTCCCAGAACATGTGCCATTGTTGGGGCCCCTTCCAGATGGGCTTGCTTGCCTCCCCCGTCTCAAAGCTCAGCTGTCCAACTATTTGAGTTTAAAAGCAGACCCTTTTGCAAAAGCCACAATACCTCCTACAGGTCTTGGGGAGGGGGCAAACATTACATCTTTCCTCCTTTTTCCATGGTATCAAGGACCCTCCTTGCTACCAGATGTCAGAGGTCATCTCTGTCCCGGGAATACTGCCATCTGGCTGGCTCCGCCATGGTTCCCGTCCCTGCTGGAAATGACAAAGAACATTCCCGTTTTGTTGCTGCCTTCTGCATTGCTAGGGAAACCCACACCCTCTCATTCTTGTAGGGTCACTTTCCCTGATGGCCTGACTGCTGTCGGGAGGAGATGGATTCCCTCAGGTCTTTGGGCGGTGGCTGCTCAGCTCATACGATAATCATGGGCCCCCAGCATGGCTAGGTTTCATGATTGTGGAGGAGATATCATATGATAGTTTATTTATATAGCGCCTATAGACAATGTGTTTCAAATCGCTTCACGACAAGGGAGGGAACAATGGAAAATACAAAGCATTCTTACAGGTCATGAACAACAAGAATATGAAATTAACTATCGTACTCAGTCTAGCAACGTTTCAGATAGTGCAAGTGCTAAGATACAGATAGGAAGGAAATGGGAAAGAGACAGGCGACTACCGTACTAGGCCTGACATTTCTGGTAGAGCCAGAGAATTATACAAGGTGAGGGAGAGGGGAGGAGAAAGGAGGGAGAGGAACAAAACAAGCGACTATCGTACTAGGCCTAACGACATTTCAGATAGCGGGGGATGGGGGAATAACAAGTAAGGAGGCGGGTGGAGACAAACATTGATCTTGGGTTTGTTGGTGTGATTGAAGGAATTTGGATCCCTTACATACAAGTGTAATTCAGGTGGTACACTTCCAGGTTTCTTTATCAACACAGTTTTCCTATTGTGCAATGAATGTCTACTGTGCAGCAATTTCATTCTTTCACCATATGTGGGTTGGTTGGTCCATATGGTTCCTGCATGTAGGAATTCATGCTTATGGGATGGGAATATATTGCTATCAAAGTATCAGACTTGACCAGAGAATTCAGCATAACCTCTTCAGTGCACTTTGCACAAACTGGTGATGTGCTTATTATATTTCTGTGGGGTTTCCGATATGCAGGCCCTGGATTTTCACGCCGCTCCTTGATGCCAGATGGAGTTTGTTTTCAGTTTTAAAAGCATACTTAGACTGGGTGTCCTTCTATTGCCTTTCCTTGCTATGCTGTCCTGTGGTGGTGTTCAGTGCCTTTGAGAGAATGAAAGCAGGACTGACTCTTTGAGATGGACATCTCACCAAATTTTCACTTTCTTTTGGAAATCGCAACAATATGTGTCCTTCCATTTCTTGGCCCATTGGCTTGTCTGGGTTATGTCTCAGGGTAGGTTTGCTTTGGCTATATTTGGGACCCACTCTGTAAGAGACGCTATGGCATCCAAAGCCTTTTGGACAGGAGATCAGATGGAAGACAGTCTCAAGACAGTAGACTGGTCAAATTAGTGTTTTTAGGTTTGTTTTTATTGTAAACCAGCCCTTTCTTCTGCGTCTGTTATTCTTGGCAGGCTTTAAACATACATAATAGGAAGCCTCTGTGCCATGCCACAGAATTCTAATTGTCCCTATTAATGTCACTAGCGAGAATCTAGATTCTACTAAGGACACAAGGCGATTAGTACCCCTCCCCCCTTCTCATCCTATCCTTATGCCATTGGTTGGGTCTTGCAGCTAGTTATGCCTTTCAGTGTCAGCAATGCAATTCTTATGATGCTTCCCTCTTGGATCCTTGTGTCTCCATTTGGGTGCAGCTGTGGCTGGAAGTTGTAGTTATTCTATAGTTTTTGCCAGGGTTGATGTATGGTGGGTGGTCAAGAGTCGCTGTAGAAAAGCGGACTTGCTTTATTGGAAGGACACTCATATAGGGGTATCCACATTATGGACTGGTGGACAGTATGGTGGGAACAAAGGGGTTATGAGATTTGAATTTTTTTCTGTATTATTTTGTTACTGCAGTACAAATTAAAGAAAAGAGTTTGTGGAATAATACTCACTGATATGCCGTTAATAGAATCTCAAATCTCCACCTAAACATTACTAGAGACAATCGAAATATCGAGCAGCATGTGCAGAAACATCACACCTTCCTTTTTCACCCTATTCTGTACTTTTTGTCTTGGCATGGGATAAATGTGCGGATGCATTAATGCAGTGCTTCCTCCTTTTTTTTTAAAGTGAAATGGTGAGATGAAAGTGGAATGATCCAGGTCTAAGAAGTGCCATCCTTAGTGAACCTTATGTTCCTAGTAGTTCTACTGAACTACATTACCCAGCAACAACTGGGCTTTAAATCAATTTCGTCTGTCCGTTTGGAAGGCGGTTAACGCCGGTTTGCACAAGGTTTTGCGCAAATTAGATTCTGAGAGCTGACCCTCCTCTTCGGCGGTAATCTTTATAACAGGTCCCCGACATCATTCTCCTATTGCATTACAAGGTGGGCCCCCCTTGCTTGCGTGCGTCAATTATTTGTGTGAGCCCGCAGATATTTATACGCTACTTAAAAATCACTATCAAACAAGAAAGGCAGACATTCTAGCCAGATACCAGTCCCTTAACTCTCCTACTCATTTAGAAAATATAGAGAGCAGTGGTATTATGCCTGATTCCACTGTTACGCAATCTAACCAAGGAGAAAAAAAAACACTACTAATATAAATAACACTAAGATAACACTCCAACAAGGCATTACCCAATCTAAACACTCAGTCATTTTGGAACGTTACCAGTCTCAGGAGCTATTGCCCATATCTAATGAATTAGATCATATGGAACTAACCCCACAACTCTTAACAGCTAAACACAATCTCAGTATGCCCCCAAACAATGAGGGCACTGTGGTTCTCCCAGATAGTGATCCACCCCAATTAGAGAACAAGAAATCAATGGATGACCACCAGCCTATATTGACAGAACTGCCTCAAAGGGCAAAGTTCATAGATGACTTAGATCTTAAATTCAACATTAAGGACATTCATCATAACCAGCACTTGAATTTCTCCCTACTCAATACATGTTCACTGGTGCAGCATGGGAGAGGTTGCTGATTATCTCATTTTATACAATCTTGATATGCTTGCAGTCATGGAGCCATGGCTTCATGATAGTGCACAGATATCAGCCTCACTCTCGCTGCCGTCTGGGTATACAATATTAAGAACCGACCGTATTGGGCTACGAGGAGATGGTGTGGCACTTATTTTCAAAGAACACTTAGACTGTTACCCCATCAATATCTCGCCCATTGAGGGATGTGAGCGTTTGCTTGTAAAGATCAAGATTAATCACAACTCCTCGTTGACAATCTTTATTCTCTATAAACCACCACAAAACCTACCCTCATTTGAAGAGCAACTATTTGCAGTATTAAACAGTGTTACCAAACCTAAATCCCCCGTGATTGTAGCAGGAGATTTCAATCTATGGGCAGAAGACCTGTCCGACATACAAGTTGCGTCACTTCTAGCAGTTCTTGATGCCACTGGCTTTATCCAACTGGTTAAAGATCAAACCCAGAAAGGAGGCCACACCATTAACTGGATACTAACACACAACCTGCACAGCACATCCATCTCTACTCAGGTTTGTTCCTGGTCAGAACACTCTATGGTTAACATGACAATACTACTACCCACAGCACCTACTAGACTAGATAATCTCAGAATAGAAAGGAAATGCACAAATTTTAAAAACGTTACGGCTACCAATTTCTATGCATCCTTGCGCTCTAATTTGCACCCACTAGAATCATTTGTCAACGCCACAGATCTAGTGTTATATTTCTCTCATACCATTGCCACCACAACTGACGTGCTGGCACCAGAACAAGTCAAGAAAATCAAAACCGAGAACATAAAAAACTCATGGTTTAACAACAGTGTTATTCAACCAAGGAAAGTGAAAAGAGCTCTACAACACGAATGACGCAATAAGCCTGGTCCTCTCACACTGAGAAAATACAAAGAAGCAGTGCAAACATTTAAACAAACCATCATAGAAGCCAAGTCAGAAATCAACAACCGAAGAATTAACAATGCAAGATTCAGCTCAAGTGAGCTCTTTAAGATTCTTAAGGAATTTGAAAGTAAAACATCCCAATTTCCTCTCATCACCAGAGACTACGCCTGGTACCAAGGAATGCAAAATGAATTTGTTAACAAAACTGCAGGCCATCAGCAGGACATTGACAAACGTCAATCCTCCCTAGGTAATCCCCACGAGGATGCAAAGGCACGACACACCTTGACCAGGGTCAACCACAACCCCACATCACCTAAATTCAAATGAAAAACTTCTACTGAAGGCGAAATTCGTGCTAGTGTAGAAACTAAAACCCACATCATGCTTAGGGGATATCTGTCATACTAACATACTTATGGATTTCATAGATGTACTCACCCATGGATTAATAAAATGGTTAACATGTGCTTCACCAAAGGGACAGTCTTGTCGTTCCTGAAGGAGGCATGGATTACTCCATTGCTTATGAAGAATATACTAGACTCTGCGTCAGCTAAGAACTATCAAGCCATTACCAACGTCCCATATCTTCTTAAGATTCAGGACAGGGGGGCTTATTTGCAACTGCAAAAATTCATAGTGGATAAACAAATCCTAGGCATCAATCTATCTGGATTTAGAACCCAACATGGGATTGAGACCGCATTATTGGACCTCAAATCTAACATTGTGTGCATTGTGGAGAAAGGTCATCCAGCACTCTTCATGTTATTAGGTCTCTCGGCAGCCTTCGATCTCATTGATCACAAAAGTTTGCAAGAGAGATTGGAAGGAATTGTCAATTGTTTTGAGAGGGCCACCCAATGGATCATGTAATTCCTGGGTCCAAGAACATCAAGAGTAGCTGTTGCGAACACCAAGGCCTCCCCATTACCACCACATGTGGGGTGCCACTGGGTTAATGCCTGTCCCCCACCCTCTTCAACATCTATATGAGGCCTTTCCTTGACCTCCTTGACAACCTCGGTGTCCAGTATGCCAACTATGCTGATGACCCCTAGGTACTCATGGAATTATCAGGGATTCACTCGGAAGACAACAAGGCCCTGAACAAGGTGTACATGGCAATTCAATCCTGGATGGCATCAAACTCATTGGCCCTTAACAATGAAAAACAGAGCTCCTCATCATCGCCACAGGGCCCCGCCTAAATAAACTAGATCCACTAAATGCTGACTTCATGATCTTGGGTTGTCAGATTCCAGTCTCCTAATATGTGAAAACATTTGGGGTTTTCCTGGCTTCTGAACTATTAATGAAACAGTAGGTCTCTCACATATGCTCGTCCTGTGGTTACGTGAACAAACTGTTGCACCAGATAAGACCATACTTGTCAGTCAAGAACATATCCTTACTTGCGACTGCCATGGTAAATTCCTGGTTAGACTATTGTAACAACCTGTTGATTGGCACATCAGAAACTAACCTGTACCGTTTGCAGACAACACAGAATGGAGCAATCAGAGCAATCCACGCACTGTGTAAACGTGATTGTGTCACTCCATACAGAAGGACCTTACATTGGTTGCCCATCAAACAGAGAATTACCCATTAGATATTGGTCCTCATTACAAGTGTGGCGGTCCGTAAACAAGGGTGCCGGTAAGGTTACCGGCACCCTTGTTTCCGGACCACCACACTACGAGTTTGCCTGCCGGGGCTGTCACGCCCAGCAGGTCTGACATGCCGGGCACAGCGGGCCGATAGGCAGACTTGTCACGGAAGCACTGGCAACGTTAGTAATGGTGCCGGTGATTCCGTCTCCCCGCTCCCATAGAGTCCTATGGGACTGCAACTGCAAACATTCCTAGTGGATAAACAAATCCTAGGCATCAATCAATCTAGATTTACAACCCAACATGGGATTGAGACCGCATTATTGGACCTCAAATCTTTGGGGGAGTTACAAAATCCAGTGCATGACTTCCCACACCGCCGGGACTTGTAATGTCCCAGTGGCACCAGGAAGTCAGGCGCCGGATTCGGTGTTACGGGGTTGAGGGCAACCCGCCGGTCGCAGCAGCAGGTTACCGCCAACCTCCTAATGAAGTCCATTGTCTCTTACCTACAAATTCCAGAACACCTCTGCTCCTCAGTATTTGTTCAACCGCCTGACCACCAAGCATAACACGCGCACATTACGGGCTAATGATAATCACCCACAGAGCCAACCACCTTTTAATCTTGTTAAATTTAGTGGAGCAAGCTTTGAACTACATGTGCCTCGGGAGTGGAATGACATTCCCGTCTGTATAAGAGCGTCTCCATCCCTGGCAGACTTTAAGAAAGCTATAAAAAACCTGCCTCTTTAACTCAGACTAAATGTTTCCTCGCCCTGGCCTAACTTTTCCCTTCTGATCCCAGTGCTTGTTGTTTGTTTTTCTGTGTGCACCCTGAGGCCCATGAGCATGTGGCGCGTTCTAGAAATTAATATATAAATACATAAAGAATTAAATATGTTACCAAACACACAATTGGAAAGTCAGTATATCCTCAAGAATGTCACTGGCTCCATCCCAAGCATCAAAGTTGAAGCACAGAATCTGGGTGTATTGGGTCAGCAACCTGAGGCTCCCCAGATGGTTTGGCCAGAGACTGTCATCATCCGTCACTAGTGTGTATACTGGTTAGGGCTGATGTAAGTAGCAGACCAACGTATCTGATGAGACTTAGGGTTCCTTCCCTTGTGGGATAGTAGAAAGGATTTACTGGGAAGGTAATGGAAGACATGTGGGGGAAGCAGCCAGGGTAAATGACTAACATATGCCAAGTCTACAGAACCTAGTGAAATGACGCTGGACGCACACATGATGTTGCTCCTCATGCAAAGTGTACGTAGTGTTGTGGCTATGAAGGCACACATGATGTTGCTCCTCATTCAAAGTATACGTAGTTTTGTGGCTATGAAGGCAGAGATGATGGTGCGACACATGATAGCTTACGCTGATGCTGCTGAAGCTGTATCTCATTATCAGGTAAAGGGTGGCACAGGCCTGAGTGCGGGTGCTGTCCATGCCGCTGCTGCAGTGGTGCAACACTCTCTGGCACAGGTCGGAGCACTGTTCCACTTCTTCCTCAAGCAGCAGGTCTCCAAACTAGGGGGAGACAACAAGTGTTACTCGCAAGCAGGACAGCATTCATCCAGCCATTCACTGAAACTGATAGAAAATGCAGATGCCATTCATTGGCTTACCAAGTTATTCTAGTGTTACTAAAGTTGGTACATGACACAGATTGCAGGTTGGACAGCAGACATGTAGAATTACAGATGGGTAGCTGTCAACTACGGGACTACATTTCACAGAGGGGTTCGCAGTGGCATCTGGTAGACAACGAGAGAGAAGCCCCACTTCTCTATGATGTCACATGCAACTCCCAGGTGTAGTTAAAAGCTATAATTTTATGTGGTGCATGGCTGCCCCCTGCACCCAATTTCTCACCACCTGTGCTGTCCCAGTGGATCCAAATTGCAGGGACTGCAGAGTGGATGCATGAGGCAACTACATACAACATTGAAAAGAACATATTCTCTCACTAAAGTGACCCATATAGCACAAAATAAAAATCCTGGCAGATAAAATGCTGTACCCCCCTGCTGTGATGTCCCAGCGGTTGACTATGGATTCACTAATCCTCCATGATGTCACAGTAGAAGGGTCCACCGTTCAGAAAGAGAATTACCTTCAGAGCAAGTACATTATCACTTTTCCGATTTTGACAATGTTGCGTGTGTGCATATATATTTGGTATGTGTTTAGACTGGCTTGAGATGACATTGCCTATCTACATTTATGACATTGATGGCAAAATGGCAAAATGTAGATCACCTGACAGCCTCTCCTGCCGCCTCTGTGTGTTATCCTAGGAGAATGCACAGTATGGGCCTCATCACGACTTGGGCGGTAGCGCCGGCGCCATTAGCGCCGGCGCTATCTGCCCTACCGCCGAACTCCCCGGCGCTAATAGCGCCGGATCACGAGTTTGGCGGTAATGTTAATCCCCATTCCCCATTGGGCCCATTCGGGAATGCCCCATTCCCCATTGGGCTCAATGGGGAAATTTCACGCTAATACCGTCGGTGGATTTCCCGCTGGCGGTACGAGCGCGAATTTCCGGCGGATTTCACCCCAGCTCAGAGCTGGGGCGAAATCTGCCGAAGTCCTGATTTTGCAGCCCCCTATATCCGGCGGTAATAGTGCTACCGCCGGATTTAAGGGTTACCGCCAAAGTCGTGATGAGACCCTATATCTTCACTTTGCTAAGGGGAACGTTCTTCCCTTCTGGAAGACTTTCTGGATGTGGGCCTCGGTCCTATGCGTGCATCTTAGAGAGCGCAGGTGGAACTTGCTGCCAGTTTCTACTTCTCTGCTGTTACACTGGTCACAGAACCGGGCCTCTCTAGGTTTCCAGTTCCGTTTCTGTCAGTCTGATTCGATCTTCAATGTGTACCTTGTGCTCTGTGCGTGTTGTGCGGTTCCTGACAGAGATCGAGCAGTAGTGCCCCTTTAGATTGCCGGCCCTGTTCCTAGCTTCTGTTTTTGGATGCTTATCAGCAAAGGGAATATTCCCACTTCTGCTCGGCTGTGATTGCTTTGGGTTTCTGTGCAAACACAGCACACTTGCTGAAAGTACGCTCAGAATTTCTACAAGTAAATTGCTCCAAGACAGGACATTCTTGAGCTGTTCATGAAAAAATGTAGCCACATAAGAACAACTTGGCAAGCTTATTCTACAGCAATATCCATTGAGGGCCAAAGAAGAGCCGTAACCCGGAGAGGGGTCATTATACCAAGCGATCATTACCCCTTCAAGGGTATATAAGGCTATTATATATGGCAATAGCAACATAAGTTTTGCAATTGTGGTAGTGAAGTTTAAAAGTAAGTTTAGTGGTGTGTAAAGTAAAAACAAAAAACATGTACATGAACTCTGGTTTTATTTTTCAATAATTAAATGCTAAGGTATTCTTTTTAAAGTAATCTTTTTAAATGTAAACTTGGTTGAGCTTGAACAATGTTAGCCTGGGCATGCTTTGAAAAGTGAATGGTGCTTCTATATGGAACTGAAACCCTTGTTCGATGTTTTAGCTTTCACCTTGATGAGCTAAATTGGATGTGACCTGGGACATTGAAGGTTCAATGAAAAAAGGATCCTACCATAGAAGTAGTGTCTTATTCAAAGATATCTTGCTGGGAAATTGCACTGCCGTTTCACGAATGCAGCAAAATGTTTTCTATTGTGTCCTCCTTTGCTTCTAAAGTCAGAATGTTTGGAATGCAGTCAATACAAGTAGTTATTGACTACTGTTGACACTTCCGATTGTGATAGAGGGTGTTAATAAGGATTTATGTGTGCTAGTTGATTTTTTTAATAGCACAGAATGCACACAGAGCATTTACTAAAGTGATTTGGGTCAATTTTTAAAGGCCCCGATATGGATATTGCATGACCGTGGTATGCATAATGTGCGATATGCTCTATTTCTGTCATCAGTAATGAAACACTTGAATTAATTTTGAATGTTTCTTACTTTGCTTAGAAGTCAAAGTTTTTGGTATGTCCCCAACTGACCTCCATGGTGATTTGCAGTACACTTTGAAAGGAAGGCATGGTATCAACAGTAAGACAGACACAAGTGTCCACAGTTCAAGGGTGTTTATTGAAATTAAACAAGGGTGTGATGAATGCCAATCTAATCCTAAATCTACAGATGGGAGCAAGCTACGGCCATCAAATAATAATAATGCAGTCCTAGTGGAGTCTCGTCAAAATAAAAGGGCCTATACTAAAAAAAACTATTGCTAATCCTTACCTCTAAATACAAATAGTGTGGGGTAGTGTTCATGAAAAGAAAGAAGTGTTCACAAAAATAATATATCAGGATGTTCAGGCCATTGGCCTCCCTTCCCCACGTTTTCAGCATGGGACATGGTGGTTCACTCGAGCATAAGACACTCTCTGGCTTCTTTGGCACGAGGATACGGTTCCATTACCAGCATCAGGGCCTTCTATGCCCAAGTCGCTTTACTTATCAAAGTTTCTTGATTCAGAGGGCCCGATGTACCAAAACAAATGAAAAGCTCCTTTCCTTTTACAAGTACTCAATCTAGATCCCCTTTTCTAATCTTCAGAGAATATTCTTTCTCGGGTGACTCACAGTTCACCTCGGGTCACCCTCAGCCAGGCTCATATCCTTCCTCATACACAATTAGTCTCCCTCAGCCAGGCTCGGACCAATTTTAGGTCATATTAACTATCGAAGACTTTCAAATGTGCACAGGGTTTAGCTTGACCCGTTGCACGACCACTTTGATTTCACAATTCCTTTTTACATTTGCCATCTCTCAGATGGATACCCAACAGATGAACCTTTGAATGAGCACCCACGTGGCGATGGACCACTCTGTATACAGTATCTATCTTGGCTTCAAAAGTTCAGTCACTCCTTCAATGTTCAATTATATTCATGTCACTCATCACATACGCTTCACACACTGTTCTCTTCAGAATTCTCCATACAATGTTGCGGCTTCCAACCTTGGTTCGAACACAGACCGGTCTGCAATCAGTCTCCCCGACTCACCGGCTGTGCTGACTTTGTTGTAGGAGCTAAGGACAGTACCACAGCGGCAATGCTCCTCCCCTCCTTGGCTATCGATGTGAGAGAGATCCAGGTAAGTCCGACACACAATGCAGGTTTCTTCAGCTTTCATTCCAGGTCTTATGTTTCTTATTCTCGAAGGCTTGTGAAAGTAATGGTTTCTCTTTGAAAAGGTCAAGAGCACTTCCCTCCTTGCAGCCCTCTCTGGTCTTGCCGTCTTTATCCTAGTTTTAAACTGCCACCTTGGAACGGCTGCTTCCTCGTGTGCTTTGCCTTGCTCAAAGTGTGCTTTCGTGCTCTCACTTTTATCTGTGTGGGGAAGTGTGATGGAAGTCAGGTGTCCAAAATGATCAGTAATTGCCTGACTCTGCCTGACCACTGTGTTGGGACATGTCAGGTTTACGGCTCGAGTGTTAGCCCAATTTCTCTCACAGTGAGCTGCCTGTGAGAAAGTGTATGTGTCAGGAAAGGGGTGGGGGGGTTGAGTTCCTAAGTATCCTACCTGGTCGGATGGGGAAAAGGTGTTACAGGGAAAGGGATACCGCTTCTCACCATCCGGTCTCCCACTCCCCGAAGAACCCTCAACCAGGTGATCCCCCCTGCACTGGTCCACCCCCAGGAACTGGATCCAGAGGTGATGGCCATGTCCTGGCCACCTGGATGACAGATCCCCAGGGACTAGTGGGTAAGACACCTTCAGGCTTCTCACAACTTCTTCAGGACTGTGCTCTTTTGGAAGACTTCCTGAGCGGTGGATAGCATAGTTCAATCATCTGCAGAGAGCAGGAATTCTATCGACGGCAGCTGTTGCAATGAGGCAGTGGAACTCTGGCAAATAATTTAAGAGGACTTCTTGCAATGATATACTCAATGCACCGAGTATCTTCTCAGAGGTTTGACCTCATATGTCTTTGTCACCATACTAGAAGAACTAATTTGGGTCCAGTGAGTGAGCATGCCATCTATTATCAGGGAATACAAGATGCCTGTACATCATGGAGCAGCCATCTGTCCATGCAATGCATCACTAAAAGGAAACAAAACATTTCTCTCAAAAATGGTAGCTCATAGGCCAGGTCGTAAATTATTTCATTCAACTCCACTTTGAGCGAAAAGGGCCACCGTGCACTCCAAGTCATAAACAGGCTTTATTACGTGACATTCACAGATGCAAGGATTATGTAGATTCTTCCTGACAACTTTCTGCTACTAGTGGTCCTTTTGTGCACCCTCTCCACAAATACTGTCCTACATTTCAGGGGATCTTGGGGACACATACCCAAAGGCAGCAGTGGATCCAGGTGGCAGTATAGGAACAACTTACACACACACCTGTTCCTTTCTACCTCAATGGATGGAGACAGGTTGCCGAAACGGAACAACAGAAGGGGACTGCGGGTGATGTTGGCTAGTATAAATGTTGGTCTGAAATCTTGATCAGGTGCTCTGCAAAGGCCAGTAGAATGTCTTTATGACTAGCAGAAAATAGCCCCCACTTGTGCCTCATTTCTCCAGGCTTCTTCCATGGCAGAGAGGGTGCTTGCTTGTGTGTGAGCTTCAAGAATTGGATTTAAAGAATGTCTCTGTGACAAGAACCAGAGTATGATCTGTGACAATGTGTTGAAGTCATCAGGAAGTCTCAATTTTCTCTGGGTTGGGCCACCTTGTTTCTGAAGTGAGTCATTGTGAGATTGGTGCATACCCTTTTATCCCTCCATATGTGCTATTTGTGTGGTTGCTATCCCTGTTTTCCTTTCTGTGTAGCATGAGACATATGCCACATGTAGTAGGCACTTATACTGTGCCTGTTACTACTATAGTGGTCTCACGGCACTCAGTCTGGTACGGGTGGGTAATGGGCATTGTGCCTATGTCTGTATTCCCAAAAGCTGGCCCTGAGACATCAGGGGCAGGAAGTACACGGCAGGAGGTAGGTAAGGAAAGGCAGTGCGATAGGGTGAGGATGTGTTTGTTTAAGGTTTGATATGTGTGAACTGTATGCATAAAAAGGCTGATGTCTGTATGTGGCAAAATCAGCCATTGGTACTGCACATGAGCCTGCAGTATTAGCTGCTACACCTTATGTAAATGTGCATCAGAGACAGGCATGCCACGCAATGTGTAATGGGCATCAATGAATCACAGTTGCATGAGCTTACCTTAGCAATGAGAGCCCGGAGTGTTGCAAAGCAGTGGCCCAGGTAGGTGGTGCTTTGATTGCTGCTCAAGGAGTGCACTAGGACTTTCAGGACTCCCCCCAGAAGGTTGTCTTTACAGTCCACAGCCGAGTTACCCTGGAGACAGAGAAAGCGATCATCATCATGAAGCTTTTGGGAACCTGGGCATTGAAGGAAGCACATTAATAGCGAATACAGACCCTCTCTGTAGTGCACAGGCAGGAGATCAAGCTACTGCTCACCCACATTTATTCTAATGTACAAGAAAACAAATCAGGAGTCATGCAGGCAAAATCAGGGCAACATTCAAAGGGAAGATTGCCTAGGGCAGGGGGGAAGACACAATTGGAGAAGCCCACACTGGAGTTGAGGGTACTATTTTCCAAGCATCTCCATCAGGCATCTTTCAAGGTTAACATTCACATAGCAGCCAGGGGTGGTACAGTTTGCTGTGCTTTCTATTACAAGAGACCCGCCAACTCATCAGCAGTGCAGGAGGGGGTGGTAATCTGTCTACCTGTCTCAATGTCGAGTTCAGCAACTAAGAGGAGGAGCTGAACACCCTAGTTTACGGGTGTGGTGGCCCATCTCCTGAGACAGATCTAGGGTTCTGTGCTTCACCAGGAGGGAATGGTCTAAGCAACACAAGTGTGCAAAGCTCTCCCTAACCATAAGACCAACCCTGTCGCACAAGCAAAGCGCAGTGATCCCCATCACCCCCAATTCGTCTTTAGAGACACAACCGAATCTGAGGTCATTGATCTCATCAAGCGCCTCAAACCATCACTTTGCAAAGGAGACATATGCCCTCCCAAAATCATCAAAGAATGTGCCAAGGACCTCACTCCTCTGGTTACTGCCTTCATGAATGCATCCTTCAGAACAAGCAGTCTCAAAGAAGCTTGGGTACGCCCCTTTCTAAAAAAGGCCACATTAGACCCAGCTCGGCCCAACAACTACAGGCCTATAACAAAAGTACCGTTCCTTCTGATAATTTTGGACAAGGCAGCTCACAACCAAATCCAACTATACATAGAATCCAACTCCATACTGGGTTTAAGACAATCGTGCTTCCGTGTAGGGCATGGAACAGAATCTGCCCTACTAGACCTAAAACACCAAATTTCCCAGATCATGGACAAAGGCAAACCTACCCTACTCCTTCTGATAGATCTATCTGCAGCATTTGATCTGGTCGATCATAAAACACTAACACCCCTCCTCACTCAGGCAGCCCTCTTTTCTCAACAAGCAGCAACCTGGATTACGTCCTTCTTGGAAGGCAGAGCCATGAAGGTCTTCTCCAAAATAGCAAATGTGGATCCTACAACCATACACTGCGGTGTACCCCAAGGCTCATGTACTGCCCCTACCCTCTACAACCTCTTCACTAAACCCCTCTTCAACCTACTTGACACTATGGGTATAGCATATACCAATTAGGCTGATGATACTCAAGTACTCATACCACTATCCGGCTCCTACCATCAAGATGCCACTGCCCCACATGATATCTATGCTACCATCCAAGCCTGGATGGCTATCAATGGCCTATGTCTTAACGGGGATAAGACTGAAATCTTGATCCTCGGACAGAAAAATACAATAGCAAAACTAAGTCCTGAATACGCCAACTTTAATATAGACAACTCCTCCATCACTGTATCCTCCTCTGTCAAGACACTAGGTGTCCACATAGATGCTAACTTATCTATGAACAAACAGGTCAGCGCCATAGCCTCTGCCTCAGCCTACAGCACCAAACTTATCAAAGCCATTAAACCCTACATATCTGCACCCAACTGCCTTGCAATAACCAGAGCAACCATAGGCACCAAACTCGATTACTGCAATGCTCTCTTGGCTGGCACTTCCCCAAAAATATACCGAGACTACGAACCTCACAGAATGCCCTACGAGTCGCTATGAGCATTCCTAGAAGAGACCACATATCTCAAGCCAGACAAACAGCGCGATGGCTCCAAGTCAAAGACAGCATCACACTCAAAATCCTCACTGTCACGCACAGATGCATCAACAGCACAGCTCCCACCTACCTAGCAGAAGACATAACCAGAACCGTCTCGACACGCCCCATAAGAACGCAGTACACCAACCAGCTACACATACCCCGCATCCAGAGAGCCACAGCAGGAGGGCTAGGCTTCTCATACATTGCACCCAAACTATGGAACGCACTCCCTGCACCCCTCAGAGCTGAATCTTCAATCCTTGCTTTCCGCAAAAACCTAAAGACCACTCTACTGAACCAAAGCGGCTAGCACACCCATTGCTCCTTATAGACATACTGTAATATAAATGTAATATAAATAGAATGTAATCTATGTATACATCCTATCTCTGGCTATCACACGTCAAAGATACAAGTATGTCATACAATTATGCTTACGCCATGTAACAAATGTCAAGTGATACTTTTCTGTAACAAATGTCAAGTGATCTTTTTCCTGTAACTAAGTATGTCGATGTAACAAGTGCCACGATGCCTCTGGGCTGATGTGCGCTTTATAAATATGAATAATAAATAATGAGTGGGTGGTAACCAGCAGGAAATGCAAACAGGAACACTTCCAACCAGTCAAAGGAAGGGTATGTATTTAGGGCACCTGTTATTGAAACAGAAGCCTCAGGCATTGAAGGTTCATGTGGGAACTATGGAAATTATATATGCACGGTGTGGTAAAGACTGGGTTGGGCTGTAGCCCTTAAATGCAGTGCTAACGGTATTACAGCCACATTTAAGGGCTGGCCCTATCACGAGTTGGGCGCTAAATGGGCTGTTTTGCCTCCAGCCTTTCTCTGGAGGCAAAAATCCCCTGTTTTCGGCTGTATTACCGCCAGCTGTATTAGCCTGCATAATTAGCGCTGAAAATGCCCCATTGAATCCAATGTGGAATGGGGATTTACCGTTAACACCCAATCCGTGATCCGACTGTAATACCGCTGGACCATTGGTGCTGGGGCTATTACAGTCGTGCTGTATTACAGCCGAGATACAGCCCATCTCGTGATGAGGCCCTGTGCTTTTAGCCCACCTCTCCTATTATTTCTCCCGCTATGTAGACAGCGACAAGGTGATTTCCCAATCCCTGCATAACCACTGCTCCACAATATTCGCTTTTAAACCCCAGGAAGGCATACACATACATATTTACAGTTTCAGTGCTAGCTTTTAGGCCTGTTTGCGGGCTATGCCTCAGCAAGGACAAGTCCCACTGGTCAAAGTATGCCTCAATGTTTACCAGGAATGAGATGTGGACACAGAAAACTCATGGTTTTGGCCATAAACATTTATTGAAATAAATAATAAGGGGTTGGAAAATGCCTCTTTATCCCTAGTCGGGAAGGTGTTTCCCTGCCTAAAACAAAAACTAAGGGTCTGTCCAATGTCAAGATGTCCAAAGCAATATGTGTGGAAAGGTTAAACTCTGTTCGTTGAGTTTATGTGAAAGATCTAGACAGATTAAAGTTTTGAATAGGTTTTTTTGGAGCCCACAGAGATTGTTGAAGCGTGGGATGTCTGATTCGAATGATTGCTGAAAATGTTTGAGTGAAGTGGGCCCAATGTAACATATGCTCTGGCATTGCTCATGTGTTCGTGGGTTTTGGTCTAATGTCTGCGAAATGTGTCTACATGTTCTAGATAGTTTGATAGATTTGGATTTTAAAATGATGATCTTGGGCAGTAATGATTTGTTGGATAACTTCTCAGTTTCCCTGAAAAAATTCTTGTTCAGAGGTGCTTTAGTTGGGAAAAAATTATTCTACGTAACTGGAAATCACAAATACTGCCACTTTCATCCGACTGATTTCTGAGATGCATTCTCTTGCGAACATGGAGGAGGTAATATTCAGAAGAGAGAAGAGATTAAGCGATTTTGAAAACATTTGGAGAAGATTTCTTGATGTATATTAGTTCATTTGTATGTTTTTGTCTTGCTTTAATGTGGGGTTAGGCTTGGGTATATGTAATTCTTATGGTTTTTCTATTTTGTATGTACTTTATTCAAGACTGTATGCTTCTTTGATTTGGCTTTCACTGCCTCATTTTGGTATAAATAAACAAGTTAAAAAGATGTCCAAAGCAAAAACATCCTTTGTCCGAAATACTACACTGGCCCTCACAATCTACGCATTACCTCTAAGGTGAAAAGGGGAATGTCTTTGGCCTTGAAATCTTCACAAATGTTCAAAAAGGAAAGGTGTAACTCCAACACAAAGGTTCCAGATGGATAAAGTTCACAGTTCCAGAGGATAACTCCCTTCCCCTGGATTTATCTTCTCTGTGCTTTATACTTTTAAGTAGGGATATCATTTCCCTGAGTTTCTTTGATCAACAACACAACTGGTTTGCAAAACAACTTGGCTGTCAGTCTTAATCTTGGTAGGATACCTGGTGTACTCTCCTGCCAGGTTTCTACTCCTGTTTAATATAATTTCAACACAGTCTTTGGCTATTCCTGATGTATCCTTATCAGGACTTCTTCATGTGATGTACTTAACACAATGTCCAACTTGACCTTGCCTGGTATACTTTCTTGCCAGGGCTTTCTCGTGTGAACACTCTTGCAAATTGAATCTGCTTTGTATACTCTCCTGCCATGGCTTTCTCACAGGTACACTGCGCACACTTGCAAACTTGACTATCTCTTATATTTATTCTGTTATGTCTCTTTAAGAAATATTGAGTCTCTTGTTCTTTCTCATATGCTTCATTTACTTTTATTTGCCTTTGGAAGGTTTGACGAAGTGCTTCGGTGCATTAGTTACCCTTCGGTGGACTCACTGGCTCTCTGTGCCATGCATTGGTCCACCCGCGGCAACCCTGCAGCTGCTCTTTGATGTCCCGCTCCTTCTCTCTGGGTTTGCCGCCTCGGCTCTGTGGCTTTAGTGCCCCTTGCCGCTCCTGGTCACCTGCTCTGGGTTTCTCTATGCTCGAGCGGTGTGGAGGCTGCCTTTCGGTACCTGCATATGCCAGTTAGCCTTTCTTTCACTTCCACTCGTGGCGTACTTGCAGTGTACCATCTCCTGCAGTCTGCTCTCTTCTGTGAGCCGGTTGGCTCCATGGACCTCACACCAGCCAGCAGTCCCTCGGTCAGTACCAATAGGACTAAACTCCTCCAGCCAGCGTCTCTCTCCTGTCAGCTGGTTCAGTGGTTTAAATGAAACCGCTAAAACACAAGAAACACTTATGTACAGGCATGTTAAAAATGCCACATCCTATCATATTAAATGTCCCGACATCAATTATGCGCTTGCAACCAAAAGAGTGCAGCTTGTGTTCCTGGTCGTTCAACGATCTTCATTACTCAGGTAAGCTTCCTTGTTACAGTACTTTTGAATTTAGGGGAAGGGAAGTCAGTTCTTGATGACTTGTATACAGAGTATGGAAAAGTATTCTGAGTACCCTTCATAGGTGGGTGAGGGGAGTTATGATAATATGCCATTAAGGCATGGGGAATGGATGGGGTATCCTCAAAGGAACAAGGAGGATAATATGTCTCATCCGATGATGTCATGTCACTCCCCTGAGGGATCCCTCCACGCTTGAGATCCTCCCTCATGGGGGGTGCTGCCCCCAGGGTCAGGATCAGATAGCGGCTGCCGTCCCCTGACCACATGTGGAGGTCTCTGCTGGGTAAGGAGTGATGACACCATTGGATTCATCACAGAACATACTCTGCACTTCGTATTCGAGAAGGGTAATGTTTAGTGCAACCAATTCTGTCAAAGTGTGCAAGTCAACTTTGTTGAATGGCTGCCTGCACCGTTTTCTAAAAATATGTAGAGGTTCATGCTATACATGATCATGCTGAATATAGTTACGTGTGGGGAAGCACTCACATTGTACTGATTTAATCACGCAAAGATGGCCACAGAAGCTACTGCTTTGACAGACGGATGGGTGATCAGCTGTGCCACATCTTTTTACTATATTGGTGGAACCTTCAAGCTTTAAGGATTCCCAGATGAATTGGAAACTAACCTTCCGCTAACACATGCCACATCCCAACCTAAAAGGGCGAGGTGGCAAGCACCTTGAATGCCAATTCCATCTTTAAACAAGAAGCTTCACCCACCAGCATGTAGGTTACAGGTGATCCTACACTAGAAGACGGTCAGGTACCAGAAAAGGGCTGGTAGATAAGAGATGAAGGAAGCAAGAATGACAATTAGAGACACCCATGAATACAAGACTGTAGTACGATTGGTGTACAATTTTTATGCCATTCCTGTCCTGATGAAGGCCGGAGCAGCATTACGCCTGACTTAAAGGATAACCAATACTGGCTGAAACACGTGTCGACTGATATATGAAGAAATAGACACACTTTGTTATTAGTTCTAGGTGCACTGAAGTGTTACATATATGCTGTTAGTCTGTATCCCCTGCCCAGTGACTGGGTTTTGTATTAGAAGTGATGGATTGTTTCCTGTGTGATAGTGAATTAATGTGTATGATGAGCATGATATGCATGTATTCATTAGAGTGAAGACAAGTGTCTTTATTATTTCTTTGGAATTTGTGTAAAGAACTGTACACTTTTGTAGTAATTGAATAAATATTAATTTCATTTTCTTAAGTTTGAAGTTTATGACTTAAATTAGATTATGGTCAGTTCTATCGGTTACTATAGGTCTTGATCTTGGTTTATATGGACATGATCATTCTGTGCAAATTTGTGAGTTGAACCCACTATTTAACCTTGAAAATAATTCTGATCAAATAATTGTTATGTATAAACACTGTTTCTAGTATCATATTTGTATAGAACCGTGGGCTTTATGATGTATTATTACTTTGAAAGGGAGAAATCTGAATGGTTTGCCACCGGCGCAATGCATAGCAGGACTGTGATGCTCACCTACTCCCTCATCACTGTGCCATGGTGCATAATAGGGACTAGGTTTCTCAATATGCAGTTGGAAGAGCATGGATCCCAGGAGCCTTGCAATACGAAGGTGGGAAATGGCATAGATTTTCCAGCCAACTCCAAAACAGGCATTTTGTCATGTTTTTATTTTAGAAAGTAGCTGCATCCACTATTTATGGTAAATGGGTATTAGGGCAATAGGGGCAAAGGTTAAAATCCAGCTGTAAATAAATCTTGGTATCAGAAAGGAATACATGATGGAGCAAACCTTGAATTCATATAGTATCCACCGCCTATAGCATCTCTAGCACCTCACAGTGGCCAAGCAGGTTGGTCACCCCTGTAGAACTCATCCTTTCTTCATGTCCTACTGCCTCCCTCGATCCTCTTTCTTGCATGCTGCAGTCACCTCTGACTTTGATGATCTACCCCTAGTTGATTGGACTGGAAAACCCTAAGCACATCCAGTTGTGCAAGGCTCCAACCAAAACTGGACTGGACCGGTTATTCACACAACTAGCAGCATGCCCTCTGAGCATCCATAACTAGATGCTGCAGATCTGCTACTTAGAACGTACACCTAAAGTTACCAGTCCTTCACCTCTAATGCTCTGCACTTCCTCATTCGAAAACGAAAGAATTTGAGTTTGTATACCTCCACCCAGATACAAAAACACTGCCAACCCACCTTCTTTTCTTTCCCTCTAACTTATGGCATGCTCACTAAAAACTCCTTTCCAACCGATCTCCTCACATCCTTAATTCTGATCCCTTCCCTGGAAGTCCAGGCCTGGGCACAGTATCTTATATGACCTCGGGCAAGCCTCCGCTCTGCAAGACCTATGCCTTTGCTGGTAACAGGCACGGGATAAATACTCAATGCATGTGAAGATTTTGAAGAGTTTGAGGGACCCAGTACCATCAACCTTACCATCTGGGCATTATCCTTAGTTTGGCCTGATTCATATCACAAACTGCAATATGATGAGTAGTATCAGCTGATTTCTTTAAAGGGCACAGATAACTGTGAAAGGACTGTGTCAACTTCACACCAAGTAGCCAAAGTAGGTGGGATATAACCCTGGACAGATCCGACAGCAGTCTCTGCACCTAGGCTAGGCCGCATATCGGATTGGTGAGCATTCAGACTGTTGGCTTTCTCTAGGCGCACGCACCTAGAAGCAGCATTTCTTCACTAAGATTTTAGATTGGAATGGGAAATTGGAACAAGATTTGCAGATCAACAGGGATTATCAGTGGACAATTTTCAGTAGGGTTGTTACGTTAGAGTGGGCTTGGAAATGTACTTAGATAGTGGTCTGTTAAGGTTGATGAAGATAGGCTGGGAAGCAATTACTTGGCTTGAACATCCGTAACAGGCACTGACGAGCAAAGCAGAGGATGTTGCTTTGAATGGCTGTAATCCGGGCAGCACCATAGCAGAGGGAAGACAGGCAGGATTGGATTCTTTAATCTATGTGTTTTGATATGGGGCAGCCCACTTGATAAACAATTCCAGCTTGAATGTTTCCTCGTTTTCCCCTGAAAAAAGGAAGATTATTGCAGAGGGTTTGTGAAGGTTGGATTGGACTGGGTAGAGCTGCACATTTTCCAAACTATTTGTCTTCTTCGTTAACGAATTACCTCATGTGATGAAGTCAGGACTTTGACTGTTCCAAGGTCGCAGGGAACCCTGTAGCCCAGGAAAGCTGACTTAAAAGGGTACTGTCAGTGCCAATACCTACCTGCAGACGGTACAGGGACTGAGCTTTAGAGCCCCCATTGCACTTTAGGGCCAGACCTCAGTAATAGGACATTTGAGGCTGAAATATGTCTGGAGTTGCTTGTCACGCTACACATTCCCAAAAGAAGAAGCGGACTAGATGGGAAGCCACTCATACCATGGACGTGACCCACTAGGAGCCCCGGGAACCCATTATCCAGTGTGTGGAGAGGGGCGGAGCTAGCAAGGTAGGACTTCCATCTGACACCAAGATGGAGACAAGGACATACAAAGGCTTGCTATATTGCAGACCGACAAAAAGAAGGGCAAAGGAGGGAAATACCTTAGTGAATAAAGACATAGGCTCCATAGAAAAGATAACATCAAACAAATGGAAAGAGGGGAAACAAAGGTGAGGGAAGCAAAAGGCCTAAAAATAATTCTGCTTTAGAGAGCAGAAAAAGGCATGGAGCGGGGCAACAGGAACGGCAATTTGCGAAAATGTCATGGATAGCTATAGTAACCAGATATTTAAAATAAAAAAAGGGGCATGGCACCGACATAGAAGTAGGACTACCAATTGTCATTTGATCCCAACACAAAAGTAGGACTGCACCTCAGGTGCGTCTTCATCCCCAGAGAGGTATTACAATGACATCACCCTCAGGTAAAAGGACCCCGAGTACCATTAAATTGTTGATAGTACCTATTATTACAGGGCTTGGAAGTTAAAGGAATACTATATAAAAGCATGATATTAATGTAGAACCAAACAAACTAAAATAAAAGCAAGAAATCACCACATGAAACAATTGAACAAGTTGACTATAAAATAATTCTCCCTCTCATTTGGAACTTTCAGTAACATGGACAATTAGTCTTCGCTGTTTACTTTGACTGTATACTAGGCATCGCTGGATATACACCGCAATGTTGCAATTGCTTTTTTTCTGCACAACATGACTCATTACAAATTCTTTTTAACATTCAAGCCAATATGTCAGCAGTAGCCATATCCCTTGCATTACTGCTCACTTGCTAACAGCAAGATATATCTTGCGATTCTCACAAGGAACTTACAAATCCCAGCTTTTCATCACATGGCTTTGGCTGTGTTGATAAGGGCTCTGTTGACATGCTACTCATATATAGGGCATTATGAAACGTTATCTAGGCGTCCCTTTAGAGTGTGTTTTAATTGCCTGGTGACGTGGACCTTTAAAATCACCAGGACGCCGAAAGGGAACATGCAGGACATCAGCAGCAGAAAGGGCCTCATCCATGACAAATGACCAAAAAAAGCAAAGACCTTTCCTTGTTGGCCACTGGGTGGCGGCGTTGAGCAATCATCGTTTACGATAAATCAGTTTCTTTCAGCACTTTTTTATTTGTTTATTTCAGTGCTCATCTGACCTTTTCTGCAAAACCGAGACACGGGTTTTACACACAATTAATTCGTTGCAACTGAGACCAGAGCATCAAATGCTGGGAAAGTCCCAGCAAATATGGCATGTCCGCCCCTTGCCCCTCCACACCCATGGGTAGCGGAAGTGACACGGTGTGTCCAGTGGCATCACAGGAAATGGCATCAAATGACCTTAGATACCCACAATGTCACAGGAGGTAATATGGAGTGTAACCTCGATGACATCACATGATGTGCTATCACTGATGTCAAAAATCTGCAGTAAGTGCTATTACTGAAGCAGCTCCCCACCCAGTAACAACTATGGTGAAGATACATCCTATTTTTAATGTGTGTTCACACTCGCTGCATATCAGCACAGGAGAAGGGTTTCAGATCATGCCCACCAGGCTGCCCCCTTACACCACCCCAGTGTGGATCTCTTACTGGTGTCTGTTGTAGCTCCACCTGTCCACTTGGGTGACAGAGACCCTCTAGGATTTAAGCAGAGCCCAGAGCATCTCCACTCTTGTCCGGAAACATACTTACATAAATTAACAATTAAAATATGCTAACACATGTAAGCTCACACACTGGAGCTTCAGTACAAAGCATGTTATTGTCCACACACCACTGGAACCCTCATTTCTACAGTACTAGGCAAATGCAGATTGTTACCATCTGGAGCAGCTATTCAAAACTTTCCTCTATTTACATTGCATTCACCATCCTATATTCTTTATCTCGGGAGGATAGCTCAGCGGCAACGTGCTCGCCTTGGAAGCATTCCATTGCTTTCATTTGTGTTTCATCTTATTCCGTTCCGTTGTTTTGTATTTCGTTTTTGTGGGTTTTTTGTGGGTGACGGCCAGGGAAACCAGCCTAAAGCAGCATGACATATCTTTGAGACGTGGCGAAAGGTGTGCGTGGTTTAGGGTAACATCTGTGGGGGCATATCACCCTACGAAGGGAAAACCCAGATACATGTTGGACTTCGTGGAGAGACTATGGTGGACAATCATATATGTGAGGGGTGACATGGAGCGCAACAAGCAGAGCTATCATACATAGGCCAGGGGCACAGTCTTCCTAAAACATGACCACTTAACGTGTCCAGTTATTGCTGTCTTCTGTCAGTTGAAGCCAGACATGCTCAGTATAGCCACCAAATGCAAAATGCAGCCCCCTTGAGCAGGTGCTGCTATCATAAGCCGAATACAGCACCCCACGCACAATTACTGCCATTTTATGCAGGCAAAACAAAGCGTGGTAAAAGAAATTCGACCAAATGGGCTCCCGAGCAAATTGAAAAGCTGTGGAATATCCCATTAGACATGACATGCCAGCACAGGCCACACAGTTGGGTAAGCTTACATGCCGCATCAAAGAGCATAAGTACTTATTACTCATAACACATGACCACAGTATTAGTCTGGAACCGCTCAACGCTTCTCCTTCTCACACTGGACATGTTCCAGTTGAATACCTGCAAAATACTCAGTGCCTGTGTACTGTGGGAATAAACACACCAACGTGCAGTTTATAATCATGCGCTGCAAACAGCTATAACTGTTTAAAACCGTATAATGCAAGCGCGCTTTCAGCTGCGTGCTTAAAATGCGCCATATCACGCAGATAGAGTCCTGTCCTCCGGTGCTGAGACTTACTCCAAGCGGCGCTCTCCTTTCTCCTCCTATGCCCTTTCTCTCCCTTCCCCTTCACTCTGTCCCCGCCTCCTCCCGTTACCTCTTTTCCCTTTCTCCCCTATGCTCCCCTTTCACACCTGCACCTCCTCTGCTCTTCTTTTTCTCCTACACGTCCCTTTTCCCATGCAAGTTTTCCATGCACTCTTTTCCTCTGCACCCTTCCTTGTCCGTGTGCATCAAGTCGCCCACACGCCTCTCTCCCCTACATCCCATCCCGCTCGCTACCTACTCTTTGCCTACATGACCCGCTTCCTGCATACCCCATTCTCAGCAGCACCACAATGAAGTTACCCATGCACCCCTGTTTTTACCATTCAGGTCTTTCCCCCTCACACAAGCGCCCCCTTTCCCCCTGCTAGTGCCCGGAGCCGGAATACCTCACAGGGTTAGTAACAGCGTGTCCTGTCGCTCTTCCCGAGTCATTTTAATTTAATTTATTTGTACTTATATAGCGCTCATAGCCAAAGCACTGAACAACATGTAGCCATAACGGTGCAAACGAAAGTTATAATTTAAACAATGATCCATTTAAGAGGAAGAAAGAAAATGTGTTTTCGGATACAAATGAAGGGAAGAGTATGAGGTGTGCGATCGAATAGACAGGGGAAGAGAATTCCAAGGAGAGACAAGAAGGAAAGCATGACTGGGCCGAGGGAGGACCAGGAGCAGACAGGAGGAGTGGGGATTGAGAGCTGAGTGGCCGTGATAGTTGCCCCCAGGATATATAAGAGAAGAAAGAAAGGGAGGTGCCATCCCAGACAAACATTTGAAAACAATGCAAAGTAAATGGTATTGAAGAGGGAACTCAAAGGATAACCATGGAAGTGAGTGGAGTGGCTGGGGGATAGAGCCACGAGGAGTGAGACGACAAATACAGAGAATCGTGGAATTAAAGATAGGACGAAGAGGAGCAGGCTGGTATGCAGGTAACCCAAGAAAAAGAGAAACAGAGTAGCCACTGTATGGAAGCATAATGCTAGAGTCCACGAGCTTGGGTGCCCTGAAAGTTAGGAAGGGGAAAACTACACATATTGACTACATGAAAGTGACAGGCGCAAGTGGTAGATAAAATCTGCGAGGTGAAGGAGAGTGAAGGGAAGAATGGGATACCACGTTTGTGAGCAGAAGTTGAGATGGGTAGATACGTTGGGGGGAAAACAATGGAGGAAGGAGGAATAGGAGAGGGAATTTCAGATGATATGATCGCTTATTTATATAGCGCCTATTCACAATGTGTTTCAAAGGGCTTCAAGGCAAGGGAGGGAACAAGGGAAAATACAACCACATTCTTACAGGCCATGAACAGTAAGGATGTGAAATTAACTATCGTACTCAGCCTGACGACATTTCAGATAGTGCAAGAGCTAAGACATAGATAAGGAAGGGAGGGGGAGAGTGGGAAGGAAATGGAAACAGACAGGCGACTACCGTACTAGGCCTGACGACATTTCTGGTAGAGCCGGAGAAAAACAAAAAGGTGAGGGAGAAGGGTGCAGAAAGGGAGGGGAGGAACAAAACAAGCGACTATCATACTAGGCCTGACGACATTTCAGATAGTGCTGGAGGGGTTGTGGGGAGGAAAAAAAACAGTAATGGGTGGGTGGAGGAAACAGACGAGGTTGCTATCATATTAGGTCCAGGGACAATTCTGATAGAGTAAGTGCATAGAAGAAAGTAAGGGCAGGAGATAGGAAAAGGGAGAAGGGAAAGGAGGAGAAAAAAGAGATTAAGCAGTCAACAAGAGTGGAGAAGCAAGAGTGGAGAGCGAATACAATTGCAGAAGTCAGAGAAATGAGAAGAAAAAACAGGATTTCGGTCTTAGATGAATTTTGATGGAGAAAGTTTGATGACATCCAAGGCTGAAATTGATTGATTGATTGATATTTTATTTCTATCGCGTTCGTACACAAGTGTTTCAGAGCGCGACAAGGCAAGGGAGGGGAACAGGGATCTTACTAGGCCAGTGATATTGAGAATGCGCAAGTGCATGGGAGAGGGGGGAGGAGAAAAGTGCATGGAAGGAGGGAGAGGTGGAAAGTGCGAAGCAGATGAGAAACAGATAAATTACAATAAATAAATAATAAAGGCAACAAACAGTGGTAATGCAGCCAGCAATTTGCAAGTGCTAGGTTTAAGGCAGCAGAAGGGGTATTTCTGATAAGTGCAGGAAGAAAAAGGGGGGGCTGTATGGGTACAGATACAGACCCCAGTGCAAGGGGTGGCCCAGAGGCAGTGCGGGAGGGTGGCAGGATGAGCAGGTACCTGGGCCCAAAAGGCACATGGTGGCCAGGTGCACGGTGCCAAGAGAGAACAGATCAACAGGGGAGAGGGAGAGCGAAGGTAGAAGAAAAGAGGAAGGTCTTGAGGTGCTTCCGGAACCGGAGATGGTTCTCCTCAAGTTTTAGAGTGGCAGGGAGGCTGTTCCAGAGGGAGGCCCCAGCCGAAGATAGAGATCTACCCCCAGCTCGTTTCTTAGAAAAACAACTGACCCTGAGGGAGTTGGAGGTAGAGGAGCGAAGAGCACGAGAGGGGAGGTATTTGCGGTGGGATAGCTGAAGGTATTTTGGACCCAGGCCCCAGAAAGCCTTGTGGACAATTCAGAGGGTTTTGAATTTAATCCTTTCATCCACTGGGAGCCAGTGGAGAGATTTCAGAGCTGGAGAGATACGATCCCAGGGCTTCAGGCCAAGGACAAGTCTTGTAGTCCTGTTCTGGATTAGTTGCAGAGGGCGGAGAGTAGAGGCAGGTAGATTTATATAGAGGCTGTTACAATAGTCCAAGCTAGAGAGAACCAGAGCTTGAGATACCATGAGCTTCTGGGGGAAGTAGAGGGAAGGCAGAGTACCTCTGAGGTGGTGCAGTCGGAAATTTGACTTTTTAGAGACCTCAGAAATGTGGGCAGAGAAGGAAAGGGTGGAGTCAAAGATGACCCCAAGGTTCTTAGCCTCGCAGGTGGGGGTAGGAGGAAGGCCAAGGGAGGCCGGCCAGAGAGTGGGGACAAGAAGGATCAGCTGTGGGTTTCTTGAGAAGAGGATGCACAAAGAGTGCTTCAGAGGGGAGGGGAAGGATCCAGAGGCAAAGGAGTGGTTGCAAAAATCAGCACGGGCCGGAACGAGGGTGTCAATGTGGCCCTTCATGGTTTTAGAGGAACAGGGATGAACCTGTTTTGAAGATGCTTTCATAGATCGGACTTGTCTAGCAACCTCGTCAGGGGTGAAAAGAGGAAAGGATGAGAAGGATGGTGGGAGGGTGGCTAAAGGAGGGTCAGCAAGCACAGATGGTGAGGGAAGAGGAGGAGTGTGGGTGGAGAGAGTGGACAGGATGTCCTGGGTTTTTTAAATGAAGTGAGAGTCAAGGGCATTGCAAAGAGCCTGGGAGGCAACAGGAGGGTAGAGACTACAGCAGGGTTGGCCAGCTCCTTGCAGATTTTAAAGAGTTCAGCCGAGTTTTTAGATGCCGCAGAGACACGAGCTTGAATATGGACTCTGTTCTTGGTAAGGACAGAGAGTCGGTATTGCCTTTGTAGCAGGCGACAGGCCAGTTTGTCAGAGGATGAACAGGAAGTCCTCCATTTCCTCTCAGCTGCCCTACACTTACGTTTAAGTGTAGCTAGGTCTGAGTCATACCAGAAATTGCACTTGGCTTTGGACTTCAAACGGATCCCCATGACAGGGGCAAGAGAATCAATCGTATCAGAAATTGAAGAGTAGAGCAGAGGCAGGGCTGTGTCAGGATGAGAGACAGCCAGAGGTGGAGGGGGGGAGATAAAGTGGCGGCAAAAGCCTCAACTGATACACGCTTCATGGGCCGGATCTCCGAGAAGGTAGGTGCCAGTGTTGGGGCAGGCTTGGCTTGGGGGGAAGAGAGATGAGATGAGAGGAGGGAGTGATCCCTCCAGCAGAGAGGAGTGGTCAGAGGGATGGAGAGGGGGAGGGGGAGGTCAGAGGAGATCAAGACATCAAGTGTGTGCCCTACAGAGTGAGTCGGGCCAGAGGGGAGGATGGATAGGGAGAGGGAGTCGCAGAGGTCACGGAAGAGTACAGAGGAGGAGCAAGGAGAGTCTAAATGTATATTTAGGTCACTGAGGAGGAGGAGCTGAGTGGTAGAGGCCATGAGGGAGTAGAAGAGGTCTGCCCACTCAGAGTGAAATGAGGTGATTTGACCAGGAGGCTGGTAGATGGTAACCACAGTAATAGAATGGGTAGGCGAGAGAGAAAGCCTACAGACAGGGCATTCAAAAGAGAAGTAGGTCTGAGTGGGAATGATAGAGGCAGGAATCCACTCAGGAAAGATCAGGGCACTCCCCCCCCCACCGAACCGGGAGGATCTGGGTGCTGAGAGGATCTTGAAATGCGGAAAAGACAGTCAAAAAGATTAAAATGCAGAGACTCGAAAAAAGATGAAAAGTAAAAGAAAACATGAGTGTCATCTGCATAGAGATAATGGCAGAAAGTGGAGTAGTGAACAGAGAAAACATTAGAGGGCAGACAACAGAACATTGGGGAACACCAAATTGTAGAGGAAAAGGGGAGAATGAGTCCATGAAACAGAATAAGTGGGATTAGCCAAGTAAGAAAGAAACCACTTGTGAGCAGTGTCAGAAATACGTAGTGAAAGAAGCATTGAATAAAGAATAAAAGAAAATGTTATTTAGGATTTATTTATTATTATATACAAAGAATATTGTGATCACCCTCAATTCCTGTATTACTCCCTCTCTCTACTGCAACCAGCTCTGTCCATGTGCCAATCGGTCTCTCATGAACCCAACAAACTCTGCTTGTTTGCACTATCTAGCCCTCGCTTCCCAGATTCTCTTCCTGCCTTCTAGGCTATTGCCAGGGTACCTCACCCATAGAACTTGCCTCTCCTCCTGCACCATTTCGCTCCTTGCTGGACTTCTCTCAGTGCCTGTGCATCTCTCTCCGCCTACACCCTTATCCCTTGCGCTCCAACCTCTCCCCCTGCCTGCTGACCATGCTTGGATACCGTCACTATGTATCCTATATTTTCAAAGTATGCCTCACTCTAACTGCATCCCTCTCTCCTTGCACAATTTACTCTCCCTGGACCCTTTCTCTTTTTGGGGTACCCTCTGTCTTTCTGAACCCCTCTATCTTTTTACATCTCCCTCTTTCTGCAACTCTGCTGAGGGGGAAGCTGTATTTGCAGGCAGTCCCGCCAGTGAGAGAAAAAAGTAGTGGGACTAAGAGAACATAAGAGCAGATCTGTGGAGAGCTGTGTTTGTTTTCTGCCCCCAGCATTCCACTGTGACCTCTGACCCACAGGTCACAAGAGCAGCTCCATCAGTACCAAAGGGGGTGCCATAGGTAGCAACCGGTACCCGTGGCAATCCCCAAATAATGTCCCTGCAGGGAAGAAGGCAGTATGGATGGAGGCAGCAAGCTGGCAGCGGCAAGCAGAGAGAACGAGAGAAGAGAGCAGGCCAGAGGATCATAGGAGAAACAGACCCCGAAATGTCATCAGCATTAGGAGGGGTATAAGGGCGGCAACCAGAGGCAAGAGGTGGAGAAGGCCTAAGACTGGACCTCAAACATGTGGGAAGAAAGGTCTCCAGGGTCTGCCGCAATCTGGCGAGTCTGGCCCTACACCTTTGTCAGAGACTAAGGAGGGATCCAATGAATCAAACCCACCTGGTCACCAAAGGGGACGATAGTGGTTGTGTGTGGGGGAAAGGCACCATATCCTTTACAAGTGAACTGGAGCACTATAACCTTGAATCAAGAAGAAGTGGGCCATTACATTACAAACAGCAATCCTGGTGTTATATCCCTGTAAAGAGTAAATGTGGCAAAGAACCAGCAGGACACTATATCTCTGTGACTAACCTGAGCTAAGAAGCAGCTGGGTGCTGTAGCCCTGTGACTAACCTGAGCTAAGAAGCAGCCGACCGCTATATCCCTGTGACTAACCTGAGCTAAGAAGCAGCTGGGTGCTATAGCCCTGTGACTAACCTGAGCTAAGAAGCAGCTGGGCGATATATCCCTAAGACTAACCTGAGCTAAAAAGTATCAGGGCGCTACAGCCATGCAACTGCCCTGACCTAAGAAGTAGATGTGTGCTATATGCCTGTGACTACCCTGACCTAAGAAGCAGCTGGGTGCAATTTCCCTCAGACTCTGTTTAGTGGAGAGAATCTGGGGAGACCAGAATCCCCACTAAAAAGAGAACCCTGACACTGTTTTATTGGACCTATCCTGACACTAGTAGTTAAGACAGTTTCCACAGGCCAATCCATAATTGCATTTCAGAAAACCAGACCCTTCAGGCATTTACCCCAACCAAGCCCTTTGGGTAAATAAAAACGGTTTGAACCTGCAATTCTAGTATTCTTTGGTCTTTCTATTGGCCACGCTCACCGTTCCCGGTGATTTTAGTGTGCGGAAGCTCCTACACACTCTGCCTCTAGGCTGTCTTTTGTAAAACCTAGATATGTTCAATATAATCCAAAGAGCGGCTGTTCCAACACACTTTCACAGCCACACACTCACAAACTTGGCCTGGATTTGTCATCCTCAGATTCCATCCAAGTTGAATTTCCTTGTCCTTTGACATGGGCAGATCTATTTGGACAATACCTCTTCAAGGTGCAATTCAGAACCAGCAAGGGCAACACTCCCTCAAAGAGTTTCAATTAAAAAAAGAGACTGAAGGACTCTGGATACTGACAACTTGGCTGCTCATCTTGACTCTATGCATGTAACACATGTAGTCTGGTGCCCCATTATCCAGCACCAGCCTCTTTCACAGTTTTACTCCACACCCATATGCTACGTCGATCACTTACAACCTATGAAGGCATCACAGCACGCAAGGCATGTGACACCTCTTAATGCCCGATCTACCTCGTGATCTTGCTGCCACCCATTTAGAAAAAACAAACACTTCTGCAAAAATGGTACATGCCTTGTTCTAATGTTGATAGAAGGACATTATACAACAGCCATGCAGGGGCGGCTCATCCATAATGGGCGAGAGTGTACTGACCAACTGGGTCATTGCCCCCTCTCACCCATTTTGGAGAAGCCAGCCCAGTAAAATATGAGCTGTTGGCTGTTTTTTCTCAACTGAGGGAGAGCTCTTAGCTTTTAAAAAAAGTTTCTCTTTCACAGTTAAATTTCCCCAGCCGTGCAAGCTCAATGAGCCATGCAAGACTGGGGGTGTTTGCTTCCCCAGCCTCGCATGGCTCATTTGAAATGCTGGCTGGGAAACTGCACGTCTGTATGTGCTCCCATGCCTCCTCGCACATACAGACAGAGCAGGCTGGAGTGGGGTGTCTCCGGACCCACGCTCAGGCCATGTACACGCATTTGCAGGGACCAAGAAACTTCCCGATTCCTGTTCATGCTTGCAGGGGGCTGGAGCACTGGAACCTCCGGACTCGCGCAGGTTTTTTTATGTTCATTTTTTAAAATTTTAATTATGTGTATGGATGCGTGGATGGTTGTGTTGTTAGGTGAATGTATGATCATGGATGCTGGTGTAAGTGCTTTCTGTGTGTATGTTGTGTAAATGTGTGTGTTTGCATGTTCGTTTATTTAGTATTTAAATATGTGTATGGATGCGTGTATGCTTGTGTTATAAGTGAGTGCATGATGGATGCTCATGTGAATGAAACAGTGTTTGCTGCGTATGTGTTGTCTAATGTGTGTTTTTATGGCCATTTATTTATTAAGTATGTGTATGGATGCGTGTATGCTTGTGCTATGATAGTGCATGATGGATGCTCGTGTGAATGAAAGAGTGCTTGCCGTGTGTAGATTGTGTACATGTGTGGGTGTGTGTGTTTATTATTATTTAAATATGTGTATGGATGCATGCATGCTTGTGTTATGAGTGAGTGCATGGTGGGTGCTTGTGACTGTGAATGAGACAGCGAGCGCTTGCTGTGTGTATGTTATCTAAGTGTGTGTGTGTGTGTGTGTGTATGCTGGTCCGAGATGATTTTGGCGAGTGGGGGTAGGAGGTTTGTACAGCAAAGGCATTTTAAAAATGCCCTTGTTGCACAAACCCCCTCCCCACCGGCCAAAATCAGCTATCGATCTGAGGTGCTGTGGGGCCCAGCGGACAGGGATGGCATTATCTTTTTGGACATCTATCATAGCTGTCCAGTAAAAAATACCACACCTGCCCCCCTGTCTCCCAGCGCCTTGCATATACACAAAATCACTTTGATTGTGTGTGTTTGGCGCTGCGAGTCTCAGGGGACATGCATGCTATTTTTTTTACTGGACATCTATGATAGATGTCTAGTAAAAAAATACCATACCTGCCCCCCTGGCACTCCTGTGCCTTGCATACACACATAAGCACTTTGAGTGTGTGTGTGTGGGGGGGGGGGGGACACTGTGAGGCACAGGTGACAGGTATGGTATTTTTTTTACTGGATATCTATGATAGATGTCCAGCAAAAAATATCACCCTGACCCCTGATCCCCTAGTGCGTGGCATACATACATAACCACGTTGATTGTGTGCGTGTGTGAGGAGCTCGGGACCCAGGGGACAGGCGTGTCATTTATTTTACTGGACATCTAAGATAGATGGCCAGTAAAAAAAACATGCCTTACCCAGTGCCCCCCAGCGCCTCACAACCACACTTAATCACATTCATCATTATTGTGATTATGTCTGACTGCAAGGCGCTGGCACACCATGGTGTAGGCATGTCATTTTTTTTACTGCGCATGGTTGATAAAGCAAGCATGATAAGTGTTAAGTAGCTAGACTGGCATTTCAATGCAGCCAGTTCAGTCATTTTGTATTGTGGTATGGAATTTTGTATTGGGCATCGTTGGTAAAGCAAGCATGACAAGTGTTATTATGAAGCAAGACCATCACTTTTATGCACTTAGTCTAGCCATTTCTTATTGCGGTATGACATTTTGTATTGGGCATCTTTGATAAACATAAAGCAAGCATGATAAATGTTATTACGTAGCTCGACTGACATTTTAGTACAGCCAGTTTGGACATGTTTTCATACTTTGGCATGCATTTTTAATAGTAAAGCTAACTGGAGTATGTGGGATACTGCCAAATATTGGAAGAACAAACATGGAAATGTTTTCTTATAGTATCATTACTGGCATTATGCACAAAGCAAACATGAGTAGGTTCTTGTATGGGAATAATGTCTCGGGAGGATAGCTCAGCGGCAATGTGCTCACCTTGGAAGCAAGACGACACGGAGCAACACAGGTTCGATCCCCGGGTCTGTGCTTAGAAACCTCTGGATATTAAGCGCCTTATAAATAACCTATCGTATCATGATAGGGTATAATGTTGCAGTCAGCATGGAAATGTTTGGGCACAGCCAGTGTGAAAATGTTTTATGCTGGCACATATTGTGGGAAAAGGCATGAAAGAGTGTTGGAGAAATGCTCCTATGAAATGCTAATGGATTTTTGTTATGAGTTACCCTACAAAACCCAATTGCAAACTCTTTGGCTTTTTACCCAATTTTTCTAAAAAGTGTGCTCTAAAATGCACCATCATTATATTTTTAACTCGGGTGGGTGAGAACCCCCGAAACTCCCCTTAAGCGGGGTGGGCTCCCTCGCTACGTTCAGTCGCTTGGCAATATCAGTGACAAATATTTACACCTCTCCAGTTAAATTCACCAGCCGTCTGCAGCCATGCCTCGTATGGAGCCATGATTGTATTTAATAAAAATAACTATTATACACAGCAAATGTTCAAGTGATGCTAAGTGAAAAACGAGTCTTGAACTGTGAAACGACCGTGTTACCTTCTGTACTTGAAAATAAAATAAAAATATCTAAAAATGTGATTCAAACTTGCAGCAGGGAGACACCGATGCAATAAGCATTACAGGAAACTAACATTAATTTAGGCTCAGTCCCAAGCTTACGTTGTCAAATACTTCTGACTGGTTGCAACCATTAGCCCCGGGCCCCCCTTTGTACCCTATAGTAGAAACAGCTGGCCATACCAACCTTCAGTAAATTCTCTTATATTACGAACATTGCTAATGACTCTCTCTGCCAATGGCCTCCTCTTAAAATTGCTATACTTGCCTCTGCTGAAGAAACGACTCTTTGAGCATGCAGAACCGGGGACTGTCTGCCCTATATCTGAACTTCCTGTCTCAGCAAAACATTCAGATTAAACTGCGCTAACCCCTCTATAAACGCATGTGGAGGAGGACAATCCCTTTGAATCCTTGCAAGCGGACTGCACAAAATGAGCTCAGACATGCGCGCCTCACAAGCTGAGGACCACTGGAGACAAACGTGGCCTCCCTGAGGTTTTCCACACCACTACCCACTGCATCTTGTGACATTTGTGAAGGAGTCTCCTCTTGCGCTTGGATCATGTCTTTCCTTTCTCATAGACGAAAAAGGGCCCCAATACTCTTTTTCTCCATGGAACCTCTAAAGGTTAGGCGTGGAGTCCCACAGGGTTCTGCTGTAACACTGCTTCTTTTGAATATCTATCTGTACCCCTTCTCTGACTGGATCAACTCAGTCTGTCTCAGATGCTTAAACCAGTGAAGGATGTCCTCCTGCCATAATACTGACACGCCTGGGACCTTTACAAATTGCATCTATGCAGTGAATGGCAAAAAACGCAGTACTTCTTCTTGGTCCTCCACACTTGGCTTGTGCTCTATATGCGATGTGATACAAAATACACAACCTGCTACTATTTTTCCACGAGATTGGGCCTCCAATCACTACTCACACAGTTTTGTCAAAAAGTCACGTACTGCATTTGGAAACGCGGGACATCGTTTTATTGGTGCCCAGGCTTTGTTTGTCCTGTCCGAACAGGTCCCCATTCTGAGATCTTTGCACTGACTTTCAGTGCAAAGGTTCATTCACTTTAAAGCGCTCTGTGTGCCTCATTAAAAAGAATGTACCCACTAGCTGGACAAGTTCCACTTCTGCCAGAATAGTCTGTTCCATTGTTCTTTTTTTTTTTTAGAGGACAAGCATTTTCCATTTTAACCCTGACACTCTGGAACGACTTACCCCTGTGGATGACAAACACAAAGGTCTAACTGCAGTTATGTAAACAGGACAAAACGTGGCTACTTCAAGCATGAACCCACAATGCAGCAGGTTTTAGGGCCCTTGGTCAGAGAGAACAGGGGTCCATAAGGGAGTAGCTGCTAGAAAGGTGGCACAAGGAAGAACTGGAGCAATCACAGGGGAAATCCCAAGAGTCAAGGTAAACAAAGGCTCGAGAAAAAAAACCCATAGGGAGGCACTATAGCTTACGCAACGGGCAGTGAACACCACTGAGACGCAAGGATGGATGTGCGGATGCTGATTTTATACTATATCTAAAGAGCTTACTAGCCAGAGGTGTGTAAAGAGCGTGTCCAGTCATTTTATCAGCGACAAAACAGAGTGGTACATAACAGAGCGGACAATAACACTGAAAAACAATGGAAAGTTTAAATATAGGGTAGTTGGGTAAGGGGTTAAAATGGGTCGGGATGCGGGTGGCTTTAAAAGGGTGGAAAAAAGGGGGGCTTGAGGGGAGACCACCCCAAATTTAAAAACAATAAAAAAACAAATCAGTGTTTTCTGGTGTTTTGTCCACGATGAAATTTACCACTCTGTAATTGTGGTCGGTAAGATGACATATAACCTCTAAAGAGTAGTGTCGGTTGTACCTGTTCATAGGCCAAAGGTGCATGCCAGGACAGCAACACTACTCTGCATGCCTTTGTGGGGTTTCTGTTAATTTGCTGAGATCAGTGGGTGGCAGACATCTTGTAACACCAGTCATGCGGTCAACCGCAACTGGTGAATGCTAGCCACGGAAGCGGAAGCACAGGAGCGGAGAAGACGCTGCAGAGAGAGAACTGGAAAGTGGAAGGTGCAGCACTGGTAAAAATAGGGCGTGGCCTGTGGAGGCATGGGATCCCCTGTGGAGGCTGGTTGCAGGGAACACCGCCGTGAACACACGCACCGCGGGATCACCAACAACAGGGAGCATCGGCCGCGATAGGCCACTTGCTGGCAAAAGTCATGCTTTAGAAATTTCAAACATTAAGATACAGATTTATGTTAGAACAGAAGGTCTTTTGTGATTCTTGGCAGGTATGTGCCAGAACCTAGAGAGTGTTTTGGTAACGTAGTCGTATGTAATAAAAATCTATTTGAAAAATTGCTTCCTACAGCAGAGCAAAACGCATCCTTTGAGAATTGAGCGACTCGGGAAAAATAATTCTGACTAAAGATCTTACTCTACATCGGCTGTACTAGTGTCACTGCTTGTAAGCCTTGGGCTTAAAAAATAGCAGATCAATTCTTTGTGAAGGCCATCTGCGGAAGTCAAAGTCTTGGATTAGATATTAGGCCTCGTTCTTCTCCTGAGATAACGCGAATTGCAATAGAATTGAAGCTGAAATTATAACTAGTCGTACATTTTTAGAAACAATAGCACCCAAAGACAAACCATAATCAAGAATAATGTGCACTGCAAACTAATGTGGACTTTAGATGGCCTGACTGTCCATTAGCAGGGGCTGTGTTTCATTACTTCAACTCTTTTGCGTCTTTTGGTATTACACAAGAGTGGTACGGAGTCATGAGATTATATCAAATGGTTGAATCTTTGTCATTTCCATTACTGTGTACTTATTTCCATCAACTTAAAAATAATAATAATAATAATAGGAATAATAATAAAACAGAGATATGTAGAAAACATATGTAAAACAAGCTTAGCCCCACTCAAAAAGGTGAAGTCCAGCCCAAACTGTTGAGCCACGGGAACAAGCTTTATTTGCAGAAGGGGAGTCGCCTTCTGCAATGGCATGGCAGGCTATAAAACAATGGTGTGGGGGCCTGAGGGTGCCCAAAGCAATGCCAGTGGCTACATGTATTCAAAACCTTCCATCCATTACACTTCGGTTTTGCTAAAGTCCACCCGAGTGGGATGTAGGTCCCGAGCCTGCTTTGCTTAGAACCCAACCTGCACTTTAGTGATGATGCCCAAAGAGGCAGAAACATGTCTGGAGTTACCTGTGGTCAGGGATGTGACCTAGCAGTTTGCGCAGAACTGACCCTTTTGGGGTGGGACCAAGCCTGATATGCATATGGTCTTTTGCCATCTTTAATGAACTGGCCGGCTGAAAAACAAAAGGTTTGGAGGTTTTCCGAGAGCAATGCCAGTGGTTATGAATTAGTCAAAACCTTCCACTCATCACCCTTTAGTTTTTCAGCCAAGAGATGCTGTATTGAGATCGTGCGAAGAGTCATGAAGATACATCAAACAGGGAAGGTGAGGTGGTGCAGGAGAGTGAATACACTCAAATAAAGCACAAACAAAATATCATACTGAAAACACAGGGATACTGCAAGCTAACGAGTATATGTAGTGGCAGATATGTATGCATGCTCAGACAGGCAGACTTAAAAATACACTGTATAGGAGCGTTAGTGAAGTCCGAGACACCAGCACCAGTGAAAAACAATCATGCGGACCATGAGGAACATTTTCAAGTAAGTTTCAGAAAAGAGAATGTAAGACATTATCTCAATTTCTTAATGTTTAATTGTAGATGGAGGACTCGAGTAACAGAAGAAATTGTTTATAACACGATGGAGAAAAGTTATGCATGAAGCCTAAATTCTGTGAAAATGAGGTGGGGAGAAGATCACAGGGACGGGAAGAGGAATGACGGTAGCAGCAGAACAAAAAGGTTTGATTTTTAGATAAGGATGTCTGGAAAGTGGTTCCCGATCCAGGATCCAATCGCAGAGATGAATCCTGAGATGACTTTGCAATGAATCATTAAAGGGCAAGGGTACACTGGCCGTGCGGCAGAGGCAAATACTTCCGATGTTTTGCACTACGACTTCCATGATCTCTCACCATTGACTGTGCAGGCTGGGACTGATCAGAGTTGTAGTCCAACAACATCAGAGAGCCTATGGCTGCAGACCCCCGCGATGCACAGGGAAATCAATAAAGATTTAGAACCACTCAAGGTCAATCCATTTCCACTGACCACAGAATGGTGGCTTATTTGTACCGGAAGGTGCCAAATACCATGGATAGCTTTTTATTGCGGGGAATCAAGTCCTTACCTGGATAACAATTTCAAGCATGTCTAGAACGATCAAATTAGCTTCTGTAGCCAGGTTCCCACTCATTAACGCTTCTTGGTCGACCTCAGCCTTTGTCCTGCAAGACACAGAAAAGATCACACACGGAGGAGACAGCATTCACACACTGTCTGCAGAGAAACTTTTAATGGGCTAATACGAGAAAATGGGCCTTTTCGGGGTCAGCCCAAGCAGCGGTGGACTTGGGACCAAAAGAGGCCCTGGAAATAATGTTCAAAGTGGCCCCATATTACACATTTTCAGCAAGCCCAACCCTTTTATTATGCAAACATTGGGAAATAGCACATTGGGAAGAGGCCCAGGGTGGAGAGGCCTACGGGGAAATTTCCAGAGTTCCCTATAGGCCAGCCCACCCCTGAGCCCAAGGCCTTCCGTGTGTGGCTATAGAATGGTCACAACCCAAATATGACTTTTTTAATTCAATCAGAATTCCAATTCTTTGTCATGCCAGAGCATATTCCTTGTGTGCAAGTGACGTACAGGTGCCAGTACATTGATTGCATTTCTCCCTAGGCTTTTGTTTGCAATGCATTTTACATCGTACCTAAAAATGCTAGGCCAAGCTGTAGCACGCATGAATACTACAATTCAAAAGGCACTTGGTCCCATTAAAGGTAAAACGTGTGGTTCTTGTGTGCATGTTGTTGGCTTCGAGAAACTGGAGTTTCAGGTGTGAGAGGAATGCACGTGTCTGCCTTTTCTACTTATTTGAGAAAATAACTCACTTGTCTAGCCTCTCATTAGCCTGGCGCCACTGCGTCTGCTCCTTTTTCCACCTCAGGTTCTCATTGAGCCCAGCAAATCTATCATTCCCTGAAAAAGACAAGAAGAATACATCGGTGTTAAAAACAGCCCGGGTAGAGCCGCATTAAGGGCAACCTGCACAGAATAAGCTCAGCTCCGTGGCTACTTAATGGCGACAGGCCTGCCTGTGGGGTCCGTGAACTGTAGCCAAGCGAGCAGCATTGGGTTACTACTACCTGGGAATGCTACGCGGGTGGGGCGTGTGAGGAACAGCAATTCCCTGGAGTCCTGGGGCCAGCTGCAAGTCTTTTTCCAGAGGTTTCAGAAATCTTTCTAGTGGTAGAAGTGCCTGAGAAGAAGTAGGGCAACTAGGTTTCCTACTGGCCTGACCCCGCTCCCCACAAACCACCTCGCTACCCCCCTCCCACCTGCAATCCAAACCCCCAAACACACCTGCAGTTTAAGGGAACGTTCAGTGCAGTGCCCACAAAGTGCACGTTTCAACTTCTTCCTGCACTTTTATTTTAAAACGAAACCATTCCGGAAAGGTTTTCTTTTAAAAATAAAAGTATAGGAACAGTAAAACTTAATAGAGAAAAGTAGAAGAGTACCACTGCCAACCACTCCCGCCCTCTTCAAACACTGCGCATGGCACCCTCCCAGAGACTCCTCTTGATAGCATATGTTCTTTCAGCTGGTAGGGCCTACACTCGAGGCATGCACTAATGCTGAGCCAGCACTCTTATTTGCATTCCTCCTCACCATCTCCTTTGAATGTCCCTTCTCCTGCTTAATCCTCCTACTTTTTCTTTTTCTATTAATATTTAGCCATTATTTATTTAATTACTATTTTACTCTTTCTTACCCCTTCTAGTTGTGATGATATTTCTGTGCATTTCAAATGAATTTTCATTCTTGTTTCCCCTAAACCTATTGTCCACAGAGAAGGTTTTTAAATGGGCCATCTAAAATATGGTTCTGTTCAGAACATGCCCATGATCACCTGTGCCCACTCAGGGGGCATGGCCAGCGCGCATGGAGTGAGGTCGACTTCCCAGAGAGCTCCTGCCCATGATCCTATAACATTCGACATTGCGGCATTTAAATTAAGGAAGTAGAATTGAAAAGAAGCTGAGGCATAGAAGAACCCTTTTGCCACCCTCGACCACGTCGGTGGAGAAAATCAGCAACGGAAACGCTGGAAACGAAGCGTCCGAAGAGACCCCCCGTGGCACCCAAAATGGCGGCCGCACCAAGCAGCCTGTAACAGGGAGGCGCTTGAGGATCTGCGGGGCTGGAACGCGAACTGGAGACCTTCTCTGGGCTGCCGCAGCGACTCGCCTTCAACATTAATAAGGGAGACATTCCCTTTACGTTTACACGGCCCCGATCCGCAGTTGGGGGTGAGGACCCTGAGAACACTCTGGAGCATCGGAGGGCTGCAGGACCCCAAGGGCCCCGGACAATGAGGCCGAGCAGAACCGGTCGAGCCACCTACCGCAAGCCCCGTCGGCCCACCCAGAGGGAGCGCCGGCGCTCTGGAATAACACTTCCCGGCGCTCCACACAGCTGTGGGACTGGGAACGAGATCTGCGGATCCCAGAGAGACCCGATCGCGGAAGGCTCCCCCAGCACACATCAAGTAGGAAATCAGCCCAGGAATTGGAGTGGAGGACCCGAATACGTGGGCCGTTCTGGGCGGCCGGGAGTCTACGAGGCGGTCAAGACAGCTGCTGAGAAGCACAAGAGGCACACAGACTCGAACAGGGCCCCGACGAGGGACACATCACGCCAATCGGGCCACAGAATCCGGCAATACAGCCCGGGTAACACCCGTGGGCTCACCAGAAGCTAAAACGAAGTAAGTGACTGCCCCCCACACTAACGATCACCGCCCCACTCCACCATCCTTTGGCTAGTGGCAGCTACCCGCCTGGAATGGCCCACAGATAGTAAACTAGGCACCGCACCATAGGTGGAACTCTCGATCGGCATAGACGCGGCAAGGAGTTGAACCTCCGCTCCATCTGCCTGCTATATAAGACCGGCTGGGGAGAAGACGGATCAGCAGGGGATCCAAACCCATAGCTGCAAAACTCCCGAACGAGGGCTGCCCACAGTAGACTAAGGAGACCACAAACTGACCACAAGACTAAAGCAAGTACCACACTGCATTAAACTAGAATCCTTGTGCAGAGAAATGTCTCCTCCCAAGAACAGATCCAAAACTGTAACAATGGACTCTTTCACCACAGTCCGACCGAAGCAACAGCCGCCACAGGAGGCCAACGCCATAAACGAGTCACCGACCCCGGCTGTTGACCCCCGAGACTCCCAGATCCTACAGGCTATCTCAGCACTAAGAACATCCATGGAGGATAAGATAGGTGAAATAAAATTGGACATACAACTGATGAGGCAAGATGCACGAAACCTGACCGAAAGAGTGACCAACACGGAAGCCTCCCTACAGGAAACTCCACACAGGAGCTAAAAGCGAAAGTTAAAGAGCTGGAATCGACAGTGGCTCGATTGGAAACACGCTCCGAAGATGCAGAAGGCCGAGCCTGACGAAATAACGTCCGAATACTCGGGATTCCAGAAGACATGGAGGGCCCGGACCCCACTGAGTTCAAAGAATCACTGTTGCTACAGGAAATCGGAGCAGGTGAACTCACTCAGGGGTTTTCCGTGTAGCGAGCTCACAGATCCCTCCAGAAGCGACCACCCCCCGGGTCATACCCGCGACCAACGATAGCAAAAATTTTAAACTTCAGGGACCGGGAGACAATACTGAGGTTTTCAAGAGAAGGATGAGAGATCAAGAGGGAAGGTGCGCCAATAGTCATGTACCCTGACTACACTTCTGTGGTGCAACAAGCAAGAAACTCTTTCATACCGGTAAAGGCCAGACTACGGAAACTTAACCTTAAGTATATGCTACTGTACCCAGCTAGACTTAAAGTACTTTATAACGGAAAGGCAATCTTCCAGAGACCCCAGCTGCAGCAAACTTATGGCTCGAACACAATAACCTTGCGGAAGATACTGAGGAAATGGTGAAAGGTAACAAACGCTAACTTTGAAGACTGGAACCACACGAGTAGCTGAATGCCGTACTATATAAGGTGATAATTCCTAAATAAACCTTAATGCTGCATCAAGTGGACATCGCAATTGGGCAGGGACTTGGAGGCCCAGGTGCAAGATTGCCGATGACCTGCCCCATCCGAAACGGTGCAGGCAAAACGCCTACACACCACCCGAACCAAAAGACCTGGAGAGGCCTGGAAGGCTCGGGAGCCCCCGAGCGTTGTGAGTTTGAAATAACTGCTGGGGGCAGTTTCTTATTGTTCTTTTTGGTTAATCCATTCCAGGGAGTGGAAGTTGGAAAAGTTGGTAAGTCTCCAAATGAAAAAATGCAACCAAAGGGCTGGTGGACTGAAACGGAGGTCTCGACGGGTCAGAATCCACAATTTAGAGGAGACTTTGGGGCCCTCAGTATGACCGCATACACTTCTGGGAGGAGAGGGCATCCCCCGAATTTCCTGCGAAACCAAAATGGCTATGCACATTAAGGTAATGACTTGGAATGTGAGGGGCCTGGGCACTTACCTCCGCAGGAACAGGAATAAATCCTACCTACACAGGAAAAGAGTGGACATAGCCCTACTGCAGGAGTCTCACTGCACTATTGAAGAGGATGCAAAGCTCAGGGAACACTGGAGGGGACAGGGTTTTGGAGCCCCCTACTCTAAATATGCCAGAGGGGTCTACACCTGGTTCAACCCCCAAGTACCATTCCACTTAAATAAGATGGCGAAGGGCCCAGAGGGTAGATACCTGATAATATGGGGGACTTTCGAACAGAGAAAAATTTGCATAGTGAATTCATACTTCCCCAACAACATCCCAGCCCACTTAAAAGTACTAGGTGCCAAGATGTTGCAATACCGAGATGGCTTCTTTTTGTGGGGAGGCGATTTCAATTGTGTCCACAACCCAGAATTCGACAGGTCCTGGCCTCCAGCAAAAGGCCCTTCCGCTGTCACCACGTCCCTGAATGCCATGGTCAGGGAACTGGACTTGATAGATGCATGGCGGGAACTACACCCAGACGAAAGAGGCTATTCGTACTACTCATCCCCACAAACTCCATACAAGGCTAGATTATTTCTTCATAAGTAAGGAGCATTTGCCTCAAATAGGGGGCACGCAATATCTAGGGAGGACTATATCTGACCACTCCCCACTCCTGTTAGACTGCCGCCACAATAGTCCCAGACCACCCATCTCCATGTGGAGGATGCCTGCGGAGGCCTTGAAAGACCCGACCTTCAGGGAGGAGCTACAAGAATCCATAGAGAATTATATAACGGAAAACTCTGCTAGTGTCGAACATGTTAGCATGCTATGGGATGCCTTAAAGTTGGTGACACGGGGAGAAGCTATCGCGAAAGCTGGGGGCATCAGGAGAATATTACGGGATGAATTAGACCAGAAAGAGCGGGAGATCCTAAGACTAGAGGCCGCCTCGGTAGACACCCCGAAGAGGGAGGAAGATCTCAGAACTCTTAGAGAGGACTGCTCCGGGGCGTGGAACAGACTAGCCAAATTTGATTTTAGCACTAGAACGAATAGAACACATGCAGAAATAGATAAACCTGGCCGGTTGCTAGCCTGGCTCTGCAAAAGAGAACACTCCAGGCATATAACTACTACACTGCAAGATGAACAAGGCACAGAGCATAGAACCCAGCAGAGCATCAATGATACCTTTAAGTGCTTTTATGCACAACTATACTTCCACACAGACAGGGTCCCACAAGAACAAATATTAAACACTCTAGAGAAAATAGATCTGCCCAAATTATCTCCTGCACAGTCTGAAACCTTAGAGTGACATCACATCGGAAGACATAACAGAAGCTATTAGATCCCTAACCACGTGCAAAGCCCCGGGATGTGACAGGCTCCCCCCGAATTCTACAAAGCATTCGAACCCTCCCTGACGCCCTTACTACACCATGTCTTCTCAGAGACCTATGAAAGAGGTATCCTACCCGACAGCATGAGGGAAACCCTAGTGATCCCAATGCTCAAGCTCAATAAACCTCCTGATCGGTGCGACTCCTATCGCCCGCTTGCCATGCTCAACTATGACGTTAAAATATTAACAACAATACTAGCAAAGCGGCTATCCAGAGTGATAGGAGACATAGTGCACAGGGACCAGAATGGTTTTATACCTGGTCGTTACACGTCCCTAAATTTGCGCAGGCTTCAGCACATCATAGCCCAAACTAAGACAAGTGATGAACGGCTTGCACTACTATCCTTAGATGCCATTAAGGCATTTGAGTCCATATATTGGGAGTGGCTGGTAGCGGTTCTGGAGGGATTTGGAGTCAGTCAGAGATTCCTCAGATGGGTCAAGATTCTTTACAATAAACCAAGGGCTAGGCTGAAATCAGGGAAATATGTGTCAGATGCATGGGACATTCTTAGAGGTACTAGGCAGGGCTGCCCACTCTCCCCTATGCTCTATATTTTGGGATTAGAACCCATCGCAATCTATTTCAGGCAGCAGTTTTTTGATGCAGGGATAAGGCTAGGAGGAATTGATCACATTATCTCACTATATGCGGATGATGTTCTGATATATGTTAACAACCCTCATCTTAACGTGCCAACAATACTGTAAGTCCTTGACAACTATGCCAAAGTTTCTGGCATACAATTTAGCAACACTAAATCCTGCTTGTTCTCCCTGGCAGGCCTGAAAAACAAAAGAAGAGCGCTGAGGAGCTCCCTCCGGTGGGCGTAAAGTGGCAGACGGCTTCTTTCCGATACCTCGGGATCCAGATAATGCACACTCCGGAGCTGATGCACGAGCACAACACGAAAGCTGCAATACCCACACTACGTAAATCCATAAGATTTTGGACAAAGCTTCCACTATCCATGCTAGGTAGGGCCTCGATAGTTAAGATGATCATCCTCCCTAGATTCCTATAGGGGTTCCAAAATGTGCACTTCTACATCACAAAACCCTTCTTCCAACTTCTTGACACAATAATCAGAGAGTTTTTATGGGGAAGAGGCAGACACCGGGTGGCCCTATCCACCTTAGTCTTACCATACAAACAAGGGGGGATCCAACTACCAAGTCTAGAAAAGTACTACCTTGCAGCTCAGTTGAGCTATGTGTCCAAGTGGTTAGCAGATGAGGCCACCTCGGAGACCCCCCTGCTACAAGCCATGATCTCCCCAATTCGACTGAAGGAATTGATCTGGGCCCCTCAAATTCTGCTGCACAGACCACAATTTCCAGAATATGGCACAGAACCAACACGGTGTTGCGCTTGAAGCAGCCATACTCCCAAGAAGTGCCAATAATTTCAGGGCTTGGTAAATCTGACACCAACCTACATAGCATTAGGCTCTGGGAAAATAAAGGGGTGTACACTTGGGGTGACCTGTACACGGAAGGTATATTCAGGGAGTTCACTGAGTTACAGGCGGAAGAGGACATTCACGCCGGCCAATTCCTGTGGTACCAAAAGATCTGCAAAATAGCACGCACGAAATGGACCACCTGGCCAGAGGATCGGAGGCAGATCCCTTCTTGACACTGCTGTATAATCTGAACAAAGGACGGAAGGCAGTATCTCAAATCTATAGTCTTCTAAATGGCACCCCCAACCCTCGTAGTGCTGCACTAAGGACCTGCTGGGAATTGGACATGGGACAAGAGATGTCAGAAAAAGAATGGGAGAGAGCACAGTCATTCCCAAAAGAGGACTCCAGGAACCAGAGATTTCGATTAATACAGATAAACGTGCTATACCGCATTTACTTAACCCCGAGCAAAATAACAATGTTCAACAAAACTGCTCAGGCACAGTGCACCTGGTGTGGGACGGATGGGGCAGACCGGATCCAAATGCTGTGGAACTGTAACAAGGCACAGAACCTCTGGTCAAAAGTGAAACAAACTTGTAAAGAAGCAGAAGTAACTAGGTATAAATGGACCCCAGCTGAATGCCTCCTAGGCAATTACCCCAGACTGGCCAAACTCAAATATACTGTTAAACTAATGGACTTGCTGTGCATAACGGCCAAGAGAACTATTGCCATGGCCTGGAAAAGGCCCGCAGGACCGAATTATAAAGTATGGCGCAAAGAGCTTGAAAGATGGGTCGAACGCTGAAACAAGAGCCTGGGAGGACAGTGTAGCCAGATCCACCGAAGACTCGAGCATGGCCCTAGCAGCATGGAAAGACACCATGTCTAGATTGTTTCGCTCCTCTGATGATAAACCCCCCTGAACAATTCACCCGGTCGACCATCTGATCCACACGTCCGACTAAAACACTCGAAACTAGGCCCCCACAGCCCCGGATTATATCTGGAAAGATTCCACCCAACCCCCGACGCCCAATCACCTACCCTGTTCGGAAACCTGTCAACTATCATCCACCCCTAATAAGGAGACAGTTAATGTTAATTTGTTATGCGAATGTTGTTGTTTATTTTGTAAAGGCACAATTTCAGTAAACAAGTCGGCTATTCTGAACAAATAACCCGACCAGTAATATTGTATGATGATGATAACTATAAATGCCAATAAACACATTTTAAAATAAAATAAATCACCTGTGCCCACTCAATGACTTTCTCTCTGTAGGACTCACACTAACATGGATCCCGAATTAGCCTCCGCTCACTCGCAACCTTCCACCATTAAACATTGAGACTTATTATTACACAGAATTTACCTTGTGCTGTTCCGGGGTATATTTGTTTACGATGCATAAAATGTGCCCTATCACACTTTATTTATTTTGGCTGGGGCTCGAGAAAGCTAAGGCTAGGGTATCGCTGAAGTGAAGAGGTTATCTTAAATCAAAGGATTTGGCTTAGAATATCTCTATTGGCTACAGGAGTAAAGTGGGGTTTGCTCCCTCGGCATACCCCAGGGTGGCTTGAAAAGCAGTGTTCTATACAAGGACAAGGCAACAATAGAAATTGTATTCATCAGTCAAGAATGCAGGGAATGATGACTGATTTATCAAGCTCTATCCTCTATCCTAATTCTGCTCGACCTTTCTGCTGCCTTTGACACTGTCGATCACTCTAATCGCCTTAATACTCTCTTTCATCTTGGGATTCACGATCGTGCCCTTGCCTGGATTGAATCCTACCTGGCACCTCGCCAATTCTCTGTCTCCTGGAGGAAAAGCAACTCTGAACTCACTCCTCTAAATGTTGGTGAAGGCACAGTCTTGGGTACGCTCCTCTTTACACTCTACACCTCTGCTCTTGGGTCACTAATCTCCTCCTTTGGGTTCTAGTACCAACTCTTTGCGAACGACACCCAAATCCTCTTCTCGTTTCGTGAACTCTCCTCTGATCTCTCCATCAAAATATCCAACTGTCTCTCTGCCATTAAATATTGGATGACTTTACCCTTTCTGATGTTAAACCCTGCCAAAACAGAGGAGCTCTTCGTCCTTGCCAAATGCTCTCTCTCATCTCATCCACTGCCAATCTAGTTCCCACCTGACACTCTCCCCTACTCTCCTTCAGCTAGAAACCTCTGTGTCATCTATGACCCTTCTCACACTTTCTCTACTTGCATCTCTGAATTCGGGCCCAGAACTCTGACGACCCAGCTACACACCTGTACTGCACTGCCTCCTGACAACCCTTGAACTTGGGTCTGTATCTGCAACCCTACTGTCCCTTTACCTGCACTTATCAGATACCCGTTGTCTGCGCTTAATTCTTGCACTTGCCACCTGCTGGCCGCACTACCTGTTGTTCTTTTTGATTATGTGTTCAGCACTTTCCACTCCTCCCCTGCCCCTTGCACTTTCCCCCTTCCCTCTCCCCTGCACTTGCGCGTTCTCTATGTCACTCGGCCTAGTAAGATCGTTGTTTTGTCATCCCTTGTACCCCTCCCTTTCCTTGTCGTGCCCTGAAACACTTGGGTATGTCTAATGTTGGTTGTCCTTAATCTATGTCTACTTATGTATTGTCCCCAGTGACAGCTCTATTTACTGCCCTCCACAATCTGGTCAAATCTGATTTCATGTCTGTTGACTGTTCTTTTGTGATCAAAAGAGCATTGTTCCTCCCTGTACATAAATAAATGTATAAGCTCCAACTCTTATAACCTGGACCCAGTATTGAATAGCCGTGATTGAGTTGCTACATTTACACTGCATGCTATACCATGTTACCAGTCTACTGTTGTCTAGAACAAAAGCGTTTTTTCTTTTTTGCCTAGAGAAGGGGGGGTGATAAAATAAGGGGACCCTCTTAGAAGAAGGAGTTTCCAATCTTTTCTAGTAGGCCACTGTTGTTGCCTGTGCTGTTCCTGTTCACCCGTTGAACAAAGCAGGCGCCGTTTTCATACGTTCGGAATGGCTGCCCTTTCTGTACCTGTTCTATGCATGCAGTAAGGACCCATTGCTCCCCACTTCTATAACTGTTATCTTTATGTGAATGAAATTGCTCTGCAGCTGTGCATGCTGTGTGAGAGATGAAGTTATCTTATCTGTTCACCTTGCTGTACCTATTCTCTATGCGAGAGCTATTGCCAGTGCTGTTACTGCCTTGTGTGATCGGGATGTTCAGACTACTGCTGCACGTACAGTGACTGGATGGATTGTGAGTATGTTTTCAGATGATGGTGTATTTCTGTGTGTGGATGCCACTGCATGCTTCACAATTAAAACACACACACACACACATTGTCCACAAACATACTCACCACCCATCCATCTATCTATCTATCGACCCACACATCCATCCATCCATACAAAAATGCACCAAGCATCCACCAACTAACCCATTCACGCAACCACACACATCTTCATCCACACATATATCCACCCTGTCAGGCAAACACATAACCATTCTACCATGCATCTATTCTTCCAGCCACAAAACCATCCACACTACACAAACTCACCACTTAACCCACTCACACACTCATCCATGCATTCATCCTCTGCCCACTCATTAAGCCATGCACACCACTGGGGATACGCTAACTCATCCATTCACCCACTAACTACATGTGCAAACTGCCCATCTGTCCATTTTCCAAGGTGACATGCACTTGAGTGTGTGAATCTTTTAATGCTGCGGCCTAGTGCAGCCTTTGCCTTTAACAGTAACATTAATTTGGCAAACTTTCGTTTTACAAGTGTTCTTTTAAAACACTTGAAAATCATAATTCACAAAGTGCTTCTGGGTATTCAATTTGTAACACTAAATTAATAAGAACACAGTGCACTGGTTGCTAATTGATGCTTTGGAAATATTTAGATTTGTAAACAAACCTGCAATAAGAACACTCCAGCACTAGGGATTAAACCAGGATACAGTGTTTTTGTTTTTCTCAATGAAAGTACATTTTACCATTCTATCCAATTAGGCATGGCTACATGGTTGATGCTTGCTTGCTATTTTCCATTTGAAGTAATAGTTTTGGTAAAGCATATTAGTTTCAAATAATATCAGCTGCTTTTAGCATTGAAACAAACAGGACAATTGAAGCCTCCTAGTAGCAAATAATGTCTTTTGCTGCCATTAATGAAGGTTCAACTTTTTCCCGCTGCTCTCATTGAAACCAATGTGGCCATAGTCATTAATACTGATGAAAATAATGTTTTGCTGAGTGGAGATTTGAGAAAGTAATGACACTCCAGAAGGTAAAGAGGGGATAGGCTGGTAAAGGTTGTGTGATGCCAAGCTTATAAAATAGACAGGCTTTGGGGGTGGGTGTAAAGGAGATGATCTGGGATGCCAAGAGAGCAGGACTATATCCAGGACAGAGCTGAAATGGATGGGGCGAGAAGGCAAATGACTAGCATCTGATCAGATGACCAGCTGTAAACCAGATGAGCAAGGAGGTGGCATCTCTACTTCAGACTGGCATTATATTTTTGACATGTTCACATTTTCTGATTTTAATTCTTGTTTCTAGAGTTTTGGAGCTGAATTAGACTTGTAACCATATTTGTATTGTTTACATGTTCCATTGTCTTGCATAGGGTTTTAAAGGGACCATATTTGCCAGCGTAGCCTCTTAACTAGTCACCGGTGTTAAGGACACAATGACCCAAGTTTTGGTACATGTTTGAGCACAGTGCATACCCACCAACCCCCACCCCCATACACACACCCCCCTTGCACTTCTTATACCGAGGATAGAAGTCTCATACATACATCTGGTGGACGGGAGAGAAGATCACTGCAGGTGAAAGGCTGGCATTTTTAACCTGTCTTGTTTAACCCATGCCTGATATTTATTTTTTATTTTGGAGTAGCCAGGGGATTTTGAAAGATTTCGGCTACAACTGTAAAGAATTATTTGATTGAATGTAATGCTTTTTTATTAAATAATGTGGATTTTAAATGGATTTGCATTACACATATTGTGTGAACTAATGCTAAGCACTAACTGTGTTATTCAAAAATGAAATTATGTAATGCAAAGGAGCGGCTGTATTTATGCTGCCCTGTAAGCGAGAATATGTCCAACTGTGTATTTTGGTATTCTGTAAGAAAATGATAGTCATAATATTGATTGCAGAACATCAGAGGTTTATTATAATGGTGATCAGAACGGTTTATTATTTAAGTATTATTATAAATAAATACAAGGAAAATAGCCAATTTCTGTCACATGGGAGAAACTACCCACAGTTATGTACTGTGCTCCTTGCGTCACTTAAACTGTATGTCTATGCAGAGAGCAGCTTTCTGGAATGCCAGGCACGACTATCCATTGTTTTGACTAAGGCATTAAGGAGGCATTTGGAACAACAGTGTACTTGCACGATAAAGGCCTGCGTGCAGAATACAAGAAAATAAGTTAAATATATTCCAAGCATTCCAAGTTTAAGATTTTCATGTCCCTATTTTAAGTGCATCTGGAAGGCCACCCTGGTAAGAGATTGATGAGTGCATGGTCAGTCAGCAATAACTTCAAATAGCAGAGGCCTCAAACTGACTCTGATCTCTGCTTTGGCAGAGCAATAAACCCTAATGCAGAACAGAGCCTAATAAAAGGGCCTTTAATTCATAGCAGCCAATGTTTTTGATCATACCAGGATGCTAGCAATATATATTTTAAACCTAAATTGTACAGTAAAAATGTGTACAAAATAATGCATTTAAAGAAGAAGGACAAATGGGAAATACATTTTTGGCACTCATTTTTTAACCTTTGGTCTGATTTGAAAACCAAACTTAGATTTAAATTCAGCAGAACAAAGGGGATATAATACACCTACAAGGATATATTAAAATAAATACATGATTAATACATTTGCATATTTTAATAAATCTGTTATACACACAGCCACAAAACATAAAGGATGTCTTTGGATTCAGAATATTCATGCAATTCTGAACAAATGATTCTTAATAGAAAGGGTTCATAGCAAAAATGATCAAGGACATACATATTTCAGTCCAACTTTGATTTTGCATTCCCAAAGGAAGGGCTAATATGTCCCCCTATGCTAGAGAAAATTCAATGGGCCAACCACTAGGACACCAGTGGAAGTTAGTATGTGATGCGAACCTATCGCAGACTCTGTCCAACCCTAAACTCCCTCATCAAATGATGCTGCCTGGACGGAGTTTGCTGGGTATTTGAACACAAACACATAGGAAGTAAGAGTTTTGGGAAAGCAGAACAAGAAGACAGCCTGTTCAACAGGAGAAAAAAAGATTGGGATTCCACCTCGATATGGCTGATGGAAAATGTCCTAGAGAAGGCATTTTCCCGATGGGCTGAATGCAGAGCTCTTTCCCAAAGCAGAACCAGAGTGCAGAAAGACAGACTAAATTGAAGGCCCTGCCTGGTGGTGATGCTGTCAGGACTGGCTGGGTTAGGAACAGGAAGAGTAACAAGATTAACATTGTGCCTTCAGAGCTGGTTGGGTTAGTTATGCTTTTAGAACTGGCTGGGTTAGTAACAGGAAGAGTTTGTTCATAGGATTAACATTGTGCTTGCCCAAGTCAAGATGGAGCGAAAGAAACTCAATCTGATTGGTTAAAGGAACAATGATATGTTTGGTTTGCCTGATTGGTGGAGAGAACAATGGGTTTGATTCTTGGGAGGTGAGCAAGATTCTAAACTGCCTTTCATCCAGAGAAATTCAGTGGCTGGTTGTGTTTTAGTTAAGCTCCTTAAGTAAGGCCTTTTCAGAGCTCAGAAGATCAACTAAAGAAGTAAGAATTTCGTTTGCTGATCCATTTGAAACAAGAAGTCATCAGGTGGGATCGTTTCTTTAAAGATTTAAAATTGTCACAGTGAACTTTCATTTTTTTAAGAACATTTAAAAGGTTAACCAAATTTCAAAGTCATTTTGAGAAAAGAGACATTTACAGTTGAAGTTATTATTAAGGAAGACAAGTTTGAAGATATGCGTAGGAGTTTAAATGAAATTAATTGCGTGTAATGCTCTTAAAGACTGTTAAATATGTGCGCGAGCTCGCAAGTTGTTGTTTACGTGTTTTTTGAAGACGCGCGGGTATTCGGAGCGATAGAGCGCGTGTCCAAAAGATTGCGCGAGTGAATTTTAGCGCGTGTCCATTTTAACGTAAATGACGTCTCATGGAAAAGCGCGTGTGGGTTTGCGATAGAGCGCGAGTCCATTTTGGTGAAGCGCGAGTGGTTTTAAGCACGTGAACTGTTTTACGTGAAATCCATTTCGTCTCTCCGCGTGAGTTCGGTAGCGATAGAGCGCGAGTCCATTTTTAACCAGCGCGTGTGATTTTTATCGAGTGTACGTATTTTTTCATGCGCGTGTGTGTCAGGTTTCCTTCCCCTATTCAGGCTATCTTTTTCCTCATCTAAGTTTCCTTCTCCTTATTTCACTTTAATTATCCTTTTCAGATTGGCCTTGTCTGGGTGGGAAGTTTTCTATTATAGTTGGTTAGGCCTTAACTTGCTGACTCAGAATCCTGGTTCTGACCCAAAGCAAAATGGAGTCTCACAGTGTCAGCTCTGATTGGTTGGAAGACAATGCAGAACAACAATGAACATTCTAAACTGTCACTCTGTGCCTTTCATCATCAAAACCCCATCTGAGAGGACGTGTTTTGTGGCTGCTCCTGCTTTAGACTTGGGCCTGGTGGATTTTATCCTTCAGGTGTTAGCAGTTGAGCGGCTACTTTCTTGGGGGTTCCGGGAGAAGACATCAGTTGACAGGAATTCGTTTTTGAAGACAGGAGACTCAGAAGATCTTTATGAATTCGCTCAGGAGATAAGTGACTTTATTTGTACAGTAACTCTGTTCTTCCCCAATGACATTTTCCTTGAAAACATTTGAGAAAAGTTATTTTTTTGTACTAGTACTATTGAACTTTTAAAGTTCGCGTGTGTTTTCCAGCGCGGTAGCGAGAGAATCTGTTTGTCGCGTGCGACTTCAAGTGCGCGTGTGTTTCCCAGCGCGGAAGCTCGAAAATCTGTTGGTCGCGTTCGACTTCAAGTGCGCGTGTGTTTCCTAGACTGTTAAATATGTGCGCGAGCTCGCAAGTTGTTGTTTACGTGTTTTTTGAAGACGCGCGGGTATTCGGAGCGATAGAGCGCGTGTCCAAAAGATTGCGCAAGTGAATTTTAGCGCGTGTCCATTTTAACGTAAATGACGTCTCATGGAAAAGCGCGTGTGGGTTTGCGATAGAGCGCGAGTCCATTTTGGTGAAGCGCGAGTGGTTTTAAGCACGTGAACTGTTTTACGTGAAATCCATTTCGTCTCTCCGCGTGAGTTCGGTAGCGATAGAGCGGGAGTCCATTTTTAACCAGCGCCTGTGATTTTTATCGCGTGTACGTATTTTTTCATGCGCGTGTGTTTGTTAAGAATCGCGCGTGGATTTTAAAAGCTTGTGCGTGTGTTTGCTAAAAATCGCGTGTGGATTTTTAAACGCGAGCGCGTGTGTTGCTAGGTATCGCGTGTGTATTTTTAACGCGAGGACAATTCTTCACGTCTTCTGATTTTTATGTGTTTATCGCACACGCTATTTAATGAAGAAACTATACGTTCTTATGTAAATAAAGAAAACTATTCACACGCATAAGGAAGCAATATTCCAGGAAGTTGAAGAATGCTTATTTTCTTAATGTAATTTATGCAAATGGAATTCAATATTTCAGAGAAAGACTGCCACTATGAAAGCATTGAAAATTACATAAGGTTAAAGAAAACTCTGAAGCAAGAGGAAAGTTTAATCCAGAAATGGTGTTTGCAAAAAACCATCACTTTAGAATTCTAGAGAGACTAAGTGGTTTGAACTGTATGCACAACACAAGAGACATTTACAAGATATCACACACAGATTAATAGCCTCTAAGTCTTTTACTGAGGTTAAGAGGTAATGAGTTTAGAGTTTATTTAGAATACTTTTAGAAAACAGAATTTTCTTATTACATAAATAACCAGGTGTATTTGTTTACCACAGATACCAGAGCCTACCAGACGGTTGCAGGGCTGCAGTGTCTCCGTTGTTATTTTATCCAAATTCCCCTTTCCCTTTCTTGGGGTTTTCAGCTCAGCTTATAATTAAGGGTTGAGAGGTGAACTCCTAGTGAGGGTCTGTGGGGCCAGCATCAGCTCCTGTGGAATTCAGTCAAGCCGGACCCTGACAGGATGAAAGGCCCACGATAATATTTTCCACCTGAGCTGATATGGATCCCACAGAGGCACTAGCAAGTTCCATAAGGGACATGTTTTCAGAGTTAAGGGAGGAAATGAGGGCTGTGCGAAAAGAAAACCAGGAATTACAAGTTAAGTTTGAAGAGTTAAACTCCAAGGTTACCCGTAAGGGTGAAGAAATTTCTTTGGAGTCAAGAGATTCAGAAAATACTAGTAGGGAATTACCAGTGTTAATCAGAGAGGATTTGGGTGAAGGAACGAGTTCTCAGGGAAGAAGTCGGGGAAGTTTGAATGTACCTATAGGTCCAGTCCCCTTAGCACCTCCAGAGCGTTTTGGGGGAGATGTCAAGAAATGCCAGATTTTCCTTACCCAGTGTGAACTTCATTTCCTTTGTAGACCTGAAGCTTTTAATACAGACGCTTCTAAAATAGCTTTTATACTGTCTTACCTTACTGGTGAGGCGGCAACTTGGTCAGTATTATTAGTTGGTCAAGAGAATCCTATACTAAAGAACTTGTTAGCCTTCAAGTTAGAATTTAAAAAGATGTTTGATAGACGCCAATTATCTCAAGAAGTAGATGGCGAATTATTAGAGTTAAAACAGGGAACCAAAGATTTGGTGTCTTACATTACACAGTTCAGATCTTTAGTATTAGAGAGCAATTGGCCAGAAGAGAAGCGATCTTCTTTATTCTATAGAGGCTTGAAGGAGGAATTGAAAGATGCATTATCTACAATTGTTAATAGACCTACTTCATGTGAGGATTTAATTAATCTTGTCATACAAATTGACTATAGATTAGGGGAACGTAAGGCTGAGCGTAGAAGAGGAGTTGAGCAACCCAGAGTTTTCCCTAGAATTGATAAAGGAAGATTAGAATTTGTAAATAAAGAATTGAGAACTGGGAATGTAGAGAGAGTAAATAAGGTGAGAGGTCCTTTAACTAAGGAGGAGAAGGATAGACGAAGAAAGAATAATTTATGTTTATATTGTGGGAAATCAGGACACTTTGTTGGAAATTGCCCTTGGTGTCCAAAGACTTCCGCTTCTCCTAACAGTTCCAGAAATCAACAAGTGGCAAATACTATTCAGGCAGCGGTACCACATATTACTTTGAATGTATCCTTATATATTAAAGAGGAATTAAAGGGAAGTGGTCCAGTAGTAATAGATTCAGGAGCCACTGGTAACTTCATGGATTGGAATGTGGTTAAAGATATGAATGTGCCTTATGTGGTAAAAAGTATACCAGAGTATGTGAGAGCGGTGGATGGGTCTCAACTGACATCAGGTTTAATTACACACGAAACAATCCCATTGGAAATGGAAATTGGAGGACACTGGGAGGAAATTGTGTTTGAATTGATTGATACTCCACAGTTGAAAATCATTTTGGGAATGCCTTGGTTGACGTATCATAACCCTCAGATTGATTGGGGAAAAAGAGTGGTGAAATTGGATTCTACTTTTTGTGTTACAAATTGTTGTAGAGAAATAATTCAGGAAAATGTTTCTAGTGGTAATTGTTCAGAAGTAGTGGAAGGTTTGGTGAATTTGGGAACTATAGTACATTCTATAGGGGCTGTAATGGGAGAATTACCAAAATGTTACCATGATTTCAATGATGTATTTAGTGAAAAGGAAGCTAATGAATTACCTCCTCATAGAGAGTATGATTGTAAAATTGACTTAGAACCAGGGGCCCATATTCCTTGCAGTCGCATCTATGCCTTAACAGAAAAAGAAAATCAACATTTGAAAGATTACATCCAAGAAAATTTGAATAAGGGGTTTATCAGGCACTCTCAGTCGCCAGCAGCTTCTCCATTATTTTTTGTTCCTAAAAAAGAAGGCACCTTACGAACATGCATAGATTATAGGGCATTAAACAATATAACAATTAAAAACAGATATCCGCTACCTTTAATCTCAGTAATGTTAGACCAAATTCAAGGAGCCTCAGTATTTACCAAACTAGATCTTCGTGGAGCATATCATTTGGTGCGAGTACGTCAAGGTGATGAATGGAAAACAGCATTTAGAACAAAATTTGGTCTTTTTGAATATCAAGTAATGCCATTCGGATTGTGTAACGCTCCTGCGGCTTTTCAATTTTTTATAAATGAGGTATTAAGAGACTTTATTGACATCTTTGTAGTAGTGTACATAGATGACATTCTCATTTATTCTAAGGATATAATGCAACATGAAGAACATGTAAAGAAAGTGTTACAACGACTAAGGGAGAATAAACTATTTGCTAAGTTAGAAAAGAGCCAATTTCACACCAAGGAAGTGGAATTTTTAGGTTTTATGATTTCTCCCAAAGGTTTGGAAATGGATATGAAGAAAATTAAGGCAGTTGAACAGTGGCCAACTCCAACTTGTGTTAAAGATATCCAAAGCTTCCTGGGCTTTGCAAATTTTTACAGGAGATTCATTAAAAATTTCTCTCAAACTGTTGCTCCTATCACCAAATTATTGAAGAAAGGAATGAAATTTGAGTGGAAAGATGAGGCGGATCAAGCTTTCAAAACATTGAAGAACTGTTTTACATCTGGACCGATCTTATTACACCCAGATCCTTCACAACCATTTTTTGTGGAGGCAGATGCTTCTAATGTTGCAATTGGAGCAGTGCTTTCTCAAAGGCACCCTGAAACTGGACAGTTGCATCCTGTGGCCTATCTATCTAAGAAATTGCTTCCAGCAGAAGTGAACTACACAATTACAGACAGAGAACTCTTGGCAATCAAGAAGGCATTTCAGGAATGGAGACATTATCTGTTGGGAGCAAGATTCACAGTAACCGTTTTAACCGATCATAGAAATCTTCTGTTTTTGAAATCTGCTCGAACACTATCACCTCGACAACTTAGGTGGTCACTTTTCTTTTCAGAATACGATTTTGTGATAACATTCAAGCCTGGGCGGTTAAACGGTAAAGCGGATGCTTTATCACGACAAGGATTTTCCGGAGTAGTTGAAAATCAATTATTACCAGAACCAGTGATTGCAGAAGAAAAATTTATCCTAAGTACTACAAAGGAATAGAATCAGCTTCTTAAAAAGATTCTAAAGGAATTACCAGAAGATGAAATTCAATCTTGGTTAGCGGAGGATTCTGGAAGACATTTAATTGAAGGATTTCCATGTGTCCATTCTAAAATTTATCTTCCAAGCAAGGAACTGCAAAAGGAAATTATACAAGAATGTCATGAATCCAAGTTGGTAGGTCATCCTGGAATTCGTAAGACTATTGAACTGGTTGAGAGAAAATTTTGGTGGAAAGAAATGAAAAAAGATATTGAAGACTATGTGAGCTGTGCTCGAGTAAAGTCAGGAGGAGGAAAACCATCTGGGTTATTAAATCCATTACCAGTACCCCCTAGTCCTTGGTTTACAATCTCTATGGATTATATTGTAGATCTTCCCAAAGATCAAGGTTACACTACAGTATTAGTAGTTGTGGATTTACTCACTAAAGCTGTGCATTTCATTCCCATGAAAGGAGAGGCTTCTGCAAGGAATCTGACAAAAAGTTTTTTGCAAGAAGTGGTACGATTACATGGTCTACCAACACAAATTGTATCAGATCGAGGGTCTCAGTTCATTTCTAAGTTTTGGCGAGCTTTCTGCATAGAGTTGGGAATTGAGGTAAAACTTTCTTCAGGTTATCACCCACAGACCAACGGCCAAACAGAGCGAGTAAATCAGGAATTGGAAAAATATATTAGAGCTTTTTGGCAAGAAAGAGGAAGTTGGGTAGATCTTCTTTGGCTAGCAGAGTTTAGTTATAATAATTCTGTCAAGGATTCTACTAAGTATTCTCCATTTTTTAGCAATTATGGTTTTCACCCACGATTTTTGAAAGAAGTGTTGCCATCTGAGTATTCTAATCCAGAGGTTGAGCAGCGATTGACTTGTATTAGAGATGGTTTAGTAAAAGCTAAAGAAACTTTAGAAAAAAGCAAGTTAAGATTCAAGACATTTGCTGATAAGAAACGTCGTAAAGCACCACATTATCAGGTGGGTCAAAAAGTTTGGCTGTCCACAAAAAACCTACGTTTAAAGGGAAGAACTAAATTTAGTCAGAGATTTATTGGTCCATTTGAAATAGAAAGAATAATAAATCCCGTAGCAATCAAATTAAAATTACCCGCAAGTATCAAAAGTCATCCTACATTTCATGTCAGCTTAGTGAAACCTTGTGTGTCAGGAACTAGATTGGGGAAACCACCACCAGCAGTATACACAGAAGAAAATGAAGAAGAGTTTGAAGTTAAGAAAATCTTAGATTCCAGGATTGTTAGAGGTACCTTGCAGTATCTTATTGACTGGAAGGGATACGGTCCGGAGGAAAGATCTTGGGAGGATCAAGTAGATGTACATGCCCCTCAATTGATAAAAAAGTTTCACAGGAGGTTCCCTACTAAGCCAGGCCCTGGGACAGGGCTTTGAAGAGGGGGGTACTGTCAGGACTGGCTGGGTTAGGAACAGGAAGAGTAACAAGATTAACATTGTGCCTTCAGAGCTGGTTGGGTTAGTTATGCTTTTAGAACTGGCTGGGTTAGTAACAGGAAGAGTTTGTTCATAGGATTAACATTGTGCTTGCCCAAGTCAAGATGGAGCGAAAGAAACTCAATCTGATTGGTTAAAGGAACAATGATATGTTTGGTTTGCCTGATTGGTGGAGAGAACAATGGGTTTGATTCTTGGGAGGTGAGCAAGATTCTAAACTGCCTTTCATCCAGAGAAATTCAGTGGCTGATTGTGTTTTAGTTAAGCTCCTTAAGTAAGGCCTTTTCAGAGCTCAGAAGATCAACTAAAGAAGTAAGAATTTCGTTTGCTGATCCATTTGAAACAAGAAGTCATCAGGTGGGATCGTTTCTTTAAAGATTTAAAATTGTCACAGTGAACTTTCATTTTTTTAAGAACATTTAAAAGGTTAACCAAATTTCAAAGTCATTTTGAGAAAAGAGACATTTACAGTTGAAGTTATTATTAAGGAAGACAAGTTTGAAGATATGCGTAGGAGTTTAAATGAAATTAATTGCGTGTAATGCTCTTAAAGACTGTTAAATATGTGCGCGAGCTCGCAAGTTGTTGTTTACGTGTTTTTTGAAGACGCGCGGGTATTCGGAGCGATAGAGCGCGTGTCCAAAAGATTGCGCGAGTGAATTTTAGCGCGTGTCCATTTTAACGTAAATGACGTCTCATGGAAAAGCGCGTGTGGGTTTGCGATAGAGCGCGAGTCCATTTTGGTGAAGCGCGAGTGGTTTTAAGCACGTGAACTGTTTTACGTGAAATCCATTTCGTCTCTCCGCGTGAGTTCGGTAGCGATAGAGCGCGAGTCCATTTTTAACCAGCGCGTGTGATTTTTATCGAGTGTACGTATTTTTTCATGCGCGTGTGTGTCAGGTTTCCTTCCCCTATTCAGGCTATCTTTTTCCTCATCTAAGTTTCCTTCTCCTTATTTCACTTTAATTATCCTTTTCAGATTGGCCTTGTCTGGGTGGGAAGTTTTCTATTATAGTTGGTTAGGCCTTAACTTGCTGACTCAGAATCCTGGTTCTGACCCAAAGCAAAATGGAGTCTCACAGTGTCAGCTCTGATTGGTTGGAAGACAATGCAGAACAACAATGAACATTCTAAACTGTCACTCTGTGCCTTTCATCATCAAAACCCCATCTGAGAGGACGTGTTTTGTGGCTGCTCCTGCTTTAGACTTGGGCCTGGTGGATTTTATCCTTCAGGTGTTAGCAGTTGAGCGGCTACTTTCTTGGGGGTTCCGGGAGAAGACATCAGTTGACAGGAATTCGTTTTTGAAGACAGGAGACTCAGAAGATCTTTATGAATTCGCTCAGGAGATAAGTGACTTTATTTGTACAGTAACTCTGTTCTTCCCCAATGACATTTTCCTTGAAAACATTTGAGAAAAGTTATTTTTTTGTACTAGTACTATTGAACTTTTAAAGTTCGCGTGTGTTTTCCAGCGCGGTAGCGAGAGAATCTGTTTGTCGCGTGCGACTTCAAGTGCGCGTGTGTTTCCCAGCGCGGAAGCTCGAAAATCTGTTGGTCGCGTTCGACTTCAAGTGCGCGTGTGTTTCCTAGCGCAGTAGCGTGAGAATCTGTCTGTCGCGAGCGACTTCAAGTGCGCGTGTGTTTTTCCAGCGCAGGAGTTCCATAGCGCGAGGATCTAAGAATCGCGTGCGTATTCAAGTGCGCGTGTGTTTTTCCAGCGCAGGAGTTCCGTAGCGCGAGGATCTGAGAATCGCATGCGTATTCAAGGGCGCGTGTGTTTTTCCAGCGCGGGTGTTCTGTAGCGCGTGGATCTGAGAATCGCGTGCGTATTCAAGTGCGCGTGTGTTTTTCCAGCGCGGGTATTCAGTAGCGCGTGGATCTGAGAATCGCGTGCGTTTTTATGTGCGCATGTTTTCTATGGCGCTTGTGCTTCTATGCGAGAAAACTTTTTGTCGCGTGTGAACTAAAGAGCGCGTGTGTTTTCTGACGCGTTAATCTAATTACCTCGTGAGATTATTGTCGCGCGTGTGGTTTCTAGCGCGTGTCCTTTTTTTCCGCGTGTATTCGTTCGTGGGTGAACTTTTTGCGCGCGTTCTTCAATTCAGGAGGATTTCAACGAGAAGCTCATCTGTATGGACATAATTCTCACGTGTATTCTTCAAGGATTGAAAAACTCAACAGAAGTGTAAATAGTTTGAACAGTTTTGAGAGAAAATAAGAAAGAATCTATATAAGACAATCTAACTGGAGATCAGTGCATTTTGGAAAAGAGACAACGAACTAAGCTTTCCAGAATGGCTTCAAGTAAGAAGTTGCTATAAACTTCATGAGTCTCAAGTAAGAGAGATTTTCAGCTTCTTACAAACTTCTCTAAGAAATTTCAAGAGAAGAACCAGGTATGAGTCTTTATTATTATTTAAGGATTTAATGTTTTCCCATTCATAAGGTTAGTAAGTAAATTAAGGAATTGTATTTGCTTTTCTTATATCCTCTGCAGGTTCAGCTCTGATTAGCCTTGACGCAGTCTGCCTGGTGTTGTTTTGTTATCCACTTCCCCCTTTCCCTTTGGGGTGTGGTTAACAGAGCTGAATTAAAATCTAGTTCTGGGAATTACATTTCAGGGGGATTGTCGGGGGTTCAGCAGCTTCTGCGGACACAGGACCTCTCAGCCTGACAGAATGAAAGGCCAATAATTTAGTCCGCCCGAGCTGTCATGAACCCCGACGAATCCATGGAGATGTTAGGATCTTTGATCAGGGAGTTACGGGAGGAGTTGAAAATATCTCGGGATGAAAATGCATTACTTAGTCAAAAGGTGGATGACTTGAGTGTTAAAGTTACACTAATTCAACAGAGGGGAGTAAGGAGAGAGGATGAGGTTTCAGGGGGCGCTGGTTCTCCACCAGAGTTAGAAAGGGAAGATGAAGATCATTTACCACCAATACAACGGGCGCCTCCTGAGACAGAAGGGGTAAGGAGTTTAATTATGCCAGTTCCTTTGGCGCCTCCAGAACGTTATCATGGGGATCATAAGAGGTTTAGGGTGTTTTTGACACAATGTGAATTACATTTTATGAGCAGACCAGAATTATTTCCATCGGATGCTTCTAAGATAACTTTTATGTTGTCCTATCTTTCTGGGGAGGCATCTGCTTGGGCTGGGTTGTTGGTGAGTCAAAAGAGTGCGGTTTTAGGAAACTACACTAGTTTTTTAGAGACTTTCCGAAAGATGTTTGATAGAAGACAGTTATCTCTGGAAGTGGATGGTGAACTTTTAGAACTAAAGCAAGGAAATAGAGACTTGGTTGCTTATATAACACAATTTAAGTCCCTTGTGTTAGAAAGCAAGTGGCCAGAGGTTAAACAGGCTTCGTTGTTTTATCTGGGCCTTAGGGATGAGTTAAAAGATGCATTGTCTGGAGTAGTTGAACGCCCTTCTACTTGTGAAGGTCTGATTGATTTGGTTATTCAATTGGACTTTCGTTTGAGTGAAAGGAAGGCAGAGAGGCGTCATTGTGGGAGTGATGTCAAGTCTCTAGTTAGAGTAGATAAACCTAAAGTAGAGAGTAGATCCAAAGGTACTAATCCATCTTCTAGAATCAGAGGTCCTTTAACAGTGGAAGAAAAGACTAGGAGGAGAGAAAACAATCTGTGTTTATATTGTGGAAGAGGTGGGCACTTTTTAGGAAACTGTCCGTACACCCCCAAGAAGACTTCTTCCTCTGCAGTCAAGGTACAACAGATCGCCAATACGGTGCAGACAGCGGTTCCTCATATAACCGTAAATGTATCCTTATTTTTTGAGTTGGAATGTAAGGGAAATGGTCCCGTAATAATTGACTCTGGAGCCACTGGAAATTTTATGGATTGGGGGTTGGCAAAATCTTTGGGAATTCCAATTATTCAGAAGGAGGTTGTAGAGCAGGCTAGGGCTGTTGATGGTACGTATCTATCTTCGGGGCCAATTACTCATAGGACTGGTTCTTTAACTTTGGAGTTATCAGGAGGTCACAAAGAGATAATTTCGTTTGAGTTAATTGATGCTCCTTTGTTGAAGATCATCTTGGGTATGCCTTGGCTTACTCTCCATAATCCCCTGATTGATTGGAGTGCTAGAACAATTGACATGCAGTCAGAGTTTTGTAAGGAGAATTGCTTTGCAGGAAGTCTCTTAGGGGAAGATGTAAAACAAAGTAATTCTGTGTCAAGTTTTCTGGCTGAGACTGGAATTGGATGTCATGATGTGGGAGCTGTAGTGGGCCAACTTCCCCAGTGTTACAAAGATTTTTGGGACGTATTTGATGAGAAAGTGGCAGGAGAATTACCACCTCATAGGCCCTTTGATTGTAAAATTGAACTGGAGCCAGGAACAATTTTGCCTAGTAGTAGGGTATATGCTCTTACTGAGAAAGAGAATGATTATTTAAAAGAATATTTGTCGGAAAATTTGGCCAAAGGGTTTATTCGTCATTCTAAGTCACCGGCGGCCTCTCCTTTATTTTTCGTACCAAAACCGGATGGCCCGCTTCGGACTTGCATAGATTATAGAGCAGTTAACAAAGTCACTATTAAGAACCGGTATCCTCTTCCTCTCATCTCGGAAATGCTTAATCAAATACAAGGAGCAAATATTTTCTCTAAATTAGATTTGAGAGGAGCTTATCATCTTGTACGTGTGCAGGAGGGGGACGAATGGAAAACAGCGTTTAAGACCAGGTTTGGGCTGTTTGAATATCAAGTTATGCCATTCGGTCTATGTAATGCTCCAGCGGCTTTCCAATTTTTCATTGATGAAGTTTTTAGAGAATACCTGGATATTTTTGTTGTGGTGTATATTGATGATATTTTGATTTTCTCTTCTGACCTGGATCAACATCAGAAACATGTACGCTTAGTCTTACAAAAGCTGCGAGAAAACCATTTGTTTGCCAAATTGGAAAAAAGTCAATTCCATACAGATTCTGTGGAGTTTTTAGGTTTTATAATTTCACCTAAGGGTTTAGAAATGAATCCTAAAAAGGTGCAAGCAGTTCTTGAATGGCCCTCTCCTACTAAGGTTAAAGAAATACAAAGTTTTTTAGGGTTTGCCAATTTTTATAGGAGATTTATAGAAGGTTTTTCTCGGCTGGTTGCTCCTATAACGAGACTTTTGAAAAAAGGAGTGAAATTTGACTGGGACTTTGAAGCAGAAAAAGCTTTTCAAGAGTTAAAACAAAGATTTACTTCTAGTCCAATTCTAATTCATCCAGATCTCTCTAAACCTTTTTTTGTGGAGGCGGACGCTTCAAATTTGGCGTTGGGGGCGGTGCTTTCTCAAAGGAATGAAACTACTGGTCAAATACATCCAGTTGCTTTTTTTTCTAGGAAGTTTTCTGCTGCTGAAGTGAACTACACAATTGCTGATCGTGAACTATTAGCCATAAAGTCCGCTTTTGAAGAATGGAGACATTTTCTAAAAGGAGCAAGACATACAGTAACAGTCCTTACTGATCATCGAAATTTATTGTTTTTAAAATCTGCAAGAACTTTGTCTCCACGACAACTTCGTTGGTCCTTATTCTTTGCCGATTATGATTTCATTGTGACTTTTAAACCCGGAAGTCAGAACAAAAAGGCTGATGCGTTATCCCGCCAATTTCCTGGAAGTGAGGAGAGAGAGATTCTAGAACCAGAACCTATAATTGCTCCAGAACGTTTTTTGTTAGCTGGAGCCATTAAAGAAATGGATTTCTTGAATGAAGTTCGTCAGAATATGTCTTTGCAGAAGATGGAGGAGTGGGTGAGACTGGATCCAGCCAGAAGTTTGAAAGACGATCTACCTTATTTTGATAACAAGCTTTATGTACCTACTGAAAAGTTAAGAGAAAAGGTTTTGAGAAATTGTCATGAATCCATTTTATCTGGACATCCTGGTTTCAGAAAAACTCTGGAATTGGTTCGAAGAAATTTTTGGTGGGAAAAAATTTGCCAAGACACTTTGAACTATGTAAAAACTTGTGTAGTCTGTGCACAAGCAAAAAGTCAAGTTGGGAAGCCGCATGGTTTATTGGAGCCGTTGCCTGTTCCTCCCCGTCCTTGGCACACTATTTCTATGGATTTCATAGTTGATCTCCCTCAAGATAAAGGTTGTACTACCATTCTTGTTGTGGTCGATCTTCTTACGAAAGAAGCACATTTTGTACCAATGGAGGGAGAGGTTACCGCGGAAAAACTGGCTCATAGTTTTTTGCAAGGTATGGTTAGACTACATGGACTTCCAAGTCAAGTTATCTCTGACAGGGGATCTCAATTTATTTCAAAATTCTGGAGGGCTTTCTGTAAGAAACTTGGAGTGGAAGTTAGTTTGACTTCTGGGTATCATCCGGAGAGTAATGGACAAGTGGAGAGAGTAAATCAAGAATTGGAGAAGTTTTTAAGGTGTTATTTACAAGCTAGAGAGGAATGGGTGGATTTGGTGTGGTTGGCCGAATTCTCTTACAACAATTGTGGTAAAGATGCTACTTCTATGTCCCCTTTCTTTTTGGGTCGGGGGTTTCATCCTCGCTTCCTGAGTTTTGAGGTGTTGGAGGATTCAGGGAATCCTAGAGTGGAAGATCGTTTGTTGTTAATGAAAAATAACTTGGATAGAGCAAAAAAGGTGCTGGGAGAAAACAAGTTGAAATATAAAAGGTGTGCAGATTTGAGAAGGAAGGCTGGTCCTGAATATAAGGTGGGAGACTTAGTTTGGCTTTCTACACGATACCTGAAAATTAAGGGAAAGAATAAGTTCAGTCCACGATTTGTAGGCCCTTTTGAAGTAGAGAGAATCATCAACCCTGTGGCAGTACGATTGAAATTACCCAAGCAATTGAAGGTACATCCTACTTTCCATGTTAGTCTTCTTAAACCAGTTTGTTCAGGAACTAGATTTAGAACACCACCTTCCCCTGTAATTTTGGAGGATTCATCTGAGGAATTTGTGGTTAAACAAATTTTGGATTCCAGGAAAGTGAGGGGAAGGTTGCAGTATTTAATTGATTGGGAGGGATATGGACCTGAGGAACGATCATGGGAAGATTCAGTTGATGTACATGCCCCCCGTTTAGTTGCTAAGTTTCACGCAAAAAATCCACATAAGGTAGGCCCAGAGACTGGGAATTAGGAGGGGGGTACTGTCAGGTTTCCTTCCCCTATTCAGGCTATCTTTTTCCTCATCTAAGTTTCCTTCTCCTTATTTCACTTTAATTATCCTTTTCAGATTGGCCTTGTGTGGGTGGGAAGTTTTCTATTATAGTTGGTTAGGCCTTAACTTGCTGACTCAGAATCCTGGTTCTGACCCAAAGCAAAATGGAGTCTCACAGTGTCAGCTCTGATTGGTTGGAAGACAATGCAGAACAACAATGAACATTCTAAACTGTCACTCTGTGCCTTTCATCATCAAAACCCCATCTGAGAGGACGTGTTTTGTGGCCGCTCCTGCTTTAGACTTGGGCCTGGTGGATTTTATCCTTCAGGTGTTAGCAGTTGAGCGGCTACTTTCTTGGGGGTTCCGGGAGAAGACATCAGTTGACAGGAATTCGTTTTTGAAGACAGGAGACTCAGAAGATCTTTATGAATTCGCTCAGGAGATAAGTGACTTTATTTGTACAGTAACTCTGTTCTTCCCCAATGACATTTTCCTTGAAAACATTTGAGAAAAGTTATTTTTTTGTACTAGTACTATTGAACTTTTAAAGTTCGCGTGTGTTTTCCAGCGCGGTAGCGAGAGAATCTGTTTGTCGCGTGCGTCTTCAAGTGCGCGTGTGTTTCCCAGCGCGGAAGCTCGAAAATCTGTTGGTCGCGTTCGACTTCAAGTGCGCGTGTGTTTCCTAGCGCAGTAGCGTTAGAATCTGTCTGTCGCGTGCGACTTCAAGTGCGCGTGTGTTTTTCCAGCGCAGGAGTTCCGTAGCGCGAGGATCTAAGAATCGCGTGCGTATTCAAGTGCGCGTGTGTTTTTCCAGCGCAGGAGTTCCGTAGCGCGAGGATCTGAGAATCGCGTGCGTATTCAAGGGCGCGTGTGTTTTTCCAGCGCGGGTGTTCTGTAGCGCGTGGATCTGAGAATCGCGTGCATATTCAAGTGCGCGTGTGTTTTTCCAGCGCGGGTATTCAGTAGCGCGTGGATCTGAGAATCGCGTGCGTTTTTATGTGCGCGTGTTTTCTATGGCGCTTGTGCTTCTATGCGAGAAAACTTTTTGTCGCGTGTGAACTAAAGAGCGCGTGTGTTTTCTGACGCGTTAATCTAAGTACCTCGGGAGATTATTGTCGCGCGTGTGGTTTCTAGCGCGTGTCCTTTTTTTCCGCGTGTATTCGTTCGTGGGTGAACTTTTTGCCCGCGTTCTTCAATTCAGGAGGATTTCAACGAGAAGCTCATCTGTATGGACATAATTCTCACGTGTATTCTTCAAGGATTGAAAAACTCAACAGAAGTGTAAATAGTTTGAACAGTTTTGAGAGAAAATAAGAAAGAATCTATATAAGACAATCTAACTGGAGATCAGTGCATTTTGGAAAAGAGACAACGAACTAAGCTTTCCAGAATGGCTTCAAGTAAGAAGTTGCTATAAACTTCATGAGTCTCAAGTAAGAGAGATTTTCAGCTTCTTACAAACTTCTCTAAGAAATTTCAAGAGAAGAACCAGGTATGAGTCTTTATTATTAGTTAAGGATTTAATGTTTTCCCATTCATAAGGTTAGTAAGTAAATTAAGGAATTGTATTTGCTTTTCTTATATCCTCTGCAGGTTCAGCTCTGATTAGCCTTGACGCAGTCTGCCTGGTGTTGTTTTGTTATCCACTTCCCCCTTTCCCTTTGGGGTGTGGTTAACAGAGCTGAATTAAAATCTAGTTCTGGGAATTACATTTCAGGGGGATTGTCGGGGGTTCAGCAGCTTCTGCGGACACAGGACCTCTCAGCCTGAGAGTGTGTTTGTTAAGAATCGCGTGTGGATTTTAAAAGCGTGCGCGTGTGTTTGCTAAAAATCGCGTGTGGATTTTTAAACGCGAGCGCGTGTGTTGCTAGGTATCGCGTGTGTATTTTTAACGCGAGGACAATTCTTCACGTCTTCTGATTTTTACGTGTTTATCGCACACGCTATTTAATGAAGAAACTATACGTTCTTATGTAAATAAAGAAAACTATTCACACGCATAAGGAAGCAATATTCCAGGAAGTTGAAGAATGCTTATTTTCTTAATGTAATTTATGCAAATGGAATTCAATATTTCAGAGAAAGACTGCCACTATGAAAGCATTGAAAATTACATAAGGTTAAAGAAAACTCTGAAGCAAGAGGAAAGTTTAATCCAGAAATGGTGTTTGCAAAAAACCATCACTTTAGAATTCTAGAGAGACTAAGTGGTTTGAACTGTATCCACAACACAAGAGACATTTACAAGATATCACACACAGATTAATAGCCTCTAAGTCTTTTACTGAGGTTAAGAGGTAATGAGTTTAGAGTTTATTTAGAATACTTTTAGAAAACAGAATTTTCTTATTACATAAATAACCAGGTGCATTTGTTTACCACAGATACCAGAGCCTACCAGACGGTTGCAGGGCTGCAGTGTCTCCGTTGTTATTTTATCCAAATTCCCCTTTCTTGGGGTTTTCAGCTCAGCTTATAATTAAGGGTTGAGAGGTGAACTCCTATGGGGCCAGCATCAGCTCCTGTGGAATTCAGTCAAGCCGGACCCTGACAGATGCTGGGAGTCAGTTGATGTCCATACCTGTCCTAGGCCTTTGAAAGACAAACGAGAAGTGGTACCATAATCCCACAGCATTTAGCCAAATGTCCCAAGAATTAATTAACTTCCAGCTAGTAATTAAAAGCGTCTTAGGGGGAACCCTGCTTATATGTTATGTGATGGAAAGGGGGAGTACACTACACGGCATATGTGCTCGTGCTTTAGAAATTTTAAATTGAAACCCTAGGTAGTTTCACCATAGTAAGGCTTCTCTCCAGCAATGTGGGATCTCTGGGGCCGCTATCCATCCCGAATTGAAGTGTGGAAGGACCAGCCACTTTGTGAGTGGTGTCTCCCTGGGTCAATAAAGTATTTGCAATCTATCTCTTAATTAACATATTTAACTGGGGTGCTGAGAGGCTGGGCCGGATTCTAAGAGAATACTGAGGAAGTTAGGCTTACTGCCCCAGCATTTAAAAAATAATAATGTCTGTCTATTCGCAAAGCAGAGCGCTCCTACGGAGGAACTACCACTACCAAGCAGCAACTGCAGAGCGGACTTGCCTTTTCAATCACTAAGCACTACAGGATAAAACAGCCACACAACGCTGAAGCAGTGTTTGCATTTTCTGTTTATTTGCCAAGCAGAGAGAATAACGCAAAAGTAGATTGTGCGGGACAAGCAAATTTGAATCTGCCAAACCCTTGTGTCGTTGTAGAGCAACCCAAATGATCACACGAAATTGTCTATGAGCCACGTGCCTTGGAAGTGGGCCTAGCTCAGAGGGGGACACCATTTTGTGTCTCTACCTGACAAGCCATCATATCGTACTCAGGAATCAACTAACCAACCTGTGGATGATCATTAAAAGCATCTTAAAGACCTATAATGCAAGGGAATTATCCAGGCAACTGGTAATAGAGTTTGAAAATGCAGAGGTTGGGAACAGCATTTCTCATCCAAATAATGTATTGTAACTTATTGAATGTTCTGTTTATTGAGTCACCAAATTCTTTTTCTTCCCTTTCTTGTCCATTACTTCTAGAAATTCATTTCTATGGCTATATTATAGTTAAAAAACGAATTAGAATTCCTGAACCCAAACCTCTTTAACAGTTACAACCAAGTGAACAACACAAAACATTTGTATATATATGCCCAAGCTAGAACCCAGTAGTGTGATACTTTAGCAGTGAATAAATCCTAGCATAAGAAAGGCAGATTCTAAGCCATTATTTTAGCCTTATGTCAAGACCTGTCGATGGTTTCATATAAAAAACAAAGTGAATTGTTTTGTTTCAAACTATATTCTAAAATTGGTTTGGCCTTTTTGAACCAAACAACAAATGCCAATTTGTATGTTTATATTTTGTATAGACTAGTCATTGATATTTGCTTTTATATATCCGGATCAGCTGTTTTTCGCCTAGAAAGCCGCGTCTGGCTCCAAAATGGCTGGTGGAACGCGGCCTCAAACCGAGGCTCGTAGCGGTTGCTAAGCAACATACAGGATTTACTCAACACACTTCCGCCGGCAGGCGGAAGGAAGCCGGCCTCAGGAAGGAGGTCAGGGAAAAAAGCCTTGTTTGCCGTTGTGTGCCCCCAATTGCCATCCACCCTGCAGGAGGCTGAGAGGGCAAGAGCCTGTCTCCCTCTGCAACTATTGGCGACACTGCAACTTGCACATGTGTGCCCATCTGCTCCAACTACGTCCATGCCTACATCGGGGCCTGGCTACCTTGACCATCTGTGCAGCATTTGCCCCACAAGGTGAGCACCCTACTGCCCACAGCAATATTGACGACCCAATACTGCAGCCGACGTTGCCTTTGGATCAGCTGTTTTTTGCCTAAAAAGCCGTGCCTGGCTCCAAAATGGCTGGTGCAACGCGGCCTCAAACTGAGGCTTGTAGTGGTTGCTAAGCAACCTACAGGATTTATTCAACACACTTCTGCCGATAGGCGGAAGGAAGCCAGCCTCAGGAAGAAGGCCAGGGAAAAAGGGCTTGTTTCCCGTTGTTCGCCGATGAGCGCTGCTTGCCGCCTGGTTCATCTGATAAGGCGACTACCCTCAACGTCCTACAGCAAAGGTACTGATATATTCACTGAACCTATTCTCCCACTCATCTCCACCCCGATTGATGCTTAAGTGTTAATCATACAAGATTTTAGTCAGCCTTTATGTCTTCAGCACCCCATTTACCCATTGTGCTACCTTGATCTGACCCACGGTGCTGCTAATACTATACTTCGCTGCATAGCTGTATTCAACATATTCTTCTAATACGGTACAAATCTCCTAGTAGCCGACTGCAGAAGCCGGTCAGCACTTTCCAACATATCACAAGCAAACCTGCTATCAACCTCCGAGCGGCTCTGCTGTTATTCTGCTCCCTGCTTAACCGGGTAACAGCCTATTGTAAGAGATCCGGTCTATCATGCTAATCCTGAACCAGTCTATTGTAAGTAACTTGTCCACAGTGCTAAAGTAGAACCAGCATACTGTTAGTAATCTACCCACTATGCTAATTTTGAATGAGCCTATTGCTAGTTACTCGCCCATTGTGTTAACTCTGAACCATCCTTAATTTTGACCTAGCCTATTGCAAGTAATTTGCCGATTGTATTAATTTTGACCTAGCCTATTGCAAGTAATTTGCCCACTGTGTTAATTTTGAACCAGCCTATCGCTAGTTATTTGCCCACTGTGTTAATTTGGAACAAGCCCATCGCTATTTACTTGACCATTGTGTTAACTCTGAACTAGCCTTAATTTTGACCTAGCCTATTGCAAGTAATTTGCCCATTGTATTAATTTTGACCTAGCCTATTGCAAGTAATTTGCCCACTGTGTTAATTTTGAACCAGCCTATCGCTAGTTATTTGCCCATTGTGTTAATTTTGAACCAGCCTATCGCTAGTTATTTGCCCATTGTGTTAATTTTGAACCAGCCTATCGCGAATTATTTGCCCATTGTGTTAATTTTGTACCAGCCTATCACTAGTTATTGGCCCACTTTGTTAATTTTGAACCAGCCTATTGCTAGTTACGTGCCCACTGTGTTAATTCCCAAACCAGACTATTGTAATCCGCCTGCCCATTGTGTCACTTTGAGACAACCCACTGATATCTTGCATTGGGTCAACTTTTGAACCAACCTACTGAGAAACCACCATGTCCTCATTCCATAGAGCCACTCTGGCCTTGGGCTCACTCCTTCCCCTAGTTCACTCTGTCACCCCATCATACTCCTTGCCACCTCTCCCACCCACACCCTACCTCAATCCACCTAGCATAGCACCCTCAAACACTGCTACTAGTGAGTCACTGAGCCCTATCGAATGGCTACATTATTTCACCACACCACCAACACCTCTTATCCCACTTTCAGTCCACTCTAGGAACCAAAGAATAGGCTCTCAATCCCTCAACCACAAAGCCACCGCTTTATCTAAAAATCCTCAACTCAACTCCCAAAACAGTACTACCACACCACATACCCCACCCCCCTCCTTCAATATGACCCTGAATTTACCCTTCACTTCTCCACAACCTTATAATATTAAAGAAGCCCTTATTAAAGCTCGCTCCCTTGTGGCCCATGCCTCTGAAATCGCTGATCTTCTTATCGCAAACAGCCTAGACTTCCTGGCTGTCACAGAAACCTGGCTACACCAGGCAACAGGACCTGCACTCTCCCTAGCCCTACCTGAAGGCTATACCATCATCAGGGCAGATAGAACTTCGGGCAAAGGCGGAGGAGTAGCCTTCATTGCCAAATTCCAACTAGCTGCCAGAGACATTCCTCCTGCTACCTTCCCCTCTGCAGATATCCTATCAGTGAAACGAACCCTCGCACCTACTCAAACAATACTCTTGCATCTTATCTACCGCCCCCGGCCCTTTTCCATCCTTTGAGGACATCCTGAACCTCCTTTCCACTCATACCAAACATGGACCCCAAACTATCCTCTTAGGAGATATGAACCTTGACCTCCAAGACCCTAATAACCATCATGCTCTAGCTGTGGCCAACTCCATCTCTAACTTGGGCTTTACACACAGAATCACAACACCTACCCACTCCAAAGGTAGAATGTTGGACTGCGTATCTGACCTGAACTGCTCCATCTCCATTATCCAAAATAAACCTGTAGTCTGGTCAGACCATCATCTCATCCTATTCTCCATTCCTGGACCCTCGCCGGCCAAAACCATTTTAGCACCCCCCTTGCTATCCAGAAATTGTCTCAACATAACCATAGACAGCCTCCAGCCTCTCATTAGCAACATCCTTAACGAGACTAAATTCAACAACCTTGACCCACCTAACCTGGTAGACCTCTACAATAACACTCTTAAAACTGCACTTGATATGGCGGCCCCTCTTAAACTCAGGAAAGCCAAACCTCTGGCTCACCTTAACAAATGGTTCACCACCAAACTAAAAAGTCTTCGAAACACAAAAAGATCAGCTGAATCCACCTGGCATAAATCCCTGTCCATCATCAACAAAAATGCACTTCTGACAGCGTCCTCTATCTACAAAACGCTATCCTTTTGGCCAAAAAAGAAACCTACAAACCTGCAACAAAGACGCAGAGTGGTGCACTAAAATCCAGCAAGCACTCGCAAACAAAATCACACTACTCCAAAATAAGATCAATGCTAAAAAGGTAAGCCTCACCATTGGATCCCAACATGCCTCTGACCCAGAGAAAATCCCTCACCTGTGCACTCCCTTCAGCTTCTCTCAATTAACCCCAAAGGAAGTTGAGGACATCAAAAAAAGTTTGAAACCCTCTCATTGCCAAGGTGATATTTGTCCTGCCCCCGTGATTAAAGAAGGCGCCAAAGACCTGGCTCCCTTCCTCACCACGCTGATAAAGTCCTCATTCGCCTCCAACCAAGTACCCAACAACCTTAAGGAAGCTTGGGTTACATCCCTACAAAAAAAACAACCTCGATCCAAATGTCCCTACTAACTATAGGCCCATCACCACCGTCCCGTTCCTTCTAAAAATTCTGGATCGGGTGGCCTATCTGCAAATTCAGAAGCACCTAGAGGAGAATGAACACCTTGGACTTAGACAATCAGGCTTCAGACCCAGACATGGGACTGAGACAGCCCTCCTAGATCGAAAGATCCAAATGGACGAGGCAGATGACAATGGTAAGTTAGCAATCCTCCTACTCCTTGACTTACCCGCTGCCTTCGACCTCATCGATCACCAAATTCTCACCAAACACCTTAACACAGCGGCAGCTTTCTCCACTAACGCATTTGACTGGGTTAAATCCTTCCTATCAAACAGGACCACCAGAGTCTTCTCCCTGTCACCTTCAGCAGACCACACACCGATACTCTGTGGCGTCCCTCAGGGATCCTGTGTGTCTCCCACACTTTACAATATATTTACAAAGCTACTCTTCGACCGCCTGGATAACGTGGGTGTCATCTACACTAACTATGCAGATGACACTCAAGTCCTCATCTCCCTTACTGGCTGTTACGACCATGATTCCAAACTGCTAAACACTATCTACCTCGAAATCCAAGCCTGGATGGCTACCAACAGTCTTTGCCGTAATGAGGACAAGGCGAAGTTGATGATCGTGGGTACTCAGGCACGCCTGAATAAACTCGACACTAGATACTCATCCTTCGTCATTGACGGTAATATAATGAATGTCTCTAAAGAGATAAAAACACTGGGGGTCTACCTCGACTCAACTCTCTCTCTCAAAAAACAGGTCAACAGTGTGGTGTCCTCCACAGCCTATACCAATAAATTGATCTACAGCTGTAAAGCTTACTTATCCACAAGCAGCTGTCTAACGTTGGCTAGAGCACTTGCTTTATCTAAACTTGACTACTGCAACACCTTATTCCTGGGCTCCTGCGAACACAACCTTAATAAACTCCAGGTACTCCAGAATAACTCTCTGAGAGCAGCACTTAGCCTTCCCAGATCTTGCCATATTTCCTCTCATACCAATTGGCTACCCATCCGTGACAGAATCACATTACGCACCCTGGCCATCACGCACAAATGCCTCACAAACTCTGCCCCCAAAATACCTGGTAGAAAAAATGTGTAAACATCAAACCACACGCACTACCAAATCATCTCACTCCCACAACTTGGTGGTACCAAGATTCAATCTAAAAACAGCCAGAGGAGCCATCTTCCCTGTCCAAGCTGCCAAACGATGGAATTCCATTCCCATCCCCTTCAGACAGGAACCCATCCTCCTCACCTTTGAAGGCAATATAAATTTTGGCTGAGCAACAAGGCTCCTCACTAAGAGGCCTCCACCATGCGAACTGACCATTGTCTATTTATGCTTCTGCTCACCCTTTATTTTTATCATAATAGAAACCATGTATATTATCTCATCCTTAGTTTTTTCGTACTAGAAACCATGTATATTATCTCTTTTCTGACCCACCTGTAACCAGGGTCCCTCTTTGTTGCCACTACATATTGTAATATTTCACCATAATCTGTATGTAACCATTAAGTTTCTCAAGCGCCCAGTTACCTCAGGGTTTGGTGCACGATACAAATAATAAACAAATACAAATGCAAATATGCATGGATGTTTGTGTGTACTGTGAATGCAAACATAAGTGAGGAGACAGTGGGCAGTTTGCATTTTCTATTTTGTAGCCACGTTGCCTGTGTCCTGCCTTTATCTAGGTGGAATATTGTGAGTGACTTCCTCAGCATTGAAAGTTAGGGGGCCACCTTTAAATTCTTGATCTACAATTTTTAAGTAGAACAGAATATTCAGATAAAAAAAATCCTGTTACTTGTCCCAAATTGTGGGCTGAGATTGTCATGGTGGCAGATATTTCTTCCTAAATTTAATCAAAGACTAGAAATGTGGATACATTATATGTATACAGGCCCTTACACCCCTTTTTGATAGGTTTACCGTTGAAGGATTATCATCATGTGACGATTGGCTCATCCCTCCGGCACTAAGGCGGGTACATGTATTAGTTATACCACATCATATTTTAGATGGCTATGCACATTGATGATTGTCTGTGATGCTTTAGAGTTTTAGAGAATGATACGATTTTAGAATTTTACTTTTGGTTGTACTTCTTTTTAAACTTTATTATTAGTAATGGTCATATATTGTTTGTCCATCAAATAAATGTACATGAATGCTAAATAGTAGTGATATAAAGTGATTTTATGAATTTTATTATCTTATGCGTTCATCTCATTATGAATAAAGTTTGGTAAAAAAGCAATATAGAAATGTGAGAGCATTTCTATGTGTTCCTGCTTTATGAACATGAGACCCAATAAAATGTTGGGCAATTACATATGAGGAAAAAGAGAAGGTTCTCATGAGTTCTGGGGTTGGGATCATGGCATTTCTTCTCGCTAATAGTAAGTCTGTCAGGTGCTCAAGAATTGATGAGGACCATCTCCCTGAAGCACTGCATCAGACATTGCACTGTTATCTGCCAAAAAAGATGCCACCGCTCTGGGCGGATCTTTTAAAGTGCCTCTGGGGTGGAGGTTAGTGGTGTATGTGGGGTATGGGAACATCATGTCAGACAGAAACTCACCAGAGAGTCCACCCACTTATCCAATCACACACACATGCACTGCTCCATCCAAACAACCACATTAAACAACTCTCCCATACGCCTTCCACTGATCCATCCATGTGCTATAGGTGGTATGTCCTTGCTAATAATTATAGCAAGGTTCCTGTCACACTGTCATGGTCAGCATGCACTAAACCTACCCCCATTTTTCAGGGTGCTAGTGCTCCCCACATGGAGGGCAGAGCTGCCCGGAAGAGTACATCACTTAAACAGTGGAGATGCCTGGGTTCCCTGGGAAATTCCTTTCCCCCTTTCCAAGCGTCCCCCTAGGGCATGTAAAGTTCACACAAAGCGTGTGCACAGGAATCAGAGGTTTGTTCATTTAAATGTAAATGAGGGAATGTTGTTGCCTCTTCTGTAACACGAAATGTGCAGTCATTTGAGAGCAAGCAAAGCTAATTATTTTTGTTCAGGGGGCAGACATTAGATGATCTGACCCGCTAGGCCACTTGTTTGAATCCTTTTGTCCTTGTAAGATAGAAAGAATGAGAACCACAATCTGGGGCAATCAGGACACATGTTTATGCATTCTAATCATGATTACATATCTGCTCCCTCCTTAGTGTTGTGGGGCAGACATTTAAGCCGTCCTCCTTAATCAATAGAAAAAGGAAGTACCTGCTGGAGTTCTGCGCCTCATCATTTCCCCCCGAGCTCCTTCGCCTCTCAGTAAGGCTTCTTCTAGACGGGCCTTCACATCACGAGACTTCTGCAGTACCTGGGTGCTAACTTTATCAGACGACTGCTTGCCCTGAATGGAAAGCACAAGGTGACACCCATTAAACAAAGTTAAGCCATGGTACATATACAGATGTGTGTGCCTGTGCAATAAGTAGAACAAATAACATTTTTACTATGCCAAATTCTACCCCAAGCATACTCCAGCAATAGGGTTCATGCCCAGTCCTCGCTGCCCATCATGAAGGTGAATGAGGTATAATCAACCAAGATGTTGACAATGAAAAGGAAAAAAGGGGAGACTGAATTATTGAACCTCGCATTAGATGACAGTGCTTCCCAGATACTCAGCACTACACAGAACAACCAAGAAACAGGAATTGTGAAAATACAAGGGCACAAACCGCGCTGCAGAGACATGCATGCCATGCTTCTGATCTTCTTCTTCTGCAGGGTAATCTTGGTCCCACAGAACCATTTCCAGAGAAGAGCACGTACCCCCATTTAGCACATCAAATGAGGGTCTTGTATTAAGCATCGTTCAGGTTTGCTCACATAAATAACAGCTTGTGTGACCCTGGTTTAAGATCTTCCAGGAAATCCAGAACAAATGAGCACACACTGGAATTTCCCAAGCATGTCTTATGCTATATTGCAAAGCTTTCACCACTGTAGTGGTCATACAGCGCTGGGGCGTGTCTGGAAATCAGCTTAGTGTAACTGGAAAATTGGAAGGATGCAAAGGAGTTGAGGAAGGGGACTTGTGATTGTAATTGTAGGGGTGCATGCATTATCATTGTAATTGATCAATTGAATACTGATCAGAAAGAAGACAACGTATTATCTCATAATAACAACAAGCGGATTCCAGTTATGGCAGTAGAAAAAATAAGAAGCCTGTGATAATAGTTGTAATTGTCAAATGCTATTCCTTGACAGTGATTCTTCTAATCAGGACGCCATGCACACTAGAGAGGAAAGTGAATCTGCACGGGCCTTGTGGGATAAAGGTTTTTCATGGTCTTGTTGAGGAAATCCCGCCATCTATGCAGTCTCAAATAGAGAACTAGCACAAATCCACCGCTGGCTAGACTTGGGAAATGTTATGAAGAGGATGCTCCAGACCTTTTAGCCTGTCTTAGAAAAGTCCAAGGCAATAGACATCTGCAGCATTTCTTCCAGATATACTAATACGACCCAGACGCTTCTTGTTTAACCCCTTTGCCGGGAAAACATATATGGCATCCCTCATTGGCAGGTCACCTTACAAATGTGCTTTTTATCCACAAACACCAGTCATTGTCGCTTGCACCCAGGTGACCCGGTGAGAGCACTTGATGATTCATCTCTCATGGTTGATGTTTGAAATCAGAATATTTGCTCAATCGAGAGTGAAGCTTTAAGTTTAATAGGGTTCTAATATTTCTCTTCTCCAAGAAACTCTTGGTACGGGTCCTGCGCTGCCCCATGGGTGAAGTCTGCGAGATGAAAATCTACAAAACCTTCCATCAAACGAGGCTCAACGCCATTACATGGCAACGCAAAAAGTCACATGGGTCATGTCCCTAGAAGTGTAATTTGCAACGAGGGGACTGGCTCCATTTGCACTTTTGTGCAAAAAGGTGTTGTCTGTGCAATTTTCCGCACTTCCACCATTCAGTGGAAAACTGAAGAGTAAAATAAAGGCTAAATTACCTTTGCTCTTCATTTTTCACTGTGTTGGTGCAATTACATGCAAATACATGCTAGTGGCATTGTTGTCTGGCAGAGCATGTACAGCATGCAGGCGTAGAAAGTCTGACCTGCCGCGTTTCCGGTTGCAGCTTCAATCAGGAAGGCCAATGGGCCTCCGTCAAGTGTATCTTTCTACTCATTCCAAATACAATAGATAAAAAAGAAGAAAAGAAGGAAAATCCCTGAGAAAAAGCATAACCCGGTAAGTGCACTTCTCCTTTTGCACGGCATAGGAGGCTACATGTACAGGACACTTGATGATTTGTGTTTATAATTCTGTCTTGCTCTGGTGTGAACCTAGTTCCGGTTTTAAAAAACACACTTCACGTGTAAATATGATATTGCTGGTTACATACAGAGTAGAGCGGTAAGAAAACAAATACAAACATTGATAACAAAACATGACACATGCACACAGCACAGCTCCTTCACTGCATTGTCCCGCAGATTGTACATTTAAGAGGAGCCTTATGTTTCTGGCAGCTACGATTGAACGCCCGGAGACCATGAAAATGGCAGCGGTGCACAGTACAAATCTAAATACAAAAACATAACATCACATGCCACAGTAGGCTAAAGGGTACACGTAGAATCTTTAGTGCCAGTGAAGATGCTATTACGTCCCTTGAAATTCATAGTATCGGCTACTTTTACGCTATGTCTTGTGGAGTGTGTAAGGTAAGGCAAATAGAGCAAACCGTGCTACACAGTTTCCGTGCATTGAGATGTAGCCAGTTACCCCGGAAGCACATGTCCGCCACGGTCCTGATGCATGTAAAGCGAAATGCAAAATGTTAGCGTAGAGCCAGATGGCCGCTGCCTTGCAAAGGTGAAGAGAAGCATGGCAGTGTGCTGCCTACCCTGTATTCGAAGCAGGAGACGCAGATCAGAAGAAGGTCCAGGATCCGGTTCAGATGAATGGATGGCAGGTCGGAGATCCACTTCTGGATGAGGATCTGGTCGGCGTTTTTCAGGATCCACAGGAAGGAGATCAGCAAGCTGCGCGTGGTTTCGGAGCTCAAGGTGTTGTACTGCTTGTGAGACTGAAAATCAACAATGAAGGGGGAAAGGTGTGAGTGTGAGCAACAGACCTCTTCAAATAAACCCTGTATATTCATGCTCATGTGGTTCAATTGCAGATCATCTTTCTGCCTTCTCAACAATGGAGCACCAGGGGTGCTAATGGTGATATTACCCTCCACAGCAGGATTACAGGCAGTGATCGGGCCCATAACTCAGACAGAGGGGCTGTTATGTTTTATTAGGGCTTCCTCTACTACATGTAAACACAATATTGCAGATCACCTTATAGTTCATTGACCTTATAAAGTCATTTAGTTTTGAACTTTCATTCAGATGAAGTGCCCTCAAGAATAGAATTGATCTTCATTGGCTTTCAGGGTCATGCATGTGTGTACAATAATATGAGGTGTTTGGCAACTACCGGGCCTAGTTTTTGGCAGTGCTTCAAGGATCCTCCTAGCTCGCAACTTAGGGCATGTGATCATGGAAGAGCGACTGACAAAGGAGTATGGCGAGGTGATAAAGATGATAAAGGCCCCTGCAGAGGGGTCTGAAACCTTTGGCTCTTCAGATGTTTTCCATGACAACTCCCAACATGCATATTCAGCATAGACAATAGTGAGGGTTGTACATCAGGTGGAGAATCAAGTTGCAGCCCCTTGGTCTAGCAAAATCCTTTGCTGAGCAATTAGGGTTTTAGTGACTAATAGAATGTCCATGCTCGCCACCCTGTGCGTGGAAGCTGCCAGATTGTCCCACAAACACTAGCCTTGAATTGCTTGGGTCCATCCTCTACATTTTTCACTCTCCAATTTTGTGATGTCGAGGTGAGATACAGAACCAATTCTCAATTTGCTTACAGGCTTATATCTTGGATTCCTGGAAAGTGCTGACAGAAAAGCTACCAAAGAATTTGTAGTGTATTCCAAGCTGAGGATATGGAGCTTTTCATAAGGTACTTCTCTTGCTTATGGAATATGTGTATATTCTGGCTTCTGAGATGGGCCAATATGCCAATTAGACAGTTCATTGGGCAGCTGACCCCCTTACTGTCTTGGATACCTTAATGTCACAGTTTTCTATGTAGCCCCCGGTCTGGGAAATAAGGATCCCTGGCACGTGAAGCCATGCTGGGGATCCCAAAATGAGAAAAAAAATTTAAATCGGGTCCCGGCGTGAGCCGCACCGCGGACCCAGAAGAATGGAAATAAGTTAGTGTAAGGGACCAACATACATGGGCACGCGAGGGTCCCATTATTCTAAAAGAAAGAAAAAACAGTCACTGGCGTGAGCAGAGCGCCAGTGACAGTTGGAAAACAAACCTTTAACAGGGTTAGCGGTGCTCCGCTCAGCGCGAGTGACCTCAGCCCGGGCCTCTATGCTGGCACTCCCCTTCTTAGGGGAGCGCTTAAAATATTTTGCTGCCCCTCACTGCTGTTGCTTTGCTGGGGCCCGGGGCACATACATTGAATTACTGGCTCTCCCCATAGGTGGGGAGTGCCTTAAATGTGTTTTAGCCCTCCTGGGGGCTTAATTTAAAAATAATGGCCACCTCCCTTATAGGTGGCCCACCAGAACTTCCTGGGCCACACCTGGCCCAGGTGGAGTGAGTAGTGTGGGGCCCCAAACGTTCCCTCCGAGTCCTGGACTGCATTTTACATACGCAGCCCAACCCCAATAAAGGTTTTGGGGCCCACATACTGTTGCTGTTGTAGTTGCTGCTGCTGTTGCTGCCTATTGCCAGCCTAACAAAGACTTTGGGGGTCCCTCACACCGTTGCTGCTGTTGTTGCCTGCCGCCTACTGCCACATGCACCACCACTGAAGAGCGCAGGAGGAAAGGAGAACCCGAGAACAGCAGCAAGGACCTTGAGACAGCCCTGGCCAGGTTGCCCTGCAAGTAAGGGCATTATGAATAGTTCTTAATACAGTGCACTGTATAGACTTTGTACATTTTTTTGAAGACACTTTTATTTTTAAAGTACTCTTTTTGTATGTTTGTGTTTAATTTTTTAGTAACACAGCTGCTTAGGAGAACTTAAGTTGTATATAGTGTCTTGTGTTTTGCCTCTTTTTGTAAAAAAAAAACTCACAAAACCATGCTGGTGTACTGGGAAAGTATGTAAGTAAGCTTTTAACAACTAAAAAGAACCGTACACCAGCATTCCTTAAGTTTGCCTCTCCTTTTGTGCTCGAGTTACTCTAACCTTGTGTTTTCTCCTAAAGGGTATTTGGCAAACCTGCCTTCCCTACCCTTACCATTTTCCTAGCGAAGTACACCAGGGTGCCCTTGAACCCAGGAGAGCGGGGTATGGAGACAGGTAAGAGGCGGGTCAAGTTATAAGTGAAGGGTTAAGCTGTACATTGTGTGCCCACCTAGACCTGTCTCCCTATAAGGTACATTGGAAGACCACCCTGCTAAATATAGCGAAGCACGGTCGATGCAGCCATTTATTAGTCGTACAGTTGATAAAGTGAGAACCAATGAGTTGGGCAAAAGTAACACATTATTCAAGCACCTGCAGACAAATCAATTAGCAGTGAGCGCTGTAAAAGAGAGTATTAGTGTTATGATTATTATGATGTGTTTCAACAATAAAGCAAATGGAGCTGATAACGCTACACTGACAATGTCTACATGCAAATAAGGAGCCGGTAGGATGAAAATGGAGAATTGAGCAATGTGTAATTCCCCTCTGCATAGCCACTCTCCTCTGTGCCAAAAGCTCAGTGGTACTTTGGCTGGTCTAACCCAACTGAATTGGAAAACTCCAAAGATGGTTTAGAAAGGGTAGGGACAAATGGGGCAGATGAGCGAAGATGTTTTAAGGGACCTGCAGTCTACTTGACAAGTTAGACTTAAATAACCCACTTGTCCAGTGCAGTGAGAGCCCACTGCTTCTCAGAAGTAAACACCTTCCTATGGGCCTTTAATCAATGCTGTCCCAGAGGTAGTAATGCCTCAATTTTAGCATCATGTGCTCGAATAGAGGACTTACTTTTTCTTGCTATCCTGGGAAAGGGAAAAGGAGGCTGTCGGTCCATATTTCACGAGTGTCTCACAGTTTACAAGACCTAAAATAACGTTTTCTTAACATAAAAAAGGTAAAACACATTCTTCCTGATACACAAATCCGGCCACAAGGAAAAGCAGGTATGTTTGGTAGGTAGTCAAGGCCTCCGGACTGACCTGGGATCAAACTTCATGTCCCATAAATGTTTTTGCTGACATGGTCCGCAGTTGCAAACCATTCACCAGGCAGTTAGAGAACCATAAAATGAGAAGAAACACTCACTGCCCCATTAAACTGCTGTTGACGGTAATGACTTAGCAAGAGAGAGCGAGCAAGTATTTGTATTTTGCGCTGAACATAGTAACAATGGTACAAAACATGGGAAAATGAAAGAAAACCAACAGATCAATGGGATAGAAAATGGGTTTTCCCGACACGACTTAAAGAGGGGAAGGGATGACGTGGAAGGCAAAGAGAGGAGAAGAGAATTCCAATTCTTAGGGGCCAAGAGAGCAAAAGAACGGAAACGGGATGAGGCACAAAGGACAGTTAAGAGGAAGAGAGGTTGGGAACAAAGCAAACTAGCAGGTTAGTAGAAAGAGATATGAAAGAGAGATATGGAGATAGAAGGTCATAGAGGCATTTGAAACAATATAGAGGAAGTTAAAAGGTAGATGATTTTCAAAGGTGAGCCGATAAAAACAGATAGAGTCATGGGGAGAAAGTGAGCAAAGTACCCGAATTGGAGAATGGTATATAGAGTGGAGAGGGGCAAGATGAGATGCAGGGAGTCCAACAAGGACAGAGGAGCAGTAAAACAGTTGAGAGAAGACCAGCAAGGAAATAAGAGGTTTAGCACAGAGAAAGGTAAGGAACCAACAAGCTTTTTAATATTAAATAGTTGATGGCGACAAGAGTGGGAGAGAGAAGAGATATGAACAGAAAGGGATAGTGACAATTCAAGTGTGGCACAAAGATTAAGGGTAGAGGGTGAAATAGAAAGAGAAGAAGGTTGAAAACAAAGGCAAGAGGGGAAGGGATAGTCGAAGCTGGGAAGAAAAGAACCTCTGTTTTCGAGGGATTGAGGTGAATATAGTGAGTGGACACCCATCATTGAATTGAAAGGAGGCAATTAGACAAGGAAGAGTGGATAGAATCAGTAAAATAGGGGAAGATAGAAAAAGTTGTGAATCGTCTGCATAGAGGTGATACGAAAATCTAAAGGAGAAATATAGAGAGAAAAAAGAAGACGAACAAGGACTGAGCTTTGAGGAACCGTATAAGAGAGGAAAATTGGGGAGGAGTAACCAGGCCAGGAATAAGAGAAGGAATGCCCTGAGAGGTCGGAATGAAACCAGCTAAGAACAGAATCACGGAAAACCAAATTGGCAAGAGAAGAGGGGAGGATAGTGTGATTGACCATATGAAATGCGGCCAAAAGATCAAGAAGAACGAGAAGTAAAGACATTTTCGAGTGAGGGGAAGAAAGAAGTGTGCTGGAGAAGAGAAATTTCCATCGAGTGACGTGGCCTAAAGCCGGACTGGAAGGGAGGTAGAAGAGAGAGTAAGTTGATAAAGGAATACACTTGGGTGTAAACAATGCTCTCTAGAAGCTTAGAGAGAAAGGGAAAAAGAGATATAGGATGAAAATTAAAAGTCGAAGAAGAATCAAGCGTAGGTTTTTTTAGAATATGAAGAACTGAAGCATGTTTGAAACATGAAAGAACAGTAGAGGAAGAGAGTGAGGTATTAAAGAGGGCAGTGAGATATGGCAGAAGTGTTGAATAAACTGGAAGGACTAGAGGAGATATTCAAGTTACTCACTGTAGTGACTAGAGTACTCATAGCCCTTAGTCCCCTTTCCTCCATCCTTGTGGGCGTCCCCCAACATGGGGACGGTAGTGGAACCTTTGGGAGCAAAGAATGAGCTACCCCTTTGAATTTAGCATAGCACGCAGAGCCGCGGCCCGGCGTTGGTAACACCCCCGAAGCCCCGCGCTTCGGTTCCTCCTCTCAGCCCCCTTTTTACATATCAGACTCTTAAAAACCTGTCTATGCCGAACATTTTAGCCCCTGGCATACTGTCATGATCTCTGCTTCCAAAAGGTCAGGGTTTTCCCAACTCCCTTGGAAGCAGATCCATAACCCAGGTTCCGAGTGCCAACCAGTCCCAATTGGGACCTTTTGGACCCAGTCCTGGCGCCAGTGGCACCAGGCTCATAAATATGCCCAGTTCCAGCGCTGGAAGCGCCGGGCTCATAATGCTTGGGTGGACTTACCTGCAGCAGACCATGCTGCTTACTTGCCTGCCAGTTGAGCCTCTAATCCTCTTCTGTTTGGAACTACTTTTCCTGTTGGGTGGGGCAGGAGCCACTCCCTAGATTCAGAACACTGGAACTCTTCTGGAAAGCAGGAACTCTTTTCTTACCTAGGCGTGGCTGTGGAAGGAGACACCTAAGCACTACAGGAGGCTATTTAAACCACACCCGATGGATGAATCTTGCTTTGCGTTATTCTGCATCCTCTGCAGCAGAACGCTCATCGTGTCTTCTGCATCTGATCCTGGGCCTAAGGAAAAAGGCTTACCATCCTGAATCCAGTCTTCAGCAACACCTATAAAGACAAGAAAGAACAGGTTAGCATTACGGTCTTCAGTGACAGCTCTTCACTTACCTGGTCCATCGGCTGTCACCAACGCCTCGGGCTGCATTCCGGCATCTGAAAGACAAAGGCTTACCTACTCTTCGTGCGCTCCGGAGGTCTTCACACTGCATTCCGGCATCTGAAAGACAAAAGCTTACCAACTCTTCGCACGCTCCGGAGGCCTTCGGCACTGCATCCCGCATCTGAAAGACAAAACAAGGTGCGTTTAAAGACATTGGGGAACTTTAATACTCACGTGCCATTACTCCTTTCCACATCTAACCCAGTGGGTATTCCGGCACCCTGCAGCCGCTCCGAACTGGTACCTGCAAAATAAAAAGACAGTTAGAGCGCATCGTGAAGCAGGCAACAAGCGCTTACTTACGTGCTTCCAGGCGCTTCTATTCATCACACGGGCTCCACCTTCAACTCACTTCAGCCCGTCATCCGCCATCGCCGGAACCCTGCAAAACAAGAAACATCATTACTAAAGACTTTAAAGACATTAGAATTACTCGAAACTTACCGTTCGTGCAGTAAACGACGGACAGCAGTCCTCTGAAGTCAAGAGGCCTGCTCCCCTTATCCAGTGAAGAAACTGGTTACAGCACCCTGCCCCGAGGCAGATGGAGAGCACGGCGTTCACTTACCTAAGGTGAGAGCGTTAACCTTTGGGGTTCTACAGGAGAAGAGAAAGAGAAGAAGAGAGAGACATTCAATAACCCAGTTCCTTAATCCCATATTTTCTATCTGCAGACATCTTACCCTTCAAGTCAGACATACAGTGCACAGAGGTCCAGCCCAAAGAGCCAGCCGTGTGTTACACATCACCTTTGCAGATACGGTATACACCCAGTCAAGACCGGCGCCTCTACGGGAATCAGGTGAGCGTTACAGAACGCAAAGCCTACCACAAAACTCCCGTCCAGGCGCTATGGAAACCTCGGATACCGACCAGCTAGCCCAGTTACTTGGGGAACTAAGGGCAGAAGTGCATGCATCCCGTCAGGAAACGAACGCTCTAAGAAGGGAACTGATTATTTCCAAGGAGCGAACAGATGATCTCGCTAGACAATTGCTACAGTCACAAGCCGGACAGACCCTGTTACCCGCATCTGGGGGAAATCTTCCTTCTACATCCTCTATGAATCCAGTGCAGATCAACCTACCTGGGAATGTACCTCTGGCTCCGCCCGAACGATTTTCTGGTGACCCAAAGAGGTTTGCAGTATTTATCAATCAGTGCCGGTTGCATTTCTTATGCCGGCCAGCAGCCTTTCCAACTGATCAAGCTAAAGTAGCTTTCGTGCTTTCGTACCTTAGTGGCAATGCGGCAGACTGGTCGATCCCTCTAGTAAATCAAGATGATCCGGTCCTCCATGATTTTCAAGCTTTTCAGCTCAGTATGAAAAAACTGTTCGCAAGACATTCACAGGGGCAGGCCTTGGACAATGAGCTTCTTTCATTGCGACAAGGTAATCAAGACCTTTTGGCTTATATTGCGTCTTTCAACAGACTGATAGTGGAAACTCAATGGCCTGAGGACAAAAGGATTACACTGTTTTATAGAGGTCTACGTGGAGAGCTCAAAGATGTGTTAGCCCAAGTAGTGAATCCCCCACAAGATTGTTCGGACTATATAGATTTAGTCGTTCAAATAGATCACAGACTGCAGAACAGGAAGGCCGATCGTTCCAAGTTTGATGCTCGAGTATTTTCCAAACCGCCAACTCCTTCCAAAGGAATAGACTCCGGGGAACCCATGCAAATAGGGGGTCTGAAAGGTCCTCTAACACAAAAGGAGCGGGAAAGGAGAAAACAGTTGCAATTATGCCTCTATTGCGGAAACTCAGGGCACTTTCTTCGAGACTGTCCGGTGAAACCTGCCAAGAAGGCAGTAGGAGCTGCAGTTACCAAAGTTACAAACTCTGAGCAGGGAAACAACCTCGCCCGACAAGAATAGAGGTCCTCTTGCGGAGCGTGAAAACCAGTTCCGTGACCTCGCATTTCGTGATACCTATGGTCCTCATTAGCCCTGATAATCCGGATCGATTACATGCAATTGAAGCTTACGTCGACAGCGGTGCCATCGGCAATTATGTGGATCATGAAATGGTTTTGAGGATGAATCTAACTCTTTGTCCCAAGGCTGTAAAGGACGTCATTACTACGGTGGATGGTACGGAGATAGCCTCCGGGCCAGTAACGCATACCACTCAAGAGGTGACGGTAGTAAGTCAAGATGGACACCATGAGAAGATCGTGTTCGATGTGATCAAGGCCCCTCAGTTTCAGATTATTCTAGGAATACATTGGTTAGAGAAACACAATCCTCTGATCGATTGGCGAGCAAGAACGGTCCAGTTTCCAGAATGTGTCTCTACTTGTCACCCTCCACCTGGTGTTGCACTGGCAGCAATTTCTTCAGAGACTCCCCAGTTACCTCCCGAATACCTAGAATACCAAGATGTTTTCCGGAAGGATCAGGCTAACTCTCTACCTCCTCATAGGTCTTATGACTGCCAGATAGACCTGATACCTGGATCTACTCCTCCTTATAGTAGAATTCATGCTCTCACCGAGCCTGAGAACCTTCACCTTCGACAATACCTGGATCAATACCTGGCAAATGGGTTTATTCGTCCTTCCAAGTCCCCTGCTTCTTCAGCTTTGTTCTTCGTTCCAAAAAAGGAAGGAGACCTTAGAACTTGTATAGATTATCGCTCCCTGAACCAGATCACCGTTAAGAATAGATATCCGTTACCTTTGATCCCTGAACTCCTGGACCAAGTCAGAAAAGCATGCATATATACAAAGCTGGATCTTAGAGGAGCTTACCACTTGGTACGAGTAAAAGAGGGCGATGAATGGAAGACGGCCTTCCGCACCAAGTATGGACTATTTGAATATCAGGTCATGCCCTTCGGACTTTGCAATGCCCCGGCCGCCTTTCAATATTTTATGAACGATGTCCTCAGAGAGCTCATAGATGTGTGTGTTGTTATTTACATTGACGACATCCTCGTTTATTCTTCATCGGAATCTGAACATCGGAAACACGTGAAAATGGTCCTCGAAAGATTGCGTCAACACAAACTTTTCGCTAAGTTGGGAAAATGTATTTTCAACGTGACTGAAGTTGAATTCTTGGGATTCATATTATCACCTGGCGGAGTGCGTATGGATTCAAAGAAGGTCGATGCAGTTCTCAAATGGCCATCACCATCCTCCGTAAAAGGTGTGCAAAGCATGTTAGGCTTCGCTAACTTTTACCGCAGGTTTATCCCCGAATTCTCTCGAATAGTCCAGCCCATCACTGCCTTGTTAAAGAAAAACAAACGTTTTGAATGGTCTACCGAGGCGGAACAAGCTTTCCAGGATTTGAAGACTAAATTTATCTCTGCACCAATCTTAAAACACCCTCGCCCCGAACTCCCCTACATCGTGGAAACTGATGCTTCAAGCCTTGCCATGGGGGCAGTTCTATCACAAAAGGACCCGGTAACCAATCAGTTGCATCCCGTGGCATTTTGGTCCCGCAAATTCTCGCCTCCTGAAATCAATTACACGATTACTGACAAGGAACTTCTGGCTATCAAGTCTGCCTTTAAGGCTTGGCGGCAGTATCTGCTGGGGGCCCGACACACCGTTACTGTGATTACGGATCACCGAAACCTGCAATATTTGAAAACCGCAAAAGCCCAATCCTTAGACAACTCCGTTGGGCATTATTCTTTGCCGAGTTTGACTTCATAATTACCTATCGACCTGGTACAAAGAACGGTAAAGCTGATGCCCTTTCTCGGATGGGAGTGGAAGAACACTTGATCAACCCTAAACCTGTACCAATCATTCCCGAACAAAGAATTCTGGGTGTAATCGCCACAGAATCCATAGAGGAAGTTAAGGATAAGGCCAGGCAACTTGTAACTCCAGCAGACATACAGAATTGGCATCTGCAGGGAAAGGACTTTGCAGTAAAGGACAACTTATTGTATTTCCAAGAACGATTATACCTACCCAGCACAGATTTACAGAAAAAAGTAATCTCTTGTTATCACGATTCTTTAATGGAAGGACATCCCGGTATGGCCAAGACCTCAGAAAAGATCAAGCGCTACTTCTGGTGGCCGTCTTGGAAAAAAGATATCAGAGACTTTATAATGTCCTGTGGAGTATGCGCCCAAAACAAGAGTCAAAAGGAAAGACCAGCAGGCCTCTTACGCCCTATTGACATCCCACCTCGCCCTTGGCATACGCTTTCTATGGACTTCATCACCGATCTACCTCCATGCTCCGGATACAATACGATTCTAGTAATCGTGGACTTATTCTCCAAGATGGCGCATTTCATTCCGCTCAACGGCTTGCCAACTGCAGCAACTCTGGCCCGAGAATTTCTCGAAAACATCGTCCGACTGCACGGTTTTCCTTCGGTTCTAATTTCGGATCGAGGTAGTCAATTTATTTCTCATTTTTGGCGAAGTTGCTGTCGGTCGGCTCAAATTGATGTGAGACTATCGACCAGTCACCACCCTCAGACCGACGGACAAACCGAGAGGACCAATCAAACTCTGGAACAGTATTTACGCTGCATGCTGCAACAAACTGAAAAAACTTGGAAAGACATCCTTTGGATAGCCGAATATGCCTACAATAACTCTGTCCATTCGGGGAAAAAACCCCGTTTTTTCTTTTGTACGGCAGTCACCCTCGAACCTCGGAGTTGGATCCCCTCCAAGATCTTGAAACACCTGCAGTAGACTACCTGCATTCTACAATCACCCAAGCCTTTAAGGAAGCTGTTTCTCACCTTCAAAGGGCTAAAGAACAATACAAGAAAGGAGCAGATCAACATCGGAAGGAAGCCCCTCAATATCAAGTAGGGGATCAAGTCTGGTTATCCACCAAATATCTACCTCTAAAAGGGCCACGCACATTCAACCCAAGATACCTTGGTCCCTATTCCATCACTACCATAGTAAACCCAGTAGCGGTCAAGTTGGACTTGCCCCCGCACATGAAGATACATCCGGTCTTCCACGTCTCTCTATTAAAACCCGTGCAACCTCAAACCCGACTAACTAAATCTCCAAAACCTATCCTAGTTGATGGAGAACTCGAGTTTGAAGTCAAAAGCATTCTGGACTCTAAGATCTCCAAATCTAAACTATTTTACCTAATTGACTGGAAAGGCTACGGCCCCCAAGAGAGATCCTGGGAACCTGCTGAATATGTCCACGCTCCTCGCCTAATCAAAAGATTTCACCGAACATTTCCTGACAAGCCAAAACCCCCGGAGAAGCCCGGTTTGGGAGGGGCCTTGAGGGGGGGTACTGTCATGATCTCTGCTTCCAAAAGGTCAGGGTTTTCCCAACTCCCTTGGAAGCAGATCCATAACCCAGGTTCCGAGTGCCAACCAGTCCCAATTGGGACCTTTTGGACCCAGTCCTGGCGCCAGTGGCACCAGGCTCATAAATATGCCCAGTCCCAGCGCTGGAAGCGCCGGGCTCATAATGCTTGGGTGGACTTACCTGCAGCAGACCATGCTGCTTACTTGCCTGCCAGTTGAGCCTCTGATCCTCTTCTGTTTGGAACTACTTTTCCTGTTGGGTGGGGCAGGAGCCACTCCCTAGATTCAGAACACTGGAACTCTTCTGGAAAGCAGGAACTCTTTTCTTACCTAGGCGTGGCTGTGGAAGGAGACACCTAAGCACTACAGGAGGCTATTTAAACCACACCCGATGGATGAATCTTGCTTTGCGTTATTCTGCATCCTCTGCAGCAGAACGCTCATCGTGTCTTCTGCATCTGATCCTGGGCCTAAGGAAAAAGGCTTACCATCCTGAATCCAGTCTTCAGCAACACTTATAAAGACAAGAAAGCCAGGTTAGCATTACGGTCTTCAGTGACAGCTCTTCACTTACATGGTCCATCGGCTGTCACCAACGCCTCGGGCTGCATTCCGGCATCTGAAAGACAAAGGCTTACCTACTCTTCGTGCGCTCCGGAAGTCTTCACACTGCATTCTGGCATCTGAAAGACAAAAGCTTACCAACTCTTCGCACGCTCCGGAGGCCTTCGGCGCTGCATCCCGCATCTGAAAGACAAAACAAGGTGCGATTAAAGACATTGGGGAACTTTAATACTCACGTGCCATTACTCCTTTCCACATCTAACCCAGTGGGTATTCCGGCACCCTGCAGCCGCTCCGAACTTGTACCTGCAAAATAAAAAGACAGTTAGAGCGCATCGTGAAGCAGGCAACAAGCGCTTACTTACGTGCTTCCAGGCGCTTCTATTCATCACACGGGCTCCACCTTCAACTCACTTCAGCCCGTCATCCGCCATCGCCGGAACCCTGCAAAACAAGAAACATCATTACTAAAGACTTTAAAGACATTAGAATTACTCGAAACTTACCGTTCGTGCAGTAAACGACGGACAGCAGTCCTCTGAAGTCAAGAGGCCTGCTCCCCTTATCCAGTGAAGAAACTGGTTACAGCACCCTGCCCCGAGGCAGATGGAGAGCACGGCGTTCACTTACCTAAGGTGAGAGCGTTAACCTTTGGGGTTCTACAGGAGAAGAGAAAGAGAAGAAGAGAGAGACATTCAATAACCCAGTTCCTTAATCCCATATTTTCTATCTGCAGACATCTTACCCTTCAAGTCAGACATACAGTGCACAGAGGTCCAGCCCAAAGAGCCAGCCGTGTGTTACACATCACCTTTGCAGATACGGTATACACCCAGTCAAGACCGGCGCCTCTACGGGAATCAGGTGAGCGTTACACATACTAGCGGGGGAAGGTGGGTGGGATGTATGGAGGAACGGGAACTAAGGACTATGAGTACTCTAGTCACTGTAGTAAGTAACTTGAATTACTCATACGTCCCATCTCCTTTCCTTCATCCGTGTGGGTGATTCCACCGAACAAGACAAATTGGTGGTGCTTTGATAACCTTCCTCATGCTTAAGAAGAAGCAAAAAGGGTTTTGAGAACCGCCTGAACAAACTCTGGGAATAGTGCTTAACAGAACACAGACGGAGTGACCCACGTAGCTGCCTTGCTAATGGCTTCCCAGGAAGCGTGTCTCTGAAAGGTGACCACCATAGCCTTGGTCCTGCCTGCGTGGGCATGAATCCCTGCGGGAACAGTCTTACACATGGCCACATAAGCCTCCAAAATGGCCTGCACCATCTAATGGGTTATAGAGCCCTTGGACGATTGGGTGCTGGGAGCTGAGCACCCGAAGGTGATGAACAATGCCTCTGATTTCCAGAAAGATCTCATCTGGGAGAGATAAAACTTGAGAACTCTTCACAAGTCTAGTGATTACAAAGAACTTTCAGCCTCCGATTGCGGGTTCGGAAATAACAAGGGCAGGCAGATTTCAAGTGGAACTGGGAGACCACCTTGGGCAAGAAGTTTGGATGAGCGCAAGATGAGCTTGTCATTGTGGAAGGTGGTGAAGGGCACACACGATGACAGGGCCTGCAGCTCACTGACTCTGAGTGCAGAAGTGAGTGCCACCAGCAGGACCGCCTTGAGAGCCACCAGGCTCATGTCCACTGACGCCATCGGCTCAAACGGTTTACACTGTAAGGCTGCCAGCACTGCGTTGAAGTCCCAAGTAGGGTGTGGCCTATGCACTGGAGGAAACAGCCTGGACAAGCCCTTGAGGTGGGCCTTAACCACCGGATTGGACCTTGAAAAGGTGTGCTCCGGAGAGTTCTTGCAGGCCCCAATGGCCGCCAACTAGGTGCGACATATATCGACCTGTACGCCGGACCGATTCAGGTGTGCGGAAAAAGGCAGCACATCATCCAGGGAGCAAGTGAGGCAGTGAGCCCAGTGGCAGAACCTGAAGCACTTACTCAGGTTTCGTGGCCACTTGTATGATTTCCCAGTTGCCGTCCAAGAACTGAGAGTAGTGCAGTCTCAGTTGATAAGGAGCCAGGCCGAGAAAGGGCAGCCTGGCTGGATTCGGGTGCGCCCCCGCCCCGCTCTGCTGAGTGAGGAAGCCCCTGCTGGGGATCAGAAGATGGACAGGCTCCTGGGAGCACAACTGCAGCAGGTCTGAGACCCATGCCTTAGATGGCCAGTGTGGGGCAATTAGGATGAGGCTGCAACCCACAAAGTCCCGAAACTTGCAGAGGGTTTGCTGGAGCATCGGAGGAGGAAATGCATAGCACCTGCGCCCATGCCAGCAGAGTTCCTAACACCTCCCCACCCATGAAGCGAAGAGGGGCAATTGGAATTCAGAAGAGATGCGAATAAGTCCAGTTCCGGAAACCCCCATTTCTGGAAGAGGGGCAACAAACAGTTGATGTGTAACTCCCTTTCATGTATGTTGAAACCCAGGCGGCTGGGCTGGTCTGCTTCCACATTGCTGTCCACCAGGAGATGGACAGCTGAGATCCATCTCCCCTCCAACAGGGTCCACTCTCAGATTGACACTGCCTCCATGCAAAGGATGGAGGAGCGGGTCCCGCCCTGCAAGTTCAAGAAGAACATTGTTGTGCAATTGTCAGTCCTGACCAGGACCACCTTTCCCCTGATGACTGGCAGAAAAGCCCTGAGTGCAAGGCCCACTGCCATAAGGTCCAGCTGATTGATATGCAGGAGAGCCTCTGTCCTGGACCAAGCTCCATGGATCGTATAGCCATGCAGGGTAGCCCAACTGCCTGTGACAGAGGAATCCGTTGTCACCACCAGAGTAGGCTCCGGCTGAGTAAAGGGGGCTGCCACTTCCACATTGCGGTCCATAAACCACCAGTAAAGATTTGGGAGGAGGGACGGGGGAATAGGCAGCCTGTCCAATTGCACCCCCGTTTTCTGGTCCCAATTGGCCGCCAGGTGGAGCTCAAGGTATCTCAATTTGAGACGGGCATGCTGCACTGTGAGCATGCAGCGCGCAACTAGGACCAGAAGGGGCTGGAACCTACATGTCGAGGTGTTCGAGTTGGCCAGCAAGTGTTGAATCTCCTTCCAAAGGGACTGAAGCCTTTCGATCATGGGGAACACTCTCTGGACCGTTGTGTTCCATCAAATTCTGAGGAATTCTGAGTTCTGAGGAACAGAAGGTCCCAGAAAGCGGTCAACTGTGACTTCCGCTGGATGAGGGAAAACCCCAGCTGGTGAAGAACATCCGCTGGTAAGAGTGCACCATCCCCTCTGGTGAGCTGGCCCTCATGAACCAGTCATCCAGATAGGGGTATAGGTTGTGGCCCTCCAGGCGAAGGAGGCCAGCACAAGGGGCCTAAATTTAGGCCGAACGGCAGCACCCTGTACTGTACTGCAATCGTGAACCGCAGGAATCTCTGGTGCGGTTGGTAAATGGGAACGTGAAGATACGCATCTTTGAGGTTTAAGGTACACATCCAGTTCTCTGCGTACAGCGACTCCGCAATGTGTGCTGGGGTGATCATCTTGAAGCGTTCAAGAGATAAAGACAGATTGAGGAATGACAGGTCCAGGATTACCCCTCAGGTCAGCCTGGTTGTTCTTGTCGTTATCATCATTGTTTCCCCCACTTTTTTGCCACACGGAGGGGACTCCAAATCTTGCAGCTGAGGAGTAGCAGGGGTCAACACCTGGTCTGCTACTGAAGGTGGCTGAGCATTGACAGGTGACTGCGCAAGGGGAGGCGTTGGTGGCACTGGGGGTGGAAGGCTCGGAGGCACCGGTGGGGCCTGTCCCGGAGAGAGAACAGGCTGCGGTACCGGGACCGGAGGAGGGCCGAGAGAAGGGGGCCTTGGACGCATGACTTGTGGGGATACTTCTTTGATGAGGGGCCTGACATCTGAGGAGAGCACATGAGGAGGAGGAAGCGCTCAAAAAAACTAACTTCACAAGCCACCGGGTTACGAGAGGGCACACAACCATCTGCTGCACTGGGCCTTCTCTCCTGAGTGAAATACCAAGGACCCTGGGTGGGGTATCTGAACAGCTAGGAGGCATAAATGTAACCCTGTGGGGACCACCCGCTGGAGCCATAGTGCTCGACACCACTCCCTGAGGGAAGAGGACTGGAACCCCCCCGAGGGGCCCACTCGGAGAGCGATGGGGCAGCCTGAGATCTAGAGTCAGGATCCAAGATGGCCACCAGTTGTGCAGGCTCTGCCAAGTGCCTGTCTGCCATTTTTGGGCCTTGCACCACACCCTGGGCGTGAGGGCGCAAAGGTCCCGCACTCCGTGCAGGATCTGACATAGCTGAGGACTGTTTGTTACCTGACCCTGAAGCAAAAGCGCCGAACTCAGAGATGGCTCTTCTAGGCCTAGAAACCTCAGCCAGTAGGCTTGTAATTAAAATGCCTTGCGTCATGACCTCAGAAATGGCTCTGGTAGGCTGTAAATCCTCCGTTGGAGAGCTGATAGTCATATGGGGCCGTGCCTCAGGCTGCCACCTGGAACCAGAGCTCGAGAGCAAGAAGAGCAAGAGCTGCAGTGCCCCTCAGTGGATCTCCCGGAACAGCCCCTCAGCTTGGGAGCCAGTAGCCTTGACGTCCTCAGGTTTGTCCAAGGATCGCCCGGAAGAGCGCCTGGGCCCCGCGGCTTGGGAGCCGGTACCCTTAACGGCCTGAGGTTTGCCGCCAGAATGAACCGATGAACCCTTCCAAGACAGAGGGCCTGGGAGGAGTCTCTGTGTTGGGTGGCCTTGGAAAACAAAGGACCTACCTTCTCTTGATGCAGGGTCCTGGCGACAAACTCCTTTAGATGACTGAGTGGTGGATAATGGAAGATCTCTCTCCAGCTGGAAAGACAATTCTTCAAGGATCGATGACCAAGAGAGCTGCAAGCTGCACACGCATTCCAGTAGTGGTTGGGCCCAGGCACTCAAGGCAGAGCACATGGGGGTCCGAGGCCGGGAATAACTGATTGCAGGATGCACACCTCGTGATACCACCTGCAGCTAAAATGCGCTGGGGAAGGCAAGACATTGAAGGGAGGTGAAGCAATTCGAGAAAATAAAGAACCGGGCGCGTGCAGCAAGTTAAAAAAGTTACTGTGTCCAGCTGCCAGGTCCGATACCATCTGTTCGGAAAAAGGGACTGGGGTGAGGTACCAGAGTGTGGGGCCTTGGGGGCTTTCCCCAATGCCGGGGCCGCACCTCTGCGCGCTATGCTAAATTAAAGGTGTAGCTCATTTTTCCCTGCCAAAGGTTTTGGTACCGTCCCAATGTTTGGGGACGCCCAGAAGGATGGAGGAAAGGGGACGAGTAGGAAGAGATTCATCATCTGAAGAAATAGGATGCGCTCTAGCTAGAGCCGAGGAAATATCACCATCGTAGAGGGGGCAGAATGTAGACTTTGCAGGGAAGGAAGAATTAGAATAGCTCAAAGACAAGGAAGGAACGGTAGAAGAGGAGGAGGAGGAAGAAGAAGAAGAAATAGAAGAGTGAAGTAGAGAGATTTTGGAAATAAAGTGACTGGTAAGCTCTGATTGGTAAGAGAGGATCAGGCAAAGGAGGAGAAAGATTTGGTTCAGGTTTTGAAAATGGCAATGAGGGTGAGAGGCAAGTGAGGAAAAGGGAGAGTGGAAATATTGTTGCTTAGCAGAAAGAGGCAGAGAATCACAAATGGAGCGAAGAGAAGACAAAGAGGATAAGTCAGTAGCTGTCCCGGACTTACGCCAGCACCTCTCAACTTGGCAAAGGGATCGGCGAGTGGACCGAAGAGATGGTGACATCCAAGGCTGAGACGGCGTGTGAGATGGAGAAATAGCAACAGAAGGAAGATGAAGATCAATGGACTCAGACAAAGTCTCAGGCAGAATAATAAGCTGAGAGCGAAGAATAACTAGAAATACAGGAGACAGTTAAAATGAGAGCTGTAGAAAAAAGGTATAGGAAGATGGCGATGAGGGAGGCGAGAGCGAGAGAGGAAAGGAAACAGAAAGAAGAGAGCAATCAAAGCAATAGATTGGGAGAGCAGTAACCATAGCAGAAAAAGTTCAGAGCTGAATTGGAGATTTGGGACTGGGCCTTACATAACTCATCCACATCAGGAAAGAAAGGAGATACCTATCAAAACTCGAAACAGCCCTGTTACCACCTCAGGTACTCAGTCCTCCTTAACTGTTAGTGGTCCCTAATTTTTCAAGAGCAAGTCCATGCATATCTTCTCCAAGGAGCTTTTCACCCCTTGAAGGCTATTCCTAAGGCACCAGGACACGGCTGCCAGCAGAAAATGCCTAGGCCCCACGACGAGGGGAAAAGCTGAATTACTGTCGATCTCAGTGAGATTATTTCTACACAATCTGCAGGCTTGGAATTTACTGTTTGGGGGATACATTGGATTATGGTTGAAATATATATATTTTAATTTCTAACATCTACACCCCAAAGCAAACTGCCTATGAGTGTGACCAAATAGCTTGAGGTGACTCTGAACAGAGAAGAGGAAAATAAATCAGGAGTATAGGAACATGCTGGGTGCTAATTGGAATGTCAGACTGTCTGGAATAGGAGAGTATTCAGTCGAAGGAAATTCCCATGCTCTGGGCCTGCACAGTGCATCCTCTCTACCAACCAAAGTAGTCAGCTGATCATTGATCTGGAGGATGCTAAGTTTAATGATTCATTTGGCGTGAAGGGAGGCGTTAAGGAAGGCAGGCATTTCAAGCACCCACATGTCTGACAAGCATCTGGACTAGAACCCTGATCCTGACTGTGACCAATGAGTAGACATCCAAGGCGGGCTAGAGTGCTTCAAGTCTTCAGTCCAAACCCACACATAGGCCCTCATTCCGAGGTTGGTGCTAGTCATGGCACTCTTAGCGCCATGACTAGCACCAATACCGGTACCGCCACCGACGTGGCGGTATGGGGCCTTACCGGTCCATTCTGCCCTTTGCGGGACCGGTAAGTCCCCATTTGAAATGCCATTCCCCATTCCCATTTGAGCCCCATAGGGCTCAATGGGAAGGGGGAATGCAGCAATAATGGTACCGTAAATTACGGTACCGTTATTGACCCCGGTATCCCTTTGCGGGTCCCACCTTAATGCCTGCTAAAACCAGGCGTTAAGGGACGGAACCGCAAAGGGACCTCGGAATAGGGCGCAAAGAGATTACCGGCACCAGTGTTATTACCGGTGCCCGGTATCCCTTTGCGCCCGGGTCGTAATGACCTCCATAGAGACACATTCTGAACTCCTTTGTGAGAGGCAATAGACCTTGAGCAAGAAATAGAAACAAGAAGGCAAAGTTCTCCATACTGAGATAGTGTGTGAAAAGACTAGCACTAGTTCCAATTCTTACTGATCTGTGTTAAAAAGGGACCACGAAATGTAAGGGGGGGTGCAAGCATGTGTTCTAGGAACACGCAGGATGGAGGTCTTGAGCGACCCCCGCCTTAAATGCTTTGTACGCTTAATACATGTAATGTTTAGTTGCGCCACACATTGTAGCAAGGTTCCAAAGTGCTTTGTGGAGGATTCCTTCTGTTTAATGTGACTAGCCCCTCTACTATTTACCCTTACCTTGCACTTCTCTGGCTTCAGTCGAAATGACAATAAAAGATGGAATGATAATGAAAAGATGAAGGTTGTAAATTTAGAAAAAGCATTTTCTATAAACCGGCGGGATCCATTTCCTCTTTAGTGCTAAGATCTTTCACTCCTGACTTTGAGCCAAATCCCACAAGACTTTCCAATTGCCTGCAATGTGGTTATATGTGCTTTGGCATGACCCTGTTTCCTTGTACATCCACAAGGTGTGCAAGTGACGTGAATGGATTGTCTGTGCTGCTCATCTCCCAAGAAACAATTTGCATTTGCAGGTCTGAATCAACTAATCATGATCCTGAAGAGGCAGTCACAAGCGGGTAACCAACACAGTGAATTTGATGCATGACTGAAAGTTCTGTGATAGTTGTGGAGCAGACAGACTGTATAAAAACTCCTGAACAAAATATTGTGATTAAAGTAGAATACAGAACACCACTCAGGAAGATCTCCCTCTATAGAGAGCATCAGTTTCTGTTGTATCAGCATGGACCTCTCAACATTAATGGGCATCACGCGGCCACACACGCGGGGACACACACACGCTCTGAAGGTTCACTATTAAAGATAAAAATGTCCTCTGATTGTGCTAAAAGTAAAGGCCAAGTTGGGTAGATACTGATGCTACGTAGATTAGACATCTTGCACAATATCATACAACTGTACAGTCAATGTTGTTACAAAGTAGCGCCTACCAGCGAAGAGAGGGACATCCCGTTGCTTTTCATGTTAAATTGGTTCCCAGCGATAGCCATCGCCACATTTTGATTAATTGTGCTTGGTGATTCCGGCTCCTCGTCTGGGCTACGACCCCTTCCATTCTTTGCATCTGAAACTGAATCACGCGTGGACAGGGTGCATCAAGACTCACATTCTTCTTTATTGACAAGCAGGATGAAGAGGGTTTATGGATTGAATGTCTTGGCAGAGTGCAGTGTGGCCTACTGGGGTCTGACGCAGCTGGAATGTGTGTAAAAAAGGAGGAAATAAAAAATAATCTACCTGTGAAATCGTGGAGCTGTGGCATTGCATCCAAGATGATGCCAACCAGTGGGAGGTAAAGGGCAGCAATTCTGGTCTTCAGTTCCGGTTTCAAACACCGAGGGTCTAGGTCATGGGAGCCCAGCAGGTTGTGTATGGCGCTGATTGCTTTCCTCTGCACTTTGCAGATCCTAAGTACAGGAAAATAAGAGAAATATGAACACGCCTGGCAGATTCTGATGGGGTTTCACTTTAAGTAAGAAAAACAAGATTTGGCATTTTGATGATTTTCTCTGGAGCTTTTGCAACCTGTGCTTCTGTAAGCAAGACAGTAGGCAGGTACTTAGGGATAAGGGACTCTGAGGTGCACTCTCTGGGACAGGTGTGAGGGGTGGACCTGTAAGAAAAATGGAGACAGTGGGACAACAATCCACACAATGGTAGAATGACAGGAGACGAGTTGTGTCACTTATTGAGCATCTCTGAGTTCCCAGTGGGCGAGCCTACAGTTCTTCCACCAGGAGTGCATATAGGAGCCATCTCCAGGCTCCTCCTTTTTCAAAACCAAACACATTGCAATAGAATACAATGCAATAATATAGATGACTAAAATTGCATTTTCAACAAAGGAATAAATATCCAACACAATTTTAGTGCTTTGAAATCCTCTTTAGTGGGTATATTTGTATTTTGGGGGTTTAGCAAATAGGGCATCAAATAAGACAGTTCACCGACAATTTCTAACCCTGTAACACAAAAGCAATATCATTTAAAGGCTCAGGGCCTATGTTAAACACTTTTCTGAAGCATAAATAAGTCTGCAAAATATGGAATAATGCATAACAGGTACTTACAGAATTAAATAAGCTTCAAAGAACTAAATAACCTTAAGCTCCTCCCCCCACTGCGTATACATGCAAAACAAAATTAGACAAACAAATAAATACTCCAGGTTTTAAATAATGCGTTGTATACACCCTGGGTCCCTACATAGACAAAACCCTACCCTTAAAGTCAATTTGAACTAAAAGACAGCTGCAGTTTGTCAAACATAAAAAGTAGAACACCAATAACAACCTTAGAATGCCCCAAAAGTGAAACATTAAAATAAATGCAGCATTATGTGTCCTCAGCACTACTTGTGTCCAGGATACTGGACTGCAAGAGGCAGGCTGGATGCTTCTGCAGGCTACTGACGGTGAAGGCCGGTGGGGCCTCTGCTCAATCTTCTCCCGTCTTGGTACTTCCGTCCCTGGCAGGGGCACGTGGATGCTGAAAGATTCACAGAGGCTGGTGGGGCTGGGACTCTTTTCTGGGAAGGCTTCCTTTTCTTGAATTCTTCTTCTATGCTGAGCTTTTCCTTTCTTTTGTGAGACAACCAACTCTGACTTCCCCTGAGACATGCTGGCGAAGCTCCCTTCTCTGTGCAAGCGCTGGGGCGCTCGATGACTGCAGAGCCCCTTCTGAGCCATAAGAATGAGCATCGGTCTCTTTTCTCCGCCCTCTTCTATGTTGCATGCGAAAGTAGATTTAGAGATGCAGAGAGCTTGTGCACACTGCTCTTTCTGGACAGGAGTAGTAGACCTTCTCAAAGTGTTGAAGGCTATGGCCCAAAAGGAGGAAGAAGGCAGACATTAATGTGGAACCCACCTCGAAGGCAGACAATAAGGGCCCTGGCTGGTTGTTCTAGTGTACTGAGTGCGCTTTCTTTTGGGGTTCTACCCTCTGTTTAGTCAGGCTCTTTCTGGATGGATCTTCCTGCCATGACCATGTCAGTGAAGTGCAAGGCAAACTTGGGACACATTTCTGCTTTTTGTATCATCCAGAGAGTAATAAATCTGCAGAGACTATGGGGTACCTTGTATTAGGGCCAGCAGTCTGGGTACTTGTTAATGGAAATTAGAGGTGCCCCAAGAGGAATTCAGGTGTGCGCTTTGAGAATTTTCTGTTGGTCTCCCCATCATGTACAAAATGGGGAGAAGCGCAGTACGCCCTTGAGTTTTTTCCTTTCCCTCTATTTTACCCCTTAACGCAGGTGGAATCTGGATTAATGCGTGGATGCAACGAGTCTTCTTCCTTCGTCCGTGTGTACAGGGCTCTACATGGAGAATCATAGGCAGCACATGGAAAACAGGGTCTCAATTTCTGGTGAGCGCTCTGAGCGCCGAGAGCAGATCCGTGGAACCTGGAGTGAATTGTATTCTCTTCAGTACCAGGATCACTGGGGGTGGGGGTCTGACACACAGCTCTCCCTCTTGCCTTTGTCGTGGGAGCGCCGCAGCAGCGGGTCTGTGGCAGGAGAGCGCAGGTGTATGCTTAAACGTGTGCACTGGAGTGCCAGGTGGCTAAGAGGCAAACAACCCCACTGTTGTCTTCTCGCAGGCACTTATTCTCTCTCCTTCATGCCACATTGTGGAGCAGGCAGCAGTCTACCTTTATGGGAGGCACCAGAATGGCACAGTGCCACCTGAAGACTACAGCACCTCCCAGGGCCTATCCTTCACCTTCTCTGGTATAAAGAGTGCAGAAGTGCTTTTCTCTTCAGTCCCAGGGTCACCAGGAACATGGAGTCTCAAGGCATGCTCCCTCTTGTCTTGGTATGGAAGGGTGCCAGTAGCCGCTCCTTGGGTAGGGATGGGTGTAAGCTTACATGTGGACACTGGAGTGCAAAGTGGCTAAGCGGGTCTGAACTACCTCACTTGGGCCCTCCAAGACACCAGGGAGCGAGGAGTTGGCAGCTACTTTCTCTCTCTTGTTCATGCTGGAAGGTGCAGCAGGAAGCTGCCCACTGTCATAGGATGCTTTTGGCCCATAAAGTAGACCCTTATCTTTTCTTTTTCCCCCTCATTGGTGGCAGAACCATGGCACATCACAGAGCCCACCCTTCGTCGGCTTTTCGGTTTTAAAGAGCAGGATTCAGCTCCCTTCGGGAATAGAGAATAAATGAAAGGGCACCCCAATAGAGAGGCCTAAAACTGCCCTTCTCACTGCCTGACGGGGATTGCTTTGAAAAGCTGTCCACTTTCATGGAAAGGCCCTCAGATCTCTCGGAAGTTTTTTGGGGGAAAAGGAATTCATATGCAGCCAAGCGGCTGCACTAGTATTACTGTTCTCTAAGGGGTAACAGTCATTCTTGCAGATTACCTGAGGAAAGATCGGCAGCCATTTGATGAATAGGCCAATCAGGTAAGTAAACGTTTATAAAATGTGGCTGTGTTTACAATGGAAAACAGATTATGTATCACACTTTCAGGTTACAAATTAGACTGTAAAACACTTCAAATACATTAAGATAAAAACACTTTCACGTTCGACATTTCCATTCTACATAATAAATGTATTGTCAAAGTGGCAATAGTGTCTGTGTCTTTCTAGTATATCAACAGTGGCCAAGTGCTGAAGCTCAAGTTAATTGTAAAACCACAATTGGGGGGCGGCGGGGGTGGGGGTGCTGTTGTGCATAAACGAAGATGGCCGACTGAAAGTGGAGCTCCGACGCACCGGCATCAATACACGCCTCAAATCCTTAATCAAAGGGTTCGTTATGCAGTGAATCCGATATGCCCACACTGTAGATATCCTGTGCTACCGAATCGTTTTGGTGCCCTGTCTCCCGCGGAGCTCGCTGTAACAATACTGGCCCTGAGCCGCTCCGCCGACCTTGTGCTCCTCCTTCCATGCAGTGAGGGCTTCCGAGACTGGAGAACGCGATGCAGCGGCTGCACTAGAGTCCTGACGGCGACATTGACTCTGCTGAAGACCCCTGCTCGGGAAGGTGCTCCCCTCCCGGATTGTCCCTTTGGGTGAGCACCCAGGTCGAGTTGGCCCCAATTGACTTTGTGAACGCCATCCCTGCACTGGGCCGCAAGCTTGCCGCCCCCTACCCTGGCAGCCTGGAGACTACACTGCCTGGCCTGGGCGGCTGGATTGTATGTCCCCTGCGATGGGGGCCCTGGCATTGCAACCTGTAACTGCACAGCGACTCCTGAGGTCCTCACAATAACTGTGCCCGCGATCAGCACAATATTCCCACATACTGTGGAGAGCGGTGCTGCGCCGGAGCCGCCAACCCTGATCCCTCTTGATTTGCAGTGGGTGCCCCTGAACCTGGGCTGTCTGGATAGAGAGGCGCTGCATCTGTGCTGGACTACGAACCCCGCCCTCCCGGGCAGCCTCCGGCCCCAACTAATTTCTAAGCTTCTGGACGCAGCGCCTACGCAGGAGAGGGGAGCATACACGGCACAAGGCCTTTAGGTGCACACCATACTACACTCTCTGCCTCCATTACCCACACTGTTATAAGTGACAGCTGTTGTAGCCCAGTAAGTGCATTATCTTCGCACGCAGCCCCTGGTCTCTCCCCCCATGGATTTCCTACATTCGGGCCACCATCCCGGACTCCTCGTGTACTGTTGTGGAAGCCCACAGATCTGTGCAGCCTGTGCGCGGAGCCACTACATCTGTGCTGGACCACACATTCCCACTTTCCTCAGCAGAAACGGGCCTGCTTGTGTGTGGTGCTGCAACATCTGTGCCGGACTACACACCCCCATCTTCCTAGACAACCTCATGCCCCAACTTCTCTCTGGACTCCTAGACACTACACCTTCACAAGTAAGGGGACCATAAATAGGCTGATTACCTAGCTGAGTGCACTGCACCAAACCCTCTGCTTTCATTGACCGCCTGAAATAGAAGTATATAAGAAAAGGACAGTGAGGTACCTGGTGCGGCTAGTGCACCCCAGCAAGCACAATATTTCTGCGCCTCACCTCTGGAGCCACCCCATCAAACTTCCATGCGGCCGCTTGTCTGTTTATTACGCTAGGGGCATAGATCAACCAGTGTCCCTGTGGCATCAATATCAGAATGCACCCCTGGCCGCGCAGTACTTCCTACACCCTCAACGCCTAAAAATACCAGGGCAGACAGAGCGGGCCCACCTACTGCATTAGGCACCATCAGATACTAAATCTACAGCCCCGATTCCTGCCAACCTCCTGGAGGGCTCTGGTCCACTTTACCTGTTAGTTACATTGCTGTCCTGACCAGGCAGGTGAAGTGGCTTTACAAGCAGTGTCAACCGCACTCAGCCTGCTGCTTAACTGAGGTGTTGTACTACACAAATTACCCCAGCTGTTGCTCAGGCAAGAAAGTGGAATACTCTCTGCACCTACTACAACACCACTCTAGTGTACTGCAGAATACCTTTTGCGGTGAATGGAACCTCCCTTACATCTGACACAAGGGCCTCTCGGACAACTCTACTAGCACCGCTGGCTGCTGAAATTCACACTTGCAACTTAGTGACAACCTGACAGGTCCTGCAGCCGTTGGCCAAATACTGCTACCGCTTCTACCGATCCTGCCCTCTTACCGGTTGGCATACTACATGACCCCGGCTGTGTAGCAGAGAAACGATGACCAAAGGAGCTGGGAAGAAGCAGAGTTCGATAAACATGTTTGCTAAAGCTACGCCTAAGGCAGTAGATAGTGCCGATGCTGCGGAGAGCAGAGCTGGCGGGGTGTCGGAGATGGGTGAATCCAACAAGCTCCACCGGGTCATGGAATAAATGCGAGAGTGATTCACCGCCATCCACACAAAACTGGACGATATGAGTGGCACAATCAGCTCAATAAAATCTTGAATGGAAAAATCAGACACCCGTATAACGGAAGTTGAAACAAGAGTGGGCACGACTGAAGACGAGGTTGCAGCGCTTAGAGCAGACGTAAACTCGCTCTCGAAACAGGTGCTGTCCATTGGCAAAAAGAATGAGGATCTTGAGACACGATCAAGTCCCGATCAAGATGCAACAACCTGAGGATAATAAAGATACAGGTGGAAAACCTAGCAGGGTCAATGGAGGAATTTATTGAACTTTCCTTGCTCCCCTTGTTGGACACCCTGAAATTATCACCACACTTTGCAATAGAAAGAGTCCATCGCACCCTTGCGCCCAAGCCTGGTGCTCCACCCAGCCCTATCATAGCCCGAGTCCTTAACTACTGCGACAGGGACACACTACTATGGGGAGCCAGAGCCAAGGGTGAGCTGCTACTGTCCTGACTTCTCGGTCACTGTCCAGCAGGAGCGCAAGACTTTTAGGGCCATGAAGAAGAAACTCTGCGACCTCAATGTGAAATATGCTATGCTTTACCCAGCCAAACTACGAGTTGAACACAACAAAAAGTGTACTTCTTTACCTACCTGAGGACGCAAGGAAGTTCTTAGATGATCACTTTCCTGGCTGACTGCAGACAACATGCTTGCTGGCACCCCGGTCACTCTTGTTGGACGATTTCCGAAAAGACTGGCGATAAATACCTGTATACCCAAAGGCATTTCCCCTGATGCTACCGTTGGCAATTTCACAATTTTTGCTCTTATATACTTGGGAAATATGCACCCATAACCTGTTTGTTTGAAATGTAAGTCAGGCTGTGTAGATGCCGGGCCAAGGTTGGCAGACAGCCTCCCATGCAAAGTTGCAAATGTTTTTGGGATGTTGGGGTAGGGGTAATCATTCCTCTGATTGGGGGAGGGCTATGGGTGGAGGATGGAGGTTGTGGGTTGGTTATACGAAATATGCTTGACATGCGTGAGAATTTGATGATAGAATGCAGTGCCATACAGTTAAGGCTCCATTGCACTACTTGAAACTGGCCCCATTAGGACACAAGGCCTATTCTATGTTCCAGTTTGATGGGGGTTGAGCCGTTGCAATTAATGAGCTGGAATGGGCGTGGTCTGGGTAATCCGACCAAAATGCGACGCTTACAGCTATATACTGGGCGGCATGGGGTGCGTGTCCTGTTTTTACAGGAGCCACATGCATTGACCGTGAGTTGTGAAAAGTTTGCCAGAAGCTAGGGCAAACAAAGATATTTTACCTCTTACTTGACTCAATTTAGGGGTGTTGTGACCCTTATCCACAGTCCATACCGTATGTCCACAAGCAGGTGCATTTAGATCCACTAGGGCGCCATGTACTGCTGCAGGGTATGCTAAAAGGTCAGGAAATAGTCCTGCTAAATGTATATGGACCAAACATCGATGAACCAGAATTTTACTTGGAAGTGTTCGAACTGCTGGCGCTATACCCCCTAATACCAGTACTGTGGGGCGGCAACTCCAACACCATAGTGGACGTAGATCTTGACAGGAACGGAAGTAGGCCTCGTCAGTTGACCAGGGCTGCCCAGATGATACGACATGGCCTAGCTGAACTTGAGATGATGGATGCCTGGAGGATGCTCAACCAGACAATGCGCATATACTAATATTATTCTACAGTCCATGATTCCCACTCCCGGATAGACGTGTGGTGGCTATCCGGATCCCTCATAACTCACCTTGGCGATGCTGACATATTGGCCAGAACCTACTCCGATCACTCCCTGATCACGCTGACGCTAACACTGGGGGGGACACTGGGTACTAGAAGAGTATGGAGGTTTTAACTGCACGCATTACTAGACCCTGTTTTTGAGGCCAAAATGGGGAAATGTGTAGAGGAGTATTTTGAGATCAACATGGGCTCAGTAGGTACACAGGCAACTCTACGGGAGGCTTTCAAAGTCTACGTGCGCGGTATGGCCTGGCCACTGAGCCGAGTCTGCTTAAGATGATACAATGGGACATTCACATTAGCGAAACCAACCTGAAATGGCTGGAACTGTGGTACACATCCACACCTAGTGCTTCCGCCTTGGGAGACATTATGGTTAAACTCAACAGATTGGGGAAACACGCTGACAGAGAATTGAAGTTTCTGGACAATCCCGGTTTGGCAAGACAGTATGGGGAGGGTGAGCGACCTGACAAACTGCTGGCCAGGATGGCACAACAAGTGGGAGGAACCCACCATGTTCCGATAGTGCGTGACGCGTCCAGCACGCTTGTACACACCACATCCGAGATCACCAAGGTGTTCCACTCATTTTATGCCGCACCACATGCCAACTCTGACACGGTGACTCTCTCTGAAATAGACGTATATTTAGACAATTTGCCACTATCAGTGCTTTCTGACGAGACCCGGGAGATTGGATGGGCCAACCCATTCCCTCAGACAAGATCTCTGCCGCTATCAAGTCCCTTCCACCCGGAAAGACCCCCGGCCCGAATGGCCTCACTATGGACTTCTTCAAACACTTTAAATCCCTTCTAGCCCCTCGTTTGACTGCTCTATGGGAAGAATCCTGTACATTGAAAATGCTTCCACCCACATTATGTGCGGCCGTGATCGCATTTCTGCTAAAACCAGATAAGCCTGCCGAGTATTGGGAGTCCCTCATAAACTCAGACATCAAAACATTCGCCAAAGTCCTTGCCCTTAGACTCGCCCCTTACATGAGTTAATTGTTCTTCTGGACCAGTCTGGTTTTGTTCCAGGCCGCTCCGCAGCGCTCAATCTAAGGCCCCTTTTCAACATTTTGGCACAGATAAGCCCATAAACACAAGCTGTCATAGCTGCCCTTGATGTATGAAAGGCTTTTGACTCGGTCTCCTGGCGATTTATGTGGGCAGGGCTGCGAAATGCAATGTTGGGCCCTGATTCAAATCATGGGTACAATTCCTATACACGTTTCCAACTGCTAGAGTTAACGTAAATGGATCTCTCTCGCCCTCCATAGTCATTTGTAGCAGCATCCGGGAGGGATGCCCATTATCTCCCTTAATATTTGCTATTATGATGAACCCCTTGCAGATGCGATCCAACACAAACACGCCCAAAGGGGGATTAGACTCTTACGCGAACCTGAAATTATCTCACTATACGCAGATGACGCGCTACTGTTTGTGCATGACCCTGCACAGAATCTGGCCCAATTATGCAGGATGTCCAAAACTTCTGGACCCTGTCTGGGCTCCAGGTCAACTGCGCCAAATCTGAGTTATTTCCCCTCACCGACACTACTGTCGCCCCACGTGACCTGATGGGATTTGCCTGGACTCCCCATAAAATTAAATAACTTGGGATTGTCGAAACGTGACACCCAATGCTGATCTACATCCGCAACTGCGGGATATACCTACCCCAGCTTTTTAAAATTATTTTTTTTATTCATATTTTTGAAGCTCTCACACAGCCCAGGGGCATCGAGGCGCTGTTACAGGAATATGTCTTAGTTGCGTATTTATAACACACTTAATACCCAGAGGTTTCTAAGTGCGGACCCGGGATCAAACCTGTGTTGCTTTGTGTCGTCTTGTTTCCAAGGCGAGCACATTGCCACTGAGCTCCTCCTGGGACAAGCCTATGGGCAAGCTTCGTGTAAGGGCGAAGCTCCCTCTCACAATAGATGGCCGGATGGCACTCCTTAAAATGATCACCCTGCCGAAGCTACTATACTACTTTTTGAACATACCAATTTGGCCTGGCACTGTGTTCTTAGAAACACTGAAGGTGGCGTTTAACAATTTCATGTGGCACACAGGAGCAGTCAGACATAAATGGGATACGTTAACGAAGCCCTATGCAAAGGGCGGACTCTCCGACCCAGATTTTGAAAAGTAGTGGATAGCGGCACAGGCATACTACGCTGTCTAATGGTTCGACGCTAACACAAGTCACCCACATGTCAAAATCGAACGTCTTGCGGCAGGCGCTCGCGATGTGCATTCACTGATATTACCACTGATGTGGAAAGACCCTACAGTCTGCAACCCTAGTGCTGTGACGTCGCTGGCCTGGGGCAAAATATGGAGAATGTTAGACAATCCCTGCCCCTTTCATGGGGACTTGCCATTAAGGAATTTTTTTCCAGTGTTTCCTAAAATAAATAAAGTATTTGCACGACAATGGGCATTGGAGGGCTATATAACCATGAGGGATGCCTATAACATGGGGTCCTTCATTACACTCCGAGATCTGCTGGGACCCATGCAGAGACTGTCCTCATGCTGGCTGCAATACGTGGGGCTCCGCCAAGCTGCCAAGGCGACTTGGCTGGAATTCCCTACACTACCCCCTGATGAACCATTGCTGGATATCGTTATGGGAGGCACGTGGCAGAGTACACGGACCTATGACTTGCTACAATGCCGTAGCAACAAGTCACTTATGAAGCTCTGCAATACCTCAGCCAAAGATCTAGCTATAGAAATTACAGACGAGATTTGGGAGGACGTGTGTCTGCAGACCCAGGGTGTTTCCTTTAACTGCAGGTTTCAACTAATACAATTCAAGGCACTGCACAGTTTTCACTACACCCCAGCTAGACTGCACCTCTTCTCCCACACACAATCCGACCAATGTCCCAGTTGTCACTCTGACGTGGCGGGTTATCTCCACATGCTCTGTGATTGCCCCGTACTGAGAGCCTTCTGGGGGTGGAAGGGGCGGTTTGTGATATATGTCTGAGATATTTGGTTGTACTTTTGAGCCCAACCAACTTAATTGCTTGCATCACAGGTTCTAGCAGCTGTGATGTGGTTTTCACAAACTGTTGTTATTGGTGTCAGGGCTGGCTAGAGTAGTAATCAGGAAGACTTTGGCTGGCGTAGTAATCAGGAAGAGTTTGTACATAGAATTAACATTGTGGTTGCCCAAGTCAAGATGGAGAGAAAGAAACTTAATCTGATTGGTTTAAAGAACAATAGTATGTTTGGTTTGTCTGATTGGTGGATAGGATAATGGGTTGGATTCTTGGGAGGTGAGCAAGATCCTAAACTGCCTTTCATCCATAGTAATTCAGTGGCTGGTTGTGTATTAGTTAAGCTCCTTAAGTAAGGCCTTTCAGAGTTCAGAAGATTTACCAAAGAAGTAAGAAAATTGTTTGCTGAGCCGAAGTGAACTAGAAGACATCAGGTGGGATCGTTCTTTTTAAAAGTTAAAAGATTTTCACAGTGAACTTTCATCTTTCTTAAGAAAACTTAGAGTTAACGAGTTTTAAGGTTTGCTGAGTGAAAAGACGTTTTACAGTTCTACTACAATAAGGAAACACGTGTGAAGACTGTGCGCTCACATTTTAAAGTTGTTTACTGCATGAAAAGTGTTTCAAGACTGTTTAAATGCGTGCGCTAGTTCGCGTGACGTCAGTAACGTTAGTGTGGGAGTGCGCGGTTATTCTGAGCAATAGAGCGCGTGTCCAAATGAATAGCGCAAGTGGTTTTTGAGCGCATGCACATTTTTTAACGTGAGAGACGTTGCATAAAAAAGCGCGTTTTGGGTTGCGATAGAGTGCAAGTCCATGTTTTAACTAAGCACGAGTTGTTTTGAACGCGTGTACAATTTTCAAGTGAGTGACGTTGCATATAACCGCGTGTGTTCGGTAGTGATACAGCACGAGTCCATTTTACTTAGCGCAAGTTGTTTTTTAGCGCGAGTACTCTTGTTTTCACGCGTGCGTGTATTAGTTAATATGCGCTTGGAAATTTTATACGCGAGGAGAATTTTTCACGTCTTGTGATTTCGCATGTTTATCGCAAACGCGTATCAAGAAGGAAACTATGCGTTCATATGTGTAAAAAGAAAAGATTCATACGCAGAAGGAGAGCAGCATTCAAGGAAGTTTATGAGTTTCTATTTAACGTAATTTTTATGCAAAAGGAATTCAATTCTTCAAAGAAAGACTGCATTTTCACAAAAGCATTTAAAACTCCAACTTCATAGAGTTAAAAGAACTTAAAAAGCAAAGAAGAATATCTAAATCTGTAAGGTGCTTCCAAGGGTCATTACTTTAGGATTCTAAAGAGACTTGAATGGCTTGAGACTATATGCACTAAGCATGATAATTGTTTACAAGATATTCCATACAGATAATTAACCTCTAAGTCTTATACAGAGGTTTAAGAGGTAATGAAGTTAGAGTTTATTTTTAAATAATTTTAGAAAGGAAGTTTATATTAATATATAAGTAACCAAGTGTATTTGTTTACTACAGATAGCAGAGCCTACCAGACGGTTGCAGGGCTGCAGTGTCTCAGTTGTTATTTTCTCCAAATTCCCCTTTCCCTTTCTAGGGGTTCTCAGCTCAGCTTCTACGTAAGGGTTGAGAGGTGAACTCCTGGTGAGGGTCTGTGGGGCCTGCATCAGCTCCTGTGGAATTCAGTCAAGCTGGACCCTGACAATTGGCAATCAGATGTATATTACTACTATGGCTCCGCCCTATCCCCCACCCACAACACACTGGCTACAGGCTATCACATGGGCCTCTGACAAAGAAGAGCACTGATCCTGGTTACAACCTGCGAGCTGCAAACCAGTCGACATTTGGCCTCCACTTCGTAATTACTTGCGGTCCAAACAAACAAATGTTCCAAACAATGGTGACACTCCGAACGGTCGCTAGCTTTTTCCCTCTCCTTCTGGCCCCCCCTCAGGATGGAATGTATGCATCTATGCTACTAACTACCTCATACCATGCTTTGCATGCTTTGATCTATACTGTGCCAATGTGAGAATAACAAATGTAAGACTGTATTTCAGCTTTCATTGCTGCTGCTTTTGTCTTCTTTTGCAATGTCAAGCACTTAATAAATAACGTTTAAAAAACAGAATCTCTGTGGGGTTCTCTCTCTCCTGCTCTCAATTTTAATAATACTGTAATGTCCATCAGTTCCTGTCCCCGGTAAATGTTCCAGCTCTTACCACTTCAACACCTGGTATACATACGCCAGACCATCAAACATTGAACTTATGTAAGGTAAGGACACTGTAGTATCCTTACTGCATATGTATTACATAAGCAGGTGCATTGGAATGTAGAATCTGGGTAGCCCCAGATTCCAGAGAAGTCTGATGGTCAGGACTTCAGGATAGGAGCTTGAACTGTGAAGATGCATCATCTATACTCTCCTGCCTATCTACTGATCTTACCACTGTAACTTAATAAAGTGGTTACCTTGACTACCTACCTGCATCCTGAGTGCTCCTGCTCTGCATGTTTCACTTACCTGAAGTACCCTATTAGAACTGGCCCCCTAAGGAGCTGCGAAAGGTTTAGATAATCGTTTTTCTTATTCTTAAGTAACTGTAAATACGTTTCTTTCCAAAGTTTGCCCTTAAGATTCCCTCTGGGACTTCTGGGTAAAGGTCCTTATGGAAAAATGCAGGGACTCTTTGTGTATATCTCTGGAATTGTTTTATTCACAATCCTGAAAAGTTTTTGAATTGTACTTCTAGTAGTGAGGCAAAACAATAATAACTGTAGGCCATTAAGTATACGTGTGCCAATGCATTTTGGTAAAAACCATTTTCAGGGCTGTACACGTATATTGGGTCTCATACTATAATTTGCAAACCTATAGTATTAAGCAAAACATAATTACAAACAATCAAAACATTTTACGCCATGATCGTGGTGTTTTAGAAAGATAAAGTTAAAAAATAACATACCAATGCATGCCATATCAAAGAGTTCATTAATAGATGCCATCCCAATGCGCAGGGTAGGAGGAAAGAAAGAGAATGCATGTCAACTCTAATTGCGTTCCTGTGCAAGCCGTCATAGTACTTTAATGAAATAAAATGGAAGTTGTAATCGTACCTTCTTCTAATCTTAAGAAGTATTTTCAAACGTGATCAAAGCACTTGCTAAAAGCGGCTTCTATGGGGAGATATGAAATCTATCAGCCCATGTGTCAATAGTACAAGTTGGCAGAATGCTTTAGCTAAAAGCCGCACTCACCCTTCGTCAGTATTCAAATCGAGCTGAAGCCGAGCGAAGCCGCGAGAACGCGTGTGCGCGCCGACTCAGATTGTATTCAAGTGTAGCCATGGAGACTGGACAAGGCGTCGCGCTTCCACTTGTTTGCCGGTGCACATACGCCTCGCGCCCCAAACCCCATGAGATCACGGAGGGGCGAGGATGTCTCCATGGCAACACCTGAACGCCTAATTGAGCATAAAGGATTGTTCGTACCAGAAAAAGAATGTATCAATAACAACTGATGTTATTAAAAGAAATACTGTGTTCGCGTATGTCTAATCAGCGTGTTCTACATAAGGTTCAATAGTTGAACTGAATTATGTACGCTACAACCCATGCCCGAGATTGGCTCCCTGGTAACAAATCCTCTGTGTCTAAGGTATTAAAGATTATGTGCGAGGCCAACGATTGGAAAGCACCCCAAGTGTGATTGATGTGCCTGCTAAAAGCAAATCTCTAAGTGTGTTAAAAAAAAAACATGGTTCCGATTCATTCTACGTAAACTGTAAATTGTAAGTTAGGTAAAGCAAACATGGGTTAAAACGTGTGTCCAAAAAGGTCTACTGTGATAGGAAACAATATGGATTAAATAGCGAAACAAGTGTATATACAATGCCTGTTCTGGCAAATGGAAAGAAAGCATAAACCATTGTTCATCGTAAAGTTGACTCTCAATGCAAAACATTATCTGGTGACACAGGTGGACAGTAGTGGTACATATCAGTACTGCAATGGCTAGAGATAGCACATATAGTTAATCTCCTCATTTAACCCTTTCGGTGTTAAAGAGCTCAGTCTGTCAATCCAGAATGTTTCTCGTTGGTCTAATCTCTTTTGTAGGTTTTCATGTTGATCTCTTCTTTGTACTGTCTCAAGGATTACAAATTTGATTTGGGCCAAATTATGCTTTTTTTCTTGCTAATGCCTGGCTACTGCCGAGTTTACATTCTGATTCCGTATACAGGATCTGTGTGCATTCCACCTTACCTTGGCCACCCTTTGCGATTGGCCTACATAGTAGAGGCCACATGGGCATTTAATAGCATATATGAGGTTATGTGTGTCACAGGTAGTGAAACTCTTTAGTCTGATTTTTTCTCCTGTGTAAGGGTGATTCACTGATTCCCCTTTGATAATGTAGTCACAGTTACTGCAATTCAAGCAAGGAAATGTGCCAATACGATCCGTGGTTTTCTTTTTCTGTGGAGGTCTTGTGTTCACAAGTCTATCTTTGAGATTTTGACTCCGTTGATAAGCGAAGGTAGGGATCTCTCTAAATAAATGTTCAACTCTTTGGTCACATGTCACTGTGTTCCAATTTTTCTTGATTATTGCTTTAATTCGATTACTTTGTTTGGAATATTTAGACACAAAGACTAATGTTGGTGTAGTGTCACTCTTTGTTTTAGATTTCAGCAAGTCTTCTCTCTTCTGTGTTGCTGCCTGTGATTCTGCTGCCACGACTTCTTCTCTTGAGTATCCCCGATCAAGGAATTTTTTGCCCATTTCTGTGACTTCATTTTGGTAATCTGTTGGATCACTTACTATCCTTTTTACCCGTAACATCTGACTGTAGGGCAAATTTGCTGTGCACTTTTAGGTCCTTGTGCATAGGACCCTTTTTGACTGGCAGCTCCAGGCTAAAACCGCCATTTATAATCAGATTTGATATTTTGAAATGTACGTAATTTGAAAGATCGAGAAACTTCGTGGTGCCCACCTCTACTCTTCATTCACTTACCTGAAGTCCCAGGATGCATCTATGAATATTATACAGTGGTGAAGAGCTGAAGAAATTATCCCTGTGCAGTGATGATGCGGAAGCAGTCCATGAAATGTCCAGGCGCTTGTTGAAAAGCTTAGAGTGCCTGGGAGGTACCAGTGACGGGGAATTCTGCGCTGCACTGCAGCAAAAGAAGGAATTGCCAACCGGCTGCAGGGGCTTCATGGCAGCATAACAGTGAGCTGTTGCTTCATGGTTCTTATCAAGTTCAGAGGTGCTGATGTGATTTCAAGTTGGCTCCTGGCCCCTTGCAGTTCATCCGGTGACAGGGTCCTAATGGATAATGGATTGAGTGCCTGGGAAGGGAAATACTGTGATGGTGAAAGGGTAGAAAGTGCCTTCTAAGGTTAAGCAGGCATAAAATGCCATACCTGTCGAGTAGCAAAATAAAAAGTTCTGGGAAGCGGCAAGAGAGAACAGTGGAGCTCGCAGTAATGGAATCCCTGGTTCAGCAGTCGGGGAGTGCAGAGCTCTGCTTCGTGGCTGAATACCTTTTAAAATGATGACTTTGGCATGCAGGCTGGGGGTTCCTGGAGCCCTTCTGGCGTTCTCTCCGTAATTATGCTAGTATTCTTCTTCTTCTTGTTGGGGTGACTCCAGAAACCCGGAGCTGTCGATTTCCATCAAACTAGATGATGCTCGCCAAAATATGCACCAATCAGCCAACCATCACCACTAAATCTCTTCCCACTTCCCAGTCTCTGGCACAAACTGAAGAAGGAACCTTCTCTGTTTATCCTCCACCCCTCTTTTCCAACGGAACAAATCAGTTGACCCCTGTACAACCTCCGCAATGCCACTCATCCGAACTCTGCACACAAAACCTCACACAATCCAACATATAGTGAGTCACTGTCTCCGGGCAACCACAAGCCTCACATGCCGCTGAGGCAACTCTACCCATCATACACTTCCACCCTGCCAACCCCACATGACCCACGCTAAGGCGATTCAAGATCATTTTCTCCCGTTGTGCCAACTCTACAACCCCCCACAAACGCCCGACCCAGCACCTCCCTGCAGACTGCATACAACTGCTGCCCCTTCGAATTCATATCCCACCGATCTTTCCACACATCCTTAATCCTGCCACGCATCACCACCTGTACCTCAGCAAGGGAACTTCTATGTCCACCTCCCCCTCAGCGTGAACCCAAATGCAGCCCAGTCCACCAATTTGTTACCCAAAACCCCACAATGAGTGGGGACCCAAGCCAACTCCACCACGCTATCCCCCACAACACACTCCTCTAACTGCTGTCTATTGAGCATAACAATATGCCCCTATCACCATTCCCCTCCTTCATAGCCAACAACCCACTCATCGAATTCACAAACACCACCCCCCTAGCCAACTTCTTCCCCAAAACCCAAAGCACTGCCATATTAACAGCTATCAACTCTGCTGTGCAGACGGACACATCATCCGACAAGCTAGCCACCCAAAACTCCTCTTCCGTTCGAAAATAGCAGGCCATACCAACAATGTTCCTCTCTGGATCCCTGGAACCATCCGTATACACCTGGGCACCAACTTCACCCCCACATACTGCACTGCCAGACTCTTAATCACCCCCCTATAACCACTCTTCTTCACCACCACGTTTGCCAAGTCCAAACAGATAGTTGGATCATGCAGCATCCAAAAAGCCACCACCACCCTATCCACATCTTCCATCATAAACAACTCCTCCATCCACAATCATTTCACTAAGCTGTCCACATGGAATCTAAAAGTACCCCCTTTCCTCTCCCAGCTCCCACTCTTATAGTCATGCAGCCAATTAACCACCAGGCACTTCTTCACAGGATGCCACACTCTGAGGGAATATATCTCAACCAATAGCTAGCACTTAGCGGCTTCCTTCTCAAATCCAATGGCAACGTCCCTGTCAACACTTGCACAGCCTCTGTGGGGGAAGACTGAACCGTCCCAGTAACAATCCTCATTGCCCTTGCCTGGACACCATCCAACTCACCCAGCTGAGCCTGACAATAACCACTCTGCAGCTGAACTCCAAAACTACAGCACACTCCTGACCAACCCCACATAGAAAATCCTCATACTCCTCTGCCCTCCACCCCACTCCTGACCCGACACTGCCTTCAACAAATTCAGTCACATTTTACACTTCGACACCGTCCTCTCCACTTGTAACTTTCAAGAGATGCACTCATCCAAGAGCACACCAAGATGCGCAATTCCGACATCCGAATCAAAACAGCTCTGCTGAACTTATTTCCAAACTGACACCACTACATCGCCTGTTAAACAGCATACTTTCCGCTTTGGAGGAGGACGCTGTAAAACCCCAATTCCGACACCATGCTTCCATTACTTCCAACGCCTCCTTCAACCTTCCTTTAATCACTCCATCCACCTTACCCCTAAATCAAATCACACCATCATCTGCATTAAATCCCACGAAACAACCACACTCCCAAACCTTCTCTATAAGGCAATCCACTGCCACAATAAACAAAATAGAGCTGATCACACCACTCTGCTGCATCCAATATTCTATCAGAAACTCCTGGGAAAACACATTCCCAACACGCAATCGAAACACCCTATTGCCCAGAAAATCCTTAATCCAAGAATACATTTTCCCCTTAACACCTTTCTCTCGCAGCACAAATAGCAACCCATCCCTCCACATCATATCGTACACCTTCTCCATATCAATAAAGATCGCGCCCACCATCTGCCGACAAGACAAAGCCTCTTCCACATCTGTCGCCAACGCAACCACAGCATCCATCACTGATCTACATTTACAGAACCCATGCTGAAACACACTCAGCCGCTGCTCCGACTCCAAAAAGGGCGCCAATCAGCCACACACCATTTTTTCCATCACCTTATACAAAACAGAGCTCGAAGCAATCGGCCGATAGGGCCCATACAAGCTAGTCGGCTTTGCCTGTTTCAGAATTGGCAGGATGACAGCCCCCTTCAACCCACTAGGCAATGTACCGCTACCCCACACTACATTAAACAGCCGCAACCACTCCAGCAAACAAACATCCGGTAGATGCTGCAAATAAACAGAATGCACCGCATCTTCACCTGGACTAGAATCCCATCGCCCCCTCAGCGCAGCCCGCAACTCACTCAAAGTGAAGGACATATCCATACAGGGTGTCCAATTGTCCACAGCATTCAGCACACCCAGATTAACAGCCATAAACTCGTACATCGTCTGTCTGGACACCAGAGAATAATTTCCTGTGCTGTGCACACCAGCAAAATACTCACCCAGTGCCTCCGCTTTACCACCATCATCCACCATATCACACCCCTTAACAGTAATCACCGGAATCCGAGATCCACCCCTTGCATGCCCAGACATACGCCAAAACCTCACCCACTCCCGCGACAAACAAGTGTCACCAGAGAGAGTACCACAGAAATTCCTCCAATAGACCCACTTATGATACCGAATCACCCTCTGCACCAGTGCCCGAGCCTTTTTATACGCTATAATGACTGCCACTGCTTTAGAACGCATGGCCTTCCACCACTTCGTCTTCCTATCCTGAACAGCCACTGCACAGTGCGATGACCACCATGGGAGCTCAGGTTTCTGGAAGAGCTTACCCCGAGCCGGGGCCAGATCTGCCACAACACTCCGAAAGATGCCTAACAGAGCCAAATCCAACTCATCCACACTAGTCGGCACCCCCTCCCTCCAGGGCACCACCCAACTCCTTCACACCCATCAACCTGCTACACCCCTCCCCAAACTTGACCCAATCCAAATTATGGAAGTTACAACCACTCGGGGCAGGACTCGTCGACTTCACCACCATGACATCTACCTCCACAGCTATAGACCCATGATCACTCCCCATCTGCCCATCCGTCCTCAATTTCCACACACACTTAGAGACCAAAGAAGCTGATGTCCAGGTCAAATCTATGGAAGAACCCATACCCGTATGAACATCAGTCCTTTTATGCCCTGGCGAGTTCAATAAAACAAGCCTGCAATCATCAGCCAGCACTTTAAGACTAACCCCATAGACATCTGACACAGGACTATTCCACAGCGTATTGTGACAATTAAAGTCACCACAAAAAAACATATCTGCCGCTCTGCCCCAAGGCACGCTGCAAGGGCCCCACATCAAGAGGCCTACACGGATTATAAAAATTCAAAACAACCAACACACCATCACCAACAAACAATCTCACAGCAATCATCTCCAACTCCCCATCAAACTCAAGGACAGAACATTGAATACCAGTCTTCACCAAAATGCAGATCCCTCCCCCATGACCCACCACTCTAGCCTTCCTAATCCGCCATTCTGATAGTAACACCCCCACTAACAACCCCCCTTGCCCCAAAGGCTGAACCTCCCCCACCTCTGCCTGCTTCACCACTTCAGCAGGACTACCCGTCAACCACCCGCTCCACCCGCACCTTCTGAACTGCTGCAGCATAACTGATGTTATGGCTCACCTTCGTATTCATAACCTTCCAGGCCGCCATCCCAGTAACACACTCCGTGAAAGGAAGCAACGTGATCACCACCACAATTGCAGCACTTCGGCACACACTCCGAAACGCAATCTTTGATATCATGGGGACACCACACTTACCACACCTCCTCTCCATCCTACAAGATCGCACCACATGGCCATACTCCTGACACGTATAGCACCAAAGAGGGGCTGCAACATATGGCTTCACCCTAAAGTGCTGAAACCTCAGAAACCTGTGCGCTAGCACCTCACACCCCCTAAACCGAATAGCCACAGTCGTAGAAGTAATGCCCCCATCAGGGACTTTCCTACCCAACCGACACACCTCCAAAAAACCAAAGTCCTGTAAGGAACTCACAATATCCTTGTCATGCACACAGAGAGGTACCCCATAAATCAACCCCCTTACACACAGCACCACCCTGTTCTGACCACTCTGACACCACAAAAGGGCTTACTCCACCAAGATCCTGATCGGGCTTTGCCGTCTTTATAACCATCTGCCAACCCATTTCTGACACCATGGCCTCAACCCCTTAGTCGCACTCACCCACACACTGATGCCCACCACCAAAAACCCAACCACCCTCAACCTTCCAATCCACAAGCGATCTACTATGGAGAAGCGCCCCACTGTCATCACCATACGAACTCCCCTTTGTCCCCCACCCCCCGCCATTAACTAATCTCCTGCAAAACCCTCCGCCAGAAACTATGCTAGTGCTCTCTCCTCAGAGCTACAAGGACTGTGAGCCGAACAGCAAGAGGTCAAAGGAAAGGACCTTGGAATGTGTGTTGGCGTGCACGATGACATGCGCACAACGCGTTTAGGGCTTCATGTATTTGTGGAGTTCGGTGAGGACGCTTTGCTGCGAGACGTTTTCTGTCAGCTTTGCAGTTACTGTGTGCGGTGGACGCACTGGGGTAAATAAAAGGCAGGAGGAATATGGCAGAATGGTACGATCTAAGCGGATTAAGATAAGCTAAATTACAGCAAAGCTTTCATTTTCTGTCCGCAATATGGTCCATGCAGATTCAGTTTAAATGTATAACTGAGGCTAATTACAGTGGTTGTGTCTGTCTTTCCGTACGGAATGGGAATTAAAAAAAAAATGTGCAGCTTTTAAAAGAAACAAAGTAGCATTGCTATTATGAGTGTTTATGCAATTGGATTTGAGGACAGGAGTTTGACAATCAAAAGGTAATTGTTCTTTCTGCAGTTTGTAGTGCAGGGAAACATTTCACTATTTTAAGTAGGGAATTAAAAGTAAGCTGAATATCTAAATTTAAATATTCTTGGCTCTATATGGAAATGTGTTATGGTACAATGTTGATGATATTTACCGTTACAACTACAATAAAAGTGAATTTGGTGTTCTAGCCGTGGAATGTAATATAATATATGGTTTGAATTGTTGAGCGGTATTGGAGGATAATATCTTGTCCATTTTCTCGGAGGCGGTGTCTGATCACCACTGCTTCTGGGAAAAACTATAAACACTGAGGTGGTGACTGATCATTATCACGCTTAGCGCTTAAGTAAGTGTTTTGCGTGACATTGGTAAACTGTTTCTACCATGTGGCAATGGAATGCATGTAGAGTGTCGGGTGTGTAAAGGGGTTGATGGATGAACCTCCTATTGCATACCATATGGCTAAGCAATGATACAGTTGAGAATTATAAAATAAAATGCACATAGGCTATGTAAAACCATTAATGGTTGCGCGTGTGTGAAAGATAAAATGGAAGCTTATAAAATAAGCTACACGTTTGGATGAGTAGGAACATTAAAGTGACAAGGGTTATGCATGTGTGAATGGTGTGTTGATCAAATAAACTACACGCAGGGTATGTAAAACCATTAAAGTAACAAAGGTTACGCGTGTGGTAATGATAAAATGTAGGCAAAAAATTAAGCTACACGTTGGTTGGGTAGAACTATTAAGGTAACAAGGGATACGCGTGTGTTATGAGATGAGTAACACGCAGGTTCTGTAAAATCATTAAAGGAACAAAGGTTGCGCCTTTGTAATAAGATGAGTTACATGCAAGTTGGATTGCGCGTGTGTAAATGACAAAGGTCAAACATTGAAATAGAGGAAAAGTTAGGGACATTTCCACTTGGTATTAAAGCTTAGGGTAAGTCATGTAAGAAGCATTACTATGTATTTTAAGCATGTGTTAGAGCAATAAGTCTTACGCTAATTTGCCAAGTGAGTGGTTGAGCAGGAAGGTATGTGGTTTAAATACTGTGCTTTAGGCATAGCACTACTATGTCTTAGAGCAGTAAGACTTAGGGTAATTTGGTAGGCATGTCATTAAGCAGCAAGGTGTGTAGTTATGCACAATTTGAAAAAAACCTTGGAAGGTCATTGGCAAGTGTGCATAACAATAAAGACTTTTGGTTCCATCTTGCACATGAATGAGGGTGATTTCATAATTGCTTCTTGTGTGTATCTTTACTCAATGAGTGGGGATTTACAATTATCATTCCTTGTTGTGTGATATACAACTGGCTGTTGCCTTACCGTCACGTTTTGTTTTGTGTGCCCTCTTTGTTTCGTTTGTCGCTTTCCTATTTTTTTCATATCTTTTAAATGTTCTTCTTGGGAGGCGTCATGGATGAGCCTGGAACATCAGATTTTGTTTTCGTTGTGAAAAGGGAGGTGTGTAGCATCTGTACTATATGAGATATTGGTATGGTGAGCATGTTGGTATTTTGTTTTGTAAAGGAGGGAGATGTGTAGTATCCTTACTGCAGATGTATTACATAAACAGGTGCATTGGAATGTAGAATCTGGGTAGCCTCAGATTCCAGAGAAGTCTGATGGTCAGGACTTCAGGATAGGAGCTTGAACTGTGAAGATGTATCATCTACACTCTCCTGCCTAACTACTGATCTTACCACTGTAGCTTAATAAAGCGGGGTCCTTGTGTACCTACCAGCATCCTGAGTGTTCCTGCTCCACGTCTTTCACTTACCTGAAGTCCCAGAATGCATCTTTGAATATTACAGACACCTTACTCTAGACCTCCCTTTGCTCTCTGTTATTGGCGACTTTGACAGACATTTCTGTTTGAAATGGCCCCCAGTTCTTAAATAAATGCAAAAATACCAAATATTACACAGTAAAACGATAAGCACAGCACATAATGCTGTGGCATGCATGTCCAGCGATATTGAGGAAGAGCAGTATTTGAACGGACAGTATGAAGGGTAGCAGTGAACTGAATATTTGTGTGTCCCAACCATGCTTCTCAAAACCCTACCAAAGATGGGAGAATGTGGAATATCAATCCCTGGTCATGGAGTGAGCAACTGGACATTTGAAGCAAAACCAGGAACTGGTGTCAGCATCTGGGCTTGTAATGGTAAGTGTTGGTATGTGATAGCAAAACTTATCATATGATGTGGGTGGTAACTGAGCATATGATGTGATTTGTTGGAAAATGATAAATGCCTGAAAAATGCCTTCACAAAATGCCCATAAAAAACTTGCAGACAAGCCAAAATGCTAGAATATGTTGGTAAAGTGGTTGAAAAAAGCACTGTTGTCAAGTGCAATGTTAAATAGGTGAGATATTTTCCATGTTACATTCAAAACTTCTGGCTTTGAATTTGCTGCTTTTCTGCAGTGAAAGATTTTAAGCTTGCAATCCAATATCCCTTTTACGAAAGAAAACAGTGTATCACCTACCCTTCTGCCTCAGTGTCGAGTGCCGCCACCAGCTCGGTGAAGAGAAGGCCCGTTAAGAAGTGCTGCTGGCGAAAATCCGCGGAAAGGTCAAACATGCTTGCGATTTTCTGATCCTGGAAGCTGGAGCTCGAGCTGGAATTCTGCAGAAACCACAAAGTGCCTCAATGAACAACGAGAACAGGCCCAGGATGTACACTTGTGTTATAACAACCATAGAGTGGCCAGATAACTTTGCACCCCCCACCCGGGTTTGCCATGCCATTGCGTTCCTCTTACAAATCATTGGTATCAGATGGGTAAGTCGATGATCTGCACTTGAAGTTAGCCAAGAGTACCATCTCCTAGATTGTTGCATAACATGAAAGCTCAATACTGGAAAAGTAGTGTTCAGTGCCACAAAATCATCTGACACGTCGACCCAGAGATTGAATCAACACATTTATTTATTTTATTTATTTATATATTTATAGAGCGCTATAGCCCACAGGCATCAGAGCGCTGTAACAAAACATTACGTACAACATAAAATATAAATAATAGATAAGAAATGGACAGAGGCTAAAAGCATGGTAACAATTATCGTTGGTATCAACAATCCAAACATAACATTGATTTCTCAATGATATAACTCAAGATCGACTTGACATCTCAAGATATAACTCCTAAAGTAAAAATGGCCCAGATCAAAGAAGCGCTGATGCCATTGAATGGTCTATCTTGAACACTGGCCTTCTACAGAGGACCATGAAATGAGCACGAAGACCCACATAACACATGATGACAACATGCATAAATATACTGAACACTAAAAGTACAAGTTAACGGGGCACTGAAAATACATTCAGACATGTCATCAGCTGTCAAGCTTTTTGGGACTGTGCTCCTGGCTCCCTCGTCATCCTCATTGGGTAGTATGTAGAAATACAATTGTTCTTCTGATTGTTCATAAACACCTGCATTTATTTATCAAGAGGTTACATTTGGAAGCCGATAAACCTACTCCATCCACGATCACGTTGTTATGATGTTGGACTTCTCTGTTAGTGCATACATTCACCTATAAGTCTTATGAAACATTAAATATCAAGGAACAGAGTCACACAGCTTATGAAGGAGGATAAAGGATTTATCAGTTAGCGATTACTCATGTGAACCCTGCACTCAGCAAGACAGACAGATGATGTCAGAATAGATGTGGAGAAAGAGTTAATAGTAACAACTTCTCCTTTTTGCTGCCATTAAATGCAGAATGTTGTATGTATTAAAAATGTCAACTTGGAGATGCTCGAGCATTAATATTCGACTATCCCACACTTGCTTCCCATAGCTATCCGCCTGATGGTTGGACTGTAAGAAAAGACGAAAGGGACCTCATTGACAGTTGATCCCAGAGAAATCACCAACAAGAAGACAAACATAATTGTACATGTCAATAGAATGTGGTAGAATTTTTTACCCCTGAAGAATTTCCTTGTGAATAGCGTGAAAGTGTGAAAGGAATGAAACATTTCGGGTACGGTATGAATGCAGTATGAAAGTGAGCATGTGTGAATGAGTACAAAGAAAAAGTTTTATGGACTGAGATTTACTCCTCTATGAAAGAGGTGATTAAACTACAGATCCTGATGATATTATCATCTTTCTAAAGTGTTTAATAATTGATTACTACAGGATATTGAATGTGCATAACTTAATTGAGATTTATTGAAAAATTGTTTGTTGTCTAAAAATTACTTGAGAAAGTTTGTAAAAAATATTTTTCTATATTTGTAGATGTGATAAAGTAAAAAAATGTAATTGATGAAATGCTATTAAAAAAATAACTATTTTTGATATGAATTGGTGTAGTACATGATAATTCATCAACTATTAATCATAAATGTAAAAAGAAATAACCACGAAAGGATTTGGGGAAGCAAGCGACCCGGTGAACATAGTGTATTGCGAAACAAAAAAATTTTTTGATAGAGGGCTGGTCACAAGTGGTCGTTAAAAATTACCTCTGGTCTCTCTAAGTCAGTTGTGAGTTTGTACGGCTGCATGGCCGTGAGACAGACACATTTATTGTAAATACATCTGTTGGCTGACATCATCTTTGGCTTGGTGGGAGGAGGTGACACATGAAATAAGGTATAACATGGCTGCAGAAAAGTGTAAAAGCTATGATGATGAATACATCACTGAATTACTTAGTAATTCAACACTATTTGGAGGAGAATTGGGGGATACATCAAATCTTACCAGTTGGGATGAATTAACTCAGATTAAAAAGAGATTGATCAGGTCAGAACTACATGGTAGTATAATGTTAGAATATTTGAGAAACAGCATACTACCGATGGGACTCGTAGTAAGAAACGAGCCTAGGATCTTTCTAGATAATAAGGAGTTTTTACTACAGTGGAGCTACATTGGAAATAAATGCGGCAGAGATTGGGTGATCCTAATAATTGATACCGCCAAACAAACTACAGAAAAAATAGCTATAGACCTAACAAAACTGGAGGAAGAAATTAAAAAAATTGTCCCTATTGAACAATATAGAAAACGATTGGACGAATTGTTGAGTGAGATGAAAGCATTTAAAGAAGATCTAACAAAAGAACGGATTAGGCGCTTAAAAAAAGATATACAACATTTCACACATGAGAAAGCCTTCCCGTTTGTCCAGGAGAACTACTTCACTAAAGAACAGGAGGAACAAGCACAAAAGCAGGGTAACACTAAAAGACGAGTTAGGTTCAGAGGAACCTCCTATAGCTCCAGTGAAGAGAGCACAGGGGAAGGTAATAACGCAGGAAGAAGGGGACGAGCTCCAACTAACAACAGAGGCAGGAGAGGCTTAAGGACGGGAGGCGGTATGAGAAGGATCAGCAATAGAGGAAACCCGGTCGGACAACATTTTTTAGAACAGGACCAACAGGAATGGGATCCAGATCAGCGAGTAATGACTCGCAGTATGAGGACATTGTGGTGAATCTATCCGATTATGAATTAACCCCAGATGAAATACAGGCTTTGAATAAAGGCCTAGGGTTTGTGACTACCAACATACATAACCAATTTCAATTCCGAGAGGAGTTCTCGGAGTTTATGAGAAAGATCCATCTAAAGCAATTTTTTGATGATAAAATTGATAATAGTGAACTAGATAGTGGTCTGCACAGGAAATCTGACTTCTGCCCCCCAACACAAACACAAACGGCCGAAGCCAGAGTATTTGAAAGCAGGGTGATGCAAGAAGTCGCTATGCTGGAAGAAAAAACTAAAAAAGAGAAAACGTTCTATAATTGTACCCGGACAGAGAAAGCCACCCTGAAGACATTGCTATTTAATGATTCCATCATTATCCGAAAAGCGGATAAAGGTGGGGCCACGGTGGTTTTGAATAGGAAAGATTATGTAGGTGAATGTATGAACCAACTAGGTGATAATAACAACTATCTAAAACTAGAAGAAAATCCAACACAAAAACTTGAAAGATTGATACAACAGAAAGTGACTAAAGCAGAAGAAAGAAGATGGATAACAAAAAAAGAGGCGGCTTTCCTAATAGTTGATAAACCAAGGATTCCACAATTTTACATACTCCCAAAAATACATAAATCCCTGATTAGACCACCAGGGAGACCAATAGTGTCGGGGTGTGATTCAATCTTGGAGCCATTATCCAAATTTGTTGACCATTTTATGCAACCAATGGTCAGGGAAATGACTTCTTTTGTGAAAGATACCACACAGATCATAAAAGACATTGAAGGCAGACCATTTGATAATACCACCGAAATTTTGATGAGTCTAGATGTGATAGCCCTCTATACGAACATACCACAGAGAGCATCACTTGAAGTGTTGGAAGAAAGACTACTGAGAGAAACAATTAACACCAATACCCCAGTATCTTTCATCATGTGGTGTGCTGAAATGGCACTGACGGAAAGTTACTTTCATTTTAATGGTTACTTTTACAAACAAATACAGGGCACAGCCATGGGTGCTACATTGGCACCGAGCATTGCAAATCTCTATATGGAGGCCTTTGAAATACACTGCATCTACAATGATACCAATCCATATAAAAAGAACATATTGCTATGGAAAAGATATATAGATGATGTACTGATCATCTGGAGAGGAGAAGAAAATGTTGCAAATATGTTTTTCGATTGGATTAACTTACAAAACCAACACCTTAAGTTCACTGTAAACTCAAGTAAGGTAGAGATCAATTATCTCGATGTCACTATCAAAGTGGACCCACAGAAGGGAGAACTCTATGTAAAACCCTACAAAAAATCTACAGATCGCAATGCCTTGTTACATTATACAAGTTTTCACCCAATCCATACACGCGATAACCTACCTTTCGGTCAGTTTCTACGGCTAAAAAAGAACAGCACTAATAATGCAGACTATAGAGAGGGAGCTCAGGAACTGAGAACTAATTTACATGAAAGAGGTTACCCGAAAAAGCTGACAAGAATGGCCATGAAGCGAGCAGACAACATAAACAGGGAGGCAATTCTCGAACAAAATTCTAGAGAGAAAAATAAAGAAAACCTAGTGTTTGTTAACACCTACAGCAATCTCTCTAACAGAATTCAAAAAATTATCCATCGTAATTGGGGTATCCTGGAAAAAGGGAAAGTACCATTACAAAGACCACTGATGGCATTTCGAAAGAGCAGGACAATAAAAGATCAGATCATGCGAAATGACATCACTAAACAGAGTAAACCACAACCAACCCTAACAGAAACATGGGGGATGCGAGCACCAGAGGGACACTATCCATGTGGATCCTGTGCTTGTTGTCAACAAACTAAAATAACCATGGAAATAGACTTAGGCCTTAAAAGCCCATGGAAACAAAAAGTTCTGACAAATTGCAATTCCGTTTTCGTTGTCTATGTGATCTGGTGCCCCTGTAAAAAGCTATATATAGGGAAGACGGAAAGAAAAATCAAAATCCGTATCACAGAACACAAAAGCTGCATAAAAAATAAAGTGCATTCTGCCCCTTTAGTCGGACACTTTATAGAGATGATACACAAACCGGAAGATTTGAAATGGTCAATTGTTTATCTAGTGAGGCCAACGAACGACATAAATCTTGACAGAAGGAAGTTAGCCCAAAAAGAAAAAGAACTGATTTTTCTAACTAAAAGTACAGAATTAGGCTTGAATGAGAAAACAGAATAACAACCCACTCGTTCCGAGATGAAGATATAGGATCAGGCAAGTAGTTCGAGGTATAACTGATTAAACAACATTATGTTGATGACTTCGAAAAAAATGGCTGAAACCAGTTAGGTATAATAATTCCATTATGGATACGCTAATGTGTATCCAAAAACAACGTTAGAAATGGATGGTTCAGTATTAGACTAATAATTTACTAAAAATTATAAACTATGTGGACAAATAAAACTTGGATTAACACAGAAGCATGAGAAACCTGTGGGGAGATCACGACGGACTCAGGTGTCTGTTTGCGCGGTGTTCCGCGGGGTCGTATCGTGCAGGTCTGGTCGAGTGGTAGAGTCATCAAGTAGGCCTACTGGGGGCCGAAGGCAGGATATGACAATTGGGGAATAAATACAAAAGGTAGTTTACGACGTTGCGCCTAAGAATCACGTGACAACGAGGTCACATGGCAGGTCTTACATAATAAAAAGAGATGATGGACAACATAAAGGAAAGAAGTTGAAAAACGAAGAGAAAAAGAGACGCCATCGGCGGGGCAAACAGTGGATGTACTAAAGAGGATCTAAATCTCGAGCTCTGGACAGAGCAAGACGAAAAAAGAGAATACAACGGTAAGAGTAGACCAATGAATAGAGCAAGCTAAATTGTACTAAATGACTCGAATACTTAAAAAATTAAAAAATTAAAGTATCGTGTCCGTTGTGTTTTTCTATTTTAGAAAAACACATGTGGATGACCTCAATCACGAACAATGTTGAAACACTTGATCCGGTCCTACAAGCAATAATATGCATTGCGGGAACAGCTAACCATTATCAAAATCAGGGATCGGATGTACACAATCACTAGGTCAGTATGATAAGTATGGCAACAATTCGATCCATGTGACAGTAATCATAGATGAAAATGGGAAAAATATCAAATTATTAACAATCCAATTTTCCTGAGTAGGGGCAGATTTTATTGGTCCCTGAGAGGTGGAAGCCGTTGAACATTCCCTTCGAGATATTAGACTTTCCTGGCAAAGTGGACACAGAATTTGAGGGTAAAAAGTAATTACAATTGATTATTTGCATGGAGAAAGCCATAAGTTTAGACATTGTCAACTGACTGACCTTATGAAGGAGGATAAAGGATTTATCAGTTAGCGATTACTCATGTGAACCCTGCACTCAGCAAGACAGACAGATGATGTCAGAATAGATGTGGAGAAAGAGTTAATAGTAACAACTTCTCCTTTTTGCTGCCATTAAATGCAGAATGTTGTATGTATTAAAAATGTCAACTTGGAGATGCTCGAGCATTAATATTCGACTATCCCACACTTGCTTCCCATAGCTATCCGCCTGATGGTTGGACTGTAAGAAAAGACGAAAGGGACCTCATTGACAGTTGATCCCAGAGAAATCACCAACAAGAAGACAAACATAATTGTACATGTCAATAGAATGTGGTAGAATTTTTTACCCCTGAAGAATTTCCTTGTGAATAGCGTGAAAGTGTGAAAGGAATGAAACATGTCGGGTACGGTATGAATGCAGTATGAAAGTGAGCATGTGTGAATGAGTACAAAGAAAAAGTTTTATGGACTGAGATTTACTCCTCTATGAAAGAGGTGATTAAACTACAGATCCTGATGATATTATCATCTTTCTAAAGTGTTTAATAATTGATTACTACAGGATATTGAATGTGCATAACTTAATTGAGATTTATTGAAAAATTGTTTGTTGTCTAAAAATTACTTGAGAAAGTTTGTAAAAAATATTTTTCTATATTTGTAGATGTGATAAAGTAAAAAAATGTAATTGATGAAATGCTATTAAAAAAATAACTATTTTTGATATGAATTGGTGTAGTACATGAGAATTCATCAACTATTAATCATAAATGTAAAAAGAAATAACCACGAAAGGATTTGGGGAAGCAAGCGACCCGGTGAACATAGTGTATTGCGAAACAAAAAATGTTTTTGATAGAGGGCTGGTCACAAGTGGTCGTTAAAAATTACCTCTGGTCTCTCTAAGTCAGTTGTGGGACTTCTCTGTTAGTGCATACATTCACCTATAAGTCTTATGAAACATTAAATATCAAGGAACAGAGTCACACAGCTTTTTCCAGGGGTAGTGGTGCTGTCTGACTGGAAAAATCATAATTTACAATGTTTAAATTATGAGCCATTCACAAAAGGCGAATCTCATGTGTAAGTGTAACTGAAACGTAGGTACTGCGGGAAAGGTGGGTGGCTCTTATGATCTAAGGACTAAGTTGAGGAAGAGAGACGTTGGGTTAATGCAGGTCACACACAGATCAAGCACTTAACTACCCGAGTTGTCGTACCTGACTATTGGACCAGGCATAATTACATGAACTGAATTCTCTTTTCTATGTGTCAATGATGGCTCATTGGAACATTCCACCTGCCAGAGAAGGTGCAACGGTTTTTCAGTTGGGCGCAAGGGATGTCCCTCACTCTCATCCCTATCCCAGGCGTTCTTAGCCTCCAATTCCCACCTTCTCCCTGCGTCTTCTTACTCTGTCCATCAGATGTCTCTCAGCCTTCAACCTGGCTTTACCCTTTGATGTTATTACTTCATCCTCTGCACACTAGTCCTTCCTCTTCCATATTACTACCCCTCTCCACACTACTACTCCCTCTTCCAGACTACTACCTACTACACACGACTACTCCTTCCTCCACACCACAACTCCCTTCTTCACACTACAAGCCCCACCACTACACGACTACTCCTTCTTCCACATTACAACTACCACTCCTCCCCACCCAGTCAATGTCCTTTCACTCGCACAACCACTTTCCACTCATTCCTTCCGCTCCCTCTGGCCCTCTCACTTACTTACCTTGCATGCACGTTCACCACTCAGTACCACTTGCTCTCACCAATCAATACTTCACCTTTTCTACAATTCGCCTTCACACTCCAATCCACCATCATTTCCCCTGCTGCTCCTCCTCTGACCTGACCTGTACAATCCACACCTTCCTGTTTCTTGTTGCCCCTTTTTCCCTCCTCCTCCTTCTCTCATTGGATTACTGGCTCTGACCAATCTGATTCTGCCTTGCCCTTCTGGGAGGTATTACAATTATGGGAAGTTACAAATAGCAGGGTAAGCTCACTGCTTTTCTCTGCACAGGGCTTCTGTGCTGTAACTATGGCAGCCCGCGAAGCAAAGTGTCTGATTTCTTGTTACGAAGCCGCGGTGTGGTAACCCTTAAGTTAAGTGAAGATTCCTTGAGCGATCCCCAACCCGTTACAAGTCCTTGGCGGTCCCGGTCAGCCGCAGCAGTCCGGCTGCTGCATGCACCGGTGCTGGGGAGCGGTGCACAGCACTTCAGGAAGCTGCATAAGCTCCCCAGTTCTTCTTGTGCTGGCGTTCTCTCTCCTTGTTGGTTCTGAGGCTCAGATAGCTGTAGGCAAGTCACGCAGGGTGATACAATGTTGCAGTCCTGTTGGTGGGCTCACCATGTGGTTGCTGTCTCAATTGTGGCACTAGAAAGAAAGAGTCAACCTGGCCAGCACTTTCTTTAAGAGGTATATGGGGATGCAAGTTGGTACTTTGGCACTGCACTTATATAAAGCAGTCACTTGGGAAGGGAACATGAAATGGGGCCCTCTGCACTGCCACCTTCCCCTTCTGAGGTAGGACTGGCTCTGGGTTCCAACCTTGTAGACTTTTCAACCATGGCTGAGAGGGGTTCCTATCCACCTGTGGCAAGACCATATTGCTGACCTTGATATGGCCAGAGGGATGCCACAGTGTTCTGCACATGTCTTTTGCGAGAAGGGATACATTTCTTCGATAGTCGCAGAGAGGCAGTCCAGTGCAAGAACACGTTGGGAGAAAAAAAGGGGGACTCGGAGGATAAGGCATTTAGTTTTATGGATCTAAATAAAAGATGTTACTACAGTGGCCACGAACGGGTGTGCCTCCAGCATTTAAGGCCATGATGATCCCCAAGTTTCTTCTGGGTACCATGGGTGAGGTTTTGTGAATCAAATTAGACAATTGATTCAGTATTAAAAGATTGTTCGGCATCCAGCCTTGTTTCAATGTCATGCCTTGGCACTTTTTAACTGGAGGGGTGTAAATATTTTCCACAAACATATGCTTGCGACCGAGCACAGCGAAGCCCCAAACAGCCAAGAGGTGTTTGGTGGTTCTCCCCCACGGCATTATTGTTAAAATAACAGGTTGCATTTTACAGTACATGGTTTCGTGAAAAAATGTGTAAGAAGCCATACAATTTACCATCGCTTTTGCAGGGTAACACATGAAAAAAATTACAATAGTTGTCATGTCACCAACAAAACATAGGCACATTTTCATGAGGCCTTCACACACAATATAAGCCATTAATTTGCCTGGGAAAGCAGCCATGTGTATGCTGGCTGTGCCTAAATTGCATGCCATTACAAGAGGGCATTTTCATTGAGGCTGTGGCCAAAAACGCCAGTACTGCCACTGTAGGAAGACATGCTCACACATCCTGTGCCAATATATGTCAGTATTCCAATTTAAGAAAACACATGTTAGTTTTGCCCATATGCCAATGTAAGAAGGCAAGTCCATGCTGGCTTTGCCAATATGACAGTATTCTTGCATAAGATCACTCATGTTGGCATTGGCCATAATGCCAGTAATGCCACAGTAAAAACATGTCGATTTTGGCTGTGCCAATACAGGCTAGTATTTCCCACAAATCCCAGTATTCCCATGTAAGAACACTCCTGTCGCCATTGCTCAGAATGCCAGAATTAATGCTGTGCCTATGTCTGTGCCTGTGTAAGAAAACATACCCATACCCATGCTCGGTGTCAAGATAGTTCATTATCCTCAAGTAAGAATCCCAACATTACCTTTGGTCCTAATGCAAGAAATAATGCCATGCCTGTGTACGACAACATGCCCATGTTGGCTACGCTAAAATAATAAAGTACCCTCACATTAGAACACTTTGCCCATAATGCTATAACTAATACCATACCGGTGTAAGAAAACATCCCCATGCTGGCTCTACCAATATAGGGCAGTGTCCTCCCATAACACTCACATTGTTTTTATTGATGATGCCAGAAGAAATACCAGTCCTGTGCAAGAAAATATGTCCATGCAGGCTGCACCAAAATTGACCAGTATCCCCAGGTAAGACCACTCGCAGGGCCATTTCCCCTAATGCCAGTAATAATGTCATGCCTGAGTAATAATAAATGCTTGTGCTGCCTGTAAATAGATAGGCCAGTAACCTCACGTAAATACACCCACCTTTTCCCATGTTGCAGCAAGAATGTCAGGCTTGGGTAAGAATATGTGCCCATGCTGGCTGTGCTAAAATAGATCAGTATGCCCACATAAAAACACTTCAATTGCCTTTGTCAATACTTGCTCAAACATAATTTACCGTGTACATTTTGGATATATAGCTTGCTGAAACGGATTTTATTTTTGCATCTATAGAATTTTATGGTGGGATAAAAAATGTCTTGTTTTTGTCACATTTGCCACTTTTTGTATTTTAAAGACGGGACGACTTTAGGCAGTCCATTTGCCCTTGGTTTGCCATGGAAGCTGCAGAATGTTCCAGTTGCCCAAAGTACAGCAGCAACTCTCCAGACCAATCACAGTCCAGCAATCACACATGTACCTACTCACTTAAATTCCACGTGTTAGTGGCCCAATAAGGCACATGCTGTGGAATGGGGATGATGCCGTGTGAGAGTTTCATTGTCATGGCTTCCGTGTAACAGAACAGTTTTGTTTTGCCACCCACCAGCTCTGTGATTCAGCTCAAAAAGAGATTTTGAGTGGATTGCGCGTTAACACTTTTGTTTTCATTCAAATTAAGAACCAGACTCATTCAGTAGACTTTGACTTCTCTGGGTTTGCCTGTGCCACTCTTGTAGCTTCATATCAATATCCCCAGTCGCCCCCCTCTTACCCTACATATGTCTCCCATGGTCCTCCTGGACTTACATTTCATTATATTCATACACACGTGTGCTCAGCTCACACATACACACACACACACACACACACCACACTTGCTCCTCATCACACAACACTCCATCACAAAAAACAAACACACACATTATTTTTTTTTTTAAACCTATCTAATTAATAGGATTGATCCCTTGTCTCTCAGCTCCACTCCTCTTCTTGGGTCCGACAGGATGCTGTGGTAGGAGGCTGGCAGGTAAGTTTATTGACACTATACTTATCTTCCTGAGTCCCAACTCCAGCTCGGCCCATAGGAATACATTGAGGGTCTTTAAACCCCCCATTTCTTCCAAATGAGGGTCTGTGCCTGCAGCCATTGGTTCTGTCAGGCAGCATGCTCCTGAAATAGTGAGCTCTGCATAAAAGGGTGACAGCTGGTGCTTAATGGGGGGCTGCTCTCCAAAGACCCATTATGCACCAGCTGCCACTGAAGTCAGGCAGTTATTAAACTTCTGCTGGAGGCTCCTCTTCACTTGAAAGTTTGCGAAGGATCTGGGTGTTATCTGCATAAATGAGAAAGTAGTGGCCGGCTGTAGCACCGTGCGAATCCAAACTCCATTGTTCTCGGTTTGGAGAGGAATGGCTAATGGTCACAAATTGGGACAACTTGGACAAGTAGGATAAAGCATGTCAGGGCCTGAATGATCTCAAACATGAAAAAGAGCCACTATATTAAGTGGACGACAGATTTAATGCACCCTTGGCCGTAGCTATTTTTACAGTGGGGTGATTTAGCACACACAACTGTGTTTATCTCCTGGGGTTATTTGCCTTCACAAGGTACATGCATTGCAAAAGTCATTTCACATGCAATATTAGACCGGTGTGGTGGCCTGGCGAGTGCTCCTGCAGACATCCAGGTCCCAGAGCGGTAACGGAACTAGAGGGTGACTTTTGGCACGCAAAGGACAGGCATTGCTGGTAGCTTGAGCAGGGGGGGAGGGAGAGGTTTGGGGGGGGGGAGGTCGCAACTCTGTTTCTCCCCTGCATTTATGTATCCACACAAATTAGAATTATGATTTTGATACACGTTTTCATGTATTCATAAACGCACTACTTTCCTGCATTTTCCCGAGTCACTGGATTATTTCGAATCTGTATTCCAACAGGACCTTTTCAGGCGATAGATTGAGGGGCCAATTCTGAGGTGTTCAGAAGTGTGACTTGGGTAACCAACTTACTCCTGCCAATATCCAGCACTAAACCTGGGAGAATACAATTGTCCACACCCCAAATCATTTCATTTTCACTGTATTCGGGTCAATCGGGTTTGGCCAAACCTTTAAGGGATTCAGAAGACAGATTCGGTAGGCTCATGCCCATTCATACGGACAAAATGTTGCTGTAAAGATTGGGTTGAAGGGGTCAGACTTTTTCCTGCCAACACATTTGCAAAGCAAACATAGTAAGACATTCAAACCTTTCCTGCCCGGGATGCTCAAAAAAATCAAAGTGTCTGAATGACAACGGGTTCGCACCTTGCAGTTTATTTAAAATAGAAACTAAAATGAAATATTTCTTTGCAGCTGACAAAAAAATGTAAACTTATCTATAAAACAAAAGCAATGCAAGTAAAGAACTGCGTACAGAATGAATATTTAATTGGCATTACTTTGAGAGCTGTGCATGTCACTTTATTCACAAAGGTGTCCTGTGCATTTCCAGGGGGTGTTGCTGCAGCACAAATGATGCACCAGACAGTAACCTTGCATACATTTTTGTCAGGACATGTATAGCCCTACCTACACCCAGAGGCCTCTTACTCTTCTTGCTGTTGATATATGTACATTATGTATTTTTCCCTGGTAAAGAGCTCATGCCATTGAAACACTACCTGACTAAATGGTATTCTTTAAATGAACACCAGAGTCTACATCATGATTGCTTAACATAAGACTGACTTTGCCTCATCTCAACTGGCCTTTCTGAGGTCATTGATCTGAACTCATGGACTCTTCCCCATTATTACATAAATAACCTCAGAGGTCCTCAAAGTCAGCAAAATGAAACTTCATGCACCTCTAATGCATGACTGACTTTCCCCCAGAACTATAGGCTTTTCAGAGGTCAATGCTGTTATGAATTCCCTAAATTGCAATTTTATAAACCTCAATAGAACTCAATGGGCCTCATTACGAGTCTTGCGGTACGGCGAAAACGATGCCGGAATGGTAATACCAGCATTGTTTACGATACCGGTCTATTACGAGTCTACATACCGGTATTACAGGAGGCATTGATACCGTGCAGCTCTGTATCGGCATGTGCGCGGCCACGCGACCTTCGTGGTGGCAATACTGGCATGCCGCAAACAGGAGGACATTACGAGTCACACGGACATGCACTTATCGGCATCCAGATGGCAGTAATAAGGGTTACCACTATGCCGGTAGCCCCGGCATTGTGGATCACCCGTTAATAGCAATCTGCTGTGTCCCCAACTGCCACAGGTGCACACAATCAGCACAGGTGGAGGCAATGGAGTCTGCCCCAGCACAAAAGGAGCACACCCACACACCACACCCCTTCCTAGACCAGAATTATCCCACTTGCTGTTGCGATTTTGGAGCTGGAGGACATGCCTGCACTGCTACTTCATGAGCAGGCACTACATCAGGTACTACAGAGGAGACGCAGGAGGAGAAGGTGGGTGAGACTGGCCCAGCAATTACCACCAGTGCAAGCAGTGGTACCACGCAGGCAGCCACCAATCCCTCGCATAAGGGCCAATTCATTCAACTGGACTCCGGCACAGAGCCACAACCTGTACCACCTGGACAGGGACACCATCAGCGCCATTGTGGATCTAATACACAAATAGTCAGCCTGATTGAAATCTGTACCGCCATTCCCCCTCTACTGAAGGTAATGTCTGTGCTCCACTTCCTGGCCAAAGGCACCTACCAGCACACAGTGGGGCATCTGCATGGCATATCACAACCATGTTTCTCACGCATGCTGAACCAAGTGCTGGATGCCCTCCTGAAGCACGTAGGGGACTACATATCCCTACCACGGACTGGCCAGGAGGTGAATGACACAAAAATAGGTTTACATACACTGGCAGGCATGCAACATTGCACCGGTGCCCTCGACTGCACCCACGTGGAGTTGGTGGTCCCGTATGCCATGGAGGCGGTGTACCGCAATCGCAAGCTATACCACACCATCAATGTGCAGATGGTATGTGACGCCAGCAAGATGATCACACATTGCTGTGCCCGATTCCCCAGATCAACGCACAATGCAATGGTGCTGCGGAACTCCTTGCTACCCCGTTAAATGGAGCAACATGCTGCACGAGGTGCCTGGTTGCTGGGTAAGTGTCAGGGCTGGCTGGATTAGTAATCAGAAAGAGTATGTGCATAGAATTGGCTGAGTAGTAGTCAGAAAGAGTTTGTACATAGAATTGACATTGTGCTTGCCCAAGTCAAGATGGAGAGAAAGAAACTTAGTCTGATTGGTTGGAGGAACAATGGTATGTTTGGTTTGCCTGATTGGTGGATAGGACAATGGGTTTGATTCTTGTGAGGTGAGCAAGATTCTAAACTGCCTTTCATCCATAGAAATTCAGTGGCTGGTTGTTCATTAGTTAAGCTCCTTAAATAAGGCCTTGTCAGAGTTCAGAAGATTTACTAAAGAAGTAAGAAAATCGTTGGCTGAGCCAGAGTGAACAAGAAGACATCAGGTGGGATCGTTCTTTTTAAAGGCTTTAAGATTTTCACAGTGAACTTTCATTTTTCATAAGAAAACTTAAAGAGTTAGCAAGTTTTAAAGTTTACTGAGAAAAAAAAGACATTTTACAGTTAAGTTACTATAAGGAAACAAGTTTGAAGACTGTGCGCTCAAGTTTAAAGTTTGTTAACTACGTGTAATGTATTTCAAGACTGTTTAATGCGTGCGTGAGTTCGCGTGACGTTGTTGGCGTTTTTATGGGAGCGCGCGGGTATTCAGTGCGATAGAACGCGTGTCCATACGAAATGCGCGAGTGGATTTTAGCGCGTGCACAACTTTAACGTGAGAGACGTTGCGTGATAAAGCGCGTGTTGGGTTGCGATAGAGCGCAAGTCCATTTTTAACTAAGCGCGAGTTGTTTTGAATGCATGTACTATTTTTACGTGATTTACGTTTCGTATAACCGCGTGTGTTCGGTAGCGATAGAGCGCGAGTCCATTTTAACTAGCGCAAGTTGTTTTTTAGCGCATACACGTATTTTCACGCGCGCGTCTTTGGTTAAGTTGCGCGTGTGTATTTTAAACGCGAGGACAATTCTTCACGTCTGGTGATTTCACTTGTTTATCGCACACGCTTGTCAAGAAAGAATCTATACGTTTGTATGTATAAAAAAGAAAACGATTCACACGCAGAAGGAAAGCAGCATTCAAGAAAGTTAATGAGTTTCTTTTTAATGTAACTTTATGCAAATGGAATTCAATACTTCAGAGAAAGACTGCATTTTACAAAAGCATTTAAAACTCAAACTTCATAGAGTTAAATGAACTTAAGAAAGCAAGAAGAATATCTAAGTCTGTAAGGTGCTTGCAAGGGTCATTACTTTAGGATTCTAAAGAGACTTGAATGGCTTGAAACTATATGCACCAGCAAGATAATAATTTACAAGATATTCCACACAGTTAATTAGCCTCTAAGTCTTTTACTGAGGTTTAAGAGGTAAAGAAGTTAGAGTTTGGTTTAGAATAATATTAGAAAATAAGTTTATATTAACATATAAGTAACCAAGTGTATTTATTTACTACAGATACCAGAGCCTACCAGAAGGTTGCAGGGCTGCAGTGTCTCCGTTGTTATTTTCTCCAAATTCCCCTTTCCCTTTCTTGGGGTTCTCATCTCAGCTTATACTTAAGGGTTGAGAGGTGATCTCCTGGTGAGGGTCTGTGGGGCCAGCATCAGCTCCTGTGGAATTCAGTTAAGCCGGACCCTGACAGTAAAAGTCTGCTCACAGGCCCATGGCACTAGTGTGGGGGGAGGTGTGTGTCATGTATATGCTACCTGGGTGTGTTTGGGGGGGGTTGAGACATGCATATGCTACCTGGGTGTGTTTGCGGGGGTGAGACATGCATATGCTACTTGGGTGTGTTTGGGGGAGTGAGACATGCATATGCTACCTGTCCGTCCTCTGGCCCATAGGCGTGATTGTGGTGGTGACTGGAAACTGACTATGCTGGCAAACACTGCACCCCTAATCATCCCAACCTGAGCATGACACTGACAATGTATGCCCACATATTCTGGCCGAACACCAATGTCAAAATGTCAGACTCTCAAGCAGCGCACAACCCTCATCATGTCCACTGAACATCATCAGACCGTAACCACAGCACCACAATGCACCAACATGCAGTCACAAAGCGTAATATACAAGACTGCATCAAAGCACCTCACAGATCATGCCTGCATGAGTGCGTAGAATTAAATCCCGCTCAGGGAATCCACTGTCACTGACCCTCCACCACAGGGACAACGCATAGCACCATTGCGAAATGTGTAGATGAATGCCAACACAAACATCTACTTGTGTTAAGACTGCTGGAAATCCAACCCTGCATCATCAAAACAACGCATCCCTACACTTGTGGACCATACCACCGAACACATTGTGGCATGATTACATGTGTGCAGACGTGTAGGGACGTGTGTATGGCGTCATCAAATTACTGCAAGCATGATACTCCAAACTAAATGTGACATGGTGTATATCAGCCTATATCATCAAACACTGGCCTACATGAATTTGGTCACATCACCTGCCACACATCCATCAAAAGTGAGTACATCAGGGTCCGTCTCACTCCATCTGGGTGAGTGGTGAGTCTGATGTCAAGTCCCCTCAGTCCTGTATGTCACACATGCCTACCACCATGGTTTGGCAAGCTGTGAACAGGCCAGATAGTTGCCCATATGTGTAGTCAATGGCTGCCATCAGAAATATCCTACATATGAACATGAACAATGTACAGGCTGAGCACATATGGAATTGAAGAATTACCCTCACACATACCTTACTGTGCTCCCATGCAAGTGATGCAGGCTATCCCCTGAAGCCGTTGCTCCTCACCCCTGTCAGAAATCCACGGAACAGGCATGAAGAGGACTTCAATCGGGCTCATACACGTACCGTATCGTGATTGAGCAGACCTTCGGCCTGTTGAAGGCACGGTTTCGCTGCCTCAGCAGGATGGGTGGGGCACTCCTGTACGGGCCTGAGAAGGTGGGCAAGATCATCATGGTATGTACCATGCTGCACAACATGTGCATCTGACGGAACGTACCTCTGCCGCCTGACATTGACCAGCAACCACTGGGTGAGGATGAGGATGATGAAGGAGAAGGGGTTGCACATCAGGCAGGTGGCGATGCACATGAGGGACGTGCTGTGCGCCAGTCAGTGATAGACCAATTTTACTAATGCACATTAATGCAGAGGGTGCCATGGATGTGGGACTCTGGGCACTGGGTGTGGGGGTAGATGGACACTGTCCACTTTAATGCAATAAATTCACGCACACCCAATAAGCAATGTGCAGTCATGTGTTTTTTTTTTACACAACGGGTGTATTGAACAGGTAATATTCACCCTCCACCTCACACACACACCCCCCTCCCCCAACACCCTCACACATCCCCCCCAATATCCCCACACCCTCCTTCCTCCCTCCCGTCTCCCCCAACACGCCCACACAACCCCTCCCCCTTATCCCCCAACACCTCCACACCCCTACCACCCCCCCAACACCCCCACACATGAAGTGCACAAAATGTTTCATTATGCACTTGCAGTCAACACATGCAGGGTGCCCCTGCTACTTCTGGCTCCTCTCCGGAGAAGGGGGTTGCATTTCATTGTGTCGCATGCTGTGCAGGGACCTGCGCAGAGGGCTGGTCTGCATAGAGCTGGCAGGTATGGCAGATGATGAGGTGGATGGTTGCGGGTCGGATGGCGCTGGCAGCCGCTGCTCCATGTTGTCAGCTCTTCTGCCCAGGATCTGGGCCACTGCTGCAAAACCATCATGGACCCGCTTGCAGTTCCTGTTTACGGCCTTAATGATGGCCACAGTGTTGGCACGCATTTGACGCCTACTTGCCATCCCCATCTGCAACATATTGTTTGATGAGTTCATGCATCCCTGTTGCCGGCCCTCCATCCGTGTCATGCGCCCCTCAATGCCCCGTATCGCGTTGGAGGTGGAGGGTTCATTTGCTGATGTGGCCAATACGGGGGTGTTCTCAGATGGAGACCACTCTGCATGTGTGCCCTCCCCTCCAGACTCAGGCTGTGGGGTGCCCTGTGGGGTGACCTGTGGGGTGAACTGGGGGCTTGGGGTTTGCACGGCATCCTCAGACAGGGTGCCTCCCTCGTGAGTGTGCTCCTCATAATGGCCCTCTTCCTCATTGCCACTATGGGGCGCAGATGCAGCTACCACCCTGACAGAACTCGTGGCAGCCGACTGTGTTCCGTCATGCTCTGATTCAAATGTTGTGGCCACGTTCTGTGTGACGGTTGACTCCTGGGGTGTGGCGGCAGGTGTTTCTTCTTCCTGTGCTGGGGGCTCTGAAGATGGTGGTGCACTGGTGTGTGCCTTGCATGGCACTCAGACCATCCGACTGCCCCTGGACGTCGATGGCCTGGTGCCATGGTCCCTGGCCCTGGCCCTTTTGGCATGTATCCTGGCCTGTGCACCTGCTTCATGGTCATCACTGTCTGCATCCGAGCCTGTGGGGGACAAAGAGAGGCAGGGCATCAGTGATGGTAGTACTTGCATCATGCATGCATTGGTGTCTGTGCAGTTTGTGGCATGTAGATTGTTGCATGCTTGCTGTTGTGGTGAACAGGGTGCGTGCTATGTTAGGGGGGGTGGAATTGGCATCCCTCAGGTTTTGATATGTTTGCTGTGGTGTCTGCTGTGGGGCCTACAGGTGTGTTGTGGCTTGCATGCAGTGTGACACATGCTGTTTATCTGTGTGTCGGGTGTGTTTTGGGTATGGATGCAGCATGCATGTTGATGTGACAGTGGTGGGGCCAGCATCTAGACAGGGATATGTGTATGTGTGAATGATGGGCCATGTATTGTCTTGCATCACTGTCATATTTGTTGGCCGACATTGTACTTTGCATGTCAGTTGTTTGTGGAGACACTCCCCGTCATCAGCTGATGATGGTACTCCGAACTCCGCTGCACCAACTCCTTCGATAACCTCCATGTCTATTGTGGTGCTGCATGTCTCCTCCCACCTTGTAAGCTTACTGGGGAAGTGGGACCCACCGCCTGTTGCCTGCCCCTGGCTGCGATTTGCCGACAGGATGTTTCTAACTCATAGGAGTAGATCGTCCCACCTCTTTTTGCAGTCCTTCACCGTGCGTGTGGTGGTGCCAACCGCACTGACCCTCTGCGCCACATCCTCCCAGTTCTGCTTCTTCTGGAGCTGTGCCGGACACCTCAGGTCTGCGCAGAATACCACACCACCCTGCTCCGCTAAAGTGTCAGCCAACATATTGAGTTCCTTGTCACTAAATCTTGCCTTGCGCTGGCGGGGAGCGCCTTTATGGGTGGCTTTAAGACATCTTCTTCAAGGTGTGTATGGTATTTTCCCAGAACAGGTCCTGTCTATCAAGGATTGCAATGGATTGTGTTTTTGAAGATGGCCGCCAGTGCATTTCCCGTTCCGGCGCGATGACGCTACTTCCGGTTCCACTGATGATGGACCCGGTAATACACTTAGCGGTATTGCCGGGTCCGTCATTTAGGGGTGGTCAGAGGCGGAGGAGGTATCAGCGCATTGCATGATGCCGCTATCGGGGGTTTGATGGACATTACCGGCATGGCTGTACGGCCATTACCGGCATGGCGGTACGCGCGTGCACAAACTCTCGTAATCAGCCGCTATTTGCGGCGTCAAGGCTACACAGACACGTTATCGCCATGCCGGTAATGACGAGATTTTACTGCAAATCTCGTAATGAGGCCCAATTTGTAAAACTCTAAATGATGGAAAGCAGACTCAGGCATTCCTGACGTTTGACTGACTGCTGGTCTGACATGCAATCTAAGAATTCCCCACTTCAACTTTACTAAATGTATCAACTTCAGAAGGATGAAAGGCTGGGTGGTTCTTACCCAGGTTCAAACATGGAACCTGCAGGTTACACATAGATCGCTGCAGTAAGTATATTAATCTACTGAGATATCTTACTGCATAGTTTAATGTGATCTCCAACTTGGATAACATTTGCAGATGCACAAGACTCCATTTCCTCTTGCTGACCCCACCACCCAGCCTTACCCGTTCCCTCCTACTCCACTTTCGATCCCTTCCTGAGGCCTTTCAAGTTATTTTGTATATATTCGTTCCCACAAATTAGCCCAAGCTGTCATGGGATTCTACCCATTTTACCCCACTGGGGCGAGAGGAGTAGGAAAGCCACAGATGTATTCATTGTCATTCATCTAAGAACATATAGTTTTGTCTTTAGAGGCCTGGGTATTGATGTACGACCTGTATGGGTTAAGCAAACCATTCCTTGCATGTTAAAGGATATCTTGCGAAGATATCGAAGATATATCCTACCATGCCTGTTGGAGTAGGTAGTAGAAATGTTATCCTCATGGAACGCACCTGATGTTTGTTTTAACTTTAGTGTCTAGAAGCACATTAAAGTGCTTAATGAGCAAGAGAGGTTCCCATAGGATTATTAACTTTGTAGAGGGAACAATCTAGACAGTTTAATAATTATTTATAAATTATACAATAAAAGACAATAAATTCAAATATTGAATACCAACAATAATGTAACACTGGGATTCAAATATTTGCTTTCTAATGTTATGTTTCAAACACTGGAGGATGTGTACCCCAGATAGCATTTATCCATCCATTCTAGACCAGTGAAGGTTGTGAGGTGTTAAGCAGCCCAGCTAGCTGCAACATATACATGTATTTTAGCTGTGATAAGGGTGTGTATTTCAGACATCCCCGGGTAGGTATAGAAAATTTCTAATATGCAGTGTGCCAGCGTAGAAAGCTTCATGTTATTTTAAGCTGCTGGAATGATTATGCTGAAGAATCTTGTACCTCACATGAAGATCGTGGAAAGGGGACAGCAATAGCCAAGGAGACACCATATTGCAAAGGATTGCTGTCCATGAGCTTGGGGAATAATGGCATTGATTTTATTGGAATATAGCATATCAACAAGTCCCCTTTTTTTGTTATTGATTCTCGTGGAATATGCAGAGGTAGCGCTGAGAGAGTCTGGAATCAATCATAGCTTTGAGCTGTGAGGCATGAGGTGTCATCGTACGGGCTACCTTCATATCTCAGGTAAGAAGGGAATTTCCCTGGTTGAGAACCTATAAAAACCTCTCCCATCCCTAGACCTGAGCTGGATGCTGAGGCAAAGAGAGAGAGAAAGTGGTTTTATGCTTTTATTTTGAATGTCACGTTTTTGCATTTTATATTTTATGCTGATTGTGACTTAATTAATTAATATGTGATATTATTCCTTGTGACTTGTTTTCTTGAATCCATTTTAATTCTGATGCCTTAATTGTTTTAATGGAGTTCATAGTATAACCTTTTAGAAGCAATCTTTTAGAAAGAAGCAGAGTTGGGGAAGCTCCCTGCAAACAGTTGGGATGTAGGTACTAGCAGACAGAAAATGCAGGTTTTTCTTAAGGTGTTCTTAGTGCATATAGGTGACGAGTCTAAGGGCCTAATTCACACGAATTTTAAAATGGCAAAACCCCACTGGAAAACACTCTTTGAAATAGGCCCAAACATTTTGTGCATCAATTCATGTTCTAATGAACTGTGCATCACACAAAAAATATCACATGTTTATAATTCAAAACTTGTTTTAACATTTCTACTGAATATGCAGTCTAATTATATCTTGCCCTCCAACATACTAACTAAACCTTAGGTATTTCTATCCCTATGTAGAGCTGGTGATCCGCTTATCTAGGGTTAGGGTAAAGAAAGATAAAACCTGCCCTATCTAGCTCTAATATCCTATGGTTGTTCTTAAAAAAAGAGTGTCAATTGCTTTGCAAATGAAAATAATATGATTTTATTTGGTTTCTTTGCTCTGCATTTTACACAAATGAAAGAGTATCTAAAGAGAACATTTTTTTTGCTGTTTATGGTTAAAAACAGTGATCACCGATTACCGGTATTTCACAGCAACATGTTTTGTATCCACGTGTGATTTTGTGGTACAATGTTTGTTGCATTACAAAAAAGACTCATTTTTTTACTTAGAACAAGTGAAACAGATATAGTGCTAAAAAAAAACAATTTCTTTCATACGTTGCCCCCTTCCTAGTCTGGGGCGTCACCCTTGGCCTACCGGTTTCAGTGGTCTAAAATATATCATTCACTTTCTTCAGGGCCACAACACTATTTACCACACTGTCATAAACAGTAAGAGTCTATCTCTGCAAAGAAAAATTCAACCTGCAGGTAAGACAAAAGAGGGACGGGGTAGATAGGGAGAGTATAGAATCAATACTAGTGTGCTTCCAAATGTCTACTGGTGTATTGCCGTGTGTAAAACGTCCATGTTTCAAAAGGTTACCATGCAGGGGTTGAAACTGGTGATTCTGAGTTGGTTTGGACGCACATATTTAATGCTCCATTCCATTTGCAACCTGCTAATAATAAAATATTTGTTCAGGTTCTGTTGGTAGAGGACTCGGTGCACGTTCAAGAAGTGTTAATGTTCATTCTGGGTTAAAGTTATATCTAGCGTTTACTCATTAAAGAGCACCTGCCCATGCGGTGCATCGGTACATAATACAGCATTTGGGTCAACAGGTTTGGGTCAGGAAATGTATCTTCAGGCCGGGGCCCGTGCTCTTACCTGCTGCGTCCGGGGTTTATAAAAGTAAAAAACTCTCGGGGACCCCCGGACGTCGGGTGATTTGGATATGGTCACTTTTTTTGCCAGGACCCGATTTTGAAATCACGAAATCGGGTCACGGCGCAAAACATGGGGGCGTGAAATGCTTTTCACGCCCCCATTTCCTCCCCCTTCCCCTCCCTGGCGCTCTCCTCCAATGAGAGGAGTGTAGATGTTAGCACACCCCCTCTGCGCCCCCCGCAACAGGCCAGCGACAAAGAAGTAGGACTAAAGTTGTATGTGTATTTACCATCGTCCTACTTCTATTTCAGTGGCCCGTCCGGGTTTCTTTTTTTAAAAATCTGGTCACCTACACACATCCCCATCCAGGCGATGCAAAGCAGTGGCGGAAGGCGGCAGGTCACGTTAGGCGCACTTCACAAAGTTACTGTGGGAGGGGGCTGCCCTCGCAGTGCCAGCGCTCGACTTGCATCGGTCGGTAGGGGCGTGGCTATGCCATCAGGCAAGGGCGGCGCATAACTAGGAACAGTGGCCGGGAAGCAGACATTCTAGGAAAGCAGAATTCTGCACAAACATAAAAGAAGTGTTGTGACAGGGAACAACATTGTTCCTATTTAGCACAAGCACTAGAATCAGGTCCTTACTAGGTAATGGGGATGGTTTTAGATACGTTTATTTTTTATTTTTAGAAGCTCTATGATGTAAAGCCAATCGGTGTAGATGATGCCAGATGGACGGTTGGGGGGATAGTAGTTTCTATATTTGAAGGAGTTCTGATTTGTTACGGGAGGGGCAGTGGGGCGGAGGAAGGGTTTTCCTGTCCTCCCAGCCTGTGTCCATGCCCAGTACTTCTTTTATGTAGTATGTGAGTGCGGACAGGCTGAGGCTCCAGGTTGAAGTTCGTTTTATATTAGATCAAGCACAGTCTGATTGCTTCAATGATTGACTGCTTGGCATTTTGCATCCAGTTTATGATCAATACCGCAGTTGTGCCAATAGAGAAGTGGCATCTTCATAAGCAGCAGTATTTGTAACCTGTCATAGTTTTTTTTTTTTTTTTTTTTTTGATACAACAATTTTTATTGTTTTTTCACACAAAGAAAACACACGTCTCGCACAGCGAGGAAACAGTTACGTTCCTCCCCCACCCACCAACAAACACTTTTCACTTGTCCATTACTATAATGCTCCTAGGCGTTGTCAACTGTCTTTATCGTGCTTGTAGCGTGTAACTCTGTAATATCCGTTCATGTCCTTGGGTGCTACCTCCCCGCCGAGTAGGGGGCATCTTTCAGTGTAAGTCTTCCCACTTTTGCCAAATTTTCGGGCCTTTTTCAGGGCATCCCCTGGCCGTGTAGATTCTTTTCTCCATTGCGACACAAATGCTCACGTCCGTGGTCCATTGTTCATATTTTGGTGCTGATTCAGAGCCCCAGAGTTGCGCTATGTTTCTTTTGATTAATGCACTGGCCGTGAACAACAGCACTTTTTCGTACCGTGACAGTTCAATCTCATCATCTATCCCCAATAATAGCAGTTTTGCATTTCTGTGAACCTTTTTGCCCAAAACCCTTGAGAGATCGTCGCAGCACTGCTGCCAATAGTGTCGAATTATGGTGCAGTCCCATAGAATGTGAAAGAAGGTGCCCTCATCTCGTTTGCATCTCAAACACGTGGAAGAGGAAGCCCTACCCCATTTGAAAAGGGCAACCCTCGGATAATATATTCTATGCAGTATCTTTAGTTGTACCAATCTCAATCTGGAGGAGATCGCTATTTCTCTAGGGAACATCAGGGCAGTTACCCAATCCTCAGGGAGCATACTACCTATGTCCCCCTCCCATTTCGTTTTCAGGTTCGTCAGTTCCTCGGTGGCAAATGACGTTATGACACCATACATGGTAGATGTGACTTTACTTTTAATCATGTCTGGGAGTAGGTTACGTTCCAAAGGGGTGTATTCCGGCATGTCAAACATCTCAGGAAGATGAGTTTGTATGGCGTGTTTGAGTTGTGTGTAACGATACTGCTCTTTAGTTGTCAGACCGGAGTTGGCGATTAGATTCGCAAGAGGTACCATTTCGTTACCTTGTATTACATCGCCAATTTTGGTGATACCCGCTTGGGTCCAGGAGTGCCATTTTGGAAGTTTGTTCACTTCCGGAAGCAGTTTATTATTCCATAAAGGTTGAGCTGGGGTCAGCTTATTATCCCAACCTAGGTATCTGTGGACGTTCGACCATGTTAGAGATAGGTGTGAAAGCATGGATGGGGTAGCGGCTCGATCTTTTCGTCGATAGAGGTATCGAAGTATGGGCCGTTCTTTTTGGGTAGGGTCTGGTTCTCTGTTGTGTGGTAGTGTCATGTCTGCGTGGAGTTTGTCGTTCACTATTGCCATTTGACTGGCCCAGTAATAAGTTTGCACTCGGGACAATCCAATCCCACCTTCCCATACGGATCTTTGTAGCGTGGTTAGTGCTAAGCGCGGATGACCTCCCTTCCATAACAGTTTGCGTAGCGACTGGTCTATTTTCCGAAATTCGTTAGGAGCTATGGGTAGCGGTGCATTTTGAAGTATGTAAAGGAAGCGGGGGAGTGCCAGCATCTTAAACAGTGCGGCTCTGCCTAGTAGTGTCAGTGGTAGGGACATCCAGTGCTGGACGTCTTCTTTGAATCTCGTCATTATTGGATACAGGTTATTGGGAACATAGTCTGTCAGGTTGTTCGTGACTTGTATGCCTAGGTATCTGAACTTCTCCTTCTCCACATAATATGGACAGTCATCCGGTACCGCATTGTCTATGTGTTGCAGTGGAAACAATCTGGATTTATTCCAGTTGACGCGAAGACCGCTGAATGCGCCGTATTTAATTAATAATCGCGTCACTATGGGGCAGGATGTACGTGGGTCTTTCAGGTATACTAACAGATCATCTGCGTAGAGGGATACCTTGTCCTCCCAGTTGTCTGCCCACCTAAAGCCACTCCATGTTTGCGTAGATCGCAGTAGAATTGCTAGGGGCTCAATTGCTATCGCAAAGATTAGGGAAGACAGGGGACACCCTTGTCTCGTGCCTCTGCCTAAATAGAAGGGGTTGGAGACGTGTCCATTCACTTTCGTGGCTGCTTCGGGGCGGTTGTAAAGTAATTTGACCCAGCTCATGAAGTATGGTCCAAAGCCCATGCGTTGCATGATCGCCCATATTGCCTCCCAATAGACTGAGTCGAATGCCTTCTCGAAGTCTACAGCGAGTAAAGCCAAAGGATCCTGAATCTCAGGTGTTCTCTCCAGTGCAGTATGCAGCCTGTATATGTTTTGTCTAGTAGACCGCTGTGGCATGAATCCACACTGGTCGGGATGTATGAGTGTGTGTATGACCTGTTGGAGGCGGTTGGCTAACACCTTGGCCAGCACCTTGGCTTCGCAGTTTATGAGAGAGATGGGCCTGTAGGAGCTGCACTTGTCGGGTGGCTTGTCTGCTTTGGGCAGGACCACAATTGTGGCTTTCCTTAGATCAGGGGGGAGACAGCCCTGTGAGTGAGAGTGCTGTAGTGCGCGAAGCAAGTGTGGGGAAATTATGTGTGCACCTATTTTTTTCCATGTTTCAATGGGGAAGCCATTCGGGCCCGGGGTTTTACCTGATTGGATTTCTGACATGGCTTGGGTCAGTTCGCCTTCAGTGATTGTCTGTTCTAACAGGGTAGACTGTTCTGCACTTAAGGTGGGGAGGGCAATCTCCTCTAGGACATTCATCACGGGTGGTGAGGCTGGTGCCCTATATAGCTCAGCATAGTATCTTGCGAAACCCTCCGCTATGTCTGCGTCCTTCACCAATGGGTCTGATTCTCCTGTTGCTAGTTGCCTGACCTGGCTGGATCCCAGGTCTTTGCGTTCCAGCCATGCCAGCATCTTCCCGGCTTTATCCCCCGTTTCGTATATCTTTGCACGCATTGCGGTATGCGCCTGCTTTGCGTTATCTAACGCTATGTGTTGGAGTTGCGCCTGCGCCAGTTGTAGTGCACGGTGCGTTTCCAAGTTGTCATGGGCTAGGTGTTCGGTCTCTGCTTTCTGCACATTTGCTTCGGCATGGTGTATTGCCTTTGTTTGTTTCTTTTTATGGGCTGTGATCCAGGCTATTATTTCCCCTCTAAGTACTGTCTTGAACGCCTCCCACAAGATTACCGGGCTATCCACTGAGTTGGTGTTCCTTTCAAAGTATTCTTCAGTGGTCTTTTGGATGTGTTCAACCATCTCTGGGAAGCCTAAATAGTAACTGTTCAGTCGCCAGCTGGGTGGTGGGATCGAATTGTTGGTATTAAGTGTTGTCACAAGCGGGGAATGGTCTGATATGCCTCTGGGGAGAAAGTATGCCTCACGGACCTCGTGCATGTTGTTCAGTGGCAGTAGGAGGTAGTCTAACCTAGACAGCGAGGCATGTGCACCGGAATGGTATGAGTATTCCCTTGTGGCGGGGTGTAGCGTTCTCCACACATCCTGTAGTCCCAGTGCGCCCACAAATGTGGCGAGTTTTGTGCGTGCATTCGGATTTCTAGATCTTCTGTGTGTTCTGTCAAGGTCCACGTCCATTACTTCATTAAAGTCTCCCCCGATCAACGTAAGGTCTGCAAGGTTGTTCATAATTAGAGGCGTAATATCGTTAGTCAAGGGGGTCAATAGGTTAGGAGGTGCATACACCGCCATCATGGTCACTGAACGCTCTCCAATCGTGCCTGTCGTGAGTACAAACCTCCCTCCCGTGTCTTGCGTGGTGGATTTGGGGACAAAGGGAAGTCTTTTATGTATGAGGATCAGTACCCCTCGTGACCCCATGGTGAAACCGGCGTGGAATGCTAGCCTGTAGTTGGTGCGTCTGAAGAATAAGCAGTTGGTACCGGCTAGGTGTGTTTCCGTCAGGAATACTACATCCGGGGAGTGTCTATTCAGCGTTTGCAGCACTAGGCGTCTTTTAATGCAATTGCCGAGCCCATTGACGTTCCAAGTCAACACTCGGATTGTTCTATTTCTGTTCACGTTAGTGATTCCAGCTATTCGTCATGTGTTTCAGCGATAACAGGGTGCACTAGTCCCCCGATAGCACTGTGGCGTTTCATGTTATAATGAGAACAGTCAGGGTTGAAACCAGGCTGGTGTTTTATCGGGCGTGATTCCATTTGTGATGTGTAGAGTGCTAGCAAGCACGGATTGACAATTGGTGCGTTAAGGGTGGTGTAGTCTTTGGCATTACAGGTGGCGTGGTATCTCGGAACATAACTAACTTGAAACAAATTCCCATCCCCCCTCCCTATACTCCTCCCCAACATGAAGTATCTGTCGCCCTAACTCTACTGGCTACAAACAACTATATCGCCAGATTCAACTTAATGTGAGCTGTTTACACCTTTCTCCCGACTTACTGTTCTTGTGCAAGTCTGGTGTTCCAGGTCACAAGTCTCGATCTGAGGGCGTGGCTTTGGCCGATGCAGTGAGTGCCCCCGTGCTTCCCAGGCCGCGTGCCTTACATAGCACGGTGTGATCTAATAGTTCGTTAGGTGTGTCGTGGTCGAACAAAATGCCTCATCAGTATCAATGTTTCAGTCCATTTCCTCTTGTTGTGGTGGTTCCCGCACCGGGGGTTGTGGAGCTGGGCGTCCTCTGTCCGGTGGTGGGCGGCGGTTTCTGTTTCTGCCTCTGTTGTTTGCGAGTGTCCAGTCGCCTGCAATGTGCTGCTTTGCCCAATTCCATGCTTCTTTCGGGTCTGAGAAATGTATTGTTGTCCCACCGTGGTAAATTTTGAGCTGGGCCGGATAGAGCAGGCCGTATTTAACGTGTAAGGATTGGAGTTGCCTTTTGAGCTGATCAAAAGATTGCCTGGCTCTCTGGATCTCCCTTGTGTAGTCAGGGAAGAATGTCACTCTGGATCCATTGAAGGTCAGTGTGCCTTTGGCTCGCGCCGTCTGGAGTAGCGCATCTCTATCTCTGTAGTTCAGCAGTCTTGCGACTATGGTGCGTGGCGGGGCGCCGGGTATCGGTTTTCCAGAGGGGACACGATGCGCTCGTTCGATTGAAAAGAACTTCGAGAATGTCTGGGGCTCAAACATGTCGCTGATCCATTGTTCTAGGAACAGTTCCATGGAAGGGCCCTCCGTTTTCTCCGGTACGCCCAGGATGCGCACGTTGTTTCGTCTCGATCGGCCTTCACTGTCCTCGGCCTTCTCCTCCAGTGTTTTCAAACGCGCCACCACTCCGGCCATCCTCTGTTCCATGGTGCGCAGCCCATCTTCATTCCCAGAGATCCGCTGTTCCGCTTCTCCCGTGCGGGAGGACAATTTCTGGAGATCATGACGGAGAAGCGAGACATCTGTACTGATGCTGTCCATCTTTTGTTCCATAGAGGTTCTGGAGTTAGTTATCGCCGCCATGATGTCCTTTAGGGATATGGCTTGTTCTGTTTCTAGCATGGGGTTCGACTGTTCGTGGTCCGTTTGTGCGTTTGCTGCGGCCGTGGTGAATTGATCTATCCTGCTTTGGCTGGTCCCTCTTTTTGTTTTGTCCTTCCCCGTAGTGGCCGGCATGGTTTGTGGCGTTTAAACGGTACCGTCCGGGGCAGATGTTTCGTTGGGCAGCGTCGTTCGGGTGCGGTCCGCTGGACACTGTGGTAGGGTTTAATACGCAGTTGGGTCTGTACGGTGTCCAAAGCCGCGGCCACCAATCATCGGTGTCTCGCCGTGAGTAGGTGTGCCGTAAGGTAGTTTCACCTCGTATTCCGTTGTCGACGGTTCTCGGGCAGCGGGAATGGGCGAGGATGTAGATCGGTCCCACGGGGTCCCTGTGCCCCAAAATGGCGGGTTCCCGCTTTCCCTTTATCCCCCTCTCCGTACCGCAGGATAGAGGTGGTAGTCGTCCGGTGACGGGCCGGGGTCCCCTCAGGAGTTCAGTGGTCGCTCCGGTGGCATCTGCAGGCCGCGGTCGCATGTGCGGGAATATTGGTGCGAGGCCGTGTGCCTACTATCACTGACTGTCGACGCCGTGTCCAGGAGCGTATCTCTTCCGTTTCACGATTTATCCTCGAAGTTAGGATCCTTCGTTTGCCGTGCGGTCCGGCCCGGCCTCGACCCCGTCGGCCGCCGGTGTTCAGGCAAAATTCAGTAGTGCTTGTTGGTGACCACGGCACCCTTTGTTCATCCGCGGTTCGCGGCGGCCATCTTGCGAGCTCCGCGGCGCGTCCGCTCGCTTTCAGAAATATCTTACTAAGTGGGTTCCGCGGCACCGATTTCCTCCAGGAACCGGTCGGGACATTCAGCAGAGGTTCCCACGTCGAATAGACGCTTTTTGGTTGTGCAGGAAGCAGGATTGTTTCAGGATACGGCTAGCGGCCCGGGAGCGAAGCGATCTCACGTCCTCATCGCTCGGCTGTTGGCCACGCCCCCTAACCTGTCATAGTTGAGGAATTTAATTATTGCCCCAGTACTGCACCTGTTGCCTGGATGTCTCTCTAACAATCTTTCTTTGATTGCTTTGGGCAGAGCGCCCCCTTGTGTTCATGTTCACGCTGAGAATGCCTTTCCAATGCAAATGGTTCGGCCCAATTAGCTGCTTCTTTACCGCTTCTCGCATTTCTAATTATATCATGATGGCCTGGGGTCTAAGGTGCACGCAAAATAATAAAAGGGCCGAATGCACTAGACTCAATTTAAATCCGAAAGTGGTGGACAGGATTATAATCTGCCACTTTGCAGCCACGTGAGAATGCCATGCTTTACTGTTTGACAACCCCCTTGGATATGCATGGCAGTAACTGCAAGGGTATTTATTGTCCTGCCTTTACACCCTCTGAGGGGTCAATTCCGAGGTGCATGCAAATGTAAGAATGTGTTCTTCCATGAAGGAGGAACACTTTACTTACAAACACCATATTGTGATGGAGAAAGAATGCAGTACTGGACATGAAAGCTTCGGCTTTTGCATGTGTCTGATTTATGGCTTGACAACAGCCCTAGCAACCATCAGGAATGCAGGGGATTCTCCTCCCAGCAGCACTGGTTTAACACGATAAAAAAGTAAAATACGGCACTTTTGATGTAAACGCCACTGCACAATTTTTCCCTTATGAATATAGCATTTTTAGACTGCAGCACCACTTTTCTAGTTTAATGAAAGTCTAAGGAAACGTTTTTGAATTAGAAAAGTGTCAGTCTTTTAAGAAATGCTGGCAATGCCACTGGAGCACATGTTTCCCCCACAATGTGTGATTTTAGCAGCTACTGCTGCTGGAAAGCACGACATCTCCCCTCCAATATTTGCACCCACTTCAGAATGATTGTGCTGGAAACTGGAGCAGAGTATATCGTATTACCTCACACTTTTTTTATCACAAGCTCAGAATTGTCCCCTTTAGTGTTGACATAAAAAGGCCCCAATGACTGGCCCCATGGGAGTTGTTGTGTGTGGAAAAAACAGGCAGACATCATCCTGATCTGCACAGGATCTGTTTTGAAACATGCCTTTTCTCCTCACAGGGTTTCCAGAGAAATTTGGAAATCAGCCACAAGATGGCAAAGTGAGTCATTCAGAAGCAGATATCAGTTCCAACATCTTACAACATGTCACTAAAATAACAGGTCACGAACAAGAGCCCTGGTTTTGCATGTTCAAAAAAAGGGAGTTAAAATACGGCACTACAGATGTGTTAACATAGACATACACACTTTTTCTTTCACAATGTCTCAGTCTGCAGCACCACCAAGAGTCAAGGACATTTTCACAAATACAAAAAACTCTCTTAGAAATGCCTGCAATGTAACTAGTGCACACAGTGGTCCCATAAGGACAGATATGTAACAGCTTTTACAGCTGGAAAGCTCAACATCTCCCCGCCAGCCTTTCCACCCACCTCAGAATGGTGGTGCTGAAATCTGGGGGTGGCAATGCCACCTTTCTACACTGATTTTGTATCAAGCTCAGAATTGGACCCAAAGTATAGGTTCTACACATTGAATCCTCCCAGCACTCCTTCTGAAAGCACCTTAAAGCACTTTTTAATGCAGCCGCAACATCTCCCCTCCATTGCTCTGCCTCCCTCAGAATTGCATAGAAAATGTTTAGGTGGCAGGGTTTGCTGGGCATCAAAATCAGGCCCTTGTCGTTTTGTCCTCCATAGAAATCCATGCCAGCGCAGTCATTGCGATCAGAAAATGGCTTCATTTAATGCCTCCAAGCACATATCTCTTAACTATTTTTGTAATTAATATATTTTAATTTTATTGTTTTTTTTATAACGCGCTTAATACCCGAGTTCAGTTTCTAAGCATAGATCCGGGATTTGAACCTCTGTTTCTCTGCATGGTCTTGTTTTCAAGACCAACACGTTGCCCCTGTGCTATCCTCCATTCACTTGGTGTTTTCAAGAACCCTTGCTTCGTTATACGGCATCTTTATGTTATCACAAATAGCTAATGTAACAACATAATGTCACAAAGAAGACTTTAAACAAGTCTGTAATTATAAACCAACTCTGAGGATGAATTTGAACTAGTTGTGAGAACTTATCCACAGAACAGAATATAAACCTTTGGCCAAAAAGCCTGCAGTTAGCCGGTCACATGGTTCAGGAGTCATCCAAGAAGAACGTTTCAGAAGGATCACTGAGTAATTAGTTGTTGGCAGAGAAGGAGCGCTACCTGCTGGGCATCTTCCAAATGGAACCACCAAAGGGGTGTATTTTACCAGCCACCCTGGTGCCTTGCGCTGGCTCAGCACGACGCCGAAAGTGATATTCACACTCTCACTCCTGCTGCGTCTGCACCATCTCGACCATGTCCTCCAAGCTCCACGAGGCAATGCTTGACTCCTTATCGAGTATGTCTGCAGGGTAGCAGTTAGAGCCATTGAATTCCGTGCCTTAGCCGAAAATGTGGTGGACACCTGTAAAATATAACAAGGGGTCCTTTCCATTCCCACCACCCAGATAAATACACAAGCATGGGTCCAATCTGGGGTTCCTGGATATTGGAGTCATCCCTGCACAGAAGAAGTTCAGTTCCACCCCTGAATTACTCATTGGCATCAATTACAACAGCACCTTTAGGTGCCAAAAGCGGGGATCACACAAGCAGCACACAGTGGCCACCTTAATTCCTTCTACCAGTCAGGACCTCACCAACTCCACTGCTGATGTCACACTGCACGCCGCAGCATGGGGACTGTTCATTATAGGCTCCAATTCTTGTTCCTTCTGTGCAAAGATACAACCCTTACTGGGCCAGGTAGACTTGTACCCTATCTGGAGTTCTGCAGAAATCTCTGCAAAACGTGTTTGCATGGATTATCACCATGACTACTGTGAGAACCAAAGGGTGTCTCACCCGCTAGTCCTCAGGGACTTGTCATCCAGGTGACACAGCCATTGCTTTTGGAGCCAATTCCTGGGGATCGACCAGTGCGGGGGGGGGATCACCTGGGTGAGCGGGTTTGTATTGATATGCACCATTTTACAGAAATCTCATTTAAATTTGTTGTCTCCGTTGCTATGGGTTGAGTGAATTTCCCTTAGGTCGAATAAGTAAACTAAGTTACCCGACCTGCAGGTCTAGTTGAATTTGCAAGTCCTAACTGTTATTACTAATGTCATATTTCAGCAGCACACAACAATGCTGTATTGTTGCTCATTTTATTTCTTTGGTACAAATAACTTCTGGTGACATTAGTAATATTAGTACAACATTGCTATCAAAATGGGTCTCTTTGCTAATCAATACAATTTTAATGACCAAAATCTGCTAATCAATTCTTGAAAACTAATGTAAACCTTGCCTGATACCAATTAGCTCTCCTCACATGAATAAAAGGCAGAAACCAACGACACACTTTGAGCAAGGCGGAACAGGGGTACGAGCAGTACTTCCGAGACAAAGGCAAACCTACTGGAGCAGGGCGACAGACCAAGGAGCGAGAGAAGCGGGTCAAACGCTCCAAGAGTGCCCTACCGGAGGTCGTTGCCTCCGACAGGCCACAGAAAACATGTGGAAAAGGCCAGATCACACAAGTGAAGAGTGCATTGTGTTTTAAGGATGCCAGTGACCCTCCCTGGTGAACGGCAGGGTTGGGGAGGCGAGGCCAAGCCTGTGGTACTAACTGATAAGATAGATTTCTAAACTCTGACCTGGTTGGCAGATGTTAAGGAGGCCACTCTAGTTTAGTGGAACAAGGGAACCATCTAGACAAACCAGACCCATCTACGATATCTTGACAGGTGGTCAAGACGAAGTCTCAGGAGGGGTGAGAGTGATCAGAATCTCACAATGAGCACACACAGTAAAACTCCACAGATTACCCATAGACAGATGTACGACATGCATTACTTACCGTAATAGCATTTCTGATGATTGTATATGCTTAGATTCACATTCTGAGCATATAGTCCAACATCTAGTGGTAATCGCAGAGTATTGCATCTTTCTTTCGAGGTTCGAAAGGGGACGTCGAAATGGGCGTGACTGTAACACTATCCCTAACGTGACGTGTAATGTACCCAAAATCCCTCACGCGTCGAGGTCCTTCAGATTGCGGTTTTTCTGCTGTGAGGGAGCCTTATAGTCAGCATATGTGATTACAGAAGAGAGAAGGTGTAAGATGTTTATGCTCCTTCTACTCCATAAGGGGAGGAAGGGTGGGCGCATGTGAATCTAAGCAGATCCAATCATAAGAAATGCTATTACGGTAAGTAATGCATCTCTTCTGATGCTTGTTAATCTGCTTAGACTCACATGCTGTGCATAGACTAGCGAGCAGTACCCAGAGATGGTGGTGGGGTGTGTGAAGGAACATTAGCAAAGAGATGTCTAAGCACCACTTGTCTCACCTGAGAGTCAGACCTAGAGTGTGTATCTAGGCAGTAGTGTTGTGTAAAGGTGTGCAGAAACCTCCAGGTTGCTACTTTGCAAACGGAGTCAAGGGGAACATTTGCAATGTCTGCTATGGAAGCCACTTTGCCCCGAGTGACGTGTGCTCTGGGCTTGAAGGGCAGGTCTCTCTTGGCAAGTGTGTAGCACAATGTGATGCAGTTTATGATCCACTTTGAAATCACTAATTTAGAGACAGGGTCTCCTTCTCTACCAGCTGCCACTGAAATGGGTTTGTTTTCCTTAGTGGTCTTGTTCTTTCCAGGTAATAGATCACTGCTCTCCTCACATCAAGTGTGTGGAGGCTTCTGTCCACTACATTAGTGGGGTTCTGGAAAAAAATGGGTAGTTCTATTGATTGGTTCACATGGAACTTTAAAATAAATGTAGGCGCCAAATGTGGGTGAGGGCGCAGGACCACCTTATCTTTGTGAATCGTGACAAATGGGTCTGCAACTGAGAGGGCTTGCAGTTCACTAACTCTCCTTATTGATGTGATCGCCACCAAGAATGCAGTCTTGTAAGTGAGTGCTTTAAGGCTAGCCTTATGCATAGGTTGAAAGGGAAGCCCCATTAGTTTAGTAAGTACCACGTTCAGGTCTCATCCGGGAGCTGGGTTGACAATAGGGGGATGAAGTCTTTTAACCCCTTTCATAAAAGCTTTGATTGCTGGAATCTTCCACCACAAAACCTTCTTTTGGGACGTGGTGTATGCTGAAAAGTGTAGCTAAGTGGATTTTTAGGGAATTGAAGACCAGGCATGAATCTAGCAGGTCAGTCAGATACAGGACAATATGTGTTGGTGTGCAGTCAATGCAAATGATGCTTTTGCCACTGCACCAGATGACAAAATGTTTCCACTTGCTGGAATAGGTTGGTGTTAGGTTTCCATGCTTCCCTAAGTATGTCCATACATCTTTGAGGGAGTTGGAGATGGCCAAACTCTATGATCTCAGGAGCCAGGCTGCAAAGTTGAGAGTTTGAGGGCATGGATGTATTGTTTCTCCCCTGTCTTGCGAAAGCATGTTGTGAGGGCAGGGCAGCTTCCTGGGAGGGAAGACTGACATTGCCATGAGATGGGTGGACCAATGTGACTGGTTCCTGGTGCATCTTGTGCACTATCTTGTTGAGCAGGGGAGTCGGGAAAAAGCTTAAACAAATTTCTCTGACCATGTTATCCAGAGTCAGTTCCCCTTGGAGTGGTTCTGCGGGTCCCTGAAGGCGTAATCTGGGCATTGTGCGTTCTCCAGAGCTTTGAACAAGTCAATCTCTGGGAACCCCCAGTCTGAGAAGATGTTGAGAACACTGTCTTTGTGTAGTCGCCACTCATACTCTACGAGTAGTGGGAAGTCTCTGCTGACTATGTCTGCCAGAAGATTGAGTTCCCCTTAAACGTGTTGTGACAGGAGGAACATCTTGTGTTTGAGATCCCATTTCCATAGGTTCTGGGACAGTTTGGATAGCCCTGGAGAGTGAGTGCCCCCTTGTTTGTTCAGGTAATACATGTCTGTGGTACTGTCTGTGAGGACTAGGACTGTCTTCGCCTGGAGGTCTGTTTGGAATGCCTTAAGGGCCTTGAATACTGCTAGCAATTTCAACAGGTTTATGTGGTTGCTTGCTACCGCTAGAGACCACAAGCTGTGCGCCGTCTGGTGAAGGAGGTGAGCCCACCACCCTTTCAGAGATGCGTCCATGGTGAGAGTGGCATCTACTGCGGGGGTGGTGAAGGTCTTTCCCTGCAAGAGGTTTTCCCTTGACCACCACTGCAGAGACTGAACGAGGGCTGCCGAGACAACCACTAGATCGTCCCATTGTTCGCTGGCCTGACACCATTGGCTTGAGAGCCACTCCTGCATGGGGCGCATGCACAGACATGCGTGAGGAACCAGGTAGATACAGGAAGCCATCATCCCTAACAGTCGCATGGCCTTATGTACGGTCACCTCGTGACTGGCTACTTAGTGAGGGATCTGGAATGGCATGTTTTGAAACCTCTCATTGAAGGGAAAGATGAGGCCGTATTTGGGTTGAATTTGGGCTCCTAGAAACTGTTTGACTTGGCTGGGGTCTAAACTGGATTTCTTCTCGTTGATCGAGAACCCTAAGCTGAATAGGATATCTATCGTCTTCTGGGTGTTTGTAAGCCATGTTCTGTACGAATCCCCTGTTATGAGCCAGTCGTTGAGGTAATGGTAGATTGGGATGGACTGCCTGCGCAGGTGAGCAGCTACTACCGCCAGTACCTTGTTAAACACTATTGGTGCCGAGGGCATGCCGAAGGGAAGAACCTTGAACTGATACTGCGCATCCTCTATCATGAACCTTAGGTACTTTCTGTGCGCTGGCAACATTGAAATATGAAAGTATGCATCTTTCATATCCAATGTTGCCATGTAATCCCCCCGCACCAGCAGTGGGATTACTTCCTGCAGAGTAGTCATTCTGAACTTTTGTGGTTTGACATATTCGTTTGCTGGGCGCAAGTCTAGAACAGGGCGCATGGTGAGATCCTTTTTGGGTACAAGGAAGTACACTGAATAAATACCCTTGTTTACCTGATGAATAGGGATGACTCCTATGGTGCCCTTTTCTTGAAGGATCTGCACCTCTTTCAGCAGTATCTGCAGGTGTGTTGGTGATAGTCATCTGCTCTTTGGAGGATGGTACCAAAGCGGCCGGTATAACTCCATACAATAACCGTGGGTGATGGTCTTGAGCACCCACTGGTCGGAGGTGATCCACTCCCATACATGAAGAAATGATGATAGCTGCCCGCCAACCGGGGAGGCACGGGAGAGGACCCGGACTGGCGAGTCACTTGGGTGCGGAGGCCTGGGAGCCTCTTGGGGTGGAGTTTCTGCCCCAACCTTTGCCTTTGTGCTGTCCCCTTTGTTGATAATGGCTGGTGCCAGTTGAACACTGTCTGGAGGACCATGCAGTACACCCTGAGCCGTATTGTCCGTGTGGGGATCTGGAGAAGGACTGCCCCCGAAAGGACTGGTGAGAGTTTGACCCTGCCCGTTGTTCAAATGGTTTGGCTGTTATTTGGTTAAAGGACTTTAAGTTCTCATGTTACTCCTTAGCTATTTCTAAGGCGTCATCCACAGCCTTGCCAAACAATTTAGAGTCTTCTACTAGTTTGTTAATGAATGATGCCTGGGTCTCCATCTTAAAACCTGAATTCTTAAACCAAGCGTGAGAAGAGTACCCAATGCAAGGGTGCATCCCACCATTTCCGCAGCATCTAACATGTTTTTAAGTATGTTGTGTGTCACTTGCCTTCCCTGAGAAACGACCAGCAGCAGGCGTGATCGCACTAGTTCAGGGACCTTTTGGAGGCCTTCTTGAAGCATGTTCCACTGCACATCGCTATAACTTGCGAGAAGAGTAGTGTTGTTTGCTATTCTGGTCGAATATGCTGCTGACGTGGTGATGTGCCTCCCAAGGGCATAGAGCTTCTTGCAATCCTTGTCGGGGGGCCTCTGCAGTAGATAGTGGCACCCCAGCCTTTTTCCTGGTGGTGGTAACAACCAGCAAGTCTGGCGTGGCATGCCCCCGAATGTACATCAGGTCTGATGGAGAGGGGCAAAACAGTTTCTCGACCCGCTCGTCGACAGATCTTGTGAGTGACGGGGACAGTATGGAGGGTGCAAGGTGCTTCTTGATGGAATTTAGCAGATGGATTGCCTGACTTGTGGGTTTTTTTCCTTCAGAACGTCCTCAACAAAGTCAGTGTCTTGAACAGCTTCCTGTGTGGCAATCTGGAAGTGGTATGCAGCCCTTTTCAGGATTGCATTAAACGCCATCTGATTGTCAATAGGCGATGCCTGCCTCTGTGGAGGCGAGGAGGGAGGATCCAGACAAATGGCATCTGGGTCAGGAGCTGGAGTGGGGGAAAGCCAAGGTGCTTCCTCTGCAGGCTGATTTTGACCCCAATCTGGGCACTGGTCAGGAATGTCCTGCCCAAATGGATTGTCTTCACAACCTTATGGATCCTCGTACACCTCTCCTGGTTCCGAGAACTCACAAACTTCCTCTTGGTGAGTAAGAGTTTGGCTTGAAATCTTTTGCACCTTTGGTAAAATAGGGCAGGAATGCCTTCAGGCAATGGGTGTCCTTCCAGGGGTATTTTCCATTGCAAGATGACTTAAATGGAGTCCTCTGCCTAGCAGAGGTAAAAGGCGGTAGCCAGACCAGAAAAGGAAAGAGGGTGGGGGAAGAGGAAATGCATTCTCGGAAAATAATCAACCCAGGGCCCCACTCTCCCTACTGTAAAGGACTGGCTGGAGGACCAAGGCCACGCGGTTGTCAGACATCAATCGCTGCACCAGTCGCTGAAACAGCAGTTGGATGTCATTGGTGGAGATATTTCCGAAGCAGTCATCGATGAGAGTAAAAGAACTAACGACCATCGGTCGTGGGACAATGGATAATTATTTTTGCAATATAAACTTTGACGAGCTCTGCATAAGGTGACCAAATAGTTGGACGGAAAAAACCAATCTGAGGGACCTCGACGCATGAGGAATTTTGGGTACACTACACGTCACATTAGGGATAGTGTTACAGTCACGCCCATGTTGACACCCCCTTTCGATCCTCGAAAGAAAGATGCAATACTCTGCGATTACCACTAGATGTGGGACTATATGCATACCATGTGAATCTAAGCAGATTAACAAGCATCAGAAATCAAAAATACATTTATTATAGGCCTTTATAACAAAACACGATTAAACCATAGTAATAATAAAACAGTTACCACACACGCTTTTCACTATGTAACATATATACTAAATGTGTCTTGATTAATGCTGATGAAAGGGGAGAAAATAACCACAACCTGCAACAGAAAGGGGTAAATTCAACACAGTTATCGTATTAGGCAGTCTTTAGAGTCAATCCCTATCTCATGCAGTCCAGCCCTAAGAAGTCATGAGCCTTATGCTCAAAGTACAGCAGTGCGTTAACAACGCAAGGTCATGCGTAAAGCGAAAAGCGGGTTCTCTTCAGGGAACTGTATCTGTTCAGGGTGGGGGTTGAGGCGATGAAGAATAAAGCACTACTCCTTGAGGGGGGTCTACCCTTGCAGATAGAGTGACTTTCGGTGTTCGGGAATAGCTGAGGAGCACTGGCTAGCCAGCCAAGGTGAGTATCTTTTAAAGGAATTGCGTGCAAAAAAGCAAATGGGTGTTCCAGGGGGCCATCGGTAAGTGATGAAAGTACTCACTAACCCTCAACACAGTCCAGATCAAACTTTGCCAGTCTAGTCCACTTCGCTAGTATGTTTCACCCCTGCAGTTACAAGACGCCCCGGCTCTCAGTGGCTGTGGGACGGGATGATCGTCTGTGGCGGGACAGTAGCCTTTTCTCAGCTCTCGTAGAAAGGAGAAGGATAGTTCCGATGCAGCACGTCTCAGCAAACAGTGGGGCAGGTCTGCAGGCACTTACAACAACAGTCACCACAGCGGGGCGATACAGGGACCACAATTGCTTGCGGCGTGGCGCTCTCTCATAAATTGAGATCCATATGAGATAGGACAACGTTTCGGTGGGAGAGGGCCCAGGACCACAAGTAAGCGATGCCCAAAGTCTCGAGTCTCAACTCAGGACGGCGGCACTCCTGTGAAATTCCATGGGTTCAAGCTTGTCAGTTCACTGGATGGCCCAGGAACAATTCCGAAGAGGTCTTTGCGAGGGTAAGCAGGAGATGCCAAGAGTAGTTGGTCCCACTACTCCAAAGGGTTAAGGTGTCCTTGCAGGCCTTCTTGGTACGATACAAAAGCAGGGGTCTGACGGGACAACAGCTGGGTCAGGGTGCCAAACCGTCCAGTATGTCTCTGGTGGTTCCACAAGTCTGCTCTTTCATTCAGGATACTTTGCTCCTGCTGTAGTTCGGTGTGAATTCTATTAGCCAAGATTCGTTCCACACCCAAATCTCAGATAACCAATAGAAGATCTGCTCTCTTGCAGGCACGCCATGGGTGGCCCAATCGTGGCCCACCATGGTTCCAGTCATTCAGGCCTACCAGACATACTGGCTCCAGTAGTGTGATTTGGGACCAAACAGTCTCAACCCTCTTCCTGGGCAATAGCACACGTGACATGCAGGAGACCGCGAAAGATGAGGTTTCGCAGGAGGCTGCATGCCCAAATAAGGAATACCTGGGTCTCTAGACCTGGGGGAAGGCAAAGGGACAAAATGGCCAAAGGACAGATCAAAACTCTTCGGGGCACAGGCATTTTCGCCACTGGGCACAGTACTGGCCAAAATGAGGTAAACGCGGTATGGTCCATAAAAACGAGGTAAAAATACTTTAAAAGTAATCTGCTGCCACCAGTTCGTTTTAGGCACACCTGTACAAACAACAAAAAATCCTCAGAGAGTGGCTAGGGCCATAAAACAAAAGGACCCCTATGCGTGGTACTGTAAGGTACTTGTCACATAGATAAAAAGTTACCAAAAAATGGCAACATAGTCAAAGACTGAAGGATGTGTCAGTTTCCCCATAACAAATGAGTGAAAGCTCAGAGGATTGCAGCTGAAGGCCAGGCTCCACTGGAAAAAGTCAGGTTAGGTAAGCCAAACAAAAGCAAAACATCTGGTGGGTCCATAAATGGAGGGACAATTGAACCTAAGAGAAATCTTTCCTAAAACTAACCTTGACTCGTGAATTGAATGTCGCAAAACCAAGAAAGTTTGAAGTCGCAATATTATATTACAAGTGAAGGCTGCACGCATGTGGATGAGAGGCGAGGAAATGCAGACCTGTGAATGAACTTTGAAGTAAAAGACAGCTGCAAAATCAGCAATACTAAGTAACGGAGTGGTCCGGCGAAAGGAAGTAGCCCACTCGAAAGTCTCAGTGAAAGGTACATTGTTTGAAGCGATAAAGCGAATGAACAGCAAAAGTGAATTAAAGAAGTTTAACTCCTAGAGAAGGGGAGAGTGAAAGTTAAACTGTAAACTTTGAGTCGAAGAGGTCCAGTGGTGGTCTGCAAAGAAAGCCATGCACATTCGAAAGTCTTCGACATCCGAAGGTGGTCTGAGCCCGACAGAGGAAGACTGAACTATAATAAGCTTGGGGAAGGGAGCCCTCTTGCAAGTTTGGGTTGAACATTGTCGTGAGAGGTCTAAGCCCGACAAGAGGGGGATCTTTGTGAACTTTTTGGTTGAAATATTATTTTGGAAGTCAGGAAAAGAGACTAACGTGGAAGGCCAGGAGGGCCTCGATCCACGTTTTTGAATGGTTTATTGTGTTGGAAAGCGAGCCAGAGTGTGTCATCCATGGTACAGGGACCGCCTTACTGTGTGAGGTCTAACGTGGGGAGGAGAGCTGGTTCAACCACATTTATTCATTTGAACACTGATTTTTTCCTTTTGCATACATTTTCCTTTTTACACTTTTTGTACAAGAGATAGGGCAGGCATTAGGTTTTGTTAGCATAGGCCATTTTTATTTGACAGACTCCACTAGGACTGGGTTATTTATTATTTGATGGTCGAGACTACTCTCATCTTATTTATAGGGCAAAGTACAGGTTTCTCCAACCCCAACAATTTCAATAAAGCTTTTAACAAATTGTATCCATTGTGTCAGTATCATACTTGTGATACCATGCCTCCCCTACACTACCCATTCCTATCACCGGGAGCATGTGGATTTATTGTGGCATCCTGGGAACCCAGTGTTAGTGTGGGTCTCCTGAGGCCGCAAGGGATCTGCATTCCCATTCCCCTAGAATTGTCTAATTTGAATGGCTTGTATCAGGTTGTAAAATGAATGGGAGATTTTGGTTGCCATGTTCACCAGTCAGCCATCATTATTGATCTATACTGTGCACACAAACAGCAGTGTAGAGCACCCTGCAATTACTGTGAGCATGTGGTGAAAGGTGTGGACACCAAAGGACATTCACTGATCTGCCTCTGGAGTGTGCTTAGATGAGAAACTGAGAGACTTTAACTTCCAAGGCAACAGAAGCCACAAGGTTAACGGGAGCCTGGACAACCCGAGCAGGCAGACGCCATACCGAGGACCTGCTAAAGCAAGCATGACAGAGGGCCAGAGGATTTTGAGAAGTCCAAGAAACCTGAAATATAACATACAGAATTGGGAGGAGAGAGAATCTGGAGAGTGCAAATATTTACAAGCCAGACAAGAACACTGTCAAGCACCAAGGGGGAAATGGTGTAGTTTTGTTAAAGAAACCATGTTTTCTTGAGGAAAAGGCAACCTTTTGGAGTTTATGAAAAATTGGCACACAGCCCTGTAAAAAACCGAGGGTGTTTAGCTGCCCAGACCCCGGGGATCTCTTGCTCAGGTGGCCAGGGCATGTCCATCGCCTTTGGATCCAGACCGTGGGGGTGGACAAGTGTGGGAGGATCATCTGGGTAGGGAGTCCTCGGGGAGTAACACCCGATGGGGAGACATGGTATCCCCCCTTCCAAAGTACCCCTGTCCCATCATATGCTATAGGTTATTCAAACTTCCCAGCCCACCTCCCCTTTGCTACACAAACACTGAGACGAGGATGAGGAGATCTGAGGCTGAAAAGAGTACTACCCATTCAATACATTGGACACGACCCACTAATAAGATCAGGCACTTGATCTTAATTACAAACACCTGGCACCTAGTAACTCTCCCCACATCGTTAAAAGATGGAACACTGAGACACACTCTGAGCAAGGCGATGCACGAGAAGGAGCAGTTCTTCCAGAGCGAACCTGGGGACCAGGCAGAGTACTTTCTCTGGAGCCACTGAAGCGGGCCGTGACACGTGGGAGATCGAAAGAGCTGATCACCAGGAATGCTGAGTTGGAAGGAGATCAGCTGGAAGCTCGCAATATCCTGTGACCACTGAACTTTCAAGCGGTCAGCGAATGAGAGAAGAGGGTGGTGCCTGCCAGGTGCTGCAGGAAGCAGCACGCTCCCCTCCGCAAGGCGAGAACTAAGCGAGGGAGGATTCCGGAGTCCACAGGTGGCAGCCTTCGCAATGGAGGAGGAGGCGTCACTACAGGGAAGACTTTGACTACACGGCCGGTGAGTGATGAAAGAGGACGGGCCGTGCATCGCACACGTTGAAGGTTGCGCCATTGCTTAGAGGTCTGAAGTAATGAAAGCAAACATTTATTAAAGACTGTTCAAAGTAAAGATACTGTATCAACGGGGTGGTCCTGCGAGGAGCGCTCGCATTTTTCAAAGACTCTGTGTGGTGGATGAAAGTGCAATGTAAAGTGAAAGGCCACGTGAGAAACGTGAGCGAGGTAACAACTTGTGAATAACTGTGAGAAGCCTGGGGAGGCTGAAGTGAAAAGGAACTGAAAAACATGGCTCGAGCCCGACTGAGGGAAGCCTATGAAAATGTGATTGCAGCTTGTCGAAGTGGTCATGCTGAGGTAAAAGCAAAAGCCTCGCAGTTTCGAAGGTCTTCGACAGTGGAAGGAAATTAACTTTTGTAGGAGGCTTGAGCCCGACTGAGGGAAGTCTATAAAGTGTGAGTGAAGCTTCGGGAAGGGAGCCCCACAAATTGTGATTGAAAGATTTGAGCCCGGCCGAGGGAAACCTACACTGAGCATTGGTACTCAGAAGGAAATTAACTTTTTGTTGAACTGTTTTGTAAGCTGCAAAGTGATCTGGGCTAGAGTGAGAGAAGGCAGAGAGGTCCAGCAGACAAACTAATAACTCATTTTGTGGAAGGAAACGTGGGCCCTGGTCCACGAAACAAACTGAATCCTGTATTTTGATAAAAAACAAGAACATTGTACAGAACCAAGCCTAAATTGGTGGAAGTGTATACATAAAACCTTTTTTTCCTGGAGAGAGAGTAGAGAATTGTAAAGAACTGAGATTTGACCTACAGAACCTGCGGAGACGTTGTGAACTGTGTTTTGCAACATTGATGAACTTGTAAATACTATGGACAAGAGATCCAAGTGGTTGGGCCAGGCAGAAGCCGTAGACAGAGGCTATTGCTCTGGCCTCCTTTCTGTTAAGTTTTCCTAAGTGGTAGGCCAGTTAGTTTTCTTTTGAGCCCCATTATTTTTAGTTTATTAGGCAGGGAACGTCCCTCACAGCGGTAGGGCTGGATAGGCGTATTTCCTTTTATTTTTAATAAACACCCTTGAACATGCCAGTAATTAGGCTGAGTCCTTCTTCTGGTTCGCCACAGCACCTTGGCCACTGATCTCCTCCACACCCTCCCTCCCCCACCCAAGAATGCCCAGCTCACATTACACTTAAAACAGTAGGCACTTCTAACAGCTTGCTGCTTTAATTTCTTCTCTAAGTCCTGTTGGATCCGACTAATGAAGGGCGAAAAGTACTTTAGCGCACACATTCGGATCATGCCAAGAAACTTCCATGTCTTCTACAGCCTAAACTTGATTTAATTCCTTAATCACATGCTAGTAAAACAAAAGGAGGTCAGTCAGCATTGTGCGGCCACACAGCTGCACATGCAAACCACCCAAAGACAGGTTAGCCAGGAGATCTCGCTCCAGGAGGAGGAAACTAGCTCACACTTCAAATGAAACAAAAAAGAGGGTTAGGAGGAAGGGTAGAAAAGTGTTCAGGATGGGTGTAAACAGAAAAGGTACTATTTTGACATCATCATCTTCAGGTAATTTGCATGTAATCTACTATAATCATTAAATTCTGCTTTATCGAAACAAAGGCATTAGTTGCAATGCATTCTTATGTTTAAATTACACTCCTACTCCTTCCTAGGTAGTTTCTAAATAAATGACATAAGTGTCCTAAAAATAATATGCATGATGGAAAAGCAGGCACATCAATTGTTTGAAATTACTCCCACCAAGGCCCTGATATACAGTAGTTTATTTGGTCAAAGGCGTGCTCCCCATAAAACAAATATAGTTGTACTGGCCTTTGTAGCACTGCTTCATTCAATCAAAGCTTTTACAACTGGCCGTACAATTTACCTCTGGGAGCTACAATTATTCAATACAGGAGCGGGGGGCACCCACATGAAGGAATTTACCTCTGGGAGCTACAATGAATCAACACAGGAGCGGGGGGCACCCGCAGGGAGGAGTTCCCAGGCTGAAGCGTGTGTACCTGTGAGGATAAAGATGGGCACGGGGAAGCGGGTGCGGATGGCGGGCTCACAAAGAAGAGATTCAGGTTTAGGTAGTGCTCGTGGCTGCAGAGGATCCTCAGGAACTCCAACCTCATCGAGATCAAAGTCGGGAAGGAATTCAACTTGGTCGACAGCTGCAACACAGACAACAGGGAAATATTTAACCAAACAGTTACAATCTATTGTTGGACGCTGACTGCTCACTTCCACTCACTGATCGAACCCTATCATTTCCTATGATCAGTTGAATATTAGTTGTGCCAAGGTGGTCAACATATGCAATTGCTTGCCCACCCTCCCAACAACGAATACCTCTACCTCCCCTTCTGCCCTTTTACCTCAACCCTAATGCCCTGCCTGTTCTCTTCTTCTCAGGGGGGGCCTTCCCCCCCCATTTCCTACCCCCTATTGCTCCATCTGAACTCCCCCAACCACTACCCAAGTGTTCCACCACCCGTACCCCACCTCACTCTGATAGTTACCCATCCCCTATAACCGCCCCCTCTGCGCTCCCAGTTGCCCCCACCCTCTCAGATCTACTCTAGAGACCAGTTTAACCCTCTGCCTCCACTTGACCCCATCTTCTCGAATCCTCATGTATCCCATCACTCTGTCCCAACCCTGCCCCCATCCGTGTCTTCACCTTACATGCATACCCCACACCCTTCCCATCCCACCCCTTTCCTCACCTACTGAGTTTTTGGGTCTCTGCTCCTCACTACGAGGTCAATACGTTGGGGAAGTCAACCATTCTAAAGGATCTACCATTCCAGCCTGGTGACCACTTAATGATGAACACTTTCTCTATTTAGCATCTGGCGTCGTGCAAGCAACCCGGTGCCCTCTCTTCTGCTAACATTACTAAGATTTCAACTCTGCTTGTAGCTATCCAATTGGCTCTATTTCATTATTTCGATTTTTGTAGGTCGCCTAACCAAAAGACCGATTTTTTTCTGCCCGATTTTAGGCAGCTTACAAAAATAGAAATAATAACATTACCCCCCCACCATCTCGTCTCGTTTTTAGTCCAAATCGGAGAGTTCCACCCCCGAAACCGCCTCCCTCAGCCCCCACTGCCTGCCTCCCCTAGCAGCCCCACCCAAAAACACACACACACACACATATACGTACACACAACACATACACAAACTCCATACCACAATCACCCATTCCCTATGGAGTTACCCCCCTGCCTCTCCCGATTTACCACCCTGCAGCTAACATAACAGCCCCATTCATGGTCTGCTCATCTAGACTCACCCCCGCCTTCAATTAACTATCCATACCTTTTTATCTTGTATATATTGCCTACTGTATACTATGTATACCTATTCCTGTAAATAGAAACCACCTGTATATACCTCTTGTAAGTATTACTTGTATGTAAATGTTATAACTCCTATGTAGTAACAAAGGTTTGCATATACGTGTAACTGCTGCGCTGTGTTACCCTTGGGTATGAAGCGCATTACAAATAATAAACAAACAAACAAACAAATGCACAGACACACAAACTACGCGATCTCTGTCAGTGCCGTTTCCGGGTCCTGAAGTGTCTGTCAGCCCCTGCGCGCACTCGTGTGCTTCGCAGGGGGTGACAGTTCGATTTAGAAAGACCGCTCTGTGCGGTCACACAGCGGTCTTTCTAAATCGTTTTTTTTTGTTCGATTTTCAAAAAATTTTTATTGACTTAATACCATCCAATTCCGAGTGGTAACATTCAATTTAAAAGGTGTACAAACACTTTTAATCCATGATGAAGTGCTGACAACTCAACAGTACAAGGTTGCATCAAACAGCCAGGAAGTCCTATGATATTTCGGGCCCTGTGTGGTGTCAGGATACGCTGAAGTAGTTTGGGACATCCTAGACTTACAGGTATAATTACAAGGGGCGTCTCTATGCAGCTTTTTTTCTCAAGTCATTTCTGTCCTTTGGAACTACATATTCAATTAAATGTACTTTTGACAGGTTAGAGACTGAAATTTGGTTTGGGTATTTTGGTTTTATTTCGGCTATGGCAGAGTGGCCTAAGTCACTACTATAAAAGAATGTCGAAACACTGTAAGGAACAGCTAGTTGCTGGCCCAAAAGCAGCTCCTCGTTATGGCGTCAGCAGCTGCCGCCCGCTGCAGCCATCGCTGTCAGCAGCAGTCTCAGAGGGCATGGGCTTTCATACTTTGATCTGCAGTTTTTTTCTTTAACACAGCTTTGTGGGGCCATCTCGCCCTTCCTCACTATTCAAACAGTGTAAGCGGCTAAGTGGCATTACTCTCTATGGGCCTCATCACGAGTTGGGCGGTATCCCCGCTGTGATACCGCCCAACTGTAATAGCGTTAGCCCCCACCGGTCCGGCTGTATTACCGCTGAATCACGGGTTGGGCATTAACGGTAAATTTCCATTCCCCATTGGGTCCATTGGAACATATGTAGAGGTCGAAGTGGGCAGGAGCGGTGTTCCTATACTTTTTATTTTTAAGTTTCACTTTTCCTATACTTTTATTTGAAAAAGAAACGGTTCTGGAATGGTTTAGTTTTTAAATAAAAGTGTAGGAAGAAGTGGAAGCTTGCACTTCAGTGCACTGCACTGAACATTCCCATAAAGAGCAGGTGTGTTTGTTTGGGGGTTTGGATTGTGTGTCGGAGGGGGTCTGGCGATGGGGTTTGTGGGGAGCGTGGGGCCAGCAGGGAACATAGTTCCACTACTTATTTTCGTACAGTTCGACCACTGATCAAATGGGGCATTTTTGGCGCTAATACTGTGCGCTAATACAGCCGGCGGTAATACAGGGCGCTAAATGGGATTTTCAAGTCCAGAAAAAAGCTGGCGGTAAAACAGCCCATTTAGCGCCCAACTAGTGATAGGGCCAGCCCTTAAATGCAGTGGTAATACCGTTACTGCCGCATTGAAGGGCTACAGCCCATCTCGCAATGAGGCCCTATGTTCCGGTGACTGTTCAACGCATGGAATACATTAGAAAACACTTGGAAGGAAGAAATTTACTTTTAATGATGCTGTTCCTCCTTCACAGCTCACCTACTTTACACAATATGAAACATTCTTTCATCCTAAATTGAAAAGTAATCCAGAAAGGAGACTGCACCGCAGATTGCAAAGTAATTGCTTTATTACAATGAAAACCTACTACAATGAAAAATGTTGCCCTTCCTGATGACACTTGTTTCGGCCTTTCTCTAGGCCTTTTTCAAATCAGGGCTGCTTAATCTTATTATCTTGTATGCCCCTTAAATTGGCGGAAAACTTCTCAGCTCATCATTGTCCGGGTTAGATCCCTTCTGACTCAATTGTAGCGTAAAATTGCGTGATTCCTAGGCATCCTAAATGCCACCCCGCTCTGGAGCCTGAGCAGGGCGAGCCTGCAAAGGGCCCCATGCAGAGCATCCTTACAGCGTAGAAGTACTGTGATAGGGTGATGGTGCTGCTCTGATGTCATAACCCTGACAATGCTACACCTGTGATGTCACTGCTATTGTAAGTTATCACATGGGAGAAGGCCGGGGTAAAGCAATGTTCCTTATGTAAATGTCTCTCGGTAGGTTCCCTATTTCGCAGCTCGTTCTTGTACACGCACCTAGCTTCTTTCCAAATAACCAGATTTCTTTTTTAACACGTTATATTGGCATTTATGAAAAATGAGCAATCATGCATTCCCCGTATTTGATCGTAAAAGAATTGCAATGATCTTTACTTCATTCTTTAGCCAGTTGACCTCTAGCGAGCACCACTGGCCAAAATGTAATGCTTAAGGCGTTTGTCACAAAAGAAACCATTTCTGATTGTGGGCCACTTTTCACTGCTGCTTGGGGTTACTTTATGTCCCAGTCCGACCTTGCTGCACAGTTGCTGATAAACTGCGTTATATGTTTCCTCACTCACACCATTTGTGTGCTAGATATGCTTACCACCCAAGTCAATGAAGTCCTTAGTTGCCACCTCAAGTTTAGTGTGTTTAGGCAAATTTGTCGAACCAGTCTTTCGTAGGTTTAGATGAAGGACTTCCAATATAACCTAAACCATCACACCGCAGAGAAGCTTGCAGGGTCCTTACCAATGTGGAGTTAGGGTTAATTATTTTGCTAATTGCTGGCACATAGGGCGTTTCTTTTTAATAGGTACATCTTGTGATCATCCAGGCCCATTTCATCTTCTTTCACCTGAATGTACTACAGGACCACCAGTCCTCATTCCCTCGTGTCTGGGGAGACTCGCGGGAGGCAGAATAAATGCTGCGTGCACGTGCCGGATTCTACGGGAATATGGCATTCAGAAAAATATATATATCTGGTAATGGCTTCCTATGGCAGCCACACCCAACGCAACATGGGTAACGCTTAACAAGTCTTACCCTATTGACTCGAATCAATTAGGAGTAAAGCAACATAAGAGGTGTACATCCGGTGGTGAAAAAAACAGACAAGCCACTCAAGCCGTCCTCATTGCTGTAGATGCCGAGAACCCAATCGATTTTGTCCATGGGAATTATCAGGCAGTCTACGTCAACTAGAGGTTGGATAAAAATATAAAGCAATGGTATCCACTTTCTCCGAGGCCAGGATTCGCCTGCAATGCTTTCATATGAAACTCATGCTGCATAAAGATCTTTCGAAATGCAGTATCCTTCTGCTATAACATCACTCCAGTGGAATATGCAAGTCATATTCCACTGGTGTGACCTCACCGCAAGCCAATACTGCATTGCCGCTGCCTCTAGGCTTTACGGTGGCTGTAGAGGCAGGTGAGGGTGGTTGACAGGATCACAGGTATTTCTTTTGCCCATGTTGTCTATGAACCCATCATGTCTCCCTTATACATCTCCTGTACTTGGGGCACACACGGACAAAGCAGGGGGGTGTCAATCGATGGCAAGGGGACCATAACACACAATTGTAGATGGGCCACTATAAACAACGGGGTCCATTTCACCTGGGATTTCTGTGTGAAATCATAGACAATTGGTGCTTTGCTCTCGTTGTCTACCAGATGTCACTCAGAACCCTTCCTTGGTGTAGATCCCCACGGTTTGAGGTCAATGTTTAGCAGGGACACCAGTTTATATCACACTCCTTCTGCGACTGACTTTCCAGGCTTATCGATTACTGTGATATCTGCTTATGTCGCCATATCTGTTATTTGAATGAAAGTTCCAAAATTAATGAGCATCCTTAGCAATGCCTAAATGAGTGTGGACACAGGTTTGCACAGCCATCCTACCCCCAGCCTTACTGATAATTAGTGAAGCGATTTCTCGCAACGCCTTGTTTTCACAAATTGGCCACAGAACTGCTTTAAGTGAGCTTCTACCGTACCTGATTGCAATAGAGTTTGATGAGGTTAAACACGAAGCCGCGATCCATCAGCGAAAGCAGGTCATACAAGAAAAAGGCCAGGCTTATGTTAATCTTTTCTGCTTGTTCAGTTTCCTGTGCAAAAACAAAATAGTGAATTAGGGAATAAATAGAACACCTCAGAAATCACGTTACTGTTTGTTTCATTTGTTTACTTCTGTTTTCCAGCTTCTTCTCTCGAGACAGTTATCTACAAGGGATTTAAATTATCTTAATCGACAAGGGCCTTCTGAGTGACTATGAGAGAGTGAGTTCCTTTCTATAGAGCACACTATACTATTGATTACCTACATAGGCGCATAGGTTATAGACCTCTGAGGCCTCATTACAGAAACTTTGCACTGGTGCAAGTGCAATTTTGCATTAGGCAAACATTGCCTTAGTGTAAATAAATATTCTTTCATTGCTTTTTTCTCCCGAGAGTAATGTTGCCTTAGAGCTAATTCCATGCCCGATACCCCAAGAGCTTGGTTCAAAACACATGCACAGAAAAGAATGTTTGTCCTTGCAATAGGGCAATTTTTCCCTGGTGCCCATCCAATCCAAAGTTGCACTTTCACCAGCGCACAGTTTCTGTGATGCAGGCTCAGAAGACTCCAAGTTAAGCTCCTGCGCAGGGAATCCATGGATTTGGGAAGCACAGCGTGGTCGTAGAGAAAGAGGAAGTAGAAAAGGACCTGGCTAGAGCGGGCCACATAGAGCACGTGAGCAGCCCGAGTTCCCATCCTGCAGATATCTCTGATGCAAGTCTACTCTTAAATAACATGACAGCCTGTATTAGCCTTTAAGAAGAAATAACACCTACTGTGCGAAGGTCATAGAGATGATTACTTGTCACATACTCATACCACATTTCCAAATCTGACTATATCCCCGGGGAGTATTTAATGAAGCCAAATAAATCAAATAAAAAGGTATGATGACAACTTCATGCCACCCTTAAAACAAGCAGCAGGCAACATGGGTATGGGGATGGGGACTTTACACAACATAATGCCCATAACATGCGTGCATCCCTAGTAATGAGAAGAATCATCTTATAAAGGTACCACAACTGCCCATTGGTGCCCCAACCCTCCATTAATAATGGTGGCACTGAAAACAGACTCATTCGATGGCCAGGTGGTCCCAACTCGCCCATTAAGAAAGACACTGGCCGCCTCTACCAGGGGGAAAACCTAGGGTTGACTTTTATGACAATTCTTGCCAGGGTAGAACACAGGTGCTTGGGCCTTCAGCAATAGCAATTCTTTGGGGGAACAAAGTAGTATTTTCGTATGAATCAGGATTCTATTTCCATTGTGTACAGTCATTGGGGTGTGGTTGTCAGATTTAGTTGGAGCAGCACCAATTGGTTACTAATGGCGGAAGCTAACTACCTAAAGAAGAGAGATAGCTGCCCCTTTATATGGATTAAGCCTACAACCAACAGCTAAACTGGTTATCACTTTTATGAGTACTGTTCCCAACAGGTAGGCGCTCCTCAAAATGAAATTCAAGAATTATGGTTTAAATCTACTGTACAGTGATTTCATTCAACGTGTTATGTTCAAACTCAATTTTCTAGAAAGAACGTGTTACATAAATGGAACTGGACAGCATTGGCTCGTATATTGAGAGACACCGCACTGCATGGACTGGTGACTGTGGCTCATTAGCGTCCTCACACATTTCAGCAAGAAAGCCAAAGTGGCTAACATGTGTAGATGTTATTAGAATCATATAAAAAAGCTCCACTTCAAATAGGAGATGTTAGTTTCTGCATTCCTCACTACTATTTGACTATCTGATCCTAGTTTTCTGCCTAACGCAGGAATGCCCTTCCTTTCCCCAGATGCCAGGATCCTATCCTGCTAAGTGGAGTTACACGTCGCGAATGTTCCCATCAGGCACTTCTGTCAGGTGCAGAGACAATTATCTTCTTGGCCATTGCTCTGGGGGGGGCGAAGGGGGAAGAGAGAGAGAGAAGAAGAGAGAGAGCAGCGGGGAAAAGATTGCCAGGAAAGAGTGTGTACTTATGTTATAGAGGTAGGAGGATAAGAAAAGTAGAGAGAAGGGAAAAGAAGGAGCTAGAGCAGGAGCTGACTGGTGGAAAAAGAGGAGCATGGGTGAAAGGAAAGAGGGAGATGTAATAGGGAATTCAGAAGTGAAGTAAGGGGGAAAATCAGACGGGAGAGAGGGAAGGACTGAGGGGAGAATACAGACATATGAGATCACGAAGGGAAGAAGAGGAGGAGGAGGAGGCAGACAGAGGTGAAGAGGGAGAGAAGGTATGTTGAAGACAAAACAGACAAAGGGGTTAAGAAGGAGAGGAGGCATGAAGAAGCCAAAGTGGGTGGGTCGGTAGATTGACACATAGAGTGAAGGTGAGCTGTGACTCACACCCCAAATAACACTAGCCTTTCATATGAGTAGGCCAGTCAGACATGTTCTCTGTGCCGCTATTGCGAAATCCACCTCTGCGCAACAAACCTTTGGTAAGGGTGGAAGGGGATTTTCAGCTCTGAGGGAAGTTAGTAGGAACAGGATAAATATATAGCAGTATGCCCTAGCCTAAGAAATAGCCAGCACCACCTTCCTTGTCCCTTCCCTGTCGAGCAGCACACACTGAGCCCTCCAGGGAGAAGGCCAACCTACTTCTTATAGGGCACCTGAAAATTAGCAGTATTCAGGGTCTGTTTTGAACCCTAGTCTCCCAATTAGAGAGAGAGTGGGGAAAAAGAGTCAGACTGGCTTATGGGGAAACTGGAACCTTTCCTCATATGCTAGCTTATACACGGGCCCAGTAAGGCTTTGGTAGTCTAAATCACAGGACAAGTCTTCTGGAGTGCTGGTGAGGCTGGAGAAGAGACTGTCTTGTCAAGCAGTGACTGGCATGACTCCACTCAAGCTCCTTCAGACTTTCTGAGGCCTGGTGCTGAAAGAGGCCTATAGGCCATTCTTCCTCTGAGGGAGGGGGCAGTGGTGAAAATCAGATCTGTGTGAGCCACGGCATCAAATGAGCCCCAAGCCCAATCGCCCTTAGGGTTCTTGTTTAAGCATGCCTTTAGGCAGACGTTCAAGGGAAGACCTTCAGACCTCAGCTCAAACACCATGAAGGTGGCACAGATTATCAAAGAGCGGTGAGATTTTCTGTAGCATGAAGAAATGCAGCTTCTGTGCAACATCCTCTCTCTCCTGCTTACCCTGGCTATTTCTGACCCCCTCTGCCAGCTTTCAGACTCAATAAATTAGAAAACGGCCGATATGAGTATCAAGGCTCGAAGTGCAGTTCACTGAGGGGCTGATGTATGTTGTTGAGATCCGGAGACAGGGGTGGGGGTTTGGGGCTTCTGTCTTCATATATGTGGATGATTTCACGAGATTAATTGGGAACGTTGGGAAAATGAAATGTTCACTAGAATCTCGACCTGGAGGGAAAACACATCTCTCACTTCATTGTGATTTCAAACATTAACAAAAATCAATAGAAAAGTCAATTCTTTCACTTTGATGTTATCAGTACAACGAACATACATCTCACATTTCTTGATTGAAAGGGTGTGGTATGCGTTGGAAAATGCAGCAAGCGGTGGAATCGCAGCAGCACTTCCCTCCTCTATGTGATGTCTCGGTCTACGCATCCTCCTTTCACACTCCACTCTTCACTCTGCTACTCTCAGTAGCCAGGCTACACAGCTCCCTGAGTTATTGCTCATTGGCTTCTCCATTGTTCCATAATTCATTCTACAGGATAATGCTTGTTGGCCACATCATGCTGCTCCTACCATCTATTTTGATGCTATTCGCCTCAGACTTCAATATTCTATTTTCAATGGCAAAAAACCCTCTTCATATGTCGTAAAAATACAGATCCTCCGGCCACGCTGCGCTCTGCTAAGAGAGGCATGTGTCACCACTACCTTACCTTCTGTGGCTTAAGCAAAAGAGTCCCAATCTCTGAGGTGACCACGTTCACGATGGTGGTGATGTCGTCCTTGAAGCGATCGGAAAATCGGGTTCTCCGAGAAGAGTCCTGCCTTTCCACCTGATGAACGTACTGAGCCATGCTCTTCACCTTACAAAAGAGTGACACAAGCATTACTGTGACAGAATATTGATATCGGCGTTTTCCACACTTAACAATGTATGATCCACTTAAGAATGTAACGCAATCTGAGAAGGTTTTCCAGAACAAGGCCATTTAGAAAAGACGCATTCCAATGTGCTCCGGGAACTCCACTGACAAGATGCGTTTTAGCTTCTGGTAGTGTGTGGTGGGTTCCCTTGTCCTGCTAGTACCATGCCAGGTTCCACTATAAAGGTAAGAACCGTTTTATTCCAGTGTACAGGTAAGTCCTTTAGTACAGTCCTTGTGTAGCCGCCATTAAGATATAGGGACACATGGCGGGGGAAAGCAGTGGCCATCCATTGTCCCAGCCAGCTAACTTCAAACTGTCATTAAGCAGAACACATTCCACACCAACATTCCATCCATGCACCCAGAGATTCTGACAAGAACACAACACCTCTCCCTCTGTACACACCGAAAATGCCAATCAAAAAGCATCACAAAATGCACCATTCAAGAAACCTCACACCCGAGAAGCACAGACACATACAAACCGTTTTGGCAACCACACATCTAGTGCATTCTTTGCCCAAAAACCACACACACCAAACCAGATGGTCTAAATCACAGCTCATGAAAGCCCAACCTGAAAGATCCTCAATAACCACATAACTCTCTCCCTAACATACTTCCAACAACAGCAACAAACCCATACCGCAATGACAACCACCAAAACAAAAAGCTCCCACACTACAGCCCAAAAACGGTAGTCCACCAAATGAGTACTGAATGCAAAAACCACAAATGATAACCACTGCCAAAACGACTAGCGGACGTAAACATCCATTAATGGCAGTTAATGCAGCACCTCTCTGCATCCGTACCGCAGCACCTCACTGCATCCTCAACTTCCACCTAAACAGCACTGGCAGAAGTAAACATCCTTAAACATCAGTTATCGCAGCACCTCACTGCATCCATACTGCAGTACCTCACTGCACCTAAACCACCTAAACACTACTGGCAGACAAACATCCTTAAATGCCTCACTGCATCCGTAACCCTTAAACGATGAATAGATCAATGAACAAAACAGAACATAAACCTGACCATAACTTAACAACAGATGAGGAACAAACACTTGAACATTTCAGAAAAACACCAAAAGGTCCACATTTTCCATAGACCAACATCCCCTCTGCCCTCATGTCCATAATTGGAAACCAGGAATACAATGTCCCAGAAAGAACATCCCTGCACTCCCATGTACATAAATACTGAGGGCGAAATAAGCCAGTCCCCCACAATCTTGTAAACCCCACAGTCCCAGAACGTCCAAACCACCAACAGGAAATACCAGGTTCCCAACACGACCCTAATACGAGGCCACAACATGTACACAACAACCAACAGATATAGCAGGCCTCTGAAACCTAAACATATTCCCCTGCGCCCATGAAGAATTATATCTTGCTCCAAAATAACATTGATAAAGACACAGGACTCAATAAGCACCTACTCCAAAGTCAGGTAGGTCCGATATCACCATCCATGCACCTATAGATTCTGACAAGCACCATACAACATGGTGCCACGTGACAAATTGGCTAAAATAAGCACAACTTTCAAAATAACCAGGAGGAAACTCCTAACAATATGAAAAGTGAAGGAAACTATGAATGAGCTGCTGAGCACTTTTGTGGACAGTCATTTAAAATGTGCCCAACCCTGTGCGGAAATGGTCCACAAAATGGATGTGGGAAAGGCTTTATTGGGGAGGGGAACGCGGGGGGGGGGGGGGGTGGAATTGAATGTCTGCACTGTGGGGGTGTCAGTTTCACACTGTGGATGCAGTGGTTGAAAACGAGTAGGGCTGTATTTGGAAGGGTAGGGCATGCTGGCGTGGGTGGGGCTATAAGCAGAGTCCTGCTGCTGTTGTGGCAAGTAAACACGCTTCCCCATGATACACTAGTATATTGCCCAGGCTTTCATTGAGCCGGCATCTAATGATGGCAACTTTGGCCGCTGTGGAAGGAAATGGTCGTGGCCGCTCTAAAGGACCTTAATATAAGAATATTGTTTTCCAGAGAAAACCATTGATATGAATGGTTATTATTAATGCGCTTAATAGCCAGAGGTTTCTAAGCGCGGACCCGCGGGATCGAACCTGTGTTGCTCTGTGTCGTCTTGCTTCCTAGACGTTGAGCTATCCTCCCGAGACATTGCTGTACTCCCCATATATGCTGTAACTGCATTTCCTTTGGTATATTGAGGCTGCTGATCTTGATCAACACACAACTGTGAAGTTTGTTGCAAATCTTCATCAATGCTCATGTTGTGGTTTCCATGGAGGCCAACAAGAAAGCTCGCCCCTCGCCCCGTTTACATGATCTTAAATCCCTACGGTGGTAGAATGCGTCGGTGGCACCAGGTTGGCAATAATTTAGAGCCTACAGGTGACATTTCAGCTTTAGTTCTTTATTATTTCATACATTATTAAGATCTAACGTTTCATTGTGGTTGTGGCCTTAGATGTTTATGGCTTCATTCTTGGCGTCGTTGTGGACTTCGTGACGACAAAATCGTTAGTTACGTTTTCATCACTTCTGAAATAATGAAGTATGACTGAGTTGCATAAAGGATTTGCCTTTTTCTGCTCAGCACTATACTTTGTTCATCCTGCACTGACTGTACAGTCATGCAAACAATCACAAACTCTGATTCCCGCCTGTCAGTTCCTTTCTCACCTGCCCAAATCGCTACAGTGCATTTAGCCTTTTCCCCCTCCTCTGTGGCCCTTTTCTCTTCTCTTGGAGACCAAGAACCAGTGCTTTAAGTGGGGTAAGAAATTGAGGAGGGGCCCTCATTTGGGGGTGTGGCTTGCTTGATGGGCGTGGCCTAAAACATGAAGGCGTGGCCTAAGGAAGAGCATGTAAAAATGCACAGGGGTGGTCTCGTCTCCATAACTAAGCGCATACTGCAACACTGCACTGCTGGCATAGCCAAAACGTGTGGTCCTGGGCATTTAATAATTGAATTGCACTGTGTCTTATCTGCAGCACTTAAAGTCCTGGTGTAGTAAATATAATACTACAGTATACAGCAGTGTAGCCCCACAGCGTAGAGTAGCGCCTCCTCCATGTGAGATTTTTTTGTGGGTCCCCTCTTGTGAATGCAGAAATGACAACAAAGTTAAGGAATCATTGGGCCTCATTACGAGTTTGGAGGCAGCCATGGTGCTATTAGCTCCATGGCTGCCTCCATACCGGGCTCCTTTACCAGGTTCCTGCAATGGGGACTTACCAGGTCATTCCGACATAGGAGGACCTGGTAAGTCCTCCTTGCAGGAACCATTCCCCATTCCCATTTGAGCCCCAATAGGGCTCAAATGGGGATGGAGGTAACAACGGGCACAATATGAGTGTCCCGTTGTGACCTCCCTCTTCCCCTCGCGGGACCCAGAAAGGACGCCTGGGAACCTCATAATCAGCCCTGACGGAATTAAGGGGGTCGGTCCCGTACCGGCTCCCTTCATTCCGTGAGCGCCAGCCTTATAATGAGGCCCATAGAATCCCGTAGTGTCTCAACATTTCATACATGAAATGGGACTGGTTGCATTTTTGATAGCTGTTTGCTCATAGCTTCTAATCCCTATTGCACATAAACCTTTCCAACTGCTCCACATCTCTAGGGCTTGTCCATCGCAATCTCAATGTCACCTGGACTAGTAGGATCGTTGTCTCTGTCTTCCCTTTGTTTCCCTTCCCTTGCCTCATCGCGCCTTGAAACACTTGTGTATACGCGCGTTATAAATGCCATATCATATCATATCATATATCATGCCAGTGACATTAACGTTCCTCGTGGCTTCTACACTCATAAAGTAACTCAAAGCACAACCTCTGCTACATACGCATTCCTTGTGATGTCTAATCTGTTTTTGCGTCTACACTGGGGTATGTACTTTGTTCCTATGGCTGCTGATCTGTGTCCAGTATCTACGCCACAGCCCATATAATCTCCTTGTGGCTACTACTGTTAACACATGTCCTGTCCCTATGCTAGAATAGAGTACCATCATCACGGACTGCTAATGCTACCCTTAAAAGACACTTTGGGCAGGTGAAAGGGGGTAAGGGAACTTCAAGCGCTTTGCCAAGCACTTTTAATCGCTGCCAAGGCAGTATATACCAGTTTCCCCGACTGGCGGCTGAAACTAAAGGGGCAACTGGCAATCTCAGATTCTAACATCACTCATTTTCTTTGCTTCGGTTGGGGCCCAAAATGTGTGCATTAAGCAGAAGTACTGTCTTCCTAAGTCACAATGTGGTTCTGGATGCAATTTTTTTTTCCTGGTCATGGTTTTCCATCCGGTGTCCTTGATGTTTGTTTGATGCTACGGTTCTTGTTCAGTGAAATAAGAACAACAAATATTAAGATATTTCAGACGTATTGAAGTGTTTGAGTGTAGACATTGTACAGCGAATAGTAAAGCTGATATAAAGACAGCAGTTCCAGTTTTGGGGAGTGATTATTGTATAAGAGAACACAACATGAATACACCATTAACACAGAGAATGGAATTTATAGACAGCAGTTCGCAAATAAACCCCTTCTTAGGTGCATGATACCGTTAGTGGGCCACAGAGGAGTGAAGGCTTCAGAAGCTAAGGTCTCCGTCATGGGGTTAATGGGTCAAACATTAACACCCTTTTGTCCCCACTCCTGTTGTGCCTGTTACAGTCCAAGGCTAAAACGGAATTCTTACTCTCAGCCTTACGCTGTAAAAGGTACAACAGGGAGTGGAGACAAAAGGCGGTCAAAGGTGGAGACGCTGTGCGTTTCCTGATCTGTGACTAACACAAGTGCCAGCCGGCCACATAAAAGATAAAACATATATGGGGGTGGGGTTACAAACATAGGGAAATGTGGGGTTTTGTGGAGGGTACCCCCCAAACTAAAATAAAACTGTTTCGGTAAAAAATGATTCTCTATATCCCAGTGCTACGGACTGTGACGGTGAACAGGACCGTGGATGACATCAAAGTGTGATGTCATGACATCCTAAATAAAGTGCTGTCATTTTTACCACTGCTGCAGAAGGGCACATTAAACAGGGATGGCTGCATGTATGGCGGCTGCAGAGGATTTAGTGCTGCACTTTTCACAGTTCAACTTTTAGTTGCAAATGTAAAAGCTGTACATCTAAATTGAGGGACTTACCAGAAGTTCAAAGAAGAACCAGGCATACTTGAAGACATTTTCCCTCACCATGCCGGCACTGACCACCATCTGCAGTGCTAACTCTTCATGGAAGAGCTGGTCAAGAAAAACAAGGACAACAATCAATGACTCACAACAACTAATTCAATTCACTCTAATTTTGTTAAACTTTTCATACTTATTTATGAACATCAACATGGTTTGTATTAACTGGATTGCTGTCTGTTTACTTTCTATTTTTTTTAACAATATTAATTTAGAAAACGAACAATATACATATTTCTTTTCCAAATAATATTTGCTTCCATTGATGGTGCTTCAGGATTACCAATCATTTCCTGTCTACCACTCGGCTCCTGAGGATGCCGGCCTTCAGAGGAGCTGCCTCCTGAGTTGACACAGGAGTGTTTGTGTACCTCCCCTCTGCCGCAGGAAACAGTGAGCAACTGATGGCTAGGAATACTGTGGAACAGTAGTTTATGCCCATGGTTCAATATAATGGTAACTAGGGGTTTCTCCTGCAACTAACCGGTTTCACCTTGCAGCTCCTATGCTTGACCTTGATCAACAATCGTCGAGGTACATTTATATGTTGTGCATTCAATGTAGGATTTTTCTTTAGCTATTTGCTGTCCTTTCACCAGGGTCAATAGGGAAATGATGACATTTGTTGTGAAGCCATTAAGGTGAATGATCATGTCACATCACTTCCTGCCATCTCATCTGTGTTTGAAATGGCATATGATGTCAATTGCTGATACCCTAAAATGTTTCATAAAATGACAATAATCCAATGGCCGGATCCAAAATGGCCCAAAAAACTGGAAGTTTAATTTCGAGCCACAGTAAACATGCATATATCTTCTATGGAGACCAGTGTAGTCTTAGATTACATCCAATTCTATGCATAGCCCAAGGCTCTAGAATGATTCACCTCAGATTGGAGAAGAACAGAAGAGCTCGGAAGGAGGACCTCTCCCAGTTGGCCTTATTGATCGAATACCTTACAGCACCTGCCTATAAGCATGGATCCTCTGAAACTATGAATCAAACGTTGATGAGGGAAATTACGTGCGACAATGTGTCTTGCTTCCACAGATGTCTCCCCTTCACACTCTACTAATGCCCCATCCTCCAACATCCCAAATTCTTTGTCACTAACCTATCTCACTCCCCTTCTCTCCATGGCCCTGATGCTTGGTGCTCTAAGCCAACACTGCCCCACATGCAGCCAGATATAAAATTACAAGAAATAAAACAAATGCTTTAATTCCAGCTGTTTACATGGTGGCATGGGTTGTTAATTCTCTACAAAACCAATGACCTTTCGGCTGCAAACATGGAGGCCTTTGCTGAAGCCAAAAGCTCTCGACTTGGCAGATTTTTGTTTTCCAGTGAAAGATATGTCCTGCTCGTACCAGTTGTAAAGAAGTGGAATGAGGAGATAGGCACACGGGTGGTCTGTTTCTGGCTATAGACTTTTATTGGTAGTAGAAGAAAAGAGAAAACCCTGTCTGACCCTACTTTTAAGAGGGGTTTCCCTGCCTCAAACAATACCAGGGAGTGTGCCAGGATGTCAGTCTAAAGCACAGAGTCCACCGTCCTGTGTCCATAACCTATTTCTGACCCTTACACTATATACACAGCTAAAGAAAAGGGTAGGTCTTCTTGATTCAGAAGAATGGTTTCTTTCTTCGGGATAATAGCTGAAAGTTCACTTCTGGGTGATTCAAAATTAAATGTTGTTCTTAAGGCATACAAATCAAAAGTCTCAAAAAAGGTTCCTTGGATTCAGGTTCCAAAAAGGCACATAAAACAAATAGTCTTCTATCTTCACAATGTCAAGAGAGTGACCCCCTTCTCTTGATTCCTTCCACAATGTCCACAAACAAAAGGGGATATGTCTCCCTTGCCCTGGTCTTTTCCACAATACTCACAGCCTACATGGTTCACTATCCTGCCAGGCACTGCGACTATATCAAAGGTTTTGTGTGTAGTTCGCTATTGGGTGTGGTTCCCAATTCCTTCTTGGCTTTTCCTGATTCTTAACAGGTTGTATCCGGTTCACTATCCTGCCAGGTATTCTTGTTGTCGGGTCCCAGACCCCTGTGATACTAGGTTCTCTCTTTGGCCCCAGACTCCTTTGCTTTCTTGCTTTTGGTTCCCATTCCCCTTTTGCTTTGTTACGGTTCACTATCCTGCTAGGTATTCTTGCTGTCGGGTCCCAGAACCCTGTGGTATTGGCTTCCTTCTCTATTGGATCCCAGACCCCTTTGGTTTCTTGCTCTTGGGTCCCAGGCCCCTTTGACTCCTTTCGCTCGGGTCCCTGATCCCTTTGGTTTCTTGCTCTTGGGTCTCAGACCGCTTGGTTTCTTGTCCTCAGGTCCCAGACCCCTTTGGTTATTTGCTCTCGGGTCTGAGACCCCTTTGGCTTCTTGCCCTTGGGTCACAGACCCCTTTGGCTTCTTGCTATCTTGATCTTGCCAGCACTGGTCTTACACACTCCCAGGCACTGCCATGAAGAAGATGGCTCTGGAGGACACTCCTTATTGGCTGTAGTCTCTCAAGGTTCCCAGCAAGCCTACCGGATTCCCAACCCTCCTGTGGTTGCTCACAGGTCTCTGTCCGCTGCTTCTGGGTCTCTCAACCTTGTTCAGAGAATGCCTCCTGCGTTAAGGTTATGTGGCAGCTCCGCAGCGGCTTTCTACTTTTGGGCATAAGGTTCCAGGTGGCCCACGCTCTCAAGCTCTCCTGATCAGCTGGTGCTTCGTCTTTCTGCTTCCAGACACTGCCCGGCGAGGGTGGAGCTCTCCGGAGCATCCCTGCAGACAGGTAAGCATCCCATCCTTGGTTGCTTCACTCGGCTTCTGACTGCTGGCTCCGCAGTTCCCGGTTCCTCCAGAGAGGATCTCTCACTGAGTTTGAATTTCCCTCTTCTAGTTCACTAGTGTCTTGGCCAATAGGAAGTCCACAAAGACTCAGTATGATTTACAGACGCACTCTCTATGTTTCCACACCTCCTCCTCGTCTCAGTACTGATCTTGAGGACTCCTTGTGAGTCAGTTGGACTCTCCTTCATCTCAGTACTGATCTTGAGGAGTCCTAATGAGTCAGCTGGACTCTTCCTCATCTCAGTACTGATCTTGAGGACTCATAGTGAGTCAGCTGGACTCTTCCTCATCTCAGTACTGATCTTGAAGACTCCTAGTGAGTCTGTTGGACTCTTCCTCATCTCAGTACTGATCTTGAAGACTCCTAGTGAGTCTGTTGGATTCTTCCTCATCCCAGTACTCCCTACATTACTGTTTGTAAGGAAACCGATAGGAACACTAGGGATGGTGTTGTAGGGCGTTACAGAGGAAGGCTGGTTTGGGTTAGATGGGCTATGGGGATACCATGTTCTCCCCGAATTGTCACTAATCCCATAGCAGGCTTTCCTCCCCATGAGATCCACCCACTGAGTACCACCCCCAGGGGGGCTATCGGGTAGCAGCCTCACCTCCCTGGCCTCATGGAAAGGGTCTCCCCTAGGAGAGAAGTGAAGACATCCAGGGATTCGTCACACAGTAGAAACATTAGGCATTCCATTTCATGCAAAATTGGATTTATTCTACAATACACTATGTTTTGGGTGGTATCTGGTGTTTTGCTCAAGTACCTTTGCACACACACATCAAAAAGACCAATTTCCAAAGACCGCCTACAAAGCCCCTCTGCCCCCATATGAATAAGCAGCCCCCAGAATCAGTAAGACGCTGCTGCGGGGAGCGCAATTTAGAGATGGTATGTGTGTCAAGGGGGCAGGCATTTAAGGGTGTAGGAGGGCGTGAGGGGAGTGTGCAGGTTCCAGTGGCAATCGCGGGTGCTGGGCGGAATTGTACTGACGCGATGGGCACGGAGGCGGGTTAGGCGAGGATGCGATTTACAAGAGTTTCCGGGGGGTGAAACCCTCTGATGTCTGCACAACCTTTCTTGTTGGAGGCCACTCCAAGACAGTCTAATAAAGATGGTAACTTTTTGGAACAGTCTCCAAAGGGCAGCCTAAAGACATCGAACCATTTGTGGCACAGTCAGGCAACAGTTAATTTTACTGTGTAAGTCACTGGGTGGTTTATGAACTACTGATAACACTTTCTTAACGCAATAATAGTATTCAAGAAAGACAGAAATGACAAGGCGAGTCCCACGCTCAGTGGAGTATTCTGTACTCCACCATGACAGCTCTGGTGTGATTTTAGTGCCCATCTGTTGAGGAGCCACTCCAAAACTCCATATTTCCATGCAGCTAGCATTTTAGCATAGCATTCCCATCACTGAACATAGCGGATAAGTTCAGAAAGATCTTGCTAGCCAGGTCCCCTGTTGTATTGGTGAATGTAAGTGTGCGCATGTATCCATGGTTTCTTAAATGGTTCAGTCTCTGAGCTACCACACTCCTTTCAAATGATCAGGGGAGCCACTAAAATGCTACCCAGTGGGATCCAGGCAGGGCACCTTAGGGTGCTTAAGCAACACACATCACACATGTTGATGGCCACCAATATCCCATCTGGGAAGGGAAGGGTGTCAATCGAAGAAGGGGCAGGCAGGCTTTACCGAGGACTTCCTCAAGGTGGAAGACACCAGAATGGCTATCACCAGCATGCTCAGAAGAAATACACTCAACGCTGATGGGTCTGTGCATCCTTGACGTCGCACTTTGACCTTAAGCTGGACCAACAAATCCTGATTCTCCACACAGACCGACTGCCTGCTAATCCCAAGACACAAGACCCAAGGGGACAGGACAGACAGTGCGCTGAAATTGCTCTCCGCCTTTCGATTAGCTTTTCTAAAGACATATCATATGTATATAAGCTTAAGGCAGGTATGGGCAGATCCTTTTCAGTTCGTGCTGTGCAACAGTGGAACAAATTACCACCCACCTTGCGGCTGGAAAAGAACTACCAAACGTTCAGGAAATGCCTAAGACCTGCCTCTTTAAGTCATTTTTTAACTAATAGGAATCAAAGAGCCCTTTTGGGATCATTTGGGGAGTCCCAGGTGCGACCAGTACATGTTGTATGTTATCAGCGCCCTGATGCCCGCAGGCTGCCGGCGCTATATAAGCACCCATAACATAACATATGTCCCCAACCTGCTGCCTTGCAGGGGGTCAGAACACAAGAACCACCTGTTCTAATGAGGCACAGGGGTGGGGGGGGGGCTGCTGGATTCTGACAAAAGGTGCGGGGTATATCTGTTTATAGCGCAAAAAACAACTAGGTAGGAGTGTAAATGCCAGAACCCGCTGTACACTGGAGACCCTCCACTAAAGTAAAAGGGGGAAATGGGAGTAGAGCAAAGATGCCAAGCGCAATACCCAAGTCACCCCATCATTGCATAAACTGATCAGCGTCATCATGTACGCAGTGAAGGGTACACTATATAGGAATGCCATCTTTACACCAGGAGCCAGGTTATCAAAATGTACCCACATGCAAACAAATGGAGAAAACGAATTTGTACCAAATTTGCCCCTTAGATAATACGGAATGGAGAAAACCGGTTTAGCCCCAAACTGTATTATCTAAAAGTATTTACACCATAGCAAAAATGAAGCAGGCTGGTTTCTTTACCATGCTTGCTGCTTAACATGACAGGGTTGAAAATCTTTCTTTTGTGTTACGCAGAAAACATTATTTCAAAGAGCAGTCTGATCTCTTTTTGCCCCATTGCAAAGGTTTTGTGATAATATGAATTGTGACAAAACACCTGTTTGCGCCATTCCGTATTTTCAAAACATTTGCTCATTTTTATAACACGCGCAAATGTTAGGTGATATGCCCCCGAAAGGCTGCCATTGTTTCCAGGTGGCTGTTTTAGGGAACCCACTTTCCTTTTTCGGGTACTGCGAGGACGATATTTAGTAAGTCGCGTATTGTCTGTGCATGTTTTTGTTTCTTTTCTTTCCAGAAAAAAATGCTTCCGCTTTATCGCCACCTAGTGGTAATGTGAAATGTGGGACCTGAGCGAGAGGTATGGCGAGCCCTTCACTTTCGCGGGAATGCATTTGTGTATACATGTGATGCCGGCGCAAATGGTAGCCTCGCGCCGGGGCTAGCAAGGGCAATGGTGTTCCATCACAGGAATAGAACACCCATCCAGTGACCCACCTCACGGGGTCCCATCCCGGGGGCTTTAGGTCAAACGAGGCTTTGGGAGATTCATCAGACGCCATGCATTTGCCACACTCTCCCCCGGTACAATTTCATAGCAAAAGTGCGTTCACATTCAGCAGAAAGACAGCGGGTGTCGGTGTGTCACAACTCTGAAGTTGAGACACGTGTGGATAATGAAAGGTAGCGTGGGACCTGCAGTGTGTCAGGGTCCGGCTTGACTGAATTCCACAGGAGCTGATGCTGGCCCCACAGACCCTCACCAGGAGTTCACCTCTCAACCCTTAAATATAAGGTGAGCTGAAAACCCCAAGAAAGGGAAAGGGGAATTTGGAGAAAATAACAACGGAGACACTGCAGCCCTTCAACCGTCTGGTAGGCTCTGGTATCTGTGGTAAACAAATACACCTGGTTACTTATATGATAAGAAAACTTATTTTCTAAAATTATTCTAAATAAACTCTAAACTCTTTACCTCTAAAACCTCAGTAAAAGATTTAGAGATTAGTAATCTTTGTGGAATATCTTGTAAATATATCTTGTGTTGTGCATATAGTTCAAGCCAATCAAGTCTCTTTAGAATCCTAAAGTGATGGCCTTTGCAACATCTTTTCAGAACTAGATATTCTTCTTGCTTCAAAGTTCTTTTAACCTTATGTAGTTTTCAATGCTTTCATAAATTGCAGTCTTTCTCTGAAAGTATTGAATTCCATTTGCATAAATTACTTTAAATAATATTCCTTAACTTCGTGGAATACTGCTTTCTTTCTGCCTGTGAATTGTTTCCTTATTTACACAAAGAACGTATAGTTTCTTCCTTAATAAGCGTGTGCGATAAACACGTGAAATCAGAAGACGTGAAGAATTGTCCTTGCGTTTAAAATACACACGCGATTCTTTACAAAACCTGCGCGGGTGAAAAAATACGTAAACGCGATAAAAAATAACACGCGCTGGTTAAAATGGACTCGCGCTCTATCGCAAACCAACACGCGCTTCTCATGAGACGTCTTTCACGTAGAAAATGTACACGCGACACGCGCTAAAATTCACTCGCGCAATTCTTTTGGGCACGCGCTCTATCGCAAAACCACACGCGCTTTCTCAGAAAACGTTTTTCACGTTAAAAATGTACACACGCGCTTTCACAAACACGTAAACGACGACTTGCGAGCTCGCGCACACATTAAACAGTCTTGAAGAACATTACACGCAGTTAATAAACTTTAAACTCCTACGCACAATCTTCAAGCTTGTTTTCCTTATAATAACTTTAACTGTAAATGTCTCTTTTCTCAATTGAATTTGAAACTTGTTAACTCTTTAAGTTTTCTTATAAAAGAAAATGAAAGTTCACTGTGACAATCTTAAAATCTTTAAAAGAACGATCCCACCTGATGACTTCTTGTTCAAACTGGATCAGCAAACGATATTCTTACTTCTTTGGTAGATTTTCTGAGCTCTGAAAAGGCCTTACTTAAGGAGCTTAACTAATGTACAACCAGCCACTGAATTTCTCTGGATGAAAGGCAGTTTAGAATCTTGCTCACCTCCCAAGAATCAAACCCATTGTCCTCTCCACCAATCAGGCAAACCAAACATATCATTGTTCCTTTCACCAATCAGATTAAGTTTCTTTTGCTCCATCTTGACTTGGGCAAGCACAATGTTAATTCTATGTACAAACTCTTCCTGTTACTAACCCAGCCAATCCTGACACAGTGACCCCAAAGCACAGACTGCCCTAGCATCCCACTAGGCCAGCTACAAACCCTCAAAAAACTCATAATACACAAAGGTTAAAGCAGACTTTACCTTTGCATTTGAAAAGGTTTCAGTCTTTAAATTGTATGAATATCTCTACATTTATTTTCAAAAATAATTTTCATATTTTACCATCTGCAAATAAACCATCTTAAGCTTCAATTGCTTTTCATATACTTTTCTATCTATAGGCGTCAATTATTTAACTGTCAATGTATTGCAGTTTCGAGCTGTTAATTTCAATCCAATCATTGTCATTCTAGAAAAATCGACCAGTTGAAGCACTACTGGGTGGCGGGCTATTTTCTCTTTGTGAGTCAGTCAACTCCATCAAGGCCTTCTGCTCTTGGCACTGCGTTGAATGCGCTGCCTGTCTGTGTGGTAAATATAGCTGTGGATTGATTATATCAACCTGCTGATGGGCGCGTGTGACATTCTAGAACTGGAGATGACAACAACAATTACAAGGGTCCCTTTGAACTAAATGGCAGAGGAGAAGCATAACACAAACTGGGCCTTATTAGGAGTATGGTGGTAATGGCAAAAGCATTTGGTATTTCGAAAAAACCTCCTATTTAGAAAATACAATCGAATTATAATTTGGGATCACATAGGTTATTTTTCTGGCATGGTGTATGCAGAAAGTATTGATTTTGCAAAATAACTCATATGCAATATAAGCTAGAGCAGGAGTGGCCTGACACTGTGATAGTAGGTGAGCTGCAGTAGGGATTCAGGAGGCTGTTTACACATTTCTAGGTCTAGGATAGTTGCAGGCCTATACCATAAAACCATGTCCAGTGTGTTGCTGCATACTGTGTGATCTTATGAATACGGTGCTTCTCTATTTTCAGACTGAATGGTGTCGAAACTCCCTGCTGTGAGGCACACTGACAGGGCAGCCATATTTTGAGCAGCTCGGCGATAGTAGGCCCTACTGCTATTAGCTGGGGACCAGTAGGCCCCGCCGAGTGCCTGACTTCACGGTATAAGTTAAGTCTTGCCATTCTCTCCTTGGGCAGGCACAATTTCAAGGGCATGTCATTGTCGGCCTCAACATGCCTGCTCCTTGGGTGAGCATGGCCAGAGCCACAGATGATGTAACCAGTAATGATTAAAGACTGCACAGACACAAAATCTCAGAAGATCATTTGCATAAATCTATGCCTTCTGCTAGTGAGCCATGCCACTCAATCTCTATGCATCTGGTGGTATGTATGCTGCTGCACATTGGCATTGCGATTCAAAGGAGCACGATGAAACACATTTGGTAACAGATCCTACATATATGCTTCACATCATATGCATCTGTATTACTTAAACAATATTACCCAAGCAGGGGGGGCATTACGGGCCAAGTAATGCTGCAGAGTAGGTAGTTCACTCGGGCTTTACCTTAAGCCCAGGGCATTACCAGGCCCAGCAATCCCCCCCACCACCCCACCTGCGAGGGTAATATTGCTATTAGGATCCGGCACAATGTACCGAATATGAACAGTTTTTTTTTAAAGTTGCTGAAGGACGCAGTCGTTTCACAACTTCAAAAATGAAGAAGATGGCTGCCATGGATCCGGAGAAGGGACTACATAGTCCCTTCTCCCTTTGCATGGCAGCCATTCAAAAGTGAAAAAAAATAAACAAACAAGATGTTCGCCATGGAACGGGGAGAAGGGACTACAAGAAGTCTCTTCTCCCTTTCCCATGCTGTTCATTGACAGGTGGGTCATGCTGCGGGAACACTAGTGTTCCCAACGCAGGAGAAGGACAGAGAAGCTCAGGTAAGTGGGTGGGTGTGGGGGCGAGGGTGGAGTGCAGGTGTGGAAAAGGGGGTGGGGGTAGGGGTTGGGTAAGGGGACACGGGGAGCGCAGACTTACCGATGATCTGGCGGGGGCAGATGTTGGCCTCCAGCTCTGAGGAGGCTCGGAGCGGGTGCTATAATGTGAAGTAAAGCCCTTGCTCCGAGTCTCCTCATTGGCTGGGAGGCCTAAGCCACCCCCATCGGGTACTAATAAGCAGTAACAAAGATCTTAATTGAGTATGGCAAACATCTTAGGGACTAACCCTGACATGCCACTGCTGCATACACCTCCACAATGTGTGTGGCTTTCTGTTTGATGGCACATTACCTTTTTATTTGATGGCCTAGTACTGGAACACGTGCTCTGCAGGTCGATGTTTGGTTCAATGAAGGAAGACATGCGATTGCTGTTGCGGTCCATCACCTGAAAAGGATGCACAATGGCCAACTCATTGTTTGAGAATGTAAAAGACTGTACATAGCCATATCAACCAATCTGTCATTCAAAATGAGCCATTGCCTTTGTCTTGTTAGCGTTCCTCCCCCTTCTTGGGGAAAAAAAAACAGAATGGAATTCAGTTATAGTTTTTTGTCGTTTCGGTTGTGTTGCAGTCAAGAAAACACAACAGGTTTGTCTCTTGAAGTGTATACTTCCCCCTTTTTGTGGGATAACGGCCTCACCACATTCCAAAAGAAATCCCATATGAGTACCTGTTGTTAATGGCCAGAAAGCGAACAGGAACAAGCCTATGATTAAAAAAAAGAACAAAGGAAGAAAGGGACTGGAAGAAAGGAAGAGTAAGGAAAAGCAGGAATTACAGGGGAGCGTGCATGGTGGGTCGAACCAAGAGTGAGAAGGGTGGTAAGGCCTGTATCAACACTTGCCCAAAGCCCTAACAAACACCATTACTGCACAAGCAATGGGATAGAACAAAGGCAGCCAGGCCAACACATAGGGCTTCTATGGAGCAGACAGCGGACACAAATCTAACTCCCTTTGAGGAGGACTCTCTCCGCCCGCACTGTACAGAAATTCTTCAGTCACTATTGGTTCCACAAAAATATGCTGCTTAACCTTGTATACAACTTTGAGTTTGGTGGGGTGCCATCAGGAGTGGCTCGTCCATAATGGGTGACATGGAAAACTCTGAGCGCTCCCTCAGCTGCAGTAGGGGTTGCTCTTCAGCATCTGAATCCCCCAGGGCCATGAGCTCTGTCCTGCTAGACTTGGCATACCAGGTCTTTGAGGCAGAGGTCCATATGGCCTTCTGATTCAAAAGTTCTCGCCATTTTCTTTGGATGCTACTGATGCAGCCAGTAGGCATTGCAACATTGTTCTCAGCAGTTCTGTGAGCATCACAGTAGGAGCACCCAGCATCCAGGATTCTAACATTTGCTGTCCATCTCAACTTTTTTGTCTAGCAACACCATGGAGTCTAACATCTATCCCTCTGCAGAGCCACATAAATGAGCTTCCTTGCGTTCTCCTCCATGGTGCTAAATTGGGTCCCTGTTGTCTGCAGTGTTTTCACCATGCCTTTTAAACACCTCTACATCACCTCAAAATGAGGCTTGATCGAGGTAACTGATTTTTCAACTGCCGTGACATCTAGGAGTCATAGAGAGATGCCACTGTATGACAACCGGGTTCACCCTCCTCACTGCTGTCGTTGTGGCCCATGAATTTGTTGTAAGGTAGTCACCACTGTCTCTGATGCTTCTCTTCACGTGGGTCCTGAGCAGGGCTGTTGCTAGGTCAGGAAAAGACCGGGGCCTACGCTAATGTCGGAACTGTCTGGTCTGGGGGCTAGCTAGCCTTTTGGTTGTAGCTCCTGAAATTCTATCCGGGGCTACAACCAAAAGACCAGGGGCTACAGCCCCCTTAACCCCCCTTAAACTCCCTCCCACTAGCAATTCCTCTGGTCCTGAGCCTACTGGGCTTAGAGACGCACGCTATACCTCACTGATGACAACCAACGAGGCTGAAACATGTCTGGGCTTGCTTGTTGTCTCGTGCAGAAAGAAAGCAATTTAGCAGTTCGGGACAGACGGGTGGGACCAAGCCTGATTTGAATATGGTCTTTCCCCTGTCTGTAATGGCTTTGTAGGTGAAGAACGATGCTCTGGAGGGTTGCTCCGAGCAATGCTAGAGGGTAAGATGAATTCAAAGCCTTCCAACCATCACCTCTTTTGTTGTGTGTCAGTCATCCCGAGTGGGACAGGTATGCCCAGACATGGTTCAATTCCTGCAGGGTATAGCGACCGAAGCTACAACTGACTGATGACGTCCAATGACAACGAAATATATATGGGGTTGCTTGTTCTCTCGTGCAGAAGGGATGTCACCTAGCAGTTCGGGCTGGACTACCACTTTTGGAGTGTGCTCAAGCCTGATTTGAATATGGTCTTTCCCCTCTCTCTAATGGCTTGGCAGGCGGAGAACAATGGTCTGAAGAGTTGCCCAGAGCAATGCCAGAACCATCACCTCTTTTGTTGTGTCTTCTGCTTCTCTTGACAGCCATGGTTCCAGCTCTACATCAGCACCCCAATGTCTACTTCCAAGCACTGTCCAGCTAACCGGTGGAGGCTCACATCTGCGGCATGCTCATCAGCATCCCATAGGCCTCCACAGCCCCAGCCCCAGTTTCCTTGCTGGTGTAGTGTGCTGTGCCCAACTCTCTTCTTGGGTCCCTCCCATTTATGTGAGCTCTGTCACTGCTTTAATGTGGCGATCTAAGAAAAGAACTTGCACTTCTCTTTCGCCGGTTCTCTGCACAAACTGCATATCCACTGTATCATAAACCTGTAGGGCCACTCTGCTCTGCTTCCATCACTGCTTCCTTGGGCAAAAAGGCATTGGTGCCTTGGGAAACGAATCCGAGTGATTTGCCCTTGGCTGAAATCGGGCAAATCGTTTGCATGAGAAAGGTGCGAACTACCAAAAGTTTGCACCTTTCTCATGCGAACACACATACATTCTCACACCCACACACACACCCACAACACACCCCCCACCCCCAACCACACCACACCCCCACCCACACTCCCAACATAAACAAACCCCACTTACCTTCATCTTCACGCTGGTTCCCTGCAGCACCAGTTCCCTTTCACTTCCGTGATCGGGAACTGGGCTGGAGGGTCCTTTTCTTTTCTTTTTTTTTGTAACGGAAGGCTGCGGGGCTTGTCCTCCGCAGCCCCCGCTCACTATACCAAAAAGTATAGTGAGCGGGGCGATGCGGGGGACACCCCCGCAGCCCCTGTTTTTTTTTTCAATGCTACCACCAAAGGTTCGAACTTTTGGTGTTCGAACCTTTGGTGGTAGCATTTTTAGAACTTTTGGTTCATGCGAACCTTTAGATGCGGGAAAAACGTCCTAAACCGTGGGAAACATGACTCTCACTAGTTAAAACCTCTACACACAGACACGCAGCATTTGCCTTCTCTTCAGAGTTCTTTAAGGGGGCATATAGCAGAGAGTGGCTATCTTTGGTGCCTACACCCAGTGCACCAGCCTTCTACCTGCTCTCCTGCCTCTTACTTCTCTTTCCCTTTTCTGGCACAGTCCCATTTAGTGGTCCTTCACCTCAAGCGCACTGGTACCTTTACAGTATGGTACCTGGTTCCTCTTTTCACTCACTATCAGGGAATATGGATGTCTCCAGTAGGCACACATCCCATCTGCTCAGTGGTGGGGACTTGAAACCAGAGCTGTGACCTTGGAAGCAGAAAAGAAGAGAAGCGGGTGCCAGGAACGCAGAATGTCAGCAATAGGGGCAATGTAGGAAAGTGTCAGGGCCAAGAATAAAAGAGCAGAGCAAAAGGAATTGCACATTCGAGAAAACTGTGGCAAAACTAATAAACAGTGGGCGCCAGGAAAGGTTGACTAAAAAGAAAGAAAGAGGGATCTCAAACTTGACAAGAGGCTAGTCCAGGCGTTGTGCAACATTTGTATAAACTATTGTCAACATTAGGACGGTTATACCCCACCAAGCTCGGTAATACCGCTACTTAAAGACGCCCTTCCACTAGGTGAGTCTTGAATTCGCTGAAATGCAGCCACTTTCTCCTAGGCTAATTTGTAGGCGCTCTACAATTAGGAGTGTTTACAATCCCACTTTACAGCATAACAAAGTCACCTTAACAAAAGGGCAATTCAAAATCACACAATCGATGTGACATCGGGGTGAGTGACTGCTGTATTTTGCATAATACGTTTTGCGTGTGTATCTTGTTGTGGACTTGAAGTTTCATTTTTCACATTGTACTAAGGAGCATACAAAAGGGGTGACGTTGCAAATAGCAAAGCAGTTACTGAGATCTATCATAAGACACTGCAGGCGAGGAAATACCATTCACACCATTCGTGACAAAGTGAAAAATACATTTTTCTGGAACTGTTCTAAAAATATCCAAAGAGAGATAGGAATACGGTATTTGCCAACAAAACTGTTCGGTCTTTATTCGGGTAACACCAACATTTTTGCCTGCTACCTTTCAAGACCACATGAGTGTCTAGTACCTGAGGAAGAGACCCATGTGGCCATGAACGGTGGTAGAGAAATACACGGAGTGGAGGCAGGGATCTGCACATTTTGGCTCTACAGATGTTTTAGGCTACAACTCCCATCAGCACTAGCCAGTATACTCAATGGTGAAGGTTCATGGCAGTCGTAGTCCAGCTCATCTGAATACCTGTAGGTGGCAGACCTTGTTTAGGAAGAAATGATGGATATACTTGCAATATCAGAAACAATTTAAGAATTGTAGAAAAGGAGTAGAGGAGAGAAAAGCTTAGCAGTCTGTGGGGAACTGAGGAAGTCTAGAATCTCTCTCTCTCTGGGAACACCCTGGAGTAGCAGCAGTCTACAAGGGACTGAGGCAACCAGATTTACTCTTTGTAAGAAAACAGCTGGGGAAGTCACCGAAGGAAGACCCGCGAGCCCAGGAGAAGCCGAAGACATTTACCAGAGCAGCCTAGAACTGGGGCCCTCGTGGACCAAGAACCAAGGTTCACGCAGGGGGACCGGAAGGCGCAGGAGGACCCCAAAGACCCATTGAAGTCTACTGTAGAACCAAAACAAGGTGCCACATTACAAACCTGAGAAACGGGTAGGGGACCCATTGAAGTCTACAGAAATAAAAAGCAGTAGTAGTAGAAGTGGAAGAAGTAGTAGACATTGACCAAAATACAGAGAGGGTGAATGTGGGGCACCCTCTGTGCAAGAGAGGCGTACTCCTAATATTCATAATCACAGTACTTGTAAGACAAGTGAGCCAGGTGTGCCAAAGAAGGAACTGAGACACAGGTCTGGGACCCACACACTAAGAAAGGAGAGATAGTCCCGGGCAGGAGAGTATACCAGGGCTGTGAATTGAGGACTTCTTGAGAGCTGTGAGGAGGAAGGCATTCTCTTAACCAATGTTAAAGAGGAAAAGACCAGGAGAAGAGGATTGTCTCCCTGGGCACTCTGGGCCTGGAAAGGTTAGGGAGAGGAAGTCATCCCCTATTATCAGGTCTGGTGAACCATTTGGATATATGAAACTGATGTGAAACCACCTACCTTGAAAGGCAAGGCAAACCCAAGTTGAACTGTACTTTGTGCACCTTTGGAACTTTGTTTTGTTAAGGAACTTTGAAAAGATTCACCTCTCACCTTATTTTGAGTTCATAGTGTAAGGATAGGAAATAGGTTGTTTGGACACAATGGTGGACTTATATTTATTTGATATCCTGACCGACCCTTTAGTTTATTGTATCAAGGTCATAGGGAAAGATAAGTATTTTCCAACCTCTTATACTTTAAATAAAAGGTTATAGACCAACAAGTGTCGCCTGTGTGCCTGCCTCATACTTCCAACCCCTCCAAGTTGTTTAGCCTCAATTATTTCTTACATCTGTCTAGGTCTGTCATTTCTTGGAGGTGTATTTTGTACCACGGATTCCATGTGGCTGACCACATTTTGCATCCATTGCAAAACAGGCTTGAAGGATGCTTGATTGTTTATGGGGTTAAGTCCTGCATGTGGATTTTAGGATGTGTTCTAAAGGCAACTGCAATAAAGGGGCTTTGCTGTAAAAAGACCCATAGCTCGTTGTCTTATAAGGCTGCTCCCATGGCCTTTCCATGATAATCCAGTATGGGGAATTTTATAGGCGCTCAACCAAGCCTTGTGCTAAACGCCTATTACTGCCCGATACTTATTTTAAGAAGCGATGGGACTTTGAAGAAAGCAAACAATGTGTTCAAAGTTCTGTCACTCATTTCATTCTCTGGGTCTTAAGGGACTTAAAGGGGAAAGATCCTGTTGCGATCGTGGAATTATCCAATATGGTGCACAGGCAGGAATCTAACTGCAAGATCTCGGGAAGGGTGGGCTCAGCATCCTCTGGCACATATGCTGTGGCCCTGACGTGTGAGATCCTCAATATATCCCTCAATTCCTTCCAGGTCATGTCTAGCACTGCCTCACAAAGTGGGAGCCTAAAGGACACTGGCTGATGGCCATCACTGACCCTTTGAGCCCCTTGTGAGGAGGAGGCAAAACGAACAGTAAAGTAGGGAGTATTCTGCCTCGGATGTTCCAAGGACTCCTTCTGGACATCCTCATGAATGTTGCCCATTTACTCCTTCTTCTGTGCCTTCATTGCTGGCTCATCCGACCCCGGCTTTGCATCTTCATTAGACATGGGAGAGATCAACTGAAATATATTTAGAACATTGAAAGACATGTTCTTCCTATTAAAGAGAACATTGGGCTTGGCAGAGTATGCCAACACACTACTTGGTTACAGAGCCATGGAAGTCGTGAGTTGTGACCTCTTTAAAGGCAGACATGTGTCATTAGGGCAAGGGTTTTCTGATAGGAAGGGAGGTTTCTGTTACTCTGCACACCTTCTGGGTGCCATGTGTGGTGACAAAGAATGAAGAGACTGGCCAAGTGGTGCCATGATGATTGCTATAAACTTTTATGCAAAAGAAAGATTAACCTATCTCTCCTTAACTCTAACGGATTTCCCTACCCAAACTAAAGAAACTAGGGTGCTCGTCAGGAAGTCTGTGTAAGTCCATATCAAAAGGTACTGTCCCAGTAAAAATAAAAAGCTGCTACGCTATCCGTGTCACTACATTAAACAATAATAAAGTTCTAGTTCGACTTGTGAGCAAGGAGAATTATTCCCTTCACCTGGATGTAAAGTGTCCCAAAGACATCAGGTTGTCTCAAAATAAAAGTTCCATAAAGTTCCAGGCTTTTGTGACACACAAACAAAACAAAATAGTTCTTCAGGCTCCTCATGGGGCTAGGAGGATGACTCCCTTCTCCTAGCTGGTTGCCTAGTGTTCCTTATAGTTTTCAGTAAAACAGGTAATTCCTTTACAGAGGTTTTCACACACTCGACTTTCTTCAGACTCTTTATTCTGCCCCCACCAGGACGACGAAGATGTTCTTGACTATCCAGCGCCACACCTTTGAGGAGCTGGCCAGGGAATTGTGGTTGAAAGTGATTCACTACTGTCTTGGTTTCTCACATTTTCAGTCTCAAGTATTCTTGATTACCCGGATGTTACCAGGTTACTTTCCAAAAGGAAGGGCCGCATTCTCAGCTTTTCAATGACAAAGACAATGGTTTTCTTCTTATTTCAGAAGGGAGTCTTGACTCCGTGGATTGAAGGGACTGGACTCTTGACAGGAATTGGTGTTGACCAATCGTAAGCCTTTTGATAGAGGGTGATTGTTTTTTTCTCTGAAGACCAGCCCTAGATGACTCTGGGGTGTGTGCAGGAGGGCTTCTATTTCCCACATGTTTTAGGATGTTACGTCTTTGTCAAAGACTGTCCCTGAAAGTCCCCACAAGAACTCCGTTCTTGTCAATGCAGATCACTGAGATCCAACAATCTGGCCCTCTTAGAAGTTCCCACATTCAAATATAGCAGAGCAGGAGGAAGTAGTTTCAAAGTTCTAGCCCCTTCGCATTGGAACGCCCTTCCACTAAGCATCAAAAAGGAGGAATCTTTACAAAACTTTAAAAAAGCTCTGAAAACCTGGTTATTCAATAAATATTGAACTATCTCACCAATTGTAATCTGATGTAGGACCATATTTTCCATTGTAACGTCTGTAAAAATATTACTGTCTTGAAACTGTAACATTGTGTATTAATTTGACTACCTTCTGTATCCATTCGCCGTGATACCCCAGGGTCTGGGCGAGTAACAAATGTATTAAATAAATAAATAAAAAATAAATGATGCACCAGAAGACCCAGGGAATGGTTTCGGGCCCTTTGGAAGAGTTCGAGAAGTTAACTTGGGATTGGAGTTTTAAAGACAGACTCAATTCACAACCACTGAGGTGAGTGTTATCTCTCAGTTAGTTAACTGTTCTTTGCACTAGCTTGTTCTTGCCTGTTTTCCAAGGTTCTGATAGCTTTTCCTCATTTCCCTTCTGGACTTTTAACAACTCCTGTTACCTGGTTTTGGAGTCGGGATGCTTCACCGGTTCTGCCTGGGATCTTGTGACGATATATAGTTTTTCTCTTGTTGGGTGCTTGGTTCCTGGGCCGTGTACTGCTGGTTGTTCTGATGCTGCTAATGGAGTCAACCGTCCCTGCCGTACGGGTCATTGATGCTTCTCAAGCACATTTATGCGACTTTGCAAAACACAGGGGTTAGCGGTCTCAGCGCAATTGTCGGACCACATAGTCCACCTACTACAAGTCATACCACCACAACCAAATCTCTGTCCTTCTGTTGGGCCAGTTCCCGGTCGACTGGTACGACACTTTTCGGGTGTCTCACAAATAACATATATTTATTTTGCCGATGCGTTGTGCCGTTTCTCCTCTTTCTCAGGCTTACTCTAGCCCACTGGGTTCCACCAGTATTATGTTTGGCGTAAGGCCTCTGTGCAGGATGCTTTCTCCACTTTATGCTTGTGCTTCCACTACTGCCAACACCTAGTCGGCCGGCAAAACATTCTTGTGCCTTCACTTGTACCACATCCTACACGTCTCTCACTCGAGTCTCACAAGACTTCCTTCTGCTTCTACCTCTGCCTATAGCTTGATCTCGCTTTCCAACTCTATCCCCTCTCCATCTATCTCTCTGTCTCCATCTCTCTTCCCCTGTCGTTTGTTTCTGGTGTCATGATATAGCAGGGTCCGACCTGGCGTAACGTCGGTTCCACTGACAACAGCTAGTCGAGCGTTTTTCCTGCTTCACAGAAGCATTCTCATGTTCTTCCTCATCCCTGTACTTATCACGTTAAGATTGTCTGACCCAGTACAATAATACATGGTTTCTGATATAAGTCTAGGAAAAAGAGGTTTGGGAAGATGTCACTACCTTACAGGGTTGGGAGTTAAAGGGGCGCGTCTCCCTGATTCTCGCCATAGTCCTCAGGAGGGGAGTTCCTCTCCATGAGATTCTCCTGTATATTATCACCCCTAGGGGGACTATTGGTTAGCGGCCACATCTCCCTAGCCCCATGGAAAGGGTCTCCCCCCGGGGAATAGTGATGCGATCTGAAGGATCAGCACACATGATCATACAAAAGCTTTTTGCTGCCTCCCTTGATAACTTATCTTCTGATAGATTTCTCCAAGAGCAGCAGATGCCATTTCCTAAATGCTGCTCCAGTGCAGGGGAAATCATGCGCCTGAACATTTGGATGGTGATAGTGACCCAGTGCACCTCCATCAAAAAAACAGAGGGGACACAAAACACACACAACTTGGGGGCTTCCAGTGCTAATGCTGCAAATATTGATGGAGTGAATGTGGTATAATAAGCATCAACTCTTCATCTCGAAAGGGAGACCATACCTTACATTAAAAAACAGGGTTACATGTGAGAAACAGGACCCTTTCCAAAGAGCCAATAAAGTAATGCTAAATCAATTGCAAGACCCAGAGGAATGAATTAGCAATAAAACATGTTTACCAAAGTAACTCACTGGGTAGTCATGGGACATAGCTTGCCCAAAAAATAAACCAGCACTCGGGCATGTAACCAGCTGCAGACTCTCCCTGCCCTGCAGAGACAGGCAAAGCGGCAGGAGTGATAGAGCAGCTATCTAATTAAGAGACCTTGTCGGCAACTGGATTATTTTGAAGAAAGAGAGGGTTGGGCCAGCCAAAACACCTCTTTACAAGGAAGAGGGACGAGGGTGGCACTAATCATTCATATGATCCACAAATCACGTCTTCTCTTCAAGGAGACTCAGAAAAGATTTGCATGGTGGAATACAATCTCACTGTTTTACCAGCTGAGAATTAAGTTACGCCACTTAATACCGTGGATTCATGAATGTCCACCTACAAGTCAAGAAAGCCTTCTGAGGTCGACGAGAAGTTTATCAGAGATGGATATTGTCTGCTCCGGCTGATAACCTGCTCAGGAATAGTATGAAAAGCCAGTTGAACATGTTATATAAGAATGTGTTTTGACAGTCATTCTACCCGCAATTACTGAGTGAATGAAGACTCTGAGGGTCATTTTAAAGGGGACCGCCATCATTAGCACATGCGTGCTGTTGGGTCCCCTGCCTGCAATTTTAAACATTTGCAAAGCCGAGTTTTACAGTGAAGAGTAAAACGAGGCAAAGAACAAGTTACTTACCAACTGGTAACCTTCTTTCGATTGGATGTTCCTCCAACATATTCCTCATCTTAGATGTATTCCAGCCAGCTTTGCTGCTCTTTGGAAATTTTTTCGGCAGAGGGCGCCGTGCGTTGATGTCGTCGAGTCGATGGTCCCTCGAAGGCCTCCGTCAAGGGTGGTGTCATCGGGTGTATAAGTAGCATGCGCTGCGCCCGTTGGCCTCAGTTCTGTTTTTCGCCCTTTTTATCTTTGATCTTGTAGATTGTGCCGGCAGACAGGTATGAGCCTTGCAAGATTTGAGATGGCAATAACCCGGAAAAATCTACAGAGGGGTAGGCTGGGAGGGCGATGAGGAATACGTTGGAGGAACATCCAATCGAAAGAACGTTACCAGTTGGTAAGTAACTTGTTCTTCGAGTGGATTGTGTCCTCCAACGTATTCCTCATCTTAGATAGACTCCCAAAGCAGTATGGACAATTCCTCTGGAGGAGGGGGTAGATTTTTAGATACTCTTAGATGGCTGAGTATAGTACTGCTTTTCCAAAAGTTAGCTCCCTAGACTGGGAAGCATCCAGGTTATAGAATTTTGAGAAGGTGTTTAGCGAAGACCAAGTTGCTGCTTCGCAAATGGATCTTATTGGAACACCTCTTTGAAGGGCCATGGAGGAGGCGATGCCTCTGGTAGAATGAGCCCTTAACCCTTCTGGAGGGTCCTTTTGAGCTAGTCTGTAGCATTCTGAAATGCAAAGCACAATGCATCGTGAAATTGTCTGTTTTGTCACCGATTGACCCAGTTTCCTTCCAGTGTAACCTATAAACAGCTGGTTGTCCACTCTAAGTCTGGAAAGTCTAGAGATGTAAAAGCTTAAAGCTCTTTTCGGATCCAACCTGTGTAATCTTTCCTCCTCCTTTGAAGGATGGGGTGGAGGATAGAATGCGGGTAAGACAATTTTCTGATTTAAATGAAAATCAGATATTACTTTCGGTAAAAATGATGGTTTTACCCTCAACACAACTCTGTCCTTATGGAACACAGTATAGGGTGGCCCAGAAGACAGTGCCTGCAATTCGCTCACTCTTCTTGCTGATGTTAGAGCAACCAAGAAGGCTGTTTTCCACGTTAGTAATCTTAATGGGCACATGTGCATAGGCTCAAAAGGAGCACACACCAAGAATTTTAGGACTAAATTTAGATCCCAGATCGGTACTTGAAATGGGTGAGGAGGAAACACATTAGTGAGTCCTTTTAAGAATTGTATTATCAAAGGAATTTTGAAGTAGGAGCATTCTTCCGATGAGCGCATGAAAATGGAAAACGCCGCAAGGTAACCTTTTATTGTTCCAATATTCAGACCTCTATGTGCTAAGGTCAGAAGGAAAGATAATACTTCCGGGATAGAACATAGAAAAGGATTCACATTCTTTTCTCTGCACCAGTTGCAAAACTTTTTCCAACGGCAACGGTATAGAGACTTTGTTGCTGGCCTTCTTGCCGAAAGCAACACCTCAATAACGTCATCTGGAAGGTTCCAATCCCTGTATCTCAGCCTTTCAGATACCAAGCATGAAGGTTGAGCGTTTTTACCTCTGGATGGAGAACCTGACCTTCCATTTGAGAGAGAAGGTTCTCTCTCTTAGGAAGACCTAGTGGAGGGCAGATGGACATGTCTCGAAGGTCCGGGTACCACGCTCTCCTGGCCCAATCGGAAGAAACGCGTACAATAGTGGGAAATTCCACTCCATCACGAACGCGTCCCCCAGGGGTCTTCTCGGGGGAAATTCCCTTGAGCAATACCTTTCGCATTTTCGGTTGATTCCGGTTGCAAACAGGTCTACTTGATGGGTTCCCCAAAGGGCGAAGATCTCTTGAATGACTTCCTGAGCCAGTTCCCATTCGTGGGATACCGTGCTCTGCCTGCTCAGAGCATCTGCCGTCATATTCTCTTCCCCGGCTAGATGAATTGCCGTTAAAGAGATTCCCTCCTGAATCGCCCAATACCAGAGCTGCATTGCCTCTCTGCACAGGGGTAGTGACCCCACGCCTCCTCTTTTGTTTAGGTAGTGCATGGCTACTGTGTTGTCCGTCATTATCAGGACATTCTTTCCCCTGACAGATGGCAGGAAGGCCTTCAGCGCTAGTCTGATTGCCCTCAGCTCTAAACGGTTGATATGTAGTTTGGACTCCGAAGGAGACCAACGACTGCCGATTGTCAAATCGTTGGCATGAGCTCCCCACCCCAGGAGTGAGGTGTCCGTCACTACTGTGATCTCCGGCCATGGTTGCCAAAAAGGTTCTCCTTTTAGGATGTTCTCTGTACAGGTCCACCATAGAAGGTCTTGTCTGACCTTGTTCGGAATCTGAAGAAGATCTGTCATTTGACCCGAGAACTGGGACCACTGAGTCTTTAGGGCCCATTGAAGGGATCTGATCCTCAAGCGTGCCTCTGGCACCAGAAAGATGCAGGATGCCATGAGGCCGAGCAACCTTAAAAAGTCGTAAGCCTGTAGATTTTGGGCATTTTGGAATTTGGAAACCATCTGAAGAATGTCTTGAGCCCTAGACTTGGGAGGCAAGATCTTTCTCAAAGACGTGTCTAATACAGCTCCTATGTACTGAAGCTGTTGGGAAGGTGTCATCTGTGACTTCTTGAAATTGAGGGAGAAGCCGAGTTTGTGGAGGAAGTGGCAGGTGACTTTCAGATGATCCAGTGCTTGCTCGGCAGAGCGCGCTCTGATCAACCAATCGTCCAGGTAGGGGTAGACATGAATCCCCCCTCTCCTGAGGTGCGCTGCCACCACTACCATTAACTTGGTGAAGACCCTCAGGCCGGAGGTCAACCCAAATGGCAGGACTCGAAACTGATAGTGTGAGTCGTCAACTATGAACCTCGGGTATTTTCTGTGTTTGAGATGAATCGGCACATGAAAATAAGCATCCTGGAGGTCCAATGACACCAACCAGTCCTGGAGTTGAAGGGCCTGAAGGATCTGAGAAAGGGTAACCTTCTTGAACTTGTCCTTCCTGAGGAACTTGTTCAAGTTTCTTAAATCCACGATGGGTCTCAGTCCTCCGTCCTTTTTGGGGATCAAAAAATACGGGGAGTACCAACCCTTGTTCCTCTCCGCTGCAGGTACTGGTTCTATAGTACCTTTCTCCAGCAGGGTTAGAACTTCCTGCTGTAGGAGCGGGTTTGAAAGTTTCAACGGGTGTCTCCCTGGTGGATTGCTTTGAGGTTGCTTTAGAAAAGGAAGGCAATAGCCTTGGGCTATTATTTCTAGAGCCCAAACATCTGAAGTAATGGCTCGCCATTCTTGCAGATGCTGCGACAGCCTGCCTCCTGCAGGTGTTTTGTGGTGCAAGTCCTCAAAGTGGTTTTGTGGTGGATGTTGCAGCTGCTGATGGCAGAGGTTGCAGCTGGAGCTGGCTTAGCACGTTTTCTTCGTCCACCACGAGTGGCCTTTCGTTGGCCCCTTTGACTGGCCATTCCTCTCGTCTTCCCGTATGAGGTGTAATAACGATAGGATCGTCCCCTCCATGATTGCCCTTGTGCACGAAAAGGCTGAGGTTGCCTAATAGCAGCTCCTAAGGATTTTGCCGCTGCTTTTGAGGTCTGCAACCTCTCAAGGCTCTCGTCAGCCTTGTTGCCAAAAAGGTGAGACCCGTCAAAAGGCATGTTCAGGAGGCGGTTCTATACGTCGGGTGCAAAACCCGACTTCAGTAACCACGCAAACCTGCGCATTACTGTGCTAGTGCCCATGGACATGCTTACACTATCCGCAGTGTCCAATCCAGATTGAAGGGATTCCTGCATGGCCTCCTTTCCATCTCTAACGATGGCTAGGAAACCTTCCCTTTCTTCCCCTTCTGGTATGTGCTCCGCCGCCATTGCGATGCACTCCCATAGAGTGTACGAACATTTTGCCAAGGCACATGTGGAGTTGGCAGATTTTAATGCTATGTTCCCGGCTGAAAATACCTTCTGTGCCCAACCATCCACACGCTTATCGTCCCTGTCTGGAGGGATAGACGGGTACACAAGTTTGTTGGAAGCTGTGGCTGCCTGTATGACCAAACTCTCGGAGTTGGATGTTTTGACAGATAGCCGGGGTCGCTACTGGATTGGCGGTATTTTGATGCGAGGGATTTATTTACCGGAGGAATAGAATCCGGAGTTTCCCAATTCTTGGCTGCCCTGTTTTGCAAGGCTACATGAAAAGGGAGTACTGGGTCTTCAGTGGGACCATGGTCCAATATGTCTGTTAAATCGTCCTGGACGAATTGGACTGGTGGTCTAGCCCATCCCAAGTAATCTACCACCTTGGTCATTAACTGACGGTAAAATCGACTGGCATGCTCTCCTGGATCTGGTCTACCGAAGTCATTCTCAGGAGAGGTGTCAATGCCACTTGCATTGTGTAAAGACTCCACCAAATCCCTCATTCTGCTTTCCTCTGAGATCAAGCATTCTGGAAGATTTGGGGTGCCATACTCCAATCCAAAAGGTACATTTTCCTCCTCTGATCTCTCCTGTTCCTCAAAAATTGAGGTCAAGGATTTGAAAAACTCCCTCCTAGGGAGAGGCTTGAAAACCTTCTCTGGGAGAGGAGGAGGAAGAGGTGTAGTACCAGGCTCTGAAGGAATTACATGTTTTTTAACTTTTTCCTTCTCTTTTTCTGGCTGCCCTGGCTTGGTTGGAGCCTTTGGCACTGAGGGTTTCGGCGTCGACGTCGATAAAGGCATCGACGGCGTCGATGACATAGTGGTCGTCGACAGGGTCTGCTTCAAGGGCATCGAGGTGGCCTTCGACGGTTTCCCCTTCGAGGTGTGATAGGTCTCGGACGGCGTCGGTGACCTCGAGCGGTCGACTTCACTCGAGCGGTTATCGCTCGGCGTCCTGGAAGGTTCCCTATCCTTCCTTTTTCGATCACCCGGGCTCAAGGGCGCGTGAGTGTCGGAGCGATGATGCTCCCGGCCGGCTTCCAAAGAAGGCACGGACCGAGGCTTCGCCTTCTCAAACACCTCCATCATTTTGACCCTGAATGCTTCCCACTCTTCGGTAGACAAATGTTTTGTGGGGCATTTCATTTTCGGAGACTCGTCTGACGACGAGGTGGAGGGAGACCTATGGCATTGTTACTTCGACTTTTTCGACAAAGACGACGAGCGATGAGAATCGCTTCGGGATCTAGATCGATGCCTTTCGCGTCGAGGAGATTTTTCCCCATGGGGTCTCGACTCGACGCTAGAGGCTTTTCGATCCTTCCGACCTACCTGTAGCTTTCCTCTCCTTTCTCGCAAGGCCTTCCCCGTCATCGCCTGACACTTCGAACAGGCCTCCATGTCGTGGCCTTCCCCGAGACACCACAAACACTTGCGGTGCGGGTCCGTGATCGACATTTTTGAGCCGCACGACTTGCATTTCTTAAAACCCGATCTCGGGGTCGTGGTCGGCATCGATCACGAGGACATAATTACTTCTCGTTATATTATATTTCTTGACAGAACTTGAGGCACGCCGAATGTCTGAAGCAACGTAACTGCGGAAAAACAGAACTGTGGCCAACGGGCGCCGCGCGTGCTTCTTATACACCCGACGACGTCATCCTCGATGGAGGCCCTCGAAGGACCACCGACTCGACGACATCGACGCACGGCGCCCTCTGCCGAAAAAAATTACGAAGAGCAGCAAAGCTGTTGGAATACATCTAAGATGAGGAATATGTTGGAGGACACAATCCACTCGAAATAGCCTTTACTCTTCACTTTTCGTCGCTGCTGAAAAGTTGCACTAATGGATTCCGATGGAGTCTGCCTACTCATTAGCATGTGCAAATGCAAAGCAGATTCAATATTAAATCATTGGTTTCACGTCTGCATGAAAATCTCATACAGGTGTAAAACTTGGTGCTCTTTCAAGATGGAGTAGGAAAGCAATACAGAACTTTATTTTGCTCCTAAGGCTTGGAAGGGAACAAACATAAGCTGCAGTACAAAATTGAAGCATAAAACCACCTTGCTTTTACGTTTTCATTTTGCACTGCACTCATTTGTCCTTGGATGCTTGGACTAGTGCTTTGGCTCGCCACGCATGGTCTCCCAGGGTACTGGTGCTCTTTCTTCTCTATCCCATGAAAGCTTCAGCAGAAAGCAACATTGTTAATTTCTGCCTGCAATGCCCACCGTTTGCTGACTGGCCTTATACATGGTCAAATCATCTGATGGGCTGATTCCAACCACCTCACCATCACTTACCATGGACGACGTGATGTTCTGGACTTCCTCGTCAGCGGCGCTCGGCGTCCCCGCCAGATCTGGATTGCTGCAGCTTAATAGCCTTGACTGCGACAGTCGGGTACCCACGTTGAGTGCAGAATAGCGTCCCACCGTGTAGTAGCGGGACTCGGGCAAGTTGACACCGGATGCTGCACCTGACCCAATGAGAATCAATTTCATGGTGTAAATGAACAACAACATGCTTTCTACACAACAAACACATGCCTATTGCTTATATACCGCAGTGGACATGAGGTCATAGACACTCAGAGAATGTACATTTTTGGTCTAAGAGAAGTGTTTGCAGCTAGGATTCCACTTTTAAAAAGCAGGACGTGCCTTGGATGAAATAACCAACGTACAAAGTCAAAACAAACCGACAGCTATTACTTGTGCATGGATTTCAGCCATTTCCGGTGAGGTGGCTTTCTGGTGCCCTTCAATGCCATCCCTGGAAACATTTGAGGTTTGCAGGGCAACGCAGGAAGCCCCTTTTGCCCCTCTGCTGGTAGTGTTTAGGAGAATGCCTACAATTGATTTGCTCTTAAACAAGTCCTGGCCACAAAGTGAATAGTTCCCCATGGCTGGGTTTTTTTGATAGTGATAGTGGTCAGAGAAATGCGTCTTTCTACAGGTGTGTTGCAGCGTGTGGCAGTCGCTGGTATACATCTGTAGAGAGTTCAGAGGCCCTTGTGGGAGAATGCTCTTGCAGAGTATATTGAGGAAGTAACAGCAATGAGTGATACGCCTATGACCATATTATATACATTGTGGATGGAGTGCTGCAGGCATTTGCACCCATAAAAGCGAGCCTGGCTCCATTTGATGTTACCGATAGGGTCACAGATATGTTACTGCCTTTTCTGGTAAATTGAATGCCATGCTTACTTTGCACCAGCAGACTGGGTTGGTATGTTCCCTCGTTGGCATGGGGGTGTTTCCCATGCAAATGAGGGAATCACGCTTGCTCTCATTATAGATACACGCACAGGCTCAAAGAAGCCCAGGAACACATGCTAATCATCTGCCAACAATGGGATGGCTGACATTTTGTGGTGCCTTCCTTGTGGGTTTGGGATTTGGCAGAAGTCATGAGTGAAGCACAAGAACACCCTGGTTCTCCCAACAAGAAGATAGGTATGGTTGAACCCCCTGTGGGGAGTCCCAGACCACCATTCTAAGGCAGGTTGTGGTGTAGTCAGACAATCGCATGAGTGCAGCTAGGTCGGCGCTGATGGACTAAGTCCATGTTCATCCCTCACTGGGCCACTGATGGACCCCTGAATGCACCTGCGACCCATGATGGAGAAGCTGGTGAAGCCACCTCACATATGCATGGTACACAGAGTGCCCCACATCACACAGAGCAGCAAAACACCCGATAGGTGCCTGCAAGGAAGAAAAGATCTCTGCTTCTTCTTACAGTTCCACAAAACTGAACAGAGATCATAGTGATAAAATGAATGGTGCATGGCTCGCATCGAGGGAGCAGGCAGTGGATTTGGTGACCTCTTCTTGCTCATCTAATGCCAGAAGCTACCCCATGCACAGGGGAAGTGGTCCAAATGGTTCCGACCTGTCGGTTCTTTACGGTTCCAACACATGTATACATACCCTTGTGAGCTGCAATGGAGGAGGAGCACGTTCCTTTTCCCCAATGACTCACGAGAGGTCCCAAATATTACATTGCAGTTTGTAATACCACCTTTGCAAATGGCAACTAGGATTGTTGCATCCACAAAGCCAGCCATATTGTGCAGTGCTAGATTTGCAAATAAAATCTCTGCTTCTCAAGCTTGCCAGGGAGTTATGGGTATCAACTATTCATCGAAATTAGATTCCTCGAATTAATATCCAACGAATTATATTCGTTGAAAGCCATTTCCATCGAAATGCACTTTCACTGAATACATTTCATTGGATTTCGATTAGGGTTAGGGTTGGGTTAGGTTTAGGGTTGGGTTAGGGTTGGGGGGTCCCCCTTGGGGGTTATGGAGGTTGGGTGGGTGGAACCCCCCCAAAAAAATAATAAACACTGAAACGTTACATGAGGCTGGCCAGAGCCAAAACACTTTGAAGATTTCAGCACTGGACAGCTCCATGTAAAGTTTTAATGTGAAAAATAAATGCATGGAAATGCTATCTTTTACATTTAAAAGTACATATCAATCGAAACTTGTCCACTCCTATATTCGATGGACATGTACTTTTAAATGTAAAGGATAGCATTTCGATACACTTACATTCAGTGATTTTACTTCGATGGATTTCCTTTTCGATGCATTTATTTCATTGAAAAGACCATAAACCAGAGGTATGCACTGAGTGCCATATCTTTTTTTAGTTTCATTAACAAATCAAGGTTTATTTGGCTAATACATACATTAATTTTCTTCTATCTGCAAAATATAACATCACCTGTTCAAATTGCACGCAATTAGAAAAGTGCCTGGAGGAGCTATGCACGCTCGGCAAAAGTACCTGCTTTGCAGCCATCCTTGTTCACCTCGGGGAGGCGGAACACGTAGTAGACGTACGAGGCCAGGAGGCAATTCCTTCCGTGCTGGTCTTTGCTCAGGTATGTTGTGGTGTTGAGACTGTTCACTATGGACACCACCGATTCGAAAGCAAATTGCGAGAAATTGGCTGCAAACAAATGGGAACATATGAGTCGATTTCCGTTCAGTCACCCTCATAGATATGTGCTATCCACGTCATTGAATGCAAGGTGGATCTCTGGCAACTTCATCAAAGCATGCAAGTAATACCCACCAGACTGCCAAGAGTTAAAGGTTCAATAAGCAGGCTACTGGTGACATTTCCTCAGAAGATCGTTACTTTATCTTAGTTAAATGTCAACTACTGTTGAAAGCAAGGACAAGTAATTCCCATGGAAATCCCCTTTACTCGTGTGTGTTCAGTGTGCTTAGGATTAAGCATTACCTACCTAGTCACTGGGATGAAGCGCCACCATGGGCTGGAGCAGGTACCGCCAGAGACACATCAAGGCCTGATTCACATCTCTAATTTGCAACAGCTTCCTTCCACCTGATTCCCAAAGTCTAAAGCTGAAGCACATCTGGAGATACCTGGCACATCTTTGAGATGCTCACGTGAAAATGCCATTTCCAACCATTTTCTGAAAGGGCTTCTCAGGATTTGCTCAGCTTTAGGATTTGTGAATCGCATGTGTGGTAGCAGGTGCAAAACAGAGATGTCCATGAACATCTTCGGGTTTGCTCCAGTGCAAATCATTGTGACTCAGGTCCAAAGATTTTACTCACCCTCATCACTTTCTGAAATGCCTCAAACAACTTATTCCACCCAGGTTCCGGCAACAGCAGTTAGCAGGCCGTGCAACATATTGCCATGCTCTCCCATGTGATACACTCACAATAATTGGATATATGTTCTAAAACAAAGGCCTTCTGAAATAGCACACCGTTTTTTGCGATACTAAACACTTAGTGCCTCTTTATGACTTGGGTGGATTTTCAAGAAGAACTACCACCAGAGGTAATTTCCCCCCACCAATGGTATTTCTAGAAACCCACGCAATTCACAATTTGCACCTTGCTTTTTTTTTTATTAAAGTGTCTATTTTCACCATAACATTGCTAGGTGAAATGGATAATGTACAGTGGCGTGGCACACCACTACTGTAGTTTTCTTTTAAAAGCACTACTGTGACTAATTGAATTTGGTCTTGCATCAGTTGATTATAGGTAAAATGGCCCACTCAGCCCTCACACTTCTACAAACCAAAACACAATGCAATCATAAAGATAAAACAGGGACAATCAAGAGATATACCTCCTTTGCCTTTTGTGGTAACGCGGTCCGAGGGAAGGCTATACTCTCAAGAGTGGTGTAGATGTGAACCAGCAGGGACCCAAAAAACACCGTATTACAGTCCAAAATAAAGAGAATGTCCAATCAAGGTTCTATAAAAATGTAAACACTTTAATAAAGCACACCTTCTGCAAGTAGAACTAAAAGACAGTACTATTCAAAAACCCACCACAAAGGAAAGAACAGAGAAAAAGCAACAGATTGGAGAAAGTAGCACTCTGAGCGTAGTTCCCGGGGTCGTAAGTAAAGTACTACCAAACAAAGGATATTGGGATGAAAACAGGAGCAACCAGTCTCTAGGGTCCAAGTGGCCAATGGGGGCAGTTCAGTGTCACAGTGCCTGGATTCAGTTTTTGGTGGGCTGACGCATCAGATCCAGGTTTGAATGTTAATGCAAGCTGGCTGGTCAGGTTCAGTGGGGGACGTAGGATCGTGGAGACCCTGTCAGTAAGCAGGAATCGAGTAGGGTCGAATGCGGGTGGTTTGTGCTGTCGAACGGTGATGGTTCAATGATGCAGGTGGGTGGCGGTCCCAAGAATGCTTCACAGCTGGCCAAGCCGAGTCGGGCTTTGGCTGCTGGGGATGTGGGGGGCGAGTGACTTTCCAGCGATTCCAGTCGGCAGGCGGTCGGTAAAGTGGTGATAAAGAGTGTGTCGAGGTGTCAATGAGGCTGCAGTTCTTGGACTAGCTGGGCCAAGCTGAGGTTGTAACGTCTGGTTCGAGTCGGCGAGTGATCCTTCAGAGATCCGGTTTGGTGTCCGGCATTTAGCAGATGCTCCGGGCCGAGCTGGTTTAGATGCAGTGCAATAGTTTGGCTGCTTGAAGGAACGCAGACACCAGCATCAGCTCATTCCCTATTGTTCAGGATGTGGGGAACATGCAGCAACCGATTCAGTGCAGGAGAACAGGAAACTTTGGCTGGCCTGGCATTCCGGTTGCTGTGAGGCCTTCGGAAAGGTCTTGAGGTCAGGATACTCTAGTTCAGGGTCTGCTCTTCTGCCACAGAAGATCCATTGCAGAATGTTGTTACACTCACCTGGTATCCACGGGGACGCCCGTATGCCCTGGTTGCCGGATTCCCCCGGATGTGCTCAATTCGGGATGATGTCTTCTATGGCAGCTGGGCCTGAAAACACAGGAGGACTGGACTTAGGCACAGATTTCGTTTCCTCCCACCAGCCCCTTGGGCTCGACCTGATGGCCCCCCTCTTCACCTTGTTATGATGTCTGGCATGCTCTCCGTCCTGCTTTCTGCGCAGGGGCACGTAGTTTTCTGCGGGTTGAAGCGACCGAGTTAACTTCACTGGTGCCAACCCATTCAAGTGTCTTTAAGGAGGTAAGTTCGATTATAGCAGTCTCTGAAGGCCTTTGCTTTTCTTTTGTGCTATTAATGTCTTTCCCTGATTGTTTCCCCCTTAGGTGTGCGGAGGTTCGCTGGGTGCACTGCTTGGGTCAGGCTTCTGCCGGGATTTATGGACGCGGAGCATATGAAGAAAGGTAAGTTCAGCGCGAAGTGCGGCGCGCTAATGTCTTTTTGGGCTAACCTGTATTCTTTATTCCTTTTCAGGTCGCAATGGTCTTTCTGGGCGTGCGGTGATTTCCGGAGCGGAACCGGCCAAGATATGCCCAGCCAGGTGAGGAGGTGCTGTGATTTCCGTGAGTAACCTGTTTAACGTTGTCCCTTTTTCTCTCTCCCCTCCAGGTGCTTTGTTCTGGTGCGTTCGTGATGTCCTGAAGATGCTGCCAACGGGATGGAAGACCGCGAGCAGCCGGGATCGAAGGATGGAAAGCTGCAGGTAAGCTGGGACTGCTAATGATGTTCTTTTGTCTCCTCTGCAGGTCCGCGATTCCAGGAACGCCGGGTGCTGGTCTCTGAACACGATGAGCGTCACACTGCTGGCTGCAGAATAACGCGAAGCACGTTCTTTAGCTTGGGTGTGGTTTATATAGCCTATCCTTGTAAAGTAGTCCAGGTAAAGTAGTCCGGGCTACCACATCCTAAAACATTGCACCGCACAGTCTGGTTCTTAGGGACTAGACTGTGTGGGTGTATCCATGTTGGCTGCAGGCTTCCACACAAAAGGTAGTCCCCTCAAGTCCCATTCCAAATATGAGCCTGGCACCAAAGGCGCCAGGACTGACTCCAGGAGAGTCCCTGGTGATAATATCAGGCCCTTGGGACCCCAAATGAACCCCAAATCCTAACCCTACCTGGCATGTGACCATGCCAGTGGGGTTCTGGGTCACGGGTCGTGACAGCACTCCCCCCCAATGCCCCTCCTAAGGTGATTCTTCTGCTTGGTTCAGGCTTATCTGGAAAGTTTTCGATGAAACGTTCTAATTAAACGTGGTGCATGAATGTTCTCACTAGGTTCCCAAGTTCTGTCTTGAGGGCCATAACCCTTCCAATCGACTAGATAGTATAGTTTGGATCTGGTATATTTGGAATCCAGGATTTCTTTCACTTCGTATTCGGGTTCTCCATTGATCATGATGGGTTCAGGTGGCGGTTTAACTCGTGTACCGGGTTGTACTGCTTTTAGCAGTGAGACGTGGAACACTGGATGAATTTGCATGTTAGCTGGCAATGTTAGTTTAACTGCGGCCGGGTTGATGATTGCTTGAACAGGATAAAGCCCCAAAAAGCGAGGGCGAAAAGTCTGGGTTCCCTTTAGTGGTATGTATTTTGTTGCTAGCCAAACTTTGTCTCCTATCTGATAGTCAGGAGCCTTTTTCCGATGTTGGTCTGCAAATCTTTTTTGCTTACTTTTGGCTTGGATTAACTGCTCTGTTGCCTTTTTAAAGGCCTGAGTGATGTTTGCATGAAGAGTCTTTACAGCCGGCATTTCGGGGCTGGGAGGGCTGTCAAGTTCGGAAGTATGCAGATGTCTGCTCTAGAGGGTGAAAAAAGGTGTTTGCCCAGTACTGGAATGTACAGAATTGTTGTAAGCATATTCGGCTATCCATAATAGATCTCTCCAGGTTCCCTCGACTTGATGCAGCATGCATCGTAGGTATTGTTCGAGCGTCTGGTTGGTCCTCTCTGTCGGACCATCCGTTTGGGGGTGATGGCTGGTGGATAGCCGTATGTGGATGTGAGCCATAGCGAAGCACCTTTTCCAGAAGTTTGATACAAATTGGCTCCCTCGATCAGAGACCAGGACTGAAGGGAATCCATGCAGCTTGATAATGTTTTCCAAAAACACCTTTGCTAGCTGGGATGCATCTGGAAGGCCCTTGAAAGGGATAAAGTGTGCCATTTTAGAAAATAGGTGCACTACAACTAAAATGGTATTGAACCCTTGGCTAAGAGGTAAATCAGTAATGAAGTCGAGAGAGAGTGTGTGCCATGGTGCTGGAGGTATTTCTAATGGTTGCAGGAGGCCAGCTGGTCTTTGCTTCAATGACTTGTTTTGTGCCCACACTCCACATGACTGAACGTATTGGATGACGTCTCAACGCCATGTGGGCCACCAATAATTGCATTTTACTTTGGCTATTGTTTTGGCAATTCCGGGATGACCCTCCATCAAAGAGTCGTTATAGTCTGAAATGATTTGTTGTTGTAGCTCGGTTTTAGGCACGTACAGGCGTCCGTCAAAATATGGCAGTTTATTTTTGACAGTGTATTGTTTTCCTTTGGTATGCCATTCCGGTAACTCGCTTGGGGTTATTTCCCGTTGGATCACATTTCTAAGTTCAGTTTGTGTTAAAGCTGTGGTGAGGCCTAAAAGCTTGTCCTCAGGTATAATGGCCACTGGATCTGGAGTTGCATATTCTCTTTCATCGATGCCCATGCGAGATAGTGCGTCAGCTTTCCCATTTCTTACGCTTGGTCGATAAGTGATTATGTAGTCATACTCTGCCAAGAAAAGGGCCCATCGCAATTGGCGTGAGGATTGTGCCTTTGCTGTTTTTAAATATTGTAAGTTCCAATGGTCTGTAATTACAGTGACTGTATGCCTGGCCCCTAAGAGATAATGCCGCCATGCCTTGAAGGTGGATTTTATAGCAAGCAGTTCCTTATCGGTGATGGCATAATTGAGTTCAGGAGGTGTGAATTTTCGCGACCAGAAGGCCACGGGGTGTAATTGGCCAGTTTCAGGGTCTTTTTGAGAAAGAACCGCCCCCATCACCATACTGGAAGCATCTGTTTCCACGATGTAAGGAAGATCTGGATGAGGGTGTTGTAAGATCGGGGCTGAGGTGAACCTTTCCTTTAGTTTTTGGAAGGCCTTTTCGGCATCTTCTGACCATATGAATTTTTTATTGTTTTTTCGTAGAAGTAACGTGATCGGATGCACAATCTGAGAAAAGTCTGGGATGAATCGACGGTAGAAATTTGCAAAACCCAGCATACTCTGGATCCCTTTTACTGAGGTCGGGGAGGGCCATTTTAGAATGGCATCCACCTTGTGTGCATCCATTTGAATGCCTTTCGGAGTAAGAACGAAACCAAGAAATTCAACTTCGGTTACGTGGCAACATTTTTTTTTCAAGTTTTGCGTATAGTCATGTTGGCGCAGTTTGGCAAGGACAGCGCGGACATGCTTGACATGGTCTTGTTCTGAGGTTGAATACACTAGGATGTCATCTATGCATCTATGAGACTAGGGTGCAAACATCGATCAGCTCCCTTAGGACGTCGTTCATAAAATATTGGAACGCTGCCGGGGCATTGCAAAGCCCAAAAGGCATTACCTGGTACTCAAACAACCCATACTTAGTACGAAAGGCCGGTTTCCATTCACCTCCTTTTTTAACTCGGACCAGGTGGTACGCTCCTCTGAGGTCTAACTTCGTATAATCTGGGCATCTTTGACTTGATCTAGCATCTCGGGAATAAGGGGCAGAGGGTAACGGTTTTTCACTGTGATCTGGTTCAGGGCACGATAGTCAATACAGGTTCTCAAGTCCCCTTCCTTTTTTGGTACGAAAAACAGGGGACTGGCTGCCGGTGATTTGGATGGGTGAATGAACCCATTTGCCAAGTGCTGTCCTAGATAGGACTTTAGATGCTGGTTTTCTGATTCAGTGAGTGCATAGATTCTGCCTCAAGGGATCTGTGCACCAGGTATGAGGTCAATCTGACAGTCATAGGACCTGTGCGCAGGTAGTGTATTAGCTTGTTCCTTCTGGAACACATCCTGGAAATCTTGATATTCTTCAGGGAGAGTAATGGTTGCGCCAAGTGTAGATATGCTGACTCTAGGACTCATAGAAACCTTGAAACTGGACTCACTTTCTTGGGGATAACAGGTGGAGGCGCAATCATGAGGAAAAGTCAGTTTTCTTGCACGCCAATCTATCCGAGGGTTATGAGCAACTAACCATGGCATCCCTAATATTAGCTGAAACTGAGGCGCCTTGATGAGATAGAAGGAAATCGATTCCCGGTGTCCATCCTGGCACAGCAGGGTTATTCCTGCCGTACGTTGGGTTACTGGCCCGGAAGCAATTTCAGTCCCATCTACTGTGGTCACCTTTTCTGTGTTCAGCTTAAAACGTACGGGAAGCCCCATCCGTGCGACCAGATCTTGATCAATATAATTCCCAACTGCTCCGTTGCCTATGTAAGCTTCAACGGAGTGCATCCTTGAAGGTTGTTGGTGATTGATAGGATCACTGGTATTGCAAAATGTGAGGTCGGTGGCTCATTCTTCTCACTCGACAAACTGATCTCTACTTATGTCAAGCTAGGCAGTTTTCCGACTCATTACTCTCATCCTTTTCTGTAGCTCCCACAATTCGCTTGGGGGGTTTTATTGGACAGTCTTTTAAGAAGTGCCCCGATTGTCCGCAGTACAAACATAACTGATGTTGCCTTCTCTTTTCTCTTTCGGCTTTGGTTAACGGTGGTCATATGCCTCCAATTTGCATTGGCTCTGTGGTATTCTCTGACGTGCGCGGAGTAGTATCCTTGGTTCGTAGATACACGGCCTGTGTGTCGGATTTGGACCGATCCGCTTTCCGATCTTGTAGTCGATGATCTAATTGCACCACCAGATTGATAAATTCACTACAGTCTCTAGGTGGGTCAACTACCTGAGCCAAGACGTCCTTTTTTTTAAAACCTTTATTTTTGGTATTTAACACATCATACAAATACACACCCACATTAGGGTGGATTATAAACTTAGCGCCATCAACTTGCATCCCATTCCTCACCCCTCCCGTATTCCTTCCCCGACCCCCTGCCGCTCCCATTTAATGCCCTTGGTGGGCAACAGTTCTCACCGCCGAGTCCCCTTCCAAGGGATTAGTGGCCTGAGTATAAGGCTGTATCATGGTGAACCACCTGGCTCCGGTGTACCCGTTGAGGAAGCCTCTTCTTCATTTATCAGGAAAGATATCAGCGGGCCCCATATGTCAGGCGTGCGCGCGTGGTGGGGAAGAAGCTTTATGAAGTCCGCCTCTACATCCTGGTAGTAGAGTAGGTCCTTTTGCCAGGCGGTGTAGGAAGGAGGGAAACTGTGGCCCCATGCCATGGCAATTCTCCTGCGGGCTAGTGTCAGTAGGACCCCGGCCAATCTTCTCGAGGGAGCGGATAGTAGTCTTGTCATACCCAGCAGCACTGCCATGCATCTCGGTTGTATTGCTTCTCCCACGATTGCCGATGACGTCTCCAGCACTCGGTTCCAGAAGGGGGCTACTTCAGGGCATTCCCATGCCATATGTACAAAACTTGCAGATACGGTTCCGCACCTTTTGCACTCTGCCAGGATGTCGGGGTGATGCTTGTTAGCTTTTTCAGGTGTGTGATACGTTTGGTGAAGGAAATTAAAATGAATCAGTTTGAGCCGGGAATTAAGTGCGATTTTCTGAGTCTGGTTCAGTATGTAACCCCAGTCTGCATCCGTTATGTTTGTATTTAGCGCTCTTTCCCATCTGGCTTTCGCTCCAATGTTGACAGGGGGTGTTCCAACGGTTAGTGCTTTGTATATTTGTGACACCAATCTGCCTTCCCCTTGTGCTTGAATGACATCGTGCAGCAATTGCCAAGCCGGGGGTTGACGCGGGAAGTCTGGCAGATGGGTCTGCAGGGTGTAGCGAGTTCGGAAGTAGAGGAACACGTCTAATGCAGAGTTGCCCCCTCTCTGTTTGGCTTGGTCTGGTGTCAGGAAGCCTTCTTCTGTGAATAGGTCCCCTAGGGATTGTATATGTAGCTTATCGACCCACTGGTGGAACACTTTCTCTGATGTTAGGGGGATCCCAGGAATAAATTTGACTGGCAAGAGGGGCGAGTACCTCCTTTGCACCCCCAGTTTCTTAGCCAGAGTCTTCCAGACCTTGTATGTCGTGAGCATCACGTTCATCGTGCGGTTGGGGACGGGGAGCTTGCCGAAGACCACTGCCGTCAGGAAATTGGGGGTTGCCAGGGCCCGTTCCACCTGTACATGAGGACGAATTAGTTGCGTTGCGTACCAGTGGCTGAGGTACTGTGCCTGTGCTGCCCAGAAGTATTTCTCCAAGTCGGGGAGGGCCAGTATAGAATGCGCTACTCTGGGTGGTCTGCCAGCCCACAGTAAATCAAGAACCAGGCTTTTCAGCTTTTTCAAGAAGGATTGTGGTAGCAGTAGGGGGATATTATTGAAGAGGTATAGTAGCTTTGGCAGCCCTACCATTTTGACTAGGGAGGTTCTGCCCCAAAGTGTCAGTGGGAGCGACTTCCAGCGAGAAACCTTGTCTTGTAGGGACTTAATCACCTCCTCGTAGTTATCTCGGAACACCTCTTGTTGGTCTAGTGACAGTTGAATCCCCAGATATCGGACCCCAGCGGTTCTCCACGTGAGACCGAAGTCGTCGGCAAACTGTTTTGTGTCTCGAGTCAGTGGCAAGACGACTGATTTTGAATGATTGATTTTTAATCCGGAGGCCTCCCCGAATTTGATGACTTCCCTCATGACCGGGTTCAGATTAACTTCTGGGTCGGTTATAAATAGGGCTACGTCATCAGCGTATAGGGAAACAATAAGCTTGTGTGGGCCAAGGAGGAGACCCCTCTGTTGACGGTGTTCCCGCAGATTGGAGGCTAGTGGCTCCATCACCAGAGCAAATATCAATGCCGAAAGCGGGCACCCTTGTCTCGTGCCACGTTGCAAGTTTATTGAAGTCGATTTTGCCATGCCCACTACAATATTCGCTTGTGGATTGGTGTACAGGATTTTATTGTGCAGGTTAAGCAGGGAGATCGGGCGGTACGAGGCGCATTCGTCCGGTGGTTTTCCTGGTTTATGTAGTAGAATGACATTGGCCTCATGGGAGGAACGGGGGAGGGACCCAAGCTCCAGCGCTTCCTCGTATACTGCTGCCAGCAGGGGAGCCAGGGTTTCTGCATAGGCTTTGTAAAATTCCCTCGTGAGGCCGTCGGGGCCTGGTGCCTTGGAAGATGGTAGGGTTTTTATAGCAGCTCTAATCTCTTCCTGTGAAATCAGTTCGTTCAGAGGTTCACGCAACAGATGCTCGACCCAATATAGTTCGGTGTCTTCTAGGTATTCCAGAGGGAGGTTCGAGTCTTTCGGGAGCTTGGCGCTGTAAAGATCTTGGTAGAATAGACGGAATTCCTCTGCTATCTTTTCGTCGGTGTGGACTTCCTCTCCTTGCCTGGTTCTGATCCTTTCGATTTGGGAATGCTTGTTATCGGCTTTGATTAGGTTAGCCAATAGAGCACCTGGTTTCTGGCCCTCTCCATATTGACGGATTTGGCTGGCGCGGTAAAGAAATGTAACCTCTCGCTCCGCTGCTGCGTTGAATTTCTGTAATTCCGTTTTCAAAGCTGCTGCCGATTCCGGGTTGGCCTTGTTCGAATTCTGGATCTCGAGTTGCTTTAATTTATTTTCGCTGGTTGTAAGTTCGCTTCTAATTAGCTTGAGGATGCCGTTTTCCTTGGCGAGGCAGACTCCTCTGATGAAACATTTTAAGGATTTACAAATTGTGCCTGCTGAGGGGACCGAGTCCAAGTTGGCCTCCAAAAACACCTCAATCTCCTCTCTTAATTCGGTTGCAAAGACCTCGCCTCGAAGTGATCCCTGTTTGAAGCGCCATCGCTGTAATGGCGGGGTGGGGTTGGCTGGTTTAAGCTTAAGGAAGAGTGGTGAGTGGTCTGAGAGTGTTCTCGGATGGATACAGCACCGGCCACAAGATAGGGGGCCTTTTATTGAGGTGAAAAAGTAGTCTATCCGGGAGCTTGTATTGTGGACTGCAGAATGAAAGGTGTAATCGCGCCGATCCCCACTGGAGACTCTCCAGGTGTCCTGTAATTCAAACGCATTGCAAATTTCTTTTATCTGGAGACTAGCCTTGGAAGGTGGATATTGGGCGGACGTTGATCTGTCTCTCAAAGGATCCATTGCCGTGTTCATGTCACCGCCCCAAACAATTGTTGCCGGATTGAGCGATGAGAGCTGTGTCAACACCCAGCCAAAGTTGTCGGGGCCATCTACATTTGGAGCATATGAATTAATAAAGGTCACTTTCTGACCTGCGATGATGCCGCTCACCAATAGTGCTCTGCCTTCATCGTCTTTTGCCATGTGCAGGAGCCAGAAGCTCAGCCGCTTGTGTATGAGGATAGCAACCCCTCTCGAGTAAGTGGAGTAGGATGAAAAGTATCTGTGGCAGCCCCAGCTTTTGGCCCATTGGTGGTCCTTCCCGGGGGTGAAATGAGTCTCTTGAATCAGAGCCACGTCCACTTTGTGGCGTCTGAGATAATGCAGAATTTTCCTGGACTTGGTCGGGATGCTGCCGCCTCTTATATTCCACGTTAAAATATTGAATGGGGCGATTTAGATTTGATATCGGGCCGCATTCCTTGTTGCACGGGTAGCGGTGGTCTGGTTGTGTTTAAATTCACGCCGGGGTCATTGCTCACATGGTGGAGGCCACGGTGCGATGTCGGGATTGGTAGCGGGTAGAGAGCCGGTGAGGGGCTGGACAGTCGGGATCCGTTGGCGCTTAACTTTCTCCATAACTTCGGAGGACTCGAACTACAGGCTAACCTCAACAGGGCCGAGACGTAACTCTCCCATGGGTGGGCAACCCTTAACTGGCCCAGCGGGAGGTACTGAATTGCCCAACAAATAACCAAGAAGGCCCATGGAGGCACCATACCGAGGTGTTAGGTCCACACCTCGCTGGACAGACTCAACGTAGGCTAACAGTAACTGAACTGTGGCTGTGCCGGGGGTACTTGGGGCCTCCCAAGTGACCCAGCCCCGACTCGTGCTGCTGTAAAGGGTCTGGCTTACTTTGTGCTGCTGGGCTGTGTCCTGTACTCAGCTGTGATGTGCTCTTTAAGGAGGGTTCCTAGGGTTTCTGTCTCTTTGAGGTCTTGGGTGAGCCTGGTTCAGATCAGGGAGACCCAGATGGTCCAGGAACAGATTTGCTTCACCTGGGGTTTGGAAAAACTGGACCTTTCCCTCGTGCTGGATTCTTAAGCACGCTGGATAAAGCATAGAGTACGGCAGTTGACTATTACATAGTATCTGTTTGACGCCAGCAAATGTTTTCCTTTGTGACTGTACTGCTGGGGAGAAATCGGGGTAGAAGTGGATTTTATCCCCGTCGTGTCTTAGCTCGCCTTTTTCCCTTGCGAGGCGGAGTAAGGCGTCGCGATCTCTGTAGTTCAACAGTCTCGCTATTATCGGCCTGGGAGGGGCACCTGGTGCTGGTCTCATCGTGGGAATCCTGTGGGCTCTCTCGATTATGAATAGGTGGGACAGGGCCTCGCGGCCAAATAAATTGATGCATAGGGATTCTACGAATTCTTCCATTTTCTCCTGGGACTGCTGCTCTCTCACTCCGACTATCCGCAGGTTGTTCCTCCTTGATCGACCTTCCAGGTCTTCACACTTGGCAGTGGTTAGCTTCATCTGCGACTCTAGTTGAGAGACTCTGGTGGATAGGATTGTCGAGGTGTCATCGAGACCTGACACTCTCTGCTCCATTTCGTTCATGCGTTCGGCGTGGGAGTCCATACGATGCTGTAGGAGATCGACCTTGGACGCAAGACAGTCCATTTTATTACTCAGACTGCCAATGCCTGATTTCAGTTCAAGAAGGATTTCTTTTATTTCAAAGGGGTTATCCACCATCGGGTCCTGATGAGGACAGACAGACGCAGAAGGTTGGTCTTCTTGGTGGGGAGGTGCCCTGGGGGTCAGGCCCCTTTCGAAAGTCAGCTTCCTCTGGGATTTATCGTTTTTCCCCATCGTGGCTGCGAGTTTGGAAGTGTCTAACGTGGGCTGCGGGTGACCCTCCTGGGGAATAGCGTGGTCTCCCCACCCCTCCTTACCTCCGGGTAGCCCCGGAATACCACCTCCAGGCGGGGGGCCACCCTCGAACGCTCTCGGTACGCGCAGGATGCTCCCTTCTGCGCCTCTTCCAGTGGCGCCCCGTCCGTCCAGGCGGGCTCGGGGATTGTAGTGGAAGCGGACGATGGACGCGGAGCCACACGCTCGCCCCTCGCGTCGCTGCAGCTCCTTCAGGCACGCTCGCAGCCTCCAAGCGGGGGAGGGGGAGCGCGGCCCGGATACCGCCTGGCGTCTCACGCTCCACAGCCCACGGCAGGGAAGCCGGATACCGGAGCAGATAGAAAGGACGCAGGCCGCGGGTGGAGGGGGGGGGCAAAGCCGTCCGATCTTCTGGCTGCTGTCTCTGCTGAATATGTGACTGCCAGCCTGTATGTCACCCGGTTGTAACCCCCTCTCTCCGGCGGCGGCCCAAGGCGAGGGGAGGGAGGGGCAGGATCCCCCACGGGCTCGACGTTGGTCGGTGTGCGTTCACCGCACCACAGCTGAATCCTCGCCGACACTCCCGGTAGCCGTTCTGTGCTGGCACAGGGGGCGCACCGGAAACAGCCGTGAAAGTGGCCGGCCCTGGGAGCGAGGAGACGAGTGGGACGGCCCTGTGGTGATCGGCCGCCGGGCCACTCGGATTGATTATCGGGCAGGGAGCACCGATTTTCCTCAGAATTTCAGGAGGGCATAGCTGGGGAATTCGGCAATTCAGGTATACGGATTCAGGGACACAGCAATGCCAGGAACCGCAGGATTGCACAGGATTGATGCGGGGCTACGTGGGAGCTGAGACTTAAGCAGCCATCTTGGATGGCCCTCTAGCGCCCTCCCAAGACGTCCTTTAATTCCCCTCGAAGGCCTCGGTGAAACAACGTGGTTCTCTTGTCTTCAGGCCACCTGGTTTTGGCCACTAACCTATTGAAGGTTGCTATGTATGTTAATAAGTCCTGATTCCCCTGCCGGAGTGATAAGAGTTTGCTGTCTTCAGCTTGTTCATGGGTGTGTCGGGCAAAGAGCTTTTCCATTTCCCTTTCGAAGCCCCCAAAGTCACGTAGTAACGGATCATCATAGCTCACAAGCGGCACTGACCAATCTGCTGCACTACCGCTTAGATATGACAAAATAAATGCTACTCATGCCTGATCGATAGGGAATGCAGCCGGTCTGCAGAGGAAATGAAGGCGACATTGATTCATGAATGCTGCATACTTTCTTGGATCTTCTGAAAACCTTTCTAGCAGTGCTAACGGTATTGTTCCGGGTAAATTGATTTGCACTGGAACAGTAGACGACGTGGTTGCCTGTGCCGGCGAAGTTGTCCCGGGTAATGGAGCTTGCCCGGCCTGTGATTGCAGTAGTTGCCTGCTGAGTTCTTCAGTGCAATCCTTGGTGACAACAAGATCCCTTCGCAGGGTATTAGTCTCTTGCCTAGCCGAATGCACTTCGGCGCGCAATTGTCCTAATAACTTGGCCAGTTGGTCGATTTCTGAAGTCTCCGTGGCGCCCAGGTGGATTTTGTTATGAGGCTTTGCGTTCTGTTACGCTCACCTGGTATCCACGGGGACGCCCGTATGCCCTGGTTACCGGATTCCCCCCGGATGTGCTCAATTCAGGATGATGTCTTCTATGGCAGGTGGGCCTGAAAACACAGGAGGACTGGACTTAGGCACAGATTTCGTTTCCTCCCACCAGCCCCTTGGACTCGACCTGATGGCCCCCTCCTCACCTTGTTATGATGTCTGGCGTGCTCTCCATCCTGCTTTCTGCGCAGGGGCGCTTAGTTTTCTGCGGGTTGAAGCGACCGAGTTAACTTCACTGGTGCCAACCCATTCAAGTGTCTTTAAGGAGGTAAGTTTGATTATAGCAGTCTCTGAAGGACTTTGCTTTTCTTTCGTGCTATTAATGTCTTTCCCTGATTGTTTCCCCCTGAGGTGTGCAGAGGTTCGCTGGGTGTGCTGCTTGTGTCAGGCTCTTGCCGGGATTTATGGACACGGAGCGTATGAAGAAAGGTAGGTTCAGCACGAAGTGCGGCACGCTAATGTCTTTTTGGGCTAACCTGTATTCTTTATTCCTTTTCAGGTCGCGATGGTCTTTCTGGGCATGCAGTGATTTGCCCAGCCAGGTGAGGAGGTTATGGTTACTGCTGTGATTGCCATGAGTAACCTGTTTAACGTTGTCCCTTTTTCTCTCTCCCCTCCAGGTGCTTTGTTCCGGTGCGTGCGTGATGTCCTGAAGATGCTGCCAACGGGATGGAAGACCGCGAGCAGCCGGGATCGAAGGATGGAAAACTGCAGGTAAATTGGGACTGCTAATGATGTTCTTTTGTCTCCTCTGCAGGTCCGCGATTCCAGGAACGCCGGGTGCTGGTCTCTGAACACGATGAGCGTCATGTTGCTGGCTGCAGAATAACGCAAAGCACGTTCTTTAGCTTGGGTGTGGTTTATATAGCCTACCCCTGTAAAGTAGTCCAGGTAAAGTAGTACGGGCTACCACACCCTAAAACACTGCACCGCACAGTCTGGTTCTTAGGGACTAGACTGTGTGGGTGTCTCCATGTTGGCTGCAGGCTTCCACACAAAAAGTAGTCCCCTCAAGTCCCATTCCAAATATGAGCCTGGCACCAAAGGCGCCAAGACTGACTCCAGGAGAGTCCCTGGTGATAATGTAAGGCCCTTGGGGCCCCAAATGAACCCTGAGTCCTAACCCTACATGGCATGTGACCATGCCAGTGGGGTTCTGGGTCACGGGTCGTGACAATGTTTGGTCCTGGTCCGCAGCATTGGTTACTCCGGATGTTCCCTGGGAGTGGTTAGGGGACAGATCTTCCTTCCTTCTTCAGCTCCTGTGGAGGGCTTTGGGGCAGTCCAACTGTCCCAAAGGAAGTCCAGGTGAGAACCTTCTGAAAGTCTCTTCAGTCTTAACGGAAGCTTGCGGAACTGAGGGAATTCTGTTGAAGAGGTGCAAGACTACTTGGTTTAAAAGCACAAGTCCTCAGGTGATTGGTCTAAAGCTAGCCTGCATTAGGGGAGCAGTCCCTGCTCCTGGCCGGAGTGGCCTTTGCCCTGTTGGTCTTGCACCCTAAGTGCTTTGCTCCAGAGGACGTGGAGGGCACGGGAAAGGGAAAGAGAGACAGTGAGAAACAAGATGGTGGAAGGCTTCTTCCAGTGACCAGAGCACTCCTGCCTACCCTACTTCTGACCCTTTCCCCCCTGCTGGGAAAAAGACATTTGGATATGCAGCATCCTGGTGTGAGGCTACTCCTCTTGAATGGGTTTGCTCCTTTGATACCTGGGCCCAGGACAGGTGCACCGCTGTGTTGCTGTCTCTGGGGTAGGCGGTTACCAGCCCACACAAAGAAAATCAAAGAGAGGCTGGGTCCTCTGGGTTTCTGTCCTGCCATGTGCAATAGCAACTGGGACGTGACGGCCATGATCAGAAGTATTACCATGCGCTATGCCTCAATTCAGGCTTAGCTTATTCATAGAGAATTCCCTTTCACCAGCATGGGGCACTCAAAATCTTCGTAGTTTGGGTACAGGGGACATTTCTTAAATGTCGCCCCTGTGCTGCAGTTACTTTGCTGTTGCTGTGGCGGTTGAGTGGGCGTGGGCATCTTATGTCCTTGGAACCTGCTCTGTGCCATGAGCAGAGCGGGTGCTTCGGATCTAGCTACTGAGGCAGCAGGGCACAAGTACACTATGTAATTGGCATGACCGTGACGAAGGGGGAACTAGGCAGCAGATTACCCCTTTGGAGAAGGAATCGCCTGCATCATTTTATGAACTAATATAACTCAAAACAGCCAGGGCTTTGCACCCTTGCCAGCTGGCAATTCCTCACAACGACAGGGTCAATTCTGATCCTTTTATGTATTACATGAGCAAAGTGGTGAGAGGCAGCATCAAAGATTCGCAAAACCTTCGTAAAAAGCCTTTTGACTGCAGTGAAGGGAAATGCCTGTGCTTCCTTTCTGTACAGTGAAAAACGTTAAACATACTTCTGGTGCCAATGTAAAATGTTACCATGCATCCGTTGGGTGGAGGTAAAATTGTCATATTTCCATTTCAGAAGTCCAGCTTGTAACACTGCTCTTGTATTCTTTTGTAATACTGCCAGAGATATTTCTCTGGACAACAGGGGTGGACTGGCCTATAGGGTACTCTGGAGATTTCCCGGTGGGCCTCTGCACCCTGGGCCTCATTTGTGTGCTATTTTTCCAAATTTTCTCATAGGAAAAGCATTGGGTTTGCTGAAAATGTGTCATATGGGGCCACTTTGAACATTATTTCCAGGGCCGGTTTTGGTGCCCTGTAATTATTTCCAGGGCCTCTTTTAGTTCCCCGTCCACCCCTGCTGGACAACTCAGAGCTGGGCAGGTGGTAAAAGAAGGGCATTTGGCAAATAGCGCCATTACTGCCCAATTCATAATGAATTCCTTAATTTGCAAAAGTAGTGGATTGCGTAAGGAAAAAAGTAATTATGCAAACACACTGGTTTAACCCACATCACGCATGTCACCTCCTATGTTCTTTTCAAACCAACACATTGGGCCTCATTACGAGGAGGACGGTAAGGGGTTAACGGCGCCGGTAAAGGTGCCGGAGCCGTTAACCCCTTACCGCACCATTACGAGGTCCGCTTGCGGGACTCGCTCAGGACGCCTGGTTTTACCAGAAGTCCTTAGCGGGTCCCGCGAGCGGCCCAGCATGCCAACAACGGGCCCGTCATTAATTGAACCCTATGGGGGCTCAAATGGGAATGGGGATGGACCAGGTCCAGGTTCCCTGAATGGGGAAATACCGGGCCCTTCAAGGATATTGGTTGGATATTGGTCCTGTATCTTGCATGTGATCGCTGAATCAAAATAAACATCAAGGTGTATGTCTGAAATGCAAATACTGAAGTCTAGAAGGGTAATATTGATCCCCCAGCTCTGATTAACCATCCCAGCTTCTCTGTTACCCCAACGCCTGACTTGTAACCACTTTCTGCTTCCCCATTGCACAGCGTTCCACTGCTTTCCAGGTGGGTTTGTGCTTCATAAATCCCATACATCCTTGCAAAGTCAAGATTAATATATAGGATACAGGTTCTCTGCAACAGTCTTTTCTCCACCCTTTTCATAGGTCACTAGAATAGGTGGTTGGCACTATACCTGTGCAGGAGTCTGCAATGTCGTTCACATCCCCCAAGTTTGAGCTCTTTGGAAGGACAGAATCGGTGCTAGCGTGAGCGGACTCTAGAATGTACACTGCGCTCCCCGCAATATGCATAAATTAGCAGCTGGTTCACACCTCGATGCTTGTTGCTGAGGGGGCTTTTTCACTGAGGGCCAACCAAGAAACCCATGGCGCTTTTAGTAGCAATGACAGATACAATGATGTGTGCATCCATAGATCTACATTTTCATTTAAATGGATCACTTAAGTAACACTTAAGAGCCCACCTCGGCTTTCATCTTAGAGGGGCAATTGATAACATTGGTGACACCAAACTTGACACATCCATAAATGTGCATTTTCCATGGGATATCCCAGCATCCCACCGAGTGAGGTTCTAGGGAATAGTGCACAGAACTCCTGGGACCATAACACAATGTCAGAGAAGCACTCACCTCCTGAGTCTCACAACATTTCCTTATTTAACAACCACTTTCTCATACATTCCTTTACATGCATGGGCTGGGATAAAAACAAATTAAATTAAATCAATTTCTTATATTGCGCTTCCTACCGGACTCTAGCTTCTAAGCACAGTACCAGAACTGGGTACCAAACCCGTGCTGCTCAGTGTAGGCTTGTTCACAAGACCAGAGCGTTGCCCCTGAGCTATCCTTCCTGGCAGAGATGGTTCACCAAACTCTCTGATGAGCCACTAATGTTTTCCTAAAACCGTAGTGTCTCCCTAATGAAGATTCATAGGGCACCTAACCCATAGCTCTGTTGCTAAGTATTTACCAAATGGGGTCTCCCTTCTGTGTAAGGAACATGCCTGGGAGTCTGTCGTGGGCGGCCTACAGCCCACTCTGCCGAATATAGCACACATCTGTAATGTGCCGGACATGTTCCCTTTCTCTAACAACAGACCCTCTATTGTTAGATTGTATCTCTATTGGGGAAGCTCAACACTGGCGCCCAAGAAAAGTTGTGAGCATCTGGGAGAATGTAAGAAGACTGCGCTTCATGGGACTTTGCCATGCCCATAGTTTGGGTGTATAAGGCTGCCACGAGATCGGCTATGCCCTGGGTTACAACAGGCTGGCACAAGATCTGCTATGCCCTGGGTTACAACAGGCTGGCACAAGATCTGCTATGCCCTGGGTTACAACAGGCTGGCACAAGATCTGCTATGCCCTGGGTTACAACAGGCTGGCACAAGATCGGCTATGCCCTGGGTTACAACAGGCTGGCACAAGATCTGCTATGCCCTGGGTTACAACAGGCTGGCACAAGATCGGCTATGCCCTGGGTTACAACAGGCTGGCACAAGATCTGCTATGCCCTGGGTTACAACAGGCTGGCACAAGATCTGCTATGCCCTGGGTTACAACAGGCTGGCACAAGATCTGCTATGCCCCGGGTTACAACAGGCTGGCACAAGATCTGCTATGCCCCGGGTTACAACAGGCTGGCACAAGATCTGCTATGCCCTGGGTTACAACAGGCTGGCACAAGATCGGCTATGCCCTGGGTTACAACAGGCTGGCACAAGATCTGCTATGCCCTGGGTTACAACAGGCTGGCACAAGATCGGCTATGCCCTGGGTTACAACAGGCTGGCACAAGATCTGCTATGCCCTGGGTTACAACAGGCTGGCACAAGATCTGCTATGCCCTGGGTTACAACAGGCTGGCACAAGATCTGCTATGCCATGGGTTACATCTTCGAAAGAGCTAGTTCGAGAAACAAATGCTTATTTATCATCGAACGTGCCATAAAATGAAGCAAACAGGTGAATGTCGATGTGCCACTTAGTTCACAATTCAGTGCTTCGGTTGACATTTTTTATGCCATTTGTTGGCATTACTCTCGCCAACCAAACTAAGATTCTGCTGAAAAGGTGCGATGAGCAACCAATTAGGGCCGGGGCGTACAAGTGACTTCTCTGCAGTGCCACATATGTCACACAAGTCTCATACCGTGGCACAGGCCATCCATGGGGATGAGCGGGTGGTGGGACACTAGTGCAGGAATTTCAGGACCAAAAATAAAAGATTACTTTTGAGGTGCACGTTTTATTTATTGCTCTGTGTTTTAGCTGTAACCTGTGTGGCTTTACGGCTATGATTTAATTGTATTATGGGACTGAAACCATGCTTTTATATAGTGGTAAATCTACACGTATCAGGATTCATAGACAAAACTGGACCACAGAGGATTCGGACACCTGGTATGAGAGAGAGAGAAAGAAAGAAAGAAAGAAAGAAAGAAAGAAAGAAAGAAAGAAAGAAAGAAAGAAAGAAAGAAAGAAAGAAAGAAAGAAAGAAAGAAAGAAAGAAAGAAAGAAAGAAAGAAAGAAAAAAAGAAAGAAAGAAAGAAAGAAAGAAAGAGGATCGATTGATTTTAGGCCAGGCAAGACTTCATTATAAAGCTCATGTGATTTGGAGAGCCATACATATTGTCTTAAAGGGCTGCATCCGGCCGTGTGCCGTATGTTGTGCACCACTGATGTATGGCACGTATGGACAGATTTCTCAGACCCATATGGAGGCATGCACCCACCGCACCAAAAAACACACGGTACATGACAGCGCGAGGTACCTGTCTGGCCTGCAATGACCATAGGCTGCACTGTCAGCTGGAAGAGTTTGTCCAACACTAGGTGCAGGAACAGCACGAGGGGCTCCAGCCGGGAGGAACTCAGGCCGACGCTGCTGAGTTTCAGCTCATGCTCGAGGGACCCCTCCGGAATCTTGCGGTCCATCACACGAATGGGGAAAGTAACTGGGCCTTCCAGAGCGTGGCAGAGAGTGAAGAACTTTTCCAGGTGGTTGTCCTGTGAACACAATACTGGAGGCTTAGGCATATCTATGAAACGCCTTGACATTTGTTTTTCTCTCATTGCTCAATTCACGATCATATGATAGGTCATGTTTGCAAGCTATATCCCTAATCATATATACTCCATCGATGTGATTAAAAATCCTTTCAAGCTACAGCATAACCTACAGAATTTGCTCTAATTTCTCTAAGTTTACTATTGTAACATCCCCCCTATGATGGATTACCTGTCCATGGATTGTACCGTTTTACTGTGTCTACAAATAAAAACAGATGACCATCTAAAGATTGTACTTTGGTCTTGACTAAAACCTGAACTGTTTCGTAGATGAAATAGAGAATACAATGTTATAATGCATGGTAGATGTTTACGGGCCGCTTGGGAAGAAAAGGAGGCAACAGAGCCCTTAGCATTTGAAGTCCACCTATATACTCCATACTTCATCCATTGAGTTCTTTAGACTTGAGCTTCATACAGTACCTCAAGTGCATGCAATATTTCCTCAATAACACCAACAACATCATAATAGACATATAGTTTACAGTTCATGCTAATCTTACAATGAGTAAGTTGGGACATTACAACTATATCCACATTACATAGTTGGATAGTCGTGGTCTCATTATATTGTACATGAGAGGCGCTCCTTCACTGCTCTCCATGGTTACCTCACATTCTTCTTAGGTCTGGTGTAAAACCTTACCCAAGGATCATCTACTTGTCCAAGGCCCATACGAAGGTCTATCCATACCCCGAGGCCATCCAGTCCGCATGGTCCATCCCACCACGCACGACACCCATCCTTAGCCTCAGGTCCGACCCATACTTTGAAGCCCCTATCTATCATAAGGAACATTCTTAATTCAAGGCCCCTCACTGCCCAAAAGCTCAACCTAGCTCCAAGAACCATCTCTGTTCCAAGGCCCATCTCAAACTCAAGGCCCATCACTAACCCATGCCTTATTCCCACTCCGATTCCCATCTTTGCCTCAAGGCCAAACTCTGCTCTAAGGCTCATCCTCAACTCCAAGGTCCATCATGCACCTCACTAAGAGTTGGAATTAGTGAAGTATGTAATAGCTGCTTCATCTAAATCTTTCAAAATTAAAGGAATTACCATTTCATTACTATTTGGTTTTTAACAACAAAACTATACCGTATTTTAACTCAGTTTGGTATCCTAAAATGTACTTTGTTACGATATTAAACACAACGTTACAGCGTATGGAGGTCAGCAATTGAATTGTCAGATACTGTGCCCTATGACCATCGAGGTACTTATTACAGTATCTGTCTTGGACCTGTTTCTTGACCCCTTCAATCCCTTTACAAGAATGTTCAGGGCTGGGGATATGCACTTGGGTTGTGGCGCATCATAGATTCTGGATTTGAGGATCCACAAGCTTTATTGTAGGGGCGATCTCAACGCAGCATTCCCAAACAGTTCAGAGGCTATTCACAGATGTCCTTGACCATTTCATATGGAGTCTCGAGAACAGATGCATACAGCAGATCAGTGAATTACATCAGTGTTCTGCAGGTGCCTTTCTGCGATAGCCTATGACATCATATGTGTGAGTTCAGACATGGTTTCTTCACAAATGTTACAGGAAGAGAAACTAGAAGAACAAGTTACTTCTTACCTGGTAACGTTCTTTCGATGGGATGTTCCTCCGACGTATTCCTTATCTTGATAGATCATCTCCAGCTTGCTGTCCTCGGAATTTTTTTTTCAGTAGAGGGCGCTGCGCGTCGATGTCCCTCGAGCCGATGTCCCTCGACAGCCTCTGTATCGGCGACGACGTCATCATGCGTATAAATAGACTCGTGCAGCGTCCGTTGCTCAGTTCTGTTTTGACGTTAACAGTTGTTTTACATGAATTGGTTATCGACCCAGAAGGAGCGTAAGCTGTAACCGCAAGGGAAGTTTTACTGAGGGGATGGATGGGAGGGGCGATAAGGAATACGTCGGAGGAACATCCCATCGAAAGAACGTTACCAGGTAAGAAGTAACTTCTTCTTCGAATGGATTGTGTCCTCCGACGTATTCCTTATCTTGATAGACTCCCATAGCAGTGGTGTGTAACTGGAGGTGGGAGTAAAATTGCCATGTTTCCCTTCATGAATGAACAGAGTGCAACACAGCTTTGCTAAATCTAGTCTCTTGGCTAGAGGAGGAATCCAGGTTGTAAAATCTTGTGAAGGTATGTGCAGATGACCATGTGGCAGCCGCACATATGTCTCGAATCGGTTACCCCTCTTTGGAGGGCCGAAGAGGCTGCGATACCCCTGGATGAATGAGCCCTAAGATTTTGAGGAGGCTCTTTTCCTGCCAGTTTGTAACATTCCAGAATGGCTAAAATAATCCATCTGGAAATGGTCTGTTTTGTTATCGGTAAACCCAATTTGTGCCCTGAGTAACCTACTTACAGTTGGTCTGCTTGTCTAATCCTAGAAAGTCTGCTGATGTAAAAGCTCAAAGCCGGCCTTGGGTCCAGCCTATGCAGCCTTTCTTCCTCCTTCCCCGGATGGGGAGGGGGATAAAATGAAGGTAAGGTAATCTTCTGAGTGATGTGGAATTCAGAAACCACCTTTGGGAGAAAATTAGGCTTCACTTGTAGGACAACTTTGTCTTTATGAAAAATTGTATGAGGGGGTTTACAAGATAGAGCTTGTAATTCGCTCACCCTCCTAGCAGATGTCAATGCCACTAATAAGACAGTTTTAAGGGTGAGAAACCTTAGTGAACAAGAGTGGAGTGGTTCAAAAGGAGTATCCATCAGGAAATTTAAGACTAAATTTAAGTCCCATAAGGGAACTTGGAATGGTCTTGGAGGATAGACATTAGTTAATCCCTTCAGAAATTGTATTACTAAGGGTAACTTGAAATACGATGGTTCCTCTGCAGTGCGCTTGAAGATCGATAGCTCTGCGAGATAGCCCTTGATAGTGCCAACCTGAAGGCCCGAATTTGCCAAATAGAGTAGAAAAGATAACACTGTTGGTGTATCACATGAAAAGGGGTCGATATTCTTTTCTCTACACCGGCTGCAAAATTTGTTCCAACGGCAGCGGTATAAAGTCTTTGTTGCTGGCCTTCTTGCCGAAAGCAACACCTCCATGACGTCATCTGGGAGGTCCCAATCCTTGTATCTCAACCTTTCAGATACCAAGCGTGAAGGTTGAGGGTTCTGATGTCTGGATGGAGAACCTGACCACCCTTCTGCGAGAGAAGATTCTCCTTGAGTGGAAGACGAATTGGAGGGCAGATGGACATGTCCAGAAGGTCCGGGTACCACGTTCTCCTGGCCCAGTCCGGGGCAATTAGGATCATGGCTTTCCGGAACCTTCTCAACCTCCTGATCATTTGAGGAATGACAGGGACTGGAGGAAACACGTACAGAAGTGGAAACTCCCAGTCCACTATGAACGCATCCCCTAGAGCCCCTCTCGGAGGAAATTCCCTTGAACAAAACTGATCGCACTTCCTGTTGATGCTGGTGGCGAACAGATCCACTTGAGGGGTTCCCCAAAGGGTGACGATCTGTTGAAGGACTTCCTGAGCTAGTTCCCACTCGTGGGAGACTGTACTCTGCCTGCCCAGAGCGTCCGCTGTCAAGTTTTTCTCTCCGGCTAAGTGAACTGCCGATAGAGAGATTCCTTCTCGGATTGCCCAAAACCAGAGCTGCATCGCCTCTCTGCACAGAGGCAGTGACCCTACGCCTCCTCTTTTGTTGAGGTAGTGCATGGCCACTGTGTTGTCCGTCATTATCAGGACATTTTTCCCCTTGTACAGATGGCAGAAAAGCCTTCAGCACTAGTCTGATTGCTCTCAGCTCTAACAGGTTGATATGTAGTCTGGACTCGGATGGAGACCAACGACCGCTGATGGTCAAGTCGTCATGGGCTCCCCATCCGTGAGTGAGGCATCTGTGACTACTGTTATCTCCGGCCATGGTTGCCAAAACAGTTCTCCTTTCAAGATGTTCTCCTGGCAGGCCCACCACTGAAGGTCTCGAGCCACCTTGTCCGGAACCTGAAGGAGATCTGTCATTCTCCCTGAGAATTGCGACCACTGAGTTCTTAGTGCCCACTGAAGAGATCTCATTCTCAGGCGAGCCTCTGGCACAAGGAAGATGCAGGATTCCATGAGGCCTAGCAACCTCAAAAAGTCGAAAGGGTGGGAGACGTTGGGCATTTTGAAACTTGGTGACCATCTGCAGTATATCTTGAGCCCTCACCTCTGGTGGCAAGGCTTTCACCAGGGAAGTGTCCAGGACTGCTCAGATGAACTGGAGCCTCTGTGATGGTATCATCTGCGACTTCTTTAAATTGAGGGAGAAGCCCAGTTTGTGAAGGAAGTGGCAGACATAATCTAGCTGAATCTGGGCTTGTTCCGAAGCTATAGCTCTGATCAACCAATCGTCTAGGCAGGGGTAGACGTGAATCCCTTCTGTCCTTAGACTTGCAGCCACTACCGACATTAGCTTGGTGAAGACCCTCGGGGCGGAGGTCAGCCCAAATGGCAGAACTTGAAAATGATAATGAGAGCCGCCAATTGTGAACCTCAGGTATTCCCTGTGTTTGAGATGGATTGGCACATGGAAATAAGCATCCTGAAGGTCCAGAGATACCAGCCAGTCCTGAAGCTGGAGGGCCTGAAGGATCTGAGAAAGAGTTACCACCTTGAACTTGTCCTTCCTGAGGAACTTGTTCAATTCTCGTAAGTCCAAGATAGGTCTCAGTCCTCCGTCCTTCTTCGGTATTAGGAAGTAGGGGGAGTACCAGCCCTTGTTCCTCTCCGCTACAGGTACCGGTTCTATGGCACCTTTCTCCAGCAGGTCTATAATTTCCTGCAGGAGGAGCAGATCTGGAACTTTCCGAGAGCTGTTCCCCGGTGGATGACTCTGAAGAATGCGTAGAAAAGGCAGGCAGTAACCTTGGGCAACTGTCTCCAATGCCCAAGCATCTGACGTAATAGCCTGCCATTCCGTCAGATGTTGAGTTAGCCTGCCCCCTACTGGTGTCTTGGGAGGAGAGTCCTCAGAGTGATTTAGAGGCGGCTGATGCAGGTGCCGAGGGTAAAGAGGCACCTGCTGCTGCGGCTTTTGTATTTTTACCCCGTCCACCTCGGGTGAATCTTTTTTGATCTCTTTGAACCGACTGTCCTCCGAAAGCGGAATAAAAGCGAAAGGACTTACCTCTCCAAGAGATTCCTGAGGGGCGATATGGCGTTTGACGGACTGCAGCTCCCAGGGATTTTGCTGCTGCTTTGGATGTCTGTAACTTTTCTAGGCTGTCATCCGCCTTCTTACCAAACAAAGAAGAGCCGTCAAAGGGCATATTTAAAAGTCTGGCTTGTACATCTGAAGCAAACCCAGACTTTCACAACCACGCAAATCTGTGGGTTGTAGTACTTGCCGTCATGGCCCTACTGATGCTGTCAGCAGAATCTATGCCAGTTTGAAGGGATTCGCACATTGCGTCTTTACCATCCTTAATGATGTTTAGAAACGCTTCCCTTTCTTCTCCCTCTGGGAGGCAGTCAGCCGCTGATGAAGCACACTCCCAAAGTGTATGGCTGAACCTTGCGAGCGTACAAGTAGCGTTAATAGATTTCAACGCCATGCTACATGCAGAAAAAACTTTCTTAGCCATAGAGTCGTATCTTTTGTCATCCCTGTCCTGTGGAACAGTAGGGTATGCCGATCTACTGCCTGATGCAGTTGCTGCTTGAACAACCAGACTCTCTGGAGTTACCCTATATTTGGCTGATAACTTTTTGTTAACCGCCGGCATAACCTCAGGAGTTTCCCAGTTAGCCAATATTTTTCTTTGTAATGCAGCGTGAAATGTAACCACAGGATCCTCCTGTGGGCCTTTAACTAAAATGTCTGTAAGGTCATCCTGTTGGAATGCAGGTGAAGGTGTAGACCAACCCATGAATTCTATAATTCTTGCCATTAAAATTCTGTAAGGGGTCTCAGCATGTTCCCCTGGGTCTGGTTTGGCAAATTCTATTTCTGGGGAAGTATCTAACCCACTTGCCTCATGTAAGGATTCTCGAAGGTCCTTCAACCTATTTTCCTCAGAGGTAAATTCCTCTGGTTCTGGTGTTGCAGATCTCTGCAACCCAAAGGGTCCTTCTTGAATCAAATCCTCCCCTTCCTCATAAATTGAAGACAAAGGTCTGAAATGATCAGACCTTGGAAATGGCTTAAATCCCATTTCCAGAGCAGAAGGGGATAAATTAGTCATAATTGGTTGGGAAAATGTCGACGTCATCGACGCGGACGTTAAAGGCTTCGAAAACACCGAAAAAGGCGTCGAGAAGATTGGAAGTGGCCTCGAAGAACTCGAGAGGATCGGGATCCTACTCGAGGTTGTCGATGACCTCGAAGTCATGTTAGAGGCTCTGGGTATGACCACTAGCTGTGAGGTAGTGACGGCCGTGGGTTTACTCTTTTTCGGCGTCGGCGTCGAAGACGGCGTCGATTCGATCGACCTATGCGTCGATGAGCCCTTCGATAATGGCGTTGATGATGCAGATTTATGCGTCGAAGGGACCTTCGACGATGGCATCGATGGCACAGTGCCTTTGCTCGAGGGTTTGTGACGCTCTCGAGTAGTTTCTTTCGCCGGGTGCAACGACTCGCGGCGTTTAGATTTCTCGGGTCTTTCACCCAGGGTATCACCCTCAGCTGTCTTCGAGGGGGTCGAGGCCGCTTTTTCGAAGACGCTAAGCATCCTTTTACAGAATTCCTCCCACTCAGCCTGAGAGCTATGTTTTGTGGGGCAGGTGACTCTTTCCGGAGAAACAGAAGAAGACGAGGAAGGGGATCTTCGACGTCTCTTACTTGAATGCTTGGATCTCGAAGAGTGATGGGAACTGCTTCGAGACCTAGAACGAGAATGTTTCCTGTGTCGGCGAGGAGACTAATGTCTCGACTCTGCCGAGGAAACTTTCGAAGGAGTTTTAACTGTCTTACCTCTCTCAAGCTTCCCCTTACGCTCCTTCAAGGCTTTTGCCGTCATGGACATGCAGGCCTCGCACTCCGATGCTCCGATCCCAGGCACCACAAACAGATCCTGTGAGGATCTGTCAATGACATTTTCTTTCCACAGTCTTGACATTTTTTGAAGCCGGACCGTGGAGTCGTCGGTTCGGATGAGGAAGCCATCGAGTAAGAGTTGGTATTCTCGAGGAATAATGAAGAATATATTTTCTGACTAACGAACTGAGCAACGCGATTCCGAGGCCCACGAAGCGCGGAAAAACGGAACTGAGCAACGGACGCTGCGTGAGTCTATTTATACGCATGATGACGTCGGCGCCGATACAGAGGCTGTCGAGGGACATCGGCTCGAGGGACATCGACGCGCAGCGCCCTCTACTGAAAACATTTTTCCGAGGCCAGCAAGCTGGAGATGATCTATCAAGATAAGGAATACGTCGGCGGACACAATCCCTTCGAAATAGGGGTTTTCAATTTCAGAGGTGCATACAATTCTTTGAAAGGATCATTGATATTTGAAGCATCCTATGTTTTCAGACACAAAAACTGAGTATTTTTACGGATATGGGGAAATTCCAAAAAAGGTCATGCCATCCATCAGGGTATTTCTAGGGATGCCCTTTCATATTCTGGGTTCAGGTAAAGAAACCTCAGGATCTTATCAAAAAGCAAATTGTACCAGTATGTTCTCGGATTCTACTCACTCACTCACTCACTCACTCACTCACTCACTCACTCACTCACTCACTCACTCACTCCCATAAAATAGAGGGGGAATTGATCTCTGGCCTGACTGGTTTGCTTGGAAAAGGACACATTTGGTTAAGCATCTCCATAAACCTGATCATGACCCCAACCTCCTAGTGGTGGCTGTATGACATCTAGCATCCCCTATACCCTGCCACAGGCCGTAGACCTACAACTCAACCCTGCTTTTATAACTCAGTTTCACAAGGTCGCTACGGCACAGACATTCGAAGTCTCTGAGGTTGAGCTGCTTGTGAGCCAAAGATCAAACACTACACTTCAAATTAAACAGGATTTTGAACTGCATTCAAAACCAATGAAACTGCCTCACATGTGACACTTACCTGGGTGTGAATTGATGAAACCGCCTGAAGCTCAATGTTAAATACCCCTTTGTGTCCTTCAACCCACTTAATCGGGGGAGTCTGTGCTGGAACCTTCTGCAATAGGCATAAAAGATAATGTTGGTTAGCAAGGTTCCTTGCTTTATGGCCATCAGGATGACTTTTAGTCTGCTTAAAAGAATAAACTTACAATTATTAAAACCTTTTATATAACTATTTTAAGATTTCTACCAAACCTTTTTCACGCAAACATGTGTCAGCTGTAATTAACAGAATCACACCTGCGTTCACTTTGAAGGACATACATGTTACCCAACACTGTCACGAGTGACATGCTAGTTGTTTATTTTTAATTTTATTTATTTATGATTGGTTTATTACAAACCTTTCACATTTCACTAAAGCATAAACCATGTCATCAATTCCGTACCATACAAAATTACACAATTCAAATATCAACCTCCTCATTTCTCCAGGGGTATCCTTATTACAATTTGAGAACCTCATCTAAATGTTTTATCACCGCAAAAATCATAGATGGCTTATTGCCCATTAAAACATTCCACCATTCCTGAGACGTCAGCGTTTTTACATTGTCCACAAATCTACCTAGATAACATGTTCTCACAGATGACAAGCTGCTGCAACATGTTACTATATGCTTCACCGTCTCGATTGTTCCTGACTTTACACAAAACCTACATACAGAGTCTTTCAAGTCAACATGCTTCGGCCTGAACAGCAGCTCCTTGCTTGGATATAAGTTCAGGCGTAGATGTAGGAATTGGTTTCGGTAGTGAGAACTAGGAAATTTGGCCAGATATTTTGGTACCACATTGACAGCTCGACATTCATTACTCAGATTTAAAGACAGTTTACATGTTTTACTCTTATCTTGGGTGTCAATCCAATCCTGGCGTCAAAGTTTAACATGTCAATTGATTTTTCCAAGGCATTTAAAAAATTCGTGCATTTGAATTTCCAAGTCTCGAGAAGCTAATCAGCCTCCTTGTTCTCATGAGTTCTTAATATTTCAAACGGAGGAAGGAAGTCCATTATCGCACATTTCCAGAAGAAGGATAGCATCTTCCAAAGTGCCACTGAGTAAATTGACTGCAGTCCCAGCTCGCATCTGATCAGGGGGACTTCTTTTAGGAGCCGAAGAACCCTCCTACAGAGGACGCTTTCTAGCACTTTCCAAATTTGCCAGGGGAGGTTTAAATCTGCTTCTGCTCCATATGTTAAGATCACAACAGCCTTTTGTTTGTAAAAAGGCAAGAGAGGTAGAAAAGTGAACTTACCATATCCCGCATGCAGCACTACACCTTGGGCTGCCAGATCTTTTACTCTAGTGTGGCTATTAGGTGGTGCTAAGCCAAAACGATTGCATTAGAGTACTGCTAGGGAGAAATGGCATATGAGGGTGAACACAAAGCTTGTAGGTGTTGTTTGTTTATTTACCCACCCATTGATTACTCATGGCCATACTAATCCTTATGGCCATTCCCACCCACTCCCTGTCCCTCCCCGCCCAAACAACGTACTCCTGGGATCTCGTTGAGCTAGCTTTACCAAGCCTTACCATCAAACATTGTGCTGCAAGTGCCTTCCAGTATTTTTTTTTAAGCAGTCTTTTGAGAGTTAATGACTGAATTGGAGCTGCAAACGCACTACAGCTGTCATAAAAATGTTTTAACCAGGTCCTTCAGCCACTCGATTTATAAGCACTATGTGTGTCCTTTACTGAAGTCCTGTTAAAAACAGGCATTGGTAAAGCCAACAGTTTTGGCTTGTGTATAAGTATTAGGCATTTGCCAGGTACTGCTATTATATGCCCAGGTGCTCGCACCATTTTACAGCTGCTACCAAAGGTGGACAGGAAAGGCTAAGATAGCAGTGCCTGGCAATTGCCTTTCCGATGCCTACACAAACTGGCTGACTAGGACACCTTGCATTAGATGATGGAGGAGAGATGCAGCACACCAAATCACACCTTAGTGTCTTTCCTGCCAGTGGCGGCATAAGCATGCTTTGCTGATTCCCCCAGATATTCATTGCGGGCTGAAGGATTGTCAAGAGATTAAAATGGAATGACTCCCTTGAACCAAGCCCATAAAATGCTCCGGTACCGTTTGACACCTCTCTGTACATTTTGCAGTCACTGGACACAGTGCTCGAAACTACTAGGACAACAGACTTTTATGATTGTTGGTGTTTGCAGTCAAAATTAAGTAGAGGTTTCTTCTGACAACCAAGGTGTGTTTTTCCCTGTAGGTTGATCATCAGTTCATTCTGATTTCTGTCTCTCACAGGACTCCCAGTCTTGTGTCTATATTTTCATTCTTAGTGTTTTCCAAGACTCCTTTTTGTTTCTTTCAACATCAGAATCTTTGAAGAGAGGGCTAGGCAGAGGGAAATTCCAAACATCAGACTGCCATTTACTTTCCATGTCCATGTTGTTGTGTCCTGTCCCACCTGCAAACACTGTAAGAGAAGCACTATTGAAGTCCCAGTAGGCTGGGGTCATTGAAGGAAGGAAAAGGGGAGGAAGAGAAAGAGGACTGCACCAAGATAAGTCTCAGTTATGCCCTTGATTGGCATTGGTCCCTTTTCTGGCATGATGGAGTCTCTATGTGAGGAGCATCGGCTCTCCAGGGAGACGGGTGTTGATCCTTTTTCATCCCTATTAAATGCCTTGAGAGGGTTGCCGATAAAGTCGCCCCATGGTTCCCTCATTTTAGTAGACTCAAGCCCTCTGAGATGTGGTATACTCTGGAGCTGAGAGCCCAGAGCCAGGTTCGTAGACGCCTGGAGAGAAAATGGCACCTGAGATATGATGTAGACACATGCAATTTTTATAAGCAAGCTGTGCTCTGCCATCATCAGAAGATTCACTCTGCAAAAGCTACATATTACGCAACTAGGATTACTGAGGCATCTTGTGCCTCTAGAGAATTGTTCCAGGTAGCTAAGGCGCTAATAGTGTGTCCAACCGGGAATTTAGTTAAGCATCCCGAAGCTCAGCTGAGATGTGACGAGATTAGTACTGTTTTCCAGGAAAAGATTGCTGATATTCACAAGGCCATTAATGTTCGTCATACTGGGGAGACAGCTGTAGTGACCGTGGAGAGAACTGGCGCTGTCTCCACATCTATGGCAAATAACTTCGAACTTCACCCTATAATGGACGAAGTTATAGGAAAGGCCCTTCTGAGCCTTAAATCAGCTTCCGCGTTAGATGCAGTTCCTTTGCACATTTTTAAAGCCTTGCCCCCCTGAGTTATTGGCATACTGACTTAAGCAGTCCAATATTCTTTCTCGATGGGCGTGGTTCCGCCTGCACTGAAATTTGCTGTGGTTCTGCCCCTTCTGAAGAAAGCTAATTTGGACCCCAGATTGCCAGCAGATTACAGACCTATCTCTCTGCTTCCTGCGATGATGAAGTTGTTGGAGGCAGTGATTACTCCCCAGGTCTCCTTGTTTCTGGAAGAGAATGACTCCCTGCATCCATTCCAATCAGGATTCCGCCCCAAGATGGGGACTGAGTCTGTGATGATCTCCCTGTTGGATGATCTCGCACTGCTTCGGGACCGTAGAGAAACTGGACCCCTCATTCTCCTAGATCTCTCTGTGGCATTCAATACTGTGGACCATGAGATTTTATTGACTAGGCTTGAGCAAGCAGGCATAACTGGCCCCATTTTGGCAGGGTGTCGATCTTTCTTTACAGGTCGCGCTCAAGCGGTCTCCTTTCAGAGTTTCCACTGTTCACATGTGGAGTTACTCTGTGAAAATTCTTTCTTTGCCCCCCCTGAAAACCGGACGACTCTGGTGATATCTACCACAATCGACCCGCTGGATTATTATGGCATCTATCTGGGACAACCTAAGTACCAGATTCAGCGGATGCAAGTCTTGCAGAATTCTGCAGTCCGATTGGCGCTTAGGGTGTCTCGGCTGACTCCTTTAGCTCTGTTACATTGTCTGCATTGGCTTCCGGTGGCGGCTCGCATTGAATTCAAGATCTTGTGTGTTGTCCGAGCCGTGCAAAATGTGGGTCCTCATTTTTTGAAAAATAAATTGGAAAGATATTGTCCTACGAGAAATCTACAGTCGGACTCTCATTACCTTCTTAGGATTCCAAAATTTTGCCGGAAGCACCTGGGGGGGTGGGGTTTGTTCTTTTTCTGTACTGGCGCCCAGTCTATGGAATGTTCTTCCACTAGGCTTAATAACTCTAGCTGACTATCTTCCCTTCAGGAGAGCCCTGAATATGCATCTGTTTAATCTGTTCCTGCCTCTCTGCTAGAGCATTTGGCACCTGAGTACTCTGAGTTCAGCCCCCTCCTGCTAGCGCCTAGACGCCCTATGGGCCTTAGTTGCGCTTTATACATTTTTTATAATTATAAGAGTTGCAATACTTGGCGGTCTAGCCTGTTTTTCCCAGCAGGGGCAAGGACTTGCACATCTGACTTGGACCAGCACCGCCCATACGGTCCATTGACAGTACTAACATTAACACAGAGGACTACTGATCTATTAGCTATCATACATGCCAACATTATCCATTGCTTCAGGCGATGTTTATCCAGTCCTGGTATTACCTTTGGATTCTGGGACTTGCAGTCCTGAGTTTATAAAGTGGAAATCTAGTACTACAAATCCCAGACTGTACAGTTTAAATCAGGACTGGACTAAAGTCTCCTGAATGGAACGGATAATGTTGGCATGTATGAACTAATAACCTTATGTCAAGTTAAGTTTGCTCGCATCCTAGTCCCAGAGAGCTAAGTTTTGTTCCTTGGTAAACTGTATTGTCCTCGACATCAACAATTTCTAAGCGATCAAGCCATCCTAGCGCTTAGCCTGCTTCCTGGCCTACATCCATTGTGGTGTATTGTGCTAGGTGTAGTGTTTCTATATTTATTTTAATACCTCAAGATAGCACGCCAATAGACTAGTTATTGAGCCAAGTTGAAAACGTTTCGTGCATTGGACACGTTGATGCAGAGGAACAATACAAGGGTGGTAGTGGAAATGGCCCAAATTGAGTTGGAAGTCAAGGTTGGGGTGAGAAGCACATTTTACATGGCCAGTACCTCTGGAGAGTGCATCCAGTAGTTGAAGGGCAACTTGTCCAGTGCCACAGGAAGGCAATACGTGCCAGTTTGGAGGCGCTCATTTATCAGAATCGGCAGCCACTGAAACAGATGAATAGAAATTATTCGATAAGCAGGGAAAGACAAAATATCAATTATTTACAATCAAAAAGTCTTTAGTATATTCTTGCCAGTCTACTGCCAAGTGTTGCAGCAGTCCATGTACCAGCCTTCCCAAAAACACCACCTGAGAGTTACATACTGTGTAAAAACCATGCAACAAAGATTCAGTTAAACATGAAGAAGTCAAAATCACACAAGAACTGATCAAACAACAAGATATTTACTACTCATGGTAAAGGATACCCACTATAAAATTAAAAAAAATCAAACACGACCCCGATAGGGCACCGTTCTTAAGTAGTTGGCCCTTATTGGATACAATGTTATATTAGCCACACACCCTAAAATGGTCCAGTGGGGCACTAGGTAGCGCACCAGCTTTCATGGAGGCACATCCACATCAGTGAGAGGGCTCAGGCCCCGGAACACAATATAATGGAACTAGGTACCACATTCACAGTCCACCCCGAGTACATTGAAGCTGTCCCTGTAGGCAATGCTTTCCACGTTTCAAAACTTAAGTTACAATGATATGATATTATGATATGATAGGTTATTTATAATGTGCTTAATACCCAGAGGTTTCTAAGCGAGGACCGGGGATCGAACCTGTATTGCCCTGTGTCATCTTGCTTCCAAGGCGAGCACATTGCCCCTAAGCTATCCTCCCGAGAATAAATTGAGAAAACATTGACAGTAATTAAAATGTTCTCTATGCACTGTGGTTTAACTAAAATGAGAAACAATAGCCAGTAAATAAAACACTTTCTGTGTATTGTGGTTCAACTAAAATGAGAAACAACAGTCAGTAAATAAAACACTTTCTGTGTATTGTGGTTCAACTAAAATGAGAAACAATAGTCAGTAAATAAAACGTGTTCTTTGCACTGTGGTTTAACTTACCAAGTTTAAGATGTCGGCTGCTATTTCTTTATATCTTTACATTAGACAGTGAATCCTTTCATTAGAACCCAAGGGCCTGGATGGCCAGAAGAACCAGAACTATTCTGCACTATTTACATTTCTAAACAACAGGCTTGCCTATCTTTGACTTTTGGTTCTACACATTTAAGGCGCTTGCAGGGTACTCGATGGGCACTTTGGTTCCACTGCACTAGTAGCACTTAAAGTCATTACCAGTTTGGGATAGTAGAGTTTTTTTTACGATGGATCAAGTTACACAACATTCTTACATTTCATGAATGGACAGTGAGTATGTGTTTTTTTTTCTGAAGCATCATAGTGTCTTTCTGTGCAGCCCGATACTTGGTTTTCCATTTATTATTTACTTTGTTATAGGTATTTAATGTGGCACAAACCCAGCTCCAAGGGTCAGCTGAGTACTTTGGTAATGCAGTAGGACCCTTCTACAATACCTAGGTTTGTGCAACATCAAATATGGGGTGCTGTACATCAAACATCATGGTGTGTGGAGTCTGGACTAGACAAACTAGACAGTGACCTAGAAGGGAGGGCCAGGAACATTTGAGCGGAGAAAAGTTACAACACAATGTTGCGTTACTTCAGGTTTAGACTTTGTAAATCAGGTATAAGGCAGCAGGAGCAAATCAAAAATGCATGGATCAGGTACGTTTGACCCTGTTGGTCTTTTTGCTGCATTATTTGCAGCATGATTTTATGCCCGTCATTCCCCCTTCCCACGAACCCCACCGCTTCCTGCCTTCCCACTACACTAAAAATCATTTTTTAATGTACCCTTAACCCTCACCCCTAAAGAAAATGCAGCAAAAAATGCATCAAAACCGATGTTTCACCAAATGCTGTGAAATGGCTGCACTCAGTTGGGCAGATAACCAAATGCTCATGGGCACCTCTGATTTACTTCAGTGCAAATCTCTGAGAATCAGCCATCAGGTTGCACGCTCCAAAATCAGCATATTTGCTACCAGACCACATTCCCTCCAATCAAAGGGACGCCATAAATAAGGGCGTGGTGAAACTTCAGAAGGTTAGCTATTGTGAAGACATCATGAAGAAAGACACAAACCACAGATTCAGAATTTAAAATAAACACTTTATTAACTTAAATTTCAGGGTGGAAAAAGGCTTAACTTGTCCTATGCTAAGGTGGGATTTCCCTACCTAAATAAAGCTAAGGAAGGTCTGAGTCAAACTAGAGTTCAACTTAAGAATCTGTCTGTGTCCAAAACCTATACTCTCCCTCACAACTAATCTATACAATGTGTAGGGATGTCAGCAACCAAAATAAACTGTGTCCAACATAAAGTTCTGAGCTTCTTCCAGCTCAGACCTTCCTTTCAGATCCCCCAAGTGTAAAACAATTCCAACAAAAAGTCTTGAAATTACCTTTCTTAAGTTCAGGATGATACAGTTTTAACCAGTACTCGGGGCTCCCTTCCCCAAGTTCCAAGTAACACAGATCCAAGCACAAGAACCTTGAGACTCCGTCCTCAAGTCAGTAAATGTTTCAAGTCTCAGGGTTCCCTTCCCCAAGCCTTAAATTCAGTATCACAAACATATCCTTTCTCTTCTTGGGGTCCTTTACCACACGTGCACCCTCTTTTTATGGTTGGTTCTCATGTGAATATCTTGACTGTGTTCCATTAAACTTCAGGGTTCCAGCTAATTCAGCTTTCAAGGCATATTTCTGTTATATGTAGTTTTCACACAATTTGGTATTAAATATGCCTGTTTTTGGTTCACTGTTAAAGTTCCATTCACTTTAGAGTTCAGCATGTAATAATGTTACTTGCATTTAACGTTTCATTCATTTTAGAATTCAGCATACACTTGTTTGTCTTGAATTTAAAGTTCAGTTCATTTAAGGATTCAATGTGTAAGGTTTGTAAGGTTTTCATTCAGTTCAGTATTCAATAGACGTGGGTTGCACTCGTGAAACAATTTCAACTGAACTCGCTGTTTAATATTCTTTTAGTTTGGTTCAGACACTTTTGAAAACGTGTTTCCTTAAACACGCAACCACTCAGATACAAAGTATTACTGATAGTTCAACAGTTGACAATGGTTTAAATTGGAGACCTTCAAAAACATGTTACTTCAAACACATGACCACTCTGATACAGAGTATTCCTTTAGAATAGAAAAGTTAAAACGCTTGCGCCCCCGGTTTCTCACTTGTTAGAAACTCACCAGTCGAGTTCACAGGTTTCCCAGCAGCGCGGATAACACAGCCTTCTGCTTTTGCGATCAAGGGTCCAACTCCTGCCCCTGAGGCACTTCTGTGTTGTCCTCTTAACACGCATATTGAACACCAAGAAAAAGGGACAGCCTCTCCACATGGCTCCCTTCACATCTTTCCGTCTGCTCCATGGAGCCCCAGCACCCACGCCACACTCCCACAGGCCGCCTCCCCCTGCAGACATCAGCGTCTCAGCATGCTTCTCAAATAGGATTCCCTGCTGCTTGCACCAGCCTTTTTGCCGCTTCTACTGTCGCTCTTCTTGCAGACTCTCACAGTTCTTAGCAGGCATCTTCCTCGTCCCAGTACCAGAGTGGTAAAAGCGTGTAGTCTTCATTGTTTTTAGTTGCCTCTTCTTTGTCCCAGTACTGTCAAGTGTCATTTGTGGAGAAATGAGGGGAACTGTCTTATAACAGCCCATGAAGGATGAGGAAGGGTTGGGTTGGTCGTCAATAGGAAAAGGGGATACCATGTCTCGCACAACTGCACCCCACTCCAGTCCCCTCCACCCAGGTGATCCTCCTTTGCTTCTCCACCCCCAGTGTTGGTATCCAAGAGCGATGGCCTTTCCCTGGCCACCTGCGCAGAGGATCCGAGGGGGTTAGGAGAGAGAATACCCTCCTGTTTCTCACACTATGTATATGTAATCATGGTTGCTGCAATATGTACTAGAGTACTATATGATTAAATGTCCTTTTGCTATACAATGATGCTACACAATCCCTGCTCCCGACTTATACATGGCTGGAAGAATTGGGGTGCAAAGTTAGGCTTAAGCACAGGGAAAATATGTGGAAGGAGTGCAAGGGTTCTCCAAAGGTTCTATGCTATTATATCTGTGCTTACAAATCTGTAAACATGTCCCTGGAAAATGTATACAGTTTAAGTGTCGATCGTATGTAAAAATGAAATCAATCATATTTCTGTTCTGAAACCTTTCAACCAAATCAAACAAAATGTGTCATAATCTTTATATTAAATAGAAAAGAAATCTAGAAAACATGAGGGAAATTGTAAACTAAACAAACAATAATTATCTTGATTATTATTTTTAACAATCATTACAACATTGAGTAATAATTGTATTATTTGTGCTTTTCAGTATTGTTTGGAACATCATTCTCGTACAGTGGAGTGGTAACCGTCGGTAGCCCTTCATTCTGTACAGGCCATGCATGAAACTAGTAAGTCAAGGGGTCTGCAACCTGTGACTTTGCAGATGTGTCAGACAACGATTCCCATGAACCTTCAACATTGCCTATGCTGGTTATTGCTGATTGGAGTTGTAGTTAAAGACAGGTTGCATATCTATGGAGTAAGCAGTGGGTTGGGGAGCACACCCTACTACTGCTGCACACGTATTTCTTTGTTTATAGGCACGTCTCCTTATGCTAACATTTGGTTTAATTCACATTACTAAAATACATTTTGCAGTCATTAAGTTATTTTCAAAGTATTTTCAAACTTTGCAATTGACCCTGGTTGTCCTTGTCAGACGGTCATAATATTTACTCGCCCAAATGTTTGATGCCCAATTAGCAAAAGTAAAACTACCCTGTTATAAGTGTCAACGGATGATCCTCCCAGTCCTGAACAGTACAGAGTAAATGGCATTTTGAATATATTTAATAGTACAGAAGGTGATCAGGGAAACCATTTAATGTGTTGGCACTATAAAGGAAAATGGTGGTGTATTCCATAGGTCATATCCAAAGGTTGTGAATTTCAGACTGTGGAAAAAGCAGGATTCATGTAATGTAATGGTCATTTGTATAGCGTCTTTTCACATTGGTATGGTCTCAATGCGCTGTAGGTGAATGCCCTTAGGGGACCAATGCCCAGGTATGGGAAATTCATCAGTGTAGTTTTGAATGTGTGTGTGCATGTTAGCAGATACGAATGTAGGTAGGGGTGGCCAGTCCCTGCTATTGACCCATTATGAGCATGCATGTGGATGGGTGCTGTGAGGTAGTCTAGAGAGTATGCGAGAACAGGAGACTCATTATGTGCGCAGCTAGACCGAATTTGATTTATAACAGGATTTAGCTTATATTAGGGAGAAGTAGTGCACTGCCAAAAGTCACAGAAGGCCAAAAGATGTAGGCGTTAAAAGCAGTGCCATTTGCCAACAGAGAACTGTCATATCCGTGGAAATAACCAAAGACACCAGGAGTCTGGTTATTGTACATGGCAGACTCAACTCTTTTAGGGAAAGCTGCCATTACATTGCAATGAATGTTGACATGTTTGAAGCATGTGGCCTACCATTATTGAACTACAGAGCACCCACACAAAGGACCTTGGGCAAAAGCTATATTGCCTAATTTTTGCCCCAGATCATGCACTATGAAGGCACCATGAAGCAAGACACAGAGAACAGACTTAAAGTTCAAACAAAAGGTATTTATTAACTTAAATGTCGGGATGGTAGAAGGCCTAACTTGCCCTATGCTAAGGTGGGATTCCTCTGCCTGAACCAAACTAAGGAAAGTCTGAGTCAAAGAACTCAACTTAAAAGTCTGTCTGTATCCAAAACCTATAGTTGCCCTCACAACTAACGCTCAACAGTGATTCGGAAAATCAAAAATCAAAGAAATGGTGCTCAGCACAACGTTCTGCGCTTCTTCCAGCTCTCAGCTTATTTTTCAGCTCCCCTTCCAGAAGTTCAAGAAAGTGCCACAAAATGTCTTAGGATTTACCTTGTTCCCGTTCAAACAGTTCCACAAACTCCTCAGGGCTCCCTTCCCCAAGTTCAAAGTAGCACAGTTCAAACAAAAGGGGTCTTGAGGCCCTATCCTCAAGACTGTAGTTGTAGTTCATCAAGTCTCAGGGTTCCTTTCCCCAAGACTTCAATTTAGCAACGAATATGTGATTCAAAGTTCAACTTAACTCTAGGTCAACCTGACCCTCCTTCTGCTTTGCGTCACCAGTTCACTTGCTGTGCTACTTCTTGGTTGGTTTCACAGTGTCCTTATCTTTCACAATGTAGGACCCACTGGTCTAGGTGCAATTGTCAGACCACACGGTCCACCTATTACAGGTTGCGCAACCAGGGACCCTTGGCTCGTCAGCCCACACAGGTTCCTCTGCATTTGCCCCTGTGTACCAAGTCATGTTTCTTTAGTTTCTCCTTGTTGGCCTCTTGGTTCTCTGTGCAGTATTTACACACCTCTTGCCAGTAATTGGCCTTGCCGCACTGCATTCACTCACAAAGTTCACTTTGTGGTGGTCCTGTTTATGCCCCATCTTTGGTTACACTACTTCACACTTGTTCCTTTCCCCATAGGTTGCTTTCATATGGGCATTTTTCATCTTTAGCCTTTATTGGATCTTGGCTTTGACTATAAAGTTTATATTTCAACTCAATATTCAATATGGGTTTAAAGTTTAGGTTTTCAGTAAATTCAGTATTTAATCTGATTGGTTTAAAACTTCCATTAAGTTCGGTATTCAATATGTATAGTTTTACTGCTATTTTCAACTTCCATTCATTTCGATATTCAATATGTAAAGTTAGCCCTATTTTAAAACTTTAATTCATTTTGGTATTCAAAATGTATTGTTCAGCGCTATTTGAACACTTCCATTCAGTTTGGTATTCAATATGCAACTCATCTTGCTTTGAAGCCTTCATTCATATGGCGCTTTGTTAGTTGTACGCAGCCTGCCCAGAACTCACCGGTTTCCGAGTGTCGTTTCCCCCAACACTTACTGGTCTGCAGCATCTTGCCCCAGTGGCTCTTGCTGCTTATTTGGCTTCCCAGGCTGGCACTCTGACCTCTGTGAGCACCGCTCGAATGCCAGTTTGACTTCTGCATTTGCCAGCAACTTTGCTGCTTCTGGGTGGATGCGGGCAGCATCCTGCCTCTCTCTCTGTCTCTATCACTCTCTTTTCGTTTGCAGCTTCCAGCTGCTCAAACTCCACCACAGAGACTGCCACACCTCAGGGATATCGGCCGGCACCCTGGTTACACTTCAGGTCCCACCATGGCTGCCTCCTCACAGAAAGGGTCCCCTGGTTTCTCCTACAATGGGCTCCCTGTTGCTTTCCTTCTGACTTCATTGTTATCCCTGTATACACCTGCAGCCCCTTGACAGACTGCAGGTGTGGATGTCTAATTAGACTTGCCTGACCATGATTAAGGGGACATGTCTGACTCTCAACATACTTTGCAGGCATCTTCCTCGTCTCAGTGCCAAGTGGTGAAATGAAGGGGTAGTGTTCATTACTCCGAGCCTCCTCTTCCTCGTCCCAGTAGTTTCAAATGTTATATGTGCGGAAATGAGGGGAGAGGTCTTGCAGTAACCCATAAAGTTCGGGGAGGGTTAGGTTGGTCATAATTAGGGAAAGGGGGATACCATGTATCGCCTACGGTTACCCCACTCCCAATCTCTGAGGACCCTCCACCTAGGTGATCCTCCCCCGCTTCTCCACCCCCAGGGTCAGGATCTGAAAGCAATGACCTTTTCCTGGCACCTGAGAAGAGGAGCCTGGGGGTTTAGGAGTGAGAATACCCTCAGGTTTCTCACAGCACATGGTCTAGCAATATTGGACTACAGAGTACTCACACACATGATCTAGTGCAATAGCTATACTGCAGAATAATTGCCCCAGATCATGCACATGGTCCAGCATTATTGAATTAAGGAATACTAACACACAGGATCTCGTTGAATAATTATATTGCATAATTATTGCCCCAGATAATGCACATGGTCTAGCATTATTGAATTAAGGCGTACTAGCACACAGGATCTCGTGAAATAGATATATTGTAGAATTACTGCCCCATACTATGTATCTGCCAGAATAATGAAAAACTTGTGAAAATAAAATGTTGTATTCAATGATGCATGCAGTGATGACTCTCAGACAGAGGGGGCCATTACACCTTTTCCAGTATCCTGCTGGTAATTCTGGCTAAATACTGGGAAAGCTGAATTACTGTCTCCACTGCCCAATATCCCGATGTTACTCGGATATTAGTGTTGGCGGAGTAGCAGTAACTTCCCATTCCCATGGAGTACCATAGTACCCCATGGGATGGGAACTATTGAAGTACCGGCACCATTAGTAACGGTGCCAGTGCTTGAGTGATTTCTCTGCCAGTAGGGGGCATGAACTCCTGGCAGGTCGGGCCTGCCGGTACCACAAAACTCAGAGTATGATGGTCTGGAAAAGGTGCCAGTAAATGTTTTTACTGGCACCTTATTTCCAGACCAGCATGCTCGTAATGACCCCCAGTATCTTCCATGTAAGGCTGTTCATTGGTTACAGCAAAGATCAGTGGTCTTCTAAGCAAGTGTAATATAAATCAGTAGCAGTATCCACCAGTCATCAATTTCTTACCTTGTCAGGTCTCTAGTCTAAACTGTTTTCATGGAACACTCATCCAGCCAGCAGATGGAAGTTCTGTGATGTCATTGGCTTGCTTACTCAGGCAGAGAAGTGCAAGATATAACATAGATGAACGGAAAAGCCAAACAAAATCCAGCTGGACATTCTACAGCTTACTATTTAAGAACAGCTAAATAAGTGATCTGCCACATGTAGGCTCGGGAGCAACATGTTGCTCGTAGCACCCTGAAATGTTGTTCAGCAGTTGCTCTGGGCTATTGTATGGAGGCCAAGAAGGAGAAAGTGCTAAATAAATGCAAGACAAATTGCAGTGTAGGATGAGCCAAGAAAGTGAGGAAAAGCTAGCTAACCAGCTTGCTCTGGCACATAGGCATTACATATTACTTGTTGTGGATGCATCATCATGGTAGGCTGGGGTTGGATGGTCACATGCATCTGCGCAGCAAAGGTAGCCTCGTAGGAAGCTCATGATGTGAATATTGAGGCCTGTAGATTAGGTAGGCCTCATGAACATCTAACTATTGAAATCGGAAGAAGTAACCATGCCCTGCTGCACCCACACTGCCTGGGTGTGATTGCATTGTACATTGACCTAATGAGGTGGCCATTCAGGAGAACCTTTCGCCCAAATACTAGACTAACCTGGCAAGCAAAGGAATAACAATGTTACTTCTGCTGTACTCATCAGTAACACCCGCATTTACAAGACCAGTCTACCTTATCAACACTCCACGATTGCACCACCATTGAAGCCGGAACACTGGCTCCAGCAGGTACTTAATTTGTCCCACAAGCATCATAGCCACTGGACCTCCCCTTTCTGTACCCTGGTAGGGCGAAATAGTGCTGGTAGCAGAAGCTTGGCAAGTGCATAATGGACAAATGAGTGACCTGAATACCCAACTGTCCTCAATTACACAAGTTCCAATTGGCATTTTTGAACATGCAAAATATTTTGTACCCACCATTCAAATCAGTTGTCAGAATGATTCCATAATCCAATGATATGGTCTTGTGGTTGTGTGATAATTGTTTTTTATACAGCGCAGTGTAAACTTTGAAAAGGCATCTTGGCGCTGTAAAAAACCCTCAACTAGATACATGTACCAATCTAATTGCCATAGAAATAGAAGTGTTTTTATATTACAATTAAAGTATGGTTAGATCTATGGCACATGTGAGTGTGTAGATGCTTCCACCTGTTGGCTGCTTGTACTGAAAAGGAGCGGCCACACTATTTTATGTATCTAGCATTTGGTACAGTCAGCAAACCTTCTGTTGCTGAATAAAGTGCTCCGGTTGACATCTGGATGGGTGACTCAGATGTTCATGTTTGTGCCCAGAGGTACAATTTCCATGTTCTGTTCCTATGAACAGTTAACATGTGGATCATTGACCAGTGTACCTGGCGACTAGGCTCCACACATCTGGTGGCACACACTCCTAGCGGAGCAAATCGACCAACTGGCTTGAAACCCAACTCGCCCGCAAAGGGAGGACCTGCAAAAAATCTTTCTTTTGTCACACACCCTCCATCTGGAACTCAATTCTGGTATCGACACGGAATGCCCCCACAGTTCTCCAATTTTGGAAATATCTCAAAACATGGCTTTTTCAACAACACCTGACCATAGACTAATCTAATGGATGCACAGATTTCAACTCACAGTACTGCGCTGTTAAAAGATGTCAGCTCAAACATTAGCTACCTGCACTCTGTACAGCGCTTTGCTGCTCTCGAGCTAGGACTGTGCTTAAAATAATACAATTAAATGAAAATTAAATAGGAGGCATGCATGGGCAACTTTCCCTCTTTTCATTATTTCCCTGTGCCCCATTTGTACAGGCAAGATTAGTGTTTGATGAAATCATTTGTATTTATCAAAAAATGCTCCATACTCATTGCCAGTGGCGGCTCTTCACTATGGACGGGGGTTGCCACAACAATGGTAAAGCAAACATGAGTGTTATTATGTGGCTTGACTTGCTTACTCTTGCGACAATCTGCATATGCTTCCCTACTGTGTTATGGCATTTTTACTGGGCATTAAGGGTAAAGCAAACATGATAAGTTTTGTTAACTGGCTAGGCTGCCCTTTATTGGTGGTGCCAGTCTTGTTATATGTTCCTACTGTGGTATGCCATTGTTTACTGTGTATCAAGAGTAAAGCAAATATAAGTTGTACATGGCTTGACCCACATTGTTGGTACCAGACTGCATATACTTTTCAATGTGGCATTTTTGTACTGGGCATCAATGGTAAACGCAAGCATAAATGTGAATAATATGTGGCCAGACCGGCCTACATTGGTACAGTTAGTACCAATGTAGGCCTTTCTGTGGCATATCATTTTTTACTGGCTGGAAGTTCTTGTGTGCTGCCATATATTGGTGCGGCCTGCATAGACATGTATGGGCACTGCCAGCATGGAAATGTTTTCTTATAATTCATTATAATGACATAGATTATGGACAAGGGCATCATGAAAATGCATTCGAAAATGCTCCTGTGCACTTGCATCTATTTTTTATTTAATGTGCTATCATACAAATACATTACAAATTGTGTGGATTTTAACACATTTTTCACCTGAAAGTGTGTTGTACAATGCACCATTTTATCCCATTATATTAAACATATTCTCTAGAGAACAATCTCCCACCCCCAACTCCCTTGTTTGGTTTGGGCTCCCTTGCTCCCAAATTTGGGGGAAACATGTACGCCCCTCCAAATTAAAACACACTAGCTGACTCTACTCATTGCAGTGCATCTGATACTTTGCCCATTTGGCATTTGGATAATGTTCATATAAGCAAGATGCATGCCAAACTGTCCAAGATTGAATACATTAGATATGTAAATGAACTTCTTATTAATTATTCCTAATTAAAATACAAATACATTCCTCCAAATATCACAGCTAGAACTTCCAAACCAGTCTGCACAGTGGTCTTTGAATGCTCCACTATGTGACCACTATAACTGTCCCAATGTGCTTACACATGCATCATTTGCAATAAAGCCCCACTAAGGAGCACTTTAAATCCTATATATTTTTATAGGTGTTCATGAGTGATTACAAATGTGCTGTTTACCACTTACATTCCTTGTAAACACCAACTTAATCTCATAATCAGTTCAAAACTATTGCAAATTCGCTTTGCCTAGCTTCCACTTTGACTTTCTCTTCAATTGCTACATATTAACATGTTTTTTTGTAACATTTGATTTAATTTCATAATTTGGGTTGCATATGTGAGAAACCAAAGGGTGTCTCACCTACTAGTCATTGAGGTGGGCAGGCTTCCCCCTCCCCAGCCTACTTTCCCGAACACATGACCAATCCTATTTTATAGGATTCTCCAATGTCCCACCTCCCCCTCCCCTTTCCACAGAAACACTGGGCAGAGGAAGAGGGCGACAGAGTAAAGAGGCTAACCCATACATATCTCATCGGACATGTCTCGCTAATCACGTCAGGCAAAGTCAGGCACTTGACTTTAAGTGCATACATCTGATACCATTAGCTCTCCTCACACAGATAAAAGGCAGAACATAGAGATACACTCTGAGCAAGGTGGAACACAAGCAACAGCAGAACTTCCGGGGTAAAGGCGAACCTACTGGGGCAGAGTGACGGACCGAGGGACGAGAGCAAAGGGTAGAGAACCCCAGGAGTTCCCTGCAGGAGGTTGTTGCCTCGAAAAGGCTGTGAAAGACATGTAGAGAAGGCCAAATCCCAGCCAAGAAGACTGTATTGTGTTTCAAGGACGCCAGCGACCCTCCCAGGTAAACGGCAGAGTTGGGGAGGCGAGGTCAAGCCTGTGGTATTAACCATGGCTCGTGAATTGAAAACTCCAAAGACAAGAAAGAAATGCACACAGCCGGTGAGTTGGGAAGCGGCATGAAAGACTGTTGTGTGTTAAGGAAAGATTGAAGTTGCGACAGTATATTACACAATTGCAGGCTCCACGTGTATGCATGAGACGCGAAGAAAGGCTGACCTGTGATGAACTTAGAATTACCGACAACTGTGAAACCAGCGATACTGAGGGTTCATAGTCATAATCTCGAATGTAAAAAAGTCGAAAGTGAAAATCTCGAAAACAAATAGACGAAAAAAATAATTCTAATGTCCTTTTTTTTATTTTCTGTTCGAAATGGGGGGGGTTCCCCTCCAACCCTCCCTTTTTTTTTTTTTTTTAAAACCCTTTTTTAAACGCACGAAAGCCAAAAAAAAAACATGTAAAATAAAAAATGACATATTCTTAAAAAAAATGTCGACTATTTGTTTTCGACATTTTTGTAATTCGACCTTTTGCAGTCAACATTATGACTGCACACCGATACTGAGTAGCGAAGTGGTCCGGTGAAAAGAAGTAGCCCACTCAAAAGGCTCAGTGAAAGGTGAATGTTTTTGTTTGATAAAGTGAATGAACTATCAAAAGCAAAGTGATCAAAGTTAACCCAGGGGAAAATTGGGGACGTAAAAAGGTTAACCTTGAACTTTTTGCTTATGACATCGAACTACCCAGACCAAGAGACACTGGGGCAAATGACACAAGAGTGTGAGCTGACAGTCAAAGTGGTTGTGCGAAGATTTATAGTAAAAGCCACGGCCACTTGAAAGTCTTCGACATCAGGAAAAGGTCCAAGCCTGACTGGGGGAGACCAGAAGTTTGATAAGTTAGGGGAAGGGAACCCCTAAACGATGTGAATTTAGCTTGTGGAAGGGAATCTCCTGCAAGTATTGTGTTTAAAAGGCCCAAGCCTGACCGAGGGAGACCTACGTGAACCTTTTGCTTTGAAAAGTCTGAACTCGAATGAGGGAGACCTATGTGAACATTTTGTCGAACCATGTTTTGAAAGCTGGAAAGAGAGACTTTAACGTGGAAGGCCAGGAGAGCCTCGATCCACATTTCGAACGCCTTTGTTTTGAGAACCCGAGCCAAGTGGGTCATCCTGTCTACGGGGACCGCCTTACTCCGTGCTGTCTAACGCGGGGAGGAGAGCAGACTCAGCCACATTTATTCTTTATATTCTAACACTGATTTTCCTTTGCATACATGTGCATCTTTACACACTTTTTGTACAGAAGACAGGGCAGGCATTCAGTGTTGTTAGTGTAGGCCATTTTGATTTGACTGACTCAACTGCAACTGTTTTATTTATTATTTGATGGTTGAGATCCTAGCCATAGGGCACAGTACAAGCTTTTCCAAACCCCGAAAATTGAATGAAGGTTTTACAAATTGTACCTTTTGTGTCAGTGTCCTACTTGTGATACCACGCCTCCCTTACACATATCATATTTCCACCACCAGAAAGACAACATGTTCTGTTGTGGTCAGGCTGTTGACCACCATTTCATTTGATAAGCAAAAGTTGCTCATTTCCCGCAAAAGGTTGGTGACCCCTGAGCTATATAATATGTTGAATGAACTCCACAGTTAAAATAAGAAATCTTCTTTGCACAAAAATGTCCTAATCGTTTACAAAAACTATAAACCTATTACCCTACAATTTTGTGTAGTAGGTATGTGTCTACCTATTTGTCTATGCTTCCAGTCCCCTTTGGCCCCTTTATATAGTAAACTAGATATGCATGGTTTCCAGTCCCCTCAGGGGTGACTTGACTTGTACAGGCTTCTTCTGCATGAGCCCAGAGTGGATGAGATCTACCTACATCTTACGCCCTTTCAGCACATTTATGCCAGCTGCCTCAAATCTCTGCATCCTTCCCGGCAAGAGTGAAGCTCACAAACAACTGTATCCGATGGCACTTGGTCAAAGCGGGCTCTCCTTGGACTCCTCAACAAGAACTTGCTTTTGGAACCTTCTCATACGCTCAATGGCATGCATTACCTACTACACTCAACAATGAGCCATTGGTTTTCATCCAGGCCTTGCAGCCTTAAGACTGGGTCAGCTACCCAAGATCCTTACCCGGTCTGGCTTTAAATGTTGAAAGAGAATCTGTTTCTTTGTTAGTTCCAGGCTTCAGCATTCATCCATATTTGTGTACCGTGAAATATATCCATGCCCTTAATGCATGGTGTCATTGTTTAATTTGTGGGGGTGTTTGTCGGGGCTCAGCCCTGGCACTGTTTTCGGAACCCCAGCACTTACTGTCTCAGACTCGGTTTGATTATGAGTGGTGTTTTGACAACTTTATTATTGTAACAGCCAGTCACATAATAAACACCTCTAGAATCAGAGCAAAATGTAAATGATGATTGTGTTTAAAGACGCACTTAAACATGTGTCTCATGCCCAGACACAACAAGTATGTTATTTTTTGTGAATGTTGATCATACATCTGCCATAGTGACTGAGTATATCCTTCAGCCACAATAAGCCAGTGTGAGTTGTGGCTTTAACCCCATATATGTTGACAGCATGAGGAGAAGCCGTGGGTGGTGGAAACAGTGGGCAAGGAGCTGCTCATCCTGACATGTCATGGGCCTGTTTGCTAATATTTGAGCCCCGGCACCTAATTCTTTGACAAACTAAGCACTGGATGGTGCACCATCTGGATAAGCACAAAGGACTTACCGAATACCCCAGGAGGGTCTCCACGGAGGCTCCTTGCTTTTGCTGGCAGCTGATGTGATAGAATGTGAACAGCAGGTGGTGCCTTTCTGTGAGCTTCGCTGGCAGCTTGATCTTCACTTCTTCGTAGAAATCCGGAGACCTAAGAACAAGGAGTAAAACCATTGTATTAACCCCATAAAACTCAACGGCAGAAACAAGTGACAATGATTCTTTCACAAAACGCCTAGAGAGCAAAGGCAGGGGCGTTGCTAGGGGGGGGGGGCTAAGTGGGCTATAGCCCCTGACCTTTTGGTTGTAGCCCCGGATAGAATCTCAGGAGCTACAGCCAAAAGACTAGCTAGCCCCCAGGCCCAACAGTACCGACATCAGCTTAGCCCCGGGTCTTTTCCAGACCTAGCAACTCCCCTGAGCAAAGGCCTTGCATATTTCCAAATTATGTAAAATACATGTACCTTATGTCCTGTATACTACTCTCAATCTTCTCGTGTACACTTATTAAATAATGGGACACATTGTTATACATCAAATTACACTACTGCATATGAATTAAGCATCCGTGCCCAAGTGGCTGGGCAGTGCCAGGGATTAGGTGTCGGAAAAGCTCAACTTAACAACACCGATTGAAGGTAAGGATGTAAGGGAGGGCTCAGGGTACCAAATGCCTGCAATTACCCATCCCGAGGGTGTTCAGGCTTGTGCACTAGTGGCATTGGTGAGAAGCATCAGCACACACCGTCAAGGCAGAGCAGGGAATGATGTAGCCGGTGCACAGCACAGAGGGAGTGACAAGAGGTGTGTACCAGAGGCGTAGACAGGGTAGGGCCTGAGCGGGCACCCAAAATTTGCAAATGCCCACTTAGCAGCTCTGTGTGGGCATTTACAGCTGTTAATGTCACTGTGGTGGACCCAACTTCATTAGCTTAGGCTCCGCTTGTTAGACAATCCTGGTTACGCCTCTGGTGTGTACCGGCATCAGCTGAGGTGCTGGGAGTGGCATGGCGGAAGAACACGGTGTGGCCTGCAGAGGCCGCGAATGATGGCTGAGTGGGAGAACAGAGCCCAGAGGAGCAGCGAGATGGGGAGGTGGCAGGGGGCTGTAAGGTGGGCCACGGCAGGATGCTGAGGCACAGAACATTGGGTGTGTCGTAGGCTGCTGGGAGAAAGACATTCTGGTGTCTACCAGAAATGAGCGCCCAGAATTTCCACATTCAGATTGGCCACAGCATAAAAAACTGAAATGGGCATAAATAACTATTTAAGGGATCAAACCCACTGGTCTGTTCATAGCAGATTGGCAGGTTGTAAGATTGGTGACAGAGAATCAGACATTTTGCTTTGGTGCGCTTCAACAAGGCAACCATTTTCCCATCTATTCAGAGATCAGCTCTCAAGGTCTCAGGATTTTAAAAAAGAAACAAGATCACGCTATATTGCATATATTGCATAACTTAGGCAGTCGCCCAATATATTTACCGATCTAATTTAGTGGCGGCTGGTGTATTTTGGAACTAGAAGGGTGTAAATGTATGTGCCAAATATGTGTGAGCAACCAAGTGCAGTGAGGCAGCCTGAACCAAAAATGTTTTTTTAAATAACGGGTTAAAATGGTGCATTTTACAGGACTTTCTGTGAAAAATTGTGTAAAATTCCACAAAGGTTGCAATCGGTTTTGTATGGTAGAACATGAAAAAACCCAATAGTTGCAAGTCACCAACAGTGCACTGACCATTTTTCAACACATTTGCATGATGTCTTTGCCCACAAAATATGCTAGCATATAAAATATTTTTTCATACTGGATGTGCGCATACATGTCCATGCAGGCTGCACCAATATATGCCAGTATTACCATATAGGGACTCCCACCCAGTAAAAATTGGCATGCAACAGAAAGAAAATACAAGACTGACTACATATGCAAACATACACCAGTATACCATGTAATTAAACTTATATTCGCTTTTAACGTTGATGCCAAGGACAAAAATGCCAACGCACGCAAACAATGTAAGGCCAGAGTGGAGCCACCAATGTAAGCTAGTCTAGCCACATAAAACCCTCTTTCTGTTTGCTTTACTCTTGATGCCAAGTAAAAAGTAACAAATGCCATGCCACAGTAAGAAAGTAAATGCACAATGACACCACCAATGCAGGTCAGGCTAGTCATATAATAACACTTACCATGCTTGCTTTACCCTTGATGCCAAGTAAAAAATGCCATGGCAAAGTAAGCAAGTATATTGAGACTGCCACCACGAATTTAGGCCAGTCTAGACAGTAATAACACTTATCAAATTTGCGCTACCTTTGATGACAAGTAAAAATGTAATTCCACAGTAAGAAAGTATATGAAGTTTTGGGGTCTTCATAACAATAACCAATAAACACAACTACCTATAACCCTTTGAACTTTTTTCCCCCTGTCCTTTCACACATCCTTGTAAAGTCTTTATTTATTTATTTATTTATTTATTTATTTATATGTAAAGTCTTTATGTGGGGTCCTGCTCCACCTACCCGCCCCACTCTCACAGGGGTCAAAGGAAGACCTGCTCAGGCGTGCAGACGCAGCAGTCCCCCTAAGTCCTATTCCACTGCCATCAAAATGACTCAGGGGCTTGTGGGTTGCCCCTTAGGGTGACCGCCACTATCAGGATGATCTTAAGCAGGTTGTCACCTAGTCCTGTTTACACACCGGCTCCCCAGGGCTGAGGGGACACAGATGAGGGGAGTACAATCCGGGAAGGGGGCAGAAGGTATCCCCAGAGGCTGGGGAGAGGGAAGCCTGCCCACCTCAATGACTATGTACTGAACTCCTGAGTCGAGCAGTTGGGTCATGCCAAGAACTGGACCTCCTCTTGTGATAGTTAAACCGGGATGTTATGTACATGTTCAGGTGGGGGTGGAAGTTCATGGTACTCCAAGTGTTATTGAATATTACTCCTGTTTACAATGTTTGTTGTTATGATAAAGGAGGGGTGTGGTGCCTTTGTTGTTAACAGAAACACGTGGCGGAGTGACGTAACTCGGCAGCATGTGGAAAATAAACGGGGCATGTCATGTGTGCGCCAGAGCGCCCCAGGAGCCCGGACAAGCAACAGCGTGTTGAGTGTACTCTGAGGGCTGGGGGGCTAGTGGCACGCCGCAGCGCCTGAGGAAGCCTCATGCCACTATACAACACAGTGCACTGAAGTGCAAGTTTCAACTTCTTCCTGCTCTTTCATTTTAAAAAGAAACCATTCCGGAACGGTTTCGTTTTAAAATAAAAGTATACGAATGGTAAAACGTAATTTAAAAAAGTAGAGCAGCACTGCTCCCAATCGCTCCCTCCCGCCCACTTCGACCACAGTCCCGAAGACTGGGGTGCTGATCAAGGCCACAGTCCCCAGGAAGCTTTTTTCTGCACCTCCTACTTCCTGGTGGTTTTGTTTTTTTAGCTCTGCAGACTATTAATTGAAACTTTTTTTTCTAGGTTGTCCGGTGAAGGGCCAAAACACCTCCTCAGGCCAAAGGGTGGCTAGTCTCATGCTATTATCCCCCAACATTTCAAAGAGCCCCCGGAAGGGGCTCGATGGCACAGTCCATCTTGGGAACAGTTAAGCCCCAAGGTAAATACTAACCACACACATATTAAATAAAATCTCTATTTTCACCCTGCTGTTTGTGGGATTATTTATCTCCTTTCCCTCTGTGGGAGAGCAACATAACCCTTCGTAGCCAGGCCCTGATTGGGCCAGGGGTTACACGTGACACTAACACAGTGCAGAATGTTTCTGCCCTTGGGGTTGTATGCACAGAAGGATGCTTCCTGTGATCTCTGTGAATATTCTCACACAACTTTATGCATTGGAGAGTAAAGTTCTTTTCACATGAGATACCAGCTATTTTGCTACACTGGTTTCCTTTAGATTGTTAGTAGATGTTTTTCAATTCTGGTCCTGATACCCGAAGAGCAGGCAAAACGGAAGGGTTTTACGGATGTAAGGTTTTAAATAAATCATAACCTCTGGCATTGCTCTGGGCAATACTGCAAGCCCTTGTTTTATCAGCCTGCCACAGCATGTGGAAATCAGGCTTGGTTGCGCTCCAAAAGCAGCAGATCAGCCTGAGCTGCTTGGTCGCATCTCTTCTTCATGAGACCCCAGGCATCTCCAGGCATGTTATGCAGGAGGCCATGAACATGAAATATGCATCTCTTCTTCATGGGACCCCAGGCATCTCCAGGCATGTTATGCAGGAGGCCATGAACATGAAATATGCATCTCTTCTTCATGAGACCCCAGGCATCTCCAGGCATGTTATGCAGGAGGCCATGAACATGAAATATGCATCTCTTCTTCATGAGACCCCAGGCATCTCCAGGCATGTTATGCAGGAGGCCATGAACATGAAATATGCATCTCTTCTTCATGAGACCCCAGGCATCTCCAGGCATGTTATGCAGGAGGCCATGAACATGAAATATGCATCTCTTCTTCATGGGACCCCAGGCATCTCCAGGCATGTTATGCAGGAGGCCATGAACATGAAATATGCATCTCTTCTTCATGAGACCCCAGGCATCTCCAGGCATGTTATGCAGGAGGCCATGAACATGAAATATGCATCTCTTCTTCATGAGACCCCAGGCATCTCCAGGCATGTTATGCAGGAGGCCATGAACATGAAATATGCATCACTTCTTCATGAGACCCCAGGCATCTCCAGGCATGTTATGCAGGAGGCCATGAACATGAAATATGCATCTCTTCTTCATGAGACCCCAGGCATCTCCAGGCATGTTATGCAGGAGGCCATGAACATGAAATATGCATCTCTTCTTCATGAGACCCCAGGCATCTCCAGGCATGTTATGCAGGAGGCCATGAACATGAAATATGCATCTCTTCTTCATGAGACCCCAGGCATCTCCAGGCATGTTATGCAGGAGGCCATGAACATGAAATATGCATCTCTTCTTCATGAGACCCCAGGCATCTCCAGGCATGTTATGCAGGAGGCCATGAACATGAAATATGCATCTCTTCTTCATGAGACCCCAGGCATCTCCAGGCATGTTATGCAGGAGGCCATGAACAAGAAATCTGCATCTCTTCTTCATGAGACCCCAGGCATCTCCAGGCATGTTATGCAGGAGGCCATGAACATGAAATATGCAGAAGGTCAAGACATGCTGAAACAGCCTTTTCTCGAAAAAAATATGATTCTATTTGGTGCCATGTCCCACATATTTAATATGATTCTTTTATTCATCGCTATTACTTTGAGACACGTGTCAACATGGCCCGTTCTTTAGTATGCACTTGTTTTATTATGTGCACTCGTCTTATTGCCCGCACACCTTATTACATTGACGTTCTTTCCGTAGTGTATTTTGTGGGGCCTTCGGCAGGTTCCCGCTTTCCCTTTAAACCCACGCATGCCGCACGTCTTTTGCCATTTCCACGTGGAGTTCTCCCAGTGCTGGAAATGGAAAAAATGCACTGGGGAATCCTCTAATCCTTTCAGTGGTGGGGCAGTGGGGAGGAGGGTGTGTGGCACAGGGGCGTGGCCCGAGGTCGCAATACAGTATCATAGTTCACTTCATAGAACCCAAACCTGACGATTTGCATATAAGCAAAGAGCAATATGGGAACATAAGAATGTCCACACTTTTAAATTTGAAACGTTTTATAGTGATTCAGTAAGAAACCCTTATAAGCAAATAATGGAAGGCGGGCTCTGCAGTTTTGATTGGACACACTAACCCTAAGAAAAAAATGTCTGTACATTGCACGACACGTATATCAGTTTGGACAGGTGAAACAAGGACGTGAGGCTTTGGCTGTTTCTGTACACAGTTTCCCGTGATGAGTCTGCAGAAAATGTCTGCTTCAGGACAGAGCTTGGTGAGGTGCATGTTCTGAAGCTGAGTTATCACATGGGCGTGCAACCCACGTGCTTCAACAAGCAGACCACTTACCGAAGACTCTGCAGTGCTGAGACACTGCTTTCAGCAGGAAAGCATACAGAAGAGTACAAGAGACTTTGTGCATTACCCGAAACACCAGCTGGGTAAAATGTAATACATAAAATGCTTGTGACTAGGTATTACAAGAGTTCATGTGAACTTCCTATGGCTGTTTTTCAATATCCGAGGGCTGTAGACATGACACACGGGCTTGTGAAGACTCCAGCATTTCATTCCACCATGTAGAGCAGAATGGCGCCTCTGCCCTCCACCCCATACCTCTTCAGGGTGTTGCCGAGATGAGGATGCGGAGTGGGAAGCCGCCCATATACCATCATTGATTGTACAGTACGTGGCTTCTTTGAGCGGGACAAGCCGTGCAGAGCGAAGGCATGGTGGAGGAAAGCCTGCCAGGGTAATGTGGTGAGTCATGTCACCAGAGCAGAGAAAAGTAGAACAACATCTGCAGGGAGTTCAAGAAGAGATAGTCCGCAAGCGGTTGAGAGAGGCTACAATGAGAGGTGGCGTGGTAAGTCAAATCAAGAAATAGTTTGTGGTCAGCACATGACGCGTGCATTGCATGGTACCATGGAGAACTCACAGGGCCTTATGCAGCCTAAACAAAACAAAACATCCAAATTATCCACTAGGTACGCATAACTCACACCACACATGCACCGTAAAGGACAATCACTGACTCTAAAATAAGAGAGGAGCTGACGTTTAGAAAGCACAGCTGCCAAACAATGGCCAGGGTTTAAAACAAAGGCGACACGTGTGTGCTCAGCAGAACATAGACACACATCTGGAGATGCAGCCCTTGCACTATTACATGCCATGTTCATCATCAGACGTGCAGAGGTGGCACATGGAGTGTGTAGAGTGCAGTACACAACTAGAGGCCTGTGCAGTGCTTAATTTGTAAGGACATAAGTGCCAGGGCTCAAATTTGTTCTTGCATGGGGGCAGGGGGGCGTTACCTGTCTACTGTTGACACCACCCACTGTTGCTCCATACAGTATCACAAAGCTGCTCCATACAGTGTCAACATGTTTGCGATTAAAGCTCTTACTCCGCCTGGTTCATTGAGGGTGGAATCAACATATTAGTTGTGTCTTGAAATAAAATATTTGTAAGTGTTTATTTTAAATACATCATCGTTATCATTTTGCTCTAATCCTATCAGTGTCAGGTGGAGCATCTTAACCATCTAACCACAGGACAAAAGAGCAATAATGCTTTCCTCCTATGGTAAACTGATGGACAAATGTGGGCAAAATCATTACTGATCCAATGAGTTGCCTGTCAAACACTGCAGCAAGATCGTCTTGCATAGGTCAGCACGATAATGTGAGGTTTGCTGCAGTAGATTTTGTCAAGGGAGTATTGGTCAAATTTGTACTTCCGAATTTTATCGCAAATGTATGTGGGGATTTGAGGGGTGTGTTAGAGTAATAATACAGGTAGGGAGATTGGGGGATGCAGGCGTCTCCCCCTCATATGTTTGCAGTGAAATGTCCTTAAAGAAAAAAATATTTAACCAATTCTCTCTTGATGAAATAAATTCGAAGAAATCACACATAACCAATTGGTGTCACAAGTGTCTCCCCTTCTCACCTGTCTTTCCCGTTGGCTTGCAACCTTCTTTCGTGACTTCTTCCGCACAGTCCGGGATTTGTATAGAGCTGTGCGCGGGTCTTCGGATTCCAGCGTGCTTGGTTCAGACTGTCCGAGATGGAACCAGGAAGGAACAATATCTGCGCACGGAGGCACGGTAGCCGTGACTGGAGCGCGGTGAAAATCCAGGAAGATGGCTAAGTTTAGAGGATGTAAGGAAAGGAGGAGGAATCAAGGAACTGGGAAAGGGGAAATTCAAGAGGATAGCCCTGAGCGAACTCCGGCAGCACACGTCCAGCTACGGCGAACAGCAGCGTTTAGACTACTAAGTAGACTAGGCTACTGCATTCAGAGCTCTATGGGTCAGGGACCAGGAGGTCCAAAAGGGACGCAGGCGACGGTTCATGACAGTATGCCTCCTCTGAAGCCCAGCTCCTCCGGGTTTGCCTGGATGGATAAGGTGATATCTTCGAATCAACCTGGGGGCATTCATGTTTGAAAGGGGTTCCCAGGTTCGCTCACTAGGTGGATAACCTTTCCATTCGACCAAGTACTGCAGCTGACCACGTCTGTACCTGGAATCACATATTCTGGAGACCTCATATTCGAGTTGGTCATTGACAATCACTGGCGTAGCTCTTGGAGCAGTTCGAGAGGGTTGGACATAGGGCTTTAACAGAGAAGTATGGAAAACTGGGTGGATCCTTTTCCATGATTCAGGTAGTTGGAGTCGAAAGGCCAGTGGATTGACGATTTCTTTTATAGTAAAGGGACCGTAATATCTGGGTGCCAATTTATTTGGACATAAGTGACGTGGGAGGAGTTTTGAGGATAACCAGACTTTATCGCCTATTGAATATGAAGGTCCGGGTCTTCTTTTGGAGTCAGCATAAAGTTTCACGTCTCTTTGAGCCTTTTCCAGGTTTTCTTTAGCTTCTTTAGAATGGACGGTAGGACTGAAGGATGAACTCCTTGACTACAGAAAAAAGGACTGGTTTTGATAGCTGAATGATCCGAATTATTGTATGCAAATTCGGCCACAGTTATTAAGAGTGACCAATCATCCTGGACCTTGGTGGCGAAGCAACAAAGATATTGTTCTAAAGTTTGGTTGACACGTTCGGTAGCTCCATTGGTCTGTGGGTGATATCCCGAAGACAAGGCACGCCGGATTCCCAGTATAGGACATAAATGTTTCCAGAACTGGGATATGTATTGGGCCCTCTATCAGAAATTATCTTGGAAGGTAGCTCATGAAGCCGGAATATGTGTTCCAGGAAAATTCCTGCAAGCTCAGATGAGGATGGCAGTTTGGATAACGGTGTAAAATGAGCCATTTGAGTGAACAAATCAATGGTAACCATTATAGTTGTGTAGCCCCTGGAAGAGGGTAGTTCCACTATGAAATCCGTGGCAATGATTTCCCAGGGTCTTGTTGGTATCGCCGGTTGAAGCAGGAGACCTGCTGGTTTTTTGTTATCGTGTTTGTTCTGATTGCAGATTGCACACATCTGGATATGGATCTTGATATCATCCTTCATCTTTGGCCACCAAAACTGTCTTTGTATTAGATGGAGAGTGTTGGTGATGCCACGGTGCCCTGAATGGAAAGTATTATGACATAGTCTTGTGATTCTTTGTCTCAATCCAGGAGTGGGAATGACTAAGCGATTGTCCTTGAACAGGTATCCGTCCTTTGTTTTGAGATTCCATCGATTGTTTCTTTTAAACTCCTTCCATAGTTCAGAGGACTGGGTTTGAATTTGAATATCCTCCAAGAGGGTGATTGCTTGGGCAACAAATATTGTGTGGGGAAACATCTTAGGAAAGGTCCGATCCTCAAGGGGCTCATAGTCTGGACGCCTGGATAAAGCATCGGCTATGACGTTATGTGTTCCAGGGAAATGATGGATTTGGAATTGGTATTGGGCAAAAAAGAAGGCCCAGCGAGCTTGGCGACTGTTTCTGCGTCCTAGGGATTGTAATACTTGGAGATTCCGATGGTCTGTGCGAACTTGAACTGGGTGTTTTGCTCCCAGAAGGAGATGACGCCAATCAATGAAGGCCTGACGTATGGCTAACAATTCCTTCTCCAGGACAGAATAATGGGTTTCACTGGGAGTCAAGGTGCAGGAGAGATAGGTGATGGGATGTTCTAGTTTGTCTCCAAGTTCCTGTTTCAAGACTGCCCCAGTGGCGTAGTTGGAAGCATCCGTTTCGACAATGAAGGGTTTGTTTGTGTCAGGTTGAGCAAGGATGGGGGCTTGTGTAAACTCCGATTTTAATCGCTGAAATGCTGAATCTTGGACTGAGGTCCAATGAAAGGGGGTGTCCTTTTTTAACAACGTGACAATTGGATGAACAATTTCCAAAAATGCTGGAATAAACTTTCTGTAGAAGTTAGCAAGCCCCAGGAAGGATTGAATTTGCTTAACGCTAGTGGGAATAGGCCAAGATAGAATGGAGTCAACCTTCGAAGAATCCATTCCAATCCCTTTTTGGCTAAGAACAAATCCGAGATAGTGCACAGTGGACACGTGAAAGAGGCATTTCTCGGGTTTGGCCAGGAGTTTATGTTCCCGTAAACGTTGTAAGACTGCCTTTATGTGTTCTTCATCTTTTTGATGGTCCTTGGAGTAGATCAGTATGTCGTCTAGATATACAATGACGAAGAGGAACAGCATATCAGAAAATACCGGGCCCATGAAGCGTTGGAAAACTGCTGGGGCAGTAGCAAGTCCAAAGGGCATAAATAAATACTCAAAATGGCCGAAGGGTGTTCTAAGGGCTGTCTTCCATTCGTCACCTTCCTTTATACGAATAAGATGGTAGGCGCCCCTGAGGTCTAGTTTTGTGAAGATGACAGAGCCTCTGACGGCTTCCAGGATGTCTGAGATGAGAGGCAATGGATAACGGTCCTTAAGAGTGCATTGATTAAGGCCACGGTAATCAAGACATGATCTAAGCTCCTTGGAATCTTTCTTGGGAACTAAAAACAGGGAGGCGCCCACTGAGGACTTGGATGGACGAATAGTTCCGTTTTCCAGATTGGTATCCAGGTATTCCCAGAGGGCCCGCTTTTCAGGTTCTGACAAGATAAACATTCTTCCAAACGGAATTACAGCTGAAGGTTCAGTATCGATGGCACAATTTTCAGGTCTGTGGGGTGGTAGAGCTTGAACTATGGCAGTTGAAAACACATCTGAGTACGCCTGATAGGCCCTGGGAATCTAGATGATGTTAGAGACTCTGACTGGTATTTGTTGATTCTTTGGGAAGTCTTCAGAGGCTTTTGGTAAGGTGTTCAGGGACAAACAATGGGACATACAATGTTCCGAACCAAGAAACAAGGAGCCTGCTGCCCAATTGATGTATGGGTTATGCTTCTGTAACCAAGGCATACCTAAAACCATTGGATAGTGGGCTGATCTTATAACATCAAATGTAACCTTTTCTTGATGGTGGTTTATGGAGGGAAGAAGCTCCTTGGTTTGAAGGGTTATGGGTCCTGAAGACAGGGGTATCCATCGATTGCTTCGACAGGTTGCACAATCTCTCGTGTTTCACATGGGATACGATGAGTTGTGACCCAATCCTGATCTATGAATATGCCCATGGCTCCGCAATCCACTAATGCCAGGATGGGGTAGGATTCTTTCTTGGAAGGCGATAGAAAGGCCTGTAGAATCACAAGGTTATTTTGTCCAGGAGAGTTCAAGGAAGGAATGGATGTGGAGCAGACATCATTCTCCCGAAACTGTGCCCCATCTAGGATCGGGAGCTGGCGTTTCCTGAACGCCGTGGAGGAGCAACAGGGCACTCTCCCACAAGGTGTTTATCGGAGGCGCAATACATTCAGAGACCAGTGTGAATACGGCGCATCCTTTCTTGTGGGGTAATGGGTCCACGGAAGGCGCCCAGTTGCATAGGTTCTGGGTCAGAGGTCAGAGAAACTGCGGATTCAGGACTAGAAGGATGATCGATGACAGTCTTTGGGAATGATGATTTGACTTCTTTTTCTCTGCCTTTCTTTCCTGGATTCGAAAATCAATTTGCAAAGAAAGATCCAAGAGGGCATGGGAAGAATTAGGGCGAGCTACCCTGGCTAGCTCGTCCTTTATTTATTCATTCAACCCTCTGCGAACGAGGGTGAAGCTAGCCTCCTGGGACAATCGGCTTCCTTCATAAATTGTTTGAAACGGGTGACATAGGTAAGCATATCCTGGGATCCTTGTCTAAAATCAAGTAGACGTTCTTGAGCGCTATAGACCTGCTCAGGATGATCAAACATGGCCTTTACGGCTTCCACAAATCCATTGTAGTCATCCAGGAGGGTGTTGCCCAAATCGACCAGGGGAGTAGCCCAGGTTAATGCGTTGCCAGTGAGGTGTGATATCATAAACCCTACTTTTGCTCTAGGGGTGGAAAAGTAGTAGGGCTTGAAGGTGAAATGCACTAGGCATGAATCCAGGAAGGCACAAAGGGTCTTTGGAGAGCCGTCATATTTGTCCACCACTCCTCCTAATAGCACACATTCCTTGGTAGCAGAATCCCAAGACAATACTAGCTGTTTTAAGGCAGCGTTCTCAGCTTTAAGGTTTTGAACTTCGGTGGTAAGTTCCTGCATGCCTCGCATGAGGTCTTGAACCGCGGCTTCCATCCCTATATCCATATTGACTTTTGGGTGTCTCAATCTGTCGCAAGTCTCTCCCCTTCTCACCTGTCTTTCCTGTTGGCTTGCAACTTTCTTTCGTGACTTCTTCCGCACAGTCCGGGATTTGCATAGAGCTGTGCGCGGGTCTTTGGGTTCCAGCGTGCTTCGTTCAGACTGTCCGGGATGGAACCAGGAAGGAACAATGTCCGCACACAGAGGCACGGTAGCCGTGACTCGAGCGCGGTGACAATCCAGGAAGTTGGGTAAGTTTAGAGGATGTAAGGAAAGGAGGAGGAATCAAGGAACCGGGAAAGGGGAAATTCAAGAGGATAGCCCCGAGCGAACTCCGGCAGCACACGTCCTGCTACGGCGAACAGCAGCGTTGAGACGCGCAGCGACGCGGGGGTGTGTCTGTTTAGTAGTGTGTGAAGCGCGGAACGTAAAGGCTGGCAAGCTATGTTTCGTATACGACGGCCATGTTGGGAGGGTTACTGCATTCAGAGCTCTATGGGTCAGGGACGAGGAGGTCCAAAAGGGACGCAGGCGACGGTTCATGACAGCTGGCACTCATGACTAGCTCTCCTGTTAGTTATGGTTCTTTTCACTGACTTTGCCCCTGTTTTGGGGCTGTTGGCTGGTAACTGTCTGGTTGTTGTCAACACACCCTGATGGTCATTATACTAGAGAATTTGCAGCAATGTCATGTAGGCTGAGTGGAGCAGTGTGTGGATATGACCGGTATCAGTGCCCAGGATTGTCACCTTGAATGGAATTGGCTTTCATGAAAATTGATAAATAATCCTGCCCTGTCAACCTGGGCCATCAGGTCTATGATTTCTTATAAGATCTACTGCAGAGACCCTGGCCAGTGCACATTGTTGTTGATTGTTACGTTACTATGACTGACTGACAGTTAAAATAATAAAGTTGCCAAACACCACAAATTAATCAAGCTGGGCTCAAAAATAAGTGCCCGGGCTCAGAAATAAGTGCCGGGGCTGAGCCCTGGCAAGATCCCCCACAAATTAAGCACTACTCCCGGGGTTAGTGGAGGGCTGCCCAGGCAGTGGTGGGGTAGGATGAGGAGGGGTATTTCTGGGGTGTTTTTGATTTTGGGCTAAGGTGCACACAGTGGCGTAACACAAGATGTGGCGGCCCCCCTGTGAGCCATGCTGAGGGGGCCCCCCAACTCAGCAACAAATCAAGGGTCGCGCCACACTCTGGGCCACCCTTGATTATCACACTTGCGCAATACGCACAAACATGCTGCTGAACGGATATGCCGCATACTGCACTAGGAGAAAGATATACATGTGTTTTAATATAACATACAGCACACTGTCTGAGAAAAATTGGCTAAAAAGCCAGTGTGTTTGGAATTGTTTTGTAGGGTAACACCAATCCAATAGATGCAAGTCACCAACAGAGCACAGGAACATTAAAGCTTTGCTATTAAAAATGCCATGCCACAATGAAAACATGTCCAACTGGCTGCACAAGGTAGACCAGTGTCGAAATGTAATAACAATATAGTAAAGCTTGCCAGGCCACATTTAGACATATCTAGACTGGTTGCACCAAAATGGCAGTCGAAGCAATAACACTCATCAAGAATAGAACACACATTCAAGCCTGTGTCTCTGTGGCCTCTAACAACACTGCCAAACTCTTTAAAATCTGAAAAGAACTGGTCAATCCTGTTGAGGTCTTTACATCTCCTGTTCCCTCCCAGGCCCTTTGTATGGCTCTGTCATCTCACTTCTACGCTAAAACTCAGGACATCCTGTCCTCCATCTCCTCTTCCTCTCCCTCTTCCTCTCTCGGCCCCCTTTTGGCCATCTCTACCTCTCTTCCTCCTTTCTCCTCTTTCTCTCTGACAACACCTGACGAGGTTTCTAGGCAAGTCTGATCTATGAAAGTGTCATCCAAACAGGTGCTCTCCTGCTCCACGAGAACCATCAAGAACCATATTGACACCCTCGCTCCAGCCTTGACCGATTTCTGTAATCACTCTTTCCCCTCTCCCGTTAAGCACTCCCTTATGCACCCACTCCTCAAGAAGCTTTCTGCCCCTCCCAGGTCCACCTTGGTCCCTTTCTCCCCACTCCATCCTCTCACTCTGGTTTTGCAACCTCTATGTGGCCCCTTTGACCCACCTGATCTCTACAGTCTCCTCTAACTTTCAGTGTTATGCGGATGACACTCTGCTTTCCTTCAGGCTCCCCTCAGACTCTCTCATCTCTCGCTCATTCCCGACTGTCTATCCGCGATTCAGGATTGGTGTGCCTCCAACTATCTCTGCCTTAATGTCAGTAAGATGGAGATCTTTCTCATTTGGACTCCTGCCCCTGCTTTCCCTCTCTCACTCTGGCCGCCCGCCTTGGGCCCTCTTCCTTCACCTTCCTGTGAGGCAAACAACACTGGTGTCATCTTTGACTCCACTCTCTTTCTCTCCTCACATCTCAGACGTTGCCAAGAAGTCCCACTACCAGCTGCTCCTCCTCAAAGGGACTCTTCCCTTTCTCACTTTCCCCCAGAAGATCACTGTCTACAGAGCCCTGGTTCTCTCTAGGCTGGACTACTGCAACAGCCTCTTTCTCAATCTGCCTTCCTCTACTATCCAGCCACTGCAACTAATCCAGAAAAGGACTGCAAGACTTATCCTTGGCCTCGAGCACAGGGATCGTATCTCTCCAGCCCTGAAATCTCTCCACTGGATCCCAGTTGCTGCAAGTATCAAGTTCAAGACCCTTTGCATTGTCCACAAGGCTTTCTGGGCCCTGGGCCCGCGCTACATCCAACTCTCTCTTCCAAAATATCTTCCTTCTCAAGCCCTTCGCTCAGCTACCTACAACTCTCTAAAGGTTAGATGCTTCTCCAGGAAGAGAGTGGGGGGTAGATCTCTCTCCTCTACAGGTGCCTCCCCCTATAATAGCCTCCCTGCCCCTCTCAAGCTTTAGCAGACCACCTGAAGTTCTGGAAGCATCTCAAAACTTTCCTCTTCTCCTCTGCTTTCTCTCTCTCCCTCCCCTGCTGGCCTACCTGACCTACCTGTCTGCTGTACCGACTGGTTGCTTGGCTACCCTCAGAGTCTCACTGAGTCGAGACTCTTTCTTGATCAATCACCCTTGCACTGGCTCTGGTCCTACCATGCTCTTAGGGGCTGTAACTGTAACCCTACAGTCCCTTGTTCTCCTTGCACTACCCAGACCTGCGCTGCCCTGACAGCACTTACTCAGAGCATTGCTGCCCTGTTTTCCCCTCCCCTCTCCCTTGCACTTCCCCCATCCCTTTCCCCTTGCGCTTCTCGTTATCGCACTTGCATCATCTGAATGACACAAGGCCTAGTAAGATCGTTTGTCTTGTCCTCCCTCTATCTTCCATCCCTTGTCTTGTCGCGCCTAGAAACACTTGTGTGCAGGTGCGTTATAAATGATTTATATCATATCATTTGATCACAGATGCCCAGAAAAATATATAATGCTGCAGTAAGAGACGGCTGACTGGCAGCACCCAAATGGCAGTCTAGCAAGGTAATTCACTTAGCAGGACTGCTTTATCATAAATGCCCCATTAAAAAAAAGTAATACCAAACTGAGGAATGACTAGACTGGCTGCACCAAAATGCCTCTCTAGCCACTAATACCACATATCATGCCTGCTTAGCCTGGACATGGACAGCCATTATAATTTGTCGTATAATCCTGCCCCCCCCACACACCCCCTCTCCCTCCCACCCCAACCTCCAAAATCTGCTCCTTGGCCCAGAATTACCTCCACGTCCCTCTTCCTTGCCCCAGAGCTTACGGTTGAGGCTCCTTGCCTCATAGGTAAGTACTGGGATGAGGAAGAGTGGGACTAGGAGAAATGAAGATTACAGGTAGCTAAATCAAGCATTACTTCCATGTACCTCTACCTCAAGGCACTCTGCCTTATACACAAGTACTGTCTCATACACACTGGGACGAGGAAGAATAGGGCTAGGAGTAACGAAGATTACCAATAAGTAATCCAGGCATTAAACACAAGTATTGGTGCAACACCATTGAGTTGACTGGGATTCAGCACTCCCGCCCCCCCCCTGAAATGTTGGGCTATGTTGACCAGACCTGGCTGACCTTCAGAGCAGTTGCCAGACGGAAAAGGACACAGATGTTAAACGGCACCTGGGTTTCTCTGTTAACAAGAACTCACCAATTACTAACATAAAGCAAATCACTGTTAGTACCTGCATTCAAATGCCAAATGTTTTAGGCAATTGAAATCGTGATGTGGGTTTAATACTTGCATGCCAGGGGAGTGATTGGAAGGGTAGAGAGGGAACAGGAGACCACTCATTCTCACAGCAGTCCATAAGTGGGTGCTTTAAACCTTAAAGGAGAGAGTTAACTGCTTGTAACATTGAAGCTGCACTAGAATAGTCTCATAAAAATGCATAAAGAAATTAGATGACCCAAACAAATAAAATAATAAAGATAGGACTTTATGGAAATGGGGACTTACCATTTGCCGGCGCCTGACTTCCCAGACCGCCGGGGTTGTAATCTCCGGTGTTACCGGGAAGTCGGGCGCCGGTAAATCATTACGGGTCTGGCAGCAACCTGCTGGTAGCAATGGCACGGTTGCCACCAAACCCGTAATGAGGCCCATCGTTTCTTTTTGAAGTCACTCTGACTTCCTAAAGAAATTATTTATGTTACAGAAATAATTTCTTTATAAATTCAGAGGGAATTCAAAAAGAAAAAAAAAAGATTTTTTTTTGCAAAAAAATACATTTCTACAAGTGGGGGCCCCTCCCAGGACATGTGCTGGCAGGGCCCCCTGCACCGTGGGGGCTGCGGGGGCCCCTGTTACGCCAGTGGGTGCACAGGATGAATGTGGATGTTGCTGGTGAAACAAAAACTGTGAAGGTTTGGGTAGAGTGAGTGGGAATGTTGCTGTATGATATGATATCATATGGCATTTATAACGCACCTATACACAAGTGTTTCAAGGCACGACGAGGCAAGGGAGGGGAACAAAGGGAGGACAGACAACAATCCTACTAGGCCAGGTGTCATTCAGATTGTGCAAGTGCGTGGGAAGGGGGCAAGGGACAGTGCAGCACATGGGAACAGTTACCAACAATTAAGTAACAGCCAGCAAGTGGCAAGTGCAAGGGTAAGTGCAGACATCAAGTGTCATGGCAAGTGCATGGGTAAGTGCAGACATCAAGTGTCACATCAGGTGTCAAGGGCTAGTAGGGGACTGTAGGGATACAGAACAGTCCCCAAGTGCAGGGATTGCCAGGCGGGCAGTGCAGGTGTGTGAAGCTGGCATGCGATGGGCCTGGGCCCGAGATCAGAGGGTGCCCAGGTAGCCAGTTCAGTTCTGGTTACAGCCAGGAGGTCAGCAGAGGAGAGGAGGAGAAAAAGCAGAAGCAAAGAGAAAGGTTTTGAGGTGCTTCCGGAACCAGAGATGGTTCTCCTCGTGTTTAAGGGAGGCAGGGAGGCTGTTCTAGAGGGAGGCACCAGCCAAAGAAAGAGATCTGCCACCAAATAGTTGCTTGGAGAAGCGACTGCCCCTGAGGGAGTTGGAGGCGGATGAGCGAAGAGCTCTAGAAGGAAGATATTTGGGAAGAGAGAGTTGAAGGTATTGAGGCCCCAGGCCCCAGAAGGCCTTATGGACGATGCAGAGGGTTTTGAACTTAATCCTCACAGCCAGTGCAGAGATTTCAGTCCTGGAGAGATACGATCCCTGGCCTTGAGGCCAAGGACAAGTCTCGCAGTCCTGTTCTGGATGAGTTGCAGAGGGCGTAGAGTAGAAGCAGGCAGATTTAGAAAGAGGCTGTTGCAACAGTCCAGCCTAGAAAGAACCAGAGCTCTGGAGACAGTGAGCTTCTGGGGGAAGGAGAGGAAAGGCAGAATACCTCGGAGGAGGTGCAGTTGGTAGTGGGACTTCTTAGAGATGTCAGAGATGTGAGGAGAGAAGGAGAGTGTGGAGTCGAAGATGACCCCACGTTTTTTAGCCTTAGGTGTAGGTGGTTTTACTCACTTGATTTCACTGCTCAATTTAAATTCAGCCATGAAATTAGCGTTTCTGTGGTTTTCATTGATCAGGTCCTTGTCATCATGTGCTTTCATCAGTGGGGTACATGTCTTGATTTGATGCAAATAAAGAGGGAGGGAAGGACAGGGCTGAGGGTCCCAGCATTAAGCCAGGCCACATCTCTTCATGGAACCCATGCCTTTCAAATTAGTATACAAGCAAAGAGTATTTTGGGAGCATTAGAATGCCCACAATTTTAAATGTGAAACATGTCTGTGATAGTGATTCAGTAAGAACACCTTTGAGCGAGTAATGAAAGTTCAACTCTGCTCTTTTATTGGTCACAATACCCTAACCAAAAAATGACTGTACATTGAGTGCTAGAAGACCACATCACCTTCAGGAAATGAGTAAAGACCTGGTTATTCAGCAGACAATGACAAGCGCGAGAGGGCAGCGGCAGCAAAAAATGCAGACCAAAAGAAACATACTAAAGGACGCCGTCACAGATAACAGCGGCGAAACCAAGGAGTACCGGAATAGCCCACCGCCCACTTTCCCCACCCTCCCGTCATGCCCCACAACTAGAGAGATCTGCGAAGAATAGCCAGCCCAACCAACAGACAGAACCAGGGAAAGACATCCCATTCGCAATTCATGCACTCATGAAAAACCAGACAGGTAACGCATTTAAATTGAAGCATCACCCTAAGAATTGCTCACCCACATAACTAAGGTCGCCCAGTAGATCACCACTTCCTCAAATTTATTAAAATACCAGCAATGCAGCCATTTAGCGGCGAACAGGCCAAAACGCAATTGCCCCAACTAAGCCCTGCAGATAACTAGGAACACACTGGGTTCAATCAACCCCAGCCCTCAAATCCATAGCGGAAGTCAGCTACCATGCCTGGAGAGGAGGCAGGGCTGGCCGACAGACTACAAGCAAAATCGTAGGAAGGTATCATTGAGCGGCAACCAAAGAAGCACTTCAGAGGCACTGTCAAACTAACCGATGCACTAACCAATTCCCCCTTCCTGCTCCTCCAACATAACAAATGCCCACTATACATAGCTAAGGGCTAGACGCACTACACATAGACACACCAGGAACTAATCTAGTCCTCGCACTCAACCAACTCTATGAGATCCTGGAAGTAACCTTAGAGGGCACAAACCCTTGCGTATAGTCCATAAATCCATTGACACTACACAAACACACACCAAAACATTAAAATAAAACACCTAAACGTCATCCACGACTTTGGACCTCCTTATGGATAAAACTAACCAGTGTGCAGGACCACAACCCCACTCTAACCTCATAGGATCCACACAAACACTAGCACACATCCGAGGCACGGAGTTCTACCCATATGGTTATGACAACTGGGGCCTCTCGAACCAACTCCCACATGCAAGACAACACACACAGACGCACGTTCCTCCTGGTTCTGAACCTATCCTATCATCCTATCCTCACCCCACCCTCTTGTCTTGCAGAGCCAAGTGAGCACCTGGAGACTGCCCTCAGGTGGTAGAGGTGCACGGTATAAATCAACATAACATATCTACCAATTTGGACAACCACTGAACAGTGTATGATGCTTTGCTGTTTATGCTGCCAGTCTCCTGTGCCGAGTCTTCTGAAGCACGAGCTGCTCAAATGTCAGCGCTCGGGTTGGGAACAGATAGCTGCTTGGCCCTTGGATGGAGCAAGACATGTCCTGCCAGAGCTCAGCTTCATCTTATTCCGGCACCTTTCCTACACTAGGTCCATCTGCGTTTTGTTGTTTGTGGGCCAGATGACTGCAATCAAGGTTGCTCCCATACTCACTTTCCTCTTCTGGCCATGTGAAGCAGTATTGCACACCCCATTGTCATGTGACATGGAAGGGCTGGTCTGTACGTGAGCCCTCATTATCACAGGCATGTATACCACTGATTCTAGACTTGAGAAAGTCAAGAGGTGGCTCGGTGATGGCATGTCTCCCCTTGTGAGCTCAGGTATACCTCCTAAAAGAAGCTGTGCGTGGATGGAGAATAGGAGACAGGAGGTGGTGGCTCAGTGGGCATCGACTATCACCTGCATGAACAAAGGTGATTGCATGGATTTGCCATCATATATCGAACATGGAGATGATAGGGTTGCATTTGCTGCAATCTCCCTGAGAAGTCACTGGATCCACCCTCGTGGGGAAAGCCACGCCCCCAAAGGCGAGTGCAGCCCAAAAGCAGAACTTGAAAGAGTGGTGGTTGAGACTATATCATGATCAGCAGGATGACTCAGTAACAAGGTCATGGTGAGAGTGGCCGGTGGCCGGTGAGAGTGAAAGGAAGTGGGCCATGGGAACACTCAGTGAGACTGTTCCTGTGAAAATGCTTTCAAAATAAATTTTGAATTTGTGAAAATGTGTGCGTAAAGAGTACATTTTAGAGAAAATGTGACAAGGATTATACCATTATTTTTACTGTTCAGAAAAGCTGATCATGGCAATACAATTTTGTGGGCAAGATTATTGCAGTAGGGACCTGTAGGAGGGGATTGTGACAAGATCAGTACTCTGATCTCTTCAGCAGCGGGTGGGAATCCTTCTCAGCCTGGGTGCGAGGTCTACTACAGAGAAATCCATACTCAGTCCTACCCCATAGGGGGGTGTTGGCAGTTGAGAGGGCCCCAGTTCCTGCCCCTTCTCCTCCAAGTACCAGCTTATATCAGGGCAGTACTCATCTGCATCACATCACACCTTTTAAGAAAAATACCCCCCAGATTGTCTCTCCTGTTCCTAGATCCAGCGTTCAAGACCGGATCGATGGGAGAAGGCAATAAAGAGAGAATGACCATCCAGTGTTACAGAGTACCCGTGACCCAGAGCCAGAAACCTGGAAGCAGCGGAGCGAGAGAAGCCCGTCAAGTTTCCACGCCATCAGCGTCCCTGCGCCAGAAACCTGGAAACGGCAAAAGGGGAGATAGACAGCAAAAAGCCGTAGGGTCTGCGTGGCTGGGTAACATGTTGTGCACCACTACCCAGCATTGGCGCTGTGTCCACTGGCCATCCGCTAGCTCCCCAACCCTTCCGGGACTGAAACTAGCCTCACAGATGACACCCAAACTGTACTCACCTTGAGGGAGCAAAGACCTAGGCCCTTCTTAGATGAACTTGGACATTGCACGTCCTGATCTGGCATCACCATACCATGATGACTCCACATAGGGAAAGAGGACAAGGCTTAACTGGGTATTGAAAATCTTTTCTTTATTGACTCACATTCTGTGTGGAAAAGACAACCAACCAGAGCACAGGAAGGGGGCTAAAAGAAACCCCAGGAAGCAGAAAGGTGTGGTTAGTTCGAGTGAGGTCAGAGGAGGAAATTGCCATCCAAGAGACAGGAAGGAGAAGCTGCGTGAGGAGACAATTATTGGAGCTTGAAAGGTATTGGTTAGTGAGTGCAAGTGGTTCTGTGTGGTGTGGTGAGTGTGTGCCTAAGAGGGTAACGAGTAAGGTTAGTGGAGAAAGTGTAGTGTGTGTGTGTGTGTGTGTGTGTGTGTGTGTGTGTGTGTGTGTGTGTGTGTGTGTGTGTGTGTGTGTGTGTGTGTGTGTGTGTGTGTGTGTGTGTCAGCAGCGAGGATTGTGGATGAGGGATTAGTAGTGTGGCGGAGGGGGCAGTAATGGCGAGGAGGTAGAGCTGTGTGGAGGAGGAAATAGCAGTGGTGTGAAAAGATAGTAACAATCACGGGTTGAGGCAAGGCTCAGTAGGAATGAGAGATATTAGAGGGAGAGAGGAGGAAAATGCAGGGAGTAGTAAGGGTGAGAGACGGGTGGAGTTGGAAGGAGGAGAATAGTGAGTGGAGAACATTAGGTGGTGAAAGAGAAAGGAATACTTGGGCGCGGTAAAAAGGAAACCGAGTCAAGCAGAGTGTTTGTAAATACACAATCCAATACCTGTTTAGATGACTAATCTGTGAAGGGGCAGTCTAGGACGTCTCTGCAGGTGTTTAGATAGAGAAGGCATCTTACCTTTAGGTCTTCACTTTCAGCATAAGACAGAACCTAGCGAGTAGAGGGTTAACTCTCAATATCTACTATCCCTGGATGTAGGGGGTGTTATTCTAGATGAGCGAGAGAGAGACGGCCATAGGGCCCAACGAAATGTTAATAACATCCCTTGAACCGTTTGTAAGATTTATGAGCGTTTCTTGATCCAACCGTGAAACAATGCACAGGTCCCCTTCACACAAATGCTTTGGAATAGAAATGATCAAATGGTTCAAATAGTCTGAATTGGAACCTTCACTTCTTATTGTTCTACACACAGATTATAGTAAGTTCACATCAACACAGCATTGCACAGAAAGCATGTCACATGTACATGTTACATTTGTGTGAATCACTGAAGAGTACGTTCTGATATATGAGTATGCTGTTGTGCTGCACTGAATCACCAGAGTTGCAGATTTAAGGCGCTGAATCCTTGCCCAAGGCATGTTGTGCTCCCACATGTTGCAACCAGACCGTAGTCTGCTGGGAATAATAGCATGAGCTAGGGCGTGCAGAACAATCATGGCGCGCCCTTCTCGCCACCCAGTCTCTTATCTACTAAGCCTGTGTAGTGCTGGACTAAAATGAAACAAGCATAGGCAAAGCCTGTAGGTGTGTCATATGTCAAGGTCAGACTCAAGTTCCCTAATAAATCCAGCACATCCCTGGCAAAGTCATCATGTCGCAATGTATAGCCCCACATGTAAATTGTTGCCATTATAAGCCACAGGAAACCTTCAGACATCCAAATAATGTGCTCCATAAAATTCCAAAATAGATACATGAATGCATGTGTACTCCTGCATGATGCAGGCAATCCTTGTGTAAATTCTGAGGTCCTGATTCACTGAAGCATTTTATAATGCCGCAATCCCATAGGAAAACGCTCTGTGAATCGGGCCCTCTGTCTCACGAGCGTCTACTTGGGATGTCTAATGTTGCATTATTTCCTGACAATATCTCAACTACAACTTATGACGAAACGCACCTTTTTAAATCTAATTTTAAACCTTGTTTTTTTCTGAAATGAATATGTGTGCCTCAGGAAACTAGAGGAAGAAACAGCATCATTAAGAGTTTGGTGGCAATGCAGCAATAAATCCGCCAAATGTCTGCCTAAATCCATGAACGTTAACGCCACTTACTCCTGTGGGTTTTTCCACAGGATTACAAGTGGTGGTAATGCTCCATCTTTGGAATCCACAGGACTCCATCAGGGGTTTTGGTGGATTTACCAAAGGCGGATTTACTGTGTGGTAAATCTGCTGATTTTTAGAGGTATGGTGGAGGATTTCCCTATGACTTGTTGCTGGAGGTAAATCCTCCACTTTACCTCCAAATTTGTAATTGGGTGGTGCACGAAACATGTTGGTAATTCCATTACCGCCCATAAAAGTGGCAGGAATAGAATTATCACCAAATTTCCCCCACACCACCCACCTTGTAAGGAGGCCCAAAGTACCTTATCGCCCAGTTACCTCCCAACTAATGTAGGTGGGTGTGCGAGTGTGTTTGTATTTCATGACCTCACTATTCTCATGTTAGATTTCAGTATGATTACAATTTCGAGCAGTTCATAGAAGCTCCAAGAAAGCAGCATGTTTCCAATATATAAAATGAGGAGCGCGGGAAACAGTAAGTAGTGAGTAGAAGAGAGGAATGAGGAAGGGGAGAAAGAGGAGAGCTTGCCTGGCGCTCTCTGCAGATCTGTGGGCAGGGGCAAGGAGGGTGGTGCAGTGCAGAGTGGGACAAAAGTCACGAGCTAACCTTTCCTCATATTAGTTCATTAGATGTACAAAACACATATGTCAGCAACTGGATCCAGTAGAACCCTTTTGGAAATTGTCAAGTGCAATTTCTACCAACACCCTGCATTTAAGTAAAGAACATAGTACAGCAGGGGCTAATTATAGCAAGGATGGGACAATGCAGGAGGCTACTGTTAGGAAAGATTTCCATTTATGTGTAATTTTCCCTCCAGTTGTGTACCCCCCCAACTTGTTGCTGTTGTCTGACCACCCTAGCCTAACTTTTGCCAGTGGAGCCCAGCCTTCTGCTGTACTCCGCTGGGCTTTTGCTCATTTTGTTATGGGGAAACTGACATGCCCTTAAGACAGTCAGTACTGGGAGACTTTGTTTCCCTTAGCCTTTCACTTTGTTGCTATTTCTAAGCAACATTTTAGCAGTGCACAAAGTACCTTACAGTACAGCGCGCTGGGGTCCTCTTTTCATTTTTAAGGCCCTAGACCCCCTCAAAGGATTTTCTGGTGAATGTACAAAAGTGCCTTGGACAGAGCTGGTGGCAGCTGTTACTTTTCATGTGTTTTCAACTATTTTTAGGGGTCCATACCACGTTTACCGCGTTTGGCCCAGGACAGTGGCCAGTGCCTAAAATGGCCATGCCACAAGGTCCTTTGTTCTGTCCTTTGGCCATCTTGTCCCTTTGCCTTCCCCAGGTCGAGCAGACCCAGAAAAAAATTACTTATTTGGTCTTACAGATCCTTGTGAAAACCGAAGCTTTCGCAGGCTTCTGCATGCCTTGTGTGTGTGTGCCTCCAGGATGTGGGCTGGAGCTGTCTAGTTCTAATACACATCCTGGGTGCTAGGATGCCTGGTGTGCTGGGATGACTGGGACCAGCGTGGTCCGTGATTGGTCCACATCTGAGATGGCTGTATGTGAGCAGATCTCCTATTGGTTCCTCTTCATTTTGGTGCGAATGAGATTTTGGATAAGAGAAGGCATCTTACATCCATTCAAGGTCAATCTTCTGAGTTCACACCAAACTTAGAAAAGGAGCCAAGTATCCTGAATCAACGAAGCAGATGCGTGGAACCGCTGGGGACCCGCTGGAAGGTTTGGCACCCTGACCCCACTGTTGTCCCATCTGACCCAAGGCCTGTAAGGGTGCTTTGACCCATTGGAATAGTGGGACCAACTATTCACGGCACCTCCAGCTTAACCTGTAAGCGTGCCTCTTCGAAGTGTTCCTGGACCGCCTAGTGAACTGACCAGCTCGTACGGGACCTTTGCCCCGGAACTGCTGCCTCAAGTTTTTACGTGAGCCTTTGGAGACTGTAAGCTCTGGGTATAAGGCACTCTCGCACCGAGTTTCGTACACCTAGCATTCCTAGGTCTGGAATTAGGAGAGTACGTCGGAACCCGAGCATAAGCGGTCACTGCGTCACCCAGCTGTGGTAAGGAACTTTATGGGTGCCTTGCTGCTGTTCCACCCTGTGCCCTCAGACTCACTGCAGTGGAACTGGCCTGATCACTTCATCAGGAGCTGAGAAATCGCCACTTTCTCACGACAGAATTATCCCTGGAACGCAGCCCCTGAAAGCTGCAGAGCCACACAACTGCAGGATTTGAACCTGCAACTGAAGTGTACTCGACTGCCGAAGTTTGGTCTGGAGTGCATTGAGTGTTGGTGAGTACTTGCAACCCAATCAGTGGTCCCTGGAGCACCCATCCATTTTTATGCACAAGTGCCCCCTGAGGGCCACGCTTCTTTACCGAGGTAGCCTGTGCTACCGAGCTATCCCCAACTCTTGGATCCTGTTCTGCCTTCTTGGAGAGACCCTCCTCGAATAGTGGGAACTTATTATTCACTGCCTCACCCCCCTTCCTGAGTCACTACAGCCCCTGAAAGAGACCCTGTTTTACTTAACCGCACGATTGCGTGCACCAGCACCAAAAGTACTTTTGAGCTCAACCCCACTCATTTTAGGGACTGGACTGTAACTCAAGTTAGCGTTTGAATTGTGAAGGACTGCCACAGAGATATTTGCACTGTATAACCCCTTTCTTTACAGGTTGTGGAACTGTACTAAGTAATATCCCTGTTGGCCATTGGTTGACGTATATATGTTTGTTAGATTAGTGTTGTGTTCATTTAGTTATTCCTGCTGAATATTTACTTTGTGTTTTATTTAAAAGGCCTTTAATAAATGTATATATATTTTCAATATACACCTTACTGAGAGTAATTTGTGGTATCGTTTGCTGTGTACGCCCATTGTGGGCTTTCCATCACCCTCACCCCCCTGAGACCTAGTCTTGACTGCCGCCAATGCTACCGTGATTGGTCTGGCTTGTCCAGAAGGTTAGCCTGTTCCAAGAAACTAGGCTGGCCTTCAGAACCTCTGCCCACCAGCTACATGGAAGTTTGCCTATTTTTTTTAAACACAAACAACACAAGTCCACACACTTTATTTCATGTAGGTTTGAATAATAAATATAAAAATGCTGCATAAACATAACTGCCTAACGTGCATTTTCCAAGCAGGATCACAAATAAATGTTTATGTGGCCTCGCTGTGGAAACAAGCAGACATATCCTTACCGCTTGCACACTCTTAAAAGCAAAATATGTGTTAAGTTATGGCAAGTTTGTGCACCATCCCTTGGGCTTTTTATCAGACCAGGTTTGGAGCACAATCAACGGGGGAGACTCACTGGTTATTTGTCATGCACAAACCTTTGAGCACACTCACCAGGTCACGAGATGTCCAGCCTGTTGTCCCCCAGCAGCCGCGGAGGTCTGTTTTGCAGCAGTTTGCAGGGTGCCTGGGTCACCGACAGAGGTGGCAGCTCCCATGGCGCCTTGCTGACAGAATGCTGTTGCGCATTTCCATGGTGTCTCAGCACGGCAAGCCCTTCATGTGGGCACGAGACATGGTCTCAGGATGTTCAACACGCTGGGCCAATCCAATACACAAGCCTTTGATGTGCTCACGTGATCCGGGCCAGAACCAGCGCGATACGTCTGTTTCCCGATCCCGTGATCCCAGCCAGGATGCTTAAATCAGCTGTGAGAACGCTGCACATTGCTTCTCAGCTGTTTCTACCAGCGTTTGGCCTTCTTGCATCTCAATCTTGTGTTCCTCGTTTTGACCTCGAATTACTCTTCTGGATTTCTTCTGCCTGACCCTTACCTGATTTTGTCTTCATAACGGATTGGTTTCTTCCTCGACCTCGGACTTCCTCATGGACTGGAACTGTTATTCCCCTCTGGTACCTCGCATTCGGACTCCTTGAATTATCGATAACTGCTGGGGGTTGTGCTCCCATTCTTTGCTCAAGTCTTCCGAGCTTTCGGCAAGGCAAGCCCTTCATGCGGGCACGAGACATGGTCTCACGATGTTCAAAACGCTGGGCCAATCCAATACACAAGCCTTTGATGTGCTCACGTGATCCGGGCTGGAACCAGTGCGATATGTTTGTTTCCCGATCACGTGATCCAGGCCGGGACGCATAAATCAGCTGTGAGAACGCTGCGCATTGCCTCCCAGCTGTTTCTACCAGCGTTTGGCGTTCTTGCATCTCGTTCTTGTGTTCCTCGTTTTGACCTCGGACTACTCTTCTGGATTTCTTCTACCTGACCCTTACCTGATTTTGTCTTCATAACGGATTGGTTTCTTCCTCAGACTTCCTCATGGACTGGAACTGTTATTCCCCTCTGGTACCTCGCATTCGGACTCCTTGATTTATCGATACCTGCTGGGGGTTCTGCTCCCATTCATTGCTCCAAGTCTTCCAAGCTTTCGTCTAAAGGTGTTTCCAGTGGAGCTGCAGCCGTTATTGCTTTATTTTCCTCCTGCTTTTGGCTGCTTTTCTACTGAGGGAACAGATTTGACATCTCTATTTACTAGGCATCACCAGACCCTTCCTCCCATTCTTCCCTGCACGATATCTGTTGGTAAGTGAGTGCACCTTACTGTCCAATACTGTTTTCCATGTTCTATGGCCTGGTATTATCCTAACCTGCCATTTTTTCCACAGCAGCCATCCAGAGGGCCTGGCGTCCCTGTTCCTGCCACCTTTGGCCCTAATCCTCGAACAATGAGTCAATTCTATCTCGCTGTTGGTTGCTTAGGGACGGAGGTTTCTATACTTCACACGAACCTCGAGTCTTGACAGACTGAGAAGCCTCTCTCCGTGTGCGGTATGGATCCCTCTGCCGGGGACCCGGTGGCTGCTCTGGTGCAGGCAATTACTGTCCTGCATACTGACATGGCAGCAACCACGGCAGCCATCGATCAATGCCTTGACACCATTCAAAGTGAGCGCCATACACTGCCTGCAGACCCGGAATTTGGAGACCCACTCCCACAACCCAGCGCCTCTGCCCCATCACCCCCTGCTCCTACTCAAGTCATAGTTCTGACTCCCTTTCCATTAGCTGCTCCCGAGAGTTCAAGGAGTTCTGTACTTTCCCAAACCAGTGCAAGTTACACTTTTTGTGCAAACCACAAGCATTTACTGATGCCACCACTAAGGCGGCGTTCACCTTGTCTCATTTAGAGGGTATTGCAGTTACCTGGGCCAATCCCTTGCTAGAAAGCGAAGGCCCTGCTTTGTATGACTTTGACTTATTGGTAACCGAAATGACCAAGGTCTTTGACATACGACATAATGCACAGTCCTGAGACCTTGAGTTGCTTAATCTTTCCTAGGGCAAAATACCACTCATTGAGTACATCACACGTTACAACCAGTTGGCCGTCAAAACTTCTTGGCCCTAAAACAAAAAGGCTGTGGTAATCTACAAAGAGCAGAATGATGCCATGGAGGACGCTTTGGCAGTGGTTCCTTCCTTGCCTGTTCAGTACAATGACCTGGTAGACCTGGCTCTTCAGGTTGATGCCAGATGATCGGAACGCAAATCCGAGTCTGGTTTTGTTTCTGTTCGTTCACAACCCAGCACAGAGCTTCAAGGCGAGCCCATGCAAATAGGGGGCGGGGGTTTGCAGCCCGATCACAGCTACTGAAAGAGAACAAAGGAGGTCAGCTAATGCCTGCTTCTATTGTGGCATCAACGGTCACTATGTTAAGGAATGTCCTCGGAGGCCCAAGTTAAAAAACCCGGGTTTTCAGAAGGCTCGTCTCTAGATACGGGGGCACGGACAAGCCGAGAACTGACCCCCTTCTTGACCACACCTGCCTATCTAGGGATGAAACCTGTCTCCATCCTGGCCACTCTATTTCTTTATTTGGAGACCAGTCACGTTGTTCACCCAGTCATTGATTCAGGTGCTACAGGTAACTATATAGACATCTCCCTCACAGCCTCCTTGAACCTACCATTACAAAACAAGAGCAAGCCTAAACCAGTCCAGGCAGTCGATGGAACATCCTTGATATCTGGCCCCATCAAACAACAGACATCACCCCTGACACTAGTGGTTCAAGACACACATAAAGAGACCATAACTTTCAATCTGATCACAACACCACAATATGGGATCATCCTTGGGATCCCATGGTTACGGCTCCACAACCCTGTAGTGGATTGGGCCTCTGGTCGCCTGTACTTCGAGTCACCATTCTATCATTCCTCCTGTCTTCTCCAGACAACTATACCTGACTCTCCATCTCAGCTGTTAGGGGCGGTCGCCCAGCTCACGATTAATGACGCCTTACCCATGGAGCTTAATTCACCCCAGCACATATTGGGCTGTATAGTCTCAGGTATAACTGTAGAGTACCAAGACTTCCTGGAAGTATTTGATAAAGGTTGTGCAGAATCCCTTCCTCCACACAGACCTTATGATTGTCCCATAGATCTGCTACCAAGTGCCAGTATACTTTTAGGGAGGTTGTATTCCTTGTCCCCATCAGAGGACCTAGTTCTCAAGGAGTATATACAGAATGCTCTAAGCCTGGGTCACATCCGACCATCCACCTCACCAGCTGCCACTCCTATCTTTTTTGTCCCTAAGCAGGAGGGGGATTTATGCCCTTGCATTGACTACAGGCGCCTGAACGCCGTTAATGTAAAGATTTGCTACCCTATACCTCTTATTGGTCCTTTACTTCACCGTCTGACACATGCCTCGGTTTACACCAAATTGGATCTTAGAGGGGCCTACAATTTAGTCAGAGTCTGGGAGGGCGACGAATGGAAAACGGCCTTTTGTACCCAGTATGGGCTCTACGAATACTTGGTTATGCCGTTTGGTCTCCGCAACGCTCCAGCCACATTCTAGAGATTCATGAATGACATATTCTCTGATGTTCTTGGCGTTTTTGTTATCATCTACTTGGACGATATATTAGTGTTCTCCCCTTCCATGGAAGAACACATTGTCCATGTTCGGGAAGGACTATCCCGTTTACGTACTCATGCTTTGTATGCTAAGCCCGAAAAGTGTCTTTTTCACGTGGACCAGGTAGATTTCTTGGGTTTCCATCTGGCCCCAGGGGGTTTGGCTATGAATGACTCCAAAATAAGATCTGTCCTGGAATGGCTAACCCCACCGACTGTTAAGGCGTTACAGTCTTTTCTTGGCTTTGCCAACTTTTACAGACACTTCATAGCAGGGTTTGCCTCCATCACGGCTCTGCTCACTTCTCTCACCAGCCCTAAGGTTCCCTTTCTCTGGACGGAAGTGCAACAGAGGCCTTTGATAAACTGAAGACTGCTTTCACTTTCGCGCCAGTACTACAGCACCCTAATCCCATTCTCCCGTTTATTGTGGAGGCAGATGCATCCTCATATGCTATGGGAGCGGTTCTGTCGCAACCTTGTCAGTCAACCGGTCGTTTGCACCCTGTGGCTTTTCATTCACGCAAATTTACTGCCACAGAGTCACATTATACCGCCACAGAAAAGGAGCTACTGGCCATCAAAAAGGCATTCCAGGTTTGGATACATCATCTTTTAGAGGCAAACCAACCAACCACAGTTTATACTGATCATCGCAACCTACAAGACCTGGCATCCATGAAATTTGTTAACAGTAGGCAAATAAGGTAGCATCTGTTTTTTGCTGCGTATGACTTTGTTATCAAGCATAGACCAGAAATCATACACGGAAAAGCCAATGCCTTGTCCCGCTCCCCGGGGGGTATCTTTGCAAACATATCTAGAAACCATTCTTAACAAAACACACCTTGTCTTTGTATGCACGCCCTCTCCTGACTTGTTGGAGGCGATTCACTCGTGGACTTCTACTCATTTCGAGATGCTCTTGGATTGGGATGTAGTCCTATGAGACGGACTGCCTTATTTCCAGGAGAGGCTGTATTTGCCCACACCAGACTCTCGTACTATACCCCTGGAGTGGTCCCATGATGCCCCAATCAATGGCCATCCAGGCCAAAAACGCACCATGGCCTTACTACAGCGTTGGTGCTGGTGGCCTTTCATGCGGAAGGACGTCATCGCCTATGTCAACACTTGCTCAATATGTGCACAATGCAAGAATAGGAAAGGACGCCCTCTAGGTCTCCTTCAACCAATGCCCACACCATCCAGACCATGGCACACTCTTACCATGGATTTTGTTACTGCTCTACCAAGGGTAGAAGGGTTTGACACAGTGTGGGTCATCGTCGATTCCTTTACTAAAATGGCGCGATTCATTCCTTGTGAAGGTATCCCTACAGCTCCTAAACTGGCAGGGTTGTTTTCCCAGGAGGTATTCTGTCTATTTGGGCTACCCACGGCACTCATATCTGATAGGGGTTCACAGTTCACCTCAAAGTTCTGGAGGGCTCTTACCAAATTACTAGGCATTGATGCCCGGTTTTCTTCATCGTACCATCCTGAGACAGATGAACAAACCGAACGTGTAAACCAGGTAATGGAGTAATATTTACGTTGTCTAACTCTTCAGAACCAACAGTTTTGGTATCACTGTTGCATCTGGCCGAATTTGCCTACAACAACTCCGCCCATTCCTCTAGTGGCTTCTCACCGTTTTACTCCATGTATGGACAGCATCCCCGCACCCTTCCCATCCCGGACCTTTCCGCTTCCCAGACCCCTGCAGCTTCAGCATGTGTTAGGGATCTGTCCCTGATTCATTCACAAACCCTTACCCATCTACGTGAGGCTCAGGAGCTGATGCGAGAGGTTGCTAATCGCAAGCGTTCTCCGGTTTCGCCTTATGCACTCGGACACAAAGTTTGGTTGTCCACTAGGCATCTTAATCTACCTGGTTCTCGTAAGCTCCTTCCCCGATTTATCGGACCCTACAAGATCACCCGTATAGTTGACGCAGTGGTTTTCCTTTGGCCCTTCCTTCAACCTGGCGGATTCCCCCTGTGTTCCACTCTTCCCTCCTTAAGCCCTGTCCCGCTTCCACGCGACTGAAGGTGCCCCCATCTCCCATTGCACAGGATGGGTCTAAGGAATATGAGGTCCATGCTATCCTCGGTTCCTGTGTCTCTAGAGGTCGTTTGTTTTATCTCATTGACTGGCTGGGTTACGGCCCGGAGGAGAGGTCCTGGGAGCTTGCTTCTGCAGTTCATGCCCCACTTCTCTTGTCCCGCTTCCACAGGGATAATCCGTCCTGCCCACAGGGTTGTGGGCCTTTGGGGGGGGGTTCTGTCATGCACAAACCTTTGAGCACACTCACTAGATCACGAGATGTCCAGCCTGCTGTCCGCCAGCAGTCGCAGAGGTCTGTTTTGCAGCGGTTTGCCGGGCGCCTGGGTCGCCAACGGAGGTGGCAGCTCCCATGGCGCCTTGCTGACAGATTTCTGTTGCGCATTTCCATGGTGTCTCAGCACGGCAAGCCCTTCATGTGGGCACGAGACATGGTCTCAGGATGTTCAACACGCTGGGCCAATCCAATACACAAGCCTTTGATGTGCTCACGTGATCCGGGCCAGAACCAGCGCGATACGTCTGTTTCCCGATCCCGTGATCCCAGCCAGGATGCTTAAATCAGCTGTGAGAACGCTGCACATTGCTTCTCAGCTGTTTCTACCAGCGTTTGGCGTTCTTGCATCTCAATCTTGTGTTCCTCGTTTTGACCTCGAATTACTCTTGTGGATTTCTTCTGCCTGACCCTTACCTGATTTTGTCTTCATAACGGATTGGTTTCTTCCTCGACCTCGGACTTCCTCATGGACTGGAACTGTTATTCCCCTCTGGTACCTCGCATTCGGACTCCTTGAATTATCGATAACTGCTGGGGGTTGTGCTCCCATTCTTTGCTCAAGTCTTCCGAGCTTTCGTCTAAAGGTGTTTCCAGTGAAGCAGCAGCCGTTATTGCTTTACTTTACTCCTGCTTTTGGCTGCTTTTCTACTGAGGGAACAGGTTTGACATCTCTATTTACTAGGCATCATCAGACCCTTCCTCCCATTCTTCCCTGCACGATATCTGTTGGTAAGTGAGTGCACCTTACTGTCCAGTACTGTTTTCCACGTACTATTGCCTGGTATTATCCTAACTTGCCCATTTTTCCACAGCAGCCATCCGGAGGGCCTGGCGTTCCTGTTCCTGCCACCTGTGGCCCTAATCCTCGAACAGTGAGTTAATTCTATCTCGCTGTTGGTTGCTTAGGGACTGAGGTTTCTATACTTCACACGAACCTCGAGTCTTGACATTATTCCAGCTGATTATTACATTTGGAAGAAGGTGACTCATATTTTAAATGTAAAATGATTAACTGAATTATGCATATCTTTTTGTTAATTGATTATCGTTTGTATTTATGTTTTATGTGCGGTATAGACTGGTTTATATGCGATTTATATTTGATGTGTCTATTCCTGCTTTTTATTGTTATATGTAGTGCTGAATGTTTTTGTAAAGAAACCATAATGTGCTTCATAATAATTTGTTTTGAAAGGTTTACAAGAAATTGCCAAAAAATGCCATTGTTTGCTCCAGAGAAAATTGATAGAGCACATGCAATGTCTGTGTGCATGAGGTGTTTACATGAATCACTGACCAAAATATGAGGCTATAAAGTTCAGCAGCTACGAATCAGCAATACAAAGACAGATGTATGATTTCACAGAGCTGTTAGATGACCCAGCAACATGTGCAAGTCTTACGTCTGAATCCCGCTAGCTTGCCATTGTTCCACAAACCCCAATGCCACAGTGAAGATCCCTGAGGAGGGTTGCACACCCAGGTGGTTGCCTGCATCCTTGAGAGCTGTCGGTCTTGGGTTGATAAACCTATGTACCAAATAGTGCTTCCCTGTGAGACACACACATTTATGGAGCAGGGTGCATGCTTTTGAAGTGAACCTCCAGGGATGGCAGCTGGGTGGCGCTGTGTGACTTGTTAACTGAAATGGCACATTCTACTCTGACAAACAGGTATAATGAAAGAACAAGGTTCATAAGAGAAGATGAATGTGGACCACACAATCTTCACCAATAACTTTCACTTACAAAACCTGAGTGACGGCAGCAGGGGGCCAAGGACAGAGACATGGTCCACCAATGACTGAACGGCATGAATGTGGAGAAGCTGGGGGCCAAACGCTAGCATATAGGGCTATCCGTCCTGGCATCTGATCTCCACTTTATACCCACACCATTTGTTTCTGGCTACACTATCACTTTGGCACAACTATGAGTTAAAGCCTAATAGGAGGAAAGGAGAGGGGAAATGTGACTAGATGTACAGGAATAGATTACAGGCTGCAGCAGATGTTGTGTAACAAATGAGACACAGGCCAGACATCAGGAGCTTTTGTCTGGCAGTTCCCAAGAACGCCTTCTTTGGGGAGTCCGGGGTGGGGGTCTCTTTCTCTTGGCCCCAGATGTCATGTCATTTACTTTAAAAACCAATGAGGCCCCTTCGCAAAAGGACACGTTACCTTGTGCACATGTACAGAGCGTGTATACGTAGATACACGCCCAACCTGCCCCTCTAGGAGTGCACAGCGAGCTCTGTATACTCAAATGCACTTCCTCGGGTGAGGGAATTCCTCAAAAGGCACCTTCGAGCCTACCTCAAAGGCAGTCTGTCCCTTGTTTGTTAAGATGGCTGCCATCGGAAACTCCCACAGGCTGGTTTTTATCTCTGGCCTGAGTGCAGATGAAAGTACAAATCACACAGAGGTCATGTCTGACTCTGTGACCCATGTGTGTCTTGCCAGGACCCAGTGGGCCACATGGCAGACGGAACCTTTGAATGTGTTATTGTTGAGAGTGTGCCTATAAGCAACATGCTTTGCTGGGTGACAGGAGCACATGCGACGTGCGAGCAGCACAGGTTGCACTCGGTGGACAGCACACCCTCTACCTCCTAGTAATGTGCAAGTCATCTGTGTAATTCCGTGAGCTCAGCATTGTGCAGGGAGCAATCCTTCAAAAATCTGCACATGGACCTCAGATGTTGGGGATACTTCCAGCTATGATTTCAGACAGCAGCTAAAGACTTTCATGGACTCCTGCCTACTTCTGTGTCCCTATTCGCTGTTGCAGACATTGCTGATCAACGTTTGCTAACATTTTACAATAATTACTCCTCCTACCATGTCTTTGGGCCTCATTCCAAGATTGGAGGTAGTCATGGTGCTATTTGCGCCATGACTGCCTCCAATAACGGTTCCGGCATCAGTGTGGTTCAATGGGGACTTACCGGTGTAGTCTGACCTTTGCGGGACCGGTAAGTCCCCATTGAAAAAGCCATTCCCCATTCCCATTTGAGCCCCTATAGGGCTCGATGGGAATGGGGAAGGCGCTAATAACGGTACTGCAAATTGCGGTACCGTTATTAGCTCTGAAGTCCCTTAACGGGTCCCGTCCATAACGCCTGGTCAGACCAGGCGTTAAAGGAGGGACCCACTAAGGTACCTCGTAGTAGGGCGGTAAGGGATTACCGGCACCGGTCTCCTTACCGGTGCCCGGTATCCCTTACCGCCCTACTCGGAATGAGGGCCTTTGTTTCTTAGAGCTCTCATGCTCACCATAATGGCCCAGAAAGGCCCAGGTTAAGACATATAAAGCAGCTAAATAAACATATATCTTGTTTGCATATATACTGGTTGCAAACGTTTATTATGAAGAGTATTAATTCGCCATTAAAGCTCAGCACCCGGTGTATACTGAGTTGAAGCTGCCAACAGCACACCACTCCTCTCACTATCCTACTCCCTTCTTCAACCTACTAACCCATCCCACCTTTATGGTTTGCAGATCCGCCAGAGCGCCTGGGGACCAATTCCGTTGGTGACGGTGCGCGGTACAAATACCTTTAACATTTAACATTAAGTGTAAAGATTAGTTTCTAGTTTTTATAACATGGTGACACAACTCAGATTCTGAAACGTGTGTGCACTCACCTGTTGTGATAGGTGACAGCTGTATACACCTCTGATAAGAATTCGGGACCAGATGACCTTCCAAAGATTACCTACGATAAATATTAAAAAATAAAGCATATTACATCTCAGTCACCGTTGCTTTATGCATTGCCAACAAAAAAGATAAATATACTGTCTGTACTACCTAATATAATATGCTTTACTCACCCAATAAATACAAAATGCAGTCCAGTTGTACATTCCAGCTGAACGCAACAATGCATGAGGAATGTGTGGATGTTTGTGTTGGCATACCTGACTATATGAGTCAACCAATAGGTGGCCCTTTAAGTGTGGAATCAAGTGTTCTTCATTGTTACGCCTATCCCACTCTTTCTCAGTGGTATTCCCGTTCTTCTAAATACCCAGAAGGGGCTGAAGGCAAAACTCACGCAGAACGTCCCGAGCAGCCTCATCTTCATTTACATGTGCCCACCTATCTGCATCTCATTCATCTCCTCTGTGCCTCGTTGCATTCCAGATGCTTTGGACTCTGACTCCCATGATCCCTCACCATTGACTATGCTGTGTAGGACTAATCAGAGTTGTAGTCCAAACAATCTGTGGAGCCAAAGGTTGCACAACCCTTTTTGAAGGGCTCTGGTGCCCGCTGGGTATGATGTTCATGGTTAGACCAACCTAAAAAATAATATACAAATGGATACAAAATAATTCCATGAGTATCTTATCGAATCAACTTCAATGTCTGCTTGTTCCTCTGCACTTCCCGCTCTACAACTCTTCCCTTGGCTAACTTATCACCTCATTCAGATTCTGCTTGCACCTCTTTGTGGACGATACCCAGATTTTCTTCTCCTTCCCATTCTCCACCTCTGGTCTCTCTCTGAGGATCTCTATCTGCCTTTCTGCCATTTGTCACTCAGTGGCTATTTGCTGTTTAACGCTCAACCCTTCTAAAACCGAAATCATTTACCTTCCCGCCTCTAACGCTTCACCTCTCTTTACTGCCATTATTTCCCTCTCCTCTGAGCTTGTCTCGCCGGCCACAAAAGCCAGTAAACTTGATGTCCTCCATTACAATGATCGTAAGCTTCACCACTTCATCTCCCCACAGGCACGTGGCAAGGATAAACCTTTACAACATCCAAAAGATTCAGCCCCTCTTCAACTATCACTCTGCCAAAACTCCTATATCGCTAGTACTAAGCTGCCTCGACTAATGCTGAAGGTCTATTCCTGGGCCGCCCGCCTACTCCTTTGCTCCTGTTGAGAAAGTCCTGACCTTTGCCCAATGAACCCTCCAAAATCTCCCCTGCTCCTCCCTGCCAGCCTGCTTTCCATGCACAACCAGACCATATAGCTTTTTCCTCATCTTCAAATGTATCCATGCCCTTGCGCTCCTACCAAGCATCCTCTATTCCCAACTACGCTCCTTCTCAGCTCTTGTCGGTTGCTACCCTCCTCAATCTCTCAGTCCCATGCACTCCCATTGCACCATCTCACTTCTGCTCTTTCTCCCTCCTTGCCACTCACCCCCCCAACAAAGGAACCCTGTGAGAAGAAAAACACCACAAGTACCCACTCCTTTAAATAAGCACTTACCTCCACCTCCTGCACCTTGAAAGAGCACCCACCCTCCCTCTCAACATAACTCTCCACCTAAATCCTTCCAAGGCTCCACTGCTATGCTTACCACAAACCACCACGTTCATCTACTCTTATGTGTGAGAAGACGTCCTACTATGTCTATGTACTTAACTAACCCCCATCACCTCCAAGTCACTAACTTAACATTCCTATGCTTGGCAATTCTGTTGTAAGACACCTCAACCTAGGACTGCCCAGGCTGTTTGATACTAGGTATGCGTTTCTGTTCATAACACGTTTTTCTCAATAAATAAACACAAGGGGTTGGAGCTGGCGTTTTGAAAGATGTCTAGCTTTGACATATGCTCCGAGCCCCGTGAGGGGAACTGAGGATCCCCTGCCACCTGAATGAGCGGTGCAGTGCCCAATCAGCTGCAGAATGTGTTGGAAGCAGGTGTCTCGGTGTCTCCAGGATTTGGTGGCTGATTTCATGCTAGATCAGCGGAGGAGATGGCAACGTGGACTGGGCCAACATCGGGGAATGCAGAAAAATGGTGGCAGGAAACCCACATTGCGTGCTTAGAGCGAGAATGGTTAAAGACTTCTCAAGTGAGAGGGACCCTGGATAGGTATACCCAACTGACCTCACCTCCTCAATGTGGTGGCGAGGAGCCCTGAGGAGGCAACGAAAGTCCTTCCCAGCTGCCAGGCTGCTCTAGGTGATTTGTTGATAACCTGGGAGGAAGTGGCATTGTAAAACAACCTCCCAAGCTCTGAAGGCATAGAAATCCCCTGAATACCATTTGGCGGGAGTCCTTGAAGCAAGAGCAAGACCAGAAAGGAGGAAGGCATGGATCATGATAATAGGAGTGGAGGAGTCTTGGCAACACAGGAACATGGAGCACAGGAAGAGAGCTGAACCCCTGTCAATGTGGAGGGTCAGAACACTTAATAGGAACACATGGAAGGACAAGCGGAAGAAGGGCAAAAATAGGGGCACTAAACACAGACCACAAGGAAACATGCCACCTTGGGAACAACGTGAGCTGCATATATTTCCGAGTGCTGATAGATTTCCAACTCTTATGGAAATGCATATGTCATCGTGACGGTTTAAATCTATGTCTATTGCCGGGGCCGTCATCTTGGAATGTGACAATTCGAGCACATCTAAGTCTGTGAATCCTCCTCTTCTTTCACAATATTCACGGTTTATAAAAGGACCAGTGAGGCATCATGACAAAAGGGAGGGATGCAAATAGCGATCCGGTCTTGTATGGCCCTGTTGTCACAGAGCTATACTAACCCTGAAGAGTTGCCAGGATAAGTGTGTCTGGGCCAGTAATCCACTGCCAGGGGAGCGTGTGAAGTCTGCCACCCTGGTTGGAGGTGTCCACTCCCCAACTAGAGTGCGCCTGCGCATTAGGCAGGACCCGTTGTTTGGGCAGTTTACAATGGCTTTTGCTGGTTTTGGAGAGGCAAGAAGGCAAAGGAGGACGATTTATTTTTAAATCTTTGTTCTATTTCAGCAAAAGGGGCTACAAGGGAAGGGGTCTGCCACTGATGGAGATGCAGCACATGGTTTTCAGGAAGTCATGTTGGCTGTGTTGGGGCTCCAAAACATTGTGTAAATAAATGGAGTGAGGGCTAGATGGTCTGGCGTGGGGAGTCATTAAGGGAAAAGAAAATGATTGAGTGGTTTGGGTCTGCGGCCACGACAAATGAAGAAGCAGCTTGTGAATGAGGGCCTTACTCGGGAGATGACGGAGATAGGAGATAGAATAGTGGAATTTAAGTCCATTCTAGATAGAAAGCTGGGGGCTGCCAAAAAGCGCCCCGAAAAGCTGAAGCTTCTTACCCGAGTGCTCTTAGGAAATCTTTCTCTGACTTATGTCAAAAGGTCACCGTATTGAAGAGAAACCTGAAGTCCCTTTAGTGGTTGAAGACAAAATCGAAGGTTACAAGCAGACCAAGGAAGCTGTACTACTTCTAAAGAAGCTCAAAGCATGGAATGATATCAAGAAGGTAAGCTACTTTGTACCACAATTGGCTACGTCATGCTGTTTTCCATATTACCTGCCTTTGCTTTGTTACTCTGGCTTCCATGCTGATGGTATGTAAAATAATTCTTCAGTGGAAATTTTTGGAGCGGGAGGGTCGGGTTAATGGGTGGGAAATGCAAGATGCATTTGCTGTTGATGCTCAGACCGCAAGTCTTGAGCTCTGCATGCAGGGAAGTTTCTAAGCATAGAGATGCTGTGGCCAAAGTGAGGCTTGCGTGCCAGTGGCTCTACGATACATTGGCCCTAGGGGGAGTCTTTGGGGGGTGGGGGGTAAGGGGGTATAAAAATGCCAGGTGGGTGGCTTAGTTGGTAATCTGTATTTGAAGGTAGTATTTTAGTGTTTGTGCAGGAAGCAGTCAGACATTGAAGGGCAGACAAACATAAAGCCAAATATTGCAAATCGCAACATGGCACAACTAGGGATTGACTAGGTATGGGGTGGGGCAGTCTGGAGACTACTCATTGCTATTAGCTTGGCACTAAGGTTATTGGCAAGGGCTTTTGGTTCAGAGTAACGGCTACCTCAGATATGAAGGACCAATGCGGTGTATATTTTGGCATGCTGAACAAACTGTCTCTGACATTTTAACTTGCTTGGTGAGCAACTGAGGATGTTTATGATGTTTATGAGGAGGCAATATGGGCAAGGGGCAGAATTCCTGGTCGTTTGCCATTGAAATCATAGCCCAGTGCCTCCCAGAAACATACATTTTTTTCGCACAATGGGGGCAAATAAAGAATCTAATTCACCATGGACTTCTTTGCCGATTCCAAGTGTTCAGAACATTTCAATTTCTCAGACATTGCACAAAATTAACGGAACCCCCCACCAGACCTCTCCTGGTTTTTGCAACAGTTCGTTAACTAATGCTGACATCCTGCATTGACTTCCACATAGTAAAATGAAGATGAGGAAATGGTGGAGTTAATTCCTCAGCCTGCGAAGCTGGGTTTACCATCTCTAAGCCTAAACTGGTGCCTTGGCTGCAGGGAAGTAAATGGAAGCATGCCGACTGTGTGTGTTGGGCCAGTGGGATATCGTGCACGCCAGTAGCGCTGCAAATTCGAGATTGAAGAGGCTCTGTCTCCCTTATTAGACACTGCCCTTTACCTGTGCTATTTGAAAGGCTTTGTCCCAAAGCTAGCTAATCTCTTAAATCAGCATCTGCAACCTGTGTTCCCCCTAGATGTTTGTCTATCTCGCCATCAAGTGTTATCCAGTGAATATCTGCATACAAACGTCACTGGGGTGACATTTGCTTAATATTCTAGAACTGGAGTTTAGAATAGTGGATGACACCAGTCATCGCATAGTTGTAGGAACTGTTCAGGGTTGGGCGGGGGCATAGTCTCCCCAGCAACATTTTGCTTGTTCATGTTTTTTCCCCCCACATGTAACCCATTGACTGCTAGGTCTGATGTTGGGATTTTAGTTCTCTGTAGTGCACCCTTGTGTCTCTAGTCCAATATTGTTACGAGAGGAATTGATAGCAGTCGGAGGTGGACCAGCAAAGTTATTCATTGCAATTTAATATTGGCCGAACGTGAAATTCTCACCTGTTAAACGGGGAGTCAGTCAGCACTGCGAGGTATTGGTATCCACTGTGGGGACAGCCTTTGGGTCTTTGGTTAATAGTATGGTTGATGTTCTTGTGTTCCATAATATCGAAATTGGCCCTTGCTGCAGTGAAGCATTTTGATCTTTGACAAACACTGTTATGAGAATTTAAGTTGAATGGGAAAGGGAGGCGCATAATTGGAATGTTGGGCAAACTGAACAGGACCAGAGCGTCTAATCAATGTATAACTTGCCATGTTTAAACATATAAATGAACAGTGTAGACTTGTTTGGAAAGTAGGTACATCTGTTATATAGCCTGCTGTTTTCATTCAGATTGAACTCCAAACATGTTGAGCTCCATAGAAAGGTTGTGGAAATAACTTTTACGTTGGATCCCACATTCCTCTGACAGGCATTGATAATGCTACTGGCATGTCCGTGCAACGTTATCCTTTGTAAAGTGTCAAGAACTGATTTTGACTTTGCAATTAGCTGCTTGTCATTGCTAAATTTGATGTTCGATGGTGGGTTGACTTTTGTGTGTTGTAGGTTGCTCATAAACGCCAACACTGATTTGTCAGGAAGATTTAAGAAAAAGAAACTGATGCGGAGGGACAAATGGGTAGCTTGTACTAAGACTATCTCATTTTCATGTCTTCCACTCCGAGTTTGTAAAGCTACTATCGTAGAAACTACCTCACACGTTCAGTTTCATCAGGGTCTGTCGTTTGCATGCCCAAAAAAACAAAGCGTACACTCTGGCAAAGTCCTCACTTGTCCCTGATAAAGATCTGCCATTAGCTAGACAGTTTTGGAATTCTATCATTCAAGCTAAGAAAGAAAATGTTGCTACATCTAACTTTAGGGAACTTTTCAAAATATTGAGGAAACTTCAAGCCTAATTAGTATCAGGCTTGGTGTGTCAAGGTATCCTCCTAAAATAGTTATTTCGAAGGGATTGTGTCTTCCGACGTATTCCTTATCTTTCATAATTCGTTTCCAGCATGCTGGCCTCGGAAATGTTTTCTCTGTAGAGGGCGCTGCGCGTCGACATCCACCGAGTCGATGTCCCTCGACAGCCACCGTATCAGCACCGACGTCACCATGCCCATAAATAGCCACGCGCGGTGTCCGTTGCTCAGTTGCATTTTTCTGCAGTTCGTGGGGCATCGGAATATCGTTGCTCAGTTCAGTCAGATAAACCTTCTATATTTACTCGAAAATACCAACTCGTTCTCGATGGCTTCTTCATCGGAACCGACAACGCCGCAATCCGGCTTCAAAAAATGTCGAGACTGCAGTAAAAAAATGTCGATAACGGATCCACACAGGATCTGCTTGTGGTGCTTGGGAGCCGAGCACCATTGTTTGGAGTGTGAGGACTGCATGTCCATGACGGCAAAAGCCTTGAAGGAGCGCAAGGGGAAGCTCGAGAGAGGTAAATCAGTCAAAACCTCCTCGAAAGTTTCTTCGGCTGAGTCGAGGCATTCGTCTCCTCGCCCTCGAAAGCATTCCCATTCTAGATCTCGAAGTAGCTCCCACCATTCGTCGAGATCGAGACACTCAAAGAAGAGATGTCGAAGATCCCCTTCCTCGTCATCTTCTGTTTCCCCAGAAAGGGTCTCCTGCCCCCCAAAACACAGCTCCCAGGCTGAGTGGGAGGAATTCAGGAAGAAAATGCTAAGCGTCTTCGAGAAAGCGGCCTCGACCCCCTCGAAGACAACTGAGGGTGATACCCCGGGTGAAAAACCCAAAAAATCGAAACGCCGCGAGTCGCTGCACCCGACGAAAGATTCCACCCGACAGCGCCACGGGCCATCGGGTAAGAATGCACCGTCTTCGACGCCGTCGTCGAAGATCCCTTCCACGCATGGATCGGCGCCATCGACGCCGTTGTCGAAGGGTTCTTCGACGCATCGGTTGATCGACTCGACGCCATCGTCGACATCGACGCCGATGAAAGAGAAAACCACGGCTACTTTACAGCCAACGGTGATACCAAGAGCCTCCGGCACGACGCCGAGACCGTCGTCAACATCCTCGAGTAGGATCCCGATCCTCTTGAGTTCTTCAAGGCCTCTTCCAGTTTTCTCCACGCCGTTCTCGGTGCCTTCGAAGCCTCTCACATCGGCGTCGACGACATCAACGTTTTCTCGCCCAATAATGACGAGTTTGGCTCCTGGTTTTACACCATTTCCGAGGTCAGAGTACCCCGGATTATCTTCAATCTATGAAGAAGGGGAGGATTCTGACTCGGAAACCTTCGGGTTGCAGAGGACCACACTACCTGTTCCAGAGGATTTCACCTCTGAGGAAAGAAGGTTGGAAGACCTACAGGAGTCATTACATGAGGCAAGTGGGCTGGACACTTCCCCAGAAGTGGAATTTGTTAAACCAGACCCAGGAGAACATGCCGAAACACCCAATAGAACCCTGATGGCAAGGATCATTGAATGTATGGGTTGGTCTCCACCTTCACCTGTTTTTCAACAGGATGACCTGACAAACATATTAGACAAAGGTCCACAGGAGGATCCTGTGGTCCTCTTCCATGCAGCCTTACAAAGAAAGATTTCATCTAATTGGGAAACTCCTGAAGTTATCCCTGCAGTCAACAAAAGATTGTCAGCCAAGTATAGGGTAGCTGCGGCTGACTCTGAATACTTATCAAAACACCCGACTCCAGAGAGCATGGTGGTTCAAGCGCCAACTTCATCAAGCAGCAGGTCCGCTTACCCTACTGTCCCACAGGATAGAGATGACAAAAGGTACGATTCTATGGCAAAAAAAAGTCTTTTCTGCTTGTAGTATGGCGTTGAAGTCCATCAACGGCACCTGTACGCTTGCCAGGTTCAGTCACACACTGTGGGAGTGTGCTTCATCAGCGGCTGACTGCATACCCGAAGGAGAAGAAAGGGAAGCCTTCCTTAACATTATTAAAGATGGCAAAGATGCCATGTGCGAGTCACTTCAAACTGGCATCGATTCCGCTGACAGTATCAGCAGGGCGATGGCGGCAAGTACGACAATCCGCAGGCATGCGTGGTTGCGAAAGTCTGGCTTTGCTCCAGATGTACAGGCCAGACTTTTGAATATGCGCTTTGACGGCTCTTCTTTATTCAGTAAAAGGGCTAATGACAGTCTGGAAAAGTTGCAGACATCTAAAGCAGCGGCAACATCGTTAGGAGCTGCAATCCGCCAAACTCCTTTTCGCCCCTCAGGAACCTCTGGAAGAGGAAAGTCCTTTCGCTATTATTCCGCATTCGGGAAAGGCAGAGGACAGCCGGCTCAAAGAGGCCAAAGGAGATCCACCCAAGGTGGACGGGTCAAAAGTACTAAAGCCGCAACAGCAGCAGCTGCCTCTTTACCCTCGGCATCTGCATCATCCGCCCCCAAACCGCTCTGAGGTCTTTCCACACAAAACACCTGTAGGGGGCAGGTTAACTTACCATCTGACGGAATGGCAGGCTATAACGTCAGATGCATGGGCATTGGAGACAGTTGCCCAGGGTTACTGCCTACCCTTTCTACACATCCCTCAGAGTCATCCACCGGGGCACAGCTCTCTAAAAGTTCCAGATCCGCTCCTCTCGCAGGAAATCATAGACCTGCTAGAGAAAGGTGCCATAGAACCGGTACCCGTAGCGGACAGGAACAAGGGCTGGTACTCCCCCTACTTTCTCATACCAAAGAAGGACGGAGGACTGAGACCCATTCTGGACTTACGAGAATTGAACAAGTTCCTCAGGAAGGACAACTTCAAGATGGTAACTCTCTCTCAGATCCTTCAGGCCCTCCAGCTCCAGGACTGGCTTGTATCTCTGGACCTTCAGGATGCTTATTTCCATGTGCCAATCCATCTCAAACACAGGAAATACCTGAGGTTCGCAATTGGCGACTCTCATTATCAATTTCGAGTTCTGCCATTTGGGCTGACCTCCGCCCCGAGGGTCTTCACCAAGCTAATGCCGGTAGTGGCTGCGAGTCTAAGGAGGGAAGGGATCCACGTCTACCCCTACCTGGACGATTGGCTGATCAGGGCTGTATCTTCGGAACAAGCTCAGAGCCAGCTAGATTATGTCTGCCACTTCCTTCACAAACTGGGTTTCTCCCTCAATTTAAAGAAGTCACAGATGATACCATCACAGAGACTCCAGTTCATTGGAGCGGTCCTTGACACTTCCCTGGGAAAAGCCTCGCCACCAGAGGTGAGGGCTCAAGATATTCTGCAGATGGTCAACAAGTTCCAAAATGCCCAACATCTCCCAGCCTTCGACTTTTTGAGGTTGCTTGGCCTCATGGCATCCTGCATCTTCCTTGTGCCAGAGGCTCGCCTGAGAATGAGATCTCTTCAGTGGGCACTGAGAACTCAGTGGTCGCAATTCTCAGGGAGAATGACAGATCTCCTCCGGATTCCAGACAAGGTAGCCCACGACCTTCAATGGTGGGCCTATCCAGAGAACATCTTGAAAGGAGAACTGTTTTGGCAACCATGGCCGGGGATAACAGTAGTCACAGATGCCTCACTCACGGGGTGGGGAGCCCATGACAACCACTTGACCATCAGCGGTCGTTGGTCTCCATCGGAGTCCAGAGTACATATCAACCTATTAGAGCTGAGAGCGATCAGACTAGCGCTGAAAGCATTCCTGCCATCAGTACAGGGGAGAAATGTCCTGATAATGACAGACAACACGGTGGCCATGCACTGCCTCAACAAAAGAGTAGGCGTAGGGTCACTGCCACTGTGCAGAGAGGCAATGCAGCTCTGGTTTTGGGCAATTCAGGAAGGAATCTCTCTATCGGCAGTCCTCCTAGCCGGAGAGAAGAACTTGACAGTGGACGCTCTGAGCAGGCAGAGCACAGTCTCCCACGAGTGGGAGCTAGCTCAGAAAGTCCTTCAAGAGATCTTCGCCCTTTGGGGAACCCCTCAGGTGGATCTGTTCGCCAAAAGCACCAACAGGAAGTGCGATCTGTTCTGTTCAAGGGAATTTCCCCCGAGAGGAGCTCTAGGAGACGCGTTCGTAGTGGACTGGGAGTTCCTACTCCTTTACGCGTTTCCACCAATCCTTGTTATTCCTCAAATGATCAGGAGGTTGAGAAGATTCTGGAAAACCATGATCCTAATTGCCCCGGACTGGGCCAGGAGAACGTAGTACCCGGACCTTCTAGATATGTCCATCTGCCCTCCAATCCGTCTTCCACTCAAAGAGAATCTTCTCTCGCAGAAGGGAGGTCAGGTTCTCCATCCAGACATCAGAACCCTCACCCTTCACGCTTGGCTTCTGAAAGGGTGCGGTACAAGGATTGGGACCTCCCTGATGACGTCATGGAGGTGTTGCTTTCGGCCAGAAGGCCAGCAACAAAGTCTTTATACCGCCGCCGTTGGAACAAATTTTGCAGCTGGTGTAGAGAAGGGAATATTGACCCTTTTTCATGTGGTACAGTAACAGTGTTATCGTTTCTACTCTACTTGGCAAACTCAGGCCTTCAAGTTGGCACTGTAAAAGGCTATCTCGCAGTGCTTTTAATCTTCAAGCGCACTGCGAAGGAACCATCGTATTTCAAACTACCTCTAGTAATACAATTTCTCAAGGGATTAACTAATGTTTATCCTCCAAGACCATTCCAAGTCCCCTTATGGGACTTAAATTTAGTCTTAAACTTCCTAATGGGTACTCCATTCGGACAACTTCACTCTTGTTCGCTGAGATTTCTCATGCTTAAAACTGTCCTATTGGTAGCACTAACATCTGCTAGGAGGGTGAGCGAGCTACAAGCTCTCTCTTGTAAACCCTCCCATACAATTTTCCATAAGGACAAAGTTGTCCTACAGGTGAAGCCTAATTTCCTCCCAAAGGTGGTTTCTGAATTTCATATTACTCAGAAAATTACCTTACATTCGTTCTACCCTCCTCCCCATCCGGGGAAAGAGGAAGAAAGGCTACATAGGCTGGACCCAAGGCGAGCTCTGAGCTTTTACATCAGCAGACTGGCTAGGATTAGGCAAGTAGACCAACTGTTTGTAGGATACTCAGGTCACAAGTTGGGACTACCCATAACAAAACAGACCATTTCCAGGTGGATTATTTTGGCCATTCTGGAATGTTACAAACTGGCAGGGAAAGAGCCACCCCAAAATCTTAGGGCTCATTCAACCAGGGGTATCGCAGCCTCTCGGCCCTCCAAAGAGGGGTACCGGTCCGAGACATATGTGCGGCTGCCACATGGTCGTCCGCACATACGTTCACAAAAGTTTACAACCTGGATTCCTCCGCTAGTCAAGAGACCAGATTTGGAAAAGCCGTATTACATGCGGTTCATTCCTAAAAGGGATACATGACATTATTACTCCCACCTCCAATTACATGCCACTGCTATGGGAGTCTATCAAAGATAAGGAATAAGTCGGAGGACACAATCCCTTCAAAGAACAAGTTACTTCTTACCTTGTGACGTTCTTTCGATGGGATGTTCCTCCGACGTATTCCTTATCGCCCCTCCCATCCATCCCCACAGTAATACTTCCCTTGTGGTTGCAGTTTACGCTCCTTCAAGGTCAATAACCAATTCAGGCATGACTTATCTTATGCTACAAAACGGAACTGAGCAACGGACGACGCACATGGCTATTTATGGGCATGGTGACATCAGCGCCGATACGGTGGCTGTCGAGGGACATCGACTAGGCGGACGTCGACGCGCAGCGCCCTCTACAGAGAAAACATTTCCGAGGCCAGCAAGCTGGATATGAATTATCAAAGGTAAGGAATATGTCGGAGGAACATCCAATCGAAAGAACGTTACAAGGTAAGAAGTAACTTCTTCTTCTCTCAAGTAGTCACATGTGGTGGCTCCTGAGGTTAGTCACATTCCCCCTCTTCGAGATCTTTTTTTCCTTTTAGGGAGGTGAAGTTGACAGTGCTACAGTCTCTAAAGTGGATTACGTGCCCGGGGGAACTTTTAAGGCTGTAAAGAACTGTGCTTGTACTTGCTCCAGTGATCACTGAATTCGTTAATGCTGCTTTTAAGTCCGAGTCTGTCCCTGTTTATTAAACTGGCATGGATTACCCCATTGATTTAAAAAAAAAAAATCACTTGATCCGTATATTCCTACTAATTATCGACCTAACAAGTGTGCCCTTTCTCTTGAAAATGTTGGATTGTTTGGCTTACCAACAGATACAGGCTTACTTGGGAGAGCATGACTTTTCAGAATGCAGATCATCTGGCTTTAGGGCTCTGCATGGCACAGTCTACTTTTCTGGAGTTTAGGGCTGGTATGTCCCAAATTATGGTTAAAGGATAAGTATCCCTTGTTCTTTTAGATCTCTCGGCTGTGTTTGACGTTGTTGTTTTTAATCTATTATTTACCTGGCAGCTCTTTCTGGAAGTCCTCTGTGGCCTCTTCAGCTGAGCTTTTGTGTGGGGTTCTGCAGAACTCCTTGTCACCTATGCTTAATATTTTTACTAAACCATTAAGATTTACTGGATAACAAGGATATTTTCCGCACTAATTATGCAGATGATGCACACATTGCTCCAGCTCTCGGGCGATTACGATTTTAGATTCTGTGAGTGTTATTTTTGACTTAGTTCAAAGGTGGACGGCACATCATGGACTGGCTCTCAATGATGCCAAGGCAGAACATTTGTTGGTGGGTACTCAGCAAAGGCTCTCCACGTTGCCCGACGGGTACAAGAACCTCATTATTGCAGACTGTACGATTCCTGTTGTCCCGAAGGTCAAAACATGCATAGTACATTTAGACTTACCCTTTCTATGAAAGACTAGGTAAATGCGGTGGAGGGTGGTCAGTCAAAATCTCGAAAACAAAATCTCGAATACAAAAAGGCCGAAAAAAAAAATATCGAAAAAAAAAATATCGAATTTTTCTATTTATTTATTTATATATGTTTTTGGGGTCAGGTAAGTAAAAAAAGGGGGTAAAATGAAAAAAAAGGGTGGTTGAGGGGGGAACCCCCCCATTTTGAAAAAAAACACATTGAAAAAAAAATTCGATATTTTATTTTTCGGCCTTTTGTATTCGAGATTTTGGTTTTCGAGATTTTTAAATTCGGTATTATCACTATCAGCATCTGACCCGATAGTATAGTTGAATTTAAAACTGTGATTAATCTCACCCTATGGTATAGTCGAACTTAGAAAGTGTGATAAATATCACCCTGCTGTATAGTTGAACTTAGAATATGTGAATAATATCACCCTGTGGTTTAGTTAAACCTAGAAACTGAGAATAATCTCACCCGGTGGTATAGTTGAACTTAAAAAGTGCGAACTATCAGTAAAGATAGTACAGTTAATCATAGGGAGTGTGTACATTTAACATCCAGTGGTATAGTTGAAGTGGGAATGTGTGAACGAAATCATACAACGCCAACTATAGCACAGTTCAAACTAATCCAAACCATGAGTCCATCCAACCCACCAAGGTATGTCGAAAATGAACCCCTCGCGCTAGCGACCCTGCCCGCCCGCCCTACCTCCCATCCCCTTTCCCCAAACCATCCTGCCCTCCATCACATATCCCCTATACAAACACCAAGCCAGAGGGGCACGATGGCGAGCCAACCATCCTATGACCACTGCTCCTCCCATCCCCTCCTCCCACCCGCCTACTATCATCATACCCGCTCCCCCGACTAACGGCCCGCCTAGCCTTCCAAGCACACCCAGCCCCGCTACCATCAACCCCCCTCTCCCTTCATCAACCCCCCCTCTAGAAGGTTTTCCCAACATCGAGTTTGCCCTAATAGCGTCACTGTGTTAACATTGAACTGTCACGACCCTCGCCCAAAACCTCCTCCGGCAAACCCATTGGCCAGGTGGAGTCAGGACTCGGGCCTCTAGAGCCTGGCATCCTCTTCAAAAGCCCTCATGGGGCCAGTCCTGGGGCCTATGGCGCCAGGCTCATACACCATGAATACACAATGTGCTTGGGAACTACTTTATTATTGTCAGCCAACATGGAGACATCCACATAGCTTGGTTCCTGAGAACCAAGCTATGCGGTCTAGTATTTTGGGTGTGGTAGCCTAGGGACTACTTTTCCTGGACTATTTTATTGGGGCTATTTAAACCACACTCGAGCAAGACCACACGCTTCGCGTTACTTTGCAGCTTGCAACGTGACGCTCACCGTGTCCAGCTATTCCCTCGAACCTCTGAGAAGCAGAACCTGCAAGGAAACAAAAGGAACATCATTAGCAGCAGCATCTCACCTGCAGTCTTTAAACGCTCGCAGCTACTGAGAACAGCTTCCTCGAATCTGCATGCCTCCCGGACAGAATGACCTGAAAGAGGAAGATAGAGGCAACATTAAAGAAAGCAGTAGAGACATTTACAAATTACGAACAGTTCATAAGGCTTACCTGGCTGGTCGCCTCTCAGCTGGCACCACTCCGGACATTCCACTCGCGCTGAAGAACACCACGACCTACAAGGAAGGAAAACACAGGTTAGCAAAGGCAAGACTTCGCAGCGCTGCGCATAGCGGTTACATACCGCATCATAGCGCTCTTAATGCGCCAACATTTACCAGCGGGGCTCAACCAAGCCAGTTCGCCGCGCTGAAGCTCTGCATACCTAAGGGAGAAAAAAAGAGACATTTTAAACAAAGACAGGCATGCAGGATAGGAACAAAACTAAAGAACAGCAATAAGACCTACCTGAACAATATCAAACGGGCCGGCATCAGTGAAGTAACTGGACCGCACTCGCCCATGAAAGACAACGCGCCCCTGCAAAGAAGGCAGGACGGAGAGCACGCCTAATTCTACCACAAGGTGAGGAGAGGGCGCCAGAGGGACTGAAATCATACGGGGGTGGAGGGAGGATACTTATCCCTGTCGGTCAGTCTTGAACACAGTCCTCCTGTATTTTCAGGCAGAACCTTCCCCGCAGACCACATCAGGGCAAGGCTGAGAAGCATACCAGCGAGTAACTCGGCTGGGTGGCGTCCCTGTGGATAGCAGGTGAGCGTAACATGAACTTAGAAGGTGTGCCTAAAGCGTCACCTTGCTAAACTTGAACTTAGAAAGTGTGCCCTAATAGCGTCACTGCGTTAAGGTTGAATTTAGAAATTGTGTCTGATGGGTCACTGTGTTGGAGTTGAACTTGGTAAATGTGCCTTAATAGCGTCACTGTGTTAATTGCTAAACCTAGAAAATATGCCTAAAGCGTCACTGTGTTAAAGTCGAATCTAGAAGGTTTTTCCCAACATCATTGAGTGTGCCCTAATAGCGTCACTGTGTTTAAGCTGAACTTAGAAAACGTGCCCTAATTGCATCACTGTGCTAATGTTGAATCTAGACGGTATTCCAACATCATTGAGTGTGCCCAATATCGAATTTAGTAGGTATTCCCAACATTCACTGAGTGTACCTGGTCACATACACTTTACTGATTACCACAATATCCCACTACTACGCTTACTCTCTGCTATACACCATCATTCAACTAGAACACAGCAGTGCTATGCCACATTTGGTGAAGCTGTCCTCAAACTAACATTACCCATCAAACTACTCATCATCCTAATAAAACACAGATAGCCAGCACACACCCGCTAGCTTAGGCATCTCCTCAGGCCTAACACAGCCAGAACTCAGTCTGAATGTCCACCCTCCAGACTGAACACATTCAATTGATCTCCTCAGCACCACACCTACCGTTAAGAAGCAGCTATCATGCAACAACCACACCAGCTGCCCACATACCTGGTGCGCCCACGCACTTTACGACTCTCTCTCTCTCAACTGACTTGAACTGCGGTTCCCGAGGGCGTTCAACCTACCAGCGCCTTGAGATCATACCAATGGTACATAAGGCGCTATACAAATGCAAAATAACATAACATAACATAACTTGACGGTTGACTCAGGGCAGGACAATAATATGGCATATTGCTTCTCATGGAAGACTGCTAGGCAGCCCCCTGGGCTAGTGGCGGTATAGTTGTGGTTGTATAATATTGTTGTCAGACAGGAACGATTGAAGAAATTGGCAATGTTCCAACCTTCACTGATGGAGTGGCAGAGAATTTTGCATTTCCAGGAACTCAGCCCATCCCGGATGGCCAAGAGACGTACCATAGTAGAGATCAGCAAGTTCTTGAGGAACCTGAATAGGCCGGTCTCAGTGTGGCATTGGGCGAAAACTAAAAGCATGGGGACAAGCGTTTCCTCTGGCAGGTTGTGACAGATTGGAAAGTTGAGTCTGAAGACCTCCTTACTTCAGCCCACAGTTTTGTGTCTTCAGTTCGTTCAAACTACCCTTTTCCGTATTGGGAATTTCCTGGCCACTAATATGAGAGATTAACCGTAGGGCAACATTAGAGCGGGGGTGGTGATATTGGGTTTCAGCCTTTGTGGACATTTTTGTTGAGGGTATGGTTTTACATTCGAGCAACTGGTCCACCCTTCTTCAAAGGCCATGTGTCCCCACCCCCTATTAATCTTTCCTTTTTCTTCCCTTGTTGTCCTTCTCCTTTCCCTTTGGGAGTTTGCCTCTATACTTTTATGTTCGTTAGGGAATATAACTCTTTAAAAAACAAGCAATCCCAGAGCCAAAAGTTTTGGCTTTTGTGTAGGCATGCGATATGCATTTCAAGGACACTGCCTTAATGGCCCTACGTGGCCATATGATGGCAACAGCTGACACATGGTGTGATTATCTGGGCACATGATAGAAGGGCCTGCCAACGCTTCTCTAACAGCAACACACATGTAAAAACTGTTGGCTTTGTTGCTACTTGTTTTCAAACAGGACTTCAGTGCAAGGAACAGATATTACACTTGCAGGCCAACGTTTGAGGTTCCTGCTTGATAGAGCTAGCTTATAGATCCCAGGAGGATGTGTTTTGGGTAGAGAGGGGCAGGTAGTGGATGGGAATGGCCAGAGGGACTAATTAGCTTGGCATTGGGCAGTCAATGGGTGGGTAGATAACCAAATAGCACCAACACACTGTGTGTCAATCCTCACGTTTCATGTACCTCCTAGCTCAGGGGTGCACACCTGATTTTGACAGAGGGCCCGAAAGTACCTTACATGATGGCTATAGTGGGCCGAAAAAGTAAATGTGTGCGGTCAGTAGGCGGAGCATGGCAGGAGGCTTTTTCAACCCCCAATTTGTATTAAACACATGGAAAAAGAATATGTTTTTGAGGAGTAACGATTTTTATTTATATTTCAAACTTGCATTTTGTACTACACATTTTCCATTGTTATAATTTATTTCTATTTAGTTATTGTATATCGTCTCTTTAATTAAATTATATATATTTTATTGACCCTTGATTGGACCTTCCATTATTTTGGACTGCTATAATTTGCTGTTTGGATTGCCCAAGAGGAGTATGGCCTTTGTTGAGTCAGATTTCCTCAAAAAGCAAAGGATGTACATCTCCTAACTGTGCCTGTTTTAGCTTTATTATTGGGTTCACTCTTGGAGTGCAACACTATGCCTCATGGCCCCCACCCCTCAAGCAAACACTATGCCCCATGGCTCCCACCCCCAACCAAACACTATGCCCCATGGCTCCCACCCCCAACCAAGCACTATGCCCCATGGCTCCCACCCCCAACCAAACACTATGCCCCATGGCCCCCTCACCCCCAACCAAACACTATGCCCCATGGCCCCCTCACACCTAACCAAACACTATGCCCCATGTCCTCCTCACCCCCAACCAAACACTATGTCCCATGGCCCCCTCAACCGAACCAAACACTATGACAGTTGGAAAAAGAATACCTTTTTGGGGGTGTACTGTTTTATTTGTATTTAAAACTTACATTTGTACTATACATTTCCCATTCCACTTTTATTATTTCTTTCTTTGCAAAGGACATATTGGTACTAGAATAAATATGCAAATCATACAGGATGAAACAGTGAACCAGAAATACTTGATCAGTGAGAAACATTGCAGCGTTTCTCAGCTGTCGGTTTCTGGATCTCTGGCTCCAGTGAGGTTGTTCCTACTCTCAGGATAGCATGGAGATGTTGGTCAGTGAGTCTTGCCCTTAGGCTGGATTTATGTAGTTTCATTTGTGAAAAAACTTGCTCACAAATGTAAGTACTGCCAAACATAGATACCATCTTTAATACGTCCCGTGACAGATTGGGGAATTGAGCAGTGTCCAGAGACTGATAGAAGACTAATAAAGGCATCACTCTGTGCTTATTTTTGAGGGCACTACAGCACTGAAGTTCAATCAGTTCCAGTTTTATTTCAGGTTGCACACTGTCAACATCAGTAGAGAAAGGGTCTGCAAAAAGTTTAAAAGAGGCTCGCTGGGATTTGAATTGTGGGAAACGATTCTCAAAAACATTTTGCAGTTTCTTCAGGACCTTCACATGCCGATACCATCCTACATACTTGTCATGGGGGAAAACCTCTGCACATGTGGGGAAGTGTACCAGTATCCCTTTCTCCAGTTGGGCTGTCAGAAGCCTTAACTTTATTTCAAAGGCACAAACTGCCTCAAACAGATCCGATATTAGATGTTGGCTTCCTTGCAACTTTCAATTTAAATCATTGTAATGGTCTGTCAGGTCAGTCAGAAAAGCAAAGTCAGCAACCCAGTCAATATCTTGCATGACAGAAGTGTCCATTCCCTTTTCATCAAGGAATGCTTTTATTTTGTGCCTTAAAGCAAAGAATCTCTTCAGCGCATTGCCACGACTAAGCCATCTAACATCGGTGTGATATAGGACATCACCATAATCCGCCTTTACCTCTTCTAAAAACGCCTGAAACAATCTGTGATTTAAAGAGCGTGCACGGACAAAATTAAACGTTTTCACAACAAAGTCCATCACTTCAGTGAATTTCAAATGTTTTGCACATAATGCCTCCTGATATATGATGCAGTGATATTTTTTTTAATGGACAGCCTTCTCGCCCAAGTGCCTTTTCAAGCAGCCAATGAAACCATTTTGTTCCCAAACCATGGCTGGCCCCCATCAGTCGTCACGCCTACAAAAGTATCCCATGGCAAATTTAAATCATCGATGACTTTTTGAAAGGCATTAAAAATGTCAGCACCAGTAGTCCTGCCATGCAAAGATACCAGGGAAGCCAGTTCCTGAAATACTTTGCATTGATTATCGACCCCCCAAATGAAAATTAAGAGTTGGGCTGTGTCACTTGCATCTGTGCTCTCATCAAGGGCAGCTGAAAAGAACTTGACATCCTTACACTGCATTTTCAGTTGGCTGTAACAATTGTCAGCCATATCTACAATACGCCGCTGAATACTCATACGTGAAAGGGGAACATTTGTAAAAGCATCTTTTTTTCTTTACACACTGCCTCGCAAATCTCCATCAGGCAGTCTTTAAGGAAATCCCCATCTGTGAAAGGACGTGCTGACCTTGCAATAAACTGTGCAACCTTATAACTCGCAAAGGTGGCACATTCAGATTCTTTTTTTATTTTTCTGGGCAAAAACACTCTGTTGCTTAGTCAGCTGTGGTTTTAGCTCCCCAGCTTTCTTAATTCTCGCTTCCCCCTGCAAATCCTTATATTGTGAATGTTTTGTTTCACAATGGCGGCAGATATTATATTCCTTGGGGACTGCTATGTGTTTGAGACAAATGAGACACAAATACATATTAGGTTTGGACTAGATGAAAAAAAACTTCTCAGTCCACTCATCCTTAAATTGACGGTGCTCGTGGTCAATCTTTCTTTTTTTTTACTGCACTGAACATTGGCAGGGACATCTTTGGAGCACAACCAGTGATGCAATGCACCCTGGGGCCTGCGTACTGAGATGGAGTACCAACGGTAAAGGGCAGGTTCAATGGTACTTAGGGGAAGATACAAACTCCACTGTTATGCTCCCACTACGACGGTCCAAGTCTAGAGTATATACAAATTATATACTTTTTTGACAAGCCTAGAATCGACAAAAGAACAAGATCAGATAAAGAACATAGCCAGCATGTCATGGGTTAAATCCCACCTAAGACGTAACAATAGTCCAGCCACTAATGAAACAACATTCAGAGTAACATCAGAAAGGATTTTGGCATGTTTGTATTAATAACAACATTTAATATGACAATACATGTTCATGTGCCGTTTTCTGTATATTTTGATTAGCAAGTGTAATAGACAATTTTAGGTTCTCAGAAATTGCACTTATGCGTTATTTTTCAAACTATGTAGATTTCCTGCAAATCAGTTAACAATTGTATTAGCGATTTATGTGTTCTGACAATTTAGAATTATGTAGCAAGAATTAGAATTTCGAGATTATTAATTGTGAAATAGTGTAAAGAACAGTCATCCGCTAATTATGGGAGACTCAGCATTACGTAAAACTAAGTGCATGTTGGCAGTTCCCAAAGCATGGCCGCCACTTTGAGCAGAGTAAACCAGACCAAGAAAGGACTACACTAGTAAACATAGGGACAACTATAAACATAGATAATAGCAGTCGGCGTCTAACCGACGCGAGATGTGACAGAGCACAGAATTTTGGGGTAAGTCCTGGGGTCCTACATGGCCCACCACATGACTAAACCAATAGGAACTCGATGCGCTAGGAAAGGGAAACCAGAACCTCTGCCACCCATATAATAACCTGGTCCCTACCACCCGACACAAACACTCCCTAAAATGATGGCAAAACCACGTTGACTTCAACCTGTGCCGCACGCTAGATGTAAGCTGGAATGTGCTCGTGTAAATAGAATAAGTATTCAACCAAGCATGAGGTAGCGACAGAGACAGCCCGCAGGGGAATGTCGGAAAATATTTTCACACAAACTCTCAAACATGCACCCATACAGACCCGAACCCCCCACCCACCAACTCAGCACACAAACTCTCTAACATGTACCCATACAGACCCAAACCCCCACCCCCCAACACAGTATACAAACTCTCAAGCATGCACCCATACAGACCCACACCCCCGAGCCACCAACTCAGCACACAAACTCTCAAGCATGCACCCATACAGACCCAAACCCCGCACCCCCAACTCAGCACACACACTCTCAAGCATGCACCCATACAGACCCAAACCCCCCACCCCCAACTCAGCATACAAACTCTCAAACATGCACCCATACAGACCCAAACCCCCCACCACCCAACTCAGCATACAAACTCTCAAGCATGCACCCACACAGACCTGAACCCCCTCACCCCCAACTCAGCACACACACTCTCAAGCATGTACTAATAAAGACCCGAACCCCCCACCCCCCAAATCAGCACACACTCTCAAGCATGCACCCATACAGACCTGCACCCCCCAAACCCCAACTCAGCACACACACTCAAGCATGCACCCATACAGACCCAAACCCCCCACCCCCCAACTCAGCACACACACTCTCAAGCATGCACCCATACAGACCCAAACCCCCCACCGCCCAAATCAGCACACACTCTCAAGCATGCAATCATACAGACCCAAACCCCCCACCCCCCAACTCAGCATACAAACTCTCAAGCATGCACCCATACGGACCCAAACCCATACCCCCCAACTCAGCACACACACTCTCAAGCATGCACCCATACAGACCCAAACCCCCACCCCCCAACTCAACACACACACTCTCAAGCATGCACCCATACAGACCCAAACCCCCCACCACCCAACTCAGCATACAAACTCTCAAGCATGCACCCACACCGACCTGAACCACCTCACCCCCAACTCAGCACACACACTCTCAAGCATGTACTCATAAATACCCGAACCCTCCACCCCCCAAATCAGCACACACTCTCAAGCATGCACCCATACAGACCTGCACCCCCCAAACCCCAAATCAGCACACACACTCAAGCATGCACCCATACAGACCCAAACCCCCCACCCCCCAACTCAGCACACACACTCTCAAGCATGCACCCATACAGACCCAAACCCCCCACCGCCCAAATCAGCACACACTCTCAAGCATGCACCCATACAGACCCAAACCCCCCACCCCCCAACTCAGCATACAAACTCTCAAGCATGCACCCATACGGACCCAAACCCATACCCCCCAACTCAGCACACACACTCTCAAGCATGCACCCATACAGACCCAAACCCCCACCCCCCAACTCAACACACACACTCTCAAGCATGCACCCATACAGACCCAAACCCCCACCACCCAAATCAGCACACACTCTCAAACATGCACCCATACAGACCCAAACCCCCCACCCCCAACTCAGCATACAAACTCTCAAGCATGAACCCATACAGACCCTGCATCTCAACATACACTGCACTTACACTCCAAAGCAAACATTCAGGCAGACCCGACACCCGCCCGCCCCCGCATCTCAACATACACCACACTCACACTTAAAAACAAACATTCATGCAGACCCGACACCTGCCCCCCAACCCTGCATATCAACATACACTAAACTTACACTCCAAAACAAATATTCAGGCAGACCCGACACCCCCGCATCTCAACAAACACACAAAAACAAACATTCATGCACACCCGACACCTCCGACCCCCGCATCTCAACAGACACTGCACAAACATGCAAAAACAAACATTCATGCACACCCGGCACACCCCCCACCCCTGCATCTAAACAAACACTGCACAAACATACAAAAACAAACATTCATGCACACCCGACACCCCCCACCCCCGCATCTCAACAAACACTGCACAAACATACAAAAACAAACATTCATGCACACCCGACACCCCCCACCCCTGCATCTCAACAAACACTGCACAAACATACAAAAACAAACATTCATGCGCACCCGACAGCCCCCCACGCTTGCATCTCAACAAACACTGCACAAACATACAAAAACAAACATTCATGCACAACCGACACGCCCCTCCCACCCCCGCATCTCAACAAACACTGCACAAACATACAGCAGAACAGACCCGACACACAAACACAAACAAACAGACCACTTACCGGACGTGCTGGAAGGCAGGCTAGCGGGAACGCTGGCGAGGTAACTGGAGTGGTACTACGGCTGGCGTGGCAAGGCTGAAATGCCTTCCGGCATCAAGCCTTATTGACCACGCCAGCCGTAGTGCTGGCACTCCATTGGTGCAGCACACACGCACGACGTGGCTCGTAGGAGCGACGTGGTGCGTGTGTGCTGAGCCAATGAGTGCCAGTGTTTTGTCCTGCCGGAATAGAAGAGTTTCAAACACGATCCTAATGGAGGGCGGCCGATGCTGCTTGCAGGCCGCACTCCATACGTCTTTGTGCCTCGGAGGCCGGACAAAATGGCATGGCGGGCCGCAACTGGCCCACGGGCGGTATGTTGTGCACCCATGTCCTAGCTGCCCTCTAATGCAATAGTTTTGACCTAAGCGCCTAAGTGGCACCTTCAAGCAAAACTAAAAAACAGATGGTACTTACTTTCTGTTGTGGTCTGTTATCTTGCAACTGTGGCGTTTAACATTGGCTTGAAAAACAGATGTATATAAATAAAGAAATACGTGCCTACAAAATACTTAAAATAAAAATAGTTCATCAAGGTACTGAGTGAAGCAAGTGCGTTAAAAAGGAAAGCATTTAATCAACAGAATGTTGAGTGGCCACAGTGTCACTCAGTGGTGAGGCCTCCCTTGTGCATAGGCGGTCTAGTTCTGGAGGCCGAATCTCCAAAGGGACAAGGGTAGATTGGAGACATTTCATAGGGGAGCTCCCAAGATGAGACAGAGTGTTCTCCACCAATCTTATGACCAGGGATGCAAAGATGTAAACATGACTACTATGTAGGAAAGGAGGGGCTGCAAATGTAGGACAAAAGCCTTTTAAATACTGTACTGCGACCGTGTTATGGTTGTAGAGCAGGGTTGTCCAACTTCAGGCCTCGAGGATATGCCTCATTAATGTTCATGAGCAAAAATGTGCATACATTTAGAATCACTGTATGCAAATTTATCACATGAATATTAACGAGGAGTATCCTGAAAATCCGTCAGGGATCTGACCCTCGAGGCCTGGAGTTGGACTTGTTGCAGGGGGGCTCAGCGATAACAATAGGCAGTTCCTATTCATAGAGTGACAAGAAAGGCATTGAAATGCCTGGCAGCAGGAGGGGCGGGGTTAATAGCAGAATACCACTTATGTGCATTGTAATTCGGATATGATGTTACAGCATGCAAAGGGCCAAGAACCATAATAACTTTAGTGGAACTCCACAGTAGTCATAGAGTTGAAAGGTTTTTCTTATGCCAAATGCTCTGCCTTTCAACTTTCCAACTCCACCTGCCCTACCCATACCCTTCCACAATATAAACACGCTGCTCCCGCCTTCCTCTTGCATCAGCACCCACTTCACCGTCAATCAGTCCCACATTTGGATAAAAGTACACACCAATTTCTGAGTTAAAGGTCGATGCCTGCCTCTCTTGGAAAAGGAATGAGGGTAGGATAGAAACCTGCACAGCACGGTCAAACCTCAGCCTTAAACTTCCTGCAGCTCTGCACAGGCTGAAGCCCCTCATGCAGACTCATAGCTAAAGATTTTGAGACACAGTGTTGACTATATGAGCCCACATAACCACACTGCACCCTCTAATCCCTCAGAAAAGGCCCTCCTAGTAAGGGAGGAGGGGAGTGAAGGATTGAACAAGTGAAAGATGTAGGTTACTACATACAAAGCAAACCCAGAGGCCCTTTTACTTTCAGTAAGCAAGGGGTTTGGTCTACTGCATCCAATAATGTGTAGCTCCCATCTGCGTCCTTCTCAGTGCAAATAGAGAAAGAGAAGGGTGAGATAATGAGGCTACCTTCAAGGGAAACACTGCCACTTAACTAGATCCCGAAGGAGCGCCGAGACTGGAACTGCCTCCTAATGGCAGATTTAAGATAAGTGCCCACTGGGGTGGGTAACATGGGCAGGGGGGCGCTGTGTGGGCGAATCATGGAGACGGAGCTTGAGGTGTGTCGTGTTAATGGTAGTCATGAGTGCAGCAAAACAAATGTTTCATATTTACAGTTTTTTTATATACTGCTGGAGGTGTGCTTTCTGGGGTCTGGCTCTGTGGTTTTGTTAAAAAAAAGTGACTTGTCCAGGATCACTCAATTTGCTTAAGTGTCAAACCCGCTCTCCCTCTCCGTCCTCTCATCCTTTACCCTTCCATCTGCTCAACCCTTCCCAAAAAATGCTCTCCCTTAACCTTAGCAATACCACAAGCCCGCCCCATACCCTTAAAAAATATAAACACGCTGCTCCGCCCTTCCTTTGGCATCTGCTCCCACTTCACCTTCCATCAGTCCCACATCCCTCTTACCTTTCACACTCTCTCTCACTCCATAAAAAAACAGACTTTGCCACTACTTGAAAAATTGAACATGTACACACCTGGATAGGACCCGTAAAGCTGAACCCCAATAAATCCATCCTTAAGAGCAGAGGCGTTGCTAGGGGAGGGGGCTAAGGGGGCTATAGCCCCTGGTCTTTTGGTTGTAGCCACGGATAGATTCTCAGGAGCTACAGCCAAAAGACTAGCTAGCCCCCAGTCCGGAGAGTTCCGTCATTAGCATAGCCCCGGGTCTTTTCCAGACCTAGCAACACCTCTGCTTAAGAGTAAAAGGAATGTACCTTTAATTCAACACATCTGCATTAATTGCGCTTAAAAACCGGGTATGCCTCAAATCGTCAAGCACTTACTTCCGGGTCGTCAGTGTATCCGAGCAAAACGGGGTAGTAACAATAATAAATTAATTAATACCCACAACTGTTCATAATTCTTTGACTTTGAGAGCTATTTAGTCTGAAAATCAAAGCATAAGGGTTCTATAGGAAAAAAGTTAAAGAACTGGTCTTGTTTAGTGCTGGTTGAAACAATGGAGTAATTGATTTCTTTAACAGACTGGTATTCAATTTAACCACTAGGTGGCGAGCGATGCCAGGGAAATTTCCATTTGCCCATTTCCTTAATCCCCACAGATATTCAGAGAAAGAAAGATGCTTCACCCGTTAGCAAAACGTTAGACTGCACTGGTATAATGAGTAGATGGGACACGATGCACATCGTATCGCTTTTAATGAAGTGACGGGAACAAAATTACAAAATCATGCACAGTAGAATCTAGTATCTTTTGGATATATTTTCAAGGTCTAACATTTTAACTGGTCTAATAAAAACCAACGCACCATATGCTGTGTTGCAGGAAATTAATGAAAGCAGCTGAGGCAATGGAACTTTTTCATTAACGAAGCCTAGGGCAGGGGGTGGGGCTGGCACAGCCCATCAGGTATTGCACAGCTGGAGAAGCCCCCAGGTCCTTAATGTCCCTGAAGCACTCTACGTGAGCCTGGCCTCTCAGAAATCAATCAGTATGGCGGGCCTTCCGGAAAGAAGCACAGAAAGTAAAATGGCTCCTGAATGTGTTGTAACGTGAGCACGAGCGCCGTTGCTCGTGCCGGTCACATGTTGGGGGCCACGTGTGTCGACACGTGGCCTGCTCTAATAAAAGAGCTGAGAGGTTTTCTGCACGGCAGTTGCAGCATCAGTAACCCTGACGTCTGTGCGTGCATTATTGCTGCTGGGCGGGGCTGGCTGCGTCATGGCCCAGTCGGTCCACCCTGCACGGCAACCTCACTACACTGGGGCCAGCACTCCTGGCCCCAAAACATCTGGCGACGTGGGAGGTCACGGACCGGACCCACGCACTGCAAGCTCCGATTCAGTGGGAAAAACAAACGGAGAAGGAAAGAGGAAATGGGACATGCTGTTCCCATCACAGCCTCGGTGCAGCAACCGGAGCACAATGCCCACCCCATGGGAGGGCCGCAGCAGTCCCGGACTCCCTGGCGTTTAGTTTAGTTTGTTTATTTATAGAGCGCACCAAGCTCTTGGGCAGCTGGGTGCTAATCTTGCATGTTACAGATGAACAAGTTACTTCTTACCTTGTAACGTTCTTTCGACGGGATGTTCCTCCGACGTATTCCTCATCTTAGATATCTCCTTCCAGCTCTGCTGGCCTCGGAAGATTTTTTCTTTAGAGGGCGCTGCGCGTCCACGTCCTCCGAGTCGATGTCCCTCGACAGCCGCCGTATCGACGTCGACGTCATCCTGCCTATAAAGGCCGCGCGCAGCGTCCGTTGCTCAGTTCCGTTTTGTAGCCCACAATAATACTTTCTGGACTAGACTAATCACCCTGAAGGAGCGTAAGCTGCAACAACACGGGAAGTGGAACTGCGGGGATGGATGGGAGGGCCGATGAGGAATACGTCGGAGGAACATCCCGTCGAAAGAACGTTACAAGGTAAGAAGTAACTTGTTCTTCGAAGGGATTGTGCCCTCCGACGTATTCCTCATCTTAGATAGGCTCCCATAGCAGTATTCTATTATTGGAGGAGGGAGTACTGACTTGACGCTGTCTTCTATTGATGAATAGAATGCAGCACAGCCCTTCCAAACCTAGTCTCTTGACTGGAGGAGGAATCCAAATTGTAAAAACGTGTAAAGGTATGGACAGACGACCATGTAGCGGCCGCACAGATGTCTTTAAACGGCACGCCTCTTTTGAGGGCCGATGAAGCTGCAATACCTCTGGTCAAATGAGCCCTAAGGTTTTGAGGGGGCTCTTTCCCTGCCAGTTTATAACATTCCAGAATGGCTAGAATGATCCATCTGGAAATGGTCTGCCTAGTTATTGGTAACCCCAGCTTGTGACCTGCGTAACCTACAAACAGCTGGTCTGCCTGTCTTATCTTGGCTAGTCTACTGATGTAGAAAATTAAAGCCCTTCTAGGGTCTAGCCTGTGTAACCTCTCTTCCTCTTTCCCCGGGTGAGGCGGAGGATAGAAAGATGGTAGGGTAATCTTCTGAGTGATATGGAATTCAGAAACCACCTTTGGGAGGAAATTAGGCTTCACTTGCAGGACAACTTTGTCTTTGTGAAAAATTGTGTGAGGGGGTTTACAAGAAAGAGCTTGTAATTCGCTCACCCTTCTAGCAGATGTAAGTGCTATTAATAAAACAGTTTTAAGGGTAAGGAATCTTAACGAACAAGAATGGAGTGGTTCGAAAGGTGTGCCCATCAGGAAAGTTAGTACTAAGTTTAAATCCCATAGGGGAACTTGGAATGGTCTTGGGGGATAAACATTGGTTAACCCCTTTAGAAACTGTATTACCAAGGGTAATTTGAAATAGGATGGTTCTTCCGCAGTGCGCTTAAAGATGGATAGCGCTGCGAGATAGCCCTTAATGGCGCCAACTTGAAGGCCTGAATTCGCCAAATATAGAAGGAAGGACAAAACCATTGGTGTACCACATGAAAAAGGGTCGATATTCTGTTCTCTACACCAGCTGCAAAATCTGTTCCAACGGCAGCGGTATAAAGACTTTGTTGCTGGCCTCCTTGCGGAAAGCAACACCTCCATAACATCATCAGGGAGGTCCCAATCCTTGTACCTCAACCTTTCAGAAGCCAAGCGTGAATGTTGAGGGTTTTGATGTCTGGATGGAGAACCTGACCTCCCTTCTGTGAGAGTAGGTTCTCTCTGAGTGGAAGTGAAATTGGAGGGCAGATGGACAAGTCTAGAAGGTCCGGGTACCACGTTCTCCTGGCCCAATCCGGGGCAATTAGGATCATGGTTCTCCGGAATCTTCTAAACCTCCTGATCATTTGAGGAATGACAGGGACCGGTGGGAACGCGTACAGAAGCGGAAACTCCCAGTCTGAACGCGTCTCCCAGAGCTCCTCTCGGGGGAAATTCCCTTGAGCAGAACAGATCGCATTTCCTGTTGACGCTGGTGGCGAACAGATCCACCTGAGGGGTTCACCAAAGGGCGAAGATCTCTTGAAGGACTTCCAGAGCTAGTTCCCACTCGTGGGAGACTGTGCTCTGCCTGCTCAGAGCGTCCGCTGTCAAATTCTTCTCTCCGGCTAGGTGAACTGCCGATAGAGAGATTCCTTCCTGGATTGCCCAAAACCAGAGCTGCATCGCCTCTCTGCACAGGGGTAGTGATCCTACGCCTCCTCTTTTGTTGAGGTAATGCATGGCCACTGTGTTGTCCGTCATTATCAGGATTTTTTTCCCTTGTACAGCTGGCAGGAACGCCTTCAGCGCAAGTCTGATGGCTCTCAGCTCTAACAGGTTGATATGTAGTCTGGACTCCGATGGAGACCAACGACCGTTGATGGTCAAGTTGTTGGCGTGGGCTCCCCACCCCGTGAGTGAGGCATCCGTGACTACGGTTATCTCCGGCCAGGGTTGCCAAAAATGTTCTCCTTTCAGAATGTTCTCCTGACAGGCCCACCACTGAAGGTCTCGAGCCACCCTGTCGGGAACCTGAAGAAGATCTGTCATTCTCCCTGAGAATTGTGACCACTGAGTCCTCAGTGCCCACTGGAGGGATCTCATTCTCAGGCGAGCCTCTGGCACTAGGAAAATGCAGGATGCCATGAGGCCTAGCAACCTCAAAAAGTCGAAGGCTGGGAGACGTTGGGCATGTTGGAACTTGGTAGCCATCTGTAGAATATCTTGAGCCCTCACCTCTGGTGGCGAGGCTTTTCCCAGGGAAGTGTCCAGGATCGCTCCTATGAACTGGAGTCTCTGCGATGGTATCATTTGTGACTTCTTTAAATTGAGGGAGAAGCCCAGTCTGTGAAGGAAGTGGCACACGTGATTTTGCTGAATCTGAGCTTGTTCTGAAGAAACAGCCCTGATCAACCAATCGTCCAGGTAGGGGTAGACGTGAATCCCTTCCCTCCTTAGACTTGCCGCCACTACCGACATTAACTTGGTGAAGACCCTCGGGGCGGAGGTCAGCCCAAATGGTAGCACTCGAAATTGATAGTGAGAGTTTCCAATTGCGAACCTCAGGTATTTCCTGTGATTGAGATTGATAGGCACATGGAAATAAGCGTCCTGAAGGTCCAGAGATATCAACCAGTCCTGGAACTGAAGGGCCTGGAGGATCTGAGAAAGAGTGACCATCTTGAATTTGTCTTTTCTGAGGAATTTGTTCAATTCTCGCAAGTCCAAGATGGGTCTCAGTCCTCCGTCTTTCTTTGGAATGAGAAAGTAAGGGGAGTACCAGCCCTTGTTCCTCTCCACTACAGGTACCGGTTCTATGGCACGTTTCTCTAGCAGGTCCAAAATTTCCTGCAAGAGGAGCGGATATGGAGCTTTCGGAGAGCTGATCCCCGGTGGATGACTCTGAGGTATGCGTAGGAGAGGCAGGCAGTAACCTTGGGCAACTGTTTCCAATGCCCAAGCATCTGACGTGATAGCCTGCCATTCCGCCAGATGTTGAGTCAACCTGCCTCCTACAGGTGTCCTGTGAGGGAAGTCCTCAGAGTGGTTTTGGAGCGGCTGATGCGGATGCCGATGGTAAAGAGGCACCTGCTGTTGCTGCGGCTTTTGAATATCTACCCCGTCCACCTCGGGTAGTTCTCCTTTGTCCCCTTTGAGCTGGATGTCCTCTACCTCTTCCGAATGTGGAGTAGAAGCGAAAGGACTTGCCCCTTGCAGAGGTTCCTGTGGGACGAAAAGGTGTCTGACGGATTGCAGCGCCTAGGGATTTTGCTGCTGCTTTTGAAGTTTGCAGTTTCTCTAAACTGTCATCCGCCTTTTTCCCGAACAAAGAAGAGCCATCGAATGGCATGTTCAAAAGCCTGGCTTGCACATCAGGGGAAAAACCAGACTTTCTCAACCAAGCAAATCTCCTGGTTGTTGTACTTGCCGCCATTGCTCTGCTGATACTGTCAGCCGAATCAATTCCCGTCTGGAGGGATTCGCACATAGCGTCTTTACCGTCCTGTATGATATTCAGGAACGCCTCCCTTTCTTCTCCCTCAGGGATGCAGTCAGCCGCTGTAGAAGCACACTCCCAAAGTGTATGGCTGAATCTAGCAAGGGTGCAAGTAGCATTAACAGATTGTAACGCCATGCTACATGCCGAAAAAACTTTCTTTGCCATAGCATCATATTTTTTATCGTCCCTGTCCTTTGGGACGGTAGGATAAGCCGTCTTGACATCGGTAGAAGAAACTGCCTGTACCACCAGACTTTCTGGGGGTGGGTGTTTTGACAAAAACTCCGGGTCTGTTGAGGATACCCTATATTTTGTAGACAGTTTTTTATTTACTGCCGGGACGACATCTGGGGTTTCCCAGTTCGTCATAATCTTCCTCTGAAGAGCTTTATGAAAAGGCACCACAGGGTCCTCCTGTGGGCCCTTGTCAAGAATATCCGTAAGGTCATCTTGTTGGAAAGATTGTGAAGGTGCAGACCACCCCATAAACTTTGTGATCCTGGCCATTAAGGCTCTATAGGGGGTTTCAGCATGCTCCCCCGGGTCTGGCCTAGCAAACTCCACCTCAGGGGAAGTGTCTAACCCACTTGCCTCATGTAAGGAATCATGAAGATCCTTTAACCTGCGTTCTTCAGAGGAAAACTCCTCTCTAATTGGGGTTACAGGTCCCTGCAACTCAAATGTGTCTTCCTGTTCAGACAATTCACCCTCTTCCAAAATTGAGGACATAGTTCTCAATTGTTCTGAACTCATATAGGGTGTCAATCCCATTTCCAAGGCAGAGGGTGCCGAACTTGTCATTATCGGCCCCGAAAACGTTGATGTCGTCGACGCCGACGTCGAAGGCTTCGAGCGTGGCGTCGAAAACAAAGGCGGAGGCCTCGATGACCTCGACAGAATTGGGATTCTACTCGACAATCTCGAAGCCATCGTCATCGAGGACCTGGGGATAGTCACTGGTTGTGTCGTGACCGTGACTTTTCTTGGCGTCGACGCCGGTGTCGAAGCTGGCATCGAGTCGACAGACCCATGTGTCGAAGGTCCCTTCGACAACAGCGTCGAAGACACCGACCTCGGCGTCGACGGAACCTTCGTCGACGGCGTTGACGGAACCTTCGAGGAAGGTTTGGAGGTCATAGTCCTACTCGAGGGTTCGAGACGCGCTCGAGAGGTTTCCTTTGCCGGGTACTGCGACTCGCGGCATTTTTGACCTTCGGGTCTTTCGACCAGAGCATCGCTCTCGGCAGTCTTCGAGGGGGTCAAGGCCGCTTTCTCGAAGACGCTCATCATATTTTTGCGGAATTCCTCCCATTCAGCCCAGGAACTATGTTTCGTGGGGCAAGGGATTCTTTTTGGCGAAACAGAGGAAGAGGAAGACGGAGAAGGGGATCTTCGACGTCTCCTCTTCCAGTGCTTCGATCTCGAGGATCCACTCCGAGACCTGGAGCGCGAATGGTGACGAGGAGACGAATGTCTCGACTTCGTCGACGAAGAAGAAGCTTTAAAAGTCTTACCTTTCTCCAGCTTCCCCCTACGCTCCTTTAGGGCCTTAGCTGTCATGGACATACAGTCCTCGCACTCCGAACAATGGTGTTCAGCTCCCAAACACCACAGACAAACTCTGTGAGGGTCAGTCAGTGACATCTTTTTTCCACAATCTCAGCATTTTTTGAAGCCGGATCGGGGAGTTGTCGGTTCCGACGAGGAAGCCATCGAGTACGGATCGAATAACTCGAGGTAAATAGGTTTAATCTGACAAGAACTGAGCAACGGTATTCCGAGGCACTGAGCAAGCGCGGAAAAACGGAACTTCGAAGGGACAATCCCTTCGAAGAACAAGTTACTTCTTACCTTGTAACGTTCTTTCGACGGGATGTTCCTCCGACGTATTCCTCATCGGCCCTCCCATCCATCCCCGCAGTTCCACTTCCCGTGTTGTTGCAGCTTACGCTCCTTCAGGGTGATTAGTCTAGTCCAGAAAGTATTATTGTGGGCTACAAAACGGAACTGAGCAACGGACGCTGCGCGCGGCCTTTATAGGCAGGATGACGTCGACGTCGATACGGCGGCTGTCGAGGGACATCGACTCGGAGGACGTCAACGCGCAGCGCCCTCTAAAGAAAAAATTTTCTGAGGCCAGCAGAGCTGGAAGGAGATATCTAAGATGAGGAATACGTCAGAGGACACAATCCCTTCGAAATAGACAGTGCTAAAGTACACTCAGATTAAAGGCTATACAATAAAGGGGCGGTAAATATACAATATACATATAATAGCAGGCGATATAGAATATACATATAATATACAAGGGTCAGTGTGTGGCCCATGGCAGACAATATACAAAATACTTATAGAATACAGATAGCATTAGTTCAGTAAGTGGGCGCATTAATGATGTGTGTATCTGGATCATGGAGGGCTTCAGGCTATTGGGTGGCAATCTTGCTCGTGAAGCAAGGCCTTAGTTTTATATCTGAATGCATGATAGGATGGTTCTTCCCTGATGGAGAGGGGGAGGGCGTTCCATTTTCTAGCCGCTAGGACTGGGAAGCTTGCTCCGCCTGCACGTTGTTGCCTGACTCTAGGTATAATGACACTGTGCCTCATGGAGGATCTAACGGGTCTTGAGGATGTGTGGCTACAGATAGTGATTTACAAGTAGATGGGGGTTTGATTGGAGAGGCGTTTATGGGTGAGAGACAGGGTCTTGTAGGCTATTCTTTGGTTAATATTGAGCCATTTTAGCGATTGTCTGGTTTCCGAGATATGGTGGGTCTTAGGAAAATTTATGGCTACTCGAATAGCGTTGTTTTGCAAGACCTGCATTTTGTTAAGGTTATGTTGTGATGTGCCGAGGCAAAGTGCATTCCAGTAATATAACTTAGAGCAGGGGTCTCCAAACAGTTGATCGCGAGCTACCAGTAGCTCGCCAGAGCCTCTGAAGTAGTTCGCGTTCGACTTTCAGAAAGAAAAAAAAAAGATTCAAGGAAGTGCTCTGACCAATCACAGGCCTGCAAATCTGTAAAACATATGCAATGCGTCTTGTGATTGGCCAGAGCAAGGTCCTTTGTGCTGTGTGAGAAAGCCCGGGCTTTCTCTTTTAAAAGCACCGTGGCGCAGGTATTTTTTTTTTCTATTTTGGAGCTCTCCTGGCGTTTTGAAGTGTGGACTGAGGTAACAAGGCTGCCTGAAGTGGATTTTGAGGTGAGGTGAGGTCGGGTGGGTCGGGGGAGGTGAATTGAGATATTTTTATTTTATTTACTTTGTGTCTGTGCACGCCGAACTGCGGCCCCTCCTCTCATGTGTGCACATGTTTGTGCTGTCAGAGGAGGAGTGGGCAGCTTGGCAGAAAGGAGCCCAGGGTGAAACAGAGTATTCAGCTATTTTGATTACTGTCTCCGCTCGCCCTGGGCTCCTTTCCAGTCATGTAAGTTATTTTTAGAAGGCAGGGCTCTGGCGAGCAAGCCCCCCTCGGGACTAACTCACCAGAACCCTGCGTTTCTAAACGCAACTCATATGACTGACACAGAGCCCAGGGCGAAATGGAGACTTTCAGCATGCTAGCTGCATGTCTCCGCTCGCCCTGTGCTCCTTTCTAGTCATGTAAGTTATTTTTAGATGGCAGGGCTCTGACGAGCAAGCCCCCTCGGGACTTCCTCACCAGAGCCCTGCCGTTTCTAATAGTACCTCGCATAACTGGCAGTCAGCCCAGGGCGAGCGGGGACATGAGGCATGATAGCTGCATGCCTCCGTTTCGACCCTGGGCTCATTTTGAGTCCAGGGGTGGACTGGCCTATAGGGAACTCTGGAGATTTACCGGTGGGCCTCTGCACCCTGGGCCTCTTTTGTGTGGCATTTCCTAATTTTCTCATAGGAAAATCATTGTGCTTGCTGAAAATGTGTCATGTGGCGCCACTTTGAAAATAATTTCCAGGGCCTCTTTTGGTCCCAAGTAAGTATTTCCAGGGTCTCTATTAGTTCCCAGTCCACCCCTGGCACTCTTTTCAGCTATTTTTCGAAGGCAGGGCCATGGGTGGACTGGCCTATCGGGAACTCTGGAGATTAAGGGATCAATAGACACACTCTACAGTAGAAGGTTACCAGGGTAGCTCAGCAGGTTGAGAGACTGTTGCCGAGATGTTAAATATAAAAAAAGCTGCTTGTTATCGTATGACTTTTGCAATTCCTATAAAATGTTTGGCCAAGGCATGGGTTGGGCTGGTCGCTTGCTTATATTCAGGGGAGAGGGAGGGTAGGGTATTCTGCCCCTGTAGTGAAAATCAAAAGTTGGCACCATGAACCCACAGTTTAATTTCCTAATAACTGCTGTCAGCACAACAGAAGCATTTATGTGATTAAGCAGTTTGTCGTATACCATCTTTATAAATGTAACCTGTGATAAAACCCAAGGAAGGGGCACAAAAATGACGTGGTATTTGTGTGGTAGTCTGACAAAAAAAGAAACCGTGAATGCAAGGTTAAGCAGCATTTTTGAGTTTAGAAATTATTTTTTTTCCTATGAAAGTGTTAGATGCAGATTTGGAAAACAATAGTGTGGCAACAAGCATTTTTCACCCAACCTGCAAAGAAAGCAAATGCTGCAACAGAGGCATCCTTCAAAGTTGCACATTATTTGGCAAAACACAAATGCACTTTTACAGATGGTGCAGTTGTGAAAGGTGCAATGGCTCTCGTGGCTGAGTCAGTTTTAAAAGATTTTAAAAACTGCCCTGACATTATGTCTGCCATTTCAGATGTGCAGTTAGGTTCAAACACAATGGCAAGGAGGGTATCTGCACTATCTGCCAATGTGATGGGGCAATTAGAAAAAGATTTGAGCATATGCAGTTTTTTCTCCATTCAGTGTGATGAATCGGTTGATGCAAGTGATACTGCCCAGCTAGCACTGTTTGCTCGAATGGTGTTTGAAGACTTCACCACCAAAGAGAAATTCTTGACCTTGTTGCCTCTGAAATCCACAACCAGAGGTGTTGATATCTACAATGAGGTGAAGAATTATTTGGTCAAAACAAAAATTCCATTGAACAAGTTGGTGGCAATAACAACCGATGGTGCACCAGCAATGACCGGGCGTCATTCTGGCTTTGTTGCGTGCTGTAAAGCAGACCCTGATTTTCCCCCATTACTGCACTACCACTGCATCATCCACCAGCAGGCAATTTGTGCCAAAGTGATGGGGTTTGATCACGTAATGGCACCTGTTGTGCGAATTATTAATTCAATTTGTGCAAAGGCCAAACAGCACAGAATGTTCAAAATATTCCTGGAAGAACTATCTGCCGCACATAGTAATCTGTTGCTACACACGGAAATCCGATGGCTTAGCAGGGGGAAAATACTACGTCGCTTTCTTTCACTTTTGCCAGAAATCAAAGATTTCATGAGGTCAAGAAATGAAGACATCAGCCAATTATGCAGCATTTCTTGGCTACTTGATTTGGCATTTCTGGCAGATGTTACTGAGAGATTAAATACCCTGAACTGTGAACTACAAGGAAAGGGTAAAACCATTGCTGACATGATAAGCGCAGTAAAGACATTTAAGTCAAAACTTAACCTTTTCACTGAACAAGTGGTGAAAAGGAAAATGCATCATTTCCCTTCTGTAATGCAAATGCTGACAGAGCATACAGCTAGTCCTGAACTCCTGAACATAGACAAATACAGCAGTCTCCTGAGCAGGCTTAAGGAAGAGTTCAGTGACCGGTTCAGGGATTTCGAAAGGATTGAACCGTGTGTGATGTTCATCGCAAGCCCCTTCATAGAAGTCAATGTTTGTGAACTTACAGAACAAATGGGTGAGCTGTTTAACCTGAACAGTTGTGCTATGGAAATGGAGATTGTCAGCCTGCAAGGGGACATTCTGTTGAAAATCAGACAATCTCACACCAATTTCTGGAGCCTTGTTGATCACAAGGAGTACAGTAACATTTGCACAGCAGCATTAAAAGTGACTTCTCTGTTTGGTTCCACATATCTCTGTGAATCTGCATTTTCACATATGAACTTCATCAAATCGAAATTTCGAACCCGCCTGACCGATGAGCATCTTAGTGACTCCATCCGAGTTGCTGTATCAAGTTATACCCCCAACTACAGAGCACTGGTGGATGGCATGCAGTGGTTGCCAGTCATTTGGTCGAAAACAATTGGTCGACTGGACAACTGGTCGAATCAATTTGGTCGAAAACCAAATGGTCGAATTTTTTTTTATTTTTATTTTTACCCCTTTTTTGGTTTTTTTTGAGGGGGTCCCCCCCAACCCCCTTTTTTTCTTTCTTTTTTTTTCTACACGAAAACCCACAAAACACATATATAAATAAAAAAAAAAAATTTCGACCATTTGGTTTTCGACCAAATGACGTCGACCAAATTGCAGTCGACCAGTTTGTAGTCGACCAAATGACTGGACAGCGCATGCAGTGTCAACCTTCACAATGAATGTCTCATTTTCCTACATTGTGAAAGTCTTTTTATGAGAACTTCTAATAAAAAAGAATGCAATAAAGAGATGTTTGAACTTAACATAAACATGAAGGGATATGTTATTCCCTATATTTATGAAGGGAAAATTACAGCTAAAAAAAAAAAGTTCCAATGTTTATGAACAACCCCGACCGCCGATATCGCCCGCAAGTAGCTCTCGCTGTTGGCCCCCAACTGAAAGTAGCTCACGCCAACATAAAGGTTGGAGACCCCTGACTTAGAGAGTACTAAGGCTCTAGAAAGTGTTATACAGTTGGCTGGAGAGAGAGAGATGGTCGGCAGGCTGTAATAAGCTTGCAGGTGTGGGCAGATGAGGAAGCTAAGGCATTGGCTTGTCTGGTTAGCTCGCTCACCGCCCTCACTACGATAAAGTACTCACGTCTGGGGGAGGGACGCAGGGTTCAGTGCGATGGATGAACAATGAAATCTCCTGCCTGGGAAGGGAAAATCACGCATACGCTGACCCGCCAAATGAAAAGAAAAGTATGTGCTCCCGCCTGGGGGAGGGAAGCCGACCGCCGCTGCCACTATGGTGAAAAGTAAAGCGGCTCTCCTACCTGCTGAGAGAGAGCATGCAGCGCAGCCCAAGTTCCTCCCACGAGGAGGCAGGGAATGCAGCGGGCTAGCTGCAGTGTGCAAGAATAAGCTCATGTTTGAGGAGAGCATGGAGGGAGAGCTGGATCCTGGGCATGTGGGGGTGGACACCTGCTGCAAGTGAGCTCCTGCCTGGGGCAGAAAAGCAGACTGTGCTGCTCCAGCTTCACACATGCTTCTGATTGGGGGAGGTTAGTGGCCCATGCCACTGCATGCGACTTAAGCTCCTGCCTGGGGGAGAACAGGCAGCCCATGCTGCCACAAGGACATTGTGTACTCCTACCTGAGGGGAGAGCAGGCAGCCCATGCCACCATATTGACATTGTGTGCTCCTGTCTGGGGGAGAACTGGCAGGCCATGCTGCTACAGGGACGATTGGACTCCTGCCTGGGGCAGAGCAAGCGGCCCATATGGCTACACTACAATGACTGTTGGCACTCCTGCCTGGGGGAGAACTGGCGGCCCACGCTGTGACAGGTCACAGGCCCCTGCCTGGCGCACAAGCCAGGGAAGTACCCTGGCCCATTGAACAATCGAAGAAGGAGCTTCTGTCAGAGGGAGAGGTGCGCTGCCTATTGAAGCAGGCTCTCCTGCCAGGGGAAGAGAGGCACCACCTCAAAGAGGGCTCTCCCATCGGGGGGAGTGATGCACTGGTTAAAGCAGCCTCCTACCCATGGTTGAGGCCCGGGAGACGAAGTCTGGCTCAGCAAGACCCGGCACCACAGTGGCTTTTGCAGGAAGCCATCACTGTGACCCTACGTTTCCTTGCAGCCAACGGGCCAGGAGCAGGCCATGCATTGGGACACGTCCCCAAAACACAACGGGCGAAGAGCGGCATGGCAAGAACCGTGCTGTAGTGGCTGTACCCCGGAGCCCATGACACTGAGTGAACACTACCGCCTGCACGGGAGTCAGCAAATGGCATGACCTGGACTGCTGCCCATCCTTCAACTCATCACTAGAGTGAGGGAACACTCCTGCCTGGAAGGGAGCCCGCAGATGGCACGACATGGACCGCTGCCAATCCTGTACCCAAGCACCATGAATCCCTGCCAGGACGCTGGCATGACCGCGGCTCTCCCTGAGGAGAATGCTTGTGCAGTCAGGCAGAAGGTGAGCACTAAAGTGAGCCTGGACCAAACAAGCTGCTGTCAGCCCCTGCCTGGGACTGAAGAGGGCTGCAACAACTGGCGCTGCCACGGCCTCCTGCAAGGCACCACAATTAATCTGGCGATCCTTGCAGCCAACAGGCCAGGAGAGGGACACGCAGCGAAGTACGTCCCCGCTACCACTAACACCAGAGAGCAGTGCGGCAAGCTCTGCCACTACATTGGCCGCACACCGGAGGCGAGCCAGAAAGAACTCCTGCTTGGGGGAGACGACACGTGGACAACAGCCTTAGCCAGGTCGCGGCTCTCCCCGAAGAGAGTGCTCGTGCGGCCAGGCAAAAGGCAGGACAGGAAGAACTCCTGACTGGGGAGCCTGGCCACGGCGTGGCCATTGCTGCTCCCGTACCAACAGAAATTCACAGTAACAAGAAGTGGAAAGATCTGACCACTGCGCAGCTTCAGTCGCTGTAAACACCGACTCAAGCAGAGGGAACTTCAACAGGAAGGGACTGCCGCCGTAGTGGTACCAAGTAAGAACTTCCGTCTGAAGGGGGTACATGGGCATAGCTCTGCCCACTGCCGTTCAGCTGTTCCTAACCTGGTGAGCATTGCCAGGAGTGTGTCACCCCCTTACCCCTATCCACATGGGGGAGGGAGGGGACCCAGAGACTCCAGACTACGGTCTGCAGCAAGGGACCACCCAGGCCCACGGGAGGACCACCCTACAGCAGACGGGCCAGAGACCTGCTGGTAAGACAACAGCCAATGTGGTCTCCATTATCCCTGGGTGAGGATTTTCCCAGCTAGTGGAGCGCTTTCCATCATGGGTGAGCTGACACAGAGGGACTGCCCTGTGGCCATCTGCCGATGTGGCCCCGGTATCCCCGGTGCAGCTTTTCTGGCCAGTGGGGCCATCCTCACTTCCATATTGGACTAATAAAGCATTTAAGACCTAAGATCTAAAGGTGTGTCACCCACCAATGTATATATGTGCCTCGCAATGCTTCCCAATGACCCACGAAGTTGGAGCGAGATCTGCGATTGTTGTAACACATGTCATCTTAAATTGTTGTATCATTCGTTTGTCTTTACCCTTGGCATAGGATGTTGTAACGTGAGACCGAGCGCTGTGGCTCATGTGCAGTCACATGTTGTGGCCCTGCTCTAATAAAAGAGCTGAGCGGTCTCCTGCTCAGCAGTTCCAGCACAAGTAACCCTGACGTCTGTGTGTGCGTTATTACTGCCGGGGGGGGGGGCGGCAGCGTCATGGCCCAGTCAGGCCATTCTGAACTGTAGGTCACCCTCACTACAGTTCACCCTCACTACAGTGGGGCTGGCACCACCGGCCCCATAACAGAATGTGTCTTTGGAGGGACTGCAAAAGTAGGTGAAGAGACACAGCCTCGTGAGATCATGGCCCATGCGTGATCTCGCAAGACTATACATGCGATGTGCGTGGCTTGGCGCACAGAGCGTGGTGTACTGGAGCAGACCGAGGGACAGAGCAGACGCTCTCTGGCGCTCCTCCTGTTAGACACTTGGGCTTCATTATAATATCTAAATCCAAGCCCTCATCAGACCCTCACAGAAGACAGGGCCTTCTGGCAGTGAGTTAACTGCAGTACAATATAAATTAGGACTTGATAAGAAGGTGCTGATTGTCTTATGCATTTGATTGCCCGTTCACCAATAACCCCCCTTCAATGCCAACCTGTGCAGCGTTTGACATAAGGCCACAACAGTAGGCCTCTTCGTAGCACATGACCACTCAAATAAACACAAAAGAAAGAACAAGAATGGGAACTTAACAAGATACAGAGCAGCCCCCGGCCTGAAGCGCGGCTCTGTATCACAGGCAACAGACAAACAGGAAAATGGGAGATTGGTCAGGTGCTTTATACCCAGGGCAGGGGACAGGCTTAAATATTTCTTTTTAGTTTAAAGGGCTAGTGCATTTCCTGTTTCCCCGACATGGCTCACCCTCATAGATAAAGGACTGTGACGAGGATCAAGTGTTGTGGCTGGAGGTAGGAGCTGAGCGCAGGGGTAGTTTCTACATGCTATCTCTGCTTACCGGCATCGCGCTGCTGGGATCTTCAGCCGCCATAAACTGTATCTTAATGGTGATGTTTCTCGCCGATGACAGCTTGTTTGCAAAATTCAGCCTTTGTGGGTAGACGTAGAGAAGGTTTCTGAAACAAGAGAAGCAGGGTTTACATTACACTCTGAACAGCAAAAGGGACACGTTAGCCTCAACCTATTAATCTCTACACTTCACACTGAAAGTATGGGAATATTGAAAGAAGCCTTGAGAAAGTGTCTGCTATCATAGTCATTCTCGCCGTAAATGGAGAAAATCCACATTAGGAAGTCTTGCAGCTTTAGAGAAAACCTGTATCAAGCGGAAAAACAGATGCTGCTCATGCAAACTCAAAACTGATAACATGCCCTGAATGGCAATGAAGCATGTATGCATATATGCAGAGCTGGCTTTAGCGGCAGCGCTGCCCCGGGCAGTGAAAGAAAAATGTGGCGCACACATGCACCCCTGGTCAAAGACGGGGGGGCGGGGTGGCATGCCAATTCTTTGTTTAACTCCCTGAGCCGGAGCAGGTGGTTTATCACTGGAATAGGCCGCCGATGCAAAAGCATAAGCACCCTATTCTAATGAAATCCACCCGCTATGGCGTGGGAGCGGGGCGGTAATCACCTCAATAGGGTGCTGATGCAGAAGCATGTAGTGGTTTTATAACCATTGCTGTCCGAATGAGCTCTGGCGGAAACCCAAAGAGGATAAGCAGCTCTTGGGATGTGAAACAGAGAGTGAAGGAGGAGCTGGCTGAAGAACGAGCCCATGCCAATGGCATAGGGGGAGGACCAGCCACTGAAGGCAGCCTGGCAGAGGGCACAGTTTCCATGATGTGCGCTGTTGCAGTTGTTGGCATTGGTGGAAAAGACACTGCTGCAGACGAGCCATGTGACCATCCACAAAAAGCGCTGCAGCAATAATTAACAGCATTAACCCGGCTGGTAACCGACCTAAAGTTGCCTTAGACTTGGGCTAGAGGCCGGTATTGGTCAGGTCAGCCTGTGCATACAGCCATTAACGCATGATCATACATTATTCTTAATATTAACATTTCATTTATATATTCCCAGCAGCTATTAAAATGGCCTATGTCAATCAGTGTTCTACCCGAAAGTCTAATGCAGTGTCGGTGCAAAATGCCTGACCACTCCGAGGGCATGCAAATGGAAGTTACACACGTTACACATGCTGCATAGCATAACAACTCGACCAATCACCATTTACAGCCGCAGAATCTAGTATGAAGACATCGGCCGGTTAGCCAGACGTCGCACCAGATTGTGTAGCATGGTATTAGAAAAGGATAATACAGAGCATATGGTTGGGGTGTGCTTACACCTTCCTATGCGCCAGTATCTATCAAAATCCCATTTGTGATATGTTCATTTCTCACAATGAAGATTCAAGTTCATATTTGTGCATAAGGTATTTATTTGTGCTTGTAGCCCTTGGTGGATGACACGTGTTTTAGCAACCGAGCTTTGCCTTTTTCAAATCCGGGCTATTTTAGTTATCAACAAAAAAGGAACAAAATATAATACAGGACATGGTTGGTTTTTACATTCATACAAGTCAAAAACAAGACACATCATAAGTTGTCTACATAGAGCAACATGCGTGTTTCAGTGACTCTTTGTGATTCCATGAGAAAATAAATTAACATAAGAAGGTGGAAGGGTATGATAGGCATAAGGTACTTCTATATAACGCTCCTACACACCTGCATCATGGAGCCTTGGGTTGGTAAGGGTGATGGAAAAGGGAAGGAAATGGTGACTGTATGACATGGGTTGCTTTAAATTGTAGTTGTTTCGTCATCCTAACATTAGCAAAGTTAAAATTTTCACAAAAATGTATATATGTCTTACCCTTTAGGTAATAGTATCCAAGATAAGTAATTGCGTCATGCCGTTATCGTAATTCTAGGGCTCAATCCCTCCTATATGAGAAATAAGCACAATACGGTGTGTAACTTCCTGTTTATAACTCATGAGATTTGTTGAGGCAATTTAAAGAACTGTTGCCAGGCGGGCCTACTCGAATATTAATAAATCAAAGGTTGTTACAATTTTGGTATTAAATTGCATGTTTGAATAATAATAAATCAAAGGTTGTTACAATTTTGGTATTTAGTTACATGGTAAAAAAGCATGGTTCAAAAAAACTGCGTTGTCCCAGATGAACCGTGTTCTTGCGCCCAATTACGCACAATAAATAGTGTTTAGTTAATGCTCCCTTGTGATTATACTTCTAAGTTAAGATTTAGAAGATATTGCTACTTCTGAGATCAAATCGGGTGTAGGCATGCGCCTCTGCATGTTCCTAGGAACGTGGGACAGAACAGTACAGGCCCGTTTCTAGGTGGGCTTCCCGCACATTTCAGGGCTTACCTCAAAATTATGATTCTTCCGCTTCAAGCGTCATGTGAGATCGCGTCCTCGCTGGGAGTTCCCTTGTTACTATAGGGCTTGTTTAGGTGTGTTTGTCCTACCTTCCTTTCGGTTGTGGCGGCCATATTTTGGGCTCATTTGCCATGTCTGCTCCGGCTGTAGGTGTGTTATATCCCAATTAGTGTTGATTTTGAAATATTTTGAAAAAGGCATTAGAGATGCCCCATTTCTTTCTGCATTAATATCCTTAAATAATGTGTTTACGTTATCTGTGTTATCAATTTAAAAATGAAAAAAGACATTAGGAAATAAAATGACACAAAGTACACAAGACATTTGACGAAATTCCACGAGGAAGGCCTATTGTAAGCGGTATCGGATGGGCAATGGAACCGCTTGCGGAATACATCGACAATATTCTAAGACCGAAAGTATGTAAAGTCAAAGCCTACCTTAAAGACACAACAGCTATAAAGCTTTTGGAACAAATACACTGGCATGAAAACTACTCACTGGCAACTTGGGACATAAAGGCACTTTATACGTCAATAGGGCATAAACTGGCACTTGAAACAATGGACTATATCTTTAAAGACAAATCAGCTTCACATTTCAATTATGTTTGTATGCTAAAGGAGATGCGGATGACAACATTGAAGAACAACATCTTCACGTTTGATAACCAATTCTTTAAACAAACATGAGGTGTCGCAATGGGCGTGAAGTATGCGCCAGCCCTGGCAAACTTAGTTATGGGAATGTTTGAGGATTTATTCATATATCAACTGAATGCATATCAAAACAAAATAGTAAAATGAACTTGTTACATAGACGATGCGCTAATCATTTGGAGTGGAACATCCCACAAATTGGAAGCTTTTCTACATCAGGTCAATGACAATTGCTATGGGTTTAAATTTTCTGGATCAAGCAGCCAGTCGGAAATCATTTTTTTAGATCTTTCCATCGTTGTATCAGGTAACCAATTAAAAACCAAAACCTACAGAAAAGAAACAGAAGTAAACTCTGCACTTTTCGCCACAAGTGGTCATCATCAACCTGTTATTAGAAATATCCCTAAGGGGGAATTTATACGAGCCAAACAAAATTACACTGAAACATCTGCCCTTATTTTGTGCCTATGTATCTGTCAGATTTTCATTTAAACCAGAATAGAATCGTGTCTGTTGTTCCAGTCGACATGAAACCCCCAGACGAAAGGACATTTTCTGACCACATGAGAAAAGCATAGAAATGCATTTGACATAGACTTGGAAAGCAACCCTTTTTTTATATGTGGTGTATATAATCATAACTGCTAATTTTCTCATTGCCTTGTTGCCTGCACTGTTTTGTATCACAGGTTACTGGAGACCTATATCGGTTAAATTCCCAGAATATAATGTTTTCTTTGTTTTTCAACAGGCTATAATGCTGATGAGGTCTGTGACAGAATGTCATCTATTGAGGGTGGATAGCCCGAGCTTTTTGGATTTTTATTTTTTAAAAATGATGTGTGTAATTCTATTTCTGAAAGGGATGACTGCCAATCAGACCTCCTTTCATAAATGCTCCATGCCAGAATGACAGTGCACTCTTGTGCCTTTCCTGTAACCAGACTCTTGACATCTACAGTCTCAGCTCTGCAGTGGCACAAAGCAAGTTCAAAGGTAGCATGTGCAGCCCTGACAGCTGCTGGAACACATAGTTCGCACAGGCAGAGGTGTCTTTTTAATCTTCTGCAACCCTGATCTAAATTTTATTTGTATGCCTTAGTCAGTTTGGTGGCACATCTTCAAATATAGGCCATTTCTGGTGTTGCATGGTGGCTACTAAGGGTGCACCATTATGCAGCCACAACAATTTGATATCACTCCAGTGTCTGATATGTGAGCAGGGTTAGCTATAACAGGACTGATGTGTAATGGTGCCTTGTCAGATTGTCTCCACCACTGCCACATGGAACAATGTCCAGGATCATTTCTCTTTGATTCCCCAGAGCAAGGCTAACACCTTCCTCCCAAGGCACAAGGCACAGTGCTTCAAAGGCAGCAATGACACAAAAAAGCTACTCTCAATGGAGTTAGAGTAGGCAAACAAGAGAGGTGCGCTGAGGGAAGGGTCCCACCATCTTGGATTCTGTTAGGCCTCTCTTCCTCTCTTCCTTTTCCTGTATCCTCTATTTTCTGCAGGTGAGGGACTCTGTGTGTGAGGCCATAAGGCGAAGGCCACTTGTTACAACAACCTGGATTGTTCCCCTTAAAGCAGGCTTGCTTTGAGCCAATCACCTGTGCCATTTTGCCTTTAAAAGGAGAAGGGGATCTCCCATTCTTTGAGACATCTTTGTATCATCAATAGAAGGAGGATACACTTTTGGATTTCTGTTTGGCGTGCAGACCATTTCCCAGCCCTCTGCCATTGAGGTGAGGAAACAAGGTATCCACAGAAGAGGAAAGCTCTCTCCCCTAACCATCCCGAGGTATCAGTGGGGGTGACTGCTGTAGGACAAAGGGCTCTCTACTGACTGCACTAGAATCGGGCTTCTCTTCCCTGGAGGTAAAGGGTCCCCTGTAGGTGCCAGCTAAGATCCCTGTAGTTGGACTACAGAAGGACTCACCTTGTCCTGGAGCCCCTGGATTAGGATTTCCACCAACCAGGGAACCAAGGAAGTGACTCCTGGCTCTTCCTACATTGACAAACTGCATTGATGCCAGTTTGGGCACCTTTGACACTGTCCAAGCTGCTGCATAGGAACCACCAGAGTCCTCTCCGACCTCAGCGTTCAACAGCCTGCGCATCTCTGTGTTTCTCTTGATGTGGAAGCTCTGCCATTCTGAGATGCGCCAAGTCTTTAATCGTCCCCAACTTGACACCACCACCTGGTCACCAGCTCATACGAGCCTCCAAGCCGAGACTGCTGCAGTAGCCTGACTCTTTGTTGAGCCAGCTCAGCCCACTCACTACCGCAGGCCAGTCTCTGTTTCTCTGCATCCAAGAACGCAAAGAGTTTCATCAACTCTGAGGCTGCCGCTTTTCCACTCAACACCAGCCCTGTGTTCCCAGTTGGATGCTCAACGCTATTGAGGCCCAAAGAAAAGAACACAAGGTACTATGAAGAGGCCCTGTCCCCCTGGTCCACTTTTGGGACCATAGAGACATGTAAGCAGCCGTTCTCTACCTTGTTCATCAGGATATTTCATTTGAACAGTGGTATTGTGCCAGTCTTGTGCCTGAGCACCCCTGCTCATCTACACAGAGTGCTGTGAAAAACCAGAGGGTGTTTCACTGCCAAAACCCCAGGGATCCCTTACCCAGGTGGCCAGGGCATAGCCATTGCACTTGGATCCAGACCCTGGGGGTAGACAAGTGCAGAAGGAATACTCGGCAGAAGGGTTCTCGGGCAGTGGGGGAGGAACGCCTGATGGTGAGACATGGTATCCACACTTTCCAAATACCCCTGGTCCCATCCTATTTTATAGGATATTCAAACTTCCCAGATCACCCGTCCCCCTTTCCTACACAAACACTGAGCCGAGGAAGAAGTGGTCAGAGGCTGAAAGGTATAACACCCATGTAATACAGTGGAAATGACCCACAATAAGATCAGGCAGGGTCAGGCACTTACTCTTAATTACAAACACCTGGTACCTATTAGCTCTCCTCACATGGTTAAAAGGTGGAACACTGAGACACACTCGGAGCAAGGTGGTGCACAAGAAGGAGTAGTTCTTCCAGGTGATGGCGAACCTGGCAGAGCAGACCGGGAGGCCGAGGCATGGAACCAAGGTACGGAGAAACCTTAGACATCCCGGCGAGAGATCGTGACCCCGAAGGGCCTTGAAAAATGCACACGGAAGCCCAGCCAGAGAGAAGAAACAAACCTCTTTTGTGTTTCAAGGATACCAGCACTCTGCCGGGTAAACAGCAGAGTTGGGGAGGTGCAGTGGCAGTTTTGGTGTCAGCCTTGGCTTAAGGATGAAGGCCGCGAAAGACAAAAACTGATTAACACAGCCGTTGAATTGATGAAAGCAATGAAAGTCGGGTTTGTTTTATTTGAAACTTGACGGCAAAGGTATCCGACAAATTAAGGTTGTGCATGTGCGATAAGACGCGAGAGAAAGCAAAGCATTTAAAACAACTGTAAACTAAAGATACAAAGTAACAGAGTGGTCCAGCGAAAGAAGATTGGCCAATCGAACGTCTCTGTGAAATGTCTGATGCTATAGAAGTGGCATGGAGAGAAAGAAACTGAGATGCAAGATTTGAACTGTTATTAGGTTTGATCCCACAGAGAGAAACCTGGATTTGAAGATATATCTTTGAACTGCTAGGTTTGATCCCGGCAGAGGGAAACCTGGAAGTGAGAGATATCTTTGAACTTTGAAATAAGTACTCTGCTCGAAACTACATTTACCAAGAGCCATTGCTGTAGGAGAGAAAACGTGACATTTGAGGAAAGAAGGTCGACGTGCTCATGCCGAGGTAAGAGCTAAAGCCTTGCAGTTTCAAAAGTCTTCGACAGCGGAAAAAAAGTGAAAGAAGGCTTGAGCCCGACAGAGGCCTATGAAGGTGTGATTGAAGTGTGAACCCCCACAGAATGTAATAGAAAGATTTTAGCCCGGCGGAGGGAAACCTGTAACTGAATTGTGGTAACCAGAAGGAAACAAACCTTTGTTTAGTTTACAAGCTAAAAGGTGACCTGGGCTGGAGGGAGAAAAAGACGAGAGGTCCAGTGGATAAACTAGTGACTTTTCGTGGAAGGCCAATTGGGCCCTGGTCCACAAAACAAACTGCATCCTTGTGTCCGAAGCCAGAGTGTGTCGCAAGGGCCAAGTGTGCCACCTTACAACGTGCTACAAAACATGCATTTACTCAGCCATACTGACATTTATTTTGAACACTGGTTTTTCTTTTTGCATTACACATTCCCTTTACACATTTATTGAATTAGAAAGAGGGCAGGCATTGGGTTTATTAGTGTAGGCCATTTTATTTTGACTAAGGACTGACTAAGACTGTATTTTCGTTTGTTTGATGGCCGAGAATACACCCATTTTAGTTATAGACCCAAGATAGGAGTTTTCCAACTCTTTTTAAACCATCAATAAAGGTTTTGACACGTGCAGCTCTTGTGTCAGTTTCTTCTTGTGATACCATGCCTCCCTCACAGTGGCCTTTCACTCACAAAAGTCTGCATTCCCTGTTTTCTTTTACAGGGACGGGTTTTCTTTGTGGTTTCTGATTAGCTTGTTTGATTCATATTGCTTGATTAAAAGTATATCTTTTTATAGGGTTTTGATTGGACATTGTTTTAATTTAGACTATTGTATGTAAGTTGTTTGGGCTGCTACTGTTATCAGTTTGCACCCCTCCTGAAGAGTATAGCCTGCCCTCGCACTGCGCTACCACAACAGCAAAGGAGGTATACGAGCCAGGCCTCGTCTGTTTCACCTTTATGAATGGGATCACTACTGGTGTAGTAGGATTGTGGGGCTGAGTAGGCACTTCAGACACTAATCACCCCTGCACTCCTGCAGAGCATTAGTCGTTTCATCACAAGGTTAATGGGCTTTGAATAAATAGGTCTGTTATGAATTACATTCATGTATTATCATCTTAGATATGTACCTGGAGCAATACACTGAGATGAGATTTATTTTTTCAAACTTCCCAGAGTGATATTTCAATCCTTGTACTCCACAGAGTGTGGCTGGTGACATAAAATAACTTAGAAAATTAACTACCTGAGTCCCAAACAATAAAACACGACTCTTCATCCATCTAGGATAAAAGAAAAGAGGCAGAGTTGCAAAAATAAAATGATTTTGTTTGAGTTTTACGCAACGCACTATGAAATAGGCTCTTTGCTTTACGTTCTTCTTCATCCCACAGAGGACCCAACCTCCATCATGCCCGACTTTATTTTCATCTGGGAGATTGTCAAGTGGCTGATGCATTGATTGAAAGATCTGACAAATCAAACTGAAAAATGTGCACATCCTGTCTCAGGAAAGGAGGATTAACCTAACACTGTCCCTAAATATCATCGCCAGATCAATTGGGAGCATGGACCATCCATTCCTACGACTGGCAGCACAGTCTTAGAGCTAATTCCACCTCAAACAAGATGGATGCTGGGATCATTACTCCTGAAGGCACAGTGACTCACTGCTAACAAAATCCTTTCTGGTATTGTATTATGCCTCTTTTCTTACAGTCTCACTGGCTGAACACATGATTTCTCGTTTGTTTTGTGATTAGGTAGGTTTTCCACTAGACCAGCATATACCACCAGCAACTCTCCACCGAAAGGTGCAAATACAGCAATTTAACATCACAGCAATTAAGTCAAAGCCCTTGCCACCATCATCATTGAAGTGTCTCCAAAGGGATGAATAAAATTACCATGGAGCGCACAACCTGATCTAACACTGACAACGTGCAAAACAAGCACCAAAATCTAAATCTTATTTGATGCAAAACGAAAAAGGGGGGAATAATGAACAAAAGAAAGAGGGAGCAAAAGAGTGATTAAAAGAAAAATTGAGATCAGCAAAAAGGAAGAGAATACAAGAGTGAGAGAAACAGCAAGCCAAAGAACAAGCCAACGGGTGGTGAAAGAGCAAATGAAAGGACAATCGTGCCCCGAGTAAAAGCAAATGAGTGAAAGAAAGTGCAAACGACTAAGAAAGAGCGATTAAAGGGGTAAGAGAAAAATAATGTTTGAAAGAGTGATTAAGTGAAAGAGAAAAAGTGCATGAAAGAGCAAATGAAATGGCAAAAGAAAGATTGGAAAAAAGAGCAAAAGAAAGTGAATTAACAGATGATGCAGTGAAACAAAGATCAAATGTAAGGCCAAAAAAAGAATGAAAGAAAACAAGAGACAAAATCAAAGATTAAAACAGCACAAGAAAGAGTGAAAAAAGAACACGTGATAGCAAGAGCAAAAGAGATAGTGAAAGAAAGGTTGATGAATCTAGAAAAGGAAAGAGTAAACAAGGGTGAAAGAATGGAAGAAGGTGATGAAATGCCAAGGAAAGATCTAGAGAAGTAGTGAAATGTAACAAAACACATACTAAAATAGCATATAAAGAGGAAGCAAATGACAAGAAAGAAAGGGAAGCAAATACCAAAAGGGAAAAACGAGTGAGAAAAGAAAGAGCAAAAGAATGAGAGTAAAAGAGCAAGAAAAAAAAGAGCTAAAAGGTAGTTGAAAAATGTTTGAGTTGTGTTTTACAGACAGGAAACAGCACCATGCATTTCAGTCAGGATGTCACACCACTCAATGTTTCCGTTGAGGTCATTAAGTTATGTTTTGTTATTGGGCTATGTACTGCACACGACTGCCATTTTTATGGTCTCCAGGTGCTCATGTGGTTCTGAAATTGACAGGGGTGGGGGCTTGAGAGAAACGAGCAAAGACATGGCCTTGTGCCCAACAGTTGGTGCGGGTAGAGCCAGGAGCAACTGGTGTCTGTGTGGGTGTGTTCTCTTGGTGGATTGTGATATTCACCCCAGAGCTATATGTTTCCCTGATGGGTCTGGTCAGGGTATGTGTGCTTTCATCCGGTGGGTGAGTTTAGCAGTTGATGGGAGAGGTTAGAGTTGGGACTATACGGTGGTCAGATGAAGCCTTTATTTTTGCCTCTTTATGTGACGAGTTGGGGAGCATGTGTTAATTGAGGTGGAGGGAAAGTGAGGTTGCTAGTTGGTTAGGTTCTTTGCGCAGATCTGCAAGGTATTTTCGGTAGGCGTGTTTAACATTGTCTTGTTGATTTGTTTCTTGTTGTATTCCCATTCTATGCATGAGTCCCAGACTCCCTGGAGGTGGTGGTTGTGGGTCTGAATGTGCTGCGCCACTTTGACATGCTTGCTCTATTTAGGGAGACTTCTGTGATTTAGAAGCTGTTGTCATTTTATTTATTTATTTATTTAGACTTATCTAGCACACAAATAGCCCAAGGGCATCAAGGCGCTGTTATATGCGACAGGCTTAGTTACAGTGGGCGTCAGTGACTCTTTTTGGAGTCAATACAAGTTAGTTACATACATACATAATGCATTTTGGCAAACAGTATATGTAACAGCTAGGGTTGAGTGAGCGTGATTAGGTAAATTGGAGAGTCTTGACTGCTTTGCGCAAGGCGATGTGTGAGTTTTCTCCTCTAAGTGTTGGAGGAAGGGCATTCCAATGCGGGGTTGCAAGATTAGGGAAGCTGGCTCTACCTGCTCTGACTCTATTGATCCTGGGAACTGTTAGCATGTAGGTGTAAGGCATTCTGATAGGTCTGGTGGTCGTGGATCGGTGCATTCTTTGGTGCAGGTAGGGAGGGTCAGTTTCGAGGACGCATTTGTGGGTCAAAGCAAGGATCTTGAAAAGTATGCACTCTCTAATGGGTAACCAATGTGCCTGTTTCCTGGCTGCCATAATGTGTTCCCTTTTGGTGATGCCTAGTGCTGCGCGGAGAGCCATATTGTTCCTTGATGAGTATTTTGTCATTGTGTTCGATGCAATGTGTCCTCAGCTGCAAGGGTGTCAGGTCATGCATTGGCGGCAGTGGTGTGATGGCCAGTTGTACTCTGCTTTTTGCTGGGCTCTGCGAACGAACCAGGCACACTGGATAACATGATCTCATGACGCTCTACTTTGAGGCGCTGCAGGTTATTGCATTGTTTAAAATGAAACAATTTAAATGATGCATCAGAGTTCCCCTTTAACCAGTGATGATGGATCTGCACCCAAGTGTTGCTTATCTCATGGTTGTGGCGACCCACCTCACCTCCGGGCTTGGCTTGCTCAGTCTATGCTTTTTATAGTAAAAGAACACAACTAAGGTATGGGAGATGGTTGTGCTAGGAAGTCTAGTTTTACACTTGACAAACCATATGTTCCATCACTATGTTCTTTATCAATATAAAATGTGATCTCAGCCCCCATGCAGGAAGGCATACTTCTTGTAGTGACTCCAGGGAGTGGTCCCTGGCCTTGACCCCCAGCATGTGGGGCTGTACAGTGAAACAATAAGTGGACACACACACACACATACACCCACCCACCCACCACCCACCACCCCCTGATAAGTTTTAAGTTGAGTCAAATGTCTTCACAACTTTCAATACAACAAACTAAGGGTTTCTATTCAACTTGTTATGCCGGGAGGGCAGCTCAAAGTTTAAGGGCTGGCCTCTAGTATACGGCCAGCTGACACTTCACTTGTTCAAAGACAGTGACAGGGACACAACTAGGCCCACCATCCTTCAAATGTCGATACATCGAGGACCATTGTGTTGGGTAATAACAATATCTGGTTAACAGCACTTATTAGCTGAAGAAATGTGGCATGAAGCCAAACAATATAGGAACACACATTATTAACCCAATATACTGTATTTGGGATGAACACATACATTTGTGATTTTAGCATCGCCATATTTTGGAGTTAACTGACAGTGAGTTCACATTATTTGCGCAGGATCACACACTTTGGTTAAGCCATGACCCTCATAGTTTAACCCATTCTGCAATTTGGCCACTTGCCCAGATACCATCTGAGCTCTTCTTGATGCAAATATTTAAGGTTGGACTTTTAGCAACTAAAATAATACTGCTTTATAGACTTTACTTGCAAAATACACAAATCATATATGAAAGCATTGTAGGTTTCTTTTCCGCACCTTGAATGGAAAACTACAAGTCCCAGAATGCGAAATATTGCAAGCATTACAAATGTGCTGTTTTACACCACTGTACTCTCAGCACTTTAAACCCCACACTAAAAGAAATGGTTTAATCCGTTTACCTGAGAACAGAGATTGTTTAGCAGAAACTTCTAGCTGGCTCTAATGCATGATGTTAAGAACATTTGCCTGGTCGCATTAAAATATGTGTTTTGGATGTCATATGGCGATAAACCAGGCTTCAAATAGCCCATATGGCAATGGCGAAAGCGCCGACCCAACATGCCTGTGCAGGAACGTTTTTTGGGCTTGCCTGCGCTACTTTTATGGCTTAGTACACTGTGCAGCTTTTAGTTTTAAACAATGTCACTGACCCAACATATTTAAAAGTATGCATTTGAAAAATATGCTTGTAAAATAATGCTTTCCCACATAGATATTGTATGCTTTGAAAAAATCGCAAATTTGGACTCACACATATGGGCAAATTATTGTTTTGGTGCCAGGGGTAACTTTTGTGCCCCAGTGCAACCCTGATGTAAAGTAATCTTTAAAAGGGAGATTTGCTTTGTTATTTACTTTAATTGTCTTGGAAGCAGACACAGATTTCCTAGGTAACCATGTGGGGTCTTTCAGTTTGAAATGTCCCATCACAGTGCCAATATGTGCCTTAACAGTCGCACATAAGAAAAGCACTGCCTAGAACAAAAGAAATGTGTTAGCTAAGTCATTGTGGGGCTGTTGTTATGGTGCAGGACAGGCAGCCACAAGGCTTTTTATCATCTGCGTTTCATCCTGCTCATGACGCCTCTGAATGTTTCTCCGAGGCACTTTAAGGGCAAAGTTTGATGGTAATGCTTGATTAAAGCGAGATCAAAGAGTTCCCATAAGGAGGTGTGTTGAGCAGAGAGGGGCATGAGCTAGGCGGAAACGGCCACAGGGATTTGTATGGCCATAGGGAGTAATTGGGTGGCCAAATAACCAAAAAACGCCTACACTTTATAAATGTACTCTAATGCAATAGTTTATACTTATAGCCCAAACTAAAAATCTAGAAATAAATATGCACTATTCATTGATATCGACCTATTGCGCATTTTAATGAAAAGGCAGTGCTTTCTAAATAAGCTCTAACATTTAAGAAAAAAAATCTTTGGTTTAAAAGAGGGTTATATGTTTCCTGATATAGCTTTCAATGTACAGCCTCATGCACACTCCATATATTGGGCTTCATTACGAATCGGGCGTTAAGGGGTTAACGGCGCCGTAAACGGCGCTGACCCTTAACGCCTGATTACAAGGTCCCTTAGCGCCATGGTCATTTTAACGCCTGCTTTTTGCAGGCGTTAAAATCCATGGCGCTAAGGGACCATGGTGCTAATTACGCCACCGTAATTTACGGTGGCGTAATTAGCACCTTCCCCACTCCCATTATGCCCTATGGGGCAAAAATGGGAATGGGGAAGGGTAAAATGGGAAATGGGGATTTACCGCCCCACTCACCTTGGAATGGGGCGGTAAATCCGCCATCCACCGTGGTGTAAACGTAGTACGTAGTTTACCACGTAGTTTACTCCATGGTGGTAAAGGTACGACCCAGGCGGTAACTTACCGCCTGGGTCGTAATGAGGCCCATTATCTTTATTTGAGGTAATTGAAGTACTCCATCATGCAATGTGGAGATATTTCTAATTCAATTCAAATGAATAAAATCTCCACAGCAACGGTCCAATCAAGGAAAATATAATAGGCGTTGCTTCGTGTGCAAACAGGGCATAGACCAGAGCTTTAAGTGCTCCAGGGCCAGCCAGGAGGGATCCCCGGCAGTCTCAGAAAAATGGTTCTGAGACAGGGCCCTGCCAGGGCTCCCTAATGTCCCATGGCAGCCCCAGCCAATAAGGCGCTAGAAGACAAGGCTTTTTTCTAAAGCCTGAAGCTCTTTCTCGTGTGCGAGAGCTACAGGCTTGAGCAAAAAAGGCCTTTAGCCATAATGGTTTCACTACCATTATGAAAGAAAAGGTGAGGCCGCTGGAAGCGGAGACCTTTTTATGTAAAGCCTGAAGCTCTTAGTCATTTGCAGGAGCTTCAGGTTTTAGGAAAAAAGGCCTCATCTTATAGAGGCTTCGCCTTTTCATACTTCATGGTTGAGTTGGGCCCTGCCAGGTATCTCTTTGGCCAAGAGATGCAGCGATCACCCTGGAATGCCTGGCAGGGGGCAGCGCCACCATTAAGGATGAAAACATGTGGCGCTGTCCATCACCAAGCATCCCTTTATATAAGAGATGCAGGGATCATTACCCTCACACGGCCCTGTAAAGGGCTGCCTGGCGGGGTCGCCCATTAGGCCGTGCACGTTAATGGGGTAGGGCCTAACGTGCTGCAGGCGACCCCCACCGTTAGGCCACGCTCCCTTGACAAGCCCAACACATTTTCCCATGACACTCAAAGCACTGGCATGAACTCTGGGAACCCACACCCATGTGCGGCATTCATAGGGTTAAAGTTCGTGTGCTGTATTAAGCGGAGTGCGCACCGCTCCCATAGCAGTGCCCTGGCCAATCACAGATCTTACGTGCAAAACGTACACGTATCTGCTGACGTCCTCCTGACACAAGCTCTCCGAAGAATCTGACCGTGTGGCGTTTCTTCTAGTGCCAAGCAAGGGAAAGTTCAGGGCAGAGAGGAGCCTGGCTAATCCGTGGCCTCGCTGGCATTCCAAGCCTGGCGATTTAAGCAGTTTCCGCTCTAGAATGCCACGCTGCCCGCTATCAGCACCGCCCGGCCACGCTATCTCGGCTCTGTGTGTTCCAGCAAGCAGCGCCCTCTCACCCTTGCCCTACTAGCTCAGCAAGCAAACAGTTTGGGATGCTGATGTTCACATCTCATGCAAACATTTACCAAATGTGACAGGGTTATTATAACGTGATGCTGCCCTGCTGAAAATAGCCGACCCTTCGCTATGTAAAGGCAATGTAAAACGAAAGGTGACCTGCCCTTTTATAGACACAACACACGTGTAATGTTACTCTTAAAACAGACTAATCTATCCTCGCCCCACCCCAACCCCCAGGTGGATGTAGAACAGCTTCTTTCAATTTCTAGATGTCTATATTATATGTGTGTTCTTGCATGGCGCGTATGCAGGATTCCTCCCGCTTCTAGGCGCTGCAATAGCCGGTGATATTATTGTCCCATTTTAACGGTGCTCCATTTATCCACCTCGGAAGGAGAAGGGGATAAGTGAGCCCTGCAACAGGATTCGAACTTGTGAAGTGCAGGCTAGCCTGGTGTCAATGAACAAGGACGGTATTACAGGACGTTTGCATTGGTGCAATTGCAATTGGGACTAAGTGGCCGCAGTAAAACAAAACACTCTACCAATGTTTTTCCCACTATGGCAATGTTTACCTTCGTGCTAATGGAACTTGCACCAGTGAAGAGTTTCAGGCACATCGCCCTAGCACTTCACTCGTGAACAGAACATGGAAGAGGGGGACCCAGCCCGGGGGCTCAGCTGGCAGTGTGTACTGCAATGGGTGGCTGGGTGATATGATATGATGACTGGTGGAATAAAAATGGCAATGCTGCCCCACCACCTCGCGCCTTGAAACACTTGTATAGGCGCGATATAGATAACATATCATATCATAATATCATATCCTGGACACGCTGGTGCAATATGTGTCAAATGAGGCACTTTATGAGAGGAACATCTGACAGGCAAAGTTAATTGCAGCTGCAATGTTGCAGGCAGGCATTGCGCAAGCCAGCCATCACGGGCAAAAGTAGCAGACATATATTGTTGGCACTGCATTCACCCACAGAAAAGAATTTGGTAGAAATCTAAAAAGTGACGTACCGTCGCGCTGCGGTACATTCTGCCCCACAGCATACGCTGCTGTGCCAGTGACTGCGGGCCGGGGTGCTCCATCCGCATGGATTACACTTTGGAAAACCATTCACCTGGGATGCCAACTTCTCCGCAGGCCCTGACCATCCCAGGTTAGTGTTCCATCCAACCCTGAGTGTACTACTCAGACCAGCCACCTTTACACCCTCACATTACAAAGTGTGTTATTTAATATCTAGTACTACTGTAATTAAGGGTCTGCTAGTATATACTTTTTGTAGGTACAAAAGTCAGAAATTAGCAAAACTACGGCGAAAATAGTGCAACGTGCCATGAAAATCTCCCTTCTTAATACACGTTCCTTAGAAAAATCTGCAGCAGAGGTACGTGATTACATCCTGGATAACCAGGCGGGTGTCATGTGTATCACAGAGTCATGGCTGTGGGACTCTAGTGGTCCTGACATTGATCTGGCTACACCAGATGGCTTTGTTTTTTTTGGGCAAAATAGAGAGGTAGGTAGGGGTGGAGGAGTGGCAGTTATAGCTAGACAAGACCTACCATTTCTTCCGAGGGTTGCGAAATGATGTTGTTAAAAACAACTCCCACACCCAATAACTGTTTGAATATTATTTTGTTATACAGCCCTCCTCATAATAGGCCAACTTTTTGGGAAGAAATGTCACACAACTTAGCTACCATGAACACACCTAACAGTTCTACGATTGTTTTGGGAGATTTTAATAGACACTTGGGGAAAGCATCAGACTCTATGACACCTTGGACCTAGAACATATATTGCAAATTAATCAATTTAGGGTCTTGAATAAAGACCCTACACATAATCAGGGGGACATCCTGGACTGGGGTGCTGTCAGGAATCTTCCAACTGTTACATTGGCCACAGAATCATGTCTTTGGTCTGATCACTTTTTTCTTAGTTTTGACCTCCAGCTTCCACTTTTCTTGTACAAAGGAAACATGCTATCAAGAAAGTTATCGTCAGGAACCTAAATAATATTAAGGCAACTGCTCTAGAATGCTGCCTTAAGAAACTCATGGCTTCCATTACTGATGACGATTCTCCCGATTTTTTTGTTTTAGAATATGAAAAGGTCCTTGCTGCACTGCTGGATAAGGTAGCTTCCTTAAAAAGTCGATCAGAGACAAATCAAATAGACAAAAATTATTTACCCTACATTTGGCTACATGTAAGGAATTAAAAAGGAATGCGGAAAGAAATTGGGTAAAACTGCAGACAGAAGAGAGCAAAAAAAATATGTGGAAAGATCTCAAATACAATTTATCGGAAAGCAGGACTATTTTAATATGCAAATAGTGAATGCAAAAAATGAGTAAAAAAAAATATTTGAAATCTTCAAAAACCTAGAAAAACCACAGGCTCAAATAAATAAAGTGGACCCTACGCAGGAGGATTGTGAGATAGTCCAAAGAGCATTTGCTGATAAAATCAGGACAGCGCATGCTAGTTCTGCAAACAACTTGGCCACACTTTCACCTGACTCAGTGCCTATAGTCTGAGGGGTATGTAGGCAGACTAATGATCCTCCATTTGCTTTTAAAACGGCTTCAAGAGGCGAGCTGGAGAAAGTTCTCAATATAATGCATCCTATCGCTTGTCTGGAGGATATTATCCCATCAAGAATCCTCCTGGAATACCAGGAAATGTGTATTCCTTTTCTGTTGCGTTTTGTCAATGCTACATTTATTAACAACCCCGTGCCAGATTTATCGAAGAAGGTGATTGTTACTCCTCTGATAAAAAAACCTGGGTAGGATTAGAAAATCTGTAATAATCTAAGACCTATAATAAATGTGCCCTTTCTATTGAAAATGATTGATAAATTGGCAACCATACAGCTTCAGGAATATGTGGAGAGCCAAAAGATTTTCCACCCTAGGCAGAAGGGTTTATGGTCCTCCCATGGCACGGAAAGCATGCTCCTGGATCTGCAGTCAGAAATGCTTAACATCATGGGTAGGAGCAAGACGGGACGGCTGATGTTACCAGACCTTTCAGCAGCCTTCGATCTCGTAGACCAGGAAAAACTGCTCACTAGGCTCGCAGACCATGGAGGAAGCTCCAGTGGAGCGATAGACTGGATTAGGTCCTTTCATTTTGATAGGAAGTCAAGAATAGTTTGGGGTAACGCATGTTCCAAGCCCGAGCTAATCAAATGTGGTGTCCCGCAGGGAGCTTGTCTCTCCCCGGTATTATTTAATATATTTTGTCATACCTTATGTGACGTTTTGGATGCACTGGGCGTACATTTTTCGAACTACGCTGACGATACCCAGCTCATTATTGAATTGACCAGGGTCTCTGAGAAAGACCTGGAGAATACAGAACAAGTGTATAAGGCCATCCAAATTTGGATGATAGCGAATGGTCTGTGTCTTAATCCTAATAAAACGCAGTTTCTTATTTTTGGCTCGATACAGGGACGTACTAAACTCTCAAATCAGTACGAAGGTTTTACCATAGAAGGCCACTATATTGAAACAGTCTCCAAGGTGAAAACCTTGGGAGTGATCTTGGAGTCATCCCTTGGTGCTGGAACTCATGTTTGCAGCATAGTTAACAAATCCCAATACCATTTAAGGCTGCTTAGATTAGTGAAGATTTATGTATCTGTGGCTAATTGTACAATAGTGGTGCGAGCTGTCATAATGCTGAGGCTGGAATACTGTAGCGTGTTACTGGCTGGAGCTAGTACTGTCTGCATCAAAAACTCCAGATACTTCAGAATGATGCAGTCCGAATTATTAAATGCACTACAAGACTGGACCCAGTGTCTACACACAGGAGAGTGCTTCACTGGCTCCCAGTAGAGGCCAGAATAAGCTTTAAGCTAAATATCATTGTGCATAAGTGCTTATATGGACAAGTACCTGAATATTTAAAAGAACGACTGGTTCTGGAAAATCATACCAAAGTCACTCAGTCCAAGGACTCGATGCACCTGACCCAGCCTAGATGCAAACGAGCCAGAGGTAACAGACGTTCTTTCACCACACAGGCAGGGTTGGCTTGGAACAAGCTCATGGTGGAGCTGCGTCGGGAAGAAAATAACAACATCTTTAGGAAATGTCTTAACACATTACTATTTGCTTAAACTGTAACATGTTGGTCCTGTCTGTTGTATGTCTGCGCATTGATGCCTGCGGGCTCCGGCGCAATATAAACAAATAAACATTACTGTCTTTGTGTAGCTGAGTTTCTCAAACAGAGAAAATAGTGGAGCCAGCCCAACCCCACCCCCATCCCCAATGGGACAGACAGCTTAATGGAAGGTGAATCTCAAAGTAACTACAGGATGAAGAATTGTGTCCCCAAAGTTAAGACTTTCATGTGTCTGGAGTTGGGGAAACGACTGTGATTTGGTTGGGATACTAGCACCCTTTATTTGAGCGCCTAGAGACCCTCACCCAGTCTGTGGCGTGTGCGATATGAACGGCTGCTGCCATCTTTGCCAGTACAGTCACATGTAGGCGTGGGGCCTGGACCCTTCACGCTCGCCTTCTTCTGCACCTATGCAGTGGTGAGGCTTTTATCTATTTCGGGGACCTGCCGCCTCCACTGTGGAGGCAGGGACCCCACTCTGTACTCAATGTACCACTCAGGTCTAAGGAAGAAGTCATGACATGGCGGCAGATGACACCAGACTGACTGAAGAACAAGCACCAAGCGACATATCTAGGAGGTAATAGCTTATTTTAATTGCACAGTGCTTGAATAAACAAAAAAAATGTAACTATGGGGTCTGCAGCCTTTGGCCCTTCAGATGTTTCGGACTACAACTACAATCAGTCCTAGACAGCACAGTCAATTGAGTTAAACTAATTTAATTGTAAATGATTAATCATTCTAAGAAGAATAAAGGGCTGAGGCGGAGCTGCTGTGATCTGAACATGTGGCGTGAACTTTGAACACATACAACAGCAGTCAATGCTTAACTCACTCAAACATCACAATGACATTCTCCAGAATGTTACTTTTTGAAAGATTGCCATGGCCACTCTAAGTAACATTTGGCAAAGTCAGGAATCTTGCCTCTTGCTCTGCAAAACTGTTTCTGCATGGCCAGGTACAGTACTGCCATGATATGTTCAGGTACTGACACTGTTCGCCAGCTATTGCCATTATAGGATCTGTTTACAGTCATCATTTGCCCGCGATTCCCATGAAATGCACATGTAATTACACAGTTTGCCAGCTATTGCCATTATAGGATCTGTTTACTGGCATAGTTCGCCAGGTATTGCCATGATATGTTCACGTACTCACACCATTTGCCAGCTATTGCTATTACAGGTTCCGTTTACTGCCATCATTTGCCAGCTATTGCAACAATATGCTTAGGGAGTCACACCATTTGCCAACTATTGCCATTATAGTTTTCTGGTACTGCCGTCATTCACCAGGTGTTGCCATGATAAGCACAGGTACTCACAACGTTTGACATTTATTGCCATTATAGATATTGGTACTGACATCATTCGTCAGGTATTGCCATGATATCCTCAGGTACTCACATCATATATTAGGTGTTGCCAGCACATGCCAAGGTACAAAAACCATTTGCAAGGTCCTACCATTATAAGTCCAGGCAATACCACAATATGTCAGGTATCGCTACTTTAAATGATATTGCCATTTCCATTATGTTCCCAGCTACCACAATCATTTGAAAGAACTTAATTTAATTGGCAGATAACTCTGCCATATGCAAAGTGGTGCCATCACTGACCAGTTACTCACAGCATAGCCCAAGTTTCGCGCCTTGAAACACCTGTGTATAGGCACGTTATAAATGCCATTTCATATCATATCAAGTATTGTGATCATAAGCCCAGGGTACTCGCACCATTTGTGTGGGTTTGTCATCTCGTGCCCATTTTCTTGCCACATCATTGCTGTCTAGCCAATGGCGGGTGTGAGGCCTACAGGTTCCTTGAGTGCCTCTACCCTCCAACCACTACCCCTCCCTCCTTTTGCCTTATTAGTACCCCGGCAAGAGACAATCAGAATGCAACAAGCATTCTGATTGGCTCTCGCCAGGTCCCTACCCGGCTGGGAATCCCTCCGTCAGGATTCCACAGCCTTTGTCACCGGTGGGGGGCGTGGCAGCCCCTCAGCCAATGAGGTGGCTCAAGGCGGGGCCATCCCCGCTCTGAGCCTCCCCGCGGCTGAAAGGCTGCCTTCGCCCCCCGCCGGGGACTCGGGTAAGTCTTTTTTTTTTTTTCCCTTCCCTTCGCTCCCCTCCCTCCCACCCGCCCCTCCAACTTACCTTCTTGATCCTGCGTCCCCGGCGGGGGACGAGGGAAGCCTCCAGCCGTGTGAAGCCTCGGAGCGGGGCCATCCCCGCTCTGCGCCTCCACACGGCTGCGGGCTTCCCTCATCCCCCGCCGGGGACGCAGGTACTTTTTTTTTTTTCTTTTTCCCCCATCCCACTCCTGCCCTCCCAACCCCACTTACCTTTTTTTTTATCCTTTTCCGGGAGCGGACGCGCTGGGAACACTTGTGTTCCCAGCGCGTCCGTTCCCGATGGCCGCCATGGAAAGGGGAAACGGACTCCGTTTTCCCTTTCCATATGGCGGCCATTTTCTTGGTCGTTTTTTTTTTCTGTCCCAAAACGCTGCAGCGTTGAAACGCTGCGGCGTTTCGGGACAGAAAAAAATTGCTTTTAGGACCCCGGTCACGCAAATTTTGCGGGCCGAGATACTAATAGCAATAGAACCCTTGCGGCAGGGGCATTAACGACTGTGGTAATGCCGCAAGGGTTCTATTGCTTAAATATATCCCCAGCCACACACACAGTTTGCCAAGTATTGGCATCATATACACATGTGTGCACGCCATCTGCTAGCTGTTGCCATTGCATGCTCCGTTACACCAATTGCCGGTAGTACCGCCATGTGCTTGAGTATTCACACCATTTCAAAGGTATCCATATCATATGCCCAGATACTATCACTACGTGCAAGGCGTGCCACAGCTTTTGGCATCATTGTCCAGGCATTCTGATAATTTTTCAGCATTTGCCATCGTAGTCTTAGGTACACCTATCATTTGGCAGGTATAGATTTCATATGCCATTCACTCACTACTCTGTGCCACTTTTTGGCCATCAAATTCCAAGATACTAAAACCCTTTGCCAGACAGTGTCATGCGCCTATCTCCATGGCGCCTGCGGCGTCGGTTGCGCCTGGGCGGCCAGTAGGCTGCCCCAGCTCGTATCATTCTGCTTTGCCGCAGCGGTCTAGTTGTTCGGGCGACGGCCGTTGCTGGAGGTACTCAGCCACACCCCCTCGGCTTTGGTGTGCGAATGCTAGTCTTCCTTCCGTTCCGTTGTGGAACTCTGCTTCTGCTTCTCCGCAGCCTCTCCGCGCTCCCCTGGCTCTCACGCCCGGGTCCGTTTTCTCCCTCTCTCTCTGTCACCTACCGTGCCTCAGCACTCCTGTGTGCTTGTCTCCCGTAGTGCCGTTTTCTTTCGGCATTTGCTCCTGCGTTTACTGCTTCCCTTCTCCTTGTTGCGGTTTCCTTTTCCATTTCTCTTTCCGCTTTGCTATCCGGACTACGGAGTTTCAGTTCCAAATCCTCCTGTATTTGGTCCACGCTCCTTGGATTCTTGTGGGATCAGGTTGCCCCCGCTACTGGTTCGCATTTATTACCTTTGTGAGTGCAGTTGGAGCCTACCTTCCTTTGGACCCGTACTGACGGTGCTGCCGACTGGAGACAACACAAGATCTGCTTTGTCTGGGGTTTTTTCTGCTGTTGTGTGGCTTTTTCCCCATTCGCCGATCCGGGAAGAGGAGTCACAGGTCTGTACTTAAATAGACATTCACTGTGGCTTCCTCGCAGGGTAGACCCTTTCTTCACAAAAAATAGAAAGACTACCGATCCCAGCGTCCACTGGCCAGGAGCAGTGCTGGAAACAGTCTCTCAGGTGAGGAGGAAGAGGAGAGTGGGGATTCGGGGGAAGAACAGGCTAAGGGAGCTGACAGATAGAGAAAGAAAGACACGCATTGATGATTTAGGGACGCATAGCAGGTGACACAATTGCACCAGATATAACACCAGAAATAAATACTTAATTCTTCCAAAGTTACCCCACGATGATCAGCCGTTTCTATAAACAATAAAAAATGAGGACCAAAACAAAATAAAAAGCACATCTTCTTAGTGCAGTGAAAGTGTAGACCATTGGTTAGTGCAATTTTGGGAGTCCATGGAAACAGGGTGAAAGAGTCTGACCACGACGGCATCTACAGTGACCTGCTGCAATACCCAGAGGTTGGAGATTGAGCGCATGCCGCAGAGAAAGGCTTGCGATCCTGGCTGGATCCCAGGTTCCTGTGGCTTTCTCAGCTGTAGTTAGTGAATCCGAAATGATCTCTGCCCGGCATGTATGCACACACATGACAAACATGGTGCCAGTCACTGCACCATTGAGTTCTGTGGTCTGCATCTGCTTATTGACGGAAAAGTGGGCAGAGTCTGCAGAAAATCTTGCTGAAAGGCGGGCCTCATAAAATGTATCCCAACGGACAGGCTTTAGGACTCTCTCAATAGGTGAATCCAAATGTGGCAGACTCAAAGACAGACACTTGGGCTCACTGCAAGTTTCCCGGTATCCTGCCAGTAATTCCGACGGGATACCGGGAAACTGCCCCTAGCATCTCCGCAACCTGATATTCCGGTATTACCGAGATATTATGAGCTGCGGAGATGGCGGTAAATTCCAATTCCATAGAGTTCCATAAGACCCTATGGGATGGGATTGCTGGAATGACCAGCACCGGTACTAATGGTACCAGTGATTCTGGAATTCCTTTGCCCGTAGGGGCCTGATATACCGGCAGGTCAGGTCTGCCAGTACATCACAGCCCCCACCAGCAAATTCGGGTTTCCCAGTCCAGTAAAAATGCCAGTGCCAGGGACCTCGTAGTGCCTGTTGGCATGCTTTCCTTCTGTTTCCGCAACAAATGAAGCTGCAAGTGGTTTTGATGCTGAAGCTAATACTTGTGATAACATCATCCAGCGTTGTTAAGAACTCAGTATTTTAATCCATGTACTGCCAGTGGTTTCCTGGTGACTTGAATTAACATAGCACAATGCTGTGCCATGAACCAACAGTGTCCACATTGAATAGCACGTAGAGTTCTAGCAACTTATTACAGAACTTATTACCGAATTTTAATATCATGATAGGGAATTTCTCTTTTTACTGACATTAGTCTCGGGAGGATAGCTCAGGGGCAAGACGACATGGAGCAACGCAGGTTCGTTCCCCGGGTCCGCGCTTAGAAACCTCTGGGTATTAAGTGTGTTATAAATAACCTATCATATCATATCATTCCCCTGGTTGCTACTTCAATTTGACACTTTTAGCCTCATTTTAAATTTGGTATGAAGTCACTTAGATCATCTTGGCAAACACAGAGGGTATTGTTATATGTGACATTTTCCCAAATAAGCCTCAACCCAAACCAACTGTATACATTATTGGGAGAAGTAAACAGCATGGAGAATAAAAACGAGTTTCTTGCAAGAACTGAAAACATCTACTAAATTTTTTGGGGAAAAAGTGGGTTGGGATATAGATATGATTACAACTGATCCGAACTTTGAGAAGAAACTCAAAATTAAGGCAAAACTATGGGACAGAGTAAAAAACATTGATACTCTACATACTAAGCTAAGATATAAGGAGTATTCCTATCAAGGCTTTCCAATATATAGACCGAGCAGCTATTTGCGTAAATTATGTCCTTTGGAATTGAAACGTTTCATAATCTACTTGTGATTTAATCTCCTACCCACTAGAGAATATTGCGTAAACTGGAATAAACTGGATTGCACAGACAATATTTGTCGACTGTGCCAGGATGAATTGGAGAGTTGCAGACGTATACTGATGGCTTGTGATGCCCTCACTGACTGTTATTATAAAGGCTATGGGAATATACTATCTCACCTTGAAAATATTACTGATGAACAATTTTGGGCTACGCTTGTAGGTGCACAATCCGTAGTCATTTCTGCTGCAGCCTGGGCAATTTGGCAGGTGGTGACAAAGAGATTTGATGAGTTTTCTTGAAAGAGAAGAATGAACTATAGAGATAATTGATTTTTAGAAATTCTGAATAGTAGGAAGATCATTTGTGTTTCTTTTTATATAGGAATAATGTTCAAAGTGCAACCGTCCCAGCATCCAGCGGTTGCCTCTTTACATCATAACGGAGCAGAAATTGCAGTACAGCAAGTAATATCAGACCCAAAAGACAAGCTTTTGTTAAAAATCACCACGGTCAGCGAATCTAATTCCAACGGATCACGGACTGTCTCGGCTTTGGACCCCTTGATGTCCTCACAAACCAAACAAAGAGACTTGAGGAAAGAAATTGTTAAGACGCCTTCCAGTTCTCAAAACCCTAACAAATCAGTTATTTGCTGCACTACGTCGCCAAATACTACAGAGGAGTTCATAGCACAAAGCTCTCTGATGGAGATAACTCAGCATTTGGTCGCAATAGAGGAAAGCCCGACGCTACCAACAAGACCAATTGATCAGCCCTTAGTCACTCCGAAAAGCTTGAGCCAGACCCCAGTTGGGGTAAGTACTAATACTACAACCAAAACACAAGCAGATAAAATCGTCAAACCAAAAGCGTTCGTAACTGAACCGAAAGAGCAAAAGGATTCATCTCTTAAGAGAGATCGATCAAACAGAAGAACACCTCCTGTGACCCACCCAAGGAAGGAACATACAAGCGCCAGTGATCGGCGTCTAGAATCGACCCGTCTCTTCAAAATTGAACAAAAAAGCACTAGTGACCATTATATGATCCTGAACAGAAATACAGTCCTTAAAATATTAAAAAAGGTGAAATTTCTGAAGAATCTAAAATCAGACGACTTTACCCTTATTGAGCCCTACCATAGAATGAATAAAGCAAAAGCCTTTCTCCACATTAAATCCCATGCGATGGTCGGACTCTCACAAGAAACATATGGGGAGCTCGCCTACCTGGGTTTTAACCTCTATGAGATGATACCCTCAACCCGAAACGATCGGCTAAAAGAAAAAGACACTCATTCTCCAAGAAGATATTATAGATATAAATCCCGAATAGAAGACCTGTACGGAGCAACGAGAAGGGAAAGAAGTCCACGTCCAATTACTAATAAACCGCAAAAAACCAACGGTTCTACACCATATGGCTCCACTCCAAATGCTTGTTCAAGACATACCATAAGGAGAGGCGAGAAAACAGCCTACAGAGATGACGACAAGACCAAACAAGATTACGAACGTAAACAATTCTATTCGACAAGCCATCGAAGTCGTATCCAAGATGAGAGATTGTCAGTACCTACTCGAAAAGCCACAGAGAAATATGCAGATCGGTCTCCAATGGCTTCCGAAAAAACTCCAAAGGAAAGCAAATGGTCCTGGTTCCGCTCTATCCTAACATCAGGAGACAAAAGATAGCAACCATCTGGGGGGACATTGATGAAGAAACACTCCCCCAACTCAGCAGACTCAATAGACGCGAGTGACACCATAAGTATAGCATCCTGGAATACCAGAGGGCACGCGCATCTCACTAGGCCTGACTCGCATGATCTTGGCTTACACGACATCATATGCCTTCAGGAAACGTGGCTTCGGGAAAAACCTGATCTAGATGGCTATCACATCGAAATCTCCCCGGCTTTTAAAGGTCCCCGGGGCCGTCCTTCTTCTGGCTTACTAACAGCGATTAAAACAGGATCTGGCATAACCATCACAGAAGTTATAACCTGTAGCTATGAAATTCTGGCTGTGATGACCACATGGAATTCCACATCTGTTTTTTACAACTCAAACACAGCAGAGCGGGTAGCTATCATAAACATATATTGGAATCCGCAAAAGATCTCTACAGTGAACATGTGCGATAAAGTGGCAAACATCATCGATGAAATCGCAATCAAATACAAATCTCCAAATATTCTGATTTGCGGCGACCTGAACGCAAACTGCCTACCATCCAGCAAGCCAGATGGATATGACTCGGTAAAATCCTCTGCTTCAACTAGAGGTCTGGCGTGGAACACCATCATGAAATCCAGAAACCTGTTGAATGCGGCCACTGTTACGCAGCAAAACTCGCTGATTCCGACTTGGGAACGCGGCGGGTCCTCTACTACCCTCGACTACATCTTTGCCTCAGAATCAGTTTTTTACAATATAACTGCCTTCGAAGTCATTAAAACAAAGTATAGTGACCACAATCTACTCAATGTTTTCTGCAAAAGCAATCGTCCTACACCTCAATACTATGACACCGCCATTGAGACGAATTCTCAAAACACCCGCTTACGTATGACTGATTCTGATGTCCAAAAAGTCGATGACCTTTTTTCCATCCAAACGTCTGATCCTACATCTAGAACGGACCTGGCAAGATCGAGCTACATTCCGCTTCTTCTTCTGTTTAAGAAACCGAGAATAATCAGCACTCATCCTCCTACTCAGCACACCCACGAATACAACACTGTCTTAGTCACCAAACGTCGATCTATAAGAAAACTAAAGAGAGACGCAGTAACTAAGAATCAGCCGGCACTCTGGGAAAACCTTGCCATAGAAACAAGACATTATAAACAATGGCTGAGAAATTTTAGAGAGTTACTTTACCAATCTGACGCCGAGGCGATGTTGAAGGCTCTGATAAACAAAAAGCCCCGCGACTTTTGGTCGTTAATCAATAAACCGAACAAACTTCAAAACTCGCCGATGATAAACCCAGTTACAGAAGCTAAATGGACCGACCATTTTCGAAAACTGTTCGAGCCAGTCAAAGGAAACACCTACGAACCAGAACAACAGAAAGATTCAGCCTGGATCGACCAGATAGAAATCGACGAAATCAAATCAATTATTTTGAAACTGAAACCATCGAGAGCCCCGGGCCCTGACGGGCTCGCTAACTGCGACCTCAAACAAAATCCAGAGGAATGGGCGAACCTTATCTGTTCAATTTTTAAAGTTTGCCGAGAAAGTAAAACCATTCCGGACACATGGTCAAAAGCTTTGATCGTTCCGATCTTTAAAAAGGGAGCCAGAGAGGATCCTTCGAATTACAGGCCAATAGCCTTGTTAGATGCCATTGGAAAAGTTTTTGCTACAATCCTACTGAACCATTTTCGCAAATGGGCAGCCACTGCTGGCTGTTCAGATTCTCTCCAAACTGGATTTCAAAAAAATGCAAGTACGAGTGCAAATATTCTGTGCTTGAACCTACTCAAAGACAGAGTTATGACTGGATCTCCACAGATTTACCTAGCGTTCGTTGATCTGTCGGCTGCGTTTGACAGAGTGAACAGGTCCAAATTATGGTCCAAACTTAAGTGTTGGAAATGTCCTGCGACCATTTTGGACCCAATAATCAAACTTCACTCCGAAACTAGTATGAAAGTACGCTTAAATAATCAAGGTCTAATGTCTAACTCAATCCCGACCTTTCGAGGAGTAAAACAGGGTTGTCCCCTGGCCCCTGCTCTGTTCATATCATTCCTAGGAGATTTCAAAGAGTCCCAATCTAAAACCAGATCCTTTCCTCCGAAAATAGGCAACACTCAGGTGCCTAGACTTCTATATGCGGATGATTTAATATTGCTTGATCAGACCCAGATCGGTTTGCAGCGACAACTAGACAACCTATCAACCTATACCACCGAAAACAATTTGGAAATCAATAAATCGAAAACCAAGATAATGATTCTCCAAAAACAAGGCACCAAAAAGAAAGTGGCTTTCAATTGGCTCCTCTACGACACCAAAATAGAAGTGGTCGAGTCGTTCAAGTATCTCGGAATTCAACTCGACAGCACAAAGTGGGCCAGGAACCTGCAAAATGACCTATGGGCGAAGGCTAAGAATCTAGCTGCGCAATTGAGAGCTGTTGATCGGAAATACGGGAAATTCTCTCTGCAACCAGCCATCAACTTTTACAAGGCCAAGATTATCCCCTTGTTGACTTACGGCATGGACGCCACCCCGTCTATTCCTCAGGGCCTCTGGCTTAAACTCGAAGGTTTTATCTGGAGATCGGTGCTGGGTTTACCTAACTCCGTCGCTGTAGCCCCGATCCGACGGGAACTCGGTATTGTTTCCCTAAAAGCGGTGGTGGATATCGCAACTCTATATCTGTACAGGAAAGTTATCCATCCGGAGAGCCTAGAAATCTATCGAATAATTGCCGAAGAGATCGAGAAGGGCAATAACCAAATGATGAATAAATGGGCTCAGGACCAAAATTTGAAACTGGAGGAAATCGCTTGTACCAAAGAAGAATTAAAGTACAATCCTGTTAGGATTAAAACCAAACTACAGTGTACAGATTGGATCCTGACCATTGAAAAAGCAACTGGTAACAAATTATTAGCCCATCTTCCAACGAACATCAACAAATTGAAAGAACCAATGGCATATTGCAAACAATATCCCAATAAAGCTTTAATGAGAACTTTCTTAAAAGCCCGTCTCAACGTTCTCCCGACGCAGGAAATTCTGGCGATCAGGACAGGATCCACGACAAAAGCCTGTAGACTTTGCAAAAACGCTGAAGAAATAGAATCCATCAGACACCTGCTAATGCTCTGTCCTGCTCTGCACCAAGAAAGGATGGCCTTTTTCAGCTCCCTGACTGCTAACTCGTTTGCAAGCAATGAAGACACCTGGTGGAATCGCTTAATTACTGGGGACAAGACAAGATGGCATACGGCGTCAGCTAAACTGTTGAACTTAGCATTCCAAAAAATTACTTTGACAACTGTCATTTGACTCAGCATCTCTTTATTGGTGGAAGCTTAGTCTTTGTTCCCCTGGTGATGCTTTTCACTCTTCTTCTTCTCTTGAGCTCTTGTAAAAATCTTGTTTGATTATACACAAGTAATAAAAAAAACAAAATAAAAAAAAAATATAGGAATAATGTTCAAATTGTGTATTAAGCATTCTGATTTGTTTTATAAAAATGTGTTAAAAGTTTAAATTAACTATGGCACAATAAAATAAATGAGTCATACGTTATCTAGAGGTGTAAAAGCGAGGTGTAATGCTGTTACCCTTTCATGTAACATGCTGCCTCATTCTGAAGCTCCAGCACGGTGGAGTAGGGGCACGGAGCAGAGATAAGATCTTCGCTGTGAGGTCCGCCCCTGTGACGTGAGTGCATCTCATTGTGCTGCACGAGATTTGGAGATTTTCAGATGAGGCATACAACAAATGGATTCCTATGGAATCGGCCTCAGTTTAGTACCTGGGTAAGGGCGGGAAGATTCCATAGGAATCCACTAGTAAACGTCACCTGCAAACAGCATTAGCAGGCAACGTTTCCATTTCCATTAGAGGGAGTGGAAAATGGAAAAGAGTAAAGGCGAGGTTGCCTCCCTTTTACTCTTTCCCTGTCCGCTCCGCCTTGCCGACCTGCAGGGGACCCCACAGCACGTAAGTGCCACTTTGCTATCCCCTGCGTGCAATCCACGATTTTAATAAAAGGGCACACGTTTGGAAAAGATGCACAGACATTGGCAGCCCAAAGGTGCCGTGTCACTGGCGAAAGCACCAAGGCCTTGATTCGAATAAAACAGCAATTCTTATATTTTGAGGAAGCTCAGAGGGTTTTGCATTATCCCACATCTAGCACCTTGATAACATACAGGACCTAGGCACATCCCTGCGTGCTGCATATTAACTGATCTGCCCTGCACCATGTGCTACGAGGGCCGCAGCCGGTTGTCTCCACACATAAGCAGAGAGCAACACCTTGTGGATGGTTTTTAAGAGGAATCCCAATTTGCAACTATCCACACCTTACAAAGAGAGATACATGAATCCAGCTAAGAAGTGTTCCTTCTGGGCACTAGCTTAGCACCACAATAGGTGTTAGGAATGGCCCTGGCGTGGGTGCCAGTGCACTTTCAGTACCTTGAATAGGGCAGATGTGATCAGGCGGGATCTAAACGTATGCATTTCTGGATCCACTTCCCTTAAGTGCCAAGGGCGAGTATGCGCGTCCTTTTTGCATAGACTTGCATAGTAGCCTGGCAGTTAAGGGGTCTGAACACGCACATCATACCAATATGACTCTCTTTGGGAAACTCCGATTCGTGCTAGTGCAAGAATCTTCTGTGATACGGTGGCTAGGTGACAATATGCTTTATTGTTAATATTATTAAGCCTAGAGATGCTTCTCCCATTATTATGTACTTTTCATTTCACATAAATTCATGAATGTAGCCTCAGATTGCGAGACGTCCTGCTCCTGTGATTTGAAGTATTCTGCCACTTTAAAGGATTGCCACTTTGGACATGTTTTTGACTATCTTAACACCTTCCATGAAGATGGGGATGGAGCCGAGCTCAAGTAAAATTGAAAGATGGCGTTCTACCTCCCAGAACCCAACCCTCGAAAAACGTCACCTGGCAGCTCACCGTTCATGTCTGATCATGGTTAGATAGTAATTGGCCAATGAAGGAGATGATATGTCGGATAAAAGGTTATTTCACTTACTGCTTTGGTCTAAATTGGCTTATTGCGGCATGGCCCCCACCTGGGGTATCTCAAGACTGTGGGAAGCAGCACATTTCCAGCGGCCGCACGAGCGACCGTGGAACCTTGAAACAGGTGGGCCACAAATACCTGCCCTAAAAAGCGAGTGAGCTGACCCCTCCCAGAGGAGTCTGGCCGAAGGGCACGGGGTCCTCTACCCAAACCAGAGGAGTCTGGCCGAAAGCGCAAACCATTTGTACAGAAACGTTTTGAAATGTTTGGTAGGAAATGTGTAAAAAGGCATATCATTTATTCACATTTCTGAAAGCGAACACATGATGCCATGCCCTTAACTGTACACAGAAGCATTTCGTCCTAGGAAATCATTTATGTACCCATCACAAAATTGCGCCCCCAACTGGACATAGTAGACATATATTTGTGCTCGGTCACTGAAGCTCTGAGATACTGCGAAACAAATTCCATTCATTTATGATATGTCATTAGAAGCAATATGAGTTTTAAATAAGGTGCTAGAATATGTGGCATGGAGGCTAGGTTACTGTGGGGGCCAGTGCATTGCAATGATGGCACCAGGGACCGACGAGGGTCTCCGGGAGGCCTCCACGCCATACCCAGTCTTGTGTTATGCACTCCACATGGCCACAAGGAACCTTCCATGGGGTCCTTGAGCACGAGTTCTTGTATGTCTTTAGAAGATGGAGAAATGTCTGGCCTAAGAAGTCTGACTTGCAAACTCCCCCTCGCGGGACTGCAGTGCCATATATTGCAACAAACCAAAAAACAAATACCCTCTAAAGGCAGGTGCTCAGCATAGTTTGCAGACCATGGCCCAAAGGCAATCCACGATGGATGGGGAGAGCTTGTATTCCAAGCAGTAAGACTGGGGATCACACAGCCAAACAACCCCAGAAGCGGTACACACTGGCGAGACCATTCTCGTGTTGAGTGTCCATTGGGATGAGGACACCTGACTTCAGGATGCCATGCCACCTTTTTGTGCCTTCGGTGGCCAAAGACATGCCCTGACCTGCAGTCCAAGTAGGTGCACATGAGGAACTGGCCTGATCAGTATGGGGGTTAGGAGTTGGATGGGGAACACAGAGAGGGGCATGAGAAGAAAGAGGGACAGACAGAGAAAAATGGAGGGAGAGGACAGAGTGGTACAAGGCAGAGAAAAAGGAGTCAATGAGGAGCATGAAGAGAAAGAGAGGAGGCGGCTGAACCTCTGTAGAGGTAGGAGAGGAGGAGGGGAAACATCATGAAAGAGGAGAGCAGGGGAGGAGAAACATCAAGAAGGAGTGGGAATGGAAATCGAGAAAGAGAGAGAGAAAAGAGAGGAAGGGGACATCAAGAATGAGAAAGAGAAGCAGAGGGAAAGGTTAGAATGGGAGAGGAAAAGATAGAGGATTGGAGGAGGGAACCCGTCTGAAGTAGAAAGGACAGTGCAAGAGGGATGAGGAGGGAAAAGCTAACACAGGAGGAAAAAAAGGAGTAGAGTGGTGTGCAATAACTTACCGAAAAGGGTGCTCTAAAGGTGGTGGAGCAGGTGGCATCCTGCCCTGACATTAGAAGGGATAACTAAATCATTTACCAAGAGGGGAATATAAAAGTACCCTGAGGTCCAGCTGTTCGTCAAGAGTCTGACATGTAACCCTCATCAGAAGACCTAAGGTGCCAGCGGTATGCCAGGGGTAGACAGCCCTGGTAGCAGAAATTCCAGGAGGACCAACATGTCAACCAGGCGAATGCTGCCCCTGCCAAGAAAGACTCTGTACCAAGGAAGATGTGCTTGGAAGCACTATAAAATGGCAGAGCGTGTGAGTGACTGGCCTACACAGAGTGATAGCCCTGGCCTGGAACGATTGAAAAGGATGCAGGACTGAGGTCTTAAAAGAAGTCAGGTAGAAGCCCCATCACTTGCCATTTTGACCAACACCCGGCCAGTGTTCGTCTTGGTAATGCATCTATTAGGTCCTCCCACCCAGGCCTGCCTTCTCACCTGTGCTCAGGGCGATAACACGAATAAAAGAACCAAGAGAACCCAGAATTGCTTTTGCGCCATGTGCTGATCCCCTGGCCTTTGCTTAAAAACACATATACACACATGGGGTCCCTGATGGTGCTGCAACGTCGCCGTGGCTGCTCAATGACTATATGGAACCACCAGCGTCCATCATGGAACCACGAGTGTCTACGCTCCAGCTGTAAAATGACTCCACTCAACCTTGACATGAACCTGGGAGACAGAACACACATCTGTGAGTGCCTTGCTCTTAAAAAGAACTAGGTGTTAACCCTTCCATTCACATGTCCTGACACTATGAGTACCAGCCACTTCCTGTAATAAGAGCCTGGAATCTTGGCAGTGTTTCCGGCTCTGCTCTAGCCTTCCTGCCCTAGATGAGCATGGTGACTTAGCGGGCAGATTTTCAGCTACATTTGCTTAAAAGAATCCTTCCTGTTTGTGTGTGACATGGCTAACAAAAACGAGGCGCCTAGGGTGCGGATATTATTGAGCTTACACTATTGCACTGGCATCTACATGGTTTTCCCCATTGGGGTACTCTGCCGACTCCCGCTTCACATAAACAAGCTTCTAAAATGCCTTTAGGACCTAAACCGACATAACTTGGCAAAAAAGGGGCGGTGCTACGGGCACGAACGTTATCAAGGAATAACAGTGTGTGTGGTATCATGCATGGATGCGAGCTCGTGAGAATGTTGGATGGAATGTAGAATGTCTATTGCTGGAGTTCCTGGGAGTGACTGTTGGTCAGGACTTCAGCATGGGACTGCGACCTGGAAAGATGCATTCTTCCTGTGTTCATATCTGGGCCTTAGTCTGGAACTGAAGAATAAAGTACATTTCCTGTTTTGAACTTGCCATCTCCTGCCTGGTTCCTGAGTCATTGGGCCTCATTACAAGTTCGGCGGTAGCCTTGCCGGTAAAACTGGCAGGCTGCCGCCGAACTTGCGAATTTTACTGGCGCCCGGGAATGGGCAATTACCGAGTCATTACGGCCCCGCCGGACCCGCTATTTGGCCATTCCTGGGCACCGGTAAAAAATGCTCCCCATTCCCATTGAGCATCATAGGGCTCAATGGGAATGGGGAGGCCGGATGCACCGGCACCATCCGACATGCTCGGCTCGCAGGTGCTGGTCGGCCCGCCAGGTACGACCTGGCGGGCGAAAAGGCATCCGCGAGCAGAACTCGTAGTTTGCAAGCTTACCAGTACCGTAGTTACCGGACCAGCAAACATCTATATGGGTTACTCCATTGCGGTTTTCCATCAACTTCAACTTCTCATGAACAAAGCGGCTAGAATGACTTTGGGCCTTAAACTGAGAGACCACATCCCACCATCCGATAAGAATCCTTCACGTGCTTTATGCATAGATAATAAGGTGGAGGTGCTAGGGGAAAGGATATTATCAAGGTTGAACTAGCGTACTAGTTAGTATCTGTATGGGTTCTTCCACACCGACCCATAATGCCTTAAACTGGCCAAGCAACCCATGCCGCTAAAGACTCTCGGTGTGAAACATCAGACTGTTGGAGGGTAAGATATGAAGCACCTGACCCATCCGGTCCACAAGCACAACCCCTCCAGAAACTTAAGATCTCCCTCAAACATGGAGGACAAACGCTGGCAGTGGAAAGCATTGAGAGGTGAGACGATGTGGTTCCTATTCTCAGAATGGAAAAGAGAACTATAAGAAATTCTAAAAGCTGTTCAAAACCTGACTTTTACAACCAGGTCTTTAGCACGTGGCTGCTTACGTTTTGTACGTCCTATTTATGCTGCCTGGTATTCGACTCAAGGTCTTCGGACATACTAAAAACACACACCTCCATGACACTTGAAATGGCACAGTAATTACGGTCATTCAGCAACAAAAAGAAAATATACAGGACATTGTAATGCCATTCATCCAGTTTCACTGCTCAGCGGTGACACACTCATTTGTTGCCAGTAAGTAATGCCACTCATCATTCAAAAAGGCTGGCTGGGGATTCTACATGTATGTGTTCTGAAAGGCACGCCCTCATCGCATGGCCACATGGACAGGGCCGGTGCCATCACTAGGCAAGGTTAGGCGCTTCCCTATTTGTGCAAAATGTTAGAGCAGCAAAATGCTGCTTTAACTCAAACTACGTTTGTGCTGCCTTGCCTTGCCTGTGATAGCACCGCCCTGTGCACCGGCCCTGACCCCTGCACACTGCCAGCAGGCTGCCACTGAGGCGGTAGCAGCTGCAGAGTCAGAGACCAGGCGGTGTTGTGAAGGTTGGGGTTGGGACAGGCCTGGGTCACAAGTGACATCATGGGTGTGGCAGCGCTGGCTGGTACCTGTGCATTACGAATGGAGCACTCCACGTGCCGCTCTGCTCTGTCTTCTCTGCATCGTTAGAAGTAAGTGCCAATCATCCCACGATATTCAAAGGTACGTTGTGGAGAAAGCGGTGCAGGCAGATGCTGAAGAAGAATAATTTTCTACTAGTGCCTTGGCAGAATCAGCAGACGGAGCATATTAATCAGCTGAGATTCCCCCCAGCTCTGTGTCATACCCTTGTCCCTGTTGCTGTTGATACCCCTCTCTACAGTGCTTACGCATTTTATGTGCATACCTGTTACTTGTTATAATGCCTCTATACGACCATCAAAATGAATTCCCCCGCCCCATCAGCCCCTCCCATCAGTGTGTATATGTTTACCCCCCTCTGAATGGTGCCCCAGTCCCAGCGTGGTGGTTGACTTGGCCCCCTGCACTTGTGCAGGCTCCTCTGATATCGCATTTTAGGCAATTTGTGTGTAGTGGACCAACGACCCATGGAGTGCGGGACCCATGGGCTCATGAAGTGCCTTAAAACTGTGTTTAGAAACACCAGCGCTGATCCTTAACCAGATACCTTGCAAATCATCTGCAGAACAGTGATCACAGTCCATCATATCTGTGGCCATAGGCGAAGCACCAAGGGCAGCGTTGCTAGTCCGGCCATCAAACATCACACATTTTACATACATGAGAAGGTAAGAGCCTCGCTGAGAATGCAGATGAGTATCGCTTTTTGACTTTGAAGGATAAATGCTTATTCACAAGGTTTGTTGGTGAGCTGTTCAGGGATGCTTGTCTCTGGGCCATTAAGACGTACTTGCCTTGCATTGCCAACAGTGAGTAAGTATACACAGAACACAGGAACTGGCAAGACCACCTGCAGGTGAAGAAATCACTGCAAGTCTGGCTAAAGTCATAGAGCTCATACTTTTCCACTCCCTTCATTCTGTATTAGGGGGCAGCCACAGCTGCCCAGAAGCCCCACCAAGGGCTGTCATTTGAGATTGTTTGCATTTGTAGCCTTGAAGTAGTGTGCACATGCATATGGAACATCACAAATTTAAATAAACTTAAAAAGACATAGCTTCCAGGAGCCGAGACTTCCATAAACGCAGCATCAGGAGCTGCAAGGCTCTGTGATTTGGTGATGATTTGCAAAGTGGGCAGTGATAACAAGTCATTCATCACCTGGTGATTTGCTTGGTAGCAATTCCTAAATACGTTTGTGAGTAGTGCATTTGCTAAATGGAAAGTGTCTACTTTAAAAAAAAAAGCCACTACAATTGCTGAATAAACATTGGCAATGCTAAACGTTTTGACTTTTGTGTAGGATAGAGATAAGTATTTGCCAGGTACTGCGTAATGGTACTAACTGGCAATTATTGGCAGTTGCTGTAAAATGATGAGTTCTGGGGCATATAACAGTAGTGCATGGCAAATGATTATTTAATATATATAAGCAGGCCACATCTGTTGGTGTTGGCAATGCTTGCTTTTAACGGAACTTCAGTGAAGGACATGCACACTGCATCTAAATCAAGTGGCTGAAGGCACACTTGGTTAAGAAATGTTTATGAAGATAACAAGGGGGGGGTCCTTGGAGACTCTCTGCCAGACATGAGTCCTGGTTACAAGAGCCTGGATAAGTCTCTCGTAACCAGGACTAATGTCTGGCAGAGGGACTCCCAGGACCCCCTTGTTAATTTGCATATTTAAGAAATTTTTATTACACCAGTAGTGCATGTAAATATCCAATAAAGCCATTAATTCGCAGAAAAATCCATATAAATAACTGTGACATGCATTTCAACCAAAGGTTAATACTACTTCTTGATACAGCTACCTCACAGAGATCCCAAAATAATGTGCTCATAGCTGATAGAGGCAGAAAGTGAGTGGAATGGCCATGGAGAGTTAATCGGCAGACAAATAACCAAACAATACCTACACATTTTGTGTCCCTCAACACAACCGATCACCCTCCTAGCTGTACTCCAATGCAATAGTTTTAGCATATAGGTGGTGCTTAGGATCACCTACTAGGACAAACTAAAAATGACAATGCTTTTTCTTTTTGGCACACCAATAAAAAAAACCTGTGGCCTAAATGAGCTCAATATAAACAAACTTGGCAGTTTGTGCACTTTGGTGCATTGGTGCAGAGGGTCTTCTAGGGAGACTGTCACTCCATTTGCCTATCTTCTCGATCTGTCACTGTTTGCAAGCACAAGATCCAGAACCACCATCCACATCCCTCAATGCCTAGACTTCAGGTGTGTGCTACACAATTACAGTATTCACTGCAGTGCTTGATTAGCTGTTTCCATCAACTACATTATAAATGCAATCCTGATTTTTCCCAGTGTATTGGCAGGAGCCGGGATGACTCTTGATGACACATACCTTTTAACACATTTTTGCTGCCGCTATGCAAAATATGGCAGCCCATTAAAGACCAGCAGGCTGGTGCCTCAGAGTGGGTGCACCACACATGGGAAAAGACTGGCCAAGGGTGGCTCCCTCAATAATCAACGGGGTGCCAACTCTCACTCTGCTGCCGTTGTGATGAGGTGCTGGTTGCTAGAGTGTTTGCGTGTGTTATATTTCCTGTATCTTTTATTAAATATTGTGCCCCTTTGTGCCTGTCGCTTTTATCTTTCCTGATGTGTCCGAGGGATGTAATAGGGGGGTATTGGCCCTTGCATGTGGTGGGAAGAGTGTAAATGTGGTACCCTGTGCTGGGAAAGACCTCAGTCTTCACATGTCGCTCTGGAGGGTTGTGATATGTTGGTCTGATTATGGCACCCATTGCCTTACCTGTTCACCAGACCACTAGGAAATCATTGGCTGTCCCATAGCCAGGCACAAGGCTCTGGACCTCACTGGAACACCTGTGAATCAGGGGTATTATGACCAGGATGTTCAGTGTGGTTATGCTTCTCATGTGCGAATGTTTCCCACAGATTTGCCTTGGGTGATTTTGGCTTGTGGGTGGCTGACCCCTCCGATGCTGTGGCAACAGCTGTAATTCACAGTGTGGGTATTATGCCAGTCTCTTGATAGTTCTGGATTATGCCAGAGGCACTGCATGCTACGCAAATGAGGTGGTGGGTCTCAAGTTCACTGTGTCTGACATGAGAGAGTTATGGAGCTGACTTGGTTCTACTGAGCACAGACATCGACACATTATTCCACCTTTACCCAGGAGGACAGACTCCATGACAACAGAGCGATGTGTGATCTTGTGCTTCGTGCTGGCGTCACCTTTACAGGCCACCTCTGTAAACTTTGCCTATAAAGAATTCTGACAGTTCCCCGGTATTCCGGTGTCCTGCAAATGTCGAGACATGAATTCTGACAGAAGTATTCTTGAAGCTGTAGGACACAGAATGAGAGTGAACTGATATTTAGAAAAAGTGTAATAAATGCACAGATTCCAGTGTGAGGGCAGAGTAGGTCAACCTGAGGACATCCTCCACAATGAGGGCTTGAGGGTGGTGTGGGTCTCCAGGTCCACCCTGTTTAGCCCTCCACTATCTCATTATTCGTTTTGGTTATTAGGTGGAACTGAAAGTGCCACCTATAAGCTGAAACTATTGTCATGGGGAGGGGAGATATAGGAGATGGGATCGGGGGAGGGAGATATTTTGGGACTTGCAATATGTGGAGGTACACACAATAAAAAGAAGATCTTTATGAAGATAGGGACGTGTTCTTAACATTAAAAAGTAGAGTGGGTAAAATCCCTCTGACATAACTGTGCACAAGTGTCTAGTATGCATTAGCAAAATCGTTTTCCTACTGCCTGTATTAACTATATATAATGTACAGCAAGGATTAGAGCTGCATGCTCAGCATTACATTTGTTGTTGCTCTAGTATCACTGACTTGTTTAATAAACCTGTATTCATGAAACACAGAGGCTTTAATTTGACTTCTGAAACCTAACACTCTGAGTAGATGTGAGGATAAGGAAAGTGCAATGAGGTCCATCCACAGCAGAAGACGTGAGCAATGTGTTAGGTGGAGGTAATGGGTTTGCGGCAATTGGTGACAAAATGAGAATTGTTGGTTGAGAACGGTTAGGTTCTAGAGTGGAGGGGGCACCCATCTGACAGTTTGCGTCAAAATTCCTTGCACCGGCCCTGCACATGGAGTGCTAGTCACTGCATTCAGAGCAAAAAAGACCTTTGGTTTGGCAGAGCGGGAACGACTGTCGGTAGTAAGAAAGACTGCAGCAATCCCTGAGGCATTTGGGAGAATCCCTGATAGTCCAACACCATTAAGCAAAGACGATCCAACTCCGTGCAGTGACATCAAACATGGTTACTCTCTGACATCACTTCTCTTGGTACCGTGTAGTGCCTGGATCAAATAATCCATATATGTCCAACATTAGAGGGTCTTGAAAATGGCACATATTCCATTATATTTGTACTGTTTACCACCTCCTTCTAGTTTACTTCCAAAAACAAAGAAGGGGACAGCCAATTATTCAGGAAGTCCTTACTCAGTACCAGGAATGGCCAGTGTGAAATTCAGGAAGCATTAGTTAAAATGATGCATCTCAGAAGTCAAAAGTCACCAAATATATGAAAACATATCCAAATACGACTCTTTCTTTTGTCAGGTGACCAAGAGTTACAAAACCTGAAAAACATGTGTGTAACCATGGTTGGTTGTTTCAACCTTGAATGTTCTGTTTTTTCCAAGCTCAATTATTAAAGGTACCCAATGCTTAAATCCAAATATTTCAGCCAGATTTAAGTAGATTTCTGCTAAGAGGCAACCCCCGCCGCCTTGGTAACTATAAAAGAAAATCACATGTCCCGAGGCAAAGTAAGGATGGGTACTACATATTCAATTATATTAGTGCCCTACAGTTGTTGGATAACTCGGGGTGTGTCATTAGGCAGACACACGTCGTGCTTGTGGTCTATTGCCTCTACTTCACAGCCTGTGGCAGTGCCCTTGCAATATCTCTATTTTTTCAGTAGGGAGTACAATAATGATTGGAAAGTAATAAAGTAATTTTCATTCCCAATGGTGGGATTTTTCCAGCACGAAAATACATATTTTAACGTTGCAACAGGTATCTTTTTGTAATCCAGATTTATTTGACCCTAGTAGATTATGAAAACTCCACGACACATTTTTACTTTAAAGTTCGTCTTCAGATCAGATATTAATATTAGATCTCTTTCCTGTGACACAGCTCTGCTGGCACTGTAGGAGTGGCAGCAGGGGACACCAGCCTGATTTTCTGTTCCCCGTTTTTCTGTTGGAAGCATTTTGACTCCCTTTTTCATGTGGGATTATTTGTCTGTGTTTAGGTAGTAAAAGTGTATGGTGCACCACTTTTCTGAAAGGCTGGCGGCCAGTCTCCCTGCAGCCCATGGGAAACCACACATCATGTCAAATTCAAAATGGTGGCCAACATTCTAACAGTTCAACTGGACCCAAAGCCATGATACAAACAGTGCAAGGATTGCGGTCTGCTCCCCTGTCCAATATGGTGCTTGGCTCCTGATTCCCAGCTTCCTTTTCTGGCACTTTGTTTCCTGCTCTGTTTCCCTTCATTGTTGCCATGTTTCCTATTTTTTCTTTAAAGACCGGATTCCTATTTTTATTTTTATATATATGTTCAGACTCCTATTGCATGTCATCTTGTTTCTTTTTTAAATTCTATTCTTCCGATTCCTGTGGCAACGTCCTCCTCCTACCCTCTCTTCCTGTACTTCTCTACTGCCTTATTACTATGGCCGTTTCTGCTGTTGTCACAATCCAAACCTGAGGCCAATCTGCTGCCTTCTGTCTCTGCACTGTTTGTTGTTTGTCTACAGCCAGAGTGCTGTCCAAAGCAGCAAAGGTTATTTTGGTTCTCTATTTGCGGGCCTCGCCTTTGGTTTTACTTTTGCCTCCTGTTTTCTGCCACAAACTTAAGTGGTAGAGAAGGGTCATCCTCATCTATGTTCCCCAAAGTGGACAAATGCAAGGGGGCTTCTGTTCCAGACCTTGACGGGGTTCTCACTTCTACCAAATCCGATTCAGGAATAGATGCCACACGCTGTATTACACTGACTGGTGAGAACCTAAGAAATCATATTTTCTGGTTTAGCCACTCAAAATGTTCCAAAGACATCACATTGATATCAACTGCCCACGTTTCTGGTGTATGGTGCGTATGGTGGGATACCAGTAGACATTTAAAATTCCCAAATCTGTTTCTTGTGCTCTAATTCGAGGCAGCCATATTTCCCCCAGTATGTATATATAAAATTGTGGAATGGTGGCAAGAATTCCTGGAAATCCTGTGGTTTATTATGTTACACTGTGTGTGTATGTTTGCCTGCTGACCATCCATGAATGCTGCTAGAATATTGGTGTATGCTGAATGAATGACAGCTCTGGCGAATGTTGGGTGCATGGTTGGAGTGAGTGTTCTGAGAAGGTCAGTTGGGCATGAACTGAAGGGGTTGTCTCAATGTAACATATACTGGGCCTGATTCATGGAACGTTTTCCTATGGGATTGCACCATTATAAAACACTTCCATGATTCAGGCCCACTGAGAGCAACAAGAACCCTGCAAATAGAGTAAATAAAGTAACCTGGTATTTTCTAACAAGTGACTCATGGCTGATCTATGGCAAGGGAACTGTCACACTTCTGTTATTTTACAAACGTGGCAACAAGTTGCAAGAATCCACCTTGAAAATGCTCAAGAAGTGCTGTGGTGGGGGTAGACAATGAAACACTGCTCACTGCCCCTCTTGTTGGCCATCATCCTCAGGTGAGCTGTGAAGCGGGGGAAGGTTGCAGTGGAAGGCGATACTGAAACAGCAGCTTATTGCAGGGCAGCAGAAGCCGCCATGGGTTAAAGGTAGCTCAAAGTAAAGGTAAATCAAAGGGTAGTACAAGAAGCCAGCAGAGCTAAGTAGTTGGTGTGCTGCAGGGCTCCCACATAGTGGCCTGGCAAAAAAAGGTATCTGTCCAGGTATATTCCCAGTTAGTGCATTATAAATTCAGAATGGATACAGTTTACAAGAGTGCTTCATGTTGGCTGCCAGAGGGAGCTCAGCTCTGGACCATTGATCATTAGCGCACAAGGCTTTCCCGTCACCTGTGGCAGCAACTCAAAGGATGAATGAAAAGGAGCTGAGGGCAGAAGGACTCCTGGTGGTGGGACCGTCCTGTAGGCAAGCCCAAGAGTCAAGGCAGAGTATTCAGGGCAAGAGTCATTAGTTCCCCTGCTTGTGGCTTGTGCCGGTAAATCAAAGCTGTCTTGAAAGAACCACTGCCACAGCACCATGGGTAGGTGTACATACTGTTATGAATCTGATGTTGTGTCATCACTTCTCTCCTGGTGGTGACCTCTCCCCATGTTGCCAGGGGACGGCAAACACTACCTGAACCTGACCCCGGGGGCAGCTAGCTGAGGGAGGATCACATGGGGTGAGGCGGCTCTTGGGGAGAGGGGAGGTGCTGTGACATCATCGGACGAGACATGGTATCCCCCTTTCTCATTTGAAGATACCCCAGTCATTCCCCATGACCTAATGGCATACTGTCATCTATCCCCTCACTGACCCAAGAAAGGCACTGAAAACATCTCTCCAGGTTCTGCACACATCAATGACTGACTTGCCCTTCAAGATGACTAAAAACACTGCACCAAAGTTATCAAAAACAGACTTTTAATTCCCTAAGTGTGAAAATACTGTAACAAGGAAGATCAGCTGAGTAATGAGGATCAATGGAGGCCAGGAGCGCAAGCCACGCTCTAGTTGTTACACAAACCTACCTGAAGATGGGAAATTTAAACCGGCACAACAGCTGAAGAAGGGACGCTGGCTGGAGAACAATATCTTATTTGGTGCTGACCAAGGAACAGTGGGGCTGGAGCAGTGTCCGTAGAGAAAAGCGGCTTTCCAACAAGGGACAGCAAATTGCAGGCGAACGTAAACAGCGAGGACGCCAGAAGCAGATAGAGAGCTTCTGGACGTTTGCCAGCCCTACAAGGCAGCCTCCACTGAACTGAAGCCTGGAGAGACACTGAACGAAGCGGGAGCTGTGAAAGGACATGAAGCTGGGAGGCAGAAGTGGCGAGAGAAGGTAGAACGCTGAAGGCTGCCATCGGCATGCAGCGGGAGAACCGACATACGCCTGCCAAAACCAGTGAGTTCACCAATGGGAAGCGAGGACACCGGGGCATATCGGCAAACCTGCCAAACCCAAATAAATGCAAACAAAGCAAATAAGAAAGAACAAGCATGTGAAATTCTCTTAAGCATAGCGGATTATACAGAAAAGACTGTCAAGTTTGTGAGTGTGTGCAATACACATATAGGAGAGACACTGGCAGGATAGTATACCATGGTGTTCAAGGCAGTACATATACAAGAGACTGTCAAGTCTGCAAGGGTGTGTAGTAGAAATATAAGCAATGTCCTTGCAGAAGAGTATACCAGGCGGATGTAAGATGGAACGAAATAGACACAAGAGGTTATAAAGTTTGTAACTGTGTACCAGATTGGTGCAAACTACAAGAATATACGTCTGAGAAAAGTACTGGCCAAAAATATACCAGGCAGGTCAAAGGTGCAAGAATAATACATAGGAGATAAGCCCTGGCAGGAGAGTATACCAGGCAGATTAAAGGTGCAAAAATAATACACAGGAGGCGAGCCCGGCAGGAGAGTATACCAAGCAAATTAAAGGTGCAAGAATGTACACATGAGAAGAGCCCTGGCAGGAAAATATATTGGGTAAATTAAAGGTACAAGAATATACCTATGTGAGAAAAACCTGGAGTCATAAGTATATATGCTGTATAAGCATTTAGGAGAGATCCAGTTTCTGGGAACACCACCTCCAGGGATCAAAGAGCACTGCAAAAAAACCCAGGGGGAGAGAAAGGGAGGTGATGACCCTGGGACCTTGGTCCTGCAGTCAGGTGAATGGTGTGTCTGTCGCTGGGAGAAACAACCACCTATACACTTGTTAATTTGTTCTAAAACATAATTTTAAAAAAAAACATTTTGATGTGAAAATCACAATTGACTGGAATTCAAAATACAGAAGATTATTTCAACTTTGTTCATATAAAGGTGTGACAAAAAGACCTTTTTGAAAGGGAAAAACAACCACTCGATAGTGACAATTAAAACTAAGTTTTTTATTTTTGGTCACTAGCTCTATCATGATAGAGCTAGTTCGATCTATAAATGCTCTACTCTTCACCAGTTGATGTTGGTCATTGAGTGCTCACCCACTGGGTCTTTATTATTTTCGTTTTCCATGATCTTATCCCACTGATATCAATTTGTCAATCTGGTATGTTTATTCCACTTCACCTCAGCCATAGTGCACATGTATTGTTGTTTTTTAGTAAATAATTTTTTAGGGTCACTAAATACGTAGTTTTAATTGTCACTATCGAGTGGTTGTTTTTCCCTTTCAAAAAGGTCTTTTTGTCACAACTTTATATGAACAAAGTTGAAATAATCTTCTGTATTTTGAATTCCAGTCAATTGTGATTTTCACATCAAAATGTTTTTTTTTTTAAATTATGTTTTAGAACAAATTAACGAGTGTATAGGTGGTTGTTTCTCCCAGCGACAGACACACCATTCACCTGACTGCAGGACCAAGGTCCCAGGGTCATCACCTCCCTTTCTCTCCCCCTGGGTTTTTTTCCAGTCATAAGTATATATACAGATAAGCAACAAGTTGCAAGTATTTTTAAGTAAAAAGCCCTAGTAGGAAGAGTATACCAGGCATGGTCAAGTTGAACAGTGTGTACTATATAGCACCCGAAAAAGTCCTGATCAGGACATAAAAGGACTAGCGAAAAGGTTGCAAAAAATATGTCAAAAGGAAGTGGAGACCTGGCACGAGAGTACACCAGGTATCCGAGTAAGATACAGACCAAGTTGTTTTGTGTGGGTGATTAAAAGAATCTTGAGGAAATGACATTCTTGAAACACAAGGGAGAGTGAAGAGAAATCCAGGGGATGGGATCCAGCCTCTGGAACAAGGAACTCTGTCCTTCTGGACCCCTTTTATGTTGGAGTTACACATTTCCCGTTTGAACATTAATGTGAGGGCCAGAATAGTACTTTGGACACATGATGATTTGCTTTAGACATGTTGACATTGGACAGACCCTTAGTTTTGGTTTTAAGTAGGGAAACACCTCTTAGAATAGGGACACAGCAGCATTTCCCAACCCCCTTGTATTTTAATCAAAGTCTCTGACCAAACCATGAATCCACTGTGTCTGGATCTCATTCCTGGCTCTTCACAATGCATTAGTGTGGTTTCCTTCAAAACATCAACAAAGTCTTCAATTTTCAATAACAATAAAATTCACAACTTCTTCCATTAGGATACCATACCATCAATGCGGTTTGTTCCACTGATTGATTGGCTACATAAAATGCAGGTTATATTCCTCTCCCCCTTGCCACTCTCCACAGTGTTGTGCCACTGAGCCCCTCTTCCTCATCTCAGTACCTATGGCATCGTAGGCCTTGAAGTCACCAACGTTCTTATTCTTATATTTATCACAGTGTTTGACTTTGCAATAGGCCATTAAGATCATATGGTCATTAGGGAAGTTATTTAGAGTGTTCACCCAATTCCCCTGACCTGGTCCCCTCTACAAGGTGATCCTCCCATAGAACACCACCCCAGGGTCAAGAGGTGTCTGCCTTTCCCTGTTCACATCAGAACCAGGATCAGGGTCTTTGGGATGATAAACTCTGATTCATCACAGTACCCAATTAATGGTAATGTCAATTCTGTGACACGCAGATGGCTTGCAGAGAGACCGGGAGCTCCCTACTTCACTGAGGCTCGAAAGCAAATGATGACATGGAAGGCACATAGAAGTCACAGCAATCAGGCTAACTGCCATGACCTCTGTCAATTGTTTAGGTAGTGCTCGTCCTGAATGCTAGTAGAATGTTTGTTCATGGGGAATGAGTGAGAGATTTTAGCAAATTCATGTGTGCTTGGTTTGTGTGAGTGTTCTGAGAGAGTCATTTGGGCCTGACCCTGGAGTGAAGGAGGATGGCTGGTGGGTGGTATCAATGTAATATACTACAAGAGTAACAGGAATCTTGTAGGAAGTGTAAATAAAGTAACCTGGACTTTTCTAACAAGAGTCTAAAGGTAGGTGTATGGTTAGGGAACCATCACACATCCGTTAGTTAAAACATATTACTTCTCGCAATATAACAGAAGGAATGAATGCAATCTAAATGCAAAGAAGATTTATTAAAACACAGGGTGGTTGATGCCTTGAAACTTTATAGTCTCTCCTCATGGGATCCAGGAGGACTCACTGCCTCCCCCCTGGTGTCCACATACCTTTCAGTCTTCCATTCTGTGGTGGCTTCTCCTCATTGGAAATGTGCAGGTTATGTGTAGCGTGATCTGTCTTGTGCTAGACTCTATCCCGGAGTTAGTTCTCCAAGAATACTCCTGCTAGAGGTTAGTATTCATATTGTCATCCCTGGTTCTGATCCTTACCAAGATTCCCATTGAAATCCCATTTGGACATTAATTTACTTAGAAAATATGGGTATTTCTCATCAGCTTTATTTCGTATTCCTTTACTAGTTGTTATACAAGTGGTTGACTTCATCACGGTTGTTACTTTCGATACCTTTAATGACTCATGCACTTTACATACTTTATGGTGTCTGATTTCAAAGACTCTTGAACATAGACAATTGTGCACTACATAGGCCTGCCTGCAAATGATCTTTATGGTTCTTGAGCATAGACCAAATTTAATTTCATCATGGATTTTCTATCCATTAATCTCTCACGCTCGCATTTAGGCTTCCTGGCTTGGCCTGGAAGCCGCCAGTGTTTCAGTGATTAAAGTCTTTATTTGAAGCTCTTGTTTTTGTAACACAACCCACATCAACATCTCTCTCGCTCTCTCCGGTGATATCTTTCATCATGATACAATGACTCATGCCTTCATCAGCCATGCCCCAAGCATCTCCTATACATCCAATGTTCTCACGGGGATCACATCTGACCATGCCCTGTGACCACATTAACTGGCACATGGCCTTGGCCCATGCTCTAGGTACTACATAACCACCTATTATATCCACTGGGCATGGCATTAAGGCACACCCTGTGGATGCTACAACATTACTATTAACCACATTTGTGGTACTTACTTTATTGAATCAGAAGAATGAAGGTATGAGTTGGCCCAGAGCAGTAACAACACATTTCCAGAGTGGCAGCTTCTCCTCATTGGAAATTTGCATGATGCTATATATACCGCAATCCACTTCCTCCCACCCCAACTTCCCAATCTGCCTGAGGGCATCACCAATAGTCACTTTGCCATGATATGCTGCCAAGAACAATGGCAGCATACCATGGTAAAGTGGGGCCAGGGCCCGCACTAGCTACAACTCTCTCTTCCTACATACTCTCCTTCTCGAGCCCTCCACTCGGCCTCTTCCAACTCTCCGCGGGTGAGCCGATTTTCCAAGCAGAGATTTGGGTGTAGATCTTTATCTTCTGCAGGGGCCTCCCTCTGGAACAGCCTCCCTCCGCCTTGAACCGGAACGCCATAAGATCTGGAAACTGCTCAAGACCCTCCTTTTCTCTTCCTCTTTCCCTCTCCCTCTTCCTTGCTGACCTCCCATCTCTTTCTCTCCAGCTTCACTCCTCCATCTCTCCCCTAACTCTGCTCAGTTTTGTTGACTGGTCGCCTGGCTCACCTGCAGAGCCTCACAGGTCCGAGGCTCCTCCGCCAGTCTTTGCACTTACCTCCGGGCCTCTGCACTATGCCCGTCACTACTGCACTTTTAGCTTTTGCTCCATGAGAGGGGTAACCCGTACTGCACTTCATCATGTCTTCCATGAGAGAGGTAACATCTCTGCACAGAACCCAGGGCCTGCTGGACTGGGCACACTTGTTTCCCCCTCCCCCCTCCATTGCACGTCAGTCTGTACACTTGCATGACCTGAATTTACTAGGCCTATTAACTTCTGTCTTGTTCCCCTTTGTCTCCCCTCGCTAATCTGGCTGAGCCTGTTTCACTTCATGCACTTGCACTAGGTGAAATGAGGTCAGGCCTAGTACGCTAGTTACTTTTTGTTAGATCATTCGGAAACTTCAAGGCCTAAGAATGACTACTGTTTTTTCCTTGCACCCTTCCCGCCTTAAAGAGCTTTGAAGCACGTCACTTGTGTATAAGCACTGTTCAAATAAACAATTACAGTGGCTCCTTAGACTGGGGCATTGCCAGACCGCACACGTCACAGAATGGTGCAACATGTCTTTGAAAACCGGATCTGCTGGCCCAGTATGTGGTCCTTGGGCCTTGCAATAAAACCATATGGAAGACAAGGGGCGTTGAGAAACATAAGGGTGCAATATGCCCCAAAATTTAAAATTGTAATTTCAGCCACTGGGATCCAAGGGCAAGCAGGTGGGTCTGTGGTCCACTAATAGCCTGCTGGCCACCACCAGGCCCGCAGGCTAAATCTAGCTCTGTCTCTTTGGATGCAACTGAAACATCCTAAAGAACGTTTTTTCACTCAATTAAAATATATATTAAACTGCCATGATAGTGTCAGAACTGTTAAGGTTGTAAGACAATTAAAAGTGGAAAAACAGAAAAGGTTTTCGCCGGTAACTCGTCTGTGAACGTTTTCCAATTTTTCAAGCGACTGGTCTCGCCATATCACAACAGTCATGAAAAATTGGTTGTTTCATAGACGTTTTCATGTAAAAAAAGAATGTTTAATAAATATTTTCTTTGCAATGGATTTTCCAAGGACCACAAAATCAACACTTTGTTGGGATGCATATGTCACAATTGGCAGCTTCGATATTGATGATTTCGGCACAAGATGGCGACCGTTGCAAAAATCTTGAAAATCAGACCATTCATTTTTTTTAAAGAAAAAACTGTGTCTGGAATACGTAGTTGAGCAGCAAGTCTGGAGTAACAGGTAATGTGTGCATTTGTTTGATGACCAATCTATAGTGCTGACATTGGGTCGAATCTTCCCGGATCTAGGATCCGGCAAAAAAATGTCTCGCCGGATTAGGCTCCCCAATCAAGGGGAATCCATGTGCACGCTATATTTATTTTAGAATGCCCGGATTGTTTTAATCTATCCTGCAGTGCATTTAACTATGCAGCGGGCCAGGATTTGAACGCTGGTCGCCGCTAGTTTTAGGGGCGAGTCACTTCCCCACAAGCCCACTTGGGGGTCTGTCCAGGAACCCTGTGAAATCCCTTGAACTCACTCTGCAGGAAATATTGAAGCACATTCTTTACACTGTGCACATTTCATACTTTGCTGACAACATTATATGAAAGTGGGCTATTTTTCGGGTGTTCATGACTGTGCACATGTCATACTTTGCTGACAACACTATATGAAAGTGGGCTATTTTTCGGGTGTTCATGATAAGAAGCAAATGTTCATGGGTATGTTTACGGGTAAAATACCCCATCTCCGCCCCTCCATTTTCCCTCCCCTTATGCCTGCTGGGTGGTATCCCCCAGTGAAAAAAGTCAATTTCCAGCGCAGCCCATATACATACAAAACACACCAACGTATGCACCCACAATCCATGCAAGAGCACAATAGGCACAGTCGACATACACTCACAATATGTGCTGGATGATTACGCATACACACACCCTTAAACACACACAAACATACATCATACTAACACACGCACACACATGGCTTCCTATTTGGGGATTTCCCGAGATTGAACCCACACACGATAAACTCCTAGCTCAACACTGGCTGGCTCTGGGATACAGGGCATTGACCGACCTGTTCCCTGATGGGAAATGTATTACCTTTCAGACATGGCAGCAGGGACACTCTGGATCGGCAGTGGAGATGTTACATCACCATAGGCTCTGTGCAGCCTTCCGTGCCATGTGGCCCGCCTGCCTGGACGAACCTCCTGACAACCCAGAGGTCGCCTACATTGCCAACTCGGGTGGCGTCCGTGGGGTAGTCCCCTCTCTTTACAAAATGCTACTAGAAAAGGCAACGGACCAGTCCCCTAAAGCACGTAATGCATGGGCGGATGAACTGGGCCTCGAGATCTCAAGCGAGCTATGGAAGAAATTGTGCTCACACACTAACAGGGTATCCCTTAACTTTCGGTTTAGATGCATGCAATATAAACTACTGAATAGGCTGTACTACACTCCTCATAGAATTGCTAGGTTTACTCGGAATACTGTATACATCTGTGCTCGATGTCTAACGGAGGGGGCCGATCACTTGCATATGTTCTGGCCGTGTGGGAAACGAGGGGGCTTTTGGGACGAGATCCTGAGAGCCCTCGCGGACATTATTGGTGCCACGGTTGATCCCAGCCCGCTGGGGGTACTGTTTGGGATATGGAGCACAGATGATACCAGGAGGATGGCCACATTTCTGAATATAGGCTGCATGGTGGCCAAAAAATGTGTACTCCAGAGCTGGAAGATCCCGGCTCCTCCAACTTTCCAGAAATGGCTTAATGCGCTCACTTGGTCTCAGACCTGCGAGGAGGAATATATTAATACTTTTCCGATACACTCCCGCCCTAAGAATGTATGGTCTGCCTTCCACAGTTACCTTGCCAACCAAACTGACAATGCATCTGTAACGTCTTCACCTATGATACCGCATGAATAATCCAAAATGTCTAGATGTGCTAGTGTCCCACTATTGGAAAATGTATTACTTGCTTTGTATGAACCCTGAACTGTACAAATGCGACTGTGTCTTTGCTCTGATGTATGTGTTTGCTGTTAACCTCTGCCAATAAACAAAAATTAAATTAAAAAAAAAGAAAAGAGGCAAAACGGGTCTGGGCCAGCAAAAATGGTTAAGAGGCAACAAAAGAGGCTAAATGTTACTGGGAGTCAAGAAGAGGGGAGAAAGGGGTCTAGGGCAGCTAAAAGCGTTGGGGCCACAAAAGGGGTTAAACAAGACTGGGGGATAAATGGTACTGGGAGGGGCGAGAAAAGGAGCTAGTGCACAACAAAAGGGCTCACATACTTTTTCAAATTCGCTGCTGCTTCACAGCACCACCAGGAAGTCTTCCACTCCTAGCCCAGCCATTCAATGAGTGGCTGATGCAGAAAAAATAATAAAAGACGCGCTCCTGGTGAGCTGGCAGCACTTATAGGAGCACGTCTGACGGACTTACAGTACCAGACACCTGACTTCCTGTCCAACCCCAGCCAATCGGTGAGTGGCTGGGAAGGGACCGGAAGCCGGGCGTCTGGGACCAGAATACAGGCAGACACGCTCCTGTAAGTGCTGCTGGCACACCAGGAGCATTTTTTTTTTACCTTGATCTTTACGTGCATTTTCTTCATTTTACAAACATCTTAAAGTCACTAGAACCTTTTAATGTGTTTTTCCCCGTCCCACCCCAATCCCCCCTCTTAACAATATTCAAGCTTCCATTTCAAACAATGTCACCAACAAAATTCACAAAGCCATCTGGATTGTCCTGAAGCATACGATATTGCCCACAGGCTCCCTCTTTGCCCGACATTAGTCATAAAATATATATCAATCTAGCAGATCTTTGCGCAGCCTCTCCAGCTCTTGAGTTTCCTCCCAGCATTTTAACTGTGTACATCCTCTCCTAGCTAGAATGAGGGTCGCAAAGATGTTCCTTAGTTGTTGGACCCCCCCATGTCCAAGAGCCTGAGCGGACTATCTGCCTCATGTATAATGACCAGTTGCTTCTTCATCCCACCATGTAATCTATTGCAGTTAATTTTTCAATTACCATAATACCTCGTAATTCTTTCTCCCACTCTGTTTTCGAAGGAACCCGCTCATTTTCCATTTTTGGGCAATCACCAATCTATCAGCTCAGAACATTGGCTCCCACATCCTAGCAAATCTATATTCCTCCCTGTCCCTTATTGGAATACCCAGGAACATTTGGAGCAGGTCTAGTGTGAGCTGTTCACCCGTTATCTCCCTTATCTAGCTCAGGAGTTCATCCCAGAAGATTTGTATCCTTGGGCATTGCTACCACATATGGGAAAGTGATACCACATATCCACAGGTTCGAGGGGAACATGGAGAAACCCCTTGAAACATCATCAATAGCTTGAGGGGGTCTCAGTGCCAGCCTTGCAATATCTTGAAATTATGTTCGATGGAGGACATGAGCAGATGTCCATGAAAAGTAATCTTAAAGATCTTTGCCCAATCTTCATTTAAAATGACTTCTCCGGACAGTTCCCCCAGATATCTCTTTAATGTTTGTCTACCGTGATGTCAGCAGAGATTAGGACTTTATAGAAGCTTAAGAGGATCCCCTTTCTATTAACTGAAGTGTTTAGGATATGTTCAAATGGCGTAAGTTTTCTAGACAGATTCTCATACCACATCGGTCACTAAATATTCCCTCCAGTCTAAGGTAATCAAAGATCGTGATTGTGTCAACCCCAAGACCTCCCCCATCTACTCAAATTCCACAAATTCACCATCCTTAAAGGAGTTGACACACCCTTTTGAGGCCCCTATCCGACCACTGCTGAGTGCGTCAAAATCCTTGAGGAAATTGATTGATCAGAGGGCCCCACACCCAAGTCATGGGAGAATGCCAAGAGGAGAGTACTCTATTTGCTCTGTTAATTTTCCATTACAAAAAGACTACTTCTAGGGTGGGGTGATCCCTTAACCGTGTAGGAATTTTAGTATATGGAGCACATAGTAGGTCCCTTAATTTTCGGGGATGAGATTCCAAGTCCTCTAGGTACGTCCAGTAAGATCTAAGGTCCTCCCTCATTTGCTCTAGAATCACTCACAGTTGGGAGGTTTGGTAGTATAGGTGGAAATCAGGAAACCCAAATTCCTCCATGGTCTCTTGGGAAGGTGAGAGTGGCTCTTTTCACTCTGGGTCGTTTATTCCGCCAAATAAACCTGCTTGCTGAGATCTTTAGATCACTAAAAAAGCTGTCAGGAAGAATAGTTGGGAGAGCTGTAAACAGATAAAGAAGTTGCGAGAGAACATTCATCCTGACTGAGGTCATACGTCCGTACCAGGTTAGGATCAAAGGGTTCCATAAGTTTAGGTCTAATTTCATTGTCTCCGATAGTGGGTTAAAGTTAGCTTAGTTTAGATTCATTAGGTACATAGTAAGGTGGACTCCTAGGTATTTAATTGACTCTTTTTTGTCCCTCAGTCCCATAAATCTTGCTCCAGAGTCTAATATTGAAGTACCCTTTCTAATTGGCATAACACAAGATTTATCAATATTTATTTTTAGGCCTGAAAATGTCCAAAGCTTTAGATTTGTGATACTAGTTTGGGGAGGGAGGAGTGGACATTAGTCAGGTTACCCAGAATGTTGTCAGCAAAGAGGGATAATTTGAAGTCTACTTCACCACAAGTTATCCTTAACTGATTCGCTCAGATAGAGATATCCAATGGCTCCATAGTCAGGGTGTAAAGCAGCGGTAACAGGGGAAATCCCTGCCTTGTCCCTCTGGACAAGATGAAAGGGTCAGACACTAATCTGTTTACCTGTACCCTTGATGCAGGGGATCAATACAGGGCATGGACCAATTTCCGAAAATTATCCCCTAAACCCATTTTCTCCAGGACTTTCATCATGTATAGCCACTGAACCCTGTCAAAGGACTTCTCTGGACCTATCGTCACAAGGCCAGCATCTAAGTCAACAGGTCTAGCATGATGCATCAAATTGATGGTCTTTCTAATGTCATCGGAACCCTGAATGCCACGTATAAAGCCAACCTGATCAAGTCTATTCCCTAAAATTGTAGCTAGTATTTTCACTTCATTATTTAACAAAGAGATTGGTCTGCAGGCTGACCAAAATGAGGGATTCCTACACTCCTTGTGGATGACCACAATAATGGCATCCTTTGTTGTGTCTGGCATATTGTCACCTGTTTGGACTGTATTGAAAACTCTACCTATATAGGGTGCCAGAGTTGATCAAAACATTTTGTAAAATTTCCTAGAAAAACCATTGTTTCCTGGATTGCATGATTTGATTTGATGAATGACTTTTTCTGGTGTTATAGGCGAGTCTAGATTGGTGGCCTTGTCACAAGATATTCCCAGGTATGGCAATTGGTCGAGAAACTTAGTAATTAGAGATTCATATCCTTAGCATTCTGAGGAGAACAGTTCCTCATAATATTTGGCGAACTCCTTGCCAATTCTTTCTGATTCATATATCGTGGGGCCCTATGCTGTTCTTATGGAGGATACCATTTCTCTTTTCCTCTCCTCCCTCAGCTTCCATGCTAGAATACTGTCAGCTTTATCCCCTTTTTTGTAATATTTCTGTTTAAGAAATGACATTTATTTCTCTGTGTCCTGGATGAGGAGGGTCCTGAGCTTAGCTTTGTAATGTTGTAATGGCCCGGTTGTATTTCGCCTATTCTCTTGTTCTCTCTGAGCAGTTCCTCTTTTTTCAATCTTTCTCTCTTTTCTGGGAGCCAATTCATATAAGAGTACCCCTCAATGCCCTCCCACAGGGTATGCAGCCCTACTTCCTCATTGATGTTTTGTTCGAAGTATTCTGTAATGTAGGTGAGGAGGGCTTGGGCAGTAGCCCGTTCTTTAAGCAGGCCATCATTGCACCTGCAGCTGTCCTATATCATCCACATCTCCCAATTGCCTACCCCAATCTTAACCAAATCATGGTCCGACCACAGAACTGGGATTACTTGACATTCCGAGATCAATCCCTTTTGGGTGTTGTCCACCAATATGAGGTCTATTCTGGAACATGAGTTATGAATAAGTGAGTAGTAAGTGAAAGGCCTGTCACCTTCTGTGGGTTCAATGAGGGAGTCTATGACTCCTAGATCCCGGTTCACCCTCTGGAATCCTCTGGAATCGCTATCTCTCTGCTCAGCCTTAGGTACTTCCCCCAGCCTTTTCCGGCTTAGTCCGAGGTCTAATACCATATTGAAGTTGCCCCCCACAACTAGGCTGCCCTCCACAAAAAGTGCCAATTTCTCTGTAACCCCCTCCCAGAAAGGAATTAGTCCTGCGTTTGGGCAGTAAACCGATCCAATTGTGACTAGCCTGTCCTTCGCCCTCCCCTTCACAAACACATATCGGTCATGTGGGTCAGCAAGCTCTTAATCCTCCTTCAATCTCAAACGGTTCAAAAAAAATATAGCCACTCTTCTTTATTTGGTTGGGCCTGATGACTTGAATACTTCCCCTACAGATTTTGCTCTCAAGTTTGGTAGTAACAGGATGTCCAGGTTTGATCTCTGAAATTCCCTAAGCACCATTGATGTCTTGGCTGAAGAGTTGACACCCCTTACATTCAGGGAGCCTATTGTTAAATCAAGGCACACACCTATGACTTGTTATTGCATTTAACCCAAGAAATTTGCCAACCCTGTGCCACCATCCCTGTAAAAATGTTACAACATATGTTGCGACTGAGACATTATAGAAACTAAAACAATTGAACTGAAACATTTGAACTGATAACATTTCTCCCCAATCATTTCCACTCCAGCCCCCTGGCCCCACAACACCCGGACGTCCAGTCCCTGAATGTTATCTAAACGCTGCTGAGGACTAGACCACCAATGGGTACTGAAGCATCAATCAAACATTTCACTGTACAATCTCTTTTGAGCCCCCCTTCCATCCACCTTCGCCATCACCACCCAGAACACCCTACCATTGTCACAATGGCCCGCCCACTACAATCTATGGAAATTTGGCCTGAGTCTTCAAAAACACCCCTAAATAAGGACAATACACATTTCTGTAAGTACTCTATGCCTCCCCTAGAAAAAACATACAGGTTTACATCTTTCCCGCAGTAGGGGTGTTCTGGTTTTTTAACTTTTGGGAGCCTGGGATACATCTTGTTTCACCCAAATTCCCTTTCCTTGGAGTCTCCCTGGTGTTATCAGGGGACTGACCTTGTCGTTCTGAGGACCCCAATCTTTCTCCCATGACCCTTTGTACATAATTTTCCATCACCAGTTTGTACATGTGGCCCTCATGTTCGAAGGAGATCGAAAAGGGGAACCGCCATCAGTACCTCACGCCCTTATCTTTAGGCATTGCGTGAGGGGGCACAGAGACTCTTCTAGCCAGGGTGAAGGTTGAAAGGGTTTGAAAGATTGATATCTCGGGCATTGCTATATCCTATAGGGACTTCTTTCCTTGCCTGGTCAAGGATCTTAGCCTTTTCTGCGTAGTAGTGAAAGCGGGCGAGGACAGTTCTGGGACCCTTGGTGCCTCCACCAGCTTCATGGGTTCGATCTATGATGGGTTACTCCATTGTGTACTCTCCAAACAGGGTTTTTATTACATTGTGGATGGCCCTTATGTCTCTCTCTGTCTTTCCTTCTTTCTCCAGAAATTCAAAGAATCTGAGGTTGTTCGGACACTCTCTATTCTCGAAGTCAGACATTTTAAGCACCATTTCACCTTCTCCCCTTTTAAATTGCGATAATCTCACGTCCATTTGGGATTCCATGATGTCTACCGATGATTGATTGATTTCGAGCCTGTGTATTCTATCATCTATTGAGTGCACCCTTCTATCAAGATAATATGTGATTTTACCGACCACAATAACAGAGTGGTAAATTTCATTGCGGAAAAAATACTGAAAAACAATGAATTCTTTTTATATTTTTTATTTGGAGGGCCGCCCCCCCCTTCAGGTCCTGTTATTGTACCCTTAAAACACCACCCCAAACCCATGCCAACACATTTTAACCCCTTTACCACATTACCCTTTATTTATTTAATTAATGTTTGCAGTGTTTTTCGGTATTATGGTCCACTCTGAAATGTCCCACTCAGTAATGTTTTAGATATATTGACAGGGTACCTTCTATCAAGTTTGTCCAGCTGAAGGCCATTGTCCGTCGTATGTCCCTAATCTCCACAGAGAGCGTGGCTATGTCCTTCTGTGTGGACATTGAATCTTTAACCATGTTTGCTCTGGGCTGCCTTCCGTTGCTAGGGACGAAGTAGACTGCTCAGAGAAGCGATACTTCTGCATGGCTGTCATCCAGGACATAAATAAGGAGTTCACCAATCTTCTATACCTGTCCTCCCCTGTACTGGGAGAAATCCCTAGCTTACCTTGAGTGGCTCTTAGAGTCCTTAAGAAGGCCCGCAGCACTGTCAGCCCTCATAAGTGTCTTTGCAGAGCGCTGGCACCTTACAGAAAGCATTGAGAGCAGCGTTTTGGACCCCCAACTGGGCCTCTACCCGAACATCACTGCGCAGGGCGTGAGAGAGCAGCTTTGTGCGCACGCGGTGAACTTCTCTATTTGCACAGTTAAGTGACTTTGCCCTGGGCGTGGTTAGAGTGCTTAGGCAGCCCAGCCTGGAAGCAATCCACTGATATTGAGCCCCAAAATCTGCCGAGCTGAAGGGGCGATGTCCTTTCAAAATCAGTCTCACTTGCGTTAACAGAAGAGTTGGAGACAGAGACAGCTTTTCCACCCACCTCGGTGCTGCTGTTAACCCAACGTTTTTGTTGCCAAGTAGGGATGTTGAAATGCTGGGGTCGCACCTTTTGGCAAGGTAAGCACTCTTTGGTCGTGCAACAGGGATTCAAGCCTGTTCCAATGTCGCTGGTCAATGTCAGTCACTCCTTTGGGGCCTCTCCTGCATTTGTGAGGGGGGAGAGATCTCAATGCAGACCCCCACTACCTTCCTCTTCACAGGGTTCTCTCAGGGAAGGTGAAAACCAGGATCGGAATTCCGGCTGACACAGATTTTTCGGTAAAGAAGCCTCAATTTCAGGGTATGCCCTTATGGAGCCAACACCTCGGTTTGATTTTGCAGAAAGGACCTCCCCACTGAGCGGCTGCCGTAGGTCAGCTCTTCCCACTGATTCGCCTTCCAGCTGCAACACCACATAGATCCAGTCGGAGCTTCTTCGCAGTTTGGACCTGCACGTTGAGCCAGGCCAGCTTTGCCCACAGCTATCTCCAGCTCAGATTCACCCATCGACTCCAGAATTGGAGTGAGTACGCCCCAGATTTTCCCCTCCAGATCTGCAAATGGGACGCTACAAGGGGGGACTCAGGTCCCCTTTGTGACCAATGCTAAGGGAGCAGAGTGGCTTATGATGCAATCGAATGCGTGCCCCCTGGTGTGTCTCTCACTTTTTTATTTTTAAAGCAGAGCAGTGGGGTGGGCACCCAGTGGGGCTTGTGGCCGGCCCCTGCTTTGGGCAGGCACTGACCTGAGAGTGTGGTCAGGCCATGCTCGCACAGGCTCTCCAATGAGCAACACTACATGTAGTTGTAGAGTGGCACCTGCCATGAATGAGGCTCCGGCCATTCTGGGGAACGTAGTCTTTTGAGGGCGTTCATACAGTGTAACTCATAGTGCAACCGTGGAGAAGAAGTTCTGTGAAGGCTTCCTCACTAAGCAAGGCAATGTAGTTATGTACTTGAATCAGGCATCTGTCTGAGTGAGGCAGGGTGAACCCTCTGATGTGTGGCCCTACTGAGGTCTCTGTAATGAGAGAGGCAGATTGCTTTTTTCTGGGTAGCAATGTTATTGAGCGTGGCAGGGGTACCCTTGAAAACGTAGCCCAGTCTCCTTATCTTCTTTGAGTGAGGCAAAATGTTTTATGGGATATATGATGCTGTGAATGCATCGCCAGTGAGTGACTCATGCCGGGAAAGCTGTACCAGGTGAGGCAGGGTGCATTCTGGAACTGTGATCTAATGTGGAGGGCTCCATACTGAATGAAACAGTGCATTATGCGACATATCATCATGTGGGGAAATAGGCCCAGGGAGCAAGTGCACTAAGCAGCTGCCAGTCCTGTGCAGCTCTCTCTACTAAGGCAGTGTGAATTCTGGGATATTTTATTGGTTTTGGGGCACTGCACTGGGTGGACAGTGTGTGTATTCCAGAATAGGAAGTCATTTCTGGAGCATCTGTTCTGAGGAAGGCTGAGAATAGAATGGGATATGTATTCCTGTGGGTTCTCTGTATTGAGTGAAGGATTAAACATTGTGCCATTTGCTGGGGGTACGTGGATATATGATGCAAAAACATGGCATGTGATGTGACTTCTATGGAATGGGCTTTGCTCTAATAAAGCTCGACCATTTGGCCTGGTCAATGTTTCTTCCAAAATTAGAAGGTCCCAGTTAGGTCTAAAAAAATGCATATGAATTACTGCCCAGCAGAGTTTGTTAGAAAAGTGCTTTGAAAGCACACATGCTTGTTATCACTCATGGTGGCACGCTGTCACTCCAGGGACAAATATCTCCCTTTAATGCAGAGGTGGCACTGCCTGCCAATGTGGCAAATAAAGTTTAACACTGATATACAAAGCAAGCTGTGAATCTTCACTGGCATAATATCATTATTATTATTATCATTATTATTGTTATCATTATTATTATTATTTGTATTTTTTTTACAGTCCATTTGTTTTTTTTTTCATTCCTGACGTTACAGAACTAAACCAAAATCAAAAATGCATTAATTCCACCCTTTACTTACATTTCATAACAGAAATATTTACATGAACACATAGCAGACAGATCACTCTAGCACACAACTTTCCTCCCTCATAAGCTGACATCTCCTTTCCTGACCCTTCTCCTTGCTCCCTACCTTGAACTATGCAATATCATCTCTGACTTTTTCGAAAACAAAGTTCAGGCCCCAAATACAATCATCTCTTAGATTGTCAAATAGGATGCTGCCCCAGGATGTACCGGGAGACTTAGCTCCCCCCCTCATGCCTCCTCCTTAAGCATCCTCTCTTTTCCCAGATGCTATGGTCAATTCACAACTTCAAAAGGTTAAATCTAGCGAGTCCTCCGTTGACTCCATCCCAGCTTTGGCAATCACTGCATGCACCCTGAAATAGACTCCCTTTATCAGCGATATTATTAATGACTCAATTTACGAAGGTTTGGTTAGAACCTCATTTAAAACCACTCTATTTAGACCACTTCTGAAAAGACTAATCTAGACCATTCTGCTGGTCATTGCTGAGGTCCTTGACACCTGTCCAGATACTAATGGGCTACCCGGTTCTATCTGGGTTTAGACCACATTCTGGCACATTGGGTGCCTTAATGGAGAAATGAGCAACCTGTTGGCTACTGCTGATTAGGGCAAAACCGTGTCAAATGTTACTCGAGTAAGGATGTCTACACTCCTGTGGTGAGACTAATTTCTGATAGATAGGATAGGTCCACAGTTGTCAACTAAGGCAGGGGCGGCTCGTCCATAATCGGGAAAGGGGTGTCAACCTGCCACCCAATCTGGGAGAACCAAGCCAGCCCTCTGACACAGAACACTCTCCCTCAGCTGTTTGCTGCAGCTGTGGGTGCGCTCCTGAGTGGGCTTTAACTGTCAAAGAGAAACACGGTTTTCCTTTGGCAGTTTGGGTTCAACAGGGCCGATATCCCATGAGCCATACAAGCCGGGGACATTTTGCTTCCCCAGCCTTACATAGCCCATTGTGACATCATGCTGGAGAACTGTATGTTTGAATGTGTGTACGGTGCTCCTGCACCTCCCAGCACATTGAGGCAGCACTTGGTTCTATGAGTGCCCCAGCTCCTCTGCACATTTGCAGGAACCAGCCCCTGCTTCTTGGTTCCTGTTCATGCTGCGCGGGCGCAATAAGGCTTTCAAGTGAGGCGATGTGTGGTGCAGAGCCCAGTTCAGGGCAAGAAGTAAGGAAAAAAAACAAGTATGGATGTATGCTTGTGTGAATAACAAGTGTATGGTGTATGGGTGTGCATGTGAAGCAGCAAGCGTATAGTGTGTGAGTGAATGAGTGAGTGAATGTCTGCATGCTTGCATTTGTGCGCTTGCATTTGTGCTGAGCCCCCAGAGTGCTGATTCGGATTAGGGTGCAAACATCATAAGAGTTATTACATAGCTGGACAGGCATTTGGTGGAGCTAGTCCTGCTGCATATTTCTACTGAGGCATGGCATTATTTACTGAGTATCAAAGGTAAAGCAACCACGGCAAGCACTATTACGTGACTAGACCGGCATGCTTTGGTGCAGCCAGCCTAGCTATAATTTCAGATTGTGGCGTGCCATTTTTACTGGGCATCAGGGGTGAAGCTAACATTATGAAACGTTGCCATACTGGCCTACACTGGTGCAACCAGTCTGGATGTGGTTCCTTATTGTGGCATGGAATTTTTACTGGCAAAGCCAACAGCAGTATGCTACATGTGGATGCTAGCATACATTGGCCGATTCAGCTTGTACTCGTTTGCTTATAGTATCAATAAGGGCTATATGCGCATAGCAAAACTGAGGATGTTCTTATATGTGAATACTGGCATATATTGAGGCATACAGGAGAGGAAACATACAGGCACAGCCAGTGTGAAAATGTTTTTATACTGGAAGATATTGTGGGAAAAGGCATCATGAAAATGCATTGGGACATGCTGCTGCTGGGTGACTTGCATCTATTGAATGTTTTTATGTGCTACCCTAAAAAAACGATTGCAAACTGTCTGGCTTTTTACCCAATTCTTCACAGAAAGTTTGCCATTTAATACACCATTTTAACCCATTACTTTAAAAATGTTCTTGGTGAAGAAGCCCCCTATCCACACTTGGTTGGTTCAGACTCCATAGCTACGCTCCTGCATATGCATGGGAAATATTTACGACCCTCCAATAAAAATGTTCACCAGCTGCTGCAGATGGATCCTTCAGTGCCCCTCCCAAGACCTCAGTCTCTTGCACAGGCTTGGCCCTATCCCCTGTACCTTTAAATGTATTAATGCCTCATTTGATCTCCCTCGTTGATTTCCATGATCTGGTCTGTCTAACAAGGTCAGGGGTCTGACCCTGTCAAGGTGGGCCAAAGGCCCCTGTGATCCTGGGATAAGCAGAATACCAGGGAAACCTAAGAGTCAGAGGTACTCCAGGTTTTTTGTGGGGCAGTTGAGGGGGATCCTTGTGCCTGGTCCCCGGCATGTGTGAAGCCATGCCTGTCCGATGGTGCCCCTTTCCAGACTCAATGCCTATCAGTCTCTGCCCTGGCCAGGTCTCTTTCTTTTCTATTTCAGAAAGATCTAGACACCCTATACCTACCAGGATGCACCAGACACCTCAGAACACGGGAGTGGATAATGAGTCCTGGAAGGCAGCCCCACCCAGAGAACTACAAGTATCAAAATGACCCTCTGACCAATAGAGAAGGCCTACCTGGAACTGGTTGCCCTAATGGCAATGAACTATCCTTCTCCATTCAGGAGCCAAATGGGAGAGACTGCACCTAGCCAAGAAACCCCACACCGGCTATAGGGGAATAGAGGGGCACAGTGGCAGAGCTGGAATCAGAATGGAGCTGCCCAGCACTAGGATTTGCAATTGAACACTCTCCAAAACAGAGCGAGAGAGAGAAAGAGAGAAAGAGAGAGAGAGAGAGAGAGAGAGAAAGAGAGAGAGAGAGAGAGAGACAGAGAGGGGGTGAGGGTGTATAGAGATGAGACAGGTATAGGGTGAGCAGAGTGAAGAAGACGTTTACAGATGGTCATCAGGAGGAAAGGCATGCCAGAGCATCCAGACTACCCCGCCAGGTCTCCTAGAGAATAGACAGTAGGGGTACCCTGGCTACTGTGAACATGTGTAGTATCAAGACCTTGTCTAGCAGGGAGCTTGGGCTAAGGGACCATCCGTGTGGTCGGAGCCTCAATGGTATCTTTTTTGTATACATTTTTCTAATAAAAACTGAAAATGTATTTCTGGAGTAAAGTGGACATTGTCACACCTGTCAATGATATGCTGATGGCACACAGATCTATCTAGCACTGGATTGCAGCCTGGGACAAATCGAGATACTAGCAAGATTCTTCAAGTCAACTTAATGCCAGGAAAACAAAATCATATTTTCTGTAGGACAAAGTGTGCTTAACGCCCTTCCTTCCCACCACTGCTCTGTCCTTCCCTCCCCTTTCCCACAAAATAGTCCTCATAGAGAAAGTAAAAAAGAAGAGAATGTGACAAGTCTCTGTTCTCCCCTTTAAGACTCAAACTAGCAAAACAATAAAGGAAGTTTATTTCGAAATCTCAAATTTAAGACCGTTCTCCCCTCTTTCTTAAAAGAGGACGTGGCCTCTCTGTGGGGCTTGCTTTGACAACTGCAATGCCCCCTACTGTTGTCCTCCATCCAACCTGATACACAGCTCCCCCAGGTCACACAGAACACAACTGTCAGATCTGTGTGGGGAGTTAGGAAAAGCGATCATACCTCTGAGCTTAGGAGATCTGTCCATTGGCTACCCATTGCAGAAAGAGCCCAGTCACTCTTCACACTTCCAGGACCACTAGCGTAGGTAGCTTATGTTTCACGGTGCAAGCTTCAATGACCTGCAACAGCATCCCTCTTGGCATCAGGTCAAAAGACAAATGTTCCATCTTCAGAAAAGACCCACTTTTCTTTTATTAATTCAGCTGCCCCATTCCCTCACTGGCTGTGCTGCTTATGCCTTGAGACGGTTCAACCGATACTAATATGCCTTATCAATTCTTTGCCATTCCGTTCAAGTATTAATATATAGATGATTTAAATTATGTCTCTGAGGAGCACAAGGATGTACTTTTTAACTTCCGTGGACACAGAGCAAGTATTATCGTGAGCACAAACTCATCGGTAATGATGTGGTGAAAAATCACCGGTAGGACATAAATCGTTGAGCCAAGGGCAAGGTGGCCCAGGGGTGGGTTCATGCCAGAGGGATGGGTGGTGGACCTGCATCCACCGCAACCCTCATACCAGCATAAGAAGCAGGGCCTGTGAGGGTCCCAGCACTTGCCCAACTGGCATTGAAGGTCTAAACAGTGCGGAGCCTGAATCACTTGAGCATGTAACAAATCGCTCGGTTACCACACTTTGTGTTTGCGCAGGTGCTGCATGCAGAAGAGGGCGCGGGAACGGTGGAAGCTGGGAGGTCTACCAGGGTGGTGGTTTTCCGATACACAAAAATGCATGTGTAGGCAAAAGAATGGCAGAAAGTAACATGCTACCCTTGACAGGACATGTGCCATGCAGCGTTTAAGCGTTATGCACACAACTCCCTATTTATATCGCTTTGAGGAGAGCACATTCATGTGGAGCGTAAAAGAAGTGCAAATCCCAAAATTCCAAACATGAAGTCCACAAAGCAATGCCCATTCACAATAATGACATCCAGACAGGATCAATAACTCTCAGCACTGAGTCAATAATGAAAATGCAACAAGGCCACTTCAACTAGAAATCTCGGGAGAAGGATCTCCATCCAGTGACAATAGTATGTTTGCAACACTGACTCCAATAGATATGTTAATGTTAAAGGGCTCTTGTACCGTGCATATCACCATTGGAATGGTCGCCTGACGTTCTGGTGGATTTGAAAGGGGAGGGTAGGGGCGGGAGTGGAGGGTGTTAGTAGGGAATAGCTGCAATAGGTAGAGTGAGAGTTATGAGTGTGGCGAGTGTGTTGCTGTGTGCGGAACTCTGAGCATTTTGATATTGACACAGAGTCTTTCCTCGCCCTCTATCGTTGAAGAAGGTGGCCGATACTTCAAAACCTACCCATAAAGCGTAGCACAGCGCTGTGCGGCAAGTGTGTTGCTCTGTGCGGAACTCTGAGCATTTTGATATCGACACTGAATCTTTCCTCGCCCTCCATCGTTGAAGGATGTGGCCAAAACTCCAAACCCTACCCGGAAAGCGTAGCGCAGCGAGTTGCTGTGTTTCCGTGCTTTGCTGCGCCACTGTCAAGGTCGCATTTGAATTCCGGATGGTTTGCCGCATGGGAGAAGGAGATTAGACGTTCTTCGGAGGACTCGGATTTAAAAGCTGATAAAAAATGTTAAGAGATGGAAAGCGGCGTGAGTTGTCCCAACGTGGAGCCGGGTAGAGATTAACGATTTTAAAGTACTTTTGAATCTGCCTTCCCACACCAACACTGAGTCGCTCACCTTAATAGAAAAGGGTTCTCTGTCCACCCAAGGAGCCAAAGTGGCTTTCAAAGAGAGTTATGCTGCAGTCTTGTCTGGTAGTCTGCAAATCTGTAAAGAAGACCTTGATCTGCATGAAGTAGAGCGGATAAAGGAGGTGTTTATTGCGAGTCGGCTGCAAGGGTACGCATATTACCCGAATTAGTATATTTTTCTCAAGAGTGTCTTAGCTCTGATCCTCAAAGTAGTAAATATCAATCGCAAAGCAGAGTATACAGTATACAGTTAAAGTCCAGTTTGACCTTTTCTAAATTAAGATTGCTTCACTTCGAACAGTATTTCCAACTATTTGCGTGAAAAGCGAGTGGTCAATCCGAGACTTTGGGAGGACACTTATAGTGAAGCTGAGCATCTGGATTGGCAAATATTTACTAACTAAAATTGATTGTGCAAAACATTTTGGATTTACGCGATCACTAGTCCCTCGAAGGAGACTGATTGGGATGATTAATCTAATAAATCAGCAAGGTGTTTTGTGTCTCTTCCATGTTTCGAGATTAAAGAAGATGGGCGTCTGTGGGCCAAGGGCCTTTGAGCCAATCAGTAACTTTTAAATCATTCCCATACCGGTGACTGTGGGCTGAGAGCCTTTGAGCCAGGTGGAGGTTCAACCCATAAGCCATCCTGGTGACTGCGGGCCAGGTGCCTTTGAGCCAGTTTGGAAATCAAATTACAGCCAACTGGGTGACTGTGGGCCTGGAGCCTTTGAGCCTGTTGGTAGATCGAGTTGCAGCCAAATGGGTGACTGTGGGCCTGGAGCCTTTGAGACCATTGGAAGCACATTTCTTTCATTCCAATTAGTGGACTAAGAGCGGGTCGATCTCTTGGAACTAAATGGATATAGCGCACGACCTGCAAGCATATAAGCTGTTCACTATTTAGGGGGCAAGTCTATCGTGGTTAGAGTACCTCATTGTACCAACTTAGTCTTTCTGGAGATAGTAAGTCATGTCCCAAATGTACTATCTAAGGAGCGGGCTCTTGGAGGATGATTTAAGAGCCGCTGAATTTGTGAAACCTGTGCCAACCCACAAGACAAAATAATACCATCTAAGGGCCCGTTTGCTCAATCGTCTCTGAGCGCCCAGCAAAGGAAGCTAGCCTGTCCAGACTCTGCAATAAGGGTGCTTGAAACTAACCGCGAGATGGACGCAGACCCTCGCACTAATACTTTAAGAATGAAATCGCTATTGGTGTGGTATTCACCCTGACAGCTACCATCATGACAAAAATCAATAAAAAACGTTTTCCCCAGAAAGGAAATGCCAAAGTGCAGGGGATATTTATCAGTGTGATGTAGGCTAAGAAAAGGATGATTGTGAACATACAAAACATGATGCGTACAATAGCAGTAGTTCACTGAAGAAGGAGCATAGCAAGTAGTGTGAAATAGCAATAACATCTATTCCCATAGCTTCAGGCCTAGCTTTTTAGTCCCATACAGATGCCTGGAGGCTCGGGATGAATACTATAGGCAAAGAGTAATAATGGGAAGTCCCCAGAGGAGGAGATACCTGGTGAAGATTCATATAAAGGGGCTAATGAAGCTACCCTTTCAGCACTAAACTGTGTGTTAAATTCCCTGGTGAATGATTTTAAGCTTTTAAGGGGAGAAGTACAAGCACAGTCAGGGGCACTGCTCAAACTCACTCGGGAAGTTGGCTCATGTGAAAGCTCAATGGTAGGCTTAGAATCCGCCATAAATGAAAATCTTTTTGTGCAGCTGGCGGTATTAGAATTAGACATCAAACAGCAGTCAAAGGGAATGGATGAACTAAAAGGTAAATGGTCTAATACCCAAAGTGCTATTGATACACTGACCGTGTCGGTGGATTCGGTGGTGAAGGAAGCCCAAAGAAGGTCAGGGACAGGATTAGGATTAGAGAATACCAATCAGGAACAGGAAATATTAGAATTTAGTGATACACCACTCTCTGAGTCCGTGATGGAGGAATTTATTCGCATGGCACAGTCCTGCGACCTCCAAGGGGATAAGGAAGAAGGGGGTGTGCTGCTAATTGACCAAACAAAAGAAGCCGTAAGTGAGCAGGGGATTAAACCAACCAAAAGTAATGGGAAAACAAAAAAGAATAAGAAAAGAAGTGCAGACAGGGTTTGTAATGTACCTCCAAGTACAGTCTCTAAACAAAAAACAAATCGGAAAACTCCAAAGAAAAACGACTCTGCTATAGTGCAGTTTGTAAAATCCATTACAGCTGATAATAACCTGGTACGGTCCAAGTGTTCAGAAGGAAAAGAAGAGCGGGTGACCAGGGTCAAGGAAACAAGATCTAAAATAGACCCCCAAAATAGGACTGTCAACTACTAAATCAACTATTGGAGTTCAAACTATGACCCCATAGATACCCCTAAGAATAGCCCCCATATTTCTAAAGAAAAAGCTAAATACTACTCCCTGTGGGGGATCGATAGCTCGGGGGGAAATAGAGAGTATGGTGGACATGGTAACCATTAATAACATAGCTAATAATTTAAGGGCGTTAGAATCTAAAAAGAGCGCTAATCAAACCGTAAAATTGACACGTTCTGGACTACCCAATCCAATGGGAAATGGAGAAGGCCAAAACATAGAGTTCAATAGAAATGAAGGGCGGTACCATACAAGAAGATCCCGTTATGGATACAAACCCCTCTGAAATATTGGTTAAATGGATTGATGCTAGAAAAATGCAAAATCATTGAATATAAGTGAAATCCTGTCGATTTTTCGGCGAGTGGACAAATTATTCTTGCTCTGAACCCATGATATTTGATACGTAAAATTCCCTGACTTAAGAAACAACAGTATCTCAGAATTGGTTATGTTATGTTATGTTATTTTGCATTTATATAGCGCCTTATATACCATTGGTATGGTCTGAAGGCGCTGGTAGGTTGAACGCCCTCGGGAACCGGAGTTCGGGTCAGTAGAGAGAGAAGAGCGAGTCAAAAGTGCGTGTGTGCACCAGGTATGTGTGCAGCTGGTGCGGAATTCAGATGGTAGCTGCTTCTTAGCGGTAGGTGTGGTGGTTGAGAGATCAGCAGTATGTGTTCGCTCTGGCTGGCTTTATCCAGGACGAATGTGGCTGCGTTAGGCCTGAGGAGAACGCCTGGCTGGTGGGTGTGAGACCAGCAGTGTTTACATAGAGTGTTGTGGAGTGAGCGGGAGATGTAGATATGAGAACAGTTATACCGAATGGTGTCATAGTATCTCTGTGTTCTAGTTGAGTGGTGATGTAAGGGAGAGAGTAGGCGTGAGGTGTGTTATGATAAGTACTCTTTCAAAATGTTCACTGCATTCTAAAACATATTATGTATGTCACGCAGTTCCGAGCGGGCAGGTCCGTTCTATTCATTTTGTTCATTTCAGGCGTTTGGGATTGTACTACACATTCATGCTTGCTTGACTTATTCTTCTCCAGTGTGCCTCACATATGCTCTCATGTGTTCCAGAAGTGTGCACTCCTGTCTTTCTTGTGCGTGCATTCCAGTCTACCCAGCGTAGTTTTAGGGGAAGAGCCAGGTTTTCAGTACTTTGCGGAAGGCCGTTAAGTCTTCAGTTAGGCGGATGTGGGGTGGGAGCGAGTTCCATAGGGTTGGGGCTAGCGTTGAGAATGATGATCCGCCTAACCTGGTTGAGTTTGTCTTAGGGATTACTAGGAGGCCGGCTGAGCTTGATCTTAGGGTGCGAGTGGGGTGATAAGGTATTAGCTTGTCTTGAAGATATTGCGGTCCGGTTTTATGTAGTGCTCGATGGGAGAGGCATAAGGTTTTGAAAGCTACCCTACGGGCTACTGGAAGCCAGTGCAATGTCTTAAGGGCTGGGGATACGTGGTCTCTTGGACCGAGCGCGAGTAGCATTTTGGCTGCCGCGTTTTGTGCTCTTTGGAGTTTGTTTAGTTGGTAGGCATGAATTCCGAGGTATAGGGAGTTACCGTAGTCCAGTCTTGATATGACAATTGATTGGACCGCGGAGACTCTGTTGGGGAATGAGAGATATGGAAGGATGCGCCTAAGATTTTTGAGGTGGTAGTGGCAGGATTTTGAGACATTGTTGACTTGGCGCGAGAGTGTTAGGTCGGAGTCTAGGGTGCATCCAAGATTTTTCACTGTGTTGGAGGGTGTCGGTGAGTTGCCCATGGCGGGAGGACAGGGTATTGGGTGCGGAAGAAGATCTAGATTGCCGCAAATCATGATTTCTGTTTTGGAGGGGTTTAGTAGGAGGTGGCTTTGGGTCATCCAGAGTTCTATGTTAAGGAGGCAGGATGCCAGGTCGGGTCGGGAGTCAGGTTTCGAGTTCGGGATTTTTAGAATTAGTTGAGTGTCGTCGGCGTAGTTGTAACACAGGATGTTGTGTGCACGAATTATTGGTGGGAGGGTGATCAGGTAAAGATTGAACAGGAGGGCGGATAGACATGCTCCCTGAGGGACTCCCGTGTCGACAGGTCGGGGTTGTGAGGTAAAGCTGGAGAGTGTCGTTATTTGGTGCCTGTCTTTGAGGAATGAAGCTATCCATTTAAGGGCGGTTCCGCGGATTCCTATGGAGTGGAGTCGGTCTAGGAGGATTGAGTGATTGATCGTGTCAAAGGCGGCCGATAGGTCGAGGAGGATTAGTGCGGCGCATCCGGCGGAGTCTGCTGTCATTTTAAGGTCATCCCAGATCGAGGTTAGGGTGGTTTCAGTTCCGTGGCGTGATCTGAAACCTGATTGGGCTGGGTCTAGGAGGTTGTTGGTTTCGACAAAGGAGTTTAGTTGGGAGTAGGCGGTTCGGTCAATGAGTTTGGCAAGGAACCTAGTGTTTGAGATTGGGCGGTAGTTTTTGGGCTCGAGTGGATCGAGCAATGGTTTTTTAATTAGAGGTTTGACGTGTACCGTTTTGAATGCGTCGGGGAAAGTACCGGAGGAGAGGGAGGAATTTATGATAGATCTTGCGTATTCTCCTGCGCAGGTTGAGGCAAAGATTTCTTTAAGGGTTGTGGCTGGGCAGGGGTCCAGTGGTGAACCAGAAGGTTTGTGGGCAGATAGCAGTTTGAGAAACTGTTCTGGCGATATTGGACTAAAGGATTCAAACGTTGGTTGCGTGGATGTTACGGTTGCAGGGCTGGGCGGTATGGGCGGAGGATTGCTCGGTGGCTGAAGTTGAGCCATCTTGGTGTTTAGAGTTTTTGTTCTTTCGATAGCCGTGTTGTGAAAGTGGAGGGAGAGAGAGTCGCACAGCGATTGTGTGGCGGTTGGGCTGGTTGTATTGCAAGCAGGGTTGGTGAATTCTGAGATGATTTTGTGGAGTGCTTTGCTTGGGTTTTTGCAGTTTAGGATTCGGGTGTTGTAGTGGGCTTTTTTTGCTTTCCGGATTCCGGACTTATATTGATAGAGGTGACGGGCCAAGGTGGTCCTGTTTTCGTGGGTTTTCTCTTTCTGCCATTTGCGTTCTAGGCATTTGTAAAGTCGTTTAGTGGTCTTCAGCTCGGGAGTGAACCATCTGGGGAAAGGGGCGCAGCGGGTTGATGGTTTGCATGGGGGGGTGAGTCGCAAAAGAGGTGCGTTGAGCCATGAGTCAAGGGCCTCAGGGGTTAAATTGTTGCCGGGAAGGCAGGTCGGTGGTGGAGATTGGAGGAGTGCCTCGGCTAAGTCCGGGGTGATCGTTAATTTTTTCCAGCATTTGCGTAAGATTGGAGGTTCGGGTGCAAGTACGGGAATGGGGTCAGGTGAGTGGATGGTGAACGAGAGAATGAAGTGATCTGACCAGATGATTGGGGTTGGGGGCTTAAAATGAATCAGGGTGTTGGAGCTAAAGATGGCATCGAGGGTGTGTCCTTTGTAATGGGTAGGACCGTTTATGTGGGGTTGGAGATTAATTGCATCTAAACCGTCAACCAGGGAGTGTGTCATAGGGTTGGTGGGGATGTCGAGCCATATGTTGAAGTCACCAAGGAGGGTGAGGTTGGAGTGGTTTAGTTGCATGGTGGCGATTGAGTCGCAAAGGTTGTTTGCGAATTGTCTATCGTAACCAGGGGGCCTGTAGATTATTAAGAAACTGTGAGAGAGCGATGGGGAGAGGGAAAGTTTAACGAGGAGAGATTCGCAGGAAGGGATGGAGGGTTGGTTGTCGATGATCGAGGCGCGGAAGAGAGATTTGAAGACGAATGCTACCCCGCCTCCTCTGGATGGACGGTTCAGTGGGATGAGGGAGTAGTCAGGGGGAAAGGCTTCACTAGCGATTGGGTTGAAGTCATTGGAGAACCAAGTTTCGGTTATGAAAACTAGGTCTGGTTTGACAGATGTGAGGAGGTCATAGATGCAGTGTCTGTTTTTTGCTACGGAACGGGCGTTAAAAAGGATACAGTTCACATCGGCAGGCAATTTAGGTGTGGGTGCTGGACCGGGGTGTGGCGGTGGCGGAGAGGGCTGAGGAGGGGGGTTAAAGTCGGTGATGCTAGAAGGGAATAGTGGGCGGGCTGAAAACTTGGCAGGTTCCTGGCGGGGCTGAGTGACTTGGTGTGATACGATGATTGGATTTGGGTTGGGTGATTTGGGGAAGGGGTGTGGGCGGGGGGGAGTTTCAGTTGCAGTTGATGAGAAATCGAGGGAGAGGGGTTTCAGGAAGGGGGAGGCCACGGGGGAAGGCGGAGAATGCGGGTGAGAGGGGGTGGGTCGGGACAGGGGAGGTGAGGAGTGCTGAATGATTGAGGGGGACCAGGCGCGTTTCCTCTTTAGTTTCTTTGCTGCGACAGGTGTGTGGGAGAGGGTAGGGGGTTCAGAGGGGGAGAGGGAGGCAGCTTCGGTTCGTGCTAGGGCTCGGCGCGCAGTTTTTAGGGAGGGGAAAGAGTGCTGTCTGGGGGGGAAGGTGGCAGGGGTATAAGGGCAGGGCGGTGGGTGGGTGATTTCCGGGTGGGGTGTGATAGGTCTGATGGAGAGGGGAGCGGGTGTGGGCCATGCTGGCGGGTCGGGGGTGGAGTTCAGGGGATGAGTGGATTTAGGGTGAGTGTTTCGCCATCGTGCTCCTCTGGCTTGGTGTTTGGACAGGGGAGTGGCTGCTTGTGTGGAGGGGGGTGGGGTGGTACGGGAGGGAGGGGTTGGGAGGGGAGGTAGATCGGAGAGTGGGGGTGGTCCCCTGCGGTCGTTTCTGGCAGGCTCAGGTGGAGTGGGTGCGCTCATGATTGGTGCTTCTAAATGTAGCTGGGAACACTTCTAGGTGCAGTTGGGAGTACTTCTAAAGTCGGCTTTCTCAGAGAGTCTATTGGGCGCAACTTCTAAATGCAATTGGAATTTAGATGCAATTTAGAATACTTCTAAAATCAATTTTGTCAGAGAGGGCGCAACTTTCTTAGAGATGCTATTGGGCGCAACTTCAAGATGCAGTTTGGAACACTTCTAGAATCAAACTTTTCTCAGAGAGGCTATTGGTCACAACCTCTAAATGCACTTGGGTACACTTCTTGACGCAATTGGGAACAGTTCTAAAGTCAGCTTTCCTCGGAGAGGCTATTGGGCGTAACTTCTAAGTGTAGTTTAGAGGTTCTAGGTGCAGTTGAGAAACACTTCTAACTTCCAAAACTTTTCAGGAGAGGCTAATGTGCGCAACTTCTGAATGCAATTGGGAACAGTTCTAAAACAACTTTTCTCCGAGAGGCTTTTGGACGCAGCTTCTAAATGCCATGGGAACACTTCTATAATCAAATCTTTCTCAGAGAGGCTGTTGGGCGTAACCTATAAGGTCCAGTTGGGAACACTTCTTTAATCAAATTTTCTTAGAGATGCTGTTGGGCGCAACTTCAAATGCAATTGGGAATACTTCTAAGATCAGCTTTGTCAGAGAGGGCGCAACTTTTCTTAGAGATGCTGTTGGGCGCAACTTCAAAATGTAGTTTGGAGCACTTCTAGAATCAACTTTCTCAGAGCGGCTATTGGGAGCAACTTCAAATGCAATTGGGGACGCTTCTAAAATCAACTTTTCTCAAAGAGACTAATTGGGCGCAACTTCTAAGTGCAGCTGGGGACACTTCTAAAATCAACTTTGTCAGAGAGGCTATTGGGCGCAACTTCAGATGCAATTGGGGACGCTTCTAAAATCAACTTTTCTCAGAGAGACTAATTGGGCGCATCTTCTAAGTACAATTGGGGACACTTCTAAGATCAACTTTTTCAGAGAGGCTATTGGGTGCAAGGTCTAAAATCGACTTTCTCAGAGAGGCTATTGGGTGCAACGTCAGATGCAATTGGGGACACTTCTAGAATCAACTTTCTCAGAGAGGCTATTGGGCGCAACTTCATATGCAATTGGGAACACTTCTAAAATCAACTGTCAGAGAGGGCGCAGCTTTCTTAGGGATGCTATTGGGCGCAATTTCAAATGCAATTGGGAACACTTCTAAAATCAACTTTGTCAGAGAGGGCGCAACTTTTCTTAGAGATGCTATTGGGAGCAACTTCAAATGCAATTGGGGACACTTCTAAAGATCAACTTTTTCAGAGAGGCTATTGGGTGCAAGGTCTAAAATCAACTTTCTCAGAGAGGCTATTGGGTGCAACGTCAGATGCAATTGGGGACACTTCTAGAATCAACTTTCTCAGAGAGGCTATTGGGTGCAACTTCAAATGCAATTGGGGACACTTCTAAAATCAACTGTCAGAGAGGGCGCGACTTTCTTAGGGATGCTATTGGGCGCAACTTCAAATGCAGTTTGGAGCACTTCAAGAATCAACTTTCTCAGAGCGGCTATTGGGAGCAACTTCAAATGCAATTGGGGACACTTCTAAAGATCAACTTTTTCAGAGAGGCTATTGGGTGCAAGGTCTAAAATCAACTTTCTCAGAGAGGCTATTGGGTGCAACGTCAGATGCAATTGGGGACACTTCTAGAATCAACTTTCTCAGAGAGGCTATTGGGTGCAACTTCAAATGCAATTGGGGACACTTCTAAAATCAACTGTCAGAGAGGGCGCAACTTTCTTAGGGATGCTATTGGGCGCAACTTCAAAATGCAGTTTGGAGCACTTCTAGAATCAACTTTCTCAGAGCGGCTATTGGGAGCAACTTCAAATGCAATTGGGGACGCTTCTAAAATCAACTTTTCTCAGAGAGACTAATTGGGCGCAACTTCTGAGTGCAGTTGGGGACACTTCTAAAATCAACTTTGTCAGAGAGGCTATTGGGGGCAACTTCAAATGCAATTGGGGACGCTTCTAAAATCAACTTTTCTCAGAGAGACTAATTGGGCGCAACTTCTAAGTGCAGTTGGGAACACTTCTAAAATCAACTGTCAGAGAGGGCGCAACTTTCTTAGAGATGCTGTTGGGCGCAACTTCAAATGCAATTGGGGACACTTCTAGAATCAACTTTCTTAGAGAGGCTATTGGGTGCAACTTCAAATGCAATTGGGAACACTTCTAAAATCAACTTTTTCAGAGAGGCTATTGGGTGCGACGTCTAAAATCAACTTTCTTAGAGAGGCTATTGGGTGCAACTTCAAATGCAATTGGGAACACTTCTAAAATCAACTTTTTCAGAGAGGCTATTGGGTGCGACGTCTAAAATCAACTTTCTTAGAGAGGCTATTGGGTGCAACTTCAAATGCAATTGGGAACACTTCTAAAATCAACTTTTTCAGAGAGGCTATTGGGTGCGACGTCTAAAATCAACTTTCTCAGAGAGGCTATTGGGCGCAACTTCAAATGCGACTTGCAATGAGCGGCTAATTGGGGACACACCAGAAAAGTAGTAGATTGAGTGGTAGGGTAGTATGGCGAGAAATAGTTGTTTCTGTCTCCGCCCTTGCCACACTTACTTGTTGGTGTCTTCTTGCTTCTCCTGCGGATACCTGCAGATACGCCTTGGAGCCGTCACTGTAGGAGCCGTCCTTTGCCTTGGGTCCTTAGCCGAGGGGCTGCCGGGCAGAGGGCTGCCCAGGAGGGACTGTGAATGAGTGCTCGATCTTCAGTGGGGACCAATCAGGGCGCAGGGGAGGGTCGGGAGGCGGGATTGAGAGGCTCCAGGAAGCGGGAGGGAACGAGGGTTGCGGGGTGGAAAACGGGGCCTGGGGCTGGAAAATGGGGTTTTCAGTGCGGATGCACTTGCGTTCCCAAATGCTCAGGCACAAATGGGGGGAGAAACTCACCGCAGCAGCACAAAGGGGCCACGGATGTTGTGGCCGTGTGTTCTTACCCAAGGAGGGACCGGGGGCCAATCAGGGCGCAGGGGAGGGTCGGGAGGCGGGATTGAGAGGCTCCAGGAAGCGGGAGGGAACGAGGGTTGCGGGGTGGAAATCGGGGCCTGGGGCTGGAAAATGGGGTTTCCAGTGCGGATGCACTTGCGTTCCCAAATGCTCGGGCACAAATGGGGGGAGAAACTCACCGCAGCAGCACAAAGGGGCCACGGATGTTGTGGCCGTGTGTTCTTTCCCAAGGAGGGAGCGGGGGCCAATCAGGGCGCAGGGGAGGGTCGGGAGGCGGGATTGAGAGGCTCCAGGAAGCGGGAGGGAACGAGGGTTGCGGGGTGGAAAACGGGGCCTGGGGCTGGAAAATGGGGTTTCCAGTGCGGATGCACTTGCGTTCCCAAATGCTCAGGCACAAATGGGGGGAGAAACTCACCGCAGCAGCACAAAGGGGCCACGGATGTTGTGGCCGTGTGTTCTTTCCCAAGGAGGGAGCGGGGGCCAATCAGGGCGCAGGGGAGGGTCGGGAGGCGGGATTGAGAGGCTCCAGGAAGCGGGAGGGAACGAGGGTTGCGGGGTGGAAAACGGGGCCTGGGGCTGGAAAATGGGGTTTTCAGTGCGGATGCACTTGCGTTCCCAAATGCTCAGGCACAAATGGGGGGAGAAACTCACCGCAGCAGCACAAAGGGGCCACAGAAGTTGTGGCCGTGTGTTCTTACCCAAGGAGGGACCGGGGGCCAATCAGGGCGCAGGGGAGGGTCGGGAGGCGGGATTGAGAGGCTCCAGGAAGCGGGAGGGAACGAGGGTTGCGGGGTGGAAATCGGGGCCTGGGGCTGGAAAATGGGGTTTCCAGTGCGGATGCACTTGCGTTCCCAAATGCTCGGGCACAAATGGGGGGAGAAACTCACCGCAGCAGCACAAAGGGGCCACGGATGTTGTGGCCGTGTGTTCTTTCCCAAGGAGGGAGCGGGGGCCAATCAGGGCGCAGGGGAGGGTCGGGAGGCGGGATTGAGAGGCTCCAGGAAGCGGGAGGGAACGAGGGTTGCGGGGTGGAAAACGGGGCCTGGGGCTGGAAAATGGGGTTTCCAGTGCGGATGCACTTGCGTTCCCAAATGCTCAGGCACAAATGGGGGGAGAAACTCACCGCAGCAGCACAAAGGGGCCACGGATGTTGTGGCCGTGTGTTCTTTCCCAAGGAGGGAGCGGGGGCCAATCAGGGCGCAGGGGAGGGTCGGGAGGCGGGATTGAGAGGCTCCAGGAAGCGGGAGGGAACGAGGGTTGCGGGGTGGAAAACGGGGCCTGGGGCTGGAAAATGGGGTTTCCAGTGCGGATGCACTTGCGTTCCCAAATGCTCAGGCACAAATGGGGGGAGAAACTCACCGCAGCAGCACAAAGGGGCCACGGATGTTGTGGCCGTGTGTTCTTACCCAAGGAGGGACCGGGGGCCAATCAGGGCGCAGGGGAGGGTCGGGAGGCGGGATTGAGAGGCTCCAGGAAGCGGGAGGGAACGAGGGTTGCGGGGTGGAAAACGGGGCCTGGGGCTGGAAAATGGGGTTTTCAGTGCGGATGCACTTGCGTTCCCAAATGCTCAGGCACAAATGGGGGGAGAAACTCACCGCAGCAGGGGCTAAAGTCCAGACTAGGAGCCAAGGCAATTCTAACAGTGGCACCAATACTAAGGGTTCTAGGCATTGAAGCCTCAGCGGAGCCTTGTAATGACCAAGGAGAGCAGACGAGCCAAAGAACTAAAAGTCAAGAGCCTAGAGGATGCACACGTGGTTCAGTAAATACCAATAAAATAAGTGATGCCCCAAAAGTGATCAAACTCTGCTTATTTCACCATCTAAGCAATCTAGGAATCCAAATCCTTGGTCCTTGGTCCTGGAGAGAATTTCTCAAGTATTTCAGAAACTGGGACTGGCAGAGACTTCACTCTAGTCTCAAGAGATTTAAAATGGTTAAATCGTTACGATAAATGGTTACGAGGGGCTGTAGCTCCTTTAGAAATAAGGAAATCAGAAATTCAATTTTTGATAAATATATGATCTAATTGTATTTCAGAAAACCTGTCTAAAAAGATCTCTAAAGTTAGATGGGTTTACAGTAAGAGAACAACTAGCCATACACCAAGGTAAAGGTAGGCCAGCGGGTGGTCTGTTAATTGCACTGAGGAATGACAAATTCTCTGATTCAGAAATAGTGAGTAAGGACTTTACGGGCATCCTGGTGATAAAAACTAAATTTAGGGGCCTGAAAGTTGCTATGGAGCTATGGGTGATTAATATCTATTGGAATCCAGCCAACTCATCCTTAAATTCCTTTTTGAGTCATTTAGCACGAGTTCTAACAGACCTAAAAATTAAAAACGGAGCAGCTAACATCATCTTGACTGGCGACCTAAATGTCCAGTGTATTAGAACCCAACTAGATTTAGATATCTGGAAGAGGCCCAGTCCGTTTGGACGTACATGGCTAGCCTTCTTGACTGAATAGAATCTCCTCATGGGTAATGGGAACGTCAAGGGGGACGTCCCTCCAAGAATTACTTGTTCAAGGGGAGAGCAGGGCTCTACTATTGATTATGTATTCTTCACAGAGGATCTATTTGACAAGTGCATAGACCTGAATATTGTGAAGACGGCCTGGAGTGATCATCACATAATGCTAGGGTCAATAGAGCTAGTCATGGAACATACTGAAGGCCAGTATCTCTCGGTGCTGTAAGTAAATAATGCTGGTAATCGTCTGGTTAAATTTAAAGGGGATTGATTTCAACTCCATTCGAGAATTATTGAGAAGGTGTGAGAGCATGTCGGATCAAGATCAGAGGGTCCTATATAATCCAGTAACATTTGTAGAATCCTTATGGAAGGCAGAAATGTCTAAATATGTAGGTGATTGACTATGGCCTAACCATCAACACTCCTAAAGATCTGAATAAGGAGGAGTTGAACGTAGAGAGAAAACGGATACAACTAAATTATAACAATTGGTCCAAATCCAAAAGACACATTAGATTACAAAATGATGGCAAACAAATGTGGAGAGCCCTGGGGACCAACAACTCGAGAAACTTCTACGCAATTTTAAACAGGAGAGAACAGAGACAGGTGTCCATTCAAAGTAATGTTATACAGGAGTCAGAATGGGTGAAACATTTCTCTCATCTATATGGTCCTGGGGTGATATTCGGGACCAGCGCCAGGGCTCAGGTAGGTGGGGGTTAAATCTTAGTAGGGACTTAGTAAAGGAGGCCATTAAGAAAGCATCAGGATCAAGGGCCTCAGGACCAAATGGCCTTACTAACCAGATCTTTCAATCTAATGTTGTTTGTGGTCAAATATTGTCTTTAATCTCTTCGTGGGGATTGTTAATACTACAACTTTGCCGAATTCATGGAGGAGGCCATATTCATACCAATATATAAGCAGGGCGATTGGATGGATCCCATCAACTACCGCCTGATCTCCCTTCCATACGCTGACTGCAAAGTTTCTGCAAGCTTGGTGCTGAAGGACCTTGAGACTTGGATAAAAACCTATGACATACTAGCTAAAAATCAAATTGGATTTAGGGGGGCCTATCAACCACATTGAATGGTCTTATCCTTAGTACAACATCAAGCAAGAGCTTTGTGAAAGATGGTCCCCCTCTGTTCGGGGGCCTGGGTTGACTTGTCTCAGGCTTTCGATGCCATAAATAGAGAACGACTTTGGGGGAAACGGAGGCATTGGGGCATCCCGGAGTCTCTTCTATCCATTATAATAGAGCTACACAAGAAGTCCACTCTGAGGATAAGGCTTGATGCCAGAAGAAATGTATCTATTCGAATCCGGACCCATAAGGGTGTGAGACAGGGGTGTCTCTTGGCCCCATGACTCTTTAATCTATACCTAGCAGATCTGGCTATTGACTTGCAAGGGAAGGGACTCTCTAATCCTATGGTTGGAGAGGTTGAATTGGGTTGCGTATGCAGGTGACATCATGCTACTGGATACATAGGACTACAGAGATTACTGGATGTACTAGGCGATTATGCAAGGGCGAATAACCTAAATATCAACCCGGCCAAATCTAAAATAATAAAATTTAAATGCCCTCTCACTAGGGAATCCTCCTTTGTATGGAAAATGTCTGGTCAAGTCATCTCTAAAGGCAACGATGTCCTATATTTGGGGTTTAACATCTGATCCTTCCTATCAAGGGAGTATACAGAGGGCATTCTTGAAGAGAAGTTGACTAATCTTGGGAGTCAGATGAAGAAATTGAGTGCAACTTATTGCAAGTTTTCAATAAAGCCTCTTTTAAAATTCTATGCCAGTTAAATCATCCCAATTCTGATTTATGGCATAGACGTACTTCCAGAAATTGCCACAATCAATTGGGAGAGCCTGGAAGGTCTATTATGGAAAAGTGTTCTTTTCCTTTCGCAATCTCTCCCCGTGGCTTCCTTGAGGTATAACCTCGGTCTCCTCTCCCTCCACTATCATGTAGAGTGGAGAATAGTGTGCACATTTAAACTTGTTAGCTGCCCACAAGTCAATACTCTTTATGAAGACCTTAATATAGAGCTTTTGAAAGAGGGGAATCGGTTGCTAACAGGTCTTACTGCCTATGCAAAGGAAATTCTGATTTCCTGTGATTGCGAAATGACTGATTTGTATGATAATCCAATGTATGTCAAAAAAAGATTAAAAAGAAAGGATTGGATACAGACAATCGCAGAAATGAGATATAAAAAATTGACACCCTCCCACTCGCTCCACGATAAAACACTGGGTTTTTTGCCAGGTTACTTGGGGCGATTTCCAAATGCTACAGGTCGGTAAGATGTTCTCAGACTTTGCTTGAACATCCTACCCACGAGGGAAATTCTTCATTCCAGGCACAAGGAAATCTACAGTGACAGTATATGCCAACGGTGTGCTGATGCACGTGTAGAGACTGTACAACATGTTCCTATTGAATGTCCAGGCACTCGCTTTCATAGATTGGAAAAGATCGCTAGGGTTTGTGGATACTGTTTGGTAGTTGGAGACCCAATCCGTTTGGGGTCGTTTTAGCTCTGTTCATGAAAGTTTACGGACCTGGGCAGTGATAACTTTTTTTTACGTGAGCTCAGCCTCTTAAAGTAATCCTATGAATTGAAGGGTGAACTATGTGAAATTAGTCTTCCTTTTACTTAATCTTATTTTTGTTCCTTTCTTTCCCCTTGAATTCCCCTTAAATTCTTTCCCTTTTGATGAAATTTGTATATTTTAAGAATGTAATTTGTTTGAATTTATGTATTTACTTTTTTGTACTGTAATTATAGAATTTTGTGAAACTTCACAATTGTTATATTTATATTGACTGTAATACAATAAAAAAGAGTTGTGATGTCCTGTTGACAGCCTCAGTTCGGTTAGCACCGTTCGCTGAGCTTTGATGTGATTTTCGGGTTGCTACAATTCCCATGTGCTGTTGTGCATGGCTATGTGTTATTTGTTTTGTTGTTGCAGTGTGGTGAAGTGCGTGCGGACTGCTGTGCAGAGATGTGGTTGTGCGTGTTTGTGTTAGAGAAGTGTATGTGGAAACTGAGGATTTAGAGTTTGACATTTAAGCAGTGGGCTGGCCCCTGTGACCGTCATCTCCTATTTTACTGAAACCTGTAGGCACCCCATATGGATTTGGTGATGGTAGAATATGTCAGTAACAGAACCTTTAGAGATGCCTTTGACTAACACATAAATCCACACATGGATGCGAGTATTCAATCCCCTACAAACACAGATGCTGCAAAACAGGAAGGCATGGACACAGACTAAAACGAGGACATGCCTAACACTTGAGAGCGAGTGATTTAAAAAAGGACACTGGGGAGGACATTCCAGTGCTGTCCTAATAGCACAGTGATGCTGTGCCAGATGATGTTAAGAGGACAATGCCCGAATGGCTGTTGAACAGTTGTTCATCAAAAGACCAATCACTTCCCTCCGACTTGGGAGATTAAATACCTATGGCCCCAGACAAGCTGCCATATTATCCTGAACATGCTCATACAAATCATGTTCAATCATCAAATACACTAAACTGTGAGGATTAGATGCAATCCCATCAGGTGGACATCTGGACCCAGTTGTTTTAGGTCTGGCCAATAAGGTGGCAAGCTGCAGACGGGCAGTGACAGCAGAGGTGATGAAAACCAATAGGGCCACAAGAGGTCAGATGGCCGAGAAAAGGAGGACCACGCTAGTTGAGATAGACTCGCGCAGGCATGTGCACCAACACAAGTTGAGGAACATTTCAACCTCATGACATTTCATCATGGCCAGGCCACTGGAGTGGAGAACCATATTGCATCCACCCTCAAGGCATATGTTGCAGCCACGACTGCACCATCCAGCCACACCACCACCTCAAGCTTCGGCCAGGATGAGGGTGCTGGCCCTCAGAATATGGATGCAGGACGACTGCATCAAACACCTGCAGGTGCAACAGTGGACCAACAAAGTGCAGTAAGAGGCATGAATACAAATACATGGGGTGGCGTGTCCATGTAAATAGACTTCCTTTTCCTTTATTCTGGGATGTTGTGTGTTGTTTGGGTTTGGTAGAACTCTGTTTCTGTCATAAACTGTGTTATGTTAACAATTGACAATGCAGGGCTGTACTAACAATGTGTTATATGTGTTTTACTCATACACACAATGTTAAGGAAACTGGTGGTCTCAGATAGAGGCATTGCTAGGGGGGTTAGGGACTGTAGCCAAAGGGCTGGGATTTTAGGTATCCCACTGGCTTGGTTTGCGTCCATTCTTGCAGAGTGTTTCCAGATCAATTGCTTCCGCTCCTGCCATTCTGCACCCTCCACACTCTCCTGCGGCGTCCCCCAGGGGTCCTCCCTTTCGCCTTTGCTTTTTAATCTGTATCTAGGTCCTCAGGCAGACTTTATCTCTGAATATGGGTCCGTTTCTACACTGATGCGGATGACACACAACTTTTGTTTTGTCAAGCCTCATCCTTAACAGAGCCACCATACAAACTTAGAGATTGTCTTTTCAGCAATTGGAAGCTGGATGTCAGACAACTGGTTTAAGTTAAATGGAATGAAGACCGCAGTCCTGGAAATTGGTTCTCAAACAACGAAAGCCTGCTGAAATGCTGAGAATTGGCCAGACTCTCTTGGCCTCTGCCCAGCCTCCAGTATCTCAGTTAAGATGGGTGTGAAGCTTCTTTCGTCAGGATCAAGAGAGGCACAGATTACTGCAGTAATACCGGTTTTGCCAAACTTAAAGTACTTCGGAAAGTTCTTCCTTTCCTACCTGCAGAATTTCGGATCAAGGTGGTCACCTCGTTGATCACGGGGTTGATTGACTATTGCAATGGGATATACTTAGGCCAATTGGCTTTCCGAATTCAATGCCCGCAGGTCCTCCAAATTTCTGCAGCGTGATTGCCCTTAGATGCACCGAGACTCACTCAATCTGCTCCTCTGTTGAGGCAGCTTCATTGGCTGCCTGTTAATGCTCAAATCGAGTTGAAGATTTTATGTATTACTTATCGAGTCATTAATAATATGGGTGTGGCCTATTTTCAAGCTAAATTGGAGCGCTATCAGCCCACTCAGCGTTTGAGTTCAGAGTCCCAATTGCTGCTGAAAATTCCACGCTTTCATTAAGTTCGGATTGGAAGCCGGTAGTTTTCAGTCCTGGACCCCACTCTCTGGAATGCTCTGCCCCTCTCTCTGCAGGTGACAGCTGGATTCCTGCAGTTTCAAAAGATCTTAAAAACACACATTTTTAAGTAGTGCCCACGGTTTTTTAACTCACTAGTGTCCCTCCCTAGAGCATAGATGCCATAGTCTGCGCTCTACAAATCATTACATTACACTATGGGGGTAATTCATAGAATTCGGTGCAGAAGCAGCGCACGCGGCTGGCTCAGAGAGGGGGCGTGCGCCAGCCGTGTGCGCTAAACAGCATTCTGGCGCACCGTGTAATCATGGATTTCCCAAGCCATTTTGAGCCGTGGCGCAGTGAACATCCCGCAGTGCCAGTTACGCCCCCAAGAACGCCCCTTACGCAAGGAAAAGCCATAGAAATCCCCAATACGGCGCAAAGGGCCGCGCTAACCCTGGACCAGCTTACAGGCCCGCTACACTGTAACCGCGTGAAAAACTACACGTACACCGCTCACGGCAGCCAAAACGTGTGAAAATATACTCGCACCACCCCCTTGAATGCTGGTATCCCACTCGCGGGAGCCAAAACGTGTGAAAATCTCCCCGCGCACCCCCTTCGATACGCATACCCTGCTCTTGGCAGCCAAAGCATGTGGCAATCAACTCGCGCACCCCCTTGAATACGCGTACTCCGCCTGTGCCAGGCAAACTGCGTGGAAAATGTCCCCACTGTGGGGTGGTCTGCCTGTGGGGCATGGGGAGGGTGGATGGGCTGCCTGCGGGTCATGGTCAGGGTGGATGGGCTGCCTGCGGGGAATGGGGAGGGTGGATGGGCTGCCTGCGGGGCATGGTCTGGAGTGATGGGCTGCCTGCGGGGCATGCGGAGGGTGGATGGGCTGCCTGTGGGGCGTGGGGAGGGTGGATGGGCTGCCTGCGGGTCATGGTCAGGGTGGATGGGCTGCCTGGATGGGCTGCCTGTGGGGCATGCAGAGGGTGGATGGGCTGCCTGCGGGTCATGGTCAGGGTGGATGGGCTGCCTGCGGGGCATGGGGAGGGTGGATGGGCTGCCTGCGGGTCATGGTCTGGGGTGATGGGCTGCCTGCGGGGCATGGGGAGGGTGGATGGGCTGCCTGTGCATATTCTGGGGGTGTGCATGGAGTTTTACACGCGATTGGCCTGGTGCGAGCGGGGCACGCGTATTCCGGGGGTGCGCCTGGAGTTTTTACACGCGATTGGCCTTGCGCGAGCAGGGTACTCGTATTCCTGGGGTGCGCGTGGAGTTTCACACACTATTGGCCTGGCGCAAGCGCGGTATGCGTATTCCGGGGGTGCGCCTGGAGTTTTTACACGCGATTGGCCTCACGCGAGCGGGGTACTCGTATTCCTGGGGTGCGCGTGGAGTTTCACACGCTATTGGCCTGGCGCGAGCGCGGTATGCGTATTCCGGGGAAGTGCGTGGAGTTTTACATGCGATTGGGCTGGCGCGAGCGGGGTATGTGTATTCCGGGGGAGCGTGAGGAGTTTTACACACGATTGGGCTGGCGTGAGCAGGGTACGCGTATTTTACACACGATTTGGCAGTGTGGGCCCTCCCGGGTGTGCCCCTACCTCCTCCCCCAAGCCCCGCAGGCAGCCCACATCACAGGGGACCACCCGACACCCCTGGGCATGCCCCACAGGTAGCCCATCACCCCAGACCATGACCCACAGGAAGCCCATCACCCCAGGCCATGACCCATAGGCAGCCCATCACCCCTGACCATGCCCCGCAGGCAGCCCATCACCCCAGACCATGACCCGCAGGCAGCCCATCACCCCTGACCATGCCCCGCAGGCAGGCCACATGGCACCATGCACTTGGGAGCCCTGACTCATGTCCCCCACCCCACCCCAGTGAGGGCACCTGCCAGCAGGCCCCCACAAGTTTGGATGTTCAAAAATAAAGAAAAAAAATGAAGGCTCAAATCAATAAAATCCAAAGTAAAATGGCTCCAAAACGTCTGTCCATAAAACAAAATCCAAAGTTCCAAAAAAAGCAAAGCATTCCACCATGGGTCAAAAAATAAAGAAAATCCAGGTCTATAACTATATACAAAAGAATTTCCAAGGGTCCATGAGCCCAACAATCCAAAGGAAACCTAACCAAAAACCTACCTAATAAATAACTATGTACAAAAAAGCGGGGCATAGTCCATGCGCCCCAAAGAAAAATCAATAAGAAAGGAAACCTACACCTACATAACTATTTACAAAGGCAGCGGGCCAGTCCCACGGCTCATTTAGCGATGTTCTGCGCCAGGGCATCATCGAACTCCACGTCGATGTTCCGGAGGCTGGCCTGTTCCCTGGCCTCGAGGTCTGCAGGGATGCAGCCATGGAATCCCTCAACTCCCTGCGAGTGTCCTCGAGGCCCGCCGCCCGCTTTAAAGCCCGGTGCATGGAGTTCTCCGCCCTGACCATCCTGAGCCGTGCCCTCTCTGCCCGCCGCCTCTCCGCATCTATTTACTGGCCCAACCGCTGCCACACGGAAGACACTCCCAGTCTGGGGTCCTCCTGCCCCTCGGCCGAATCCTGCCCCGGAGGGGTTGATGGCCCCGAGCCATGATGCCTCCCACGCTGAGCCTGCTGCTGCCTCCGACGCAACTGCCTCTGCCACCACGACGGGCTCCGGGCTGATGGAATCCCCCGGCGCCGTCGTGCACGTGACCTGCCCGATGATGCCGACAAATCCTCGATCTGCTGGGGTCCAGTTGGTGGGGTGGCCACCCCTGCTGGACCTCCGAATCCCGACTGTGGCAGGGATAGGATCTCCACCAGACTGGCTGCGTTGGTTGGGGCAGGTCCACAGGGGGCCCTGGTGGCATCTGGGCCAGACGACAGCACGGAGAACGACTGGCGTATAGTGTGCACAGAGGAGGTGAGGGCCGCAAGACTGGCCGACACATGGAGGAAACCCCCGACCATGATCCCGCCCAACTGGGCCACGTTGCCACACAGCTCTTTGTGATAAAGTGCGTGGGCCCCCCAGGAACCACGCACATCATCACGAATGTCACGTGTGCGCAACGCGACACAAATCAGGACGGACTCAATCCTGTCACAGGTCCCCACGTCTGCAGGTAGAGGAGTGCCAGATGACGTGGACCTCCCCCCTACCTGCGGACGGGCCTGGGATGGGGCATCCCTGCTGGCGCATGGTGATGCAGTCACAGTTTCAGGGACAGTGACATGCACAGGCCCCTTTGTGGCGACCTGTGCTGCCTCCTGTCCCTGCACTGCACCACTTGCACCAGTGGTACCACCCCCACCAGGCCCCATGTGCGGCTCTGTAGCGGCCTCCTCCTCCTCTGCACCAACCTGGATGGCTCTGCACCGTCTTCTGCCATCTCAAGCCCCTGTGGGGGCTCACCTGCCCCTTCCGCTGCAGGCGTAGTGGCAGACGCGGCACCAGTACCCTCGCTCCGGGATGATGGAATTTCCTGGGAGAGTGCCGCTTTCCTCCACAGCGCCGTCTCCGCCCTCTTCTTCACTCACCGGTGTGTAAAGGGAGACATTGAACACAAGTATCAGGGTAGTCCCCTAGACAGAAAGCAATTGCAGATGAGTGGCACTGTGAAACTTCACTTCCATCATGTCCCTCCACAACACATGGGTCAGTGCAGGCAACACACATGCAGGAACAGCCATGGCACATGCAACAAACATTTGCATCCATGTCCAAGGCACCGTAGAAACATCCAATGGTGGGCTGAAACTCACATGCATCATGGGACACGCTGATCACATGCACATACATCACCGGAGGGACATGCATCTGGCCCCGTATACCCCCAGACACAGTGGAGACAAGGATAACTAGGCTGTATCAGTGAATCGACACATCGTCACAGACATGTGTCATGCATCCATGGCATTGACCTGTCACTCACACACTACTCAGACACACAGACATGTACACCATGCATGTCCATGACAGCAGCACCCATCTCTCACACCCCAAACATGTCCAAGTACAGACACAGGCATGCATACATGTGTGCGTTCCGCATGCTACTCCGCATGATGCATTGAAACTCATACACCATCTTTGTGGGTCACGCCTGACTGGACTCACATGCAGCACCATCATGTCCCTGCACACACAGATCCATACATGACCCATGTCACACATAAAGCCATGTAGCTAACTACCAGCACACTGCAACATGCACGCTTTAAAACGGGAATGCATGGGCACTTACCGTTCGACTCCAGATGGGCCTGCATCCTGAGGATCTGGTGATGAAGCACACGGTGGATGAGCTCCAGGACCCTCATCTGCTGGATGGTAAGGTGGACCCGGCACCCCACTGCGTCCAAGAGGTACCATGCCTTCTTGAGGGTCCTGGACTTGTAGTCCTCCCAGCGCTTCTGGACATGTTGGATGTCACAGGGAGCCACCCCCTCCGCGTTGATGGCACCCACTATGTCCTTCCAGATCCTCTTCCGTCCTTCCTTGTCGGCGCGCAATGGTGTGAAGAGGGCATCATAATGCCCCAGGACTTGCTCCACCAGGATGCCAACTTCATTATCACTGAAGCTGGCTGCCCTCTGCCTCTGTGCTGGGGGGGTTGCCACTGGTGCCGGATGGTGTTGGGTCGGACATGGCAACCCCAGAGGCAGGTGTGGGTGGGCAACTGGGTCCTGGGGCTGGGCTGTGGAGCAATGGAACACCAGTCGGGAGTCTTCTGTTCCAGCAGGGGTGGTCACAGCAACTGGACCCCTGCAGATGGCTGCTGTGCAGGCACCAAATGGCAGGGCACTGTTGGCAGCAGGCAGGCAGGCAGCAACAGGTGGCTTGTAGGAGGCTGCTTGAGGCTCTGGGGGGCAGTAATTCGGCCTTCTGGGCAGGAGCGTGGTCTTCCGTATATTGTCGCGTGGCCAGCTTGATACGGAGTGATTTGGCACGTGAAAAACAGCACGTTTGCGTGAATTCCGAGGAAAGGCCCTTAGCGCGTAAGCATGTAGGTGACGTAACGTGTGTGCGGGCGTTTCACTCGGCACAGGTTAAAGGTCCCACGTGGGTTTCGATCACTCTGTACGTGCTTTTCGTGGAGAGCGGTGCATGTGTTTTCCAGACGCTGGGGTTCACACGCGATTACTTCACAGTGGCTACAGTACGTACTTCTTCTTTTGGTAGGGGTGTTGCCTACGCATTCTTCTTCTACACGCAAGGCAGATGGCGAGTCGCGCATGCTATTTTTCCCACTGCGGGTGTCCCTGTTTGTCGCGTACCCCTTTCTTTTGGTCATACTAGCCCGCGTGTTGATCACGTACGCCTTTTTTGTGTTCTTGGCTGCCCCAGCGTACTGCGTGTGTTTTTTTACACGCACCTGGGGTACAGGGGTTGCGTATCTCTTTTTCTTGTTTTTTTGGGATGCCCGAGCGTTGCGTGAACTGTCATTTTTCCTAAGGGGCCAAAGGCAGCCTTGCAGGCACACAGGGGTGCTGTTTGCATCACGTACCTTTCCCCCCTCACCCAAGTTGCCCAGGGCAATTGTTGTGTGCACCTCCCTTTGGTACTAGTACATCTGTGCCATGGTTGGGAGGCAACAAAAGGTGAGGGGAGCCTCAGTTGGGCGGCCTCCACATGCCCTTTCTCCTCCCATGCGCAGCGCCTGTGCATGTGGTTGGGGATGTGGGGGTACCAACATGTTCACCGGTACGCCCCGCCATGTTGCAACATTGTGCAGGACACATGTTGCCACAATGATCCTGCACACTACTGGGGGTGCATAGAGTAGCTGTCCGCCAGAGCGGTCAAGGAAGCGGAAGTGTGACTTGAGCACTCCAAATGTGCGCTCCACTATGGCCCAGGTTGCAATATGGGCTGCGTTGTATCTTACCTGGGGTGATGTGGTGGGGTTCCGTATTGGCGTCATCATGTGGGTGCTCAGAGGGTAGGCACTGTACCCTGGGGAGGTGATAATGGTTGTCATTAGTTTGGTTTGTGTATTTGTCTGTGTGTGACATGCATGCATGGGCACAGGCATTAGTACTCACCAATGAGCCATGTGTCGCCATGCTTCTCAGCTTCCAGGTCCCGGCTCAGGGCGGACATTCTGTATATGATACTGTCATGGGTGGACCAAGGATAGTTTGCATAGACAGAGGTGATGATCCCCTGTGCATCGCATACAACCTGCACGTTGATGGAATGCCAGTGCTTGCGGTTGCAGTGGATATTCTCCGTGGCCCTAGGTGGACGTCGGGCCACATAGGTGCAATCTAGTGCACCGAGCACTTTGGGGAAGTGTGCCACCCTGTGAAAGTCCTGGATCATGGCCTGCCTTTCTGAGGGTGTTCTGTGCATGTATATGTGCCTGCGGACTGAGGGTCGCACAGTCATGATTGCCAACACCTGGTGTAGGCAGCGTGACTGCGTGGGCTGTGAGACACCCCTCACCCCCACTATGGCAGTGGTCCGCTGAAATGACCCAGTGGCCAAGAAATGCAGTACTTTGAGCACATTTTCCAAGGGGCTCAGTGCTTGGGAGCACAAGGTGGGTGATGTGAGGTCATACTCACAATCCTGGACCAGGTCTAGGATGATATGAGGTGGAAACCTATAGCTGCCATAGACCTGGTTCTGGGCAAAAAAATGTGGGGCCTGGCTAATCTCCTCCTCCTGCGGTGTCCCACGATCACTGCTGCGAGAAATGGGACGTTCATTGTAGCTGTATGTACGTGTTTGTTGTTTGCGTGCACTTTAATGCTGTGCAGGGGCGCTTCCGCCTGCTTTCGTGTGGGGGATGTTTTTACAGCTGTGCGTCTGTTTTGGCGTGCGCAAGTTTTCCCTATTCGAATCCATAAATATGTGTCATTAGCGAGCGTGTGGGCGTTCCGCGTATTTCGCTATGGTACTTCCCACGTTACGCCCTCATTTTCATGCGGTGTTCCCAATTCCGTGTGTTCCGCCCACTTTTTGATGTGTGCGCTACTTGTTGTGCGCTTTCCCTGTGCGCGTCGCGCACGGTATTCGGGATATCACAGTGACGCGTGCGCCCTTGTGCACCACGGCCAGATTTGGCGCACATCCCGGGAAAACACGCGCAGGGCTTTCCATGAATCGCGCGCATGCGCTAGCTTTTTCACGCTTGCGCCACGAATTTCGGCACACAATTATTCCATGAATTACCCCCTCTGTGTCATCTGGCAGATGAGTTGCTGATTATCTGAATATCGCCAGGAGCAAAGGAATACAGGGCTTCTAGCAGCTTCACTAGTAATGGTATAACATCTGCTTGCATCGTACGTGCAGTCAGAGAGCCCTCCCACTGTGTGACCATGTCCAGTATTGTCTGAGGGGGAACGTGGTACCTCAAGAGAAATGCACCTTCTGCCAAGATTGGCACGGCCCTTCTATAAAGTCCAATATCCCCCACTCTAGCTGACACTGCAGCATGATGCTCACTGGATCCGCCATTTTCTACTGTGTTTTTTGTGTCATGATTAGAGAAAGATGTGGCAGTCATTTTTGTGAGGAAATGATTTGCTCCCGTTTCAGGACCTCCTGCCCCAGTTGGGGATGGCAGCTCCTGCTGATGGGCGTTTTTCAGCAAATCACTTGCTTACTTCTTGTGAATATGGTGTTTTGCGCATGTGTGCGTGTTTTCCATGACACCGCACCCCCACTTCCATGCCTAATTCAGCTGATGTGCATGCTTCCCTCCCACTTTACGCATTTTTCACGCTTTCTTTTATGCAATTTAATTGCCCAGATGCATCTTTCCAGTCGGCCTTTTCGTGAATCGTGCAATTTTTGTCGCGAAAATGAAGGACGCACGTGTGCATTTTTTGTCTAATCTTTCACTTGTATGAAAAGTGGGTTTTGAGTATCAATCAGGCTCGACGCGTGTATGTGAAGCCCGTAACCATTCAGAGCCTCCTTCGCTATCGCAAAAGATGAATGTTTTTGACAGGCAGAAGTGAAAAACAAAACAACATAAAACACAGTTTGGATTTTTTTTTAAAGACAGCTGCTAATTTCTTCTGATAAACTCAAAATGAAAAGTGAACAAATTGCACATTTCTAATATCTTCTTAATCTGTAAAGGGAAATCTTTACTCGGGAAAACAACGTAGCAAATAATAGAGTAACACAGCAACGTGCGTGCATATGGTTACAATTGTGATGAAATAAACGGCAGCATGCACAATACCACCATTTACATCCGCCGAGCAGAGCTATTTTGGAGCAGTCGATTTTTTTCAAGTGAAACATTTCGTCTGCTGCCTTGAAAACTCGATGCGTACCTGGCACTGACAGCTCTCACTTCGCCGAGGAAGCAGCGTGTGAGACAACCTGCCAAGCAGTGCACGGGGAAACTGAGGGTTAACTCGTGGTATGTAGAAATGCTTCTATTCTGGTAGTCCTCTTTTTACCACATTGTTCCCCCGGTGACATTAAACCCTTCTCCGTATCAAGGTGCCCAAATTGGAAGCGGTTTCTGGTATTTGCTGGAGTTCTTGAGAGCAAGACCTACACGCAGTTGGGAGCATAATGAGCCGCCTTTTGGTTCCCGTCCTCCTCATTACTGGTGCGTGTTCTCTCGGGAGGTGCAGCCACAACAGCCTGGCATCAGATGGCAGCAATGGAGACGAGAGTGGCCTCCGCGCTTCGCCCAGCTTGGACATCAGCTTGCTGTCCCAAAGCCTCCTGCAGCTCGGGCTCGGGTTGAAGCAGCAGGCTGATAAAACCAAGGAGCAAATGGCCGGCTTCTTTCAGCAGTTGGACCGTTTGAACAGCTCCCTGTCGACGTTGGTGCAGCAGGTGGACGCCTGCGAGAGGACCAGAGCCAGCCTGAGCCGGCGAGCTGCGCAGCTAGAGCACAGGGATGAGGAGTTACAACGGCTCTCCTCGGCGCTCCAGACTAGGCTCAATCAAGTGACGGGACACGAAGCATCTCTTGGCGCCAAAATGCGGTCCTTAGAGGAGAGGCTAGAACGTTCCTTTGACTGCACGACAGGAGGACACCTCATGGTAAGATGCCGCAGAGTCACTCACATTCACACCCTGTATTCAGAATAATTGCACTGCCACACCAGCGTGAACCCACAAGCAGCAGGAAACAGCATTACATACGTCCGCGTATGTAACTAGTCTAGTAGTCGTTTTTAAGCATAATTTTGCGGTTGTTAGCTTTTTTTGTGGTAGTGGTTAACCAGACGTTAGACGTAGATAGTCTATGCTGTTGTAACACATTTAGTACTGAGCTCCTCAGTGAATGGCCACTGAAGGTACGGCAGCATTGAGCAAGAGCCTCCAGTTTCACTCATCAAAATATAGCATTGCTCACCTTTGCCTAACATTTTTAGTTTTGCCTATTAGTGACACTTTAATGCCACCTAGAAGCCAACACTATTACATTGGAGTACAGAGAGGAGGTATATGGGGCGCGAGAAGGGATACACAGCCTGTTGGTGGTGTTTGATTTGTTTACCCACCCATTGACCACTTACGGCTGCACTAATTGTCATGGCCATTTGTGCCCACAACCTGCCCCGCCCAAAACAAATCATCCTGGGATATCTTTAAGCTAGCTCTATTACTTAGTAATATCAAATGTTGTGCTGTAAAGGGAACCCCAGTATTATTTATAGGCAGCCCTCTGAGAGTTAATAGCTTACTTGAAGCTGTAAATGAGCTCCCGGGCTTATTCAAAATATCTTACCCAAGTGTACCTTTAACCACTTGATTTGTAAGCAATGGGTCTTTCCTCGGATCTTTTAATTGCCCAGAGGTCCTCTTAAAAACAGCATTGACAAAGCCAGCAGTCTTTGCTTGTGTATGGTTTTAGGCTTTTGGCAGAGTGTGACATCGTATGCCCAGGTACTCGCATCAATTTACAGATGGCCAGGTAGCACCATTATGACAGTGCCTGAAAAGGCCTCCCCTACTACCTACAGAAATGCTAAAACAGTTAGTTTTGTCATTGCTGGTTTTTCGTTGCAGTATGCATAGCTTAATCCCATCACTACAAGGTAGCTTGCCAAACTAACTTTTAATTGTTGTTCATTTTGTCTCACAAGGCCGATCTCACTGCTAGCCCACAGCTTGTTGATTTAAGCCCTTGCTGCCGAGGTTTGTGCTTAACCTAGAGCCTGTCTGAGCTTCGAATCTTCACAAGCCCAGCTCATAGTTCCACCTCTCTACTTGCAGAGCTATACAAACGTGACAAAAATACCTCTCGGAGCAAGACGTGATTCCGTTTTTTGTGGGGGAAGTGGAGGTCAGACTCATGGGTAGTCCCCAGTTAGACGGGACAATGATGAAATTAGATAGAATATTAAAAGGCATGCTCTAGAAATATCCCGAGGGCTCTGGAAATCCACACATTTAGCTATATGCAGTGCTGGAAATTGGAAACATTTACTGGGGGAATCCTCTCATCCTTGGAGGGGTGGCCCTGTGGGGATGCGTGGGCGGGCTGAGGTGCGTGGTCCCAGGCCAAGTCATGCAATACAGTATCTCTTCATAGAACCCAATCCTACGATTTGCATAAAAGCAAAGAGCATTATGGGAACATACGTATGTCCAGAATTAAACATTTGACACATGTCTTATTGTGATTCAGTAAGAAACCCTTTTGAGCGAATAATGGAAGTTGGACTCTAAAGTTTTATTTGGTCACACTACTCACCCTAAGAAAAAAAGTCTCTATATTGCAAGACATATATACCAGTCTGGACAGCTAGAACAAGTATATGAGGCTTTGGTTATTTCTGTATTCAGTTTCTCATGCTGAGTCAACAGTGTATGTGGAAACGTGGGTTGCTCATGTAGGTGATAATGTGGCTTCAGGACAGATACTTCCTATAATAAAGCCTAGTTGTTACATGCACAAGCAACCTGTGCTTCATCAATGCGGCAGAGTCTTCTAAAAGCAGCTTGATCACTTGAGCAGACTGTTTTCAGTAGACTAGGCAGTGCTGCAGAGTCTACTGAAAGCCGCCTGCTTGTTGTAGTGCCAGCGTGTGCAAGCCCTTAGATCTGGAGACAGGGCAGCAAGACATGTTTTGCAGGAGTTGCCGCCCATTCCCTGCGCTGGCTATATGAGCTCTTTTCTAAAGGACCTCTACTTTTCCAGCACATTTCACAAATGTGTTTTACCTCTTGCTTTGGACAGACCATGTTGACGTCTCAAAACCTTAGAATTAAGGAACTTTTCACCGAATTGGAGGCCCAGGATGGTGAAATGAATGATCAGGAAGCAACACTTGAATATCTGGTGAAAAAGGTACGTGGCTTCTCCCTACGCCCCAAATTCCCTTGTCCCCAAGTACATTGAACCACAAGTGCCCCCATGGGCTGCACAGACCAGTTTATGGTGATTCATGTTTATTAGTAGGATTTATGCATTATCTACATTGTGTTACATGGTGTAATAACGAATCCTTACAAATAACCTAATACAAAAAAAATAAACGTGAAATGACCTAATGTATTTTGGTATATATATGGTACATAATATGTGGGGGGGTAAGGGTATAAGTTAGGATAGGGGGTGAGGAGGGGCGCAGGGGGCCACCCTTGCAATATAAAAAAAAGTAAAAAATAAGCAAAAAGAAATGTTTGTTTTTCGGTAAAAAAAATGTGGTTATTTCTCAATTCGTTTTTTTTCCTCGAAAATATCACGGATATCCGTAAAGTACACCATGTAGTTGAGAATTGAGAGAAATGTTTTTACATAACAAATAGCCTAACTTTTGAGTGGCGCAATGACAACTTCCGTGGTCCTAACTCCTTCCAAGGCATTTTGATCACTGACTGCACAATACGATTTAAGGCATGGAAAATCATCACTTTACACTGGGGTAGATGTACTAGGATCACCGCGTGTACAATTGTACACATGGTGGCGATCAGAGATGGCAGCTGCCATGTACAATCACGGCGGCTGCCATATCACAGTATCTCTATAGAAGCTGCCTGCCCTTTAGTAATGCAAGAGAGCTGCCAAGATCTGTAGGGATCCCAGACGCTCTGCCTGCCTCACAATGTGATGTGGGCAGAGACACTTGCAAATTCCCTGCACAGAGGTGGAACCGGGGGTGGAACGCATGGAGGAGATTCCCCACTCTATGGCCCGCTCCATCCAGGGAATCAGATCCAAAAGGGTATAGATGAGTAAAACGCACAGATAATTTGTCTCTCCATCAATGCACGTGCCATTTAAAGATCAAATCAAAACAACCACATACATATGTTGGGAATGCTTGGCTTGTAAGATGTGTCACGTTTTTCCTTGGTGCAGTGGTGCAGAGAAATGTTCTATTTATGCTTTACAGTAGTGATTGTCAGCAAAAAGAGCAGAGGCTATTATTCGGGAGGATGAATGCAATATGTAGTGGGGGCAGTGCTTACTGTTGGATGTGGTATGTGTTGTTAGATATGTTGTGTTAAAATGGTGTCTGTGTGTGTGTACATTGTTGAACAAGTAAGTATTGTTGGGTGTGCTTGGGCTGAGACAGTTCTTCTTTTGCATGCAGTAAAGGACTGACAGTTGGTCCAGTGTGATTTGCCCTATGAAGTTAAGTTTAAGTTTAATCATGTATACAGTTCCTAAGGGCCAGAGGAAAATGGAGGCACATTGTAAGCCTCTGTTTAAAATCAAGGCAAGCCAGCTGCATTTCAGGACACTCTTGAAAGACAGGGCAGAGGTCTGATCACTCCACTCGCACGGATGTCCTCCCCCTCTTCACCATAGGGCCCAGGCATCTTTTTTAAGTCTCTCAAGCAATAGAGAGCTTCACCCAGGTGCAATGCTCAGCAATCTCCTCTGGTGTTCCCTTGCAGCTGTCACATGGTACATTTGAGCAGCTCTGTCCCTTCCTCATAGCGCATTGACTTTATATACTGGTGATGACATCAAGTTTACACACTTGGGCATTGCCCTGCAAGTGTTCTCGAAAATATGATTGGACAGTTGCCCTTCTCCCTCCTCCCAAATCCAGCCCCTCTCTAAGGATTGGTTTAGGAGTCTGAAACAGACATATGGCAATTCCCATTTGCAATCCCCATTTATTCTCATGTCAAATTATTGTGAAAAAATTGTTATGTGGCAAAACTTCATAAACTTCAGTTACTAGTAACTGCCATAATATATATCACAAACTAGACTGTATCTCAGTGAAGTGCACTTTATATGTCAAAAACACACTCCCACTATACAGCTTGAAGCAAAAGCACTCAATCCCAGAATAGTGCTAAAATGTAACTTTTATTAAATAAAAAACATTAAAAGAAACACAAGTCAGCATGGAATTACAAATTGTTGCTTGGCTCCATAGCCGTAGTGTTAGCACTACGCGTTCCGTTCCAACCCGGGGACGTCTTCAGGCTAGATTTGAAGCCTAATACTTTGAGCTGTTTATCTAGGGTCAAACAGGAAGTAAAACCAACTCTTTCACGATCATGTGATCAATCTATGTTGGTCTTTGTAGATACTAAAAACTGCCAGCCATATTGGACTAGTCAAATTATATAGGCTTGTACTCTTTTTAGTTCAATAATTCATTGCATGTTCAAATAAAACATTTGACACTCAATGGTTTAGTGTCAAATTACATTCCCAGTTCTAATGTTTAAATATCCCAAAATGTTCGGCTCAAAGATAAAATATCTAACAAATAACAAAAAAACCTATGCATTGCATCATGCATGGTTGTGTTGCGGAGACAGCAACTTAGAAGACTCTGGAAATGAGCGGCAGCTCATAAGACTCTCACAATGTAAAATCTCTTGGGTATTACTCGTTTCTCCCCAGTGGGCATCTTTTGCTCCAATCAGACTGTTAGACTACCATCCCATGCCTCAAGATCTCAATCGTATCTATTCTTACACACATAACCAATGTGCAGGCATTGCATGGTCACTGTGCAATCAAATTGCGCTATAGTTAGATTATTAAATCAATCAGCCAAAAGTGCTCATTCCACATTAGTTGTACAGCCCCAGTGGGCACAACAAGTTCTATTCCAAAAAGCATTTGGGTAAAATATTGTTCCTATTTCTACTAGACTGAGTTAAACCATAATCTCAGGTACACAGACCATAGTAAACAGCTCTCGAAAAGGTACAAATGCAGGTTCAAGTAATTAGATTATTACCCACCAATTCAAGGAATAATATTCATTCCATTTAAAGTGTCAATGCATGTTAAAACCAATTACAAAACCCAATTCACATTCACAATTACAACAGCAGTGTTAGGACTTTTGGTATCATGTGAAAGTAATTAAAACATTCCCAATCCTTTGACAACAATGGTCATCTATTAGATACATCTCTAACTAAAGTGCCAGTGCATATTTTGACCAACCTATAAGTGCAATTCATAATCAAAACACATTACATTGCAATACCAACAGTCTGATATGAGCAATACACTTAATAACAAACTCTCAGAAATAATGTGCTAGTGCAAGTTAGGAATCTTTAACTAGTTTTGCTAAGGGATGCCTCAGAGATGTGGTCAGATCTAGACAAGCCCAGAAGTAACCTGGCTAAGGTTTTCTAAATGGGGTGAAGGGGCAGATGCAACCCGAGGAGGCAAGAATAAATGGTGTTCCCTTAATTTAGTCTGGATACAACACATGTGTATTTTTTTGTGATCAATGTGCATGCAGGTGAAAAAGAAAGAGGGAATGAAAAAGAAGCTGTGGCATGGAGTATGGCATTGGCGCTGTCTCTGTCCTCAGGAAACTAGACAAGAATTTGAACTTCATTTCATATTTTCATAAAGGCAGATGAGTAGCCACAAATTAGAGTAGCAGTTTCCATCTATTTTTGCAAAGAAGAGAGTTGTGTAAAAATGGTGTAAAATCATCTAAAAAGCTGTCAGTAGTTTTTCAGCCAGGAATGTAGGTAGCCATAAGCCATAACTAATATAGTAAGGTTTTAGCGGGCCACAAATACTCATAGCACAACACGTCTTGTGAAGCTGCTAGATTTTCTATTTGTACCCGACGAGGGACAATGAACTTGTTCAAGCAAGCTCATTGGCCCTTGTCGGGTTGTTACCAGCCCACAAAGCCTTTGTCGGGCCGGTCACAGCTGCGTCCTGGCCGCCATGGAAAGGGAGAAGGGACTACATGTACACCTTTTTCTTTCAATGGCTAATCATGATTTGTTTTCATTGTATCTTCTATGTTGATATTGTTTACAATGATAATGATCATCAATGTGCTTATGGTTTTATTTGGTTTCTATGGATACAAATAGCCTTGAGAACAACCGCAGAGGTTGAAACACTTGTCGGCTATACCATTGTTGTTCTGCACGACAAGAATATAAAGAAAACAACATTTTGTTTACAATGTGTGGACTTTAATTGTTACTAAACAGAATACTATGGATGTGGACTATTAGTTCCAAGCGCGGTGATAGCCTTGCAACATACAAAAAACTATTTTCATTATAGGATGAATCTTTTGTGGAGGATTCTCAGGTTGTGAGACTCCCGCAGCTGGATACTTTACATTTGTTAATTATAATAATTGAATAGGCCGAGTGAATAGCGCACAGGACCAAGTATCTATCCACTACAAGTCAATACATCCAGAAAGCCACCTTTCACTGGAACCTCTGATAGCACATATAAACAGATCATTATTAATTCTATCGATCTATCTGAGGTCTTGTATTGCGCCACTAACCCACAGTCATCATGCCACATACGTTCATATAAAGATCCAGAAACGACAACATTGGGAGAGTGGCTTGACCTGCAGAGTTGCACTCAGAGACAGCGCTAGAGGGGATTCACGCTTTGCCATGGAGAGTTTTGAGCGGTGGGCACCCCTGTGCCCATTATGGGAGTCTTCTGTCCCATGAGATGACCTAACACCTTTCCCAATCACAAGCTGAGGATATCCAGTAGTACTGCAACTAAAGTGACCATCCTGGTAATTACGGGACCATTTGTAAAGAGATACGTTTCTTGAGTAGAATTTGCATCCTATTTTCCGAGAAATGGATCTTCACGACCAAGCAAAAAAACTCTCCAAAAAGAAAGCTCCTCCCAGCTATTTCTGCTCAATAATAAAAAAGAAAATAATCAATGACTTCATTTATAAATAATAATGCAAAAATATACATACAATGAAGAGAAGAGGAGCTGGAAGCAAGATGAGAGAGGCATTCCCATTTCTACTGGGATTTGCAGTAGTATAAAAGGCACACTTTTCAGAACAATGGTACACTGAGTGCCAGCTAGCACAACATGAGACAAGGGTGGGGGGAGGGCAGCAGGCATTCAGGAGTAACATTAGCATATACCTTTCCACTGAATTGATAGTCAATGTATGAAAATTCCTTCTAATGAAAGTGGTGGACACAAAAACACTTAGTTAATTCGAAACTTCCAGGGAACAGGGACTGGGTGGCACTAGCAAAAAGTGACGAGGGTAATGTGGGGGAATACACTGGGTTGGCGTGTCAACAGTAGGCAGAGACGTGTCAATATGGAAACTGAATAAGCTTGGTGATTAAAGAGGGGCTGGGCGATGCAGTGAACAGTGAAGTCCAGTAAGGTTTTTAAGATATACTTGATGAGGATGCGGAAGAACAATTGTGATTATATAAAATTCTATTACATTTATTTCCCTACTTTCTTGTTCACTCTGAAGGCTTAACTGGCGTTTACCATACAGTGGACTGAGGAGCCCAGCACTAATGCTAACCGTTAATTAATGCAAATGCCATTTTTTGTTGAGCTGCCCAAGAGATTATAGTTCACCCTGACGCCTAACATGCTGCTAACTTGTCATTACATTTATAATGCATTTTCTAGGTTGGATCACGGAGAAGAAAATCAAGGTGTCAACGACGAAAATGATCTGGAGAAACACATGTGCAGCTTTTCAAGATGCAGAAGGCTTACAAGGCCATCGTCCATTACTGAGTTATGCAACAATTGGAAAGTTTGCAGCAACAAATAAAACACCTTATTCATTGAGGTCTAGGGTAGCCAGATAACGCCATGTCTCTGAGGCACCACTTTCCAATCCTGGGCTTTCCTTTTAGAAATCCTTCACATCAAGATTCTTACAACCAATTTAACGAAAACTTCAACCCCCCAGAATGCATTAGGTTGTTGACTGACCATAGAGGACTGAAGAAGCGATTTCCCAAAGCACAATGAACATGGAACTCAGGTATCGTCATGCCTGTCTCACTTCTGGAAACTCAAGGTCACTGAGAAAACTAAAAAGTCATGGATGAACATTCTTGAGTTAATAATTATATCCTATTGCATCGACTTTACATTTGTATAAGACGAGTTACCCTTCTAAACTAGTGGACCACTGTTGGGCTAGCCACTAAGCTATGTACATTTACACAATGGCTTCATTATGAGTATGCCGGTCCGGTAACAACGATGCCGGTAAGCTACCGGCACCGTTGTTACCAGGCCGGTACACTCAGAGTTCTGCGGGTGAGTGCCATCCCTCCCACCAGGTCTGACACAGTGCCGGTGTTTCCGTCCTCCCCATTCCCATTAAGTCCTATGGGACACGTATTGGAAGAGGAGTTACTTCTTCCGGCGCCTGGCGTTGGGGAATTACTGGGACCGCCAGAAAGCCCAAAGCCAGGCGCCTGAAAAAAATACGACTTTGGCGGCAGCCATGCCATTTTCACCAGCATGGCTACCGCTGGGGTCTTAATGTGGCCCAATGTATCAAATCGGCATTTTATTTTGTGGAAAGTAGAAAGAAATATGTACAATGCACTTTGCAGTAATTTTTGTGCATATAGATACGTTACACTTCCCCAAAACCAGCTGACAACAGTTCATTAATTTCTAGCACTAGGCAGCAAAACATGGACGACTGGAAATAATTAAGTCAACTCCTCTTGGCAACAATAGATTCCATCATGCTTGGATTGTCTGTTCAATGAGATAAGAGGAAACACCATATGCACATCTGTCATAATCCCAAGCAAGAAAGCTGCGCAAATTGCTAGGTCTCAGCCCCTTTGCATGGCCTTGCTCTCCCTCATCAGTGAATTGTACCTTGAGCCCCCAGGCATAGCAAGCTCTGGACCCATGTCTGTTGTCTGCTGCACACTTAAAGGGATGGTTCGCCCAAAAAATTTTATTTAAAAAATAGATTGCCAATTTTTCTTTCCAAGTCCCTATGTAAAATTCTGAGCAAATCAAGCTCAAAGAAAGCACATGGGGGCATCCATTTTGTGAAATGGATGCCCGCCGCTGTGCCTGCTTTGGCTTTAGCGGCACTAATGAAGGAAAAGCCAGCCAGCTGTAGTAAACAAAAGCTACCACTGGGTGGCTTTTCCTTCATTGGTGCTGTACGCGGAGGACGGGGACCGGAGACTACAGACAGAAAAGCTGCAGCTGCATCTCGGTAAGTGCTATTTTTTAAACAAAAATAAACACTAGCTGCGTTTTTTTTCTAAGTTTTCCAGGCTGGAGGAGCCTGGAAAACTTAGAAATAAAACTGCAGCTTTAAAAACGTTGTATTTATGTTTGCGGTAGCTTTTGAAGCGACCGCAAACATAAATACAATGTTATTGTGTTTGAAAACGCTGCGGTTTTTATTTCTGAGTTTCTCAGGCTCCTCTGGTTCGGAGGAGCCTCAGAAACTCAGAAAGAAAAACTGCAGCGTTTTTCAAACACAACCGCGTTGTGTTTCTGCCTGCCGTGGCTATCACTTTGGGTCTCCGGTGCTCCCCCAGGGGAGCACCGGAGACCCAAAGTGAAAGCCAAGGCAGGCAGAAACACAACAAGGTTGTGTTTACATGCCGCAGTGTTTCTGCCTACAGCTGACTTCCCATTTGGGGCTCTCGGGCTCCCCACGGGGGGCCCGAAAGCCCCAAATGGGAAATGCTAAATGCTGCAGTGTTTCTGCCTAAATCTGCTTTCCCATTTGGGATTCTAGGGCTCCCCGTGGGGAGCCCTAAAGCCCCAAATGGGAAAGCAGACTTAGGCAGAAACACAAAGCGGTTGTGTTTGAAAACGCTGCGGTTTTTCTATCTAAGTTTCTCAGGCTCGGAGGAGAAAAACTTAGAAAGAAAAACCGCAGCGTTTTCAAACACAATAACGTTGTATTTATGTTTGCGGTCGCTTCAAAAGCTACCGCAAACATAAATACAATGTTTTTAAAGCTGCTCCTCCAGCCCGGAAAACTTAGAAAAAACCTGCAACTAGTGCTTATTTAAAAAAAAAAAATAGCACTTACTGAGATGCAGCTGCAGCTTTTCTGCCTGTAGTCTCCGGTCCGCGTCCTCCGAGTCCCGGCACCAATGAAGGAAAAGCCACCCAGTGGTAGCTTTTGTTTACTACAGCTGGCTGGCTTTTCCTTCATTAGTGCCGCAAAAGCCAGCACAGGCGGGCATCCATTTCACAAAATGGATGCGCCCATGTGCTTGCTTTTGCAAATTTTGAACTTGAATTGCTAAAAATTTTACATAGGGACTTTGAAAAAAAAAATGCCAATCGTTTTTTTTTTTAAATATTGCCTATCTATTTTTGAAATAAACATTTTTGGCCGAACCATCCCTTTAAAGGAAGATTGAATGAGATTAGTAAGCAGTGAGAGAAGGAATGCTTCGGAACCTCCGATTATTCCCCTAGCAGTTATTCCCGTTGTTTTCAGCTCATCTGTGCCGTCAAAAATGGGGACCAACAATACGCAGATCCGTCTGGACGCTGCCCCCAGAGGGAGGAGACCAGGGGGGAACTGCTACACCTCCTCCCATCAACAACGGGGGAGAACATCCTCTCTCAGCTCCATTAGGTCACGAGGCTCCCACTTACAAAGACCTGATACCCCGATGTGATCACCCTTCGGAAAGGGCCACAGGAGGTTCTTCAGCCCGTTCCACTGTGTAATGGCCTCATTGACGCCGACTTAGCTTTTTATATTACACTCTACCTTTCTCGCAATGAATGTTCTTCTGACGCCTATTACATTAAAGCACAACCTATCTTTGCTGCCTTTACTAGTGCTATTGCTCGGGACCTATCATTTCACATTTTGTGTTTTTGATGTGCGCTCCCTATGCAGCGCCTGCATAGGCAAGCTTCTGTGGACAGCCCAGGTTCTGGCAGTAGGACAGAAGCTGGCTTTGAAATGAACCTCTCAACCTGCCCATTCACTACATCGCTGAGTTTACTGTGTGTGTTTCTTTATATAGCGTCGACAACACCACAGGCAACGTGTTTCGCACAAATATTAGGTTTACAAAATAAACTATCGAAAACCCAGTGCTACCTGTTATGTATTTTATGCTTATTCAAACTCCAACACTTCCCCAGATATAGGGGATTTCTATTATTCTGTTCTGCAACCACTATTGTGAAAAAGAGCTGAACATTAAGGGCTTACTGTTTGGCATAGAAATGACTGGAATTACACCTCAAGCAGAAAACTGGCAATTAATTGTCCACGGTCTGAGCTGCAGCTTCCCTCCTACGCCCTGCACCTTGCCCAAGCAAAATGTTGGATGCCAACAAGTGAGAAATATTCTAACAAACTAGGGAATTATCACTGCTTGTCATTCAGGGGGTTACTACTTTTGCTGTTGCGCTCCCTTTGTTCTCCCGAATAATATCAGCAAGAATGGGCAGTACAACAAAATGGAGAAGGGTTGTCCTTCCTTTTAGAACTGGCATTTGTTTGTTATAGATAAACGGGCATTTGCTTGTAATGGGGAAACTGGCATTTTCTTGAAATGGAGTAACTGATATGTGCTTTTCCAGGCTTTTCCAGAGAGCAATGCTTGAAGTAAAGGCGGCTGTTCTTGTCGAAATACACTCAAGGTGCACTAACACAGATCTCGTAAATCCTACTCACTGTTTTTAAGGCCCGCAAAATCATCTTTGTCAGTTCGTATAACTCACTATCATAGATAGGCGGGGAAAACAAATCTGTGGGGATTCTATTCTGCCCAGAACGTTCGAATAAATGCCAGTGATATTTAGAGACCTGTCTGACTGTTCGCAGGTCTCCTGCTCTCTAATCCTTAGCATACTCCTACTCCTGTTCCCACACATGCTAGTCAAGTTTTTGTTCCCCTTCTGTTCTTCGTATAACACTTCGATGAGCGCTCAAAGGAATGTACCACAACATCTGTGATAAGACCTTTCTTTAATAATGCATAGAGATGGCAAAATACACATGTTTAACTGTGGGATTGTTCCAAGATGTGTCCAAAAGAACGACGGTTTCCGTTGTTTTCACTGATGTAAATTAAATGCTTTTACTAATTTGACACAGTTGTTTTTAAATATGTTTTTTCTTGAAAATAAAACAACAAATAGACTTTCAAAAACGGGCGTTTTCTTTAATGAAACCATATTATTATGTGTACATTAGTGTTGGCAAGGGTAAGTTCATGTGTTTTTATACAAAATATTATGCCAAATATGTATTTAAGAATTTGTAATACTATCTGCCCAGCTATAATTAAACAAATTTACCTATCTACAATTAGCTATCTACAAAACAGTATTTACTATTCCATTACCTTGGCTCCTCTTATGCAATTCATACCCAATTTTTCACAAATACCCGATCAAATATTTATTGGTATATCTGGCCAAGGGCCATGAAAGTGGGTAAGTGCAGTAGTGGAAATCTCCAAAATGTGCGTAGACGGTCAGTCCATAATCTGTGCCAGTCAAAAAAGCACAAACGCAGAATTTAGATTATATTCTTTTGGAGAAAACCCAAAATAGTGGAGGAAAGATGCAGCTTGGTAGCTGAGCCATCAAACCCATTTAAACTTCTTGAAGTTGATTTATGAATAGTTTAGATTTATGAATAAATACCTACGGTTGAGGCTGCGCCCTACGAAGCTACTCCCACACCTGTGTTCGAAACCTTAAAACACGTTTAATCCTAATTACATCCATAGATATACAAAGAATGTTAGGCAAGCAAAGGCATATGTTAGAAGAAAGGCAATAACCCCCTGCCTTCAGAAATCATCAAATCCATAGAACTAACTGGACCTTTGTGCCACAATCCATAATATATAACTGCCTATTGTAATTCAAAGAGGCAGAACCTTATTAGGATGTATACCATTTTAATTGTTATTCAAGCAGGGCAAAACAGCCGACACGTGTTTCGACCACATTCAGAATGGTCTTCCTCAGGGCTTGAAAATTCCTTTAACTCTAAAACAATTGTATCCAAATAGGGCGTCCCAGTGGGATCCAAGGCAAAATTCTTCCCTATACCAGAAATTGGTCATAAATGCATCACTCGCAAAGAGTTGAAGTTCCTGCTTAATACTAATTGGATGTATATCAATTGCTGTTATGGTACAGCTGCTATTTTACAACAATGTGCCTCCTAATTAGAGTAAGGTGTTTCTGTTTAGGCCGGCTATCTTCACTCACATCACTTACAAGATTGCCTGCATCACGTTGAAGGCAGTGACAACCAGTAACCTCTCTTACTTGGCGAACACACTCACCATTTCTACGGTAGGGCAGTGGGCAGCTAACAGTAGAATCCATGGAAGAGTTAAGATGAATCAGTTCAAAACAATAAACCCTTGAAATGCAATGCAAAACTTAAATTGAAGTGACTTGTAAGGCCGGTTTAATGCAACAAAACCCCTGAAATGTGGGAGGTGCTGGAAACTACGCCACCATAGCTCTTTGCCCCCCCCACCACTGCACAGACCATAAGCACACTGATGGCATTACCAATGACATCATTGATGACATCACGTATGACATCAGTTACGGCATCACTTAGGGCATCATCAATGATATCACTAATAGAGTGGATCACATCTGAAAGATAGGCAGTCAAATGTATGGTCAAATGAAATGTTTGTTTTCATTTCACAACTATAAATACTGTTTTTACCAGTGATATTATAACAGACATGAGTCAGACAGTATTGAATGAGTATTTAAAATCAAAAGACAAACTGGTCCCTTTATATGTTTGTCCTTAGATGCGTGAAAACCCAGTCTACTAAGTTGAGTACTCCGAGTAACTTTGGCCATCAGGATATGTTGAAGGTAATCTATATGCTGTCACATGTTAAAAAGTCCACATTATAGATTTTCAGAGCATGGTGAAGACCTAAATGGATGTGAGCAGTTTAACAGCAATCCAGAGAAGGAAAGTAACGTAAATGAAATACAAGAAAATTCCCATATCCCTTTCTTTTTACTCTCACAACAAATTAACTGTCAGTTTTACCAAGGAGAAAGTAGGCCTCAACTAGATGAAAAGGTAATGCCCATGTCACATGATCCCCGAAGGACAATTACAAGCAAATACTGTTGCATGCTTCAAGGGCAGAACTTATTAGTAATAAGGAAGTTGTGATTTTTAAAGTGTATATGAAATTGTAGAGTACTTGAAGAACTGACTGCTTTCAACAGGGTATTCTTTAATTATTTTTGATGCTGGAAAATATTTTTCTCCATTTAATTATGTATGACATACTGGAATGATATTAGTACATCTCTGTTAGCATGCACCACATGTACACCTATAGAATATATTAGCCATAGGCCTTGAAATAGAGCAAGAGTTATTTGACTACTTTGCAGTGATATCATTGATGATGCCATACATATTGTCATCAGTAATGTCATCTGTGATGTCATCAGGGTGCTTTGGTTTCCAATGAGGTCCTTACTGATATCATAGGGGATGTCACATGTGATTTTATTGATGATGCCATTAGTGATATCATCAGTGTTTTCGTGGGCTACAGAATGGGGAGCTTAAAGTTAAGGTGGTTTAGATATGATAGGGTATTTATAACGTGCTTAATAACAAGAGGGTTCTAAGCGCAGACCCGGGGATCGAACCTGCACTGCTTCGTGTCGTCTTGCTTCCAAGGCGAGCACATTGCCCCTGAGCTATCTTCCCGAGACAGATTCCAACATATGCCAAATTATAATGGTTTTGTTGTTTTAAATGAGCAACTTAGCATCACTTTAAAACATGTTCACAGATCTTCTAAGGTTTTGTTGTGTTGAAATGATACATTTAGCGGTCTCCTAACACGTTTTTTACTGAATTTCACAGGTTTTGGTATGCTTTATCTCCCACTACTTTAATACTACAGGTTTTTCTCTTCTATTATCATAACACATTTTATCAGTGTGTCTTCAAGCTACACACAATGTTGTTCTCCCATTGTGGGTATGTGGGTCACTGTGTGGTCAGTGGCTTCTTTGCAAAGAACATGGCCATTTACCATATTAGTGCCCCACTTTGAGACTCAAACAGCAAGGGGCTATGATGGATGAGGAAGAGGATGAGGGACTGAGGCAAGGAAGATGAACTGGGATGAGGAAGGAGGAATTTCTGGAGGAAGAGGGGGTGGTAAGAGGAATAGGATTAGGTACAAGCATGAGGAAGTGTATGAGGGATTGTAATGAGGGAGTAGAAGCAGGACTGGAATGAGGAAAAAGAAGGGCTGAGATAATGTGGAGGAATAAGGACTGATTTGGGGAAGAAGAAGAACTGAATCAAGGAAGAGGGACTGGGATGAGGAAGACGATGAGGGACTAGGACGAGGAAGAGGAACAGCATGCAGGATTGGGATAAGAAAGAAGGAGCAGCAAAGGAATGAGGAAAAAAGGACTGAGACAATAAGGAGGAAGAAGGAATAAGATGATGAAGAAGAAGTCAGAAAAGTGATTTAGAGGCAGAAGAGGATGAGAGACTGAAATGAGGAAATCGACGTGGGATAGCAGTGGAAGATGAGGAGAGAACCGGAAAAGGTAGAGCATTAGGGTCTGAGATGAGGGAGAGGATGAGGGATTGGGATAAGGAAGAGGATGAGGAACTGGGACAAGGAAGAGCACAAGAGAATGTGTTGAAGAAGTGCACAAGGGCCTGGCATGATTGGTTCCTGATAATTGCAACCACTACAATGTGTCCAACTTTCTTTACCTAAATACGGCCCTGCTAGAACCTTTTGCTGCTGTAACTCCAATACTCTGCTTGTCAAATGCTTTTTGAAAAAGACAGCGGGAGGCATGTCTCTGTCTTCGGCCGGTGCCTGACATCCTTAAGTTCCAGAAACATCTGAAAACTATACTTTTGTTGTCTTGTTTTACTTAATCCCTTGCCTGCTAACTCATACCACTGCCACAGAGACTGGTGGCCTGGTCTGTCATGAACCTCACAGGTTCCAGGCCCTATATCTAGTCGACACCAGTACAACCCCAAACTTTCAGCACTGCCCTTGCGGGTCTACCGTCTGGCGGATGTGTACCACACCTTTGAGACTCCTCTGCCCCAGCAGGTAGCTAGTGGCCTCCCAGTTTGGCATGTCTTCATACTTTCCTTCTGGGCTTGTATGAGCACTTGGTAATCCCTACTCCTCTTTCCATTCATGCACTTCTTTTACTGCACAATGCTTATTGGTTATCTGCACTTCTCCCTTCCCCTTCCCCCCTGGCACTTTCCCCTCTTCCCCTTCCCCACACTTGCGCAATCTGAATGACACAAGGCATAGTAAGATCACTGTTTTGTCCTCCCTTTGTTTCCCCCTCCCTGTCTTGTCGCACCTAGAAACACTTGTGTACAGGCGCGTTATAAATGCCATATCATATATCATATCATAGGTGCATTTATAGCAGTAGTGTGTACATTGTTTTGGGATAAGGAAGTGAAATTCATATGCATGAGATTTGTAGAACATTTTTAAGTAGTAGTTGGTGTGTGGAAGTTTAATATGTTGATAGGGTAACATGTACAGTATTTTAAAACTGATTGGTGGATATATGTGTGACTGTTTCAAAGCATGCACTGGGGGAGTGATACAAACATAACAGTATAAATGGTAGAAGGTCTGTCTTGTGCGATGGTGTGCACTTGCAATCTGTTTTTATTTTTTTAATCTATGGCCTAGAGAAGGAACTGCGGAGACCGCAAATAGTCATGAAGGGCCATGGATTATGGTCCTTTTGTATGCTAGAGAAGAGTATTTGGGTCAGAAAATAGTTTCTGTGCTTTTTTCTTTTTCTCTAGTATACGATTGTCCATTATTTCCATTAGCATAGTAGAAAATGCTAATGGGAATGTTTGAGAATCTTATTGAGTCTAACTACTTTACTGAAAAATGTATCGTAGATGGAGTCTATAAGCTTATTTTTTTTACTTCTATTTTTTTACTGAAAGGAACCTTTTTTTTAGTTGAAATGTTTTTATTTTTTTGCAGTAGAGGCCAATAAGTAAGGTGGGGAGGAAGTTAGGGAGGGGGCAGCAAGCACAGCTATGGAGGGGCAGGTGAACAGGGGAAGATGTTGGGCAGGCATTACATATAAGCTAGGGGGGAGTGTTTCTCATGCTCCTTGATTACAGCCTGGAACACACTTCGAAACTGCTCCCACCTGCAATGTGGTGTGTTGCGGTATATACAGAGTACTGTTATCTTCGAAAGATACTGATCAACAGCCTCTTTTATGGCTTGAAAGGCAGCTTGGGGGATTTTGTGCCCCACAGGAGTAGCCTGTGTGGTTGCCATATTGGTTGAGAAAGATGAGGTGGAGGAAGACAGCCTACTACTTCCTGAGAAAGGAACAGCCTTTCTGAGAGCATCCAGGTGGTTGGATTTGGCGGTGCATGGATATGATCCTGTGGGAGTAATGCCCAGGTTGTCTGCGACTTTAGCCTTTGGTACTACCCCAACAGTGGTAAAGAACTGCCACACCCATGATTCTCTCTGAGTTCAAGAGGTAGGCATTTCCTCTACCTCATGTTCCTGGTCCTCTTCATTGTTTTCTGAATTATTGCACTTCTTCCGTTGTCTAGGCACTTAGGCTGGTGGCGGCTCCTTCGGAGGAGGGTTGACAATAGCTGATGCCATTTTTGAAGATAAATAGCAGTTCTGCTAATATTCCTCCAAGCATATGCTGTGTCCTAGATTGTTAATGGATAATGAGTAAGAATAGGTCTAAGAGCTGTGCAAGGGTCAGTTTTCAGCTTCAAACCTCCTAGATCAGCTGAAAATGCAGTTTCAAACTGTTCACGAAGCACAGACCCGTAGGCGAAGTGTGGACGCGTTTGCGAACAGGTCATCATGCCACGCGCGCGAACGTCTGCGAACACAAAAACAGTGGAAAGAGTTACACAAAGTTTATAGGAGTGTTAGAAATGTTGCTAGGAGGTGGGGAATGGTACAGCTTTAAGTTCAAACTTGCCTTACCTATGAAATTCAATGAAAAAACGTTGTTAAAGGGACGTTATGGTAATCACACATGAAATTAATTTGGATTAAAAGTCCCTACAAGGACATACACATAGGTGATGGCTGCAGCATGCACCATAGAAGCACAATATTTTTAATCTGGTAATTTTGGATAGTAAAATAATGAATGCTACCTTATCAGAGTTTTGAGTAATGTTAAACATGGAATAAATAGCTAACAATTGAAGACTTACTACACACTTGTGTTAGTACAAACAATACATATGAAGACCCACAATGCTTACAAATCAGGGGCACATACAGGGAAAGTAAAGTAAGGAAGAAAGAAACAACATCACCAGGAAATGTCAGCAACATTAAAAATCATTTTCATGTGTACAAATGAATTGTGTGTTTGAGGCCTGCTTATTGCCCTGTGTATGTGCACCATGAACTGAGACCAAACCTTAGGGAAAGTACTTTAACAACATGCAAAAAGGTTAACGCCTAGATATAAAGCACCTTTTGAATTTTCATATTCTGACCATTAGTGAACAAAAATAACTGGCCTACATATGTCAATGAACAAAAACAAGTGCCCTAGATATGTGATGTCATCAGTAATGTTATCAATGACATTTGTGATGTAATCTTTGATGTCTGGGATGTTAGTCTTAGCAGTGCACAGTGGTGGCACGAGTTATGGTTGCTGAGCTTACCATAACTGGCGAATTTCTGGGGGTTTTCGGTTTTACTTGTAACCATAACATCCCTTGAACAACATTTTTTCATTGAATTTCATAGGTTTTTATTGCTGCAACTTAACCATAACGCCCCTTTAACAAAGTTCTTTCATTGAATTTCATTGGTTTTTATTAGTGCAACTTAACCATAACTTCCCTTCAACAATGTTTTTTCACTGAACTTCATAAGTTTTTATTAATGCAACTTAACCATAACATCCCTTTAACAACGTTTTTTCACAGAAAAAATAAATATATATATATATGTATATATATATATATATATATATATATATATATATATATATATATATATATATATATATATATATTGCACTGATGATCCCTAATAAGGGTGAAATCAGGTATGTAGTTGTCCTGACAGCCATGCAAAAAGTCTGGCTTGGGTTGATTAAGCTATGAATAAAGTAGCACTGCCCTCTTAGACAAAGAAAATTTCCTGGAGAAAAAGGTTTGCGTTTGGGCTAATTTGCATACCCACAATGCCTTGCGACTCAGAACTGGAGTTGAACTTTCAGCAATGACTACTAGGGGTGCTGTGGAGTGTGTGACTTGGCTCCATATTTTCATATATATATATATATATATATATATATATATATATATATATATGTCCACAATGGCCATTTAAGCAGTACAATAAAAACCGATGGGTCTCTTTCCACTTTTAAATAGTTGTCTTATTTCACACCTTAGTGGTACTCATTCTCTAAACCTCAGAAGGAAGAAAGGCTTTGTGTCAGGCTTTGTGTCCGTTTTGAGACAATCGTTAGAAACATATAGTGCCAAAATGCTACCAAGTGTTAGAGTACTTGTAGCCCAGAGAGGCATGGGATCCAAACACTGATTGCGAATGAAAAAGGAGATGATAAAGGCAGTCAGCGGTACAGTAAAAAGGTGAGGGGGCAGACTACACAGTAAGAGAAGTAGGCACACATGACCATGTTGCAACACACATTGGCAAAGGCAACTCTTTTGTCTTTTTCTGTAGGCATGTGATAGGCATTTGCTAAGCGCTGCCATAAAGGTATAATGCTACTATCTGGCCATTAGATGGGAACAGCTAGAAAATGGCATGATTACTTGGGCACATGATAGCAGTGCCTGGCAAAATCCTATCTGATACTATACACAAGCTAAAACGGCTGACTTTGTCAATGCTTGTTTTTAACAGGATTTCAGTGCAATGAATAGATATAAATCAAGTGGCTGAAGGCACACTTAGTTAAGACAGTGTTATTATGCCAGCAACTCATTTACAGCTACAACTAAGCCTGTATCTCTTATGAGACTGCTTAGAAATAAACTAGAATTCCAAGGTTTGATGTTACTGCTTGAAATAGGTGGCTTAAAGAGATCCTGTGCTGATATGCTTTGGCCACTGAGGGGCAGGAATTGGTGGCAATGGCCATAGGGATTAGCATGGCCACGGGCAGCCAATTGGTGGGTAAATAACCAAACACCCACAAGCTGTGTGTCCTTTCTCACATGTCAACGCCCTCTTATCTGTACTCCAATGCAATAGTTTCAGATGATCGGTGGAACTTAAGCGCCACCTAATAGCCAAATATAACAATACTTTTGGCTTATAGGTGGTGCAGTTACTGGGACTCGTGATCAATTTTGTGAATTCCACACTCCAGGATTGTAGAAATAAAGAAGGAGAATAGGTATGTTCTATTGCAACAGGCAGTTTCCTTTCACATGAAAGCCGGGGTAATAGATCTTTTTTGTCATCTATCCAGGAGATTTTCCCAGGGCCTCTCCCGTACAGGACAATTCAGAGATTCAAGATCATGCATCTGTGAGACGGGCCATTTATTCACACTGGGTTCCACTTTTGCAAGATGGATGGCATGAATTAAAATGGTGGCTTTAACATGGTGCCATGGAACTACACATCATATTTAGGTCTGCTGCAAGTCTACTCTTAGAATCTGATCGAAAGCCAACTCGGTCAGGAGGCCCGATGTAGTTTTACTTTAACTGGAGGGTGGTGATATCAACAGATGCTTCTGATGCATAGCAATTGTTCAGAGATTCTTGACAGGTCCTTTGTGGTTCAGGTTTTTGCAAAAAAGAAGTGCAGTGTGTAATCCATTTAAGAAAGGTCAACGTGTAGGCTGTCAAGTACAACAATGAGATGCGGGTACAAGGTCCTAGATTTGATCAGAAATAGCAATGTGTTTTGGGGGTTCTGCCTCCCGCCACCTGTCAAGCTGTCTGCAGAATATCTTCAAGGAATCTACATTATGTTAGCAGATTGGAGTTTACAGTATAAACAGGATGCCAGTTATTGATAGCTGGATCGCAACCTGCTTCTACATTTACCAAACACAGTGGGGTGCATTCTAACTAAATGCTCAAGCGCTGAGATTTTTCATTTGGCTTCCAGATCCAAAGGCAAAGGCCATGGATGTTTTTTTCAGGTGTTGGGTCAGGAAATGTTGCACACCTTTTGGAACTTCTGAATGTGATCTTGAATGCTGTTTTACACCCAAAAACAATAAAAGCCACAGGTACTTGGGACTCTGACTTGGCCAACTCATGCTTGGTATCTTAATACTCTTAGTTTGCCTACAGCTTGCCCCATGCTTTTTCCCTTTGTTCAGTGGTCTACTCACACATCCTGCTCTGGAAGCTCATCCCTTGAGCCTGCAACAGATGATCTGGTTAAACTGGCCCACATGCCTATCACCACCATCTTCTTCCACAAAGGGTTCCCGGGCTGCAAGTATAACCAGCCCCTGCGTCTCCGCTTCAAAGTCATGGGTATGCTGGTGTACTCAGAGGTGTTTGGATCCCTTTCGGACAGGTGTAGTTCAGGCTGTGACCTTGCTTGTAGGTTTAGCATCCTCATTCTGTTATTGCACTGTTCATCTTTACAGGCCACGATTTCCACCCTTCATAAATTGAGCTAATTTTACAATTGGTGAGCATCCTTTCATGTGCCGTCTCCTGAAAGGCATTTGCAGCCTAAGTCCACCCACAGGTGGGATATAGTCCTAGTTTTTGTGTTTTTTCGTGCATAGCTAGATAATGCAGATGTATTGTTGCAGGTGCTATTTGCCAAATGAGTTACGCTGATAGGTTTGATTGCATTTAGTAGAGTATCGAACGTGCATGCCCTTGATATACGAAGTTGAATATTTTTACCCTTGGGTATTTGCATATAACTCATTGTCACTGTATGTCGTACCCTTTTTGTGCACTATGTGTAGACCATAGAACTCCCGCCGCCGACCTTTTATCTCCTTTCAGAGGCCTTTCCATCAGGTGTCCTGCCCTACTGTAGCCAGGTGCGTTCAATGGGTTATGGTGCACGTGGAAATTGGCATCTCAGTTTATGGGTCTGACTCTTGCAAGGATGCTTGGCCAGAAGTCAGCTGACTGGTCGAATGATTTAGTTTTTCATTCTCTCTATTGTAAACCGATTGTTCCGGCTTCTCCGCAGAGCGTTTATGACTTTGATCGTGCATAACCGGAAGCCTCGGTGTCATGCCACGGAATTCCGATAATCCCCAGTAGATTTTGAGAGAAAGATATAATTCACTTTTGTGCGACCAATAGCAGTGCCCTCAAGCTTTCCATGGCCATGAGTGAGAAGGCAATCCAGTCCTGGTTTGTTTCCCCATTGGATTCTGGGACTTGTACTTTTTTCTTTCCCCGTTTGAAATTTAGGAATACTCCAAGTCTGAGAATTCTAAGCAAAAATAGGTCTGGATCTCCTTCTCAAACATAGCCATGGTAAACCTGAAGGTCTTCTAGTAGCCAAAACTAAAAAAGAGTTCTAGGGATGCTTGAGTGAGCCAACCATCTATTCACTGCACCCACCTGAACAGTGCATTAGATGATAAAATTGCAAAAAAGGGTTGCAATTCCCTCAGAAAAAAATACAACAAAATCAAGTAACAAGAAAAAAGAAACTATGTGCTTGGAAGCTGATGTGCGTTCAGGAAGCTGGCACAGCCCGCCTGCCATTTAGCGGACTCCGCGCCAAGTAAGGGAAAGGTGAAGCAGGGAATGTAGACTGCGCTGCTGCGGCACTGCCTGCGCTTGGACTGTTCCTGTGATTTGCACACACTGTGCCCTTCTGTTACTATTCCAGACCCTTATCTGGACAGGCCTTTATAAAAACACACGCAATAAAGAAGCAAAGCTGCCAGTGCGGAGAAGCGAACTTTCGCCCACAAGATAACTGCTCTGATGACCCGCCTCGCCATCACAATAGCAGGCAACCGCTGGGCTTTTGTCTCTGCTTCTGGAATGTCAGACAACTCTATCCCGGGCTATTTTCAGAAAAACGACCTCGCTGTAAACACGTTTCTTTTGGTCAATATTTGCAAGGCCTCAACATTTCAGCAATCTGCTAATCTTCCACACACGCCATACATTGAGTTGACTGTTGTATATATTTAAGTCCCACCTTTAACTGTGAAGCAGAAGTATTATGCTTGTAGCATGTGAACAAGATAATAAAAACATATGAATAACATATCAGACCATTTAAGCACTACACATGCTGTCATCGCGCATATCAATGCGGCCACAGAGGGCATCGCGCTCTAGTCCAGAATCCTCCACATGGCGCCATGTTTGTGTTATTTAAGCGCATCGTGGGCCACAAACGAGAGTAGGCCACTAGTTTAGGATCATGCAACAACTATAATGAGAAAGAACATGGGCGCGGGGATAGAGCTACATACCGCTTCTGATGAGGTATGCCAGTGTTTTGCTTTTGCAAGAAGAAAAGACTATTCACTCTGTCTGCTGGATGCATACGCGCATCTCAATTATTATCTGAAACACGCACATGATAGTGTGTGAGGATCGTTTGACCTTGTATGTAAGTAAGGTTCATTTCAGGTACATAGAATGGTTTCTGAGTACCTGGAATGTGTCAGAATGTAAAAAAAAAAACAGTGGGGTCCAGGGAGTCTCTCTGCTGATATGTTTGGGATATTTCTCCTCTGTGAAAGATAGTGAGCTAAAGAATCTGGGTAAGGCTCTCCTAACCAGGACTGTCTGGCAGAGGGACTCCCAAGACCCCCCCCCTTGTTATTTTCATGTGTCAGAGGTGAACGTCACGTCCAGCCAGGGTCGGACTGGGGCATCAAATTGTCTCGGACAACAATGAAAAAGGGGCCCAACATTGCAAAAGACAATTCATTTGCTTTGTGATGGACTGTTTGAGAAGAAACCATGGGGGAGGTTTTTGATAAAATGTGATGCAAATTTTGCATTTTAAAGAATAGTTATTCAGAAACTACTAGCCGCATGGTGAAGTAACTTATCAAACTGGCCCACATATACCACAATTGGCCCACTTTGACCAAAAGAAATGTTGCACAATACCATTTAGTGTTTTTGGTTCGGGCATTGCCCTATAGGCCAGTCAGGGCCTGCGTTCAGGCCCCTCTAACATGAGTACAGTCATTTGGTTAATTCATGATGTAGAAAACCCTAAAGGCTGGATGAATTCAAATTTGGATAAGCCATAGAGGCCGATTTTCAAAAAATGGCACTGGAGAGAACGAGATGCTATTTGCAACGGCTGCCTCATACCTGATTTACAAAGCCTAAAACTGGAGCAAATATGGAGGGGCTGGGGGAGACTGGTAAGGGATCAACTATCTGCTGCACATATCATGGCCTGTCTTTTCATCCTTCACCCACCCCCAGGAAGTCCACTTGCAATAAGACCTGCCAAAGGCTGGTTATATTCTACCACTTTTTTCTGCCCCGTCACCGGCGGCCTCCATAATACCACTTTTCTACTGGAGGCAGTGGTACCAACATTTAATCCCAGCCCTGTCCGCTATCCTCTGGTGAGAGACCAATACTAACTGGGATTCTCTAGTGTCAGAATAAGGTTGCCAACTAATGCCGCTCAACATTCAGAGCTTTTTCCTTTAGAATTTATGACGCTAAAAGGTGGGTTTTACTTAGATGAAGTTTTCATATATGTGCTATCTGCTTGTACCTTGCTTTTTGGGTGAAAACCTTCACAAGGGGCTCCAGGGATAGCGTGGCATGTGGATTCTCACTGGGAATATTTCTTTTCCCATTTTATTTTCTTCAAACAAACTGAAATTCCCTCTCTGAATTTGTTGGGCCTTCTCCCCTATTTTCCTATGTTCTAAGGCAATCGATCATCCCCTAATGATCCCCGCCACACGACGCGGTCACCTGGATGCATTCTTCATTCTTTGCGACAGCAGCGTGTTTTATGTGGTGTTCAAACAACATTGCAACACTTTTCTCTCCAGCTATCACTAAACATAAAATTATATTTTGCATCAATTTATCAGTTACTCAATGCTTTTTAAATGACAACAAGACTTTAAATTTGAGGAAACTATTCCTTACCTATAAATGGTGTGGGGAACATAAACTTCACGAATTGGGAATTCCAGAATTTCTTTGGTTGGTCGGCAGCGATTTTCAAGGAAAGGTTTCACCGGTAACAACTCTGGAGTAACCGAGCAACTCTGGCTGTCGTAGACTGGGGACACTTCCAATTTCAGCAAACCTGGAGGCAAACAAGAGGCAGTGGGAAAAGGATGGACCATATGCAGGCGAAACCAAAAGGATAGCAGCGGGGTGGGAGTGGTAGTCGATTCATTCCAAAGCCTATCAATTTCAAATGAACATAGAACTCAGGCAGGAAAAGTGGGAGCAACGGAGACCCAAACACAGACAGAAAATGTGCATATTGTAAAATGCGTCAGACACTTTCCAAGCATATGAGAGATGGACTTGTCAAGCCACGGAATAGGAAAATCCATCCAAATGATCCTAATTAACCATACATATGTAAATTACGTCAGTCTTCTTTGGCAGACACCTGACATACAGGAATAGTAAAGGGGAACTGTCATGAATCTGTTTAATGTAAAATATCTATAATGGATTCAACTGGTCACTTTCTACGGCAACGATTGACAATGACTGCTGCTAAAACCATCCAAATATGTATTTGGCGATAGGAAACGTTTTCTTCAACTCTGAAATGAAATTGTAGAAATCTGAAACTGACTGTATATAATGTCATTTTGCAACGAAATTTTGTCTCTCTCCCTACCTTGCCTTTTTTCTAGCATTCTTCCAATACTTGGGGCCTCATTCTGAGATTGGAGGTAGCCATGGCGCTATTTGCGCCATGGCTGCCTCCAATACCGGGTCCGGCACATGTCTTGTTCAATGGGGATTTACCGGTGCATTCCGACCCTGGAGGGACCGGTAATTCCCCATTGAACAAACCATTCCCCATTCCCATTTGAACCCCAATAGGGCTCAATGGGAATGGGGAAGTAGCTAATAACGGTACCGCAATTTGCGATACCGTTATTAGCGCCCTGGTCCCTTAGCGGGACCCGTAAAGGACGTGTGGTCAGACCACACGTTCTTTGAGGCTCCCACTAAGGGACCTCGGAATTGGGCGGTAAGGGATTGCCGCACTGGTCTCCTTACCGGTGCCCGGTATCCCTTACCGCCCAACTTGTAATGACCCGATTTGTCTTTTCAATTTTTGTATTTCTCTTTCCTTCTTTCTTTATTCTATTATTGCTTTTCTTCTTCTTTCTTTCTTTCTTTCCATCCATCCATCCTTCTCTCTACCATTTATTTGTTTTTTCCCTCTCTTGCCTTTCCATGGCATCCTGTTCATTTTTTATACTATAGCCGGTCTACCTTCCTCGTGCCTGCTATTAATGAAAAGTGTCCTCTGCCTATGGTAGAACACAAGTATCCTTGTCGTTAACTGCTAATGTTGGCTTTGAAATGCTGCTTGTTTATCATTCCGATTACAGCAGGAACAAAGAGGGTAGTGGGATGGAAAGGGAGTACCCATGATTATTTTGATCACTGCAAAGCAGCACACCAAGCTATGAGTTGTGAGAAAGATGAGGGGGGCGCAAAAACATATTTTGGATCTTTCAATCCCTTTGGTTCAGTGGAGGGGGCCCCCAAAGATGTCTGTGCCCCGGGCCCCAAAAGTGTTTAAGATGGCCCTGACGGCAAGGGGATTTAGAGCAACAGGAGAGGGCCGGCATAAGATCAGAATAAGGCGTCGAGATGAGCAGAGTGGCATGGTGGGATATACAAAGGAACCGGATGGGCCAAAGAAAAAGGGGATAGAACGTGCAGATTAGAAGGATGTTTGCTGAGGAGCAGGATGGGGGATAGAGAAGAACAGAACAGAACAGATTAAACATAAGAGTGGGTTGCTCCAAAAGGGTGTGCAGACGAACGGGTCAGGTGGTGCAGAAGAGAGGGATGGAGGCGTACAAGAGACTAGGGTGAGTGGAGGAGCAGGAGGGTGTGTGTAGAGGAATGGGATGGGTATGCAGGGGGTGCACAGAGGATCACAATGTGATCTAGCATGTACAGAGGGGAATAATGGCTCATGCAGAGGAACAGAATGAGGTAGGTGGAGGTGCAGGATTAGGACGTCGCAGAGTAGAATGATGCAAGGTGGAGTGTGTAGGAACATGACGAGGTGTGTAAAGATGCAGGATGGGGTGTGCTGAGCTGCAGGATGGACGAGGTGTACCAGCTCATGGCCCCTGGGTTGTGCTGTGAAGATGTGCATCTGTTGTCGGAAATTGTGCTTCCTGCAGCCATGTCTCCCGCTGCTTCTCCTACCCCCACCGCCATCATTCCACCTCCTGCTCACCACACCCTGTTATTAAAGGCAGAAGAGGCTCTGCACCCGTGTCGTGCAGCCGCACAGCACCAGGAAGCAGTGTACAGGCTCCGGGCTTCCAGAGCTCGCTGCATGGCCCCCACTCACCCACGCTACCAGTGTCCATGTCCAGATCCCTGGCTAGGAATGTGTCGTAATAACTGGGGTTGCTGTTGCTCCTCCATCACAGTGCGCATTTGCACATGCATCAGGAAATGCGCCAGCATTAAATGATTGTCACAAATGAAACATGTTAACAGGTATAGTACCTGTCAATGAGTGTTATTTGTGGCAAGTAATCCATTTGTTTTTGGTGTGAGGGCATTTAGTCGTGGCTGCAATCTCAGCCACGTCCAAACGTCCCTTGCGCCAAATCGACAGTGCCAGAAAGGCTCATGCACCGAAATGGGCATGCAGAAATGGCCGTCACGCCGAATGGTTGCGCCAAACGGGCCTGCATCCAAACAGCGGTGTCGAAACAGATTGTACTGACTTTGATTAGCCAAGACTGTGCCCTTTTTGTCTGAACTGCAGGGCCTAAGTCCTAAATAAATTGGGAGGGGCAGGTGGGAGAACTCTGGCATACGCAATGCGAAGCGACGTCACAAGAAGTAAACGTATCCGCAAGTGAAATATGCGCATGTCATTCAATTTATCTTTCCCAGATGAAGAAAGTGCACAGGACAAATAAGCATTTACCAAGAGAACAGATTTTCCTATAACAGTGCTGGCTAAGTATAGAATGTGCATACCGTTCATACCTAAGAATCTGTAACAAAACATGTCCTGTACAACAGAATGTCAACAAGGGGACATTTTATAGTTTTGTAATGAGAGAATCTGTGGCCTTTTGAGTAAGATTCTGTCATCTTTTTGAGACAGACTCAAGTGATCACAGTTCAAGAGTGTTTATTAAACTGTATATGTAGGTTTAAAAAACGGCTAATCTAAACCTAAATCTAAGATGGGAACAAGCTACGACCATCAAATATTAATAAGGCAGTCCTAGCAGCGTCTTGTCAAAGAAAAGGGCCCATACTAAAAAGAAACGATTCCCAATACTTACAAATGAATACAAAAAGAGTGTGGGATAAGATTCACAAAAAAGAAAGAAGTGTTCACAAATGATAAGTCAGGATGTGGTAGCCGGGGGTCTCCCTTTCCCATGTTTTGAGCACGGGACAAGGCGGGACTCCTGAGCACAGCACACTCGCGAGCTTTCCCAGCATGAGACGACAGTTCCGTTTTCAGCTATCAGGACCTTCGGTGGATAAGTCTCTTTTCTACAAAAAGTCTCTTGCCTCTGAGGAACTGATGGATTAAATAATAACAAAAAAAGTTCCTTTCCAAATGTACGTTGGGTGTTGACTTTTTACCCCTCGGTCCCCTTCTTCCGGGCTCAGACACATCTCAAATATCAGCCTCCCTCTGTCGGGTTCACTGTGGCTTTTTCTCAAAACAATTTCACCTGTGGCATTCACAAGCCTTAATGTCCTTTTTAAACACTGTGGACATCCCTCTGTCGGGTTCACTCCTGTCAACACACTGTTCATTGGGTCTTCAGACTTCGCCCCTTTCCATCGGCATACCTCCGCCCGGTTGACTCTTGCCAGCTCTTGCCAATCATACAGTTCTTTCTCTTTTTTACTATGTGAGATTCTCCTCCCTTAGCTTTTCAATTACGTGCAGATCAAAGACTTTCAACTGTACAGGAGGTTTTGCTAGACCCCTGAATGACCACTTTGAACTTTTCCTTCTGGGTCTCCTAGGGCCTTCAAGTGTCAGTATTTTCAACAAACGTGGAATCAACCAGAGTCTCTCAAATGAGCACCCACATGGTGCCGGACCACTCTGCAGCTGGTTTTCCCTCAATGTTAATAGTTCTTTTAACTTTTCTTAATGTGCCCTTTTCGACTTTCGTTCAACGCAGTTCGGTTTCTTATCGGCTCTCCCCTCGACTCACCGGCTGTGATGAACTGCTTAGCTTTTCTTGTCTCTGGAGTCAAGTCCGGTACCACGATGGCAAGCGTCTCTCCCTGTTCTGATTATCAGTATAGGCGTGCTCTGTGTACCATTGACATCAGCTGCAACACACGCTGGCTATTGTTCGCGGTTTTACAATTCTTTTCAGGGAGGCTTCACGGGTCTGGGTCGGAAAGGGCAAGGTCGCTTCTCTCCTTGTCAACCTTTTGGTTCTGGCTGCCTTTCTCCTCCTCTTGAACTGCTGTGCTTGGATAACTGTCTCGTCGTGCAGTCTGCCCTGCTCGTAGTGTGCTCTCGCGCGCCACCTTTTATCCCTATGGGGAAGGGAAAGGGCAGTCAGATGTGTGTGGTTCTGGTCAATTGCCTGAATCTGCCTGACCCTTGTGTTGGGACATGTCAGGTAAAGGGCTCCAGTGTTAGTCCATTGTCTTTCGTGGTGTAAGAAAGTGTTTGTGTTGGGAAAGGGGGGTGCAGTGTCTGAGTATCCTATGTGGTAGACTGGGGAAAAGGTGTTATAAGAAGGGGATACCAGGTCTCACCCGTCGGTGTCCCGCTTCCACTCCCCAAGGACTCCTCATCCAAGTGATCCTCCCTCACTGGTCCACCCCGAGGAACTGGATCCAATAGCGATGGCTGTGTCCTGGCCACCTGGATGACAGATCCCCAGGGACTAGTCAGGGAGACACCTTCAGGTTTCTCACACCTCCCAGCCATGCAACATTGGTTTGAATAACAGCCGTGGTACTGTTCACTTCAAGTGGATGCAATACATTTGTTTTTTTGTTTCTTGAAAACACAGGGTGGCCAGTGTCCGCCATTTGAAAAACTGGGTGGACGCTGTCCACCTGCGTGTTCCCTCGACTTATGCCCTGAGGTACTACTATATGTAATGCGTTTGGTGTGTTGGTGCCCAAAAGGATACTGTGTTGTAAATAAAATTGCATGTAAAGTACAATAAAACAAAAACAATATTAGATATCCCACAACCCAGTCAAATTGCTTCATATGAAGTGAGGTTTTCCCAGATTCTGAAAACTAAAATTTTGCCGAGGAAATGGTCTCAGGTCCAGCACCCGCAGAGGCGGCATTGAAAAATGAGGAACACCAACACACCAATGAAGTAAAGCAAAGCTGGCAATAGTTCCCTGTGCAAAGGCGAGGACTGGAAGAGAACACAGGACCAGAGAAGAAGGAAGGTAAGAGGAAAATGTGAATCTAGAACTTTGCTTCCACATTCCACTATAGATTGACATGGTCGGCAGAATAGCCACCGACCCTTTAGGCAGAGGCTCAGAGAAGTGCGACACCAAGGCTCATGGCCACTGGACATCTAACCATACCAATGTCACTCAAAAAAGGCAGCTCAGGAGGTTTAGATCAGACACACTGGGCGTGGATCGCACACAGGTTCCATGGTTATCAAGGCATTTCTTTTTACATTCTGGATAGAATAGGCGACTATGGGTTTTCATTCTGATGGCGCTGAAATGGGCCTGATGCACTGGTGCAGCCACCAGTCGGGCTACTGCTGGGCCAGTGCAGTCCCTCGCTGCATCCTACTAAAATGGATGAGGAGTCCCCTCATGTCTGCGTGGACTCCCCATGTATGTTCTGGGCCTGGCACAGCATGAATCTGGTAACTCCTCAGGACATCCCCACCATGCGCAATGCCCTGAGCGGACACACGTCAGATGTACAATGTTGACCTTCACTGAAACCTTTACCCCACCACAGTGCATTTTGATGGATGGAAGGTGGTCTTAGCAGGGTCAGCGAAACCAGGCACTAGCTGTACAATTTCATGAATGTCGGCATTGATATAGCCATGCATTGCTGGAAGGAGTGCTACCCCGCGACTGCGAGGCTCCTGCCCATAATTGGTTGTCCTCCATGCTACAATTTATGGAGGCAGAACATCCATCAGCCTGGACATCTCCTGCTTGCCTAGGATTCAAATAAGCCAATAAGCAAGGACCTAAACCACAAAGGTTTGCGAGAATGAGCATTCACCTAAACAGGATTTTGAGGACAGAACTTGCTCTGGGGTTTGGTCCTAGCAGTCATTCATATTTTGTGATGATCCATGTTGCCCACCCGGCACAGCAGAGGCAACAAACAGTGCTTGTAAAGTGATCCCTCCGTTAACCCCTTGACGGGCAACTTGCAATGGGGGGCTCTCCACCCGGAGGCCTCTCCACCAAGGGGGCTGTGCACCTGGAGATACTATGCTAGAAACAAGTACAGCAGAGCTTCCGGGGCAAAAGAGATATGCACTCCTTTTGTCTGACCCGACGGGCAGAGCGGCACCTGCGATTGACGGTGCCGGTGCATCCGAGCTCCCCATTCCGATTGAGCCCTATGGGGCTCAAATGGGAATGGGGATCTACCGGTACCAGCACCCGCAAAAGGGCAATTACCAGGTCCGCCGAACTCGGCATGACCCGGTAATTGCCTATTCGCGGGTCCCGGGCCCAGATGCAACTCTGGCAGCGGCCTTGCCTGTTTTACTGGCACGGCTACAACAAGGGCTATAATGAGGCCCAATGACTCCAAAATACAGGAATAACCAGTCAAAGCTGTATAAGATATATCATTTTAATTCAATAATAAAGTGCAAAAAACAAACTAGAAAACACTAGAAAAACCAACCCCTGTAAAAGAAAACACAGAGAATGCTAACTTTTGTAGGAGCGCGGCTGGGTATTTAAACAGGTGTGTTCAGGCAATTATTTGGCACCAGTGCACTGTTCAATGTTATTTCTTGGAGAAAAAAAGTAGACAACTGGGCTTAGAAATCACTATGGTCCCAAAAGTGGACCAGTAGGCAAGGGCCTCTTCATCATGTACATTTATTCTTGTCTTTGGTGCTCGACAGCATCATGCCATGCTGTTCAGCAGCAGTAATGGCTTGTGGGTCAAAGACACTGTGGATGGCAGGCAATGGCAGGTTAATCACACTGCAAAACTTGGAGGCCTTGGGCTGGAGAAGCAGAGACTGGCCTTCAGTATCTATGATAGAGTAGCATCTATCATGTGACTTCATCAAAATTCCAGTCTAGCCAAGTAATAACACTTATCATACTTGCTGTATCATTGAGCCAAGTAATAACATGTAATAACTTTGATCATACTTGCTGCATCATAAATAGGGAATTGCCCTTGATAAATGTTATTACGTGGCTAGACTGGCATTTTGGTGTAGCCACTCCAGTCATTTCTTATTGTGGCAAGACATTTATCACAGGGTATCCTTGATGAAGTAAGCATGATACATGTTTTACATAGCTAGACTGGCATGTTGGTGCAGCCAGTCTAGCCCGTTCTTACTGTGGTATGATTATATTTTTACTGGGCATGTATCTATGATACACTCAACCTCGCCACCATCTACAGGCCCCCTGTCCCTATCTCTCTCTTTCTCTCTAAATGGGCTGAACTCACCTCCTCCCTCTTAACCTCATCTGTCAAACTCCTCCTCCAAGACTTTAACATCCACCTCGACTCTCCTGACTCAGCCACCTCACAATTCTGTGATCTCTGTGACTCCTTCTCTCTTACTATTCCTCCTTCCGGTCTGACCCACTCAGCCGGACACAGCTTGAATGTCTTCATCCATGAGACATCCCTCTGTTTAACTTTGTGACCCCGCCCTCCCCTCCTGGTCTGACCACTATCTCCTCTCGTTCCACTTGGGGCCTGTCAGCCCTCTGTCTGAGCCACCTCCCCCCACCTCTGCACTGCCAGTGTCCTTTGCCATCATTTGACCGAGAAGCAAGTGTCCGTCGGTGCTTTTGCTACCACTTTGATCCCACCTCCCATCCATGCCTCTTACTTTCCCTCTGACACTGTCCTTGCTAACATGCACCTCTCTATCTCTAACACCCTCGATACCCTTGCCCCTGTCATAAGGATCCACCTGAAATCTGCCTCTAAGCCCAACAGCTAGTATGACTCCGATATAGCATCCCTGAAACGTAAGGACAAAATTGCTGGACAAAGTGGCAGACCTCAGGTTCATCCTACGACACACTGGCGTGCCGTTTGCTACCAAATGCAACATCGTTTTCCTATCCGCTCCAAGAAGAGGGCCACATCCAAGCCCATATCTCTGGAGCCACTAACAACAAAACTGAATTTTTCAAAATCTGCAGGGAACTCGCCAATCTAGTTGCAGTCTCCAACCATTTCCTTCCTTTGTAGGCTCTCTGCTCTGCCTTGGCCTCCCACTTCATATATAAAACTCAGGACATCCTGTCCTCACTCTCCATCACTCCCACCTACACCCCCGCTCCCAATCTCCTGTCTCCCTTGGCCTTTCCGACCCCCACACCCTGCAGTCTCCTCTCTCTGGCCCATAGCGCCTGATGAGGTCTCTAAAGTTGTCCGTTCTATGAAGGTCTCATCGAAACAGGTGCTCCCCTGCTCTTTTAGAACCAATAAGGACAACATCTTCTCTATCGCCCCGGATCTAGACGATTTCTGCAATCATTTCTTTGCCATTGGCTCTTTCCCTTTATCCTCAAGCACTCCCTTGTTCACCCTCTCCTAAAAAAGCCATCTGCTGACCCTTCCTGCCTTGCTAACCATCTCCACCACCCCCATCCTGGGTAAACTCTTGTAGAAGTTGGTCCTCCCCCAATTGATCCTTCATACTGAACTCGTTGGTTGCCTCCCTGACCACCAATCTAGATTCAGGGCATCCAGAGGCCCAGAAACTGCTCTCCTGAACACCTGCTAAGACATGCTCGCAGATCTTGACTCTAACTCTCCTGCTGTCCTCATCCTCCTCAATCTCTGCCTTTGACACGGTCAACCATTCTATCCTCATTAAACGGCTCTGTGATACCTTTGGTATCATGGATCCGCACTGGATTGGCTGACCTCCTTCCTCACTAACTGCCCTTGCCATCTGCATCTGGGCCCTTTCTCCTCCACCAATTCACTCTCCACCTGTGGCATCCTCCAAGGCTCTATCCTTTCCCCATGGCTCTTCAATATCTATCTTTCTCCTCATCTCCTCCTACTCTCCTCATTTCCAGTGTTATGTTGACAACACAACTTTGCTTCAAACCTCCCTCTACTACCTCCTCCTCCTCCTCCTCTTCCTCTCTCATCCCCGATTGCCTGACCGCTATCCAGGCATGGTGTGTGGCTAATGACCTATGTCTTGATGCCAGTAAGACAGAGATCCTTCTAATTGGGACACCTGTACCGTGTTTCCCTCCTACCCTCTAGCCGCCCTCCTTGGGCCCTCTTTCTTCACCATCCCGCAAGGCCAAAAACCTCGGGGTCAACTTCGACTCCTGTCTCTCCTTTACCCCCGATATCCTGGACCTTGCCAAGAAGGCCCATTTCCAGTTTTACCTCCTCAGGAGCATTCTCCCTTTCCTCACCTTTCCCCAGAAGCTCAATGTGACCAGAGCTGTGGGCCTCTCTAGGCTGGACTATTGCAACAGTCTCTTCCTCAATCTCTCCCTTTCCTCCATTCGTCCTCATCAGCTAATTTAGAATAGGGCTGCCAGACATATTCTTCGCCTCAATTCCAGGGACTGTATCTCTCCAGCCCCAAGATCTCTCAACTGGCTCCCGGTGACCGCAAGGATCGAATTCCTCAAATTCAATACCCTCCTCATCATACACAAGGCTTTCTTTGGCCTGGGACCAAGCTACCTCCTACTTTCACTCCCTAAATACATCCCTGCTAGAGCTCTTCGCTCCTCTAACTCCAACTCTCTGTTTGTCAAACGCTTCTCCAAGCAGAGAGCGGGGGGCAGTTCTCTCTCTTCGGCTAGTGCCTCTCTTTGGAACAGCCTCTATGCCCCTCTCAGACTTGAGCCGGTCCTGCTTTTCTCTACCTCTTTCCCTCCCCTACGGATAATCCCACTGCTGCTGGCACTGGGGACCAGGACCTTCATCCATCCCACAGATTACCAGGCCCCTGCCCAGTTGATATCACTCCCCCTCCCCGGCCCTCAGCCCTGCCCCTTCTGTGGGCCCACAACTAGGCCGATGTGCCCCCCACCCGTGGATTCCTCCACCTTGCACTTAACTAGCGGCCTCCCCCTGGCACCTGTTGGCACTTCCCTCCTGGGCTCTCACAAGCACTTTCCCTCCCTTCCCTTCTCCTGCACTTCTCTTCACTGCACTTGCACGTCCGAATGTCACAAGGCTTAGTAGGACCAGGATTGTATATTTGCTGTTTGCCATTATTATTCACTCCCTTGTTCCCTCCCCACTTTGCATTGTGGCACCTGTAAACACTATTTTGTTGTATAGGTGCCTAATAAATGCTCAATACATTTTTTTTTTAAAAAGTCTTATTACGTGGCTGGAGTGGTATTTTGTTGCAGCCAGTATACCTATTTCTTACTGTTGCCTGAGATGCTTTACTGCTGATAATCATTATTACACTGCTAGACAGGCATTTTGGTGCAGCCAGTATAGCTATAAAATCTTACTGTTGCATTGTATTTTTACTGGTGATCTATGATGAAGCAAACATGATAAATTGTCTGGACTGGCCTGTATTGGAGCAGTCAGTATTAACATGTTTTCTTATTGTGGTATGGCATTTTTAATGACAAAGCAAACAAGAGTATGTTCTTACATGTAGGTACTCGGCATATACTGGCTGAGTCAGCTTGAACATGTTTCCTTATGGTATCATTACTGGCATTATGAACAAAGCAAACATGAGCATGTTCTTATTTGGGAATACTGGTATATATAGGTGCAGCCAGCATGGAAATGTTTGGGCACAAACAGTTTGAAAATGTTTTTTATGATGGCATATATTGTGGGCAAAGGCATCATGAAAATGCTTTGGGAAGTGCTCCTGTGCACTGTTGGTGACTTGCATCTATTGCATTTCTTGTATGAATTACCCTACTAAATCGATTGGAAACTGTCTGGCTTTTTATCCAATTTTTCATAGAAAGTGTACTTTATAATACACCTTTTTAAACAATTTTACAAAAAAACTTCTCAAGGAAGAACTCCCCCCTTGAACGCCTCTTGCTTGATTCAGTCTCCCTACTCACGCTCGGTTGCTCTTGCATATTTGGGACAAATATTTACACCCATCCAATAAAAGAATTCACCAGCCACCATTGGTAAGCAGCATCAGGGTAGCCTCGTAAAGAGGGTACAATAGGGGTATGTGCAGTGACTGTCCTTGACAGACAGGATGTATTGATGTCTCCGGATGCTTACTGGTATCAAGCCACCAACCACCCAGGGATATCACTCTGGAACACAAACATCAACATGTGGACACTTAGTCTCACAAAATATGGTGGCTCCTGTTTGCCTTGAATCATCACCTTGGCCGAAGCAACCTTTCTCTCCGCCCACTATCCCTTTAATAGCCCTATAACACTGGCCCTCTTACAGGATCCAAAGCATGGGAAGGGCATGCACATGTCAGAAGTCGAGCTATATAGAGCCAGATAGTATAAGATGGCATGGTACTTCTAGCCTGCACAGGTCCCTCTTTTATCTTTTATTGTAATGATGTACAGCACATGGACACTGATTGCTATTGCTCTGTTGGAAATGCTGGGAATCAGAACTCAATGTATTTTGATGCACGTTTTTCTAGTGTGTTACTGCCAACCCTTGAATCTTTCGAAAATGTTCCAGAGGCTGCTTCCGTTGGAAAGGTAAAAACAACATTACCAAAAATCAATTAAATAAACCATCACGAAAAGAAATGCTTCATACCTCCTGGGCAACACTGGATATGAAGCATTTACATGAAGCCTCCAGAAAGGTTATCATTGAGTAGGAGGGAAACAATGAGAGGTTGCCTGTCCTTATGCAAGCATATCACCCTATCATTGACTAGGAGGGAACCAATGAGAGGTTGCCTGTCCTTATGCAAGCCTATCACCCTATCATTGGGTAGGAGGGAAACAAGGAGAGGTTGCCTATCCTTATGCAAGCCTGTCACACTATCTGCCACTGACCGCAGGATCCTACCATGAGAAGGAAGGGCCCACACATAGACATGCACCAAGCGGCTTCCTTACCTGGAATGCATTTCACTCGTCTTTGCAAGGAAGATGATCGTTTGTAGTCATTCAGGAACTTGAACAGATCCTCATCGCTGAGCTTCTCCCCCTCCTGCATGCAAGCAGAGAGGCATTTGAATACGTCTTTAAAATGGTGCATTTGCGCACAACACACAGCGTCGCGCATGACCTGGATGTTACTTTATTGCAAAATTGCTGCCTTATTTTTCCAACAATACAACAAAATGAGCTCCTCATATATGAATGAGTCTGGCAAGACATGAGAAGATCACAACAATCATAATGGGAGAACAAGATAGTAAATACATCAGATCAAGGCAATTGCAAGATAAACTGCTATGTCAGCTGGAGAGTCTGGGTTATCCGGGACTGATGGATCTCCGGGCAGCCGGCGAAGGACATCAGCTTATGGAGACTCCTGTTTGTCTGTTCACTGGCTCGCACAAGCCATGCATTACTTAGCCTCCTGGCTATTGTCCCCAGAACCGCACGCTGAGCAGGTAAGCATCATTGCCCCCATCCTGCCTGTGATACTTGCTTCTCTTGCATCCTTCTGATACTTGCATTATGATATCTGCACGACTGTCTTATTCTTTGGTTATACCATTCTAATTCTTGCATTGTGACGTTTGCCACCACTGAATCTTTCCCCTGGTTGTATCTTTCTGATATTTGCACTGAGACAGTTACACCACTGTGTTGTTGCCCCTATTTGAACGACTATGATATTTGTGTTAGGCGGAAACCTGTGCAGTTCCCTCTGGGACCACTGCAAAAGATTTAGGACTACAGGTGTTTGGCAGTAAACCCACTTGGTAGCAGTCTGTACCACACAGATTCACTTGGTAGCTGTGGCTGAGCAGTCAGACCTCCCTCAAGAAGAGTTAGGCAGTATGTGGAGTATACAAAATAGGGCAATTTACACAGTAGAACAAGCAAACACGAACAGAGCTTCGGTGTAAAGATATATAGTTATTTATAAAAACACATCTATGAAAAACACACTGGCACTAATACGGTAAACAACTTCAATCACAATTACTATCAGACAAAGATCAATCCCCCTAACAATAGTTCGACAAGTCTAGGTTCAACGGCACCACTTATTTGCAGACAGAGGTGAATGCTTTAACCTAGATGGCACTCTAGTATTCGTTAGGACGGGAGAGAAAAGGCAGGGTATGAAATCAACTCGGTACCAACACTTTTATGAACAAATGCAAGGCAAGTAAGGCAGGGTCTACGGTAGATCGCAAAAGTTCAGAGGCCAGGCCCACTCGGAGAGAGGCAAGGCGATATGTCCCAAAAAGTATCACAGCAGAAATGCACTTCCAGTCTTTGTTGCAAATTGTTATCGAAAGGGTGGACTAGTTCAGAACAGAAAGTTAAGGAAGCTTGTAGGCGACACAATGGAGAGGCGAGGATTAAGACACCTCACTCTATCCGGCAAAAAGGGAAGCCAGGCGGACACGGTACCTTGTTTGTGGAGAGACAGCTCCGGCGGGGGCAGTTGTTCCTGGTGGTGGATGCACGTCGGGTCTTTGCCAAGAGAAGAGATGATCTCGTCGTCGAAGGAAAGTGAAGCTCATTGCACCACCAGGGAAGAGACCAGCCGCGGAGTGCTTCGTCACAAGGCACCACCTTTTGGTCGCGGTACAGGGGTAGTGGCTATCCGGTTGCCGGGGTGCTCTGCACGGGCAATTCGACCACTGCGTCCTGGGGGAAGAAAAAGCAAAGGGGGACTGGTTGTTCCCACCAGTCAGGGGAAGAAGACTCTCCGGCGGGGAGATCTCCTCTGTCGTTGGGAAGTGGTGAGTCGGTTCAGCAGGGCTCCACCGGAGGTGTCGTCGTGCAGGTCGGCTCAGCGTTACCCTCGTCGGATTCTTAGGTCCTGTGGCGACTTCTGAAGATCCAGTCCCAAAAGCCCTGCTTTTATGCAGAAAACCCCCATTCATTCAGCCTAGCTGTCACTCAAAACACGCTAAGTGGTGAGCGGGGTGGCTCTCCACTTGGGCCAATCACACCACTTTGGAGGGCCTCTGTGTAGAGGCCCGTCAAAAGTGGAACAAAGGGCTCGACCTTTGGTTTAGGAGTCACAGAGACGAACACAGACGCCATTTTAAAAACCGAGTTCTGGCAGAAGATACCAACCGATAGATTTATTTAAGACAAATAAAGCGGTGGTATGTTAGAGATTAACGAGGAAAAGTATTAACCTCCAACAATGGGAAGAATCCCATAGGGTTACATTCGGGGTCGAATATAACAAGTAGTTTCCACTGCCACCAGCCAAAACTCGACGAGGGGGGAGGGGACAGTGCCCCCTCGAATAACAGACCCAGGAGTAATCGAATTACCCCTACTAGTAAGTCCATAATAGGATGGTGTGTACTAGTTCTGTTAGTAAATTTAGGTCTAGTAAAGCCAATGGTGACTTTACATTCCCGAGGAATCAGTAGTCAGTCCCCGGGTATGGAGTCTATGGTGGGGGTCCGCTAGGACGCCCCAGTGTTACGGCACGGAGGGTGCGTTGTAACACACATAGCAAAACATATGAGACCCTATGGAGTAAAAGACCCCATAGCCCATAGAACACATTGACTACTAAAGGAATTACACACATTCATGTCCAAGAGAGGGAGAAAAAGAGTTCCACTCTTGGCAGATGGAAAAAACAAACTCCAGAAATCCAGCAAAGCTGCTGGGGGACTCACTAGGTTAGGAAATTCAGCCTAACCAGAGAATTCTCCCTAACACTCGCCCCCTTCCCCCAGACTAAGGGACAGGAGGATATAATCCACTCCTGGATGAATCTCATACCTCTAGTCGATGACATACATCCTAGAGAGACCATCAGCATTTTGGTGGTGACACCCTGACCTGTGCTCAATGGTGAAATCAAACCCTTGCAGGCAGATCGACCATCTCAATAGTTTTGGGTTTTCCCCTTTCATTTGCATTAACCATCTCAGGGGTTGGTGGTCAGTCTGAATGACAAAAGTAGAACCATACAAGTATGGCCTAAACTTCTTCAGACCCCACACGATAGCAAAGCATTCTCTTTCGATTGTTGCCCACCTTGTTTCAGGATCCTTCAGCTTGAGGCTGATGTGAAGCAAACGGGGTGCTCCCTACCTTTCCCATCCAATTGACTGAGTACTGCACCTATTCCTACACTTGAAGCATCTGTCTGCACAATGAAAGATTGGCGGTAATCAGGAGCTCTGAGTACTGGGGCTTGGCAAAGAGCCTTTTTCAGGTTTTCAAAAGCCTGATTGCACTCCTCGTTCCATCTAATCTTTTTGGGAAATTTGGGCGAGGAGATGACATTCAGTGGAGAAGCTATGGTCCCATAGTTCTCGATGAAATTCCTGTAATACCCAGTGAGGCCTAGGAAGGCTCTCACTTGGGTCTGAGTAGTAGGTGTTGTCCAATTTTGCACAGCTTCAATCTTACTGAGCAAAGGCCTTATTTCTCCACCTCCTACCTCATGTCCAAGATAGACTACCTTACTCTGTCCAATTTGGCATTTACTCGCCTTTATGGTCAGATTGGCTCGTCCAAGAGCCTGCAAAACATCTCTTAGGTGGGTTACATGTCCTTCCAAGGAATTGCTGAACACTGCTATGTCATCCAAGTATGCCATACAGAAGTCCTCCATCCCATTCAGAACCTGGTTTACCATCCGTTGAAATGTAGCAGGGGCATTCTTCACCCGAAAGGCATTACCTTAAACTGGTATAAGCCAACGGGTGTAGAAAATGCCGTTTTCTCCTTGGCATGGTCTGTCAGGGCTATTTGCCAATAGCCTGACGTCAAGTCAAATGTGCTGAGGAACTTGGCTGCGCCAAGTTTGTCCACCAACTCATCTGTTCTTGGCAAAGGGTGGGCATCAGTCTTGGTGACTGCATTAAGAGCTCTATAATCCACGCAGAATCTAAGTTCTTTAGATCCGGCCTTTGGTACTAACAGAACTGGGCTAGACCATGGACTAGTAGAGGGCTCTATTACCCCGAGATCGAGCATCTTGCTGACCTCACCTTTGATGTGGGTTCGTACGTTTTCTGACATTCGCTATCCTCTGCTTTTGACTGGCAGACAGTCACCAGTGAGTATGTCATGCTGGCCCCAAGGGTTCAAGCCTGGTGAAAGCGAGAACAGAGAGGCAAACTGATTCAACATAGATTTGCACTCGTCTTGTTGCTCGGGTGTCAGATTTGAAGAGAGATTTACTCCTTCCATTTTTTCGTCTAAAGGTAAGCCTCTGAGGAGATCCGGAAGACTTCGCTCTCTTCTTCTTCCTCGGATGATGCTAGAAGCAACGCTCCTACATCAGGTCTCGAGACATACGCTTTGAGTCGGTTGGTGTGGAAGACTGTCGGAGCCTCCTTGGGATTGCCCAAGTCCACCAGATAGTTGACCTCTCCGAGTTTACCCACAACTCTGAAGGGTCCCATCCACTTGTCTTGCAAGGCCCTCTGCCTTGTTGGGATCATAACGAGAACGAGCTGGTCTTGAGCGAACTCAACCATGTTAGCCGTTTGATCGTGCCAGTGCTTGACCAATGCTTGTCCAGCTTTCAAGTTATCGCTTGTTTCTGTCATCATGTGCGACATTCTCCTACGGAGACCTATCACGTAGTCAGTCACTCTGACTGGCTTGGGGGAAGGAGCACTCTCCAACCCCTCCTTAATCAGGGCCAATGGACCTCTGACGGGATGACCATAGAGAAGCTCAAAGGGAGAATAACCTACTCCCTCATGAGGGACTTCTCTATAAGCAAATAGAAGGCATGGCAGTAGAAGGTCCCACTTACGCTTAAGGGGTTCCTCTAAAGCACCTATCATGCTCTTCATGGTTCGGTTGAACCGTTCTACCAACCCATTGGTTTGGGGGTGGTAGGCTGTTGAGAACATGTAAGTAACTCCACAGGTTTTCCACATGGCTTTCATGTAGTGGGACATAAAGTTTGACCCCCTGTCAGAGATTACTTCCTTAGGAAACCCGACCCTGGTAAAAATACCAAGGAGGGCCTTAGCCACAGCCGGAGCTGTCACAGTCCTCATAGGAATTGCCTCAGGATACCTAGTAGCATGGTCTACTACAACAAGTATAAACCTGTTGCCTGAGGAGGTTGGAGGATCAAGGGGACCAACAATGTCAATCCCTACTCTCTCAAATGGGACTCCCACGACTGGGAGAGGCACTAAAGGTGCCACATTCTTGGAGCCAACCTTACCAGAGGTCTGGCAGGTGTGGCAGCTCCTGCAGTGTTTTTCTACTTCGGCCCCCATCTTTGGCCAATAAACGTAGAGGGAGAGCCTTTCCTTAGTCTTCTGGAAACTCAAGTGACCAGCCAAAGGGATCTGTGGGCTAACTGCAAGAACTGTGGTCTGCTCTCTTGGGGTACTACAAGTCGTTTGTAGTCTCCAGGTGCAGACTCGGTCGGTTCACTGTAGAAGAGGCCATCTTCCCAGTGCACCCTGTATTTCCCAGGCTCTTGCCCTTCAGCCTGAGCTTCTGCCTGGTGGCGAAGACCTTCCAGAGTTGGACATTCTCTCTGTCCCTTACTGAAGTCTGTCCTGCTGGGTCCACCTTCTGCCAGTAAAGACTGCAGCTCAGGATGGTCAACAGGATCCAGATCTCAAATGAGTTCCTGGCCTTCCATTAGCTCCTCTTCAGAGTCTAATTCTACCACACAGGGTTGTACCTCCCTCTCAGCCTCGGCTGGAGGTGGAGTTACGGGTGTAACTTTGGACAACCGCGGGGATGTCCTTGTTGGCTGCACTGAAATGCTGGCTGCTGGTTCCGGGGTAGAAGTCTTAGGTTTCCCTTTCGCTTCCGATTTCTTTGAGACAGCGGCCGACAATTCCAGTGGAGCAGGAGTGATTTCTTTCTTCATCCTCTCCTGGAGAGTACCGCGCATGGTCCTCTCTCTTGCAGGTCTGGTTAGCTCCTGTAACCGTTTACTAGGAGGTCTGGGGGTATGCGATACAACTCCGAGAGTTTTCAAATCGTTGCCCAACAGAACGCGTCCTGGTACCTCACTCTGTATGCTGACAGGTATCTTCACAGTCATGTCGTTACACTGGATGAGAACTGGTAATTGGGGAAGCATCTGCACAGGCCCTCCAGCTAACTTGGTGAGGCGTTTGGGTGCCTTAGCAACATCCTCAGCCTGAAAAAACGATGTATCCACCACAGTTATGCTGGCCCCAGTGTCCCTAATGGCAGGAGTCTCCTGACCATTCACCTGGACACTGTCCTTATAATACTCTTTAGTATTATCGGGGATAGAATTATAGACATCTAAATTCTGTTGTTCCCACAACCCCAGAGATACTAAAGAAACGCTGGCTGAGACTCCAGTGGGTTCATCAGCTAGCAGTAGAAAGTTTCCACTTGCCATTTGGACTTCCTCCTCTGGAGCGAAGGCTAAGGGGACAAGCTGGACCCCTGAAGGTTTACCCTTACATCTGGGATCTCCTTTCACGTGGTCAGTCGAGCCACAAACAAAGCATTTACTGAATGCTTTCTGGAATGGTGGCTTGTTCTGGCCTCCTTCCGGTTTGGCACCAGAAGACACACTATTCTGTTGCGGTTTTCCTTGTGGCTTACCCTTCTGGTTTTGTTTGGGGCCCTCTTTGGAATTTGAGTTATTAGAATTCCCTTTTGAGTCTTTCTTAGGCTGTTTTCCCTCATCCTTTTTCTGAGTTGCCCCAGAATCCTTGTGAGTAGCCCTGTTGGCAACCCACAAGTCAGCAGCCTTAGCTAGCTTCCTGGAATCCAATTCCTTCGAATCAGCCAAGTGCTGTCTGAGCTCAGGAGAACAGGCATCATAAATAGACTCCAACATAAAAAGATTCTTCATACCCTCATAAGTGTTCACTTTGTAACCCTTAATCCATCCCTCTAAGTTTTTCAACCCTTCACTCACCCAGGTAGCCCAAGGGGTACCATCATGCTTTTTGAGGGTTCTAAACCTCTTAAGATACTGGGAAGGGGTCTTCCCGAATCTAGCTATCAAAGCTAGTTTCACACTTTCGTAATCCGTCTTATCCGCCTCCCCCAACTCCATTACCACATCAGTCGCAACAGGGGGGAGCCTAGAGAACAACCAGGGAAGTAAATCATTCCCGGTGATGTCCTGGAGCCCATGATTGTACTCAAACAGTTTTAACCAATCCAAAACATCCAATTTCGGTTCATACATACCCACTAATTCCTTCGGCATCTGGGGTCTTTTGGGACTGGAGCTTCTAGAGGAACCAGAGGAGAGAGAAGCATTTTCCACAGACAACTTTTTCATCTCTAACTCATGATTAAGTTCTATATCTCTGAGCCTTAACTCAGCTTGCTTCTGCTCAGCCTGGGCATTCATCCGTCTGAACTCGAGCTCTTGGTTTCTTTCAGACTGGGCCAAAAACCGTTTGTATTCTAATTCGAGCTTCATTTTTTCAAGTTCAAAATAAGCAGGGTTACATGTGGGACCTGGTATGGGCCCCGTAGGTACAGCTAGTAAGGCAGACAGGGGAGCAGGGGAGACAGTTTCGTTAGCCTCTCCTCCCTCTTCAGCCTCTTCATCACTATCATCACTTTGATTTAGATCAACACCATTACTGTTATTTACATTTGCTGGAGAAGTTGGTTCCTCTGAACCAGTACCCAGACTTTGTTTCGCCAGCAATCTCGCTATCAGTTCCACTTTCTTGCCTCTTACAGAAAGATTCTCTTGTCTACAGAGAGCTCTCAAACTCTCAGTATTTTCACCTGACAAGGACTCTTGGCTGTAAACCTCCATAGTAGACATGTTTTTGAAAGTTGCTTTTTTAGTGCTAAGCTTTGTGGTTAGTTATCCTAAAGTGTTGAAAAGCACTCTAAACTGTATACTCGATACAAATCCCACCGCTGTACACCATTGTTAGGCGGAAACCTGTGCAGTTCCCTCTGGTACCACTGCAAAAGATTTAGGACTACAGGTGTTTGGCAGTAAACCCACTTGGTAGCAGTCTGTACCACACAGATTCACTTGGTAGCTGTGGCTGAGCAGTCAGACTTCCCTCAAGAAGAGTTAGGCAGTATGTGGAGTATACAAAATAGGGCAATTTACACAGTAGAACAAGCAAACACGAACAGAGCTTCGGTGTAAAGATATATAGTTATTTATTTATAAAAACACATCTATGAAAAACACACTGGCACTAATACGGTAAATAACTTCAATCACAATTACTATCAGACAAAGATCAATCCCCCTAACAATAGTTCGACAAGTCTAGGTTCAACGGCACCACTTATTTGCAGACAGAGGTGAATGCTTTAACCTAGATGGCACTCTAGTATTCGTTAGGACGGGAGAGAAAAGGCAGGGTATGAAATCAACTCGGTACCAACACTTTTATGAACAAATGCAAGGCAAGTAAGGCAGGGTCTACGGTAGATCGCAAAAGTTCAGAGGCCAGGCCCACTCGAAGAGAGGCAAGGCGATATGTCCCAAAAAGTATCACAGCAGAAATGCACTTCCAGTCTTTGTTGCAAATTGTTATCGAAAGGGTGGACTAGTTCAGAACAGAAAGTTAAGGAAGCTTGTAGGCGACCCAATGGAGAGGCGAGGATTAAGACACCTCACTCTATCCGGCAAAAAGGGAAGCCAGGCGGACACGGTACCTTGTTTGTGGAGAGACAGCTCCGGCGGGGGCAGTTGTTCCTGGTGGTGGATGCACGTCGGGTCTTTGCCAAGAGAAGAGATGATCTCGTCGTCGAAGGAAAGTGAAGCTCGTTGCACCACCAGGGAAGAGACCAGCCGCGGAGTGCTCCGTCACAAGGCACCACCTTTTGGTCGCGGTACAGGGGTAGTGGCTATCCGGTTGCCGGTGTGCTCTGCATGGGCAATTCGACCACTGCGTCCTGGGCAAAGAAAAAGCAAAGGGGGACTGGTTGTTCCCACCAGTCAGGGGAAGAAGACTCTCCGGCGGGGAGATCTCCTCTGTCGTTGGGAAGTGGTGAGCCGGTTCAGCAGGGCTCCACCGGAGGTGTCGTCGTGCAGGTCGGCTCAGCGTTACCCTCGTCGGATTCTTAGGTCCTGTGGCGACTTCTGAAGATCCAGTCCCAAAAGCCCTGCTTTTATGCAGAAAACCCCCATTCATTCAGCCTAGCTGTCACTCAAAACACGCTAAGTGGTGAGTGGGGTGGCTCTCCACTTGGGCCAATCACACCAGAGTGCGACTGGAGTTGGCAAGGCAACTCAGTCCAGGGTGCCTAAACCCCCTCCCACACCCCCTGTGGTAACCCAGACAGAATGGCACCACTTTGGAGGGCCTCTGTGTAGAGGCCCGCCAAAAGTGGAACAAAGGGCTCGACCTTTGGTTTAGGAGTCACAGAGACGAACACAGACGCCATTTTAAAAACCAGTTCTGGCAGAAGATACCAACCGATAGATTTATTTAAGACAAATAAACCGGTGGTATGTTAGAGATTAACGAGGAAAAGTATTAACCTCCAACAATGGGAAGAATCCCATAGGGTTACATTCGGGGTCGAATATAACAAGTAGTTTCCACTGCCACCAGCCAAAACTCGACGAGGGGGGATGGGACAGTGCCCCCTCGAATAACAGACCCAGGAGTAATCGAATTACCCCTACTAGTACGTCCACAATAGGATGGTGTGTACTAGTTCTGTTAGTAAATTTAGGTCTAGTAAAGCCAATGGTGACTTTACATTCCCGGGGAGACAGTAGTCAGTCCCCGGGTATGGAGTCTATGGTGGGGGTCCGCTAGGACGCCCCAGTGTTACGGCACGGAGGGTGCGTTGTAACACACATAGCAAAACATATGAGACCCTATGGAGTAAAATACCCCATAGCCCATAGAACACATTGACTACTAAAGGAATTACACACATTCATGTCCAAGAGTGGGAGAAAAAGAGTTCCACTCTTGGCAGGATGGCAAAAACAAACTCCAGAAATCCAGCAAAGCTGCTGGGGGACTCACTAGGTTAGGAAATTCAGGCTAACCAGAGAATTCTCCCTAACAATTTGTACTAATGTATTTTGCTTCTGGTTGCACCCTTCTGCACTGAGATAATTATATCACAAAGAGATTGCTCCATACTCGTGTCTTACTATTGGCTGTGCCCCTCTGATACTCACCTTGCCGTACCCGCACTTCTATGTTTTGCATCCAGGTATTCCACAACTGACACTTGCATCATGATATTTGCACCTCTGGATCTTGCCCCTGAAACCCCACTGGTCTATTTGCACGGCTGTGTTTTCCTTCTGGTTCCACCCTTCTCACAATTCCACTGTTATATTCAAAGCACAGTGCTTTGCTCTAAGTGTCTCCATTGTAATGGCTGCACCAGTGAATTTTCTTCTGGCTTTACTATTCCAATACATACTATGTGATATTTGCACCATTCCATTTTGCCCGATTCCGCTAGCATATTTGCCCAGCTGCGATATCTGCACCACTGCGGTGCCTTCTGGTTGTATATTGTATTTATTAATTGTAATAATTGCACTATGCGCACCAATGCGTTTTTTCCCATCATTGACCTAATGCGAAATTTGCACCACTGTGTTTTAGTTCTGCTTAAACCCTTCTGATATCTGCAATGATAGATCACTGTAGGGTTATGCCACCAGTTGCTGGCATATTTGCACCACCAAGCTTTGCTTCAAGCTCAACCCCTCTAACACTTGCACTTTGACGTTGCACCACTTTGCTTGCTTTTGGTGTGTTTGATCCCAATATACAGCTCCTAAATTATTGACTGATGGTGTTTCACATATTCTGCTCCTTGATTATTTGCGCCATTTACTCTGCTCTAGTCTGGGGTTTCATATCCATTGCTTCCTTTCGTTGCTTGTCTGCTCCCCCAGTATACATTCATTGCGCCTTGTCTGTTGCTTCCGATACATAATCCCCACGTGGCGTGCTCTGAATAAATAATTCATTGTTTGGTGCCTCACTGTTTTCCTCACCATTAACAGCCTTCAATATGTGACAATGACAGTTCCCCGACTCCGACCCAAGGTTGTTGTTGTTGGGAGTTGGGAGCTACATGGAGGTGGTACAGGCTGGGAGCTGCAGAGCTCCCCTCATGTGATTTTAGTGATTACATCTCAGAGCTAGAAGACTCAGAATGCAAGTTTACACCATTGAATTATGATCAACACCCCATCCCCAGTCCCTAAATGCACTTCGGGGAAGGTGAACCTAACTATTCTAAGACTAGGAGCAAAGGCAATACGTGTGTTACTAGTGCTCTGATGGCAGCCCTGTGGTTCAATTTTCAGCAGGGTCCTGGGAGGCCAATACCAAGGTTGCCTATTGTGGAGAGTCATACATGCTGAGCTCAAGCAACAAGCACCAAGCACCAGAGAGTCCGGTATGACAGAGGGGTTTCTTACGGGGACATACAAGTCTGGCAAGCTGAAATCTTCCACCATAGGTTCCCACCCACGACCACGGATCTACATCATCCCTAATAAAACTACTAATTGGATAAATACTAGTATTAGATGCCGAGCAATAAAACCACGGAACATTCGAATGGCTTCAAGAGGTTCCTGGGTGGGACCTTTCAATAAATCTTAAGGTGGGATTGTGTTGTCGTCACCTTTCTGGACCTAGGAATAGCTGCCTAGCTGGTGAGCTCAAACTAAACTGAGGACCTAACGCGAGTGGCCCTAAAATTATGCCTTCTTACTTCTTTTATTGAATATCCCTACTTAATGATAATTCAAGGAAAATATCTTTGGCTTCACGAATAGACATAAATTGCTCTAGTGTAATAAAAATAGGAAGCCTGACAGTACCACATAAGTGACGAACACAGGAAACACAGGAGGGTGGAATATGGCTTCCTTTCCTACACTAAATGAGGCCATGTGATCCTGTCAAGCACCATACAGGTCCAGTCTTGCACCAAAATAAATTAACAGTTTTATCATCATTGAAGGAGATTGACTAACAATCAAATTTACCATGTGAGGGCGATCACCCAAATACCATCTATCAGCAAGAGGAAATAGTGGGCGCCTGCCTGGATGCTGAGTGCACACCTCTAACAATTTGACAATTGTCTAACATTAATGAGGAGGTATTAAATCTAGCCCCTGCAGATACATTTGAACTAGATCAAACCCCTAGTCTGGGCCTGCCCAGTGATGAGAAAGGGCAAATGTCCTTGTTATTATGAAACATTGCAGGATGTGAAAATAAATGACCTAACCATGATGGGCTTTATTTTCTAAAAACGTATAATATTGCTGCAGGAAACCTGGGCTGCCAGTGACATTGAGTTGGATGGCTATCATGTTCACGCCTGTAGATACAACCACGGCAGAGTTACCCGTGGACTGGTCATTTGAAAAAGTATGTTCGAGGTGAGGAATTTGGATCTCCATGGGTGATTTTAGGGGGAGATTGTAATCTTGAATTGGGAAATGACCTGCTCTACAATTTCTTTGATGATAATAAGGACCAGGCTTATACAGGCTTATACTATCCCTCACCTTGTTATGAATGATAGCCGTACGCGTGTTCAAGGCTTGGACATTTTGCACTAAGTTTATGAATTGAGGCTTTCAAAGTATCACTCGTCGAAGACATTCCTGGTAAACTTGTATTTAAGAATCATCAAGGCCAATCCACCATAGACTACTTTTTGTATTTCTGAATAGAAATGGCACCTGGTAGAAGAATGCTGTGTGAGAGTTGATCACATGAGTGGCTATTACCCTATATTTGAAAGTTGGCTGGTATACCGTCTTCCCTTGTAACCTTCAAAACCATTCTCAAATGAAGTCTCCCCATTGCTACTTAATAGAAGGGCAAACTGGGATATGGAACATGCAGCAGCAATTACGAATAGAGCCATAACTACAAGTCAACACATAATGGACAGCCTGCTATCATACCATATTGATAAGATGACCTCTCTAGGCTTCTATGAACAATTAATGAATAACATCTCGTCTTTATTTTCTAGGCAGTCTAATAGACATATGCTACCTAATTCCAAAGGTTGTTTTAATGCCAAGAGCAAAAAAGCATACCCTATTAATCACATTAAAGATCCCTGAGTCGAAAAGGTTCGAAATTGTTGCTGCCAGAGCGAGAAACAAACAAGTGATTGATAGACGTAAACTAGAACTAGACATTGAGTCCTGACAGGAACATATTGACACTGCTGGAGAAGTGAATTGGAGGCGCTTTTTGCATCTGATAAGCCATTGTCCTAAACATCTTGCCATTAACAACACTTTGCCCACACGTTAACAATCTATCATGGATCTGTCACTTTTCTTCGATGTATAAACCCCTATGATTAATGATTGAAGGGGTGGATGGTTCCTGGGACCCGAGTGTCAACATTGATGAACCTACATTTCAAATGGAGAAAATCCTAGTAGTTTTAAGGAAACAGGCAATTAATTGTTGCCCAGGCACATACAGAATCGCAGTTCTCTTTGTTTGGAATTTGGAACAGGTATGGGGCCCTCTATTAATGAAAATGTTTAATATAATGATGGAATTACATTATTATCCTGCCTCATGTAATTGGGTGGTGATCTGTCCAATTCTCAAGAACGGTATAAGGAATAACCCAGAGTCATATAGGCCGATATCGTTATTAGTAGGGCCATATTACAGAGAATAGAAACATGGGTTGAGAACAATAACATTTTTAGGGCAATTCATAGAATTTCACACAAAAGTGGCGCACGCGGCTGGCGCACAGTGTCCCCGTGCGATACACTGCGCCAGCCGCGTGCGATAAAATCCATTTCATCGCACAGCGTATTCATGGATTTTAGCCTCTAAAACCAGCCGTGGCGCAGAGTGGCGCAGCGACCCTGCAGCAGCGCCAGTTACGCCCCCAAGAACGCCCTTGCGCAAGGAAAAGCCATCAACATTCCCAATTCATCGCAAAGGGCTGCGCTAACCCTGGACCAGTTCACAGGGCTGCCAAACAGCAAACGCCAAGCGGGGAACGTGTATTTCAGTGGTTCGCAGGAAGTTTCACACGCGATTGTCCTGGGTACGTGTACATCAGGGGTGCGCTTGAAATAACACATGCAATTCCATAACGGCACGTGTATTCCAGGGGTGCGCGGGAAGTATCACACGCAAAATCAGCAGGGTACGTGTATTTCACGGGTGCGCGGGAAGTATCACACGCGATTCCATCAGGGTACGTGTACTTCAGGGGTGCGCGGGAAGTATCACACGTGATTCCATCAGGGCACGTGTATTTCAGGGGTGCGCGGGGAGCACTACACGTGAATTGGCCGTGTGGGTCCTCCCAGGTGTTCCCTCTACACCCTCCACGGCCCCTGCAGCCAGCCCACACCACAGGGGACTACCCTGCACCCCTGCTCATGTCCCGCAGGCAGCCCATCCACCATGGCCATGCCCCCCAGCCAAGCCACATGTCACCTTGCACTACTGATCAACAACGCATGTCTCCCAGCACCCTCACCCCCCAGCACTGTGGGGCACCTGCCAGCAGGACCACACTCATGTCTCCCAGCACCCCCACCCCCCAGCATCCAGGGGCACCCTCCACCAGTCCCCCACTCCTTTCTACCACCCCCTACCCCCCAGCAGTGCGATTCGCCTGTGTACGTGTATATCAGGGTTGCGCGTGTAGTCTGACAGGCGAATTCATCAGGGTACGTGTATTATGGGTCCGCGTGAACTTCCACACGCGATATCAGCAGTGTATGTGTATTACGGGGTTCGCGGGAAGTTCCACACGCGATTGCCCTGGGTACGTGTATTTCGGGGTGCTCGGGAAGTTACACACGCGATTTCAGCAGGGTACGTGTATTCCAAGGTGCGCGGGAAGTACCACACGCGATTGCCCTGGGCACGTGTATTTCGGGGTGCGCGGGAAGTTCCACACGCGAATTCAGCAGGGTACGTGTATTCCAAGGTGCGCGGGAAGTTCCACACGCGGTTGCCCTGGGCACGTGTATTTCGGGGTGCGCGGGAAGTTCCACACGCGATTGTCCGTGGTGCGTGTATTTCGGGTTGCGCGTGAAGTTTCACACGCGATTTCAGCAGGGTACGTGTATTCCAAGGTGCAAGGGAAATTCCACACGCGAATCCAGCAGCCTATGTGTATTCCGGGGGTGCGGGGCAGTCCTACGCCTGAATCGGCCATGTGGGTCCTCCCAGCTGTTCACCCGACACCCTCCACGGCCCCTGCAGGCGGCCCACACCACAGGGGACTACCCTGCACATGTCCCGCAGGCAGCCCATCCACCATGCCCATGCCCCCCAGCCAACCCTGATGTCACCTTGCACTACTGTCTACCAACGCATGTCCGCATGCACCCCCACCCCCCAGCACTGTGGGCCACCCTCCACCAGGCCCCCACTCATGTCCCCCTGCACCCCCACCCCCAGCACTGTGGGGCACCCTCCACCAGGCCCCCACTCATGTCCTCCTGCCCCCCCACCCCCCAGCACTGTGGGGCACCCTCCACCAGGCCCCCACTCATGTCCAACTCATGTCTCCCAGCACCCCCACCCCCCAGCACTGTGGGGCACCCTCCACCAGGCCCCCACTCACGTCCAACTCATGTCCCCAAGCAGCCCCACCCCCCAGCACTGTGGGGCACCCTCCACCAGGCCCCCACTCATGTCCAACTCATGTCCCCCTGCACCCCCACCCCCCAGCACTGTGGGGCACCCTCCACCAGGCCCCCACTCATGTCCAACTCATGTCTCCCAGCACCCCCACCCCCCAGCACTGTGGGGCACCCTCCACCAGGCCCCCACTCATGTCCAACTCATGCCTCCCAGCACCCCCACCCCCCAGCACTGTGGGCCACCCTCCACCAGGCCTCCACTCATGTCTCCCAACACCCCCACCCCCCAGCACTGTGGGGCACCCTCCACCAGGCCCCCACACATGTCTCCCAGCACCCCCACCCCCCAGCACTGTGGGGCACCCTCCACCAGGCCCCCACTCATGTCCAACTCATGTTCCCCTGCACCCCCACCACCCAGCACTGTGGGGCACCCTCCACCAGGCCCCCACTCATGTATCCCAGCACCCCCACCCCCCAGCACTGTGGGGCACCCTCCACCAGGCCCCCACTCATGTCCAACTCATGTCTCCCAGCACCCCCAGCCCCCAGCACTGTGGGGCACCCTCCACCAGGCCCCCACACATGTCTCCCAGCGCCCCCACCCCCCAGCACTGTGGGGCACCCTCCACCAGGCCCCCACTCATGTCCAACTCATGTCCCCCTGCACCCCCACCCCCCAGCACTGTGGGGCACCCTCCACCAGGCCCCCACTCATGTCCAACTCATGTCTCCCAGCACCCCTACCCCCCCAGCACTGTGGGGCACCCTCCACCAGGCCCCTACTCATGTCCAACTCATGTCCCCCAGCACCCCCACACCCCAGCACTGTGGGGCACCCTCCACCAGGCCCCCACTCATGTCCAACTCATGTCTCCCAGCACCCCCACCCCCCAGCACTGTGGGCCACCCTCCACCAGGCCCCCACTCATGTCTCCCAGCACCCCCAGCCCCCAGCACTGTGGGGCACCCCCCAGCAGGCCCCCACTCATGTCCAAATCATGTCTCCCAGCACCCCCACCCCCCAGCACTGTGGGGCACCCTCCACCAGGCCCCTACTCATGTCCAACTCATGTCCCCCAACACCCCCTCCCCCCCAGCACTGTAGGCACCCTCCACCAGGCCCCCACTCATGTCCAACTCCTGTCTCCCAGCACCCCACCCCCCAGCACTGTGGGGCACCCTCCACCAGGCCCCCACTCATATCCAACTCATGTCCCCCTGCACCCCCACCCCCCAGCACTGTGGGCCACCCTCCACCAGACCCCCACTCATGTCTCCCAGCACCCCCACCCGCCAGCACTGTGGGGCACCCTCCACCAGGCCCCCACTCATGTCCAACTCATGTCTCCCAGCACTCCCACCCCCCAGCACTGTGGGCCACCCTCCACCAGGCCCCCACTCATGTCGCCCAGCACTCCCACCCCCCAGCACTGTGGGGCACCCTCCACCAGGCCCCCACTCATGTCCAACTCATGTCCCCCTGCATCCCGACCCCCCAGCACTGTGGGGCACCCTCCACCAGGCCCCCACTCATGTCCAACTCATGTCCCCCTGCACCCCCACCCCCCACCACTGTGGGGCACCCTCCACCAGGCCCCCACTCATGTCCAACTCATGTCCCCCTGCACCCCCACCCCCCACCACTGTGGGGCACCCTCCACTAGGCCCCCACTCATGTCCCCCTGCACCCCCACCACCCAGCACTGTGGGGCACCCTCTACCAGGCCCCCACTCATGTCCAACTAATGTCTCCCAGCACCCCCACCCCCCCCAGCACTGTGGGCCACCCTCCACCAGGCCCCCACCCACGTCCAACTCATGTCCCCCTGCACTCCCACCCCCTAGCACTGTGGGGCACCCTCCACCAGGCCCCCACTCATGTCCAACTCATGTTCCCCTGCACCCCCACCCCCCACCAGTCAGGGGAACCTGCCAGCAGGCCCCCACACATGTCCCCCAGCCAACATGTCATCACAATCTAGATCCCTGGGCCTTATGGGCAGCCTCCAAATGCCAAACACCCACCCAAGTATTGCATCCACCCACTTAGAAATGGCAATTACATGATACAACCCCAATGGCAAGTTTGTAATGAACACATGTCCCTCACATACACACAATGGGTGTCAGTGAATGTCAAAACCCATATCATGATATGCATGAAACCAATGAGATGATACTACACATTGAAGTTTGAAGAAAAAATATGTATTAAAAGCAACATAAATTGAATAAAAAATAAACAAACGAAAATGGGAATTAAAACAAAGAAAGCAGCATGTCCGTAAAATAATGTAAACCCACAAATCATATTCCAAAGGAAAGGTGTCCAAAGTCACAGTTCACAAAAGTAAATCCAATGGAAAATTAAAATCGAAAACCGTTGCTCCATGGGTAAATTATTTTAAAAAAATAGAAAATCCAACAGTCAACTATATACAGATAAACAATCCAGGGTCCATGATCCCAACAGAAGAAATTAAACCTATCTAATAACACTACCTAATAAAAAAACTATATACAAAAATGTGGCCCATTGTCCAAAAAAAATGCAAAACCAAAGGAAACCTAACACTAACTACAGAACTATTTACAAGGTCAGCGGGCCAGTCCGACGGCTCACTTCGGGATGTTCCGGGCCAGGGCATCATCGAACTCCTGCTCAATGTCCCGGAGGCGGTCCTCCTCCATGGCCCCGAGTTTCCGCAGGGCCGTCGACATGTTCACCTCCAACTCCCTGCGGATTGCCTCGAGGCACTTGGCCCGCCTCAGGGCCCTCCGCATGGAGTTCTCCGCCCTGACCATCGTGAGCCGTGCCTCTTCCGGCCGCTGCCGCTCCGCATCTATGGCGTGGCCCAACCGCTGCCACACGGAAGACACTTCCCGTCCTGGGTCCTCCCACCTCGTTGCTGCTGCCGCTGTGCCTGTGCCCTGGCTCCTGCTGCCTGCACATCGTCCACCGGCTGGGGTGCAGTCGTTGATGTGGCCACCCCTGCTGGACGTCCGACTCCCGACTGTGGCAGGGATGCCTCCTCCACCAGCCTGGCCGCACCGTCAGAGGCAGCTCCACAGGGCACCCAGGTTACTAATGGGTGGGAAGATGGCACGGAGGACGACTGGTGCATAGGGAGTTCAGTTGAGGAGGGGGTCTGAGCAAGCCCCATCAAACGGAGGAATCCGGCCTGGGTGACTTGTCCCAGTAGGCCGACGCGGTCAACGAGCCATTCGAGATGACATGCAGTCTCCTCATGAAAAGACTGCAGGTCACCTCGCATGGCCCGTTGACGCAACGCCACACCAGTCAGGACAGGCTCAACCCGGACCCGGATAGCCACGTCCGCAGGCAGAGGAAGGCCAGTTGTTGTGAGCTCATCCCCTGCCTGAAAACGGGTCTGGACGTAGGCATCCCTGCTGGTGCAAGATGATGCAGTGACAGGATCAGGGACAGGATTGCACACAGGCACCTCCGCGGCAGCCTGTGCTGCCTCCTGTCCCTGGTCCTGCACTGCACCACTAGCACCAGTGGAATCCCCACCTCCAGACCCCGTCTCTTTTGCTTGCACAGCCTCCTCCTCCACCAAACCCCCCACCAACCTGGATGACTCCGTGCCATCTTCCCCCGTTGGGCCCTGTGGGGTCCCAGCTGCCCCTTCTGCTGCCGAGGAGTCCAACTCCAACCTCCGCTTGGACCTCCCCCCGGCAGCTGCGGCCTGGGATGCGGCACCGGACTCCTCACTCCCCGACGAGATCACAACCTGGGAGGGGAGCCAGGCCTTGCGTCTCCGACTGGCGGTGCGATCCCGCCGCTGTGCTCCACAGCACCTTCTCCACCCTCTTCATCAGTTGACGCTGCAGACAGGGAGAAATAAAACACAGGCATCAGGGCACTGTACAATGGACACATACACACATGACAGTTGTACATGAGTGGCATTGGCAAACCTCAGACATGGCATCACAATCGCCAACACACATGTCATTTCAACTTGCACACATGAGCCATACCACAGCCATATCGCAACTGCCAGCACCATCCATACACATACAACAGCATGAGCAGGCAAAGGTGAGCCAGACATCACATGCAACACAGGGAGTGCACTACACATGTACACACACCACCACACTTGCATGCATGTGTACACCTCTGCCAACTGTTGCAGTGTTCAGATCGGCATCCATGTCACATCTGCCAATTAGGCTTCCACATCCCGCTGTCACATGCATCCATGTTGCATCACTGTTGCACCCTTGTCAAATACACACACATGCACATGTACACAGTGCTGATACATGCAGCTGAAAACAACATCCATGTGTGACATCACGAACATGCCTACTTACATACACATTCATCCAAACATGTGTGCCCACACAACTGCATTTGGCATGCAAGCCTACACACACAAGCACCATCCATGTCTCACACATGACAGCCCTCGCATGTGTTAGCCTCACGGCCCTGTACACCCCCACCCATACTTGGCCCCATACAAACACATGTGCAACCTGCACACTACTGGCACATCACCACACGCACAGCTTACAATCATGATGCATGTACACTTACCGCTCGACTCCAGACGGGTCTGCCCCTCAAGGACCTGGACGTGGAGCACTGGGGATATGCGTTCCAGGACCCTCATCTGATCGTCCGACAAGTGGCCCCGGCGCCCCTTAGCATCCGCTGCCTTCAAGAGGCGCCGGGCCTTGTTGAGGGTCCTGGACCTGAAGTCCTCCCAGCGCTTCTTGACATGATGGAATAGTCGGACTGCCACCCCCTCCGCGTTGATGGCAGTCACAATGTCCGTCCAGATCCGAGTCCGTCCTTCCTTGTCGGCGCACAAACTTCCGAAGAGGGCATCATACTGCCCCAGGACTTGCTCCACCAGGACACCAACTTCGGTGGCAGTGAAGCTGGTGCCCCTCTGCCTCTCTGGCCGGGGGTTGTCAGTGGTGCCAGATGTTGCAGTGCCCGACATGACAACCCCAGAGGCAGGAGTGGGTGGGCAACTGGGTCCTGGGGCTGGGCTGTGGAGCGATGGAATCCCATTCGGGAGTCTTCGGTTCCAGCAGGGGTGGTCACAGCAACAGCACCCCTGGCTGATGTGCAGGCAGCAAATGGCAGGGCACATGGGCAGCAGGCAATCAGGCAGCAGCAGATGGCAGGTGGGAGCGTGCTCGGGGCTCTGGGGGGCAGTAATTCGGCCTTCTGGGCAGGAGCGTGGTCTTCCGTGTGCTTACGCATGGCCAGCTTGATACGGAGTGATTTGGCACGTGAAAATCCAGCACGTCTGCGTGTAATTCGAGGAAAGGGCCTTAGCACGTAAGCGCGTCAGCACACGTACGCGAATTCATTGGCCCAAAGGCCACCAGCGCGTATTCGCGTCTGTGGTGTGCGTGCGCGGCCTTTCCCTGTACACGGGTGCATGTTACACGTCCAATGACTGCATGTCAGAGTGTCAGCTCGTGTAATTGGAGGATGGGGCCTTAGCGCGTACACGCGGAAGTGACGCTTGACGTGTGGGCATGTTTAAAAGGTACGTGTAGAACGCCATTTCCTTGTACGTGCTTTTGGTGGAGAGCGAGTGGGTGAAATCTGTACTTCTTGTCGGTTCACACGCGATTTACTTCACGGCGTTCCAAGTTCGTACTCCCTGTTACCTCTGACAGCTTTTTGTCTTCTTGTCTTTTTCCTGGGCCTATTTCCTCAAACAGCGTTCACTTCTCCTGTTGTCCTGTCTCCTCAGACAGCGTACAATTCTTCTTTTGGCGGGGGTGTTGCCAACGCGCACACGCATGTATTTTTCACGCGATTTTTCCTGGCAGACGGTGAGTCGCGCACGTATTTGACATCTGTGCTTGCCCTGTGTGTTGCCTACCCCTTCAGAGGTCAGTCTAGGCTGCGTGTGACACGCATACGTTCATTTTTGTGTTTCTGGGTGCCACAGCGTAGTGCAGGTTTTTTTTTTCCACGGTCTAGGAGGGGTTGCGTGCACATTATCTCCCTTTTTCGGGGTGCCTGTGCGTTGCGTGACCCGTCATCTTCCCCCAGGCATCACATACAGCCTTGCTAGAGCACTAGGGTACGAATTCCATCTAGTACCCTACCCCTTTGACCCCCAATTGCCCAGGACAATAGTTTACTGCAACTCCCAGACGCACAACAACATCAGTGCCATGGTTGGGAGGCGAGCACGCGGTAAGGGTGGCAAAGGTGGGCGAGCCACAAGAGGTGGCCGCGGTGGATACGGTAGGGGACGTGGCCAGGACTTGCAGGGTGCCCCTAGCCCCCCATGTGTGGGTGACCAGTCAGTGACACCCATGCCCCCCCCCCTGGTTGAGGGTAACGTGGCTGACACCATCCCTGCTCAGCCCTTGTTGGACCAGCCCATTGTGGCACCAGACCTGGCACTGGGTGACTCCATGGCTGACTTCCAGGTCAGCAGGTCTAGGCCAAGTGTGGCGGTGCACGTTGGTGTCACCAGCCCATGTGGATCAGGGGCAGCTATGTCATCTGCTGCCCCGAGTAGGCAGGGTGAGGAGGCTGCAGGGGCAGCTGCGGCTCCATCCACCCCAGGTCTGAGTGTCCCAGCCAGGACAGTGTCGGTCCTAGTCCATCCTGCTGACGTTCCCCCTGACTACATCACACTTCACACACTAAGTGGTGAGTGGGGTGGCTCTCCACTTGGGCCAATCACACCAGAGTGCGACTGGAGTTGGCAAGGCAACTCAGTCCAGGGTGCCTAAACCCCCTCCCACACCCCCTGTGGTAACCCAGACAGAATGGCACCACTTTGGAGGGCCTCTGTGTAGAGGCCCGCCAAAAGTGGAACAAAGGGCTCGACAGAGACGAACACAGACGCCATTTTAAAAACCAGTTCTGGCAGAAGATACCAACTGATAGATTTATTTAAGACAAATAAACCGGTGGTATGTTAGAGATTAACGAGGAAAAGTATTAACCTCCAACAATGGGAAGAATCCCATAGGGTTACATTCGGGGTCGAATATAACAAGTAGTTTCCACTGCCACCAGCCAAAACTCGACGAGGGGGGACGGGACAGTGCCCCCTCGAATAACAGACCCAGGAGTAATCGAATTACCCCTACTAGTACGTCCACAATAGGATGGTGTGTACTAGTTCTGTTAGTAAATTTAGGTCTGGTAAAGCCAATGGTGACTTTACATTCCCGGGGAGACAGTAGTCAGTCCCCGGGTATGGAGTCTATGGTGGGGGTCCGCTAGGACGCCCCAGTGTTACGGCACGGAGGGTGCGTTGTAACACACATAGCAAAACATATGAGACCCTATGGAGTAAAATACCCCATAGCCCATAGAACACATTGACTACTAAAGGAATTACACACATTCATGTCCAAGAGTGGGAGAAAAAGAGTTCCACTCTTGGCAGGATGGCAAAAACAAACTCCAGAAATCCAGCAAAGCTGCTGGGGGACTCACTAGGTTAGGAAATTCAGGCTAACCAGAGAATTCTCCCTAACAATTTGTACTAATGTATTTTGCTTCTGGTTGCACCCTTCTGCACTGAGATAATTATATCACAAAGAGATTGCTCCATACTCGTGTCTTACTATTGGCTGTGCCCCTCTGATACTCACCTTGCCGTACCCGCACTTCTATGTTTTGCATCCAGGTATTCCACAACTGACACTTGCATCATGATATTTGCACCTCTGGATCTTGCCCCTGAAACCCCACTGGTCTATTTGCACGGCTGTGTTTTCCTTCTGGTTCCACCCTTCTCACAATTCCACTGTTATATTCAAAGCACAGTGCTTTGCTCTAAGTGGTCTCCATTGTAATGGCTGCACCAGTGAATTTTCTTCTGGCTTTACTATTCCAATACATACTATGTGATATTTGCACCATTCCATTTTGCCCGATTCCGCTAGCATATTTGCCCAGCTGCGATATCTGCACCACTGCGGTGCCTTCTGGTTGTATATTGTATTTATTAATTGTAATAATTGCACTATGCGCACCAATGCGTTTTTTCCCATCATTGACCTAATGCGAAATTTGCACCACTGTGTTTTAGTTCTGCTTAAACCCTTCTGATATCTGCAATGATAGATCACTGTAGGGTTATGCCACCAGTTGCTGGCATATTTGCACCACCAAGCTTTGCTTCAAGCTCAACCCCTCTAACACTTGCACTTTGACGTTGCACCACTTTGCTTGCTTTTGGTGTGTTTGATCCCAATATACAGCTCCTAAATTATTGACTGATGGTGTTTCACATATTCTGCTCCTTGATTATTTGCGCCATTTACTCTGCTCTAGTCTGGGGTTTCATATCCATTGCTTCCTTTCGTTGCTTGTCTGCTCCCCCAGTATACATTCATTGCGCCTTGTCTGTTGCTTCCGATACATAATCCCCACGTGGCGTGCTCTGAATAAATAATTCATTGTTTGGTGCCTCACTGTTTTCCTCACCATTAACAGCCTTCAATATGTGACAATGACAGTTCCCTGACTCTGACCCAAGGTTGTTGTTGTTGGGAGTTGGGAGCTACATGGAGGTGGTACAGGCTGGGAGCTGCAGAGCTCCCCTCATGTGATTTTAGTGATTACATCTCAGAGCTAGAAGACTCAGAATGCAAGTTTACACCATTGAATTATGATCAACACCCCATCCCCAGTCCCTAAATGCACTTCGGGGAAGGTGAACCTAACTATTCTAAGACTAGGAGCAAAGGCAATACGTGTGTTACTAGTGCTCTGATGGCAGCCCTGTGGTTCAATTTTCAGCAGGGTCCTGGGAGGCCAATACCAAGGTTGCCTATTGTGGAGAGTCATACATGCTGAGCTCAAGCAACAAGCACCAAGCACCAGAGAGTCCGGTATGACAGAGGGGTTTCTTACGGGGACATACAAGTCTGGCAAGCTGAAATCTTCCACCATAGGTTCCCACCCACGACCACGGATCTACATCATCCCTAATAAAACTACTAATTGGATAAATACTAGTATTAGATGCCGAGCAATAAAACCACGGAACATTCGAATGGCTTCAAGAGGTTCCTGGGTGGGACCTTTCAATAAATCTTAAGGTGGGATTGTGTTGTCGTCACCTTTCTGGACCTAGGAATAGCTGCCTAGCTGGTGAGCTCAAACTAAACTGAGGACCTAACGCGAGTGGCCCTAAAATTATGCCTTCTTACTTCTTTTATTGAATATCCCTACTTAATGATAATTCAAGGAAAATATCTTTGGCTTCACGAATAGACATAAATTGCTCTAGTGTAATAAAAATAGGAAGCCTGACAGTACCACATAAGTGACGAACACAGGAAACACAGGAGGGTGGAATATGGCTTCCTTTCCTACACTAAATGAGGCCATGTGATCCTGTCAAGCACCATACAGGTCCAGTCTTGCACCAAAATAAATTAACAGTTTTATCATCATTGAAGGAGATTGACTAACAATCAAATTTACCATGTGAGGGCGATCACCCAGATACCATCTATCAGCAAGAGGAAATAGTGGGCGCCTGCCTGGATGCTGAGTGCACACCTCTAACAATTTGACAATTGTCTAACATTAATGAGGAGGTATTAAATCTAGCCCCTGCAGATACATTTGAACTAGATCAAACCCCTAGTCTGGGCCTGCCCAGTGATGAGAAAGGGCAAATGTCCTTGTTATTATGAAACATTGCAGGATGTGAAAATAAATGACCTAACCATGATGGGCTTTATTTTCTAAAAACGTATAATATTGCTGCAGGAAACCTGGGCTGCCAGTGACATTGAGTTGGATGGCTATCATGTTCACGCCTGTAGATACAACCACGGCAGAGTTACCCGTGGACTGGTCATTTGAAAAAGTATGTTCGAGGTGAGGAATTTGGATCTCCATGGGTGATTTTAGGGGGAGATTGTAATCTTGAATTGGGAAATGACCTGCTCTACAATTTCTTTGATGATAATAAGGACCAGGCTTATACAGGCTTATACTATCCCTCACCTTGTTATGAATGATAGCCGTACGCGTGTTCAAGGCTTGGACATTTTGCACTAAGTTTATGAATTGAGGCTTTCAAAGTATCACTCGTCGAAGACATTCCTGGTAAACTTGTATTTAAGAATCATCAAGGCCAATCCACCATAGACTACTTTTTTGTATTTCTGAATAGAAATGGCACCTGGTAGAAGAATGCTGTGTGAGAGTTGATCACATGAGTGGCTATTACCCTATATTTGAAAGTTGGCTGGTATACCGTCTTCCCTTGTAACCTTCAAAACCATTCTCAAATGAAGTCTCCCCATTGCTACTTAATAGAAGGGCAAACTGGGATATGGAACATGCAGCAGCAATTACGAATAGAGCCATAACTACAAGTCAACACATAATGGACAGCCTGCTATCATACCATATTGATAAGATGGCCTCTCTAGGCTTCTATGAACAATTAATGAATAACATCTCGTCTTTATTTTCTAGGCAGTCTAATAGACATATGCTACCTAATTCCAAAGGTTGTTTTAATGCCAAGAGCAAAAAAGCATACCCTATTAATCACATTAAAGATCCCTGAGTCGAAAAGGTTCGAAATTGTTGCTGCCAGAGCGAGAAACAAACAAGTGATTGATAGACGTAAACTAGAACTAGACATTGAGTCCTGACAGGAACATATTGACACTGCTGGAGAAGTGAATTGGAGGCGCTTTTTGCATCTGATAAGCCATTGTCCTAAACATCTTGCCATTAACAACACTTTGCCCACACGTTAACAATCTATCATGGATCTGTCACTTTTCTTCGATGTATAAACCCCTATGATTAATGATTGAAGGGGTGGATGGTTCCTGGGACCCGAGTGTCAACATTGATGAACCTACATTTCAAATGGAGAAAATCCTAGTAGTTTTAAGGAAACAGGCAATTAATTGTTGCCCAGGCACATACAGAATCGCAGTTCTCTTTGTTTGGAATTTGGAACAGGTATGGGGCCCTCTATTAATGAAAATGTTTAATATAATGATGGAATTACATTATTATCCTGCCTCATGTAATTGGGTGGTGATCTGTCCAATTCTCAAGAACGGTATAAGGAATAACCCAGAGTCATATAGGCCGATATCGTTATTAGTAGGGCCATATTACAGAGAATAGAAACATGGGTTGAGAACAATAACATTTTTAGGGCAATTCATAGAATTTCACACAAAAGTGGCGCACGCGGCTGGCGCACAGTGTCCCCGTGCGATACACTGCGCCAGCCGCGTGCGATAAAATCCATTTCATCGCACAGCGTATTCATGGATTTTAGCCTCTAAAACCAGCCGTGGCGCAGCGACCCTGCAGCAGCGCCAGTTACGCCCCCAAGAACGCCCTTGCGCAAGGAAAAGCCATCAACATTCCCAATTCATCGCAAAGGGCTGCGCTAACCCTGGACCAGTTCACAGGGCTGCCAAACAGCAAACGCCAAGCGGGGAACGTGTATTTCAGTGGTTCGCGGGAAGTTTCACACGCGATTGTCCTGGGTACGTGTACATCAGGGGTGCGCTTGAAATAACACACGCAATTCCATCACGGCACGTGTATTCCAGGGGTGCGCGGGAAGTATCACACGCAAAATCAGCAGGGTACGTGTATTTCACGGGTGCGCGGGAAGTATCACACGCGATTCCATCAGGGTACGTGTACTTCAGGGGTGCGCGGGAAGTATCACACGTGATTCCATCAGGGCACGTGTATTTCAGGGGTGCGCGGGGAGCACTACACGTGAATTGGCCGTGTGGGTCCTCCCAGGTGTTCCCTCTACACCCTCCACGGCCCCTGCAGCCAGCCCACACCACAGGGGACTACCCTGCACCCCTGCTCATGTCCCGCAGGCAGCCCATCCACCATGGCCATGCCCCCCAGCCAAGCCACATGTCACCTTGCACTACTGATCAACAACGCATGTCTCCCAGCACCCTCACCCCCCAGCACTGTGGGGCACCTGCCAGCAGGACCACACTCATGTCTCCCAGCACCCCCACCCCCCAGCATCCAGGGGCACCCTCCACCAGTCCCCCACTCCTTTCTACCACCCCCTACCCCCCAGCAGTGCGATTCGCCTGTGTACGTGTATATCAGGGTTGCGCGTGTAGTCTGACAGGCGAATTCATCAGGGTACGTGTATTATGGGTCCGCGTGAACTTCCACACGCGATATCAGCAGTGTATGTGTATTACGGGGTTCGCGGGAAGTTCCACACGCGATTGCCCTGGGTACGTGTATTTCGGGGTGCTCGGGAAGTTACACACGCGATTTCAGCAGGGTACGTGTATTCCAAGGTGCGCGGGAAGTACCACACGCGATTGCCCTGGCCACGTGTATTTCGGGGTGCGCGGGAAGTTCCACACGCGAATTCAGCAGGGTACGTGTATTCCAAGGTGCGCGGGAAGTTCCACACGCGATTGCCCTGGGCACGTGTATTTCGGGGTGCGCGGGAAGTTCCACACGCGATTGTCCGTGGTGCGTGTATTTCGGGTTGCGCGTGAAGTTTCACACGCGATTTCAGCAGGGTACGTGTATTCCAAGGTGCAAGGGAAATTCCACACGCGAATCCAGCAGCCTATGTGTATTCCGGGGGTGCGGGGCAGTCCTACGCCTCAATCGGCCATGTGGGTCCTCCCAGCTGTTCACCCGACACCCTCCACGGCCCCTGCAGGCGGCCCACACCACAGGGGACTACCCTGCACATGTCCCGCAGGCAGCCCATCCACCATGCTCATGCCCCCCAGCCAACCCTGATGTCACCTTGCACTACTGTCCACCAACGCATGTCCGCATGCACCCCCACCCCCCAGCACTGTGGGCCACCCTCCACCAGGCCCCCACTCATGTCCCCATGCACCCCCACCCCCAGCACTGTGGGGCACCCTCCACCAGGCCCCCACTCATGTCCCCCTGCCCCCCCACCCCCCAGCACTGTGGGGCACCCTCCACCAGGCCCCCACTCATGTCCAACTCATGTCTCCCAGCACCCCCACCCCCCAGCACTGTGGGGCACCCTCCACCAGACCCCCACTCACGTCCAACTCATGTCCCCAAGCAGCCCCACCCCCCAGCACTGTGGGGCACCCTCCACCAGGCCCCCACTCATGTCCAACTCATGTCCCCCTGCACCCCCACCACCCAGCACTGTGGGGCACCCTCCACCAGGCCCCCACTCATGTCCAACTCATGTCTCCCAGCACCCCCACCCCCCAGCACTGTGGGGCACCCTCCACCAGGCCCCCACTCATGTCCAACTCATGCCTCCCAGCACCCCCACCCCCCAGCACTGTGGGCCACCCTCCACCAGGCCTCCACTCATGTCTCCCAACACCCCCACCCCCCAGCACTGTGGGGCACCCTCCACCAGGCCCCCACACATGTCTCCCTGCACCCCCACCCCCCAGCACTGTGGGGCACCCTCCACCAGGCCCCCACTCATGTCCAACTCATGTTCCCCTGCACCCCCACCATCCAGCACTGTGGGGCACCCTCCACCAGGCCCCCACTCATGTATCCCAGCACCCCCACCCCCCAGCACTGTGGGGCACCCTCCACCAGGCCCCCACTCATGTCCAACTCATGTCTCCCAGCACCCCCACCCCCCAGCACTGTGGGCCACCCTCCACCAGGCCCCCACTCATGTCTCCCAGCACCCCCAGCCCCCAGCACTGTGGGGCACCCTCCACCAGGCCCCCACACATGTCTCCCAGCACCCCCACCCCCCAGCACTGTGGGGCACCCTCCACCAGGCCCCCACTCATGTCCAACTCATGTCCCCCTGCACCCCCATCCCCCAGCACTGTGGGGCACCCTCCACCAGGCCCCCACTCATGTCCAACTCATGTCTCCCAGCACCCCTACCCCCCAGCACTGTGGGGCACCCTCCACCAGGCCCCTACTCATGTCCAACTCATGTCCCCCAGCACCCCCTCCCCCCAGCACTGTAGGGCACCCTCCACCAGGCCCCCACTCATGTCCAACTCATGTATCCCAGCACCCCCACACCCCAGCACTGTGGGGCACCCTCCACCAGGCCCCCACTCATGTCCAACTCATGTCTCCCAGCACCCCCACCCCCCAGCACTGTGGGCCACCCTCCACCAGGCCCCCACTCATGTCTCCCAGCACCCCCAGCCCCCAGCACTGTGGGGCACCCCCCAGCAGGCCCCCACTCATGTCCAAATCATGTCTCCCAGCACCCCCACCCCCCAGCACTGTGGGGCACCCTCCACCAGGCCCCTACTCATGTCCAACTCATGTCCCCCAACACCCCCTCCCCCCCAGCACTGTAGGCACCCTCCACCAGGCCCCCACTCATGTCCAACTCCTGTCTCCCAGCACCCCCACCCCCCAGCACTGTGGGGCACCCTCCACCAGGCCCCCACTCATATCCAACTCATGTCCCCCTGCACCCCCACCCCCCAGCACTGTGGGCCACCCTCCACCAGGCCCCCACTCATGTCTCCCAGCACCCCCACCCGCCAGCACTGTGGGGCACCCTCCACCAGGCCCCCACTCATGTCCAACTCATGTCTCTCAGCACTCCCACCCCCCAGCACTGTGGGCCACCCTCCACCAGGCCCCCACTCATGTCGCCCAGCACTCCCACCCCCCAGCACTGTGGGGCACCCTCCACCAGGCCCCCACTCATGTCCAACTCATGTCCCCCTGCATCCCCACCCCCCAGCACTGTGGGGCACCCTCCACCAGGCCCCCACTCATGTCCAACTCATGTCCCCCTGCACCCCCACCCCCCAGCACTGTGGGGCACCCTCCACCAGGCCCCCACTCATGTCCAACTCATGTCCCCCTGCACCCCCACCCCCCACCACTGTGGGGCACCCTCCACCAGGCCCCCACTCATGTCCCCCTGCACCCCCACCCCCCAGCACTGTGGGGCACCCTCCACCAGGCCCCCACTCATGTCCAACTAATGTCTCCCAGCACCCCCACCCCCCAGCACTGTGGGCCACCCTCCACCAGGCCCCCACCCACGTCCAACTCATGTCCCCCTGCACCCCCACCCCCCAGCACTGTGGGGCACCCTCCACCAGGCCCCCACTCATGTCCAACTCATGTCCCCCTGCACCCCCACCCCCCAGCACTGTGGGGCACCCTCCACCAGGCCCCCACTCATGTCCAACTCATGTCCCCCTGCACCCCCACCCCCCACCACTGTGGGGCACCCTCCACCAGGCCCCCACTCATGTCCCCCTGCACCCCCACCCCCCAGCACTGTGGGGCACCCTCCACCAGGCCCCCACTCATGTCCAACTCATGTTCCCCTGCACCCCCACCCCCCAGCACTGTGGGGCACCCTCCACCAGGCCCCCACTCATGTCCCCCTGCACCCCCACCCCCCACCAGTCAGGGGAACCTGCCAGCAGGCCCCCACACATGTCCCCCAGCCAACATGTCATCACAATCTAGATCCCTGGGCCTTATGGGCAGCCTCCAAATGCCAAACACCCACCCAAGTATTGCATCCACCCACTTAGAAATGGCAATTACATGATACAACCCCAATGGCAAGTTTGTAATGAACACATGTCCCTCACATACACACAATGGGTGTCAGTGAATGTCAAAACCCATATCATGATATGCATGAAACCAATGAGATGATACTACACATTGAAGTTTGAAGAAAAAATATGTATTAAAAGCAACATAAATTGAATCAAAAATAAACAAACGAAAATGGGAATTAAAACAAAGAAAGCAGCATGCCCGTAAAATAATGTAAACCCACAAATCATATTCCAAAGGAAAGGTGTCCAAAGTCACAGTTCACAAAAGTAAATCCAATGGAAAATTAAAATCGAAAACCGTTGCTCCATGGGTAAATTATTTTAAAAAAATAGAAAATCCAACAGTCAACTATATACAGATAAACAATCCAGGGTCCATGATCCCAACAGAAGAAATTAAACCTATCTAATAACACTACCTAATAAAAAAACTATATACAAAAATGTGGCCCATTGTCCAAAAAAAATGCAAAACCAAAGGAAACCTAACACTAACTACAGAACTATTTACAAGGTCAGCGGGCCAGTCCGACGGCTCACTTCGGGATGTTCCGGGCCAGGGCATCATCGAACTCCTGCTCAATGTCCCGGAGGCGGTCCTCCTCCATGGCCCCGAGGGTCCGCAGGGCCGTCGACATGTTCACCTCCAACTCCCTGCGGATTGCCTCGAGGCACTTGGCCCGCCTCAGGGCCCTCCGCATGGAGTTCTCCGCCCTGACCATCGTGAGCCGTGCCTCTTCCGGCCGCTGCCGCTCCGCATCTATGGCGTGGCCCAACCGCTGCCACACGGAAGACACTTCCCGTCCTGGGTCCTCCCACCTCGTTGCTGCTGCCGCTGTGCCTGTGCCCTGGCTCCTGCTGCCTGCACATCGTCCACCGGCTGGGGTGCAGTCGTTGATGTGGCCACCCCTGCTGGACGTCCGACTCCCGACTGTGGCAGGGATGCCTCCTCCACCAGCCTGGCCTCACCGTCAGAGGCAGCTCCACAGGGCACCCAGGTTACTAATGGGTGGGAAGATGGCACGGAGGACGACTGGTGCATAGGGAGTTCAGTTGAGGAGGGGGTCTGAGCAAGCCCCATCAAACGGAGGAATCCGGCCTGGGTGACTTGTCCCAGTAGGCCGACGCGGTCAACGAGCCATTCGAGATGACATGCAGTCTCCTCATGAAAAGACTGCAGGTCACCTCGCATGGCCCGTTGACGCAACGCCACACCAGTCAGGACAGGCTCAACCCGGACCCGGATAGCCACGTCCGCAGGCAGAGGAAGGCCAGTTGTTGTGAGCTCATCCCCTGCCTGAAAACGGGTCTGGACGTAGGCATCCCTGCTGGTGCAAGATGATGCAGTGACAGGATCAGGGACAGGATTGCACACAGGCACCTCCGCGGCAGCCTGTGCTGCCTCCTGTCCCTGGTCCTGCACTGCACCACTAGCACCAGTGGAATCCCCACCTCCAGACCCCGTCTCTTTTGCTTGCACAGCCTCCTCCTCCACCAAACCCCCCACCAACCTGGATGACTCCGTGCCATCTTCCCCCGTTGGGCCCTGTAGGGTCCCAGCTGCCCCTTCTGCTGCCGAGGAGTCCAACTCCAACCTCCGCTTGGACCTCCCCCGGCAGCTGCGGCCTGGGATGCGGCACCGGACTCCTCACTCCCCGACGAGATCACAACCTGGGAGGGGAGCCAGGCCTTGCGTCTCCGACTGGCGGTGCGATCCCCGCCGCTGTGCTCCACAGCACCTTCTCCACCCTCTTCATCAGTTGACGCTGCAGACAGGGAGAAATAAAACACAGGCATCAGGGCACTGTACAATGGACACATACACACATGACAGTTGTACATGAGTGGCATTGGCAAACCTCAGACATGGCATCACAATCGCCAACACACATGTCATTTCAACTTGCACACATGAGCCATACCACAGCCATATCGCAACTGCCAGCACCATCCATACACATACAACAGCATGAGCAGGCAAAGGTGAGCCAGACATCACATGCAACACAGGGAGTGCACTACACATGTACACACACCACCACACTTGCATGCATGTGTACACCTCTGCCAACTGTCGCAGTGTTCAGATCGGCATCCATGTCACATCTGCCAATTAGGCTTCCACATCCCGCTGTCACATGCATCCATGTTGCATCACTGTTGCACCCTTGTCAAATACACACACATGCACATGTACACAGTGCTGATACATGCAGCTGAAAACATCCATGTGTGACATCACGAACATGCCTACTTACATACACATTCATCCAAACATGTGTGCCCACACAACTGCATTTGGCATGCAAGCCTACACACACAAGCACCATCCATGTCTCACACATGACAGCCCTCGCATGTGTTAGCCTCACGGCCCTGTACACCCCCACCCATACTTGGCCCCATACAAACACATGTGCAACCTGCACACTACTGGCACATCACCACACGCACAGCTTACAATCATGATGCATGTACACTTACCGCTCGACTCCAGACGGGTCTGCCCCTCAAGGACCTGGACGTGGAGCACTGGGGATATGCGTTCCAGGACCCTCATCTGATCGTCCGACAAGTGGCCCCGGCGCCCCTTAGCATCCGCTGCCTTCAAGAGGCGCCGGGCCTTGTTGAGGGTCCTGGACCTGAAGTCCTCCCAGCGCTTCTTGACATGATGGAATAGTCGGACTGCCACCCCCTCCGCGTTGATGGCAGTCACAATGTCCGTCCAGATCCGAGTCCGTCCTTCCTTGTCGGCGCACAAACTTCCGAAGAGGGCATCATACTGCCCCAGGACTTGCTCCACCAGGACACCAACTTCGGTGGCAGTGAAGCTGGTGCCCCTCTGCCTCTCTGGCCGGGGGTTGTCAGTGGTGCCAGATGTTGCAGTGCCCGACATAACAACCCCAGAGGCAGGAGTGGGTGGGCAACTGGGTCCTGGGGCTGGGCTGTGGAGCGATGGAATCCCATTCGGGAGTCTTCGGTTCCAGCAGGGGTGGTCACAGCAACAGCACCCCTGGCTGATGTGCAGGCAGCAAATGGCAGGGCACATGGGCAGCAGGCAATCAGGCAGCAGCAGATGGCAGGTGGGAGCGTGCTCCGAGCTCTGGGGGGCAGTAATTCGGCCTTCTGGGCAGGAGCGTGGTCTTCCGTGTGCTTACGCATGGCCAGCTTGATACGGAGTGATTTGGCACGTGAAAATCCAGCACGTTTGCGTGTAATTCGAGGAAAGGGCCTTAGCACGTAAGCGCGTCAGCACACGTACGCGAATTCATTGGCCCAAAGGCCACCAGCGCGTATTCGCGTCTGTGGTGTGCGTGCGCGGCCTTTCCCTGTACACGGGTGCATGTTACACGTCCAATGACTGCATGTCAGAGTGTCAGCTCGTGTAATTGGAGGATGGGGCCTTAGCGCGTACACGCGGAAGTGACGCTTGACGTGTGGGCATGTTTAAAAGGTACGTGTAGAACGCCATTTCCTTGTACATGCTTTTGGTGGAGAGCGAGTGGGTGAAATCTGTACTTCTTGTCGGTTCATACGCGATTTACTTCACGGCGTTCCAAGTTCGTACTCCCTGTTACCTCTGACAGCTTTTTGTCTTCTTGTCTTTTTCCTGGGCCTATTTCCTCAAACAGCGTTCACTTCTCCTGTTGTCCTGTCTCCTCAGACAGCGTACAATTCTTCTTTTGGCGGGGGTGTTGCCAACGCGCACACGCATGTATTTTTCACGCGATTTTTCCTGGCAGACGGTGAGTCGCGCACGTATTTGACATCTGTGCTTGCCCTGTGTGTTGCCTACCCCTTCAGAGGTCAGTCTAGGCTGCGTGTGACACGCATACGTTCATTTTTGTGTTTCTGGGTGCCACAGCGTAGTGCAGGTTTTTTTTTCCACGCACGTGGTCTAGGAGGGGTTGCGTGCACATTATCTCCCTTTTTCGGGGTGCCTGTGCGTTGCGTGACCCGTCATCTTCCCCCAGGCATCACATACAGCCTTGCTAGAGCACTAGGGTACGAATTCCATCTAGTACCCTACCCCTTTGACCCCCAATTGCCCAGGACAATAGTTTACTGCAACTCCCAGACGCACAACAACATCAGTGCCATGGTTGGGAGGCGAGCACGCGGTAAGGGTGGCAAAGGTGGGCGAGCCACAAGAGGTGGCCTTGGTGGATACGGTAGGGGACGTGGCCAGGACTTGCAGGGTGCCCCTAGCCCCCCATGTGTGGGTGACCAGTCAGTGACACCCATGCCCCCCCCCCTGGTTGAGGGTAACGTGGCTGACACCATCCCTGCTCAGCCCTTGTTGGACCAGCCCATTGTGGCACCAGACCTGGCACTGGGTGACTCCATGGCTGACTTCCAGGTCAGCAGGTCTAGGCCAAGTGTGGCGGTGCACGTTGGTGTCACCAGCCCATGTGGATCAGGGGCAGCTATGTCATCTGCTGCCCCGAGTAGGCAGGGTGGGGAGGCTGCAGGGGCAGCTGCGGCTCCATCCACCCCAGGTCTGAGTGTCCCAGCCAGGACAGTGTCGGTCCTAGTCCATCCTGCTGACGTTCCCCCTGACTACATCACACTTCATCTAATGCCTGCACCAAGTCCCATGGTGAGTGTTCATTCCCACACTCCTAGTCCACAGTCCACCGGGGCTCCTGCCCCTAGTGTCCAGGGCGGCGTAGGACACTCAGTATCACCACCATCTTCCAAGCGGAAGAGGAAGAGTGCTTGTCCAGTACAGGCTGATGCCCCAGACACGGCTACACAGTCCGGCCCACCAAGGAAGCCCAGCTTCAATCAGGCCGAACTTGATGCACTTGTGGAGTATGTGTCCGCACATGACAGTGAAATGGTGATTACTGCAGGATGCAAGACTACACCTGCACAACGTCAGGCACACTGGCAGACCATTGCGGAACTCATAAGTGCCCTTGGATTCGTGAGGCGCACAGCTAATGATTGCTACAAGCACTGGAATTACCTTAAGCGCAGGGCAAAGAAAAAGCTGGCCTCAAGTCATGCCGCAACTCTAGTGACTGGAGGTGGGTCTCCGGCAGAGGACATAGAACTCACTCCACATGAGTATGTTGCTGGGACCTACGTCACGGAGGAACAGATCCAAGGGGTGGGAGACCTGCCAGATTACGAGGCATTGTCCGGTGAGTGCACATGCATGTGTGTGTCATCCATATGCATGGTGTGTGTGTGAGTGCTTCTGATTGAGTGCCAGGTGAGGGGGTGTGTGCCTGAGTGGTTTGGGTCACCCATGTGCTTCATCCAATACATTCTGCGCACCAGGATTTGTGTGTTGCAGTATCCCTTCTGGCAACAGTAGACATTCAGCCCAACCTCACGCCAGTTGCCCTTGAATTGTCATCTTGCCACAACATAGTTGCATGTTATTCTGTGTTCATTCAGGCTGATTGTCTGCATTCCACCACTTTCACTAGGCATTTCTCAGTCCTATTGTCACATGTGTGACATGGCTAGGGTACATGCCATCTGTGTGATGACATGTGTCATGCATGTGTATTGGACATGCCAATCACAGGCCAATGTGTGATGGCACTGCAAGGCAGCATGCAGCAAATTTGTTGGTCTTCCATCTTGGTGTCATCAATGTGTGCCATTTGCCTCCCCTTCATACGCAGTGACAGTGCATGCATGGGAGGGTTATAGTCATGTGGTACATGTGTCAATGAAGTACTGTTTCTGTTGCTTCTCAGCCCTAATTGTGTTCCATGTTGCTAATGCCTGTTCCCATTTCTTTTCTTTCATGTCTTTGCAGGGGATGACGCACTTGATACTGCTGGGGTTGTGGAGATGGTGCAGACCCAGGAGGGGTCTCAGGCCCGACCGGGCACCAGTGAGGGACGTGGTGTGGTGGCTGAGAACCCACACTTGCTGCAGGCTGTCATCTCAAGGGGTGTCTCTGGGTGCACCTCCCCCGAGCTCTATTCAGGTGTCGATTCGGATGATGAGACCTATGTGCCGTCGCACGTAAGTGTTTCTGGGAGGGATTCTGTACTGTCCAACCCACCTGCACCAGGGGTAGAACCCTCAATGGGGATGTCAGTGTTGGTAGGTCCGCCTTTGGTGGTTACGGATGCAGGGTCACACTCCGCTACATCTGATCCTGTTCCTGGGCCAGCAGATCAGAGGGGGAATGCAGTCCTGCAGCCTCAGGCAGTGCCGGCACAGCAAGGCGCAGTTCACCTTGCCCCAGACAGGTGTGGTGCCCGCCGACGCGGTGGCCGTACGCCACCTGGCAATACCGCATGGGAGCAATCCATATACGGTATGGCAAACCAACAGGCAGCATCAACTGAGATGATGGCTCAGGCCATGGATAGGGTGGCCACTTCCATTGTCCCCCAAGAAAGGCTAATTGAACAACTACAGCAGGCAACAGACTCCATTAGCCAGTCACACAGGGAGGACATGTCGGCGTCCAACAGGGACAGGCGGGCGGCACTGGAGACTCTGCGAGAAGCCATTTCTATTGAGTCCCAGGGCCACAGGGAAGCCCTGAGGGGTGGAACTCCGTCAGCTCAGGGCAACTCTGGTTGAGCTTCAGGCTTCAGCTAACACGAGGACAGAACAGCAGCTGGAGTGGCTCACACGTACGCTCTCAGCTGAGATGCAGGCAACTAGGGCGGAGGTCCGGGCATCCCGTGAGTTGTTGCATGGGGACCTACGCACAATTATCCTCCAGAACCAGACCTTCCACACCCGCATGCTTGCTGCCATGGAGGACCAGACTAGGGCTTTGCGTGGGCTGCCTCCCATAGTGCCACCACCTCCTGATGCAGCTGCAGTGGGTGAGGAGAGCGACAGCAGCGATTCTCCCACAATAGGGTAGCCGTGCAGGCCATGAGCCCATGGAGGTGTTTTTTTTTCCGCAAGATCCACACAGGTGGGTTTTGGTGTGCACCCTGTCCTCGGACCTCCTGGGTGGCCTCCCCCACCCCCCTGGGCCCATTCATTGCCATTTTTTTTTTATTTTTTTTATTTTTGAATCTTGATTTTTTGGACAGTGTGTTGCCTTGTGTGGCTCCCGTGGGCATACGCTGTATTGTGGCTGGGCACATGCAGGCTTGTCCTGAATTTGGGTCAGATGCTTGGGTTTGTGTGACACACACCCCTCTTGCTTCCCGTTTCCATGGGCTTGCAAAGGGTGTGCCCAAGTGACATCGACTTACACGGTGACGTTGGACTCCCATTTGATGTGTGGGCAGTCTGTAGTCAATACTGTGTATACATTCCTAGTGCATATTTTGTTGTATTGTACACTGCATGGTGTATTGATATGTGCCTCTGCATCCATCTCATCCTCCTAATTTGCAGGTCCATTTCTCATGTCTTCACAAGGCGGTCTACTTTGGAACTGGAGTCCATGTTGTAAGCAGTGCACCTACACTCTTGCGTGGCGCTAACACTGTATGTTCGAAGTGCTGGCATTATCAGGTAGTGAGGCTACCAATTTTGTAAGTCCGTACTGTCATGTTTATGGTAGGTTGGAGGTTGTGTAGGTGATTGGTATTATTGGTAAGTATTTGGTAATGTGTGTTGTTGGTCCTGCATTACTGTGAGCATTTCATGTGTGGCCAGTTTCCATTAGGGACACTGTAGTTGGTGACACTTGGGGCATGTTGTGGGGATTAATTTGTTTGCTCTCACATTGCATGACATGCCATGGTGTGTTGTGTGGCCGTGCCGGGGAGGGGTTGGGTGACATGGCACTGTTCTCATGTTGTATTTTGCAAGTGGGTATTCATTTTTGCTGCATGGAAGTGTGTCTTTTGATGACACTGCATTGGTGGTGTTTGTGTAGGTAGGGATGCACACATTGTGACACTTCCAGATGAACAATCTCAGGCTGCTATGGTTCTGACAGTTGACTGTCCCTTAATTCATCAGAATTGTCAGATTGAGTCATCATTGATTGTCAGATGGTATGTGCCAGGGCTGTGTGGACTCCACAGGGGTGTGCTTTCTATGTGAAGTAATTAGCCACCAGCTGCGTACGGGCTGCCTCACCCCGTGCCCTTTCCCCTCCCATGCGCAGCGGGCGTGCATGTGGTTGGGGATGTGGGGGCCCCACCATGTCCACAGCCAGGCCCCGGCGTGTTGCAACATTGTGCAGGACACATGCTGCCACTATGATCCTGCACACTACTGGGGGAGTGTATAACAGCTGCCCACCAGAACGGTCAAGGGAGCGAAAGCGTGACTTCAGCACTCCGAATGTGCGCTCCACTATGCCCCGTGTTGCAATATGGGCTGTGTTGTATCTTACCTCGGGAGGCGTGATGGGGATCCGAATTGGCGTCATCATGTGTGTGCTCAGAGGGTAGGCACTGTCCCCTGGGGAGGTGGTGATGGGGATCATTAGTGGGGTATTGGCATTACTCTGTATCTGTCATGCATGCGTGTGCTGTGGCATTTTTACTCACCAAGCAGCCATGCATCGCCATGCCGCCCAGCTTCCATGTCCCGGTTTAGGGTTGACATCCTGTAAATGAAGCTGTCGTGGGTGGACCCTGGATAGTTGGCATATACTGAGGTGATGATTCCCTTGGCATCACATACTACCTGGACGTTAATGGAATGCCAGTGCTTGCCGTTTCTATAGATGCGCTCAGATGCCCTAGGGGGACGTAGAGCCACATGGGTGCAATCAATGGCACCTAGCACTTTGGGGAATTGTGCCACCCTGTAGAAATCCTGGCTGACAGCCTGCCTTTCTGCAGGTGTTCTGGGCAGGTTTATGTCCCTGCGGACTGATGGGCGTGCAGTGATGATGGCCAACACCTGGTGTAGGCCCCGTGACTGCGTGGCCTGTGACACCCCCCCCCACTATGGCACTTGTCCACTGAAATGATCCGGTAGTCAAGAAGTGCAGTACACTGAGGATCTTCTCCAGGGGGCTAGGTGCTTGGGAGCACAGGGTGGGTGATGTGAGGTCATCCTCCCACTCAATGACCAGGTCGAGTATTATGTGTGGTGGAAACCTGTACCTCCCATACACCTGGTCATCAGGCATACCAAATAGGCTGGTTCTGGGTGTGAAGATTCTGGCCCAGACTATCCTTCTCCTCCTCCTGCGGTATCCCATGGCCACTGCTGCTAGGAACGGTATATTCATCCTGGCGTTTGAGCTTGTTTGTTGTTTGCGCACTCTTTTATGCTGCGCGGGACATGCGCCTGCTTCATGCTGGCGTACGTGTTTCAGGATTGGACCTTTTATTTTTTGGCGCGTTGTAGGCGACCGTGTAAATCTTCCCACCCACCCCAGGAATACACGTAACACGCTCTCCCAGGCCCAGTCTCGAGTAAATATTCCCGCCCACCCCTGGAATACACATACCCCACTCTCACAGGCCCAATCGCGTGTGGAACTTCACGCGCACACCGAAATACATGTACCCTGCAAATTCGCGTGTGTAACTTCCCGCGCACCCCGAAATACACGTACCCAGGGCAATCGCGTGTGGAACTTCCCGCGAACCCCGTAATACACGTACCCTGCTGGTGTCGTGTGTGGAAGTTCACGCGGACCCTTAATACACGTACCCTGATGGAATCGCGTGTGAGACTACCCGCGCACCCCTGGAATACACGTACCCAGGCAAATCGCACGGCTGGGGGGTGGGGGTGCAGGGAGACAGGAGTGGGGGCCTGGTGGAGGGTGCCCCTGGATGCTGGGGGGTGGGGGTGCAGGGGGACAGGAGTGGTGGCCTGGTGGAGGGTGCCCTACAGTGCTGGGGGGTGGGGGTGCAGGGGGACATGAGTGGGGGCCTGGTGGAGGGTGCCCCTGGATGCTGGGGGGTGGGGGTGCAGGGGGACAGGAGTGGTGGCCTGGTGGAGGGTGCCCTACAGTGCTGGGGGGTGGGGGTGCAGGGGGACATGAGTGGGGGCCTGGTGGAGGGTGCCCCTGGATGCATGGGCGTGGGGGTGCAGGGGGACAGGAGTGGTGGCCTGGTGGAGGGTGCCCTACAGTGCTGGGGGGTGGGGGTGCAGGGGGACATGAGTGGGGGCCTGGTGGAGGGTGCCCCTGGATGCAGGGGTGTGGGGGGGCAGGGGGACAGGAGTGGAGGCCTGGTGGAGGGTGCCCTACAGTGCTGGGGGGTGGGGGTGCAGGGAGACAGGAGTGGGGACCTGGTGGAGGGTGCCCTACAGTGCTGGGGGGTGGGGGTGCAGGGGGACATGAGTGAGGGCCTGGTGGAGGGTGCCCCTGGATGCAGGGGGGTAGGGGTGCAGGGGGACAGGAGTGGGGGCCTGGTGGAGGGTGCCCTACAGTGCTGGGGGGTGGGGGTGCAGGGAGACATGTGTGGGGGCCTGGTGGAGGGTGCCCCACAGTGCTGGGGGGTGGGGGTGCAGGGGGACATGAGTGGGGCCTGGTGGAGGGTGCCCCTGGATGCAGGGGGGTGGGGGTGCAGGGGGACAGGAGTGGGGGCCTGGTGGAGGGTGCCCTACAGTGCTGGGGGGTGGGGGTGCAGGGAGACATGTGTGGGGGCCTGGTGGAGGGTACCCTACAGTGCTGGGGGGTGGGGGTGCGGGGGGACATGAGTGGGGCCTGGTGGAGGGTGCCCCTGGATGCAGGGGGGTGGGGGTGCAGGGGGACAGGAGTGGGGGCCTGGTGGAGGGTGCCCTACAGTGCTGGGGGGTGGGGGTGCAGGGGGACATGAGTGGGAGCCTGGTGGAGGGTGCCCCTGGATGCGGGGGGGTGGGGGTGCAGGGGGACAGGAATGGTGGCCTGGTGGAGGGTGGGCTACAGTGCTGGGGGGTGGGGGTGCAGGGGGACATGAGTGGGGGCCTGGTGGAGGGTGCCCCTGGATGCAGGGGTGTGGGGGTGCAGGGGGACAGGAGTGGAGGCCTGGTGGAGGGTGCCCTACAGTCCTGGGGGGTGGGGGTGCAGGGAGACAGGAGTGGGGGCCTGGTGGAGGGTGCCCTACAGTGCTGGGGGGTGGGGGTGCAGGGGGACATGAGTGAGGGCCTGGTGGGGGTGAAGGGGGACAGGAGTGGGGGCCTGGTGGAGGGTGCCCTACAGTGCTGGGGGGTGGGGGTGCAAGGAGACATGTGTAGGGGCCTGGTGGAGGGTGCCCCACAGTGCTGGGGGGTGGGGGTGCAGGGAGACAGTAGTGGGGGCCTGGTGGAGGGTACCCTACAGTGCTGGGGGTGGGGGTGCAGGGGGACATGAGTGGGGCCTGGTGGAGGGTGCCCCTGGATGCAGGGGGGTGGGGTTGCAGGGGGACAGGAGTGGGGGCCTGGTGGAGGGTGCCCTACAGTGCTGGGGGGTGGGGGTGCAGGGGGACATGAGTGGGGGCCTGGTGGAGGGTGCCCCTGGATGCCCGGGGTGGGGGTGCAGGGGGACAGGAATGGTGGCCTGGTGGAGGGTGCCCTACAGTGCTGGGGGGTGGGGGTGCAGGGGGACATGAGTGGGGGCCTGGTGGAGGGTGCCCCTGGATGCAGGGGTGTGGGGGTGCAGGGGGACAGGAGTGGAGGCCTGGTGGAGGGGGCCCTACAGTCCTGGGGGGTGGGGGTGCAGGGAGACATGCGTGGGGGCCTGGTGGAGGGTGCCCCACAGTGCTGGGGGGTGGGGGTGCAGGGAGACAGGAGTGGGGGCCTGGTGGAGGGTGCCCTACAGTGCTGGGGGGTGGGGGTGCAGGGGGACATGAGTGGGGGCCTGTTGGAGGGTGCCCCTGGATGCAGGGGGGTGGGGGTGCAGGGGGACAGGAGTGGGGGCCTGGTGGAGGGTGCCCTACAGTGCTGGGGGGTGTGAGTGCAGGGAGACATGTGTGGGGGCCTGGTGGAGGGTGCCCCACAGTGCTGGGGGGTGGGGGTGCAGGGAGACATGAGTGGGGGCCTAGTGGAGGGTGCCCTACAGTGCTGGGGGGTTGGGGTGCAGGGGGACATGAGTGGGGGCCTGGTGGAGGGTGCCCCTGGATGCAGGGGGGTGGAGGTTCAGGGGGACAGGAGTGGGGGCCTGGTGGAGGGTGCCCTACAGTGCTGGGGGGGTGGGGGTGCATGGGGACATGAGTGGGGGCCTGGTGGAGGGTGCCCCTGGATGCTGGGGGGTGGGGGTGTAGGGGGACAGGAGTGGTGGCCTGGTGGAGGGTGCCCTACAGTGCTGGGGGTGGGGGTGCAGGGGGACATGAGTGGGGCCTGGTGGACGGTGCCCCTGGATGCAGGGGCGTGGGGGTGCAGGGGGACAGGAGTGGGGGCCTGGTGGAGGGTGCCCCACAGTGCTGGGGGGTGGGGGTGCAGGGAGACAGGAGAGGGGGCCTGGTGGAAGGTGCCCTACAGTGCTGGGGGGTGGGGGTGCAGGGAGACATGTGTGGGGGCCTGGTGGAGGGTGCCCCACAGTGCTGGGGGGTGGGGGTGCAGGGAGACAGGAGTGGGGGCCTGGTGGAGGGTGCCCTACAGTGCTGGGGGGTGGGGGTGCAGGGGGACATGAGTGGGGGCCTGGTGGAGGGTGCCCCTGGATGCAGGGGGGTGGGGGTGCAGGGGGACAGGAGTGGGGGCCTGGTGGAGGGTGCCCTACAGTGCTGTGGGGTGGGGGTGCAGGGAGACATGTGTGGGGGCCTGGTGGAGGGTGCCCCACAGTGCTGGGGGTGGGGGTGCAGGGAGACAGGAGTGGGGGCCTGGTGGAGGGTGGCCTACAGTCCTGGGGGGTAGGGGTGCAGGGGGACATGAGTGGGGGCCTGGTGGAGGGTGCCCCTGGATGCAGGGGGGTGGGGGTGCAGGGGGACAGGAGTGGGGGCCTGGTGGAGGGTGCCCTACAGTGCTGGGGGTGGGGGTGCAGGGAGACAGGTGTGGGGGCGTTGTGGAGGGTGCCTCACAGTGCTGGGGGGTGGGGGTGCAGGGAGACAGGAGTGGGGGCCTGGTGGAGGGTGCCCTACAGTGCTGGGGGGTGGGGGTGCAGGGAGACAGGAGTGGGGGCTGGTGGAGGGTGCCCCTGGATGCAGGGGGGTGGGGTGCTGGGAGACATGAGTGGGGGCCTGGTGGAGGGTGCCCTACAGTGCTGGGGGGTGGGGGTGCAGGGGGACATGAGTGGGGGCCTGGTGGATGGTGCCCCCGGATGCAGGGGGGTGGGGGTGCAGGGGGACAGGAGTGGTGGCCTGGTGGAGGGTACCCCTGGATTCAGGGGGGTGGGGGTGCAGGGAGACAGGAGTGGGGGCCTGGTGGAGGGTGCCCCTGGATGCAGGGGGTGGGGGTGCAGGGGGACAGGAGTGGGGGCCTGGTGGAGGGTGCCCTACAGTGCTGGGGGGTGGGGGTGCAGGGAGACATGTGTGGGGGCCTGGTGGAGGGTGCCCCACAGTGCTGGGGGGTGGGGGTGCAGGGAGACAGGAGTGGGGGCCTGGTGGAGGGTGCCCCACAGTGCTGGGGGGTGGGGGTGCAGGGAGACAGGAGTGGGGGCCTGGTGGAGGGTGCCCCACAGTGCTGGGGGGTGGGGGTGCAGGGAGACAGGAGTGGGGGCCTGGTGGAGGGTGCCCTACAGTGCTGGGGGGTGGGGGTGCTGGGAGACATGTGTGGGGGCCTGGTGGAGGGTGCCCCTGGATGCAGGGGGGTGGGGGTGCAGGGGGACAGGAGTGGGGGCCTGGTGGAGGGTGCCCCTGGATGCAGGGGTGTGGGGGTGCTGGGAGACATGAGTGGGGGCCTGGTGGAGGGTGCCCCTGGATTCTGGGGGGTGGGGGTGCTGGGAGACATGCATTGGTGGGCAGTAGTGCAAGGTGACATGTGGGTTGGCTGGGGGGCATGGCCATGGTGGATGGGCTGCCTGTGGGACATGTGCAGGGGTGCAGGGTAGTCCCCTGTGGTGTGGGCCGCCTGCAGGGGCCGTGAAGGGTGTAGAGGGAACAGCTGGGAGGACCCACACGGCCAATTCACGTGTGGGACTCCCCGGCACCCCCGAAATACACGTAGGGTGCTGGATTCGCGTGTGGAATTTGCCGCGCACCCTGAGTACACGTACCCTGCTGAAATTGCGTGTGGAACTTCACGCGCACACCGAAATACACGTACCCTGCAAATTCACGTGTGTAACTTCAAGCGCACCCCGAAATACACGTACCCAGGGCAATCGCGTGTGGAACTTCCCGCGAACCCCTTAATACACGTATCCTGCTGGTATCGCGTGTGGAAGTTCACGCGGACCCATAATACACATACCCTGATGGAATCGCTTGTGAGACTACCCGCGCACCCCTGGAATACACGTACCCAGGCAAATCGCATGGCTGGGGGGTGGGGGTGCAGGGAGACAGGAGTGGGGGCCTGGTGGAGGGTGCCCCTGGATGCAGGGGGGTGGGGGTGCAGGGGGACATGAGTGGGGGCCTGGTGGAGGGTGCCCCTGGATGCAGGGGGTGGGGGTGCAGGGGAACAGGATTGGGGGCCTGGTGGAGGGTGCCCCTGGATGCAGGAGGGTGAGGGTGCAGGGGGACAGGAGTGGTGGCCTGGTGGAGGGTGCCCCTGGATGCACGGGGGTGGGGGTGCAGGGGGACATGAGTTGGACATGAGTGGTGGCCTGGTGGAGGGTGCCCTACAGTGCTGGGGTGTGGGGGTGGAGGGGGACATGAGTGGGGGCCTGGTGGAGGGTGCCCCTGGATGCAGGGGGGTGGGGGTGCAGGGGGACAGGAGCGGGGGCCTGGTGGAGGGTGCACTACAGTGCTGGGGGGTGGGGGTGCAGGGAGACAGGAGTGGGGGCCTGGTGGAGGGTGCCCCTGGATGCAGGGGGGTGGGGGTGCAGGGGGACAGGAGTGGGGGCCTGGTGGAGGGTGCCCTACAGTGCTGGGGGGTGGGGGTGCAGGGAGACATGTGTGGGGGCCTGGTGGAGGGTGCCCCACAGTGCTGGGGGGTGGGGGTGCAGGGAGACAGGAGTGGGGGCCTGGTGGAGGGTGCCCCACAGTGCTGGGGGGTGGGGGTGCAGGGAGACAGGAGTGGGGGCCTGTTGGAGGGGGCCCCACAGTGCTGGGGGGTGGAGGTGCAGGGAGACAGGAGTGGGGGCCTGGTGGAGGGTGCCCTACAGTGCTGGGGGGTGGGGGTGCTGGGAGACATGTGTGGGGGCCTGGTGGAGGGTGCCCCTGGATGCAGGGGGGTGGGGGTGCAGGGGGACAGGAGTGGGGGCCTGGTGGAGGGTGCCCCTGGATGCAGGGGGGTGGGGGTGCAGGGGGACAGGAGTGGGGGCCTGGTGGAGGGTGCCCTACAGTGCTGGGGGTGGGGGTGCAGGGAGACAGGTGTGGGGGCGTTGTGGAGGGTGCCCCACAGTGCTGGGGGGTGGGGGTGCAGGGAGACAGGAGTGGGGGCCTGGTGGAGGGTGCCCTACAGTGCTGGGGGGTGGGGGTGCAGGGAGACAGGAGTGGGGGCTGGTGGAGGGTGCCCCTGGATGCAGGGGGGTGGGGTGCTGGGAGACATGAGTGGGGGCCTGGTGGAGGGTGCCCTACAGTGCTGGGGGGTGGGGGTGCAGGGGGACATGAGTGGGGGCCTGGTGGATGGTGCCCCCGGATGCACGGGGGTGGGGGTGCAGGGGGACAGGAGTGGTGGCCTGGTGGAGGGTACCCCTGGATTCAGGGGGGTGGGGGTGCAGGGAGACAGGAGTGGGGGCCTGGTGGAGGGTGCCCCTGGATGCAGGGGGTGGGGGTGCAGGGGGACAGGAGTGGGGGCCTGGTGGAGGGTGCCCTACAGTGCTGGGGGGTGGGGGTGCAGGGAGACATGTGTGGGGGCCTGGTGGAGGGTGCCCCACAGTGCTGGGGGGTGGGGGTGCAGGGAGACAGGAGTGGGGGCCTGGTGGAGGGTGCCCCACAGTGCTGGGGGGTGGGGGTGCAGGGAGACAGGAGTGGGGGCCTGGTGGAGGGTGCCCCACAGTGCTGGGGGGTGGGGGTGCAGGGAGACAGGAGTGGGGGCCTGGTGGAGGGTGCCCTACAGTGCTGGGGGGTGGGGGTGCTGGGAGACATGTGTGGGGGCCTGGTGGAGGGTGCCCCTGGATGCAGGGGGGTGGGGGTGCAGGGGGACAGGAGTGGGGGCCTGGTGGAGGGTGCCCCTGGATTCTGGGGGGTGGGGGTGCTGGGAGACATGCATTGGTGGGCAGTAGTGCAAGGTGACATGTGGGTTGGCTGGGGGGCATGGCCATGGTGGATGGGCTGCCTGTGGGACATGTGCAGGGGTGCAGGGTAGTCCCCTGTGGTGTGGGCCGCCTGCAGGGGCCGTGAAGGGTGTAGAGGGAACAGCTGGGAGGACCCACACGGCCAATTCACGTGTGGGACTCCCCGGCACCCCCGAAATACACGTAGGGTGCTGGATTCGCGTGTGGAATTTGCCGCGCACCCTGAGTACACGTACCCTGCTGAAATTGCGTGTGGAACTTCACGCGCACACCGAAATACACGTACCCTGCAAATTCACGTGTGTAACTTCAAGCGCACCCCGAAATACACGTACCCAGGGCAATCGCGTGTGGAACTTCCCGCGAACCCCTTAATACACGTATCCTGCTGGTATCGCGTGTGGAAGTTCACGCGGACCCATAATACACATACCCTGATGGAATCGCTTGTGAGACTACCCGCGCACCCCTGGAATACACGTACCCAGGCAAATCGCATGGCTGGGGGGTGGGGGTGCAGGGAGACAGGAGTGGGGGCCTGGTGGAGGGTGCCCCTGGATGCAGGGGGGTGGGGGTGCAGGGGGACATGAGTGGGGGCCTGGTGGAGGGTGCCCCTGGATGCAGGGGGTGGGGGTGCAGGGGAACAGGATTGGGGGCCTGGTGGAGGGTGCCCCTGGATGCAGGGGGTGGGGGTGCAGGGGAACAGGATTGGGGGCCTGGTGGAGGGTGCCCCTGGATGCACGGGGGTGGGGGTGCAGGGGGACATGAGTTGGACATGAGTGGTGGCCTGGTGGAAGGTGCCCTACAGTGCTGGGGTGTGGGGGTGGAGGGGGACATGAGTGGGGGCCTGGTGGAGGGTGCCCCTGGATGCAGGGGGGTGGGGGTGCAGGGGGACAGGAGCGGGGGCCTGGTGGAGGGTGCACTACAGTGCTGGGGGGTGGGGGTGCAGGGAGACAGGAGTGGGGGCCTGGTGGAGGGTGCCCCTGGATGCAGGGGGGTGGGGGTGCAGGGGGACAGGAGTGGGGGCCTGGTGGAGGGTGCCCTACAGTGCTGGGGGGTGGGGGTGCAGGGAGACATGTGTGGGGGCCTGGTGGAGGGTGCCCCACAGTGCTGGGGGGTGGGGGTGCAGGGAGACAGGAGTGGGGGCCTGGTGGAGGGTACCCCACAGTGCTGGGGGGTGGGGGTGCAGGGAGACAGGAGTGGGGGCCTGTTGGAGGGTGCCCCACAGTGCTGGGGGGTGGAGGTGCAGGGAGACAGGAGTGGGGGCCTGGTGGAGGGTGCCCTACAGTGCTGGGGGGTGGGGGTGCTGGGAGACATGTGTGGGGGCCTGGTGGAGGGTGCCCCTGGATGCAGGGGGGTGGGGGTGCAGGGGGACAGGAGTGGGGGCCTGGTGGAGGGTGCCCCTGGATGCAGGGGTGTGGGGGTGCTGGGAGACATGAGTGGGGGCCTGGTGGAGGGTGCCCCTGGATTCTGGGGGGTGGGGGTGCTGGGAGACATGCGTTGGTGGGCAGTAGTGCAAGGTGACATGTGGGTTGGCTGGGGGGCATGGCCATGGTGGATGGGCTGCCTGTGGGACATGTGCAGGGTAGTCCCCTGTGGTGTGGGCCGCCTGCAGGGGCCGTGGAGGGTGTAGAGGGAACAGCTGGGAGGACCCACACGGCCAATTCACGTGTGGGACTCCCCGGCACCCCCGAAATACACGTAGGGTGCTGGATTCGCGTGTGGAATTTGCCGCGCACCCTGAGTACACGTACCCTGCTGAAATTGCGTGTGGAACTTCACGCGCACACCGAAATACACGTACCCTGCAAATTCACGTGTGTAACTTCCCGCGCACCCCGAAATACACGTACCCAGGGCAATCGCGTGTGGAACTTCCCGCGAACCCCTTAATACACGTATCCTGCTGGTATCGCGTGTGGAAGTTCACGCGGACCCATAATACACATACCCTGATGGAATCGCTTGTGAGACTACCCGCGCACCCCTGGAATACACGTACCCAGGCAAATCGCATGGCTGGGGGGTGGGGGTGCAGGGAGACAGGAGTGGGGGCCTGGTGGAGGGTGCCCCTGGATGCAGGGGGGTGGGGGTGCAGGGGGACATGAGTGGGGGCCTGGTGGAGGGTGCCCCTGGATGCAGGCGGTGGGGGTGCAGGGGAACAGGATTGGGGGCCTGGTGAAGGGTGCCCCTGGATGCAGGAGGGTGGGGGTGCAGGGGGACAGGAGTGGTGGCCTGGTGGAGGGTGCCCCTGGATGCACGGGGGTGGGGGTGCAGGGGGACATGAGTTGGACATGAGTGGTGGCCTGGTGGAGGGTGCCCTACAGTGCTGGGGTGTGGGGGTGGAGGGGGACATGAGTGGGGGCCTGGTGGAGGGTGCACTACAGTGCTGGGGGGTGGGGGTGCAGGGGGACATGAGTGGGGGCCTGGTGGAGGGTGCCCCTGGATGCAGGGGGGTGGGGGTGCAGGGAGACAGGAGTGGGGGCCTGGTGGAGGGTGCCCTACAGTGCTGGGGGGTGGGGGTGCTGGGAGACATGTGTGGGGGCCTGGTGGAGGGTGCCCCTGGATGCAGGGGGGTGGGGGTGCAGGGGGACAGGAGTGGGGGCCTGGTGGAGGGTGCCCCTGGATTCTGGGGGGTGGGGGTGCTGGGAGACATGCATTGGTGGGCAGTAGTGCAAGGTGACATGTGGGTTGGCTGGGGGGCATGGCCATGGTGGATGGGCTGCCTGTGGGACATGTGCAGGGGTGCAGGGTAGTCCCCTGTGGTGTGGGCCGCCTGCAGGGGCCGTGAAGGGTGTAGAGGGAACAGCTGGGAGGACCCACACGGCCAATTCACGTGTGGGACTCCCCGGCACCCCCGAAATACACGTAGGGTGCTGGATTCGCGTGTGGAATTTGCCGCGCACCCTGAGTACACGTACCCTGCTGAAATTGCGTGTGGAACTTCACGCGCACACCGAAATACACGTACCCTGCAAATTCACGTGTGTAACTTCAAGCGCACCCCGAAATACACGTACCCAGGGCAATCGCGTGTGGAACTTCCCGCGAACCCCTTAATACACGTATCCTGCTGGTATCGCGTGTGGAAGTTCATGCGGACCCATAATACACATACCCTGATGGAATCGCTTGTGAGACTACCCGCGCACCCCTGGAATACACGTACCCAGGCAAATCGCATGGCTGGGGGGTGGGGGTGCAGGGAGACAGGAGTGGGGGCCTGGTGGAGGGTGCCCCTGGATGCAGGGGGGTGGGGGTGCAGGGGGACATGAGTGGGGGCCTGGTGGAGGGTGCCCCTGGATGCAGGGGGTGGGGGTGCAGGGGAACAGGATTGGGGGCCTGGTGGAGGGTGCCCCTGGATGCAGGAGGGTGGGGGTGCAGGGGGACAGGAGTGGTGGCCTGGTGGAGGGTGCCCCTGGATGCACGGGGGTGGGGGTGCAGGGGGACATGAGTTGGACATGAGTGGTGGCCTGGTGGAGGGTGCCCTACAGTGCTGGGGTGTGGGGGTGGAGGGGGACATGAGTGGGGGCCTGGTGGAGGGTGCCCCTGGATGCAGGGGGGTGGGGGTGCAGGGGGACAGGAGCGGGGGCCTGGTGGAGGGTGCACTACAGTGCTGGGGGGTGGGGGTGCAGGGAGACAGGAGTGGGGGCCTGGTGGAGGGTGCCCCTGGATGCAGGGGGGTGGGGGTGCAGGGGGACAGGAGTGGGGGCCTGGTGGAGGGTGCCCTACAGTGCTGGGGGGTGGGGGTGCAGGGAGACATGTGTGGGGGCCTGGTGGAGGGTGCCCCACAGTGCTGGGGGGTGGGGGTGCAGGGAGACAGGAGTGGGGGCCTGGTGGAGGGTGCCCCACAGTGCTGGGGGGTGGGGGTGCAGGGAGACAGGAGTGGGGGCCTGTTGGAGGGTGCCCCACAGTGCTGGGGGGTGGAGGTGCAGGGAGACAGGAGTGGGGGCCTGGTGGAGGGTGCCCTACAGTGCTGGGGGGTGGGGGTGCTGGGAGACATGTGTGGGGGCCTGGTGGAGGGTGCCCCTGGATGCAGGGGGGTTGGGGTGCAGGGGGACAGGAGTGGGGGCCTGGTGGAGGGTGCCCCTGGATGCAGGGGTGTGGGGGTGCTGGGAGACATGAGTGGGGGCCTGGTGGAGGGTGCCCCTGGATTCTGGGGGGTGGGGGTGCTGGGAGACATGCGTTGGTGGGCAGTAGTGCAAGGTGACATGTGGGTTGGCTGGGGGGCATGGCCATGGTGGATGGGCTGCCTGTGGGACATGTGCAGGGTAGTCCCCTGTGGTGTGGGCCGCCTGCAGGGGCCGTGGAGGGTGTAGAGGGAACAGCTGGGAGGACCCACACGGCCAATTCACGTGTGGGACTCCCCGGCACCCCCGAAATACACGTAGGGTGCTGGATTCGCGTGTGGAATTTGCCGCGCACCCTGAGTACACGTACCCTGCTGAAATTGCGTGTGGAACTTCACGCGCACACCGAAATACACGTACCCTGCAAATTCACGTGTGTAACTTCCCGCGCACCCCGAAATACACGTACCCAGGGCAATCGCGTGTGGAACTTCCCGCGAACCCCTTAATACACGTATCCTGCTGGTATCGCGTGTGGAAGTTCACGCGGACCCATAATACACATACCCTGATGGAATCGCTTGTGAGACTACCCGCGCACCCCTGGAATACACGTACCCAGGCAAATCGCATGGCTGGGGGGTGGGGGTGCAGGGAGACAGGAGTGGGGGCCTGGTGGAGGGTGCCCCTGGATGCAGGGGGGTGGGGGTGCAGGGGGACATGAGTGGGGGCCTGGTGGAGGGTGCCCCTGGATGCAGGCGGTGGGGGTGCAGGGGAACAGGATTGGGGGCCTGGTGAAGGGTGCCCCTGGATGCAGGAGGGTGGGGGTGCAGGGGGACAGGAGTGGTGGCCTGGTGGAGGGTGCCCCTGGATGCACGGGGGTGGGGGTGCAGGGGGACATGAGTTGGACATGAGTGGTGGCCTGGTGGAGGGTGCCCTACAGTGCTGGGGTGTGGGGGTGGAGGGGGACATGAGTGGGGGCCTGGTGGAGGGTGCACTACAGTGCTGGGGGGTGGGGGTGCAGGGGGACATGAGTGGGGGCCTGGTGGAGGGTGCCCCTGGATGCAGGGGGGTGGGGGTGCAGGGAGACAGGAGTGGGGGCCTGGTGGAGGGTGCCCCTGGATGCAGGGGGGTGGGGGTGCTGAGAGACATGAGTGGGGGCCTGGTGGAGGGTGCCCCTGGATGCTGGGGGGTGGGAGTGCTGGGAGACATGCGTTGGTGGGCAGTAATGCAAGGTGACATGGGGGTTGGCTGGGGGGCATGGCCATGGTGGATGGGCTGCCTGCGGGACATGTGCACGGGTACAGGGTAGTCCACTATGGTGTGGGCCGCCTGCAGGGGCCGTGGAGGGTGTAGAGGGAACAGCTGGGAGGACCCACACGGGCAAATTCACGTGTGGGACTCCCCGGCACCCCCGAAATACACGTAGGCTGCTGGATTTGCATGTGGAATTTGCCGCGCACCCCGAGTACGCGTACCCTGCTGAAATTGCGTGTGGAACTTCACGCGCACACTGAAATACACGTACCCTGCAAATTTGCGTGTGAAACTTCCCGCGCACCCCGGAATACACGTGCCCAGGCCAATCGCGTGTGGAACTTCCCGCGAACCCCGTAATACACGCACACGCTATTTTTCACACAGCGGGTGTCCGTGTTTGTCGGTACCCCTTTGCACCTCATTTGTCCTAGAGGGCCACTGTATGGATCATTCATCATAGCTGTATATGGGTGCTTTTTGTTAGCGCACATTTTGGCTCACATTTATTTCAGGCGCAGGGACGCTACCGCCTGCTTTCTTGTGGCGTACTTGTTTGGCCCTGTGCGCGTCTTTGACCGTGCGCTGGTTTGCCCTATTCGATTCCATGAATACGAGTTGTAGGCGAGCGTGTGGGCATTCCGCGCACTTGCCTCCTGTACTTCCCCCGTGACGCCCATATTTTCACACGTTGTTCCCCATTCCGAGTGTTACGCCCCGTGTTCCGCCTACTTTTGTAATGTGCGCCGCGCTATGTGCGATTTCGCAGCGGCCGTGGCGCACGCCGTTGGATGACCTGTGCGCCGGCGTGCGCCGCACACTTTTTCAGCGCACATCCAATATTTTTCTCGCGCACAGACTTCCATGAATCGATGTGCGCTGGTTTCCCTGCGATTTTCGCAGTTGCACTTTAGATTTTCGCACTTTTACTGCGAATCGCACGTTTTGGCACCTCTGCACGTGAATTTTCGGCGCACATTAATTCCATGAATCGGCTTGATAGTCTGCAATAGAACTATGATTCCGTAAGTGGGTAAGAACCAATGAGCAGGCTTTAAATGTATACCTGCTGATGGCAAACTCCCTGTATGTTAAAAAAGAGGCAGTGTATTTGGCCTTTATGGACCTTAGCAGCGTCTTTAATAAGGTCAATAGATCTAAGCTATGGATGGGTCTTAGTTCTTTGATTTGTCCTGATGACCTTCTAAATGTCTTGATCAACATCCATCAAGGCATTAAGGCATGCGTTAAGTCAGGATCTAATGGAAGATGTATATCATACTTTGACGTCAATGAAGGGGTTAGGCAAGGATGTGTTTTCGGCCGTTTTATTTTTCTTTTCGCTTTATAAATTAATGTTTTATTTGAGGAACTGGTGAATCTCAAAGCAGATGTGTCCAAGATTGGTGGTACATTCATCCCAATCCTAGCGTATGTAGATCACAAATTCTTAATAACAAGTACTCTGCATTCCTACCACACTTGCTAGATTGGTACACAGCTTTCATGGGAAGGTTACATCTGAAAAGAAATGCTCTAAATTAGCCATATTATGTTAACAATTAGATAAAAAGCCATATCATCCTTACACATTTCTTACGAGTAGTCATTTGATCCCACATGTTGCAAGTTTTGTGTAGCTGGAGATAAAGTTTTCCTCAAAATTTGATGGAATTGGGTTTTACAAGAAGCAAGAATGTCACAAGGTATAGGTGGCATCTATCACTCTTGTAAACAATTTAAAGCACAACCTATGGACATGTGCCTGTGAGTTTATTATATAAGAGTAAAAGCTGTGGCTAAATATGGGGATACAATTGGGGGTCATAAGAAAATACATTTTTAATAACTCTCCTTGGCCTTCCGAATTCAGCCCCTTCATACACAGTCCACACTGAATTAGGGATTTCATATTTGGAGTATGAATTATTAATAGAACCACCTTTATTGTGGCTGAGAATTTGGCATAATAGTAAGGCCACCTTGACCCAAATGATTTTAAGGTACATTACGACCTGATCAGGGAATACACGTATCCAGTTGGTTAAACTCTGTGAAATGACCCTTTTCGAGAATACATGAGACAAGATACATTTTTTTACTCACCCTGAGGTTAATTTGGGCACTTACATGAAAATATTCTCTGCTTCACTCACTGTGTTCTTCCTCCTATGATTATAAAGTGCTCTGTCGCTTCCTGAAGCTAAGTCTGCGCTCAATAAATACCTTAATAATAATAATTTGTCTCTGCATTATATTATTGCAACACTTTACCATCTATTATTCTTGTTATAATATGTATTTTTAAATGTATGGGATTGTATGAATTTTTGTATTTTATATTACTTTATTTTGTATGTTTGTTTTATGAATACTATTTGAACCAAAATAAAATTAATTTGATTGATTAACCAGGCATCTCCACTGATGCATTTGAATTTCATTCATTGTATAAAGGTTCCAAAGCCTACACCAATACAGGGTAAAAGCTATATGCCACAGGAGACAGGAAGCTATGTGAGAGAGGCATAAGACCAGGCAATGGGAGTGGAACTTCAGAGTGAAGTTAAAATGGCAACAGTAGCTGGGGCAAATAATGCCATTATGGGATTGAACCAATCCATGAGCCCCATACACCACTGGCTAGATCCAAGACAATCAGAAAATACGTCCGAAAGAGAATATAAGGGGTGAGACAAATGCCTTTCTTTCCTTAGTCTCACAAGGATTTCCCTACCTGACAAACTAAGGCTAAAGAAAATGACCTAATGTCCAAAGGTATCTGTCCCTCACACTAATACATGCAACAAAATCATACCGAAATTATTTGGCTGTTTAAACTTCACAAAATAACATATACATTCAAACATAAAGATTATAAACAGAAATCCCCGAATTGATCCAGGGTTGGATGCCCTTCCCCTGGATCAATTCAGGATGCTTCAAAGCAAAATTCAATTTCAGGAAAGTTCTTTTCACTAGCCAAGTTCCTCTTCAGATAAAATACAAAGTTCTTTTCATTCAATATGTCCCCCACTTGGCAAAGTGGCTATCTTAGTTGCTCCAGGTTTCTCGCACTTAAAGACAATTGTTAAAGTGTCCACAACCTTCTGCTTGGCAAACCAAAAAGACTTTTTCTTCACATCTCAAGTCAGAAGTCAATGTTAATGTTCTTTTCTCAGAAGACCAATCACGTTTTAGCACATTGTATTTCTCCTTCATAAGCAACACCTTAGTCGGGGTGGTTCATTCAAAAGCAGCACTTCAGTCAGGATGGTTAAACAACAGTTCATCAAAACACATGAGTGGAATTGCCACTTCTTTTCCACCACGACCTTATACCACATTCACAGTACTTCAAATTATCTTCTTCCTGGTCCACTAGACTGCCAGGAATAACTACTATTCTTTCCTTTCCTTGTCCTTTCTAGAGAGGGGCACCTGCTACCTTTAAAAAAAATATTTGCAAGGAACTTGGGGTTGGTCACCCTAAATTACCTGGGGGAACCCAGACATGGACTCCCTGCTCACACAGCTCCACCTCACTGATGAGGCCCAACAAGGCTGAAACCCGTGTCTGCGGTTGCTGTTGGTACTCTTGATCAGAAGGGAATTGCCATATCATTTCGGTGCTGGACTGCCGATGTGGGTGGGACAAAGACTGATATGCAAATGGATATTTCCCATCTGTGAAAGGTGAGTAAGAAAGATGGCTCCCAGAGCTTACTCCAACAGTGCCCCTCTCTGTTTCTACTGAGTGAGAAACACCAAAAGCAAAACCAACTTCTATTTTCCTCTCAACAGCAACACGCACCTCACCCAACACTACCAGTCAGGCACACATCCAAGCAACTAAACACCAAGATCAGTAAGCCGCTCAAAACACAATAACCCCAAACTCATCATACCAAACAAAACTCGAACACCAAATACAATGTCAAGCATTCCACTTGCAACTCACTGTCTGTCCAGCTTAACATGTGCACCATTCCCAACATGGCAGGGTACGCCAAGTAAGCCAGTTAACCTATACCCCATTGAAGGAGTATTCAAAGTACTCTGGGTGCTGACACCCCACAAGATGCCTGTGCCGAAAGATCACATTCAGAAAGCTTCAGCAACTCCAATCCAGAAGGCCAAGCACACACACACCTCATCATGACGCTTGCACCAAACAATGCAGAACAAATTATTTGAGACACTTTTCACCATTCACTAAACACGAGGATAAATCTCCCTTACTCTTTTACATAATAATACAATACTAATTACATTATCTACAGTAACAATCCACCCTGTAGACGAAAAGAGTTACCGAACATGCATCAACATGCACATTACCCTACCAATTTAGGAAGTCCATCTCCTATCTAATTTCTGAAACATAAAGCCCAACCTGTAAGAGAGAATGTTATTAGCATAGCTAAATTCAGTGCACCCTGAAACTTAGGAAGTCCATCTCCTATCTAACCGTTAAATATAAAATCCAACCTGTAAGGGAAAATGTTATAGTGTAGCTAAATTCAGTGCACCCTAAACAACCTGTAAGAGAAAATGTTAAAGCATAGCTAAATTAAGTGCACCCTAAATCTCAGCAAAGCAACAACACAATGCACATTAAATCTCTCTAAACGTAGGTCACGACTTCCATAAACACAAGCACACCAACCGATGTAAGAATGTAACAGGCCCCACATCAAACTATCCCATCACCCTCACGTGGGATGACAGAAAAAAATATGTTTCTATGAACAAGAACTTTTAACATTCTCTCTGTACCAATGAAATCTCACTGAAGAAGTTCAGGAAACCAGGACCTAGATCCTGCAGAGCGACTAAGTGACTGTTCCCTGGCACCGTCAGGACAGTGCCACATTTGAAACAAAAACAATAGTTAATACTCTCCTTGTCATTCACAATTGCTTCTTGGAACCCAACACAGTTCCCACATAACTCTGTACAGTTCCTTAGGGAGTCAGGTGCATAAGGACACACTTCCTCCTGCTCCATTTTGCTGGAGATTGCCAGCTTCGCCGGAATCTCACATGAGGCAAACATTTTGTACACTGGTGCGCCCATCTTTCTAACACAGGACACGTCAATCACAGCCCAGCCACGCTCTGAGCCTGGGAATTTCTCTTCCTTCCTTTCCGGCTCCATGAGAGCTGCTACAGCCAGAGCAACCCTTCCTCCAGGGAAAGACAAGACACAACAATATCCCTCTTCAGGAAAAATGGGTCCCCTTTGATGTATTATTGCCCATCTTTGGCTTTGGCAATGCGGGTTACAATATTCAACTTTTGAATATCCCTATTTAGGCAAGTTGTATTCATTTTACTTTAATATTTTTCCCCATTATGGCTTTGGTAATGCAGGTTACAATATTCTCCTATTTGGCATCTCATAATAGATGAGTTGCGCCTAATTTGCTTTGATTTAAATGTTCAGTATTCAAAATGTGCATTACTACACAGTGGTCTCCATCGGAGTGCCCCAGTGTCACCTGTATCAGGCCAACTCGCTGGTATATCCTGGCGTCTTCTTCTGACTCGCCGTTTTTGCTTTTTCGTTCGTCGGGCCTCCCTCAGCGTTTGACAGCTCCAGTCAGTCTTCTGCTGCTCGTGTGACTGTCAATGGAGCTTTCACAGCTCTGTGTGCTCTCCGGTAGAAACCTTACAGCGGATCGGGATACAGGACACAGAGAGCTTCTCTCTCCCTCAGGACAGCTGGCCTCAATACTGCTTCCCGCTGTGTGTCTTCTGTATACCAAAGGAATCCCGACATCAAACAAGGTTTCTGCACAGTGTCCGGCTGTCAGCACAGCAGCAACTCCAAATTTTGCTTCTTCCTGCTGCTCTCTCTTAGCCCGCACCTGAAAGGCCTTTAAATGTTTAAAAGGTCCTGCTCAGGTGTGTGTCATTCCATAAACTAGACTGAGGTTTACTGGAGAGTCCATGCTGGGGTGAAGGGAACACTGGGGCGTATTGGCGAGCAAGCCGCATGCGAGTAATTGAATTAAACAGAATGGAGAAAGAAAGAAAGAAAGAAAGAAAGAAAGAAAGAAAGAAAGAAAGAAAGAAAGAAAGAAAGAAAGAAAGAAAGAAAGAAAGAAAGAAAGAAAGAAAGAAAGAAAGGAAAAAAACAAACAAACAAATTTACTAAATCCAAAAGAGAGAAAGTGAAAGTGACTCTGCTAAACATTTTAAGTTTGGCGTTATGTACAAAACTTACATATAAGAAACAGTAACAAGTCAACATATAACGGATAAAGTGAAATAGCCAATAAGGCTAAGGTGGTGAAATACCAAGAATGGAAGTGTGATAAAAACACTATGCTACGGACGGAAATAACTAGCCAGAAGTGCTAATGTGGTGAAATGTCAAGAGTGGAAGTGCAGTGTGAAGAATCCTACAGATTCCTCAATGAAACCCTGCTTAAAGTCTCCTCCCAGGTGGCCAAGGAAAGGAGGACGTTTCCTATCCTGATGCTGACCTTGGGGGTGGTGTCCTGGAGGAGGATCACCTGGGAGGAGACACGGCTCAGGGTGGTGAGGAGATCCCATGGACTAGACGCGGTATGTGTCCTTTGAAAGGGAACAGCTTTCTAATTTGCCAAAGCAGGTAATGGCGTATTGCCATTATTATATATCTGAACCACATATCAAATCTGTGGTCCTGGGCACAAGTATTATAAAACCTAAACAAGCCTTACCCACAGAAAGACCCTTCAAAGTATTTCAGGATAAACACCCTCCTTACTCCCAATGGTATAATGGAAAGGAATCTAGAAGTATTGCCTTAAATAGACTGTCTTCTTCTGTAACTGCAAATGCTAATGATTTATCTTTAAACAAATCTAAGGGGACTAAATCTACCCTTATTTAAAAGAGCTACCTTTGTTGTTGGGGACTACGAGTCCCATAATCCCATGAGTACTGGGATGAGGAAGAGGACTGAAGAGGCATGCTGTAGTAGTAGTTAGGAAATTAAGCCTAACAACCCACACCTGAAGGAATCTGTGAGGCATGAAAGGCCCCCCAGGTGCAGGCAGTCAGACTGAGCTGGAACTGTGAATGGAGTGCGTGCTGTAGCAGTAGAAGCATAAAGAAGAAGGCACAAAGCTGGCAAACCAAGCAGAAGTGGGGGAACCAAAGGGACGCCGGAACGTGGATGCAGCAGATTTCGTCTGCTTTTTCTGAGAGGGTCCTGTTCCCCCAAACTTTGAAGTGTAGAGGCTGCACAGCGGAAGACGTGCAGGAAAGCTGTTTTTCCCCCATGTGAGCCTGAGTGCTGTGTTGCTGTGCAGAGAACGTGTCGGAGACCGAGGCGAGGAGATGTTGTCAAGACGTGGGTCTCAGGACCGAGGGGGGCTCCTTGAATGAGTGGCTGGACCGGAGACAACTTCAGCGAGAAACGGTGTGGGTCCTTGTGAAACCAGAAGCAGTAGAAGCTGTGGCAGAAGTCATACAATTTGCACAACGCAGAGAACAAGGTTTACAGAAGCCAGTGAGTGAAACCTGGTGCTCTGATTCCTTGCACGAGCACTGCCGGAAACAATATCCCATTTCCTATTCACTTGCATGTAGTCAGAAGCGAGCTGAAGTCATTTGTTGAAGCTTTAATAAGGAAACAATGGAAATGTAGCACTTGCGTGTATTCCCATTTACTCATGTGAAGGGCAAACACTGCGAAGACCATTATAAAACGCTTAACAAACTGTAAACCGTATGAAGAAGTGGTCACGTCTCTCCCATTATGAAGAATACATGTTGCAAAGGACATTGCTGAACATTTAACTCTGCGAAAGACCATTGTTAAATCTTTAACCTTTCAAAACTACCTGAAGAAGTGTTTGCATGTGCCTAACTGTGCTTTCCAAAGGAAGACTGAACTCTATCCTTTATTTCACGAGGGCATTCATTTCCTATAAAAGAAGTAAAGTAGTTAAACGCTGTATCTACAATTGTAGAGAAGAGCAAGCATTGTCCAAGCCAAGAGTCTCCCCATATTAAGATTGAAAGTAGCCTTTCTCATAGCCAAAAAAGCAATATGACCATTACTGTGAACCCAAAAGCAGTTCAACGTTGCCTAAGATACATGTGTGGTAGCATTACCTGGAGCCAAGAGAGTAGCACCAAGGCTTCTGGGTAATTACTTGGGTTAAAAGTTGGCAGAGAGGTGAAGGCAAAGTTGGGGAAGGGAAACTTGCCGTTGATGAACATTATTTGAAGTTGTTGTTGTGGCAGATAGAAAAGAGAGGCAACGAGGTGGCCCCTTTTGAAGAGAGATATTCAGAGGAATTTGTTGAAGTACTTTAAAGTAAATCTTGCCAAAACCTGTCTTGAATCACAAATTACTGAAGCTTTGTAGTAGTCCAAGGTAATGAAGCTGTGGTGGTATATCTGGGTATCAGTAGATGCAACATTTCAGTAGCCTAAATGAATTGGAGTACTAGGAGGAAAAGGGGACTGTTCTCATGGTAAACTTGAGTAGAAGTTAAGTTGTTGAAGTAGAAGCAGCAGCACTGTGAAGTAATCTTGATAAATATACCTACTGTGAATCCTAATCTTGTAACTAATGACATACTAACTGTTAACCAAGAACTGTGTTTCACTGACAGTTTTAGAAGATGCATTTCTCTTGAACTGTGGCAAGTCATCTTAGATTGCTAGAAGTGGTGGCAAAACAATGTGGCTGGGAATACCATTAGTGCTGATTTGAAGAAGTGGAAAAGTCCATATTGCACCAAGGAGAAAGATTTGCTATTGTTGGAGCTTTGGTAAACAAAACTTTACTTTGACATTGAAACATCAAGAACTGATCTTAGACTATTTTACGTACAAGGATTTCCTGATTTGAATATTGGAGCAGAATTCACTTTGAACCCTGGGGAAGGTAATCCCCCAAGCTATTGAGAGGTTATAAAGAAACTGTGAATATTTTTGATGTTATTTGAATTGTCATATTTTTCCTTTGTGTATTTGTTGTTTAGTGTGAGAACCAGACATCTTGTGTTAGAGTGTTTCCTTTTAGCTTTGGTTAGGCAGGGACATCCTCAGCAGAGTAGAGACAGAGAGATATTTTTCTTAATTTAATCTTTAATAAAATGGCGTATGTTAACCAATCATCAAACAGTTGTCCGCCTCGCATTGCTGACCCCTCACAGCAGACAAAAGCACACCATTGAAAAGCCCTGGCAGGAGAGTATACCAGGCAATTACAAGTGTGTGAATGCAACACGTCCTGGCAGGAAAGTATAGCAGGCAATTAAAAGTATATGAATATAAGAAGCCCTGGCAAGAAGACAGACCAATCAACTAAAGGTGGGTGGTTGTGAATGAAAGAGGCTCTGGCAAAAAGGATACCAGGCAGTCACAAGAAAGATATCAAAGCTAAAGAAATCCTGAACAGAAATACCAGGACCAGAATTGTGTTGAATAAGAATGAAGAAGTCCTGAGAAGACATCGGGACTAAGAAACAAACTGTGTTAAACAGAATATAGCAGAGAAACCCTGGAAGGAGAGTACACCAGGTATCCTGACAACTCAAAGGCCAATGATAGTTGTGTATGATTTCTGGTTTTGATAAAAAGAAAAGACAAGAGCTGTCATCGCTAAGAAAACGTGAAGAAGGATCCAGGGGAAGGGAGCCACCATCTGGAGTAAGGAGCAATATCCTTGAGAGACTTTTTGTTGGAGTTATTATTGCTTTGCCATTTAAACATTTCTAAAACAATGAAGGCCTAAGACATCCTTTTCACTTTAAAATTAATTTCCTTAGAATGTGAGGGTCGGAATAGTACTTTGGTCGGACGGACGGTTTTTTTTGGACATACTTACACTGACAGATCCTTAGTTTTGATTTTAGGCAGGGAAACACCTCTAGTGCAGGCAGAGAGAGGCCTTTTCCCAACCCTTTTTACTTATCAATAAACGTCTTTAGCCAAATCCATGTCTAACTTGTGTCCGAGTTTCATTCCTGACTCCTCAAAACACATAATTATTTTTAGCTAGTCCACCACAAATCCTGAATTACATGACAAAACCTATCTGTATTTCTACACTAAGTTTGCTTTCGGACCAGAACTTCAAGACTGTTGGGACCTACAACATCATCAGAAAGAGAAACCACAAAGAAAACGTAATCCATGCAGTGTACCAGTTCAGAAGCAAACTGTTGTATATTAAGCAACCACGACTTGGCCTACAGAGGATGCAGGAATATATTTTGAGACACTAGCTGATTTCTACACAAAGTTCTGTCAAAGGGACAAATACACTGCCCACACTAGGAAACCAACCACACACACAATACTTCACCAGCTACTGTAAGGCATGGCATCACAAGTATGACACTGACACAAGAGCTACAAGTTTCAAAACCTTTATTAAATTCTTGGGGTTTGGAAAAACTCTTACTTTGCCCTATAACTACGATGTGAGTAGTCTCTAGTATCAAATAATAAAGAAAACACAGTCCTAGTCAGTCTATGTCAAATAAAAATGGCCTATACTAACAAAACCTAATGCCTGCCCTCTCTCTTATACAACAATTGCGTAAAGGGGAATGTGTATGCAAAGGAAAGTCAAAGTGCCTCAGTCAACTCTCCTCTCCACGTTGGACAGCACGGAGTAAGGCGGCCCCGTAAACAGGATGACACACTCTGGCTCAGGTTACCAAAGAAAAAGCAGTTCAAAACGTGGCCTTTCATGGTAAAGTCACTTATTCCAGTTTTCTAAAAGTTCTTTCACAGTTCAACGCAAGTTCACATAGTTCACATAGGTCTCCCTCTGTCAGGACTGGACCTCTCAAGACATCAACAGTTCACTTAGGTCTCCCTCTGTTTGGCTCAGACTCTCAAGGCATCAGCAGTTCATGTGGGTCTCTATCAGCCGGGCTCAGACCTCACAATCATAGTACTTGCAGGGGTTCCCTTTCCCAAGTTTCATCCACATTCGTTAGGGGATCCCTTCCCCTAACTTATTTCATGTTCCCAGTCTCCCTCAGTCATGCTCGGGCCTTTCTGTAATGTCGAAGACTCTCGAATGGGCAAGGCTTTTACCACAGACCTGCGCAGGGCCATTCGACTTTCACAACACAATCATAAAAGTTCAAAGAAATGTTTCTCTTAAAGTAATCACCTTTTAACTTTCACTTTTGACAGTATTAATCTTGACCATTGCGCATTTCAGAGTTCGTTCAATTTGTCGCTTTATAACAAGACATCAAACATTTCGTGGAGACTTTTGAGTGGGCCATTTTCTTTTGCCGGACCACTCTGCTACTCTGTATCACTGGCTTCACAGTTATCGGTAGCTTTAACGTTCACTACTGGTTTGCTTTCTTTCGGGTCTCATCAGCACATGCGCAACCTTCAATTGTAAGATACACTGTTGCAGCTTCAATCTTTCCTTGACACAAACCAGCCTTTCATGTCTTTCGCTAACTCACTGGTTGTGTGCATTCCTTTCTTGTCTTTGCGGCTTTGATTCACAAGTCAAGGTTAATACCACAGGCTTGGTCTCACCTCCCTAACTCTGCCACCCGGGGGAGAGTCGCTGGCATTCTTGAAACACAACACAGGCTTCTTCTTTTCTGGAATTTGGCTTTCACCACATATCCTTCACGGTTTCCCGGAGGAAACAAGCTTGTCCAGGGATCTTCAGGGTTTTCCTACCCTTCACTCTGGTCCCTCGATCGGTCGTCCTGCTCCAGTGGGTTCGCCTTCGCCACAGAAGATCTTCTCCTTATCGTGTCTCACCTTGCTCAAACAAATGTCTCTGATTCTATAATTCTGGACTCCAAATCCCACAATGTGTCATTCTAATTTTGCTCCTACTTCGCCAGCTCCCCTAAACAGCATCCAGGTGGTTTTGGGAGCAGTATGCATTCTCAAGGGGATTTGTCTGAGGTCAGGGTCTCGCCACCTGCCCCTCAGAAGCCTCAGCCTCAGTATTTTACCCATGGGAGGAGCTCTGGTTTGGGCACTACCAGGTAACCCCAGCTACCCCTGGTTGGCTCCCTGGAGACAGAGCTCCCTTGCCACAGTGCAGTCTCCCCTGTACTCACAGGCACAATAATTTGGCAGTGCTTCTTCCTCTAGGCCTTCCAGGTTTCCGCCAGCTCTGGATCCTTCCTCCTGGTCTCTGTGCTTCCTCCAGCATCCTTAGTTCGCTCAGAGTGTACCTGTGAGCTCCACCTTTTATACTGGCTGGGAAGTTTAAGAGAAGTCAGGTGTGAATGGTTGCCCAACCCTGCCTGATTCTGCCTGACCTTGTTAACGTGACAAGATGGAGACTGCCCATAGGAATCCATGGTACATTGGCTCCTATGGGTAATCTTCAGAGCTCTATTTTGCCCCTTCATCGTCCGAGTGGTTTTAAGAAAGAGTAGTGGGGAGGAATTATGGGAGTTGTAGTGTTTCTTAGTGTTTGTGGAAAAATCATAAGAAATGTGGGTAGGAGAAGGGAAACAATGTTGCTGCTGTAAAACATAGGGTGATGTATGTGCTCTCCTTTTCCTGGATCTCCTACATCTCCCTTTGATCTTGGTATGTGTTGGCATTGGGGAAGGGGCAACAGTATAGGATTTATAATGGTGTATGACAGTGGAGGGAATGTCAGGTAGGGAGGTATTAAAGACAGGGGACACCATGTCTCACCTTGGGACTCCTCCTCCCTCTCTGGTCCACTCCCTGTGTCCAAACTCAACAACAATGACCCTTCCTTAGCCTCTCTAGGAAAGGATACTAAGGGGGTTGATAGGGAAAAGCCCTTGGGTGTTTCACAATACCAACAACAACGAGAGAAGAAAAAGCAACCGCCATGGCAATTTACCTAAAAAGATGGACCAACAGTAAAAAGAGAAAGATGCGAAATCTACAATTGACACTCGACACTCGACACCCCTAGTCCACCAACATGGAGCTAGGGTAGAGCAACCAGACCACAGTCGGTCCATAACCCATCGACCAAGGATGCAATGGTAGGACTCCAGTGACGAATCCTGGGAATTGGTCACCTCTTCCCAAAGGGGAGCCACCCCCACTGGGACAAGGGAGGTGAGCCCGCTCAGCTTAAGACCCCCTATGTGACAGTGCAAGCAGGATCCACATAGGGGTGTGCCCCCCTCTGGGGACAGGTAATCCCTAAATTGGGATATGTGTTACCCTCTCTTATGCCAGGAATCTCATCATTGTGTTGGTTACATGAGAGTTAATGCATGTAATGGCTTTCCCCTTATTATACCGATGGCTGGTATGGTTTCTGACCCCTTGCAGGCACCATCTTCTATGCAAGGTGGAGAATGGGAGAACACCCCAACCCCTCAATGCACAGGAGATAAGAGACCCAATAGTGGTGGAACAAAGAGAGGGAGAAACCAGTGGGGCTACAGAACAGGAAGACGTTCACGCAGCAGGACTGAAGGTGAGACCTCCTCCTGGGAGGTGTTGCAGAGGGAGGATTGTGCATGCTCAACATGGTGGGTGGAAGCACAGAGAAAAGCACAGAATGCCGACTCCCCTGACGAGTTCCAGACAGGAGAGTCCCGGAGGATCTCCAGAGGTACCGAGTACTCGAGCATCAACCGAGTGAAGCTGCAATCAACTAACACCGAAAACCCACAGAGATTGAAGTAGCTGCTCCAACACAAGCAGAGCCACCATACGAGGCAGAGAAGCCACGTTGGCCAATGAGAACGCCTACCTGGAGGACCACCATGCAAAGATAAGAAGTATGCGGTTGCTCCTGGGAGTCTGGTGGAGATGGAAAGGACAAATCAGATGCCCAGGTCAGGTGGAAGCAAACCAAACCCAGGGTGGGGTAGAAGAAATCAGAGCCCATAGAGGGCTAAAAGAGATCAGATCCCAAAAAGGGCTGTGAAACCCGACACCTCGGGGAGGGGTAGGAACCAAAGGGGTTCTGAGAAGAGCCAAAAGCGGCCCCTGGACATTCAGAGGAAAGGAATTACATTTATCAACCACTTTACTTGAATAGTGCATTGTGTGGGAAGCCCTAAAGACATTTGTGGAGAACAGTACTGGAGTTGTGTATTGGTGGGGAGCCTTAGAGACATTTTTGGGAGTCTTACTTTGAAGTGTGCCTCGGGCGAGAAGCCCCGTATAAAACAGACATATACAGGTGGAGTCAGAAACCAGCCGCACCTCCATAATTTGGATAAAACAATCTTATGATACCTTTTTGTTTAAATTAGGTTCTTTTGGTTTTTAGTGGTAGTGACAGGAATCGGACTAGGATAGGTTTCTAGAGGGCGGACAGATCTTATTTTGTAAGACCTCCTGACGTGCACCCTTTTGGCTACATAGTTGTGGGGCCTAGAAACCTAGGGCTAGAATGGCATTTTTGTTTTGCTCAAATTAACCAACACCTACAGAAATGTCATCTTGCCCGTCTCCTGATTCTAATCTACCACATTCCCCTCCTTCACAGCATGACTCACCCACAATCACACCGCTCATAACAGAACACAGCACTTGCACAATCAGCTACTCGAGTCAGGAGGATTAGTACCATCTTAAAAGAAACCTTCTTAGCCACCCGGATGAGGAATCACACACACTGGGGATGTCCTTCTCCACACAGCTACACATCGGCACACCAATGCCCACACCAAAACATAAGTGTCACCTCTGAATCACACATGCTAGTACAAGTTCCAGCAACGGCCCTCTACCCCCCATCAAAACTCTTTGGTAGATCAACTTCGAGACCCATTGGTCAGACAAAAAGCATCCACAGGAATTGTTGCCTTCTCATGAATTCTCACTCCATATCCAACCACATCATGCACATCTATGCACTGCTCCTGTAGGGAAGAAACAATCAGCTTGTCATCACTGGGACCTGGTTGACAAATGACTGTGAAACAGTTCCATGCAAGGCTATCCCACCGTCCCAAATGATTGTTGTAAACCGCATGTTTAGGAAACAAATAGAAATCGCTCTTATAACTAGGATTCTTCCAGACACAGATATGCCAGTCCACTATCCTAGGCATTGAATCCCTCTGAGTACATTGCAAGGTGACCAAAACGTACATGCTTGCAGTTCTTCTAATTTACCAGCCCCATTTTATAACCCTTTGTTTGCAGACACATTCATTGACAAGGTACCACCCTTTATGGTTAACAGCGACTACATCACCATTCTAGGATACTTTAAAATATGGCTGGAGAATAGAGAAAACACCACAACAAGAATGCTCTTAGCAAACCTACATCGGTGCCACCTGTAGCAATTAGTAAAAGAACCCAGCCACACAGCCAGACAAACACAGGAAGGAATATTGTGCAATGGGAGCATGGCAGTAGAACCTTCTCCTCCACTCCTTCATATATGGTTCAGTATGACCACTGTCCCCCTACTTAAGAGCAGCAAGGTCCTGGCTACAGCCACCTGACCCATGAAAAACATAAATCTCAAGGACATTCTTGCGCTGGGGAGCAAAGCTGCGCAGGGAGGATGCGCTCGGGACCCGGATGCCGGGATAAGGAAGTTGGCGTCAAAGAAGACTGAGCCGAGTGAGGGCTCACCTGAAGGCTGATTACCCGACGCCTGGTGGCAGGAAGGAAGCTATCCGAGTGGTCCAGGCGAGACACGACGTACAGCGAGAGACAAGCATGGCAGAACCGCCAAAAACTGAGAGCAGACTGCGAGAGCCCACGGGAAGCCAGAGAAGCTTGCCGGTGTTGGCGAGGACCGGGACCCTCGCAGGCCAAGTCAGAAGGTACGCAGAGGGGCACCACAAAGGCACTAGGAAACCCTAGAGGCTGTGGTGGGAAGGAAGTGCAGAACCATCTTCCTGGTCCCAGTTGGACCAAACAGAGAAACAAAACATACTGGGTGACAGAGCACCCTAAAGAGACCAGAGGAGAGATAATGGCCTGGTTCCCGAATCTTTAGAGGTTTGGAGAGTTATATATGCAAGACAATACCTGGCAGGATAGTGAACCAAGCCTGAGAAAGAGACATTATAAACCCGAGAAAGGGGATGCCTGATTAGATGGTGAACCGGAGGACGGAGCCATCCTTCTGGAGTTAGGGCGAAACCTGTTATATCGTTTTTCTTTTGAAGTGTAATGGACGGAAATAGTGTTGGGACATAGAACAGTGGACTATTAACTTTTGACAGACATTCTGACATCATCCTTAGTTTTGTTTGAGGCAGGGAAACTCCTCTTAGTTATAGGGACAGGTAGGGTGCTTTCTTATTTTATGTTAAATAAAAGTCTATACCAATAAGCATGCCACCTTTGTGTCCCGTGTCTACTTCTGCACCCTTACAGAACACAATGTAGGTACTCGACTATCAAAAGGAGCAACCATCCACATCGACACATCCCAGGACTCTCAGAATATATCAGACATTGCTGAAACATTTCTTTTCTAAAAGTGGTCAGGATTGATTCAGAGGGCCAAAGTTATAGGCCTTCTAACATGGCACCTTAAACAAGGACTCAATATCGTTGACTTTCTTATATTCGTACTAGGCACCAAAAAAGCCATAAAGAAAATAAAAACATGATTGAAAATGGTAAAAGAAAGATAAGCACAATTGTTTTTTGATGCCTAGGCTCTCTTGCTTGGGTTGCCTGATTAATGTATAGTCTGGTTGCCCTGTCTCACTTTGGTTTTATAGGAGGCTCTTTCTGGTGTATGCTATGGTTGAGCACTGGGGCTAAGCATAACTAATTTGAGTCCCGGTTTATCATGAAAGACTTTTGTCTGCCTCCTAATTAAATGGAAAAACAAAATGTGTCTTTTGTCTGTCTCCTAATGAATTGGACACATATATGTTTTTGGATGCTGCTGCTTCACTCAATGTCTTGCAAATACGAATGTTTGTTTTGTGTATTTTATTTGTGATTTATATAGCGCCTTATCCCAAGGGACTGTACACATGCCAATTTACAGTATAATAATTATGGGTACATGAAAATCAATTCATCAGAATAAAAAGGAATGATAGACATTACAATACCAAAAAACAAAACAAAACATGGTACATAATTTAGGATTGAAGAAGATAGCTCTTTAAGGAGGAGCGGAATAGAGGATAAGACACAATAGATCAAAGAGAAAGAGGAAGAGCATTCCAGTGAAGCGGAGCAAGAAAGGAAGAATGCGTGAATGAGCACAAGGAGGACGGGGAATAGACAGTTATCCTTGGTGATTTATGAATGTATCTTTGTTTATACGTTTTCCTGGCTTCTGCACCTTGCAAAACACTTGTAATATGTCCTTTCCCAACACTATTTTGTTCTGATGTATTTAATTTGCAAGCTTTTCAATTAAATTCATACAGGATTATAATGTTCTTTTTTCAATATAATTCTATGATAATGTGGTTGATGATGCTTCCATTAATTAATTGTGCTCATTAATTGTGTCATAAATTGTTGACTTGGAATTATAAAGTGAAACTTGCTAAACATGAACAACTCATACGAAGCTTACTCTACAAATGGCTACAGCTAATGTTCGTTCTGTGTACTGATGTCAGATATAATGTGCAAAATGTATGCATATGATGTAATTAAAATGGAAAATATATATATATTTTTTTTAAAACGCATTTATTTGGAATGCAAGGATGAAATTCAGAAGTGCAGCTAGCAGGCAAGACAATATATTATGGGATTGAAAAGTAGTGTGGGAGCCCCTCTACTGAGAATGAACATTGGGCAAATACCGGGTCACTATAAGGGTGAAGTATAAATCAGTCCAAAACGGTGAATGACAATCTGCTAAGAACCATGTTTACTTTAGATCCTAAATGAAATCAGTTATCACTGTCTCAATAAATATAAGCTAGGTGCACACAAGAAGCGGGGTACATGGATTTATTCTGGTCCAATCCTCAACAATTTGCTTTAGTAGACCAAAGCAGAAGCTCTGACTCTGAGCAATGTCACACTGCATGGTTTTCTCCATTGAATGCATATGTTACAACCAAAAATAAATGTACAAAATGTTCCACAATCCTGTATGAGACGTTAGAATTCTAGATTGCAAAAACACCATTTTTAAAACACTTTGGTAAAGTACAGGTAGTGATAAAAACCTACAAAAAAGAACCAATTTTTAAGGAGCAAAAATGTCTACTGCACAACGCATTGTCTGGCGTTTGGACATGCCGGCAGGCTATTCTACAATAATACATTATGTATTTCATTTAATTGTTTGCTTAATATTTAAAATTGTGGAAACAAGTATTTTCATTCTTTACAGTCCACCTACCTGCTTGAAAAAGCTATTGACGGACAAGCTTGTCGGCTTGTTGCTTAGCGCAGATAAACAATCCTCGTAGGTGCTACTCCTCTCAGAAAGTCTTCTTCCTTGTGCCAGCATAGATCTCCTGTCCCCTGAGTTTCCTTTCCCTGGGAAGGAAAAGTAATCCTAGCATTAGAATCTTCAGTGGATGTGTTTGGGCTCATTTAATTTAATTTAATTTATTTATTGGGTATTTATAATACGCATATACAGTAAATGGCGTTTCAAGGCACCACAAGACAAAAGGAGGGGGCGGGAGGAGGTGAGAAGAATAACAAAAAATGGTCCTACTAGACGTAGTGTCATTCGGATCATGCAAGTGCAGTAACTAGAAGTGCAGGGGAGTGGGGTTCACATGCTAAATGCGAGGACGAGGCTTGGCCGGTCTCAGGAGGGGTGCAGCCCAGCCAGGCTAGTGCATGGGGGAGGGAGCCTGGTAGGGCACGTGCAGGACTGCAGGGTGGGGGTCAGGGGAGACAGAGAAGTTGGGGTAGACCAGGCAAAGAGGTCCTGGTGCCCTGTATGACTCAGATGGAAGCAGGCAGCCAGTCAAAATCAAAGTGCGCAAGAGGGGGAAATTAGCAGAGGAGGGGGAGAGGGAAGGAAGAGGAGAAACGGAAAGTCTTGAGAAGTTTCTGGAACTTAAGGAGATCCGGCTCAAGCCTAAGAGGGGCAGGGAGACCATTCCATAGGGAGGCTCCTGTGGAAGAGAGAGATCTGCCCCCCACACTCTGCTTGGTAAAGCGTCTGGTCTGCAGGTAATTGGAGCTAGAAGACCGAAGGGCTCTAGCAGGGAGGTATTTACAGAGAGAGAGAGAGAGTTGGATGTAGCGGGTCCCAGGCCCCAGAAACCCTTGTGGATGATGCAGAGGGACCTGAACTTGATCTTCACAGCAACCGGGAGCCAGTGGAGAGATTTCAGGGCTGGAGAGATGCGGTCCTGGGCTTGAGGCCAGGGATACCTCTCGCAGTCATATTCTAGATTAGTTGAAGGGGGCGAAGGGAGGATTATTGCAGATTGAGGAAGAGGCTTTTGCAGCAGTCCAGCCTAAAGAGAACCAGAGCTCTAGAGACATTGGGCCTCATTACACGGTTGGCGGTGAGCCATGGCGCTATTAGCGCCATGGTTCATGCCGGTAAAATACCGGCACCGACTTGGTGGAAAGGGGAATTACCGCCCCATTCCAAGGTTGGCGGGGCGGTAATTCCCCCTTCCACCATTGCCCTTCCCCATTCTCATTTTTACCCCATAGGGCATAATGGGAATGGGGAAGGCGCTAATTACGGTACCGCAAATTGCGGTACCGTAATTAGCTCCCTGGGTCCCTTTGCGGGTTGGTTTTTAACGCCTGCAAAAAGCAGGTGTTAATTACCCCAACCCGCAAAGGGACCTCGTAGTAAGGCGGTAAGGATTTACCGTACCGGTAAAATACCGGTACCAGTAAACCCTTCCCGCCTACCGTGTAATGAGGCCCATTGAGTTTCTGGGGGAAGGTGAGGAAAGGGAGAATGCCTCCGAGGAGGTGCAGCTGAAAGTGGACCTTCTTGGCAAGGTCTGCAATGTGAGAAGAGAAGGAGAGAGAGGAGTCGAAGATGAAACCAAGGTTTTTTGCCTCACAGGAGGGTGAGGGGAGGGGACCCATGGAGGGCACCCAGAGTGTAGGAGGGAACGATGGAGCTGGGGTCCCAATGAGAAGGATCTCAGTTTTACTGGCATTAAGGCAGAGATCATTAGCAGTGCGTCATACCTGAGTAGAAGTCATACAGTCAGGAATGAGAGAGGAAGAAGAGGAGGTAGCAGAGGGAAGCTTGAAGGAGAGCTGTGTGTCATCCGCATAGCACTGGAATTGAGGAGAGAAGGCATTGATCAAATGGGCCGGATGGACTAGGTAGATGTTTGAAAAGCCACGGCGAGAGGAAAGATCCCCGAGGGATGCCGCAGGTGGAGAGTGTGATGGGGAGAGAAAAGGGCCCAGTTGAACCTGGGATGGTCGGTCAGAGAGGAAGGAGGGCAACCAGTCCAGTGCCAGGTCTGTGATACCAAGGGTATCATTGAGCCAATGTATAAGGGTGGTATGATTGACTGAGCCAAAGGCAGCAGAAAGATCAAGAAGGATGAGAACGGAAGGAGAGTTGGAATCGAGATTTGAGAGCAAGTCTTCAAAGGTGTTCAGTAGAGCAGTTTCCGTGCCTCTGGTTGCTCTGACGCCAAACTGGTGGTTGTGGAGACAACCAATAGATTCAGTGTGGTGGATCAGCTGGGAGATGACCAGCTTCTCCAGAAGTTTGCCCAAGAATGGGTTAATGGCTTCATGTGGATCCTCATGGTAAGGATATCAAGGGTGTTGGAGATGGAGAGGTGAAGGTTAGCAAGGGCTGTGTCAGAATGGGAGTCAGTGACCGGAGTGGGAGGGGGAGTGAAAGTGGTGGCAAAGGCAGCAACTGGCACTCGCTTCATCGGTCGAATGTCAGAGAAGGAGACTGGCAGTGCGGGCAGAGGCTTCGCCGGGGGCCCAGACGATCCAGGTGAGAGAACAGAAGAGCATGGTCAGACTAGGAGAGAGGAGTAGTGAGAGGGTTGGAGATGAGGATGTCTGCTGGGATGAGAGCATCCAAGGTGTGTCCGGCTGAGTGCCTCGAACTGGAGGGAAGAATGGTAAGGAAAAGAGTGTCACAGAGGCTGCAGAAGAGTCCAGAGGGCGCATCAGGAGAGTCAAGGTGAATATTGAAGTCTCTGAGGAAGAGAATCTTGGTGGTGGAGATCAGGAGAGAAGAGGTGGGCTCAGACCACTCTGAAAGGAAGCAGGAGACCTGACCATGGGTCCTGTGGATGGTGGCAAGAGTCAGCGCAAGATTGTGGCAAGATTTTAAACCTGAATGCTAAGGGTAGTGGTGTTACACTGTCAAAAGCAGAACTCGAAAGAGACTTGAGGGGGGTGAACATCTCACTGGTACATGAAGAAGCACAATATGGACACAAATATTAAGCACAGTCAATATATTTATAAAGGGCACATATACTTTATTAATTCTTAAGAATTCTAAATTGTAACTCACTGAAAAATAAGTTATTCAGTCCAAAAAACATCCATAGTGGACAAACAATTTCAAATGTGCTACTCTTTAAAAAGGTTTGGAACATCTGAGAAAGTTGAACATTTGGGCCATGCAAGACCGGGTGAATGGGATGTCATGAATGGTTACTTGATGAAGCAAAGACAAGGATGAAAAAGATAAGGATGCACTTTTCTCGGAGAGGAGATTCAATACCCAGCATACAATTCCATCCAATGAATTTAGGAAACTGATCAAACACTGAAATATATTGAAAACAGATTCAGATATAGGGCACCTAATTGGTAAATACCACTGTGACAAAGTGTTCCGAGTTGTTTTTGAGGTTGAATTTGGGGTGACCCAAGGGGGCAGCTGCCGCCAACCATTGCATGGTGCTGGGCCCGACGTTGGCATAGGGAGGACTCCCGGGTCTACCTTTCCTCCACCTTGAGCTGGCAGGGACATGTCACAAGCGCAGAGTAGTCTGAATGGCCCCTTTAAGAGATTAAGGTTGAGGGTAGAGTTGCAGAGAAATGCAGGAGCAGTAGCCATGGAGACACCCACCCTACAGCACAGGGATTGGGGAGAGACATACTCTAGAGGTTGGGCAGAGAGATACCCTAGGAATCGGAGAGAAATATACTCCAGGATTCTAGGCGTGTTTGGTAAACAAAACTTTACTTTGACATTGAAACATCAAGAACTGATCTTAGACTATTTTACGTACAAGGATTTCCTGATTTGAATATTGGAGCATAATTCACTTTGAACCTGGGGAAGGGAATCCCCCAAGCTATTGAGAGGTTATAAAGAAACTGTGAATATTTTTGATGTTATCCCTACCCTTGATTTTGGAATGAGATACCTGAGAGGTTAAGGGAGAGAAATACATTAGAGGTAGGTGGGGAGATACCCCAGAGATTGCGGAGAAAAATGCACCTGAGTTTGGGGAAGAGATACAATAGGGATTAGGAGGAGAGGTACTGGAGAGGCTGGAGAGAAGAGAAAGTGAGAGAGGGATGCCAGAGTCTAGGGAAAGAGAGACCCCAAATAACAGGAGAAGAGAAGCTCCAGAGGCAAGGCTGGGGCCCAAAATGGGAGAGCACCAGGAGAAGGAGGAGTCGAAAGATAGGGGGTGGGGCGAAATGGGGAATGATACACAGAGAGAGCTAGTAAGGCACCTGAAGGAAGGAGGTAGGTAGCCGGGGAAGGTGAGCAATAAGGCCGAAAGAGGCGAGGTGGACCTGAAGGTGTAATAGATCATTACAGTTAAGAAGGGTAAGGTCAGGGTAGAAACCCAGACAGACAGAGAAACAGAATAATGGTCTCACCAATATGTCTTCTATCTGGAGGACCAGTGGGGGCAGGAGAAGGAACAAGCATAGCATGTGGCATCAATGAGATGCCAGGATTTACTAGGTGCAAGGAGATAGCAGTAATAGAAAAGAAAAGCAGGCCGGGAAGGAAGATAGGCATGAGAATCAGAGGAAGGTAGCCAGACATAACGGTTAGGGAGTGGCCAGAGTGCACCAGAATCAGAGGCAGGTCGCACCCAAGTCAAACTAATAAACACAGTACAGAAGCAGGCAAAGCTGCCTTGGGCGACCTTAGTTCTCCTAACAATGGTCACTCCAATTGGGAGAGGAGAAAGGAGCGGCCCCTGATCCTCTCTCATCTGGAGTCATCAAGGCAGCGGATGGAATAAATAGGACTGGTGAGAAAGAGTTTTGTAACCACCTCAGACAGTGGGAAGACAACCATCCCCTGTATATTGTCAGGCAGAGGAACCAGAACATTTAGTCTGATGCGTTCTGAAGATAGTTCATTATTATTTCCTATTTCCAGCTCAGGGGAACCATCAAAATATGTGTTGCCTGTTTTTCCAAGTAAACAAAGTCCCTACATTGGTCCTAGGTTCAACCCTTTGCTTTTATTAGTTATAAATAAAGCCCCTTTAAAATTTTACCTACGTCTATACGGTGGTCAGTGATAATGTAGAATGCAATAATGTAGAAAGTCAAAATGTCAAATTTTTTCTACATTTTCTAGAATTTTTTCGAAATAAATAAATAAATATATATATAATTAAAATGTGTTGAGTATGAGGGGTGAGAGGGGTGGCCGGGGGGTGTTGGGTGAGGAGGGTTAGGGGGTGACCCCCCTAGTAAATGATACTCTTCTTGTTTATTTATTGATAGTGCTAATTGACATTTTATTTCGACTTTTTTTTCTAAAAATTGACTCTTTTCATTATATGTATAGGTTTTCAACATTATTGTTTTCTACATTTTTTTTCTACATTTTTGTAAGTCGACATTTTTTTTTTCTACATTATGACTATAAACCCGTCTATACATCTAATGCATCCCCCTCGGCTATGTGACACTACAGATATCATCCAGAAGACCACTTACACTACGATACACATTTGTTTACAGCAATTTCGACAATATTCCAGATAAAACCCAGAGATGGCTAACAATTCAACCTAACAGCTTCCCCCCCTGTAATGACTGTTCTGTTTTTCTCATTTATGGATAACTAATGTATTTGGAGAGACCTGGTGGGGGGACCTGCAAAGCTGGGTGACTGCTGAAACTGTGGTCTGGTATCGAGTTACACATCAGGGTCTTAGAGAGGCAAGCAAAGATGTTACATCTTGAATGCATTAACGCAAAGGATGTTTGCACTGCTAGATAAAGCGCCCGCGGAGACTAGCCAGCCTGAACTGTTGCAGTCATATTGGAATGTAAGACTTGTGGGCAATGTAATTTAGTACACTCAAAAACAATGAAGCTGGTTTGATATTCCTTCTAGAGTTTAATAACTCACCATGTGAGCAATACTATGCCTGGCTTCTATAAATGTGTGGCTACCACGGATTTCAAAGTTTTTGGTACATATGTTGGACTTGCCAGTAGCAAGCTATTCCTGTCTGTTGGTTTAGTGAATATTCTAGTAAACAGACAATTCTCCCTATGGTACATTTCCATATCCAAAAAGTGAATTGTAGTGTTGCTCTGTTCAATAGTGAATTTTATCCGAGGGTGCATCCCGTTCATCATGTCAAAAAAGTCCATTCTCCGGTCCCGTCCATATCCCAAATACATCATCCATGTATCTGACGAAGAAGGAAAGGTGTTGCATCCATTAATTTGAGCTTAGAACTTGTTGCGTTTCAAGGTAGAGCATAAAGGATATGTTCACAGCCAAATTCCCTATATTGTGGTTCAAAAACAAAAGAATTAATGGAGAACAATGTTGAAGGAATAGTATTCATTTTTTGTTTATGAACCACACTATAGGGAATTTGAACATATCATGGTTTTGTGTTGAATCCCAGGAACTCTCATTTGTATAAATATGTTATGTTAATGGTTGTTTGGTGCAGATACACCCGAACAACAATACATTTCGGTGTAATTTTATAAAGCCATGTCTGCTCAAAAGATTTCTCTGTTTGTCAAAGCTTTTTTTTCTCCTATGATTACATATGTAGATTGAATACCACATGGTGAGTTATTAAATAAGAAACTCTAGAAGGAATATCACGTAAGAGGAAGGCTGTCCTCATAGGGTGCAATAGGGTTAGCTGTTGGCGACAACAGGTTAGTGGAATCTAAGTTGTATTAAGTCTCCCGGGCCAGAAGATTATACCCCCTGTACAAGAAATGTTATTGAAATATTGAAGTTAGCAATTGTGTTTAAATTAAACTAAGGCAATCATTATTGACACTGTAGTGCCTCTCTACCATGTCATGTTTTCAATGAAGCTGGTTGGACATCAAGGCTATTGTTATAGGCTTGGGGCGGGGGGGGTAAGGGAGGGTTTGTACATGGGCAGGGTTCGAGAGTTCTGTGTACTTATGTCGTATATGATGTGCAAAATGTATGCATATGATGTAATGAAAATGGAAATACAATTTAAATAAGAAATGTATTTGGAACGCAAGGATGACATTCACAAGTGCAGATAGCAGGCAAGACAATATATTATGGGAATGAAAAGGAGTGTGGGAACCCCTCTACTAAGAACAAACATGGGTCAAATACTGTGTTCTATGGAATTTCTTCCACTTAGCAGGGTCTACAACCATGTTTTAGCTCACTGCACCCTTCAGAGAGGAGAAATAACCATTTGTGTATCAGTCTTTATCCCACCCACATGGGCATTCCAGCAAGGAAATGCTAGGCAATTCTCCTCTGAACAAAATTACCATCAGCAACCCAGACACATGTTTCGGCCTTGTTGGGCCTCCTTAGTAAGGTCAAGCTGAGCCTCTCTAAGACACAGTGAGCAAGGGGTCCACATCTGGATTACCCTTGGTTATTTATGGTGAAACCCCAAGTTTTGCAAAAATTGAAAAGGAGGAGGAGGGGAAGTGCAGGACAGGGAGGAAGCAGTAATGCTCAGGCGAGAGGGAGGAGAAGGGTACATTAAGTGCAAGTGAACAGGTTTCACAGTTCACAATGCTGGAAAGAAGAAACAGCATTGGAGCTGGTGCACAATTTTGGAAGGCCTCACCCTATGGTGCAGGGGGCAACATCAAGTATGCAGGTACAGCAGGTAAAGTGCAACAATGGAAAGCCTCACTCTATGGTGCCGGGGATACATCAAATTATGCAGGAACAAAAGGTAAAATGCAACAATTAGGATGAGTGCACAATTTGGGAAAGCCTCACCACATGGGTAAGGGATCCACATCAAATAGGCAATTTTTACAAATAGGTAAAAAGCAACAGTAGGACAAGGATATGAACAGTGAACGAATTTGGGGGGGGGGAGAAATCGCGAAACTACTGTGTCTTATCATTTGTTTGCTGTTGAAAATAATAAACATACGTTTTAAAAAAAATGACCACCTTGTGTCTGTCTCTCATTGTTTACTCAACACAGCAGCCAGTCTGGAAATGCTTTATTACTGTGATATGGCACTTAACTGACATCAAGGGTAAAGCAAACATGAGTGTTCTTACAAAGCCATACCGACTTACATTGCTACAACCAGTCCAGACTTGTTTTCTTACATTGGCATTGAATTATGATACTGGTATTAATGGTAGAGCCAACATGATGAGTGGCCACATTGGTCTACATAACAGCATATAGTCTAATCATTGTTTCTTACTGGGGCATAGCATTTTTTACTAGCACCAGGGATAAAGCCAACATGAGCTTTCTTACATGGCCGTACTTGCCTATATTGGTGCAGCCAGTCTGGACATGTTTTCTTACTGGGGCATAATGTTTTCTATTGGCATCAAGGGTAATGCCAGAATGAAGAGTGCTTTTATATTGTCATGCTGGTCTACATTGGTGAATCTAGTGTGGACATGTTTTCTCACTGTGGCATGGCATGTCTTACTGACATCAAGGGAAAAGCCAACTTTATGTGTGTTTTTATGTGGCCATACTGGTCTACATTGGTGAAGCCAGTCTGGGCATGTTTAATATTAGTGGCTTGGCATTTTGTACTGGCAAAGCCAACAGCATTAGTTTCTTACATGGGGCTACTGGCATATATTGGCAGAACATGTATTTTCGTACAGTATAATTACTGGCATGATGGGCAAAGCAAACATGAGTATGTTCTTGTAGGGGAATACTGGCCTACATTGGCGCAGCAAGCATCAGCATGTACGGGCACAGGCAGAATGGACATGTTATTTTATACTGGCATATAGTGTGGGCAAAATAATCATGAAAAGGTGTTGCATCTATTGGATTTGTTCATGTGTTACCCACAAAACCGATTTCAAACTCTTTGGCTTTTACCCAATTTTCACAGAACTTGTGCTGTAAAATGCACAATTTTGACACATTATGTACACGATTTTCTTGTGTGGAGAAGCTCCTCCCCCCTGCTTCCGTAGGCTCTGTCGAACATTTTAGCCTCTCAAATTAAAAAAATATCATCAGCTGCCACTGGTCCAAAATCCCTCCTGTGTACTTGTACTTTTAGGTGCTTTGTTGTAGTGCCTCACTGCTGGGATTGCGTCTTACAGTATGGTGTGAGCATGAGCTAAATAGGAGATCTATTGTCCTCTTTTTTGGGGGGCTGTGTGCAGAGAACAAAATACAAGTAACAAAAAGAGATGCCAACACACAACTACCCTCCTTTACACGCTTAGGTCTTAGATAACCACAATCAGAACATTTTTGGTATTATCATAGCCAATGTCACTAAGGGTACACAGTAAATGATTAAAAAGAATTTCATATTTGAATAATCTAAAACAATTTCATACATGAACATAAAACAATTAAAAACCTAGGAATAAGTTGGTCTAAGTCAAAGAAAAGGGAACAGAAAAAGTTGTCACAGAATCAGAAATCAGTTCTTACAGATCAATGGGAGGTTAGTACTTCAACCTGAATGATAGAGAATGCCTATCACTCATTAATTTGTTCAGACATTGCTTTTGTACCTATTAGCACATTACAAATATTTCTGAAACAGACAAGTTATACTAACCTCACATTGATCTGTCAGAACTGATTTCTGATTCTGTGACAATTTACCGGCACTGTTGTTTCCAGACCAGCATAGTTGTAAGGAGGCCCAACATCTTAAATACCTCTTTTCCAGAAGTGAAACCCAGGGGAGCAGCTCCACGCCACATGGCGGAAGTCTGCCGGTGAGGCTTCTCACTAGATGCATTTATCGGGGGTGGCAGGGAGGAAACTGTGCAAAACCATGGAAGTGTAATAGAATTGATGGAGAAATTTAAGTTTATCAATTTAAATCTACTATTAATAGCTATTTTCTTAGTTTGTGTGCAGCAATACCACCACACCTCATCAGGCATAGCAGGATCCAATGCTATCTCCCATTTCTTACGAGATGACTCTGCCCATCCCTCCCGAGTGTCCAATATTTTATTATAGAGCCTGGATACTATCCTGCCATTTTCCACTGACCTTATTACATCACCCAATACAGAGGCCATCTCTGAGTCATTAAGAAAGGTTGGAAATAAGCCTTTCAAGGATTCTCGTAACCCGAAATATAAAAACAAATCCAGGGATGTAACATTCCCTTTATCCTGCCATCCCTCTACTGTTAGAAACCACCCTTCTGGAAAGAGGTCTCCAAAACATAAAATGCCTAGCCGTGCCATACAACGCACATATCCAGGTTTGCCAGTTAGCAGTAAACCCGGAATGTGGGTAACCAGCAATTGGGTAGAGTACATAACACTCCCTCCCCCCTTCTCCTTTCCTTCAATATGAACCCACGCTCTTCAGGTCAACTCCACCATGTTCTTTGCTTTAGATGGTCTACCCATAGCCATCAGTATGACTGCTCAAAGTAGGAATGGTGCCGCAAGAGCCCTTTCTATTTCAACATGCCTCCTGTCACTCACATCACCAAACCAGTATATCAAAAACCCTGCTTGAGTGGTTTTATAATATGCCTCCATATCAGGTAGTGCCAACCCTCCCTTCTGCAATGGTGCAACGGATTTCTGCCAGGCCCTATTTTGCCGAAACAAACCGGGTCAGCATTGATTGCATCTCCCTAAAAATAAGAATTAGGTACCGCCAACGACACGTTCAGGAACACATACAGGAACATGGGCAGTAGAACCATTTTTACTTTACTCCCATAAAGATGGAGGGAAAGCCCATTCCATCTCTCCAGGTCAATTTTTGTTTGCTCCACTACCTTCCCATAATTGTATCGGAAAAGAATCTCAGGGGGAGCGAGCCACATTAATCCCCAAATACCTAGCATATTATGTATGCCACTGAAACCCAAAACCGCCAGCAAACTGCACCATAGACTCGGTAAGCGGGAAAAGCATTGATGTTGCACTATTTATTTTCAATCCTGAAAACTCCCCAAATTCAAACACATCTGTCATAACCGGCACCAAATTTTCCTGCGGATTCTTGACAAAAAGTACCATGTTGTCTGCATAGAGAGACACCACCACCTTATGATTGTACAACTGTATCCCCCTATGTACATGACTGTCACAGCAATTCAGCGAGCAGCTCGATCGCTAGGGCAAACAACAGGGGTGAGAGAGGGCACCCCTGCCTCATGCCTCTCCCCAGTGAAATGGCTGGAGTGAGGTGGCCATTCACCCTGATTTAAGCTTTGGAAGAAGCATAAAAGCAATGATACTATGGATATAAACCCCCTTCCCCATCCCCTGCAGGACCATGAAGAGGAAGGGCCATTTCACAGAGTCAAACGCCTTCTCAGCATCCAGCACTGGCGAAACCAGAGTCAGCTGGACACACTGCAGGGAGTAGACCAAACATACGTCGCAACCCATAAGATGTAGAGCATCCCGGAATAAATCCAGACTGGTCCACTTTGACACATATGTTCATCAGAGGAGCTAACAGTGTAGTCAGCAGTTTTGCTAATATTTTATAATCCAGATGATAAGTGAGATTGGGTGGTAGGAAGAGCACACATCGGCTGCTTTCCCAGGTTTCAATAACACACTGACCACCGCTTCCCTCATAGTAGTCGATACTTGCCCCTCCTGTAAACACCCTTGATATACCACTAAAAGATGTGGCGCCATCCCAGCCGGGGGCCTTCCCAGACGCCAAAGCGTTAATCACCTGGAGAATGTCCTGCTTTACAATCGGGTGGCACAACCATTCCCACTCCTCGTCTCCCCACCAATAGAGTGCCACCCGATCAAGAAATGCATCCAACTCAGATTGTGAGGCATATGTCTGTGATGAATAAAGGCAGAGTAGAATGCACCAAATGATTGAATAATCTCCCAATTTGCATAACGCAGATCCCCACGTTTATCTCTTATGGAGGTGATATGTGTTCTAGGGGTGGTAACTTTGGCCACCCTTGCGAGTAGTCTACCAGGGTATTGACCTTCCCTGTATTGCCTAACAACTGCTTTCCCCCATAGGAACTTCACCTCTCCCTGTGCCAGAGGCCTACACCAGTACTTATCTAACAATGTTTTGCTTAGCAGGACTAGTGATGAAGTGTGCTTCCACCTCCAGCTGCTGGATATGTGCCCCACTGTCTGCCAATTCCCTACGTAGAGGAGGGAATTTGGTGCTACTCCTTCGCAAGAGAGAAGCCTTCTGGATTTGGTCCATGGACACAATTTACATGGGGCTTAATGTAGACCAGGAGCTACACCATTTTCTTTATTTTCTTTGCCTTGATATGTATGTTCAGCTGCAAATGATCGTGAACTAGATTTAGTGCTTCATAACAGTTACTTAGTGAATGTTCTATAACTGTTTGAATATGTGTAGGTTTTCTGGCAGCTTTTCCTAATTTGAAGTTTGACTTTTTCAAGTGGAATATAAGGTAATATTCCTATATTGTGAATTGACTCGAGTGCATGAGCAACATATATTATTTGTATATGACCGCCTCCTTATGCTAATCTGCGTAACCTGTATATTGTTTTTTACCTCTTTGCCTGCAACACGCGATAATATGAAATGTCAGGAGCTTCAGAACGGGTTTTGTCCTGGGTCCACTAATTCAAATCTAACAAGGGGCACTTGCCCTGTATTGTTGCATATTAGTCTTTACACGTGTACATTTCAGTAACCACTTTCTGGTTTCACTAAAATGAGAGAAAATAAGTGGCTCAATATATTTAAAAGGGGACTACTTTACATACTTTCTTTTTTGAATAATCAGCACTAACATTCTTCGATTCACGTATCAGTAAGATAACTGCATCACCCCATTTCAAGATGGTGTGCGAGACAATTATACTGTAGAACACAAGCACGTGATGTAAGCGTCACGTGGATTGTTTTCTTTAACTTCCGGGTTAGATTTGACAACGTTGACAACACTGTCGAACGGCAATCGCACCGTGGATACATGCTGATTCAAGCGCACCGTTTTCAAAACAAAGGTAAGAAGCACTTTTCGGTCTCATCTTGCAGCCTCACCAATAGTAGCATACACACGAAACCTGGCATCTTATTTTGTAGCTCTCGAATTTCGGGATACTTACACATGCATATTGTCTCCGTCTAATGACACCATTGAAACCATTCAGGAACCACACCGATATCAAACAGCCTGAATTCTTTATATTTCTAAACACGAGCGGGCTGATCATGTAAGTTTAAATCTTTTTGAATGTGTTTTAATAGTGATTGCCCCACAAAACCTGTCCTGAAGACCACAATTCAAATTTGCAAACTTTCCTTATTTTTGCATTTTTTTCTTTATTCCATTAGGTACTATTGTGCAATTTACAACACCACAAACAGACAAAAGAAAGTGAATTAGCTCATTTTTTGGAACTCATTTTCCACTAAAACCCCTGAGGAACCGCCAGACAGCAGGCGGGGACACACGTGTCGGGAGTAGGTTGGTTTTATGAACCGGATTAGGTTGGATTTATGAAACTGCAATGATCTATATTTTGGTGGAAACACGGTGGATTGAATGAATTTATAATTCAATTGAATATTTTCTTTGGAATAAAACAAAGGCTAAGAAAAAGCATTATTTTGTTCTTTTCAATATTAAATTGGTTTCTAAACTTTGGCTGACTGTGTAAATAGTGCTTTTTTCAAGTCGAGCGCGGACCACATTAAGGTCTAATCAACCACTTTTCAATTCCCTACGTATCAGTTTCAGTATCCCTGATTCTCACAATATACATTTCCCCCTCACCACACACTTAAAAGTCTCCCGTACTGGCCACCAGGGGGCGTACGGATGAGCAACTTCCCCGTGTGAGCTCCGTCCTCACGGCTCCGTAATGTGACTTGAGCCCCCACATTACGCTCCCCCCTGAAAGCACAGTAGAGGAACGAGCATCTGAAGACCCCTCCACCACTCCACAAGAAAACCCGATGAAAATCGGTCAATGAAATCAGGAGAAAACCTCGAACGAAGTTTCCCATCGGTGAAGAAAAAGCGAGATCATGGAGAAACACAAAGCCTCCACAGCTTGACGCGGAAGCTCGGAGGACGAAATCTCCCGCGCCTGTGGTGTCCTGAAGGGGTGTGTGGCGACCCACTCTCCCCCCCACACACCCTCCTGGACCTCTGAACCCGCTGCGAGCCTGCTGCGGAGCGGAGGAGCCGACAGCGACCACCCGGAAGCCCCCTGCGTGAGTGCCTCTCCCCTCCGAGTTCCGCCGGAGTTCACAAAAGGCCCTTTCAACATATGAGGTGTGTCACGAGTCCCCGGCCGTGCGGCATTCGCGGCATTTAATAACAATCAGGGCGGCGCGACGCATAAGCCCCGGCACCCGCGATCGGGTAGGTGGAGGCTGCATGCGGCGTGCGCAGCCGCGGTGTGCGTGTTGCAGCACACGCCGCCCGCCGGAGCAATGCAGTGAGGAGCAGAGCCACGGGACATAAAAAAATCCAGGCTCCGGACACGCGACACCCCCACCCACCCTGGCAAAGGCAAGACATAGGGGCACAAACCTATTGCATAGCCTGGGGCCCGCTCACCCAAACGTGCAGGAGATCCCCACACGGAGCTTCCCCAATGAGCCCATCAACGCAGCCCAGATCAGGAGACTGGCCCTACGCCCAGCGCACGAAGCCCGCTACACGGGAGGAGAGTGGGATCCCACTTCCAAAGACCCCAAAGACCCTCTCCTAGCAGGGTCTGAGAATGTGCTGCTGTAGTGCCGAGGCACAACGTGGGATATCCCACACGAGCATACGCCCAGAAGGCGCAAGGCCACCCTGGAACTCCCACAGACATTCTGGAGCGCCGTAGCACACCCAAACCCAGCAACCTAACAGTACTGACCGGTCGTGGTAACACAGGGCAACGGTCCTGCAAACTAAACCATAATTGCCATAGGCCAGAAAACAGCATACCATACACAGATAATGGACAGGTCTGTGACCCTGCGGGTCCCTCCCCCCGTGAAGCACCCTCAGGTGGACCCCCCCCCAGAGGACAAGCCCTATGCAAACACAGATTGCCCATAGAACTTTCACATCATCCCACCATCCCCGCAACGGGACGCACACGGACCCACTGACTCGGGTCTATTTCGCTACCACAGGACCACACTGCCGCATAGAGGGTAGGGCCCCCAAGCCAGGGGCGTGTGCCTCCTCTGACCCAAGAACTATCTTATGAATGCAAAGAGCAGGCTAGCCAGATACGCCTACGCCCCATCTCCCCCAGCCCTCGAATATAAAGCCATAATGTCAACGGATACTGCGGAAATGGGGGCAGCTGCCACCAAGAGTAATATCGCCGCACTGCTAAGCGAAATAAAGAACATGGGAGCCAATCTGGGTGGCAAGATCGATAAGATCACTCAGAGAATGGACAACATCGAAGAGAGACTGGAAGGTGTGGAGAATAACCAGGCCTCGATTGATGCCCTTGAAACCCAAATGGACCTGAGGATACGAAACATCAAAAAAAGGGAGGAAGAGATATGCCTGAAAATGGACGATTTAGAAAACAGGGAAAGAAGGAACAATTTACGATTTTTCGGAACACCGGAGCACGAGGGAGAAACCGAGGACAACCTCAAACGCACGATACATGACATCATTAAAATCTTGACGGCAGATGAGGACATCGATGAGCCTAAAACTGAACGGATATACAGAGCGGGCGGACCATCTGGCAGCCCGAGATCGGTTCTTGCTAGATTCCACCGATACGAAGATAGAACCAGGATCCTGGGGAAGGCCAGTTCCGGCAGACCCCTCACAATGGGAGGAGCTCAGATAACTATATTCCAGGATCTATCCTCGCTCACCCTGGCACTAAGGCGCCTCTGCAGTCCCTTGACGAAATGGCTCAAAGAGCAGGGCACGCGATATAGGTGGGGATATCCTTTCTCCCTCACCTTTGAGCACGGAAGCAGGAAAATACTCCTACGGTCCGAAGAGGAGATTAGAGACTGCATTGCGGACATTCTCAGAACAGGTCCTAGAGAGGGGGAACGAGGTGAAACCGAGCAGAATGGAATGCGATGGGAGCTCCAGGGCCCCAGGAGAAAAAGAGTGAAGGGATCAAGAAAATATAGGCGCGGCAATAATACGCCTGAAAGCGGAAAATGAAGATTTATTTCACGGAGCAACTGGCCAAAATTGACAACTGATGAACCTGATACAGGCATTCTTCAAGGAAAGAGTGTCATGAATGCCTCCAGCACCGGTCCAACTGGACGAAGAGCCCGCACCCTGAAGCAAGGGGGGGGGGAACGAACTGCTGAAGAAGGGGCTGAAAAATGCACATATCGTTACACTTTTGTTTTTTATTGTTATTGTTGAGATATATGATGTTGGAGGGCAGGGGGGGATGGGAAAGGGGCTCAAATTTATGATAAGATAGTAAATTTGACAGGGACCATGAGGCAACGGTCCCCACCGGTGGTTTGATATTGGACTGAACACTTTTACCAAGTCCGAGTCGGACGCCGTCAAGCAACGTTGTAAGCCCTTATTGACGCTTCGAGAAACCAAGTAGAAAATGCAGAGGGCAAGAGGTATCATGTTAGATGCCTCAAAGGGGAGGGTTGGAGAAAACACTAAAGGTTGAGACGGCCACTAGTCCTTACCTGATTACTTTAACTACCTTTGCATCTAATGACGAAACACGGGACCTGAAGAATGTATCCAGAAAAGACACATATGACTGAAAATCACGAAATGATGAGCGGCAGGCTAGGCACAATAAAAATTGGCCCATTAAACGTCAAGGGACTAAACTCCCCCCACTAAGAGGTCGCTGGTGTCTAGAAAATTCAAAAGGGCAAAGCTGGACATACTCTTTGTGCAAGAAACCAGATATACCAGGGGAGAAGAAAGGAAGGTCCTCTACGCCAAGATAGGCGCCGACAACTGGAGCTCTGCTACACTCAAGAAAGCCGGAGTTGTCATCCTGAGCAACAAACAACTACGCTTTGAAATAATGAAAACCTGGTCAGACATAAGTGGCCTGGCACTCGGACTGGTCGGCAAAATTCAAGGCACTATAATCACACTTGCATCAGTGTACGCCCCCAACTCAGGACAGTCCAGGTTCTTACAACACATTGTCCCTAAAGTCATGCTTGAAGCGGAAGGCGAAGTGATCATGGAGGCGACCTCAATATGCGGATGGATCCAGCCCTGGACAGACAAGCGGGAAACCCAACAGCCTCCATCCCACCAGACGCCGGTCGCACACAAGCAATAGAAATGTTGGATACCTACAAACTTAAAGACACATGGCGTCATATGAACCCTCAGCAAGCAGGCTTCACATTCTACTCAGCGCCTCACGCCACATATACCAGAATCGACTACATCTACCTCAGTCCAGATCTCATTACGGCAATATCAACATCTGAGATATCACCTATAACATGGTCGCACCACGATATGGTTACAGTCACTCTCAATCGTCAGGTGCTCCCATACAGAAGCTCGAAATGGCGCTGTAATGAAACGCTATGGAAAGACCCGATATTCCGAGAACAGCTCAAGAATGACATTGACCAGTATTTTGAGCTAAACAACACAGGCGAAGTTCCGGTGAACACAGTATGGGAGGCAGGGAAAGCCACATGGAGAGGGATTGTCATCAAGGAAGAAGCGGCAAAGAAAAGAGAACGACAACTTGTAGAAAACAAACTCAGAAAGGACATAACCCAATTAGACTACCTCACCCAGTCCGCCGGCCTCGACAGAGCCCAAAAAATAAATGAAGCCAACAACAAGAGAGAGGAATTGCGCCAGTTGGAAGCAGATCAAATCATCCGCAAGCTTCAATACTTGAAACAAAAGCAATATGAGAAAGGGGATAATGCAGACTCCCTCCTTGCCGCTAGACTCCGCCGGCAGCGTAAAGAAAGATGGGTGTCAGCCATGGACCGTGAACCCGATTCCATCGATGACCACCCCCCGAGCATCCCAGAAGCCTTCCCCTGCTTCTATGAAAAGCTCTACACCTCGGACTCCACATCACACGAGCAAGCAATCACAGAATACATGAGCAAGATACCCCTCCCGAGTCTGCCCCTGGACGTAGCCCAGACCATTGACGCCCCCATAACTGGAGAAGAGATAGCGGAAGCAATTAAGAGACTCCCAGCAGGGAAGGGCCCCGGAAATGATGGCTACACGGCGGCTTCTATAAAACCTTAATTGACTCCCTCCTTCCCTTCATGGCCGAGCTCTTCAATAACATCCTCCAAACTGGGACCGCCCCTGAATCCTTCTCTGAAGCATTAATTACGGTCATCCCCAAAGAAGGTAAAGACCCCAAAATGTGCGCATCCTATCGCCCTATTTCCCTACTGAACACAGATGCCAAAATCTATGCGAGGGTCCTCACCGCAAGGCTAGAACTGCACATGCCAGCTATAATTCACAGCGATCAGGTGGGATTAATTCTCGGCAGACAAGGAGCAGACTCCACCCGCAAGACGCTCCATCTAATACACGAAGCCAGGAAAATGTCCACCACACCAGTACTGTTCTCAATCGACGCCGAGAAAGCGTTTGACAGAGTCGAATGGCACTTCCTAGAGGCCACGCTGAAGAAAATAGGACTAGGCCCCACTCCAAGATGAGGAATCAAAGCTGTCTACACCACGCCACCAGCATCCGTCGTGGTGAACTCCCAGTACTCACGCTGGTTCCACTTGACCAGGGGTACAAGACTGGGATGCCCCCTTTTTGCCATACTATTTGCGTTATCATTGGAACCACTGGCACAGTCTATCAGAATGAGTGAAGGTGTTGAGGAACTACGCGTGTGTGGTCACGAATACAAGCTGGCCCTGTACGCGGATGACATCCTACTCCATGTGCAGAACCCAATGACATCGGTCGCCCAGGCGATCAAGCTTATAGAAGAATACGGGGCACTAGCGGGCTTTAACATTAACAAAACCAAATCCATCCTTTTTCTGCTGCACGAACCATCGTCAGAACAGCAAATGGAATTGGAACGACTTGGGCTCATCATCAGCGGGTCGACACTGAGGCACCTAGGCATCAACCTGACCAGAGACGTTACCGACTTGTACAAAGCCAACTTCCCCCAACTTCTCGCAGATTTAAAAGCAGATCTCACAAAGTGGCAACCTCTTACAATTTCATTGATGGGGCGACTGAACGCTGTGAAAATGGTCAGTCTTCCACGATTCCTGTACCCTTTCCAGGTACTCCCAGTAACAGTCCCAGAGTACTTCTTCAAACAAGTGAAAATGGCTATAGCTAGATTTCTATGGGCGGGGAAGAAACCCAGAATACCATACGCAACCCTAATACTACCCAAGAACCGAGGAGGAGTGGGCCTCCCCGACATTGAACGATACTACCAGGCGGCCCAATTACGAATCCTCATCCCCCACCTCAGGGACAGAAAGGATCTCCAATGGGTTCAACTGGACAATGACAACCTAACCCCGGCGACCGTCGCAGAATGGATATGGGACTCCCGGCCACAGCTCACAAGTAGATTGCTCAACCACCCAATTTTAGGGACGATTTGGAATATATGGAAAGAAGGAAAGGGAATGGTGGGCATAACCACATGGCCCTCCCCCCTGAGCCACCTCTGGGCCCCGGGAGTCAGAGAAGAGATCCCAGAACATCCAAGATATCAATCGTGGTTCGAAGCAGGACTTGAAAGAGTGGACCAGCTATGAAGGAATGACAAATTCATATCAGTCGCAGAACTAGAAGAAGCCCTCCAGATATATCACATAGAGACTTTCCTATATCTGCGCTTGAAAGGCGTCATGTCCAAGAAAGAATGGAAAGATGAGACGCGCAGAGAGCTAACGCCCTTCGAAACAGTCTTAGACACGATCACCACAAGCAAAGGGCTAATAGCACGTATGTATAGCGCCCTAATCGGTACTGATCAAGCCTCTTGCCCTCATCTAAAAATCAAATGGGAAAAAGACTTTGGCATGGAATTAGACCAATCCACATGGGACAAGATCTGCAGCACACCATCACGGATATCAATCGCATCACAATACAAGATACACGCAACAAAACTACTCCATCGATGGCAGTAGGACCCACTTAGCCTGTCGAAAATGTATCAAAACAATAGCCCGCAATGCTGGAGACGATGTGGAATGGAAGCAGATTACTGGCACATGTGGTGGGGCTGTCCCAAAGCCCGCATACACTGGACTGAAGTTTTGGGATGGATCAAACAGATCGATGGCATCGAGAGGAAACCAGCCCCCTTCCTGGTGTTGTTTGGCCTAGAAGAAGAGGAGGAGGAGGAGGAGGAACTCACTAGGGTCAAAGGATTGGTGTCAACGTGGCTGTTAGCAGAGAGAGCGTGCCTGGTCACCCAATGGAAGTCCACCCATCTCCCAGTCAAAAAAGAATGGCTCAATGTTGCCAGAAACATCCACACAATGGAGAAAATTACAGCAGCCCTCCATGACAAAGCAGCGAGACACGAAGAAATGTGGTGCGAGTTTGTTAATCAATATATAGCGAATGAATAAACAAACGAGCTGAAAACCAAAACTGGAGAACATAACTTCATTGACCAAGAACAAAAAGAGCCACGGACACGTTGTAAAGGAACCTAGCCTGCCATGAAACCTAAGAACAACTGTGTTGCAAGAAATCAAAGTTCCACTTAACGTTCTACACGAACAATTTGATTGCCGCCAAGAAGGTAGAACTTGAAAAGCTGTTGGAGAAATGGAGGGGTGAGGGAGGGAGTTCAACACTCAAACCAGAAAGGGAAGGGAAGAACAATAATGGACTACTGTAATGCGTTTACCCAATCGATGTGCCAAATTGATGTACCAATGTGAATTAACAGTGCATGTAACTGTGTGCACTTCCCATGTGATATAAAACGAATAAACTTAAATAAAATAAAAAAATAAAAAAGTCTCTCATAACGCTGAATACGAGATGACCGCTCCAATATTGTCAGTGAAGAAGTTATCCATGGCTTCAGTTGTCCCCTCTGTGAACACCATGTCAGACAAACCTTCACTTTTGAACCTCCAGGTTGGCCTTGCGGTCATGCGCAACTCTGAAACTAGCACCACCGGCACATGTTCCGACATTGCACGTGCCAAAATATCGACCTCCTCTACCCAACCCGTGATTGTATCTGATATCAAAAATTAATCCAATCCTAGTGCCGACTATACGTACAGACTCTTTCAACCAAATGCCTGGCTCTCCAGATATCATTCAGCTCCCACTCCTTGCTCAATTCTTTTAACTTAGCAGTAGATTTCGACAGAGACCCCTGGATTCCCCCTGTTCTATCCAGTCCTGGTCCAATACAGTGTAAAAACTTCTCACCCATACAATCCCGGCGTAGGGACACTGATCTAATTGCTGCGCAATCCATTCCAGTGTGTCCACCGTATCGTAATTAGGACCATAATAGTTAACGAACATGATTGCCTGTCTATGTATAACTCCTACTACTAATAACGCTGTACCCTCATGATCCTTAAACACCTTTGTCAGGAGAAAACAGGCTGAGTTCTGTATCAATATACAACCACTTCTGAAATAGGAAGAATAAGAAAGTAGTAGCAGTGACACTCCCAGCTTTGCTCGAATTGCGATTCCCCGGGTGAGGATAAGTGCGTCTCCTGCAAAAACGGCACATCAACATGATGTCTTTTCATATACAATAACACCTTGCACGCATTAGATGGACAATTCAAACCCCTAATATTCCAGGTCATACATTTCAATCCCCTGGCCATGACACCGTATAACTTCCATGTAGAAACTGTAGATTTCCCGTTATACACCTCTGCAACAACCATCCCTGGGTCAACATAGTGTCTCCCACCGAACTGTTTCCAATCACACGCATTCCATCCATCCACACATGAAAAGGGGCGTACACACACCAGTCAAGGGTGATTCCCCAAACCAATGTTCCCTCCTAAAAACAACACCATCTCTAACAATCCCCCCTGCCAGAAACCCCAACTTGCCAGTCCATCGCCCCTCAACCCATTGGCCTTCTGGAGCTACCGCATGAGGGCACCTCAGCCACCATTCACCCCCACAACTATAATTGCTACCTGCTTGCCATCATTAGCATGCACATCACATTAATCATCATCTGAGTCAGTATACCACAACACATCACCGTGCCTCTCCAGCCCTTTCATTGTTCCCTCTGTGTCTGGGGACCAATGGTAGCGTCTCAAGGAAGGCGTTGGTTTCATCCAGGCTTTGAAAAAAACAACACTCACCCCTTGTGCTCCACTCAAAGTTTAGCAGGGAAGAGTGTGGCATACCTCACGCCCCTCTATCTCAGCTTCCTCTTGACATCAATATATGTCTTCCTGGATGCCTGCACCTTATCTGAGAAGTCCGGGAAGGGCCGAATAGGGTCCCACTGATATACCAGAGTTCCTTTCTCCCTGGATTTCCGAAGAGCTAGATCCCTGTCCCAGTAGTTTAACATCCAATCTATGATTGGGTGGGCCAGAGCCTCCAGAAGCTGTATGGACTCGACCAGAGGTTCCATGGCACGCAGGTCCACCGACTCCGGAACCCCAATTATCCGTATATTGTTCCTTCTGGACCTAGACTCAAGATCTTCCTGCTTAGTGGTCAATTCCTTTAAAGCTCTTTTCACTTGGGCAAGTTCTCCGACATAGCCGGTAATTCGCCTTCCACCAGGGCGACCCGCCCTTCAACCTCATCGAGTCTCTCCCCAGGTTTATCCAGGTGGACCTGCATGACATGTCAAAGTATCAATCTTCCCATCCAATGATTGTATACTAGACTGCAACTGGCTGAACATCGTTTTGATATCATTAAACGCTCCATAGGTATCCTTTGGTGAGGGCTGAGAGCCCACTCCGGGGGGCTCTACTGTCATTTTGTGACTCTTGCTGTGCGTGGGCATCCCAAACTGCAGCGTTGATTGTTGTTTACCATCTTTGCTCAAATTAGACATCTTGCTATACTTCAAATATACATTCTTTATAACCCCCCGATCGCCCCAGATCTCCTTTGAGAGCTGCATCCTCAAGGATGTAAAAGCTGTTTACTGTGATTGCACAGCACTATCTCACTGCCTCCAGTCGCATGCAGTACCACCTCTATGCAGACCTAAGACACATTACAAGGCTAGAACCCCAGATCGCCAGGTACCCCACTTCTAGGCACCGCTCTCTCAGCAATTCGCCCTTATGCTTGCAAGAGACAGCGTCAACGTTGCATATGTCAATGAAGGGAGCCTCTTTCCCAATATCCCCCATGAATCGTCACAAACCCAAATATCCTGGCTCCATTCCCCATTATACAGCTTTGTAATGCCACACAGCACCTGTGCCAGCACCCCTGCAGTAGACCGCTCGTGGGGTATATAGAAACAGTGTGAACTATGGACCTCGGGCAAGCTCACCTTTCTTTGCAGTGTCACTCCACTCCTAACATGAAGTGTCCCCTAATCGCAAGCACAGCCAGTGAGTCCCATGGCCTGCATCCTGACCTGGCAAATCGCACCCCTCCCAGGACATTGCCACTCCGCCTACCAGCTGCTGTAAGGGGGTGGTACAATTCCCTTCCACACAGTATCCCTGCAGTGCTGTTACTCCAAGTATCCATCCCTGTGGGGTCCCTGCTCAAGGATTAGGGCTCCAGTAACAGAGACATACTTCTTATTCTGGGGTGTAGGTCTCCAGCAGATGCCCTGTAACAGCACTGGCAGCTAGAGTCTGGCAAACAATGCAGACCGACAGTTCAGGGAAAAAGTGGCAGGGCGTGCCCCGTCAGCCCGCAATGTCCCAGCAATATTAATTTGCAGTGGCCTTCTTCCCACTCCCAGCGCTCTTCAGGTCCAGGTGGACCCACAGGATCATACCCTGCATGCTGGAAGGCTGCCCATTGTGTGTCCCTCAGTGGCCTGCAGCCTCCGCGGCCGCCTCAGCATCCCCCAAGGCTGCTCACTGATGACGTGCAGCCCACTGTTAAATTGGTTGCAGGGACCGGCTCCGGCGGACCCCCACCCCGCAGTCGCCACATGCGCTGCTCACCACTGTCGCTATGTACCACTGCAGCCTGGCTCTGCAGCTGCCGGCTCCTGGCCCGGGACTTAACATGGCCTGCATACAGATCTTTGTTGCAGGTCGACTTTCCAGCTGCTGGTTAGCCACGGTCTCCACCTTTCACCAGTGCAGAGGTCCGTGTGCAAATGCAGACCTCGGTGCAGGTCCACCCTCTATGCCTTCTGCACACCAGGTTCTCAAAGCGCCCGCCACCCAGAACCCACCTCTCACACCTCACTGCCCTGCATCGGAGGCCGCTCCAAGTCCCTTGTCAGATCTCAACCAGAACAGGGGCTTGGATCACCAAATTTCACTGAGTTACATTCAAATTGCTCTTACATCAGATGGTACACTACCCAACACGATAGCAAGCTTGGAATCATCAGGATGTTGCCAGGACCGTTTAGGGGCTGTGGGAGCTCACAGGCTCGTGGACATCTTGGCTGGTATCACCAGCACCCTCCCTGTGGTCATGGTTTTAAACAATGATATTTATTAAAATAATGTTAGGTTGGGAAACTGCCTATCTAGCCCCATTTTAAAGAGGAATTTCTCTACCTAGAAAACATAACTAATGGGTTTGTCAATGTCAGCAACTAAAAAGCCATCCTTGTGTCCACAACCTCCTATCCTGAACCTCACATTACAAACAAAACAACAAAGGGTGCAAGGTAATGTCTTTGACTTGATGTTGGCAAAATAGTTCAAAATAAAAAGTATTAGAATAACTCAAATGAAAATGTTTCTCCAAGGTAAAGACCCTTGGATCCAGAGGGTGGCTCCCTTCCCCTGGATTTTAAATAGGATGGCAAAAATGTCTTTAACAGTTCCTCTATGTCTTCACTGAACTCATAAAGTTCTTGTTTAAACAATACGGTCTGTAATGGACTCGCAAGTTCTGTGACAGTCTTTCTGTAGACTTTCTTTCAACTCTGCAGATTACCTGGTATACTCCCCTGCCAGGAATCTTTGTACAATTTCATTTGCCTGGTATACTAGCCTGCCAGGGTTTTTTATGCATTTCATAGTTCTTGATTGTACCAAAATAGCATAAACCGTGAGGTGCTTGGTATTTTCAGCATTGGCAACTTCGTATCATTCAATCACTTGCTGGTGCGCTTGTCGGACCCTGGGGTCCCCGGCTGCTTTGGGCAGACTCACCGGTTCCTTCAAGCATCTACAATGTCGCTTGCACATCTGCAGTGATATTCCTTCACCCGCTTTCCAGTTCAGAGTGTGCGGACGTACCTTCAGCTGTATGTGCGGCTCCATGGTCAAATGCCGGCTTCCCTCTTCGGCCTGGACTGGAGACTGCTGCTTCCTCGAGCGGACCAACCTTGCGGAGCTCAGGCAAATTCCCCTAATTAGCATGCTTCACTAATGCGTTCTGCGCTGACTAACATGTGCTGCTATATATGCAAATATACAAAAAAGGTAGCAGGTGCCCCTCTCTCGAAAGAACACGACATGATAACCTGTTCAGTGGTTTGTAACCACTTTGAGAGTTCGCAACCATCTGCTTGTTGCTCATTGTACCTTTTACAGATGGGAAATATCCATTTGCATCTCAGTCTTTGTCCTGCCCACATGGGCAGTCCAGCACCGAAATGCTATGGCAATTCCCTTCTGAACAAGGGTACCAACAGCAACCCCCTACCTGTGTTTCAGCCTTGTTGGGCCTCATCAGTGAGGTGGAGCTGTGACTCTCTGAGCACATTGAGCAGGAAGTCCAGGTCTGGTTGCCCCCAGGTAACTAAAGGTGGCCAACCCCAAGTTCCTTCCAAAAATAGAAAAAAAGTAGCAGGCGCCCCTCTCTTGAAAGAACACGGCAAATATGTCTGGGGTATTTAACACTAATATACCTATAACAGGTGTCATTTTACTTTGTTACGGCTTTCACTGCAAGGCATTGCATATGTACTCAGCATCTGCAACCCAGAATCCTGCTCCACCCTTTTACTCCTCAGAGCCTGTCACTCCTGCTACATCAATAACAGAGGTTGCCTCAGCTCCCACAGGTGCATAGTGGGAAATGGTATATTTCCTCTCCTGTGTCACTTAATTCCTGACAGTGCTGCGCAATGATGGCATGGAGACAACGCTTCAGGTCACCCCAACTTTTCTAGACTTGTTTTGTGGTCCGGGGGTGCACAGATATTGCCAACACCCTATACTGCACCCTGGCCCACAGATTGTGGTACTTAGTTACTGGTGTTTTGGCCAAGGGATTGTCAACCAGCCTTGACACCACTTTGTCAACTTCCTCTGCGAGCAGTATGAGCTCCTGCTCAATAGATTTGGGGTTTCGCAGGCGCTCTTCACCTCTATTTCCACCAGCACTGTCCACCGATTGCTGGTAGGAGGTCATGATTTTTGGATGCTCTAGGCAAATGTAAGGCTTTGTAAGGGGGCAGAAGTATGAGTCTGACACAGTGCTGGCATGTTTGTTGGCAAAGAACTATATTAAAAGTAAAGAATAGGAAAACCTCTCTGGTCCTATTTCTAAGAGGGGTTTCCCTACATCAACAAAAAGACTAAGGACTCGGTCAGGGTGTCCAATAAAGTAAAATGTCTGCAGTCCTGTGTCCAAACCTATTTCCATCCCATACACTCGGTTATAGGTCAAATGCTCGAATGCATTTGATCGAATGACAATATGCTTGAGTCAATTTGACTGAAAAAAAGGGTCACATTTGTTTTGGGGGGGGGCAGGGGTCCCCCCCAAAACCCTGTTTTTGGTGTTAAAACACCTTTCTTTACCTATACTAAAGCAAAAAAATATATATACTTTAAACAAATAAATTCGACCTTTTTGTTTTCGGTCAAATTGACTCGAGCATTTTGTCATTCGATCAAACGCATTCGAACATTTGACCGGACACCCATACACTCTAGATTAACCAAGGAAAAACTGGGGTGTTCTTGATCCAGAAGGAGGCTTCTCTTGTTCTGGATGCCAACTCAAATGTTCAATTCTTGACAAGAAAACACAATGAATGGTTCTTTAACTTAAAAGTTCTTGTCATTGGATTCTCTTCCAAACATATCCAAAACCATAACAACATTGCTTTTCTTCCTGCTTTTAGCTCACATTCCATCATGTTTTTCAAAAACACAGTTCCCAATTATCAGGGGGGAATCTCTTGCCCTGTTCCTTCTCCAGTTCACAAATGTCACAACAAGTCTATTCACTATCCTGCCAGACTTGACTGTAACTCTCCTTTTTCACCAAAAGTTGTATTTCACAAAAAACACCAAAACACAGTTCTCAAGTATTAGCGGTTAGTCTCTTCCTCTGTTCTTCCTTCAACTCACAAACATAACATTAAGCCTGGTTCACTATCCTGCCAGACTTCACCGTAGCTCTTATCGTTCCAGAAAGTATATCTTCTTTTGGCAATGGGTCCTCAACCCTTTATCTTTACTTTCTATATTTTCTGTGGGTCCCAGACACCCCCGGGATGTGTCAGGATCTTCCTGACTTGTTGTGTAGCTTCTTTCTCTTTTGTTTGGGTTCCTGACCCCTTTGTCTTGTCTCAGGGTCTCCCCGACTTGCTCTGGCCCTCAGCCCTTTGGTTTCATGAATCTTTAAACTGATAGGGGTCCTTGACCCCTATGTGCTGTTCTTGTGGGGCTTCCCGGCTTTCATAAGCATCCCAAACCCCTGTCCCACGTTTATTGCATGTCGTACCCATGCCTGGTTCACTAGTCTGCCAGGCACTGTTTCTTATATGTCCGTTTCTTATATTTCCCCAATTACTGGTACGTGGGCGATGGGGCTCTTCAACTATCCCCAACCTTCATTCTCTGTGACTGCTACATCCGCTACAGTAACCCAGGTACCTTCTCTGGTGTTACCGGCTGGCTCGGGCGGCTTCGCGGGACTGCTTTTTGCTGTGGGCTTCTGCACACCTTGTAGCGGTCTCTGTGTATCCTTGCAGTGCTTCCATGTCTGGTCCCTCTCGCCATGCGGTTCTTTCTCCGACCACGTGATCTGTATCCCAGTTGCTGCTGGACCTTCGATTCTATAGCCTGGATAGCGGGGAACACAAAGTGTGTTCCGTGAGGCTCTGTCAGCCTTTCCTATTCTCCGCGGCAAGCCTCCAGCCAGCTCTTGGTTCCTCCTGTGGGGTGAAATAGCCCCAGATGCCATGAATAAAAAGTCCAGAGTAAATGGTGTGCATGCCCCAAAATGAAAGGCCTGCACTGAAATGATGTCCAACATAAGGCCTATGGAACCAAAGCAAAAAGGTGAGTAAGGGGGCCTAAAAACTTCCAGATGCTAAAAATGCAAACTGCCTTTCATTAAGGAACAAAAACACACGTCGACATAAGGTTTTAACAAATCAATGGACAGCTGCACTGATATTTCCAGTAACAATAACGCGCAGAATCTCAAATGAAAATGACAAGATTGTGTTTCAAGCCATCGCAGTGAAACTAAGCATTTACTGTGAAATAAACAAATGCATGTCCTTTCGTTTTTCCCTCTAAACAAACTAATAATATGTTCAGCAAAATAATTGCCAGACTTTCGAAATGTGAATTTGGTTCCTGCCTTATCATATGCTTATCCCCATGAACAATGTTTAAGAAACTTCCTTGCATACTTTGCAAATTGTGTGCTTTAAGGTCATTTAAAATACATTGATGTACAAATTACAGGCTGTGAGCTTGAAAGGCTTTGTGTTGCTGGCTCGTTCTTCAGGTGTGCAATTAAACTTCAGGGCCTCCCTTGGTTGCCCTGGAGATTTAGCTCTAGCTGTCTTCATTGTCAGTGCTATTCCTTAAAAATACAAGAGATAGGATGCTCTTAGATGGAAACTGCAGGGCAACCCAGATAAGATGGGGTCCGCTCAAAAGCCCTTTTGACCTCCGGGTCACAAACCCCATAAAAAATGCATTAGCTTAGTCATTAGCTCTTGAAAGGGGCAGGCTAATCTAAACACAGAACCCTCTACTGACGTCATGCCTGAACAGAGCAGAGTTGGCTTTTAAAAAAAAGGCGGGGCCAGGGCAAATGAGTGGTGGGACTACCCATTGTTTAAAATGGGAGAAATGCATTTTATCGTGTAAAATTGACAACATGCATCGCACAAAGTCATTCTATGATTTTTGGAAAGATTACTGTGACGCTCATCTGGTATCCACGGGGACGTCACTCAGCCTGTTCTGACCTCTCACGACCTCGAACCCTTCCCTGGAGTCTACTCAACTGGAGACTGGGCCTGAAACACAGGATTGGTGGAGTTTAACTCCCTATTGTCTCTGTGTGCTTGAACCCCTTCTTCCCTGGGGTCCAACCCTTCCCTTTGATCCACAGCTCACCTTGTTTTCTTGGAACGTGTGCTCACCATCCTGCTTTCAGCGCAGTGGCCCGTTGATTGATGCGGGCTCGTTGCTGCCTACTTCACTGGCAAGAGTCCGATAGGTAAGTATAATGAGTCTTTTGAACAGTTCTCTAACTTCGTTCCTTTCCTTCCTTAGATGATGGCCGGCGTCCGAGGATGGCGACGTGCTGATGAGATGAGTAGCGCTGAAAGTGAGTGAGAGCGTGATGCGCGATGCGACCCTTTCGTATTTGGATTGAACTGAGTTCTTTTTCTGTGTCTTTTAGGTGCTGCAATGTTTTCAGCGTGGATGCCGGTTATGAAGAAGACATGCGGTGAGTAAGCGCAGTATGCAGCGCCTCTAGATGTTTCCACGCTAACCTGGAGTGTCTTTTCCCTCTTGCAGATGGATGAGAAGTTCCGGAGACAGAGTTCCCCCAGAGCGGCTGGGATTCAGGTAAGTGTTTAAAGCTTGTACAGTCTTTAAAAATAAGCAAAGATTTGCTGAATGCTTACTAATGCCTTTTTTTCTGTTCTTTTCCCTTTTCCTTAGGAAGCGGCGTGCCGGGATAGGAATGACACTGCCGAAGATGCCCGCAGAACAGAAGAAGCGATGAATGATGGGCAGAAGCGCCGCAAGGTAAGGCTGTTCCTAACGGTGTTCTTGTTCTTGCAGGAGCTGAGCGCAGAAGAAAGATGCAGGCCTACTGGAGACCGATCCGAACACGGTGAGTGTCACGCTGCAGGTGCAGAAAACACAAATCATGTTTCTCAGCCTGGGCGTGGCTTAAATAGTCTCTGGGTATCCCAGGTGTCTCTGGGCTGAACCACCACACCCAAAAGACTAGACTGCATATGCAGTTCTGGGAACCGAAATATGTGGGGGCATCCATCTTGTCCCCATCAATGCACTATAATCCAATCCCCAATGTTATCCTATGGGAGTGAGTGAGTTTGGTGCCACAAGCGCGAAGTCTGAATCCAAGTGGGTCTTTGGAGGGATGGAGAGGCCCTTGAGGGCCATGTAGGTGATCGTGGCCTGGCTCCAGCCTGACATCTTGGAGGGCTGGGGACATGAGGGGCAGGAATCATGACAGCACTCGCCCCCCCTCCCCAAGGCCCCTTTCAAGGTGGCTCTTCTGCCTGGTCCTGGTTTGTTTGGATGGTGTTGATGAAATCGTCTAAGCAAGCGAGGTGCATGGATGTACTCACAAGGCTCCCATGTCCTGCCTTGTGGACCATACCCCTTCCAGTCTACTAAGTAGTATAATTTGGATCTGACGTACTTTGAATCCAGAATGTCCTTGACTTCGAATTCTGGCTCCCCGGCGACTACTACTGGCTGTGGTGGTGTTGCTACCCGGGTCCCAGGTTGAACAGGTTTAAGGAGAGACACGTGGAACACAGGATGAATCTGCATGTTTGACGGCAAAGCTAGTCTGACCGCCACAGGATTTATCACGGAGGTGACAGTGAATGGATCCAGGTATCTTGGACGGAAAGTTCGGGTTTCTTTAATGGACACGTGTTTAGACGCCAGCCAGACTTTGTCTCCCACTTGGTAGTTGGGGGCCTTTGCTCGGTGTTGATCAGCAAACTTCTTTTGGCGATTCTTAGTTGAAGTAGGTGTTCAGCTGCCCTTTTAAAGGTTTGAGAAATGGTCGTGTGCAAGGTTTTGAGTGCTGGCATTTCCAGGGTTGTTGTAACGTCCAACTCTGAATTACGTGGGTGCCTGCCATACATGGTATAAAAGGGTGTCTGCCCAGTGCTGGTGTGTAGGGAATTATTATAAGCATATTCAGCTATCCATAATAGGTCGAACCAGCTTCCTTCAGCTTGGTGTAACATGCAACGCAATACTGCTCGAGCGTCCGATTTGTCCTCTCAGTTTGACCATCCGTTTGGGGATGGTGACTGGTGGATAGTCGGATGTCGATCTGGGCCATAGACCAGCATTTTCTCCAGAAGTTAGATACAAATTGAGTACCTCAGTCTGAGACTAAAACTGAAAGAAACCCATGGAGCCGTACAATGCCTTCAAGAAATACCTTTGCCAGAGCGGAAGCATTTTGGAGCCCCTTAAGAGGAATGAAATGTGCCATTTTTGAAAATAGGTCCACGACCACAAGAATAGTGTTAAACCCTTGACTGGGTGGCAAGTCAGTAATAAAATCAAGGGACAACGTGTGCCAGGGTGCTGGTGGGATTTCCAATGGTTGTATTAGCCCAGCCAGTTTCTGCTTGGATGACTTGTTTTGAGCACACACTCCACCAGATAGGATGAATTGGATAATGTCTTTAAGCCACGTGGGCCACCAATAATTTCGTTTTACCTTGGCTAGGGTTTTAGCGATTCCGGGGTGGCCTTCGATCAAGGAATCATGATAACCGGACATGACTTGTTCTCGTAGTTCTTGGTTTGGTAAGAATAAACGATTCCTGAAGTAGGGCAACTGATCTTTTATCATGTAATGTTCTCCTTGTGCACTCCACGCTTGTAATTGCTCAGGACTTGTATTTCTTCATGTAATTCTTTCTAAGTTATGGTTGCTGTGATTCCTAGGAGCTGGTCACTCGGGATGATTGTTATTGGGTCAGGGGTCTGATACCCTTGCTCTTCCACCCCCATACGGGAAAGGGCATCGGCCTTCCTGTTTTTCACCCCTGGTCAAAATGGAATCACGTAGTCATATTCAGCAAAAAAAATAGCCCTACGTAGTTGTCGTGAGGATTGGGCCTTTTCCGTTTTTAGGTACTGGAGGTTCCGGTGGTCAGTTATTATGGTGATTGTGTGTCTGGTGCCCAAGAGATAGTGGCACCATGCCTTAAAAGCTGACTTAATGGCCAGGAGTTTTTTGTCTGTGATAGCGTAATTGAGTTCAGGGGGTGTGAATTTACGCAACCAGAAGGCAACAGGGTGTAACTGGCCCGTTTCGGGGTCCTTTCGTGAGAGGACGGCTCCCATAGCCATGCTTGAGGGATCCGTTTCCACCAGGTATGGGAGATCAGGGCGAGGGTGGCGTAAGGTTGGGGCAGATGTGAATCTTGCTTTGAGTTCCTGGAAAGCTTCCTATGCTTCTGTTGTCCACTGGAACTTTTTGTTGCTTTTCCTTAGCAATGACGTGATGGGATGCACGATTTGCGAAAATCCTGGGTGAACCGGCGGTAGAAGTTTGCAAAACCCAGCATACTTTGAACCTCCTTGAATGAATTTGGGGATGGCCAGTTCAGGATAGCATCTAACTTATGTACATCCATTCGGATTCCATTCGGGCTGCGAATAAAGCCTGGGAATTCCACCTCGGAGACGTGGAATGAGCACTTTTCGAGCTTGGCGTACAGCTGGTGTTGACAGAGATTCTACAATACGGATTGGACGTTTTTAACGTGGTCCTGCTTTGATGCGGAATATACTAGAATATAGTCGATGTACACTAGAGCACAGACATCAATCAATTCCCGTAGGATATTGTTCATGAAGTATTGAAATGCTGCAGGCGCGTTGCAAAGGCCAAAGGGCATTACTTAATATTCGTACAAGCCGTATTTGGTGCGAAAAGCGTTTTTCTATTCGTCCCCCTGTTTTACGCGAACAAGGTGATATGCCCCCCTCATGTCTAGTTTTGTGTAGATTTGGGCATCTTTGACTTGATCAAGCAATTCAGGGATCAGTGGCAGGGGGTAGCGGTTTTTTACGGTAATCTGATTCAGTGCACGGTAGTCGATGCACGTTCAAAAGTCCCCCTTTTTCGGTACGAAGAATAGAGGACTGGCTGCTGGAGACTTCGAGGGACGGATGAACCCGTTGGCCAGGTATTGGTCAAGATAGGCCTTCGGGTGCTGGTTTTCTGGTTCCGTGAGTGCGTAAATTCGCCCACAAGGGATTTGTGCTCCGGGTATCAGGTCGATTTGGCAATCGTATGGTCTATGCGGTGGCAGGGTATTAGCCTGTTATTTCTGAAAGACATCTTGAAAGTCCTGGTATTCACTTGGTAGGGTGCTGATTGCCACAGTTGCAAGCTTGGAGGTTCTGGTCTCTATTGGTTGTTTCTCTTGGCGATAACATGTGTGGGCGCAAGTCTTGGGAAAGGCCAATTCTTTTGCTCGCCAATCGATTCGAGGATTGTGAGCTACCAACCTTGGCATTCCCAAAATCAACCGGAACTGTGGTGCCTTAATGAGGTCGAAAACAATAGATTCTTGGTGTCCATCCTGGCACAGAAGGGTTAAAGCTGCAGTGCATTGGGATACTGGACCAGAAGCTATTTCCGTGCCGTCGACAGTGGTAACAGTGTCGGTGGTTGATTTAGGGCGTAACGGAAGCCCTATCTTTGCCGCAAGATCCTGGTCGATGTAATTCCCAACGGCTCCACCGTCAATGTACGCTCTTACTGCGTGCATCCAAGATGGTTGTTGGTGATTGATCAAGACCAAAGATAGTGCAAAATGGGAGGTCTGTAGTTCACTTTCTTCACTCGACAAGTGGACCCCTACACTTGCCGGGCTGGGGAGTTTTCTGATTCCTTGATGGCATCTACCTTGTCCGTGGTCCCTACCGTCCTCCTCGGTGGCTTCACAGGGCACTCTTTAAGGAAATTACCTGACCTTCCACAGTACAGATATAACTGCTGCTGTCTCCTTTTATCCCTTTCCGCTTTAGTCAAGGGGGATCTGACCCCCCCGATTTGCATTGGTTCTTCTGAACCTTCCGTTGTGCGGGCAATATTGTCCTTTGAACGCACATACATAGGGCGAGGGTCCGGTCTGGTTCGATCTGCTCTTCGGTCCTGCAACCTATGATCCAGTTGAACAACAAGGTCAATGAATTCTGAGCAGTCTTTCGGGGGGGGAGTTCACTACTTGTGCTAGAACATCCTTGAGCTTCCCCCGCAACCCTGATGAAATAACATGGTTCTCTTCTCCACTGGCCATTCTGCTTCAACTATGAGTCTATTGAACGTGGCTATGTATGTTAATATGTCTTAATTCCCTTGGCGTAGGGACAGAAGTTCATTGTCTAATGCATGCCCTTGAGTACGACGGGCGAACAGCTTTTCCATCTCCTGCTGAAAGCCCCTGAAGTCATGCAGCAAAGGATCGTCTTGGGCCACAAAGGGTACAGACCAGTCTGCGGCGCTACCACTCAGGTAGGATAGCACAAAAGCGACCTGTGATTGGTCATTCGGAAAGGCCCCTAGTCTACAAAGGAAGTGCAGGCGGCACTGGTTCATGAACGTTGCAAACCTCTTGGGATCCCCCGTAAATTGTTCGGGCGGGGCCGAGGGAACTGCCCCAGGAAGGGTTATCTGAACAGGATTGGCTGATGGTGCTGGCATCGAGGGCACGCTTCCCGGCAATGGTGCATGCCCTGCTTGTGACTGGAGAAGTTGCCGGCTTAAATCATCAGTGCGTTCTTTGGCTACTATCAGCTCTCTCCTCAGGGTGTTGGTCTCCTGCCTGGCTGCATGTACTTCGGGAAGTAGCTGCCCCAACATGTGGGCTAACTGGTCAGTTTCTGAGGTTTCCATGACTCCCAGGTGGATTTTGATGTGAGGCTTTGTGTTCTGTAACGCTCACCTGGTATCCACGGGGACGTCACTCAGCCTGTTCTGACCTCTTACGACCTCGAACCCTTCCATGGAGTCTACTCGACTGGAGACTGGGCCTGAAACACAGGATTGGTAGAGTTTAACTCCCTATTGTCTCTGTGTGCTTGAACCCCTTCTTCCCCGGGGTCCAATCCTTCCCTTTGATCCACAGCTCACCTTGTTTTCTTGGAACGTGTGCTCTCCATCCTGCTTTCAGCGCAGGGGCGCGTTGATTGATGCGGGCTCGTTGCTGCTTAGTTACTTCACTGGCAAGAGTCCGACAGGGAAGTATAATGAGTCTTTTGAACAGTTCTCTAACTTCGTTCCTTTCCTTCCTTAGATGATGGCCGGCGTCCAGGGATGGCGACGTGCTGCTGAGATGATTAGCGCTAAAGGTGAGTGAGAGCGCGATGCGTGATGCAACCCTTTCGTATTTGTATTGAACTGAGTTATTTTTCTGTGTCTTTTAGGTGCTGCGAGGTTTTCAGCGTGGTTGCCGGTTATGAAGAAGAAATACGGTGAGTAAGCGTGGTATGCGGCACCTCTAGATGTTTCCACGCTAACCTGGAGTGTCTTTTCCCTCTTGCAGATGGATGAGAAGTTCCGGAGACAGAGTTCCCCCAGAGCGGCTGGGATTCAGGTAAGCGTTTGAAGCTCGTACAGTCTTTGAAAATAAGCGAAGATTTGCTGAATGCTTACTAATGCCTTTTTTCTGTTCTTTTCCCTTTTCCTTAGGAAGCGGCGTGCCGGGATGGGAATGACACCGCCGAAGATGCCCGCAGAACAGAAGAAGCGATGAATGATGAGCAGAAGTGCCGCAAGGTAAGGCTGTTCCTAACTGTGTTCTTGTTCTTGCAGGAGCTGAGTGCAGAAGAAAGATGCAGGCCTACTGGAGACCGATCCAAACACGGTGAGTGTCATGCTGCAGGTGCAGAAAACACAAAGCATGTTTCTGAGCCTGGGCGTGGCTTAAATAGTCTCTGGGTATCCCAGGTGTCTCTGGGCAGAACCACACCCAAAAGACTAGAATGCACATGGAGTTCTGGAAACCGAAATATGTGGGGGCATCCATCTTGTCCCCATCAATGCATTACAAGTCCAATCCCCAATGTTATCCTATGGGAGTGAGCGAGTCTGGTGCCACAAGCGCCAAGTCTGACTCCAAGTGGGTCTTTGGAGGGATGGAGAGGCACTTGAGGGCCATGTAGGTGATCTTGGCCTGGCTCCAGCCTGACATCTTGGAGGGCTGGGGACATGAGGGGCAGGAATCATGACAATGACAGTCCAGCCATTCTCACCATGTGAAAATGATTTTGGTGGGATAAACATAACTATAGTTATTCATGAAAATGTGAGGTGGCCCTCCTTGTGAATTCCAGCGATATAAAAAGATGATTAAAGCATGCGAAGTATGATTGGTATGACGCCCATAAAGTGCCATGTTTCTCACCAATATAGTTCCGGAGTAAATGGAGAAAAACTGTATCTCTGCACAGGAATGACGTACAGACACCTGACTAGTCTCATGTGATTCACTGTAAAAAGTAGTTTTCAAAAATGTATTCCTATATGTAAAAATATGGAGATTAAAGGTACTTATCATGTGGAGATATTTTCAAGTCCCTGAAGCAGACTGAGCCCACCTGTCGAAAGTGAGATGATGGAGTTCTCTACTCCCCTAGTGACCCAAAGCACTCCCACATCCCCTTGTCATATCACCACAAAGGGGGGGGAGTGGGTTATTGGGCATTAACCAATCCCATCTGTGGGAATTATGACAAGCTAGTGATGTCATTTGCACTATAACTAAGTCAGCTTGCCTCAGAGCTGGACTTTTCCCACTAATTCCATGCCATGATCGGCTGCCGAAATCTGGCATGAACATCCCAGCAGAGAGAGGTCTAACCTTGCAGTGGAGCCAGGAGACATAGAGACTGATTGGGACCCTTGGAGGAAGGAGAGGAGACCTTTGGCTGACCCCCTTTGGGTGTCACAGCAATGCACCCTGACGTTCTCCGATGCCCAGTCCAGACCTCTCCTGTAAGTAGAAATACCCCAAGCCATAAATTGTGTATGCCCTGTATTATTTCAGCATTGTCTTAGATATTTCCCCATTGAAAAATCCCCTATTTGCCTGTGTATTTTAGTTATTTCCTTATTGAAAACCCCAGTTTGCCGGAGTAGATCCTTAGCATATTAACCAAAGTAAATCAATTAATTCCCCCATTGAAGTCACAGGGTCTGTGTTGTTGGCATTCAAAATCAACACTCTTTTCCCCAGTTTGTTATGAGCCAGTATAGTCATAAATATTTGCCAAAAGAATTAAACCCTAAGCCCTGCTTCCACGTGTGTGTGCAGGGTGTAAAAACAAAATTGTCCCTGTGTCCCCATTGTGCTCTGAAAAACGAATTTCCATTTGCATTTTCTTTCTCACATTGAATCTGTCATTCCAACCCAAAACCGATTTGTCCATGGAGTGCGGACTAATATTCCACAAAGCCCTGTGTGTCCTTTTTGGTGTAACAAAAACAAACTATATGCTTTCCCATTGCAACTGTGCTAGGTAATTTAAAACCGATTTTGCCATTCTGGTCTGACCATAATCCTCAAGCCTTGTGTGTCGTTTTAGGTGTAAGAAAAACAAATTTCCTTCTTTTCTATTCTTTCCCATAGCAGTGGTGCTAAATAATCAACAACCGATTTTACCATTGCGCTCTGAAAAACAAATTGTCCCCTTACCTTTCTCCCTGTCATATTGTTTCTGTGAATCATATCCTAAATCCGATTTTTCTCTTGTGTTCCCACTCCTTGCCACTGCCTTCCATTCAAAAGATTCAAGCCTAGTGGATGATTGGGGATTGGGGGGTGAGGGTTGCTGGGACCAAAGTATAATTCTGTTTGCAATCATTTTCATTGTGCGCTGGGATCTGTTCTTTGCTTGTATCGTGGGGTGATGTAAAAGGTAGCTATTGTAACTGCATAGTGTGTCATCTCTGTGTTGGTACGTTACTAAAAATAATATTTTGTCTTCTTGTTGCCACAACATTGGTGGCTGATGTAATCTGTTTGTTCTAATTTGCCTAAATAAATTAATTAATAAATATCTTATTAATACACACCGGCCTGGTTCCTAGTCCATTGTGGCACGGGGTATTCGTTGAGGTGGTGTGCAAGACGGGTTGGAGGCCTTATCAAAAGGGACCTGAATGATATAAATAAAAGCGTTTCTATTGTGCGCCACATTTATTGTAGGGGAAGGAAATCCCTGCCTTGCGTGTGACTGTATAATAAATTGTGACACTCCAGGGAGGAACTGCTTCAACCCACAGTCCTTCTTACCTTTTTATGTTCAGGTCTGACTGTGATTGACTGTACCGCGTATGTTGGTTCTGTGATGGGCTTTTTCATCCTTGCCTGATCTTTGTCGTGTCAGTAGGTAAAAGCACTGCATTTGGGTACTTTCTCGTTCCAGTATAGTCTGTGTAGAGGGGGTCTCCTACCCTACATAAATACATAGACATGTGGGGAACTACAGATGATGGAGTGGGGGGAGATGAGAGAAAGGACAGAAATGGAGGGGGTGCATACCACGTTCTCCCATGATAGTCGTCGATGGTCCCATAGCGGGTTTCCATCCCCATGAGATTCAGCAGCTGAGTACCAGCCCCAGGGGGGCTATCAGGTAGCGGCCTCACCTCACTGGCCTAATGGGAAGGGACCTCCTGCATGGGAACAGTGACAATACCCTGGGATTTATCACAGCTTGTGTTTCAGCACAATGGTGCCTGTACAGAGCATTTCATAACATTATTGAGTCCAGAAAGTGCATCTTTGCATGCAATTATGTATTTCCGTTAATTTTACATGTGGCATCCTATGTTAAAATGTGCAGTTATTACCCCGTGTCTCAGATAGCCTTGGAAATCCACAGACAAAGATACCAGATTAGGCGTTTCATTGATATTTTTAAACAAATCTATTTGCAAGCCTGGGATGGTTAAAACCAAGGGATGCCTATGGCTCTCTTGACTGTCCTGTGGGCTCTCTCCAACCTAGCCCAGATGTCCCTAATAATCATAATGTCACCTGACATATTGTAACAGAAGGTAAGCCCTACTGTCTAAGTCTTCTCTATTCTGGGAGGGAAACATAAAGGCCTTTTCTATCTATCGCCCTCGGGTATCTTTCTAAGGTATACTTGTGGTCTATGTTTAATGCCTGATGTCACTGGATTTTCTGTTCCAGTCTCCCCCCTTCACTCTCTAACTCTTTTAGCCCCTGTTTCTCCCTCCATATCCATCTATCTCTGCTTTCCTTCCTCTGTGATCTTCCTACAACCCCCACCTTCTCCGATTCAAGCTTCAATCCTCCTCCCCTCTCTGCCTGCCTCAACTCTTCTCCCCTCTCTCTCTCTACGCTTCCTACTTTTCGTCTCTTCTGTCCACATTCTCTCTCTCTCTACACTCAATCTACTATCTCCTCTTCTCTGTCCTGGTCTTATCACACTATCTCCACCTACCACACCCAACTACTTTCTTCCTGCTTCCCTCCACCCTCACCACTACTGCCACTACCGCCTTGCACTCTCTCACTCCTCCTACCCTACACTCTATCACTTACACTCACTCTATCTCTAAATCCCCTACACTTCTCTCTCTCTATTTCTCCCTCTCATCTTTCACACTCCCATCACTGTACTACACACAACTGCTACCACACTTTTCTTCACACAATACCTTATCTGCACTCTCACAAAACACAGCCACAGACTCCTCCGCATTCTGCTCTACAGTCGGCCCTCTGCCTGACTCAGATGAACACATGTCAATAACCTTCATGCTGGCTGGGCTTTTGTGGCCCAGCCAATCCCCTTACAACACTCACCCCAGCTCCCATTTGCCTTTCTGGTCACAAGCTCCCCTTTGCCAATATCTGACTAAACTATCCCTCTGAACGTATTTTCACACACAGCGAGTACAGGTAGAGATTACTGAATTTATTTAGTTATTCTCTTTCCTTCATAAACTGTCAGGCCCTGCAACCAAAACTAACTCTGCCCTCAGTGTTGTTTCGAAGCCCTAGGTCCTTGTGATGTACCGCCTATCTAGTGTGAGGGGACAGGAAGAGGCTGACCCTATTTCTCAATTCTAATCTTAAAGGAACACAAAGACACACAATGCTATGTTCCAAGTTCTAGCAGAAACACTTTATTACTTTAATGTTTCTACTTTGTAGAACTTCACGTTTAAAAGTTATTATAAAAATGTGGACGAATGTGGTGCACATAGTCTTAGGATGGGGTCTCCAATTGTTGCTTGGAAATCTCTCCTTATTTCTGGCCGACCGATTTCAGTGGCTTTTGTCAGTGTTGCCACTTTCTTCAGGACCTACAATGCTCACTTTATTCGAAGAGATTTGGATGTCTGCTCCAGAGATTTCTAGTTGTGTATATATTTGTATTTGTTGTTGTTAATCTTTCTCCTACACACATATGTTGCCTGTAGGGAGACAGGAATGGGTGGAGGGTGACAAAACGGTATGTGTTAATTATTTTTGTCATCCAGCACTCTCTGTATTCTTTTAAGAGATTTCATATTTATTCTTTAGAAGAACATATGTGCTTACCCAATATTCAGGTACACCTAGTGCCTGTTTCAGCGGGCAGTAGGGCGGTCCTGGGGTTAAGAAGTGTTGGTAATCCCTAGATATAATTAAAAAATCATATATGAGGCTATTTAGGGAGGGTTTGCATGGTATACTGTTTGCATGGTGGTCATTTGTAGAGTTTGTCAAATGTAGTAAGCCCTCCTGATGATCCACTGAAATCGCAGTGGAGAAACACGTGTAGAGGTTTCATAATGTCTTCACTGTAAATGCTCCGAGAAGTTTCAAATTACTAAAAAGACTGCATTTAAGTCAAAGCAAAACTCAGGACTCTGTGAGAATTAAACTATTTTGTAACCGCCCTAAAAATTGCGAGTGTCTTTCCTTACATTGCAAGTTGGCGCATTTTGGACGAACCCCCCAAGTGATACAATTTGAAAGAATATTGGGCAGCCACAATATTGGGACATTCACTTTGCTGACAACAATCTCTAAATACTCAAATCTCTAACCTGGATTCGCCAATCTCGTTGACTATTGACTGCCACCTCCCTTATATAACTCAAAGTACATTGCATTATTGGCTAATGTCAATAATGTCTACTATGTACATTTGAGAATATCTGAGTGAGGAAGAGCTTGGTATTGGGTTTAGAGGTTAGCTGGAAGTTGGGGTCTCTGCATTGTGAGCTTGGGCCACTTCATCATCGGCCAGAAAACTGTACATTCACCCAAGGCCCAATGTTGCTAGTCCTTCACTGCCCCACATATATGAAACCTTAAACATTCACATGGTTACTCACAAAAGCTGCTCTTCCATCATATAAATGCCACTATTGCAATGAGGGTGCATAGTTATATTGTATCAGGCCTGTTGCACTACCACCAAGGGTTGCAGAAGGATCCTTTGTTGAGTTCCGTAAATATAAAGAAGAACAAATAAATAATGGCAAACCCATCTGTGACAATGGACTCTCAACTTGTCCGCATTAGCCTCCCTCCTGAGCCCTACTGAGCCCGAACAGCCCGAACTGCGGAGAGGCTGAAGTGCACGGATATGTGGGTCTCAGATTTTGCATGGGAAGTGTTTCTCTGCAGTTTGGCAGGCTATGGCACCCCCAGGGTCCCAGCGCACCACATCACTGCATCTCCCACTAAGCTGCTGAGCAACTGATACCACCATCAAATAGGTACTTTTGATAAACATACAAAACAACACTGTAAGTATATTAAACACAGTTATGGGTTAAAGAAATGTTACCTACTACCTAAAAAGGCTAGCATTCTAGTATACTCTCAACAGGTAAGTACTATATACAATAAAGGTGAAATAAGGGAGAAAAAAGGGTTTACTAATTAGGCAGATATTAAAAGTCACTGCTCAGGCAAGTCATGAAAAAGCAATACATACTAAATCCATTAAAAACATAGTCCATCCTGCCAAATGCAGAAAAAACAAGTAGCAATGCTTTCATACAGTTCAGATACTTTGGTAATGTTACAGACTAAGAAGCATTGATATATTCTTCTAAAAAGAATATAATATCACTGATGCCTTTTAAAAATACACTGACTGTACAGGCATATTAAGGGACCCAATCAGGGCGAGGGAAAATGTAATAGTCAAGGTAAGTACTTACTACAATAAGAAACATGAGGACATCCTCACTTCTTTTCCCCCTGTAAGGGACCAACCAGGAACACACATCCCCATTTTGTTAATATAGACACATATCAGCCTCATTTTGTTAACACAGACACGTATCAGCCTCAGCTGTGTACTGGGACGAGGACAGCACGAGTAAGCTAAGGCAGGACTACCGCTCTAATGGTGAGCGGTCTAGTCTTTGCTGGACTCATCATGGTGGTGGGAACTTTAAAAGCTGACATCCTTTTGGAAATGGAGTCATCTGGGGAAGCAGGGCTATGGAAAGCAGCTGGGAGAAAGAGCGAGAAGCTGCACAGGAAGGATAGACCCCGTGGCGGCCAAGGACCTTGCAGAAAAGCTGTAATATCCAACCGTTGAGTAAACCAAGAAGGGGGAACACCGGGCTGGCAGACGCAAATGAAAACCATGCAAGGAACATTGATTTACAACGAAGGGCAAGCCCATATAAGTACTTTGAAATACTGAACGAATTGAAAACAAATAGGAGTACTTTTGAATACCAAACTAAATGAAAGCAAATATGAGTACTTCTGAATACCGAATGAAGTGAAAGCTATTATAAGCACTTTGGAATACTGAATGAAGTGAAAGCTATTATAAGCACTTTTGAATATCGATTGAACTGAAAGCAAATAAAAGTACTTTTAAATGCCGAACAGAACGGATGCAAGTGTTGAGCATTCTTGAACACTGAGCAGAGTAAAATAAAGTTTGGGAATCTGCCTGATACAAGGAACTGTGCATTAGATGATAAAGTATATGGTAAGCAAGCGTTGGCAACAGCCAAAAAAATTCAAGGAACTGTATATCATGTGGAAACAAACATTGGCAGAGCCAGGACAATGCAAGAAATTGTGACCAATGCATAGTGGCCAAACATGCCACGACACAGTGTCAGGAGAGTGTGACACAGATGAAAGAATCAAGCATCACTGTCAAGTTGAAGCAGTGGCATAGAGTTGATGGAAAACGAGTCAAGAAGGGGTATTGGTTGCATGAACTGTAATGGGTGGACGGTGTGGTCCGAGAACTGCACCTAGGCCGAGTGCACCCCTGTATGGAACAGCCACTGAAATCACCTATAATGAAGCTGGTGCTTAACAACTATCTCTTATATGGTTTTGAAGCCAAGAAACTGAACTGCCTATGTGAACTAGTGAAAAGTGACAATATCATAAGAACTGGGAATTGTCCTAGGGAATTATGTTGTTTTGAAAAGCTGGAAGACTTGAACTCTTGGGGAAGGGAACCCCTATGTCTTTTGAACTTGCGTCAGGGAAGCTGTTTGCAAGCCAAGAGCTGGAAGAAGCTCAGAACTTTACTTTGAACATTGTTTATTTTGTCGCTGACATCCCTACACATTGTATACAGTTAGAAGTGAGGGCAAGTATAGGTTCTGGACAAAGACAGACTTTTGCTATGGACTTCCTGACACAGACTGTCCTTAGTTTATTGAAGTGGGGAAATCCCACCTTAGTATAGGACAAGTTAGGCTTTATCCAACCGTACATTCAGAGAAAAAACAAATTGTTGATCAAACTTGAACCTTTTGTCTTTGTCTGCTTCATGATGGCTTCACACTACCGACAGGTGCAGCAGAGGTGGTAACTGGCAGGCTGGGAACCTGAGTGACCCCCCACAGCAAAGAAACAGCCCAAGGTTTGAGTACCAGCAGGCTTGGGAGCGTTAGCTGCAAAGTGAGCCTAGGCTTGGAGGTGCATTGTATAGCGCCGTGAGTGGGCAGAGGAACACCTCTGCACACAGTGCCAGGAGACGCTGGAGGGGCACCACTAACTAATGGTTCGGTGTTTAAGTAGTAGGGAGAGAGTACTAAACGTGGTAGCTGCACAGGATTTGGCCGTAGGTGCATAGGAGGGACTGGGCCCCAGAAAAGAGTTGAGTAGATGGCGGTTGGTATCTTTGGTCAGTGTAACTTAAACCCAAGTTGAAGGCAGGGCCCAGACAAGAGGATACCAGCAGAGATGACTCCCACAAAGAAGAGGACACTGCAGCAGTGAGCAGGGGCAGACTGGGAACCAAAAGAGGCCCTGAAAAGAATATTCAAAGCAGCTCCATATAACACATTTTGAGCAAGCCCAAGCCATTTACTATAGGAAAATGTGGAAATATAATAGGTAACCACACACACGAGGCCCATGATGCAGAGGCCCACTGGGAAATCTCCAGAGTTATGATATGATATGGCATTTATAACGCACCTAAACACAAGTGTTTCAAGGTGCGACGAGGCAAGGGAGGGGAACAAAGGGAAGACAGAGACAACCATCTTACTAGGCCAGGTGACATTGAGATTGTGCAAGTGCAGGGGAAGGGATAAGGGGAAAAGTGCAAGGGGGAAGGGGCAGTGCAGTACATGGGAACGACAGTAAAAATAAATAAAGAAAGCAAAGTAAAAATGCGGCCAGCTGGTGGCAAGTGCAAGTGCAGACATCAGGTGTCAAGTGCTGGTAGGGGGCTGTAGGGATAGAGAAACAGTCCCCAAGTGCGGGGGATGCAATTGAGGCAGTGCAGGGGTGCAACTGGATAGGGAGGGGACCTGGGCCCGAGATCAGAGGGTAGCCAGGTGACCAGTGCAGTTTCAGTTTCAGTCAGGAGTTCAGCAGGAGAGAGGAGGAGAGAAAGCAGAAGGAAAGGGGAAGGTTTGAAAGTGCTTCCTGAACCGGAGATGGTTCTCCTCAAGTTTCAGAGAGGCAGGGAGGCTGTACCAGAGGGAGGCCCCAGCCGAAGAAAGATCTACCACCAACTCATTCTTTGGAAAAGCGACTGACCGTGTGGGAGTTGGAGGAGGATGAGCGAAGTGCTTGAGAAGGAAGATATTTAGGAAGAGAGAGCTGAAGGTATTGAGGCCCCAGAAGGCCTTTTGGACAATGCAGAGGGTTTTGAAATTAATCCTCGCAGCCACTGGGAACCAGTACAGAGATTTCAGTCCTGGAGAGGACTGGGCTTAAGGCCAAGGACAAGTCTCGCAGTCCTGTTCTGGATGAGTTGCAGAGGGCGGAGAGTAGAATCAGGCAGATTTAGAAAGGGGCTGTTCTAGTAGTCCAGCCTAGAGAGAACCAGAGTTCTGGAGACCGTGAGCTTCTGGGGGAAGGAGAGGAAAGGAAGAATACCTCTGAGGAGGTGCAGCTGGTAGTGTGACTTCTTAGAGACGTCAGAGATGTGAGGAGAGAAGGAGAGTGTGGAGTCGAAGATGACCCCAAGGTTTTTAGCCTCACAGGTGGGAGCAGGATGAGAGGCAAGAGAGGCCGGCCACAGAGTGACAGGAAAGGAGGGAGCAGGTGTGCCGATGAGGAGAATCTCGGTCTTACTGGCATTAAGGCAGAGATCATTGGCGGCACACCACTCCTGGATAGCAGACAAGGGCCCTCATTTCGAGTCGGGCGGTAGGGGATACCGGACACCGGTAAGGAGACCGGTGCCGGTAATCCCCTACTGCCCAATTCCGAGGTCCAATAACGGGAACCGTAAAGGACGTATGGTTAGACCACACGTCCCTTACGGGTCCTGTTAGGGGACCAGGGTGCAAATAACGGGCTTGCCATTCGCGAGCCCGTTATTTGCGCCCTCCCCATTCCCATTGAGCCCTATGGGGGCTCAAATGGGAAAAGGGAATGGTTTGTTCAATGGGGACTTACCGGTCCCTCCAGGGTCGGAATGGACCGGTAAGTCCCCATTGAACAACACCGGAGGCGGTACCGGTATGGGAGGCAGCCATGGAGCTAATTGCTCCATGGCTACCACCATACTCGGAATGACCCCCAAACAGTCAGAGATGAGAGAAGGAGAAGAAGTGGCCGAAGGGAGTCTGAAAATGAGTTGCATGTCATCCGCATAGCACTGAAAGTTGGGACATAGAGCAGCAATGCGGTGGGCAAGGAGTGCCAGGCACTGGTTGAACGGCCAGGGAGACAGGTTAGACCCCTGGGGAACACTGCAGGTAGAGATGGAGAAACAGTTGAGGAAGGACCCAATTTGGACCTGGGAGGGTCAATTAGAGAGGAAATAAGTCAGCCAAGCCAGGGCCTGATCAGTGATACCCAGGTTATGACAGAAACGGTTGAGCAGGATGGCATGGTTGCCCGTGTCAAAGGAAGAAAAGAGATCAAGTAAGATGAGGACACAGGGGGTGTTGGAATCGAGGTTGGAAAGCAGGTCTTCATGGATGTTCAGAAGAGTAGTTTCCGTGCTTCTGGCAGCTCTGAAGCCAGACAGAAGGTCATGGAGACAACCAACAGATTCAGAATGACGATTAAGCTGGGAGATGGCCAGTTTTTCCAGGGGTTTGCCCAGGAAGGGAGTGATGGAGATTGGGCGATAGTTAGCTGGGCAAGATGGGTCGGCAGTGGGTTTCTTAAGAAGAGGGTGCACAAGGGAGTGCTTCAGGGGGGAAGGGAAGACTACCGTGGCGAAGGAGTGGTTGCATAAGTCAGCCAGAGCAGGGGCGAGGGTGTCAATGTGGTCCTTGATGGTTTTGGAGGAACAGAGGAGAATCTGTTGTGACGAGACTTTCATAGATCAGACTTGTCTAGAAACCTTGTCTGGGGAGAAAAGGGGAAAGGCAGAGAAGGAGGGAGGAGAGGTAGCCAAAGAAGGGCCAGAGGAAGAGCAGGGAGTAGAGGGGGCAGGTGAGAGAAAGAGAGAGAGGACAGGATGTCCTGAGTTTTAGAGATTAAATGAGAAGCCAGGGCCGTGCAAAGGTCCTGGGAGGGGACAGGAGAGATAGAGACTGCAGCAGGATTGGCCAGGTCCTTGCAGATTTGAAAGAGTTCGGCCGAGTTAGATGCTGCAGAGACGCAGACTTGGAAGTGGGCTCTCTTGTTGGTGTGGAAAGAGAGCCGCTATTGCCTTTGGAGCAGGCGGCAGGCCAGTTTGTGAGAGGATGTACCGGAAGCACGCCATTTCCTCTAAGTCAGCCCGCAGTTGCATTTAAGGGTGATGAGATCTGAGTCGTACCAGGAGTTGCTCTTGGCTTTGGGCTTCAAGCGGATCCTCATGACAGGGGCAAGAACATCGAGAGTATCAGATATAGCAGAGTGGAGCATGGAGAGGGCTGTGTCAAGGTGTGAGTCAGCCAAAGGTGGGGGGAGTGAGAAAGTGGTGGCGAAAGCCTCAACTGACACATTCTTCATGGGTCGGATAACCGAGAAGGTAGGTGGCAGTGCTGGAGTTGGCTTGGCGTGGGAGGTGGCGAGAGTGAGCTGGGAGGAAAGGAGAAAGTGATCACTCCAGGAGAGAGGAGTGGTAAGAGGGATAGAGAGGGGAAGGTCTGTAGAGATCAGAGCATCACGGGTGTGTGCCCTGCAGAGTGAGTCGGGCCAGAGGGGAGGATAGAAAGTGAGAGAGAGTCGCAGAGGTCGCGAAAGATCCAGAGGAAGGACAGGAAGCATCCAGGTGGATGCTAAAGTCGCCAAGAAGGAGTTGAGTGGTGGTCGAGACCAGGAGGGAAGAGGAGAGGTCCGCCCACTCAGAGAGGAAGGAGGAGATCTGACCAGGTGGCTGATAGATGGTAGCCATAGCAAGGGAATGGCTAGGAGAGAGAGCCTGCAGACCAGGCATTTGAAAGAGGAGTAGGCCTGCCTAGGAATGACCGAGGCAGGAATCCACTCTGGGAAGATCAGGGCTATACCCCCTCCGGTTGGACCAGGGCGCGGAGAGGATCTTGTAGCCGTTAGGGAGGAGAGTGCCAAAGCTCATGACAGAGCTGGCCGTGAACCATGTCTTGGTGAGACCGAGGACATTGAGGTCAAGTTCTTCCAGGAGGCGGCAGATGTCAGTGCAGTGCAGGCCAGTCCACCCCTGGTGGTGATAGCAGCAGGAGTACTTATGAGGCCACAGCCAGGATCACAGGCAGCTCCGGAGTTTACAAAGGATCAAGACAGGCAGCAGGAGACAGTCCCACAAGGAACACAACAACTGGAGGTATGGGAGGACACACTTTGAAAAACGTAACAAAGTTATGTTATGTCATAGCTGAGTTCCACTGCATGGTTTCCAAGGGCTAAAACAGATTTAAAAAATGGGGGGTGCGTGAAGTCACTGGGGAAAGAGGGAAAATTGAAAGATACCTCTGCTGTTGTGTTTCTGTGTGTAGACTGGAGGTACCCTGAGCTCTGCATGTGGGTCAGTTTTGAGGTGCTCCGTGTCGAGAGCAGGGAGGCATTTCTATTCAACAGAGAACTTTGCTTGCCCATAGTGGTAGGGTGAATTGGCCCGTGGTGTGGTATGTAAGTTGGTTGTAGAAGTGTAGTGTACTGATGTGTGCTGTCTGTAGGGCCTACAATTGCAATGTGTGTATGGCTTGGTTGGTTTATCTATCATGTTGGTACATAGAATTTGAGCATGCTAGTGGGAGGACCATTAATCAAAAAGTATTAGAATTCATAGAAACACATGGAAAAAGGCCTTACAAGCTGGTGTGCTCCCTGTGGTCCTGCCATTAGCCTCTTGCAGATAGGTACCAATTCACATTCTCACATTGCCACTGTCAGATATATTCTCTCTCTCTCTCTCTCTCTCTCTCTCTCTCTCTCTCTCTCTCTCTCTCTCTCTCTCTCTCTCTCTCTCTCTCTCTCTCTCTCTCTCTCTCTCTCTCTCTCTCTCTCTCTCTCTCTCTCTCTCTCTCTCTCTCTCTCTCTCTCTCTCTCTCTCTCTCTCTCTCTCTCTCTCTCTCTCTCTCTCTCTCTCTCTCTCTGAAATATATGTGCAATAAGGATCTCAAATTGGAAAAGGCAGGAAGGCGGAATAATGAAGACACCACTCATTACCATCAGCTAAGTGCTAAAGATTAAGGGAAGCAAGAACCTTTGGTTCAGAGAAACAGCGGCTTGTTATGAAGACCACAGGCACCCCTTTCAACTCTCTTAGTAGGAGGTTAGCAGGCTAAGTGCCATCTCAACGCTCACTCCAACTTGCTCAGGTAACTTTTGAACACTGTCGGGATTCCAAGTTAACAGAGTGAAGTCGCTCTTATTTCCATTGGTGGGCCTTCGCACCAGAGACAGTGCAGCCCTCTCAGACTGGGGCCTTGGATGGGAAAGGGAGTCTTTCAAATATCTGGGGATGCAGGTCTTCTATGACATTGAATAAACATTTGTTTACAACACAGGGCGGGCGCTCTCAGGTATAGGGGACTCTGTGCAGTTTTGGAGGAAGCTTCCCATCTTGTTGATGGGTAAGGTGGCTCTCTGCAAGATGGTGGTGCTCCCTAGATTGCTACATTTCTTTCACAAATATCCTGTATGTTATTAAACAGGTGTTCTTCAGAAATTTAGATAGGATGCTAGGGGAGTTACTTTGACACACAGGGAGGAGTAGGGTGGCCATGACCACGTTAAGGCATATACGAGAGGAAGGGGGACTGAACATGCCCGATTTTGAACTTGACTTCATTGCGGCACAATAGCAGTCTATAGCCTACTGGAACACGGTCCCAGGGGGGTTAGCGGGGTAGGTAAGGGGTTACTAGGAGGGATCACAGGAGATAGACAGGACATGGAATTGTTGTGGAACCCCATTGTGGGAATGGGGGAAACAAACATCTTTAGAGTAGTGAGGGAAGTGTGGAAAAACTGTTACGGAGGTTAAAAGTCAAAGGTTTGTATGATGGGGGAATGCCGATCGGATTCGATACAAGTATTAGGATGGTGTTGAGGAGCATTGGGCTGTTTGACCTGAAGGAGAAGCAGTGCACCACAGTGGGGGGCCTTTTTGCAGGAGGAGCATCTGCGCAGGCAAGGGGGACAATGAGTTGGAACTCGACTGGGGTCAGTTATTGAACGAGCTGACATCCACTCAAGAACTCAGGCCCCCCCATGAACTGAAATGGCTTATTAGAGGTAGGGGAGGGGAGGGAATGAACACATCTGTTAAGGTAAGTTGGGGGGGGACTCAGGGATTCAATGAGAGACATTGTGAACTAATAGTAAGCCGTGTGAAATTGTCTGAAGGGGTTGGAGGGGAGGTGTGGGAGTTACATCCTGGTATGGGGAGATTGGGAGGGGGGTAAAGGGGAGGGAAGAGGACGTAGGGGAGTTTTATGTTGCCTGGTCACGGTATGTTGTATTTCATAAAAAGTTTAATAAAAATATATTTTTTAAACTTGCTCAGGTGCTGTGGCTTTTGCCCACCAGGGCATCGGACAGCATTTGGCTTTTTTTTTCTCCCAAAAGTCTACCCACGTGCCTCCCACAAACCTCAAACTTCTCTCAGACTGTGCACACAGCTACAGGCTAAAATTAAATTAAATAAACCTCGCCTTCACCCCTTCCCCCCCACACCTCCCTTGCTGCCACTCTCCATCCCTCACCTGCTCTTGAGCATGTTCCATAATTTCAGTTTCAGAATGATGCTGAAACTCTGCCTGGTTTGTTTCATGGTGAAATGAGGAGCAGGAAAGATAGACGGTAAAGTCTAGATTCCTCAAAGTGCCCTGTAAACCTGGGTGCTCCATCGCTTAGGCCTAGAGAGGTGCTGCGGCTGCAGGAAGGTGAAGAGAAACATGCTGACAGTAAAAGAGAGAGGGTTGGGGCAGGGGGGATAGGACGGGCAGCCCAGTAAAACTGTAATCCCGAGTTTGCAGTATCTCTTGCCCCTTATTTAGTACTGTTCTATGCCCAAGCTAATAGGAAAGTAGAACAAATTAATGATGCCAGTGAATGAGCAGGTAAGCAGTATTTAATTGTCTTTAGGAGCTTCCAGAGATAGGGAGGGGCTATCAGGCACTCTCATATTCCCATGTTGTGAATTGTCTCCACAGGGGGTCTCCAGGTGCCTGTATGGAACCATCAACAGCTATGTGCATTACAAAAGGTGTGTAAAGAGGCAGGGAGCTGCCTCTCTGGAGCAAGGTAGCTTTCACTGGTTTGTAACTCAATTTGTACACATTTACACAGGCTGGTAGGATTACTCGGTTGAGTGTCAAAGATTGAGCGTGCCTACTTTTGAAGCTAGTTCCAAAAGCCACACAAAGGCATACATGTTATCCATGTGGGCTTCTTTTTGTTGTTTGGTCATTTTCAACCTTCCTATGACGCACATTGACAACAGTAAATCTGACCTAGTTCATGTATGTGTGTCTGCAGGGGAAAGTTGCAGCCTTTGTTGCAAACTATGTCCACTGCCAGACTCATGATAAAAAGGAAAAGTGTACATTGCACATAGGTGACCGTCTATTTTTGCACTTTAATGCAATATGGACCGCTCTCTGCAATGTTCATAATTTGTACTAGGAAGTGCAGAAGAAAATGTGAAAACAGCCAAACTCACTTTCATGCTTTTTTGCACACATTGTAGTGCAAAAGGAGCAAACGCCTCCTGCAAGGTACGCTTGCAAGAGGCATTTGCAATGGATCCCTAAGGAATCTGCCTGCTTTTAGGCCCCACTAAAACAGGTGGATTCCTTAGGAATCCATTGCTTTTAAGAAGCATGAAAATGTCATGCTGCTGTGAAACCACATGGTTTATAAAGGCAGAGCGGGAATGATGCACGGCAGGCAAGGTCATTCTATTCCATGCCTCCGCTCAGCCTCCAGAAACCATGAAAAGGCCCCAAAGCACAAAAGTAGGTTTTAAGCCAGGCGTAACAATTTTATACCTGTTTTTTGCATCAATCTTTACTCTCTGGGGACTCAGAAGACCTTTGCGACTACAAGAATGAATGGAAAAGTGAATATTTGTAAAAGAGAATCATTTAATCAGTCATACCAAGGAAGGGGTTGGGTACGCTATCCTGGGCTGTATGGAAACCGATGTAGCAGGAGCGAAGCTAAAAGTAATGTAAAGTTAAACAACTGGCGCAGCATTTCAGAAAAAAAACAAGCTGCCACAACCTGCAGGGACGTAGCATACAGAAAATTGAGAAGACAGCAGACTGATCATACAAACGTTATTTTTACCCATCAGTGCCAGCAAGATATTTGGCAAGGCAACCATCCAGAATGATGTGTTAAAATGTTAATTACATCCACTTCCTCTTTCAAGATTTCACCATTGGGGGGAGAAGCTAGGGTATGTGGACTGCAATATGGTGGCACTTACCTGAGCTACGTTCAATGTGCCTGTCTCTCTTGGCAACTGGGCCTCAGTCACGCAGTAGGGAACATGGTCGACCCGGAGAGCCCCGTAAGAGGTGGAATGATGCAGAGGCTGCAGGCTTTGTTGCTTCGACCACAATACCTTTTTGAGAAGCCCCACATTTAGGCACTCTGACTTTCTCCCAACGCCTACCCCTTAGGAGAAACACATTGAGAGTAGCAGATCCCATAAGGGAACTCCTCCTACAACTGATCCACTAGAAGAGCCATTGAAGCCACTGGGGAAGACCCACACATGCAGCGCGGAAATGGAAATTAGAGCCTTTCCCATTAAGGGAACAATGGTGCAACAGTCCAATGAACCCGACGAGTGAAGAAAAATATTCTCTTCCTGAACACAGACTGAGGCAAACAGTCCATCCTGTGATATGCACTCTCACGCTTAGTAGAATTCCTGTAGGTACAGAGTTTTGCTGAATAAGGAAGAAGTGATATGCGTGAATGATATGCGTGATAAAGTAATCTGACAACAGCAAGTTCCCCATGATGGAGATGTTGTAATGAATACAGGTAGCTTCCCTGACTTATAAGAATATTTCCTGACCCCAAATACACATGCAGACGGAACCGAGAGACACTGATTGACACAGGCAGGGCAGCAAGGATCCAAAGGAGAGGGGAGGAGATGCCAGACATGTCCATTCCGTCACAATAATCCAAGATTGCTGCAGGGCCAGGTCCCTTCGAAACCACCTGACCACACCACATCGTCCAGTCACAACAAAAAACAACCCTCATTACACAGGTGTTCTCAATGTCCTCAAAAAACACCAGTTTCCCACACTGCCAGTCTTGGTTGTGGCATAATTTGAGTAGGAGCCAGAGGAAGGAGTTTGGTGGAGATTGGTGAGGGGGAGGAGAGCAGGAGGAGAAAGCTAGTGGTTTGAGGGAGAGTCTGCAGGAAGCTGAAGAAGGAGAGAGATGTCCTCAGGGGGATAGGAGCTGTTGGAAAGTGCAGGTGGTGGACCATCAGAGAAGCAGAGAGAGGGTGAAGGAAGATGGAGAAAAATAGGCGTCATCAAGAAGAGATGGATTGTTGCTGAGTGGAGAAGGTGGAGGGTCAAGAAAAGAAAGAGTTGTGGGGAGGTTGGAGGAGGCTCAATGGCATCTAGAAACAGGGGGGAGGTTGGCTAAGAGGAGCCATGCAGAAATCAGTAGACAACGAAGGGGTTGAAGGTGGATGGCATTAACATTAGTGGAAGAGAGAACTAGAGGAGTTGAAAGGAGGTGTGAGTTTATGCCATCGCATCTGGGTCTGGGGGCATATGCTAGAGGAGGTCAGTGAGTCGGTATCCCAGAGACCAGGACACTAGAGCAGGAAGGGGATCACCTGACTGCGAACACTGCAGGTCCGCCCTAAAAGTCTGTGAGAGCGTGTCAAGGCAAGGATTAAAGTATCAATTGGATACTCAAGCAGGGGACAGATCCCCTATAGATGGGAACTGTTGTAAAAGACTTTCTTTGTGATTTGCGGCTAGGAAGCTTTTCTATCTTTACTTTAATAGTTGGTCAGGCATAAACTCTTTGTTTGCTGGAGGCTACTCTTGTGTCAGCCTATTTGTACCCTGACCGGCCAAACTGTCACACAGGTTACAGCTTAAATTCTATTTGTAGTTAAAAATGCATGGGTTCAGAAACTGTATATCATTTGTGTTTTAAAATAAATGTCTTTAAATAAAAGGAGAGACAAAGTACAATGCTTTTCCGCCCTTAAATGGCTAAATAAAATATGGGCAGACATGGCCTTTAAATACAGTAAAAAACACATTACACTTTTCAAACAAGATCATGAGAAAATAAAGTTTTACAACTATCACAAATGTACCGTTCATGCTTTCATTTTCTCCTGCATCTCTCTCAAGCGTTGAGACATTGAAGATATTGGCAAGGCTTATGTGGGCCCAGGCAAAAGGCATGCGGTATTTTCCCAAACGCTGGCAAAAGGACTCAGCTTGAGACTTCAGCTTTTCAACCTTATCTTTACTCTAAGGAAAAAAATACAAATATTTTATGCTACATTTTGAAGCCCTTACAAAAGAATATGTAACTTGAATGGATGATTACAAAACAGCACATCAACAAAAAAGCATATTTTGAATAACAAGGCACAGCTGTCTCCTTTAGGCTGTCTACTGTAATTACAGGAAGGGCTAGGTGGTGTAATCTGCTATTGCTAACACAAGGAAGGGTGCAGAGTCCTAAGAGCACCTTAAGGAAGTGCAGAAACATCCCCCTCTTGCTTCTCCTTGGGTACTTCATAGGTATTGGTTAATACTGCACAATTAATCACATTACCACAGGAATCATTAACACAGGAAACATACCACAGGGGCATTATGATATCAGCTATTCAAAGGACGAATTGCTTGTTTCCTGGTGAATAGCTGTATACATACTTCTGTAAAAAGCCTGAAATGTTCATGCCCAAGAAATCATTGGTATCTTGTCACCCTTCAAAGTGGTACTGTATTACCAAACTCCACATAAAAAGAAAACAACCACTCATATACTGGGGGTGGCATTAGAGGGAGTGGGATTAAAGTTTTAATACAATGCTTCCAAGTCGTGAATTTTACTGATCTTTGTGAGAAAATAAATGCTGAATACAAAAATAGAGATTTATTTACATTTTCGCACATTTCCCCCACAATTATATGGGTGTGAGCTACCCAGATCCCCCACCCAATACTCCCCTTGTATTTGTATTATACTAAACCCCCCACATACAATTAGGAGAAAATGTGCATTTTGCAATTCAGTATTTTTGTCTTCAGCATTTTCGTTGGCGCAATGATGACATGATACGCATTAGGGCCTTATCAGGAGTCTGGCACTGGATTACGAGTAACGGTAATTGCATTGGGGTAGTAGCAACAGAAACAGACGAAAATGGCCGTTATGGGGACATTTTTATCTCCAGCAAAAAGATGGAGGTAAAACTCCCACTTACGCCCGACTCATGATTAGGCCAACCCTCATATGTGGCGGTAATAGCGTTACTGCCGCATTTAAGGTTTATGGCCAACTCATGATGAGGCCCATATATGTGTGGATGGAACAGACGAAATACAGACGATTTGTAGCCAGAGGAACCCAAGAGAAACTGCAATACTTTAGATGCCAGCTCTACAACAGTAGACTGGAGCATATGTATGCAGCACAACAATTATGTGCCAGATAGAAAACTGGATACACTGCAGACATATATATATTCAATGAAAAAACTTTGTTAAAAGGACGTTATGGTTACAAGTAAAACCAAAAAACCACAGAAATTTGCCAGTTATGGTAAGCTAAGCAACCATAACTTGCGCCAGCACCGTGCACTGCTAAGCCTAACACCCAGGACATCAAAGATGACATCACAAATGTCATTGATGACATCACTGATGACATCACATATCTGGGCCACTTGTTTTTGTTCACTGACATATATAGGCCAGGTGGTTTTGTTCACTGGCAGTCAGAATAATGAAATTTTAAAAGGTGCTATATATCTAGACGTTAACCTTGTCATGTGTTCTTTAAGTACTTTCCTTAGGGTTTGGTCTCAGCTCATGGTGCACATAAATGGGGAAATGAGCATGCCTCAAACACACAATTCATTTGTGTACATAAAGATACTTTAATGTCATTAACTTTTGTGATGATGTTGTTTCCTTCTTCCTTACTTTAGTTTCCCTGTATGTGCCTCTGATGTGTATGCATTGTGGTGCTTCATATGCATTGTTTGTACCAGCACAAGTGGTGTAAATCTTGAATTGTTAGCTAGTTATTACATGTTTAACATTACTCAAAACTCTGATGAGGTAACATTCATTATTGTACTATCCAAAATTACAAGATTATAAATAGTGCACTTCTATGGTGCATGCTGCAGTCATTGCCTATGTTTATATATGATTAGGTTTCTGTATTAACAACAACACTCCAATACAATGATTTTAGATGAGTACATTCTTTAATAGACACCTATTCCTACTCATTATTAATTAACAATCTAGTACACAGTACATACTTTTAGAAAAACTGCTATTTATCTTGAAATGGCATCAGCTAATGCCATCCCTCCTCCCCAAGAGCCACCACCACTGCTGTAATCAAGGAGCATGAGAAACACTGCCCCTCCCTTAGAAATAACACACGTGCAACATTTCCCTCTGTCCACCTACCCCTCCATATTAGTGTTTGGTGCCTCTTCTCTCATTTCCCTCCCCACCTATCGTTCTTAGCTCTCCTGCCAAAAAATAAAATACATCCAAAAACAAAAAAAGAAATGTTCCTTTAGGAACCACCTTTCACAGTTAAAAAATAGAACTAAAAAAAATGTATAGACTCCATCTACTTTATATTTCTCAGCAAAGTACATAGACTCAATAAGATTTTCCAACATTGCCATTTGCATTTTGTGTTATGCTAATGGTAATGTTGTGGCGTTCATCCTCCGTTCCAGGGACTGGAACAGTGGATACCGGCCTGGCAGCCCAAGTTATCAGCCCAAGCGAAGCAAGGGTGGATAACGAGGTCTCTGGACCATTATCCCCCATTCCAGCCCCTGTAATAGGGGATGAAGGCCATTAGCACCCTAGGTTCCCAAATCGGGAACCCAGGGTGCTAAAAAAATTATTTTTCTTCCACACCGGGACGCCTGCGGTGTCCCGGTTTAGGAAGGAAAATCCTTTTCCAAGATGGCCACCATTGAAAGGGAAGGCGGGGTTCCATACAGGGCCCCTCTTCGCTTTTGAAAAGAGAACCTATGACCATATTACCACAAGCACATTTTTCTTCCCTTTCAAACCTATCCCAATTTCGAATAACTTTACCACAAAGCCAGTCCCAGGTGGACATGGCCACTTTAACCCCATGTTTTGTCCCTCATGGTCATGGCCAGTAGCCAGATTGTCCGGATTATGACCTTATTCCATGGCCCGGACAATCTGGCCACTACCCATGACCACAGGCTACAGCTCAGTCACCAAAGGTATATCACTATTTTGTGTACCTACATTATGACACTCGTCAAAAAATAAAACACAGGCACATTTGCAAAAGCATACTTTCAGCTCCTTGCCAATGCTCCTTACACAAGTTTGCTGGAAATCCACCCATATTTTATTTTTTCAAAAATGTCAAATGTATGCACACATAATCGTCATATAACCTAGCCCCCACTTGACAAAATACATTCAGACTTAACGAAAAAATGTATATCTAGATCTATAATCGTTTTGCAAACCTTTGTGTAGATTTGTCAAATGGCACCACATTTATAAGCCTTTACAATATTTTGGGACCCCCCCTCTAATTTTGCCCCCTCTTGACAAAATCCCACCAAACTTCGCAAAAACATTTATATCTAAATCTATTATCCCACCCGCCCGGGGAAGCCACATACGATAGCCCGTCAAATGGCCATTTTAACCCTGGGTCCAGAACCTAACGGGGGCCACAACCGCTTAATGGAGCACTTACCCATAGGCACATAAGTGACACCATTGAACAAATTAGGAGTCAACTTCTTATTTACCACTCACGCCACATTACACGTAGAACTATGCTTACACACTCCTAATAATTGCAATTACTCCCACAGGAATTCCATTGACTTTTTTCACTGCCAACCGGGACCACGCATCCAATAAACTTGGTCGGCGTGCCTCCAGTATTTCGAGCGGTACAATCAGATTAACAACACCACAACAAATGCTACCAGAAATTTCCTTTTCTCCATACCACAATCGCCATGGTACCATGCTATTGCTCTGTTTCTTTACTTCAATCATGTTAATGGCTCAAACACTCACTCTATTGCTTACATGATTGGCATTGGGGCAATATTACTGTAATGTATGCCATTAATCTGGATTTACCATTTTGTATTATTTGTACACCATGGTCCCGCTCCTTGCATTAATTAGTTTTAACACTTTGTCACCTCACTTACAATGTCACTTATATCACCACTATGCAGCCTTGAGAAAAACCTTAAGGTTGAAACACGTGTCGGCACTAGTGAAACCTAAGCAATTTCTTTCTTGGTAATCTATGGAAGCCGTGACCAACTAGAATGTATGTCACAGGAGTGACAACCATTGTTTTAAGCACATGACAAACAATAAACCAATAATTAGTGCAAACACTTAGCAAGTGTGCAAATTAATATTTATTAAATATCAAGTATCACTTGGTCAGCGCCTAAGTATGACTTTCGGAACTCAGTTACCAAAACAAGTATCCATAAACACTGGGACAGCAGGAGCTGTGTCCTTCTGAGATCCCCATACAGGCGGCAGGCTAATAACAGAGGAAGTCCACACAAGCATCAGATCAATCAAAACAACAGCGCAAAGATCTACAGTTCCCAAAAGCTCCAACACTTTGTCATAAATCTATTAACAGTTTGCCAAATTAAGCGTAGATTCGTCAAATGGCACCTCATTTATAATCCTTTACATTATTTTGGGACCCCCCTCTAACTTTGCCCCCTCTTGACAAACTCCTACCAAACTCGGCTAAAACATTTTTTATCTAGATCTATTTAGGTGTAGATTTGTCAAATGGCACCTCATTTACAAGCCTTTACATTATTTTGGGACCCCCCCCACTAATTTTGCCCCCTCTTGACAGAATCCCACCAATCTTTGCAAACCCATTCGGAATCAGGCCAGGAATATAATTGCAAAATTTCATGCAGTTTCATTAAGTGGCGCCAAAATTGTAAGCCATTCAAGAACTGCTTTTCACCAACCCTGTAATGCTGAGCATCCTGACTGTTCGCGGACTTTCGCAGCAAAAAACACCAATTTTTTTGCTTCTTGCAGCCATGTCCCATCCCATCCTCATCACCCCTCACCTCCCCAGAGATTATTTGATAAGTTTGGCAAGTGCAATGTTGTGTTTTTTAATATGTTTTTACTGCGATGTCCGCGGACACCGGCTGCTGTCCGCGAATCCAAGATGGCGGGTGTTTCCAAAAATCTGACGCACTTCACGCTTTTCACCATCCAATCAGTGAGCGCGTTCGATGTCCGCGGACACCACGTTGCGCTCTAAGCCAATCGGAGTCGTATCCGCGGACCGAACAGGGAAGTGTGTCTGCAGAGCAGACATAGATAGCACACATTTTTTTTAGACCTAATTTTTGGTTGTTTAAAAAAAAACCACTGGACGGATTTCCAAAAGCACGCTTTCAGGACCAATTTGCTGCTCCTGCCGCAAACTTTGTGAAAATCCATCTAGCGTTTTGGACTGTAGGCTTGAGCAAAGTTCTTTCTCCATTCAGTCTATGGGGAAAAAAAAAAATTTTGGGCCCCCCCTATAACCTTGCCCCCCCTTGACCAAGCCTCGCCAAAGAAATTCAGAGTGGACCATATACTTTTTCTGCAAAGTTTGGTGAGGATTCGTCCACGGGGAGCAAAATTATAAGCTGCCCAAAAAGTGTTCTTCCTATTGGTTTAGCAACTTAACCGTAACTATACATATATATTTATTACAGGGCCTGCAGTAGTGGTCCTGTAGTTATGGTTAAGTTGCTCAACTCATAGAAAGAGCACTTTTTGGACAGCTGATAACTTTGGCGCCGTTCAACAAATCGTCACCAAACTTTGGAACGAAAGTATATGGCCACCTCAAAATGATTATGCAAAGTCTGTTGCCATTTTGTCAGCGTTGGGCAAAGTTATAGGGGGTCCCCATATTTTTGAAATTCTCATACACACAATGGAAAAAGAAATGTGCTCGGCTCGCGCCTACAGCCCAAGCCGCTGTACAGATGTATACCAGATTTGCGTGAGGAGCGGCAGCGGCTTGGCTCCAAAAGCGTGCTTTTGCAAATTTGGTGTGAATCTGTCAAGTCGTTTTTTTAAAAACTGCCAAAAAGTAGGTCAACCAAAATGTGTGCTATACGGGTGCGACCCGCATATTCATTGCCTGAATCGGAGTCCACAGACGCCTCTGGGCCAATCAGCGGATGGCTTGAAGTCTGCGGATGTCAAAGACGCACGCTGATGGGATGTTCAAAAACGTGAGGTGCGTCATACATTTTTTAAACGTTGCCATATTGGATCCGTGGACCATGGGCGTTGTCCATGGACAGCGCAGTGAGCAAAAAGTCTGGAAATTAATTCTGGGGTTATTTTGTGGCCGAAAGAGGGCTTGGAATAGGAGGAGAGTGGGAAAAAGGTGATAGGGAACTGTTTTCATAGATGAAAAAGCTGTACAGGTGATGCAGAGTCCGCAGTCATTTTTACTGTCCACTGACTTCATTGGGAGTGGGGGTTTCTGAGCGAGTCTTGTTATTTGAAGGTGTATTGTACATACTTGTTATATGGTTTAATTCTATTGTGGTGGCTCTGGCCAGTGGCCAGATTAGGCCATGCCTCAAGAATCTAGCCACAGGCCACACCGATGATAGTAATATGTGTATAGTAATTATAGGCACTAAGTGGGAGTATACAGTATTTGTAAAATGGTGGATATAATTGAAGTGTATACATTATTTATGATTGTTGTACAATTGAGGATAGTGCTTATGGAATACATATTTGATTCTTTGTGAAGATAAAATATAGGATAATACTTGGGATAGTTACTTAGTTGGATAAGTGCTGTGTTTGTGGTACAGTGTTTGTAAAGAACAGGGAAACGGTGGCCTAGTGGTAATGCAATGGCAAATTGCAGTTGGAGCAGTGTTAGGAGTCTTATAGTAGTGGTTGGAAAAGAACAGTACTTTACATGTAAGGTGAAGTGTTCTATATAGATAATTTGGTAGCATACACATATGTGGAGCATGTGGAGAATGGTGGCTCTATAAGTGATGCATTGAGAAAGGTTGGAAAGTATGGAATGTATTTGGAATGAAAAATAGAAAATGTTGTGTGTTTAAAAATGTTTCTTTTAGGAACATTTTGTTGAAAGTAAAAAAATGCATATGTGCATTTACAGAAGCGCTGTGTGCAACTTTTCTTTAAAAAGAAAGGAAAAGCAGATGCAAAAGATGTGTATAACATTTTTAAGAGGCACTTAGTGTGTGGAAGTTTAATATGTTGGCAGTACATGTAACTAACTGCCACTTGAGATCAGGTACAGAATGCTGCAATACATGGCATTTGATAGAGTGGTTAAAAAAGAGAACATGCGTATTGAGAAGCTTATTACAGAGTAAGTGGCAGCAACTCTGTATCCATATGTTTGTAAAAATGTTGAAACAAATACTTAAAAAAATATAAGCATACCTGTACTGTGTCTTGTTAGATGCAGATGTTGTTCAATGTGCAAATAGAAATCTTGGAGAGTTTCACTGTAGTTTATGATGCAGATGGCTGCGAGTAACAGGAGATATGTACTCTGAGAGTTCAAGAGTACATCTGAAGTGTTGGACTGAGATGACAGGGTTACATGTAGAGATTTTGGATGCGATTGGTGGAAGGACGTGTGACTGTTGAAAGCAGCCAATAAGGGAGTGCTACAAACATAAAAGTAATAAGGACAGAAGGGCTGCTTTGTGCTATGGATGTCCGTGGACAGCGGGCATTAGACAATCAGGTTTCCTGGTTGTGGTGTACAGGAAGACTGGGTAGCAAGAGTTATTTTTGTTGTGTGCAGTGAAGATGGCTACGTCTATGGCTTTGAAGAAGGAGAGTGTTGTCATAAGTTCTCTATAAAACAACTTAAATAAGAGAACTGACCTTGTAAATTGCAGCAGTAGGCTGCAGACAGTGAGCAGTTTCCCTATTCTACTGCTATCCCTCTGTCTATCCTGAATAGCTGCAAACAGAGGTGCAGGGGTCCCAGAGAATCCCTCTGGGGCATATAACCCTGTAGTCTTGGCTAATATTGGAGGGCTGGATGTTGTAGCGTTCTTCTCTGCTAATGTATGCTGGATGTGAATTCATACAACAGCTTCTCTTTCTCTCGTATTTGTTTCCTACTGATTTGATCTCAGGAGGCTCACCGGGTTTCTATCTTACTTGCGCATGCGGACAGAAATGAGATAAAGAGTGTACTGATGAAATGCTGTAAGCAGAAATGTTGCACGAGTGTAGGGTAGAACCTGTAGTGCTGCTGGCTGCGTTTGTGTGTATCTAGTGTAGAATAGACAATGAATAGAAGACAGATTGGAATATAGACAAAGGCAGAATTAGTAAGGATAGCGAAATAATGAGAATGAACTTATGGAGCGTCCTGCTCAGAAAGTAGCAATGCACTGTTGTCCTGGCAAACCTTGCTCATAACACCTTCCGGGAAGCACAATTGTTCCGTACATGGAATGCATAGAAAATTACTTGGCACACCAGGCGCCATCTTGGGGGGTGAATTCTGGTGGAAATGACTCTTGACAAGTGTCTGGATGGTGGACAATTCTTGGATCAATTGGATAAAGGTGCACTGTGAACAGTGTGGATTATCTGTGAAACTTGGATTTGAAGAATTTGAAGTTTCCTGGTATGGAGTCCCAGGAATAAATTGGGGGGAATGGCTTGCTCCTGTTTTGCGAGAGTATGGTTACTTTGAAGCATCCAGACATCATTGTAGTTTAGTGTGGAGGCAACAGTTTGGGCTATGTCACCGGAATATTCTTAAAGTTTGCTATGAAAGATACATTTGCAAATTTAATAGAACAGTTTTCACGTTGTAAGATTGTTTTTTTACGGATAGGCCAAAGACAAATGTGGAAACGTTCTAATTTATATTGTCCACAAATCGAGCAAGCAAGGCGCAATGTAAACAAAACTGTATGTGCTTTTTTGCAAGATGTAGGAATCACATATTTTCACTGTGAAAACATCAAGTTTGATATTGTTCACATTTTTCAAAGAGATGGAGTTCCTTTGACTGATGTTGGAAGTTAGATTTTTCTTTTGAATATGCAAAATACATTAAAACAGCTTTTGTGAACACGTGAAATATGCAGTGAAGTATGTTTTAATAGTTGTAATAAATAAAAAGGAAAAACAGAAAAATAATTAGTAGACGTTTTTGTGAAAGTTAGAAATAATAATTAAGTTCAGTACAACATTTCTCATTTCAGTATATAAAACCCGCCACATTAAAAAAAAAAAAAATTAATTAAACCCCCCAGTGCCTGATATTTTCCAGGTGTTCGCAGACTATTATACTGTTCTGTTTTTTAACTGTAAAAGGTCGCTCCAAAAGGAACCGTTTTTTTTGTATTTCTGGCTTTTATATTTTTTCGTATTTCTTTTCTACGAGAGGCAAGGAGGTAAGGAGGGGGAGGGAAAGGAGGAAAGGGGCACCAACCACAGATACGGAGGGGCAGGTGAAGATGTTGGTCATGCCTTAAATCTAAGCTAGAGGGCAGTGTTTCTCGTGCTCCTTGACCGAAGCTTCGAAAAGCCCCACGAAACTGCTCCCCCTGCAGAGCAGTGTGTCGCAGTACAAACAGAAGACTGTGACCCTCGAAAGGTAAAGATCGACAGCGCCCTGCATCATCTGGGGTTGAGGAAAGTAGCCTTTCTCAGAGCATCCGGGTTGCTGGATCGAGTGTGGCGGCGCATGGGCGTGGTCCCAAAAGAGTACTGCCCAGGTTTTCGCAACGGAGTACAACCCCAAACTCAATGCATTTCGCCTGGGCAGCCGAGCCTTTGGTACACCCCCAATGGTGGTAGAAAACGACTGCACACATGACTCTGTCTGGGTGCTGGAGGAAGGAACTTCCTCTACATCATCTTCCTGTTCCTTGTCATCCTCTTCCGCATCATTGCACCTGTTACCCTGTCCAGGCCCTCCTTTTGGTGATGGTGGTGGACCCTGGGGAGGAGGTATGGCCATGACTGAAGACACAGATGCAGGTGAGTGATCTGCAAAGCGGGTGCTCTAGGTGCTCTCTCCTGGATAGCCAGATTGAGAATGACTAAAAGTAATGGGTGGGTCCCTTCAGAGGGACCGTCTACGGAACACAGACTATTGAGTCAAAAACAGGCCTTGGAAAGTTGTATAAAATTGACATATCAACTAAGAATGGGTCTAGGAGCTCTGGAAGTGTACACTTTCAACTTTCATCCAAAAAATGCAGTTTTGAACTGTCCGCAGTGACGGACACATCCGCGGACACACCGTCATGCTGCACGGGTGCAGTCACATGATTAAGTCAGGGACGTCCACGGTGCTTACGGGTGTCTGCAGACCTCGGCAAATGGGAGACACCAGGCACATGCGCAGGGATGTCCGCAAATGGGCACCCTGTCCACGGAGCAATTAAAAGTGCGTCATGCAAGACCAGACATGTCCGGACATGGCACGATGTCCGTGGATGCCCCATTTTGCAAACGGACTCCCGTACAGTCGAGTGGTCTGCGGAATTAGGGTTTTTAAAGAAAAAAGACAATTTATGACAGAATTATATACAAGATATGTATAGTATAAAACATAAAATGTATTTATGAAAGGGATGAGGTATCAGAATGGGAAACATAAGGGTGAGAATTTGGAATGTCTACAAATTCATCATCGGGGAGGGAGGAAGAAAAGTTTCATCAAACATTCTTTGATTTATATTTTGTGTATTTGATTGGGGTGATTGCTGGGGCTAAGGGGGGGCAGGTACAAGTAGGACAGTGATAATCAACCTTTTTAATTGCATGATCTTTAACTTAATTTAGAAGTTCCTTAAAGTAATTGCTAAATTCATCCAATTCCAATCATGATTTCATTGTGTACAGTTGGGGATTGGGATTGTCATTCTGAGTGTTGGAATTCTCCATATTTAATCCGTGGTGTACTTTTTTCATGTAAACTATGTACTATTAGAAAAGAAGACATCATTATTTTTGGCATTTCTAATCTGGTAATATTGGCCAGTAAAATAATAAATGTAACCCTATCAGAATTTTGACTAATGATAAACATGGAAAAATAGCTAACAATTGAATATTTACTACACTTGTAGTACAAACGATACATATGAAAACCCACAATCCATACACATCACAGGCACATACAGGAAGAATACAGTAAGGAAGAAAGAAACAACATCACCAGAAAATGACAATAACATTAAAGTTCATCATCATGTATACAAATGAATTGTGTGTTTAAGTCCTGCTTATTGCCCTGTGTATGTGCACCATGAGCTGAGACCAAATCCTAAGGAAAGTACTTAAAGGACATACGACAAAGTTAACGTGTACATATATAGCACCTTTTTAATTTTCCAAATCTCACTGTTAGCGAACAAAAACAAGTGGCCTTGATATGTCAGTGAACAAAAACAAGTGGCCTAGATAAGTGATGTCATCAGTGATGTCATCAATGGCATTTGTGATGTCATCTTTGATGTCCTGAGTGTTAGTCTTAGCAGTGCACAGTGGTGGCACGAGTTATGGTTGCAAAAAGTGCTCTTTCTAGGTTTGAATTGTATTGTGGCGTTTGTGGGCAGATTCTTGGGAGCACCGCCATACGCCATGCCCCCAAGAATCTGGCCACTGACCACACATACTATAGTAATAGGTTCATTACACAGACTGCGGTAGTAGCTGTGTAGTTATGGTTAAGTTGCTCAACTCATAGAAAGAGCATTTTGGGTGGCTTATAACTTTGGCGCTGTGTGACGAATCCTTACCAAGCTTTGCAAAAAAAAGTATATTTGTCCACCCAAGAACGATGTTCCAAAGTTTGTTGCAGTTTCATTCCAGGGTGTAAAGTTATAGGGGGTCCCAAAAATGTAGAAATCATAATAGACATAATGGAAAAACATTTAGCTTCCACCTACAGCGCAAACTGCTGTATACCAAATTTGCACGAGGTGTGGCACATTAATTTTGAAAGCGTGCTTTTGCAAATAGTAATTATAGATGCTACAGGGGGAGTATACAGTATTTTAATATGGTGGAATGATTTAATTGAAGTGTATATGGTATTTATAATTGTAGAACAATTGAGGATAGTGCTTCTGGAATCTGAAGTTGTTTCTGTGTGAGAAAACAATGGGATAACACCTAGTATTATTAATTGTACATGGTGATAAAGCTGGAATCTTTAGTTATTTTTCTGGGGAAAAACAACAGTATCCTTTGTAAAATAAAATAGTTTAAAATCTTTAATTGCATACGATTGTACATATAGATTTACTTTTTTGACCTTCATTAATAGCACATACTATGTACTTTGTTTGGTACAACATCAGTGTGTGGTACACCGTTGTTGTATTAACATGAAATAATGATTGGGGAAAAAAAATAGTGGGTTAAAAAAAATCCTACTGTATGCACATACAGTTTTTGGCATTTACATAGTTTTAAAGAATATATATGTTACAGAATATATGTGTGTGGTCGCATGGATTTATGTAAGTGTGATAGGACGTTTGTTTGAAGTGTGTTGTAATTAAGGGTGTGCTTAAAGTAGATAGATATCCGTTGGCGTATTCTAATTATATTGGATTTTGCAGAAACAATAAGTTTGATGTATAAAATAACTATATTTTTGTCATGGGGAAAGGGTAATAAAGTATTGATAGTAGTATGTGTTGAGCACTACTGGTGTTAGTGAGTAAGGGAGTGGTGGTGTGATGGAATAAATAGGAACATTATGATGTTTTGAGGAAAACAGTGGTTGTTATAATGGTGTAAGTTAGTGCATAGGTATGAGGGTTGTGTGGGTGTAATTGAAAAGGGGTGAGCAAGTGTGTGTATGTTATGTTATGTTATTTTGCATTTATATAGCGCCTTATGTACCATTGGTATGGTCTGAAAGCGCTGGTAGGTTGAATGCCCTCGGGAACCGAAGTTCAAGTCAGTAGAGAGAATAGAGAGTCATAAGGTGCGTGTGAGCAACCGGATATGTGTGCAGCTGGTGTGGCATTCGTGTTATAGCTGCTTCTTAACGGTAGGTGTGGTGGTTGAGAGATCATGAGTATGTGTTTGTTCTGGCAGGTTGTTATCCAGACCGATTCTGGCTGTGTTAGGCCTGAGGAGAACGGTGGAGGGTGTGTACCAGCAGTGTTTAGTTAGGGTGATGGGGAGTATGAGGCAAATGATGGTATGAGAACAGCTATACCGAATGGTGTCATAGTATCGCTGTGTTCTAGTTGAGTGGTGGTGTTAAGAAGAGAGTAAGCATGGAGATGTGATATGGTGGTTTACCTTAGGTGCTTGAGATCAACCCCACTCCAATGGTTCCATGTACTCCATCCGTTCCATGTACTCTGAGCTGCGCCATGTATCATGGCTGATTCAAGCACTCAGAGCTGTTCCTTTCAATGCTCTTTCAAATGTTCCATGCACTCCAATCCGTTCCATGCACTCCAATGTGTGCTAACGTGTATTACTGATAGGGGTATACAAGAATAAATAAATGAAAATGTAGAAGAGTGTGAATATGTATTTGTAATGTGTTGCAGTGTTTTTAAAGAATATGGAAACTGTGGCTTAGTGGTAATGGATTAGTAGTTTGAAGTTGGAGCCATGTATGGTGTGTTATAGTAGTGCTTGGATCGAACAGTACTTTATATGTGAGGAGAAGTGTTCTATATAGGTACTTTTGCAGTATACACTGTAAGTAAGGCATGGTATCAAACAGTGAAGACATACACAAGTGATCACAGTTCAAGGGTGTTTATTCAAGGGTGTTTATGGGTTGGTTGAACGCCTATCTAAACCTAAATCTAAAGATGATAGCAAGCTACAACCATCAAATAAAAATAACGCAGTCCTAGTAAAGTGTGTCAAAATAAAAGAGCCTGTACTAATAAACCTATAGTCAATCCTTACTTCTAAATACAAAATGGTGTGAGGTAATAGTGTATGCAAAAAGAAAAATTGTTCAAGAAACAATATGTCTGGATAGTTGAGCAGCTGGCTTCCTTCCCCCACATTTTCAACACGGGGCAAGGCGGCACGTTCAAGCTTCACACACTCTGGCTTCTCTGCCACAAGGATACAGTTCAAAGCAAAGGTACCGGGGCCTTTTGGCAAAGCTTCTTTTCCAATAACAGTCTCTTAATGCAGAAGGCCCATTGCAACATATAAGCACCAAAGTTCCTTTCTCATAAGGGCCTTTACATGCACAAGTTTGTGGTTTCAATATTCATCATGGATCTCTCTCCTTCAAGCTTGGGCCCCATTTTACCACAATGTTCACAACTGGTTTCCCTCATTCGGGCTCGGACCATGGATCTCCCCCGTTGGGGTTTGGAGTCTTTTTAGTACAATATTCACATCTGGTATCCCTCATCTGAGCTCAGACCATGCAATCACACTTTCTACGTTTTCCTCTTGATATCAAAACTCGATGGCTTTTGAATGTGCAATGGGTTTTGCTTAACCGTCGGAGGATCACTTTAATTTACTTCACATATTGTTCTTACTTTCGTTTTTCCCACCTCTTTGCTAGATACCTTTACAGAGACCTTCGATTGAGCACACAGATGGCGCCAGACCACTCTGTCACTGGTATCGTATCTTTTCAGAGTTGAAACATTCATCAGCAATTTAGCTTTACTTGAGTCTTTCATCACACGTGTTTAACAATGTTCGCTCCTGTGCTCGTTATACCATTTTTCTGCTTGCAACCTTGATTTCATCACAGACCAGTCTTGAATTGTCTTCTCCAACTCACCGGCTCTGTTGATCTCTCTGAACTTACTTTATTCTTGGAGCCAAGGACGATAGCACGGCGGCTGCTGCTCCCCCCCGACTTGGTCAGCTACATAGGACGGCCTCTGGTATCTCCAGCACACAATGCAGGATTCTTTAGCCTGGTTTCCTGGCCTTACATTTTCTGATCTACAAGGGTTTTGAAAGTAACGGTTTCCTGTCGGAAAGGTCAAGAGCATTTCCCTCCTTGTGAACCCTTCCTGGTTTGCCATCTTTCTCCCATCGTTCAGCTGCCTTCTCGAAACTGCTGCTCCTTCGTGTGCTTTGTCTCGTTCAGAGTGTGCTCTTGTGCTCCGCCTTTTATCCGTGTGGGGAAATTTTATGGATTTTAGGTGTGAGTCAGTAATTGCCTGACTTCCCCTGACCATAGTAGCGGGACTTGACAGGTATACTGATCGGGTGGGAGTCTGTTTTATCCCAGAGCAGGCTGTCCATGTGGAAGTGTTTGTGAAGGGAAAGGGGGTGGGAGGAGTACATTTCCCATGTATCCTACCTGGTAGGATGGGGTAAAAGTGTTACAGGGGCAGGGATACTGTGTCTCAGCATCTGGTGTCCCACTCCAACTCCCTGAAGACCCGTCACCCACTGGCCCACCCCCAGGGTCTGGATCCAAAGGTGATAGCCGTGCCCTGGCCACATGAGAGAGACATCCCAGGGGACTAACGGGTGAGACACCTTCTGGTTTCTCACAACACATATGTGTCAGTTGGTGCCGAATGGTGGCACTATAAGGGATGTAATGAGAAAGGTTGTAAAGTATGCGGAGTGTGGGGCAGAGTGTTCTGGTGTTGACTGGTGCAAGACGCCTGGATATTGCTCACAAGTTAATTTGACACCGGCCCTTTAACTCCAGGAGGATTTAAATCCCAGAAGCCAGCGTGTAGCACGGTGTGCGGAGTGTGGGTGTCAGGACTGGCTGGGTTAGTAACAGGAAGAGTAACAGGATTAACATTGTGCTTTCAGAGCTGGCTGGGTTAGTTGTGCTTTCAGAACTGGCTGGGTTAGTTGTGCTTTCAGAATTGGCTGGGTTAGTAACAGGAAGAGTTTGTACATAGAATTAACATTGTGCTTGCCCAAGTCAAGATGGAGCAAAAGAAACTTAATCTGATTGGTTAAAGGAACAATGATATGTTTGGTTTGCCTGATTGGTGGAGAGGACAATGGGTTTGATTCTTGGGAGGTGAGCAAGATTCTAAACTGCCTTTCATCCAGAGAAATTCAGTGGCTGGTTGTACATTAGTTAAGCTCCTTAAGTAAGGCCTTTTCAGAGCTCAGAAAATCTACCAAAGAAGTAAGAATATCGTTAGCTGATCTAGTTTGAACAAAAAGACATCAGGTGGGATCGTTCTTTTAAAGATTTTAAGATTGTCACAGTGAACTTTCATTTTCTTTTATAAGAAAACTTAAAGAGTTAACAAGTTTCAAAATCATTTGAGAAAAGAGACATTTACAGTTAAAGTTATTATAAGGAAAACAAGCTTGAAGATAGTGGGTAGGAGTTTAAAGTTAATTAACTGCGTGTAATGTTCTTCAAGACTGTTTAATGTGTGCGCGAGCTTGCAAGTCGTCGTTAACGTGTTTTTGAAAGCGTGCAGGTATTCAGAGCGATAGAGCGCATGCCTAAATGAATTGCGCGAGTGAATTTTAGCACGTGTACATTTTTAACGTGAAAGACGTTTCATGAGAAAGCGCGTGTTGTTTTGCGATAGAGCGCGTGCCCAAATGAATTGCGTGAGTGAATTTTAGCGCGTGTACATTTTTTACGTGAAAGACGTCTCATGAGAAAGCGTGTGTTGGTTTGCGATAGAGCGCGAGTCCATTTTGATGAAGCGCGAGTTGTTTTAAACGCGTGAACTGTTTTACGTGAAATACATTTCGTTTCTCCACGTGAGTTCGGTAGTGATAGAGCGCAAGTCCATTTTAACTAGCGCGTGTTATTTTTATCGCGTTTACGTATTTTTTCACGCGCGCGGGTTTGGTAAAGAATCGCGTGTGTATTTTAGACGCAAGGACAATTCTTCACGTCTTCTGATTTCACGTGTTTATCGCACACGCTTATCAAGGAAGAAACTATACGTTTTTTGTGTAAATAAGGAAACAATTCACACGCAGAAGGAAAGCAGTATTCCAGGAAGTTAAAGAATATTATTTAATGTATTTTATGCAAATGGAATTCAATACTTCAGAGAAAGACTGAAATTTATAAAAGCATTGAAAACTATATAAAGTTAAAAGAACTTTGAAGCAAGACGAATATCTAGTTCTGAAAAGGTGTTTACAAGGGCCATCACTTTAGGATTCTAAAGAGACTTGAGTGGCTTGAACTATATGCACAACACAAGATATTATTTACAAGATATTCCACACAGATTACTAGCCTCTAAGTCTTTTACTGAGGTTTAAGAGGTAAAGAGTTTAGAGTTTATTTAGAATCATTTTAGAAAGGAAGTTTATCTTATCATATAAGTAACCAGGTGTATTTGTTTACCACAGATACCAGAGCCTACCAGACGGTTTCAGGGCTGCAGTGTCTCCGTTGTTATTTTCTCCAAATTCCCCTTTCCCTTTCTTGGGGTTTTCAGCTCAGCTTATATTTAAGGGTTGAGTGGTGAACTCCTGGTGAGGGTCTGTGGGGCCAGCATCAGCTCCTGTGGAATTCAGTCAAGCTGGACCCTGACAGTGGGGCAGAGTGTTCTGGTTTTGACTGGTGCAAGACACCTGGAAATTGGTTGCAAGTTAATTTGACACTGGCCCTTTAACTCCAGGAGGATTTAAATCCCAGAAGCCAGCGTGTAGCACGGTGTGCGGAGTGTGGGGCAGAGTGTTCTGGTTTTGACTGGTGCAAGACGCCTGGAAATTGCTTGCAAGTTAATTTGACACTGGCCCTCTAACTCCAGGAGGACTTATATCCCAGAGGCCAGCACGAAGCACGGTGCATGGAGTGTGGGCAGTGTTCTGGTGTTCGGGAGTACGGGATCACAGACGGCGCACTATACAGAGGAACGAACTGTAAGGTAACAGCTGTATGTGAAAACCCGCGTCTGTCTATTGTCTATTGTTACCGATCGCGCAAGTTCTTATTTTCCTGCCTAACTATAGCCTTTCCCTCTGTCCGGCTTTGTTCTTTGTTCATTGGTTTGATCTGAGTTACCCGAGCTATAAATAGATCATGCCAGGAAAAGTTACTACTAAATCAAGGTCTCACAGCCTGTAAAATGGCAAACCTTACGGCAAGGCACTTAGGAGACATGAAGAGCAGGAAACAACATCTGCAAATACAGCAAGAGTTATGACACGCTCTGTGGCAACGGGAAATGGAAATAAGAAAGTAAACACGACTATACCATGCAAAATTACAGACCATTATCAGCCTGCATGAATAACGGATAAAGCGGCTAAAAAGAAACAAACTGCAGTAAATCCGGCAGTGTCTTCAATCGATTCCACTGAATTTGGAGATATTGATAGTAATTCACTATTAACATTATGCTATTCTCTCCAAGAGGCTGCTGCGGCATGTAGTACTGCTGCCCTGGCTTCTGAAGAATCCATACAACTGGCTGCGTCTAATGGAGTTACCACAGCAATGATCCATTCTAATTCCCCAGCCTCACGTAATAATACACATCTTTCTGAGCGGAAAGTATGCACGTTTAAGCTTAATATATAACAAGAAATCAGGGTGAGAGATCAAACAGCAAGTTCTTGGTTGGTGTATTTAATATAAAAAAACAATTTAATTTACATTTTCCTGGGACAGATGTAACACAAAACGGACAGTGTATTTACTTTGCTATTTTGGGGGTACTGCTGTGTACCATCCTCTTGAATACCGAGGAATTTACCTAAAAAATATGCACATTCTCTATCATACATAATACATTTTTACAAAAACAAACAAGTCTGTGCTAACCAGGGCAACTTGTGGCCCGGGGATCTCAAAACACAATACACAATAACATGTGGAACAAAATAGAACAAGATGTTGTGTCAAAAATCGACACTGTAGTGTTTCGGCCAACTATAGCTGTTCATTTGAGCATGTGGTTGGAGTGGCCTTCTTCAGGATGAGGGTGAGAAGTTTTCTCTGTCTGTGTGGTATCTGTCAGGGCATAATGGCAACGGGAAACAGCTGTTAGAATGATGTGTGATCTCAATAATTTTTTATTTAGTGATTTACAAGTTAGTTGCTCATTTTTGCTAAAGAACCAATGCCCCAATGTGGCGCATTGGTATGGAGCTTACCGTCAAAGAAATGTAGCAGTAAATCTTCGTGGACTGAACCCTCAACAGTTGGTGAGGGTTCCTAGTCGTGCAGTGTGAGGAACGGACACACTAAGGAAGACCTATCCTGGGCAATTGTATAACAACTGACCCCGCAAAAACGAGGTGGAGACATCAATCTATCCCTCACCAAATTGGAACAACAATGGGTGCATAGATTGGACACTGTGAAGAATGGTTTGAATATCACAGTCGAATGGAAGCACTTTTCGAATTGAAAATTAGCCAGACGATATAGAAGTAGATCAGAACCTTTGAAAGTAGACCAGCTCCACCCCAGCAGACACACTAGGTCTCAAGACAGATGTGCTTCTACATAAATTAGCGTGGAGGTCCCCTCCACCCCATCCAGTAATTTGTAGACCACTATAATGTTTTTTTTTCTGTCCTCCCACAGATCGCACAAAGTGGTTTTTGGATTTTATATACCACGATTAGGAGTCATGTGTCCCCTGTTCCTTACATAATGTTTTTCGTCACCAATACCACTGTTGTTATTCCAAAAATGAATTGTAAAATACTAATGGCATAACACATGACACCTTCTAGTTTGGCATTTATCAATATGACCGCCTCTATGCGTGAAGGAAATGTACGAATTGCACAACGTATGGCTGTTTCCATCCGGTCTGTAACCTAACAACTGTTGTTATTTCAAAAAGGAAATGTTAAAATCCAAATTGCATAACACATGACACCTTCTGGGCGGGCATTGATCAATAAGACTGCATCTATGCTTGAAGGACATTTTTTGGAAATATGACACTTACACCCACACGCACAAACACAGTGTGCACTGGGTTCCTCCACACTTGGATTCCCCTCCACACTCCAGGCTGACTGTCATCTGCAGGGACGGTTCATTATCACTCGCCCCTCCTAACTAGATCGCAGTACACACAGCAGTCACCATGCAGAGCGTCCCTTTCTCGCACAGCATTTCCATTATTGGTCTTATCTCACGCTGTACATGGACCACATGTCCCAGGATGCCCTTCGCCGCTGTGCCCTATCCATTCAGGAGCGTCCTGCGATCATTATACTGGACATGGGTCCTTTAGCAGCTCTTGCCCGGCCTTCATCCATACGCCAAACCATGATAGGTCTCCACCAATGCCAGTGCGTTAGCACACGCACCCCTCCCTCAATTGGCCCTGCTGTCCAACTGTGATTGGACTTGGCTGACGAGACATACCACCCGTTTCACTTCCACAGTGCGCAGTATCACGCACACCCCTCACCCCATTGGCTCATCTGTCCAATCTTGATTGGGTGTGACCGACCAATGTGGGAGTGCACCATCCATGTAGAGCCGGCATCGATACTTTTTAGTCTCCCTGGCAACGCGCCGGACCTACGTGGAGCACAACTCTACAAAAGCTACTGTAAGTGACACCATCTCTTGAGAGTTTCTCTCCATTATATTCCGCACCCTTGATAGACCGTGGCGTGAGCACTAATACAATCACCTTGCACACGCCCCTGGGTGCCGCGGACCCGCTCCGCTTTACTTTTGGATGGACACGCTCTCACCACACGTATCCATTTTGTAATGTGCACGATGCATGCTCTGCACATTAGTAGACTAATACTACATGTCACCATCACTAGGGGAAGAAGGGTAATTTCCTACGGGAAATAACGGACCACTTAGTATCTCTTTGTTCCTTTCCTTCCCCAGACCTGCTTTTCAGCACCGCCACCAACTGGTGCTGCAGCATCCCGGCCCGACCACCCAATAAATAGGCTGTGCCCAGGCAAACCAGAGGGAGTCATTCTACTCCCGCACCTGTAAGCAGTGAATTCACAAACCTGCATGACTAGGAACCCCCACCAACTGTTGAAGGATCAGTCCACGAAGATTTACCGCTACATTTCTTTGACGGTAAGCTCCATACCAATGCGCCACGTTGGGGCATTGGTTCTTTAGCAAAAATGAGCAACTAACAAGTACTTGTAAACCACTAAATAAAACATTATTGAGATCACACATCATTCGAACAGCTGTTTCCCGTTGCCATTATGCCCCGAGAGATGCACACGGACAGAGAAAACTTCTCACCCTCATCCTGAAGAAGGCCACTCCAACCACAAGCTCAAATGAACAGCTATAGTTGGCCGAAACACTAGTGTTGATTTTTGACAACGTCTTGTTCTATTTTGTTCCACATGTTATTGTGTGTTGTGTTTTGAGATCCCCCGGCCACAAGTTGCCCTGGTTAGCACAGACTTGTTTGTTTTTGTAAAAATGTATTATGTATGATAGAGAATTTGCATATTTTTTAGGTAAATTCCTCGGTATTCAAGAGGATGGTACACAGCAGTACCCCCAAAATGTCAAAGTAAATACACTGTCCATTTTGTGTTAGATCTGTCACAGGAAAATATACTAAAACTAAAGAGTTTTTTGATATTAAATACACCAACCAAGAACTTGCTGTTTGATCTCTCACCCTGCTTATTTGTTATATATTATGATGTACCCCCCTGGGCATATCAGGGCTTAGCCAGGCGCCCCTTCTTACTTTTTTTCCACGTTTAAGCTGCCTGTACATGCTTGGGCTCAGAGCCCTATTCGGATCCCTCACAAAGATTGTCTACCTCACCAAATCTTTTTCCCAATACTACGTTGAAGTCGCTCAATGAAGCCGATGAGCGACCGAACAGAACAAGGAATAGCACAATGTGTGACCCAAATAATAGTAATAAAACCACAGAAGGAATAGTTCATTTTGACATCAAGACTCTGCTTAAATTATGCTGAGTTATATTGGAGGAGGTTAAAAAGCAGGATACTATTATTTCCTCATTAAATCAGCGACTGCAGAATGAGGGCATGAATCAATGCTGCACTAAAGGACCCACCCAAGCCATGACAATTTCTACCATTAATGTAAGTACCTCCCAAGAAGTAATTTCTGTACCTACGATATTGATTTCTCTGGAAAATAAAAACTTAGATCTTACTATGTATAAAACCAGGAGGGAAAGACAGCTGGCTAAGCGTGAAAGATTGCATAAGCAAGCTGCAAATCGGAAATTAGCTCAGATATTTAAAACAAAGCTATCTGAACCACTGAACTCCATTACAATAGTTCCTGAGCAACCAAATTCAATTAAGAATAGGTGCCAATTAGTCTGAAGACCTTTAGGCCAACAGAGGACTACTGGCACACTGACAAGTTGGCTCTTAGGGGATGGTGGACATGTAGCACCGCAAGTAATGAAACATAGCCATGGATGTTGGAAGTACCATCCATCCCCCCAGTTGTACAGAGGACGGATATGGGGACTATTACCAATCCGACATTGCCAAGGTCATATTAACTACCCCTTGTTACATCTAAAATGTCCACTCCTCCTGAAGAAACTAACAGTGTGTCTGAATTAAAAACCTTCACGATAGGCCGGGGCCCGCTGACGTTCACAGGAAAATGCACCAACAGATCTGACTTACTGAACGTTTGCAAGAACATACCTGCCTTGTGAGTACTATCGTTCTCTGCTTTTCGTTTTGTAGACCCAATTAATTCAAATGGAGAAAGCTATGTGCGAGGACATTGTTCGACTACACAGGTTCCATCTCTTATCCGCAACCACTTGAGATCCATTGCGAATGTAGGATATTTGGTTGAATGTCCATCCCATATGTGTTCAATACCTCCGGTAACAAAGGTCCAGGCCCCTACTTCTACTCCAAAGTTGGCCCCTACTTCTACTCCAAAGTTGGCTATACTAACACAAGAGATAAGTGTCGGAAGACGCCATGGGCTGGTAATGGTTTAAAAAGTTCTTAATGAGACAACTGGTGGAAGTAAAATGAACTATGAGGATATAAAGCTGGAATACCCGTGGGCATTCTCACTTCCTGGACTCAAATGGGTCTCTTCCTATTTTTGATGAGTTTGAAGTAATATTTTGCAAGCAACGTGGCTCACTAATAAAATACATATTGAGGGTTTTATTTTGTTCCAGCAGGTTGCCATCAAGTGTCCCCTTGGGTGTCCCTCATGGGGCTTAATAGCTGAGATAAAGCAGAGCATAGCACTGTTAAGTGTGAAATTGTTATTACGATTATCTCATGGCTATCGAGGTTGTGATGAAAGGGGCAGTGGAAGCTACTGCTCTGCTGCTGATGAATGTTTATGTACCGCCATTTTGTCTATAGAGGAGATCCATGAGACTATTCTTTCTGTATGTACCACTTGGTGTACACCCGGCGATCATGAATGTATCCTGTTGGGCAGGGATTAGATGTATTGATCATTAACTGTGCCTGAACTATAAATGTGTTATGCCGGCTAATACATTGCTAAATACACGTGGGAATGATAATGGGAAGCAATGGGTTGCCTTTCTGAAAGAATGGGATTTACTTCTGTATAATGCCAGGACCCAAGGGGATAGTCCCGGCCAGTGTACCTGGTATATGGGGAAGAAAACCTCTACTATATATTATTTTTTCAGAAGTAATACCTGTTCTGAGAAGGTTATGTCCCTCGAGGCCTGAATTACTGAGTACAGTGTTCAGGCCATTTCATACTTACATTAAACGTCGAAGCAGTGTCTAGAGGTCCGCTTTGTGGGGGAGATTGGACGTAAACCATGGGGGAAACAGAATTTTTTGGATCCCTAAAAACATAGCTAAGGTATCACAATCTGTTAATCAACTGCTAAGATACGAGTATGATTTGGTTGAGTATTATAGTCTGTGTAACATAGGCAACTGTCTTTAAACACTCGCCTATAAATCAGGCACGATCACACAACGCTACCATACCACATATGATGCTTAACACTCAAAGGGTTTTGATATTAAAATATGTGATACCAAGTGCTACATGTGCAGGCAAATTAGAAAAGTTAGACGCGAACAGTGCCCACAATGGTTAATTGAGGCAAAAACGAAGAAAATCAAACAAGAATATAAAAGTTGGCTGTGGAGAAGAAGGTTCTCAGTTCTCAACCTACAGTGGCAGGAAATGTTTGCAGCGCTTTGTACTGGTCAGGCACGTTCCATTTGGCGAATGCTGACAACGGCCAAAGGAGATAAAAGATGTAGTAGGATAAACCCTATATCTGAGGATGTATGGATAGCATATATCCAGTCTAAATATGTAACAGATGAGGCACCAATAAATATAAACTATGATCTCCAATGGCTCCAACATCCTGTTTTAGAAGATATTTACGCTGTTATTGTGAGTCTAAAGGGATCTCAAGCACCATCCCTAGCGGCTTATCGAATGCAGTACTTAAAGCCAACCCTTGGGCATGGACCAGGATGCTAACAATTTTATTTCACATGGTTTGTAGAGAAAGACAAGTACCGATTTCCTGGCGGCAGGCAATGTTATTGCCTGTATATGAAAAGGGAGATAGCGAACACCTGAATAATTAGAGACTACTATCACTCCTCGATGTACCTGGGAAAGTGCTTACCATCTTTGTCTTACACGCCCTTCCGAAGTGGGCGGATAAAAATCACGTGTGACATTTTACGCAGACTGGTTTTCTCCCTGGTTCGGCAAACACCCATAATATCAAGTGTATGGATATGCTGTTACCTGAGGCTGCAACAAAAGGAAATCCTGTATTATACCTGATTTATGTGGATTTGAGTGCAGCGTTCAACACTGTTAACCAAGCTCGCCTTTAGCAGAAGTTGCATTTGATGGGTTACCCTGAATGGCTGCTGTCTATTATTTTACATCTGCACACTAACACTAATGTGCAGATAAGATTGGATAATGCAGGACAATTGTCTGTAGCAGTGGAGATAAACAGGGGTGTCTGACAAGGTTGTGTGCTGGCTCCCCTGTTATTTAATCTCTATTTCGCCGACGTACCCTGATGATTGCTGGCAGTTGAGGGTTGTTCTATTAAAATAGGTGACCATCATATATTTAGCTTATTATATGCAGACAATCTGATTTTGCTAGATCGCACAATAAGGGGGTGGGGGGCTAGAACAACTTGAAGGACCTTATTGATTAGGTCAGCCTGGGAGTAGATAGCTACAATATAGAATATGTAAATAGCTATATACATACAGCTATGCACAGGAACTTGAATTCACCCGAGACTTGAAATGATGGCTAATGGGGACTACAGTGCCATTATAGAGGGTAAGAAAGGAAAAGCCTGACAACTTACTTTTGCAATTAATAAATGTTCAAAATTGTTTCTGTCCTTTTTTCTTTTTCTCTTGTATACAATTGTCCATTATTTCCATTAGCATAGTACAACATACTAATGGAAATGTTGGAGAATCTTATTGAGTCTAATTACTTTATTGAAAAATGTAAAGCAGATGGAATCTATAAGATTATTTTTTTTGTTCTATTTTTTAACAGTAAAAGGTGGCTACAAAAGGAACCTTTTTTTGGGGTGTTTTTTATTGTGTATTTTTTTGTTTGCATTTTTGCAGGAGAGGCCAGAAAGTAAGGTGGGGTGGGGGAATAAGGGAAGGGGCACCAACAACAAATACGTAGGGGCAGGTGGACAGGGGAAGATGTTGGCTGGGCCTTAAATCTAAGGTAGGGGGTAGTGTTTCTCATTCATGCTCCTTGATTGCAACCTCGAAAGCACTTTGAAACAGCTCCCCCTGCAGAGTGGTGTGTCACAGTACATACACAGTATTGTTGTCTTGGAAAAATATGGATCAACAGACTCTTTTATGGCTTGTAAGGAAGCCGGTGGGAACTTCTGCCCTACAGGAGTAACCTGTGTGGTGTCAGGAGTGGTTGAGGAAGAAGAGGTAGAGGAAGACAGTCTACTAATTCCTGAGAAAGGAACAGCCTTTCTCTGAGCACCCAGGGTGGTTTGAGTGGGTGTGGCGGCACATGGAGGTTGTAGAAAAAGAGTACTGCCCGTGTTGTCCGCACTCAATGCATTCACCATGGGCAGCCCAAGCCTTTGGTACCCCTTGTATGGTCTTAAAGAACCACCACACAGATGATTCTCCCCGAGTGCTTGAGGTAGGCATTTCCTCTATCTCATCTTCCTGGTCCTCTTGATCCTCCTCTGCCTCATTGCGCCAGTTCCCCAGCCAGGCCCTCCAGCTGGTGGTGGTGTTGGTGGTGGCCCCTGGGGAGGAGGGATAGCCATTGCTGATGCAATTTTTAACGTTAAATAGTAGGTGTGCCAATACTCTTGCAAGCAGGTGCTCTCTCCTGGATTACAGATGTAGAATGACTACGAATGGGTGTAGGAGCTGTGCGAGGGTAAACTTTAAACTTGAAACTTCCCAGATCGGCCGAAAATGCACTTTCAATAAGTTTGTGGACCTGTCATTACGCTGCACGTGCGGTCATGTGACACTCTCTGGGAAGTCTGCGATGACGTCAGACGTTCGCGAACATTGGCAAACAAGAAACAATGTAAAAAGTTGGAGAAGGTTGATAGAAGTGTTAAGAATGTTGCTAGGAGGTGGAGAACGGCACAGTTTTCACTTTAAACTTCCTAGATCGGTGGCCAAAAATGCTACTATATTGGGGGTGAGTATGATATTAGGAGGTTGTCACAAATTAGGATGCACTGGTAAAAACCTATGAATTTCAATGAAAAAACGTTGTTAAAAGGGACGTTATGGGACGTTATGGTTACAAGTAAAAGCGAAAACTCCAGAAATTCGCAGTTATGGTAAGCTAAGCAGCCATAACTCATGCCACCACCGTGCACTGCTAAGACTAACACCCAGGACATCAAAGATGATATCACAAATGTCATTGATGACATCACTGATGACCTCACATATGGTCAAATAGGTGTTAATCAAATCCACTTGTATCCCTGGGCTGGCTTTGGCTAGGGATCAGGGTGTTAATGTGTGCTTGTTTTAGGTTAGCTTCAGTCATCTGGTCAATCTTTCTGTAGGTCTCGATTTCAGCATTCCCTGACAATGCCTAGTCTTCCTTTTCCCCCCTTCTTTCTTTCTTTCTTTCTTTCTTGTTATACAAGTAAATACAAATATTAAAAATGGGATTCTGTAAATAACCTGTATTAGGCATTTGAGTTGCACCTCAGTATATGATGGCTGTACGAGGCATACAAGGCTAGACATGGGCATAGGCTGATGGGTGGTTTATTTGGCTGCACCATGGCAAACATGCAGGCTGTATCATCAATATGAGGCTGCATCCATCATTCAATGGCATCAGCGGTGCATGTGAGGCTGTCTCAGGGCATAGGAAGGCTGTAGTTGGGCATAAGAGATTGCAAGTGGCAATACATAAAGCCAAATCTATTGCGTGTGTTAATGCTTGGTTTTAATTGTTCCTTCTTCTCATCATCCTAACTGCCATTAGTACACAATACTCCCATTTCTTTCTGTTCATCCTGATTAACGTGTCAAACCTCTTGTTTCAGTGGGATGGATGTCTTTACTTCCCCTGCATTCACTCAGTCATATTTACTTCTCCATATCGTTACTTCTTCTGTCTTTCCCTTCTCCTAGCATTCCCTTCGTCATTACAGATGGAGACCCCCTATTCTACCCCCTGCTACCTTGTGACCCCAACCCTAACCTTTAGATTACCTTAACCACATGCATTGCCACCTTTGCAATGCGAAGAACGAGCAAAGGCATGACAAAGTAAATGTCTGGCGAAGTGAAGACATACCCAGTCACTGCAGGAGAAGTTTTCTAGGCGAAGTAAAGGGGGGGATACCGTTTCATTGGATTCTGTTCTCCTTACTGCTCACTCATTTCGCGGCAGTGTTGCCCCCCTAATACGGGAAAGTATATGCATGGCACTAGGAATACTGAGAGGCAACAACACTCAAAATGTACAAGTGCACTTTGCATCACAGAATAATGGCAATACCTAACGTATCTGGGTACACAGTTCTCTTTTCTTTGAGTCATTCTTGAGCTATGTATGCTGTACAATACCTTCCCGCCTTCGGTTTCCTTAATAGCCATATAGGGCTCGGCACACTCTCCTATCTCTCCTTGTTGAAGAACTTTTTCGATCTGCAAAAAAAAAGATGCCATTTAGCGTCATTCAGGACTGACAGAAAGTGGAGCTTTTGTGAAGCTAGCTGAAAAGTACTATGGCGTGCCCTTCTGATCAGAGGCTTTGCTCAATTCGTGCAGGTGCTGATGAAACATTGGGACATCCTCTGACTTTTACTCATGAGAAACACAGTGATTGTGAATTAACACAAGCAGTGCATGTCTGATGTATTAAAGTTCATTACATTCTTCCGCACCAGGTGATGGAGAGGGTTTGCTTTTTAAAACTGTAGAATCAATCACACATTTCGGAAGTTCAATGCAAATATCTCCAATACATAATCCCATACAATTGATTGTGCCTTCATTATTGCGTTAGCACCCCATTACATGGGTTGTACTGGGGGTAACGGCCTGGCAGCCCGAGATGTAGGCATGAACGAAGCGAGGGCCTATAGAGAGGGCACCGGGATGTTACACCCCCCCCCCCCCTTCCAGCCCTTGCAAAGTGGTGCTAACGCTATTGGCAACAAACCAAAGCAGTAACCCAGGGTGCTAAACAAAAAAAGGATTTTCATTCATTGAAAGAGACGGCACACACGTCCCGTTCAATGAATGAAAATCCTTTGCTAAGATGGCCGCCATGGTTGTGGAAGGAGCCCCTCTTCCATTATCATGGCGACCTGGAAAAGCAAGAGGCAGTGAAGCTGCTGAGGCGCAGCAGGAGCTGTCACTGGAACAATCAGGTAAGTGGGCCGGGGAGAGGGGCTGGTGAATAGTTTAAGAAAAATAAAGAGAAATGGGATGGTGGGGGGAAGAAGGCGCTGCAGGGCAGGAAAGGGACCCAGCGGGCTTCGTGGAGCACGGACCGACATCAGAGATTTCAGCCCATGATCCATGGAACGTGATTGGCTGCACCGCGCGCCCCGGGTGCCAATTTATATGATAACCCACATAGTGATCCTATATTGAAATTGTGTGTGACATCACCACACAGAATAAAATCCCCAGAGATTTGTGGTGTGTTTAACCATGCTCCATGCACCCAGGAAGAAGCGTCTTCTGTCATGCACAGGGCACCGTGTGTCAAAGCCTGCCACTTAGGCCAATTCCTCTTACTTACAATGCTGGGCTGTTCTGGAGCTTCCTAGCACACCACGGGTACTTCCACCCCCTCGCAGGGCCCTCACACATCTGCAGCACAGGTTGCACATTTGGATCCCCCATCAGTGCAGGAGCTACCTGCTTCCACCGTTCAAGCAGTGTAAGGTTCTTCTTGAACCCGACACCTACAGCAAAAATTGGTGTTTTGTGCGTTCCACACATTCATCATCCAGGCCACAGTGCTTGTGGTTACTGATGACTACCTGCGCAAAGCAGAAGGCAATTACTAAACACAGTTTATTTCATTTAGTGCACTGATGCATGTGTATTAAGGTTATTTTCATTTGTTTCACATAACGTGTATTATCATTAATACTGATAAATGTCACAATGTGGATCCCTCTTTTTAGAATGGCAGACGTCATTAAACTCTTTTAGTGGCAAATTGGTGAGTGTTGGTTGCCTCACTCCATTCCCAGAGAAAAAGATGGCTGCATTTGAAGGCTTCCTTCTATGATTAATGCTGAACAGTTGCCACCGCCGCTGTAGAGGGGTGTAGAGGAGCAGTGAACAGTCCATCTCAACTTTCACCCCTAGCACTACCTCTGCTGCGACCCCGGAACAGTGTTTAATTTGTCGGGAGCCTTCCAGGGCTCAGCCCCGGCACTTATTTCTGAGCCTCGGCATGTTTTCCGGGTGGCTTTACTTATCGATCCCTAGGGAACCCACCCGGTATTGAGCAGTTGCAAAACTGTGGCGAATTCCATAGGCAACGGGTCACACTGAAGAGATAGAGGAGGGGAGCACAGCAGATATCCTATATCTGCTCTGTGCCCCTCCTTCACCCTGTCAGTGCTCCAAAAGGGGGCAGAGTGTTAAATGGAGGCATACAAGTATAACATCTCACTTTCATGCTTTCACATAGTGCTCTGCCCCATTTAAAATCAGGCCCTGTGTGTGACATCACTGTGACACTTCATTGCATACTGTGTCAAGCACGTATCTCTGTGCACTTTTGTACATTTCAGAAATGTCCCTTTTGGTATACAGTATGCAGAATGGGATGAGATAGCACAGTGAGTTAAGTGGTTGCTGTAGCAATTGCTTTCATTGTGCAGGCCAACACTGGTTTGAATCGCAGCATGGGTGGGTGGCTCTGCTTTTCATCATTCCAATGTGTGTACATTAAGTACCATTAAGCTGGATAGCATTAGGATATGTTTTGTTATTATAGGCTAATAAATCAAACTGGTTCCATCCAGCATATGTCAATAATCTTGACATGTATATTTTCTGGTCAAATGTAGCACTACTCGTTATTTTATAAATCTTACACTTATTGGAGGTATTTCGCTTTACATTTGTCATATCGCTTCATGTGATGACAAGGGCCCAATGGTAATATGACAATACTTTCGGTGTCTTCATCGGGGTCAAAGGTCATGTGATGATGCACAGGCGATATCATCAGATGTGTCATGTCATCTCCTCCCCTATCTGCTACTTGCTACCCATTGCACTTTGGCGAATTGACTCTGAATGGCAAACACTATAGGAATAAATCACCATTCCACCGGAAATCACCACTATTCAGCCAGATCACATCCTTACCTTCACTACCAAGTAGATGTCTGACGAGGGATAAGTCACAGAAAAGGTTGCTGATTTCGCTTGACTGGTTTGTGCAACGCTGGGAGTGTGGTTCCGCAGGAAACCTTTTAACTGTTCAGAGTTGAGGTCACAATGAAAGTTTTCTGAAATCTTTAAAAAGACCAACAAAGAATGCATGTTACTTTTCTGTGTTTTTTCAAAGCAAACAAGAATCCAGTAAAAAAGAAAGAATTACCAAATTCCACTCCCGTTCAGTAATGTGTGCAATATGTTTGGACAACTTAGAGTTATTATTTGAAAATGCCATCAACTGACTTAGGGCCTCATTACAACTCAGGCGGTAAGGGGTTTACGGCGCCGTAAACAGCGCCGACCCTTACCGCCTGAGTACGAGGTCCCTTAGCGCCATGGCGGATTTAACACCTGCTTTTAGCAGGTGTTAAAATCCATGGCGCTAAGGGACCATGGAGTTAATTACGCCACCGTAATTTACGGTGGCGTAATTAACGCCTTCCCCACTCCCATTATGCCCTATGGGGCAAAAATGGGAATGGGGAAGGGTAAATGGGGATTGGGGACTTACCGCCCCACCAACCTCGGAATGGGGCGGTAAGTCCGCCAACCACCATGGCGTAAACATAGTTTACGCCATGGTGGTAAAGTCACGGCCCAGGCGGTAACTTACCGCCTGGGTCGTAATGAGGCCCTTAGCCTTTTAATGCTTTCATACACTTTTGATTGAGTATGTCTTGCTCTGAAGCACTACTTGTTTTACTTACAGTCTGTCCCCAAGATGTCTGAAAGTTAGGTGGGATGGGCAGTGGCGTAACAGAAAATGTGGGGGGCCCCCCTGCGAGCCCTGCTGAGGGCCCCCCCCAACTCGGCAACAAATCACAGGTTTTGCTACACTCTGGGCCGGCCTAGATTATCACGCGTGCACAATATGCATGAACCTGCTGTTGAAGAGGTATGCCACACACTGTACTAGGAGAAAGATATAAATATGTGTTTTAATGCAATATACAGCACACTTTCTGAGAAAAATTGGCTAAAACGCCAGAGTGTTTGCAATTGTTTTGTAGGGTAACACCAATCCAATGCATGCAAGTCACCAACAATGCGCAGGAACATTAATGCTTTGCTATTAAATATGCCATGCCACATTGAAAAGATGTCCCACTGGCTGCACAATGTAGACCATTGTAGACACGTAATATTACAGGAAAGCATGCCAGGCCACATTTAGATATACCTAGACTGGTTGCACAAAAATGCCAGTCAAAGCAATAACACTCATCAAAAAGAGAGCATACATTGAAGCCTGGGTCTCTGTGGCCTCTAACAACACAACCAAACTCTTTAAAATCTGCCCGGAACTGGACAATCCTGTTGCGGTCTCCACCTCTCCTGTTCCCTCCCAGGCCCCCTCTACCTATCCTCCTCCTTTCTCCTCTTTATCTCTGACAACATCTGACAAGGTTTCTAGATAAGTCTGATCCATGAAAGTGTCGTCCAAACAGCTGCTCCCCTGCTCCTCCAGAACCATCAAGGACCATATTGACAGCCTTGCTGCAGCCTTGGCCGAATTCCAAAATCACTCTTTCACCATTGGAACATTCCCCTCTCCCCTTAAGCACTCCCTTGTGCACCCACTCTTCAAGAAGCCGTCTGCCGATCCTACCTGCCTGGCAAACTATCGTCCAATCTCCATCACCCCTTTCCCGAGCAAACTCTTGGAAAATAGCTGGTCCTCTCGCAGCTTACTCTCCACATTGAATCTGTTAGTTGTCTACATGACCATCAGTCTGGCTTCAGAGCTGCCAAAGGCACGGAAACTGCTCTCCTGAACACCCGTGAAGATCTGCTCTCTAACCTTAATTCCAGCATTCCTTCTGTCCTAATCCTCCTTGATCTTTCCTCTACTTTTAACACAGTCAACCACGCCATCCTGATCAATCGACTATATGAGAACCTGGGCATCACGGATCAGGCCCTGGAGTGGCTGACCTCCTTCCTCTTGGGCTGCCCCTCACAGGTCCAACTTGGTCCCCTTCTCTCCGTTACCTCTCTCTCTACCTGTGGCATTCCCCAGGGCTCTATCCTCTCACTGTTTTTTTTCAACCTCTACTTACTTTCGCCAGACCACTACATTACTCAGTATCGCTGACTTTACAGCTATCGTTTCTTCAAGGTTCAATCGCAGGTCTGCCTTTCTTCGCGTCTCATCCCCATGTGTGCAGCCTTCAATTATGCAATAATATGTTGCTACTTCAATCTTTCTTTAGCACACGCCACTCTCTCACATCGCTTGCCAACTCCCCGGCTGTATGCGTTTCTTTTCTGTTCTGTGCCTGTTTGATTCTCGAGTTAAGGTTAGTACCACAGGCTTGACCTCGCCTCCCCAACTCTGCCGTTCACCCAGGAGGGTCACTGGTGTCCTTGAAACACAATACAGCTTTCTTGTTTGGGACTCCGCCTTCTCCACATGTCTTTCGCTGCCTTTTGGAGGCAACAACCTCTTGCAGGGCACTTCTGGGATTCTCCACTCGTGGCTCTCGTCCCTCAGTACGTTGCTCTGCTCCAGTAGGTTCGCCTTCGCCCCGGAAGTTCTGCTCTTACTCGTGTTCCACCTTGCTCAGAGTGTGTCTCTATGTTCTGCCTTTTATCTGTGTGAGGAGAGCTAAATGGTATCAGAATTATACACTTAGTGCCCAATTCATGGAATGTATGGCACGGTGCAAAGTGACTTTGCAGTGCAGACACTAACCCTGATTCATGTAACTGTGCAAAGGGTCTTTTTGCTGTGAAAAAAGACACTTTGCACTATTCCATGAATCAGGGTGTTTGTTGGCAGTGCAAATTTGCACCAGTGAAAAGTCACTTTGCACCGGGAAAAGAATTCCATGAATCAGGCCCTTGGAGTCAAGTGACTAACTTTGACCGACCCAATTAGCTGGACATGTCCAATGTAATGTGTACAAGTTAGCATGTTTACTCTCAGTCGCCCTCTTCCTCGGCCCAGTGTCTGTGTGGAAAAAGGGGGGGGAGTTGACATCAGAGAATCCCATGAAATAGGAGGTATCATAGGTACGGGAAGGGAGGCATAATGCATCTCACCACCGGCTGCCTCACCCCGACTCCCCGAAGACCCCTCACCCAGGTGGTTAACCCGCACTGGTCCACCCTCAGGGTCTGGATCCAAAGGCGATGGCCATGCCCTGGCCACCTGAGAGAGAGATCCCTGGGGACTAGCAGGTGAGACACCCTTTGGTTTCTCACATCCCTTCCCCTATGTGATGTAGCTGCATCTGTTTCACAGGGAAACCAGGAAAGGAAATCAACATTCCCCTGTTCCTTTACTTTTCGGTGTTCCACAGTGAAACAGTAGGGTTGCAGGTCTAAGAACCATTGCATGACTCGAGGGTTAGGGTCCTTTTGTTGACTTATCCATACCAAAGGTGAGTGGGTGGCAACAAGTGTGAACTTTCTCCCCGGAAGGTAGTACCTCAGAGGAATAATTGCCCATTTGATGTCAAGGGTCTCTAATTCCAATACAGAGAAGTTTTTCTCACGTGTGGATAAAGTTTACAGCTGGTCAATAGGATGGGGTGTTCTAATCCATCGCATATTCGCGACAATACTCCTCCTAACCCCGTGAGGGGGGCATCAGTCTGTAATACGAATTCCTTTGAGAAATTTACCACTTTTAGTATTGGGTTTTGGCATAAGGTTTGTTTCAGATTATTGTAACATGCATCGTTCTCATCAATCCAATGAATATTCTGGTGTTCCGCATTTCTTAGTTTGTCTGTCAGGCTAGCTGTACCATCTGAACATTTCTGATAAACCTACAGCAATAACCAATTAACCCTAGGAATGCCCTGAGGTCCCTCTTGGTTTTAGGTGTGCAGGCATCTAGGACGGCTTTCATTTTTTCTTGCTCGGGTTGGACACTGCCATTACCTACAAAGAAGCCTAGGTATTTCACGACCAATCGAGCCAGCTTGCATTTTGATGGATTGGCAGTTAAACCGGCCTCTCTGAGGTTTCTCATAATAGTAGAAAGATGAAAAAGATGGTCTTCCCAAGTTTTACTATAAATGACTATGTCGTCAATGTAGGCCCCGCTGAAATCAGAGTAAGGTTGTAATACCCTGTCCATAAGTCATTGGAAAGTGGCTGGGGCCCCATGCAGTCCAAAAGGGAGGACTTTGAATTGAAATAGTCCCATTGTTGTTGACAGAGCTGTCTTTTGCTTATCAGATCCATGTACAGGGACCCGCCAATATCCCTTGGTTAAATCTAGGGTTGACAGGAATGTTGCATTTCCAAGTTAATTAACTCATTGATGTGTGGCATAGGATAGGCATCGAAGGCGGAGATGGTGCTGATCTGCCGGAAATCTATGCAAAATGTCCAAGAATGATCGGGTTTAGGCACCAACACAATAGGGAGGGCCATGGACTCGAAGAGGGTTCAATAATGTGTGCCTTCAGCATTTTCTTAACTTCATCAATTACTATCTGTTTTCATGCTTCTGGGAGTCTATATGGTCCCAAATGGACTACTTTTCCCTTTGGGGTTCTGATATATTGATAAGTACAATGTACTCTCCCTGGTTTCTCAAGGAATAGATCGGGTAATGCCATAATAAGGTTGTTCAAATCTTCTTGTTTCTGTTTAGATAGCTCTTGGGGAATAAGTTCAGAGTTGTCTATCTCCTCGGTTACCAAACAGGACAACATAGAGGAGGTAGTAGCGGAAGGATTTTCCTTCCACTCTTTTAGGAGATGTACGTGGTAGAGATGGGTATTTTGCCTTCTATCAGGTTGGGCTATTTTATAGGTAGAGGTTCCTGTTTACTCTAGCACTTCACAGGGCCCATGCCACTTTGAGACAGGTTTATTTTCAGAGGTAGGTAAGAGGACTAACACTTTATGTCCTACTGAAAATCATCTTAAATGTATCTTCTTGTCATAGGTGAATTTTTGTTGGGCTTGAACTTTCTCCATGTGAGTGTTGACTAGACTCCGGACAAGTTTCATATGCTCTTGCAGTCGGGTAGCTGTCTGTGAAAGGGGAGTAGGTGCCTCTTCTCTTTCTTTCCAGGTCTCCTTGTGTCAGGAATAAGGGCTGGAGTTGAAGGGGAGTGACAAGATTTGCCTATTAGGACTGGATGCAGGAAGAGACTACAACTCCCAGCACTCCGTGGGAGGAAAGGTAGTTCTAACGCGCGCGCATTGCCAGCTGCAGTGGATTGAGGGCAGTATAAAGGCAGGCAACGGCACGTAGCAGGTGTGGATTATTTTCTTTGGGTGCGGTTGGATTCGGAAGCAGGACAGAGATTTGATGCCAGGTTCATGGAAGGCTGAATCTTTGTATTTCGTGCTGACTCGCTGCACGGAGGAGGAGCGGGCATATTGGCGGTCTGATTACGGCTTTCTACACTTCATCCGAGAAGTCCCGTGGGGCTTCTCGGAGCTCAGATAAGTACCGGCGACATTGCGGGGTGGGGTGGAGTCCACCCGAAGCGGTCATGTGTGCAAAGCAATCAAGACTGTAACCGCCTATGCTGCCATTGCAAATGCTGTGCGCTACCATTAGAGCCATAAATCATCTGTGTTTAACAACTGAACGATTCCATGAAGGAATCTATGAAAAAGTAACGAGTGCTGCCAACTCGTTATAACTGTGTTATTTTGAGCGGTGCTCATGAGGAAAAGGCTATGACCAGTAAAAAGCGCTGTCATTTCATGAGAACTGTGTTATGAGTTTATGTGTTTTATATGTTGCTCAAGCTTGCCCAACGGGCCATGTGTTTTTGTGCATCATATATGGGAAAGAGTCCCATTGTTTTGTGTTCATCCTGTTTGCTATCATAATTGTTTGTCTATGGTCTATGTCCACACGTATTAAGGTGTGTTTATGTAGTATCAGTATCCAGCAGGAAATAGGTTTTTGGAAGGTGTAGGATTGGCATCAGGTTTCTTATCAGTCAATAGCCAGGGTCTAGATAGCGAGGGTTTTTTCCCTGTGCTTCCCTTTTCCTATCCAACCTAGGAATTCCCTAATCCTCTATCCGGTGTTCCTAACTTCCCTCATCCACAACCTCTCCCTAACTCCTCTTCCCCTCATTGGCTGCAACGTGGTGAACTGTGTAACTAATATCAGGCGCCTGTGCCAACCACGGTGTGAGGATCGAATTCATTCGGATTCTGTGGTTCAGGGGAGAGTGTCGATTTCTCTCCTCCATTATTGTGTGCGTTGACATAATAAACCACCCCCATATTGGGATCCTTACAACCACCCAAGCCAAATGGAAGCGACTCCTCCGCCTTTGGCTGATGTGCTAAAGGCTCTTCAAGATATTCAGTTGGAGTTAGCACATGCTCACCAAGAGTCTGATAATTTGAAAGCACAAGTACAGGGCTTGGTGGCTCAGCGAACCCCTTTGGAGGGGGCTAGTGGGTCTAAGACAAGGGAAACATCTACAAGTCAAAATCCTACAGTAATTGTGCAATCTACCAGTAGCGTATCTTTAGCAGCGCCTGAACGTTTTTCGGGGGACCCCGAAAGTATGTGATGTTTCTAACCCAATGTAGACTGCATTTTCTGTGTAAGCCAACAGCTTTTGAGACCATTCAGGCCAGAACTGCATTTGTGATATCATATTTAATGGGGGATGCTGCAGCCTGGGCTATGCCACTGGTTAAAAAAGATGACCCTTTGCTATATAATTGGGGTGGATTTTTGGCAGAATTTGGTATGCTGTTTGACAGGCGGGAGGTGTCCTTGGCATAAGATAAGGAATTGTTGGGTTTGAAACAGGGCACTCGGGAACTAGTAACCTATGTGATACAATTTAATAGATTGGTGATTGAAACTGAATGGCCAGTGGCTAAGCAAACTGTTATTTTATCAAGGGTTAAGGGAAGAATTGAAAGATGCCATTGCTTAAGTAGAGCCGCAACCTAGGACATGTACTGCTATGATAGATTTAGCATTAATGTTGGACCATAGAATGAATGAAAGGAAGGGTGACAAAAAAAGCCTGAAGCAGCACCGTTTGTGAGACTAGATAGGAGTAGAGGAGGAAGGTTGAGTGAGGTGGAACCCATGCAGATTGATAGCGTCAGAGGACCTCTATCAGCAGCAGAAAAGGAGCAGCATAAAGCTAACAACTTGTGTTTGTACTGTGGGCAGGTAAGACATTTTATACGTACCTGTCCTAATGGGAGGTGTGGGAGGTGAAAGGAGCAAAAAAGGAAACGGAAAAGAGATGGGCCGGCCTTAGGGGGAACACAGGTGACAGGCCCAAGGGAATTAAGGTTCCCCAGATGGGTAGCAAACACGGTTGGAAATAAAACTTCTCACTTGTATATATTGGTGACGTTGTGTTTTGCTTCGTCTAAACAGGAGGTATTGGTGATGGTTGATTCAGGGGCTACGGGCAACTTTGTAGATATTACTTTAGCTGCACAGTTAGGATTACCAGTGCAGGATAAGGAGAGGGTGGAAGGAGTGCAGTCGGTGGATGGATCCCCGTTAGTGTCAGGGCCGATTCAGAAGCAAACAGAGAAATTGGAGATGGTGTGCACATCAGGTCATAGAGAGGAAATTACTTTCGATTTGATAGCAGCACCTGGTTTGATCTTGGGGATGCCCTGGCTGGTACGGCATAATCCTAGGATTGATCGGGAAAAGCAAACGGTTTGGTTTGAGGAACAGAAGTGTCAGGAGCACATGTTGCCAGAATTGGGACCCGCAGCATTGTTGGACAAAAAGAGACTAGTAGATCTGGTAGTGGGAGCGGTGGAATCATGAATTCCCACGCAGTACATGGAGTTTGCCAAAGTCTTCGACAAGGGAGGAGCTGAACGGTTACCCCCTCATCAATCCTATGATTGTGTTATTGAATTGGAGGAGGGGCGAAGTTGCCCTGCAGCAGAATATATGCTCTCACAGAAACAGAAAATAAATAAGAGAATATCTAGATGAGATGCTGGCTAAGGGGTTTATTAGACACTCTACTTCCCCGTACTCCTCCCCTTTATTTTTTGTCCCCAAGAAAGAAGGCACTTTACGGACATGCATTGATTATCGTGCATTAAATAAGGTTACTGTAAAGAATAGGTTCCCCTTGCCTTTGATTTCGGTCCTGTTGGACCAAGTGCGGTCTGCACAGATTTGCACCAAGTTTGATTTGAGAGGTGCCTACCATTTGATAAGAGTGAAAGAGGGGGATGAGTGGAAAATGGCATTCTGGACTAAGTTTGGGTTCTTTGAGTATCTTGTGATGCCGTTTGGTTTATGCAATGCCCCCGCGGCGTTTTAGTTTTTTATGCAAGAAGTATTGTGAGAATTTATTGCCATTTTTGTTATCGTCTACATTGACGACATTTTAATTTATTCAGATTCTCCAGAACAGCATGTAAGACATGTGCGGGCAGTGTTGCACTGTCTACAAGAATATCAATTGTGTGTAAAATTGGAGAAATGTGCGGTCCATGTGAAGCAAGTTGAGTTTTTAGGATTTATCCTTACCCCAACAGGCATTGTTATGGATCCCAAGAAAGTGCGGGCAGTAATGGACTGGCCGTCTCCACAGTGCATCAAAGATATCCAACCCTTCCTAGGGTTTGCCAATTTCTATCAGCGCTTTGTCAGCAATTTTTCTAAAATAGTCACTCTCATCACACAATTGCTTAGGAAGGTGGTGAGATTTGTTTGGAGTCCAAAGGCAGAAAAAGCTTTAAAAGAGTTGAAAGTAGCCTTTACTATAGCACCAGTGTTAAGACATCCAAACACTGAGAAAGCTTTTCAGGTGGAGACTGATGCTAGTAATGTTGCGATAGGAGCCATATTATCACAGAAAGATGAGGAGGGAGTATGGCATCCAGTGGCATTTTTCTTGAGGAAATTAATTGGTTGGGAGCAAAATTATTCCATCACTGACAAGGAATTGTTGGTCATTTGGTCAGACTACCTTGAGTGGAGGCATTATTTATTGGGGTCAAGGCTTCAGGTGGTGGTGGTAACTGATCACAAGAACTTGCAATATTTCAAGACTGCCCAAACCCTGAGTCCAAGACAGCTTCAATGGTCCCAGTACTTTCATTAATTTTATTTAGTGGTGACATTCAGGCCCGGAAGTAAGAATGGGAAGGCGGATGCATTATCCAGGCAACAAAGTTCAGACAACTTAGTTGGGGAAGTCAAGACAATCATTTCCCCGGAGAGGGTCATTGGTGCTGTTACAAAACAATTAATTGACCAAATAAAAAAAGTATTATCATCCAGCCAACTTCATAAGTGGAAGGACAGTCATCCAACACGAACTGTGCGGGAGGGGTTGCCTTACCATCAGGGTCCTATGTACTTACCAACCAAAGAGTTACAGGAAAAGGCTTTATATTGGTGCCATAAGTCTCCCCTAGCAGTACATGCAGGTCAGAGAAAGATGCAAATCATGTTGAAGAAATATTTCTGGTGGCCTACATTGAGACAGGATGTGGAGAGGTATTTGTTACAATGTGGAAATTGTGTGCGTAACAAGGCGGATCATGTTAAAAAGAGAGGTTTATTACAACCATTGCCAACTCCCGAAACAGCATGGACTCACATTTCAATGGATTTCATTACTGATCTGCCCCCTGATAATCAGTTTGACACCATTTGGGTGGTGGTGGATTTTTTGTCCAAGCAAGCCCATTTTATTCCATGTGCAGGAAATCCGGGGGCAGGCAAGTTGGTGGAGTTATTCCTACAACATGTGGTTAGATTGCATGGTTTATCGACAAGCATTTTCTCAGATAGAGGCTCGAAGTTGACATCCAGATTTTGGCGTGCTTTCTGTCGGATGATGGGAATCAACTGTTCTCTGTCTACTAGTTATCACCCCCAAACTGATGGACAGACAGAAAAAGTGAACCAGACTCTGGAACAATACTTGTGAGGTTATCTGAGAGATGGCAGAGACTTGTGGGTGCAGGTACTGTGGTTGGCAGAGTTTACGTACAATAATACTTTTCACACCTTTTTGGGAATGGCACCCAATGAATGTTTGTACGGGCATGAACAAAACATGATACCAAAACTACTGGATATGGAAACAATGCCGGTGTTACAAGAGCGTAAACAGTTGCTTCTTGAAGTCAGGCCGAAAGCACGTGAACATTTGGAGATAGCCAAAGAAGCATATAAGAAACAAGCCGATAAACACCGGCAGGAGAGTCCTCAGTACCAAATTGGGGATCGGGTTTGGTTGTCAACCAGAAATTTATCTTTGGTAGGATCACGTAAATTTACGCCTAGATTTATTGGTCCTTACGAAATCATTAAGTGTGTATCAGATACCGCAATGAAATTGCGTTTGCCAAAGACTTTACCTGTATATCCGGTATTTCATGTATCTTTGCTTAAACCTGCAGCTCCAGGGATGAAGACCAAATGGCCCCCGCCTATTGTGAAAGAAGGACAAATGGAATATGAGGTGAAATGCATTTTGGATGTCAAGAAGAAGAATCAGCAGTTATTTATTTGATTCAGTCGGTAGGTTATGGACCGGAGGATTGTTCATGGGAACCGGCAGAGGTCGGTGCATGCCCCCAGGTTAGTGAAGCAATTCCATTTGAGATATCCGGCAAAACTTGGTCCTGGGATGGGGTCTGGGAGAGGAGGTAATGTTAGGAATAAGGGCTTGAGTCGAAGGGGAGTGACGAGATTTGCCTATTAGGACTGGATGCAGGAAGAGACTACAACTCCCAGCACTCCATTGGAGGAAAGGTAGTTCTAACGCCCGCGCGTTGCCAGGTGCAGTGTACTGAGGGCAGCATAAAGGCAGGCAACAGCGCGTAGCAGGTGTGGCTTATTTTATTTGGGTGCAGTTGGATTCGGAAGCAGGACGGAGATTTGCTGCCAGGTTCATGGAAGGCTGAATCTTTGTATATCATGCTGACTCGCTGCATGGAGGAGCGGGCATATTGGCGGTCTGATTACGGCTTTCTACACTTCATCCGAGAAGTCCCGTGGGGCTTCTCGGAGCTCAGATAAGTACCAGCGACATTGCGGGGTGGGGTTGAGTTCGCCCGGAGCAGTCATGTGTGCAAAGCAATCAAGATTGTAACTGCCTATGCTGCCATTGCAAATGTCGTGCTCTACCATTAGAGCCATAAATCATCTGTGTTTAACAACTGAACAATTCCATGAGGGAATCTATGAAAAAGTAACGAGTGCTGCCTGTGCCAACCACAGTGGGATGGTCGAATTCATTCGGCTTCTTTGGTTTGGGGGAGAGTGTCGATTTCTCTCCTCCATTATTGTGTGCATTGACACCTGGAGCATGTCTAAAACATCTCTTGGTTCTCTACCGTAGAGCAACTCGAAGGGGAAGAATCCTGTGGATGCCTGAGGGGTCTTTCCTACTGCAAACAGGATGCATGGGATAATACAATCCCAGTCCTTGCCATCCTTATCTACCAATTTCCTCAAAATCATTTTAAGGGTTTTATTAAATCTCTCTACCAACCCATCCGTTTGGGGGTGGTAAACTGAGGTTTTTAAGGTGGTAATGTGTAGTAATTCCTTGACTACACCCATAAGCTTACTCATGAAATTGGATCACTGATCCCTTAGAATTTCCTTGGGGAAACCAACCCTAGAAAAGAATGGCAGCAGGGGGTTTTAGAATGTGTTGGGTTGTGTTGTTCCGCATGAGGAAGGATTCTGGGTACCAGGTAATCTACGATTACGAGAACATATTTATTACCCAGTCTAGACGTTTTCAACAGTCCAATGATATCCATCCCAATATGGGAGAAAGGGATTTCTATTATCAGTAATGGGTTTAAAGGGGCAGGTAAGGGAATATGTGAGCTGATTTTTTGGCATATCTCACATGTCTGAATGAAGTTCGTTATGTCAACATGGATACCCGGCCAATAGAATTTCCCACTGATGTGAGCTTAGGTTTTAAATTTTCCCAAGTGTCCCCCTGTCACATGAGAGTGTGAGATCTCTAGCACAATCTTGCAATGGGTTTTGGGTATTACTGGGTTTTACTTAGGCCTTCCCTGGAGGTTTCCCTTCTATATAGTAACCCTGCTTCAGGAGGAAAAAGGGGCTTCCCTTCTCTTGTCCTTCACCCTCAGGAATCACTTGCAAGAAAGCCTCTGCGACTACTGAATCATTTCGGTGAGCGAAGGCTAGATCAGGAAGGATGGTAGGTTCTTCTTCCCTTTGTGCCTTATTGATATATGTCTCATTGGCCTCTCCAAAGCCTAAGCTACCTCTCTCAGTTTCCCCTGGTTCCCTTTTTCCCAAAAAACAGGGAAATAGAGCTTTCTCAAGAATTCCCTGTGCAATTGTGTCCCCATGTCATATTTCAAACTGAGTTTCACCATGGTTCGGTAGGAGAACCTTTTAGTTTGCCCGAAAGTCTGGATCCACTGCTAGGACACCTAGACCAAACTTCCAGGCCAGGCCAGATTTTGGGGCCAATCTTATTTAACAACCCACAGGGTCATCAGAACTAAGTCTGTGGGTATCATCCCTCTTTTCCCGGTAGGGATAGTGGCCCTGCTGCTGCTACAAATATCAAAGCCTATGGATTCTTGTGTGGCTGTAGAGGGGTCTGATGCTCTATGACTACACTTCTGGAATTTTAGGGTCTCCCAACGTGTCTCAATTGAGTCATATCCCACACAAGTGTGACACTGACACAAAAGGTACAATTTGTAAAACCTTTATTGAAGTTTCAGTGGGGTTGGAGAAACTCCTACTTTGCCCTATATCTAAGATGGGAGTAGTCTCGATATCAAATAATAAACAAAACAGTCCTAGTTGAGTCTGTCAAAACAAAATGGCTTATATTAACAAAACCTAATGCCTGCCCTATATCTTGTACAAAAAGTGTCAAAAGGATAATATGTATGTAAAGGAAAGTCAGTGTTCAAATATAAAGAACAAATGTGGCTTAGTCAGCACTCCTCCACAAGTTGGACAGCACAGAGTAAGGGAGTCCCTGTAGGCAAGATGACGCACTCTCGCTCAGGCTCTTAACACAAAGGCAGTTCAATACGTGGATCAAGGCCCACCTGGCCTTCCATGTTAAAGTCTTTCTTTCCAATTTTCAAACACAGTTCACAAACCATTTGACGTCAGCCACCCTTCGTCGGGCTCAGACCTCTTAAAGCAAAGATTCACCGGTTTCCCTCAATCCGGCTCAGACCTTTCATAGCCAAAAGTTTGTCGGTCTCCCTCAATCGGGCTCGTACATTTCACAGGAAAACAAAACACTTGCGGGGGTTCCTTTCTCCAAGTTTCATTCACCTCCTTTAGGGGTTCCCTTCCCCTAACTTATTACACCTTCCATCTCCCTCTGTCTGGCTCGGACCGTTTCGTGATGTCGAAGACTTTCGAATGTGCGTGGCTTTTTCTTCAGACCTCCGCAGGACCACTTTGACTTTCCAACTTGTAACTCATACTTCTATATAATTTGCCTGAGTGCTTCCTGGTCTAGGTAGTTCACTGTATTATGCACCAAAGCTCATTGTTCGACTTTTTATTCTCCCCTTTTGTCAGGGTCAATTTACATCACCTCCTTTTACAGTTCATTCACTTTATCGCTGCAAACCTTTTACCTTTCACTGAGACTTTCGAGTGGGCCATTTCCTTTCACCGGACCACTCCATTACTCAGTATTGATGACTTTACAGCCTTAAATTATGGGATGATATGTTACTAGTTCAATCTTTCTTTAGCACACACTGGTCTCCCACGTCGCTTGCCAACTCACTGGCTGTGTTTGACAAAATCATAAAAGACATTGCTGCAGCGGTCTGCATGTCATACTTTGACTCTGATCTACACACAGAACAGACCATAGACACAAGCCCAGACGATTTAGGAGCAATCATAGCTCAGCACTCCAACAGTGAACATGCCCAGAGGACATTGTGTCACGGAAGCTGAACAGCGTTACTTGCAGGCCGAGAAGGAGAGTCTCGCCGTAGTGTGGGCCTGCAAGCAATTCCACCTGTTCCTATATGGCAAACCGTTCACCATTGTCACGGACCACCAGGCCCTTGTCACAATTTATGGGAAGCCCAGAGCCCAAATGCCATCTTGCATCGCCCGCTGGGGACGGCGTTTGCAGGAGTACCGGTTTAACATTCTGCACAAGCCAGGGAAGGAAGATAACCCAGCTGACTTCCTGTAACATCACCTACTACCCGGACCACTCTCTTCAAGAAGCAGAGCAGATGGGTATGTCAACTACATAGTACATTAAGCCAAACCACAGGCCATCCCCATGGAAGAACTAGTGAGCTACACGGCACAGGATGCAACTCGGTAACTGGCAGCTCCCTGCATGGACAGTGGGTGATGGAAGTCAACAGAACAACCCTGCAGTGGATGGAAAGCTCTTCAGGGCGCTTGCACAATCAAGAGATGAACTTTCTGTGTCCCCATTCACGCTGATCCTCAAGGGAGACAGAATCATACTCCTGGTACCCCTGCACCAGAAAGCAGTGGACACAGCACACAAAGGCCCCTAGGGGATAGTGTTGAGCAAAGGAATGCTTCCAAGAGAGCTGTGGTTCCCCAGGATGGACAATCACTGAGAGCAACATTCACGCATGCCACATATGCCTCAGCCTGCAACCACAGACATCCCTTGAACCCCTGCGAATGACATCACTCCCAGACGTGGTGTGGGAAGAAGTGGCCATGCCCTTCTTTGGTCCGCTCAGGTCAGGAGACTACATAAGGGTGGTCCTCAATGAGATCAAAATCCTGCAGTCCACTTCCACCACAACAATGATCCCAGCGTTAGACTGGATATTCTGGTCGTATGGCATTCCGAAGGTAGTGAAGTCGGACAACGGTGCCCCCTCCACCATACATGACTTTCGAAACTTTGCACATTATATGGGCTTCCACCATAGAAAGATCACCCCGCTGTGGCCCCAGGCAAATGGGACAGTCGAACGGTTCATGGCTAATGTCAAGAGAGCTGTCAGAATATCCACCATCACTCACATGCCCATCGAACAGATGATGAATCAACTGTTGCAGTACTACCAAAACACACCACAAGACACCACGGGAGTCTGCCCCAGAAGAGCAAATGCTTGCACAGCCCATCTGCAAGAAAATGCCCCAGGACCGCAGGAATGAAGGTCACAACGTGAGCGACCATGAGGTGAGGAGAAGGGACAGAGAAGCGAAAGAGCGGATGAAGACATACGTTGACTGCAGACGCAGAGCATGGGAATCGCACCTATAGCCGGGTGACCACGTCCTTGTGAAAGACTGTCTCCCACAACTGGCTTTTATATGGACTGCAGACAGGGGCAGATGTGCTGGGCCCGGGCGGCAAAGGATGACTGGGGCACATTTATTTGCAGAAAATTATGTCACAAATGTAGTCATAAATATTCATGGGCATCAGATAAATTGACATTCAATGTTTGAATTTTAACTCTTAATATTACGGTTGTAGAAATTCCAGGAGTGAGACTTATTTTGGAGTTGCTAATCGAGTGAGCTGAACCATTTGTACAATGGGTGCCTAAAAAGACAGTACTGTGATGAGGAAGAGCAGGACAAAGAGTAATGAAGATCACTGGCAAGTAGTCCAAACATATCCAATGTGACTGGACGTACCAAGCATTTAAGGGTGGGGATTGGCCCTAGGCCAGATGGGTAACAGTGCTTTTCCTGCAGGATAGTGTACTCATACCAAAGCCTATTTACCGGAAAGGTACTTATGCTGTCAGAGTAAGCAATTCTGCAGGTCATCAAATTTCATCAATTAGTCTCAAGTCCAGAAAGAAGTGTGGGGGGATCATTAACATATGCACAGGGACTGAACGTATCCTAAAGTGACATATGCACATTTAATTCAACTGGCCTTTCCTAACAGCAGAACATTAAAAATAGAAATGAGAATTGTCTCTCACAAAATGAATCAAATGCCCAAGAAAACAAAAAGCTAGAGGAGATTTTCCTGGAACAATCCTGGCAATTCTACAGAAAGCAAAATACCAATAAAAGACGTGTGCTTTGAAGACACTTTCATGTGGTTTTGTGGGTTAGTGGGGGCCCTGAGAGCTTGAGGACCCAGGTTCAAATCCTGGTGGGCGAAAACTTGAGCAAGAAAGCTTTTTTGATGCTGGCCTCAAAAACACCCAAGGGGGATGGAGTTGGCACTATGAACAAAGTGGGCGGACGCTGTCAACCCACATGTAATCTCAACTTGTACCCTGAAAATCAGCACAGGGCCAGGTAGAACATCTTCAGTCCAGCAACCTCTCTTCCCACATACATGGACCTGGTAAATCATCACAACAAATTTCCCTTCTGGTCCTTTCCACTCCTCATGGAGATAAAATATATATGGGCGAAACCCTCTTTTTTCGGGGGCCTGACTCTTGAGGGTGGATAATAGCAATTCTATAGGGGATAGTGTCAAAGGCTTAACAAGAAGACAAACTTTTTGACATTAAACATTGTCCATTGTGACTATGAACAATATGTATAATGTATTGTCACTATGAACAATATGTATAATAGACCGTCATCACCATGATAATGTCAACTGTGGAATCTTCTTGAACAATACGCTGAATATACTGCCACCACATTCTACTAACCCACTACTGTGCAGACTACACATGCACTTTTATATGTACTTATGTTGTGCCACAGCACAAAGTCATTTGTCAAAAAGTTTGTCTCCTTAAGAATAAATGTTCACTGTTTTCTATACATTCAACGGTGAATCTCTCCTTTCAGAGCTAACAATATTATATAGCTCCTGTACAAGGTCCTGTTGACCACCAATCACGCTTCTGGCTAGGGAAGCCTTTGACTCTATCCCCCTATAGAATTCCTTTCCACTCCTCGCCACGACTGGCTTTCAACAATACTCTGGGCCTCATTACAACCCTGCCAGTCCGGTAATAACGGTGCCTGCAGGCTTAACGGCACCGTTGTTACTGGACCAGCAGAGGCCAAGTTTGCGAGCCGGGTGCCTCCTCCCCCCTCCAGGTCTGACCTGGCAGGCTTAAAGGCACCTGCTCGCAGACTTTTACAGTAGCACCGGCACCATTTACAATGGGTTTACTATGGTGCCGGTGCTACCGTCCTCCCAATTCCCATTGAGTTCAATGGGACTCGAATGAGAATGGGGAGTTCCTTTTTCCGGCGCCTGGCTTCAGGGACCACCGGGGGTGTAATGCCCCAGTGATTCCACATTATCCTGTGCCAGAAAAAATCACGACTCTGGCTGCAGCCATGCCGTTTTTACTGGCATGGCTACCGCTGGGGTCGTAATGAGGCCCTCTGCTTTATAAATCGGACTTGGAAAGTACACACATCATAATTAAAGTACTGCAGCAATATTGAAATCCTAATAGAAATATGTTAAACAAAAAGAGTACAAATGTTGTGTTATTTTCACCACATCTTGAAGACTACAAATACCAGAATGCAATTCCACAATTATTATAACAAAATTGATTGAAGGCTGTCTTTCAAGACTTAATCATAACAAAACATAATGTGAAATGGTAACCTTTTGCATCGTTTGACAAAGGCATACTTTATATGATGCGAGTGAAATGTGACATTCTCCCCAAAACAAAATATATTTAATACATCAAATGCGGACATATGAATATGTTTATGTTTGTGAATTTATAAAGCACACCTGGTACCCATTGGCTTACGGGCGCTTAACAGACATACAATAAACTAGACAAAGAACATGTAAAGAAAAAGAGAGTGGTTGCATGGACAAAAGAATAATCTCAGAGGTGAAGTTCGAAAAGTTCGTAAGGCAGAAGGGATTCAGGAAAAAAGTACTGTCTTAAGCTTTTTCTTAAAGACCTCTGTGGATGGTATAGCTCTTAATGAGGGTGTTAAGGCATTCCATGCCTGCAGGACTGCTAATACGAACGCACCAGTCCTTGCCTTCTTGGTCTTACATCTAGTGATGGTAAGAAGATTCGAAGCATCTTATCTTAGGGCTCTGGGACTCTGTTTTATTATGATGGCTTCTTTAAGGTAGGCGGGCATTTCGCCATGCACACACTTATGGGTGACAAGCAGTAACCTGAAAGAAACTCTGGTGTGAATAGGAAGCCAATGAAGGCTTCTTCTTGCTTCTGACCATGATCTCTTTTCTTAAGGCATTTAACGACCCTCACTGCTCCATTTTGGATTACCTGGAGGCGGTGAAAGTCAGATAGAGGGATGCCCACCAGAAGACTACAACAATAGTCCAATTTGGATCCTATTACCTATTATCGCCCTGCCTAGGGTCTCTGAGTTTTTTTTCGGAGATGAAAGGTCTTAGGTGACGGAACAGTTTAATAAAATAGGAAGAGGAGGAGATCAGACTGTTCACCTTGGCTCGCATGTTCAAATTATTATCTAAGTAGATGCCCAGAGTCTTCACTATACTCATGACCTTGATCTTACAATTATCTATATCGAAGTACTTATAATTTGGGCCGAGTTTCTCAAGTTTAGTCTCTGACCCAACTAATAAAAGCTCCGTTTTTGAGCTGTTGAAGGACAAACCATTGGCCGCCATCAAGTGTTGAATCTTTTAATAGATTTTATTGATAAGTATTTAATCCTCCTGATGTAAACCTGACATGGGTATGACACACTGAGTGTCGTCCGCGTAATTCGCAAATAAGATCCCTTCTTGTTCAAGCATCTGAAAGAAGGGGATCATAAAGATGTTGTAAAAGCACAGGGACACACAGGCTCCCTGCAGGACTCCGTACATGAAGGTTGTAGGTTTGGCTTCTGCAAGATCGCTTGCGACCCTAACCTGCTTACCCTTCAAGAAGGAAGAGATCCAATTGGTCGCTGCCAGGGAAAACTTGGCGCTATTCCTTAACCTGGTGGACAGAATAGTATGGTCCACCAGGTCGAAGGCCGCCGAGAAGTCGAGAATCATGAGTAATGAGATTTGGCCCTTATCCATATTCTGAAGGAGATGGGATTTCAGGGCAATGAGGGCCGTCCCTGTTCCATGATTAATTCTGAACCCTGATTGATAGTTATGGGGGATCTGATTCTGCTCTGAAAATATTGAGATTTGATTATAAGCCACCCTGTCCAGGATTTTTAACAGAAAAGAGGTGTTTGTAATAGGTCTGTAATTCGATAGAGTATGTGGACAGAGATTAGGCTTCTTCAAGAGAGGAGTAATCCAGGCGTTTTTAATATTGTCTGGTACTCTGTTAAGAGCAAAAGAAGTATTCACAAATTTAGTCAATGATGGAATGAAAATGGGGGAGCACTCCTTTATCATAATAGAGGAGCACGGATCCCCCTTACAGCTCGTATTTTTAAGTTGGGCAATGGTTTTGGCCAATTCTTCCTCCGAGATCGGCTTGAAGTTGAACATAGACTCCTTGAGTTTAATTGCCAGAGAGCATACATTGTCTTCCAGTTCTTGTTTCATCATAATACGTTTTTTTTCCTCAGTAACCTCTCTAATTTTTTCCAATTTATTAAACAATGTCTGCTGAATTTCTGTGCACCAGGACTCGTTTTTAAGAATGGAATCTTGAGTGGGGCAGGTATATGCGATTGTTCCTTTAAAATTTTAAAAAGTTCTCTGCTATCAGATTTAGCATTCACTATTATTGTATTAAGTGACTCTTTTTTTAGCTGCAAATACGGCTTGTTTATAGTCCGCTGCCGCCCCTTTGTGGGCTGCTAAACTGAGTGGTTCTCTAAGTTTGCGCCAGGCATAGAAAAGCTTGATTTTTTTGGATTTAACTTCCTTAAGATCCTTATTAAACCAAGAATTTCGTACCAATAAAGGTTGCGTTTTTATTTTCACTGGCGCAAACTTCTCTGTGACTGAGCCAAGAGAGGTCACAAGAGTCGAAGCAATTTCTTCTAGATTGCCTATGGTGCTGATTTTGCTGTTAAGGGCAGAAGCCCAATCAGTAAAGGTAGCTAAATTCAAGTTTTTACGGTTTCCGATAGCTAACGACACCTTAGGTTGAGTGACTTTTTTGTTAAAATACTCAGTCTGTAGTTGAAAACATATGCATGAGTGGTCACACTAAGGGTGGGGCTTAATCTCTATGTCGGTTAGAATCAGGTTCAAGGAAGAAACCCAATCTAAAGTATGTCCTTTGATGTGAGTGGGGACTCCGACATAATGAGAAAAGCCCAATGCATCAAGTGTATTCTCCATCACTTTGGCAATGGCATCTGTGGTACACCCCAACCAGAGATTAAAGTCTCCAAGTACTATGAGTTTAGTCTTGGGTTTCAGGAGGGATATTAGGACACTATTCAGAATGGCTGGGAAAGTAGGGTCTAGTGAGGGAGCTCTGTACAATAAAAAGAATGTTCAAGGTGGTTTCAGCACTGATAGCTACTTTTACCAAAAACAGTTCTGTGCCTGGGATTGTGTCGATTATATTTTCCCAGGTTTTGAGCTCAGATCTAATGATACGGGCTACATACCCTCCATCCCCCCACCCCTCTATTCTGAGTTCTGTCCTGCCTAATCATGTAATAGCCAGCCGGAATAGCCAGTTCCAATGCTGGGTCAGCGGCTTCGTGTGCCCACGTCTCCGTGAGGGCACAAATGTCTAAATCTAATTCTTGAATAATAGCTGCCACCTCCGTGGCATGTTTGAGGAGTGACCTAGTATTTAATAACATGTATTTTAGAGTACAATGTGGCATAGGGACCTTCTTAAGGTTAGGACGAACGATGGAATTAGACGTAGATGCAATAATGACTGGGGAGGACCCAGAGTCCACTATTTGGTAAATTGATTATAGTAGGGTGATACTTCTGAATCTGTCCTCACCATGTGGGCCATAATAGCAACCTTACATGTGGGCACAGTAATAGAAGTAGGTGAGACATCACGTGTGTTGTTTGTGGTGCCTATGGTGGAACTATCGAGCTAGTGCACAACTCTTTTTTTGTCAACATATACTAATTGCCTTCAAAGAAGACAGATTTGTGCGACAACTCGTTTTTCTGTATGTGGTTTCAGAATAAAATACCCCATTTTTTAACCCTTTGTCCAAAAACCAAGGTGCTTAAATGGACCATTACTTTAAACAAAGAGTGAGATAAGCCCTAACTGTGACGCCCCACAGGTCTGATGGGCTGCTGGGGAGGTGGGCGGGAGCTATTTGTCTCTAGAAGCACGTCACAGGGGGTTGAGAGCTGACAACACGGCTTGGCTAAAACAGGCACACAGGAAAGCCCTGTGGCTGGAAGCAGCCCAGCCCTCGTTACTTCTTCTACTCATGCCAGCAGTTAGCTACAGAGCCCCCAAGAGCGCGGTGCCCGGGGCGACGGCACAGACTGCCAATGTCTCGGGCCGGCTCTGTCTACAGAGGCCAAAGACACAAACACAAGCATGTATTGTTAAGGTGAGCAGATTCACGCTGCTGCCTACGTTTCAAGGCGCTAACCACATGAGCTGCTCCAACAGAGCACACGTTATAAGGTCGTGTTTGCAGTGAAGCATGTCAGGATCAGACGTCAACTAAACACCCTCTGATTCACCAAAAGTATCATCTTCTGTGTCACAAAAAAGAATTATATCATTGACAACGTGACTTCTAGTTACATATACAATTCCAAAAAATGAACATTACAAATGATGTGACTTGGAAGATTCTGCCCTATAGTCATACCTTTTTCCTCTCTCTTATATCGTAAAGTGCTATGCTTGCAAACAGTGGCTCTATTTCAATGTCGAATCTGTTAAGTGGAAGAAAAAAAATGTTTGTTATACGATACAGAAGTTTTACAACACAGCACCCAGCCCACCTCGCTTGAGAACCTCTTTGGTTTCGACCTTTTAATTATGTTAGAGAGTCACTGCGTGTAATATACTAAGGATCTCTGATTGTATGCTTTCAGCCAAAAATAATTATAATGTACTTATTGTTTTAGACGGTATAGCCGGATGTGCCATAAGAAAAGAATACCCGCTTAGGCCTGCCAAAGTCCACGTCCCACCGCGCGGTGAAGCGACTTTAAAGCCGTTAGCCTGGAACTTTCAAATAAACTTGCGGGCATTTCAGGCCTACAAATGGAAGGTGTTGAATTACTTTAGATGACCACTAGATGTCAGTGATGCCATGTCCCCTAGCTTATACCTCCCAGCACATGGAATCTGGACGTTCCCGTGCCGCCGTTTTGGTGCATGGGTCGCATTTAGGCTCACCAACGGGGTGCAGCAGGGCTTTAAGTGGGGGAAGAAAATGAGGAGGGGTCCTGATTTGGGGGCATGGTTTCCATGATGGGCGTAGACTAAAAGGTACACAAACAATGGTAAGTGAGGCAAACAAATACGTAAATGTATTTAAGCATTTATATATTTGCATGCATACCTTACTATGGTTTACGTACTTTTCAAGCCATCTTTTATGTACATAGAAATACGTAGCATATTTCTATATTTATGAGAGATAGCTAGACAAGTACACAATTCAAGCCACCTTTTATAAAGCTTTGCCAACGGACAGCACGTCTTTGTCCTTCGACAAAGCTTTATAAAAGATGGCCTGAATTGTGTACTTTTCAAGCCATCTTTTATAAGACTTTGCCAACGTTAAAGACGCCTCGGGGTCAGTGATCTGTGCGCTGCAGAGTAGACTAGATCACCGAGCATGAGGCATATTTAACTCTAACTCCCCGCCATTTCCAGCGAGCCCAGGCCAAAGGTTAGGAGTCTCCTGACCCCCCACCTCCCCCCAAAATACTATTTTATTTTGTAAAGGTGCTTAAAAGCATCATAGCGGACTCGGCGCATGGTCCCTCTCCCCCTGCCAACCCGCTTCCTGGCTTTCCTCTGCCCACCTCCCCTGGTCCCGATTGGCCCATTTAAAATAAATAAATAAATAAAAAACAGAGGCCGTAGCAGGGGTCTGCTGGAGGCGCTCCCCGCCATTTCCAGCGAGCCCAGGCCAAAGGTAAGGAGTCTCCGGACCCCCTCCTCCCCCCAAAGAACAAGTTACTTCTTACCTTGTAACGTTCTTTCGATGGGATGTTCCTCCGACGTATTCCTTATCTTTGATAATTCATCTCCAGCTTGCTGGCCTCGGAAATGTTTTCTCTGTAGAGGGCGCTGCGCGTCGACGTCCGCCGAGTCGATGTCCCTCGACAGCCACCGTATCGGCGCCAACGTCACCATGCCCATAAATAGCCACGCGCGGCGTCCGTTGCTCAGCTCCGTTTTGTAGCATAAGGTAAGTCATGCCTGAATTGGTTATTGACCTTGAAGGAGCGTAAGCTGCAACCACAAGGGAAGTATTACTGCAGGGATGGATGGGAGGGGCGATAAGGAATATGTCGGAGGAACATCCCATCGAAAGAACGTTACAAGGTAAGAAGTAACTTGTTCTTCGAAGGGATTGTGTCCTCCGACGTATTCCTTATCTTTGATAGACTCCCATAGCAGTGGCATGTAATTGGAGTTGGGAGTAATAATGTCATGTATCCCTTTTAGGAATGAACCCAATATAATACGGCTTTGCCAAATCTGGTCTCTTGACTAGTGGAGGAATCCAGGTTGTAAACTTTTGTGAATGTATGTGCAGACGACCATGTGGCAGCCGCACATATGTCTCAGACCGGTACCCCTCTTTGGAGGGCCGAAGAGGCTGCGATACCCCTGGTTGAATGAGCCCTAAGATTTTGGGGTGGCTCTTTCCCTGCCAGTTTGTAACATTCCAGAATGGCCAAAATAATCCACCTGGAAATGGTCTGTTTTGTTATGGGTAGTCCCAACTTGTGACCTGAGTATCCTACAAACAGTTGGTCTGCTTGCCTAATCCTATCCAGTCTGCTGATGTAAAAGCTCAGAGCTCGCCTTGGGTCCAGCCTATGTATCCTTTCTTCCTCTTTGCCTGGATGGGGAGGAGGGTAGAACGAAGGTAAGGTAATTTTCTGAGTGATATGAAATTCAGAAACCACCTTTGGGAGGAAATTAGGCTTCACCTGTAGGACAACTTTGTCCTTATGGAAAATTGTATGGGGGGGGTTTACAAGAGAGCTTGTAATTCGCTCACCCTCCTAGCAGATGTTAGTGCTACCAATAGGACAGTTTTGAGAGCGAGAAATCTCAGCGAACAAGAGTGGAGTGGCTCGAATGGAGTACCCATTAGGAAATTTAAGACTAAATTTAAGTCCCATAAGGGAACTTGGAATGGTCTTGGAGGATAAACATTAGTTAATCGCTTGAGAAATTGTATCACTAGAGGTAGTTTGAAATACGATGGTTCCTCCGCAGTGCGCTTGAAGATTAAAAGCGCTGCGAAATAGCCTTTTACAGTGCCAACTTGAAGGCCTGAGTTTGCCAAGTAGAGTAGAAACGATAACACCGTTGGTGTACCACATGAAAAAGGGTTGATATTCCCTTCTCTACACCAGCTGCAAAATTTGTTCCAACGGCAGCGGTATAAAGACTTTGTTGCTGGCCTTCTGGCCGAAAGCAACACCTCCATGACGTCATCAGGGAGGTCCCAATCCTTGTACCTCACCCTTTCAGAAGCCAAGCGTGAAGGTTGAGGGTTCTGATGTCTGGATGGAGAACCTGACCTCCCTTCTGTGAGAGAAGATTCTCTTTGAGTGGAAGACGGATTGGAGGACAGATGGACATATCTAGAAGGTCCGGGTACCACGTTCTCCTGGCCCAGTCCAGGGCAATTAGGATCATGGTTTTCCGGAATCTTCTCAACCTCCTGATCATTTGAGGAATAACAGGGACTGGTGGAAACGCGTAAAGGAGTGGGAACTCCCAGTCCACTACGAACACGTCCCCTAGAGCTCCTCCTGGGGGAAATTCCCTTGAACAGAACAGATCGCACTTCCTGTTGGTGCTGGTGGCGAACAGATCCACCTGAGGGGTTCCCCAAAGGGCGAAGATCTCTTGAAGGACTTCCTGAGCTAGCTCCCACTCGTGGGAGACTGTGCTCTGCCTGCTCAGAGCGTCCGCTGTCAAGTTCTTCTCTCCGGCTAGGTGGACTGCCGATAGAGAAATTCCTTCCTGAATTGCCCAAAACCAGAGCTGCATTAGCTCTCTGCACAGTGACAGTGACCCTATGCGTCCTCTTTTGTTGAGGTAGTGCATGGCCACCGTGTTGTCCATCATTATCAGGACATTTCTCCCCTGTACTGATGGCAGGAAAGCTTTCAGCGTTAGTCTGATCGCTCTTAGCTCTAATAGGTTGATGTGTAGTCTGGACTCCGATGGAGACCAGCGACCGCTGATGGTCAAGTCGTTGGCATGGGCTCCCCACCCCGTGAGTGAGGAGTCTGACTACTGTTATCTCCGGCCATGGTTGCCAAAACAGTTCTCCTTTCAAGATGTTCTCTGGATAGGCCCACCATTGAAGGTTGTGGGCTACCTTGTCCGGAATCCGGCGGAGATCTGTCATTCTCCCTGAGAATTGCGACCACTGAGTTCTCAGTGCCCACTTAAGAGATCTCATTCTCAGGCGAGCCTCTGGCACAAGGAAGATGCAGGATGCCATGAGGCCTAGCAACCTCAAAAAGTCGAAGGCTGGGAGACGGGCATTTTGAAACTGGTTGACCATCTGCAGAATATCTTGAGCCCTCACCTCTGGTGGCAAGGCTTTTCCCAGGGAAGTGTCCAGGACCGCTCCAATGAACTGGAGTCTCTCAGATGGTATCATCTGTGACTTCTTTAAATTGAGGGAGAAGCCCAGTTTGTGAAGGAAGTGGCAGACATAATCTAGCTGGATCTGAGCTTGTTCCGAAGACACAGCTCTGATCAGCCAATCGTCCAGGTAGGGGTAGACGTGGATCCCTTCCCTCCTTAGACTCGCAGCCACTACCGACATTAGCTTGGTGAAGACCCTCGGGGCGGAGGTCAGCCCAAATGGCAGAACTCGAAATTGATAATGAGAGTTGCCAATTGCGAACCTCAGGTATTTCCTGTGTTTGAGATGGATTGGCACATGAAAATAAGCACCCTGAAGGTCCAGAGATACCAGCCAGTCCTGGAGCTGGAGGGCCTGAAGGATCTGAGAGAGAGTTACCATCTTGAACTTGTCCTTTCTGAGGAACTTGTTCAATTCTTGTAAGTCCAGGATGGGTCTCAGTCCTCCGTCCTTCTTTGGTACAAGAAAGTAGGGGGGAGTACCAGCCCTTGTTCCTGTCCGCTACAGGTACCGGTTCTATGGCACCTTTCTCTAGCAGGTCTATAATTTCCTGCAAGGGGAGCAGATCTGGAACTTTTAGAGGGCTGTGCCCCAGTGGATGACTCTGAGGGATGTGTAGAAAGGGTAGGCAGTAACCCTGGGCAACTGTCTCCAATGCCCAAGCATCTGACGTAACAGCCTGCCATTCCGTCAGATTGTGAGTTAACCTGCCCCCTACAAGTGTTGTGTGGAAAGATCTCAGAGTGGTTTGGGGGGCAGCTGATGCAGATGCCGAGGGTAAAGAGGCACCTGCTGCTGCTGCGGCTTTAGTACTTTTGACCCGTCCACCTCGGGTGGATCTCCTTTGGCCTCTTTGAGCCTGCTGTCCTCTGCCTTTCCCGAATGGGGAATAATAGCGAAAGGACTTTCCTCTCCCAGAGGTTCCTGAGGGGCGAAAAGGAGTTTGGTGGATTGCAGCTCCTAAAGATTTTGCCGCTGCTTTAGAAGTCTGCAACTTTTCCAGACTGTCATCAGCCTTTTTACCAAATGAAGAAGAGCCGTTAAAGGGCATATTCAAAAGTCTGGCTTGTACATCTGGAGCAAAGCCAGACTTTCGCAACCACGCATGCCTGCAGATTGTCGTACTTGCCACCATGGTCCTGCTGATACTGTCAGCGGAATCAATGCCAGTTTGAAGTGACTCGCACATGGCATCTTTGCCATCTTTGATGATGTTAAGGAAGGCTTCCCTTTCCTCCCCTTCCGGTATGCAGTCAGTCGCTGATGAAGCACACTCCCACAGTGTGTGACTGAACCTGGAGAGCGTACAGGTGGCGTTAATGGACTTCAACGCCATACTACAAGCAGAAAAGACTTTTTTTGCCATAGAATCGTACCTTTTGTCATCTCTATCCTGTGGGACAGTAGGGTAAGTGGATCTGCTGCTTGATGAAGTTACCGCTTGAACCACCAGGCTCTCTGGAGTCGGGTGTTTTGATAAGGATTCAGGGTCAGCCACAGCTACCCTATACTTGGCTGACAATCTTTTATTGACTGCAGGGATAACCTCAGGAGGTTCCCAATTAGATGAAATCTTCCTTTGCAAGGCTGCATGGAAGGGGACCACAGGATCCTCCTGTGGACCTTTGTCTAGTATGTCTGTCAGGTCATCCTGTTGAAAAACAGGTGAAGGCGCAGACCAACCCATGAATTCAATAATCCTTGCCATCAGGGTTCTATAGGGTGTTTCGGCATGGTCCCCTGGGTCTGGTTTGACAAATTCCACTTCTGGAGAAGTGTCCAACCCACTTGCCTCATGTAATGATTCCTGTAGGTCTTTCAACCTTCTTTCCTCAGAGGTAAAATCCTCTGAAACAGGTAGTGTGGTCCTCTGCAACCCGAAGGTTTCCTGGTCAGAATCCTCCCCTTCTTCATAGATTGAAGATAATCCAGGGTACTCTGACCTCGGAAATGGTGTAAAACCCATTTCAAAGGCAGAAGGAGCCAAACTCGTCATTATTGGGCGAGAAAACGTCGATGTCGTCGATGCTGATGTGACAGGCTTCGAAGGCGCGGAGAAAGGCGTCGAGAAAACTGGAAGAGGCCTCGAAGAACTCGAGGGGATCGGGATCCTACTCGAGGATGTCGACGACGGTCTCGCGTCGTGCCGGAGGCTCTTGGTATCACCGTTGGCTGTGAAGTAGCCGTGGTTTTCTCTTTCATCGGCGTTGATGTCGGCGTCGAAGAACCCTTCGACAACGGCGTCGATGGCACCGATCCATGCGTTGAAGGGATCTTCAACGACGGCGTCGAAGATGGTGCCTTCTTACCAGATGGCCCGTGGCGCTCTCGGGTGGATTCTTTCGCCGGGTGCAGCGACTTGCGGCATTTCGATTTTTTTGGTTTTTCACCAAGGGTATCACCCTCAGCTGTCTTCGAGGGGGTCGAGGCCGCTTTCTCGAAGACGCTTAGCATTTTCTTCCTGAATTCCTCCCACTCAGCGGAGACCCTTTCTGGGGAAACAGAAGATGACGAGGAAGGGGATCTTCGACGTCTCTTCTTTGAGTAATATTGGCTTGCGTTGCATCTAGATAGGACTCTGAATGTTAGCATGTCCACACTCAGACTGAATTGTGAATATTGGCCTGCGTTGCATTTCGATGGGACTGTGAATGTTGACATGCTCACACGTAGATGAAATCCTAGGCATTGGCCTGCGCGCATCCAGATAGAGGTGTGAGGGTCGACAGATGCTGCACCTGGATAGAACTGTGAATGTTAGCATGCTAAAAGTCAGGTAACCCATTAACCAGTATAAGCTCATACTCTGCATACTTATCTCACTCAAAAAACTCACACAACCATCTCTTGCACGGCAAGCCGCACATACTTCACAACACTGCAACAACACATAAGCCGAAGCAACAGCACACGCGGACTGACACCGATCCAATATCCGCACCAAAGCTCAGTATCTGGTGTATACCGAGCTGAAGCTGCCAACAGAACACCACTCCTCTCACTATCCTACTCTCTCTTCACCTTACTAACCCATCCCACCTCATCATTTGCAGATCTGCTAGAGCGCCTGGGGACCAATTCCTTTGGTGACGGTGACGGTGCGATGTCGGGATAATGTGTCCCGCCATGGCGTGGTGGGAACGGTGAGCCCAGGCAGGTCCCTGGCTCAACACCCCTTTTTGAAGACTGCCAGGGCCCGTCCCAGGCTAGCCTCGGCCCACTTAAAGCACTCGTGTGCAGGGACCTATCCAGGCTGGGATATTACTGCAAAGGTTACTGTTACTGCGTGCTTAAATATATTCTCGCCCTAAGCACTAATAAATGCAGTGCTTTGCATGACAGTATATTTAAGACAAACACGAGGCGCTCAGTACAGTGAAGTCATTTACTTCCATGCCCATACATTGGATGCATTACTTTTCTTTGGCAGCAAAGGCCCCACTTTCTAATATTTGAATGTGGGACTGTGCATATACTTTAGTGATACAACGTGTATACATTGGACGAACAGAGAGATTTACAGCAACAATTGTCTTACTCAGCAACCTGTTAACTGGACTGTTCTATTAGCCAGAACACGTCATGCCCATTAACAGCAGAAATCCTCGTGACAAAATGCCAGATAACATAGTTAAAAAGACCAAATAGAAGCATTCTGGGTAATCCAGACGTTTTCTCTATTTCCTAGCTCTCTGCAATTCGGAATACATTCTGTTACCCAGAATGTTTTGTTATCCGGCACCCTCGATTCTCCAAGGGTGCCAGATAACAAACTGTTTGCTCCACATAGCACACACGCTCCTAATATACATCTAAGGGTGTTGCAGCTGCGACAGACCAACTAATGGGTGCACAATTGACGTGCCACCCGGGTGTGCAACACAAGTGGACCTGGGATCAGCGCCTGGGTGTTGTGATGGCTTGTGGCATGCAACATTCAAATGCACAATCTCAAAAGCACAAAAGAAATGAAAAGAAATGCTGTAAGTACTTCAGCATCTGCAGCTTGACCAAGATTCTGGTTCCAAAGTGTTCTGCGGGACAGTCCGGAACCGGGCGGATTTCCACAGCATCCTCCTGTGAAGAAGAAAACCAGGTACACGTTACTGCCTCTCGTGGCAGCTTCTCGGCTGTAGAATATAGCGCTTGTCAACATCATATGCCGCCCACACCCTTCCCAACTGGACATAATGCTATTTAAAGTACTCGGCGCAGCGATGTGTGGTTTTTAGGCTGGTGCGCTTGCCCACTGGCACGCGGCAAGAGGTATGATTGTTTTGAACTGCTGAGCACGAGTCCCACAAAACCCTGGTATATAGTGCCATGCCACCCGACTAAACCGAACGCAAGGGGACGTGAACTTTCCCTGGGCCAAACCAACAGGTTCGTTTGTGGTCCTGAGAATATTTGTTTAAATTCGTGCACAGGGCACATGCTACATGCATCAATCTTGCATGGTGTGAAGCTTAGCGGGGAGAAAAGGATGAGTCTAGATGTACAACGTTACTCTGCTGCAGAATGAAACTCCTAGCCATCAGTGGCTTTCTGGGACACTGGCCTATTTCTGATAGGGCAGGATGCAAATGTTAAGAGGCTGAATTAGTAGTACATAAAGCTTTGCCCACATGCATCTCACCTGTTTAGTGGAGGAGATTGCCAGTCACAATTAACGTGCAACTCCCCCTCCCCACCTTCACCCAGAAGCGCATTGATGCAGGCCTCACTGACCCATTCTGGAGATCAAGTGCCAAAATACACATGTTTTGGACAGTGCAAAATTCAAGTGCTTGGTGTCATACCCAAACATGCGTTTTACTGCTCTTATTTCTGCATAGGATGTGTTTTGTGCAGGTATGTTTTCTGAAACCGCATAATTTGGATATCTGTACAAAACGTAGCCTGGGCAAAATAAAAGTGCTCAAACGTAACCGTGAGCTGCAAATCATGCTACGACCCAAACACGCTGTGCCCTGGATGTCTGTCATTTCACTGAATCCACTTCACCAAAGGAGAAATCTTCGAAATATTTTTCTTGATATTTTCTTTTTTATAAAGTGGGGGGGAGACTCCCACCCACCCCTCACTTCCCCCCACCTTATCCTATCCCCTTACCACCGCCATCTATGTTTTAAAATGTACCTATTTACCCAACCAATTCAATGTAAAGAAAAAATTAGAAGATTTCCAAGTAGGTAAAATTGGATTCAGTGAAATGTACGGTACTGCTGTGCCCTTGGCAGGGGCGATTGCCCATCCTCAAGCTCATGCTTTGGCTGTGTAGAGCCAACTATGAGACAATTTCTATGGCACTTCGAAAATAAGGTGGTCCGAACACAAGTCAAACATCAGGACAGGAGCAATAAAATCACCAGTTACTCAACATTTCAAAAAAGAAAGACACAATATCTCTCAAATAAGATTCATCATTCTGGAACAGATAAAAATCTCAAGAAGGAGCGGAAATCTAAACAAAATTCTTCTGCAAAGAGAAACATACTGAATCGACAAATTGAACTCAATGCAACCCAATGGGATGAACGCAGATTGGGATTTAAGTTGCTTTCTATAAAAGAGCACAGAAACACCAACCGGTCAGTAAGAATCCAAATAGCTCCCTGAGTATAGAATTGTATTTGTAAAAAATCGGGCTGGTACAAAACAAATACATATGGAATAAATAGAAAACATTTTTTGAGTGCTCTCTAATGAGCCATGCAACACTTTAAACAACAAACAGCATGTTTAGTAACATCCCAAAACTTCTGTAGATACGATCTAGAAGCTTATTGAAACTATTCTAAGATGGCGGCCATGCAATCACGGAAAACTAGCTAGTTGACTTCTTGGTAGAAAGCAATAAGGGACTACATCTAGGGAGTTCAAAGAAATATAATCAAGGCGTGGAGCTACCTCAAGGAGACACACATGCTGTAAAAGGGGACAGGAGAGCGCGGACCAAGGGAAGGAGAAAATTAAAATCGTGATCGGCACGAGACAGCAACACGAGCGGCTTGCGGCAGTGCTGAGCGGACGACAACGAGCTCGCACGTACGGCAAGCCAAAGAAAGTAGCCGACAGCGGTCCGCAGAGTCAGGTGAGACAACGGGGACACGATATGAAAGTAAAGCATGAAAAACGCTGAACTAGGGTAGGGTGACTGGGGCACAGCGCTATGATGTAGCGACTGTTCCCAGCACCAAACCCGCTCATAAACATTCAAAATTCATGTAGAAAAACCATGTCATATTCATTCTTTACAGATCAGGCATAATACTCAAGACAAACACAAGAGTTGATGAATAAACGATACTGGAATGAAAGTCATAAGTATTAGAGACTGACAGATGGGAGAGATCCACAGTATTACAGGTACATTGGTCTATTTAGTCAAAAGAAATTGTGAAGCTATATGGAACATGAACCGAGGGTCTAAATAGAAATATATATTTAACTTTCAGATACATCAGATTGAAGTATAGAATTTGGTTGCACCTGATGAAGGGCTAAGAGAGAGCCCGAAACACGTTGTGCATCAACGGAAAGAAAAGAGACTATTTGATCAATAGTCCCTTGATTTCATTTGATAATTATGGACTCTAAACTGTAAAGATCAACAAGAAAAAGAATGTTAAAGAGACAGTAGAAACATTTTCGGATTTAAAAAGTTGTGAAAACACGGACATATTGTTTGGTTTATTGAAAACTGTTTCAAACATGAGACTGCATGTAACATTTTGTTGTAAAATGGGTATTTTTTGAATCACTAACAAAACTGAATAGAGATACTACCCAGACCTTTAAGGGTCATTGTTTTTGGTTAAGAATAAAATGTGAAAGCAAAAATTGCACTGAGATAATGTGTTTTGCATGTTAATGCCTAAAAGTGTGCACAGAGTATGATCATTTTTGTTGAAGTGATCTTTCAAACCACTGTGTATTCCGATTCTGTAGCCCAGAATGAAACTCTGTTTAGCACCTAAGCTTGTATTTAATTCTAATAAGTAAGCATTGGAGTACACATTAAGGTGCATAGAATTAAGGAGTGCTCCTCTACACCCAAATTGATCATTGTGACTTCAGTGACCACCGCCACTAGGACGGGGGTGGCTTAGCAAAGCACCCCAACCTTGGATTGCTAAGCTTTCCTTGGTTGGAGGGCACCAGGTCAATTATGAGAATCCTACTGCTGAAGTCGATCCTGCTGCTCCCTCTGGGATGAGACGTCAACTGCATGCCACATGGGCATGAAGTGCTTAGCCTGAGGTAGTTGGAGGACAGCTTGGTGTTGAGTGGTGCGAGCATATGTTAGAAACGAGGCAGGTGCGTAACATGGCACACGCCAGTGGGGCCATGCAGACAGTAGGGATGGCTGGTGCTAGGCCTTGTGCCATGGCAGCAAACTTTTGCCACAAACCTCTTTCCTCAACGACTACCTGCCGCTATTGATTCTAATGTTTTGACTCTGGCAGCATCAGCTCAAAGAAAGGGAAAGACGTGAGACCAGGTTGACACCAGTAGGGCAGATGACTAAACGTGTGCATGCCCGGCTCAGGTCCCTCAGAGTAAAACAGTGAGCAGTGACATTTTGTATGTCTGTTGTGTCCCTAGTCTATGATCGCTTTTGTTCGCACCATGCTAATCGGGCTCACCACTTGTTCTCATCTTTGTGCTATTGTACAGGTGCCCTTCGTGGGAATGCTTTGCCATCTGAAAATGAGTTACTGCAAGTAATTTCTAATCGAAATTGACGCCCCTCTTCATCAAGTAACTACAAACACAAAATGCATATATAAAGATGAAAGGTAAAGCACTGTCAATAGCTCATTTTGGACCATGCATTACACTGACTAGTAAAATGGTAATTGTGCTCACCGGATGCATATTTCAGACTAAATGTAACATGTGTCTCAGCATTGTTGCACTTTCTGGTGTGTTTACTTGCACGTGGTGTAATAAATGGTCTTAGGTAAACCCCCTCAAATATCAGCTCTAATAACGTAGTTGTTGGGGGTCACAGAGGACAACATGAAAGACAAAGGTTAGGACAAGGAGACAGATCATCCGGAAAAAACACTCGTAAAATGTATCTTTGGACAGCAATGTCTATATATGGCAGCCTTCCCTCCCCGCGGTGCAACAAGAGTTCTCCAACTGTACCTCATCCATTGTTGGATAAAGGGCGAAAAGCTCTGACTGCCTGTTGGCCCGCCGCGCTTCTTCATTCTGTCTGTCAAAGTCCTCCACACCAACATGCTGCAGCAAATTCTCCAGCCGCGTCTCTGGGAGCAAGCTGCGCAAGTCAAAGTCACACGAAGTGAGGGTGGCCCGTCCTGCATCGCCACACAGCACGGTCGGAGGCCTGCAACTTTCCTGTGAGAGACGGAAGCCAGAGTTAGCTGGAAGAGGTTTCATGCTTATTGGTGGCATCAGCCATTGTTAGAAAGATGTCCCGCTCTTTTGCCACATTTACTGAATGGAGCGGGCAAATAGAATGATGGCTGAGGGGCCTAGGTGAAGGTGGACTCATGGGCCACCTCCATGCAGCAAAGAAACGAAAACATAAAATGTGAGAGTAGAAAATGCAATTTCAGCTAACAAGACACACATGCCATAGCACCAACCAGTAGCCAACCGTGGAAGTTCAAAGCCACTACGCAATGCATTATGTGCAGGCAAATTAGCCAGAAAGCCTTTGTGCTCCAGAATATTGTCCCACTTCCCACACAGGCTTTGGTGCGATGAATTAGATAATCTTAACTGGGGTTTATCCAACATTTGCTTCCACTGGATTGCAGTAGTTTTGATAGTGTGTTAGATGTTCTCCGGCACCCACTGTCCATGGCCTTCAGCTGTGACCACTGTCCACATTGCAACAATTAAGATAAATGACCATGGCACACGGTCTTTGGCTGCGGCCCAAAAAACCCCCACTTGTAAATACCCAGATCCCATTTCCACAGCAGAATCCCCCCAAAAACCTCCCAAAGGCACATAACTGTGACCACGGTGGTGCAGTGTTCAAATGGCACTGCAGCATTTGCGGTAATGGGAAGATGCTAAAAAATGTAAATGTCTTCTCCATCCTCCCAGCCATTCTCCATGAGCCCCCTTCCTCTATTATAAGGTTACCCTCGCCCCCTCTGTGTTTATCCTTCTTCACCCTCTCCAATTACCCCATTTACCCATCTCTTTCCCATGACACTTCTTTTTCAGATCATGTTTTTCGATTTTAATTTCAACAGAATCTTTCGATGTTCCTGCGGGATTTCCACTACCAGACAGAAGCAATTTGATTAAAAACCTGATCTCCAGTCCCCTCCCCCCGCCCCAAAGGGATCACCTAATTATTTACACCTCTTTCCCCATCACCAAATCTACCCTGATGTGAAACCACCTCAACTCTCTAACACATATCATTTTGAGTCCTTTATTTGTTGCCTTCCCATAGGATTACCATGGGAATCGCTCTCATCGAGCAAAAAAGGTCAGCATGGAAGTTATATACAAGCTGTTTTGGGCTCGAGGGACCCCGCTTCTTCGCCAGTTTTAAAAACAGAATACTTGATGGTTTTTTACCAAACCAAAAAAAAGGAATATCTGTGATGCTTTGTGCCCAATCTTTTTCTTATTTTGCGTCAATTTATCCAGCGATTTTCATGGTGCCTATGTTTAATCGAAGCACCTTTTTTCCTATGGAAAAATTAATGAGATTTGCCCGAAAACAGCTTTTTTTTTTACTTTGCTTAATAACTTGTGAACTGTTAAACCGAAAATGTTATAAAAGTTATATATTTCAAAGTTATTGTGAATTAATCCAGGAAAAGCCTTGCATGTTCAGAGTTTGCATGCTCACAATGCATTGCTCATTCAGCCCTGAAAGGGAGGCGACCTTCAAAAGATGGCGACTGGGTGGCGCCGTGCTTTGTTGTGGCTAAGCTTTAATGGATTCATATTTATATGTAAATAATCTTCTGCCTCAGACTTGTGGTTGGCAGGTCAAAGTAAATGTGCCGGCTCCTGCACTCCCACCATACCTGAGCAAAGAGTTATACAAATAGCCAGCACGAAGGTGCCAAACAAACTCCCATTGGACAGCCCAAAACAGCATAACCTCGGAATTTTCATGCAATTATATGATTCAAATTAAACATTGATTACATGCAATAAGCACCCCCTCACCCCCACCCTAAACTAATATTAATATATGCAACCCAGCAGACATAATGGGGGTCCTTTGACAAGGGTTGGAGAGAAAAGGTAAGGTGTAAAAGCAAAGAGCAACGTGCTCCTGCCTTAACTTTGCACTCGGGGGTTTTCGATACATTTGAAGGCAGAGTAGGAGCACAAAATGGATGCAGCTTTCCGCCGTGCATTCCTCCCTCTACTTCAAATGCCTTGTTTTACACCTGCATGAGATTTATATTTAGGAATAAAACAAATGGATTCCTAAGGCATCCAGGCGGATACCATAGCAACCTGTTGTAAAGGCTGCTTTCAGTGTATAATTTACAGGCAGAATGTACATTCTTTACAAAAGGGAGAGTAAAAGGAAGGAGTAAAGTCACTAATCTCTTTTTACTCCTCACTTCTCCACTCCGTTTTGCAAGTGTTGAACATTGCATGCAGGGGGGGCAGCAGCATGTAAGGGCTAGCGTTGGCGGCCCCCTGCATTAACACTGTTTACAAAATGAGCCCCTGTGTATTTCCAGGCTGAAATGGAAGCTTCAAGAGTATATGTTATGTTATGTTAGCGGTACTTGTATAGCGCACCGTCACCAATGGAATTGGTCCCCAGGCGCTCTGGCGGATCTGAAACAGGAAGGGTGGGTAGGGTTAGTCAGGAAGAGGGGAGAAGGAGAGAGGGAGAAGTGGTGTGCTGTTTGCCGCTTCAGCTCGGTATACACCGAGTGCTGGGCTTTGGTGCTGGTATCGGAACGGAAGAAGGCCTCGAGTGCTGTGGGTGCAGTTTTATGTGTTGTTGGTGCGGTGTGGTAAAGTACGTGTGGATTGCTGGGAGAGAGATGGTTGTGTGGTTTTGCATGGGTTTAAGTATGCAGAAAATTGAAGGTTGGGTTAGTGGGGTCTGTATCCTGGTTTAGGTACTTATGATTCCATTAGAGTTGTATACCTGTGAATTCGGATGTTGCTGGTTCCTCGTGGGCCGACTCAGTTTGGTGGTGTTGCGCTGATCCAACTGTATCCTACTGAGTATAGTTTGGATTGGTGGTTGCGTCTGAACCTAATCTTCAGGTGTGGGACTGGGACATACATATCTATTCTCAGGTGATCTAGTGTGGCCCTGGTCAGTTAATGCTTTGGGTGGTTCACGGTCGGGGTCGTGTTGAACTGTTGTCCTAGTGGATCCGTCTTGGTGAGCGTGTATATTCAGACGTTCGTATCCTTCTGTCCCCGAATGGTTCTTTGATTTCCGTGGGGTGAACATCCTTGGGACTGTTGTTTAGTTGTAGTTTTGTGCGGTGGGGCATTGTGCTTCCTGCTTTGTATTGGTGGACCGTGTGTAGTGATGAAACATTCTGTTTCTGACCAATTTCATTGGCCCGTGGTGCAGTGCTTTCTTTCCCTCTCTATGTTTTGTTCTAAGGGCTGTAGGGGAAGGGCATAGTTAGGTCCTGTTCCTCTTGATGATTCGTTCTAGTCTTTCTGTCTTAGTTTGCTATGTTTACTGTCTTTGGTCGTATTGCGCCTGTCTTCCGTTTGGTCCTTTAGTATGCCATGGGATATTCACCTCAGCTTTTCCCATTGATTGTTCGGTGCGTATCGCGGTCGCTCTACTTTCATTGATGTTTTTAGTTATGTCGGTGCCCCTGTGGCCAGTCTTTCTAGTTATGACTTGAAGAGCCAGGTTTTGAGTAATTTCCTGAATAATTGGTGGTTTCTTGTGTTACGTATGTACTTTGGAAGGTCATTCCAGGTTTTCGGGGCTTGGTGAGAGAAGGAGGATCCTCCAAGTTTTCTTTTGTTGTAGGGCTTTGGTTCCAGGCGGATGTCCATGCTTGATCTGAGCGTTCAGTTTGTCTCTTAGGAACTCAGCGCCTTCGTTGTGTACTGCTCTGTGCGTAATGCACATTGTTTTGAATTTTATTCAATGTTTAATTGGTAGCCAATGTTGTGTTTTCAGTGCTGGTGTGGTGTGTTCTCTTCGGGGTAGTTTCAGAAGTAGTCTAATTTACTTCAAAAATGCAGGAAAAAGATGTGACCGTTTGTGAAAATATTTTACAAATTTCTGCAGGAAAAAATATGAAATATATAGGGGACCCTGAAAATCTGCAGAAACTGCAGTGCAGAAATGCACCTTCTTATTTCCCATTTTAATGCTAAAAATATTTAACGAAACTACACCAAACCACACTTTTTATGTTAAACTCTTTACAACAATGCTCAACGTTAATACGTTAATGCATTCTGTGTTGTAGGAAGATGGGATGTGGGGAGGGGGGCACAACTCGTGGAGGTTGTTTGGCTTTATACCCTCTCTTTGACCACCCATGGCCCTGTTAAACCCAATCCCCATTCCCCCTACTACCTGTCCCGCCTCCCCCAAACCCACACTCCTGGGATATCTTTGTGCTAGCTGTTTTCTACACTTACATCAACTTATGGGCTTTTATGGGGCTGCCATCGTTATTCAAAGCAGTCTTCTGAAAAATGGCTTAACAGCAAATATAAATGAGCTTCTGATGTAACAAAAAAAATCTTAACCAAGTGTGCCTTCAGCCACTTTATCTATAGGTGTGTGCTCGCATCTTTTGTTTGCAGCAAGCTCCTGTTGAAAACAAGCTGTGGCAAAGCCAACCGTTTTTGGCTCTTTTATAGGCATTAGCTAGGCATTACCCAGGCACTTCTATCATATGCCCAGAAGTCACTCCATTTGCCAACTGTTCTCAGTTGAACCATTTTGACAGTGCATGGCAAATGTCTTTCCCATGCCTATGCAAAAGCCAGAATTATTGGCTTTTTTCAATGTTTGTTTTTAGCTGCCCTACTGCCCTTTCTCCCGTGACTCCAGTCATTACAGCTTCCATTAAGATTCTTTGGGCTTTAGCTCTGCGGGTGGAGCAGGAAATTCCATGCGCACAGATACAAAATCTACAGGAAATTTCCTAAATTTTAAAATTTGCAGATATCTAAATTTGCAGGGAATACAAAAAAAACTCTGTTAAGAAACTGTCATAATGGCCATCCATCCACCCACCTATACCCTTGCCAGTTATGGTAGAGCCGCCCTGACCCTCATCGAACTGCACTGGCTCCCGCTGCAACCCTATCATCTTCAAGTCCTGCTGCATCATCTACAAGGCTGTCGCTCTGAAATCCCCAAGCTACCTTACTGAGAAACTCAGCATCTCCGGAAGCCTACAGTCCACCAGAAGTAAGGACATGTGCAGCGTTGAACTCCGCCAGTGCAGGAAGGAAAAAAACAGAAAACAGGCCTTCTCTGTCTATGCCCCAAGACTCTGGAACTTCCTCCTCATGAACATCCGACACCCCCGCACTTGAACAGTTCAGGAAGGAGCTCAAGACCCCCCTCTTGAACAAATGCTCCTCCCCAACACCTAGGCCCATACACCATTCACTCTCCACCCTACCTGAGACTGGGCGATCTGATCCCCACTGCTTTCTCCACTGGTTACTTGAAGATCCTTTACTGACAATTACCCTCCTCCCCTGTTGTTAGATCCCCACTCTCTTGTTTCTCTGCTCCCAACCTTGTTCTTTCGCACTAGGGTTGTAAAGCGCTCTGTCAGGGCCGGTCTTTGCGTCAGGCAGCCCAGGCGGCTGCCTGACCTCAGTCAGCCTCTAGGGGGCGCTGCACCAGCAGTCCACAGTGCTAGATTACACTTGTAACACGTTTGTTTCCTAACATTATAAAAATTAATGTGCCTGTTCATTTTTATAATGTTAGGAAACTAACGTGTTACACGTGTATTCTACCACTGGCACTGCTGTTGGCTGTGGCCTGGGCTAGGGCAGTTTCTAGTTCATTTGGTGCCCAGGGCGAAACACTAGGAATTCGCCCGCCCCCGCATCCCATCCCATGCGCCACTCCCACCGCACCACACGCACCACTCCCACCGCACACCGCGCACCACTCCAACTGCACCCTACGCGCCATTTCCAAATTACACCGTTAAGGAACTCCTACCCAAAGTCAAACAATCTGTCACACAAGGAATGAATTGCCATTTGCAACGGTGAGCCACTTTTTCACTGGAGCCCAAGACAATTTTATTCCCCAGTCCCACTTAGGCTGCAGATAATGAGGACTGGGCATACCAACCAGGAGACCATGAATATGGCACAGGATGCAGTATATACAGCCAACAAAGAACACAAGATGCTTAAGGGGTCTGGAGGCAACATAAGCCAAAAGGGCAATGACAAGGAGACACCTGAACCCAATAAACAATCACTTTAACATTCTTTGATTGGGAATCAAGGGTTATGTTTTGATACAGTAAAGTCTTGACTGTTGTAAGGATACATGGACCATGATTATTTATTGATTCATGCAATGTTTGTCGGGTACCTGCATATTTATTTATGCAATGTGCGTCGGATACAGGTACCCGACAAACATTGCATAAATAAATAAATTATCCATCTCCATGTACCCGACAAACATTGCATAAATAAATAAATAAACCGGTTCGTAGCTTAAAGAATATTTACTCAGCAACAATAGTCAAAACTATTATCTGCATAGTGAAGTAACTCCTCACCAGTGCCATGGAAGTGGTTTAAAGTGTAATTGATATATAGTTTGGAAAAGAAGCGGCATGAAAGAAATAGCGCTGCTTTAAACTATTATTTTGGCCTTTTTCTGGGCTTGCAGGGACGCACCATGGGCCCAAACCGGTCTCCGTTTGTACCGTGTCGGGGCCCACGGTGCGTCCCTGCAAGGCACGCCCACTCCCCACCGCACCTCGCCTCCCATCTCAATGCCAGCACGAAACCATTTAGTGACTAACAGGCCACCATTAGCAGTTTCCTGCCAGCATTGTGATGGAAGGGACTGGTCTTAGCTGCCGGGGGACCTAAAGTGTTTTTATTGGTGTGCTTATGCCCCCCACCCAAAGTGGCGCGAAAGTGGTCAGAGGGAGCCTCTGACTTCTGGAATGTCTCGTAGTACTTTTGTCCTACGTGATATTACAGTCGGAAGGGGCAGCGCCAGCACCTGACCTGCGGAACTTTCCCCACGTCAATGCGCCGCCTGACAAACTGGGGAATTCCATCCCCTCCAGAGGCTCCAGGGACGGGGGCAATTGCGCCCTCCGGGGCTATTGTGAGCCGGGCAGTTGCCCGCCTCGTCCGGGCCAAGAATCGGGTCTGGCCTCGGCCCTCAGACAGGGCAGGGCAATTGGCATATAAATTAGCAACATTTGTTGCTTTATTACCTTCCCTCGGCCCCGGGTTGCGCCGGCGCTGCTGGCGCCAGCCAGGCCCATGGGTGCACGTGCAGTGTGCCCTCCTCCAGGCTATGGGCGCGCACTGACACTGAAGTGTGGATCAATTGGGGCTGGCTGGTGTTGTTGGACCCGGCTATTACAGCAAAGAGGAGTGAGTGGGTCACTAAATCCTGAAGTTGTTCCCATCACAAGCACACACTGTCAAGCAGCAGCAGAATCAGCAAATACAAACAGTTGCTGGATCCTGCCCTCGCTGATTGGCCTTGTTTCAGGAAACCCGGCAGTAACTACAGCCTGCCGTGGCAAGCACACTTCTTTCCTCCTGCTCCCGTCCTCGCAGGTGAGGCCCATTGCTGCATAGGCATTTTATTTATTTTAAAATGGTATTGCAGAGATTCTTGGGCCATCCAAGAAGAGCCTCTGGAGGCCAGAAAGCTAGACACTTTTGTCAAGGCTCAAGTAGTCATGAAAAAGGAAGCGAGCACTGGTGGTGGACTCTCCAGGAGATCAAAAGGCTGGTTCTCGGAAGACCTGGGCAGAGTGTCACCGTCAGCAGATCTTAGACAGTTGCACGTTCCTGCAGGGTTGGATTGGTCGGTCCATTGGCTGGGCCAAAATCACTTTGAGGGCGAGGCCCTGGGGGCCCGTACCACGCTTGGGCCGGTTTGGGGGTTACTACGCCCCCCTAGTTCCCGCTCCTGAGCATATTGTTCGTCGTTCCCTCTTTTCTGGGCATGCACTGCTGACTTTATTTTAGTGCAAGAGTTTCATACATTTCACTGTTTGCTCAGACTTGTCTTATACTTTTCTTTGTTGTTGTGCTTCTTTTGTTTGGAATAGCAATCACGCTAGTCTAACAAGATAAACAAACACCTACACGAACGCGCCTTGTGAATGATGGTGTGAAGGATGGATGCAGGCGCTGGACCAAAAGCTGAGCGAAGTCTGCACAGCAGCTGGCTTGGGAAAGCAACTCAGCAACTACAGTAGAAACCATCTCCGCGGACGGTTGGCCCGTCTTCCGTATAATGCAGATACCCATACTTGCAGGATGCATGCTTCACTTTCTTTGTTCCATTGGGGGCGACATGCTGTAGCATCAATTCATGGCCTTTAAAATACCCTGCACGGTTCAGCTTCCAATCTCCTTTAACAGAAACGCTGGGAAATGGCCATGACTAGCTAATGCCACATTAATCAAAGCCAGGTCCCTAAAGAATGGTTCAAGTGTTGGGGAATCACCTGCTCACACTTTCTGTCATGTGACCAACCAGTGCGCAAAAGATGTTTCAGAGCGTGGGGCTCTTGATGCCACCCATTTCTGCATTTTATACACCAGCGGCTAAACACACCCTTCGGAGGCAGCTCCTTCTGCATAGTCCATGTCTCTCCCAAGCTCGGGACAATATTCTTTACCATAATGGAGAATGTGAGAAAGCGCAGGGCTGCATGGCTGGGGGGTGAGGGTGGAGGGCAAAGCACGCTATGCTTGGGGTACACTGGAGATGCTTCCCTGATACCCAAAGTACTCCAAGTCCCTTGAAATAAAATTTGTCTATACACTGCACAATGTGCAAGGGCCGCTGTTATTCAAGCAGCACGCGACTGGTAATTTGCAAAAAGTAAACTTAACGAGCCCCAAGAAAAGGTCATCTTCCACCCTTTAAGAATTTGATTGTTTTTGTTTTTATGTTGGGATAGTAGACATCGTTTTTCTTTGCGATTTTACAGTTTCATGGTGCTGTTAGGAGCTAAAATGAGTAATCACAAAGGAAACATTTAAGAATTTTGAGAGTTCACAAGCATGAGCCAAACAAACCCCAATACTCGTACTGCCATTTCTCTGCCGCGGTTATGCACTGCAGTGTGTTTCAATGTAAAGTCTACATTGTAATGTCCTAATTTTAGAACGCCACCTCTCCAACATTAACATTGGGAGCTATGTTGAATTGTACATGCATGTTAACTCTCTGCATATGTTTAAAGTAGACTTTACCACTCACATGGAGTAGTGATATTGTTTACTTGTGTCCCTCCTAAATATATTTAACTTCCTGTGAAATATTTGATGCAATACATATTGCATAAATGCATGTATTTTAATGCGGAGATAGACGGGCTTGTACAGCTATTGGTGGGTATGTTGCTGCTGCTTGTTCTTGGAGGTTTGAGTAACACTGTTCAAGACCAGTTCATCACCTTTTGAATGAATGAATGAATGAATGATTATTTGTATAGCACCTATACACAATGTGTTTCAAAGCGCTTCAAGGAGGGAAGGGAACAAGGAAGAAAAACAGTTACATTCTTACAGGTCCTTGAAACAAATCAGAATGTGAGAAAGCCATCATATCATAACAGATAGTACAAGTGCATGGAACAATAAGGGAGAGGCGGGGAAGGAAAAAAGGAGACAAAACTAGCAGTAGCATTACTATGCCTGACGACAGTTGTTGCAGTGCAAGAGTGACAAGAGGAGGAGGAGGAGGAGGGCTGGGGAGGGTGGGAGGAGAGGGGAAGGGAGAGGTAACAGAACAAATGACTATCGTAAGGGTCAGCGACTGACCAAGGTAGTGCTGGGGAGGGCGAGGATGGAGAAGACAAAGGGGAACAGGGGGGGAAAGACAAGCTATTATCAGAGGTGAAGGACAATGATACGAGTAAGTGCTAAGACTGACTAAATGTTTGAGGTCATACGAATGACATTAGTGTAGATCTGAAATTGTCGATTCTCTGACCTGAGTCACAGCAGCAAACTGGTCACTGTTATTAAAAATGAAGAGCAAAAGGAGACTAACATAACCAGGCCTGTTCGGGTTTGACCCTCTTATTGCTGTTTTCTGAGGTTCATGAAATTCAGCAGATGCCAGCATTGACAATTTTGTTAACTCTTAGTCCCCACTACCGCTGCTCAGCCCATACCACATGCATGAGATCATAGGTCGGGGGAGGAGGGGCGCCAACGATGCTTCCCGCCTTGGGTGCAATCTGTTGTAAGACCGGCCCTGCGCTCTGTTGCTTCCTGAAGCTAGAATTGTCCAAGAGAAACATGGTTTTATTTTGACAGTGTATGTTCCCCAGCGACCATGTCCAGATGGCCATGCAGGGCTCGGAGCGTTTTGCTTCCCCAGTCTTGAATGGCCCATTGAGGATGCGGCTGGGGATTTAAATTGGTGATTGTGCCAAACAGACTGGGTAGCAATGCCATTGTTGGATAAAAGGAGGAGTGGGGTGTTGCAGATAAAACACTGGTTGCTCATGCAAAATCATACACAGGAGGAGGATGAAACCAATGGAATGCCCTAACAACGGTCCTGTGTGGCTTCATCTCTACGAAATGTTGAATGTTTTAAGGGGGCTGTTTGTACGTGGCACTATCAGCACTATCAAATAAACGTTTCCTTCCTTATTACAATGGGAGAGTCACGTACCTACACAGCGCTGACCTGCCCACCACACTCCCTCTTGTCTCACCCTTGCATTACCCCGCATCCCCATGCCCCCAACTACATACATATATATCATGTTGTGGCAATCCCATTGCCACATCCAAACAGTCCACTTTACAAATTATGGAGATGAATCCACCCCAGACTGCCTAGGAAACCAAAACGTAAAGGGTTCAATGTTTCCAAAATCAACTTAGTGCAGAAAGTCTCTGTGTCCTATCCACATTATTCAGATCATGTGTACCATTTCCCCTTCTGTGGTTGAAAAGCTAGGGGGTGATGCGTGAACCCACTCCTCTCCATGTCCTTGTGCACGCTGGATGCCTTGGGGGAAGGCGCGGCGTCCAATCAGCGTTGCCGCGAGCCTTGCACCGACTCTCTATTGGCTGACCCACCCTCCGAGAAATACCTGATAGCTCTGGCTGCAGTAGTCCAGCGGTTCATCACACTCAAAGGTTTGCTTGGGAAGAGGCTTGGGGAACTCCCTCCGAGAGCCCGTCCTGGAAAAGCAGGAATGACGGGCATGTCCTTGGTTTCTTGAAGAAAAATACCACATTGTATGTGTATCAATACATCAGCCATCATTAACATATAACCAAAGACTTTTAGCGTGGCAATACATACATGCATGTACACAACTGGCGCAGAGGACAGGATGCACGAGTTAGTATTGTTCCTCATTAGGGAAATTGATTCGGATCAAACAGAATCTGTTCATTATTAAATCTCTTAGTGAACTAGAAATATAAGCATAATATCTGACAGGACACATCCGATTTGGGCCCCAATTATGAGCCAGGCTAAAACAGTGGTATTTGCAACGCTACCTGATAATGGGGCTCACGGGTGGTAACCGCAATAAATAGTGAATGCTTAAAAGTCTGAATTCTGCGTAGGACGCGCTGTCGTTTTTACCCCCACCCACAAAATGGAGGTCAAAATGGAACCCCCTCATGATGCAAACTTGTTTCCTGTCATATATACTCGTGTTATGCGCTACCGGGACACTTGCATTTCCACCCCCCAAACAAGGATGGGTGAAATGGATTTTCCCAGGGTGCCACAACATCACAAGTGGGGTTGCTCAAGTACTGCACGTAGCTCCCTGTAAAATCTGTGGGCCTGATTCATGGAACGTTTTCCTATGGGATTGTGCCATTATAAAACACTTCCATGAACCATGTTTTCCCTCCTGTAGAAAGGTAAAAGCATACTACTGCAAGCAGTAAAGGGTAACTACAGCGTGCAAATTCGAGTGAAAACTTTGCAAAATCCAGTCCATAAGAGGGTGAGAATAAAAAACGTGCAGTAACTACTTACTTTCAGGGCAGTATAATTGGCATTGAAACTGTTACATTATAATTGAAAAATATATTCGAATGTATACGACTTTTGCCGTACTTAGCAATACACATACGTATTGGGCTGCTGACTTTGGACATGTTGCATTTTTGTCAAGATGGAAATACGTGCATGTGTTGGTATTGTTGCAGTCTGTTTGTGTGGGCGTTGTTGCATGCAGTGGCGTGTCCAGGCTCTTTTGACTGGGTTGGCCCAAGTGGGGCACTGACTTATGCAGGGGTGGCATGAAGTACAGAACACATACACATCATGATCAGAGTTTAGAATAATGGGGTGGCACCTGGGGTGGCCAATCAGATTCCAGGGCTAGCATGTGCCACCCCAGGGCCCTCCCTGGACACGCCACTGGTTGCACGGCACCAATACAGGCAAGGCATGGCTAATTGAATCAAGCGCTGATCAGTGGTGTCGTGGGGCAGATATGATGCCGTGGTCTGTCGTAGCAAGGTGAAGAACCCCAGGCCAGGCGCTGTTTTGTGGATGCAGGCCAGCCATCCATCCATCCTGGTAACTTGTATATTGCCTGAACCAACAGAGCCTAATTTATATGTGCCTGGCAACAAGCCTACTGTAGCTGGCTCACTTAAAGATTTCGTTATGGGTCGAGTAGGGCTGGGAGAACAACAGCTCCTGAGCTTTGTGTCTGACTTGCAGGTGGTCATTTGTTGTTCTGAGACCGAGGAGGGCAGTATTCCATGATTTACCTCTGTGCCCATCGCAGTACACATCTGCCTGTCTGGAGAAAATGAATATGCATAATCTTAGGAGGGTGAGGTTGGAAGAGTGATGCTGCTGTGTGAGTCGAATGTGGCTTTGTTTTGGATGCACATCTGCCGAGTTACATGAAGCCCCTGATGGTCAACGGCAAAAAGATCGATGGTGGCCCCCAGCTTGATGAGGAAGCAGGAAACGTATTTGACTTGGGGAAAATATAGCCACAGTTCCTTCTGTCACAGGCCAGCATCACGTGACGCATTCTAGCTATCTGGGAGAGTAGAAAACAGGTATGCCAGCATTCTTACATTACGGGTATTGTTGCCAAGTCTCACAATGACCAAGATGACAACTTATATTTTGAGATCTTCTTTGACTAAGAGGTGAGCAATATTGATATTGTCCATTGCATGGGACCGTCAACCTTTGCAGTGCCTGAAATCTGTGATTTGATAGCGGGTTTTTGTTCCTTACCGGCACGTCAGTACTCCAAAGCACTTGCCTTGCTTTCTGGGGAGGAGGTTGTGGGGGGGGCACATCGTTTATGGTGGGACGCTGTATAGTGAGGGATTAGGAATGGTTTCTGGGGTGATAATTTGGAGCCCTGACTTTCATAATTTCATTTAGTCTTGAATGACTCAGATACATGTGTGTAGGACATCCAGTGACTGCCTTGGGTGTATCCGTTCCATTTATAATTTGCGCATACAGATCCCAGCTGAGGAGGGGCCTGTCGGCCTGATGCAGATATTGAATAAAAGGGGTGTAGAGCGGAACCCCCTGCGGGTCACCAATACAAATCTGAAAGCCTCCGCACCTGCCAGAAAGATCACCAGCATTCTAATGACAACATGCCTTCAAATGCCTTCAAAACATGTGCATTATGTCAGTACATTGTATGGTCAACCAATGGTTCGTAGGCAACCTCTGACAATAGAGGCACCACTATTGCACACATGAACATTACAAGAAAAGCTTGCAACTGGTCTCTGATGAAACGGTGAGAATTATTAATTACTGCTGGTACTTCCTGTTCTCCGTCGAAAAAAAGGCATATTTCCAGTCAAATAGAAGCTACAGTCAGGCAAGGTAAGAGGAGGTGAACAGAAGGATGGGGAGTGGGTCTTGAGTAGTACTGGTGATCATTGAAGGAGCAACGTGTGCCTAAAACGGAAGTGAGTGACTTCACTCTCGGTCGGCCCACCTGTAGGCTGAAGTCATTCAGTGTGTAGCTTGTGACACAGGCACTGATGGAACATCAGAGGGGGCGTAGGCGGCAGGTGTCTGATACGCAGAGTGATGACGATAGCCAGCATCTTCAGAGAACTGGAAAACCATTTGCGGATGGTGACTGTTCCAGTTTTGCTGCCCTTCCAATCTATTTCAAGGATGTTATCGTTTGGAGGCAGGAGGGAACTGACTAGGGCAGGAGTGCAGGCTTTGTGAAGACATATGAGGGGTACACAGATAATTACATTCTTTTGTTTGTTTTTTATAACGCGCCCAATACCTTACTAGAGTTCTGTTTCTAAGCGGGGATCCGGGATTCGAACCTCTGTTGCTCTGCGTGGTCTTGCTTCCAAGACCAGCGTGTTGGCCCTGTGCTATCTAAACAATGACAGTGTTGCTGTAACTACTGTGATACATGAGAATCAACCAAACACTGCCATCTTGTTAGATATGGGCAAATACAATGATCTCAGGAGGAAACTAGATGCTGGCTAAACTGAATCAGCGAACCTACTGTCACTCACATGTCCAGTTTGCTGTTTAATGAACTGAAAGGGTGAGCAACTTTGGCAAAACATCTACATTTGATGGCCATGAGGAATTCAAGGTAGTCTTTGACACAGGGAGTTGCTGTTTTCAACTATTGCGCAAGCATCACGGGGAGGTATTACAAACATTTTGCACTGGCGCTAGTGCAGTTAGCATGCAGAATAAAATGCTCTATGGCAAAAGCATATTCTTGTAATGTATTTTTGCACCAGAGAAATGTTTGCCCTAATGCTAGTCCTTTGCCCTGGTGTACAAGTGTACATTTGAACGAGCATTTGCTTGACCTTATGGAAACGTTGCCCTAGTGGTAATTGCACCTGCACTGAAGCAGAATTTCTGTAATAGGCCCCCAGTGTAAAAACATGCATGCATATCTGTTGGGTGCAGCTGGTATACTTGGGGTCCCTAATTGCTCAAAAGGCCTGAGCGGCAGAAGAAAATAAGGATGTCTTCCACTATACCAAGAGGAGTAGATGACATTCCAAGAACAAAGTCATGCTTTCTAACACACACAATGGCAGCCTGCATAGAATCTCCCGGCTTTACACCTGTTATAAGAAAATGACAGTGCTGCTGTAACTAAAAACGTATGACCAATGATTGGTGACGTCACAATGCCTGCTGCTTCCGGCAGCAAAGAGTAGTAATCCAGCTGCGACTGCAGAACTTAATTCATGCTATCAGAGGCTTTCTTCTCAAATAGCATTGGGTCTCTTTAAAGCCATTGGTTGATAAGGAACAGTTTATTTTAACATGCTTATTTTGTGTTGGAATTTAACAATGGATAAGAATCTGTACAAAAACAATATTTTTGAAATGTGTTCTTTAAACTGCTTAAAATATTTTTGCAATAAATCACAATGTGCATATGACTGTTCTTTTTGCAGGTGAACAGTTTCTGCATTGATATGTATCAACAATCAGGGTTGTCCCACTGCGAGGGCCTGATGGCCTGATGGGTTTCCGGATATCCCTCATTAATATTCATGAGAAAAAATTGCATACATTTAGAATCATTGTATGCGAGTGTACCTCATGAATATTAATGAGGGCTATCCTGAAATCCGACAGGATCCAGCCCTCGAGGCCTGGAGTTGGACAAAGAGAATAAGCAACTCCCAATTCACAAAAAAAGCAAGTCACCTTGAAGTTCTTTTTTTTTTTTTTAGTGCATTTGGTTTGTTTAAACCTTACATTTGTACCTTGAAGTTCTGTAAACTTGCAAAGGGACGGTTCATAAAACAACTTGATGAGTTGGCTTGCCTTATCCTTGTAATGTACAGTAGCAGCTAGTTATTCTATGAATAATTAATTCAAGGTAACTACACCCAACAGCTACAGGAATCTGCCGAAATACATTGACATATGCAACTTACTTTCTGTTTACAACCAACCAGTCACGAATGTACGTCTCGACGCAGTCCTTGACATGTAAATCCAGCTCAACTCTGAGGAGAGTAAAAGGAGAAAAAGACATGTTTTAGCGGGAAGAAAAATGCCTTGCCTCAGGGGCTAGAAGAAGGTGTGTCAAAGCATGGTCAGGAAACACGGCAGCGAACGCTACCTTTTGTGCACGAGCCCGGCAGGCGCTGATGCAATACAGTGGCTACGTGTTCTACTTTCATTCACTGCACACGTCCAGTAAACAACTGCTAAGTCAAAAAGGAAAACCACGCCGAGCGTGTTCTTCTCTTCGAGAGGCGGTGGAGCGTCGCCGACATTACATGCTGCGGCACGTGCAGGAATGCAACGCTCGTGATCAGACGGACGTCAGCCATCACCTCCGGAGACTTGAGAAACTGGCAAACATCAATTATTACTTCACAAAGCAAGGATTTCATCGGATGACTAATTCATGTCAATAGTGTCCCAGGCTTTTATACTGCATTTAGTTCCCCTAACTGTGTGCAGCTATTGCAGTACGACCAAGCAAGGGTCACCTGGGACACCGTAAAGAAACGTTGCACTGGTCCAAGTCACATTTTGAACGGTATTATCACTAGGGCAACAATTGCACGAATGCAAAAAAACATTCTTTGAATGCATTTTTGCACCAGGTCAATATTTACCACTAGTGCACACATCATTAACCTGGTTCAAGAATACATTCAGAGAATATGTATTTGCACTAAGGCAATTTTGCCCAGTGCTAACAGTGCAAAAGGTACTTGCACTGGCGAATACTGTAACTTTTTTTAAATGAGACCGCAGGTTTGAAATTGGTTTCTGCATGTGAACTGCATGGACTCACTGCGCTGCTACTTCCTGGGCACCCTCCACATCATTTCGCCCCATTGCCTTCACTTTGGGCCAATTCTATCTTTGTTTGCAGGGGAATCGGGCTCCCTTCAACGAGACACTGGTCCTGATGTTCTCCTAGTGCCCATCACTCACCCGTCAGTCACCATTGCTGTGAGCGGAAGAGAATGCAATGCATGTCTAAAGGGGTAAACGCTGCTCCTTTCTCTCCCGCTGCTCGTCTGGGGGAAGCCCCTGTATGCGTGTGTGCCTGTGATGAGCCCCAGTAGATGGAGTCTATACGTTTCTTTTAGTTCTATTTTTTATACCTGGAAGGTGGTACATAACACCAATAATAACAGCTGCTATTGCAGCGCCTAGAAGCATTAGCAACCGAGCATGAAGCAATATATAATTGTTATTTTATAAGGCGCTTGCGTGCGTTCGTACTTCATGCCACACCTGCATCAGTCAAAAGAGTCTGGACACGCCACTGATGTGCGTTAAGGTGGCGAGTTCTTCCCTACTGCAACCACCAGAGCCACCCCTTGCTTTTTCAGAACTATTGCTCCCCTTCAGTTCCAGTTTTGTAACGCGTTCATGCCCAGAACAGCTGCTACGAGACAGCTTCATGCATTTATTATGGTAATCTGAAAAGTATTTGATAATGTTGCTCCCAAAGGTGGGGGTGTACATACGCAGAAAAATGCCACTCCCAACAGAAAAGTGAATGTCGGTCACCTGCTGCGTCACGTCTTTCCCTCAGAACAAACACATTTCATTTACGGATTCCTTCACAAAAAAATGGAGTTACACCACGTGCTATTTTCGTTGCTCCAATATAAGCCATACCCACCGAGAGGCTACACTTTTATTCAGGAGCGGCCCTAGAAATTGTGGGGCAAAGTGCAGCAAATTAAGTGAGGGGCCCCTTAATTTGCGTTTGATGACATCACAAGAAGTGACAACACAAGATAATGACCACTACGTATGTAGGGAGCAGTGAAAACATGGCAAATATATATATATATATATATATATATAAATAAAATCTGAGAGGAGAATTTCCAATAACTACCCAGCAAAGTATAAACGGTGCCCACTTTTTAAGCCAAACAATTTATAATGAAATATTCCCAAGAAAACAATCCAAACATGAGACGTGCGCTTTAATGGCACTTTTATTTGTTCTTGTGGGTAAGCGTCTGCATTGGAAACATGATCACCTGGGGTAAAATCCGGGTAGCTGAACACTTGAGCAAGCAAACTTTTTTAAATGCTGGCCTCAAAAACACTGAAGCAGGGTTGCCTCTACCCATTAAAAAAAGTGGGTGGACACTGTCCACCCACATGTATCGACTTGTGCCCTGAAAATCAGTACAGGACCAGAACCAGAGAAAATACCCCCTCCAGTGTCCAGGATGCCAACCTCTCTCGTCACATCCTTGGTAAATATTCATGGCTCACTTGCATGCTTCATACATAATGCGAGGAAAATGTTACATTCTACTGAAACGCTTTTTGGCTTGGTAAATATAAACATGTGGAAATCGGTGTTGTGTGCTGGAGGAAGGCATAGCTTTCAGGCATCTTACTGCTGCTGTGCATGGGCTTTCAAAATAAAAATGCCCCTTTGCAGTTCTTAACACAACAATGCTCTCTTAAATAGCCCATCAATAGTAGATTGCACCCACTTTAAACACTCTGCTTTAAGAAAGAAAGTGGTCAGCAGTGCTTGTGAGGCCCTCATCGCCTAATGGGCCGCTGGGAGTAGGGCATTTGTCTCTCCAGCATCGCAGCAGGAGGTTGACAGGTGACACGTTGCCTCACCAGAAGAAACAAAAGGGAGCCAAACCTCGAGGGACAACAGCCGCTTTTGAAAAAGATATTCCGGTAAGCTTCCCCGTAATCATGCATGCTGCAGCGTGTGCCGCCCGTGAGTTCGGAGTGCCCTGCAGCAAGTTTAGGTACTCTAAGCACATGGTCCACGCTGCAACCTGCAAGAGGAGGGTGTCAACGGCACGCTCTGCGCGGGGCCCTAGCAGGCACGCGGACAAATGCAGCTGCACATGCTGCACACGCCTAGCGCCAGCCCTGCTTTTATTACACGCAACCCCATCCCCTACTGACCCTGTCACATTGCACCACTCCTCTCCTCGGCCCACACACACTACGGACTGAACTCTCCCATAAACAAACACACACACACATGCATCCACATTCTCCATCTCTCAACCGGCAAACACGGTGAACTCACACACACACACACACACACACACACACCCGCATGCACACCAGTGGTCGAAGTGTACGAAAAGAAGTAGTGGAACTATGTTGCCTGCTGGCCTGCACCGCCCCCCAAAGACCTCATCGCCGCGGCCCCTCCCATGCACAATAAAAACCCCAAAACACATGTGCCTGCTTTTTAAGGAAACATCCTGTGCAGTGCACTAAGAGTGCAAGTTTCAACTTCTTCTAACACTTTTATTTTAAAACGAAACCATTCCAGAACAGTTTCTTTTTAAAATAAAAGTATAGGAAAGGTAAAACGTAATCAAAATAATTATAGGAGCACCGCTCCCGACCGCTCCTGCCCACTTCGACCACTGATGCACACACATTCACGCAAAAAAACATGCATAAACACACGCAAGCATATACATGCACAAGTACACACACACATACACACTGCACTCACCCACACGCTAACACTGTGGTAAGCCAGACTCAGGAGACAGACAACTCATTTATTTTTAAATTTGTTTATTGGCATTTTTTTACTTCACACCAATTACTCATCATATAGGTGTGCCTCTAATTGCCAGGCTATCAGTTTTCCTGTTATTACACAGTAACACATTAAACATTAACATTTCAAACAAAATTAACATTAACTGTCTCCATATTTTGTCCTTGATAATTAATTCACAAGATTCTAGCAAGGGGGGGGGGTGTCCCGGTCGTGGGGGAGGACTGTTTGAGGTCCATCTGAGTTTATGCACGTCTTGCTCGTGGCGTCATTGCTATCGGTATAGCTCAGGTTGTCTAGGTTGGTTTGTTCATGGGGAGTTATCATCTGAGGGGTGAAACAATTTTCTTGTGATGTCTTTCCATGCTTCTAGTGCCATACTTGAGTCTTCGGTGGATCTAGCTACACTGTCTTCCCAGGCCTTTGTTTCAGCACTCACCCACCTTTCCAGCTCTTTATGCCATACCTTGTACTTTGGTCCTGCAGGCTTTTTCCAAGACATTGCGATAGTTCTTTTAGCTAATATGCACGTTATGTCCATTAGTCTTACTACATGCTTGAGTTTCGCTAGCCTGGGATAAGTTCCCAGAAGACATTCGGCAGGGGTCCACTCATATCTGGTCATGCTCGCCTTTTTTGCATGCCTGCCTTATTCCAGCCCATAGAGTCTGTGTCTTGTTACATTCCCATAGCATGTGGACTAGATTTTCCTAATCCGCCCGCACCAGATATAATGGGACTGCGTTTGTTTACTGATTTTCGACATTTTACATGGGGTTAGGTATGTGCGGTGTAACACATTCAACTGTATCAGTCTTTGTCCCGCCCACATGGGCAGTCCAGCACCGAAATGCTATGGCAATTCCTCTCTGAACAAGAGTACCAAAAGCAACCTCATACACGTGTTTCAGCCTTGCGACCTGGCACAAAACCACTCTGGTCCATGTGTACAATGTCTCCTGTTATACTGGACAGCCTTTTTGCTAGGATTGTGGTTAATATTTTCACATCGTAGTTGAGCATAGCAAGTGGGCGGTAGGAGTCGCACATATCTGCTGGTTTATTTGGCTTGAGCACTGGGACCACAAGGGTCTCTCTCATGCTCTCAGGTACGACCCATCGTTCATATGACTCTTGGAAGACCTCATGAAGCAGGGTGTCAGTGAAGATCTGTATGCTTTATAAAACTCTGAGGGTAGCCCATCCTTGCCTGGAGCCTTGCATGTGGCCAGGGATTTGATTGCTTCTGTTATGTCCTCAGTTGTGATGTCCGTGTCGAGTGTTTTGGATTGTTCGGGGGATAGTCTGGGCAATCCTATTTCTTTTAGTGTATCTGCTGTATGATCTTGGGGTACTCGGTCTTCATGAGAGTATAATTGTGCGTAAAAGCGCTTGAAGGTGTAATTTATGCTCTGCTGGGTCTGGTGCACATCGCCCCGTTCATCCCGCAGTGCAGTGGTTGTGTGTCTAGGGTGTTCCTTTTTGCAGAGCCAGGCCAGTAGTCGGCCCGGTTTATCTGCTTCTGCGTGTGCTCTGTTTGTTCTAGTGGCATAATCAAATTTGGCCAGTCTGCTCCACGCTTTTGTGCAGTCCTCTCTATGTGTTCTGAGTTCTTCTTCTCTCTGTGGGGTGTCAGTAGGGGTGGATTCCAGTCTCTCTATTTCCCATTCCCGTTGGTCTAATTCTCTTCGCAGTAGTTTCCTGATGCCTCCCGCTTTGGCTATGATTTCCCCTCGTGTTACTACATTTAAGGCATCCCACATTGTGCTTATGTGTTCTACACTGCCCGTGTTTTCTTCTATGAAAATTGTCAATGGTGACTTGTAGTTCATCTTTGAATGCCTGATCCTTCAAAGCATCTACAGGCATTCTCCACATGGGGATGGGAGGTCTGGGGCCGATGTGGTTCCATTCCACGAGATGGTTCTCCCTAGATATTGCACTCCTTCTATCTGGGGTAGGTGTTCCCTGCTTATGAAGACATAATCTAATCTTGTGTGGAGGCCATGTGGGGACGAGAAGTATGAGTAGCCTCGCTCCTCAGGGTGTAATTCTCGCCATGCGTCTGCTAAAACCAGCCCGTCCGTCATGGTGTTCAGAGCTGTTGTGACCGCCAATGGGCCTTTTGGTTAGGGTGAGGACCTGTCAAGTTTGGGTTATGCACACAGTTAAAGTCTCCCCCACATATGAAAAAGCTGTTCCTGTATTGAGTCATTTTAGTGCACATTGTGTTCAAATGGGCTGGGATGCTATTGTTGGGGAAATATGAATTTACTATGCATACTTCTGTTTGCTCTATGCGTCCCCATATTATCACATATCTGCCCTGAGTCCTTTTCCGGTTTGGTTAGGTGACATGGGAGTTGGGGGTTGATCCAGGTGTACACACCTCTTGCATATTTGGAGTAGGAGGTTCCCAATCCCTGATCCCCTCAGTGTTCCCCGAGTTTGGCCTCAGATTCTGCCATGCAGTGCGTCTCTTGTAGTAGGGCTATCCCCACTCCCTTCTTATGGAGATAGGATTTGATTCTATTCCTGCGAAGGTAAGTGCCCAGGCCACGCACATTCCATGTCATTATCTTTATTAGCCCTGCCATGGCGGTTCAGTGGGGAGTGCCAGGTTCCCCCGTCCCTCATAGTAATTGTCTGCGGTTGCTGTCATACCACCGATGTTCCCCATCAACTGCATGTTCCATCTTATCAGGTCTTCGTCTTCCTCCCACCCTCCATCCCCCCTCACTTTGCCACTCAGAGATTTACCAACTTTTGTAACCTTCATTCCGGTGAATGAAAAAAAACAAATAACACAACGAAGAACTGCCCCCAGCAGTTTCTTCAACTCACAACGCTTGGGGGCTCCCAAGCCTTCTGGGCCCTTCCAGGCCTTTCGGTACAGGCGCTCTGTAGGCATTCGGCCTGCACATTTTCTGGTGGGGTGGGTCGCTGTTGTTCTCTTATTTGGACCTTTGTACTCCTGTCCAGTAATTTCATCTGTTTGTTGCGGCATTAAATGAAATCTAATGGTCCCTTCTGTGCTTCAGTGTGAATCTCCTCGTGCAGTGCTGGTCGTCGGTTTATCTCCTGTCCGCTTTTGCTGTTTCCTCCACGTCGTCTGCAAGGTTATTATATTCAGGCCACATCTTTGCTGCAGCTGGAGTCTCTAGGAAGATTGCTTTTCCCTTATAAAGTACTTTGAGACGTGCTGGGTAGAGTAGCATGTACTTAAGATTAAGTTTCTGTAGCCTTGCTTTTACCGGTACAAAGGAGTTCCTTGCGCGTTGCACAGCAGGAGTATAATCTGGATACATAACTATTGTGGAATCATTTCTCCTGATCTCCCCTCCTTCCCTTGAGAATCGCAGTATTGTCTCTGTCACGAAAATGTAAGGTTTTCGCTATTATTGGTCGTGGGTGCGATCCTGGTGGGGGTCACTTTTGCAGGGATCTATGGGCTCGTTCCACAGAGAACCCCTGGGTGAGTTTTCCTGCTCCTATTTCTTGTTGTAGCATTGTTTCTATGAATTCTGTTGGGTTCAGGCACTGCATGTCTTCTGGGATTCCCAGTATGCGGAAGTTATTACGACGAGCGCATCCTTCTGCATCCTCAGAGCGTGCCTCTAGTCTCGCCACTGTCATCTCCAATTCCTGGACTCTTGCTGTCAGGTCTTGTGTGGCTTTGGTGTTGCCTTGTAGCGATGTCTCTGTTGCAGTCACTCTTTCCGCCAGGTTGCAGGGTCCTGTCACATTAGCTGCATGTCTGACTTTACTTCCCCTATCTTGTCATCAATGAATGTGCAAAGCGCCGCAATGGCCTGGAGGACTTGCGTATCCCTGGGATCTGCTTCTGGGTCTGACGGTTCTGCGGTGGCAGCAGCATCTTGAACTGGTTGCTGTTTGGGTTTGACGTAGTATAGGAGTCCATTGTTGCTGATTTTGATTTGCTTTTAGGGGGGGGACATATCCTTTCTCAGGGCTTCCAGTCCGTTGTGGTGGGCTGCGTGCTGTTCCCCTGTGGCCTGTTTGGTGTGTCAGTGGCCGGCAGTAGGTAGCCCTTGCCTAGGTGGTATACCGTGGTTGGGTATTTGGCTACTTTGATTTGAGGTGGCACTTCTCAGCTCCGCCTGCTTGTATCGAGCTCCAAGTCTACACAGGAGTGTCTCAGTTTATTGTGTGCTCCGTTTTCGGTCCCTTCATTCTGCTCTGTGTCAGCTATCTGTTAGTTTTCATCTGTCATGCTTGATGTTCTGTTCCCGGGTTTTGGGACGAGTGGGTTGGTGGTTCAGTTACTAGGTCGTTGGTCCTGGAGGTCTTGCCTATGACCAGTTAGGTGCCGGGTGTTGTGCTTTCCTGCTTTATTGTATCCGCTCAGTGTTACTTCGCCCTTGTTGTCTCGCTTGGTGTGTTCACTCGATGAGGCTCAGTTCATTTATTTGTTTTGTGGCTGGGCTTCAGTCTGAGCATATTATCCGCTGCTTTAGGATCACTGCAATTTTCGGTAGAGTCCAGTGTCTTGGAAAGTCTCTGGGCGTCAACCGGCGCAGGGTGGGGTGGATGCGTTCAGTGGCCACTGTTTGGAGCTGCGGTCGGTTCCCCACTTCTTGTAGGTTTCAGGCAGCTTTGTGATGGTGCATAGCGGCAGCCCCACTTGGGCCTTCAATCTAGGGTTCTCCTTGCCTGTCTGTTCTAGCTTTGTTGTTGGGCTCTGTGCGTAATTTGCCATTGGTGTACTCTTGCTGTGGCAGAGCCTCACTCATGGCTCTGTGTTCTATGCTTCGCTGTCACTGTATGGGCACCGTGTCGCAGTGCCACTGTTACTTGCACGCAGCTTGCTAAATAAGTCTGTGTGTGCTGCCGCTCGCCCAAGTTTATGGCCAGCTCCTCCATTTTGATCCTCTCCTTTCCCCCCCTTTGTTAACTGTTTATACAGCCCGCCCGCGGTATTGTTCAGGCCGTTAATGGGGGTAATGGGGTTTGGCGCCTTGCAGTGTTCTACTCACAGTACTCTGGTTGGCTGGTCCATGTGTCGCAGCCTCTCTCCCCCGGGGTTGCGCCGTCTCAGACTCCTTCTCTTGCAGCCTAGTCCTCAGCGGTGTCGGTGGGAGGGGCCACGTTCTTCCGCCACCTCTCTGTTCTGCTCGGTCTCGCCCGCAGGGTCCGTCTTTGGGTTTTCTGCAGGGCCCTCTCCCACTTGGTGGTGTTTTGCGGTTTCTGTGCCCGCTCCCTTCCGGTGATCCGGGGCTGCCACTGGCTCTGGTGTCCCGCCTTCGGCTTACGGAGCCCGACACTGTGAGCTCAGTAGGGGCGCCGTCGCTGGCTGCTGTGGTGTCGGGTGGGGACCACTGTGGCAGGTGCAAAAGATCTTCCTCGTGGCTGTCTTTCCCTGTGGCACTGCCGATTCTCCATTCAGGCGCACCCTCTTGCAGCGGCGTTCGATTCCGCGACGAGGGCCGCCATCTTGGGTGCCGCAGGGGCTCACTTTTAACTGCTTCGTTTTCTTGGCTGCAGCTTCCGATTTCTCCTGGCAATTAAGTCGAGCATAGGAGAAGGGTTCTTCTGTTCCTGGATTCAAATCTTATTTCTGTGCGTGTTGTTTTAATGCTGCAATGCCATCTGTTACAGGATCATGGACAGGAGCTCCTCAGGTTTCCGTCCTCACGCCATGCGTGCTGGCCACCGACGGACAACTCATTGTGGTTTGTAAGGTGATTGTTTAATTTAAGTGCAAAAACCTTATACTAACCCATGCTTCTTGTCCCTACGCTGAAAGAAACAAAAGAGCTTTAAAGGGTGGACATCAGGATGTCACACAAAAGAAAGTCTCTCTGCTGTCTCATGTTTTACACCCCCTCTTGAGGTCGGTTTAATTGCAGCCCATTCTGGGCCTGATAAATAATCACCCCGGGTCCTAGGTTTTGCACTCCTTCTTGGGGTTGGTTTGCTTGTGTCCCACTCTGGTCATGAGGGATTCTCACCCCGTCCTTGGATTTTGAGTTTCGCACCCAGTCTTTGGGTATCTAGACTTTAATCCTCTTTTGGGCTATTCGGTTTCCCAGCCCCTGTTAGGCTCTTTGGGCTTTTAGCCCCTCCTTGGCTCTTGGGTTTCTTAGCCCCTCTTAGGCTCTTGGGTTTTCAGCTCCTCCTGAGCTCTCGGGTTTCTTAACCGGTCTTGGGCTCTTGCCATTTCAGCCCCTCTTGGGCTATCTGGTTTCTCTGCCCCTGTTGGGCTCTTTGGGCGTTCAACTCCTCTTCAGCTCTTGGGTTTCTTAGCCCCTCTTAGGCTCTTGGGTTATTTCAGCAGCTCATGGGCTCTTGGGTTTCTCAGCCCCTCATTGGCTCTTTGGTTTTGCAGGCCCTTTTGTGTTATTTGTCTTCTCACCCTTGCTTGGGGTTTATGGATTCTCGACCCACCTTGGGCTCTCTGGTTCCACAGCCCCCCTTGAGCTATTCGGATCCTCACCCATTCCAAGCTTGCCCGTCTTCCTCCCAATAACGTGGGCGCACTGCGTACCTGGTTTGCAGATGCAGAACTGCAGTTCCAGTTTCTCCCTGGTCTTCTGCATCAGTTCGCAAGCATCAGTGTTTCCTGTCGACTTGTGCCAGGACTTCAGTGTCGTTCCCGCAAGTGTGACTCTTGTCTCTGACATCTCCAGCTTCCGGTCTGTTCACAGGACCCAGCTTTTTTTTTTTTTTCTCTCTCTCTCTCTCTCTCTCTCTCTCTCGCAAAGGTGGTCACTGTGACTGGTGAGAAACCACACCAGCTACATCTCTATGAATAGCCCCACATTTCTCTCATGCAATCCCCACATAGCTAATTAAGACAATAGATTCCAGAGACTAGGGAGAGTAACACATATCCCTGTTAAGGGATGTCCTGTCCTCTAAGTTGGGGATCTCCCCCAGGGGACTCTTGCTTGCCCTGGCTCCCCCATGGGAAGAGGGACAAATTCCCTGAATTTGTCACATACCCCTTCCATTAGTGTGAAGCTCCCCTCTTGTGGGGTTGTGACTCGGGTAAACCCACCTTCCTGACAAACCTAGGGTGCTTCAGAGGCTTTTGTCTGGAAATTCCTTCCAGGTTGACAGAGGGGAGTTTTTCTCTGAGATCTCTTTCTTGGGACCCGGTTGGAAAAAGTCTTGAAAGGTTGGAAAATCTGTCCCAGGTATGCTCTCATCAAACACAATTTCACTTTTATATATATATATAGAGAGAGAGAGAGAGAGATATACAAGGGCATACTACAGGCGATTCGTTGTATGTTCTGCAGCAATACCAAGGCATGCAATCACATGCTTTTCTGCTAAGGACGAGTTTTGGAAACACCTCCTATGGGTGACAAGAGGTCCTATCGCCTATGGTAGGGTGGAATTATGTATGTGAAAAGGTGGGGACGATTCTATCCAAATGTATTGCAAAATGAAAAATTCCTGAAAGTGACATACTCCCTTTGCTAAAACATGCATGCCTATGGCTTTAAGTCATGTCAAACGAATGTAATTGTTGTAGAGGGATGGAAGCTTTGTGATGGAACTTCCTATTCTGTAAAATCAGAACAAAATGGAGCAGCCTGCTGATGCACTTCATGGCAAACCCCACTTCTGCAGAGCAGGGGCCAGATCATCCAACTTTTGCACCAGTGCTAAAATATAGCATATGCACTAACCATCAGTTTTGCTCCTTAGGTAATATGGAGGTAATATGGAATGGATCATACAGGTTTTGTCGCAATCCATATTATTGAAAACCTTTTGTGCAAATGCAAAATTGAATCAGACTGTTATTTGTACAATGCTTGCTGCAAACCTTAAAAAAAGGGAAATGTGTTTTCTACATTTCATTTAAAGTTACACAGCCAATATAGCAAAGAAAAGTCTGCTTCATTTTTTGTGTCCTAGTGTTTAGTTAATACAGTAATAGGGCAAAACCTGTTTGCTTCATTCCTTTAACGTGCTCCATTGTGTTTGCTGATTGAGGAATCACAGAATGCCACATCCACTCTCTCCCCCTACACCTCTTGACTCTTGTATCCCTCCTTGTACATTTCCTGTACAGCCGGTTTGCTATATATACATATAATCCTCCACACATGCACACAGTCCTAGATAGCAAGCGAGATATCATTAGTCTTAGGCAGTCACCGGAAGCCGCAGACAGATGGCGCACAATATAAGCGATGAGGTTTACAGTCTCTCAGAACATCCAGATGCCACCACTCACATAATGCCCAAAACAGACCCTCTGTTGCGTTTTCCCGCCTAACAATGCAATTGATAAAAGTGTTTCCATAAATAAGACTGGCCTCACTTCCTCAAATGTGCACAGTGTTTGTTAAGATTGAGACCAAGAGAACATTTAGGGCAACTCGAAGCCAACCGAGAACATGCAGGACTTGTCAGTCGCTGGCATTTATACAGTTAAAAACATACTAATGGTAACGGGCCTCATTATGAGTTTGGCAGTGCAGTTAAAACATGGTGGTAATTCCGTTACCGCCACTTTTTTGGCAGTAACGGAATTACTGCCATTTTTTCAGCATTGCTGATTTTCAAGACTGGGGGGGGGGTAGTGGAGGGCTGGAGGTAAATCCTCCACTTTTCCTCCAAAAATCTGAATAATTACTGCGGCGGAATGACCGCTAACGGCAATTCCGCCAAACTCTCCACAGGGTCCTATGGACTGCGAAAATGGGGATTTACATTGCCCTTCCAACACTCGTAATCCTGTGGTAACAGTAAATGAGTTTGGCAGTAATTCGACCTAATTTACTGCCCAATTACTGCCAAACTCGTAATAAGGCAGACTGTGTTAATAAAGTTTAGGAACACACCTCCGCAGATTTGGCTTTCATGGACAAGATCATTATAACAAGTTTAAATAATGTGATTTCACATTGTACTCGCATCCAAAACATTGAAAAGGAAAAAAGAATAATGGAGAAAAAGTGGGAGTTAATGATGAAAATTACTCTTTGGCGCCACTGAAACAAATGCAACAAAGTGTGAAATATTGTTCGTATTTAAACTCCAAGACATGTCTATTTCATGCAGTCACATCTTGTCAACTTTACACTAAATAATGCATCAGCAATTAGATTGTTGGTCTTGAGAGGCTGATCAGCAGTGCTTGAGATCAGTGGACCCTTCCACTGCTGTCCTCTGGCCCCTCTCTTCTGAATCATCCAATATAGGTTACCCCAATCGTCAAGGCTCAGCAAAGATAATGTTGCATCATTTAAAAAGAAAAAAACGCCACCTGTTGCAAGGAACTAGGACCTATCCATACTTAAAGTCTTTAATTGCTATCCTGTCTTCACCCATAACACGCACACACTGTACTGAAATGGTGTTCAAGCAAAATGTATAGTTATCCAGGATTAATGTACAATAGATTTACCAGGCGTTAAGGACGGGACCCGCAGAGGGATACCGGGGTCAATAATGGTACCGCAATTTGCGGTACCGTTATTGCCGCCTTCCCCCTTCCCATTGAGCCCTATAAGGGCTCAATGGGAATGGGGAATGGCTCTGGTGAATGGGTAATTATCGGTCCCGCCGACCTCGGACTGGACCGGTAATTGCTCCATCCACCAGACCGGAGTCGGAATGATTTTGGAGGCAGCCATGGCGCTAATAGCCTCGTAATGACTCCCATAGTATCATTTTACAGGAAAATTACGAAATGGTGACCTGTGTTTAATCATTATTTTTAAACTATTCTAGGTGCTATTTTACAATTGTTCAGGACACTGTTGTAATAATGATTGGCATTTAACATGTCTCTTTCAGCCTATCAGACTCAGTTTTGTTGAGCTCCAAGGTTAGCTATAAATCACTATGCTTTCCCTTCTTCCCCTTCCCACTTTCCCTTTGTGTTCCCTGCGTTCACCTGGAAGGGACATCTCTTGGTTGCGGTTCTTCTGTGTATCAGCTTGACATGCTCAGATTATCCCATAGGTGATTTGGGGGAATGTTTAGAACTTTGTCTGGTGAAGGGATCACCAAACGTCAAGGGCACACCTCCGGAAATCTCAAATCCATCACCAAATCATGCTCTGACTAATGCTAGTACCACAACAACGTACTAGAAACTGCCTTCACAGAAACTGCTCAGCTTTATGGGTGCGTTGCATATACTCTTTTCCTGATCACCATTCCCATTGTTCAAATACCAATGTTTGCACACACCCACCTATGGGAGGCCGTTCAAGTCAAAATTACACCTTTGTGAATGTTACATATTGAAGTGAATACAACATGCAGTGAAATGAGTAAGGCATACACTGAGATGACTATAATACGTATTGAAATGAGTATAACATGTATTGAAATGAGTATGACATGTATTGAAATGAGTATGACATACACTGAAATTCAATGAATAAGACATGCATTGAAATGAATAGAACACACATTGAAATGAATATGACACCTATTGAAGTGAATATGACACACGTTGAAGTGAATATGACATGCAATGGAATGAATATGGCACCCATTGAAATGAATATGACACACGTTGAAATAAATATGACACCCATTGAAATGAATATGACATGCATTGAAATAAATATGACACACGTTGAAATAAATATGACTCACGTTGAAATAAATATAACACCCATTGAAATGAATATAAAACACGAAGTAAATAGGACACGCATTGGAATGAATATGACACCCACTGAAATTAATATGTCACACGTTGAAGTGAATAGGACATGCAATGGAATGAATATGACACCCATTGAAATAAATATGACAAACGTTGAAATAGATATGAGACACGTTGAAATAAATTTGATACCCATTGAAATGAATATGACACCCATTGAAATAAATATGACACACGTTGAAATAAATATGACATACATTGAAATAAATATGAGTCACGTTGAAATAAATATAACACCCATTGAAATAAACATGACACCCATTGAAATGCATACGACACGCATTGAAATAAATATGACACGTTGAAATAAATATGACTCAAGTTGAAATAAACATAACACCCATTGAAATGAATATAAAACACGTTGAAGTGAATAGGACATGCAATGGAATGAATATGACACCCATTGAAATGAATATGACACAGGTTGAAGTGAATAGGACATGTAATGGAATGAACATAACACCCATTGAAATAAATATGAAACAGGTTGAAGTGAATATAACATTCATTGGAATATGAAACCCATTGAAATGAATATGAAACAGGTTGAAGTGAATATTACATTCATTGGAATAAATATGACACCCATTGAAATAAATATGACACACATTGAAGTGAATATAACATGTATTGGCATGAATAAGACACACATTGAAATTAACAGGACATGCATTGAGATAATTATGACATCTATTGAAATGAATATGACACACTTTGAAGTGAATAGAACATGCAATGGAATGAATATGACACCCATTGAAATGAATGACACACGTTGAAGTGAATATAACATGCATTTGAATGAATATACCATGCATTGGAATGAATAAAACATGGATTAAAATGAATAGGACATGCATTGAAATAAATATGACACCCATTGAAATGAATATGACGCATGTTGAAGTGAATAGGACATGCAATGGAATGAATATGAAACCCATTGAAATGAATATTGCACATATTGAAGTGAATGTAATATGTATTAAAATTAATTTAACATCCATTTGAATGAATAAGTCATTACCTCCATGTCCCCATTCCTCTTCCCAGTGCTTACCTTTGAGTACGTTCCGTGCTCACTGGAACTCTTTTCTTTTCAAGCTGCCCTCCTCCAATTGGAAGGAGTTATCAGGTGTTCTAGGGCTTTGGTGGTCTTCAGGTCTTCGATCTAGTGGAATGATGTTATGGATCGGAAAGACAACACCTTGGCTCTTGCTTCCATCAACCATCAGGGGGCTACGGGGTCCCGCTCCATGGAGGATCTGGCTTTGTCCATTTGGACCTGGGGCACGGCACACCTGGTCTCCTTGAGAGTGGTCCATATCCGGGGGGTGGACAATGTGACTGTGGACCGGCTCAGCAGGGTGTTTCCGGTCTCAGCGGAGATGTCTCTTTGTCCCAAGGTTTTTCAGGATGTGTGTCAGTGGTTCGGCATCCCTGGATGGACCTCTTTGCCTCCCCCTGCAACACTCAACTTTCCTGGTTTTGCTTGAGGACTCTGCCCCCCAGGGGTTTGTGGGGTGGTGGACGCTCTTCCCTTGACTTGGCCCCTCAGAGCTTCTTTATGCCTTTCCTCCAAATCCCCTGATTCTGCAGGTCATCAGCACAATCAGATCATCTCCATGTGTGTTTATCCTAGTGGTCCCTTACTGGCCTCAGAGGGGGTGGTTCCCGGGCCTTCTGGGGATGCAGTTAGCTTCTCCTTGGGTGTTGCTCAGGTGGCCGTCTGCATTGCGGGTGGTCAATGTCCCCCTTCTCCTCTCTCATCCGTTGTGGGTTCTGGAAACGGAGAGGAGGGATCTCCTGGCATTAGGCCTTTCAGCTGCAGTGGCTGGGATGGTTCAGAGGGCGCGTCAGTCCTCTACACTTAAGTTCTGACCGTCATTGGGCTAATTTTCTGGCTTGGTGTCACCTGAAGTGTGTCCTGGCACTGGAGTGTGGCATCCCAGACATTTTGCAATTTCTTCATGAGGGGGCAGAGAAGGGTTTGGTGGTCTCTACTTTCTGTTCTCAGTGGTCTGCCATTCGGGCTTTCCAGGTTTCCTGGTTCTCTCCGGTAGGGGGCGAGGCTCTGGTCTCAACGATCTTGAAAGGGGTAGCAGGTACTCATCCTTTGGGTCCAGTTGGGGTTCCCCGTGGGACCTTCCTTTGGTCATGTCCATATTGCAGAAGCCTCCATTTTAGTCCCAGGAGGAGGTGGAGATGAAATAGTTGTTGCTGAAGATTACCTTCCTGATTGCCATTACTTTGGCTCAGCATTTGGGGGAAATCAGGGCCCTCTTGCGTAGGCCACTGTTTCTAGTGGTCGAGGAGGAGGCTTTGGTGCTGGGCTGTGACCCCTCGTTTGTGCCCAAGGTCGCCTCTTGGTTCAATCGGTCTCAGGAAGTGGTTATCTCAGCTTTCTTTCTTGCTCCGTCCTCTCCTAGGGGGGAGGCTTGGCATTGTCTGGATGCCAAGCAGGCGGTCTTACATTATCTGTCCCAGCGAGAGGCCTTTTGTCTCACTGATCAGGGGGCTGGGGACTGTGGTTGCCAGGCTTCCATTACAACGATTAGCCGGTGGACTAATCTTTGATTCTATGAGTCTGTGGGCCTCTGTACTGCAGCTTGGGTCCAGGGTCGGTCCACAAGGGGGGGACCGTCTCCTGGGCAGGCCTGCGGGGGCTACCTTAGTTGGATATTTGCCGAGCTGCCACATGAGCTACACATAATACATTAATTCTGCATTACCAACTCAACATGGAGGGGCTCCAGTCTACGTCCTTTGGTGTGGGTGTCTGGAGGCTGTGTCTGGTTGAGGTTGTGATAGGAGTCATGGTCAGCATGCCTTTGGCTTTTTGCTGTATCTTGAATAAATTGGTGTTGGGTGGGTATCGCATTACCGTTGGTGTCTGTGTCTTTTGTGGTGGGCATGGGCGTCCTTCCCGTTTCTGCTTTGGTACAACTCAAAGGTAAGTACCTGGATGAGAAAGAGGGACGTGGAGGTAATACTCAGATTACTTACTGGTAATCTTGAATATTCCCCCTCCTCCTCCTCCTCTGTCACACCCACCCAGGACCTTTGCTCGGCCCTGGCTGCACACTTCACTGAAAAAATGCAAGACATCCTTTTCTCTCTCACTTCCACACCACATCATACACCAACACTTCTGGAGCCTCCCTTTGCCACTCTACCACTTCTCCTCTCTTCTCTCAATCCCATTACACCTGATGAGGTCGCCAGACAAGTCCGATCTATGAAGGCCTCATCCAAACAGGTGGACCCCTGCCCCTCCAAAACCATTAAGTACAACATTGACTCTCTTTCTCCAGCCTTGGCTGATCACTGCAATCTCTCTTTTGCCACTAGAGTTTTCCCATCTTCTCTTAAGCACTCCATTATGCACCCTCTGCTTAAGAAACCCTCTGCCGAACCCTCCATTCCAGCAAACTACCGCCCTATCTCTATCACCCCCTTCCTGGACAAACTCTTAGAGAAGCTGGCTATCTCTCAGCTCACCCTCAACACTGAATCTGCTGGTTGCCTCCACGACCATCAGTTTGGCTAGAGAGCATCCAGAGGAACGGAAAACGCTCTTCTGAATACCTGTGAAGACCTGCTCTTAAATCTCGACACTAACACCCCTCTGTCCTCATTCCTATTGACCTCGTCTCTGCCTTTGACATGGTAAACCACAACATCCTGATTGCACGTCTCCGTGACACCCTGGGAATCACAGGTCAGGCTCTGGCGTGGGTAACCTCATTCTTTTCCGGCCGTCCATCCCAGGTGGAACTTGGGTCTTTTCTTTCTACTCTCACTCTTTCAACCTGTGGTGTTTCCCAGGGTTCTAACATAGCCCCCTGGTTCTTCAAGGTCTACATGGCTGCGCTGGCATGTGTGATTGTCACTTTCATCTCTAACATTCAGTGTTACGCTGATGACATGCAACTCTCTTTCAGGCTACCCTGAGCAACCTCTTATACCTTTCTTATATCGGACTGTCTGTCCGCAATTCAGCCATGGTGTGCTGGAACCTACCTCTGCCTCAGTGCCAGTAAGACTGAGAACTTTCACATCAGGACTCCTGCTCCCACATTCCCACTCTCTTTCTGGTCAGCCTCCCTTGGTCCTGCACCTGCACTCACCTGTGAGGCAAAACACCTTGGGGTCATCTTTGACTACACTCTATCCTTCACTCACATTTCGCACATCTCTAAAAAGTCCAACTACCGGCTGCACCTCCTCAGTGATACGTTTCCTTTTCTCACCTTCCCCCAGGGAAGTACTTATTAAGAACTGGGCGAAGAACTCTTGCTTTGCCTTACGTCCTGAGGAAGGTCTCCGACCGAAACACGTGTCGACGTTTCTGTGTGACAAATACCTGACCCACAAATCTGGTGGTAGATACACCACGACACCTAATGTTAGGAACTGGGTCTATTGTTCAATATATGAAGTAAAGCTGTGTTCCTAAAACCCAATGATAAGTGAAACATCATGGGTTGTTGTGTTCTGTGTAAATGTATGAATGAGATTTGTATGTGGCTATGAATGTGGATATGAAATATTTTTTAGGAATTTTTTATTGAGAAAATGTTATTTCATATGATAAATGTATCTAATAAAATATGAATTTGTACTAAGGAGTGTCATTCCATCCTACTGATCCAATCTTTGGATATCTATTCACTATACCTGAAGGATCAGGGTTTGACGTGCAGGCCTACCCCTTTATTTTTCCATTATTTAAATTGAACATGAATACAAAACAAATTAATCTATTGGACCCAATCTCTCGTCCATGTACTTGGCAGTATGCCCGTTTTAGACGGTAGCCAGCAATTCAGCATGCACTACTGCACTTGGTATTGTATATAACTTTGATTGTGCTTACCCGTCCTCTGGCAGGGAAGGCTGCACGGTCCTGCATTCTCTCGGTGTGAGTATGAGGTCCAAGTCATCCTCAGTGAAGTCCCCAATAACTTGTGCGAGGTCTGGGTCCTGGGTGTTCAGCTGTGTCATGAGGACCCCTTCAAAGTCTGGTGGGTCGACCACGTCATAAAAATGAGGCTGTAGATTGGAAGACCAATAATTAGGTTAGGTTTTCTACAGCCAAGCACATGGCTGATGCCTATTACAAAGAAGTCATTGTACACGGATTGACTGCAGATCCTTTCCGCCTCCTGCAGGAGCATGATAACACACATGGCGATAAATGGAATTCCTTCCAGTTGTTCGTAAAGTGCAGTGACAATTTGAATATCACGATGATCACATCCAATTATATGTAAAAAAACAGTCAGAATTAACATTTGCGATTCAAAATCACGCCCTTATCACTCTCCTGTCAGGAGCCCACTCATACATACTTAGTGGACAGTCATCAAGGGTCCAATGGGTTCCCTTGTAGCACTCTATCCAAGGGGACGATCAACTTAATTTATCTTATAAAACCTCCCTGAAGTCCTTGAGAGGGTGAAGGAGATGGAGAGAACAGGCATTGTGAATTAAGAGCGTCCCCAAGCACCTTGTTAACCCAGAGCACAGTGCGAGCTAGAGGCCACCTGGGAACAGGTAGTGCGTGTGTGCTGATTCACAAACCTTTTTCCAGTTGCAGATGTCACTTATGGACAGAACAAGTCATAATTTAGGCATGCACAAATTACGCATGATTGAAAAATGTGCAATCCCATGTGAATATGCTTAGGTAAGCACGAGTAACGGACTAACATCTGTGCATTGTATGCACAAAACATACATCTGCATAGGTCAGAGTTTCCAGAGGAGCATCAAGAGCATAGCTAAGGGAAGGTGGTGCAAATGTTTGGATTTTCACAAACATTTCCAAGCACTTTTCCCACAAATATCTGCAGACCTAATTAGGTTACACCTTTTGTACCACTTGTTTCGTATTCAAATGTTTAGGTTTCTCTTATTATTTTTTAAATATTTTACTTTCTACATTAACTGTATTTTACATATATTTTATCTTTTTTCCAAATCACATTTTCACTTATATAATTGTTTTATTTTAGTTTTTTTGTAATGCGCATCCGACAATTATCAGTTAGCAATCACTGTTAAGGTTTACACCATGATATGTTGTCCAATTTCTGAATCATGTAATTTTTTTTCCTGTTGTCTCATTGATTGGCAGGAACGATGCCATTGTTTTTGTGCTCTCTCTCTTTCAGTCAACAGCTGCTTCTGAAATTAATTCTGCCTTGTTCCTGCACCCCCTTTCGTTCTCAATACTGGAGGTGTAGGGGGCTGATTTACTAAGCTAAATAAGTTGCTTAAGTAAGACTACATTTACAAAAAATAGTTGAATTTAAGCCATTTCTTGGTGTAAATTGAGTCCAGTAAATCAGCCCAATACAAAAATATGTATGTGTCTTATTGACTAAGCTAATATTGTGTAGGTAAAGCTTAGAGTAAGTAAAACTAAATGTATTAAGATAAAAAAAAAAATAAGTTTAGTAAAACGTACACCAAAAGATGACTTAGGGTCTTATTTAAGAAACTTTTTTAGTTTAGTAAATAAGCCCCGCATGTTGTTCTGATGACCCCCTTAGAGGTATGTTTCTGTCTGCTAAGTCTTCTATTAATTTTATCTAAAGATCAACATCTCGCCATTGAAATACAGTGCCACTATCATTGGTTGAGTCGAGAGTAGCAATTCTCCTTGATAAGGAAGAACAATGACATCCTGATCTGTTTCACTAATGGTCCACTTCTGTTTTACTAGGTACTGGGTATTAAGAATTACACTGGTTCCTGTTCTTGGGTCGGGAGAAGACACAGTGCAGACAAAAGCTTGATGATGGAGGATTGACCGAAATGCATTAGTCTGCACCTGTATCCGTGGTTAAAAGAAGTTTAGTGTTGATGAACAGTGAGATTAAAGTGTCTTTTAGACATGTTTTGTACAAAAAATTATTATTCAAGGAAACACTTTTCATTTAGGCTTTATGGACTAGGCAATGTGCCTTAAAGGGTCATTCCGAGTATGGCGGTAGGGGGTTAACGGCACCGGTAAGGATGCCGGTTCTGTTAACCCCCTACCGCCGCATTACGAGGTCCCTTAGCGGGTCCCACTAGGGCCAGCTGGTTTTACCAGTCGCCCTTTGCGGGACCCGTTAAGGGACCATGGAACTAATAACAGGCCCGTTATTAGCTCCTTCCCCATTCCCATTGAGCCCTATGGGGGCTCAAATGGTAATGGGGAATGGTTTTCGAAATGGGGACTTACTGGGTCCGCATAGGTCGGAATGTCCCGGTAAGTCCCCATTCCGACACCACGGACCCGGACCCGAGTTTGGAGGCAGCCATGGTGCCATGGCTGCCTCCAAACTCGGAATGACCCCCAATGTGTTATGCAACAGGCAACCAGAGCAGTGCTCTAAGAGCATGTGTCATGTTCCCTGCGATTGAGGTGAAACAATAGCCTGGCTGCCCCATTCTGAGTGATTTGATTTGAAGTTTATTTAAATGTATTTACGTTATAGTATTTTAATTTTTGTTGAGAGCAGACCGTACCGAGAGGACCTCGGAGCGCCTTACAAGAGTAAAAGTGCAAGAGGTGGGAGGTGAAACTGAAGTTACAAAATGTTCTTAAGATAGGATAGGAAGATAACGATAGGAGAAGCAGGGGAGGTGGAGACGCTTGAGTAGGTGAGTGCATGTTAGTTTACAGAGTGGAATATGTAGAAGCTGCTTGCTAGCTTGTCTGGTTTTTGTGTGGGTGATGGGTTTAAGTTTGTTGTGAAATTAAGATGGGGTTTTGAGGTCAATGGTTTTGAATGCAATGCAGGGTCCTTTGAAGGCAATCCCCTGGGGTATGGGAAGCCGCCAGTGAAGCTGAGTGAGAGCTGTGTTGATGTGTGAGGGTTTGGGTAGGTGGAGGGAGAGTCTCACTGCTGTGTTTTGAACAGCTTTCAGGAGAGCAAGGGTGCTGTTGGGAAGTCCGATGAGGAGAGCGTTCTCATAGTCATCTTGCACATAACCAGTGCTTGGACTGCGGTGCGGAAGTAGAGGGAAAGTTGTGCTGTATCTTGCCCAGGAGATGCAGTTGTAGGTTGCATGTTTTACTGATGGCAGCTACGTGGTCTGTGAAGGAACGTGTGGGTCGATAGAGAAGCCTAAGGATTTGGCAGGTGTAGAGAGGAATGTGTGTGTGTTATCCATGGCGAGTTCTTTGATCCAAGGGTGAGGGTGGGTTTGTGCCTCAGTCGGTAAATTAGGGGGTATTTCGGCTTGGAATAATTAAGTTTGAGGAAGTGGGTGGCCGCCAGGGGGCGCATGAGGGAAAGTTAAACACTATGTGTGCTCCGAGTCAGAGTGACACAAAGGGGATTTCACTCCCCCCCCCCCTTTGCCCGACCAGAATTCAGATCCGGAGGTGTCCCCCGTGAGGAGAAGCTGCAGGGTGCACTTGCTCCAGGTTTGGAGTCGATCCGCCTATGGACGGCCAAGCTCACCGTGTGTCAAGCGGCAGCGGGAGGGACAGAGTTCCCCAGCCCGCAGCAGTGAACATGGGGAGCCCACATGAAGCCTTGCCCCAAGCAAATCTCACTTTCAAGGAGATGTAGGACACAGGAGGAGGCGACACAAAAGCCAGTGCCAAGTGGTCCAAAGACAGCAAGGAAGCGACTGCAGAATGCCGCAACGAACACACTGGAGTGCCAGTGGCCATCTGGCCCCTGAACTAAGCCAGAAACGTGAGAAGAGACACTGGCCTGGAGGCCCCGGGCTCAGAGGCACAGACAGCACCCTGCCGGATGACCCCATAGGACTAATAGGGTCACCGGCCTGAGGGTGAGTCTTTGGAGAAGCCCCATCTGTCGAGGGCCCAATAACAGGGGCCCCTGAGCACACTTAGGCCGGGGTGCCCCAGGTGGAGGCTGGGATCTCTCTACCTGAGTAAGGCCGGGGTGCCCCAGCTGGAGGCTGGGATCTCTCTACCTGAGGTCAGAAGGAGGGACTGGAGGTGGGTGCCCACCCCGAATACTGGGCGATATGTCCCCCGGTGGATGCCATGGGCCAAGCAGGTAAAGGCCTACAGGGACGGCGGAAAGACCCAAGCAGGCTCAACTACGAAGCCTTGCCATGGGGGAGGAAGTGTCGGGGGCTTTGCAGCAGAGGTTTCGATTTGAAGGCGGGGAGCGCGCCGGGGGGTCACTACCCTTTCAGAAGCTGACATGAAAGGTGATCCGGCGGCCACAAAGTCAGATGTAGCGGCCCTTATGGAACAGATCAGGGGCATCAGATCAGCCCTTGACCAGAGACTAGACAAAATGTATCAGAGACTCCTCTCAGTGGAAGACAAGATACAGGGGCTGGAAGCCAAACGTACTCAGTAGACACCTTGGAGCTTCAAACGGGAGTAAGGCTGGCAGAGCTAGAGAGGAGGGAGGCAAAGACCTCACTCAAACTGGACGATGTGGAGAATAGGGAACGCTGCAACAACCTGCACTTCTTTGCCTTCCCAGAAAAGGGCGGGGAAACGGAAGGGGACATCAGAAGGGCCCTCAGAACGGTGGTATGCACACTCTTCGGTGACAACGCCATGGACAAACCCATCATTGACCGGGCACACAGAGCGGGAGGAGGCTCAAGGGGGCCGGGCATAGTGCTGGCACGCTTCCACTACTACGAACAAAGAACAAGGAACAAGGATCTTGCAACGAGCCTGGGAGGGAGGGTCCAATCAACTATTACTTATTAGGAGAAGGATGTATAGCGCTCTCAAAGTGTCTGACGGAGAAAGGAGTACGCTATCGCTGGGGATTCCCTTTTTCTCTGAACTTTGAGTACAACAGCCAGGAATACCGGTTGGCGATGGAGGACGATATCCATAGAGCCTCAGAGGAATACATGGGGGACTCACGGCTCTGGGCATCAGCCTCGGGAGAGACCGCTGGAGCAGGGGTGTGGCCTACGGGCACCGGAAACAGATGCAAGATGGCGGGGGCCTGCAAGTATAAAAAGACCAATACCCCACCGAGGGGCCCTTTGGGCCCTTTTGGGCCCTTGACCTGACCACAGGCGAGGGTTGGGGCTGGCTGAAGGGGATGTTCAATGACCCGATGTGGTAAACCCACCTATCCAGAGACCTAACCCAGTTTGAGAAATGGCTAGACAGGACCACCACCCAGAAGGGCGCTCAGTCTAATATATATAAGATGCTGATCTCAACTTCAGAGGTGGGGAGATAATCTTTCAAGAGATATTGGGTGGAACTAGCAGGAAGGGAAATTACAGATGAGGACTGGGCTAGAATCTTCCGGGTCACATTCACCTCCACCATTGAACATAACTTGAAGATGCTGCAAGGGTGGCATAGGGATCCGTTGAAAATATCAAGAATGTTCACAGGCACATGACCCATGTGCCCCAGGGGCTGTGGTATGGTGGGGCCCTCGCTCACATGTGGTGGGAATGTCCCAGATACTCATCTTCTGGCAGGAGCTCCTTAGCTGGATCAATGACCTTGTAGGGGCCCAGCTGAGCCTCGACCCGCTCCAGATACTATTAGGAATCCCGACAGGGGACCAGGGGGAGTACCGATTGCCTAGAGTGTGTGAGGTGATGTTACGGGCCGGGTGGCTGGCAGTAGCCCAATATTGGAAAGTGGGGAGAATGCCAACGAGGCAGGAACGGGTAAGTAAGCTGTGTAACATGATGCTAATGGAGAGTTTGACAGCCATTGTGAACGATCACGAGGAGTCCTTCAGGGAGGAATGGGGACTGTTGCTGTCCAGGCTGGAGGGTAATAGGGTCTGAGGGAGAAGCTGGAAAAAGTGCCAATGAGATTTGCTGGGGGCCAATCAAATACACTTGAGACCGCTCAATGCAAGGACTGTCACTGTGCATCCACCCCCGAGTGGTTCTATTGGTGTTTGAACATTTGTTCCATGAACACACTGATTGAGAGAGGGGTAAGGGAGAGGGAGGGGAAGGGGCTAACATTGTCTAATATCAGTGTAAGAAACTGTTATTGAATGTTAAAATGCAAATAAAAACCAAAGTTTAAAAAAAAATGAACATTTGAGGAAGTGGGTGGTCATACAGCTGTTGATGGTTGGAAAGATAGCTTTTGAAGGTGTGAAGTTGTGGGGGGATGAGATTTGGAAGTACATTTGTGTGTTGTCTCTCTATTGGTGGAAATGGGATTTTTAGGGAAATGGTTTGGTTGATGGTGTTAAAGGAATCAGAGAGGTTGAGGAGGGTTGAATATACTTTGTCAGTGATGTTGCAGGGGTCATCTAGGACGTGTAGTGTAGCAGTCTCAGTACTGTCACCCATTTGAATGCCAGATTGCAATGGGTTAAGGTAATACTTTGAGGTGATGTGTTGCTGGAGTTGGGTTGTGGCTAAGTGCTCCATGTTTCTTGCAAGGTATGGCAGAATAGCAATGAGGTGGTCGTTAGTAGGGTGTGTGGAGTTGAGGGGTGGCTTTTTGTGGAGAGGAAGATTTGTCCGGTTTTGAGCGTGGAGGGGCAAGTACCATAATGAGACACAGGAGCTGATAACGTCGAGTAAGTCCAGAGCCAGAGTGGCAATGCAGTTGATTGCGGCTAGGGGCAGAAATGCATCATCCAGGATCTGTGTAGGTTGTGTTGTGGCTGTGAGAGTGCTGAAGGTGCCTCTGTCAATGGGGTGGAAAGTGTTCCATGTGTTAGAATGTTTGGGAGTTGGGCCGGAGTGAGAAAGCAGACGGGAGGGCATATGAGATGTGTATTTTAAAGGTGGAGTAGTCGATGATGGAGTTGTTTAGTGAAGCAGATGTGGGAGTGGAAGGTGCAGAGGGTAGTTTGGAAAATTACTTGACGATATTAAAGAGTTACTGTGTACGATTGGTGGTGGATTGGGTTTCTTGGAGGTAATGGGTGGCTTTGTTATTGAGTATGGCCTCTTTGTATTTGCCCTCAGATACAAATGAACGGGCCAATGAAGCAAACACGACCCCTTGTAGCACATAAGGGTACAGGGGGTCGTGTTTGCTTCCTTGACCCGTTCAAATGTATCTGAGGATAATATAGCCTTCCTGGGCAGAATAGGGTCACCACCAGGAGCCCGTATTTTGATCCTCTTTGTATTTGCTGCAGCATTGTTTGAGGGGTGTCCAGGTGGAGGGCATATGTTGTTTAGCAAGGCTCTGTCTATGCATCTCACTTCCTGCTTGATGGAGAGGAGGGAATTGTTTAACCATGGTTTATTGCGGTGGCGCAGGTTTTTGCGATTTGGGGGGGCTATTTTGACGGGTTCATGGGTAATGATGGTGTTGCAATTGCTGAGCAGAATGGACGAATGTGTGTGAAGGGGGCAGGAGGATGGCATGAGTGCTGCTAAGGCTATATCTGTAATGTGTTTGATGTGTTTGATTGGGGGAGGAAAATGTGCATGGGTGTAGGAAACAGGGGTGATAAATCCCACTCACAATTTTAAAGAGGGGGGATACAGTATTATTTATCCCCCCACAATCTGTAGCAAGTGAAAAGAAAGGCTGCTTATTTTTCAAATTGGGAAGCACAGCAATTTCTTTTAGAAATGTCCCTTTCTTTTTCCACATGCTCCAAATGTAAACAGATCAAGATGTCCTCCCTTTGAATTGCCCATTAAGGCAAATACCATGGTAGTGTTATGGGTGGGTAGGTGGTGCGCAGCTGAATGCCGAAGCACCCACTCCAACCATCCCGCCCCCCGTCAGCAAATGTAGGGCAAATCCGAGTAATCAAAGACAATCTGCAGAGCATCTTTTCAAAGATAGTGAAAAGGTCTGAGTGTTAAACCCACCAAATCACTAAGTAATATTTTCTCTGTATGATTCAGAGTTAAAAGGTATTAACATATAACTACAATGGCTGTAATTTTGTAATGTGTTAAAAGCAAATACAATCCGTTTAACCTCTTCTTCCTGTTCCTCTCCCCCACATTAACTTATCTGTGACAAAGACACAGGTGGGGGCCTCTTTGAAGATCCAAATGATTTCAGATTTACCAGTCCCCATTAACTTTTAAATTGCTTTATTTAAACTTAGCAAGTGAGAATTGCTCTCCTGTTAAACACATACTGTTTTTGTATGCAATGGGTTGGAGAGGAGAACTGTGCTTTTGTACCAGCAGGATCCAAACATGTCACACTTTAACAAAGCGGTGCCTGGCCAGCAATCTGTTGCAAAACTGATACTTCACAATTTGCCACAGAGAGAAGATGTGACAATTGTCACAGGAAGTTATTGAGTGACTTTTTCTAACCATTTGGGTTCTGAGGACTAGGATAAAGGGGCACTCTTTCCTCTGAAATTCACAATACAGCAACATCCCAGGTACAGAATGAAAGAACAGATAAAAGTCAGATACTTGAGCAAAACCTTTCGTTCAACACCTGACCAAGAGGAGTCTTAGGTGAGCTGAGCTGCTGTTCCCCAACATGGACCTGCCTTTCACCTGAAGGAGCTTTCAAGCCCCCAACCCTGGAGAAGCTAGTTCTTAGTTCTATTTCCTACTGGACCTACTTGCATGCCCCAAGAGGAGAGCTCCTGCACACTGACGTTGCCACTCCCCCAGAGCAGGAACGGTGTGACAGCCTTTGAATTCTTTCAGTTGAAATGAGCTCTGTAGCTCTGGGGGGCTCCTAACAGCTACCCCATGCAGGCAGTCTTATGACACAGAAACAAACTCTTATACGTTTTATTTAATGTGCCCAGTATGCAGATTACATGTAGTCACCTCCTTTTGGCAGTCTTTGGCAACGTGCCAAGTACCTCGTTGCTGGTTTATTCATGTTTGCACGACATTAGCACCCTGCTGTCAAAGAGATTTGACTAGCTTTTCAGGGGACATTTAGCATTTCAGCCCCTTGCTGGCAGCCTTTCCAATGATAATAAGCAGCAATTAACCACCTTGCTTCATTCTTTTAACTTTATTGCAATTTAAACACGCCACCAGGCCTCCGAATGTTTTTCTCAACTGTGAGGTAAGGGAGGCTGCCAAACATCATGTTGAAAATCCCCACTACCCCAGACACATCTTCAGCCAGCCCTGCCCCAAAGTCACCTGCCAGACAGACCCAAATTCTACAGAACCCAGTTTTGCTGCTCTGCTCTTCAACAAATATAAATACATTCAATAAATATGTGTTTGCTTTGTAAGGAACTCATGGTGGCAACAGTAAAGACAGACACAAGTGATAACAGTTCAAGAGTGTTTATTAAACTGTATATGCGGGTTGGAAAAAAGCCTGATCTAAACCTAAATCAAAGATGGGAGCAAGCTACAACCATCAAATAATAATAAGGCAGTCCTAGTGGCGTTTTGTCAAACGAAAGGGCCTATACTAAGAAACCCTATTGCCAATCCTTATGCTAAATACAAATTGTGTGAGATGTGATACACAGGAAAGAAAGAAGTGTTCACAAATAATAAGTCAGGATGTTTTCTTGCTTCTGAGGGCTTGACAGGTTCAAAATAATAAACAAAAGTTCAACAAAAGTTCTGAAGTTCTTCTCCGATTGTACTTGGGTGATACTTCTTTGCAGGGCCGGTCTTTGTATCAGGCAGCCCAGGCGGCTGCCTGACGTCAGTCAGCCTCTAGGGGGTGCTGCACCAGCAGACCACAGTGCCAGTGCTAGAATACACGTGTAACACGTTCGTTTCCTAACATTATAAAAATTAATGTGCCTGTTCATTTTTATAATGATAGGAAACAAACGTGTTACACGTGTATTTTACCACTGGCACTGCTGCAGGCTGTGGCCTCGGCCAGGGCAGTTTCTACTCCATTTGGTGCACAGGGCGAAACACTAGGAATGCGGCCCCCCCCGCACCCCATCCCATGCGCCACTCCCACCGCACCCCGCACTCCACTCCCGGCGCACCCCGCGCACCACTCCCACTGCACCCTGCGAGCCATTCCAAAACTGCACCGTTAAGGAACTCCTACCCAAAGTCAAACAGTCCGTCACACAAGGAATTAATTGCCATTTGCAGCGGTGGGCCACTTTTTCACTGGTGCCCAAGACAATTTTATGCCCCAGTCCCACTTAGGCTAATGAGGTCCCCAGATAATGAGGACTGGGCACACCAAGAGACCTTGAATATGGCATAGGATGCAGTATATACAACCAACAAAGAACACAAGATGCTGAAGGGTGTTTGGAGGCAACCTAAGCCAAAAGGGCAATGACAAGGAGACACCTGAACCCAATAAACAATCACTTTAACATTCTTTGAATGGGAATCAAGTGTATGCTTTGATACAGTAAAGTCTTGACTGTTGTAAGGATACATGGACAAGGATTATTTATTTATTCATGCAATATTTTTCGTTTGTCAGGTACCTACATATTTATTTATTCATGCAATGTGTGTCGGATACAGGTATCCGACAAACATTGCATAAATAAATAAATAAACCGGTTTGTGGCTTAAAGAATATTTGCTCAGCAACACTGGTCAAAACTATTATCCGCATAGTGAAGTAACTCATCACCATTGCCATGGAAGTGGTTTAAAGTGTAATTGATATATAGTTTGGAAAAGAAGCGGCATGAAAGAAAGAGCGCTGCTTTAAACTATTATTTTGGCCATTTTCTGGGCTTGCAGGGACGCACCATGGGCCCAAACGGGTCTCTGTTTGTACCGTGTCAGGGCCCACGGTGAGTCCCTGCAAGGCATGCCCACTCCCCACAGCCCACTGCACCTCCCCTCCCATCTCAATGCCAGCACAAAAACATTTAGTGACTAATGGGCCACCATTAGCAGTTTTTCTGCCGGCATTGTGATGGAAGGGGCTGGTTTTAGCTGCAGGTGGACCTTAAGTGTTTTTATTGGTGTGCTTATGCCCCCCACCCCAAGTGGCGCGAAAGTGGTCAGAGGGAGCCTCTGACTTCTGTAATGTCACGTAGTACTTTTGTACTACGTGACATTACAGTCGGAAGGGGCAGCGCCAGCACCTGACCTGCAGAACTTTCCCCACGTCAGTGCGCCGCCCCACAAACTGGGGAATTCCATCCCCTGCAGAGGCTGCAGGGACTGGGGCAATTGCACCCCCTGGGCCTATTGCGCCCCGGGCAGTTGCCTGCCTCGCCCGGGCCAAGAAACGGGCCTAGCCTCGACCCTGAGGCAGGGCAGGGCAATTGGCAAATAAATTAGCAACATTTGTTGCTTTATTACCTTCCCCCGGACCCGGGTGGCGCTGGCTTAGTTGGCACTAGCCAGGCCCATGGGCACACGTGTGGTGTGCCCTCCTCCAAGCTATGGGCGTGCACTGACACTGTAGTGTGGATCGCCTGGGGCTGGCTGGTGTTGTCGGCCCGGCCATTACAGAAAAGAGGAGCGATTGGGTCACTAAATCCTGAAGTTTTTCCCATCACCAGCACACACTGCCAAGCAGCAGCAGAATCAGCAAATACAAACAGTTGCCGCATCCTGCCCTCGCTGATTGGGCCTTGTTTCAGGAAATCCGGCAGTAACTACAGCCTGCCGATGCAAGCACACTTCTTTCCTCCTGCTCCCGTCCTCGCAGGTGAGGCCTATTGCTGCATAGGTGTTTTATTTATTTTAAAATGGTATTGCGGAGATGACTGGGCCAACCAAGAATGGCCTCTGGAGGCCACAAAAGTAGACACTTTTGTCCAGGCTCAAGTAGTCATGAAAAAGGAAGCGAGCACTGGTGGTGGACTCTCCTCAGGAGTTCAAAAGGCCGGTTCTCTGAAGACCTGGGCAGAGTGTCACCGTCAGCAGATCTTAGACAGTTGCAAGTTCCAGTGGGGTTGGATTGGTCCGTCCATTGGCCATTCGGCCCGTGGCCAGGCCAAAATCACTTCGAGGGCGAGGCGCTGGGGGCCAGTAATACGCATGGGCCGATTTGGAAGTTACTACGCCCCCCTAGTTCCCACTCCCGAGCATATTGTTCATCGTTCCCTCTTTCCCGGGCATGCCCTGGACATTACGGAAAAGAGGAGCTAGTGGGTCACTAAATCCTGAAGTTGTTCCAATCACAAGCACACACTGCCAAGCAGCAGCATAATCAGCAAATACAAACAGTTGCTGCATCCTGCCCTCGCTGATTGGCCTTGTTTCAGGACACCCGGCAGTAACTACAGCCTGCCGAGGCAAGCACACTTCTTTCCTCCTGCTGCCGTCCTCACAGGTGAGGCCTATTGCTGCATAGGCGTTTTATTTATTTTAAAATGGTATTGCGGAGATTACTGGGCCATCCAAGAACAGCCTCTGGAGGCCACAAAGCTAGACATTTTTGTCAAGGCTCAAGCAGTCATGAAAAAGGAAGCGAGCACTGGTAGTGGACTCTCCTCAGGAGATCAAAAGGGCGGTTCTCAGAAGACCTGGGCAGAGTGTCACCGTCAGCAGATCTTAGACATTTGCAGCGGGGTTGGATTGGTCCGTCCGTCGGCCATTCGGCCCATGGCCAGGCCAAAATCACTTTGAGGGCGAGGCCCTGGGGGCCAGTACCACACTTGGGCCGGTTTGGGGGTTACTACACCCCCATAGTTCCCGCTCCCGAGCATATTGTTCATTGTTCCCTCTTTCCTGGGCATGCACTACAGACTTTACTTTAGGGCAAGAGTTTCATACATTTCACTGTTCACTCAGACTTCTCTTATACTCTTCTTTGTCGTTGTGCTTCTTTTGTTTGGAATAGCAATCACGCTAGTCTAACGAGATAAAGAAACACCTACACGAACGCGCCTTGTGAATGATGGTGTGAAGGATGGATGCAGGTGCTGGACCAAAAGCTGAGCGAAGTCTGCACAGCAGCTGGCTTCGGAAAGCGACTCAGCAACTACAGTAGAAACCGTCTCCGTGGACAGTTGGCCCGTCTTCCGTATAATGCAAATACCCAGACTTGCAGGATGCATGATTCACTTTCTTTGTTCCATTGGAGGCGACATGCTGTAGCATCAATTCATTGCCTTTAAAATACCCTGCACGGTGCAACTTCCAATCCCCTTTAACACAAACGCTGGGAAATGGCCATGACTAGCTAACGCCACATTAATCAAAGCCAGGTCTCTAAATAATGGTTCAAGTGTTGGGGAATCACCTGCTCACACTTTCTGTTGTGTGACCAACCAGTGCGCAAAAGGTGTTTCAGAGCGTGGGGCTCTTGATGCCACCCATTTCTGCATTTGATACACCAGCAGCTAAACACACCCTGGGGAGGCAGCTTCTTCTGCATAGTCCATTTCTCTCCCAAGCTCGGGACAATATTCTTTACCATAATGGAGAATGTGAAAAAGTGCAGTGCTGCAAGGCTGGGGGGTGAGGGTGGAGGGCAAAGCGCACTATGCTTGGGGTACACTGGAGATGCTTCCCCTTATACCCGCAGTACTCCAAGTCCCTTGAAATGAAATTCATCTATACACTGCACAATGTGCAAGGCCCGCTGTTATTCAAGCAGCACGCGGCTAGTATTTTACAAAAAGTAAACTTAACATGTCCCAAGAACAGGTTGCCTTCCACCCTTTAAGAATTTGATTGTTTTTGTTTTTAGGTTGGGATGGTAGACATCGTTTTTCTTTGCGATCTTACATTTTCATGGTGCTATCAGGAGCTAAAATGAGTGATCACGAAGGAAACATTTAAGAATTTTGAGAGTTCACGAGCATGAGCGAAACAAACCCCAATACTTGAACTACCATTTCTCTGCCGCGGTAATGCACTGCATTGTGTTTCAATGTAAAGTCTACATTGTAATGTCATCATTTTAGAACGCCACCTCTCCAACATTAACATTGGGAGCTATGTTGAATTGTACATGCATGTCAATGCATATGTTTAAAGTAGACTTTACTACTCACATGGAGTAGTGATATTCTTTACGTGTGTCCCTCCTAAATATATTTCACTACCCATGAAATATTTGATGCAATACATATTGCCTAAATGCATGTATTTTAATGGTGAGATAGACGGGCTTGTACAGCAATCGGTGGGTATGTTGCTGGTGCTTGTTCTTGGAGGTTCAAGTAACACTGTTCAAGACCAGTTCATCACCTTTTAAGAGTGGCTAAATGTTTGAGGTCATACGAATGACATTAGTGTAGATCTGACCTGAGTCACAGCAGCAAACTGGTCATTGTTACTAAAAATGAAGAGCAAAAACCAGGCCTGTTCGGGTTTGACCCTCTTATTGCTATTTTCCAAGGTTCATGAAACTCAGCAGATGCCAGCATTGACAATTTTGTTAACTCATAGTGCCCACTCCTGCTGCTCAGCCCATGACACATGCATGAGATCACAGGTCGGGTGAGGGGGGCGCCAACGATGCTTCCCGCCTGGGATACAATCTGTTGTAAGACTGGCCCTGCATCTTTGCCCCTGGATCCCCCTCTTCCAGGCTCAGACCCTGTGCGAATATCAGCCTCCCTCCGTCAGGTTCACTCTGGCCTGTATTCAAAAGACTTTCTCTGTTTCATTCACGGGTTGATGGGTGATGGCTTTTCACCCTTGGATCCCCCTCCTCCGGGCTCAGACCCTTCCTGACCGTTTGCCTCTCTCCATCAGGTTCACTATGACTTTTCACAAATACTTTCACCTGTTACATTCAGGAGTCTTAATGTCTTTTTTAAACCATGCTTCACAAATCTTAATGCCTTTTAAACAGTTCACTGCGGACATCCCTCTGCTGGATTCACTCCCGTCAACACACTATTCATTGGGACTTCAGACTTCGCCCCCTTGTTATCGGCATCCCTCCGCCCGGTTCACTGTTGCCAACCTTGGCAAACACAAGTTCACTGAACAGTTCTTACGATGCAGGATTCACTTCCGTTAGCTTTACAATCATCTTCCGGTCAAAGACTTTCAACTGTACAGAGCATTGTTCTGGACCCCTTTATGACCACTTTGACCCCTTTCTTGCGTTTCCCAAGGTCTTCTGGTAACGGTAGTTTCAAGTTGAAACTTTCAACAATAGGGTAATCGGCCAGAGATTCCCGTGGGAGCACCCACGTGGTGCCTGACTCTTCTGTAGCTGGTTTCCCCTCTCGTATTAATAGTTCTTTGTACTTTCTTCAATTTGCCGTCTGCTACTTTTGTTCAATACAGTTTGGTTTCTTATCAGCTCTCCCCTTGACTCACCAGCTGTGATGAGCCTCTGGAATCAAGGTTGGTACAGCGGTGGCAAGCGTTCCTCCTTGGCTTGGTTATCAGCGGAGGAGGACCCTGTGTACTGTTGACATCTGCTGCAACACACGCTGGGTATTGTTCGCAGTCATACGATTCCTTCTGCTGAGGTTTCACAGGCCTGGGTCGGAAAGGGCAAGGTCACTTCTCTCCTTGTTACACTCTTGGTGGGCGCTGTCTTTCTCTTCCTCTTGAACTGCTGTACCAAGTTAGCTCTCTCGTCATGCGATCTGCCTTGCTCTTATTGTGCTCTTGTGCTCCACCTTCTATCCCTGTGGGGAAGGGAAAGGGCCTTCAGGTGTTTGTGATTCTGGTCAATTGCCTGACTTTGCTGCTTTGACCGCAGGTAAACGCCTCTGGTGTTTGTCCTCTGTCTTTCGTGGTGAGCAAAAATGTTTGTGTCGGAAAAGGGGTGGGGGGTCGAGTGTTTGAGTATTTTATATGGTAGGATGGGGAAAAGGTGTTATAGGAAGTGGGGTACTGCTTTTCACCCATCAGTGTCCCACTTCCACCCCCTGAAGATCCCCCATCCAGGAGATCCTCCCGCACTGGTCCGCACCCAGCAACTGGATCCAATAGCGATGGCTGTGTCCTGGCCACCTAGATGACAGATCCCCGGGGACTAGCAAGTGAGACACCTTCAGGTTTCTCACATACCCTTCCCCTAGGCGAGGTGGATATGCCTGTACTTTGCCCAGGTTCTTGATTGTTAAGACCTGGAAGAGAACAGGGACCAGAGATATCCAGAGACTTGCGCATATTCCACTGATAAGTTGTTCTCAGTGTAGGTAGAGGTGGAGTGGGTTTATCTGTTTCTTTGCAATAACCAATACATTGGGTTTTAAGGGCTGTTTTGAGTTCAGTGTTCTCCCAGTCCCATATTGTGGAGTTTTGGGAGTAGCAGTTTGTTTGGCATGATCTTTGGGTTACAAATTCTCTGAAGGGAGGTGGAGATTCCTGTAAGAGAGTAGAAAAGATGGGGAAGTCCTGCCACAGAATAACCTCTTCGGGGGGTTTAGCAATGATAGCTGATGATATTTCGCAGGACTCACCTCGGATCTCAATGTGTACTGGTATTTTAGGGTATACTTCATTGTCCCCATGTACACATGTCATTCTATCTAGGTCTGCATTGTCTAGATCTTTTGTTGTAACTAAATTGGCCCATATAGCGGTTTGCTTACTGCCTGAGTTGATCAGGATCCTCAATTGCCTTCCATTCACCCAAGCATTTTCATATGTAAACTCAACAGGAGTCTGACACAGGCAGCTCTTCCTCGGTTTCTTCCCACTCTTCGCCCTTCAAAAAGCCTATTTCCATGGGTTTGTCCTTTATATTCTTTGGACAGTCTCTAGCTAGATGTCCTGTTTCTCATTGTGAGAAACAGATCAGTGGAGGTGGTCTGCTTCCTTTTAATTCCTCCTTTCTACTTTCATCCTTAGCCCTTGGGTCAATTTTCTGTATTTCTACTCTCTCCGGGTGTTCCTTCTTTTATCCTCTATGCCCCCCGCCCCCTGTTTATTTACTCATTGAGGTTGAGCTGGATGGATGTACTTATGGTCCTTTTGTTCTTCCCATCGATGGGCCAAATGGAAATGTTTAGCTGCATCTGAATAGTTTTGTGCAGTCTCAATGGCCATGGCTAGAGTAGGTCGATTCAACTGTAGGACAGACTTTTGTAAAAAGGGGGGGGGAGATAATTTGTAAACTGTTCTAAAGTAATCATTTCTTTATTAATCCATAGGACCACTGTGTTTTTAATGCATTCATCCAGTTCTAAAGAGGTTTCTCCAGGGTTTAACCTAATGGGCCGTAATTTCGGTCTATAAAAATGACAGGTCTGTCCCAATCTTTGATTGATAGAAAGGTGGCTCCCTATGCAAGGTTGAGTAACTGTTATGAAGTTTGGAGTTCGCTTTTCAATAAGGGACCCAAGTAGCATCTTTGCAGGTTCTCTTACCATCCCAGTTGGTCGGCTGGCGTTCAAAATTTAGAAAAGAAATTCCAAAATCTTGGCCTTCAAGATAGGGTTGACATACGCCCTGTGGTGGTATTGGCTTTATTTGAAATTCAATTAACTTTGTTAAATTTTCTTGGGGCCTATTTTCTGCCTGTATCTCATGGGCCGCTAATTGGGCAATGACTTTGGCTAAGTGGGCCATTTCTTCTGGGGGCGTTGAAGGGGCCCCTAGGGGACCCTCGCGTAGTGGAAACAAGGCAAATCACCACACACAAACCAATACACCAGACATGAGGTTGTATTCCCAAAAGCTAGGGTTTATTGCAAAGCAAATAGTCTCAGTTGGCCAACTCAGTCTCACGCCCCGCAACGTGTGTCTCCAGACCTCGAGGGACGCAAGAAAGCAAATAACGTACATCAGTTACATATATACAAAATGGACATCCTGCAATCAGTCATGACATGTTCATAACGCCCATTGTACAGTTTCTTTGAACTGGGTCTGATGATTGACAATATCGACGAATATGACACCTTCGAACATCTATTTTACCAACAATATGCAACATTGCGAGTCTGGAGACATATTTCTTTGTTGAACAGAACCCAGCGCTTCTGTTCTTGCGAGCAAGCTGCTTACGGGGGAAGAGTCACAATCCAGGCCTTGCTATCTCCTATTTACTATTTGTGTCCTGGGAGTCAGCACGCTCCGCTGGGCTTAGGAAAGGGGGGCCGTAAGAAAAGCATAATTCAAGCCTTTAGCTGTTTCTTTCTAGCATTTCTACCATATTAAAGAGACTAGCTGGCATCAGTGAAATGATTAAATGCCGTGGTGCTCTTCCAAGGCTACATGCGGGAGGGGATTGGGCATTCCTCTCTGGGGCTGCCTACGTATTGTTTCAACGAATAACTCCCGGCCTAGCGGCCTTGCTCTTTCGCTTTGTGCAGCAAAGTAATCAGTGAAGCAGAATAAGCAGAATAAGTTTTCGGCTAAGCAGTTTTGAACAAAAAGCAATGAGCAAACTTTAGAGAACAAAATGGCGATTCTAGTTACATCAAAAATGGCCGCACATTGGTCAAACTTATGAGTCTGTATTTCTGACATTCAGTACATGAGACGGTTGGTCTTCGGCCAAAATTATACATTGCCATTAATCGTGTGGTATCTATTTTCCTAGACTGACAACGTAAGGGTTCCTTCTGTGGTATCTAAGTCAGAAAAGAAACAGCTCTCGATTCCTTCGGATAGAGTTTCAAAAACCACAGAATCTTCTGATTCTGAGTCTTTCGAAGAAATATGCTGGCTAAACTCAATTTTTAACCTTGAGGGTCCCGCAACCGATGAAGACTGGGCACCATAGACAAAAACGTTCGGAGGTAGGACGACGCAGAGCACTACATCTGATAAAAGAAAACACAGGTCGAACTTTGCGGATTATTCGATCCCAAGGATGTATGTTGTAATTAGAGAGAAGGGTGTCTATCAAAATTTGTGTTTTAAAGAATCGATCTTGTTGAATAGAGAAAAACACCTCTTTCATTGTGGATATGCAGTCAGAATCTAGGAGATCAACTATTTAATTTTCCCCTTGTGGTGGTACCACAATTATTAGCATGCGTTTCAATTTTTATCAGTTGAATCATATCCCACTTCTGACATCATATGTAAGGAACTCATGGTGGTAGACACCATATGTAAGGAACTCATGGTGGTAGACACCATATGTAAGGAACTCATGGTGGTAACAGTAAAGACTGACACAAGTGATCACAGTTCAAGGGTGTTTATTAAACTGTATATGTGGGTAGTCCCACTCAGGAGAGGCTGTGCATTTGGCACTACTTTGCGAAGAAAGACAAATACCTAAATGGAAAGAAGAGTCCATTGGCATTGGACATGGTGTATTTTTAGTTATGAATCTAGGCGATTTACCAGCCCTGATGAGGACCTATGTGCTTAGAAGTCGAAACACATGTTGGCAGGATCAAGACAATCACCACATTGGATTAAATATTTGTTGATTGGAACACACTAATGGTGTATAATTTGTGTCTAAGGAGTGGTTAGATTAACATTTTTAGAACACAATAACATTAGTATAAAATAATTTACCAATAGAATTCTTGAGGGTTAATGCGCAGTGAACAGACAAAATATCTTTTTTGTTTTCTTGTGTCAGGCTCGTCAAGGGACTTTAGAGTCTGTTGGTATTAGTCCATGCAGCAATAAAACATATTAGTATGTATTATTCCATATATTGATTAACTTACTATTTTGGAGTGGTTTGCGCAGAGGAGTATCAGTCCCTTAAACAATTTGTTGTCACAAAGCATACATATTGTCAAATTCAGCAAGTTATGAAGTCAGGCATTGACATAATGTGGGTGGTAAAATAGGTCATGGAGTTGATGTACCAGTTGCATCCCGTCACAGCCCACCCAGACTTTCATCCTACTGAAAGTAATCAAATGAGTGCCATTGAATGGGTCTTTGAAATATTTGTTGATTATAACAATGCTAAGGGGCTGCAGGATTGTGGCAGGAAGCCCTAAAACAATGTAATTTGTGTAATGTACTGTGAGAAACCTAAGGGTATTCTCACTCCTACTCCCCAAGGATCCTCTATGCAAGTGGCCAGGAAAAGGCTACCGATTTTGGAGCCTGACCCTGGGGGTGGACCAGCAAAGGAGGATCACCTGGGTGGAGGGCCGTTGGGGATTGAGAGTGTGATGCCTTCATGCGAGACATGGTATCCCCCTTATCCTAATGTCAACCAATTTAGACCTATCTGACGTTAATGGGTTATTGTAGGTCAACTTCCCTTCCTTCCTCTCTTGGGATATACTTTCATCACTCTGGTATTGAGACAAAGAAGAGACATCTAAGAGTAGTGAATATCACACAATCTCCCCATTCTGGTACTGAGACGAAGAAGAGACAGCTAAGAGTAGTGAAAAACACTCTGGTACTGAGATGGGGAAGAAGCAACTAAGAGTAATGAACAGCACATACTCTACCCACTCTGGTACTGAGACGAGGGAGAAGCAACACAGAGTAAAGAACGTCATTCACTTTCACCACTTAGGTACTGGGACGAAGAAGATGCATGAAAGGTATGAAGCTCAGGTATGTCTTCCTAATCAGAGTAAGGCAATATTGACTGATGGAATACACCTGCAGCCCATTGAAGGACCACAGGTATATAAAAGGCCAAGACATGCAGGAGTAAGAGAGAGAGAGAGCGAGACCCTGGAAACTTGGATGGAGATTACTTTAAAACCCAGGGAATTCAGAGCCCGGCGTGGTGAAATCCAAGACGAGACGCTGGCAGATATCCCTAAATTAAGGGAAGCCTCCCTTATGAAGAATGCAGCCTCCTGCCAAAGTGGGAGCAAAAGGAGCTGCAGCAAGGCATAAACGCCAGGAACACTGCACCCAGCCTTGCAGAGGCACTGAGCTCTCTGACGCCGACCAGACTCCTGTCCCTACACGAGCGGGGCTCGCAGAAGCTGAAGCAGTGGCCAGAGAGAACCGCCGAAGGAAGAAGTTTACAACCAGTGAGTGCTGCGCACAATACCCAGAGACCGGGGCGCTCCAGGTGGGAAGCACAGGTTGCAAGCAGCACAGAGGGAATAAATACTGGCATAAGAGGTGTTGCTGGGGTGGGGGGGCTGAGGGGGCTATAGCCCCGGGTCTTTTGGTTGTAGCCCCGCATAGAAGCTCTGGGACTACAACCAAAAGGCCATAGCTAGCCCGAATCCCGCCAGTCCCGACATTAGCTTTGCCCCTGATCTTTTCCAGACTTAGCAACACCCCTGATTGGCATTACTAGTGGAACAGTAAAGTTAAATGAAGGAGCGAAAGGCGATCGCACGAAAAAGCGTAAACTGCCAATATTGAAAACCGAAATGAAGGCAAAGCATAAACTGCTAATATTGAATACGGAATTGAATGAAAAGCAGAAACTGATGATATTTGAATACTCAAGTGAATGAAATCAGCAGACTTGCTAATATTGAATACCGAATTGAATGAAACCAACAAAGCTGTTAATATTGAATATCGAACTAAATGAAAAGAAGCAACGCTGCTAACACAAGTATGCTGCATACCAAAATGGAATTTGATTCTATTGAGAAAGGAAAGGGTGGGGTTAGTGTAGACAGAGGAAGCTCCTTATAGCATGAGGAAGGTTCCACCATATTCTTTCTCGGTACGTCTATCTTATCTTCCTGTCCCCTTCACTTTCATCATCATCATCATCATTATTATAGCACAAGGCACCTTGGGTGTGATGTCGGAAGTGAAAGCTTAAAGAAAGAGGTTTGGTTTTCGAACCATATGGCTGTGATTGTCAAGAGAAATAGATAAGTTATGGTGCAGCTGACTGTAGGGGTGAGTAACACACAACCATGTGTTACATACATCTAACTGTGAGTCTGAGGAAGTTCACCCCCAGCAAGGCGCTCCAAATAACAGTATTGAGAGACAATGTATGACTCCTATTGGTGGCAAACAAAAAGAAATCCTTAACACTAAAGGCCTACTGGGCAAACCATATAATTTCCTCTCTGACGCCCAAACAATTATTTGAAAAAAAGCATGCACAAATCTGTGCTGTCTTTAGGTTGAAACCTAAAGACAGCACAGAATTGTGCGGGTGGTTACTAACACTGAAACACATCGATCAGATCTGAATGCAGAAGTTGGATGGAAGATTCACACACAACTTAGAGGATTTAGAAATACACAACCAGAATTAGCTCATCGAGATATACACCGGAGAAGAGGCTCTCTACCGACAGTGGGCTGAACACAGCAAATACTTTACAATTACAAGTAGTGAAATGTTTCTGGCAACAGAATGTGTAATAAGGAGGTTTGGAAATGACCCCATACATTACCCGTCCTGAAGGAGGTGGCTAAACTAGATAAGTGCTACCAAAACTGGTCGACTGACAAGTGAGGATGTGCTTAATGATGACAGCACCTCCTCCCACCCCCTCCCACCCAGAGATTGAAGATTTACATTTATTGAAAGTGAAGATCATTCTTCACAAAACTCTAGGACACTTTCACGCATTCAAGTATAAGAAGTCCTTAACTTGAACCAGCAGCATAATTTTGGTCGCCCCCCCCCCCCTTTTCCGACACAAACACTTTCACCCGACACACCAGAGAATGGACTAACACCAGAGCCGTTTACCTGACATGTCCCGATACATGGGTCAGGCAAAGTCAGGCAATTGATCAGAATCACACACACCTGACGGTCCTTTCCCTTCCCCACAGGGAGAAAAGGTGGGGCAAGTGAGCACAGTACGGGAAAGGCAGACTGAACGACGAGACAACTATCCAGGCCCAGCAGTTCAAAAGGAGGAAAAAGGGAGCGAATATCAAGAGGCTGACGAGGAAAGACACAACCTTTTTTTGACAAAACCCCATGAACCCTCTGCTGAAAGAATTTTAAGGCTGAGGACAATAGCACAAGTGTGCTGCAGCAGATGTCAATGGTGCACGGAGCGTATCAACGCGGATAAGCCGGAGTGAGGGAGACTCCTGCTTCCGTGGTACCAGCCTTGACTCCAGTAAAGAGGAATGCCAAGTGGTTCATCACAACCGGTGAGTCGAGGGGAGAGTCAATAAGAACCGCGTGTGATGAATGAAAGTCGCAAAGGGGCAAAGTGAGAACTGTAACATTGTAAAGTGAAGACCAGCTGTAAATGGGAACCAGTACCACGTGGGGGATGTTCCGAGAAACCCTGGCCAAGCCCCGTCTGAATGAAACTACAGATACCAGAAGGCCATAGGAGAGCCACCAAGATAGGTCAAAGTGGTCATACAGGAGGCCAAGTAAAATCCCAGTACATTCGAAAGCCTTTGACCTAAGAACTGTGAGAAAGTGAGGGAAGGAACTCTTACAAAACGTTGAACACGAATGTGAATGTGAAGTTGGCAAAAGTGAACCCGGAGGAGGCATGTCGACAAGAAGAGGGTAGGTCAAAAGTCCCAAGAAACAATGTGTTGACAAGCATGAGCTCAGTCAAGGGATGTCCACAGAAACTGTTTCAAAAGAGGTTAAGAATTGTGAAGGAAAGAAAAGCCATAGTGAATCTGGTAGAGGGAGGCTGAAAATTAAGAGGGGTCAGCGCCCGGAAGAGGGGGACCCAGGGGTGAACATTCCTCACCCTAAATGAAACTAGGAAACAAACGTTCATTTCTTTGAAGGAACTTTGTGTTTTGTTTGAATATGTCAGGCCCTTGAAGGGAAGAGACTTCCAAGAGAAACAAGACTTGGCCATCAATGGTCTGGATAGCTGTAAGTAGAAATGTCGTCTTGTGCTATAGAAAATTGACAAATTATTTGTGAACACTTCTTTCTTTTCTTGAGAACTATACCACACCTTTTTTGTATTAGTTGTAAGGTTTGTCCATAGCTTTCTTAGTTAGGCACTCTTTATTTGACTGCAGGAGCAGCGCCTTCCACTACACCGGACTGTGAGCCAGATGGAAGGTAAGCTGGTGATCTGCCCGAGTAAGCGCAGCATCAAAAGCTGATTTGGCCCGCAATTACAGAAAAGCCAGAAGCACCACCTTACTAGCTTCTTGCATCAGGCATCCCAAGTGCAACCGAGCATTCTTTACACCATTTCACCCAGCGCTCCCTCATTAACCATGAGGGTTAACTTACTTCAAGATGGCCGCCGTTTTATTTTCTAGTACTTTGTTGTTGACAATCCTCACCTAATCGTGGATTGGCTGCCTTTTGCCATATCCACCAATCAGGATCGCCGGCAAGTGAATGCCGGCCCCCCTCGAAGGCACTCAAGGAAGGCACACCGCCTGTCGAAGCCTTTCCAGAGCCGACAGAGTCCAGGGCCAGGAACTCTGCCGGCTTGTAACCAGACCAGTCACTCTCATCCTATGCGAAGCCCAACTACTACCTTATTTCCTCATAAGTATCTCGTCCACCCCTGATCTCACGCACATTTAAATGTATTTGACTTGAGGTACTCCCCCTCCCCTTTAGTGGGCGCCTCCCGCACTACAGAACCGATGCTTCCCAGACATTAAGAATCTCTGTTACTGTATCACTGTCCACCACTTGTTACCTTTGTAACGTCGTTTTATCAATCATTACTTCCCTGATATGTTTCACCGTTGCATCATGTTGCATTTTTCTCCACTGTGCTCAGCAACCTTGTGACGCTGTGTATCTGCTATCTGCATGCATTTGCTAAATTACGAATATTCATATATGGTTGCTCCTTCCCCTGGGAATTATGTGCCTATGTGAACTGTACTAGCCACTTCTTACTCTGCATCTTGTTACCTTCGCACCACCATGATTATGAACTGCGCTGTTTCGCCACCTGTCAACATGCTTTTGTAATACATTGATTACTATCACCTGTTCGCCCTTTACTGACTCGATCTGATGTGGCCAATACTGCTATCCTGTAAACCGCTGCCCCTGTACCATTACGTGCAGTAACTCCTGTATTATACAACTGCTGCCCTTTGTATTGTACAACTGCTGCCCCTGTTACAGTGCAACATTAGGAACATCCTCTAATAAGCCTGTTCCCTTCGCCCGTACTTGGAGCTGCGCAATAGTGTGGACAGACAGAGCCACCCACTGCTACCACGGTCCCTACCACTGCTAGCCCATTACCCCAGTGCCTGTGGGCCACCTCTTACTGCCCTAAGATAGCCTCTATCACAACGAAGAGTTGCGCGCTGCGTGTACTCGACCTTACGTCGGACGAGCACTGTTCTCACCCCTTTGCATGCACAGCCGGGATTGTCCCATCCTTACCTGTGTTATCCACCTACCTTCCAGTCCTCAGGTCCTTTGCAGCTCATTATGTGGCGATACCACCTGTCACAACACTCCATTCCGTTTCATTGCATGCTAACATCCCTAGCCTTGATACTCTTCCATAGTTACTTCATTCCTCCCCAGCCCACCTCCCCTGAGATAGCTTACCTCATCATGTCTAATCCCACCAGCTGCTCCAAATAAACTGGACCACCTTGCCAGCGAACACTCACCCCTGCTTCGGCCATGGGACAGCACTACAGTAATCATACAGTACTGTCCTCACCACCAATACACACCAACCCATATCTGAACGCCCCTGCCTTATGGTTGGAGCACTTTGCGACCAAACCCACACCCAATCAACCATGTGCCCTAGAAGTTAGGGCCTTAGACTGGGCTCTAGATTCCAGCGCACAGCCTGCTACGCACAGAAGCGCACCACCACAGACAACCCTTCATCTCCTACACAATTAACTTCTGGGTCCACCAACACCTCATCCACAACTACACCCAACCTCACTACCCATAATCCCACAGATATACTCATCAAATGTGCCCTGATTAATGGCAGTTCCCTCCCTGCTCATGCCTTGGATATCTCTGACTTCATCACCACACAAGGTCTTGACCTCCTGGCTATATCAGAGACCTGGCTACATGCAGCCTCTGGATCTTTACTAGCCCTTGCCATACCCACGAGCTACACAATCATCAGATGTGACCGTAGCACCAATCAGTGAAAAGGTGGCAGTGTCGCCTTCATTCACAAAAACTCCATCGACCTTACAGTAATCCTGAATCAACAGATCCCCTCAGCTGAGAAACTATCAGTCAAACTTCCCATCTCACCTAATCAAACTGCCACCCTCCATCTCATCTATAGACCACCCGGACCTATCACCACCTTCGCAGATGACATTATGTCCATCCTAGCTGATCAAACCAAAACCAACTCTCAAATTATACTATTTGGTGACTTTAACCTAGGCTTCCAAGACCCAAATGACCCCATAGCACTGGACATTGCTAACCCTTTCTCTCACTTGGGCTTCACCCATCGCATACGGGAACCCAACCACATCAAGGGGAGAACCCTTGATTGGCTAGTCGATCTAAACTGCAACATCAATCTACAATCTAACTCACCCTGGACTTGGACAGACCACCACCTTTTCACTTTCAACATTAAAGCCAATGAACAATGCCCCAAACAAGACATTGCTCCCTCTATTCACACTACAAATAAAAGGGATATAACGAGTGAAAGGTTACTCCCACTTATCCTACCCATCTTGAACAATGCATCATCAACATGTCTGGACCCCACGGCACTCGTTGATACCTTTGACCATGCTATGCAACAAGCCTTAAACACCATTGCCCATCAAACTAAGGAAACCTAAACCGCATGCTTACCTCAACTCGTGGTTCACACCTCAGCTGAGAGTGTTGCGCAAAGAAAGGCGAACCGCTGAAGCAAGCTGGAAAAGCCTTCCCTCCAACACCAATAAGGATTATCTCACTATTGCGTCCCTTAACTATAAAGAGGCTATCTTCCAAGCAAAGAAAGATACTTACAACAAAGTATTTTGCAAGCTGAGTCGAATACCAGAGAACTCTTCAAAATCCTGAAAGAACTCAAATCCCCTGTAACTCCGCCTGATACTTGCAGCAAAGACAGCACATGGTGCTCAAACATTCAAAAAGCCCTTCTTGGAAAAAATCGCCACACTCCAGGCCAAAATGAATGCCAAACAAAACAGCCTCCAGACCAACCATTTGCTCAACCCACCAGCACGTTTATGGGAGCGAGGGGTCCTCAGGCCCCCTCGCGTCATACACTCCTCAGTACAAGGCTTGGACCACGTGCCTCCGGTAATGGGATTGGCCTTGCCCTTTGGTGGACTCCATCCTGGGTAAACAGGCCTCACTGCGATAGTACAGCAATGCTCAGCTCCCCTTCCACCGCAGCATCCAAGGACAGAGACACACACACAAACACAAGGCGCGCAGGCAGCTGGCTGGCCCTCACATTTGCACTCCCCCTGCGAAGGAAAGCTCTGCGCTTCCATTCTCACGCTGAAGCTGGAGAAAGTTGCAACAATCAATATGCTACAGTTTTCTTCCTCTGAGATCACTGTTCGTCTGAGAACCGGCATGTGAACCAAGACGAGCTAAGCACTTTTTGCTTGATTCATCCTCATAAACGTGCAAGCCACCCACCCCCATTAGAACAATTTATTACCATCCTGACCCTGCACCCCCTGTAAGGTATTTCTTTCAAGTGCCAGACCCTCGCCTGTGCTGCGAAATCCACCCAATACACTCCTTATTAACCTTAAGCATTTTTACTACTATATATGCTTTTACTTGCACTAATGAGTTTGAAACCTAGGAAAAGATGCGAAACACAGCCGGATCTTTTACATGCACAAAAAGGTCAAGGCCTTCAATTAAAACCAAGAATGACCCAATTGTACTGACAATAACCATTGTGTGTGACTTATGTAGAAATGTGACAAGTAGCATAAAATGTTTTAAATAATTTGTTATTTAGTGTGTAACATATTAGCTTAGGTAGTGACCACAGTGACCAGACCCTGACCTGCATGGAGCACAAGATGTTTGATGTCCGTCAGCTACTCAGCCAACCAGGAGGAAGAGATGCCACACACACCTACAGCACCACACCGCCTGGCCAATCGGGTCCATTTAGCATTTTTTGTTAGAGTTACTTTAACTAATATAAATATATGTATGATGTAATGAGATGGGAGAGAGTTTTTTTGGGTTATTTCCTAGCTGGAGAAATAAACCATCCTTTGAACTCTTGCAGCTGGGTCTCAGTGCCTCTTTCCCCGACAAGGGGTTGTGTCTGCTATTTTATTTTTTCTCTCACACGTAGTAAGCCGGGGAAAGGCACCTACATTTTTGGTGACCCCCGTGACGTGATTTAGAGAGGTGCCTTGAGGCCTGCGCCGCCCGGCAGCGAGATCCAGGGCGCCCCCCAGCAGAACCATCGCCTCCGCGGTTGACCAGACTGTGCACACCAAGAAGAAAGGGTCAAGGGTTCCCGGTTGACGAATACCCGATCGAAAAACCTGCTCGCCAAGGCAGGCCACGGCTTGGTTGGGGGACGTACCTGAGCGAGGTCTAGCCGTGAGCGGCGACCCTCGGAGTACCTGACTGAACACGTGGAGTCCCGGTTGCAAAGACCCCAAAGGAAGGTAAGGGGAAATACGGGAAGAAGGGAATTAGCAACAAAGGGAAGGTAGCTAAGAATAGGGTTTGCGTGAATGACAGTGAGGCTTTTCTGATCTATCCTTTATATGGCCATTAGGTGTTGTAAGAAGTGAGAAGAAGAAGAGAAGTGGTATCCTAGCCCGTAGGGGGTAGAAGGCGGCGCCGCATAGCATTTGTCCCGACCAAGTGCAGAATAGAGATAAAGAGAAAAATAGAAGGGGTCTCGTGCAGGCTCGGAGTAGTTTTTAGAATATTCTTTTTCCGTGAAAGTAAGAAATCTTGAGACATAATAAAGGTGAAAGAGGTGGGGAGTGAATGCAAAATAGTAGATAGTATAGGGAAGAAGAAAAAATAGGGACAGTAACGGGAATAGGGAAAGAACAAACGCAGGCAGTGCATGTGTATGTTGCATGATTATATGTTTGTCGGTCTGCTTCTGTGTATCTGTCTTGTTGAACACGCTAAAGTATTTTAATACAAGTAATTTGTGATTGATATAAGGTAAAGCAAAGAAATAAATTGTGAGAGGTGACCAGGTAACACCTCTCAGGAAGCTAATGTGACATATGGTAATTGTGAGCATTGATAAAGAACGTATTATTTCCACATACTGTAACTCACATACTAAGTTAGAGGTGGGAAGAGATTCCAGGGTACCAGAATACACAAGAAAGGAAAATAAAGATTGCCATGGGGGGAGTAACACCACTAGCACATATTTGCCAGCACCTTCCACTTTATAGCGACAGGATACAGAAGTATCACGATCAATGGATCACTGAGATAAAGGGAGACGGGGTCACACCAATTTGGCCAGAAGGAGGATAATTTGACAAAAGAGTGTTAGACCTAGTAACAACACATTTTCTAGCGCGATACAAAGGGAAACAGTTACAGAACCGGAGAGAAGTATTAGATTTATGACGAATGTTTGAGGAAGTTGCCCCCACGGCAGAGGTAGGTACAAGCCGAATGACAGAAAAGCAGAAAAACCCTGAAGAAGTATGCAGGACACCAAAAGGGGAATGCTCGACAACTACAACCGAAAACAAAGTAACAAAAATCTATCCCTTAATGACTAGGCCAGCGGTAGGGTTTAGTGAACCCTTGTATATACCACCCACTGCGCGAACATCCACCATATGACAAAGGAGGCCTGTATGGCCCCACAAGTGCGCCTCCTGTGGACATAGCACGTTTAACAGGTGATATGAACCGTCAGCTAGCACACGCACAAATGGAAATAACACGGTTAAAAGCTTTATGTGACAAAGAGCAAATGCTGCCAGGGGGAGTGGAGGTACCCCCGCTGTCACTGGCAGATCTCACACCTCCGATCGGGGCAGCAAGCAATGCAACCCCAGCAGCCTCGGTATCAGGGCAGTCTATAATATCGCAAGGGACCTCATCGCAGCAGAGGCAAGAACAAGAGTGGCAGTCAGGACAGTTCCTGTTCCAATTGAATAACAAGCCAGTGAGAATTATACGCCCAGATACACCAGAGAGTCAACAAAGTGGAGATCAGGGTGAAAGACAAGGAAGTGAACCCAAGGAAAACTGGGAGGATATTAACGAGCTAGAGTCAGAAATAGAAGAAATATGGGACGATTTAGATGAATACGAAGAGGCAGCTGCCGCAGAGGGGTCCCCACTACCAAGCCTCCGTTACCCAGACACACTATCGCCACCATTATGGCAAGGTAGATTAAGACAACGAACAGGGAGGATAGGAAACATACTGGTAAGTAAAACGAAAAAAGGGAAGACAAGTAGAACGGGAAAGAAACAGAAGCTACAAATGCCACTGATACATAAAGGAGCAGGGAGGCCAAACTATATTCCGTGGGCCCTAATGGACAAAACCAACTTGTTAAAACTCCCCCCCCCACTGACGGGAGGGCCAGGTAAGTGGTTCCCTGCATTTGAGAAAAACACGGCGGGTGTGCCGTTAGCTATAGGTGATGTAAAAAGTCTATTAGTTTCAGCAATCGGGGACCAAGCAGACACAATCTGGGAAAGGGCAGGGTTCCCGGGAGTAACGATGAGCTGTGACCGACACGATGGGTCACCATTCAACAATGTTCGAGCACAAGTGTGGGATGCATTACGGCGTGCATTTCCAGACGTTCCAGATTTACATGCAGTGATGCAGTGCACGATGGAGGAGAACGAAGATCCTGCGCAATTCATTTTGCAAGTGCAAGACTTATGGAGAAGCGAAACTGGTACGGCATGGACTCAATCAACAGCTTTATTCTATTTTATCATTAAAAAGGGGTTGCCGAAAGAGGTGCAGAAGGCCTTGGACAAAATAGCTGGGATCGAAGCGAAAGGGGGGCCTGAAATTCAGAGCATAATTGTACACCACTGGAGGAGGATCAAAGAGAAGGAAAAGGAGGTCACGCAAAAGAGGCTGGCTGACTAAGCAAAATTAGTACAGACGAAATTAGTGAAGGTCGCCGCCATTACTGCCAGTGCAACAGCAGACAGAGGAAACGAAGGAGAGGAAAACGCGGGAGGAAGGCCCGTTGGGATAGCAGCGCAGTGGGTTGGAGAAGATCAGGGAGAGTGGAACGGAGAGGAACAGCCATGCCAAGGATCGCAGTGGCAGAACAGGCTGGCCCAAGGAAGAGGTGGGTACCACGGGCAAAGGGGAGGATATGGAGGAATGGGAAACAGAGGGTATGGTGGGCAAGGACCAAGGGGAGGACTGGGTTGGAATTGTGGAAGATTGGGTCATTATTCACGAGATTGTAGCATGCGACCATCAGGGTATTTTCAAGGGCAGCAACAACAGCCCATGAACAATGAACAGGGGTGGGGCTGCCCACACCCAGGTAGCCCTTGTGGAGCTCCAATGGGGAGGGGGGGACAACAGGATCAATATTGCTATGACCCCCAAATGCAAGAGACAGCCAGCTCCACAACTGCAGCAGCAGCAGCAGCAGCAGCAGCCACAACAGCAAAACGCACTACAGCCCACAGCGAGACAGCGAGACAAAACCCAGTAGGGAACATAAACAATAATCCTTTTGCAGCGGCCGCAAACGGTGCCCCTGCACCATTCCGCTGCGTAACGGTCGTGGATGACAACGTTTTTTCAATGCCAGGTCAGCAAAGATACCAAGACTAGGACAGCCCACAGGGAGCACTTGCGTGTCCAGTCCTATCCACCACACAAAGTGCAAATGAGGAACCACTAGTGGCGGCAGAGATAGGAAACAAGCAGTTCATCTTTATGGTAGACTCTGGAGCAGAAAAATCATGCCTCACAGAAGGGTGGTTTCAGCTCTCGGGAAGAAATTTGGAGACGCAGGGGTTCTCTGGGGCTATTTTAAAAGTTCCTCATACAAAAGATCTTGATGTAACAGTGGGGGGGGAAAACAGTGCGTGCACCCTTATTGTATTACGAAGACGCACCAATCAATTTGATGGGACGAGACTTACTCAGTAAGTTAAACATGACCATAGCCTTTACTGAAAGAGGAATAGTGTGCTCAACGCCAGGGGTATGCCCTGTACGGACACTCTTGATAATAAGCATGATTACAAAGGAAGTTGCAGTAAGAGGGATTCCCATTGACATGGACATGTTCGTCTATGGAATACAGGTATTAGCCCGAGTAGTGCCTGAAATAACACAAAAAGAGTGGAGAATACCATCCGACTTCATATTCCGCCCAATCACACCAACAGATGTAGTGCCAGGCACAATTATGTCTATAGACATTGAGGCAGTTCAAGTTTCTAACAAATGCATTGTGGTCATAGGCCTGGACACGCAGGGACGCGAGTGGAGAAGTGTGTTATGCATAGAGCCAAACATAATGCTAAAAGATGTAACTGATGAATAATTGTTTACTGATTACGAAGGGGATGGAGAAATAATAATGGAAATAAGCATACCATGTGACATTATGATTCAATACAGAGAAATACACAACCCACTCATGGCTAACATAAAGGCCCCACCGACAATATTTGAAGAAGACATGGCCAGGGTAGCACCTGAAATTTGGACTACAGGGCCACACGATGTGGGATTGTTGCACGAGGTAACTCCCATAAAAATTAAACTGAAACCAGGTGCCCTCCCACCCAGAGTGAAACAATACCCAATATCCAAAGAAGCAGAGGAAGGTATTAGAGAAACAGTAAATGCACTCCTAAGCCAAGGTATTTTAGTGCCATCAACTTCCCCATGCAACACAGCGATTTTTCCAATTAAGAAAGCAAAAGGAGGAGCGTGGAGAATGGTCCAGGACCTCCGCCCACTCAATGACGTCATTCAAAAAGAGTTCCCTTTAGTGCCTAACCCGTCATCAATATTGTGCAGTATACCAAAAGAGGCAACTTGCTTCACTGTCATTGATCTGAAAAATGCCTTTTTCTCTGTGCCACTCGCACCAGAGTCGCAGTACCTTACAGCTTTTACATTAGGAAACAGCAGATATGAACATCGCAGACTCCCACAGGGGTATTGCGAGAGCCCGAGCATTTTTAACAGAGTACTACGAGAGGACATTGGTAACATAGATGTAGGGAGCACCATTATACAGTTCGTAGACGATTTACTCGTCTGCAGCAAAAAGGAAGAAGAGTGTAGAGAAGACTCGATAACACTGCTTAACGTATTGGCTGCCAAGGGATACAAGGTGGACAAAGGAAAGTTACAGTACTGCCTTGCTGACGTTGTGTATATTGGCCAGCAAATATCTAAAGATGGAAAAAGAATATTACCAGACAGAGCAGCGGCCATTCGACGCATTATTTTACCAAAAACGGTGAAGGACATGCAGAAATTTCTTGGCATATGTAACTATTGCCGAGCCTGGATCCTCGATTACGCAGCATACACACGGCCAATGCTACAAGCACTAAAAGAAGCGCAAAAGAACAGAGCCCCAATAAAATGGACACAGGAGACAATTGCTCAATTCTCTCGATTAAAAGACCTTATTTCAGACGCCCCAGTCCTTACAAATCCAGATTATGAAAGGGAATTTTTCCTGTTTTCACACAGCAATGGAACATTAATGACAGCAGTATTGATACAAAAGACATCGCTAGGCCACAAACCATTGGCGTACTACAGTGGAATATTAGACCCAGTAATGCAGGGACATTTCGCTTGCGAACAGGCCCTCGCTGCAGCGGCCTTCGCCATTGAGAAAAGTGCCACAATCGTAATGGGATGTTCAGTGACGCTATATGCGGAACGCTCGTTATTTGCTATCTTGGAAAGATCAAAATCTACCCTCACAACACAGAGAGTTTCTGCTTATGAAATAATAATATCAAGTCCAAATGTACATGTGGTCAGATGCAAGACAGTGAACCCAACCACATTCATTACAGAGCCATGCACAACTGAGGATTTATAGGAACACGATTGTAGCACATATGAGGGAGAGGGCGATGACATTCCCAAAGCAAGAGAAAACGCCCTTACAGAAGGAGAAATTTATTTCATAGATGGGTCAGCATCCATAAACTCAGAGACAGGAGAGAAACATGTGGGGCTGGGGGTAGTGCGCATGGAAGAAGACACATACGAAGTGATTGTTCAAAAACGCCTCCCCTCACACTACTCTGCACAAGCAGCCGAACTGACTGCACTAATCAGTGCGTTACACACAGTCAAAGATTGTGCCGTGACAATATATTCAGACTCAGCTTATGTCACCACCACAGTTCACTCAGGGCTATCACGTTGGCGAAGGAGAGGGTTCAGAAGAGCAGACGGGTCCCCTGTACAACATGCCACATTGCTAAATGAACTAATAGAAGCTTTAGCAGAGCCATCGGTAGTAGCAGTGGTTAAATGCCAAGCCCATACCAATAACACAGACGCCATCTCATTGGGGAACGCGGCAGCCGACGCAGCAGCGAAGGAGGCCTCGTACTTCAATAAGACACCAACATCAGAGTACATTGCAAAAACAACCACAGCAGAACAACCAGCAGAAGCATACAATAACACGCCCATAGCACAGTTGATAGAACTCCAGAGATGGGCCCCACTAGAAGAGCAGGAGTTGTGGGGCAAACAAGGGTGTAAGCAATCAGCCACAGATCTCATTTGGAGACAGGAGACGACAGGCAAGGTAGTGATGCCTGTAGAATTATTAGAAGTAGCATTCCAACAACTGCATTTCCCAGCGCACGTTGCAAAACAACACATTTCCTCAGATATTCAAGAGGATTGGTTTGTTCCTAATCTACACGAATATTTGTCTAAATTTGTGATTGAATGTACTACATGCCAAACTTACAATTCAGGAATGACATTATGAACCCTGCGTGGCACTTTGCCACGCCCTACAGGTCCATTTAGAGAACTTAGAGAACTACATATTGACTACGCCGATATGGGAGAAAGATGTAATGGAGCAAGATACTTGATTGTGGTGGTATGCCCTTTTTCACGGTGGGTAGAAGTGGGTCCCTGTCCCCCAATGTGCTGCCAAGTTCCTTGTGCGAGAAGTATTCTCACGGTGGGGAATCTGTGACGTGATCCGTTCAGACAACGGCACGCACTTTGTAAATGACCTCTTCAAGGAAGTGACCTCCCTTCTGGGGGTGAAACACAAACTATGCTCGATTTATCATCCAATGGCCAATGGAGTTGTGGAGAGGATCAACAGGCTGCTCAAAAGCAATTTATCGAAATTATGCAGCACGTTGAAAAAAAATTGGGTATATTGTCTGCCCCTAGCACTGTTCCAACTCAGAAATAAACCATGCAAGGATCATCATTTAAGCCCGCACGAAATTGTGACGGGGAGAAGAATGCACACGCCGCTCTCTCCTGTTAGGAGGGCGTCTGATGCACACAGGGCTGCCACAGTGCTGGGAGAAGAGTTTAAGGAATACCTAGTGCAGCTAACGCGCGCGGTACACAGCATAGCAAAACAAATTGTCTCACCATTTACTGAAGATGTAGCAACAGACACCTCCATGCCGACCGCAGAAAGCCCGGAGGGGCCTTTAATGCCAGGGGAGCAGATTCTTGTCAGAAATTTTGTAAGAAGGTGGAATTCACCAAGATTTCATGGTCTATACACAGTGGTGTACAGCACCCCAACTGCAGTTAAAGTTACGGGGTTAAAGTACTGGGTGCACCTCTCAGACGTGAGAAGGGCACACAGTGTTGCACCTCCCCAAAATGAAACCGACTGTGTGGATGTCATCACTGGCACAGGTTAGGTTGACATGATGAAAACCGCAACTAAGACAGGGAAAGTATAGTGAAAAAGCAAAATGTTTTTTATATATTCTGTCTTTCTCTCTCTCTCTTTTTTCTTTTTAAATCTCATATGAATCGTGTTATTTTTTCTATTTTTCTTCATTGTTTTTATGATAAATGGAAAGAAATTGTTAAATGCCTAATTGAGCAAAAAGATGAAAAAGAATGAACAATTGCAAATATATTTCTTTTCATATGACTTAACGAATTTGTCTCGCCCACATAGGTTCAACATGAGCCAATGCGATGAAATGGCTGAGCAAGGTGAAATGTTAGATAGAAATAGGGATGCCACTAGGGCCAGTAGATTAAATAATTTGGAATGCGTTATAAAATATGCTGCCATACTATTTGCAATAATGATGTTTTATCTTATTTGGTATAATGTTGTTTTATATGTGGCAAATGAAATGAACAAAGGGGGAGCAGAACTGATATAACAAAACCCGGGTTTAAACTAATAAGGACTGAAGCAACGGCTATCTTGAAGGACACTTATAACATTGAATTGAATGATAAAAATATAACTTTGCCCCTTGAACAAATGCACGTAAACAAAACTGCTATTCCATTGTTGAATAATACTGTGGCGAAGGAAATAGAGCTTGAATGAATGTAAATGATGATTACTACTGGTTAACTAATTCCAGAAATACAAGCATGCGTACACACACTGCACCAGAAACCACTACTGAACACACACATGTCACCATGAACAACATAGATGAAGCATGGTCTCGAATATTCCCGCTGCAATATCCACGAGTTGGTACCCAATTAAAAAACAGAAGGAGGAGAAAAAGGGGGGTTGGAAAGAACAGATACGATATTTATCATAACCTGGGGTTAGATGAAATAGAGGACCCCTGACACCCTGACCAATCAAACAAATGGTATTCAGACATGAGCGCCGCAGCAAAGCAAGCAAGTAATGAAAGTTGTTACGTGTGCTCACTTATTCCTCACGCAACTGGAACCCCAAAAATGTTAATCCCACAGGAAGTACCCTTGTCTGAGGCCCAATGTTTGATTCATCTGATGCTGTGTAGAATAAAAAAGACATTTCAAGCATACACAGTCACTATGGAAAAATTGGAGAACGAACAAACTTGCACCAGCAGACGACAAGGAGTAATCTGCCTCTAGGAGCCATTTTTCATTCTAAAAGGGACAAGATATGCAGGTGACAATTGGCATGATGAAACGATTGAATGCAAAGCTGAGGGGCTCCGATGGCTGCCAGATGAAACATACGAATGGGCAAAAGAAACGTGCATCCCCATCTGGTCACAGCATATCACCAAGCTAACATGGGTCACTCCCTTGGAGAGACCCATAAAGATTCAAAAGGAAATACCGCACAAACTTTGCTTCCATGGAGAAGGGAAGGTGAACACGGGAACCGTGCGGCAGTGCAATTGGACTTTAATAATGCCAGTTATGAAAAAAGGCACTGCTGCATTAATGGACATATACTGGATCTGTGGCAAACGAGCTTACCTGCATCTCCCAGCATCCTGGAGGGGCACTTGTGCCCTAGCCACACTTCACTCAGCACTAATGGTGATACCAGAGAGCCACGTCCAGTTTACAGCAAGGCCTTCGGCTGACACATCGGCAGCAGGGCAGTCGGCTGAACCATCGACAGCGCCCGAGGAGACAATCACAGAGCCCCCAGCATACGAACTATTGTCAGAAGAAACCTTGACAACTAAGTTGTCATGCAGCAAAAGATCCAATTATATTTCGTCCAAATCGTCAGAACTCCTTGCTGAAATCCCACAACAGTATAAGCTTTTTTCATCTGCAGAAACATTCTTTGCATCGTTCCTAGCACCAGGCGTTCAAGCAAGGGCAAACGCGAAATGGCTGCAGATAACACGCTGGGAGCTCATCCAGCTGGCCAACGACATTGAAGAAGGATTCAAGATCATAAAAATAGAGCTCCGAGCATTGCGCCTGATGACGATGCAAAAAAAGTGGGGGGGGCGTGTTGCACGTTCGTACCAACTTCCGATGCTGATAACGGGACACTGTCACATGTGATAACAGCAGTGCATAATTTAGCAGAAAGAATGAGAGCAGAAGGTGGAGTAGACAACAACACATGGTTCGACAATCTGTTCAGCTGGATACCATCATGGGTGAACATCGCAGCGAAGATACTCATTCCCATCATAGTCTTTCTTCTCCTAATATTCTGTGTGTGCCAACTAGGACTAAGATGCTGTGAAAATAATATGCCTAATTCAGCAATGATGATGGTAACCGTGGGCCGATAGACAACGGTGGCTACCATGATAGATGCCCAAGTACAAACTGGAGAATACACCACACCACAGTATAGGATGACTGCCATCTATAGACAGTATGGGGACGTGGTCGATAATCTGCATTACACTACCATTAGAGAACCAAAGAACTTGCTGTGGTATAACGAGGTTTGGATAGATTTAGATGGGGATGGTGGGATATACTTAATGGTCACCCCAGAAGAATATGCAAGAAGAGGTAACAGCTTAAGAAGTGTGTGCAAAGCATGGATGCCAATAAAGGGTACACCTGCTTGGGATGAGGCTGTGGCTGAAGCTGAACGCTACCGAAGGGAGAACGGAAAGAACGAGATAAAGTAATTTGTTACTTTAGATGTAACGAAAGGGGGGAATGTATATGGGAGCGAGGGGTCCTCAGGCCCCCTCGCGTCGTACGCTCCTCAGTACAAGGCTTGGACCACGTGCCTCCGGTAATGGGATTGCTCTTGCCCTTATGTAAAGTTAACCATGGTTGACTGCTGCATAGATGGGATTACTGAGCAGGACACGGGGCATCCATCTTTTGTGCCCCCTTTCGACTCCATCTTGGGTAAACGGGCCTCACTGCGGTAGGTAGTACAGCAATGCTCAGCTCCCCTTCCACCGCAGCAGCCAAGGACAGAGACACACACACACAAGGCGCGCAGGCAGCTGGCTGGCCGCCACCCTTGCACTCCCCCTGCGAAGGAAAGCTCTGAGCTTCCATTCTCACGCTGAAGCTGGAGAAAGTTGCAACAATCAATATGCTACAGTTTTCTTTCTCTGAGATCACTGTTCGTCTGAGAACCGGCATGTGAACTAAGATGAGCTAAGCACTTTTTGCTCGATTTATCCTCATAAAAGTGCAAGCCACTCACCCCCATTAGAACAATTTATTGCCATCCTGACCCTGCACCCCCTGTAAGGTATTTCTTTCAAGTGCCAGACACTCGCCTGTGCTGCGAAATCAACCCAATACACTCCTTACTAACCTTAAGCATTTTTACTACTATATATGCTTTTACTTGCACTAATGAATTTGAAACCTAGGAAAAGATGCGAAACACAGCCTGATTCTTCTACATGCACAATAAGGTCAAGGCCTTCAATTAAAACCACGAATTACCCAATTGTACTGACAATAATCATTGTGTGTGACTTATGTAGAAATGTGACAAGTAGCATAAAATGTTTTAAATAATTTGTTATTTACTGTGTAAGATATTAGCTTAGGTAGTGACCACAGTGACCGGACCCTGACCTGCATGGAGCACAAGATGTTTGACGTCCGTCAGCTACTCAGCCAACCAGGAGGAAGAGATGCCACCCACACCTACAGCACCACACTTCCTGGCCAATTGGGTCCATTTAGCATTTTTTGTTAGAGTTACTTTAACTAATATAAATATATGTATGATGTAATGAGATGGGAGAGAGTTTTTTTGGGTTATTTCCGAGCTGGAGAAATAAACCATCCTTTGAACTCTTGCAGCGGGGTCTCAGTGCCTCTTTCCCCGACAAGGGGTTGTGTCTGCTATTTTATTTTTTCTCTCACACATAGTAAGCCGGGGAAAGGCACCTACACACGTACAACCACCCCACCTCTCACACCCACACACCCTTCTCCTTCTCACCTCTAACCATCATCGAAGTCGAAAACATTATCAATAAACTCAAACACTCCAACTGCCAAGGCGACTCATGCCCAGCCCCTATTATCAAGCGAGCCTCACATGATGTAGCCCCCTTTATTACTGCTTTCATAAACTCATCCTTCGACACAGGCATTGTCCCGGATAATCTTAAGGACGCCTGGGTCATCCCCCTTCTTAAAAAATCCACCGTCGACCCGAGCATACCCACCAATTATAGGCCCATCACAACAATGCCTTTCTTGCTCAAAATATTGGACCGTGCGGCCTATCTACAGATCCAGGAGTACATGGAATCTAACAAACTGCTCAGCCTTAGGCAATCCGGTTTCCGCCCTAGGCACAGCACCGAAACTGCGCTCATTGATTTGAAGACTCAAATAGAGGACCTGAAAGATAAAGGGACACTAGCCCTTTTATTACTTTTAGACTTATCAGCAGCCTTCGATTCGGTCAACCACCATATTCTCTACCAGCACCTCAAATCAGCTGCCCACTTCTCTGATTCTGCCACATCCTGGATTAGATCTTTCCTTGATATCAGAGCTATGCAGGTCTTCTCTCCCTCAGCCTCTGCTGAACTCTTACCCGTTACTTGTGGCATCCCTCAAGGATCCTGCGTCTCGCTAACACTATACAATGTATTTACAAAACCACTTTTCGATATTCTCGACTATCTGGGTGTCACCTACACCAACTAAGCTAATGACACCCAGATACTCATCCCTATCACCGGAGACCATACAGTGGACACTAAATCCTTGAATGATATCTCTCTAGTGATTCAGGCCTGGATGGCACAACATGAGCTTTGCCTCAATGATGATAAGACTGAGATCCTCATCCTGGGCTCCCATTATTGTTTTAGCAAACTTGATCCCGCATTCAATTCATTCACCATCGATGGTAACATCATCAAGGTCTTGAATGATACTAAAACGTTAGGCATATACCTCGACTCCAACCTATCATTCTCCAGACAAAACAAAGCAGTTAGCTAAGCCTCCGCCTACATGTGCAAACTGTATCACCGCCTGCCGCGCCTTCCTCACCACGGCTAATTGCACTATCCTTGCCAGAACACTCAATATGTCTAAGATCGACTATTGCAATGCCCTTTATCTAGGGACTACCTATTTGCAACCTAAATAAACTTCAGGCCACACAGAACAACGCCATTAGGGCAGCTCTTAAAATTACAAGGAACCACTGTATTTCTGACACCAGACGAAACTTACGCTGGCTCTCAGTAGATCAAAGAATCTCCCTGAAAGCGCTCGCGCTCACCCACAAATGCCTCAACAACCAGGCTCCTACCTACCTGGCTAGCCATTTTACACCTTGTACCTCCACCCAACCGCAAAGATCTGCACAAGCCCACTGCCTCGCTCTCCCCAGGTTCAAACTTCAGAAAGTGGGCGGGACTAGCTTCCCGGTCTTAGCCACCAAACTGTGGAACACTCTGCAAACACTCTTAGATCGGACCCTTCTTTCCACTCCTTCAGAAGCAAAACTAAACTGTGGCTCTCTGCCTCTGACACTCCTCCCATTGTCTGAGCCTACACCGCCGCTGCTGCTACCGCTTGGGTTACACCCTGCAATGTTGTACATATAATCTGTATTTTCTTGTATTATTACTGCTATTTATGTTATTTTACACCTTCACACTGTATATTCTGTATTGTATATATACTCTGTTTTATCTAATTTACCTACCTTTACTGTATTCTGTAATGCTTTCCTTTGTAACCTTAAGATGAGCGCCCAGATGCCTTCGGGCCAGGCGCGCTATAGAAATAAAGAAAATACAAATACAAAGCCACTAGGACTGCCTTATTTTCACTTTATGGTCGATGTTTGCTCCCATCTTAGAATTAGGTTTAGATTAGACGTTTTTCCAACCTGCATAGTTTAATAAACACCCTTGAGCTGTGATCACCTGATCACTTGTGTCTGTCTTTACTGTTGCCACCATGCATTCTTTACAATAGTAACGAACAGAATTGAACACACTAGTCCAGTCATACTATTTTTCAACTTTTTTACTCTTTTACCGTTTTATTGTGATTGTGTTATAGATGCATACGAAGCATTGATGACATATCTAGATAGGGTAAGATTTCTTCCTCTCTCCCTCACCTGGATAGGCGGACCACAGCTGCTGGCAAGGATGAGACACCCACATCAAGGACAGCTAGAGTCTGTTGTAGGGAAAGGTATCTAGGCGGCAGCTGACAAAAATCTAACAATATCCTCTCTTCCTTTGTGTTTCAAACAACAATAAATTATATTTCTTTTTGTTTGCCACTAATAGGAGTCAATTGCGAACTGTGTCACTACACACCATGTATTTCTATTAAGTAAATGCAACAAGTGTTTGTGTGAATTGTAACTACCTTGTTTAGTTTATGTCACTAATAAACTTGACACAAACATACCTTTTCTCTCAATACTCTGACTTGGAGTGCCTGCCTTGAGGTGAACTTCCTCAGACTCAGAAGTCTCAGAAGTCTCAGAAGACTCACAAGTCAAAGTCCACTTATTCAAGGGCAGGGATTTGACCCCCAGAGAAGAGTTGCTTTTGTCCAATCATCTGCACACAATTGCAAAAGACGGGGACTCCCACTCCTTCATTCAATTTGGAACAAATGCCAAAGGAAGAATTCATTGGAACTCTGTTGGGGAAGCAAACCTTCAAGCTCTGCCCCCTCCCCAGGGCACATCGGGTGTGACCTGCTGCTGGAGCAAGACCAGACTCTCTGCTATCCACACTGGTACCGAGGACATCACTATGCTTAAGGACCCCTGCAGGTGTATACCAGCCTCCAGGGGTGGACTGGTAATCAAAAGAGGCCCTGGAAATTATTTTCAAAGTGGCCCCATATTACACATTTTCAGCAAGCCCAACCCTTTTCCTATGGGAACATTTGGAAATACCACACAAAAGAGGCACAGGGTGCAGAGGGCTAGCAAAAAATCTCCAGAGTCACGTATAGGCCAGTCCAGCCCCGGGCACAAGGAACAGATTCAGCCTAAAAAAGCCCAAACTGTTGGCTCTGCCAATGCGCGTTGTTCTTGTTTCCAACCTAGCATGCGTATTTACAGTTGTGTGTATTTTATGCGCACTCAGTATGTGCATATGTTAAACGCATGTTGCACTTGCAATGCATATGTGGTATATGGGCAACCACGTACCCGCATTTTCCGCCTGTCTGTGCTAAGGTTGCTCACGTCTGTGGCACCGGCGTACACTGAACTTGCTCCGTATTCTGCAAGCAGCGCAATCTGTGGATGTGCAAACATACGCCAGTTTCACTGACGCGCCTGCATCCGCCAGTGGTGCAGAGTCACACCTTGCTCCGGCCACGTGGGCCACATACGCCAGTTTCATGTACTTCATTGCAAGTATCTGGGCCACAGATACTTGCAATGAAGTACATGGTGTACATGTGAACATTAGGCCACGCTTCCACACGATGCGCTCTGCATAGCAATGTCATTAGGTCACTTTGTCAAAACTCCAGGATTCCAGAATCTATTGCGCTTGAGTTCCCGGCCAAGACCAGACCCACTTCCTCCAAGCCCCCCAACACTTAGATTTGCTGATGGGTTTGCTCAGGTTTATTGTGAGGGGCCCTCCACCCCATTCCTGAACCCCAATTAATTGTCAAGCTGAAATGAAAGTCTCCCAGATATATAATGGCACCCAGAGGAGTACACACTGCCTGCAAAGATTAATACTACTTTAAATAAAAATGACATTAACTTTTATTTGAAACACGTGTAAAATATAAAGGTCATGCCGTGCAAGAAACACAGTAACACATGGATTCCGACCAATATTTAGAAAGAAGGGAAGGAAGAAAAAAGAGACAAAAGAGAGAAACAAAAAAGAAAGGACGAGAGAAGAAGTAAAGGCAGAAAGAGGAAGTGTGTGAGAAATAAAAAGAAATTAACCATGAAAGAAAAAAACAAGCAAACAAAGGACTATAGAAGGAATAAAAGGAGGGGAGAAATACACTTCAGGAATGAGAGAAGGAAAGAAAGAAGGCAAGGAAGGGAGGGAGGAAAGAGGGAGGGAGGAAGGAAGGAAGGAAGGAAGGGAGGGAGGAAGGAAGAAAGGAAGGAAGGGAGGGAGGAAGGAAGGAAGGAAGCAAGGAAGGAGGAAGGGAGGATACATGGAATCAGGGAAGGAAGCAAGGGAGGGAGCAAGAAAGCAAGGACGGAGGGAGCAAGGGAAAGGAGGACGCAAGGAAGAAGGGAAGCAAGGAAGCAAGGAAGGGAGCAAGGAAGCAAGGAAGGAAGCAAGGAAAGAAGGAAGCAAGGAAGGGAGCAAGGAAGCAAGGAAGGAAGCAAGGAAAGAAGGAAGCAGGAAGGAAGCAAGGAAAGAAGGAAGCAGGAAGGGAGCAAGGAAAGAAGGAAGCAAGGAAGGAAGGGAGCAAGGAAGCAAGGAAGAGGGAAGCAAGGAAGGAAGGAAGGAAGGAAGGAAGGAAGGAAGGAAGGAAGGAAGGAAGGAAGGAAGGAAGGAAGGAAGGAAGGAAGGAAGGAAGGAAGCAGGGAAGCAAGGAAGGGAGCAAGGAAGGGAGCAAGGAAGGGAAGAAGGAAGCAGGGAAGGAAGGAAACAAAGAAGCAAGGAAGGGGGAAGCAAGGACGGGAGGAAGCAAGGAAGGGAGGAAGCAAGGAAGGAATCAAGGAAGGGAGCAGGGAAGGAAGGAAGGAAGCAAGGAAGGAACTTCACCCCGGATACTCGGGTGTTCTAGATGCTCCCAACAATAGACTCAGCACCTTGCAATGTGCCGCCAATCCTGGCCCAGCAACTCCCGCACACCAAAGACAACGGCAAGTTCTCCCCAATGAATATTTTCGGGGTGGTGCTTACCAGGGAGGCGGTGAGAGGGCGATGCTATCAGCACCAGGGAGAGAGGAGAGATGAGAAAGGGGTAAATTCAGTGCCCGTGCTTGCAAAGTCCTGCTCAGAGCAGCCCCTGACCTCCTGCGCACACGCCATGTTCGTAGCCACCAGCATACCTCCCTCGCAGACGCAATTCAGCAATCCTCCCCAGCATGGCCTGCCTAGCTCGCTGGTCGGAGAAGAGCAGCCAGCCAGCCAGGTCACTCGCAGCCTGCCCCTGTCACTTGCCTGGCTGCTGCGCATGTGTGCACTGTGCAGAGACAGGCTGCAAGGCAGGGCACATGCAGTTCCTGGCCTCATGCGCAGATACAGTCTGGCTCGTCAGTCCTGGAGGGGGCTGAAGAAAAGACATGCGCAGCACCCGCAGCCAGTTCCATGCGAACGACCCAGTCGGATCGTTGTTATTCATTCTTTATATGTATCCTTCCGAGTTCTGTGAAAAGAGGCCCTTTGACCCGAGGCCTACCGGGGGATGTCCCGGTGTCCCGGTGGGGCAGTCCAGCCCTGCCAGCCTCTCCCATGTTTGGAAGAATGAGAACAAGGACCTATCTTGTTCCTGAGTCCCTGGATTGGGACACAATACCTAATAAGACAAACAGCTGGAACACTTTTCGCACAGCTTCTAACTGCATTTGAACCACATTCAAACCAGGTTCTAATAACACAGAACACCTGTTTACACTGGCTTGAACCATTTCTGGCGCCCTTTGAACCAATACAGAGCCCACGTTTACACAAGTTCAAACCAAAAATCGAAACAACACAGACCCACTGTTCACACAGGTTCAAAATGAATTCGAACCACATTTGATGCCCTTCGAAGCCAATAGGGCCCCCCCTTGCTTACACAGGTTCAAACCAAATTTGAACCGCATTGGACACCCGTTGAAACAATACAGGACCCGCAGTGCTGCTTTGACACTCTTCTACTCTCTGAACTGCTGCTTGCAATCTTCAAACTGGTTCGACTGGCAGGAAAACACACAGAAGCCTGGTTTGAAACTGTGGAACCATCAAAGAACAGAATAAGTTACATTTAAGAGGCACTATCCCCCTCATCCACTTTTGGGACCTTCGAGACTAATTAGCCACCCTTTTGCACCCTTTTCTTCAACAAAACATATCCTTTTTAAAACATTGTGGTTTTTTATTTCCTTTCACCCTGTTTCACTACCCAGGTTGCTGCATTTTCTTTGTACAGGTTTGAATGTTATGTAGTGTTTTTCTGTTGAGTTATCATTGCATAGGGTGTGTTTCATTAACATATATATTTATTTATAGAACCTTGATTAGACATTCCCTTTTTTTGGATGTTGTACTTTGCTGTTTGACTTGCTACTGAAGCACATTCACACCCCTCTTGAGAGTACAGCCTTACCTCGACAAAATGGAAAGGAGGTATATCTCTTGCCCAAGCCTGTTTTACCTTTATGATTGGGTCCATCATAGGTATGTAGAAGTGTGGGGACTGAGTAGGCACTTTAGCCTCTGCTCATCCTTGTACTCCTGCAGGGCCGAAGTAAATACATCACACATATACAGTCCAATATCCAAAAAGGAATACGCTGCAACTGGATCCAACAGGACTGATTAGTGAATGATCTACTGAAATATATAGAAAAATGTACCACTTTATCCAACACCTTTCTTAACCCGGACCACTCATTTGTGAAACGTGTTCACAACCCTCCAGAGCACATTGTGCCACTCAGAAAATATATGTAAACATACAGGGAGCTGACATTTTACATTCGAGTGAATGTCAAGTCAGCATGTGTAGACAGCCATTTTTGACTTCCCTCCAACATTCTTTTGACCGACATAATAATTGAGCATGGCTGCGATTTGGCTACTGGCAGGGGAGCGCATCCCGCCTCTAATCCTGGGACAACTAATGGTGCGCGGCATTCTCTCTACAGTGAAATGTGAATGTCAATAGACTGGTCAGGTGTGCAAACAAAGGCTTACAGGCTCTTCAGGCCCATCTCATTAGCATGTCACGCCACCTGGACTGGGGCGTTGTGAAAAAGGAACTGCTGTAATATTCCATGCAGATGTGCCACATGTGTTTTATTGTGATTGCAGTGTCACAGCGATCAATCGTTTAGGCGGACTGACTTTTCCTTATTCACAGAGCTTTTCCTTCAGAGTGCTACCTGGGCCATATTCAGCGTTTAGAGCTTTTGGAAGCCCATGGGCCTATTATATCCGTATAAAATGGCGTGTGTATTCGTGTTTATTATGGTTCTCTGACCTTAAGCATTGGAGTACTTTAGGCAGCTAATATTCTTGGATAGTTTTCACTTGTATTTTCTGGTCTTAGTGTTTGTTTCTAGAGGAACACTGTACATATGTAAATATCTTCACAACGTATTTACTAAGCATTTCCCAATGCTTATGAAGTACACACTAAAACATGTTATAATTGCTAAATGGTCGGCCTGCTACCTTATTTCTTTTAACATTTTTTTGTTCACTTGATGGTATTGATTCCCCATAAATTCGTGGTAAATGAAATGTCTATGTTAATGTACTGTTTGCAATTAAATGTAATCAACAAATAAAAACAAAAAGAGTACACTGCATGCTCAAACACACAAATGAAAACGTTGCCGCCCTTGTATTCGGTGGACTCTCCTGTCAATGTCGACATTACATTTGTATGTACTGATATATATTAAGTGTCTTAGGTTTAAACCTACTACACACTCTGCAGTTCGCTTCGGGGTGGTCCCTCGCCAAGCAGAGATTGCACGTGGCGTGCCTGTCGACCCAAGGGTATTTGCGATTGCACTTGGGGCAGAATTGAAAAGGGGTACCCTCCATACGCACCTTGAGGCAGCGGGCTGTTAAGTGTAGGAAATGTATAAGGTGTACCTATATACCAAGAGTGTAGAGTATGTACCAGCCCCCCACTCTCCCTACTTGCAGGGCCGAGGCCAGAGGCCTTCCAAGGCCCGGGCCGAGGCCAGCGGCCTTCCGAGGCCCAAGTCCATCGTGCAGCAGCCGACGGTCGATTTCTTCTCCAGCCGGCGTCAAGTGTCGAAGTTCGACGTTGGGGTGGGGAAGGATGTCAATAGATTATTATTTTAAATTTTTAGCAAAAGTATGGCTAAGGCCAGGGGACTCCGCAAAATGCTTCCGACCAGTATGGCGGGAAAAAACAATCTGAGGATCCTAGACGCGTGAGGGATCTTGGGTACAGTGGACGTCACACTAGGGATAGTATTACTGGCACGCCCTGTGTCGACGCCCATTTTCGAGTTTCGAAAAACAAACTGTAATACTCTGCAGCTTCCACTAGATGTCGGCCTATGCACAGCATGTGATCTAAGCAGATCCCACAAGCCTCAGAAATATATATATTACACAGCCAAGGTAGTGGCTGTGTAGTTATGGTTAAGTTGCTGTTTCCATAGGAAGAGCACTTTTTGAGTGGCTTATAACTTCGCTCTCCCCGTACGAATCCTCATCAAACTTTGCACAATAAAAAAGTATATGGGACACTGAATTTTTTTGCAAAGTTTGGTGAGGTTTGATCCAGGGGGGGCAAAGTTATAGGGGGGTCCCAAAATTATTTTTTTTTCCCATAGACTGAATGGGGAAAAAACTTTGCTCATGCCTACACCCCAAACCGCTGGATGGATTTTCACCAAATTTGCAGCATGAACAGCGGCTTGATCCCGAAAGCGTGCTTTTGTAAATTTAGTGAAGATCCGTCCAGTAGTTAAAAAGTAGGTCACAAAAAATTAGTGATATCTATGTCCGGTCCGCGGACACACTTCCCTGTTCGCTCCGTGGACAGTGTCCTGATTGGCTAATCTGCTTGCGTCATGTCCGCGGACATGCGACTTGTTCGCTGATTGGATGGTGAGGAGCGTGAAGTGCGTCAGATTTTTGGAAACGCCCGCCATCTTGGATTCGCGGATTTCGCCGCTGTCCGCGGACATCGCAGTAAAAACATATGAAAAAACACAGCATTCCACTTGTCAAACTTATCAGATAATCTAGGGGAGGTGAGGGGTTATGAGGATGGGATGGGATATGGCTGCAAGAAGCAAAAAAAAAGGTGTTTTTTGCCGTGAAAGTCCGCAAACAGTCCTGATGTTCACGAACAGTCCTGTGAAAGTTTGCGAACACCTTAGCATTACAGGGTTGGTGAAATGCAGTTCTTGGATGGCTTATAACTTTGACACTACTTAATGGAACTGCATGAAATGCTGCATGTATATTCCTGGGCTGATTGTGAGTGAGTATGCAAAGTTTGGTGGGATTCTGTCATGAGAGGGCAAAATTAGAGAGGGTCCCAAAATATTGTAAAGGCTTATAAAATGTGGTGCCATATGACAAATCTGCACTAAGGTTTGCAAAAAGATTATGGATCTAGATTTAGATGTTTTCGTAAAGTCTGAATGGATTTTGTCAAGTGGGGGCTAGGTTATATGACGATTGTATGTGCATACATTTGACACTTTTGAAAAAATTAAACATGGGTGTATTTCCAGCAAACGTGCGTAAGGAGCATTGGTAAGGACCTACAAGCTTGGTTTTGCAAATGTGCCAGTGTTTTATTATTTGACAAGTGTCATAATGTAGCTACAAAAAATAGCGGTATACCTTTAGTGACTGAGGGGTAGCCTGTGGCCATGGGCAGTGGCCAGATTGTCCGGGTCATGGAATAAGGTCATGATCCGGACAATCTGGCTACGGGCCATGACCACAAGGGACAAAACATAGGATTAAAGTGGCCATGTCCACCTGGGACTGGCTTTGTGGTAAAGTTATTCGAAATTAGGATAGATTTGAAAGGGAAGAAAAATGTGCTTGTGGTAATATGGTCATAGGGTTCCCTTTTTGCCTTCTGCAGGCTGCTTGGGAAAGGGAAGAGGGGCTCTGTATGGAATCCTCACCTTCCCTTTCCATGGTGGCCATCCAGGAAAAGGCCTGCGGTGTCCCGGTGTAGGAAGGAAAATCCTATTTTCTAGCACCCCGGGTTCCCGCTTTGGGAACCTAGGGTGCTAATGGCCTTCATCCCCCATTTCAGGGGCTGGAATGGGGGGCTAATGGTCCAGAGACCTCGTTATCCACCCTCGTTTCGCTTGTGCTGATAACTTGGGCTGCTAGGCCGGTATCCACCGTTCCAGTCCCTGGAACAGAGGATGAACGCCACAATATTCCCATTAGCATAACACAAAATGCAAATGGACATGTTGGAAAATCTTATTTAGTCTATGTACTTTAATATAAAGTAGATGGAGTCTATACATTTTTTGTTTTTAGTCCTATTTTATTAACTGTGAAAGGTGGTTCCTAAAGGAATATGTCGTTTGTTGTTTTTGGATGTATTTATTTTGGCAGGAAAGCTGAGAACGAAAGGTGGGAATGGAAATGAGGGAAGAGCAACCAAACACTAATATGGAGGGGCAGGGGAGTTGCTAGGTCTGGAAAAGACCCAGGGCTAAGCTGATGTCGGAACTGTTGGGACTGGGGGCTAGCTAGTCTTTTGGCTGTAGCTCCTGAGATTCTTTCCAGGGCTACAACCAAAAGATCAGGGGCTATAGCCCCCTTAGCCACCCCCTAGCAACGCCCCTGTGGAGGGGTAGGTGGACAAGGGAAAATGTTGCACGTGTGTTATTTCTAAATTAGAGGGCACTGTTTCTCATGCTCCTTGATTACAGCAGTGGTGGTGGTTCTTGGGGAGGAGGGATGGCATTAGCTGATGCCATTTTAAGATAAATAGCAGTTTTGCTAAAAGTATGTACTGTGTACTAGATTGTTAATGGATAATGAGTAGGAATAGGTGTTGGAGCTGTGCAAGGGAAATTTTGAAGTTGGAAGTTCCTAGATCAGTAGAAAATGCAGTTCCAAACTGTCCGCCAAGCAGAGAACTTATTGTGAAGTGCGGACGGGTTCTCAGACACGTCATCATGCCGCGCGCCAGTGTATGGTCATGTGGCACTGTCCGAAGGTCCGCTATGAAGTCAGATGTTTTTAGACGTCTACGGATGCAAAACTAGTTGAAATAGTTGCAAGAAGTGTATAGAAGTGTTAAAAAAAATTACCGATGGTGGGAAATTGCAGAGTTTTAAGGTGAAACTTTGGAAATTGGACACAAATATTGCTATATTGGGTAAGTATGATATTAGTAAGTTGTAGGAAAACAGCATGCACTGGTAAAAACCTATGAAATTCAATGAAAAAACTTTATTGAAGGGACGTTATGGTTACATTGGACTAATAAAAACCTATGAAATTCAAGGAAAAAACTTTGTTAAACGTACGTTATGGTTCCAAGTAAAACCGAAAACCCCCTGAAATTCGCCAGTCATGGTAAGCTGAGCAACCATAACTCGCGCCACCACCGTGCACTGCTAAGACTAACACCCAGGACATCAAAGATGACATCACAAATGTCATTGATGACATCACTGATGACATCACACGTGAAATACATTTTGATGAAAAGTCTCTAAAAGGAGTTGTGTTTATATTGTTGATAACAAGATGTCAGGAGTGATCGGGAGACCTATCATGAACTACTTAATCTATTAAAGAATGTACTCATCTAATCTCATTGTATTGGAGTGTTGTTGTTAATACAGAAACCTAATCATACATAAACATAGACAATGACTGCAGCATGCACCATAGAAGTACACTATTTATAATATTGTAATTTTGTATAGTACAATAATGAATGCTCCCTTATCAGAGTTTTGAGTAATGTTAAACATGTAATAACTAGCTAACAATTCAAGACTTACAGCACTTGTGCTGCTACAAACAATACATATGAAGCACCACAATGTATACAAATCAGAGGCACATACAGCGAAACTAAAGTAAGGAAGAAAGAAACTGCATCATCAGAAAATGAATTGTATGTTTGAGGCCTGCTCATTTCCCCATGTATGTGCACCATGAGCTGAGACCAAACCCTAAGGAAAGTACTTAAAGAACATATGACAAGGTTAACATCTAGATATATAGCACCTTTTAAAATGTCATTATTCTGACTGCCAGTGAACAAAACCACCTGGCCTATATAGGTCAAGGAACAAAAACAAGTGGCCCAGATATGTGATGTCATCAGTGATGTCATCAATGACATTTGTGATGTCATGTTTGATGCCCTGCGTGTTAGTCTTAGCAGTGCACGGTGATGGCGCGAGTTATGGTTGCTTAGCTTACCATAACTGGCGAATTTCGGGGTTTTTTCAGTTTTACAAAGTTTTTTCTTTGAATTTCATAAGTTTTTATTAGTCCAACTTAACCATAACGTCCCTTTAACAAAGTTTTTTCAGTGAATATATACATATATATATATTTCACGGTCACGGTAGTGGGCGTGTAGTTATGGTTAAGATGCTGTTTCCATAGGAAGAGCACTTTTTGGGCGGCTTATAACACCGCTCCCCCTGGACGAATCCACACCAAACTTTGCAAAAAAAGTGAATGGGCAACTGTGAATTCTTTTGTAAATTGTGGTGATGTTTGGTCCAGGGGGGGAAATGTTCCAGGGGGGGGTCCTGAAACGTCTTTTTTTCCCATAGACTGAATGGGGGAAAATCTTTGCGCCCATCTACAGCCCAAACGGCTGGGCGGATTTTCACCAAATTTGCTGCAGGAGCTTGGTCCCGAAAGCGTGCTTTTGTAAATTTGGTGTCAATCCATCCAGTAGTTTTCTTTAAAACAACCAAAAAGTACATCTGAAAAAATGAGTGCTATCTATGCTCGCTCCGCAGACACACTTCCCTGTTCGCTCCGCGGACAAGATACCGATTGGCTAATCCGTAGCGTCATGTGCACAGACATGTGGCGCGTTCACTGATTGGATGTTGAACGGTGTGAAGTGCGTCAGATTCTGTCGCTGCGCCCGCCATCTTTCATTAGTGTTTTGGTGTACGCGGACATGGCCGCTAACACATATAAAACAGCACACCATTGCACTTGTTAACCGAGGCAGGCACCTGAACATTTTGATGGAAACAGCAGTTCTGCAAGTGTATGGGAGTAGCAGTTCTCATGCATGCATTCAGATATGTTGTTGCAAAGTCAGAATGTATTTTCATTCTGAGTGAATGTCACTTGGTTTGCTTTTTTGGTTGCGAGCTCAGTAGACCCACGCATCCGACTGCACCCATAAGGGTCAATTGTTTTTTGACCTTGAGCGAAAGGGAAAATTCAGTAAGAATGCAGGGAGTGCAAGTTTGTAAAAAATACCATTTGATAAGGTTATGTATTCAAAACGTTTGTAAAACACATGTAATATCAGTTGAAGAAGATTCTTTGCTGCAAGTACATTACTGTCTGGGTTTAGCGAAGACAATGGAGACAGTAAATATCGTCTAAGTTTACTTTTGACGACTCTACACCGGAACGAGTTTTAATTTTTTGTTACCAGAACAATAATTTTGGTATTGTAACTGAGGGACTATCTTTCTGTGTAGTTGTCATTTTTTTTAAAAACTTATGGAGAGTGCAGATTCTCACCATTTGTAGGCTATCATTAGGTTCACCCATTTGCAATGCTATTATTTCTTTAAAATGTCATGTATTACCACATCGATTTGTGTATCAGTTTCCACTTCTTTTTGTCTTTTTTGAAATTGTTTGGTAAAGGTTGGGTATTGATACGTATTTTCTGTTACGTTTTCAGAAACAGCTACATTCTGCCGTACTGTGATTGCCATGGATTCCAGATGCCAAGTGATGGATTCTTTGGATGCCAGATGCACGTACCCGTGACCGGCTGCCTAACCGTGACTGTATTGTGGGACGACTGGCCCGGCCCCATTTGTACATACGCTGGAGTGGGCATTAGGAGTAACTTAACATCATTTATGGTGGTGTAGGCCAAAGTTCATGCCGACGTCTTGGAAATCACTGTGCGACCTAAGCGGTTGCTTTATCGAAAGCGAATACTTTGTGTATGCGAAAAAGATCAACGTGTGCTTCACGATTAACATTTTCGATGACGACCGAACAAACAAAGTTACTATTTGATTGAAAATGGGAATAGTCCGATGGTCTCAGACAGTTTATTGTGAAATTAAAGTACTTTACAAATTCTAGAATTGTTAATGTTTTCCTTTAAAAAACACTTTATTATTTCATAAATGTAACCTGCTACGTTGTACGTCGCTGTGTGTTCATTTGCAGGTTCTGCGTCACGGCACGTAGGTGCTTATGGGCGCATTTGGCTACGCTGGAGAGGAACGTCAACCAAGAAAGTGTACAATATCATTAGGCATGGTTATGTGACGAGATGTGGGAGTGTTTTCGTATTACACAAGTGTCGTAATATAGTTAAAAAACGTAGCGGTATACGTTTATTGACTGAGGGCTAGGCTGCAGCCATGGGGAGTGGGCAGAATGTCGGGGTCATGGTGTAAGGTCATGATCCGCACAATGTGGCTACTGGCCATGACCAGAGGGAGAAAAGATAGGATTACCAGTCCACCTGGGACTGGCTTTGTGGTAAAGTTGTTCGACAATTCGATACATTTGAAAGGGAGGAAAAAAGTGCTGGTGGTAATATGTTAACAGTGTTTCCTTTTTGCTTTTTGCAGGCTGCCATGGAAAGCGAAGAGGGGCCATGTATGGAACAACCGCCTTCCCTTTCTATGGTGGTCATCTTGGAAAAGGATTTTGTTTTCTAATCCGGGGCGCCACTGGCATCTCGTGTTAGAAGGACAAATCCTCTTTTTCAGTAGCACAAGTTACTGCTTTGCAAATCTAGATTGTTAATGGCAAATGTTATTGCGTCTGTGCCCTTTACTGAGAAATATAAAGTAGATGGAGTGTATGCAATTATTTTTTTAAAATATTTTTAAACTGTGAAAGGTGGTTCTTAAAGGAACATTTACTTTGTTTACCAATGGCTTTTTTTTTGGGAAGGACAGCTAAGAAGGAAAGTTGCGGACGGAAATGAGCAAAGAGGCATCAAACAGTAATATGGGGGGATAGGTGGATGGGGGAAAATGTTGTGTGTGTGTTATTTGTAGGGTAGGGGCAGTGTTTCTCATGCTCCTTCATTACAGCAGTGGTGCGGTTTCTTGGGTAGGAGGGATGGCCTTAGCTCATGTGGTTTTCAGATAACTAGTACTTTTGCTTAAAGTATGTACTGTGTACTACATTGTTAATGGCTGCCTACGAATAAGTGTTCGAGCTGTGCAAGGGAAATGTTGAAGGTGGAAGTTCCTACATCAGTAAAAAATGTATTTCCACACTGTCCACGAGGCATACATCTTATTGTTAAGTGTGTACGGATTCTCGGACACGTCACCGTGCTGTGCGCCAGCATATGGTCATGTGGCATTCTCCGCAAGGTGTGCAATGAAGTCAGATGTTACTTTACATTATGGTTACGTGTTACTACTACAAACCGATCAACTATAGCAAAAAAACTTTGTTAAAGGGATGTTATGATTAAGTTGCGCTACTAGAAAACTATGAAATTCAGTAAAAAAACTATGTTAAAGGGACGTAATGGTTAAGTTGCCCTACTAAACACCTGTGAAATTCAGTAAAAAAAAACTTTGTTAATGGGACGTTATGGTTCGAAGTAAAACCGAAAAACCCTTGAAATTCTCCAGTTATGGTAAGCTAAGCAACCATAACTCACGCCACCACTGTGCAATGCTAACACTAACACCCAGGACATCAAAGATGACATCAGAAATGTCATTGATGGCATCACATGTACATTTACTTTGAATGAAAACTCTGTATACGGTTTTCTTATTATAATGTTGACCAAAAAGTGTCAAGGATCATTGGAATAAATATCAAGTGCTAATTAGTGCATTAAGCAATGCGTTGATATACGTAGCATTCCATTATGAAGTTCTATGCAGTATACTAAGGTACTCATGTAGAAACATAGGCATTGTGTGCAGCATACATGATGGAGGTGCAATATTCATAAGCTTGCCATGTTGAACAGTGAAATGATAACTGTTTTCTTATTAGAGTTTTGGCTACTGTGAAACATGTGATAAGTAGGTAATGAAAACCACTTACTACATAATGGCATTATTATAAACATTAAAACACAAAGAGACAACATCACATACAAATATGAGAATACACACGAAAATTGAAGTAAGGAAAAAAACAGCGGTAGTAGCAGTAAGTCTTCATAAACTAACTGACTATCTTTATGCAGAGAAATGATTGCTCTGTTTCAAAGGTGCTACTTACCCTATGCATATGTATCACATGATTTGACTGGGCCCTAAGGGAATTACTGTAAGAACATACTTGAATGATAAGTCTACAAATATAGTACCTTTTATATTTTTAATTCCTGACTGTTACTGAAGAAAACCATGTGGCCTAGATATGTCAGTAAAGGAAAAAAGGGGGAGCCAGACATGTGATGTCATCAGTGATGTCATCAATGACATTTCTGATGTCATCTTTGATGTCCTGGGTGTTAGTGTTAGCAGTGCACAGTGGTGGCGCGAGTTATGGTTGCTTAGCTTACCATAACTGGCGAATTTCAAGGGTTTTTCGGTTTTACTTCGAATCATAACGTCCCGTTATTAAAGTTGTTTTTAGTGAATATATATATATAAATATATATATATATCTCAACAAAAACAGAGGAAAACAAACAGCACTCTGAGAGAGGCAATCAACATCTACATAACTCAACCCATAGAGAAAGTCAAGGAACTCGTATCCAAAATCGTAACGAGTTAATTTAATCCATAGAAAAAAAAACTGTCAGCATGCACTTCACAAACAGTGGCAGGACGCCATGGGTAAATCCCAAAACAACGCGTTTCACGCTTCCCTGAGCGTTTTGAAAAAGAAGTCAGCTCTATTTCGGCCTTTCGAAAAAGAAACAACAATTCATACAAGAAAGAATAGCAAAAAAGTATCAAATATAAACCTAACTTAACATACCTACCCAGCTACATAATAACAAAGTGGTTTAAGGCAATTGATCATATTAAAAACATCATCGGGTCAAATACATAACAAAAATCATATGTATTGTAATATAATATGCAGCAGCCCACAATGCCCATATGCAAGCCAGTAAATTTAAGTCTTATTGCATGCTAGTTGTTGTAATAACAAAAAGACATCACTATAATTCTGTAATCAGTTATTACAGGTGGGTTTGACAGCAAAGAGCAAATTCTAGCGGCCGCTGCAGCACCTAATTAAAGCCATGGCAAGCTTTTCAAATTCCTTTCTTCTTTTTTAAATTTTGTATTCTTATGTTTAATCATTAAGATTATTACAAGTACAGTAAAAGAAGAAAAGTCTTTAGTACTATAAAATCCACATGATCGGAGACGAACAGTCTAGTTTGGGAAAGAGGAATCACAAAGCTGGTGGTTCCAACAGTATCATTCGCTGTTTAGTCTTTTTTAGGGCTATTTCTAACAGTTTAGCTGTCGCCATAGTCCATGTGGCGCGTTCGCCTGCCATTAGGAGGCTCCAGCAAATGTTCTCTTCCATGATGGTCAAATCTGCAAAAAGTATGCAGCTCTCTCCTTACTCATTTGAGGGCACGTCATGAGCAGATGTCTTACAGTTTCTGGTTGCTCTGGTGTCTCACATATTCGACACTGATTTGAGGGCACCGATGATCTAATGGCCAAGATTTCCTGCGTCGGAAGCAGATTCAAACGCACTCTCATAAAACATTTCCTAAGAGGTTTATCCGGGAATTTGGTGCAGAACTTTAGTGGATTCTTTAATTTATTGAAGGTTAAAGGAAGATACTTTAGCAATTTATTGACTTTAGCTTTCTCATTTATGGTAATCCAATCTTGGTTTTCTATTTTGGACTTTACTCTTTGCGGGTTTGTTATAAGATCGTCTTCCGTACAAGCTAAATCATTTAACTTTTTTTGTAGGGTCATTAACCATCCGTTGAGTGCGTGGCAGTGGCCATTCTTGATTTCTTCCGCAACCACCTGGTATACTGGCAAATTGTCTGGCAGCAGAGTTTTCCTGTATAGTTGCATTGAACTCAGCTCCACCCCTGCCACAAGGAATTACAGCCCAAACTCAACCCTGATTGCTGCCATTTAAGCAGACTTTGGTTGGCAGACCCAAGACTGACTTCCACAAATAGCCTTCCAGTTGTAACATATTGACTAGGGCATATTGAGGGTGGCGTTCATTCCGTATGCCAGCGATGGAACCACTTTTGTAAAAGTGTACTGCTGGAATTAATAAACATTTTGCGAACTTTTTATCGACTGCTCTTGTTTGTACTGTGAGGGTTCTTCCTTTATCCCAAAGAATTTTCTGCATTGTAGTCTCCCTCAATGAGCCGTCGATCCAAACTCCTAAGCATTGGAAGTCGGGGATTACTTTAATTTTTTGTGTTGTCCAGGAACCAGGTTAAGTGCTCTTTATTGTTGTTTTTTTTTTCCTTTTTTGTCGAGATTTTCCCAACACAATAATTTTAGTCTTGGATTGATTAATTTCCAAATTGTGGCGTTCCATATAGTTGGCCAAGTTAGTGAGTTGGCGTTGTAGACCAATTTGAGTTTGATCTAGTATGATCAGGTCGTCAGCGTACAAAATTCTTGACACGGTGACCTTGCCTACTTGTGGTGGAAAAGATCTGATTTTTAGTTCCGAATCTTTGAAATCTCCCAAGAAGGCGATGAAAAGTGCAGGAGCAAGGGGACAGCCTTGCTTAACTCCTCGATCTGAAGAAATCTCATCCAAAAGTAAGTCCTTTCTTCTAAAATAGCTTTTTGTGATACTTTAACTTTAACTGATTATGGTGGTGTGTTTATTTTGTGCGCTGCTGGACTTCAACACATAGGAGCAAGAATCTATCTGCATGCTATTACTTTAAAGCATTAAACAATAACGTTTTTGGATACATTTTATTAAACTGCTAAAATTATTATTCTGCAACACATTAGAAGATGCATTTAAAAAAGAAATCCAAACAGAATCTGCATTGCTTGTATGAATCAGCAACTGGAAAATCTCTTGCATTTGGCAAGTATTAAAGTGGATGACAATTTATGGCCATATTTTAAGTGTTCCAGATAAGATTTTGGAGTGGGAGTATTGTTCTCCCTATTTTTTAAAGCTGGGAGTAAAATGTTTTCTAAGGGAGTAATATAGTAGAGCACCTGGAGACTGCCCTTGGGTGGTAGCGTTGCACAGTAAAAATCCACATAACATAATTCCTTATGGGAGTATTTTGTAATCGGGTGAGTACAAATATTAACTGTAAAACAGAAATGTTTTTGTAATAAATATTTCTTTGCAAAGAGTTGTTCATTCACATTAAATGATACATTTGACCTCTTCGGAACAGACAGCCATATTAGTAGTCTCTTCCTGTAGCATCACACATGCTATTGGTCCAAACATATTCATGGAGCAATGTGGGTGAAAGCAAGGGGGACAGACCCCTTATGTTTCTGTTTCCTATTTTTTGTTGGCAGAATGTTTACTACCTATTTTCCTTTTATGGGAGTATTTACCTATTTTTAGGCAGTAAAAGTGGCTGATGCACTCTTATCTGTAGGGCTGCATATTTTATAAGAAATGAAATATCCCCTACCGTACGTTAAAAGGATATTGCAAGTCATATTGGTGTTCCGTGACCACGTTCCTACAGTTGGGTACGGAACTCCTTGGTGACCTGCAATATCCTTATAATGCACAGTGGGGGCACATTATCCCCTTTGAGAAGAAGCTCTGCACATAAGCAAGTATCTCTGGCCTGGCAGTCCAAAATCAGGGTTCTTACGTTAGTACAAGACCTAATTACAGCATACAAGGAACAGTATTGTCAGTATGGATTACTTGCATGTAGAAAATACCTCATAACTTACATCTTGATTGGGTTTCAAATACATGCTTGTGAACCAGTGGAAAAACTGCAAGCAAGCGCAGAGCCTAAGAGCTAAGGACCTTGCTTTAGCAGTTAAGCCTATGTTTAGATGTCATTTATCTTCTAACGAGAATGGTCACAGCTGCAGAAATACACGGAGGCGGCAAAACAAAGACTCATTATTTGTTAGCATATCGGGAAAAGGTAAAAGCAAATGTCATTGTGATTATGCAGGCAAGCCAACAAAAGCAGAATGCAACACAGTGCAAAGACGAAACGGCCATCCAGAGGCAAGGTTGCAACTAATCTCTTCTGCCAGAGGAGTGATAAGACATACAAGAGCCCCACTTCCTTGGAGTGATTTCTTCATGATGGTTATTATTATAATTATTATTATTATTATTTTCATTATTATTATTGTGGTATTTATTGAGTGCAAACCTAGCCTCGGGAAGCAACGGAGCACTTTACAAGTCATGGGGGAAGTTCACGGTGAGGCAAACAGACTGCAGTGAATCAATACAAGGTTGCGTGGATCGACCATGGGGGAGGGAGAGGTTTCATTCGTGTCCCCACGTTATTAGGAATGGAAACTCCAGCTCCTCCAGTCTGGGGGCGGGCTCCGTCAACCACCTACTTCTATGATGCATAACATTGGGTTCTCACATCCACGTAGGCAATAATTTTATTATACGCACAAGGCTAATCCACAAGGGTTGTTTACAATACATTTGATCTTATCCAGCAAATGATTTGCCACTGATGCCATCTTCTTTGGGTGGTGATGCTGCACTTTCTACTTGTTTCTGCTGTAGCTAAAGCAGGATGAGCATCAGTAGGAAAAAAGTGAACAATTAGAACACACCATTATATTTATTCTAATGAAAAGCAGTATATAACATACTCTGAAGACAATGCATTATCCCCATGAAAGGTATGCTCTAGTAGTCCACGCTCTTGAAAGCAGGTCTTGAGTGACAGCAAAATATCAAGTACTAAGCAGCTTTCACAACCACAGCAAGCAGTCCATGCTACTGAGATGAGATCAGCCACACTTCAGGGTCAAGGCTTTGCAACCGGATGAAAGAAAATCCCTGCTTACATCCAATGGAAGTTATGGTTGTCCATGTGGATCATTGCAGAAGGAACAAGTTACTTAACTGTAACTATTGTTCTTCAGCATGGGTCTGGCATGGATTCACCTGCTCATGAATATTCCCCGTAGTCAGGCTGGGAACCCTTGGTAAAAGAAAAAACTGTTTCACTTTCACTTACAAACTGTATTTGTCTTCTAAACCAATCACTGTCCTCTGGGTCATACTGCCACCAGCCAATGACAGTCCTCTCCCTAAGCCCCTCCTCTGGCAGTCATCTTCAAATCTGGTAAGCACGTAAAGTGGCAGTATGACCAAGAAGAGGGGTAAGAGGGAGGGTTCACATGTGAATCCATGCCAGACCCATGCTGGAGAACAATAGTTACAGGTAAGTAACTTGTTCCTTCTCCAGCATGGTGTCTGACATGGATTCACATGCTGATGAATAACAAACACATAGCAGTACAACATTACACAACCTCGGGAGGTAGCACGGATCAAGAGAAGCAATTACTTTTACCTCTGGAACAGACTCACCTCAAGCGAACAGGTTGCACTGCTTGGCTGACTCTGGATTCCTCCCTGGAATCCCTGTCGACGCAGTAGAACTTTGTGAAGGTGTACCTGGACGTCCACGTAGCAGCCCTGCTGATGTCCAGCAGGCGCACATCAGACAGGAATGCCGCCGTTCAAGGGATTGCTCTGGTGGAGTTGGCTGTCGGACGGCCGGGCAGAGGTCAGTTCGCTAACCGATGACAGTGCGTGATGCAGCCAGAGAGCCACCTTGAAATGGAAGCCTTGGACAACACCATCCCATGGTTCACAGGACCAAAGTTCACAAACAGTTGAGAAGTCTTCTGAAAACTCTTCGTGTGTGTCACGTAGAATTTCAGGGCACGAGCAACGTCCCGCGAGTGCAAGGCCCTTTCAGACGGTGGCGAATGCTTTGGGAAAAAAACAGGTTACACCAAAGGCTCGTTGAGGTGGATTTCTGATGGAACCTTCGGCATGAAAGAGGGGTGTGTCTGCAGCACCACCCTTGACTTGTGGAAAGTCAGATATGGCTGTTTGCAGGATAGGGCCTGGATCTCACCCACCATCCTGGGTGGAAAAAGCCATTTTCCACAAGAGGAATTTAAGGGGCATGATGCATAGGCTCAAAGGGGGCACCCATGAACCTCGTCAGCATCAAGTTGAGTTCCCACGCCGGGACAGGAGCCTTCACCAGCAGGAAAGACCAAAGCAGTCCTTTGAGGAACTCCTTCACGAGATAGTGAGACCAAAGAGAAGATCGTCGTGGAGACATGGTGTAGCGGGAGATAGCCGCCAGATGCACCTTGAAAGAGGCGTGCGCCAGTCTGGCCTTGGCCAATGATAACAAGTATGGAAGAATCTGTGGGTCGTGACACTCAGAGGGGTGATCTTCTGCAACCGGCACCACATAGCGAAACGCTTCCATTTGTGACCGTAGCAATTCAAAGTCGATGATGCTCTAGCCTTGACAAAGACCTCCCTGCAGTCCGCTGGCAATTCATATCCTCCAAACACTAGGGCTGCAGGAGCCATGCCCTCAGGTTCAGTGATCCCGGGTCGCGATGCAGGGTTGCGCATCCTTCTCTGGTGAGAAGATCTGGGATTACTGGCAGTATGACCGGAGGCGACACTGACATGTTGAGAAGGTCTGGGTACCAAATCTGCCTCGGCCATGCCGGGGCGATGAGTATCATCATACGTCGGCACTGATTGAGTGTGTTGATGACTCGCAGAACGGAGATGCAATGGTGGGAACACGTACAGAAACAGGCCTTCCCACGGAAAGGAGAATGTGTCCCCCTTGCTCCTTGGTTGGTGGAATCTGCTGGCAAACATCTGGCATTTGGAGTTCGCCGCCGCCGCAAACAGATCGATCTGGGGCCTGCCCCACTTGATGAAGATGCAATCCTGCTGAAGTTCCCACTCATGGCAGGAGCGCAATTCCCTGATGAGGGAGTCTGTAATGGTGTTCTTAACTCCTGCCAGGAGAAGAGGAAGGAGGAATATCTTTTATCCGACACCCCAGTACCACAAATCCTGCGCCTCTTTGGAGAGCAGTGGTGACCAATAGTGACCCTGCTTCCTGATGTAGAACATTGTGGTGGTGTTGTCTGTGAAGATCCTCACCACCTTGCCCTTCAGAGATGGAAGGAACGACTTGAGGGCCCAGAACACAGTCCGCAGCTCCAGGATATTTATGTGGAGGTCTTTGAACTGGTAGTGCCGTCCCTGCACTACGAAGTGTAGGAACATTCGGTGCTTCCTGTTGATGGGGACCTGGAAGTAGGCGTCCTCCAGATCCAGAGACGTCAAGAAGTCGCCTTTTTCCAGTTGGCCGAGCACGTGCTGTAACGTGACCATCCTGAATTTCTGGGGATTGAGGTACTTGTTCAGACGTCGCAGGTCTAAAATGGGCCTCCAGCCCCCGGTTTTCTTTTTGACTAAAAAGTATCTATAATAGACTCAGGAGCCCCGGAGTCGTTGTGGAACCAGCTCTATCACCCCTTTTTGTAGCATGGCCCGTACCGCCAAGAATTGAGGGATGTGTTGATCCTGCCGGGCCACCGGAGGGATCCGCGCACTCCTGTGTTGAAAGCTCAGGGTATGTCCCTGGGCGAGAGCGTCCAGCACCCATCTGTCGGTGGTGATCTTTTCCCACTCACTGACGAATCCCCTCAGCCGGCCTCCCTCTGGGGTTCCGAGTGGGGGTCCGACATCCTGGCCGTTTCAGGCCTGCTTTGTCGCCAGGGTCCTGCCATGCGGATGACGGCGGCGCTGACCTCCTCCACCATAGGCCTGGGAACAGCCTCTGTAGGCTTCCTGGGTCATGGACCTGGAGGGCTGGCGGTATGACGAGGAAAAACCTTTTGACAATCTGCTTGACTTCCCTCTGGAGGAGCGAAAGAAAGAGCGGTGCTGCTGGAGCGCACCCAGGGTACCGGCCGTCTCCGTATCCGCCTTAATGGTCTGTAGGGACTCTTCGACAATCTTCCCAAAAAGGTTCTCTCAATTGAATGGCATGTCCAGTACCCTTGCCTGGACCTCCTGGTGGAAATTTGTGGCCTTCAGCCAGACTTGACAACAAAGGCAAACCCTGTTCCCCATCTGCCGGATCCTTGTGTCGGCGATGTCCAGTGCCACCGTGATGACTTGGACCGAAACCACCTCTCTGTCCTAGAAGAGGGTGACCGCGTCTATCCAGAATCGGGCCCATCTTTTACCACAGCTCCCGGTCATACCAGGCTAGGATCACCAGTGTGTTGGCTGCCTTGATGGTGGATGCTGCGGTGTAAATAACCTTCCTTCCCATGGCATCCAACTTCTTCCCCTCACTGTCCGGAGGGACCGAGGATGAAGAAGAAAGGTTCGCTGACCACTTCCTCGCGGCCGCCGAAACCACAGAGTCCGACGATGGTTGCGACCTCAGGCACTTGGGGGGGGGCACTCCGGCACCCGGTACTTCTTCTCCAGCCTATCCCATTTGGCTGGAGCCATGCAAGGGTTCTTCAAGAGGGCCAGGCCCTCCACCCACACATTGTCCAGAAGGGGTACCACCATTATGGTCTTCCACTTGGCCTCGCGCCTCTGGTACAGGAAGCCTCCCTTCTTGGTTTCCTCGGGCGTAAATTGGAAAAGTTTGGAGGCTTTCACGACCATGGAATGGAACGACCCCACCTCATCCGGTAGGGACGCCCTCGGCAGTAGAGACCCGCCTGCTGTGACGATATCGTCGTCATCGTCAGTCATCGCTGTGGCCATATCCGTCCCCGTGTCTGGGTCCACCGGGGAGATGGCGCCCGATGTGGAGGCTGAAGTGGGGGTATTCCTCTTCTTTACTGGAGGATAATCGGTGGACCGAGGGCCGTAGGAACCGGCTCTGCGGCATCCTCTTCTGGATCTCCGACACCAAAGTGTGTAGGGTCAATAGGATGTCCAGAGATACATCTCCCTGCTGAGCTGGCGTGATCAGAGCACTGGGCCCTGCACCATTGTTGCCCTCATTATCCTCCTCCTCCACGTCTTTCTGGACCGTAAGGACTCCAGGACCTCGTTGTCCGTGGGCAAAACTTCCATGGCCTGGGGCACAGCCTGGGGTTGGACCGGGGCCTCGTTGCCCCCCCTTTTTTCCATCCTGAGGGGTCGGTGCCAGGCTCAGAGACGGCATCCTCTTCTCTAGCATGCCAGCAGACTTCGCCAAAGTCACTGCAGCTGTTTCTCGTGTCGTGTGGGGGCCTTCTGCGTAATGAGGGTCCACCTTTACGGGGTTGGCCCCTTGAGCCTTCGTGAGAGCAGCCACCACCAGCTCGATCGTCGACAAAGACCTCTCCTGAGCTGACTGGGCATTCTTGGGCAGTCTGGCCATCTTCTCATCCGACCCTGGCTTCTCAGGCCTCTCACGCAGCTTAGCCGGGTTGGGCGACTTCCTATTGAAGGAGGAGCTTGATGGTTGGCTGACAATGGAGGCGGATGGTGATGTTGAACGTGCCATGCCAAACGCGGGACCCGCTTGCGCGGCGACCCCGGTGGAACTGGACTGGCGGTGCTTGGCCTTATCTTGGGCCGCCACAGGTGGGGATCCCTCAAAGGATTTAGGAGCACACTACTCCAACTGGCCGGTCGTGGGTGAGGAATTACCCTGCTTGGAGCACAGTGCAGAGACATTGGCGTTCAGCCACACTGCCAGTCTACTGTGCAGAAACTTTGTCGTCTTCTTGGAGAAGCTGAGGCAGATCTCACATTCTCCATCCATGTGGTCTGGGTGAAGACAGTAGAGGCATTGGAGATGCTTGTCCTCCACAAACACATTCCGGAGCCCACACTTGGTGCAGAGCCTGAAGAAGGACTTTCCTTCCTTCTTCTCCTCCGTCATGGTCGGAGGTGCGGAGTAGGCCCGATGGCCTTCTGGAAACTTCGAAGAAAACTTTGATGATCTTCGCCCTTGAGGGGTGCTGAAATTCACAGACAAACAGATCCCCGCTGTTGGCAGATGGAGAGAAGAGCACACAGGCTCTTTTGGAACAAAAATAGCAACTTGTTCTGCCCAAAACCGAAAAAACATAGAAGTAGCTCACGGAACAAAACTCGAGGACTCCCAACACTCAAGCGTGCAGTAAAAGTCTGAAGATGGCTGCCAGAGGATGGGCTTAGGGAGAGAACTGCCATTGGCTGGGGGCAGTGGACCCAGAGGACAGTGATTGGTTTAGAGGAGAAATACAGTTTGTAAGTGAAAGTGAAACTGTTCTTTCTTTTACCGAGGATTCCCAGCCTGACCATGGGGAATATTCATGAGCATGTGAATCCATGCCAGACCCCATGCTGGAGAATAATGATTATCGGTTGAACTATTATTAATCTAGTAACTAGTGCATGTGACCATCAATTCCTTTTCAAAAAGCTCATATTAAGTTGCCCGAGTGAAGGGGTCATCAGTTTCTTTGAATACAGCAGTTGTATCAAACCCATTTTTCACATGGATTTAGGATTGCAAAATTGACAACTCCATGGAAAGGCATCTCCGAGACCAGGCAGACCACCGTCAGTCACAATGTTTATGTCATAATGGAATTAAAACCTCCAATGAAGACTTTGCAGATCACCATGAATGTTTGTTGTATATTTGAAAAGAGTAATGTGTCCAAACACTGCAGTTTACGCCAGTAAGTCTTGTGACCATCAAGAGGAAGTCCTGTGTAGACACATGTTTCTGCACAAAGCATGGATACATTACCCCAAGGGAGTGAGGCAGGCTCGGACTGGCCCAAAGGGCAATAGGCCCATGGCCGAACCAAAAACGCAAAATGCTGGTGTGAGCCTATTGCCCTCTGGGCCAATCCGAGTCAAAGTGGGCCACTTTTTGGGCCAATGTGGGCCAGTTTGATAAGCTACTTCACTACGCGGCTAATAGTTTGGACCAGTGTTGCTGAATGAATATTCTTTAAAATGCACAATTTGCATCACATTGTATCCCAAAAAGAAACCTTGGGTACTACTCAAACAGTCTGTCACACAAGGAATCAATTGCGGGTAAGGCCCCGCCAAAATGTCTAAATGCCCACGCAGCAGCACTGTGTGGGCATTCACAGGTGTTCATGTCACTTTGGTGGGCCCAGCTACATTAGCTTCCATTCCCACTTGTTAGACAATCCTAGCTACGCCACTGGAAGCAGCCACAGCACAGCCAGTTAATGAACGGGGGAAACCAGAGTCTGCCACATATGCAACATGCGCCCGGACCCAATCATTCTTTTTAAAAATGAAATATAGTAACAGTAGCACTTAATTTTAAAAAAGTAGCAGAGCACCGCTCCCAACCGCTGCCGCTCACTTTGACCACTGTCGAAAGGGTTTACAAATATGTTGGAGATCAAGGGGCACATTACGTAAACTTTAGGAAATCATTTGAGGAAACCGATGACAATCCGATGGGTCATATAACACACTAAAAAAGCAGTTTGTGTAAGATGTATCAGTACACCATAAATAATAATAATAATATCAAATCTGCGTATTTATCCAGTTCATGGGTAAAAAGAGTTTAGTGGCTATGCAATCATGGTAAGATTAAATATCTAAAGGCACCCAGTATAATAAACAGTGGGCTCGGAGCATGACTCCAACTGGATGCGGACAAACCAAAGGAGAGAGCTTTGTTGTTAATACTGTCAGAATCCATTAAAATGTGAGAAGAAGTCCAGTGTCTTGCTCAACTGCTCCAATGAAACACAGGTTGCCTCCAGGCCAAAGCACAAGACGGGTCAATGGCTGGTACCGCTGAAGCTCTGAAGCAAATTAATCTTCAGGGCAAATAACAACAACGCTTGTGGAATCCCGCATGGCTGGCTGAACCTGTTGGTTCCTGTCCACAAGAAAGAGGAAAGCCACTCGAGTGCCACGAACCTAATGTCCACCACACAAGTCACATAATGCATCCGTGTCCAATGTTAAATGCTACAGACGACAGCTGATGAATCTAACATAAAGTGGCGTGCCGTGCAGAGCAATCTATGGCTAGAAGAAAATGGCTGACTATGCAACACAGGGCAGTTCCGGTTTAATGTTGAGTGTAAAAAAGTGATTAAGCCATGCTGAAGTATTCGGTGTGCACAACAATAAAGCAGATATTATTCCATATTTTGAAATTGCTAATGACTCTTTCAAGACTGTATTAACCCTCGCAGTGACAGACAATGTGCCTGTCATGAAGATGAAGGATGGCCCTTCCCTTTGCTGGATGCTGTTTCTTTTACTCAAAATGCAATACAATGAAATGAAGACTGCGTTCATGCACAGCATTGGCCTCTAAATGATGGGATTGACTTGAATGTACACTCTAGAGTGGATTGCAATGAAGTACCCCAATGCAAGAGAGATGATCGAAGGCAAGTTGTTGCTCTGAAAGGCTGCCTGAAAAAACTGAGCTACAGCCCTTTCACGAGTGTCAAGTAAACTAAAGTTACAGAAAGCATAGGGCAAATGCCATGTCACAATTCTGTAACCCCCAGAGCAGCCACATATGTCAGATAAGACGAGACTTGTAACAGAACCTTTTTGTTCTTTCGGGGATGGATTTGGTTTTGACACTTAGCACTTCCAATGCACGCTATGGTACAAGGGTGATGGGGCAGGCGGGGTATTATAGAGACCTAGGAGCACAACAATTGACCACCACACGTGCCAAACTCCTTCCAACTTCCAAGACATTTTAGCACCTCGATCTGAGACAAGGCCTTCTTGATGATGATCTTATAAAGTACACTTTCCTATGGGGTTGGGTGATGCCTAGCAAAATAAACAAGTGACACAAACTCCAACCTCCAATGATAGTTTGACACAGCCATTTCCACACAACTAAGATATCAATTGAGGGCCGGCTGGTTCTGGTTCAAACAAATGTAAAGTTCATCACATTATACAGCTCGAATCGAAGTGATTCTAGGATCACAGTGATTCTCCTTCTAGAAGTAATGCCTGAATAGAACATGTGTGACAGCTCCACAGGCTGAAAGTGATCTTAAAAATGCAAGGCCATAACGAGGTCCAAGTCCCAGATTTTTCTTAGGTGGTGTAGGTTTTTCAAACGTGGACAAGTGTTTTTTTATTATTTTGAAAGTCAGTAAAGGAATTCTGGCTAAGTGCTTCTCTGTGGAAACAACCATCACAGAGGTAGCCCCAGACTGCAGTGCATTTCAGCAAACGTAGTCAATCCAGGGCGCATTTCACGGGACAGGAAAGGGGGCCATCAGAATATGTTTGCATTATACATAGAATGTTCCCCACTTCATACTGTACACTTTGTACCAGTGGGCCTTCTGGCAGACCTTGCCTATGGAGCTAGCTTTCCGCTAAGAAGCTAAGGACAATAATAGAAACTAGCAATTCCTGGCATAACATACGCTGTTGTAGCATATCGGAAAGGTCAATATCAGTGGATAATTCATAGGGTCACTTCTGTCCCTCTTCTTCAATATCGGAATTACCACTGATGACTTCCAGGAAGGGGGCATAGGTAAATGGTCTTTGAAAAGGCTAAACATAGCAGATGGAATGAGAGGTATGCGTAGTATAAGAACAGTATCAAAGTTCCATCGATCACACAGGCCTCTATGATGTGTCTTTGTAAACACGTAATTGTCAAGGTTTATCGTCATTCCGTCGAAAAAAGGAACGAAATACCAAAGCATTAAAAAAAATGCATTGTATTCCAAAGCATTGACAGTCTATCTTTAACATGGAAAAGTGCCTTTCCATCTAAACCAGTCGATCGAAATGTAAAAGATAGCATTTCAATGCTTTTTTTTGTAACTTTAAAACGTTACATGGACATTTCGGCACTGGCCAGCTCCTTGTAATATTTGATTTTTTTTTTTTCTTATATTGGGGTAAGTTCCCCTTATGCCCACCCCTCCCACAACCCTAACCCTAATATAACCCTTAATCTAACCCTAGCCCCAACCCTAACCCTAATGCAACCCTTAATCTAACCCTAGCCCCAACCCTAACCCTAGCCCTAGCCCTATCCCCATTCCTAACCCTAGCCCCAACCCTAACCTTAATGTAACCCTTAATCCAACCCTAGCCCCAACCCTAATATAACCCTTAATCTAACCCTAGCCCCAACCCTAACCCCACTAATTTCGATGGATCCATCGAATTATATACAACGAAATGGCTATTCGATGGAATGGAATTTCATTGCATATAATTCGATGGTTGGGTATTAGATGCTTTGGTGTTCGATGAATTGACCTGATACCAATTGTCAACCTTGTTCCATTGCAGAGTCCTTGTGATGGTATAAGATTGCGTGCTAGCATAATTACAGCACCTACTTTCAGTTTTGGCTCGTGAGGAGGCATTCATCCTACAGCATGTCGCTCTTTAGAGACTGAAACATTGAGCCGGTAGAGAAGTGGGGGTGGAAAGAAGTAACTTCCAAATGTTTACGTTAGTGGAAGGTGAAGGTGACCACATAGAACCGTGCTCATACTGTTTGTTGAAATGATAGCTGTTGTTGAAGCAGGTGCAATTTGCCATTTGCACATCAGAGGGCAACCTAACACTGATAATTTGCACCTGTATGTTGAAATAATAGCTGTAGTTGAAGTGGGTACACTTTGTCATTTGGACAGCAGAGGGCAACCAAACACTGATAAATTGCATCAGATGAGTACAGAACCATACCTATGCGTTGTATACACATGGCAGGTATGCTGTTCCTGAAATTCACTCTGTATGTTGCCTTGACCTTCTTGAATATACTTGATACTCTGGAACTGGTTATGGAATCTACCAGCCAATCATCGCATAAACGCCCTGTCAAATAATTGGATTGGTTTTTGGAAGGAAATACACTGCCTCTAAGCCTAGGGAGATTGACTGGTATTCCTTACTTTCATGGAAATGCTCTCTTCTCAGTATAGAAATGGATGATTTCACACAAATAAATTATTGTATCATAACATATCTAAAATACAGAAGAAATCTCTTTCATGCTTGAGAAGAAAACACGTTTGTTTCTGTCTCCTGCAGCATGCTGTTAGGATTGATGCCTCCCAAAATGGCACCAGAGTCTAGCTGGATCTGACACAAGCAAAGCATGAGCCTTTAATTGCAGCAGGTTTTGCTTTGCAGTATGTTTTGTTGATCTTGGCCTGTAGACAATGGCCTGAAATGGCAGAAGGAGGAGGTCCTTTGAGTGGCAAGGAGTAGTTTTCTTATATTTATGAAATATGATTCTACACCATGACATGAGGCAGGACCCCCATCTGAGCAGAGAATTTAATCTAATGGCTAGAGAAATAGCAGGGGCATTATTTCTATACGGTTGAGCCCAAAGCGATCAGCAGCTCATTGGTTAATCTCTGTCCCTTTTCCACAAGCAGAGGCTTCTTTGATGGTTAAAATACAGACTGCTGCCTCCTATAGGGAGTGATAGCCTTCAGGTGTTAAGATGATGGGCTACTGTAGACTCAACACTAACCTAATAGTGCTAATCCAAAGTTTTGCCCTTTTTAAAGGATGTTTTCAGCTGATACCAACATTTTAGGATCCAGGCCTTACCAGGTCACGAGAACATAACAGGCGAGACTATGGTCAAAACACCTGCTTGGGGTACCACCCCTTAACTACACCAAAATCACATCTTCCAGTTTTCACTTCATCACCCTTACATTGTTTCCTTTAACCCATTTATGATAAGGAGAGATCCTTGAGGAAAGTAGATAAGATATATATGAGTTCCTTTATTAAGCTTCTCAATGAGTCCATAAGTATGGAAAATATCAGGAAAGGTCTGACAGAAGCTGGAGCAGAGCCCACTGGCTCCCACCACCCAGGCTACGTGACTCCAACTCTGGGCTTGAACCCACACTCATACACCAATATTCCAGATACTCACTCAACATTCTCTCCATGACAGTCCATGCAAGCAGAAAGGCCCGTAACAACACCATTCTTCCTGTTTATCTTCTCTGTTTCTTGTTGTGTGCATTTTGCCATAGGAGTGCACTTCACATGTTTCAGGTTGCCGATAACTAATATCTTTACTAAATGACCTACTTTTATTTACATAAGCATAATGCACTAGCGTTAAATATATTTCAATATGCAAGAAAAAGTTGCTATTGTTTTTTCATTACTTGTTGGGGTTGTGCACCCCTTTTCCAATGTTGCCATTTACGTTCCAAAGGCCAATCTGGTTCATGCAGCTGTTTTTATGTATACAGCTTCATTTTGAGACATCAACCAAGTGTGAGAAAGCTTTTTTTGGAGGATGTTATATGGCATTTGTATAGCGCCTACGGACAATGGTATGGTCTCGAAGCGCTGTGTGGATGAACACCTTTCGGAAGACCATAGTTAGAGAGGTGAGAGGTGAAGGATTTCTAAAATGCATGTGTGCATTTTTGCCAGCACGAGGAGGGTAGGGAGTGGCAAGGCCCTTAGCAGCAACCCATTAGGTGAGAAATGTGTGCCATGGCAGATTGTCAAGGCAGAGGGAGAGTCGGATTATGTGAACGGCTGGTCTGAATTCTGCATAGGTTTCAGCTGCATTCTGTTGGAGATGGTGATGTGAGTGTTGCTTGTGTTTAGTCGAGTGGTGTATCTTGATAAGTAAGAAGGTGGGTGGGCTAAGGTTATGATTCATTGTGATGGTGTGCTTGCCGTTCCTGTGCAGAGAGACTGACCCCTGGTTTGCAAAGTCTTCGGGATCTTACCCTAAAGGCTACACTGAGATGCATTTAGTAGTACAGGTGGTACATACACCTTCTTGACTACTCTGGTGACCCAGCATTCCTTTAGGTGCGAGTAATAATTCATCCAGAAGATGGGCTGAGCCTGTAGGCTGTTGAAGGGAAAAGCCAGGTTTTGAGAGCCTTCTGAAGGCGAGGTGGTCTTCTATGCAACGTTTTGCTAGAGGGATTGAAATCCCGATGGTGGGTGCTTGGACTGAGGGAGATAAACCCCCTATTCTTGTTGATTTTGTCACTGCAATAACGAGAAGTGCTGCCCCGATCTGAGGTTTCTATACGGCCTGTATCTTGTACATTTATGCTGCTGTCAGGTCCATGACAGGTCACCGCCGGGCTCCGGGGTAACCAACCTGGCGATTTTATCCGCAGTGGCATCTCGACAGCAGGAGGGGTCTCTGACATCAGGCACCTGGGCTAGGAATCAGGCACTTAGCATTTTCCTGTTGTCCTAGTACAGGGCACTGCACTGGTATCTCACGCATGCGCCGGCACGTAAGCATCATGGGGAGCCATAGCAATGCTGCCCACGACATTTCAGCATTTAAACTCTGCTCCTACACTGAACTGATGCGTCTAAATGCGCTCCGTATGTGGTCTTGCTCCTTGCCTTTTGATTCCTTGCCTTTTCTTTGATTATCCAGCCTGGTTACTGGAGATCTCTTGCTTTTGCCTTCACTGTCTCCTTGTGAGTCCGTCTTCTCTCCTTTTCAGTTTCTCTCTCCTCCCTTCTGCTGGTGTCCTGCCTGTTCCTCCTGGTTCCTCCTGTCCTTGCCTGGCACCTCCTGTTCTGCCTGTTCCTGATATCGCCTTCTGGAACCGTGTTGGACCTAGTGTTGTTCCATCTGTCTCCATCTACTCAGCACTCCATAGCTTCCCCCGGCGAGCGTCTCAGCGTAGTTCCTGTACCACATAAATCCAGGGGAAGCTGTCCCATGGTGCGGGGAGTTGTTCTCCTTTCCCGCCTCTCGAGCATTTACGAAAAGGGGAGTGGAGAGACAGCTTCTCACGCCACACATTCTTCAGGCAACATTCTGGACAAGTCACCAAGAACCGAGGCCGGGGAGACATCAAAACGACCTCTTCAGTAATGTGACCAGGTACGTGATAGATTCAGACGCCTCCAACTTCCTGACCCCATGGAAGCGATTCGAGAGCTCAGGGATGAGTTACAAGCCTTAAGGTTGCAGCGTTGAAACAGGAAAATACCGCGTTACGAGGAGCCACAAACCGGGATCCAGCAGTCGTGTTGGCTGAGAACGCAGTGGCTCAGAAATATGATGGGGATCCCAGGAGACTGATGGAATTTTGCAATCACTGTTAAATTCAGTTCCGTTTTTGACCGCAACATTTCCAGTTGGACATAGCCAAGATAGACTTCATCCTAAGCACCCTAACCGGCAGTGCTGTGTCCAGGGCTGCTCCATACATATCTACCAAAAGCACAATTTTGGAAGACATTAGAGAATTTGAAAAAGCTGTTTTGGCCGTCTTCCAATAACCTAATTGAGCTATACCAGCTCAGAACCAGTTATTGGATTTGAAGCAGAGGCACATGGATTTAATCACAGACTCAGGTTGCTTCTGTCAGCTTGTTACAGATTCCTAATGTCTGGAACTCATGCAACACACACTTTTTCGTAGGGGACTACGTGAACAGTACAAGGATGCGTTGGTCCATGGTCTAGAACCTGAATCTTTATAGGGATTAATCGACAATGTTATTTGGATTGATCATCGTCTCGCAGAACATCAGAGAGAACAAAGAAAAAGGGTTGAAGTTTAAACACGTCACATACCTTCCTTTTCCAGTCTGGTTCAGCCATGTAGGGACAACCCCGGAAGAACCTATTCAACTGGGGGCCTTGTGTGGACCTCTCTCTGTTCTTTGTCCCCAAGAAAGAGGGCACACTACGACCTTATATATACTAACGCTTGTTGAATGAGATCACCGTGAAGGACCGTTATCTGTTGCCAATGATACAGGATATCTTGGAATCCTTAAAGTCATCTACGACCTTCAATACGTTGGACCTACGAGGGGCCTATAAACTTGTACGCATAAAAGATGGAGACGAGTGGAAGATGGCTTTTAAAACATCTTTGGGACACTTTGAATACGGTGTAATGCCTTTCAGACCGTACAACGCCCCTGCCGTCCTCTAGGGTTTCATGGACTGCGTTTTTTCCAATCTGAACGGGGTATCAGTATGGGTGTACCTTGATGGCATTCTAGTGTATTCCCCCTCTTTACCTGAACATATTGACCACGTTTCAGAAGTCCTGGCATGATTGGCTGTCAATCACCTCTATGCCAAAGCCGATAAATGTTCCTTTCATCTAGACCACATGGAATTCGTGGGGTACATGATCAGTCTGTCCGGCATCCATATGGACCGAAGGAAGGTTAAAGTTGTGTTGGATTGGCTAGTTCCGCAGGATGTCAAGGCAACGCAACAATTCCTTGGGTTTGCTCATTTTTATCATCGCTTTGTGGCCGGCTATTCCCCTCTGACTTCAGACATTACATGTCTTCTCAGTTCCAAAAAGACATCCCGGTGGAATGACACCGCTAACACTGCCATTTTGGCTCTCAAGACTGCCTTTACCAGGGCACCAGTGCTACAGCATCCGGATGAGATGCATCCTTTCATCATCGAAGCTAATGCTTCTGATCAGGCCGTTGTGGCGGTTCTTCTGCAGTTCAATCCCAAGACATCCAGTGAACATCCTGTTTCTTACCATTCCTGGAAGCTAACTGCGTGTGAAAGGAAATACTCGGTGATCGAGAAGGAGATACTGGCCATCATGGAAGCATTCCAGGAGTGGAGACATAATCTTCAGGGTGGGATCCATAAAGTGGAGGTGAGGATGTATCATTGTAATTTGCAGTATCTTAAATCCATCCGTTGCACTAACAGCCACCAGGGGTGTTGGGCCTTATTCTTCTCACAATATGACTTCTTTATCTCCTACATACCTGGATCCAAGAACAAGAAAGCTGATGCTCTGTCCCGTCTACACGACCATATGTCTGTCTATGTACCATCCAACAAGCCTGTGTTGCCTGTCAAACATTTCCTAAACGCGATTGTTCCATATCTGCAACACGTGAAGGAAGCAACAGAACCTGACCACACACTCACAGTACTCCGTACGGATCCCTCAATGTGTCAGAGGAATAGTCTCCTGTTCCGCAAGAATCGCCTGTATATCCCTTGTGGCTCCCTTCATTCTGCACTATTATCCTGTCTACACGACTCCCGATACTCAGGACATCGAGGGATCAAGACTACCTTGGAGTTGGTTTCACGTCAGTTCTGGTGGCCCAAACCATGCCAATATGTACAAGAGTATGTATCTCAATGTCCTGGCTACACCCAAACCAAGGCCAGTAAAATAATCCCTATTGGGTTATTATAGCCACTGGAGAAACCCTCATACCCATGCCATAGCATGGACACTGACTTTATTGTGGATTTACTGTATTCTCATGGGCATACCTGCCGCATGGATGTGGTGGATTGCTTTTCTAAAATGGCTAATTTCCTTCCATTTGCCCCTGTTTCCATGGCTACCCTTTTGGCCCAGTGTAACGCTCACCTGATATCCACGGGGACACCACTTAGCCTGATTGGACCACTCGCGATCTCGAACCCCTCCCTTGGAATCTCCTCGACCAAAGATTGGGCCTGAAATACAGGAATTTTAGATTTAATTCTATTGTCTCTTGTAGCTTGACTCCCACCTCCCTTGAGGACCAAACAACCTTCCCCTTTGTCCTCTCCTCACCATTTTATCTTGTATTATGCGCTCTCTGTCCTGCTTCTAGGTGTAGGGGTGCATTGTTGATGTGGGTGCAGCGCGACCTAGTTGCTTCACTGGTGCGGGCCCTATGAGTCCGGACTTGCTGTAACTCCAGTTTGACAAGGTAGGTTTGTTGGTTTTGATGAACTGTCCTTTTCTTTTCTCTTGCTCCTAATAATGTCTCCTCTTCTCCCTTTAGGTGCTGGAAGAGGTCGTTGATGGTGTTGTGCTGCTTGGGGCCGAGCACGAAACGGTGAGTGAAAGCGCGATGTGCGGCGCTATTCGCCTTTTTCTTGTGCTGACCTATGTGTCTCTTTTCCCCTGCAGGCCGCTGCAATGTCCCAGAATGGTTGCTGGCTGAGAGAGCAATTAGCGGTGAGTAAAGCGTAATGTGCGCGCCTTCTTGTCTTTTCATGTACTAACCTGTGTTTTTTCTCCTTTGTAGGTCGATGGTATGCTCCGGAACGGATGCGACCATGAGCGGGTCGAAACCAGGTAAGCGTGTGTTTATTCTTGCCGTTTTCGGAATCGGATTATGGGAACACTTACTAATGCCTTTTTTCTTTGTTCCGTTCTTCGCAGGATGCGGCGTTCCTCAATTGGAGGTGGCGCCACCGGGATGCTGTTCTCCGAACCAGAGGGGCGATGGATGGAAGCAGGATTCTACTCAAGATAAGTGTTGTGCTAATGTTGTTCTTGTTCTTTCAAGTACGCGGTTCCAGGGAGGCAGGCGAGAATCTCAGGAGACCGATCTAGGCGCGGTGAGTGTCACGCTGCAGGTACAGAATAATGTGAAGCGTATTCCTATGCCCGGGCGTGGTTTATATAACCTCAAAGTATCCCAGGTATCCCTAGCCCTAACCACACCCAAAAAGCTAGACCGCATAGCATAGTTCATAGAACTGAGCTATGTGGGGTCATCCATATTGTACCAAAGTCCATTACCAAGTCCAGTTCTCAAGTCTTTCCTCTGAACATGTATGAGCCTGGCGCCAAAGGCACCATGAGTGACTCCAAGAGGGTCTCAGATGAGATGGGGAGGCCTTTAAGGCCAATATGGAGGATCGTAGTCTGGCTCCAGTGTTTTGCCTATGACAGTTAGGGACAGGGATCATGACAGCACTCCCCCCCCCTCCAAGGCCTCTCTCATGGTAGTTCTTCTGCCTGGCCCTGGTTTGGTTGGATGATTTTGATGGAACCTTCTTATCAAACATGGTGCATGGACATACTCGCAAAGTTCCCATGTTCTGTCCTGTGGGCCATACCCTTTCCAGTCCACTAGATAGTATAGTTTAGATCTGACATACTTTGAGTCCAAAATGTCCTTGACCTTAAATTCCGCTTCTCCATTGATCACCACTGGTTTTGGCGGTGTTGTAACACGGGTTCCAGGTTGAACAGGTTTTAGAAGAGATACGTGGAACACAGGATGAATTTACATGTTGGATCTTAATGCTAGTTTAACAGCTACTGGATTTATTACAGATGTGATGGTAAAAGGACTTAGGTATCGTGGGTGAAACATCCAGGTTCCTCTTATAGGCACATGCTTAGATGCCAACAAGACCTCGTCTCCAACCTGGTAATTGGGGGGCCTTTCCACGACGCTGGTCAGCGAATCTCTTTTCACGGTTCTTAGTTTGGAGTAAATGTTCGACTGCCTTTTTAAAGGTTTGAGAAATAGTCGTGTGTAAGGTTTTAATTGCTGGCATTTCCAGGGTAGTAGGCACATCTAGTTCGGAAGTGCGTGGATGTCTGCTGTATATGGTATAAAAAGGAGTCAGCCCTGTACTGGTGTGTAAAGAATTATTTTAGGCATATTCAGCTATCCATAACAAGTCCTTCCAACTCTCTTCCACTTGATGTAGCATACAGCGTAGGTACTGAAAGAGCTTTTGGTTTGTTCTCTCCGTTTTGCCATCTGTTTGGGGATGGTGACTGGTGGATAATCAGATGTCGAATTGGGCCATAGAACAACACTTCCTCCAGAAGTTGGACACAAACTGAGCACCTCGATCTGAGATCAGTACCGAAGGAAACCCATGGAGCCATACGATACGTACAAGAAATACCTTCACCAGACTAGATGCAGTTAGTCGACCCTTAAAAGGAACGAAGTGTGCCATTTTTGAAAACAAGTCCACGGCCACTAGAATGGTGTTAAATCCTTGACTGGGTGGTAAATTGGTGATGAAATCGAGAGATAACGTATGCCAGGGTGCTGGTGGACTTTCCAATGGTTAAAGGAGTCCATCTGGTTTTTCCTTAGATTATTTATTTTGCGCGCACACGCCACAGGATAGAATTAATTGAATAATGTCCTTACGCTACGTGGGCCACCAGTAGCTTCGTTTCACCTTGGCTTGAGTTTTTGCAATTCCAGGGTGACCCTCAATTAAAGAGTCGTGATAACCAGAAAAGACTTGTTCTTGTAATTCTTTATTCGGCAGGAATAAACGGTTCCTGAAATAGGGTAGTTGGTTTCTGATTGTGTGAGTTCTCTGTGTACTCCACTCTTGTAATTGCTCAGGACTCTTCAAGCGTTGGATCTCCTCATGTAATTCACTCTGAGTCATGGTTGCTGTAATGCCCAGGAGTTTGTCACTTGGAATAATGGCTATTGGATCGGGGGTCATGTATACCTGCTCATCAATGCCCATAAGGGAAAGGGCATCACCCTTTCCGTTTCTGACTCCCGGTCTAAACGTGATCAAGTAATCATATTCTGCAAAGAAAAGGGCCCAGCGTAGTTGCCGTGAAGATTGAGCCTTTGCTGTTTTTAAGTATTGTAGGTTTCGATGGTCAGTTATTACGGTGATCGTATGCCTGGCACCTAGGAGATAATGTCGCCAGGCCCTAAAGGCTGACTTGATGCCTAGGAGTCATTTGTCCGTGATAGCGTAGTTGAGTTCGGGTGGTGTGAATTTACATGACCAGAATGCTACAGGGTGTAATTGACCAGTTTCTGGGTCCTTTTGTGAGAGAACAGCTCCCATTGCCATACTTGAGGCATCCATTTCCACCACGTAAGGGAGGTCTGGGTGAGGATGTCGTAGAATCAGGGCGGAAGTGAACCTCACTTTGAGTTCCTGGAAGGCCTTCCCTGCTTCTTCTGTCCATTGGAACTTCTTATTGCTTTTTCTTAACAATGATGTGATTGGATGCACGATTTGTAAAAACCCTGGAATGAATCGGCGGTAGAAGTTTGCGAAACCCAACATGATCTGGATTCCCTTGAATGAATTTGGCGATGGCCAATTTAGAATGGCATCTACCTTGTGCACATACATTCGAATTCCTTTTGTGGTGAGGACGAAACCGAGGAGCTCCACTTCGGTGACATGAAATGAGCGTTTTTTGAGTCTGGCATAGAGCTGATGTTGGCAGAGTTTTGCAAGAACAGAGCGAACATGCTTGACGTGGTCCTGTTTTAAAGCTGAATATACCTGGATATCGTCTATATAAACTAAGGCACAGACGTCGATTAGTTCCCTTAAGACATACAAAGTACTGTAATGCAGCGGGAGCGTTGCAAAGGCCAAAGGGCATTACCTCATGGGGGCAATGGATGGAAGCAGGATTCTACTCAAGGTAAGTGTTGTGCTAATGTTGTTCTTGTTCTTTCAGGTACGCGGTTCCAGGGAGGCAGGCGAGAATCTCAGGAGACCGATATAGGCGCAGTGAGTGTCACGCTGCAGGTGCAGAGTAACGCGATGTGTGATCCTCTGCCCGGGCATGGTTTATATAACCTCCAAGTATCCCAGGTATCCTTAGGCCTAACCACACCCAAAAAGCTAGACCGCATAGCACAGTTCATAGAACTGAGCTATGTGGGGGCATCCATATTGTACCAAAGTCCATTACGAAGTCCAGTTATCAAGTCTTTCCTCTGAACATGTATGAGCCTGGTGCCAAAGGCGCCAGGACTGACTCCAAGAGGGTCTCAGGTGAGATGAGGAGGCCTTTAAGGCCAATATGGAGGATCGTAGTCTGGCTCCAGTGTTTTGCCTATGACAGTTAGGGACAGGGATCATGACACCCAGGCCTTTTTCCGAGATGCTCCTTATGGATAAGGTCATCTCAGATAGAGATCCACAGTTCACCTCCAGGTTTTGGAAAGCATTGTGTGACCTCCTGGGCATACATCATGCCCTGAGTTCTGGATACCATCCGCAAAGCAATGGCCAGACCGAACGCACCAACCAAACCCTGGGACAATATCTGCACTGCTATACCAATGCTGTGCACTCTATGTGGTTTGAACATCTGGTTACGGCTCAAGTGGCATGTAATAATGCATGTCATTCTTCTATCAGAACTAGCCATCGCTTCTGTACCTACAATCTTCACCCAAAGTTTCTGCCTTTGTCCATGCCTGGAACCAGTACAGTGCCCTCAGTCGATGATTGGTTACGCAGTCTCACTCAGATCCATCAGACTGTGTCTCGGATTTTGGAGATGACCAGTGCTCAGCAGACGTTGGTCATCTCCAAAACCTGCCCCCGACTATGCCATTGGTGATACGGTATGGTTGTCCAGAAAGGATCTGCCGGTACGGAATCTTCCCACCAAATTGGCTCCCTGGTTTCTCGGGCTGTTAAGGATTGTTGCCCGTATTTCTTCGGTGGCTTATCACCTGCAGCTGCCATCTGGGTGGGTGTGCATCCTGTGTTTCATGTCTCCTTATTGAAGCCCTACGCAAAGGATGCTTATAGTTGTGCTCCTCCCTGGCCCCCTTTGTTGGATTTTGATGGCCATCCCGAATACGAGGTCCAGGACATTTGCGACTCCAAGTTCATCTGAGGTCGTCTACATTTCTTGACCGGAAAGGGTATGCTGCATGTTCTTGGGAGCCAGCCATGTCCATGCTCCTCAAATGGTCTGCCGATGTTTCCATTGTTTTCCCAGAAAACCTGGTGCATCCGGAAGGGGGCAAGCTATCAGGTCCTGGACCTGTCACCGTCGCAGCCCGGGGAAACCTAGCTGGCGATTTTACCTGCAGTGGTGGCTCGGCAGCAGGAGGGGTCTCGGACATCAGGTGCCTGGGCCAGGAATCCGGCCTGGCACCCGGCATTTCCCTGGCGTCCTAGTATAGGGTGCCACCATGTTGCTTCCTTCGGGCATGCACTGAGACACAGCACTGGTCTCTCGCGCATGTGCCGGTGTCATGATCCATCGATCACGCCCCTTCTGGTCTTCCTGGTCTCTGGCACGTCGGGGGGTTACTCGCTGTAGTACACCCAACATGGCCGTATACACGGAACGCGGTTTATCGGCCTTTACGTCCTATGCAGCACGTTCTATAAATTAGCCACTCCCCTGCAGTTCCGCGCCTCTCAACGCTACCGATAGCTGTGGCCTGACGTGCTCCGTAGTTCGTTCTTCTGAACTGTGTTGCTTCCTGGTTCCCGGACCTTCCTCCTTCTCCTTTCCTACTACCTTCCTTGAACCTGTCTCTTCCGCGTTCCACGCAGACCGCCTCCGTGTGCTGCCTCCATTCCAAGCTTCCTGGAGTTTCCTAGATCCCGGACGAAGAAGCTGAACGAATCCTGGAATCCGAAGACGGCCGAGCGGGCTTGTACAAGACCCGAACTGCTCGAAAGAAAACCCCGACAAAGGACTCCGCAAAACAGAGAAAACAGGTGAGAAAAGGGGAATCCTGTTACAGCAGGTAGGTCAGCATCATGGGGCACCATGGCAACGCTGCATGCTACATTTGAGCATTTAAACTCTGCTCCTAAAACAAATGGACACGTCTGAATGTGCTCCGTATGTGACCTTGCTCCTGCCTTTTGATTCCTAGTCTGTTCTGTGAATATCCAGCCTGGTTACTGGAGATCTCTTGCTTTTGCCTTCACTGTCTCCTTGTGAGCCTGTTTTTGCTCCTTTTCTGTTTCTCTTTCCTCCCTTCTGCTGGTGTCTTGCCTGTTCCTCCTGGTCAGAGACGTCTTTATGGGAGGACAAAAGGCGCACTTGTTCTGGGCCCCCACCTTGGAGGGGGCCCCACAAGGCTGCCTACTCTAAATAAATCAGTTCACATTGTTTATCCGACTTAAATAGCACATTTAGGATATGTGAAGACTTGCTGCTGAGACTCCAATCCTGTTGCCTGACTTTTGTTGAAAAAAACATTCTGCTTTGATCCATTAATCATGTATTGCTTTGTGTTCACTGTGATATTCATAGTTTGTGTGTTCGTTAAGACACAATTCTTGTACCATTCTCACCTTTCTGTTGAGATTATATTGATCATGTGCAATAGCCAAAGTTCAAATGCGTATTGATAAATGTGAGTGCTCCAATAGTTCTGAATATAGCTTAGTGTGTTAAGCACTCATTGCAGGGGTCTGTGTTCATATGCAAGATTAAAGTAACAAATCACAGCAAGGTCAAATCAGCATTTCCTATAGATGAATCTGATAATATCTGTGTATTTGTAGTTTGTTTTGTAGCACAACAGGTGCTATTATTAGCAATGTACCTGCACCATATAGTGGTTGCTGTAAAAGTAACAAAGCATCAATATGGTGAAGGTCTAGAAATTGGTTTGTTCAGATCGTGTTTTGTAAAACCTAGGCAACAACCCCAAATGATGAACATAAAGTGTTATTTTCGAGAGGTGATATGCTATCCATATTAAAAAATGTGGAACCAAATTATTCATGCTTGTATCCTGGCTATGCCAGCAGACAATACAGTGATCTTGGACAAATCATTTATATCACCGACATTACTGTGGTGTCTTCTGTGAAAATTAATGCCTTTTCAAATGCTGCTGGCATTGTTTAGCCCATTGCCCAATCATCATTTATTTTTATTTAGGTCTCTTGTGTGGAAGGGCTTCTAACAGAGGAGAGAGGACCAGATGTTGAAGGCTTCTGGCAAGCATATTTTAAAGTCTGCTTCTTTGACATAAAAAGGTTGGCTTTTTTGTAAAACTCAAAGGTGTGTCTGCTCATTTATGAATAACAATTTCACAAGCCTGTGTTTTCGGTGAATTTAAAGCATTAAAATAGAAAAGAGAAACCCAGAAAAAGTATTTTAAGATCATGTTAATTACTTCCCTTGTTGATGGAGACAATGAAGCAACAATCAATACCATTTTGCATAATACGCTTCTATATCATTTTGTTTTTCAAAGTTGACATGTTGGGTTATGCAATTTGTCTACTTTCCAAGTCAGTTCTCTACAATGTGATTATTTTAGTTCATTGTAAGTGCTGAAAAAGAAAGCGGTGAAGTGCAGAAATTGCAGAGTGAGTAAAAATCCCAGCTTCATATCTTAACTAATGTGTGATCCTAGTCATCCCATTCAATCTTGTATTGCCTAACCTATCAAAATTGCCAGTCTCTTAAAGCTTTCAAAATTGTCGGCATTTATACTTATTTCGTTCTCATGGTTTCACTGGCTATAGTGCTGCTTCCTCTTTAAAAATAGTAGACATTGATATGCTGCACATCAAATCCACTTGTTTCTTTGATATATAATGGTAATTCTGCTTGAAAATCACGTCCCTTTTATAATCGCAATCTGTCTGGATAAGGACACCTCTCTGGTAGCTTCTAATCTCCATCCACTACTATATGGTATGTGTAGCTTACTCCTTGCATCCGATGTGTCTCCTGTAGCCATGCCTGAGCACTTTTGCATTCTGTGAGGCAGTTAATCTGAGTCGTGTGTCTATTCTGGATTATGTGCAAATCTTTCATATGATCTGTCCCACATTTATACTATGGCAGGTATACCTTCCTCATGACAGCTATTGATGAAAAGTGTACTGTACTTATGATAGACCATAAGTACCCTCATGATTGACTGCTAATGTTGGCTTTGAAATGCTACTTGTTTATCATTCTGATTACAGCAAGAATGAACAGGGTAAGAGGACTGAAAGGGTACCCTTGCCTATTTTGACCACTGCGAGGCAGCATATCAACCTATGTGTTGTCATCGCAATGTTGGGGGCGCGACCAGGTACTCTGGACCCCTTAATTTCTTGGGTTTAGGGAGGGGGCCTCCAAAGGTGTCTGTGCCCCGGGCCCCAAAAGTGCTTAAGATGGCCCTGCTCCTGGTTCCCGCCATCCTTGTCTGACACCCCCTGTTCTGTCTGTTCCTGATATCACCTTCTGGAACCGTGTTGGACCTAGTGCTGTTCCATCTGTCTCCACCTACTGAGCACTCAGTGGCTTTCCCGGCCAGCATCTCGGCGCTGTTCCTGCACCACGTAAATCTGGGGGAAGCGGTCCCATGGTGGGGGGAGTTGTTCCCCTTTCTCGCCTCTCGAGCATTTACAAGAGGGGGGTTGAGAGACAGCTTCTCACGCCACATATTCTCCCGGCTACATTCTGGACAAGTCACCAAGGGCAAAGGCCGGGGAGACATCATCACAACCTCTTCAGTGACCTGACAGGCAGTTGACAGCTGCAGGTATTCCGTCCCAGTGTGGTGTAGAGTTCTGTGTGTGATGCACATTGCCTTGAAGGTGGATCGCTGCCCAATCGAAATCTAGTGAAGGACATGGAGTGTGGGAGAGATGTTTTCTCCGGGGCCTAGGGATGGGAGCAGTGTTTTTTTACCTGTTGTAGTTTTTGTAGCTGCGATGTCAGGGCTTTCAGGAATAGGGCGTTAGCATAGTCCAAGCATGAGAGGATGATAGCCACAATTGCAGAGACTAAGGGTCGGTCAGGTAGGGAAAAGGCAGCAGAGAATGTTAATGTGTAGTGTGGAGATTCCTGTGGATCCCCCATTCAAACCCTGCCTAAAGTCTCCTCCCAGGTGGCCAGGAGAAGGCAGACGCTTCATGATCCTAATCTTGTGGGTGGTGTACTGCAGGAGGATCACCTGGGTGGAGATAAGGCCCAAGGTGGGGGGGGGGGGATTTCGCAGGATGAGACACAGTATTTTTTCTTGAAGAGGAATACACTTACCACAGACTTAGAGGAGGAACTGGCTTATTGCCATTTTGATATATCTCTGCTTCCTACTAAGGATGGAAAGGTAAATTCTAAAGAAGCGGCTCAATCTAGTGTTGAACCCAAACAACACATCTTTTATACCCCAAAATCCCCATACCCTCCAAAATGCCAAAAGTTATGCCAAAAGGAAGAACGAACATGTGACTTTTCCTGTCCCATCTGTCTCTCAAAAGGTTAAACCCTATAATTCCTCTTTCAATAATATGAAGGTAGGAAAAAACATCCTTAAACCTTTTAAAGAAATAAAGAAACTGAATCTTTCAGGTGGACTGCATGTCCCAGAATCCCTCAGGGACTTTGACGAAAAAGAGGGCTGGAGAGGCATGCAGGAGTCTAATGCAGGCCTAATAGTTTTTGGCAAGATCAGGCAATTAGTCCTAAGGGCCTGTACATGAAGGCAATCAACTCACCTGGCATAAAAGGCTTCAGCAGGAAGGATAAGTAGAAAAAAGCTGGAGCCGGAGCTGGAAGGTCGGCAGTAACTGTAGCAGAAGCAGAAGGAGCAGAGCACGAGGCTGGCTGTTCACAAGGAAGTGCGAGTACAGAAGGGACGCCGGAGCAGATGAAGAGCAGATTTCACCTGCAGGCTATGGGTTGGTCCTGTGCTCACAAACCCTGTTTGACTGTGGCAGCATTGGAAGAGACTGGCAGGCAGTCTTTCCAGGTGCGCCTAATTGCTGTGAATGCAGAGCTGAAGTTGTGCATCCACCCAAGGCCCATGTGCAGAAGCAAACTGAGGGAAGCTGGAGAGAGGAAGACTTTCCATTAATGAGGCTGGATCGGAGACACCCGTACAGCATTGGGGTATGGGTCACAAGAGTGCCTGTACCAGTAGCAATAGAAGAAATCAAGCCAGGATGCAGAAGAAGCTCGTAGCCGCAGAGAGTGATTGTGGAGTCGATAAAGGGACGCTTCGTACTCCACATCATCAGGCATACCTTACCTCTGTAGCCAGCTTAATTTATACTTGCATGCACATAAAAGCGAGTAAAAGTTGTTAGGAGGGGGCGTGGCTTGGTCAGCCATGGAGTAGGACGTGCTTCCTGGCAGCTCTGAAGGATCCGACAATGATCCGTGAAAACTACCTACAAAATCGCTCTATTGGGCCCAGGACTGACTGCATATACATGGGAAAGTGTGCTCTGCACACTGTATAAAGATCGAGTGAACCTCGGGTGGAATTCAGGAAGAATCACTTGATGAAGACGGCTGCTGCTGGATACTTTGTCTCACAAAATGGCCGACAACAAAGGAAACAAAACTGCAGTACCTGGAGCGGCAGACTAAAGCTGGCAGCCGTGGGGAAAGTATGATGATGGCGAGGCAAAGCCGAACCCCCGCGGCGGTAAACCGTGTGGCTACATTGTGTCACGTCGGCCCGCGACACGGACCACACTGAGGGCGAGCCGACCTGGAAGATAAGTGCCCGGGGACAGTGGGGGTGTGAAGCGAGGGGCTGGCGCGCAGCGCTGAGTAGTCCCTGTTCGCTCGCAGCGGGAACCCGAGCAGCGCACTGCGAGCGGCGCAAACCCGTAAAGTATCGATTGAGAGTCCGGGACACAGCGTTGGCGCGAGGTGCGCGCCTGGACAAAATCCTGCGCAGAGCCACTTGAACTAATGGGCCGCGCCAGGATGGATACATGGAGTGCTCTCCCGGCACCGAGTAATGAGCGGTGGACCGCTGTAAGAGGCGGCGAATGGTGCACGGCGGATGCATACAGCGTATTACAACGGTTGATGAGGGTGGAAAAGGACACCCGGCAGCAATGTCAATCGGGACACACATGGGACAAACACTAAACTGGCCTTATTGATACTATGAGGAGCTGCTGACACAATGGTGGGCTATAAGTTTTAGTTGTCCTCTGAGCAGCCAAGGAATGAAAGGTGGACGCCGCCAAATAAAAGCATGACATTTATGGCGAGCTCAAGTGGATGGGGTCACAGACAATGATGCGCTGACTACATGGAGCCTGAAGTTAGGTGGTCGCATAATGGGAAAGCGTGGCCTCTAGGACAGGGTGGGACACACTGATACGTGGGAGGGCACAACCCATTCTGAGTAAGGGCTCAGCAAGCATAAGCCAACGCTGGGGCTCATCCGGGAAAATCGCCCTACATGTGGGAAGGCACATAGGCGCTGAGCTGATACAGAGAAGCAGAGCTGACACACCCGAGTTCAGGCAACCTCGGGAGCATAAGGGAGGCCGCAAGATGGCGACACAAGGGGTTGTGAGCAAGAATAAGAATAAGCAATCCACAATCGATATTTTTGCCACAACACAAGAATCTCCCGCGGCCATCACGCCCAAAGGCCCGATAACAGCAGCGGAGGGCACTGCAGCGACCGAAAACCATCATATATTAGCGGCCATCACGGAGCTGAAAGACTCATGGGGGATAGCGATGTCAGACCTGCGCGCTTCCCTGGAGGCTAAAATAGACGCAGTGGGCATAGAAGTCACCCTGCTGAGGCAAGATGTCAGGGGGCTGGCGGAACGAACTAGCAGCCTGGAAAGTGCGGTGAAAACCAACACGGAAACCAGCACCAACAACGTAAAGGAGATCCACGCACTTAAACAACTGGTTGCCAACCTGGAGTCTCGGGCGGACGAAGCGGAGAGCGAGAAGGAACAATATCCGCATGGTGGGCCTGCCGGAGGGAGAGGAAGGACAAGATCCGACACACTACGTTGAGAACCTACTCTTACAAGGAATAGGGGCCGGAAAACTGGGATTTGCAGTGGAGCGCACACACAGAGCCCTTATGAGGAAGCCGCGACCATAGGCCCCACCCCGGGTGATAATTGCCAAAATATTGAACTATAAGGATTGCAAGAAGATACTGGAGTACTTCTGAAAAGGTGGAACAATCGAAAGGGCCTCAAGCACCGTCACGGCGTATCCGGACTACACAATGTTGGTCCAGAGGCAATGGTACTGCTATGTGACGATCAAAAGGAGGCTACACACGGCTGGGATAAAATATATGTTTCTGTACCCTGTGAAATTGAAGGTGGTGCAGAAGAGCAACATGTTTTTTTTTTGTATACCCCAGAACAAGCAACGACATGGCTGGATCTGCAGGGTTGCCCGGAACGAGATACGGAGGAGGCTCAAGGCGAACACGATAAGTGACTGGGATACTGTATGTATACTGTTAAGGCGGAGAGTGAGCACCCCAGGGGTGCTTAGATGTAGATTAGATTAACGGGTGTGGCTAAGTGAGGCCGATATTTTGATAGGATACCGCTGACTGTAACGAACTTGAAGGACTGGAATATAGTAGCGCGAACATATGCGCAAATTGTGCAGCAATGTGTAGTTAACGCAAAAGGAAAATAGGAGCGGCAGGGCAAAAGCACCCTAACCCCCCGAATTATAGTCGTAGTAGTAGCAGGTTAGCCATTAGGGCGGCCTCGCCCTGCGGAGCTTCGAGTACAGGCGAGAGCCAGAAAGATGCGTGGGAGCCTGAGATCCAGGGATGGAGCTGGGCAACAGTTGAGGGGAGTGATGTTTGGGAAGGGACGGGAGGTGGTAGGGGGGGAGCGGGAAGTTTGGGGTGTTTTTGGTTATGGGGAGTTTACAATGGGAAACAAGCCTATACAGATTGGATTGGAATTTAGAGTCAGACCGCACCTGTGAGAGGAGGTATGGAACTTGTATAGGCCATGGTTGACCTCAAAATAGTTACATGGAACGTACGGGGGCTCAACAGCTATTTAAAGCAGAACAAAGTTATGTTGTATCTGCGCAGGCAGAAAATAGATATTGCATTGCTGCAGGAGACCCACCTTACGAGGGAGAGGATGGATAAGATTGCGGGGAAGTGGAAGGGGGTGCTGGTGGGCTTATCGTACTCTGCTTATGCAAGGGGGGTGCTTATTTGGGTGGCGCCACATGTCCCTTTTCAGCGATTGCAGGTAGTAGCTGAGACAGACGGGAGGATGGTTATACTGAGGGGACTGGTGGAGAATAGGGAGATCAGCATAGTGAATACGTACGCCCCGAATCAGAACACACCGGCGTACATTAGAACTTTGTGTACTAATCTGAGCGCATGTGTAGGAAGCGCAGTGATCTGGGGAGGGACTTCCACTGCATGCTGAATCCGAGGGTGGACAGGTCGGATGGGAAGAAGGATAGACTGGCCCCTGCAGCCAAACAGTTACAGACATTGCTGAGTGACTTTGGTTTGGAGGATGCATGGGGAGTGAGACACCCCCAGGAAAGGCAATATTTACACTATTCTGCCCCACAGCAGTTATCCACGGGAGGATAGTTCAGCGGCAACGTTCTCGTCTTGGAAGCAAGACGACACGAAGCAACACAGGCTCAATCCCTTAGTCCGCGTTTAAAAGCCTCTGGGTATTTAAGCGCGTAAGATTAAAAAAAAAAAAACAAGTATGCAACTAAAAAAAAAACTATTCCTGTAACAGCGCCTCGATGCCCGCGGGCTGTGTGAGCGCTTTAAAAATGCAAAAAAAAATTTTTCAAAAAATTAAAAAATTCACGAGGCTGGATTATGTCTTTACATCACCTGAAATGTTAGCGGAGATTACACGAATAGAGTATAAAGCCAGGGTCCTTTCAGACCACTCACCCTTGCTTCTCGAATGGCAATACTGCCCCGCAACAGCGAGGATCCCGACATGGCGTCTACGAGCGGAAGCGTTGAGAGACCCCTGTTTTAGGTAGGACTTGAGGGAGGAGATTGTAAACTACTTTGAAATTAACACTGGGAGTGTGGACTCGGCGGGAACACTATGGGAGGCCTTTAAAGCCGTGATGAGGGGCGTATCCATAGCTAAATCTAAAAGGCTACAAGGTGGGATTTTGGCTGAACTACAGAAGACGGAGGAGAAACTTGAGGAGGCTTTAAGGGGAGAAGATGATACAGCAGTAAAGTTAGAATTGACGCTCATGCTACAGCAGAAATGTGCAGAATATTGGGATAGATTGCGTAACCTCAATTATAAAAAATATGTAGTGAGACAGCATGCGGGCGATGATAAACCAGGGAGACTTTTGGCATGGTTATATAAGAGCGAGACCCCCAGAGTCACAATCAGGACTATAGAGAGAGAAGATGGTAGCATTGAAGACACCAAGGAGGGAGTTAACAAAGAGTTTGTGGATTATTATAAGGTATTTTATGGGGAAGATGGTGAGAGCAGTTGCGCTATTATAAGAGAAACGCTGGAGGATATAGGGTTGCCCATGATAAGCGAGGAGGAGAGTGAGGAACTAGATGCCCCGATTACCTTAGAAGAATTAGGGGAGGTGGTGAGGCAGTTGCCTACTAGCAAAACCCGGGGGACAGATGGACTCCCAAGGGAGTTCTACAAAATATACATAGAAGAGGACCTCCCCCCACTGTTAGAGATGCTAAACGAAGCGTTCGAGACGGGAAGCTTACCAGAGTCGCTAAGAGAGGCAGTGATAATACCGCTCCCCAAACCTAATAAACATGGGCACAGCTGCGGCTCCTATAGACCCCTCTCGATGCTGAATCAAGACAGCAAGATATTGACCGCTGTCTTAGCAAACAGACTGCAGAAGGTTATTGGTAAATTAATACACCCGGATCAAACGGGCTATGTTCCAAATAGAAACATTACCAACAACCACAGGCGGCTCCAAAGAATTATTGAGTGTGGCAGCGAAAAGGATGAGGAAATGGCAATTGTGTCTTTGGACGCAATTAAGGCCTTCAATTCAGTTAAATGGCCATGGCTGCTCGCGGCCCTTGAATGCTACGGGTTAGGGCCTAGATATGTAAGGTGGGCAAAAATATTATATAGCGAACCACTGGCTTGAGTTAGGACAGGATCTGTGATATCAGGAAGGTGGCAGCTCAGCAGGGGTACCAGACAGGGATGCCTGTGGTCTCCAATGCTTTATATATTGGCCCTGGAACCTCTGGCAATATACCTGAGGCAACAATATGACACCATAGGCATTGAGGTGAATGGGGAGCGGCACCTGATATCCCATTATGCAGATGACATGCTACTGTACCTGCGATTCCCGGAAGAAAATCTCCAGCACGTCCTAGAAGTAATGGAGAGATACGCTGTGTTGTCCGGCATAGCAGTGAACCCCCAGAAGTCCAGCATGTTCCCACTAGGGGGGTATATGGGGATTCCATTGGAGCGATAACCTGTATTACAAGTGCCATGGGCGGTTATCACATTTCGTTACCTGGGGATAAATATATACCATACTGTGGAAGAGGAGCATAGGTGCAACACAGAAGTAGCCCTTAAAAGCATTGAGAAGTGCATGCAATTTTGGGCAAAACTACCCTTGGATATGATGGGGCGTGGAGCAATGCTAAAGATGGTGGTCCTGCCAAGGCTCCTGCACTATTTTGGGAATATACTGTACCTGATTCCCAGAAAGTTCTTTACCAAACTGAATAGCATGTGTAGGGACTTTTTGTGGCATGGCACACGAAATAGTGTGGCGTTATGAAAGTTACAGAACTTTCATGACAAAGGAGGGATAAAACTGCCCAATTATGAGGTGTACTACGTGGCGAGCCAGTTACAATATGTCGCTAAATGGCTCTCTGACGAGGAGACATCGGAATTTAGGCTGTTCGGGCGCGATTGCGCACCATTTTATTTAAAGGAGGTGATGTGGGTACCCAGGGCGGAAATGATAGGGCGCCCTAAAATGATGCTACTGGGGTGGAAGATGTGGCGCAGGGCATGCCAGATGATGGAGAACCCGTCCCCATGCTCTCCGCAGATACCATTGGTGGCATTAACGGGGGCAGATGTGCAGCTACGAAGGATACTCAGGAGCCATTGGGAACCGGCTGGGGTGGCAACAATGGGTGACATTTGGCAGGAGGGCTCTAGTATTGCTTTTGAGGGGCTGCGGGAGGAAACTGAGTTGCACGAGGGCCAGTACATTACATATCATAGAATGGTACAGAGGATAAAGAGAACATGGCCTGAAACAGTGTTGGAAGAGGAATCAGATACTACCGTAGATATGATATATGGCATAGCTGAAGGGGGCCATGAAATTTCCAGACTATATGAAATGCTGATGTCAAAAGTGGGGAAGGAGGTCACGCAGTTGAGATTAGACTGGGAAACGGAAGTTGGAGCCACTATGGAGGACGGGATGTGGGAACGGGCGCAGAGGTATCATATGAAGGTGTCTAGAAATGCGAGACTGAAACAGATTCAACTGTACATAACGCATAGGGCATATATGACGCCTTGGAGGATATCGAGGTTCGAGAATGCAGGACGGCAAGCATGCCCCAAATGTGATGAGGAGAACGTGGGCATGGTACATATGTTCTGGTCATGCCCTGTCATAGAGCGCTTTTGGAGGGAAGTGAAAGGGAGACTGGAGAAAAAGGGGGTCAAGAGTGTAGTGGATACAGTGTGGGCTTGTCTGCTGGGGGTGTTCTCAACATCACAGAATCTTAGGCATGTAAATAAATTGAGGGATCTGGCTTATTTGTTTGCAAAAAGGAGAATTTTCCTTGTTCCAAACATTCTGCTGTTTGTTCCCTCGCATTGTGCGAGAGAACAAAGAGCAGAATGTTTGGAACAAGGACAATAAATGAAAGAAAATGCGCGCGCGGCTCGCACGCATTTTCTTTCATTTATTTTCTCAGTTCCAAATTTTCTGCTGTTTGTTAAAAAGGAAAATAAATGAAAGAAAATGCGTGCGTGCGTGCCTCGGATGGTGGTCGTCGTCCCAGAATCCAGTGGCAATGCAGGTAAGATATGTCAAACCCTCCCAGACTCTAACTTCCTCTGGTAACCCTTGCGAGGGGTTGCCAGAGGAAGTTAGTTTCCAAGGTGCTCTTCCGGAAGCACTGCAGCAGGCAGCTGTGACTGGCAGAATTGTCAGCCAGTCACAGCGTCGCTCAAGCTGTGACTGGCTGGCAAGTCTGTCAGTCACAGGCTTGCCTGACTCTGCCATGCCTGACCTCTTGATGGGCGGCCGGCGGCTCATCTCCCGTCATGTCCGTGGCGGGAGATGCACCCGCCGTGGCTTGGTGGGATCGGGGGGCCCCGGCAGGGCCCCGGCTCAGTCTCACTTTTTCGAGACTGCCGGGGCCCGGCCCCAGCAGGCCCCGGCCCACTTTAAGCACTGTTCCTATTAAACAGGAGAACGCTGCTGGTAAACCTTATGATGCAGAACTTGACTTTCCCGCAATGTTACCAGCCCATTTAACATCAGCAGAGGTCATGCATCAAACTATGTTTCCCAACACCCTTTGAAGCGTAACGCTGACTGAAAAAAGGGAACATACATCTTTTGAAGTTGCAGTTCAATATGAAAACAAAATTGCGTGCACCTAATTTTGTTTCTGTTAAAAACATGCTTCTTGTAACATACTGCAAACTGAAATATAAGTTGTAGAAATGGCTGAAGTTCGACAAAGGACAATTATTATCCAAGCCATTAGACCAAACCCTGTTAAAGTGAACCCAGCTCATTTAAAAACTGAACACCATCATCTTAAAGTTGCTGAAGCTGTGGTAAACCCAAGGTCCTCTGACGCAAGGGATACAAGGTTATCCAAGGCAGGGAGAGTGGCACTACAGCCTTGGGGTGACTATTGGAGGCAGAAGGTATATATGAAGCGGGGGAAGGGAGCTGGGTACTTGTTAGAAGAACTTATTTAAAGTCAGTAGAGCTGAGACTGTTCAAGTTAAGAAGTAGTCTGGGAGCTAAAGACAGATTTTCTGGTAGCTGCAAGACAAAAAGCTGCCCTTTCTTGCTTTACACGAGAGAAGAGTGCCTTGCCAATCTGTAGAGGTCGAAGAGTCTTGTTGAAGATGCCTGAAGTAAAGACATATGTTGTGGTAGCTGCAAGACAAAAAGGAAAGGCAAAGAAGCTGCCCTTTCTTGCCATACAAGAGAGTGCCTTGCCAACCTGTAAAGGTCGTAGAGTCTTGTTGAAGTTACCTAAAATTCTAAGTCGCAGAGGCAGCAGTGGAACTGCGGTTGTCAATACTTTTGTCAGATCTTTATCAGTTGAATGTAGCAGAAGCAGAAGTCAACCGTGGGGCAAGGGAGCCTGCTCTCACAGTATCATTGGCAGAAGGAAGTTTCCAGAGAAAGAGCAAACCCTAAGAAGAAGCATTATGACAAACTGTAATGAATGATGCCGCAAAAGTTTCAAGAAGAAGAGTTGGTGCTAAGTAGAAGAAAGTACCTTTGTCTTCAACTTTACCCATTCTTTCCTGGAAGAAGGTTATCCCGGAATAACATTGGTGCTGTTGTTTTCTTTGTGGAACTTGAAAAGGGAATATTTTCATGAAGCAAAGAACGAACTGTTACCAGTGGATTTTTATTTGCGTGAACATTTGTTTCTTTGGAACCTTTCAAGACTTGATTTAAGACTTTCTTTTTCTTTTTCTTGGAAGAAATGGACTTTGGGACATTCCTGGGGAGTATGATCTGCCCAGGACAAGTAGAAGTCATACAAGACAATGGTCATTTGGTAATTATGTTGTTTCCATGTTGTTTTGAATGATTCTGTTTAGTGTGAGTGTTAGCTTTGTGTATGCTAGGATGTTTTCTCTTAAATCCTATACTAGGTAGGGAATTCCCTGGTAGAGTAGGTTTAGTTTTATTTTCTAATTTTGTTTAAAATAAAATGTCAAACCTTAGGAAAACTAAACAAAGCTTTGAGTCTCACATTACTGGCCCCTCACAGATGGTAGCAGCTTTTTGTTACAGAGTTGATGCTGTGTGACCGGGTCAGAAGCATCTGAGTTTTTTAACAGTGTTGGAGGGCGGAGGGCCTAGAGAAAGTGGCCACAGGTTGGGTTGGGGGAAGAGAGAGGTGTTCCTGCCTAGCATGATCTCAGTTTTGCATGGTTTGAGTATGAGGTGGTTGACAGTCATCCTGTGCTTTGTTTCTGAGAGGCATGTTGTGAGGTCAGAGGAGGGTTGAAGGGGTCCTTAAGGATTTTGAAGACGATTTTGGGTGTAGTCTGCATAATTATAGCAGAATAGGCCATGGGATCTAATGAGTACGGGAAGGGGACTTAGGTATAGTTTAAAGAGCAGAGGAGAGAGAGAGGTACCCTGCAGCACTCTGTGGGGGACTCGGCAGGGGGTCAAGGAGAAAGGAGGCAAGTGTACAATTTGGGATTTGTCAGAGGAGAGGAAGGAGGATATCCACTTCAGGGATCTGTCTCTGATGCAGAGAGAGTGCATTCTGTCCTTGAGTGTGGAGTGGCCAATGGTATCGAAAGGCTGCCGAGAGATCTAGTAGGATTAGGGCAGCGCAGCCTTCCCAGTCTGAGTGTCGTTTAAGGTCATCCCAGATTCGGTCCCTCGTAGGGGTCTGAGGCCAGATTGGACAGGGTCGAGAATCTCGGATTCTGTGAAGTGGCACAGTTGAGAGTATGCTGCTTGGTCAGTAAATTTTAGCAATAAATCAGTAGTTTGAGATGGGTCTGAAGTTGGCTGGGATATGGGTGTCGACTGTGGGCTTTTTGAGCAAGGGCTTGATGTCGGAGGTCTTGAATTCTGCTGTGAAAATATGAAGATATGCTTAATGCTTTCACTTTCTTTCACTTAAGATTCATGAAAACAATTTTTTAAGGCGTACAAGAGTTAAAAGGGATATAGACAGGTTTTTTAAAGCGGGATCATTGAATTGATTAGGACCAGGGGAAAGGGTGCCCCATGTTATTCTTATTTCGTATGGTGATTTATTTCTTCCTTGTGTGCATAATATTTGTGTTTCCTATATGCTTGTATGAAAACTCAGGCTTGGATGGTGGGTTTTAAAACTTCAAGCAATTAACATATATATCCGTATTGGTCTGCAGAACTATGAGTAATGTTGCTAATGTTTATTTAGAAGTAAAGATTACAATGGTGGAGTGAAGGGTGTGGTAATGGAGAAGAGGTGAAAAGGAAAGTAATGTAAATAATGGTTTGGCAAGCTTTTTCACAGACACAATCATATGTGCAAAGTTGAGGATAGGAAAACTGAATACAGAAATGGTAAACACAGGTATTAGCCGAACTGTTCATTTTTAATAGTCCGAAAGGTACATTTGACCTCATTCGGCCAGTACCATTCGATCGATTATAAACTAACAATTAGGCTAATACATACCGAACATGTGGAGCGAGGTTGCGGCGGTGTCCCCCCGCCCCCCATGTTCGGTATTTGTTGGCCTTGTTGGGTTGCGGGGGTGTCCCCCGCTCCCTCAACATAGGAGGCGGAAGACTGAAAAAAAAAGAAATAGAAGAAAAAGGGACCCTGTTGCGTCGGATCCGACCCGCGTTAGAGGGCCGGATTTGACGACATAGGGGTGAAGGGGACATGGCAACAAGCAAACAGGTAAGTAGGGGATGGTGGGGGTGGGGGTTGCGCGCATTTTGGATTAGGTTTGTGAGTCTGATGATTGTTCGAATGCGAGCAGTTTTATTTCGAACAGTTTTCCGCAAACAATTATCAGACGATCAAACAACCCCAAACCGTAAAAACATACACGCCACCTTCGTTTGGGCTGAAGTGAAGTCGGGCTTGAGTTGTGCCGAGTCCAGTAATTTTAATAGACTGCCAGGTGACTGACCTACATAACTTCATTAATGCACGATGCAGATGGCCAAATAAGTTTTCAGTGCTAGATTGTTTTGTGCCAATACTCCCAGAAAGACAGACAATCGTTCGATGGCATCAAGGACCTTGAGTATGTTTCCTTGAGGGAAAAAGGCAAAAGGCTATACCACACAAGCCTAGTGGTGGTGGAGCCATTACATTAATGTGTATCGCTGAGCTAGAGCCAAGCCGGAAGCTCTGGCTTGGCTTTAAGTGACAAAGTTGAACCAAACTAGGTGCAAGAGTGGCATACATTTTCTGGTCTGGATATATTTTTGTACTGTGCCACAGTAAACAAATGTGTCCAGACTGGCCCACCAACATAGGCCAGTCTTGCCATGTAATAACAAAATGTACATAACAAAATTATTATTTTTTATATTGTGCTTTATGCCAGAGTCCAGCCGCTAAGCGTGTTACCTGGTGTCAATCCCATGCTCCTCCTAACTGCCTTATTTTCAAGACAAGTGCATTGCACCTGAGATAACCTCCCAGCTGTCAGCAGTAAAGCAGAAATTACCAATGTTTGCTTAACTCTTGATTCATGCCCATTTTCTAATTATGTGGTAAGACTGACCTACATTGGTGGGCCAGTCTGGATATCATTTTTACTGTGGAACAGTAAAAAACATATCCAGACTGCCGCGCCAAAGTAGGCCAGTCTTGCACGTAGTTTGGTTCAACTTTGTCGCCTTAAGCCAAGCCAGAGTTTCTGGCTTGGCTCTAGCTCAGCAAACAACATATCCAGACTGGCCCACTAATTTCGATCAGTCTTGCCACCTAAAAAAATGGGCATCAAGAGTAAAGCAAACATGAATCATGATGGCAATAAAAACATGCAATGTCATCTCCTGGCATACCTCCCCTCACGCTCACTGTGAGAGTGAGCGGGTAGTGTGCCAGGACGGGACATTGCTGCCCCACCCCCCACCTCGCACACCGCTCTTCCCTGCATGCAGAGGCAGGCCCACTCCACGGTACACACGCATGCATTAATATACATTAATTCATCCATTTCTCTCATTCAAACATGCATTCATGCATCCATTCATTTCTCCATTCACTCGCACACATTTACAGATATAAACACTCGAATGTACACACACACACATACATGCATTAAAAAAAAAAACATTCTCCTTACCTGCAGTGCCGGCACTGATGCCGTTTTCCATGGAGGCCCTCTGACTCCCACGCAGCATTAACAGGAACCAGAGAGAACTTTCTGGTTCCTCAGAGCATGTGGGAGGGAGACGGGTGGCCTCTTAAACAATGCCCAGGAAGACCTAAACGTGCCAGTAGGCACAGGAGCGTCCCCTAGGCATATTTAGGCACATTTAGGCCTTCAGGTCCACAGCCTGCATCCTCAATGGGTCAGGCAAGGCCGGGGAAGCAAAACTTTCCCAGGCTTTTCATGAGCTATTGGGCATGTGCACTGTGGACCTTAAACTGTCAAACGAAAACACTGTTTCCATTTGACAGTTAAAGCCAGCCCAGGAGCCTTTGGCAGCACTTTCCCTGGGCTAGCTTGGCTCATGCGTAATGGGCGATTACCGGGTCAGTGCCCTGACTTCCATTGTGAAGGAGCCGCCCCCGCTGGCATATGAGTCCTATATTGCACTCCAATAGTGTTCAATACCCTCAAAGAACACTTTGACCTCCCAGACTGCAAACTCTGGAATTACGTAACTCTCATGGTTGCTCTGGAGACTCTGGCACCTATTGTGCTCACGTTTAATGCAAAACAGCAGAAGGTTCAGAGTGTAAATTCTTGCAAACAAATGTTAATGGTTCCTTCAACATTTACTCACATTCCAGAAAGAAGGACTTAAAATGCTTTAGAAAAAAATATCAAATGGAGAAATTAACTTTATCCAATCTCTTGCAACGTATGGCTAAACAACTACAAATAACAATATACTGGATCCCTATACAGCTGGCTAACCTGTGAATGCATTCTAGTCACTGCAAATGTAACCTTCCCATTTCTGAACTTGGATGTGGTCTTGAGCACTGTGGGGTTGGACATTCAGAAGAACATTACAATTACCAACAAAGTCGCAATTACTAGTCACCTACTATGGGGCCTCTGAATGACTGGAAATCAAAAATCAGCACATTCACTCATTACTGAACTGCAAAGACTTTGTGGCTCCAAAAAATAATAATTCTGAAAAATTAAAAATACCTCAAAGGTTGAAACTCGTAGACTGGATCAATGCCTTGGCTACTCAAGCAAACATTTTAAGATGTCCTTTAGGCTTAAAGACAACTTGGCATTCTTTAATAAAAAACAGTACACAGACTTGCAACGTTACACACAATAAGAATGTTCATTATCTTGTACATCTCTGTGGTAGGAAGCTACATGTGTTCATTGTTCTCCTTCCGCCTAACCCCCAAAATAATCCTGCCGCCGTTATATTTAGTCAAACTTTCGATTTTTATAAACTGCCTTTACGTTTTTGACTTTCTACCCTGATTTTTCATTTTAACAACTTGATGGCTTTACATGCTGTGTGCAATAAAATAAAAAAATAAAAGAACGAGGTCGTGTTTTTTTATCTGTTCACCCCCCAGGATTAGCCAATACTTAGTTTTAGGCATTACTTTACAGTAATGAGTCTTGCCTGAAATAAGGACATGGGGCACTAGACTAATGCTAACATTTGAGATCAATGATCTACTCTCTGTAAATATTTGAGTGAAGAGGAACAAAAATGGAGGAACGGTGCTGGCCACTTCAAGAAGGGGTCATCAGCACACCCAGACAGTGAACATGACACCTATGTTATGTAGTGCCCCTCCTAAGAGCATGGTATCTCCCAGGAGCTAGTGGCAGTATCCACGTGACGTCGGTAATAAAAGGGACTGACCGGCTTCCTGCTCATTCCGGTCTGAGTATGCAGCCCTGGTGTCCAGTGTCTCATTTCAGCAGCACCATGCTGGTGCTGCGTAGCTGACAGAGGGCCTGGCTCCCCCAGGCCCTCCATCATGACGGTGCCCCTGCTGGGCAACGCCGTCCAGACTGATTACCTTCCTGCAAGTGGATCCCCTGCTGGGCAACTCCATCTGGCTCCTGCCGGTACCCCTGCTGGGCAACACCGGCGCCTGATGGCCGTGTCAGCCTGGGTGCCCCCAGGCCACATGGAGCCCGTGTGCCCATGGGCTAACTGGGTGCCCCCAGTCCTGGAGCTGTTGGCTGGGTGCCCCCAGCTATGGATGTCCCGTCGGGTGCCCCCAACGTCAGTAGGGTGATCTCTGCGACCCGAAGGTCTGCTGCGTGACCGCGGCATCTGTGTATTTGGGTGCCCCCAGCTAAGGATCCGCCCGGTCTGGGTGGCCCCAGACCAGGACATAACAACCTAACGTGAATCATCAAGTTGTTAACGAGATGTTGTGGGGACTGCACTCATTACTAGGGAAGGAAGGGCATCTGACAGTTGTGGAGTCGGGTGGGGGTGGGGCGAGCATGGGAATCTTACGAGTTTGGTGTTTTTATTTATTAATCAACATACAAAAGCAGCTTTAAGGAGTCACTTGGAAGCGTGGCAGTGGAGTGTATCAAAATGACTTTGGACAGCTGAATTATGGCATAAGCCTAAAGATCTGACCGAAAACACTTGAGGAATGTGCAATATTATGAAACGGGGGACGTCTTAGTTTATCCTAATAGGTCCAAAACCAATTTAGCTATCTGTTAAATGGGAACAACACACACACATTTCTCCTTATAAACCAGGGGCTGAAGAGATGTAATTGCTCCAATAAATACATTGGGCCTCATTACAACCCTGGCGGTGGCCGCGCTGTAAAACAGGCACTGCTGCTGCCGGAGTTGCATTTTTTCCGGCGCCCAGAAATGGGCAATTACCGGGTCATTACGGCCTTGCCAGACCCGGTATTTGCCCATTCCTGGGCGCCGGGAAAAATTCTTCCCCATTCCCATTTGAGCCCCATGGGGCTCAACGGAAAAGGGGATGCCGGATGCACAGGTACCGTCATCAACGGTGCCTGTGCATCCAAAATGCTGTGCTTGCGGTTGTGCAAGCACAACTCAGAGTTTGCCGGTCCGGATACAACGGTACCAGTAACCGTACTGGTACGATAGTATCCAGACCGGCAAGCTCGGAATGAGGCCCATTGACTGATATTAAAACAAGCTGAGTGACAGCACATGCAGGAGGCAGGTTTATGGTAGTGAAAGGCAATGTCCATGGTAGAAAAATGATTGTGATCAACCTCTGTGGGCTGACAACTGACTGGTCAGAATTGATGAGGATATTATTGGATCTACCAAGATTAATTTTTCAGTGAGATCCTCATAAGCAGGGGTGTTGCTAAGTCTGGAAAAGATCAGGGGCTAAGCTAATTTCGGGACTGGCGGGACTCAGAGCTAGCTATAGCATTTTGGTTGTAGCCCATGAGCTTCTATCCAGGGCTAAAACCAAAAGACCCGGGGCTATAGCCCCCTCAGCTGCCCCTCCCCCCCACCTAGCAACGCCTCTGCTCAGAAGGGGAGAGACTTAAACAAAACAGTGAATGCTCGGCTGGAACAGTTATCACGAAGTGGTAGGCACTATCCAAGTCAGTCATTTAGAGGTATAATCTAACAAACACATACACACACACCTGATATAAAACAACACACCTTTTTCTTGGAATCTACAGAAATGATCGAAGACAAAAATACATAATGAGAAATGACCGAATTTATTTGGTCTCATTAATTATGTATTTTTGTTCATTTTTATTAAAAATAGAGGTGGGGTGGTGTAAGGGGTCAAAGTAGGGGGAAGTGAGGGGGCGAAGGGGTCTCCCCCGCATTATTTATAAAACATCAAAAACAATTTGGTCATTTCCCAGTAGGTAATTTTTATTAGATAATTTCAAAGTAATCCCTTTTTCATATCGCTACATAGCAGCTGAGTGAAGGCCATGGGGAAGAGCAGTCTGCCAATGCAAATAACACTGAAACACTTCAGAAAAGATACTCGTCTCCAGTAATGTCTCTCGCACTATACTAACTTTAGAAATGAGTGCAGCTCTTTTTTAATATTCGTGGGCACACCAACTGAATCTGCTTGATCTGATTAAACCGTATTCCAATAACTGATAATCTCACGTATGTTCATGTTTTCAACATCTCATTAGTATTGACTTAGTCGACACGTTTCGTGTGCTTAAGGTGCTTTCTTCAAGGTCTTTTTAAGCCTAACAAAATTTTCTATGAATCATGATTTGTGTAAGCATGAAAGCAGTATATTAACTGGAATAAAGGGCAACAGTAGTGGATTGAGATAAAGTTAGCAGTTAACCCAAGTTAACATGCTAGTGCCAGGCTAATACAAACCTCGAGACAGGAATAATGCATGTGAGAATTAAAAAGCATTGAATACAAGCCCTTACAAATAAGAGATGTTGAAACATGACCAAGCATTAATATTTATCTGCAAAAGTGATCACTCCCTTTATGACCTAATCTATTCACCCAGACCAGGGTGAACTTACCTCTGGGGGACCAGACAAATGTAACCATAGGCAATTTTATGATCTTTTGGGTTGCTAAAATGGTGTTCAGGCTGCCACAGTTGCCCTCTGGATGCCTGGAAAGCATTTGAATCTGTGTCCTTGTGTGAGACACCTTAAGGTGTCTCACTTGCTAGCCCTCTGGAATCTGTCATCCAGGTGGCCCTGACACGGCCATCGCAATTGGTTCCACTTCCTGGGGGTGGACCAGTGAGGGAGGATCACCTGGATGGGGGGTCCTTTGGGAGTGGGAGTGGAACACCAACAGGTGAGACGTGGTGTCTCCCTTCTTTCAAAACCTTTTCCCCATCCTAGCACATAGGATATTCCAAAACACTGCCCCCACCACTTTCCGACATGAACACTTTCGCACAACATTCAGGACAATGGACTAACACCAGAGCCATTTACCTGACATGTCCCAATATAAGAATCAGGTAAAGGCAGGCAACTGACCAGAATCACACACACCTCACGGCCCTTTCCCTTCCCCACAGAGGCAAAAGGTGGAGCACGATAGCACAATACGAGCAAGGCAGACCGCACAACGTGAGAGCTAAATCAGCATGGCAGTTCAAGAGGAGGAGAAAGATGGTGCATACCGAGAGGGTGACAAGGAGAGAAGCAACCTTGCCCTTTCTGACCAAGGCCGTGAAACATCCATAGAAGGAATCAAAAGACCGCGAACAATAGCCAGCATGTGTTGCAGCAGATGTCAATAGTACACAAGACCCTCCTCTGCTGATTACCCGGCCAGGGAGGGACGTTTGTCTCTGTGGTAACAACCTTGACTTCAAAGTGAAAGAAACAAAGCGGTTCATCACAGCCGGTGAGTCGAGGGGAGCGTCAATAAGAAACCGAACTGTGTTGAACGGAAAGTAGCAAACGGCTAATTTGAACTGTGAAAGATTTAAAGACCTTTTGATGAAAAGGGAGGAAAACCAGCAACAGAGGAGTCAGGCACCACGTGGTTGCTCACGCAGGAAACTCTGGGGGCGATTACCCGATGGTAGAGACTACCATAACCAGAAGTCTTTAGGAAAAGGCAGAAAGAGGTCAAAGTGGTCATACCAGGGTCTTGTAAAATCATCTGCACAGTCGAAGGTCTTTGACCGACAGAGATGATTGTGAAGCAAAGGGAAATTAATCCTGCTTGGTGTAATTAGCGCATGAACAGTGTGTTGCAAAGGTTGGCAAAAGTGAATCCGGCAGAGGGATGCTAACAAGAAGGTGCGAAGCCTGAAGTCCCATGAACAGTGTGTGTGGAAGGAGTGAACCCGACCGAGGAATATCCACAGTGAATTATATGAAAAGACATTAAGATCTGTGAGTGCAAGAAGTATTGTAAGACCAGGGGAAGTGGATTGTCCCCCTTGGCATTTGGATCCGAGCCTCGACCGAAGAAGATCCAGGGGTGAAATGTTATCACCCAAGTCTATTTGAAAATACTTTTTGTTTGTCTGTTTTGTTGAATACATCAGGCCCTCAAAGCCAAAAGACTTTTTATTGAAAAGAGATTTAGCCATCGAAGAACCTAATAATTGGCACGGAACTGTGGCTCGTGCTGGAGAAGCTCGAGCGTGTGCTGTGCTCAGGAGATCCACTTTTGTCCCATGCTCCAAACGTGGGGAAGGGAGACCCCTGGCAATCACATCCTGACGTGTTATTTGTGAACACTTCTTTCTTTATTGAAAACGGTATCCCACACTCTTTCGGTAATTAGTTGTAAGAATTTGGCAATAGTTTTTTTTTTTTTTTTAGAATAGGCCTTTTACTTAGGCAAGACGCCACAAGGACTGCCTTGTTTTTCATTTGATGGTAGAAGCTTTCTCCCATCTTAGATTTAGGTTAGGTGTTTTTCCACCTTGCATTTACAGTTTAATAAACACCCTTGAACTGTGCTCACTTGTGTCTGTCTTCACTGTTGCCACAATTATTTCTTTACACCTTGGGACACATTATCTAAACTTTGCTGTTGTGCAAAAATGGAGCAAATGAGTTTAGCGACAATTTTGCTGCATTTATAATAAAGAACAAAGTAAACAGGTTGTCCTCTATTACTAATATCTAAAAATGCTTTCATTAGGGCAATAATGATGTGGACTGGTTTTGCACTGTCCCTGAGCAAACCAGTGTGGTTCATTATACTCTATTGCCAACGTTTTAAAATAATACAGATTGGGACAAACCCTGTTTGCTGGGGTGGACTGGGAACCAACAGTGGCCCTGTAAATAATTTTCAAAGTTGCCCCATATTACACCCTGTAAACAAGGCAACCCCCTGTAAGTATGGTGTGGGGGTTCTCATACATTACAATTTGGAATAATGGGTCCAAGCCCATTTGTCCTTATACAGGAATTAAAAAAAGATAAACATAACATAAACCGGGTATATAATATTTGTTAAGAGTGAGGAATAACATACTGGATGCTTTATAACGAAATCTTCACAAAAGAGGCCCAACGGGAAATCTCTAGAGCTCCCTGTAGGCCAGTCCAGAACTGCTGTTGGCTCCATTCCATATTACATGAGCAGCAAAAGTGTGCTAAGTGCATTTGCTACATTTTTGCCCAGGTACTAATGTTAAATATTCTGGCCCCTGGTGTACCCGTGGCTCAGACGCTTACGATCAATAACCATCCATTGGCTTTTATCAACCTGCCATACAAGCCCCTAAGGGTGTCTATTCATTTGAAGAAAGTAGGGGGACCAAGACTAAACTGAAAGGGGAAACCGCCCTCAGGCACCCATCATGCCTCCAACTCTTTGCTTTTTTCTATGCCACACCTTGCAGCAAACATGAGGACGACATGCACGGCCGCAGGGTTGTGGTCCATCAAAGTATCAAGCATTTTGATAAACGTCATTGACAAAAATACTGTCTCTTCAGAAACTGCAATGACATTTGTCTAGTGCCGCAGAAGTCACTGACATTTTTGGGGCGGTATCTGAGTTCTGGGTAAATCAATCAAGATTAGAGTTGCTACCCATCGCTAAACCTAACCCAAGAATGAGGTTAAGAGCTCAACTGCAGTGGACAACTGCACTATTAAAAGTCTTGGTACAAATCCATACACAAATGAAGAAAATAATATAATGCAACACCTTCCTCAACCTCTTCCTCCTCCTCCTCCGGCTCCCGTGCGCCTCGTGTTTTTTCTCCTCTCTTTACTTGTCCGCTCCAATGGAACGCAGTCCCGCTAGATGACTAAACTATCCCAATACATGAATACTTCAAAACCAGACTCAAGTTGCAACCATCTGCCCTGCGAAGGGGCTCCCCATCCTCCCATTTAACTGCGTCCCACGCTGGCTATAATATCACACTTACATGCTCAGCTGTATTACATGTTAATACATGAATATACATAATTTTTGCATATTCTAGCACTAGGCCAATCAATGTTCACATTCTATGCGTGTCTCTGTGTCCCCGTCCCAGGTCTCTGTATCCCAATATTGCCCTCCTCAACTACAGACAACTATTCCCGCTTAACCTCAATGTATTGTAAAGGCACCCTATCCTAGGACTGTCTCTGCCTCCTGTCTGTCATTCCCCTATACACCATTTCTGGTTGAAATTACTCCACATACCTAAATAAATACAAAAACAAACATACAAATAAATCCTAGATACTTTAGAGACACACAAAGAGCAATGGATCAAGCTCCCACTATTACCATTGGGTCAGAAAGCCCTTGCAATGATGATCATAGTGCCCCTATGTGTGTAGGAATTCACTAGCGTGGCATGGGTGCCTATCGAAGCTGTCTGACGTACTGCTTCATTTCAAATAATTTTTAGTTTTGATTATTGCATTGGAGTAAAACTAGGGAGGAGATGGTGTATGAGGAGGGACACAAAGCTAGTAGGTGTTGTTTGGTTATTTACCCACCTACTGACTGCCCATGGCCATGCTGATCCCTATGTCCACTCCCGCCCACTTCCTGCTCCTCTACATCCAAAGCACATCCTCCTGGGATCTCTTTGAGCAAGCTCTATCAAGGAGTAACATCAACCTCTGTGTTCAAAGTGCCTACCACAGTTATTTTAAAGCAGTCTTCTCTGAGTTAATGGCTTAATTGGAGCTTTAAATGTGCTACTGGTGCAATAAAAATGTCTTAACCAGGTGTGCCTGCAGCCACTTGTTTTATAAGCAGAGTGTGACCTTCACTGAAGTCTTATTAAATGCAAGCACCGGCAAAGCCAACAGAGGAAATAGAAATGTGCCAAGTACTGCAATTATATGAACAGTTGCTTACACCAGTTTGCAGCTGCTGCCAAAAATGGGCAGTTAATACCATCACGTGAGAGAGCGTGACAGTTGCCGAACCCATGTCTACAGGAAAGCCAAAACTGTTGTTATTGCCAACGTTTGTTTCAAATGCCTCAGATAGTGAGAGAAAATGGGATACAGAAAAATGAAATGCAAAACGTTTGACTTTTTCCTTCCCGTTGGTAACCTGCTATGTGTGTGCCAATTCTGTTGGAACACCTCTACAGAACACTGCACGTAAACGAAACAAACAGAATTTCGACCGAAAATTAATCGACTGAATGAGATGAAGGTAAAATAAAAAAAAAGCGAGGCAGTCGGTAATCGTTTTCGGTTTGGAGCTATTTATCGGTGCCCCACCCCCAGGTTTGTAATGAGGTAATTGAACATAGAATGCATGAAACCCCAACTCTCTACTACTTTGGTGTTTTATTTATATCTTCTCGAGCAACAAACGAGTTTTAAATGACTGTGAAATCTGAGCAGAAATGGAATCGGTCCTATACAAAGTTGGTGCAGTAGACTAAACAGTACTGAATTAGCTTGTTAATTTTACAGTTCTAATGTCTAATTCCTGACTTCAAAGCTTTCCAGCTAGCACGCATTCTGAAATCCCTTTAACCCGAGCAATGCAACTGGTCTGCCTTCCAAAATAGCCAATAACCTTGAAGCAAATAATACACAAAACCCTACCTTTCAAAGCCGTCCAGATGAACTTATTTCAGACGGACAGAGCACAAAATGGAGGTTACAGGAAGTCAAACAGAATGTAGCTAGGTTTGCTGCTTTCAGAGAACGATAAAACCCTACTTGTTCTGTGTGAATAACTACAGGAAGCGAGTCCACCACCACAGCATTTGCAAGCAAGGAAGTAAGACGTTGCAGACGCGCACACACACAACGAGAGAACACTCTTGCACAAGCCGCTGGTGCACAATTTTAACTGGCTGATAGGAAGTTCGACAAGACCAGCAGTTTAGTTTAATTTAACAACACGTGACACAACCTTTGAACATCTTCTTGGCACTTACAAAATAGGACATGATGTTATCATAAAATTGCACACCATGTAAGCGTTGTAGATTTTAAAACTAAACTAAGTCATTAGGAGGGAATCCATGTACTATTCTATCTATTTTCCTGCTCACATGTTTGATATGATATGATAGGGTATTTATAATGCGCTTAATACCCAGAGGTTTCTAAGCGTGGACCGGGGATCGAACTGTCATCTTGCATCCAAGGCGAGCACGTTGCCCCTGAGCTATCCACCCAAGACTGTACAATGAAGATTGTTGCATCCTTGAGACCTGTCAGTCTTGGGCTGATGAAGCGATGCATAAAATAGTGCTGTCCTGTACAACAATGATATTTAGCTCATATGGACCAAAAATGAAGGCTTTTCATTGAATGCTTGCACCCCCATAGTGCATTGTTCTGTGACACTCTGTAAAGGAGGTGAACATCAAGGGATGGCCACTAGAGGGTGTTGTGACACCTGTGGCTTATTAAGTGAAATGGCATACTTTACTCACATTATATGGAAGGGTTATTTTCAGATGTATTTGTTTAAATCCACCATGAACAATGATGGTGTTTGGTACACTTTTTAACAACATATCTTTTTACAAATAATTAACTGTTTTATAACAACCATTGTTAATTTTGCAACATCATTTATAAATTGAACAACTAGACCCCATCACTGAATATACTGCCATAAATCCAATTCCTCACTGTATATTAATTTCTGCCCACTCATTGGCCAACAGTCACATTCCAAACTCAAACAAAATTCTGTTTGTGGAGCTTTGAGGGTAGCAGCCGGCATATTCTGCAACAATGGTGCTGAGGCCGGAAAGAGTAAAAGGGAAGTAACCCCATCAACTGGACAGCAAGGGTTTTTACAGCCTCCCAGAAGCGGCCATGGTGGTACGTGGAGCCAACCCGAAGGGGACAGAGAGTTCCAAACAGAAAACGCATTGTCAACAGAAAGCACAGACACTAAGAAGATTTAGAGATGATGAGCAAACAAAGCTGTAGGAAGAGTACAAGGCCAGTTTCTCTGATGAAAGTGTGGCCAGTGCCTTACAAGGTATGATGATGTACCACGCACAAGACCTGAACGGAGATTCTCTTGTAAATTTGCAACCAGTGTAGGGAACAGAGAAAGGGGATGATGAGATCAGACACCATAATAGTGATTGTTGTCTAAACTGGGGCTGAGGTAGATGACCTGGCAGCTGACGAGAGCCTAATGTGGAGGGAGAGGACCCTGAAGAGGCCCAGCAAACAGGAGATGTATGGATGACAATCCAATTTATTACAACCCATCCAAAAACAATAGCAAAGAGCTTCTCCAGCTAAAACCCCACAATAACTATTCCCGGCCGCATGCTTTTCCTCTCCAATTCCGTCAACCATAGATCGCCGACAACCCAAGCTTTCCATTTTCTGCTATCCATTATATTCTCCCCCATATTAATTGCCAGATAGCATTCCACTTGCATTACACAAAGAACATGATTCCTGTCAATGGCATTAATTTCTAACCACAATGTTCAGAGGTAATCATAAATGATCTTGCCACTCAGTCGGGATAATGTTCACACAAGACTTTGAACCCTATTGCAGAGATCCCTCCGTTTTTCTGAAGAATGTGTTCCTTGGTCATATAGAAGAAGTTAATTATGCTTATATAGAACAATAGGGGTTCGAGGAATCACATCCTGTAATGGTGAGCAGTCAAATCTACAGACAATTAATTGGTCAAATAAGTATACATTTATTAAATCCAATACAATTAAAATATCCATAAGTAAAAGAATCAATTATGGAGAAATCTAAAAAAAACTTAAATAGAAATCTAAAGGGGTGACTGTATTATAGCAAAAGTCTAATACACTTTAATATGTGTAAAAATGGTACTTCAGACATATACAATTTATGTTCTAAACTGACGTGATATTGTCTGTGTTATTATAATTAACTTGTATATTGTATAAGCTATTTAGCCTAGACATTCAACTCAACATGTTTCAGTTCTGTTCCGATTGATGGTGAACATTCGTCAGGAGGTGGCAAACATATGGTCACTTCTTTAGAAACACACACAGTGTAGTAGCTCTAAAAATTATGTTTCGTTTCGGTCCTTGCTTGTACAACAGTTTACAGCTGCTATCGCATCACAGGCTGTGATAAAAACAAAAAGACAATGGGGGCTAAAAATGCTCAGTCTAAAGTCTGAAATTATCATTATTTCAATATTATCCAATAATAATGAGGAAAATTACATCGATTGGTTAGGTGGGTGAGGTGGTCTGTGAATGGAGGTCTTTTAGACACGTGCCGAGTACACTCTGTGGATACAAACAAATGAATGTATAAATGGATTATGAAAACCTGCATTGGTAATACACTACTTGCTTCATCTCTTATCTCTTCTATAGGGTAATTGAGAAATATAGAAACCATGTTACCTTTAAGGAGGGTCTTGTAACCGTTAATAATTCATCTGTAAAGGGTTCATTATACTTAACCATGTTCCAAGATTAGGAACTGTTGTGTCTTTGATACATATATATTAGCTACAATATTTTTCCAGTGAATGCCACCTCTGCCTTAATATACCAATAATTGGGCCCTTCTCCAAATGTCATTGGATTGATGTCCATCAGCTTCAATGCCTTAAACTTTTATCATTAAAGACCTATCAACAAATTATGGTAAATGGTGAATCTGTTTCCGCCAACATCCTAATATTATTGTTTATGATTACCTCACAGTATGAAGCATCCTTGTTCACCTCAACCACTTGAAACACAGTTCTTTACATTCTTTCACCCACATCCAAAATTCATACGTACCCTCAATTCTCCATACTGATGACCATGTACCCTTTATCCACAAAAGCTACACTCACTGCTAACTGTCAGGAATATCAGATTTATTGAAAACATAGGGGGAAGGGCACTCAAAGCGGTTACAAGAGACAATGGGTAACCTCTTTAGAATCCTCTGAGAGTAGTAATTCTGGGGATGAAGTGAATAATCAAAGTAGGAAACCACAAGACAATAGAAATCTGATCACCTTTTATGGCACAGGAGCACTGAAGGGCAGGACATTCTATACACAGAAGAATTACCCGATTTGCCTGGACCAGCAGCCCTTGGTGATCTTCAGGATGAGAGGCAGGTGTACAGTCAATCAATATTCCAACATTTAATTGTATCCATCACTGCTTTGGACAAGGCTTTGAGATCTCTCCAATTGAAAAGACTATCCTTTCTCCCAATACAGCAGACTAGCTGTTAAAATATGGAGATTGAGATTAAATAATTTCTAAGAAAGATGTGATTCGAAATATTTGTTGCCACAGTTCAGAGCGCAGCACATGTAGATATGTCAGGATTTAGGAACCTCTCCACCTTTGCCCTACCTGATGCCTCTATAGTGTCAAAGGTCCTCATGTTTAAAATTAGATCCTAGAGAATAAATGTACAAAGCAAGAATGAGGGGCTTTAAAGACACTAAGAATGAATTAGGATATTACTATTAAGGTGGTAGATAAGGGGTGGAACTGCAGTGAACCTCTCAGAGAAAAACGATAACTTGCGAATCAGCTAGTCATTAATGAGGAACATTTTGAAGCCATAAAGGGAGACCCCAAAGCTGTCATCAGTTGCCTTAACACAAATGCATGGAGGCAATGGGAGAAGGCTATATACTAAGTAAGGAAGTTGACAGTGACGGTGTTCCATTTCTTTGTGTGCCGAGGAATTGGAAAAAGAAGGGAGAGTTCTTCAAGGAGGTGACCACATTAAAACTGGGATATCGCTCACACTTAAATGGTCACCCACACCAGCAAGCACCGTATAAAAATATAGAATTTCACTTGGGGCCAAAAGTGAAGGAACAGAAAGAAGACAGGTGGTCATGTCATGTGATGGCAGACGTCTAACAAAAATGAGGGAGCCCCCCATTGAGCCCTGCTGAGGCCCCTCCACCCCCCAAGCTCCTTGAAGATGCTATTCTGCACCACAGACTCTCAGGCCACCTGGGCCACAACTCATTCCTAATGATTATGATGATAACGCTGCTCCAGCGGCATGATACGGACAGCACTGATGTAACGTTGATGTAACATAAAAGATGTAACATTTTGAATCAAATGGTGCAGCTTACACCTAACATAGACACAAGGGATGTCGGGCCTGAACGCTGGCACTCCCATTTATTAGCCGCCATTGTATGCAGCCAATAATATTATAATGCAAATGTCAGTAGTGGAGGCAGCTTTTGGTTGCTGGGGGCGGGCAGCTCCAGAGGGGGCACTGGAATTGTAAATGGTTCAAGGTCAGTGGTGCCAGATGAATACCTTTAGTGCAGGGGCATTAACATCTTCCACGTGAGCAAGCATGGCAAGAGAGCCCTAAGTGGTGTAGGGAAAATCGGGTGTTTCTTCTGTGAACATTTTAAAAATAATCTCTTGAAATAGCGCATTTTACAACATATATTTGAAGACAAATGGGTTAAACGTTTTATACCTTACAATTGTTTCTCCATGGTAAAGCATAACAATTCTACAACATTATATGTCACAAACAGTACACAGGAGCATTTGCCATTTTCATGATGACCGAGTTCATAACTTATGCCATCATTGCTGTTGTAAACCATTTTTATGCAGCTGTTCACACAATATATATCCCAGCATTGTCAGTGTAAATCATTTCATTAAGCTGTGTCCATAATAAATGCCAGCATTCCTAGTGTAAAGCACTTTGATTTTGTAGCCACAATCTTTGCCATTATGGTCACTTTAAATAACTTGTATGAAGCTATGAGCCCCTAGGATTGTATGGTTTCTGTAAATCACATTAATGACACCACAGCCACAATCTTTTCCAAAATTCTCAATTTAGCAACTTGGATGATGTTGCACAAAAACTATAAGCCAGCATTGCCACTATCAATAACTTCCATGATGCAGCCCCCTTGCCGCCAAATGCCTGAATGCTTTGCGCACACCAATACATCACCCACACACACATCCTCACAAAAACATTACTCACACAATAAATCAGATGCAAGAAGCACATACATGTGCAGCAAGGTAAGAACCAGAAGACATGCCTTCTCTGCCTACACCTCCAGACTCTGGAACCTCCTCCCTGTCAAAACCAGATGAACCCCCTTCTTTTTAAATTCAGGATGGAGCTCAAGACCCTCCTTTGAAGGAATGGCTTCTCCCTAGTGCCTAGGTCCACAGCCCTCTATCCACCCAAACTGAAGCTGGGTGATCTGCCCCCCATTTATTCCTCTGGTTACTTGCAGACCCCATGGTCCCAAATTCCCCGCTCTCCCCCTCTCATGTTGTTAGCTCCCTGCTCCCCTGTATTGATCCCTTGCACTTTGCTTCTCGCACTCAATTGCTTCCCAAAGCTAGGTCCACGCTCAATAAATATAATAATTATTATTATTATTATTATTATAATAATTAGGAGGCACCGCAAACATATATTTTGGGTCACATAGCATGATCTTGGATGGTCTTGTTTGAATCCCGTCTGCATATTGTAAATACCATTATCTGGTTCAGTTTGTAAATATATCACTTTATGAATAAAATATTCTCTCACTCATTATATAAACGATCCAGTAAGAGAGTACATTTCCATCATTCTGCGAATACATCTTCTATGATAAAGGGTATGGGGATAAATTCCCCAATAGCTCCTGGCTGCTTTGCATAAAAGCGGAGAACATTTTGGGAACATAAAAATGGATATATATTTTTATATTTAACACATGTCTGTAACAGTGTGCATACTTAATGCTGATATCTGTTACTTTCAGTACATAACTTAAACTATACATAGGCCTTATTAAGAATCACAAGATAAGAAAGCAACTTCACTCATCGCATTGCAAGGGCAAATCCTAATCGAGTTTAACATATAGACGCATTCACGTGCAGTCCCCTTGTGTAGATGATCTGAGAAGATAGTTCCTATATATGTTTGTTATACTCATGTAAGCATGCAATCATTTTGCGTGCACAATGCACAGCGGACTAGGTTTTCATGTGTAACAATACACATCTTAACAGTAAAATATCTGCAAAATATGAGACATGCATTGCTTTTGGTGTGAGGCTTGGACTAGGCAGAAAACGATTTTTCATTTAACTGCTTGCATTTGGAAACAACAGGCCTCACTATGACCCTACCGGTCGGAAATAATGTGCCGGTAATTCCGTTTACCAGCACGTTTGCGGAAAGGCAGAGCACAAGTGTGCCAGTACGGTGCCTAATTTACCTCCAGCCAACAGATCAGGCACCCCACCGGCAAACAACAGCCAGTATGACCATGGCAATGGGGATTTACCTACCATTGCCGGCACCTGTAACATGCCGGTAATTGCGACATATCTGGTGCTGGTAATGGTAGGTCAGTTTCCCGGTATTCTGCCGGAATTACCGGTGGGATACCAGCAAACTTATAATGAGGGCCAATGTCTCTGGTTTCATGAGCTGGGAAAAGCTGCTTGTTACTGTGGTGTCTTTCAGGGCTCCCCCCCGGGTGAGAGAGCCTCATCTATGCCAGTTCATGATGGGCAGCTGCTGAGACACATCCCAGGGAAAGAGCTCCTCTGGCGATGCTCCTTTCCAGCATTAAATATCATCCTTAATGTCAGATGAACCTGCAGAAGGTGTTATTTTATGTGTCCAAGAATACCCGGATGGCAGTGGACATCTTTCTTTGTTATCCCCTACGGTGGGTTGAGACTTTGAGGCGTGCCGAACCATTCCCACCATGGACTTAGCCTCTTTGATGGTGACTGGGTAGACACAGCGCTCTCTCTGAGGTGTCCACCACTGAAAGCCTACAGTGGGAAGTGAGGGTTATGGCAAACCACAGAGCTGAGAAATAAGAAAGGACTGGTGCTCCCTTCACCCTGTTAGACAGTGTGGTGGTTTTGTAGAGAATGCTCAGACAAGGTGTGTCTCTAAACCTCATTCTGAGGCACTTAATATCCCTGGAGACTCCGCTTCTCTGCCCTAGGGGGCTTGTTGCAGCGTCACGTGACCATGTGGGACGTCATAGGGTTGCCAGGGTGACGAGACAAGTTTTTTCAAGGATGGCCACAGGTCAGCAGACCAGAATTGCCAGCCTTGTGCCGCGTGGTCCGCCACAGTGAAAGTAGTATTTTGACCCCTTGATATTTTAATAAATGTAAAGGTATTCCTCTTATATTCCAAGGGTGATCTCCCAATACATCATGGCCACAGAGCCGATGTCACATGCCGACGCCGGCCAGCGTGCGGTTGCCATGGAAACTGACAACGAGCATTATTTAGGATGGACGCAGGGCGCCTGACCGCGGTTGCCGGTCTGCTGGCCCGCGCTCAGACTACATCATAACTCAGGGTAAGTAAGAGTGGGAGACCAAGATCAAGTTTGAAACTTTGTGCAAAAAATTGGTCTTAAAGTATGTGCGTAAGCCCATTCCTTGGGAGTTTTGTTTAAAATGTACAGCACAAGATTTCTTTAAGACAGTGATTAAAATTATTGATTTCTTAATTCATAAAGGAGGGAAGATTTTCTTGAAGGACATAGTCCGTTAGGAGTGCATGAGGGTTTCCCATTGGCAACAACGGGCTTCTTTATTGTTCTCAAGTGTAAAGTCTCCTTTGGCCTGGGGACGATACCCTCGTGCACCTGTAACTTGAGAGAAAGGGCTAGCTCAGAGATAGCCAAAAGTGTGAACCAGTTATCTTGGCATAAACCCGCTGTTGCTCCTCCATTTCAATTTACTGCAATTTTGAGATATTAACGTTTGCAATGCATCTATGTGCCACTCTGTAAATAATAGGAACGTTATTAAGAAGACTCTTTTTTTTTTCTCCAAAGTTGTGGCCTACCTCCCATTCATTTTCCCATAGACAAACAAGGCCAATTATTGCCAAAGCGCACACCCCAAACTGCGGAAAGAATTTTGGACCAGGTCCAAAACAACTTGGGCATGAATCATTGACTCGCTATCCATGCGTGGTTTGGGGTTATTCTGTGCAGTAGTTATTTAAATATTAGACGGAGAAGGGGGTGACCCCTTCTCAAAAATGGATAGTTATACCTGCCATGGTGCATTGCAGGATCATGGTTTTCAGAAATGAACAAGCCACCATCTTGTTTTTTTCTTGATGCGAGAGATATTCGAGGTTATAGTCAAGGATATGGGGAAATGAAACGCAGGAAAAACACTATTTGCAGGTCAAAAACATGCAAATGCCATCAGGCTAGATGTGGGGGTGGCTAGAGGGCACCAAGTGAAATTATGGAGTTGGAGGGGGTCTAGAGACTGAGTTTGCAACATGAAGCTTTCTGTAGCCTCGGCTACAGCCACAAATAGCCGACATCTAAAAGCAAACGGTGTCAGACACAGCGTATGTTGTGGGGGGAAAGGCAGAGGGCAGGCGGAGGGGAGCAGGCCATCTGGGATTGGGGGAGCTGGCACAGATGAGGGGGGTGCTTGGTGAGGGCCTGGGGGGGGGGGCAAGAAAGCATTTATTCTCCCGCCATTTTTCCAATATTCGCAGTTATAAAGGACTATGGATTGCCGAGGTCAATACCAGCATGTGATTTGTAATGTCATCAGTGTTCTCATACAACATGTAATTAGTGATGTCATCAGTGATGTGTTCTATTAAGTCTTAGGCTTTATAGGCTGAGCAACAGGGGTGCGAAGTTAAGGTGGCTTTAGCTGAATGTCAGGGGTTTTGTTGCGTTAAGTTCTCACCTTACCGTCCTTCGGCCATGGCCATGGCCAGTGGCCAGTGGCTGCAGCTTTCAGCTGTGCCCACTGCATATTTTACATTAGTAACTGGACACTAGCCATGGTCTTCTCCCATGCCCACTGTATATTTTGCCACAATAAGAGGACACTAGCAATGGCCTTCACCCATGGCCAGTGGCCATAGCCTTTGGCCATCCCCCCTGTATTTTATAGCAAATTAAGGGGCAGTAGCCACCCACAGCCTTCGACCATGATCATTGTATATTTTCAAACACTAACATACGCCTAGCCATGGCCATCGGCCAGTGTATATTTTACAGCACTCATCGGCCATAGGCAGTGGTCCCAGCCTTCGGCCGTGCCCACGGCATATTGTAACACATTAAGATGCCACTATCTATGGCCTTTTCCTCCATGGCCAGTCACTATGACCTAGGGCCATGACCAGTGTACATTGTACAACACTAACCAGCCACTAGCCTTTCGGCCTTGCACGGTATCCACAGCCTTGGTCATGGCAAAGGCCTCAGCCTAAATTGTTATTTAGTTAATCATAGCTTTTCTTAGCTAAATCATAAATTATATTATATCTGATGCCATCACAGATGTAATCTGTGGTGTTAAATATCATGTAAACAGTGATGTCACGAGTGAATCGATCAGTGATGTTATGATGTAATTAGTAATGTCATCATTGTGGTCATAGACTGCAGAACTGGGGGTGCCAAGTTAACGTGGCTTTCACTGAATTTCAAGGGTTTTGTTGCATTAAGCTCTCACCTCATTTATTAGGCAACATGGCTTGAGGGGACTGGCACCTTCCTCACTTTGAAGCTAAGCAAGGTCGGTCCCGGTTACTGCATGGATGGGAGTTCTGGATGCCTATTTCCAGTGTATGTACTACAAATATCCATGGCTATGCGTAGTCTTATAGCCAGGAAACCGGCTGGAAAAAAACATGTTTTTTGCCCCCCAGCCCCTCACCAAGTGCCCTCTTCGTCTGTGCCAGCTTTCCCCAATCCCCAGATGGCCTCCTCACCTCCCATGCCCTCTCCCATTTCCCCCGCAACACACAGTGTTTCTGTGACACAGTTTGCTTTGAGATGTCGGCTATTCGCTATTCACTAGTCCATAGACCTCCCTCCAACTCCCAAAATCTCACTTGGTGTCCTCTTACCCCCCACCACTTCTAGCCTGATGGCAAGTGCATGTTTTCTGACCTACAAATGGCTTTTTTCTGCATTTCAATTTCCGATATCCTCGGCTATAGTCACGGCTATCGCTCGCATCGAAAGAAAAATAGATGGCGGCTGTTTCATTTATAAACACCCGGTTTCTTGGTAATTTATCTGAGATATAGCCATCTATTTTAGAGAAAGGGCACCCCCTTACTCCATCAAATATTTAAAAAACTACTGGGCAGAATAACCCCAAACTACAAAAAGGACTCAAGTCAACGCTTCATGCCTTAGTTGTTTTGCACCTGGTCTAAATCCGTCCAGCAGTTGGGGCTGTGGGGTCTGCCAAAAATGTAGCAGGTTACTCACCGTAGTGACCACCTTACTCCTAGTCCATAGTCCCCTTTCCTCCATACTTATGGGACATCTCTATGGGACCGGAGCACTTTGTAAAAAGCATCCACATTTTTTTCAAAAATGTGTCCCTCCTCCCTTTCCTGAGCGGGGCCTGGCACGCGGCCGTAACCCCGCCACCTTGGCTCCGCCCCGCGCATCGCCCATCAGTCCTTTTCTATCGCAGGGTCAAAGACCCATTAGCAATAACAGAGGAACCTTATTAGAGGGGACGGCGGGCGTGCGGGCGTATGGAGGAAAGGGGACTATGGACTAGGAGTAAGGTGGTCACTACGGTGAGTAACCTGGTAATACTCCTTCGTCCCGTCCCCTTTCCTCCATACTTATGGGAGATTCCCAAGCACTCCTTACAGGAACTATGGGTGGATGGAAATACCCCTTACTGAAACAGGTTCTTCAGCACAGCCTGGCCAAACTGAGCGTCAGCTCTAGAGCTCATATCGAGGCAGTAATGCTTACAGAAAGCAGATGGGGAGGCCCAAGTAGCCGCTTTAGCGATGGACTCCAAGGGAACATACTTCTGAAAAGCAACCGCGGCTGCCTTGCCCCGCACCAGGTGTGCATGGATACCTTTAGGAGGTTTCAGCTTTTGGGCGGTGAAAGATTCCGTGATACAGGCGGCAATCCATCTGGAAATAGATGCCTTAGATGCCGGCCTGCCCTGAGGGTTACCGAAGGTCACAAAAAGTTGGGAAGAACTCCGAAGCTCGGAAGTCCTGTCCAGGTAGAACTCATGAGCTCTTCGGACATCCAGGCAGTGTAGAACCCTTTCCGCCTCCGAGGCAGGGTTCGCAAAAAAGACCGGAAGGGAAATCGACTGATTCAGATAGAATTCGGTCACTACCTTTGGTAGGAAAGCTGGGTTCGTCCGAAGGACTACCTTGTCCTTATGGAAGACCAAGAAAGGATGTTCCACCGACAATGACTGGAGCTCACTCACTCTCCTCGCTGACGTAACGGCGACCTGAAAGGACACTTTCCAAGATACGTACTTGAGGTCAACCGTAGCCATTGGCTCAAAGGGTTTATGGCACAGCGCCGTCAGGACTACATTTAGGTCCCAAGGCGGGTGCGGACTACGAACCGGAGGGTAGATGCGTGTCAAGCCAGCAAAATGTCTCTTCACCACCGGGTTAGTTAAAGAATAACCGGTCTGTAGAGAGGTAAGCGGAAACCGCTGAGAGATAAGTCCTGCAAGACAGAACATGAACCCCTGACTCTGCTAGGGAGGATACGAAGGACAGTACCGTGTCAATAGTTGCCACCCTCGGGTCCAATTCTTTCTCCAAACACCAATGACAGAACCTGAGCCATTTACTCTTGTATTGGGATCTGGTCGAGGATTTCCTGGCTGCCTGGATAATGCGCATGTTATCCGCAGACAAACCCAAACGCTCTAGAGACGTGAACTCAGGCACCATGCCAAGTTGAGCGATTGTGGGGAGGGGTGCCACATCTGCTGTTCCCCTTGGTGAAGAAGATCGGGAGTTACTGGTAACCTGATCGGCGGACACACAGACAGGTGTTGAAGTTCTGGAAACCAAAACCTGGCCGGCCACTACGGAGCTATCAGTAGAAGAGAACAGTTGACAGAGCTCTTCAACTTCCAAATTGCTCGATGAACTAGGGGAAGAGGCGGGAAGGAGTAAGCACTCATGTTGTGCCATGGAATCTCGAGAGCGTCCCCCAGAGAGGATGCTCCGAGCCCCCCTCTGAAGGCGTACTGAAGAAGCTTCTTGTTTACCGCCGTGGCGAAGAGGTCCACCTCCGGTGTGCCCCAACGCGAGAAAATCCATGAGAGGATCTCCACCTTCAACTCCCACTCGTAGCTGACCACTGTCCGCCGGCTGAGGGCATCCGCAGTGACATTCAGCTGGCCCGGGATGTGCACTGCAAGCAGCCAGACCCCATGAAGCACGGCCCACTCCCAAATCTGGATGGACAGGTCCACGAGAGGGGGAGACTTCGTTCCCCCTTGCTTGTTTATGTAATACATTGATACCACATTGTCCGTTCTTATGCGGACCACCTTGTTGACAATGAGCGGTCTGAACGCCTTGAGCGCCAGAAAGATCGCCAGAAGCTCCAAATGATTTATGTGCAGGTGCTTGTCCTGAGGCAACCAGAGGTCCGAGACCTGAAGAAGATCTAACGTCGCTCCCCACCCCAAAAGGGAGGAGTCTGTCGTGATCGTCACCATGGGGGCTGCGACTTGAAACCCTGCGCCCACTGACAGGTTGCTGAGAGATGTCCACCAGACCAGGTCCACTCTCATGGAATCCGGAATCATTATCCGCTTGGAATCCGGGTCCACAGCCTGACACCAGGAACTCCTAAGAGTCATCTGGGTCCGTTTCATTTTGAGACGAGCAAGAGGAAGAGCCAGTACACACGAGGCCACGAGGCCCAGAAGCCTCTGGAACCACCAGGCCGACATGCTCTCTGACTGCGCTAACATCTGACACGTGGCCAACGGATCCGCCATTCTGTCCCCGGTCAGATACACTCGGCAGTCGATCGTGTTCCAACGAAAACCCAGGAAAGTCAGGTCCTGTGAGACCGTCATGGAGGATTTCCGTCAGTTCACCGACAGCCCAAGATGGAACAGGAGCTGAAGGAGAGACTGGAGGTTGCCCGCTGCTGCCAACAGACAAGGGCAACGTAGGAGCCAGTTGTCCAAATAGGGATACACATGGATACCCTGGAGACGAAGATAGGCCGCAATCACCGACATCATCTTCATGAAGACACGCAGCGCCGAACTGAGGCCAAAAAGAAGCACCCGAAACTGGAAGTGCTCGTCTCCCAAAGAGAAGCGGAGGTATCTCCTGTGTGGATTCCAAATCAGGATATACATGTACGCATCCTGAAGATCCACCACGCTGAGCCAATCGCCCATCTGCAAAGAGGAGCGAATCTGACCGGGCGTGATCATCTTGAATTTCTCTTGGGGTAGGAAAAGATTGAACTGGGAAAGGTCTAGGATGGTGTGCAGGCCAGCCTGGTTGGGTTTGGGCACCGTAAACAGCCGGGAGTAAAAACCCTCCCCTCGCTCCCCAAGGGGAACGGGTTCCACAGCTCTGAGGTGCAGAAGTTTCTGAACCTCGGCCTTGAGGGAGGGTGAGCCCGACAGCTGAAAAGGAGGGTTGAGTGGTGGGTAGGGGGTAAAGGTAAGCGGAAGCCCGCTCGAGCGACTAACAAGACCCATCTGTCTTCTGTGATGGTCTGCCACGCCTATCAATGAGACGCAATGCGTCCTCCCACCGGGGTCTCGTGCGTGGAAAACTCTCATTTGGCAGGCTTGTTGGTGGCGGTGCCACCTGAAACTGATGAGGAGGCTGAGGAGCAGGAGAAAAACCGCGTACGCTGTTGTCTACGACGGTTATTCCCCGCAGGAGTATCCACTCTGCGAGATTTGCGGTCGAGGAAGCCCCTAAAACCAGAGGAAGGTCGACTTTGCGACAACGGCCTTTGAGACTTGAAGGGAGCTTTAACCAGAACAGACAATGATTTAGCCGTCTGAGTGCTATCTTTGGTTTTGGTGAGCTCTACATCAGTAGAAGAGTGAAAAAGCTCCTTACCATCGAATGGAAGATCCAGAACCTTGTCTTGCACTTCCTTCGAAAACTTAGTGGCATGCAGCCACGCTTGCCGCGAGGTATCAACCCCAAGCATCAGACCCCGAGCCGAGGTGTCTACGTGATGAGCCGCAGCCTCCAGGAGATCCTGGGCCAAGACCCTGGCATCGGAAAGGCCCCCTCTGAAATCTTCCAACTTCTCGACCGGAATGTGCTCCTCAAACTCCGACAGACCTCTCCACATCCGCATGTTAGCTCCTGCCAAAATCAATTCTGCATTGGCCTGCCTGAGCTGTAAGGCCGATTTGGCAAAGATTTTCCTCCCTAGGGAGTCCAGGAGCTTGTCCTCCTTTCCCAAGACCTGAGTAGCCGTCGCGGAGGAGGATGCTGCAGGCCTGGATTGCAACGTAGCTGCAGCCACCACTGTAGAGGAGGGAGGCGGACAAGATGACAAGGCCACTTCTTCCGAAGAATGTACCCTGCACCTCGCGTCAATCTTTTTATTGACAAAAAGTCCCAAGTGTGGCTTTTCCCAAACTCTTCGGACCTCGGCCAGAACGTCCCTCTGCAAGAACAGGCCGGTACGCTCCAAAGGAGACAAGGTGAACGCCCCAGAAAGCACGCCCTCCTGCGGAGCGGGTGCCTCGGGCACCGGAACATCTAAGAAACTCATCATGTCCAGCACCCGGTCATGGAAAGCTCTGATAGAGCGGGGGAGGTCCTCGTTGTCCTGATCGCCTTGAGGGTCATCTGGCAGGTCAGGATCCTGCTGAGCCGTGTCAGGCACTGCCTTGTCCACTGGGGACAATGGTGGCAAAGGCGAAAACGCTGGGGAAGGCACCACGGGCAAGGGAGGTGCCGGCGGGACCACCAGCAGAACGGGTGGAGCCGGAGGCGCAGGTGGACATATCTCCTTGAAAAGCCCTTTGAAATATTCCCTCATGGGGTCGGTGCGCATAAGCGCTTGAAATTTACCGAAAAAGGCGTCCTCAGGAGATTGTTTCGGAACCTGAGGAGGCCTCTCATGAGGTGGACAAATCCAGGGACGTAACGGGGAAGGGTGCCACAGCGGCCCCTCCACCGACGTATCCACATAAATCAAGGGAGCCGCTCCCGTGGGCAATGAAACATTGTGCGGAAGAGGCATTCGGGCGTTCCAATCATAAACCGGCCGGTAAGGATGCGCACAAGGGACCTTAGGTTCACCCGAAGGACCGAACCCTACACCAGGGGCCAATGGCGTAGTTGTAGGGGTAGTACCTAAAATGGCCACCGTGGTCGTGGTGGGAACGGACGCCATTTTGTCCTCATCTGAGCGGAACTGCGGCATGTGAGGAAGTGAGGCAGGGGTCCCCGTCGATGGGTCAGGAGTCTTAACTTTAGCCTTAACATAAGGAACCTCGGCAGAGCCGGTACTATGAGGCCTGGAATGTTTCTGCGACATAGCAACCGCCAACTGAGCCTTCGAAGGAAGGGCCTCGGCACTGCCGGTAAAAGAAGAAACTTTCTTCTTTGCCCCCTCAACAGATCTGGTGTCACCACAAGAGTGGGAACGGTGAGCAACCGCTTTCACCGACAGGGCCTTGCCCGGCCCCTCAGAACTGTTGGTAGCCTTTGCCTCTGTACGAGGGACCTCGGACCTAGGCCCGGTAGAAGCCTTATCGGCACGTGCCTCGAACATCCGTTCAGTAACCTCAAGCTCAGCCAAGACCTCGGGGCGCACCCCGGTTTTGTTTTTGAGGGAAGCCGAAAGAGTGGCCTCAGAGCAAGCTCCGATACCCCACGACTCAGTAGAACTGGGTCTACAAACAGCCCCCACAGGAGGGGCCTCGGAGCGTACTCCGGTGAACGCAGGCCCCTTACAGAGACCCTCGGAGAAAACTCCGGAAGAATTATTAGGCCCGACAGGCACCTCAGAGCGAACCCCGGTAACAGAGCGATCAACGCCCCTCCCGGCCCGAGAGGAACCCGGAAAGGTATCCCCCGGCCAGGGTGCTCTGAAAAGTAAAGAACTTACCAAGCGTTTTTTCTTCTCGTCGATGAACGCCTGAAAATGAGAAGGAGGAGTTTGTCCGAACACCTCCTCCCACCGCTCCAACCGACATTGAAGTGCCCGGACCGAAAGGGAATCACAGTAAAAACAGGAGTCCAACGGTGTTCCGGACCCAAACACTCTAAACAAAGAGGATGGGGATCCGCCCTCGCGAAGCGACGGTGACACAATGAACAGTCTGGAAAATCTAGTTTAAAAAACATGGAGCCTCATCACGACTTGGGCGGTAACGCCGGCAATATTAGCGCCAGCGCTATCTGCCCTACCGCCGAACTCCCCGGCGCTAATAGCGCCAGATCACAAGTTCGGCGGTAATGTTAATCCCCATTCCCCATTGAGCCCATTCGGGAATGCCCCATTCCCCATTGGGCTCAATGGGGAAATTTTGCGCTAATAAGCGCGAATTTTCGGTGGATTTCCCCCCAGCTCAGAGCTGGGGTGAAATCCGCCGAATTCCTGATTTGGCGGACCCTTAAATCCAGCAGTAATAGCGCTACCGCCGGATTTAAGGGTTACCGCCAAAGTCGTGATGAGGCCCATAGACTAGTAAACGAACGCTAGCGAGAGCCAGAGAGGAAAACAGGAAAGAAAGTCTTCCGAGGATGCAAGTGCGTCCGGCCCCGATCGTGCAGAGAAAAGGAATGATGGGCGATGTGCGGGGCAGAGCCAAGATGGGCGGGGTTACGGCCGCGTGCCAGGCCCCGCACAGTAAAGAGAGGAGGGACAAATGTTTGAAAAAAATGTGGATGCTTTTTACAAAGTGCTCCGGTCCCGTCCCACAGGATGGAGAGATGTCCCATAAGTATGGAGGAAAGGGGACGGGACGTAGGAGTATTACCTTTTTTGTCTATGGGAAAATGAATGGGCCCCAACTTTTTTTGTTTTCTTAATAACCTTTTAATTTTATTTGTCAACAAATCATTCCCAGGATGTGCAGTTTGGGGAGGTGGGGTTGAGCGGTTGGGGTGTGTTGGGTGGTCAGGCATACCTAGTTGTCTTCACAATTTCAACCAAATCCGTTGCAGGAGTCAAAAAACATTAGCAATTCATTTTTTCGGGTTTCCTATGGGAGTTCGACTCACCTTACCTATAGGGCGGCAACCACTGCCCTATATATATATACAAAAGTGTATTTTTAAGGACTAGATTTAGTTGGCTCACACCACTTATCATGCATTGAATTTTTTTCAAACTGGAAATAATACACAAGAAAAACACTAAGAACACAAAACCAAAATATACATTGCATCAGAAATGATTGACAGCATTTTGCGATCGATCAGCTGAGGAAAATGGTGGATGCACTTACACCATGGAAACACAAGTTCACATAACTTCAGGTGAACTGCTCTACTTGCATGTCTGATGGAAACATGACTCAATTAGGATGGAGAGATGTTTATAAAATCTTTTTAAAAATGACAGCAATTGATAAAATGATAAGAAAATTAGTATGCAAGGAAAATAAACAAGGACTCATACAATACACCGCCCACTTAATATATGACAATTTGAGGGATCTTTCATTTAGAAGTGGGAAAAGCCCAAAATGATTATAAGGCGCTAGACCCTTGGCACAAAACACAAAGTAACACACAACTCTGTAGTGGCATACCCATGCTGCAAAACACAATTGAGCACATAAGCAACATAACCTTTCCCAAAATATAGGGAAGTCAGTGAATTCAAATAGTGTTAGATTTTCCATTCCTAAAGTAACATTTGGAGAAAATAAATATTTGTGCATACCTTTTGCACAAAATACTAAAAAACAGAGTGCCCATATATAGCAAACTAAACGTTTGAGAAAAGAGTAACTGCAATTGCACATATGAATAAACACCACACAACATATACTAGAACGTTCCTCCCTTTTTTGAGGGCCACAATAGAGGGACGAATCATACTAGTACATTTCTCTAGACAGTGAACAAAACAATTATAGTTAGAAAAGCAGTTCCCTAATATATACAATATTAAGAATTGCAAAAAGAAATAAAACAAAGAACAAATACAGGCAGCAAGAAATATTTAATTAATATGTGAGAGGAACCAGTTTGGAAGACTTTGCATTAGAAACAATACAAGTAATATAAATATTGGTGAGAAAAACCAAAAGAATATATGTGAAATATCTACATTGGTGGGAGGAAACAATTTGGAAGTAACATAAAAGAAACAAGATAAGTAGAAAGAAATATTGATATTGGTGGTGGAAACCAGAAGAACAAATACTGTGACTGTAAAACTGTAGACATTTTAGGGAATTCAATCTATTAATAGTATACATCTTTGTGGAAGTGTGTATGTTTGGGGTGGGCTCCAGCCCCATAACAGTTGGTGGGCTGAAATTTTGACCCACAGTTGGCATACCAGTCGGGGGTGTAGACTAGCGTTAATGAAATCCAACCAACCCCACCCATTCACCCTGCACGGGGGTGGAGCAGGGTCCGACCCTGTGCTAGCAGTATAGGCAATTAAGGCGAGATTGACGATGTTGCGATTTTTCAAAAATAGGAAGTTAGTGTTAGGGAGAATTATCTGTTTAGGCTGAATTTCCTAACCTAGTGAGTCCCCCAGCAGCTTTGCTGGATTTCTGGAGTTTGTTTTTTTCCATCCTGCCAAGAGTGAGACTCTTTTTCTCCCACTCTTGGACATGAATGTGTGTAATTCCTTTGAATGTCAATGTGTTCTATGGGCTATGGGGTCTTTTACTCCATAGGGTCTCATATGTTTTACTATGTGTGTTACAACGTACCCTCCGTGCCGTAGCACTGGGGCGTCCTAGCGGACCTCCATCATAGACTCCATACCCGGGGACTGACTACTGTCTCCCCGGGCGTGTAAAGTCACCATTGGCTTTACTAGACCTAAATTTACTAATAGGACTAGTACAAACCATCCTATTGTGGACGTACTAGTAGTGGTAATTCGATTACTCCTGGGTCTGTTATTCAATGGGGCACTGTCCCGTCCCCCCTCGTCGAGTTTTGGCTGATGGCAGTGGAAACTACTTGTTATATTCGACCCCGAATATAAGCCTATGGGATTCTTCCCATTGTTGGAGATTAATACTTTTTCTCTCGTTAATCTCTAACATACCACCGATTTACTTATCCTAAATAGGTCTATCGGATGGTATTTTCTGCCAGAACTCGGTTTGTAAAATGGCGTCTGTGTTCGTCTCTGTGACTCCTAAACCAAAGGTTGAGCCCTTTGTTCCACTTTTGGCGGGCTTCTGTACAGAGACCCTCCAAAGTGGTGCCATTCTGTCTGGGTTACCACAGGGGTGTGGGAGGGGGTTTAGGCACCCTGGACCGAGTTGCCTTGCCAACTCCGGTCGCACTCTAGTGTGATTGGCCCAAGTGGTGAGCCACCCCGCTCACCACTTAGCGTGTTTTGATTGACAGCTAGGCTGAATGAATGGGGGTTTTCTGCATAAAAGCAGGGCTTTTGGGACTGGATCTTGAGAAGTCGCCACAGGACCTAAGAATCCGACGAGGGTAAAGCTGAGCCGACCTGCAACGACGACACCTCCAGTGGAGCCCTGCGGAACCGACTCACCACTTCCCGACGACAGAGGAGATCTCCCTGCCGGAGAGTCTCTTCCCCTGACTGGTGGGAACAACCAGTCCCCTTTGCTTTTTCTTCGCTCCAGGACGCAGTGGTCGAATTGCCCATGCAGAGCACCTCGGCAACCGGATAGCCACTACCCCTGTACCGCGACCAAAAGGTGGTGCCTTGTGACGGAGCACTCCGCGGCTGGTCTCTTCCCTGGTGGTGCACCGGACTTCACCTTTCTTCGATAACGAGATCATCTCTACTCTTGGGCAAAGGCCCAACGTGCATCCACCACCAGGAACAACAGCCCCCGCCGGAGCGGTCTCTCCACAAACAAGGTACCGTGTCCGCCTGGCTTCCCTTTCTGCCGGATAGAGTGAGGTGTCTTAATCCTCGCCTTTCCATTGGGTCGCCTCCAAGCTTTCTTTAACTTGTTGTTCTGAACTGGTCCAATCTTTCCATAACAATTTGCGATAAAGACTCGAAGCGCATTTCCACTAAGATACTTTTTGGGACATATCGCCTTGCCTCTCTCCGAGTGGGCCTGGCCTCTGAACTTTGGAATCTACAGTGGTTCCTGTCTTCTTGCCTTGCATTTGTTCTTAAAAATATTGGTATCAAGTTGACTTCTTAATCCGCCTTTTCTCTCCCGTCCTAACGAATACTGGAGTGCCATCTAGGTTAAAGCATACACCTCTGTCTGCAAATAAGTGATGCCGTTGAACCTAGACTTGTCGAACTATTGTTAGGGGGATTGATATTTTCTTCGTATAGTTATTGTGATTGAAATCGTTTGCCGTATTAGTGTTTTCTATAGATGTGTTCTTATAAATAAATAACTATATATCTTTACACCGAAGCCTTGTTGCGTGTTTGCTTGCCTTACTGTGTAGATTGCCCTATTTTGTATACTCCACATACTGCCTAACTCTTCTTGAGGGAAGTCTGACTGCTCAGCCACAGCTACCAAGTGAATCTGTGTGGTAAAGACTACTACCAAGTGGGTTTACTGCCAAACACCTGTAGTCCTAAATCTTTTGCAGTGGTCCCAGAGGGAACTGCACAGGTTTCCGCCTAACAGTTAGGAAACACTATAACATACACAAGGCTATAGCAGACCCCCACGTGCATGTCAGCTACAGACCCGCGCAACGTCGGGGGTATGGCTAGTTAAGAATATTTATGAAAACACGTTTACCTTGATTGAGTACGTTTGTATACTTTCATTTTGTAAACCTGAGATAGGCATGTCACTTACTCTAGAGGTCAGAGTCAATATAATAGTTTGTGGGAAGAAATGCAGGAGTGAGAAGAATGTTTAGTTGTGAAACATAATCATACCATTTGGGTTCAATAGCATGTGTCTTCACAAATGCCTGACCCACAACCTATACAAATGTGGCCTGGAAGGCCTGAGCATGGCACCCTTCACTGGTAAATCAAAATGCTTTAGCAGATTCATAGCTAGGCTGATATTAGCAAGCCACCTCATAGCTTCTATGAATGTATACAGAGAGACAGCAGAAAAGGATCACAACGCCCATCTAATCTGCCTTATGGATGCATATTGTAACTTCTCAAAGGTCCTAATTTCTGGATTTTCCCTGCCTTTCCCCAGCTCTATCTCTCTTTTGTGCATTAAACATATTTTTAAAATTCTCTTTCTTTGTTGGCCAACAGCCCAGATAGAAAGCTGTTTTGAACGTTCAACATTGGAGCATTCGCCTACAAGCTACGAATGATTATATCATATCGTCTACGTTTACAAACTTAATCTCTAGATGTGTCTTCTTCACTATTGATCCTCATCTTGTTTCATTTTGGTTACTCTCCCAAACCTTCCTTTAAAGACCAGCTGCTCCTGCATTTGATTTTCATTTAGGAGATTGTATGCTGCATAAATTATCTTTATTAAATGTAATTATTTAAAGCTTGTGGAACCAATTCATACGAAGTCACTGTGCTCATTGATGAAGGTGTGTTTCAAAAAGGTGCCGATCATGTGTCATTACCTTCAATAGGACTCGAGCATGCAGACATTGCTTCTCTACTTACTAGCTGTAGTGGAGCCGAGGCCGAGGTGCTAGTGCTGCGCTGATTAAACAAGCCAGGACTTGGCTGCTGGACAAACTGCTTTCTTATCTCAGCCGATGAATATCTGCAAATTCAAAATTAATACAAACTTAGAAAAAGGAATTATAACATTGATTTCAACACACAGATTACATGAATAAGGACTTCAAATGGACAACATGCTATCCCAGAGTGTTTTCAGTGAGAATTTAGTGGCCCCAATAGAGCTGGGTGAAGAAGTGCAATATTGGCTCCACATATGAACTGATATATAAGCAGCCCCACATATAAGGGGTGTATCGCCCACTTTTACTCCCCAAAAATAGGCAAATACTCCCAGAAAATAAAAATAATGTGTAAAAATACTCCCAACAAAAAACAGTAAACAAATAGGACCATGTACCCCTGATTTCACAGACACAGCTCCATTGATATGTTCGGACCAGTACTGGATTTAGTAGAAGAGGAAGACATTACTAGTACTGCCTGATCAGAAGAAGCAAGCATGTATCTTTTAATGTACATGAATAACTAGGTGCAAAGAAATAATTATTACAAACATATTTCTGTTTTCCAGTTAAAACATGTTTACCCGCTTATAAAATACTCCCATTGGGAAATGGGACTTATATTTTTACTCCTCCAAAAATAATTGTACTCCCAACTTTAAAAACAGGGAGTAAAATACTCCCACTCCAAAATCTTATCTGGAGCACTGTTTATAAGACAAGATTTGAAGAGACTTCCTGGAGTATGGTGGCTAAAACTAGCGACATACATGAACATCCTGTTCAATGACTGCACCATGTAATCCCTAATACCTGTCTGTCTACCCTGGGGTGCGTTTCCCCATCTCTTACTTCTCCCATCTTTCCTTTGCTTTGTTTTTTCTTGCCTCATACTGAAATATTCTGAGATTGGCAAGGGATTTTAGAGACAGATTATCATCGTGTTTGATATTGTCTGAGCCCATGTTAATGATTGCATCACATACATTCACTTATATTTGACCCAGTGTATATACTTGCATTGCCTTTAGAATATTGGCAGTGTTCTGTAAATGATGGGCATTGTTCCATAATAACAATTTGGAATAAAACACCCTTTGCTTACCCCGTCCAATACAATAAGTAAAGAGATACATATGTTTGGAACAGCACACCAATGACTCACATATCTCAGAACCCTCTGTCCTGATATCAGGCTATGAACATCAGAATCTGTATCATGTTATTTTAAAAATGAAGCAATTGAAACTACAAGGTTTGTCACAAAAATGATAAACATAAGGCTCGGAATAATGGAATCTTAATCGTGATATCTTTAACACAGGGCAATTGAACTTGCAATCTTTGTCACAATATGATATTTAAATGGTTATGGTCAGTTCAATATTCATCATGATATTGCAGGCATGAGTCTACAAACTATGCAACATTTGTCAAAATATGATCGCAGAAGAGTGTGTACAATTGAATATTTATCATCAAGTCGATAGATCTACCATATTTGCTACAATATGATAAGGATAAGGCTGTGGACAATGGAATCCCTACCATGATATCACAAGCATGAGTCAATAGACAGTGTCATGTTTGTCACAATATGATAAGCCTAAGGCTCAATACAATGGAATAGTCATCATGATATCATAAGCATTGGTCAGAGTCTCTGTCCCAATATGATAAGCATGATGCTGTGGACATTGAATCCTTATCATGCTACCTTAAGCCTTAGCCTACGTGTACACCATTTTTATATAGGGTGTATCTCCATTAATAGCACTCTCAAAGGGGTGCAATGCTACCTGTCACAAGAGAAGGGCAAGGACTAAATGTCTTCTCGTGAAAGGGTAACTCCTGATTGCCTGGCTGTGATTGTAAACTTGCCTCCACCTATCTATACGAGGAGCGAATTCGAACACCGAAAAAGAGAAACCTTGTTGCAATGGCCACTTCCCATGCAAACATTTCATCAAGAACAGAATAAAGATAAGTAATGAAACTACACCACAGATATGACAGCACCATTTGTTCTTCGTGCATGTTAACAAGTAATTTGTTATTCAGGATTGGAGTCCATTATGATAGATTAAACTATGTAAACATTGGGTGCATACATTAATAAATGAACCCATATTCATTTTTATATTTGACTAGCCATACCCCTAGCTGACATGCACGTGGGGGTTTGCTATAGCCTTGTTTATGTTATATTGGGTCCTAACAGTCTATTTTTGAAAAATTGCAAAATCGGCAATCTCCCGGAATCGCCTGTACTGATAGCACAGGGCCGGACCCGGACCACCCCTGTGCAGGGCGAATGGATGTGGTTCGTCAGATTTCACTGTCGCCAGTACACCCCAGAATGGTATGCTGACCTTGGGCCAACATTTCAGCCCACCAACTGTTATGGGGCTGCAGCCAACCCCGAACATACAAACACACTTTCACAAATATATACATGTAAATAACTGAAGGTTCACCTCCTTCCTGGTTGAGATTTTTTTAGTTATACCCTCATTGCCTAGCCATAGTATACTGCTAGGCAATGGTAGTTATGAACTCTCTAGCCAAGAAGGAGCACCCCTCACATCCAAATTGAGAATCCAACCAAAGCTTATATTTTCCTCATCTTAATAACACATTTATTTCATGGGATTAGGGGAAAATGAACGGACCCACAAACTCCTATCAGAGTTCCTCTGGAGACTGACAGATTAATGGCTGATGTGCCTAGCATTTTCAGAATGGCCTGAAATCAATATAGGGTATTTTGGGATCTGCAGAACCCTCACCCTGTTTGAGCATGGAATGTGGGAATGTTTGAGGGGTAGTGCACTCTCAACCTCTTATAACTTCACCTAAATAAAAGGGAATTATAGAGCTATAGAACCCTCACCTGCTTTGGTCATAAAATAGTGGTATTGCTTAGGGGGCTTGTGGACTCTTACCCTCGATCATGCATAAGTATGTTAAAAATAGGTTTGAGGAAATATGGGCATATGGACCCTCACCCTCCCAGACGATTGTTGTCATCTCTACCCCAGTCCTAACTCTAGTTAGTTTGGCAAGTCTTGACCCACACCTCTGTAGCACCAGAATCCCACTAGCACTCTACCTGGGTTAACCTTATTTCAGAAAGCTGCAACCCACAAAATTCAACTAGTTACCCATTGCATTTTGGGTGGCTCCCTCCCCACTTTGCGTTAGGCAGTTCCAGGAACTTCCACAATAGAGAAGCCCTGGTTGTCATGCCTGCGCCATGGGCGCATACATTGGCGATCATTATGGACTAATGGTTATTCATTTATCTACAGACAACTCTTGGATCAACCGCTATTCACTTCTTGGACCTTATTTCCCATTTGCGAGACTTTGGTGCTTTTCTATTTTTCCCCAACAAACTACACTTACCACAATGCACTTTGCTATAACTATCTATTCCTGCTATTCCTATTTGTCATCATCGGAACTACAATCCCCAGAAGCCCTAGGGATCAGCTCTGCTTCCACCAGCTCAGGAACAGAGAGGGAGGAGGCAGATTGTATGCAGGTGTGATGATCCAGGTGCGACCAATTAGCCTGCCTCTGTGCTGGGCAGGGCGGTATAAAAGCTGCTGCCTGCAGGGACTCAGTCTCTTGCATTAAGAGTCCTTCCAGCACCTTTTTTGCTTCGAGCTACGGATCTTTGTATGCGGTTCCTCCTTACTCCTACTTTGGATCCAGTGCCCTGCCGGGCTCTCTGCCTTGCAGCCGATCTCGCTCAGCTGCTACCTTCCGCCCTCGTCTTCCAGCCGATCACGCTCCGCTGCTACCTTCCACCTTTGTCTTCCAGGCTCCTGCCTTGCAGCTGATCACGCTCCGCTGCCTTCAACCTACAGCCTTCGTCCGCTAGGCTTCCAGTCTAGCAGCCTCTACAGTCCTCTGCAGCCTTCTACAGTCATCGGCCCTGCTCCTCTGGGCTTACTCCTTGCTGCCCGGTGCTTCTGGCCCCTTGCCGCGCAGCCTGCTTCTTTCCGCTGCCAACAGCCCTTGTCCTCGGGGCTTCCTACCTTGCAGCCAATCACACTCCGCTGCTTGCTACCTACAGCCTTTGTCCGCTGGGTTCTCAGCCTAGCAGCCCTCTACAGTCCTCTGCAGCCTTCTACAGTCAGCGGCCCTGCTCCCCTGGGCTCACTCCTTGCTGCCCGGGCCTTCTGGGCTCCTTGCCGTGCAGCCTGCTTCACTCCGCTGCCCTTAGCCCTTTCCCTCTGGGCCCCCTTCCTTACAGGCCTGCTCCTTTGAGCTTGCTCATTGCGTTCTTGCTCCTCTGAGCTCTCAACCTTGTACCCTACCGTCCTCTGCTATCCACAACAGTTCACCTACATTATTTACTTTCAGTTATTGCAGTTCCCCTGTTTCCTGACTGCTACTCCCTTGCTTTCTTCCTTGTTTTCAACCCTCTGTTCTTTATCCCTATCCAATCCTGTTATACGGCTTTCCCTTCATTTCCTTCTGCTAGTTTGCTTATCGATTTCCTTTTTTCTGGATTTGTCTATTAGTGTCTTCTGTTGTACTGTTTGTAGACCCCTTTGTACAGAGCTTGTCTGTTGGTTTCCGTCAGGCAACCTCTGCCCCTTCCATTGTCTCATTTCTGCGTTACAGACACCCATAGCTGTTGTTCCAAGCCATGAGCAAACAGCGTGGGCCTCTGTTATAGCAAACTGTGCAGAAGGCTGGAGTTTTTCCTTAGGTCCTTAGAATATTCTTTTCCTATATCTGCATACACCCCAAGAGGGAATCCATTCTGTTTTATCTTATTTCCTTGCTACACTTGCCTACTTTTCGTTCTCTTTACTTTCAGCTGTGTGTGTACTTATCTGTCCACCTTACTTTGGCACAACCACCCAAACCCTTCCTGGGTGTCCCGTGCCACTCTTAACAGAGTGCCATCCGTGACACTGGTCCTGGAACACTCCTTTTGTGAAAACAAACTGCTCTTTCCCGTATCCAGTTACTTTCTCTTCAGAGACCGAACTGTCAGCGTCAACTGACGAATCATGTCATTCTGTTGTTGGTCTTGTCTAATGTCACTCTTTTGTCTCCTAGCAATGGGTCCTCCTTTGTAACACAATCACTCAACACCACACAGCCAGTATCGTGTGTTTTTACCAAGCATTTTTTCACCAAAGATTTTTTTCATGCAGATTTATTAATGCTTTTTTTGTTCTGGAAAATGCAGGGGATAACCCGCATTACCTCCCAATTTCCCTCCAACGCTCCCAAACCAATGTTTCCTTGCATAAGCCAACCATCTCTATTTTTATCTATTCCGTGATTTTTACTGATGAGTATTCTGCACTGAAAAATATATGTGGTGAATACTCAGCAGTAAAAACAATGGATACCCACACTGACACCTATAGTGAAAGGTCCCTCAATGCAGTTGAGGTAGGCCACCCAATGAAATACCAGTGTGAAGTCATACTGAGGTCCTGGATGTCAGAAAACATTAACTCCCTGTCACCTAGTTCGCAACTAACCTATGGTAAAATGAAGGATCATACTTCCGCAGGTAAGTCATACTGGGACCACGATGAGTCAGGAGGGATAAAAGTAGCAGGGTTTATTAATTACAGGATATAGTATAAGTGGGGAACAGTATAGCAGTAGGATAGCGTCCGCACAGATCTAGCTCCAATCCTGAAAGTCCATTTAAACCATCAAACCTAGAACCTACAGGTACTTCAGGTTCCATGCCTCACACAACATTCTGGTAGATAAATAAATACACTAAGCAGACTACAGAAAATCATAAAACAACACTACAAAAACAGGCTGTGGCTGGCCCCAAAATGACAATATGGACAAATAAATGTCATGGTATCTGCAGCATGACACAATGAAAAGTAGAATATTTGACACACTATAAGATACCACCAAAATTGAAAAAGTAACATCTGGCGGCACATCTATTGGAGGTTCAAAGGTAGGGCTTTGCAACAAACTGCCACATGAGTTGGGAAGGTAGAAAAATCATCAAAAAATGAGATGATAGTTGAAGACTGAACTCATTCCAAGAGTATTTGGTGAGTTGGGAGCGTGGCTGTTTTGAGACATTTAAATGATGATAACCGTGGATTCTGCTCTCGAAACATGTGACACTGTCAGTTCATCTGCCCCATTTGGTCAAGCTGTGACGCAATCTCAGGATGGCAAGGAGTCCAGGCTCTGAAAGACATTCATACAGCAAAGTAACAGGAGCATAAGGCTTACACAATGGGCGTTTGCTGTTAACATGAGGAAAGGAAATGTACTAAAGTACCTACAGTCAATATTTTGTAACTATTGATTGCTGAACATTAAGAACTCTTGACAGCCTCAGGATTGATAGTGAGGAGTGAACGCTGCTACAAGACATTTTGAAGAAAGAGGACCATGGTGTGATGAAATGACTACTGCTCTGAAATAAGACAGGGATGATTAGTGGCTAAAGAGCCTACTCAGCCTCTCACTAATACTAGACCAGCAGTCCAGCAGAGATCCCATTCATAAAGGTGAAATGGACGCAGCCCAACAGATATGCCAGGTACAGCTGTACCCCTCCTCTGTATCCTACACCCCGCTGTATATCTGTTCTGTTACCACTGAAAAACGCTCTGTTATGCATCTGTGCTCTGTAAGGCGCTCTGTAAGGACGTTCCGTTGTGTATTTGCATTGCTGTATATCTCTGTAAAGTACTCTGTTGCTTCTCGAAAGCTAGGTCTGCGCTCAATGAATACCACAATAATAATAATATACCTACTTCACCTCTTAAGGTAGTGCAGGTTTGAGGTGGGCTATACACTTCAGGAGTGGTGTGAGCTGGACAGAAGCAATCCAAACAGCAATAGTACAAGGATAATAAATGCACATAACTAATACAAACACTGAAGACTCACCCCTGCAAGAGAAAGCACAGAGAAGCAGACTTTAAGAATAAAGGTAAACAGACTGGGTTTGTACAAAGATGTGCTCAGGCAGATGATTTCAGCAGCAAAATGTCAAAGGCATTAGATGGACCGTTCAAAAGGTAAATAGGTGAAGCTTACAAGTTACTAAAGTCCTCAAAGGTGGGCTGGAGGGAAATGGTCACTTCAAATACCTTTAGGTCATATCTTTCAGGGCTCTACAGTGCCAAACCAGGCTTCATGGTGCCTTCTGAGGCAGTGATTTGGCATTGGGTTGGTGAGCTGGGTGACTGGGACAAACACGTGGCGCAATGCAACAAAGAGCACCGGCACATAGCTCAAGGAAGCTTGGGATGGAGAGGCGATGTCTGGGTCAGTGTAGCTCACAAGCGGTCAGAGGCAGCGACCAGGGCCCAAGGCTGTTCCCTGACTTCTGGTTAACTGGGAAGTCTTGTCCAGAGTTTCTCAAGGCAAAGGTAAGTCCTTTCTTCTGAACCTGCGACCACAGTGTTTTGTAGAGAGCACATGCAGGATTCCGTCACCTCCAGCGGGCAGGTTCCTGGGTACTAGTGGTCTCAGTTACATCGGGAATGGCCCAGTCAGCAGGTCATCCCAAATATTCCCTTGGGATGGCTAGGGGGAAAGGATTGCCCCTTTTCTTGGAGCTCTCTGCCTTCACCGCTTTGGAACAGGACTTTGGACCCGGTGGATCCTTCTTCTTCAAGCACCAAAAGATGAATCAACTATGAGGAGGGTCTTACCACATCATATAGGCAAATTGCCACAGTGGTTTGGTTCACAGCAAACCTGTTGTTAAGGGCCAAATCCCGGCAGCTGTAAAATGTGTCCTTTGCTGTCTGATGTGCCAGAGTAATACATGTAGTTTCGCTGACCATTTGCTGTTGGCAGGAAACGGGGAGGGGTCAGGAAGTTTTGAGGCCCTAGCAAAATCCAAGATGGTGTGATCCTGTGTTCACTGAATCCCTCTCCTCGCTTACTCTGACTCTGCCCCTTCCTCTGTCTGCCTACATCAAAAGGACTAATGTAATCAGACCCTAGTGTGAGGAGCTCATTCTAATGACAGGATTGTCTTTGATGCACTGACTGACAAGAAGCTCATTGGACAAAGATGAGAAACCTGGGCACACAAGAGGCGAAAACTCCCTAATATTCATGAAAAATGTGCAATCTTTATATAAAAAAGTGTTAATTACACAGTTTATTACTCTGAAAACCACAAGTGTTTTCAACATAAATCAAGTCTTCACTTATAGTCACGTGATTCATTTACATTACTGCTTGAATGTAAATTCATTATGAGTTTTCTCTAAAAATGTCACAAATTCAGGCATCGTAACCAGCATCATCCAAATACAATTCCCCAGAGTGTGAGAGCTTTACAGAAAAATAACCAGTGCGCTATCAGATATAATCACTGTAACATCTCATAACTACACTACGCCTTTGGGATCTACATCCATCTTCAGGTGGCTGGGGACTGCCTTCCTATTATAGCAATTTAGAAGCCCACTAGCTAATCGTCCAATCAAAATCAGCCCATAATGCGTAAAAGAGATGACGCAACTAACCTGTAAATCGAACGTGTCCCAATTGCAGTTAGATTCACTCTGGAAAATAAAGCCCAGAAAGGTACATTTAAAATGCAGGTCACCTTGTGTAGATTAATTAAGACCCGGCTTGTGAACGAAATCACTCACCCATCAACTGTAAGAAAGTCCCACAAGGATGTTCAAGATCTTATGTAACTCTTGCCGCTTTCTTAAAAACACTCCGTAACAATAGAGAACCGGCATAAAAAAAGCCCTCTTGTATCGTAAACGCCATTATGTGGTGCTAAGCTGCGTGGCAATCAGCATGTCTTACCGAAATGAATGCAAACTTGATATGAGCAGCAGGGCAGGATGAGCTGGAAGGAGGCGGCCTTCTACCCTGCGCCCGAATTATGTTCTGAAATAAATCACGGGATTCAGATCACGAGAGAACCACACCTTTACAAAATAAGTGCATAAAGATATGCTGGTAAATTGTTCACACAATGTGTCACAAAGTTCTACTAGCGTGAAAGTCACATAAACGTGACAACCCGCATGTAACGTTGAAACACGTTCGTTCTGCAACTGATTACTATGTCAATACTAATCAAAGCAAGTGATTATGCAACTAGTTTGATGTAGTAGAGTGTGTGTACACACGACAATGGATGTCAATCATAAAAAAGTAGTAAAACGAGCACTTCCTGCTCACGGTTTGACTGTCACGTGACAACATCACGCATATATAATCATGGGATTGATGTACATAAGTTCCTGAGCTGATTAACCACTAGTTGTCCTTCACTTGGATATGATCCTAATTTATTCACCATCAACCTCATAATGTGTTTAGAGCCAATGACCCAATAACGTGATATTATGTCAAAGCTAGTTTCACTTACTACCTAGTGCTTTCATGATGATAAACTATATCATTCAAGGAAATCTCACTATCCTCCCCCTGAAGAGTCTATCCTCCCACCAGAGTCAAAATCTCAAAGTCAAAAACAATGCATATCTTTTTCAGCAGTGTCCACTTCCTATTGTAGTCAAACTCCATGGGCCTGCTTCATGGTGTAATGCCAAAGTAAGACACATAGATGATTTCAGCAATAGTGTGCATCTTGATGGGCAAATCCCCACAATGTATCCTCTCATCAGAGTTGCAATTCGAGCATCAAATAAAATACATATGTATATCCTAGAGTATTTTTCCAAAGAAAAGACTTCTTCAAGATATATATATATATATCCTCTCATCAGAGTTACAGTCGTCCACTCAAGTAACATACCCATGTGGCAATTCCTAAAACATGAGTGCTGGTTTTACAGAAAACACGACAGATCTCATTCTGAATTCATGCCCTTGGTGACTAATGAATCAAGCATTTCTATCCAGTAAATGTCTTTCTAGGACAACAATGTGTTGATCTCACACCCTCTCCTAAGGGGTGCTATTTGCTTAAGTATAATGATTCGCATTTGGACTACTGTGTTATGAGCTGTTGCAAAATGATGTGCTATAGATTTCTCAGAACAAGTGCGTACATTTGATTTGTGCTCTGTCCACTGCGTTTTGGCCTTCCTTGATGCCAAACCTACATAGAAAAAGCCACGAGGGCATAGAATGCCATAAATAGCATTCTTAGAGTCACATGTTGCTGAATGTCTCAACGGAATATGTTTCCCAGTGTGTGGGCGAGTAACATATTTTCCTTTAATAATGTCATGGCAGTGTTGGCAGTTGTTACATGGCTGTGTACCAAAATAGGTATTCAATGTTTTTGGAAAGGGTACTAAATCCGCCTTCATCAAATGATCTGTGTTTGCACTTATGATATGCAAACACAAGGAAGTTCAGGGAACAAGTTCACTAAAGTCGGATCTAACTTGAGTAGATCCCAATGTCATTTCAAGATATTCTTAATTTTTTTAAAGGTTGTCATGTAAACTAATTTAGGAGAAGATCTTTGTGTTTTAGGAGTAAGTGCTAGATCACCAGAAATATCTGCTACTTTCTCTGCAGCTGTGTGAACTATTTCAGTCGAATATCCTCTCTTCAGAAACTTTTCTTGTAATTCACAAGATTTATTCACAAATTCCTATGTGTCTGAGATAATTCTCATATATCTTAAACATTGGCATAAATGGATCGACTCAATAGTGCTTTTTGAATGGAAACTAGAAGCCAACAGAATACTGTTCTGTAGATTTGGTGTAAATAATTGTACTCATCTGTCCATTCTTATTATAAATCTCCACATCCAAAAATGTAATGTTAGTTTGACTGTATTGACTCGCGAATTTAATACGTGGTTCCACAGTGTTCATAAATTCAAAAAGCCCCACGCTTTTAAATGAATGCAAGTTGGCGTTCTGATGTTTAACTGCAAGGATACATGTATGAACATCGGAGGACGATTCATGGGAATAAAAACATGTGCATGTTGTGGCTGGTATTTGTAAAAATGTTGTTTCAGAGAATATGACAACATGGAAATTTGAAAACGAAGAATTCAAGAATAAAAAGAAACATTACCTATAAATAGATAAAATTGTGACATTTTGGATTTCTGAATATTAGGGTGCCATACCCAGTGTTAAATTGTCTCATCATCCAGCAGGTCATTCTGCTGGTAATTTGATATAATCTATCCATGCATCAGCCCCCTAGCCATCCAAAGTGGGCACTTTAGCCATGTCACAACCCCCTTCCCCGTTTTGCAATGGGAAATGGCCTTTAACCATGGCTCGGGATCAGAAGCCACCATGGTGGTCTCTTTGCCTTGGGTATAGTTGCCCCACAAATACATCCTTTTCGGACATGGGCCTTCAGCCCCTCAGTCCTATAGTCACCTGGCCCAGGATATGGCATTTGGACCATGCCCTGGGATGCAGAAACCCCTGGTAGTGGGCACAGATCATGACCTTTGCCCATAGCCAGTGGCCATTTTGACTCCCTAAACCAGCTTGTAAGTGGCAGTGGCCAAGTTGCATGCAGCATGCCTTTTAACCACAACCCAGCCACCCAGGAAATCACCCATAGTGGCCAGGAGTAATTGTTTTTGGCCTTGGCCAGTGATGATTTCATCATGTCCCAGGCCTTGTAAACCCACCCATGTTGGGCATTGGCCCTGCCCAGTAGTCACTGTGCCAGGGACATGCCCTTCAGCCTAGACCCAGACCCCGCCAAGCCACCTCTAGTGGAAATAGCAGCATGCCATAATCAAAAGTCAGTTTACCTGCATCATATCCTTTTGTCATGCCCACATCTCCCCAAAATGACATTTAATGGCCAGTGGCCCCAAGGACTCTGGAAGTGATCAAAAGAAATGGCTGCGGTGGGCCAGTGTCTCTTCAAGCCACACATTAATATTAATGTGTCTATGTTTTGTACTGTTCTTTTTTACTATGACAGAGGACACCAATTAATTTTTCTTTGGACCTGATTAAGGCATTTGTAATTGTTGCTGTATAAGCCAAAACGTATGTCAACCACATTATACATGGCCATCAATTTATTATTTCACTTAGTGATCAAAATGTTTATTCATTCATCACACTGATGGACGAAGCTTGCATATAAAACCATAAAATATTTTTGGGCAAATAGCCTCATCTGAGATGTACTACACTATGACTGGTGTGGATGTATTGATTATAACCAAAAAAGTGATCGGTGGAAGGTTTTTAATTAATCTGAACCACGGGCACTGCTCTGGGCAACCTTCCATATCACCGTTTTGTAGCCCCTCTGCGCCATTGCAAAAGGGGTCCAGTCATATGCATTTGCCATATGCAGTCAGGTACTGCCAACAATGGTAGCAGCCAGCCTGAACTGCTAGGCCAGGTCCCCTCTGCATGGAAACACAAGCAACCCCAGACATGTTTCGGTCTTTTTGGGTCTCATTAGTGAGGTGCAGCTTGGTTCACTATGGTGCCGTGAGCAATGGACCCACATTTGCGCATACCATCTCTCACATAGGGAGACAAACTATAGCCAAAAAAGTGAAGGGTGGAAGGTTTTGAATTAATTCTGAACCACAGGCACTGCTCTGGGTAACTTTCCACGACACCATTCTTTAGCCTGTTTGTGTCATTGCAAAAGAGGTCCAGTCATATGCAAATGAGTCACTGCCACCAATGGGAGAAGCCCAGCCCAAATGGCTAGGACAGGTCCCCTCTGCACGGAAACACAAGCAACCAGGGACATGTTTCGGCCTTATTGGGCTTCTTCAATGAGGTGCAGCTTGGTTCCCTATGGCGCACGGAGCAAGGGAGACAAACTATAACCAAAAAAGTGATGGGTGGAAGGTATTGATAAGCTGAATATTTTCTAATATTTTGTTTTCTTTTGTTCTACATGTACATGTGTGGTTACTTTGTAGTACTATTTTCTTTTGTGTGTCCAGTTGAAATATATTTCACTTGCTGTTTTATAATAGTTTAGATTGCTAATTTATTGTATATTTAACCTCATTTGTATGTCCTGTGTTGAGTGAGACATGTATTAAGTCCTTATTATTGCAATGTAATTTGTACCTAATATTTACTTGAAGACTAATAATTTGAATTTATTTTTCAAAACAAATCTAGAGCTAGTTAGTGCATTGAATACTTTCTTGCCTGAAGAATTGCTACATAAATTAATGTGCATTTATGGTTTGAGAATAATAACAATTGAAATGTGAAATTTCTCTGTTTTCATTTTTGTCTCTTTTCTTAAAAGGTGTGCAGCAGGAAGCCCATCTCTACGTTTTATTTTTTGGATGGTGACTTTTTAAACAGGTGGGTTTAAATAGTTGTGCCCAATAGGTGCGAACGATCGAAGGAAACAGGCTGAAATGCCTACAGGTGGGGCTGGTTGTGCTTCTCCTCTCAAGAAAATCTGTTAAATAATGTTCTGATATGGTGCATTTTGTAGCACACTTTTCAGGATAAAGTGGAGAAAAAGACACATGATTTACACAGGCAGTCAGTTCTGAAAAGCAGATATGGGTTATTCCCATTCAGATGACGAGTTTCTCACAGTATAGTACACATGAACATAAATGCATGTCAGATTGTAACACTGGACACAAAGTTGTCAAATATGTGTGATACATGACTAAAACTGTGCCCAACATAGTATGCCACCACCACGTTCTGAAAATGCCTGAAGAAATGACATCTCTCTTAAGTGGATCACTTTCACCAAAGTTTGAGACCACTTTCAGTTTAAAATGTTTAAAAATAAATGTGCCATTCAACTACGGATTGGTCACCTCTCTTTCTCTCTTTTTCAACCTAAGTTAGGTTTTAAACAAGGACACATCAGATGCTCTGTGCCATAGAATCACACAATTAGAGCATGATTAATTATTTTTGGTGTATTTTGTTTGCACATGTGAATAATGCATAAACTAGACCATCTCCAATTTGAATTGACGGTCTTCAGACCCCACATGGTATTGTCTGGTTTTCACTGAATATTCGTATGTATATATGTATCTTTTGCACTAAGAACACAAGAGTTTGTACATTCATTGTAATGTGTATGTGGGATACAAAAAAGATAAAGTAAAAAGTAAGTAGCGGAGTAGCGCTCTGATTCCTATTCCAGACACAGTCTGTCTTCAGTGTTTTTTGCCAGAGACCAGTCAAAACCTCCATTCAACCGTGGAGCGGCCGCAGAGTAGCGGCAGAGTAGCAGTCTTAGGCAGTCTATGGCAGCCATGGACGATGAGGACGCTACTCTGCTCAGCCCAGCGGGCCAAGACGAAGGCCCTCACCAGAGGAGCTCGCGTTCATGTACACGAGCTGAAGTCAAGAAGAAACAGCCCCCGGCAGCCAAAAGGTGAACTCTCTTCACTTAATCCCGGTCGATTCTACCAGCAGAGAATGTATGGGTCCAGGGGAGCCGCCGGTCCAAGACCACGCTACAACAGCTCCTGTGAACTGTGGGGGTTCCCGTCTGGAGATCAGCAAGACCCAGGGATCGACTTTCGTCAATGCTCACCATGACCCTACAGCAGCCCTGGGAACCCCGTCTACGCCGCCAGCCTTGACTCAGAGGATGAGCGGTTCGAAGACAGAACCCCTAAATCGTCCGCCCGCCCAAACATGGTTGTGACGAACCTTGACTCACCTGTTGCAGGACGAGACAGTTCTGCATTGCCTCACGCGTCCTGCAGCGGCTCCCCAGTGTCCGGCGCCTCCCCGCCAGCCGCGGCCTCTGCACCGCCCGTCGTCGGAGGACAGACGGCGTCGATTCACACAGAGAGGGGAGGGGCTGGCTCAAGGGAGCGGGTGGTGGAGCGGGAGGCCGACGCGGAGCGAGTGCTGGCAGACGTGGCAGTGCCCCCCCTGGGGGGTTCCCATGGCCCGGGAGCTGGGCCAGACGAGGCAGGAGTCCCAACGTTTGATGCCCAAGAGGGCACCATAGCAGCCGATCGGGCCAACACACAGCTGGACAACAACCTAGCTGTGAGTAATCAGGGATCCTCGCACACAGGAGATTTGGCCTCAAGACAATCTTTAAGGGTGGACGTGGAAATCCACCCATTGCCTCTCCATGAACGCCCGTCAATTCCGCAACTGGATGCCAAAAAGGATATGACACCAGCTACGAACATCGATCCACCCCAATTGAGGATGGGGCGAATCGGGATGACCTGAGACTCCCTGCAGATTCCTCCCCAACAAGAGTGCCCACTGCAAATACAGAGGAAGGGCCGTGCCCTAAAGAAAATCGAAAATAACCTTAATAAATAAAAACACTTGCCCAGCTCAGTCTGGCAGACAATTTGGCCATCCTAGTAGGATAAGAAACAAAGGTGACGAACCCAACATTGCGAAAAAACAGCAAGACAAACGCACAATAAGGCGAATTTTGAAAACAAAAAACGAATGGAAAACAACATTTCCTCATCACAAACCTTGACAGATTTCTTTGGGAAGCGTTGTAAAAGAAAATACGAAAACATCTGTGAAATAAGTGACAGTGAGATGTTGGAAGTAGTATTCAGTTCTGAGATTCCCTTGGTGGGAAAAAAACAACAAAATTATGGGAAGGTCCTTCCCCACCCCGGAGGGCCAAAAAGCCCTAATACAAAAGGACTCTGTTAGTCCATCTGAAGTGACGGATGGAACACAGCTAACTCCAAGGAATCCAGACAAACAAATTTCAGGCGCAACCCTGATAACACCACTAGTCGACTTGAATAGGTCTTCCAGTTTGGAAATTACACATACTGTTATGGATAAAAAGCAAATGGATCAACATGCGGAAGATGAAATCACCAAGGACCCTAAAGAAAAGGAAAAAGCTGCCGCCTTGACTACTACTCCAGCTTGTCTAAGACCAGCAAAGAAAGACATGCGCATACCAACGGCATCTACTCCACTTAAGGATAGAAGACGAAGTGACCTCTCTGAATCTACCACTGCAGAATCACCTAAAAAAAAACGTTGACCTTCTGACAATTATGTCTGCAGTTACTGTTGCCTTGGCGCCTTTTACAAAATTGTATGAGGCTATAAACGACACATTAAAAGACCACAGCTCTACATCGGCAATGATGCACTCCAAATTGCTTTACTTAGAGGGCTACATTGCAGCTGTAGAAAAAGAAAAAACAAGAGATCACCGCAGTTTACATCGGTCGGCATTCACAGACAAACCATCATCTGTACTTCCAACCGCCACTAATGAGGTGGGGTGTCAAACTCCGAGCATGGAGTCTAAACTTAACCAACCAGCCTCTAGACCAACTGATGGATCGGAAAAGCCTACAAACGAGCCAAGCCCTGCCTCTCAACCTGTTGTCAAAATGTCTAAAACCATCAGCATGCCCTCGAGTAACACAGAAGTGAAGGGCAGCGGCCGCAGTCTGCATGGGGGCAAGAACCTCCATAACTATGTATGTGAAAATAACGACTCAGTACTCCTGATTGACTCTGAGAAACACCCTGGGAAGGGCAAGGAGCCAGTGACAAACAAAGACTTTCTATCTTTGCAGACCGCAGAACAATTAACACCCTCACACCCAGTTTCGAGAAACAACTTATCTTCTGTCTACCAGTCCCGGAAAAGAGCGTGGCTCCCAAAGCTGGCAGCAAGATGGATCGAAATGGGGGACCAACGTTAGCCACAAATTCAAGCAGCTCAACCCCCAATCAAATAGAGAAAGGCTCGACACCTATCTGCATTGATTTAATGGAGACATCTAGTTCTTCAAATACTTCAAAATCCACCAAAGACCTCCTGATGGAGGAACCCCTAGAAAACCTGAGCCAACACGGTGAGGAAACGCCTTCGGCTACCACCGATGAGATTTCACCGAAAGTGAAGCAGGACAAGCAAAAGCTTGAACCCCAACCAGATGCAGATGCAACTGATTTAGGAGATGAACCCCTTTTCCTGTCACTGGAGGATCGTTGAAAGAAGATAGCCTGAATCACTAAATGGGGTGCAGATCAGTCGCTCCTGAAGAAAAATAACAAACCCAGTGAAGGCTTGCAAACACATTACCAATCCAAAGCAATAAACTCCCTGAACTGTAGCCTGCGGATGAAACCAAATAACATTAAAAGAGAAACGGAAGCAGGCTCGTGAACGGCAGAAAAAAGTCTCTTGTAGAGAAGATGGTAGAGAGAACAAAGGATCGACTAGGTTTGAAAAGGGAACACGAGGAAGTGGCGTCTCACCCACATTCAGATCCCACTTAATAAAGAGAGGAAACCCTGCATTCAAACTGGAACAAATATACAAAAGCCAAGAATATGTTATCCTTAACAGAAGAACTGTGATGGAATTGCTACACAGCATTCCCAAACTTAGATCTGTAGAATCTAGCAACCTGAAAATAGTAGAGCCAATTCACAAAGGACATCTGGCTACCACCTACTTATGCATCAACTCCCGGTCTGTTAAACAGAAGCTACGTGATTCCTTGAACCATTTGTTAAAGTTGGGATATGACTTAAAAGAACTTGATAACGACAGATACACACAGTATGAGGAACTGCGGAAGACAAGTTCAGGGAAAACGAAAGAAAATAGCAAGCCGACCAGATCTCCACAGGCCGATACTCAGAATAATTTTTCTGAGCAGTATTACAATACAAAACCTACAGCACCACTGACAGAGACAGCAGATTCCCCGCATATGGCGAGAAGTTACTCAGCTCCAACAAGAAAATCAGAAAGATTATCCCCCACCTCGGAAAAGCATAAAGAACGACAAGAGGAGGTGGACAAGAAAAACGAACAAACTCCTTGTGGCCCTCTACCATCTACTAAAAGAACTTGCATGCAGAACGTCACAAAAGACCAAAAACAAAACGTGGACAAGGAAAAACTCAATCCCTTACAAAACCTTTGGGCTTGGCTTCCGAAAGCCTTGGCTCTTCAAAAAGAAAATAGCAATCCAAGCCCGTCCAGAAACCCGCCAAAGAAACTACACGTCCCCAACCAACTTTACTATTAAATTAGGCTCTTGGAATACACAAGGGTTTGCACATTTTACAGTGCCGGGAGACGTAAACCTGGCGTCCTTTGACATCTTGTGTCTTCAGGAAACATGCGTCACAACCAAGCCTGTTCTAGACGGGTTCGAAATAGCTTTTGCCCCGGCCAAAAAAGGGCCGAACGGGAGACCATCTTCAGGTCTGTTAACTGCGATGAGAATTGGGTAGGGGATGAAACTGATCAAAATCCTGACAGTGTCTCTCTTTATGTTAACAGTCCAAGTGAAATGGAATTGCTGAAACGAAATTTTGAACAAAACAGTGTCTATATCAGCGATAATTATAAATGTCTATTGGAATCCCGATGCCATTTCAATTCAAGACTTCCTGGACATGATGGAAAAATAAATCGACAGTGCCTACATCGATCACTCGGAACCTCACCTGTATGTCTGTGGAGACCTGAATGCAGTCTGCGCAAAGAAATCCACTGGGCCTTCTGGAACTGAGGCCGAATTGCATGGCAAAAAATGGACTTTGCTGACGAACTCCAATGATCTTGTCAACCTGGATACTACATTCGCCAATACAAAACGCATCCCAACATGGGAAGGACGGGCCACGTCGGCCACTATAGATTATATCTATGTTTCATCTACCCTGCTGTCGATCATTGAGTCCTTCTACATTGTTAAAACCAAGGCAAGTGATCACAACTTACTATGCACAACATGGCCAGCCACTTCATTTGAAAAAACAACATTCACCACAAAGGTGGAAGCTAACTCGAAAGGTACCCGTCTATCATTGAGCCGAAATAACGTCATCTCTCTGACAAATAAATACGCCCAGCTAGGGTCACTGGAAGATGCCCACATCCTACCTGACTATGGCGTACTGCTTAACATCTTTAAAAAATCAAGATCGAAAGGTGTAACACATATCAACAAACCCGTTCACAATTACAATCAAACTTTGGTTACCAGACGACCCCTACTCAGAAAAGTAAAGAGAACATTTGTGAGAGACAGTCTGCTGTAAACAAACAAGCACTGATCCTCGAGACGAGGAATTATAAGTCGTGGCTAAAACAACACCGCCACTCCCTGTATCAAAGAGACTCAGAGGAAATGTTGAGACTTGGGTGTGGTAAAAACCCTCGCAAATTGTGGGCCCTGATCAACTCGACTGAACGAACCACTACCGACTCTCTAATCAATGGCATTGGTGAAGACACCTGGATCTTGCACTTCAAAACTCTCTTCCACGATTCCTCTGCATTGCCCACCACTATACAGGCCCTAAGTACATCGCCCTGGGTTGAGCTCCATGATTATGAAGACATCGTAGAAATCTTGAAAAAACTGGAACAACTCAAGGTCTCCCGGCCCGGACGGCCTGACAAACATACATCTGAAAGAGCATCCTGAGGCTTGGGCAGGGTTCATTAGCGAAGTGTTCCCAAGAGTAACAACAGCGAAGGCATTACCTGAATCGTGGACCAACGCAGTAGTGGTGCCTATCTACAAGAGAAGAAAGAGAGACGACTCTACGAACTTTCGGCCCATTGCACTCTTAAATGTGATCGACAAAGTTTATGGATCATTGCTCCTTCGCCACTTTCAAAGGTGGGCAAGTGGGGCTCCCTGTAATGATCCGTTTCAATCCGGCTTCAAAAAGAACGTGGGGACAACCATCAACATCCTAACACTGAGCATCTTAAAAAGCAAGTCTGTAGCAGGGGGACCTCGAACCTATATGGCTTTCATCGACCTAAGCCAAGCGTTTGAACAAGACTATGGGAGAAGCTAAGGTCTTGGAACTGCCCAGCGGCGATATTACAACCTCTCATAGCACTCAATACGGATACTAGAATCCAAGTGCGGCTTGACCACTAAGGGTCCTTATCTGAAGAAATTACGACAAACCGGGGGGTCAAGCAAGGCTGCCCACTGGCTCCTGCGCTCTTCCTGAGCTTTATAGGCGACTACAAGGAAACAGAGCAAAAGGCTAGAGCCTTCCCGCCTCAACTTGGAAATACAAAAATCTTGAGAATTCTGTATGCAGACAATATCATCCTTGTCGACCAAACAGCTATAGGGCTACAGAGACAGCTTACCAACTTTGCCGAATACATTTCAGAAAACGGCCTCGAAATTAACAAGCCAAAAACCAAAATTCTATTCTTTGGAAAGGGGAGAGAAAAAAGCGATACTTTTGTATGGTTCATGGAGGGAGAACGCATTGAGAAGGTCGCCGAATTCAAATACTTCGGCATTATGGTTGACAACTCGCAACATGAAAACGCAATGCAAAAACATCTGCAGGCGAAAACAAAGAGTCTAAGGCAAAAGCGATAGAGAGAAGCAACAGAATTTCCTATCTAACACCCATCGTGGGCTATTACAAAGCTAAGGTTGTTCCCACACTTGTCTATGGTGCTCAAGCTATGCCAGGGCTACCTAAAAGAAACCTGGTTTGAACTGGAAAGCTACCACTGGAGGGAAGTTCTGAATGTACCCAGCTCCACGCCGAAGGTCTTAATAAGACGAGAACTGAGTCAGCTCTCACTTCTATCGATAGTGGAAAGAAACACCATGATGCTGTTTAGGAAGCTTCTGTTGGAAAATCGCCCGGCGTTACTAGATTCCGTAATCAAGGAGGCAGAGGGAGGTCGATGCACGGTCCTAAATCAATGGTATAAAGAACAAGAAGCCAAACTGGAATTAATTCAATGCTCCAAAAAAGAGCTTATGGAAAACCCTATGAAAATCAACAGAAGACTAAATGAACTTCATTGGATTACCACCTTGGACCAGGCTGCATCTTAAAAACTGGTCTCACATCTGCCTCACACAAACCACAAACTCCATGTGCTTCACCCATTTGGGGAAAAATATCCTAACCGGAAGATGAGGAGCACTTTAAGAGCCCGCCTTAATCCAATAGCACACCAACGAAATTCTGAAGATTCGTGGCATGGCACTCTCAAATAAATGCAGATTCTGTAAAGATCCGGCTGCAGTCGAAACAACGAGACATCTTCTGCTATCATGTCCAGGAGTCGAATCTATCAGAAAACCGTATCGGAAGCCTGTTCTAGCTACACCTCACATTTTCGATGAGGAGATCTGGTGGTCGAGGCTAATTGGGGGTGGACGAACAACTTGGGTTACGGCCACAGCGAACATTTTGGATGCAATTCTCTCAACATGAGACAAAGAAAAAAAATTGTGAAAAAGACTAGGAACCTGATAGACAATGCAACACAAAATCTTTTTAAAACCCTCGGGTTAAAAAAAAAAAAAAGTAAAAAAGTAGAAAGTCAAGTAACAGCCAATTAAAGAAAGTTGCTTAGAGAAACAAAAAACAAGGTGTATTCTTGTATACTTGTACACGATCCTGCAAACACAAAACAACCTTGAGACTGGGTGCCAAGAGCAAAATGTTTTAAGCTAATACACTCTTCAAATAACTTCTGGCATCTATGAATGATGAGATGTTGCAAACGTTAAGTGGTAGGACGCCTCCTCCTTTCATATTCAACTTCACATGTAATTTTTTGTTCCAGGGCTTTGTGTCTATTTTCAAAAAAATATTTTATTATGAAACAATCAGGTGTCTTTGCAGGTCCAAAGTGCAGCAGACAGAAATTGTGTGCGATTCCTCTGCGATTCTCTGTGGATCATCATGCGTTTGAAAATTGTGGGTGGCTACAGTCAGAATAAGTTCACACAGGACTTTAAACCCACGAGCCTAATTCTTCATGCATTAGAGCCATTGCGTGGAGTAGGTAACTCTTCACAGTGGGTATCCAGTACACTGTGCATCATGACAGTGAGTGATAGAGGCCAGCCTAATTAGGTTGACAGTCCCTCATGACCATGGCCAGCTGTGGGCTACTGCTCCAGCCACCCAAAAGCACCATCCGCCACTGCCTAAGCCACCACAAGTCACTGTAGAGTTGCTTCATAATGCTGGTTGCTGAACAGAAAAGAATATTCAGATGGAATGGGTCAGAAAAAGTAAAGGTTATCGGACAGTCTAGCAGAATACACAAATGTTATATCATTTATTGTGCATTTTCTGTCTGTGTGTTTTCTATAGTGCCACATAACAAAGACAAGACAAATAGATGTAAGGGTAAGTAAAACTGGCTCGTGCACAATATGGGTTAGTGGGGGAATCATGATGGATCCTATCTTAATGGCTCTTTCGATGAGAATGTTCAGGAGACATTGGTATACAGGTTGGATTAATTGTGGGTAAAAAGAGGAAAATCATAGGGAGACAAACAATGTGCAGTGTCTATAGTTCGACTTTGTCCCGGAGAACTATATTCCTTCACTACATGTCTCAATTTCCATTCATTTGAACCCTTCACTAAAGAGAGGGCCTCATTACGAGTTGGGCTGTATTCCAGTGGTAAATCTACCAGAACACCGTAAAACGGAATTAATCTTACCACCACTTGGTCCGGAGATTTACTGCCAGATTGCAAGTGGTGGTGGCGGTATTAGTCCACATTAATTTGCAGTACATAGGACTCCATGGGGGATTTCAGATCAATTACCACTGGCGGAGTTAACGCCATGACAATTCCGATTTTGGCAATATTTTCGGCAGATGCTGGAGGTAAATGACCCACTCCAGGGACAAACTCATAGTATGGCGGAGCAGGAAAAGTGGCAGCAATTCCATTACCGCCACCTTTTTCCTCCACCCCCATACTCGTAATGAGCCACAGTACAGTGTTTTAGTATCTTCCTGACAGGGAGGTCGTGTTGTTGGTTTCTGAAGCATCACACACCTTTTCTGAAAATTAAATAGGTCCTCATTCCGAGTTTGGAGGTAATTAACGTTCCTTACCAGCATGGCGTAAATAGCGTGTCCGGGCTGTCACCAGTCTGCTAATAGAGGACTATTACGACTTCGCGGGCACGAGCTTTACGCCATGCCGGTAAGGTCAATTGTGCCATGCCGTTAAAGGCACCCAAAATGCCCTTCGCAGCATCAAGCATAGCGCAGATAACACTACCGACATTGTCCAATGCGGCATTAGCAACGACCGTAAATAGTGGTGACCGCTAATAACGGTCACCGCTATTTACAGTCACCGCTAATAAGTGTAACCGGAAGTAGCGTCATTGCACAGGAACGGGAAGGAGCACGGCGGCCATCTTTAAAAACACAATCCATTGCCATCCTCACCCCTGGGACTCCGCTGATTTTTGGAAAAGATCCACCTCTAACACCACTATGCCCAAGGCCCTGAAGAAGGGAGCTGCCCGCCAGCGGAAAGAAAGGTTCAATGAGGATGAGCTGCAGATGCTGGTAGACACACTGCAGGAGCATGCTGCCATAGTGTTCACAAATAACATGAAGAGAGAGGCAGTACTTAAGAAGAAAGAGATCTGGGCACTTGTTGCCCAGAAGGTCAGTGCTGTGGGGAACACCTCACGCACGATTAAAGACTGTCGCAAGGATGACCTGTGACTAAGGGTACGAAACATCCTCTCAGTGAACCGCAGCCAGGCCATGGGAACAGGAGGAGGTCCCAGTTCCCCGATCAAGCTCACCCCATAGGAGGACATCTGCGCCAGCATGATAGGGACGGAAGCGATCGAAGGTGTTGGCGAGATGGAGTGTGGCGCCAAAACATTGGGCGATGGAGGTGAGTGTCCAAAGTAAACATTGCAATGGCAAATCTGATGAAAGTCAACCAATATGTCAGTTCAAAGAGTCAGGCCACGGTCCCACACACACACACTCCCAGCAAAGTAGGCTGACGCATTACAGACACATGCAGATGCCTGGTGCAAGGCAATATCATACATGACACATACCACACAAAGATGTAAATGCCATGAGTCACACAGCGTGCATGGTCAAAATACTATGCATGTCAGATAGCACTGCTCTTGGGCAACATGAGTGACACAGACGTATGCCTGCATAAACCACCCATGTATCAAAGAATGTGCTCATCCAAACACAAATGCCTATTACCCCCAATTGTGTGGTTGAGCAACTGTCCTAATGTATTTATGATGCCTATCAAAACATCACTCATGCCGTGCCTCTCTTCGACCCCCACAGGCTCTGACCACGAGAGCGATGGTCAGGACACAACCCCTGCACAGACCACACCCCAGGGGTCCCGGGATGACAGCAACTGCCCTTCAACCTCGAGGGGACAACCCAGGGGGTGCCGTGTACCAACAGGCAAGCCACCCCAGGTACCCATTACACCGGTGCCACCAAGGCCCGTAGAGGGCGAAGCACCACCACTACCACCCATTGGCCATCCTGATGATTCATGCGAGGCACCACAATCCGAGGAGTCGAGTTTGGCTGGGGAGGTGGCAGCCACGGCACCCTTGCCTGTGGAGGACACACAGGACGACATATGGGTGCCCATGGAGGACGATGTTTTGGAAGTGGTCCATACCCCAACTCCACCGGCATCCCCCCCAAATATCATCCCTCGATACAGAGCACGCCAACACCCCGGAGCACTCAGGTCAGGAGCAGACAGAGGTACAAATGAGTCCAATTTTCATGACTAGGGAGGCTGAGCAGGCTGGGCAGGACAGCTAGGGGCCGACTACCTCCACAGATGTAACCGCAGGGCCGCAGCGGTCTGACCTGCTTACTGCCCTTGTGCGGGAGTTTGTCCAGGACAACAGACTGGCCAGACAGGAGTGGCGTCAGGACTTAGCCGCTCTACGCAGGTCCATCACGGACAACACTACCTCCATGGCCAAATCATTCGCTGACAGCACCAGCTGCCTCTGCGAGGAGGTCTTGACCGTCTGGCAGGTGTTAGGCCGCCTAGCGGATGCCATGGAGCCAGGGCATCCTGCTACACAATCACAGCAGGCAGCCACACCGTCTTCCTCCAGTTCTACACAAACAAGCCCGCTCCGCAGGTCGGCACGTACCCTGCGCCGGCAAGACATGCCTCCCCCTGGACCAGGGAGTGCCAATTAATCATCAGGGCAGCCTCATGTAGGCTTTGGAGACTCAATGGGACATGTGTGGGGGAGTTGTGGGGGGAGATGAAGGGGGGTGAGGGTGTGTGGGGGAGTTGTGGGGTGTGGGGGAAGAGGGTTAGGGTGGTGGAGGGATATTGCACTTACGTTTACATCGTTACATTTAATACACCGGTTGTGTGAAAAACAAGACCTGAGTGGACATTCATCATTGCGCATGTGTCATTTATTCTTTTACAGTGCATAGTGTAAATGTACCACCACACCCAGTGCCCTCTGTCCAACCATCATGTCACCCTCTGCTGCCATGGGTGTCAGTAATATTGTGCAATCACTGACTGGCGCACAGCACGTCCCTCCTGTGCATCGGCACCGCGATGATGTACACCCACATCATCTTCTTCCCCTTCATCATCACCAGGTGGTAGCAGTTTAATGTCAGGGGCACGTTCTGGCGGATGCACATATTGTGCAGCATGACACATGCCAAGATGATCTTGGCCACCTTCTCATGCCTGTAGAGGAGTGCCCCACCCGACCAGCTGAGGCAGGGAAATCGTGCCTTCAACAGGCCAAAGGTCTGCTCGATGACCACACGGGTACGGGTATGGGAACGATTGTAGTCCTCCTCGTGCCTGTTCTGTGGATTTCGGACACGGGTGAGGGGCCACGGCTTCAAGGGATAGCCACTATCACCTGCATGAGAGGCAATTAAAAGTAAATGTCAGGCGAATCATGATGGACAGCTGTACTAGTCATACATGCCTGCAGGTTTACGTTGGCCACATTCACATGTCCCTGGATGTATTAACGCCTTTTTCAGTCCCTCAATGTGTACTGTGCCATGGACTGATGGTGTGGGTTGCATCTTCAAGATGATACATGGTGTGCACTGACATCTTGTTGCACATGCATTGTGTACGCATACAGCTGTGTTAGTGTCAAATTAGTGAGGTGTTGTGTTCTGTGAGATTTACTTAGAGGGAGCATTGGCAGTAGTCTGTACAATGTTGAGCAATCAGCGCTGTTCATTCCCATGGTGACATGCAGCACTCCTGTGAGTGTGCCGGCCCTGTGCCAGACAGTGGATTCCCTAGTAGGTTCAGTTTGATGCACTCACAGGGATGCTTGTCCTTTGTGGTGATATGCTGGAGAAAGCAACGTAGTGCATATGCACTGCATGGTGCAGGATGGCGTTACGGAGGGTGAGGGCTGCTGATGAGTGGTGCACATGTTGTGGGATGTGGGGTGGTTTCCTGTTAGTCATGTAGTGATAGGTGTCAACCTTACTTCATTCCTATGGGATTTGATTGTCATGTACCGTTTGTGATGCTTTGGGGCACAGTGTTCGGTGATGTGCACATCGTGCAGTCACATCAACATTGTCAGCATGGTGGCGTGTGCATCTCTCCCCCCAATTCAATGCCATGTGCCAGTCATGCAATTTACCAAGCAGCCAGGCACGTAGTCCAGCATGTCGCTCCATGAAGCGTGGTAGCGTGGAGTTCCGCAAGACCATAGAGTCATGAGTTGATCCGGGATATCGGGCACAGCAATGTGTGATGATCTTGCTGGCGTTGCATACCATCTGCACATTGATGGAGTGGTATTGCTTGTGGTTGCGGTACACCACCTCCATGGCATGCGGGACCACCAACTCCACGTGGGTGCAGTCGAGGGCACCTACACAATTTGGCATGCCTGCCAGTGCATGGAAGACAACTTTTGTATCAGATATCTCCTGGGAAGTCCGTGGTAGGGATATGTAGTCCATTGTGTGCTTGAGGAGGGCATCCAGCACTTGGTTCAGTATCCGGGAAAATAAGGGTTGTGATATGCCATGCATGTGCCCCACTGTGTGCTGGTAGGTGCCTGTGGCAAGGAAGTGGAGCACAGACACCACCTTCAGTAGAGAGGGGATGTCGGTGCATATTTCAATGAAGCTCACTATGTCGTTGTGTATCAGGTCCACTATGGTGGTGATGGTGTCCCGGCCCAGACGGTACAGGGTGTAGATCTGCTCAGGTGTTGGGTTGAAAGGACTGGCTCTGATGTGAGGGATTGGGGGCTGCCGGCGTGGTAACGGTGGCTGCACTGGTTGGGCATGCTGGCCCTGTCTCACCCTCCTTGTCCTCTGTGGTGGCGGCTGTTGTTGTTGTTGATGTTGTGGCAATGCAAGCATGTCCTCCAGCTCCAGTAATGCTACTACTATTGGAATCATCTTGGTGTGGGGGGGGGTGTGGTGTGTGGGTGTGCGCATTTTGTACTGTGCCAGACTCCATTGCCTTCACCTGTGCTGATTGTGTGCACCTGTGGCAGTTTTGAACACTGCTCAGGGCATTTTACGGTAGGTCAGTGATGCCGGTATTTACGGCATGCCGGTAACCACTTTTTCTGCCTTAATGGAGTCGTTATTTGCATGTCCGCTTCACTTGTAATCTTCTCCAGTTCACGGCATGCCGCTAATGCCGGCAGGGTGGGTCGCGTGCCCACGCCCAGACCACTATTAACGGCATCGTACTTTACGATGCTGCTAATAGCGGTCGGGCTGGTCAGAATAGCCCGTACCGGTAATCGATGCCGGTATTCCTTTACCAGCATCGTTGTTCCCTTAGCACCAAGCTCGGAATGACCCCCAGAGTCTTGTTTGCAGCACAGTAAATGTCAGAGGGAGGGATTACATTTTGGTCTATGCCTGTATCTACCACCATGTGAGAGGTGTTTTTGGATCTTTGGAAACTCACAAGTGGACTGCTGCCCCTGTGGCGATCTCCTGAGGGATGCCGTTCTTTGCACAACAGGCATTGCCCTGACCGAAATCCAAGCAGAGCCATTAGTCTTATTCTTTCATCTTCAGTTCTCTGAGGTTTCAAACTCTGGACTCTGTTCCAAGATGGCCACCAACTTCCTGCGAGCATACATGTAACTTTCAAGTAACGGCATGAATCGTGGTTTTGACCAAGCGTTTTGGGGCACAGGGACCCGTGCGAAATACTGCCTGCAAATGTGCACCTTGAGGTAAATCCCATGGAAAGGTGGTCATCTGGGACTGCATCCGTCCCCTCAGCATGGGTGTCGGCCCAGATATTAACGTTGTCAGATATACACAGTGACAGGCACACACCTTCTGACACTGCGTACCTCTTCCCAGATCTTTGGTGACAGCACAGGGCTGCACTGGTGTTTTGATTTAAAGGCAGGTGACCGCCTCATGGCTTCTTCATTTAGGTGATCTTGCACAGTCAGTCATATCCAGTCTATAGATATTATTGCATTATTGTGTACTATACCACATGTGGATTTTTTCCACTTCCATAACTTGCCACTCTTCATCATCTTGAACACATGAGCTCATCTCACTCCTAGGCTCTATGTATTCATTATTGGTAGTGTATATTTTCCAATTGCATCTTCAATTTACACCGAAACCACCAGAATATCTATAGACTGGATATGACTGACTGTGCAAGATCACCTAAATGAAGAAGCCATGAGGCGGTCACCTGCCTTTAAATCAAAACACCAGTGCAGCCCTGTGCTGTCACCAAAGATCTGGGAAGAGGTACGCAGTGTCAGAAGGTGTGTGCCTGTCACTGTGTATATCTGACAAAGTAATGTATTGTAACGTTTTGAGACCTCTTCTTCAGGTACTTGATTCACACTTTATCAATGGCTGTTTTGCCAACTGAATATAGTTATATGACATTTTTGAAATTTTAGCAGCCTATTCACACTCCTCCTCTATTGGATCTGGCTTTTTCAGTATCTACTGTTGCTGGGAATAACGTAATATTTAAACTAACCTACGCACCATTGTATGCTGCTTGTACTTGTCTTTTTCACGTCCTGAAGAGGACTGAGCACATTTTTTGTTAAAATGTGGACCACTTCATTGGCCTCAAACTTAAGTACTTGAGTTGACGACAGACAATTCTGACGGTTGTTTTAGCCACTCCATTTCGATGGATATTCTCTTTTCAACAAGATTGGTTTCTATTAAATAATATTAGACAGATGTCATCTCCAAATTAAGTTACACTATACATTTGAGTGTATATCTTTAATATTGTTTGTCTCATGGTTACACGTTTTGCTGTTTTCTCTGTATTGTCTTGATTTATTGAATATTTTTCTTTAGTTTGTGAAAGGTTTTTACTTTTTCTGTTTCTTTATCAAATTCTTTTTTCAGTTTATTGTCTTATGTTTTATTGTACAAGGCAGCCACGGTGTGTTTGACTTGTATTATTAAGAAATCGATCCACAAATAACCTTTTCAGTTGATTGTTATAATTTATGTCCAATTGATCATTGCTACTGTATTAAATAATCACATTTTAATTTGTTGCACATATGTTTGTATGTGTTTGTTGGGCTTGCATAGGGCTAGTGTCCAGACTCTATAAATTGCTAAATAGATATACACATCAATCTTTTTAAACATATTAGAATAGTGTTAGACACGTACCTGCAGGCAGTAGGCATGTGTCCTTTGCTAAGAACCCACTAGGCACAGCACCTGAGCAAATTAGAGTAGGATTTATAACAGCTCTGAGATTCCATGCAACATACCAAGCAAGATGAAATGACAGCCTGGAGTGTTCATATCTAGGGCAACCCTTTCCCTGGACCAAAATGTTGCATGCCCCCTATAACCCATAACAATTTGCTTAGGGTAATTAGAGAGGGACAAGGGGAGGGATAGAGAGAGAGAGCGAGCTCTACAGTGGCAAAGTGAGAATGTTAAATGGGAACAGTCTATAAAGGCCGGTAGGACTGTTTAGAGAAGATCATGGTGCGCTGATATTTAATGGTCTGTTATGTCTTGTCATGCCTTGATGTGCCATGTTATCTTAGCTGTATGTGACTTTTTGTTGGGTGGTACTCCTCACTAAACTTTTCCATCTTTATACTATACACATCAACTAGCCACTCTGATACTGCAGGGGAAACCATCTAGTACCATTCCCCCTGTACACCCTAACACCATCTGAACTCTACACATTTCTCACCAGCTTGCAACACACAACCGTCTAGCAAGCCTTTACCCATCCTCACTTGCAATGCGACCTTGTTACTAGCAAACCATGCAAGATATGTACACATGGGGATCTCTTCTAGATACAGATAACTGGGTGCACTACTGGCACACAAAGCTCAGGTCCTTTTAATCTGCACAAATCAACACAACAGCAAAACAATCTTACACTGCTTCTTCAGGTCCTACTCACCAAATCAAACCCATTTTTTACAGGTCCCAAAGTGCTATGAGACCAGGAAAATGGCAGCAGTGCTCTATAAAAAAAAAGCCCAAGAGCATAACATGGCATAGCCTAGGTACAGTCAAATCCTTCCTTGTGGAATCCTTTCAGACATGAATGGTATGGAATGAGTCCGCTCCGTACTATTGTGTTCAGAATGATACTGAAACTTTGCAGCAGGTTCTTCATGGGCTGGTCAAGGAGATCGTGATCCAGAAACATAAAAGGTGGAGTGAGGATTCCTCGAAGGGACCCACAAAGCTGTGTACACCTCCTAAAGGAGCTGCCATGTCTGCATGGAGGTCAATAAAAGCATGCTGCTAGTGAAAGCAAGGGGGGTGGAAGGGTGCACAATCCAACAAGACCACAATATCAGAATTGTGGTATCAGAATGAACCAGAGCACGAGACACTAGGGTGGATGGTTCCATCGCAGACGAGCAAAGAGATCTGGTACTTCCTTCACAGAGTGTGGCGTTTGCCCACATCAAGCACAGGAATTAAAAAGGGTAAATGTTGTTATCCTTGCGGCAAGATAACGGCTGAAGTTACGGCAGGAGGCTCTTCAACATGTCCCGCGGAGTGGTCGAAGTGGCGGGAGCGGTTGGGAGTGGTACTCTGGTACTTTTTTAAATTAAGTTTTACTGTTCCTATACTTTTATTTTAAAAAGAAACCGTTCTGGGATGGTTTCTCTTAAAAATACAAGTGTAGAAGCATTTGAAACCTGCACTGAACATTCCCGTAAACACCAAGGCCATTTGTTTGGGGGTTTTTATTGTGCGTGTGAAGGGCCATGGTGATGAGGTTTGAAATTGTGGGGAGCAGGGCAGGCTAGCAGGGAACATAGTTACACTACTTCTTTTCATGGACTTCGACCACTGGTCTCACAGAGAAAGGTGCAACAGCTCTTGCACTAGTGTACCACAGTTCTGAAAGGAAACATGCATTCTCAACATGTATAAAGTAGTGATAAAATGTTAGTAGCTGAGGGGGAAGCAGAGTGAGGGGTGGTATAAAACTCCAATTACCTAGGTGCATCACAGAGTTCCATGTAGGAAACGTTCAGGCTGTAATAATGAACACTAGGGTTGGAAACTAACAATCTAAAATGTGTTGTAACTTGCAAACAATCTAATCATTAACATAGCTTACAAACTTAAATCAGGGTTCGAAATTAATCGGAGCTATTTAGCTCCTGCTTCTAGCCCTGAAGAGCCTGGTTAGCTTCAGATCAACAAGTGCCAGGAGCTACTTTTGGCCCTAGAGTTTATCTGGTACCATACAATCATACCTATGTGACATTAATTTTCTGTATTTGGGAAGGTCTAAAAAACGCATAAGAGATAAGGAACAAGTTACTTACCTGTAACTGTTGTTCTCCAGCATGGGTCTGGCATGGATTCACATGCTCATGAATATTCCCCGTCGTCAGGCTGGGAATCCTCGGTAAAGAAAAAACCAGTATCAGTTTCGTTTCTGATCTGTCTTTCGTAGTAATAACCAATCACTGGTCTCTGCGTCATACTGACCACAGCCAATGACTGCCCTCTACCTAAGCACCGCCTCTGGCAGCCATCTTCAGATTTGGAAGCACGTGAAGTGGCAGTATGACCAAGTGAAGAGCCGCAGAGGGGTAGGCGGGAGGGTTCGCATGTGAATCCATGCCAGACCCATGCTGGAGAGCAACAGTTACAGGTAAGTAACTTGTTCCTTCTCCAGCATGGGGTCTAGCATGGATTCACATGCTCATGAATAAAGAATATATTGCAGTACACACATGCACAACCACGGGAGGTGGCAAAGGCTCAACATTAAGCATAGCATCAAACTCAACATTTAGCATCTTACCTCCTCACCAGGCTCACCTCAGGCGAACAGGTTGCGCAGCACTGCTTGGCCGACCCTGGACTCCTCCCTGGAATCCCGGTCGACGCAGTAGAATCTCGTGAAGGTGTGCGTCGACCTCCACGTAGCAGCCCTGCATATGTCCAGCAGGGGCACACCAGAAAGGAACGCCGTGGTAGCTGCGATCGCTCTGGTGGAATGGGCTCTCGGACGGCCGGGCAGCGGTCGGTTTGCCAACCGATGACAGTACATGATACAGCCGGAGAGCCATCTGGAAATGGAAGCCTTCGAGAGAGCCTTCCCCTGATTGACAGGTCCAAAGTTCACAAAGAGTTGTGACGTCTTCCGAAAACACTTCGTGCGGTCCACGTAGAACTTCAGCGCTCTAGCTACATCCAGCGAGTGCAAAGTCCTCTCAGCCGGCGACGAAGGCGACGGAAAGAATACAGGCAACACCAAGGGTTCGTTGAGATGGAAGTCCGACGGTACCTTGGGCATGAAGGAGGGGTGCGTCCTGAGCACTACCCTCGTGTCGTGGAAAGTCAAGTACGGGGCCTTGCAGGAAAGGGCCTGGATCTCTCCCACTCGTCGTGCGGAGGTGATGGCCACAAGAAAAGCAGTTTTCCACGATAGAAACTTCAACGGAGCCGAGTGCAGAGGCTCGAACGGAGGTCCCATGAGCTTGGTCAGCACCACGTTGAGCTCCCACGCCGGGGCCGGAGCCTTCACCGGCGGGAACGATCTGAACAGTCCCTTCATGAACTCTTTCACCAGGCGATGAGACCACAAGGACGTCCGTCCCGTGGTTCTGGTGTATCGGGAGATCGCAGCAAGATGAATCTTGATGGACGCGTGTGCCAGGCCAGCTTTGGCCAGCGTCAGCAGGTACGGCAGTACTTGGGGAGCCGTAATCCGTAGAGGGTTAATCTTCTGTGCGTGGCACCAGACAGAGAACCTCTTCCATTTGTGTCCGTAGCATTTAAGAGTCGAGGACGCCCTGGCCTTTGCAAGAATCTCTCTGCAGTCGGCCGGTATGTCGTATCCTCCAAACTCTAGCGCTGCAGGAGCCAGGCCTGCAAGTTCAGCGACTTCGGGTTGTGGTGGAGGATGGCGCCTCCTTCCCTGGAGAGTAGATCTGCGTCCGCCGGCAGTTTGATCGGCGGGGACGCTGACAAGTCCAGAAGGTCCGGGAACCATATCTGCCTCGGCCACGAGGGTGCGACGAGGATCATCCTGCACCGTGACCTCTTGAGCAGGTTGACTAGCCGGATTAGCAGAGGCAAGGGAGGGAACGCGTAGAGGAACAGGCCCTCCCAGGGGAACGAGAAAGCATCGCCCATGCTCCTCGTCTGGGGAAACCTGCTGGCGAACCTCCGGCACTTGGTGTTCGTCGCCGTCGCGAACAAGTCGATCTGGGGTGTGCCCCACCGTCGGAAGAGACGATCCACCAGATCCTGCCGTAGTTCCCACTCGTGGCACGAGCGCAGCTCCCTGCTGAGTGAGTCGGCGATGGTGTTTTTTATCCCTGCCAGATGAAACGGCACCAGAAAAATCCTTTGGGCGACGGCCCAATGCCACAGGTCCTGCGCCTCCTTGGACAGCGCTGGGGACCTGGTTCCGCCCTGTTTCCTGATGTAAAACATGGTGGTGGTGTTGTCGGTGAAGATCCTCACCACCTTGCCCTTGAGGGACGGAAGGAAAGACCTGAGGGCCCAAAACACTGCACGGAGCTCCAGGACGTTGATATGCAGGGACTTCTCCGTCGGGAGCCAGAGTCCCTTTGCGTGCAGATTTTCGGTGTGCGCTCCCCACCCTTCCAGGGAGGCATCCGTAGTCACAGTCTCCTGGTGGGCTGGGGTCTGGAAGTCCATGCCCGCCGTCAGATGCGCGCGGGTGCCCCACCACCGTATCGCTCGTCGGAAGTTCTCGTCGAGCTTGATCCTTTCCTCGAAGCTGCCCGTCGTCTGGATCCAGCGCGCATCCAGGAATTCTTGCAACGGGCGCATCCGGAGCCTGCACATGGGAATGAGGTAGATGCAGGAAGACATCATCCCGAGGAGGGACTTGATGGACCTCACTTTGGCCGCGTCGGCCACCAACATCCGTTGCACCTTGCCCAAGATGGTCCTGGTCCTCTCCTCCGACGGGGAGGCCAGAAGGGACACTGTGTCGAGCCTCGCTCCCAGAAACAGTGCGACTTGCGCGGGCACCAGGTGGGATTTGGCGTAGTTCACGAAGAATCCCAGGTCCGTGAGGAGTTGGACGGTCCTTGCCGTGTGAACCACGGCGAGTTCCCTCGTCTTGGCGCGGATGAGCCAGTCGTCCAGGTAGGGGTAGACGTGGATCCCCTCGCGGCGCAGCTGCGCCGCCACCGGTGCGAGGCACTTGGTGAATACCCTGGGTGCCGACCGTAGTCCGAAGGGGAGGGCTCTGAACTGGTAATGACGCCCTTGGACCACGAACCTGAGGAATTTTCGGTGCCCCTGTAGGATGGGAATGTGGAAGTAGGCATCCTCCAAATCCAACGACGATAGGAAATCCCCTTCCTCCAGCTGGCCCAGGACGTGCTGGAGGGTGACCATCCGGAACTTCTGCGCCTTGATGAACTTGTTCAGACGTCGGAGGTCTAGGATGGGGCGCCATCCTCCCGTCTTCTTCTTCACGAGGAAGTATCTCGAGTAAACTCCGGAGCCCCGAAGCCTCTTTGGGACGATTTCGATGGCGCCCTTCCTGAGCATCGCCTTTACCTCCAGGAGAAGTTGAGGGACGTGAAGTTCTTTCCTGGCCACGGGGGGGACACGCGGGCACCTTCTTTGAAACTCGAGCGCGTGGCCCCGGGCCAGGGCGTCCAGCACCCAACGGTCGGTGGAGATGGACTCCCACACGCTGACGAAGCCCGCCAGCCGGCCTCCCACCGGGGTGCTCCGGTGGGGGCCCGACCCCACAGCCGGTTCAATCCTGCTTGGACGCGGCCTTGCCGCCTTGACCTCCTGGGCGACGACGGCGGGGTCCGCTAGACTTGCCTCGTCCTCTGTAGGCCTCTTGCGACGACGAGCGGGCCGCTTGACGGTAGGAAGCGAAACCGCCGCCGGAACCTCTGGAGGCGCCCTTGCCTCCGCTGCTCCGAAAGGGCGTCCGACGTTGCTGCAGAACTCCGAGGGCCCGGGCCGTCTCAGTATCCGCCTTGATGGCCTGAAGGGAATCGTCCACTGTCTTCCCAAACAGGTTGTTCCCGTCGAAGGGCATGTCCAGGACTCTGGTCTGGACGTCCTGCCGGAAATCCGTAGCTTTGAGCCATCCACGACGTCGAAGGCAAACGCCGTTGCCCAGCTGGCGGAACCCAGTGTCGGCGATGTCCGTCGCCACGGTGATGGCGTGGTCCGAGGCCACCTCACCTTCCTGCAGGATCTCCAGGGCCTCCGCCCTCTTGTCGTCCGGCAGAAAATCCAGCAGGGGAGCTATCTTGTACCAGAGCTCCCTGTCGTAGCGAGCCACGATAGCCAAGGCGTTGGCCGCTTTAATCGTCGTCGCAGCCGACGAGATGACTCTACGTCCCATAGCATCCAATTTCTTTCCCTCGCCGTACGGCGGGGAAGTCGATGTGGAGGCCGCACCCCCCCCCGCTTTCTTCCTGGCTGCCGCGGAGACGACGGAATCCGGGGTAGGCTGCGCCCGGAGGCACAGGGGGGCCGTGTCCGGGACCCGGTACTTTTTCTCGTACCGGTCTCTTCTAGCTGGCGTCGTGGAAGGGTTCTTGAGGAGGGAAAGGCCCTCATCCCAAATGTCGTCCAACAGAGGCACTGCGAGGACCGTCTTCCTCTTGGCCTCGCGCCGCTGATAAAGGAAGCCTTCCTTTTTCTTCTCCTCAGGGCAGAGTTGGAAAAGCTCGGAAGCCCTGGAGATCATGGAGTGGAAAGATCCGATCTCGTCGGGCGGAGAAGCCCTGGCGGGAGGCGACGACGGAATATCCTCGTCGTATGCCTCGTCGTCCGTACCCGTCGCTGCCGTGTCAGTCCCCGTATCATCCCCTCGGGTGGACGGGGGAGAGGGCTGGACGGGGCGCGACGGTTGAAAAGGAGGTGGTGGATGGATCCTTCTTTTCTTGGTAGGGGGAACACCAGAAGGTCCCGGTTCTGGATCCCCCGACGGGAAAGGTTCCTCCGTCGGTAACGGTAGTCTCGTCCTTATCTCGGAACATAAGGACTGTATGGCCAACAAAATGGCCGCCGAGTTGTCTTGCGGCGCTGGCAGAGGGGAATCCGACGGGCGAGCAGGGGCCCCGTCGGTATCCTCGACGATGTCGTCGTCACCTGCGTCGGGGTCCATTCCGACGGGCTGGCCTTCTTCCACGCCTAGGCCGTGGCTTAAGACCTCGATCAGCTCCTCTTCTGAGGTTGAGGCCGAATCTACGACGACGCCCTGCCCCCCCTTCTTCTTCCCCACGGAGGGTTTCACGGGGGTCCTATCGATGGGCACAAAAGAAGACTCCCTCCGAGGAGGCAGGGAGATTCTGGGCCCCGAGGTCGCCACCACTGGCGCAGCCTCCACAGGCTGAGCCAGGGCCGCCGCGACCGTTTCGATAGAGGGCTTGGTCGGATGGATCAAGGCCTTCACCACCTTAGGTGCGCTCACCGCCTTATCCTTGAGGGAGGGGGCACTGCCACGCTCCTCCTCTGCCTTAGAGCTCGACCGGGGCCTCTCCAGGAGTTTCGCCGGGTGCTCGGCCTTCCTCTTACCCGACCCAGAGCGTTGGCTCGTGGTTGATGGTGCCGGGGAGGGTGCGCCCTGCCTGGCGCCCGTAGAGCCCGACCGTTCGGCGCTCCCGGTACCAGCGGACTCGCGGTGCTTAGCCTTATGTTGGGCCCCCGTCGCCGGGGCGCCCTCAAAGGTCTTAGAAGACCGCTCGGGTTTCTTCTTCTTCTCGCCAGACGGGCTCTTACCCTCCAGCCAGTTGGCGAGACGTTGATGGCGGTCCTTCATGGTCCGTTCCGACATGTTGCCGCAAAACGCACAGTCCTTCTCCACGTGCGTCTTGTCCTCATGAAGGCAGTAAAGGCAGAAAGAGTGTTCGTCCTCCTTAAAGACGTTCTGCAGCTGGCATCCAGGGCAGACCCTGAACAGCTTTCCGGGCGTCGAGCTTCCCTTCTCCTGGGCCATCTCCGAGACCGGGCCTGAGAAGCTTCTGGAGTCCTCCGAAGTGTAGCTCGACGAAATCTTCACCCTTGAGGGGCGCAGACGAATCCGACACGGGTCCCCGTTGATCGGATGTAGGATCGGTGGAGCTTGAGGCTCTTTTGACTGAAAGAAATCGAGTTTTTGTGAAAAAACGCGAAAAAATAGCACTAACGCTCGAGAGCAATAGCACGAGGATCCCAACACATGAACGTGCGGTAAAAATCTGAAGATGGCTGCCAGAGGCGGTGCTTAGGTAGAGGGCAGTCATTGGCTGTGGTCAGTATGACGCAGAGACCAGTGATTGGTTATTACTACGAAAGACAGATCAGAAACGAAACTGATACTGGTTTTTTCTTTACCGAGGATTCCCAGCCTGACGACGGGGAATATTCATGAGCATGTGAATCCATGCCAGACCCCATGCTGGAGAACTAGAAGACATTTCAAGCATCATGGATTGTATATAATGGGCGAAATGTTCAAGTGTGTATCTCACATAAACGATAGATTTACGGCACGCTATGTACTAGCTCCTGCTTCTCTAGGGGTAGATCCTGCCTAGTAGGTTATGCCCAATACGCAGGAGCTAGTATTAGATTCCTATAATTTCGAACCCTCTAAACTTTAATTCTTTGCCTAGCTTAACTAACACAATCGTTATTTGTAAGGTAAAAAGCCACATCTAATCAGAATTTCAGATTCAAATAAACTGTTGTGAACAAAGCGTTGCTCGCATAAGCCGAGTATGACCACTGCACTATCCTACACTTAGTTGACTGGATTTAGCCATCATGCTACAAAGAGCCTTTGAAAGAAGGTTTCTTGTGCTACTTCCAGTTTTTCTATTTTGTAGTGACATACGGCACACTTAAGCTAGAGTCTCTTGTGCTCGTCTTAGCTAAGGGCTTAGCTAGAAGCTTGAACGGAGCTCAATTAACTAATGGCTGAATAAGATAAGTAAAATGTTTATTTCTGGTTTTTATATTATTGCATTTGAATGTATTTAATGTAATATTCACAACAGTAATTGTATATTTGGTGAGGTCTCAGATTGTTAAGACTGTTAAGATGAAGTAAAGAGTAAGATGGACCTTTGTGGGGTTGGTTTTCTTTTGTGTTTTTTGTTCGTTTTTTTAGGGTGAAATTGTTTATATGTTGATCTTTCTTTAAATCTATTGTGAACATACGGTTGAATTGTTTTCCAGAATTGTATCAATTGATTGTATGTTGGTAATTTGAATAAACTAGTTTGAAAAAAAAATAACAATAAATGAAATAATGGCAGCACGTGTAAACATTCTTAAGTATAGTTTTGGTGTAAAGGCAATAATAAAGGAGCAAAGAACAGAGGCGGACTCGGGTGCCTTGGTACTGCAATGGGGCACCCTCCTCAACAACCTCCAAACATGGCCAGATGATTGCCCCCCATGAAGGAATGTACTGGTGGGCGCTGATATAAGGCATGATGATGATGAGATCAAGATCTTAAAGGGGCAGAAGTACAGAAAATGGCACCCAAGAGGCAACGAATGCAGGATACCAAGAAGTTTCGGAGTTGGAACAGGAGTGGGAGGGCACGCGTGGGTGAGGGGGTCGGGAGTGGGAAAACATGTTAAACTGTTCATAACTCGTTTGTTAAAAATCAATAAACACATTTTTAAGGTATAGTTTTGCTGTAATAAAACCTTTATATTCAAAACACCTGAAACTTCTACTTTAATTGAAGGAACAGCAAAACCTTCATGTTTGCATTAGTTTGTGGTATTAGGAGGTACACAGATATCATACGTCAAGCCCCAGCAGCTGCAGCATCGAGGGAGCTTGCTGCACGTGATTCTCAGGTGGGTTTGACTTGGCCTCTCGCTGAGGATTTGCTTGATTGCATGCTTCTTCAAACATCACTCGATCGCGATGCATGCTGAAGCTTGATCACTTCAAGCCCTACAACACATGGGCGTAATTTTAAGGGGGTACGGGGGCGTTTGTCCCCCCCAACTTTCACGGCACGCCATTTTGTCCCCATTCATTTGGCTGGGGCAACTTTTCTTCAGATGTCATGTCCCCCCCAACATTTTCAGCAAAGTTACTCCACAGCTACAACATCAGTCATGCTGAAGGTGCCCTTTTCCAGTTAGCCGTAATACACATAGCAGCATTACGTGACCCAAACGCAGTTCAAGAGTCCGAATTTCGTGAAGTGAACTATGTTCCCCTGCAGCTATTGTGTTCAGGCTGTCAGTGGAACCTCTGCTTTTCAAACATTCTACACAAGCACGTCTGGGGTGTATGCATGTGCCTCTGCCCCAGGTCTGCTGTTTGTAAATAAAAGAGTGTATTGAAATACCTTGAATAAAAGGGGAGCTTATCGACATCTGCACTTACAAAAGTTCGGACTATAATCACTCAACAGAAATATGCAGTTTGAATTATTTGCATTTAATTTAATTGTATCAAATACATAAATACTTTTTACATATATCTTGTAAAAGATTTCTAATTCTCAAAAAATAGAAATAGAAATATATCATGGGAACAATACAACATCAGGGGGATAGAAACAATGGGCCTCTTTACGAGTCCGGCGGTAGCTGTGCCGGTAAAACCGTCAGGGTGCCGCGGGACTCGTGGGGATTTACCAGCTCCGGACTTGCCGCAATTGTGGTCCGGTAATTCCAGAGCAGGCAATCCGTTACTCCCCATTCCCAATAGGACTCCATGGGAATGGGGGCAGTGGAAACACCGGCACCATGCGGTAATGGTGCCGGTGTTTGCACGTCCGTGTGCTGCCGGTGGCTTTACACCCGCCAGGTCAGACCTGATGGCTGTAACATCACACGACCACATAACTTGGAGTTAGCCCGTCCGGAAAACGGTGCAGGTACGGTTTTACTGGCACAGTTAAATCCGGACCGGCTAACTCATGGGCCTCATTACGAGCATGGTGGTAGGCTACCGCCATGCTCGCTACCGGCACCGCCTCCCGCGATTGGGCAATAACCGGCCCATTACGGGATGAATGGGCCGGTAATTGCCCATTTGCAGGTGGCGGTATTGCCGGGCTCCCGATCCCCATTGTGCCCCATAGCGGGGGGTGGGGAGCATGGATAACCCTTAATAACAGTGCTGGCTGCATTACGAGTTATGCTCGTGGGTGCCGCACAGCCCGCCAGGTAAGACGTGGCGGGCTGTCAGGAACCCGCAAGCAGAACTCGTAATGCGGCAGGACGGTATGAACGGTGCCGGTGCCTTACCGGCACCGTTCATACCGTCACCGCCACCCTTATAATGAGGCCCAATGCGTTAAAAGAGTGAAATGTTGTGCCTAAACAAAACTCAGCTACGTGCCCAGAAAATAGAATGGAAGCAATCAATCATCAACATTGAACAGTTAAAATACATGAATTTGCCATAATGAATCACAACTGACAAAAAAAATATTAGTCAAAAAGAATACATCTAAATAGCGTCTAAATTCATGTTTCAAACCCATGAACTATACTTTAAGGGGTCTTCGTCAGGGTGCAATATCCCTCCTGAATTGTAAACTACCAGTATTGCTCTACTTCCAATCCTTCTTTCCTCAGCCCTTGCATGTTGTCGAGTGCTTTTCGCAATCTGTCTTTTGGTCACTGGGTACTGGGCGATTTGCTTGATTTTCCATCTGATGTAGTTGGGTCCTCTGTGGACCGGTTCGTTTATTAGAAATTAAGAGAGCTATTTCTTCCAATGTCTTCCCCCTTCTTTGGGTCCTTGTCAGGCACTCTAACCTTTAAGTCTCAAGTGTGGCAACCCTAATTCCCATGTCACTGGTTAAGTATTTTCTCTTCTTGATTGACTTCAGGGTTGTAGATTCCTGGCTTATGGTTATTTCTCCTGGGTTGTAATAGCCTCTCCCAGAGCCCTTGTAAATCTAAGGGCTCCAGAGGTAGGTTCCCGGGACTTGTATTTCAGAGTCCCCTCCCAGTGACTTTGATTCCTCAACAAAGGCGGGCATTCTCTTCCCTCTGAGGTATTCGGGGCCAGGGAGCTCTTGAATACTACTGTTTGCCCACTCTCCTCCTTTCTCTTGGATCACATGCTTCTTCTCTCTTTAATAGTAGGGGATGACTGGGTCATTGATGCATTTGGAAAGGAAACTGGTATTTCCTCCACCCTTTTATGGGTCTTTATCCTCCAGCACATGACACATCCCCTTGCCAAGGGCCAGCCTATACACCTCAGGGTCTGAGGCTGTGGCATCCCCAATTGCCGGAAACTTCAGTTGCTAAGACGTTCTCCACCTTCCATGGAAGCTTCAGTTTTGTAGGCTTCTTACCAGATCATTCTCCTGCCAGAGCATTAGTAGCCTCTTTCAGAGTCCCACAGGACTCCACCATCCTCCTTCCATAGTCTCTCTCTTAGTGTCCAGGGAGTAGGGACAGATATACCTGTATCCCTTGGGATATGCCCCTTTTATCCTAATCCCTTCTGGCCTGGGGTTTCTCCTTTACTTTCCATTGGTTGCCTTGCTTGGGGTTTGACTGTTGGAGGCTGATTAATATGTGTGATGAATCAGATGTGATTATCCCAAAGACCCTGGCCTGGGACCCTTCTCTTGTTGCCAAGGTAAGACAGACGCTTCCTGATCCTGACCCTGGGGGTGGTGTACTGCAGGAGGATCACATGGGAGGGGACTTGGGGCAGGAGAATTGAGAGAACACACTAACCAACTTCCCTTATGATCCCACAGTTTAAATGGCCTGTTGTAAAATTGAGGCCTTTAAAATAAAACGAAGCTCAAACATTAGGGACTTCAACTGGGACGAGGAAGAGAGGCTTAGAGGCACAGAACGGCAGTATGCAGTCTAGTGTTTCTAAGAAGCCACACCTGAGTGGGACTTTTGATTATTTAAAGCCCCTTCAGGTGCAGGCCATTAGAAACCGTGGTAGAAGCAGTTGGAGAAGCAGTGAGCAGTTGTGTATGCAGCAAAGGCAGAGAAATGAAGACGCCTGGACTGCCGCTGTTTGTGTAGCGACTTATGGTGCAAAGAGAGTCTCAGGAATGAGAAGCCTAAACTGCAGAGGTAGCGCAGCAGGAAGCCTTGAAGTGACAGACTGCCCTGTAGGAGAGAGACACTCTCCCTTCCCTTGTCTCACCTCCAGTGGCTTGCGAGCATCAGAGAATGGCAGGAACGAGGCAGGCTCCTTTGGTGAGAGATGCGAGTCACAGGATCCCAATGATAGCTGTCAGAGGCTCTGAACCTGAAGACCGAAGAAGTTGCAGCAGCCGATAAAGCAGACGTGCAAGCAGAGAACAGTGAGTTGACCTGTGAAAAGTGACCCTGCGGTGCTCCGTGAAAGACTGCTTGCTGCGTGTAGTTGTTTTGAATGCTGAACTAATGAAAGAAAGTATTTTTGCTACAATCCTTATGTGAAGAGGAAACAAGAGAAGGAGGTTTGTAACTTCATTGCCAAAGCCAAGAGGGGGCAATATTGAACTATCATTGCCAAAGCCAAGAGGGGGCAATATTGAACCAAGTTACACCCAACATTACCAAAGCCAAGAGGGGGAATATTGAAACCCAATGAGAACAAGCATTGGCTAAGCCAAAGAAAGACTGTTACAGAAAAAAGGGGAAACCGTTTTCTTAAAGAGAGAAACTTGTATAAGAAACCTGACCAACAGTTACACAGTGTGATAGTAGTTGGCAGGAGAGAAGTCCTCATTGTGGAAAGTATAAAGGAGGAGAGGAAAATAACGTGTATTCCATGTGAAAAACAAATAAGTGGAACAAACAACATCAATGATTTTTGTATCCTTATGGAACAACTTGTGAATCCTAAAGTTACTGAAAGTCAAAGAATTTGCTAATGTTTGAAGTTAACATTATTATTATTATTATTATCATCATCATCATTATGGTATTTATTGATCACGGACCTAGCTTCCAGAAGTAACGGAGTGCTTTACAGAGGTATATAGATACATAAATGAGTACTTTACAGAGGTGTACAACATTACAGATGCATAACGGAGCACTTTTCAGAGGTAACAACAGAACAGATATACAGCTGGGGTAGGATACAGAGGGGAACAAAGGAGGGTACAGCTGTACAGGGTAGGGGAAGGAGGGGGACGGGCGGCATCTAGCGAGTCAGGTGGCACAAAGGGCGACGTGATGGCCTCAGTGTTGAGGAGGAGAGACTCCTTGAAGAGGTGGGTTGTAAGTTCTTTTCTGAATTGTAAGAGCGTGGGGGCGAGTCTGATACTGACGGGGAGGAAGCTCAATTGTCTTGAAGCGTAGGCAGAGAAGGCTTGTTTTCTGGGTTGTTTCCTTTTTGCAGTGGCAGACTTCATGTCTGCATGTGTCCTGGCTTCTGGTGGTGCGCTGGCCGCCGGAGATGCTGAGTTTCCTTGCGAGATAGCAGGGTGATTTGAGGGCAACTGCCTTATGGATGATGCAGCAAGACTTGAAGATGATTTGTGCATGTAGTGGGAGCCATTGAAGGTCGATGAGGGCCCAGTGTGCTGTGGTCGTATCTGCGTAGACCCCTGATGAGCCGTGCAGCTGCGTGTAGGACACTTCTCGGGGGCACAAGGGAGGATGATGGGAGGCCTTTGAGGAGTTCACTGCCCCCATCCAGGTGGGATAAGACCAGTGCTTAAATGTTGGATCTAAAGCTGTCCGGAGGGAGGGAGAGCTGATACCAAGCTGTCGGAGTTCTCTTAGCTATTTGTGTATTGAAGGAGAAGTGTTTGTCGATGTGGAGCCCAAGGGACTTGGAGCAGGAGGTGATCTCGGGTGTGAAGCCCTCAGTGTTCATGGTTGATAGCCAGGTCTGTATGTCTGGGTGTTCTGTGTTGTTGGTGAGGAGTAGGAAATTCGGACTTTGAGGGGTTGAGCTTCAATTATGCACTTCATATCCATAACTGGATCAGCAAGAGGCAGGTTTTGAGGCTATGGATGTCCTTGATCGAGTCAATCTTGAAGGTACAGCCATGTGTCGTCAGGGTATTGGTGGACGTGGATGTTGTGTGTGGCTAGGAGGGCTCCCAGCAGCTCCATGTATAAATTGAAGATCACTGGAGAGAGCATGGAACCCTGCGGGACTCCACAGGTGACGGGTAGTATTGGCAATCTAGAGGAGTCCATCTGAACAAACTGCTTGTGGTTGGGGAGGTAGGGCTTGAACCAGCGTAGGACAAAGTTGCTGATCCCCATGCACATAGGTAGGGTGTCCGTAAGCGTCTGGTGGTCTACTGTGTTGAAAGCAGCCGAGAGGTTGAGTAGAACCAGGAGGCAGGGGTGACCGTCGTCAAGGATGTTGAGGACGTCGTTGACCACCTGTATGGTTGTTGTGTCTGTGCTGCATCTGGGTCTGAATCCGGATTGGTAGGTTTGGAGTAGATTTTTGGTGTCGTTGTGTTGCTGCAGTTGTGCGGCTACCGCTTTCTCAATGATCTTACCTAGGAAGGGAAGATGGGTGATGGGGCAATAGTTACCTAGGTTGTCGGGATCCAGGGTGGGTTTCTTTAGTAGAGGGAGAATTTGTCCTGTTTTTAGGGCCGATGAGAAGGTGCCTTGTGTTAGGGAGATGTTAATGATCTCCAGGAAGGGAAGGAGAGCTTTTGTAGGGAGGGTCTTGAGGGTGGATGCTGGGAGGATGTCGTCTGTATACGATGTTGTTTTGAGGGTGGCCTGGGTTTCTACCAGGTCCTCTGTCGAGAGTGTCTTGAATTTTGTCCAGGATGTGGAGACTTCGCGTGGAGGGTCTATAAATGCAGAGCTGTTGTCTATGTGCTTGCGGATCTTGCTGATTTTGTCGCTGAAGGTGTTGATGGCAATGGATTTTTGAATGGAGTGTGGTATGGCAGGGTTGGGTAGCGGGTTAACACAGTGCTTGACCACTTTGAAGAGGGCTCTGCTTTTGTTGTCGGCTTCTCCTATGGTATTGATGATTAGTTGTCAGCGGGTTGCTCGTAGTTCCCCAAGGGGCACCAGGTTGGATGTTTTCTCTTGTTCCCTGATGACTCTTTTGCTGAGGTTGAGTTCTTGCATGTACCAGGGTGCTGATGGTTTCGGTTTGCAGGTGTGTTGTTTCCGAGGCGCTTGCCGGTTGATTGAGGCAGAGACGGTGGTGTTGAGTGCTTCTAGTAGAGTGCTGGAATTCATTTGGGGTGTTCAGTCCATGTAAGGTGTAGGTTGGCGAGGTCTTCTGTGAGGACTTTCACTGGGAACTTCTTATAGGACCTGAAGGTTTGTCTGCAGCGTTTCTGCTGGGAGTGCTTAACTGGGGTGGTGTGCAGGATGTTGAAAGGCATGGCTAGGTGGTCAGACCAGTCAAGCGGGAGAGGACAGCTGTAGTGGATGGAAAACAGTGTGGTAATTATTAGGTTGAGGATGTTACCTTTATCGTGTGCTGGGTCTTTCGTGTGCTGTGTGTGGCTGAGGGTGTTGAGACGGCCGAGAAGAGCTTCCTACATCGGTTTGGCAGACGTGTTACCTGGGAGGTTGAAATCGCCTAGCAAGCTGCTGTTTGTGTCCATGAGGGACATGGTGGTGACCAGGTCGGTGAAGTCTCTGATGAAGGCGGTGTTGGGTTTCAGTGGTCTGTAGATGAGATGGAGGGTGACTGTATCCGTCAGGGAGAGCAGGAAGTGGCAGGAGAGGCCTTCAAAGGAGTCAATGTTGTCGATATAAAGTCTAGTGTAGGGCCACAAGGTTTTGTGTATGAGTGTGAGGCCTCCACCTGTCTTGTTCAGCAGGTCTCTGTGTTGGATGCTGTAGCCATCGGGAACAAGGGCGTCTAGGATGGGGGGGTGTCAGCCAGGTCTCAGTGATGAAGATGGCGTCAAGGTTGTGTGTAGTGATGAGGTTGCCGATGTCTGCTGCATGGGTGATAGCTGAGCAGACATTGGCAAGCATCAACATCTGTGTTGTGGACGGTAAGGGGGTGTTGATGGGCTTGAGGCTGATGTGGGTCAGGTTTCTGCACTGTTGAGTCCAAGCCTTACAAGAGGGGCAATGTCGTTGGCATTGCCTGGTGATGTTGGGGATGCCCTGTGGGGACAGAGGGAGAAAACACATGTCTGCGCGTACTTGCCTCTTGTCTAAGCAGGGGTTCAGGCCCTGGGTCCTCCCGGTCCAAACAGGTCCGGACAGGAATTTTTCTTTATCTGCCTTCTCTTTGGACATTTGGGCGAGAGATGCCTTTGATCTAAGAGTTAAGAGCAGAAAGGAAGAGGCAGGGCTAAGAAGGTGGGTGGGGCTTAGTCCAGGTGACATAGAACCACTTGCACCAGCTCACCAACTGCAAAGGAAAAGAGGCTGTAATGCTGCTCAAGTACGGAAAAGGGGTGGCAAAACAGGGAGGTGCCAACAGTTTAAGATTATTGACATGTGGGCTGGCCTTAGGCTAAGGTGACATAGATCCACTTGCACTTGCTCACCAACCTCATCACAGAGTACTTGTAGTAGGGGTAGGAGATTTTATCCTGACAGGTAAGTATACCAGGAAAGGGCTTGTTAGTGGTGGTCCAGGCAGGTTAGCGGACCAGGAAGAAGATACTGAAGTACTAAATTGTGGTGAAAGGTTGTGGTGGAAAGAAAGTGGCAAGGCCACTAAATGTGTTTGATGAACTGTGGTAAAACCATCCTGTCGAAAACATTGTTGTGTTTATAAAGAAGAATTGTGAAGTAGTTCTCTTTTCCAAAGAGATGTTCTATTGAGTTTGTGGAAATTTATTTTGCAGAGTGATGAACATTGTTTAATCCTAAAATAATGCAAGTACCAAGTGAAACAAAACTTGGATGCTTAAAGGAACTTTGGGCTATCCTTGAAGTGGAACTAGACCATTGAAAAGAACTTTACTAATTTGAACTATTTTTGAACTATTTTTGGGAAAATCTTCCATTAATCCTGGGGAAGGTGATCCGACCTTTGTTACAAGTATATTTAGCTATAAAGTTTGTATTTGAATATAATTTCTATTCTGTTGAACTTGAACAGTCATATACATTCCTGTATGATTTTCTTGAATGTACAAGTGTGAGGGACAGATAGGAGTGTTTTCCTTTAGTCTTAGTTTTATAGGCAGGGAAATCCTTGTTAGGTTAGAGAAAGCAAGGCATTTTTATAATTTTATATAAGGGCTACTTGTGAAAAACCTTTACCAAGTTTTCCACCCCACATTTCTGACCCCTCAGATATGGATCTGCCAAAGTTTAAAGGATAGCCCAGAGTTGAGCGCCATTTTGGATCTTACCTGATTGTGCTCTTCTGCATCTCTCCTGTCTCATCTACACTGGCATTTCTCTGGGGTGTCTGACACACTACATTGGTATCCGTCTGTGTACTGCTCTTTCCAAAGGTAATAAACATTGACATCTGTACTGAATGGTGTGGACTGGCGTCGGGGTCCATGTCATGTCTATCTGAGAAGTGTGGGAAGCGGTGCAGGTTGATAGTTTTCTGAATACTGCTTTCACTGTGATTGCCATGATGCCAATGCCTCCTGGCACCTGTAGTCCCTTAAATCCTCATCCTTTGGCCTTCTCGTAGGGACTCTTATTTCTCCTCAAGGTTAGCAAGTCCATGGGAACCCACCTCAATCACCCTTGGGTAGGTACATTTTTTTGAATTTCTTTATTACCTTTTGTATAACAGGTTAAAAATTGCAATCATGTGATCTCATGCTATCTTGTATCCCATTCTTAATTTTTCAACTAAACTCTACTCCGCCTACCCCCTCCCTCGCCCTTTAACTAGCCATAATATAGTCCCATTTCTTTATATCCACTGGTCCTGCACACTTCTTCGCCATTGCCTTTTCCTCCAAGAGTGTTCTAGTTCTCGCTTTCTCTCCTACTTTGGTTAAATAGAGTTAGTGTGATGGCAGTCCATTGTAGCATGTCTTCGCATCAGTCTTGCATTTTCGTAAATCTCCCTACCATTTCTCCACACTCGGCCCCCTCTCTACTTTCCAGTTCATGGCTATGCTATGTTTGGCCAACACATATATTAGATCTTTGATCTTGCCAAGTGTTTTCTCCTTTGGGCCCCTCTGGAAGAGACCCAGCATGCATGCCTACGGGGATTGGGTATCTAAATGTATGCCCCCAGGGCAACCTTATTTGTGATTTCCCTGCAGAATTTCTGTATAGTTACATTCCCAAAACATACCATTCTGGCTTTTTCCATTTTGCATTTTGGACAACCCTGTCTGCCTGCTCCCTTGAATCTGCCCATCACTTCTGGAGTACCCTTGGGGAGGTATATTTAGTAATTACCAGATTGATATGTTCCTTAACTGTCCACTACCCCTGCAGATTAGCATGGGGAGTTCAGAGAACTCGCCACACTATCCAGCGGCAGCATCACACTGCATGGTGAGCATACATGATGTAATTCCAAAACCCTGACACGGGTACATGCATTTCTTCAACACTAGCGCTGCATGACCTGTTCATGTCTACCTTTAATTTCTATAGAGAGGCAGATTTCATTCAACACAACCAATTATCGGAAAGGCCTGCTGTCATTTTACACAGAACCAGAATTTTCAATCTCTAATCAAGGGGGTATTTTCGTGCATAGGCAAAGCCGTATCACACCTCTAACAATGTCATGCATTTATGTAGTGCTTGATGCTGGTTCTAAGCGCTATAAAAACAGTAGCTATTATTACACAATGGCAAAGGACTGAGTTGGCTCTGCAGCGATACAACCTTTCAAAGCACAGGGTGTGAAGTGCATAACGCTTGAGCTACCTTGCATTTTCCTCAGCATATACACCCTAGATTCTGGGTAATTGTGTTACCGCGGAGCAATACAATGGCAGTCCTGTGCTTTATTTCGTAACCATTTGTTGAAAGAAAACCTATTATTCAAAGTCCTGAGACGAGATATGCAACCCAAAAACTCTTTGTGTTAGAAAAGCAAAAGAAATCTTGAAGCGTGTTGGAGCTTCAGGGTGCCTCAGGAATTCCACATCTCCCTGATGAAAGGGGGGCGGGGAGGGGGTGCTCTGCGTGAAGGTGACGACGAGAAATCCCGAAATGGAGGAGGCACCCCGATAACCCGGGCGGTGTCCTCCTCCTAAAGACTCCCCCTCCCTCCTCCACAGGATGGAGGGGAGGTGCCCGCCGAAGCGCGGCAAAACGGGGGCAAAACCCGCGAAACGGCGCAGCGCGCCAAAAAAGGAAAAAAGCCCGCGAAGGGGGCAACAATAGAAAGGGGAGGGGCTACCCCCTTTATAGTGAGTGGGCTTCCCACTGCAGGCAGCATCCAGCCTTGGCAGTGGGACGCCCGCCTGCCAACACAGGACTTCGTTTTCCGGCCCGGTTTGCTGCTGGTTCGTGACTCCGGTTACGGTCTCGAGATGCAGTGTTTCGAGTTGAAGGGCGTAGCAGCGTTCGGGAGGTCGGCGATCCAGTGTTCCAGCAAGATATCGAGTACAGGCCAGAGGAGCGGTGGGTCACGGACAAGGGAAGGTAGGGGCTCAAGGGGGGCGCCAAAATAAATAAGGGAAATATGGACAATCAGGGTACGGTACTGAATACGGGGCTGGGGGGTCCGGTCTCATGCAGGGGAAAGTGCCGGGACGGTATTGCCGACGCAGAGAGGTTTGTTCCTTTAACCTCGATAACGCCCTGAGAGGAGGTCGCAACGCTGTAAATGCGGGGAATGTTGTGAACGGAGACGAGTGGGGGCCGGGGAAGAGTGGCTGTGGTGCAGAGCCTGCACTTCGCTCTGTTAGCCTTCTGTCGCGTCTTGGGCTGAAAGATCTAACAGCTGGTGCAGTCGGGATTAATTAATTATTATTGTTATTATTAATCGGAGTGGGAAGTGTAGTGGGGAAATAACAGGTAGACGGGCCGGACAAGGTACAGTGAGTATGGTCCCAGCTGCAGGATAATTTGCCTACACTGGGTTTGAATTTCCCGCACTTATTCACCCTTTTTTGTCTGCCGTGTGGAGGAAGGCCATTGCTGCAAAGCACCACCGTCTATCCCACTTTTTATCAGGGCGGGCAGTAACTATGTAAATTGAATCCCTAGAGCAGCTGTTGTGTGGACAGAGGGACTAAAACTGAAGACCCGTTGAACCTTTGAACCAAATGCTAATTTATTATTGGAATATGGACCGGGAAGCATGTATGACAGAGTGACGTTTGTAGTCGTACCGTCACAGTAATATATGATATATTTTGTTTATACCGCGCTCATATACAGGCGTTTTCAGAGCGCGAGTGAGGGGAAGTAACACGCATGTCGGATTGGTGTGCGTAGGGGAAAAGTCGATGACGGTAGGGTAGATTTAAAGGGGGAAGGTACGGGTTAGAGGATGGCTCCCCACACCCGCGAAGCCTGGCATCGGGAGGAGGCACCTGCTGGGGGGGCTAATATTGGGGGGTAAACGCACTTGGCACTTGCGCTGTCCTCCAGCTGAGCGTGGCGGTGAAGCAAGCAGGCACCTTGCCATAATCTTGCAGACAGACTGGAAGCTGGCGTCTGTTATGTTATAAAGCCGGTCCGATGGCGCAGGGAGTAGAACGCCTGCTTTAGCATCCGTGCAGAGCCTGCTGGCGCAGGTTCGAATCCCGGCAGGGCCAAACTCAGCTTTTCATCCTTCTGAGCTCGTTTAAATGAGCACCACATACTGTGGGTAATAATATGCAGCGCGCAGATACGGGGGGGTTCGTAGCGCTATTCGAATGCCAAATTATTATTAGGGCACTTGCCGGTCGGTACTACAAATTATTTAATGGGGTTTCCCAGTACGGGCACGGGGAACTGCTAGAGAATGCTGCATTTTCTTTCTTTTGTCGCGGATGTCTGGGTACGTTAGTTTTTCTTTCTTGTGTCGCGGATGTCTGGGTACGTTAGCTGCGAGGCTGAAGTGTGGTAGCGGGACGTAATGGGTACTTTAGTAGTAAGCAGTTGTTTTACAAATAGTACCGTGGAAGTTTAACTTTGAGCACACACCTTTTAAGAAGAAGGCTTTGGCGTGGGGGGCCGGTTGCAGGCAGGTTTTGAATAATGAAAGATGTATGTAAGCTTAACGGTTTAATGCTGCATGGTACCACGGTTCATTAGGAGACTTCGCCACCTCGCCTAAGGTCGGTCTTGAAACACAGTTTTAAGTGGTCTATGGGTCGTGCTTTGGGGCGCCCAAGGAGACGGAAGCGCGGCTGTTATGTGCACAGGAGTATTTTATCGGGGCAGGGTAGCTTACGCACCTGCACAGCTTTAGGAATGGCCTGTGTTTTCTCTGAAGGAGTAATGGAGACACTGCTTGAGGCCCAGGGGAAGCAATAGTTACCGAGGAATAGGATTACAGAGGTAAGCACTGATCAAAGGATAATGCACCTACTGCACAGGCATACGTAGGGGACGGGGTACGGTAATCATGTTGGGTGTCCCCTTGTTGTGCCAGGGCTGCACGGCAGGGCACCAATGATGACAAGCAGGGTGCCTGGGTAAGAGGGTATAAGATGGCAGAAGGACAAGGCGCCCGTCTCGGAAGCGGGTACGGCGGAGAGAGATGGGTTGGCTGGAGTTACTGTCGGATAGGAAAAGGAGGTTGATGAAAGGAATATAAAGAGTTTCTCTACACACTGGGGAAGTATTGGGTTGAGCGGCAGCAGCATTTCTATGTATGGGGCTGGTACTGGAGCAGAGAAGGCTGGCGGGCTGCTGAGCAGGGGTGGAACTCAGTGGTAAAACGAAAGGATCCATCATTTTCGTTTGCTTGGTTAGTGATTGGATTGGTATAAGAGTACGAGTGAAAGCGCATGTGTGTTTTAGTGGTGCCAATTTCTCACATGCAGCGCAAAAATTTCGGATTCACGTTCTACAGGGCTTCCATCTGCTGTAGTGTTCCGGGTAATGAGGGAAGCACAATGTATTCATGACATGGCCCTGGTTATGTTAACGCAGGGGCAGGCTCTGCATTAGGGATTCCTTAAGGGTTTCAGGTTAAAAGCGCCACTACAAGGCTAGTAAAGCAGCGGAGGGGCGTGGTCCATGTCAAATATGTGGGCCGGGGAACATGCAAGCACGGCCTCTGGGGGCTCCGGATTTTAGGGGAAGTATGGGGTCATGGCATCAAGACAAGGGGATGTGACTGCGGTAGTAAGTAGCATACCAAAGGGGAATATGCACATTTAGTAATGGGCTTTGCATAAACAACCCAAATTAAACGGGACGAATGGCAATTGCCCGTGGTGGAGACATAAAAGTGGGCAAATTTAACTTCCAAGAACCAATACAAATGTTTCCCCCGAAACTCACAATAGCGAACTGGGACATTTCACCTCACTTATTTGTAAATTTTCACCATGTCATATGGGGCAGTGGCGAGGTGTCTGGCCTGCAAACCTAACCACTGCGGTTCGACACCGGAGACCCGCTTTAATGTCATGGCTAGGTCCAGTGGGCGGTGTCAGGAGATAGGTCTGTGGGACTGGTGGCAAGGGTGACCAAGCTACAAGGGCAAAGTTGGAGTGTGGTTCATCAGGTCGGCAAGCCCAACGCTGCAGTTTAGCCTGCCAAATGAATAGAAGCAGGGAAGGGCCCAGCCGAGGTGGGGAGGAGTTGGGCTCACATGACAGGGAATGTGGCAGGAGGGAGCCTTCCTGGGGAAGATAAAGAAATAGATAGGGGGGAGACGATGATCAGCGATGACGAAGGGGTTTTGGAGCATCAATCATAAGAATACGGCGCAAACCCTCCCGCCGGAAACGGCGCCCTACAAACGGGGTAACGCAGGCAGAGCAAGGATAAGGGGTTGGGGAGCATTTGCTAGATAAAGGATGAGGGAGGGCCATAACAAGCCGGGAAGGGAGCAATAAAGGCAAGTTGGTTTTGGAAAGCAAGAAAAGAATACAGCTCAACCGCACCTGCCAGGAGCGGCACTCTCCCAACAGGGTAACTTCTGAAAGGGCAGGCGGAGCAAAGATAAGGGGTTGGGGAGCTTTTGCCGAATAAAAGGGGTGAGGAACCTATGGCGGGTGCAGTATGAGGAACAAGCTGGAGAGGTGGCATGGACAGAAGGTCCCGGAACAGGCTCGCCCTGGTTAAGGCGGAGCAAGATGGAATGGGCCAGGGGCAGAAGTGTCCCGGAGCATGCCCGCCCTGGTTAAGGCGAGGCAGGATGGAAAGGGGCAGGGGCAGAGGTGTCCCGGAGCATGCCCGCCCAGGTTAAGGCGGGGCAAGATGGAAAGGGGCAGGGGCAGAAGGGTCCCGGAGCAGGCCCGCCCTGGTTAAGGCGGGGCAAGATGGAAAGGGGCAGGGGCAGAAGTGTCCCGGAACATGCCCGCCCTGGTTAAGGCGGGGCAAGATGGAAAGGGGCAGGGGCAGAAGTGTCCCGGAGCAGGCCCGCCCTGGTTAAGGCGGAACAGGACGGAAAGGTGACTGAGGCAGGAGGGTCCCAGAGGAGGCACACCCTGGGAGAAGGAAAAAAAAAAAAAAAAAAAACCTGTTTGCAGTTTTAAGATGTGCATTGTTCAGGGGAACAGCTGGCGCTACGGGTAAAGAGATCAACAACTGACCAAGAAGGCAAGGGGTGCACGGGGACCCTCCAACCCATCCTGGGAATGCAGTAGGCCCGGTTAGGGCGGTGGCGGTCTTCCTCGGGCTGAGACCTCCCTCGGGAGGGGAGGCTCCGCTGCTCATTCATCACAGGGGGGCAGCGCTAAGCCGCGTCCAACTTAGACCGGTTATGGAACTGGCGCCGAAGAAAGGGTTATTCGGGTCTCACTCAGATCAGATTGGGGCAGTCACGGCAGCCACAGCCACAGCCGTGGGTATGGGGGAAGGAGCAATCAAGCAGAATGGTAGATGGAGGTCTGGGTGTTTTAAGAGGTATATCAGGCTGGTAAAATATAAAATTGACATGCCTTCTCCCCACCAGCAGCAGCCCGGAGGAAAGGAGATAGGTCTGGGTAGTAGGACACTCATGCGGGTCATACACTGGGGAGGTAACGACCTGACAAGCCTGGGAAGGGGGGCTCTAAAGCGGGAAATGAGGTGCTCTCTACAGGAGCTGGCAGGTCAGTTGGGGAACAGAAATCATTTGGTCAGAGAATTCCAAAGGCAGAAGGGGGTGGGCGCAGATAATCACGCAGCCGTGGAGAGGTCCAGACCAAAGCTAAACTGGGCAATGGCAAAATTCGGCAGGGGTCCTGGCCAGATCAGGTAGGGCCTGATTAATTTAAATCCCCAGAGTAGTTTCTTAAGGAAGGGGTACATTTGTCAACACTGGGGTTAGAGCTATTCTACTGGAACCTCTGCACAAAAATCTTAGAAATGGAGGGAAGGAAGCAGGGGGGAGCCACGGTGGGCGGTAACCCACCTGTGGCGTGGCGGTGTTTGGGCAACCAAACACAAGAGACAGACTCCGGATGAGCCAGGAGAAAGCTGGAAGGGTCTTCGCTCTTCTCAGACCAGCGCCCCTTGGGAGCCTAACACGGCAGGGGCGTCTGGGGGGAACAACAAGGGCTCAGCTTCCCCCAAGGAAACGGCACTCTCCCCGCCCCCGAACACCTGCATGGGCAGGCGAGGCTCAGGCGCAAAGGGTTGGGAGAGTTGGGCCTATGATGGACTGTTGGAAGGAAAGGTGGAAGCATGTTTTTGTACACGGAGCAGTCGCCGCATCTTCAGAACTATTTCCACTAATGTGTGCAGTGGTGGTTATGATATTGTGAAAATAAATCTGCGGCCTTTTATGCCAAACAAAGCAAGACTCATGTTACACCTTTTCTGGGGGGGGAAAAGAGGAATGAGTTATTGCTATGTAATGGGTCCAAAATGGACGGATGCACGGGTTATGAAGGTGACGACGAGAAATCCCGAAATGGAGGAGGCACCCCGATAACCCGGGCGGTGTCCTCCTCCTAAAGACTCCCCCTCCCTCCTCCACAGGATGGAGGGGAGGTGCCCGCCGAAGCGCGGCAAAACGGGGGCAAAACCCGCGAAACGGCGCAGCGCGCCAAAAAAGGAAAAAAGCCCGCGAAGGGGGCAACAATAGAAAGGGGAGGGGCTACCCCCTTTATAGTGAGTGGGCTTCCCACTGCAGGCAGCATCCAGCCTTGGCAGTGGGACGCCCGCCTGCCAACACAGGACTTCGTTTTCCACCCACCCACCCTACAAACAGAACATGCAAGGAGGCCTGATCGTCGACGTCGCAGGACAACAGGCGGTGTGGCGGTGTTTGGGCAACCAAACACAAGAGACAGACTCCGGATGAGCCAGGAGAAAGCTGGAAGGGTCTTCGCTCTTCTCAGACCAGCGCCCCTTGGGAGCCTAACACGGCAGGGGCGTCTGGGGGGAACAACAAGGGCTCAGCTTCCCCCAAGGAAACGGCACTCTCCCCGCCCCCGAACACCTGCATGGGCAGGCGAGGCTCAGGCGCAAAGGGTTGGGAGAGTTGGGCCTATGATGGACTGTTGGAAGGAAAGGTGGAAGCATGTTTTTGTACACGGAGCAGTCGCCGCATCTTCAGAACTATTTCCACTAATGTGTGCAGTGGTGGTTATGATATTGTGAAAATAAATCTGCGGCCTTTTATGCCAAACAAAGCAAGACTCATGTTACACCTTTTCTGGGGGGGGAAAAGAGGAATGAGTTATTGCTATGTAATGGGTCCAAAATGGACGGATGCACGGGTTATCGCCAGGCGTGAATCCCCAGGGCATGCTGGCACTCGCATGTTAGCCCTGGTCGCTGAATACTTCACCTCGTCTCCCAGGGCAGATATGAGGGGGAAAGAATGTGTCGGCTCCAAAAGGAAAATGCTTCGAAACCTTCCTGTACATTGCCACTAAAACACAAAGAGCTCCACGTGTCTTGCAAGCAGATTCGTGCTTTACGGGAGCTTAGAAAATAGCGAGTCCCCATATAGAGCAGGACAATGCCTCTGGAATGCTGCACGCACGCGCCTGCCTGCATGGCACAGCATGTTTACTATGGCCCAGCGGATGCACCGCAAATAGAAGGCGCCCTTATAACCCAGTGCACAGAAAAAAGGATCCTTGCAAGTGCGATGGAAATACCCTGATTGGTGAGAGTTCGCTCTGGCTGGCTTGGCACTTGGAATGGGATTGGTCGTCTGACTGGTGGGGCTATCGAAACGTGTTCCTTGCAGCCCATGATTATCCCCACCGCGGCCTGGCAGGAGGCACGCCTGGACCTGGGCCAGCCCGCTCTTCCAAGAGAAAGACACACAGTAGAAAACACACGAAAAAGAAGCATAGTTAGAAAAACTCAAAGAGATCGGAAGCCATCCAAGCATCCTCTCCTGCTGCTGCTGCTGCTGATGACGATGACGATTCGGGTTCACGTGCAAAGTATATAAATGAGAAACCTCTGAATACAGGTTTTTCAGCCAACCCCCTGCACACCTCTCCCGCATGCGTGTAAAGGTGCATGCAGTTCTTAATTTGTAAAAAAAAGTAAAAAAATAAAAAGAAAGAAGTGGCAGGGCTCAAATATTTTCTAACACGCCCATGACACGTCAGGATGTTGCCACCGCCCACGGCTCCCCCTCCCCCCATGCTGTCAACATATATGGGGTTAAAGCTGCAACTCCCACCAGCTTATTGTGGTTGAAGGATATACTCAGTCACTATGGCAGATGTGTGATTACAAATGCCAATCAACATACACATAAAATAACATACTTGTTGCGTCTTGACATGAGACACATGTTTAAGTGCGTCTTTAAACACAAACATCATTTACATGTTGCTCTGATTCTATAGGTGTTTTCTATGTGACTGGCTTTTACAATAATAAAGTTGCCAAAACACTACATCCTAATCAAACTGAGCCTGACACAATAAGTGCCAGCGCTCACTGCTCAGAAGTAAGTGCCGGGGCTGAGCCCTGGCAAACACCCCCACAAATTAAGCACTGGGTACATGCCAACCTCAGATTGTCATTACTGGTAAAACCTCGAGTTTCCTGGCAAGTCGCAATAACAACATATTTTTCATAAATCCTTTTCTGCGTAAGGCAAAGGATACAAACATGAACAAAGATGGGCCGGTGACGATATTCGACCACTACCCTTCCTGATGATTGGGTTTCTGTGAGGCACTGCGGTTTGGTAAACCTAAGACTACAGAGACGAAAGGGAAGCACTCTGTACCCAGATCTGCTTATACAGAACTCTTAAGGCATTTTTTTAGTATTGCAGCACACTAAGCCATTGCGAAAGCAAATATCCTGTTGCTTTGTTTACTTTTTTATATGATATAGGACAGGGGAAAATACAAAAACGTTTAAAGAAACGGAAGAAACCAGAGCAAGCACACAAGAAGGAGACCAGTATTGTCAAATATGCTTCATACAACATGGTGTTATCAATCACAATTGCATTTGAAATGCTCTGCCTTCAGTCAGTGTCCCTCTGTAAAAATTCAGGTATATGACTCCCCCTACAACTAATGAGGAAACTGTCGGTATGCGTGTGGTACTCTGAGGTATCAACCCTTTTCAAATTCATCAGATCTCGTCGCAACACCGGACCCGCCGCAACTTTCTGGTTTGACCACTGCCGGATCTTATTCTGGAGAGCTCCCCAAGGTTCAAGACATGGATATTGTTGGCTCTCTGAATATACTCTACTTTGGGGATGTCCTTTAAAAAGGTCACATTCCAATTCATAAGTTCCATAATGGAGGCAGGGGTAGTAAGATAACTCCAGACTGGCTAAGATTATCATTAGAGCATGGTAGCAGGGCATGTGGGGTTGTACCTAAGTAAAAATTTAAAGGAATTGTCTGACTGGTGGAAATGGTACTTTTGGAGACTGTTGAAATCACAGCTTGTGATAAGTTATGAACTAATGGTTGCGTTAATAAATGTGTGGTTTGAGTCGAGCAATTTATTTTCTGCCTCTCGGATAAAGCTCTAATTGAAGGTCTCCCACCTATAAAAATTTATTTTTGGAGCTCCTCTTTTCTACACTTCCACCAGTAGCACTAGTTCTAAATATCTAGGTCTCAGGAAGGGACTGGACTAGTGGTATTCAAACTTTTTCATGGGAGGCCCAGGCTCTTTAAACTATAAGGAGATTGTCTACTGCTTATATTTTCTATTAAAAGCAGTCACCTAATCCCTTTTTATATTAAAAACAGTCATCTGAATCCCTTTGTAAAGAGGTTCCCCCCCCCCCCCCCCGACATCCTTTGGGCCCGACAGTTTCAAGACCACTGGATTAGACATATGTGTAATCGTGGATTCCAGAGAGGGAATGTCATCCGGTTTATTCTGGAGGGGGGGGCAGTACCATCTTCATTCAGTGAAGTATTAATTGAGGAAGTTACAGCAGGGCGGTAAACACCTTTTAGCTTAGGGCTCTCACCCAGGTAATCAAGATTGCCTAGTGGCGAGCCCAGAGCTTCAGCATGAGGGTTAAACACAGAGACTGGATGGCCCACTCCCTTGAGACTCTTCTGCCTTCAATACTCTTTCAGCTTGAAGGTCAGGAGCAGGGCTAACTGCATGCTGCTTTAACTCCTTTGATATAGGTAAGTGCTGTCTGTCCGATTAGCCAGTGTCTCAGCCCTACTAGAGTAAACAAAGGCAGTATGGGAAAGATCACAGAGATGAAGACTGCAAGGGAAAAAGTGTCTCCCACGATGTATACAAAAATAGGTATGGAAAAACATTGAAAATCCCCACCATGAATTCCCTTCCCCATGTTCCCATTCTAAACCAGTAAAGATAGGAAACACGGGACATAAACGCAAGGGGGCACTGTCAATGATGTTAGGGAAGACATCAAGCATTGAGAAGTGTTGAAGCTCAGGACTAATCACTTACCGTTGTTTATTAAAATTGGAGTTAAAAAGAAGATACTGTGCCTAGATCGGACATGCCGGGTATGTAAGAGCAAACTTTGGCTAGAGACAGCTGAACATTTGTTCACCGAGTGTTTGGGGTTAGGATCTGTCATTGTAGGAGAGTTAGGTTGTTTTGTACACTGTGACGATTTCACAAAACAGACGCATTCTGGACATATTGCCTCAATACAGGAAATTAACGTGTCCAATTGGCACTTTTTAGATTAAGGGGCAAGATTCTGAAAGTCCTTCCCACAGAACCTTGCTAGTTTTAAAGGACAGACCCATGGTATAACCGGTCAGGCTAGCCTGGGATGGCCATATCACTCTATATAGGTGTCCACGTTTGTATCGTTTATTATTTGTTTTATATGCAAGTTTTCTTGCAGTTTTACTATTTATAATATTAACTGTTTGATTTTTGTGATGATTAATTGAAAAAGGGGGGACTCTTGTTTTTACCGATGGCTTTAAATCCTTTTAAATTTCCTTTTACAATCTTCCTTAGCTTTTATCTGTATTAATTGAGTCTTGCGCAGGGTAGATTTTAATTAATGGTGGAATAATTAGATATTTGCCTTGTGAAGTGGAATTATTAATAACTGTATTAATTGAGCTAAAAGTATGATAAACTGCTAAATACGGAAGCATGGTAAATTGTGGTAAGTTAACAGATTGTGATTCGTGATTTTGCTTGTAATAATTTTTATTGTTGTTTTTAAGTGTTAAAATTAATGTTTGTAAAAGTTTAAATACTATATAAAAATAAAAAAATAAACAAAATCATTGAGACACATTCAGGTGATGCTCAGGGCTTCCTACACATTGAGAGTGCCTCATACTTCTGTGGTGGAGAAAATGAGAACCATCGCGTTTGGTAATAGCAATAGTTAATCACGAGCATCGAAAGAGCAAATCTATGGTAGCATCTGTTCTATTAGAACAAAACGCCACCAATGCAGAAGCAAGATGAGGTGATCGGAGAAGGAGATTATGAAGAAGCTTGAGCGATGGTCAGAGATGGTTTGGGTTGAAGTGATAGGCCAGGGTGAGCGATATTTGGTTAAAAAATAGTCTTAACAACATGGAAGAATGTCTTTGAAACATTTAAGGTCAAGATGCAATTGGAGACTTGGTTGAAGTGATTTTTGTAATGTTTGAATTAAAATTGCACAGGACCTTATAAAAGCTCACACTTTGACCTTGGAGAGGGAGCACGCAAAAGAAACGCCTTTGAGGATAAGAATATAGCTGCCTTAGCTTGGAGGCACCCATGTTCTAAGCCCACGTATCTACAGTGCAGCCCCCGGCCTGATTTCCTGGCTCCGCTACTGCACCGGAAGGGGCTCCCATTTAGCACTGCTATAGTGGTGAACAGTTAGGTAAAAGGAGTAGAAGGGCACATGTGAATTTTAGGCTTTTGGGCGTTTACTGGTCATGCAAGGTTTGAGTATATATTGTATTACAAACTACATTTACAAAATATGTTTTAGAAAAGATGACGTCACAGCACCTATCAACGACCCAAAGAAAATCCAGGTATCTGCCATGCTCATTACAACACACAAGACTCCAGCAGAATGACATTGTTTCCAGCACGTTCTCGGGTTCCCGCCTGTGCACGCGGGCACAGGTGACTTCTCCAGCGCTTTTAAACCACATTTCCAAACTGCTGGCACCCCATTCATTTAGCAATGCAATAACCATGGGCAACGGCCTGTGTCGTAGGATTCACGCACATGCTGCCAGCGTCGAGAACAAAGGAAGCCGTTCATCCTCGCGCTGACGCCGCTCATGCTACACTTGCAGTGGTCGCTGTGTTTTGGTAACCAGGGGGAACATTGTGTAAAATTATCCACGTGTGTTTCCTCTGGGGGCACAGGCTAGCAGACGGACTTTTAAGGGCACCACTCAGAACTCTTGACATCACTTCTCTAGTGGTTCTTTCTAAATAAACAAAAATATACAATCATCTCAACTGAAATGGATGATATGTGCCTCATTCCCATAGATAATCTTTTTAGTAATAAGGATATTGTGTTTTTATATGGCTTTTCATGCCAGACTCCTTCAGCTTCCAAGCCCTGTAATAAAAGGTGATATTGCCACATTTGCCATGGTACTTCAATTGCCGACTTCGGAAGAATGAAAGGTTAAGCCAGCCTCCCTCACGGCAGAAACCAACGCCTCTATTGATGTGTCAAAGGCCTTGTAAACCAGCAGCCTGTGGGGCCCCCCAACCCCTAGTTCTCTTGCTTACTAAGGGTGGTAAATCCCGCAGCCTGGTGCAAGCGTAAGAGCCAACGAAGAGCTGTTGATGCACCAAACTGGCAGCCGAGATTACTAGAGGTCCTGCCCGCAGCCAGGAGCATACGTGGCGAGAGCTCTAACCAGGAAGATGTAGGAAGAGGCGTGGGGTCAAGTCCTAAAAATTAAAGTAGGGGGACTCATCAGCAAACTCAAATGGATGTAACGTCGCCGGAAATTAGCATATCAAGGTGAAATATGCACATTTCATTAAACTGGCTTTGCATAACCACCCAAATTGCACAGGGCGAATGGCATTTGCCTTTCATAAAATCAACACACACACAAAACCAAGAGAGGATATTTTCCTCTAATAGTATTTTTGAAAACGTTAAAAGGTGTGCATGTTTTAAACTCCAAGAACCAATACAAATGTTTTCCCTGGAACTTGCAGTACTGAAATGCAACATTTCACCTTTGGTTGTTATTTTTCATCAGGTTATATAGTGCAGTGATGAAGTGTTTGTCCTACAAACCTGATGACTGTCGATTGATCCCCAAGGTCATCTTTAATGCATAAATTCAAAGAGGTCATTCAATGTTTCTCATTTTAACTGGGGAGGGGGGGGACTGAGTGCACCCACTGAATAAAGTGAGGGGACTCCATCCCCCCGCGTGTACCCCCGACTTGAGCCCTGTCATCGTACCTGGAGCCCAACCCAAAAAGGACCATCTAGACTCTAGGCAGGCCTGTGTCTGTATTTTTGAATTCAGGCATGTGGTGGTAGGAGTGAGAGCCTCCCTGGGTATTGTCTCAAGTGTGTGTAAATGGACGCAATATCTTTCGATGAGGTATCATTTATTTGCCCTTATTACTGCTTCCATCTATTATCCGGTCCTGTGCCTTGTTTCTCTGATTTACAGCCACCTGCCCTTGCAAACTGGGCCTCCCCCATACTAGGAGGCTGTCAGTAACAGGCGTGGGTGCAAACAGGCAATGTACAAAGAGCAGACTAAGATTGATTTTACACATCTGTAGCCTTACCATGAAATCTCACGTCAAAAAATAAATCCTAACCTCTGTATTTGTATTTGGGTTTACATTGCGCAACCCTAGTCAGGAAGCAACAGAGCTCTGTACAAGTAAATTGGGTTTAATCGTTATAGCAGCTTGAATATCCCACACCATAGGGTTGTATATATCCATATATAAAGGAGTAGCAGGTGTATGGGAGCGAGGGGTCCCCAGGCCCCCTCGCGTTGTACGCTCCTCAGTACAGAGCTAGGACCATGTGCCTCCGGTAGTGGGATTGCCCCTCGCCCTTATGTAAAGTTAACCACGGTTGACCGCTACATAGATGGGACTACTGAGCAGGACACAGGGCATCCAACTTTTGTGCCCCTTTCGACTCCATCTTGGGTAAACAGGCCTCACTGCGATAGTACAGCAATGCTCACCTCCCCTTCCACCGCAGCAGCCAAGGACAGAGACACACACACACAAGGCGCGCAGGCAGCTGGCTGGCCCCTACCCTTGCACTCCCCCTGCGAAGGAAATCTCTGCGCTTCCATTCTCACGCAGAAGCCGGAGAAAGTTGCAACAACCTATATGATACAGTTGTCTTCCGCTGAGATCACTGCTTGCCTGAGAACCAGCATGTGAACCAGAATGAGCTAAGCATTTTCTGCTTGATTCGTCCTCATAAACGTGCAAGCCACCCACCCCATTAGAACAATTTATTGCCATCCTGACCCTGCGCTCCCAGTAAGGTATTTCTTTCAAGTACCAGACCCCCGCCTGTGCTGCAAAACCCACCCAACACACTCACTACTAACCTTAAGCAATAATGACTACAATATATGTTTTTACTAATAGGTCTGAAACTTAGGAGAGATGTGAAACACAGCTTGATTCTTTTACATGCACAATAAGGTCAAGGCCCTTAATTACAAGCCACGAATGACCCAATTGTACTGACAATAATCATTGTGTGTGACTTATGTAGAAATGTGAAAAGTAGCATAAAATGTTTTAGATAATTTGTTATTTAGTGTTTGTCGAATGCAACATATTAGCTTAGGTAGTGACCACAGTGACCGGACCCTGACCTGCGTGGAGCACAAGATATTTGACGTCCGTCATCTCGTCAGCCACTCAGCCAACCAGAAGGAAGAGATGCCACCCACACCTACAGCACCACACCGCCTGGCCAATCGGGTCCATTTAGCATTTTTTGTTAGAGTTACTTTAATTAATATATATACAAGCACTGATGTAAATGTTGGTGGGAGTTTTTTTGGGTTATTTCCTAGCTGGAGAAATAAACCATCCTTTGAACTCTTGCAGCCGGGTCTCGGTGCCTTCTTCCCCGAAAGGGGTTGCTTATTTTATTTTCTCTCACACGTAGTAAGCCAGGGAAGGGCACCTACACAGGGCCTAAGTGAACTCTAGCCTCAAACAGTAAATAACCACAATCAAGATATACCATATTAGTCAGGAACTGGAAAGTAAGGAGCAGTGACTCATTAATGCTGCCTTGTGGGGTACCCGGAGAATCTAGTCCTGGTTCATTCAAAGGTCCTCTCACAGTTGCAGATACACCAAAATGGCAAGAGCCTGATTTTGGTGGAAGATGTTTGGTAGATATCCTTGCCTTGGCTTTGAGATAAACTGAGGCATATATCCTGCGACTGAGCTGACGTCTGGATTTATAGTCTACGCTCATTCCTTTGTTGGTTTTCAAAATCTGTAGTTATGGGGGCTTGGAATGGAAACATTGAAGCACAATTTCTTGTGTTAATCCAGCACTGTGTCGGCCTCCCTCTCGCAATGGCGGTGCAATGGGACAGACGTTATGCCTCCTAACATTGTCTATAAATGAGAGGGGACAGTCACTTAAAAAAAAGCTAATTGCACAGGGGGTTGGGGGGACGTCCATATGCACTTCTCTGCAAGAGGTTCCACCCATGACTTTTCTAACTGTTCCACCACTAATGGAAAAGTATGGTGTAAAACATGGAAGAAATCGCCTTTACACCTTATTTTGTCTGTACCTTTGTTGAAAAGTGTAAATGTCTCCCACAATTAACAACTGCAGGAGGCTTTTACAATGGAATCCTATGGAATTCGCCTTTTACCAGATGCCAGGCAGATTCCATAGAAATACATTGGTTTACTGGCAGCATGAAAATACATGCTGGTGTTAAACCATGTGTTGTTTTGAGGAGGAATAGGAAAGCATGATGGACATGGTTTGTCCAGTCAGTACTTCGCCTCAAAATAAAACTTGTTGATGAACACAGACTCTGAAAACGCTTCTGGCTATAATGTTGTGAAGTCCTGCAAGAATTTACGAGTGCAGAGCGTGAGCTGACAGACCTGTTCATGGACAGCAGGGTTAGGGAACACTGGTAACTGGAATTCCTGTGTTTCCCTGCATGCATCTTAAAGAACGAGGCATGGGTCATAATAGCCATCAGCGCAAACGTAGAGGAAGTGGGGGAGCCCTGGGAGATTTCAAGATGGTGAGACCTGTGAGAAACCAGAAGGTGTCTCACCCGCTAGTCCCTGGGGATCTCTATCTCAGGTGGCCAGGGCACGGCGATCGCTTTTGGATCCAAACCCTGGGGGTGGAACAGTGCGGGAAGATCACCTGGGTGAGGGGTCTTCGGGGAGTGGGACACCTGATGGTATTCATTTCCCTGTAACACCTTTACCCCATCCTACCCAGTAGGATATTTATGACGTGGTATTCGCTCCCTTTCCTGTACCCATGCCCCGTCCTATTTTATAGGATTCTCCAATGTCCCAACCCCACCACCCCCATTTCTACACAAACACTGGGCAGAGGAAGAGGGTGACTGAGAGTAAAGAGGCAAACCCTTACATATCTCATTGGACATGTCCCGCTAATCGGGTCAGGCAAAGTCAGGCACTTGACTTTAATCACATACATCTGATAACCATTAGCTCTCCTCACAGGGATAAAAGGCAGAACATAGAGACACAATCTGTGCAAGGTGGAACACGAGAAGGAGCAGATCTTCTGGGGTGATGGCCAACCCACTAGAGCAAAACAACCAATCGAGGGACGAGAGACGAGAGAAAAGTGTAGGGAAACCTGAAGATCCCTGCAGTAGGTCGTTGCCTCCGAAGAGCAGTGAAAGATACGCAGAGAAGGCCAAATCCCAGACAAGAAGACTGCATTATGTTTCAAGGACGACAGTGGCCCTCCCGGTTGAATGAGAGACATTGAATGACAAGCCTGTAGTATTAACCTTGACTCGTGAATTAAAGCCGCAAAGACAAGAAAGGAATGCACACAGCCAGCGAGTTAGCGAACAACATGAAAGGCCGGTGTGCGTTAAGGAATGATTGAAGTTGCAACAGTATATTTCTTGATTGAAGGCTGCCCGCGTGCTGATGAGACGTGAAGGAAGGCAGACCTGTGGTGAAATTTAAAATTACTGATAACTGTGAAACCTTTCCTCACTTTCCCCCAGAAGCTCACTATCTCCAGAGCTCTGGTACTCTCTAGGCTGGACTCTTGCAACAGTCTCTTTCTAAATCTTCTTGCCTCTACTCTCCGTCCTCTACAACCTAACCATAACAGGATTGCAAGACTTGTCCTTACCCTCAAGCCCAGGGATCGTATCTCTCCAGATCTGAAATCTCTTCATTCGCTCCCAGTGGCAACAAGGATCAAGTTCAAGACCCTCTGCATAGTCCACAAGGCTTTCTGGGTACTGGGACCGCACTACCTCCAACTCTCTCTTCTTAAACATCTCCCTACTCGAGCTCTCTGCTCATCCACCTCCAACTCTCTGAGGGTCAATCGCTTTTCCAAGCAGAGAGTTGCGGGCAGATCTCCATCTTCTGCTGGGGACTCTCTCTGGAACAGCCTCCCTGCCTCTCTCAAACGTGACCAGAACACCTGAAACACATGTGTATAGGCGCGTTATAAATATCATATCATATCATAATTCCGGAATCAAAGCAAGACCTTCCTCTTTGCTTACGCTTTCTCTCTTCCTCTCCCCTGCTGATGACCCTTCTGCTCCATGCACAAGTCACCTGGCCACCCTCTGAACTTGGGCCAGGTCCCTGCATGTCCAGTTGCACTTCGCATTGCCTCTTGGTCCACCCCGCATTTGTGGTCTGTATCTGTAACCCTACAGTCCCTTCTCTCTGCACTTACTAGCCACCGCTGGCTGCACTTTCTTATTTAACTGCACTTAGCCACCCGCTGGCTGCCCTTTTTGACTACCTGCACTTCTCCCCCCTGCCCCCCCCTTGGTACTTCTCCCTTTCCACTTCCCTGCACTTCCGCGATCTGAATGACACAAGGCCTAATAAGATTGTTGTTTTGTTCTCCCTCCGTTCCCCCCCCTTGTCTTGTCACGCCTAGAAACACTTGTGTACAGGCATGTTATAAATGCCATGCCATATCATATATCATATCGTAACCAGTGATACAGATTAGCAGAGTGGTCCGTTGACATGAAAGATCACACTCAAAAGTCTCTGCGAAATAGGTTATATCTTGTCGTAGCAGTAGCATTCTACGATTTGCACGAAACATCCGGATACGTCCATTAACTCATCCGCATCCCGCCGGCACTTCGGGCATTTCATTAAGTCAGCGCCACAATTGACAGCGCAGGATTCTCCATTTTGTCAGCACCAAGGAGCGCCCACAAATACACTTTGGAGCCAGAGTTGGCAGTCTTTCTACTCCTTTAGGCAGTGTGAAGAGTGATTGTACCACCACAGTGCGGAACAAGAAAACACACGCATGGGAGCAAGTTAGCTTATCCATATAGGGAGTCAACACCCCTTTACGAATTAAGTCCTGATGAAGATGACCAGAACAAGATATGGTTATGAAACCGCTCGACCCTGACATAGCATGAGCTGGTCTCATGCATTTTTTATGATCTGTGTACAGAACTTTTTGACATAGACTGAAACAAAATCAAAACTAGACCTGTGCTACATACCAGGTCTTACATAGACATTTGGCTGTACATTTTTAGATGATGTAAAAGGACCTTAAAAGCTAAGGTGCCTTAAATATATGTATGGTGTGTTTACAGTACAAGTTGTTAGATTTTTCTAGTGATTGGCACCACATTGGCCATTAAATTTACATATAGTGTCGTGCAGACATAGCCCTATAAAAATCTAAGTATCTGGCATTATCTAATATAAAATGCCCTTTTTTGTAGTTCTCATTCAAACACTTGGGACTGTTTTTTAATTGTTGAAATTGTGAGTGAACCAGTAGGTAAAGAGTGATCTTCACTCTTCCCCTTCTGGCTCCAGGCTGTTGATAAGTGGTACACTTTCTGATGTTGTGAATGGCTCACTGAGATACAGAACATTTTACTGCTATATTGTGATTGATCTAATGAACATACATATAAAATATGTTATGCAGAATTATTCCTCTATAGACTGTGATTGTGTGTGATTATTATATTTTATATCTTGTTATAAAGCAGCAAAGTGAACAAACTACTTTAAGAGAAAGATTTCTACGAACATGTGTGATTATCATACTGAACTGCCAAGACCAAGAGACACTAGGGCAAATAACACAGGAGCATGAGCCGAAGAGAAAGTCAAAGCGGTCCTGCAGAGGTCTATATTAAACGCTTCGCACATTAGAAAGTCTTCGCCATCCGTGAAAGATCTGAAACCAACTGAGGGAGTCCGGAAGAGTGATAAATTAGGGGAAGGGAACTCCTAACGAATGTGAATAATGCTTGGGGAATGGAACCCCTGCAAGTGCTGTGATTGCAAGGTCTGAATCCTGCTGAGGGAAATCTACGTTGAATCAGATACATTTTGGTTGAATGATTTGAGCCTGATCCAGGGAGACCTACGTGAACTTTTTTGCTTTGTGAGGTTCGAGCCCGCCCGAGGGAGACCTGCGTGAACTTTTGTTGAACTGTGGAAGAACCTTTGAAAGCTGCAATAAGTATCTTTAACATGGAAGGCCAAGCGGGCCTCGATCCACATTTTGAACTGTCTTTGTTTTGAGAACCTGAGCCAGAGTGTGTCATCCTGTTTAGAGGGCCTGTCTTACTCCGTGCTGTCCAACGTGGGAAGGAGAGCTGACTCAGCCACATTGATTCTTTATGTTATAACACTGAGTTTCCTATGCATACACATTCCCCTTTACACACTTTTTGTATACGAGACAGGGCAGGCATTAGGTCTTGTTGGTATAGGCCATTTTGATTTGACATAGACTGACTAGGACAGTGTTTTCTTTATTATTTGAAGGTAGAGAATGTTCCCATTTTAGCTACAGGGCTGAGTAGGAGCTTCTCCAACCCCCAAAAAAATAATAAAGGTTTTGAAACCTGTAACTCGTTTCAGTGTCATACATGTGATACCATGCCGCACTTACAGTCCACACTGCAAGTCACATGTTCAAGTGCAGGAAGGGCACCCTCAGTTATTCATCCTTCTGGTGTTGATAGGTTGCCTACCATTAAAGTGGCTAACATTAATACTGGTATTGTAAAGCCGGGTCACAAATAGAGGCTAAAACCAGACATGAGTTTCAAGCTGAAAACAAGAGCCGAGACCCACCTACTCGCCCTTAATATCGGTATTTTTAAATTGTGCTTAAACATTTACTCTCTGTATCAATACAACGCAATTTGTATGGGAGTCAAAATGTCATTTGAGAGTCATCGATAATGCAGAACAGAGCCTCGCTGCCAGGGGACAAAAGAGGTTGCAAATGCTCTACTAAGGAGTAGGATTATTATTAATACCACATCTTAATCAGAGGCCCCATAGATGCCTGACAGCAATGGTGTGCAGGACATTGGGTCACTGTCGGTCAAAAATGCTCATCATTCCTATAAATGTTGATAGATAAGGACTGGATGGATGCGTTTGAAGGGGAAAGCCATGCGTTAGATGGCCGGATCTATTTCAACCTACTAAATGTTAGCAGAATGACAGGCAACTGGGGGATTTCCAGGTGGTAGGAAAATGGATGGCAATGTGATGTAATTTAAGTCTGTCACGCATGTAAGTAAAATAAGGTATGTTTATTTCTTGTTACAGCGCCGTTCCTTATTACATTAGATAGTCAGTGAGCGAGTGACACCGGCACATCCCACCCGGCCTCAATAGTTAACCCCAACTGACACAAACGGAACGTAGCGCTAAAGTCATACACTGCACATTCCAATGATCAGCAACCTCCACGCGTGTAATATACATTACGACACATCCTCCCCCGTTCATTATCACAAGGAAAAATATTCCTCATAATGCTCCAATATTACATAACGTGTGGCCAGCACAGAATGTAGCCATCTCCACCAATTCCAAACACCTTATCCCCACAGATGGTGCTCCCATGACCTCACTGAAATATGCAGGCCCCAAACTACAATACCCACTAAAATGTTGATATAAAGTGGATAAAACTCCAAATGTCTTATTGAACCCCAAGGCAACCAAACATAACTCCTCAACCTGAGTACCCCTAAACAACCCGCTCCAGAAACCCCAACCTTCGAGAGCTAAAAATAACAAACAGAACATTCACCAATCCCAAGCTGCCTCTTGGGAAATGGGCTTGCCACACCCAAACATACCAATAAAAAAACACCCTAGAAAAAAAAAAAACACCAGGGGGCGCAGAGATGCACTGACACATCTCCTCTCGTCTCCTCCGAAGGGTGCCGTTTTTGGGACTTGAGCCCCCCCAGAACCCTCGGAGTGAAGTGCCGACCCCCACCGCAGCCTTCTAACATCGTGGGGCACCTGAATACCCCAACTCCGGTCTCCCGACGTGGTGCCTTCGCTGCGCAGTGAGCCCGCGAAGATTGGAGGGAGGGAGTGCCCCGCCTCCCCCGGCGCCGCCTCTCCGCACGAAAACAACGGAGAGCCGCGGATAAGGTGAGGTCTGCAACTTCATCGGACAGCGTGGGAAGAGCAGCCCCCCTCCAAACTTGATGGCAGCAGTCTCTCGTGCCCCACAGAGCCCAGGCAGGTCAACGTGACACTTTGGACGACTTCCCGCCATTGGGGCTGCACCCCGGAGCAGCGCATCGGGCGCGGAGGCCTGCGCTGCGTCCCAGGGCCCCAGCGCTCAGTGGACTCGGCCAAGGAGGGCCCATTGGAGAGCTGATTTCCCCCCTGATGCTCCTACCGGGGGGCCAGACCTCATCGGAGTCGGCGAGAGCAGAACCCCCCGCCGGCGACTTGGAAGAGCGAGCAGCCCGCCCATCCCCCCCGCTTCGGGCCCTCCCTTGACCTGGCGGTGGATCGTGAGATGTGCCGAGGGGGCATCAGAGCCCCCACGAGGTGAGAGGCTGCCCTAAAGTGCTGCATTATATCGGGGGCAAAGAGGGCCGGCCATTGACCTAGAACCAGAGAATAGGCCTAAATAACCCCCCTCCCCAACAGTGGGCACGGGGCCTGGACGGGCAGCGAGCAGGCAGGACCTCCTCAGAGGCGTATCGTGGCCCGGCGGCGGTGCCCATTGGACTTGGGGGAGGCCTATGAACTGGAAAGAATCACTGCAGAAATTCCGACGTTTGGCCCCTGGCTCCCTGACTCGCCCCGAGATGGGTGCCTCGACACATCAGGAACTAACAGACAATAGCACGGTCACCAAGGGTATGGCCGCCCTCCTCGAGGAGATCAGAGGTTTCAGGGCGGATATAACGCTACGTCTGGACACTTTGGACAAAAAAGTGGACAATATAGACGACAGAGTTCAAGCGCTAGAAAACAATACTGCCTCGAACGACATCTTTGAGACGCAATTTGACATGCGCCTGGCAGAGCTCGAGAGGAAGGAAGAGAAATGTTCCCTAAAGCTTGACGATCTGGAGAACAGGGAACGTCGCTATAACCTGCGCTTTTTAGGCTTCCCGCAGCGTGAGGGCGAAACTCAAGCAGACATTATAAAAGCTGTTAACGCGGTGGTGCGATCACTCTTTGAAGGGGCTAACACGAATGAACCGTCTATTGATAGAGCCCATAGAGCAGGTGCAGCCAACAGAGGCCCCAGGTCCATTCTAGTACGATACCACTACTTTGCGTAGAAAAGCAGAATTCTTGAACTGGCCCACAAGAAAGGCCCGGTGGACTGGGAGGGGGCCCAGATCTCGGTGTATCAGGATCTCTCTGCCTTCACCCTGGCGAGACGACGGCTCTGCTCCCCGCTGACGAAAATGCTTCAGACCAAAGGGGTCCGATATAGGTGGGGATACCCTTTCTCACTTTCCTTTGAGCTAGACGGCTACAAGTACGCCCTGGTCACGGAGGACGATATTCGCAGGGTGTCGGGGGAGCTCCTGGATGATCCAAATATGGAAGTGGGTGAGCGAGAACGTGAGAGAGCCCCAGCTGGCCCCGGGCGGACGAGGGCTCCACAGGAAAGGCGTAAGGTCCGAGGCCACAGGAAATTCAGGAGACTGGCGCCGGCATCCCCGGAGCTGCCCAACACATGAAGAGCCCCCGGGAGCCCGACGATCAAGCGTGTACCCGATTCAGTGAGTGGCGAGGCGACGCAACTGTTTATGGACGGATAAGGACAAGAGGGTGGGGGTGCTCGAGTTGTTGTTATTGAAGAGTTTGGGAACCCGGAGGGGGGAGACAATGGTGGCCTGGACCGGCAGGAAAAGTTGGGGCTTCTTTATTGGGGATTTTGTTGGGTCACACCAGGTTTTCAGGTCTACTTTGCATTTATAGAAGGGTTTCTGGGCACCACCAGGGTGCAGAAGTTCTGCGGGAGCATTGTCATTTTGCGCTCCTCGGAGGGAGCCACAAGCTTTTATCATTGTTTCGATGGATGATTCGTTTCAATTCTTGACAGTGGGGTCGTTAAACGTACGTGGGCTTAACTCACCTACAAAGAGGTCGCTGGTAGTGAGAATTTTCAAGGCTCCGCCTTCATTTTCTGTTTGTACAAGAAACTCACTGGGTTCGGGGCAAGTAACCTAAGCTAAGGGCCAAGAACATCGATCAGGTGTATGTGGCGTCCTTCCGGGCTAAAAAACGCGGAGTGGCCCTCCTGGTTTCTCCCGGCGCCCACTTCGTGGCCAAAGCTCAAAAGTCGGACCTGGAAGGACGATCCATTATGGTCAAGGGGGAGGTGAGGGGCCGGCTGTATTTATGCTCCAAACGAGGCACAGGATATCTTTTGGGAAGGGATGAAAGAGAAAATTATGGCTTTCTCTGAGGGCACCCTATCGGTAGGTGGGGACTTTAACATGGTTCTTTGTCCCGAGAGGGATAGGAAGTCAGTAAACCCATGTCCAAACTCGCGTTACCACAAAAAGTTGGCAGAAGCTTTCCAAGAAGTCAATGGAGAATTGGGCTTGAGTGATACGCACCCAATTAAGCAAGGCCGAGACCCTGACTTTACCTTCTACTCAAAGCCTCATGACACATTCTCCCGTATCGATTACATTCTGGTTGACGCCACGCTCCGGGGTGAGGTTACGGACTTGGGGGTGGAGATTGTCCCTTGGTCTGATCACGATTTGGTTAGAGTAAAATTGGGCATTCCCCCAACCCCCGCATCGGGATCCCTGTGGAGGTGCAACGACCTCCTCCTGCACGATAAAGAAGTACGCCAAACCTTTTAGAAGCCATAAAAGATTACTTCTCTACCAATGACAATGGGGAGGTTGGTGTCATGGGTGTCTGGGAGGCATTCAAGGCAACCATTAGGGGCGTCCATATAGAGATAGGATCGAGAAAAAAGAGGGATAGGGGCCACGAGGAGAAGCTATTGAGGGAGGGGAAACTGAAATCGCAGATGTTCCCCGGACAATGGGAAGAGCTACAAAGATTGCGTTCTGGGCTGGCGGACCTCCAGGTGGGACAAACGGAAAGGAAGCTGTCCTTCTTGAAACAGAAATACATGGAAAAGGGGGAAAAAGCGGATAAGATATTAGCTTGGAGGCTCCACAAGCTCAGAAATAGTAGGAGGGTGAACTCCATTCGCACCCCGGAAGGGGACTCGACAGTGAGAGACAGCAAGATAGCTGAGCAATTCAGACAATATTACGAACGGCTTTATTGCTCGGAGTATGCAGGGGACGGGACCGAAATAGATGGCTTCCTGGACTCCCTCCCGATCCCGGGCCTCTCTCCCGACAAGGCAGAAACACTAGAACTTCCCATAACCCCACAAGTAATAATAGACACCATATCCTCTTTGAAGAGTGGTACAGCCCCGGGGGATGATGGGTTCACTGTCAAGTTTTACAAGACCTACCGGTCTACGTTGGCCCCGTTCATGGCCAGAATGTTCAACTCGGCACTGGAACTGGGCTCCCTTCCACCCACGATGATGTCTGCCTTGATAGTAGTGCTCCCCAAAGAAGGGAAGGACCCCTCTCAGTGCCAATCATACCGACGTAAAGATACTGGCCAAACATTTAGCAAACAGACTGGCGAGACTCCTCCCTTCCCTAGTACACGGAGATCAAGTGGGCTTTATCCCGGGTCGCCAGGGATCTGATAACATACGGAAGACCCTGGATCTCATGCATGAGGCTTCAAGGCAGGGTGTGGCAGGCCATCTCCTCTCACTAGACTCGGAAAAGGCCATCGGCCGCGTCGAGTGGCCTTATATGGGTAGAGTCCTCCGAAAAATGGATCTGGGAGACAACTTCTGTGGTTGGGTTTCAGCTCTTTACAACGGCGCATCGGCAAGAGTCTTGGTCAATGGTGGCACCTCAGACCCGCTGGCCCTGTCTAGAGGCACCCGTCAGGGCTGTCCCTTGTCTCCCCTTCTCTACTCCTTGGCAATGGAGCCCCTGGCTATAGCGATCAGGGCTGACCAGGAAATCACAGGGATTAGATGTGGCAATTGTGACTTTAAACTCTCCCTGTTTGCAGACGATATCCTGGGATACCTGACTAACCTTCAGGACTCTCTACCCCGATTAGTTGGACTTATAGACTACTATGGCACCTTTTCGGGGCTCAAGGTGAACACGTCCAAGTCTAGCATTATGCCCATGGGTCCCGGGGACCATGACATCGGGGGTAACTCCGAAATCCTGGGAGTAAGAATAGAGCGGATTTCCACCAGGTATTTGGGTACCACCATTCCCAGGGATCTGTCACAACTCTATCAATGTAACTTCCTGGGGAACTTGGCCAAGATTAGTAGTGATCTCAAATGATGGGCACCTCTCACACTCTCCTGGTTTGGGCGTATGGTCACGGTTAAAATGAATATCCTGCCCCGCTTACTCTACCTCTTTGCGGCCCTCCCCGTGGTGATCCCAGAGGCCTTCTTTGAGACACTACAGTCCCGAGTCCTTCAGTTCATCTGGGCCAGCAAAAGAACAAGGGTCAAATTTTCTACCTTAACTCTCCCCAAGTCTCATGGTGGATTTGGCCTCCCGGACTTTAGACTTTACTACAAAGCAGCTCAAGTCTGGGTGATGTTGGAGCACATGAGGGACGACCTGGGGACATACTGGACTTTCATTGAGGATGTCCACACCCACCCGAAAAAAGTCAGGGACCTGCTATGGGCCCCCCCTAAGGTCCTCCCCCCCTACCTCAGAACGCACCCAACCTTAGCGGCCCTCTGGGCAGTCTGGAAGCCGAACAAGGACAACAGGTTGCTGTCACCCTGGCCGTCTCCATTAACATCGCTGTGGGGTCCCCCCATCGATCTGGACACCAGGGGCTTTAGAGACACACAGGCATGGTCGGACTCGGGCCTGGAGAGGGTTTGCCAACTCTCTCGGGAGGAGGGTTTCATAGAATATGATCAGCTGACTGAGGCATTGGGCGACAACCCGCCCTCAGTCTTTAAATATTTGCACCTGAAAGGGATCCTGACCCACCCTCGGTGGGCCCCCTCACACCTTTTGAAAACTGTCCTAGCTAAAAGCACCTCCCGGAAAGGCTCCCTGTCTAAGTTTTATGGCACATTGATAACAGCTAATCTGGAGGGTAGGCAGCCCTTCAAACGAATATGGGAAGGCTGGGCATGACGCTGGACGACCACACATAGTCGGCAATCTTTAAATCTATATTCACGGGTTCACTGTACACCGCTGCCATGGAACATAGCTTTAAGATACTTCATTCATGGCATCGCCCTCCAGCCACCCTGTCCAAAATGTTTAAAGAGGTGTCACCCTTTTGCCCTAGGTCATGTCAACAACGGGGCACTTGGTTTCACATGTGGTGGGGATGCCCGGTCATCCAGGTGTACTGGTCGGAACTGCTCAGCTGGATCAAGGGCATAGAAGGGTACTCCCCGGCCTTACAACCACTGGAAATCCTCCTGGGCACTCCTATGCCGGAGACAGAACAGTCCGCATTCCCAAGGGTCATTGGGGCCATGTTGAGGGCAGGGAGGCTAGCACTAGCTCAAAAATGGAAAAGTGTCCTAGCTCCATCCAAGGAAGAATGGCTTTGTAAACTTAGGTCGATCTTCACCTATGAAAAACTCTCTGCGATAACAAATGACACCATGTCTGATTTTATACAGGAATGGACCGCAGTGCTTCTTAATGACGATTGCATCTCTATGCGTCTGTAAAGTACGTCCCTCAACGCCCCCATTTCACACGTCTCTCCACCAACCCCAGGGACCCAGCTTGGGCCCCTTACTCGCTGTGATCTGATCTGACCACATTATGTCAAATTGAATGTCTAATAACATATTGATTTCCGAATGCTCTCTCTGCAGCTTCTATAACCCGCAAAACCTCTGGACCTGGTATGTTCAAAAAGTTGGGGTGGGGAGGAGTTGGATTAAAAAAAATAAATCAAAAATGTAAACTGCCATCTATGCTTGTTCAATGTATTGCTAACAGGGATTGCCCGCGCACCCTTCCTTGTATGTATGAAGTCAATAAAAACAAAGTTAAAAAAAAAAACACCCTAACATACTAACCCCTTCAAGCACTAACACCTCCCGTCCCGAGCTGCCCCTTGGGACAACGGACCTACATACCCGCTCAACCTAGAGCACTACCCGCTACATGCTACAGAGCCCGGCCACCCTCACGCTAAATTCCTACCTATATCCATCGAAAGAACCTCAGAAGTTAACATCATAAATGCCTACCAACACTTGGCAACTTCCTCGGCCCCAAGCCATTGCCCAACGCCTAGCAACCCCTATGGCCCCAAGCCATTGCCTACACCTAGCAAACTCCCTTGGCCCCAGGCCATTGCCAAACACCTAAGAACTCTGTTGGCCCCAAGCCATTGCCAACAGCTAATAATTCCCTTGGCCCCAAGCCATTGCCAAACACCTAGCAACTCCCATGACTACTAGCGAAAAGCCACAAATTACACGAATCCTACATGGCCCCCCAAACAATGCTAAAAGACGGAACGTACCACTAATGGCAACCTCAGCCATTCTCACTGGCACCCCGAGCAACTGTCACCCTCCACCAACCAAAAATGAGAATCCAAGTCCATTGGCCCTCACAACGATGCTAAAACATCAACGCCTACACCTACCACACCTAATGGAGGCATCACCGGCTAAACACTCACAGCTGTTCCACAAGCATGCACATATAATCACAGATTCATGGACACATACTTTGACAAAAATGGAATACCAACCCCAAAACACCCCAACCATAGGAACTCCCTGGGGATAGGGGAAACAAAACCACACAAAAGTTCACAATGAACACGACCTTGTGTTCCACCCTCTGTGAAATAACATGTCAATTTGAATACAAAGTCCATGAACCGTTGCACATGACCCAAACATTCCAACCTGTAAAAGAAAATTGCATGGCACAACAAATTACGAAACGCTCAGCTAACATCCATGCTGAGAAATGTTAATACATCTTTCATATAGTTCATCCCGTAAGAACTAAAAGTCAAAATTCCCAACAATCCTGAACCCATGCATCATTAAACATGCAATGGAACCCGTGACATCCCAGTACAATCAATACACTACATTGCAGACAGATCAAATGAATCCCACTGTGCAAGGAAAAACGATCATGTTATTGATCATCGAATTGCAAATTTACATTGCGTTACGTTGCATCACACGTGACAGGGCCACAACATAAACCATCACAAACAAATCATCCACACCAAACGAACCACACGGCCCATACAAAGACATAACAGAGGCCACTAACGTTACCACTCGCACTCACACATACTGGCCTCGACAACCCAGAACAACTCAAACCTCACTCAAAGTGAGTCCTTTTAGATCCAAGTAAAAGTCACATAAATCCGGATCAAAACTCTTGAGGGATGCCAGCAAGGAACAACAATTGTCACAAAAGTTCTCCATGCTGCCTGCCTCAGCACCACAGGACCGACATCCCCTTTGACATGTCCTCTTTGGACACAGACAGTACCTCTTCCGCGAGGAGTGAAAAGAAACCTCATCCCTCTACACCACCACTGGCATCTCGGGAATCCGTTGATTCACACTGTGTATAGTCTCCAAAAAGACGGTAGATGGAAGTTCCACACAATCTGTGGGCAAACCGGAGGGAGACAGAGCGTCAGCATCACCAGCCTTTGCAGAAGATGGCCCCATATTCCGCCCAGCCGCCATTTCGCTCGCCATGAAAGGCCCAAATTGCATACCAACGTACACGACACGCTGGCTCTCTTCCTGCCAACGGTCATGCACAGCAGCTCCCCCTAGAGTACGCAGGGGCACATGAACTGGAAGGAAGCAACCGCCGTCAGTTTCCACATCGACCAACGGCCCGGCAACCGTAACAGGCCTGGCGAGACACCAGCATCCGACTCCGACACGTCCGGCCAACAGGAGGGGCACTCTCTACTCTCTGCTCTCTGCTCCACTGCTACAGACCCTGGCTGCCGCCAGACCAAACTGCACCAAAAGACACAGGAGTCTGGAATTTATCTGCGCGCAACGCCGGCCAGCGCGCACCTCTCTCATCCAGGGGCACTGGCCACCTTGCGTGGCCACCCGGGACCACAGGCGGTCCTCACTCGCCACCCTCACTGCCGAAACTGCAACGGGAGTATGAACAGGACCAACCTGAAGTGGGGAACGCCGCTCAGGACCACCAACAACAGGCAGTCCACTTACCGCTATAGCGCCCCGCCGGGTGGGATGTCAAGACTGGAGGGCGGTGTCAAGCTCCATCGGCTGTCCCCTCCGCAGCAGCACCATCCTCGTCGCCAGTGATGTAATTTAAGTCTGTCACGCAGGTAAGTAAAATAAGGTATGTTTATTTCTTGTTACAGTGCCGTTCCATATTACATTAGATAGTCAGTGAGCGAGTGACACCGGCACATCCCACCCGGCCGCAATAGTTAACCCCAACTGACACAAACAGAACGTAGCGCTCAAGTCATACACTGCACATTCCAATGATCAGCAACCTTCACACGCGTAATATGCATTACGACACAATTTTCGGACTCCCTTAGCATGGGACAGGTTTCTGCCACATCAGGCATGCAAACAAGCTGTAGGTCTGTGGCAAATAATGTCTACAATCAGGTGATTTTGGCACACAGTTTTGGTGTTACCTATCTTTACATCTTGAAAGTACAGTTGCAAAACCGAGAGGACATTTTTGTAGCTTGAAATTACTTTTTCATTCTTCTACACATAGTCTTAAATTCAGGATGGAGACAACAAAGCTTTAATCATACTTTTTTGCTTAACCTAAGCCTTCATATTTGTCAGCAGTATTGTTTAGTTCTTTGAAGACAGGCATTCTCACATATTTGTATCAGCTAGAAGTGAGAAGAAAGAGTGCATGAAGTGCTGACTGAGTTCAAAGGCTTACTGAAAGTGGGTGTCTCAGGACAAATCAGTTTATCTTAATGTTCTGTATCTCGCAAAATTGGGGTGTCAGGTAGGGGTTTTGGGTTGTGGCTTCTGTGTAGAAGGACGCCGGTTATGCATTTTGGGTGGTGGGGAAGTAAGCCAGCAGCTGGTGATGGGTGGGTGAAACGTCAGCTTAGGGTGTTTTTATAGCTTTGCTCATGTAGGGCTGTTAGTGCCCAACAAGACCACATGGCTCAGCTCTGGCTTGTGTCTAACCATGAATTCTCTGGCTCCTTCACATCTAGTAATAAGTACTACATAAAAACCTAAACTATTATCAGTTATCTTTAGTTTTACCTTGGCCAATACACAGTGCCTTTTTACATCGATTCATAGCAACTCTTTAAAAGAGAGCATTAATCCATCACCTGCTGAAAGTCTTTTAAGCAATGTCTCTGGGCATCTTCTGTTTCTGTGGCAGTGCTTCTGGGCATAGACACGTTCACAGTGGTGTATGTGGAGGGGAATACTTTAAAATGTTTTGGAATTGGTCTACAGTCTCATAATGCCCGGGCTCCAGGTGACATCCCAGTCCGCCCCTGTTGCTCTCTCCAAGTGCCCCAAACCTTCCCAGGAAAGCAAAACACGGCTGTGCTGGGATTCTGGCAAGTCGCGGTCCCTTCTTCACCACTCATTAGAGAAGTGGAAAGTAGCTTATTCTGTCTAAGACCACCGAAGCTTGTTAAAGCCCATGAATCTTGTGTTCAGCTATATTTTATAAATAAAATAAATAAATTGTGCAAAAAAGAGTGCTGTAGTGCTACTGCCTACAACAAATCTCAGTAAGTTAATGTGCCTGCCATGAAGATCTGACAGCAAAAAGAAGTTTCTATGTTGAAATCCCTGTGACACCAACTCTTCCCTCGCTGAGCAAATTCTCTACTGTCTATTGAGGTTGGACTCAGTGTTGGAATCCTTCCTTTCCGCACATATAAGCAGGCTGCTCTTCTGTGCCCAAATGTTCTCCTTCACCCTGTTTATGAAATGTTTTCGTGTTTTGATTTAATGAAGTATGGAAAATAGCCACACCTTCCGCCTTGCCGTTTGCACACATACAGGTGCTACATTAATCTGCTGTTCTTGCTCGGATGCCTTGCGGGGCGGGAGGCGTCTTGAATAGGCGTCATTGCTTATTTGTGGTTTTGCCTGAAGGCCAAGTATATTTCAGTGTAGGTTGTAGAGGTGTGCTTCTGGGCAGGCTTGCATAAGAGCACGTTCTTAATTTGTCGTCTACTAATGAAAGTTCATGTGGACATCGACCTGCCTCCACTTATTGAAAATGAGGTGTCAAAATAGCGCAATACATTTACGCCCGCAGAAGAGATCACTTTCTCAAGTTTGTATTCAGAGATGGGCTGTCCCTCTAATTATGGAGCAAGTGGCCCAGGTACATTGAATGATTGCAATCTCATCCCAGAAAAACCTAATCTTCAAATAAGCAGTATTGCATAATATGCGAGCTGTCAACGGCGTATCATCAAATTGACCTGCACGTTGAATCTAGACCCCTTACTTCATTTGTCACTACGTTTGGGGCATACAGATTTTGTCGCATGCCTTTTGGCCTGGCTTCGGCTGTGTTCCAGAGGCTGATGCAGCAGTTGTTTGGAGGGGTGTTGGGTGTCAGCTACTTTCAAGATGACATTTTGGTTTGGGGCAGCAGCAAGGAGCAACATGATGTAAGGGTAAGGAAGGTCATGCAGATTCTTAAAGAGAGAGGTCTGACTGTAAAATTAAAAGAGTGTCAGGTGGGTGTGTAGGAGGTCACATACTTGGGACACACATTGAGTTCACGAGGTGTGAGCCCAAAAAGGGAGTTGGTACAAGTCTTGAGGGATACGCCAGCTCCAGTCAATAAGGATCAGCTAAGGGCTTTTCTGGGTCTTGCAGAGTACTATGTTAAATTTGTTGCAAATTATGCTGAAAAAACGGTGGCTATGAGAGCTCTCATGAGGAAGTGTGTAAGATTTGCATGGTCTGCGGAGTGTGCGGCAGAATGTGAGTAGGTCAAGAAGGAGGTGGAGAAGGCTCCATGTCTAAAGTCATTTGACCCGAAAAATAAAACTGCTTTGACTGTGGATGCAAGTGAGGTGGGTCTGGGGGCAGTGCTAGAGCAATGGATAAATGGTAAATGGGTCCCAGTGGCTTTTGCTTCGAGGACCTTGAGAGATGTGGGAACCAGGTACTCTGTAATTGAGAGAGAGACTTTGGCAGTCTTATGGGCTTCAAAACATTTCAGGACATTTTTGTGGGGCATACCCTATGTTGTCAGAATGGACCATAAACCATTGGTGCAGGTATTTTCTACCAAGGGAGTCATGGCGGTATCCCCGAGGATTGCAAGGTGGTCAGTACAGTTACAGGATTACAATTTTTCCTTGCAGTATTTTCAGGGGAAGTTTAATGTTGTTGCGGACTGTTTGTCCCGTTTGCCAGTTGTAGAGGAGGACAGTGAGGCAGGAGTAGTAAAGGAGGATGATTTGCAGGAGTGTCAGGTTGCTTTGGTCACTTATGCTGTGAAGAAGACGTTGTGGGATCGGGAGTCTGAGGCTGATCTTGAATTAAAGTGGATTAGGGAAGGTCTGGTGAAGGGGTGGCACACCGTTTAGGACAGGCCCGAAGGGAAAGCTCATGTTCAGGTTCTTCATGAATTAGCCGAGGGTCCCTGGGGTGTGTCTAGGGGTAGTAGGTTGATACCCCCTGTAGGTCTGAGGGGAAGAATGGTGGAATTGGCACATGTTGGTCATTTGGGCCGATCTTTGACCAAAAGGAGACTGAGAGAGGAGTACTGGTGGCTGACAATGGACAAGGATGTGGAGCAAGTGGTGAAAGATTGTCAGGCATGTTCTGTCAGTGATAAGAGCAAGGTACTGCATCCACACCCTGTGCATCCTGTAGAGGTTCCAGAGCAGGTATGGTCGAAATTGGCTTTGGACATTATGGGTCCGTTTGTCTGTTTAGAGCCTGAGTCCAGATATATGTTGGTATTGGTGGACTATACGTCCAGGTGGATTGAGGCGGCGGCGTGTTCCTGTGTTACAACCAATTCCGTTATTGATTTTTTGAGGAAAGTATTTGATCGTGAGGGATTACCTGCAAGTTTAGTTACTGATAATGGGGTGCAGTTCACTTCTAGAGCCATGAGAGAATTTTTGGAACAGCATGCCATTTTTCATTATAGGACAGCTCTGTATAATCCTTCTGCGAATGGATTAGTTGAGAGGGCCAATGGTACGATTAAGTCAGCCATACAATTGGCTTTGGCCAATGGTTTGGATTGGCAGGAAGTTGTGACACAATACCTGGCTGCATATCGGAGAACCCCTGCCATGCTTACGGGAAGGTCTCCATTTGAACTAATGAGGGGCAGGAAGGCAGGTACAATGTTGAGAACTCTGGCTATGGGTGGTGGTGGACCATGTAATATGGATTTGCGAGCTATTCATCGCAGCATTTTGGAGCGCCAGCAGACCAGGGTGTCCTCACAAAAGAGTAGGAAGGAGTTGAATGTTAAGCCTGGGGATGAAGTGCACATTAAGAATCCTAGGATAGTTCATAAAGGATACAGCACTTTTATGCCCTCAAGGAGAGTTGTGAAAGTCGGAAAAGGGCATGTGCACTTGGAGGATGGCTCTGTCTGGAGTAAGAGGCGGGTGGTGGTGGATGGCTGCAAACGGGTGGACAGGGCAGGTGGGGAATCTGATTTGGAATCACAGGAAACAGTGCTGGATTATGATCCTGTGGGTTCACAAGCCATCAGGTTTGAACAGGAAGAGGTTGTCCCAATTCCAGGTCCTGTTGGTCCAGAGGTGAATGTGGAATGTCAAAATGATATGGATCAGCAACCTGATGCAGGACAACAAAGGGGTCGTGCGTGTAGGAGCTGTGGTCCTCCCATAAGACTTAGAGATTACATTTGTTAAGGGTGAAAGTACATTTAATAGCATCCATGTTATTTGTATTTATCTAGCTGTGAAAGTTGCATTTATGACATGTCATGTAATATTTGTTTCATTTTCCATTGTTCAATTTGGTGTTAACATTTCTATCCAAGGGAAGAGGATATGTTGTAATATGCACGGGCTCGTGCATAGGCACACTGGTGGAATGTTGATGCATGTTCAGAGTGAACATTCCACAGTGGCCGTTGAGTTGAGGGAGCCGTAGCAGCAGGCTGCGGGGTCTCGTAATAAAGATACGTAACTTCACTTACCTGTGTTGGAGTGATTGTGTCATATTGTCTAATTTTCTGCTGATATTCTGAACCTAGTTCCGGCTGTTGTTTACAACTAAATTCTGATGTGGTAAATTAATCTTGAGCTGCGTACTGTAGGGCATACAATTTGTGGATTCACTATAGAACAATTCATGTACAATTTTCCCCTTTCTTTGCGGAATATATTGATCAAGTGTATTAAGAAATGTTGAAATGCATATTAAGTTTGAGTGTCACAATGGTTCACAGGATAGTTCAGTATATTAAGCACATGTTGCATAGATCTTTGTTCATACACCAGATCACAGAAACAAATGCCGGCAATACAGAGAAAGCCTTTCCTCTCTGATCAAAACGTTGGCGTTAGTCCCAGCTTTCTTGCAACAAAACAATGTGCCTCAACTAGAAAGAGTGAGTTCTAAAAAAACAACACAGCTCCAGCATTGTGCAGGTTTAGAGCTTGGTACCTTCAAATAAGAGTTGTAAAAACTCAGCAGTCACCTCCAATGAAGAGCATAAGGCATTTAGTCAGGAGCGGTAATTAGACAGACAAATTAGAGACTTTGGATCCAAAGTCCTGAGGCCCATTGGCTTTGTCACCAAATGATATTGTGATCTCGCCAAATTATATTATCTCATTTGATAGTACTGCTCTATCGTCAGTAAAAAGGTTAGCCTTCCCACATTCTGGTAGTATGGCTTAACCAATTGCCTGATTTTTCTTTTTCTTTTCATTAGCCATATGAGTGGGAGAGGTCCTACACTGTACATAGCTGACCAAATGGGATTTGGGTTGTTTGACCGAAGTGCAATTATTCCCCGGGTATTGACCATAGTCAATTTTGCCTCAAATCGCTTAGCACTTCTGCCAAACATACCATAACATCCCTTACACCATCGCCGGCCCCCCTCCCCTACTTACCTGCTTTCTCGCCTCCGTGTGGTATCCTGGTGTGATTGTACTGTCTGCTTGAGTGTATGCAGGGGCCTCATAGAATGGTGAGGTGGAGCTTGGAGTGTGGGAGGACTGAGGATTCCACAGAGTGTCGGTTAGGACTTGGAGTTAGACTGGGAACCAGGGCAGAGGCTTGTTACTTACTCTCCTACCCGTCATAAACTTTACCTATGTACCTAAGCAAGAATAAAGCCTGTTCCTTTTATGCTTACCTGAGTCAGCCTGGTTCCAGCTCCATGTCATTCCTGACTCAGATACTTCACTCCGCTTCCCCTGCAGCATCAGATCAGTCCCTCTAACGTGGGTGGGATCCAATGTTGCATGGTCCCATTTCCTTTTTTCCTTGTTTTTTTGGGGTCCCCCGTCTCCAATGTTCAGGAAGGGGGCGTCACCCCCGCATCACCCCAAGTCAAAAATACATAACATGGGGAGCGGGAGACACCGCCCTAAACCCTGCGTCACAGGTTTGGTATTTTCTTTTATAATCGACCGAATGGTACCATTTAATCAATTATATACGAGCAAATTGGCTAATACCGACCAAATGTCATAGGCCTCTGCTGAGCTTGATTTCAGTTTGCTTTTTTTGCACAATTTCAAATGTTCCCAGCACATCATGAATATCACAATCTGTAACTCTGGTTGAAGGAATGACTATAGCCAGGTCACCTTATCACACATTGTTTTTTTTTCGGTATATTTAAAGCTTTAAAATACAGTCGTAATGTCCCTATGAGACATTTGCATCCCACATCAATTAGTGTTCTTGTACCTGTATACTTCTCTTGATGAAGACAAAAATAAAGCTACATGAGAGTAATTCGCCTTTTGAATAACATTTTCTATGCAGATTTTCTAAAATATTGTCATCGTGGTTTATCATACAAGTTGTGTACTTGCCAAGTCAGCTCTACACACTTGTATTGTTTTAGTTCATGAAAGTCAAACATTCACAAATAATTGCACCTTGCTACAGAGAAACAATGTAGTGCTGAAATTGCAGAGTAGGTTAAATTCCCAATTTAACATTTAACCAATGTGTGTTATCTTGGGCAGCATGTTTAAACTCAAAGTGCCTAATCTGACAACATTGCCTGTCCCTAAATATTAAAAAATTGTCAGCCCTATGAGGGATTTAGTTCTCAGAGTATGCTCTTCAAAAAAGCCCCACTCCTGCTTTAACCGTCTATATTATTGCTTGATTTATAATAATCGTGACCATTGATATAGTGAGCAGCCCAAAGTATTGTGTTTTTTGCTCACCTATTGCAAAATCACATGAAAACAATGGCCCTCTTCTAAACTCAGTCTATGTTCACATATGCGCTCCTTCCTGGTACCTTCTAATGCATATCCACTACTTATGATATGATATGTGTACTGTACCTTCCAAGTTGCTTCTTATTTGCCTCCTGTATCCATCTTTGAGCACTTGTATATTCGGCAAGGCTGCTAATCTCAGTTCGGTGCCCATGCTAGGGAATGTGTACCTTTTTCATATTGCTACTGATCTGTGTTCTGCAACTATACTGAAGCCTGTCTCCCATCCTTGTGTCCTGTTCCTAGACTAGAACACAAGTACCCTTGTCATGAACTCGTAATGCCCCTTGTCTATTATTCTGATTCCGGAATCGATGAAGGGATACGGGAACTTGAAGGGAGTACCCATGCTTATACCGATCGCTGCTCAGGCAAAATATCAAGCGTGTGGTTGTGATAATGATGAAAACGTATTCATGGATATAGTGTACTGGGGGTGGCCACCTACAATTCCTGGACCCCTTCTTTGATTTCTTTTTAGATGGGGCCCAAATGTGCGTGCCCCATGCCCTAAAATCCCTCAAAATACCCTGGAGACCTATGAAAGTTCATTAGGATTTTGCGACCACCATACCCTCTTCTGACTTCATCTGAAGTTGCTGCTGAACTAGACAATTAGGGTGATGTTTGCTGAAGAATGCATTTTCATTTCATGATTTCCAACCCTTGCAAGAAACATTTGGCCTTCCATTCTTAGAGTTTGACAACATGAGTACCGATTACTAGGGTGATAGTAATGTTTTAGCACCAAGAGTCCTCACAATTAGTAGTGAACCCTGTGCACATTTTCTAATAAACGGTGTATTTACTCTTTCCTTTGGAAAATACAGATTTGATTTTGCAAACTAAAATAGCCAGGCTTCTGCAAGCTTATAACTGGGGCATCCCTGTATTTTAAGCTTATGCTTGATTTTCTTGAAAGGTCTCCATGCTTGTCGCCTCTCTGAGCCTCTCTGAGCTCAGATGGAGTGATTAAGCTGATTAAATTCACAATGCACGTGATAGGGGGTGCTCTCACCCACTCACTCAATGAGTGAATCAGAGTGACACTGTTGCAGTTCGGGCCACCGATCTACCCATGTATTGCCTCCAGTGCCACTTGTATAAGTCCGACCCACTGCATATTCATCTTCTGCCTCCCCCTTTGGACTCAAGGGGCCTCCATTTTAAATGTAATATGAAGGCTCTCATTCTACACACATACGTGGTTAATAAGATTGAGGCACAGATGTTCTCTAATTGACTGCGCTCAAAACAAAAGATTATGACCATTTGATGAGAGCCTCTACCAGAAACTCACGTGCTGCTCTGGTCCTGTGTTGCCAGTGAAGAGGTTGGCCATCAGGGTTGATGTGATGTGTTCCTTGTCACAGTCCTAACTCTATGAGGCGAGTCCTGACACCAGAGACCGGTGCTTCACAAGCCCTCTAAAAACATGTTTGCTCTTCACATGTACTTTTTTTTAAACTGTTCCTCTGAATTTGGTATAAAAGCACTTTTGACTCAATGAGACTTCCTGTTGTGTGCCCCCTCCACAGAATGTAATAGGCAAGTAGGCATATATTCTTCCCTTTTAGGATATTCACTGGCCATGTGGGCCAGAGGATTGTGCGCAATATGCACCCAGTCAAGGGTGATTCTTAACATATCGAGGCTTTGTTTCTGCATGTACATTTTTTTCTTTCTAAAATATGCTGTGGGTGCTGCTAGGCAGACCCTGCAACTAAAAGGAGGTGCTCAAGCATCCAGGGTATTCTACTGCTGTTTTCTGGGAGCTTTCCAGAGTAAGGAAAAAGCTGGACAAACCTAATCTCCTACTACTGTACATAAACCACCCGCCCACCCAAATTGCCTTCCACAACCATGGTTGGAATAGCTGTTAGAATATGAAGCCAGCCACCCAGAGGTTCATGGCAGTGGTCTAGGTGGGTTCCAAGAGAAATCGTCTTACTGAGAGATAGGTACTGCTGGGCACACCTATTATCTTGAACTCCTTATCACATATATAACGGTGCCTATACTTGCTATGTTGGAGGTGCTGTGCTGTTGATTTTATATATATCAGGAACTGACTTTCTCAGAGACTTGCATCTGTAGACATCTATATTGATATGTGCATATATATATATTCAGTAAAAATCTTCTGTTAATACAGAGCTAAGAAGACATGATTTATCACAACAAAACTAACGAAATTCCACAAGTGTGGTAAGTGATAGCCATCTGAATCTGAACTCTGAGCCCTCCCCAGAGATGTGATCCTTTTAGCTCATGGTTAAACCCTGCAGTGATGTCATGTATGTGCTAATGGGCTGAGTGAATTTCATGGGTTTTGTTGTGATAATTTGCATCATCTTAACTCTTTATTAACTAAAGTGTTTTCACTGAATTGCGAGGTTTTTTCGAATGCTGCATCTCCTCGAAGGTGTAATGGCAATGGCCTTTGGCCAAGGCCACTCTCCTTTCAGCACCAATTATTATGAAAGACTGAGGCCCAGATCCCCTTGCCTAGTAAGTAACCAGATCCCACAGGCCATGGCCTTTGGTCATGGCTAGTAGCCACATCTTTCATCCACTGTCCACATTGCAACAATAAGGCTAAAAGACTGTATCCACGACACATACCCCCATGCCAAAAGCCAGTGTGCCAGTGCTCCCACTGAGGGCGATATCTTCCACACATATGTTTAGCTGTCACTATTGAAAGTCCACTGAGGGTGTACATCATTTTGACTTGGCCAGCTACATTTAGTTTTTGTTTCCAAGTAAATGAATAGTGGTACTTTATGTATAAAGTCTCACAGAATTTCCCCCAGTTGCACTGTTCCTTACAATACGCTACTGGCAAAATGTTACTTGTAAGGGGTTCCGTTTGCTCCTTTTAAGTTTACATAATTGAAGCCGAAGACCTTTGCCTAGTAGAATTAATAATTATTTTGTAATTAGACTGATCATGGGCTGGAGGATTTGCTCACTAGCTCAGAGAGGAGTTCAGGCAGGAGCAGGGAGACTATACCTGATATCTTCTTTCATATTAGCCTTGTCTTTTGTTTGGTCAGGGATGGGGGTCAAGCCTTGTGTAAGGCAATTAGCGTCAATTAGGAGCACAAGATTGTCTATATTGGGTTACGGCCAGACACACTAAATAGTTTGGGTCTATACTTCTGACTTTTGACTTTTAAGATCCCTTTCTGTTTGTATAATTTGAGATCCGTTAATTCCACGTTGATCTTAAGATACAGACCTTTGGGCTCTTGGTTTCTGGTACTTAGCTGCAGTCCTTTTAATCGAGAATTGCACCCTTAATGAATCTTATAAGACTACCCTTTCGAGTTTCAACTCATGCCAGGTAGAGCTATCTCCCTGTCAACCTTCTGGATTCTCCACTTAAATTCCCTTTCCGTTATTTTTAATGTCGCAGTTGCCAGGCATTTACGCTTGGTTGGATTATTTTGCACTGGAAGTTGACCTATTTTGCCCAAGCATGGGGATATCAGTTATCGAATATTAACATTGAGATCATTATTGACCTCCTCTCAACCATTCAGAATGTTTAGAGTGCAGTCTATTACTACTGCTATTAACTGCATGCTGAACATTCTGTCTGTAAAAGCAGACAGGGAAACAACAAGGACATTTTTTTCGCTAAAACATGCTATTTAACAGGTGAAAGAGAAAGCCAGGAAACTGCTTTCACTTTCGTATAGAGAAAGTGTTTACTTTTACTTGACACCTAATGCGAGAGTCATGTTAAACCTACTGCAGTTCAACCTATGTTGCAATTAAAATGCTTAATTTATGAAGACAGCCATGTTATTTAAATACTACAACATAAAACTACATTTAATTTACTAACTTACTTGTCCATTTACTTTTCTCACTTTTAGTAAACGTTTTATTTCACCACTAAAACTCCCAAACATGTATTCCTGTTACCACCACGTGCTAATAGCCTTGTAGAGCTCGGGGAGAGTCTTTATCACTTGGGATAGTGAGCCTTCCCAAACGTATGGCCCTCGGCTTCGTCTCGGGCCATAACGTAGCGGTGGGTCATTTTCATGCAATAACAACCCCTACCTTGGTCTATACAGCTATTATAGAGTTAACATTTAGCACATTGGGTTTTGTCCACTTTCTGCAAAGGTACTACTCTTGTTGATTTCACTCAACCCTCCCCATTGGGGATTACTGCAACATTTTACAGTTTAAAAGGTACATGTATCTATTAGTTTAAGATGGTTTCTGCCTGTGCGGTTAACTCATTCTGTTTTTTGTGGAACTTTGAGGATTCTCCTCAGGTGGTGTAGCTATAAGCAAAATGAACACATTCTGTAAGGCTACACAGGATCTGCTATGGACTGCCCTTCTAAGGGTTGCTTAGTTCAACTGCCACTTGGCATTCTTTTCTTCTAAACTTTGTCTCATGAACAGGCCCATGGTATCCCATTTCTGTTCATCAAGGGGTTGCTCACACAACTCTTCAGTTATTATGGTGAACAGTTCTCATTTCTAGTGCCCTGGTTGACACACCCAATCCTTCATCTCCATATTTCAATTCAGGGCATCTCAGAGGTCTTCTCAAAATTCAAATCCCTAGGAAATCTGTTAATCTTTTCTGGTGATCAGACTGTCAGTCAGGATCTATCTCCCCAGTGTCTAGCCAGGTGTTTTAGTTATCAGTGGCAGCATTTATCTCCAGACAGGTTCCATGGGGTGCTGTCTCCTAGGTGTGCTGAATGGAAGAAATTTTAACTGGCGAAATGAGTAAATGTATTAGATACATTCTATTGCTCGCACTGTGTTGTCCACAGGTTTAGTTTGGATCTTACTAAGGGTGGGCACGCTTTCTCTTACATGCCTTTCAGTTACAAAGAGGGGGATCAGAGGCTGATGACTTCTGTGGAGATCCAGGCAGTGGCTTCAAAGACATATGCAGCTCTTGGTTGTTTCACACATTACTCAAGACAGAATTCACATTTTCAGAGGCATTAGCTCAGCATTTCTACATTGCTGTGTCATGTTTCTGCTATCACATCAGGACTCCCAAAGCAAGAACTGCACTTTATTGTTTTAGTTCTATCTCTGGAAGGATTCTGGCTTGATACATCCACATAGAGTAAGGACTATGACGAGGAAGACAGGCGAGTAGGTAATGGCCAGATTACTTACCCGACGAGGCCCCTTTCTGGTTTTAAACTGTTTGGTAATAAAATAAGAGGTCTAGGTGATTCAGAGATGCTTTAATACATTCAGGAAGGGAATACAAAAACTGTGTATAACAAAACATTCTTTAAGGTGGTTATGAAGCACCTGTCTACTGCGTGAGGACTCCCCTCATGGAGAAAGGTCTGTGGCGAAAAAAAGACCTGGATTTGGAGTAATGAGTGCTGCGGCAGTGGTCAGACTGAGGAAGGGGAACCAGTGACTGCAGGCCCACAACAGAGGGCATCGACAGACCTTCAGTTTTGGCGTTAGGCAGGGAAACACCTCTAGAGCAGGGACAGAGAGGCATTTCCCCCATCCTCTTATTTTAATAAAAATCTTTGACCAAACCATGACTCACTTGTGCCCAAGTTTCCTTCCTAACTTCTCGCAGTTCACTACAAAAGGAAATGCAAATGGCCACCATCAGTCTCTTCACAGAGGCCTACTAAACAGTTCAGGAAGAAAACCATCCAAAGCTGTATTTTGCAGGTTTGGCTTTTATTAACCACGCGGCTCTGTGCTCACTCAACAAAACCCCTTCGCACATGTCTTGCTCCATCCTCCTGCCTTTCCCACATGGGTCGCAGCTACACTACTTTATTGTTACAATACGACCTCTATTTTTTTTTTTTTTTTACAATACTACCTCTATTAACGTTTGAAAGCCAGTGAGGGCTTCTTGGTGCATGCAGACCTGGACAGCAGGCTTTCTATGGTCGAGGCTAGGTTAAGGAGACAGCTTGGGCAAAATGCCAAGTTCATATGTTTCTTCCGTCATCTCTCTCTCAGGTGTCCCACATCTCCGAGGCTCCTCTGCCTCAGCAGCTTCACCAGGCCCCATGGTTATCTCTGGGTCTCCTTCTGGATTTCTTGCACAGTGCTGAGCGCTCCCAAGCCCCTAAGCCATCTCAAGCCTCTGAGCTGCTTCTGCCCCATCCACTCGCTCTTGCCCTTCAGCTCTCCAAATCCCTCAGCTCCTCCCACAACCAGCTGTAGTTTCTGGCTACCCGCTCTTTTCAGTCTTTTTTGGTTAATAGCTTGCTGTTAACTTAACATATACTGCAGTCAGTTCCTTGTGATGTCGCCGGCAAAATTAAAATAATATTAAATGCAAAATAAAATAAATTAAAAAAACATTTTATCAGTCTGATACGACCTGTTACAAAGTTGATACACAATCTCCAAAAGGTACTTTTCAAAGGACCCTTTTCTGCATTTGCAACATCTGATATTATCATCCTTCTGGAGTGGAGAGTTTGGGATCAGTAAATGCATTTTCATAAGAATATAGCCCACTTGTTTTCATTGTTTCTCATAAAACAAATCTCAGTACATTAAACAAGACCTTTCCGAGTCACTGAGTGTCACATCCTATGCAACATACCACCAAATCACCCCTATTTATAATGTTTATCATAGTTCCACCCTTGAAATTATTTCTTCGGTGGACTTCAAATTCTGGTAGCTTGCAGATGATAGTCAATGTTAGTTAGTTATCTGGTGACCATGAATAACATCATTCCATGTGGTATCTCAATGTAAAGCTAATAGACTCAAAATGCCATATGTAAGAACAGATAATGTTCTCCCTCTTCAGGCCGCCTCAATCCCGGAAAGCACTAAATCTTGAAACCAATTATTATTCAATAATTAGACTCAAATGATGAGCAACAGCAAGAGTAAAATAGACCATTTTTCAACTTATAACGGTGCTTCTAACATCAGCATTCATCAATCAAGAGGATTGTGATTTAGCAAGTCATCAATACCACGATTACCTCTCACTTTGAGTATACAGATTTCACTGGGCTCACTAATGAACTAACCGTCCAGGGACACACATGCAATTCGATAGCCACCAAAGTAGCATTAGGTCCTAAAAAGCTTGACTTATCCATGTAGGACTAAGATCCCATCCATGACACGTTGCCACTCTATGTATTGCCTCTAACAGGCAACGCCTAATAAACAGTGGTATTTACAAAATGGGAGCCAATTATCTCAACAACATTATTATTGCCGACAGTTAAGACCTGCAGACAAAACCACGTTTACATTCACGCATTCCAGAACCCCAGCAGCCCCAGGTGGCAGCAGTTACAGAGCAGCCAGCAGCAGTAGGATACACCTGGAGTAGTAGGTGTGTTAGGAAGGTGCAGAAAGTAATGACAGGACCACAGTGCAAGAAAAAAGCATGAAGAGTGGGGACGCAGGTGGTGCGCCCTGTAGCAGGCACTTCCCCCACTACCTTCCTTTTTGTTAAGCTGAATCCCTTGTGTATTGCTTCTGGCAGCTGCAGGTTACAAAAACTAGTCTTGACTACAAAACATTTATTTCACGTCTACCGGGAACATAGCCACCTTGTGTGGCCATTTTACCTTCCCCTTCTAAGAAGGTGCTCTTGGTTTATAGTGGAATCTCTCAGTGGCAGCTGTGTGAAGGCCACAGTTCTGATCAGCTCCAGCAAAATCTACGGTGGTAGGGTGTAGATCGAGCGTGTGCATTCATAATCAAGACATATGGGCTACAGACTGTTTCCGTGCAAGAAAAGGCTAAGATCATTTTGTTGTTGAGGCTGTGAAGTGGGGGTATTCAGAGAGAATTGCTTGCATACATGATCCTTTAGAAAGATGTAACTAATACGGGCAACTAACACTGGAATGAGAGACCGATGTAGGGTATTCCCTGCCCAATGAAGGAACAATATTAGCTCACATGGAGAAGACAGTAAGAGCCTTGACCTTTGACAGATGGACATGGCTCAGCTTAAGTTTGTTAGAAAGGAAAGAGCACAGCAATACTGAACGACTGGGGAAAACATGTAGTCCTTAGGGAGAATACTTTCATTGTAGGGTTACCCTTCGCAGTCTACGAAATTAGCCAACCATGGGACTACCAAGGGAATTGAGGGGCTGCAGTTGACTAGAGAACTTGAGAAAATTAAACATTGGCCTAAGCAGCTGGGAAATTAGGTGCCAAAATACTTCCATACTCGTATCATTACGCTGCGGAAGGATCACCCAAGCCTGACACTAGGTCCAGTAGAATTAAGTGGATGTACCTGAGGTCTCGGAGGGAGGGTGGGGCGGTAGAGTTGGGATGGTTATATTATTATGTTGTTTTTTGGATTAAGTATATTGCATTGACTAATCAATGATCCTTTGTTTGTCACTACTTGTTGAAAATCCAACAAAGATATTTAAAAATAAATAAATAAAAGGATCACCCAAGCCTAGATATTTATTGTCTCAGGTAGGGGCAAGTACAGTCAGAACATAGTTACGAGCAGCAGGGGTAGGATAGAGTAGGTTACGTATTAGTACTACTTCCCATCTATGGAGGTTTTATTCCCCCCAGACCCTGTGTAACCCTTCCCCTGGGGTGCTGTCGGTCTGTGTGAGAAACTGGACAGTGTTCTCACAAGTAGTCCCCAGGGATCCATTGCTCAGGTGGCCAGGGAAGGGCCATCACTCTTGGATCCCAACCCTGGGGGCGAACCAGCAAGGGTGGAACACCTGGACAGGGGGTCCTTGGGGACTGCGGGGAGGGCGTCCAAAGGCGAGACATGATATTCCCCCGTTTCTTGCCCCAATCCATCCTACCCACCCTCGTTTTTCATGGGATATTGTCACTCGAGTCCCATCCTACCCCTCGACCTTCCCTCAGGAAAGGGGAAGATAAAATATCCTGCACGCTAGGGACATCTAACCCTTTTACAACTCTTGACCCTAACAGTGTCTTTCCTTCCTCAAAAACCATTATTCATGGTCCAAATAAGAGGTGGAAAAGAGTTAAGTACATGGGATCGGGTGAGAAGAAAGATCAAGCACAACAGACAAGCGTCAAAACCACAAAGATTGCAACGGAAAAAGATTTGCTTAGGACTAAAGGAGACAGGGGCTGCATAGCCTTAAGAGGTAGACAGTCACGGACAGAGTGGGGGAGTTGACTCGAGCTTAGTATGGCATCATGGCCAGAAAAGATTGCTCATATCAGAGAAAACTGAACATGGCCAGATAACTAGTCACGAAGATGATCGAACAGGACTGAACAGGAAGGGAGCTGCCCTTAGGACGACGCCCTTTGGTAAGTACACCCAGGGCCAAGACACCTTAGATAGACTTCCTGATAAGCGGTAGCATGACCAATCACGTGACTGTAGCTGCATGTCTGGGGTGGGGGGGTGCAAAAACGCCTGTGTTGGTGCAGGGGCGTAGGAGACCCATAAAATCTGGGGGGGACAGGGGACACCTTGGGACTGCCGACACATACCCTGATTCATGGAATTGTGCAAAGTGTACTTTTGCTGTGCAAAGTCAGTGCACAGTCATTTTGTACTGCAAAAACGACTTTGCACCCCAAAAATACACTTTGCATAGTTCCATGAATCAGTGTTTGTCGGCAGTGCCAAGTCACTTTTCAGCAGTGAAAAGTCACTTTGAACCGTGCAAAAAATTCCATGAATTGGGCCCATAGCCTGTAGGTGTTGTTTGGTTATTTGCCCACCGATTGACTGCTCATGGCCGTGCTAATACCTATGACCATTCCCACCCAGTTCCTGCCCCTCCCGCCTGAAACACCTATTCATGGGACCTCTTTCAGCTTATTCTAGCCTTACTATCAAACGTTGCACTCAAAGTGCCTGCCAGTTTTTTTTAAACCAGTCTTCTGAGAGTTAATTACTTAATTGGAGTTGTAAGCGTGCGGCTGGTGTAATAAAAATGTCTTAACCAGGTCTGCCTTAAGGCACTCGATTTATAAGCACTCTGCTGTCCTTTGCTGAAGTCCTGTTAAGATCAAGCATTGGCAAAGCCAAAGGTTTTTACTTGTGAATACGTATTAGGCATTTGACAGATATTGCTATTACATGCTGGGGTACTCACACCATTTTGCACCTGCTACCGTCAATGGGCAATTAATACCACTATGGTTGTGCCTGGCATGTGCCTTTCCCATGCCTACCCAAAAGTCCAAACTTTTGGCTTTGCTGGTGCTTGTTGTTCGCATGCAAACACCTGCTAACATTTAATTACGCATGTTGCCCCTCCACTGTGCTTACACATGTTTATCAATGCTGTGTGTGGCTCTGCCCTGGCCAATATCAACCATTCTCTTTGGAACTGTACCTTATGCAGTCATCATAAAGTAGCTGCATTTTTGCTTTACCTCCCTCTTGATAGGCCTTTTTCATTTACCTTGGTGTTGTGTTGCCTTCATTTGGCCATTGACACTCAATTAACGTTGCTCCTGTAATAAAGTCGGTTCACCATTATTATCACACCCCGGTGATATCATAGCACAGTTAATTACCAACTATTCTCATGTCCGGCTGCAAAGAGCTGAACTTACTGAAAGAGCAAACAAACACAAAAGAGCTATAGGTCCTGAAATATTTAGCACACAAGTACAACGCAAAATTAATTAACATTTTTTTAATTTAGATTACAGCATTTAATAATGAAAATTCACAAATAGAAATGCCAACAGCACTGGGACAGGCATGGTTTTGGATACATGTTCAAAACGAGTGACTAAAATGCCGAACCCACTGACATGGACATAATGCGACAGGACTGAGGGTTTTAGTCATAAAGTCACTGACCAATAGCAAACGCGCCAATCAGGGCAGACTGTCTGCAGCTGTTTCTCGTCGCATACGTGTGCAATAAGAGTTCTTTCCTCCAGTCCCTCATACACAAAAATATAACAAAGGTGTGCTGTCCTCTGGACCAGTGAAATCAGTGACAGGCCCGTGAATGGTGCGGTTTGTGTTGTTAATGAAGGGCGCAGGATGTGATTGTAAAACTGGTGGCTTGGGATTATGGCAAATGATGCACGTGTCGAGCTCGGAAATGGTGTATGACGTAGTGATGGTGAAAAAGCTGCAGAATCGAGTGACGGTGAAAGGAGCAGGCTGTGGAAATAGTAATCCACATTTGAAGGTGCAAGATGCAGACTGGTGAAAGGTGCTAGTGCAAGTTAGCGGATGTGAGATGGTGCAAGGTGCTGGATGTGTTGGTAACACCTGCTGGTGAAGGATGCTGTGGTGATTCAATGGCGTGCATTGAGACATGGGGAGATTTTGTTTTTGGCGCGTCACGTGCTACACAAAATGTCTTGGAGTTGGTGTATCCGTCCTCGTGTCTCGTAGTACCGAACTGATCCACCACATCCACTTCGCGGGAGTCAGGACTCGCAGCAGGAGGCAGAGGCAGCAGGGAGCAGCAGCAGTCACTGTTATGAGTGGCTGCCCCTTTAAGGCAAGCCACATGTAAGGGGGACGTCACGGGAGGAAGTGACGTGAGGAGGAGGAACGGGGGTGTGAGATGAACACTTCCGAGTTGTAAATGAATAAAGAAGGTTCTCTGTTGTACCCGCTGGCGTCCGTGTCTTCTTGGAGCTTCCCGCGCTCCCTAACATTTGGCGACGAGGACTCTACAGCCAGCGGTCCTCCTTATTCCTGACGGAGATCCCTCCGTGCGTCCTCCTCCACTGCTAGTGATCCCACTAGCCCGCGGATCCCCACTACGGCCCTGCAGGCACCCGCTCCACACGTGCGATCCCGCCGTGGTCGGAAACAATAATATATAATATACAAACACGGCGCAACCTGAGAAAAGGACAACGCCAGAGGAGCAGACAAGACTCCGGAGACACCCAACTACACGAGGGTGTACCCGCCAGCAAGCACGTTAAAGTAGAAAGAAAAAAAAAAAAATTCCCCCCATACTACTACTCCTCAGTCCTCCGGCAGCCTTCTTCTTCGTCGCAGTACCTGCATCCACCACAACAGTGCCACTATCAACCCACAAGAACCCACAGTTCGACGTGTGGTGCCCAAGACCAGCCGGTTTGGCCCACAAGGAAGTCACCTGACGGTTCCGACCTGCAAGCAACACCGACCGCATCCAATATGAGCACCACTCCGGACCAGGCATCATCCAGCTCGCAGCCTCCGCCTGCGGTATCAAGGTCCACCATCACGGCTTGGCGCATGCCTCCACCCTTCGCCATGACGCCTCAAGCAGATAAAGGTGCGAGGTGGGTGGAATGGTTGGAGGACTTCAATAACTTTATAGAGGCAGCTGGAGAAGAAACCTCCCCGCGACTACGAAGTATGTTCATCAACACGGCCGGCACTGAGATAAAGATGCTCATCAAAACCATACCGCCAACAGAAATCACTGATTTCAGCAGTCTCATAGCAGCCCTAAACAAACGCCTTGTCATCGCCCCCAATAGAGACTATGAGAGATATGTCTTTAACCAGTGCACGCAACGCATGGAAGAAACTGTCGATGAGTTCATCACGAGACTTCGAGTCAAAGGAGCACATTGTCTATTCCATGAGTTCTCACTGGACGAAGCGATCCGACTCAGGGTCATTGAGGGCTGTGTGTCAGCCACACTACAGAAACAACTTCTGAAGAAACCTGTCACAATAGAACAAGTGAGTGAGATGGCGCGCATACTCGAGAGAGTGGAAAAGCAGGCCACTCACATGGCCACCAACGCCACCACAAAACTCGACAAGAGTGACGTAATAGCTGCAATGCAACAGGGCAACCAGAAAAGCTACGACAGATATGCCACGACAGCCCCGCGAATGCAAAGGCAATGTTACAGATGTGGAATGGCATTCCCACATGCAGGTTCCTGCCCTGCGCTGTCCCAAAAATGTGGCAACTGTGGCAGGGAAGGACATTTCCAGTCTGTGTGCAGGGAAGGAAAACCATTCCCCACTCCGAGAGCGTACACGGGCACGCAACCGAGACCAACCCAAAGATCACTTCCCAACCAGTCTTACCAGCCTCGACCATACCAGCAAGGACCCAGGAGATATGTAAGAGTAGTTGAGGAGGTATACCCGGAGGAAGACTGCCAAGAGTATGTCAAACAAGGACAAACCGTGCAACTGAGGGACGAATATGATGGACCACCGTCGACACGCTGTGACCCTTCGCTAGAAACACACGGGGAGCTCGACTATGGTCTCGCGTATGACCTGCATGACCAGGATGAGTTTGTAAACCTTATCATGGATGAAAGGGAAGCCCAGGAAGCACCCAAGATTTTGATAAACATATGCGACCAGCAGTTCTGTTTCCTAATTGACTCAGTGGCGACAGTGAACATTATAGGGGAAACAGAGTTTCAACGACTGCAGGATAAACCGAAGCTGAGCCCGTCAAAGTCGAAGATCTATCAATGGGGTGCGGATGCCCCGCTACAGTGCATTGGGTCGTTCAAAAGGAGACTCACATTTGCTGGCCAAGTAACCGACACGGTCATCCATGTCATAAAAAGCCCCACCAAAGGTCAGTGTTTACTAAGCTACAGGACGGCATCGCACCTGGGCCTAATCAACATTCCTGTCCAGGCTGGAGATATCATTGAGTCTGCGGAGCCACCACATAGCAAGACGGAGCACATAGGCAACATAGTCACCCATGACACCCCTGCCATCACTAAAGAAGACATCATCAAAGAGTTCCCGCAACTATGCCAGGGGTTGGGCAGATGGAATGGCCCGCCGATCAAATTACACATAGACCCGAAAATTTCACCGGTCCCACAACAACCGCGCAGGGTAGGGTTCCATTTGCAGGAAACGGTGTCGAAAGAGCTGAACCAACTATTGAAAGATGACATAATTGAACCGGCCACCGGTCCGACGCCGTGGGTCTCTCCCCTTGTGATTGTCCCGAAAGAAGGGGGTCGCCTACGACTATGTGTGGACAAGAGGGTGGCCAACACAGCGATACAGCGAGAACGGCACCCTGGTCCGAAGATTGAGGACATGATAGTCCAATTGAACAAATCCGTCCTCTTCTCGAAATTGGATCTGAATCAGGGGTATCATCAAATGGTACTCCACCCGGACTCACAACCCATAACCACCTTTGCTTCACATGAAGGACTGTTCCGCTACAAACGGCTAAACTTTGGAATTTCGTCGGCGGCGGAAATATTCCATGAAACGATCCGGCAGATCATACGCCCTGTAAGCGGGACACTCAACTACAGCGACGACATCTTGGTTTTCGGAAAGTCACGTAAGGAACATGATGTTGCCCTTCGAGAAGCGTGCCGGGCAGTGCAAGAGGCCGGACTAACACTTAACATCGACAAGTGTCGATTCAGCAAGGCCAAGCTCAAATTCTTTGGCCACATTTTCTCGGCTGACGGGATGACTCCCGACCCAGACAAAGTAGCCACCATCTTTCAGCTGGAAAGACCCACTCGGGTCGCCGACATCAGGTCATTTCTGGGAATGGCAGGGTACTGTGCTCGGTACATCCCACATTTCGCATCCATCACTGAACCTCTCCGGCGCCTGCTTCAGAAGGAGGTCGCGTTTGCATGGTCTGAGGAGTGCCAAGCTGCGTTTGACAGCATCAAACAATCGTTGGCTGAGGCGAGAAAACTGGCATACTTTGACCCTGACTGGCACACTGAAATAGTGGTAGATGCCAGTCCGGTGGGACTAGGTGCCATTCTGGTGCAGACCAGTGGACAAGACACGCATCCAAGGCACATAGTTGCTTATGCCAGTAGAGCCCTGGCCCCGCCGGAGTCGGCGTACTCCCAGGCAGAAAAAGAGAGCCTGGCAGCCGTCTGGGCGTGCGAGCATTTTCATAATTTTGTCATCGGAAAAAAATTCACATTGATCACAGATCATCAGGCCCTGCTTTCCCTTTTCGGCAACCCGCGCACAAAAATGCCACCCAGGATTGAGAGGTGGGGAATCTGTCTGCAAGAATATGACTTTGACATTGTTCTCCGACCCGGAGGAGAGAACAACCCAGCAGACTACCTCTCCAGACACCCGGGCGGTAGCCCCACACCTCGACAAGGTGATGTAGAATACATCAGCTACATAACGACCAACGCGTTACCGCCTGCCATATCCATTGAAACAATTGCGGTGGCGTCGGCTGCAGACCCGTCCATGGCCCTAGCCATCAGTCTGACGGAAAATGTAAAGTGGAAGGACTTCCGCAGAGCGGTACAAAACCACCCTGGAGCGTGCCGTGATGAGATGGAGAGACTGGCGAAGGTGCACGCCGAGTTGGCAGTCCAAGACAAAGTCATTCTGGTAAGGGGTTGCAAAATTGTCATACCTTCCACACTACGTGTGGAAGTCATCAAAACTGCCCACGAGGGGCACCGTGGTGCGGAGAACACCAAACGTCTGTTAAGATGCAATGTCTGGTTCCCCTTCATGGACGATATGGTCGACCGGTGGGTCAAGAACTGCGCGGCATGCCAGTGCACAGCAAGACCCGACCCGCCAGTACCGCTCAGGATAACCACAATCCCTGATCATCCGTGGGAGAGAGTTGCAGTCGATTTCTATGGACCAAGGGAGGAAGGAGATTACCTGTTACTGTTTATTGACGAACACTCCAGGTTCCCCATAGTAAAACGAGTCAAATCAACAGCGTTCGCCCACGTCGCTGCAACATTTGATGAAGTCTTCAGCGAGTGGGGGATACCAGACACGCTAAAATCCGATAATGGTGCCCCTTTCAGTGGTCACGAGTTTGGGGTGTTCGCGAAACACATGGGCTTCCATCACCAAAGAGTGACACCGAGATGGCCACAAGCCAATGGCATGGCGGAAAGATTTATGGCGTCCATTAAAAAGACCATACAAAGGGCCCGCCTAGAGGGGATTGACCCCCATCAAGCGCTGTGCAGAATGTTGAGGGACTATAGGAACACCCCTCATGAAGCCACGAACAGAACACCAGCAGAGCTTATGATGAAATACCAGGTCAGGACCAGGCTTGTCAACAACCCGACGAACCGGCCTGAGGCAGACCAAGAAGTCATCGAACGAGACAGAGCGACCAAAGAGAAGATGAGGGAACAGACTGACAGGAGGAGGAGAGCACAACCCAAAGAACTACAAATAGGAGATGAAGAGTGGGTGCAGAGAGCCGCAACAAGAAAAACAGACTCACAATTCTCACCTGAGCCGCTTAGAGTGGTGGCGATCAAAGGCACCATGATAACAGCGACAAATGGACGTCAAGAAGTGACTCGCAACTGTTCAAGGTTCAAGCTCGTTACCAGACCGGTTGAGGAGGAGTTGCCCCCCGAGGACCCCGACCCGGAAGTCATGGACAGTCGTGATGAAACGTGGATCCCCCTCGAACCACAGGTTCAAAGTCAGGTCAACCCTGAGCATGCCGCTGACGGCGGCCCCCACCTGGAGCCGCGAGGAAGGCCACAAAGGAACGTTAGGAGGCCTCCCAGGTTAGTGGAGGAGTGTTGACAGTGGTGCCAGTTGGCCAAGTTGAGTTGGTTGTAAGGACATTTGTCCGGGGGTGTTGTTATGAGTGGCTGCCCCTTTAAGGCAAGCCACATGTAAGGGGGACGTCACGGGAGGAAGTGACGTGAGGAGGAGGAACGGGGGTGTGAGATGAACACTTCCGAGTTGTAAATGAATAAAGAAGGTTCTCTGTTGTACCCGCTGGCGTCAGTGTCTTCTTGGAGCTTCCCGCGCTCCCTAACAGTCACCGTCACCGACGAGTCAGGCCTGGCTCACACTCACTGTCTCTCGGAACGAAGCAGCACGCGTCGTGCGAAGGTGAGGACTGGAGGAGGAGGCTGGCGGCCTGCGCAGGTGCACTGCGCACTCCAGGCAGGGCTGGGCTGGCAGTGGCACGTGCCATATTCCCCGGGGGTCCTGCGTCTTTCTCCTCCCCCACCCCACTGTTGTTGTAAATCATGATAGAAACAATCGTTGCGGATTCAAATAGAATAAATCCACAGGCCGTGCCTGCTGATGCCCCATGCTACTGCAGAGCAGTGCAGACAGGGCAGCTCAGGACACACAAACTGGGGGAGGGAAGGGGAGGGGGGGTAAATGCTATTGTATCCCCCCACTTAAGATGGTGGGGGGATTTGTCCCCCCCATGCCCCTCCCCATGTCCTACGCCCATGCGGTGGTGATATGGCCAGTAATAGGAGAATTTAGCTCTTCATTCAGGCAGCAGCAGATGGAAAACAGCAGGTAGGTCCACGGGCCAGATGACAGTGGAAGCTCCAGGCAGGCACCGGGTGCAAAAGATGGACTTCCTAATAAGCGGTCACAGCGCCAATCATGTGACCGCAGCTACATGTCTGGGAGCGGCGGGACTTGCAAAAACAGCCACAGAAACAGCAAGGATACGGCCGATCAGCTCAAGGAAGCATATGAAATACAAAATGTAGGCACAAAACAGCAATGCCAGGAATAGCGGCTTCAAGAACCAAATGAGACAGCGGACATTAAGCACTGATTTTTCTCCATGTAGAACTAGGTTGCAGACTCATCTGTGCACAGAGTACCAATCCTTTAAAAGATGAAGCTATAATTTTTGTTTGAAAAGTCCGGGGCCACAGCTTCAAGATGGGAGTTGCTTGTGGGGATGTGGGGTGCCACCTAGGATCCCTGGACTGTGAGGCTGGCTTTCTTAATGAAAGAGATCCAAAGCAATAGCAAGAATATGGCGTTAAAGGAATGGTTCGCCCAAAATGTTTTATTTCAAAAATAGATAGCCAATATAAAAAAAAACGATTGGAAAAATAGGCACAAGCTGTGGTTTTTTTTCTAGGTTTTCCAGGCTGGAGGAGCCCGGAAAACTTAGAAATAAAACCGCAGCTTTAAAAACGTTGTATTTATGTTTGCGGTCGCTTTTGAAGCGACCGCAAACAACGCTGCGGTTTTTCTCCTCTGAGCCTGAGAAACTTAGAAAGAAAAACCGCAGCGTTTTCAAACACAAATGCGTTGTGTTTCTGCCTAAATCTGCTTTCCCATTTGGGGCTCTAGGGCTCCCCGTGGGGAGCCCTAAAGCCCCAAATGGGAAAGCAGATTTAGGCAGAAACACCGCCGGATGTAAACACAACCGTGTTGTGTTTCTGCCTGCCTTTGCTTTCACTTTGGGCCTCCAGTTCTCTCATGGGGGAGCACCAGAGACCCAAAGTGATAGCCACGGCAGGCAGAAACACAACGCGGTTGTGTTTGAAAATGCTGCGGTTTTTCTTTCCGAGTTTCTCAGGCTCCTCTGAGCCTGAGAAACTTAGAAAGAAAAACCGCAGCGTTTTCAAACACAACCGTGTTGTGTTTCTGCCTAAATCTGCTTTCCCATTTGGGGCTCTACAGCCCCAAATGGGAAAGCAGATTTAGGCAGAAACACTGCAGCATTTAGCATTTCCCATTTGGGGCTCTCGGGCCCCCCGTGGGGAGTCCGAGAGCCCCAAATGGGAAATCAGCTGTAGGCAGAAACACTGCGGCATGTAAACACAACCGCGTGTGTTTCTGCCTGCCTTGGCTTTCACTTTGGGTCTCCGGTGCTCTCGAGCACCGGAGACCCAAAGTGATAGCCACGGCAGGCAGAAACACAACACGGTCGTGTTTGAAAACGCTGCAGTTTTTCTGTCTGAGTTTCTTAGGCTCCTCCGAGCCGGAGGAGCCTGAGAAACTTAGAAAGAAAAAACGCAGCGTTTTCAAACACAATAATGTTGTATTTATGTTTGCGGACGACTTCAAAAGCTACCACAAACATAAATACAACTTTTTTAAAGCTGCGGTTTTATTTCTAAGTTTTCCGGGCTCCTCCAGCCCGGAAAACGTAGAAATAAAAACGCAGCTAGTGTTTATTTTTATTAAAAGAATAGCAGTTACGAGATGCAGCTGCAGCTTTTCTGCCTGTAGTCTCCGGTACCCGTCCTCCGCGTACAACACCAATGTGTCACGATCACCTGATTCCCACGGAGGCGCAGGTCTGGCTTCGAGTGCTGATGCTTCTTCTATGGTGAAGCGCAGGACTCTGAAGATGGACTCACTGGCTCGCAGGAATATTCCCCTGTGCGTGAAAAGGGAGTATTACCTACTGACGGAATAATGCTCAAGCCTCCCACTCCCTTCCAACCCTCCACGATACCCTTCCTCGATTCCCCATGAAGTCTCACCTTAGGGTCTGGAAGGATGAGTTCTCCATCCTGCTTCTGATGCAGGGGCGCGTTGAAACCCAGTTACCTCACTGGATTGAGGTTTGATGGGAGTTCAAATAAGCTTGACTATTCAGGTAAGGCGCTGTAAGAGTTCTGTAGCAAGTTCAAAAGTTCAAGCTTAATAATAATGTTCATTGTCTTATTGCAGCAAGCGCTAACGCTTATGTCTTTTTCCCCTTAGGGGCCGGGGTTCGGAATGGCGGAGATATGGCGCCGACCCGAAGTGAAACGTGCAGTTCCAGTAAATGACAGGTAAGTTCTGGATGAGCGTTCGGGTAATGTCTTTGCATTCGCTCATTCAATGTCTTTGTCTTTTTTCCCCATAGGGGCCGGGGTCCGGAATGCCAGGAAGCGGCAGGACCCGAAATGAAATGGGAATGACCCAACAGGTAAGTCTAAGAAGGAAACTGAGCTTTTCCTATTCCCTTCCTTCTCTCACCTTGTGTTCTTGTCTTTTTCTCTCTAGGCTCTGGGAAGTGGCTGCGGATCCGGATGATCGCTGCTGAAGATGGAGGTGCCCAGGAAAGGTGAGTGAAATGCAGCGCTGCAGCGATCGAAGCAAAATGCTTTTTAAATGATGTCTTCCCTTTCAGGATCGTCGGTGTGAAGTCTCCGTGATGCAGCTTTAGCAGATAAGGTCTTCTTTCTCCCCAATTCTCTCTTAGCAGGTGACCCAGGATGCTGACAGGCGTGGCTGAAGTCCAGATGCAGGAGCTGACACGGTGAGCGTCCAGCTGCGAGGAGCAGAACAACGCGAAGCGTGAGTTGCTGATCGGGCGTGGTTTAAATAGCTTTGGAAGAAGTTCCAGGTATGTATGCTTCCACCAATCAGGTATGTATCCTTCCCCGACCACACCCAGGGGAAAGTAGGTCCACAGGTAAAATAGTTCCATTCAGGCCTCAAGAGGGCCTGGATGTAGCAGCATGGTCTGCATCAGGTAAGTGCACCTTAAAACACTTGAACACATGCCTAGCTTTATGAGCCTGGCGCCTAAGGCGCCAGGACAGGGGTCCAACATGAGCCTGGCGCCTAAGGCGCCAGGACTGTGTCCAAAGGGCCCCAGCTTGGGCCCGCTGGCACTTCCCTGGGGGAAATGATGCCTGCCTCTGGGGTTGCTGGGTCGGACCTGGCTCCTTGGAGGTAGGCATCATGACACAATGAAGAAAAAGCCACCCAGTGGTAGCTTTTGTTTACTACAGCTGGCTGGCTTTTCCTTCATTAGTGCCGCAAAAGCCAAATCGAGCACAGCGGCGGGCATCCATTTCACAAAATGGATGCCCCCATGTGCTATCTTTGAGCTTGAATTGCTCAAAATTTTACATAGGGACTTCGAAAAAAAAAATGCCAATCGTTTTTTTTATATTGGCTATCTATTTTTGAAATAAAACATTTTGGGCAAACCATTCCTTTAAGCACCCTTTCCAAGGGCGGGAATGGGTGGTAGCGGGCCGGCAGCCCAAGTTAAAGGCCTGAGCAAAGCAAATGCGTTTAACAAGGGCGTTGGGCCATTACCACCCGTTCCAGACTTTGGAACGGGTACTTAACGCCATTAGCACCCGTCCTATGTCCTGGCACGGGTCTAATTGAAAGTATTTTTGTTCCGTGAAGGGGTCACCTCGTGGTGTCCCCGTGGTGTCCCCTTCACGGAATGAAAAGACTGTTCAAAGATGGCCACCATGGAAAGGGAAGGGACAGTGTTACACCCGCCCTGCGCCCCGCAACGCGGTGACGCAGGGCGTCTCAATAAAACCCCCGCCCCCGCGCAAGGGAGGCAGTTCTGGGCCAACACGCTAACAACGTGTGGCGTGTTTCATTTCGCTACGGCCGGAGCTGCGCCACTGAGGCCTACTTCAGAGGCCCTCGACGTTCTGCCTCCGAACGTAGACAGAACGTAACACTGGCGACGAGGGAAACGGGACCCAGCACACGTGCTTGACGCCCTACCAGCTGAATATTCCTGCGGCGACATGCACGATTTTTGGACACCCGGTGGGAAGGGGCACACAAATCCCCCGCCCCGCCCCAAGAAAAAAAAAATGTTTTTTTTTGCTCCATCCCTTTGGCTGCATCGTCGTATTTGCCTCCACAGCGGTGCCAGGGCCCTGCGACACACGACCAACTGGCATCCAGGGGCCATAGGCACCACAACACGACGTGTGAAGCCACCGCACATGCAGTGCGCACGTGCGATCACGACAGCAGGCACCCGGAGCGAGGCAGCGGCCCTATTGGCTACTGTTTCGAAGGTTGGCCTCGAAAGGGACCACTGACACCTGAAACCACGCACCAAGGTGAGGACGATGGACGCCATCAAGTGACGGTAATGCCCCACTATGGCGGCCGGCACGTCCACCCCCGGACCCGGCACGCCCTCTAGACTCGCGGCGAATCTGTCGATGTCGTCACCGCAAGCTCTCCCACAAGGAAGCTCCTCCACATTGGTTCAGCCATTTGACCCATTCACGGATCCATCATCAGTTGGCCCTCGGTGGCAGCTATGGATCTAAAAATTCGAAATGGCAATGGAGTGCAAGGACATAACCTCCGCCAGGAAAATGAGGTCGCACCTATTGTTACATGTGGGGGACGAGGTGCTACGAATCTTCAACTCGCTTACCATTGCTGATGGCCAGGACATTTACCAACAATCGAAAGACGCCTTGACGGCCCATTTTCTCCCACAACTCAACCCGGATTATGAAACCTTCATGTTCTGCACCACATTTCAGGCAGAAGAGGAGACCTTGGATGCCTACCACACCCGACTCAGGAAGCTGGCGATTTCGTGTGAGTTCACGGATGTCGAGAGAGAAATCCGGAGACAACTCATCAACGGCATCCAATCGGAGAAACTAAGAAGGATGGTGCTGAGTGAGAGGGGCATTTCTCTAACACGCTTTCTGGAGTTGGATCGTCAAAGTGAGCTGGCACATGCCAGGGCCGCCAACATGGGAATGACTCTTCAAAAACTACAGCCTGCCCTCGCATCATCCATGGTGGCCCATGTCACCAATAGACAGTCCACAAGAGATGAGTCTGGCGGCAACTACGCACCAGCCAGATGGCAGCCACGGATCCCTGGACCTACGGAGTGTGAATGGTCTGGTGGATCGCGTCATGGATGGCGAAACTGCCCGGCGCAAGGGACAATATGTGGGGCATGTGGCAGAAAGGACCACTATGCCAAGGTGTGCCGATCATCGGGCGCTCCACTACCGCCTCCACAGAATCCCCAGGAGAAGAGTGGAACCAAGAAAAAGAAGCAAGCGATCGCAAGGTGAGTCGCAACGACCAACTCTTCAACCGAGGAAGAAGGGGATGACGTCACAGGGACTCAACAAGACTCTGGTAGAGAGCAACGGACAAAAGGGAGAAAAGTATACCTGGTGTCAGCTCTGGATCGTGGGCATGCTACACAGAAGAAAGGGCTCAGAAGGTGCAAATGCCAGGTCACCCGCCAAAACCAGCAGGTATGGATGACCATAGACACGGGAGCCTCTGTAAATGTCATGCCCACAAGCACATTTCAAACACTGCAACCATGACCAGTCCTCAAGAACACAGACACCCTTCTGTTTGCATATGGCTGTAGGAAACCATTACCGGCGGTTGGCAGATTCCGCACCACCCTCAGCCACGGTGAAAACACGCTACTGTCCATGATCTACGTAGTAAATGCGGGGATTGAATGCCTTCTGAGTGGCGATGCGGCTGAGGACCTAGGGCTAGTACAGTTCGTCAGTCAAGTCAAGGAAGCCCAAGAGGTCGAAAACATCCTTGCACAGTATCCCCACCTGCAAAACGGGATTGGTGTTTGAAAGGAAAGACGATCAAGCTCCACATTGATAAGTCGGTCCAGCCAAAGGCCGTCAGACACCGGAGGATCCCATTCCGCATGCGTGAACAGGTGGAGATAGAACTCAAAGCGTTGGAAGAAGCTGGCATTATAGAAGAGGTAACAGGGCCGACACCATGGGTGTCCCCGATGGTGGTCACAAAGAAACCCAAACAGCCAGGAAAGGTCCGAATCTGTATAGACATGCACCTCCCGAACACTGCCATCAAGCGGGAGCGCCACATCACGCCAACCCTCGACGAAATTGTGGCTGACCTCACGGGATCAAGAGTCTTCTCGAAGGTTGCTTTGAAAGCAGGTTACCACCAGCTGAAGCTGCATAGGGACTCTCGGTACATAACCACTTTTTCAACACACTTGGGTTTGCGAGGATACAAGCGGCTAAGCTTTGGGATCTCTTTGGCAGCCGAAGTCTTCCAACAGACAATTCAAGAAGTCATCCGGGGCATACCAGGTGTCCTAAATGTGAGTGACAACATCCTGATCCATGCTCAGGACAAAGGAGAACACTCGAGAAGATTACGGATGCTTTTGGGCCGACTAGAAGATGCTGGCCTAACCATCCATAAGGAAAAATGTGAGTTTTTCAAGACGGAAATATCGTTTTTTGGCTACAAGTTCAGCAGCACTGGCATTTCACCGGACCCTCAGAAGATTGCCGACATACAGGCTGCGAGTCCGCCCATGACACCCACTGACGTGCGCAGCTTCCTGGGGATGGCCACGTACTATGGGAGATTCATCCGGAACATGGCCACTCTTTCGGAACCCCTCCGAGAACTTACCAAGCTCAACGCGAAGTGGGAATGGGGGAAAGCGTGCCAGGAAGCATTTGAAAGCATCAAAGAATCACTATCCGTGGACACGAAAATGGCGCACTACGACACTGCACTTCCGACTGAACTTTTTGTGGATGCCAGCCCTGTCGGCCTGGGGGCCATCCTCATGCAGGTCACCAAAGAGGGTGAGAAGAGACCCATCGCCTATGCGTCACGAGCTCTCACAATGACAGAGCAGCGATACTCTCACATCGAGAAGGAGGCAATCGCCATACGGTGGGGGTGTCGCCATTTCCACCTCTATCTGTATGGCTGAAGGTTCACGGCGATCACGGATCACAAGCCCCTCCTGCCAATCTTCATGGGCACATCCTCGTACCCGCCGGCCTAAATAGCCATATGGCTGCTCCATCTCCAGCAGTACAATTTTGAGTTGGCATATCAGCCGGGAAGCGGCAACCCGGCAGACTTCCTCTCAAGAGACCCTCGAGAGGCGACGCCACAGCAGGTTCGCGTGGCCGAAGAGACCGAGGAACATATCTGCCAGGTGGTGCGGGCATGAGGCCAAAGGCTGTCAGCATCGATGACATTGCAGAGGAAACACGCAAGGACCCATGTTGCGACCTTGTAAAGGATGCCATCATCTCAGGTGACTGGAGGTCCTTCATGAAGAACACCCACAACAGGACGGCGGAAGCAAAGGCGTTCCTCACAGGGATGTTCACCGTACGCCAGGATCTGTCGGTAACAGAGCAAGGATTGCTGCTCCGCGGAAATCGCATCATCATCCCCGGGCCTACAGGACCGAATAGTAGCCCTCGCCCATGAGGGCCACCAAGGGATGGCTCGAACGAAGGCTCGAATTCGACACCGGGTGTTGTTTCCACAGATAGATGTAAAGGTGGAAAGGCTAGTCAACACCTGTCTACCATGCCTGATAACCGGAGCCCCACCTGATCCAGAACCAATCCAGTCGGCGGAACGAGGCTCTGGCAGGTGGGATGCAATAAGCATTGACTTCTGCAAACTAGAAGAAGGCCTGTACCTCCTGGTAGCCATCGATGATCACTCCCGATATCCTGAAGTCGAGGTGGTTGAATCCATGGCGCCGGAAGTGGTCATCCCGGCCATCGAGAAGATGTTTGCGACACATGGACTACCCACTACGATCAAGAGTGACAACGGGCACCCTTCCAACGGGGGGAGTTTAAACACTACCTGCAAGAACTGAACATCCGGTATCACCACATCATGCCAAGGTGACCCCAGGCGAATGGGGATGTGGAACGGTTCATGAGAACAATCAACAAAGTGCTGAGGTTATCAAAAGCTAATGCCAGTCCGTGGAAAGTCGACCTCTATCGTTTCCTGCGAAACTACAGAGTCACCCCGCACAGCACGACCGGTGTCCCGCCAGCTGACCTCATGTTCGGCACCGTCATAAAGTCTTCCATTCCACATCACCCCAGCCAAAGACCGGATGAGCTCGACAATGGGCGCGCCGAAAGAAGGAGAACAGATGCCAATGCCCACATGAGTGCCAAGAGGAGGTCGAAACCATCCAACCACCAGGTGGGCGACCAGGTGGTCATGTTGCGGAACCCGACAAAGTCCAAGCTGGACTCCCGCTATGAGACTCTCCCATGGACCATCAGCGAGACACAAGGGACCATGATAACCGTGCAAAGAGGGCATCGTCAGGTGACGCGTAATGCATCATGGTTCAAGGCGGTGCCAAGCAACCTATGGACTGATGGGGACTGTCCCCAAGAAGATGAAGACTCCCAGCTGATCGAAGACGAACTCACCAACTTTCAGGGTGAAGATGCAGGTGACAAAGCGTGGGAGCAGTGGAGTGAACCGGACATGGGTGAGCCGGAGATGGAAGGTGACAGACCAGATGAGACTGTGGGGCCCAGCTCCCGCGGTGGGAGATATTGACTAAGAACCGCCACCAAGCCGCCAGCTCGGCTCAAGGACTATGTGTGGTAGTTTGCCTCACGAGAACTGTTAAAGCGGAAAGCACCTGGTTTGTTGTGTTTTCAAGCATTGGCATATCTGTTGTGTGCGTGTGTTTAATTGTTAAGTTAATTTATAATAAAGGAGGAATGTTACATCCGCCCAGCGCCCCGCAACGCGGTGACGCAGGGCGTCTCAATAAAAGCCCTGCCCCTATGCAAGGGAGGCAGTTCCGGGCCAAGACTCTAACAACGTGTGGCGTGTTTCATTTCGCTCCGGCCAGAGCTGCGCCACTGCAGCCTACTTCAGAGGCCCTCGACTTTCTGCCTCCGCGCGGAGCCAGAACATAACAGACAGGCTCTATACAGAGCCCCTCTTCCCTTTCCATGGCGGCCTCACACATGATGAAAGGAAGAAGGAAGCAGCAGCGACTGCGGGTGCCGCCCCTGCCGCAATGAGGTAAGTGGGGAGGGGAGATTATTTTAAATGGGGTATGGGGTGGGGAAAGATGGCAGGTGGGGAGGCTGCCATCAGGTGGCTTGGAACCCAGGCTAAAATCGGAAGATTCAGTCCACGTTTCCAGCCTCCTGATTGGCTAGCTCCCTAGCCGAGGGTGCTAATGTTCTATATTCCAAACATTAACAGTTTCTAACTAAAGACGCTGGCAGAGTATCCCGCACATTTAAGCCTGTACACATAATTATTTAGAGGTGAAATGAGAAGCTGCCTACCTGACGGTTGCACATACACAATGTTGCTCAATGATTCAGTCTCCGAGTTGACTGATCCAGGCACCGAAGAGGTGAATGACAGTGTAATAATTACCTGTCTAACAGTGGTGCCACTCATGCCAACAGACTATGCCTTTATTAAAGTACACAAAAACAAGGAACACTTTCTTCAGACATGTCATTTCAAAAACAAAATAATCTGGTCTGCAAATGTGATTCGGCATTTAGTAAACAGGATTAATGTTATGATTCACCTCAGGAAACAAGTTTCTGCTTGGACTATGCCAAACTGTACAACATTTAAAACAAAGGAAGGCCTCATTGTAAAAGCCACGACAATACCATGGCGAGGCCTTGTTTAAGGTACAATGGATCTAACTTCGCAGTCTAGGCCTGCATTTATTCGAAGCCTCAAAATGTCACACTAGAAGCAAGCCATTTATACCAAAATCATGTCTTTATGCAGGGATTCATGCCAGATTCTCCTTGTTTTTTGGCACTTAAAAATTATAATTACTACACACCCTAATAGTATCACATTCACCACTCAGCAAAGGATGGAGAGCTGTTTCGGACCTGCTGGGATTCAAACTTGTAATTGCACCTTGGACACAGATGTTAGAGGCGAGAGCTTAGCCAAGTGAACTAATCTACCATCTAGTATCCAATTATATTCGATTTTTGACTTTCAAGTGCCTTTAATCTACTGGCCCATATTGTGCAAAGCTACTAGAATCTCAGAAATGTGTTTATATTTACATAAAAGAGACATTCACTACTTGCATTAACCTTTTACCGAAAAGTTCACATTTGGCTGGTGGTTTCACTTCCCCATAAAAATTCACAAAACAATACTCTCGGGAGTTTTTTTGGGTCTATGTGGGTGGTAAGAGATTAATATTGATTTTCTATGCAATAAAGTCCATGCCAGACAAATGTGTAAAGTCGGGGAGTCCCTCTAGAGAGCCACATGTCACTATTACCACAGCCCCATACTCTATTAGGAAATTGCTTCGTTACATTTAGGAAGCTATGCAGAAAAACGCTTCTCATAAAAACATAGTGCATTGTGTGGTGGTGCAAATCAATTGAATGTTGATTACCCATCGGCTACACCGTTGGGTAACAGCCCGGCAGCCCGAGTTAACAGCCCGAGCAAAGCAAGCATGGTTAATGGGATGTTACACCCGCCCTCCGGGTGTAGCCTGTGAAATAGGTTACTAATGCCATTAGAACCCCGGTTACCAAAGCGGTAAACCAAGGTGCTAACAAAAAGTATTTTCATTAAACGAATGAAAATATTTTGCCAATATGGCCGCCAATTTTGTAGAAGGCGTGGCTCCATTAAACAAAAGAAAATCGGGAAGTGGTGGGTGGCTAGAAGATGGAGGAGCAGGCATGGGAGGCAGCCTGCAGGTGCCATGGAATGCTGACTGAGTTCAGGAGTTTCAGCCCACCATCCGCAGAAACTGATTGGCTGTGCCCCCAACCCTGAGTGCAAATAGCGGGTTGATTTTGAGAAACGACTCAAACCATGCCACTAGATGTCTTTGCTGGCTCCAAGGGCAGGTAATAATCATGGAGATTTGAATTTGGTATGCTAATGTCTCATGCCTATAAAAAGATATATGTTATGTTATTGTAAATTATACTGCACACTCCTGCCATTTTCATGGTCTCAAGGCGCTCTGGCGGATCTGAAAAGGATGGAGGGTTCCGGGGGTGGGGGGGTTGGGATTGAGAGGGAGAGCGCTAGAGAGTTTTGATGTGCTGTTGGTAGCTTCAGTTCGGAAAAACCGATCACTGTGTGCTGGGTTTGTTTGTGTGTAGTTGGTAGAAGTTAGGTGGTGTTTGGCGTCTGAGTGTGTGTGGGATGGTTTCTGTGTAAGAGCTTGATTTTTTTCTCTAGTCTGTCGGGATTAGGTGGGTGGTGCAGGGCGTGTGCAGTTTGTGGTTGTTTTATGTTTTTGCTGTGTTAGAGGTATGCAGGTGCTTAGTTTGGTGTTTGTGGGTGAGTAAGCAGGATAGTGGAGAGTTATTAGTTATTTATTGTGCAAGTGTAGGTACTTATGCAGTAAGTCAATTCTGTTTCAAAATGCCCGCAGGGGGTGAGGGGGGGTTTATGGGAGTGAAAACCCACGATAACAGTGGAAGATAAAGACGAGACTACTATATAGTGATGTTTGTTAGCACCTTTCTCTGCGTTGGTTAAGTTGGTCTGGGGTCATGTTGTTATATGGTAGTTTGCATTCATTGCTTTATTTAGTTTGGTATCCAGGCTTTGAATGATACGGTTTCTGTTGTGTCTGTCGTTTCTTGCTAGACACATTACTCGATTGAAAATTGTCAATATGCTTTAAGTACCAAAGGCACATTTTCACGGAAAATGGCCCATACGGATTTCAGTGTGGGCATCCAGAACATGAAATACATTGCTTTCTACACTACAAGAGGCTTCCACATCCCCCTCCCTCAACCAAATGGGTTCGAAAGAATATATCTTTAGAAGGCATTTATATCTTTTTGAATGTTCCAATTATGTATTTCTCAGTGTGCCCTACAAACAATTTATAAGACCGTCAGTGGGTGACAATTTACTTTGCAGAGGCACTTAATAAATATACCCACTCACTGAAACACTCAGTCACCACTCACTGTTTTCCTGCCTTGCTTCCGGATGGGGCCCAATTCACAGTTGCTTCTTGGAGGCTCTCCTGAAGTTTTGGTGATGTCCAGGAGACAATTTCCCAGATTCCATCACATCCAGGACAAAGCCCCTTTTCAACATGGAGGCTTCCATGGGGTTTTTGACATTTCGATGCACCATTACAAGGCATGGAAATGCACCAGAATGAAGTAGGTTTCCGAGAATGTCTGACCTGGTATTACACATATATACCACATTGCACGTCAGTGGCGGAGGCAGTTTCTGGCGCCGATGGTGGGGTTGGATAGCTCCTGAAGGGGCACCAAGATTCTAAACGATTCATTGGCGAGCCCTCACAGAGGGTGTTGAGTGTTTTCAGTGAAGGTTCCAAAATGTTTCCTCAAATTCAACTGAGCATAGGAAGGGAGCCTTACATAATTAAGTGGGTTAAGGGTTTCCCTCCCAGAATAATTTTTTTAAATAATGTTCCGAAATGATACATTTTGTGGCACAATTTGTAAGAAAAATGTTACACAATTTATAATTGTTTCTCTACGCAAACAACACGAAAATTCAGTACATTTCATAATACATGGGCAGTCATGCCTGGTGAATATTTTGAGTGGAGGGGCCTAAATATTTCCTCAAATTAGCGCGCGTGGGAGAGCAAAGAATAATTAAGTGGGGAAAATGTTTTTAAATAACGTGCTGAAGTAATGCATTTTGCAGTGCAATCTTTGACAAAAGAGATAAAAAGCTGTTTTGCTTCGCCAGCCTTGCGTGGCCTTTTCTGGATGCAGGTTCTCTTCTGGCACTGAAACGAGGAAGAGGGCTATGAAGGCATACCAGAGGAACAACCAGCATGTCTGCCTAATGGAGTCAGGCACGAGAACTCAACGACTCACACCTGGGGTCACTTAACACACCTGAACAATATAGAAATGCCTGCCGCTCAGAAAGAAGAGGAATGGGCTGGAGGAAAGCAAGCTGGAGACCCACGAGGGTGGAGGAGTGCTGCGCTGGAGAAAGGGATGGTGTAGCGGTGGTCGGCCGTGCAAGGGTCTGCAGGTCCTGCCCTCTGCCGAAGCGGGTCTGGAGGGGAGAAGCAGTGGAGCTCCCCGTGACTGCAGCCGCCGCTGAGAGAAGTCAGGAAAGTGGGCGGTACAGACCGCGAGAGGAGGGCAGAGTTGGGAAAAGCCAGGATGCAGCAGAAGCCTGGAGAAGCCCGATGAAAGCACGCTGCCAGATGCGACCAGTGAGTGTAGAGCCATTATACACTCTGATCGTGGCGCTCAGGTAACGTTTAACAAAGTCCATTGCTGCTGCTGAGTGAAAGGCATAGTGATTAAAAGTATTGTTGAATGCTGGAACAAATATTATTGAAATATCGAATGAAGTGCAGCCGATGGGAGGCACTTGTAAATACCGAACAGAGTAAAGATGAATGGACAGCACTTGTGAATATAGCACCAAGTGAAAAGGTATTGAAAGTAACTGTGATTACCGCGCAGAGTAAAAAGACATGGAAAACACTTGTGAATGCCGCACAAAGCCGATTGAATGATCATGACTGTAGAAAAATCGAAGTAGTGCATGAAACCAGAGTCATGGAGTACAGTGTGTCAAAAAAGTGAAACGAGTAAAGGCAAAGCAAAGATGGTACTAAGGAGGTATGAAAATGAAAACTTAAAAGTAGACTAAAGTCCAGAGGGGCCCAGGCATGGCAAATTGAGTGAGACTTGTGTTGGCAAGAGCCAGAAAAGTACAACTCAGAATAATAAAATGGATGGTGGCTAAAGAAACCAGGGGACAGTGTCTGAAGCCTGTGGCACTGAGGAATCAACAGAGGACAGGGCATCGGGTGCGTGACCTGTAATAAGTGGACCGTGTGGTCCGACAACTGCACTATGTGGAAAATATTTTCACAGAAAGTGTTAGAAAATGCACCATTTTAACCGTATTAACATTATTTAAAAAAACACTACATTTAACATTATTAAAGTGCTGTAAAATGCTCAATTTTAACCCAATATTACCCATTATTCTCCCTCTCTGCCTTTTTCAACCTCGCAGAATCCCTTCCGAACCTTGGTTTACTGATCAACTGAGCACGATGCGCCTACGGGTGAAACAATTAGAGCGCAAATGGCGTCTTGGCTACAATGCCACCGACAAGCAGCGGTACAGGGCTGGACTCTCAGCCTATTGTGCGGCTATTCTTGCAGCAAAAAAACTCCACTTTGCAGAATGGATTGAAACTACATTACATCAACCAAATATCCTCTTTTCTGTAATTAATTCCCTATCATCTTCTACCAAATGTACTTCACCTATCAGACCTACTCAGGAGTTATTTGACTCTTTGTCTGACTTTTTCATTACCAAAGTCAAAACTATCCGTGATAATATCGCAGGAAGTCTAGTCTCTGTGGTTCACACCTCTCTATCTGGTAATCTGTCTATTCTTCAACACACTGATTACCCTAGGCCCCCGTGGGCTCATTTTACCACATTTTCGGAAGACATGGTCTCTAAAGCCCTTTTAGGGATGCAGTCCTGTGCTCCCTCCGATCCACTTCCCCTGGCAGTGATGAAACAGCTATCTGCCAATCATTTAGACGAGATTACCATAGCTGTTAACATCTCCTAGCAGTCGGGATCTATTCCATCCGAGTTTAAGGCTGACCTTGTTATCCCTCTTCTGAAGAAGCCATCACTCGACCCCTCTCTTTCATCTAATTTCCGCCTCATCTCCCTCCTACTCTGTCTTATGAAACTGCTTGAATCACTGGTGTCTTCTCTGCTGTCTTCCTTTGTTTGAGTCGTCCCCAGGATGCTTGCCCCAACCCAGTCGGGTTTTCACCCTGGTGGCGGGACAGAAAGGGTTCTTGTCTCCGTACAGGACGTCATGGCCAGGCTGGTCGACAGGGGAGGTGTCGGCGCCCTGAATCTTTCCAATCTCTCCGCGGCATTCAACACCGTGGATCATGCTACCCTGCTCGCCCGTCTGAGCCAGATTGGTGTCTCGGGTCAGGTACTGGCCTGGTTCAGCTCCTTCCTTGAAGACAGATCCCAAACTCTTTCTCTTCCTCCGTTTCTTTCTAAATCTTCTCGTTTTAGCTGTGGTGTTCCCCAGGGTTCTACTTTGTCCCCCATTCTCTTATACATCTACATCTTTCTGCTGATTCGCCTCATCCGCTCCTACGGCATCAGGTGCTACTCGTACGCAGACAACACCCAATTACTGATGCGTTTAGATCTGGATCAGGCGGAGGTGTCTGCGTGCCTGCATAAGTGACTGAGAGCCGTGGGACAATGGATGGGGCAAAATTGGCTGAAATTGAATGGGGCCAAAACCCAGGTGTTGGTGGTGGGCCCTCCCCCCCCCAATCATTCACTGTGGATTTCCTCCTTTTGGCCTTCTTCGTTGGGCCCGCTCCTGGGTCCTTCTACAAAGGTAAAAAATCTTGGCGTGGTTATGTCAGCCAATCTGTCTCTGGTGCCTCAAGTCTCCTCGGTATGCCAGCAGGGGCACTTACAGCTTAAAATCCTCAGGAAAGTGCTCTATCTGATCCCATCTCTGCTATGTCCTCCTGTTGTAGCAGCTATGATTTTGAGCAGGTTGGATTACTGCAATTTCCTGTATCTGGCACAGCCTAAGAGGCTGATTGGCAGATTACAGCTCCTCCAGAATCTGGCAGCCAGGTTAGCAACGGCACCCCGAATGGGTCCCACATATCCCCAGTACTCCACTCGCTCCACTGGCTTCCTGTGGCACAGCAAATTCAATTAAAGGCCCTCTGCATTGTGCACCGGTTCTTGCATGGCCTTGGGGCAGAGTACCTCTGTGTCAAATTTGAGCGTTACTCTCCTTTACGCCTATTGCGCTCAGCATCTGCGGGCATACTATCTGTGCCCCCATTCCGCTGTTCTCGGCTGGGAGGACGTGCTTTCTCTATCACAGTGGCACAACTGTGGGATAGTCTTCCACTTACTTTGAAGTCGCTGTGTAATCACCTTGCCTTTAGGAAGGCTCTCAAGACCGATCTTTTAATTCTCTCGCTTTTTTGGCCTACTGTGTCCTCTTGCGCGTGGCTTTTTTACCTCTCAGCGCCAAGATGCCCTCGGGTGAGCGCACGCCCTATAAATAATCATAACATAACATTATTGACAACCCCCCGAACCTTCCTGCTTTTGGGTCGGGCTACTCGCTCGCTCGGTCACTCACGGATATTAGGCACATACATTTATGCCCCAGCAGTACAAAAAGTCACCAGCCGTCACTGGCACCAACACTTTGCTCACAGTTTCCCGATCAAGGTGCTCTCCCTTCGGGTAAACCCATCCCACAACTGGGGAAGAGGAGAGGGAGAATGATGAGGAAGATGAAGGGGAGGAAGGAGAGTCTGTTCCTGTGAAGCCTGGATATGCAGGGCAATTGAGTGTCTCAGTTCTTTAAAATGCCTCACCACAGGTGATTTAATATTCATACAGCGTATTTTCGATTTATGCTCGTTCCACCGCTCATGGGCAAACCTTGATGTTTGTGCAATGTATAACAGTCCACATGGGCACTTCATACTGTATATCACACCCGTCGACCTGCAGGTGGCAACATCTCTGAGATTTTTCTGCCCGTATGGGGATGTGTAATGTAGTCTCCTTTGTGCACATTATTACAATGGCTGCACGTTAGACAAGGGAAAGTGCCCTTTTGTTTTGTTCTCAAAATCGCCTGGTCCTAACTTGGTACCCTTTCTGCTTTTATCAGTTTGGCCTGTAAATGTGTGCCCCGTCTGTATACCTCATAGGTGGTTCGGGGAACAACTTAAGCAGAGTAGGATCGTTATGTAAAATAGGCCAATTTTTATTAATGATCTTTCTAATATGAAAGCTCTGTCTCGAGGATTTAGAGATGTATAGAAGAGAATTCAATACTCTACCACTTTGATTATTTGCCACTCTGATAGTTTGCTACCTGAACAGTTTCCCACTATGATAGTCTGCCATTTTGATAGACTACCACTGTGAAATGTTTTGAATCTGCTAATTTGCCAGCGTGATATTCTGCCACGGTTATCGTTCTCCACAGTGATATTTGGCCACTCCAATATTTTGCCACTGTGATATTATGCCACTGTGAACTTCACCCACTTTCAGACTATGCCACTGTGATCTTTTGACAGTACGATATTTAGCCCCTTGGAAACTACGCCACTTTGATAGTTTGCAGGTTTGATAGTTTGCCACGTTGATATTTAGCCACTCTGCAACTTTGTTCGTTTTGACACTCTGACAGCTTGCCACTTTGATAATCTGCCACTTTGATAATCTACCACTGTGATACTCTCCCCCTCAGACATCCTGCAACTTTGATGTTTTGGCACGGTTGTAGTTTCCCACTGTGATACTTAGCCAATTCGAGATTCATCCACTTCGACTGTATGCCACTCTAATAGTCCCACTTTGATAGTCTACTGCCATGACATTTTTCCAATCAGATACTTTGCCACTTTCATACTACTGTGATACTTTGCTGCCGTGGTGGTTTTCCACTATGATATTTGACCACTTTGAGACTACGCCACTCTGATGATTTACCCTTTGGGAGTTTGCCAATTTGAGACTCAACCACTTTAAACATTTGCTACTTTAATAATTCACCACTCTGCTATTCTGCTGTTGAACTCCCCACTACAATCGTTCTCCACTGTGATATTTCGCCACCGTAATATTTTGCCACTGTGATATTTTGCCAATGGTATCTTTCTCCACTGTACTATTTTGCCACTGTGATATTGAGCTGCTTTGAGACGATGCCACTGTGATAGGTTGCCACTTTGATAGTTTGCCACTTTTTTAGTTTGCCGCTTTTATATCTTGGCACTGTGATATTTAGCCAACATCAGACCGTGCCGCTTTGATAGTTTACCACCTTCATAATCCAGAACTGTGATACTCTGCCACTACAACATTCTGCAACTGTGATGTTCTTGGCACAGTCATAATTTCCTACTGTAATACTTAACTAATTCAAGACTCTACTACTGCAATTGTTAACCATGTTAACAATGTTAATGTTTCCACCTGAATGGATTCACACTTTGATAGTCTGCCACTTTGATAATCTACAACTGTGCCATTTTATCAATCTGATACTTTGCCCCTGTGATACTTTGCCACAGGGATATTTTTCCACTGGTATACTTTGCCACTGGGATACACTGCCAATGGAATACACTGCCACTGGAATACACTGCCACTGGGGTACTCTGCCACATGGTTACTGCCACAGAGTTACTCTGCCACTGGGATAATCTTCCACTGCGACACTCTGCCAGAGGGACACCCTGCCACAGGGACACTCTGATAACTTGCCATGGAGATAACGGGGACTTGATAAATGACCACTGGGATATTCTGCCACTGTGCCACCTCCCATTTTAACAACATGATATGGTAATATCAGCTCACCACGATAACCTTCCATTATGGTATTTAATTTATTTATTTTATTTATATAGCGCCTATCGCCCAAGTGTTTTACATAGAGCCAATCGGTACAAATGGGTGGATCAATTAGAAGAATCACAGAGAAATGAGCTGATCTTAGATTCATAAAGAGGGAGACTGGATAGAGAACAGAGAGACAAAAGGAGAGCTTCCAGAGCTCAGGAGCCAAAAGGGAAAAAGACCAGAAATGGGAGGGTGAGGAACAACAAGGAAGAAGGGAGATTGATTGCAAAGAGCACGGAGTGGAGGATAGAAGGAAATAAGAGAATCGAGGTAGGAAGGAGCCAAACCATAAACACATTTAAAAACAAAGACATAGAAAGTTGAAGTGAAGTCGGGCATCAAAAGATAACCAGTGTAGATGATTTAGAGCAGTGGGGATAGAGTCCCTAGGGGAGAGGGAACAACAAATACAAATAGAAGAGGACTAGACAAAACAAAGAGGAGCAAGTCTTTAGGCAGGGAGATCCAGGAGTAAACGAGAAGAGTAAAATAGGGGATAAAAGACTAAAGAGGCAAAAAGACATTAAGAGGGATGGAACGTGAGAAAGCACCAAACCTTATGCATATTATAGAGCTAAAAATGACAGGAGAATTAAATTAAGAATATGTGAGAGGAAAAAGACAGCGCAGTCAAAGTGGACACCTAAATTAGGGGCAACAGTGACAAGAGGGAGGGAGGCAAGGGGAAAGGAAATGGAGGGTGGGTTAAAGGTGGAGGGACATTAGAAGAAGGAAAGAAAATGACCTCACTTTTAGACAGGTTGTGAAATTATTTTTTGAAGAAATCCAAGATTGGATCGAAAGAAGACAAGCCAAGAGAGAAGAGTGTATTGAGTGTGAGAAGGAGGAAAAGGAGGAGGAGGATTTGGGAGTCATCTGCATACAAATGGTAAGGAAAACCATGTGCAGGGATGACAGCCCCTAGGGGCGAGGTGTATAGAGAAAAGAGAAGTGGATTGAGCACCGAACCTTGGGGTACAGTGTGCAAAAGAGAGAAAATAGCAGAGGACTGACCAGACGAAGAAACAGAAAAAGTACTATCAGTAAGATAAGACTGAAATCAGTCTAGAACAGAATCCCAAAAATCAAGACATAAAAGAGAGGAAAGAAGAATACAGTGGTCAACCATATGGTAGGCAGGCGACATGGCCAAGTAGAATGAGAAGAGAAGACATCTTCTGATAGCGTGTGGTAAGAAGGGATTGAGTGCAGTCTCAGTAGAGTGAGAAGGTGGGAATCCAGATTGAAAAGAAGGAATAAGTGACTGTAAATTAACGAAGGAAGAAACTTGAGTATTAACAATGTGCTCTAGTAGCTTAGAGAGGAAAGATAGGAGAGAGATACGGTGAAAGTTAGAACAGAGAGATGGGTAACAAGGATTGCTTACGAATGGAAGGAATAGAAGCGTGTTGGAAAGAAGAAGTCAAAATTGCAGAAGAAAGTGAAAGATTGAAAAGAGCAGTAAAGTAGTCCACAAGCGGGGAATACATAGTAGGGATCAAAGGGTTGCCTGAAGCAGCATTAGGGTGGGCACGAACACGGCAAAAAGTAGTGTCAGAATCAGAAAGTAGGTGAAAGAAAGACACAGTAGTGCCAGAAGTGAATGCAAATAGGTATATCTCGTCACTGGGATACTCTACAGACTGGATAACCTCCCACTAGGATACCCTGCCATGCAGATAATCTGTCACATGGATAGCAGATACCTTCCAATCTATATAATTTTCCAGTGAAATACCCAGATAACTGAAAAGAAAACTAACAAAACAAACGCCAATAGTCAAACATGATAGAAGCAGCTCCCTTAAAGCAGATCCCTACAGAAGCCAACCACGACAAAATGCCTCATATACAGAACGACCGCCCAGCAGGAAATAAATATAATGGCGTAAGCACTAGTGAAGAAAGACAAAAAATGCAGCAAACTGCTTCTTGGAACCTAAATACTCTGGGGAACCTCACACAAAAGTTCCCCAATGAAGAGAGCTCTTTTGCAACATCTCGACCAAAATCACTCTACGACTCGCCATATCTATCCACCTACAAATCTTCACAACTAGCCATCCAAGGAAGTCTTAACTACACCGGGAGACAAGAAGAAAACGCGATCAACAGACTACATAAGAATCAAAGAACTAGAAAATAACTGACCCACCTGACCACACCATTCATCAGCAGGGATTGGTGGGACAACAGAATCCCAAATTACAAACACCCCAAAAACGACATCATCCCTACATGCAACTTACTCAAGCTTGTCAATGAAGAACCGGAAACAATGAAGGTTCACCACCCAACCCCCACAGAAGTCAAACACTAAATCAAAAGGGGGGAGGAACCAATGTCCAATTGCCATAACAATACAAGCCCCAAAGGACATACAAACACCCAAAAACAAAAAGAGCCACTGCAACCTTGTCATGGCCAGATCATTGACAAGGATTGTGCAGAGATACACAAGCTCTTTGGTGACAGGGAACAAACATCCTTTTCCTCACAGAAACTTGTCTTAAAGATTATTTTAAGTTAGTTGCTGACAAATCTTTGCCGAACAATTTCAAACATAGGTGGGCCAACCGCAAAGGAAAAAGAGGAGGAGGCCTAGCTGTAGCTTACGATGGATGTCCAAACATCACAGCAGCATTTCTTTTTGTTTAAAGTATTTTATTGGCATTTATATAAATACAACGCAACCATCAAATGGTAACACAACAAACCAACTAAGTCAAATTAACTAATTAACTACCACAGTCTACGTAGTTCAATATATTGTTCGGAGTTGTGGCGGGGGGAGAGGGGCTGGTGTGTGGCACACCCAAGGTCACGGGGGCTTGGTTATCAGGTTGACCATTCTTGGGGGTAGGTCACAAGCAAGTCTCTAGTAGGGGTGAAAGCTCAGGGGGGTTTGTGGTTGGAGGCAAATTGGATGTCGCGCACCAGGGCCTTCCATGAGTCTAGGGCGTCATTGGAGTCATCATCGTTTGAGCGGATTCCATCCTGCCAGGCCCTGGTCTCTGCCTGCGTCCACTTTTCCAGGTCCTTAAGCCAACGTCCGTGCCTTGGGCCCCTTGAGGATTTCCATGCCATTGCTATGGACCTTTTTGCAAGGATGCAGGCTAGGTCCATTAGTTTGACCAGGTGTTTGTATTTGCTAAGTCTGGGATGGGCTTCCAGTAGGCATTCCTTCGGGTCCCACACATATCTCGTGAGTCCCGCTTCGGTGCAGCTACGTTCCACCATGGACCAGAAATTCGCTGTTTTGGTGCAGGTCCAAAACATATGGATCATGTCCGCTTTGTCGTTTCCGCACCAGGGGCAGTTCGGCGGTGCATGTTTGTTGAAGGTGGCAACTCTTAGTGGGGTCATGTATGTCCTGTATAGCACATTCAATTGAACTTGTTTAAATCTAATGTTCCTGAACACCTCTTTGGGGTGTAGTAGTATCCGCTCCCATTCACTGTCAGTTAGCGTGGTCCCTAATTCGGATTCCCATTTTTGTCTCAGGGACACGCTTTTCGGGTTGGGTCTGTCATTTAGTTTGGTGTACAAGCGGGAGACCGGTTTCCAACCATCTGCTAAATCGTACATCTCCTGGAGGAGGGGGTCCGGTGGGGGTTCTTCTGGCCAGACAGGCCACTGTGCCTTTGCTGTCCGCTTGAAGCGGTGGTACCACAGGAACTGGGTGCTCGGGATGCCTTCATTGGCTTGTAACGATTCGAGTTCTCTGAACGTGCCGTCTTCAAACAGATCTCCCCATGTATAGATTCCGGCTCCCTCTCATTTCCTAGCTGTCGCTAAGTCTGCCTGAGTTTTGCACACATCCCCCAGGATGGGAGTATTGGGATTGTAAGGGTGTTTCAGTTGTCGAAGGAAGCCAATTCTGGCCCATACCTGCCTGCCCAGGGTAAGAATCATGGGGACTCCAGAAGTTTGTTTCATCGGGTTCCAAAGCATTTCTTTAGGGAACAGCTTGGGAGTCGGATGTCGCAGGAGCCCTACTTCTGCTGACAGGTCGTCAGAGAGCCATTTCGTTGTGTGGCTGAGCCGCGCGGCTAGGTAGTACCTTTGTAGATCGGGTAGTTGTATCCCACCTTCTTTGTACGGGAGCGTGAGTGTGGGCAGGGAGATCTTGTGTCTGGACGACCCCCATATGAAGTCCTTGATTAGAGAGTCTAGTTTTTTGAAGAAGGGAGGGAGGTCTGATGTAGAAGCATAAATTTGTGAAGTGGTATAGGAAACGGGGGAGAACTATCATCTTGACTATTGCCGCTCTACCCATTACTGCCAGTGGTAACTTCGACCAGAAGTTCATAGATTTGCGGAGGGCTCTTACTGCTTTTTCCGTGTTGTGTTCGTGCGTGAGCGCTGGGGTATGACACACCTCGATTCCCAGGTATTTAAACTGCTCTGGTTGCCATTGTATCCCGACATCTGGGAGGTCGGGCTTATCCAGACCCCCGAGTCTGGCCAGTGGGAACGCACACGACTTTAGTTTGCTAAATGTTATTCCAGAGTATCGGGCATAGTTGTCGAGGATGTCCAACGCGACTTGTGCATTGAGCTGGGGGTTATTCAGGTACAGGAGGACGTCGTCCGCATACATGGATATTATGGCGTGATCACTGCCCAGTCCAATGCCCACGTCGAAGTGTTGTGCCCTGAAATAGGCAGCCGCTGGCTCCAGGCCCTATATGTATAACATTGGGGATAGCGGGCATCCTTGCCGCGTGCCCCGCTGTATCGGCCAGGCTTCGGACAACGTCTTACCAGTCTTCACTCTCGCTGTCGGTGTGTTGTACAATACCTCGACCCACTTTACAAAGCTCTGGCCAAAGCCGAATTCTTTTAGCACTTTGATCAGCCACTCCCAGTAGATGGAATCGAAGGCTTTTATGGCATCCAAGGAGAGTACTGCTAAGTCCTCGTCCCGATCATAGGTCTCTGCCATGATGTGTTGGAGCCTCCTCAGGTTCGCGGTGGTGTTGCGTCCTGGCACAAAACCGTTCTGGTCCTCATGAATCAGGGTTCCAATCACCCTCGCCAGCCTCTTAGCCAGGATTGTGGTCAGGATCTTGCAGTCGTAGTTTAGCATGGCAATTGGGCGGTATGATTCACAGTTGTTGGCGGGTTTGTTGGGTTTGAGTACAGGGATGATAATTGTCTCTTTCATGGAGTTGGGTAAGTTTCCGTTTTCGTATGCCTCCATATACACCTTGTGGAGTGTCGGAGTAAGGGTCGCTTCGTACGCTTTGTAAAATTCAGGCGGGAGCCCATCGCTCCCGGGGGTTTTGCAGGTGGTCAGCGATTTAATCGTGTCCGTCACGTCCTCTGTAGTGATTTCCGCGTCCAGTAACTCTCTTTGGGCCTCCGTCAGTCTTGGGAGCTCAATCTCGGCCAGTGTGGCCTTTATGTCGTCCACTGGTATTTTGGTGTCGTGGTCCTACAATCTGGAGTAGAAGGCCGCAAAAGCTGAGTTAATGTCTCGCTGCGTCCGGTGAGTTATCCCCCTTTCATCGGTTATTTCAGTTGGGAGGTGTCGTGGGAACTCGCGCTTAGATAGCCAGGCCAACATTCTACCAGGCTTATCCGCTTCTTTGTGAGCTCTGGCTATGTAGGTCATGTAGTCACATTTGGATAGTCTGTTCCAGGCCAAAAGGCACTCCTCCCGGGTGCCCTTCAGTTCCATTTCGGCATCCGGCATGATACTGATTTCGGATTCCAGGTGGGTGATCTTGTTCTCCAGTTCCTCCAGTTCCAGTCTCAGGTGCTTACGAATACCACCGGCACCTGATATAACTTCACCCCTTGTTACAACCTTCATGGCCTCCCATAGCGTGCCCCAGCTTGACACTGAGCCTGTGTTAATGTCTAGATATTCCTCAAGTTTGGTGCCAAGTTCCTCCCTAAATGCGTGGTCTGTGAGTGCTGCGGGTGGCATTCTCCATAGCGGGATGGGCGGTCTGGGTCCTCTAGGGGCCCATTGCATGATCAGCGGTGAGTGATCGGATATGGTTCTGCCTAGGTAGAGTGTGTCATCCACTTGTTGAGACAGCTCGCGATCTATGAACAGATAGTCTATTCTCGTGTGGACCTTGTGCGGGGCAGAATAATAGGAGTAGCACCTCTCGGTGCAGTGTTGTTCCCTCCAGATGTCCACCAGGTCGAGCTGTTCTATTGCAGTGTTCAGCGCGTTGGATGCAGGGCTATTTGAGAGACGGGGGGATCTGATCTGTCCACAGCACCGTTCCTGATGGAGTTGAAGTCACCACCCCATATGAAAGCACTCTCTCTCCGAGGAATCATTTTGGCACTGAGCGTTGCGAGGTGTGAGGGTATTCCCTGTTGCGGAAAGTATGAGTTCACCAGGCAGATTGGCGTGGATTCAATGGTACCCCATAATATTAGGTATCTGCTCTCTTTATCGGCTTCGTAGCCCAGTAGATGGAAGGGCACAGTCGGGCTCACCCACGTAAACACTCCTCTGGCGAATTTGGAGTATGGCGCCCCTTTCCATATACCTCCCCATCTATCGGATAATTTGGCCGTGGTTTCTTCCGTGAGGTGGGTTTCCTGAAGCATCGCTATTGACACCTTTTTCCTACGCAGGAAGGAGTGGATCCGGTTCCTTCTCAGGTACGTGCCCATGCCCCTCACATTCCACGTCATCACCTTAAGTTGGAGTGCCATTGGGCTTGTGTCTCCAGGTGGTGCGGCTTTCCCTCTGGGTTCTAGTGTTTTCTCTTCCGCCGCCGCCAAGGGCCTCCGGTCCCATGTTTCCGCTCCGCTGATATTCTGAGGACTGTGGTGTGAACAAAAACAATTAACAAAACTGTAACTGGTGCGCCCAGCAAGGACAAGGTCTTGCTGGTGCTCAGGCGCTCTCGTACCGTCAGGACCCATCCGGGTGTCGGGCATGAGGGAGGTCGGTCAGGCAACTGGCCTATCCTGTACTGTTCGTGGGGGGTGGGACCCTGTGCCTGGCATGGGCCGAGCGAGGGCCGCATCATCATTGCTAACTGTTGGGTGATTTTACCTTCTCTTAGGTCATTTGCCTTACGTCCGAGTCGGGTTTATGAGTCACGGCATCTTCGATGTCTCAGGCGCGGGTGGATCTTCAATTTTCAGTGGATTGAGGGTCTTTATCTGCAGCTAGATTGTTGTCTTCTAGCCACATGTTTGCGGCTGCCGGGGATTCCAGGAAGATTGCCCTGCCCTTGTGGATCACTTTCAGTCTGGAGGGGTATAGCAACATATACTTCAGGTTCAGTTGCCTGAGTCGGGCTTTAATCGGCACAAATGAGTTCCTCTCCCGTTGGACTTTCGGGGTGTAATCGGGGTAGATCGTGATCTTCGAGCTCCCGCGTTCAATGGGGCCCTCCTCTCTGGAGTGCCGGAGGATGATCTCTCTATCCTGGAAGTTGAGAACTTTAGCAATTATAGGGCGAGGGTGTGAGCCCGGCGGGGGTCTATTCTGTAGTGATCTGTGCGCCCTTTTGATCGTAAATCCTTGCGTCAGCTTTCCAGCACCAACCTCCTGTTGTATCAGGGATTCTATATAGGCCGTCGGGTTCGGGCCCTCACTTCCCTCCGGTACCCCCAGTATTCTGATGTTGGCGCGTCTGGCTCAGCCCTGGCCTCCAGTGTGAGCACCTTCCGTTCTAAGTCCAGCACCTTAGCTTTCAGCTCCGTTGTATCTCCCGACGTCTCCTTTATGGTTGATTCGGCGGAGGTTACTCTTTCTGTGAGGTTGCGGGCATCCTGGCACATGAGTTGTAGCTCAGATTTGAACTCCCCGATTCTGGAATCTATGAATGCGCGCAGTGATGCAATTGCCTCCAGCACTTGAGCTTGATTTTCGGGAGAGTCTGCCGGTTTTGCTCGGGGAGGTTCGGGAGTGGAAGCGCATGGCTGCGGAGGAGTTTTTACTTTAGCGGACACATACGTGTCCATGGTGCTTGCCTTCATCTTGTTCCTGGCCGCCATGGTGAGAGGCGCCACTCGGTCGTGTGGAGGTGAATGACGGCGGGCGAGATTGGGGAGCTTATGGTTCCGGAAGCAGGGTGGTCCGGTTTGCACAGAGTCAGTGATCAAGTTCTCGGAGGAATATACAATGGGACATGTTCAATTGGTTTATGCCCTCACCCAGCGCTCTCCTCACCTCCACCTTCTTCTGCTGTCGATGGCAGGGCTCCCCGCACCAGGGGGTCGGCGCAGCCTCTCTCGGTGCCGTAGTCCAGGGCACGGGCCCGGTCTCCCCGGTCGGGAGCTCCCGGTTGGCTCCCCGCAGCAGAGGTTCGGACCCGGGTGGAGGTGGAGGCTCTTCTCCCCCGATTCAGTCGCAGCAGCAGTTTATAAGTCGGTTTCGCTGCAAAGGCGGCTGGTGTTCTCCTGCGACATCAGCTTCGAAAGATGGCCGCCATCTTGGGTCCCGCCAGGGAGGGGACCTTTATCGGGAAGAATCCGAGGGTTTGGAGGTCCGATTCCAGGGGAAGACCACAGTAACGTGTCCGGGGTCGGTTCCCCTTGCCTCGGAACCGGTTCTTTCCGTCTCAGGTGCAATTTTAGGCAGGCAAAAGGATCAGGATACGGTGCCTCGGCCGGAGCACGGCGACTCAGCTTCCACTCGCCATGAGCTCCAGGCCACGCCCCCCAACATCACAGCGGCATGATCACTTAATATCCCAGACTGTGCATTATTCTTTCACCAGATAGCACTGGACCATCCAACGAATCTGAACTTCATTCTAATTTACAGACCTCCAAATATGACCCAACCTTCACAGAGATTCTTTTTTGCTATAACCAGCATCGCAATGCAACATGAGCACCTGATCATACTAGCAGAATTCAACATCTGGTTTGAAGAAAATACCAACCTTACCAAATCACTGAACTCCCACCTAGCCAGCATTCACCTACAACAAAAGGTAAAGCCGGACACACAATGGATGCAATCTTCTGCAAAATGAGATACAACAGTGCCTTAGCACACATTCTCTGGGGTGACCACCTTGTAATACCTTTTGTGATTTGCACGCCTGCGGTCTACCCTCAGAACTCTAACCCCAATTGAGAAAATAAATTGGAAGTCCCTCAACACCTTAGAGTTCCACACCATACTGGAATCCACAAAACTATTCAACTCGCTCTGGGATACACTACCACCAGAAGAATGAATCGAGGCTCTCCAAAAATGGATCACAGAAGTACTAGACTCCATAGTGCCGAAGAAACACTTCGCCACATCCAGAAGAAAATAGCCACAAGATGGTTTACCTCACACCTCTGAGTCCTAAAGAAAAGAAACAGTTAACTCAAGCAAACAAGGAGGAAGCATTAGAACCAACAGGACAACATTGCATACCAAAGGTAAATACGATTCTATAAAGCGGAAATCCTAAAAAAAGAAACTACACTATGCATAACAAATCACAAAGGAAATCAATGCACAAGAAGAGATGAAGAGATGTTCAACATCACCAATGAAAGAAGAAACCCAACCTCTTGCAATAACATCCCCACTCACTTGCAGAAACTCTGTGATGACTTTCCAAACCACATTGAACACAAATTCAAAAACATCCAACAAGTCATAAAGACTGTAACCAAGCACATAAGCAATCATATCACCAACGGCGTAACCCCGGACAAACGACATAATCCCGGAGGCAACCACAATACTGAATTTCTTTACACTGATCTTGACAGAAGACTTCACTAAACTAGTGAAAGTAAGCAACAAAGCCGTCTCGCCTGCAAACCCTTGTCATCCGCCGCCGACTCGATTGGCGGATTCTTCCGCCTTGGGGTTGGATGCGCAGAGGTAGGGTGTTCTAGTCCCTTCTTTGTGTTCATGGTCGCGGCTCCATTCAGATGAACGTGGTGCCGCTGGGAGTATATATTCCTCCCCGCCACAGCGGACACTGCGTTGCAACCCTCTCGGATGTTTCCTGTTCTGGGTTCCCTCGCTCCTTACGGCTGACACTCCATTTCTCGGATCTGTCAGTGGTGTTCTTGGCTTCGCTCTAGTTACAAAGCTTCTCTCCTCTCCTGTTGCCGCCACTACGACGGTGCTCTATTCTTGGTTCCTCGCAGTCCCGTTCCCGCGGACATGGTGCCGCCCACTTTCTCTCACTTCCTATCTCTTTTCCTTCTGTTTGTCTACTTGGACCTCTGGTCCCTCTTACCCTCCTTCGGCTGGTCTGGCGGTACTCTCCTGTGTCCTGCACAGGTTCACGGATGATACCACACCTTTGCCGGCGGGGCTCTCAACTTCCTGCACCATGCAGCTGTTCTTCATTTCCGCTCCATCGGATCTTCTGCCCAGCACAGAATCTCCAGCCTTACCTGCTACCTCGCACTCCAGTGAACGGTTCACCTTACCAGCTGAAATAAGAGGAGTCTACACGTTACCAAGGGTTTTTTCCCCTTTTGGGGTTTTCCCTTATTCCGGCTTGATTCCAGAAGGGGAGTCATGGGACGGCTGTCTATCAGCAGTCACTGTGGCTTCTCTCCGTGACAAGCACGTTCACCTGAAAAAGGAGAGACATTACCTGGCCCGAGGCACCTACAAGACACAGACAACGACTCTGGCAGTTCAGGTGAGGAGAGTGTGAAAGAAAGGGGTGAGAAAGGAATCAGGGTGCTGACCCCATCACAACCCTGCCCATGAAACATCTACAAAAACATCCTCAGCGATGAGCATGGGCGCTACGAAACCTACATTTCAGGGGGTGGGGAGGTAACTGGTGATGGGCGGAGCCATGTCAGAAAATGGGTGCGGAAAACTTGGAGGCTCTGCCACCTCTGTTCAATCCAAAGTGTTGTCTGTAATGGGGTCAAAGTAAGCCCAATGAAAATGACCAAGTGATTGGATTTGGATTTAAAGATAAGATACGCTTTGAGCTTTTTTATATCAATATACCATTATATGCCAGTGTAAAACATGTTCAGGCTGGCTATCGCCATACATTTCTTATCTGGCTACACCACAATATGCCAATATTCCCATATATGAACATACTCATGTTTGCTTTGGGAATAATGCCAGTAATGATACTACAAGAAAACCTATGTATGCGGGCTCTGCCAATATATGGCAGTATCCCTGACATACTTCTGGTGGCTTTGCCATTAAAAATGCCATATCACAATACAAAAACATGTCCAAAGTGGCTGCACAATATGGGTCAGTCTAGATACTTAATAACACTTAAAATGCTCACTTTACAAGAGATGCCCAGTAAAAAAAGGTCAAGCCACAGAAAGAAATTAGCTAGACTGCATTAAAATGCCAGTCTAGCCATGTAATAACACATGTCATACCTACTTTATTATAGATGCCCAGTAAAGAAAAAAGTCATGACACAGTAATAAATGACTTGACTGGCTGCACCAAAATGCCATTCTAGCCACATAACACATCATGCTTACTTTATCATGAATGGCCACTAAAATGGCATGTTTAGTGAATTTCCCCCTTCCCCACCCATCTGTCTACCACCGACCGTGGTGCCCCTCCAACTCCTGCCCCATACCTGCTAAAATAAGCTCCCGCCCAAGCATTACACGTAAGCAGGCGCACACACATTTACACATTCACTCACTCATTTAAACATACCATTTACTCATGCCCCCATTCACTGTACACTCGCTCATTCACACATGCAGCCAGTATCTGATTCATCATGCACTCCTTCACACACAGATTACATAATACATATACACACACTTTGCACACACGCATACATACATAATGAGCTAACATTGCTTCCCTCGCCTCTCTGCTCAACAAATAGCAAGTGCGCACATCAGCCCCCTCCCCTCAGATGTGAAATAACACATAACATTGTTATATGTTGGCTCACATCCGTGGGGAGGGGGCTGTTGATGTGTGCATTTGATTTTTGTCAGGCAGAGAGGCGATGGAAGCTGTCTTGAAAGAAGCAGCTTTAAAGTTTTGCTGTGTTCGTGCAAATACAATTTTCTACACTGACACAATAAAACTTTAACGCCGCCAGTTTTAGGAAAGGTCCATCCCCTCCCTGTCTAACAATAAGCAAGTGCGGAAGCGTTGCCCCATAACTCACATCTCGGGGGGGGGGGGTGGAGCGCAGTTACCTCAATGGCATTGCGTGCCTGGTAACGAGGCATAAGTAGAACACTTCTGCAACCTCGTGAAACATTAGCTGGAAACAGGAACCATACCCAAGAGTTTCAAAACTGCCTTCATTAAGCCACTTCTCAAGATCCCTCTAAACACAAACAACGCCACCCACCACTGGCCTTTATCAAACATTCTCTATCCCGCCCAATTGCTAGAAAATGACATCAATGGACACATCCTAACAGGCGTTGAAAACAACCACCTACTGGACCAACCACAAGTCAGCTTCAGACCTATGAGAGGAACTGAATCAGCACTAATATACATCTGGAATTATCTAAAAATGAACTCAGACTCCAATATCACTTTTGCCCTAATACTACTAGATCTCTCTGTGACTTTTTACAGTCAATCATACAACTCTTTTGAGAAGCATACAAGAAGTAGAAATTAACAAGACTGCACCACAGTGGATAAAATCAATCCTGACAGGAAGAACGGAAACCACCTGGCACCCTCCCTTCAGCTCACCATCAGGCATTCTCACTTGTCGGAGTTCCACAGGGATCATCCCTCTAACCACTACTTTTCAACATCTACATTACTTCACTCATCAAACTCATCAAGGATCATGGACTCACATGCTACAACTATGTAGCCGGCACTCAAACCATCTCCGAAATCGACACCAGCAAGGAAACAGACTGAACCCTTCCCAACTGCCTCTCACAATTCAAAGCCTGGAATGAGCACAAAACAGCCTTAAACTAAATCCAGACAAAAGTGAAATTATGTTCATGCCCAACCTTTTCTCTATACACCCACATATACCATGGTCCGCTGAAAGTGGATCCAGATAGGAAGTATCTAAAGTAGTCAAAAATCTCCGTATTCTGACAGACAACAACTTAACGCTGGAACCTCAGGTCAATGCATTCATAATGAAATGTGTTTTCCACCCACGGATATTACCCTTTATCCCCTTCACACACAGAACACTCACCAACATCTCACTTGTCATATCAAGAGTAGACTACGCAAATGGCATTTACCTTGTAATGCCTGACTACCTTATCAAAAAACTACAAAGGATCCAAAAGACAGCGGCAAGACACCTCCTAAGACTCAGGAGGAGAGAGCACATCACACCAGCAGGAAGATCACTACACCTGCTAGCAGTCAAAATAAAAATCTTTTTCAAAACGATTTAAACAATGTACATTGTTCACACGTAAATTCACGGTCAAGGGGCTGAATTCCAGCAAGAAGAAAATCTATGCCTACAGATAAAGAAGAACCCCAAGGTCCAGCAATGATATATGTCTTGTTCCCAAGCAATATCTGAAAATGAAATACGGCCTTTTTGAAAATCTCAAGAAAACTCGAACTCCCTCCCAAAGGAAATACGCAGAGATAAAGGTACACCTGACCTTCAGGAAAGCACTAAAAATATGGCTCCTTGATTTGCAAGCCTAAACCGACTCAAGCATGGCCTTAGACGAGGAGAAACAAGAAGCACTAATCGAGAGAGTTACAGCACAAACTACTGATTCTCGACTTGGACGACAGGCCTGCACGATCTAAGTGGTTAGGCCCACCAGCGAAGGGGAGACCACTGCACAGTGGGCCCCAGCTTACTAAACAAGAACCTCTGTGACAATAACTCAGTCCTACGACACAAGGATCACCCCCTTCTTTCCACAACCCTACTAAAACTCTCCATTCTCCTGCAAAAATACCAAACACTAACGAATTATGTCACCCTCACACTTCAAACGTAACACCCACACCCGCACTGACACCTAACAACAAATCCCACACCTCTTCCACTAACACACACAATCGCAACACTATCATTGCACCCCTTAACCACAGAAACAAAGATCACCCCTGTGTACTCAACCGCTTGCACAGGCACCCACCCTTATCAGCAAGAAACTAACCCACACACAGTGATGGGTTTTTCTAAAGTAAAACTACCAACACAACAGCAAAGCACTTGCGTGCTCTCTCTTTCCCAGTGGTGACGCCAGGAATCAAATTTAGGAGGGACACTGAGGGGTGGGGGGGCACAGACAAAAGTAGGAGTGCCAGAGACAAAAGTTAGGGGGGCGCCTATAAAAGGGCAATGTGTGATGTCAGAAGCACTCGTGAAGAGAATATTTTGTGCACACCAATTATCACACCACACTGCACCTCCCCTCCCATCCGAATGTAGGTACTAAACCATTAAGTCACTAAAGACCCATCAGTAGCGGTTTTGTGCACTACATCCTGATCGGAGTGGCTGCTCTTGGCTTTAGGGGGAACTTAACAGCTCTTCATTGTTGTGTGGCAGCATTGATTGTGGCCCTGTGTGTGTGCTGTGCGAATGGACACAGCACTGCAGACACTGCAGAGAAAGTAGCTCAGCTGAGGTAGGGGGTGCACCCCCTAGCCTTCCTCTAGCACCACCACTGTGGCCTTTCCTCCTACTAACAAACACACCCCTCCCCCTTTTTCCAGATCCACCAGAGTGCCTGGCGACCATGCAAATTGCAGCGGTGTGCAGTATAAAAACCATTTGCATAACATAACATGTAGGCTTTGCAGATTCTTTTTGAACAGGAACGGTTTACTCACAGCTTTCGTTCTTGTCGGAATTTTAAAACAGGGAGCGGCATTCGCTGAGCACGTGTGCTGAGGAAATTTCATGAACAACACTAAGGGCACATCGCACATAGGAATAAGGGTGTGTTGCTGCCATTCTGGCTGGCTGTGTATTTAAAAAACATTCTGCACCGGGGCGTGATCCCCACCGCCAAGCCAGTTTTCCCTCGAAATTCACGGTACATTCAGAGATCAGTGACAGAATGACTTGGGGATTTTTACAATGGTTTTTAAATATTCCGAGTTACAGCCTTCTTCGTACGCTTATGGGAGACAGCCACATGGCTTGCATGCAAAGCCAATGTCAGATGGTAACCTATTTCCGCTTAAGAGCATGGAAAAGTGGCCACTGGCACACGAAGGAAGAAAGATGAGGAAGTGGCAGTTGCCCTGTTCCTCTTAGCAGGGCCAACAGAGAGGTACGTTAATAAAGAACGTCTAGTAAGTCTCTACTAAAACGAGTGATGAACTGACATCTAATATGGTACACAAAACGCTTCTTTCTTTCAAGGTAACGAGAAACACTTCGAATTTACATTCATCCATACACGAACCGATTCATTTATTCTGTGCATGTTAGTTTTGGCGACTTCTGTATGGTTTCATCACAACACCCCATTACCTCATGCATGCGGTAATAAAAAAAAATGGCGGACATTTTGTATGTTTTGTCTGTGCCTCTCTACTCTCCTCAGCAAAGTTCGCCAATTATTGCCTGGCATATATACATAGCAAGACGGCATACACTGCTAAGCAAGCAGTTCACCGCACAATGGATGCATGCACGTCCTATGCATGCAAAGCCTTTCAAAAGTGCTTGCCTGGGGCAGAGGATGATTAATTCGCCAAGCTTGAAAAGAGGTCCTGCCAGACAGACAAACGTGTGCCTTAAAGCACAGGGAAGTAGGCGGGGTCATGGGAAATCAGTGTGCACTTGCTAAGGCTCTCTTGGAAATGTTTATGAAGCGCCTGGAGCCCCCGAGGGCATCCAGGTATTGGCAAGAGCACAGCCAGGTAGAAACAGAGCAGCAAGCTATGGAAAGACATGTTGAGACCTTGGGGTTTAATCTTTGTTTAAGGACTGAAAAGTGTATGTACTCCCCTAGCATATAACCACTGTATACCTTTGTGCACGCACTGGGGACAGCCATGTTTAAACCACTGCTCATAGCTTGTGTGAGGGGAGGCAGTAGATTGTACTGCACATGTCTTTGCCATGAAAGCCCTTTGCCTAGCATGTAGGAATGCTCGCCTTCACAGTTCTTGCTTCTGACGTATTTCCCTTTTGGCATATTGAAGCGTGTTTTATGTTCTCGCTTTCTTATGAAAAGCAGCATTAGTAGGCGGAAGTCATCATATTGCAAGTGCTCTCGCCTGCCCCAGAGCGGTGTGAATCTTTAAGGAGTATATTCACCTTCACTAAATGTATTACCCTATGCTGTCCTCCCTGATAACACTAACTAGCATGGCAGAGTGCAACTGGCATCAAAGGCTTGTATAATTAGTGTTTGTTCTCTGTCAGCAACAATGTTTCAAGGTGATACCTTGCCCCATTAGGAACACCCCTTCCATTGAAACGCATGGGTGCTTTTGGGTATTAGAGAGAGGTGCGCAGAGCAAGGGGCGGTTCACTTGTGTAAGAGTCTTGTGCGTCCGTTGGTCATGTTTTGCTACTGCTTTACTAATACATTTTCACCAATTCACCAGATTCGTCAGTGATCATTTCTCCACCACAGAACTACCGGCCCTTAGGATGGCAACTGCTGCAAAAGGGTGTTTGCACCTGGGCATATGATAGCTATGCCTCGTAAATGCATAATACCTCTACAAAAAGCCAAAACTAGTGGCTTTGTCAGTGCTTGTTTTTTTTTAATACTTGTATTTATTGGTTTTACATAGAAATAAACATAAAACATTATAACGTCCCCTCACCCTCCCCCTCCCACCTCTTGGGTCGAATGACATCGTGCTTTCAAGGGTTCCTTTATACGTTGAAGATGTCTGATACTTTGATATTATGGGGACACCATTGTTCCATAAAGTCTGACTGGAGATATTGCAGAGTCCCTTCCCATTCCTTTACAAACTTGTCCCTCGTTCCTTGGATTATGTGGGTGATTTTCTCCATCGTTACCTGGGCCCATACCTTCTGTAACCAAGTAAAAGTCAATGGGGTGTTTTTATTCTTCCAGTTCTGGGCAATTGTTGTCCATGCCGCGATGAGAAGTCCCATAAAGCTTCTCCACTGTGATTTATTGTATAGCCTTGTTGTGTCATCTCTAATTCCACATAACCACACCCCTTCTCAAATCAGCCCCACATCTGGGAACATTTTACCCATCTCTCCCTTAACTTCCTCCTAGAAGGGCTTTATGCCTTTACAATCCCACCATATATGTTTCCACGTTCCTACTTCAGCGCATCTTCGCCAGCATTGATTTGATGTGTTGGGGAACATAGAATGCAGTCTTTCTGGGGTAAAGTGCCATTGTGTCAATATTTTGATCCACATTTCTCTGGTCTGTGCCGAGCGAGTCATTTTGGGAATCAGTTTCTATAGATCCTCCCACTGACTTTTCGTTGGCTCCACCCCTAGCGTTCTGCCCCACTTAATCATGTATGACCATTTAATTTCTTCCTCCTGTGAGTTTATGAATTTATACAGAGTCGATATCTGTATGTCTCAAACGGTGTAAGAACCCTAGTTGCTGCTTTGGGGATGATCGGGGAGTTTAACCAGTGTTTTAACTGTTTGTATCTATATTTAACACCTTTTGAGAGAGTTGAGCTTGTAGCGCAGGATTCAAGTGACATGATTTCATTGTCAACAAACATTTTGCCTATTTTTGTTATGCCTGCTTCCTCCCAGTTATTGTATGCCCCTTGTTCCATCCCTGGTGGGAATTGCAGGTTCCTGCAGATGGGCGTAAAGGGTCCCAGCGTTGTGGTCATAATACCTCTCCGCGTTTGGCCTCCAACGTGGTCTTCATTATTTCGCTTATCCCTAAGTTATCGTGTCTATGTTGTCTCTGTTTCCAGAGAAGCTCTACCAGTGGGGTTCTCGCAACTGCCCTGTCCTGTTTGGCCCAGATCTGCTGCGGGTTCTCCCCCAACCACTCCCTCAGAACCTTAAGCTGTGCCGCCTGATAATATTTCTTGAAGTGGGGAAGCGCCATTCCCCCCTCGCTGGTTGGTGCCGTGAGGACTGCCCTAGGTATTATTGGAGTTTTCCCTTTCCATATAAAGGAAGAGACCAATTTCATTAGAGTTTTGAAGAAGGTATGGGGGACGCCCACTGTGAGAGCCTGAAAATAGTACAGCACCCTTGGGAGGATAGTCATCTTAACTGACTGAATCCTGCCCCACCAAGATATCTGTAATGGGTTCCATCTGCATACTTCTCTACGAATACTTGCAAGGAGCCGCGGGTAATTTTCCCCATATGTTTGCCCAATTTTCTGAGGTACTATTATCCCCAGGTATTTTATCCCCTTTTCTACGATCTTAAGATCCAGTAGTTTTGCTTCCCCTTATATCTTTGCTCTATCACCCACCAGGATTAGGATTTCTGATTTTATTCTATTTATCTTCAGACCTGAGATGGCCCCAAAGTCTTCTAATTCCCCAACCGCAGCTGATAATGTGGATTCGGGATGTTCAAGGGCTATCAACATATCATCCGCGTATGCTATCACCTTGTGTTGCTGTCCTGCCATATCTATCCCTCTAATGAGTGTAGATTCCCTTATTTTTATTAGTAGAGGTTCTAAGAAGATGGCGTACAGTAATGGGGAAAGGGGGCAGCCTGGTTTTGTCCCTCTTGATATTATTACCTTATCAGTTACCTCTCCGTTAATGGCTATTCTACTGGATGGGGAGTTATAGTTCGCTCCGATTCACGCAATATATTGTTCCCCAAAACCCATGTACGTTAGAACTCTAAATAACATTGACCATTCAACCAGATCGAAAGCCTTCTCGGCGTCTACCGATAGCAGTATCGCTGGGGTGCGAGTTATGCCGATTTTTTCCACTAGAAGAAAGAGCCTCGTAAGATTGTCATGGGTTTGCCTGCCAGGAATGAAGCCTGATTGGTCCATACTGATCAGTTTTGGGAGGAGCGGGGATAGTCTTGCTGCCAGGATCTTCATATACATTTTTGCATCCAGATTTATCAGGGAGATTGGTCTATATGATGCGGGGTATGTTGGATCTTTACCTGTTATGTGGAAGACTACCACCTTCGCTTCATTCATTGTGGGGGTCACGTTGCCGCTATCTTTAAATGAGTTCAGGAGCCTAGTTAAAACTGGGATCAATAAGTCTGAATATTTTTTATAAAATGGGGCCGTAAAACCATCTGGGCCTGGTGCTTTGTTTACTGGGTGTCCATTCATTGCTTTTTTAACTTCCTCTTTGCTAATTGGGTTCTCTAGGGCCTGTTTATCCTCCTCAGAAATCCGCGGGATCGGTAGGGATTTTAGATAGGAGTCTTGGGTGTCTACATTAGGACTTTCTGTGGAGTAGAGAGTTTGGTAGTATTCCCTCAATGCTTCCCCCATGTCCTGTGTGCGCGTTTGTATGTCCCCTTTCGCATTGTCTCGCTAAGTCTATCTGCTTTGTTCGCTCTTATGTAATATCTTTGTTTCAGATAGAGTAGGTTCCTTTCTGCACCTTTTGTGCGTAGCATCTCTAATTGACCCTGTGTATGTTTCAGCGATTTTTTTTTTTTTTAATGTCTTAGTGGGGTGTGACAGCATTTTCTCTTGGATATCTTCGATTGTTTTTTCCAACTGCTTTTCCCACATATACCTTTGCTTTTCTTTCGTGATTTTCAACGCCATCATCTTTCCCCGTATAACTGCTTTAAACGCATCCCAAACTGTGCTCTTAGTGACTTCCCCTGTGTCATTCTGTGCGAAGTATTCTTCTATCATTTCCCTTATGGCTTCCCCGGTTATTGGGTCCTGAATTAGTTCCAGCGGTAGCCTCCTCCTGCAGAGCCCATTCTTTTTCCCCGGATGAGTCAAGTCTAGCCATAGTGGCGCATGCTCCGAGAGCGCTATCGCTCCCTTTTCTAACCCTTGTATCTTACCCATGAGACCCACCGATACCCAGAAGTAATCAACCCTGGACATGGAATTGTGAACATGCGAGAAAAAAGTGTGCCCCTTTTGTTCCCCATTCAGTTCCCTCCACACATCATTCAAGGCTATGTGGTCCATCTGTTGTTTAAGACGCTTTGAAGGTGTCCCTTGGCCGTGTATGTTCCCCGTACTTCTGTCTAAATGTGGGTTCCACGCCATGTTAAACTCCCCTCCCATGATCACCTCCCCCTCGCAAAGTCTTCTAATTTCCCCAATACATCTCTGAGGAAACCATCCTGTCCCTGGTTCGCTGCGTATATTGAAGCAAGGGTAATACGATATCCCTCTATCTCCACATTGGCGAAAACATATCTTCCATCTTTGTCTATGACTTTGTCAATCAGTTTAGTGTCTTTCCCTTCTTTCACCGCTATCAGCACCCATGCTTTTTTTCCTGTAGTCGTTGCTTGTGCCCATATTTTAAACCCTTTTATGCGTGTTTTCTGTTTGTCCCTGGTTCTGATATGGGTTTCTTGAAGTAGCACTATATCTGCTTTTCCCCTTTTGACCTGTTTTTCCAGTTTCACCCGCTTCGTTGGATGATTCATACCCCTAATGTTATAGGTTAAGATGCGTATCATCCCCATTCTGTTATGCGATTATGCGTTGGCTTTGAGTCCCCCTTTGTGCGGTATCAGGTATTAATATCGCCACATATATTGTCACCGTAAATAATATCGCCGGGAAAATGTCGTGGCGATATTATTTGGGTGACCATATATATGGCAACAGGGGGAAATTTAAAAAAAAAAAACATTTGGTGGTTGGGGGGGGGGGGTGTCCCCCGCATGTTCCATGCAATAATGTCGCCACAAAAAACAACCATTTTTGTCGATATTTTTGCATGGCGATATTTTTTGTGGCGACATTATTACATGGAACCCTTTGTGCTTGATTCTTTTCGTTTGTGCCCCCGTCTCCTCCCCTTCCCTTCAACTCCCCTCCCCAACTTTGAGCTGTAAACCAAACAAACTTTCCCCCGAGTAGGGCGAGGGTTCCTACTGACGCTAGGGCGTTGCACCCTTCGCTCCCTGCCCTCCATACCCTCGGGGGGTATTTTGTGGGGAATCCTAAACCCCACTGTTCCATCTGTCCTTACCAAGATCCAAACCGCTGGGTCCCGACCGGACCGTCGTCTGCATGCTATTAGTGCAGCTCCATTCTCACTCATCCCCCCCCCCCGAATGGGTCTTTATTTCAACATCTCCGTGCTAACGTTCATAGTGTATTTTTTTCTGAATTTCTCATGGTACTTTTCTCCTGGTCTCCCTTCCTGCGTTTGCCTTCTTTTGCTTGCTTGATTCCCAGCCATCTGGTTTCCTTGTTCGTTCTCTCCTAAGTGTAGGCTCCTCCCGTTCCAACTCTTCCTCTTGGAGTCCCATCGTACTGAGGCCTTCTTCCCACGTGGTCACTCTCTGCTGTTTTCCTTCCCACATGAATAACAACCCAAATGGGAAGGTCCATTTGTAGCGGATTTGTCTTGCCAACAGCGCTTTGACCAGCGGGGCCATGGCTCTCCTTTTTTGGAGGGTCACTAGAGCTAAGTCTTGGTACAGTTGTATGTCTTGTCCATTCATTTTAATATGCTCCAGTTCCCTAGCCCTGGTCAGAATCTGTTCTTTCTGCGGATAAGAGGAGAGAGCCACCAGGACATCTCGTGGTCTTTCTCCCGGTGCCCCAGTTCTTCTTGGTCCTACCCTGTGGACTCTGTCTATTCCAATATCCTCTGCATCCTGCACGCCCAGGATGTCTCTGAACACCTCCTTCACCGCCTCTTTCAGATCTTTATCGAGTACCCATTCCGCCATATTCTTGATACGAATGTTGGAGCGTCTGGAGCGGTTCTCCAAATCTTCACATTGTATTTCTACGTTATGGGTGAGTCTTACCAGATGCTCTTGTGTTTCACTTGTCTGTTTCGTGTCTTCCTCCAGACTCTGAAGTGTTCTCTCCACTATAGGTTGGCTATGTCAATTTTCATTTCGTTCTTCATAGTTGTGAATTGTTCTTGGACTGTTGACATGAACTTTTCCTGCAAGTTCATAAACCAGGTTTGCATGTCTGCTCTTGTCGGTGGTTGTTGTTGTTGAGAGAGTGTCTCGCTCTCCCCCAGGGGATCTCCCTGGGTTTTCCCTCTCGATTGCGATGAGCCCTCTGCTGACCACATTTGCAAAATGTCTGCATCTTGTTTTGTCGATTGTGGCATTTGTTGGGTGGCGTTACCCTTCCCTTTAGCTCTTGACATGGTAGAGTGCTTTTACTGGGTTGTCGATGGGGCTTCAACCCCCTCCTGCTGCCCTGTAGTCCGACCTTCCACCTATTTGATTCCTCGACAATGCTTATGTGAGTTTTGTGATGGCTGGGGCGCGCCGGGCTCCCTCCCTCGTTGCGTGCAAATTGTGGCTCCCCCCGGCGTGCTCTTCTTATGCCCCCACCACCGCAGTCCCGGATCCACTGTGCTTGGTTTCAATTCTCTGGGCGGGGGGGGGGGGTTCCTTTAGCACCTCCGCCGCTCTTATTATTCCGGAGTGGTGGGGAGGGCCTCTACGTTATGCGGTATGATGTTCTTTGGGGGAGGGAAGCCCCCATCCAGTATGTTAACGTATATTGCAACTATGCGGTGGATGTTCTTTATAAGTCTCTCAGATTTCCCATATTTCTCTTTTGTTTCCCCCCCGGGATATTGTTCTGTATTCCAGATATGTGGGTGTCCCCGCTGTCCCCCCTCACAGGGCTCACCTCTTGGTCCGGCCGAAGTATCCGAGATCGGGGCAGGCCTTCCGCGCCTTCTCCAACCGCTGTCACTGCCGCGCGAGCTCGGCAGCAATGTCCCCGCCTCCCGCCGAGCCACTCGTCTGTCCGCTGCCGGAGAGGGGTGGCCCTACGCCACAGTCGCTGGCGACACCCCCGACCTCGGGCCACTCCGGATTCCGCTCCACTGAGGGGGCTGCAGCACCGCTGTCCACTCCGCCTGCCCCAATCTTCCGCCCGCAGCTTCTCCTCTTCCAAACCACGGAGGGTTCCGATCGGCCTCGATCGGGGAGGGGCCAGCCACTCACTCAATCCGCTCTCTTTCCGTAGCGCTAAATTCGTCTATGCCGCTTTATCCTCCTGGGGGGGGGGGGAGATCTCCAGCTGTCTGGGGGGGGGGATTCGATTAAACGGAGCTGCCTACTGCTTCATATGTGCTTTGTTTTCGGCGGCCCGGGTTGAGCGCGTCTTAGATGCAACTCCTCACCCCGGCGGCCATCTTGGATCCCCCGTCAGTGCTTGTTTTTACTAAGACTTCAGTGAAGGCCATGCATACTGCTTATAAATCAAGCGGCCGAATGCGCATGTGGGTAAGACATTTTTAAAACACCAGTAGCACATTTATTGCTGGAATTAACCCTTTAATTCTCTAAAGATTGCTTTGAAATAACATTGGTAGGCACTTAGAGCACAACTTTTGATATTACTGTTTGCTAAAGCTAGATCAACTAGATCCCAGAAGGATGTGCTCTGGGCAGAAAGGGGCCGTTCAGGTAGTGGGCGGTGGGAATGGTCATAGGGATTAGCATGGCAATGGGCTGTAAATTGGTGGGTAAATAACCAAACAACACCCCCAAGCTGTGTGTGCCTCCTCACATCCCATCTCCCTCCAGCTGTAGTGCAATGCAATAATTTCGGCTTATAGGCAGAGCTGCCACATAAAGTCTAAACTAAAAACAAGCGATATTTGAAAGCGCGCCCGTTTTTCCAGACTGAATGATTATGAGCTGCATATTGCATGCAGAATTTACCAGATAGAGGTTTTTAAAACTTCTGCATGCAGACGTTGATGGACACTGCAGGAATTAAAACCTTAATGTGGAAATCCTAAAAAGGAATGCAGTGTTCAGTGCCTGTTAGGAGTTTGAAAACTGCCAGAAAATAAAATAAATACCTTCAAAATGCATCTCCAGCAACATGGTGAAGGCAATGTAATGTAGCTCGTACTTATAATGCACGTATGACAGCTATAGTAGTGATATGTGCAGTATATCACCATAACGGGTATATACAGCGATATGTGTGTAGATAAGCCTCAGTGGCTCCAAGCGCTGAGGCTTATCCGAATGGATATAACAGACTCGGCTCTCGGTTCCTACCCCCAAAATTACTCTCCAAAAACACCCCCATCCCATGCACAACCAAGTTCGAGCCAGCACCCTGAACATCGCCCAAACAGCCCCCTCTGGCATCACTGAACACCACCTGATCACAGGTGCTCTCATCAATGCCCGCTCTCTAGTCGCCCATGCGCTAGACATCGCAGACCTCATCTCCGCCAACAACCTCCACTTCTTGGCTATCACCGAAACTTGGTTGCACCAGGCTGCCGGCCCAGCTCTATCCCTGATGGTTACTCAATACTCAGGAATGACAGGGACACAGGTAAAGGAGGTGGAGTAGACTTTATTGCTAAAACTTCCCTTGGCCTCAGAATAACCCCACCCTTTAGCTTCCGCTCCGCAGAACTATTGTCGGCCAAACTTCAACTCTCTGCCACACAAACCGTACTTCTACACCTCATTTACAGACCCCCAGGTCCCCTCTCATCATTCGAGGAAGAGATATCCGACCTCCTGACCACTAACACCAAAACAGGATCTCAAAGCATCCTACTAGGAGACCTCAACCTTGGCCTCTGCGACCCTAATGATGCCAATGCACTCTCCCTAGAAAATACAATCTCCGAAATAGGATTCAAGCACAGAATTACAGCCCCAAACGAGCCTACTGCTTGGTCAGACCATCACGCCATTTCCTTCTCCATCCAAGGGAAATCACCACCTACCACCCCCCCCCCCAACCACCGTCCTGCATACTTTCTCTAGGAACAATCGCAATACCACCTTGCAGAACCTTCTCCCGCTTATCCACAACATCCTCACCCCTGCAAACTACGCCAACTTAGATGCAGAGAAACTTGCTGACCTCTACAAATCAACTCTTGAATCTGCAGTAGATACCATTGCCCCCATCAAACTAACCAAAGCTAAACCAGCAGCCCACTTGAACAAATGTTTCACACCGGAGCTAAGAATCCTTCGTAATACTAAACGAGCTGCAGAAGCCACCTGGAGAAAAACTCCTAACCAAGCTAACAAAAACGCAACTCACATTAGCAGCTTCCACCTACAAAACATCCATCTTCAGAGCCAAAAAAGAGACCTACGACAATAGAATTGGGAGCGCCAAATCTAAAACTAAGGAGCTCTTCACCATCCTCAGAGAACTCGAGTCGCCAGCAGCACCTTCAGAAACCTGCGTGAAAGATGTAGACTGGTGTGAGAGGATCTAAAAAGCCTGGCAGACAAAATTGCCATGCTTCAAAATAAAATCGAACAGAAAAGGCTTAGTCTAGCCAATAAAGCTAACATTCCGCCACCGCCCACCCCCGAAGTACCCACCTGCCACCCCTTCTCCTTCTTTTCGTTATCTAATGAAGAAGTGGCAAGCATCATCAAAGGTCTCAAGCCTTCCAGATGCCAAGGAGACACATGCCCAGCCACCATTATCCAGGAAGGTGCCAACAATCTGGCCCCTTTCATAACCACCCTTATCAACGGATCCTTCAAATCAAGCTCAGTCCCTAGCAGCCTCAAGGATGCCTGAATCATGCCTCTTCTAAAAAAAAAAACAACCTAGACCCCAACAACCCCACTAACTACAGGCCTATCACCACCATTCCCTACATCCTAAAGATTCTGGACAGAGTGGCCTACCTGCAAATCCAGAAGCACCTGGAAGAGAACAACCTCCTGGGCCTTAGACAATCAGGTTTCAGACCAAGGCATGGAACTGAGACAGCACTCCAGGACCTAAAAATCCAGATGGAGGAGGCTAAGGAGAAGGGCAAGCTAGCCATCCTCCTGCTGCTTGATCTCTCAGCAGCCTTTGACTTTGTCGACCATCAGATCCTCACGGAACATCGGACGACCTCAGCTGCCTTCTCTAGCCAGGCGACCGCCTAGATCCGATCCTTCCTAGCCAATCGAACCACACGGGTCTTCTCCCCGGGGGCATCAGCCCACGCCATCCCTATCCTCGGTGGCGTTCCACAAGGTTTGTGCATCTCGCCAACCTTATACAATATCTTCACCAAGCTATTGTTCAACCACCTTGACAGCCTGGGCATCACCTACACAAACTACGCTGATGACACCCAGGTTCTTATCTCCCTTTCAGGGTGCTACGAGGAGGACTCCACTAAGATTAACAATCTCTACCTGGAGATCCAGGCCTGGATGGCAGAGCACGGCTTGTGCCTAAACAACGAGAAAACAGAGCTCCTTCTTGTCGGCTCTCAACCACGGCTAAACAAACTGGACCCCCGTTACACGTCCATCAACATAGACGGTAACCAAATCTCTGTGGCTAAAGAAATTAAAACGCTCGGGGTCTACTTAGACTCCACGCTCTCACTCAAAAGACAGGTGAACGCCACAGCCAGCGCTTCTACAAATAAGCTCATTAACTCCTGTAAACCCTTCCTTTCTCCTTCCAGCTGCATCACCCTAGCCAGAGGGCTAGTGCTCTCTAAAATTTAGTATTGTAACACCTTTCTCTGCACCTCAGAACGCAAATTGAACAAACTGCAGGTGCTCCAGAACAACGCCCTTAGAGCTGCCCTGAGCATCCCATGACACGCTCACATCTCCAGCATCAGACAAGATGCTCACTGGCTCCCTGTACGAGACAGAATCACTCTCAGATCCCTTATTATCGTCCACAAATGCCTCTCTAACGACGCTCCCAAATACTTGGCAGACAAGTTCTCTAAACACACCTCAACTAGACCAACCAGAACGCCTTACACACACTGCCTCTCCATCCCCAAATTCTCCCTAAAAAAAAAGCAGGCGGCTCCAGCTTCCCAGTCCTTGCCGCCAAAGCTTGGAATGCCACACCACTGAACCTTAGAGCAGAGCCCTCCTTTTGGACTTTCAGAGCCAAAACTAAAGCTTGGCTTGCCAACAAGATTTCCACCGCCATCTGATTCTCCTCTTAAATGTACTCTTCTTTTGTTGACCATCATGTAACCTGGTCAATCGCACTTCCTGTTATTTTTACTGTATGTATATACTATGTTGTAACCTCATCTAAGTCTACGGTGCCCAGTTACCCCAGGGTCCGGTGCACAGTATAAATAAAGAAACTAAACTAAACCTTGCATCCTTTACAGGCTGGATAGACACACCATCACCATCCTCCTCCAGCCTGCCTCGGGCGTCTTTCCTACATTGGCGACGAGGAAGGGGGGGCCCGCCACGGCTCACAGACGGTCCGCGGCCACGACGGGCGAGGAGTGAACTCCCTGCCTTTGCGAGAGGCCGCCTGCAGCGCCACCCCAGCTCCTCCTCACACACAGGGGCCTCGCCACCGCGGAAGGCTAGAGGCCCAGGGCTAGGTAGAGCGGCAGCACTGGCGAAGCTGCCGGGCCTGCATCAAGGACCACACAGGGCCGGTTGAGCGGCTGCACCCCCCTGTCAGCATCCATTGAGGTGAGGAGGAGGGGAGGCAGGGGCGGTTGCAGGCTAGCTCACGGCTCTGAAACCAAGAGGGATACGCCCTCATCGAAAAGGGAAAAATAAGTCCAACCGGCCCCACAGGAAAAGAAAAGGAGAGGAAGGGCATTTGAAACTAAAAAGCTTTATGTGGAACCTCCACAGAACATGAACCTTGAGGCTACTCACAGCTGGGCAGTGCACACAGACACTGCTACAAATAAGTATCAGAAGGACGTGGTGAAGGCATAAAGAGACAATTACAGAATACTTTTGCAGGACAAGCAAACAAAGTTGTCCGGCTAGGTGGAAAAAGTGACATTCCATATTTATCATGGCTGCAGCCAGCATGGCACCGCCCCCACCTTTCCTATCTGAGCCGGGAGCACCACCAATAAGGTGGGACAGGTGGAAGAAGATTTTTGATACCTACCTGGTAGCAATTGGGGGCGACAAATTTGCTGCAGGAAGGAAAGAAGCGATTCTATTACACAACCTGGGCACCGAAGGTCGTAGTGTATATGATGGGTTGCCTCAACCCCCACTAGAGGGGCAAGGTGATATGGATTAATATGTTATAGCTGAAAGGAAACTGGAAATCCACTTTGAAGCAAAGAAAAACACTACATTCGAAAGGCACACATTCTTTCAAAGAGTTCAGGAACCACAGGAGCCAGTAGAAAACTTTGTGGCAGCGCTAAGATCATTAAGTCACACGTGTGAATTCAGAGGGTTGACAGACAGACTCATTGATACGTGATCAGCTGGTGCGTTGCACAAGCAACATGAAAATACAAGAAAGATTGTTAACCAAAGATGTGACTTTTGAGATTGCAAGAGGAATGGAACAGCCTCACAAATACATGGCCACAATGAAGAGTGAAAAAGCTGAGGGTGAAGTAGCGGCTGTGAGAGCATTCAAGAAATTAAATTTGAGCAGAGAAATCCAAATGCTACAAATGTGGAAGCAACCGCCACATCTCTACGAGCACGTTTTGTCCTGCAAAGAACATTTTCTGTTTGAAGTGCTAGAAAAAAGGACATTTCGCCAGAGTGTGCAGAGAATCAGGGCAAGTGCAGTGCATAGGGGCTAGTACAAGAATCTCGGAACAAGAAGAAAATGCGGAGGTTGCTCAGCTGACTCAGACCAAACACGTGCTGGAAGTATCAGAACTATCCAGCAAGCGAAGTGCTCCGACTGACGTGTTTATGATGAACGGAAGAGTGGTGGCATTGAAAGTGGATAGTTCCTCTCCATGGACGCTGATCTCGAGGAAAACATATGAAATCTGTTTGCAAAGGAAAGTAGAAGATTTGAAGGAGCACGGCATAGAACCATATGCCTATGGTAATGTGAAGATAGACGTGTTAGGCAAGTTCAAAGCAATGATTAAGTATAAGGGCAGAAGTTGTGATTCGGATGTGTTCGTCACACAGGAAGGCTTGTCTTTGTTAGGCTGGGAGGAACAGCGCAAGCTTGAAATCAGGATACAAGCAAGTGCAGAGGATCCTGTATCTGTGGCTAAAGTACATGACAAATGGGAGGAGTTCCCAGCAGTTTTTAAAGGAGAATTGGTAATGGTGAGAGACTTTCAACATGAGATTCGCTTAAAAGCAGGAGCAGTTCCCAAGGTACATAAGGTGAGGCCGATACCTCATAACCTAAGAGAGAGACTAAAGGATGAAATTCAGTCCTTACTACAAAAAGGAATTATTGAAGAAAGTGAAAGTTGAGAATGGTTATCGCCAGTCGTCGTGGCAGCCAAAGCCAATGATGACATAAGACTTTGCGTTGATATGAGGGACATCAACAGGAACATACTGGTGGACAGGCACCCTTTGCAGATAATAAGTGAAAAGTTGTCAACTCTCGATAAGGCCTGAGTATTTTCTGTGATTGACCTGTCTCAGGCTTATCACCAGATACCCTTGAAGAAAGAATGCCAGCATTTGACGGCGTTCATTACCGTTTTTGGAACTTTCAAGTATCGAAGGATGCCATTTGGACTTGCCTCAGCAGCAGCTGTATTTCAGAGAGTCATGGACAAAGTGATGGAGGGTGTGAGGAATGTTGTAGTGTTCCAAGATGATATGCTTGTGTTTGCAAAATCTAAGGTGGAACATGATGAAGTGTTGAGAGAAGTGTTGGGAAGGTTGTCAGAAGCCGGAATGACTGTGAGAAGAGATAAGGGTAAGATTGCAGTGAAGAAGGTGGAGTATCTCGGACATGAGATTGATGAATTGGGTGTGAGACCAAAAACATTTTTAGTAGAAGCTGTAGAAAAAGCTCCTGTACCGACGGATAAGGACCAAGTCAGGTCATTTTTAGGCCTTGCAGAATATTACCACCGTTTTGTGAAAGATTTTGCAACAGTGTCGGCCCCAATAAGAATGATACTAAAAAAAGGGTCAAGATTTGAGTGGACTCCAGAATGTGGGAAGGCATTTGAAGGTATCAAAGAAGCAATCAGTAAAGCACCGTCTATTGGGAGGTTTAACCCCAGGGATAAGACTATTCTTATTGTAGATGCTAGTTTGAGGGGGTTGGGAGCCACATTGGTCAAATTGGATGAAGATAAGAAGGAGAAAGTGATTGCCTTTGCTTCAAGAGCGTTGAGGGGGCGGAGTTCAAGTATTCAGTGATCGAAATAGAGACTCTGGCCATGTTTTGGGCTGTGATACATTTTACATTTTTCTTGTGGGGCAGGCGATTTGTAGTTCGCTCTGATCACAAGCCATTGGCACAATTGTTTGAGAGTGGTAGGTGGGCTTTGGGTTCGCCTAGGATAAGCAGGTGGGGCTTGGGTCTTCAAGGGTACAATTTCGATCTGAGTCATCTGCCTGGGAAGAAGAATTTGGTAGCGGATTGTCTATCGAGGATGCCTTTTAAAGGAACTGAGATAGTGGAGGATGAGACAATGGAAGAATCAGTGATAGCAGAGTTTAGTGAGGCAGTGGCCCCAGAAAAGTGGTTACAGGGAGAGGAATCTGATGAGGAACTCAGGTTGATCAAAGAATGGACTGTGAAGGGATGGCCCCACAAGAATAATTTGGATAAGAGTTTTGACATTTGGTGGGAAGTTAAGGAGGAGTTGAACATAAGTGAAGGTAGATTGAGGAGAGGACGATGTGTGGTACCTCCGGTGGCGATCCGGCAGACTCTTTTGGAATTGGCTCATGAGGGTCATCCAGGGGAAAGTGCAATGAAGAGGAAACTCAGACAAAATTTCTGCTGGCGGCGTATAGACAAAATGGCAGAAAGGTGGGTGAAGGACTACATGGAGTGCCAAATGAGTGACAAAACCAAGGTGATGAGGGAGACACCGTTGAGCTTTAACACGGTGCCAGAGCAACCGTGGTGTAAGGTTGCGGTGGACATTGTGGGACCCATAATGGGATTAGGTGATGGATTGAACTTTTTGTTTGTGTTGGTGGATTTCCACACGAAATGGATTGAATGGATTGAATGGGAAGCAGTAAGAGAGGTCATGGCTAGAGAGTTAATTGTCTTCTTAGAGAACATTTTCCTAAGAGAGGGAGTGCCCACTGAACTGGTTTCAGATAACAATAACAGAGTGCAGTTTGTCCCGGTGGCAATGAAAAAGTTTCTCAGCAGCTATAGCGTTAGAACTGCGTTATACCACCCAGGGGCCAATGGCCTAGTGGAGAGGGTAAATCGTTTTTTGAAAGAAGGTTTGCAATTAGCCATGAAGGCAAGGCAGCCATGGAAGCAAATGTTAGAGATAATGACATGGAATTATCTCACTACCCCGCATTCAGTGACGAAGGTATCACCATTTGTTTCTCTTAAAGGAAGGGGACCTGGAACTAAACTGTGTCCAGGTTGGTTGGGAGTAGCAGGAGTAGTTCATGTAGATAGAAAACAGATAATAAAATGTATCAGGGAGAGCCAAGAGAGAAACAAATTGAGTTTTGATGCACGGGAGAAAGTGAAAGAGCGTGAGTGGAAAGTAGGAGATACGATATACGTAAAGAATCTCAGACTAGTGAACAAATGTTTGGACAGCAAGTTTGTGGGTCCAAAAAGGATCTCTGTGGTAAGGAAGAGTGTGGTTATATTGGAAGGAGGAGAGGTCTGGTCCAAAGGGAGAATTGCGAAAGCGTATTGCGAGGATAGGAGAGTAGAAATAAATGAGTCAAATAAAGATGACAGCAAAAAGAAAAGAGATGAGGAGAGGGGTAGCGTTCAAGGTGGGAGTGAGAGTGCCAGAGGAAAAGGTGCTCACGACAATTCAGATGGAAGTGTTAATGAAGAAAGTGAGAATGTTATTGGTAGGGATGTTATTGACAGTTCCGGTAGTTATCAGAGATCCAGGTCAAAACCAGTGTGGATGAAAGACTATGCATCGTTTTGAAATAGGGTTGTTCATCCATGCTTAAATTGGATATTAGCTGGTGCCTAAGTCTCAGGAGTCAGAATGAGTTTGTATGTTTAATACAAATTTTTTCATTTAATAATTTTGCGGTATTGCAAACTTTAGCCTATTTTGTTAATTGCATATGTTCTTGTTTTGTTAAGGAAGGATGTGTGGAGAATGTTATGTTTGGAACACTGGGGCACGCAAACGAATCTCCTCGTTTACTTACGGAGCTTGGTTCGCGTGACCCAGTGGACCGTTGAGGAGCCGAGGAGTAGTTGGGCACGGCGGGCCATCTTATAAGAATAAACTTACCTGTTCTTCTTTACCCTGCCTCTGGTGTCTTTCCTACATTATCCATCAGAGATTTGTACTCAAGCATTCGGGGGTGTCAAAACCTGTCCCAATGGCATTCCAACTCAATGTTTTATTTGCCTAACGGAATCTTTATGACACACTCACATTTGAAAAGTATCTGATTGCTAAATTGTACTTTTGGAGAGATTATAGTGTCCGATTTTGAGTCAGTAAGCATAAATGAACATAACTTAGTATTGGACTGAGCAATTTCTAAGCTAATTTCCTGCAAATGCCGCCACTGGAATGTCCCACCAGACCACGGTACAGAAACGCCATCTATGCTACAATTAGGGCCCGTTTACTGCTATTTTTCTGAAAAAGGCTACCTCTAGACTGACAGCTCTGCTCTTAGCATGGGACCGCCTAAAACTGTATTTTTGCGTCTGGGATTCTTTCTTTTAAAGTCTGAGGGAATGGGGAAACAAAGGAAGCTCGGGGTCCTGCCAGTAAAGACAGACACGATCCATGTTGGAATTGGGAGGACATACATGATAACATTGGGGACGCCTCACTTCAAAACTCTAAAGATTTGGTGACGTCACAATGTGATGAAAAGGTAATGAAAGTCAGATTAGAAAAAAGTTAGGATCGCTAGTTTAACTTTATTAATATAAGGGAGTATTGGATTTGACTAATTGTAGGGCTGGGCTTTTGAATAGTTACAGACTTTTTCAATAGGATTGTGCCATTATAAAATGTTTCTGTGAATCAGGCCCTGAGACTTACATCTTGGAAAAACAAGTACCTCACTTCAAAGATCCAGAGAGGACTTCAAAAAGAGACTCAGGCATCTAACACATACATGCCTCATTGCATCACCAGTGACACGGCTTTCTCCCTGCCTTGTATACTGTTTTCCCACTGTTTGGGCCCCTGACAAGTGGAGCGTGTTGGGGATTTTGGAGCACCCAGCAAGCAGAAGAGCTCTGGCACTGAACCTCTGCTTTGCTGGGCTCTTGAGGGTTTACTCTGACCTGTGTAATGAATCCTGTGGTGTCATCACTGATTCCCTGTCAGGGATCTCCTCCTGCATTGCCAGGGGATGGCAGCGGCTACCTGATCCTCACCCTGGGAGTTGTATTATGAGAGAGGTTCATGTGGGAGGAGACGGCTGTCAGGGGGAAATGGTGACCCCATCAGGAGAGATGCTGTATTCTTCCCTTTCTGGGGAAGAAAACCCCATAATCCCTAGGTTCTTGATGGCCTGTTGTCACTATATAAATCCCTCTCATTGTTAAACCCAGAAACCCCTTTCTGAAAATTACTCTAGCCAAAATACCATTCATATCTCATACATACATTTAGCATCTGTCTCAAATGTTTTTTCAAATAAAAACCCTAACCAATATCACTTTGGGAATCATAGAAAACCTATGGACTCCAAATCCCATAAAGCCTCAAGTACTGAGACGAGGAGGAGGAAGGAGTCAATGCAGACTAGAAAAAAAAAAAGCTAACCATGCGGACTAGTGCTTATGATGCATCACAAGTGCGCAGGACATTTAAAAATGGTGCCTGCACTTTGGAAAGCAGGAGAGCAAAAGAAGAATGTAGATCCGGAGAAGCAGGCAGCACGGCGAAGGACCGTGCTGGAGAACACAGGCATTTCCCGGCTGACGCTCGTGAACACCTACCAGTGTGACGGGAGGCCAAGAGAGAGGCAGCAGGCACTACGGGAGGACGGCGTGAGTACCGGCAGCAGCAGCAGAGCTACCAGAGGGGGTAAGCGCGGCACGGTCAAGAGTGCTGGAGGAGGGTCTGCAGTGCATCAGGTGATCCACCAAAACACTCAAAAGAAGCTAAAGAGAATCTTCTTTGGAACATCTTATCGGAACAAGATCCTTTTTGTGAACTCATTGCAGAGAAAGTCTAGGAAATGCTAAATGGTATGGGACATATTCTTTGGACAGGATCTTGCTGAGTCTGGCATAAAGACCTAAAGCAATTGTTGTATGAAAGAGACACTTTTTTCCACCCTTAAGGAACTGTTGTTTGAAAAAGACACTTTTGCCATCCTACCTGAAATATCCAAAGGAATGGAACCACCCTCTGGATCTAAGGGTTTCTCTCTGGAAAAGTCTATTTCTGATGGATTTATCTACTTGCTTTAATTGTGAACACGGTTTGGCCAAACATAGGTCAGAGACATTTTCCTTACACTGTTAGTTGTTTCTTTTCAGTGCGAGGGTCAGATTGAGTATGTTTTGGACACAAAGACAGTTTGCAAATGTTGACAACTTGACAGAGACTGATCTTTAATTTTAGTTTCCTAGGCAGGGAAACTCTCTTTAGGATAGGGACTTTTATTTTAATAAAGTGGACTGTTAATGGAAATATTACCACTTTGTGCCCGCGTTTCTTTTCTGACCCTTCACACCTGTCTGAAAGTCCTGTCTTGAGCCCTGGGAATCCCAGCGCACACTCTGAACCTGTGCCTTGCTGGGCTCTTGAGGGTTTACTCTGACCTGTCTGAAGGGCATGTCTTGAACGAGGGAAATGCAAGCACTCACTCTGAGCCTCTGGTTTGCTGAGCTCTTACCTACTACACCTGTATGAAGAAATTAGGCTCATTACGCCCCTTGTTGAACCATCCGAATTGTTTCCAAACTGTATTATTTTTCTTGTCTTCTTTCTGAATGATGTTTTGAAGGATCAGCTTGTGTGGACATTGTCTCGGGAGGATAGCTCAGTGGCAACGTGCTTGCCTTGGAAGCAATACGACACAGAGCAAAACAGGTTCGATCCCCGGGTCCGCACTTAGAAACCTCTGAGTATTAATCGTGTTATGAATAACCTATCATATCATATCATTCCATCCCTGGAATGACTGTTGTTCCTGCTATGCTAGTGGTATCTAGCTAAATAGGTTCACTCCATTGCTTCTTGACTGCTTACCCCTACCGTGCACACCAAAGCATCTCACTAAGAGTGCAGTCTGAACTCGGCCATTACTACACAAGGGTGTAAAGGCTTAAAGTTGCTGTTGGAACATTTCTTTGCAGTTCCACTGATCAAACTTCGCCAATGTAGGTCTTTGGACAGTCCCACCTCTCTGCCTGACGGTTGCCTCTCAGAAAAGTGTCCATTTTGTAAATGGTTTCAAGATAAAATATTGTATTTACAAATCCTATTGCCTGCTGGAGCTACCGAAATAGGGTGCCCCTTAATGCCTTATTTTAGCGTGTTTGTGGACACATAGAAAGAGTTAACAAGCATTGCCAATGCCAACAGATTTGACTTTTGTGTAGGCATTGAAAAGGCATTTGTCAGGCACTGCTGTAGTGGTATTAACTAACCATCGATGGAAGCAACTGCAAACCGGAGTGTGTACGTGGCCATATAACAGCAGTGCCTTGCACATGCCTAACACTTATACACAAGCCAAAAGGGTTGGCTTTGCCAATTCATGTTTTTAACAAGACTTCAGTAAAGGACCCACATTGTGCTTGGCTGAAGGCAGACCTGGTTAAGACAGTTTTATTACATCAATAATGTGTTTACAGCTCAAATGAAGTCATTAGCTCTCAGAAGACTGCTTTTAAAAAAAAACACTGGCAGGCATTTCGAGCACACAGTTTGATGGCAAGGCTTGCTAAAGATAGCACAAAGAGATCGCAAGAGGATATGTTTTGTGTCGATGGTCAGGAAGTTGGTGGTAATGGCCAAAGGGATAAGCACTACCATGGGCAGACAATGGGTGGATAAATAACCAAACAACAACTAAAAGCTTTGTATCCCCCCGCTCATATGCCATTTCTCCCACCTGTACTCTAAAACAATAGTTTTGGCTTATAGTATAGTCACCAATTAGGAACACAATTGAGCTGCTGCGCCAGTGTGTGTTTGGCACATGCATAAAATGAAACCTTGCAGAATCTTGAATTATCTTAGTTAATGACTGTTTCTGGTGAGAGTTACTTTTTTAAAGATTGCACACATTTTTGCCTTGAGTGCATCTTAAAAAACTCTTCTGAAGAAATTAAATTAGGAGGTTGCAGGGTAAGGCAGGAGCTTCCCAGTCTTGGCAAACAATATGCTTCTACGTCCACCCCAAGGCATCTTGGCGCTAAGCAGAGTCCACTCAGCAGCCCATACTCTTAGTAGGCCTTTAGACTCAAGGGAAAGGAGCGGCAGATTGGAGACATAGGGGCGAAACTTCCTCTGCAAATATTCAGCGCCACCTTGGCCATCAAAGGCTTGGTGCACTATGCACATAGATTTCAATTGAACTCTGAGCCACGGGTACCCAATGAAGCTTCCATAGAGCTGGAGAGATGGACATACGATAAGGATTACCTGCCACCAGTCTGGCTGCAACATTCTGCAGTACTTGTAGGCGGTGGATCAGATATAAAGGCTGAGGTACAGTAATCCAAGACACTCAGCCAACCAACCTGAGAGCTTCCTCACAAGAAGTCCCCAGGGATCCGTTGGTCAGTTGGTCAGGGAAGGGCCATCACTCTTGGATTCCCCCCCTTTTGGGGACTGTGGGGAGGGCATCCGAAGGCAAGACATGGTATTCCCCGAGTTCCGTGCCCCAATCCATCCTACCCTCCCACTCTGTCTATGGGATACTGTCACCCAAGTCCCGTTTTATCCCTTGACGTTCCCTCAGAAAAGGGAAGATAAAACAGGAGACCAAACCCTTTCATAACCCTTGACACTAACCTTGTCTCTCCTTCCTCAAAACCCAGAGAACATACTATAAACCCAAATAAAGACAGATGGAAAACATCACCCAAGAAAGCCAACTCTACCTCAGCCTTTATGAGGTATTTTCAATCTTATCCCATCTCCCGCTCCTCATTTACAACATGTACTGAGACGAGGAAGAATCAACCGGAAGCATGAGGATTACCCATAGAAACAACATAGGAATACAAAGTGAGCCCTACCCATCTAACACCTTTGAATTTTCCAACTATTAGAGTCCGACAAGGCCAGGCACTTTTCGCCAATTGTGCACACGTGACTCAACTTGACTCCACTGAGGACTATAAAAGGTGTGGTTCTGCACAGGTGAAAGCACGAGATGGAGATGCAGTGTGGAGCATGGCAGCCAAGCAGCAGAAGGAAGAAGTGAGGAAGACTGGGAGAACCTGGAAAAAGAACGGGTGCTGGGATGCCGACCCGATTTGAGGGGGTGCAGCGTGGTTAGGGAACGTGTCTCCAAGGAGCCGGAGCAAGGTACTCGACTGCAAGCTGCTGGCTGTGTTTGCTTGTTCCCTTGGGGCGTGTGCCAGTCCCAAGGGTGCCAGAGGGGCAGGTGGAGAGACCCTCACCTCGCCCCAAACAGGAGGAAGACCGCTTGCCAGCGCTATGCTCACCGGTGAGTTTCACAAGAAAGGAAGAGAAACTCAATAGTGGGCGGGTGGCTGGGGCGGAACTGAAACATTGTTGCAAATGGCATAAAAGTAAAGCAAGGAAAGAAGACAGAAAGGAAGAAAGGTTGAATGCGCTAGACGTGCAGAGTTAAAGGGAGAAATTAACTTTAAATGTGAAAGGCGCTAGAAGCATGGAAACAAGAAAAGTGAAAGTAACAGAGAGGCTGTCAGCGACCCGAAAGCAAGGAAAGGGTGCAAGCGACCAGAAAGCAAGGAAATGGTGTGAGTGAACACGATAAGTTATTGGAAGCTGAACCTTTGTGTGTTGCAAATCGGGTGGGGGGGGCTAAGCTTGGGGAGGGGAACCCAGAGAGGCCCACTAAGGCTGAATATTTATTTTTCAAACAAAGAGGCATAAGCTTGGGGAAGGGAACCTGAAAAGCCTATGAGGAACTGTGTTGTATTCTGTTTGAAACTTTCAAAAATTGAAGGGGGAATGGAATCCAAAGGAACCAGAGACCTTGAAAGTTGTTTGAAAATATTGCAAGAATCGTGTGGAGAAGTTTTCACGAACAATCCTTTTTGATTGTGCTAATTTTTATGACATTGGCAGAACTACGCCTGGTGAGAAAATCCCCTAAAACCAGCCTTGGTTTATATTTCTCTTTGGAACCACTATTTTCTTTTAAGAAGTCTTCCTACCACACTTGTCAAAGAGTGAGGCAAGCATAGGTTTAGACACAGACAGATTTTGTTTTGGACATCAACGGGCCTTAGAAACATCAGTTGAGAGAACAGTCCCTTTAGAGTTAGGCCCAGTTAGGTATTACACCAACCCCAGAACTTTATTAAATAAAGGTTTTCAAACTGTTACTTTTGAGTCTGTCTCTCTTGATACCATGCATGTCTCACACTTCGTTCCATGCAGCTTTGAAATTGCAAAGCTCTTCCCTCAGCCATAGTGGATCATTCCCCCCAGAGGGGCTTCTTACTAGTTTTGATGACTTTTCCAGAGGTTTCCACGTGTGGTCATTACTGTTACAGTATGCAGAAATGTTGGTAATCTTCCTGATTATGCAAACACTGCCATAGATTATGCGAAAAATCTGGCTTTAGACCCGGCCAAGACACAATCAGCACTACTTGATTTAAAAACCAGCTGGACGGGGGCGCTGTTGCGCACGATGAAGATGGCCACCTAGGTGGTAGGCTCTGCAGCCCGGGACCTCTTCACAACACATCACTTCCTCCAGGCATACATGCTGTGAACATCAAGGAGTGATCTATACAGTGGAACGTATTTGCTCCGGTTTGTTGAATTTTGGTGGCTGTGCTATGCCTGGACCGCTACTACGCCGTGCTCCTGCTGGAACAAACTTCTGTTGCCGAAAGGCCCGCTCTGCTTGCCCACCACACCCGTCACTGTTGACGGCCCCGGCGGACATATGCAGCTGTGACCGCCGCTGCTGATGCAGTACTTTGTTGGCAACGACACTGCTGGGGGCTGGCCTCATGTATGGCACCACAGATTCAACTACGGCGTATTGCCATGACCGGGCCCAGAGATCACACACTCTGCTGTGCCTGTCCCACAGGGCTGCTTAACGGAGGGTGGTCCTCTGTTGTCCCTTGGCCGAAACAGTCCTGGCTGACCTTGCGCCCTGGTCCTGGCTGGCGCGTGCTAGCTCTGTGGAGGGCCTGATCTGCTCTGACACTGGGTCCAGTGGTGTTGACCGCCCCAGCTGTCACACGTGGCCAGGTCCCATCTACTTTTGATCTTTGCTGGGGTTCCCTCGGCCCTGGCCCATCCTCTACCCGTCCTTCACCGGTGCCACACTGACCTCAGTAATGCGTTACACGGCCGGAGCGGGGGCCTGAGGGGCATACCTACTTCGGTGCCTGGCCAGTGGTGGCAGTATTGGAGGTGGCCCTCTGCTGATGGAGTCTTCCCGGCCTGCGTCACATACTTCTCCTCCTGACGGCGTCTGCCTCCTGCAGGGTCCTGGATGTTTGCCCGGACTCTGTGAGCAGACTGCCCCTGATCCAGGTTCACCCCCAGCTAGCCTGCAACTGGCCATGGACGGGTCATGCCTCCTTGGTCTGTAGCACCTGAGCGCACCCTGGCATCATCATCTGCGGTGAGTGCACACAGCGCTGCAGGGACCCTCTGTCCACTGCACTGAATGGGGAGTTGTATAGCCCCATCCCTACTTGGGGTGTTCTGAGGCACCTATCCCACTGGCTGTGGACACACCAAAGAAGCTCCCGGAGGTCCTCCCCAGCGCTCCCTGTGCTTGGCGCATGCAGATGCCACCTCAGTACTTGCCATGCAGACACTGGTGGTGGTAATACCCCTCGACTGATGGTGGTTGCTGGGAGGCGTGGTTAAGTGGGATCTGGCTGCTGCTCGGATCATCTCCTTCCTCACTTGTTTAAGGCTTCACCCTAGCTGCCACATCAGTCATCTCTGGGCCCCACTACGTCCCAGGCCAGTCTGCCCCTCCTTTACACTACTACTTCTGCGGGGGATATTGGTCGCAGAGGCTCCTGGGTGCATTCACAAAGCCATCCCGTGCAATTTCAAGACAACCTTGCTTGATCACTGCAACCGCGTCATCCTGCACACCCCTTGCGAGGCAATCCCCAGCTTGTAGATTTTTGTGTAGCCTTCTTTCAGCACAATCCGTTGGACCCTCCTGGTATACTGCCCCATCCCCATGGCCAAAGGTGGAGGCAAGAAACAAAGTTCAATAAATCTATACACTAAGGCCGCACCTAAGATCCAGGAAGGAGCTGAGGGGGTCGGCAGCAAACCCTTAGCGCTGGAGCAACCTACAGAACTACAGCGCATGATGGATTATATGCATGAGGGGCTTACTGCCCTACACTCCAAGCTGGATGATAGGAGTGGCACCATCAATGCTATAAAGTCTCAAATGGAAAAGACTGATGCACGGGTTAAGGAGGTCGAGAACAGAGTGGGGAAAACAGGACGACATCACAGCACTGAGGGCAGATGTATCCTATACTCACTCAGCAGGTGCAGTCCATCAGTAGGAAAAATGAAGACTTCGAGTCCTGCTCGAGACGCAACAACCTACGCCTCATACTTTTGTGTTTTGCAAATCGGGGGGGCCCAAGCTTGGGGAGGGGAACCATGAGAGGCCCACATAGGCTGAATATTTATTTTTGAAACAAAGAGGCATAATATCGGGGAAGGGAAACCGAGAAGCCTACGAGGAACTGTGTTGTATTCTCTTTTATAAAGTCTTAAATGGAAAAGAAAGATGCACGGTTTAAGGAGGTCGAGACCAGAGTGGGGAAAACGGAGGACGACATTGCAGCACTGAGGGCAGATGTATCCTATCCTCACTCACTAGGCAGGTGCAGTCCATCAGTAGGAAAAATGAAGACCTCGAGTCCTGCTCGAGACGCAACAACCTACGCCTCATACTTTCGTGTATTGCAAATCGGGGGGGGCTAAGCTTGGGGAGGGGAACCATGAGAGGCCCACATAGGCGTTCTGGAGAACAGTCTAGACGGCCCTATGAAAGACTGTGTTGAACATACTCTGTTTACCATGCTGGATGATAATAAACGTTCGCCACAATTTGCTATTGAGCACGCCCACCGTTCTATCGTGACAGGGATGCTTTGTTGAGGTCGGCCAGGGCTAAGGGAGAGCTAATGCTTGGCTTTAGCAGGATCCACCTGTATCCTGATTTTTCCATTATGATACAAAAAGAGCGAAAATTCTTCTTGATTGTAAAAAAGAGGCTCCACGACCTGGGGGGTCAAATTTGCTATTCATGTACCCAGCCAAGCTCAGGGTCGAACATGCTGGGAAGGTATACTTCTTCACAATACCGGAGGAGGCCGTAAAATTCCTGGAAGACTATTTCCCTGGAGGACTCGTGTATGTCAGGATTACTCAAATACCCCATGCAATCATCTGTTGGGGAATTGGTTCTGGAACTCATTGTGGTTTTACTGCTTGCACAATATACTTGTTAATTCACTCTGCTATTACAATATGCTATTACAATATGCCGTACATGCACTATTCACTTGTATTAAATATGTAACGTTCTGTTGTGATGTAGGCCGGGCTGTACCCGGTGCGCAGCCCCCCATGCAAAGCTGCATCGACTGTTGGGTTGGTGGGTATTGGGGTAGAGTATTGGGTATTCATCCCTCTGATTGGGAGAAGGATGGAGCCGGTGGGGGCGGGGCAAATCGGAGAGTTGGAGGGAGATAAACAAAATGTGTTAGACATGTGGGTTTGGTTCACGGAATGGCAGTATCCCAATAGTGCTAGCTGTACCAGATGCTTATATTCTGCTCACTCTGTGCCCGAGACCAGATTGGTGCACAGATTAGATGGCGGATAAAACTCTGGGCTTTATGAGCTGGAATGTGCAGGGATTTGGTAACCCTGTGAAAATGCACAAGCTCCAACTGTACGTCCAGCGACATGGAATTCAGTTTCTCTTTTTGCAGGAGACACGTGCTCTGGCAAAGGGGTGCAAAGTCCTGGGGTACGCAACACCACCATATGATCTACTCCTCTCAAAGCCGTGGTGTCCTGACTCTTATTCATAAAACTATTCCAGATGTACACAAATCGTGACATATAGACTCGATGGGCCACTATGTTGTAACACATGGGGTACTAATGGGCCAGGAAATAGCCATGATGAACGCATACGGCCCAAACAACGATGACCCAGACTTACTCCCAGCTCACAGACCTGCTAGCACTGTACCCCCTAGTGCCCATACTGAGGGTGGAGATTTCAACATGATTATGGGCACCAATTTTGAAAGATCTGGATGTAGGGCCTGTCAGCTGTCCAGGGCTTCCCGTGCGATAATTGAAGGCCGGACCAGACTGGGCATGGTGGATGCATGGAGGCTACTGCACCCTTCAACCCGTGCATACTCCTTTTATTCCATGGTGCATGATTCTCACTCTCGTATTGACATGTGGCTGATATCCGATACTCTCACCTGCAATATCAAAAGGGCTGGCATTCTGCCCAGAACCTTCTCTGACCACTTGCCTGTTCCATTGTCACTTGCTTTTGGGGCGGCTGCTGGGGAGAGATGCTCGTGGAGACTCAAGGCACTGGCGCTGACAGATCTTGTGTTCGCGGCAGAGATGGAGAAATGCGTTGAGGAATACTTTGTGATTAATACAGGCTCGGTTGATGCCCAGGCTTCCCTATGGGATGCCTTTTAGGAATATATCCGGGGCATGGCCATGGCTAAGGAAGTCGGCCTTCTTAAAGTGATATGTAGAAATATCAAAGCATGCAAAGATACCCTTAGCCGACTTGAGATGCATTATGCAACGGTTTCAGTTCCGGTCACACTCTGTGACATACAAAAGGAGCTTGATAACTTCAGGGAGCATGCAGACAGAGAACGAAAGTTCTTAGATGACCCTGGTATGGCAAGGACGTATGGCGAGGGAGAGCGCCCCGGTAGACTCCTGGCCAGAGAAGTAGGGCTCAAGGGAGGGAGCCAACATTTTCCAGCAATCCGTGATATGTCCGGAGCGATTGTGCACTCGACGTCTGATGTGAACCAGGCATTTCACTCCTTCTACGTCGCACTCTACGCAAACTCTAATGATAGATCTGTCCCTGAGGTTGAATCCTTCCTTGAGGGTCTGCCACTTTCCATTCTGTCCGACGAGGCGAAGGAGACACTTGATGATTTCTGATGTCCAGGGACGAAATGGATCGAGCTATTGATGCTTTTCCGTCCTTTAATGCACCTGGCCCGACGGTCTGACGATAGAGTTTTATAAACACTTTAAATCTCTCCTAGTCCCTCAACTGCCCACTCTACGGGAGGAAACCTGTACACTAGGGGTTCTCCCTCCTACACTATGAGAGGCAGTCATTATTGTATTGCTCAAACCTGATAAACCGGCACCAAGTTGTGCCTCCTATCGGCCCTTGTCACTAACCAATTCAGAGGTGAAGATATTGGCTAAAATATTGGCCCCCCGACTTGCCCCGTATACGTCATATATAGTCCACCCCGACCAGTCGGATTTTGTTCCTGGCCGCTCCATAGCTTTAAACTTGAGGCTCCATTTCAATATCCTGGCCCAGATGGACCCGGTGCGTGAGTGGTGACGGCTACACTTGATATCCAGAAGGCCTTTGTATCTGTGTCCTGGCAATTCCTCTGGGCGTGCTTGAAAAATGCAACTTCGGTGCGAGTTTTATCTTGTGGATGCAGTTGCTTTATACACTTCCAGTTACTAGGGTCTGCACTAATGGGTGGCTCATGGATTCTATTCTCCATCTGTAGGGGGACTCGACAGGGCTGCCCGTTCTCTCCCTTGATCTTCCCCATCGTGATGGAACCTCTAACTGATCTGATCTGGCATAGACATTCTCAAAGAGGGATCAGGCTAACAGGCACACCTGTGATCATCTTGCTATAAGCAGATGATGCTTTACTGTTTGTGTGAAACCCGAAGATCCATCTAGCACTGATCCTACACGATATCCTTGCCTTTGGCGCCCTGTGTGGCCTGAAGCTGAACTGCGCTAAATCCAAACTTTTCCCGCTGACAGATGTCACTGTTGCACCTCGTTCACCCCATGGGATTCGCTTGGGCACATCAGGCGGTTAAATATCTGGGTGTCACTGTGACATGACAGCGGGCCTCTCTATGGCATATACATCCTCCCACTCTCGCACGAGTTGCGCAACTAGGCGAAACTTCCCCTTACTGTTGCGGGTAGAGTGGCACTCTTGAAAATGGTCGCATTACCTAAACTTCTGTATTATTTCTTGAACGTTACAATTTGTCCAGGTGACGAATTTTTCAAGACACTGAGAGGCGAAATTAAAAACTTCATGTGGCACTCGGGTGCAGTGAGGCTCAAGTGGGAAACGCTGACTAGACCCTACAAGCAAGGTGGCTTGGCTGCCCCAGATTTAGTGAAATATTGGATTGCTGCTCAGGCACAATTTGCAGTCTACTGGTTCGGCAACGACCCCCCCCTCTACCGCATGTCAAGATTGAGCGACTTGTGGCTGTTACACGCAATGTGAAACCACTGGTTCGGCCACCACGTTGGAGCTGTTCTGGTGGCGCTGATCCTGTCGGTGCGCCTGCACTTGCATGGGGCACGATATGGGAACTGGTGGACAACCCCCAACCATTCCACAGGGGCCTCCCACTATGGAATTGACTTCCAACATTCCCCAAACAGGCAAGGGACTTGCTGCCAAATGGCGCAGGAGCGATGTGCCACGCAGGTGAGGATTGTGACATGGGATCTCTAGTGGAAGGGTACGACCTGCCGGGGTCCACCAGGAGTTTGCAGTCCAGTTGGTGGCAGTATGCTGGCCTGAGACGCGCGATCCTTGCTACATGGACAGAATTCCCCACACAACCCCCAGCCGATCCCCTCCTTGGTTTGGTGCTAGAGGGTTCCTCGGCTCGTAGCCGGATAACCATAATATATCATTTGCTGCAAGACCGAGCCAATAAACCACTTACTAAGCTTCAAGCATCCTGTGGTACAGACTTTGGTATAGATATTACTGATGAGAACTGGGAGACAATGTGCTTACAGACACACATTGTCACTCAACTCCAGATTCCGCTTGATACCATTCAAACAGTCACACAGATTTCATTACACTATAGCTTAGCCTATTTTCATCAAGTTGCTCTTCCCTGTGTCCAAGATGCAACTCCCACAGAGCTCGCTAACTACACATGATATGGGACTGTTCGAATTTGAAGGAGTTCTGGAATGGGGTCTGCAACGTAGTATCTAAAATGTTTGGTTGCATAGTTGAGCCTAGCCCCTTGGCCTGATTATTTCACAAATGTGAAGGGCTCCAACCACAATACCACAGACTGGCTAGTTTATGTATGATCCTTGCTGTGCAAAGTATACTCTTGTTGTGGCTGAGGCTCTTATGCCCCTCCGTGGGGACGTGGTTACAGGCTGTTACATGGGCATCCGATCAGGAGGAGCAGTGGAGATAGCTTCAGCCCATCCAGTGCAAACCTGTCGACCCATGTCCCCCCTTCCGCAGTTACTTCCAGCAGCTGCGGGACAATGAGCCGGGTGCCATGGATTTGTGATGCGTTTCTCTAGTCATACATGCATTGCTGTCTGGCCCGCACTGGGCACTTGTAATTGATAAGCCCGACCTTCCATGATGGTACTGTACTTAATGCAGCTGTATGTTGTGCATCACTGTTCGACGCTGCAGTCCGGTTTTGCTGTTGTAATGTCAAACAGTCAATAAACAAAGTTAAAAAAAAATTAAAAACTGCTGGATGAACTTAGGGACTTGGCAAGCCGGCACTTCTTCTCCTCCTAGACTTGTCAGCTTCCTTCGACTTAGTGGACCACAACACTCTCTGCCACCACCTCTGCCAACTTCTCACCAAAAAGCCACAGCCTGGATCACCTCATTCCTAGAAGGAAGAGCAATGAGAATTTTTTCAGAACAGGCCTGTGCCACCCCAGCCACCATCCACTGCAGAGTTCCACAGGGCTTGTGCATCTCACCCACACTTTACAATGTCTTCACAAGACCACTGTTCAACATCCAAGATTCCATCGGCATATGCTACACCAACTATGCCGATGACATACAAGTCCTACTCCCCTCACCGGTAACTACGACTCCGAAACCAATACCCTCAATACAGCCTACTTCACCATCCAGGACTGGATGGCTGAGAACTCGCTGTGCCTCAATTTTATTTATTTATTTATTTATCAGTGGAGACAAAACAGAAATACTTCTGGTTGGACCACAAGAAACTCTCAAAAAGCTCAGCAGCCAATACACTGCATTCACCATAGACAACATACATATCCCTGTATCCTCTTCAGTCAAAACCTCCTCTTCAGTCAAAACCTCCTCTTCAGTCAAAACCTTAGGAGTCCACCTTGACCCCACCCTCTCGATGTCCCGGCAGGTCAATGCCTTCGCATCCTCTGCTGCCTACGCAACCAAACTACTCAATGCTGCAAAACCCTACCTGTCCACCGAGAACTGCATCACTATTGCCAGAGCCATCATTGGGTCAAAACTAGACTACTTTAATGTCCTTTTCGCTGGCACCTCCTCAAAAAACCTAATGAAACTAGAAATCATCCAGAATAATGCACTCCGAGCTGCCCTGAGCATTCCCAAAAGGGACCACATAAGCGCAGCAAGGCATAATGCCCAGTGGCTCCTCATCGGAGAACACATCCTTTTAAAAATGCTAGCCATCACGCATAAGTGTATTGCCAACGCAGCCCCCATTACCTCACCAACAAGGTAACGAAGGCAAGCTCATTCAGACCCACCAGAACACCCTACTCCCATTGTCTCATGCTGCCCAAAGTCAAATGTACCAAAGCAGGGGGGGGGCTAGCTTCCCCTTTATCTTTATTGCAGCCAGACATTGGAACTCCCTGCCAACTTCTTTCAGAGCAGAACCCTCTAACTATACATTACGGAAAGCTCTCGAACTTGGTTGTTCACCTAAAACCATGTATACACCCTCCTCTCTCGCACCCCCTTCTCCTGTTCCCATGTAACTATGTATAACCCATACCTGAAATTTTGCAAGCATTCTAATGTATTCTTAAGCACTCTACTGTACTCTGTAACAGCGCCTCGATGCCCACAGGATGTGGTGCGCTTTATAAATTAATACAATAAATAAATACGAATATTTATAAACCCTGGGCATGGTATGGGATGCCGAACTGTCCAGGTCACACTGATTCAGTCTTCTTGTGGGTTGATCACGAAACTTCTTTGTAACATTTGTCCTTTTCTCTCTCATGAGAACCTTGCCACATTGGCTGCTGTCCTTATTATGCCAGTCCGATAGCACAGCAAGTAAATCGCTCGCTTTGACATCTGTGCAGAGCCTGCTAACGCAGGTTTGAATCCCGGCAGGGCCAAACTCAGCCTTTCATCCTTCCGAGGTCGATAAATGAGCACCACACACCGTGGGTAGTATTAACACACGCCTGGACTAGTGCAATAGCTTGCTTAGTGGTTGTGCACATTCTTCTAAAGCAGCACTCACAGAAGGGGGCACTTAGGATAGTCTCAGGTCTGGCCGGGCGAGCGCATGTTACCTCGGCGAGGCAAGGCCTACATTGTCTGCCCGTAAAACTCAGAATAGGGCATAAAGTTCTGACTCTCAAACGCAAGCGCGTAATGAACACGGCACCCCAGTACCTTAGAACTTGCCTTCAACTTCAGGCGTCATCCCGCCTACTTAGGCACCAATACCTTATGAGATTGGTTAAACCCATATTTAAACACGTAAAAGCAGGCAGACGTAGTTTTAGGGTGCAAGGCCCCGACCTGTGGCATCTGCTTCCGTTGGATCTCAGAGCTGTGGATACAACCATGAAATTTAAAAAGGAGTTAAAGACACTCCTGTTCAACCTTCCGCCTGACTAGGTACTATTGCCTGATTCTCCCGAAGCTGGTTTTGTCTGACTCAGAGTTTCGCCCCTGGTATCTCTCCTCCTCCGGTTTTTAATGCTATTTGTTCTGGCTGTTTGTTTTTTGTGTCTTATGTGTGCACGCCCTGAGGCCCATGGGCGTGTGGCATGATGATATAAGAATTTTTAATAATTAAAAATGGTGTTTCGTGAAATACGGCATGAGGCATTTCAGAACATGTGCATTTTCCATCCCTGTTTGAGAAATGGAAATGGATTGTGTAAAGTAGCGGCTCATAACCGAATGTAACATAATTGACAGAAGCGTGCCCTGGCTGGCTCTGGAATCCCCTTGAACGAAAGAGTTATCTCGAAATATATTGACTGAGTGAACTTAAATGTGTTTGTATTGGTGGAAATTAATGAGTGCTCTACTTTGAAAGGGTTTGAGAAGGATTTTCCTACCTAGGTACTGGCCAATTCCCCTAGTTTTGTGCTGCAGGCAAAGTACCCAGGTCTGGGGGTCTTCTTGGTGGGGAATTCAGTCGTGTTTCTATAGGTATTAATGCAATCCTGCTGGCTTGAAATCATACATTTGAAAAGAAGTGAGAACCCTCACTTTCTGACTCCTATTGTTTCACTATGCACACCTTCTGTCAATCTTGATGGGCGTGTTACCGCACCGGAAGTGTTTTTCTAGCATTCAGTTGTCGCACCTATTGTCTAAACCTCCTTTTCCTTTCACCTCACACTCAACCCTTTTCTTTCTCATCCCAAATACGCCACCTCTCCAACAAGGTCAGGTCAGGTGCCATGAGATCACTATGGTGCCGATGGTCACAGTATAAATACGGAATAACATAACAATCCACACACTCCTGTTGGACTTCCACTCCTTTCCACCCTTGTGCTTTATTTAAAATATTTCTTCCATATTTTGATGTTGTTATCGAAGGCAATGATTTGCTTTTAAGGGAGTTTTATTTAATTTTTTCTATGCGTTTATTTATTTGGCCATTCCTACCCCCAATGATTTTGCTAGGTCTGGAAAAGATCTGGGGCTACGCTAATGTCAGACTATCGGGACTCAGGGCTAGCTAGCCTTTTGGCTGTAGCCCCTGAGCTTCTATCTGGGGCTACAACCAAAAGACCCAGGACACAGCCCCCCCTAGCAACACCTCTGTGCCCCCCCTTTCAATTTTTTGACATAATAGCATTTTAGTTGTACATGTATGTTATTTATTATACATTGGACCACATTAGGAGTGAGGCGGTAAGCGGTTAATGGCGTCGGTAAAGGTGCCAGCGCCGTTAACCCTGCACCGCCTCATTACGAGGTTCCCTCGCAGGACTCGCTCTGGACGTCTGGTCAGACTAGACGTCCTTTGCGGATCCCGCGAGGGGACCACCATGCTAACAACGGGCCTGTCATGGGCCCATTGTTAGCATGCTCCCCATTCCCATTGAGCCCTCTGGGGGCTCAAATGGGAATGGTGATGGTCTGGGTTCCCTGAATGGGGAAATACCGGGCCCCCCAAAGTCAGAATGGCCCGGTATTTCCCCATTCAGAGACCACGGACCCGGACTCGAGTTTGGCCTTATTAAGGGCATGGCTACCTCCAAACTCGAAATGAGGCCCATTGTGTTATATCATGATGTTATGTTTTTATATGTCATAATTTTGTACAAGGGTTGTGAAGCAACAGAAAGGTGGCATATACCTAATACACGATAACGGCACATGGTTGAAGAAAAGGGCCACATCACCCATTGTACACCTGCAAAAGTAGAATATACAAACCATCTGAATCTATGATTACCCTGCTGCCCTCTATTAACAGGATGAGGAAACTGCACAACACAGGTTGGGAGGGTTAGTCAAGGACGGACTATGCAGATTAAATCCCAGAAGAGCCAAGCAAGAGGCCAAGGACAATCCAACTTCCCAGCCCAGGGCTTTCCTACCAGTGGAGCCACAGACCAAAATATGCCCTCAGTTAAAAGTTATGGTGATTCCTCCAAGCTTTCCTGTCTATGGAGCATGGCCATTGTTGGTAGGGTGACCAGATTTTCAAAATAAAAATCTGTGACAGGCCACCAACATAAAAAAGGACCACAACTGTGGGCTGAGCTTGCATAAGTGCACACATATGTGGCAACACACTAAAATTGGGTTATTTTCAACTTGTCAATATTTTCAGGTTAAAGTAAAGCAAACCTTGCTATAATGGTAATTATTGCATGTATTAGATTTAGAACCCCCACCCCCATTCTGGCAAATATATTATCATATGGGCTGAAATCCTGTAGGTAACAGTGCCAAACACCTGGCTGCTTCTGTGAACTGTAGTGGTGGGATTACCTAGAAATGTCCGGGTTCGATGTTTGATGAGGCATAGCTGCAGCATCGAGAGCCAAGATGACAGTCTGAGCTGAGATGGAGCCATCATGCCACGTCAAACACTGGAAAAAAAATTGGTAACGGAGCTGTCAATTTCATCTGTAGCTGCAGAGCTAGTGCAGCTAGTCAGTGCCCAGTGGACTCAAGTTGTATGTTGTTGCAGTGGGTGCAGTAATCCTCGGCTGTGCAAGAAGCAGAGAGGAGTGCACAAACCCGTTAAAGTCCTGCTGGAGTTTAAAATGCTGCACATGGAATTGAAACGAACTGGAGCACCAGCATTTTTGAAGCTGGGGTTTCATCTCGGGAATCCCGGCAGGCCAATCTCGCATGCCCGGTGACATCAGGATCACTCGCGAGAAGCATGGAGGGCACTGCAGAAGGAACTGTAAGCATGCGCAGAGCCTCTAAGTCAAGTGCTCATGCTTACAAAGTGATCCATGGATTTGTCAACCGAGAAAACCCGGGACAGTGTTTTCTGACAATTCAAAAACTGGGACATGATTTTTAAACTTAAACTCTTGGGACGCCGGGACGACGAGTGAAATACCAGGACAGTCCCAGGAAAACCAGGACGTCTGGTCACCCTAAAATGGTCGCCATTTGGGGCCTATGGAGTAAGTGGGAGTACCTATGCCCACCTTTCATTCCAGTGGCTTATTTACCAATTCAACGGTAACACTTTGTAGAGGAGGAGCGAAGTACTTCTGCCGGAAGTCCCGCCCCCGATCTTCTGAAGGACGTTCCAGGAGAAGTGTGAAGATGAGTGAAAGAGGAGACTGGTGATGTCACATCAAGCAGAAATTATGCACCCAGAAGAGATGCCAATGAAGAAAGTATATAGACCTTATAGAATATGATGACGAAATAGCGAAATTAAGAAACATTTTGGGAGCAAAATGAAGATTGCACATGTGGAAAAGCACTGAAGAAAGTGCAAAACCATTTCACAAATGTACGGATGCAGTAAGGCAAGTAGACGAAATAATCATAAGGCTGGCTATACGTAGTGAATAGACTATATATGTGTGTATATTATTTTAGCAAAATTGGACCCCGTGAATGAAAGGGCTGAAAGTGTGGCGCAGCAGAATAAAACAAGCTGTAGGCAAAGGAAGAGTCGAGAAGGCTTGCATGGCCCACTGTCAAGAGTCTTGGCAGCCAAGAGCCTGATTATCTACCCGAGAAGATCCAAAGAAAGTAAGAAGTGAGTGGAGCTCCTGTTTGAGTTGTAATGGAAAAACACTAGAAGTGCCAGGTTTTCTTCATTTAATAGTATTAAATTCCACGAAGGAGCTCAAAATGTGGTCTCGAGTAACATGGTCAGATGAAAATAGACTTTGGAGCGAGCTACACCAAGACCAGGATATAAGGCCATGCCTTCACTCCCTTTAATTCTCAGGCCCACTGAGCCTTCGCAAGGCCAATTTCAAAGACTAATTGACTGCCAGACAGCACGAGTGATGATAGATGTTGGGCTAATTGGGTGGTGAGGCATGACCAGGCCAACCCCCTAACAACATTCCAGAAGGGTACAAGTGTGCCAACCAATTATTGAGGGCCACGTAGCAAGGAGCCCTATAGTTTGAGAGGCCAATAGAATGTTGTGCATTAGTCTGACATGGAAGATGACTTGTACTTGGGGTGGGCTTAGTTGTCCACCTGACCTTAGAGACCCAATCACGATCCCCGCCCTTATAGAAAGTATACATAGATGCTCTCTTTAAGCCTATCACAAACCCCCATAGGTTTTCTTATTTTGCCACGTAGTATGACGAATTTTTAGTATAAAGTTGTGCTTGTTTATGAAGTCTTGGGAGGATAGCTCAGGGGCAACGTGCTCGCCTTGGAAGCAAAACAACACAGAGCAACACCGGTTCGATGCCCGGGTCCACGCTTAGAAACCTCTGGGTATTAAGCATGTTATAAATAACCTATCATATCATATGTTTGAGAGACTCTTGACAGAGAATGCTGTGTGGCATTCGTTGATGTATGTTGTACTCCCTGTTTTAACAAGTATAATTAAAACAGTCGTACTTTTGCCAAACTTCCTGAGTCAGTCTGATTATTAATGTATGAGTAAGATCTGCATCCCCATCCATCTCAGATACTGTTACCTCGTCTTAAAGGACCTCCGAGTTCAGCGTGTTCACTCTTCTTCACCTGAAGCCAATCTGGTATCGCTCAGGGTGTGGGAGATCCTTTTATCAAACTCTCCTTTGTGTCCCACAGCACTCATTCTGCATACAGCCAATTCCTGGCTCTGAAACCTCAATCAGCAGGATTGGCAGGACCTCTGTGGCTATCAGCAGAAGGGAATCCATTATGATTATCTGGTGAGTAGCCTACACAACTCCTAGGAACTCTTGAGCACAGATCAAGGCCATTGTGCATCACAATGTGACTTTAACGTAAGGCTGCCACCACAATATTAACGACTAAAGTTCTACTCGCCAATAAGGGGGAAGCTGTTGTCCCTTCTTTTGTTTACATTTTCTTCTGGTGAAAACACTGAAAAATATACATTCATCCCAATGATCACTAATCATCCACGTTTGTGCAGCTCTCATTGCGAGTGGTAATTCCTTCTGAAAATGGTACACTGAATACTCGCTTTCGCAGAGTTTAGAAGCAAGACAACCCCTAGTATGAAGCACTACAGTAAAACATGGTTTAATTGCATTGTTTTGTAAACATCCTACCTACTTCAAGCATGTATGGCGAACACCAGTTATCTGGTCTTTAAATGGCATATAGGTCTGGTAATTCTCAAATACGGCCTGACAAGCGGAAATGGATTGAATGCATCTTGTATCTAACAAATGTGTATGTAATTTGAATGTGATTGCATGTTAAGTAAAGCAGATCCCTCAACTGTTGACAGTTGTCCTGTGGGTTGATAGATTTATACTTGTCCCCGTTCCACCTTTGGCGCTGCAACCCATAGAATATAGCTGAGACCTGTGAAATATTCATCCCAGCTGTCACATAGTTACTGTCAAAGCAAAGCAATCCACGCCACCTCGGAACACTCTTCATACTACGGTTATTATAAAGTCACTAAACTAGCCATCTCTGCCAAGGATTGATCAGTTTCTTGAAATTCTATTGCATATGCATGCAATTAAATGCTCTATTGATTTAATGTCTGTTCAGACTATGCTCTGCTGAAGAGCCATTAACTCACAGCACTTAGAAGCAATAACAATGGCAGTAAGGTGCTATACAAACATCAAGTAACATAACACAACTGAAGGGCGTGAGAATGTCTTAATGAGAACATCTGTTCACAAATTCGGGGGATTCCCCAACAAAGTGATGTCTCTTAGCTAGAGTGGATACGCCTGGGCACCCCTTTGTATTAAAGCCAGTGTGCTTTTCCAACATATCATTATGCATGCAGTATTTTACTTGTTGCTGACAAACTCATAATGAGGTTTCTTCTAGGGGGGAGTAGAAGGAAACCCCATTGCCACTGCTTCCTACCCAATTTGATAAGAGTTCTAAGCAACGGCCATGTGCTTCTCCCTGCGTGATACTCACTGTCCAGCCACCAATCAGAATACAGCATTCCATCTTGACATGCAAACCAATGCAATTCTTTTGGGGAGGCGGTGACATAGAGTAATTATACATCTCTGCGTAGATTGGACGAAAATTCATGCCCTTAGCACTCCGGCAGACCCGTTGAAGATTCAAGGAAGGCGGATGATCATAATACACCCTGATTGCATGCCTGACAGCAGCCGTTGGCGCGTGCAATGCCATGGCTCTGAAAACAGAACTTGCCACACACAACGGAAACGTTCAAAAAGGCAGGTCTTGTTTTCACGCCACTTCACCCTGCAATCGTTCCGCGTGATTCCAGTGAGGTCGAGCTCTTACTTTAACCAATGCCGGGAATGTACAGATTTCTGCCACATGCCGCCCAGAAGTAGGTCATTGAAAAGGGGAACTTTTTGCGTCAGGCAGAGCGGACATTAGTCAGCTGCATGCCTCCTTAGACGCAACACCAGGGGAAACGCTCTCGCCCTGTCATAACGGTGCCAGCCGCAGGAGTTTTTGGCACCCTGCAAGTGGCAACGCTGCCGTTGGAAACTAAAAACACAGCACGGCGAGCACCTGCGGATAGTGTGAATACTCTTCTACGAGGCTCAGTGAGACCACATGGGGCTCTTCCAGGGGGCGGGGGATATAAGCCCAATAATTATACATTTTCTAGCGGAGTTAGACCGCACTGCACGGTCGAAGAGTGAGTGAAAAAGAGAGAGAGAGAGACGGCTTGTTTATCTTCAGGGGAGTGTGGGTGATGCTCAAGTCCTGCGTCATTTGCGCCTCAGAAAAGTAAATATATTGTTTTCCTATTTTGTAGCATCCCCAGCCAATGACCGTACCTCCCGCCGAGCCCCCTCTTGTGTTGGCCTCGCCCATTCCCCCATGTTGGGGGCTCCCGCCTGCGTCTCTTATCACCACAGCCAAGGCAGCATGCAAACCAAGCGGGACACCGGGTGGCTGGCGGGGCTCCTCGGATCCGCAGCAGCCCATGGCGGCGGTGCGGGGGGCAGCTGCTTACCTGTTGATCTTCAGGGCAAAGGCCCGCTTGTCGGCGCTGCTCATGGTAGCCATGGGGCCGTGCGGGCTGTGTCCGGCCGCTCGGCGGGCTGCACACTCGGCCACAGTGTGCGCTGCAGCCGGGGCTCACTTCAGAGCTGTCACTTCGTCTGGGCGATCATTTCCGCATTGCTACCTTCCTCCAGCTGCGGGAGCCAAGAGGGGAGGGACGCGGGGCGGCGACCTCTCCCCAGTGCCCCCGGCGGATTCCCATTCACCTTGTCTCTCCGTCAGTCAGGAGTCCATGTCCAGCTCAAGCACCCGTGTCCGAACACTTACTTCAATGAAAGACTTACTTGAATAATGGGAATTTTGAAATTAATGACAGTTCATTTGCGGGCAAGCTAGCGGGGGGGGGGGGTTTAAGTGGTCGACCGTGTCAGACATCGTAGTCACCCTGCAGATGCGTACAGATTTTCAAGCCAGTAAGCAACCATTTATGTTGCAAAGGCGGGTGAAAACACCCGATTTTATTTTTGGCGGGTGAGAGGCCCATTGAAACGAATGGGCTTGAAGGTGGCTTGGCGGGTGAGTCAGCTGTTTGCAAGGCGGGTGTCACCCGCCAAAAACGTGTGAGTTGAGAGCTATGCAGTAAGGTCCCCCTGCCCCTTCACTCCAGAGTCACTACATCGATAAGGATGGTGGCGTTTCTTCCCATTTGTCCATTTCCCCTCCTCTCTCAGACCTTCCCTTCTTTTTATCGTATTAGCTTTTGACTCACACATTTTATTGTCCTTCTATTTTTCATATATATCTTCTGAAACCTTTCTACCCAATATCTCCCATATCTCATAATGCCTTTCTTACCCCTTTATCTGTCATTCCTCATCTCCCCCAGCCCCTTTCCTTTTTTCACCTGCAGGCGTGTGTTCCCCTCCCCCTCTAATTGTGGTGCATTTCTCAGTCGCCATCCCTCCTCTCACCACTCCACTCTGTCTACACTTTCTCTCACTCCCATCAATAGTTTTTATGCGACTTTAAGCGGGCTGGACACACTTTTAACCAGTGATGAGCTCCGATCGAGATTATTATAGAAACCTTCTGACAGGCTCGGACTGCCCTATAGGGCAATAGGCACATGGCCGAACCAAAACACAAAATGCTGGTGTGGGCCAGTTTTTGGGGTCAAAGTGGGCCACTGTTTTGGCCATTTTGGGCCAGTCTGAAGAGTTAATTCATTACCTGGCTAGTAGATTTCAGCAGTGTTGCTGAATACATATTCTTTAAAATGCACAATTTGCATCACACTTCATCAAAAAACGACCCCTTGGTTGATATTCAAACAGTGTCACAAAACTAATGTATAGCCATTTGCAACAGTGGGCCACTTTTTCATTGGTGCCTGAGACAATTGTATGGCCCAGTCCGACCCTGCTTTTGCTGCTCTACCCAATACAAAACAAGTTCCTAGGAGGGGGCGGTGTACACTTCGATATATCTGTTACTTTTCCCTTCCAATAGACCATTAAACCATTAAGGAAAAAGGCTTTTTTGCGCAAAGCGCACATTTTAACTTATTCACTTCTAAATCCTTTGGATTATCAGATAAGGCACAGTGAGGTGACATGCTTCGCCCAGGATCACACAATTCAGTTCAGCGAGGAAACCAGGATTTGTGCCCCGGTTTCTTGGAGCCACAATTTCTAGTTTGACCCAAGTGTACAATGTTTCCAGCATAGTTTTCTTCTAAAAGCCAAATTCATCTTTGTTTCATAAAAGAGAGCACTAATCTTGTGAGAAGTCAAACTGGCATTATGCAAGACAGCTTTGCAAGTGTCATAGTTACATGTTAGTTGGATGGCTGAGGATACACGTGGGGAAACGATACAGACGACTCATGTCCATCAGGGGCGTAATGTAACAAAACATGTGTAAAAGCCTACAAAAGACTTGTACGCATGTTTGTTACGTCAAGCCCCATTTTCAATCATTTGTATGGCGGAGAGGAGGGGCAGAATGTTAATGTTATGTTAAAGGATATTTGTACCGCGCACTGTCACCACCAGAGTGGTCCCCTGGTGCTCTGGCGGCTCTGAAAAGTTAAGGGGGTGAGTTAGTCGGAATAAGCAGGAAAAGTGCAAGAGAGCAGTGATGTGCCGTTGACAGCCTCAGCCCGGTTAACACAATTCGCTGGGATTGGGGTGTTTTTCGGTCGGTAGCCGTCGTGTGTTGTTGTGCGATGTAACTTTCCGCCAGCTTCCTTCCTCTCCGCCATACAAATGCTCTAGCATTTACGGCAGGATCGATTTTCATGCTGGCGCAAATGCTGGAGATCCCTACAGGGTTCCCTGGCTTTATGCACAAGCATAAAGCAGGCAGATCCCATTGTACATGCTGCCTGGCTTGTGAGCATCCCAGGCAGCTTTTACTCACTTTGCACAGTGGAGTGCAAAAGTGCAGGGCAAAAGATGACATACACGTGTGTACACTGCCTTTTTCCCAGCACATTTTCACTCCGCTGTGCAAATTACATAAATTTGGCAGCTGACAGCTGTTTATGTTGCAGTGCTAACATAATGGCTCCTGTAAGGGCGTCAAAGAAGGAAGCTGACACAAAGGTGGCAAGGTTTTGGTTGTAAAGTTTTATTTCTCAAATAGAAATACTCTACGTGATGCTGGAAATGCCTTATGGAGGGACCGGGCTTCCTTGTCCTGCCACTTTTCTGTGTGTGTTTTCTCTGTTTTCTGCCACTGAGGTCCAGCATGGACGTCTGGCAGTAAACCACTTCATGTTTTCCTGTTGGTGAACAACACCCATGGGATACCCTTATGGCTCCCATGGGTGGGGGTACAACATTGAACCGCTTATGTGAGTTTTTGGGCACTTGTGTGTTGCCCACAGAGCAGGGTATGGGCTGGTGGCAGCTAAACGCTGACTTGGCAGTGGCTCTGAGTGTCCTCCATTTTTGGGACCCCTTGACTATCATAGGAATCAATGGATTCCTGAAGGAAGGCAAGATGACCACTGTGACCTCTTGGTTTCTATTGCCTTTTACCTTGTTTCCCAAAGTCCTGGGAAGCCCTGCCTCTGCCCCTTTCTTCCTGACTGGCTGTTGGGTGGAAATACTATATAAGGACTGTGTTGTGGGTACACTCTTGGGGTGGGACCTGTGTGAATGGAGTCTGGGGTAAACTCGCATTCTGTGTTGTGGCTGTCTGGTTTCTGTGTGTGACACAATGACTGAGACATCCCTGACTGAAACTGGGATGAATGCAGTGCAGTGTGCTGAAAGACTGGGTGCTTACCCCAATCCACATTCTTTGTTAGGGGTGTCTGGGTGGAGTGAATGGGCTGAATGCCTGTGAGCCCGATTAGCTGCCTGCCTGCATGAATGCCCTCCTGCGTGATTGGTTGACTAAGCCTGTCTCAACCTGAGTGAATGGGAGCCAATGTGTATAACAAGGGACCTTTCACTCACCAATTTGTTCAGAAGCTGAAGTCGAAGCTGAAGCAAGAAGATGCTGTTCCTTGAAGCTCAGCTGGAGGAGAAGACTGTTTCTGCATTTTCATCGTGTAATCCAAAAGCTGCTGTGTTCTTCCAAGGACTGATCCAGAGAGGACCTGCAGAGGAGACCTCTGCCCGAGCTATGAGGGACCATTGTGCAACCTGCTACTCTTCATCCGAAGTACCTTGGAAGCCAGACCTGAGTGTCTGCCATGAGGTCTTTGTGAGTCCTGAAGAGGAGTGCCCAGACATCTCGAGTCAAAGAAGGCCAGTGGTGTCACCCAGGATCCGAAGAAGCATTTGTGACGCTGGGTACACTGGGATATTGCTGCTTGACACCTGGAGCTGCAAAAGTTCCAAACTGCGAAAGAATACTTCAAGGGACATTCTTGCCATCATCACTGACCACTTGTTCCTGCCGGAGAAGGTCCAGGGTCAATGAGTGCAGAGGAAGATGGGTTTCCCGCCACCAGAAGCCAACAAAGATGTCACGAGGGTCCAGACTTGGTGAGGGTCCATCATCCACTCCAGTGTTCGAGTCCAGGTAACCAGAAGCCATCCAGCACTGACGAACCAAAAGTCGGAAACCACGTAATCCAGACACCAAAAGTATCCTATGCACTTGTCGCCACCAGAAGTCATCGAAGGTCCCCAGGGGTCTGACTCTCATCTGCCAAGACTTTGAGGACCCCACAGCAAGTTTCATCCCCCCAGGACTTCTACAGTCTGAGAACTCTTTTGACCAACGAAGAGCAACTGAAAGAGCGAGCTGCTGCACTTCGGAAAGACTTTGGTTCCATTTTTCTTCTTGGACTCAGCATCCCAGTAGCTTCTTCTTTCAAGGGAGGGGTCCATCCTCGAAGAAAGTGTTGAGTGAAACCGAGAAACTCTGCCACCTCATTTGCCAAGGCACCAAAGGTACTGTGATGAGGAAGAACATCTTCTAGCCTCAGGAGTGATCCAGGGGTCCCAAATATGGCTTGGATCCTGTGCTCCTGTGGCCTCGCCAGTACTTTGGCAAGGTTGGATACTTATAAAAGAAAGTAGAGGGTTATTGAACATTTTTGGACTGAGCTGTAACAGACAAGAGAAGTTACTCCCTAACTTTTCCATTACAGGTTGCCCAGGTGGGGGGATCCTCACACAGACTTGTCTATCCTAAAGAAAGCATTCTGCCACTGTTCATAACTAACCTGCCTTTCTCCCCTAATCTATGCTGTTACACCTCACCTAAGAATTCACATGCCTATTTGAAACGTTCTGCAAGTGGTGCATTTATTACTGAATTAGTATTGTGTGGTACATAGAGTGTATATATTTGTCATTCTTTGAATAGGACTGCCTTAGTATGAAGTGTTATTATTTTTATGTATATATATTACTGAATCTTATTTTATATAAATAAGCTGTGTGATCAACTAACATAGTGTGTGGACATTCCTTTGTGGGGCTTGGGGACACACTGTACTTAAGAACCTGGCTGTGTCACCTCCTGAGTGCTTAAGACTTGGTTGCTCATTCAAGCTACCATATAGAGAACCTTGGCTGTTGTGACCTATGCATTGTCTCACCCAAACAGATGACAGAAGTACAGTACAGATACCCCTCTCCAGTCCTTAAACTCACTGCCCCTATGAGGGGTTTCCCTGCCTCCAACTAAAACTAAAGAAATTGTCAGTGTCCGTCAAATCAAGGTTCCACTGTCCTGTGTGAAATCCTACTCTAACCCCCACGCTATAACTAAAGGATAAACTAACAAAAAAATTCCTTCTTCAGGAGAATGGCTCCCTTCTGCTTCTTCAACAATGTACAACAAAGGTTCTCCTTCAACAGAAAATTCCAGGGGGAATGGTTCCGTACCCCTGCCTTACAGGCTACACCCAATCTGTATGCAATGTCCAGGAGAATTACTTCCTTCTCCTGGTGTAAACATATGCAGTTCCCAATAGAACCAGGGGGATGACTCCTTTCCCCTGGTGTCTCCAGTACAACTCTAAGCCCAGGGCCAATAGAATACCTCCTTTCTCCTGGTGTTACTTTGTACAGTTCAGCACAAGGCCAGGGGGAATGACTCCCTTCCCTTGGCGTCTTCAAAACACGTTCTGGGCCTGCACCAGTAGAATTACTCCCTTCTCCTGGTGTTATTTGGTTCAGTTCACAATATGGCCAGGGGGAATGAATCCCTTCCCCTGGTGTCTTTATCATAGCTCTTTGTCGGATACCGGGAGAATGACTCCCTTCACCTGGTATTGCTTGGTAAAGTCTTTTCTCACTGTTGGGGTTACAGACCCTTCTCTGGTGGCCTGTGGTTTCCTTGTTACCACTGCACTGAGGAAGACTTCCTCTGATACTAGCCTTCTCACTGTTGGGGTCCCAGACCCTTCTTTCATTATGCCCATTAACGTCCTTGCTAATACTGGGCCGGGGAAAAGAAACCTTTGCCTCTGTGTGAACCCCTGGGTCCCCTCTGGTTCTCATGTACCTTCCCTTACCTCTTACAGGACTTTGGTACTTTGCCGGGACTTCCTGGGACCAGGGCACACTTCTCTGGCTCTGTGGGCTTCTCTCCTCTGCACTTGTGGCTTTGCAGCATCTTCCTGGCTTCGGCATTCGTGCCGCCGCCACTTGGCGGGTGGAGAACTTCTTGGCGTCCTCTTGCCGCTCTCTGCTTTTCCACAGCTGTCGGTCGGCATTTGAATCTCCTGCTCTGGAGACTTCAGACTCCAGCTGCTTTCCCCAACAGGTCTGGACACTGCTGCACCTGCCACCCCTGTGCTTCGCGTCGCGACTGCGTTCGGCTCCGTGGCTGGGCTTCTCTCATCTAAGTTTTTTTTTTCATTTATATACTTTGTATCCAGTTCCTCCCAATGCGGATTCCACAAGTTCTTCTTTGTGATTGACTTAATCATGCTCTGAAACACTTGTGTATGGGCGCACTACAAATAAAATATCATATCATGTCCATGCCTCCTTGGGGCCACCTTGTACCAGTGTTATCAGAGTCAATGATCTTTAAATCTTTTGTGTTCTTCCTTGTCCTAGTACTTTTGGTCTTAGGCCCTATATTACAACAATACATAGGCTTGCTTTCAAATTTAGTTGCTCTGGACATTTGGGAGGGCTAAGGAGAGAGCAACATTCATTGGGTTGTACCCTAGGTGATCGTCCTTCTCCCCAGAGGGGGGGTCCCTCTGGTGACTCCCGCATTAAACCACCCATAGCATCTACAAATAGCCTCCCCAGTGTCATGTCATTACGCTCTTACGTTGCTTGATGACTGCAACCAGGAAGAAAAGCCGGTCACTCCAATACCAGTTCGGAAACGCTCCGCATTACGAAACGATTCTTTTTGGAACCCCATCAGGTATTTATCTAGGTAATTAGACTATTCCCATTGCAGAGATCTCTAGGCTACATTGCCGTACTGCTTGAAGTGAACAGACTCAGTACTCATTCTAAACCCATGTGGTCTACCCCGTTTACTTTTTATGACACATTCTATTTCTGAAGCTATCGATCACTAGGCACAAGGAGGGGGTCAGGCTGCACTTGATGATATGACATTTATAATGCGCCTATACACAAGTGTTTCAAGGCGTGTGATGAGGCAAGGGAGGGGAAACAAAGGGAGGACAAAGACAACGATCTTACTAGGCCTAGTGACATTGAGATCAGGCAAGTGCAGGAGGGGAGGGGAAAAGTGCCAGGGGAAGGGGCGTTAGGGCAAATGCAGGACACAGTATAAAAAACAAGTAGTGCGCCCAGCAGGTGGCAGTGCAAGGGTTAAGTACAGACAACAAGTATCTGAATAAGTGCAGGTAAAGGGACTGTAGGTTTGCAGATACAGACCCAAGTGCAAGGGTTGCCAGGAGGCAGTGCAGGTTTGCAACTGGATGGACACGGACCTGGGCCCGAAGTTCAGAGGGTGGCCAGGTGGCCAGTGCAGTATTAAACAGGAGACCAGCAGGGAAGAGGAAGAGAGAAGGCTGAAACAAAGAGGAAAGTCTTGAGATGCTTCCGGAACCGCAGATGGTTCAGCTCAAGTTTCAGAGAGGCAGGGAGGCTGAGGCGCCAGCTGAAGAGAGATATCTGCCCCCAACTCGTTGCTTGGAGAAGGGCCTGACCCTCAGGGAGTTGGAGGTGGAGGAGCAAAGAGCTTGAGAAGGAAGATATTTCCGAAGCGAGAGTTGGAGGTATGGCGGTCCCAGGACCCAGAAGGACTTGTAGACAATGCAAAAGGGTCTTGTACTTCATCCTTGCAGCCACTGGGAGCCAATGGAGAGATTTCAGGGCTGGAGAGATACGATCCCTGGGCTTGAGGCCCAGGACAAGTCTTGCAGTCCTGTTCTGGATGAGTTGTAGAGGACAGAGTAGAGGCAGGCAGATTTAAAAAGAGGCTGTTGCAGTAGTCCAGCCTAGAGAGAAACAGAGCTCTGGCTCTGGCGACAGAGAGCTGCTGGGGGAAGGAGAGGAAAGGAAGAATACCTATGAGGAGGTGCAGTTGGTAGTTTGACTTCTTAGAGACGTCAGAGATGTGAGGAGAGGAGGAGTGTGTGGAGTCAGATGACCCAGAGGTTCTTAGCCTCACAGCTGGGAGCAGGAGGAGGGCCAAGGGAGACCGGCCAGAGAGTGGCAGGAAAAGAAGGTGCAGGTGTGCCGATGAAGGGGATCTCTGTCTTACTGGCATTCAGGCCGAGATCATTGGCGGCACACCTCTCCTGGATTGCAGACAGACAATCTGGGATGAGAGAAGGAGAAGAGGTGGCAAAGGGGAGCCTGAAAGCGAGCTGACTGTTGTATGCATATCACTGAAAGTTGGAGCAGAGAGCAGCAATGCGGTGGGCGAGAGGTGCCAGGTATTAACAGCCAGGGAGCGAGGTTAGACCCCTGGGGAACACCACAGGTAGAGAGAGATAAAGGAGAGGAAAGATCCAAGTTGGACCTGGGAGGGTCGGTCCGAGAGGAAAGAAGTCAGCCAGGCCAGAGCCTGATCAGTGATACCCAGGTTATCACAGAGCCGGTTGAGCAGATGGCATGGTTGACCGTGCCAAAGGCAGAAGAGAGATCAAGTAAGATCTTTCTACTTGGGTAAGGAACCATTGCATACTGACTGCCTTGTGTTTGCTACTTGTTAAAATTCGGCCTCTTACAGTGCATCTCTCCTCCCTTATCTACAGCTCCTGTATCCCCCATTGATGACCACATAACGAGGTGTGTCCAGTAACACTTCCGGCCAAGGGAAAGCCACACATTGTTTAGTTCCCTTTTCAGCGGTTGCCTATTTTTTGGTTTTGAGTCCCACTATCTCTGTGCTTCTAAGACATCCTTCCATAGCAGACTCCAACACCAGGTGAGCGTAACAGATTGCGTGAACCTCCCAAATCTCTCTCCAGCATGGACGTCAAAAGAGGTCATTGTTACTGCGCAGAATCCTCAAGCTGAAGTAACTGCATCCAGACAAGAAAACGCAGTACTCTACCAATCCATGCCATCCCTGCATGGATCAGTGGATCAGTTGAGTAAAAAACCCTCTAACCCATGTGTATTAGTGAAATGAAATGAAATGAAATGATATTTTATTTATATCGCACTCGTACACAAGTGTTTCAGAGCAAGAAACAGGGTAGGGGTTTCAGAGCGCAAAAAAGTGGGTAGGGGAACAGCAGGGACCTCGGATGGGGGGGCCTGTAAAAACAGACGCTCTACCAATCCTCACACCAGCTACACTCCCAGCCCTTTCACTGTGTATAGGGATTCCTTCCCCCCAAATGCCCTCTAAATATGGGGGGGATCCCGAGAACTAAAACCCTTCCTTACACATTCCAACATACATTTCCTAAATGGGCCCCAACTGTACACCTCATTCCAGGCTAAAGTGGCCTTTCTACTCCTCAATCTGGATAAGATTGCACTGGCGTGGGCCACACCCTACATTGAGGTTAATCACCCCTTTTACTGGACTACCCTGTCTTCTTGGAAGCATTCAAACTCATTTTTGATCGACAACGAGAGGAACATGTATTAAGGAACAAATTATTGGCTATATGACAAGGGAATAAAGACCTACTTACTTATATTGCTCAGTTCAAGGGTTTAGTCACACACACTGTCTGGCCGGAAGAAGCCCAAATCACTATAATCTATCAGGGTCTGATAGAGGATATCAAGTATGCCTTGTCATGTTTTAGACACCCCGCATCTACTCACGGATTACATAACCTTAGTCATACGGGTGGATCAAAGGATTCAAGACAGGAAAGGAGAACGGGAGAGAATGGAGACACCAAGGTATGTTACTTGATGGGAAAGGAATTTGACCTCCTCTGTAAATCCTCCTCGCCCCTCTTCGGAGGCAGAACCTATGTATTTAAGCAGCCTTAAAGGACCCATCACCTCTGAGGAGAGGGAATAGAGAAGACGGTTACAGCTTTGTTTTTATTGCAGGGACAAAATCCATACAATCCGCAACTGTCCACGACTAAGGTCGAATTCGGAAAACGCGCAGACTCACCCTCAATAGGGAATAACGGAGTGAGTCTGAATGGCATTTCCCATCAAGTGATCAGTCCTATTCTACTAGGCCGTTCATCCCATCTATATATTAAAGTAGACCTCAGAGAAAAAACACCAGCAATGGAAAGAACTAGTTGCTCTGGTAGACTGTGTAGCTTTCGGAAATTTCATAGACATGTCCTTCGCTCATGCTAAATGCAAATGGATACCACTGGTTCCTAAAGAACTATCTGAATCTATTGTTTTGGTAGACGGTTGACCATTGATATCAGGTCCTCTCATGCTAAAAAACAGACCTTTACCGATGGTGTGTGATTGATTTCACAACAAAACTATATCCTTTGACGCCATAGTGGAACCCCATTTCCAGATAATATTGGGGATGCCCTGACTTAGGTTTCATAAACCGGCCATTGATTGGAGAAATAAAAGATTGGCCTTCCAACATATGCAATGTCCTTCCTCCTGCACTGAATGGATTCCCACCCCTGTGGAAAAAGTGAACGGGGTTCTGTTCAGATCTCCGGAATCCTTGAAAACACTTGTGTTGGTCCAGGGAGTACTACCCCAGGTCTACCATGACTATCTAGATGTCTACGACCCTAAGGAATCAGAAAAACTACCTGCACATCAGGATTACGATTGCCATATGGGACTGCCCCCGGGGCCGCCATTTCCTATGGATGCACTTATGTCTTATCCGACAAGGAGAACATTATACTGAAATGATATATCAAGGATAACCTTAGAAAAGGTTTCATTCACCACTATACCTCACCAGCCAGAGCACCAATCGTTTTTATTCCAAAGAAAGATGAAGCAGAACTCTCCCTGCAGATCTCTCCCTGTCCTTGTTTCGACTACCGCCAACTTAATGCCATCACCGTTTACAACAGGTATCCATTGCCACTTATACAAGCATTGTTAGATCAAGCTCAATCCAGCAAACTGTATACTAAGTTGGATCTATGAGGAGCCTAAAACTTAATCACAATGGCACCAGGTGATGAAGGAAAGACAGCCTTCATAACGCGGTATTGGCATTTCGAATACCTAATGGTGCCCTTCGGGCTGTACAATGCCCCGGCAGTGTTCCAGTTCCTCGTAAATGTCATCTTCAGGGACGTATTGGACACCTATGTCGTCATCTATTTGGACGACATTCTCGTCTTTTCTTCTCCATTGAAAGAACATGTCTTCCACGTAAAGGAAGTATTGGGGTGACTCCAAAAACATATTCTATATGCAAAACTTTGAACGTTTTCCTTCCACCAAGACCGTGTACCCTATTTGGGGTACGTTCTTACACCTAACGGTATTGAAATGGATCCCAAAAATATCTCATTATGGATTGGCCTGTTCCGAACTCTGTTAAGGAGTTACAGAGATTCCTTGGATTTGCACATTTTTATAGGCGCTTTATTGCCAACTATTCCCGAATCTTGCTTCCCTCGACACGTCTCCTTAAGAAAGGTAACAGATACACATGGAATAAGGATACGGCTGATGCTTTCGCCGAGTTAAATATCAAGTTTATGACAGCCCCAGTGTTAAGGTTACCAGATCCATCAATTCTGTTTATTGTAGAGACAGACACGTCCAACTGCGCTATGGGAGCACTCCTGGAACAGAGAGATCCAAAAACCCATTGACTCCATCCTCTATCCTTTCATTCTCGCACATTCAATACTGCAGAAAAGTACTATGGAATTTTGGTAGAAAGAGCTCTTAGCTATTAAATAAGCAATTTTGATATGGAGACACCTGCTAGAAGGAGCCAGACATCCCATTACGGTTATGACGGACCATAAAAACATAGGATTCCTCAAGCCAGCGAAGTCTGTTAACCAGCGACAGAAAAGATGGATACGCTTTTGCTCCCGTTTCAATTTTTTGTAGTTAAGTTCAAGCCAGTATCCCTTAACACTCGGACGGATGCATTATCATGAGCCTATCGGGGAGAACTCGATGACCTTGATGCATGCCGTTTACAACCCAGAGGAAATTGTTATGGCCATATACCTCCCTCTTCTGCCTTATAAAGATGTCTTGTGTAAAATCTACACAGATAGTCGAAAGAGCACCTTCCTTAACGATTACTACTGCATGAGAATAGACTGTGGCTTCCAACAAGAGAAACTCAATTGACCATGTTGAAATGGTGTCATGATACCCCGGGGGCTGGGCATTTCGGTATCCTCAAAACCTTGCAGAAGGTAAAACGTTATGCCTGGTGGGAAACAATGACCCAAGATATCAATGACTATGTATGCAGATGTGTTATATGTGCTAGAGCCAAAACCTGCAGACAATGGCCCATGGGTCTTGTGCGTCCTGTACCCATTCCCAATCGCTCCAGGCAAACCTGCTTGATGGATTTCATCACCGATCTACCAAAGGACAAGAGCATTACCGTGATTCTTAAGGTCATACACTCATTTACAAAGACAGGACACTTCATAGCTATGAAAGGGGTTCCCACCACTCTTATCCTCGCCCTGTGTTTTCTTCATAACATCTATAGATTACATGGCCTACCTTGTAACATCATTACAGACCGTGGCTCGTAATTCATCTCTTCAGTCTGGAAAGAAATAAGCAGATTATTGGACATATGTTTAGACTTTACTTCAGCATATCATCCACAGAGTGATGGACAGAGTGAGAGAGCCAACCAAACTATTAGACAGTATCTTCTGTGTTATCTCACTGAACACGAATAAGGTTGGGTAGACAAACTACCGTTAGCTGAATTTTCTTACAATGATGCCTTCCACACTTCCACTAAGACCACTCCATTTCATTTGTCAAAGGGTCAACATCCTCTTTCCCTTCTGTTATGAAACATTGACACCAGTCCGGTGCTTGCAGCCAGTCAGTACATGAAAACCCTTCAATCCGGATTCACCTTTGCCAATGCTGTAAGGAAGGCATGATATCAAACAGTAATACAGACACAAGTGATCACAGTGTGTTTATTGAACTTCAATCGGGTTTGAAAAACACCTATATAATTCTAAATCTAAATATGGGAACAAGCTACGACCATCAAATAATAATCACGCGGTCCTAGTGGTGTCAAAATAAAAGGGCCTATACTAATAAACCTATTGCCAGTCCTTAGTTCTAAATACAAATAATTTCGGAAACAATGTTATGCAAAAGAAAACTGTTCAAGAAATGATATGTCAGGATACTCAAGCTGTTTGCTTCCCTTCTCCCACGTTTTCAGCAGGGGACAAGGCGGCACACTTGAGCTTAGCACAGTCTCTGGCTTCTCTAGCAAGAGAATGCAGTTCAAAACTTCAACATCATGGGCCTTCTGTGCCAAAGTCTTTGCCATCCAAAGTCTCTTTTTTCATAGGGCCTGATGCAACACGACAAATATCAAAGTTCCTTTCTTCTTAAGATTTCACATGTACAAATTCTTGGGTAATTTTCTGTTCACCCCGGATCCCCCTCGCCGGGTTCAGACCCACTTTAACACAAAACCTTCTTGGGTGATTTTCACTTCACCCTGGGTCCCCCTCTGCAAGGCTCAGACCCACTTAACACAAAGCTTTCAATTGATCTTTCTCTGGCGGGCTCGGACCAACTTTATCTACTTTGCCACAAACTTTATTTTCTGTATCAACATCGAAGACTTTCAACTGTGCGTGGAATTAGCTTTACCCGGCATAGGACCACTTAGATTCACAATTCTCTACAACTGTTTCACTTTTCAGCTGGATACCTCACAGAGTCCTTCGACTTCAGCACACATGCAGTGCCTGACCGCTCTGTCAAAGGTATCGTATGTTGGTTTCAAATTTCAATCACTCATCAGTAGTTCAACTTTACTTGCGTCTTTTATCACATGTATTTTCAAACAATGTTCGTTCCAGCGGTCGCCGTACAATGTTGCCGATTGCAACCTTGGTTTCAACACAACCATTCTCCCCAATTTACCGGCTGTGTTGATTTCACTGACACTGCTTTGTTCTTGGAGCCAAGGGCAGTACGACGGCGGCTGGTGATTCTCCCCACATTGATTATTGATGCGGGAGTGTCCCGGGTATCTCCGACACACAATGCAGGATTCTTCAGCCTGTTTTCAGCCTGTTTCCCTGATCTTACACTTTCCTATCTTGAGGGTTCATGAAAGCAACGGTTCCTAGTCAAAAAGGTCAAAGGGCCTTCCCTCCTTGCAATCCCCCACTGTTTTGCCCTCTTTCATCACTTGTTAAACTGCCATCTTGGAACTGCTGTTTCCTTGTGTGTTTTGCCTCTCTCAGAGTGTGCTCTCGTGCTTTGCCTTTAATCCATCAGGGGAAGCCTAATAAAGGCAGATGTGTGTGATGGTTAGTAATTGCCTGACCATTGTATTGGTACACGTCAGGTAAACGGCTCAGGTGTTGGTCTGTTTTCTCTCATAGCAAGCTGTCTGTGAGAAAGTGTTTGTGTTGTAGGGGGGAGGGGTGGGTAGAGTTCCTAAATATCCTACTTGGCAGGATGGGGTAAAGGTGTTATAGGAAAGGAGATACCACATCTCACCATCCGATGGCCCACTTATCTGGTAACTGACAGTTTTGACAATAATCGACTTGGATATCAATTTCTCACTAACCTGGGCAGACAGCAGTTCCCAACGAAGACAGCCGGCAAGAATGTGAAAGACCTCCCGTGAGAATCCTGCCTTTCCCTCCCCATGAGTGACCGTCAGGGAGGAGGAAGGCACAATCCCCAGGGAAACCCTCTTGAGGAAAAAAAAACCTAGATAGCAGCAAGGCTCCGGACTGGTCGGAAGGTGGCTGCAGTTCCTTAGACGAGTTGACACGCAAGGGCGATGAGCATTTTATCTACGAAGGAGAGACAGAACAGGTAAGTGCAACTGATAGGATGTTTATGAAGTACAGAGTAGGACAGAATAGAGGGAGAGCAACTTACTCTAACTTCTGAAGGGAGCCAACTAAACTGCGTGTGGAAATTCTGATACTCTGGAGAGTCAGCAAATTGTTTCCTGGACAGCTTGATCGATAGCGGTTCTAAAGATGACAGAAAGAATAGCAAAGTAGAAACTGCCTTCTAGTGAACTCGTGGAGGGAGTAATGGAGGGCGAGAAAGGCAAAACTCACTGTCGAAAACGGGCAGAGCTCAATAGCCTTCTTGATAGAAGTTACAAAGGGATAGGAATGAACCAGGACTTCTCTCACAGGAAATGATGAAGGAGCGAGAGTCTCTACACAAAGAAAAGGCCAAGGAGGGAATCTGTGAAAGGAATAATGGGATAGTCAAGGAAGTTAGAGCAAAAGGATAATCGTAGTAAAAGAATCAGCAAAGCTACATCCCTAGAAGCGGATTTACGGAGTATCGATAAGAAGAGTAGCGACGCATTTGCTTGAAGCTCTTCCTTCCTTATCAGAGGTCACGTGATCAGTTGCGGACGTTACTTGCGAACGTGAAACCACTACACCGCTGCTTTCAGTATGGGACAATAAAGCGTCGGCCGTCTTTGAGGTAATGTTCCTAAATGTAGCATATAATCTCTTACGCTGCCACAACGACCAACGTTGGTAATGTGTTATGTTATGTTTTGTTATGTTTTTGTTTATATAGCGCCGGCAGCCCGAGGGCATCAGGGCGCATTAACGAACACAACAATTGGACAGACAATGGATCATACTATATGTCCACATATTCCCCTACAAGCTCATAGATTTAAACTAGACCGGACGAAGAGTAAGGGCTCACCTAAACAGGAAGGTTTTCAAGACTTTCCTAAATTGTAAGTGGTTTTCTTCCAGTTTGAGGGCTTGGGGAAGATTATTCCACAGTTGTGGTGCGAGTACTATGAATGATCTGCCCAGCCCTCTCTTAAGCCTGTATTTAGGCACTTTGAGCAGTCCTTTGCCTTCTGATCTGAGCCGCCTCTGCGGGATGTACCGTTCCAATTGGCTTTTTAGATAACTTGGAGCCTTTCCAAAAAGACACCCATGAACAAGTGTTGCGATCTTAAACTTAATTCTCTCCTCAACTCTAAGCCAATGTAGCGCTTGTCTCGCTGAGGTGAAGTGATCACATCTTCTTAGTTTTTTGACAATCCTTATGGCGTTATTTTCTGATTTTTGGCACCTCCCTAGGTCTTTTGCCATAGTACCTACCAGAAGGGCATTGCCATAATCCAGTCTGGATAGCACAATGGCCCTGCCTATTGTAGCTATGTTACCATCATCCAGAAAAGGGCTAATGGCCTTCATTAGCCGAAGATAATAGGCCAAGTTTTTGTTGAAGGTAATTAACCTGTGCTTCCGCATTCAAAGAGGAGTTTACCATCATGCCCAGGGTTTTTACCTTGGTTTATACCTTGATTTGGGCTTTGTTAATCCTAAAATTCCGGTACCCTGTTCCCAGTTTGTCAAGGGAGCTATAGTGCCCGAATAACATAAGTTCTGTCTTCGTATCATTGAGGCACATCCAGTTCCTCTGCATCCACTCATTTATTGTCCTGTATACAGATGCGATTGTTTCACTATCCTCAATGTAAGATCCTGTTAATTCAATTACCAGCTGCGTACCGTCTGCATAATTCGTGAAACACTCCTGCCTTCACCAAAATATTGCATAGACTACGCATATAAATATTGAATAGCATAGGTGAGAGGCTCGCACCTTGAGGGACTCCAAATAATATTGCCAGGGGATCAGAAAAATTATCCCCCCAATGTACCCTGGCTTGGCGGTCTCTGAGGAATGACACTAACCACCTAAGTGCTACATTAGAGCAACCCACATTGTCTTTTAATGCCTCTGCTAACAGTTCATGATTAACAAGATCAAAAACTGCACTGAGGTCCAGCAACATCAGAATCCCAGTTTTTCCTCTATCCATTAGTCCCAGCATGTGGTTCTGGAGGTCCAGCATAGCTGTCTCAGTGCTGTGAGAAGCCCTAAATCCTGATTGTTGTGGATGTAGTACTTCCTGTTGTTCTACATGTTCTTGTAGTTGCCTAGTAGCAATTTTGTCCAATATTTTAAGTATAAAATTGGAGTTGGTAATTGGGCAGAGGTTCGCTGGATCCTTAGGATCCAAACCCACTTTTTTCACCAGTGGGGTGATGGTCACCTTTTTTATTTCTTTGGGAATTATACCCTCCTTGAACGAGACATTAATTAATCTCGCCAGGATCGGTGCAAACTGTTCCTTATTATCAAGTATGATGTGAGCAGGTAGAATATTTTCTGCGCACAACGTGGGTTTCATATGACCCATGACTTCCACTAGTTCTACTGGTGTAATAGGATTAGAATTAAAATTCATTGGCCTTTCCTTAGACATACTATCCACTAACTGATGTTCCTGTTTCAACCCATTCCTAGCCTTAATCAAATTCTGTCTGGCTTTTTCAATTTTTGCTGCGAAAGCTTCTTGTGCCACGTCAGTCTTCCTTAGATGGAGGAAAAGGTGGGGTGAGCATCTTAGGTTTCTCTATATTTTTCAATATTTCAAATAGCTTACTGGTCGAGTTCGCTGCTGTTTCAATTTCTCTATTAAAGTAGTTGGCCTTGGCTAATCTTATATTGTCTCTGTATTTTTTATTGGCTTGCTTCCATATTTCTTTATTTTCCTCAGTTTTATCTTGTTGCCACTTCCTTTCAAGTGCTCTTTTTTTTTTTTTCATAGTATCTAGCTCAGAGTTAAACCATTTCTGATTGTTACTATCTTTTCTGGTTAACTTGGTTTTGAGTGGCGCTAGTTGGTATACCAACTTTTGGATTTGTGTAACATATTTGTTTAGCAAGGTCTCGCAACTGTCCTGGTCCTGAAAAGATTGCGTGATCTTGTCTACGGTTGGATCAGTTCAATCTTTAGGTTTTTATAGTTTCTGCTACTGACCTTGATGTGAGGATTGTGTAATTTAATGGGAGTCTGTAAAAAGATCTCTAAAGAGACCTGAAAGTGGTCACTACATATGCAAGGTTCGGTAGAGATCATGTGTGTCTGCAGATTATGTGATGCAAGCCAATCCAATTGGTTGCCTTGAGGTGTCGTAGGTTCATTATCAATAACCTCAAAATCTAGATTTTTTAGTGTCCTTTCCAGGGTTATAGCAGCTTTATCTTTCTTGTTTCCCCTCCAATAATTAAAATCACCAGCTAACAGTGTGGAAGTATTGCGGGATCTTAAATTAATTAGTTGAGAACTGATCTCATTAGCAAACTCTCAAGTCAGAGAAGGAGGCCTATATAAAAGCACTATGTTTAAACAACTATTAGGGTTAAAAACCAGCTTAAGTGGTTTGTTTCGCAGCCACTGCAGCTGAAACTGCGTAACAGTATGTCCTCTCCTCAGGGGAGGTGAACCTGGTTTTCCCGGGTGAAGCTGGAAACATTTTCTCACCAATTTGGGGGCATGAACCCCCGAAGCTGGTTCCCATGTCCTTTCAGATGGAGAATAACCTTTCCAGTCTATTAAGAATTGAAGGCGACCTCTCCGATACCTTGAGTCACAGATGTTGGCTACTTCGTATTCAGGTCCGACTTCTGTAGTCACTGGCAGAGGACGAGTCTTAGTTGTCCGTAAGAAGCGATAACTTAATCTGAGAAACATGAAAAACGGTATGTATTTGAGACCAGGATGGAGGTAATTCTAGTTGAACCAAAAATGTTCCCACTAGAGAAATCACCTTAAACGGACCAAAGTATCTGGGAGATAACTTGGAAGGAACTAAATGTCTGGGAAGGAACCGAAAAGCCAGCCAGACCAAATCGCCCTCTTTAAGTGCAGGTAATTCACGGCGATGACGGTCCGCATACCATTTAGCTCGGTCCTGGGCTGCTTTAAGAGATAGACGAGCAAGCTGATGAGCTTTTTGAATGCCAAAGATGAGACTATTCACTCCCAGGCAGCGAGAGGAAGGTGGAGTGATTGATGGTAGAAAAGACGGGTGATATGCATAGGAACAATAAAAGGGGGTTGTCTTTAGAGCTGAGTGTTGGGCATTTTAATAGGCAAATTCTGCCAGCGGCATCAACTCTAACTAAGCATCTTGGGCTGCGGATACAAAACACTGTAGGTACCCCTCCAAAGTTTGATTCAGGCGCTCTGTCTGCCCGTTGGTCTGAGGGTGATAGCCTGAAATGAGCGACCTTTTAATTCCCAACTCGAGACAAATGTTCTTCCAAAATCGAGAGGTGTATTGAGGGCCTCTATCTGACACAATAGTGTCGATAAGGCCATGTCGGGAAAAGATTTCCGAGAGAAAAATCTTAGACATCTGCACGGCCCTGGGAAGCTTGATTAGCGGTGTAAAGTGTGCCAGTTTGGTGAAGTAATTTTATAGTCACCCTAATAGTAGTATATTGAGAAGAAGTAGGGAGATCGACTATGAAATCTGTAGAGATCACTTGCCAGGGCTTGTCAGGAATGGGCATACTGGATAATAGACCATAAGGCGGAACCCGAGGGTTCTTGGACTGCTGGCAAACTACACATGTGGATACGTAGTCGCGCACGTCAGATTTTAGCGTTGGCCACCAAAAATGCTGTGTGATCAATTCCAGAGTGTTTTGATAACCACGATGTCCGCAGCTCTGAAGTCATGGCACATTTGCAAAACCTCTTTTTGAAGAGTAGTAGTTGGGATTAAGACTTGTTCCTTATAAAAATAGTAACCTTGATTCAAGGTAAGTGGGTGGGAGACTGCGAGGTCCTCACATAACTGCATCTTCTGAGTAGTTTCTTGCTTAAGAGTGAGGAGGAAGTCAGTAACCATGACCACAAACTTAGCTCTCGGGAATAAAGGTTCCAGAGTAAATCTGTGAGAAGGAGAATCCTTGCGAGAGAATGCGTCTGCTCTCTGCTCGTAGATTTCGATTTCCCGGTAGAAAGGTAAATTCAATTCGAAACGGCAGGAAAAAATTGGCCCATCATGCTTGTCGACTATTAGTAGAGTAGGCTTGCTGTAGAACTTTGAGGTTTTGATGATCCGTTCGGACCTGCACCAGAAAGGTTACACCCAGTAAGAGATGTCTCCACTCCTCAAAGGCTCTCTTTATAGCTAATAGTTCTTTTTCGAGGACTGAATAATTCTCTTCAGAAGGGCTAAAGGTCTTTGGCAGATATGCCACTGGTTTCTCTTCTCCTTGATCATTTTTTTGGAGAAGCACAGCACCCAAGGCATGATGAGAGGCATCAGTCTCTACAACAAATGGTCGGGATTGGTCTGGGGTGGACAGGATTTCAGCTGATGTGAAGAGACGTTTCAACTTATCAAATGCCTCTTGTGCCGTATCATCCCAGAAAAATGGGACTCCTTTCTTTAGCAATCTGGTGAATGGTAGAACAGTTTCAGAAAAACATGGAATGAATTTGCGATGGCAATTCGCAAATCCCAAAAATCGCTGAATCTCTTTTACTGACGTTGGAGGTGGCCAGTCTAAAATGGACGATACCTTCTTTGGATCCATGGATATCCCTTGGGCAGACAATACAAACCCCAAATAAGTGACCTGCTCTTGATGGAATTCACACTTTTCAGCTTTACAACACAACTGATTTGCCTGAAGACGACCCAAAACTAGACTGACATGTCGGATGTGCTCTTCCTTGTTCTTGAAGAAGACCAAAATATCATCAAGATATATTATAACAAAATGGAGGAGAATGTCTGAAAATAGATGGTCCTTAAAGCGTTGGAAAAATAGCTGGTGCGTTAACCAGGCCAAACGGCATGACATGATACTCGTAGTGCCCGAATGGAGTTCGGAACTCAGTTTTCCATTCATCTCCGGGAGCGATTCTGATGAGGTGATAGGCACCTCGTAGATCCAGCTTAGTATACAAGGACGCTCCCCGAACAGCTTCTAAAATGTCAGGGATCAACGGCATTGGGTATTTGTCAGGATTAGTCATTTTTATTAAGTCCTTCTTCGGTATGAAAAATAATGAAGCTCCTGCTGGAGAGTTAGATTTGGTGATCAGGCTGTTCTGAATATTTGTCTGAAAGTATTCTTTAAGGGCAGTCTTTTCTCAGTCTTTTCTCTCTGAGACAACACATACATACGTCCAAAAGGGATTGGCTGATCTGGGAGAATATTAATATGGCAATCATCCCTTCGATGCGGGGGCAGAGTGAGGAACTCAGGAGTTGAAAACGCAGCTAGGTATCGTTGGTGGCAATCAGGGATTTTCCTAATATGACTGATAGAAGGAACTCTCTGGTAGTTGTCTGTCTCAGAAGGAATTTGTACTCCCACAGAAGCCTGGGACAGACAATGAGAGACACAGTATTCAGAACCCAAAAAGAGAGGGCCTGCGATCCAATTGATAAACAGATTATGAGTCCTTAACCAGGGAAGACCTAAAATTACAGGAAAATGGGCAGTTCTTATAAGATCAAACACTAAATCCTCCTTATGCGAAGCTATTAAACATGTTACAGGAATAGTTTGTTCTCGAATCGGTCCAGAGCTCAAAGGAGTACCATCAACCCCCTGAATAGGAGTGACTAGTGACTTGGCTATTCTGGCAATTCCCTTCTTAGACGCCCACTCATCGTCCAGAAAATTACCCGCAGCCCCGCAGTCAATCAGCACAGGGATGCCTTGTAATACAGCATTTGGGAGGACTATTGTCAAGGAAAGTACAACCATGGGTTGTTCAACAGGGTTCATGTCTAGGGATAATTCAATCTTATTTGGGGAACTCTGTTGGAAAACTCCTACCGTGGTTCCCCCTACGGTAGGGACTTGGCATTTCCCGACACCTGGAAATGTGTCAGACGAGGAGGAACCACAGGACAATCTCTTAGGATGTGTGAGGAAGAACCACGGTACATATATAGACCTAAAGTCTTCCACCTTTCTCTCTCGCTGCTAGTTAGAGGGCCCCTCATTGAACTTATTTGCATGGGCTCTTCCATTGGTACCGGTTTGGAACTGTTGGAGAGAAAGTCTGTATGAGGTCGATCCCCTTCCCCTTCTTCCTCTCGTGATGACGTTCCTGCAGCCGATAATCGATCTGCATCGTAAGGGTGATCATGTCCGCCAAATTGGCCGGTCGAGGAACCTTAGACACCTCATCTTTGAGTTCTTCGGAAAGGCCTTGTTGAAATAAAGTAAGAAGCCTATCATCGGGCCATCCGGATTCAGAGGACAATTGTTTGAAGAGGGTAATATAGGACATGAGATCCTTAGAGCCCTGCTTCAAATCAAGTAGCTTCTCCTGGGTGGTTACCGATATTGCTTGTCGACTAAACATGGATTTCAGACTATTGCTAAAGGCAGGGTAAGAATCAAGGATAGCGTTACCCAAAGTAACTAAAGGGGTTTCCCACGCCAAGGTTGGACCAGATAAATGGGATTTCAGAAAGCCAACCTTATCTTTATCTGTTGGGAAGAATCGGGACTTGAAAGTAAATTGTATCGTGCAGCTATCAAGAAACTCCTTCAATTTGTGAGGATCACCATCATATTTGCCAGTTTGTAATGTTGACGGGGGAGTTTCTGTAAATGCACGGGCTACTTGCTGCCTTAACTGAGCTTTGTCTTGTTTTAAAGTTTGCATTTCTAAGAACATAGACTGCATAGCAGCTATGAGTTGTTGCATCTGTTGCTCCATTGTGAACACTGTCTGCCCTGGCAAACTCTATAAAGTTTGTGGCGTCGCTATCTGTTATCTGGTAACAGACAGTTTTGACAATAATAGACTTGGATATCAATTTCTCACTAACCTGGGCAGACGGCGGTTGCCAACAAAGACAGCAGCAAGAATGTGACAGACCTCCTGTGAGAATCCTGCCTTTCCCTCCCCGTGAGTGACCGTCAGGGAGGAGGAAGGCACAATCCCCAGGGAAACCCTCCTGGGGGAAAAAAACCTGGATAGCAGCAAGGCTCCGGACTGGTCGGAAGGTGGATGCAGTTCCTTAGACGAGTTGACACGCAAGGGCGATGAGCATTTTATCTACGAAGGAGAGACAAAACAGGTAAGTGCAACTGATAGGATGTTTATGAAGTACAGAGTAGGACGGAATAGAGGGAGAGCAACTTACTCTAACTTCTGAAGGGAGCCAACTAAACTGCGTGTGGAAACTGATACTCTGGAGAGTCAGCAAATTGTTTCCTGGACAGCTTGATCGATAGGGATTCTAAAGATGACAGAAAGAATAGCAAAGTAGAAACTGCCTTCTAGTGAACTCGTGGAGGGGGTAATGGAGGGCGAGAAAGGCAAAACTCACTGTTGAAAATGGCAGAGCTCAATAGCCTTCTTGACAGAAATTACAAAGGGATAGGAATGAACCGGAACATCTCTCAAAGGAAATGATGAAGGAGCGAGAGTCTCTGCACGAAGAAAAGGCCAAGGAGGGAATCTGTGAAAGGAATAATGGGATAGTGAAGGAAGTTAGAGCAAAAGGAAAATCGTAGTCAAAGGATCAGCAAAGCTAGATCCCTAGAAGCGGACTTACGGAGTGTCGATAAGAGCAGTAGCGACGCATTTGCTTTAAGCTCTTCCTTCCTTATCAGAGGTCACGTTATCAGTCGCGGACGTTACTTGCGAACGTGAAACCACTAGACCGCTGCTTTCAGTATGGGACAATAGAGCGTCGGCCGTCTTTGAGGTAATGTTCCTAAACATACCACATAATCTCTTACCCTGCCACAACGACCAACATTGGTAATGGGTAACACCCACTCCCCGAAGACCCCCTCACCCAGGTGATCCACCCGCACTGGTCCACCCCCACAAACTGGATCCAAAAGTGATGGTCGTGTCCTGGCCACCTGTATGACGGATCCCTGGAGACTAGTGGGTGAGGCACCTTCTGGTTTCTCACACTGCTTACTAAAAATCCAGGAATCCGCCCGCAAATACAGTTACATGAAGAGACATCCTTTATCCACTTATAAAATAGGAGATGAGGTGTTTATCTCGAACGCACATATACACATTCCATCCTGCAGTAAAAAAACTGAAGCCTAGATACATCGGACCTTTTAGAATCCAGCAAGTGATTAATCCATGTGCGATTAAACAATGCCTGCCCGACACATATAAGATACACCTGTGTTCCATGTGGTGCTACTAAAGCCTGTTTTCTAGTCCACAATATATCCCAGGGATTCCATCCCCCAAACTCCTGCCGTGGGTCCACAAGAGGAATACAAGATTGAGATTATCTTGGACTCCCACAGGTATAGGGGGGCCTTCCAGTATTTGGTCCATTGGAAAGGGTATGGGAAGGAAAATCGCTGATGAGTCCCAAGCGCTGATATCCATGCACCCCTATTGCTCAAAAAGTTCCATATCAAGTACCCTGATACACTGGGTTGGGGGTCTTGGGCAAGCCTCCTGGATAGGGGTGTACTGTTAGAATTTGCAAACAACGCTACCCCCCAGTATTACATCAGGTCTCATAGATTATTGCCGAAAGGGAGTTTATCAATGCAACACAAACAATTGTTTGCAGGCGCCATCCTGGAATGCTCACGGTGCGAGGACGGCATCCCTCAAATCTACCAATTGCCTCCCCATCACCTGCCATGTCATTACACTCTTACGTTGCGTGATGACGGCAACCAGAAAGAAATGCTGTTTGTGCCAATGGCAGTTGTTTGCGCAAAAATGGTCGAACTCGAAAACGCTCCGCGTTATGAGATGATTCTTTTTGGAATCCCATCAGGTATTTATCTAGGTAATTAATTGCGGCGAGCTCTAGGCTACATTGCCGTACTGCTCGAAGTGAACAGACTCAGTACTAACTCTAAACCCATTTGGTCTATCCTGATTTTTATGAGCCATTCTATTTCTGAAGCTATCGATCAGTAGGTACAAGAGGGGATCACGCTGCACTAAGGTAAGGAACCATTGGATACCAAATGCCTAATGTTTGCTACTTGTTAAAATTCTGCTTCTTACGGTCCCTCTCTCATCTCTTATCTACAGCTCCCGTACCCCCCAATGATGACTACATTTGGAGGTGTGTTCAACAGCACTTTCCTCCCAAGGGAAAGCCACACATTGTTTAGTTCTCTTATCAGTGGGTGCCTTTCTTTTGGGTTTGAGTCGCACTATCTCTGTGCTCCTGAGAGATCCTACCATAGCAGACTCCAACACCAGGTGAGCGTAGCACAGGCATAAATAGATATGGATCAAAATAGACTCCTTTGGGTCATGTTAGATCCCCATGTTAATTGCACTAAGGTGACTGCTTCCATGGGCACCATTGTGCAGAAGGTCAATCACTGCTAATCTTTTGGTGCCTTCTTGTTTTGCCACCCTTTTTACCCCTAATTAGGCAGTCCTCCAGCCTCGTTTCTTTTGCAGTTGGTGAGCTGGTGCAAGTGGATCTAGGTCACGTGGCCTAAACCCCACCCACCTATCAATTACTGCTAATCTTTAGGTACCTTCTTTTTTACAACCCTGTCCCCCTATTGAAGCAGCCTTCCTGCCTCTTTTCTTTTGCAAATGGAGAGCTGGTGCAAGTGGATGTAGGTCATGTGACCTAAACCACATTTACCTGTCAATCACTGCTAATGTTTTATTACTTTCTTTTTTTGTGCTTCCCTTTTTTTCCCTATTTAAGCAGCCTTCCAGCCTCTTTCTTTTGCAGTTGGTGAGCTGAGTCGATCTAGGTCACGTGACCTAAACGCCACCCACATGCTTAAGTCTGCCCATTCCTTTCACTTCTTAACTGTTAGTTAACAGGGCGCTCCCCGCCTGGTGTCCAAAGTGAAGGGCAGGCGAAGAAAAGGGCAACACCTGTTTGGTCCCGTTTGGGCCAGTCACTTTGCTCATGTGCCACCAGGTAAATATCACAATGTGTCTTCACTCACCACAACCCATTCCCATCCTCTCCAGGGATCGCAGAGCCAAATGCCCAACGCAGCCTCGGACAGCTACTCTGGCAAACCTCATCAATATCCCCTGTACACTGCAACAAAACATGCTCTTTCTATACACTTTTGCTCGGTTATGATGGTTAACATTTGCTCGGCGGTCTCACACACTGCTGATATCGCAACCGCATAACCAACAATGAACTTGATGCCCTTTTCATTACCGAAAAGTGGTTTACACCTTCCTCCCCTTACATCTTTGATGTCCTCCTACCCCACGGATCCAGTATCCGAAATACTGACCGCACAGGAAAATTTGGAGGCGGCGTGGAAGCCATCCTTAAGATCGACTGGCCCTACATGGTAATTTCAATCCCCACACACAGTTCCTATGAATCCATGTCATGCCGGTTCTCCATCACAAACAACAACTCAGTTACATTCCAACTTATATACAGGCCACCTCAAGGGAGTGGTAACTTCAATGATACCTTTTTCTCCTCTGCAACACTTTCCTACTCCTATAAAATCCTCCTCAGAGATTTCAACATCTCTGAGTCCCAACCAGCAAAACACCTACGTAACTCCTTATTCTGTTTTACTAACTGCATGGACCTTAAACAGATTATACTCTCCCCATGAATGTTAAAGTTCAGGTGCTTAACCTAGTCTATGCCTCCGGCCCGATCCTCTCATGCTCAAACCTCCTCCCCCTCAACTGGACTGACCACAGAAGTCATTCCCCTTCTCATACCACACACAAGGCTGCCCCACAAAGGTCAGGCCAAACTCCCTGCTATTGAACACCAATCCGTCAGGAATTTCCCCAATAGACACACTAGAAGCAATGTTCACAACATTCCTCACCACAGAATATGCCTCCGTCCTTCTTGAGCTGCAGTAAAAAGATGAAAGAAATCCAATGAACATGACCGGTGAGTTATCGAGAGCAACAAAAGCCTGGTTGATGTCGTCATTGACTGTAATTTGAAAGTTGAAGTATCCGCGTGTGTGGATAAAACGCTAATGAAAAGAACAATTTCTGGAAAAAAAAGGATATAAAGTAGCAGGGTGGTCCTGCGAGATGAAGTGGCACATTCGAAAGTCCCTGTGAAATGTTATGGATTTTGAAGGATGTTACAAGCGGAGATCAAAAGGAAAGAAAGTTGAATAAGATGAAAGTTAAATATGTGAACTGTGAAATATGCCATGAGGGCAAAAGTAAAATATAAGAACTTTTGAAAAGGCCAATAAGGCAATTGACTGAGAATAAGAACTACAAGTACCAAGAGGCATTGGTGGTGCAAGAGCAGATAATGAATGGAAGGATTATTAAAAGAGAGGTCGAAGTGGTCATGCAGATGTCTATGTAAATTCCTTGCAGTTTTGAAAGTCTTCGACAGTGAAAAGATACCTTAGATAAAACATGGGGAAGGGAACCCCCACGAAGGAGAGACATGCTCGAGCCCGGCAGAAGGAAGCCTGTGCAGAACTGTGAGAAATTGAGAACATATGAACTGAGCATTGATGGCAAGGCAGGTGAAGCCCAAGGAAATGATTGAACTAACAGAAGTTGAAAACCCTCAGATTGAACTGGTGAATTATACCAGTAAGCCAAAGTGTGCAAGACGGATAGCACTGTGCCATCCACCTACCTTTTTGTTTTTTAAGAAACTCTCCAGACCACGGGTGCACAACTTACGGCCCGCTGGCCAGTTGCTGTGCGCCACGCTGTTTTGTCCGTCTTGCCAGGAACAAAGACTTTCCTAATGGAGGGCGGCCCGCAAGCTGAGGTGTATGGGTGCATGGTGTATGCTTGTTAGTTTGTATGCTGAGTTGGGGGCGGGGGGTTCGGGTCTGTATGAGTGTATGCTTGTTTGTATGCTGAGTTGGGGGATGGGGGTTTGGCTCTGTATGGGTATATATGCATGTTGTATGCTTGTTAGTCTGTATGCTGAGGTGGGGAGTGGGGGTTCGGGTCTGTATGTGTGAGACCCACACCTGCCACAGTGATGTTGCTGGGAGAACACCGGCATACCCGTACCTGCCATAGTGATGTTCATGGGAGAGCACCAGGGTACCAATGCCTGCCGTAGTGACATTCATGGGAGATCATTGTGGTCCCCTTGCCTTCCATAGTGATGTTCATGGTGAGCACCAGTGTGCCCAGGCCTGACCAAGTAATGTTCATGGGAGAGCACCAGGGTGCCAATGTCTGCCATAGTGGCATTCATGGGAGATCACTGTGGTCCCCTTGCCTTCCATAGTGATGTTCATGGAGAGCACCAGGGTGCCCAGGCCTGACCAAGTAATGTTCATGGGAGAGCACCAAGGTGCCAATGCCTGCCGTAGTGACATTCATGGGAGATCATTGTGGTCCCCTTGCCTTCCATAGTGATGTTCATGGAGAGCACCAGTGTGTCCAATCCTGCCATAGTGATGTTCAGTGCAGAGCACCAGGGTGCCAATGCCTGCCATAGTGACATTCATGGGAGATCACTGTGGTCCTCTTGCCTGCCATAGTGATGTTCATGCGAGAGCACCATTGTGCCCATACCTGCTTTTAAGGTACCCATCTGCCGCAAGGGAAGGTGCAAAACAGAAAATAAATGATAAAAATATACATGAGTTAGTTAGGGGTGTGGGGGGGATACTAAACCACCACAGATTATTGTAATGGAAAGGGGGGTGGCCCTCTCCCCCCACCCAAAATGGACGGGGGGCCTCTCATGTAGCATTCCCTGGGGCAGATGTGTTTTTACTGAGGGGTGAGGGTCAGTAGACACCCAGGGATGGCTTGAAAGGGGGGGCGTGATCAGGGAGTAGTAGTTATGATTTGTTTTTGCTGGGCTGAGCATAGGTAACAAAGGTTTTTTGTTTCCTTTACAGCCTTTTCTACGTGAGCAGCTGCAACATTATGTGAGTACTGTTTTTTTTTTTTATATTTTATGGTTAGGGCCCATTGTCAGCGGGGTGTGTGGGACTGGGGCTGGATTGTTGGTGGTGTGGGTGGGAGTGGGCCGTCTGGGGAGGTATTTTGGTGGGCTGGGACACAATTGCGGGGTCAGGCCACAAATTGTCCCCATGCCAGTGTAACATTGGTTTTTCCCTGGAAGCGGCTGTCTCCCATGTGGGTTGACTGTCCGCAAGCCCAGGCTGCACCTCTGGCTGTGCTGCATTACAGATGTCACCTCCGGGGAGGAATGGGGATCCTGCCGGGGATCCCTGGGACTGCTGCTGCACTTGGGGATGGTCAACCCACATGTGAGACGGGTGCCCAAGGCCAGGTACATGATCCCCAACCATCCTGGTATTCTGGCTGGCCTGCATTACAGCTTCTCCCTCTGGGAAAGGACAAGGAATGTCCCGGGCCTCCCGGGAACCACCGTTGGGCTTGGCGATGTTCAACCCACATGGGAGTCAGCCGGCCCAAGGCCAGGGACATTACCCCGACTTTCCTGGAGCTCTGGCTGGCCTGCCTTACAGCTTCTCCCTCTAGGAAAAGTGGGGGGACCCTGCCGGTGCTCCCTGGAACCGCTGCTGGGCTTGGGGACGGTCAAACATGGGAGACAGCCACCCAAGGCCAGGGACATCTCCCCCCGCCCATCCCGGAGCGCAGCTGGGCTGCGTTACAGAATTTCCCCCTGGGGAGGGAAGGGGGCCCTGCCAGGGGCTCCCTTGCGCTGCCGCTGTGCTTGGGGACGGTACACCCACATGGGAAACGGATGCCCACGACCGGGGACATCAGCGCCAACCATCCTGGAGTTCTTGCTGGCCGGTGTTACAGCTTTTCTCCTGCAATGTGCCAATACCTCCCTGACGGGAAATTTTGTAACACAGCCAAGCCTGAACTCCAAGACGGTTGGAGGTGATGTCCCCGGCCTTAGACATCCGTTTACCATGTGGGTCTACGGTCCCCAAGCACAGCGGCAGCTCCAGGGAGCCAGGCAGGGTCACCTTCACCCACCCTAGGGGAATTCTGTAACAGCCCAGCCAGAGCACCAGGATGGTCAGGGGTGATGTCCCTGGCCATGGGCGGTTGTCTACCATGTGGCTTGACCATCCCCAATCCCAGTAGCAGTTCCACGGAGCCCCGGCAGGATCCCTGACCTTTCCCGGAGGGAGAAGCTGTAACGCAGGCCAGCGAGAGCTCCAGGATAGTCGGGGGTAATGTCCCTGGCCCTGGTGGGCTGCCTTCCATATGGGGCAACCATCTCCAATTGCAGTGGCTGTCCCAGGAAGCCACAGCTGCATCCCCATCCCTTCCCCCGAGAGAAATTCTATAACGCAGCCGAGCCAGAGCTCCAGGATTTGTTGTGGGTGATGACCCTGGCCTTGGGTGGCTGTCTCCCATGTGGGTCGACCGTCCCCAAGTCCAATGGCAGTTCTGGCAGGGTCCCCATTCTTCCCCAGAGGGAAAGGCTGTAACGCAGCCCAACCAGAGCTCCATGCTGGGCTTGGGGATGGTCAACCCACATGGAAGACGGGTGCCCAAGGCAAGGGACATCACCCCTGACCATCCTGGAGGTCTGGCTGGGATGCGTTAAAGAATTTACCTCTGCAAAGGGAGAGGGACCCTGCTGGGGCTCCCTAGGGCTGTGCTTGGAGATGGTACACCTACATGGTAAATGGATGCCCAAGGCCGGGGACAACACCTCCACCCGCCCTGGAGTTCTGGCTGGGCTGAGTTACAGCTTTTCCCTTCGCAGAGGTATTGGCACACTGCCCGGACTCCCTGGTGGGGAAAAGCTGTAACACAGGCCAGCAAGAACTCCAGGGCGGTTGGAAGTGATGTCCCCGGCCGTGGGCATCTGTTTCCCATGTGGTTTGACCGTCCCCAAGCCCAGCAGTGGGTCCAGGGAGCCCTGGCAGGGCCCGACCTTTCCTGGAGGAAGAAGCTGTAATGCAACCCATCCAAAGCTCCAGGATGGTAGGGGGGTCATATCCCTGGCCTTGGGCACCCGTCTCCCATGTGGGTTGACAATCCCCAAGCCCAGCAGCGGTTCCAGGAACCCCGGCAAGGTCCCCAACCTTTCCCAGAGGGAGAAGCTGTAACGCAACCCAGCGACGAGTGGGAAACAGCATTCCAGACCAAATATGGACTTTTCGAGTATCAGGTGATGCCCTTTGGGTTATGCAACGCACCAGCGGCATTCCAGTTCTTTATGAACGATGTACTCCATGAACTACTGGATGTCTGTGTTCTCGTTTACATTGATGATATCCTGATATATTCACAGTCCAAAGAAGATCATGTCGGCCATGTAAGAGCGGTGTTGGAAAAGCTCTGTCAGCACTGGTTGTTTGCTAAACTAGAAAAATGCTCCTTCCACGTCACAAAGGTCGTGTTTTTGGGCTTCATGCTCACTCCACGAGGGGTTCATATGGACATATGCAAGGTTGAAGATATCCTTAAATGGCCATCCCCGACATCTACCAAAGGGGTATAAAGTGTACTGGGATTTGCTAACTTTTATAGACCATTTATACCACAATTCTCACAAATCGTCCATCCGATCACATCTCTTCTAAAGAAGAACAAGAAATTATTTTGGTCAGCTGAGGCTGAAAACGGTTTTCAGGAATTAAAACACGCTTTCACCTCAGTGCCTATACTTCGACACCCTCGGCCTGATCTACCATATGTGGTCGAAACCGATGCCTCCAGTATTGCCATGGGAGCAGTGTTATCACAAAGGGACCCTGAGACGGGGCAGCTCCATCCCATAGCATTCTGGTCCCGCAGGTTTTCTGCACCTGAATAGAATTACGCAATTACCGACAAGGAGCTCCTGGCAATCAAGGGAGCCTTCAAAACTTGGAGACATTATCTTTTGGGAGCAAAACACACGGTTACTGTTATTACCGATCACCGTAATCTACAATATTTGAAGACAGCCAAGGCACAATCCTCACGCCAACTCCGTTGGGCTTTATTCTTTGCCGAGTACGATTTTGTAATAACCTACCGGCCTGGAGTGCATAACGGAAAAGCAGACGCTCTATCGAGAATGGGAGAGGACATAGGACAAAGACGCCTTCAATCCATCTGATCCCATAGCCATTATTCCCGAAGAACGGATTCAGCACCAGATAGCCGTCAGTACCTGCTGGGAAGATTTAAAGACTGACCTCCAAGCTCAGATGGATCCGACCGCCCAAAAGGAATGGTTGAGTAAGGGAGATCAATACTCCATCTGAAATAATCTCCCATACTTCCAGGAAAGACTATATGTTCAGGACAAGGAGATACATTCTAAGATCATAGCGATTTATCATGAGTCATTGGTGGAAGGACACCCAGTGTTCGCCAAGACCAGAGCCAAGATCCATAAGAATTATTGGTGGCCCTCTTGGAGGAAGGATGTCGCCCAGTGCATATGCGCACAAAACAAATCCCAAAAGCTAAATCCTGCAGGACTATTAAGACCATTGGAAGTACCACCAACGCCATGGCATACATTGTCCGTGGACTTCATCACAGACCTACCTCCCTGCGATGGGTTTAATACAATCCTGGTCGTGGTAGACCTATTCTCCAAAATGGCACATTTCATCCCACTGAAGGGGCTTCCCATCACTGCTACTTTGGCCACAGTATTTTTGGAACAGATCGTCCGACTGCATGGTTTCCCATCCATATTGGTTTTTGACAGGGGAACTCAGTTCGTTTCAGCCTTCTGGAGAAGGTGTTGTAAGCTAGCCTAAATTGATCTTCAGCTTTCTACGAGTCACCATCCTCAAACCAATGGTCAAACAGAGAGGACGAACCAGACGTTCGAACAATATCTGAGATGCCTGTTACAACAAACAGGTGGGTCCTGGAAAAACATTCTTTGGTTAAGTGAGTTTGCCTACAATAACTCTATTCATACCAGCACTGGACAAACCCCATTTTACACTATGAACGGTCGACACCCAAGAACATCGTCCTTTGACCCCCTGAATGAGTTGGAGATGCCAGCTGTTACATCGTTGCACAAAAAAATCACTCGATCTCTTAAAGAAGCCAGCGAAAACTTAAATCGAGCTAAGGAGCAACAAAAGAAATTTGCAGACCGACACAGGAGAGAGGCCCCACAATATCCAAACCTGGGATAAAGTATGGTTGCCGTCCAAAAACATTCCATTAAAAGGACCTCATGCCTTTCGGCCACGATACTTGGGACCATATCCAATAAAAGCCATCATAAATCCTGCGGCCATGAAATTGGATTTACCACCCAACATGCAAATCCACCCAGTTTTTCACGTCTCTCTTCTAAAGCCAGTGAAACAGGACACTCGAATTTCGACACCACCAGAACCAGAGATCATCGCAGGTGAACTTGAGTACGAAGTAAAGAACATCCTGGACTCCAAGAAAATACGCTCAAAACTTTATTATCTCATTGATTGGGAGGGCTACGGGCCCCAGGATCGTACATGGGAACCCGCTGAATTTGTCCATGCCCCACGACTCAAACAAGTTCACCGGAACAACCCCACCAAACCGGGACCGGAGGGAAGGTCCACCGTGAGAGGGGCCTTGAGGGGGAGTGCTGTCATGGCTATTGGGCAAGGGCCCAGTACTTCACTTCCTGCAGGGTCCCAACGGACCCAGTCTTGTCGCCTATGGCACCATGCTCATTACAAAGTGTGCTTAGCACACAGAACACAGAAGGCACGTGCAACAAGGCCAGGCGGGGCCCTATTAGTACAAGGCAAGGCACGTGCAGAAGACAGGAGGAGGAGCAAGGTGGGGCCACAAGGCGTGGCTTAAGGGGAGTGGCTGGGGCCAGGCTATATAAGCCGACCCCACCCGCATACTGGCGCTTCGCGTTAGTCTGCTAAGAGCAGCGTAGCGCTTACCGCCGTCCAGAAGACCCTTACCTGGTTCAGCACGTGCGTCTTCAGTCTCCGGATCCCTCCAACATCTTACCTGGTCCAGCACGTGCTTCTTCAGTCTTTGGAAACCTCCAGTATCTTTCCTGTATTCAGCCACACCATCGCTGGAAGCACTGCCATCAGCTTCCCACTCTGCAGCTGCTGCGCGCATCCTACCTTGAAGCCTCACCATCGCTGGAAGCACTGCCATCAGCTTCCCACTCTGTAGTCGCCGCGCATCTTACCTGGATTCAGCCACACCACCGCTCGAAGAAGCACCGCTATCGCTTCTGACTCTGCAGCGGCCGCATTCATCTTACCTGTCTTCTTGAATCCTCTGCGGGTGCGGCCCAACATCCGTACCTGTCCCGAACTCCCATCAACACGGGGCATTCTTCGGGCGCAGCACCCATGCGGATCTTCATCTCTGGCAGCCTGCAGGAGTTCGGAAACCGCTAACCAGCTAACACCGATCAGCTGCACCTGCAAAGGGAATAAGAAACACAAGGTGAGCAATCACACAGACTTTAACATGTTAAAGCAGCGTAACTCACGAACTAGGTGCAACTTCTGGAACTGTCTACTTACCACCATTGGGTCATCCGTAATAGACTTTTTCACCATTACGCGCTCCTGAGCCATCTTCATCACTAAGGGGGAGAGGGAACAATATATGGTTACGAACAGTAATCATTGGGGAAGAATTAACACAAAGAATACGGACAATCGAGACGGAATGGTCGCAGCCGGCCTGGACCTCCACAATCTGGACCAGTGGTGCAACTAGGCCCATCCATAGCGCCCCTGCTGAAGGAAAGCAGGACGGAGAGCTCATCCTTACACAATAGGTGAGCTTGCATGGGCAAACTCCTGCGTACTACATTTTGGCACGAAAGGGTCGAGGGGAACCGCGACACCACCACGCTATCCTCGCTGCCTCTCATCTTCTCTCAGGAACAGTTCCAGCGTTCCGGGTCCACGAAAACGCAGCAGTTGGGGGAGAGAAGCTATCCGAGGGAGTCAACTCCTGGGAGGGCTCCAACCGTGCCCCAACGCCCCCGCAGAGACCAGGTGAGCATAACAACCACCCAAGGCCAGGGACTTCACCCTTGACCATCCTGGAAAACCAACCAAGGCCAGGGACATCACCCCCGACCATCCTGGAGCTCTGACTAGGCAGCATTGCAGAATTTCCCTTAGGGAATGGACGGGACCCTCCTGGGGATCCCTGGGACTGCTGTTGGACTTGTGGACGGTCGACACTTTTTCTTTTCCACCCAGGAAGGTGCACCCATACATGTGTAAAAACACACCAGGACTATCATCCGAATCGGATTGGCTCATAGCTCCTACTTGGTGGCCAATAGAGAGTCGGCAGGCTCAAGCCGGCCCACTCCCAAAGGCACACTGCACAAGGCGGTGCATCCTGTCGTGAGCCTGTTTGCATCAGTTGGAGCCCATAGCCACGACTCTTGCCCCCTCTGCACCCGCCTCCCCACATCGCCTGGATCCCACAGCCAGGCCCTTCTCCAATACCCACATCGAGCCGGAGACCTTCTGCAGTCGTACTGACGCCGTGACCACGAACCTGCAAATACGTAAGAGCGCGTGCGCATGGTATAAACAAATATCTGACCCTTTACTCATCGCTCACCACTTTATATTTGCACGCGGTCGCCCAATGGGCCCTATTGTGTCTGGCCCTTATCGCTTACGACCAGCTGTGATCATAAGTATAATCTGTCTCGAACTCACGCGCTGCCCGCTGGCCACGCACTGAATTCGCCTGTCAACTGACTTTGCATTTACACATGTATTTCGTTGTCAACTGACCCCTTTGGTAAAAGACTCGCACATGGTATGCTCAGCACCCTGCATTGTTGCCGCAACCAAAGCTGTCATTTGCTTGAACTTATGCTGCTATGTTGTTGTGGCTATGTGGCTATGTTTATTGTACCTAGCCCAAAGTGACCTACAACAGACTTTTATATCTAGCCTACGCTGCTCCTATAACTGCTGCTTTAGTCCTAGGTGACCTACTTTGATCTTCACCCTGACATATGCTGCTATCTGTGCCGCTGACATATGCTGCTATTTGTATTGCTGCTCCTAGCCTTAGGAGGCTTTATATTGATTGTTGCATTTAGCCTACACTGGTCTACATATTTGTTGCTCTTGTCCCAGGTGACCTAGTTTGATCTGCACCCTGACATATGCTGACATATACCGATATCTGTACCGCTGACATATGCTGCTATTTGTGTTGCTGCTCCTAGCCTTAGGTGGCTTTATATTGATTGTTGCATTTAGCCTACACTGATATTAGCCACATATTTGCGGCTCTAGTCCTAGGTGACTTACTTTGATCTGCACCCTGACACATGCTGCTATTTGTGTTGCTGTACATAGCTTTAGGTGGCTTTATATTGACTATTGTAACTAGCCTACACTGATCCACATAATTACTGTTCTAGTCTTAGGTGACCTACTATGACCTAGCCTCAGGTGGCTGTACACTGGATCGTTACATTTAGCACATTACGTTAGCATCTGACCTCTGCACCCAACCAGCCATCTAGACTTTGCTATGCTGCTGCACCTCTACACTATCTACCATCTCACTGCATTGTGGGTCCCAGATACTCTACTAACCACATACCTCCCATCACAGCCTTACTCCCTACCCAAGACTCATGTGGATTACCCCTCCACCATGTCTCTAGCACTGACCCTGGCCACTAGGCCACTGGCCTTTCATACCACTGCACCCATCTCACCTCCTACACCGAAACACTGCCCCATCCAACAGCCCAACCTCCTGCACGACACTAATCCATACCTTAACTCTCCTACCTCATGGCTCCAACACTTTGCCACTAAACCAATGCCTAATCAACCTTGCCCGTTTACTGGCACTTGCCATTCCTAATGGATACTCGATTATCAGAAATGACACAAAGATGACATCATTATTAGACCGATTCCCAATACACCATTTAGCTTGGCTGAGTCCCTCTGTCAAACTCTCTATATCTCACAACAGTACAGCTACTATGCACCTCATTTACAGACCTCCTGGTCCACTTGCTACCTTCTCAAATGACATCTGAACCATTCTGGCTGACAACACTAAACCCAACTCTCAAGTCTTACTTCTCAATGACCTTAATCTTGGACTATTAGATCCCAATGACTCTCACGCCAGCGAGATCGCTAGCAATATCACAAATTTAGGTTTCTCGCATCGCATTCTCAAACCCACCCACTCCAAAGGGAGGACACTCGACTGGATCGCTGATTTAAACTGTAACACGCATATCATCTCTAACGACCCCTGTGCTTGGTCAGACCACCACATCATCATCTTCAACATACCAGCCATTAATCCGCACACTAAACCGATTATTGCACCATCCATCCCTACTAGAAACAAAAAGGACATTACTAAGGACAAACCTCTTCCTCTAATCCTGCCCATACTTAATAATCGGGCTCTCTCACCTAACGACCCAACGGTCTTGGTGGACATCTTCAACCAAACTGTGCTCAAATCTATTAATACCATAGCACCTCTTAAAAACAGGAAACCTAAACAGCGTGCCCACCTCAACTCCTAGTTCACTCCATATCTTAGAACACTTCACAAAGAAAAGAGGTGTGCCGAAGCACTATGGAAAAGCCTTCCATCTGGGACTAACACAGATAACCTCTTTTTAGCAACTCTTAATTACAAGGAAGCAATTTTACAAGCCAAAAAAGCGACGTACAACCAACGTATATCTCAGGCAGAATCTAACACGAAGGAGCTATTCAAAATTCTTAAGGAATTAGAAACCCCCTCCTCTACCCCTGATATTTCTAATAAGGACAGCACATGGTGTGAAAACATTCAAAAAGCTCTCCTTGCTAAAATATCCACCTTAGAGGCTAAAATTAATACTAAGCAAAACTGCCTCCAAACAACTTCGCCAACCAAACCTAGCAATAATAAATACAGAAACCCCCCATTCACGCACACCCCCTTTAGCTTTGTCCCACTTACTATTACGGAGGTAGAAAGCATCATTAGTAAATTGAAACCTTCCAATTTTCAAGGCGACTCCTGTCCCGCCCCGATCATCAAGGAATCGGCCCATGAACTCGCCCCTTACAACACTGCCTTTATCAATTCCTCATTTCACTCTGGCATTGTTCCGGACAACCTCAAGGAAGCTTGGGTCATTCCTCTACTCAAAAAACCCATGCTGGACCTGAGTATCCCTACCAATTACAGGCTGATCACCACAGTCCCCTTCTTACTGAAAATTCATTCTGGATAGGGCAGCGTACTTCCAGATTCAAAAATACCTAGAAAATAACAATCTGCTTGGCACAAGACAATCTGGCTTCCGCCCCAAGCATGGGACGGAAACAGCCTTATTAGATCTTAAAACTCAAATTGAGGACCTAAAAGATAACAGCAAATTGGCCTTACTATTACTATTCGATCTATCGGCAGCGTTCGATCTTGTCAACCATCAAATCCTCTGTCGACACTTGAAATCAGCTGTCCACTTCTCTGCAAAAGCCACCAAATGGATCAGTTCCTTTCTGGACAACAGGCAGATGAGGGTATTCTCGCCCACTGCCTCAGCCGTGCCCACTCCTGTGCCTTGTGGCGTCCCTCAGGGTTCTTGCACCTCACCGACGCTTTATAACATCTTCACTAAATCTCTCTTTGACGTACTTGATTATCTGGGTGTCACATACACCAATTATGCTGACGACACCCAGATACTCATCCCAATCACTGGTGACTACACTGAGGAAGCAAACCCCTTGAATGACGTTTATCAAGTCATCCAAGCCTGGATGGCCCAGCATGAGCTTTGTCTTAACGATGATAAAACCAAGCTCCTCATCCTGGGCTCCCAACAACGACTGAATAGACTTGACCCTGCTTTCAAAACCTTCAACATCGATGGTAACTCTATTAAAGTCTCCTCAGACACCAAAACTCTAGGAATCTACCTCGATTCCACTTTATCACTCAATTGACAAACTAATGCAGTTGTCTCGGCATCCGCTTACACTTGCAAGCTCATTACAGCATGCCGCCCCTTCCTAACTGGACAGAACTGCACTATCTTGGCCAGGACATTGGTTATGGCCAAACTGGATTACTGCAATGCCTGAACAAACTACAGGTTACCCAAAATAATGCCATCAGAGCGGCCCTAAACATCACCAGATCTTCACACATCTCTGAAATAAAGAGAAGTTTACACTGGCTCTCAGTAACACAAAGAATTTCTCTAAAATCTCTGACTCTCTGACTCTCTCTCTGACTCTCACACATAAATGTTTGAACAATCAGGCCCCCACCTACCCACCTACCTTGCCTCTCCCTTCTCTCACTACACGGCCTCCCGACTACTTAGATCAGCGCAAGCATACTGCCTGACCATTCCCAGATACAAACTGCAGAAAGCTGGGGGAAACAGTTTCCCTGTCCTTGCTTCCAAACTCTGGAACTCAATTCCTATAACTATCAGAGCAGAACATTCTCCTACCCTTTTCAAACAACGAACCAAACTGTGGCTAGCTACTACTGTTGCCTAAATGGCTAAATCTCACTACAGGTCACCTTTTGATCTTTAAATTGCCTCAGCCTGTTTTGATGCATCTGCTAAACTGTAGATAGTGCACACAGCAAAATTATGCATAACCACACTGCAAAGGTACTTATTTTTGCATATTATATTGTATACTATGTATAACTTTTCTGTATGTATATACGGCGCTATCCAAATTGTAACCATTACTGAATTGTACTTTGCTTTTCAAGATATGCGCCCGGTTGCCCTTGGGCCTGGCTGCGCTATATAAATAAATAAAATACAAATACAAATGTGATGTACTGTTTTCATCTGGACACCTGTGGAAAGGTAGGACATGTGTTGTTGGTGGTGTGTTGCAGTAGTTTCCAGGTGGGAAATGTCTGAAAGTTTTTTTTTCTCCCTAATTTTGGGACTTGTGGGTAATACATTCTGGGGCAATTCACGCAAGTCATACCTCTGTGGATTCCCACGGCTGTCTTATTTTCTGAAATCCATGGGGTTCCCTATTTTCCTTGGTGGCTGCGACACCCCAGGCCCAAATCTGTAGGTTGGCTCCCCAAACCCTTTGGGGGATAGCATTGGTTTAGCCTTTTGCCTTTGTGCCCAGGTAGGTGCACCCCCACATGTCAGTTACTGTTTTCGTCGGGACACCTGTGGGAATGCGGAACAGTAGGACATATGTTGTTGACAGCGTGTTTCGGTGGATTGGCAGAGGGAAATGTCTGAAAATTGTGGGTTTTATGCAAAGTTTCAGACTTTGGCAGGGATTGTCAGTAATACATTCTGGGCCGATTCACGCAAGTCAGACCTCTATAGATTCCCAAGGGTGTCTTCTTTTTGGAAATGCATGGGGTTTCCTGTTTTCCTTGGTGTCTTCGGAAACCCTAGGCCCAAATCTATAGGTTATCCACATGAGCAAAATCCCACAAAATCTGCTCTGGCGAAAGACTTGGGGTTACCAGTGGTTTAGCCTTTTTCCTTTGCACCCAGGTAGGTGCACCCACACATGTGAGGTACCTTTTTCATTGGGACACCTGTGGGAAAGCGGGAAGGTAGGACATGTGTTGGCGGTGTGTTTCGGTGAGTGGGCAGAGGGAAATGTCTGAAAATTGTTGCCAGGGATTGTGGGTAATACATTCTGGGGCATTTTGCGCAAGTCACACCTCTGTGGATTCCCAATGGTGTCTTCTTTTTGGAAATGCATGGGGTTCCCTGTTTTCGTTGGTGACTTCGACACCTTAGGCCCAAATCTGTAGGTTGTCGACAAGAGCAAAATCCCACATAATCTGCTCTGCCGAAAGACTTGGGGTTACCATTGGTTTAGCCTTTTCCCTTTGCACCCAGGTAGGTGCACCCACACATGTGAGGTTACGTTTTCGTCAGGACACCTCTGGGAACGCGGGAAGATAGGACATGTATTGTTGACGGCATGTTTTGGTGGGTGGGAAGAGGGAAATGTCTAAAAATTGTGGTATTTATGCCAAATTTCAGACTTTACTGGGGATTGTGGTTCATAAATTGTGGGGAGATTCACGCAAGTCAGACCTCTGTGGATTCCCACGGGTGTCTTATTTTCGGAAATGCATGAGGTTCCCTGTTTTCCTTGGTGGCTTCGAAACCCTAGGCCCAAATCTGTACGTTGTCCACAAGAGCAAAATCCTGCAAAATCTGCTCTGGCGAAAGACTTGGGCTTACCAGTGGTTTAGCCTTTTCCCTTTGTGGCCAGGTAGGGACGCCCACACATGTGAGGTACTGTTTTCGTCGGGACACCTGTGGGAACATGGAAAGGTAGGGCATGTGTTGTGGGCGGTGTGTTTAGGTGGGTGGGTGGAGTGAAATGTCTGAAAATTGTGTTTCTTTGGCCACATTTCTAACTTTGCCTGGGATTGTGGTAATACATTCTGGGGCGATTCGCGCAAGTCAGACCTCTGTGGATTCCCACGGCTGTCTTCTTTTTGGAAATGCATCAGTTTCCCCATTTTCCTTGGTGACTGCGACACCCGAGGCCCAAATCTGTAGGTTGTCCACAAGAGCAAAATTCCTCAAAATCTGCTCTGTCGAAAGACTTGGGGTTACAAGTGGTTTAGCCTTTTACCTTTGCGCCCATGTAGGTGCACCCACACTCTCTCCGCCACCGCCCTATCCCGCTCCAGCACCGAGACCATCCTTGGCTGCCGATGTGAACTGTATCCTATTTAACGACCGATCTGTAGCAAAAAACAGACATTGCATCTTTGACCTCCTCGCCTCTGTCAAACCAGACCTAGTTTTCATCACTGAAACCTGGTTCTCTGACGACTTCGGTCCAATCGCTAATGAAGCATTTCCCCCTGACTACTCCCTCATCCCACTGAACCGTCCGTCCAGGGGAGGGGGGGTAGCATTCGTCTTCAAATCCCTCTTCCGCGCCTCAATCATGGACAACCAACCCTCCATTCCATCCTGCAAATCTCTCCTCATTAAACTATCCCTCTCCCCGTCGCTGTCACGCAGCTTCCTAATAATATACAGGCCCCCTGGCTACGATAGACACTTCGCAAACAACCTTTGCGATTCTATTGCCACCCTCCAACCAAACCATCCCAACCTCACCCTTCTTGGAGACTTCAACATATGGCTCGACATCCCCACCAACCCAATGACACACTCACTAGTTGACGGTTTAGATGCAATTAATCTCCGACTCACTATAAAGGACACTCTCTTGATGCCATCTTTAGCTCCAACACCCTGATTCATCTAAAGCCGCCCACCCCTATCATCTGGTTCGATCATTTCATTCTCTCGTTCACCATCCACTCACCCGTCCCCCTTCCCGTACTCGTATCTAGTCCTCCGAATATACGCAAATGCTGGAAGAAACTAAATCACCCCGGACCTAGCCGAGTCACTCCTCCAGTCTCCTCCACCAACCTGCCGTCCCAACAACCAACTAATTCCTGAGGCCTTTGATTCATGGCTCAACGCATCTCTGATGCGGCTCACCCCCTCGTGCAAACCATCAACCCGCCGTGGCCTTTTCCCCAGATGGTTTACTCCCGAGTTGAAGACCACTAAACGAAAATTCAAATACCTAGAACGCAAATGGCAGAAAGAGAAAACCCACGAGAGCAGGACCACCTTGGCCCGTCACCTGTATCGGTACAAGCCCGAAATCCGGAAAGCAAAAAAAGCCCACTACAACTCCCGAATCCTAAACTGTAAAAACCCAAGCAAAGAACTTCACAAAATTATCTCCGAATTCACCAATCTGGCCTGTAACACAACCGTCCCGACCCCGTCACAATCGCTGTGTGACTCTCTCTCTCCCTCCACTTTTACTCCACAGCTATCGAAAGGACAAAAACTCTAACCACCAAACTGGCTCTCCTACAGCCACCAGGCAATCCACCACCCGTACCGGCCAGCCAATCAGCGGCGACCTCTACGCAACCGACATTCGAATCCTTTAGCCCAATATCACCGGAACAATTTCTCAAACTTCTATATGCCCGCAAACCATCTGGATCACCATTGGACCCTTGCCCAGCCACAACCCTTAAAGAAATGTTTGCTTCCACCTGCGCAGGAGAACACGCAAGATCTATCATAAATCCCTCCCTTTCTTCGGGCATCTTTCCAGACGCATTCAAAATGGTGCACGTCAAACCTCTAATTAAAAAACCTTTGCTCGACCCTCTCGAGCCCAAAAACTACCGCCCCATCTCAAACACCAGGTTCCTTGCCAAACTCATTGACCGAACCGCCTACTCTCAACTAAATGCCTTTGTTGAAGCCAACAATCTCCAAGACCCCGCCCAATCAGGGTTCAGGACTCTTCACGGAACTGAAACCACCCTAACCTCAATCTGGGATGACCTTAAAATGACAGCTGACTCCGCGGGATGTGCCGCACTAATCCTGCTTGACCTATCGGCCGCCTTTGACACGATCAATCACTCAATCCTCCTTGACCGCCTCCACTCCCTAGGAATACGTGGAACCGCCCTTAAATGGATAGCTTCATTCCTCAAAGACAGGCACCAAATAACGACACTCTCCAACTTTACCTCCCAAGCCCGACCAGTCGACACAGGAGTCCCACAAGGAGCATGTCTATCCGCCCTCCTGTTCAATCTCTACCTGATCACCCTCCCACCAATAATCCGCTCACACAACATCCTGTGTTACAACTACGCCGACGACACTCAACTAATTCTAAAATTCTCAAACGCGAAACCTAACTCCCGACCTGACCTAGCATCCTGCCTCCTCAACATAGAACGCTGGATGACCCAAAGCCACCTCTTGTTAAACCCCTCCAAAACAGAAATCATGGTTTGTGGCAACTCCGATCTTCTCCCGCACCCACTACCCTGGCCACCTGCCATGGGCAACTCACCGACACCCTCCAACACAGTGAAAAATCTTGGTTGCACCCTGGACTGTGACCTAACACTCTTACGCCAAGTCAACAATGTCTCAAAGTCCTGCCACTACCACCTCAAAAACCTTAGGCACATCTTTCCATATCTCTCATTTCCCAACAGACTCTCCGCGGTCCAATCAATCGTTATATCAAGACTGGACTACTCAAACCCCCTATACCTCGGAATACATGCCTACCAACTGAATAAACTCCAAAGGGCACAAAACGCGGCGGCCAAAATGCTACTTGCACTCGGTCCAAAAGACACTGCACTGGCTTCCAGTAGCCCGTAGGGTGGCTTTCAAAACCCTATGCCTCTCCCATCGAGCACTGCATAAAACTGGACCTCAATATCTTCAAGACAAACTAATACCTTATCATCCCACTCGCACCCTAAGATCAAGCTCAGCTGGCCTCCTAGTAATTCCTAAGACAAACTCAGTCATCTTAGGCGGATCTTCATTCACAGCCTTAGCCCCAACCCTATGGAACTCCCTCCCACCCCAAATCCGCCTTACTGAGGATTTAACGTCCTTCCGCAAACTACTGAAAACCTGGCTCTTCCCCTAAAACCAACCGGTTTCCAAACTACCATCATTACAATAACCACCGACCCAACAAACTACCTGAAGCGAGAAATTGACAGCTAATAAACTCGAATGTAAACTAAGAAAGACAAACAGATCTAAACAAGTAATGTAGATCAAAACAATGAAGTGGATAATAGGAATAAATCAGTGTGAAAATAGGAGATCTAAACTGATGAAATGGACACAATAAATGAGGAGGGACATAGTAGGAAGATGAAATAGTTAGAATGGATGAAGTGGATAGAACAGATGAATGCGCCAAATGTAAGAGCGCATGGATGGAAGAACAGACGACTAGAAAGACCAAATGAGTATGGAGATCGGATGGAATAGATGAACTTACTAAAGCCAATAAGTGTGTAGAGTGGTTGGTGTGTGTAGAGCAGACCAGCGTGTGGAGTTGTTGAGTACATGCAGAGTTGATGAATACATAAACACAGAGAAGAAATTACAACGCAGAAGGGCGTAGAACTGATGACTACACTGAACGCACGAACGTATCAACCATATGAACGTCTTGACCAGACGAACTTGTAAGAGCGAACGAACATGTAGAAAGGATGAGCGTGGAGAGCGGACGAGTGTGGAGAGCAGACGAGTATGCAGTGCATACGAGTGTGGAGTACGTACCAGTGTGGAGTGTGTACGAGTGTGGAGTGTGTACGAGTGTGGAGTGTGTACGAGTGTGGAGTGTGTACGAGTGTGGAGTGCATACGAGTGTGGAGTGCGGGCAAGTGTGGAGTGCGGGCAAGTGTGGAGTGCGTTTTGAGGGCGGAGTGCGTTTGAGGGCGGGGGTGCGTTTGAGGGTGGAGTGCGTTTCAGTGCGAAGAGCGGACCAGTGCGAAGAGCGGACCAGTGTGGAGAGCGGACGAGTGTGGGGAACGGACGAGGGTGGGGAGCGGACGACTGTGGAGAGCGGACGAGTGGGGGGAGCGGCTGAGTGTGGGGGGAGCGCATGAGTGTAGCGAGCGGACGAGGGTGTGGAACGGATGAGTGTATATGGAGCAGATGAGCATATATAGAGCTGATGAGTGTATGTGATACAGATGGATGTGTGGAGCGGACTTCCGCATGGAACGAACGAGTGTTTGGAGCAGATGGGTATGTAGAGCGGATGAGTACATTGAACGGATGAGTATGTTGAACGGATGAACAACACATAGAGCGGACGAGTATGTTGGGTGGATGAGTGTGTGGGTAGGATGAATATGTATACCAGATGAGTGTGTAGACTGGATGAAGGTAAAGAGCGGAGGAGCGTACTGAACAGAGGAGTATACAGATCGGACGAGTATACAGTGCGGAGGCAGACGGGAGTACATGCGCGTGGTAGACTGGAGTGCACGCGCGGGGAGGACAAGAATGCATAGCGCACGCTTATGGAATCCATGAGAGCACGCGCAGCGGCACACTGGCGAATGAGAGATAGACCAGTTCACGCAAGGCGCACTTGAGAGTGTAAATATGTCAAGCAGACTGATGTGTGTAGGACAATATTGAACGCCTGAAATGAATAAAATCCACAGATCGAACCTGATCGCATAGAATTGCGTGACGTACATAATATGTTTTGGAATGCATGGAACATTTGAACGAGCATATATCATACCACACCCCACGCTTACTCTCTTCTTTACACCACCACTCAAATAAAACACAGGGATACTATGACACCATTCGGTATAACTGTTCTCATATCAACATCTCCCGCTCTCCCCCCATCACTCTAAGTAAACACTACTGGCTCCACACCCCCAGCTAGGCGTTTCTCCTCAGGCCTAACGCAACCACTCTCGGTCGGGATAAATCCCGTCAGAGCGAACACATACTCCCGATCTCTCCACCACCACACCTACCGCTAAGAAGCAGCTACCACACGAACTCCGCACCAGCTGCACACATACCTGGTGCGCACACGCACCATTGGACTCTCTCTGCTCTCTCTCTCTACTGACTCGAACTTCGGTTCCCAAGGGCATTCAACCTACCAGCGCCTTCAGACCATACCAATGGTATATAAGGCGCTATATAAATGCAAAATAACAATAACATGTGAGGTACCGTTTTCTTTGTCGGGACACCTGCGGGAATGCAGGAAGGTAGGACATTTGTTGTGTTTGCATGGTTTTCATAAAGTTTTTGAACATTTGCTGCTGCACTTTGTCACACAACCCTTTAATTTTCTAAATATGACCTACATTTAGTTGCTGCTTTAGGCACTATGCACTTTTGTAACCTGCACAAGTCACCTAGCCTTCAAAAGGACTGCATGTGCTCTTTCAAAAAATATATGCATGCCCTTCCTCACCACATTTGTTTTCTTTACTTACACATACTAAGTACGTCTATTTAGGCCGTAAGCATAAAAAACCTGTGTACCATGGCTCAGTTTTTGGCTTGTGATACTGCTTGTTTTGTGAAACATTATGAAAAATTTGTGATTTCCTAACTGGGGAATGTAGCGGGGCATTGCTTTTCTCAAAATTCACAGAATCCATTGCTGTACCGGGCCAACCATGTCCACCACCTACCTTTTTTTAATCTTGCATTTTCCTGATTTTTCACCAAACGATGCAATTTCTCCTTACATAGTTGTTGCCTGACCTGCGCAAATCACCCCTTCCTAAACTTGGAATTTTGTCGACTTTTAAGAAATGTATGCCTTTCTGTCTTCCTATTCAGCTTTCCTACCCTCCACTTCCATTCCGTCCACGCATGTCCTATTGGAAAAAAAGGCCCAAATCGCCTACCTCTCACAAGCATATCAAAATATGTTTTTTTTGGTTTCCACTCAACCTGTTCTTGAAGGCCTGGAAAATGGCGAATTCAGCACAGCAAACCATTTGTTCCTAGGTCTTGCAAGGAAAAAACCACAGGCTTCTTGGTACATAATTTTATTGGCATTATCTGAAAAAAAAAACACATTGTGATTTATTTTCTCTCACCCCCCTACAACAAACTAGGATTCCTTGGTGTTGTTACGACCGCCTACATGTGGGAAAAAAAGGGCCCAAATTCGGCCCAGATGTCTCATGTAAGAAAAAAGTTACAAGGGATTGAATGGCGACATACCGAAATCACCAAAAAGGCCTTGGCACTTGGGGGGGGGGGAGACCCTTGGCAGTTAAGGGGTTAATGATCGAGATTACTCCCATTTTAGAGTTGGGGCCAGTTAGGAATTCTACCATCCCATCAAAATATTAAATAAAGGTTTTCGAAACTTGTATCCATTGTGTCTGTGTCTACTGCTCAATACCATGCCTTCCTCACATAGACCACCCTCAAACCCAAGTCAATGAGTATTGATAGGTTTACATGTGTATTGTAAGAACCATTTGACCAAAGGCTATTGGCCTTCAAGTGAACTGACGACAGAAAAGCTATTCTGAAAGAGTAAGAACGGCACCATTCACAAAAGTATATTAGATTGTGCATCTTGCTCACTGGTATGATGAAATGGATGCCCCTGTAAAATGCGAAATGTAAATCATTGTGTATGGGTTAAATGTGATCTTACTGAACACAGTTACAGAGCAGTACATTTCATCGCCCCCCCAAGCCCCAACGTTTTTTTTACCCTTATTACGCAACCCCAACCCGACCCATTTTAACCCCTTTACCCCTTCATTTATTTAATTAATGTTTGCAGTGTTTTTCGGTGTTCTAGTCCACCCTGAAATGTACCACTCCTTAATGTTTTAGATATATTGACTGGATACCTTGTGCATGCACCAAGGAAAATGTTTGACAAAGTAAAAAAGAACTTTATTAACTGCAAGCATTTTTAAGGCATTTAAGTTAAATCTAGAGACTGGCTTGTCAAGGCTAAGGACAGGCCAAGAGCCAAACAGGAACTCTTTACATGCAAAGGTGTAAAAGTCCTGATTTCTTGCTTTAAGTCACAAATGGAAAGTGTACATTTCTTCAGCTATTGCCTTATCAGCATGAAACCTGATGCAGTAAAGTGCTCATGGAAGTAGAAACTGCTAGATATAAAAAGTATGTTTTGCCATCAAAAGAATTCAGCCAGCTGAATGCCATTTATTGGAGAGCATAACACATATGAAAAGAGTCAGGGATTTCATTACAGTGATGTTCTTGTCTCTCAAGCACATAGCAGGATGCACTTGTGAATGAAAGAAATCTGCATTTGTTTTTAATGACTGTATTTGCTATCTATTATGTTAACAAACATAATGTGAAGTGTAATTTAGTAACATTGACTTTTGCTGTGTTTTCATTTCACTTTGAATAATTCTATAGGATGTAACACAAAGTGAAACATGACCAGAATATTGCTGGATATAGCTTGCAAACTTTACAAATTCACTGTTCTAAAGCCCAACCCCAGTTCAGTCATTCACAATACAAAACATGAGGCCTCACAGTCGCTGATCTATTACGCTGAAACTGATTTTTCATATTAAAGCCCCATAAAAGCACTGTCGGATAGCAGGTTCGAAAGAAGTACAAAGGGACCGGTCCCAAATATCCAACTCCAGGCCCCTCATAAAATCAATTTGTCAAAGTCATGAGAACAGCTTATCAGATCTCAGTAGAACCAAAGAATATTTCCCTCAACATGTATTCATACCAGGAAGGAGAATGTGCATGGGCTGTACCAAAAGTGACCTCTATGGGCTGAATTCAGCATTTCTTCACTTTCAAAATTGAATTGAAAGCAAATGGATGGTATTTTAAATACAAAATGTAATCAATAATATTATATCTCTGTGACGGGAGGTCCTATTAACGTGGGACCAATTTAGTTATTTATTTATATACAAGAGGAACACTGCTCTTCTATTCTCAAAAGAACATACAATTAACAGGAAATCAGAGTTGATGGAAAGCAGTGAGCTTCTTACCATGGGGTGAGTTGTGGGTGGGACAGTAGTCCAGTTTAGAGAAGACAACAGTAGTTAAGAGATGCTTGGCAGTGTTGAAAGGAAAGCTATGCCTGATTTTCCTAATATTTCGGAGGTTGAGGCGAGTTGATGTGCCAGTTTTTTCGATGAAAGTAGAGAAGGTGTGAGAAGGGTCATAGATGACACCAAGGTGCCTAGCTCAAGAAGAGTAGGGGAGAGTGTTGGGTGTGAACTGGATAGGCAGAGGAAGAGATGAGAGAGAGAGCCTTTGGCAGCAAAGAGGAGCTCCTCTGTTTTGGTAGATTCTGATATCAGAGAGTGCAAAGCCATCCAATATTTAATGGTAGAGAGACAGTTGGAAATGTTGATAGGGAGATCAGAGGAGAGTTCAGGAAAAGAGAAGATGTGGTTGTTGTCGGTGAAGAGTTGGTACGAAAACCCAGAGGAGGAGATTAGTGCCCTAAGAGCAGAGGTGCAGAGTGTAAAAGGAGAGGCCCCAAGACAGAGCCTTGCGGAACACCAACAGTTAGAGGAATACATTGAGAAGTGGTGTTATTACAGGAGACAGAATTGGCAAGGTGCAAGGTAGGATTCAACCAGGCAAGGGCTTGAACAACAGTGTCAAAGGCAGCAGAAGGGTCAAGGAGAATTAGGACAGAGGATAGGTTGCATAGGTTAGAAGATGCAATGAAGTTGGACACACTCATGAGAGCAGTTTCTGTGGAGTAACAGGAGCAGAAACCTACGGTTGGGGTCTCGAATGTTGTGAATGTCTAAGAAATTGGTAAAACGGTTGAACACAACCCTTTCGAGCACTTTAGAGTAGTTCGGATGGACAGACATAGGGCAAAAGTTAGCCGGTAGATTTGCGTAAGCCTCTTGCTTTTTTAGGTGAGGGATGACCGTGGGTGTTTGGAAAACAGAGGGAAATCAAGCGGAGTCGAAAGTCAGATTGCATAGTTCATGAGGTGAGAGGCCACTAAATAGGCAATAGTTTGACTGGTTTGACCAGCTGAGGAGCAAGAGGGTCTGATGGGGCACAATCAGGGGTTAGCCTTCATCAGTAGAGATAGCACTGTCTCAGTATTAGTGTGACTTAAGTGGGAGATAGAGGCAGAGGATGATGTTAGAGTAGGTGGAGTGTAAAATGTAGGAGGAGGGAGTGTGAGGAAGGTCAGGACAGAGTCTCTAATTTTGGAAATGTTTGCAGCTAAGTATTCAGCTAGGTCATTAGCTGTGAGAGTGGAGTTTATAGTCATAGATTTGGGAGGAGTGAGTTTAGTTTAGGGTGCCCTGTAGCCAGTGAGGATGGTTAGAGTGAGAGTCAATGAGGGTTAGGTAGAATTCCCTTTTCACTCTATCAAGAGTGGACTTTAGAGAGTTCAGGGCAAAGAAGTAGAGTTGCAGGTCCTCGTGCGAGTGGGTACGCCTCCATTTGCGAGGCAGCCATTGCATGTCTGTGCAGAGAGAGCCTATTAATGGCTTGACCCATGGTTGAGGATGCTGAGACTTAGGGGTGAAAGTAAACCGTGGGAAGTGAGCGGAGAATGAGTCATATAGTAAGAAATGGAAGCTGGAGAAAGCAGTGTTGGTGGAAGAGGCGTTGGGGGTGAAGGAGGAGAGCGAGAAGTGTAGGTCAGAGAGAAAGGAGGGAATGGCAGAAGGTTTACATTTCCTTTTAATAATAGATAAAGCAAGTGGTGAGGAAAGGTCAGAGGGTGGAAAGGAGATGGTGGTGGAAGCAACTGAGTGATCAGATATGTATGGTGTGACAGTAGTATTAGTGGCGGAGAGAGAGGTGGAGATGAATAAGCGATTCAACAAGTTATCCCATGTGTGGGTTGATAGGTTATGGTTAGAGTGAAGAGCATGGTCTGAGGGGTCAGAAATGAGAGGTGGACACAAAGTTGACATTTTATTAAAATAAGAGTTTGGATGAAGGCCTTTCTGTCCCTATCCTAAAGAGAGTTTCCCTACATATGAAACTAAAACTAAAGATCAGTCTATCTCTCATCATCAAAAGTAGGTAAATTGTCCTTGTGTCCAAAACATATTTAACCCTCACACAAACAATGAACAACAAAGTATGCAAGGTAAATGTCTCTGCTTTGAATTCAGTAAAAAGTGTGCAAGAAACAAATATCTAAATCAAACAAAACAAACTTTTATTCAGGGGATGGTTCCCTTCCCATGCACTGTTTCAGGCAGAATATTGAAAGTGTCCAGTTCAAACAATAGTTCTTTAAAAGTAGTAGACATTTCTCTTTCACATAACACTTCCTTAAGATGATGACAAACACATATTTTCCAAACAATGGTGGTTTTAAGGATGGTAAATGTGTCTTTTTTACTCAACAATTTATTAAGGAAGGTCTCCTGGTGTACCCCCCTGCCAGGAACCCTTTTCACAATGTTTCAGTTCACACACTTTAGATGGATTACCTGATGTACTCCCCTGCCAGGAATATCCCTTTGAGCTTGGTAGATCCCCTGGTATACTGTCCTGCTAGGTATATTTCCCGCAAAGGCTTACTGCCTGATGCACTCCTTTCACCAGGTCTTCTAACAATCTTTCAGTTCTCTTTATCTTTAAGTGTAGCACAGTTGTATTCCTTCACTGTTTGTATACTATTGGCTCCAGGTACCACTTCCCAATTTCCCCCAAATTTCCAACCCTTATATGGATACTTGTTCAAGTTTTTATTGTTTTCTTTATTGTTAGCAATCATTGGCTTGTGGCAATACTTGTTCCAGTCTTCCCTATATTGACTTTTCATATATGAAGATTTATACAGATCTGGCCTTTCAATTGCTTCCTTATAGTTAATTTGCTCATGACAACATTTACTCCAGCTTTCTCCATATCAACATTTCATATATGGAGACTTGTGTAAATGCAGTCTTACTATGTCACTTGTTTGACATTTAAAGTAAGTCCCCAATTGGTTATGCACCTGTCAGTACACCCCAGGGCTCTCAGTACTCTTGGGCAGGCTCACCAGTGTTTTCTGGCATGTCCAACTCGTGGCATATGGCTACAGAGATGTTCATGCCTCGGGGAAGTGTTCCCTGCAGTGCAGACCCTTTTGCGATTCTCCTGTTGGCGTCTCCGTCATTCTACAGTGGAACTTCTACCTTTCACCATGACTGCATCCTCGACAGCCTCTCCACTGCTGCCGGCTTGTCAACGGTTACTCTGTGGCACCCGCTCTGTTTCTCACGGTCTCTTGTCGTCCCGGTAGAAAGTGCATGCTTTCCTCCACAGAGTTCGTTCGCGTGTGTCTGCCTTCGGTTCTGCTTCCCACTCTGCATCTCTCTTCTCCTTCACTGATCTCGTGAAATGGCACCCTATATTTAAATATCCTGCACAGCTGATTGGCATTAAAACAACTAGTCTGCACATTGGTGTTTCTTCTGCTCCACTTAACTCCTTTCTCCTCTTCTTCGTCCCAGTACTGAAGGTAGGCGTCAGACACCTCCACCTCTGCCAGTCAGTGGAGGAGAGTGAATGAAGGATAGTTTGGAGTCGTTTTGGGCCACCCGAGTGGCAGTGCCAGATGGAAAAATCCAGGTTTCAGTGATAGCAAAAACGTCTAGGGGAGGAGAGCTGAAGTGAAAGTAGTCAGTGATAAAGGATGTTTTGTTGCATACAGACTGAACATTCCAAAAGGCAATGTTCAGTTAATGCAGTAAGGAAGAGTAGAGAAGTTGAGTCTCGGAGGAAAAGAGGTGAGGTGGGCAGGTGTTAGAGGAGGTATGGTTAGATTGTCAGCTTTATTTGTTGGAAGGAGGCGGAAGAGAGATGGAGTAGTAGGAGTTGTGAGTTTTATAATAGGGATAGGAAAGGAGGAAGTTGTAGAGTGATTGCAGAAAGCGTAGGGAGAGATGAGTAGGAGCACCAGGAGTAAATGCATTATAGGCAAGTAGCACAGTGTAGAGAGACAATACAATAATTAGCAAACTGAGGGTACTCACAGGTGCAACAGGGAGAAAGGCAAAAGTAGAGGTTCATAGGCTAAAAGGCTGGTCTTCACCCTTTACTGTTCCGCCATTCACTGGGATGCCCCTGGCTGGACACCCCTAGGAAGTTCAGAAGAGATGACACATTCAAATTGATAATGTCCTTGGTGTTGCAGGGATGAGGCAATTTCTTCCTGATTGGTGTTCCCAGAGGAGCCTCTTGTGGCCTTCAGATGGAGATGGGGTTGATTCAAGATGGAAGCAGGAAATTATGTCAATGGTCCAAGATGGGTGCTGGCAGGGAAGTTCCCGACAGAAAGTGAAGCCAATAACCAGAAGGGATGACACGCGCTCCTGTTACCTGATCACCTAGTTCATCAGTGGTTGCTCTCTCTGATATTGTCCCTGGTAGTGCTGGGTTGGGGCAGTTTCTTCCTGATTGGTGTTCTCAGGGGAGCCTCTTGTGGCCTTCAGTTTACAGACAAAAATGATATCTTCCAAACCATACAAAAATTAGAGCAGGGTATAATGGAAAAATTCAGAGATGCATAGGAAAAATACATATCTCTAGAAATATTGAACACATCTCGACAGACCGTATTTTTAATTCTTCCTCCTGACGTGCATATTTCATTGATCTGTGTTTTATCAATCTTGCACATTCAAAGCCACAGGTATGTGGCATAAAAAGAAATGCCTCATCATACGCTTAAGAGTGAGTTTCCCCCCCTCCTCTCTGTGCCATGGAAATGGTGGAAGCCACCAGTTCCATGGCACAGAAAGGAGGGGCTGAAAAATATGTAATAAATTATACATAGGGAAACAGATTATTAAGAAAATATGAAGGATTAATATTGAAAAATATTTCAGGATACCACTGGAACTGGAGATGGCTTGGAGAACTGAGACCTGGAGAGCTGACACCATCTGCAGGACTGGGTTCCAGGTTGGCTTGGGAAAGGAGCCATTTTCAGAGAGATGGACAAATCCATATTGGAACTGGGTTCCAGACAGCCAGCTGAAAAGGACCTTGCTGAATGCAGCAATTTCAGAGTGAGGATCCAAGCTGTCTCTCCAAAAATAAGCCACATTTACAATGTAAGTAGAAACCCTGAGATATTCCCAAGGCTATCGCTATAGAGTATCCATGGTATAATCCAGTGACTATGAGGCTTGGAATCAAGGTGAATGCTAATACGACAAAGACCCTGGTGGGTGCAGTGTTAAATAAAATGCCTGATGGTTCTCATTTAAATTGAGCATCAAGTATGATGTAATTTCCTTAAAACCCAATGCATTTTGTATTGAGAGGTGCAACTTAAAACTAAAAGCATTTTGTGCACTTGATTGCATATTTCACTTTTGAAGAATTATACCAAGTTAAAATAGAATCCTTCACTCATGCAACATAAACATAGACTTATAGAGGCTATTTTATAGGCATGACGTACTGTTGACTGCGGCCGGTGTGAATCTGGTCATAAGTTATATGTTTATGCAACAGAAGAAAAGCACAGAGCATTAATTATATTCATACAAATTGAGCCAAGTCTTAAGCCCCATCCGACCCTTATCTTTGAATGTACAGGCAGACCTGTGTGTAATGTGAAAGGACAGGGTGCTTTTCACACGGTACCTGTTGCTGTAAAATAGAACATATCCAGCTCAAAATAGCATGTAGGTTGAAAGATGTGCACTTTGACGAATCTAGATAATCTATCCCTTCTCCCCAAGGGGAACCACCCTCATCGAGACTAGGGAGGTGAGCCCACTGTGCAATACCCTCCCTAGCGGTATGGGCAAGCAGGATCTCAGTGGGAGTAACTCATACTTAGGAGACAAGGACTCCCAGTCTTTATCAACATCTCCCCCAAATCCTGTGTTCTCAGCATATATGGGTGTCGAAGAGGTTGATAAAGTGATCAACCCTGTTTTTGGTGTCTAACGTTATAATGCTGACCCGAAATCAACTCTGAAATCCTATAGTCAACAAAACTTTATCTCGCATTACAGAGAACCCTATAAAGAGCTTTCAATTCTCACCTGCAGAGCGAGACCAGCTGACATATTCATTCACCTGGGGTGAAAACACTCAGAGCGGATGCCGCCATGATTGTGTGGAACCAGCACTGTCTGGAGGTGGTACCACAAAGTGTACGTGGTGGGCAAGCAGCCTGCAGAACTTTGCTTAGTCCAGGAACACCGAGACATGGACAGGGGAAGGAAAACCAGGTGAGTCCACGAGAAGGCCGCTGCGGGAGGAAGTCAGAATAAGAGACACTGGCGAGCCCACGAGAAGGCTGCGGCTGGAGAAACCAGAGAAAGAGACACCAGTGAGCCACTGAGAAGTGCTGCTGGAGAGCACCAGGCAGAGGTCCACTGTGAAGGATCCTGCTGCCACTGACCCTCCCTGGAGAGAGTACCACAGAGTATCTGGTACGTGGTCTGGGCATGAGAAAGGGAGGCGGCCAGGAAAGCTCCACAACAAGCACAGGGAAGTGCAAAACCTGATACTATCCAAGGGAGGCAAAGTCCATGAGAATATTAGTTGCCAACCTCACCAAGAGATAAATCCAACCCACAAGAAAATGGAGACGTAAATCCTGATTAAGACACACATATCAATCCAAGGGGATAGAGACACCAATTATATAGATGTGATGAATCCAATAGAGTCATCACAGATTCCCTGGCGGTGACCACCTCCCATGTGGCCAGGGGACAGCATCTGCTACATGATCCTCACCCTGGGGGAGGCTATATGTGGGAGGATCACATGGGAGGGGACAACTACCGGGGAAATGTCATGGCTTCATTGGATGAGGCACAGTATCCCCCATTTATCCATGAGGAAGACCCACTTATGCCCAATATCCTGATGGCCTGTGTCCATGCGTCTGTTCCCCCCTTTTACGGAAGATAGAGAGACTTTTCCCCAATTCCCTTTAGGCCAAACTCCCATCTATGGCATGAGAAATAAGAACTCCAAGAAAACCTTTTTCAGTTCTAATTTCCCTTCATATAGAAGTGATCCTTCATATGGAATCATTGAGAAAGACTTTCCAAATACAATGTATCAAGTAACATCAATGAACTCCAATTCCCACAACCATCCAAGCCATCAGTTGACATCTATGGACTCCAGTTCCCACAACCACCTAGGTACTGAGATGAGGAGGATGAAGGAATTAATGCAAGGTAACAGGCAGTTGAAAGACAAGAAGAGAAGTCCTGGCAAGAGTATACCAGGCACATTGAAAGTACAAGAGGAGAAGTCCTGGCAGGATAGTACACCAGGCAGTGGGTGCATACACGTTCTGGCAGGAGAGTATACCAATTGCAAAGCCTCAAGGAATGTCAAAAAGGAACAGGGTTTGTTAAATAAAGAAGGAATTTATGTTAAAGAAGGATTTACAAAGTTAAAGAGCTTTTCACCTAGCAGGATTGGTGTGGACAAAGAAAGACACAAGGGACTGTTAGACTAAAAGATATTGTCATACCATTGAAGCATCCAGGTGAAGGTAGGTGCCCTCTGGAACCAAGGTCTTTTCCATCCTTGGAGAAATTTTACGTTGTAGTTATTCTATATTTATTTATGAACACTTGCCAATCCCAGGTTAAAGACATTCCCCTTATCACTTTATTGTTTTGTTTGTAGTGTGAGGGTCAGGATAGATTGTTTGAACACATGAACGGCTTTTGATTTTGGACATTCTGACACAGACAGATCCTTCGTTTTTGGTTTTAGGTAGGCCAACTCCTCTTTAGAGCAGGGTCAGAGAGGCATCTTCCCAATCCGTTTAAGTAAATAAAAGTATTTAACCAAAAACATGACAACTTTGTGTCCAGCTTTCATTTCTGACCCCTCACATAGATGAGACAGATATTTAGTATGAGGAAATATCCAAGCAGGGTTTAGTAAAGGTCTAAATCGACATAGCACAGCCATGGAAATAGAGGATAACTAAGAAAGCCAGGAGGTCCTTGAGAGTAAGTTGACCATAGCTCACAAACATTGACTACAGCTCTGAGAAGAGGTGTAATTACTCTCGAAAAAGGACTGTTGAGATATATCCTGAGTATTTGGAAGGGGATGAGAAAAGCAACCTTTGTTCTGCTTCAGTAAAGCTTCCAAGTTTGTGGAGGACTGAAAGTGAAACCAGTTCATTTGGGAGTTGTTAAGAAGTGAATTGTGTTTTCATGAATTACGGCAAAACTGAGGGACTTTTTCTACAAGGAAATGTTGGCAAAGGCCAAATGCAAAGAACTGTGATGAACAATTATTTTTTCAAGAACTATTAACAAAGGGGGTAAGCTACGAGATCCCAACAACCCAAGCCTAACAGGCATTTGCTTTAGGTGTTATCATTTGTGTATAGTGGCAGGGCAAGTTAATTACATTAGGTTTTGGACCAAGGACAGACTTTTATGTTGACTGAATGTCCGGATGAGCACCTTCCATTTCAGTTGAAGATAGGGAACCTCATTGTAGAAGTAGGGCCAGGTGAGACAGTTTTCATTTGAGTTAATAAAACTTTGTTTAACCATGTTCAGTGGCCCGACTCCTATTTCTGCCATACCACATAACGCATATAAGGATTTAAAGTTGCACACGCTTGTTCATTGACAATTTCACACATATATTCAGAAAATATGCATACACTTGTAAGACTCTCTTGCACCATATTTGATGTAAAGTATTCTGATAGATACATGGTCGGTGTCTTAGGGGCCAATGAAGATTGTCTTTTGATGTCTTGAAAAATGAATGCTATGCCTCATGTTGCAATGTGTGAGAAACCAGAAGGTGTCTCACCCGCTAGTCCACAGGGATCTGTCATCCAGGTGGCCAGGACACGGCCATTGCTTTTGGATCCAGTTCCTGGAGGTGGACCAGTGTTGGAGGGTCACCTGGGTTAGGGGCCTTCAGGGAGTGGCAGTGGGACACTGGATGTCGGGACATGGTATCCATCCCCCTGCAACACCTTTACCCTGATACATGGGGACCTACCCCTCCCCCTTTCCCTTCTCCAGCACTTTCACACAGACAGCCTGCTCTGGGAGAAAACAAACTCGCACCCGAGCAGCGTATCTGACATGTCTCGCTACTGTAGTCAGGCGAGGTGAGGCAATTACTGTCAATCACTCACACCTGACTACCATTAAACTTCCCCACATGGATAAAAAGCAGAGCACGACAGCACACTCAAGAGTGAGGCAAAGCATACAAAGGTACATCAGTTTCAAGTTGGCAGCTGAACGAAGGGAGAAAGACAGCAAAACCAAGAAGGGTTCGTAAGAAGGGATTTACCCATGACTTTTTCAGCCAGAACCTGTTACTTTCAAGAAACCTCTGAAGCAGAAAGCGTATAGGCCAGGAAACCAGACTAAAGAATCCTTCATTGTGTGTCGGAGATACCGAAAGGCCCTCCGCGTAACTGACCAAGGCGGGGAGGAGCAGCAGCAACCGCCGTGGTATCGTCCTTGGCTGCAAGAACAAAGAAGTACCAGAAAGAACAACACAGCTGGAGAGTTGGGGAGACCAATGCAAAACCGGCCTGTGTTAAAGTCAAGGTTGTGAGCAGCAACATTGTATAATGAGTGCTGGAAGGAACATTGTTAAACGTGTGTGATGAAAGACGTAAGTAAACCTAAACTGCTGCTGAATGTTTGAACTTAGGAAGGAAGATACGATACCGTTGACAGAGTGGTCCGGTACCGTGGATGTGCTCTAAGGTGTCCCGTCAAGAGAAACAAAAGTATAAGATTGATGAGAATAATTGTGTGAAGTTAATCAAAGTGGTCCTGCGACGGCTGAAGCAAAACCCATTGCACATTCGAAAGTCTTCGATTTTGATATTAAGAGGATCCAAGCCTGAACGAGGGAGATCCACATCAAGAGGATCCGAGACCGAATGAGGGAGATCCATATCAAGAGGATCCGAGCCCGAATGAGGGAGATCCTTGATCCGAGCCCAAATGACGGAGACTAAGTGTGAATAGAATATTGTGACAAAAGGGGTCTCAGCTTGAAGAGGGAGACCCATGATGAACATTGAAAGCAAGACTTGTGCATGTGAAAATCCTGATAGGAATGGAACTTTGAGACGCTGTTTGTTACAACAGACCCTCTGCACTAAGGGACTGTTATTGTAGAGGCTTTGGCAGAACGCCCTGATGTCTGTGCTTTGAACTGTATCATTGTGGCCAAGAAGCCAGAGTGTGTGCGAAGCTCAAACATGCCGCCTTCACCCGTGCTGAAAATGTGGGGAAGGGAAGCCAAATGCTCAACTGTCCTGACATATTATTTCTTGAACACTTTTCTTTTTGCATACACCATTGTCCCACATCCTTTTGTATTTAAAAGTAAGTATAGGCAATAGTTTTTTTTTAGTATAGGCCCTTTTATTTGACAGAGACTTGACTAGGTCTGTGTTATTATTATTTGATGGTCGTAGCTTGCTCCCATCCTTAGCTTTAAGTTTAGATAGGCGTTAAACCAACTCATTTGAAGTTCAATAAACACCCTTGAACTGTGATATTTTATGTCTGTATTCATTTTTTGATACCATGCCTTCCTTACAAATGCTATCATTCACATATTCAGTGTTGCTTAGAAAGAAGCAAAAGAAATGTTTTGAATGTCTAGTATCTTCTATAATATAATATATGTATAGAATTGATTATGGAAATGAATGCTTTTGTGAGACCCAGTAGTGAGATTTATGTAGGGAGGTAAAGTTTTTACTGTCAAATTGTTTTTGTATCTAAAACATTGTAGTGATGACCTTGGTATAATTCTGGGGTCTGCTTTAGTTGGAACTGAGTGATTTCTTTTAAATAAATTTTTGAGAAATTTTAAAAGTTTTGAGAAATACACTGTCTGTTTTTCTTGCCAGAATTGTGGGGTGAGACTGTATATCAGGGGGCATGAAACCAAGTGTGCCACCCTAGCTGAACCTATAAATAAATCCATGAATATTTCTACATTATTGGAATCATTCTGAGATGACAGACAGGTACAGATTTGCAATAGTGAAAGCAGCCAGACCTGCCGTCAGCCTCTCCTACGTATGATAGCCCACCTGAGCTCATAAGATCTTGCAAAGTCTAGCAACATTGACATGAATACAGCTCAATCTCTGGACATCTTCAGTGATGGTTTTAAGATGTTTGCCACCAAATATAAAGTGATATTTTGCACCCCTCTTACCCAGGAATTGGGCCATATTTGCTGGTTGTAGGGTTATTATAGGTCCAATTTGGGGTTATTTTCTGATAACACCCAAAGTGTTGGCCTTCCATATTTCTAACTCTTGCCGTCTTGGCTTATCTTTACAATATTTCGCGGCCTAGACTGCCAAATCAGGCTTCTGTTGCTTCTTTCATGTTTCATTCACAGTAACATTTTACCAGAGTCCTGGCTCCTCACAAGTCAATGGAAGGAGTATTGCTACCACCATGGCTTTGGTAACACATCCCAAATTGCCTACCCAGCATCTAGTTAATTGCGCAATACTCGGCAGGTCATAAGGTCATTATCAACCACTCCCTTCACCTTCTGGTCCATGTCAAGATTTCAGGGATGTGTTGCTTAAGTCAGCCCTCACATTCCTCCCATAGTGTCCACTAGCTGGAGTGATGCAAGGTAACCACACAGCAGAGTGAGAAATACAAGGCAAGGAGATAAAAGTAAGCACCACATTCCTACCCCTGCTGCAAAGAAATGGGAAAACCAGGTTAGTCAGATGAATGGTGTAGTGTCAAGCAAAAGTACATTCATTGAATGTATAAACCCAAGAGGTACCTCTGGTGGTGGGAGGTGAATCCGAGGAAGAAGGGAAGAGGGAAATTCCCTACGTGCTGTCACACGGACACATGAAGGGGAAAGTGCACTATCTGCCCCCATGGCGGGAGCCCCTTCTCATGAGGCCAAGGAGGTGAGGCTGCTCCTGGGGGTGGTACTCAGCAGGTGGATCTCACGGGGAGGGAAACACACCATGGAACCAGTGACAACTATCCTGGGAGGAGCTGGTATGCACCTCCTCCTTCCCTGCCCCCTCACTCCTCTCACCCCATTCCCCCGCTATCATTCCCCACCAGTCTATGTATTGCTGTAAAATTGGAAACCCCACCCACTTTGACCAAACTGTGACGCAGAAGAGTAAGAACTATCCAGTTGGAGTCCCTCATACAACTAACACAAAAAAGATTGGGCGAAGAGGGAAAATCCCACGGCGGAACCAACATACGCAGAATAGTCAGTCAGACTCAATCTCAATCTTAAAAAGGGAAGGAGGACTGTACACGGAGGCAGATCCTCACTGGAGGAACCGAGAGCTGGCAAACGGCTTACCTCAGAGAGCAGGGGACGCTAGCGGAGCCCTGCCAACACAGGAGGTGTTCAGAGCTACCCTGGCTGGAGAATCGGAGGTCTGGGTGCAACCGGGAGCCGGACAACACGGCCGAGACTAGAAACGCGAGCCGACAGGGACCAGACCTGGAAGCGCATCGAGGAAACGCCTGAAGAACCAGAAGATGCGCGGAAGCCCACAGCAAGCAGAAGCGGTCGCGTGCAGTCATCCAAACAGATGGTAACAAGTATGGCAGGGGGGTAAATCAGACTTGAAATACATTTTGTGAACTTTGCTTTGGATGATTTCTTTCTTGTGGGACGCAGCTGCAAGTGAAGAAAGAAAGAACTACAGTCAAATATAGCAGGAGAGTGAACCAGATTTGCTGTGTGATATTTGTTTTGTGAAAGTGCAACTGGTTAAAACAAGGATTTGTGAATCAAGTCTGACAGAATAGGGAATCAGACATGATAAGACATTTGCGAGGTGAAAGAAGAAGAGGGCAAAGGAATCCCTGTGATAACTGGGAATTGTGTTTTCTTCTCTAGATTTGCTCATTAAGAACTGAACATTTTAGTTGAAGGCCAGCACAGTAGAAGCCTTCTTGCGGATCCAAAAGGTCACAGTTTCCTTAGTTAATTTAGTAAGTAGGGGATGGAAATAGATTTGGACACAGGACGATGGACATTTTATGTTTTCGGACTTCCTGACAGAATTCTTAGTAAAGATATGCTTTTTCTTTTCTTTATCTTTAATAAAAGTATTTCCAACAAATATGCCACCTCTGTGTCAGACTTGTACTTCTGCACCCTTACATATGGTGTTAGAAGGGTTCCATGTAATTATGTCCCCGCAAAAATGTCTCCTGACAAAAATGTTGCTGTTTTTTTGCGGAGACATTTTTACATTGAACATGCGGGGGACAGCCCCACAAGCCCTGAATGATTATAATTGTTTTCTCTTTTTTTTTTACAAAGGGAGCAGGGGACATCCTCGCAACCCGTCCCCATACATAATGTCACCATATATAATGTTGCCAATGGCTTTTCCCGGCGACATTATGTATGGGGACATTTTTGTATGGGGACATTATTACCTGATACCCTTACAGATAGGGCACAACCCTTACACTGTGTCGGTCCATGAGCTTGTGAGGAACTCTGTTTGTAATATTCCCAATCTTAGACATACATACAAAGATCGTTCATATGGGGGAACAATTTTATCAAGGTAAGTATTGTTGTAACCAGCCACCGTCTGAACCGTCAGATACTCCGGGTCTTGCTTGAGAGATGCTGCTTTTATCTCAAGTCTTTCCCTTGCTCTTATTTTTGCCTCCTCTTTTATGCATAATACAGTCAGGCCTGAACAATCCACTGGATTTTCCCATAAACCACTGACTCCTAGATCAAAAAGGACCTGTTTTAACATCGTGGCAGTCAGAGGTGACTTTGGGATGTGGGAGGGTGGCATCATGGAAGGAGACACAGACAACAGATTCAAAGTTGAACAATAGTATTTTTATTAAAGAAAAGGTCAGGATGGAGTAAGGCCTAACTTGCCCTATAATAAGGGGGATTTCCCTACCTAAAGAAATTAAGGAAAGTGTCAATATGTTCAACTCAAAAGTTAATCTGTGTCCAAATCCTATACTTGCCCTTACAACGAATACAAAACCATGTGTAGGGACATCAACCAAAACAGTGTTCCAAACAAAGTTCTGAGCTGTTTTCCACCTCTGATTTACTGTTTAGCTTCCTTTCCCAAACGTCAATAAGTTCACCACAGGGTTCAATTTGTCTTCTTTGAATATTAGGAAACAAAATACAGTTTTATATCTTTGTAATAATCGGCGTGCCCTTCTCCAAGTTCAGCACAGTTCCAAGGTAACACAGTTCCAAAGCACCAATACTTAGGGTTCCCTTCACCAAGTTCAAAGGCAATATCAAAAGAAATATCTTGTAGCTTTGTCTTTCAACTGGATTTTCACAATACTTTATGACTCGGGTTCCCTTCCCCAACTCTGATATTCATCATCAGTTTTCCTGTTTTTATCAAAGTAAGCTTCCTCGTTGGCATGAATATGTTCTCTGGTCTAGGCACAGTTTAAGACCACACGGTCCACCCATTAGAGGTCACGCAACCAAGAATTTAGCATTTACTTTTCTATCATCTTTTGTTTCACAAATAGTAGTTCTCTGGTCTTGGTGTAGTTTAAGAACACACTGACCACCCACTACAGGTCACGCAACCAGGAACGTCCAGGTTTGCTTCAGAATTCAATATTTTGATCAACAGGCAGTTTCGTAAACCACAGCTTCACAACTTTATCACATGTGTTGTTTCTTAACCTTGATTCTGCTTTATTCAAAGTCACTTTCATCCAGATAAGTAGTTCTATTTGTCAAAGATGTTCCTTTCACTTATAATTGTGGCTTTCACTTAATAAAGTAGAGCTTTGTTTGTTTCTTTCAGTTCAGTATTCAAATAAATATCTCCTTGCTTGTTTCATTCAATATGATATTCAATAAAAGTAACTTGCCTCGTTTCATTCAGTTCAATAAGTTACTTTCACTTGTTTCATTCAGTTCGGTATTCAATAGAAGTAACTTGCCTCGTTTTATTCAGTTCAATAAGTTACTTTCACTTGGTTCATTCAGTTCGGTATACAATAGAAGTAACATGCCTCATTTCATTTAGTTCAATAAGTTGCTTTCACTTGTTTCATTGACCATTACTGTATTCACAGTCTTCTTCGAGTCCCTGGGGTATTTTAAGTGTCCCCGACACTTACCCGATCTTGGCAGCACATGAGGAAAAGCCTGATAGCTGGGCACTCCACTAAGCACCAGCCGGCTGCTATGTGCAGCTTTGCTTTCACCCTCTGGCAGTGCCTGCTGCTCGCCTTCCCCTCTGTGAGAGCTCTGCTCTGCATTCACCATCCAGCTGGGACTCCCAGGGTCCCATTCGGCATTCTGGCCTCTTGACTTCTCTCACTCTTGCACGGCTTCCACATTCCTTCTCCTTCGCTCGACTCTCCCTCTGCTGTCGGCAACTCCTCCTTTTATACACTGGTATTGGGCTAACAGGCTACAGGTGCAAGTTAGGGTTTTGCATTACCTGACTTGCCTGACCACAATTAAGCAAACCAGTGGGACATGCCTGACCTCCAGACATTGTCTTAGTTCCAATACTCAAATGGGAAACAGAGGTAATCTTCATGGCTCCTAGCGGTTTCTTCCTCGCCTCAGTACTGTTTTGCATTTTAAAGGGCGAATAAACTGGAACACTTTTATAATGACCCATAAAGGTCGGGGCGACACTGAGGCTCCCTTTTCTCTCAGTCTTTTATATGCTGAGGCTCCCTTTTTCTATTATAAAAAGTAGAAAAACAGAAATACGCGACAATTTCAATACATAACCCACCTCCTATCTAATCTACTCCTTAACACATCACCTGAAATCCTATCCAATCTATTCCTTAACAAATCAGAAAAAGTCATATTCCATTGACCTTGTACTTCATCCACATCAACATACTGTCATACATTCATACATGCATGTCCCCTTGTTGTTATCATTTGCAAGAGTATACTTACATGGACGTGTTTCACTCGAGTTTCCTCCGTTACAAAGCTGCCCTATTTTTCTCTCTGGAGTCATGCCCTGCTTCAGTGAGTGGGCAGGATTTCTTTTAAAATGGCTTCTACTAAAACTGCTCGGGATACACATGTTTTTTGATTTGGGTGACCGGTCTCTGTAGATGGGTGTGACTTCTGGTGACTGGCCTGGGCTTCGCAAAGTACGGGGCGAAACTGAGATCACGTTGGACGTCCCCACTGTAAGGGTACCTGTATAATTAAGGGGTACCCCCTAAGTTGGGCTACCCTTGCAGGGGTTAGATTGGTTATTATGAGGATAAGCGGGATACTACGATTTATTAAAGTCTCTCATCTCCACTCTTTAACTTCTTCTATTTAATATGTCTGATTTGATAATGTCTTATACCTTTCTCAGAAACCAGGGAACAAGATGAACAATATCCCAAAACGACTTCTGGGATAGAGGTTCCTTTCTGAAAAAAGTATGTGGAATACTGTGTCTCACCCATGGGCATCCCACCTCCAATCCCCAAGGACCCTCCATCTAGATGATCCTCCCTTGCTTGTTCGCCCCCCAGGGGCAGGATCCAAAAGCGATGGCCTTTCCCTGGTCCCCTGCATAGAGGATCCAAAGGGAATAGAAGTGAGAAGACCCTCCGGTTTCTCACATATGCAGCAAGAAGACACAAAGAGGAAATCATTATTTAAGATGCCTTGTTGCCAGTGTGGGTGGGAGGAATTGGTGCAGCCAGAGTCAAATATGGGTCACAGCTCTGTTGAAATCCACACTGTAACAACTGCTCACTGCTGCCCTCTGCCCCCCGCCCCATCATGGCTGCCATATGACTTCATGTTACCCTATTCCAATCGAGTGATTTGTTTTTCCTTTTATAGGCCACAAGTTGGCTTGATATGAATGGTCGTTAGAGACTCCTTTCCATCAGCTTGTGGTTAAAGTCACTGCTTCCCACACCTGCTGAAATGCAGAGTCATTTATAGATGGCAACATGTGAGGGAAAGCACAGAGTACCTGCTAAATCATTGCAATCGCCTGGGAGCCATCCCTGTTTAAGTCCCATTAATGGCTCTGCGCAAAGCTACATGTGCTACTGGGATTGTTCATGCTGGAATAGTTTACATGTTCAATTAACTATTTAGGTTATTAATTTACTGCAATTATACCTTCATCAGAACTTGACTGTTTAAACGGACCTTTTGATATTATTTTGTGATTTGTGTTCACTCTATGTTGTGTAATTCTTTGCTCTTTTGGTGAACACTTAAACCACTGTTTGTATGTGTGATTTGATTTCATGTACTGGCTCCCAAATTGTGGAACAGCATCCCTGAACCCCTGAGGTTGGAAACTAATCACTCCACCTTTAGGAAGGTGCTCAAGACTCACCTTTTCAGATGAGAAATCGGGTGACGATGCCTCTTAGAGGCTTTCCGGTGGTTAGCAGACCCTTTAATGTCGTATGTCACATAGTATCTGTTGCGTATGTTTAAGCGCCCTGATGCCCGCGGGCTACCGGCGCTCTACAAAAACTAAATACATACATACATACATACATTTCTCTTTTTTTAAATGGGTGTTTCATTGTGTGCCTAGCCAATGTTATGTTTCCTGTAAAATTGTCTCTGTTCATGTCTCAATGTTTAATACTTTGGATATATATTGTGTATATCACTGACAGAATCTACTCTTTTGTATTTACCTAAATGGATGAATTTATCTTGTGGAATATTTAAAAATTATTAAGAAAGAAAATTGTTGTGTAGGAATTGTCCTGAGAGGGGCTGGGCTTGATTGTTTTGCATTAATTGTATCGTGTGATAACTTGCTTGAGACAATTCTGTAGTTTTTGTACAGTTTTCCTTTTTAATCTTCAGAAGCATTTATTTGTATGTGTGCCAATCATCAATCATTTGCAGAACGGTACTCATAGAGGAGAGAACAAAACAAACTACTGGTAGTGGTATGTAAGGTGACAAACATAAATCACAAATATTTATTCAAAGAAAATAACCTCATAAAATCTGATTAAAGAGAAACACTGACAAAGACAGAAGCAAAATTTCAAAGAAAGCAGTCGTTCACAAAGTTGGAAAGAATGTGCAAAAATTAAGTTGCAGAGAAGATCACAACTTTCTGAGGGTTTAATGTATCTGTCTTTTTTTGTATTCCGATTTTACTGATTTTTACACATAAATACAAATGGGAATCATTCTCTTTCCTTTCAGCATTTATTTGTAAAAATGGGCGGGGAAGCAGAAAGGCAGGTATCTTGCGCACTCATGTCTTGTAGACCAATGTCTATGCAATGTAATACAACAGCGAGGATTTAAAATAAAGGAATATATTTTCCTTTGCAGATGTTTAAATAGCTGCAGCCTTGCTGCTCAGTGCATAGGAGGAGACTACAACTTGGGTAGAGCACTAGAAACCGAGTTCACTGCACTCATCCATTGGACAAAATTAGTTGAGCCTACTGCCGGTGAGGGGTTCTTGCAAGACAGTGCTCTTCCATCCTGGCAATTTATAGAGTGAGTAGGAGGTAAAAACCAGTATCACACAGGCGCTAGGTCTGAGGTGGAATTTTACTCTGTGTAGTTACATATACGTCGATAGTAATGCAATGTGAAATTTGAGCACTTTTTGAATTGATTGTTTTATTGATACACCTAAGCCGACACAGGTCCTTTTCAAGGCTGTGGTGAGAGAACCAGTTGTGGTATACATTGAATGTTAAAAAGCAAGCAACCATGTAATGTGAGGTAGGATAAGATAGTTTTAAACATACAATTGAAAGAGAAGTGGTCATGTGTTCACATTTGACAGTGAGGTACCGCAAATTTGTTATAACATCCAACACATATATAAGCAGAGATTTTTTTATATAAGGTTTTTTTAAAAATTGTTTCAAAAGAATGTTTTGTTTGCGGGCATGATATGCATGTCATTTTATAGTTGCAAAGTTGTGTTAGGTGGCAGTGGTTTGTGACCCAAAAGTACATTGGTAATGGTTGGTGCCATGTGCACAGGTTACTGAAAAAAAGGTTACAGAGGGGTAGTCATAAGCATAATTGAATACATATGAAGGTACAGTGAAGAAATTCATAGAGAGGTAACACCAGGCACAGCCGAGGAAGGGGAAAGAAAGAGAGAGAAAGGGTTAATGTCATGGGGAAGTATGGGTACGGATACGTGTATTACTTCTGTGGTGAAGTTAATAATTGGTTCTTACCATGTGTAGTGCGTGCAAGAGTGTGTATGGATGGTGAGCTTGGCGTTGGGCCCTTGTTGAATAACAAACTGTGGGGATTTAAAAACATGACATGGTTCAATGAGGGTGTGTTAGTGTCACAAGTATAGAGCAAAGTGTGGGAGGGATTGAGGCCAAGTTCACATTGACTCGGCATGGAGCGGCACCGGGAGCAGTCTATATGGTGGATGTATCTGCATTGGTATCCAAAAGGGATAGAGCAAGCTTGATGCGAGAGAGAACGATACACAAAGTGGGGGTGGACCAAGGAAAAAATAATTGAGTGGGCAACTGTATTGGTTTCAAATATGTATATAGCGGGCCTAATGCGAGAGAGACTGGTACACAGTATTGGGATGACCCAATCGGAAAATAATAGGGTTGGGAAAATGCTCAATTACTGGAAATTGACAGCTTTGTCGGGTGGCATGTCATTGCTAAGTGGTCTGGCAGGCCGTTAAACTGGACACCCTGAAAAAGGGGGGCTGTGAGTCAGTCACGAGAGAGAAAGCTAGGGGGATGTTATGGTGCATCCCTCGACAATTGGCAGTGGTTGGTTAAGGTAGGTCCAACCCCAGAGTGAGGAACACGAGTATGTGGCGTGTTAATGTATCCGTACGGATGATAAATCAAAAAGGGTTGCTGCCCTTCGAGGGTGGGTGGAATAAGAGGAGTGCTGGGGCCGGCATTTACTTGTGCGGATGCCTCGGGGAAAATTGCATTGAGATACCTGAATTATCATGGAATACAAATGCTAAAGATATGGTTGCCAAAAAATTATGGGAGCAGGGAGGTTAAAAGGTTGTTCTTACCTGGAGGCTAAGGGTGCCTCTGCATACAGTTGAGTGGTCACGGCGATCTTTTGATGCTGGCCACCATCTTAGTATACAGATTAAGTAATGATTAAGTGTGTGTCTGATTGGTTGGAAGGCAGAGAGCTTCTGTTTGGTTGTGGGGGTAGCCCACGAGTATGCAAAGTTACGTGCAGCTGTGCCGATCAATGTCAATTAAGTCAATTAGGTCAATGTGCTCATGAGTAAAACATACAAAAGCATAATTAAAAAGAAATATGCTAGGATTCAAATTCAAGGAAAGTCACAAAGTAATATAAAGCAGAGTGCCTTAGCCGGAAATTGGGGTATTTAAGCTAAAATTTAAGTGCCTGGCTGATTTCAACATAATGGGCCTCATTACGACCCCGGCGCTAAACCATGGTGCTATTAGAATTACCGCCCCATTCCAAGGTTGGCAGGGCGGTAATTCCCCATTCACCATGGGCCCTTCCCCATTACCATTTTTGCCCCATAGGGCTCAATGGGAATGGGGAAGGCGCTAAGTACGGTGCCGCAAATTGCGGCACCGTACTCCGTACCAAGGTCCCTTTGCGGCACCCTACTGTAACGGCTGGTAAAACCAGCCGTTAAGGTCGGGTCCCGCAAAGGGACCTCGTAATCGGGCGTTAAGGGTTTAACGGCGCCGACACCTTTTATGGCGCCATTAAACCCTTAACGCCAGGGTCGTAATGAGGCCCAATGTCTTGATGAAAAATGTGTGGTGCCCTAACACTACGTTAAGATAAGATTGGCGGCTACAGTGATTGGGAGTACCAGAGTCCATCAGATTGGTAGACAGAATTGGCAGACACTGCCATGCCCTTGGAGGGTGGGCGGCATAAGATGCGTGCTGGGGGCCGGCATTTAGTTGTGCGGTCGCCTTGGGGAAAATTGCATTGAGATACCTGAAATGCCATTGATCAATACAAATGCTAAAGATATGGTTGGCAAAAATTATGGGAGCAGGGAGGTTAACAGGTTGTTCTCACCTGGAGGCTAAGGGGGCCTCTGTATACAGCTGAGCGGTCACGGTGAGCTTTCGATGCCGGCCCCCATCTAAGTATGCAGATTAAGTAGTGAGTAAGCGTGTGTCTGACTAGTTGGAAGGCAGAAAACTGCTTAGCTTTGCATACTCGCGGGCTACCCCCACAACCAATTGGAAGCTTTCTGAAATTAAGCCATTTTTTGTGTCAGTGTAACTTACACAATTTATTTCGATTAGTAAATCAGCCCCAAATATGGATAAATACAGACGGAAATGTTGAAAAAATAAAACCATAAAACCATGAGCCTTGTTTATGAATTAAAATGAGAACAACACAATTATAGACTGGGTTTTTTTCTGTGAAGTGGTCAATTCTATTGCAACTAAAAGTCAATGTATACGTTTTGTCATGTGTGCATCATTTGAAACACCTACAATGAGAATTTGGAAGAGTTGTGACAATCCCTGTGTGGAGAGAGACTCAACGTCTTAGTCATTGGATATGATAGATTAACCCAAGTGTAATATGATTTGCCAGATCAGTTTCAAAAACAGTGTCTAGCTACTTAGGGGAATTGCCAACGAGAGAGGCACCCAACTATTCAGCCAACTCGGGTCAGTCTACCGAGATACATTTTTAGTGGACAAGGATGGCCAAAATGATACTTTTCATTCCTTACAGACCTCTGGGAAGTAATACGTCTGATTCAGAAATGTAATTGGTCATTACCAATGTTATGATAGAGCAAGCTATCAGATATCGGGCCTCATTACACGGCTATTAGCACCTTGGTCCATGCCGGTAAATTACCGGCACCGCCTTGGAGGAAAGGGGAATTACTGCCCTATTCCAAGGTTTGCGGGGCGGTAATTCCCCCTTCCTCCATTGCCCATCCCCATTCCAATTTTTGCCCCATAGGGCTTAATGGGAATGGGGAAGGTGCTAATTATGGTACCGCAAATTGCGGTACCGTAATTAGCACCCTGGTCTCTTTGCGGGTCCCTACTTTAACGGCTGATCTACACCAGCCGTTAATGTCGGGTCCCGCAAAGGGACCTCGTAGTAAGGCGGTAAGGGTTAACGGTCACCGGTACCGTTACCGGTGACCGTTAACCCTTACCGCCTTCCGTGTAATGAGGCCCATCAGGTTGAGTGGGTTGGAAAGAAAATGTATCACTCTCCTAATGTTAAATGATCCTAGGTTGTTAATACCCTGAGTAGGTCTTTCAATATTTTCTTATTTCATTATTAATTTAGGCAGGAAAGGCAATTAAGGAGGTGGTGGCATCGAATTATGTAAATAAGTGTACATGAATCAGAATAGAAAGATTACACACCAGCCTCAGGAGCTGTGGGCATCTTCACTCAAATATCAAAGGTGGAATACTGCCTGGGGTCCGTTATCTTCTTAATTTAGATTCCTTAAATGTTGGTTCTCATTGCCTTGTGTCTGGAAAGATATGGAAAGGGAGTAGGATATTAGTCTTAGTAGCAGTATATGTGGCTCTGTGTGTTAAATGCCAAATTCAAGCATGAATCACCAAAACTGCTTACCTGATTTTTTTAATAGTGTGTGCCACGTGTGTCGACTTGCCACGTCTAAAAGACTGCTCAGGCACCATATTGGATATCGTTTTATAGTGTGATCAGGCATGGACATTGAGGAGCGTTGTTGTCTGTCACGGTGTCATGCATGGGGGGTGAAGTTTGACTGGTTGATGTATGTTTAAATCCGGCTCCTGGACTCCAAATTTCAATTGAAAGTTTGAATCGTCACAAATATTCTCAGGGCTTTGGCACAACCAACGAATGCTGCTATAAGCGATACAAATAAAAGCAGATACTGAGAGTAAATGCTGTGCCAATTCTCTTTTTACATACACTAGAAAGCTCCAAACACCATCAAGTTGTAGTGAAAATATATATTTCTTTATGTATAATTCAAACGTTTTTGATTTCATTACAAAATGAATCCACTTACTTTTTTAAGAATACTGCTGACTGCACAGTTTTTACAGGATATTCCCAAAAGAAATTGAATCCAACTAAAACAAAATCTGATCACCTAATAAGGCCTGTCGACACATGTTTCGCCCTTCAGGTACTTTTTCAAGGCTTAACGTTACAAATTCATATTCCAATGTTTCGAAATCTGCTCTCCACCATTCATACCTTACATTCAATATATTTAAGGGTTCTTCTCATTAACGTTTAGTCGTAAAAATAGTCAATCCCTGGATAGTTCCTATTTCGAACAGACAACTGTTTTGATATCTAATAAATGTAGTTCTCACCTTCTTTTCATTTCTTCTATTTTCATTTCATTTATATTATATGGTTCTAGAGTTTTGGAATGGTGCTTAATCCATTATTCATACACTCTTTGTGTAATTTGCAAATTCCATTTCGCAAAGGAATTGAAGTAATTTGTGGATGTCCGATTGAAAGCTCTCCGAGGCTCCCTGTATTTTATAGGTCATCCATTCCATAGTAACGAAGTGCCAAACTTTCCTGAGCCATTGGAGTTGTGTCGGGGGCGCTTGTTGTTTCCAGCATTGGGCTATCGCTAACCATGCTGCTATTACCAGGACCATGATCACTTTCCGCTGTCGCTTGGTGCATGTTTTTTGTTTTGGATCCCAAAGTCCCGCCAGCCATATTCCTTCCCCTAGATTTTCGATCCCTTGGACCCTAGATTTTCGATCCCTTGGACCATTTTCCCCGCTTGGACCCTGACATCGTTCCAAAAGTCTGCAATGATTGGGCATGATCTCCATATATGCTTCCAGTCTCTTTCCTGATGACATCCTCGGCAACATTATCCATCCGTATTGGGAGACATTGCTATTAATCTCTCTGGCGTCAGATACCACTGCAGTAGTACTTTTTGCCGCATTTCCCTCAGGTGGATTGACCTTGTCAATTTGGAGACGTTTCGCCATACCCCCTCCCAGTGGGGTCGCGATATTGCGTCCCCCAATGTTGCCTCCCACCTCTTCATATATATCCACCCGACCCTTGTGAGTTCAAGTGTGCATACAAATTTGATATCAGTTTGCGAGTACCTGGGTCCGTTGTCATGTATGTCCTGAATTTCGTGAGGTCCCTTGTTCCCGCCTCTTTAGTAATCAGGGAGGTTAGCCAGTGGATCAGTTGGGCATATCGATAACTCTCCGTCCTCACCACTCCAAGTTCCTGGACACATTCATCGAAAGATCTAAGTGATTGAGCCTTATACATATTGCCGATCTTATTGCAGCCTGCCTGTTTCCAGGTGGTGTATGCATTAGGATCCATCCCCGGTTGGAAGTTGGGGTTGCCAAACAGCGGTGTGAAAGAGGACTGGTGTGTTGTCAGGTTTGCCCTCTTGACTGCTGAGTCCCATGCATTGAGGGAAGCACTCATAATCTCGCTTATTTTGGTGTTCAAGTGTCTGTGCTTTTTGTGGGACCACAGAAGATTTGAGAGTGGGGCACCCGCCACTGCTATATCCTGCTTCGTCCATTTGAGCTGTGGGAAGTCTGCCACCCATTCCTTGATCACCCGCAGTTGTGCTGCTTTGTAATAATGCTTGAAGTGAGGAGATGCCATTCCCCCCTAGCTCACTTGTGCTGTCATCGTGGCCATTGCCACCCTTGGTTTCTTATGCTGCCACTCATATGCAGATGTCATCCTATTTAATGAGCGAAAGAATGACTCGGGGAGTCTTATTGGGAGATGCTGGAAGTACTAGAGAACCTTGGGAAGAATTGTCATTTTCACTGCCGAGATCCGCCCCCACCATTAGGTGGAGAGGGGCGTCCATGTTGTCAGATGTTTTTGCAGTTGGGTAAGTAGATTCGGGAAGTTTGTCGTGTATAGACGTGCTATTGTGGAGGTGATTTTAATTCCAAGATATGTTATACTATTCTGTGCCAGTTTCATCCCTTGCTTCTGAGCCAGATTTGCAATAGCTGTCAAGATTAATATCTCCTACTTGCTTTTATTTATTTTGAGGCCTGAGATGGCTCCAAAAGCCTCAATTTCGTTCACAAGCATGGGTAATGATGTGGTAGGTACTGTTAGGGCTAGCAGCATATCATTGGCGAAGCCCCCCCATCTGCATCCCTTTTATTTGGTGCAGTTGACATATCCTCGCTAGAAGGGGCTCCAGGAACAGGGCATATAGGAGGGGGGAGAGTGGGCACCCCTGCTTTGTTCCTCTCCTCTGGGCGACAACCTGGGACAGAAAGCCATTGATTGAGCTCCTTAAGGTGGGACTGCTATAATTAGACTTTATCATCCTCATATAGGATTCCCGAAGCCCATGTGTTCCATCATGTGAAAGAGCTGCAACCATTTGACTCGGTCGAATGCTTTTTCAGCGTCCAGCGCTACTAATATTGCCCTAGTGTTCATGTGTTCCGCCTTTTCTATTATGTGGCATAATCTCCTTGTATTGTTCCCCGTTTGTCTTGCGGGGATGAAGCCTGCCTGGTCCGCATCCACCAGAGTGGTCAGGTGCACAGTCAATCTGTTGGCTAGGACTTTGGTAAAGAGCTTTGCATCCAGGTTTATCAAAGCAATTGGTCTGTACGATCTTGGGAGGGTGGGGTCCTTGTTTTCCGGTCACCGTTGGAGTCTACCAGTGCTAGAATAATCCTCTCTCTAGTCGTCTCCCGGAGCTGCCGAGCGAGTAGTTTGTCCACCTTGTTGGCGAGTATGTAGTACCTTTGTTTCGTCTTCAGAAGTGATTTTCCAACTTTCCGAGTTTGAAGGAGCTCCAGAACACCCTGGATATGCTGCATAGCCCGCTTCCTGGCTCTACTAGGGTTAGCTGCCGCCTCTTTCTGTGCATCTCGCAGTTGCGCCTCCAGATCTCGTACCCACTGCACCATTTGTATATCTCTCCTGGCTTTCATAGCGATTAATTCGCCTCTCAGGGCCGCCTTGAAGGCATCCCACACTCTTTCCTGCAGAGTTTCCCCCGTGTCGTTTTCTGTGAAATACATATCAATTTTCCCTTGAATTTCTTCAACCGGTGCAGTATCTTGTAGCAGTTCGGTATGGAATCGCCAGGACCACATCCTATTTCCCCTGTTCTTGAGTGCTATAGACGTCATAATTGGGGCATGATCTGAAAGGGAGATAGGACCTACCTCCACCTCCTTGATTTTTCCTATTAAATCCGTAGATGCCCATATGTAGTCTATTCTCGATAACGAGTTATATACGTGGGAGTAGTGTGTGAAGCCTTGTCGCTCCCCGTTCTTTGCTCGCCATATGTCATGCAGGGAGAGGGATTCAAACGCTTTCTTCAAAGCCTCCGAGGGGGCTTTCGAGTTGTTATTGGTTTTGGTGCTTCTATCATGAGTGGGATTCCATGCTAGGTTCAGGTCTCCCCCCTAGTATAATATCTCCCGACGCAAACTCCTCCAGCACTCCCAACATGTTCACATTCGTGGCGTATACGGATGCTAAGGTGACACGTCTCCCTTCTATTGTAATGTTCAGGAAAAGATATCTCCCATCCTTGTCGGCTCTGTGGTCATGGATCTGAGCTTTCATTGTGTCCTTTACGGCCACCAGGGCCCACGCCTCTCTTTCCCTCCGCAATAGACTGAAAGATATGTTTCACCCCTTTTATCTTAAACACTTTGTTCTGACTTCTCTTTATGTGCGTTTCTTGGTTCCAATAAAATGTCTGCCTTCTGTTTCCAGGCTTGGCTTTCCAATTTAGCCCTTTTCGTGGGAGTATTCATGCCCCTGACATTCTGTGAGAGCTCTGTCACTAGAGTCATGTTTGTTCTATCCACCGTTAGGTTGATGATTGAGCACTTTGTGGCATCTTTGCCCCTTTTTGATGCACTTGCTGTCCTGCCGGTAAGCCGTCCCGCAGTTCCATTCTTGTATGCCCTCCCCCCCCCAATTTTTCCCCTCTTGAACCCATGAGGTCGGAGCCGTGTTACTACTTGCCCTGGTACGAATTGTCCAGCGCTCCCGGTCCGAATTTCCCCTCACTAACCCTTCATGGGGAGTTGTAAACCCCAATTCCATTTGTGTCTTTCCAATTCCTCTCTCTGGCCTGCTGATGGCCGATCGGGCAAGTCCTCCTTTTCGTTTCTCTCCGATTGACATTTGTGTCGAAATTCAATTGTTCAATTTAAGTTTGAAGGGAGCTTAGTGAGCCATGTGTCCTATTTGGTCCTCCTTTACCTACCTTTCTTGTCGACCGTCGACCACCCGTCCTGCTGGTTCAGGCCCCAGATCCTCCTCTGGGGTTTAGGTTGAGTGGTATCCCCTCCACTCGATATACCCAGTATCTTTTCGCCTTCTTCACAGGTAGTGATCCTATTTTTTACCCCCTCCCAGGTGAAAAACAGGTCGAACGGAAATGTCCATTTGTATTTCACCTGAGCTGATGACAGATGATGGACCACTGGGCCCATCCTCCGTCTCTTGAGAAGGGTGGACTGAGCTAGGTCCTGGTACAACTGCACCGCTTGGCCATTCACGCTCATCAGGGGGGCTTGCCTGGCTTTTTGAAGTATCTGTTCCTTCTGCACATAGGAGGTTACAGCTACTAGCACATCCCTGGGTCTCGTTCCTGGCTCGGCCGTTCTCTTAGGACCCACCCTATGCAGTCTATCTATCCCCACCCTTTGTTCCATCTCCTCGGCCAAGATCTCGGTGAACAGTTGCGTCACCGTCGCCATCAGGTCTGCATCTTCTATTTTTTATCCTAACGTTAGATGTCCTCGACCTGTTTTCCAGGCCCTCACACTGCTGCTCCAGGTACATGGTTGTCTGGGCTATCCTGTCCAACGTTTCTTCCGATTTTAAAGAGTCTTCCTCTACCTGCTGTAGCTTTCTCTCTACTGTATCAGTCCTCTCCTCCAATTTGGCTAAATCCTGCTCGATTTCCTGAATGGTCTGTTTCATTTCACCCCTCAGGATTTTAAATTGTTCTTGAACAGAGCTAATTAGTTGTGACTGGAGGTCTTTGAAGCAGGTCTGCATGTCCTCTTTGCTCATCACGTCTCCCGCCATGATACTTTGCAATGGGTTGTGGCTGAGTGGGGGGAACTCTTCCAACTTGGAAGGAAAGTCTTCTTGCACACCCCAGAGCTCCCTTAGGTTCCTACCCTGTTTTCTGTGTGGGGAGGACTGCGCTGTGGACTTCGCCCTTGATTTAGACATTTTTGCACCACACAAGACCTGATTGGGCTAAATCGTGGAGGATGCAGAGGGGCTGCGTGAACATTCTGGAGAGGATTCCCAGTTATTGCCTAGGCAGCTCGTTTAGGAGGCAGCTTGCACAGTGGAAAGGTCTATCCAAGGAGATCACTGTGCAACTTATGGTTTTCTTTAAGATTCAGTGTATTTACCCCCAGGGAGTTGCACCTTTGCATAAAAGCTGTTAAATGTGGCCGTGGCGGTAAGAGAGGGTGGGAGTCCCTGGCTTCATGTTATGGGGGAAAATCCTGCTGTTTAACTGCCAGCCAATGCTCTGTATGTAAGATGCCCCCCCCTCCGAAGAGTCTCTTTGCAAACATCTGCGAAGCGCGCCTTCCCACCTGTTGTATGAGGAATCAGTCAGGAGATGCGTCCGTCCCTTGGGGGCTGAAGGCCAACAAATGTGGAGAGCTGCCTTTTGCTAGTCGTCGCTGACTGTGGCTGCAGGTGCTTGAAGGTCCCTCTAATTTTATGGCGTGGGGTAACCCCACTGTGCGGCAGCTTGTCGTTGCCTCATGGGTAGGAGAGTCCCCCTTCGGGAGGCCTCACTGCCGACTCATATGGTGTGGCGTACGTTACCCCCTGTTTAAGAGATGGTTGGGCCACTACAAAGCTGATCCCAAGGGTGTGCTCCTGTTCCTAGAGTTGGTAGCCGCTGGGGTTTCTTGCCTCTGGTATGGTGTTTTCCCAAGCCATTCTTTCCCCGGGGCTGCTGGGCGCTCTGCTCACACACGCGGCCCCATTGCTGTCGGGGGGCCGCGGGCTTCAGTGGCGGCACACGCCGGGTCTTCCAGTGCGCCCCCTGGGGAAGAGGAGTGGGCCTGCCGGCTCCCGAGGTGGCTCCCCCGCACCAGGGCAGCCCCGCCCGATGGTAAGTGAGGGCACCGCGGCCGGGGGGGGAAGTCAACCAGGGAGTGGGCTAAGCCCCGGCAATCCAACTGCGTCCCGCCAGATCATCCGCCGGAGCCCTCCACGCGGGCAACCGCCGCGGCACTGCCTTGGCATCCACGGTCTCCGCCCCCAGCTCCATCTTGTGCCGACTCCACACAGGGGTCCCCACGCTCCTATTCCCGCTGCCCAGCACGGCTGCACACGCCAATGTTCTCCTGCCCGGTGAGCCCACTCCGCAGGGTCCGGCTGTGCGCAGTTGTCCTGCTGCTGCAGGCTCCCCACTGCTCGGGCTCCCCCGTTCAAGTCAGGCTCTGGAGGTACACCGTGCTTAGTTCTTCCTTTTGCTGTCGGCTCGCCAACCAGTTTCACTATAATTGGGCACAGACTCGCCCGATATGCATTGTAATGGGCTTGTATGGCACGGCCCGGAGGGGAGAGACAGTCAGACGTGTCCGCCTACATCAGCCGCCATATTGGAATCATTTTTTGTATCTTTTGAGAACAAATAAAGAGACATCTTTATAAGTTAAGCTTAATTGTACCAATGTCCAGACTTCTGAATAATCTGTTTTATTTTTTTGTTGTTTGGTTGAAAGGTGGTCCAAGCTAGGCAGTGACTTTAAGTGAAGAGAGGAGGAGATCTCGAGGTTAGCAGTGACTTTTACTGAGGGTGATCTTCAGCCCTTGCCCTTGTCCTTACTTGTGGTACATGGCCGGTGCATCATTCGGGTCTGTATCATCACCAGCAGTCTACCGGCCCTGCATACATTCTTTGGGGGGGGATGGGGGTGTGTGTTCAATGACTATCCAAAACACTCGAAACCCACAACATTCATATTTGCTTTTGCTAATTAATGTAACAGTTGAAAATGAACAGCACCATAAAACATAAGCAGTTGAATTATGTGATGCAAAACGAGGCTGAAATACTGGAGAAATAAAAAAGAGGTAGATATCGACCTATGTCTTATGCCCCTTTATGTTCTCGTTCTGTTAGATCTCTAGCTCAGTCGTGTCTCTGTAGTTTCCTCGGATGGTCCGTTTCTGTTTCTCTCGACATTGACCTTGCACCAGGAAACCACTGTGCTGGCAGTATGGCCCACTGGCATTGTGTGTTAATTGCAGGTCAGGGCTGAAAGAGGGGGATTCAAACTTTTTCCAGACTTGCGCAATGCTCCAAAGCTCAGTCTCAGTTCAGCTAAAGGCTACACCCCATTTTATAGTTTCTTTTTGTGTTATCATGTGATTGAGCAACATTCTCCCTTCTGGACTTGAATTTGACAGGCCTTGATCCAGAACTATTCTGTATCATGCAGCACAGTTGTTTTTCCTTTTAACATCATGTGGCTGTTGTTAGGCGACATGCATGATTACAAAGAATGATTGATCAACATTCTAGACTGGTTTATGGCACATTGTTCTAATGTACAGTTATAATACAGGGAAGTATGTCTAATGAGAGAAGCCTATTTTAATTGCAAGAAAAAAAGGGGGATGGTGAGGCGCGAACTCTGGTTCCCAGTCAAAATGTACCTGATGCAAAAAATAACTGGGTTGGATCCCAAAAACAAATGATCAAGTATTAACAGGGTTGAATCCCAAAAATTGAACAAGTATTAACAGGGTTGGATCCCATCTGCTGTTCAGTTGCTCTGTTTTTCTGCTCCTCCTAGCACTTTCATGTCTCTAACAATCATCAGGGAAGCTGTGCTTATATTCAGCTGTTACCAATTAGTTGTTCTTGCAGTCTCTAAGGATTCTGGTAGCTGTAGTGTTAACATGTTACCAAATCAGGTGACCAGGAACCAACACCCGTCCTAATGCACAAGTCTTTCCCAAATTTGGGGGAGGGGATAAAACCATCTTGCTGCATGGCACTGCGGACGGTGCAGTGACATAGAGGTGAGAGGTGGCATTCAATGTGGTGCCTGGAGGACACTGATTAATGTGGTTGCGCAAGTGCCCTCCTGGTGTCACTGGATATTCAGTTTCAAGTTGGGGGACCACAGCCCCTGATCGGCTCCCAGGTGGGGGCCGAGCGGAGAGTGCTGGTGTGAAATAGACTGCCAAACAAAGGGGGACAGGAGGCACAATATCAACCGGCCGAGATGGACTCCTACTGCCCATGGATAGCCCCTGTCATCGTGCCATACACCAGGACGCAGCTAATAGAAGGGGTGAAAGGAAACAGCGGTCTTAGTGACCAGAGAGGGCTTGCTGACCATAGTAAATGAAGGGGCGTCCAAGGACATTGGGCTCCTAATAAACAAAAGGCAATGCCAGACCCAGGCCTGATTTAGAGCGAGATCCACCTATAGGTTATGGGAGGGTGGCAGGCCGGCAGGCGATCAGCAGCAGCAGTGGTGAATGTGATATCCTGCAGCGTGGAACCCCACCAATCATGAGACGCCCCAACAGTGGGCACATTACAGGGGACAGCAGGCTATGAAATACAAAGCAACACTAGATCAGGATCCGTAGCAGGAAGGAGTCCACATGTTGACTACTGGAACGAGTCGAGTCAGTAAGGAGACTACAACAGCAGGGGGGACACAACCCTACACTCCGGGCACCCGTCAGGTACAGTGATCTATAAGGGAAACACTATTAACATTTTCCCTGACTTTTTTTCGGACAAAGTTCAAGCCTCCAGGAGGACATTTACAACTAAGAGACAGAGGAATTCACTACGCCATGCTGTTCCTGGCCAAACTCTGAATAGAGTACAAGGGACGAGCAATCTTTTTTCATACTCCGGAGGAGGCTAATGCCTTTTTGGAACTGCAGCCAAGACATCCCAGGCAACGAGGGAACAATGGGTGATAACGTGACCAACAACATATATCCTTTATCAATGCACGACACTTGAGAACTGGTGATAGTATACTTGTAGGGTCTGATTGGAACCATAAGATTTTGGAGGTGTGGTGGATGGCTGTGCACCAGGCTACCCCCCATGCAAAAGCTTATCAGGCCGATTCATGGAATTAATGTGCGCTGAAAATTCCCGTGCAAGCATGCGAAACCGTGCGAATCGCAGTGCAAGTGCGAAAATCGCAGCAAAACCCACGCACATCGACTCATGGAAGTCCGTGCGCGAGTAAAATCTGGGATGTGCGCTGAAAATCTGCGTGGCGCACTGGTCATCTAACGGCGTGCGCTACGGCCACAGAGAAAGCGCACATAGGGCGGCGCACAGAACAAAAGTAGGCGTAACACGGGGCGTGACACGCGGAATGGGGAACAACGTGTGAAAATGTGGGCGTCACGGGGGAAGTACAGGAGGCAAGTGCGCGGAACGCCCACATGCTCGCCTACAATACGTATTCATGGAATCGAATAGGGCAAACCAGCGCACCGGCGAAGACGCACACAGACTTAAACACGTACGCCACACGAAGGCAGGCGGAAGCGTCCCTGCGCATGAAAAAAATGTGCGCCAAAATGTGCGCTAACAAAAAGCACGTATATACAGCTCTGATGATTGTCCCATACTGTGGCCCTCTAGGACAAATGACGTGCAAAGGGGTACGCGACAAACACGAACACCCGCTGTGTCAAAAATAGCGTGTGTGTGTATTTCGGGGGTGCGTGGGACGTTTCACACGCGATTGGCCTTGGGCGAGCGGGGTGCGTGTAAATCTGGGGTTGCGGGAAGTTTCACATGCGATAGGCCCTGTGCGAGTGGGGTGCGTGTATTCCTGGGGTTCGTGTGAAGTTTCACACACGATTGGCCTGGGTACGTGTAAATCTGGGGTGTGCGGAAAGTTTCACACGCGATTGGCCTTGGGCAAGCAGGGTACGTGTATTTCGGGGGTGAGCGGGAAGTTTCACAGGTGACAGGCCCTGTGCGAGTGGGGTACGTGTGTATCTGGGGTGCAGGGGAGTCCTACTCGTGAATTGGCAGTGTGGGTCCTCCCAGGTGTTCCCTCTACACCCTCCACGGCCCCTGCAGGCAGCCCACACCACAGGGGACTACCCTGCACCCCTGGTCATGTCCCGCAGGCAGCCCATCCACCATGGGCATGCCCCCCAGCCAAGCCACATGTCACCTTGCACTACTGATCACCAACGCATGACCCCCTCCACCCGCACCCCCAGCAGTGCAGGGCACCTGCCAGCTGGCCCCCACTCGTGTCCCACTCATGTCCCCTTGCACCCCCACCCCCCAGCAGTGCAGGGCACCTTCCAGCAGGCCCCCACTCATGTCCCCTTGCACATCCACCCCCCAGCAGTGCAGGGCACCTGCCAGCAGGCCCCCACTCATGTCCCATTGCACCCCCAGCAGTGCAGGGCACCTGCCAGCAGGCGCCCACTCATGTCCCCTTGCGCACCCACCCCCCAGCAGTGCAGGGCACCTGCCAGCAGGCCCCCACTCGTGTCTCACTCATGTCCCCTTGCACCCCCCAACCCCAGCACTGAGGGGCACCTGCCAGCAGGCCCCCACTCATGTCCCCTTGCACCCCCACCCCCCAGCAGTACAGGGCACCTGCCAGCAGGCCCCCACTCATGTCCCATTGCACCCCCACCCCCAGCAGTGCAGGGCACCTGCCAGCAGGGCCCCACTCATGTCCCACTCATGTCCCCTTGCACACCCACCCCCCAGCAGTGCAGGGCACCTGCCAGCAGGCCCCCACTCATGTCCCACTCATGTCACCTTGCACACCCACCCCCCAGCAGTGCAGGGCACCTGCCAGCAGGCCCCCACTCATGTCCCACTCATGTCCCCTTGCACCCCCACCCCCCAGCACTGAGGGGCATCTGCCAGCAGGCCCCCACTCATGTCCCCTTGCACACCCACCCCCAGCACTGAGGGGCACCTGCCAGCAGGCCCCCACTCATGTCCCCTTGCACACCCACCCCCCAGCAGTGCAGAGCACCTGCCAGCAGGCCCCCACTCATGTCCCCTTGCACACCCACCCCCCAGCAGTGCAGGGCACCTGCCAACAGGCCCCCACTCATGTCCCCTTGGACCCCCACCCCAGCACTGAGGGGCACCTGCCAGCAGGCCCCCACTCATGTCCCCTTGCACCCCCACCCCCCAGCACTGAGGGGCACCTGCCAGCAGGCCCCCACTCATGTCCCATTGCACCCTACCCCCCAGCAGTGCAGGGCACCTGCAAGCAGGCCCCCACTCATGTCCCCTTGCACACCCACCCCCCAGCAGTGCAGGGCACCTGCCAGCAGGCCCCCACTCATGTCCCACTCATGTCCCCTTGCACCCCCACCCCCCAGCACAGAGGGGCACCTGCCAGCAGGCCCCCACTCATGTCCCCTTGCACCCCCACCCCCCAGCACTGAGCACTGAGGGGCACCTGCCAGCAGGCCCCTACTCATGTCCCACTCATGTCCCCTTGCACACCCACCTGCCAGCAGGCCCCCACTCATGTCCCCTTGCACCCCCACCCCCAGCACTGAGGGGCACCTGCCAGCAGGCCCCCACTCATGTCCCCTTGCACACTCATGTCCCAGCACTGAGGGGCACCTGCCAACATGCCCCCACTCATGTCCCCTTGCACCCCCACCCCCCAGCAGTGCAGTGCACCTGCCAGCAGGCCCCCACTCATGTACCCATGCACACCCACCCCCCAGCAGTGCAGGGCACCTGCCAGCAGGCCCCCACTCATGCCCCCTTGCACCCCCACCCCCCAGCACTGAGGGGCACCTGCCAGCGGGCACCTGCCAGCAGGCCCCCACTCATGTCCCCTTGCACACCCACCCCCCAGCAGTGCAGGGCACCTGCCAGCAGGCCCCCAATCTTGGCCTACTCATGTCCCCTTGCAACCCCACCCCCCAGCACTGAGGGGCACCTGCCAGCAGGCCCCCACTCATGTCCCACTCATGTCCCCTTGCACCCCCACCCCCCAGCAGTGCAGGGCACCTGCCAGCAGGCCCCCACTCATGTCCCATTGCACCCCCACTCCCCAGCAGTGCAGGGCATCTGCCGGCAGGCCCCCACTCATGTCCCACTCATGTCCCCTTGCACCCCCACCCCCCAGCACTGAGGGGCATCTGCCAGCAGGCCCCCACTCATGTCCCCTTGCACACCCACCCCCAGCACTGAGGGGCACCTGCCAGCAGGCCCCCACTCATGTCCCCTTACACACCCACCCCCCAGCAGTGCAGAGCACCTGCCAGCAGGCCCCCACTCATGTCCCCTTGCACACCCACCCCCCAGCAGTGCAGGGCACCTTCCAGCAGGCCCCCACTCATGTCCCCTTGCACCCCCAGGCACTGAGGGGCACCTGCCAGCAGGCCCCCACTCATGTCCCCTTGCACATCCACCCCCCAGCAGTGCAGGGCACCTGCCAGCAGGCCCCCACTCATGTCCCATTGCACCCCCACCCCCAGCAGTGCAGCGCACCTGCCAGCAGGCGCCCACTCCATGTCCCCTTGCGCACCCACCCCCCAGCAGTGCAGGGCACCTGCCAGCAGGCCCCCACTCGTGTCTCACTCATGTCCCCTTGCACCCCCCAACCCCAGCACTGAGGGGCACCTGTCAGCAGGCCCCCACTCATGTCCCCTTGCACCCCCACCCCCCAGCAGTACAGGGCACCTGCCAGCAGGCCCCCACTCATGTCCCATTGCACCCCCAGCAGTGCAGGGCACCTGCCAGCAGGGCCCCACTCATGTCCCCCTCATGTCCCCTTGCACACCCACCCCCCAGCAGTGCAGGGCACCTGCCAGCAGGCCCCCACTCATGTCCCACTCATGTCACCTTGCACACCCACCCCCCAGCAGTGCAGGGCACCTGCCAGCAGGCCCCCACTCATGTCCCACTCATGTCCCCTTGCACCCCCACCCCCCAGCACTGAGGGGCATCTTCCAGCAGGCCCCCACTCATGTCCCCTTGCACACCCATCCCCAGCACTGAGGGGCACCTGCCAGCAGGCCCCCACTCATGTCCCCTTGCACACCCACCCCCCAGCAGTGCAGAGCACCTGCCAGCAGGCCCCCACTCATGTCCCCTTGCACACCCACCCCCCAGCAGTGCAGGGCACCTGCCAACAGGCCCCCACTCATGTCCCCTTGGACCCCCACCCCAGCACTGAGGGGCACCTGCCAGCAGGCCCCCACTCATGTCCCATTGCACCCCCACCCCCCAGCACTGAGGGGCACCTGCCAGCAGGCCCCCACTCATGTCCCATTGCACCCCACCCCACCCCCCAGCAGTGCAGGGCACCTGCAAGCAGGCCCCCACTCATGTCCCCTTGCACACCCACCCCCCAGCAGTGCAGGGCACCTGCCAGCAGGCCCCCACTCATGTCCCACTCATGTCCCCTTGCACCCCCACCCCCCAGCACAGAGGGGCACCTGCCAGCAGGCCCCCACTCATGTCCCCTTGCACCCCCACCCCCCAGCACTGAGCACTGAGGGGCACCTGCCAGCAGGCCCCCACTCATGTCCCACTCATGTCCCCTTGCACACCCACCTGCCAGCAGGCCCCCACTCATGTCCCCTTGCACCCCCACCACTGAGGGGCACCTGCCAGCAGGCCCCCACTCATGTCCCCTTGCACACTCATGTCCCAGCACTGAGGGGCACCTGCCAACATGCCCCCACTCATGTCCCCTTGCACCCCCATCCCCCAGCAGTGCAGTGCACCTGCCAGCAGGCCCCCACTCATGTACCCATGCACACCCACCCCCCAGCAGTGCAGGGCACCTGCCAGCAGGCCCCCACTCATGCCCCCTTGCACCCCCACCCCCCAGCACTGAGGGGCACCTGCCAGCGGGCACCTGCCAGCAGGCCCCCACTCATGTCCCCTTGCACACCCACCCCCCAGCAGTGCAGGGCACCTGCCAGCAGGCCCCCAATCTTGGCCTACTCATGTCCCCTTGCAACCCCACCCCCCAGCACTGAGGGGCACCTGCCAGCAGGCCCCCACTCATGTCCCACTCATGTCCCCTTGCACCCCCACACCCCAGCACTGAGGGGCACCTGCCAGCAGGCCCCCACTCATGTCCCACAAATGTCCCCTTGCACCCCCACCCCCCAGCAGTGCAGGGCACCTGCCAGCAGGCCCCCACTCATGTCCCATTGCACCCCCACTCCCCAGCAGTGCAGGGCACCTGCCGGCAGGCCCCCCACTCATGTCCCACTCATGTCCCCTTGCACCCCCACCCGCCAGCAGTGAAATGGCGATCTCATGACACAAACCAAAAGTCAACTATGTACATCAACACATGTCCGCCACACGAAGGCAGGCGGTAGCGTCCCTGCGCTAACAAAAAGCCTGTATATACAGCTCTGATGAATGTCCCATACTGTGGCCCTCTAGGACAAATGGCGTGCAAAGGGGTACGCGACAAACACGGATACCCGCTGTGTCAAAAATAGCGTGTATTGCGGGGGTGCGCGGGATGTTTCACACGCGATTGTGCCTGGGTGAGCGGGGTACGTGTACTTCAGGGGCTCGTGGGAAGTTTTACACGCGATTGTGCCTGGGTGAGTGGGGTACGTGTACTTCAGGGGCTCGCTGCAAGTTTTACACGCGATTGGGCCTGGGCGAGCGGGGTACTTGTATTACTGGGGTGGGCGGGGAAGTACAGGAGGCAAATGCGTGGAACGCCCACACGCAGGTGCCAAAAAAGACACGCTAATCCGGAAACACGTACGCCAGCAGGAAGCAGTAAAAGTGCGCGCAACCAACAAGCAAGCTCAGACGCCAGGATGAACATACCGTTTCTAGCAGCAGTGGTCGTGGGATACCGCAAGAGGAGGAGGATAGTCAGGCCCAGAATTTTCACACCCAGAACCAGCCTTTTTGGCATGCCTGATGACCAGGTGTATGGGAGGTACAGGTTTCCACCTCACATAATACTCAACCTGGTCAATGAGTGGGAAGATGACCTCACATCACCCACCATCTGCTCCCAAGCACTCAGCCCCCTGGAGAAGGTCCTCAATGTACTGCACTTTTTGGCCACCGGATCATTTCAGTGGACAAGTGCCATAGTGGAGGGGTTGTCACAGGCCACGCAGTCACGCTGCCTACACCAGGTCTTGGCCATCATGACTGCACGCCCATCAGTCCGCAGGCACATATACCTGCCCAGAACACCTGCAGAAAGGCAGGCTGCCGTCCAGGATTTCTACGGGGTGGCACAATTCCCCAAAGTACTAGGTGCCATTGATTGCACCCATATGGCTCTACGTCCCCCCAGGGCATCAGAGCACATCTATAGAAACCACAAGCACTGGCATTCCATCAATGTCCAGGTAGTATGTGATGCCAAGGGAATCATCACCTCAGTATATGCCAACTATCCAGGGTCCACCCACGACAGTTTCATTTACAGAATGTCAACCCTAAACCGGGACCTAGAAGCTGGGCGGCATGGCGATACATGGCTGCTCAGTGAGTATAAATGCCACAGCACATGCATGCATGCCAGGTACTGAGTAATGTCACAACCCTACTAATGATACCCATCACCACCTCCCCAGGGGACAGTGCCTACCCTCTGAGCACCCACATGATGACACCAATTCGGAACCCCACCACGCCACCCGAGGTAAGATGCAACACAGCCCATATTGTAACTCGGGGCATAGTGGAGCGCACATTTGGAGTGCTCAAGTCACGCTTTGGTTCCCTTGACTGTTCTGGCGGGCAGCTGTTATACGCTCCCCCAGTAGTGTGCAGGATCATAGTGGCAGCATGTGTCCTGCACAACGTTGCAACACGTCGGGGCCTGCCGGTGGACATGGTGGTGCCCCCACATCCCCAACCACATGCACGTCCGCTGCGCATGGGAGGGAAAAGGGCATGGGGTGAGGCAGCCCGAACGCAGCTGGTGGCTAATTACTTCACTTAGAATCACACCCATGTGGAGTGCCCACAGCCCTGCCACATACCAGCTGACAATCGATGATGACACAAGGGACAGTGAACTGTCACAACCATACCAGCCTGAGATTGGTCACCTGGAAGTGTCACAATGTGTGCATCCCTACCTACACAAACACCACCAATGCTGTGTCATCAAAAGACACATATGCTGCTAAATGCATTACCCCCTTGCAAAATACAACATGAGAACAGTGCCATGTCACCCAACCCCTCCCCAGCACCACCCCCCAACACACCATGGCATGTCATGCTACGTGAGAGCAAACAAAGCAATCCCCAAAACCTGACACAAGTGTCACAAAGTACAGTGTCCCTAATGGAAACTGGCCACACACAATATGCTCCCAGTAATGTTGAACTCACAACACACATGACCAAATACTTACCAACAATACAATGCAGCTACACAAGCTCAAACATAACTAAAACATGACAGTACTAACTTAAAGTAGTCGTAGTCTTACAACCTGAATATGCCACCACATCGCCCCCTTCCAACTGTAGTCTTGCAGGCTTCAAAACCTGTCTGTGTACTGCATACAACATGAACTCCATCTCCAAAGTAGACGTCCTTGTGAAGACATGAGGAATGAACCTGCAAATTCAGAGGGAAACATGGAAGCAGAAGCATACATAATTCCAACTGCAGTGTACAATACAACAACAATATACACAAGGAATGTCTACACAGTATTGACTACAGACTGCCCACACAGCTCATGGGAGCCCAACATCACTGTGTACTACATCACTGTCACTTGGTCACACCCTTTGCAAGCCCATGGAAACGGGAAGCAGGAGGGGTGTGTGTCTCACGAACCCAAGCATCGAACCCAAACTCAGGACAAGCCTGCATGTGCCCAGCCGGAATACAGTGGATGCCTACGGGAGCCACACAAGACAACACACTGTTAAAAAATAATCAAAAATCAAAAAAGCAAAAATCAAAAATGGCCATGTGGGGGCCGGGGGGAGGCCACCCAGGAGGTCCGAGGACAGGGTGCGCACCAACAGCCGCCTGTGTGGATGTTGGGAAAAAAAACACCTCCATGGGCTCATGGCCTGCACGGCTATGCCAATGTGGGAGAACTGCTGCTGTCGCTCTGAACACCCTCTGCCGCTGCCACAGGAGCTGGTGGTGCTATGGGAGGCAGCCCAAGCAAAGCCCTGGAATGGTCCTCCATGGCAGCAAGCATGCGGGTGTGGAAGGTCTCGTTCTGGAGGATTATAGTGCGGAGATCCCCATGCAGCACCTGACGTGATGCCCGGATCTCCTCCCGAGTTGCCTGCATCTCAGCTGAGAGCAAAAGTGTGAGCCGCTCCAGCTGCTGTTCTGTCCTCAAGTTAGTGGAAGTCTCAAGGTCAACAAGAGTCTCCCTGAGGTGATGGGGTTCTACCCTCAGGGCTTCCCTGTGGCCCTGGGACTCTATTCATATCGATTGGTGTAGAGTCTCCAGTGCCGCCCGTCTGTCCCTGTTGGAAGCCAACATGTCCTCCCTGTGTGATTGGCAAATGGAGTCTGTTGCCTGCTGTAGTAGCTCCATCTGCCTTTCAGGGGGGACAATGGAAGTGGCCACCCTCTCCATTGCTTAAGCCATCATCTCAACTGATGCTGCCTGTTGGGTTGCCATACCGTAAATGGATTGTTCCCATGCGGTATTGGCTGGTGGCGTACGGCCACCGCGTTGGCGGGCACCACACCTGTTTGGGGCAAGGCGATCTGCGCCTTGCGGTGCCGGCACTGCCTGAGGCTGCAGGACTGCATTCCCCCTCTGATCTGCTGGCCCAGGAACAGGATCAGATGTTGTGGAGTGTGACCCTGCACCCGTAACCGCCAAAGGCTGACTAACCAACACTGACATCCCCATAGAGGGTACTACCCCTGGTGCAGGTAGGTTGGACAGAACAGAACCCCTTCCAGAAACACTTACCTGCGACGCCACATAGGTCTCATCATCCGAATCAACACCTGAATAGAGGTCTGGGGAGGTGCACCCAGAGACACCCTTTTGACAGAATCGTCTGCAGCAAGAGTGGGTTCTCACCCACCACCACACCACGTCCCCCACTGGTGGCCGGTTGTGCCTCAGGTTCCTCCTGGGTCTGCATCATCTCCTCAACCTCACCAGCATCAAGTGCGTCATTGTAACGCTCACCTGATTCTCGCAGAGGCGCCGGTCTTGACTGGGCGACTACCGTATCTTCAAAGGTGATGTGCAGCACCCGGTTGGCTCTTTGGGCTAGACCTCTGTGCCCTGTATGCCTGACGTGCAGAGAAGATGTCTTAGGTAAGTGAATGCCGAGCTCTCCATCTGCCTCGGGGCAGGGTGCTGTAACCAGTTTCTTCACTGGATAGGTAGCGCAGGCCTCTTGACTTCAGAGGACTGCTGTCCGTCGTTTACTGCACGAACGGTAAGTTTCGAGTAACTCAAATGTCTTTAAAGTCTTTAATAATGATGTCTCTTGTTTTGCAGGGTTCCGGCGATGGCGGATGACGGGCTGAAGTGAGTTGAAGATGGAGCCCGTGTGATGAATAGAAGCGCCTGGAAGCACGTAAGTAAGCGCTTGTTGCCAGCTTCACGATGCGCTCTAACTGTCTTTTATTTTGCAGGTACAAGTTCGGAGCGGCTGCAGGGTGCCGGGAAACCCACTGGGTTAGATGTGGAAAGGAGTAATGGCACGTGAGTATTAAAGTTCCCCAATGTCTTTAAACGCACCTTGTTTTGTCTTTCAGATGTGGGATGCAGCGCCGACGGCCTCCGGAGCGTGCGAAGAGTTGGTAAGCTTTTGTCTTTCAGATGCCGGAATGCAGTGTGAAGACCTCCGGAGCGCACGAAGAGTAGGTAAGCCTTTGCCTTTCAGATGCCGGAATGCTAACCTGTTCTTTCTTGTCTTTATAGGAGTTGCTGAAGACTGGATTCAGGATGGTAAGCCTTTTTCCTTAGGCCCAGGACCGGATGCAGAAGACACGATGAGCGTTCTGCTGCAGAGGGTGCAGAATAACGCAAAGCAAGATTCATCCACCGGGTGTGGTTTAAATAGCCTCCTGTAGTGCTTAGGTGTCTCCTTCCACAGCCACGCCTAAGTAAGAAAAGAGTTCCTGGTAAGAAAAGAGTTCCTGCCTTCCAGAAGAGTTCCAGTGTTCTGAATCTAGGGGGTGGCTCCAGCCCCACCCAACAGGAAAAGTAGTTCCAAACAGAAGAGGATCAGAGACTCAACTGGCAGGCAAGTAAGCAGCATGATCTGCTGCAGGTAAGTCCACCCAAGCATTATGAGCCCGGCGCTTCCAGCGCTGGGACTGGGCATATTTATGAGCCTGGTGCCACTGGCGCCAGGACTGGGTCCAAAAGGTCCCAATTGGGACTGGTTGGCACTCGGAACCTGGGTTATGGATCTGCTTCCAAGGGAGTTGGGAAAACCCTGACCTTTTGGAAGCAGAGACCATGTCAGTACCCCCCCTCAAGGCCCCTCCCAAACCGGGCTTCTCCGGGGGTTTTGGCTTGTCAGGAAATGTTCGGTGAAATCTTTTGATTAGGCGAGGAGCGTGGACATATTCAGCAGGTTCCCAGGATCTCTCTTGGGGGCCGTAGCCTTTCCAGTCAATTAGGTAGAATAGTTTAGATTTGGAGATCTTGGAGTCCAGAATGCTTTTGACTTCAAACTCGAGTTCTCCATCAACTAGGATAGGTTTTGGAGATTTGGTTAGTCGGGTTTGAGGTTGCACAGGTTTTAATAGAGAGACGTGGAAGACCGGATGTATCTTCATGTGCGGGGGCAAGTCCAACTTGACCGCTACTGGGTTTACTATGGTAGTGATGGAATAGGGACCAAGGTATCTTGGGTTGAATGTGCGTGGCCCTTTTAGAGATAGATATTTGGTGGATAACCAGACTTGATCCCCTACTTGGTAGTGAGGGGCTTCCTTCCGATGTTGATCTGCTCCTTTCTTGTATTGTTCTTTAGCCCTTTGAAGGTGAGAAACAGCTTCCTTAAAGGCTTGGGTGATTGTAGAATGCAGGTAGTCTACTGCTGGTGTTTCAAGATCTTGGAGGGGATCCAACTCCGAGGTTCGAGGGTGACTGCCGTACAAAAGAAAAAACGGGGTTTTCCCAGTTCCCGAATGGACAGAGTTATTGTAGGCATACTCGGCTATCCAAAGGATATCTTTCCAAGTTTTTTCAGTTTGTTGCAGCATGCAGCGTAAATACTGTTCCAGAGTTTGATTGGTCCTCTCGGTTTGTCCGTCGGTCTGAGGGTGGTGACTGGTCGATAGTCTCACATCAATTTGAGCCGACCGACAGCAACTTCGCCAAAAATGAGAAATAAATTGACTACCTCGATCCGAAATTAGAACCGAAGGAAAACCGTGCAGTCGGATGATGTTTTCGAGAAATTCTCGGGCCAGAGTTGCTGCTGTTGGCAAGCCTTTGAGCGGAATGAAATGCGCCATCTTGGAGAATAAGTCCACGATTACTAGAATCGTATTGTATCCGGAGCATGGAGGTAGATCGGTGATGAAGTCCATAGAAAGCGTATGCCAAGGGCGAGGTGGGATGTCAATAGGGCATAAGAGGCCTGCTGGTCTTTCCTTTTGACTCTTGTTTTGGGCGCATACTCCACAGGACATTATAAAGTCTCTGATATCTTTTTTCCAAGACGGCCACCAGAAGTAGCGCTTGATCTTTTCTGAGGTCTTGGCTATACCGGGATGACCTTCCATTAAAGAGTCGTGATAACAAGAGATTACTTTTTTCTGTAAATCTGTGCTGGGTAGGTATAATCGTTCTTGGAAATACAATAAGTTGTCCTTTACTGCAAAGTCCTTTCCCTGCAGATGCCAATTCTGTATGTCTGCTGGAGTTACAAGTTGCCTGGCTTTATCCTTAACTTCCTCTATGGATTCTGTGGCGATTACACCCAGAATTCTTTGTTCGGGAATGATTGGTACAGGTTTAGGGTTGATCAAGTGTTCTTCCACTCCCATCCGAGAAAGGGCATCGGCTTTACCGTTCTTTGTACCAGGTCGATAGGTAATTATGAAGTCAAACTCGGCAAAGAATAATGCCCAACGGAGTTGTCTAGAGGATTGGGCTTTTGCGGTTTTCAAATATTGCAGGTTTCGGTGATCCGTAATCACAGTAACGGTGTGTCGGGCCCCCAGCAGATAATGCCGCCAAGCCTTAAAGGCAGACTTGATAGCCAGAAGTTCCTTGTCAGTAATCGTGTAATTGACTTCAGGAGGCGAGAATTTGCGGGACCAAAATGCCACGGGATGCAACTGATTGGTTACCGGGTCCTTTTGTGATAGAACTGCCCCCATGGCAAGGCTTGAAGCATCAGTTTCCACGATGTAGGGGAGTTCGGGGCGAGGGTGTTTTAAGATTGGTGCAGAGATAAATTTAGTCTTCAAATCCTGGAAAGCTTTTTCCGCCTCGGTAGACCATTCAAAACGTTTGTTTTTCTTTAACAAGGCAGTGATGGGCTGGACTATTCGAGAGAACTCGGGGATAAACCTGCGGTAAAAGTTAGCGAAGCCTAACATGCTTTGCACACCTTTTACGGAGGATGGTGATGGCCATTTGAGAACTGCATCGACCTTCTTTGAATCCATACGCACTCCGCCAGGTGATAATATGAATCCCAAGAATTCAACTTCAGTCACGTTGAAAACACATTTTTCCAACTTAGCGAAAAGTTTGTGTTGACGCAATCTTTCGAGGACCATTTTCACGTGTTTCCGATGTTCAGATTCCGATGAAGAATAAACGAGAATGTCGTCGATGTAAACAACAACACACACATCTATGAGCTCTCTGAGGACATCGTTCATAAAATATTGAAAGGCGGCTGGGGCATTGCAAAGTCCGAAGGGCATGACCTGATATTCAAATAGCCCATACTTGGTGCGGAAGGCCGTCTTCTATTCATCGCCCTCTTTTACTCGTACCAAGTGGTAAGCTCCTCTAAGATCCAGCTTTGTATATATGCATGCTTTTCTGACTTGGTCCAGGAGTTCAGGGATCAAAGGTAACGGATATCTATTCTTAACGGTGATCTGGTTCAGGGAGCGATAATCGATACAAGTTCTAAGGTCTCCTTCCTTTTTTGGAACGAAGAACAAAGCTGAAGAGGCAGGGGACTTGGAAGGACGAATAAACCCATTTGCCAGGTATTGATCCAGGTATTGTCGAAGGTGAAGGTTCTCAGGCTCGGTGAGGGCATAAATTCTACTACAAGGAGGAGTAGATCCAGGTATCAGGTCTATCTGGCAGTCATAAGACCTATGAGGAGGTAGAGAGTTAGCCTGCTCCTTCCGGAAAACATCTTGGTATTCTAGGTATTCGGGAGGTAACTGGGGAGTCTCTGAAGAAATTGCTGCCAGTGCAACACCAGGTGGAGGGTGACAAGTAGAGACACATTCTGGAAACTGGACCGTTCTTGCTCGCCAATCGATCAGAGGATTGTGTTTCTCTAACCAAGGTATTCCTAGAATAATCTGGAACTGAGGGGCCTTGATCACATCGAACACGATCTTCTCATGGTGTCCATCTTGACTTACTAGCGTCACCTCTTGAGTGGTATGCGTTACTGGCCCGGAGGCTATCTTCGTACCATCCACCGTAGTAATGACGTCCTTTACAGCCTTGGGACAAAGAGTTAGATTCATCCTCAAAACCATTTCATGATCCACATAATTGCCGATGGCACCGCTGTCGACGTAAGCTTCAATTGCATGTAATCGATCCGGATTATCAGGGCTAATGAGGACCATAGGTATCACGAAATGCGAGGTCACGGAACTGGTTTTCACGCTCGGCAAGAGGACCTCTATTCTTGTCGGGCGAGGTCGTTTCCCTGCTCAGAGTTTGTAACTGTGGTAACTGCAGCTCCTACTGCCTTCTTGGCAGGTTTCACCGGACAGTCTCGAAGAAAGTGCCCTGAGTTTCCGCAATATAGGCATAATTGCAACTGTTTTCTCCTTTCCCGCTCCCTTTGTGTTAGAGGACCTTTCAGACCCCCTATTTGCATGGGTTCCCCGGAGTCTACTCCTTTGGATGGAGTTGGCGGTTTGGAAAATACTCGAGCATCAAACTTGGAACGATCGGCCTTCCTGTTCTGCAGTCTGTGATCTATTTGAACGACCAAGTCTATATAATCCGAACAGTCTTGTGGGGGATTCACTACTTGGGCTAAAACGTCTTTGAGCTCTCCACGTAGACCTCTATAAAACAGCGTAATCCTTTTGTCCTCAGGCCATTGAGTTTCCACTATTAGTCTATTGAAAGATGCAATATAAGCCAAAAGGTCTTGATTACCCTGTCGCAACGAAAGAAGCTCATTGTCCAAGGCCTGCCCCTGTGCATGTCTTGCGAACAGTTTTTCCATACTAAGCTGAAAGGCTTGAAAATCATGGAGAACCGGATCATCTTGATTAACTAGAGGGATCGACCAGTCTGCCGCATTGCCACTAAGGTACGAAAGTACAAAAGCTACTTTAGCTTGATCAGTTGGAAAGGCTGCTGGCCGGCATAAGAAGTGCAACCGGCACTGATTGATAAATACCGCAAACCTCTTTGGGTCACCAGAAAATCGTTCGGGCGGAGTCAGAGGTACATTCCCAGGTAGGTTGATCTGTACTGGATTCATAGAGGATGTTGAAGGAAGATTTGCCCCTGATGCGGGTAGCGGGGTCTGTCCGGCTTGTGACTGAAGCAATTGTCTAGCAAGATCATCTGTTCTCTCCTTGGAAATAATTAGTTCCCTTCTTAGAGCGTTCGTTTCCTGACGAGCTGCATGCACTTCTGCCCTTAGTTCCCCAAGTAACCGGGCTAGGTGGTCAGTATCCGAGGTTTCCATAGCGCCTGGGCGAGAGTTTTGCGGTAGGCTTTGCGTTCTGTAACGCTCACCTGATTCTCGCAGAGGCGCCGGTCTTGACTGGGCGACTACCGTATCTTCAAAGGTGATGTGCAGCACCCGGTTGGCTCTTTGGGCTGGACCTCTGTGCCCTGTATGCCTGACGTGCAGAGAAGATGTCTTAGGTAAGTGAATGCCGAGCTCTCCATCTGCCTCGGGGCAGGGTGCTGTAACCAGTTTCTTCACTGGATAGGTAGCGCAGGCCTCTTGACTTCAGAGGACTGCTGTCCGTCGTTTACTGCACGAACGGTAAGTTTCGAGTAACTCAAATGTCTTTAAAGTCTTTAATAATGATGTCTCTTGTTTTGCAGGGTTCCGGCGATGGCGGATGACGGGCTGAAGTGAGTTGAAGATGGAGCCCGTGTGATGAATAGAAGCGCCTGGAAGCACGTAAGTAAGCGCTTGTTGCCAGCTTCACGATGCGCTCTAACTGTCTTTTATTTTGCAGGTACAAGTTCGGAGCGGCTGCAGGGTGCCGGGAAACCCACTGGGTTAGATGTGGAAAGGAGTAATGGCACGTGAGTATTAAAGTTCCCCAATGTCTTTAAACGCACCTTGTTTTGTCTTTCAGATGCGGGATGCAGCGCCGACGGCCTCCGGAGCGTGCGAAGAGTTGGTAAGCTTTTGTCTTTCAGATGCCGGAATGCAGTGTGAAGACCTCCGGAGCGCACGAAGAGTAGGTAAGCCTTTGCCTTTCAGATGCCGGAATGCTAACCTGTTCTTTCTTGTCTTTATAGGAGTTGCTGAAGACTGGATTCAGGATGGTAAGCCTTTTTCCTTAGGCCCAGGACCGGATGCAGAAGACACGATGAGCGTTCTGCTGCAGAGGGTGCAGAATAACGCAAAGCAAGATTCATCCACCGGGTGTGGTTTAAATAGCCTCCTGTAGTGCTTAGGTGTCTCCTTCCACAGCCACGCCTAAGTAAGAAAAGAGTTCCTGCCTTCCAGAAGAGTTCCAGTGTTCTGAATCTAGGGAGTGGCTCCAGCCCCACCCAACAGGAAAAGTAGTTCCAAACAGAAGAGGATCAGAGACTCAACTGGCAGGCAAGTAAGCAGCATGGTCTGCTGCAGGCAAGTCCACCCAAGCATTATGAGCCCGGCGCTTCCAGCGCTGGGACTGGGCATATTTATGAGCCTGGTGCCACTGGCGCCAGGACTGGGTCCAAAAGGTCCCAATTGGGACTGGTTGGCACTCGGAACCTGGGTTATGGATCTGCTTCCAAGGGAGTTGGGAAAACCCTGACCTTTTGGAAGCAGAGACCATGACAGTCATCCCCTGCAAAAACATGAAAGACAAAAAAAAATGGAAACGGGCATTAGCACCATAGCACACAAATAGGCCTGACAAGCTACAGAACCAGTACATGATTTACACATGTCCCACATGACTATAACCCTCCCATGCATGCACTGTCACAGAGTTGGAAGGGGAGGCAAAGGTCTGACACTGATAACACCAAGATGGAAGAGCAACACATTTGCTGCATGCTGGGTAGCACTGCCATCACATATTGGCCTGTGAGTGGCATGTCCTATACACATAAATGGCACATGCCATCACACAGAAGGCATGTACCATAGCCATGGTACATTCCACAAGTACATCCATATGTCAGTGAATGAGTACTGTCACCCATCCATGTGAGATGGACATGAAGAGATGAAAAATGCCACATAGTATGAAAAGATACGCCATGTGCCACACACTGCAACACATCCAGTGTACAAAAATACAGTGATTGCAGGGCCATGTATACATCAATGGTTGTGCACTTCAACATGACAGGACACAACTGGCATGTTCCACATTCAAACAGGCCCAAAAACATCATGTGATCAGGACAATACTCATTCAGGCTGAATGGTCAAATCTTTCAACTACCAAGGTGACACATGTGGGCCTATGTGGGGTTCTTCACTGACAGAAGCATGTCACATATGTCACAATAGGGCTGAGGAATATGTTGCAAAAGTGGAAGAATTGAAACAATTAGCCTGAAAGAACACTGAAAAATACAAACAATGTTGTTGCATGATGCCACCTCAAGGGCAACTCCCGTAAGGTTGCGCTAAATTACTACTGTGGGCAGAAGGGATAGTGTCACACCCAAATTCAAGGCCGCAGAATGTTTTGGATGAAGCACATGGGTGACCCATACTACTCAGTCACACACACCCTCACCTGGCACTCAATCAGAACCCGTCACCCAAACAACATACACATGCATTACACACACACGCATGCGCACTCACCGGACAATGTGTCATAATCGGGTAGTTCTCCCACACCTCGGATCTGTTCCTCTGTGACGAAGGTCCCAGCAACAGACTCATGTTCACAGTGAGTTTGTTGTCCTCTTCTGGAGATCAGCCAGTCACCACAGTAGCGGCATGACTTGAGGCCAGCTTGCCCTTTGCTCTGCGTTTCAGGTCGTTCCACCGCTTGTAGCAATCATCAGCTGAGCGCCTCACAAATCCAAGGGCACTTATGTGGTTGGCGATGGTCTGCCAGTGTGCCTTACGTTGACCAGGTGTGGTCTTGGACCCTGCAGTCACCACCATTTCGTGGCTATGTTGCAACACATAGCTCACAAGTGCATTAAGCTCTGCGTCATTAAAGCAAGGCTTCCTTGACGTGCCTGAGTGTGTAGCCATGCCTGGGGTCTCAGCCTGTCGTGCCAGAGCACCCTTCTTCCTCTTTTTAGAAGGTGGAGCGGAGGCAGAGTGGCTAACGCCGCTCTGGTCAGTAGGGGCAGAATCACCAGTGGACTGGGTTGTTGGGGTGTGCGAATGCACATTGACCATAGGACTTGGTGCAGGCATTGTCTGAAGTGTGATGTTGGCAGGGGAAACATCAGTATGATGGACCAGGACCGACACTGTCCTGGCTGGGAGAGTCAGAGCTGGGGCGGATGGAGCTGCAGCTGCCCCTGCAGCCTCACCACCCTGCATACTTGGGGCAGCAGATGACATAGCTGCCCCAGATCCATGTGCCTTGGTGACAACTTGTACCGCCACAGGTGGCCTAGACTTGCTGACCTGGAAGTCAGCCAGGGAGTCATCCTGTGCCAGGTCAGGTGCCACAATGGGCTGGTCCAACAGGGGCTGAGCTGGGATGGTCTCAGCCACGTTTCCCTCAACCATGGGGGGAGGAGCATGGGTGTCCCTGATTGGTCCTCCACACATGGGGGTCTAGGGGCACTCTGCAAATCCTGGCCACGTCCCCTACCGCGCCCACCACGTCCACCTTTTGAAGGTCGGCCACCTTTGCCTCCCTTACCGCTTGGTCGCCTCCCAACCATGGCACTGATGTTGTTGTGCGTATGGGAGGAGCAGTAAACTATTGTCCTGGGCAATTGGGGGTCAAAGTGGTAGGGTACTAGATGCAATTCGTACCCTAGTGCTCTAACAAGGCTGTCTGTGACCCCTGGGGGAAGATGACGGGTCACACAACGCACAGGCAGCCCAAAAACACAAATAAACATGCACGCAACCGCTCGTAGACCACGTGCGTGGAAAAATGAACCCGCACTATGCTGTGGCACCCAGAAACACAAATATAAGCATACGCGTGATACACGCAGCCTACAATGACCTCTGAAGGGGTACGCAACACACGGGGCAAGCATAGTTGCTAAGTACGTGCGGAACTCACCGTCTGCCTGGAAAAAGAACGTGAAAAATATGCGCGTCTGCACGTTGGCAACACCCCGGCCAAAAGAAGAATTGTACGCTGTCTGAGGAGACAGGACAAAAGGAGAAGTGAACACTGTTTGAGGAAACAGGCCCACAAAAAGTAGAAAAATGAAAGCTGTCAGAGGTAACAGGGAGTACAAACTTGAAACGCTGTGAAGTAATCGTGTGTGAACCGACAAGAAGTACAGAATCCACCCACTCGCTCTCCACCAAAAAGCACGTACAAGGAAATGACGTGCTACACATACCTTTTAAACCGGCCCACACGTACACGTCACTTACGCGTGTACGCGCCCTTTCCTCCAATTACACGCGCTGACACTCGGACGTGCAGCTTTTCCACGTGTGCTCTGTCATCACGTGCTATGAGGGAAACACCCACGTGCATCACGTCACAGATGCGCTTACACGCTAAGGGCCTTTGGTCCAATGAAATCGCGTACGTGCGCTGACGCGCTTACGCGCTAAGGGCCTTTCCTCGAATTACACGGTGATGTGCAAGATTTTCACATGCCAAATCACTCTGTATCAAGCTGGCCACGTGTTCACACATGGAAGACCACGCTCCTGTCCAGAAGGCCGAATTACTGCCCCCCAGATCCCCGAGCATGCTCCCACCTGCCATCTGCTGCTGCCTGATTGCCTGCTGCCCACGTGCCCTGCCATTTGCTGCCTGCACGTCAGCCAGGGGTGCTGTTGCTGTGACCACCCCTGCTGGAACCGAAGACTCCCGACTGGGATTCCATCACTCCACAGCCCAGCCCCAGGACCCAGTTGCCCACCCACTCCTGCCTCTGGGGTTGCCATGTCCAGCACTACACCATCTGGCGGCACTGGCAACCCCCAGCCAGAGAGGCAGAGGGCCACCAGCTTCACTGCCACCGAAGTTGGAGTCCTGGTGGAGCAAGTCCTGGGGCAGTATGATGCCCTCTTCGGAAGGTTGCGTGCCGACAAGGAAGGACGGACCAGGATCTGGAAGGACATCGTGACTGCCATCAACGCGGAGGGGGTGGCAGTCCGCGAATTCCATCATGTCAAGAAGCGCTGGGAGGACTTCAGGTCCAGGACCCTCAACAAGGCCCGGCGCCTCTTGAAGGCAGCGGATGCTAAGGGGCGCTGGGGCCACCTGTCGGAAGACCAAATGAGGGTCCTGGAACGTGTATGCCCAGCGCTCCATGTCCAGGTCCTTGAGAGGCAGACCCGTCTGGAGTCGAGCGGTAAGTGTACATGCATACTGATTGGAAGCTGTGCGTGTGGTGGTGTGCCAGTAGTGTGCAGGTTGCACATGTGGCTTTGTAGGGCCATGTATGGATGTGTATGTACAGGGCCGTGAGGCTGACACATGCGAGTCCTTTCATGTGTGAGACACATGGATGGTGTATTTGTGGGTAAGCATGCAGGCCAAATGCAGATGTGTGAGCACACATGTTTGAATGACTGTGTATGTCAGTTGTCAAGGTTGTGGTGTCACACATGGATGTTGGTTCCAGCTGCATGTATCTGCACTGTGTACATGTGCATGTATGTGTATCTGACAAGTGTGCAACTGTCATGCAACATGGATGCATGTGAGACTGATATGTAGAAGACTGATTGCCAGATGTGACATGGATGCCGATCTCATCACTGCGACACTTGGTGGAGGTGTACACATGCATGTAAGTGTGGTGGCGTGTGTGCATGTCTAGTGCACTCCCTGTGTCTCATGTGATGTCTGGCTCACTTTTGCCTGCTCATGCTGTTGTATGTGTATGGATGGTGCTGGCTGTTGTGATATGGCTGTGGAATAGCTCATGTGTGTGATTTGAAATGACATGTGTGTTGGGGATTGTGATGCCATGTCTGAAGTTTGACAATGACACTCGTGTGCAACTGTCATGTGTGTATGAGTCCATTGTACAGTGCCCTGATGCTTGTGTCCTATCTCTCCCTGTCTGCAGCGTCGACTGATGAAGAGGGCAGAGAGGGCGCTGTGGAGCACAGCGGCAGGGACCGCACCGCCAGCCGGAGACGCAAGGCCCGGCTCCCCTCCCAGGTTGTCATCTCGTCGGGGAGTGAGGAGTCCGGTGCCGGGTCCCAGGTCGCAGCTGCCGAGGGGAGGTCCAAGAGGCAGAGGTTGGAGTTGGACTCTTCGGCAGCCGAAGGGGCAGCTGAGACCCCACAGGACCCGACGGAGGAAGATGGCACGGAGTCATCCAGGTTGGTGGGGGGTTTGGTGGAGGAGGAGGCCGTGCAAGGGACAGAGATGGGGTCTGGAGGTGGGGATTCCACTGGTGCTAGTGCTGCAGTGCAGGGGCAGGGACAGGAGGCAGCACTGGCCGCCGCCGAGGTGCCTGTGCGTAATCCTGTCCCCGATCCTGTCACTGCATCATCTTGCAACAGCAGGGATACCTACGTCCAGACCCGTTCTCAGGGAGGGGATCGGCTTACACCAACTGGCCTTCCTCTACCTGCGGATGTGGCTATGCGGCACCGGGTTGAGCCTGTCCTGGGTGGGGTGGCGTTGCGTCAATGTGCCATGCGAGCTGACCTGCAGTCTTTTCATGAGGAGACTGCATGTCTTCTCGCATGGCTCATTGACCGCGTTGACCCACTGGGACAGCTCACCAGGGCCGGATTCCTCCGTTTTCTGGACCTTGTTCCGACCCTCTCCTCAACTGAACCCCTATGCGCCAGTCGTCCTCCGTGCCATCTTCCCACCCAGGTGTCACCTGGGTGCCCTGTGGAGCTGCCTCTGACCCTGCGGCCAGGCTGGTGGAGAACACATCCCTGCCAGAGTAGGGAGTCGGACGTCCAGCAGCGGTGGCCACATCAACAACTGCACCCCAGCCGGAGGAGAATGTGCAGGCAGCATGAGCCAGGGCACAGACAGAGGCACAGCAGTAGCAGCAACAAGGTGCGAGACATGATGGCTCGGGCCCTTCAACATCGGAGGGGAAGGCATCGGCCAGAGGGCAGGAGGATCCAGGACGGGAAGTGTCTTCCGTGTGGCAGCGGTTGGGCCATGCTATAGATGCGGAGCGGCAGCGGGCGGAAGAGGCACAGCTCACGATGGTCAGGGCGGAGAACTCCATGCGTAGGGCCCTGAGGCGAGCCGAGTGCCTCAAGGCCATTTGCAGGGACCTGGAGATCCAGATGTCATCGTCCCTGCGAACCCTCAGGGCCATGGAAGAGGACCGCCTCCGGGACATCGAGCAGGAGTTCGATGATGCCCTGGCCCAGGACATCAACAAGTGAGCCGTTGGACTTGCCCGCTGCCCTTGTAAATAGTTAGTTAGTTAGTATTAGGTTTCCTTTCGTTTATTCTTTATTTTGGACCGCTTGGACAGTGCACCACATTTTTGTATATAGTTTTTTTTATTAGGTAGTAGTTTTTGGTAGGTTTCATTTCTTAAGTTGGGCTCATGGACCCTGGATTCTTCAATTGTACATAGTTCCACATCGGATTCATCTTTTTAAATATTTTTTTGTGTTCACCATGGAGCAATGGTTTTTTATTTTCCCTTGGATTTGCTTTTTTGGACTGTGACTTTGGACAACATTTCTTTTTGGATTTCTTTTGCTTATGTTTTCTTGATTTTCATTATTTATCGGACATGGACCATTTCTTTTGTTATTCCCATTGTTGTGTGTTTAATTTGATTTACGTTCATGTCATCTTTAATATATATTTTTTTATACTTGCATTTGTGGTATTATCTCATTGGTTTCATGCATGTCATGATATGGGTTTTGACATTCACTTGCACCCATTGTGTGTGTGTGAAGGACATGTGTTCATTTACATACTTGCCATTGGGGTTGTATCATGTAATTGGCATTTCTATGTGGGTGGATGCAATACTTGGGTGGGTCTTTGGCCTGTGGAGGCTGGCCATAAGCGCCAGGGATCTAGATTGTGATGATGTGTTGGCTGGGGGACATGTGTCGGGGCCTGCTGGCAGGTGCCCCTCACTGCTGGGGGGTGGGGGTGCTTGGGGACATGAGTGGGGGCCTGCTAGCAGGTGCCCCTGACTGCTGGGGGGTGGGGGAGCAGGGGGACATGAGTGGGACATGAGTGGGGGCCTGCTGGCAGGTGCCCCCGACTGCTGGGGGGTGGGGGTGCAAGGGGACATAAGTGGGACATGAGTGGGGGCCTGCTGGCAGGTGCCCTGCACTGCTTGGGGGGGGTGGGGGTGCAGGGGACATGAGTGGGGGCCTGCTGGCAGGTGCCCTGCACTGCTGGGGGTGGGGGTGCAAGGGGACATGAGTGGGGGCCTGCTGGCAGGTGCCCTGCACTGCTTGGGGTTGGGTGTGCAAGGGGACATGAGTGGGACATGAGTGGGGGGCTGCTAGCAGGTGCCCTGCACTGCTGGGGGTGGGGGTGCAAGGGGACATGAGTGGGGGCCTGCTGGCAGGTGCCCTGCACTGCTTGGGGGTGGGTGTGCAAGGGGACATGAGTGGGGGCCTGCTGGCAGGTGCCCTGCACTGCTGGGGGGTGGGGGTGCAAGGGGACATGAGTGGGGGCCTGCTGGCAGGTGCCCCTCAGTGCTGGGGGGTGGGGGTGCAAGGGGACATGAGTGGGGGCCTGCTGGCAGGTGCCCCTGACTGCTGGGGGGTGGGTGGTGCTGGGGGACATGAGTGGGGGCCTGCTGGCAGGTGCCCCGCACTGCTGGGTTGTGGGGGTGCAAGGGGACATGAGTGGGACATGAGTGGGGGCCTGCTGGCAGGTGCCCTGCACTGCTGGGGGTTGGGGGTGCAAGGGGGTAATGCGTTGGTGATCACTAGTGCAAGGTGACATGTGGCTTGGCTGGGGGTGGCATGCCCATGGTGGATGGGCTGCCTGCGGGACATGACATGGGGTGCAGGGTAGTCCCCATTGGTGTGGGCTGCCTGCAGGGGCCGTGGAGGGTGTAGAGGGAACACCTGGGAGGACCCACACTGGCAATTCACGTGTAGGACTCCCCTGCACCCCCGAAATAAACATACCCCACTCGCACAGGGCCCATCGCGTGTGAAACTTCATGCGCACCCCAGTAATACACGTACCCTGTGAAATCGCGTGTGGAACTTCCCACGCACCCCAGTAATACACGTACCCTGCTGAAATCGCGTGTGGAACTTCCCGCGCACCCCAGAAATACACGTACCCTGCTGAATTCGCGTGTGGAACTTCCCGCACACCCCAGAAATACACGTACCCTGCTGAAATCGCGTGTGGAACTTCCCCGCACCCCAGAAATACACGTACCCTGCTGAAATCGCGTGTGGAACTTCCAGCGCACCCCAGTAATACACGTACCATGCTGAAATCACGTGTGGAACTTCCCGCGCACCCCAGTAATACACGTACCCTGCTGAAATCGCGTGTTGAACTTCCCCACACCCCAGAAATACACGTACCCTCCTGAAATTGCGTGTGGAACTTTCAAGCGCACCCCAGTAATACACATTCCCCGCTTGGCGTTTGCTGTTTACTGGTCCAGGGTTAGCGCAGCCCTTTGCGCTGAATTGGGAATTTTGATGGCTTTTCCTTGCGCGAGGGCGTTCTTGGGGGCGTAACTGGCGCTGCTGCAGGGTCACTGTGCCACTCTGCGCCACGGCTGGTTTTGGAGGCTGAAATCCATGAATACGCTGTGCGCGGAAATCGATTTTAGCGCACGCGGCTGGCACAGACATTCGCACGCGCACACTGTGCGCCAGCCGCGTGCGCCACTTTTGTGCGAAATTCTATGAATTACCCTGCAAATGTTTTGTTCATGTAAGGCATGGGTGCACAACATACGGCCCGCGGGCCAGTTGCGGCCCGCCATGCTGTTTTGTCCGGCCCGCGAGGCACAAACACTTTCCTAATGGTGGGCGGCCCATAAGCAGCATCGGCCGCCCTCCATTAGGAAAGTCTTTGTTGTCTTCCGGGCCGGACAAAACACTGGCCGTCATTGGCTCAGCACACACGCACCACGTCACTCCTACGAGCCACGTAGTGCGTGTGTGCTGCACCAATGGATTGCCAGCACTACGGCTGGCGTGGCCAGTAAGGCTTGATGCGGGAAGGCATTTCAGCCTTGCTTGCCACGCCAGCCGTAGTACGATTCCACTTACCTCGCCAGCGTTCCAGCTTACCTGCCTTCCAGCACGTCTCCGGTAAGTGGTCTGTGTGTTTGTGTTTGTGTGTCGGGTCTGTTCTGCTGTATGTTTGTGTTGTGTATGTTGAGATGGGGGGTGGGGGAGCGTTTCGGATGTGTATGAATGTTTGTTTTTGAGTGTTTGTGTTGTGTATTTTGAGATGGGGGGCGTGTCGGATGTGTATGAATGTTTGTTTTTGAGTGTTTGTGTTGTGTGTGTTGAGATTGCGAGGTGGGGGAGCGTGTCGGATGTGTATGAATGTTTTTGAGTGTTTGTGTTGTGTATGTTGAGATGGGGGTGAGGGGCGTGTCGGATGTGTATGAATGTTTGTTTTTGAGTGTTTGTGTTGTGTATGTTGAGATGGGGGGCGGGGGGCGTGTCAGATGTGTATGAATGTTTGTTTTTGAGTGTTTGTGTTGTGTATGTTGAGATGGGGGGTTGGGGGGCGTGTTGGATGTGTATGAATGTTTGTTTTTGAGTGTTTATGTATGCTGAGATGGGGCGTAGGGGGTCATGTCGGATGTGTATGAATGTTTGTTTTTGAGTGTTTGTGTATGCTGAGATGGGGGGGTGGTGGCACATGTCGGATGTGTATGAATGTTTGTTTTTGAGTGTTTGTGTATGTTGAGATGGGGTGGAGGGGGCGTGTCAGATGTGTATGAATGTATGTTTGTGTTGTGTATGTTGAGATGCATGTATGGGTGCATGCTTGAGAGTGTGTGTGTGCTGAGTTGGGGGGGTGGGGGGGTTTGGGTCTGTATGGATGCATGTTTGAGAGTGTGTGGGCTGAGTTGGGGGGTGGGGGTTCGGGTCTGTATGAGTGCATGGTGTATGCTTGAGAGTGTGCTGAGTTGGGGGGTGGGGGGTTCGGGTCTGTATGGGTGCATGTTTGGGAGTGTGTGTGCTGAGTTGGGGGGTGGGGGGTTCGGGTCTGTATGGGTGCATGTTTGAGAGTGTGCTGATTTGGGGGTGGGGGTTCGTGTCTGTATGGGTGCATGGTGTATGCTTGAGAGTGTGTGTGCTGAGTTGGTGGTGTGGGGGGTTCGGGTGTGAATGAATGTTTGTTTTTGTATGTTTGTTTTGTGTATGTTGAGATGCATGTATGGGTGCATGCTTCAGAGTTTGTGTGCTGAGTTGGGGGGTTTGGGTCTGTATGGGTGCATGTTTGACAGTGTGCGGATTTGGGGGGTTCGGGTCTGTATGGGTGCATGCTTGAGTGTGTTTGGGGCATAGTGTTTGATTGCGGGTGAGGGGGCCATGGGGCATAGTGTTTGGTTGGGGGTGAGGGACAGGGGGCATAGTGTTTGGTTGGGGTTGGGAGCCATGAGGCATAGTGTTTGGTTGGGGGTGAGGTACAGGGGGCATAGTGTTTGCTTGGGGGGTGAGGGACAGGGGGCATAGTGTTTGATTGGGGGTGGGAGCCATGGGGCATAGTGTTTGGTTGGGGGAGAGGGGGCCATGGGGCATAGTGTTGCACTCCAAGAGTGAACTCAATAATAAAGCTAAAACAGGCACAGTTAGGAGATGTACATCCTTTGCTTTTTTGAGGAAACCTGACTCAACGAAGGCCATACTCCTCTTGGGCAACCCAAACAGCAAACTATAGCAGTCCAAAATAACGGAATGTCCAATCAAGGGTCAATAAAATATATATAATTTAATTAAACAGATGATATACAATAACTACATTGAAATAAATGATAACAATGGAAAATGTGTAGTACAAAATGTAAGTTTGAAATGCAATAAAAATCGTTACCCCTCAAAAACATATTCTTTTTCCATGTGTTTAATACAAATTGGGGGTTGAAAAAGCCTCCTGACATGTCCCGCCTAACGCCCCGCCCACTTTTACTTTTCGGCCCACTATAGCCCTAATGTAAGGTACTTTCGGCCCTCTGTCAAAATCAGTTGTGCACCTCTGATGTAAGGGAAGGGAGTCAGCTGATGAGTTGGGGTGATCAACAGGGGTGCTAGGAGCTCAGGTCACTAACAGGTTTGGGTTGTTGATAAGGAATGTGAGGGGGAGGGATCGCAGAATACTGACAGATTGGGGTTGTTGGTGGGGGTGGGTAGAGAGGGAGGAGTCGGTACAAACATAAGATCACACGCGACACATGCGGTATCTCTGCGGTATACTCAGGAAGCATTGCGGCTACGGCCAGCTCGAAGTGTACCCCCACAAAATGTGCAAGTCCCAGGGGTGATCAATGACGCTGCTTAGTTTTATCACCTGGAATGTTAGGGGGCTAAACTGCTTGTCGAAGAGCAGGAAGGGTTTGCTATACATGCAAAGACATCAGGTGGGGATAGCCTTCTTACGGAGACACACTTGACCTCTGAGGTAGAACACAAATTCGGAAAGAGTTGGCGCTGCCACAGATACTTTTCATCTACTCATATGCATGGGGGGTGAGTACCCTCATACACAGCTCTGTTGGGTTTAGTCAGGCTCATGTAGTGAGGGATCAGGACGGGAGGGCCCTATTGGTGCCAGGTACCATACAGGGGAAGCTCTACACCCTTATTAACTATTATGGTCCAAACCAGGACTCCACTGAAACACTGGATTGGATTGATCTACAGCTGGGGAAATTACCGGCGGGGAGTTTATCTGGGATGGGGACCTCAATACAGTTATGAACATCATAAATGACCGAACAGGAACTAGGTATAGCCCTGGCAGCAAGGGGACAAGAGGAAAATACAGGATATGTGCCTTCTGTGGGAGGTTGAAGATGTGTGGAGGGTCAGGAACCAGGGTACACAGCAATATACGCACCACTCTGCACCACATAATTCTGCATCACGGCTAGATTTCTTTTTGACATCACAATCGCTGCTGGAACGGGTGGAGGGGGTTGTGATCATGTCCGGCACACTGTCAGATCACGCACCTGTGTTGCTAACTGTTGAGGTATCGGGGCAAGGGAGGGAAATGCTCCGGTGGAGGTTTAAAAGTGAAGGTCTCACGGACACAGTGTTCCGGGATGGCCTGGCAGAGGTGATAGACTCCTTTGACGAGATCAACGAGGGCCCAGTGAAGTCACTCGGGGTTCTGTGGGAATGCTATAAATGTGTAATTAGAGGGAGGGCATCTCCAGGGAATCAGGGATCTTAAAACAAATAAGGAGGGGGCTAGTAGCTAAGGAGAGTAACATACAAGCTATGCAGACAGCTGCACCTACTTCATCGCACCAGGAGCAGGCGGAGATATTGCAACAACTGCAGGATTTTCAGGGGCTAGTGCAAAGAGAAGTCATTTTTGGGGAAAGACGCCAATACGCTAGTACAGGGAGGGACAGGGCCCGGGTAGAACATTAGCGAGAGCAACCAAATTGGATAATCTCAGGGGCAGGGTCTCAATGAACACGGGTGAACAGATTCAAGGACAAGGAAATAGTCCAGCAGTTCCGGGGGTTTTACGGCCGACTACACTCCTCCGACACCCAGGATTCCCAATCAGTGATAGATGCATATCTATATCAAGTAGCATTACATTGGTGCACAGAGGAACAGCAGGAGTGGCTGGGGCATCATTTAACATTGAAGAAAGTAGTGAATGCTATTAAATCTCTGCCGTCTGGGAAATTGCCCGGGCCTGACGGATTCACGTCTAAATTTTATAAGCACTATTTCGGGCAAACTCACCTACTAAACATGTATCAACAGAGCCTGGAGGATGGACGGCTACCTGACTCCTTGATGGAGGCTATGGTGGTAATCCTTGCATCCCGATTGTCACCCTTGATGCGGACGATGGTAAGGGCAGACCAGTCGGGTTTCACACCGGGGCATTCCACCTCGTATGGGCTGAGGAGGATGTTTGGATTGATCACAGCGGTCCAGCAGGAGGACCCAGTGGTGGTTGCTCTTCTGGAAGCCACCAAGGCATTCGATTTAGTTGAGTGGCCATTCCTGTTCTCTGTTCTGCGTCGCTTGGGACTGGGAGAACCGTTCATAAGCCTGGTATCCTTACTATACACAGACCCGTTGGCTAAAATAAAGGTAAATGAGCAACTAACATCAATAATAGCTCTGGAGAGGGGAACACGACAGGGGTGCCCGCTCTCACCCCTGCTGTTTGCCCTAGCAATAGGCAAGAGAGCCATTGGCAGAAAGGATAAGAGAATTGCAGTTGTTCATTCATAGGTTAGTGTTATTGTTGTATGCAGACGATATGGTACTGTTTATCATGAATCCCAAAACTAACTTGGATACAATCATGCAGGATGTTCAGCAGTTTGGGAACCTCTCGGGCTTAAAGGTAAACGCCACTAGTCAGTCCTCTTTCCACTGACAGAGGGGGTGGAACAATATCAGGACAGTGGGGGTTCCAGTGGCATATGGTTTAGACCCACTACTTGAGGGTTAACATAGCCAGAGATATGAAGGTAGTATACAGCAGCAACTATCTGAGAGTCTTGGAGCAAGAAAAGGTGGCCATGTCTAGATGGAAAACTCTACCCCTCAACCTGTTGGGTAGGATTTCTGTGATGAAGATGACATTACTTCTCAGGTTCCTGTATATTTTAAATGTTCCAATAGCGGTGCCTGGAGACTACTTTCGAGGGCTGAAATCAGCGGTTTTACAGTTAATTTGGGCTGCCAAATAGGGCAGGTTCTCCTGGGATAAACTGACAGCACCTATACATGAGGGGGGTCTTGCGATGCCAGATTTTGAAACTTATAGCGTCGCACAGGCTAGGTTTCTCACCTACTGGTTTGGGGAGCGGGGAGACAGGAGGCTGAGAGGGAAATAGCGGCACCAGCCCTCCTACGATCAGTAATTTTCACGGAGCCACGGAGGGCACACCAAACGCAAAATATGGTAGACGTGACCTGCAGAGCCTTGACTCGTATAGAACGTAAGAGCAAAAAAGAGGTCCTTTACTCTACCAGGCTACTGGTAACACATACCCCCGGGAACTCTATCACTGGGGAGGCTAGCTTCATGACCATGGTGAAGAAACTGGGACAGACTCATTTTGGGGAGCTTTTCCCACCAACAGGATGTTCATAACACTGAAGGAGAAAGGGAGGTATCTGCATTGGATATATGTTAGTACTATAGAATAAAGGTGGCCATGCGTCAATTACTCCCATCTTTCCCCGAACAGCCACTTACCGCCTATATACTAGACAAATTGTTGCAGGGGGATCTTGGTAACAAAGTGCCGTCCGGACTTTATGCCTCAAACCTTAGCTCTAGGGAGGACACGAAAGCCTCCCCTTGGAGATGTGAGCAGTCTCTGGGATGTGAGTTTTCGGAAGGGGTCTGGCGGTTTTGCTGTGAGATGACAAGAAAATGGGCCATTAACACAAGGTTTAAGCTGATCCACTTTAAATACCTGCACCAATTTTATTACACCAATACAACTGAAGGGATATTTTCCTGAAACCTCTGGTAGGTGCACAAGATGTGATTGTGCGTCTGTAGACTTCCTTCACATGGCCTGGGGCTGCCCTGTCCTACAGAGCTTTTGGGAACAGGTGTTTGAGACAATCAGTGAGGTCTCAGGGCAGGATATAGAACCAAACCCACTGATGGCTCTGTTGGGCTCCGCTAAACCAATTTTTAAGCATGCACGAAAACTGGGGGGTTTATTCCTGATTTTGGTGAAAAGACGGATAGCGATGATGTGGGGTAAGAAGCAGAGCCCAAAGATTGCTCAGTGGAAGGCAGATATCATATATTGTAACGACTTGGAAAGCGACTGGGGCTCCCTGTTTCATAACCAGCAAAATGATAGACGCATGTGGGACCCCTACGTGCAATACATAATCAGGCAATCAGATGAAGGAACAGGGAAACCAACCACACCCTAATTCAGAGACCGAAGTAGATTGGAACAGGTGACTTCTCTGCACCCCACTTCTATGATGTGTATAATGGACAATAGCATTGTGAAGCGATATCTGAAAATGACATAACGAAATGACTGTCGAAAGAAATGTATTATGTGAAAAGTCGAATAGTACCGAGGGGTGGGAACAAGGTTTTGGGGAACTGTTGGCACACTGGTGCTGGTTATGTTTTTTTAAATGCCAATAAAGAAAAGTAAAAAAAAACAAAAAAACAATGTCTTCCACAATATCTTTGTTGCAAGGATGATTGACTTTCTTCCCAAGACACATGTTCCATAAACCAAATGCAATTGCTCTGTTATCATGGAACACTTTATTCAAAAGAAACTATTTCTTGTCAAGATTGCATATCACTCTTTCTCAATACGTCTTCTTGAAATAGAACACTTTTGTCAGGATAGCAAAAAGCAACTTTTCTCAGTGATGCTACTGCTCATCAACAAATGATAAAGTACATGCATTCTCTCTATTCAACAAAAGTTATACATATCTTTCTGCCACAAAGATACCAAACCATCATCTTTCCTGGTCCACTCACCTGCCAGGACCAACTAATATAAGCTCTTTCCTGCCAGGAAGAAAACTCCTACCACTAACTTCAAACTTGATGGCAATGTTGATTCCAAGACTATCCACACCAGCCTCTCTTGGAAGGAGGTTTAACCAACAACTGCCTCTTCTTACAGTATCTCTGCTCTTGACATTGTGTTTTCCAGTTTTCTCTAAACTGAGAATGAAATGTACAAGAATTCTTCTCAAAAGGTCTCTTAATAACTTCTCGACACCCTTCTGGCTGATAGCCATTTGGGTTAAAAGTTTCCTCCAATTGAAATCCCAAAAAGGAAGAGTTGCGCCTTTGTCGCCTTAATCCAGTTTCACAGTCACTTGGCATTGGCAAGGTGAGACATACGCTTTCCCAAAAGTATATCTCTCAAAAGTGGATTTATGCTTCAGTTGCATTCTTAAGGGTTTCTCACAACTACTTGGCTGATGGTAATGCTGGTTGTGAGCTTTTCCCAGTGGTTGTCTTAATATGGACATCTCGTAGCCTCTTGGCTGTGGATAGTATTGGTTAGAGGCTTTCCCCATGGTAGTTCACCCAAAGCCTTTTGACAGCTTCTTGGCTGTGGCTAGTGTTGTTTATAAATGTTCCCCTCTTGTAATCCCTTATGAGGGAACTTTCCTCTTTGCCACTTAGCTTTGTTTTCTTGAACTATTTGGTCATCATTAAATAGGTTTTGCTTTAATTTGTCAATAGTTTGATATTAAAAATTATGAGGGCAGCATTCACTTTCTGCCAACTCACCAATTCTCTGCAACGGCTCCCACTGGCTGTCAGGCTTTGTGGTGGTGCTTCTGCATTCATTTGGCCTTCACTCCCACCTCTGCGAGCCTCGGGTATGTTGGTCACCGGGAGTGACGACAGCTCTGTTGATCTTCCGCGGCTACAACCGTCTGCCACACGCTGCTCTGGAAGCCTGTCTCCTTCTCAGCTGGGCTTCTTCTTAGTATGCTGGCTTCTGCTGCATATACACTGCAGTTCTTGTTTTCAGCCCTCAGGATGACAACTACAAGCGAGCTTCTCTCTGTACCTCGGATGATGGTAGCTTCCTCAGCTATGCCTCTCGCACGGCCCTTAACTGCTCCTCTGCCTTCTTCCTCTGCTTCTCCTTCATAACACAGCTGGGACTCATCCTGGGTTTTGGAAATCCCACTCAGGTGCTTCAATTGGCAACGACTATGCCGCACCTTTTAATATTCACCATTCTAAGTCCTCTTTGCCTCTAAGCTCCTCTTCTTCATCCCAGTACATTTAGCATTATGGGAAATGAAGTCCATGGAACCACTTCATTTTCCAAATTGTTCTATGTTATTTTCAATTAAGTCAGATTGATCTATAAACTGAGAGTTACTAGAGAAATGGTAGCTTGTAGAGAGAGTCTGCAATTTTACGTAAGAGGTAGATCTTCCTTTTAAGACAGAACTGTGACAATTCAAGGTTTTCATTTTTAATTCCTGAGTCTCTGGGGCACCAACGTTGTTCTATTTAACTGACCTTTTATAAGAGGTTATTTGTACATTAGAGGGAATGGAACATTGACAGTATGCCATAAAATATCTGGGAATGATTTCATCTTCATCCTCAGAAGAAGATGAATACTGCATCTTTCCTAGTGGAGTCACCACTTTCCCTTGATAGCTGTCTCCTCCCATGTGATCCTTCAACCTGATACCACCCACAGGGTTAGGATCAGGTTGTGGCTGCCTCCCTTGGCCACCTGGGAGGAGACTTTAAGCTGGGGTTTGGTGATGACTCCACAGGATAAATCACACTTCACAAATACTTGTTTTGCTCGTCTCAGGAGTCCTTGACACACTATTGATCAACTTTTCCATTCATCATGGAAAACCAATGCTTCATGTATTTATCCTGCATGCAAGTGAATTTACTGGATGCCAAATGACTGCACATGGGGAGATTCTGAAAGATTATGGGCCTTTTCCTACAGTCCTTGTGGACATCAGTGAATACTGAGAAATCACTCCACTCCTCTTTCGCACTACACAGAAACCCATAGGGAATTATCTCACTACTTTAAATGGTGGTATTATTGTGTTCTAAATTGCAGTGCTTGGGACCCATTACGAGTATGCTGGTAACAGTAAAACATGTAAGACCCCGTTATGAGTTCTGTGGGCTTTCAAGGAAAATATCTGCATGCAGTAAATAAGGTTCCAGGTGCCTCTAACACAGTGGTCTTTAAACTGAGGGGCTGGCACCACTAGTGGGCCCGAAAGGATGCCCACGGTTGTCCCCAGACTCTTAAAAAAGGGATTCAGATGACTGTTTTTAATATAAAAAAAAGGATTAAGTTGACACCTTTTAAATGAAAATATCAGCAGTAGAAAATCTAATTATATTTTGAATGTCCTGGGGCCCCCTGGTCATCCTTTGGGCCCCGTAGGTGGGGGGTGGGAGAGGGTAAAAGCAATAGTTCTAATTGTGGGAGGGTGCTCGGTATGAAAAGGTTTAATGACCAATGCTCTAACAGAGTATACTTTTAGTAATGTCAGGGCAGCAGGGCTCAAGTCGAGAGTACACACGGGGGGACGCAGTCCCCCCACTTTATTCAGAGGGTGGACTCAGTCCCCCCAGCTAAAAGAGACGCATTGGATGTCCTCTTTGAATTCATGAATTAAAGCAGACCTCGGGGATCAAATCACAGTCGTGAGGTTTGTAGGCTGGACACTTCACCGCTGCACTATATAACCTGATAAAAAATAACAAACATCTAAAGGCGAAATATCCTATTCCGGTACTGCGAGTCCCAGGAATGTAAACGTTTTTAAAAACACTATTAGAAGAAAATATCCTGTCTTGGTTTTGTGTGTGTGTTGGTTTTATGAAAGGCAAATGCCATTTGTCCCGTGAAATGTCGGTGGTTATGCAAAGCCAATTTAATGAAATGCGTATATTTCACCTGGATATGCTAATTTCTGGCAACGTCACATCCCATTGCGTTTGTTGGTGAGTCCCCCCACTTACTGCCCTGTAGGGCAGTAATGGTATTTCTGCACCAATGGAAAAAACTGTTCCTGTATGTGTGAAACGACCACTAGGGAGTACATTGTGGTCATCTCCACCCACCTCTGTAGCACCGATCAGTTGAAGAGGCGGAGGAAAGGCTTGAAGTGATGTTTGCGGGCCCTGATGGCACAGCACCGAAGGAAGTCTGGTGCCAAAGGAAGGGGCACTGTTCTACTGCAGGTGATTCGTGCATTGGAGGAGATGGACCTTTCTCTTCTGCACATGGACTGGAAGCCACAAGCAGGATCGTTTTGTAAAAAAATGCAAATTGTATGAAGAAGACCACCAACGTTCGCATTTACCTGCTCTTGGGTGCCCTGTGTGTAATTTTGAACTTTCACAAAACACATTGGAAAATAAAGCGTAAATACAGGTGAAATTGCTGTTACTCTTTCCTTTTACTTTTTTTTTTTACTGGTTCTTGGAAATATGTAAACCGTAATTTGTGGGAATTTAAAAAACAAGTAGCATTTATAGTACCACGTTTTATCATTACCGCCGTACTCGTAATGTGGTCGTATAGACAATGGATCGTGTGTTGATAAGGAATGTCTTTAGCACACCCCGAGCATACAGTGTCTTAAATTAATCGTGACAGAGGCATACACTCACTGTGCTGCAAACAGGGTCATCATTGTAACTACAGATGTAAATGCCACCTGCAGATCATGCCTTGCAGACGGCGTTTCTAATGGATTCCACTGGGATCCATTCGTTTTACACTACAAGACAACATCATGCATACTGTAAAGTGTGCTTTTGCTGGAGGGCGTCAGGGGGGATGCTATTATTACTTACCGGCAGTCTTCATTACTCCTAGTCCTACTCTTCCTCGTCAAACACGTCATGAGGCCCCTGCCTTGCAACACAGGACCTTCTGTTATCCCCTATAACTCCTCCCCTCAACCCATGTCACGCAGTTTAATTTTTCCTGGATTGAGTTCCTGTACTCTGCACATAGGAATATGTGATTTGTACCTACCGACCTGGGCAGTTCTGATCTAGTACGTTTACGCTATGTTTGTAATTGTGTGTTTTAGTGTGAATGGCTCGAAAATAACATTAATAATTGTGCTTTAAAGAGATCCGTGTGTCCAATTCTAACTTTCATTTGCATACAATGTTGGCTGCAATGGATATTGTTAATATATTTTTTGGATATTTCTGCTGGAGTGAATCTAGTGCCGATTTTTATGATTCCAGGGATTGTCTCGCCAAGCCCCAATGAAACAAGAGCCAATATGGAATGCAAACTAAAGGCCAAGCCGCATCCTGCCCTGCCCATCCCCTCCCCACATGCTTGCCCTCCTCATTGGATGTAGCCAGAGTACCACTTCCACCACTGTCCAGGAATGTCTCTGCACACACAATGAGCCTACAGTGTCTCAGGTTAATGGTTGATGGAGGCATACACATGCACTGTGCAGTGAACAAGGTCATCATTGTGTCTAAACAATAATAGTAACAATCGCAATGTAGATGCGGTTGTGCGCTGCCAGGAGCTCTGTCAGGCAGAGGCATTGCCCAACATCCTGCCCCGAAAGCCAGCCTGTCACTTCTCCCCAGTGGTTGTGTTGAAAGCAATGGCGCGGGGCCTGTCGAAATCCACTGTATATCTGTGATTGCAAGCGCTTCCTCCTGGCTCCATGCCCACATCCTCTCCCCAAAATAAACCACCACCAGAGGCATTGCTATAGGGTGTATGGGGGGGCTATAGCCTCAGGTCTTTTGGTTGTAGCCCCGGGTAGACGCTCAGGGGCTACAACCAAAAGGCTAGCTAGCCCCGACAGTCGTGACATTAGTGTAGCCTCAGATCTTTTCCAGACCTAGTAACACCCTGCCACCAACAATGCTCTTAAGAAAGCCAAAAGGGGTACTGCAATATTTCCAGAACTTGAGATAAGGTACAACGTCCAGTGGAGCAATTTCTGGACCATATGTGGACCGGGTTCGTGAATGGCAAAGATTCTGTGAGGGAAGATGGGAGAGTGGCAACCAAGAGAAGGGGGTCAAGGCAGGGAGAGCATGGAAGGCGACACTCAGACAATTAAGGGGTTTATAATTTACAGCCACCCGAAAAATCACCAGCTTTTGGACGTGGCTTTGTTTATAGTGTAAGTTACTGCCCAAGGGAAGTTCTGCTGTTTGTTCGATGAGCTGTTTTTAGATTAAATGTTTCACTTTGTATATTGGTGCACACAAAATGTACCCCATTTATAATTGCTAAGAATGTTCACCCCACAAGTGTTAAGCCCTTTTTGACCTTTTCACGTGTAGGCATTCAAACCTCAATGACCTTTTGGAAAATATAATGCCCGGGACACCCCTAAAGTACTTTTATGATGATGCCGATCAAAAAAGCAGAAAGAGTTTGCAGTTTTCATGACACTTACAAAAATCGCAAACAAGTGGTATTTGAGTCAAATGTATGAAAACAGGTTTTCGATCGTGCAAAACATTACCCTTCTGAAATGAGCATCCCATGAGTTTTCCGAACAGGTGAGGTTGAATGTACTTATTACCTTTCACCAATAGATCACGCGTTTTGTAACAGGTGGTCTATTCATTGCTTGCCACTGTTTGCACAGGTGTGCAATTATTTCCTAAGGAAGATGGATGGGGATATAGAAAATGATCAATTTCTCAAAAGTAGACCCAATTGCACATTATGGAAGATTTCACTGGTCTGTGTTTTTCAACATCACCTTAATAATGCATAGAATAAAATAAAAACAATATTGAAAATAAAATGAAAAATATAGATGTAGCTCTCTCTTCCTCCCATTACCAATCATCAATGGAAATAAGGGCTATGTAGTTTGCCCCTTCCGGTTTGGAGATAGCGCTGGACGTTTCGCTCAGTGGAACAGCAAAAAACAGTCAGGTTTCACGAAACAACAGGTCTGAGAAAAAAATTAAAACATTAATAATGAACTTAGTGGTGCTGGTTTGTATACTCCTCTGGATGACCTCTGCGTGCAAAACAGTTTGAAAGGTAAAAGGAATTGAAGAGGGCATAAGTGCTACAGTTGGCAAAATCAGAGGGTATTTGCAGTCTTCTCGAATACCATTAGGTGAGTCTAATAAAGGAGGCTACGACGGGAAGGTAGGTGAAGTTCCTTTATTAGTAACCAGCCAGAGCCCAGCAGTGCTCAACCTGCACTTCACCTCTCCAGTCCAATTCTCAACCGGCTTCCTTAGAACATAGAACCCCAAACAGAAGTATACAAATCAGAAAGAGCAAGTGTAGAATTCCACCCAAGAGCAAAACACACATTACAACACTTCTCCCCCCTTACACACAACAACACACACTACACCATCCACCGCACCACACACATACATGCACCCCCATGCGGACACAACATTCAACCCAAGATAAAGAAAGAGAAGAAAGGAAAAACTATTCCATTATGGATCCCAAAACATAGTCCTTGTACTTGGAGGGAAGCTTCCTCTCCCTGACCAAACGTGGCTCACCCTCAAAAGTCAGCAGCTGCAGCGGAGGACAACCCCTCATCACATTGGCCCACTGCACCACCGGTGGTATCGAGGACGGGCACAACAACCGGAATAGGGCGCACCCCATCATCCAAAACATCCAATGACCCCCACAGAAAGGTCCTGAAATATTTTGAAGCCCATACGGCAGCAAGAGCTTCCCTCCCTATGACAGCATACTTGCTCTCTGCATTTGTTAGCACCCTAGATGCAAAAGCAATGGGCCGAAGTTCACGATCAACTCTTTACTCCAAGACAGCACCTATACCATACTCACTCGCATCTACAGTAAGAAAGGTCTTCCTAGATGGAGAAAAAGGACTTAAAGATGGGGCTTGTTCAATCTCCCCCATCAACCTGAGAAATTCTGTTTGGCACTGATCAGACCACAAGAACCGCACACCTTTCCTAAGCAAAGAGCGCATGCAGACAGTTTTATCGGCATAGGAAGGCACAAACCTGCTGTTATACTCAGCAAGACCAATGAACGATCTCAACTGGTCCTTGTTTGCCGGGGGCGATGCATCACTCAAAGCCTTCACCAACTCCCTCTTTGGATTAATACCATTGACATCCAGAGAATGACCCAGGTAGGTCACGCTGGGAACGCCCACCTTGCATTTGCTAAGTTTGATGGTGAGATTGCTAGCTTTTAAGATAGCCATCACCTGTAGGACCCTACAATTGTGCTCAGTTCAAGACTTCCCCCACACCAGAATGTCATCCTGGACACACTCCACCCCACGAACGCCAGCAAAAAAGTTTTTGCATTACCCTCTGAAATACCGCTGCCGCGGATGCTAAACCAAAGGGCATCCTACAAAAACGAAACCAAAAGGGGTAACAAAAGAAGTGAGAGGGCGAGACTCAACATGTAGATCTAGCTGATGATAGGCAGAAGAAAGATCAAAGGTAGAGTGACAGGATGCACCACTCACCAAAGAGAGCATCTCATTGATGTTAGGCAGGGGTGTCTGTCTACCCATATACACAAAATAAGGTCTCTGAGATCTACGCACATCCTCATGCCCCCATTACCCTTACGTGCCAAAACCACTGGGGCCAACCATTCCGAGCACTCCACCTAGTCTATGACCCCGGAGTCCTTGAGTTTGGCAAGCTCGTCCTTTAAAGCATCCCAAGCCATTATGGGCACCCTTCTGACCTTGTGGACCACTGGCACTGCACCTCTCTTAAGCACTATCTTGTGTGCGAAACCCTTCAACTTGCCCAACTTGAAAGTGAAAACAGAGGGAAATTCCTTTTCCAGAACCTGCGCCGTTTTTTGCACGGGTAACATGGCATCTCCACTCACCTCACCTACACTCATAACAGGAACAGCCTTACCCGGTCTTATCTCTAACTCCAGGACAGCTTGCTCATCCCACCCTAACACGGGTTCACCTTTGTGGGCCACATATAACTTTCCCTTAGCCACACGGCCTCCAAACCCAATATTGACCCACTCAAAGCCTAAGACGTTGATGGGTACACGCCCATAGGCACATGGGTTAATATCAGAGGGAGACAAATCGGACACTTTTTTCTGGAACACTGACCCATAGAGCTCAGGGGATATCATTGTATACAGAGATCCCGTGTCCACCATCATCTCTATGGGGGTACCATTGATCATGAGCATTGCCCAAGCTCTCTTCTTGCAACTCCCCACACTCAACAATGATCCCTCATACGCACCCCTATTTGTCTTGTCGAGGCAACCCATTTACCCCACAATCGTCACCTCCTCTTCATCACCATTCGTATCTACCATTCTCACAGTCTCTCTACTGGATGTAGCACTTTTGCACATACGCGCATAATGTCCTCTGGCTTTGCATTTCCTACATTCCACATTGGCAGCAGGACATTTGTTTGCCCCTGCCACATGACCTCGCCAACCGCATCTTCTGCACAGTTCCCTTGATGTAGGCATCACTTTGCTGTCTTTAAACCTTCCCTTGACATCACCAGACTTGAGGGAAACCACAGCGTGAACTGCCTCCCCCTTATCTGTCATTTCCCTCACACTCTTCCTAGATTCCTCTATAGCGTGAGATATTTCAATGACTTTTTCCAGGGGTGGATCCTTTTCAATCCACAACCTCTCCCTGACACTTGCATCACATGTTCGCAACATCACCTGATCACGAATATATTCATCAATAGTACCGGTGAACTTGAATGTCGCTATTAGAGCGCGTAGGGCAGTCACATAGGCATCGATTCCTTCATAGGCCCCCTGAGCCATCGAGAAGAAATGGTACCTCTCAAGTACAACATTCGCCCTCTTGCCGAATCGTGCCTCTAATTTGCCCAAGGCCGTCTCATAAGCCAACACCACTTGTCGTGAGGCATCACCACCCTCATTACCCTCTGCGGGAGGAGCATGTATATCGGGCCCGGGAAGATGTCTGAAAACCCTGAGTCCTTCAGTTCCTAAACAATTAAGTAAAGCTGCTTCCTTCTCATCAGCTGTAAATCTCGCACGCCCCTGCGGCCCTGAGGTACACCTTAAATGTGTCGATCCACAAGTCCCATGCAATTGCAGGCTCACCAGTACTGGGCAGAAATGCATTATTGTGCTGCATGGTGTGGTAAAACAGAAGCATCGAGGTGGTAAGTTCCAGATCAAGAATGCCACTGCCTCCCCTGTGCTTGGCCAGACACAAAATCTGAAGAAAGTCACAGTTCAAAAATGTTTAAATCCCTTGCGTGCAATAACTCAGAGTGCTGCTGCTCCTGGTGCTTTGTTTCAGTCACAGAGCCCTGGGAAGGTTCCCACGGGGTTAACTTCCCAAACCTTCCCTGGTGGCAATGCCCCCTTGACAGAGTTCCTCACTTCCGGGTCCCGCGGACCTCCGTAGTCAAAGACAGGAACCCGGACGTATAAACCTTGGTTGTCACCACCCTCAGGCCCGCCCACTCCTCCGGCAGAAACAGCGGGCAGTACGATGAAGGGAGCCCCTCTCACCTCGTCTCCTTACGGTCCGCGCTGGGCTGATACAGCGGCGCCATGCTCGACCCCGGCTGGGGAGCGCAGGCCAGCGGGCACGTCGGTTCCCGATGCAAACGTGCGAAGGGACGCGCTGCAGCAAGATAGGAGGAAGGCTGGCGGAAGGATCCGGCACAACAGGTCACTGGTGTCAAGCCCCGCTATACACTGACTCCAGGCCGGGGCACCTCACCACACGGGCGGTGCGCAAACTGTTTGGTTGCCACACAGGGTCAACAAAGTATTCGCCCAATGCAGACGGCGTTGGCAGGGCAGCGCTCCTCTCCACGGGCGCTCCGCACCTCTTCGTCCGTCGGCTGCTTGGCAGAGGTCCACGGGCAAGCAGCGGCACAGGGCAGGTTGCCCCACGAAGAGGTGAGCCGTTGGAAGAGGAAGGCAGGCAGCTGCTGGACCACAGAGGCGGCAACGTGGGCAGGCGGCTGGTTACTTTCGTCGCCAGTGTAATAAAGGAGGCTACGACGGGAAGGTAGGTGAAGTTCCTTTATTAGTAACCAGCCAGAGCCCAGCAGTGCTCAACCTTCACTTCCCCTCTCCAGTCCAATTCTCAACTGGCTTCCCTAGAACATAGAACCCCAAACAGAAGTATAAAAATCAGAAAGAGCAAGTGTGGAATTCTACCGAGTAGAATTCCACCCAAGAGCAAAACACACATTACAACAGTGAGCTATGCATATCATCTCCAAGGGTAGGTAATTGCATAATTACCCTCCCTCTGCTAAGATCTTTGTCCAGCTCTCTTCAGAATCCCCGGGAGATCTAGTATAGCAGATGGCAATGATCTGTATAGCACAGATCTCAAAAGCCTAGTGGCCCAGTATGGCGAGGGGTGAGAGCCCAGGCAGGAATTTGATAGGCACAGGAAAATAAGTGCAGCACTTGATTGGCAACCCTTGTAGTGCAGCTGGTGCCCAAACATGAGATGCCCCAGCGGTGCTCTGCAGACTCCTCAGTAGAATGCTGGAAGCCCTGCATGTCAAGGATTAGTGTAGTCCACGCTGGTATGCACAAGGAATACAAGAAGGAAATGATGTTGACTCCTTGGAATGAGAGCACAGACACATTCAAATGGACAAAGCTCAAAGAAGGCACTTAATGCCCCAATTTGGGTGTTTAGAACAAGGTTTGACTAGTAAAGGACCCCAAGATGTTTCCCTTTGTCAGCATAGCTTGAATTATAGCTGAAGAAAGGCAGGTTACAGTAGAGAAGCCAGGTTCGTTATTCAAATGATGTGGGTTAACAAGTAGAATATCCATTTTGGAGGCGTTCAACTTCAGGCCATTGTCTCCCAATATACAGCACCATAGAAAACCAGTAATTGGGACCATTGACACACAGAGAAACACAGGTAGGTAGCATTGGCATACTACAAGGTGGCTCGGGCGTGTCTGTAAATAAATATTAAAAAGAAGACATGATAAAGCGGAGGCTTGTGGAACACCAGAGTTCATCTGCACTGAGGTGGATCATAAAGGAAGAAATAACAATTCTCTGCTTTCCACAGGTGAGCAATCACAGCACACCATCATCTGCGGGGCACGGATATCACCCCAAACAGACAGACTCGCTTCCTCCATCCAATGTATTCATCCATCCACATTAGAAACGAGCAATCATTCACCACCTTCAAAAAACGGATCAAGACTTGGTTATGTCATAAACCCGAATGAATAACTGTGCGTTGCCATCTCATGACCATGCTGTTACTATGTGCTCTTTCTCCTGCCTGCACTGTACAAAAAGCCGTGATGCCCATGGGTCTGGGAGTTCCACAAATGTAAAGAATAAATGACTTCGGCAAAACACGGAGGGATAAGTCACTAAAATAGATCTATGGCACTATACTGCAGGTTTCATGCTTCAGGTAATTCCGCCTGCTTGCAGCGTTGCCATTTTGTGTGTTTATTTTACATTTTTGGTGCAAATCCTCGCCCCCAAATATAGAGGGATGAATGTGGATGCCACCGCCGGCATTTCTGCTGTAAGCATTAAATCCTGTGATTTGGTGACCGGCACCAGCAGTGGAAACTTCTCCTGTGCAAACACATGGATGGCATGCAACATCTTCAATTGGGTTCATCATATTCATTACCTTTGATAAAGAGGAGTTGTCTGGTTCCTTTCACACATTCAATATTCAAGGAAACTTGCATTACCGGAGCAAGAAGATGCAAATCAAACTTTAAGCTTTAGTCGTCTCACTGCAGAAACTTTCCACTGGTTTAAGTGCAATTTTGCACAGTGCTAGCACAAGAGAAAACACTGTGCTGGTACAAAAATGCATTGAAACAATATGTCATGTGCCGCAGGGCACATTTTCTCCTAGTGCCATTTTGGTGCAAAATTGCACTTTCTCATCACGGCTCGAGATACTCACTCTGCACAGACTATGCAGACCCCGAATTGTGTTTGAATGAGTTGCTCAATGTCTCTACTTCTTGTAACATGCACATTGTGATACTTTTCTGGAATGCGAACTGACCCGAAAATTAAATTAAATGTTTTTTTAAAAATAAAAATCCCTTTCACTAGTGCAGTGTTTGAAATACGAAATCAGATGTGGATGAATGCTCTGCATCGTCAAAGTAGACGTGGCACCATTTCTCCAATAGCTTCTGGACATGCAGGTCTGTCTCTGGAGTCTTCCTGGTCCAGATTTTCATGCCTGATCTTCCCTTCTGGCATCTCTTCCGCAGCTTGCAAGCAAGAAAGGTATAGTACAGGACTCTCTCTTGGCTCCTGTCTAGTCAATCAGAAGTCGACATTACTACTTCCTCCAATGTTCTCCTGATCATTTGGGAATGGAACGGGAATTGGTGTAAGCGATTGCCTCAAATGCTTGGATCTCCTATGCATGTGCTTATGTTTGCCTTGATCACAAAGACGAAAGATAAGCCATTTGCATGGCACTTCTCCTTGTGCTTTCTATATCCATCCGTGTTGCACAGCTTCCTGGGACACACATGCATGCAGCTTCATACAAACCCATTCTTAATACTCATCTGGGCATCCAATGGCCACTGCTGTGATAATAAAAAAAAATGATGTGCCTTCATCCTAAGTGCTGATCCTACACTGGAAGTGCAAACCCATCTGGGTTAACTGAACTGGAATCTTCTCCTCAGATCAATAGACAAATGAACACAGATATCACAATAACTGCATCTACACTACCTGGCCTCTTAGGCTCAGCCCATTCTACCACTACAGCTTTATTTTGGCAAAAGAAGATACCCTGAAACTGCAGGTGTGAATCCCCCCACACCCATAATTAAAACAGAACAAAAATCCTTACTAGCAGCCTCAAGCACCAGGGCCAACGACAGCAAGAGGGAAGAGGTGGTGATGGATTTTGTGAAGGAAGTAAAACATTGGGCCTCATTGCGACCCTGGCGCTAATGGGTTAACGGCGCTGTAAAAGGCTGCGGCGCCGTTAACCCATTAGCGCCTGATTACAAGGTTCCTTTGCGGGACCCGACCTTAACGGCTGGTCTACACCAGCCATTAAAGTAGGGACCCGCAAAGGGACCTTGGTGCCAAGTACGGTACCGCAATTTGCGGTACCGTACTTAGCGCCTTCCCCATTCCCATTGAGCCCTATGGGGCAAAAATGGGAATGGGGAAGGGCCATGGAGGAAGGGGGAATTACTGCCCCGCCAACCTTGTAATGGGGTGGTAATTCCCCCTTTCTCCATGGCGGAGTTGGTAAGTTACCGGCATGGACCATGGTGCTATTAGCACCATGGTTTTCCGCATGGGTGGTAATGAGGCCCATTATGTTTAATATAGCCTTTTCAGGTCCTAAATCAGGACTAACCCCCCTCCTAAAGAGTGTTGCAAGTAATAATGATACAATGTTTTACTAGGGAAACACTGGCATGTTTTTTTAAAACTGCTATCATAATTTTCTGGGGCAATGCGGTCTGTGACAGTCTAAAAAATGCCATGCCAGTATCCTCATGATAATATTAACACTCTGGTGTCAACGTTGCACCCAGAAAATGGCAGATAAAAAATGCAGTGCAAGTGTTGCCCCAGTTAACCTCATCATTGTGCTGGCATTTACAGTGCCCCGTACACGTTGATTCCTGTCTCAACAAAGCCAAGCAGTGTTATCACAGCAAAACAGATTATCATGCTGGTATCTACATTATCCCCCAAAATTGTTGATGCCAGTTTAAAAAATATATAGTTTGAGTTGCCACAGTAAAACACACTAGGCCTCATCCAGAGTGTGGCGGAAAGCCCCCAGAAAAGAATCTGCTGCCCTCTGCTGAATATCAGTAAAGCCCAAGCAGTGTAAAGTACCGCGTCAGTCTGGCTGCCAATATGCCAATAACAACAACCTACTGGAAAAGTGGCATAACGCCGCTGGCCAGGGCGTACGCCGAAGTCTGGCTGCGTACCACCAATAACGGGGAAGCCCATCCTCCAAGAAACGGTCGTAAATCATGGTAGAAAGTGTCACGAGAACGCAACTGGCAGAAATAGGTGCAAAGGAGCAATACATCACAATTCCCCCCCTGACCTCAGCAACATTGCTATAGCTTGGACACGCCTGGCACTTGTGGCTTACCACTAAAGTGCCAGGAAATGTGCAGCCAGACAACTAGTGGGAGAAGTTGCAATTAAAACAGAGGAGGCGTCAGTGGCTGACCCAGCACCAGACGCCCGAGCAGCACCACATGCAAGGTGAGTGGCACTAAATCAATGGGGTCATGAGATGACACGGGTGTCCGGCAAGATGGTAGGAGGTACAGAAAACTGCACACATTGCATGGAGCAGGGCATGGGGCCTACGCCTAACTTGCATCACACACCCTTCCAGGCCACCACCGTGCACCAAAGAAAATGGTGACAAGCAACAGAAGACGATTTGAAAACCACTAATGAATACAGTATCCTCTCTGTCAGTGAATCGTGAAGCCATTTTTCCACATAATTGATTCATGCTTTCTCCCTCTCAGTCATTCATGTGGGCAGCGCTGCAGAGCAAGCACCTATCGTTCAATGGCATGCCCTAGGCGATGACTGCAGAGGAGGCATTCCGACTTTACCATCTTGATCAGCAGATGATCATTGACAGAAGAGATGCCCCAGCTTCGGACCTTTAGCCATAGGTAGACATTGGCACATAAATACCACCAATCCTGGAGGTGATGTTCTTCCTGCACTTTTGTACAAGTGGATCATTCCAGACCGCAGTGGGTGGTGTAGCAGGAACATCTGAACTCGCCTTCAGTGGCATCCTAACACAGGTGCTGCGTACCTTCATCTCCCGTGTGGCAGAACACATCACCTTCCCAACTTTTGTCACCACCCTCAACAGAATGAAGGGCAACTTCTTAAGTATGGCAGCCATCCCAAACACTGTAGGTGTCATAGACGAAACCAATGTGACTTTTCTCTCCCCAAGACCCATGAGCAAATGCTCTGCAACCGAAGATACTCCCACAGCATCATCTTGCAGGCTGTGTGTGATGCCCAGATGCTCTTCACACACATTCGCCATGTTTCCAAGCTACGCCTGTAAGGTCATGGACTTGCAAAACATCAGTCTGCCGCATCTGATGTGAAGAGTATGCAACAGGCAGACATGGCTGCTAGGTAACTGTTCCACCACCCAAGGTGGGTGACTATGTTCAGAGCACAAATCAAACATCAGGAACGGCTGCCTAACTGACCAATGTTTGTTATTCCTTCCAGTACCACACGTGATGCTGCATACCCATGCAAACCTTGGCTGCTGACTCCAGTTCCTAATCCACAAACCATGGAACAGCATAGTTACAATTAGGCCTACGCAAAGACCCACGCAGTGGTTGAGCATACCTTCACCCTGTTAAAAACTTATGACACAGATAAGGCCCTATGTTCAGACCAATCTACAAAATATAAAAAAAGCCATCCTCATGACCAAAGCAGCCTCCTACAATAACAGGATAATGGAAGCATCCTCAAGTTCACATGAATTGTTCATCATCCTCTGTGAACTAGAATTCCCTATATCACCTCCATCGACTGACACCAAAGATACTACCTGGTGCAGCAGCATCCAAGACGCCTGAACAGGGAAAATTGATCAGCTACGAAGCAAAATTATAGCTAAATCAGACACCATTCCATACAGCCCGCACAATGCCCCCCTAACGTCTCCCATACCCACACACATCTTTAATTTCCATTCCATCTCTGAGTTTGATCGGCCAACATTGTGAAGGGCCTCAAACCCTCACGATGCAAAGGCGATATCTGCTCTGCTACCTTAGTGAAACAATGCATAGAAACTCTCACTCCTCTAATTATGGCCAACATCAATGCCTCCTTTGCTGCTAACACCGTCCACTCGACCCTTAAAGAATCTTGGATCACCCCGTTGCTAAAAAAAAAAAAAAAAACTCACTTGACCCAGATATCCACACAAACTACTGCCCCATTCCTCCTGAAAATCCTAGACCGAGTTGCCTGCACACAGATCCAGGTGTTTCTGGAAGACTACGCCATCCTCAGTCCCCGGCAATCCAGATTGTGCCCTGGTCACGTAACAGAAACTGCACTCCTTGATCTAAGAATCAATTGGACGACGCCAATGATGCAGGTAAACTCTCTCTCATGCTTTTTCTTGATCTTTCAGTGACATTTGATCTTGTGGACCATGAAGACGTATGCCGCAATTTGACATCACTAGTATGCTTTTCACCGGACGCTGCCAGTTGGGTCACCTCCTTTTTTGACAGTAGAACATCAAGTGTTCGAGGAGAGGCCTCAACCCCATCAACACCAACTACATGTGGGACCCCGCTAGATTCATGTGTCTCCTCCCCACCATTACAACAATTATATAAAATCTCCATTTGACCTCCTCGACTCATTGGGCATCTCCTTCACAAACTTTGCAGAAGACACACAAATTCTCATCCCTCTAACGGGTGTCTATGGCCAGGACTGCTTCTTCTATTCGGCCCCCAAACCGTCTCGCAAACCTGGACCCTGCGTGCCACTACTTCACCATAGAAGTCCATGTGTATACAGGTGCTTCTCTTTGCCCTCATCCTGTTCGTTAGTTAGCCAGTTACAATCACACTACGTACAAGTCCATATGGTCCATGCATGAATTGCATAAAGTTTAATTGGTTGTAGGTCAGCCTGACAGGTGTTTCGAGCTATCGGCTCGTCTTCTGAGGCTTATAGATTCTTGGTCCCAAATTGAGGCACAATTGGTAATTGCCCATAGTTAGACACTTTAGTTAGACACTATATTGGTGCACAGTTGCGTCCATCCATAGGTTAAGTCATGGCTTTCGACCATATACACTTGAACTCCCCAGTGAAGCCAGGGGCATGGAAATCTGCCATAATTTCTGGCTTTGAACGTGCATGCTGCCTTCCTGCCAACTTGTTCCTTTGATAGCAGTGTCATGGCCTACCAGTTACTGTCTATGGGCTATAGTCTGTCAGGACACGCTTTTCACTAATGGAAGAAGCCCATCACCTTAGTTCAATGCCCGAAAGAGATTCATCATCACTTCTGCCAGCATACAGACTGATTCAGAAATAAGTCTGTCACTTCTGCTGATGTACAGCCAGATGCCAGAAGATGTAATTTCCACTATCTAAGGATTGGTTGGTGTTAACGATTTCACCAGTGTACATGTGTCTGCTGTTAGAGAACACATTGCTTTTCTAGCGCTGTGGCGTTCATGTCATGCAGCAGTTTCCTGGCATGCAGATACAGTAGATGGGAATGCTTACGGAGGCGTCGGTCAGCCGGTCCACCACTCTCTAAACGAGACCTATTGTGGAGCAACTCTGGGGCAACATTGCCATTGGATGTTTTTAATTGGGTTCACCACTTCCTTTTCTGGGGCAAAGTTTTTTGGGGCAACGTAGATCCCTCTACATTGCTTACAGAAAATGTTGGTGCCAGTCCAAACAATGCCATGACAGATTTGCCCAAGTTAAACATACTATGCAGCCGGCATCTACATTGGCCCAGAAATGTCACAAGCCATGACAATTGCCCCAGCACTGCGCTACAAATTCACATTTCCCCCGATTTGCCCAACTTTACTCACGTTGCCCTCAACCACATCTGTTGCCCATTGGCTTTCCCAATGTCACTCGGACAGTCGTCCCCAGTCCTGACTCATGCCACATCTATTGCCCAAGAAATGCCCTTTGCTATGTCCATTGTTCCATAAATGAATTGTCTTATGTCATGTCTTTTGCCTTTTATGTGCCCTATGATTCTCACATTGCCCCAGGCCTGCCAATGACATGTCCATTGCCACGAGGACTCGTTCTTCATGCTACCTCTATGGCCCCAGCACTGACCCTGTCACTTCTCATTTATTTATTTATTGCATTTATTGTACGCCCAAACTCGGAGGTATCACGGCGTATTTACAGACATCGTGCTTATATATAGAATAAATCACAGTGCATTTCACAGCAATACATCATGAAGCTTATATATATAATAAATCACAGTACATGTCACAGCATTACATCATAGGGTTGGTGGCCGTGCAGTAGTGATCTGGCGTTCAGTACTAGTGGATGCTGTAATGAGTGCTGAGTAAGTGCTGTTCTGGGCTTCCGAGTCCTTCTTTCCAGATTTCCGGGGTTCCTTCACCTGGTTTTCTTTCTTGTGACGTAAATTAGGGCGCACACCCTCGGAATCCACCTTTGCCTGAACGTGAACCAGGCCCAGTGGGACCCCGAGGTGCAAGACCACAAAAATACAGGGGAAAAAGCCTTTTCGGCAGAAAAAACCCTGATGGATTAGTAGGCAACTGTAGTAGGACGAGATCCTCGTGTCCAATGCAGTATGGTACTGGTATAACAGTCAGGAATGAAGTACCAATGTTCAAGTAAGCACAGTAAGTGATGGAAAAGAAATCCAAAAGGACCAAACAAGGGTAAACCAAACCCCAACAGAAAGGGAAGCAGAGGAGGGAGAGAGGGAGAGAGAGAGAGAGATGAACCGGAGCTTCACAGTGCACTGACAGTGTGATGAGTAAAGGATAGACCTCGCAGAGAGAGAGTGGAAGTCCTTTCAAGGAAGTAGGACCCAATGAACGAAAACAAACGTCGAGCGGTGAGAGGGGTACCAGTAAAGCTAGGAAGGTGAGCAACAAGAATAGAAGCGATACAGAAATATCAGTCGAGATGCGAGCGAGGAAACGTGTCATAGCAAAGGACTCTGTGCACACTTTAGAGTGAATACCGCCAAGCGCGGTGAGGAGGCAAAGAAAATGGATTGTCAGAAAGCAGTTCCAGACAGAGCGCGGAAGCAATACACAAGGGTGTACAAGAACGGCAAGTTGTGAACAAAGTCGGAATGAAAGGAAGAGTAGAGACACGGAGACAGAAAGGATACAGAAAGGATAAGCAAGTTAGGCAGCGAAACCGAAGGAGGGACAGGACAGGATTCAGAAGTGAAGGAAAAACAGACAAAGATTATGGCTGCATTGGGCACGAAAAAGGCAAAAGAAAGACGAGAGGGTAATGCTGAAACTGACAGAGATTCTGCAGCATCTTCCAAGAATGACGGATACAACGCAGGGCGCAGATGGCTCCACCCAACCTTATAGAGGTGGCGGCCATATTGGGTGAGAAATAGTCTGCAAAATGGGAATCAATCCTACATGAACTTCCATCGTTGCCAGCAACTCCAAGGTCAGCACATGGCACAAAGTATTTTGAAAATGATTCTGGATTTTATGGGGAGACAGTGGGCTTCCCTACTGGTGGCGGACAAATGGTCCGATTTTTTTTAATCCAATGGCTGCTCATAGCGCTTTATTTCGTAGCAGTTGTAATTTGGCTAAGTTGGTCTTTGAGGTGCCTAGAAGCAACACATTGCAGTAGTCTAACTTTGATAAGATGAGGGCCCGGGCTAGCGTGGTACAGTTTTGTGGCATAAGGAATTGGCGTCTTAATGCGATAAGTTTGAAAGTGTAGGAGGTGGCCGATGAAAGGGCATTTACATGTTTAGTCATTGTTAAGTTGGCGTCAAGGTAAACACCTAAAGTTTTAACCTGCTTTAGGAAAGGAATAGGCATTCCATCGATGGTGATTGTGGAGTAGTCAGAGTGGAGGGCATCGATTTTGGCAGCGGAGCCCACAATGGGAATCTCCGTCTTCTCATCGTTTAGGCAGAGGCTGTTGACAGCCATCCAGTTTTTAATTATCGCGTATATTTTGTTGATCATGATGGTGTCCTGATCGTAGTCCCCGGTAATGGGAATTAGTATCTGGGTGTCATCAGCGAAGTTGGTATAAATGACACCCATGGCATCATTGCTGCCATATCCCCCATATTGCCACCAAAACTACACAATATTGTGTCCATTGCCCCAGAACTACCCCATACTACATCCATAGCCCCCGGAATCTCACTATCATGTCCACCGATTCCAAAACTGTCCCATTATATATCCCATGTGGACATCTGGATAGCACATGCACCAGTACACACATACACTTGCTCAAGTGCACACCAAACTACCCTTTGCTGCTTCCCTCAATGGTCTCCTGCCCCTTCATGGTATACATGAGCTCGGCAAGGGCTGTCAGAAGGCTATGTGTGGCTCTTCTCTTGGGCAAGGTGGGAAGCCAAACTTGCATTGGGGAAGAGTCACACAGCACTGAATGCCTCAGTTCACCCCACCCTGCCCTGATTGTGTGTAAAGCTGACCACACCCCCAGCCTGGGACAGACAGGAATCTAGAAGAGTGATGAAACCTCTATTCTTAAAAAATAAAAAAATAAACATGTATTGGTTAAAAGATTCAACCTTAAACATTTTACTAAAATAAGAACACAAAAGAATTATAGTAACAAAACATTCACTTTTAACATACAGAATAAATAAAAAGAAAAGAAATTTAAATTAGTCAAATGAACATGTAAGACTATCAATAGTAGGTTTATTTCTTAATTACACATTTCACTTCAACTCAGAAATCCAAGTTCAACAGTTTTAGAAAGGAAACCACAGTTTACCACAGCAGTAGTGATACCCGACAGATAATAGTTCCATACGGTGTCTGCTTCTGGATAATTTAGATTTGTTTAAACCCCTCACAAAGCCTTCTCTCTAAATGGGCACAAAGACTTACACTGCATCAGCAAATACTTCAATATTTCCTTAGTCGTGCCTTCCTTGCAAAATCTGCATGTGAGTGAATCTTCCAAAATAAGTCCATATTTAAACAGTACTGCCTTGGTGTGAATTAGGTTCAAGTGACATCTCAGGAATAAAGTAGGGGAGAACATGCCCGCATATATCGAAAGATTAGGTGCTAAAGTACCCTCAGATGTGACACTGATGAATACTGATGAACCACCTCAACTGTCATGACCCAATCAAAATCATACAGTCTTTTTTTTTAAATTGGCTTTCATATCAAACAAAAAGAATACAATTCCCCTCCACCCCCCGCCCCCCAACCCCTGCCAACGGGTCTGTACCGGTTGGTCGATCACTTGATTCTTCTTAATACTGTCACATTGTGTCCAAAATACGTATTCTATGGAGGCATCATTGAAGAATATAGTCACTTTGTAAATATCCCAGCACATCGTCCCAGTTCCACTTGAAGGAGGCTTGGTCCCTTTGGACCGTGTGGGTTACCCACTTCAACGAGATATAGGACCATACCTTCAGCAACCAGAGTTTGTTGGTGCCTGTCTTTTTTTTCCACTTTCACATCACTACAAGCCATGCTGCTATCAGGAGTCATGAAGCTGCATTTCTGTCTCTTTGAGAACGTTTTCTGTGTCGGGTCCCATAACCCACACAACCACACCCCTATGTCTGATGAAACATTGTTGCAAGATATCCCACCCATTTGTTCCTGTACATCGGCCCAATATGGTCTGATGTACAGTCTTTTTTTGGACCCTAGAGGGATTTTCAACCAATTCCTCGACACTGCACCCCATCTTGTCAATGAGGTCACCCACCAGCGTTTTAAGGTCAACAATACTTGGCAACCCCCTTTCTGCACCATCAGCTTCAAATAGTAGAAGAGAGAGTGTTCAGGTGCAACCAACAAATTCCTGTATAAGGACAGGTAATGCCAGTGTGCACAAGCTTTTAATGAGGTCAAGCCAAGTTTGTAACACATGGCTGAGTGGGGCACAGAGTTTGACAGACTGCAAAGTCGTCTCCATATCAATGCCTCCAAACCTGATACCCCTCTAGTGATATTTCCTAAAGCCATACAGTAACTTGGGTACCATCTTAGACTCATAGAAATGTCTTGCGGTTAATAACGAGAATTTTCCATAACGCGAGTCAACTCTGCTCAGTTGATTTGCCAATTCTTTGGCTTTGTCCCTCAGCCAAATACGGATGTTGGACCTGTTGTTTTTGGAATTTATCATGAAACCAAGATATGTACAGGATTCAATCCTGTCAACACTCTTCCCAGCAATGAACCACTTAAATTATATATTTTTCCTCTTGTGCGTTAGCACCATAACTTTCATCTTAGACATATTAATACTCAAAGCATGCTCCCCAGCAAATCCATCCAGTAGATGCTGTAATCCCCTGGGCGTGTTGTCAAATATTAGGTAGTCATCTGCACATGCCAACCACGTGGGGCACAGATGCTGTATTTTAGGTGTTGCCAGTGCCTTGAGATTAAGGTGGAGTCCGATGTCTGCCACATAAATTAGAAGCAAGGGGCAAGGACGCACCACTGCCTCACACCTCTCGTTAGAATTTGTCAGTACATTAGGCCTTGTTGGTTTAGGCGGACACGAATCGCTGACTTTTCGTGCAATCCCATAATGAGTCCGAGTAGGGCCCCTATTATCCCCCACCTTTGTAACTTGGCACGAAGTAATCGGGGGTCCACAGCAACAAAGGCTGGCAATAGATCCACGGATGCTACATAAACAGGCAGTCTATTCTTAGCCCAGGCAAGATGTTGTACACCTTGGAGTAACAACCGATTTAGTACTGTGCCCATGTTTTTTCTGAAGCGCGTTTGCCATCTAGGAATTAGGCCCCTCCAGGACACCCAACACTCGAGATGTTCTAGCCAAATACTTGCAAATACTCAAGACTGCGTTCATAATTGGTATGGGTCTATAGTTACACGGTGCAGATCTTACACCCCTCTTAAAGATTGGTATGATATTAGCGAGGGCCCACGAAGCGGGAAACTTACCAGATTCAATAATGTCCTTAAACAAGGTAGACAGTACTACAGACCACTTGTTTGGACCAGACTTAAATAGGTAATTGGATAACTGATTTTGACCCGGAGCTTGTGATGCACTAATTCGCTTAATACTGTTCCCAATCGTCTTTGGGCATACGTCTATATCCAACACATCTTTTCCAAGAGTAACCGCACATTGTTCACCCGCCTCAGAAGAGGCAGGGCAAGCATACAGCATTCAAAGTGCCTAACCAAGTCACGGTCGGGAACACCATTAACTAATCTAGCCCCCTTGGGTAGATCTGTGTTATTAATAAGTGCCCAGAACATCTTAGCATTCTTACTAGTTAGGGTATTAAGCATGGATTCTGCATCACGCTGCTATCTAGCAGCCTGTAAACCGTGGATCCAATTCTTATACCCAGTTTTGGCCTGTCGCACCAGTGGCTGTTTGTCATTATGTAACAATGACAGATGTTTTTCGGCAGTCTAATCAGACTTCTCACTGCGCGCCTACGTAGCACCAATTCCTTATCATAGGCATGTTGTTTACCCAGAGAGGAGAGATGCCTTTCACCAAGATTCTTAGTGCATTCGGCTATTACTCCTCCCACAAAACATTCAAAATTGTCTGCACCCAGTATAGTGGAATGCTGGAGATCAGCGCCATGAAGCAGACGATCATTCAGTATTTCATTGACACGTGATGGCAAAATAGATGTCTAAACTAGGCGATTTTCCTGTTTGTTTGGTGCTAAGTCGGCGTGTGTAGAGTTATATACATTACCCCTCGATTCCCCACTTTATATCAAATTGGACGGACAAGATGGCATGATCACCAAGTGGGGTTTGCAGAAGGTCTAATTGCATGCAGTTCTGAATTAGACACTGACCTAGATATAGTCTAATGTAGCAGAGTTCACACAATTTGTCCAGGTAAAGTAGATAAGCCCCTATCCCAAGTTCTACCGTTTTTCAGCTATTGGCAGTCATTTGAGTTGCCCTTTTTCTGTGGCTCCTCCTTCTTTTCGCGAATACGTTTTGAGTTGAGGTCCCCAGCTAGTAGTATGTGTCCCCTTGGTACCAAATTCTGCTGATAAGAGACTGATTCAATTCATCAGCTCGCCCACCGCACACATTTCCGGATGCCAATAAAAATGGAGGATATGGATGTTAAGTGTCGTCCCTAACAACAGTGCTATGTGAACGGAGAATAGCACAGGGGCAACATGCTTGTCTTGGAAGCAAGAGCATGCAGAACAACAGAGGTTTAAATCCTGGATCCGCGCTTAGAAACTGAACTCAGGTACGTTATTAGGGTTGTTATAAAAAAAACAATTCAATAAAATGTGGGTAGCCATACAGCAAAACGCAATCTCAAAGTTATTCTCCACAGAAATATCTGGGCAGGAACGAACCAGGATTAACAGCCCTCGGGAAGCGCGTCCCTCTTCCCCCTGCACTGCTGCCTGAAAGAGAGACCAAATATCTGTCAAACGAAGGCATTGTAAATAACCACGTCTCCTGCAGTGTAAGAATAGACTATTTCCTTAATATTGCTGACATGGATGCATTGTTTAACAGCTGTCCATTTCCCTGAGTGCTTAAGGACAAGAGGGGAAAACCAGTTGGTACTTTAATCTAATTGTTTCCTTGATTTCTTAAAAGCCAAGACCAGTCTCTGTTCTCCTCGGATTTCAAAAGTGTTTCCAAAGTTTTTCGTTTTAGCGTCATTACTTGCACCTCCAGCATGTTTGTCCCCCTTCTTCATTCACCTGTTTTCTACCAGAGTTCCTCCCTTCCACATTCTTACTTACTCCATCTTGTGAGAGCACAGTCAAATATGCTGATATGTTAAAACCAAGCAGTCTCACTGGTGCTCAATTCCCTTCCATGTGCCCAATAGGTGCACATGAAACATACTTATGCTTCCAGCGCTAACGTCTGGTACTCCGGATTCCTTACATCATTTGCTATGCTTCTTCAATGCTGGGTGCATAATTCAAAGCAAAATGCAACATTTTATGCGTCGAGTCTTTGCATTTGCAAATAATCTACCTGTTTGTATATTCTTTGCAAATGCACGGACAATAAACTGCGTCTCAATTTGCATTACAGAGCAAGAGTCAGAAACGCACCTTAAGTAATGCTATGTTGTATTGCTTTTTGTGTAATCACCATATGCACCAACTTTTTTTTTTTTTTTACACATACTTGTGGCCATTAGTTCACAATTGCCTATTCTAAGACCCTAAGTAACATGGTTCTCAATGGGATGTCCACTTCATTTTTTAGCCTCTAAAAACGCACTGCGTCAAGGTCATAGTTACTCTTTACGTTGTGTACATAATTCATTATTAGGTTTCCAATATTAATTTTTGTGTAATAAAGATGTCCTTTGCATATTGGTGTTGCTGGGTTAGTGTTCATCATGGTAGTGGTGTAATTCTGCTGAGGAATAGTGTTTTCTTACACATTCCAATATGGCGCCTCAGATTAACACTACCTTTGAGGTAGCCGTTTGATATGCTACTCAGTCAGTCTTGGGAGAGACTGTGCAGCGATCACGTGGTTTAGAATATCATATGATCCAGACAGGAAGTGAAGGTTTCTTACTCGGATTTATCAAAGACTCGGTGCAGGCGCTTCCACCAGTGCACTTGGTCATGCTGAGGGAATAACTTTGTGAAGAACTAGAGGTTAGCTCTCTAGTTTTAGATTGAATGCAGCAATAGATTCCGTTTGTTTGAAAATAAACTCATGTATATGGTTGTTTTGGAGTAGGGTACTGAGATTCGTATTCATTCTTTACAGCTGTATCCCATTAATACACAGCAGCAAGCGTAAGACAGCACACCATAGCATTTATATTAGTTGCTTCTCATGGATGTAACAAGCGCACTTGGCCGTGCTGACAAAACTGTCCCTTGTGGGACTATAGGTATGTCCTTATTGATTGATTCTTGTGAGGTGCTTCTTCAGAGGGTAGGGGCCCTCTTGTTTTAGTGGGTTTTGCAAATCCGCTCACATGTTGCGTATATTAAGCTTAATCATTATTTATATATTTTTCCACTACACAGGATAGATGCGGAGTACTCCGATTGCTTGACAATTTGAACAGAACTACAGGGTTGCATGCTACTACAGTCAGTCCTCCAGATAAGTTGCGTATTGTGCCTTTTTACGCGTGCAGTTATAGCCAATACGGATGATTTTATTTTCTACTTCGTACCTTGTGTGATGCCGGAAATGCATCTGAGGGACAGGGCCTCTGAATCCTTGTCCTTTTTCTGTTTTTACCGTGTGTTCTGTCATGTTTTCTGCCCAGGAGTCCATGAGGGACTCCTGGCAGTGCAGCTCTCTTTTGGTTTGGTGAACAGACCCATGGGATACCCTTATGGCACCCATGGGTAGGGGTACAACCCTGTGCCCCTAGTGTATGTTTTTGGGCACCTGTGGGTGGCCCACAGAGCAGGGTATGGGCTGGTGGCAGCTCCATGCTGAATTTGACAGGTGCTCTGGGTGTCCTCCATTTTGGGATACCCAGGCCCTGCCATTGGAATCAGTTGATTCCTGATAGGAAACAAGATGGCCCCTGTGGCCTCTTGCTTTCTATTGCCTGTTATCTTGTTTTTCCCAAAGTCCTGGGAAGCCCTGACTCTGTCCCTTCCCCCTGACTGGCTGTTGGGTGGAAGTTCCATATATGGTGTTGTTGTGAAGGCCCAGCTAGACTGACTGGAGCCTTCCCAGTGACTGTATGTTGTGGGTACCTCCTGTGGGTGGGACCTGGGTGAATGGAGTGTGTGACCAATATACACTCCTTGTTGTGGTTGTCTGGTTTCTGGCATGAGAGACAAAGACTGAGACAGCCCTGCCCGAAACTGGCCTGAATGCAGTGTGTAGTGTTGAATGGCTGGGTACTTGTCCCAATCCACATTCCTTGTTGTGAGTGTCTGAAAGGGAGGAGTGTGGCCTGAATGCACTGTGTGCCTGATTGGCTGACTGACTGCATGAATGCCCTTCTGTGTGATTGGCTGCTGTGTGTGTGCCAGCAGTGTGGATGAGAGACAGAATAGTATATCTGGGGACCTCTCACCACTGGAAATTGTTCAGAAGCATCCAGAAGCTGAGTCTCCACTCAAGAGTAACTGGATTTGCTGATCCTCGACGTCCAGCTGGAAGAAGAAGACTTGCTGTGGCATTTGCTTCGACGGAACTGAAGGTTGTCGAAATCGTCGAGGACTGACCCGAGAGAGGACCTGGTAAGGCGCCCTCTTCCCGTGCTCCGAGGGACCATCGAGCACCGCTGAATCTTCGCCGAAGCTCCCTGGACGCCAGACCATCGAAAGGCTGCCGACCGGAGAAGGGGACTGCCGAGGAGACCGAAGTAAAGCACCCGGACATCGACGCTGTCGAAGTCCATTGCCGTCGACCAGGGTTCGCAGGTCTGTGCAACCGCTGGAGGCCCGTCGAGGTTGTGTTGCCCAGCCGGGGGAACCACTTGACGCCGAGCCGCCGACGACCGGAGCCGTCCGCTCCTTGCCTAAGAACATTTGACTCGAAGGACTCCCTCGTCCGCACCGTCGACCGCTTTTGTCCTGCCGGAGAAAGTCGAGGACGACCAACGCGCCGAGGAGAATCCGCCGGTGGGTTTCCCGCCACCTCACGACCCCAAAGACTCGAGCGACTCGACGCCCTTGCTGGGCTCCCGTCTCTACAATCTTTGCGGTCCAGAACTATTGTCATCGAGGTGCCCCGCACACCTCCGCCTTGCAGGACGCCGACGCCCCGACGCCGACGAGCACCGCTCGGACGAAGCTGCCGCCTCTTCGACATCGTTCTACCTCGTTTGTCGACGGACGTTCGACGCCCCGTGCCTCCCGCTTGAAAGGGAAGGCATTCAAGAAGGGCCGTCGATTCCCCGTCGCCGAACCCCGAGGTCTTCGACGTCTCTCGACGCCTCTCGACGATCCGTGACTCCTGCTTTAAAGGGGGTCATTCAAGAAGGATCTGTCGACGCCTCTTCGAAGAACTCGACTCCACCAGGTACATTGGGGGGGTAAAAACATTGTAGGAGAGAATAAGACTGTTGAACAATATATGGACTGGGCTTGTGTTATATCTCTTTATTTTACAGGTTGCCCAGGTGGGGGGATCTCCACACAGAACTGTGTCCAGTGGTAGGGGCCAGTATTCTGCCTATTGTTTCAACCCTCTGTTATCTCTCCTCTCTCTATTTGCTGGTTTCCTGCTTATGGATCTGCGTGCCATTGCTACAGTATTGTGAATGCACTGTTATGAGGTCTAATATTAGTGGTACCACTTTAGAATTGTAGATATTTATCATTATTGGTTTTCCTGAGCACAAAGTGCGTTGTTGTGATAAGTGTACATAACCCTTGAATATTAATTATATAAAGACTGTGTTTTCAGTAATACAGTGTGTGGACATTCCTTTGTGGGGGCTTGGGGATACACTGTACTTAAGAACCAGCCTGCATCACCTCCTGAGAAGCTAGGCCTTGATTGCTCGTCCATAGCTACCGTAATCGAGAATCTTGGCTGGGGTCTTCTGTGCCTCTCCTCTACCATATAGAGAGCGGAAGTACAGACCCCCCCACCGGTCTTGACAAGCTGGTGGCAGCGGTGGGATGCTTATGGTTTTAAGACTCAGTGTATAACCGTGCCACTTACAAAATATCCGCACTTTATTAGATTAAGGTTTGGGTGTGTACCAAATAACTGCATTACAGGCAATGGAGCCCATTGCAAATGGTAAATTGACTCGGATGAGCTTAGAGGCTCTCCAGAGTGCTTGTGAAGCCAGGGAGTTAGACTTTGTGGATAAGTCTAGGGCTGAGCTGATAGCTGCCCTGGTGGACTACCAGACTGATGGTGAAACCCTTGATGAAGGGGGGGATGCAACCAGTGAGGACTCTGCCCCTGGGGTTGTCGCTGAATCTGTTTCTGGGAATGCCACCATTCCTGCTGCCTCTGTTCCAAACCCCAGCAATTCCATGGAACTTGAGTTATTAAGGATGAAATTGGCCTTTGAATATCGCAAGTTGGAAATAGAAGCTGAGCTTAAGAAAGAGGAGCTGGCACAGCAAGTGGAACTCAAGAATAGGGATCTTGCGCTCAAAGACAAGGACACTGAATGTCAGAGAATCCAGCTAGAGAGAGCTAGAGTGGAGACTTCAGCTAGACCAATTGAGAGTGGCAGGTCCCCAGCCACCAAGTTTATGAAAGATTTGGTTGGTGTGTTTGTGGAGGGTTCAGATATCCTCCAATGGATTGAAGCGTTTGAAATGGCTTGTGCAATTCATGATGTAGATAAAAGAGATTGGGCTAAGTGTTTGTTAAGCAGAGTGCCTCAAACTGGATATGACTGTATTCTGAAGCTGAGTGTGGAGGAAAGGGGTCAGTATGAGTGTATGAAGTCTGCTTTGATTGCCAAGTTTGGCAAGACACCTACCCAATACCTTAAAAGGTTCAGGGATTTTAAGAAAAGAGAGAATGTGTCTTGGGTTGACTGGGTGAGTACTGCGCACATGAACATGATGGGGTGGATTGACGGTTACAAGGTGAAAACTTTTGTTGAGTTGTCCCACCTCTTGTTTTTTGAGCATTTTTCTGAAGCCTGTTCACCAGAGCTGCGTCAGTATGTGGCTGACCAGAACATTTTAGACCCCTTTAAGCTGGCTAGGTTGGCTGACAAGTGGGTCTCCCACCGGGTGTCCCCTAAGGACTCCAGTGGGAAGGACAAGGACAAAGAAAAGGGGACCTCTCAGAAAGCTGAGGAGTCCCAAAAGCAATCACAGTCGGGTAAACCAAAACCTTCCTCTCCTAAGACCCAAAAATCTAGTGGGGATAAGTCCTCTGTGGGTGGGAATAAGAGTAGTGGTCCACCTGCTGCAAAGCAGGTTCCCAGTGGTTCCAGTACCGTACCCCGCACTCCTGGCACTTGTTGGGATTGTGGGGCTCTGGATCACAAAAGGGGTGACCCCAAGTGTAAAGGTAAGGCACTTGGAGTACAGGCTGTCAGCCTGACCTACCCTTACCCCGTGGCTGAGGTGGAGGCCACTGTCCTCCCCTCCTCTACAGGAATCACATTTGGTGCTCCGGTAGAGATTTCCTTAGTGTCCCTTGGGGCCTGGGACCAGTACGCAGAAGTACTGGCAACTATCCCGCAGAACACCCGTAGGTTTTTGAGAAGTGTCCTCTTGAATGGCCAGCCTTCTACTGGTTTGAGAGACACTGGGGCAAGCATGACAGTGGTGGACAGGACCCTGCTCAAGCCAGAGGACTATGTAGGTGCTCCTCTGAGAACCACCAGGTTAGCTGGTGGGCCTCCCAAATTATCGCCTGTAGCCCTAGTCACACTCATGATTGGAGACAAGACAGCAAAGCTTCCTGTCCTGGTTCAGGACAATGTCCCTGCTAACATTCTGTTAGGAAATGATCTAGTAGAGTTGGGGTTGATCTCGGATGGTCTTCCCATGACTGCTGCTGCAGTCACTAGGTCACAGGTGACACCGGGTCTGGCTGTGAGTCAGGTATCCGAGCCAAAGGCGAGGCCTAAGGCAAGAAGAAGGAAGACCAAGAAGGCCACCTCTGTGGAGGGAACACCTTCTCTTCCTGCTGTTCCGACAGCACCCATTGGGATCCATGCTCCGGACGGGCTGGGTCCAGTGGAAAACCCAAACTCAACTCCTGTGGGAGAAGAGACAGAAGACTCTCCTGTGGGAGAGGTTCTCAACCCGGAGGATCATCCCGACCTTCAATGCTTGTTAGCTGAAGGGGGACCCTCCCGGGCAGACTTCTGTAAGGGACAGAGAGAGTGCCACTCTCTCGAGGGCCTGAGGAAACAGGCCCTGTCCCAGGCACAAGGTGAAGTGCCTAGGACATTCAAGATTTATTGGGAGGGTGAGCTCCTTGTTAGTGAGCCCACTAAGCCCGAACCTGGTGCCCGCAAGAGGTTGGTGGTACCCCAGGTTTACAGGCCCTTCCTACTGCAGTTGGCGCATGAGGTGCCCTTGGCTGGTCATCTTGGGACCAAGAAGACTAAGCAGAGGCTCTCTGCCCATTTCTACTGGCCACGGATGGGAGTAGAGGTGGAGTCCCACTGCAGGACCTGCCCAACTTGTCAGTTGTCTGGCAAGACTGGAGGCAGGGTCATTGCCCCACTGCAGCCATTACCAGTGGTTGGCACACCATTTGAGAGGGTGGGCATCGACATCGTCGGTCCCCTTGACCCTCCCACTTCAGGTGGACATCGGTTCATCCTGGTCTTGGTAGATCATGCCACCAGGTACCCTGAGGCAATACCCCTTCGGACTGTTACTGCCAAGGTGGTTGCCAGGGCTCTCCTGGGCATTTTCACCCGTGTTGGATTCCCCAAGGAGGTTGTCTCTGACCGAGGATCCAACTTCATGTCTAGTTACATGAAAACCATGTGGAAAGAGTGCGGGGTAACCTACAAGTTCTCCACCTCTTACCACCCCCAGACCAATGGTCTGGTTGAGAGATTTAACAAAACTCTCAAGGGCATGCTAGGTGCTTTGGAAGAGCCCCTAAGGAGGAAATGGGATCTCCTCCTGCCATGCCTGCTGTTTGCTTACAGAGAGGTACCTCAAGAGGGTGTTGGTTTCAGCCCCTTTGAGTTACTCTTTGGACATCCCGTGAGGGGGCCCCTCGCCTTGATCCGAGAAGGCTTGGAAGCCACCCCTCCAGGTCCCGCCAAGCAAGTGGGGGACTATGTGTTAGGCCTCAGGCGGAGGATGACACAAATGATGGGTCAGGCAACAGCAAATCTCAAGGCCAGCCAGGAATTGAATAAGTACTGGCATGACCTGAAAGCTTCGCAAGTGGATTGGACTCCGGGACAGGAAATCCTTGTGATGGAGCCTACCAAGCCTAGAGCTTTGGCAGACAAGTGGACTGGACCCTTCAGGATCATCTCCAAGATGGGCGAAGTCAATTATCTGGTGGACATGGGAGCCTCTGGGGTAGCCCCCCAGGTATTCCATGTCAACAGGCTCAAGCCTTTCCACAGGCGAGCAGAGGTCTCATGTCTCTTGCTAGCTTCAGGGCAAGAAGAGGATGAGAGTGAGCCCCTTCCTGATTTGCTGCATAGCAACCCTCAGGATGGCTCAGTGGAGGGAGTACAACTCTCTCCCGATTTGACAACAGAGCAGCAGAGGGCCTGCCGGGCTTTGCTCCAGCAGTATGCCCCTCTGTTTTCACTGACACCGGGCCTTACACCGTGGTGTAAGCACGAAATTGACACTGGTGACAGTGTGCCTGTCAAAAGCAGGAGCTATCGTATGTCAGATACCGTCAAAAACCACATCCAGACTGAGGTCGCCAAGATGTTGGATCTGGGTGTTATTGAACCCTCCACCAGTCCCTGGTCCAGTCCAGTGGTCCTTGTCCCCAAGGCAAGTTCCCCGGCGGGTACCAAGGATTGGAGGTTCTGTGTGGACTACCGAGGAGTCAATGCCGTCACCAAAACTGACGCGCACCCATTGCCCAGGGCTGATGAGCTCGTGGACACTATAGGTGCTGCCAAATTTGTGAGCACCTTTGACCTTACCTCAGGCTATTGGCAAATAGCTCTGACGGACCATGCCAAGGAAAAGACGGCATTCTCCACACCTGAGGGACTCTACCAGTTTAGGGTCATGCCCTTTGGGTTGAAGAATGCCCCTGCCACCTTCCAGAGATTGGTCAACCATGCGCTCAGTGGGCTGGAAGCCTTTTGTGTGGCTTACTTAGACGACATTGCCGTCTACAGTTCCACCTGGGAAGAGCATTTGACACATCTGGATAAGGTGTTGCAGGCCTTGAAAAGGGCTAACCTCACTATCAAGGCCACCAAGTGCCAGATAGCTCAGGGGAAAGTTACCTATCTTGGTCATGAGGTAGGAGGGGGTCAAATCCAACCTCTCTCCAGTAAAGTACAGGACGTACAGAACTGGGAGACTCCCACTACTCAAACCCAGGTGAGAGCCTTTTTGGGCCTCACTGGGTACTATCGCAATTTCATGGCAGACTATGGAACCATAGCTGCACCCCTGACAGCTCTAACTTCACCCAAACAGCCTAGGAAGGTTAATTGGACTGAAGACTGTCAGAGGGCCTTTGATGGCTTGAAAGAAAGTCTGTGTAGGGCACCTGTGTTGAGTGCGCCTGACTACAGCCGACCCTTTATCGTCCAGACGGATGCCTGCGACACCGGAATTGGAGCTGTCTTGTCCCAGTTAGATGACAAAGGGAGAGAACATCCTCTCATATTCATCAGTAGACAACTCAAGGGTAGAGAACTTAGGTGGGCTACTGTTGAAAAGGAATGTTTTAGTATAGTTTGGAGCCTTAGGCGTTTTAGGCCCTACCTTACGGGGTCCACCTTCAAGGTCCAAACAGATCATAAGCCCCTGAAGTGGCTTATGCAGATGAAGGGTGAGAATCCGAAATTGCTCAGGTGGTCGATTAGCCTACAAGGGCTAGACTTCACCATAGAGCACAGACCAGGGAAGAGTCACGATAATGCAGATGGCCTTTCCAGAAGGTATGTTGACCGTCTGGATGAGGGTGTCTATCCCGTGGGAGATTAGGCACCCTCCACCTCAGTCTGGGGGGGGCGACTGTGATGCCGGAAATGCATCTGAGGGACAGGGCCTCTGAATCCTTGTCCTTTTTCTGTTTTTACCGTGTGTTCTGTCATGTTTTCTGCCCAGGAGTCCATGAGGGACTCCTGGCAGTGCAGCTCTCTTTTGGTTTGGTGAACAGACCCATGGGATACCCTTATGGCACCCATGGGTAGGGGTACAACCCTGTGCCCCTAGTGTATGTTTTTGGGCACCTGTGGGTGGCCCACAGAGCAGAGTATGGGCTGGTGGCAGCTCCATGCTGAATTTGACAGGTGCTCTGGGTGTCCTCCATTTTGGGATACCCAGGCCCTGCCATTGGAATCAGTTGATTCCTGATAGGAAACAAGATGGCCCCTGTGGCCTCTTGCTTTCTATTGCCTGTTATCTTGTTTTTCCCAAAGTCCTGGGAAGCCCTGACTCTGTCCCTTCCCCCTGACTGGCTGTTGGGTGGAAGTTCCATATATGGTGTTGTTGTGAAGGCCCAGCTAGACTGACTGGAGCCTTCCCAGTGACTGTATGTTGTGGGTACCTCCTGTGGGTGGGACCTGGGTGAATGGAGTGTGTGACCAATATACACTCCTTGTTGTGGTTGTCTGGTTTCTGGCATGAGAGACAAAGACTGAGACAGCCCTGCCCGAAACTGGCCTGAATGCAGTGTGTAGTGTTGAATGGCTGGGTACTTGTCCCAATCCACATTCCTTGTTGTGAGTGTCTGAAAGGGAGGAGTGTGGCCTGAATGCACTGTGTGCCTGATTGGCGGACTGACTGCATGAATGCCCTTCTGTGTGATTGGCTGCTGTGTGTGTGCCAGCAGTGTGGATGAGAGACAGAATAGTATATCTGGGGACCTCTCACCACTGGAAATTGTTCAGAAGCATCCAGAAGCTGAGTCTCCACTCAAGAGTAACTGGATTTGCTGATCCTCGACGTCCAGCTGGAAGAAGAAGACTTGCTGTGGCATTTGCTTCGACGGAACTGAAGGTTGTCGAAATCGTCGAGGACTGACCCGAGAGAGGACCTGGTAAGGCGCCCTCTTCCCGTGCTCCGAGGGACCATCGAGCACCGCTGAATCTTCGCCGAAGCTCCCTGGACGCCAGACCATCGAAAGGCTGCCGACCGGAGAAGGGGACTGCCGAGGAGACCGAAGTAAAGCACCCGGACATCGACGCTGTCGAAGTCCATTGCCGTCGACCAGGGTTCGCAGGTCTGTGCAACCGCTGGAGGCCCGTCGAGGTTGTGTTGCCCAGCCGGGAGAACCACTTGACGCCGAGCCGCCGACGACCGGAGCCGTCCGCTCCTTGCCTAAGAACATTTGACTCGAAGGACTCCCTCGTCCGCTTTTGTCCTGCCGGAGAAAGTCGAGGACGACCAACGCGCCGAGGAGAATCCGCCGGTGGGTTTCCCGCCACCTCACGACCCCAAAGACTCGAGCGACTCGACGCCCTTGCTGGGCTCCCGTCTCTACAATCTTTGCGGTCCAGAACTATTGTCATCGAGGTGCCCCGCACACCTCCGCCTTGCAGGACGCCGACGCCCCGACGCCGACGAGCACCGCTCGGACGAAGCTGCCGCCTCTTCGACATCGTTCTACCTCGTTTGTCGACGGACGTTCGACGCCCCGTGCCTCCCGCTTGAAAGGGAAGGCATTCAAGAAGGGCCGTCGATTCCCCGTCGCCGAACCCCGAGGTCTTCGACGTCTCTCGACGCCTCTCGACGATCCGTGACTCCTGCTTTAAAGGGGGTCATTCAAGAAGGATCTGTCGACGCCTCTTCGAAGAACTCGACTCCACCAGGTACATTGGGGGGGTAAAAACATTGTAGGAGAGAATAAGACTGTTGAACAATATATGGACTGGGCTTGTGTTATATCTCTTTATTTTACAGGTTGCCCAGGTGGGGGGATCTCCACACAGAACTGTGTCCAGTGGTAGGGGCCAGTATTCTGCCTATTGTTTCAACCCTCTGTTATCTCTCCTCTCTCTATTTGCTGGTTTCCTGCTTATGGATCTGCGTGCCATTGCTACAGTATTGTGAATGCACTGTTATGAGGTCTAATATTAGTGGTACCACTTTAGAATTGTAGATATTTATCATTATTGGTTTTCCTGAGCACAAAGTGCGTTGTTGTGATAAGTGTACATAACCCTTGAATATTAATTATATAAAGACTGTGTTTTCAGTAATACAGTGTGTGGACATTCCTTTGTGGGGGCTTGGGGATACACTGTACTTAAGAACCAGCCTGCATCACCTCCTGAGAAGCTAGGCCTTGATTGCTCGTCCATAGCTACCGTAATCGAGAATCTTGGCTGGGGTCTTCTGTGCCTCTCCTCTACCATATAGAGAGCGGAAGTACAGACCCCCCCACCGGTCTTGACACCTTGTACGCTGTATTTATTCATTTAAAAAAAAAACATACTTTCCACCACCAGATGGTACTGTAGCGAAGTATCTCTGAGACATGTATCCAGGGCTCAACCCGCCTCCTCCGCTCTGGGAGCCATTTCCAGAAACGCACGTGTCCTTAGCGCTTCTCTGAAGAGGAAGAGTAGCCTTGGGCTCGCAGCTGAGAGGAGGCCACAAACGCCACAGGAGTGGCCACACCAGAACACACCAGCCAGGTGAGCATCCTGCCCTTTTGCTGCTGGCACTTTTAAATTCCGTTTTTATTTGCTCTATGACAGCCCAGGCATGGAAGTTTAGATCAGATAGCAGTTGGCTAGCTGCTATCTGATCTAATCTCCCGGTAATGTATGGGAGCAGGCCGGGCTGAAGCTCCCCCGAAATGTTAGCTGAGGGGTTGGGCTTCCGTGCCCTTTAACAGTTCAAAGGATCAGAAACATACTTCTGGGTGTATTTTGTTTCTTCTGAGGCAAATCTACTATCTGCTCAGGTCGGTTGATCAAGCAACTGCCGGTTTTCCAGTCAGAACCCCCCTGAGACACACAGGCTGAGTCCCTGATTAACTCACAACACATTTCTTTTGTCATCTGCAGCATAGCCTTTCTTATGCATGATGGTGAATTTCCAACTGAAAGACCACAAGTCCACTTGCAAATCTGTGGACAGTAAAGCGAGCAACAAAATAAAGCACCCTTTGAAAATGTGTTCATACCCATAACGTCTAATAGCTTCATATGCTAAAAAGTAAAGTTTGCTTTGATGTCCTTAGTTGAATGTTCTTAAACTATACATAACAACACGCTACAGGTTTGTGATGAATCTCCAAACCTAAGTGAGTTTATGACAACTTATTTTATTGTGAGTCTTAAAGCGCTGAAAATAAAGTGGGTAAATAGATTTTGCCTTTTGCATCTTATAGTTTTCCATTCAGGATTTGGAAAATAAGGTACACTGATATTTAACATGCTGCTACAAGGATTTACATGTTGTCATGATGCTTTACTATGCAATTTGTGTATTTTGCAAGTAAACGCTGTACAGCAGTATTATTGTAGGTCTTGACACCCAAAACCTAATATTTGTTCCAAGTAAAGCGTGGAAGAAGGTGGCCGTGCCCAAATAGAAAGAGTTGGTTAAAATCCCAGTTTAGCGCAAATGTGTGATCCTGGGCAAATAATGTAATCTCACCCTGACTTCAACTGCAAACATTGGAGTGCTTATAAGTGATTACGTTTACACCCTTACAATAGGGCAGTTTTCACAAGTGTAGGGACAAATTGGTGTATCATGGTGCTCCTCTGCTAGTGGCTCCAATACTGCTACATAGAATTGCATTATTGCTGCACTGGTCCTCCCCCAGTCTCGCAACACTTGATTTGACAGGCAGACAGTCTCACCAGCCAGTCAGTGCACCAGAGATACTAGTACAGCGGACTAACTGTGGTAGAGCCAACATTACATTTCCTCCCCTGTTACTCCCAGCCACTGAAATTGCTTGGGCCGTCCAGAGTACTGCCTCACACTCTGCAATGTCCTGTTATGCTACGATATGGAGTCTTTCATTGCACACCATATGCCATTTTTTCACTTTCTAGAACCTTCAGGATCTGCAAGAAGTCGGTGTTTCAGACTTAAAGGAGAGAGTTAACTGATTGTAACATTGAAGCTGCACTAGAATAGTCTCATTACAGTGAGTAATGAAGTTAGATGCCCCGGTACTCTAACCCTTGCTTACTCGCACTCCCGTTGCGGGAAATACATTAGTCTCTATCTATATTAGTTCTTAACAAAGTTTCTAGGCTCCAGAATTTTGAAACCAAGCTGCGTATATAGCATGTACTTACTAGTTATTTTATGGCAGAATATTTTCCACAGGTGTCATAAAATGGTTAAAGGAAAGCCAGACAATTTTGATCTACAACTCTTTTGGTGTACAGGTCTGATTTGACATATGCATTCGTTTTATGTGTTGGATCCGTTTAACACTCTTGCAGAGGAGAAAACTCATTTTTACTCTTGAAATTGCATTTATTCTCCAATTTGAAAATCATGCGTAAAATACCCCCACCTCAAAAATCTTATCTGGAGCACTGACTACAGTGACCTGGTACCTCATTTGTAAAAATATTTGAGAGTTAAGATGCTTCTAAACTACCAGGTCAAAAAGGAAGATATTCCTGGAATCCTTCTGGAGTCATCCGGTAACTCCATCCTAGCGTCATCCATGGCTAGTTCAGGGACAAATCAGTTTTCAAAAATTGATTAGCAGATTTTGCTAATGAACATTTTTTTGATTAGCAAATGAACTAAATTTGATTAGCAATTTTGTAGTAATATTGAATGTCACCAGAATTAGTTGTACCCCAAGATATAATTAGCAAGAATGCAGAAATGGTTTCTATGTACCTCTGAAGTATAACATCAGTGCAATGTCTGTAAAATGTAAAGGTTCGCTGCATGATTGGCCAAACAAATAAAGCTAAAAAAAAACATTTTTCAGTTCAAGGATGTGTGGCTGGGTTATGCAGTCAGTGTTGCAGCACAGTGCCACGTCCTTCATATTGTTAACAAGACATCAATTAAAGACTAGTGTGTGCATGCAATTCTTATTTTATTATATCAAGTTAACATATAGCAAGTGTTGGCATAAAGTCACAAGCAACTTTACTTGGTTTACAATTCGGAAAAACATTTTAAAATGAATGTGTAGGACTAAGAATCTGTGTCTTGAGACATGCTTGGTGTGCATGATCCGTTCTTTTTGGGAGAGGTAAGCCTTTATGTCATCATCGGCAACACCAGGACGTCTTAGTTTCATGCTAAAAAAATAAATCACAGCCTTTTTGGATTTGGACTCTGCAGGAGAAGGGCCCTGCTTTTTAATACGAATGAGTGTTTCAACAGTCTCTTCTGATAGGGATGCCGTCCAGTCAGTTTTAACTTTGCTCATGCAGGAAAAACAGCGTTCTACAACTGCATTGGACACAGGGAAAAACCTCAATATTTTAGAGCTCCACAAGCAGGGGAAATGATGTGCCTTAGAAGGTTGCCGGTTTCACCCAGATCTCTTTTGGTGGCAGTTTACAAAGGTTGTTCTGTGCAAATACTTTAAACTCTTGCCACTCAGACAGAATTGTTCCAGGACTTGCTACTGAAAAACTAGTCAACAATTAAATCAGAAAAGTGTTCTGCCATTCTAACAATTTCATTATTTCCATATTTTTCCAACTCTTAACTGATGGCCATACTCTTGTGTCTAACACTTTTGCACAGTTGTAAATACTGTCCTTAGTAAAGGACAATCTATCTTCACAAGATTTGTCAATGTTTGTGACATAATTTTTACACTGTTGCTTGAAACTGTTCAGAACTTGAGCACTCACATGTGTTAGTTGGATTCCACGATAGGAAATGGACTCGCAGGTTCCATACCATAATTTGTGGGCCTCACTTGTAAGAATATCAAGCTCACTTCCTACCAAGGCAGTCTCTCCCCTTAAGGTTTGCAGAGTCATTTTTAAAGTAGAAATAGAGCTAATGAGTTCTGGCATTTCAATCACTTCCTTCTGAAGAGCAAGAGAAAATCTAGCAAGGGGTTGCAGCATCTGCTCCAAAAATAAAGCAGATGGCATACCATCTGAAACCGTGTTAAAAGCTGCAATACTCCCTTGGCTTTTGCCTGGTCATGGCTTGGATCGGCTGCCATACTTTCTAAATGTGCACAAACAGGGAAAGATGTATTCAGGGCCTGAGCAGCAAGTCATTTATGTTGCACACAATGGGTCCCATGAGCTTTCCTAACATACTGTTCCATGGCTAATCCCAGAGCACGCAATTCACGCAACCTTTTGGGGCTTTTTTGATACAAATAAAACAATTGCATTAACATATTGGACACATCACTGAAGTAAGTCTTGTCCAATGCATCCTTCACAGCCAATTCAAAACGGTGAGAAAAACAATGGACAGACCAGCCATTTAATGTCTTGTCTGAGCAGCGCAGCAAGACCTCACTTCACACCCAAGTTAACAGCTGCCCCATCAGCCCCAAAACCCACCATTTTCTTTAAGGAGAGTCCCGTTTCATTTAGAACTTCCAATAGAAGTTTTTTCAATCCCTCACTGCGACCATCACCAACTGATTTTATTTTGAGAAAGAAACATCCACTTCACCACTTTGTGGGTTTTCATATATAACATACACCAACTAATTTTCCATTACACCGCTACCTGTGCTACAATCCATTAAAACAGTAAAAACATCAGCAGTTTTGATAACATTAAATAGTTCTTCCTCAAGGTAGCGTCCAATACAAATTGTAAGCACTCGTCCTGTTACAGCATTAGTGTACGTGGAGCCCAGGTCAACACCATGATGCTTCTCCTACTCAGCCAATGCAGAAAACTATTTAATAGAAAGGTCCTCCTTTGCCATTGTATAAAGGATATCCATTAGCTTGCCCACAGTGAGTCTATGCTGACCCTCTGCTGTAGCCAAAGCTCTCCCTGTTTTAACAAATTAAAAATCATAAGAATCAATGACTGTCAAAAGCAGCTTGCAATTGCTCAAACTAAGCACAACTCTAGGAAAAATCTTCACCAACTCACCAATTGGAGTGTGGCGATAAAGGTCCACAGCACTGCGTTGCTTCCCAGATTTCTTGAATTTTCGGTGTTGCTCCGTTTCCAGGCGCTTGCATAGTGTGTTTACTTTCACCTGGGAGCCACTGATCCCAGAAATCAACAAGGCTCCGAAATTCCTCATAGAAAGCAAATCTGTTTGAAACTCTGCACAAAGTGTACATTTTAACTAAAAAAAAACACACACACACACACACACACACACACACACACACACACACACACACACACACACACACACACACACACACACACACACACACACACACACACACACACACACACACACACACCCCCCCCCCCCCCCCCCTTTGCTACCCCAAAGCTGTGGCCAAATTCACAGTATGTGGTTTTGAGGTGGCCATGACTAAAAACAATTAAACATTAAAGGCCCATCAGTTGACTGCATCACTCAACTGCTCAAGATGAAGACAGCAGCTATAAGGAGTTTGTGACAAACTGGAAGTCAGAAAAGATCAAAATAAATTATCTAAATAGCAGGAATATTTCCTTAGTGTTAGGGGGCCAGGTGGAAGGGTGATCCCAGAGGTCCACATGTAGCGAAAAGTAGCATCTACTATTTGGGGTGAAATCCAATACTGGCCAGAAGTAGTACAAAAGGAGGAGAGCAAAGGCTTCTTTCAATGTGAAAACGTCCAAACGTGTAACTCAGCTCACATCAACACCTTCATCACATGTATATTGGCAGCAGAGGCTGAGGCAGGTTGCACTTCCCAGAGTTGTGGATCAGCAGTGCAAGCTTCCAAAGAATAGTGCTGTGAGGGCCAAAATAAAAGGCACTGTCCAAGCAAGGCTCTAGTACTCTATAAACACAGAATCAATACACAACACTATTAGCCATTGTTTCAGGGGACAAGAACATAGTGTCTGAATATACATAACAGACAGAAAGGTAAACTTGGAATTGTACTTCAGAGGCGATAGAAAATAGATTAAGGAATATAAGCATTGGCAAAGCCAACCGTTTGCTGTAGTACTAACTAGTCATTGATGGTAGCAAAATGGTGAAGGGCCAGGATATCTAATAGCAGTGCCTGGCAAATGCCCATTACTTTCAAGGCCAAAAATTGTTGCTTTGCCAATGCTTTGAACAGGACTTCAGGGAAAGTCACATGCATAGTGCTTATCGAGTGGTGGAAGGCAGGCCTAGTTAAAGCCACCAACTGGCTCAGATAATCAAAAGCAGCAGTCAATTACGACGGGTGCTGAGCGTTAGAGAGTGGCTGTTCTCTAACACCCGGCACCTGCCGTAAGAACGCAGTTGCCTTCTACAAGCAGTAGGCTGAGTTATTACGGTGGGTGCTGGGTGTTAGCAAGTGGCTGACGATAAGATTTCTCCTTCCCGAACAGGCAGGGAAATATTATCGTCAGCCACTTACACCCAGCACTACCCAGCACTGCTTACACTTACGCCCAGCACCCAAACACATTTCAAATCTAAAGGGCCCGGCTCCCCCACCCAAACCTCGCCTAGCACTCAGCGACTCCCTCTGCCTCCTTACCTCAAGTTGAAGCCAGAGTGCGAGAGGGGGGCCGAGATCCTCCTCTAACGTCGTGATGACGCTGCATCCGGGCTGGGCTCATTTTGATACAATCTTTTGAGCCCAGCCCGGGTGTTTCTGCCTTGCCTGCAGTGCACGCTGTGTACAGAGGCAGAACTTTAAAAAAAGGCACATTCTTTTTTTTTTTTTTGCTGTGGAAATCATATCGCAGTTGGTGCGACACGATTGTTTGCAATATAGAGCATTATTATATCGCAAATTGCGAGGATACCACTTATTTTATGCCTTGCAAAATATTCAAATGAGATGACTCGAGTTATCACAGAAACCATTACAGGATGAGTGCTGATTACTTCCAGTGATGATCTTCTATTACTCCAGGATGATCTCATGACATCTTCAGGATGTGTGGGGATTACTCCAGAATGACCTCATGACAACTTCAGGACAGGTGGAGATCACTCCAGGATGCCCCCCCCCCCCCATGACAATTTCAGGATGGGTGGGGATTATTCCAGGATGGCCCCCCGTGACATCTTCAGGATGGGTAGGGATTACTCCAATATGCCCCCCCTCCCTAACCATGACAACTTTAGGATGGGTGGGGATTATCCCAGGATGGCCCTCATGACAACATCATGATGGGTGGGATATTACTCCAGGATGGTTCCATGACAACTTTATGATGCTTCAAAAATATTTAGGAAAAGAGTTTAATAATCCCAGGATGTATCCCTTGTGTGAAAGATTAGTGGTATAAGGTGAGTCGATTTAGACTTCTGGATAGCGTACTGGAAAACCTCAAGGGAATTTGCAGCTGTCACATTCCATCTTTGCCTTCTGTGCTAGAGCTCTCAAATGCCGTTAATTTGCCAATTTAATACTTCAAATCCATCCCCACAATGTCACAAACCAACCTGTAAACTCCCTCATTTCAGTTCTCACCCCTAGCTAGCATGTCATAACACCCAATAAACTCACTGCACTAAAATACACACTTTCAGTGACCTAAACAGAATCATTTTTGTCTACCTGCACGAGACTGCCAACAGTCACTTCACCCAATAGCACTATGAGCAGCTAACAATTAGTTTGACCATTCACCACACCCAAGAAACCCGCTGACTCTGAAATCATAGACAATACACAATAGCACAAAAACATGTACCATTTACAAGTTGGCACCAACCTACAAATTCACCAAATCAACTGTATAGTTCTACACACAAGAGCACTTGCATCTTCAGTTTCACACAGCAGCATGTGAGCTACAGTAGCAACCAAAATCGGTTGTGGTGATGTTCCAATTCCGTGTTTTTTTAAAAAACGTAATCTGAATGATTGAGCAGGTATGGGAACATCTGGGTGTCGTTTCACTGTCTAAACAGGCATGACCGTCATACTGTAACAAGGACACACTGTTGAGAAGATTGTCAAATTAGAGCTGCCCGACAAATCTTTGTTGCAGACAATTGACTTACTTGATAGTCCAATATTTTGTAGCTGTTGGGCAGCTACATCTTTGGTAACTGCAACATTACACAGAGACATATGTCGATTTACTGCTCTGTCTTTCAATTGTCCAGGTGCAGTAACAGAGGCGGGTTCTGAGGGAGTAATGATGAAGAACAGTTTTCCAGCTTTTATGACCAACTGTGAACAGTACCAAGTTGGGGGAAGTCAAGTTTCCACCCATTAGCTTTAACAATATAATTCTCCTGGCTTTCTTTTCTTTTTTTTCCACTGCATTTTTTTCTTCTTGTAGTTCACGCAGCACTTCCCAGATTCCACCAGTATCTGCTTTTCCTCCTCTGCCTTTTTAAAAGCCTGAATTAGACCCTCTGCATCACAATAGGTTTTAATTACTTCGTCAAATGTTTTCTGTGTCTCAATGCACTGTTTCTTGGCTGCGGGTATGAAAAAGGCAAGTTAAAACTTCAAAATGTGACTATCAATACAACAGACTTTTTGCTTGAGCTGTACATTGGGGTAAGCAACTCCCCTTAAGGGCAATCCTATCCGTCCCCTTGGTTTCAATGTTTGCTTATTATTGCGCTCCTTAATTGTTTCCCTCCCGCCCCATGCAGCTACCCACAACTCAGTCTAGCTGCACACATACTCTGACCTGGACTACGGTTCCTGAGGGTGTTATATCGCTTTGAGATCATATCAATGGTAAAAGGCGCTCTACAAATGCCAAATAACAGAAGAGAAATCATATACACCATCTATACTTTGGAGAGTTACTCTACAATTAACAGATGCTGTAAAACAGAGCTGGGCATTGTGCAGCACTCGTCTGTATGTGTAAAAAAGTCAGAGCCACCCTTCTCCCACAAACAAATAGATCGACCAAAAGAAATAATGTAAAAAAATAAACACACATTGCTTACCTGCTGACTGGAAAAGCACTACTGCTTTAGAATCATTCTCTTCACAAAAGAATGCCTCTTCTACTTTCATCAAGCCCCTCTATCAGCAATTTTAGCTTCACCAGGAATTCTCAAATGCACAGAGAATTGTTGGAATCAAAGAAAGCACAGTGCCATGATTTTAATTATTGCCTAAAACAAGAAGAAAAAAATAAATAAAGTACATTTAGTATGGTCCAAGTATTTGTGAAACTTGTCTGTACCTAAAACCATCAATTTATAGTGGGCTCATTATGGATGTTCCTGTCTGATGTGTCCATATTTGTAAGTGAAGCGTCTCTTGGTGCTTGGTAACTTCCTCCAAGACTTATTGTGGCTTCAACTAGTTCCATCTGCTCACTAATAAAATGGTAGGTGTTCTGGAGAGGCAATACGTTCTTAACTGCAGAGCTCTTGTACCTTTGTGTGTGTCCAAAGCCAAGCACCTGTTTCAGTTCTTAAATGTAAATACCAACCTTAGAGAGTCCCAGCTTGCGGACAGTAACATGTACATGAAATTATAGGGACTAGAAATAGGGGTATGCAGGGACAGAACCCAAGTGATCATTACTGTGGGAAGAAAAATATATGACACCTTAGCAGCCAGGAACTATCCTCCAGAAGGGTCAGAAGCGCACCCAACACCCCTCAAACCCCACTCCACCAAGCATCGCTACTATGCCATCAATTATCCACTACAGCTGAAATGGTGCAGCACAATACATATGGAGCTACTGCCAACACTTTTAATTTTAATCCAACTCTAGCCCCAGACATTGAAGGAGCACCATCCGTGCAAATACCAACACACAGCTCCCACTTCGGGCAGTGGGAACTTAGGAAGTTGTTAACAATTTCAAAGACGGGTCGCTGTTGCGCACACTGCTGAATGCAGCATTGAGCATGAGCTCCGAGGGCACGGCGGGGACCAGGACCGATAACTTGCACAAACCCCGGTTTTTGAAAGAAATCAACATGAAGATGTACGACGGTGCTGGCTACCCATATGCACAAAAAAAAAAAAAAAAAAACTAATCCCATGAATTCAAACAACAGGTCCGGACATACAGCAGACAATCTGCGCAGCCCCGAGCGGCCTACTGTGGAGTCCCGAAGCCCTCGCAGGCCCTGCCCATCGCAGACACCAAAGAAGAGACCAGACGTACTGGCGCTGATCCCGCTCCTAACATCAAACCAAGGCAGTGAGGCATGGAGGCTGCGAACTGGATGGGGACAGTTTGAATTGCCGTCAATGACACTCCCCTGCCCCCTGAGACGCCGGAACAACCTCCGGACACAGGAACTGCGAAAGTCACCTGAAGACACCCCCACCTGCTGAGCGTAGACCAGAACACGCTTGGCTCTCCAATTTCCCTCACGGACACCGCTATACGGACCCGCAAGGAATAAGGATCCTACACCGCCTATGCCAGCGGATGACGGAGAGGAGCCACAGCCACCACGAGAGCGAGAAAATGGCTGGGTGGAGGGGGAAAGACTATCCAGACGGACATGTGCCAAGGCGGGCAAGTGACAATCATGAGGCCCCTGGGGCCTTAACATCCCACACCCTGCCCGCTACAAGGCGTAACTGGGCAATCCATTCCATTGTTGACCGTGGGGGTTAGCAGGCATTTGCAGGAACAATAGCTGGTACACCGTACCGAAAGCTTGAACGGAGAAGCCACAAGGGCAAATACTGTGCTACACGTGTCACCTCGACACACCTTGTCCTCACATAGCCTGCGTGCTCATAGTGATATGCAAATATTCACCGCACTGGAGCCCACCAGGGGGTTGGGGGGGGGGGGTTCAATGAGAGCATACATTTCTACATCTGTCTGGGAACACCAGCTCTCTATTGTACAGACCGCTGTGTCCAGGCTCGGGGCTCAATCTATGGAGTAACACAGAAACAATAATGTTCTGGACCAAGGCGGGCGCGCGTTCTGCAGCAGCACAAACAATCAACCAGCCCGAGCAACCAAACAATGGCATGTGAAACACTGGAACAACAAAAGGATACCAGACAAATCCCCGGCCCCCATCAGGGTTAACACTGTGCACAATCGGAGCAAGAGAGATACCTGCATGGACTGCATGGGCATCACCCAGGTCTACATATCACCTGGCCACGCACTGAAAGAGCGCAACACAACATGCTGCAAACAGCATTCACAAAAGCGCATTAGTTACGCTTTAGGGGCAAGCCACAGGCTCACTGCCACTAGCAGAGACACAAACTTAATGTCACGAAGCAAGAGTAACACGGTCGAAGAGGCATGATATACACCTATGAAACACTGATGTAATTTAACCCCCCCCCCCCACCCTACATACCACGCTCAGGTATGCGCTCTACAAATCCAAATACCACGCCAGACCCAAACTCCGCACAGAGATAAAGGACACATCTGCAGAAGTGTCCACAAGTTCCTCGCCACCACACGACGCAGGGCCTGAGAAGTGGCCAAGAAAGGGGGAACAATAGACAGATCCACAAACCCTATCGCTAAGGCAAACACCATGAGCAGCAATGGCTCAGACCATGCAGTATCTCCCTCGTCACCAACGACATCAACCCCTATGGACCTACAGGCGGTTTTCACATCTATGCAACAGGGTTTTGCCGCTCTAAATGACAAGCTTGAAGGCATTAATACTAATGTCACATCGATCCGGAATCAGCTCGAAAAGGCTACCAGCCGCATTACTGAAGCAGAAACAAGGATCAGCACGACAGAAGACACGCTTGAAGCATTGCGAAACACAGTGACCGATATGGCCAAAGATTTGGGAACTGTTAAGACCTGGAAGCGAGATCTTGACGCAACAACATACGTATAGTAGGAGTACCGGAAGATGCACTAAAGGGCCCAACGGAGCTAGCCGTTGAAGGACTGCTCAAGGAATTGCTCGGAGACCCCAGTTGGTCTGCAATGTTTGTCGTTGAACGTGCACACAGATCACTCGCCCCACGTCCGAAACCAGGTGCCTACCCGAGGCCGATAATAGCGAGACTTATGAACTACAGAGACCTGGCACTTGGAGCGACAAACAGGAATTAAGAATGGGATCTAACGTGATTCATATATTCCCCCCCGACTACACCTCGCAGTCCAGCAAGAAAGGCGGTCATTCACAGGGGTTAAAAAGATGCTCAGAGAAAGCATGATACCCTATGCAATTCTGTAAACAGCCAGACTTTGCATGCAATACAAAAATAAGACTTTTTTTTTACATTCCTGGAGGAGGCAGACAACTTTGTGAAGGCGAACATACCTCTACCTGATAAGCAGAAGCCCAGAGGTGATGATGGTACCACAAATCGCTCCCCGATGAACGTACCAGACATGTGTGGATAACCAGCTATCGCAGGGACTTGGAACTATGAACACAAAGTTATATTTGATGCTGTTCCCGGAGGATATCAGTTTCCTGTGACAACTAGCCAGCACATCACTAATTGTCTTGTTTCAATATGTGTACTGGTAACGTATTTAAGATAGGAAATTATGTGGCCCCCGGGTCTTGGCTGCCACTGAAGCGGCCCCCCACATGCAAATGCATGAGTTTGTTAATTGGGTGAGGGGGAAGGAGTAGAGTGATACGCATAGTTGAATTTCAGGGAACTATGAGGGGGGTGGGGGAGGAGAGAGTGATGTTTGGGGTGTTAAGACACCGGAGTATAAAGAAAGGAAAGAAGGAAATATATTGTATGACTGTCAAGAACACAGCAGAGAGGAGTTTGAATGCCTGTGAAAGCGAGGAAGGTGATGGTGTATGTCAATAGAATAGGAGCACGGATAACATACCTCCAAGAAAAGCATTTACTATGATACCAGGCCATAGATTGCACCGGGATGGGGGGGGGGACCACTGATATTACATGTCCTACTTAACAAGAGCCCAGGGGGTGGGGCGGTTTATGATACTAATACATAAAACATTACCATTTACCCATCACACAACAGAGAGTGACCCAAATGGCGGATACGTGATAGTGCATGTGGCAACACTGAAATCCTACTCATCAACATATACGGCCCCAATATTCGTGATCGCGAATATTACACTGCAGTCTTTCAGAAATGCGCTAAATACCCAACGCCCCACATTATTTGTGGGTGGACTTCAACACAATACTTGATATGGACTGTACAACGAGCACCCCTAAACCACTGACCAACGCAGTCCATGTAATACGCACACATATAGGGCTTGGCCTGAAAGACGCCTGGCGATCACTACATGGGTCACAACAAGCATACACCTTCTACTCATCTGCCCACAACATACACTTCAGGGTCGACTAATGGCTGTTATCACAGGAGGGTCTTGGGCTGGGTATCAGAGACTACAATATTACTCGACTACTCACCGTTACTCCTCTCGTTGACTATCCCCAGAGTTGCCCCACAGAGACCCCATAGCGCTTCAAAACCACCACATTGGCTGACCCGGTATACAAAACCAGCTTGACACAACAAATCACAGAATTCTTCAAAAATAACGATGGATCAGTCCCCAGTCAGGCAGTCCTATGGCAAGCATTTAAGGCCTATATTAGAGGCACCGCCATGTCCACAGAACTGGGAATACTCAAAGACATACAGAGGGATCTGGGGAGAAGAGAAGAAGCGATAGCCAAGCTTCCAGAACAATATGTGATGGCTCCAACGGTGCAGACTGCAGCTGCAATTAAGGCACAGCTAGAGGAATTCCAGGCAGCGGCAGACCGTGAACTGCACTATTTTGACAGGCCAGCTACCGCAAGGAAGTATGGTGAACAAGAAAGACACAGTAAATTGCTGGCACAGACGGTATGGGGAAAGGGGGGGTGGGGGGGAGCCCGAATATACCATGTATAACCGTGAGGACAGAGTCGTGGTCACGGACCAGAGGGAAATAGGTGAACTCTTGACTTCTACACCAAATTGTACTCCCCCCCTCACCCCCCAAAAGCACCACCAGAGAAGGGGAAATAGCCAGGTAACTGTCTAAGATACCCACTCTGATCTGAAACCAGAGACACCCTGGACAAACCACTGACCAAGATAAAGGAGGCCATAAAGGTCCTTCCGGGCAGGAAGGCCCCAGGCTCGGACGCGCTAGGAGCGCAATTCTATAAAGGAGTTCGCAAAGATATTAGCACCCTGCCTCCACGTGGTTTGGACCAAGGCACTTGAAACAGGCAAACTACCGGACACAACCTGCAAAGCGGTCATAACCCTGCCGCTCAAACCAGGGAAATGACCCAAAGAATGCAGATCCTATCGCCCACTATACCTCATAAATACTGATGCAAAGATATTTGTGAAGATACTGGCCATGCGCCTGAACCCCCTACCATGAAGGCCAAGCAGGATTTGTATTGGGCAGGTCCACAGCCTCTAATGTCCACCGTTGCTTTAATATACTAGCTAAGATCCCTAGAGACACTGAGGGGGTAGCATTGGCGTTAGACATGCAAAAGGCCTTTGACACCGTACACGGGCCCTTCCTGTTCAGAGTCTTAAACAGCTACGGATTCGGCCTGAATTTTATAACTTGGGTCTGTATACTTTACACGCAACCCTAGAGTGTGCGTGAATGGGACATCAGCAAAAGCTAGCTGAGGGCACACGACAAGGCTGCCCGCTGTCCCCACTGTTGTCCGCCTTGGTGATTGAACCATTGGCCGACTTACTGAGGACAAGATGCAGCAAAGCAGGGATACCGCTTGCCATCAAAACAGAGATTAGAACTCTCTACACCGATGACATAATGCTATACGTGAAGGACCTGGAGACTAACCTGAGGAGGGTGCTGAATGTGGTCCGGGAATTCGGAGAATATTCAGGTCTAAGGTTGAATGCGGCCAAGTCCGAAATGTTCCTATCATCAGAGGCAACCAGACAACCCACAGAACTGCAGGTACTCAAATGGGCACCCCAATTGGTGCAATATCTAGGAGTCAAGATTATGGTGCGCTCACAGACAATCTCTGTGCTAAACTAAACCGATGGAACCAGCACCCGATCTCAGTAATGGGTCAACATTGATCAAAATGATTATACTCCCCAAACTGTTCTATTTGTTCAGCACAGTCCCAGTGTGGCCGGACAGATCCTGCTTTACCCAAATCCAAGGTGCAGTGAAGTATATCCCTTGTTACTTTTTCTGGTTTGATCATTCTCAAGACGTTCCCGGTCTACTGTTATCCGATGGTGGGAAACTGCTCCCAAATACGTCGCCTGAATTTGTTCATCTGGATATTCCGATCGGTAAAGATCTGAATAAAAGGCATGGTTTCCGTTATTGTATTCCCCTACAGATGTTTGGATCGACTGAATAGTTTGCAAAGCTAATCTTTGGTGCAATTGTCTGGCACAATTAGCTTTGACATAATAAATCTGCCAAAGATAGAGGGGATTTTTCGGCCTCTATTGTTTGAAGCAGGTTTAACTTGCCCTTTACTTTTCTATGTGCTTTTTGAATGGTGGGGCCTCTTTTTGTTTCCATTTCCCCCCCCCCCATTATCTGTTGGAGTTCCTGCTCCAACTCTATTTCTAACACCATTTTTTGTTTCCTATTGTAGGCAGCCACTACTATGAAGACTCTGAAAATTGTTGCTTTAAACCCACCCCAGGTTATATTTTCTTATGTGTCTTGCCACAGATTAAATTCAAAGAACTCTGCAATTTTGCTATCAATTTTACCCTTTATTACCGAATCCTGCAGAATTTCAGATGAGAATCGCCAGGTCCATACCCTCTGGATTGCCCCTACAATATTTAGATCTAAAATCAAGAGGTACATGGTCCAAAAGCATGATTGCCCGACAAGTGATTGGGTGACCCTTCCAATGAGTGATTTCGAAAACCCAAGCATAATCACTATGGGAAAATGACCTGTGTACATGTAATGGCTATATCCTTTCATTTCCCCCATTAATGTTGGGCAGACATCCACCAGGGTTAAGTTTGCACATTTTAGAGGGTGCCAGTTGCGACGAATGGGTAACCGCACTCCGATCACTCAAGGGGTCCCAAGCCAAGTTGAAAACCCCCAGCAAAATGACCCCCCCCCCTCACTAAAAGTTTACAACAACATTATAACTGTTTCAAAAAGCCTTCGTGGCTAGTATTGTGAGCATAGATCGAAGCACAGTAATCCTCTTTGGACCTATTCCCAATGTTGTAAAAAGACAGCGTCCCTCTGTGTATTTTTGTTCTTAGCACCTTCACCGCATTTGCCTGTAACACTGCTGGCTATCGTCACAGACGAAATTTGTATCTATCTGCAAGACAAATATGCGTTTCTTGAAGCACCACCACGTCCAGTTAGCGACACCCCTTCCTGCGTTGCCGGCGCATTTAGACCCCCAATATATTTAGCAGCTTATATATCACATGCCAGAAATATCACCTACTGCCCCCTCCTTGGCCACCCCACCTTCTCACGCTCATTCACTCGTTAACCGGTGGTTTAACCCCCCCGAACCTCAGATTTCCCCACCCACCACCCCTTCCTGCATCAACACACGCATCCTCCCCACATAGACTCACACACGCAGAGTCCAAAACTCACCTCCGACTACTCCGCCGAGGCTCACGGAGCCCGTCATCCCCTGCGCGCATTTCTGTGCGGCAGGGGTTTGACAAGTATGACAGTTCGATTTAAGACCGCTCTGTGCAGACATGGTGGTCTTTCTAAATCGACCCTACTCCCATAAGTACAGTGAAAAAGATCTTTTCACTTAAATACCAACGATCCATCTCAAAAAGGAGCCTGAATCTTTATTGTATGTCACGTTTTCAAAAATGAAAAGCCTCAACAAAAAAAATGATTTCAAATGGCAACACCACATGCACAGATTTAAACCAAACATGTGAAAATAAATGGGGGGAAAAACGCCAATGCAAAAGAAAATGGGACAGAAATACTGTGTGGGAAAAATAGAAGTCTCCAAAAGATAACAAGCAAAGACCACATGCAAGATTCAAAAGGAGCCATGTGAAAAGCATGGGTGGGAAAAAAGCCCCTCGCAGAAATTGGTCAGAAATACTGGTTGGATTAAATAAAATTAATAAATACACATTAATCCAAGTCTCAAAAAAATGTGTCAGATCGTGATGTCCTAGCTCGAATTAATTTCTGAAGTGTGATCCTGGACAAGCCCACAGATGGCAGCGAAAACCACACCTGGATGCACATTGCACAGGGACGATATAAACCTTCAGCACTTCTACTCAACCAATGATACATAGGTAAAAGAAATACTTGCCTGCCTGCGTGACTGGGTCAAGTGCTTCACTGGATTTTTCTTGCTGGGACACAGGTAGTTGGGTTAATACACTTGGAGCAATGATACTGAAATTAAAACGAAGGTTAGTCAAGGATTACATGGGTCTACCTAAGACTTCAAAATTAAGATTAGATGAGCAGGGGCTAAACCCAGCAGGCATCAGCTAGTAAGTAGGACCTAACGCTTCAAAACAGGAAAGAGTACACAGTGCACTGTAAATTCAACTCCCACACGAGACATGAACTTTCAGTACCTCCCCCAATGAGAAAGGACTCCCACATAAAGGAGCAGCCTCAAAAATAGGTTTGAAATCCCAATTGTGACTCCTAACTATACCTTTAAAATTGCCCCACCTTCACCCACAGCAAAATACAGTTACAAAAAAAAAAAAAGGGCCTCCTTACCTTTGGCAAGTCCTACTACAGATGTCAGGATTTTTTATGGTGCCATTTGATGGTGCCACTGCTGCTCAGGACTTTGCTGTCCTAAACGGGATGATATGATAGAGCCAATGTGTGTTCCTGCAATTGAAAAAGCACAATAAAAATATTATGGATGTACCAGATTGACCATACCAATATTTGAGCACTACACTCTGCCAGTCAGCGCACATCCTCCCCCACATACAAAAGGTACCTAGCGTGCAGAGTCCTAATGTGAAATCTCCAAAGTTCCCTATAGGCCAGTCCACCCCAGCTGGCAGAGAGAACAGAGCACTGGAGAGCACATACCTGAAAACGTGACATACTAGTCACGAGAGACAAAAAAAATGTTAGAGCAAGAGAAAAGGAGCATCAGCTGGTTAGATTTTACCCTTTCTATTCCCTGCCTATAAAACAAGTCCAGCCTGCTGGCATCCCAATCATTTATCTACATATCTTACATAGAATCCGACACAGTAGTGCTTAATCCACCAAGCTAACTCTCGGAAACATCGAGTAATAGCCATTTAGCTTTTACTGCAGTTCGGCGAGTGCTGAAGTAGAAGCAGACTCTGCTGCCGTGCCAGAAACGAGGGCCCCTTGCTTCTCTGCAACTTATAATGCCCCATTCAGCAGAAGGACTGGCTCGCACAGCAGGAAAATAAACATGAATTCCACTTTACATCACTTCTATGGAATTGGTGCACCCAAAGTACTGTTGGCAAGCCAGTCATTTTTAGTACATCAAGGGATGCATAGTCTCAGTCTATAGTAGATGGCTACCGGAGTAGCTCAGCAGGTCGACCCTTGCCGAGATGTTATATATGCAAAACTATCGAATTACTTTTTGCAATACTTATAAAAAAGGAACTGCTATAAAATGTGTTTGGCCAGGGGATGGGTTGGGGTATTTCTACCTCTAATGAAAATCAAAAGTTGGCACCCATGAACCCACAGTTTAATTTCTTAATAACTGCCGTCAGCATAATAGAAGCATTTATTTGGGTTTAACCAGTTTGACAAACATAACATCTTTATAAATATAGGCTGTGATAAAACACAAAGCAAGGGCCACACAAATTACAGAGTATTGGTTTGGTGCTCCAAATAAAATTAAAACTTGTCAAAGAAAACTAGCAAATGCAATAATGTGCCGAGCAGGTACAATGCCTGCTTTCAACAGTTATGCCTCCCTCTCCCCACCCCAGTGATGTTCATGGCCTATTGATTCCCAAGAAAACAAATGGGATGAGCAAACAAGAGCCAGAAAATGCCGCCCCACAGATAAAGACCTCTGCCTACAGTATCGCTAGCTTTAAGGCGAGATTCTCAATTGTTATCTTGCTGGCAAGACTACGTAGGTACCTGCATTTTCTAGCATAGTGCACATGAACATGCAAGCATATTGTCAGTGAGACAACACAGGGAAATGAAGGAATTCTGTCCTATGCAGCTGGCAGCCAAATTTGCAACAAAAACTAATCTGCCCTGAAATTCCCCCGCCGTGCGCGGCCATACATCACTTCTGTTTGATGGGAGGAGGAGGGGGGGGGGGGGGCGAATTGGGGTAATATTTAGTAGTCAAGATGACACACAAAGATCCGCTGTTGTTCATCCAAAATCAAAATAGGAAAAACAAACCCACCGGCGCCTAAATATACCTGGCGCTTCAACACTTTCGAGATGCATAAGCGCCTTATAAAATTACACTATAAAAATAAAAAATACCTGCCGGTGCACGGCGTAGAATCCTCTTTCCAGTTCCCCCATGATTTGCATCCTAAGCACGTACACGTCCTACCTGAAAACGTCACGGCGATTTAACGCATTTCAGGAATACGTGAAAACGTCATCACGACTTAAAGGCATTTTATAAAGTGTCTGCAAACTTTTAAACAAACACACACTGCTGTCGGTCTGATAGGACTTTAAGTGGGTGTTTCAATTGATAATGAAAGCAACACAAGGTCTCCCTTTACCAAACGCTACTTTTCGGTTTTCAGGCAGCATCAGGTCAGTGCATGTGATCCAACTAGTGTAGTGAATTGTTTTGCATTTCTTTTAGCATCCATTAGCTTAGATCGTTCTCACCCCTTGGTTGTTATATTGGTAAGAGGAGCCCTTTTGCAACCTCTGGAAATGCACGTTGAAGAGGCTGCAGCTGAAGCTGTAATTCGTTGAATTGTACTTATCAAATGGTGAAATTAAAAATGGTAGCTTCGTGACTTTCTAAACGTCTGGTTTTTGAAATTACACAGGGCAGCCTGTCGTTGTTGGTATCGTAGACCCTAGACACAGTAGCTGCCCAGTTCAGGCACTAACATGCTATATATATTTATTATATGTGGATAATAACTGCAGGCTCAATAGTGGCTGCAGACACATAAACAACACCACGATGAATATCAGAAGACACTACCTTTTCTACGACCATAGCATTTTTTGGATGGAGCGAATGAGTGCAGACACAATACCTACTCTGGAGCTAATGACTTCCGATTCAGTACGTCGTACATGCTCGTCGGCTACATCTGACAATACCTGCCCTGGGGCAAATCATTACAGACCAGTACCCGATCTGGGCTACCAATTACAGAGACAGTACCTCCCCTGTAACTAATGACTTTTGGCACAGTAGCTGCAAATTCGTCATATGTGACAGAATACCTGAATGATGGCATGCACAGTACGTACTCTGGGGCTAACTATTCCAGTCACAGTATCTGCTCTGAAACACAATAACTGCTCATGAGCAAATCTGGAGGTAATGAGTGCAGAAACAGTACACACTCCATGCACCCTTTCCTTCTCGTGTGTCCTTTTCCCATTCCTAATTCCCCTCTGACACCTCGAACCACACTCTCTAAAATGAACGAACAGCGTAAAGAAGTGATCATTAGGGCTAAACCATTGTCTCGATTTTCAAGGCGTGTTTGGTGAAAGTGATGGGATGCGCATTCGCTTCACTTGTGCCAAAAAGATGGCGAACCGTGCACAAAGGACATTTAAATGTGTGCATCATAGTTGTGCACATCGAGGTGCTCTTTTCCTATCAAATGCACAACTATGCAAGGCAGAGGGTGGAAAGGGGATTCTGGGCATTTTCAAGTAAATCCCGATTTTCAAAAGAGGTGCACTTTTCAAAGCACAGAGAAAAAAACATTTCCCTGTGTCTTTTTGGAACAGGAGCAGGGGGATATAAAATGTATGGGAAGGTCACTTCTGCGCCTCTCATGCAATGACTGAGTGAATGCTGTGTGTGAATAAGCCAGTGAATGTTGAGTCAAAGAATGTGTGTGTTTGTGCTGGGCTAGGGAGTTGATTTTGTCTTATGAGGGCAGCACAGTAACCATGCACTTTTTGTTTTAAATCTATTTTATTGCCATTTTCAACAGTAAGAACACGTGTAATCCTCCTCCCCATCCCTTCTCGCCCCCACCTTGTCCCCTTCCCCCTTGATCCCAATACATGTAACCAACAACGCACCTATTCCTGCCCCACCCAAATCCCTCCGCCCGCGCTCATAAACTCTGCAGATGGCTCCCGGTCCCAAGTTTCTGTTAGTGGCCAATTCTCTCGCCAGCCGTTGTATGGGCCCTTGCACCATTTCAGGAACTCTTTCTCCCCACCCCCATAGTCCTCGCTTCCCCTAGAAACTTCATCCATATCTCCTACCAGCTTCCTGTGAAGACGCCCTCCCCAAGTGGAGCCAGTACTCGCACCAACCCCAGCAATGTCATTTTCCTCGGACACCTTGCAGCCCACGAGTCCTGCTGCTGGTAATGCAGGATAATGTCCCAGTCTGAGAGAAACCTTTGGTGATCCCCTTGAATTGAATAGGTCACCCACTTCAGTGCACAAAGTTCCAGATTTTAATAACTGTACGGAATGCATGGTATCAATAGTAAGACAGACACAAGCAATCACAGTTCAATGGTTTTTATTGAACTTCAAAAAGGGTTTGATAAACCCCTATCTAATCCTAAATCTATAGATGGGAGCAAGCTACAATCATCATATAGTAATAACTGCATACTAGTGGTGTCTTGTCAAAATAAAAGGGCTTACACTAATAAACCTATTGCCAATCCTTACCTCTAAATACAAATAGCGTGGGCAATAATCTTATGACAAGAAAGAATTGTTCAAAATGAGATGTTAGGATGTTCAGGCCGTTGGCCTCCCTTCCTCAAGTTTTCGGCACAGGGCAAGGCAGTTCACTGGAGCATAACCCAGACTCTGGCTTCTTGAGCATGAGTGTACAGTTCAATCATTAGCATCAGGGCCTTCGGTGTACAAGTCTCCTTGCTTCCCAAAGTCTCTTCACTCAGAGGGCCTGATGCAACCAAATAAAAAACAAGTTTTTTTCCACTTTAGATTTTCACAAGTATTCACTTCGGGTGATTCACTATTCACCCCTGATCCCCTCATCCGGGCTGAGATCCCTTTGACACAATGTTCGTAGGATATTCGATTCACCGTTCACCCCAGATCCCCCTCTGCCGGGTTCAGATCCCTTTTAACACAATTATTCTTCCTCAGCCGGGATATAACATTTGTCACCTTTTAGTTGGATACCTAACAGAGATTTTCAAATGAGCACCCACGTGATGCCAGCACACTCTGCCTACGGTATCGTATCTTAGCTTATTCTGTTACTTGTCGGCTGCTATATTTCCATCACTTTCTCCATACACTTCATGCACTGTTCTCTTGAATTTCCTTTATACAATGTTGCTGCTTGCAACCTTGGTTTCCACGCAGACCAGTCTGGTATCAGTCTCCCCACCTCACCAGCTGTGCTGACTACACTGGTGCTGCTTTGTTGTAGGAGCCAAGGACCGTACCATGGCGGAAAGCGCTTCTCCCCACCTAGACCGTCGACACGGGAGAGCCTTGGGTATCTCTGACACACAATTCAGGACGTCTCAGCTTTGACCCTAGGTCTTACGTTTTCTATTCCCGAAGGCTCATGAAAGATAGTCTTTCGGTGAAAAGGTCAAGGGCACTTTCCTCTTTGGTCTTGCTGTCTTCCGCCTTGTATTAAGCTGCCATCTTGGAACTGCTGCTTCCTCATGTGGTTTGCCTTACTCGGAGTGTGCTTTCGTGCTTCGCCTTTTATCCATGTGGGGAAGTGTGATGGAAGTCGGGTGTGTGTAATGATCAGTAATTGCCTGACCCTGCTTGACCAGGGTAGTGGGACACATTAGGTATACGGCTCGGGTATTAGTCTGTTTTCTCTCACAGTGAGCTGTCGTGAGAAATTGTTCATGTTGGAAAATGGAGGGGGGTTGAGTTCTTGGGTATCCTACCTGGTAGGATGGGATAAAGGTGTTACCGCGTCTCCCTACCCAGTGTCCCACTTCCACTCCCCAAAGACCCATCATCCCAGTGATCCTCCCGCACTGGTCCACCCCCAGGAACTGGATCCAAAAGCGATGGCTGTGTCCTGGCCACCTGGATGACAGATCCCTGGGGACTATCGAGTGAGATACCTTCAGGTTTCTTACATAACCCATTCGTGTTCTGTGGGGGCAGCTTTTTGTTTCCATTTGTGTGCCAACTCAAGCATTGCCACCACTATCAGGATGATGTATGTCTTTCTTTAAGCTTAAAAGAGTAGATTTTCCAGAACCCACACCCATTCCAAGCATGGCCATTCCTATGTTGTCTGGCATTTGACTCCCAAAAATACTATTCATTGCTGCATGGATCATGTCTCAATAAGGCTGAATGACTGGCATTCCCACCAGATATGCTTCCACAATCCCAGTTCCCCATATTCCCTCCAGCAGAGCGCTGACACAGTTGGATAGCATTTGTCATTTTTCTGTGCTGAGATGCCTTTGGACCATTCTCTTAACACGCATCTCCTGAATCTGGATAGCCCGCGTGAGCTTGGGGATATCTGGCCATAACTGAGTCCAAAGTTCCCCCTCCAGCGGCTGCCCCACTGCAGTTTAACACTGCTCCATACAGTGCCATGCCTGGCTCATTGACCCTTCTACTATAATCCCATATAACATTCCTACCAAATTCCTGTCCCCATATCCATCGTTATGACCCTTTCAAAGGGCGTGAGATCCCTGGTGGCCACTGACCTAACCATTGGGTTCATAAGCCAGTGCCTCAGTTGAGACTAGCGATACCTCTCCTCCTCATCTAGCCCGAAGTCCTGCTTGCTCTGTGCAAAGGATTTAATGTCCTGACCCAAGAACATGTCACTTAGTTTGATGCACCCTGCCGCCTCCCACCCATTGAATGTGCCCCTTTCCATACCCAGTGTGAACTGGGGATTCCTAAACAGCGACCTCAGGGGGGAGGGGAAGTTCACCCTCCACACCAGCTCATCCCATGATTCCCCCACTAGGGCCCCTATCCTGCTAGGGTACATGTTTGCAGGTCTGTCCCCCTTGGGTCGCCACAACGCCTCTTCCAGCGGTGAGCCCACCACTGCTTTGTCCATTCGACACCAGACCTTCCTGTGATCTCCTCATAACCAATACTGGATCACTCTGATTTGAGCTGCAAGGAAATGGAGGCAGAATATTGGTGTTTACAGCCCTCCCTTGCTGCTGGGAGCTATTGGCATCTGCATAGCTACCCTGCGTCTCTTGCGGTTCCAAATAAATGACGGACATATTTTGAAGAGTCCTGAAGAAACCTTGGGGAACCCCCACTGGCAGGGCTGTGAAATAGAACAGGATTTTTGGCAAAATCACCATTTTAAGGGCATTTATCCTCACCATGCAGGATATTGATAAGGGCACCCATTCTGCCAGCCAGAAGCCGGTGCAGCTTTTCTGCTAAAAGCGGGTAGTTGGCACGGTAAACGGCACCCAGAGAACCAGTAATATGGACCCCCAAATATCTAATGCTGGTTTCTGCCCATCTATAGAGTACTATACCCCGCAATTCCTGAACCTTTTCTGAGGGGGTGGTTACATTTAATCTGACTTGTGGACATTTATTTTTAACCCGGTCACCTCCCCAAAGAGAAGAAGTTCCTGCAAAATCCCTGGGATTGAGGTTTCTGGTTCTGTGATCAAGAGGAGCATGTAATCAGCAAATGCTGCGACTCTATGCTCCTCACCCTCAAAGGAAATCCCCCCTAATATCCGGGGAGGTCCTAATGCTGGCCAAGATCGGCTCCAGGTGGATGGCATATAAGAGCAGTGAGAGCGGGCAACCCTGCTTAGTGCCTCGTGAGACCGTGATCCTCTGGGAAAGTTGGCAGTTGATTGCCAGGCGCAAGAAGGGTGTTGGGATCTTAGCTCTTACAATTCAAAGACATTTAGAACCAAATCCCATAATCTCCATGGTATGGAAGAGGAATGGCCATTTGACCTGATCGAATGCCTTCTCGGCATCCAATGCTAGTGTAAGTTCAGATGACAGATTCGCCAAAATGTTATCCAAGGTCTGCCTATGCCTAATAATAAATCCTGACTGGTCGGGATCAATCTTGGTGTCTAGATTAATACGGGCAATCGGCCGTTCCGAACCGCATAGAGTGACATCTTTACCCTGCTTTGGGAGCAGCACAACCTTGGCTTCTTCCATTGTCTGGGTGATACACCCTGTCCCATCCCAAAAGAGTTGAAGAGCTGGACTAAGCGCCGTATCAGTGCCTCACAAAAGGTTTTGTAGAAACACTTTGGAAAGCCGTCCGGGCGGGGGGCCTTTCCTGATGGCAAGGCAGCTATAGCCACCCTTCTTCAGGAGTAATGTCTCCCTCAAGTTCTTCCTGTTCTTGAGGAGTGATCTTAGGGAGAGGGCACCAGGACAGGTATTCCCTTTGAGCTCCCTCCTCAAGGGAATCTGATGTGTACAGGTATGAATAATATTCTGTGAAGACCTAAATTATGTCAGGTAGAGCAGTGCTTTCTTGCCCCCCCCGCTTTTATTTTAAGGATTGTCCTCAACGCTTCTATTTTCCTAATAAACCTCGCTAACAGTCGATCCGCCTTATTGGCTTTGACATAATACCTATGTTGGAGGTAGAGCAGTGAACGCTCTGCAGCTCTAGTCTGCAAAAAATCCAATTGCTCCCTAATCGGCATACTGCCCACTTTATTTGCCACTTGAGCCATTATAAGTTTAGCTTCCAGTTCCTCCTGTAAGAGTCCTCATTGTTTGTCCCTCTGGCACTTCATCACAATGAGTTGACCCCCCCTCAGCGTAGCGTTGAACGCCTCCCACACCATCTGGTCATGTACACCCTCTGTTGTGTTAAGTGCAAAGTAATCCACAATGTTATTCTTTATGTCCTCATATAGGACTCCATGCTTAAGGATGTGGCTAGGGAACTTCTACTGCCATAGGCCTGGTTCGTTCTGCCCCATATTGAAGGTAATCGTTATGGGCCCATCGTCTGACCGGGCGATCACTCCTAGCTCTATTCCTGTAACCCTACCAAATAGTGACCTTGAAATCCAGGAGTAATCTATCCTTGAGAAGGATCTATGAACGTGGGAATAAAATGTGTAGCCCCCACCCATCAGCTCCCTCCAGCCATCTACCAATGCCAATTGGGCCATGTGTTCGTTCAAGCAGGCAGATGTCGCCACCTGGTTGTGGAACACCCTTGCGCTCCTGTCTTCTCTTGGGTCCCACGCCAGATTAAAGTCACTTATCCATATTATCTGCCCATCTCAATTGCAGAAATATTTGTCTGATAACGGCTTGCAAATTAACTCCCAGAAAACTAACATCATAACTCTTGGTCCACGTGATCGTCATTGCGTCCCTATATTTAAATGGCATCTCTCCAATCAATCTCTTTCTATGATCAATGAGGTTTGCTACTTGGGAGTTCGAATTAATAACAGCAAAGTTGATCAAACCCGTCAGAAAGAAAGACTGACGTCCCTAATCACGCAAGACCGAAATCATTCACAAAAGACTTGGTGAACTCTCCTTGGTGCCCTTACTTACATACTGCACTAAGTCTCACCAGTGCTTTTACATGGAACAGAAGGGTGCATTTCTACTCCATGGGAACTCTGGCCAACCCACAAAGGGTCCTTTTGGAGAAAATTCTTAATCTATCAAACATAATTCCTGCAGTGGTCATACGGTACAAATTGGGACTAATATCAATCTTTGCAAGATCACAATGGAAATCTTTGTCCCTCTACCGCAAGCGCATACTTGCCCCCTCGACAAAGCTGTCGAATGCTCAATTTAGCATTGTCTAATGGCACAGAGACCTTACTGGACAATTGGCTCAACAGCTTCTGAGGTTTACTGACCGACTACTCCGGTCCTGATGAACTAGTTTGCAATAAAAAAAATATATTTTTATTACATTTTTTAAACAACATACCACACAACTGCACAGAGGTACACGTTATCACATTATCTCATATAATCCAGTTTCCTCTTCTAAACCTAACTCCTCCTACCCCAACACAGCCTGCGCACAGTACCTTAAGGATGTACTTACCGAATTACACTGCCTCTGCCTCCCCCACCGTAGTCTGGATGGCAGCTTCACCATCATCCCACGTAAACAATGTCACAGTTAGAGCAATCCATCTTTGAATGTCCATTCCCATTTCTAGATTTTGTTCCCCCTAGACATTGTCCCACACTCCAGTTTCTGCTGTAGCCTATTTTTTCGAATCCCCCCCAACATCTCGTAACACTCGGTTCCTTCGCATTTTTCCACTTGATAGCAATGCTGCATTTGGCTAATATATACATCAGATCTTTAATCTTATTCAACGTTTATCCTTCACAATCCTTTTATATCGGCCCAGCATACAGGCTTCCGGGGTCTGTATGTCTAGTTCAATACCACCTTTCGCTGCTTCATGCGCCACCCCTCTCCAAAACACCTGCACAATCGGGCAACCCCAAAACATATGTGTAAGACCTGCCTCTTATAGACTACATCGAGGACACTCCTGTTTGTTAGCACCCTTACATTTAGAAAATAGCAGCTGGCGTGTGGTATGCTCTCTGCATAATGTACAGTTGTAATCTGTCGTTTCTAGAGACTTTCTTAGGGTACATTATGCTTTCCCATTCCTCATCCCCAAACGTTTTTCCTAGTTCCCTTTCCCATCTCGCCTTACATTTCAAGTCCTCCTTCGAGCTATGTCCTATCAATATTTCGTAAATCCTTGAGATGGCATGTCCTCCCTCCGCTATAGTAAACAATAACTCTATTTCCTCACTCCCACTGGTCTCTTCAGTGCTGTTCGGCCATCTATTTTTCATCAGCCTTATCAATGCATTGTGCAACAGAAACTGACCACTATTTATACCCATGCTCTCCTGCAGTTCGGTAAACTTCATCAATCCCTTTTCGTTCCTCAGGTCTCCAACCGTAGCTATACCGCATAGTTCCCATTGTCATTGCACCACTGAGCCACCACCTGGCATACCCTCCATAATCGCTGCTACGGGGGTCTGTGGAGAGAGTGGATCTTCTGATCCCATGACTTTGCAGGTCTTGTTCCAAATCTGGATGCCTATTGTTACCAAGTATGGAAATCCCTTTTGTTCTCTGGCGGGTATCCAAAATATGTCTGTGAGGTATCTTTTTTTGGACACTTGGCTGCAAGAGTGCAGTTTCTGCTGTTGGGATCGTCTGCCATCCCTTGTACTACATTTTGTAGCTGGCAGGCCTGAAAGTACAGCTCGAAGTTTGAAATCTTCAGCCCACCATGTTCACAGGGCCTTTGTAGTACACCAAGTGCAACTGTGTCCCCCTTCTGCCACAGGAAGCCCCTACATACTTTTTCCAAATCCCGAAAGAATTGCCTTGGAATGTTGTACGGTACGTTCCCAAAGCAATGCATGAGCTGCGGCAGCGCCACCATTTGTAGCAGTGCTGCTCTTCCCATCAAGGACAGAGGTAACTTGCCCCAAAACTCCATTGAGTTCAACAGCCCATTTTTAGCCAATTCGTGTTCCCTTTTAGGATCATGATAATTGTTGATACCTAAGTACCTGAAGGAGGTCCTGCTCCATGGCAGGGGAAGGACCGACAGGTCTCTCTATGTCACTTTTAACATCTTTGCCAATGGGAACAGACATGACTTACTCTTGTTTATCCTGATTCCTGTTAGAGCCCCAAAGTTGTCTAGCACCTTCAGTATGTATTGCAGATTTGTGGCTGGGTTACTCAGGTATAGCAACATGTCATCCGCGTACATGGACACTATGTGCTGCACCCCTTTTACCTCAATGCCCAAATCGCTATATTCCTATCTCAAGTAGGCGGCTCGGGCTCCGCTACTATAATATACAGCATGGGGGACCGGGGGCTTCCTTCTCTCGTACCTCTATACAGTTGCCACTTGTCCGAATGTTTCCCTTCTAGACCCTGACCATTGGTTCATCTCCTTCACACCCAGAGGCAGCAGGTGAGTGCACCCCCCCAGGACCCTCCTGGGCCCTGGGGAGCAACATCTCGGCTTGTGTGGCTGACTCCCTGCCCCCGATCGCCATCCTGCTTCCCCTGCCTTTTTCCCGTGTCCCTTCTCCCTCCTCCCGCCTCCTGGCCCACCCCCTCCCGTGATTGGTGGAGCCTGACTCCTCGTTGGGCCTAGCGGCCGCAGTGCCCCCTGCCTGCCTCCTTCACACCCAGAGGCAGCAGGTGAGTGCACCCCCCCCCAGGACCGTCCTGGGCCTTGGGGAGCAACATCTCGGCCTGTGTGGCTGACTCCCTGCACCCGATCGCCATCCTGCTTCCCCTGCCTTTTTCCCGCGTCCCTCCTCCCGCCTCCTGGCCCACCCCCTCCCGTGATTGGTGGAGCCTGACTCCTCGTTGGGCCTAGCGGCCGCAGTGCCCCCTGCCTGCCTCCTTCACACCCAGAGGCAGCAGGTGAGTGCACCCCCCCCCAGGACGCTCCTGGGCCCTGGGGAGCAACACCTCGGCCTGTGTGGCTGACTCCCTGCTCCCGATCGCCATCCTGGTTCCCCTGCCTTTTTCCCGCGTCCCTTCTCCCACCTCCTGGCCCACCCCCTCCCGTGATTGGTGGAGCCGGACTCCTTGTTGGGCCTAGCGGCCGCAGTGCCCCCTGCCCGCCTCCTTCACACCCAGAGGCAGCAGGTGAGTGCACCCCCCCAGGACCCTCCTGGGCTCTGGGGAGCAACATCTCGGCCTGTGTGGCTGACCCCCTGCCCCCGATCGCCATCCTGCTTCCCCTGCCTTTTTCCCGCATCCCTTCTCCCTCCTCCCGCCTCCTGGCCCACCCCCTCCCGTGATTGGTGGAGCCTGACTCCTCGATGGGCCTAGCGGCCGCAGTGCCCGCTACCTGCCTCCTTCACACCCAGAGGCAGCAGGTGAGTGCACCCCCCCCCCCCAGGACCCTCCTGGGCCCTGGGGAGCATCATCTCGGCCTGTGTGGCTGACCCCCTGCCCCCGATCGCCATCCTGCTTCCCCTGCCTTTTTCCCGCGTCCCTCCTCCCGCCTCCTGGCCCACCCCCTCCCGTGATTGGTGGAGCCTGACTCCTCGTTGGGCCTAGCGGCCGCAGTGCCCCCTGCCTGCCTCCTTCACACCCAGAGGCAGCAGGTGAGTGCACCCCCCCCAGGACGCTCCTGGGCCCTGGGGAGCAACATCTCGGCCTTTGTGGCTGACTCCCTGCTCCCGATCGCCATCCTGGTTCCCCTGCCTTTTTCCCGCGTCCCTTCTCCCACCTCCTGGCCCACCCCCTCCCGTGATTGGTGGAGCCGGACTCCTTGTTGGGCCTAGCGGCCGCAGTGCCCCCTGCCCGCCTCCTTCACACCCAGAGGCAGCAGGTGAGTGCACCCCCCCCAGGACCCTCCTGGGCTCTGGGGAGCAACATCTCGGCCTGTGTGGCTGACCCCCTGCCCCCGATCGCCATCCTGCTTCCCCTGCCTTTTTCCCGCATCCCTTCTCCCTCCTCCCGCCTCCTGGCCCACCCCCTCCCGTGATTGGTGGAGCCTGACTCCTCGATGGGCCTAGCGGCCGCAGTGCCCACTGCCTACCTCCTTCACACCCAGAGGCAGCAGGTGAGTGCACCCCCCCGGGACCCTCCTGGGCCCTGGGGAGCATCATCTCGGCCTGTGTGGCTGACCCCCTGCCCCCGATCGCCATCCTGCTTTCCCTGCCTTTTTCCCACGTCCCTTCTCCCTCCTCCTGCCTCCTGGCCCACCCCCTCCCGTGTTTGGTGGAGCCTGACTCCTCGTTGGGCCTAGTGGCCGCAGTGCCCCCTGCCTGCCTCCTTCACACCCAGAGGGCAGCAGGTGAGTGCACCCCCCCCCCCAGGACCCTCCTGGGCCCTGGGGAGCAACATCTCGGCCTGTGTGGCTGACTCCCTGCCCCCGATCGCCATCCTGCTTCCCCTGCCTTTTTCCCGCGTCCCTCCTCCCGCCTCCTGGCCCACCCCCTCCCGTGATTGGTGGAGCCTGACTCCTCGTTGGGCCTAGCGGCCGCAGTGCCCCCTGCCTGCCTCCTTCACACCCAGAGGCAGCAGGCTTTTGTGGCTGACCCCATATCCAGAGGACTTTCTGATCCCCCAGCAGCCCGCTCCCACTCCGCACCCTCTTCCTTCTCTCCCTTCCCTCCCGCCTCCCAACCCGCTCAGGCCCGTTCTCATTGGTCCTCTCACCCTTCATCACTAATCCTCCCAGGGCAGCCCTCTGCCCGTGCAGCCCCCGGCTAAGGGCCCCAAGGCCAAGGGCGGCTCCAACAGAGGCGGCTCCAGGAAGTGTCAGCAGGTGTCCGCAAAGGGGACGCCAAGGAAGCCAGCAGCCAACAGACACCAACAAAAACCGTGAGTGTGGCATGGGTGGGGAGTAGAGCAATCACTCTACTCCAGAAAACCCCTGCCACTCTATCTTACCTACCAATAACATAGAGTGCCATAATACTTCCATGCCCACTCTTAGATAGAATTGTGAACATTGGCCTGCGTCGCATCTAGATGGAATTGTGAATGTTAACATGTCCACACTTAGACAGAATTGTGAATATTAGCATGTCCACACTTAGAGACAGAATTGTGATTGTTAGCATGTCCACACCTAGACAGAATTGTGAATATTGGACTGCGTTGCTTCTAGATGGGACTTTGAATGTTAGCATGTCCACACCTAGACAGAGTTGTGAATATTAGCATATCCACACTTGGACAGAATTGTGAGTATTAGCATGGCCACAGTTGGACAGAATTGTGAATATTGGCCTGCGTTGCATCTAGATAGGACTTTGAATATTAGCATGTCCACTCCTAGACAGAATTGTGAATATTAGCATGTCCACACCCAGACAGAATTGTGAATATTAGAATGTCCACACTTGCTAGTCCACACTCAGACAGAATTGTGAATACTAGCATGTCCACTCTTAGACAGAATTGTGAATATTGGCCTGCGTTGCATCTAGATAGGACCTTGAATGTTAGCATGTCCACACTTAGACAGAAAGGTGAATATTAGCATGTCCACACTTAGACAGAATTGTGAATGTTGGGGCAGACTAGAGTACGCAGGGCGGACCCGAGCGCGCAGGGTGGGCCGGAATGCATGAGTGCATGGAGCGGACCGGAATGTATAGAGCAAACTGGGGTGCATGGAGTAGATAGGAGTGCATGGAACGGACAAGAGCGCATAGAATTGCGTGACGTGTATACTATGGTCTGAAATGCAGATAACGTTTGAAAGAGCATATAACCCATCATATCACACCATCATGCTTACTCTCTCCTTTACATCACCACTCAACTAGAACACAGGGATACTATGACACCATTCGGTATAACTGTTCTCATATCAACATCCGCCGCTCACTCCACATCATTCTAAGTAAACACTGCTGGTTACACACCCCCCAGCCAGGCGTTCTCCTCAGGCCTAACGCAGCCACATCCGATCTGGATAAATCCTGCCAGAACGAACACATACTCCTGACCTCTCAACCATCACACCTACCGCTAGAAAGCAGCTATTACACGGATACCGCACGAGCTGCACACATACCCGGTGCTCACACGCACCTTTTGACCCTCTCTACTCCCTCTACTGATATGAACTTCGGTTCCCAAGGGCGTTCAACCTACCAGCGCCTTCAGACCATACCAATGGTATATAAGGCGCTATATAAATGCAAAATAACATAACATAACATATATAAACTGAACCCACCTCATATTCTGTGGCCCAACACCCATCTTCACCATCGTGGCATATAACTAGTCCCAATGAACAGAATCAAATGCCTTAGTGGCATCCAACGAGGCGACCGCGCACTGTACTACACTGTTCTCTGTGTCATAGATTACATGATGTAGCCGTCTCAGGTTCTCTGCAATATTCGTCCCAGGTACATAACCAGTCTGATCTGGATGGATCTTTAACGGTATTACTCTGCGGAGTCTATTAGCCAAAATTGTAGTGAGAATCTTGCTATCCTGATTCAACAGTGATAGAAGACTGTAGGACCTGCAGACGGCGTCTGTCTTATTTGGCGTTAGCAGTGGAATTGTCAGGGCTTCCCTCATGCTATCCGGGAAGATGTTCTCGTCATACTCCTGGTTGTACACTTTAGCGAGAAGAGGGGCCAGTGTGTCCACGTAGGTCTTATAAAACTCCCCCGTGAACCCATCGGTGTCTGGGGCTTTCCCAGAGGGTAAAGTTCTGATGGTGACCACTACCTCCTCTGGAGTTATAAGTGCTTCCAATGCGTCTGACTGCTGTGCACCCCGACATGGTAGGGTGATAAGGACTAGGGCATCCTGAATGTCCCTATCCCCATTGCGGTGGGGACTCGCATATAACCCCTTATAATACTCAGAAAACACTTCATTTATGCCAGCTTGCGTATTTATTGCGTCTTGGTCCAAGTTTCTGATGGAGCATATGGGGGATCTTGTCTCTCTCCGCTTATACAGCAAAGCTAACATTCTACCAGGCTTGTCACCTTGTGCGTGGCTTCTTTCTAGTAATCTTGCATATTTACATTTCCCCAACCTGTCCCACTGCACAAGGCATGCTTGCTTCAATCTAATAACTTCTTCCACATGTCCCTTGTCCGTGTTTGCTGCCCTCTCCAATTGTAGCCGTTTCTCCTCTGTTTTCCAGTTCTCTGACCAATATTTTCTGTACTCCCCCCCGATTCTGCTATAATTTCTCCTCTGATGACCACCTTATATGCCTCCCAGACCGTACCTACCCTTTGCACACTACCCTCGTTTATAGTGATTAACTCAACGTTTGTTTTTCGAATGTGCCCGGCAAATGCTCTGTCTAACAATGCTTCACTTCTCAGCTTCCATGTGGGTATGGGTGGTCTGCCAGTTCACCGTAAGCGAGGAATTATCTGATAGGGTCCTAACTAGGTATTCTGCGTCTGTAAATTCAGCCCGGTGTTCCTCCCCTGAGAACAGGTAATCTATTCTGGTGTAGACTTTATGTGTGGCAGAGTAATGGGAATATCCTTTTTCTTTGCCATGTTGTACTCTCCCCAAATCCCTCAGCTGGAAATTGTGCAAAATTGAACTTAATACCTTGGCTGGTGGAGCCGGCCGTTTGTGTTTAGAATCAGATCTATCAATGGCGGGGTCGAGTGTACAATTTAAAATCCCCTCCCCAAATCAACTTTCCACTTCGGTAGGGGCCTAGTCTGGCATACAATGATGTATGAAAAAAACGGTGGCATAATGGTTAGGCGCATAGGTGTTAACGATGCATATTTCTTTATCATCCCTTGTATCATAGCCATTCTACCTTCACTATCTGTCTTCGTGGCCAACACTTTAAGTGGTATTGAGGGAATACCCAGTTGAGTACCCCTCTTGCATAAGAAGAATACGTGGAATCCACCACCTCTCCACCCCATGCGGCTGCCAGAGATTTCTGTTTCTGTGCATCTAGATGTGTCTCCTGCAGGAGCGCTATCCCCACCTTATTTTGCTTTATAAACATCTGTACTCTTCTGCGTGTAATATAGTTGTTAAGACCTCTGACGTTCCATGTCAGGATTTTAATTGACTCAGCCATTAATTTGCCATGCCCATTGCACCAACGGGAGCTGCAGTCTGATATCAGCCCCAGTGGAGTCTGCATCAGACATGTGTCTATATGTGTCAGGCAAACCGTCCCTCCCCCCTTAACTAATCCCAAACCACATTTAAACCTAACTTGTCCAGCTGTGCCGAGCATGCTAGACTACCTCGTTTCCGCTCCATTCGATCTAGGCAGTAGCCTAGTCTCCTGGTGCCCAACAGGCGGATACTTAAAAAGTAACCCTAAAAAAACGATCTTTTATGGGAGTAGTGGGACTGTAAGTAGCGTTCCCTCTACCAGGTTTCCGTGGGTGCACTGCTCAGCTCCTGCTCTGTTCACATATTGTTTCGTTGCCATACTATTTATTGGCAATGTTGCTCTGTGGCCTAAGTATTTCAACCCCTGCTATACATCCCTGCATATTATCAATTTAGCCGTGGAGGAATGGGCGGCACCCACAGTACCCATTCAAGTTCTTTGGCTCTGCTCTGTAGTCTCTGGGATCTGCGCACTGTCCATCCAATCTTGTGCCTCCATCGGTGTCTCAAAAAATAGTACTCTATCATTATGGAGTACTTTCAACTTTGCCGGGTATAACATGTATCTCAGGCCAGCCTTGCTTTCATCGTAATATATTGGGCCTTTGCTTCTGTACCTGGAAGGTGTAGTCCGGATACACAGAAATCTTCGCCGAGGCGCTTTGTATTGACCCTCCATCCCTGGAAGGCCAGGATTTTCTCCCAGTATTTATAGTTGAGCACTTTGGCTATCACCGGTCTGGGTGGTGCACCAGGTGGCGGCCTTCTGACCAGGGAGCGGTACACCCTTTCTATTGTAAATCCTTGCGTGAGTTTGCCAGCATCTATCTCCTGCAGCAGCAAGTTTTCAATGTATGTGGTGGGGTCCGCCCCTTCAGGTAACGCCATCATTCTTATATTGTTTCTTCGCGCCCTACCTTCAGCGTCATCTGTCCTATCCTCCAGTAGTTTAACTTTCTGCATAAAGATATCTATGTCCTTCACTGTTTGCACTCTTATTGTCATATTTTCTTTGACTTGCTATTCTAGGTTCCGTGTGCGTTCAGCAATTGATCGTACATCTTGGCGCAATAGGCCCACCTCAATGGCCACCGTGTCACTCTTGCCTTCTAATGTCTGTAGTGATGTTGCAGTGGATTTGAGGATCTGTTGATTGCTTGCAGTCTCAGAGTCTGCCGCAGGGGCCACCAGTACCCTTTCTTGATCTCTGTTTCCTCCATCTTGCCGGAGTGTTTGTCCTTTTGTGAAGATCTCCATTGTCATCTGCTTGACTTTTGATTTGTTCCCTTTAGATGTTATTGTGCGCTGTCAGCAGCAATACAATACGACCTCTAACTTATAGCGCTTCACCAGGGTCTCCTCCCCCAGTAGTCCTCTGCAGGTCTTGTTGTCTCGTCAGCCCACTCCGTCACACAAGCCAAGTTTGCCCCCACTCCCTTACTCAGGGCCAGATGTGCTCTTTTCTGCTTAGGTTGTGGGTATATACTTGGGGTGTCTGTTTATGGGTGGGTTAGCAGAAGGTCGCCCTTGTGTCTTTTGGACTTAGCGGCACTGGATTGCTGACAGCTGTACCCGGTCCGCCTATGTGTGCCATTTCTCTGCTGCGATATTGCGCTTCACTCTACCTTGTGAGACCGTGCTCCGAACTTCAACAAGCTCTGTTCCTGATCACCACTCTCGTCTTCATAGGTCCCAGACTACAGCCAATTCTTCGCACAAGCGCAGTCCCTGCAGTAACTCCCAACGGCAAAGGCCATAGTACATGTACCCAAGTGTTTTGTTTAAACTTCAAAATGAGTGCTTACTGGGTGCGAGGGCTTGCTGCATTCTGGGGGGTGTTTTCGCTTCAGAATTCCTCTGTTGAGCGATATCTTGCACCCACACTCCATGTAGGCTTTGTCGCTCCTGGGTCCCTTTATTAGATGCTACCACATCACAGCCACACCAGGAGGGCACAGTCTCACTTAATTCTCCTTGTGTAGCACTATCACTTAACTGCGCTGGGGTGGTGCAACCCCTGCACATGTTTCATCGGCTGTTGCAGTTCTTTTGGTGCCGCCTCACACAATTTTGTAGTCATGCAGACCCACCCCAGCTCTCCATGCGGGTCTACATAATTGGCATAGTCACCCGCGGTAAAGGAACTCCTAGCCCCTTACTTGCCACAAGACTCTCTGCAATTGAAAGCGGGTGTCACTACGAGGGGTGTACCCTCAGATGATGGATTCTGTAAGATGGCCTGCAGTTCTGCGGCCCGACTCCTTAGCGTGCCTTCCCACCAGCTCAGAAGCATATTTGCACTGTGGTCCCCAGTGGGCGTGGGTCTTAGTCAGCCCGTGCGTTGTCCTGCTTTGACACCTGATGATGTGGCCTGGGAGCTACTAGCTCGGGCCGCTGCCTGTATCGCTGCGTAAGGTCTCTCCAGGAGGGAGGGAGTCCGCGAGGCGGTGCTATCCCCCACTGGCTACTCCAGCCGGTCTCTGTGGCCGACAGGCACAAGTTCTGGGGGGGATGAGGATGCAACGGGAGGAAGCCCCTTCAACTTAATAAATCCCAGTGATGTTTGCACAGGGCTCTCCCCGCCCCGACTCCGCCGTATCTCTCAGTCGTGGTCCTTGTCAATCGCAGGTCCGCACCTAACTCGCAGTCCGCTGGCACCATAGCTGTTGCTCTAGGGAGACCACATCGCGCACCCATGCTCTGGCCTGGAAGGTGCCGTAATGTTCTATTCCTAACAGAGTCTCAGCGCTCTTCGGGTGCGTGAGCTGTGTGCCGGTAAACTGTTAACACTACAAGATTGCAAAGGGAACGTTATCTTCGGCACGTCTGCCGCTTCCAGGCTGCACCACGCACTCTGCCACCGATCTCCTTTGTGCTTCCAATTGCACCTTCCACAGATTTCTGGAGGCTCTACTCCTCCTCTTCTCGTCACTGCACCATTAGCAGAATTCCTCCCAAGTCGGATGCACCAGCCCGCGTTGCCAGTTTACTCTGCCTGGCCCAGCTAGTGCTGTGCTGCTTGTTTAGCACTGCCGATTTTTCCCACTGGACCGCCGCCATTTTCCTCTGCATCTCTGGCTCCTCTACAACACGGATGCAAGTCTTCCGTGAGGTCTGTAGGGGGAGGGGGGTGGAGCCCAACTGGTGCCAGCCGCTTTACTTAGGAATACGTATGGAGCCTATCAATGCCCGGATCAGCTGGTGCCTTCTGTGAGCACGTCTGCCTCACGTGGCTGCTAGCCACGCCCCCCTGTAATCCTGAAAAAGTTAAACAGAAACAGTGGACGTACGATTGGATTAAAATCCTAGATGGTAAAAAGGTCTTTAAGCTATCACCTGCCATAAAAGATGACCTCAAACCCAGGAACCAGTTGCCTAAATACATCTTGAAATTTCAGAATCCCTGGTACAGAAATTACTTCTTGCATTTCAGGCTCAACATGCTACCAACTAACCAACTGTTGTACATCTTCAAGCAGTCAGTCTCTAATAAATTTTGATTCTGTAACAGTGCAGAAGAACTGGAAACACTGAAACATGTCACTCTATGTTGTACGGCTCTGACTGACTTGCAAACATTTTACCTTGGAAGTTGGGCCACTACCATCTTTAAGTCTGATCCTGAAACATTCTGGGCCTTCCTTTCTCAGAGCACTAACTTTTCCGTCATCTTCTGTCTGATGCAATTTTTAGACCAGTGTTTTCGGTCTGCTGGTATAAAGCTCTTCTTCAAAGAACTCTGAAGTCACATATATCCAAATTATGGCTTGATGAGAAATATTCAGATTTTGCAATTTTAACAAAGGTTTGTTATAAACAATATGTTTTCTAAATAAATCTGCCCTTTGACAAAGAGCTCCATTTTGATCTGTGTCACCCGCAAGAACCCGTCTTGCCCTATATTGGGATCATAGATTGCTGCCACTGTGTATGCCCCCTTCTCCTATTGGAAAGAGGCAGCCAGATACCTACCCTCTGTGTCCTTCTCTGTAGCTAAAAGCTGGAATCCTGGGATGTCCCGAATAGTGATTAACACCCCCGCCACAGTCTTCCTTGGGATGCTGGATTGGAACAGATTGCGGTACCCCTTGATTTTCAGCTTATGCCTGTCTCGCCTCTGAACATGCGTCTCTTGGGGGGCTACAATTCCCGACATCCACTGCCCCAAGAACTGTTCTGCCTTCCTTCTCTTAACCGGGGAATTAAGCCACATGATGTTTAGGGAGGTCACCTGCAGCACTTCCCTCTCTCTGATGGTTGTCTCACCGTGCGGCTCGCACTAATGATGAGTGGCTGCTGTTGGTATCTACCCCCTACCCCGAATCCCTCTCTCCCGGGCGGGCTGAACCAGCCTCTAGCTCCCCCCTGACCCATCATCTCTGCAATCGAGCCTTGTAACAACCCAGAGTAATCCTGTGTGGGTCCCCCTAGACCCATGTAGATAAACCAAGACATCCTGCACCACCCACCTCCCCCCGGTACCTTTTGCCTAACTACCTCCCCCAGGCGCGCTACAACATTCCTTCCTGGCCACCTGGATGACAGATCCCCGGGGACTAGCGGCTGAGACACCTTTTAGGTTTCTCACATACCCTTCCACTATGCAAGGTGGATATGACTGGTCTTTGTCCAGGTTCTACATTGTTAAAACCTGGGAAAGAACAGGGATGAGATATATCCAGGGACTCGCGAATATTACACTGATCTTTTTATGACTGTATAGGTATAGGCTAGGTTGTTTTATCGGTCTCTCGAAAATAACCAACAAACTGGTCTCTAGGGGTTGACTCTGGTTTTATGTTTTTTTTAATATCTTGTGGGGGGTTGATGGCTCGAATGATGGCTGAAGATATTAAACAGGACTCGCCCCTGATGTTAATGTACATGGGTATTTTCGGGTATACTTCATTGTCCCTATGCACACAGATAACTCTACCTAGGGTAGCGTTCTCGGGGTCTGTTGTGACCAAGTCAGCTCTTATAGCAGGAGGATAGCTCAGGGGCAACGCGCTCGCCTTGGAAGCAAGACGACGTGGAGCAACAGAGGTTTGATCCCCGGGTCTACGCATAGAAACCTCTGGGTATTAAGCGCATTATAAATAACCTATTATATATGCTTGCTACCTGAGTCAATTAACGCCTTTACTTGCTTCCCATTCACCCAAGCCTTTTTATATGTGTAGTCAGCAGAGGACTGACCTAATGCTGAAGGTCTCCAGATTTTCTTTGGGTTCTTCGCACTCTTCTCCCTTTAAACAGCCTATTTCTACAGGTTCGTCTTTTACATTTTTCGGACGGTGCCTGGCCAAATGCCCAGTTTCTCTGCATGAAAAGCAGATAAGAGCGGTGGTCTGCTTCTTTCAGTTTCCTCCCTTTTACTTTTGTCTCTACTTTTAGGGTCAGATCTTTTGGCTTCTATTCTTTCATTTGGTATCCATTCCTTGATTTTTATATGACCCTCCTTGTTTGTCTACTCCCTGAGGTTGGGATAGGTGGGTGGGTTTGTAATGGTTCCATTCCTCACCTTGATGTACCAAGTGGACGTGTTTGGTTGCATCCAAGTGGTTTTGTGCAATTTCAATGGCCACAGCTAGGGTAGGCCGACTTAATTGTAATAGGGCCTTTTGCAAAACAGCTGGTAAGGAATTGGTGAACTGTTCCAATGTACTAATTTCTAATAATTCTTCGAGAGATTTGTTATTGATCCAAAGGGCTGCAGTGTTATTGATATGTTCACCCATTTCAAGGGGAGGTTTCACCAGGATTTAATCTAATGGCCCTGATTTTTTGGCAATAGTAATTACTAGTTTGGCCCACTCTTTTCAATAGCCCTTCTTTGATGGATACAAAGGTGGCTCACTGGGCGAGTAGGTAGTAGGCGGTCTGTAGTACACCTTTCAACAGCGGCCCCAAATAGCATCTTTTGGGGTTTTCATTCCATCCTAACTGTTCGGCTAATCGTTCAAAATTCAGAAATGTTCCCTAGATCTTTGCCTTCTAGGTATGGTTTAAGTATTCCCTGTGGTGGTAGGGGTCTGGCTTGCAAATCAACCAATTTCATCAAGTTTTCTTGAAGCCTAGCCTTAGCCTGCATGTGACGTGCCGCCAACTGGGCATTGACAGCTGCTAGGTCGGCCATTGCATCCGGTGGGCTAAAGGTTCCTTCTGTGTTTTTTTCAGAATCGGAAAAAAACATCATCTGATCCTTCTGAGTCTGATTCCGCCGAAGGGAGTGATTTTGGAAGGTTGGTCTATAACCCTGATGCCCCGCAATTTATGGTAATTGGGTTCCAAATAAAAAAGGTTTCATGAGCGGGGGTTTGTGGGGGATGCACGGATTTGGGCACTAGGTCTAATGAAGGTAAAGGCTGGTCGTATTTTCAATTTTATTCGATCCCACTGTTGGCTATAATAATGAGAGAGTAGGAGGGTACCTTGTACTAAAAAACAGGTACTCTTGACCAGTCGGGATATGCAGCTGAGAGAGCAAAACCTCTTTCAGAGTGGATACACGATCAGAGTCAAGGAGTTAAACGATTCTATTTTCTCCTTCAGTTGGTACGACAATTATCAGCATGGATGTTCAATTTTTATCAATTGAATCACATCCCACTACTGACACCACATGTAAGGAAGGCATGGTGTCACCAGTAAGACAGACACAAGTGACCACAGTTCAAGGGTGTTTATTGAACTTTCACAAGGGGGTGATGAACCCCTATCTAAACCTAAATCTACAGATGAGAGCTAGCTGCGACCATCAAATAATAATATATTTCTAGTGGAGTCTTGTCAAAATAAAAGGTCCTATACTAAAAAAAAACTTTGCCAATCCTTACCGCTAATTGCGACTAGTGTGGGGTAGTGTTCATGAAAAAGAAAGATGTGTTCACAAAATGATATGTCGGGATAATCGGGCCGTTGGCCTCCCTTCCCCAAATTTTCAGCACGAGGCAGGGCAGTTCACTCGAACAAAGTACACACTCTGGCTTCTAGTATTCAATTTGGGTGCTTCACCCTGGACCCCCCTCAGCTGGGCTCAGATCCCTCTTTTTACAGTGTTCAGAGAATATTCTTTCTCAGGTGACTCACGGTTCACCCCGGATCCCCCTCTGCCGGGTTCAGACCCGTCCCCTTTCACAATCGGTCTGCCTCAGCCGGGCTCGGACCAATTGCAGTTCACATTAAAGTATCAAAGACTTGCGAATGTGCACAGGGTTGAGCTTGACCCATTGCAGGACCACTTTGATCTCAAAATTCCCTTTTCAACACTTAGCATCAGTTGGATACCTAGCAGAGACTTTCGAATGAGCACCCACGTGGCGCCGTACCACTCCTGTCTACGGTATCTTTCTTGGCCTCCCAAAGTTCAGTCACTCTTTTGGTTTTCAATTATATTTGTGTCGCTCGTCACATAAGTTTCACACAGTGTTCTCTTTAGATTTTTTCATACAATGTTGCCGCTTGCAACCTTGGTTCAAACACGGGCTGGTTTGGTATTAGTCTCTCCGACTCACCGGCTGTGCTGTCTTTACTGGCACTGCTTGTTGTAGCAGCCAAGGACAGTACCACAGAGGCAAATGCTCCTCCCCGCCTTGATTATCCACGCAGGAGAGCCCCGGGTACCTCCGACACACATTGCAGTTTTGTTCAACTTTAGGTCTCAGTCTTAGGTTTCTAACCTTCCAAGGTTCACGAAAGTAATGGTCTGAAAAGGTCGAGGGCACCTCCCTCCTTGCAACCCTCTATGGTCTCGCCGTCTTTCGCCTAGTATTAAACTGCCATTTTGGAACTGCTGTTTCCTCGTGTGCTTTTCCTTGCTCAGAGTGTTCTTTCGTACTTCGCCTTTTATCCGTGTGGGGAAGTGTGATGGAAGTCGGGTGTGTGCAATGATCAGTAATTGTCTGACCTTGCCTGACTATTGTATTGGGACATGTCAGGTATACTGCTCTGGTGTTAGTCCGTTGTCCCTCACGGTGAGCTGTCGTGAGAAAGTGTTTGTGTCGGGAAAGGGGGGTGGTTGAGTTCCTAGGTATCCTACCTGGTAAAATGGGGAAAAGGTGTGATCTGGTGTCCCACTTCCACTCCCTGAAAACCTCCCATCCAGGTGATCCTCCCGCACTGGTCCACCCCCAGGAACTGGTTCCAAAAGTGATGGCCGTGTCCTGGCCACCTGGATGACAGATCCCCGGGGACTAGCGAGTGAGACCCCTTCAGGTTTCTCACACCCTCCTCCTGTCCTTGGAGCCAGGATCACTCTGCCCTAAGCCCGACCAAATGGACTCCCTCTTGTTCTTCCTTGCCAACTACGGATGTAGATTGACTCTTTAGCCCTCTATTCGGCCTCAGGATTGGCCCAGGGAGGCCAGGGCCCCACTGCACACTGTCCCCTATGCGCAGTGCGCCTTTTGCTCCCTTGTCTCCGTTGCTGTGCTTCTGGATGGGGGTGCACTGGCCGAGGCACTATATTCAGCTTCAAAATGTACCTCAAATGGGCCTCTAGCGGCCCCGGTTATCACACCACAGGGCCTCCCTTGTCTTCTCTGCAAAGTTCTGGCTTCAAAGCTTGGGCAGGGGCCCTGCCACCGTGCTCCCCCCTCCTCACCGTCGCTCTGCTCAAAGCTGGTGATCACTGCCTGCTGATCACTGGCCAGCCTCTGCTTGCACCCTTTCCTTGGGCCAGGGCGCACTCTGACCTGTGATGGCTCGCCCCCAAGGGGTTGCGGGGTGGTGAGGCGTATCAAGCCCCTTAGGGTTGCCGCCTTCCTGCTCTGGATTTTTGCTGTGTGGCACTTACCGGGCCTCCTGATCACTCCGATGAGACGCTTCTTCTCTGGCGCTGGGGTGGCTCAGTCCCGCCTCGATCACGCTGGCACTTACCAGCAGGGGAGCCCCCGCTCCATGAATCCAGCCCTGTGGGGCTCCAATATCCGAGAGAGCTCCTTCCTGACCGGCTCCTCTGCCTTCCGACAGCGACTGCTTTCCGCCACCCCGCCTCGCAGCCGCACTGGGTCCTCAGCCGCCCCCAGGTCTCCCAGAGTGGTTGCACTTTTTAATGGGTATCCATTGTAGATGCCAGTACAAAATGTGTTTTTTTTTTTTGTTGTATTATTTTTTGTTAAAAAGGATGATATGTGGCTGCACTGCATTTTGGGGGCACCTAGTCTAGCCATTCTTTGCTGTGGCATGATATTTTATTTTTATTGGGATTCTATGACAAGGCAAGCATGATGTGTTATTATGTGTCTAGACTGGCATTTAGGGCAGTCATTTGAGCCATTTCTTTTTTTTTTCCATAACAACATTTTATTTGGTTTTCATAAGTGAGCGTAACATTAAGTACAAGAACAACCGATCAACGATCGTAAATCATAGTCAATTGCCAATGTCTCTCGGTGGGAGCAGTGGGGAAATGGGAAAAAGGGTTGATGGAATGAGTGTTCACGTCCGTGAGCCGGTCTGCCCTTGGTTGCTGAGAGGTCTTGGCGTGCTGGGTTGTTGTGGCCCGACGCTGGGGGTCAGTGAAGTGGGTTGATTTGGAGCCATCTGGTTAATGGGGGCCTTCTGGTGAGAGCCGGATATTTGGCGGCATAGTCCATGAATGGGTCCCAGATGTTTAAGGCTCTATTCAGAGAGCCAGATCGGATTGCCGTGATTTTTTCGGCGACCGCTATGTCGCAGCATTTTGCCCACCAGAGTGCCACTGAGGGCCCTTCTTTGTCTTTCCATACCCGGGCCATTGCGGTTTTCGCCGCTAGGAGTAGGTGAGAGCATAGCTGGGGGATATGGCCTGAGAGTGGGAGAGCGCCCTTGCCAGTGTCGCCCAGTAGGATGATTCCAGGGTGCTAGGGGATGGATAGGCCAGAGATGTCTTTGATATGCTTGATTACCTCTCTCCAGTACAGTTCGGCTTTCGGGCAAGTCCATACCATGTGGAATAATGAGCCTGGTGTCGCACAACCGCGCCAGCATGATCCGGGGATGTTCGGGTTGGCCCTGTTGATTTGAGCGTGGGTTATGTAATACCTGTAGCAGAGTTTGTAGCCCCCTTCACTGTTTGTGATACATTGCGATCGAGCCATTTCTTACTCTGGTGTGGCTTTTGTCACCGGACATCAAGGCTAAAGCAAACATGATGAGCATTGTTACGCATGTAGACTCACCTGCATTGTGCAGCCACTTTGGACATGTTTTCTTGTTGTGACAAATGTGTAAAGGCAATGCCAACAGCAGTGTGTGACAGAGCCATGGTGGGCATGTTTTCTTTATAGTATAATTACTGGCATGATGTTATGTTATGTTGATTTGTACCGCACACTGCTACCACCCAGGGGCAGTCTCCATGCGCTCGTGTGGCTCTGCAAAAAAGCGAGGCAGGGAGGTTAGTGGGGAAAAGGATGAGCGGATAAGTTCAGAATCAGGAGGAACTGGTGTATGTGAGTGTTGTTTTGCATGTGGTCATTTGTGAGCAGCCTCGCACATTGTAACCGTATGGATCGGATTCCATGCCTCGAGTGTGTGGTAGTAGTTTGTGGTGTTGTTAGTGTTGTGTGATTACGATGGGTTGGTCGTGTGCACTGGGTAGTGTCCATAAGGGATTCAGAGTAGCAGGTGGCCGTAGCTGTAAGATAGTTTGGCATCTTGGTGTGCTGTTGCATTTTAGATGGTATTGGGCTATGTGGGTGGTTCACTCTGGATGTCGGCATAGTAATGGTTCTCTGTAGGTTTGAGTGTGTCTAGTCCAAAATCTGGTGTAGAGGCATCAGTTATGTAGGAGGAGCAGGAAGGAAAGAGGGTTAGTAAAGTCGTCAGTTCGTTGTGATCTCTCTCTGGGGCGGCCCTTTGGAAGCCGCTTGACGGTATCTAGCCAAGTTCTTGTTTGCGGTTCCTTGGCCCCTCTCCTCTCTAGTTGTTTGTCTGCGGTGTTGTTGTTGCTGGTGTCCCTTCTACGTTGTCATTGTCTACTGAATAGCCAGGTTTTCAGCAGTTTCCTAAAGGTGGTGGGTCTTCTGTGGTTCTAATTACTTTGGGCGTGTTGTTCTGGGTGTTAGCAATTAGACGTGAGAACGCTGTTCTGCCAAATTTCCTTATTCTGTAGTGTTTTGCCTGTATTTGTAGGTGGTTGCTGGATCTTAGTTCCCATTTCTGGGCGATACCGGCTAATCTTGTCTTGGAAGAATTCTGATCCTTGTCTGTGCAAGGCTTTGTGGGTGATGCAGAGTGCTTTGAATTTGATGTGCTTTTATACTGGTAACCAGTGTAGGCTTTTCAGTGCTGGAGTGATGTAGATTGTCTTACTAGGATCCCAGCTGCTGTATTTTGCACCTTTTGGGGTTTCTTGGTGAGTCAGACTGTTTGCGTAGTCCATTCTTGTGAGTATCAGAGATATGATTGTGAGGGTTCTGTGGGGGAAGGAGAGGTAGTGAGCAATCCTCTGAGTAGTTTTAGGAGGAAGAAGCATTTTTTGTCGATGCTTTGACTTGCAGTTCCATTGATAGTCCATTGTCCATGAGTATTCCTGGGCTGTTTACTACATTGGTAGTCTCTGGTTGCGTTCCCATGCCGATTAGTTACTTTGTCCTGATTGTTTGAGGTTTTCTGTCCTCTAGTGTTTGGGCATTAACCAAGCAGGATTAGGAGTGGAGGGTGAGTTTTCTCCTTTGACTATCCCTACTAGATAGGTGGCACATCGGCAACCGCTAGGGAAACGGTCTGCTGGCCTCTAATGGCAGCATTTTGCTTCATGGAGGGACAGTATTAGTTACAGTAAGGCTACTTTGTGATTGTGGAAGTTTCTCTTGCTTGGTTCACCCTTGCGTGGTATGGTGTGTAAATCTATGACTGCAAGATAGAGAAACGTTCTGTGCACACAGCAAGAGATTTTGGCGCAGCTTCTTTGGCACCCCGTGCGAAAATGGCTAACGCTGAAAGGCTTGCTCCAAAACGGGGCACACCGCCCATAAATAAACGGAAACACGAGTTGAAGCAACGAGTGAGCCAGGCACGCCACCTAGTGCACTTTCTTGATCATTCGCTGCAAAATAGCCCAACATTTATTTTTTGTCCCAGTCGAAAACAATGAAAACAACTTCGCGATTATTAATATGTCGTTTATGATAGGCAGTGCACAAGTGTTGTTTAGTTTCTGAAAGTCAATCGAGTCATGCTAGAAAATAGACGCTGCAGGAGCCATCTGTTAACATCGTGTTGAACAACAGGCCCGATTCGGAGCTGCGAATAAGAGGTGTGGAAACGAACTCCATTACAAAATCCATCCACCACTATTCTGAGATTGGTTGAAAGGTCAGCAGGGAGATTATGTACGTTCATATAGCAAAAGCAGTGCAAATATAGTGGTGCTATGGAGTCTGTTTGCCACTTTCATTAGAAACACTCAGGCCCTGATTCTGATTCTAAACTGTGGCAAAAACTTAAGTGGAAAGCAGAAATTCCAGCATTCTTCCCCAAGCCCCCCATTCTGAGGTGGGTGCAAGGATTGGAGGGGAGCTGTCATGGTTTCTTGCAGCAAAAGCTCATCAAATCGTATGTTGTGGGAGAAACATGTGTGCCAGTGTCACTAGGAGGATTTCTGAAAAATCTGCCACTTTTCTAGCTACCAAAATCTCTAGATGGGCCTTCAGTAAATTAGAAAATTGGCGTTTCCATCCAGGTAAAAGCCTAGCTACTTAAGTAAAAACTTGTGTAGACATGTTAACGATTCCTGGATGTGTTGTATCTTGACTCCTTTTTTTTTAACATGCAAAAGAGAATTCCCTCTCGGTATATGTCCTGATTTAATAATGGCCACTAGGGCCAGTCTCTTTCTAAATCTACCTGCCTCTACTCTCTGGCCTCTGCAACTAATCCAGAACAGGACTGCGAGACTTGTCCTTGGCCCAAGCCCTGCGATCGTATCTCTCCAGCTCTGAAATCTCTCCATTGGTTCCCAGTGCATGCAAGGATTAAATTCAAAACCCTCTGCATTGTTCACAGGGCTTTCTGGGGCCTGCGTCCAAAATACCTTCAGCTATACCTCCATAAATACCTCCCCTCTTGAGCTCTTCGCTCCTCTACCTCTAACTCCCTCAGGGTCAGTCGTTTTTCAAAGAAACGAGCTGGGGGTAGATCTGTCTTGGGCTGGGGCCTCCCTCTGGAATAGCCTCCCTGCCACTCTAAAACTTGAGGAGAACCATCTCTGGTTCCGTAAGCAGCTCAAGACCTTACTTTTTGCTTCTGCCTTCGCTCCCCCTCTCCCCTGCTGATCTGCTCTCTCATGGCACTGTGCACCTGGCCACCCTCTATCCCCTGGGCTCTGGTACCTGCTCACCCTGCCACCCTCCTGCACTGCCTCCTGGCCAACCCTTGCAGTGGGGACTGTATCTGTACCCATACTGTCCCCCACACCCTCCCCATTTTCTTCTTTTTCTGCACTTATCAGACTTACCCAGTCTGCCGCCGTAAGCACAGCACTTGCCACCTGCTGGCTGCATTACCACTGTTTATTGCCTCTTTTATCTATTTATTTTATTTATTGTATTTATCTGTTCTTCTTTGTCTCCGCACTCTTCACTCTCCGCTCCCCTTTCCCTTTCCCATGCACTTGCGCATTCTCAATGTCACTGGGCCTAGTAAGATCGTTGTTGTGTTTCACCCCTGTTCCCCTCACTTGCCTTTTCGCACTCTGAAACACTTGTGTATGAGCGTGATACAAATAAAATATCATATCATATTGTCAGGCCGTAAATCAGGCACATGCAAAAGCTGAGGCTTTGATGCCCGGCCGCCACATTCTCAGTTTAACAGACTATGGTGCTTTTAAGAAAAGTGTTGCTCTTCCACATAACAGTTTTCTATTTTTGCATACACCTCAGAATCGGGTCCACACTAAAATGTATCGCCTGCAGGTGGAAACTCCCCTACCAACAAATTACCTTTGAAATAACTGCAGAGACCACAGTTCACTGCCTCGGGTGGGAGGCGGGTGGGGAGGCGTCATGGAATTTATGTGAAGGCTGTCAATCAGAGGAGGGTCTGGTGCTTGTAAGCCCTCAATCAAGTGAGCAACGGTCAAGTAGACCCAGGGTGTCTGTCTTTTGCACCTGTTTAAATTAGTACAAGACAAGACCACTTTGAGGAGAATAGCTTCACTATCAGCATACTGCATGCATGCATGCAGGTTGGCAAGGTTGTTGCCACATCCATAAACTGCAGCCAACTCAGTGGGCCTGATTCTGGGGTGCCTGGCAAATAGGAAAAGTGTTGTGTTTCAGTTGTGACACTTGCATGAAGCAATGGATCCTAAACTAACCCAAGTGCGTTGGTAATAAATCAAGTCTGCCACTAATGCAAAGGCGTGATTTACGGCATAGCAACAGCCCTGCTGGCTTTCTCCTGTGTAAGGGGCTGGCAGGGACCGTATGCTGAAGCCATAGCGTGGGCATCCCAGTGCCTTGTCCTCCCCCCTCCTCCATGCCCTGACCCCTCACTCCCACCCCCCCCTTTCCTCCCCTCTTGCAACCCGGCATATGTCATACATCACATGTTGAAAAAACTCGGACACTTTTGTAAAGTTGGAAGATTAAAATGCCTCAGCAGCTTTAATTTTCATAAAGTCTTGGAGTTATCTTACAGGCAATCCGTAATTCACCACCACAGGTATACTACTCTGTGTGCGGCTACCTAGGTATCCCTTGCCCTCCCCCCCCTCCCTTACCGTCCTCGTCCGGTGGATGCCTCAGGTTGAGCCTGGCCCTTGCTAATAACCTCTCTCTACCCCCGGCCGTTTGTAGATTTTTCCCTTGACCATTTTTTCCTATGCCCACCATTCATTTTCTCTAGGTCTTAATAGGGAATGCCCTGCCCCCCCCTCCACCCTGACACTTACCCCGTGTCCTGGGTCTGGGTCTAGATAAAACCGGCAGCCACGCGGTGCCTCGCTAGTGTTCAGGTTCCTAAACCGGCACCACCACAAGTGCCCCAACGCTACACATATCCCACATCCGTGTTAAGGGCCGACACCGCCCTCCGGTGCCGGCCCACACATTTCTGCCTGCCTATATGATCGTCGCTTTGCGATGCCCGTCTATTTTGAGTCCTTTCTACTCTACTCTGTCCCCCCCTTCGTCCCCCAATAGCCGCTTGTACGGGAAGCCCAATCCTATCTATGCTATGCTGCCCCCCATGTCTCCCTTCTGGCTTGCCGAGCCCCTAAGAACTTCCCAGTTCCCTCTCCCCCAAGGCCTCCCTGTGAAGTCTGACCCAGTGCCCCCCTGCCAGCGTAATGTCTCTTCCGGGTACCCTATCCCTTCTCCTTCCTTCCTTTCCTAAGCTTGCTCCTCCCCTCCCCAGGTCCCCAGTTTTTGGGTCCCACCAAGCCCCCCCCTCCCTGTCGTTTCTGCCCCTCCCTATCCTGGCTCCATTTCCCCCCATAGGCAGACTTCCCAGCCCTCCCTGTTCTTCCGTACCCAGTCTCCTGTCCCCCCAGCTTTTGGGCCTTGCCCCCCTCCTTTTCCTTGGGGCTGGCTTCCTCCTCCCTGTTCCCTCTATTCGCCTTGCCGCCCTGTCTTGTATCCCCCACCTCCCTCCCCTTCATGCCCCCCTCCTTCCGTGAAGACTTCCCCTTGCTGTTATTTAGTCACCGTTACCTGCCCCCCGTAGGCTCCTCTTGTCCCCCCCCCCCGACCGACTTCCCTTGATGGCCTTGTTTGTGAGTTTGTTATTCGTTCCCCCCCCTCCCCGCAATTTTGGGCTTGGAATTGGCTCCCAAGTCCCCTACATCCCTCCCCTTTTTCCCAGGGCCTCCCCCGAGCCTATTACTCTTGGGGCGCCGTAAATCTAATCTGTTGGCTGATCATTCCCCTATGGGTCTGCCAGTGCTTCGTTAAAGGGATTGACCTGTGACACCTCCAAGACTCTCTGCTGGCTGCCGGCGGCAGAGAGTTCCCCCCAGCCGGCACAGTGCACTCCCCTTTTAGTATTCGTTTTGCTCTAGCCTGCCCCCGCACCTCCCCTTTTGTTCATTTGTGTGGCTGTTTGGGAGATGGGAGTTTGGGGAGGGGGGGAAGCAGGGTAGGGGGCAGGGGGGGATGGTAAGAGGAGGAATTGCCTCCCCTTCACCCCCTCCCCCCCGCCCTTTCGCTCTGTACCCCATCACGTGCATCCCGCGTTTTTAGTGCCGTTCTCCATTCTAAGGACATTATTGCTGTGCCCACCTCGGACAGGTGCGTTTTGTCCTTATCGAAATAACCAGGTACCTTTAATGTAATGAGGGGGTGCCGAATCCATGCCATTCCCCTACTTTTTAGGAAACCCCCCATACGACTGTTAGTCTTCCTCCTCCCCTCCTCTATGGCCCCGTGGCGTAGTGCACCCCTCCATTCCTGCCTTGGAATTATCTCAGACCACATCACCTCGCACTCCCTGAATGCCCTCCCTATTCTGGTTCTTAATAGCTCTGTCAAATCCTTCCTCCCTTTTGTCACAAGATCATTGCCCCCAATATGTATCAAGATGATGTCGGGCGAAGGGTGTTGCTGAGCTGCTTGTTCCAATGTATCCCATAAGAACAGGCTTTTTAGGCCTCCCTTGGCGATTCAACTGATCTGTGTATTCCGGAGGCCCAGGTTGCCGTCCTAAAACGCCGTCCGTGCTCTGGCAGCTGCCCTGACCACGAAGGAGTGGCCCACGACCCATACCCTGGTGGTTTCTGTGGAGACGTGAGTGGTCATATTAGATCTGTGGCATAATTGAGGCCCCAGCACCATACGAGCCCCCCCCGGCCGCATTGACTTGGTTACCGTACGTATAATTTGTATTTGTCGGATACCCATCTCCCTATCTTTTTGACCCTGTCCTCCCCCAGGCCTTCCCTGCTTGCTGTCGTTGCCGCGCCTATGCGGAACGAGTGGGTCAAATATTGAACCGGGTTCACGCTGGAACTCGCCAGGGCCCCCTCCAAGACTCGCCTGAATTGGAACTGGGTAAGTGGAGTTCCGTCCTCGTGTCGGAACAAATAACCCGGCTCACCCCCCCTGATCGCAAAATATGCTGTCATATTTTCCACTGGGCAAAACGCTTCCTGTCCCAGTCTGGCCAACACTAGCTCGCATCCCTTGGCCTGCTGGCCGGTTTTTGATATTCTGATGATGACCGATATCCCCCCTCCCTTATGCCATACATCTCCCCATAATAGTGCTCTGAAGCTCTGGTCATTCTTTGCTTTAGCCACTAACTCACTGATCCGTAGAGCCCTAAAAAAGGCCAATGCGAAGCATGCCTTAAACATGGTGCTTTAGAGGCATTTGATAGGTGACAGTATTACATTACTTTACTAGCCCGCCGTCCTAAGCATTTCAAAAAAATAAAATAAAATAAAAAATGAAGAATCTAGGATAATGAATACATTTCCAAAACCTTGTGCCTGGGGGCCAATTAGTACCCAAGAACTCGTTCTTCAAATTGAACCCGGCTGTAACCTACCATAACCCCTTAATGGCACCTGCACCGCGTTGGTCAAATACAAGGCCCATCTTTGCGCACAATGTCAGACCTAATGCCCACGCCCGCCCTGACCCTATGATCCATACCGTGAATACCATGGTATACCTCCCACTACATTCATGTGTGCCGCCGGGCAACACTTTGGAGGTCCCAGGCCGTGTGTCAGAAACACCCCAAGTCAGAGTAGTGCTGAACCCAGCGGTGGTGACCTAGCGTGCATTGTTCCTGTCATGGCTAGCCACGTGTGGCTGTACATTATTATATAAAAAATGGCGATGGATTTTTTTTTTTCCCTCCTCTTCCCCTTTTCCCCCATCCTGTCCTCGCACTCATCAAGACTCCCCCTGCCCCCCCCAACCCTCATCACACGCAAGTACTCCAGCCTCGGGCGTTAGACCCGCACCTGGCATGGCGGCCATTCTCGCGATCCCTCTTGCCCCAACTGCCGCCCATGCGCACGTCAATGAAACAAGGGGGTAAGTATCCCCCCCAGTCCTACAGCAACATGGCAACGCATATGCAAGGATATTATAATGCGTAGCTATGATATGAACATACTTAACGCTGGCGCTGCGGGCACCAAATTAGCGCCCACCAGCTGCCAGTGCTTGAACTACCACACGTGACGACTTTGAATTACCAAAACTGCCGACATACGTGAAATAATGCCCGTGGCACTGCGGCCATCAATACGTGGAAAACCAGCTGCATTGCAATTTTGTATTTGGGGAAAACTTTCTGCCCACCGTTGATACTACTAACACATGGCGGGGCGGCCATCGAAATAAAACAACATGTGGCTTCCTTTCTTACATATGATACAAATCAGCTGCATTTACTCGCCTCCCCTTGCAACCGCCTCACCCCCGTGCCAAGGGAACCACCAATGGCCTTTCAGGCTTGTGTATGAGCCCGTCCCGTGCCTTGTGCTGCAATTTCAAATATTCATATATGAGGCATGGCATCACGCACCTTCGCAGCGTTTGTCCGAAGCAGTAGCGCAATCATCCCCCCCATGACAAATCGTCTAAAATAACATACGTTGCTATGTTGTGCCCCGGCAAGCCGACATTTAATGTATTACAACCCATCGATTGGTGTGCACCCGACCCAAGCAACATAATCGGCTCTTTACCCGTCGCGAACTACAATTCCCAGCGTGCATCGCGTGATCCTTTCCCCACACATCAAAAGCAGGAGGAACCCCACCGCCCAGTCCATGCCAACATAAAAATGCAACAACAATTCCAACTGTACACTCCACAAAGCACACAACCACGACAGAAGAAACCGACCGTGGACTGCAACAAATCCATATTTAGACATCCGAACAACGCAACACAAGCCTTCCCCTGCACACCCGCAGCACACTCGACCTGTCACACTGGGGCACACACTGCCCATTTCTCTCGCCAGATTGGCAATGCCCTCCTGTACCCGTCCCCTATAGCGCAGAAAGTGTGCACGGCCTCGTTTCTTTTCTACCCCCCAACCTTCATATTGTATTTAAACAGGAAATATACCGCGATCTCTGGTCACCGCTTTACTCGACCTTCGTGGTTTGCCCTCCAAAACCTACACACCCACCTTGGTGGGCTGTGAAGCAATTTCAATACCCTTAATGTTGCTAGACAACCCCCCCCCATGTTACAACATGCATGCCGGCGCAATATCCCTCACTCCGACCCTTTCATCCACCCATAAATACCCCGCACTCACTATGCAAATATCTGCTGCATTCCTCCCCTCACCCACCTCTAACCTTTGTCCCACACAACAAGTGGCGCGGCGGCCATTGCAATAGCACCCCTGTTTCCTTCCTCTAGTGTATCCCGACACACCTTGTCTTTCCACAACCATGCGTGGCGCAGCGGCCATCGCAACAGGACCGCATGCTGCGTCCCCATGGCGTAAGAACCCTATCGTAGTTTAAACAAACTCGTGGCGCGCCTGCCCTCCTTATGTAACCACACATGCCGCATTCCTCCTCCTCCCCCCACTTCCCACCCCATGTCTAAACAATCCGTGGCGCGGCGGCCATCGTAATACCCCCACCTGCTCCCTTTCCTTTCCGGTATACACCAACCTCCTTTCCATACACCCTACGTGGCTCGGTGGCTACTGCAATAAATCACTTGCTGCATCCCCACCTTAGAACAGATTGCCATTATTACACCCCACGTGGCCCGGCTCCCATCCCGATGCAAACCCCCCCCCCCCCTGCGCCCCGTCTACACTAAACATTACAATGCAATCATACCTCTAATCGTGCCTTCCACCAAGGCGCACAATCAAGACAGATGAAACTGACCGCGGATTGCAATAAATACGTATTATACATCCGAACAACGCACCACAAGCTTTCACCTGTACCTTACGGCCTACTTTGCTTGCCATTCTAAAAGAACATACTAGGGTACACTTTGCACCTATTTCTTTCTTACGGTTGGCAATGCTTTTCTGTACCCGTCCCATACAGCCCAGAGAGCGGGCACGGAATCATCTCCTCTCCACCCCAACCTTCACATTGCATTTAAACCTTCTTTGAGCACATGTGGCCGGCGGTCCTCCCGAGACCGATAACCCCCGGCTGTATGCTTCCCAAGCCCACCCTTGAACCCCCCACTCAACGACGCGTGGCGCGGCGGCCACAGGCGCAAGACCGCATGCTGCCTCCCCGTGGCGCATAACACGCTGCCGCTGTCCCCACAGACACGTGACGCGGCGGCCCTCGCCATACAAACCCCACTCTGCCTTCCTCCCCCAACCCCCTCCAACCTCATGCCCAAACGACACGGGGCGCAGCGGCCGTCTTAACCATCCCCCCCTGCTCCCTTCCTTCCTTTCGCGTACCCATCAAACCCCCTTTCCCTTACCCTTACGTGGCTAAACTACACGTTGCGCTGCAGACTTCTAGCTTATGTATGACGTGTTTCCTGTCGTGACTTACGCGCCGACCCCAATCCTAAAATCATACGACCGTTTCCCTGATGGCCCTTTACGGCCGCGTGCACGCTTTTCTTCCGTATTCCCCCCCCTTTGTGATCCTGCTCCCCCCCATCCTACCCGAGCTCATTTGACCCTACTCTCCGCCATCCGCCGACCCCCTTTCTACCCTGTTTTGCTACATTTTTATACCTCCTCCGCCTCTGCTACCTGGTCCTTAAACAACCCCCCCGTTCTAATCCCTTCCGTTCCCACTCGACCATGTCCCCCCAAGAACCCCCCTTTCTACCCGACCGGCCGTATGCACCCCCCGTTCCATTCCTACTGCCTGCTCCGACCCCCTAGGGACTCCCCCTTTCTCTTAACTCGCCGCCCACCGATTCCCACACACAGACGCCCTTTCCCCGCCGTGCGCCACTCGCTCCAGTCCCCCCTACAAACGACTCCACTACACGTGCCTGACATACCGCATTACTTCCGCCCGGAACCGACACTGGCTACCACTGCTACTCCTGAGGCGACCTTCCAGGAACCGCACCGTCTCTTTCTCCTGATCGCCAACACTTCCGCCTCCACGAACTCCGACTCGAAACAAAACCACGATGAGGCAGGAAACCAAACAAAACCACGATCCAGTGAGGCAGGAAACCGAGGGAGAATGTGCTAGTCTCTAGAACAGGGGTCCCCAACCTTTTGTGCACAATGAGCAAAATTGCCATATCAAATTAAATGGTGAGCAACATCCATTTTTCGACGGAACATATCGGCGCACAGTTGGCAGACAAATGATTGCAACACAAATTAGAAAAGTAACAAAGTTAAAACTGCGTATAGAACATTTATTAGCAGTACTTAATAGTTATCTAGACCACGTGTTATTCTAGTCAAGGAAATGTGCAAGGCCTTTAACTTCATTTGACGTTAAGTGGCTGTTTACAAGAAATGTTGAGGAAATTGAGTGGTCAGTAGTACATTTTTAGACATATAGGGCCAGTCCAGCTGTTCAAAAATAGAGTAGGAGTAAATAAACATTACCTGGGGTTTCAGGTTCCCAAGCAAAATATTAGTGCAAATGTATGGGCAGTAAAAATGGCCACAAACGGAGCACTGATTTTTCTGGTCTATTGAGGTTCTGCCTAGGATTTTATGGGATCTTAGAGGCAAATGGTGCATTCCTCAGCATGCAAGATCAGCAATACTGTTCCACAGTCATTGATGACTGTATTGTGGATGTTTTTTTTCTTCAGGAATGTTATGAAATGTTACATTTCTTATTGATCAAGGAGTAAACGCAATCCTATTGAGTTCATTTTCCAATGGCCAGGGTAGGCACCACGAAGAAGATATCTGACAGCCAGAGAAGCTGGTTGGCGATTCCTACGCTCGAAAAAGGAGGCATTGGAAAGAATGACTAATTCACAAGAAATTAAGATATTCTCTTAAAACTGTTGAATAGTTCAGAGGCCACAAAGAAAAGCGTCAGTTTGTTTGAGTCTTTAGGAGAAACTATCCAGGACAGAGCTATTGGCAAACCGTGCCCCCAAGTTCAGGAGTTCCAGGTTATAGAAAGGGATGCACCATGGTTCGATGCAGAATATAGAATCTCGAAAAGAAAACGGAACCATGATTTAATCAGGGGTGTGTACACTGCTGGTCAGATTTATAGTTTCAAAATGGCATAAAAAATTACCTTAAAACAAAAAAAGAATTTGAGAAACAATGGGAGCTTTTTTGAAGGACACCAAATCGTTTTATGTGTATTGCTGTTGTCAAGACAAGCATTATGCCATCCCCTTAGACAAGTATTTCTTGGACCACCAGCCCCTCACGGTTCTAGGCCAAATCCCTTACTGGACATTGGGGCTTATTACGAGTTTGGTGGCATCTCAACGGTACCGTTACTGCCACTTGGTCCAGCGGTATCACTGCCAGATTCTAAGTGGTGGTTTGGCTGTGTTGGTCCCCAATTATGGAGTCCGTAGCCCTCCAGGGTGGATTTCTTTGGTATTTGCTTGATAGAAACATAATGTGGCGTAATTTACATTTTATTTGAGTCTGTGACAAATCTGTGGATGCTGTCCCTTCTCCCCTATGGGGGAGACCATTCCCATGGGGCCAGGGCAGTACGTCCTCGGTACAATAGTTCCCCTGACGGTGGTACACATGGAGAGGATCACATGGGAGAGGAAACCCCTCATGGAACTAGGAATGACCCTACCCTGAGAACGCAATATCCTCGTCAATCACCAGACCCTAAACCCCCCACCCCCTTCCTATAACCCAAAGAACAACCCCTTCCCTAATAGGCTCATGAGCTATAGTCGCCATGCCATTTCCCTAGATAAGTACTGGGACTATGAAGAGCACAACCGACCCAAGGGAGATCAAGGGTAGAAATACTGAGACGAGGAAGAATGGGGATGAGCTGAAAGATATGCTATTGACAACCACTGAGACAAAGAAGATGCATGGAGGAATGTCGAGTGTTCCGCATAACCAACATGAGCAGTATAGACAACTTGGAATAAGTACTGGGATGAAGGAGCAGAGGCATGAAGAGTTCTCCTAAGAACCACAATGAGCAGTCTAGTTGTTGCTGGCTGCTCATTGGCCAATGCAGAGTAGAAAAGGAAGAAGGACTCAGGAAGAAGTTGTCCAGTCCTCCATGAAGGAGCTGCAGGAGCCAGCACGGTGCAGCAAGGTGCAAGGAAGAACACCAGGATGCCAAGAGGGGAGCTGGAAGTACAAGGGCCAGTCCACAGTGGAAGGACCAGAAGGCAAGCTGGCAGAGAGAAGCTCCCGGTGTTCCTGCAGACAGGGAAGTGCATGAAAGGAAGACCACGCTGCCCTGGGAAAGATTGACACTGCAGTGTTCCCGGGCAGACCAGAGCCCACTACAAAGGGGGAGCTCTCAGGCTGGCTGGTGGGAAACTAAGACGGTGCAGTCAGCATCTTATAGTCACAGTACCTGGAAGGCATGTGAACCATGTCTGTCCCCCAACAAGAGAAACCTAAGGGTCTGGGGCCCACCAAACGAAAGCAACAGGAGTCCTCTTCCTTGTGGCTGTACTTGGGAGGAAAGGGCTCAAAGTACCCACACACAAAGAAGGGGGGTTTGGGACCCACTATACGGGAAACACACAATTCCTCTTCCTCGTGGTGGTACTTGGGAGAAAAGGGCACCCAGTTCCCGAACATAAAGAGGGGTCTGGGGCCCAATCCTATGAGAAGAAGGGAAACCACAGAGTGATTTACTAAGGACCATACTTGGCAGGGAAGTGAACCAAGTTGGCCTAAGCGGAAAGAGGGAGGAAAGCAGAGATCTGGGACCTACAAGAGAAGGAACCAGGGCAAAGGAGTCATTGCCACTGGTTGTGGTCCAACAAATGGAGAGTTGCCAAGAGAAGGAACCAGGACAAGGGAGTCGTTGCCCCTGGTTGTTGCGAAATTTGTGCAACAGAGAAATATCTAAGAACTTTATGGAACTTTGTTTTACATTTAAGAACTTTGGGTTTGGAACCTTTGTTACTTGGAACTCTGATTGGATCTACAACCTATTCTTCTGAATTAAGAAGCCCTTTTGTTTTTTATAGATTAGTCAATAGTGAGAGGGATGGAAATAGGCTTCGGACTTGTAACAGTGGACTATTTATTTCAGACAAGACATCCTGACAGTTTCATTAGTTTTGGTTGAGGAAGGGAAACCCCTGTTAGCTTTAGGGACAGGCAGGAGTTTCCCGAGTCCCCCACCCTTTTACTTTCAATAAAAGTAAATGTCAATCAACATGAGCCCACTGTGTCCGAGTCCTACTTCTACATTCTTACAGGTCACTAATGTTTTTTAAGTCTTATCCAACGTGATATGCAGACATCTCAGCATCTGTCCAATAGTCAAGATTGTGGAACTATACATTGGCCCTCATTACGAGTTTGGCGGTAACCATGCCGCCATAGGCTGCATGGCTGCTGCCGAAATCGCGTCGGGGTCCGGGTCCTCGGAATGAGGACTTACCAGGCCATTCTGAGTTCGGAAGGTCCGGTAATTCCTCCCTCCAAGGACCCGGACATGGTCCTTCCCCATTCCCATTTCAGCCCCCATAGGACTGAATGGGAATGGGAGAGGGAGCAAACAACGGGCCATTACGAGATGGCCCGTTGTTTGCTCCCTCTTCCCCTCGCGGGACCCGGTAAGCACGCCTGGTTTTCCCAGGCGTGCTTACCGTGTCACGCGAGGGGAACTCGTAATGCGGCGGTACGGAGTGAACGACGCCGGCACCTTTTACGGCGCCTTTCACTTCGTACCGCCAGGGTCGTAATGAGGCCCATTGTTTTCCAACACCAAGAAAGGTGACAAGCAGGGATCTCAGTTGGTCCCAATGTATTCCTTTTGGATGTTGATTCTAGTACTTATTTTAGGAAAGTTAATCCACCCTCCACCTGAAGGGTTCATTTTATAGCATACTTCCTTATGCAGAAGGCACAGCTAGGTCTCCAACAGGGCCTGCTAAACACAAGTTACTATTTTGGGAATTAGTATGAAATTAAATATAATAAAAACAAAAATGATGGTGTTCAGGCAAAGGGTGAAACCTTGTAGCTAGTTTTTAAATGAATGTAGACATGAGGGGGCAGTCTCATTTTTATTTGAGCCAACTCTTCTGAAAGAGCAGTGCTTGTGTCAGTTATTTTAAGAAGATAGCTGAAAAGGCATCATTAATGATTAAATGGTTTTTTTAAGTTGTTATTTCAAGTTTGCGGCATTCTGATTGGAGAAGTCTCTGGAGGCATATAAGACAAAGGTCTGCTCCATGATTTTAAGGCCGCAAAATCTAGGGCGGTTAGAACTGTCATTTCCTGGAGGGGTTGCAATATAAATTCCTGTGCCAAATAGCAAGTCTCCCTGCAGATAAACCTGGTAGTGCCTTGTGAGTTTAATTGGGGGTGTTCAATTTGAAAATGTCACGCCAGTTAAGAATGTTCCTTATTTTTTAAAAGCACATCTGGGATTTTCTGCTAATCATAAAGTGAATTTCAGTGCAAGTGCGATTGTAGCCTCCCCTGGTGAAGAAAAATACTTATGGTTATGGGAGTTTGTAAGGCACTGTCCATTGGATAGGGATGGGATATAACTAAATTTGGTGCATTAAGTCACCCCAAATAGCTCGAAAAGCAAGAGCTTGGGCGATGGAAAAAGAGTCAGATGTCCAAAATATATATAGGCTGCCCACTTTAGCCTTATATACAGACTTACGTACACATATACGATGGCAAGGGGAAATCTGTGAAATAAGATCCCCAGAATGTGTACCCACTCCTCAATAAATTAAGAAAGTGTGCAGGAGGAAGCACAAAGTGCGCTTGCAAAATAGGATTCAAAGATCTGGTTCATTTTCTGTTAATTTGCTGCTGTTTCTCTGTTTTGCATAAGCGTGGAATGCATGGGAGCTATGTTATATATAATTAATTATAATGGTCAGACTTTTATATATTGCAAGTTCGAATATGTTAAAGTTGTTTGTTTATTTTGGGCTTGTTCTGTGTGAATTGTATGAAAAATATTAAACCTGTTTTTAAATGTTGCTGACTTAATAGAGAAATACGATTAAATATTAATTAGTACTCCAGGTCATTGCATGGTAGGCTTTAAAGATCACTTAATTGGGCCTTTGGAGGTTACCTCCTGAGAATTATTTGGGAATGTTATTGCACATGTTCTGTTTCAAAGCTCCAGAAGGCTGTTGCATTGGTGAAAAAGTGTCTAGGAATAAAAATACCTTTCTCAATTATTTGGAGCCTATTTTCTCTGCCCAAAACCTTTGAGCATTTGATGACCATTTCATAGAGGGGTCTGGTGGTGTTAACTAAGCATTTGAATCAATTAATTGGCTTGTTAGTTTAAACCTATTAATAATAACTTAATTGGATTGGAATACAGGGCAAATTAATTATGAAAAATGTGACATGCATTTACCATGTCTGCCCATTAACCATGTGCCAGATGGGCAGAGTATCAAAAGATTACCATTTTTCCTCTAGGACACTATGTAATAATACATACAGGTGACACCAAAATGAATATTGTCGATAAATATGCATGGTGGCATCAAACACAAACCTCACTTATACAGAAAGTGTGCAGGCACATTATTTAATAAAGGAAAGTTGGGTATGCATACCACCTCCTTGTCCATTATGCTCATACTAGCTGTACCAAGGAACAGCATATGCCAATTTTTTCCATGACACAATCCTGGTTCAATTATTGTACTCATTAATACATTTGTCAGCTGTGCAAAGTAACTGGAGATGAAAGGGTTTTAGCAATGACACTACCATAACAATTAAGGACATTTACTGAAAAATGATGTGCATGGTGGCACCAAACACAAATCTTGCATGTATAAAAATAAGCGAGCTGGAAACACAGCGGCACATTGGCCAACATTCTTGCACAGTCCAGGACTCTGTCCTGACTACAGTGCTACTGAAGTCTCATCCATTCAGCACCTCCTTCTAGGCCTCCCCGCCATGGCCCAGAGCAACTGGCGAGCAACATTTTAGGGTGCCGCGAGCAACATGTTGTTCCCGAGCTACACGTTGGGATCCCTGCTCTAGAACAACCTGCGCCTTTATGGGGCCCGATTCTCCCTCGGTTCCCCGCCCCTCACGTTTTGCGTGCTCCTGTCTGCTTCCGGGGGAGGGCTAACGTGTTCCTCCCCAATCCCCGCCCCCTGACCTGTTGGAGTCGTGGGGGAGGAGGTGGCTGGCCAACCCCCACTAAGGGGCGGCGCCCGCCATGCCACCTTCGCTGGCGCGTTCGCCCGCCATAGCAACCTTTCTGCTATCCGAAAGAGGTGTTAATTAATGGCACCTTACGTGATGTCGTTTGTGACCAAGGGTGCGCTGGGAAGGAGGGGTAAGGGGGCAGTTTCTCCCCAGGTTGGCTGGGCTGTTACTCCTGGACCAGAGCTGCAATATGGAAACAAATCATTGAAAAAGAGAAATCCTTCAGAATCCAGCCTGCCCCAAAGAACCCGATTGCTGCAAGACATGCTTGACTTCTGTGTACATGGGGTGAGGCACTAGTCTTGATTTAAGCAATGTTGCTGATGTGCCTGGGTAGCCCCCCAGACATGGGCCTCCATAGTGATTGAGATGGAGAAGAGCCTAGGCCACAGGCACATGCACATACCACCCAGCAACAATATACACATTTAAATGACCGATTCTGTGACCATGCATGGCAATGTTGGCACCACTGCGACCCATACACCATTGGTCTGTTGCAATCCTCCGCATCTTATCATGACTCCTACTTCCCAAGGAAGGGGCACTATCTTGTCAGATGTTGTCATTGGTTTCAATTTGTAGGAATGCTTCCCATATTTTCTGGTTATTTCTTGATCACTAGTGGGTTCCCTACAAAAAGGGTTTACTAGCACCCATTGATGTTTCTATATAGTGGTCACATAAATGGCTTCTGGATTGTTTGTGGTACTCCACTTTTGTGCATGCACAGAAAGACATTGATATATTAATTTTTAGTAGACTAAAAACTAAGGGGACCGTTCACAGTTGTGCAGATTTTTTTAAGGGAAATATGCTGGAGAAACTTAGCACCTCCGTCGGTGGTATTTCTGAAAAGCCACCCAGTTCAAAGTTTACCACCGGTGGAGGTGGCATTTCAGAAATACCACCTCTGCCAGTGGTAAAGTGAAAATGTTTGTTCTTAAACATTTCTTTCAGACTTTTCCACCCTCAATGTGAAGGTTGAAATAGATTTTGTACAGTAGTGCCTCATACGACTGCTGTACATTTTTGTAAGCGCAGGGGTCAATTCAGACAATTTTATGCATTGCATGGGCAAGGGGGGAAGTGGAAGGGGAAACGAAGATGGTCACTTTTACCCCCCCTTGCCATGGCCCTTAGTAAAAGCTTTTGCAATGAATTGTATTTGGGATTTTCTGCAGAAAGTCTGCCTAAAGCAATGCTGCCGGTATTTTCAGGAATACTGCATGTGGTTTTTGATGAAACTCTAAATTGGGTGGATGGTGAATTGAGTGATATTTGCCACATACTGCTGATTACCACTCAATTCTATATGATCCCCCTAAGTTTGTGATCATTTTTAATTTTCTTGTCCAACACTCTTATGTGTCCAACCAAAGACACCATAGAAGTCAACAACATATTCGCATATGTAGACATAGTCGCATGAACACAGACGCATCCAACCACATATACTTAACACAGTCACAAATACACTCGCACACATCACTGCAGTCACACAAACTGAACCAAACACACACACATGCCTCCTTCCTTTAAAACACAAATGCATATAATAGATTGCTCTTACTCGCTCTAATCACCAGATCCAGGCTGTTAGGCAGAATCATATGCAGTACCATTTGGGAACACCACACACAATTAAGACTACAAGTGCAAGTACAAATTCACCTTTGGTACAAGCCTGTACTACACAGTAAAGTGGTAGCGATGGCTGAGCAGCCAGACGTATCTCAAGAGTAAAGTGAGCAGTATCAGAACTTACACAAAGGACATCAATGACTATGGTTCAAGCAAACACTGATTCAAGGTTTCTGAGTAAAAGAATATACATTTATTTACACCATCAATTATAAAACCGTTCACTAATGTAAAGCAGCAAAAAATCACAATCTTCATACACTACACAACACCCAATCAATTCTGGACAACTTAAGCTCACAATGAAGTGTGAGCAAAATGGCACTCCAGCAATTTAAAAGGGAGGGAAAGGACAAGGTTATCAAAAATCAACAACACCAACAAGTAATGGGCAGGGCAATCTAGAAAAGGCTTACTACAACTAAGGTTCAAATCAATAGGCCTGGGCTAATGTTAATGGTTCAGAGTCTTTGCAGAGGATCACACAGTTCAGAGTAGTTTGCGGTTAAGGCTTTGCTAAGAGTTCAAAACGAAGTTGATCGGAGGAAAAGTTATTTAAAAGAGTAGAGGAGGACAAGCCTTCGGAGAGACGAAAGATTTCAAACACTTTCACTGCGGTCGGACGGAACGAACGACCGGATTTGAACAGTACCTTAGATCAAGAAGAATGCTGTCGCTGAGGCGGTAGTTCCTGGCAGTTTCTGCAGGCTCACGGTTCCTGAAGTGACTGTCGGACTGACAAGGAGGAGGAAGACTGGAGGGTTCTGTGCTGCCCAGGGAAGGAGCCAGCAGTAGAGCAATGCGACAAATAAAAGGTGCGCTCCTTAAAAGCACAAATGGACTCTCTCTCACTGGCTACCCGGTATCCTGTAGCAAAGCAAATTCGATCAGACTGAAGAGGAGGTCCAAGGACTTTATGAGCTGGTTGGTCCCACCAGGCTCAAGGGGAGAAGACTCTCTGCGGATCTTAACTGTCGTCGGAGTTTCGAGCGATTCGGACCTGCAGCAGGGCTTCACTGGGGTGTCCAGTAGTTGCAGCAGTCGTCTTCCTTCAGCTCCTCGTTGGTTCTCTCGTTCCAGTGGCGGCTCTGCCTTCCAAGTCCCAGAGACCTGCTTTTAAGCAGTTTTCCCCCATTCGCACAGCCTGGCTGTCAGTCACACAGCAGGGTGGCTGTCCTGGCAGGACAGCCACCTAGCCAATCAAACTAGAGTGTGCCTTGGGTCTCCAAGGAGACCCTGTGCAGGGGGCCTCAAACCCCTCCCTCACATCCTATCCACCCAGAAACTCAGGTGCCTAAGAAGGGCTTCTGTGTAGAAGCCAGCCAAAGGATGGCGAACAAAGGAAGCAAACCTGGTTTGGCGTGCACAGTAAAACACGAGAAATACCTTTTACAAAAAGAAATGGCGAATTAACCTGACCGGAACCAAATAAAATTAAAAGGGGTCCAGCGGATTAAAGTTCAAGCTACCACCATAGCCTCTAACAGTACTGAGGCTATTTTCATAGCTCGCGGTAAAATACAAATGGTAGATACCACTGCCACCAGCCAAATCTTAGAGAAAGGGGAACGAAATAATGTTCCACAAGAAACAGACAAAAAGGGATAACTATTAACCCTTCCAGTACTCTATGGAAGATAGTTTGTACTGGGTCTGTACATTTAAAAAGACTAGTAAAGTCAATGGTAACTTTACATGTTCTGGGAGACAGTAGTCAGTCCCAGAAAATGGAGTTTAAAGTGGGAAGTCTAAAATGACAACCCTGTGTCACTGCACTAAAGGTGCTGTGTGACACACAGGAAAAAGATGATGCCTATGGAGTAGGTGAGACTCCATAGTCCATGAGCACAAAATGTACAACACATAGCCAAAACTCATGTAAGAGTGGGAAAAAAAGGCTCACACTCTTACCAGGTGATGAGATTAAATCCTAGAAATCCAGCAAAGCTGCTGAGGGACTCGGTATGTAAGAGAAATTAGCCATTCTGGAAAATTCTCCCTAACACAGGCGAACTCCCTTCTTGGTTCCCTCTTGGTTCCCTCTTGGTTCCTTCTGCTTCCATGAATTTAATATGCAGCCACCTTTCCAAAAAGTGCAACTTGAGAGCACAACAAAACCCAAGTCCCCTCAGCATCTTACCCTCTTTGTTGTCCAAGTGCAGATTCCATGCATACAATTAACAGCAAGACCCCGACCACAGCTTCTTGCCATGTCTGGTTGAGGCAGACTGACATATCGAGGTGTCTACTGTTTACATGTTAGCCAGGATAATGGAAGGGGATGAGTGATGGGGAATTGGTGATGAAGTAGTGTGGGCAAGAGAAAGGGGTGCATTTGAGTTAAGGGAAGTAGACGTGTTAAGGGATGGAGCAAAAGGGGAACGGAGGCCTAAAAGTAAGGAAGGGTTGGGGGTGTTACGGTTCATTGAGGATGTGGTGCATTGGAAGGGTACCGGAGTGTGATTTGTAAGGACAATTGGGTAAATGAGACGCACATAAATCTGGAAGTTTAGGTCAGCAGGTTACCTTTGTGCCTCTCCTGCACACCACTGCACACAACCGTGGGACTGGCTTGATTCCCCCCCCTTCTTTTTTCTGATGAAATGATGCATACCTGCTGTATGAACATGTTGTTTTAATTGAGGCTTTTAAAAATATTTTGTCAGATTGCTTTATAATGTGACTTGTTACTTTGAAAGGCAGTTTTATTAAACACTACTAGTTTAGCCCTTGAATAACTACTTTGCAGAAAGTGATTTGTTGGTTCTAATATCGAAGATAGAACAAGAGAAGATGAAGTCTGCCCTGCTTTCTAAACTGGAAACAGTGGAACAAGGCCGCCAGGGCTCAAATCTCTACCTTCCAATATTCACTCATAGTGTGATCCTGAGCAAACCACTCCTCATCACTGTACCTTATTTTCCTTAACTATAGGGAAAGTCTCCCACATATGGGCTTATGATCTATAGTGTTACTCAGTACATAATGATGATATTAAGCATTTATATAAAGCATGCTGGTAGGGAGGCAGGATGCCAACGGGGGTCTTTTGTTATGCAGAGGTGGGATTGACAGGGTGCCAGATATGGGTTTTGTGTTGTGGGCTAGGGATGCAGGAAGCATGGCCAAGGTATTTTGCCATGTCAGCTCGTCTTTGCAAAGACAGACCCCCTGCTTAGGCTTAGGCTAAGGCTGGGCTCTACTAATCACTTCTCGATCTTCACCAGCTCTTTCAATTAGTATAAAACCAGAGATGGGATGGGAGAAAATGTAGCCAGCTGTCAAATTTCAAACTGGGACACAGGGAAATCTGGGCTCAAATCCCAGCTTTACCATTTCATCAAACTATATAACCCTGGTGAAATAATTGTTATGTTTGTTGTGTGAGGGAGGTTACCTTGAGCCAGGTGTAAGACTCTCTTCTTCTCTCTAAACCTACCAGAACTTTCTTGGTGTTATAAAAACATGGCACAATGCTCCAACCACAAACCTGTCCGGACTATACTGCAGTGATGATCCCTAATAAGGGTTAAAACTGGTATGTAGATGTCCTAAAGCTTGTCAAAAGGTCTCTTGGGTTGATTGAGCTATGTATATAGTAGCACAGCCCTCTAAGACGAAGACAATTTCCTGGAGAAAAAGGTTTGCAGTTGGGATCATTTGCATACCCACAATGCCTTGCTGATGTGGTTCAGAACTATAGATGAACTTCCAGCGTTGGCTACTAGGTGACGTTGTGTAATGTGTCTTGGCTCAAATGGACTATTGCACTTAAAAAACATTGTTAAAGGGACGTTATGCTTATTGAAAAACTGCACCAGTTATGGTAAGCTATGCAACCATAACTCGTGCCACCACCATTCACTGCCAAGTCTAACAAATACTGTACTGTTGCCAAGACTAGCATGTCGTGTAAGTACGATAGAGGGGACAACCGTGCATTTATATACTTAAGGTAAGTTTTCTTTATGGCGCGCAAGATGTGCGATGACGTCATTGCTGCAAGCACAGTGGCATTCTAGATGAAGACCAAAACATCAGAGAAATGCTTACAGTCACTCATACAACAAAGGAAGCCACCACGTTTCGCTTGACCTAATACAAGTAATATCCCAATCTAATGTAACACAGTGTCAATTTCTGCATCTCTTCATAGTTATTCCCATCACTTTGTCTCATATGTATAAGCTTGAGGAAAGTTTCTACTCGACGGAACAGCGTGGTGTCATCCTGACTGATGTCAAATGAAATGTAGAGAACGCATCACAAAATATATGTACATCTCAATACTCCTAATCTAATACATTTAATATCTCTATTTCTAATGACAAAAGACACATTTGTACATATTCCACTAACAATCCTCTTCACATTGGCATCATATGTTAGTAACAGCAACAGAATATATGGATCATATTTGTGAGTTCATCTCAACCCTTTGGACACAGCTTGTTGACAGAATGTACAGTATAACGAGTTTGTTTGTTTGTTTATTTATTTGTTGTGCGCGCCGGACCCTGAGGTAGCAGGGCGCATGTGACAAGAGGGTTTACAGCTTGGTTACAGAAGTTACAAGTTTACAGAAGTTACAAGTTTACAGAAGTTACAAGTTTACAGAACATGGTAGAACAGTTTTTGGCTCCAATAGAGTACAAGTACAAGCGGTATGCTGACACGTCAGCAGGCTGACGTAACATAATAGCAAATCTATATCAGGTACAATGCGTGGGGAAAATGAGGGTTACATAGCATTCTCAGTGAGCCATTTTATTTTGTTCTTTCTGAATTTGTTTAACGTTGGGTCAGATCTAAGTGCGTGAGGTTGGGAGTTCCACAATTGAGCTGCCCTAACTGGGAAGCTGGACCCTCCAATGGTGGACAGTTTAAATCTGGGCACTAGAAGGCAGTTGGGGCTGGTTATTCTTGTTGGTCTAGTAGAATTTTTTCTAGTAAATCGTTCTGTTAAGTAGCTAGGGGCTTTGTTGTTTAAGCATTTGTGGATGAGGGAGGCAGATTTGAGGTTGATTTTTTTTCTTGGGTAGAGAGCCATTTATGTTTCCGTCTTATTACAGAAATATGTGCTCTTCTGATAATACTTAGGGCCGCTCTAAGTGCATTATTTTGGAGCACTTGTATTCTGTTGATGGTTAGTTTAGATGCCCCTATGTAGAGGGAATTACAATAATCTAATTTTTAAAGGATAAGGGCTCTGGATAAATTTAGGCAACTGTCATCTGATAGGAATTGTTTCCCGGCTCGAATTAATTTACATGTATAGGCCGTGGATGAGGCCAATGAGTTTACCTGTTTGGTAACGGATAAGGTCGAATCGAGATAGAAACCTAATGTTTTGACTTCTCTGGCGACCTTGATGGTGTTCCCATCAATGATGAATGCTGAATAATTAGGGTTGAGTTTAGAGATGCGAGCTGTGGTACCCAGGATGATGAGCTCTGTTTTGTCATCGTTCAGGCATAGGCCATGGTTGGCCATCCATGCCTGAACGATGCTATAGACTCTGTTCACCAAAGCCAGATCTTCCACATAATCCCCAGTAAGTGGTAGGAGAATCTGGGTATTGTCTGCGTAATTGGTATAGGTGATACCCAGGTTGTCAAGAGCGTCAAAGAGTGGCTTGGTGAAGATATTGTAGAGTGTTGGTGAGACACAAGATCCCTGGGGCACTCCAGAAGTGATAGGTATCGGGTCTGCTGCCGCTGAGGGGGAGAACACCCTCATAGTCCTGTCACTAAGGAATGACTGTATCCAGACTATAGCCTCCCCTGAAAAGTGGGCCGCAGAGTCCAAGTGATTACACAGGACTCTGTGGTCCACCAGGTCAAAGGCGGCAGAGAGGTCTAGTAGGAGGAGGAGTGCTAATTTAGCCTCGTCTCTGAGTGAGTCTATTTGGGCCTTTAAGTCGATAAGGGCAGTCTCTGTGCCATGTTGAGGTCGGAAACCGGATTGGCAGGCGCCAAGGAGATGGTTCACCTCAAGGAAATTCTGAATTTGGGTGTATGCTACCTTATCTAGTATTTTTAATAAGAAAGGCACCGTGGTGATGGGCCTGTAGTTTGTGGGAATGTTGGGGTCCAGTATTTGTTTTTTCAGAAGGGGGAGTACCCAGGATTCCTTTAGGTTACGTGGAATTTTGCCAGTAGTGAAGGAGGCATTGATGAGGTTGGTGATGAAGGGAGCTAGATCTCTAGCAGCGTCCTTGATCAGTTGTGCTGGGCATTGGTCGCCTTTGCAATTGGATGGTTTAAGTGCAAGAATAGTTTTCTCTACCTCGAGCACTGAGACCTTAGAGAAGTTAAATTGGGTGAGTTCTTTGGGTTTCGGTACAGGTGTTTTGTTCAGAGGAAATTGGGTTTGGGCTGATAGTGTAACTTTCTTTAGAGCAATTTTAGTTTGGAGGTTGGCCACTTTGTTGGTTAAGGCCAGCTGAATGTCTGTGCACCAGGTTTTATCTTTAATAGAGTCATCCTGTACTGCAATAGGGGTTTCCAATTCTTTTAGAATAGAGAAGAGCTCCTTCATACTTGAGTTGGCTTGGGTTATACGTTTCTTGTTTGGCCAGGATGATATCCTCTTTGTATTGCGTTGAGATATTTATTAGATTAGTTTTATTTTCTGCGGTGGGATGTAGGTTCCATACCGTTTCAAGTTTTCTTTTCTGTAGTCTTAGGTTTTTTAGGTGGGGTGTAAACCAGGAGATGAGATGCTTTTTTCGTTTACTGTTCCTAAGTTTAAGCGGAGCAATGCTGTCAAGAGCATTGGTCATAGCATTATTGAATTCCTCCACTAGGAGGCCTGGGTCAGTATGGTCTGGTAAGGAGTTGAGATTAGGTAGTATATGGGGCAAGATATTGTCCGCTGTGACATTTTTCTTGTTTCTGGTTAATGTGGGTATGGGGAGGGGTGTTAGAGCCGTGGGTCTTTTAGTATTGAGAGTAAAGGAAATTAAGTGATGGTAAGTCCATATTTGCGGGGCGATGGATGTAATGGAGAGGTTACAGTTGTGACTGGCAACCCAGTCGAGAGTTCTCCCTTTGGTATGGGTGGACATATTCACTTTCTGCGTGAAACCTAGTTCTGTCAGGATGTTGGCTACGGAGGTGGCCTGGTGATCATTGATATCATTGTACCCTAGGTTAAAATCTCCTAGCACTAGGGTTTGTGAGGAGTTTTTTAGCTTCTCAGAGATAACCGTGGTAATATCTTCATTGAAGGTGCTTATTGGGCCTGGGGGTCTGTAGAGGAGATGGATATTTAATGTTTGAGAGTTGGTGGTGGGTAGTTTAATGGCGAGAAACTCACTGGATTTAAGGTTAGGTGTAGAGGTGATTCTCATGGAGGGATTGGTTTTGGCGATGATCGCTATTCCACCACCTTGTGCATCTAGTCTGTCAGCTCTAAGGATAGTGTAGTTGTCTGGGACTGCTAGCGTTAGTGCTGGACCTGCTGCTTCATGGAGCCAGGATTCAGTAATGGCGATGAAGTCAAGGTCATCTTCCAGGATAATGTGTGCTATGTCTGTAGCATGAGCAACTAAGGATCTAGCATTGGTTAATGCGCATTTAAGGTCGGGTTCTGGCTGTATAGTATGACGCAGGTTGGCGGTGGTGAGTTGGTTAGTAGTGGGCTTGTTTCTTTTAGGGTGGGGTTTGCGGCTAGGAGGAGCGGTGGTTTTCAGAGGTGGAGGTAGTTTCGGTCGAAGGTGATCCAGGTTAATGTTATATTTATTGACCGGTTCGAATATTTTAGGTAGTCGTGCCCAGAGTCTGTGGTTTCTCTGTGCTATATTGCACGGGAATTTGGAGATAGGTTGCATATGAGAGAGTATGTATGTATGTATCATGTTGGGTACAAGTGATACTCTGTATATACGTTTTATATTCAGTCAAGAGCGATTGATCCGTGATAAATATTTATATAATTATGAACAAATATGTTGATTTTGTTCTTGTTCATTTAGAGAGACATATGCCATAACGAGTAAGTTGCAAGTTACTTTAAGGCATGTCCCTTTGACCTTGATCTTTGAGTTTCTTATAGATTTATCTACGTTCGACCTCTGATACAGGAAAAAGTGAGGTTTTTTGTTTGATTTTCTTTATACTGACAATTCTTTGTTTGGATACAAAACTTAAGAGGACTTATGACTGAATTGTATTATTTGTATAGTTTACCGTCTGCCCTGAAGATAGACCTGCGGTCCGAAATGAAGTTAATGTCTGTCTCTAAGTGACTGTCTGAAATATGCTATATAAAAAAGGATAATTGAAAAGAGTTTTGTGTTTTTTGTGTTGTTGAAAATTGATAACCAGTACATTGTTTATAATGTTTCAGCATTTGTATGCATGAGAGTGTGCGGTCAGATCGCTGCAGGCAAGGTAAGTGTTTACCAAACAAAAAGTGTATATATCTTTTTTATTTTATTGTTCTGGTTTACAATACAGATAAGAAATGTAAACCTTTCACAATTCTAGATCAACATATCTAAAACAGTTTGACTAAAATGGACAAGTAAAACGCAGAAACCAAATCCATATATAAAAACATTATGGAATTATCGGTAAAGCAGCAATAGTGCTCTTGGGCGTGGATACTTGCTGATATTGGCTCAACCTGCATGGATATGTTTTCTGACACTGTTATTAAGGGAAAAGCAACAGGAGTGTTCTTGCTTGTGGATACAGGCCATACTGGCATAGGCTGCATGGACATGGTTTTGTATAGTGGCATTATTATATGTGTGATGAATCCCAGGGTATTGTCACTGCTCTCATAGGGGGAGCCCCTTCCAATGAGGGCAGGAGTCTGGGGGGGCGCTACCCGATATTCCCCCTGGGGGTGGTTCTCAGCGGGAGGATCTCCTGGGGAGGGAAACCCTCTATGGGACCAGTGACGATTATCCTGGGAGAACGCAGTATGTACCACCTCCACTTCTGTCCCCTTTATCTTTTTACCCCACGGTCCTATATACCTGTGTCGGGTAGAAGACCTAATCCACAAGGGACATACTGAGATGAGGAAGAATGAAGGCTACCCAGATGGAGTACATGCCAACTCTGGGAAGAAGAAGACCCGTTGAGGAGGAAGGAGCCTACTGCGGAAACAACATAAGCAGTACAGTCAACAAGAGCACCATCTAAAGATAGAAAGGGAAGAAGAACTATGTGGTTTGTCCGATTCTACCTGGAAGAACCAAGAGCCAGCTGGAGGCTTGCTGCAGAGAACAGGAAACACTGATCAAGGCTCCACGAACATGTGCAGTGTTCCTCTTTACAAAGGCTGTAGAACTGGAGACCCGGGAAAGACCGCGAGTTGCACCACACAGTCCGACGAAAACGACACCAAGAGAGCCCAGACCCGGCAAGGCTGCGGGGACGTGCTGAGACTGCTGGAATGCGTGCGAAAGCTCTAGCAGGAGGAAGCAAAACTGCAAATCCGCTCGAGCAAGGTTGTATCGCCATAAGGGGTACATGGGTTACTGTAACGGATGGTAGAGATAACGGAGAGTGAAGGAGGCAGTTGGGGAAGGCTGAAGACTCCCATCTGGCTCATACCAGTACTTGGAAAGAGCCAAGAATGGGACCTATGATAAAGAGTGCCTGGCAGGTTAGTGAACTAGGCCTGATTGCTAGATATGAAGCCGGGGAAGCCCCGCAAGGGCAGTACAAAACAGTCTGCGACCCCTACAAATTTAGGAAGCCCTACAAGAGCCATATGCAAGGGGCAGGGACCTGTATCAGTTCGGAAGTCTAGAAAAGCATGCAACCGGAAGTCTAGAAAAGCATGCAACCAAGTGTCTGGAACCCATATCAAACCGGGGCGGTCGTGAGAAGTATGTAAACCGTAGTCTGGGACCCACACATTGGAAGATGAACTTTTGCTAAGAGATAATAAGGGTCGAGTACCCATTGTGAAAAGAAGGAACGTTTTTGAACACTGATATCTACCGAAGTCTGACCGGATAGTGAACCAGGCTTGTCACTACAACATTGGGGAACCTGAGAACGACCAGTGGAAGACCTCTACATATTTGAAGGAGTATCCAAGTTTAAGAACTTTTGAGTTGAAAAGGAGAAGAGGAAACAAGAGTTTATCAGAAAGTGAACATTGAACTGTAATCCAGAAGGAGGGAGCCATCCTTTTGGATCTAGAAGACACCCAATTTTCTTTAGTTAACTAGAGTGTATGGGATGGAAATAGGTTTGGACACAGGACGGTGGACATTTGACTTTATTGGACATCCTGACAGATTCCTTAGTCTGTTTGTTGAGGTAGGGCAACCCCTCTTAGAAATAGGGCAAGATAGGGTTTTCTTTACTTGAAAAAAGTATTTGCCAACAACTATGCCACCACTGTGTCAGACTCTTACTTCTGCACCCTTGCACAGGGCATTCAGGGAAAAGCTAAATGTGTTCTTGAATGTTGATAATATCTTATATTGGCACAGGCTGCATGGGCATGGTTTCTTACAGTTTCTTACACTAATGCTGGCATTTATGGACAAAGCAACATGAGTGTTCATGTGTGCAGATACTGGCCTATATTTGCAAAGGCTGCATAGACCTGGCTTCTTGGGGCCTGATCACGAGTTGGGTGGTAGCCCTTAAATGCGTCGGTAACAATGTTACTGCTGCATTTAAGGGTCTGCCCAATCTCGAGTCTGGCGTGTTTACCCCTAGGTTAGAGCTGATTACAAACCAGAAGTAATAAGGATGGTACTTTTATTAAGTTAACTATAATATGTCTGGCAAAGACCAGTATGTGTTAACTTTATATTTTTTTGAAAGGGTTGTCTTGCAATTCCATTCATAAACATTTAAGTTGTTACATAATACATAATTACAGTATTGCTACTGTAAAACACCGCATTAGCTCTATGCTTTACAGTAAAGTGTAGTTAGTGTATCAATCTCGTAGTGTCAACTATATTTCATTTTGTTGGGGAAGATTCATCATACTGACGAGTGAACACTTTTGAAAATGTACATGCGCACTATCACACAACCAAATACATCTGATGGCAAACCTAGTTCTGTGACATGCTGGTTGCATGCATCTTGCAACGGGTGCTCAACCCATGAGGAAATCCCATACTCCTTGACATTATATCTTATCACCGCAAACTACAATAGTCTACGTAGTGTGCCTAGTTCTCTGCCTGCTACGCCATCCACCCTACTTTGTGTCTTACTTTCTTTCCTCTTACATAATGAATACACATAGCTACGGTTTACACAAAGTAGTGATCAAAAGTTCCCTCCAGTCTGTACATCCACAGTTCTACTGCACTGCCATACACTGTAGTTGGCCTACATAGCTTGCTTTGCTCTATGATTATGATTGCAGTATATATTCGCACATGCAGGGGGGAGCTAGCCATACTGCCTTCAGAGCCTTTTTATCATATCTCTTTATTTGTGTCCATTCATGCAGCTAACCTTTTTATATTTTACAGACACTCATCATAAAGTCTTTTTGCCCACTTGCATAGTTGAGTAGTTTTTATGAATGGCGAATACCATTTGCATGGGACGTTTGAAACTTGGATTTATCATTTACATTGTTTGCAGTACATGTCAAATAAAGGTTTCACTTTGCATGACTGGCCTCTGGGTGGCAGCAGTGTCCCAAACATAAAGTAGCTTTGTGGTGGCATGCACCATTACACAGAAAGCACATTTAAATTTACTGTCATCCATTGACATGGGTCGAGTGCATTTCTCTTATGTTGAGTAGGTAAACTAAGATACTTGACCTGCAGGTCTAGTGAAATTTCAAAGCATTTGCAATGCCTGACTCATCTCACTAATGTCTTACTGTATTGTTGCTTATGTTATGTCTTGGGTACAAATAACTTCTGGTGGCATTACAAATATGAGTACAATATTACTACTAATCAAATGGGTTTGTTTGCTAAGCAAGAACTTTTTAATTAGAAAACTCTGCTGATCAGTTTTGGAAAACTAATTTATGCCTTGCATATGTGGAATACACTGGTGTGCCTTGTGGTTGGCCGAAAAGCGAGTTACATCTCTCGTTTCTCATTCTGCGAGCCGACATGCGCATAGGGAACATGAGTGCCATTCCAGGGACCCCCTCTTCAAAATCTTCCAAGAAGCAGAAGCAGGAAAACCCAAAGTGAGGAGAACCCTATACATGGTGATAATCAAGCCTAGACAAGCTTGAAGACGACAAATCTGCAATATGACTGGGAGAGTTCAGAAGACTCGGGGTAAAAGCAGAGAAGCTGAACGAGTCCAGACTGATTAACTCATGTAGGAGCCTTCCCAGGAACATTTATTCATTTGGTTTTGATTATCTTGGGGATGGACCATTTGAGACTAGGATTAAGGCTCTGTTGTTTTTAGCACTTCTTGGAACATTTGTTTTATTATTTTATGGTAGCCAGGAAGCTAAGACTTTTTTAGATTAGGCCTTAAGGCGTTTGCTTTTCTGTTGGCCATTGCATTTGGAACATTATTTGTAGACTATGGTGTCCAAAAGAAGGGACAGGGACTTTTCATAATAGGTTTTGATTTATAGTTTGGACCCATGTTTGTGAACGTGATGGAAACTCTAAGAGAACCCCCACTTTACATTGACCTATCCATGACACTGTTTACCTTAGAATCTTCCTTATTGTTTGTAACTCTACCCCTAGTTCTTGTAGGCAAACAAATTCCCTACTATAAAAGTGAATATAAATCTTCTGATACTCACAACTTGGGTATCCATTGTGTCATTGCTCAGTCCTGTCACGTGTGTTATCAGTAGTGGGATGCTGAGCCTTGATACAATGATACCCAGTGCTCCCCCAAGAGCCAAGTTAGAATCCTTGCATCCCACCTGATGGACACTTTGGAGAATTTTCAGAGAGAGGAACATTGATATCCGGCCTGAGTTTGTTTCCTCTCTTTGATTATACCCACCAACCAACGTATAGATTTTCCTCGAGAAACTGCTATATCATTTATAGTGCTCACGAATACGGAGAGGGGGAGAGGGCTTATTGAAACCAACCTGTGACTTGACATAACCTCCCATTGCTGTGCATACCTTACTCTGCTGCCATGCCCCATAGCCAACACCAACTAAAACATCTTAACTCACTTATCCCAACACCAGGAGAGCAATCTGCCATATTCCTCCTAAATTTCTCCTCCAACCCTCAGAGGATTCAGAAAGGAGGGGTAGTAAGCTAGTTCTAATATGACTTCATATCCACTGCTGAGGGTTCCCAAGAACAAGATCATAAGACCCAACAGACAGCAGGAACCGGGTCCCATAGTTCTTCAAGTCCTGGAGTCATCCAGCATATCCCAGGCTGGTGAGGGGGAGCAGTTTCAGCCAGTAGTGGAATCCAACAGCCCAGCCAGGGTAACCTTGAACAATCGGCTGTAAAGGTCCCAGAGAAATGGGCAGAGCTCTCTATAGAGGCACTCCGCCACTAAGGAGAGAAGAGAGAGCGCGAGATCCACAAGGGGGTAAAAAACCAGTTAGATTTCTAGATGAGGTGAAAAGCAGGCAATCGCTACAGGTCTGGATGAAGGAATGCGGTCCAGAGTTGGACCCTTGAAGGGGAGAAGGGCATAAATCGGGCCAGTCGGGAAGGCAAGAGAAGGCAGGAAGGAGAACAGATGGAGCGGAAGCACAGCAGCGGGAAGAAGGAACGGAACTGGGAAGCAAGAATGTAAGTGTTCACAGGGGAGCGCCATGGCAACTAACATGAGGAGATGCTATATACCAACGTGCCGGTTGTGCACGTATTCTTTTTTTTTGCTGCGGAATGGCTCCGGCGTTCGTCTGCGTGCACATGTACGTCCTGACCATCTTCAGTTGGTTTCAGTGATCCGATGTGGCTGCCATCTTGGAATAGGCACGACTAGGTTCCACTGAGTCCACAAGGACCACAGAGGCTGCAATCGGACATCAGAGGACCTCTACAAGAGCAGTGGAGGCAAAAGGGGAGTATGATAAAACATGCAGTAGTGATGGGGAGGAGCAAAGTCGGATAGATAGCTGGGATGAGGGTGGATGATAGATAAGATGCTCAGGAAGGCATGAGAAGGAAAAGCTGGAGGAGCTCTGTGTACTGTTGAGCCAAATTTATTGTTGGACTCAGCTGTATTCTGTGAGGTTGCAGCGCTGAATGGTGAGATGTTCGCGCAATGCGGTAAGTCTGGAATGTACCCACCCAATTGAGCTGCCATGTTATGCTATCCAATATTTATACTGCAACCATCACCACCGTAGCGGTTTTATGGTGCTTGGCCTTGTGTAAAAGGCGGCATATTGTGACCGTGCCACAGTGTCACCAGACCTTAGTCTGTGGAAAAGAAAGGAAGGTTTGGGAAGGAGATGATAGGAAAGAGAAACTAGGCAACAGAATGGCCTAAATCAGAAAGGAAAAACTACTGGGATGAGTGGGAGAGGATATGGTTGGTGAAGTAGGAATGTGTGTTTTTTCAAATGCGATAAATCATTGAAATGTAGGAGTTTAGGATTCTAATACAGCTCAGTTTAGAGCAGTGGTGTTGTGATGGTAATATCTGGAATCGATGAAGCATGATATTAGATGTAGTTAGATGGTGAGTGGTAGTGTGATGGACTTGAGAGTTGTTCAAGCGGGCCTTACTACTATTGAGGCTTTCAACAGTTTCGTTTTTAAGAAACTATCCCTGTATCAAGGGAGAGCACTGGGTTTGCTAAGCCAGGCGACGGGAATGTCAGCCCTAAGAGTTGAATGTGTTTAGAAGTATGCCTGGAGAAAACCTGGCTGAGGTGCTAGGGGAGGTGAAGAGGAGACATAATGGACTTGTGTCCAGTTGTATTGTTTTGTGTGTTTAGTTCATAAGAACTTTCACAATTATTCCATAATAACAATTCATAATTACATCCAGAATGGTGCCGGTGCATCCGACATGCTCTGCTCGCAGGTGCCGTTCCGCCTGCCAGGTCAGACCTGGCGGGAGAAAAGGCACCCGCAAGCAGAACTCATAATTTGCCGGTCCGGTGACTACGGTACCGGCAAGCTTACCAGTCCGTAGTTACCGGACCGGCAAACTTGTTATGAGGCCCAATATGTCACAAACGTGGAAGATTTGATGGAGTTAAGATCATTAACATAATTACCCAAGTTATTCATATAGAGTGGCTCCAGTTTCCCACACTTTGTAAGGAGGTGTTTGGCCATCTCAACCTTCTGCTTCACTACATATTCATAAGGAGGTGTTTGGCCGTCTCAACCTTCTGCTTCACTCTACACATTTGTCAGAATCTAGCCTCCCTTGGTGCTGTGAGAAACCAAAGGGTGTCTCACCTGATATTCCCCTGGGATTTCTCTCTCAGGTGGCCAGGGCAAGGCCATCTCCTTTGGATCCAGACCCTGGGGGTGGACCAGTGTGTGAGGATCACCTGGGGAAGGGGTCTTCAGGGAGTGGGATTGAGGCAGTCAGTGGCGAGACGCGATACACAAAAACATTGGGCCGGGGAAGAGGGAGACTGGGAGTAATAATACTAACTCTTACACATCTCATTGGTCATGTCCCACTCATTGGGTCAGGCAAAGTCAGGCACTTGACTCCTAAGTGCATACATCTGATACCAATTAGCTATCCTCACACAAATAAAAGTCGGAACATAGAGACACACTCTGAGCAAAGTGGAACATGAGTAATAGCAGAACCTCTGGGGCGAAGGCGAACCTACTGGAGCAGAGCAACGGACCGAGGGATGATTCACAGGTGGAGACCCCCAGGAGTTCCCTGCAGGAGGTCATTGCCTCCAAAAGGCCACAAAAGTCACGTAGAGAAAGCTGAATCCCAAACAAGAAAGCTACATTTGATTTCAAGGTGAACGGCAGAGTTGGCGAGGTGAGGCCAAGCCTGTGGTAACTAACCTTGACTCGTAAACTGGAGGAAGCCGAGGCAATGGAACCCACAATAACGGCGGAATAAATTAAGAGGGCAGTGGCAGGAGTACCTACGTGGAAGGCCCCAGGGGAGGAAGGCTTCTCAGCGTGCTATTATTACCCCCTCATCCCGTTCATGGTGGAACTGTTTAATGATAGCCTAGAGACAGGGGAAGCCCCGGAATCCTTCTCCCGTGCGCTGATAACTGTGATACCCAAGAAGGGCAGGGACCTCCCGGTTATGCAGATCTTATCGCCCCATCTCCCTCCTGAAGATCAACGCCAACATTTATATACGATTTCTGACGGCAAGACTTGAGCTATACATGCCCCAACTGATCTATTCTCACCAAGTGGGCTTTATAAAGGGACGTCAGGGGGTGGAGACACTTAGGAAAATTTCTAATTTGGTGGGGTGTGTGAGTGTCACTGTGTCTGCGTCCAGAACAGGGTTGTGAGACGCTCACGGTCCCTTTTCCATATGTCATCCGTTCATATGCATAACCTTGCCCAAGTTGTGTACCAGCTGTCTACGTGGCCCCTATTTTGTGTGCGGGGAATTCTTGTGGCAGGGGAAAAAGCCGAGAATATCCTTTTGAGGGTCTCACTTTACCTCCCGAATGTGAAACTGTACTATAAAGCGGCACAGCTAAGGGTCCTCATACCCCATCTCTGAATGCAGAGGAAGTACCAGTGGGTTGGTCTGGATAATCTCCAACTGTCCCCCACCAATGTGGGGGAATGGCTGTGGGTACCTAGAGGCAGGCTCCCCCGCACAATTCGTGACCACCTGATTCTGGGCACAATATGGGAATTATGGAGACAGGACATGGAAATGCAGGGGGTAACAACATGGCCCTCTCCCCTGAGTCACTTGTGGGCACTTGGTGTACGGAAGGCGATCCCGAAACCTTAAAGATTTTAAGCATGGTTTGAGGCAGACCTTCAGAGGGTCGGCCAATGGTGGAGGGACGGCACCTTTATCACTATAACGGATTTGGAGGGGGAGCTGGGCATGGGTACCCTCTTGGTCTTTTCATACCTTCAGTTAAAATGGGTGCTCCTAGGGGGAAAATGGGGGACAGGATACAGAGGGACCTTACTCCCTTTGAGAAGCTCTTAAAATGGAAATGAGGGCCCTGATTTCTGTTAAGTATAGGGAACTGGTCGTTGCAGGGAACGGGTCCACTGAAAAGTTGAGACGGAGATGGGAAAGTGAAATGGAGAGGGAAATAGACCTGGCGCTATGGTTGAGATTGTGTAAAGCGGCCTCTCGGACATCGATCTCGAGCCAATACAAACTGCATGCCATCCAGCTCCTCCATAGGTGGCAATATGATCCCATAAGGCTCTCAAAGATGTTTCAGACTGTGAGCCCCGATTGCTGGTTCCTATGTGGGGACATAGCTGACTACTAGCATATGTGGTAGGCATGCCCTCGAGTAAAGGTGTTTTGGGACTAAGTGTTGGGCTGGATCAAAGAACTGGATGGGGTTCACTGAGCCAAAACGCCCTTCCTGATCTTGTTTGAGGTGGAGGAAGTAGAGGGAGAACAGTGTGAGGGAGTTGGCAGCAGCACCCCTGCTGCTTGCAGCACAGGCCTGCCTAGTGATGAAATGGAAATGTTCCCGTACTCCATGTAAGAGGGACTGGATCAATGTCGCGCTGAATTTATGTACCATGGAAAGAATAACTCCGGGACTCCATGGGAGGGCTGCGCCTCATGAGAGCATTTGGGGGGAATTTATGAACGAATATTTGAACAATTGAAACAATGGGGTGATAGGCACAAAGACTGAGGGCTGGTTCTGTGCTGACCAGGAGGTAAAAGGGATGAACTCCCTCCCAGGGGGCTGCCACCAGCCGAAATATATACCATGAACGAATGAAAGGCTCAGGAGGCACCCGAGGACATGTGTAACACATGACTTTATTATCCTACATCTCTAGACAACCGAAGGTTTTCTGTTGAAGTTTCTCTGAGTTAAAAAGACACCGTTATCAGTTTTTATTTATAATGGCTGGGGGGGTGTTTTTTCTTATTTGTACGCTACACTTGTGACAATCCTTACTAACCAATCCTCGACCTCATTCGCTGTCATGATGTTCAAGATATAGAGACCTGCGTTATCTGTCACCACTCTTATATTTACAAGGTCCAGCACAAACAATTACCAGTATTATTCGGGCAGACATCCGCACATTGAATGTCCACTCTACTTTCATTATCTGCCTTAAGAGTTCAAGTTACAACAAAATGACACTATAGCTGATGGAAATTATATTACGTTCAATAACATATTCTAGAAACGTTTGACTACCAAAGAAGTCATCAAGAGTTGCCAAAATGTGTGCTGCCATTTAGGAGGACCATATCCCAATTTTTCAAATGATCTAACCATACTATCCCCCAACCCCCTGCAAATTACCATCTTTCTGTATGAGGGAGCTCCTTTCATAAACATTTTAATAGACCGAGCATGGATCTCTATCTTTGAAGCGGGCATTCAAGTCACCACCTAATATGACCATTTTGTGTCTGGATGGCTTTATCCATTCAAATAAAATCTTATAAATGTAATCAAAATGTTCATTAGTCCACATAGCACCTGATGGGTCATACACATTTAATAGCAAAACATGTTGCAAGGGGTCTGTTTGGCCAAGATTAACTTCTATCGCCAGTACATTCCCTTTAGAGTCTTTCAATGCAAACTCTGAGCTAATTATATTGTTCTTGACTCCAATAAGGAGGCCTACATAAGGGCGCCCCTTTGGTGCTTTTTTGGCTATAGTTTGGTAGAACTTGTAGCCATCAACAAAAAATGGGCAGTTGGCCACGTCTCCTGTAACCTAAAGATGTCTTTGTTTAGTAGAATATTTAACGAACCAGCTTTGCCATTTAGATGGGTATGGCCCTGGGTATTCCAACTACCTATCTTATATACTCATTGTTTATCAGGTGCAACGGGTACAAAACTGAGTAACCATTCCCATTCCTGGACATTATCGATGTTGGTTACACCCTCAACAATCGTGGCATTTTTTACTCTCCCCCTCACCCCCCAATTAGTCCTTCAGACTGCCCAAAACATTTTCTACAGCATTGCTTAGCTTGGGAATAGGATCTGCATCCAAATCATGGTGAAGATTGATTAAGGCTGATCGATGATGTTGTCGTATAAATGCTGCTATATCAGGGCTCAAACAATGTACACGTGACGGCTTCCCCGCCCTCAGTGTCAATAGGCTCAACAAATTCAAAATCACTAGAATTAAGGACCCTGAGCGGGGGAACCTTGTTGAATAAGTTTAGTAAATCAGAACGATTCACACGGCCCCCAGGCAAGTTGGTTGTCCCAATGGTGAACTTCAATGGATCCAAAAGTGATTTGGCCATCTCTATTTTGTTCTCTTTAGCTTCAAGCACTACAGAAGTTGATATGTTAGTTTGTCATGCTCTTACTGTTCCACTAATACCCCTATTTTGTATCCTGTTTTGAATGGGTGAATCCATGGCCAATATGTGGTGGCTCGTAGAAACATTTTATGCAGGTGGATCTGTTTTAATACAGATTTCAACTGTGTCCTCTTTTATAAGCCAGCCAGTTAGCGTACCCATCTGCTCCAATTTCCGCCGCTGTTCCTTTTTTCCGTAACTGCTTTAATCTTTGCTTAATAATGGGATGAGTTATAGAATTGACCGGTTCATTTACAATTTGCATTTCCTGTTGCGCTGTTTACGTGTACAGCGCTGTCGGTTTAATAGATGCCTTTGTTTAGGGGTCTGATAAGCACCTGATGTGTCTGGGATGGCATCAACATAATCATCAGCTAGCTGTTGTACTTGCTGATACAGCAGAGACTGTAGTAGAAGGCACCACCTGGGTATCCAAATAACAATTGTTCCGCGATCGGCCAATTTCACCAAATATGCTGCCGATTCACTCTGCTCCTTCATTTCAGCATGTATTTGGCCACAGAGTTTGAGCCAAATTTTCCTTACACACTGCAGCACACCCAAACTTGTATTCGCGCGAACACACATTCCATTACTTTCACCACAGTCTACAGACTGCTCAGGTTGACTGGGTTCATGGTAATCTTCTTCCGAAACTGGATATAAAACTGGTGTTGCAGACATGCTTTGGGATTTATTCACCTTGCCATCAGTGATTTTTAATTTTAGGCGATGACTGAGCCAGCAAAAGGTTGATCACCAGAAGACCGCTAGTACGCCCCTGCAATGAATAGCCGAGGTCAAGCAAGGAACTATTATCAGTTCTAGCATATGTTATATTTCCTTTGCCCAGTACTCCATGTGCCATGTTTTCCTGGGCCTGTATCGATGATTGAATTGGGATATTCGAAAGATTGACTATATAGTTTCCCAACTCGTTTGGTGCAAAGAAAGCAGTTATCTTGCCGCACATCCCCCTTTTCTCCTGGATTCACTCCATTCTCCATAGTTCTTATGGGTGATTCATTATGCAGCGTGCCCTCTGCACCCTTTGCCTCTTCCACCGGTTTTGTTTGTCTAGATTTAGTTGCACTGGCTGCTTTGGGACACGGCTTTACAGTTCGTAAATTATAGGTCTTTGATTTGGTAACTGTCTTTCCTGGCATGTTAAAACCTCACACCCAACAATAATGGGTTCTTTCAGTAATCGATAATCAAGAGACATACCAGCGCCGACAGGCTGTGACAGTGCGTATACTTTAGAGAGTTCACAATGACACACTATAAGTTTCAAATACAGTACCTTAGTCAACGTAAGTTGGAGCTGATTAACAGTTCAAGGCCCCTAGCGGACCACAGCAGAACACCTCTGAAACCCACGCGGCGCTCTGCGCTGAAGTGGATATTTTATAGCACCTTGCACTGATCCATCAGTATAGAGTGCCTCCTCCAACAAAAGAAACTGAAAATACTGCAACACTGCAGCTTGATCTCTGACCACAGCAGACGACTTCCGACAAGCTCCATAAGATATGAGCTAGGTATAGTTCACTGTAACTTAAATAATGGCTCAAGCGACCAACTGTTCAAGCAAGGAAGAACATTTATTACAGTCGTAAGCAGAACCTTCATAGCCTCTTGTAGGATAAACTCCAACACACACTAGGTACCCAACATCCCCATCCTTCAGATCAGACGGAAAGCAACCGCAGGGTGAGTTTCCTTCTCATTAATGCTCATTGTGTATAGATGCGTTATAAATGCCATATCATATCATATCATTCAATGTCCAAACGGCAACATCTATTAACTACTGCTTTAGGGCAGCACATATTTACTCTTTCTTTTACTCGATTAATTTAGTCCACCTCAGGAGCAACAGGAGCGGAAGAATGCCCCTCATAGACAAGCTTACCTCACAAAGTGACCTTACCCTCCACCAGGATTTTGCATTTTATGTCATGGTTACCCTAAGGATTTTATACTTCACCAGGCCATGCTTGTGCATCTGTGCAAAGTGTTTATGGACACAAAGCCTGTCTTTGGCTCAGTAGAGGACATGGATACCCCAAGGATTTGTTTTTACTTGACTTTAATGCTGCTCACTGAGAAGCAATACCTCAGAAAAATAGTGCTTCCACATCAATTGTTCAAATGCCTCTGTCACGAGGTCATGTATACATGATCCAATGCAGCAAGGCATCCCTAAATGGTTCGTAGATAACCCTGGAATCTTTGCTATGCAGGACAGCCTTCTCTGTTTAATGGCTAATCTGCATATTCCACCCTTTTCCTTTGAACCTCTCCCAACTTTACCCCACCACTGCATGTCTTTGCCCTTTTCCCAACTCTATAGCAAGATTAATTATAGATATCTTGTATGACCAAAGTAGCCTAAAGCCATGATTTCTAGTCACAATGTGCAGGGAAAATGATGCCCAATCCAGTACCCACGAGTGAGCCCTAAAATAGGCAATTTCTCCAAGGTTGGTACAGTGGCTGTCGTGACTTTATAACAGTGAGAGGTGGTCATTATGTGTGTGCACTGTTTAGTGGCTTTGGCTTGTTTTTGGCTTACCAACCTTGCACAACCTCCTCCATGTCCCTCTTGCTCAATTCAGAACTTAACGTTTGAGGCACCAGCCTCTGTGAAAGGAACCCTTCTTTTCCAATTAATGTCCTCTGTTGTCCTCCTAGAGGTATAACCACTCACAATGCTTAGGTCATTGTCCGGAGAACAGGCAAAATGTAACTGTCATCATTAAGCTCCTTTGCTTTGACAGGCAATATTGGGGGTGTGCAGTGTGAATACTATTCTCTGCATCCGGGCGAGGAGATGGGAATGCATGTTGGGTTGTGCTCCTGGGTTCTGCACGCAGCAAAGCGTCCTGGCTTAGGCTTGAAGGCATGGTTATCACGCCTGGAAAAATGCCAGTGCTGAATTGTGCAGCAGTGATGTCGGTCCTGGGATGGAGTTGTTCCATGCTCCAAGGGAGATGAGTGCTAGATCTTCCTGTCTGGCCACCTCGGTTGGAATCACACTGGCTGAATTTGGGTTGACCTTGGTTGGAGGAGGTTGGTCCTGCCTTGGTTTCCGAGAATCCAGGGATGTTTGTTCCAGGCCGGGAAGAGTTGTCTTACCTGGATCACTTGGGTGTGTATGTTCTTGTGTGGCGCAATGTTGATGCTACATTCCAGGGCTTACTTTGCTGTTGGCTCTCTGGGTTTTCACAGTTACTAGCACACTATATGGGAAGAGTGCCTGCCCACTAGCTGTCAGTCTGGCCAACTGGCCTAGCAGGGACATTGATTGTATGGGCTGCAAGTTTGCTAATGTTCCGGTGTTGATTTGGGCATGCACAGAAACTGCTAGCATTTAAGCAGCATGCTTCTGCCTCTTCAATGTGGAAGTCTGGCTGGTGTTGGCTGGTGTTCTGCTGCATGTCACTTTGTTGGTGATTGCTGGACAGGCAGCAGGAGGAGCTCTGTGGCAGTAAGGGGACCTGCGAACAGCAACATATAGGGGTGGCTAGGAAGTTGGTGGCTTCCAGGTCTTCCCCTCCCATCCTGGTGAAGCAAAGAAAGCATTAAAGGCATCATTCCCTTCCTGAGGAAAGGGGGCAGAGGATTCCGCAGTAGACCTTGAAGGAGGCTCATGTTGGAGAAGGGATGTTTTATCTTCCTCATCAGTCATCCTCTTTGTCTTGCTCTTCTAGTGAATCTGGCTCCTCAGAGTAGGGCAGCGACGCCAGTGGCAAGTGCCTGGAAAATAGGTCATTGGCAATGACACAGCTGCAGGTGGCTAAGCCGATGTGTTCTCCATGCAGGAGGTGCCTGGAATTCGGGGGACCCAAATGTCAGGCAGTTTAAGAAGTCTCAAAAGCTGGGTCTGCCTCTAATTTCAGATATAAAGGACAAGGTTCTCACTAAGTGGGAAGAACAAGAGCGGATCTCGCTGCCACACTTTATGGCTCAGCTGATTCCCTTAAGGGCTGAGGGCTGATCCTTGCTGAAGTTATGGAGATTGATCCAATATTGCCCAGTTTGGTAGGGAGGTTGCCCATGATAGCTGAAGAGGTGGTTGTATGTGATCTTGTGAACTGGAAGGCAAATACAGCCTTTCAGATGTCTTATACTGGGACCCATTTGGATTTGAGAGCAAGTTCTTATGCATCCTATATTGCCCACACTGTTGTAGGGGCCTTTCAGCATCTGGATGATTTGATTTTAGCAGAGGCTGACTGCTCTCCTGGGGCACATGTGCCTTTAGTTGACATTCTTGACTGACCCCATCTTTGATGGGGTGTGCTGTTGTTTTGCTGAAGTAAATTACTCTGTTTTAATGTACTTCAACAGCATAACTTTGTGGGGAAGTAAATATATATGTGTTTTGAGGGTTAGGGATTGTAGGGTATGCGGGTGTATGGGGGTCGAGTGGTAGTTACGGGGTAAGGGAGTATGGGGGACCCCCTCATTAAAACGAAAATAAAGTAATTCTGTTGAAGTAAATTACAATCAGGTAATTTCCTTTAAAAAATCTTGGAACCCTTTGATGGGAGTTTGGGCTGTGGCTATGGTGCTGATGGTCTCTGGCAGTCATCATTTCCATCTCAAGAATTGGTGCTCAGCGGGGTCCCTGATGGCAAAGACTTGAGACTGCCTTTTTGGAGGGGCAAATTTGTTTAGTAACTCATTGAAAGACAAGGTCCAGAGACTGTCAAACCCCCGTTTTCCCCTTGGCCGAGGAGCAGGCAAAAGGTGAGGGAGGAGTTTGATTGGAATACTGCCAAATTCTCCCTGGCTCAGGCGGGACAGAATACATTCCAGGGGGCGAACTACAATCTCTTCTTTAGTGAATGGGAGAGTTGGTCATCCAGTCGGATGCTATGGCTCGAAAACGAGCCAGAATTTCAAACCCCTCTTTGAGGTCAGAGCCCATCATCACTTTTGTGACACAAGGACAGGCTCAACGGGTAGGCTCTTCATCAGTGAATCCAGGGTTTGCTTGGAAAGAGGGTTATCGGGAGAGTGCCCAAGGAATGTGTGGCAAGAGATGTATACCACTATCTTTCTAGTCCCTAAGGGGCAGTGTAAAATCTGGTTGATGCTGGATTTGAGGGATCTCAATCACTGCGTGGCAACATTCTGTATCAAGATGATTAAGATGGGATTTGGCAGAAAATCAGTCCCCTGATGAGGAGGGGGGCTTTGTAGCCTCCATCGACCTCAAGGATGTGTATCTTCACATCCGGTTCAAAGGGTCATTTCAGCCGTTGTTCTGGTTTGCACTGAGGAGATACCACTTCAGGGTTATCCCATTTGGATTTGACAGCCCGTAGAGTGTTTCCAAAGGTGTTTGCTCAGGTGCTGCTTCTCTTCTCCTGGCGTGCTCAGGCTTTCCCGACTGGGACCAATGGGCTTGTGAAAGTGTCCTTGAGGGTTTAGCAGGAGGAGTACATATGCTTAATGTGCTCTTGTTTCTCCCTTTCTCTTTGTTCTCCCCCAAAATCAACAGGGGGAAGTCTCACCTTTCACCTTCACGGTATCTGCCCATTCGGAATTGGTACAGATGGCCAAAACTATAGTGGTGACCTATGTCAACTGGCGAGGTGACACTCCGTCGAGGTTGCTTGGTAAGTTGGACAAGGTCTTATGCCGGGAACAGGCAGAGGTGCATCAGGAGTTCCTGAAAGCGGCGCACGACTAGACAACGGATTGATTCAGTCGGGTGTATCCGTCCTCCCAGGGAATGTTTCTTCAGGAGTGGATTTTCTGGAGTATTGCAGTGTAGTTTGGTTCTCTACCTGGATCCCTTTTCCACCCCTTAGGATGTCTAGCTACCTGAGCAGCACGGCCAAAGGGGTGGATGCAATGTCAATGGTGTGGCCAGATGTCCATCTGTATGCTTTATTCTAGGATTCCACTGGTACGTACAGTGTTTAGCAAAGTTAGGGACAGGAGATTGGAGATGTTTCTGAATGCTCCTTACTGGCATAGAAGGTATTGGTATCATCATCTGGTGATGGCACCACTGTGGATCCTACCAAAGTACCCATCTCTGCAGAGGTCCTCTGTGAGGTATCAGGAGGTGTGCCTGATTAAATGATGGGTTTGGAAATTGAGAGAAGGGGGAAGCAGCTAGGCCTTTATCCTCAGTTGGCACGTTTGCTAAAGTAGTGTAGGAGGTCAGCAACAATGACATTCTAAAATGGCCATTAGAACCACTTGGTGTCCTGGCGATTGAGGAATGGAGTCCAGGCTGTAATTTGTGACAACCGGATTGTACTACAGTGCTTATTACAAGGATTCAATAGGAAGTTAGCCGTCTCTACTGTGAGGGCAAAGTGGTCGGCAGTGAATGCATTCAGAAAGCCTTGGAAGGTGCATCTCTGAAGGTGAGACCCGGGTTGGGTGTTTTCTGTCTCTCCAGACCTGTTGAGTATTTAGTGACCCCCCTGCACTTTTGGTACCAGCGTTCTGAGTAGTACCAGGCACTAAGGAAAGTGGGTGTCAGTGGCCTGTTAACCTGGCGATCGGGTGTTCAGCAGCATGCATTGTGTTGTGCGTCATAGAACAACCTGTTTTCAGCCGCGCTGGGGACAAAAAAGACGATTGTGTTTTTGGCCGGTGTGAATCATTGAAGTGAATGCACTGGGTAACGGACTTGGCAAGTCAATTAAATGATAATATGGGAAGTGAAACCCACCAATAGCATGCACGTTGCGAGGTCCGTTCATAGACCCTATTATCGTTGTATTTGCTATTCTTCGAACGTTACGTACTGCAAGAAAGAGGGACATGGAAGGTAATTGTCAGATTACTTATTGTAATCCCCAATGCCCCTAGTCTTCCTCATCACACTACTTACAGCCCGCCTCACCCTCCCACATAGCTGCCAAGTTTCCCAGTTCCATGCATGACACCTCCTGCCAATCCAGATTTCCCCCACTGCATGCTGAGACTTGGAGTTTAGTCCCCCTCCCCCTGCTCAGTATAGGCATACAAGTCCCAGCATGCAATGGGGAAAACCAGGAATGGTTTACGGTGTTAGGCATGGAACTGGTCAAGTTGGCAGCTATTCTCCCACACGGTAGTGGCAGGGCCTATGAACTCTATGTGGGAAATGGCTAAGGATTGTGGGTGTAAGGATACCTGTAGGAAGTGTGTGGGAGGTTTGCACGTTAACTGGAAAAAAAGGGTTCCTGTGTTTTGGAGGCTGGTGCCTCAAAAGTTACAGGCCCAAGCGAGTGAAGATTGTATACAGTTTTGTATACAATCATGGACCCTGTAGCGATCCATTATATACGCAGAGTTATCCCTCTACTGTATGCTGTCACCATGAATGGCTATGGACATAGCACTAGAAATAAAACAAAGGCTTTGATGAGAAAATGTCATAAAGACTCACAAAATGTTGCTGGACAGTTCGAAATTGGTTCTACATCCATCAATATTATGATGACAAAGTGTCTCCAAATCGCGGATGATCTTATTTCATTGATATGTACTTAATGAAAAATGACTTTGTTCAGTAGTCATTAATTTATCTACTTGTTCAACTTTTTATGCAGTTGGTTTGTTAAGAAAAACGCGCATATATGTAAACTGCGGGCTCCAGCTCTTGGTTGAAACGATAAGGTAGTGGGCGCCGAAAATATACCTAGGCCCCGATTAAAATACCTGAAAGAGGCCAAGGTTAGGTGTTCCATGATAACTATTTTGTACCAAAGGCAGATTCTTTCTAGTCCTACTTCTGTTTCTCTACCTAATGTTGCTGGTTATTTGATTTCTGTGGGGATTGTGCGCTTTCCTTGCTCTGTAGCTGATGTTTGTCAGCAGGTTTTACTTGATCCTTTCCACTGGCATCCTATGTATTGCCTATTCTATACATGAGAACCGAAAGGTACATTTAAAACACCTGCTGACAGACCGTCTTCTCTAGCTAGCTACGTTTCAGCGCGGGCAGCATTGGCGCCTGGTATGGTATGTGCATGCTAGTTTCGAACTTCATTCACCCTGAGCTTTTGCTTATCCTTCATTCATGCTTATTGCATATCAATGACTAAACCTTCCAAATTTACAGAGGCCCTGGCGTTGACATCATTATTCAACTTTCAATCCAAATGCGTTGGTTTGGATGAATATTTGTATGCTTTATAATGTTTCATGTCCCATTCAGGGTAAACAGAATAGTGTTGGTTTCTATGTGACAGCAAGCTTTGATCTATTGTAGTCAGTGCCTTAAGTGGCACGGTAAAACGAGCCAGGGATCATCAAGGGGGTGTGGCCTAATGGCGGGGAGTCTTGATGAGCCCGGCTTAATACCCTACAGGCACCCTTGCCAGACAGCTCTTTGTTGAGATCAACAGTGGCGCTCCTCGCCAGGCATTTGACGAGGGGCAGCAGCACCGTTAAGGCTGAAAAGTTGAGGTAGCTGGAAGTGGAGCTCTTTTTTCCTAAAGCCTGAAGCTTCCGCGAGCAAGCAGGACTTCAGGATTTAGAAAGAAAAGTCCTTGGCTTCCAGCAGCTTCACCTTTTCTTCTGTAACTGTGGCACTGGCCCATGGGCATCTCTTGATTAAAGGGATGCCTCGCAGGTGCCAGTGCCACCGTTGTAGGGAAAAGGCATTTTTTCTGAAGCCTGAAGTCTCGCACATGAGCGAGAGCTTCCGGCTTTAGAAAAAAAGCATTGTCCTCTAGCTTCCAGGGGAAATTAGGGGACCTCGGCAGGGCCCCGCCTCAGACCTATATTTTTTAGCCTGCATGGGCTCTGCCCCAGCTAAGCTGGCCCACATGATTGTAGTAGTGGGTGAATGATCCAGATTTTCGATACTAAGGTTGAGGAAAGTCAGGATTCCATTAAAGACACAGAGGCAAAGTATTATGCTAGCTCTTCTTCTTTACTGAAAACTCGAGCAGCATTTTAACAAAACATTTAACACCATTTCAAGAAAAAAGAACTACCATTTTGTATGACAGTGTAGTCTTGAACTCTGAAAACTCTATGCCCCAAGGCATATCACGTGTATCATTGCACCAATCACGGCGCTCCTGTCCCATCACTTCACAAGTCCTGAACATCCTCTTTCTTTTGCTGACACGTTGCAGCCTCTTGATGAGTAGTTCCGCCTTAACTCTTGTATAAGGACCAACTCAACTTTTAACGAACATTGGCTTCCGGATCACGTGGGGCTTTGCCTCAACTGTGTGTCTTCATCCCTGTGGGTAGGCTGGAGCTCATCTGTTTAGCGTCCGTACCTGCTCAGACAGAAGAAAAACAAAAATCCACAACCATGTTTGGGTTAACTGTGGGTGGGCAATCGCTGCTGTGCCATGCTGCTGCCTGGCCGCGCTTGCAGCCGCCCTACATCTTGTCTCACTGCGCCCTGTCTGTGCAGATCTGTGCGATTGAACCGGTGGGATAATACTTCGCCTCTGTGTCTTTAATAGAATCATGACTTTCCTGAACGTTAGTATGGAAAATCTGGATTCTATGTCAAGCCTGGAGGCTCGTATTATGTTTTTTTAAAGTTTACAACCGACGAGGCAACCTGGTTGACGGGCTTAAAAATCAAATGCTTTAAAGGTAAACTCACTCTACCAGTTTGCGGCTTTGAGGATGTCTTGCAATCTAGCTCTGCTAGCAAAAGCTTTGGAAGCCATGGCACCTTGTGCGGAATGTGCTCCAAAGCAAGAAGTGTCAATGCCTACCTACTGTATGACCTATTTTACCCCCCTTGTTAGGGTAGCAGTGGATACTGCTTTGAAAGGCTTACCAAGTGCGATAATCACTTTATTCTCCACTGTAAGTCTGAGGTGTACGGTCTTCTCGTATGATTTCAGACCTCTGAGCGGACATAGCTTCGGCTGCTCTTGAAAAGCGGGAAAGGTAGCCGTCCTGATGGAGGTTTTTGTTCTTTTTACATGGAATGTGACTCCTTATGCAGAGAACAATTTGTTGTCTATTTGCAGCGCTCCCACATCTGACACACTCTTGCAGGCTACAAGAGCATCACTAATTTAGGAAAGGGCCTTCCTGGTCAGGTCATTTGTTTCCTGGACAACTCAGAACAGGCCTTGCCCTTCATGGCAATGCTTGTTAGGTAGTTTCTGCCATAGTTGCATGCTAGTCCCTAGCCAGACCAGCTGCGCCATCTATTCCAAGTCGACCTATACGATTTGGCTGTCTTGGGAGCCCAGGACTCTCCGATGAAGTATTCGGCTTCACAAGATCATCCTGGCTTTTGCCAGGCACCCCTAAAATCCCCCAGGCTTTCAGTTGCAGGGTCCCTAACCTGATCAGAGGGTGCTGGAGTCCTGCTGGATCTGATAGGGTGTCTGGTATGTCCGACAGGAGGAACAGGGAGAGTTCCAGTAGGTCTGGGAACGAAGCCTGACTCTTCCAGACTGGAGTCACCAGCCCTAGTCTCGCCTGCTGCTGTCTCACGTATGATAGCATCCTTGCGATCAACACAAAGGGGGAAAGGCATAATTCCTGTGTGGACCCCATCACTGCAGAAAGGCGTCCATAGCCGCTGCCTTCCGATCCGGCCTCCAGCTGAAGAAACCATTCCAGTTGGTGATTCAATCTGAACGCACAAAGCTCTCAGGAAAACTGAGCTGTTCAATTTCCATTAGTTTGAATCCTTGAGGTGTCTGGAGTTCCAGTCTGCGACTTGTTTGGAGACTCCCGGAAGGTTTTCGCTGTGACACTCTCCAAGCAGAAGTACCAAAATTCCTTTGTCAATTCCACCAACCACTTGTACTTCGTTCCCCCTAGGCAGTTGATTTACCATACTGGCGCAATGTTGTCAATTTTCAGCAGAATTCAGCATTGCACCTTGTCTTGTGTCAGACTCTTCATTGGAAAGGATCCCGCTAGCAGCTCCAGGCAGTTGACGTGAAGCCTGGTTGTTGGCTCTCTGCAATGGGCTCCCCAGCCCCTGCGGCTGGCATCAGACTATAATCACTAGTTCCAGAGCAGAACCAAAAATGGCTCTTCAGTTCCATGCTTCCATTTCCCAGAGCCACCAGACCTGTGCTTCATTCTTGCCTTTTCTGACATCGGCACTATGTGCTCGTAAGGGATCCCTTGTCTTGAGGTGTTGAAGGGCACGATAGTGGAGGGGCACGGGAAAGATCGATGGATAGAAGAGGCTAGACGCCCAACTATCCTTGCCAACTCCCTCAGGGAAATCTGGTCCCTGATCAAGACTAATGTGATCTCCTTCTTTGTTGTTACCTTTCGTGAGGGGCAGACTCGGGAATCCTTGCTGTGAGTCTATGATAACCCCCAGGAAATCCATCCTCTGGTGCGGACTGGTCTCAGATTTTTCCTGAGAAAACCCAGACTCTCCAGTAAACTCGTCGTCAGGGCTATCTATTTTCGCAGTCTGCTCTGATCATGTGCCATGAGAGAAAGGTCGTCGTATGCGATCATCGTCACTTGCGTAGCTTTCCCACTATCGGTCTGAGTAGCTTGGTGAAACACCAAGGGGCCAAAGCTAGGCCGAAAGGGAGGCATGTAAACTTCCACTTCTGGCCCCGTCAGAGCAATTGCAAGAATTGGCGGTGTCTCGTTAATGGGTACCGCTAGGTAGGCGTCCCTCAAATCTCTACAGGTTTAGCCAATCCCCTTTCTGCAGAATGTCCCTCAAGAGATGGTTGCCTTCCTTCATGAAGTGCTGTTATAGGAGGAAGGCATTCAATTGTCTGAGATTGATCAAAAACCGTACCTTCTGCTTTCTTTTCACTAGTTGGACATTGCTTAGCCCTGTGCTTCCTGCTCTACCGGCCTTATGGCTCTTTTCTTTAGAAGTTCTATTTCCTTGTCCATGAGGCTTTGGTCATCCTCTGACATTGCACATTGAGTGGCGGTCTCATCCGGATGGGGTCTTGCAAAAGATTCTAGACTAAACACCTGTATGATCTCTAAAACCCAATAATCTATAGTAAGCTCTTGCCAAGTGTCTTTGTGCCGAAATCCTGCCACCAATCACTGGGATTGCACTGCACTGGTCACATGCATTTGTAGCTTGTGTCCTGTTGCTGCTGCGCCAGCCTAGGCCTCTGCCCCTTCCACGTAGGTGAAGAAGGGATTCGGTATGTCTTCCTGTAGCCAGCTGTTTCCTCTGTTGGGCCTCTGGCCTCCTCTGAGACTGGCTGAGCAGCCCCTGCCTCTACCTGCCTAGTGAAAACCTCTGGTGCAAAGACTCAACAATGTCTGTGCTTTGTCCAGAGCAGCGAAGGTGCTAACACACCTGGATATATCTTTGATTAAAGCTTTGCCAAACGAGAGCCATTTCCACGCCACCGCAGCAGCCTCAGAGGACGCCAACTCGGAGTTTTGCATCAATCTTTATTAATATCGACCGCCTTCGTTCTGCTGCGATTGCACAGTTGCCATTGTCTAAAAGGCACACCGCCCTCTGTGCCCAACCCACTAAGACATTCGGATACACAGGCGTGCCTTCTTTAGCCTCTTCTGCCGTCTGGAGGATTTTTTTCAAAGGACCCACAGTATCCAGACGCTGGTCCTGATAAGCTCTCCAAGAGCAATCTATGCCCTTTTTCAAATCTTTGGTGTACTTCGCCATGAATGTTAGCATGTAGGGGTCCATTTCGGGGTCTCTGCCACCCTATCCGGTAGAGAAGGCCTGGGAGACGCTGCCCTCAATTTGCTCCTGGCTTCCTGGAGTGCACAGACACTTACCTAGGTAATTTACGACCTTCGCTGGGGACTCCCACTCCGAGGATCTCGGGTGGAGAAGTAAATCTGGATCAAAGGTGTCCTCTGGGGAACTCTTCCAGTGTTTTCTACTGGTTTTCATGCACAATTCGCCGTCTTGTGGGGAGTCGGAATTCGCTGAGACGTGCAAACTCTTGTCGTCTGAGCTAGATTCTATGATTAGTGAGTCTGTGCCCTGTTGGTCTTCCTCTGGGCTAGAGGGAATGTCCTTCTCCTGCGCTTTCCCCTTTGTACGCTTGCTCAGGCCTTATGCTCCTCTGCCATTGCCTCTTGCAAGCTCTGGACTTGACGCTCTGGATCCTTGCGAAAATGTGACCCAGTCCTGGAGGGAATCCAACTTGTTGGAGGCCCTAGGCCTGCCCTGGCTGCCTTCTCTATTAACATGCCCAGTGAAGAGTCTTGCAGTGGATTGGAAGGCTCTCCTCCCGAAAATGCCATCCGCCATACTGTGCTGGAGGCAAATGTCTGGATGCCGCTTCAGGTGACTAGCAGGCTAACCTGGGGCCTGTCCCCATATAATAGATTGTCTTGGGCCTACCACCCGTAAAGTTTGTGCTCTTACTGATCTGTGCTCGTGAGTTTCTCTTGGGTTTACACCCCTAAAACTAATGTGCTCTATTGAGCTTGCCGGTGTGTTTTTCAGGATATCTTGCGGTATCGGCAAGCTCTGATACTGTTCAAAAGCTCTTCTCGCTCTCAGGAGTGCTCTGTATTCTGGGCCTTGCCTGTTAAGCACTGCAGCGCTTGGATATCGCTGGCGCAGTGCTTCCACTTTGCCGCTAGATGGCGTGCCAAATGGAAGTATGGGGGCTCGATGTTGCACCAATTTCAGCTGGAGGTGCGGTGTGCTTCTCTGGGTCGGATCGCAGCCGGGGGCAGCCACCGATCGAACGCGGGAAGATGAAGCTGTGCCGGCCGGAACTGTAATAGCCAGTTCCACGCGTGTCTCTGTTTTGCTTCCCGCGCCTTCACTGTAGCTATGCGCTGCCGCCTGAAAGGCTAAATTACCCAGCATGCAAGCCTAACTATGCGCCCTATCCTGTGCTGCTAAGTTAAAGAGTTGTAACAATACTTGCAAAGCTGCTCGTAAGAACAAAATAGTACTTCTCTGCTGCTCAAGCAGCAAAGAAAGAGAAGTTGTGAGGAGGACAGGAGCGCCGTGATTGATGGACTGATATGCCTGAGGGCATCGTTTTTAGAGTTCAGAACTAGATTGTAATAGAAAATGGTTGTTCTTTTTTCTTGAAATGGTGTTAAATGTTTTATTGTTAAAATGCTGCTAGAGCTTTCAGTAAAGGAGAGAAAGCATAATAGGAGCCACCAGTATTGGCATAGAATTGAAGAGTTGCGGTAAGCAGCATGTTTTTTTATTTTGACTGAAAAACAAGGGCACCTGTTGTAATGTGCATATAACGGCATGGGTGTAATCTTCAGAGCGTGGAGAAGATGGAATGTCAGAGAGTTAGGTCGCCAACTATGGTATGTGAGGGTTTTGAATAGGGACCAGTTATCCAGGACAAGGGTAACCAGTGGTTGTATGAATGGTACATTTTGTGATATGTACTGGAGGCAATTGAAGCAGAATGCTTAATCAAGTAGTCGGCACTGCATGTAACCCTAAAGGTTATGAAAATGAGGGTGGGCCATACCCAGAGCCGGCCTTAGGGGGTGGCGCCCCGGGCGACTGCCCGGGGCGCCACGCCCCCCAGGGCGCCTTTTGCCCCTGCCACGCCAGCTCGGGGGAGTCTTTCAAGAGCTCCCCCGAGCTGGCGTTGTGGGACAAGGCGCAGCAGGCGGCCTCTTCTGTAAAAGGTGCCCGCGGCGGTGGGTGCATTTAAATGCGCCCCTCCGCCGTGGACACTTTTCACAAGAAAAGGCGCCATTAGCCCCCCACCACGCCAGCTCCGGGGAGTATATCAAGCGCTCCCCCGAGCTGGCGTGGTGGCAGAAGGTGTGGCAGGCGCCACATTGTCATTGAATGAACCCGCGATGGCGGGCTCATTCAATGACAATGGGGTGCTAAGGGCACCTATTTAACCTCCTCGCTGGAGCGAGGAGGTCAAATAAATAAATAAAAAAGTTGCCCACCCCGGCCCCGACCCCTTCCGCCCCCTGTTAGCCAGGGGGGGCGCGGTGGGCGAGGGGAGGGGGGGCGCCAGTTCGCCCAGGGCGCTGCTGGCCTTAAGGCTGGCCCTGGCCATGCCACCACGTGCAATCTTGAAATGGGGACCTTGCTTGCTGCTTGCACCAGATGGAACTAGGGATGTCAATTTTTCACTCTAAGACCCTCTTGGAGGGTGATCATTAAATTTTCATTTAGCACTTAGATCGCCTGCGAAACGTAGCACTGCTCCTTATACATAGATGGACCCTAGGATGTAGGCATTGTTTGTACAGCTAACCCATTTCTCCTCCCATACACCGCACCTTCACAACTTAGTGGAAGGCAAAGGCTCATTTCACACACCCTGCACTCACATGTAACACAAACACCATTGCGCAACACCTCTGCAGCTTTAAAGCTACCATTAACGACAATTCAAACTGTAGCTTCCCACATAACTCTATCTCCTTAAACACAATCCTCCCCCTTTAGTTCATAGTATACTTCTGCTGCACCCCCCCCCACATGCCATTCAGACATGGGTGACTAACAGGGTCTTGGGCACCCTTGTATAACTTGACTGGTTGAAATGCACACACGCATAATAGTACCTCCCAAATTTTGAGCTCGGTCCCTCTGAGGACATTCAACCAACAGCGCGTTGGGACCATAATAATTGCGAAAGGTGCTATACAAATGAATGCATGAATGAATGATGCTTGCATGAAAACTTTCCTCAAGGTCCAGGAGCTGATTATATCACTACCTGTAGTTGCTGACCACTTCTCTTAAATTGGTGAAACAGTGCTGAAGGTTTCTATATGTGCACACAGCCCTACATATAAGGGGTGTTTCAGCCACTTTTACTCGCTAAAAATGGGCAAATACTACCAAAAAAGACACATTGGAGCCTGTCCCCTCTGCTTTCATCCAGACAGCCCCATAGATTTGTTTGGACCAGTAGTACACTTAATGTCACTTGATGAAACTCTACTAGTATGACCGCCACGTTCCTCTTCCTCATCCCAGTACTTATGTCGTGATGCTCCACATACCCAACAGGAACCCATTTTGTTTTCTTTCTTTACCGGGGGTATGCCACCTCCCCTTTTACCGGCAATCCCCATTATACATTTTCCTGTTCTCCAGACAGGACCTAGAATATTTTCTGGGAACGGGGCTTCGGGAAGCAATGGAGCGCGCCTCTTTGCATTCCCTTCAGCAGGGCGGAGATGGGCACAGAGTGTCCTCCAGACAGGACCTAGAATATTTTCTGGGAACGGGGCTTCGGGAAGCAATGGAGCGCGCCTCTTTGCATTGCCTTCAGCAGGGCGGAGATGGGCACAGAGATGATGGGTTCTTTGCCCCCTGTGGCGCAACTGGCCGAATTGTGCCGAGAAGACCCCGCTGGTAGGTAGGGCACTCTCGGGTCTCCTGCAGAGCAACGAGACCTGATTGGCCCCGAGCTTGGGGCGACGGTAAGGAGATGTGGGCCAGGCGATGTAGCCTGCATTTGGCAGGGGCCCCTGGTTGGAAATGTATCATGTTGTGGTTGGCCCGAGCGCACGCACATGTAGGGAGGATGTAGTGACCTGCTGGTTGCTTGGTTACCATGTTGTTGCGTCTTCTGGGCTGACTGCAGAGCGCAGGTTTCACATAGCGCTGTCTCGGGAGAGGGAGACACTGCTCTGGCATGAGAATTCTGCTCTGTTTTGTCTTCGTATCATCCAGATTGGTGGGGCGGGGGGGTTGAGGAGGCATGTGGAGGACACTTCCTCTGAATCCTCTAGTTCAGATAGGGTGAACTGGAAGAAGAATGGCTTGACTAAAGAAGTTGGAACTAAAGTGCTCCTTATCTCAGAAGATAATCAAGGGTATTATGAAACCGGTCATTAAGGAGCATGTAGGTAGAAGAAAAGGGAAGCAGTCCCTATTTTCCTCCTCTTCCTCCGCCTGCTCAGCCACCTCCTTCTTGGCAGTTTCCAGAGGCTCAGAAGATAAGGAAGCCAAGGGCAAATATTTGGACAGAGAGGCGGTTGCTGCATTGCTGGCCAAGGTGTGGGAAAGCATGGGTTTCTGTGTTTCCCGTGGCAACTCCTCATTTCCAATATTAACACATCTTAATTCAATGATTCATGAATATATCTTTTTAAAAGAAGGAGTCGTTCCTGAAAGAAAATGTCGAGGTGGGTGATATCTTGGTCAGCTTCGACACATCCTTTATGGCCGGAGAAGCAGCAGTAAAAAGCTTTTTGCAGGAGAGCTGGTTTTCCAACCGAGCTGGGGAAAGTGAAATCTCTGGTTAGAACACAGATGTCCTAACAACGACAGAAGGCCGGTGGGTAGAAGACTCTCTTTTGAGGACTTGAGACCATGGTCTGCCGATGCTTGGGCAAAAAAGAAGGTTCAATGGGGATACCTGGAAGACTTTACAGCCCTTTCTGTGCAGTCAACCATGATCATGGCTCTATGCCAAGAGGCACATGGAAAAGGGAGGCAATGTTGAGTGCCATCCCTGAATTCTATGAAAGAGGGCTGTACTGACGGTTCCCCGGGCTCAGCAGAGTCGGGGGTTCTACCCAGTTGTCTTCCTGATCCCAAAACCGTCAGGGAAATTCAGGTTGATCTTGGACCTAAAGGCTCTGTATATTTGTCAGAAGGGGAAAGGTTCAAGATGGAAACCCTTCAAAAAAGAATTCCCATGGCATCCAGGTGAGACTGGCTTGTGTCCGTGGACCTACAGGATGCCTAATACCATTTTGCCATAAGCCGTCCCAGCAGAAATATCTCCGGTTTGCAGTAAGAGGTAGAGATTACCAATTCCAGGTTCTCCTCCTTGGGTTGAAAACGGCCTCCAGGGTCTTTACCAAACTAGCAGCTCTCGTTGGTGGCTCATCTTCATCTACTGAGTATCCACGTCTTCCCATACCTGGACCATTGGCTGGTCGGGCTGCCCAGAGGAGGACAGTACAGCTTTGCTGAGGCTGGGGAGACAGAAAAATCTATCCTGGGGGCCCTGAACCTCTGGCATATGGCCTAGAAGGTTCTGCATGACAGGGACAGTTCCTGCTTGGACAAGCACACCTACAGACGGTGTGCAAAGCCCTGGAGGATTGGGGATTCCTGGTAAATTGGCACAAGTCTCAGCTACCTCCCTCCCAAGATCTGACCTTTTATAGGGGCTCAGGTTTGCACCAGACAAGGGAAGGGGTTTCTCCCCATGGAGAGAGCTCTATGCCTCCCAAGTTGCTGACCAATGATTTACGAAAGGTGTGGGCTTTGGCATGGCAGCTCCTAGTGGTTTAGGGTCACATGACCTTGTTCGTTTCTGGTTCCCTGTGCTCAGCTCCATCTCGGGCCCCTAGTCTCCCATCTCCTTGATCATTGGCTGATGGCCTCCCAATACTACGAGTCTCGGATACTGGTGAAGACATTGAAAACGGCTTTAGGCAGGTGGTTGCATTTGGGTCATCTCCAGAAGGGGATACCTCTAGACACTCCCCCAAAGATCACTCTTACTTCAGATCCCAGCAGCCTGGGTTGGGTATCCACCCCAGGGTCAAGGGGTGTACAGGGGAGATGGAACCAGGAGGAGAGCCTCAGGTCCTCGAATTGGCGAGGATCTGAGATGGGTTGCTGGGATTGTGAAGGATCCGGTTGTTTTGGTCATGACGGACAATTCCAACCCTAGTATAAATCAACAGGCTGTTTGGGGGTCTGTTTCCCTGAAAACCCTAGCATGGGACATGGGGACCTGGGCAGAGACTCGATCCATCGAGGTGATCCACATTGGAAGGGCGGGAGGAATAGAAAATGTTGTGGCAGACTAACTCAGCAGGGATTTCCATGTAGGAACTGTCCCTGTCATGCACAACTTTCCTGGCCATATGCCAGAGGTTCAGGGCCCCCAGGATAGATTTTTCTGTCTCCCCAGCCTCAGCAAAACTTCCTCATTTTCTGCTCTCAATTTCAGTAAGAGGGTGCTTGGAGGTGGATGCTCAGAACGTGGCGTGGCCCCAGGAGCTTTTGTATGCCATTCTCCTGGTTCCAAGAGTAGTCGGGAAGATCAGGGAAAGCTGGTTTCCGGTAATTCTAGGAGTTCCCTACTGGCCAAGGAGGAATTGGTTATCCATGCTTTAGAACTCCGGACGGAAGAGGTGCAGAGGATCCCGAAATGTCCATGTCCATTACAAGCAAACCCAGGGACGTGGGTTAACAGCATACATTGGTCAGCTTGGAGCTTGAAATTAGTAGGTTACTGGCCTTTTATCTTGTCTCAGCAGGTGGTGAAGACCATTCTAAGTGCCCGGCCACTTTATAGGCATATGACGCGCACTTGGTAAACCTTTTGAAGTGGTGTGCGAAGGCTAAGGTTTACCCACTGGAGTGTGACATTGCTGCCTTTCTCCAGTTCCTACAGGATAGGTTTCAGAAAGAGCTGGCAGTTTCTACCCTTCGTGCTCAGTGGGCTGCTCCAAAGGCCCTCTGGATTGTGTCTGAGGGTCAATGGAAGGAGAGGGATTGGTGGGCAGCTTTCTGAGAAGTCAAGCAAGGCCTCCCCCCTCCTAAGAGCGCACCTCTGCCTCTGGTGTTGCGATTTCTGCAGGCTCCTCCCTTTGAACCTATTTTCAAGATCGAGATTACGTTTTTGACTCTTAAAACGCCTTTCTCATTGCTACAGCCTCAGCATGACGCCTAGGGGAGATGGGGGCACGTTTATGTAACTCCCTTTCCTTACCATTAGGCCAAACACATTGATCTTGAAATGTGATCCCAAGTTTCTTCCTAAGGTCTTGTCTAAGTTCCATGCCTCACAGAATGTTGTTTTTCCTTCTTTCTTCTAGAAACCCAGCAATGCAGAAGAGGAGGCTTAACATACCATTGATGTCAGAAGAGGGGTCCTGGAGTACCTTCAAAGAACAGCAGAGATGATCAGGAATTCCAACAGTCTTTTAGTAACTTTTGGGACTCCGGGGACAGGCAGAAAAGCCTTGGTTGTGGCAATTAGAAGATGGATTCGGACAGTGATCCACATGGCTTATGAAGCATCTGTAGTTCCCATACCTGCCCACGTGCAGGGTTATTCCACCAGGGGTATGGCTAACTCATGCACTGATGCTTCAGGGATCTCCGTGCAGGAGATTTGCAGAGCGGCCACCTGGGCGGACCCAAATACATTCATTAAGCACTACAGTTTGAATGTTGACAACCTCAGGGTTGGCTCCTTTGGGGTAGACGTACTCGCCGCTGGAATGGGGTGACTGCTGTATGTTAATAAAGTTGGTGGAGCGGCGCAGCAATTCTCGTTGTCACTTGGTGTTTTGTCTCTTTGGTTCCTTCCACAGCATGGTGCTTGGGTACACCTCACACCGTAAGTACTGGGATGAGGAAGAGGGACGTGGAGGTAATGCCCCGATTACTTACTGGCAATCTTCATTAATCCTAGTCCTACTCTCCCTTGTCACTTTCCCCTCCCCCTCCCTGGAAGGTTCCATGATCTGGCTTGGTAAAAAAGTGTCCCTGTTCGGTAGGCGGGGCCTCGCAACATAAGTACTGTGACAAGGAAGAGTAGGGCTGGGAGTAATGAAGATTACCGGTAAGTAATCTGAGCATTACTGCCTGATCTGAAGAGGTAACAATATATATTTTAATGTGCAGATTGCCTCTCCACTTGGCTTCCCACTTTGTGTGGTGCTTCTCACTGGCACACTGTATATGTACAGACCAGGAGTGGCATTGGCGATCCGTATCCCCATCAGAACACTGTAAGACAACAAAGATGAAAGCCAGACAGGTCTTTTGAGGCGCCCTCCTTGTTACATCTGGCACTGGTCTTGTAACACCCAGGTCAGTGATCACACAAGCTTTGTCAGGGCGAAAAAGCAAACACTTTCAAAGGAAGTAGTTGCCTTACGAGCCTAGCTTCTCTTCTAGAAAAGTACATTAAAATGAGGTAATCATCACAGTACATTTAAATGCACCCTTCAGGAGATCAATGGGTTTTGTGCATCCCTACCTCAGCAAGCCCAGTCCATGGGGGAAGGGGGTGTGCGTGTGTGTGTGTGTCAACAAATTCATCATATAAGTATCGCCACATTTTCAAACATAAAAACGGAGAGAAAAACCTTCATAATACCTCTAAAAATCATCCTATACAAACTCATCCGTTTCGAAGTGCTAATTCCCACCATTAGGTCAAACCAGAGAATATTATCGCCCTTCAAGCAACAGAAATCTCTGGTGTCTAAAATGTATACTGCTTGACATGTGGCTTCACAGGAGAGCAACACATGCTTTATTGTCTTTGTGCCCGTTATTTTTTATATAACTGACACATCCTCTCGTACTCCTTCAACCAGATCCTAGGACCCATGCATTCTAGAGTGGGGAGAAGATTACATTTAAATCGCAGATGGACTGATCGCGCTCTTAAGCAAGGGAACCATAGGATGTTTTTTGAGTGACTCCATTTTCCGTGGAAAGCGACTATATTCCTTGTAAAGGGAATAAGAGCTTACCCATCAGCAGTCTCTCACCAATCTTGATCAAAAATCTTCCGCTTAACCAGTTCTGAGTTCCATAAGATTATTCTCATCTAGGCCAATAATATTAAGGGTGTTCAGCATACTGGACACAGACTTGTTTAACGAGGAAATGGACTTCTTTCCACACTAGATTAAGCATTTCAAAAAGAGATTTAGGGGGAGGAACTAACAATTATAGAGCAAGCACATTTTAGCCCATGTAACTCTAGCGGCCAATGACACCAAGTGAAACTTGTGGCGGATAACGTAATTCACAACATAGAGAGCGAGACCCAAACCCAATTTCTAAATGGACCCCTTAAAAGAGCTTAAAAAATAACTTTAATCATACAAAGAGCATTCTAACCCATATATGAGACACAGAACTATTTTGCCCGAATAAAACCTCCGAACGGGAAGTAATATGAAGCTGGATGGACATAGATAACTTAGTCTCTTTAACACAGTGAAATAAGCTTTGAACTTCGCTCTCAAATCACCTTCCAGGGCTGTACGCGATTCCTTGTATGCAAGATTGAAGCCCAGGTATCTAACAGAGTGGTTAAGTTCTAAACAGGCTCTACCAGTTCCCCAATCCATAACCTTCGGCTTCCTTTTCAGAGAAAATATCATTATTGTAGACACGCTCCCGTTGACTATTAAGCTGTTCTCCTCAGCGTAAGACGCAAGCGCTTTCAACTTCCGTTGTAGTCCCACAGGAGTCAAGTCAAAGAACAATAGATTGTTGCAGGCCAACTAGTTTATTTTGGCCAAGCCTAATGGGGAAATCATTTGTAGTCCCACAGGCGCTCTATGTCAGAGAGATAGATGTTTAAAAGAACAGGTACCAAAAGACACCCCTGTAATGGGCCTGTATAGAGCGCCTTACTTTGAGGTTCTAATTTGATCATAAGTATCATGATGGAATAAGGATATCAGCTTAACTAATGCCAGGGGTGCCCCCACCCCCCGCCAAGGGCTTATGCCACAGTGAAGATCGATTGACTCTGTCCAATGCACTGTGCCCTTGGAAACGGAAGCCCTAACCTGGGATAAAATGGTTGCATTAAGTGTTGATGCCGACTTGTTTACAAAAGCTGATTTGGCTATATGCTAAAAATGTTCTGTTTATTTACCCACAACTTGATCTCCTTCAGAACAATGGCGGCACAGATTTTTCTGGTTGCATCTAAAAGAGCGATAGGATTGGATTAGACCCATCACCCTTTTTTTAAAAATAAATTGGATTTATTTTGTTAAGGATTTCAATCAGACGGCACACATTTTGGTCTCGGCCTACTACGTAGCGCACAACTGAGATGCTTTTCTCCTTATTTTATGCAGATTCAATTTGAGATGGTACACAACTCGTATCACACCCCCCTTTTTCAAGTACCCCGGGTTAAAATGGTCCATGAACCAGGCTGGTTGGTGAAATGCAATATTTAGTTATTTTAAAATTCAAAAGAAATCATACCATTTTAATTTGGGGCAGCAATCACCAATGGGGTGATAATCACAATGCAAATGGAACCAAGACACTTGGTTACCCTTCTCCTAGAACAGTTACACAGAACAACTGAATAGGAGCACTTTTGATTTAGGAAAGATAGCACCCAAGTTAAGGTTTCCCCATGCAATGTTCCCTCAACCCACAGATAATCGAATTCTGAGTGGCTAGAAATAAGCAGCAGGTAACCAGGAATAAGGGGCAGAAGACAGAATAAAAATCTGTAAAAGTTGCATTTCTTTTCAATTCCCGCTTTAAATTACCTAAACGGTTTTTAATAAGAACGGGTGGAATACTCTGATTTGGAGTGCATTTTGGGGTTGGGGGATAGATCTATATATCACAGTGACACTCTAGAGTTGAAAATAGGTCTCTAGCTATGAAACTGGATGAGTTATGCAAGGTGCACTTTGAGCAAAATGAAGCCGTGAAATAGGAAAGGAAATTAGTTGTGACAAGAACAGTTTTACTTTAAAGTAGAGCATTCAGGCTAGACCACCAAAGATGGACACAGTAATATCCAAAGTTGATTTGCGAGTTCAAACCTGTCACCCCAGTGCCCAACCTTGGCGGAAACTAGTCCGATCACTCGAAATATCACTAATGGTTTAGGATTACACAAGACAAAATTGAAAAGAGATGGCACTAGCACCAAGTCACGGGCAGGGTGCACAGATAATTCTAACAGTTTTAACAAGTTATCAGGATAAGGATAGGATAGCTTAGATAGTGGGATAAGGACAAAGGCAAGACAAGACAGGTTATGGGTATCTATGGGGTAGGGATTATACTCCCAGTCCACATTTAGTTTTGGGATTTTTGGACCGTCAACAGGTTCTGGTCGCCACACAGCAGCGCGCCAGGCAAAAGAAAACAGCTGAGCAGGGTTTGGTCACCGGATGGTAATTCTGGTCACTGGATGGCACAGATACCGCTGGATGTAGTATGTATAGTGAGCAAGCAGTTAGTGGGCAGCAAGCCAGGCGGGTTCAGGATGCTTCCCAAAAGAATACCACAGCTTTCCCCTTTTTAATGGGAGATTAGTGGGTTTGCAGGATTGAGGCCTTGCAGGGAATAGGATCAGCAATGCTTGGGTTTTGCAGTGGGCTCTGGAGTAGGGTCAGCAATGCTTTGGCCTTGTAGTGGGGTCTGGAATCTGGATGGAGCAGATCAGGAACACAGCGCAGGAACTTCAGGAAGAGTGTGTGTCTAAATTCTTGTCAGGGACTCTTATTTATAATGCATAGTGACATCATCAAAGTATATGGCTGGGCAGGTTTAGTCAAGCATGCCTCTAAACTACTTGATTGGTCAGGGGTGACAGTCCCTGCCTCGCTCTCAGCTGGTTGGATTTCAAGAGAATGATGTCAGATTTATGATGTGAGTTTTAAAATGTCCAAAACCTCCCGCAATTACTTTATCTAAAATCCAGTTTTGCCCTACATGGCACACTTATACAGTGGAAACATCTAAACAAATTGCATAAACAGGTTACATATTGTAAGCAGCACATAGTAGTCCAATCCTCCAGTTTGTGAGACATTGTTTCGCCCTTCTGCCATTTTTTTGCGCTTTTCAGTGTCAAATGTTCGGCCTAAAATTCCATAACTTTATACATATGTGTGAATCATCATAAGGATGTAAATAGGAAAATTTACATTGGCATGATGGATACGTTCCTTGTAATCCCTGATTCTTTGCCATTTCTATTCCCAAGGGGTCAGTGAATTCTACCATGTCTTAAATGAAGGCCCATAAAATCACTTTTAAACTGCAAAATGTTTACATTTTCACAAAGTCCTGCTGCAGAGATAAAAGTCTTTACATTTGTATTCATAAATAGTCTTTGGGAACAAATGGCAGTCCTTTGCCCCCATATTTGGGAATAGTTTCCAAGCCGTCAAAGAGATCTCCTCTGAAGCCTCCTGTAGAAATCACAAAGACTTGTGACTTTCTTTTTACATATCCTTGTCCTAGAAATTCCATTGTCAGTGGGTTCAGCCCAGACCATATTCTGTCCAACCTAGTAATTATCACAGAGGTGTTAGAAGCAAAAGGGCCTCTCAGTAGATACTGTTATCCTCTCAGCCGAAAACTTTAAAAAATATGTTTTTTTTTAGCTGACATCCCCCCAGCAGCCACTGAAGTTTGAATTAATTGTATTTATTTTGGCTCTGAATTGTAAGAAAATCTGCTAAATAGAACCATTTCCTTGATTGTATTTTCACATCACAATCCCCTTCACATTGCTAGATAAGGGCAGTGCCTTATGCCCTTTTAAAACAGATCTTTCCCTTTATTTTGCAAAAGTACATTTCCGTGTGGTGGCTTTCTCCTGTAAGCAGGAGATTGTTTGAAGCACAGATGCACTGAAATTCGACATAACCCAGATAGCTGGAGTTTCTTTGAATTACTGATCTTTGACACTTTATAACTCAAAATTGAACGTGTTTCCCGTGTGGGTAAAAGGGAAGTTCCTATGTTGATGTTTCTCTGAGTTAATTTGACAGGGCCTGTCATTTAGAAATCATGTTTGGTTTTGCTGAAGCACAATGAGATATATTGGGCATGGCAGGGCCTTCTTAAGGACAGGAAGAACAGATGCAAACACCGTCCGCAGCATTATCTTAAAGGTGAAAAAGTTTCCTTTGTAATGGATTTTGGGCTGCAGCAAGGCAACGCTGCTTTTTTCACTTTATTCCATTTGTATATGTGAGAACACACTGACAAGCTTCCTTAGTGTGCCCCCTTGTTCCATCCTGCCATATATGTGTTTGGCAAGATGTTGCAGGCATCTTTTTGTTGCTATACAATGCAGTTTTGAGGCCATGGTGCTCACTGGAACCAGCACAACCATTTTGCTGTTTGTTTCTTTGGAAGCGCAGCTTGGTTTTGGAGAAATTCGGTTCAGTGGGTCAATGTAGCCCAGGAAAAAGATCTGTAACCATAATTTCTTTGAAAAGATAACATAATATCAATGCCCACAAACTGGGATTGTGTTTCAAGGTAATGGGAGCAAGAATATCGGGACCGGCCACCCACAACAACCCCCTGCTTATCCAAATCATCTGGCCGATGTCCTCTGTATCAAGAGGTCCAAGACACTGCATTCGATAGATCATTTGGAAGGTTGAGCATCCCAATTTCTTTAGGTTCCCTAAAAACACTAGTATAATACTATACCTATGTATCTTCATTAATTACACAAGGTTCTGCAATCATCTCTCCCTCTACTTGCTTGTTCGGCAGTTTTCAAAATCTGAGACACCTCTTGTTTATCAAATACCCAACAGCCAATTGGCTGTCTTTCACAACAAGACTCAACTTCATACCGTTAGTAAAATTCCAGTAATGCTGTTTAATTTTCCTTTTTTGATCATTGAACTCTTTTTCAGATATGTTTTGAAGCCGCAGGTTAAGAAGGTGAAGATATTTCATCTGCTTAGCGGCAGCTACTCAGGAGTTTAACCTATGTGAATGGTTTGCCTGGAAAAAAAATGACCTCCCCGGTGCCCGTAATTCTTTGAAGACATTCTGCACCAGTGTCTTTAAACCTTCCACTAGAGAAGAGATTAACCTTAACATTCTGGCAAAGAATCTCCCCGATTATATTTGTAAACTTGTTCAGAAAAAAAGTATTCCATCTTACCCTCAATCCTTTTTGGCAAGGCTTTATGAAGGGGAGCCATCTACAAACTTCCAATTTAGTAAGGGGGAAGAGTCGCAGAAAAGGATATTGGAAAATGATCACTCCCATTCAGCTTCTGTATAGGTACCGGAGAGCAACAGTGGAAACAAAGATGTGGTCAACCCACAAAGAGGGACCTTGTGTAAACTTCATCCTTGTTCTCCAAATCCTTAGGCAGGAGGAGAGAGAGGTCCCGCATCTTAAAGAAATCACACAACACTACACACCATAGCCTATCCATAGAACTCCTTTTAACCCCCGATGATAATCACTTTTGATATGTGAAGGGCTTGCTCGTAACATTTTTATTGCTTTAAAAAAAAGATTAGCGTTCGCAATTTAAACATTCTTGATCTCTATTTTAAATTTACTCTTGAGGACCTCTGAAAATTAACTTTTTGGTAGGGAAGTGTGAGGAGCCAGGAATGAGAAGTGGACACAGTGAGCTCATCTTTTAGGCTATAAACCTTTATTCAAAATAAAAGGGGGTAGAAAAGTCCTCACTATCCCTACTCTAGGAGGTATGTCTCCACATCAACCAAAGCTAAAGGTCTGTCCAGTGTCAGTGTCCAAAATACTATCCTTGCGCTCGCATTCTAGAAAAGAACTCTAATATGTGAAAGGTAATGTCTTTGGCCTGGTAAGTGCCCAAACCTTCAAGTTCAAATGAAATGTATAATTCCAACACAAAAGTTCCCAGTGTATAACGTTCACAGTACCAGGGGACAACTCCTTTCCTAAGGTTTCTCTTCAAGAGACTTCAAATTCCCAAGGGCATGGATCTTCCTTTGGGCTCTTTTTTCAACAAAATACTTGTATACAAATACCAACTTGGATGCAAGTCCCAACTTCGTAGGATACCTGTTGCACTCCCCTGCCAGGTTCTATTCCACTTTGTTTAACTTTGCTTTCAGTCTTGATTTTTGCCTGGTGTATTCTCCTGCAAGGACCTCTTTGTGATTTGTTTTGCAAACTCAACTTTGCCCTGGTGTACTTTCCTGCCAGAGCTTTTCATATGATTTACTTCATACAGTTGCAAACTTGCCTTTGCCTGGTTATTCTCCTGCCAGGGCTTTTTATCCGATTTGCTTCATAAAATTGCAAACTTGCTTTTGCCTCATTTAGTCCCCTGCCAGGGCTTTTCTTTTCATCTGGCTTGCTTTATACAATTTTAAACTTGCTTTTCTCTCACATTTATTCAGTAAACCCTCTTCGGGTAATATTGGGTTTCAGAGTCCTTCTCTTTCACTTCATACATGTTTTGACGTTCTTTGGCAGCGTTGCCTAAGCGCTCCAGTGTCCCATCTCTTTCTCTTTTTCTCTCTTTCTCTTTTCCTCTCTTTCTCTTTTTCTCTGTTTCTCTTGTTCTCCCTCTTTCTCTTTTTCTCTCTCTTTCTCTCCCTCTTTCTCTTTCTCTCTCTCCTTTTCTCCCTCTTTCTCTCTCTCTCTCTTTTTCTTCCTCTTTCTCTTTCTCTCTCTCTCTCTCTCTCTTTCTCTCTCTCTCTCTCTCTCTCTCTCTCGACTCTTGCACCGTGTTCGGGTGGCAGTGAGTCTGCATCCAGGTCCCTGTGGCCGCTAGGAACTTTCTTCTTCCTTCCCTCTCCCATTCGCTGCACTGCGAACCAGCCTCTGCAGTCCTTTGTCTCTTGTCTTCCTCCTAAGCTTGTTGGCTCCAAGGTCTTGATGTCCTCACAGTCCCTCCTGCAACATCGAGAGTGCTCCACTTCCCCAGACAGCATTCTCACTCCATGCTGCGTAATGCTTTTAAATGTCCTGGCACGTCGCCAGCTTTGGATACTGTGAATATTCCCCATCGTCAGGCTGGGAAAACCCTGGTAACTTTAATATAGTAATTTTCCTATGGAAAATCTTTGACACCTTGAGTGTCCCATCAATGTCGTTATGGGTGCTTTAGGCAGCACCAATGAGACGTCGAGTGTATAGCTCCACCTCCGTAGCTTCCCCTCAGATTTCAACCGTCTTCCAAACCGTTGGGATTACCTTGCCTTTTCTACTGAGAGAATTCTTTTTGTGAGAAAACTTTTTCTTCACTTCGGCTTTCGTTGTTTCCAGTCTTTCGACAAAGGAAAAGCGTGTTTCCGGTCCTGTTATGGAATCCTCGGGTCCGAAGAAATCTTTTGTTCAGGCCGTGTGAGACCTGCGGCCTCAAGAATGTATATGAGGGAGACAGGCATTCAGAGTGCCTTTACTGTCTGTTCCCTATTCATTCGGGCGAAGATTGCGATATCTATCAAGGGTTATCACAAAAATCCCTCTAGGCCAGGAATAGACGCCTAATTTGTTGGGTAGGAGGTTGGCTCTTTTATGCGGTGGCAGGGCTACCACTCCCTCTGACAAGAGGTCCCCATCGCGCCAAAGAACAAGATCAAAAGAAATGCTGACGAAGAAACGGAGGACAGGTGAGCCTAGGCCATCTTCCAGTCAGGATAAGGCCAAGCTTTAATTACCCCTGAAGAGGATTGGGGTTCACGGGCAATGTTCCCTCTAATTACTTTTTTTCAAGTGTGGAAGCTGTTGGCTTTCGTGCGTGCATTTTATTCAATGTGCACAACTGATTAACGAGGTAAGCCATTTTGTGAGCATTTGTAGTTAGTGAGCCATCATCTCTAAGGAGATTCTGGAAGGGAATATCCCCTTCCCCAACCATACAAAAGTTGCATCTTCAAGCACCTTTTCCAAAGAAATAGGCTACAAAATGCAATAATTTTATGTGTGATTTATAAAGAGAGACCATCAACCAGTCCACAGCTTCAAGATATGCCATTGTACTGAGTAAAATATTTAGTTGGTGCTGTTCGTTTATCGACACTGTTCAGAGACGAGGCAGAATGTGTTTTATCCCATTACAAAAAGCATTCATGTTTATTACAAAAAACAAATATTGCTTATCATAGCTGATGTATCATATCTGAATTATTTGCCCACCAGAATATTTGCCAGATAGAATAATGGCAACTAAAAGCAGTGTGCCAGAAAACATGCCAATAATTGTTAATGTGCCACTTTAATGAAGCAATTCAGGGGCCAGGAGAACATGCTTCTCAGAATTTGAGTCAGGATTATAATTGCATCAACATTCCTGTACCAATGCTTCCCATCAGCATTACATTGTCCTGTGACTAGAGCAGTGACAATGCTTACTCAAAACCACCCTTACATCTAAGAGGCATACAGATCAGCCATTTTTACTCCCCAAGAACAGGAAAATGTGCCCAACAAAAATAGGGAGTCAAAATATGCCCAACCAAAAAAATGAATGGGAAACAATGAACACACAGTAAACTATCCTCTGCATTTATGCAAAATATTCCACTGATATTTTCAAATTGGTGAGCAGCAGAGGAGCAACATAGGAAGGGACTCCCATAATATTACTGCACAATCTCAAGAAGAACTTAAAGGGAGAAAAAGCATCTTGTAATAAGAATAAAGCATCCCCATTGGCAAAGCCATTGACTTTTTTACTCCCTGAAAAATCATTTGATTCCAAGTAGGGAGTATAATCTAAACAGAACTCTGCTTGTGAACGCTGAACTAGGAAGTATAATGACAGGGCACATAATACAGCCTGTAATTTTGCCCACCCTTCCTCACCACAGCCTAGACGAAATTCAACACTTTGAGGAAAATCACCTAGATATGCTTGCTCGGAGATACAACAGAGGCCTTCTTCCTTAACTAGGGACCCCCTTCTGAAATGTAATGCTCTCATTTAAGCAAGATGCATGGGAATGCTAGAGGCACTAAACACAGAAGACATGATTATATTGAAAATTCATCAGCAGCTGGGCATAGAAAGAAACAAAGTGCAGTTTCCTTGACTGTTGCTAGAGTTTCCTATACTTGAGTGCAAACAAAATACATTTCTTTCACTCTACTGCTGAAACATCGGACTTGATTTTTAGATGTTGATTTTTATTCCTCTGCTCTTCCCCCTCATGCACTCCTTGGCTCCTGTTCTAGCCTACAATTCTAGTTGACTGTGCTCTGTAAAAAAGTGAGGGAATGTATCAGTAAAATACTCACTGGTATATTTGCAATTAAACCCTCATCATCATATTATGGGCAGTTTAAGAAAATGTCATGGACATGCATATCCACAATTATTGTGCAGTGCAAATCGGATTCTTTGCAACATCCCCTATATTGTGGGTAGGATTATACAAGTGCTCAGTTAAACAATTTTTGTGTAGCAGAAAATAACCATAGCATTTGTTACGGTCTATGCCCAATGTGAATCTGGAAACTTGCAATGGAAGGAGTGTGTCTGCAACGAATTGTAACTGTCTGCAAATATATATATATTTTATTTATTCCATTCCCACAATCCCATGCAGGCTAAGTATATGATATTGCAATGTTGCTCTTCGCTTAGGGGGAAATGTTTTCAATACTAAAGTAAGACAATTTTTTACATATTTGCCTACTCAAAAATCCTTTGAGTGCAAATTAATATCAGAGTTTTTTTAATGGGTCAGTTTGCAAGGGTAGTCCTTCAAAGCGCATGTCTATATGTGCAAAGAATAGGAAGCATGGGATGAGGTTACATGTCCAAGTAGCCTGCTTACTTACAGTCAATATCCGATATTTCAGCGGACGGGTTAGAAAGTGTTGGTCATGCCTTTGCTAAAGCACCACGAGTAAAAGAAATTCTGGTACTGAACATTATTACAATTTCAATAAACCTAAAACAAGTGGATGTAGGTGCAACTCTGGTAACGTTTCGCAGATTTAAGTTAGGCAGATTCAAGATTGTCTGGTATTGGCTTAAATGGCCTGGGGTGGAAGTTGGTCATACAGTATAAGTATGGTAAGGTCAAGGGTGGAGAAGGAAGGTTATTTGCTTAATATGTATAGGCAATTTTTGTTAAATCTTTTGTTCATCGAGCAAGATTTCCAAATCCGTTTTTAACCTCTTGGGGGTATGTTCTGTTTAAGTGTGTATGGTCTCATTTGCATATTAAGGTAATGTAAATAGAGTATACCAGATTATCGAGACAAGTTAGTATAATTTTGCTTTAGTAAGAGAGAAAGTAAATGTCAAGTAACTGCTGTGGCTTGTGCCTTATTAATTCCTTAGAAGGTGTGAATGGTCCGTGTGCCCTGCTAAAACTCTTATGAGCGGCACTCAGAGGGAACCTGGGCAAGCACACACGTGCACAGCTTAGATGGAACCTTGGTCACAGGTTCCCCCTTCTCAGGACGCTTCTACTTCACGCTCGGAAGGACCAAGGGAGAAGGGCTCACACCTGCAAAAATCTGTGGACTTGGCCTGAAAATCTTTCGTCGTTGACAGAAAAATGTACATAAAGGCCTACATCCTCATCCTCCTCGTTGAAGAAGTCTTCATCCACTGGTAAACACCACTCTTCATCGGCGTCCCATAGGTCCTGGTCTGGCCACGATTCAACAAAACACAAATCCAAGTCATCATCCAAACCGTCACCTTCTCCATCAGCGATGTTACCGGCGACAAAGACAATATCGACGGCCGTATTGCCTCCATCAATGTCTCGAATCCCATCGACGACCAGCCTGTCGACTACTTTCACGTCGATGACCACACTGTCGACGCCCACTCATGTCGATGCCTACGAAGAAAAAATCCCTGCCGACAAGTATATACTCTGTGGCTGGTCCAGCCCAAATTGGAAACAGAAGTTCTGTCTCCCATGGGTAGATCAAAGCAGACAACTGCGCCTATGGAACAACTTCTTTTAGAAAGGTCCCCGACCATACTACCAGAGAAGATCCTAGAACATGAAATTACATCTGATTTTTGAGGCACCTCCTTACGACGATCAGGTGGTTTTTGAGTCAGATCCCGAAGAAGGAGGTTCAGAACTGCTTTTTCCAGATCCATCTGTCTTGGGCCTGCAGCAGACAACTCAAACACCCTCCTTACTGTCCACATCAATGGACATGGGTGTTGTTCCACCACAATATCCTCTCAGAAATCCACATTCATTTCTGTCTATGCAAGTACTCTCCACTCTGCAATCTCTCCTAGGACAACTAGATCCTAGGCTTCCAATGCCTCAGGCTCCATCAGTCCCAATGTTGGAAAGCCTGCAGATTACTCCTCGCCAGAGGGATACTCCTGATTCCTTACGAGACCGGGGCACTCGCCCCAGAAGGCAATCTCCGGCTAGACCTCCTCCCCTTTCCCCTACAGCCTTTAGTCCTCGATGCAGGGAGCAGAAAGAAGGAGAGCTGGATGACTCCGACCAGGACATTTCCCTACAGGATACCCTTTCCACCGTCTCCTTTTCTCCAAGGAGGGCAGACACTTGGGATACAGACCCAGACCAGGATGCGCCGGGTAGTCGGGTCCAACCATCTCCCCCGGATGACATGGGCTCATTCCATTCCATGGTGGCTAAGGCCTGCCAGGAATTCCGCCTTACTCCAGAGGAAGAAAAGGATTGCTTCTTGTTCAAGCACATGGGGAAAAGGAGAAAGTCTGTTTTTTTAATCCGAATACTAGATCATGTATGGCAGGACGGACTCTGTACAATGAAACGCCCATTTACGGAACCAGCAGTTAAAGGTTGCTTGGAAAAAAAATGTAAAGCTCCCGAATCCACTCCGAAGTGTTTAACATCACAACCAACACCAGAGTCTGTTGTGTCTGCGGCTGCCAGCCGAAAAGCTCATACCCAACACACGTGTGCCACTCTACAGGACAATGATTACCGCAAGTTGGACGCCTTTGGGAAGAAAGTCCTTACTATAGGAGCGACTACTGTGAAAGCTGCCAACTCTTTGTCCATCATTGCAAGGTATGACCGCGAGATGTAGCACCGTCTAGCCCCAGTATTGGACCACCTTCCAGAGCAACAGAGGAAAGAAGCTGTGCTTTTGTTGCAAGAGGGGGAGGAGGCATCGCACCATAGCATAAACATTGCTGTAGACCTAGCCGAGACTGGCTTCAAACAAATTAACAACGGGGTGGTTCTCAGGGGCCAAGCTTGGCTTTGCTGCACGGATTTCTGCCAGGGGTCATGCCTTGTGAGGGTGAGATTCGTGAAAGCAGATTCGGATACAGCACGGTCGCTTACGGCTTTGCAAGCCAAAAGATCCTTTTGCAACTTTTTGTTCTTTTCGTTGAGACTCAGGAAACACAAGATTTTTAGGTTCTCGAGACAAGGAATACAACAGATCCACTTACTATTACCAAGGCTACAGGCATTCCTTTCAAACAACCGAACGCAACAAGAACTACCAGAAAACGGGGATCTTCCTCTTCACAAAGAGGCTGTCAAAATAAAGCACAACAAAAGACTGCCACAGGGACAGTCCAATAGGAGGGAAGGTGGCGTTCCACCTCAACGAGTGGTGTTCAATATCCACAGACAGATGGGTACTAGATGCTATCCAATACGGCCACTTGTTGGAGTTCAAACGTCCACAATTTTCCATTCCTCCGGTAAAACGTCTCAATCTCACCTACACATCTTTTGTCGAGCGGTTCGTCTCATGTTTGAAAAAAAAAAGGACCATTGAGAGGGTTCCTCCGTCAGCAAGAGGAAAGGGCACCTATTAAAGGTTTTTTGTGGTCAAGAAACCGAACGCAAAGTGGCACCCTATTCTAGACCTGCGGGTGCTGAACAAGAACATAAAACGCAAAAATTCAGTTTGCTAACGATGCAAGACGTTATAAAAGCAGTGCAGCCTGAAGAGTTTTTACTGTCTCTAGACCTCGAGGATACTTATTTTCACATTCCAGTTCACCCAAAGCACCCGAAATTTCTCAGGTTTACAGTGGGCAACAGCCATTTCCAGTTTCAGGTTCTCCCCTTTGGCTTAAAATCAGCTCCCAGAACTTTCACCAAGTGTCTGGCTCCTGTAGCAGCTTTCCTCCGCTGAAGGGGCCATCATGTTTACCCGTACTTGGATGACTGGTTGGTCCGGGGAGCAACTTCCCAATGGACGTTGGAGTCTCTCAACAGCACAATGCTCCTGCTACAACGTCTAGGCTTCGCCATCAACTTCCTGGGAGCACAGTTCCGGACAACCCACAATCAAGTGAAACCCTCGGAAGAGGATATGAAGCTCTTGGCCCTAACGGGCTCTTTTACACCAGACAAATCCGTCACGGTCCGCTTTTATGTCTTTCCTCTGCACCATGTCGTCTTGCATCCGTCTCATTCCAAACTGTCGCCTTTACATGCCCCCAACACAAGAATTACTCTCATCCAGATAGTCCCTGATCCAGGGCTCCTAGTCGAATAGAGTAGTCCTCGTCCGGCCCTTGGCAGACACCCTACAGTGGTGAACTCACCCCTTCAACATCAAACGGGGCGTGCCCCTGGTAGAACCGGACTTCCTTTACACTATTGTGACCGACGCCTCACAAATAGGATGGGATGCTAATCTGGACCAGTTCCAAGTCAAAGGCCTGTGGTTACTCACAGAGACCTCTCAGCATATCAACGTCCTAGATTTGCGGACTGTACACTGGGCTCTCAAATCCTTTCTCCCCCTCATCAAGCAAGGAGGGACACACTCAGAAATCCTATCCCAGCAAGCTCAAACTATTTGGCACTGGGCCATTCAGCACAACATTCAGATCCTGGCTTTGGACCTACCAGGGATTCAGAACAAACAGGCAGATACCCTCAGCAGGGAATCCTTCCAGACACACAAGTGGCAACTAAACAGCTCTCAGGTGGTAAAGATCTTTGTGAAGTGGGGCCTTCCCCCTTTTTAGATCTTTTTGCCGGCCCTGAAAACAAACAATGCCAGCAGTTTGCCAGCAGGATCCCTCATCTGAACTCTGGGGGGGTGCATTCTCTTTTGCTTGGACCGGGCTGTTTGCCTACGCGTTCCCCCCCCCCTTTTCCTCTCATAAGGAAAACGGTACAAATGATTCGCAAAGTTCCCTGCAAAATCATCCTAGTGGCCCCGCTCTGGCCCAGGCAGACCTGGTTCTCCGACCTGCTTCACCTGGCAGTGGACGATCTGTTTCATCTAGGATCCCAGCCGGATCTCCTATCTCAGAACAAGGGAATGGTGTGGCATCACAACCCAGGCTCCCTCAAATTGGATGCATGGATCCTGACCAGAGTTCGGAAAACCTAAATATACCTCCGGACTGTCGCCACATTTTGACAGCGGCAAGAGCTCCATCTACCAACACATCATATAGCCGTAAGCGTAAAAGGTTTTGCACTTGATGTGCACAGAAACCTAATCTACAGACTTTGTGTGACAACTCGGCAACGGTTACCAGACATTTCGTCGAAAACAAATGGTCGACAGGACATTTGGTCGAAACCATTTGGTCGAAAACAAATGGTCGAATTTTTTTTTTTTTAATTTTCACTTTTTTTTTGGGGGGGGTGCCCCCCCCCAATTCCCCTTTTTTTCTAAAAAAAAACAAAACTTTTTTTCCCTAAACTAAAACCTAAAAAATATATATATAAATTTTAAAAAAATTCGACCATTTGGTTTTCGACCAAATTCCGTCGACCAAATGTCTTTCGACGAAATGTCCGGACACCCTCAGCAACTCCTTCCTGACCTTTTGTTGTTATCGAAAGGTGGTCTTGCAGTATCTTCTATCAAAGTTCACCTATTTGCGATATCAAGATCCACACGAAAAAGAACTTCTACCCCGCTTTACAGCTTCAGATTAAAAAAGCATTTCCTGAAGGGCCTTTTCAGAACCTTTCCCCCCCAAAGAAAAGGTTTTTGCCCGTTTGGAGTCTGAACCTAGTTTTAACAGCCCTCATGAAACCTCCTTTGGAACCTATGTCAAAAGCTGACATCCAATTTCTCACTTGGAAAATAATCTTTCTGGTGGCTATTACGTCCTCCAGACGAGTATCAGAACTGCAGGCTTTGGTCATTGATCCACCATATCTATGTTTCATGTGGGACTAGGTGCTTTACTCTATGAATCCACATTTCATTCCAAAGATTCCATCAGATTTTCATAAAAACACTACAATCACTCTACCCACCTTTTTTCCTAATGCTTTTACTCCGACTGAAAAGGCTCTACATTCTCTGTTCATTAAGAGAGCTTTAAAGTACTACTTGGCCCGCATGAGATCGTTCAGATCCTCCAATCAGCTCTTTGAGGCTTTTGACCCTTCCAATAAAGGTAGGCCAATTTCAAAGCAGGGTATCTCACGCTGGGTGGCGGCTACTATATCTTTCTGCAAGGCAAAAGCTAACAGACCACTAAAATCAGCTCCCAGAGCTCATTCCACAAGGACCAATGCGGCATCAGCAGCTCTATTGGCGGGCCTACCAATCAGAGACATTTTACAGGCAGCAACGTGGGCAGTGCCCCACACGTTCACCAGGCACTACTGTCTGCATCAATAACATGCTGAAGATGTACATATGGGACGGGCAGTCCTCCAACGCCTGTTTCAGTAAGGTAATCCCCCGCAGCTTCCGGGGTATTGTCTGCTCCTGTTTTTTTACCTTAAAGGTATATGCTTTTTCTTATTGTCATATTACTGAAGGCTTGCATCCTGTTTGCCTGATATGCACCTCCTAGCATTTATAATGCTACAGAGTCTATTCACAGCATGTGAATCCATGAAAGATCAATGCTGGGGATGGGAGTAGTTTCTTACCTGTAACTCCATTTCTCCAGCGTTGGTATCTTTCATGGATTCACGTGCGCCCTCCAGCCTTCCCCCGCGGGCAAACATCCTTCTTAGGACTTCCTCCTTTTGGAGAGGTTTGAATCTGAGGGGAAGCTGCCGAGGCAGAGCTATAAACTCGACGTCCCATTGGTGCTGCCCAAAGCACCCAAAACGATGTTGATGGGACACTCAAGATGTCAACGTTTTTCTATAGGAAAACTGCTATATTAAAGTTACCAGGGTTTTCCCAGCCTGACGACTGGGAATATTCACAGCATGTGAATCCATGAAAGATACCAACGCTGGTGAAATGGAGTTACAGGTAAGAAACTACTCCCTTATCACATGCTCACAAACACTAGAGCGTCCCTGGTGCTTCTCGTCCCTGGTGATCTACATCAATCCATTCAGCCTCCTCGTCCCAGTATTTTTAGATGTATGGGAGATGTAGGCAGTTCTTGGCATCTTCTGTATGGAGTATTGGAAGGTGTTACCAGTAGTTTTTATGTATGGTTGAAGGGAATCGGCACAATATGCTGTAAAGGCCTGCAGAATGGAGGGTGTATCCCTAAAAGCGGGGGATACCATGTCTCATCGAATGATGTCAGGTCACCCCTGTGAAGGGTCGCCTCCCCCCATGTGGTCCTCCCTCATGTAACTACCCCAAGGGTCAGGATCCGGTAGGGGCTACCATTCCCTGGCCACATGGGGAGAGGTTACCAGCCTTAAAGGGGTGATGACATCAGATTGTTTCACAGAAGGTTCTTACCACTAAAGTGGAAGGTGAGATTCCCCTTCTAGCAGTGCTTTAAGTGGGGTGAGAACATTAGGGGGCTGCAATAAGGGACGTGGCCTATAGAGTACTGTGTGTGGCCTAAGTGGGGTAGCATACTGGGCAAAGGCCGGATGCTCCAACTGAAATTATATAGAAAATGGCTGAATAATGTTTGTCACACCCAAATTTCACCCAGTTATGATTGTTGTTCGTGAGAATCCCCAATAAAGCAAAAGGAAAATTGTGGAACAGCACTTTAAAATGGTTACTTTTGTGTGAGATAAAAGACACTTGGCAACAGAATAATGGTGCTTTCATTCCAAAAGATTTTATTTCGTTGCAATAAATGTGGAATTGACGTTGCTTCATGTGCACTCTCCTTTATCGTTCGATATGACAGGACAGTCACTTTCAAGACTGAATGGAGAGTTTTGCTATTGAAAGGGACGTTCCTTATTTGCAAATGCCCTCTGGTCAGAGTGTAGCCTGGAGTTTTCTTGAGAGTTGGCGATTTGCTAGCCCTTCCTTTCTATGCCCGCCCCTTCTTTTGTTCCCCGACTATGGTGCTCGCCGCACAGCAGGCAGCCGTTTCACACGCTGCTGAGCCGCGATCACCACCCTTTCTGCCTCTCACCTGTCGACAGGTGATGAATACAAGAGCTTTGATTTTGTAAGTCCCTTGAAGCGCCATGTGTGAATGGCAGACTTCAGAACTACGCTATACAAAAATGGCAAGTGGTGGTCTTGGGGAGACTTCAGGACTCCTTTGTTTTGTACTTGGGGATAAGTGGGGCACTGGGGGGGGGGTGATCCCCGGCAGAGCCACGTCCGGAAGAGGTTTTTGAGTCTTCCGGGGTAATGCCCTGGCTAGCCAGGGCCCACTTAAAGCCCTGCCTCTAGTTTCTAGTTTGTGGAAACCTTCATTAACGTTTGATACTGATAAAAAATGTTTGCATTACAAAGTCACTTTGCATGGCAGCCAAGAGAAGATTGCATGCTGGGAGTTTTATTTTCGTGGGCGAGGGGGGGTGAAACTGCAAGTCATAGCATGTACTGCACACTGACGATCAGAAGAAAAAATGCTTGAAATATGGCACCTTGGTAGCTATTAGTCTATAACCCTGTATGGATTTTCCACAATACCTTTTTTATAATACATGTAACTCTCTGGAGTAGCAGAGAAGTGCAGCACAGAATAATCTGACTGCTAGGGGCATCTTGCAAAATAATGTACTGCAGACTTATGCAGAGGCATCTTTATGTTTGGTTGTTTTCATTTCAGATTTGACCGGTGCTTTGAAATTGTGATGTTTTCAGTAAGGGTTGTGGCTTTCAGGATTTGGACATTTTTATGTCTGTGCAATAAGGTCTCTTTGCAGCAACAAGGCACTTTTTGTTGGCAATGCATGATTATGGCTCAAGAGGTCCTTTAAAGTGAGGGTGATGTTGTGGGGTAGAGAGGGCAGACTTGCATTCCTCAATATATGATGCTGCACCTTGCACATGATGACTACAGGGCGTAAATGATACATTAACTTGCATTAGTGGCCAGTACCTAGGCATTTGAGGCTGCACCTAGATTATGATGCACTGGATGGCATTAATGGTAAACCTGAAGCTGAACTGGTCATGTGATGGTAATCCCTGGACATGTGGGGCTATTCCATAGATATGGTGACTATAGCAGGCTTGTGAGGCTATAAAAGGCACACAATAGTGGTACTAAATGGAGGTTACGCCTGGCTTATTATGCCAGCACATATGAATGCAGGTCGCTATTTAGCATGCAATGGCTATACCTGGTGTGTGAGGCTTTAAGTGACATAAACTGACAAAAACTGGTCCTATAATGCTCTACTACCATATGAAGGAAGACGAAAAGAGGTGGTGGCTGGAGTGTTTAGTATTGATCTTATCCTCTGGCATCGCTCTGCGCAACCCTCCGGACCATTGTTCTTCATCTGTTAAGCCTTTACAGAAAGGGGAAAAAGTCATATGCAAATCAATATGATAAGGCCTATGGGTTGGGTTTTCAACAACTTTAAATGTGACGGCAGGAAATACTAAAAGGCCTAATTTGTGAACAGTATATTTGGGTTTCTTTTAACAGCAATTGCAAACCTTGGTTGTTTTATCATACACAATGATTTGTATGTGTGAATTTTAAAATGGGGGAACACATTACTGTTTAAATGGATAGCAAATCAGTGGCTTTCTAATGTGGGCTTTGGCAAGGCTGATTCGCTCTCTAGTGAAATCACTGACAAGCTAATTTCTTCTGTTGTAGCCCTGGGTATATGATGAAATGCGGGAGGAAAGTTAAATGTCCCAAGAGACTTCCCTTGGCCATTGGGAGTGGGTAGATTTAATTTTTGGTTGTTATGAAAACATATTAGATTCCCAGAACAAAGGGCCATCTGGATCAAGATCCCAGAGGTAATGTGATGCCTTTACCCTTGTGGGCTAATTTCAAGTGAACACTTTTATAAATACATCAGTAAAATTCCACCACTGCTGAATATGCTGTGTCAGAACAGTTCCTACGACAATCAAGCCTGTGAAAAGTTAGGCCTGATTTCAGGGGCTGTGATACTTTTGGGATTTCACCTTTTGAGATTAGTTAAGGCTATAAAGCCAACCATGCCAAATGTCCAGTAATGTAAAATAGACAATGGGGCCTCAGAGAACTGTTTACATGACTCATGGTGATAATCCATTGGTTTCACAATTCTAAGAAATACATTTAAGGCTGGAACCATGCTGAGGAAATATAATGGGCCATTGAAATAAATGTTTTTCATGCATTAAAAACCAATGTCCGGAAGGTGTGGAGAATGGGCACCTCATTGACTTTCTGTAAAAAAAAAATGGGCCAAGACTGCTGAACCTTCCTCCAGGTGACCTTCTCGAGATTGAAAGGGCTAACCGCACTTTAGCCCCAAAACCAGCTCTTGGTCAACCTCCTGAGTCTTTCTGGTGAAACTCCTGAGATTCCCAGTGAAAGAGTTGTTGATGAAAAAGGACAGAGAATTGGGAGAGCTGAGATGGGGCGAGAAGTATAAAATCATGGTCTTTAATGACTGCAGTACGGAGATTGTTAACCAAAGGAAATTGTTTTTGGATTCAAGGCGGGTGGTGAGGGGAAAAAACCTTTCCTATTACATGGTTTATCCTGCTATATTTAAAGTCATCATGGATGGATCCACTCACTCTTTTACTGACCACCTTAAGGTATTTAACTTTTTGGCCAGTGTGCATTCAGAGATGACAGGGTTGGCACTCCCAAGGAAGATCAGACAGTGACTGTCGTTTTTATTTTAACACTTTGATTGTAACACAGTTTTTTGATATGTTATATATGATTGCATTTTTGGACATCTGGAAAGGGTAACTGTTTTGATAGAGATATATATACATATATATATATCATTTTTTTTAATGGTGCCTTTTGTTACGGTTTGCGCTTGTGTAGGCTCAAGAGCTTACTTGCAACGTATAGTCGTGGATCCCTTCATCTAACTGAATGTTAAGCTGCAACGTCACGGCATTACCGGAGAGGACCGGTGTCCTGTGATGCGTTGCACAGAAGCTACCAGCTGTCTCACCATGGACACGCAAATGTTGGGATCCCAACCGCAGAGGGGGCTTGGAACGGGACACTATTGCTGCACGCTGACCGGTGACCTAACCCAGGAGGGTCAGCTTTTGAGAGACAGTAATGCTGAACTCCGTAGGTTTCCGGGGTTTATTTTGCTTCCTGTTTGATACACTGTGGATTGGGGGCACAGATCTCCTTAAGTCTGGACTGCGTCTCACTTCCTGCTCGAAGTTTGTATACCTTGTGTGGGGACTTGCTCAAATCAAGTGCGCCTGTATTTATTTATTTTATGCTCTGTGGTGCCTGCACTGTTTATTTCTTTTTTCTCCTTTTTTATTTTTCTCTTGCATGAGTTAATGCCTTGCTTGTGTTTAGGGGTTTGGGACTATAGTGATGTCTCACTGGCTTACCCTCCCAGTCCGCTAAGCAGGATGCTTACGGGTATGTGTGGGCTTCTTGCCCTGAATCTTGTATGATGGTTTAGTTGTTAAACGGTTTGGGGTTGAAAAGTTTGTTCATTTTGTGTGCTTTATTTGAGTTGAATGCGCTCTCCTTTTTTGTTTCTCGTTTTTCTGTTAAATTAATGTATCTATGGGACGGCTATTGGTTTCTCACTAGCCTTTCTTCTGCCATGTTCCGGTCTTGTTTTGTGTTCTTCTGCCCCCTTTCCTGTTTACTTTTCCTGCATTATTTTCTTAGTTGTTTTGTTTCCCTTTCTGTTTATCAGGGGGCTTTCTTTTGTTGTTGCTTTTATTGCTTTGATGGATTGGATGTCCAGATTGCGGTATATTGACCTTCTGCTGACCTTTTTGACCACAAGTTGGGATCTGAATATGAATTTGATGAATGTGGAGTGTAAGGAAGGTATGGCATCAAAGTAAGACAGACGAAAGTGATCACTGTACAATGGGTGAGATAAACACCTAATCTAAACCTAAATCTAAGATGGGAGCAAGCTACGACCATCAAATAATACAGTTGTAGTAGAGTCTAGTCAAATAAAAAGGGCCTATACTAAAAGTAAATATTGCCAATACTTACCGCTATGCTACAAAAGAGCTTGGGATAATGTTCACAAGATAAGAAAGAAGTGTTCACAAAATGATAAGTCGGTATGTTATGGCCAGGGTCTCCCTTCCCCATGTTTTTAGCAGGGGACAAGGTGGGACTTTCGAGCACAGCACATTCCTGGGCTTCTTCAGCATAAGCTTACAGTTCCTTTTCTCAGTATCAGGGCCTTCTGTGCCCAGGTCTCTTCTCATGCAAAGTCTCTTGCTTCAGAGGGCTTGATACATCAAAACAACAAAAAAAAAGTTCCTTCTGATGACCTTTATGTCGAGTAATTACCCTTCACCTATGGATCACCCTCAGCTGGGCTCCGATCCTTCTCTGTCATCAGCCTCCCTCAGTCAGGCTCAGACCAACCAGGGCGCTTGCCAAGTTAAACAGAGACTTCCGAAGGGCAATCACATCTCGCTGGGTCACTCTGTTAGCCTACAGCAAGCGCGGGTTTCATATCATCACAGTTTGCATGGCGTTCCCCTCAGCCGGGCACACCCTCAGTCAGGTTCACACTTTCCACAGTTCACAATTTCAGATCTCATCAGAAAGCGGGGGTTCCCCTTCCCCTAGCTTTCTCTTGGCATCCCTCCGTCGGGTTCACATTTGACACAGTTCATATTTCAACAAAAAGTCCTTCTAGACCCCTTAGGTGCTTCCCTTTACCTAGGTCGGGGTCTCAGCCCTCAGTCAGGCTTTCCCTTAAGCCGCAGTCAGGCTTTCTCCTAAGCCCCAGTCAGGCTTCACACAGTTCCATTCACACACTTGCACGGCGTTCCCCCTCAGCCGGGCGCATACGCCTGTTTCACAATTGTCAAAACCTCTGCAATGTGTCAAGGACTTTCGATTGTACAAGGGATTTGGCTTGACCCTTGTATGACCACCTTAACACCTTTTACCGGCCTTCCCTATGGCCTCTTGGTACTTTTAGTCTCTTTACTCACAATGTTCAACAGTCTTTGTTCAGGAAAGGGGTACCAGCCAGAGTCCTTCGACTGGACGCCCATGTGGTGCCCGACCACACTATCGCTGGTAACAAGTATGTTCACAAAAGACCTCTTGTCTATTTATCTTCTTAATGTTGCCACTGCAATCTTGAGCCTAACGCATTACGGTTGACTATCCGGTTCTTCTGACTCACTGGCTGTGCTAAACTCTTTGGCGGTTCCTATGCCTCTGGAGTCGAGGACGGTACCACAATGGCAACCACATCTCCCGGCCCTGGCTATTAGTGCGGGAATGTGCCACGAACCACTGACATCCGTCACACCATTTGCCAGCTACCATTTCTGGTCTTATGTTTCTTTCATCGGAGGCGTTGCGGGTCCTGGTTGATAAGGGCAGGGGCAACTCCCTCCTTGATGTCCTTTCAGGTCTCACCGCTTTTCTCTTCCGTTTAAACTGCTGTCCTGGAATGGCTGCTTCCTCGTGCGTCCAGCCTTGCTCGTAGTATGCTCTTTTGCTCCAAATTTTAACCCTATGGGGAAGGGAAGATGTGTGTAGTTGTCGGTAATTGCCTGACTTTGCCTGAACCTTGTGTTGGGACATGTCGGGTAAACAGCTCGGGTATTAGTCCGTTGTTGTTCACACTGCGAGAAAGTGTGTGTGTTGGAAAGGGTGGGTGCTAGAGTTTCTAAGTATCCTACTGGGCAGGATTGGGAAAAGGTGTCATAAGGAAGGGGATACCGCGTCTCAACCTTCGGTGTCCCACTTCCACTCCCCGACGACCCCTCATCCAGGTGATCCTCCCGTACTGGTCCACCCCCAGGAACTGGATCCAATAGCGATGGCTGTTTCTTGGCCACCTGGATGACATCTCCGCGGGGACTAGTGAGTGAGACACCTTGAGGTTTCTCACAGGAGTGATTATGAGTTATACATGATGTCGAACTGCCTAAACATTTTAAGTTGGAATGTAAGAGGTATAAATAACCCCATTAAGAGAAGGATAATGTATTCCTCCAGGAAATACATTTACAATTTGATATCGGCCCTGTAGTTATGGTTAAGTTGCTCAACTCATAGAGCACTTTTTGGGAGGCTGGTAACTTTACCCCCAGCCCCACCTCAGAATGATTCTGAGAAGTGTACCAGTACAACTAAATGCTTATGTGCCTTGAAACAGTGGCATGTGCATCCAAAAAGGAGGAATGTTGGCACAATTGTACAAAAAAACTCTGCTTAGAAAATTAATACATTTCTAAAAAACAAATACAAGACTGAATCTAATTAAGTCTAATGAAGGCTGTTCACTCAGGCAAAACCCATGCACGTCTGGACGTGTCAAAATCCAATTTTGAAATTTCACAGATAGACTGACTAGTGGGTATCAGTCAACGCTAAGCTACGCAGCCAGGCAATACATGTTTACAAAATTCCCATAACTACTAATACAGGAAAGGCGCTCAACCCTTTACTCTCCTCCTTACTGCCACTAATTGTAGGGGGAGTATTGCAAAGTGTATATTGTATTTCTGATAGTAGTACAATTGAGGACAGTACTTAGTCTTCTCGCCTTTCACACAGTCAACAATTGTATCCTCATGGAACGTTGACATGACACAATTGGCAGCATGGTCCGGGCACTGGACTGGCTGCTTTGTTTTCCTCTCTAACCATCCTTCCCAGCTGCAACTGGGCTGTTTGTACTGCACTTCCTCATTGTGTACCTGGGTTTTATCCTCTGATTGTGGCTCTTCCATATCTATTTCATCCCTCTAGCTCACCTTATGTCTTTCTTTTTGTTAGGGAGAATTTTCCAAAATGTGCAAATTCCTCTCTACCTTAGAGACCCCGAGCACTTTTGCTGGACTGTAGGATCTTTTTTTCTAACCTGGAGAGAGTGAAACCTTTTTCCCACTCTCTCATGTATTTTTCATGTGATTTTTGAATGTGATTCTTTTTCTCTGGAGTCTGACAACCCTCATAAGCATCTTTTTGCATGGTGTCACACAGCACCTTTAGTGCAGTGACACAGGGTAGTCTTTTAGATTTCCCAAGGTTTAAATACCTTACTCTGGGATTAACAACTGTTTCCCAGAGCAGTAAAGTGAAATTGACTTTACTTAACAGTGTAACTTTCTAGACCCAGCACACACTATCTTACAATAGGGTGCTAGAGGGATTACTTAGTATTCCCTTTGTCTAGCTTCTCATGTAACATTTTTTATGTTACCCTTGACACAATTAATGGCTGCTGGCAGTGGTTACTTTTTACTACCGCGTCGTGTCTTTACCGCAGGCCGCATTCGCAGCTACAGTAAAGCACCCATGGGTGCCATTTTTGTCAAAATGCCCCGGTCTTCTTTTTTCGCCATTTCTTGTTGTCTTGGTCCTTCTTGAGATTTACTCTGAACGCCAAACCAGGTTTGGTCCCTTTGTTTGTTTTGTCTTTAGCTGGCTTCACAAGTGAAGCCTGCCTCTGGCTCCAGGGTGTCTGGTGGGGGCGGAAGTGAAGGAGGTGCCCGAAACTCCCTCTGCTTAGTCTCCTAGGAGACCTGAATGCACTCTGTGACGATTGACTAGCTGGCTGTCCAGCAAGGACAGCCACCCTGCTGGGTGATGAACAGCTAGGCTGGAATGAATGGGAGAAACCTGAATAAAAGCCGATGCATTTTGGCTCCAGGCCTTCCAGGCAGAGTCGACAACTGGACAAAGGAATCCGAAGATGAACTGGAAGAAGATGTCTGCTGCAACTCCCGGACAGTTGGTTTGCCCGGTGGACCCCTGCTGCAGTGCCGAAGCTCCAAATTCACCTCGACCAAGAAGCTCTGCAAAGACGACTTCTCCCCTTGAGTTGGTGGGACCAATCAACTCCAAAGTAAGCCACCTGGACATCCATCTCTGAGCTGGTTGAATTTCTGCAGAGTGCTGCTAGAAACCGTATAGCCAGGGAGAGGAACACCAGTTTGTGTGCGTTGCTTTTAAGCTGGCCTAGAAATCCAGGAAGATCCTCCGGACTCCCAGGAAGCAGGATCGACCAAGCCTGAGCCCCCTCAACAGAGTGCGGGACCCCAGAAGAAAGGAAGGACCATTTCAACTACCAGGAATCGCATGGTTGCTATTTGCGGTGACCGCGAGAAGCTGAAACGTGAAGTTTGCCGGTTGCGGTCGGTGACCGTCCCGTTGTGGTGCAGGAGTCCCCAGAAGTCCTCCCTCTTGTCCCCACGACTGAGGCCCAGGAACAACAGGATCTGCAGAGCTGCACAGGAACAGAATTCATCAGCTGCATCTTTTCTTCATATTGAAAGGTACTGTAAAGTCTGAGAGAACTTACCTCTCACTGTAAATCTGCTTGCTCTTCTGCTCCACAAGTCTGCCGGCTTGTGGCTCTGCATTTCATTCTTCTTTCTTCATCAAAGACTCTTAAAACATTGTGCAAAGACTTTCTCACCTTCAAGAAGTGTTTTCAGTTATACTGACTTTTTCCCATTGACATTGACCTAGCCTGATTCCCTGAAGAACTCTTCTCTCCTCTGTTTTGTGTTGCACCTATCCTTCCATGAAGGGGTTAACTTACTCTGCATTGGGGGGGGGGGTCCAAAAGTATTTGCCTGCTTAAATAATTATTTGAGATCTCTTGTTTATTCTACTTTAACTTAACTTTGTACACTCTGCCTACTTTAGATGTAACAGTTCTATATTAATGACTGCAAGTTTCCTAGCTATTTATGTCACCTGAGGGTGTACACATTGTTTGTGGGTCATCTCCAATGGGAAGTTACTGAATCTAAGAAACCTAACAGTATGGATTTTGGAAGTGTATTTGAGTATTGCTTTATATTGTTCCTTCTGAAGAAGGTTTGTTTAAATGACTGGTAAATAAATTAATAATTGTTTTTATCAAGAAACCTTGAGTATCAGTGTTTATTTGAATACTTGTCACTGTGAATCTCCCTGTAACTACATTACTGCTCACATTGACCCCTCTTGAGATAGGCCTGGCTGATAGGCCACACTACCAACCTGTGTAGTTCAGACTTATACCAAAGGTTGGGTCCTATTGCCAGGAGGCTGAGGTTGTTGTAGTGCACCCTAAGGGTACTACCCCAAATATTTACCTAACACTTTTCTCCTTATTTCCAGTGTTATAATAACACACAGCTTTCCTTAAACTTCTCTTATTTTGTTTTCCTCATTTTCTATCCCTCATTGTGTGATCGCTATTGAGGCATTGTGTGCGGCTAACAATCTGTCTGAATGCCAGTAAGATGGAGATCTTTTTTTAATTTTTTTTTTATTTATTTAAAATGATATAGTTTATACATAAACTTTTCATTTAAATCGCATAAGACGTTTTACATTATTTACAGATTAGAACACTATGCCGCATCCTTAAGAACAGAAACGAGGGCCAAGAGACACAAAGAGTTACTTTAAGCAACTTGTGTAAGCTCCAAGATATTGACAAGGAATTGTACAACTGTGTATATCAGCTTATTATTTTTGCCTTGAAGGAGTTTTAGCCATCTTGAATCGCCTTGTTCTTGTTGGTCTGAGATCTTGAATAGGTCTCCAAAGAGGATTCTCTTGTCCACTAGTGCAGGACAAATCATGATTAGATGCATGAGAGACTCTGTTATTTCTTTATTCTTACGAAAACGGCAAATATGTTCCTCCTTTGGTATATTTCGAATTTGGGATAGTCTTTGTCTGGTAGGAAGAATATTTAGTCGTAGTTTCATGAAAATTGTTCGAATGACTGGGTCCGGAAAAAGTTCCAAATAATGTGGAAGTTCATTCAGAGCTCGTATGTCATTTGGGCATTGTAGGTTCATAGAGTATGCTGCCTTTTCTGCTATTGTTCTAGACAAATCATTACACTGAAGTTTGATCTTTGCACGCTGTGGCCGGTTTATCAACATTTCCGTCGTGATTTCTTCTTTTGTCATTTGGTTGAACAGCTCGTTCTTCCATGCTTTCAAGCTGGTATTATGCATTGCTTGTGGCGTTATTTTAAGGATTTGCATTGCTGGGACTGTATCTTCATTTATGACCTTACGAAGGAGATCAAACTGCTTCCAGCGTACAATTGAGGCAAGTGATTGTAGGGCTACCTCAAAATGTATTCTGGGCATAGAATAGTTCCTTGGGAGCTGTAAGATTTTACGCCAGAATGATACCTCTAGCTTTTGCCAGTTTGTTCTAGTAGCAATGATCATGGCGTTGCTACCATAAGTGATGATCGGAATTACCTTTTGGCGGTAGAACACTATGATTGGTTTTGCAGAGAATTTCCCATAGCGTCTATGCAGCATCACGCCTTGACGTGCCAGCAGTTGGATTTTTCCTTCGAGACTGGTCACCCAGGCTGTTTCTTCCTTTTGTTGGTTTAATAACACGCCAAGATATTTGAACGAGGTAACCGTATTCAGCACTTTGTTATCCAGGGTGAAGTTTGGTCTGCTTTGGCAAGACGATTTATAGTAATTGGTTAATGCCATGATTTAGGTTTTTTGATATTTATCTGAAGTTCGTTATTGGTCATGTATGATTCTGTCATACGTAGATTCTCCTGTAGACCAGATGGCGTTTTGTCTAGGAGTAAAATGTCGTCAGCATACATCAAGTATGGGATCGGAATTGAATTTAGCTTTGGTGGATTGAGATTCGCAGTGTCGATGCTTGTGGAGTAATCAGCAGTATACAGATTATATAGGGTCACTGCTAAGGGGCATCCCTGTTTTAGGCCATTCCAGGTTCTTATCGCCTCCGTCGTTGTACCTTCTTTTGTTAACCTGATTGAAACTGTCTTGTTGGTATATAATAGTTTGATCGGTTCGCTGATTTTAAGTGGGCAATTCCATTTAGCAAGTTTGTTCCACAGGATGGACCTGTTTATGGCATCGAAGGCCATGTGTAAGTCTAAGAACGCTGCATAAACGGGGGCGTTGTTTCTTACGGCTTCATGTTTTAGCAGCTGTAAAGTTAGAAGGTTTACATTAGTTCCTACGTAAGCGATGAAGCCGGTTTGTCGACTATCCACCAGGTTGGAAGCTTTCGCCCATGTGGTCAAGTTTCGTAGCAGATATGAGGCGAACACTTTTCCCAAAGGATCTAGCAGGGCAATTGGTCTGAAGTTGGCCGGGTTATCTCTGTTGCCCCATCTATAAATTGGAATCAGTACCGCTTTGGTCCAAGTAGTTGGTAATAACTTGACTGTATTTATTAAGGTTAGTATGAGATCCATTAGGTTTGCCCAGGTCTCTGGATCATGCTTCAGGGCAGCATTAGATAACCCATCCGGTCCGGGGGCTATGGAGGAATTTAGTTTGGCAAACATTTCTGCAAATATGTGCTTCTCCCAGGAGATGGTCCATTGATTTGAGATTGTCGCTATCTCCATATTTTCGCTTGTTGTTGCCGATGATTATTATTTAGCAGACCCCATAGAGATCTCAAGTTCTTGTTTCTGAGTGTTTGTAGCATAGCTTCGGCATTCGTTTGCTGCAGGGCCATCACGTTTGATTTGGTCCAGTTTCTGTATGCTTGCTTTGCTTTCCGGATGTTTTTCAGGTTTCCCGGGTTTGGATCTTTTCTCCATTTACGCAGGTTTTGGCGCAACAATTTTCTTTTTTTTTTAACTATTTCTTGGTTGTAGTAATGTTGGTGGATCGGTTTCTCTGTAGCAGGCTTGTTTTTTTGGAAAGGGAGAATGACCCAGTCATAATTTATTTTCTGGTCGTCTGGCAGAGGTGTTTGTTGGAATACCTGCGGGATGGTGGCCAACAGATCTTTGCTGATTCTTAATCTGGTGTTACCTCCAACAATTTCTATCCGAGGAGGAGGAGGACAGGGGGCGGGCTCGTCCACTCCCGCAACTGCTATCGAGAGGATTGAGTGATCACTCTGATTAGTAGATATCATTTGAAATTCCAATAATATGTTGGTTATGGCTGGCGATAAATATATGTAGTCGATGATGGTGGTAGCGTTTTGACCAGTCCAGGTCGGGATCAGCAGGTTCTGGGCATCATGAGGTTGCTTTATTAGCTTTAGATTTCTCTTCAATATCTCTTTAGTCCAGCATAGGGCTCTGGTTGAAAGGTCATCAGATTGCTTAAGGAGTTCATTGGTGTCATACAGATGAATATTTAGGTCTCCACAGATGATGAAGTTTATATCTGGGAATTTGCCACTGATTCTGCCCATTGTTATAAATACGCCATCCAAGAAGCAATTGTCATTAATTGCAACTGGATTCCAATATACGTTGATGACTGCAATCATTCTGAATGACTTCAATTGTGATTCAGGTAGGCATTCTGGGGTCGTCTCAATCATAATTTTGATGATGGTCAATTGTGTCCATGGATTTATGTTTTCTGTTTCGACAAAGTTCCATTGTGGCGATATCCTCACCAGCGTCAATAGGCCTGCGGCCGCGCGGCCCCTAGAGCTTTTCAGCGCTGGGTTGAGGGCAGTAATATATCCATCACAAGCTAGGCTCTTAGTCATCCACGTCTCTTGAAGGCATGTAATCTGGCAGGATTCTAGTAGTGAGTCTGGCGAGTCGAAGAGATTGGAAGATCCTCTCGTATTCCACGAGCATAGTTTCCATCTGTCACTCTTTGTTTCGATTGATGGAGATCTTTGTTATTGTGATACCTATGCCCTGTCTTTCTCCTACACTCTGGATACTGTTTCTGGGCCCTCTAACCTCACCATCCTGTGATGTCAAAAACCTTAGGGTCATCTTTAAGTCCTCTCTCTCCTTTACTACTTACATTTTGGAGTTTGTAAAAAGAAAGCCCATGCTTTGAGCTAGACCTCCTTACAGGCGTTGTACCGTTCCTCAACTTTCCCCACAAGTTCAACGTATGTACAGCCCTAGTTTATTTAAGTTCCTATGTAAAACTTTGAGCAATTGAAGCACAAAATTTACAAAAGCAAGCACATGGGCGCATCCATTTTGTGAAATCGATGCCCGCCTGTGCTGGCTTTTGCTTTGTGGCACTAATGAAGGAAAAGCCAGCCAGCTGTAGTAAACAAAAGTTACCACTGGGTGGCTTTTCCTTCATTGGTTCCGGGACTCGGAGGACACGGACCGGAGACTACAGGTAGAAAAGCTGCAGCTGCATCTTCCGGGCTGGAGGAACCCGGAAAACTTAGAAATGGAACCGCAGCTTTAAAAACTTATTTATGTCTGCGGTCGCTTTTGAAGCGACCGCAAACATAAATACAAAGTTATTGTGTTTGAAAACACTGTGGTTTTTCTTTCTAAGTTTCTCAGGCTCCTCCGAGCCTGAGAAACTTAGAAAGAAAAACTGCAGCGTTTTCAAACACAATAACGTTGTATTTATGTTTGCGGTCGATTCAAAAGGTACCGCAAACATAAATGCAACGTTTTTAAAGCTGCAGTTTTATTTCTAAGTTTTCCAGGCTCCTTCAGCCCGGAAAACTTAGAAAAAAAACCGCAGCTAGTGCTTATTTTAAAAAATAAATAAATAGCACTTACCGAGATGCAGCTGCAGCTTTTCTGCCTGTAGCCTCTGGTCCGCGTCCTCTGAGTCCCGGCACCAATGAAGGAAAAGCCACCCAGTGGTAGCTTTTGTTTACTACAGCTGGCTGGCTTTTCCTTCATTCGTGCCGCAAAAGCAAAAGCCAGCACAGACGGGCATCCATTTCACAAAATGGATGCGCCCATGTGCTTGCTTTTGCACATTTTGAGCTTGAATTGCTCAAAATTTTACATAGCAACTTAAAAAAAAAAAAGTGGGAGTATATTTGTTTTATTATTGCCCATCTTTCTGGGCAATAAAAAACTTTGGGCGAACCATTCCTTTAACCTCCCCCTTTGTTGTCTATGCCCCCTTTGGCTAATCTAGAATAGGGCTGCAAGACTTATCCTTGGCCTCAAGGGCAGGGATTGTATCGCTGTAGCCCTAAAATGTGCACATTGGCTCCTGCTAATTAGAAGGACTACAACATGTCCAACTTTGTTTTCCTAAATACTGCCCTGCTAGAGTCCTCCGTTGCTGTAACTCTTATATTGTGCTTGTCAAATGCTATTTGAAACAGAGAGCGGGAGGCATGTCTCCGTCTTCGGCAAGTGCGTCTTTCAAACAGCTTTCTTGATCCTCTTATACTTGGACTTCCTTAAGTTCCGGAAAATTCAAAAACTCTGCTTTTGTGTTCCTGTTTTACTAAATCCCTTCCCTGCTAACTTACACCAGTGCCACTGAGACTGGTGGCCTGGTGCCTTATTGACCTCACAGGTTCCAGGCCCTTTATCTAGTCAACAAAATTAAACCTCCCACGCCCTTTCAGCACTGCCCTTGCGGATCTACCGCCTGCCGCCTGTGTACCATAGCCTTGGGACTCCTCTGCCCCAGCAGGTAACTAGTAGCCTCCCAACAACTGGGAAAAAATAGGGTGTATATACCCTATTTAGAACTGGTGCTCACAGTTGACCCTAATCAGGGTTGCACGAAGTAGTCGAATGTACTTTGTAAACTTATTCTCAATTTTTCAAACATATAATTAAAAAACACTTGTATTTGCACGAGAGAAATGCTTTATTCACATTTCTATTCTCATGTCTCGTTTTTACTCTTTTTAAATGAGGCATCCCATGAATAGGTGGGTAAATTTGTGACTTAGTACATGAGCCAATGCATTTCGGTCTATGACCATCTTCAGGGCTGTACTAATATCTACTTTTACAACACTGTTCAGATTCGTCAAGTCGGACAACACAACACATTTTGTTTCAATCAAAGATGTAAAAATGTGTAAATGAGTAACACATACCCCATGGAGGTCCGAAGTTATATGGTAAAAGGGAAAGAAACAAAAAACAGGAGCATATATTATGGTTACGCTATTTCAAATGAACACGCTATTCAAAAACGGACAATCAGTAATATATGCTGTTCTGAACATTCTGTACCTTGTGTGTTGCTGCGAATCGTATTGTGGCGTGTATGTGTTTATGGCATCAGCGCTCACATAACCCCTAACACTAAGCACACAGCCAGGGGCCTTGACTCAATACGTTTGTCAACCAAGGGCCCACACACAATGTCTAGAGAGAGGTCCACAAAATCCCTGTCCTCTGGGCACTCGAGGTCCTGATCGCTGCATGACCGGCCCAGACTGTCGAAAGACAGCACAGACGTTGTGCCTAAATCCGTTCCCGAACATTGCACGTCGGCAGACGAGATGCCGAGTCACCTCACAACCAAAGTTCAGCCTGCCTCGTCGAAGACTTCTAAAAACTCGAAACAGTCGGGATTAGCCCACCTGGTTAAAAAACACGTTCCGAAGAGCCTACTGAAAGGGAAAAGAGTCCAAAAAGTACTCTTCTAAGAACCCTCATAAGGAAAGGTCCCATTCTACACCCAGGGAGTTGGATTCCCATACACACAAGGAAAGGGATTCACTTCCGCAGGAAGAGGAATCCTTGTCAACAGCCCTAAAGAACAAGGGACAGCCCTCACCTCAAGCCCCAATCACACCTCAGGCTTTTCCACTAGGCCCTATGTCCATTCCAAGCTCGGCCCAATGGACATGTGAGGACATTGATAGTCATGAGAAGGATGACCTTCATGGCGAATTCTTTTGAAAAGAACCCAGATTCTTTCCAAAACTTCTAAATCACCCCTCCAACTACAGCTGCATCTGGTACTCAAGCCCCTGCAGATGCCCCTACTCCTCAGCCCCCTCCTAAAAGGCCTCATCCTAATACCCTGGCTATCCCATCCCAGGTGGACCCACCATACATTGATCTCTATGACCGAGATACTGACACTGAAGATACCTATACAGATCAGGAGGGCAGAGAACAGGACTATGGCGATGACGATGAAGAGGAAGATATGTATAACATATCCTCTGCTGTCACCCTAGACCCCCCAGTAGCAGATTCGTTTATAGACAACCAGCCACTACAAAATTACATTCTCATCAGGGCAGCTGAGCATTTTCAGATAAAAACACAGGAAACTCAACAAGACAAGGAATTTGTTGACGACATTTTTAGGGGCTAAAAAGGTGGTCAAGCAATTAATTCCCATCCTGCAATTTATCCAGCGGAGGATCCAGCCTTCCCTGGAAACACCTAACCAGATGCAGACAGTTAATCCACGCATAGAGAAGCTCTTCCGCCTGCTCTCACAGATCCCCTCTATCAGGGGACAACTCAAACCAGATTCTCTTGTAGTTACAACAACAACGAAGAGAGCAGGGACACCCTTAGCCTCTTTGGAAGGAAACACTAGACAAAGAAAGTAAGAAACGTTATACTATGAGGTGGAAAGTATAGCCTCTTCGGCGGCCTTTCAAGCTAGAATCGCTAACAATACCACACTTTTGGCGAGTTATCTGCCATAAATGGGATGAGGTGTCTGCATTATTGTCTTCAGCTCCTGAAGCCCTTAAATCTCAATTGGCCCTGGTAGCGGCAGAAGGCAGAGCAGTTTCTAGCTGCATTCTGAAAAGTAATTTAGACGCCGCTGACCATGCAGGCAGAATTATTGCAGAAGGAACAATTATTAAGAGACATGCGTGGCTACGCCAGTCCGGCTTCAAGCAAGAGACTCCAGCTACGCTTCTTAATATGGCTATTGAGCCCAACGCCCTCTTCGGAAAGGCTGTTGAAGACGCCCTATAATATGCTAAAGAGGAATACAACGCCTTAAAGTCCTTGGGCCATCTTACCAATAAACCCACAGGGCAAAGAGGTAATAATAGTATTTTTCGTTGCTTTCTTGGACCAAATTCACAGAGGGGTTCAAGCTACAATCAGAATCCGGGATTGTCCTTGGGTAACAGTCAAGGCCAGGCCTCACAGGGTTACCAAAGGGGACAGCGCAGATCTCGCAGCCGTGGGAGGTCCTCCACTTCTAAAGGTGGAGCCACAGCTCCAAAACAGTGACTACCCGCTTCAGGTGCCCTCCCATGCCTCTCCAATAGGAGGGGGAATTTCAAATTTCACCCAAGAATGGGAGAGAATCACCTCAGACAAATGGGTGCTATCCACCGTGGCGGGCGGTTATTGTGTGGAACTAATTCAGCAACCCCAGAACCATCCCCCGCATCAAAACACTCACTCAAAGGAAGAACAGCGCATCCTTCTCGAGGAAATTGCAACGCTGCTCCAAAAGGATGCCATAGAAGTCGCTCTGGCGAACCAGGTAAATAAGAATATTTTTTCAACCTACTTCCTTGTGCCACAAAAAGGTCTAACAATGCACCCAGTATTAGACCGACGCCCTATGTCAAACCACAAAAGTTCCTCATGACTACGCTACAAGAAGTAATCCCCCCCTTTTAAAGCGGGGAGACTACATGGGAACATTGGATATGAAAGAGTAGAGCGCTCGCTTTGATATCCGTGCAGAGCTTACTAACCCAGGTTCGAATCCCGGCAGGGCCAAACTCAGCCTTTCATACTTCCGAGGTCGATAAATGAGCACCACACACCGTGGGTAATAATAAGCAGCGCTCAGATACCTGAGGGTTCGTAGCGCTATATAAATGCGAAATTATTATTATTATTATTATTATTATGCTTATTTTCCTATAATGCTGGAGAAGGGAGTAGCTTCTTACCTGTAACTCCATTTCTCCAGCGTTTGGTATCTTTCATGGATGCACATGCACCCGCCGGCCGCCCCTGTATGCAAACCTGGTTCGGGTTGCCTCTACTTTGGAGGTTAAAATCTGAAGGGAAGCCGCGGGGGCGGGGCTATTTATACCCTACGTCCTATTGGTGGTGACTAAAGCACCAAAAAGGACGTTGATAGGACACTAAAGTGTCGAAGTTTTCCATAGGAAAGCGCTAAGTTAAAATGACCGAGGTTCCCAGCCTGACAATGAGGAATATTCACAGCATGTGAATCCATGAAAGACACCAACGCTGGAGAAATGGAGTTACAGGTAAGAAACTACTCCCTTATTTTCCAGCACATTTACCAGCAATTCTAGAGGCGGTACGATTTGGGGGTTACAGTGGACAGGGTTGAAATTGATTCAGATCGAAAATATGTTGCAGTCAAATTGTAGATGGAAAATACATGTCTGATTCTTTGGATTTTTTGGAGACTGTTTTGACGAACATGGGTAATGCAGAGATCATTATTGGAGGTGATTTACAGTAGCCTGACCCCTATGAAAAAGCAGTATACTTTCCACAGCTCCCCATAAGACGACGGCAGTAGCGGCCTTTGCAGCGATATGTGTGCAATGCAGATGTAGGTAGTGTGGTGATCTCGGCCCATGATTATGTGGAGTTGGCAATAGATGGGTCGATGGGTGGGTTGAAGAATAGTAGATAGTGGAGCTTTAATACACATTTATTATCAGATCCTGATTTTGTAAAACCTATTGACTCCGAAAAGTCACTGTTTCTGCTGGAGAACCTGGGTTATGTGGATAACCACATAACCATCTATTGTCTGGAACACTCTGAAAGCGTTGTTGAGAGGTAAAAATATTAACGTTTTTTCCTACAAGTAGAAAAAGACTGGAGTGGAGGTTGAGATCTGGAAGATGCAAACAAGCTCGTAGAGGAATGATCTAGTCATTCGTAACGTGACTGCTATGTTGAGTGCCAGGCGCTCACTTGATGGCGAGCTGCCTTCTAGGGTTGAGAGGGACTTCTTCAAAACTCGACAAGCTGTTTGGGAGCGAGGTGAGCATGCTGGTACGCTTTTGGCTGGTCAGTTAAAGGCAAAAGAGAAAGGGATACGGGTGCTTTTTATTACAAAGGAGGAGGGTACTCTTCTGCGAAGAAATGAAGAGATCTGTGAGGCCTTTCGGCAGTTCTATGCATCCAAAACCTTGTAAGGACCACTCTTTTTGTGGTACTTTCTGCCCAATATCAGTGTTAAATGGCAAAGTTAAGCTACTGGCTAAGATTTTTGCCTTGAGACTTAATAGTTTGTTACCGAAATGGATTCATAAAAATTAGACTGTGTGTGTTCAAGGTGGAAATAATTATGATAATCTGAGAGACTTACTGGATGTTTATCACCTTAAGAAGAATTCTATAGAGGCTTATGCAATGGTTAGCATTGATGCCGAAAAAGCGTTTGAGTTGGACCTTTCTCCACCAGGTTTTGCTTAAGATGAAGTGTGGTCTGCGATTCCTGCAGCTTTCAGTGCTCTGTATAAGGGTGTTGAGGCGGCGGTGACTGTTAACGGTTGTGTCTGATCACTTTTCAATTGTATAAGATATGGGTACTTCCCAATGTTTTGTTTATGAGGAAGCAGTTCCGAGTGGGGCAGGTACAGATATCACAAAATATAGTATAGGAAGCTGGTTTGCCCCTCCCTGTAACATTCACAGTTTGTGATTGCACTACTTTATGCTTAAATTATTGTCGTCTTGGATCAATAGAGAATTCTCTTATTCAAAATATAAATGTTTTCATTTCTTACGTTAAGAGTTTTTTGTTCTAGGATCCATAATTCAAAAACATTGTACCAAACCTAACAAATTACATACAACAATTTTTCAGACAATACAATGATTCTACAAAATTGTGCCTAGGGGTTAATACAAGGTGACTTTATCTGTTATCGGACACTGTGTTTACAAGGCCATTTTAACATATTTCATGGGAGTCAAAAAGAAAATTCCACACCTTGTCTGTGCTTCCAACTAAGGACATTGAGAAATATTTTCACCTATTTAAATTATTTATATAGGTATTTCCATAAAGACATGAGTTTGTTGTGGTATAAGCACAGAAGTATTCGTATGTCCTTTTATGGATTCCTTTATGGGAATTAGAAGAAATCCAATTGGAAGTCTGCCCTTCACCCCACAGATGAAGGCTAAGGTTAATATCTTCCACCCTTGACAGAGACTGTGTACAGCACTTCAAGGAGAATAGTTTTTTTAGGAGTTCTAAGTAGTTTTTATGTCTGTGTTTTATAGTGCATGCTTTGAAAAAATGGGGGGGTATACCTGATTGACTCAAATATCAAACAAATTCCTGTCCTGATGAAGGCCCAATATACAGCTGACTGAGAATGTTTGGAAAAGTGTATCGCGTGTCGACAAGAATGACTAGAGATCATGGATTGACTAGTCTCGTCTTTTTTCCATGAAGGACTTATGAATACGTCTATCCTTGTATCACAACAAACTCATTTCTGTATGAAAATACCTATGTAAGGATTTTAAATAGGTGAAAATCTTTCCCAATGTCCTGTGTGGAAGCACAGACTAGGTGTTGCATTTTCTTTTTGACTCCCATGTAGTATGTCAAAATCACGATATAAACACGGTGTACGATAACTGACTCAATCTTTTAGGGTGTTATTGCATTGTCTGAAAGATTGTCATGTAAATTGTTATGCTTTGTTCAATAATTGAATTATGGATCATATAACAAAATATATTGGTTTCCTCGAATAAGGGAATTCTCTATTGATCTATGCTGACAATAATGTAAGCATAAAGTGGTTCATTCACAAACTGTGTGAGTGTTAAAAGGAGGGGTAACCAGTTTCCTAGCCCATATTTTGAGCACTTTCCAATCCAGAGAGGTACGCGTCAGGACTGCCCTTTATCACCTCTGTTGGTTGATCTATTTATAGAAACGTTGGCTATTATGATCAGGACACATCAGGGTATTAAGGGTATTCAGCTTGGCGAGGGTATCGAGTGCTGCTTTCGGACCCTGAATGTTCTTTTAGGGAATTGATTTTAGCTTTGCAAACATTTGGTAAAGTTTCTGCTTACAAGGTTAATGTTTCCAAGACATTGATTTTTCCAATCTCGACCTCATGCCATAGGGGACATTTTGGTGTAGAGCGATATCTGGGCTAATGGTGAGTTTAGTTACTTGGGCATTCAAATCACTAGAGATGTGGACTTGCTTCTTGATCTAAATGTCGGGCTTAAACGTGCGCATATTGCGGTGTTGCTATATATTTTTAGTATGCTTCCTCTTTTTCTTCCAAGCAAACTGCTTTTGGACATAAATAAGTTATTTAATAGATTTCTCTTGGGAGATGGTGGGAAGTCGAAGATTCCGAAAGATAGCCAGCCTTATGATGCCTGTACGGATGGGTGGTTTTGGCTTTCCCAATATGAGGCAGAATCACACTGCTTTCTCGCTGCGTACCCTGCATTACTAGCTTATGTCAGATAGTGCAGATTTTCCGAACTGGGTTGTCAACGAGCGAATCTGTTCAATCTACTCCACTTGATTGTTTGCTTTATATGGAGAAGAAACTTCTGGTTAATTCGACCCTGCCGTCTGTTAAGGGAATGGAAGAGGAGTTAGACGTCTGTGATATTAACTATCTGCTTTGTACTGATTCCCAAACCCATTGATAACCACACTCTCTCATGGGTTTCGTGGAAGAAAGCAAGCATCTGGAGATTGGGACAAGTGCATGATGGACATTCCATCTTTGATTTTGCTTTCATGCGATTTAAAGATAAGCTGCGGTCCTCAGAAACCCTCAGTTATCCAGCTCCAATTAATCTTTTTGAGGTTTTCTTTTCGCCTCTGTATTTCATCTTGCATGACATGCTTTTGGTTCTGTGTTTAGCTAGGAGTATGCTGCTTCCTTACTTTACAAACTTGTGTGGCCAGCAGGGCTTGAGGCGGCTTCTCAGTGTGGTGGGTGCACTTTGAGTTCTGAGTAAGGATGTATACTTTCTGATAGTGAATGGAGTCGTGTATGTGTGGTTCCCTGCAGGTTTAAGATTGATCTGGATTTCAGGTGTACCCAACAGAGGATCTCTCACACTATTTACTGCTCTCCATGGAAAATGAAGCATTGCAAGCTTAGTCAAGATGACATTTATTGGACTTGTAAGAGGGAGGTGGGCACCATTCTGCATATGTTTTGACTTTGTCAAAGTTCAGTCCTTTGGGGGTGGTGTGTTAATCTTGTGTTGGGGTTTTCTCTCCCCCATACACCCATGTTCTGGGCCTGTTTCCGGCTGCCATCAAACTGTCTGTTGGTATGCTCTTTTCGGTTTTTAGGGTACTTTTAGTGGCCATTGTTCGCCCACCTTTGTTTCTAATGCCACGCATGAAGTCTTGGTTACTGCCCCATTCATGAATTTGATATGGGGAGCCAATCACGAGCGTTGGATGTTGTACGTTGAAAATGGTTGGCTGTTAAAGCGCACCACTTACAGTTGCACGCAGCAGCCTCTAAAGCACTGTTCACATGGATGCGCTAGCCAGGCCTGGCCTCTCGGATCACCAACTCGGTCCTACAGGGCAGGGGCATGCCATCCGAGATTGGCACTGTGGCTGCTTTCAGTCTTCTGTCAGCTGCATTTGACATCATGCAATCAATTACCCAGCCTCTCGCTTCCGAGATTACTGACGTCTACTTGGGGGGGGGGGGGGAATATTGCCTGGAACTTGAAATTGGATGTTACCACGTGCCTTCTCACCAGGCGTTTCTTCCAATAGTAAGTAGCTAGTAAACTCACTCTAAAGAATCATTGCCGTTTACTGTCCATAACCTTTGAAGAACACATCCATTTAAGGTCGGCAACCTACCGCCGGAAAACGTTACTCAAAAAATTGTTTGGTTTAGGTATTTTGTTTCTGGAACATGAAGAGCAGCGTTGCATTAATGAAATGCCTTTGCCATTTCCAATCTGCATACACCAATTAATTTTTGTGAAATACAAGCCCCTGCAAAACGTCCACCAGCAGCTATTCATTGTAAGGAAAAGGTGGAACTGTGCAAGTGCAACAGAACCCTACTACGAGGAAACCTTTATGTTTAGGGTGTAGAGAGAATAGATTGTATCTGTGGCAAAGCAGGTTTATCGACTGTGATGATGAGACATATACATGTAGCGGAGCCTGCTTTTGAATGAGAAACGATAACTACTCTGAAAGGTGTTCATTACATATTTCATGATATGTTCAGGGTATGCGTTACCGGCAGTTTCTCATTACAAGAAAGACGCTTTTCAGTAGTTTCATAGTGGAGTTTAACGTCTCCCAGCATGTGGAGCTTTTAGTAAAGTTCTGTTTTTTCCCCCCAGCGAGAACGATATTGCAGTACATAATGAGTGGGCAAATTATTCCATGGAGCCGATTTTCAGTTCTATGACAGTCTGCAATGTACTTATTAATGTTTTTTCAGGAGACAGTCGTTTCTAAAACCATGGGAACAGCCTGTTTCATTTCAAGTAAAACAATAAAAAGCAGTACATTTTTCAGCAGTGACTCATGGCAAACAGCTTAACTGTGTACCTGCACTGCACCCTTCAAACCTTGTGTGTTGTTCTTGCATGCATACGATATTTTCATTGCTCTGTTTAAATGATACACAAAGCGTGCAATACCGAGCCACTTGACAGAGCCAGTTCAAGGAACTTGGAGACCCTGTGTGGTAAAAGACGTGCAGCCCCCACTAATTTGGACATGTATTTGCATCTCTCTGACACCACAGAAAATATCACAGGTCTTTGATACTTAAGAGGATTGTGGTCCGTCACATTACAAGATGTTTTCATTAATGACCCAAGAGACAAACTTAGTGATGTGTAGTATATCATTGATTACTTTTATTGTATATGAAGCAATATCCTGATGAGCAGGGCTTTTTTTAATAGTATATAGTGTGAACTGAATCACTTCTAAAGGCGCCTACATTTTGGCAGATAAGGATTAGTGAGATAAAATGTCCATGCTCGTATACATTAAGTGGTGAAGGTGGGATAGGAGGCCAGCGTGGAATTAAGGCGCTTGATGATGTATATTTCCACCTCTGTTTTAATACAAATGTGTTGTTTGGCTTTTAGTCACAATAAACTACTCAAATATATACATTTTTCTAGAAATAAGTGAAAAAGAATGAGCGTGACCCATTATCGTTCACCATCTTGAATGGAAGCCTACAAGTGCCAGCATGAAAACCCATAAAAGTTTAAAACATGGCCTCTGGGTTTTGCAAATGCACTCTCAATCCCCAGTCTCAGTCACAAAATACTGTTAATAATGAACTGCGTTGTCGAAAAAGGGACCTTGACTGTATTTCTAGTGATGTCCTTTTACAGGGTGTACCTCCTCTACAATCCATTATGGACTGCACTGAACACTATTGTAATCTGATGACATATCTGCAAAATAATTGCAATCGCATTGCGCCATTAAAAGTTATTCATGAATGAAAAGGAAAAACAACCAATGGTATAATGAAAATGTGAATAATCTAAAACGGCAATACAGAAAAAAAGAGAACATTTGGCTCAAATCAAGAGACGAAACGAATCGTTTGGCAGTCAAATTAGCTTTGGATATTTATAAACGAGAAATTATGCTCTCTAAATCCCTAGCATTGCAAAAATAAACTGACTTGGCAGAAAATAGACCAAAAGCACTGTTTTGTGCAATAAAAAGTTACTCTATTCCAGAGAATATTAATTCTCGTCTTCCAGCATCAATCACTATGGCCAATGAGCTTAATTGCTCCTTTCAAGAGAAAATCATATTATTCGACAACAATATGAATGCTTGTCCCACTGACATTGAAGCTAGTTCAAGTATATCTAATCCCCCGCATATATTCAGAACATGCCCTAAATGCTCCCTTTCTCCCGTTGTGACTGATGAAATTCCTGATCTTTTAGGAAAACTGAAACCCACTAATTTCAGTTATGAACCGATTTCAGCATATCTGGCCAAACAGCATGCCACGGTACTTAGTGCACCAATACAAACTATGGTGAATGCTTCAATATTGCAAGTTGTGTTCCACAAGAACTAAAAAAATGACATTGGATTATAAAGTTCTCTCCAATTATCGTCGAATAGCCGGCCTGTTATGGCCTGCTGAGATTTTGGAGAAAGTAGTGACAAAACAACTGCAGACCATTGTAGATGAACGTGGGATTCTTGATTGTTTTCAGTCGGGCTTCAGACCAGGTCATGGCACAGAGACAGCTCTGGTGTCAGTCTGGGATGACCTGCTGGGGGCCGCAGACGAAGGAACCGCCAGTATGGTTGTCATGCTGGATCTGTCTGCGCCCTTCGACACAGTCGATTTTGAGTCCCTCGTTACAAGGCTGTCTTCAGTGGCACAGAATTCAGGCGAGGCTCTAAAATGGTTTGTGTAATTGTTGACCGACCGCACTCTGCAGGTAAAAATGGGAGCCTATGTTTCCAATATTATGCCTGTCGAGTGCAGGGTACCTCAGGGGTCCTCGCTCTCACCTCTGTTGTTTAACATCTATATTCGAACACTGCTTAACATATTTACTGAATTTGGTCTGTCATACCACTCATACGGAGATGATACCCACATTTATGCACGACTCAATCAGCCACGAGATGCAATGGATTTGGTTTTGTCTTGTGCCAGTAAGATTAAGAGCTGGATGCTGGAGAACAAACTCCAGTTGAATCCATCATAAACAGAGGTCATTGTGTTGGATCCTAAAACACTTGTATGAAATCAAAACACCCTCTGCCCCTCTCGATTCAGTGCTTCCACAAGATATTCAGATGCAGTGAAGAACTTGGGTTGCATTTGGCAGTCAAGTGTGGACAGCAACTCTCAGGTCGGTCAAATAGTTAAATCAAGTTTATTATCAACTGCGACTCTTAAAACCAGTTATCTCTCATTGCAGAGAAGGACCGGCCAACAGTGGTTGGAATACTTACTAATGCCAGGCTGGATTACTACAATGCCCTCCATATTGGGGCTCAAAAATTTCAAATTAAAAGATTGCAGGTTGCTCAAAATTCCACCATCGGACTTATCTTTTCGTTATCAAGAAGTTCCAATATCGAAGGAGTCTCCATTGGCTTCCAGTTCATCAGAGAATCATGTTTAAGGTGCTTTGCATGGTATTTAAGTGTATTAATGGGTTGGCACCAGCCTACCTGAATGCAAAAATCCAGCCGTATCACCCACAGCGATACTTGCGTTCTACAGACCAGCACTTCTTGTAGGTCCCCTTGGTTAGAACAACTACATGCAGCAAGAGACGGTTTTCTGCCTTTGTCCCCCAAGCCTGGAATGCCCTCCCTCTGGAGCTCCAATGCATTGACTCCCTGTCTATTTTTAGGAAACAGCTAAAACCCATCTGTTTGCATAAATTCTTTCTACCTTGCCAACGTTGACTGTGAGTGAGTGTGATGCAGTAATAGATTGATTGGCTTATTCTTTGCCTGGTCCCTCTAGGGTATGCGCGTTACAAATAACAAATAAAATAAAATAATGACTGCAGCATATACGATGTGAAGAGAAAGTAAAGTTCTACAATAAAATAGGTTTTGTTGTGTCAAAAAAACACTAATTAAGCTAGTTTTCCATTTAAATGCTCTGCCTATAACAAATAGTGTAAACCATTTTAGTATCTGTGAGGTCCCAGTGGGACAAGCACCACTGAGTATGCTGGGCTGCAGCAGACGTGTGGGGGAGACATTGTCTCCATATTTCACAGAGAACACTGGATGATATGGTGAGATTTTTGAAAAAGTTCCTCAAATGGTTTACTAATCTACAGTGTTGTGCCCCCTATAACAATGAGGTCCAAGGGAAAGTCTTGAGGAGAGCAGAACACTCAAACCACCCCTTGAAGGAGAGCTTGCCTTCACTATGCTTGCTTGCACAGTGGATATGTTCACTGGCTCACTCTGTTGCGGACATGACCTTAAAGCAGCCTGCATACAAGCGTTCTATTGCCGCACATAGCCAAAACAAATTAGAGGGAACAATGGTGGCCAATAAACTAATTCTAAAATCTTTGAATAGTGATCTGAAACCTACTGTTGATGACTGGTTGCACGATTTATCACTTCTATCCAGCAGAGAGAAAGTATATTTTCAGATTAAAGAGGAGCAAGACAGGTATTTCGGATATTTGGGATACTTTTAACAAACAATATGCCGGACCCTTCATAATGCCCCCCCCCCACCCCTGTTCCCTGCCACACTTGTTTTCTTTATTTTCTGTTTTTTTTTATTAATAATGTGTATCAGTCAAATATGACTTTTCACATACATACAAAAATAAGTAAAATACAGTATGACTTTCAAACATAATCACATAGCATCAAAATTATTCACTTTCCTAATCAGCTCCCGGGTCACATAAGTTTTGCGTTTATACAACGTGATAAAAGACATACAATTCAAAAATTTAAATTCTTCCCGGCTTAAAAATGACTAAAGACCAGAGGACCGTCTTTGCAAGAAGTCTTCTTTGTTCAACCATTCTGATTTGTTTACAAAGCATTCTAAGTACCGGATCCACACTTCCTCAGTCGCAGGGCATTGAATCAAGTTTTGTCGTAATGTTTGCCCTACCTCTTCTTTGCATAATAGGCAGTTAGATGTTATTTTGTGATCTTTGTTTTGAGATGCCAATATTTCTCCTGTTGGTAGCAAATTTAAACGAAATCTCAGGAATTTGGCTCTCCATCTAAAATTTGGGAATTTCCGCAAATATGTGGGAAGAGTACCCCTATCTTTATCCAAGAGGGGAGTTACTGTTAAGAAGTTTATAACTATGCATGGTGTCTATCAGCGTTGCCCTTTCGGTTCTCATAATCGCTCTCTTTACTCCAACTTGGTTAGTTATCTAACTGCTCCTCTACTGTTCTAACACAATTGGACGAGATTGCCATCACCTTGCCCTACAGCCAAGATAGATAATGGTTGGAGCCCTCCTGCAACATGGATTTAATGTCTTCATACCAGGTGTTTTTTTCTTCTTCACATTCCAAGATGCCCTCCACACTGTGAAGACATGCTCGCGGGCGCTCGATCTCCTATTTAGCTGCATTTCTGCCGTAAATCACCCGGGCAGTTCTTGTCTCCAGCAAAAACTGTGTGATGGCCACCAGCAACCATGTGCCGGGGGACACAGCATATTGACCCTCGATTCGGGGTGTGATTTCGGATCTCTTGCATGGGGCGTGGCGCATCATAGGCAGGCTGGAAAGTCATCTCTCCAACCTGGAATCTGTTGGATCGTAACAGAGGCCCTCCCACCACTTCCCCCTTGGTGGAACACGTTCCGCGACAACGCAGGTTGCACATGATGCAGGAAATTGCCAGGACTCCCCTGCAACAGACGTTAAAGACCTAGAGAGATGTGGAGACCCGCAAATGAAGGTTAGTTGGTGGAAGAGAGTACCTGACCTGGAACAGTGAGCTGTGGGAGGTGAGGGAGCGGAGCCCAGACTCCACCCACCTGTGGTGCTGCATAACCGGACATGTCGGGAGTCTTTGCCCTGTAAAGCAATATTTGGGCTTAGATTGCGGAAATCATCCGCTTTTGGAGGTCTTTATTGGACACATGCTTATCCATTGCAGTGATTGTACAGACGAGTGGCGCACTGAGGATTATATACCAAGGCGCACATTTTCGTTCTCACTCGCACCATGATAGGAGAGCCAGAAGAATATACAAAAGGTTTGCATAAGACTTTGGGCTCGCTGTAGAGTGCTTCAATGCTGGTATTTGAGATTTTACATGGAATTTGAGGTGCTAGACATATGCCAGGCGGTATGAAGAAGCACGCCCCGGCTAACCAGCCCCTCCCCTGGAAAAACTCTGGGGGAGGGACACTGATGCAACCGTGGCCACAGACCCCGCTGCTGCTAAGTGACTCTTGCCGGATCTCCACACGGAAAAAGTAACTGAAGACATTCCGGAAGGGGGTAGAGAAACAATGGTGTCCCGCAACAAACAGCTCACACCTTGGGAATGGACTTTGATAGATCGATGTAGGAGATGGGGAGGATGTACACGGAATGAGAACTGGAGAGCCCATCTCAGAAGGCCTCACCTTGAAACATCGACATAGAGGCCTGTAAAATAACAGTGAAGAGAACAGCTAGGAAAAGGCAGATGTAAATGTACGAGCAACAGAGATAAAGCGTACCATCTTGTTATTGCATCCGTTCAGGTAGCGGATGGGGGTGTTAGGAAATCCTGCACTTCACCTTGGAAGTAAAGGCAGATCACGGATGGGGTTCTTCACTCCAGGATACACTAGGTATTGTAACTCACCCCAGGGGACAATTTGGGTACGGGAGGGGGAGAAGTTGGGGCCTAGGGAAAGGAAGTTGGGATGGAGGGGAATTGGGGGCAGGGGATACTGCTGTGCTATGGGGGTTCTAAGGCTTTAGACCGAGGCAAGTTCACATTTATCAGCCCCATGGAGACATTATCACATCTTATTTAACTCAAGTGCCTGTCATTGAATATTTGGGGGCTTAACACCCCATCAAAGTGCCGTAAATTAGACGGTTTGTTGGGACGCTACCTACCAGACTTGGTGGCGCTCCAAGAAACCCATATTCGCCGAGTGGATAGGCACAAGCTTGGTTTGCATGGCTACCCAAATATTGTGCAAACGAATTCGGAGGGGAAGGTGACGGGCAAGCTTATTGAAATTAGAACTGGAGCTATTATTAAAGTATCCTCTTTGCTGTTGACTGTGGCTACTGTCCATACCCCAAACGCTGTTTGAAGCCCACACTGTGACAGCTGGAAATTTTCAGAGAGAGGGAAATATTGCTTCTGGGAGATTTCAACATGGCATGGGAAACTGCCATAGATCTTAGTATATGCCCAGCCCACCCAAGTCGCTGAAGTACACATTTACACAATTATTCCTGATTAATGTCTGGTTGGCTCTTAGGGGAAAGGACAAAGGCTACAGATTTTACTCACATGTACATCGCTCCTTATATCGCATAGATTATGCATGGGCCTCGATCCCGCTATTAGGTAGCATTGCTTAAATCGCCACACATCCTATTACTCTGTCTGACCATGCCCCGATAGTGCTAGAGTTAAAGATTTCCCAAAAGATTTAGAGATTATGGACTTGGAAATTCCCCCGGGGAGCTGTTGAGAGACCAAGTTATCAGGGATAACATTGCAGAGCAGATAAGGGAGTTTTTTTATTTGAATCCAGTGGGCCAAACTGCTATAAACATGACATGGGACGCTTTTGAAGCGACCCACAGGGTTTTTTAATTGCAGAAGAGGCCAACAGACATAAGCAGAAATTGGCACTGGAAATGGAGTTGGAGGAAGACCTTAGAAGGGTAATGAAAACTATGGAAACAAACACTGGTCCGACTACGCAAAAGGCAAACATGACCGTGGCAGGCAGGCTTAACTTATACCAAACTAAGAAAGTGGAAATATCCTTATTATATCTTAAGCAAAAATACTACATCAAAGTCAATAAAACGGATAGACTACTGGCTAATCTGCTTTTCCAGAAAATGATAACTCGGACTGTACAACAGATTCGGTTACCCTCAGGTGATATAATTACTGAAGCCCTTCACATACTTACACAATTTCATACATTGTATTCAGACCTGTATTGATCAGAACACCCAGACTCCCACTCAGAGTTGGAATATTTGCAAACTATCAGCGCCCTTGTTTACCACCAATGGATAGGGAGGGGCTGGAACAGGATATCACGCAAGACGAAATTCTTAGGGTTATTACTGATCTTCCTCTGAATAAAACATATTGGAACCTATTAGCCCCCACGTTAACCCAGATATATAATTCCTTTGCACATACCAGTCGTATCTCCGTTATTATGGAAGAGGCGAAAATAGTTCTAGTCCTTAAGCCTGGCAAAGATCCGAGTACTTGCGGGTCAGACTGCCAATTGGTCTAATAAATTTAGATTAAAAAATCTTTACAAAAGTGCTCCCCAACAGGATGGAGGACTTGCTCCCCTCATTAATACAAACAAACCAGACAGGTTTTATTAAACAGAGACAGACGCATGACAATATAAGGAGAGTGTGCCACATCATAGAGAAGGTTGGGAAGAAGAAGTTCTCTGTAGTACTTCTGTCCATTGATGCTGAGAAAGCTTTCAACTGGGTCGAGTGGTCGTTTCTCTTTCTCACCCTGGCAAAGATGGGCTTTGGCCCAAAACTTGGAAAATACATCAAAGCTAATTATATACAACCCAGCGCGAGACTACTAATTAATGTCCAACTATCTCTTCCCATTCTACTACAACAGGGAACCAAACAAGGTTGTCCGTTATCACCGTTGTTATATGAACTTCACTTGGAGCCATTATTAGCCAGGGTCAGACAGACGGATGATATCCAGGGAATTAACTTTGGGGAGGCTATGCATAAAATGATGGACAATATACTTCTGCTGGCCTCGAATCCGGGCAGTTTGGAAAGATAGCAGGCTTCACGATAAATTAATCTAAATCTGTGATATTAAATCTGTCCCTGTCTCCTAGTGAAATCTTAACATTACGCTTGCATACACAATACGCTGGTCACAAGAGGGGATTGAGCTCATAAGGGCCACTATATCCCCAACTATAGAAGGGTTATACCTAGCTAACTTCCGTCATTTGTTAAAAACTATCCAGGGTGAACTGTTGGTCCGATGTCTGTTTCTTGGCTCGGCCGGATTAACTCGGTTAAGATGCTCATACTGCCCAAAGTGTTCTATATGTTTCAAGCACTGCCATTCCGGGCCCCCATCTCTTTCTTTAGGAAATTGCATAAATTAATCTCAACTTTCATTTGGAATTCTAAAGCTCCAAGTCTAGCTCTAAGCACATTAATGACTCAGCCAGACAAAGGCGTATTAGGTCTCCCCAATTAATCGGGCATTGCAAATTCAGGTACTCAGTGATTGGTGTGAGGGTGGCACAGGGAACCGGTGGATGCAGATGGAGCTGGCGATCAGCGGTCCTCGGCTTTGGGACAATCTTTTGCTGCCAAAGCAGGATCGACCCCTATAAGCGCTATTACTAGTCTTGTCAAAGAAGTTTGTGATAAGGCAGTCTGACAATACCATTTGACGACATTTCCCTCACCTCTTGCGCCTATTTTTTTCAATCCACAGTTCACCCCTGGCCTAGACCCAAAGGCATATGCTGAAATGAAACATGTGGGTTGCAGTAGGCTACGGGACATGTTTTAGGGACCTGACCCTAAATCTTTTGTACAGTGGAAGCTGGAGTTTGCTCTACAAGAATCGAGTCGATTTCAATATTTCCAAGTTAGACACTGGATCTTGGCTCCCCCAGTGCGCAAAGTGGCAGTTAGGAATCTTATGACTTTTGAGAAATTTGTGACATCTAATCTGGGGAATAAAGCCCTCATTTCGAATTTGCACAAACTAATGCATGACATGACCCATACCCCCTCACGTTGATACAGAGTTGGCATCTAACATTGGGAGCGGCGATATCGGAGGTGGAGTGGGAGGAGGTTTGGAACGCAATACCTAGATTTGCCAGATCGCTGCAAATCAGAGAATTTTGGTATCAATTAATGACGCAATGGCATTATACACCTGCGCGCTTACACAAAATTAAAGCATCCCTATTAAACAGGTGCTGGAGGGTATCTGGGATGCTGGGAGATTGGAAACCTGTATGCTGGGCCTGCCCAAAGTTGAACAAATACTGGAATGCCTTTAACATGTATATGATTCGTATGTTTGCCTTGCATGAACCTAGGTCTTTGCGTTCTTGTATTTTAGTGTTTATAGAGGAGGAACTGGGACATAGCTCTAAACAAACAGTTAAGGCATTTGTTATGTTACAGCTGGCTGCCTTTTTAGTGATTGTACAACATTGGAAATTGGAAGATCCACCACATATTACTGAATGGTTTTGAAAAGTTAGGAATTTCTTAGCTTTAGAATGGTTAACCTATTCAATACAGGGGCTCATTCTAAATTTACTGCAGACTCGAACTCAGTATTAAATGTTTTGCAACAAGACTGCAATGTGGTATATTGCCCCAAAGACTCTCTATACTGGGACTCTGCAGAATGGAAAATTTCACTGTGGACACTCTTTAGAGTATGACTCTCTATTTGCACTTACCATGTACAGCGGTAATGAGAGGGAGGGTGGGAAAGGCTGGGTGGAGGGAGAGATGTTTATAAAAATGCAAATAAAAAGAAATACAAAGAAAATACAAGGTTTTTCTACATGGAGCCAAGATTAATCGTTGCAATAGCACCAGCTTCCAGTCCAAGCCAACGTTGAGCGAGCTCACGCCAAGTTCATATTTTAGGGTTGCCATCGGAAGTGACGGAGGAAGGATTAAAACTTTCTTCCACAGTCTACCTTCGAGTCTTACCCAATCCAACTTCCATACTTGAGGCTCCACATCCATCCCATATAGTAGAGTTAACATTATTTTCCCATTATAGAAATAAATTTGAAGAACAATGGAAAATCTACAGTATTTGCCCTTCATTCTCTTCATCTGGCAGGTTAACTGATCGATTTTACCCTTCAATCTGTTCTCTACTGTTGCTATATTGGGATGTGAGGTCATTTTGAATCCTAGACTTGTAACTTCTTTGGTTTGCTTAATCAGCTTCTCATTCAGAGACCACTTGCCACAGGCTTATTTTTTGTTGGATTACTAAATCGTATAATGTTAGATTTAGACAGATTAATAAGAAGGTTATTACTTTCAGCATAATACCTCAGGGTAGTTAATAAGAGTTGGTGGAGCGTGGTCCAAAAGCATGATGTCATCTGCCTATGCATTCCAACATACCCTTGGTTTCCCCACCTTTGGGCTTGCAAAGGCCTTTTTGTTTGATACAGTGTTCAAATCAGCCAGATAGAGGTTAAAGAGGCAGGGAGCAAGGATGCATCCCTGCCTCACACCTCTCTCTGCGCATATGGGCTTGGTCAAATAGCCCTGGCAATCAGGTCCAACCTGAATGATCGAGTGCTTGTGGAGGCGTACTATTATTGATAATAGCCCTATAAGGATCCCCCAATGTCTTCGTTTGTTCCACAGGCGACCCCGTTTATGATCTCAAAAGCCTCAGACAGGTCCACAAGAGCGCCATAAAGAGAGGGATAATCAGCTTTCCAAGCCTTCTCGCGCATGATATTTATGATTAGGCAGTTCAGGGAAGTAAATATTACTTTCTTTAACCCGATCTCTGCCTTATCCAAGATCCAACTGTTCTCTGCCCACCGTTCCAAATCTCGAAGGATTGTGCCTGCAAACAACTTACTTTCTGCATCTAGAAGGGCGATAGATGGCAGGATCTGCCCGATCTCCCTTCTTGTAGGAAAATTGATGTAGTCGATTTCGTGGGTAGAAAGCAGGTACATGTCTAGGATTTCTTTGTAATTCGTCATATCGCCTGTCTGTTCAAAACCTGCTGGTCTCCATTGTTCAATCCAAAATCATTGATTTTATTTTTGTTTGTCTATTTATTTATTTATTTATTTTCAGACCCCCCTTATTTTGCGTGCATGCTTTTAACATCCGGTTTTTCTTCAGCCCCATGGGAGAAGGTGCCAGCGTTTGGGAAATCACCAGGACTTGGGAACCCTGTCTACAATTGATCTTATTCCCTGGTTCCAGAGATAGTAACATAATCTTCTTTCATTTTGTTGTTGGACTGACACTTAACTTTGTGCAGGCAGAGGGCCTTTTAAGTTCTTTTTTCCACAATAGAATATAGGCTCCAATCTTCCCGGGGAAAGTGTCTTCTTCAATAGAAGTGCCCCCTTACAACATTGTAATGAGTCTGTCTCTATGATGAATGTTTCCTCTGTTTGAGTTTGCCATACTGTAATCTTCTTAGGCACCAAATTTGTTGCCCTGCGGGCTTCCAAAAGCTCCCTTTTCTGTACTACATCTTTTGTTCTGATACTATTTATTATGTTTTCGTTGTTCGCAGCTGATGGCCCTGGTCCGGCCCTTGCTGCTCGTTGCTCTTCTGGTGGAGGCCGGCTTAGGTCTTCCATCTCTGACCTGAAGGAGGTTTTATCCGTTGTCTTGGTTTGAGTACAAGAGTCATTCCTTTGTAAGTGGGTATAATGGGTGGCACATGTCGCATTACCCAACCTCTGGCCACTAAATGATTATTTCTGAGCCTGCTCTCTACAAGAGGCTAAATCATCAGCCAGATTGAGGTCTCTAAAAAACTTTCTGGAGTCTCTCTTTAATTTCTTCCTTTTTTTGTTTTTCCGGTGGCCTTTTTTCGAATATCTTTAGGTGCAATTGGTTGTGTTGGAATTATCACTCACTGGTTTATCACCTCTTCTGGAGGGGTCTCCATTGTCACCTCTACAGCTGCTGGAATGATAGAATGCAACTCTTTTTAGTTTATTAATTCTCCTGTTGGAGCAGACGATGATGCTTCTTGGATTAGTGTTGGGTTGTTATCAGTGCCATTGGGTCCCACGCAGACCTTTGGTAGAGAGTTTGGTGTTGAAAATCTGGTAAAGGTTTTTTCCAGTTAGGGTATTCGAAATAACCGAAATCTCATATGAAATCTCGACTATTCTTTCGTCCATCTCCAATAAGGTTGAGACTGTCTTATTTTGCATCTTAGTTGGGTGGTTTTCTTTTTTGTCTATTGAGTCTTTTAAAGCAAACAAGGCAATCTTTATCTCTCTTAATTGTAGTGTGTTAGCAGATAGATTGACCTTTATATTTTCATATATACTCAGAAACCAACTTAAAACCAAATTCGAGGAGACCACCAGGGGGCGCGGAGCATGCAGGACGTGTAAGCATCGCGCTCCTGAAAGCACCACAGGGCCTAGTGGACTTTCCTAGTCCCCAGCCTGGAGTATGAGACTGAGCCAGAGAAGACCTGTCCCCTGATCAGAGGGCCCTACCCTGAGAGTACCGGGGGACCCGCCGCTGAGACCCGCTGCGGTGTGGGCCGGGGCCCTGGCTATAGAGGTGTTCGGAGAAAGTGCACACGAGCGACGCCGGACGCCGCGGCCCCGCGAAGAGGCCCCACCCCCCCTGTCCTAGAAGCATATTTCGCAGAGGTGTGCTGGGGGATGCACCGCACCGTGGGGGACATGCAGTGGGACGTGTACGGACGTGGCCCCCACGGACACAGTGAATCCTACGAGAGCCGAGGACCAAGGAGGACATGGCCCGGGCTTCCCGCCCGCTATCAGCGCAGCGCAACGGGTGCAGCACAGAGGGGCGCCCCCCAATATACCGGGGCCTTGAGCTCATTCCTAGCCCACACCCAGCACACGGAGGCCCCTGCGACCGGCATCGGTCCCGTGGATGCCCCGGAAACGCCTTGGCCCACTCAGCGGAGCCCAGCACAGTGACGGGGATCAGTTGGAGGTGAGGAGAACGTGGGGGGGCAGGGACAATCGAGTGGACGAGCCACCTGGGGCAGCCCCCCCCCAGGGCCTTCTCCTTGATTGCATGCAGGTACGCCACCCGGTCGGGGCACGACGAAAAGAGCACAGGCCGCCTGAATTCGACGGATTCTACTAGGCCCATTATCGCTGAGGCTCTTCTCAGACCAACAGGCCCCACCTAGGGCACAGCGCTACTCATGGATCCACGTGCCCTCACCGTCCGAGTATCCAGTAGCCCGGCCACTGTGGGGGCCCTGGACCGTCGACCCCGACACCGGCCCGCATAAGGGGTATAGCGGCACCGCCCTGAGGTGCGCCAGAAGGCTCGGACCCTGGAGCGACCCCCAGTACCCAGTGTGATCTCATCCCTCCAGCGCTTCCGCCGACCCCTCAAGGCCACGGGTGCGGCCCGCAGGGACGCCATAAACACCATGCCAGAGGGTGGCGATCCCCCTCCCGCAGCACTCACCAAAGAGGATCTCAAGCACATTCTCCAAGAGATTAAGGCGATTTGCACAGACATTCAAGCCTCCATAGTGGATCTCAAGGGGAGGGTGGAGACCCTGGAGGATAAAATGGAAGGCATGGAAAATAATCCCCTCCAGGCAGACCTGCTCGACATGAAATACGTGGCTAGGCTAACGGACTTGGAAATGAGAGAGGAGGACATCATTTTGAAGATGGACGATCTTGAAAACAGAGAACGCCGAAACAACCTGCGCATCATGGGTGTGACTCAAGAGAGAGGTGAAACTGCGGCGGACGTGGGGAGGAAGGTCCAGGGCCTGATAAATCAGCTTTTTACTCTGGAGGGCGGCAAGGAAGTCCAGCTGGAAAGAGCACATCGAGGTGGAGGGGGTGCGGGCGGGGGACCGAGGTCCATTGTGGTGCGGTTCCTCCGTTATAGAGAGAAAATGGAGGTCTTGGAGAAAGCAAAAAGACTGGGGAGCTTTATCTCTGAAGGCGACACAATTAAGATATTCCAGTACCTATCCTCCCTCACGCTCACCCGCAGAAGAGATTGTCGTCCACTCACCCAGTGGCTCACAAGCCAAGACATTAGATATAGATGGTCCTTCCCCTTCGCCCTTTCCTTTGAACGGGCCGGGGTAGACTATTGAGTGATTAGTGGCAAAGAGGCCTCACAAGTACTACAAGTGCTCAAGGGGGATGCTCCGGAAGGGGGAAATATGATGGAGACCCAAGAACCAGGCGATACTGTGAGAGAACCGGCGGGTCCCTGGTCCACGAAGAAGAAAACAAAGGGTAGGAGAAAATTCAGGAAACCTAGCACGCCGACGTCAGAGGCTGAAGGGGGCTAGGAGTGTAAAGATAGTTTAACGGAAAAATTAAGTCTGGCTCGTAGGCGACCCCGGCTGGGGACACAGAGCTTATTAAGAGAACTGCGGTGCAGGAACATGCACACACCCTGGTGGCTTGCCTGTTGGCAGGCGTCTTGGACAAAGGAGGGAGGAGGAAGGGGGGAGGGAGGGGAATTGATGTTCAGGGGCTCGGGACACGATATCCACCGCACTTCAAACGGGCTCAGGGCAGCCCCGACATGACCGGGAAGACAGGATACTTAAGAAGGGAAAGCAATGGCAGTCAATGAAAAAAGGGGCCGGGTCGAGTCACTCAGGGTGGGCTTGCTCAACGTCAAGGGGCTCAACTCGCCGACGAAGCGCTCCCTTCTCGGGAGGGAAATGAAAAATGGAAAGGTGGAAATCTTGTTTGTTAAAGAAACCAGAACAGTGAGGGGGGAGGAGAGGGCCATTCCAGGATCTCACGTTGGTCAGACCTTTTCGGCATCAAGTCTTGTAAAGAAAGGCGGAGTGGGTATCCTACTCCATAGGAACCACAAACTGACAGAGGTGCCCCGGTGGGAGAGGGAGGATGGAAGAGCCTTGGTAGTGTCCGGCAACCTACATAACTCCAGAGTCAGCCTAGCAGTGATATACTGCCCTAACATGGGCCAGAGGGAATTTGCTCATGTGGCCCTGGAGGAGGTGATGGCTAAAACGGAAGGGCTCATGATCCTGGGCGGGGACTTCAATATTTGGGCAGATCGAGAGCTGGACCATGAGTTCGGCCACATCAGGCAACAGAGGAGCTGATCCTCGTGGCGGGTTGCGGGAATTAATGTGGGAGCAGGGATTGGTAGACATATGGAGGGAGCTGCACCATAGACGTAGGGGATACACCTTCTATTCCGCAGTCCATGGCACCAGGACCAGGATAGATTACCTTTTCATGGGGTGCCGGCACATGAGCAGAATAGAGGCCTGTGACATCCGCCCGGTCAGCTGGACAGACCACGACATGGTCTGGTCAGATGTCAGCATAGCGGGGCTGAAACCCAGAGAGTCTCTTTGGAGGTGCAATGACTTCCTGCTGAGGGACGGGGTCTTCAAGGAAGAAATGTCCGCCGCAATTAAAGAATTCTTTGAGCAAAATTAAACAGGAGAGGTGAGCCGGGAGATGGTGTGGGAGGCGGCTAAAGCAACTTGGAGGGGAAGGTTGATCAGCGAAGGGGCATCCAAAAAAGAACTAGGACCCTCTTGACCCACAGGTTGAGATCTGAAATAATCCGCCTAGAAAGCTCGGAGGGGAAGGCGGAGACAGAGAAAGAAAGGGATCTGAGCATAGCGAGGGAGAAGAGACTAGAATTGAGGGAAATGGAGATGGGGAAAATTGTAGCGGGGCTCCAACATCTACGTCAGAAATACTATGAGAAGGGGGACAAGGCTGACGCTATGCTGGCAGCAAAATTGTGAGGCCAAAGCGCTGATAGATGGGTGGCAAGAGTGGTTAGCGCTGAAGAGGGGGAAAGATCGGATCCGGAAGAGATAGTGGAGAGTTTCGTTTCTTTCTATGAGAAGCTCTACGGGAGGGAATGGGAGACAGAGAAGGAAGAGAGGTTTATCTCAACGGGGTCACCCTCCCCTTCCTCAATCTCTTAGAAGCGTCAGCCCTAGATGCCCCCATAACTGAGGAGGAGGTGCTTAGAGCCATATCGGGACTTAAACTGGGCAGGGCCCCGGGGGAGGACGGGTTCACGGCAGGTTTCTATAAGGCTTTTCGGGCCTCCTGGCGGGGTTCCTTGCAGACCTTTTCTCGAATATCATGAGAACGGGGAGGGCACCCCCTTCCTTTGGCAAAGCGCTGATCACGGTGATTCCGAAGGAGGAGAAAGACCCTGCGGATTGCCGCTCCTACAGACCCATCTCCCTCCTGAATGTAGATGCAAAGCTATTTACCAGGATTATCGCCTCGAGACTGGACAGGTACATGCCGAGGCTAATTCACTCAGATCAGATGGGTTTCATACGGGGAAGGCAAGGTGCAGATACACTGCGCAAGACGTTGCACCTGATGAGAGAGGCAGCACCGAAGGGTTGGAACCCAGTCCTGGTGTCCATTGATGATGAGAAAGCGTTCAATCGGGTTGACTGGGGGTTCCTTCAGGGGGTACTCGAGAAGCTGGGCTTCGGGGCGGGGATTAAACAAGCCGTCAAGGCCCTATATGTGTCACCTACCGCCAGAGTTACAGTCAACGGGCGTCTGTCACGAGTCTTTCATCTTCAGAGAGGTACGAGGCAGGGTTGGCCCCTTTCCCCTCTCCTCTTCGCCATGACAATGGAGATTCTGGCAGAGTACCTCAGGGGGCCTCAATGGTGAGAGGAATTGAGGTGGGCGAACGCACCTTCAAATTAGGCCTCTATGCAGACGACATCCTGCTCCACCTGCGGGATCCGGCAAGGTCGGTCCCAGCCGCTTTGCAGGTGATTCAACAGTTTGGCCACTTCTCCGGGTTCAAGGTAAATGTCAGCAAGTCCATGATCTTTCCCTTCGCACCTGATGCGGATAGAGACCTGGCGGAACTCGTCCCACTGGGCCGCCAAATCTGTTCGGAGGAGATAAAATACTTGGGGATCAACATAGTCCGTCCCGACGGGGATCTAGGCCAGGCAAACTACCCCCCGCTCTTTGACAAACTATTCAGGGACATGGAGGCTTGGGGGAAGGGGCAGATCTCCTGGATGGGAAGAATAAACGCCATAAAAATGAATTTGCTCCCCAATGTGTTGTACGTCTTCCAAATGCTCCCCTTGCAGGCTCCTGAATCATACCTTAGAGAAGCCAAGAGGCTCATAGTGAAGTTCATATGGCAGGGCCAGAGACATAGGATTGGGTACAAGACTCTCACCCTCCCCAAGGATAGAGGAGGGGTTGCCCTCCCGGACCTTAATGCCTACCATAGAGCAGCCCAACTTAGGGCCCTGGCTCCCCACCTTAGAGAGGACACAAATAAACAATGGGTATACATTGAAAATGTCTACCTATGCCCAGTCAAGGTGGGGGAATGGCTATGGGTCTCACTGAAAAAGCTCCCCAAAAGAATTAGGGACCACCCAATACTGGGCACAATGTGGAAAGCACTAGCAGGGAAAGGCTCTAGCGAGAAAGTCATCACATGGCCCTCTCCTCTGAGCCACATCTGGTCAACGCCAGTCCTCGAAGAAATTCCGGGCCACGAACACTATCAGTCATGGTTTGACGCGAGCCTGTGTAGAGTAGGCCAATTGGTAAGGGAAGACACTTTCATAAGTATCCAGGAACTGGAAGCGTCACTGGGAATCGGCAGGCTCTCCCCGCTCCTATACCTGCGCCTTAAGGGCGTCCTAATGAAACCTAAACTAAAATCATGCTTACAAAGAGGGCTGACCCCGTTTGAGAAAATCTTAGACTCCCACACGGAAATGAAGGGGCTCATCTCCCTCCTATACAGAGCACTGTTAACCTCCCGTGAGGGAACGACTAAGAGCCTTAGAGGGAAATGGGAGAGGGACTTGGGCTGTACCATCGGGGATGGGCTCTGGGGAAGGCTATGTAGCAGGGCATTTAAGACTTCTATCTCATGCCAGTATAAGTCCCACGCCATCAAGCTTCTCCACAGATGGCAGTACGACCCGATCTCCCTCTCTAGGATGTTCCCAGACACTGTCCCGTTGTGTTGGCACGGATGTGGGGAAAGAGCCAACTACTGGCATATGTGGTGGTCCTGCAGGAAAGTACAAGTCTATTGGTCAGAAGTGCTCAGCTGGCTCGAGGAGGCGGGAGAGGGGGTTTACCCATCAGACCCATTGTTATTGATATTTGGTCAGCGCTACAGGGACGACCACTGTGAGAAACTCCCAGACCTGACACACTTCTTGCTATTGGCAGCCAGAGCCGTACGGGCCAGGACTTGGAAGAGAGCATCTCTCCCCTCGAAGAGGGAATGGATGTTGGTGGCCAAAGACATTTATTTCATGGAGAGACTAACATCAGCAATACACGGCTCCTGCACGCAGGTTGAGACTGATTGGCTGCAATTTATGGAAGCGTTCGCCAATGTTGTGGACGATACGGGAGCCTAGCTGATGTACCCCACCCGGCCCGAAAACTGGTTGTGGTAGGAGACTCTTTGCACTTCCTCAAGTAAAGTCCATTTATGTTAATTCCTCGTATGCCCGCTTGGAGCTGCCCGAAACGTTTACTCATGGAGATGTGGATCGTGTGCCCCATCGTTAGGGGTCTTGTGCGGGGTGGGGGAGGGTGTATACAGCAGAGTTGTACGTTTTTCTAATCGAAGTTGGCTCGGGCCGGTGCCCGGTTGCCATTGTTTGTATTAATGCTTTGTTGCCTCGAAAAACCAATAAAATTGAATTTAAAAAAAAATAATAATAATTCGAGGCCGAGATGGAAGGTGCTATCAATTTGATCCTTTAAGTGTTTCATGCAAGTCTTGATGTGTTACTATTAGAACGTTTTTGCTGCAATGCAGCATTTGCCTCTGGAGGTCCATTCATCAGCAATTCTCCGTCCTCTTCTAGGTGAGTTACTGCCTCCCAAATGCTTCCATCACTCGCTGATTGAGCTACCAATTCTCCCGGTTGATGTCTAAGCTTATTCGATTTGTAGCTGGGCCCCACCCTTCATTTTATATTCTTGGCTATTAGTATGCCAGAAGTCGAGGGACTATCAGATGGCTCTCCAATTGGGCCAGTGGGGAAGTCTTTCAGTCAACTGGTCCAATGATGCACTTGTTCCTGGGGGAATTCAAGAAACTTTATTTATAGGTTTTCTCATAATGTGTAGTTTCGGAGTTGAAGCTTTGTCCGGGAGTGTACAACCCTTCAGTCTTTTTCCATGGGACCATCCTGACTCACAGGTGTTTTCTGAGCGCTTAAAGGTTGAGCTTCATCTAAAATGTCCACAGTTAAGATTGGAGGTGGATCAGTATCACTAGACACATTGATCCCATTTTCCACCCGGTCCATACTCCTATTTAGATGACGGGTGTTAAATATTTGAGTTGATTTCTCGTTTGGCAGTTCAACTGGTGTTCCTGAGACAATCACTTTAAACCCTTCTAAATTCGTCAACTTCGGAATAGGTGTAGACATTCTCATTGTCTTTTTTGTTTTATTTGACTCAGATTTGCTTCCTTTGAGGCCTTTGTTTATCTTGTAGCCACTTCTCAAGTCATACATATATAAATGATTTTCATTTTAAACCTTGATGGTCTTTTCAATGAGCTTGTCGTAGTTGATTTGTATTTTCAATGTGTGATTAAGAACTGAGCTGACTTTCTCTCTGCAGCACTATATACTCCTCAAGGTTTATGAAGCTTTAGGCCTGGGTTTCGACGCATGGAGCAGGATAATTACAGGAGGCGGTTCAAAGGCTGTATCGCCCGCAAGCACTACCCTCACTCCGCTCTGCTGGTATCTTCTTTTCAGCGTTCCCTGCTTGCTATGACAGAGCATTACTGCTGTTGCTTTTTACAAGCCAAGCTGAACAGATTAGTGAACAGCCAAGCAGTTATTGTGACGGATTCAGTCAAGCCGCTGTCAGCCGTGCTCCAATTCAGGGTCGTACCTCAATGGCTCACAGCCAGCAGTCACCCCCTGCAGGCTCTTGCAAATAGCTCCCTCGCTCTTATTGAACCAGAGATATCGTTTCGAAAATGGAAAAGGTAGATCAGTCTGCTTTTGTTAACTGAGCTGTAAATTGTTTTGGTGTTTTTGGCAATCCTGGATGAACCCACAGCATGTTCAGAAAACACACTCCCACCTAAAATCATACTAGAATACAAGGAGCTCTTTGTTCCATTTCTCACGAGGTTCGTGAATGCCTCTGTTAGAGATGGCAGGGTGCCCACTTCTATTAAAATTGTTTCAGTTACCCCACTGCCAAAAAACACAATCTTAATCCTGAAGACCCCAATAATCTCAGACCAATTACTTATTGTAATTTTCTCCAAGTTTCTAGACAATGCAGCTTATCTGCAATTCTAATCCTTCGTGGATGCAAATAATATTTAAAAAACAAAGAGGTGATGGCTGGAAGCTTTAGGATGAATCTTAACCTCTGGCATTGCTCTGGGCAACCTTCTAGACCATCATTCTTCACCTCCAAAGCCATTACAGAAGGGGAAAGACCATATGCGAATCAGGCTTGGTCCCACCTCAAAAGGGACAATCCAGCCCGAACTGCTAGGTCACATCCCTTCTGCACGAGACCACTCGGGAGGATGGCTCAGGGCCAACGTGCTCGCCTTGGATGCAAGATGACACAGAGCACCACAGGTTCGATCCCCGGGTCCGCGCTTCAAACCTCTGGGTATTAAGCGCGTTATAAATAACATATCATATCCTATCCCCAAACATGTTTCGGCCTTGTTGGTTCTCATCAGTGAGGAGTAGCTTGGGTCTCTAGGCCCAGCAGGCACGGGACCCATGTCTGGGCATGCCCGTCCCACTCGAGGTGACAAAGCAAAAACAAAGACCTGCTAAGCCATTACAGAAGGGGAAAGACCATTTGGGGTGCGACCAAGCCTGATTTGCATATGTTCTTTCGCCTTTGTAATGGCTTGGCAGAGGAAAAAAGATGGTCTGGAGGGTTGCCCAGAGCAATGCCAGAGGTTAAGATTGATTTTGCACTTGCCCCCCCACCCCTCTAGTCCTGCTGTTCCCAGTTGTCTACCTCCTCTGCCCTTTCCCCTGCGTGTTCACTCCCGCTGTGAGTATACGTACTTGTGCTTTCCTGTTGTATTACTTACTGTGCCTTCCTCTGTGTCGCACCCGCCTCCCACGCTATGTCCCCACCTAGTTAATCCTCTGTAGCGTAGTTCTGTGCTATGCTTCTTCTCCTCCCTCTTGCTGTTGCCTCTCCTTCCTACCTACATCCCTCTATGGCGCTCTCGGTCTCACCCATCTTCTCTAACTGCTTTTCTGTCACCTATCCTATCCCTCTCACCAAGTCTGGAAGGAAGACATTCAAGAAGGACATCCTGGTCTCCAATCCATTGCTGGCACCCACGTCAGTGTCTCCTCCATACACACTCTCAACGACATCCTCTTTGTCGTTCCTTCTCCCGACCTATGAACCCTACCTATGGTCGCTGTTCTCTCTCCTTTCTCTTCATGTCTGTTCTGACTTGAGTGTCGTGTAGACCGATGAGACCTCCGTCCCCAAGTGACGCACAGGGGAACAAAATAGAAACCCGCTGTGCGACCCTTGAGGCCACAGGTGAGAGATGTCTTCCCAGATCCACGGAGCCTCTGGAACACCGATGCTGCTGTCAAGAAGGAATGAGGTTAAGCACCAGGCAATCACAATACAGGCAGGTAAACAAAAGAATCTAAAGTGTCTTACCTATCTGGTGTAAGGGAGACCCAGGTAACCTAGTAGGGAGGTTCGAGGCTCAAAAAGATGCAGCGGTCCCTGGAGTGGTAGAACCGCAGGTAAGCGTGGATACAGGTAGGCCACCTGTAAGATAGGGCTTGACTTGGGCATAGAAGTACAGCAAGAAATTCAGGGATGATCCAAAGACAAGTCGATATGCAGTCCAAAAATCCGGCAACAGGTAAACAGTTCCGAGCAAAGGTACAAAGGGGTGTCCAAGAGAGTCCAAGATAGAGTTCCGTGGTCGAGGTAGCAAGGAGCAAGTATAAACGCCAAACAGGGTCCGAAGCCAGCTGAGAAGCAATGATCGTCCTGCCTCTCAGTTCTTTATACTGTGTGTCCCTGGGTCATGTGACGTCTACCAAGATCACGTGAGGAACGCCACACTGTATCACGTGACCGACGTGATGACGTATCGCCGTCCCTTCTGCGATACATCCTCCAAGGCAGTTGCCAATGCAGGAAAGGTTGTAAGCGAGCCCGTACACCAAAGAAGGAACGGTGTTTTCGGTTCTGTGGGTTCACCGAATCCCTTGAGCCTCGAAGCTGGGGTGGAGGTGTTTGGGGAAGGTGAGCAGTGTTCTGATGTGGGGAGGCCTGATGTGCTAAGGATCGCCTAACATAGCCCCTCCCCAACGGCCCACGACCCCGTGGGCAGGATGGATGGTCTAAATGGAAACGGGCTACCAAGCGAGGGGCGTTCAGGTCAGAGGTGGAAACCCATGAACGTTCCTCCGGGCCGTAACCCTTCCAATCTACCAGATACTGGATCCCTCCCCTAAACCACCTGGAGCCCAAAATGGCCGACACCTCGAAAACATCAGGAGAGGACAAGGACACCGGCGCAACAGGGGTACGAAGACGGACAGAGTCGGGACAAGGTTTGAGGAGGGAGACATGAAACACAGGATGGATGCGCCAAGAGCTGGGAAGCACTAGACGGAAAGCCACCGGATTAATAACCTTTGAAATCACATAGGGACCGACAAAGCGAGGCAGCAATTTCCGACAACCCACTAGGCGAAGATGACGGGAAGACAACCAGACCCTGGAACCCACCACCAGAGGGGGAGCAGCCCGACGTTTGCCATCCACACGGGCCTTCATAGCAGCCTTTGCTTCAGTGAGATGAACCACTGTACTAGCGTGTAAGGCAGAAAGATCCCTAAGACATGTCGTGGCCGCAGGGTTCGCAGAATCAGAAGCATCAGGGACCGGCAAGACCTTGGGATGTTGGCCATAGAGGGCGTAAAAAGGAGAATAACCAGTGGCTGAATGAGCCGCATTATTATATGCGAACTCCGCAAGCCGCAAAGCGGCCAACCAAGAGGTCTGATGTTGCAACATAAGGCAACAAAGGTATTGTTCCATAGATTGGTTCGTCCTTTCGGTCTGTCCATCGGTCTCAGGATGGTAGGCCGAAGAATACCTGGTATCAATGCCCAATAGCTTCGTCAGGGATCTCCAAAACCGAGAGGTGAACTGTGACCCTCGATCAGATATAATGACCGAAGGAAGGCCGAATAGCATGAACACATGTTCAAAAAACAAATCCGCTAATACAGGAGCCGAAGGGATACCTTTGCAGGGAACAAAACGGGCCATTTTAGTGAACGTGTCCACCACCACCCAGATGGAGTCGAAGCCCTTCGACTTGGGGAGATCAGTAACGAAATCCATCGTCAACGTATGCCAGGGCCTGGGAGGTACCGGAAGCGGAAGCAACAACCCAATTGGTTGACCCCTTTGATGTTTAGCCTGAGCACATACTGCGCAAGATCTAACATAACATTCTACATCGCGCTTCATAGAAGGCCACCAACACCAACGCTTGAGGAGATCTAAAGTGCGCTCTTGTCCGGGGTGAGCGTTAAAGGGAGCGTCATGAGACCACTCAAGGGCCAGATTACGTGTGTCAGGTGTGGGAAGGAACAGGCGTTCATGTACGAACGGTAATCCATCAGAGAACACTGGATCCCATTCTCGCAACTGGTCCGAATGATCGCTAGTCCAGGATCGAACCGAGTCTATCAGTGACAATGAGGGAGTACAGAGACAAATCACATGACTCTTTCCGAGAACAGTGTCGGGGAATGTAGGCAATTGGACCCCCCCCGGGGAACGTGACAAGGCATCCGCCTTCCCATGTGCCGTTCCAGGACGGTGCATAATACGGAAGTCAAAGGAGGAAAAGAAAAGATGCCATCGGACCTGTCTGCTATTAATGCATTTCAGAGAGGCCAAATCCTGTAGATTCCGATGATCGGAGTATACTGTGATAGGATATTTAGCCCCCAGAAGATGATGACGCCAAACACGGAAAGCGTCCATGACAGCCAAGAGTTCTTTTTCCGTAACGGTATAATGAGACTAAGTACTGGAAAACTTACGGGAGTGGTATGCCACTGGATGTAATTTGCCTGTATTAGGACATGTTTGTGACAGTACCGCCCCGAGGGCAAAGGAAGAGGCATCCGCCTCGACTATGAACGGAAGATCCGGATTGGGATGTTGGAGTACCGGTGCGGTAGTAAAGGCGGTTTTCAAAGTCTCAAAAGCCTCCTGCTGTTCTCTCTGCCACTGATATGGTACCCGAGGACTAGTCAGGGCCGTGAGTGGGGCTACAATCGTGGAAAAGGAAGAAATGAAACGCCTATAGAAGTTGGCGAATCCTAAAAAGGCCTGCAAGGACTTGAGTGTTTGAGGTACTGGCCAATCTAAGACTGCTTTGACCTTAGACTCGTTCATGGATAACGCCCCAGGGGTGATGTGGAAACCCAAAAACTCAACAGAGGTCTTATGGAACTGACATTTCTCAGGTTTGGCAAATAAGGAATGTTTGCTTAAACGGGTTAATACTTCTCGGACGTGTTTTACATGGTCATCCAGATCACGAGAGAAGATCAGGATGTCGTCCAAATACACAACCATGTACACATCCAGAATATCCCTGAAAATGTCATTCATGAATCGTTGGAACGTGGCCGGGGCGTTACATAAGCCAAAGGGCATGACAAGATATTCGTACAAGCCGTAACGAGTACAGAAAGCGGTTTTCCACTCGTCTCCCTCGCGAACGCGTACCAAATTGTATGCGCCGCGTAGATCGAGTTTGGTAAAAACGGAAGCATGTGTTAAATGATCTAAGAGTGGAGTGATTAACGGGATGGGATATCTATCCTTCTTGGTGATCGCGTTAAGACGCCGATAATCCACACAAGGACGTAAATCCCCCTCCTTCTTGGGTACAAAGAAGATAGGACTTGCCGCTGGTGAAGTGGAGGGGCGGATGTGTCCTAAACGCAGGGCGTTCTGTACATATTCTTTTAACACCAGTTCCTCCGAAGGAGACAAAGAGTAGATCCTGCCCGAAGGAACAGTGGAATCAGGAAGCAATTCGATTGGGCAGTCATAAGTTCTATGTGGAGGAAGTACCTCAGACGAGCCACGATCGAATACTGATTCGAAAGCCCGATATTCTGGCGGAATCCCAGACACCAACCCCCCAACAGTATGGGACTGTATGACTTCTGGATCGTCAACTGTCAGTGTGAGTTGTGCTAAGGCTCCCAAGACCCGAGAGGGTGTGTCAGGGGCTTGATGGATCGGGAGACAATAATTCTGACAAATATCGGACTCAAAGAGTACAGTGCCTGCTTGCCAATTGATCAGTGGGTTATGTTCACGTAACCAGGGAATCCCTAGTATGATACCGAATTGAGGTGCAGTGATCAAATCAAAACACAAGGTTTCTGTGTGTATGTCTTGTATGTTCAACAAGAGGGGGGTGCAGTTTGATGTCTAACAGGACCAGAAACCAATGCGGAGCCGTCTACGGCTTGGACATGTTCCGGTCGTGTTTTTACCACTAAGGGTAGATTGAGGGAATGGGCCAAATCAATATCTATGTAATTACCAGTGGCACCGGAATCAATAATGATATTGACTGCATGTAGAAGGCCAGTAGATGGACATAGAGTAGCCTTTACGGAGATGGGTTGAACACGAGCAAAGGCAAGAGGGGTTCCCGGAGAAGATGATGGGACACTCGACCTGGTCTCCGGTTCTAAGGTCGAGCCATCCGAAAAACCTGACTCTTCTTGGGACGTCGAGGACACTCTTTCACGAAATGTCCAGTGGTGCCACAGTAAAAGCACGCATTATCTACCCTTCTTCGTTCCCTCTCAGATGTTGTAATAGGACTGCGTACCCCTCCCACTTGCATAGGTTCTTCAGTACCGGAAGCGGGAGTATTAACAAGAGTAGGAGAGGAAGAGGCCCCCAATTCAGCTCTACGCTCCGATCGGCGTGCATCTACCTGCAGGACGAGATCAACCAATTCCTGATACTGAGTAGGCATAGAAGGGATCACTGCTAAAGCGTCTTTCATGGTGTTACTCAACCCCCTATAAAAGACCACCGCCCGCTTGTTTTCTGGCCATGATGTTTCCGCAACTAGCTGATTGAACCGGGTGATGAATATATCAGAGTTCTATTGCCCTGAGTCAATTCCAACAACTCCAAATCCCTAGACTGTGCCTTGTGTCGAGTATCGAATACTCGGGACATTTCTAGGACCAACAAATCAAAGTCATAAAGAACCGGGCTATTGTTTTCTAACAGGGGATTAGCCCAAGCGGCAGCTGTTCCAGCTAAATGGGAAAGGGCGAAGGCGGCCTTAGCAGTGGACGTGGGAAAAGCCAAAGGCCTGCATAAGAAATGTAACTTGCACTGGTTAACAAAGGTTCTGAATTTCTTGGGATCACCCTGGTAACGTTCAGGAGCAGCCAGGGGGGAAGGAGTTGGGAGGATTATTGGAGTCGGGACTGGGGGTGTAGTGGAGGAGCTGCCATCTCCAAACTCCGGGTCTGCAGGAAGGGAATGCTGAACGCTCTGTATGGTATCCAACCTTTGATGGATCACTGTGTTCGCGGCGGCCATATCTGCCCTTAATATTGTAATTGCCTGAACTAGAGCAGTTATGGGTTCGTCCGTGGATCCCTGCATCGTCTAACACGACTATACGGCTTCTCAGTCTGTTCTGACTTGAGTGTCGTGTAGACCGATGAGACCTCCGTCCCCAAGTGACGCACAGGGGAACAAAATAGAAACCCGCTGTGCGACCCTTGAGGCCACAGGTGAGAGATGTCTTCCCAGATCCACGGAGCCTCTGGAACACCGATGCTGCTGTCAAGAAGGAATGAGGTTAAGCACCAGGCAATCACAATACAGGCAGGTAAACAAAAGAATCTAAAGTGTCTTACCTATCTGGTGTAAGGGAGACCCAGGTAACCTAGTAGGGAGGTTCGAGGCTCAAAAAGATGCAGCGGTCCCTGGAGTGGTAGAACCGCAGGTAAGCGTGGATACAGGTAGGCCACCTGTAAGATAGGGCTTGACTTGGGCGTAGAAGTACAGCAAGAAATTCAGGGATGATCCAAAGACAAGTCGATATGCAGTCCAAAAATCCGGCAACAGGTAAACAGTTCCGAGCAAAGGTACAAAGGGGTGTCCAAGAGAGTCCAAGATAGAGTTCCGTGGTCGAGGTAGCAAGGAGCAAGTATAAACGCCAAACAGGGTCCGAAGCCAGCTGAGAAGCAATGATCGTCCTGCCTCTCAGTTCTTTATACTGTGTGTCCCTGGGTCATGTGACGTCTACCAAGATCACGTGAGGAACGCCACACTGTATCACGTGACCGACGTGATGACGTATCGCCGTCCCTTCTGCGATACATCCTCCAAGGCAGTTGCCAATGCAGGAAAGGTTGTAAGCGAGCCCGTACACCAAAGAAGGAACAGTGTTTTCGGTTCTGTGGGTTCACCGAATCCCTTGAGCCTCGAAGCTGGGGTGGAGGTGTTTGGGGAAGGTGAGCAGTGTTCTGATGTGGGGAGGCCTGATGTGCTAAGGATCGCCTAACAATGTCCCATTAATAGTGGCACAAGATGGTAGATCGTCTTGGCTTCCTGCCTGTCCTCCAAAACCATCATTAAAGTCTAAATGGAACCGTCTTGGTCCAGGGCACTCAGCCCAACCTCCTCCTCCTGGGTAGGCGTATCCCATGTCTTATCAACATCCTCCCTTCTCCTGTTACTCTTATCTACCACCTCTCTGGCCGCTGAGCCACCTTCCTCCTCTACCTCTCTGGCTCCTCTGCCGCCTTCCTGTTCTACTGCTCCGGCACTTCTGCCACTCGCCTCTTCTGCTACCTCCTCTGGCACCCTCCTCTTCCTCCTCTCTGAGCCATCTGCCCCCTCCTTCTACCTCTGCCCTCTCTTGGGCCCCTCTGCCTCTTCCACTGGGTGTACCTCTCTCCTATACCCCACCCGGAAATCTTTAAAAAGTGGCAACCTGGTCCATGTAGCTATTCTCAATGCTCGCTCTGCTGTCAAACACTCCGCAAACGGTATCTGGTCATTTCATCTAAAGCATTACGATCGAATGCCATTCCATCTACAAAATTGCATCGAAAAGATATGCATCGAACACATGTTTTTTCAAGGTAAAGGGTTTAGTGTTATTTATAATGGGTTTTAAAGGGTAAAAAACAAGGGGTTGGGAGGAGCCCCCATTTAAAAAAAAAAAAAAAAAGAAAAGGAAAAAACATACATTCGATGGTAATTTTTTCAATACATTTTTGTAGATGGAATGGTCATTTGATGGTAAAGATTTGATGGAATGACCATAAATCTCCTCGAACATCTGCCACCTCCTCGAAGACCTTGATCTGGATGTTCTAACTGAGTCTTGGTTCACGGCCAGCTCTGTCAGAAGGGTTACAAGATCCTCTCCTAACCCCAGGACCAATCGGCCCGCAGGTGGAGTGGCCCTGATCTTTCCTGAGTGGGTCCCTGCCTCTATCCTTCCCACCCAGGCTTACTCCTCCTTTTGAATGCCTGGTCTGCAGGCTCGCTTTCTCTCCTGGCCTCTCTCTGACTCTGGCCACCTTCTAGAGGCCACCTGCCCAGGTGCCCTCTTCCTCTCTGAATGGGCTGATCTCTCCTTCCCTCGACCTCTAAGCTTCTCTTCCTCAGGGATTTCACAATCCACTTGGACTTCTCTGACCACTCTGGGCTTTTTCACAACCTTTGCAACTCTTTCCTTCTCTATTCTTCCCTCTGGTCCGACACACTTAGCCGGTCACACCTTGGATGTTCTCATCTCCTCAGACATCCCCCTCTCTAGCCCTCACTACTCCACTCTCTTGTACTGCCCACTATCTGCTCACCTGGAACTGGTAGTCCCCCTGGCAAAACCTACCCCAGCACTGCCACCTTCCTTTGCAGTCATTCGACCTATGAAGCGGGTGTCAGTTGCCTCTTTTGCCTCTACTTTCTCTCCTCCTCCTACCCCTGCGGCTGACTCCCACTCTGACACAGCCCTCTCCAACCTTTATTTCTCTATTGCCAATGCACTTGATATCCTTGCCCCTGTCATGAGGATCCGTCTGAAGCCTGCCTCCAAGTGCAATTCTTTTTATGACTCCGACCTGCCTGCTCTGAAACACAAGTACAGAGCGGCCTAGCGGAAGTGGGGGGCTTCTGGCGCATCCTCTGACAAATTGGACTGCCGCTTGCTTCAAAGGCAATACAAACTCTCTGTCGTCTCCAAGACGAAGGTCCACATTCAAGCCTGCGTCTCTGCAGCCTCTGACTGCACGACTGAACTTTCTAAAATCTGCAAGGAGCTGGCCAATCCGACTGCATTCTGTAGTCCTCCTGTTCCTTCCCAGGGCCTGTGTACGGCCCTGGCTTCTCATTTCACCACTAAATCTCAGGATATCCTTGCCACGCTCTCCTCATCTCTCTCCCTCTCCCAGGACCCCTCCGGCCCCCTTTCTCTCTCTCTCTCACCCTCACTCTCTCTAGACAAGTTAATTCTATTAAAAGTTTCATCCAAACAGGTGCACTCCTGCTCCTCCAGAACCATTAAGGACAATGGTACGATGTTGATCCATCTGCTGTTTTTCTTTCGTGGCACTTTTTGCTGAAAATATTTTGCTGAAAAAATCGAGAAATATGGAGGCGGGTAAAGGCATATAAGGGGTAGGGTGGGGTATAGACAGTGCTTTAAGTGGGCCAGGGCTGGGCCTCGGTAGTCTCCAAAGAGTGGGGCTTAGCCGAGGCCCTGCTGGCGGCCCCCCGGTCCCACCACAACATTGGCAGGACACATTATCCAGCTGCGACAAGAGATGCGCCCACCATTAAATCAGGCAAGCTGACAGAAGTGCCAGCCAGCCACAGCAACGCTCTGACTGGCTAGCACTTCTGTCAGTCACTGTAAATTCCTCTGGTGATGGGTCACCAGAAGAAGTTACTGTCCCTTTGTTTCTCCTGATTGCCGAGGCGTCTTCAACCCCCGGTCAACCTGGGGATTCCTTGACATATTTCGAGGTTTATAAAAGATGGCTTGAAAAGTACACAATTAAAGCCAGCTTTGCCGACGGACAAAGACGCCTCAGGCTTTGTCTGTCGTCAAAACTTTATAAAAGATGGATTGAATTGTGTACTTTTCAAGCCATCTTTTGTAAACCTAGAAATGTTTTAAAAAGATGGATTGAAAAGTACGCAAACCATAAGGTATGCACACATATATATAAATTTTATATTTATAAAATGGCTTTTCAAGCCATCTTGAAGTACACTAACCATAGTAAGGCACGCAAACAAATATATAAATGTAAGAATTTATATATTTATGTGCGTACATTACTATGGTTTGTGTACTTTTCAAGCCATCTTTTATGAACATAGAAATATGCTACATATTTCTATGTTTATAAAATATGGCTTGCATATTACACAACCATAGCAAGGTACGCACACACATATATAAATGCTTACATGCATTTATATATTTGCGTACCTTACTGTGGTTTGTGTACTTTTTTTTTTAGGCCACACCCATCCCGCAAGCTATGCCTCCAAATGAGGGCCCCGCTCGAGTTCCTACCACACTTAAAGCCCTGGGTATAGGGAATAAATAAGGGGAATTTGGGGGTGGGACCACGCCCTCTCCCCCCCAAATCAAAAAAAGAAAATATTCGATGCATTTTTTCATCCAAAAATGTTTGGCAAAAAAAGGCGTAAAATAAACTGGGGATGAATGAACATAGAACCAAGGACAACATTGTTTCCCTCACTCCAGCCTTGGCCGATTTCTGCAATTATTCCTTTGCCACTGGATATTTTCCCCTCTCTTCTCATGCACTGTCTTACGCACCCCCTCTTGAAAAAGCCTTCTGCTGATCCTTCGTGCCTTGCCAACTGTCGCCCGATCTCTATCACTCCTTTCCTGAGTAAACTCTTTGAGAAACTGGCCATCTCTCAGCTAAACCTCCACACTGAATCTGCTGTTTATCTCCATAACCATCAGTCTGGCTTCAAATTGGCCAGAGGCACAGAAACTGCTCCACTGAATGCCTGTGAAGATCTGCTCTCCAACCTTGCCTCCAGCTCTCATTTTGTCCTCATCCTCCTTGACCTCTCCTCTGCCTTTGACACAGTCTATCACGCCACCTGATCAACCGTCTATGTGAACCTTGGCATCACTGGTCAGGCTCTGGCGTGGCTGTCCTCCTTTCTCCTGGACTGACCTTCCTAGGTCCAACTTGGGTACTTTCTCTCCACCACATCTTTCCGCATGTGATGTTCCCCAGGGCTCTACCATCTCCCATGGCTCTTCAATGTCTATCTGCCCCCAAGCCTAACGGCCCACCTGATTCCTTGAACATTCATTGCTATGCGGATGACACGCAGCTCTCTTTCAGGCTACCTTCAGCCTCCTCTCCCTCCTCGCTCATTCCTGATGGCCTATCCGCTATTCAGGCATGATGCACCTCTAACAACCTCTGCCTTAATGCCAGTAAGACAGAGATCTTGTCATTGGTACCCCAGCTCCCGCTTTTCCTCTCTCGCTCTGGCCGTCCTCCAGGCACCCTTCCCTCTCACCCTCCTGTGAGGCAAAAAACCTTGGCTTCATCTTCGACTCCACTCTCGCCTTCTCACCACACATCACAGACTTTGCCAAGAAGGCCCACTTCCAGCTGCACCTCCTCAGCAGTATCCTACCTTTTCTCACCTTCCCCCAGATGCTCACTGTCTCCAGAGCTCTGCTTCTCTCCAGGCTGGACTACTGCACCAGCCTCTTTCTCAGTCTTCCTAACTCTACTCTTCATCCTCTTCAACTAATCCAGAACAGGACCGCAAGACTTACCCTTGGCCTGAAGCCCAGGGACCACATCTTTCCAGCTCTGTAATCTCTCCACTGGCTCCCATTGGCTACGAGGATCAAGTGCAAGACCCTCTGCATCATCCACAAGGTTTTCTGGGGCAGTCGTCCTCTCTATATCCAACACTCTCTTCCAAAAATACCTTCTTTTTAGAGCCCTCTGCTTGGCTACCTCAAATTATCTGCGGGACAGATGCTTCTCCAAACAGAGTGAGGGGTACATCTCTCCTCGGCAGGTGCCTCCCTCTGGAATGGCCTCCCTGCCCCTCTAGGACTTGAGCCGGATCACCTGGTCCTGGAAGCAGCACAAGACATTCCTCTTCTCATCTTCTTTCTCTCCCCAGCTAATATACCTGTCTGCTTTTCCTGACTGGTGGTGTAGTTGCCCTCAGAATTGCACATGATGCCACCGCCCCCCCCACCCACCTCTTCTTGACCAGTCACCCTGCACTGCCTTGTGTCCTACACAGCACTTCCGGTCTGGGACTGCACCCGTGTGGTCATCTGTCGCCCTCGCACTTACTCAGAACTCTGCTGCCCTGATTGTACTTCTCCCCACACCCTCTCCCCTGCACTTATCATTGCACTTGCACAATCTGAATGTCACAAGGCCTAGTAAGATAGTTTGTCTTGTCACCCCTCTGCCTCCCCTCCTTGTCTTGTGGCGCCTAGAAACACTTGTGTAAAGGCGGGTTATAAATACCAAATTATATCGTATATACTGTGATGATCCTTCAGATGGTGTCACTTCTCCCCTCAGGGGATCTCCTTTCCATGGAGATAGGGAGGTGTGGCTGCTAACCAATAGTCCCCCCCTAGGGTGGTGATATGCGGGAGGACCTCATGGAGAAGAACTCTCCCCCCCCCCCCCCCTCCCACACCCCTCCAGGGACAAGGATGCAAATCGGGCAAATGGCCCCTCTAACTCCTGAACCCGTAAGGTAGTGACATTGCATCGCCTAGACCTCCTTTACATGGTGTTACATCAGAAATTATGTGTTATTGTACAACATCAAATAACCTTAACGGATAATATATATATATATATATATATATATATATATATATATATATATATATATATATATATATATATATATATATATATATATATATACATACATACATACATGGAGGGTGTGGTACAGGAGAACACATGAGGACATCTAGGGGTGCTTACTGGGTTCTGGCCGTCATAGAAACAGAGTCTGGAGAGGGCCTCCCAGAACGCCAATTGCAATGGGAGTCGACCTTGGTGGCTGAGACTAAGACTGAGAGCGAGAGAAACCGGTACTGGGCCCGGCAAAGCAAGAGTGTAGTCTTTTTGGGATGCCTGGAAAGCATCTCATCATTTGGCCAGGAGCCAGCCCACGAAGGATAGAAACTGCACAGTGGTGGTGTGACCTGTAGTGGGTGGGCTTGGCGGTCCGACAACTGCGCTGAAACTGCTACTCCAGGCATGTTACAAGGGAGCGGAAAAAAGCCTGGGGAGCAACCAGAGTGGTGGTGGCTACAGTGCCGGTAGAGAAGGGACAGTCGAGTCCATTACCAACATCAGAGAAACAAGCTCTACTGGGCCCTGGAGTCAAGCGCCCAGCAGGAGAGAGTCTATATATCGCCACCAGAACCCCGGCGAAACATACACACTCGAAGAGCGGGTAACGGGAGTTTTTAAAGTCCGGGAGGGAGCTGGGGTGAATACAAAGTCTTTTTATATAATAGGTGATAAAGATAATGAACTTTAAACATAACAAGGAGTTAATACTCGCCTCCTCGGTTGTGAAGTAATTCGATCCATAAAACACCAAACCCCACTCCCCAAAACATTGTCCTAGGTGTGATCTTCTTGATCTTGAACAGACCACCCAAAACCCTTCGAGAGGTCTTTGGGAGCATCATTGAGGAGAACAGAGTTTATGCAACCAACTTTAAAAATAACGGTTGGCAAAACCTGACACCCCAAAATACGCATGAGGGAGAAATCTTGTGACACCTACTCCAGAACAGTCTAGCGTGGGTCTATAAAATGTAATCCAATCAGAGTTCCTTGAAAAGACATTCAAACTTTGATATTTGTCAACACCAGATCCCGTGGAGTCAAGCCCAGGGGATACATATTCCTTTGTGCAATAGGAAGGAAATGATCATCGCTGTCTTTATCCTGGCCTTTTTTAGAGCGTTGATATCCATGTTCTTCCTTTTAGAAAGTAACGTAGTAACAGCCTTAAGACTGAGAGCATTCGAGACTGTAAGAAGAAGCGAGAACATAGTGCATCACTTTGTACCACGATTCCCTGGGCAGTTCCACAAGAGTGTGGTGCTGGAGAGTCGAGAGTGACTCAGAGAGCATCTTATTTTCCCAGTGGGGGCGAGTTGAATATAGAGAAACTGAAATGTGTTGAAAACCCATTGAAAAAACTGCAAGTTTTGTTGAAAACCATATGGTACACTGGGGAATCAGCTGGGAGACGGGAGTCATTCTCCTAGCCCAGTGAGAACCTCAGAGTACTAACTTTGTTTTCGAAACCACATACCTTTCATGAACTTATGTTTGGGAGACCATTCTACTGTTTCAGAGCCCTTGAACTTTAGTTATTGTTTATTGTAGTGATGGGGATAGTCTGAGATTTTGAACAATGTTGGGTAAGATTTTTATATTTTATAAAATATCTTCCTGACCTGTGTCAACCCCAGGTGACCTTTTTATGTCTCTCCATAGTCTATGGTTGGAGTTATAGTTTCCTATAACGTTTGGGCTTAGGCTGGGTTGCCCCTTTTGGGCTTCCCTGTTAATTCCTCTTTAAATGTACTTGGGTGAACTACTGTTCCCAAGGGGTAAAGAGGGATTTTCATCCCATTTTACATTTTATATAGTGAGGCAGCACATCCAACCTTACGTTGAGTGCTGGGCGGATACAATGTATCCCCTTGCTTACTTACCTGTCAAATTTTTGTTACAATTGAAAGTTTACTTGAATGGTTGGTGGCAGTGGTTTTACTTTCGAGACTGTTTAGTCTTATTACTAGCAGGCTCTTTAATCAGACTTGGTAATGGACAGAAGGGCCACAATTTTTCTAAAATGGTGGGCTCCTTCTTATTTTGCCATTTCTTGCTTGCTTGTAGTTTCAGAGGTCTTCCCCTACGATTCTATGTGGGAATGACCTCACTGGGAGTTTTGTCTTCGGCGGAATCCTTTATATTTCTTGCCAAGGCTCCAGAGTGTCTGAGAAGGCAGGAAGCGAGGGAGGAGTCCAAAACCCGGCAGCTCTTTGTCTTTCACCTTGCCTGAAAGGAACCCAGTCTCAATGGGGGATGCCTGTCCTGATTGTACAACCAGACTGCCCCTTTCTGTAAAATGCAGGGAAAGATTGCAGAAGTTGTGCTGTAGTTCCTGTTAAATACTCCCTACCTGGAAGCTGCTGACAAGTCGACCACTGGAGCTGCAACCAAAGAGGAAGAGGAAGAAACAATGGTTGTAGTAGTTTCCAGCGACCGGAGATCCTGATGTGTAACCGGAAGCCTGCTGTAGCCCTTCCTTCCAATTGACCTCGGGGACCTGAAACAGACCATGTTGACCCAGAGCCTGGTGAGATCTACTAGACTCGAGCAGACTCGCATTTTGAGCCATCCCACGTCGTGCTGTGACCTTGCAGGCTGCAGTACCACAATACCCTGGGACCTCAAGCCATCGTGCGGTGTATGGTCTTCCAAATTCCTAATCAAGCTGAAACTTTATTGGCCTCCTCCTGGCTCACCAGGGTGCTGGGCCAGATTAGAAACGAGAATCTGACCAGCAATATTCAGTCTTCTCCTGGCTCCTGAATAGGGCGCGAAAACCACAGAGCCTCATCCAGCCAAAAGAAACTCTAGCCTGGGGCCTTCCCTGTTGATCCCTGCTGCACAATCACTTCCAAGTCCTGTTTTCCATCTTCATGACAAAGGAATCCATCGGCCAGGTTTTTGGCTGCAGATCCTGACGTCTTCCTGCTGCAAATCTTCTGTGCCAAGGTACTGTTGGCAGGGGTATTTACACACCTTAACTCTTTTGTGATTCCTGTGTAGCTTTGGGGTGCTTCTTGTGATTGGGAGTCCTCTCATCCAGTTCACCCAGGCCCACTGCTGGAATCCTCCTAGGGTGTCTTCACAAACGTCCCAGCCCAGGAGTTTAACTAACTCTAAAGTGTAATACTTACTTGTTTGAAGTGACTTCCTCGGGAACCACTTTTCCTGTAACTGAACCCTATCTCACCCTGCCTACAGCTGGCACCTAGACCACTACGCGCCCTCTGCTGCCTCTGAGTGAACTTGTGCCATAGACTAGGGAAGGACTGGATAAGAAAAGGATTCTGCCTTGAAAAGTATAACAAGTGTTTAAAAGTTACTAACTTGTGAAAGAGTTGGTTGGTAACTGCCCCTCTGAGATTGAGCAGTTCGAAAAGTTCATACTTGCCTTGAATGTGTTTTGCCATTCTGAAAAGTATCTGTAAGGTTATTTTACTCACCTGTGAATTGGTTATGCCTCTTTCACAAAAGTAATGCTGTTGGCTTTACTTAACTATTTAGTTCAGAATATTAGTGCATACGTTTACCAACTGGGTCTTGCTTCCCCTGGCCCGCCCTATAGCCTGTCTAGAATAAGTCTGCCTTGGGTTTTACATAACTTGAATAGCTGTGCACAATTCTTAATACGTGTATTGTAGGTTTTACTTAACCTTGGAATGCCTTGTGCCATCCTAAACAATGTGAAAGAGTTATGATTCATACTAAAATGATCTATCTGGACTCCTTTATAACATCTCTCCAATCCAGGGCAGGAAATGAGGCGGCAACCTCATGTTATGTAGAGGGGAATCTCCAAGAGATGCTCACCTGTGAATGGGCGAATAAAAGAGACTTTAACGGTGCTTTTGGAACTCTCAAAGGAGAACAGGAGGAAAAGTGATAAAGCACCAAGAATTATCAAACCAGTCGGCAATGAGTAGTACAGTGTTAATCAGAAAGCATTGGATGAGCTGAGTTTGAAGCAAGGAGGAGCTTCGGAAGAGAATTTGACTCATGTAACCGAACAGAACATCAATGCGGGGAAATTTCAGCCCAATTCCGAGAACTCAATAGTGCGACAGATCATTCCAAGCAGTAATGAACCTACATTGGATAATGCCCTACTTGACTGAGAAATAAAGAGAAGGGAGAACATAAGTTTGGTTACCTCCGGAAAGTGGCTTAAACAGAAAAATTGGATAGTTAGATGAAGATCAAGAGACATCATTCCCAATATTTCAAGGAGGGAAAAAAGGGTCATTGGGAATACGGAGTGGAGTGAGATGCCACAACAAACAATTTAGCATCTCAGAAATATAGAAAATCAAATGATGCAAAAAAAATCTTTCGCAATTTGTCACATTGGAAACAATGTACTTTGTCAAGAGGGCAAATAGCGACTGAAGTACTTGCGGTGACGGACAAAGCGCAGCTCTGACTATCATATACAAGTATTGACTGCTTGGATTTGTCAACGTACTCCTTGGAACAAGAGGAATATGGGTAGACTACGAACAATAGTTCCTGTATAACTCAATCCTGACAGAAAACATCTAAGGAGGCAGGCGTTGATAACCAAGGAAGGGTAAAAGTTAAAACTAATCTTGAAAATCCTCAGGAGGATATTACAGTGGCTGAATTAAAAGAAGTTCTGAATATAGAGAAGGGTAAAAAGGTTGTTTTCAATGAGCGCACCAATGCAAAAAAGGAAGGCAACAAAAATAACCCCATTGAAAAAAAAAGCTGTTTCCCGAACCTTGGAAGAAAAACGCCTGTTGGCAGATTTGAAATTCCATTCAGCAAATCGAAATGAGGATTTGGGAACTCTGAAGGCACCCATTCAAACAATTGGGATAACCTTGACACAAGAGGGCAACTGCTGGAAGGAATTGGAAAGGCGAGAGCCAAAAAAACAGAAAATTCAGTGGGGCTAAGAGAATAGTGGAGCCGTGGACCTTGTCTTCAATTAGAGCGTATTCTATGAGCTAAAGATGGTCTGGTATTAAATCGGGTAAACGTCATGAGACTGCTCCATCATATGCTGCTACTGAGATCTGTTACCACAGAGGACATGAAGATCATTGAATTCCCTAAAGAAAGTATACTGAACAAGGTCTTTTTACACCTGACCTCAATGATGATCAAAATCTTCCTATTGGAGCCAGTTCATTTGCTGCTTCCCTTACGCTTTGAATTAACTGATCCACCAATGCAAAAAAGGAAGGCAACAAAAATAACCCCATTGAAAAAAAAAGCTGTTTCCCGAACCTTGGAAGAAAAACGCCTGTTGGCAGATTTGAAATTCCATTCAGCAAATCGAAATGAGGATTTGGGAACTCTGAAGGCACCCATTCAAACAATTGGGATAACCTTGACACAAGAGGGCAACTGCTGGAAGGAATTGGAAAGGCGAGAGCCAAAAAAACAGAAAATTCAGTGGGGCTAAGAGAATAGTGGAGCCGTGGACCTTGTCTTCAATTAGAGCGTATTCTATGAGCTAAAGATGGTCTGGTATTAAATCGGGTAAACGTCATGAGACTGCTCCATCATATGCTGCTACTGAGATCTGTTACCACAGAGGACATGAAGATCATTGAATTCCCTAAAGAAAGTATACTGAACAAGGTCTTTTTACACCTGACCTCAATGATGATCAAAATCTTCCTATTGGAGCCAGTTCATTTGCTGCTTCCCTTACGCTTTGAATTAACTGATCCTTTAAGGGTTCTGAGGTTTAAATGGAGATCACCTCTTGCATGAGGACGAATAACCTTGAAAATGAAAAAGATTCTGATATACCAGTCCATAACGTACTGTTAAGAGGAGTTCAGACTAAGAGGTTCGCGAGTGAATGCACAAAACCAAATAAACATGGTGCGACCAGCAAAATGAAGACCAGAATAAAAGTGACATTTGATTGCCAACAGGATTCATTGCAAAGAAGCATATTAGACCTGGACAACCGGACCACAGATCGGGAACATTATCAGAAACAAGTACAACCCCTGACAAATTCCATTAAAATCAAGAATAAGTAACAACGAAAAGAACAGAAAAGGATTGGACTGTTGACTCATGGAACACCCGAGGTCTTAAACATTTGTTTGGGAATGGTTGGCTGAGGAAATAAGAGTTTGACATACTATGCCTTCAGGAAACGTGGCTGCGATCCACTAGTTGTCGGAGGTCTATACCAGTTTTTTAAACTCGACACACATGGGTCGTAGAGGTAGGCCTGCTTCGGGTCTCTTGACACAAATAAAGATGGGGGAGGGCTTGATAGTGTTGGAGAAAAGAAACCCAAACCCGTTTGTGCAATTCCTGAGGTTACAAAACAATACACTGAATTCCAAACATAATTCTCTAATACTGATCATAAATGTTTATTGGAATCTATTGGCTATTAATGCTGATGGCTTTATTGACTCAGTTCAAGATGCTATAGACCGGGCTTCTGCCAGGTTTCATGGTATCGCAATTATGCTGTGTGGATTTGATCATCTCATATTATGCAATGATGACGGTGAATAAGGGCTTTGGGAAGAGATCTTTAACCAAAGACTATGAAAAAAAAATTGAAAGTGAATAACTGCCATGCATGTTAGAGATCTTTACTTGCATAATGGTCAAACAATGGGCGATAGACCACCAGCCCCAACTTGGACGAATGATACACACTCAAGAGTCCTGGATTACATATATGCATCCAACATGCTAGTAAACCAGGTAAAATCAATGAAAGTAATAAAGAGACCCAACTGTGACCAATGCATTAATAACAGCTAAATGCGTGTGGGGATTGAAACAGCATCTAGATAATTGGGTTTTTAACTGGACGTTAAGCAGGGTACAAATCACCTACAGATAAATGCAGAGGTGATATTTCTTTACTAAGGAGTGTATAGAAAACATGACAGAGGGCATTATAGATATCAACTATGCCCCCCAATTGTTGGAGTTTTGCACAAAATCAACTAAAAAGAAGAGGCCACATTTCTACCATAAGCATGTTTTTGAGCATGAGATTAATTTAGAGAAAAACTCGGATGAGATCTTGGGGTGATCAATAAAGTGGGTTGGTAACCGAAGTTTGATGGTGAGTAAAAGAAAAACGAAATAGAAAAACTGGCTCTTGGTATATAGTGCCAAATTATTTCAAGTAGATTCAAAGAATAAGCTAAATGCAATCAAGAAAAGAGATGCTAGACAAATTTGGACCTTAATTAATATGCAAATATCTTCCCAGGCAGCGATATTGGTTAATAGGGTACCTGAGCAGGATTGGGCAGCTTTTTATGGAGACCTCTTGGGCCAAGATGAGCTCAACTCAGAGCAAATCATTGAGGAGGGTGACGTGCCTTGGGAGATCCCATTTGACCGGGAGGTCCTGGTGCGGCTTATTAAAAAGACAAATTTGGCAGGCGCTCGGGGTCCGGATGGGCTTACCTATAAAACCATAAAGAATCTTAAACAATGGTTTCCCTTTGTGACAGACCTCTTTGGCTGGATAAACAAAATGCGCACAATTCTCGACACCTGGAAAGCTGCCATATTGGTATCAATATTTTTAAAATGCGATTGGTCGGATCCCTCGAACTACCACCCTATCGCCCTTTTGGACACTCTGGGCAAGCTGTATGCCTCTCTGATCCTCACTCATTTGCAAACATGGATTGAGCTAACCGGGAGAAAGGACCCTTGACAAACAGGGTTTGTAAAAGTAGTTGTAACGGACCTCAAATTGTTTGTACTGAATCTTCTAAAGTGGAAAGTGACGAAAGAGCCCACAAAGTTGTATTTAGCCTTCATAGACTTGAGAAAGGCGTTTGACAACATGAATAGTGAAATGCTATGGTGAAAGCTGAGAGCTTAGGGCTGTCCGACGCATCTGATCTCGTCTATGAGGGCATTATACACTTCTACCAAGGTCTGTATTAGATAGAATGCTCAGGGCAGTCTGACTAGAGACATTCAAACATACAATGGTTTAATATAGGGTTGGCCACTTGCCCCAACCTTGTTCAAACTCTTTTTGAGTGACTTGCCAGAAGCTTTAAAACAATCAAGGTCATTCCCTCCAAGGATCGGCGATCAGGACGTGGGCTGGATGTTATATGCAGATGACCTAGTCCTGATCGATCAGACCCCGATCGGATTACAACACAGGTTGTCAGCTTTGCAATAATATGTGGTAGAAAATTAATTGGAGATTAATAGCACCAAATCCAATATTTTGGCCGTGGGTGGAGGTGGAGCCAGCAGAAAAAAAGGTTTGAGATGGTATGTAGCTGGAAAAGTCCTAAAGGAAACATTAGATACTACTTACTTGGGCACATGTGTATCCCCCAGCATCTGCGATGCACCGCATGTGCTGGAGCTAAAAAGGAAATGCAAAAATATGGGAAACGCAGGACATTTTCCATAGAACCAGTGCGCACATTTTATAATCAAAAAGTAGTACCCCCATTGATTTATGCTGCAGAGACGTTTTTCTACAAACCAGTCAAAAAAGGGCCAACATTGGAGGGGCTCTTCTGGAGAGCAATTTTACGATTGCCACGCAAAAACCCTAAGGTAATAATTAGGTTTGAACTTGGCCTAACTTCGTTGGCTGCAAGAATTACTTGGAAAATAGTATGGCTTTTTTTGGAAATGCCATACTTCAACGGTGGCATCCCCATACCATATTGTAAAAGGGGAGATTCTAAGGGGGAATAAAAGCTTAGTCGCCCATTGGAACTCAAAATGTCTAGCAATTATACAACAGCTAAATGTTGACCTAGAATCGTTTGTGACCAATCCACAGGGAGTAAAACGGGGGCTTTGGGAAAAGGATTGGATAAAGACCTTAGACGCAAAAGGCAAATATGTTTTATATGATGCCTTGAAATCGGAAACAGAGTCTTAATTCATAACCAAAATAACTTTCCAGATTCTCCTCTGCAAAGTTAAGGAACTTCTTTTTAAGGTTCATATTGAACCTCTACCCAACAAAACAGGTCAAAGCCTATCAACTGAGGACAAAACTTCAGATTCTGTGGTACAGATGGAGAGATAGAATCTTTGAAGCATATCACTCTTTACTGCACAGGCCTCACAGCCCTTACGACCAGATATTTGGGAGAAATTATAGACTGGAGGTGATATAACAATGCAGGATTGGTGGCTCATATTTATGTCGGGTTGGCATTTTTCAATGATTTTTTCTCCTTTGGTGAAATTCTTAAGATGTGTTCTCGCAGCTATAAGGATGATGAGAATTTGAAATCAAATAGAATTTCTTTTGGTTATTGGTTTGTGGTTTCTTTTTCTTTTGAATTTGGATATGATGAAATGGTTTTGATATGAATAGGATAATAGGTTTCTTATCTCTTATTTTAATCACCAATGGAGACGATTTGTGAAAATGAGATAAACGTTTGTAATAAACTGAATGTGCAAATAAATAACAAAATGTAAAAAGGTTATTGCTTGCCTTAGTTTGTGCTCCACTGATCTGAAAAGCAACTGTAATTGTATAGTACATCAAAAGGTCTTACTCACCTGGTATAACTGAGTGCTTTCATGAATGTTATTATAGGTTTATACTGTTCCCTGAATCCGTGTTCCACTATTTGGAAAAGTATCCTGATAACAGGGTTGGTTTACTAAGCGATTCCTTAACTCAGTGTCACTGCATGACTGACTGGGTCTACTGCCCCTGACTTACTGTAAAGTAATCTAAAACTAATTGATGATTTTACTCCCCATGAACAGGTGTGTCCTATACTGAATGTTTGATAAAATCTGACTTCCCTAGAAATAATGTTAGTTTTCTGAACAGGGTCTATGCTTTGTTCTGTGTACATAAAAGCATTGTGTTGTGCGTTTATAATTGTGTTTATATATTTAAGCAATAGAACCCGAGCGGCGGGGGCATTACCGACTCAGGTAATGCCCCGGGGCCCATAGGTAATGACACGGTAATGCCCCCGCCGCGAGGGTTCTATTGCTATTAGTATCCCGGCCCGCAAAATTTGCGTAACCGAGGTACTAAAAGCAATTTATTTCTGTCCCAAAACGCTGCGGCGTTTCAACGCTGTGGCGTTTTGGGACAGAAAAAAAAACGACCAAGAAAATGGCCGCCACCATGGAAAGGGAAAACGGAGTCCGTTTGCCCTTTCCATGGCGGCCATCGGGAGCGGACGCGCTGGGAACACAAGTCACAAGTGTTCCCAGCGCGTCCGTTCCCGAAAAAGGATTAAAAAAAAGGTAAGTGGGGTTGGGAGGGCGGGAATGGGACGGGGGAGAAAAAGAAAAAAAAAAGTACCTGCTTCCCCAGCGGGGGACGAGGGAAGCCCCCAGCCGTGTGGAGGCGCAGAGCGGGGATGGCCCCGCTCCGAGTCTCCACACAGCTGGATCCTGCGTCCCCGGTGTCCCCTGCCGGGGACGCAGAATCAAGAAGGTAAGTTGGGGGGGGTGGGAGAGAAAAATAAAAAAAAAAAATAAAAGACTTACCCGAGTCCCCGGCGGGGGGTGAAGGCAGCCTCTCAGCCACGTGGAGGCTCGGAGTGGGGATGGCCCCGCTTCGAGCCTCCTCATTGGCTGAGGGGCTGCCACGCAAAAGGCCGTGGAATCCCGACGGAGGGATTCCCAGCCGGGTAGGGACCTGGCAAGAGCCAATTAGAATGCTTGTTGCATTCTGATTGTCTCTCACAAGGGGGACTAAAATGTGATAGTACTTATTTACCCAAGATTCATCTGAGCCTATTTTGTATTTGAACCATTTATTTTTTTACAATACATAGTGTTTCAGTGTTTCTTTGGACCAAATGTTTGGTACAATTTCTTTGTACCAAGCTACAGCCCTCTCTCCCTCCTAAGATCAGCCTTGCTGCTCTGTCTATGCTACCAAATACTCAGGTGGTACAGCCTTCTACTAAGAGTGGAATGTCTCAGTTGTATGGTTTTACTAAGTCCTTGGACTTCAGAAAAACTGTCCTACCCACCAAGATGCAACTGATTTGGACACTACTGACCACATTACCAACCCAAGTTTAGTTTATTTAGGTAGGCAAACCACCTCTAGTTTAGAGATAGAGAAGTTCGGTTTTTCGTTAATAAAGGATTATAGCAGCCACCATAGCACCACTTGATCAGTCTCTTCATTCCTTGTCGCCACAGTACGTACAGATCCGTACTACAAGTAGGTCCATTACCAGAGCAAAAAATCGGAGAGCGTGGGCAACCCTGCCATGAGCCCCTTGACAAATGAACAGATGACATAACATCACCATTCATTTTTATCTTGAGTGATGGATTCTTATAATTAGCTAAAATCATGTTCATCACCCCCGGGCCAACATTCAGTTTAGAAAGTACAGCCTTTTGAAATCTCCAGTCCACCCTATCCAAGGTTTTCCCCAAAGAGCGAGCAGCTAGGAGTGGGTTGAGGATTATTGGCTTTGTCCACAAGGTGGAGTATTCATCGAAAAATATCCAAGGTCCCCTTACACATCTGGGTCCAACAGTGAAGGGATTAGTGATTTTTATTTTGTTGCTTTTTGGGTTCGGCTGTGGGGTACATCCCCGCAACCTCTGCTCACAATATAGTGGATTTGGTCGAACTTTTCGGCAGTTTGGGATTTTCGAATTGCTGAAATTCCGCCAAATCCCCCATTCAGGCTTTTTTTTGCTGGCTTTTTGGGTGATTCCCGAATTAAGGCTTTGCTAGCCTTTACCCTAAACAAGTTTGTTATTTTCCCCGCCCTATTGTCGTACTCCTAGTAACCTTGCTTCAATCCTAATAGTGAATGCTGCGCCGCTGATTTCCCAACTGCTTATAAGTAGCCCTTTTTGGTTTTAACCGGTTTCCCTCCGTTTTATCTCATCTAAAAGGTGTCCTTCTGTCGATTGCTGAAGCTGCTTCATTCGAGCAGGTCAAGCTTATGCCTGGGTGCTACATTTAGGGCGTCCCAAGGCACCTGTATGGAAGTGTCTCCAATATGATTTTGATCCCTTATTGCAGATGTCGGGTAGATTGCCTTTGCCGAAGCCATAAAGGGAGACTGCAACCATACTGGGGTCCGAGTGCATCATGGTTTCAGTGTCCACCCGCTGGAGGAAATAATTACGTAGCGAATCCTAGAATAGGATCTATGAACCTGAGCGTAATAGTTTGAGTCCCTGGTCTGCTGGTCTGAGGGTGCAGTACACCCTATGCATCTACGTTAAGTCTTCAAATTGCTTTCACCTTTCGTGAGGCCCTGACTGAGTCTGAATATGTAGTTTGTATCCAAGTATAATTACCCCTCCCTCGGCAAAACCTTCCATTATCTCAAGGAAGTTCAACATAAATACATTCTGTGTGGTATTTAGTGCATAACAGGAAGCTATAGCCAAGGTCTTCCTCCATGGCTCACAAAATATCTTCCTTCTAAATCCCCCTTGGTGTTCTGTAAAGTGAAAGGCACATCTCTGGGGCCTTTCTCGTTCTCTTGCAACCGACTGAGGAGTAGAACTGTATGGGGTAGTCTCCATGTTTCCACTCTTCTGCCCTGTCTTGTAATGCAACTGCTTGTGCATGTAACCTCGTAAATTCCCTAAAGAATTACATTCTTCTATCCGGTTTGTTGAGGCCCCTCACATTTAATAATCCCAAAATACAAGCCGTTAGTATAATTCCCTTAAAACTGCAACAGTATGCATCGTCTTTCCAGATCGTTTGGTCTCCCACACCAGCCAACCCCTCACCCCTGTCTCTCTTCCTCCTGTCATAGAACTACCAAATTAGCACCCTACCAAATTAGCACCTTCCCTTGTCTGATTAACCCCCTAAAATGCCCCTAAAACTCAATTGACCCTCCAAAAAAGGAAATAACATGACTCACATCCACCTACATTGCAGGCCACACAAGGACATTCGCAACAAGACTACTTCCCTTCTTTCATTCCTTTACCCACCCATGATTCCTGAAAACCTCATCTCCGCTTTCCCAGGCAATGTATAGATGTTATGGTCCTGTGGACAGGTAGGGACAGTCGCTTCATAATCTCAATAGCTGTCCACTCTCTCCTATAGTCTCCAGAATTTGACTCCAAATTCTGTACTATCATCCTTGTCCTTTTTCTTTGCCTCCCTTCCTGGTCTATGTGTTTGCCACCTCTCTGTTTGAGAAGTGATCTGACTACTCCCCACTGTTACAGAGGAGGACGAACTAGCACTCGATGATTCCCTGACATTGAGGAGGTTCAGGTGGGAGTCCAGTGTGAAAATGGTGCAGACCTTGCCATTGATCTTGAATTGTAAACCAAAAGGATATGTCCATTTGTAGCAAATGTCCCATTTATGCAGTCTCTAGCAACGGCTTCATTGCTAGTCTCCTGTTAAAAGAGGCCTGTGCCAGATCCCTCTGTCAGAAATCTTGTGCAGAGGCTTTATCTCCCTGCCCTATTTTCAAGGTCTTCGCACTTGAGCTGCAAGGCTTCCATGGATTTTTTAATAGTGTTGAACTTTTCCAGTGTTCTATGTATCCTTCGGTCCAGTTCAGAAATTGCAGTCTCATTCTGTTCAGTGTGTTTCCCGATTCTGGCAATTTTCAGTCCGGTGCCAATCTAGATTCCAGTCGATTCTCTCCGCCTCCAACATGTCATCGGTACAGCTCCCAGGAGAATATCAAAGCCACAATAGACTTGGAAGGGGCACCTGGTCACCAAACCCCTGCCTAAACCAAGGCATAAAATAAGCTGTGTTGCATAGCAATTTGCTATGCAATTCTGTAGGTTTGCTAATGGAGTTGACACTTGTTTAGCACAGCTAGCTGTCTGAATTATCCTGTTGAATGAAAACACAGCTTATCCTGCATTCCTATCGTCTCCTCGTGGCTCTTATCACCCTCTTTTCTGTGTACACTGCCAGATGAAAGGGGTCCCACTCTTAAGAGCCAAACACCTGTGTGGGAGTACTAGACAGGAAAAGTTTTTCTTTTTCCAATAATTGCAAACAAGAAGTAATAGGGTTGATACTTTTTATAAAGCCAACTATATCCTCTTTGGCAAAGACCAGTATGGGTTAACTTTATTTTTTATATACCAGTTCTGCAATTCCATCCCTAACACTCATTGGCAAAGCCAATAGTTTTGGCGTTTGCAATTGTTTATTGCACTTTGCATTTAGCCTAGAGGAAGTAATGAGTAATGACTGTGCTGGAGGGGTTATAAAAGCAGCAGTACAAAGGAGCATTGCACGACATTTGAAGAAAGATCTGGCTGCCTAAAGGCAGAGGAGACGGAATGACATTGCAAGGAGGAGAGGGATGGTGGATCGGTGGTGCTGAGCATACATGTTGCAAGTAATGTTTTGCATGGTTATTGGGAAAAGTCGCGTATACAATGTAATGCTTATAGGACTTCAACAGTTCTGCTCATATTGGCCAGCGTTTGTTTTGCTGCTGGTCAGCAGCACTGCTAGAGATGGGACCGGGCGTCCCTTTCAGCCCATTCTCTGTTGATCAAAGGTCACTGCGCATTGAAGTCAGTTGAGACCCTATAGTCTGCCCAGATAGGCTTCTGTGAGGTGGCCAAAGCATTCCTTCGCATAGACAGTCCAGCAGCATTATAAATGGCACATAGCGTGGGCATCCTTCAGGGGGCTCAGGTTTCACTGGCACATAACGCGAGGGGATTGCAGAGCTATTTTCTCGAGGGGTTAAACAAGCTCCAAAGACATCTTGATAGCCTGCACAGGACATCAATGCCAGGTTCGGGCGAGCCCATAGTGCAATGCCCGAACCAAAAATGCAAAATGCTGGTGTGGGCCACTTTTCTGGTCAATTTGGCTCAGTATGATCAGTTACTTCACTATGGCTAGCAGGTTTGACCAGTGGTGTTGAATAAAATCCCTCTTGGGTACTATTCAAACACTCTGTCACAAAAGGCGTGAATTGCCATTTGCACCTCTAGGCCTCTTTTTCATTGGTGCCTGACTCCCGAAACAATGTTATGCCCCAGTCCAACCCTGATCAATGCTTTCATGTTTGTACTCGGATTACCCCCAACGCCTCGTCCTTGGCGCAATGCATTGCACACTGTAAAGGGTCATTGGGGGGGGGCGGTGTATGTGGAACCAACCTGCAAGTTCCACGTTTTTTCTCTCTCTCTCTCTCTCTCTCTCTCTCTCTCTCTCTCTCTCTCTCTCTCTCTCTCTCTCTCTCTCTCTCTCTCTCTCTCTCTCTCTCTCTCTCTCTGCTCAGTGGAAAATACCTTTATCATTAATGAAATTATAAAGAATGTCCACAAAATCTGACAGACATTTCCACGTTTGTATCACTGTCAACGTCCATATCACAACTGAGAATATTACATTGTTTAAACGTGTCCAAACACTTTACAGAGTGGAACAATGAAGCAGCATTCCATGTAAGGCACATAAACCTTTCTGGTGGCCAGTGAGGAAGAACCCAACTGGTGGTTAGCAGAACAGATGCGCACTTAGCGCAATGAGACTTGCAATAGAAGTGATGCATTACATAAAGCCCTGCTCGTGGTCATAGGAGCCATCGCATTCCCCTTCTGTGGAATCATCTTCTAAACACGGATTCTGATTACTTGGGCTTGCATAATCTGTGGCAGAAAACAGGGCCATGTACAATAATGGCACAATGTGTGGCAGCAAAGCAAAGACTGCACTCCAGATTGGGCAGGATGGATTCTGGACACCGGTTTTGTTTAAACCTACATTCAAAAACCCCTTTTTCAAGCTCTTTTGTTAAAGCTCTTATTTTAATAACAATAGTTTCGTTTTCATAGGTAGCGCTTTTAGTGCCACCTAATAGCCAAAACCTAACATGTAGGTTGTTACATAATTCATAAATACAGTATTGCTCTAGAAAAACACATCATTGAATTTGGAATTTGTAATGCACTATACATTCTGCCAGAATAAACTGCATCTGGGCACAGATGGTAATACAATCACTTGAACTCCAAAGTAAAATGACCAGCAAGATCTAACTGAAACTCGGCTGAAAAGTATGGGTTTATTTAAACAAGAAAGTTTTGAGGAATTTACGAAATCCAGTAAGTTCTGCCATGTTGCGTAATTGCCAAGGTAAGTATTTCACAGTCTAGGGCTGTACACTGAGAACCGACATTCACCTCTGGAAGAGCAACTAGAAGATGGTACCACCAACAACTGCTTAGCTGAGGTCGGATTAGTTGGTGCAGCTCAATTTGGCTGCAAGATAAGCAGGAGCAAGGTTGTGAAGAAACCTGAAAAACTGACATAAAAGCTGCAAATAGAGTTGTTTCCTTCATGAGGAGGCAGTGCAGAGCTCTGCAAAGGGCTAAAATGGCAGTTTAAGAAACTTTAAAGATTAGCCAGACAGTGGCATGTTGGGCTCTCTGGAGTTTAGTCAGTTGTTTCTCTGGGCTGCCTGCAAGCAGGCTAATATCATAGACCCAAGCAGTAATTGACTAAAGCTCCCACTACCGTAGCATGGTCTGTTTGTGGTGTAAATGGGAGAGCAAGACTCGAAAGGCGTAAAGAGTGGAAAACAGATTGAACCTTGGCACTGACCTGTTCGCTTCCCAGGTTCGCTTGCCAGATACAGCCCAGGTTCTTTAGTTTAGATGCATAAGCAAGACTTGATCCCCAAAAAAACGGGAGGGGGTGGCTTCTAATCTTTAAGCAGATGTTTGGGTCCAAACAAGGCCACTTCCGTTTTGTTGGCATTCAGCTGCAGCCGATGGTGGGACATCCATAGATTAACTTCATTTAGGCAGTGATATAGTCTCTGAAATGACTCCTGATTGTTGCCGACTTTCAAGAAAATTGGAGTATTGTCTGCAGATTAGTGGAAACTTAGATTACATTTCCTGAAAATATTCGGAACGGTTTCATGTACAAAATGAAAGGGAGAGGCGAGAATGAAGAACCTTGGGGATCCCCACAGTTTTGTGGTAGTGTGTCCGAAAGATGCCCATCGCATTTAACTTGATGATGATGACCAGACAAAAGGACTTGGACCATACTAGGGATTTCTCTGAGACGACTCCTGTTGTCCTTAGGATTGAGCGTAACATTCTGTGATCTACTGTATCAAAAGCTGCTGAGAGGCCCAGCATCATTAAAAGGGAGAGTTCACCCTTGTCTGCCCAGTCAAGAAGATAGTTCCACACTGCTACCAGTGCCATTTCCATACCATGTGCCGTGCACAAACCGGACTGGAAAAAGTCCAGAAGTTAATGTTTCTCCATGTGATCTTGGAGCTGAATGGTCACCTCTTCTCCAAGGTCTTTCCTGGCCAAGGAAAGCTGGCAACTGGACTTTAGTTGTGAAGGTCGCTGGGGTCAAAATTAGATTGTTTTAGAAGAGGAGAAACTATGGTCCATTTATGTTCAGGTGAAACTACTCCTTGTAGCAATGAAAGATTTATGAAGTTGGTCATACACTGACAATATCAGCAACATGATATTTTGCTGCACAGGCAGGCAGGACAAAAAGTTTGTTGTTGGTGGGTTTCAGTTAATTTACTAAAGCACAAATGATATCCTGGAAAACTGGCATGTATACAAATTTATTGAAGTATCCTAGTATGCATTGAGGAGAGGAATAGTGGTCCGTATATTTGGGATGACTTAAATTTTATTGATAAAGGGTTAAAAGTGTTGGCTTGAGAGGCTAAGGGCACAAAGGACAATGAGATGCAGCTAGGGTGAAAAACATGGTTGTCGGAGAACAATTCCCTGGGTCTGTTGTATGAGGCCTGAATTAGTAGAAATTTAGATTAGGCTTTAAAAATAGCAACTTTATAACTTTTCAATGCCATTTTTGCATTCGTTGCAGGTAAGGGCTTCTCTGCTTTCTCCATTTTCCGTCTGTCCATATGTTTTCTTCCAGGAGGCTAATTGAGGGGAATAATACCAAGGGTTGGAAGTTTTTTTTTTTAGTTATGTACGAAAGGTATATTCATTACAGATAGCACCTGATACCCTACTTCCTTGTCCAAATAACTCCTCACCATCAAGTGATGGTGCCAGTCGTGCTGCTCAGGGATTCTTTCAGTCCCTCAGCAGCATCCTGGTGCTACTCCTACTGCTCATGATGGCGTCGGTCCTGCTACTCATGATGGCACCAGTCCTGCTGCTCAGGGATTCTTTCAGTCCCCCCACAGCATCCTGGCACCAGTCCTGCGGCTCATGGATTCTTTCAGTCCACCAGCAGCATCCTGGCGCCACTACTGCTGCTCAGGATGGCGCCACTACTGCTGCTCAGGATGGAGCCAGTCCTGCTGCTCATGATGGCGCAAATCCTGCTGCTCAGGGGTTCTTTCATTCCCTCGGCAGCATGCTGGTTCCAGTCCTGCTGCTCAGGGGTTCTTTCATTTCCTCGGCAGCATGCTGGAGTCCTGCTGCTCATGATGGCGCCAGTCCTGCTGCTCAGGGATTCTTTCAGTCCCCCCACAGCATCCTGGCGCCAGTCCTGCTGCTCACGATGGCGCCAGTCCTGCTGCTCAGGGATTCTTCCAGTCCGTCAGCAGCATCCTGACACCACTACTGCTGCTCAGGATAGCGCCAGTCCTGCTGCTCATGATGGCGACAGTCCTGCTGCTCAGGGGTTCTTTCATTTCCTCGGCAGCATGCTGGAGTCCTGCTGCTCATGATGGCGCCAGTCCTGCTGCTCAGGGATGCTTTCATTCCCTCATGCTGGAGTCCTGCTGCTCATGATGGCGCCAGTCTTGCTGCTCAGGGATTCTTTCAGTACCCCCCCACAGCATCCTGGCGCCATTCCTGCTGCTCAGGGATTCTTTCAGTCCCCCCACAGCATCCTGGCGCCAGTCCTGCTGCTCAGGATGGCGCCAGTCCTGCTGCTTATGATGGCGCCAGTCCTGCTGCTCAGGGATTCTTTCAGTCCCCCCCACAGCATCCTGGCGCCAGCCCTGCTGCTCAGGGATTATTTCAGTCCGTCAGCAGCATCCTGGCGCCAGTCCTGCTGCTCAGGATGGCGCCAGTCCTGCTGCTTATGATGGCGCCAGTCCTGCTGCTCATGAGGGCGCCAGTCCTGCTGCTCAGGGGTTCTTTCATTCCCTCGGCAGCATGCTGGTTCCAGTGCTGCTGCTCATGAGGGTGCCAGTCCTGCTGCTCAGGGGTTCTTTCATTCCCTCGGCAGCATGCTGGTTCCAGTGCTGCTGCTCATGAGGGCGCCAGTCCTGCTGCTCAGGGGTTCTTTCATTCCCTCGGCACCATGCTGGTTCCAGTGCTGCTGCTCAGGATGGCGCCAGTCCCGCTGCTCAGGGATGCTTTCATTCCCTCATGCTGGAGTCCTGCTGCTCATGATGGCGCCAGTCCTGCTGCTCAGGGATTCTTTCAGTCCCCCCCACAGCATCCTGGCGCCATTCCTGCTGCTCAGGGATTCTTTCAGTCCCCCACAGCATCCTGGCGCCAGTCCTGCTCAGGATGGCGCCAGTCCTGCTGCTTATGATGGCGCCAGTCCTGCTGCTCAGGGATTCTTTCAGTCCCCCCCACAGCATCCTGGCGCCAGTCCTGCTGCTCAGGGATTATTTCAGTCCGTCAGCAGCATCCTGGCGCCAGTCCTGCTGCTCAGGATGGCGCCAGTCCTGCTGCTTATGATGGCGCCAGTCCTGCTGCTCATGAGGGCGCCAGTCCTGCTGCTCAGGGATTCTTTCAGTCCCCTCACAGCATCCTGGTGCCAGTGCTGCTGGTCATGATGGCGCCAGTCCTGCTGCTCATGATGGCGCCAGTCCTGCTGCTTATGATGGCGCCAGTCCTGCTGCTCATGAGGGCGCCAGTCCTGCTGCTCAGGGATTCTTTCAGTCCACCCACAGCATCCTGGCGCCAGTGCTGCTGCTCATGATGGTGCCAGTCCTGCTGCTCATGATGGCGCCAGACCTGCTGCTCAGGGATTCTTTCAGTCCCCCCCACAGCATCCTGGCGCCAGTCCTGCTGCTCAGGGATTATTTCAGTCCGTCAGCAGCATCCTGGCGCCAGTCATGCTGCTCAGGATGGCGCCAGTCCTGCTGCTCATGAGGGCGCCAGTCCTGCTGCTCAGGGATTCTTTCAGTCCCCCCACAGCATCCTGGCGCCAGTGCTGCTGCTCATGATGGCGCCAGTCCTGCTGCTCATGAGGGCGCCAGTCCTGCTGCTCAGGGATTCTTTCAGTCCCCCCACAGCATCCTGGCGCCAGTGCTGCTGCTCATGATGGCGCCAGTCCTGCTGCTCATGATGGCGCCAGTCCTGCTGCTTATGATGGCGCCAGTCCTGCTGCTTATGATGGCGCCAGTCCTGCTGCTCATGAGGGCGCCAGTCCTGCTGCTCAGGGATTCTTTCAGTCCCCCCACAGCATCCTGGCGCCAGTCCTGCTGCTCATGATGGCGCCAGTCCTGCTGCTCATGATGGCGCCAGTCCTGCTGCTCAGGGATTCTTTCAGTCCGTCAGCAGCATCCTGACACCACTACTGCTGCTCAGGATAGCGCCAGTCCTGCTGCTCATGATGGCGCCAGTCCTTCTGCTCAGGGGTTCTTTCATTTCCTCGGCAGCATGCTGGAGTCCTGCTGCTCATGATGGCGCCAGTCCTGCTGCTCAGGGATGCTTTCATTCCCTCATTATGGAGTCCTGCTGTTCATGATGGCGCCAGTCCTGCTGCTCAGGGATGCTTTCATTCCCTCATGCTGGAGTCCTGCTGCTCATGATGGCGCCAGTCCTGCTGCTCAGGGATGCTTTCATTCCCTCATTATGGAGTCCTGCTGCTCATGATGGCGCCAGTCCTGCTGCTCAGGGATGCTTTCATTCCCTCATGCTGGAGTCCTGCTGCTCATGATGGCGCCAGTCCTGCTGCTCAGGGATGCTTTCATTCCCTCATGCTGGAGTCCTGCTGCTCATGATGGTGCCAGTCGTGCTGCTCAGGGATTCTGTCAGTCCGTCAGCAGCATCCTGGCGCCACTACTGCTGCTCAGGATGGGGCCAGTCCTGCTGCTCAGGATGGCGCCAGTCCTGCTGCTCATGAGGGCGCCAGTCCTGCTGCTCAGGGATTCTTTCAGTCCCCCCACAGCATCCTGGTGCCAGTGCTGCTGGTCATGATGGCGCCAGTCCTGCTGCTCATGATGGCGCCAGTCCTGCTGCTTATGATGGCGCCAGTCCTGCTGCTTATGATGGCGCCAGTCCTGCTGCTCATGAGGGCGCCAGTCCTGCTGCTCAGGGATTCTTTCAGTCCCCCCACAGCATCCTGGCGCCAGTGCTGCTGCTCATGATGGTGCCAGTCCTGCTGCTCATGATGGCGCCAGTCCTGCTGCTCAGGGATTCTTTCAGTCCCCCCCACAGCATCCTGGCGCCAGTGCTGCTGCTCATGATGGCGCCAGTCCTGCTGCTTATGATGGCGCAAATCCTGCTGCTCAGGGGTTCTTTCATTCCCTCGGCACCATGCTGGTTCCAGTGCTGCTGCTCATGAGGGCGCCAGTCCCGCTGCTCAGGGATTCTTTCAGTCCCCCCACAGCATCCTGGCGCCATTCCTGCTGCTCAGGGATTCTTTCAGTCCGTCAGCAGCATCCTGGCGCCACTACTGCTGCTCAGGATGGCGCCAGTGCTGCTGCTGCTCAGGATGGCGCCAGTGCTGCTGCTCATGATGGTGCCAGTCCTGCTGCTCATGATGGCGCCAGTCCTGCTGCTCAGGGATTCTTTCAGTCCCCCCCACAGCATCCTGGCGCCATTCCTGCTGCTCAGGGATTCTTTCAGTCCGTCAGCAGCATCCTGGCGCCACTACTGCTGCTCAGGATGGCGCCAGTCCTGCTGCTTATGATGGCGCAAATCCTGCTGCTCAGGGGTTCTTTCATTTCCTCGGCAGCATGCTGGAGTCCTGCTGCTCATGACGGCGCCAGTCCTGCTGCTCAGGGATTCTTTCAGTCCCCCCCACAGCATCCTGGCGCCATTCCTGCTGCTCAGGGATTCGTTCAGTCCGTCAGCAGCATCCTGGCGCCACTACTGCTGCTCAGGATGGCGCCAGTCCTGCTGCTTATGATGGCGCAAATCCTGCTGCTCAGGGGTTCTTTCATTCCCTCGGCACCATGCTGGTTCCAGTGCTGCTGCTCATGAGGGCGCCAGTCCCGCTGCTCAAGGATTCTTTCAGTCCCCCCACAGCATCCTGGCGCCATTCCTGCTGCTCAGGGATTCTTTCAGTCCGTCAGCAGCATCCTGGCGCCACTACTGCTGCTCAGGATGGCGCCAGTGCTGCTGCTCATGAGGGCACCAGTCCTGCTGCTCAGGGGTTCTTTCATTTCCTCGGCAGCATGCTGGAGTCCTGCTGCTCATGATGGCGCCAGTCCTGCTGCTCAGGGATGCTTTCATTCCCTCATGCTGGAGTCCTGCTGCTCATGATGGCGCCAGTCCTGCTGCTCAGGGATGCTTTCATTCCCTCATGCTGGAGTCCTGCTGCTCATGATGGCGCCATTCCTGCTGCTCAGGAATTCTTTCAGTCCGTCAGCAGCATCCTGGCGACACTACTGCTGCTCAGGATGGCGCCAGTGCTGCTGCTCATGAGGGCGCCAGTCCCGCTGCTCAGGGATTCTACCCGTTCTCCAGTGGATGTGGATTGGGCATGTCTTGTTGAATTTCAACTCCAGACACAAAGATTCCTTTTCTTGTACTTCGGCATCCGCAATGATTGGCAATCAGAACATTTTAAAATGAATACAGCATCATAACAAACCTATTCCCTTGCATTGTATTACAGTGAGCAAGTCCTGTTAACATTTTCCACCTTTCTTGTTTTTGTTTGTATATTTATTTTTGTATTTTCATCCTGGTATTGTTTGTTCTTATTCACAGAGTGATGGCTGACGCCTCCTTTATAGAGGAAGATGAGGACTGCCCACAGCTGATTCCAATCGAAGACATATCGCCCAAGCAGGATGCTAAGATTCCAGTTACCATCATCACTGGTTATTTAGGTATTTGGTGCGTTGCACTTTGTTGGTGTTACAGGTTGTGTTTCAGGCACGATCGACCGGTCTGATTGAGTAAGTCTCAGGTCTGTTTAAAGGGGTTCAGTGTTTCTGCTCGCCAATTGTCAAGTTAACTTTACAAACTGATGGGTGAAAAATGTATGTTCAAATTGCAAAGTCAGTATTGACTATTCTTAGTTATCCTCCAGGATGGTGAGACGAGAGAACGTGGGGCCAGCTGACACAACACTTGCCACGATTCTTGCCACATCTCCTCCACGGGTCTGTTAACAGGGTAAAACGGAGCTTTAAGTCGGGCAGCAAATGGAGCACTGCCCGAATATTGGTTACCGTCCTCTTTTTCATCACGGCCCCATTGAGCACTCGGTCATCCTCCCACATCTGCATCTGTCCTCCAAACGCCACCCTCCCTCATTTTTCCTTAGCTCCTCCACCCTCACCGTGGCTCCCACCAACTAACAATAGGGAACAAAGAGAGCAGTGCTAGGGAAAACCTGCTCCTGTTTCTTGACTTTCTGTAAGGGTAAGTCAAAGAACGGGAGCAGGGAAACATAATTACAAGGGCCAACCCACAGACAAACTGGGCTGTGCAGGAAAAATAAAGCATTGGAAAGTGCTGACTGCAAAACTGAGAAAGACATGAAGGGAATCCAGGAAGAAAAAAATACTAATAAGCACACTAAATTCGAAATCCCTGCATATTGAACTGAATGAAATGGCCAGATGCTGCCTTTAAGAAATTACTTGTTTATTGGATATTTGACTATTGAAAGAGAACTCCTATATGTTCGATAATGAACGGCTGGAAGAGAGTTCAAGGTTCCTGGTTGCATGACCTCTGATGGGTGGACCGTGCGGTCTGATAACTACACCAAGACCGGAGAACCCCTATATGCTAACAAGGAAACCAGTTATTGTGTTGAAAGAGAACTCCTATATGTTCGATAATGAACGGCTGGAAGAGAGTTCAAGGTTCCTGGTTGCATGACCTCTGATGGGTGGACCGTGCGGTCTGATAACTACACCAAGACCGGAGAACCCCTATATGCTAACAAGGAAACCAGTTATTGTGTTGAAAGGAAACTACTATTGATGCCTTTGACACTTGGGGAAGGAATCCTGAGCTATGAAGAATTGCTGAGCGTCCGTTTAAAGACGCTTCCAGATACTTCTTTTGGGACATCTTTTTGATATTGAACTTGGGGAAACGAATCCCGAGACTCACTGCCGTGGAATTATATTGAACTTGGGGAAGGGCATCCTGACATTTACAAAGGGGTGAAACTTTAGTACCTTAAGTCCAAAAAAGGTTAATTGAACATTGTGATGAACGTGTTGATAGTTGGGGGGAAAAGAAGCTGAAGATTAAGCCCGAGCTGGCAATAGCTCAGAACTTTACATTTGAAATATTATTTAGTTTATAGTTGACATCCCTTCACATTGTTTTGTCTTAGTTATGAGGGCAAGCATAGGTTTTGCACCCAGACAGACTTTTGTATTTGTATTTGTTTTGTATTTATTTTTTAAGCGTTTTACGCGAAAGCGCTGGACATAAAAATGGTTACAGTACAATAATATGATCTTTAGTATCTTCACATAATTGTTTCAAGACAACATACATTGAACGTTTAATAGTGTTAAGAGCAGCTGGGAGTTAGGATTAGAGAAGATAGGACTTTAGAGAAGTACGAAAGGAAGAGTAGGGGGTAGTAGAACGGAGCAGGAGTGGGTGAGAGTTTCAGTGATAGGGTAAAGGAATGGAACCGGGTGGTGGGCACAGGGGGGGTGAGGGACTGTTGGCAAGAACAGGGATTGTGAACGAAGAGAGTGTGCGGGCATGTAGAAGACCAGGGAAGAGAGAGAAATGGGAGCAAGACTGTGGACAGATTTAAAAACCATACATAGAAAGTTGAATTTGAGCCTAGAGGAAAAAGTCCACCAACCAAGCAAAGACAAAAGATTGTGAAATGGGGTCACGGGGAAGTAACTGGTCGAGAAGACATATGGATGCATTGAAAATGGATTTAAGAGGGGCCTGACGGGAAAGGGGGAGATATAAGAGGGTAGAAGAAGATGAAAAAAGGCAAGAAAACATTAAAGATGAGATGAGAAGTTTGGTAGCATCAAAGTCAGAAAATGACTGGCTTTACGAATGTAAAAAAGATGGAAACTGCAAGACCGAGAGATGGGGGAGATGTGAGGGAAAAGGATAAGGCCATATCAAAGTATAGGCTGAGATTGCGAGCAGTATTGGAGCACGGTAAAGAAGTGGGAAAGGAGATGGACAAGGGAGGGGAAGGTGGGGGAATGGTGGTGGGAGGGAAGAAAAGAACTTCAGGTTTTGAGGAGTTTAGAACCAGAAAGTGGTCTGACATACATGATTTAATAGCAAGCAGACAGGAAGATAGGTTATTGTGAATGGCAGGAGTAAAGGTAGGGAAAAAGAAAAAGTTGCATGTCGTTGGCATAGAAGTGGAGGGAGATCCAGAAGGATGAGATAATAGCAGCAAGAGGAGAAGTATAGAGGGAAAAGAGGAAAGGGCCAAGAACCGAGCCCTGAGGGACACCATGAAGGAGTGGGACTTGTGTGAGAAGAGGAACCAGCCCAGGAGACAGAATAAGTATGGTCAGAAAGATAGGAGATAAACCATGCAAGAACAGAGTCGGCAAACCCAAATGAAGCCAGAGGCGAAGAGGAGGGCCTGGTCAAAGGTGTCAGAAGCCGCAAAGAGGTCTGGAAGTAGGAGCAGAGAGGAATGCTTTGAGAAACATGCAGAAAGGAGAGAATTACAGAGAGATAAGTAAGAAGTGTTAAAAGGCGGAAATTAGAAGGAGAAAAAGGGGTTGAGGAAAGGCTTCTTATGAATGGGGAGAATAGAGGCTTGCTTAAAGCAGGAGAGAAAGATAGAGGCGAAGAGAGAGGTGTTGAGAAGAGTGGTAAGGTAGGAGACAAGAGAAGGATAGACTTCGGGAATTAGGGAAGATGGAATGGGATTGAGAGGAGAGCCAGTGGGATGTGAGCGAGTAAGAAGTGCAGAAGGTTCTGATTTGGTGATTGGGGAAATTAGAGATAGGGGGAGAAGGAGGAGACAGTAGGAACAATGGTACCTTGAAGAGAAGCAACTTTAGCAGAGAAATATGTTGCAAAGTTGAAGGGAATGATCAAGAGTGGGTGGTGTAAGAAGGTGAGAGAAAGAGATTGGAAAAGATGCCAGGGATGAGCGCATTGGGCATGCAGAAGGTCAGAGTAGTAGTTGCGTTTAGCTGAAAGAAGAGCCTCATCATAAAGAGTGATGAGAAGAAAAGGAGGAAGAGTCAGCGTCCGAGTGGAACTTGGACCAACAACGTTCAAGTCGGCGCAGTACTCGCTTCATTGAACGTAGATGAGAAGAAAGCCAGGATTGAGAGGGTTTGCAAGAGGGAGAAAAAGAAGAAGCAGTATAAAGGGTACCAAGTGACAAGGAAAGGGAGGAAGAAAGAGGTTGCAGCGTCGTCAGCCAAGAGGGCATTGAATTTGGAATGAGACTGAAGAACAGAAATGCAAGAGGTGATAAATAGGGGGCTATTGAAGGAACAGAGATTGCACAGAAATGGGTAGGTGCCTCATGTCCAACAAAAGGAGGCCTAGTGGGTGGAGGAACAATGGAAAGAGGATATTGATACGAAGAATAGATGGGCAGGGCAGAGACAGGAGAACAGAGTACTGAGGAAACAAATATAAGGTCCAAACTGGAGTCTGATGAATGGGACGTGGGAGTGGGAAGAGCCAAGAGGTGGGAAGAATTGAGAATAGCAAGAAGTGGAAGCGAGGAGTGAGTAGAGGAGAGATGGAAATCGCCCAGGAGGATGAGCGGGGAGGAAGAAGGTAGAACGGCAGAAAGTAAGGCATCAATATCCTCACAGAAGGTAGCAACCAAGCCAGGAGGACGATAAACCAATACGAAGGTAAGGGAATAAGCTTTAACAAAGGTGGTAAGAGACTATTCGAAAGAGGAAAAGGTGGGAGAGGGTGGGAAGGAGAGGCAACGAAGGAGTAAGAATAGAGAAGGCATGTGCCACCACCACGCATCTTAGGATGAGGTGTTGGGGGTGCAAAAAGGCAGCAGCAGATGTAGAAAGGGAAGCAGGAATTGAGGTACTAAAGGGGAAAGCCACGTTTTGCATAGTGAATGAGTGTTCCAAAAGGGCAAGATTAATAGAAGTAGATTAGGGGAAAGGAGGAGGATAGATAAGATTACTTAGGCTTGGGGTAGATGGACAGAAAGTAGAGGAGTGAGATGTGGAGCGAGTAGGAATGGGAAAACAGCATCAGACATCATAAAAGGAGAAGGAAAAGCAGTTAGGAGGAGAAAAAGTGTAGCCAGTGCAAGGATGGAACAGGTTCTGGAGCCAGTCATTCGAGGGGCTGGATGCGTGGCGTTCAGGGAAGCCATAGAGTCAAGATGTCCCCACAGATGAAGACTTTGGCTGCCGTGAGGGTTCTCCCCGGTGAGGTGTTGATGGAGGCAGGGGCCATGTGAGGCCAGAGGAGCCAGAGCCAAAGTGTGTGGTCGTGGAACCGGAAATCTGGAGAGCAGATGATAAGCTCGAGGGCAGAGGAAACTGCCAGATGCGGAGTCAATTAGGAGGAACACAGTGCTCAAGTCCATCCATGGGGCATAGGTGTATGAAGCCAGAGGCAGCTGTCGTCACTGGCCCAGCCCAGCTCCTGTCTCTACTGCAAAAGCAGCAAAGACACCTGACCGAGGTATGCCGTGGGTATCACCTGAGCATGATGGTAAAAAGGGCAGGGGGGCAATGGAAGGGCAAGAAGATGTGCCAGAGGAAAGCCAATGGTGTGCTAGATAGTCTGCCACAGGTAGAGGCCAGGAGGGCAGAGGTCAGGACGCAGAGGGCAAATGTACAGCCCTCGCTACAGGCAGGAGCACAATGCAAAGTGAAATGCTCACGTTGCAGGGCACCCGTTATATACACGTGGCCCCAAAGAGACAGTGGCACATAGGTACCTGAGATGGCCCTGGCGTCACTAACCACTTGCAATATCTGCTGCAGTATGGCTGTATACTGCAGCATAAGAGCCTGCAGTCGCAATTCGCCGCTCCAGTTAATCTCCCCTACAGTGCACTCGCACACACCCCTCACCAGAAGCACAGTGGTCAGGCTCCAGAGGCAACAGCCTCAGGTGTCAGAAGGTAGGTGGGGGGAGGTGAGGTGGTGTCCTGTCACCAGTAAGGCCTCACTTCCAGTGGTATCCACTGGCAGCTCAGTTGAACTGATGGACACAGACAATCCTTTGTTTCTTTAGGTAGGGAAATCCGACCTTGGCATAGGGCAAGTTGGGCTTTACACCATCCTGACATTTTCTTTAATTAAAAGCCTGTTATACATTGAATCTGTTGTCTGTGTTTCCTTCTCTGATGACAACCCCACAGTATACATCCCAGCACTGACACATTGCATAACTTGTAACGGTCTGTCTGAAGAGGGGTGTGCTTTCACCAGGAAAGTCCACTTATCCAGGGCCTAGGGTGATGAAGCATGGCCAGTCCTTACCCATCATCCATGTTGGATTACCAATGTGCTACTTCATGAAACATGGAAGGCTGCTAGTGCAAAGGTTTATGGAGTCTTGCTTGATACTGGAAGCTGGGCACAGCAGTTGGTGATGTATGTCTGTGCAGGAGAGGTCACCAGCACATTCATAGTGTGACAGTCAGTGTGCTTATCTTTCAGTTGCCAAACACTTGCCCTCCTGTCCTGAGGGGTACAAATTAGATGTGTCCAATCGAGGGCTCCCACACCTTTGAAGAAACCAACCATCCTATTAAACCTGCCTTTGTCTGCATATACACTGTTTGGGTTGGAGAGTCAATGATCTTTTGCACATGCTGCAGCATGACACCCATTACTTGGACCTGTACCTCGGGAATGTTGTCTGGAATATTCAATGCTGCATTTCCACCGTGTGCTGGAAGGACCCGTGATCAAGAAGTGCAGGACAGACACCACATACAAGAAGGGGGTGGGGTCACTGTGCACATTTCGATATCCTCCTCTATTAGCTGTACAATAGATGTAATGGTGAGCCTATCCGCTCGCTGATTGTCAGTGGACAAGGTCATTTCCTGGGGCCTGTGGCTGTCCTGATTGCCAACATTCTCTTGTCCTATCGAAGTTCTAACAGCCTCTCTCCTTCATTTGCCAAGTTTAGTGCGCCAGACTGAATGATGCGCTATGAAGTGGGACTGGAGAGGGAGGTGGCAATTGATTTTTTTTTCGTTTTTGCTGCCGATTGGTGTCACCTTTCAGCAGTTCTCTCCTTTGAGGTGGAAGCAACATCTGTGTATTACCGTGTGTTTAGGTGCTGGTCTTTTTGTGATTAAAATATCCAATGACTCTCAGCATTATTTAGCATTGGCCAAAAACTCTTAATGAGACCCTTTTTGCGTTTTGGATTTTGACCATGCAGCAAGAAAAATTAGGTGCCTGAGGAGACTAAGCAGCTCCCGTACTTGTGGCTGGATTTCGCCACCATTTGCTCTTTCTCGGAACGCTATGGGGCTATGCTGGAACTGCCAGAGTACACCTTCCCGTAGCTGGAGAGGGTGTTGTGGTGGGGCAATGGCCAAGGGCAACAGTTTTTAATTCAAAGCATTTCTTGAAGTGTGTGGCACGTGGAGTTGAAGCCAGTAATCTGTGGCAGCAATCTCTGGGGGCTATACTTGATCATGCTGCTGGCCGGCAGAATACATTGGAGGTATGCCTTTCGACGCAGCATGGCTTGGCCAAGTACCTTTGAAGTGTTGGTGAACTTGCTTGCCTGTCCCTTTTAAAGAAAAAGGAGGACCTGCAGGCAAGCATATAAAAATGCCTTCTGTGCAGCGTAAATCCAGTTGAAGTCAGTGTGGGGCTAGTAATTCCTCCGATCACCTCCACCACTCGATCACCACCGAGCACTTGTGTGGAAGCGGTAAGTGTTCTGGACCGTTTATATTAACTAGAAGCTCCCTGTGTACGTGGAGTCTTCCTTTCTTATAACCATGAAGGGGGCTGAACATCATTTAAGGAGCACACATTTGAAGCAAATTAAATCTCCCAGTGAAAGGGCTTTATGCAAGACTTCAAATGGGTCTGAATCACTTTGCTGGAGGCATCCAGTGTGCATAAAAAAATCACAGACTACTTCCCGAACAAAGGGGAATCACAATTAAGCATCCTCTACAAGAGGCCCTCAGATATCAGAAAGCCTCAAATACGGAGTGGTTGTAGGGGTCTGCCACTCCCCTCCTGCAAACCTGCATGAGTTTGGAGAGGGAAATTTGAAAACATAATAGGGCTTGAGCATTTCCCCATATCTGACCATTCCAGCCACACATCGGAACTTTCAGAGATGCACAGAATTAAAGTATATTAGGGGACAGCCTGGGCTGAGCCGCAATTAAAAGGAGAGATGGTAATAGAGGTAATCAATTAAAAACCTGTCTAATGCTGATGGAGGAAAGAAATAAACAAACTTCAACAGTGGTTCGTTCTTTGGGATCCTCTTCCGTAGCCGCTTTAAACCTAGTTCTCCAATCCTTGGACAGAATATGTGAAAATGTAAGTCTTGAAGTGAGACCGCACACCATTTAATTAAATGATGTTTCCACATTGATCAAATCCTTGACAAAGGAAAGAAACATGCTACAATACAGCCTTACTAAAAACCTTTCAGTGGTATAACGATAGTCAGGGTGGACATTTTACTTAGAAGAAAAGGCGCTATATTTGGGCTGATGCACCTATGGATGGTACCTATGTTGATTCTTCCAAAGGAAACCCAATTTAAACTGAAAAGGTTCACTAACCATTTGTCCATGATTCAGATCCCTCAGTTGGCCAACTAAACCCTGAAGAGTATAGAAAAATAAAGGCAAAGGCATACAAAATATTAAAAAAATATAAAGTAAAGTAAAAAATATTACAAATCCCCTGAGCCTAAACTGGAGAGGATCAAGGAAATGTCTAAAGTCTTTCTCCAGGGTAATAAACTGCTTGGGTCAGCAGGCATTAAACAACATGACTCAAAATACAGCAAATGGTTTAAAAAGGAGAGAAGGATGAAACATGAAGACACCTAGGGCCTCATTACGACCCCTACTGGTCCGGAAAGAACGGTGGTGGTAAAGCCGCCACCACCATTCTTTCCGGACCGGCTAATTAAGAGTCCTGCAGGCGGGAGGTGTCACTCCCGCCAGGTCTGACCTAGCGGGTTTAACACCACCTGCCTGCAGGCGGACATGGAAACACCGGCTCTGTCATAGACGGAACCGGTGTTTCCATTGTCCCCATCCCCATGGAGTCCTGTGGGGGTCCATGGGAATGGGGACTAACACAATTCCGCCTCTGGAATTCCCGGGTCACTGGGGCCGTAATGCCCCGTTGATTCTGGGAATTACAGAGGCGAAATGGTAATACGGGTCCAGCGGTAACCTGGCCGTTTTTCCGGCTCGGTTACCGCCGGACTTGTAATGAGCCCCTAGTCATTCTTCCCTGTTGGTAAACCAGTTGTTGTGAATAGGAACAAGGAAGATGTACTAAGAGAAAGGGTCACCTTCCAAGTTGAAGAATGTGTGATCTTGAACACGTTGTGTACTGAAAGTGTGCTTGCTCAGGAGGGGCCAGATAGGCCAAGTTCCTTGGAACACAAATGTGAAAATGGTAAACAGATGCTCATCCTCTGACGAACTGGCCTGTCGCCTGCTCCAAAGGCAATACAAGCCTGCGTCTCTGCGGCATCTAACAACTCAGCTGAACTCTTTAGAATCTGCAAGGAGCTCGCCAACCCTACTGCAGTCTCTACCCCTCCTGTCGCCTCCCAGGCTATTTGCAATGCCCTTGCCTCTCACTTCATCTAAAAAACCCAGTACTTCCTGTCCACCCTCTTCTCTCCTGCCCCCCCTCTCCTCTCTCCTACTGTGAGTGCTGACCCTCCTTCAGCCACCCCCCACCCTCTTTCTTGTCCTTTCCTCCCCTGATGAGGTCGCTAGACAAGTCCGATCTATGAAAGCCTTGTCGAAACATGTTCATCCCTGTTCCTCTAAAACCATCAAGGACCGCATTGATACCCTCGCCCTTTGCCGATTTTTGCAGCCTCTCCTTTGCCTCAGGAGCCTTCCCCTCCCCTCTGAAGTACTCTCTTGTGCATCCTCTTCTCAAGACACCCGCAGCTGATCCTTCTTGTCCAGCTAACTATCGCCCAATTTCCATTACTCCTTTTCTGGGCAAACTCCTGGAAAAGTTGGCCATCTCTCAGCTTAACCTCCATTCTGACTCTGTTGGCTGTCTCCACGACCATCAGTCTGGCTTTAGAGCTGCCAGAAGCACGGAAACTGCTCACCTGAACATCCGTGAAGATCTGCTCTCCAACCTCGACTCTAACATTCCCTTTGTCCTCATCCTACTCAATCTGTCTTCGACACGGTCAACCATACCATCCTGCTCAACCGTCTCCGTGACAACCTGGGTATCACTGATCAAGCCCTGGCCTGGCTGACCTCTTTCCTATCTGATTGACCCTCCCAGGTCCAACTTGGGTCCTTCTTTTCATCTATCTCCCTTTCTACCTGTGGTGTTCCACAGGGGTCAAACCTCTCGCCCTGGCTTTTCAACCAATACCTGGCAACTCTCACCACTGTATTGCCTTTCTCTGCTCCAATTATCAGTGCTATGCTGACAACACTCAACTCATTTTCAGGCTTTCCTCGGCCACCTCCTTTCCTTCTCTCATCTCTGATTGCCTAACTGCCATTCACGATTGGTGTGCCGCCAACGATCTTTGTCTGAATGCCAGCAAGACAGAGATCCTCCTCATTGGCATACCTTCACCCTCCTTTCCCCTCACTCTGGCCAGCCTGTCTTGGCCCTCCTCCTACCCCCACTGCGAGGCCAAAAACCTTGGGGTCATCTTTGATTCCATGCTTTCCTTCTCTGCCCACTTCTCTGATGTCTCTAAAAAGTCATATTTCCTACTGCACCTCCGCAGAAGTACTCTGCCTTTCCTGTCCTTCCCCCCCAGAAGCTCACTGTCTTCCAAGCCCTAGTTCTCTCTAGGTTCTTTCTAAATTTACCTGCCACTACTCTCCACCCTTTGCAACTCATCCAGAACAGGACTGTGAGACTTGTCCTTGGCCTGAAGCCCTGGGATCCTATCTCTCCAGCCCTGAAATCTCTCCACTGGCTCCCTGTGGATGCAAGGATTAAATTAAAAATCCTCTGCATTGTCCACAATGCTTTCTGGGGCCTGTGTCCAAAATACCGTCAGCTATCCTTCTGTAAATACCTCCCCGCTCGAGCTCTTTGCTCCTCTGCTTCCAACTCCCTCAGGGTCAGTCGTTTTTCAAAGAATCAAGCTAGGGGTAGATCTGTTTGGAACAGCCTCCCTGCCACTCTGCAACTTGAGGAGAACCGTCTCCGGTGTCGGAAGCACCCCAAGGCCTTCCTCTTTGCTTCTGCCTTCGCCCCTTCTCTTCCATGCTGATCTTCTCTCTCTCTGCAACGTGCACTTGGTCTACCCTCTGTCTTCCGGGCCCAGGTACCTGCCCATCCCTTGCACTGGGGTCTGTATCTGTAACCATACAGTCCCCCCCTTTTTTTTCCTGCACTTATCAGACATACCCTGTCTGCTTCCTTAAACCTAGCACTTGCCACTTTCTGTCTGCACTACCGCTGTTTATTACCTTTTATTATTATTTCTTTTTTTAAATTATGTATCTGTTTTTTCCTTTGCTCTGCACTTTCCACTTCTCCCCCCTTCATGCACTTTTCCCCTTTGCCTCGCCCATGCACTTGCACGTTCTCAATGTCACTGGGCCTAGTAAGATCGTTGTTTATGTTCTCCCTTGTTCCCCTCCCTTGCCTTGCCTTGTCACGCTCTGAAACATGTGTGTACGAGCACGAGCGCGATATAAATAAAATTTCAATATCAATATTGCCAACTTTTGGCCTTGCAGTGGTACGTCCTGTTGACCTGAATTGGAACATTGCATTAGAGGACAAGGATGATAACTGTGCTGTTTGGAAGCAGTATTTAGGGATGATGAGGCAATACCATTAAATAGATCAAGGATGTTGAACATTTCCTTCGTGTACATCTCGTTACGCATGCTGACCTCTATACATATAACACAAGTCAAATATAAAGAGGCTAACTGTGTGAACAAAGTGATATTGCTCTTGCATTCCAAAGATGTTTATCTAATGGAGTTAGTGGCACAGGAATCCTTGCTGTGGCTGGTCTATGAATATCTTCCATCCTTTGGTGAATTTAAAATGTGAGTCATCTAACAGCCATCCTAATCGGAACCCTTTGTATAACCATAATAATCAAGGACTACCATCTTCTAGTAAGGGGTGGTGGGTGGTAGACGATTCCCCATATGTCACTTCTCCCCTAGGGGGAGCCCCTTTCCACGATGACTAAAACGGTTTGTTACCTTTTATTATTATTTCTTTGTTTTAATTATTTATCTGTTTTTTTCCTTTGATGCCAGAGAGGCGAGACTGCTACCCTATAGTCCACTTGGGGGTGGTACTCATCGGGTGGATCTCATGGGGAGGGAAATCCCCTATGGGACTAGTGACAACCTGGGGAGAACATAGTAACCCCATAACCAACCTTACCCTGGCACACCTTCCTACCCCCATGACACCAACACTATCCCTAATATTCCTATATGTTTTTGTAGATCTATCAGTTTAGGAAGTACTGGGATGAGGAAGAGTATCCTATAAGTACTGAGATGAAGGAGAAACCAATTGGCCCACTGGAACAGTTCAAAGTTGGTACTAAGACGAAGAAGAGGTACGTCGAACCCTACAGAACCAGATGGCCCTGCAGAACCAAAGCTAGTGTTCTAGCTGCGACAAAGGACGTATGAAAAAATCTGACAATAAAAGAAAGCCAGGACAACCAATGTTGTCAGACCTGCCCTGGACGAACTGGGAGATTCGAACCCAGATAGACCAGAGAAGCCAGGAGAGCGGAATCCGGGACGCTTACCTGCAGGCAGAAGATTGACTGGCAAAGGAGGAGAAGCAACAGGCAACCAGCAGATCGAGGAAGCTGGTACGCACAGTCAGCAGCAGATGTGCAGCCCGGGAACAAGGGGAACACAGCGTAACCGCTGCAGCCGCTGGTGAAGGCAAGAGAGACCGAAACGGGAAGGAGGAAAAGCCCTCAAACGACTGGAGGACGCAGCTAAATACCCTGCAGAGCTCTGATTGGCCGGGATGGTTGGTGGGGAGGGGCCCTGAAGGGCGGAAGATTAAAGAAAGACTGGTCTGGGACCCATAACAGTGAGCCTTGTAGGCCATCTTCCCCGTGGCAGTACCTGTCAGGATAGTGAACCAGGTCTGCCAAAGTCCAGAGAAGAGGAAAGACTGGTCTGGGACCCGCACCCAAATGAGGAGAATACCTTAAACCATCTTCTTCTTCTCAGTACCTGGCAGGGTAGTGAACCATTTCTGCCCACAGCAGAGGGAGAAAGAAATACGGGTCTGGGACACGCACCAATAGAATTGAAAAAACACTGGGAGATTTGCCACCCAAAGCAAAGGGGCAGGCGAAGGGAGACCTTCCCCCTGGCATTGTGAACTATGTTACAAAATATAAGAAAGACCAGGGGACAGGTGTCATTTCCCAACTTTCGTGAACTGCGGTAAAGAGCCTGGTAATTCCCCCTACCACAGTGAAACTGCAAGCAAGTGAGATCAGCGGAAGGAAGCCATACCCCTGATGTTGTGTATCGTCAAGCCAATAGCGGTCTGGGGAAGGAAGCCATACCCTCTGTTGTCGTTTCCCGTAACATTTATACATTAATTTGAATTTGTGACAGGGATACACACATTTTGTTTAATGTGTACGGTAACACCAGAACAAGCTACCTGGAGAAGGGAGACATTCTCCAGGAACCCAATAGTGAGGAAAACTTTTATTTTGTTTAATTGTTTTTTATTGTGCATTAGTTTATTTACAAAACTTTAAGCACACATGTATTTATCAAAAATATAAAATATACAAAATAAAAATAATCTTGTAAATCTCCATTAAGAACCTATAACATCATCTTAGTTTACAAAGTAAAAACATTCAAATTAATACTACATGATCACATAAACTTAAGTTTTTACAATCAGTTTTAACATTTCATCAACTTGTTAGCCTAATAATTCATCATATGCTTTGGCTGACCTATTTCTCATTGGTGGCAAGCTTCCAAATATCCAGGGCAGATGCATTTATCACGACTGATTGAGCCCGTACCAGCGTAGCCCAAGATTGGTCCCCACTTAGATTGTTTAGGGAACTAACAAAGTTCCCATATCCCCTCCTATAGTGATTCTCCAAAGCTGTACAGGAAGTTAACAGATGACGGCAGGTCTTGACTTCAAGGCAACAACATCTACAAATCTCGTTGTGCGTTAAATAATTTTTCCAATGACTAGTAAACTCTTTGGTCTGCAAGATGTTAAAGCAAAGTTGCATAGTAAAACGCCTCAACTCTGGACTAGACCATTTGGTTAAATAACTAAGAGGAATTCCTCCCTTAAAACTATGATGCGTGTATTCCCTATACCTTTTTATGGTTGTGAAGTTTATCAATATTAGAAGCTAAGTCCCTTTGCTGGGTTTTGACTTTGATAATTCTTTCATTATCTGGATGACTGTCAAAGATGTCCATTTGGAGACACAGGTCAGACAAATATTTAATAGTTTAGTCTTGAAGTTCCATAATGAAAGAATTCTGGGAATCTACGTGCATCTCATGACACAACAATTGGAACCGCGCATTAGAACAGCGATCTGTTGTATGCAATTTACCGTACAGTAACACCTTTCTAACAGACCACAATGAGTAAAGGGATTGGAGGCCATATTCAAGCCCCAGAGCTTCCACTGGCACAGATTTAGGGAGGTTAATAATTGTTCTTCGTAATTTTGCCTCCGGTTTCTCCAACCATTTACATATACTGATGGTAAAACCTCTAACGCATATAATACTGAGGGAATAATTGTCACACCTCAAGGAGCCTGGCGGCTGTGGACTAAATGGAAGCTGCGTCCTCCATTACTGGTTCCTTCACGTACAACGAAGCGCAGAGTACGAGTCTAGTCTTTTTTACGCATTCCGACGCCCGTTTATAAGCCACTCACTTCCGGGGTCGGATGCGTTGCAACGAACAGTTTTCCTGATCGCCTGCGCTACCGTACTCCTTGTACTCGCTCTTCAGAGTTTTGCCCTCTCGTTCTCGCTCGTTTTCCTCCCGTCCTTGCTCTTTGTATTTCCACCTTATCTCTTCGTCTCCGTCCCCTTTACCCTTCTCCTTCTACCTTCCGCTCCCTTCTTCCTCCTGTCCCGTCCTCCCGTCTGGTGTTCTTTTACTTCAGCCTTACCTTCTTTCATTTCCTCCTTCCAGTCTTACCTACGAGTTTACTTCCAGTGTATCGACCACTTTCTGTGTAACGGACTGCCTTGCTTTATCCCAGTGACTTTGTTGTTCTTCCTGTGCACCGACTCCTGCTTGCCTACGGACTGCCTGCCTTTTCCTGTACATTGTTGTGGCGATCCAAACTTACTACTACTGGACCTACTCAGGTTTATCCGGATATTCCGAGTTCACTCATCTCTTCAGTTGAAGCATTCCTTTCTGGGGTTTTTTATGCCGCCGGCTTTTTCCCCACAGTATTACGGCTGAGGAGGGTAGCCACAGTTCACCCATTGGGTGTCACTGTGGCGTCCTTTCACGGTCGTCCTTCCCTGCAAAAAAAAAGGGAAAGAATCGAACACAAGATAATCCGAAGCTTGCTTTACATCGAAAGATCAGAGGTGAGGAGGAAGGGGAGGACAGGGGATCAGACTCTTCACAAGAAGAGGAAGATATATCTGACAATAATACTTGCCTTATAGATCTCAACAAAGCCCTCAATATTACAACTTCTCGATGCTCTATATAATTTGTAATGACCAACCATCTTTTCCAAGTTTTCTCATGAGTAAAAGCCTGATAATAGGTTGATGATGGTCTGATCGTATTAGGAAAGCCAACCTATAAGACCTCTTGTGCATTAACCAATAATGTTTTTTCCACCTGCCATTTGAATTTCTCAACAGCTGTTTAAGTCCCACCAAGGTGCATCGTTCTGGTCTTTAGTTTATTTATAACCATTTCATTTTCCCTAGTGTAATTGGAAAGCCCAATAAGTGATCGCTGCAAACCATTTTGGGTCAGGTCGAAAAGGATAATATCATCAGCATATGACATGCTCATGACCTTGATGCTGTTTATCCTTGGTGGAAAATTACGGATGGACTTAAGAGCTGGTTCCAGGTCTGCTGTGTAGGCATTATATAAAATGGGGCCCAATACACATCCCTGCTTCAAGCCCCGATTCACTGATGTGAATTCTGAGTAGTTACCCTTGGAACTAAGATGTATAGCAATTGAAGTATTTGAATAAAGGGATTGTATATAGAATAACAGCTGTGGGACTATACCCCATTTTTTCAATTTAGCCTATAACTTGGGTCTTGAGACCAGGTTGAACGCCTTGGTGAAATCGACAAAACAGAATACTCTGCTATTCCTCCCTTTAGCACCAGTATTCAAGAGAAACTGGAGAGTGCTATTATACCTTCTCCTAAAACCCGTTTGGAAGATACCCAGGATATTCTTTTCTTCCAACCAGTGAGTGATTTGTTCTAGCAGTATATTGGCAAATAGATTTTGGCTGGAGTCCCATCATTGCTAAAAGGTTATAGTTCTTTGGCTGAAATCTGTTACCTTTGTTAAAGATGGGAACCAATATGGATCTCTGCCAGCTGTCAGGCATTTTGCCAGTCTGAATTATATAAGAGAAATATACTACTAGAACTCTCGCACACAGCGATGGATTTTCCTTGAAAACTATGTTGGGAATTCCGCCCGGGCCAGAGGCCCTAAAAGCTTTGGATTTGCCAATTAGTTGCTCTAGATTTTCATAATTTTACATCGGATCTAAGCAAACCTCAATTCTCTGCCAAGACATTCCCGGCCTCCCTATACCTATCTTACCTAAGTTCCTGGGAGATATTGGATGGTCTATATGGAGTATGATATAATTGTTGGACGTATAATAACCAAACCTCCTGAGATATGGGATTGAGTTATTGTGGGGAGAAGGACTTTCGAAAGTTGTTATAGGGCCTCATTACACGGAAGGCGGTAAGGGTTAACAGTCACCGGTAAGGGTACCGGTTACCGTTAACCCTTACCGCCTTACTACGAGGTCCCTTTGCGGGACCCGACCTTAACGCCTGGTGTAGACCAGCCGTTAAAGTTGGGTCCCGCAAAGGGATCTTGGTGCTAATTACGGTACTGCAATTTGCGGTACTGTAATTAGCTCCTTCCCCATTCTCATTATGCCCTATGGGGCAAAAATGGGAATGGGGAAGGGCCATGGAGAAAGGGAGAATTACCGCCCCGCCAACCTTGGAATGGGGTGGTAATTCCCCTTTTCTCCATGGTGGTACCGGTATGGTACCGGCGGCAACCATGGTGCTAATAGCGCCATGGTTTACCGCCTTCCGTGTAATGAGACCCATAGTATTGCCAAAATGTACTTATATTTGTGTTTTTAACCAAGAAAATCATCTCTTCCAATTTGATCCTCTAATGGATAATTTGTGCTGTTTTTGCCAGTTTCAATATTTAGTAGACAAACTTGTTAACTTGTTTTGTATGTCTTGAAAATTTAGTTTGATATTAGTTCTGACAGCAGCACGTTCCCTGCAATATATTCATGTTGTTTCTGCAAAAACATAATCGTAGGGGGTAGAGTTATTTGTAATGTTGTTAATTCTGGGTCTCCACTTCTTGTTTATGAGTGCCTGTATCTTGGCAATGACCATTTTTTCCAAATGCCACTCGGCTGCAGTTAAAACAGCCGTCAAGCCGAATAGGTCTTGATTTAACACCCTATTAGTGAATTTGATGTTTTCAGTTGACCATCGAAGACGATTTCCCAAATAGTTACTCGTCAACATGGAACATTTTCCTACGGGGGGGAAAAGAGCCTTTTCATTTCATGGTCCAACAAAGTGCCCCATGGTCACTCAGCATGTGATGTATAATAGTTATGTGACTACAAAGGACACTCAATACCAAATTGGTTATCATGTAATCAATAAATGACTTTGCAATATCATTAGACCAGGTGTAATGAAATGTATACTCTTGGGTAGATGGCAGATCTAAGACTTTTAGATCAAAGAAGTCCATGATTTTACACCAAGAATTTTGACAATTAAATAAAGGCCTGTTAGTCAAATGCAGGTTCCTTTTATGGAGTTTACCCGCAAACACAATATGACCAATTGGTGATCTCTCAAACCAGTAAGAAATAGCATTAATCAGAATATTCTGTATAACACTGGTTTGTGCGCCACCCGGAGGATTGTAAATATTAATGATCAAAATTTCCTCGGATTGAGCAGAAGGAAGTTGCAAGATTCCCATCAATCCATAAGGAGATTTCTTCACATTTAAGAAGGGGATCCATTTTATATTTGCCCTGGTACCTATAGCTAGGCCACCACTAGCACTCCCCTTCTTCAAGGGGGTAGTAAAGTTGGACAGAATTTGGAAGCCGTCTATGGCAATAGGTAAAGTACAACATGTTTCTTATATGATAAGTACATCAGTGCCCTCAAGCAGTTTTTGACCCTCTATATGCGTCAAAAAAGGAACAAAATCCCCTTGTATTCCAAGATAGCCAGCGTATAGAAGAAAGTGGCTTGTTTGGTCAGTTTGCACCAGTTTGAGGACACACCAGCATCCAATATTCAGTGTCCAACACGTTTTCCCGAGCTTGGTTACTTTGGGTTTGTAAAGCTCTCAGCACTGCATGCTTGGATAGTAGGCCTAGTCGTAGCAGTTTCCTGTTTGGCTATAAATAGTGTAGGTCTTTTGGTCTTTTTACATGCAATCAGCGTATACCCTGCCTGTGACAAAAGGTCTGTATGAGTTTTCAAAAGTGCCACCATTAAGGCGGACGCAAATTCTACCAATGCCCAATTCGTGCAACTGTTCCATAATGGTAGTTCAATTTTTAGTATGTCCGTAGTTTGAATTACATCAAGGTATGGTAACTGTTGGAAAATGGACAAAAGAGCAGATCTGTTAAAAAAAAGGACTATTGGCAGATGGAATGTTTTCTTCAAGGATAATCCACGTTCCCTTGTCTTTTAGTGCATTAGGATGACTTATCAGAAGAATAATCTGCGAGTCAGTAGGCTTGAGCTGCTTTTGCAATGCTTGTGTAATCTATTTGCAATAAGGAATGATGTTTGGGTTTGAATCTTGGAGTTTTAACTGAGAACTTTACAGCATCTGAAGCTGGAACTTTGTGTTGTATACTGGAAAGGAACTAAGACCTGGATAAGGAAGTCATTCGAACAGGCGCGGTTACCACCTGTCAACTGGAACTATAACCCAGTGTCCAGAAGAAGGGAGTCCTTCTTCTGGACCAAGAAGACCCAGGATTTCTTTAGTTTAGTTGCCTTTGTAAGGGATAGAGGTAGGCATTTTGATCCACACTGCTGGATAGGTTTCCTGTTTATTTTGAACCAATAAAGGTATTTGCCAACAAACATGCCACCTGTGTGTTGCTGGTCTCCTTCTACACCCGAACAGGGGGGAGATCTAAAAATGAAGTGTACAAATTGTATTCATTGTATGTTCAACCCTCCCACGTGTTCCATCAGGCAACAATATGACTCTGGCATCCATCAATATTGCAAAAGGGATCTAGGTCACTCACGACCCAAGTATTAGGAGGGGACAATTGAGAATCTTGTGTTGGAACACAATATGTTTTCATTGTTTTTTGACTAGTGAATTATTTTCAAATCTGCTTAATAATTCTATATTGTTGTTTATGAAAGTATAGCTTACAATTCCACCAGTTGTTGATGGTTTGCAAGTATGTTTAAAAAAAGGCTAGGAAAGGAAATAAGGGTTGCCCCTCTGGTGGTTTTCTGATAAAGGTATCTTTGGGAGTAACAGTGTCGGAACATTTTGTGAATTAATATTGGTGGTAGTCTATTGTGTAATTAGTAGCAAGGGGAAATATATGCTTACTATAAAACTTGTTTTGTAATCCAAAGGTGTAGCAAGGGGATCAGCTACTGTTGAAATTGAATGATGGAGAGAGAGAGAAAGAGGTGGTTAACAAACACAAATCAAGTGAAAGTAACAATCTGACTTTTAATGCAAGTAATAAAAGAACCAGATTCCAGGGATATTATATGGTTCGAGTTCATGCATAACTGGAACTTGATAAGAACTAACCGAAACCTTAGGGGAGATACGCAATAAGGCGACTTGGTTTAGAGCCTCTTCCTGTACATTGGATTATATATATATATTTCTGAGGCTTGTTGAATCTGCTTAGATCACATGCTGTGCATAGGCCGACATCTAGTGGAAGCTGTGGAGCATTACAGTTTGTTTTTCAAAACTCGAAAATGGGCGTCGACACAGGGCGTGCCGGTAATACTATCCCTAGTGTGACGTCCACTGTACCCATGATCCCTCACGCGTCTAGGACCCTCAGATTGTTTTTTCCTCCATACTGGTCGGAAGCATTCCACGGAGTTCCCTGGCTTTAGCCATACTTTTGCTAAAATATTGTTATATTTCCCCATTTCTCCACCCCAACGTCGAGTCACCGATCATCCACACTCGACGCCGTCATGGAGAAAGAATCGACCATCGAGAGCTGCACGACGGATTTGGGCCTCGGAAGGCCTCTGGCCTCGGCCCGGGGCTAGGAAGGCCTCTGGCCTCGGCCCTGCAAGTAGGGAGAGTGGGGGGTGGACATACTCTACACTCTTTTGGTATATAGGTACATTCTTATATATTCCTACACTTATTAGCCCGCTGCCACAAGGTGCGTAAGGAGGGTTCCCCTTTCCAATTTTGCCCCAAGTGCAACCGCAAGTACCCTTGGGTTGACAGGCACGCCACGTGCATTCTCTACTTACCGAGGGACCACCCAGAGGCTAACTGCAGAGCGTGTAGTTGGTTAAAACCGAAGACACTCGAGGACCGTAGGATCAAGCATTGGGCCCACCACGCAAGGCGTCAAGAGGCCATGGCAGTGGAGGGCGCCTTCAGCGATGGCAATGACACCGTGCTTTCGGACGGCGAGGGCAACGTGGCGTCAATTGACAGCCAAACGCAAGTCCCTGACCTTGGAAGGTCGTCCGGCAGGGCGGCTATGGGGAAGGCCCCCGGCGACACAAGCGCTACTCACAGCACTTCCACAAAACACATGAAGTCCAACCGAGACTCGATGCGCACGCCGAGTACTCGGAAAGAGGCACATACAGAACGGTCCGATTGGGTGACCTCTGGGTGTTCTCGATCTAGATGGCCCCATGACTCCAGGCAACCATCCACTGTTGCCAGAAGTGCCTCGCTCCCCAAGGTAACAGAGGTTCGTCAGAAGACGAAACCGACCTCTATCCCCAGTCCGCACTCCAGGAGTCGGCGTCAACAGGCTGCGCAACGGCTGCTCCTGAGTCCCAACCTCCACTATACAGAGATAGGGACACTACCCCCGAACCTCGGTGCCAGGCGTCGAAAGACTGTGGAGGGCCGAAAAAACAGGGTAAACACTATTCCACACACGGGGAAGGTGAAAAACAACAGAGGAAGCAGTCTCAGCCTACTTCCACACCTCAAAAACTTTCTACCCCACTTAAACAGATGGACAAGTCTCGGTCTTCTGTTATCCCAAAGACCCCTGTTCAAACCAGTAAGTCTAGTCTAGATAAGACAGGGAAAGGCCTTCAAGAAAGAATCATTCCCAGTTCAAGAGAGTGGTCTACTGATGACATAGACAGAGTCATGTCAAGGATGTCATCATTGGCAGATTTCTACGCCAAAAACCCTGAACACTTTCTCTCTTTTACCCCCGACGGCTCAACTCCCTCAGGCTCTAAGGATCCTATACCCTCAAGTAAGAAGTCCCGGGTTGAAGCTCCTACTTCAGACCCCTTCAGTATACAGCCCTATTCTCAATATCAGGGTGATCCATCCCTTTATGAGGATCCAGATTTGGGCATGTTGGAAGAACAAACTGGGACAGGCTACTATGGGGATGACGAGGACCAAGAGGAGGAGGAGGAGGAGAACCCTGAAACCTACAGGCTAGATTCCCCGGTAGATAAAGAACCCCCCGGTTACCGAGTCCCCTGTCGATAACCAGCCTCTTTTGAATGAAGTGCTGTCCAGAGCGGCAGAACACTTCCACATTGACACCCAGGTTGCTCAGGAAGAGAGGGATTTTGCCGAGGAGTTAGTGGGAGAAAGGAGACCTGTTGCCCAGGCCATCCCTATCCTTAAGTCTATACAAAGGAGGATAGACCCTTCCCTTGTTAATCCCTATCTCACTAGGGCGGTAAATCCCAGTGTTGAGAAGCTTTTCAGGGCAGCCCAAACAGACCCACTGTACATAAGAGGGCATCTGAAACCGGACTCCCTGGTAGTTACTAACACCCGTAAGAGGGCGGGAACACCCTTGTCATCGTCGGAAGCTCCTCCCGACAAGGAGAGCAAGAAGATTTATGGCTTGGGCAGGAAAGTAGCCTCCACTTCCACCTACCAGGCAAGGATTGCCAACTCCACCACCCTACTGGCGAGTTACAACTGCCACCAGTGGGAAGAAGTTGCGGCACTCATAGATTCCGCCCCAGAACCCTTAAAAAGCCAATTGGCACGAGTTTCGGCAGAAGGAAGAGCCGTGTCCGGTTGCATATTAAAAGCAACCTTTGATGCCACGGATAACGCCGGCAGATTGATAGCAGAAGGTACTGTTATCAAAAGGCATGCTTGGTTGCGACAGTCTGGGTTCAAAGCCGAAACCCAGGCTTCATTGATAGACAAACCGGTGGAGCCGGATCTATTGTTTGGAAAGGCGGTCGAGGACGCGCTGAAAAATGCCAAGGACGAGTATGAGACACTCAAATCCCTAGGCCAACTAACCAATAAACCCCCTAACCAGAGAGGGAATGGCAATTTTCGTCGCCCACGCAGACAAAATTCCCAGAGAGGGTCTAACTATTCCCAGGGGCAGGGTACATACTGGAACCCAGGGTTATGGCAGGGGTAATAAGAGAGGGCATGGTAAGGGTAGAGTCAGCCCCAGTAGAGGCGGCGGCACGCCTCCACCAAAACAGTGACGTTCCGTTCAGGGTCCTTTCTCACACATCCCCAGTAGGGGGACGCATTTCCAACTTCACCCAAGCTTGGGAAGGGATCACTTCAGACAGATGGGTGCTGTCCACAGTGTCCGCAGGATACTGCATAGAACTGTTAGAGCATCCCCAAAACCACCCTCCACGACAAAGAATACATTCTTTGGACCACCAGAAGATCCTCCTTGAGGAGATCGTCAATCTTCTAGCAAAGGACGCGATAGAACTCGTCCCGGGACACCAGGTAAACAAGGGTATTTATTCAACTTACTTCCTTGTGCCAAAAAAAGATTTGACAATGCGCCCAGTATTGAACTTACGGCCTGCAAACAAGTATGTCAAGCCCCAAAAATTTCGCATGACTACTCTCCAGGAGGTAATCCCCTTCCTAAAAAAGGGGGATTACATGGCAACATTGGACATGAAAGATGCCTATTTTCATATTTCCATGTTCCCAGCGCACAGAAAGTACTTGCGCTTCAAGGTGGACAGTCCGCACTACCAGTTCAAGGTACTGCCCTTCGGGATAGCCTCGGCTCCAAGGTTATTCACCAAAGTACTGGCGGTGGCGACAGCACACCTACGCAGGGAGGCAATCCCGGTGTACCCTTACCTGGACGACTGGCTCATCATGGGGGAGACCCCAGTAATTTGCAGAACAAACATTCAAAGGACGATCGATTAATAAACGAGAAGAAGTCAAGTCTGGTGCCAAGCACCTCCAAACAGTTCCTAGGAGCTATCCTAGACACGCAAGAGGGGTTGACCTTTCGATCAGAGGAAAGAATTCGGAATATACTGGTGCAAATTCCGCAATATCATGCCAGTCGCCAGATAACGGTACGCAAAGCAACGCGTTTGCTAGGCATGATGGAGTCATGTATTTACCTGGTCCCTCACGCGCGCCTGTGCATGCATCCCATGCAGGAATGGTTGGCGAAACAGTGGGCTCAGGCAAGTGGTCAGTGGGACGATCTAGTGGTCGTTTCGCCAACACTGGTACAAAGCCTTCACTGGTGGACAAGAGAAAATCTTTCCAAGGGGAAACCCTTTTACGATCCCGAGATACAGGCGGTAGTCGCAACCGATGCATGCCAGACAGGGTGGGGAGCTTTCCTCCTCCACCACACAGCTCAGGGTCTCTGGTCTCACTCAGTGGCCAAGAATCACATCAACCTGCTAAAGCTTCTGGCAGTATTCAGAGCGCTTCAAGCGTTCGAGCCCTACCTGCTGAATCTGTCAGTGCAGATCCGGACGGACAGCACTACAGCCATGTTTTACATAAACAAGCAGGGAGGGACTCGTTCACCAAATCTGTCCAAGCTTGCCCAGAAACTTTGGATATGGGCACTCAGACGGAAGATCTTCCTGTCATCGCAACATGTTCCAGGGGATCTCAATTCTCTGGCGGATGCTTTGAGCTGAGATCCCCTCCCAGAGGAACACGAATGGTGTCTACACAGAGAAATCATAGAAGATATCTTCTCTCAGTGGGGTTTCCCCACTATAGACCTATTCGCCACAAGCGAAAACAGACAGTGCCCAGGATTTGCATCCAGGTTCCCCCAGCCAGACTCCCAGGGGAACGCCCTGTGGATGAACTGGTCAGGGATGTTTGCGTACGCTTTTCCACCAACACCTCTCATCAGGAAGGTGGTCAACAAGATGAACAGAGAGTCAATGACGCTCGTCCTAGTTGCTCCCATGTGGGCGAGACAACCGTGGTTTCCACACCTACGCATACTAGCGGTGTGCGAGCCCATCAAACTCCCGGGCTGGTACAACCTACTGTCCCAGCACCAAGGTCAAACAGTGCATCGTCAACCCAACTCAATGAACCTAGCAGCATGGCTCCTGAGGTCATAGAGTTCGGACATCTCAGATTATCTCAGAGGTGTATGGACATCCTAAAGGAATCTAGGAAGCCAAACACGAGGCCCAGCTACTTTGACAAATGGAAACGATTTGTTATCTGGTGCCAGAATAAGCAAGTCAACCCAGTTGATTGCACTCCTTCCACAATTGTCACATACATGCTCCACCTGCTGGATGCAGGACTGGTATTTAACTCACTGAAGGTACATCTGGCAGCGCTGTCAGCATACACCACATCCCATAACAAAGTGTTGTGGTGGATGATTCCAGTGATTAAAGCTTTCATGGAGGGAGTAAAGAGACTTCACCCTCCTATTTCAAACCCACCACCAGGATGGGACCTTAACGTGGTGCTATCTAAACTCATGGGCCCCCCCATTCGAACCCATGTATAAAAGCAGTCTCAAACACCTGACTTATAAAAAGGCCTTCTTAGTAGCAATAACATCTATGGGAAGGGTCAGTGAAATTCAGGCTCTGTCAGTGCAGGGTCCATTCTTTACAGTTCATAAAGATAAACTGGTTTTACGTACACACCCTAGGTTCTCACCTAAGTTTATTTCTAAATTCCACGTGAACCAGTCCATCGAGCTTCTGGCTTTCTTCCAAGACCCGCAAAGCTCGGCTGAGGTGAAACTACACACCCTAGATGTGCGTAGGGCGGTCCTCTACTATGTAAACAAGACCAGACCGCGATGGAAAACAGATCAGCTGTTTGTCTCCGTAGCTACAGGCAGAGAGGGAGATTGCGTCTCTAAAGGTGCCATCACTAAGTGGATTGTTAACTGTATCCAGCTGTGTTACTCTCTTTCTGAAAAAACTATGCCTTTCACGCCAAGAGCCCACTCTTCTAGAGGCATTGGGGCCACTCTGGCTTTCATTGCAAATGTACCCCTTGACACCATTTGCAAAGCACCTACTTGGAGCTCTATTCACACTTTTACTCAGCACTACTGCATTGACACCCATTCCAAGACAGATACTCAAGTGGGACAAGCGGTTTTAAGACCTTTATTTGCTCATGACCCTTCTCACATCCCACCTCCTTCTTCTAACACTGCTCGCTTATCTATGCACAGCATGCGATCTAAGCAGATTCAACAAGCCTCAGAAGAGATACATTACTCACCGTAATCGTATTTCTGATGCTTGTATCTGCTTAGATTCACATGCGACCCACCCTTCCTCCCCTCTGAGAGAAGGCGCATGAATACTTGTAGTCTTATCTATCTATCTGCTTGGATTATCTGTACTCGTGCTACTCCTCATGCTACCTCATGTCAGAAAAAAAACAATCTGAGGGTCCTAGACGCGCGTGGGATCATGGGTACAGTGGATGTCACACTAGGGATAGTATTACTGGCACGCCGTGTGTCGACGCCCATTTTCGAGTTTCGAAAAACAAACTGTAATACTCTGCAGCTTCCACTAGATGTCGGCCTATGCACAGCATGTGAATCTAAGCAGATACAAGCATCAGAAATACGATTACGGTGAGTAATGTATCTCATTTGTTATCATTGCCTGTGTATGTGTGTTAAAGCTAGAAAATTCAGTTAATAGCGATCATGCAAAATTGATTGTGACAATTGTGACAATTTTGATTGTGACAATTTCCTCACTTTTAAGGCCTGTAATAAATTCAAATGTATCGAATTCCACCTTAACTCGCAATGGATCGTACTGCAATGGAATCGTAGAAATGTGGAGTTATTTAACATTTTAGATGGAGTTAGATTTATTAGGGAAACAATATGTGCCCATTCCTCTTTATGGAACCCATAAAGGGGTGATTTAGAGGAATTATGGGGAATCCCACTTCAAGACTAAGGCCATTTATTGCAAACCACACACATTTTTTATTGAAATCAAAAGGAAGAAGCAAGAAATTAGGGTTAATGTTGAGAAGTGCGAGTTCCAGTCCACTTCTGAATATAGAAGATGCTACGAGAAGAAGGAAAAGGATTAAGCAGGCAAGTTGTTGACATACTTTCCCAGTCTAGCCATATAAAGTGGGCCTTTTACTTACTAAGCATTGTGTGAGGTCATGCTAGGGAGTTTCTCTACCGTTCTGCGATTTTCACATACAGCAAGTTCTTTTTATGCCAGGAATACCTAAACCGGGACCCATATTACGAAGGACCAGTAATTTGTTTGCACTTCGTAATAGTATGCAACTTCGTAGTGCAGGGCTACAGAACAATTTCACGTAATGTTGCAGGGTTTTAAACTTGTGGATTAAGTTGATGGTTTCTCTTCCTTGTTTCAAAAAAGATAGGTGATCAAAGTTTGCCGGCAAGTCCCAGGCGTCCAATTTTTGGGTAAAAGATTTTTCTTGAACATGATGGTCCTCCAACCAGTTTGGAGTCCACTCTATTTCCTTAAAGGTGGCGTGCACCATTTTAGCAAACAGATCCCCTGTTCCTCTTGACGCTAGAGTTACCAACAAATGTAAGGCAGGACATTTTGGTGTTGATCCTAGATTTTATGTATAGGTGACCTCTTCTCTTTATAGCCATGGCTGGGAGAGAGATCAACTCAATAGGGACACATGAGGGAAGTTCCAGTATTCTTTTCCAGACCTTCCCTTCCACCATCTTCAGCCAGCCAAAATCATGCATACAAAGAGCCTTTACAACATGGTAGCATACACATTGTTTGTATAGCAATAAGACCCCACAATAGCTAAAATCAGTAGATTTCTTTACATGTTTGGCAGTCATAGCTGTGTGCGCAATTGCTTTCCTTTTTTTATCGGCTATTGTTGGGGCATAGTCCTTTTTAGTGTTCATTTCTAAGCCAAGATATTTCTATTGGCTCACTTTTTCCGTGCCGATGCCCATAACCTCAATTTTTTGTGTTTTCACCGCTTTATATGCAAAATGCATTATCTTGGTTTTCTCGAACTTAAGGGTTAGGCCGTACTATACGGCGTAGTGGGACAGAGCCTGTAATGAGTTTTTTTAATCCTCTGTATGTATGGTCTCAGATTATTACATCATCCGCATACATAATGCAGAATATCTTTTCATCGCCTAACTTCGGGGGGCTGTTATCCGCCTTTTCCAGAGACCCAGGGAGGTCAGCCAGGTAAATGTTGAATAGTATAGGTGCCAAGGTACACCCCTGCTTCACCCCCATATTGGTGGGGATAGGTAGTCAATAGGCACCTCTGCCATCCAACCTAACCTGTATCGTCGTACCCTCATGAAGGCCATAAATTACTCGTTCTAGGTTCTCCAGACAATGAACCACTTCAAGCTTGTTCCACAGGTGGTCACGGGCATTTGGCAACTGTGCCAAATGCTGCCTTCAAGTCTGCCAGCGCCACGTACAACCCCAGATTCCCTTTTAACTTGGTCTTCCTTATTAGTTTATCTAGTACACAAAGACAATGGGTAGTGCCATAGCCTGCCCTGAATCTCAATTGGAAATTGTTTAGCATCTTCCTTTCATTTAGCCAAATCGTAATTTCCTTTAAGACCAGGAAGGCAAAGAGTTTCCCAGTTGTATCCAGTAGGGCAATAAACTATAGTTTGCTGGGTCATTTCTCTTACCTTTCTTATAAACTGGCACCACCAAGGAGGTTTTACAAGATGCTGGGATCTTTCCTTCGGCACAGACCTTGTCATATGAGGTGGATAGTAATTTGGCCCATCGCACTGTGTCTTGTTTCAGGATTACATTTGCTAAGCCAGTGGGGCCCGGTGCTCTACAAACTTTCAGTTTGAGTATTAATCAATATATGTCATCCGTATCATAGTCCAACTCAAACGTTTTTTTGTTGATTCACCGCATCTGATTATTTTGCCTTTCGCCCCCTTTCTCTCCGACCGGTGCTTCCAGGTTGAACTTGGACCCTTTCTCTTCCCTACCACTCTCTCTACTTATGGTGTCCCCCAGGGATCTAACCTGGCCCCCTTTGCCCACAGGATCTCTACCTTCACCTCTATCTTCCAGTGTTATGCGGATGACACGCAGCTCTCTTTCAGGCTACCCTCGGCCTCCTCCTCCTCCTCGCTCACCCCTGACTGTCTATCCGCAATTCAGGCATGGTGTGCTGCTAACGATCACTGCCTGAAGGCAAGGAAGACAGAGATCGTCCTCATTGGGACCTCTGCTCCTGCTTTCCCACTTTCTCACTGGCCTGCCTCCCTTGGCTCTGTGCCTTCACCTACCAATGAGGCAAAAAATGTTGGGCTCATCTTCGATTCCACTCTCTCCTTCTCCTCTCACATCTCGGACATCTCCAAAAAGTCCAACTACCAACTGCACCTCCTCAGAGGTATTCTACCTTTTCTCACTTTCCCCCACATGCTCATCACCTCGCAAGCCCTGGCTCTCTCTAGGCTGGACTATTGCAATAGTCTCTTTCTCAATCTTTCTGACTTTTACTCTGTGTCCTCTACAACTCATCCAGAACAGGACCGCATTTCTCCGGCACTGAAATCCCTCCACTGGCTCCCCGTGACTGCAAAAATCAAGTTCAAAACCCTCTGCATTGTCCACAGGGCTTTCTGGGGCTTGGGATCTACCTATTTTCAACAATGTCAACCTAAATACTATCCTTCCCGAGCCCTACGCTCATCTACCTCCAACCTTCTGCGAGTGAGCCGGTTCTCCAAGCAGAGATTTGGAGGGAGATCTTTATCCTCAGCAGGGGCCTCCCTCTTGAATAGCTTCCCTACCGCCCTCTGTCTTGAGCCTGATCTCCTTAAGTTCTGGAAACTCCTTAAGACATTCCCTTTCTCCTCTTCCTTCTCTCTCCCTCTACACTGCTAACCTCTCTCTCTGCTCTATCTCTCTCTCCCTCCTTTTCCACACAGCTTGCTCACTGGCCGCCAGGTGTACCTCAGAGTCTCACAGGTCCCTGGCAGCCTCACCAGTACTCTCACACTTGCCCCCAGGCCTGCACTTGCCTCATCGCTACTGCCCTTGGTCAATGACCCATGAGAGTGGCATCTCTCAGCACTTACCCCAGTTTCTGACTGACTGGGCACACTTGAACTCCTGTCCTCCCCCTGGCCCCTGCACTTGTTCTCTCCCCTGCACTTGTTCTCCCCCTCCCCTCTCCTGTACCGTCTGTGCACGTGCCTGATCTGAATGTACCATGCCTTGAAGATAGTCTATCTATCTTCCCTGTCTCCTCTCCTTGCATGATGGTGCCTCAATGCACTTGAGAAAACTGCAGAATCGTTGTCAGACCTGTTTGCTGTTATCTGCACTGTTAATGATATTGTATGCACTTACTCTGCCTGTGCAGACTTGTATCGTTCAGAATTTCAAGGGCTCTGAATGACTGTTGTTTTTTCCCTTGTTCCCTCCCTCCTTGAGTGCTTTGAAACACTTGCCTTGTGTAAAGGAGCTTTACAAATAAACATTACCATACCATACCATACTTGATCCGCTCCCTTATGCATGAGACTGTCAAATGGCCAACAAGAAGGGTGCCGGCCCTCGAAGTTTAGCTGCCGAACTCCCCATCTTAACGTGTGGGTAGTGAGCCACTAGAGATGGATGGAGGTGCAGCCAGATGGAGATTGGAGGGGTCTCACAGGAGCCTTGTTCTCCTTTTCTTGATTTTCTTGAAAAGGTGCTCTGTTTGTTCCCCTGTTCCATGTCTCTTCATTTGGCGCCCACCACTTTAGCAGACATGGAGCGCAGGATCTTGTACCCTCACTTAAGAGTCTGAGAGACACAGTAGCTTGGCTGCAATGACAACGCTATGCAGTCTCACATCCAGGGACTCATTTCCCAGAATTCACCTTGGGAGTGGACTGGCCTTTGTACCATAATATAGAAAAAAAGCAGCGGGTGCTCCCCAACCATGCACTCCAACACCCATACTGTTGGAGACTCCTTTCCACTCAATCTTTCTCTTTCCCTGTTCTGTGGGTCTGTTTCTTCTCACCTCCCCCCCCCCCCACTTTAGGGTTTCGATCTTTCTCTCTCCCCACTCTGCAAATGCAGTCCTTCTCTGAACTCCTGGATGTCAGTATTCCTCATTACACACTTTGTGGTCCTGTTTCTTCTAGTTTCCCACTCTGCGATTTCAATTTTTCTCCTTGCCTGCTCTGGGGTTTGTCTCCCTCTTGCTTGCCTGCATCCCTCTATCGTTGAGCGACCACACACCTTGCTTCCTCTGGCAGTGCTCCACAGAAGGTCCATCTAGTTTCTCCTCCTCTGCCGTTAGAGCCGTTCACGCAACTCTTCCTCTGGGACCAGGGACGTCATTTAGGGGTCGCCAGAGGTCGCAACTGCGACCTCTGAGGTCTCCCTTGCAACCTGTGTGGTCTCCCTTGCTACCTCTAAAAAAAAAAGAGAAAAAAGAAAAAAATACTTTTTTTTTTTTTTGTAATGCAAGCTCTTGGGCTGTGGCCAGCACCATGTGGGGCTCTTTACTTCTGGAGTGGCTAGCTTTCTTGTTCCGGCCCCTTAAAAAAATAAGAAAAATTAGAACAGGAGTGCCACGTGTCTAACACTTTCAGCACTGTCACTAAATATGAAAGAATAGGAATACCAAATAATGTGTCTTTCTGGAATTCTATACAATAATTGCTAGACTCATTAAAGGTTTATTTCAGGCACACTTCAGGAGGTTAGTCGCTGATTTAGTCTGTTCTTAAACGCCTCAACTCCGCCTTTCATCCTTCTGAGGTTGATAAATGAGTACCAACACAGGTTGGGTGATATTGGGTGTATATTTTTTCTATATAAAGCGCTTAAGCGTAATTGCTACATAATAACACATCATTATGTTTTGGTCATGGACGTCTGCTTGCATTCACAATAATTTGGTAATAAGGGCCTATACACTGATCTTAACGATACATATGGTGATCCATTCTCGTATGAAATGTACATCACATTATAGTAATATCAAAACCATATTTTTCGTAGTGTACAATGCTATGTGATGCCACTTCCTGTTTTGTCAATGGGTGAAAGGTTGTGTTCCATGCTTCCCGCGCTATCACTTTGGGGTGGGGCCAAATGACATCACTTCCTGTGATGTCATCGGGGTCAAGGGCCGTGTGATGTCACTTCCGCTACCCCTGGCATTATGGTGAAATGACGTCCCTGACTGGTGGGACCCTCTGCCGCCCTTCTTGGGCTTTTCTCTCGCTTCGTGGCAGCTTCAGTGCTGCTCCCACCAGTCGTCTGCTGCATGCTTTTGAACAACTACATGCCAAATGCCCTCCGGCAATGCTCTTCGGAAAGGCCGTTGGGGGTCTCCTCTTCTGCCGATACAGAGCTCCTTTTGCGACTCGTCCCTGGGGAGCTACGTCGGTCTTACTGCTGTGCCCAGCTACACTCTCCTGCAGCGTCTCCCGGCTTGGCATGCGATGCTGATGTTTGTTCTCCGGCCACATGTCCTTTGACCTGTATAGCACGCTGTTGTATTGTGCACGGGCCCTAGTGGAATGTTGATGCCAGTTTGCGAGTCAACATTCCACGGCAGCCGGTTACAAGAGACTCTGGAAGAGGGAGCTGCCTGTGGGGTCTATGCTAATAAAAGAAGTTATCTTACTTACCTTTGTGTCGGAAGATCTTGTCATTGGCGACAAGGACTCAGCATAGACCCCGGTTCCACGTGTGCGCACCTCGCTCTGTTTGGCGCAACTGTTCCCCCGAGTCTTGACGGCGTCCACGGCTGCCCAGGACCGTTGGTGGGTGCCGCGGGGTTGGTGATGTGAGGGCCCCTTCGGGGTACTGGAGAATTGGTGCCGTGCGGATCGGTGCCATCGGGCCGTTTTCCCCGCTGGATTTGTTCGCAGGGCTCCGTGTACACGGGGCCGGGTGAGCTGCCCTGCGACGGCGGTTGCAGGACGTCCTTGTTTGGATGCCTATAGCTTTTCCGGGCGGCTTGCCAGCTGTGTGGGCCCGGCAACCGCGGACGAGCTGGGAAGACTGGTGGTGGTGTCCGGCGGCTGCTGGGACAGCTGGTGGTGACTTCCGGCGGCTGCTGGGGGATCCAGCCTGGGCACTGGCTGTAACTGGAAGACGCGATATCCATTCGCGTTTCTCTGCTGTCCCTCGTTTGTTGCGCGGCCAACGAGGGGCGGGGCTGTAGCAGGAGTCCCCGTATTGTGGAGGAGAAGACGCACCTTGGGCGGCTGCCATAGGCTACGTTCTGCTTGGAGTTGGCTTTCGCTCCGGATAAATCAACGTGGGCCGTGCTCTCTCTCAACTAGCTCACGGCGGCAAGCTTGAGACTGGGAGCTGTCGAGTCAACATTCCACGGCGGCCGGTTACAAGAGACTCTGGAAGAGGGAGCTGCCTGTGGGGTCTATGCTAATAAAAGAAGTTATCTTACTTACCTTTGTGTCGGAAGATCTTGTCACACGCCTACGCTTTGCGGGGCCTGTTGATGCTTTTCTGTAGTTGGTTGTTTCACAGACACTCCTCCAGTGGGCTAGTTCTCGCGTCTGTTCTTATTCTTTGTGGGAGATTGGGCATATCTATGGTCAGAAGTAGCCAGCCATGAGTAAAGGGTATATATGTGTTATGTTCTGATCTTCCATCTCAGTGATAGCAGGGTATTGCAGAATAGAACCTCTTACATCATGAAGCTTTCACCTGCTCACCACCGGAGAGTTCCATATTCAGAGAGGCCTGACTTGAGTGAGGATGGATGACCAGTGTTCTGTCTATTGATCTTGCTACATGCTGTGACTAGAAGTTTGCTGTACTTGAATAAACAGCCCAACATGAAGTGTCTATCTGTTTTCATTTGCTTGCAATCTTTGGATGTAATATTGGCAACAAGGTAAGAAGGGCTGCTCTGATGGCGCAGCCAGGACCGCAGACACCACCCCTAGAAGATCAAAAGACATCTATCTGCCCTGGAGTGCGAACAGTAACTGAATGAAGTCTCCACTTGCTAACAGGATAACGGGACCAGGAAAGAAGGAATGTCTGAGAGCACTGAAGCGTATTGGCCACATAAGCGTGCACTGGAGTAGAAAAAGAAGTACCAGAAAGGAAGAAGATTCAACTTGCTAAACGGGTGAGCAGGCTAGCGGGCAAAGCAAGAAAGTTGTCCACATCATAGGAAATGGTTTCCTAAAGCACAGTAAACGTATCAGAAAAGAGCAGAAGTATGTGCCAAAGAACAGCATTACAAACAGAGAAGGACTATGTCTCTGCTGTCTAAACTGAATTCTACATTGAAAAACTGTAAGTACCGTAGAAAGAGTAGATGAGAACCAGCCAATTAACATACAAGGATCAGCATGATCTGGCTTGCCCATTTTGTCTTACATGAGAAACAAAATAGGTATGGAAGCACATGGATTGTGTGTATGCTGTCTCATGTACCAATATGCATGTGGATTAAGGAAGAGAAACTGCATGTTGAAATTTAACAGGCCATGCACTTGTCTGCCATATTATTATTATTATTATTATAATGCAAACTGAGGATGTGCCTGGAGATTCAGGAAGAGTGTCCATCCATTAATTATACCATGCAAAGAACTGTCTGTTATTTTGGAAACTGGGCACGAGTGGTAAATAGTGGCGTGTTCAACAAAATTGTACATTTACTTTTAAATGATCACAATGGGAGCGCACTGTCGCCTTGCGCCCTACTTTTGAATTTATTGGGCAATGGCAAACACTACGTGTCCCGTGCACCGTTTATCTTTAAGCTTGCAGGCAGGTTCGAACAAAGGACCTGCCAGCATATGGAGCATGTTTACCAGGATGTATGGATTTAAATGTTGCCTGGCAACTCAGAGGACAAGTGTGAAGAACAGACATGGCTATTAGTGTCAATTCGTCTTCATCCCAGTAATGTTTATTTAATAATACTAGTAGTGAGCGGAGTTGGTGAGGAGAGTTGAGTCTGCTGGAGTCGCGCTCGCAGTCTCTCTCCCCTGTCTACTACAGAGTCCAGTGTGTGGGAGGGCTTAAAAACCCCTACCCTGAGCGGAGCGGTGAGCGGAGTTGGTGAGGAGAGTTGAGTCTGCTGGAGTCCGCGGAAGCAGAGGGAGCAGAGGGAGCATGGACTCGACTCAGAATTCCGAGAGACCTCCGGTCCACCAAGAGCGAATAGGCACCAGAAATGAAAGACTGGAAGAGGCGGTTGCAGATTCAGACGCTGACCAAAGTCGGCGTCGTCTAAGAAGCGACAAAACACCTGTAAAGAGGTTGAAATCAAAAACTTCAATTTTCGAAGAAGGTGCCCAGGAAAAGAATAAAGAGCTGCAAGCTCTTCGAACTCGTTGGAAGATCATGACTATGGAGCTCGGGGAGGAGGCAGGGAAGACTGTATCCCCTCCACCCCCCAGGGCAAACACCAGCGGCAGCCATCCAAGACCCACTAGAAACACAAGATCTGCAAGTAGAACTAAGCGGTGAAAAAAAGGACTTACCCGGACACGAAGCGAGCAGCGCCTCGCGTACCGCCGACGTGGCGAGTGGGTCTCCCGCAACGGTAGCCGAAGGGCAGCCACTGACGGACCCACAGCGGGCACGCTGCTGTACTGAGAACCGGGAGAAGTCGAGTGTGTCGGAGCCGTTGGAGAGTCGCAGCGAAGGGCCACCAGGCTCGCTGACTCGGGGCGGCCTGGGAAGAGCTCTACACGGACGGAGAGCGAGGAGGGGCGTGGCCGCGAGAGACGCCAAGGGCTGTCAGGCAGTCCCGAAGACCGAGACGGAGGGGAGTTGACAGCTGACCACATGAATAGCCCGATATTGGAGCACGAAAGGGCAGCTATGGAGAGGGACAAAATAACCCAAGAAGGGGACGGAGGGAACGATTCCGAACGTCCACAGGGGAAGAAAACTGCAATGTCCGCACGAGCATTGGTTCACATAGAGCCAGTGTTCGTAGAAGCTGTTGAGGAGCCATGGACAAAGGAAAGTGCCACGAAAGAAGCCAAAGGTTCTAAAGAAAAAAACCTGAATCAGCAGACAATCAACAATCAGCAGATAAACAACAACCCAGTGAGAGTGGATTAGACGAAGCATGAGAGAAAGTGAAATTGTAACATCAGACACTGACTCGGAGTCGGAGAGAAAGGCGTCAGCACTAAAACAGAAAAAAAAGTCAACAAAATAACAATCCAAAGAAAAAACCAAGAAAAGATCAGTATAATGAAAACAATAAAGAACACTCAAGAAAAAGGTTGCATGAAACTTGGAAAAGCGAAAACGATGGGAGAAAACAGAAATATGAAATTACAAAAAAGAAATGAAGGAACACAAAAAGGGCCGCCACCAGCATTGTTGTCGGGTACATTAAAAGCCTTCTTTTTCAATCAACAGAAGCGCAAACTAGATTCGGAAAACGAGCTGTCGGACGCAGAAATTTTAGAAGCGGTCCAGGAGAATTCCACAGTAAACTGACAATGGATATCAGGCATAAAAGCGGTGTGAGCAGGCCCACCTGAAATAGGTCTGTCTCAGATCCTATTGGGAAAAAAGAAACGTGGCTAAAGCGATCCGGCGCCAAATAGAGGAAAGAGAAGAAAGTCGGAGGCTAAGCACGTTGAAAGAACAACCAGAGGCAGCCACAGAAGGGCGTGAGAACACATCAAAAATCAAAGACGACCATCTAAGACAGGGGCAACCACAAGAGAAGAGCCTCTAGAATCAGACGAAGGCGACAACTAGTCTGCAACCAACACCTTCTGAAGAAGGCTCTGATCAGCAAAAACAGATACTGCAACGAAAAGATCCCCGTAAAAATGTCTCTCGCCTGGACTGGACAAAAGGGACTGGACAAAAGTCCAACTGAACTCGGGCCAGCTACGACGCACCCCAGAGAAAGTAACAGACTTACACGGATCGAACCAACAAAGAGAAGGCCTGAAAGAACAACCCAAACGTGCATTGATAGAGGGAGAGCCACACAGGACTAGGTTGAGCGACAGCTTGTTCATGGAAGCAATGGCAACCCCGGGAAAAGTAGCAAGTACACCGAAATCCGCTAAAAACAGACAGTTAAGCGAAATAGCCACACCAATGCAAAAGGAGTCACCAAGTAAAAAAACGGACTTATTAACCATCATGTTGGCCATAACGATTGCATTAGCCCCATATTGCAAACTGTACGAAGCAATAAAAGAGGGAATACAAGACAATACATCAATCTTGGCCTCTATGTCCACAAAAATCAGAAATAAGAAATAAAGGAAGTGAATGAAGAAAGTGCTAAACGTCCACAGCTATATCCAATTAAATCGGGACTGCTTAACCAACCTCAGAGGAAAGCCCCAGTGGTATTAAAATTAGCTAACAACGACAAGCTTCAGAAATCCACACTGGGCGAGAAGGTGAAGCAGCAGGAACAAGCCAAGCTAAAAGAAAAAAAAGGAAAGAAAAACAAGGAAACTCAAGAAGACACGCCGCGATCGACAAAAAGAGAAAAGATGAGGAGCTCTCCACGATCGGTAGAAGATTTTATGAGCGACACAAACCTGATGAATTTATCCCAACATTGGGAGACCACCTCTAATAATTCAGTGATCGAGGTGATTACGGACCAACAGACAAAAGTCCAGAATGAACTAGAGAAAGGAACAGAGAACACAGATTCCCCAAAAGCCCAAACAAGTAAAGGAATCCAAAATGCAATTGAAAACCAAAGGAGACCAGTACCAGACGAACAAAAAAAAGAGGGAAGACGTACACAAGTCTCCAAGAGAGCAAAGAGTAAGTCGGCAGAGTCCGCCCCAAGCGAAACGAGGCCCATAAAAGCTCAGACGATCATCAGAGAACAGAAACCCCCAAAGCAGAAAAGCAGGGATGAATATTCAAAGTTGAACAACTAGACCCAAAGAGAGGTTATATGATTCTGAACAGGAAGATGATCGTGAAATTAATGAGCACAATGAAATCGCTGAAATAAAATAAAAACAGAAGACATCATGTTAGTAGGAACCTATCATAGAGGAAAGATTGCAAAGGCGTACATCCATGTCAAAGAAGCAAGCCTGCAACACACCAATGATAACGCAGTTAGAGAAATGGAGCAAAACGGGTTTGAGCTGACAGAAATAAAACGAGAAACGCTAAGAGATAAAAAAGACCGCCTTTATAACCATCAAGGAGAAAGACAAAACCGCTTTACATCGCGAACAGAAGAGCGCTATCGAGCAAACAGAATCGGCAAAGGCCTAGAGGAAATGCTTTATGGCTCGGAGAGGGTATATGCACGACGGGATGACAAAAAATTCAATCAAAGATGATCTAGTGATGAGAAAAACAAAGATCATATGCAACGAAGGAACGAACACCAGGAAATGGTCGCAGACAAATACAAGTCACGAACAAGAGGAGAAGCCCGATACCCTCATCGACAACATAGCCCTGAGCGCACCTCTTACCACAATTGAAAAGAGAGGTCATTTAAACCAGCCCCGGTGCAAACAATGAACACGCCAGCAGGTACAGGTCCATTGGCATGGTTAAAAGCAGCACTGAATATTAAAACCGAGAACTAGCAATCAAAGTGGTCCGCATCATCTACGTTAAGCGAACAAAGTAACGTAGTGCAAGAAGAAAGTAAGAAGTGTTTTGTCTTGGGTTCGTGGAACACAAGGGGACATGCTCATTTAACCAGACCTGGTGACGTGCATTTAGGTTCACTAGACATTATATGTCTACAAGAGACTTGGCTACAAGAGAAACCGTGCCTTGACGGCTTTGTAGTAGAAATACATGCGGCATGCAAGGGCGTGTTAGGCCGCCCGTCGTCAGGTCTGCTGACAGCAACAAAAATGGGAGTGGGCCTGGCAACACCGATAAAGTTACATGAAAGTTACATGAATCGTATGAGATGTTAGTCACGCTGACCTCATGGATCGACCAATTTGAAGTACGGAAGAAGATGTACAGCAACCAAATCATCATAATAAATGCACATTGGAATCCGCAAAAAATGACAACCAAAACTTATTGCACCAAAATGGCGGAACTAATAGACTCGTTCAACGCAGAATATGAGAATGCTGTCATCCTAGTGTGTGGAGACTTAAATGCGGACTGTAGCGAGGGGAATAAAGTAACGAAATCGGAGAGACCACAAGGAGCAACCCGAGATAGAGGCATCGCATGTGGAGCACTGACCAAACCAAGAAATCTTCACAATATTGCAGCGCTGTTCCCGAAGCAAAAGAATATTCCAACGTGGGAGAACTTGAACTGCAAAGCAACCCTGGATTATATTTGTGTCAACCGAGTTCATACCTATGATCCAAGAGTATAAAGTCCACAGAACCACACACAGTGACCACAATCTTCTGACATGCAAATGGCGAGGAATACAAACACAGAATTACGCATACAAGTATAACCTCGAGTCAAATAACCAACAATCGAGAGTCTGTTTGTCGGAAGAAGATATTAAAAGGATAACAGGAAAATATATACTTCCAGATGTAACAAAGTCACAAGTGCCTGTAAACCGACCAAACTATCTACCGTTACTTATTCCTTACAGAAAACCGGTGGGGAGTCAGCCGAGGAAAAAGTCAAGTCCAGAAAATGGCTACGATAAACTGGTGGTGGAAAAAAGAAAAGTGGTTAGGAGATTGAGAAAAATCGCAAAAAAAAGTGATCTCCAGGAAGCCTGGGAAAAATGGCGTATAGAGGCTAAGAGATACAAACAGTGGCTAAAGCAACACAGACTACTGTTGTACCAACAAGACGCTGAAATTATGCTGAAATGTCTCAGCACAAAGAAATCAAGCAACTTTTGGACAATAATTAAAGCAGTAAATCTGTCGAAACCAACAGAATTGGTAAACGCGGTTTCCGAGACAAGATGGAAAACATACCTGACGGCCCAATTCGAGCTTCCCAAAACACAAGTAACCAAAGACAAAGTCGAGTCTACAACCCTTTGGGTGGACGTGGCTAAGGCTGCCGAAATTGAAAGGACTATCAACAACCTGAAATCCTCAAGGGCCTCTGATTGAGATTGCTTGACCAATGTGGAGCTGAAGCAGTCATCGAAAGTTTGGGCAGCAATAATAAGCAAAATCTTTGCACACTGCACACAAACAAAAATGGTCCTAGAAACTTGGTTAAAGGCCATAATTGTACCGGTTTATAAAAAAGGTGGAAGAGAAGATCCGGAAAGTTACAGGCCCATAGCTCTGTTAGATATTGTGGGCAAAATCTACGCAACGCAGCTGCTGGACCACTTTAGAATTTGGGCAAAACATGCACCCTGCTTCACCACCTTGCGGACAGGGTTCCAGAAAAATGGAAGTACGACAATAAATATACTGATGCTACATATTCTGAAAGCAAAAGCAAGAGAAGGAGCCCCTCGAGTCTACCTGGCTTTCGTAGACTTATCGAAAGCATTCGATAAAATTGACCGAGAAAAACTATGGTCTAAATTAAGCAAGTGGAAATGCCCAATGTCAATCATGGGCCCGCTAAAAGCTTTACATGAAAATACTAAGATCAGGGTGAAACTGCGCAAACAAGCCATGTTGTCGGAAGAGATCACAGTCCAACGAGGCGTCAAACAAGGCTGTCCATTAGCCCCAGCCTTGTTCATAGCTTTTTTGGGGGACTATCAGAACGAGGAGAAAAAAATAAGAGCTTCCCCCCAAAAATTGGCAATAGTTCCATCCCGCGACTGCTCTACGCAGACAACGCCATTATTATTGACCAAACTCCTATTGGTCTTCAACGAAAATTGACTAACTTGGCAAGTTATATGAGAACAAACAATTTGGAAATCAACACAACAAAAACAAAAGTGTTGGTTTTTGAGAAAAAGGCAAAGAAGAGGTCGAAGCAGCTGACATGGCACTTGGAGGACTCAAAGTTGGAAGTAGTCGACAAGTTTAAATATCTAGGGGTGACCATGGACGGGTCATCTGTAGACAAAGCTATGCAAGAGCAACTATGGCACAAAGTTAAAAGACTCACAGGCCAAACAAGACTGGTCGACAAAAAATGTGGGAAATTCTCCATCGTTCCAGCGATAAAGTTTTACAAGGCTAAGGTGGTGCCATCTATTATATATGGAATGGAAGCTTCTTTCAACATGCTGAAATCTATATGGCAAAAACTGGAGGGCCATGTGTGGAAGTCAGTACTAGGTCTACCTAAATCGACCTCCATGCCAGCAATAAGAAGGGAACTAGGCCTGGTCTCTCTCGCTTCTTCAGTTGAACAGAGCAAGATGACACTCTACAGAAAAATCATAACGGCTGACTTGTTACCAATATATGCTGTGATCGCAGAAGAACTCAAAAACGGTACCTGTAAGGCACTCAACAATTGGGCGACAACAATACAAGAAACTCTGAGGGAAACATCATGCTCTGAAGAAGATCTAAAAACTAAAATCGAACTTATGGATTGGATTCGGACAATTGATACTGCGAGGGCCAACAAGCTACTTACACATCTCCCTCCGACGTTCAATAAAGTGAAAACGCCATTAAATTACCGTACGAAATTCCCGAATAAAAAGATGCGAGGAACATTTTTGAAAGCCAGACTAAACCTCCTGATGACCCACCAAATCTTAGCAATTTGTACACCGAAGATGGACAATAGATGTTGATTATGTAAAGATAAAGAGGAAGTGGAAACACTGAAACATCTAGTCCTAAGATGCCCGAAGACAAGGATAAACAGAGATAAATATCTTCAATCCTGCTTGCAAGGGGCGATTACGCTAGACGAAGAGGAACAGGCTAATCTCAGGAGAGACAACAAGATGGACCATTGCAACGGTGAAATTAATAGAGCAAGCCTTTGAAATGATTGCCAAATCACCGACCAACATATCTGCTTTAGAAGGGGTTGTGATATCGACATCTCCAACCCACCTTTCTCTACCGGTAAACAGATAAGAGGGTACACAATCTAGAGATATAAGGATCAGATGACTCTAACTCGAGACTTTTCTCTCCACAAACACAGCATTAGAGCGCTGAGGCGCATCTGAAGAAGAAAGAAAGTTCTTGTAAAGATTGTTAAAATCTTTTCGATTAAATTCAAGTAAAAAAAAGAAAAAAAAATAATATTAGTAATTGTTAAATCATTTTTGCTGTACTTGAATGAACAGTCCTATATGAAGAAGTGTCTACCTGTCTTAATTTGCATCCTACAAACTGTGACGAATCGCACAAATTCATACCTTCGCCCTCCCCATGGGGGAGGGACCACCCACCCCGTAAGGCTAGGGAGGGGAGCCAGCTTTGCAATATCCTCCCTGGGGGTATAGGCACGTGGGACCCTACCGGGAGACAAGGACTCCTGTTCCTGCTGTGTGGAACTCCCTAAAGAGAGATTTCTAATTTTACGTCTTTAACCTTATCCCACATGGATATATACAAAGAAGGGACAACTATGTGTTAGATTTAACTGAGACGAAGATGATGAATAACAAAGAGCTTCAAGAGGTTGAGAGAGAGTGAGCAAGAGATGAAGGTGTGCAAGGGAAGGGCCACAGCTATGCCACAACTATGTCACCTCTGCAAGGGGAGGAGTCTGTGAACTCTGAGAAGCCTGCAAATTACAAACTGGCTGTGGAGCCAGAGTCGAGGTGGACGACGTGCAGCGTCCTGTAAACTAAAGGTAAGGAGACGCAACAGAAAGCCAGTGGTGAACTAGAGGTCCTAGTAATCATGCAGAGACAGCTACATGGTTCAGACCGCACAAAATAGGCTGGCACCTGTTATACCGAAAAGCCTTCAAGAAGTAAGATACGAAGATAGAACGAAACTGAAACCCGATGATGTTAGCCCCTAGAGAATCAGGTTACTGGGCAAACAGGAGATCCGGGGAGAAGACAGAAAATCGTTATATGAACATTGCTACTCGTCCCAGTCAATATAATGAGTACACCAGTGATATCAGTGAGAGAAGTGAGTGAGAATCTTTAAGAAATTTCATACTCATCCAAGCCAAAATAGCCAGAAAATAGCCTGGAGAATAAGAGAAGCAAAAGAGGATCATTATCAGAGTACTCATACTTGTAGCATTCCAGATAATGAGAACACAGTAGTGAGGACAAGATGAGTAAAGGGGAATTGTTATGAAACTATTCCTACTCGTCTCAGTAAAAACATTGAGAGTATTATCCAAAGAGATAAAGAATTGAACGATAATAATGACAGTAATCATACTGGTTGCAGTCAAAGTAAGAAAAGCATCATCATTCAAGAGAAGGAACATGTAAGAGAAAGTCCTGAAAGTAAGGATAAAGAAACTTCTATTTTAAAGGATATATATCCTACAGATGTTAAAAACCGTGATTCGAAGGGATTGTGTTCTCCAACCTATTCCACATCTATGACATGTAATTTCCACAGCTGTGCACTTCGGAAACTTTTCGACAGAGGGCGTCTTGCGTCGATGGCGTCGAGGCGATGTCCCTCAAGAGCCTCTATCGAGGGCCGACGTCACCAGATGTTATATATAGGATGCACAGCGCCCGTTGCCTCAGTTCAGTTTCTTCTGACAGCGAACGTGTTAGCTTCGTAAATCTCGGTGCGCCTCGTGGGTTCATCGAACTTCATGATGTCTCTTTCTTCGACCCCTCCCCCTCCAAGGTCCGGATTCAAGACTTGCAGAGATTGCAAGTCCAAGATGTCGTTGACCGACCTGCATCGTATTTGTTTATGGTGTCTGGGGGAGTCGCACGACACTGACGACTGTTTGAAATGCCAGTCTCTAACCACCAAGGCCTTGCATGAATGGAAGGGGAAGCTTTAGGTAGGTAGGGGCTCTCGAAGTCCCGTAAGTCTGGATCGAAGTCTAGGGTTTCCACCGACGACTCGAGGGGCGACTCTCTGCATCGGTAGGAGGCTCGAGGTTCTCGGTCCCGGAGTGGTTCCCGCCATTTCTCATCCTCGCGGCATTCTCGGAAGTGCCAGCACTGGTCGCCTTCCCCGTACTCCCTGGAGAATGGTGCCGTGCATAAGTTCCCGGAGGAGTGGATGGCTTTTAAGTAGCAACTGTTGGCGATTTTCCAGTCACAAGGTACAGTTCCTGTCGTGCCGTCTCACGAAGCCGGCAGAGAGCATTCTCGTCCCACAGCTCGCATGCCTTTCGGGCTTGGGCTCGTGCCGCGACTCGCACCGGGAGCCCTTGAGGTCCTCTGTGGACAAGGGCAGTCACGAGAAACGTGAGTCCAGGTCTCGGTCCTCATCCCCAGCAAGACTGTTTCGGCCTGTGGTGGTATCGATGCCAGCGTCGACTTGTTTGCCGCTGGGCCAGTCGGTTTCGGACGATGCTGTACCGTCCTATCAGCCCACGCCTGTAGCGGCGTCAACACCGAAGGTCTCAGCGTCGACACCCACGGCGCAGATTCCGGTGCCGAAGCCCTCGGCGGTCTCGCCGTCGAAGTTCTCGGCATCGAAGTCCTCAGCGCTTTTTGGGCTTACTGTGTCTGAGGAGTTCCCAGAGGAGGTGTATATGCCTAGGAAGGCTTCCTCTAAGTCTGGGAGGACGGTATTGGGCCCCAGGCCCTCTTCTGTCACTCTGGCCTGGTTTCCCAGACCTTTGGCTGACATTTTTGAAGAGGGGGAAAGGTCAGAACTTGAAGACCCTGCTTCTCAGGATGAGGCTCTGGGATTGTTGGGTGACAGTCCCTTGGAGGAGTTGACAGTCCCTCCATGATGCAAGTGGCCTGGATACTTCTCTGGGAGTGAAGTTTGGGAGGCCTGAGCCGGGGGCTCATGCAGATTCTTCCTACAGGCGGCTCATGTCTAGGGTCTCCGAGTACCTGGGTTGGTCCAATCCTCCTGAGGATTTTATTCAAGATGATCTTACTGACATCTTGGACCAAGGTCTCCCCTCTTACCCAGTTTTACTGTTTCATCTGACATTGCAAAAAAGGGTGTCATCGGCTTGGCAGTCCCCGGAATCTCTTCCGGCGGTGAATAAGAATTTGTCAAAAAAGTACCGCCCATCTGTTAGCGACCCCAGCTATTTGTCCACTCACCCCACTCCTGAGAGTTTGGTGGTTCAGGCGGCTACAGCCACCCCGAGGCAGCAGGCGTACCCTACGATCCCTCCGGATAGGGATGACAAGCGCTTCGATGGATGGGCTCGAAAGGTCTTTTCTTCAGGGAGCATGGCACTGAAAGCTGTCAACTCCACATGTGCCCTGGCAAGATTTACACACACTCTGTGGAACTGTTCTTCCTTAGTGGCTGAGCATATTCCTTGTGCGAGATGCTATGGATGCTATGTGCAAATCCCTTCAGTCGGGTTCGGACACGGCAGACTGTGTCAGCCAGTCCATGGCTGAGAGCACCATGATACGCAGGTTTGCGTGGTTGCGAAAGTCAGGGTTTGCTCCTGATGTGCAGGCCCGTCTTCTGAACATGCCCTTTGATGGTGTTCATTTATTTGGCAGCAAGGCTGACGAGAGCCTTGAGCGGTTGCATACCTCCAAAGCTGCAGCAAAGTCTTTGAGCGCTGCAGTACCTCAACCTCTTCCTTTTAGTCCTAGGGGACAGCAATGGAGGGGAGGTTCCTTTTGTTTCTACTCCTTTGGTAGATCGAGAGGGTCTGCCATTCACAGGGGCCAACGTAAGAGTACCCGTGGTGGTCGGGGAACTTGAGGTGCCAAAGCTGCTCGGGCAGTTGCCTCTTTGCCTTCAGGCTTTTCTGCCGTCTGTGCGGGGAAAGACTGTCCTGATTATGACTGACAACACAGTGGCCATGCATTACCTCAACAAAAAAGGGGGAGCAGGGTCACTCCCATTGTGCAGGGAGGCGATGCAGCTCTGGTTCTGGGCCATCCAACAGGAAATCCCGATCTCGGCAGTTCATCAAGCTGGAGACGAAAACGCGGCGGTGGCGGATGCTCTGAGCAGGCAGAGCGCGGTCTCTCACGAGTGGGAGTTGGCTCAGGAAGTCCTTTAGGAGACCTTCACCCTTTGGGGAACCCCTCAAGTGGATCTCTTTGCCACCAGCGTCAACCGGAAAGTGTGAGAGATTCTGCTCGCAGGAATTTCCCACGATAGGAGCCTTAAGGGACGCGTTCGTAGTGGAGTGGTCATTCCCACTGCTGTACACCTTTCCTCCAGTCCCCGTCATTCCTCAGGTGTTGCAGAGGTTACGGAGGTTCGGGTCCCACATGATCCTCATTGCTCCCTATTGGGCCTGGAGAGCGTGGTACCCCGACCTTCTCGACATGTACATATGCCCTCCATGCCGTCTTCCCTACCGAGATGATCTGCTCTCACGGCAGGGGGGGTCAGGTTCTCCATCCAGAGGTCAGGTCTCTCAACCTTCACGCTTGGTATCTGAAAGGTTGCAAAACTAGGATTGGGACCTCCCGGATGACGTGATGGAGACGATGCTTTCGGCCAGGCGGCCCGTAACGAAATCCCTCTACCGTTGCTGTTGGCAGAAGTTCTGCGACTGGTGCAGGGGCAGAATGTGGATCCCTTTCAATGTTTCATTCCTCTGGTGTTGTATTTTCTGCTTTTTTAGCCCAAAGGGGCCTTCAAGTCGGTACCATTAAGGGTTACCTGGCGGCGCTGTCCATATTTAAGCGCTCGTCTGAGGAGTGTTCTTACTTTAAGATTCCTTTGATCTCACAGTTTCTGAAACTTTTACAGGTCCCGGGTTGGGATTTGAATTTGGTATTAAAGTTTCTGATGGGAGCTCCGTTTGAGCCCTTACACTCTTGTCCTTTGTGACTGTTGTCTTTCAAGACTGTGTTTTTAGTTATGGTTACTTCCGTACGCAGAGTGAGTGAATTGCAGGCACTTTCTGCCAAGTCGCCCTTTGCTTTTTTCCATAAGGACAGGGTTGTCCTGCGGGTGCAACCTTCTTTTCTTCCGAAGGATGTGTCTGAATTTCATTTGAGCCAGAAGATGATTCTTCTGGCATTTTATCCTCCTCTGCATCCTGGGAAGGAAGAGGAGAAGCTCCATAGGTTGGATCCTACGAGAGCTTTGAGCTTTTATCTTTCACGGATGTCCTGGGTCAGAGTGGATGATCAGCTCTTTGTAGGTTATACTGGACACCGATTGGGTCAGGCTGTTTCCAAACAGACCTTGTCCAGTTGGATTATCCTAACTATCTCTGAGTGCTACCGTTTGGCGAGGAAGGACCCTCCGGTAGGATTACGGGCTCACTCCACTAGGGGTGTGGTTGCCTCTACTGCTCTCCAACGGGGGGGGTTCCTATTCAGAATATTTATGAAGCAGCCACATGTGCTTCTGTCCATACTTTTGTTAAACACTATACACTGGATTCCTTCCATGGGCAGGATTTGGCCTTTGATAAGGCAGTCCTCTATTCGGCCATTTGATTGGGTAATCTAAATTCTACATTCTAAATTCTTGCCCTCCTTCATAGTCTGGTACTGCTTTGGGAGTCTGTCATAGTTGTGGAATACGTTGGAGGACACAATCCCTTCGAGGAACAAGTTACTTACCAAACTGATAACGTTCTTTCGATGGGATGTTTCTCCGACGTATTCCACGTCACCCTCCCAGCCTGCCTCTGTGATTGCAGCTTCTGTTTCCGCAAGGCTGTAGGCAGTTATACTGGCAGCAGACTGGTGCCACACGTTCTGGGGGAAAAAACTAAAACTGAGGCAACGGGCGCCCTGCGTCCTGTATATAACATCCGGTGACGTCGGCCCTCGACATCGGCCCTCGAGGGACATCGGCTCGACGCCATCGACACAAGACGTTCTCTGCCGAAAAGTTTCCGAAGTGCACATCTGTGGACATTACATGTCATAGATGTGGAATACATTAGAGGAACATCCCATCGAAAGAATGTTACCAGTTTGGTAAGTAACTTGTTCATCTATTCAAAGACAAAGAACCCTCAACAGATAATCACAGAAAGGGTTGATGACCCTACCCTGGGAAAAGTGAAGAATAAATATTGAAAATAGAACTAAAGAAGAAGGTAACCAACAAATAACGGACACTGACAAGAGAAGAGATATCGGATTGAACCAAGGAAACCACATGTTGAGAAGAAAAGAGTAATGAAGAGCTAAAAGAACTGTGTGAACTAATAAAAGAAGTCACAAAGAAAGATTTGAAGATTAGTTATTGAATATCATTTTGCAAGGAGCAGGACCCCAGCAGAAGGGAACCCTTCTCCTGTCCTTGGTTGTTAAGATAGTGGCAGGGTCAGTTAGTTAGTTTTGGACAGCGCACACATTATTTTAAGACATTCACTAATGAGTGCCTTAGTTTGTTAGGTAGGGAATACCCCATAGAAATAAGGAGAGCACAGTGTTAACCTTTTTCTTTAATAAATGCACATTAAGAAATGTCTAACAACAGTCTGGGCCTCATTACGAGTCCGGCGGTAACCGAGCTGGAAAAACCGCCTGTTTACCGCCAGACTCGTATTACCATTCCACCTCATTGACGGAGCAAGTGTTTCCATTTCTGCCTGCAGGCGGGTGGTGTTAAACCCACCAGGTCAGACCTGGCGGGAGTGACACCTCCTGCCAGATCTTGACTTCTTAAAGGGACAGTAAACTCCACAGAGGCAACGAAATTCAAACAGTCTAATGGTTTTCTTTGTTGTAATGCGGACCTTTAGCTAAACAGCTACTTTTACTGAGTGCTCTCAAGTTCCCTCTGTAGGGAATTCCACTCCAAATGATCAGAGAATTTTCCCTTGAGTTGTTTGTCCTGTTAGTGATACAATGTTGTCATTTGATTGTTTATGGGCCGTTTTTTCACTTGCTTGTGAAACAATCATGGCAATTGGTTGCTATTCATTTATGTAGAATATGGGAAAATACTGAGACCTTGCAATTCCCTCCCCAATATCTATTAAATATCACTACATTTATATGCAATTCCGTTTTAATCTTCTTGGAACTCTAGATCAGTGGGTGCCTTATTTAAGGATAGAAAAGAAGAACAGAGGCTGCTGCTTATGCCAAATCCCCACGATCTTAACACCTTGAATACATTTTCTAATTAATTGTGATTCAACGCTCATTCTGAGGATAGGTATACAGTTTAGATTCTATAATCTGCAAGGATCAGGTTCAAGACCCTCTGCCTCTTCCACAAGGCTGTCTGGGGCCAGGGACCACACTGCATCTAACTTTCTCTTCCTAAGCATCTTCCTTCTCTAGTCCTCTGCCCATCCACCTGCAACTCTTTGATGGTCGGATGCTTCTCCAGGCAGAGAGAGGGGGGGTAGATCTGTCCTCGGCTGGAACAGCCTCCCTGCCTCTCTCAAACTTGAGCAGGAACAACTGAGGTTCCGGTGGCAACTCCTTCCTATTTGCTTCTGCTTTCACTCTCCCTCTCCCTTGCTGATGCTCATGTCTGCTGCGTAACTGGTTACCTGGCCTCCCACTCAACCTGCATTACCAGGCTCCTGCATGACCAGTAGCCTTGCACTGCCTCTGTGCCTCCCAACCACTGAGCCACTACCCTGGCAGCACTTACTCTTCCCATTGCAATCCCCCCCCCACCTGGCACGTTTCCCCTTCCCTCCCCCTCGCACTTGCACAATCTGAATGACGCAAGGCCTAGTAAGATTGTTTGTTTTGTCCTCCTTCTGTCTTCCCTTCCTTTTCTTGTTGCACCTAGAAACGCTTGTGTACAGTCACGTTATAAATCACTTATCATATCATAACCTGAGTCGTTCTGGCAACGTTTGATGGAGGGTTCACAGATTTCACTGCTCTTGACTTTGATTCAATGCCTCATATCCACCACGTGTTATTAGAATTGGTGTATTTTAACTGATGAAATAATGAAGTTGCAGGAACAAATTGAGAATAGTATATTTGTTCTATTTATGTAACGCTCACCTGATTCCCACGGAGGCGCGGGTCTTGGCAGGAAGGTGTCCGTAACACGAAACGTGATGTGCAGGATTCGGTTGGCTTCTGGGGTCGAACCTCTCCGCACTGTGTGTCGAACTCGAAGGGTGAGGTTTCTGCAGGTGAAATAATATGGGGATTAAAGGTCTGGGTGGTCGAATGTCCCTATCTCTCTCCTCCCAGCTTGTCTGTTGAACCCCCCTCCCAGGTCAACTTGCTCACCTTAGATAGGTGAATGCTGGGCTCTCCATCTGCGTCTAGTGCAGGGTGCCGTTGCCAGTTCCTTCACTGGTGAAACGTTAGCCTCTTGACTTCAGAGGATGAGTACCGTCGTTGTCTGCACGACCGGTAAGTTTCTGGACACCTTTAGTCTGTAAGTATGGCAAGTGCTCTTACTGTCTCTTTCTTTGTCTTTGCAGGCGACGATGCAGAAAGAAGAAATCCGGAAATCGCCACGTGCCGGTGAGTGTAACACTGCTGCTGTCTATGCAGGTGAAGATGCAGCGTGAAGAATCCGAAATGCACAGCGTGCTGGTAAGTAGAATAATGCTGTTTATCTTTGTGCAGATGCAGCGTGAAGAATCCGGAATGCACGGCGTGCCGGTAAGTAAAATAATGCTGTTTGTCTTTGTGCAGATGCAGGGTGAAGAATCCGGAATGCACGGCGTGCCGGTAAGTAAAAATAATGCTGTTTGTCTTTGCAGGCGAAGGTGCAGCGTGAGACACGGCCGCTGCGGAGGGATCAGGTAAGCAAACACTGCGTGTGAAAGTTCGTTCTGCTAACCTGTTGTTTCTGATCTTTTGCAGGTGCTGATGTTGCTCGGGTACCGGAATGGTGAGTATAATTCTTGCAGGTTCAGGATCCAAAGAAGAAAAGCTGGAGCGGACTCGGTGAGCGTTCTGCTGCAGATGCAGAATAACGCGAAGCACGTTTCCTCAATCGGGTGTGGTTTAAATAGCCTTGGAGTGATGAGGCATCTCCTTCCACGGCCCCGCCTAGGTAAGAAAAGAGTTCCTGCTTCCAGAAGAGTTCCAGTGGAGTGGGGCTGCCCCACCCAGGTAAGAAAAGTAGTCCCAGTTCACCGAGGACTTTTAAGAGTCTGGCAAGTCAGCAGCATGGTCTGCCGCAGGTAAGTCCACCCAAGCATCTTCACACCTATGATGAGCCCGGCGCTTCCAGTGCCGGGACCAAGGCTTCTGATGAGCCTGGTGCCACCGGCGCCAGGACAAGGTCCAAAAGGTCCCTGTGGGGACCGGCTGGTGCCTAGGATCAGGGTTAGGGGCCTGCTTCCAAGGACGTTGGACTGATCCTGACTCCTTGGAAGCAGTGATCATGACAGTATCCCCCCTCAAGGCCCCTCCTAAGTGTGTCTTCTCCGGGGGCTTTGGCTTGTCGGGGTGATTCAGATGGAATCTCTTGACCAGACGAGGTGCGTGGACGTGCTCTGAGGGTTCCCAAGACCTTTCCTGGGGACCGTATCCTTTCCAATCAACCAGATAGTATAATTTAGACCTGGAAATTTTGGAGTCTAGGATGTTTTTCACTTCAAATTCGAGTTCTCCGTCTACCAAAACGGGTTCCGGGAGTTCAGTCAATCGGGTTTCTGGTTGTACTGGTTTTAATAAGGAGACATGGAATACTGGATGTATTTTCATATGCGTAGGCAATTCCAATTTGGCAGCCACCGGATTAATTATGGCAGATATGAGGTAGGGCCCCAGGTATCTCGGGATGAAAGTGCGGGGTCCTTTTAAAGGCAGGTGCTTAGTGGATAACCAGACTTGATTTCCAACAGCGTAGTGAGGGGCCTCTTTACTTTGCCGATCGGCTGCCTTTTTGAATTGAGCTTTAGCTCTTTGCAGATGGGCAGTGGCTTCCTTAAAAGCACAGGTGATCTCCGAATGCAAGTGATCCACAGCAGGTGCTTCAATTTCTTGGGGAGGGTCCAGGTTGGAGGTTCTAGGATGGTGTCCATATAACAAGAAAAAAGGAGTCTTCCCGGTTCCAGAATGAGTCGAATTGTTATACGCGTATTCCGTGATCCAAAGAATGTCCTTCCAGGGGTTTTCTGTTTGTTGGAGCATGCAGCGTAGATATTGTTCTAGTGTCTGGTTTGTTCTTTCGGTTTGTCCGTCAGTTTGGGGATGGTGACTGGTCGAAAGTCTTACATCAACTTGGGCTAGACGACAGCAACTGCGCCAGAAGTGGGAGATGAATTGGCTTCCCCTATCGGAGACTAAAACCGAAGGAAAACCGTGTAAGCGAACAATGTTTGCCAAGAATTCCCGGGCCAATACTGAGGCTGAAGGCAGACCCTTCAAGGGTATGAAGTGAGCCATTTTCGAGAATAGATCCACGACTACTAAGATGGTAGTATATCCCAAGCATGGAGGTAGGTCCGTGATAAAATCCATGGACAGGGTATGCCATGGACATGGAGGGATGTCAAGTGGCTGTAATAGGCCGGCTGGTCTTTGCTTTTGACTTTTGTTCTGGGCACACACACCGCAGGAGATTACAAAGTCTCTAATATCCCTTTTCCACGATGGCCACCAGAAATGTCTTTTAATCTTTTCCATGGATTTGGTAATACCAGGGTGCCCCTCCATTAGAGAGTCATGATAACCGGAGATTACTTGTTTTTGTAGTTTCTCACAGGGCAAGTGCAATCGTCCTCGGAAATATGGTAGGTCTTGATCTACTGAGAAATCTTTTCCCTTTAATTGCCAGTCCTGCAAATCGGTCGGAGTTAGGAGCGATTTCACCGTGGTCTTGATGTCTTCAAAAGATTGAGTGCTGACCAAACCCAAAATCCTTTGTTCTGGGATTATGGGTATTGGATCTGGATTGATCAAATGTTCATCTACTCCCATCCGGGAGAGGGCATCCGCTTTTCCGTTCTTACTGCCTGGTCGATAAGTAATTATAAAGTCAAATTCTGCTAGAAACAGAGCCCAACGAAGTTGTCTGGAAGACTGAGCTTTGGCTGTCTTTAGGTATTGTAAATTGCGGTGATCAGTCATTACGGTGACTGTGTGTCTGGCTCCTAGAAGATAATGCCGCCAAGCTTTAAAGGCCGATCTGATGGCCAAAAGTTCCTTGTCTGTAATTGAATAGTTGATCTCAGGAGGCGAAAACTTGCGGGACCAAAAGGCAACCGGATGTAGTTGGTTTGTGACCGAATCCCTTTGTGATAACACTGCACCCATAGCAAGACTAGAAGCATCCGTTTCCATGATGTAAGGTAGTTCTGGGCGAGGGTGTTTTAAAACAGGTGCAGAGATGAATTTAGCTTTTAAGTCTTGAAAAGCTTGTTCCGCTTCAGAAGACCACTCAAAACGCTTGTTCTTTTTCAACAGAGCGGTGATGGGCTGGACTATCCGGGAAAATTCAGGAATGAATCTGCGGTAAAAGTTAGCGAATCCTAACATGCTTTGAACTCCTTTTACAGAGGTTGGTGATGGCCACTTGATAATTGCATCAACTTTCTTTGAATCCATATGGACTCCGTTAGGTGACAGTATGAATCCCAGGAACTCGACTTCCGTTGCGTTGAAGACGCATTTCTCAAGCTTAGCAAAAAGACTATTTTGACGCAATCTCTCGAGAACCTTTTTAACATGTCTCTGATGTTCTTCTTCAGATGATGAATAGACGAGGATGTCGTCAATGTAGACAACTACACATACGTCAATGAGTTCTCTGAGGACATCGTTCATAAAATATTGGAAAGCAGCAGGAGCATTACACAGTCCAAAGGGCATCACTTGATATTCGAATAGCCCGTACTTGGTGCGGAAGGCCGTTTTCCATTCATCGCCCTCTTTGATCCGTACCAAGTGGTAGGCTCCTCTGAGATCCAGCTTTGTGTATATACAGGCATCTTTGACTTGGTCCAGGAGTTCAGGGATCAAAGGTAACGGGTATCTGTTTTTAATAGTGATCTGATTCAGGGAGCGGTAATCTATGCAAGTCCTAAGGTCTCCTTCCTTTTTCGGAACGAAGAACAAAGCCGATGAAGCTGGAGATTTTGAAGGACGGATGAACCCGTTAGCTAGGTATTGGTCCAGGTACTGTCTGAGGTGAACGTTCTCTGGCTCGGTGAGGGCATAGATCCTGCTGCAAGGAGGGGTTGTTCCAGGTATCAGATCTATTTGACAGTCGTAAGACCTATGAGGAGGTATGGTGTTAGCTTGATCCTTCTGGAAGACGTCTTGGAACTCCTGGTATTCGGGAGGCAATTTGAGAATCTCCTCAGAAGAGATCGTCGCCAGTGAAACATCAGGTCGAGGATAACAAGTGGTAGAACACTCTGGAAACTGAACCGTTTTTGCTCGCCAATCAATCTGAGGGTTGTGCTTCTCTAACCAAGGGATTCCCAGAATGATCTGGAACTGAGGGGCCTTGATTACATCGAACACTATTCTCTCCTGATGTCCGTTATGACTCAACAGCGTCACTTCTTAGGTGGCATGCGTTACTGGTCCGGAGGCTATCTCCGTGCCATCCACAGTAGTGATGACGTCTTTTACTGCCTTAGGGACAAGGGGTAGATTCATCCTTGATACCATTTCACGGTCCACATAGTTACCGATTGCTCCGCTGTCAATGTAAGCTTCAATTGCATGCAAACGATCCGGACGTTCAGGACTAATGAGGACCATGGGTATCACGAAATGCGAGGTCACGGGACAGATCTTAACGCTTGGCAAGAGGACCTCTACTCTTGTCGGGCGAGGTCGTTTCCCTGCTCAGGACTTGTGGTACAGGTATCAGCGGCTCCTACAGTCTTCTTAGCTGGTTTCACGGGACAGTCCCGAAGAAAGTGTCCTGAATTACCGCAATAGAGGCATAATTGCAGCTTCCTTCTTCTTTCCCGCTCTTTCTGGGTTAAAGGTCCTCTCATGCCCCCTATTTGCATGGGTTCCGCAGTATCAGCTCCCTTATTCGAGGTCTGTGGTTTGGTAAACACTCGGGTATCAAATCTGGAACGATCTGCCTTCCTGTTCTGTAGTCTATGGTCTAGTTGGACAACCAAGTCAATATAGTCTGAACATTCTTGTGGAGGATTCACAACCTGCGCTAGCACATCCTTGAGCTCTCCACGCAGGCCTCTGTAAAAAAGCGTTATTCTCTTGTCCTCGGGCCATTGTGTTTCCACTATGAGTCTGTTGAAAGAGGCTATATAAGCCAAGAGGTCTTGGTTACCCTGTCGTAATGAGAGAAGTTCATTGTCCAAGGCCTGCCCTTGTGCATGTCTTGCGAACAGTTTCTCCATGCTGGACTGGAAGGCTTGAAAATCGTGTAAAACCGGATCATCCTGGGTGACTAAAGGGATCGACCAATCTGCAGCACTGCCACTGAGATAGGAAAGCACGAAAGCTACCTTGGCCTGGTCCGTTGGGAATGCAGCTGGTCGACACAAGAAATGCAGGCGGCACTGGTTGATGAACACTGCGAATTTCTTTGGATCACCAGCAAAGCGTTCGGGCGGAGCCAAGGGCACATTACCGGGCAGATTGATTTGCACTGGGTTTGAAGCTGATGCAGAAGGATAACTCCCTCCTGGAACGGGCAAAGGTGTCTGTCCTGCCTGAGTTTGTAACAACTGCCTAGCAAGGTCCTCGGTTCGCTCCTTAGAAATTATCAGTTCTCTTCTTAGGGAGCTTGTTTCCTGGCGAGCTGCATGTACTTCTGCTCTTAATTCCCCAAGCAACTGGGCTAGTTGATCGGTATCTGAAGTTTCCATTGCGCCTGGGTAGGAGTTTAGTGGTGGGCTTCGCGTTCTGTAACGCTCACCTGATTCCCACGGAGGCGCGGGTCTTGGCAGGAAGGTGTCCGTAACACGAAACGTGATGTGCAGGATTCGGTTGGCTTCTGGGGTCGAACCTCTCCGCACTGTGTGTCGAACTCGAAGGGTGAGGTTTCTGCAGGTGAAATAATATGGGGATTAAAGGTCTGGGTGGTCGAATGTCCCTATCTCTCTCCTCCCAGCTTGTCTGTTGAACCCCCCTCCCAGGTCAACTTGCTCACCTTAGATAGGTGAATGCTGGGCTCTCCATCTGCGTCTAGTGCAGGGTGCCGTTGCCAGTTCCTTCACTGGTGAAACGTTAGCCTCTTGACTTCAGAGGATGAGTACCGTCGTTGTCTGCACGACCGGTAAGTTTCTGGACACCTTTAGTCTGTAAGTATGGCAAGCGCTCTTACTGTCTCTTTCTTTGTCTTTGCAGGCGACGATGCAGAAAGAAGAAATCCGGAAATCGCCACGTGCCGGTGAGTGTAACACTGCTGCTGTCTATGCAGGTGAAGATGCAGCGTGAAGAATCCGAAATGCACAGCGTGCTGGTAAGTAGAATAATGCTGTTTATCTTTGTGCAGATGCAGCGTGAAGAATCCGGAATGCACGGCGTGCCGGTAAGTAAAATAATGCTGTTTGTCTTTGTGCAGATGCAGGGTGAAGAATCCGGAATGCACGGCGTGCCGGTAAGTAAAAATAATGCTGTTTGTCTTTGCAGGCGAAGGTGCAGCGTGAGACGCGGCCGCTGCCGAGGGATCAGGTAAGCAAACACTGCGTGTGACAGTTCGTTCTGCTAACCTGTTGTTTCTGATCTTTTGCAGGTGCTGATGTTGCTCGGGTACCGGAATGGTGAGTATAATTCTTGCAGGTTCAGGATCCAAAGAAGAAAAGCTGGAGCGGACTCGGTGAGCGTTCTGCTGCAGATGCAGAATAACGCGAAGCACGTTTCCTCAATCGGGTGTGGTTTAAATAGCCTTGGAGTGATGAGGCGTCTCCTTCCACGGCCCCGCCTAGGCAAGAAAAGAGTTCCTGCTTCCAGAAGAGTTCCAGTGGAGTGGGGCTGCCCCACCCAGGTAAGAAAAGTAGTCCCAGTTCACCGAGGACTTTTAAGAGTCTGGCAAGTCAGCAGCATGGTCTGCCGCAGGTAAGTCCACCCAAGCATCTTCACACCTATGATGAGCCCGGCGCTTCCAGTGCCGGGACCAAGGCTTCTGATGAGCCTGGTGCCACCGGCGCCAGGACAAGGTCCAAAAGGTCCCTGTGCGGACCGGCTGGTGCCTAGGATCAGGGTTAGGGGCCTGCTTCCAAGGACGTTGGACTGATCCTGACTCCTTGGAAGCAGTGATCATGACAATTTATTTGTAGATTCATATGGGAATTATTTTGAATTATGTATGTCGGTGTTAGGCAGAAACCTGTGCAGTTCCCTTAGGGACCCTGCAAAAGATTTAAGACTACAGGTGTTTGGCAGTAAACCCACTTGGTAGCAGTCTGCACCACACAGATTCACTTGGTAGCTGTGGCTGAGCAGTCAGACTTCCCTCAAGAAGAGTTAGGTAGTATATAGAGTATACACAATAGGTACAGAGATAGAGTAGTACAAGCAAACACTGACCAGAGCTTTGGTGTAAAAGTATATAATTATTTATTTAAAGACACTTGTAAATTACACTAGCATAAAGAGAAAAGTAAATTCAGCACACAGTCACTATTATATATATAAAACCTTAATTACTTATTAGACAGGTCTTAGTGAGAAACACCACTTATTTTCAGACAGAGGTGAGCGCTTAACGTAAGATGCACTCTAATAAGTTATTAAAAAAGGAGGGAAAAAGGCAGAGTTATGGAAGCACACACATTTCAGTACTTTTAAAAGAACCACAGTAAGGCAGGATAGGCAGAGTTCTACTGGAGAGCAAGGAAGTCAATTGCAAGGCCCAGCTCTTGGAGAGAGCAAGCAGAAGGGGTCCAGGTTCACACAGTGGGGTTATGCCCAAAAGAGTCTTGTAGATAGTTCGCACAAAAAGTATGAAGTTAAAGTCAGGAAAAGTTAGCTAGGTTGTCCCAGGCCAGCCCAGGTTAGAAAGTCGAGGCTTTACTGTCACCCCGAACGATCTGTCGCAAGGGAAGCCAGGCGGGACACAGTACCTTAAGTGTGAAGGAAGCTCCAGCGGGGGCAGTTGTTCCTGGCAGCGGGTGCAAGTCGGTGTTTCGTCCAGAGGAAGAGGAGGTCTCGCCTTGGAGGAAAGATGAAGGTCGTTGCGCTGCCAGGGAAGAAACCAGCTGCGGAGTTCTTTCGGTTAAAAGGTACTACCCTTCTCTTCGTGGTAGTGGTAAGCCGTGGTATTCCGCTTGGCACGGGCAAGGCGGCCACGAGATGCTCTAGGAAGGTGAAAAGAAGGCAAAACTGGTTATCCCCACCAGTCAAAGGAAGAAGACTCTCCGGACTGGAGATCTCCTCTGTCGTCGGGAAAAGTGGTGAGACGGTTCAGCAGGGCTCCACCAGTGGTGTCGTTGTTGCAGGTCGGCTCAGCTTCTCCCTCCTCGGATTCTTAGGTCCTGTGGCAACTTCTGAAGTTCCAGTCCCCAAAGCCCTGCTTTTATGCAGCACGCCCACTTGGGCCAATCACACAAGAGTGCGACTTGAGTTGCCAAGGCAACTCAGTCCAGGGTGCCTAAACCCCCTCCGAAACCCCCTGTGGTACCCAGACAGAGTGGCACCACTTTTGGAGGCTTCTGTGGAGAAGCCCGCCAAAAAGTGGAACAAAGGGCTCGACTTGGGTTGGAGTCACAGAAGAGAACACAAACGCCATTTTAGAATCGAGTTCTGGCAAAAAAAAACCAACCGGTGAATTAATATTAAATAAATAAACCGGCGGTATGTTCGAGGCTATAAGAATTAAATAATTAAAATTGGTAGCCTCGAACAATGGGAAAATCCCATAGAGATATATTTGCGGTCGAATATAAAAAGTAGTATCCACTGCCACCAGCCAAAACTCGATCAGGGGGGGCGGAGACGTGCCCCCTCGAACAACAGACCCCGGGGCAATCGAATTTCCCCAACCAGTACGTCCACAATATGATGGTTTGTACTGGTTTCTGTTCATAATTTGGTACTAGCAAAGCCAATGGTGACTTTACATGCCCTGGGAGACAGTAGTCAGTCCCAGGGTATGGAGTCGATGTTGGGGGGTCGCTACGACACCCCTGGGTTACGGCACGGAGGGTGCTGTGTGTAACCCACATCAAAAACACATGAGACCCTATGGAGTAAAAGACCCCATAGCCCATAAAACACATGGAAAGATAAAGGAACACCTCAAATCATGTCTAAGAGTGGGAGTAAAAGAGTCTCACTCTTAGCAGGAGAAAAAATAAACCCCAAAAATCCAGCAGAGCTGCTGGGGGACTCACTAGGTTTGGGAAATTAGCCTTTACAGAGAATTCTCCCTAACAGTCGGAATTGTTTTATTTATGTGTTTATGTGCGCCTTAATGTACTTAAGAAAATGGCATCAAATTGGTTGTGAAAAGTTATCAAACTAAAACACACAAAAAGTGTTGTATACTGGCAGAATTTTAATTTGTGAGTGATCCAAAGTTGCATGTTCATTCAAGGCAATACTTGCTTTTTCACACAGAAGAGTTAGGCACTCCTCTAAATGATTTACCTGCATAATTCCCATAAACCAAGTAGGGATTGGAGTTGTGTCCTTCCCAGTCCCTTAGAGGGAGGACAGTGATTTCCGAGATGGCAGACAGGCCAATTAAAGGCCATCCCAGGGGTGGATCTGTAGGGCTATTCAAATGCATTGTGCTCAGAGGAAGGGTCACCAGGGAGGCGTATTGCAGAAAAAAAAGCAGGGGAAAGAAGCTCCTGTGAAGATCTTGGGTGCAAAGAGCAGGATGTGAGATTCACGCACCACTTGGAGTACCAGGGTTCGAGAGGAGATCAAGCTAGTTGGGTAGTGATGCAGACCACAGAGCAAGCCAGAGTTGCACATGATCTGGGACCTGGGATCCAAAAGAGGGGACAAGACTGGAGACTGCAGAGTTGAGCAGAGATCCAAAAGAGCGGGGGAAGATCACGACCACACAGTGGACCGGAGGCCCAAGAGGTAGGGGAGGGATTGAGATTGCCTAGTGGAACAGCATCCCAATAGGCTGGGAGAAAAGGCCTGTTAAATAACATACAGACGCAAGTGGGTGCATAGTGGTGGCTAAAGAGTTAACCTCTGGGAGCATTAGAAATTAAACACCAGGAGGTGAAGACATTAGGTTCATGTCAAATGGGATTAATAGATGTTTATTGGTAGTAGAGAGTTAAGCATCAAAAGCTGGAAAAAGGCAGAGGTTCATGGAGCTGCCCACAGGGGTGAAGAGGAGGAGAGTCTTGCCGTGTGGCAGAACAGGGAGTGCCCAAATGTGTGAAGGAGTTGAAAAGGGCAGGAGACTGTAGAAGGGGAATCTGTGGAAACAGAAACGTGCCCAAAGAGGTGAAAAGGGTGGGGAGGTTGAGACGGATGGAAGTGAACTCTTAGAGAGGGCTAATTTCCCACAGTGTCAAATAAATAGAAGACTGTGAAAGTGAGCAAAAAGGAGGGGCTCAAAGGCATGAAAAAGAAAGCAGCACAGTAAAATGGAAGTGAAATGTAACCAGCTCATTGCAGAGCCCACCAGGGAGGTAGTAAGGAGGAGGGAAAAGACCGGCCTGCAGGAACAGGGCTGAAGAGATCAGAGGACACCGAGGGTTCGGCCTGGAGGCCTGAACATCTGTGGTAAGGAATAAGCTCAATGTGGTAAGCACGCCACCCTCTTATCTGACCCCTTCTACTGAGTCACAAAAGCAGTATGGAAAGCCACTGCAGCATCTGCCTCAGCTGTTACCACTTCCTTAAGAAGCACCAAAGAAGAACAGAGAAGAAGTGTTGGGGTCCGCATGTACCTGAGACAGCGGAACAGAGAAAAACGAAGGGTTTGGGAACCCCATAAACCTGCAACTTTGCACTAACGGGCTTAAAGAGAAAGTGTCTTGTGATGGAACCAGACTTGAGGGAGGAGACCATTTTATGTCGATTCCGCCTAACCTGAGCTATTTAGGAAAGTCAAAAGTGAGGTTGTAGGAACCCCTTAACAGTAGGGGTAGATTGAAGAAACCTTCAGAACATTTAGTTAGTTAGTATCTTTATTTGATCCTGACATTTTGGTTAGGTGATCCCTCCCTGTTTGTTATTTTGACCAAACGCTGTACAAACCCCCAATAAATGCATTTTATTTATTAGTATGGCGCTGGGAACCCACTGGCATCTGGGCACACAATTACACAGTAAGACAAACAGAAAAGACAAGACAGATGCCGTACTGATAATATAATTCTGAGCAGAGCGGTTTAGCGGAAAAGGAATGCTTTTAGGGATTTTTGAAAGAGCTTAAAGTTAGATTTGTGTTGAATGTTCACAGGGAGGGAGTTCCTTAGCTGGGAAGCCTGGTTGGGGAAAGATTTGCCCAAACCATTTAGGCGTTTGATCCTCAAGCGTCCAACCATAGCCATGCTAGATGATGGTAAATTTCTACTAGGCTTGTATCTGGACAGGTAGTATTTTAGGTACACTGGCGCTTTCACATGTAGACATTTGTGGATGAGCGAGGCGAATTTAAACTGAACCCGTGAGGATACCAGCAGCCAGTGCAAGGCATGTGTACTGGTTGAGATGTTCCGCTGTGAAATTCCCTTGATGACGGACGTTTTGAATGATTTGAAGCTTTTGCAGACTGCTTTTGTTGGCGCCTATAAGTAAAGCATTACCATAGTCTACCTGGGAGAGAATGATAGCCTGTGCTATTGTAATGCAGTTGGCTTCTGAGATGAAGGGTCTGATGTTTTTCAGTAATCTAAGATAGTGTTAGCAGTTCCTGGAAGTCTGATTTGTCTGTGTTTCTACACTAAGCGAAGATTCAAGGGAAATGCCTTTACTCTCCCTACCACAGGGATGTCACAGTCCTTAATTTTAAAGATGGGTCAGGTAGTAATGAGTTTAGCCCTAGCTCAGGGACATCCAAAGATCATCCGCTCAGTCGGTAAAGATGCTTGATTCAGTGTCCACTGATCCTTTTCTAGTGGGTGTAACATCAATGGGCTATAGGGGACTAGAATTAATACTCAGTACTAGTTAAAGGTGTCGGGATGGGTTAACCTGAGGTATCTCAAGGGCATAATTATTGGAATGTGGTCTTCAAAATTATTCAAAGTCCCAAAGACATAGTACCCCGAGTACTTCTTTGCTCACATTCTTTCTCGGTAATAAATGCAGTCTGCTTCTTTGTTTACACAAAGTCTCTGGGATATAGCATGCAGATTGCTTCTTGATAGACTACGTCTGCTCACTTCTCTTTCTCCTAATCTGGATCTAGTTCCCAGCAAGCGCTTGCATTGCTCTGTCTAGTTGTCCCCGCTGTCTGAGATATAGCCATCAGCAGGCTATCCAGTTTCTTTTACAATCTGATCCCTTCCAGTCACTGGGCTATGATCTCAATATGTTCTAGTTCTCTCTCTCAAGCTGGAATGCTGCAGCCCATCAACCTTCTTGTGTTATTGGTCTGGTATCTCTCAATGCCTGTATTATAGCTCCAAGGAAACTCTTGGCTTTGGCTCTCTCGAGCAGCATCACTGCATCCAGCAACCCCTGATGTTCTTGGTCTGGTCTCTACCAGCGACTGGGTTAACTCTCAGCAAGCTCTTGGGTTTCTCTGTGGCTCCTTCTCTCTGCCTTCATTTATGTAGTCTGCTCTGAGACAGACCCCGCAAGACTGTGTGAATTTACATTGTTTTTGATTGTCCTGATTGCTCAATTGTTGTGGTTGATTAACTTCTTGCTTCTCTTATAGTGACTGGTTATTCTCTCCATTTCTTGTTTCTTTCACAGGTGTTCTGTGACCTTGCCCAATGTTTTCCACTTGTCCCAAATCAGTATTTCCCTGTTGGTACTTAGGTTTGATTATTTCTGGGTAGGTGGCAGCAGAGGGTTTAAAGAACCCCTCTGCCATTTTGAAGTAAAACTGAACAGTAGTAAATGCGTCTCGCTCTGTGACACAGTGCGGTATAATCCTCCCTAAATTTGTGTCACTCTGCAAAAGCTCAGGTGGAAGGTAAGGACCTTCAAGGGACTGCTGGGAGCAAGCGCAAGGCGATGGTCATGCTCTTGGGCAAGACTGATGACTTCTCTGTGAACTGCAGCAGTCCCTTGAAGGGTTCTTCTTTGAGGGTCATCATTTCCATCCAAAACCATTGTGGCAAGCTACTCTTTTGGAAATCCAAATAAAGAAATTATTCCACCTACCTGGGGGGTGTGGGTTTTGGATTTGCTCAGTGTTTACCTCCTGTAATCTTAACAAGCGATAGACGTGGTATATGGGAATGGGTCTGGAGAATCACCCTCTATACCACCTCCTTGTACCTTCACACAGTGGGTGAGAATCCTTCGTCCTCAGAGTCACTCTGAACACCAAAGCTGTGTATAGAAGGAGCAAAGTACCCCACCTCAACTACTTCACCCATATTGCCTATATGTTGGGAACCAGAATGTGAGACACGAGCAAAGCCATTGAACATACAGATACCGAGGAGAGTCCTGGAAGCAAGGTTCCCATTGAGAAAGCCATACCTGCATACGTGACAGTATAATGGCCATTTGAATGAAATCCGAGAAGAAACAGGACAGCTGAGTGGAAGAGTAGATTGGTGACATCACATTAATCCAGACTAACGTACATAGAAGAGATGCAGAGACAAGAGAATGAAGATAGACTATAAGGTATCAAGAAAGTATCATAGATAAGTGACATCTTGGGATCAAGATGAAGAGGCTTATTCTACAGAAACTATGAAGAAATCAAGTTATTTTAAAAGTGTACAGATGCAAAGAATCGCAAGCAGACAAATTATTCTTGAGGCTAGCTTTATAGTGAATAGATTGTGGCAAGCGCCAACGTATACATACATACATAGGAATAGATGAAGTAAGTAAAGAATGGATGTTTCCACTACGTATTATAGCAGAGCTGGACCAGAGAAGGAAGGCCTCTTTTCCAGTATGTCGTAGTTAAAAACAAGTGAATGAATTAACAGGAGTGAAACTCAGAAAGGCAAGGGTGGACCAGCCCCAAGAAGCCAAGGTCTTATCTGGCTGGGGTGAGCAGACATTGGATACATTGTGTGAAAGAATGAAACTCCTGTTCAGAAGACATGGGCATAAACAAGGAAGACGTCAGAGGTCTATTAGAAAATAGTATTTTAATTGCACTATAGCTCGATTTTGTGGTCTTCAGTCACATGGAAGGATGAAGTTGGGCGAACATGATGGTCACAACTACGCATGAGGGCAGAGTGTGCCTTCACTCCCCTGAATTCTCCAGAGCTAAGAACAGTCCCAAGGACAAGTTTAAAGTCCTAATTGACAGCAGACCACTGAGGTGATGATAGATGAATATGCAAATTGGTGGGAAGCTATGGTTAAGACTAGCTCACCAGCACCTGGATGCCCAGCCTTCGTGCTGCTAACGTAGGTGGAAAAGGACTGACAGAGGTTAAAATGCCAACCAGTTGTAGGGGGCCGCGTGATTAAGGGTCCTCTAGTTTGTGTAACCAATGGGATGTTGTGTATTTAGTGACTTCATAGTGACCTGTTTAAAGGGAAGGCTTAGTTACCCCACCTGATGTTAAGAGACCTACCACTTTTCTTCACTTTCTTAGACTAGTATGGATCGTATACTTAGAGGTTCCTGTAGACCCAATCACTTTCTCCAATAGGTTTTTGAAGTTTGCAAGTAGGATTACGTTAGTAAATACGTAGGTTGATGTCATCAATGATGACTTTCTGCTATAAAAGAATGCTTTTTTTCAAGATGCATTGAGAGACCTTACGCTGAGACATCCGTTGATGTCCATTGTACTCCCTGTTTTAGTTAATTGATATTAAACAGTTACTTTTTTGCCAACTACCTGAGTCGTTTCGATTATTGATGTTTGAGTAACTTCTGTATCCCCATCGATCTCAAGGGTATTGCTACCTCGTCTTAAAGGGCTGGGGTCTCCCAGTTCAGCTGGGATACGCACTCTGACTTGGTCACGCTAATAATCTACCATCATCTATGAAGATGACTCTCTTAATGAAACCTCCTCTCCTGTATGCTAATAGTTGGATACATTATCTCAAGCTTCCAATGGACTAATATGCAGAATGTGTAGACTTTAGTCTTGATATATGTATGTCAGTGACATTACTCCATGTTGGTGACATCACTCCCTGTGTGTGACATCACTTCCTGCACCCATCTTAATTTGGCCCAACCACTAGGTTAAAGGCCACATGAGAGTCCTCTGGGAGCGCCAAACAAGAGGACATCACCTCAACCCAGCAACACCTGGGGCAAAATCAGCGAGACCAACCACTAGGTGATCAGGTGGCGAGAAGGGGCGATGTATTATCCAAACTCCCTAGGTGTGTCCCAGTTAAGGGCAGAACAGTGAAGGGTGAAGACCAGCCGTTCACTACCCTCTTTGCCTACAAGCTTTTGCTTTTGACTTCCTGTTTCACATGTGTTTACCCCTAGCTTGCTCGTTTCTATGCTGTCTCTCCATACCACGTTACCCGCCTGTAATGCATTTGCTCCTGCTGCTTTGCCTGCTTACCTCTCCCTATGCTTTCTCCAATCACTCTATAACTTTCCTACCCCTATCATTAAACTTGTCTCAAAACCCACACTACTCCATACCTCTTGCACCTCCAACTTCAGACAAAGTCAACAAGCAAACCACACCTACCCTATCATCTATCCACCATGCCTCTCTTTCTCTGAAACTCAACGTCTCTACTCTTCCTTAACGCATCAGCTGAACATTGCACTCTGGAATGCTCCGTCTGTATGCAACAAAACTTCCTTTGTCACCAACTACTTTCATGCCAGCTCTCCTCCCCTAGATCTCCTTGCTGTCGCTGAAACCTGGATTTCTCCATCTGACACTGCCACCCTGGTGGCCCTATATACTCCAAATTATCCTTCACTTGCTCTCCTTGTTTCACTGGCTTAATTGGCTGAGGTGAAGGCGTCAGACACGTTCTCCCTTCCCGCTTCATGTACTCAAGAATCTGCAATGCCATGTCCTTTCGTAACTATTTGGAATTCCCCCTCTTTTATTCCTGCGTCTTATTTGGTTCATATCATCTCCATCTATCGCCCACCTGGTCTCACTGGACCATTCTTAGATGAACTCCTTCATTGTCTTTCCACTACACATGACCTCATTCTCTTGGGTGACTTTAACCTTCCCTCTCTAACCACTTTTCAGAAAACTGAACTTCAGTCTTTTCTTAGTGACCACAGACTCCACCCTTTGCATAACATACCAACCCACACCAACAATAACTCTTTGGATCTCTTATTCATCTCCTCATCCCTCTCAGCCACTAATACTACTATCACATATCCCTATCTGATAACTCTGTTTCCACCCTCTGACCACTCATCACCATTTGCTTCACCTATAACTAAAAGGAAATGTAAACCTTATGCAGTTCCTCCCTTTCTCTCTGACCTACAGTTCTCACTTTCCTCCTTCACACCTGATGCCTCTTCCACTATCACTGACTTCTCCAGCTTCCAATTCCCACTACATAACTAATTCTCCTCTCACGTCCCATGGGTAACTTTGACCCCCTAAGTCTCATCGTCTTCAGCTATGGGTCCGCTCATTCATACACTGACTCCACACAGATGTGCGTCGGCTTCTGCACGAATGGAGGCGTACTCACTCGCATGAGGCCCTGCAACTCTACTGCTATTCCCTTAACTCTCTCAAGTCCTCTCTTGATGGCGCAAATAGGAAATTCTACCGTGCCCTCATCAACTCACTCCACCCATCCTTGCTGGCTACAGGGCACTCTAAACTCTGTACTCACTCTGCTCACTGCCCTTAAACCTATGACTATTAACTCCACTTTCACAGCTAATGACCCAGCTGAATACTTAGCTACAAATATTTCCAAAATTAGAGACTCTCTCCTGACCTCCTCCTACATTCTACATCACGCCTACGTTGCCTCTATCTCCCACTTTAGCCACACTAATACTGAAGTCCAATCTCTACTGATAAAGGCTAATCCCTCTTGTGCCCCATCAGACCATCTTGCTTCTCAGCTAGTCAAGCCTATTGCCCCTTTAGTGGCCTCTCACCTCGCTGAACCCTTCAACCTGTCCTTTCCCTCTATTTTCAAAATGGGTGCCGTCATCCCTCCTAAAAAAGCAAGGGGCTGCCACCAAACCTTTACCCTGTGTCTCTCCTTCCACACTACTCTAAAGTGCTGGAAATCATTGTGCTAAACTCTTACCAATTTCTTAGACACCCAGAACCTTCAAGACCCCCTATTAACTGGTTTACGCTCCCGTCACTCCACGGAAACTGCTCTCATGAATGTCTCCAACTTAACAGTCACCGCTAAGCACTCCAACCTATCCTCTATACAATTCTTCTTGACCCGTCTGCTGCCTTTGACACTGTCAATCACTCTAATCTTCTTAATACTATGTCTCTTCTCGGGATTTGCAATCAAACCCTGCCTGGATTGAATCCTATTTAGCACCTGCCAATTCTGTCTCCTGGAGCAACACCTTTCATCTCACCTCTACCTGTTGGTGCTCCACAAGGCTCTGTCTTGGGTCCTTTCCCCTTTACATTCTGCACCTCTGCTCTTGGAGCCATAAAATCTTCCTTTTCGATCTCGTATCTTCGCTTCGCTGTCAACATCCTAGCCTTCTCTTTTCGTGCACTCTCCTCTGATCTATCAAAATTTCAATTAGTCTCTCTACCATTAAATATTGGATGGCTTCACACTCTGATGTGAAACTCTTCCAAAACCGAGATGCTCTTCTTTCCTGACAAATACTCTCTCTCATCTCCTCCCATGCCTATCCAGTTCCCACCTGACAATTTCCCCCTACTTCTCTTCAGCTAGAAACCTCAGCGTTATCTATGACTCTTCTCGCTCCTTCTCTACTTCCATTTCCAAAACTGCAACGACGGCTCGCCTCAACGTCCTAAATATTATGAAAATCAGGGACTTCTTCCCTTTCAACACTGCTAAGCATCTCTTAACCACTCTTGCCTTCCCTAAACTGGACTACTGGGCCAGAATCCTCTTTGTTCTCCCCAACTATGCTCTCTGGCTTTTCGCAAAGATCATTAACTTCACTATAAGGACTCTTTGAACTCTGTCATTTCACACCTAGTTCCTCTTACTGCAACCAGCAGGAAAGCGGACTATGAAAACATGGGCAGATTTAAATGTCTTCCCCCTAGTTCACAAATCTATCCACGGTAAGGCACCACTGTTAAGTTATGTTGGAAACATTTGTAGCGTGCAAGTTCACCCAAAGGCATCTTGGCGCTAGGATTGTCCAGGTCACAGCAAGGAATATCAGCTAAAAAAGAAGTGTTTTCAGAGCACTCCTAAACGAGAGATGGTTCTCCATGCACCTCAGACACTGGGTGAGGCAATTCCATAGTTTGGCGGCTGCGAACAAAAAGGCTCGATTTTCTGCCCCCCGTCCCACTCGGGAGAGATGAACTCTAGGAACGACCAACAAATTGGCCACACTCGAGCGGAGTCTATGAGCCGGAACATAGCGGCAGAATTTTTCCCTCAGATATTCAGCCCCATGTCCTGACACTGCTCGATGAACCAGGCAAAGGGATTTAAAGTTGATTCTCTGGACAACCGGAAGCCAGTCGAGATCATGCAGCACTGGACTAATGTGGGCTCCATACGGGGAGTTGGTTGCCACACGTGAAACAAGATTCTGCAGCAGTTGAAGTCGGTGGATTGACCCCAAAGTATGGGCCAGATAGATCGCATTGCAGTAGTCTACCCGTGATCAATGACGCTACCACCAGTGGTCTTAAGTGGGTCGGCAGGAACAGAAGTACCCTGCACAGAGTTCTGAACATAAGGTGACCCACCTTATAAACCACACTTATTTGCAGGGACATAGACAGTGAAGAAGAAAGAAGCAACCCAAGATTTTTGACAGTGATCACGGAAGTGGGGAGATCACCCAACGTGGAAGGCCAGAGTAAAGAAGACCATCGCCCAGATTCAGAGGGAGAACCGACCACCAGGACCTCCGTCTTCTCCCCATTAAGTTTCAACCAGTTTGCACTCATCCACTCCCCTACTGCTAAAAGATACTCCCGAAGGCCAGACGACTGCCCCTCCCGGTTCATCCGGACCAGGACCTGGGTGTCGTCGGCATACGAGTAGCAGCGAAACCCATAGGAACGGATGAGGTGGACCCGTGCTTGAACATAGATATTGAAAAGCATGGGGGTAAAGGCAGGGCCCTGGCAGACTCCACAAGTGAGATGTGCCAAAGACAGAAAAGGTGAGAGCAGAAGTGACTGACTCCTCTCAGAAAGGAAGGAAGTAAACCAAGAAGACTGTATCCATGATCCTCTGTCCAACTCTGTAAGTGTTCTCGTAATCTCTGCTTTGCCTCCTTGACTACCCTTGTGGCACCTCACCCTCTCTATGCTTCCACTTGCTTCCGCTCTTTCTCTCTTCTTGCTCCACTGACATGGAATTCACCTCCCACCCAACCCACCCAGAAATCTGAAAAAAGTCAGCTACGATTTTGTTCAAAGTCATATAGAGGCTAGGAGGTATGCTTTCAGAGTTATCCTCTTAACCTATCTCTCCTTTGCCTTTGTGCTAAGATGTTTCCCTCGCCTCTAACCTGTATCTGTCCCTCACTTTCTCTGCCTCCACTCTAACACTTCTTCCATCATGGTCACATCCCTAGCATACCTGCCGTACCACCTACCTGCTCTTAAAAAGGGTCTAATGTTGTTTCTTCTTAAATCGTAAATCCACCCATGTATTGTTCCCGGTAACTGTTCCATTTATTCCCCTCCACAAGCAGATGAGACTGTCACTCCAACTCACCCCTTTGTAAGTAGCTCACTGCTTCCGGTAAAATCTGATTTCTTATCTATTGTGCTTTCTTTTGTGATCAAAAGACCATTTGTCTTCCCTGTATATAAATAAATAAAAATATTTGGTTACTTGCATTCCACAGAATACATGTGATTGTGTGGACCTTTCTTCTGGTTGTAAGGACCCCTCTTCCCATCTCTAGCTTAGAGCTGCCATTTGAGTTTTAGGGTATTTGTTATGATCAAGCATCAGAATCCCTTGCTTCCTTGACATCCACGCCGAGAGATCTTATGCAGCTCCAGGTTTTGAAGCAGTAGGGCATGGCCGCATCTTACAGACTGATTGCCTTCATGGATTTTACTAATGTTTTAGCAACATTTTGCTTTTTTAATATTTGTATTCTAATTATAAGCCTGTTTTCATGACTCACTCTACCACGTACTGCGTAGGACATTCGGCAGACTCAATAGTGGATTGTATTTATCTCTTCCAGTGTTTTCATTGCAATGGTGTTTATGATTGCAAAGACATTTAATTATCTTGATTTTTAGTGTACAAACTCTCAATGGAATGGAAATGTGCTTCTATTGTTTACAGGTGCTGGAAAGACTACACTCCTTAACCACATCCTGACAGAACAACACAATAAAAGAATTGCAGTGATTCTGAATGAGTTTGGTGAAGGTACAAACATGCTTTCCTAATGTTTGGAATGTTTTTTTTAAAAGCTGAATGCCTGATTCCCGATTATACTGATTCTTTGTGTTTAGCACAATGCTACGGTGCTTTCTAGTTGGACTGTTAATATATGGAGCATTTTCAGGCTAGGTCTAGCCGCTAAGCTCCACTCGAAACTTCTATATGAATGGTTACGTTTCTTTAGTCTTCCTTTTGTGGGTTTGCGTATGTAATTATAAGGAGTTCTGCTTTTTAATTAAGGAAAATAATGCAGTTAGAAGAGGGAACTTGTTCGAAACATTCTCTTTTAATGTCCTTATTTTCAAATATTCAATGCCCAGCATTTTTACGAATGAATCTGATACTCTCATTTAGCATTAGGGCCTCTTTGTCACTCCGGATGGCAATTAGAAATGCTTATGGAAATTAGGTTGTTTGTAAATTAAACTTGTGTGTGTTCCATTGCTCAGAGGCCCCCAGTGCTAAGAGAAAAAATGGTGTACTGGGGTGCACAGATCTTGTCTGCTGCCTTCATTTCTGCCACCCACCTCACTCCCAAATTAAGGACGTTTGTAAATGGATGTATATGTGGTGTTCGAACTGTGGTGAATCAAAAGAAGTTTGACAAGTTGAGGACATTTTGTACTTACTTTAATGAAAATTGTAAGAATAATGCCTATTGCTAATCTAAAGGAACTAAAAGTGCTTGTCAGATGTCATCCGTCCAACCTAACACTATCTGACCCTGCCCCTAAATATAACTAAGGTGAATGTCTTCTTCCCCTGGTCGTTTCTTCTTCTTGGCTAGTGTTCTTATATAAAGGTTTCATTTTGGCTCATATACTTATTAGTGTAATCTCCATGGATAGTCCTTCTTAATCAACTCTTGTAGTTCTTCAAAATGACTCTTGTGTCTCGTACTTTCAGTGGCCCTAGCTTTGGAGTTCCTTTTCTTTCCAGTATTTCCTCACACTCTTATTATCACATATGTTCTTCCCAGTCTATTAGCTCAGGTTGTCCTAAACTATGTTTGCCTTGATTCCCTTTTAGGCGTTCTTTGTCATGGTTTCTCTCTCAGACCGTCTGCTCTTTTATCTTGTTCACTGGAAAGCTGTATCTCGTCTTTCTCATTGCATGTTTCTGGCTTGTACTTTCTCCAGAGTATAACTCTGCAGATATAGGGTTCTTGCCCTTCCTCCCAGGATTTTAGTTCCCATTCTCTGTTGGCTACCCACCTGGGTTGATTAAATTTCTCTTATATACGGGTCACATCCCTTTTGAACTACTTTCTTCGATGCCATCTCGTCCTCAGGACTGGGACGGGTCTCTCTCTTCAAGTGACAAATGTTGTTTGGAACTATGAAAACCTGAGAAAGCAAATAACAAACACTCAATTTTATACTTTTGTTCTCGTTCTTAAGACTTGGATGATTTTCTTTATGCATATGATTCCCCTGCGGTCTTCCGCTATTCCTGCTTCTCCCAGTATCTTTTGTTGTATGGGGAAGGGTTGCAGGGCTTGGCTCATGCTCGGGTACTGCTTCTCTCTCTTCTCGCTGCTTGAGTTCCTGCTCTCGGTTCATCGTTGTGTGCCTGCCTTCCACAAATGCTGGTGATCGGATGCTATTTAGGGTTCCTGTCTTGGTAGTCTCACCACCTTTTATCGGGCTTCCTGCCCACCAGTCTGCAAACGTGGTCCCGCCATTACCAGGTACTTCTCCTCTCTGTTCTTTCTCGTACCGCTTCTTTTGCGGTTTCAAATGCCGAGCCTCCAGCATGTCCACACTGTTTCTGTCGTGAAAGTCACGGGCTACGCAACCTGTCTTGACTCCACCTTCACATGGCTTGATGTGACTGGGCTTCCCCTGTGCATAGCAATCTCCTTGTCTCCTGCTCTGACTCGTCGCAGTTAAATGCACATCTCTGTTTAGTGACATCTTCCCTTTTTCTTCCACATGTTTCCTTTCACATTATCTTCAGTCAAACATAAAGTTTGCACAGTACTCTTCAGTGAAGATAGTCCTATATATGCAGCTATGGTAGTGCCTTGGGGATTTCCTCACAGGAACAGGAGTTCTTGTCCCCAAAGGGAGGAGGGGTGAGAAGTCTCTCTCAGTGAGGTCCCACTTGCCTCGTCCCCTAGGCAGGGTCTTGTGTAAGGGGGCTCACCTCCCTAGCCTCACAGGGGGAGTCTCCCTCTTGGGGAGAAGAGACGAATACCTGCAATTCATCACATAACCTCCCCCTTATGGCAGTGACTTCCCCATCTCCATTTACAGGGAATAAACTTAGCCAATACACATTGCCATCACCTTAGCCCTTTAGGTGTTGATGATTGGTCTCCCAAGTGCCAATCAATGGTTCTCCTTCAGAAAAAGATTCCCAACAGCATAGAGGAGAAGACTTGGGCGATCTTTCGACAGGAGGATGGTAGGAGTGGTTTTGGACTGTTATCACCTAAATGCTTGGGATTGATTTTAAGCTCCCCCTTGCCAATTTTATTCAACCACTGATAGATTTGTGGGGCTTTGCTACCTAAGATTAGATCTTCTGGTAGGTCAGGTATTACTGCCGCCTCTATCTGTATTGTTTCGGCCAAGCTGGTCACAATTATTTGAGCTAAGGGGTAATCTTGGGTATGTCTGTGAATCCATTGGACTGGCCCTTTTTGGGCCTCTCCCACCTAACAATGATAGTAGTCTCTGGTGGAGGGCACATCCTTTATTCCCAGTAGCTAAACAAACCCTCTAATGTTGTACAGTTGCAGGGACCCGATAAGTGGTTTGGTTTCCCACTTATTGATACTGATTTTTGCCCATATTCAGAGATCTTCTACTCTTATGGAGAGAACAGGATGGAGCATCTCTCCCAAAGCTGGAAGTAGGGTTGATGCATGGGCATATAGAGTAGTGGCAAATAACAACAGCCTGGGAGTTTCATCCTGGTTTGCCATGATCTTTTTGGGACTCTGTCTGAATGGTGAAGTGGGAGGAGACAAATTTAGGGGACAGTATCTCGTGGGATGTCCATACTTTCCGCACGAGTGGCATGCATGTCCCTCGGTGGGAATGTGCAAGAGCACCTGGTGCGTTACAAGGGCTGAATGGAATTACCACAATAAATTATTTCGGGCCCAAATAACCGGACAGACTCCAGGAGGATAGCAAATTACTACTTTATTATTAGTTCAATAAAATAAGGAAATCTGGCGAGCAAGGCGAATCTCAGCTCACTCACTCTCAGTGCATTTTGGTTACACAAAAGGTTTTATACCTTGACATTCATCTGCTATGATGTCATTCTACATGGTTCACTGTAAAAACCTATCGAGCGCAGGGATTGGTTAAGGGAAACGTACCCATTTAGTTTATAAAAGTGTTAGTATCATCATTTGATGCCCCTTATCTGGTAGGCACGCCTTGGACTACGCAAAATACAAATAATAACATAATGTCGGCAGCGGATAGGCTCTCGCAACACTGTATGGTCCACCATTACATAGGACCCCATGATTGGTTACCGCTATTTTACCAACCTTGGACATTCGATTCAATAGCACATAAGTAATGAAACCCAGGTGCAAGGGAACGACGTGAGACAGCATCCTTTCTTAGCTAACTAGCCTACCATCTCTCATCAGTTAGGCCCTAAGCCAAGCCTTCTTCTTTGTACTTGACCTTGCTGACTGTTCTCTTCCTCAGAACTTTAAAGGGAGTGAAGGTACATTGCTATCTCCGTCTGGAGCTTCATGAATAGACCTTGTTTTCCGGTCCTGGACCACGTGTGAGACCATGGTTTTGCCCATTCTGCCCTTCAATTTAGTGCTGTTTGATTCAATTATATTGGGTGTGATTACTCTCCTATGCCTCTGGAGACTTGGTTGCTCCACTTTGCATGTGCTTTCCACATCTTTATTTGAACATTACTTGCAACTGTTCTCTCCTTTACTTAATCTAAGAGAAATATGTCCTGCGTACATGACGTATCCTTTTTGACTCCTTTCAAGCCTCGCGGTTGCTTCTTGCTGTGGCATCCTCGACTCTGAGCCAAACAGCTACCCTTTGTTCTTGCACTAATTTGTATTGCAGTGCCTGTAGGCATTACAGCCTTGGTTTCCCTTCCCAAGTCTTCTTCATTACTATTATACGATGCCGACGTCCATTTTCTCAAGTATACTACCTTTTCCTACTTTAGCAAGCTTCTATATGTCTTATCTACCATGCGTTTCTACGTATATAAATGTATTACATCTCTTGTCACTTATCTTGATGTATATGGACTTAATATCCGCATATATATTTACTTTGTTACTTCAATCCCATCTTCACTCTTCAAAGATTCACACGTCAGTTTTAGTGCGTTCACGTATATTATCTCCTTGGTGGCGTTACTTTACTTCTGTAAGTCTTTACTTATAGTTCTTCTATGTCCAGTGGTGTCTGCAGGCTTATTTGTACCTTATCAGATCGGGGATACATTAGATACAGTTGTCTGAGCGCATAACGCCTCTCATACCTCTGATGTGGTATTGGGATGATACCAGGTGTTATGCACAGTGTTTTCTTGCTGTTCATCCAGTATAAAGGAGGTTAGGGGGTGGGCTCTATGAATTACGTATACATCTGCCGCTCTACATTACCCCCTCTGGTCGAGTCCTCGACCACCGCCTCAGTTTTCACACTGTGGTTTCTTTGAGATCCATATTTTTGTCACCCCTGTCAGGTCACCTGCGTTCTTTGTGTTCATCCACACCCCAGGTCATATTCCAACACTCCCCAGTTGCTGTACAGAACACCCATCGTCTTATATAGGTCCGGTGGTCCTTAGGATAATAAAACTTAGTTCCTGGGGTGGCATAGGGCTTCCTTTCAGGTGCTCAGTCTGTGTGTGTTTGTTGGTTACAGCATTTTCATTGATCATTATCTTCATTACAACAGCTTTCTTCACTGTCTTCTTACATTCTCCTATGATTATTCTCAGGAGACATAATCACAGTAATATTAGCACTAGTATTGCTATAAGGATCTTCAATGCTTTTGCCAGCAGGTTGGAATCCATGAAAACGGGTATGTAAACCAGTAATCTTCTTCATTTTCATCTACTTCTTTTATCATCTTCGTATATAGGGTCGACAACAGAGTTATAGCTTCTGTCAGGGTTCCATTTTCTTCATCATGGGCAGGTTTGTATGTTCAGCAAGAAGGCCCGATCTTGGCGCACATGCCTCCTTCCATTGCTCTAATTAAGTCCAGAACCTAACTATTCTGGAGGGTCATCAGCCTGATGGCCCTATATTCTTCTTTGATTGCATTAAATCCTTTACTGCTGTGTTAATTGTTTGTAGCCACTCCCCCCTTGTGATTTGTAACCACTTGATGTTTGCTGCTGCTTGAACTCCTGGCAGGAATATTGCTGAAAATATCACTGCCCTATTACTGAACAATTTATGCTCCTCTGGAAGGTTGTCATAAGCTTCTATACATTTTTGTCAAAAAATAATGTTCTCTCTTCTGCCGGGTGAGGTTAAGCGACCTCTTCTTCCTCAGCTGTACATCCGTTTTCGGAAAACTGTCTATGTGGAGATCACTTTGCGGGACTACCAACGCCAGGAACATTTGCACTACCTTCACTAATGCTGTCATCAATAAGTGTGAACTGCATCCCAACAATCCGTCTTCCCATCCTGTACTGGTGGCTACTTGTCCATATACCAATGGCTGAGGTCTTTCCCAGCATCCTGGCTATCATGGTGTCTCCCATGCATCTGCACAATCCAGTCTCTTTTGTTCAACAATCTTCATCCCCTCTATATTCAGACCATTCAATATTGTAAGGAACTCATGGTGACAACAAGTAAGGCAGACACAAGTGATCACAGTTCACTGGTATTTATTGAACAATGAATTCTGTATGCAAGTTGGAAAAAAGCTTATTCTAAACCTAAATCGAAGATGGGGGCAAGCGTCGACCATCAAAGGAAAAATTAGGCAGGCCTGGTGGTGTCATGTAAAATAAAAGGGCATATACTAAGAAACCTGTTGCCATGCCTTGCAACTAATACAAAAATGGGTGTGGGATAGTTCTCCAGAAAAGAAGAAAGTGTTCTCGAATAATATGTCAGGATGCGGTTGCCTGGATCTCCCTTCCTCACGTTTTTAGCATGGGGTAAGATGGGAGGTTGGAGCACAGCATAGTCTCGGGCTTCCATGAGACGACAATTCTAATGGCAGATTTCAGGACCGTCGATGGCCAAGTCTCGTTTCACTTGAAAGCCCCTTGCCTTTGAGGGCCTGGCGTGTTCAGCTTCAAAAACAAAGGTTGTCTTAATAAATTAAAGTTTGTTTCCAATGTTCGCTGGGTGATGGGTTCACCCTTGGGTCCCCCTCTTCAGGGCGCTGACTCTTCTCAATTGGTTACCACAGGGGCACGTATCAGTTATTTTCCTACTTGAAGTTTGGTTGATGGCTTCACCCCTGGATCTTTCTCCGTCGGGTCAGACCGCTCTTGACTGACAGTACTCGGGTGATGGCTTCATCATGGATCTCCCTCTGCCGGGCCCGGACCCCTCTTTACTGCTAGAACGTGGGTGACAACTTTTACCTATGGATTTCCCTCTGCCGTCTTAGACCCCTCTTCTGTGGCATCCCTCCTTCAGGTTCACTCTTGCTCTCTCTTATCTTGGCTTTCCCTTTTCTCAATCTTGGGTGACAACTTTTCACCATTGGATCCCCCGTTTCTGGGCTCCTACCCTTCTCGATTCTTAGCCTCCCCATACCAGGTTTACTGTGGCTCTCGATCAGGGTGATAATGTCTCACCCCTTGGTCCCCCCTCTCTGGTTGCTGACCCCTCTTTATTTATAATGTTCCCTTTTTACACAGTTCAATGTTTGCAGGATTCGCTTCCCTTTCTGTCACAGGGTTTGTAGATCAAAGTCTTTCGATTGTACAGGGATTATGCTCGACCCTCTGTATGACCACTTTAACCTATTTCGCTGGCCCTTTTAAGGCCTTCTGGTAATTGTAGTTTCACTCATATGGGGATCGACCAGAATCTCTTGAGTTTGCACCCACGTGGTGCCCGTTTCCCTCTGCAGCTGGTCTCCCCTTAACACTTTTACAGTTCTTTCAAAGTTCCTCGAACCTGGTTCAAAACTTGCTACTTTACGGTTATCAATTAACGCAGCCCGGTTTTTATCGGCTCTACCCTCGACTCACCGGCTGTGATGAACCGCTTGGCTATCCTCTTCATTGGAGTCAAGGCGGGTACCACGGTCACAGGGGCTTCCCTCGCTCCTGCTTATCGGCGTAGGCTTGCCCTGTGTACTGTTGAAATCTGCTGCAAGACACTTGTGCTATTGTTCGAAGTCTTAGACTTTCTTCCTCTAAGGTTCTGCGGGTCTGTGACGAAAAGGGCAAGGTCACTTCTCTCCTCGCCACCATCTCGATTCCTCCTATCTTTCTCCTTCGTTTGAACTGCTGCGTCGTGTTAGCCGTCTCGTCGTGCTGTCTGCCATGCTTGCCTTGCTCCCACTGCGCTCTCTTGCTCCACCTTTTATCCCTGTGTGGAAGGGAAAGGGCTGTCGGGTGTGTGTGATTCAGATTAATGTCCTGACTTTGCTTGACCTTTGTATTGGGACATATCAGGTAAACAGGTTTTACATTAGTCTGTGGTCTTGGGTGTGTAAAGGTGTTAATGTCTGAAATGGGGTGGTAGGGACAGGGAAGGTTGGTAAAATGGACTAGAATGACCGGGATGGAGAACAGAACAAAGGGGATTGTGGGAATGGTAGTGTTCTGTCCTAGTGGTTTGGATGTTCGGAAAATGAAAATCAGAGGGACAGGATTTGTAGGGGTTGTAGGCAAGCAGGAATAGCTGGGACCATGAAATAAACAAGAGGGATTGTGGGAATTGTACTATTTTACCTGAGTCTGTTGGGAGTGTGGGAAACAATAATCAGAGGGACGGGAAGAACGATTGGGAGCATTCGGACGGGGAACAGGAAAGCAAGGATTCTGAGAAAGAGGGTTTCTGAATGCAGCGGGGTGAGTAATGGATTCATCGGAGGAAGAGGGGATGATGGATTCTTGAAAAGGAAGTTTATCGGACAGAAGGGAAGTCAAACTGATACAGCCCATAAAAGCTTTGGGGACCTCCTCTTCCTCATCCCATTCTCCCGTGTGATACAGTGTCTCACCTGGGACAATCTCCCAAGCAACCCCATACAGGTGATCCTCCCTCGCTTGTCCACCCCCACGGTTGCATCTGAGAGCACCAGCCCTCCCTTGGCCACCTGAATAAGGGTTTCCCTAGGTCTACCTGGGAGCGCACCCTCAGGTTTCTCACAACGTGTTCAGGATGATTTTGCTACTCGATCTCGGTTCTTTTATCATCTTCTGTGTCTTTATGTAAGCATCTTCATATGGGAATCTTTTTGACATCCATCGTAGGGTTGCCCACTTCTCTTCAAATGATCCTCTTGTCATGCATGGTGTTAGGTGGCTGAGACAATTCGCATCGTGTGTAGGTATTTCTGTTGCTTTAAATGTTTTGGCTGTGCTCATGGCATAAGGAATGAGAGAACATACATAGCAGCTCTTATCTGACGTTCTCCTCCACACCTCGCTCATGTCTTGATACCACATGTTATTTTTTAAATGGGATGATTTATCAAAGTATGTATTTATATCTTGATAATCTTCTCCAGAATCCCTCTTAAGCCGGTTAATTTGTTTGAAAATGGGGAAAATGTCACTTGTGCTTTTGTTAGGAATATAAACAGATGTCTCATTATGGAACACTTCATCCATATTATAAAACATAATTTGCTGAAATGCTATAAGAGTAAGGAAATAAAGACTACACATCATACAAAATGTAGCTGCAAGAAATATTGCAAAAGATTTAATGGGCTGAACTGTGTTTTGTGCATCAAGCAGCCTTATCGTTAGCTATGTGTATCTTGCATGTTTAGTTCCTGTTATTTTCTATAATAACAGACTTATTACAACAGAAATGGTAACAATATTGCAATTATAATCCTGTGAATTATGGGAGCTGTTTCAGGATTTCTGAAAAAGGTGATATCCGCATTTTGTCTCACTACAGCTGGATAGGATCAAAGTATATATGTAAAAAACAGCATATAAGAATGTTTGCAACGTTATAGGCAACATAAAGTGTTGTGTGATTTCTTTTTCTATAAAACATTGTCTCTTTAACCTGACAAGAATAGTTCTGTAATGACTGAAACGTTATTTGTTCCCCTTTAAATTTTGGGAATTATCAGAATTCTGAATAGTTTTTATTTAGATGACTCTTGTTTGCTCTTGGTAACTGATCTGGTTTGCATACGCGGAACTTCTTCTCTTCCTTCGCTGTCGACGGTTGCCGAAGGGGCAGGGGGGTCTCTCCTTTGTAAAGCTTTGTCATTCAAGTGCAGCCAGGCTCGTCTTGCTTGGATCTTCACGGCGGTGGGAGTGGCCTCCTCTACCAGGTACAGTCCTTCAAAATGGGGTTTGTGCCAAGTGTGAACATAACTTTTAATGAGCACTTGGTCCCCGGGATACAAACTAGGTGGTTTCAACAGTTCAATACGGTTGATCGTTTGGCGGTCTTCAATCTTCTTCGACCCTTGCCTCTGATTTCTGATCTGCTGGGATATAAAAGAAAGTCTAGCGGTCATATTTGTCAAATAATCATGCATCTCATCCCATAATGTGTTAGCTACACTATGGGAATCGTTTTTTATTTGGTTGGGAGTAGCAGGGGTACTCTCATCTCCAACTCTTGAAGAGTCAGGTGGTGATCTGAGCGAAGCTGGTTTCTTACTGCAAATGGAGCAATGGAAAGGCAATATAGCCACCCCTTTTTCCAAAGTCAGTTTTATCTTTGCTATCCTTTCCTTGAGTCACTTTAAATGCTCACATATACCATTCGCCTGTGGATGATAAGCAGATGAAAACATATGCTTTATGCCTAAATAGAAGAACTATTTGTTCAAACATCTCTTTTACACAATACAGCCTATTATCAGACGGTAGGACTTTGCATATGCCCCATCTAGGAAATGCCTCACGTATGAGAAACTTGACAGCATATGGGGTGTCTGGGTGCGTGCATGGACCTGCCTCAATCCATCGGGAAAGGGACATAGTACCACTATCATACTGTTGCCATTGCATGTTTGCAACATATCCACATAATATATATGCAGATGCGGAAAGGGACCATTGGGACGTGATATTGCTCCTCTCACTGTTGGCAAGGTTATTCCCTGTTGTGAACTTTTGGCAGATAATACAATGCACAATAAACTGTGCAACGTGTTCTAACAAATTTGATGAAAATCAGTCTTGGTTATCATGGAAGCAAGACGCTCTCTTGTTATATGTACAGGATAGTGAAGCCGATCAAGCGCAACCTTAAATAATGCTAGAGCCATAACTGACTTTCCTGTATTATCTTGTCTCCATATAGCCTCTGTGGGGGATAAAGAACACCCCCTTCTTTTCCATAAATCTTGTTCTTCTTGTGGAGCTCGACCTTGCAGCTCAATAAACTGTAAAATGGATAGCATATTAAAGCCTTCTTTCATTATCATGCATCGTACTGTAATTTGCTTTACGCTTTCTGTTTCAAAACTACGAATATCAGGAAAATATGCTGTTCTTTTTGCTTCAATGTCTGCATCTTAGTTACTGTGAGAAATCCTGTCTGCCCTCTTACTATGGGCTGCACACTTCACTTCGGCGATAGCCAATTGGAGCTTTCGCACCTGTATGTATGTCCAATAGTGACGCCTGTTGTACTGGTGTGCCGTCTGCGCGTAGGAAGCCCCTCCTTTTCCTGCATGAACATCCTGTGTGTACGGTTGATGTCACATAGGCGGAGTCAGAGTAACTGTCACTTCCTCATCAAATCTCTCAGTGCAGCAATAAGCGCTACTAATTCTGCAGCTTATGCTGAACAATATGAAGGCAGTCTTGCACTTGTCACTACGTCCAATTCACCATTCTTGTTTTACCTTAATTGCTGCCAACCCCATATGTCTGACCAATATCCTGTGTCTGATACATTTTCAAAGAACCATCAATGAATAGAATTTTACCCCACTCCTAGAGCTTTTTCCTCTAACATGGGGAATATCGTGTTAAAACTCAGTATACACTGTGCAGTCCTAGTGCTTTTTCTACTGTTTATGCTATAAATGTTGATGGATTCACTACTCTACATTTAGCTATTTTGATAGCTGGGTTTGAAACAATCACTTTGTATCCTGGCGCTCTTTTGTAGTCCATGTGCTTTCAGGTTTCTCTAAAATGGCAAGTAAGGCATGCTCGACGTATAACGTCATTGAGCACCCCATTCTAATACTTGCTGCTTATTCAATTACGAAACGCTTATTCGCAGGGATAATGCCCTCTCATTACTGATTCAAAATCCCACTGTAATAAGCTAATGGTTTATGTCCTAATGTCTTCTGTGCAAGAGCTGTTGTCATCACTACTACATTTGAATGCGAAAATAAGTAAAACTCTTCATTATAGTCGGGAATCCCTAACACTGGGGCTGTACACATCACCCTTTTTTAATCTTCAAATCCTTCTGTCATTTCGTATGTCCAAATTATCTCACTTTTACCTGTTTGTGCTTCCTTAAGTCCTTTTGAAATTGGTCAAATTATAGGTACTGTAATCAAAAACCCAGGCCCTAAAATAATTGCACAGGCCTAGTAATTGCTGCATTTCTCTCTGTCTCAGGTCTTGGAGTTTCCATAATTGCTTCTGCTCTCGGGTGTCACTTTTCTCCCCTCTTGAGAGATTAGCTGTCCTATATCCAGGACCTCTTCCTGCCAATACTGTAGTTTCTCTTTGTCTGCCATGTATCCCTTTTCTGCCAATACTGTAATTAACTAGACTGAATCTTCTCTGCATCTTTCCTCCGTCTCACTTGTGCGAAACCAGAAGGTGTCTCACCTGCTAGTCCCTGGGGATCTGTCATTCAGGTAGCCAGGACACGACCATCGCTTTTGGATCCAGTTCCTTGGGGTGGTCTAGTGTGGGAGGATCACCTGGGTGAGGGGTCCGCAGGGAGTGAGAGTGGGACACTGGATGGTGAGACGTGCTATCCCTCTCTTCCCTGTAATACCTTTACTCCATCCTACCCGATGGGCTATTTAGAAACTCGCCCCACCCTCTTTTCCTGCACAAACACTTTTACACGGACAGCCCGAGAAAACAGACTCACACCTGAGCCGTGTACCTGACATGTCCCAATACTACGGTAATGCGAGGTCAGGCAATTATCTACACTCACTCACACCTGACTTCCATTGCACTTTCCCACATGGATAAAAGGCAGAGCGCGATAGGACACTCTGAGCGAGGCAGAACACAGAAAGGTATAGCAGTTTTGAGTAGACAGTTGAACGAAGGGAGAAAGACAGCCAGGCACGAGAGGTTTATGAGAGGGTCAACGCCCTTGACTTTTTTTGGCAGGAAACCATTACGCTCAAGAGACCTTCAAGGCAGAAAACATAAGACCAGGAAACCAGGCTGAAGAATCCTGCATTGTGTGTTGGAGATACAGTGGGTCCTCCCACAAAAGTGACCAAGGCGGGGAGGAGCAGCAGACTCTGTGGTATCGTCCTTGGCTCCAAACCTAAAGAAGCGACAGAGAAAAACACAGCCGATGAGTTGGGTAGACCGATGCCGGACCTGCCTTTTGTTTTGTCGTCAAGTTTGCAGGCGGCAACATTGTGAAAATGGACTTTGTTAAACGCGTTTGAATATTAAAAGGAAAGATACAATAACATTGACAGAGTGGTCCGGCACTGTGAATGTGCTGAGTCAAAAGTCTTTGTACGGTACCCTGACAAGAGAAACGAAAGTAGAAGATTTATGTGAAGTGTAAATTGTGTGAAGTGAATCGAAGTGGTCCTGCAAAGGTTTAAGCCAAAACTCATTGCACATTCGAAAGTCATCGATTCTTGCATCAAAAGGGATCTGAGCCCGAGCAAGGGGGGGGTCCATGGTCCGAGCCGAACGAGGGCGGCCAAATTGTGAACATTGTAGAAAAGGGGCCTGAGCCCAGACGAGGGGGACCTGTGGTCCGAGCCCGAAGGAGGGAGACCATTCTTGAACTTGTGAGAGTGAATACCCTGACAAAGCAAAGGAACTTTTGTGTTTTGTTTGTTACATCAGGCCCTCTGGAATAATAGACTGTCATTGTGAGAGAGACTTTGGCAGAAGGCCCTGATGCCTGTGTTGAACTGGTACCATGTGGCCAAGAAGCCAGAGTGTGTGCGATGCCCTCAAGTGCTGCCTTGCCCCGTGCTGAAAATGTTGGGAAGGGAAGCTAACTGCTCAATTATCCTGACATATCATTTCTTGAACACCTTTCTTTTGCATTCATTGTTATAACACACCATTCTGTATTTAGAACTAAGGATTGGCAATAGGTTTATTAGTATAAGCCCTTTTATTTTGGCACACTCCACTAGGACTACGTTATTATTATTTTTTTTGGCGTTGCTTGCGCCCATCTTTAAATTTAGGTTTAGATTTAGGTTTAGATAGGCGCTCTACCAACCCAGTGAAGTTCAATAAACACGCATGAACTGTGATCACTTGTGATTGTCTTCACTGTTTGATAGCAAGCCTTCCTTAAACACTGCATCTGTCATCTACGTACTGAATTATTGTGCTTTCGAGTTGTATATTATCTATATCCATCTGAAGGACCCTATTAAAGATTGATGGGGACCCTTGTGGTAATCTTGTATGTTTCCACCACTAATTTCTATACGAAAATGAGGATAAGTCTTGGGAGCCCTCATGAAGGGGAATTGAAAATATGCCATTTCTTTTATCTACTACTGTAAAATATTTGGCTGTAGCTGGGATGTTGCATAATGTCATTGCTGGATTCGGAACCAATGGAAACTCTGCTTCGACAATATGGTTTAGAGGGTGTAGATCCTGAATAAATTACCATGACCCCCCTGTTGATTATTGCACTGGGTACACAGCCACGTTACATGGGGATTCTGATGGTACCAGTATTCCCTGCTGTATTAAAATATACCCTTATCTTTTTCCCTGGACATGGGGTACTGTTTTGCACGTGGCAAAATTGCTCCTGGCTTAAGCTTTATTTTAACAGCTCCTGCTCCAGTTAACAGACCCACTTCATATAGAGTGTTGGTCCATAAAATGCTTGCACCTTTTCTAAATCTGTCTGAAAAAAATTTAGTTTCTTTTTTACCAATGCCATTCTCTGTGGTATTTCTCTATTCTCAATGTTTATCCAATAGGGAACTCATTGTCTGAATTCTCATCTATGAAGAATTCTTCTTCTGTTCGTTTATACCCTTCTTCAAGAGCTACATTCTTCTCCATGCTCTTCCTCATCTGTCCCATGAATAATGACCCTCTCTTCTCTCACTATCGCTTCTTCTAATTCTACGGGAATAACTTGTGCTTCCTCATCATCCATAGGTACCTCTGGCCTAAAGAAACATTTGTCGGGTATTCTCAGAAATGTACCTATCAAACCAGGATACCATGTCAACAGAAGGTTTACTCCATATAAAAATACTCGTGGGTCTAATCGAACACTCGTAATGCCTTTTGGCCTGTAGATGCTAGTATACATTCTCTTACATTAATGTAATGTATCCCTGGAGTGGAACATATCATCCCCTTGTCGGTGAAAGATATCATCATATTAAGTTTTGCCTTAAGTCACGTCCTGATCTATTTACTGGTTTCTGTCGAGAATACAATAGTGGCATAGACACGTCATGTTCTCCTATTGAAATTGGTAATTCATCAGTAAATGGAACCAAACTCATAGCCCCAGAGAATGCGTATTCATGGTGATCCCAGACATTGGATATTTTCTCTCTCGAACAAAAGAGCGAGTCACTCCTGCGTCTACAAAAAAACAAAAATGTCTTTCCTCCTATCATTACCCTGATCCTCGCTTCCTCTTGGGAGTCTGGTGTCACGGATAGTACTGAACACTTCAGGTCACTTTGTGGGCTTTCCTATTGTGGGTATACATTAATCCCTGTGCCCGTAAAAGGCTTCCCTCCCACTACTGTCACACTCCCTATCCTGGGTATAGGTGTTTGTGGGGATCCTGTATTCTCCTTCCATTGTGGCATCGCCGCCTGTTGCATCATAGTGTACTGTTGTCTCTGTACTTGTGTGCTGCATAGGTACTTGCTGTGGCTGCCCTTCTGGCGACTGTGGTTGCGGCGGGATCCAACACTGCTGCGCTGTCCTGCATTAACCCCTGCCTCTTTGAGGGTTTTCAAATCTGCCTCCTCGTCCTCTAGGTCCATTCCCTCTATCACGTGGCCATAAATTGTACCTGCCCTGATCTATGGGGCTGTGTAAGGCACCACTTCATGTGTTTTTATAAAATGTAAGTTCAACAACAATGTTTCACTGCGTTTCTTGCTTACGCAAATGTAAAGAAGATAGTATTTCTATATGCAAGTGCTACATTTCACAAGTTCCATTGTTAAACCATTAGACTTTGGTTTAACACCATTTCACTCAGGTGCAAGTGATTATATAGCTGGATACTGTTGCCGACTGGGCTCACGTAAAGGATCAGAGTGCTCAGTCCAACTCACCAGCTTCTGTGTTCCTTTCTTCGAGTGCTGCAGAACTTCTACAACTTCTAGCTTCACTTGGGACCCATGCCCTTCCTTGCTGATGGCGTCTCCGGTTCGGCCATGCAATTAAGTAGCCCCTCTCGCTCCTGAGACCCACGGCTTCACAGCAACTTCTCGCCACGGTCTCCTCCACGCTTCCTGCTGCGCAATCTCTGCAATTAAGTTCACCTGTTAAAAAGCAGTCTTCCTTCACGGTTTCCGCGGTATAACCTCTGCACATCAGAATTTGGTGGAAGAGGACTCTCACAGGACAGGCAGCTGAAATCTGCTTGGCCAAACTCCTGACGTTGCTACTACTACTACTGCATGCACACATGCCACAGTTCCAGCTCCTTCTAATGGACTGCACCCGAGGGGGCCTATTAAGCCTCTTAGCTTCTCTCAAGTGTGGCCTGTTAGGCTTAATTGCCTGACCTCTACTGCTGCTGCATTGCTCTTCAGCCCTTTTCCTTGTCCCAGTACTTATTGAATTATGGGACTTGTAGTCCTGAACTACAAAATTAGGGATTTTTAGCAGCTTCTTATTTTTAAGAGTAGATTAATTTCCCTTAAAAGCATTTAAGTAGAGAGTATCAGAATTCACTGGTAAAGAGGGAGGCAGTCTATTTAAGGTAACATTCATAGATTCCTTTTCAGTAAGGGGCATTTTTATCCTTAGGATTTTTAAAAGACCTTTCCCTCCTTAGGGTTTTTATAGATCTTGTGTCAACTCCATCCAATTTCACAGGCTTAATATGGGGTTCAGATATATCATAGCAGCAATAGGCCATTACATGCTCCGGCAAATGTAAAACGTTCTCCCCTTTCAAGGATAAATACTACGTCTCATCCCACGGGATCTCCTCACCACCCTGGGCCTTGTCTCCTCCCAGGTGATCCTCACACAGTACACGACCCCCAATGTCAGGATTAGAAAGCTTCTGCCTTTCCCTGCCCTCCTGGGAGAAGACTTTACGCAGGGTTTTAGTGAGTGATCCGTAGAATTCATCACAGGGAGATAGTGGTAAAGGTGGCATGACATGACTCCCCTTGATTTTTCTATTGGGAGTGTTAGTAAGTGGTTCAGTATCTCGGAATCAACCTTGGTTCTACCCCCCAATCCCCGTCCCCACCCAACTGCTTGGATATCTCAAACCCTTCTAAGCAGTTTAACATTTTTTCACTTAAGTTGTTTTCCCACCTCTTCGGTTTCTACTGAAAAACTATTTGCTGGGGAGTCTAGCGGTTGTGGACTTGAGCCACTCAGGATTTTCTTTCTCTATTGGGAAGGAGGTTTCACTGGGCACGTGGAAATTAGAGGACCCTATGTTTCCCCAGGAGAGATGGTACATCCTGTATTAAGTTTATTGTGGTTAGGGTCTACCTCGGTCTGCAAACCTGTGAGGGTTGAAAAAATGTCCAGGGGTTTTCCCGAAGATGCTGATTCCCAGGATTCTCTTTGCTTCATCTCCATTCTCCCAGTTTGATATATTTTCCAGGAGAACCTCATATATCAGATACCCTACCAACTCTTTCCTCTGGATCTGAATGGGGTCATGAGAGTAATTCAGGAGGATGAACTTCAACTCTCCCTCACAAGGGAAAATAGGTACTGACCTTCCACCAAGGTTTTGCAGGCAGGTCACATATACTACTGGAGGGGACAGTTACCTGAAGTTCTAAAGAAATCATGATCTTCTCTCCCATGGAGCCATTAGACCCGGGGACAGAAGAGATCATAATTGTTCTCCTCTTGGTTTTTTCTAGCCGGTGGGATGGCTTGGAAGTTAGGGTTTGGAAGGTGAGGCCCAGCATCCTTCCGTGGTTGATGATGGAACTCTGGCTAATCAGGATGTAGAGGTCCTAACTCTGCTGGGGAGTGTGTCGACTTTATCAGAGATGTTTTCTTGGAGTTCGGTTGAGTGGCTTTCAGTAGGTGGGCAAACTCTATATATGTTTGTCCAGATCCTACTCTGACACCATATATGGTGAATCAGAAGCAGGAGGCGTATACGTTGACGACACTCTGTACTCACTTTAATGAAAATTATAAGAATAATACCTATCGCGAAAGGGAATACCCTGCCTATCTAAAGGAACTAGAGGTGCTTTTAAGATGTCACAAAGTCCAAAGTAAATATACCCTCCGACCCAACTAACTCTTATCTGACCCTACCACCCGGGCGCATCGCGGCGCCACAACGAGGCTAAGCCTCGCATATCCAGCTCCCTACATCCGCCGGCTGCCGGCGGCTCCTACGAAGGCCATACAAAGGCCTGTTGAGAGCCTGTCTGGCCCCCACTTCGTCGTCCCATCCAAGGGAAGAGGGCAGGAGCCCTTCCCCATCGCTGGAACCCTGAAACAGCTGGTAAGCTGCAACGAAGGCCTGCCTGGCCTTGTCCTACTTCCTTCCTGTCCCCCGCATGCCGGGCGCATCGCGGCGCCACAATGAGGCTAAGCCTCGCATATCCAGCTCCCTACATCTGCCGGCAGGCGGATGTGCCGGCGGCTCCTACGAAGGCCATACAAAGGCCTGTTGAGAGCCTGTTTGGAGCCATAGGAGCCAGGGGCCAGGAACTCTGCCCTTACCGCTCCAGGTAAGCCAACGCTGCCACCTGCCACCTGTTTCTGTGCCTGTTTATGCCTGATTCTGCCCTCTGCCATACCCTATGCCCAGCTTATTCCAGGTAACTATTGGCCAACACTACTGCACTACTCCCAGCTACCCATTGTCTCCAGCACTACGTGTGTCTGTGACACCCCAGGAAATAGTAACCAAAGTGCATAACCCGTGTGCACCACAGGACTGTTAGGTGTTACCCTTTGCATTTTGCCAAATTGTGCTATTCGAAACTAGGTGTTACCCCACTGCATTTTTGCCTAATTGTGCTATTTGGAATCTAGGTGTTACCCCATTGCATTTTTGCCAAATTGTGCTATTTGAAGTTAGGTGTTACCCCACTGCATTTTTGCCTAATTGTGCTATTTGGAATTTAGGTGTTACCCCATTGCATTTTTGCCAAATTGTGCTATTTGGAATCTAGGTGTTACCCCACTGCATTTTTGCCAAATTGTGCTATTTGGAATCTAGGTGTCACCCCATTGCATTTTTGCCAAATTGTGCTATTTGAAGTTAGGTGTTACCCCACTGCATTTTTGCCTAATTGTGCTATTTGGAATCTAGGTGTTACCCCATTGCATTTTTGCCAAATTGTGCTATTTGAAGTTAGGTGTTACCCCACTGCATTTTTGCCTAATTGTGCTATTTTGAATCTAGGTGCTACCCCACCGCATATTTGCTGCCTACCACTACTCCTGCGCATATTCTGTTTACAAAGCCACCTCTGTCCTCCCAGAGCCCACAGAGCTCCTACCGCAATCCAAAGTTCACCCCCTGATCACAAACTGAATCTAGATGTCACTGCCCTATCTGCATACTGCACTTTTACTGCCCTTGCCGAATTGAACTGTACGTGTTTGTATTGCTTCTCGCCCTGCCTACCCCATTTCTCAGATAACACCTACATTGCTACTCCCACTCTGCTCACACAACGCCAGCGCAGTACTGCAGAAAATGCTAACTATATTACTCATCTTCTGTGCAATGGCCACGCCCGCATCCCCAGACATTCCCATCCAGGATACTGACTCAGGAGCCCCCCCTCCCCAGCCAGGCACTAGTCTCACCAACGACTCCTACACAACTAGGTACTATCCTGACCCTTCCTACCCAAGATATCATTGCAAGTCAGGACCTACAACTTTTGCCTCCCACCCCTGCACTACCACCGAAAGAAACAACAAACTTCGCGCTAGACTCTCTAAACTTTATGAGCCACCCCGAAGATTCCTGTCTGATTCCAAATGCGAAGCCAAAAGTTCTACCAAAGGCACCACCATCCCCACAACCAAGTCCAAACCTATCATTCATACAAACATCTCGGTAAAAACGGATGTACATTCCTACAAAGGAGCTCTCCTCAATACCAGATCATTGGTCGCACATGCCCTTGATATAGCAGACCTAATTATCAAAGACAAATTAGACTTTATTGCTCTAACTGAAACGTGCCTCCACAATGCAGCAGGCCCATCTCTAATGCTGGCCATCCCAGATGGCTACACTATATCTAGGCAGGACCGGGTAGGTAACCGGGGCGGTGGCATCGCCATCATATCTAAAGTAAGCTTAGCTCTCAGACTAGCCCCGACCCAAACTCTGCAATCGTGTGAATCCCTCACCGCCAAACTCCCCATAAATAATACCCAATCCCTCACTATCCACCTGATCTACAGACCACCAGGTCCACTCGGAACCTTCGAGGAAGATCTACACAACCTAATTTCTAACAATGCGAAAACCACCTCACAACTACTGCTACTAGGGGACCTTAACTTAGGGTTCAACGACCCAGCAGACATACATGCCTCTATCATAGCCAATACGATCTCATCACTCGGACTCTCACAAAAAGTCAACCTACCCACCCACCTGAAGGGTAGAACCCTAGACTGGGTTGCTGATGCTAATTGCTCAGCGGTCATCTCCGCCACCACACCACTACCTTGGACCGACCATTCGCTGGTCTCATTTAACCTATTGACCTCTAGATCACCTACCACAACCGTGTCACTGGCACCACCCTGCCTCACAAGAAACAAGAAAAATATCTCAATAGAAAAAATCATCCCAGCTATCCTTCCAACCCTAAACGCACTGCCAGACAGTCTAGATCCCAACACACTAGTTCACGAATATAATAAAATCATGTTAACTACCATGGACAAAATTGCCCCACTCAAACTTAGCACCAGCAAGCCTAAAACCCATTTAAACAAATGGTACACACCCGAACTCAAAGCCCTCCGCCTAAAAAGGCGAAAATGTGAAGCTGATTGGAAATTATGCCCCTCCAGTGAAAAGAAAGCCATCCTGGACACGATTTCTCATCATTACAAAGCTGAAATCTGCTTAGCTAAACGGAATTCCTATAACATCCGCATTGCCAACTCCAACTCAAGTATGAAGGAGCTCTTCTCCATACTGAAGGAACTTGAGTCACCCATTGCCACACCCGACACCTGCACTAAGAACCAGACCTGGTGCACAGACATCCAACAAGCACTAGCAAATAAAATAAACACCCTACAAAATGAAATTCAACTAATAAAAGACTCCCTAAACCTCACTAACCCTCCCACATCTCCGCCCAAAGCCTCACCAAGTACACACACTAACTCATTCACCTTCTCTAAAACCACCACCCTTGAGGTTGAGAAAATCATCCTCTCTCTTAAACCATCAAACTGTAAAGGCGATATCTGCCCTGCACACATAATAAAGGACGCAGCCAGAGACCTGTCGCCCTTTATCTCTAAACTTATAAACGCCTCTTTCTCCTCAGGCAGTATCCCTTCCAACTTAAAACAATCTTGGGTGCTCCCCCTCCTCAAAAAACAGACGCTTGATCCCCTCATCCCCACCAACTACCGACCCATCACAACGGTACCCTTCCTACTGAAAATCTTGGACAAAGTTGCCTATGTCCAGATTCAAAAATACCTAGAACTACACAAGCTACTAGGCGCCAGACAATCAGGTTTCCGCCCATTACACGGCACGGAAACAGCCCTCATCGATCTGAAAACCCAAATTGATGATCTGAGGGACAAAGGCAAGGCAGCACTCCTCCTCTTACTCGACCTCTCCGCGGCTTTCGATCTCGTCGACCACATGGTCCTCTGCAGACACCTTGACTCAGCTGCTCATTTCTCCCCAGAAGCTATCAAATGGATTGAATCCTTTCTGAGTGAGAGAACTATGAGAGTCTTCTCCCCTTCAGCAGCAGCAGACCCCTCTCCTATCACTTGCGGAGTCCCGCAGGGCTCATGCGTCTCCCCCACACTATATAACATGTTCACCAAACCCCTGTTCGACGATCTGGACCATCTGGGTGTCACCTACACTAACTATGCTGATGACACTCAGATTCTCCTCCCACTTTCAGGGGATCACAGTAAGGACAGAGAGTTGGTGAATAGGGTATATCTCAGCATTCAGGCATGGATGGCATCTCATGGTCTATGCCTGAATGATGACAAGACAGAGCTCATCATCTTAGGTACCCCTGCTAATATCAACAAACTAGGCCTTGAATATGCCGAATTCAACATAGATGGCAATCTCATCAGAGTATCCAGGGAAGTAAAAACCCTTGGCTTGTATCTGGATGCCACTATGTCATTCACTAAACAGGTCAACTCACTAGCATCTGCCACTGCGTACACTTGCAAATTAATAAGGGCAGGCAGACCATTCCTATCCAATGACAGCTGCCTGATCCTGGCAAGAGCACTCATACTATCTAGGCTTGATTATTGTAATGCCCTCTATAGCGGTGCCAACAAAGCCATTATCCACAGGCTCCAAATCTTACAAAACAATGCCTTGAGAGCTGGCCTCGGCATTAATAAGAGAGATCATATCTCTACCACTAGACGCCAACAGAAATGGCTCTCTACAGACAACAAAATCAAACTAAAGTTGGCCTCCCTAACCCATAAAGCCCTCAACAATGCCGCCCCCAGTTATCTGATGGACAAGGTAAAGAGAAAGTCCTCCATCCGACAAACAAGAACTATCAATTCCAACCGTCTGATAATTCCCAGATTCAAACTCTCCACCATTGGTGGGAACAGTTTCCCGGTGAAAGCTGCCACGCTCTGGAACTCTCTGCCACACAACCTAAGAGCTGACCAACCATACTTGCACTTTAGAAGACACCTCATCAGTCACCTTAACTCCAATAACCCTTGCATTTAGCTGCACTTTCTACACCTATGCATAGATAGTGATACTTTTGTTTGTGATTCTGCCCTCGCCTCTAACAGCCCTGCATACTTCTGTACACTTACCTCCTGTATAGATATTGACTTTTTATGTTTGAAGACTTGTATACCTCCTATCCCTGTAATCATGAATATTTTTTCAGGATTACCCGCCTCTAACAGCCCTGTACATATCTGTATATTTACCCCTGCATAGATATTGACTTTGTATGTATGAAGATTTGTATATTTTTTATTCCTGTAATTCTGATTATTTTTATTACTACTTCAAAGTGTATATTTCTGCAACACTGTAAGCTTCGAATTATCTTTTGCCTGCGCCCTGTTGCCCCTGGGTAAGGTGCGCCATACAAATAAATAAACAAACAAACAAACAAACAAACAAACAAACACTAGGTATAACTAAAGTAAATCAACCAAGATAGTGGGCCTCATTACAAGTAGGGCGGTAAGGGTGAACGGTCACTGGTAACGAGACCGGTGCCGTTAAACCCTTACCGCCCTACTACGAGTTCCCTTTTCGGGTCCTTCCTTAACGCCTGCTTTTAGCAGGCGTTAAGGACGGGACCCGCAAAGGGACTTTAGAGCTAATAACGGTACTGTAATTTACGGTACTGTTATTAGCGCCTTTCCCATTCCCATTGAACCCTATGTGGGCTCAAATGGGGAAGGGCCCTGGTGAATGGGGAATTACCGGTCCCGCCAACCTTGGAATGGACCGGTAATTGCTCCATTCACCAGGGCGGAATCGGAACGAGTTTGGAGGCAGCCATGCAGTAAATAGCGGCGTGGTTACCTCCAAACTCGGAATGAGGCCCAATGTCTCTTCTTCCCCTGGTTGTTTCTTCTTCTTGGCTATTCTTCTTATATACAGGTTTCTTTTTGGCTCAAAGTGTAATCTTAGTTCAATCTTCTTGGATAGTCTTTCTTATCAACTCTTGTAGTTCTTCAAAATGACTCTTGGGTCTCGTGCTGTTCTGTGGCCCTAGCTTTGAAGTATTTTTCCTTCACACTCTTGTTATCACATATGTTGTTCCCAGTCTCTTAGCTTAGGCTGTCCTAAACTGTTTGCCTTGATTCCCTTTTAGGCTTTCTTTGCCATGGTTTTACTCTGAGGCTGTCTGCTCTTTTATCGTGTTCACTGACAAGCTTTATCTTGTCTTTCTAATTATGTGTTTCTGACTTGTACATTCTCCAGCCTTCAACTCTGCAAATATAGAGTTCTTGCTCTTCCTCCCAGGGTTTTAAAATGTCTCATATATGGATCACATCCCTTCTAAACTACTTTCTTAGATGCCATCTTGTCCTACGGACTGGGGCAAGTCTCTCTGCAAGTGACACCAGTCTTACCCGACTGGGTTGTTTATTTGCTTTCTCTGGTTTTGCAATCATTCAATTTTATATTTTCATTCTCGTTCTTAGGACTGGGACAAGTTTCTTCAACTATCTCGTCCTCAGGCCTGGGACGAGTCTCTCTTCAAGTGAATGGTCTTTCCTGACCAAGTTCTTTATTGGAATTCGAATACATTTTTTTTAAAAAGAATCGCAAGGGAGAAAATGGCAAAAATGGCATGAAAAAAAAAGGCATTGTGAAAATATCGATCAAGGGGAGAGAGGGTGTTCCTCTCTGTTACTTCTTGTACTGCTTCCTTTGGGGGTTCATACTTCAGGCTTCTGGCATCTCTCACTGAGTTTCTCTCGCTCTTCGGAAATTGCGGGCTCAGTGACCTGGCTTGACTCCACCTTCACATGACATGATGGGTGCTTCCCCTGCACATAGCACTCCTTCTGCTTTGACTCAGCTCAGTTAAGTACATGTCTCTGTTTAAAGAGACAACTGCCCTTTTTCTTCCTCATGTTTCTTTTCACATTGTCTTGAGCCAAACATAAAGTTGCCACACTACTCTTCTGAGTGATTGTAGTCCCATATATATATGCAGCTATGGTAGTTGCCTTAGGAAGTTCCTCATAGGAACGGGAGTCCTTGTCCCCAAAGGGGGGAGTCTCTCCCAGTAAGATCCCACTTTCCCTTACCCCTAGGGCGGGTCTTGCAGAGAGGGCTCACCTCCCTAGCCTCACAGGGGGAGTCTCACCTTGGGGAGAAGGGACGAATAGCTGTGTCACAAACAAAAAATGTGTACCCTAATTAGGCTAACAGTCACGTATTTGCTTATGTGCAAGCTTTCATGGTCATTCACCACTTCCTCGGGCGGGGAGGAAATGAAACCTTTGAAAAACATAACAGAATTCTTGTTTAAATATCCCCTTCTGGGAATCCTTTTTTCTTTGTGCCTGTCTGTGTACCCGATGTGTAGTTTTATGCAGAGAGACATGCATTACAGTGTGACACCTCCACACATTGCAGTCTTCAAGATCTGAATGGTACACTGTATGGCAGGGACTTGAGGGTTTCAGTTTTCAACAGCTGTTTGGGAAGTTCTTACACACAAGTTCATCAAATGCAAAAACAGTAACTTGCACTCTCTAATCAGTCCTTCTCCCCTCCAGGTGTAGGGATGTAATTGCTAGAGTTCCCCCTAAACCTGATGCGGGTTGTCCAGGTGTCCTGTATGCCCAAAGGAGCTCTGTCAAATCTATTTCCAGAAGGAACCCTTCTGGCCCCACCACTTTCCCTTGTGATGCCCCAATCTCTGGAAGGTTGTACTCACGGTTGTATTCCTTCTGCAGTGAGCAGTATTTCAGAGGATTACCACAGGTGCTGGACCCTGTTCTTTCCACTCCCCATAGGACCCTTTGGTTCCTCACTACTCCTATGGTGCACTCCCTGTACCCTGGTGTTGCAGCACTGTCTTGACCTCCTATTTCCTTTTGTGCTGGCCTTGGTCCAACCTGATACGCTGGAACCTCCTGGTATTTCTTAAGCAAGGGAACCTTCCAATGTTCTCCCTCTTCCTAACTGGGTATTTCTTGAATTGTTTTCTTCCCCACCTCCTTGACAGATGATCCTTCTGCATGGGTGGCTTGCTAGGGACTCTCTCAACCTCCCACTACTTCTCCCCTTCCTGAGGTTCACTTCCAACCTGCTGTCACAAGGTAGCACTTTCCCCCCATATCCTGGAACATACTGTCCTACCTCCCAAAAACGTATTTCCTCCACCTCCCAAATACTCTGCTCCTCCTGTTACCTTTATTGATGCTGACCTCTCACCCTCCTCACCCTCTATACCTTTTTTCTTTAACTATCCCAGCTCCTCCAATGTCTCCCCCACAGACTTCACTCAAATATCACTCTGCTCACCAACCTCCTCTAAATTCTGTCTTCCAGCCCCTTCTCCAACAATCCACACTCCCAGACTGAAGGTTCTGACTTGTATGTAGATGACCCCTTCTGGTCTCAACAACATCATAAAGCCATAAAAATAAAAAATAAAAAAAGTGATATCAATCTTGAGCCTGCAGCTGTGATTCCACCTGTCTCTGATTGTGTCATTGTCACGACCCGTGACCCAAAACCCCACTGGTCACATGCCAGGTAGGGTTAGGACTCAGGGTTCACTTGGGGCCCCATGGGCCTTGCATTATCATCATGGACTCTCCTGGAGCCAGTCCTGGTGCCTTTGGCGCCAGGCTCATGTTCAGATTAGGGCATTGTCTTGAAGGAACTACTTTTTCTGTGGAGGCCTGCAGCCAACATGGAGGCACCCACACAGTCTAGTTCCTAAGAACCAGACTGTGCCTTGCAGTGTTTCCGGGTGTGGTAGCCCGGACTACTTTACCTGGACTACTTTACAGAGGGCTATATAAACCACACCCAAGTTACAGAACGTGCTTTGCGTTATTCTGCAGCCAGCAGCGTGACGCTTAACGTGTCCAGAGACCAGCACCCGGCGATCCTTGAACAGCGGACCTGCAGAGGAGACAAAAGAACATCATTAGCAGTTTCTGCTTACCTGCAACTTTCAACCTGTCGATTCCTGCTGCTCGTGGCCTTCCATCCAGTCGGCAGCATCATCAGGGCACCACGCACGCACCAGAACGAAGCACCTGGAGGGGGAGAGAAAGAAGGACAAAGTTAAAACAGGTTACTCACGGCATTTACAGCAGTAATCACGAAATCCTCACCTGGCTGGGCATTTCTTGGCCGGGTCCCCTCCGGAAATCTTCACACGCCCAGAAAGACCATCGCGACCTGAAAAGGAATAAAGAATACAGGTTAGCAAGAAAAGACATTACCGCGCCGCACTTTGCGCTTAACCTACCATCCATTATACGCTCCTGCATCCATTATCCTAGCAGGAGCCTGATCCAAGCAACGCACCCACCGAACCTCCGTGCACCTAAGGGGGGAATAAATAAAGAAAAGACATTAATAGCAAGAAAGGAAAGTAAGGACATTTTAAGACTGCTATAACCAGACTTGCCTCCTTAAAGACACTCCTCAGAGTACACGGAAAATCACAAATCACCAATGCAATTATAGAGCCAATACAGAAGGAAGACTCAATAACTCGCAACCACACACTCTTAGGAAATAATGAGCACTTATACGGCTATTTATTCAAAGTTTAACAGCAACCAATAATAACATAGAAATAACTCACAGCAGTAACATAGACATAAATCACAGAAGAAACAAAGAATGCAAAAGGAAATACATCACTGTGAGCGTGACTGGATTCCTCATCTCGCCCAGAAGCGGCTGGAAGACCCCGGCCAGGCCGAGAGTACCACAGCTCACAGGAATGCCGGACGTAAGCGTTCTCCTCCGGCTGAAGTCTCACCTGACCACCCCTGGGACCCCGCATATGTGCACACTCCAAAAAGGGGTGGCGATTCTCGAACCTTCTGGAAATGGCACTTGCGTATTGATGAGCAGCCGTTGGTTGCCAGCTGGGTCAATCGACAGCCACCCTCAAGGAGCAGAGTGCCTCCCTCCTCTAAAAACACGCTCATAACAAACCATAACAAAGTCAGCTTTCCCAGCAGAAATGTCCTTGACCGCATACCAGGTTTGGAAAGCATGTTTTCCTCTGCACCGTGAATCTAACACTCAGCAAAATGTTTGCAGCTTTTCACTGCGGCATGAAGTAAATATCCATCATGGCTCCGAGCGCTCCCATAATGCACTGCGCACCAGTGCCATTTTAGTTCAAGCATAACAATTCCACCCTTGGATATTTACCTTCCATAGCCCGGTGGCAAAGGAGCCGGTCTCTGAAACCTACGAAACATTAAAACTAAATTGGGAATACATTGAATACAACAACAACAAGCTATTATGATAGCTAACATAATGAAAATGCAAGCAAAAGCGTAACGTAGTGTACCCCCAATATCAGGTATCCATGAAAATAACCAATCCCACCAATTCCCAGTACGATCTTGAGACACTTGAGAAATGAGATCCCCCAAACCTCGAATATGACTTTCAATGGATCGTGAATGGTCACTTAAATTGAAACAACACATACCTTCAAATGCGTTACACCCTAAATTATGCTTTAGCAATAGGTAATCAACAGCAGCTCTGTTCTGCAAAGTTGCTTTTCTAATAACTTGACTATCAAGGAGTAATTCTTCTAATGCCTGAGAAGTATGATTAAGGCTTTTGACTACTAAACATGCTAATTTCATCAAAGATTTGTAACCCCCAGCAACTAAACCCCAAACTCCCACTTATGAAAGGGTTAATGCTAGAGCCTAAGCTTCTGGTAACAAGTGTACATGTGAATCACAATCAGGAGATAGACCCACAGATTCGAAAGTTGACCTTTTACCTCGAGTTATCGCCGGGTGTAAAGGAAACATCATTAGTCCTAATCGAGTTAAGGCACATGGACCTCCGGAAATGTTAGCTGGAATATAAGTGTATGTGATGTTGCCACATGGAAAGAGCCATCCTGTTGGAAGTTTCACATGATTCAAATGACTGGCAGCTATCACTGTATGATTACAAGACATAGTATTATTTACACTGGTGCATGTGCATGGCACTCGCGAACACAGTCGCTGCTCAAACATTGTATGATTGTGCTGTTTGGTTAAATCGATCTGTTGGCATTTGCCAATTTCTTGTGCATTGCAGGTCATAAAATAACATACATCACCTTGGGTTATATTATAGGTAATAACACGTGTCAAATTTCTCCATTTACGATCGGTTTCTTGGCAAAACCTACAGTACTCATAAACGGAAAAAGATTGCCTAATATCTGAATCTTGAACCAAAGAATCATTGTGTGTGACGCCGAAGATATGCTTTAAAACTGGAACAGGCGTCGGCACTGCTACTAAGCACGTAGTCAGTAAAGCTTCAGCATTGGGCACATCAATAAGACTGAAGTGCGATATGTTAAGTACCTGCTGTGCCAGATATATCCACATATTCTCCATCTGGGTGATCATAGGAGAATGTTTTAGCCGTCCTGAAAATGCTTCTTGAATGACTGGCATCAAGGTTGTCTTCGCTTGCTCCTGACGTGTTTGCCGCATTTCACGAATCCATGTCTTCGGTCTGGCTGGCTTTTCGACATTGGCATAAGGCTGCTTTGGGACAACATTATTCATCACTATCAGTATCCCCTTGATCACTGGCACAGATGTGACGTTTTTCGTTGGTAGCAGCAGACTGTTTAACTCTCCCAAATGGAGTCCATTTAGTACCACAATTACACCAGCCAGACACAGGATCTACAAGGCAAACCCAGAAAAGAGATATCAGTGTTGTACATCACTCTCTCAGGTAACATTTGTCTGCAGGCACATATTGCCATTTCTTTTTACCAGGCTCCATGACTAAAACTACTTGATCTTTGCCTGATGGAGTGACATCTGCGGGCACTGGTGGGCCACTTGGCTTTTCCACCCACACCTTTGCACCCGGTACCATACTGTCTGAAGAGCCAAAACCGCAATCCACACGGGTAGTTAACACTGTAGGAGGCTCCCCCTTCTTGATCATGGACAACTTAACGGGAATAATGATCAACTGGGCCACTCGATCACCCTTGTGGATCGATAACAATTGGTCCCCACTATTCATTAGGATGACTTTTATCTCGCCTTGGTAATCAGCATCAATTACCCCTCCCAACACTTGAACTCCCTTCAATGCTAGGCCAGATCTAGTGGCAATCCATCCCATATGCTCTGGGGGAATTTGTACTCCAATCCCGGTTTCAATTACAACCATCCCTCTCGGGTCCAATCTGATTTCTTCATGGGAATGTAAGTCTACCCCTGCTGACCCTGGAGTTGCTCGATAGGGAGCTAAATAACCCGGAGTAATTTCCCAGTACAATAGTGTTTCTCTGACTGAATTGGGTTGAACCTGTAAAGTAGGAGTCATTAGTCGCATTAAAGGAGTTTCCTGCTCATTCACAGGTCTATTGTTTAATACTTGCACCGCATCAAACAGACGATCACGCCAGCCTGCCAAATTGCCATCTCCAGATTTGTGCAACTGTTCTTTTAATAACCCATTCATTTGTTCGTTCAATTAACCCGGAAGCAGCTGGATAATAAGGTACGTGATACAACCACTCAATGCTCTTTTCCTGACAATACTCCTGAATTAATTTGCCTTTGAAATGTGACCCATTGTCACTTTGAATCTGCAAAGGCACTCCATAATGTATTATGATCTGATCTAACAACCTGATGGTGTTCAGTTGTGTTGCACGTTTGCACAGCAAAACCATCAAATATCCTGATATGTATCCACAATAGTGCATGCATACTGACAACCTTTACTGATTGGCATGGGACCGATATAATCAATCTGCCAAATTTGACCTGGTAATTTTCCTCTTCGCAATGTACCCCGAACAATCTGAGGGATAGGTCTATGCAGTTGGTGTTGGCACACTGGACATTGCAAAATGATCGTTTTCACTACTTCTAAAGGAAGACTGATTCCTCGAGCTTGTACCCACCTGATAGTAGCCTTTTCTCCAAGGTGCCCACATTTCTGATGAGCCCATTTGGCCAAACCCTCCAAATCGTCTTCCTGAGCCTTTGCATCCACAGATGAAATCTTGGTGTGTTCGTCTGCAACAGATTTAAACCAACGTTCCAATGAGTCTGTGGCAGAATGCGCGTCCACATGATATACAGTGACTTCACTTTGTGATAACATTTCTGCAATATCTTGCCACAGTTCTTTTACCCACAACTCTTTTGAATGAATCTTCCACCCATTCTTTTGCCAAGTTGGCAACCACACTGCGAATCCATTCGCCACTGACCATGAATCTGTGTACACATAACATTGACCATGGGTCTCTTGTTTCAATGCTTGGTAAACTGCGTAAAGCTCTGCAAACTGACTGCTCTTCCCCTTCCCTGAAGGTACCGCTCAGTTCCCACATATCGAGCTGAACCATCCGTGAACCAAGCATGCTCTGTTTGCTCTATGGTCAAATCGCTGTAAGGTATCCCCATTTCACGGGAGACTCACGTTTTTTAGGCACTTACGGTGGTATGTAATCTGAGGGCGGTATGTTGGCTACTTGCTCATGTAGTTTTGCAACTCCACCCTTCCCTGATTTGGCTCTGTCTTGAATATACCATTTCCATTTAATTATGATGGCTTCTTGAGCATGTCCTATTCTATGCGTTTTAGGAGAGCTCGGAAGGGCTCCGAAAAGGGGTGGCGATTCTCGAATCTTCTGGAAATGGCACTTGCGTATTGATGAGCAGCCGTTGGTTGCCAGCTGGGTCAATCGACAGCCACCCTCAAGGAGCAGTGTGCCTCCCTCCTCTAAAAACACGCTCATAACAAACCATAACAAAGTTAGCTTTCCCAGCAGAAATGTCCTTGACCGCATACCAGGTTTGGAAAGCATGTTTTCCTCAGCACCGTGAATCTAACACTATGCAAAATGTGTGCAGCTTTTCACTGCGGCATGAAGTAAATATCCATCATGACTCCGAGCGCTCCCATAATGCACCGCGCACCAGCGCCATTTTAGTTCAAGCATAACAAATGGGTTAGTACCAGTGAAGTTAACTTGGTCGCTCCAACCCGCAGAAAACTACGCGCCCCTGCACAGAAGGCAGGACAGAGAGCACGCCAGACATCGCAACAAGGTGAGGAGAGAGCCATCAGTTCGAGTCCAAGGGGCTGGTTGGGGGAAACAAAATCTGTTCCTAAGTCCAGGGAAGGGACCAGGGTGAATCCGGCAACCAGGGCATAAGGGCGTCCCCGTGGATACCAGGTGAGCGTAACAGAACGCGAAGCCTCATAACATTATCCACCTGGGTGCCATGGAGACTTCCAAAATTGACCAATTGGCTCAGTTATTAGGACAATTACGCGCCAAAGTGCATTCGGCTAGGCAAGAGACTAATACCCTGCGAAGGGATCTTGTCGTCACCAAGAATCGCACCGAAGAAGTCAGCAGGCAATTAATGGAATCACAGGCCGGACAAGCTCCATTACCCACGGCTAATCCACCCGCACAGCCAACCATGTCGTCTGCCGCTCCAGTACAAATCACCTTACCCGGAGCTATACTATTAGCACCGCCGGAAAGGTTTTCAGGTGACCCAAGGAAGTATGCTGCATTTATGAATCAATGTCGTCTTCACTTCCTCTGCAGTCCGGGCGCATTCCCTAACGATCAGCGACGAGTAGCATTCATTTTGTCATATCTGAGCGGTAGTGCAGCAGACGGGTCAGTGCCGCTTGTGAGCTATGATGATCCGTTACTACGTGACTTTGGGGGCTTCCAAAGGGAAATGGAAAAGCTCTTTGCTCGACACACCCATGAACAAGCTGTAGACAACTAACTCTTATCACTCCGGCAGGAGAATCAGGACTTACTAACATACATAGCAACCTTCTATAGGTTAGTGGCCGAAACCAGGTGGCCTGAAGACAAGAGGACCACATTGTTTCACTGAGGCCTTCGAGGGGGATTAAAGGACATCTTGGCTCAGGTGGTCGATCCACCTCGAGATTGTAGTGAATTTATCAACCTGGTGGTACAACTAGATCATCGACTACAAGATCGGAAAGCAGATTGGTCCAGATCAGATACATGGGCCGTGTATCTACGAACCAAGGATGCTACTCCGCGCACGTCAGAATACCACAGAGCCAATGCAAATCAGAGGCATACGACCACCGTTAAGAAAAGCTGAAAGAGACAAGAGAAGGCAACAGCAGTTATGTTTGTACTGCGGACAATCGGGGCACTTCCTAAAAGACTGTCCGATAAAACCCCCCAAGCGAATTGTGGGAGCTACAGAAAAGGATGAGAGTAAGGAGTCGGAAAACTGCCTACCTCGACAAAAGTAGAGGTCAGTTTGTCGAGTGAGAAGAATGAGCCACCGACCTCACATTTTCCAATACCAGTGATCCTAATCAATCACCAACAAACATCAAGGATGCATTCCGTTGAAGCTTCCATTGACAGCGAAGCAGTTGGGAATTATATTGATCGAGAGCTGGCCGCAGGGATGGGGCTTCCCTTAAGTTTTAAGCCGAACACAGAAAAGGTAACTACAGTGGATGGGACTGAAATTGTTTCTGGACCAGTAACCCAATGTACAGCAGGAATAACCCTGCTGTTCCAGGATGGACACCAGGAATAAATTTCCTTTGATCTCATCAAGGCACCTCAGTTTCAGCTAATATTAGGGATGCCATGGTTAGTTGCTCATAACCCTCGGATAGATTGGCATGCAAGAAAATTGACTTTTCCTCGTGATTGACCTTCCACCTGTTATTCCCAGGAAAACAAATCCAGTTTCAAGGTTCCTACGAGTCCTAGAATTGGCATATCTACACTTGGCGCAACTAGTACTCTCCCTGAAGAATATCAAGATTTCCAGGATGTGTTCCAGAAGGAACAAGCTAATACACTACCGCCGCATGGGTCCTATGACTGTCAGATTGACCTCATACCTGGTGCACAGATCCCTTGTGGTAGAATCTATGCGCTCACAGAAACAGAAAACCAGCATCTAAAGTCCTATCTGGACCAGTACTTGGCAAATGGGTTCATTCGCCCATTCAAATCACCGGCAGCCAGTCCCCTATTCTTCGTACCAAAGAAGGAAGGGGACTTGAAAACCTGTATTGACTATCGCGCACTGAACTAGATCACCGTGAAAAACTGTTACCCCCTGCCACTTATTCCCGAGATGCTGGATCAAGTGAAAGATGCCCAGATTTATACTAAGGTAGACCTCAGAGGAGCGTACCACCTGGTCCGAGTTAAAAAAGGAGATGAATGTAAAACAGCCTTCCGTACCAAATATGGGTTGTTTGAGTACCAGGTGTAATGCCTTTCGGGCTTTGCAATGGCCCGGCGGCGTTCCAATACTTTATGAACGACGTCCTAAGGGAATTGATCGATGTTTGCACCCTGGTCTACATAGACGACATCCTAGTGTATTCAACCTCGAAACAAGACCATGTCAAGCGTGTCCGCACTTTCCTTGCCAAACTGCGCCAACATCGACTATACGCAAAACTTGAAAAATGCTTTTTCCACGTAACCGAAGTAGAATTTCTTGTTTCGTTCTTACTCTGAAAGGCATTCGAATGGATGTACACAAGGTGGATGCCATTCTTAAATGGCCCTCTCCGACCTCGTTAAAAGGGGTCCATAGCATGCTGGGCTTTGCAAACTTCTATCGTCGATTCATTCCAGACTTCTCTCAGATTGTGCATCCGATCACGTTAATTCTACGAAAAAACAATAAAAAATTCATATGGATAGAAGACGCCGTAAAGGCCTTCCAAGAACTTAAGGAAAGATTCACCTCAGCCCCGCTTTTACGACATCCTCGTCCGAATCCCCCTTACATCATAGAAACGGATGCTTCCAGCATGCCTGTGGGGGCGGTTCTTTCTCAGAAACACCCTGAAACTGGCCAATTGCACCCCGTGGCCTTCTGGTCACGAAAATTCACACCCCCTGAACTCAATTATGCCATCACTGATAAGGAACTGCTTGCTATAAAATCCGCCTTCAAGGCATGGCGACATTACCTCTTGGGGGCCAGGCATACAATCACTGTAATCACAGATCATCGGAACTTACAATATTTAAAAACAGCAAAAGCACAATCCTTGCGCCAATTACGATGGGCCCTTTTCTTCGCCGAGTATGACTACATAATCACTTATCGACCAGGCGTAAGAAAGGGGAAAGGTGACGCACCATCTAGCATGGGCATCGATGAAAAAGTATATGCAACCCCAGATCCAGTAGCCATTATACCCGAGGACAAGCTTTTAGGCCTCACCACAGTTTTGACACAAACTGAGCTTAGAAACGTGATCCAATGTGAAATGACGCCGAGCGAATTACTGTAATGGCATACCAAAGGAAAACAATACGCTGTTAAAAATCAACTGCCATATTTTGATGAACGCCTGTACGTGCCTAAAACCGAGCTACAACAACAAGTCATTTCGGACTATCACGATTCTTTGATGGAAGGTCATCCTGGAATTGCCAAAACCCTAGCCAATTGGTGGCCCACTTGGCGTTGAGACGTCATCCAGTACGTTCAGTCATGTGGGGTGTGTGCACAAAACAAGTAATTGAAGCAAAAACCAGCTGGCCTCCTGCAACCATTAGAAATTTCTCTACCTATTTTATTACCGATTTGCCTCCCAGCCAAGGGTTCAACACCATTTTAGTAGTAGTAGACTTATTTTCTAAAATGGCACACTTTATCCCTTTCAAAGGCCTCCAGGATGCATCCCATTTAGCAAAGGTGTTTTTAGAAAACATTATCAAACTGCTTGGATTCCCTTCAGTCCTGGTCTCTGATCGAGGCAGCCAATTCATATCTAACTTCTGGAGCAAGTGCTGCGCTATGGCTCAAAATCGTCATCCGACTATCCACCAGCCATCACCCACAAATGGATGGTCAAATGGAGAGGACCAACAAGACTCTCGAACAATACCTACGATGCATGCTGCACCAAGTCGAAGGAACCTGGAGAGATCTATTATGGATAGCCGAATATCCTTACAATTCATTGCATTCCAGTACTGGTCAAAGACCTTTCTACACTCTCTATGGCAGACATCCACGTACTTCCGAACTAGACAGCCCTCCCAGTCTAGAAATGCTGGCTGTAAAGACTCTTCATGCAAACATCACTCAGGCCTTTAAAAAGGCAACAGAACAGTTAATGCAAGCGAAGAACAAGCAAAAAAGGTTTGCTGACCAACATCCGAAAAAGGCCCATGACTATCAGGTAGAAGACAGAGTTTGGCTAGCCGCAAAATACATACCGCTAAAAGGAACCCAGACTTTTCGCCCTCGCTATTTGGGGCCTTATTCTGGTCAAGCCATCATCAACCCAGCAGCAGTTAAACTAGCATTACCAGCCAACATGCAGATTCACCCAGTATTCCACGTCTCACTGCTAAAACCAGTACAACCGGTACACGAGTTAAGCCACCAACTGAACCCATAATGATCGATGGAGAACCAGATTTCGAAGTGAAAGAAATCCTGGATTCCAAATATACCAGATCCAAACTATCCTATCTAGTCGATTGGAAGGGTTACAGCCCTTAAGACAGATCTTGGGAACCTAGTGAGAACATTCATGCACCGCGTTTGATTAGAACATTTCATAAAAACTTTCCAGACAAACCGGGACCAGGCAGTAGAATCGCCTTAGGAGGGGCCTTGGGGGGGGAGTGCTGTCAAGACCCGTGACCCAAAACCCCACTGGCATGGTAACATACCTGGTAGGGTTAGGACTCAGGGTTCACTTGGGGCCCCAAGGGCCTTGCATTATCATCATGGACTCTCCTGGAGTCAGTCCTGGCGCCTTTGGCACCAGGCTCATGTTCAGGTTAGGGCATTGTCTTGAAGGGACTACTTTTTCTGTGGAGGCCTGCAGCCAACATGGAGGCACCCACACAGTCTAGTTCCTAAGAATCAGACTGTGCGGTGCAGTGTTTTCGGGTGTGGTAACCCGGACTACTTTACCTGGACTACTTTACAGAGGGCTATATAAACCACACCCAAGTTACAAACGTGCTTCGCGTTATTCTGCAGCCAGCAGCGTGACGCTCATCGTTTCCAGAGACCAGCACCCGGCGATCCTTGAACAGCAGACCTGCAGAGGAGATAAAAGAACATCATTAGCAGTTTCTGCTTACCTGCAACTTTCGATCAGTCGATTCCTGCTGCTTGCGGTCTTCCATCCAGTCAGCAGCATCATCAGGGCACCACGCACGCACCGGAACGAAGAACCTGGAGGGGGAGAGAAAGAAGGACAATATTAAAACAGGTTACTCGCGGCATTTACAGCAGTAATCACGAAATCCTCACCTGGCTGGGCATTTCTTGGCCGGTTCCACTCCGGAAATCTTCACACGTCCAGAAAGACCATTGTTACCTGAAAAGGAACAAAGAATACAGGTTAGCAAGAAAAGACATTACCGCGCCGCACTTCGCGCTTAACCTACCATCCATTATACGCTCCTGCGTCCATCATCCTGGCAGGAGCCTGATCCAAGCAACGCACCCACCGAACCTCCATGCACCTTAGGGGGGAATAAATAAAGAAAAGACATTAATAGCAAGAAAGGAAAGCAAGGACATTTTAAGACTGCTATAACCAGACTTACCTCCTTAAAGACACTTGAATGGGTTAGCACCAGTGAAGTTAACTCGGTCGCTCCAACCTACAGAAAATTACGCACCCCTACACAGAAGGCAGGACGGAGAGCAAGACAGACATCGCAACAAGGTGAGGAGAGGGCCATCAGATCGAGTCCAAGGGGCTGGTGGGAGGAAATGAAATCTGTTCCAGTCCAGTCCTCCTGTGTTTTCAGGCCCGACCGCCATAGAAGGCATCGCCGGAATCGGGAAGGGTCCAGGGTGAATCCGGCAACCAGGGCATAAGGGCGTCCCCGTGGATACCAGGTGAGCTTAACAGTGATGTGAGTTGGTAGGGTCAGCCCCTCATGTATAAAATTCCGTGCCACCATCTTGGATTTTGTACTAACATATGTATCCCCCCCTGAGCTTCCAGGATCAAGCTACAGCATTTTCATTCTCCATTGAATGAATTGAATGCAGACATCGCTTTTGGTTTTTTCTTGTCAGAAATTGCAAACAGTGTATTGCTGCCGTGTTTTTTCTCTTCACCTCAGGTTGTGGTATTCAGTTAAGCTTGCAGCTGTGCAACATTTTGTAAGTTTACCTTCTGCATTTTACATTGTGTGTCGAAGTGACCGCTTTGACTTCCCCACATCGACTTGGGTATGATATCCCAGGTCCACAACAGCAGCTGTGTGCTGTAAATGTCTATCCCTGGACATAGACCAATCCATTATGGAAAAACAAACCAGAAAAAAATGCATATCCCACATTTCTCCTCTTGAGTGAAAAGAAAACCAAGACTGGATCTAGGAAGGAGAATTATAGACTATACAGGGTGGCAACAGGCAGCCTAGTCCTCACCTGTACAGTTAATGGGCACTCAGAGTCCTGCCTCCTTTCAACACTGTCAGGAACACTGGGGAGAAGAGAGCTCTTGTCTCCCTCACAATGACCACAACATGGGAAATCTGTAGCCACTCTCCATTAAAAACAAGGGAAGGGATACTAGCACGGCACAAAAGAAAATAGAAATATATTTCCAAATCTCCCACCACATACGAGTAATGCTCAATACCACACCCTAATTCGCTGTGCTAGTAGCTCTGCATGCTGAACTGGGGATCCATTACTCCTTCTGAACCCCCTCCTTTCCCATCGGGCCAACCCTGAGTACTGTGGAGGTAGCGTAAGCAGAGTCTGAAAAGATGTTAATCACATGCCCCTCTGACATGTCTAATGCTTTTATTAAGGCCACTAATTGTGCCGCCTGTGCAGAAGAGTGTGCTGGCAATCGCACCAGTGAACAAATATGAAATTCTCCACTATATGGCCCACCACTGCGGCACCTGTATTTCTGTATCCTGTGCTGGAATCTATCGTTGATGACCCATCAACGAAGAGCATGTTTCCTTCTTCTATTACTTCATCCTTCACCTGTGGGTTCCTTTCTATTCTGTCCATGTAAGATGTGCAGTCGTGGACATATTCTCCCGGTGCAGCGGGATGGACTTTTGAATTTTGCTGGATTCACCATACGACACCTAACAACCTCAATTGCTGGATTGGTTAGTATCGCCTCGTAACCTGAGGCCCATTGAGTGGTTAACGTGGGCCTGGATTTTTCAAGTATTGCAATAAGAAAAGGCTCCACAGGGTACCCCATTGTTATCATTGCTACCTTCTATTTCGAACGCTGCTGCCGCAAGGGCCTGTTTGCAGGGGAAGTGACCCTGCATCACTGGGTCCAACGGACCACTATAGTACGCTAGGGGCTTGTGCCACTGTGGATTTTTCTCAGTGAGGACATCCATAATCACTGTACCGTCAGAATGTGAGAACAGGTAGAACTTTATAATTTGACGTTGCCAACACTTGTGCATGGGCCAGTGCCTCTTTGAGTTCAGCAAAATTCTCATTAATCTCTGAAGTCCATTTAATGTGACCCTTAGTTTTTTGTACTTCTGTGAGTGCCTGCAGGAGGGGCTTGGTAAAAGTGGAATAATCAAACAGCCAAGCCTTGCAGTAGTTACAGTCCTAGGAGCTGTTGAATCCCCTTCACCGTGCAAGGCGGAGGAGTTCTATGTATTGCCTCTACCCTTTCTGGTGTTATCCTTCACCTTTCTGTGGATATGATCTGTTCTAGGTACATCACCTCGTCCTGGCAGTGTTGTAGCTTCTTCTTGTCTAGCTTGTATCCTTTTTCCGCTAGCAGGATTGAGAGGAGGATAGAATCTGGCCTGCACTGTTCCTCACTGCAGACCAAGAGGTCGTACACATACTGTATCACGTTACTGGACACTTGCAAGTTGCTTAAATGCATTTGGATCACCCTGTTGAACAAGCGGGGGGAACTCATAGTACCCATGGGATAATCTTGTGTGCTCAAATCTGACCTCCCCTGTATTTGAACGCTGTGAGGTACCTGGAATCTGGGTGTAGTTGTATGGAAAAGAACGCAGGTTTTAGATCAATTACCGTAAAGTATCTTGCATTGGCTGGAATGTTACATAATATTGTAGCAGGGCTCAGCACAAGTGGGAACTCGGCCTCCACCACATTGTTCAGAAGGCGGAGATCCTGTATAAATCTCCAAGATCCCCCCCCTTTGCCTTTGTAATTGTGTACATAGCCATGTTACATGGGGATGTTCAATTTTGTATTATGCCTTGCTGCCATAACGCGAGATGTGGGGCATAAATGCCCTTGTCTGCCTCATGGAAAAGTGAGTATTGTTTTCTCGGGGCAAAATGCCTCTTGCTTTAATTTTATCCTAACCGCCACTGCTCCTGTGAGCACTTCCACATCATGAGGGACTGTTGTCCACAATTTCTCTGGGACCTTCTTCAAAAATTCTTGCGTTTAGCTGCCTTGTGTTTTCACTATCTGAGTCAGTTGTGGTACTAGCCTTTCTATCACTCGTATGGTGTACAGGATGTGCAGCTGGAACACTTCTTCCACTTCCTCCTCTATTTCCTGATCTACGAAAAGCTGTACATCCGTCACGTCAGTCCATGTCGGATGTGGGGTCAATACAGAGTACTGTACGCTATTCTATGTCATCCTCATCTGTCCCACATAAAATCACCATGCCCTTTTGTGTAATCACTTCCTCCAAATAGAGCAGTATTTGCATGCCTGAAGCAATTTTCTTATGGCATTGGGACCTGAACAGGAATTCTGTGGCCAGTCGAAATATATTCCCTTTTATCCCGGGCACTCATCCCATGAGTACCTGGACCCCAAATAGGGAACACCTCTGGGTGGATGGGGTGTCCTCGTAATGTGCTGTGAGCATAGCAGGCCTGTATGACGGCCGCCACCCTGGCGATGTGCATGCCGGGAGAGGAGCACACTATACCCTTTTCAGTAAATGAAATTGTTGCATTTGGCTTGTTCAATAGGTCGCTTCCCAGTACAATTATAGGGGTATACTTTGAGTACAGTAGAGGCGCTACATTGTTTTGTGTGTCTATCGCTAAGGGTAGGTCCTGTGTGACTGGAACCGTGATGATAGCCCCAGAAAATTCCTGTGTCCATAACTTTGTTTGACAGTGGAATCCTTCCCTCCTTCATCCAAGATTTGGTGGCCCCCATGTCTATCAAGAAGGATAAATCTTTGTCCTGTTTTCACTGCTACCTTGGGTTCCTCGTCGGGGTCCTCAGTTACTGCAAGGACTGGACACACAGACTTATGTGGGCACTCCTATTGGGTGTTCTATTCTGCGGTAACAGGAAAGGATTCCCTCTCAGGACAGTTATTCCCGTTTAGTGGGTACTACGTTCTGTCACACCGCGGCCGTGGAAACTCTGGGCAAGATGGAGGCGTTATTAGACCCCTCTACAGGTCTGCTAGTCGTTTTTCGACCGGCAGGTATATAAGGAGGCCACGCTCCCTGCGAGTCGCGTTGCAACTCGCATTCGTCGGTCTTTGGACTTTCGCCTGTGCTGCAGTGCCCCACTTACGAGTATTTCCTCTATACTATTTCCCGGAGCCTTGATTCTTCCCCTTGTCTTCCCCTCTCTTGCATTTCCCTTTTCTCGCCTGCCCTGCCCCTTTTCCTGTCTTTTTTTCCTTCGCTTCTCCCAGGTGCTGGTCAGCCTCTCCGCTGCCGCTTTCCCGACTAATCTGCAGTTCCGGTTGTGCTTTCTGTTTTTTTTTATACTTTACCTTGTGGTCTAGTGGGCTCTCAAATATCCGTCCGCTGTGTTTTCAGAGCGGTCACATTCTATTCCGAGTTTCTCTCACTTTCCATTCCATTCGATCACCCATTCTCTTCCTCTCTCTCTCTCTCTCTCTCTCTCTCTCTCTCTCTCTCTCTCTCTCTCTCTTTTTCTCTTTTTCTCTCTCTCTCTCTCTCTCTCTCTCTCTCTCTCTCTCTCTCTCTCTCTCTCTTGCTCTCTCTGGTTCTCTCTTGTGCTTGTTTTCTTCATCTTATTATTTCATCCGGATTTCCCTTGGTGGCTTTCCCTAATTTTTTCAGCCTCCTGTCATCTTACCTGTTTCCCTGTAGGTCTGCCTTCTGTTTGGGGTTGTTCCTTGTCCCAAGGGTGCTGCCTATCCGTATTCCCATACAGAGCATAAGCTTGGAGCTAATCCCTATCCAGGAAGATCAGAGACTTCTACCATCATTCATTCGAATTTCCAGTTTCTATTTTGGTGCACGACAATACCAGCCTCTCCAACCTTCACATCGGATCGGCCAATACCATCTACTATTACACAGGGTTTTTTCTGCCATATCTGGCTTTTTCCCTGTTTGAAGGGACGGGGTCCCTTGGGTTCACCTGACTGCCAGTTCCACAGGCGGGCAAGGTGGCCTCGGGGGGAGACCGTCCCTACCTTTTCGAACGCAAGAAGGGAAGAAGGACTGTCAAATCGAGTGACGAAGGAGAGAATCCTACGAAGGAAAGAAGGAGACAGAGGACATCAAACCCCACTGAAGATCCAGGTGAGGAGTCTCAGGGGGAAGGAACTTCCGCATACCGTGACACGTTCTGACCCAACCGGGTGCCATCCTCTTGTGGATGTGTTTGCGCAGGTACTTGCAATGTACTTGTGGGCATCCGCTGGATCCCTACCGGCCCTGCTTGGTCCAAAGGGCTGTGCCTGCTGAGGTGGAGGTTGTGCTTGCTGTTGTGTTAGCTGCTGCGGCTTCACCTGCTGTGGGAACTCCTGGAGCTGATCTGCTCTGGGGGACCTTGCTGCTGTGTCAATTGGCCCCCCAGACTGCAGGCCCCCGGGATTCTAACATGCTTGCTGCTCAAAAGGACGCATTTGTGCGAAAATGTCCCTGGTGGCCGCAGATGATGCAGGGCCCCACAAACCTGTATCCTGCACCTCTATATCCTCCCCCTACCCCCCTACGGGTATCCTCTCCCTTGTGTGGGATATCCCATTGGATGGTACGCGCCGTCTTGTGGGTAGAATCCTGGTGACTGAACCCCCCCACTGTGGGACATGCTGTCGCTGCATGCACTCCCGCTGCAGCCAAACGTTTTATACTTTTTTACATCATTAGCATAAACCAAAACTGCAGCAAGTGTATTGACATCCTACTAACTGATTGGTGGGAATATGTAAATCACCTATAGCTAGGCATATGTTACTTATTCACGATGTTCATTTCCACCCCTCGTGACATCACAAACCTTCCCACACTCCCCAATGCGTAACCTTTACTGGCAAAACGTAATTGTACTGACCTCCGGAACTTTATTCTTCTGCCATTGGTCAGCACTTCATGAGACACACAAGACCACCTGAACTTGAGAATGGGGAGACATTCACCTATCATTCAACCAATGAGGTGCCTTGTGGAAATCAGCGAGGACACAAAACATTGTTGCATTTTAGGGACACCGAAACACTGATTGGCTCCTTCGCCCTTGTCCCACAACACTGTTCCCAGGCCCATCTGCCAAGGGGCAATTTGAAATTCCTGAAGCCATTGTGATTTTGCTTCTAATTGCCTGCATTTATTCCTAGAATGTTCGCCTTTCCCAGTGAGCGCCCAGGCGCCTGGCTTGCTGACCTAGGATGTATCCGCTGGTCCCCCTTCCTAGCGACTATTGTCTCCTGAGGAAGGTCAGCTTGCAACATTCCTCCTGCACAGCTCTCAAACTCATGTCTGCATAAAACGCTGGGCCTGTCAGTGTGAAAACCCAAGTGGTTTTACTTACCTGTGGCTTGCCTCCCAAGATGGCTGTTGTTTGGGTCATGTTTTAGTGTACCACCATTTCTACCCTTTGCACCTGCTCCGGATTCCATTATGCCTTATGAGTACCCACTGGGCACCCTCACCCCTGCTTTCGCCCATGGACTTCTCCAGCTGCACCTGCGCGCACAGTGCTTAAGTTACACATTGCAGCCGTCAATGATGTCCTTTCCCCTTCCCCATCATTGGTTAGTGCCCCCCCCCGCCCCCACCCCGGCAGCGCTGTATCTGCATCTTTGCTGCATATATACAAAAATAAAGTATGTTATGTTTAATATAAACAATCGGCTTTGTCGTGTTTCTTTATTTGTCAAGTGGCAAACCCTACTCGGAGGCTAATGCCAATGGAAAAATCGTGTTACAAATTTTGCTTATCTTAACTCTTGGCAAAAAATTCAGACATGAAACGTTATTTGCCATATGGAGTAATGGCAACCAAAAGGAGTGTTCCAGATAACATGCCAATAGAAGTTCATGTGCCAGGGGACAGGCGGATATGTCTCTCATGATTAGAATTGCTGCACCACAAAGTATGATCAGAATTAGTGTGCCACTGCTTACCATCAACATGACATTGTCCTGAGAACAAATCATGACTGTTTGGAGCTTGTGGCTCGTGTACAGTGGCGCTCCCTTGACTCACCTCCATGCAAGGAGTTTGGCGGCATCATAATCCTGTGTATTCTGGTCGTGAGTACAGCGACAGTTGAAATCCAACAGGTGATTAAAGTTCACATGTCCACTAGAAATAACAAGAAAAGGAGTTGGCCCCTAAAGATTCTATTCGAGTCACAAGAATTCATGCCAGCCTTGCAGGGTGATTCAAGGGAGAGCCAAAGCAGTGAGCCCAGCATCGAGATCAGACGGACTGCACTGAGCAACAAGATGGTACCTCTGACAAGAGAACAATCGAGATGTAATTACAAGGCCTTAAGAATGATCTCAGATACATTTTGAACAATTAGGGGACTGCTCCTACAACGGACCTAACTGTAGCCATGCAAGCAAATACTAAGGAAATGGATGCTACTGGAACGAGAGTGGCTGTCTGTGAAACGGATCTCTGGACATTGCGTTCAGTAGGAAAGCCGGCGCTAATGAAGCTGAAGCAAGTTGTACAGATGGGTCAGGATGAATGCAAAGATATTAAAAATCGTGCAAGAAGGGGGAATATTCGCAGGAAGGTGCAGAAAGATGGCTCCAACAAGATTTTCTTGGCTACCTATGTAAGCATTCAGCTCCCATGCGGAATGATCTGCTAGAAAAAATATATGAAATGGACAGAGCGTACAGGGTTGATCTGCTAAGGCATGAAACAGGAATGAAGCCGAGAGACATTTTGGCAAAAATACACAATTTTCCAACCAAGGAAAAAATAATGAAGGGATCAATAGGTAAGCCTGCAATTGAGCTCATGGATGGTTCAGTGCAACTGTAGAACGATATGTGGTCACCACATTGAGACGCAGGGGGAGATGAGAGATGTACCAGAGTTACTATAGCAGCAAAAGAAGAAATATTGATGGATCTTTCCTTTTGGTCTCCAAATCCGGCATAAAGATACAAGTACAATGTGAGTTGTGTGAGCGGGCACTACTTGGTATAACATTTTGGATTATATAAACAACAGCAACATTTTTTTTTTTAAACAGTATGTGGTGTCTACCAGAAACTTGAAATGCACTATTTCAGTACATTTTCTGGAAATCGAACCGTAAAGACAAACTGATGATACACATCAGATCTGGTGAAGTAAACACAACTGCGTTTCAAAATAACAATCATGAATTGAAAAAATGTTCTCATTTTTTTGGTGACATACTTTAATGACGCACGGCACGCCTTTTTACAGTTTTGAGTAGCAGAATCGGAAGCCAATCCATTTCGTACTTCCCATCCATCGTCGGGGCTAACTCTATGAACAATACGAGGATACATGTTTACAGTTCTTCTGTGTGGACTACCATATGTTACAAGTCTGTACATATGGCTAATTTTGCATACCTCTCTGCGGAGGCACATGTATCTGGGGTGGATAACACCTATTAAAGATAAATGACAATAATGCCTATTTGTTCCATGAATGGTACTCTGTGCAAAATATGTCACTTTAAAAAAGCCTCTAATAGAAATAAAAGAAATAGAAAAAAGACCTTCTCTATTTTATTTGGGGTACTCCATGCTTATAAAAAGTCTGAAGGACAAAGCACCCAATTACTAATAACGTATTGTATGTGCATGCTTAAAGACTCGACAATTAAAACCCGCTGTAGCAATAGTTGCCATGAACTCACCTTCTCCAGTATAAGACAATTCATCCAAAAAGTAATCCTGCGTTCAAGTATAGAAACACTACTGAATGTAGTGGCTGTTTTAGCTACGTGTTCTTTGAGGCTGGTTCCATGGAACACACCTATAGTGGAATGTGGTAAAGGGGGCATAACACTGGCCCACTTTCCACTAGTGTGTTCTGCCCTTTAAGTCAAACAAACAACACGTTTCATTCTTTGAACTGCCAAAATATCTGGCCTGATTTTGCAAAGTAGCTCTTTTGTTCTTCACCTCCAAGGTGAGGTAGAAAGCCGGGCACCACCCTCAGGCCCATGGTGTTGTGCGGGGGTGGTGGTCCGTGTGGGCTAGATTTGGAGAGCGTTCATCGGAGAGTGGTTGCTCACCAGGAGGGAGTACAACTTTCCCAGAGTGGTAGAAAGGAATTGCAGGTGCAGGTAGGGAATTGGGTGCACATTAAAAAAACCCAGGTTTGTTCAGAAAGGGGGATCTGCATTTCTGCCTGCCAGGAGAGTAGTGAAAAGTGGTTTGGGGCATGTGCGGTTGGCAGATGGCTCCACTTGGAGTAAGAGGAGGGTGGTGGTTTCGGATAGGAACAGTGTCAATGATAGTGCATCTGATGAAACTAGTGATGTGCTGGATTTTGTGCCTGCCAATGGGAGTGAGAGGTCAATGGAAACTGCTTGTAGGTCGAGTGATATTGGAGGGGATGTGAATGAGAGTGGTATGCAGCAGGTGGTGGTTGACCAGGCAGGTGAGGAGATTGGTAGGTTGAGTGATGAAGGAAGTGTGGGGGAGGGATGTCCATCGAGATGTTGTGGTCTTCCTGCAAAATTTAGAGACTGTCTTATTGTGGTACAGTGCGTTCAATTTGTTCATGAAATGTTCTGACAGTTTTTTTTTTTTTTTTTTTAAATTTTATTTTTATTGGTTTTACAAATAACAGAAAAATGCAAACATTGCTTAAACACGGTTGCACATCCCTCAGGGGGGCAAGTCGGGCACGAGATGCAAATCAAAACAATATACCAAGAGTCTTTTAGTCGTGCGACAGTTCCAGTTACCTGAGTATGTTTCATTGGCTGTTTGCCGTACTTCCTTCCCACCCCCCCCACTTGGTTTGTTGTACGTCACAAATACAATCATCAAACATTGGTATCGGTATCGTGCGGTTGGCACAGGGCTAAGCATTGCAAGATATTGGCAGCCGGACTTAGGTGACTCGCTGTTTGTATTTTGTATTGTCCTTTGGGCATGGCATCATTCAGTCGGGCTTTGAGGCTCCTCTGATTGGGGGGCAGAAAGGGGTGAGATATACGTGTTCTTGAAGTCCATCCATAGTGTTTCACATTTCGCAGATTTATTGTGCAAGGAGGCAGTGATCGTTTCCATCACGTAAATGTTTGTAGCGATTTTGATCCACTCGGCCTTCCCTGGGATCAGGGGAGACTTCCATTTGGTCGCTATGAGGGCTCTTGCCGCCAACAACAGCTGGGGGGCCAGCCTTTCACCCGGAGCCACTCTTCCTCGTCTCTTTCAAGGCCGAACAAAACAAGGTGTGGGTCGAGTTCCCTGTGAATGTCATCTATCTCCTTAATCCATGACACGGTTTCACTAATTGGTGTTATATTCTACCTATTTCAGGTTTTATTTTGTGTATTTTTAAGAAATGTTTTGCATTCCTGTGTGTGATGTTTTCATTATAATAACGGAAGAGGATATGTTGTAATGTGAATGTGACTTATTGCTGGCGCGTGTGGCTGCTTCGGGGGTTCAGGAAAATAAAGCACTTGATATATACTCACCAGGTGTGCTTTTTTCACTGGCGACGAGGAGCCTGAACCCTTGTGTTCAAACTCGCGTGTGCAGGACTTGACAGTGTTTAACCTGACGAGGTAACCAGGGAGCAGTGCGGCTGCCTGGGTTGGAGCACTCCCATGGTTGGTGCGGCCGTTTGCTGGCGTGCCGTCCGCACACCTGCGCCGGAGTGCACCCCGTGGAGCCCATGTGTGAGGCCAGTGTCGATGGAGGCTTCCCGCTGAGGTGCGAGTGGACGCGCGGCACTGCTGGACAGCGGCGTGGTGCCGGCGCTGAGGAGTGACGGTCGGCGGTGACTGTTGGGGCCTAGCGGTCGCCTGCCTGCTGCGATCCCATAAGGCTGTTGCAGGGCTGGAGCCTTGATCTGTGTTGCCGCCTGGGCCGCTGGCTGGGCCGTTGGCCTTTGCGCCATCGCGGTCTGCGCGGCTGAAGGGGAAGGACCGCCCGTGTGTTCCTGCCTGTTATATGCAGCGTTGGACGGACGCGGGCTGAAGGCGCTCCTTGCTCTGCCTCCCAGGAAGTGTTTTGGTCTTCTCCCCGCCGGGATTGGCTGTGGGTGACACGCCCTGCGTACGTGTGCTTCCTGCACGTTGGCTTCGTGATTGCGAGGGCTAGCCAGACGTGTGGCTGTATGTTGGAGGAGCTGCGGGGAGGACCTGCGTATTATTGGTTTTGGGAGTTGCAATAACGCTCTTGCTGGTGACATTGTGGGTCATTTGAGGTGAGCTACGTACGCATTTCTGTTGCAGTTGGCGTGGATTGGGCGCGAGCGTAGTGGCTTGCATTAGTCCACAAGGAGGACCAATCTGACAGTTCATAAAGGGTTGGAACCTGTTATTGCTGCATTCAGGTACAGTTGCTTGTTTTGACATGTTGCATTCGGCTGCTAGACCCCCGCCAGCATTTCTGCCCACACCAGGTGAACCTGTTGCTCCTTGGGATCAATGGGTGGATTCTTTTAAAGTGTACTTGAGGGCAGCTGGTGGCTCTAAATTTTCGGATGATGAGAAGAAGGCTGCCCTATTGAACGGTATTGGCACTGAAGGATTGAGAGTCTTTCGACATTTGCCTGGTGAGGATGTGACAGTGTCGGGAGGTGGTGAAGGGGAGGTCGTTGTAAGTGCCTATGAAACAGCGCTGAAAAAGTTGGAAACTCGCTTTGGGAAGAGAATTAATGTGGTGCTGGAACGTTATAAATTCTTCTCCAGGGCACAGGCTTCTTGTGAGAGCATTGATACTTATGTGATTGCATTGCGGGCATTAATTGCCACATGTAAATTTCCAGGGAATTTGGATGAGCACATCAGGGAGCAGGTGACGATGAAGACCTGTAACCAGAAAATAAGGGAAAGACTCTGGATTGAGAATGATCTGCCTCTGGACAAGGTCTTGGAAATTGCCAGGGTGATTGAGACTTCCAGGGCAAGTGTGCAGATTGTCGCTGAGAAGGATAACTCCAGGGAAGGAGTTCAAGCTGTTTTGCCTTGGAATAGGGGTGGTGGTATGGAAAACAAAAAAGGGGTTGAGAGGAATAGCACTCAGGGTGGCAAAGGGATCAAAAGGAAGGAGTGTTGCCGGAAGTGTGGGTGGTCAAGCCATTCAACTGATTCTAAGGTTTCTCCAGCATGGGGTCTGGCATGGATTCACATGCTCATGAATATTCCCCGTCGTCTGGCTGGGAATCCTCGGTAAAGAAAAATCAGTATCAGTTTCGTTTCTGATCTGCCTTTCGCAGTAGTAACCAATCACTGATCTCTGCGTCATACTGACCACAGCCAATGACTGCCATCTCCCTAAGCCCCACCTCTGGCAGCCATCTTCAGATTTTTACCGCACGTTTAAGTGTTGGGATCCTCGTGCTATTGCTCTCGAGCTTTAGTGCTTTTTTTGCGCTTTTTCATAGGAACATTTTCTCTTTTTCGGTCAAAAGAGCCTCAAGCTCCACCGTTTCTTTATCCGATCCACGGGGACCCGTATCGGATTCTTCTACGCCCCTCAAGGGTGAAGATTTCGTCGAGCCACGCTTTTGGAGGACTCCAGAAGTTTCTCAGGCCCATCTCGATCATGGCCCAGGAGAAGGGAAGCTCGACGCCCGGAAAGCTGTTCAGGGTCTGCCCTGGATGCCAGCTTCAGAATGTCTTTAAGGAGGACGAACACTCCCTCTGCCTCTACTGCCTGCATGAGGACAAGACGCATGTGGAGAAGGACTGTGCGTTTTGCGGCAATATGTCGGAGCGGACCATGAAGGACCACCATCTGCGTCTCGCCAACTGGCTGGAAGGGAAGAGCCTGTCAGGCGAGAAGAAGAAGAAGTAGTCCGAGCGGTCTTCTAAGACCTTTGAGGGCGCCCCGGCGATGGGGGTCCAACAGAAGGCCAAGCACCGCGAGTCCGCTGGCACCGGGAGTGCCGAACGGTTGGGCTCTACGGGCGCCAGGCAGGGCGCATCCTCCCCGGCGCCATCAACCACGAGCCAACGCTCTGGCTCGGGTAAGAGGAAGGCCGAGCACCCGGCGAAGCTCCTGGAGAGACCCCGGTCGAGCTCGAAGGCCCCATCAGAGGGGGAGCGATGCAGTGACCCTCCCCCCAAGGAGAAGGCGGTGAGCGCAACTAAAGTGTTGAAAGCCTTAATCCATCCGCCCAAGGTCTCTATCGAGACAGTCGCGGCGGCCCTGGCTCAGCCTGTGGAGGCTACACCAGTGGTGGCGACCTCAGGGCCCAGAGTCTCCCTGCCACCGCGGAGGGAGTCCTCTTTCATGCCCATCGACAGGACCCCCGTGAAACCTCTGACGGAGAAGAAAAAGGGGGGCAGGAGGTCGTCGTGGATTCGGCCTCAACCTCTGAGGAGGAGCTGATCAAAGTCTTAAACCACGGCGTTGGCGTGGAAGAAGACCAGCCCGTCGGGAGGGACCCCGACGTAGGAGACGACGAGAACGTCGAGGCTGCCGACGGGGCTCCTGACCGCCCGTCGTACTCCCCTCAACCTGTGCCGCAAGACAACTCGGCGGCCATTTTGTTGGCTATACAGTCCTTATGCTCGGAGATAAGGATGAGATTGCCGTTACCACCAACGAAGGAACCTCTCCCGACGGGGGACCCGGAGCCAGGCCCTTCTGGGAGCCCTCCTCCTAAGAGAAGAAGGATTCATCCTCCACCTCCTTTTCAACCATCGCGCCCTCCCCAGCCCTCCTCCCCGTCCATGACCCGTGGGGATGATACGGGAACTGACACGGCCGCGATGGGCACAGACGACGAGGTTTACGATGAGGATCTCCCGTCGTCACCTCCTCCCCGGGCCTCCCCACCCGACGAGATTGGATCGTTTCATGCCATGATCGCCAGGGCATCCAAGCTTTTCCAGCTCTGCCCGGAAGAGAAGAAGGAAGGTTTCCTTTATCAACGGCACGAGACCAAGAGGAAGACGGTCCTCACTGTTCCTCTACTGGACGATATCTGGGATGAGGGTCTCACCCTCCTCAAGAACCCATCCACAACGCCATCCACAACGCCTGCGAGAAGGGACCAGTACGAGAAGAAGACTTGGTCGTCTCCGCGGCGGCCAGGAAGAAAGCGGGGGGAGCCTCGGCCTCTACGTCAACCTCCCCGCCGGACGGCGAGGGAAAGAAATTGGACACGATGGGACGCAAAGTCATCTCATTGGCAGCGACGACGATTAAGGCTGCCAACGCCTTGGCTGTCGTAGCCCGCTACGACAGGGAGTTGTGGTACAAAATCGCCCCCCTGCTGGACTTCTTACCAGATGACAAGAGGGCGGAGGCCCTAGAGATCTTGCAGGAAGGAGAAGTGGCGTCGGACTACGCCATTACGATAGCGACGGACATCGCTGACACTGGATTTCGCCAGTTGGGCAACGGCGTGTGCCTTAGATGGTGTGGATGGCTCAAGGCAACTGACTTCCGTCAGGACGTGCAGACCAGAGTCTTGGACATTCCGTTCGACGGGACCAACCTGTTTGGGAAAACAGTGGACGGTTCCCTACAAGCCATCAAGACGGACACGGAGACGGTCCGGACTCTTGGTGTTCTCCAGCAACGACGGCCGCCCTTTCGGAGCGGCGGAGGCAAGCAGGGTGCCTCCAAAGGTTCCGGAGGCGGATTTTCCACCTATCGTCAAGCGGCCCGTTCGTCGTCGCAAGAAGCCTACAGGGGACGAGGCAAGTCTGGCGGACCCCGCCGTCGTCGCCAAGGAGGGCAAGGCGGCAAAGCCTCGTCGAAGCAGGACTGAACCGGCCGTGGGGTCGGGCCCCCACCGAAGCACCCCGGTGGGAGACTGGCTGGCGAACTTCGTCAGCGTGTGGGAGTCCATCTCCACCGACCGTTGGGTGCTGGACGCCCTGGCCCAGGGTCACGCGCTCGAGTTTCTAAAGAAGTGCCCGTGCGTCCCCCCCGTGGCCAGGAAGGAACATCACGTCCCTCAACTTCTCTCGGAGGTAAAGGCGATGCTCAAGAAAGGCGCCATCGAGCTCGTCCCAAAGAGGCTTCGGGCTCCGGAGTTTACTCAAGATACTTCCTTGTGAAGAAGAAGACGGGAGGATGGCGTCCCATCCTGGACCTACGACGACTGAACAAATTCATCAAGGCACAGAAGTTCCGGATGGTCACCCTCCAGCACGTCCTGGGTCAACTGGAGGAGGGCGATTTCCTGTCGTCGTTGGATTTGGAGGATGCCTACTTCCATATCCCCATCCTAAAGGGACACCGAAAGTTTCTCAGATTCATGGTCCAAGGGCGTCACTACCAGTTCAGAGCCCTTCCTTTCGGATTGAGGTCGGCACCCAGGGTGTTCACCAAGTGCCTCGCACCGGTGGCGGCGCGGCTGCGCCTGGAGTGGATCCACGTCTACCCCTACCTGGACGGCTGGCTCATCCGAGCAAGGACAAAGGAGCTCGCCGCGGAGCACACGGCGAGGACCGTCCAACTACTCACGGACCTGGGATTCTCCATAAACTACGCCAAGTCCCACCTGGTGCCTGCGCAAGACGCACTGTTTCTGGGAGCGAAACTCGACACAGTGGCGCTTCTGGCCTCTCAGTCGAAGGAAAGGACGAGGGCCATCTTGGGCAAGGTGCAGCGTATGCTGGTTGCGGACGCGGCCAGGGTGAGGTCCATCAAATCCCTCCTCGGAATGATGTCTTCTTGCATTTATCTCATCCGCCTGTGCAGGCTTCGGATGCGCCCGTTGCAGGAGTTCCTGGACGCTCGCTGGATCCAGACGACGGGCAGCTTCGAGGACAGGATCAAACTCGACAAGAGCTTCCGACGAGCGATCCGGTGGTGGGGCACCCGCGCGCATCTGACGGCAGGCATGGACTTCCAGACCCTGGGCCACCAGAAGACAGTGACCACGGATGCCTCCCTGGAAGGGTGGGGAGCGCACACCGAAAATCTGCATGCGAGAGGCCTTTGGCTGCCGACGGAGAAGTCCCTCCATATCAATGTCCTGGAACTCCGGGCAGTGTTTTGGGCCCTCAGGTCCTTTCTTTCGTCCCTCAAGGGCAAGGTGGTGAGGATCTTCACCGACAACACCACCACCATGTTCTACATCAGGAAGCAGGGCGGTACCAAATCCCCAGCCCTGTCCAGGGAGGCTCAGGATCTGTGGCATTGGGCCGTCGCCCAAGGGATGTTTCTGGTGCCGTTTCATCTGGCAGGGATAAAAAACACCATCGCCGACTCGCTCAGCAGAGAGCTGCGCTCGTGCCACGAGTGGGAACTACGACAGGATCTAGTGGACCACCTCTTCCGACGGTGGGGCACACCCCAGATCGATCTGTTCGCGACGGCGACGAACTCCAAGTGCCGGAGGTTCGCCAGCAGGTTTCCCCAGCCGAGGAGCATGGGCGATGCTTTCTCGTTCCCCTAGGAGGGCCTGTTCCTATATGCGTTCCCTCCGTTGCCGCTGCTGATCCGGCTCAACAACCAGCTCAAGAGGTCACGGTGCAGGATGATCCTCGTCGCACCTGCGTCGCCGAGGCAGATATGGTTCCCGGACCTTCTGGACTTGTCAGCGTCCCCGTCAATCAAGCTGCCAGTGGACGCGGATCTTCTCTCCAGGGAAGGAGGCGCCATCCTCCAGCACGACCCGAAGTCGCTGAACTTGCAGGCCTGGCTCCTGCAGCGTTAGAGTTTGGAGGTTACGACATACCGGCCGACTGCAGAGAGGTTCTTGCAAAGGCCAGCGCATTCTCAACTCTTAAATGCTACAGACACAAATGGAAGAGGTTCTCTGTCTGGTGCCACGCACAGAAGATTAACCCTCTACGGATTACGGCTCCTCAAGTACTGCCGTACCTGCTGACGCTGGTCAAGGCTGGACTGGCGCACGCTTCCATCAAAATTCATCTTGCTGTGATCTCCCCATACACCAGGACCATGGGACGGACGTCTTTGTGGTCTCATCATCTGGTGAAAGAATTCATGAAGGGACTGTTCAGGTCATTCCTGCCGGTGAAGGCCCCGGCCCCGGCGTGGGAGCTCAACGTGGTGCTGACCAAGCTCATGGGATCTCCGTTCGAGCCTCTGCACTCAGCTTCATTGAAGTTCTTGTCGTGGAAAACTGCGTTTCTTGAGGCCATCACCTCCGCACGACGGGTGGGAGAGATCCAGGCCCTCTCCTGCAAGCCCCCGTACTTGACTTTTCACGACACGAGGGTAGTGCTCAGGACGCACCCCTCCTTCATGACCAAGGTGCCGTCGGACTTCCACCTCAACGAACCCTTGGTGTTGCCTGTTTTCTTCCCGTCGCCTTTGTCGCCGGCTGAAAGGAATTTGCACTCGCTGGATGTGGCTAGAGCGCTTAAGTTCTACGTGGACCGCACGAAGAGTTTTCGGAAGACGTCACAACTTTTTGTGAACTTTGGACCTGTCAATCAGAGGAAGGCTCTCTCGAAGGCTTCCATTTCCAGATGGCTCTCCGGCTGTATCATGTACTGTCATCGGTTGGCAAACCGACTGCTGCCTGGCCGTCCGAGAGCCCATTCCACCAGAGCGATCGCAGCTACCACGGCCTTCCTATCTGGTGTGCCCTTGCTGGACATCTGCAGGGCTGCTACGTGGAGGTCGACGCACATCTTCACAAAATTCTACTGCGTCGATCGGGATTCCAGGGAGGAGTCCAGGGTCGGCCAAGCAGTGCTGCGCAACCTGTTCGCCTAAGGTGAGCCTGGTGAGGAGGTAAGAATTGCTTAATGTTGAGTTTTGGATGTAATGCTTAATGTTGAGCCTTTGCCACCTCCCGTGGTTGTGCATGTGTGTACTGCTATGCATTCTTTTATTCATGAGCATGTGAATCCATGCCAGACCCCATGCTGGAGAAGGAACAAGTTACTTACCTGTAACTGTTGTTCTCCAGCATGGGTCTGGCATGGATTCACATGCGAACCCTCCCGCCTACCCCTCTGCGGCTCTTCACTTGGTCATACTGCCACTTCACGTGCTACCAAATCTGAAGATGGCTGCCAGAGGCGGGTCTTAGGGAGATGACAGTCATTGGCTGTGGTCAGTATGACGCAGAGATCAGTGTTTGGTTACTACTGCGAAAGACAGATCAGAAACGAAACTGATACTGATTTTTCTTTACCGAGGATTCCCAGCCTGACGACGGGGAATATTCATGAGCATGTGAATCCATGCCAGACCCATGCTGGAGAACAACAGTTACAGGTAAGTAACTTGTTCCTTGCCCTGCTAGCAACATGGAATGTAGGAAGTGTAAGCATGTAGGTCACTTTGCCCGGGTGTGTAAATTCAATGGGGTGGCAAGTGTAATGCCGGAAGCTGGTGCTTCCGATCAGGAGGCTGGGGCTGTTGGTGGCCCTGAACATGGGGTAATTCTTCATGTTGATGGGATGGCTCGCAAGGGTCATTGGGTCTCAATGTTGGTGGATGACTGCCTTTTGGAAATGTTGGTTGACTCTGGGTCACCCTATACCTTGGTATCTCCTGAGGTGTATATGGATAAATTGTGGAAGGATATATCTACACTGCAAGGAACTGACATTAACCCCAGTGCTTATGCTCAAAACCTGATTGAAGTCTTGAGTTATAACCTGTCCACTTTTGGGTTTAAGGGTCGGCACACCATGGGAAAGTTTTATGTGGCACACAAAGGTATTAGCGTTCTGGGTTGGGAGGAGCAGGCGGCTTTGGGCATGGAGATACACCCGGGAAGGGAGGATCGGGTGCTCAGTGTTTTGGAAGGGGGTGAGGTTAACAGGCAATGGACATCAGAGTCGGTCAAGGCGGAGTTTCCTGAAGTATTTTCTGATGCCTTAGGTAAGCTTAAGGGTTTTTCTCACCGGATTGTGTTGAAGAGGGGTGCCATACCTATGGTTCATAAGGTGAGGGGAGTTCCGGTCATGGCAAGGGAGGGTTTGAAGGTTGAATTGAACAAATTGATGGCTGTGGGGGTTATTGAACCTATTGAGGCATCGGTGTGGTTTTAGTTAAAAAGGGGGATGGCAGTTTTAGGATGTGTGTGGATTTACGTGGCCTGAATTCAAACATCTGGGTGGATCGCCATCCCTTGCGGAACATTAACGAACTTTTGTTGACACTGGGCAGAGCAACGTGTTTCTCCACACTGGATTTGTCAGCGGCATACCACCAAATTGATTTGCACTTTGACTCAAGACATCTTACTTCTTTTGTGACGCCATTTGGTGCTTACAGGTTTTGTTGCATGCCTTTTCGATTGGCATCGGCGTCAGCAGTTTTCCAAAGGTTAATGCAAGAAATGTTTGGTGGTTTGCCTGGGGTATGTTACTTTCAAGACGACATCCTGGTGTGGGGTGGATGTAGGAGAGCGCATGATGACAGATTGCGGCATGCGCTGGAGGTGTTGAAGGAGAAAGGTCTAACTGTGAAATTGTCTAAATGCAAAATTGGTGTGGATGAGGTGACGTATCTGGGGCATACTTTGAGCGCTCAAGGTGTCAGTCCTAAGGAGGAGTTGGTTCTGACGATGAAGGATACCCCTGTGCCCACCAGTAAGGACCAATTGAGAGCATTTCTGGGTTTGGTGGAGTATTATGCAAAATTCATACCTTGTTACTCTGATAAAACGGTTGCCATGAGGGTACTCATGAAGAAATCGGCGAGATTCGTATGGTCGGATGAGTGTGGGGAGGAGTTTGTGGCGGTGAAGAATGAGGTGGAGCGGGCCCCATGTTTACGGTCCTTTGATCCTAAGCTCAGGACTACTCTCACGGTGGATGCCAGCGAGGTGGGCTTGGGAGGAGTTTTAGAGCAATGGTGTGGAGGGGAGCGCACACCAGTGGTGTTTGCATCGAGGACATTGAGGGATGCCGAGTTTAGATACTCCGATATAGAGAGGGAGACATTGGCGGTGGTGTGGGCATCCAAACATTTTAGGACATTTCTTTGGGGCATTCCGTATGTTGTGAGGACGGATCATAAACCCCTAGTGCAAGTGTTTTCCACCTGGGGTGTGGTTGCAGTGTCGCCGAGGATTGCCAAGTGGTCGGTTGAATTGCAAGAATACAATTTTGTTGTTCAGTACGTTCCAGGGAAGCAAAATGTGGTTGCTGACTGTTTGTCGCGGCTGCCTTTCTGGGGGCAGGTGAGTTCTTGTGATGATTCTGGCAAAGGGGAGGATTTACTTGAGTGTCAGATTGCTTGTATTGTTCCAGCGGTGGATTGGGCCGTGTGGGAGGTGGAGAGTGAAAAGGATACTGAATTGAAGTGGATAAGAGAGGGCCTTAGCAAGGGCTGGGAGTCTGTCAGGGACAGGCCGGAAGGAAAGGGGTATGCTCAGGTTCTCAGTGAGTTGGCTGAGGGACCCTGGGGTGTGTCCAGAGGTGACAGATTGGTACCACCGGTTAATTTTAGGGGCAAAATTGTGGATTTGGCCCACACTGGACATATTGGTCGTTCCTTGACCAAGAGGAGGCTACGGGAGGGGTACTGGTGGCCCTCTATGGATCGAGACGTGGAGGCTCGTGTGAAAGATTGCTTTGCACGTGCTTCTAGTGACAAACGCAAGGTGATGTGTCCCCAACCTGTGCACCCGGTTGAAGTGCCTAAGGAGGTGTGGTCCAAGCTTGCGCTGGACATTATGGTCCCTTTTGAATGTTTGGAACAGGAGTATCGATTCTTACTAATGCTCATTGATTATACGTCCAGGTGGATAGAGGTGGCGGCGTTTGGCAGTGTTACCACCGATTGTGTCATTGCATTTCTCACCTAGGTGTTTGACAGGGAGGGTATACCGTCTAGTCTTGTTACTGATAATGGCGTGCAATTCACCTCGAGGGCCATGAGAGAGTTCCTCTGGCGGTGTGGGGTTGAGCACCATCGAACAGCTTTGTATAATCCTAGTCCAATGGTCTGGTGGAGAGGGCGAATGGCACAATTAAGAGTGCCATACAATTGGCCTTGGCGAATGGTATGGACTGGAAAGAGACGGTTTCGGATTATTTGGCTGCATACCGCAGAACTCCGTCTGTTAGTACGGGGAGATCGCCTTTCAAGCTCATGAGAGGTAGAAAGCTAGGCACTACCCTCAGGCCCATGGTGTTGGGGGGTGGTGGTCCGTGTGGGCTAGGTTTGGAGAGCATTCATCGGAGAGTGGTTGCTCACCAGGAGGGTGTACAACTTTCCCAGAATGGTAGAAAGGAATTGCAGGTGCAGGTAGGGGATTGGGTGCACATTAAAAACCCCAGGTTTGTTCAGAAAGGGGGATCTGCATTTCTGCCTGCCAGGAGAATAGTGAAAAGTGGTTTGGGGCATGTGCGGTTGGAGGATGGCTCCACTTGGAGTAAGAGGAGGGTGGTGGTTTCGGATAGGAACAGTGTCAATGATAGTGCATCTGATGAAACTAGTGATGTACTGGATTTTGTGCCTGCCAATGGGAGTGAGAGGTCAATGAAAACTGCTTGTAGGTCGAGTGATATTGGAGGGGATGTGAATGAGAGTGGTATGCAGCAGGTGGTGGTTGAGCAGGCAGATGAGGAGATTGGTAGGTTGAGTGGTGAAGGAAGTTTGGAGGAGGGACGTCCATCGTGACGTTGTGGTTTTCCTGCAAAATTTAGAGACTATGTCTTATAGTGGTACAGTGCGTTCAATTTGTTCATGAAATGTTCTGACAGTTTGTTTTTAGCATTTTAAGACACGGTTTCGCTAATTGGTGTTACATTCTACCTATTTCAGGTTTTATTTTGTGTATTTTTAAGAAATGTTTTGCATTCCTGTGTGTGATGTTTTCATTATAATAACGGAAGAGGATATGTTGTGATGTGAATGTGACGTATTGCTGGCGCGTGTGGAATGTTGTTCCAGCTTCACGGATCAACATTCCACACGGGTCAGTTGATTGGAGGCTTTACCAAGAGGCGGCTGCTTCGGGGGTTCAGGAAAATAAAGCACTTGATATATACTCACCAGGTGTGCTTATTCCACATAGCTAACATGAGCATGACATTTGCATAACCAAAAGAGAGTAAATTCAAATTTGAGTTTTATAAAGCTTTAACTCGCAAGGTACCACTTCAATTTGCCTCAGAGAAACAAAACAGAACAGGTACAGTACAGGTGGTGTCACCTATATACAAGTACTTGGAAGCATTAGGTGCGGATACACACCTAAATAGCCAGCTTAGTTACAGTCAGTTCCCAACATTTGCGTTGATAGTTACGATACCTGGTGTGTGTGACGCTTTTCCCATGGCATCATGAATAACAAATACATTCAGGTGCGTGCACATCATTTATATTATAACAAACATAATGTAAGTGGGCGTAGGTGTAAGTCTGGTAACCTGTGTAGAGCCAATGTAGGAGGCAGATTCGTGGCTATGGGGCGTAAGTACATAAGGTATATGCGTGGTACAGTGAAGTATAGGAGTTAATGGGCAGGCGGGAGGATTATTTGGTTATTGTAAGCAGACATATGAGTTAGGTCTGTTCATGGAGCCAGATTTTTATATTCTGTCTAATTTCTGTTTTCAGATTTTTAAGGTCACTCTCACATAGTGGGGCATTCTAAATAGGGCTAGACCAGAATATCGAGAAAGGTTAGTGTAAAACGAGCTTACTTAAGAGAAGCAAAATGTCTGTTTACTGCTGTGGCCTCTGCCTTTATAAATGCTTGCAAAGATGGGAATTGCCTGTGTGCCCTGGTAATACTCTTCTGACCAGCATCCAAAGAGAAGGTGGGTAAGCGCATATGCACACAGCTTAGAGGGATCATAGGCAATAACCCCAAACTCTGAATGATCCCAAAAAGAAAATGATAATCTGGCACATCAAAGTAGTTGATTGACTTTCGTTATCCTCTGCTATGATTTCTCAGCATAAAGAAACAGCTTTTGTATATAATAGTTGCTCATGGCTTTCCAAGGAAGTCCTACAAAACAAGTTTGTCTATTCGTATTTGAGGGAGGAAATTTGAGGGGCTTGTACTGCTGCACTCCCACTCTACAAAATAAAAAGTATGAAAGGGTCAGAATTCATTCTGTTACGTTTTGTATGTCTTTGCCCCTTTTCCAAAGAGGTATAGGCTTTTTTGTTTTTCGGCGTTTTTAAGGCATATCCGTTTGTGAATATGGCCTTCATTTGAGATTGTACAGAAATGCTGCTTGACTTGTGTAAATGTGGAAAGGTTGATTAAGGGCTTTTCAATGTGTACATTATTATGTTGACATTGACAAGCACTTTGAGAACCATGGACATCTTTTTTTGCTGAAAATTATGAATTTTTCTACTGCATCTCATTTGTGTCCTAAATGTTTGAAGAATTTGGCACATGGGTATGCATATAACATTACATTTTAATTGTGTAGACTAAGGGAGGGGTATCATTCCAAATAAGACAGTTAAATGTTGCAAGTTATTGCCCACGCTAACTGCATGTGACATTGATATTTTAGAAAGCCGATTAGGCTATTGATAACATTACTATTGTTACAACTCTAACTGCATCTTGGATAGGAGAATATAATACAATATTTAGGAGATGCTGAAACCTTAAATTCTACCGGTATAATTATCAACAGTAAAATGTTGTTTAAATAATGTTTTCTTTGTTTCTGTAGTAAGTGCATAACCCTGGAATGCAGTGTGTAACTATTTTCTGTGTAGTGTTCATAGTGGACGTTTGGAAGGAAATACAGGTAGGGTATTTTTAGGAACTGTTAGTTGAGGCATCCCTTTTTTCTGTTTTGCAGAAGCTTCAACAGCTTGATTTTCAAGTTTGGGCTTTATGTGGTAGATTAGTTCTGGTATTTTTGGAGGCCTTTTCCCATGTTTCAGTAGGAGTCACTTGCATGATGACTGTGTAGCGCAAACTGGAGATTTCTAATTCAGATTCTAGTTGGTCATTTATTTAACTGGTGTACTTACTTCCTGTGGAAAATGGACATTTCTGTTGTGTAAGTAGCATATCTGTGTTATTTGGGTTTCTGTGAAAATTAGGAAGGTGATATATCATTGTTATTGTGGAATTTAGGACAAATGTAGCATAGATATGCACATTCAGATGTCCTTTCCGACGCCATTTGTGCAAATAATGGGGCTTTTGTATGTATTTCAATGTGCATCCAAATTCACAAAAAGGATGCTGTAAGGAATTGGGAGTAAGAATTGGGCACAAGGGGATTGTGTTGATTGTTATAGACTTGTATTAACACTAGATGGGTTGGAAAAATATCTATATTACCCTATCACTTTGAGGGGGTTTCCCTGCCTCAATGAAACTAAGGATGTCAATTGTCAGAATGTCCAAAAGTAAGAGTTCTCCATCTGGGGTCTGAAATCCTATTCTAAAAGTATTATAATGTGAAAAATGGCATATAGTCTCTCAAGTGAGCAATCGTGGTTCTCGCCACAGTTTCAACACAAAGTTCCAAAATGAAAAGGTGTAAAAAGAAACAAGTAAACAAAGTTCGACAATCGTCTGGAAGGATCCTCCCTTCCCCTGAGCTTTTCAACACAATAGTTATTTTTCTCAAAGACGTGCAGTTCTCCAGTCTAAGGGGTATGGTTCCCTTCCCCATGATTCCTCACACTGTCAAGGGGCACTCTGTTGCTCCTTGTCTTCTCAATTCAAATCCCATTTCTGTCCATAGGGTAAATTTCTCACACTCAAGAGGCACCTGTCACGACCCTCAGCCCTGATCCCCACTGGCAAGCCCATTGGCCAGGTGGAATCAGGACTCGGATCGCTTATAAGGCCTGGCATCCATTTCTCAGGCCCTCTTGGGGCCAGTCCTGACACCTTTGGCGCCAGGCTCATAAACAAAGATAGACATCTGCTTGTGGAACTACTTTTTAGGGCTTTCAGCCAACATGGAGGCATCCACATAGCTTGATTCCTAGAACCAAGCTATGCGGTCTAGTGTTTTGGGTGTGGTGGCCTAGGGACTACTTTACCTGGACTACTTTGCAGTGGCTATTTAAACCACACCCGAACAAGACAACACGCTTTGCGTTACTTTGCTACTAGCACCGTGACACTCACCGTGTCCAGCTTTCTCACGAGCCTGACGAATTCCGGACCTGCAGAAACATCATTAGCAGCAGAATCTTACCTGCAATCTCCATCCTTCATTGCTCGCAGCTTCTGGGCAGCTCCGTTTGAAGAGTTTGCCGTCCGGATCGAAGGACCTGTAAAAGGGGAGAAAGACATTATTAAAGGAGGTAAAAGAGACATTACAACCACAAAGCGCTTAGAGACTTACCTGGCTGGCCGATTTTCGACCGGCATATCTCCGGAACTCCATCTGCGCTGGGAGTACACCGCGACCTACGAAAAAGAGAAAAACACAGGTCAGTGAGGACAAGACATCGCTGCGCAAAGCGCAAAGCGCCTCCTTACCGCATCATTGCGCTATTGTGTGCCATCATCTACCAGTGCGAACCAGCCTACCCAGTTCTCCAAGCGAATACTCCGCGCACCTAAGGGAGATGAAAAGAGACATTTTAGAACAGAGAAAAGGCATGCAAGAATAACAACGCCATCAATCGCAATAAGACCTATCTGAAAGACACTACAAGGGCCGCAGTCAGTGAAGTAACTGGACCGCCCGCGCCCACAAAATACATTGCACCCCTGCCCAGAGAGCAGGACGGAGAGCTCACCAATTCCGACATCCAGGTGAGAAGAGAACCCGGAGGGGCTGAAAACACAAGGGAGGTGGGGAAAAACTTACCTTGGTCGTCCAGTCCTAATATAGTCTTCATTTCCAGGCGGAATCCCATCGACGCCGAGAACCACACCAGGGAGTCATAGAGAAGGGCACCAATGACCAACTGGCTGGGTGGCGTCCCCATGGATACCAGGTGAGCGTACCAGCACCCTGGTGCTTCTTGCTTTTACAGTTCCAAACACAATTTCTGTCCAGAGGGTATTGTTCCCTTCACAGTTCTCTTCCAATTGGGTGCAGGTCCCAGACTCGCAATTACGTTACCTGGTATACTCTCCTGCCATGGCTTCCACTTTATAAACTTTGGGTGCAGGTCCCAGACTCGCAGGTACACTGCCTGGTATACTCCCTGCCAGGGCTTTCACCTCATGCCCTTTGGGTGCGAGTCCCAGACTCACAATTCTCAATGTCTCGTTCACTTCCTCACCAGGACTTCTTAGATTGGCCCATTTCTTTATTTTCTCATGCCTACTGTTTTCCGACTCAGAGTCCCTTTCAGTATGGCATCGGATCTCAGACCCCTTCTTATTCACTTGTGGTTTTCCATCCAAGATACATTTGCAGCTCTGATGTTTCCTTTGCCACAAACCACAGTTATGTTTTCCAGAATGTTTCAAATGCAAATGTGGAAATGATCAAGAGACTTCTGCCCCATGTTGCAAAGGCCAGGCATAATGTTAATAAAGCGGTACCTGCACTTCATCACCTCTCTGACTTATGTTGAAAATGCCAACATTCATGATGCAATCATTATTCTTAGCTTTATTAAAGTGACTTTATGGTTGCTCCGAAAAATCTAATAACCATAGAATTTCACCAGTTATGGTAAGAGACACAACCACAACTGGCGCTCCCAACACACACTGCTCATACCAAGAACACACATGATCTCACAAATGGCTTTTTCACTTATGTCACTGGTAACATCCTCTGTGTCAGGGTAAAATAGTTACTGGGTTTTCCCATCTTCCAGGGTAAAGTGGGCATGAAGTTTCATTGGTAAAACGGTTAGTGGATCAGTCGTCGGAACAATTTGTGTTTGTGGTTGTGTAAGAGGAGAGGGAACAGCCTTTGGGAGGATGATCACTGCAGTATGATTCAAATTTAAAGTTCTTTGCAACTTTTTTCATCAAGACCTATTATATCAGTGTAATTTTGAACCATGCACATCATGAACTTTAATTGTTAAACCACCAATGGGCCACATTTTTTTGGAAAGGAGTTTTATTTGAATTTACTTTTTGGTCCGAAATAGCTGCAACATTTTTGTTTATAGCCTTGCTTTCTTCTAAATCCCTTTACTTCTAAAATCTATTCTTTCTCTATCTGTTGAAGGCATTAAAGCTGCAGATTCCAGACAAATATTTTTAACATTGTAAGTTACTAACAATGATACATGTAAAAAATAACATTTGCTTCATAAATTGCCAATTAAAAAATCAAGCTTTGAATCTTGAAATTGTTTTCAGGAAGTGCGGTGGAGAAGTCGTTGGCTGTAAGTCAAGGTGGAGAACTGTATGAGGAATGGCTTGAACTCCGAAATGGCTGTCTATGTTGCTCAGTAAAGTAAGGATTTTCATTTTTCTTTAAAGTGGTTAAATATGTCTATGAAAAAACATCCTAAATCAAAGCATCTGAAGTTAAACGTCAACATAAAACACGAAAACTAATGGACATCATTGAATTGTTAGCAAAGTGCTACAGATAGGAACTGTAGAGCTGAAGATCTGAGTATTAAATATCTGTTTTCTGTTCTAAACATACAAGGATGATTGTGGTTGAAGATACTCCAAGCAGGACATAGGGAGAGAAAACAATAGGAAAAGTACACATATAACGAACGGCACATCAGCCATAGACCACCTTAAGGGAGGACCAAATCACACCTTTCATACTAATCAATTTTTAGTTAACATAATTTTATTCACAACCTGAAAGGGTCAACATATCCTGCACCCAGTTGTTCACTAATTATCGTGTAAGCTTTGTATTGCGTACGTTTCTGTGGCAAACAAACATTTTGGCACACACTTTATGCTTGTAAAAATCGTAATTGCATTTTTATTGCTCTTAATTTAGTGGTCAGGGTGAGGGTAGTATGAAGGGTTTCTTGTCTCTCCTCGTGGTGTTTCTTGGAGACTTGTTGAATATAATTTGTCATAAATGGTGGACCATTACAGTTCTTGTTATAAAGACTTAGAACATGGAACCTTAGCTTGGCAATTATGGAATTCCCATTCCATAATGATCCTTCTTTATAAGTATTATAATGTATGATTTGTATAGCACCTTTTACCATTGGTATATGGAAGGGGTCAGAAATGTGAGCCCGACAAGTTTGTAAACGTTTTTCTCAATTAGCCATTTTATTTAACTTGAATGGGTTTCACAAACGCCTCACTATCCCTAACCTATAGAGGATTTCCCTGCCTATCGAAATAAACTAAAGGAAAACGGTCTAATCAAAGAAATCTGCCACTCACTCTTAAACATATATTAAAATTATAAAGGATAAATATGGCCTTTCAAATATTGCATAAACAATAATTAAGGAACTGGACAATTGTTGTCGCCTGTGTAAAAAGGAGCCGGAAACTCTTAAAAATGTGATTTTATTTTGCCCTGAATTGAAGATCTTAAGAACTCTTAGCTTCCTTGAGAAAATGAAAGATCAGTTTGGTGTTGATGCAGAATCTTGGTGGGAGGTGTTGTATGTTGGAACTAACCCCAAATTAAATTATGCACTTGTAATAGTTTTTAAAACTGTGATGGATATATTAAGCAAGTTGGAACTTCGACATATTACTGTGGGTTCTCTATATAGCTGCTTGTAGTATTTTATAGCCAAGGTCTGTTCATAAAGTTGTTAGCACTCCAAAAGTCTTTCACTTGGCATTAAACACAGTTGTAGTAGTTAATTATTACTTATTCAGTTTTAATAATTATTTGTCAGAATGTCTTACTTCTTAGACAACAAACATTTTCATAAGTTGCAATACTTAATTTCATAACACATTTTCATCCAACTGTTTTTTTACCACAGTTCATCAAACACCGCAGTGGTCTTGCCACTTCATTTCCTTTGTAAACCTAAGCACTGTGCAGTACTGAAAAAACCTCTTCCTGGTTCACTAACCTGCCAGGACTACCACTAACATTTCCCTGTCCTGTTATACTCCCATTCCAGTAATAAAAACTCAACACTACTGTCAGTAATTTTTGGTTGGGTCTTCTTCAGCTTTAAGAAAAGTCTTTAACTTTCATCATCTACATTCAATATTTCTGCTGGGAAAATGTGTTACACCTTGGTGTTGTTTATTAAACTCTTGGTTTTGCTACAGGCAATACAGGTTATACTCCTCTCCTCCTGAACATTCTATATCAGGAGAGCTTCTCTCCTGCCACTTCTGTTTTCCCTCTTTTACATCAATCAACTGTTGACAATGTGTCTTTCTTCCACTTGCTTCCTTTTGACTTATGCAGTGCTTGTTGGCGTTTTGCCCAATTACTACCTTTCCCTGATTCTGGAAACAATAGTTATCTTCCTGCAACAATGTTCTTTTATTTTTTAGCTAACACGGATTATATGCTCTTTAAAGTATTGCCCCTTCTTTACTTAGGCAATGGTGTTGGCCTTTACAACAATGGTCTTTCTCTTTTTGCCTCATAACAAAATTTGTGCATTCTTTCTATTAGTTCGGTATTCAAAGTAACTGTTGGTGTGCAGCGGTTGCGTACAGAGTGTACCGGGATTACTTGCTAATGTTAAACTCACCGGCTTCTGCATACGTGTCTTTGCGATCTGCTGTCACAAGTCGATTTGCTGCTTCTGCTTCAATCTGCCTGGTAGACTTCTTCTGGATTCCTGCGGCCCTCGGCGAGCAGGAAAGGAGCATCCCTCGCTCCGTGTGTACGCCGGTGCTCGCCAGCCACCGGGACACCGAACGCAAACCAGAGAGCCTCTCTCTCCAGGGGGACAGCTTGTCACAATGTCGCTTCCCGCTGCACGACCTATGCAATTCAGGTTATAAACCTGGGAAACCCTCTCAGGACCTGCAACCACTTTACACAGAGCGGCGGCTCTGGCATCTCCCTTCTTCCATGACCACTGCAACGGGTGGTTTCTCGAACCCCACTCTTGTTCTAATGGCCTGCATCTGAGGAGTCCTTATGTACTCAAAGGTCCCACTGAGGTGTGCTTCATTAAAATCATTAAACTGCACTTTGCAGTTTCTAGCCCCTGAGTCTGCTCTTCTTCGTCCCAATACTTAGGGTATTGTGGCACTTGAATTCTCCAATGCTTTGATCATTTGATTCATCAAAGACCTCAATTTTACAGTAAAATATTAAAACTGTAGGGTTTCTAGGGAAGGTATTACCCAGTTCCCCCCCCCCTCATATGATGCTCTAGCAGATCATCCCCACCCAGGATCAGGAAGTGCCTGCCATGGCCACATGAGAAGTGTTCCAGACCAGGGTTTCTGGCATGATCACATCCAATTCATCACATATGGTCCCAACACGCTGTAGGTTGAACGCCCTCGGGGGACTGAAGTCCAGGTCTGGGAAAATTCAAGAAGTGCTAGTATGCGTGTGTGCATAATGGCCAGTACGAAGATATGATGGGGAGGCCAAGTGCCTGCTAGCCACACATATCGAGCTGGCATGTGGATGGGTGGCGAGAAGCAGTCTAGAGGGGGTATGCAAGATCAGCATAGTTCTAAGCGGCGTATTCCTATCCCACGCTGCAAACCCCCCCCCCCTTGCTCATGCCAGGAGAAAACTCTTAGTTGATTAGCACTGGCGTGAGTGGTCCTGACCCCCCTCTGAATCCCCATTAGGTGACCCACGCTATCCCAATGCCCTAGGGTGGCTGCAGTCGTGGGCAAGATGCCCTTTACCTGGCCTCTAGCTGCCGTGGAGAGAAATGAGAGCTTGTGTAATGTGGTTGTCAGTCCCCTGCTCTAGATATCCTTCCATTTTGGGTCCCTCATGTCGAGTGACCAGTCTTACATCGGGCGATTTGTGGAAATAGTTCTGTATGGATGGAACGCCTAGCCCACCCCAAACTCTGAGGTTTAAACAGGACCTTCCTCTGAATGCGAGGACGTCTCCCCACCCAAACAAATTTAGTGATAGCTCTCGAGCTCCTTTAGGTCCTTAGCCTGCACACATAAGGGTAGCACCTGGAGGAGATATAAAAGCTGCGTTAGCAAGGTCATTTTTACGGCTCAGATTCTGAGGCAAAGTCTTTCAGTAGACTCGCAATATTAGCTCCTGCCAGTAAGTCATATGAGGCCGTAATCGTAACTCCTAAATCTGTTGACCACTGATATACCGACTTTTCCAGGAGGGACTGTATGGCCGTCTGAGTCTCAGTGATAATCAGGCCTAGTGTTTTGTCTGCATTAATACCAAACCCGTAAACTTCACCAAATTCGTCTAGGGTACTAATCAGTTCTAGCATCGACCGAAGGGGATCTGAGAGAAAACACAGCACATCATCGGCATGCAGTGCCAGTTTGTGGGTGGTTCCGTGCCTAGTTACCCCCAAGATCCGATGGTTACTCCGGATGCTCTGGGCTAAGGGCCCCATTGCCAGGGCGAACATGAGGGGTGACAGTGGGCAGCCCTGCCTTGTACCCCTTTCTGTCTGAATTGGCTGAGTCAGCAGCCCGTTAACATTTATTCTGGTCCTAGGGGATCTGTAGTTGGGCATTATAAGTTGGATACGTTTTGGCTCTGCAGTACCCCCTCCATGTAGTTTCAGTCCATGCTGTTGAACGCCTTACTGGCATCTACGGACAGTATCGCAAATCGCTCTGGGTTTTCTCTCTTGGGAGCGATCAAGTCAATGACCCTGCTGATGTCATCATTCGCCCCCTGCTCCACTAAAACCCCCATCCGATCTCGGTCAAGCAGTTTAGGAAGGATTTCCGTCAGCCTGCGGGCTAGGATCTTCCTATATACCTTTGCGTCTGTGTTTAGCAGTGCTTTCGGCCTGTATGCCGAGTAATCTGTCCATCCTTGCCGGGCTTCAGGATGAGTGTTGTGATGGATTCGGACATGGTGTCAGAGACTAAGCCTGTGTCCCAAAAGCTATTGAATAACTTGTTAAGCTGGGGAGCTACTAGTGGCACAAACATCTTAGAACTGTGATGTGAAGCCATCCGGGCCTGGGGTCTTCCCTGCTGGGATGCCCCGGATAGCTTCGAGGACCTCCTTGCTCCGGTATCCCTCTCCAGCACCTCCCTCTCTTTGGCAGAAAGCCTTGGGAGGCCTGCCTGCTCTATAAACCTCACCTTCTGACTCTACACCCCCGGGACGATGCTGTCCATCTCCCTAAAATAGTCCTCCATTAGTACTAATTTGGCATCCTCTCCGGTGACCCTCCTCCCCTCACTATCTCTCAAGACTGGAATGTAATTGCACTGCGTCCGGTTACAGAGATTCACGGCCAGAAGCCTATTAGCTTTATTGCCTTGTTCATAATAAAGCTGTCGGACGCAGATTGACTTCTAATACCTTTTGGGGCATCCAAAGCTCACACAGGGATCTACCCTTGTTTGTTCTCTTGTGGGCTCCTTCAAATCGACTGACCTCTCTAGATCCACCCCCCTGGTCTTCCGGACTCCCATTTAGACAGGAGGTTGGCTGATGATAGCGCTGCTAAGGAAAGCCTTGGCTGCAACCCAAGCTATTCGGGGATCCTTTCCCTCTGTGCATTTCTCTAAAATGATTAGTGAAGGTGTCAGAAATGTGCACTTTCATGGCTACATTTCTTAATATGAAATCGTTCAGGCACCAAGGCTTTCTTCACTGATGTAGTGTAAACCCCAACTCCAGCGAGACACATACTGGGGCATGATCAGAAAGAATCCTTGGGAGGATCCCGCAATTGGTATGTCAGGATAAGGGAGCTGGAGACCAGAACCATGTCGATCCTTGAAAGCCCCCGATGAACTGGAGAGGAGAATGTGTAGTTCCTCCTTTCAGGGTATAAGAATCTACAGGGGGGGGGCGCTCTGTCGTTCGTAGTGCCCACGCACAGTTGAAGTCCACAGCTTTCACTAGTTCCCCTTCGGAGAGACCGAACCAAAAAGGTTGTTAATGCCTCTCAAAAAGGCTTCCTGACCTGTATTCAGGGTATATAAGGAGGCCAAGGACACCCTCCGGTCATGTAGTTTGGTGTTCCGGATTAGGAATCTGCCTCCCAGATCTGTATTACCAGGAACCTTAGTCGGACCCCTTTCCTGATTAATATGGCCACCTCACCCCCCCCCCCTGCAGTCTGGGTGGCGCTCCTTGTAAAGTATGCCTTAGGGAATGTTTTGTGTACCATGTGTGCCTCGTCCTCTGGCCCCAAATATGTTTTCTGGAGGAAAGCTACATCAGGGGAGAGATACTCTAGCCTCTGGAGGTTGGCTTTAATCTTGACTCTCTGTACATTTAGAGTTATGCAGGAGAAATTGAGGGGTTTCCCCATTTGTCACTGCTCTGCATAGGCATTCTTGGTGGGTGTGTTATAGGACAATGTAGTTTGATGTACGAGTCTCAGAACGCTGAAGGCAGTCCAGACTGCTTATGGTTCTGCACAAATACCTCTGGAAGCATGTAGCCTGTTTGGATACCAAAGGTGCATTGATTCCCCACAAAAGAAAAACCCTTGCCTCCCCGAACTTCCAAACGGAACAAAGAAAGAAAGAAAACCCAACCATCCCCAACCCCTCAAGGGCGTACTCACAATTGGGCTTTATGCCGGCACAGCCTCCCCGCGGTTTACCCACACTATAGCCAGGTGCCCAATAAAGCATAACTATACTGAATAATTATGTAACTCTGAGAACTAAATTACTCAAAACTATTGCCCTCTTAGTACCCCTCCTTGACTTGATCCACTATCACTTTAGGCTTAGCTACCCCCCACCCCCCAAAAGGTTCCCACATGAGGAGCAAAATCTGTAACACCATTGCAGTTCCTTTGCATTCAGCCATCATCTAGTTTCTACAAGGCTTTCTTTCTCGAGGTTCCTTTCAGGACCCGAGGACCTCTCCATGGACTGTTAGTAAAGCATTGTTCTTCTCCATCTGGCCCCTCCAAGATGGGAGGAACCCCCTTGGGTGTGGGATCTCGCCAATAACCCTCTGCCAACTCGAGAAACTCCTCTGCCCCCTTTTCGGTGCATATTGTGTACTGCTGCCCTTGATGGTCAAAAAGTAACTTGACGGGGAATCTCCATTTATAGCTGGTCTCCCGTTCCTGCAGCCTTGCTGTGAGGGAGCCGAGTTTCCTCCGTCTGGCCAGGGTCCCCCGGGCTATGTCCTGAAACAGTTGGAGGCTTGTCCGCGAAAGGGAAGGGGGGTCACCCGGCCATCGCCGCTGCCAGAACACATTCTTTCTGCTTGAAGAAATGGACCCTGGTCAGTACGTCTGGGAGGAGATTCCTCCGAATCTGGGCAGAAGTGTAAACTCTGTGTGGCCGTCCAGGGTTGTTTTTTTTTGTCCCTTCTGAGGCCAGATGTTTGCTGAACAAGACTTTCACATAGTCCTCGAGGTCTTGGTCTTTCACCTGCCTGGAGAACCCCCTGATCCGGACATTGTTACGCCGTGAACAGTTTCCAATATCCTCCTGCCCGAACCAGAGTTGTTCCACCTGCTCCTCAACTGTGAGGAGGCGTTGCTGGAGTTCCATCTACTCTTGTGCTTGTTCACACTGTGCCGTTTCCAGGTCTTCCAACCTGCTTTCTGCCGAGTGCACATGAACGTCCAGGTCCGCTATGGACTTAGAGAGCCTGTCCCCTGAATTCTGGATTTCTTGTTTAAGCTCCGCAAGCAGGAGTTGCAGGCCGGACTTAGTAACAAGCCCCTCTTTGCTTTTCCTAGCCAATTCTGACACATGGAATTGCGCGGTGGTAGAGACCGAATGCTTCTCTCTAGATTCCTGTGTGGCCGGCATTGCTTGAATGTCCCCTTGTTTAGGCTTAGCTGGGGTTAGTGCAATGGTTCTGATGCAGAAGACCTGTTAAAAGTGAAAAGTGACTCTTCAGGGGAGATCGCCCTGGGCCCTACTCTCCTGCTTCGCTGATGCTGGCTGGCCTGTGCTGTGTACCACTGCTACTCACTCAGGTAAACTCCGCTTGCGCTAGTTGGACAGCTGCTACTGCAAATTGGCTTGCCCCAGTGTGAGGTGGTTCTGTGCCTGACTAGGTGTGTGCTGCTGCGGCGCTGGAGCATAGGGTCACTCTACAGGCTCCCTAGTGTTACCATGGCCTCCTGCCCCACCGGGGGCCTGAGGGTCCATTGCACCACGTTGCCTGCACACTTCTCTGGAGGCCACACTCCAAATATACAGAGACCTCAGTGTCTCGCCTTAATCAGACTGGGGCTTAGGTGTTAGCAGTCTGACTATCCTCCCTGGGAGAACTGTCTGCGCCTCTCCGCTCTCACTGTTGGGCCCCCCGGGGATCACAGGGCAGCATGCTTTCTCTGTAGCAGGAGCCTGCTCTCATCAAACCTCTGGAGCTACGTTGTACAGAATGGGTCTGCCGCAACGCCATGGGCCAGGGCACCTCCCCCCGTCACCACTGCTTTCTCCCCTTCACTCACTGCATCCAGGGTAGCGACATTGCCGGTAACACTTATATGGACAGGACCGCACCGCTGGGCCATCAGGGAGCCTCTAGGTCCGAGGCGTTACACGGCCCGCTGGAGCGTGGCTTAATTGCTCTGCCACGACGCAGCCACCATTTTGCCTCACATCGCAGCTTCCTTTCCCGGATCTTTTACTGTGGCCGCCGCTGCAGTTTGTGGACCAAACCGGGGGTTCAGCAGCCTCTCCCACATAGTCTGCGATCACTTCAGGATAGTTAACCTCACCTATCTGCCATCTATTGGGCCCAGAGGGAAGCTTCCCCCGGAGCTCACGGGTTACCCGTCTTGATAGTCTGCCACCTGGCCACGCCCCCCAATAGTTGTATTGAGTGGTATATGATGCAGATGCGTGCAGGTCTGCAGCCGTGCCTTCGGGTAAAGGTCCATAAGCATGGAATGCAACAGGTTTAAAAAGCATTGGCTGTGACTTAATGGATGCCCTAGTGCTCCAACTACATTTAACATTCACCTAGAATCTTTGCACTAGCTACGTTCTACCCTCACCTAGATACCATGCACTGGATAGATTGTAGTTTCATTAAAATACATCTAAGTGCAACACAATACCTGCTCCCAAAATAAATCTAGGTGCAAATTGCCTGCCCCTAAAATACATCATAGGCTAGGCTTCACATTTCTTCTAAATGCAATACAACAGTAAATCCAACAGCACAGTGCAGGACAACATAATGTTACGAGTGAGTGGTAGTAATGTAGGAGTGGTAGGCTTTTTTACCAGAGCACAGTAATGGCTACACTCCCGCCCCTACCACCTTACCTGGGTGTAGCTGTAGGGTGTCCCGTCATGCGTCCAGGGGCAAACGGGAGATGGGGAGCTGCCCTTTGCCTCTGGCCCTTAGCTGGGTGCCCTGGTAGGGCCTCTGAAATGCAGCTGTTCCAGTCACGTAGGGTGTGGGGCATGGAGCAAAGAGAGCCGACTGGGTGGACAGGGGGAAGTGGGAAAGGAGGGTCAGGGAGTGGATTAGGTGAATGGGAGAAGGCAGAGGGAAGCAGTCAGAGAAGACTGCCAGGACAAAAGGAAAGACACACTGGAGTGCCTTAGCCAATTGCTAAGGGGTTAGGTGGGGAAAGGGAGCAAGCCAGTAATATACATAGGACTACTACACAAAGACGGAGAACTCTAGCTGCAGACCAGCTCAAAAAACGGATTGGAAGTCAAAGTAAAAACACACATAGATCCCTCCAAAGAGCACCACACATGCCTAGAAATCCTTACCAAGCGGAATTAGTGCAGTATGGCCACCGTTCACCATTGGAGGAATGCAGTTCAGGATTTAAAAAATGTATTATAATTACAGGTAATTAGTAACATTATATTTCTTGGCCCAGGAATCGCTGAACCCCTTGTCTATCCAGGAAAAATGTCCCTGGGGAAGTAAAATAAATAAATAAATAAATACTAGGGTTGTGATCATAGGGAGTATTATACTCATCGCTTTCTAGGAACCTCCTATCATCCAAGGGGGGTATTAGGGTGGCCTACCCCAGCGACATCCTGCTTGCCCAGTCCCCTAGGTGGTGGTAAACTTTGCGTGCTGACTTCCCTGGTCCCAAAGGGGGTAGCACCCCCTTGCGGAGAGGGGGCAAATTGCCTGATCCATCAATTTCCTCTAAAGAATCTGGACCGCAGACCAGAGGGACTACTGAGGGTACAACGAATAATTGTTCCACTCAGGTCCAAAAGGTATGTCCTGAAGTTGACCATTTGGGCAAAAGGTGCTCCAGTAGCATGAAACAACCCAGCTATAGGGCTTCCTGGTGCATTTTGCAGGATCCGGTGCCCAAGCGCTTGCACCTTAAGCTAGCAACAACCCAGATGAACCAGAAACGACACTGGACGACACTGGTTCGGTGAGCGAAGCAGACTCCCAGCTGTTAGGACATCTGATGATGGCAGCACAGAAGCAAACTATTCCAGGATGGGTACAGCTAGGAGAGATTTTCTTTTTGCACCTTTCCCTGTATAGAATTCTATGGGACACCCTTTCTTTTTGCTTTTTTTCAACACAGTCTTGACTCTTTGGAGATAATTAAAGCCTTCTGCTTTACTTCCCTTGCCAGTTTTGCTCATTGTTTTGGGAAAACAGACTAGTGCCGAGTACAGTACCGAGACTCAGTATGAATTCTTGTATTGTTACAATTGCACACATCACCTTCCAGTGAAGTGCAGTTAGGACCTCTTATCCTATATCTTTTTTATATTATGTGCCTAAGACAAGCTGGTGGCAGCTGTGCTATTTTTACTATTAGTGTCATTTTACTAATGCACTCTTGCATTTACTGTGAATGGCTATGTGGCGAGGCGGCCCGCCACAAGTAACAACGCTGACTCTTTGGAAAAGTCCTGGGGTGTTTATTGAACTTAATTGTCGGACCTAATGGGATTGGAATATTGGCGCTAGGGCTGGCCCTTTCCACCTTTCCTCTTTTCACCTCCCAGTCCCAGACGTCCCTACTGGGTTGTTAGTAAACTACTGATCGATAACACCTATCCGTCTTTCTTCTTCTCTACACTTTAGGGTTCCATGTGTTAATATCCCTGCAAAAATATTGCGATACAAAAATATCGCCATATTTTTGCGGGGATATTGACCCATGGACCCTGCGGGGGACACCCCCGCATTATTTTAAAATGTGCGGGGGACACTCCCACAAATTATCCCCCCCAAAAATATCACCTATGGCTAGACAAACGGTCATATGTACGGCGATATTTTTGGTGGGGATATTTTGTAGGGATACCCATTTTAGGTGTTTGCCCTGAGACAATAGCTACCTGACTCCCTAGGGAACTTCTAACTTTCCCTGTCCTGTCAGTGGTTAGAACTCAGGGAATAGAGAGTGGTGCCTTCTTTTGCCCAGCGTCACGCTCACACCTTTTACACCCTCTCGTACCTGACCTTTCTCTAGAGTTATCTCTTAAGCTGTTCTCCTCCCACCATGTCACTGTTCTTCTAATCGCTCACTTTGCCTTTCCACCTTCACCCTTTGATCTTACTTCCTTTCCCACTCCTATTCTTACTCCCACTCCAAATGTCCCTCTCGCTCTACTTCCCATTTCTTGCTATTCACATCGTTATAATTTCTATCTCACTTAATGCCAAACACCATTCCTCTCCTACTCGATGTCGCTGTTTCTTCTTTACTACTGTTCTCACTGGACCTCCAGGTATATCGTGCCCTGCTCACCTCTCTCGCTAGCCCCTGCTCAGACCCCCAGGGACACCCAGGAATAAGGTGCCCTGCACCCTTCTCTACTACCACTACCACCTATCTTTCACTCACTACTCTCACCGACTACTTTACTTACAGTTACTAGCGCTACTAGTACTTCAGTCCACCACTACTCCGACTATACTTCTAAGACACACACTCTGCCTCTCTCACATAAACACTCCACAGACCTCCCCTTTAACAATATCCTGTGCACTCCAGTCGCTCTTGCCTCCTCTGGTCTCTTGGCTGTCCTCCTCCGCCGCCCACCTACAGCTAACACCAAACAACTCACAAGCTCCCTCTTGTATACCCCGCCCCCTCTCTGGATTGGACACGCACCCTACCAATGGCTTAGCTTGCTTTCAAGGGGTGTAACAGGGGAGGGTTTGGGAGGTTACATAAGGGCTTTAAGCCCTGCTCCCTTTTCTGTGCAACTTTGCTTTATTAGGGAGTTGCTCTTGGTGAGTTGGCTCTTCTCCTTTGCTGATCTGTGGTTTTTCTTGCGAGGATGTGATGCAGCGTGACGCCAGGTCCTGCCATAGTAACGTACTGGCAGGTAAGGAGATGATGGGAGGAGGCCTGTCTAAACATTCTCTGGCACCCAGGGTTGTTGGGGTCGGGCTCCCTCCTACCCCTGTCTGGGCTGGATCAACGGCCCTGTCGCAGCTACTAAAGGTGGCTAGTACCATAAAGGCTAAGGGGGATTGTGTGTTGGAGCGAGAGGGGACTGGGACTGTCTAGTCCCAAACACATCTTTGGCTGAAAGTCTGTTGCTGGGCAGATGATTACCACTGGATATCCATGATTGGATAGCCACTGGGTGTTTAAATAGTGCAGCTCTTTACCATTGGTGGCTTGGGCTTGCTCCCAGGCGGAATCTTGGATAAAAGGGTTCCATGTGTTAATATCCCCGCAAAAATATCGGCATACAAAAATATTGCCATGTTTTTGCGGCAATATTAAGGCATGGAACCTGCGGGGGTCACCCCCCAAGCCCTACATTATTTCTAAAGGAGCGGGGGACACCCCTGCAATCCCTACTCCCAAAAACCCCACATATTACCCCCCCCTAAAAATATTGCCTATGGCCGTTCCAGACGACCATATATACAGCGATATTCCTGGTGGGGATAATATGTAGGGATACAAGTGATAAAAGGAGGGCTTCTGTTACTGTTCATCAGATCATCGTTGGAACCAGGAAATGTGAAAAAGAGCTGGCTGCCGACAACCCCTACAACTAACCAGTATCCACTCCAGTGGTGTCCCAGCGAAACCGAGCTCCTCTGTCCAATTTCAGGAAGGATCTTGATGGTGCTTCAACTGTTGGACCAGTGGGGACCACCAGCCTTGACCCGTGCTCAAGGATCTTTGCCTTCGAAAGTGTCCCTCTACACTGGGGTACCTAACTGCAGCGGTCGCTGTTCCTAGTAGAGCCCTGAAACTTTGCAGATCTTCAACTTGTGCCGCAAGACCCTGCTCTTGCATTTTTATCAGTCTCACTCCAAGGGAAGATCTCATGTTGCCATCTGACCGTGGTGTCTCCCTTTGCAACACTTTTTCAATCCAGTGAGGTGAGGTGAGGTAAGGTGGGGGTCTGCACTACAGAAGTCTTTTGATTTTATGAACGTTCTTCTTTTGAGAGATCTACTGGAAGCTGCATAGAACCGATTCATATACGCCACGACCTACGAAAACTAAATGCAGATTCTGAAAGTGACCTCTGCTCCCCTACCTCTGGGCCTTAACCGGACCAAGAGATGAAGATTGTGCCCCCAATGGATTCTGGAACACCTACAGTGGACTCTGGAAGAATTATGATATGTCATTTATAATGCACCTGTGCACAAGTGTTTCTAGGCATGACCAGACAAGGAGGGGAAGACAGAGGGAGGACAAGACAAACGATCTTACTAGGCCTTGTGTCATTCAGATTGTTCTGGGGGAAGTGCCAGGGAGAGGAAAGGGGAAGTACAATCACGTCAGAAATGCTGAGTGATTACAGCCAGGGCAGTGTGACTCTGGGTAAGTATAAGGAGGCAGGGGGCTGTAGAGGTTCCAGTTACAGCCCCTAAGTGTGCGGTAGGCCCGGAGGCAGTGCAGCGGAGACTAATCATGGAGGAGCCTGGCACTCAGTGGGACTCTGGGGGTAGCCGAGCACCAGTTGGTGCAGCAGTCAGGTCAGTCAGCAGGGGAGAGAGCGAGAGATAGAAAGCAGAGGAGAAAAGGAAGGTCTTGAGCAGCTTTCGGAACTTCAGGTGGTCCGGCTCAAGTTTGAGAGGGGTAGGGAGACCATTCCAGTTGGTGGCACCTGCAGAGGAGAGAAATCTATCCCCCACCCACACTCTGCCTGGAGAAGCGTCTGACCCTCGCAGAGTTGGAGGTAGCAATGATATGATATGATAGGTTATTTAACACGCGCTTAATACCCAGAGGTTTCTAAGCGCTGACCGGGAATCGAACCTGTGTCGCTCTGTGTCGTCTTGCTTCCAAGGCAAGCACAGTGCCACTGAGCTATCCTCCCAGGACACAGGGCAAAGGGCTCAAGAAGGAAGGTATTTTGGAAGAGAGAGTTTGATGTAGCACTGCCTCCGGCCACAGAAAGCCTTGTGGACGATGCATAGGGTCTTAAAGATGATCCTTGTAACCACCGAGAGCCAGTGGAGAAATTTCAGGGCTGGAGAGACATCGTCCCTGGGCTTGAGGCAAAGGACACGTCTCACAGTCCTGTTCTGGATTAGTTGCCGAGGGCGGAGAGTAGAGGAAGGCAGATTGATAAAGAGGCTGTTGCAGTAGTCCAGCCTAGAGAGAACCGGGGCTCTGGAGACAGTGAGCTTCTGGGGGAAAGTAAGAAAAGGAAGAAAACCTCGGAGGAGGTGCAGCTGGTAGTGGGCCTTCTTGGCAAGGTCAATGATGTGAGGAGAGAAGGAGAGAATGGAATCTAAGATGACACCAAGGTGTGTAGCCTCACAGGAAGGAGAAGGAAGAGGGCCCAGGGAGGGCGGCCAGAGTGTCATGGTCATGAAGCATGGCACAGGCATGCAGGGGTCGCATGCACAGGAGACCTGGGTGGACACACTCCTGGCACTTTTGGCACCAGGCTCATGAACAAAAGTATGCAAGAACATCCATTTAACACCAAAAAGCTTTTTTTATGGACATAGCACTTCAGATGCATTAACCTTGAACATTCCACCCATTAAGCAGCCCCAAGTGTATTCTTGGGTGTGGCTGCTAATGGATTGCCTTCGCACGTGCTCACTCTCTAGGAGTAGCAGGGTGTGGCTGGTAAACCGGCCCTAATGGGCGTGACCACGATCTCAGCTATATTAGCTGCCCCGATCCTCAAGACAGACGCTTTGCGTTATTCTGCACTTGCAAGCAGCGTAACGCTTACCATCAAGGTCAGACTTACCTTTGAAGATCCTGCTTCCTGCCAGCATATTTACCAACTGGGGGAAGCTGTTCTTACCTGTACATCTCTTCGGCGAACCAAGTATTCATCTTCACACTTTCCGGAACGCAGAAATCTTCATCTTGGCACCGCAGCACGACACACTCCATCGTCGACAGCAGCGCCTACAAGGAAAAACAGAAGACCAGGTTAGACATCGAAAAAACAGTCCGCTTAAGGTTGCGCTTCGCCATACTTCGCGCTTTTCCTTAAACCATGACTTACCTGCTGTCGGACATTTCAGTAGCATCCATCTTCCATCCGGCCGCGTCTCGCGTCTCACAGCTGCATTGAGGCCGCATTTCCATCTAAGGGAAGAGAACGGAAGAGAGACATTATTGCGGGCATAAATTGGAGCAACATATAAAGATATTAAACAGAACGAACAGCATCACAAGAGCTCAAGAAAGACTTACCAATTATAAGGAGAAGCATAGTCGCAGCTGTACTGGACTAATCCTTATCAGGGATCAGTGAAGGAACTAGATCCCATTTGACGCGCCCCTGTCAGAAGTATCAGGACGGAGAGCTTATCTTCCATAATTCACAGGTGAGCTTTATGCGCCGGCGTAAGCTCACAGAAACCGTACTTTGGGGTGAAGGGTTCGAGAGGTACAACAATCACAGATTGGCGCACTCACACACTATTATCTCCAGGCAGGACCAGTATCACCACGAACCACTGCTCACAGCTTTTCTACTGAGGGAGCGGCATGAAGGGGGTGATTCAAGTTCAGGGAGGGCTGCAACCATGCCCCAACGCCTCCGCAGAGACCAGGTGAGCTTAACAGAATGTGAATCCTCCAATACTCTCTGCCTGGGCATTATGGAAACTTCAGAAACAGATCAGTTAGCTCTCTTGCTAGGGGAATTACGGGCTGAAGTACATGCTTCAAGACAGGAAACCAATGCATTACGGAGGGATCTTATTGTAACTCGAGAAAGAACTGACTAATTGGCAAGACAAATGCTACAAGCACATGCAGGACAGGTTCCACTGCCTGGAGTGACCCATTCTTCTCATTCTTCCACACCACAACAATCAACACCGGTTGAGGTGGTTCTTCCAGGAGCAGTGCCTCTAGCCCCTCCGAATGCTTCATCGGCCACCCAAACAAGTTTGCTGTATTTATGAACCAATGTCGCCTTAATTTCTTGTACAGACGAGGAGCCTTTCCTAATGACCAAGCCAAAGTGGCGTTTGTACTCTCGTATTTAGGAGGTAGTGCAGCGGACTGGTCTATACCTTTGGTAAATCAAGATAACCCTTTACTCCGGAACTTTGGGAATGTCCAACATGAGATGGATACATTGTTTGCCCGTCATACTCTAGGACAATCTCTGGACAATGAGTTGTTGTCACTCAGACAAGGGAGTCAAGATCTATTAACCTATATTGCAACCTTCAATCGTCTCATAGCCCAGACCAACTGGCCAGAAGAGAAGAGGACTATACTCTTTTACCAAGGGTTATGTGGAGAACTTAAAGATGTATTGGCGCAAGTGGTGAATCCCCCTGAGAGGTGTGCGGACTACATAGACCAGACGGTGCAACTCGATCATAGGTTGCAGAATCAGAAAATGGATCGAGCTAGATCAGAGCGACGGTCAGTTTACGTACGACCTTGTGAGAATCAAACTAAACCACATGAACAGTCTGAACCAATGCAAATTGGTGGATTACGAAGTCCCCTTACCAAAGCAGAAAGGGAAAAAAGAAGACAACAACAACTTTGCTTATATTGTGGACAAGCAAGTCACTTCCCCCGTGACTGCCCAGTAAAACCACCCAAGAAAACGGTTGGGGCAACAGACAAAACTGATCAAGAAGAAAAACAGAACTCGGGACACGCCAATGCCCGGCAAGTGTAGGGGTCCGCTTGTCGAGCATGAAAAAGGAATCTGTACAGACCTCACATCTAGTCCTTCCAGTGCTTTTGGTTAATCACAAGTAACCATGTAAAATACATGCCTTGGAGGCATATATTGATTGTGGAGCTGTGGGTAACTACATTGACCAAGATTTGGCTCTAAAAATAGGCCTTCCTATCCGACAAAAGCAGAAATCGGAAAACATCACTGCTGTGGATGGTTTTCGGCTATCATCTGGCCCGGTGACACAATACACTGAGAAAGTCAAGCTTCAGTGTCAGGACGGGCATCAAGAGGACATTACTTTTGATCTCATTGGTGCTCCTCAGTTCCAGATGATATTGGGAATGCCCTGGCTGAAGACCCACAATCCTAGGATCGACTGGCGAAAACGAGTTCTGACATTTCCTCATGATTGTGCCGACACATGTTACAAAAAAGATGACACCAATCTGAAACCGAAGAAAGGAATCACGTTGGGCCTCATCAGGTCCTTACCGCTTGAATACCAAGATTACCAGGATGTCTTCAAAAAAGAGCAAGCTAACGCTCTGCCCCCGCACAGACCCTACGATTGTCAAATAGATCTTGTACTTAGAGCCCAGATCCCTTGCAGCCGAATTTACGCTCTGACAGAACAGGAAAATCAGCATCTTAGAACTTACCTGGATAAGTACCTGGCGAACAATTTCATTCGCCCATCCAAGTCACTTGCCCCTTGCCCTTATTCTGCATGCCTAAAAAGGAGGGGGACTTTAGAACTTGCATGGACTCTAGAGCCATCAATCAGATCACGGTAAAAAAATCGATATCCTTTACCACTTATACCAGAGCTCCTAGACCAAGTGAAACATGCTCAAAAATACACAAAACTGGATTTAAGAGGAGCATACCATCTTGTAAGCGTAAAAGAGGGAGACGAGTTGAAAACGGCCTTCCGCACGAAGTACGGCCTCTTTGAATACCAGGTCATGCCCTTCTGGCTATGCAATGCCCCCGCGGCGTTCCAATTCTTTATGAATTATGTACTCCGTGAACTACTAGAGGTTTGTGCTCTTGTTTACATTTATGACATTCTTATCTACTCAAATTCCATGGAAGAACATGTAGGCCATGTCCAGGCAGTCTTACAGAAGCTTCGACAACCCCAATTATATGCCAAATTGGAAAAATGTTTTTTCCATGTAATCGAGGTTGAGTTTCTCGGTTTTATGCTCACACCACAAGGCGTACATGTGGATACACAAAAGGTGGATGCAATCCTCCAATGCCCTCACCAACATCCATGGAAGGAGTGCAAAGCGTGCTCGGATTCGCCAACTTTTACCGTCGGTTTATACCTGGGTTTTCATAAATTGTACATCCAATTACCTCCTTGTTAAAGAAAAATCAAAAGTTCCATTGGTCAATAGAAGCTGAAGAAGCCTTCCAGAAGTTGAAACTAGCATTCACTACAGAACCAGTCCTTCGATACCCACGACCAGACCTACCTTACATAGTTGAGACTGATGCTTCAAAAATAGCCATGGGAGCAGTACTGGGCCAGCGAGACCCTGAAACAGGACAACTACACCCGTCACATTCTGGTCCCGCACATTTTCAGCCCCCGAGTTGAACTACGCAATCACAGATAAGGAATTACTGGCGATTAAAGCAGCATTCAAGGCCTGCAGACATTACCTTCTTGGGGCGAGACATACGGTCAGTCTCATCACGGACCACCGTAACTTGCAGTACTTCAAAACCGCCAAAGCACAATCCTCGCCTCAACTTCGTTGGCCTCTCTTTTTCGCAGAATACGATTTTATTATCACTTATAGACCTGGAGTACGCAATGGGAAAGCAGACGCTCTATCACGCATGAGTGAAGAAAAAGAGGCTTTTACAGCATCCAACCCCGTGGCCATAATTCCTGAGGAAATAATTCAAACCAGAATAGCTGCCACCACGTGTGTGGATGACCAAAGAACCAGTTTGCAATCCCAGATGGATCAATCAACACAACAGGAATGTACACCATCGAAGACAATCTACCGTATTTCCAAGGACGATTATATGTCCAAGACCAAGAACTGCAAAAGAAAATCATCACAAATTACCACGATTCATTAAAACAAAACTACTGGTGGCCAACCTGGCGAAAAGACATTGCCCAATTTATTGAAACCTGCTGTGTCTGTGCACAACACAAGTCTCAGAAACAGAACTCTGCTGGCTTACTACATCCCCTAACAGTACCGCCAGCACCTCGGCATACCCTGTCGATGGACTTCATCACGGATCTTCAACCCTGCAATGGATACAACACCATATTAGTCATTGTGGATTTATTCTCCAAAATGGCCCATTTCATCCCTCGGAAGGGACTCCCAACTGCAACAACTCTCGTTTCTGTGTTCCTAGAGCAAATTGTTTGATTGCATGGATTTCCATCAATATTAGTATCTGATCGTGGAACTCAATTTGTTTCTGCCTTTTGGAGAAAGTGTTGTACGATTTCCAAAATCGATCTCCGGTTGTCCATAAGTCATTACTATCAAACTTATGGGCAAACTGAACGAACCAACCAAACTTTAGAGCAATATCTCAGGTGTATGTTGCAACAGTCTGAGGATTCTTGGAAAAATATACTCTGGATAGCTGAGTATGCATACAACAACTCAGTTCACACAAGCACAGGGCAAACTCCATTCTACACTCTGCACGGAAGACATCCAAAGACATCAGTATTTGATCCACCCGATACCCTGGAAATGCCAGCCATGAAAAACTTGCATAAAACCATCACTCATGTTTTAAGGAGGCTAGAGAGCATCTGACCAAGGCTAAGGAAAGGCAAAAACTGTTTGCTGATCGACATCGGAAGGAAGCTCCCGCCTACCAGATTGGAGAAAAGGTGTGGTTAGCATCCAAATATATTCCCCTGAAGGGGCCAAGAGCTTTCCGCCCAAGATACCTGGGCCCCTATACTATAATGTCCATAATCAATCCTGTCGCCATGAAATTGGAGTTACCATCACACTGAAAATTCACCCCGTATTTCATGTCTCTCTCCTCTAACCCATGAAATCCAATACACGGCTTAGTTCTACGCCAGAGCCTGAAGTAATAGATGGAGAACCAGAATATGAAGTCAAATCCATCCTGTACTCCAAGGTGGTTCGATCAAAATTGTATTACCTAATTGACGGGAAAGGTTACGGACCTCAAGACCGAACTTGGGAACCCAGTGAACAAGTCCATGCTCTGCGTTTAATCAGACAGTTCCATCGCAATAATCCCACCAAACCAGGACTGGGAGGAGAACCAGCCTTGAGAGGGGCCTTGAGGGCGAGTGGTGTCATGGTCATGAAGTCAGGGGCACAGGCATGCAGGGGTCGTATGCCTAGGAGACCATGGTGGACACTGTCCTGGCGCCTTTGGCGCCAGGCTCATGAACAAAAGTAAACAGGAACATCCATTTAACACCAAAAAGCTTTTATTATGGACATAGCACTTCAGATGCATTCAGATGCATTAACCTTGAACATTCCATCCATTAAGCAGGATGCATTAACCTTGAACATTCCATCCATTAAGCAGCCCCAAATGTATTCTTGGGTGTGGCTGCTAATGCATTGCCTTCACACGTGCTCACTCTCTAGGAGTGGCAGGGTGTGGCTGGTAAACTGGCCCTAATGGGCGTGCCGACGACCTCAGCTATATAAGCAGCCCTGATCCCCAAGATAGACGCTTTGCGTTATTCTGCACTTGCAAGCAGCGTAATGCTCACCGTCGCCTGAGCTCAGACTTACCTTTGAAGATCCTGCTTCCTGGACATCCTGCTTCCTGCCAGCATACTTACCAACTGGGGGAAGCTGTTCTTACCTGTACATCTCTCCGGCGAACCAAGTATTCATCTTTAGACTTTCCGGAATGCCGAAATCTTCATCTTGGCACCGCAGCACAACACGCGCCATCGTCGACAGCAGTGCCTACAAGGAAAAAACAGTCCGTTTAAGGTTGCGCTTCGCCATACTTCGCGCTTTTCCTTAAACCATGACTTACCTGCTGTCGGACATTTCAGTAGCATCCATCTTCCGACCGCTTCTCGCGTCTCACAGCTGCATTGAGGCCGCATTTCCATCTAAGGGAAGAAAACGGAAGAGAGACATTATTGCGGGCATAAATTGGAGCAACATATAAAGATATTAAACAGAACGAACAGCATCACAAGAGCTCAAGAAAGACTTACCAATTAGAAGGAGAAGCATAGTCGCAGCTGTACTGGACTAATCCTTATCAGGGATCAGTGAAGGAACTAGATCCCATTTGACGTGCCCCTGCCAGAAGTAGCAGGACGGAGAGCTTATCTTCCATAATTCACAGGTGAGCTTTATGGGCCGGCGTATGTGTCATGATGCCTACCTCCAAGGCGCCAGGTCCGACCCAGCAACCCCAGAGGCAGGCATCATTTCCCCCAGGGGAGTGCCAGCGGGCCCAAGCTGGGGCCCTTTGGACGCAGTCCTGGCGCCTTAGGCGCCAGGCTCATGTTGGACCCCTGTCCTGGCGCCTTAGGCGCCAGGCTCATAAAGCTAGACATGTGTTCAAGTGTTTTAATGTGCACTTACCTGATGCAGACCATGCTGCTACATCCAGGCCCTCTTGAGGCCTGAATGGAACTACTTTACCTGTGGGACTACTTTCCACCCGGGTGTGGTCGGGGAAGGATACATACCTGATCGGTGGAAGGATACACACTTGGAACTTCTTCCAAAGCTATTTAAACCACACCTGATCAGCAACTCACGCTTCGCGTTGTTCTGCTCCTCGCGGCTGGATGCTCACCGTGTGTCATGATTACGGGGTTCCCTCGCAAAAGAATTTCCAAGAGTTCCTGGTTGGCCGCTTACAGTTGCTGGTCTAAGAATAGGCAGGTTGACTCTTCCTCATCACCCAACATGGCTGCCTGTAGTTACAACCTCTAGGTGGGCCAGCAGTCTAGTTTTCTGTCACTCGGGAGTATTTAAGCCCCGCCCCTTTGCTCAACGGCGCTTCGCGTCTTCAGCTGTCTCAGCGAACGCTTACCGCGGTTCAGCCCTCTGACAGGAATTCCTCAGCTTCCCTAGTATTCCATGGAAACCCTTTTCTGTAGTGCCCTGGAATAGCTTTTCCGTCCAGTCCGCTGTCCCAAGTTGTGAATTCTGTGTAAAGTTGGCTTTCTTCAGTGCGGTGTTGGCGGTTACGCTTTTCCAGTTGGCGTTTATTGTGAGGAGAGTTTTCGAGGCGCACCTCCCAGTTCTGTCGCCCCTGTTGTTTTCACAGCAAGTATCTTTCCCTTTTAGTTCTCGCTATAGATTAATGGTTCCTATAGTAGCAACTGCTTTTCACACATTAGTTCTTTCGCGCAAGTGAATGTTCAAACCATATTCACCTCACAGAAGTTAAGAGGGTTGTGTGGAGAATTGTTTCTAGGAACATTAGTGTTCGTTTTTTCTGTCGTCATCAGGTACACTAAGTTTACGCATTTTGGAACCAAAAATGTTGCGGGTTGTGCACTTCAGTTTTTAGACACATTAGGGTGTTTCTGCATTTAGAGGGTTAGTGACACCATTCCTGTCTGACACTGTTAGGAAGTGTACCCCTTTAGACATTTCTGGAAGTTTAAGGATAATTCCATTCTCCTCACGTCCCTTCTTCAGAACACGCACCCCTGCGCAGAAGCAGGATGGAGAGCTAACCAAATCACCAACTAAGGTAACCGAAGAATACAGTTTATTTTGAAGGTGATTCTTTTTTCCCTATTTTAGGAATCACTTAGTTATTGAGTGTGGTAATTGTTTTCATGTATAGATAGAGAGTCCAATTGGGATAAGATAACAGCGCACCCTGAGAAGTTTCCGAATATCAAGTGGTGTCCCCGAGGAGTCTAAGGTAAGCGTTACAGAACGCGAAGCCAGTCATAAAAAATACTCCGCCTGGGCATCATGGGAACTTCTGAGGTAGATCAGTTAGCTCAACTACTGGGAGAACTTAGAGCTGAAGTCCATGCAGCCCGGTCCGAAACCGGCGCTCTTAGAAGGGAACTGGGAATCAATAGGGAACGAACTGAAGAGTTGGCTCGCCAGTTATTACAGAATCAGGCGGGACAGGTTCCCCTTCCCCAAGGTAATGCCCAAGCTTCCTCTTCTACATCGCCCTCAGTTCCGTTCCAAGTGGTAATTCCAGGAAATATTCCCTTAGCCCCTCCTGAGAGATTCACGGGGGACCCGAAAAGGTTTGCCGTGTTTTTAAATCAGTGTAGACTACATTTTTTGTGCAGACCTGGGGTTTTCTCCACTGACCAATCAAAGGTTGCTTTCGTGTTGTCTTATTTGGGTGGTCATGCAGCAGATTGGTCCATTCCTTTGGTTAATCGGGATGATCCCGTGTTGCAGAACTTTTCAGAATTCCAGAGAGAGTTAGAGAAATTGTTTGCTCGCCATTCACAAGGTCAGGCATTGGACAATGAGTTACTGTCACTCAAGCAGGGCAATCAGGAGCTGCTTGCTTACGTGGCTACTTTCAATCGATTAGTGGCAGAAACTAATTGGCCTACAGAAAAGAGAGTGACACTGTTTTATCGTGGTCTGCGCAGTGAGCTGAAGGATGTTCTCGCTCAAGTTGTCAATCCGCCCGAATGTCTCACAGAATTCATAGACCTGACAATCCAGTTGGATCATCGTCTTCAGGATAGGAGAACGGATCGAGCTCGTCAGGACAGTCGACCCTTTGTAGTCCGCTCCCGAGAACCAACGTCGAAGTCAGGATTAGATGTTCCCAATGAACCCATGCAGTTGGGCGGAATTCGAGGCCCAATTTCCCAAGCAGAGAGAGAGAAGAGACGACAGTTGCAGTTGTGTTTGTATTGTGGCAAGGCCGGTCATTTTTTAAAGGATTGTCCAGTAAAACCTTCACGGAGGCCTTTAGGAGGAATCAATCCGGATAAAAAAGAACAGACGGCGGAAAACTCCAGTGCCCGACAAGTTTAGAGGTCCGCTTGTCGAGCATGGAAAAGGTTGCAGCGACCTCACACTTCGTGTGTCCTATTGTCCTTTCTTGCCACAATAACCCCACACAGAGGCATGCATTGGTTGCGTACATAGACTGTGGGGCCATTGGCAACTACATGGATCAACATCTGGCTAGTAAATTGGGATTCCCCTTGAGGAATAAGTTGGAAGCTGAAAACGTCTCCGGAGTGGATGGTACACCTCTGGTGTCAGGTCCCGTGACCCAGTGCACTGACCCCCTCTTAATGCTTTGCCAGGAAGGACACAGGGAGAGGATCTCTTTTGACCTGATTCAAGCTCCTCAATTCCAGATCATCTTGGGAATACCTTGGTTGGAGAAGCATAACCCTGTGATCGATTGGTGTTCCCGGACATTGAAGTTTGACTCCAAGTGCCAAAGTATGTGTTTTTCTGCAGAAGGTCCAAAGGACGCCAGGCAGTCTGAGATGACTATCTACACCACCTTGGGTCTCATAGGTTCATTACCAGTAGAATACAAAAAATTCCAGGATATTTTCCAAAAAGAAAAACAGGCAGAAATTTTGCCCCCTCACAGACCCTATGACTGTCAAATTGATCTCATTCCAGGGGCTCAGCTTCCTTGTAGCAGAATTTATGCCCTCACTGAAAAAGAAAATGCTCATCTAAAGGCTTATCTGGATCAATACCTGGCCAATGGGTTTATTAGACCGTCCAAGTCACCGGTGGCATCTCCTCTCTTTTTTGTGCCCAAAAAGGAAGGGGATTTGCGAACCTGCATAGATTACAGAGCACTGAATCAAATCACGGTGAAGAACCGCTATCCTCTTCCCCTTATTTCGACCTTGCTGGATCAGGTGAAGCAGGCACAAATATTCACCAAGCTTGATCTAAGAGGTGCCTATCATCTCATTCGAATTAAGAAAGGTGAGGAGTGGAAAACCGCCTTTCGGACACGATTCGGGCTCTTCGAATATCAAGTCATGCCCTTCGGGCTTTGCAATGCTCCTGCTGCCTTCCAGGCCTTTATGAATGATATCTTCAGAGATCTACTGGACATCTGTGTGGTGGTCTATGTGGACGACATTTTAATTTTCTCTGCAAACCTGGCGGATCATGTAAGGCACGTGACATCGGTGCTTCAAAGGCTCCAAGACAATTCTCTGTATGTGAAATTGGAAAAGTGTCATTTTCACGTCCCTGAGATTGAATTCTTGGGGTTCATTCTATCTTCTAGTGGAGTCAAAATGGATAACAGAAAGGTTGATGCCATCCTGTCTTGGCCTGCTCCAACTTCTGTCAAAGGAGTTCAGAGTTTTCTGGGATTCGCGAATTTCTATCGGCGTTTTGTTTCTGATTTCTCTGGCCTAGTTCATCCTATCACCTCACTACTTCGAAAAAACAGGAAATTTGAATGGACTAATGAAGCTGATGAGGCATTTAAGAAATTAAAAGAGCAATTTACTGCTGCACCTGTTCTACAACATCCAAGACCTGATCTTCCGTTTGTAGTCGAGACTGATGCCTCTAACGTGGCTATGGGAGCCGTATTGTCTCAGCGTGATCCCGACACCCAAGAATTGCACCCCGTAGCTTTCTGGTCAAGGAAGTTCGCTGCTGCAGAATTAAATTACACCATTACCGATAAGGAGTTTTTGGCTATAATTTGTGCCTTGAAGGAATGGAGGCATCACTTGCTGGGCGCACGACACACGGTGACCATCTTCACCGATCATCGGAACTTGCAATACTTACGCTCTGCAAAGGCACAATCTTCAAGACAGCTACGATGGGCCCTCTTTCTAGCGGAATATGACTTTGTTATTACTTTCAGACCAGGAGTGCGAAATGGTAAGGCTGATGCCTTGTCTCGAATGGGTAATGGAGAAGAAGCCTATGTGCCAGTGAATCCAGTGGAGATCATTTCTGGAGAAAAGATCCTGGGAGTAATGAACACAACGGACTCTGCCTTTGAAGAGTTAAAAAGGGAAATTCAAAACCATCTTACGCAGGATGAATTGTTGAACTGGGAGTCCAGAGGAGTAGGCTTTACAGTGCAGGAGGGTCTTCCCTTTTATCAAGAACGGTTATACTTGCCCACGCCTCAACTACAAGAAAGAGTGGTTACCAACTATCATGACGCTCTTTTGGAAGGTCACCCCGGAATCAAAAAGACCATGGAGAAAGTTAAAAGATCTTATTGGTGGCCTACCTGGAGAAAAGATGTCATTCAGCATTTGAAAACTTGTGGTAACTGCGCTCAAAATAAGAATCAAAAGAGAAAACCTGCAGGCTTGCTTCTTCCATTGAGTGTGCCACCAACCCCCTGGCACACCATCTCCATGGACTTCATCACCGATTTACCTCCTTGTGAAGGGTTTGACACGATCATGGTGGTGGTGGACTTGTTCTCCAAAATGGCACATTTTATCGCATTGAAAGGATTGCCGTCAGCCTCAGTTCTGGCAAAAACCTTTTTGGAGAATATTGTGAAGCTGCATGGCTTTCCTGCGGTGATAATCTCTGATCGAGGTAGCCAATTCGTCGCCAAGTTTTGGAGAAGATGTTGTGAATTGGCCAAAGTTGATGTACGTTTGTCCACCAGTCATCATCCCCAAACTGACGGTCAAACTGAGCGAACCAATCAAACTCTAGAGCAGTACCTCAGATGTATGTTGCATCAATTGGAGAACACCTGGCTAAATGTTTTGTGGATAACCGAATATGCATATAACAATTCTGTTCATTCCTCCACTGGTTTGAGTCCTTTTTACACCTTACATGGCCGACATCCACGCACCTCAGCTTACGATCCACCTGAACCGTTAGAAATGCCAGCAGTAAAATCCCTGCATGAGAAAATCACCTCAGCCATCGCTCAAGCTCGAGAACAATTATCCATGGCCAAAAAATCCCAGAAAAAATTTGCAGATGACAAAAGAAGTGTTGCACCAGAGTATGAGGTGGGGAATTTGGTTTGGTTGGCCACCCGAAACCTGACCTTGAAGGGAGCTAGAAAGTTCCTTCCCCGCTTCCTGGGACCTTTTGCAATTGAAAAAATCATCAATCCCGTGGCCATCAAGTTAACCCTTCCAAAGAACATGAAAATCCATCCAGTATTTCACGTCTCTCTTTTAAAGCCTGTTAATCCAAACACACGAATCTCCGAAGCACCAGCCCCTGTGGTCGTTGATGATGACCAACTAGAATACGAGGTCAAGGCCATTTTAGATTCCAAAATTGTGCGTAATAGGCTATTCTACTTAGTGGATTGGAAAGGTTATGGCCCTCAAGACAGAACTTGGGAACCCTGCGAGAATGTTCATGCCCCTAGGCTACTCAGAATGTTTCACCGCAACCACCCATCCAAACCAGGGAGAGGGAATTTCAGTTTTGGAGGGGCCTTGGGGGGGAATACTGTCATGATTACGGGGTTCCCTCGCAAAAGAATTTCCAAGAGTTCCTGGTTGGCCGCTTACAGTTGCTGGTCTAAGAATAGGCAGGTTGACTCTTCCTCATCACCCAACATGGCTGCCTGTAGTTACAACCTCTAGGTGGGCCAGCAGTCTAGTTTTCTGTCACTCGGGAGTATTTAAGCCCCGCCCCTTTGCTCAACGGCGCTTCGCGTCTTCAGCTGTCTCAGCGAACGCTTACCGCGGTTCAGCCCTCTGACAGGAATTCCTCAGCTTCCCTAGTATTCCATGGAAACCCTTTTCTGTAGTGCCCTGGAATAGCTTTTCCGTCCAGTCCGCTGTCCCAAGTTGTGAATTCTGTGTAAAGTTGGCTTTCTTCAGTGCGGTGTTGGCGGTTACGCTTTTCCAGTTGGCGTTTATTGTGAGGAGAGTTTTCGAGGCGCACCTCCCAGTTCTGTCGCCCCTGTTGTTTTCACAGCAAGTATCTTTCCCTTTTAGTTCTCGCTATAGATTAATGGTTCCTATAGTAGCAACTGCTTTTCACACATTAGTTCTTTCGCGCAAGTGAATGTTCAAACCATATTCACCTCACAGAAGTTAAGAGGGTTGTGTGGAGAATTGTTTCTAGGAACATTAGTGTTCGTTTTTTCTGTCGTCATCAGGTACACTAAGTTTACGCATTTTGGAACCAAAAATGTTGCGGGTTGTGCACTTCAGTTTTTAGACACATTAGGGTGTTTCTGCATTTAGAGGGTTAGTGACACCATTCCTGTCTGACACTGTTAGGAAGTGTACCCCTTTAGACATTTCTGGAAGTTTAAGGATAATTCCATTCTCCTCACGTCCCTTCTTCAGAACACGCACCCCTGCGCAGAAGCAGGATGGAGAGCTAACCAAATCACCAACTAAGGTAACCGAAGAATACAGTTTATTTTGAAGGTGATTCTTTTTTCCCTATTTTAGGAATCACTTAGTTATTGAGTGTGGTAATTGTTTTCATGTATAGATAGAGAGTCCAATTGGGATAAGATAACAGCGCACCCTGAGAAGTTTCCGAATATCAAGTGGTGTCCCCGAGGAGTCTAAGGTAAGCGTTACACCGTGTCAGCTCCTGCATCTGGACTTCAGCTATGCCTGTCAGCATCCTGGGTCACCTGCAAAGGGAGACAAGAGACCTTACCAGCTAAATCTGCACCACGGAGACATCACCGACGATCCTGAAAGGGAAGACATTATTTTTAAAAGCATTTCATTACGATCGCTGCAGCGCTGCATTTCACTCACCTTTCCTGGGTTCCTCCATCTTCAGCAGCGATCATCCGGATACACAGCCACTTCCCAGAGCCTAGAAAAAGACAAGAATAAGAGGTGAGAGAAGGAAGGGAATAAGACTTACCTGTTGGGTCATTCCCATTTCATTTGGGGTCTTGCCGCTTCCAGGCATTTTCGGGACCCTGGCCCCTATGGGGAAAAAAGACAAAGACATTGAATGAGCGTATGCAAAGACAGTCCCCGAGTGCTCATCCAGAACTAACCTGCCATTTACTGGAACTGGAACTGCACGTTTCACTTCGGGTCGGTGCCATATCTCCGGCATTCCGAACCCCGGCCCCTAAGGGGAAAAAAGACATAAGCATTAGCGCTCGCTGCAAAAAGACAATGAACATTATTATTAAGCTTGGACTTTTGAACTTGCAACAGAACTTTTACAGAGCCTTACCTGAATAGTCAAGCTTACCTGAACTCCCATCAATCCTCAATCCAGTGAAGTAACTGGGTTTCAACACGCCCCTGCATCAGAAGCAGGATGGAGAGCTCATCCTTCCTGACCCTAAGGTGAGACTTCACGGGGAATCGTGGAAGGGTATCGTGGAGGGTTGGAAGAGAGTGGGAGGCTTGAGCATAACTCAGCCAGTAGGTAATACTCCCTTTTCACGCACAGGGGAATATTCCTGTGAGCTGGAGAAGCCAGAGTAGAGGGCCCTTCCTGTCCATCTTCAGAGTCCTGCGCTTCACCATTGAAGAAGCATCAGCACTCGAAGCCAGACCTGCGCCTCCGTGGGAATCAGGTGAGCGTTACAGAACGCAAAGCCTACCCACAATTTCCCACCCGGGCGCTATGGAGACTTCCGAGAATGACCAGCTGGCCCAGCTTTTGGGGGAATTACAGGCACAGGTGCACTCAGCCCGCCAGGAGACTAACGCTCTCAAAAGAGAACTGATCTTATCCAAGGAAAGAACAGATGACCTAGCCAAAAGGTTATTACAGGCCCAGGCAGGGCACACTCCTTTACCTAATTCCGGAGGCATTTCCACATCAATGGGTTTGAGTAACCTGGTACAAATTAATCTACCTGGACACATGCCTTTGGCCCCACCTGAACTTTTTGCGGGGGATCCCAAGAAATATGCCGTCTTTATGAACCAATGTCGTTTACACTTTCTATGCAGACCCGGAGCCTTCCCTAACGACCAGACCAAGATAGCCTTTATACTATCTTACCTCAGTGGCAGTGCTGCCGATTGGTCTATTCCATTGGTAAATCAGGATAATCCCATTCTCCAGAATTTTCAGGGCTTCCAGGCCAGCATGGAAAGATTGTTCGCTCGACACTCTCAAGGACAGGCCCTTGATAACGAACTGCTATCCTTACGACAAGGTAATCAGGATCTTATGTCCTACATAGCCACCTTTAACAGACTGGTTGTGGAAACTGGATGGCCAGAAAGCAAAAGGATCACATTGTTTCATCGAGGCCTGCGCGGAGAGCTTAAGGATGTTCTAGCTCAGATAGTAAACCCACCCCAGGTCTGCGCAAACTACATTGACTTGGTGGTTCAACTTGATCACAGACTTCAAAATAGAAAAGCAGATCGGTTCAAGTATGAAAACCGAGCACCTATCAAAACCCACGCTAACTCCAAGATTACCGACGTATCTGAACCTATGCAAATCGGTGGTGTTAAAGGACCATTAACGCAGAAAGAACGAGAGAGAAGGCAGCAAATGCAACTTTGTCTGTATTGATGGACTTCCGGTCACTTTCTTCGAAATTGTCCAGTTAAACCACTTAAGAAGGTGGTTGGAGCTACTGATAACGAATTAGTGACACCTGATTCGGGAAACGACCTAGCCCGGCAAGCCTAGGGGTCCGCTTGCCGAGCTTGAAAACTAACTCTTTGACCTCGCATTTTGTCATGCCAATGGTGCTCGTGGACCCAAAACAGCCTCAGCAGTTGCATGCTATAAAAGCATACATCGACAGTGGAGCTATTGGAAATTACATAGACCGTGAATTGGCTTCCAGGTTAAAGCTTCCTCTCCGCCCGAAAGTAACCCAAGATGTCATTACTACAGTAGATGGAACCGAAATAGCCTCAGGGCCTGTAACGCATTCCACTGTTGAAGTGACACTGGTGGGTCAGGATGGACATCGGGAAGCAATCGTGTTTGATGTGATCAAGGCCCCATAATTTCAAGTAATTCTTGGAATTCCTTGGTTAGAAACACATAATCCCAGAATTGACTGGCGAGCAAAGAAGATAGGTTTTCCTGATTGTGAACCAACTTGTTATCCAAGAAATCCAGCTATGGGTCTAGCCTCAGCAACTTCCACCCCTGTACAGCTACCGTCAGAATACCAAGAATTCCAAGACGTTTTTCAGAAAGAACAGGCTAACACGTTACCTCCCCATCGGTTTTATGATTGCCAAATCGATCTGGTACCCAATGCTCAACTACCTTGTAGTAGGATTTATGCTCTTACGGAACCTGAGAACCTGCATTTGCGTCAGTATTTAGATCAGTACCTAGCCAATGGTTTTATTCGCCCGTCCAAGTCTCCTGTCTCTTCAGCTCTGTTCTTCGTGCCGAAAAAAGAAGGCGACCTTAGAACGTGTATAGACTATCGCGCCCTAAATCAAATAACGATTAAGAATCGTTATCCTCTGCCCTTGATCCCTGTGCTTATCGACCAGGTGAAAGAGGCTTGTGTGTACACCAAGTTAGATCTCCGAGGAGCTTATCACCTGGTGCGTATAAAAGACGGCGACGAATGGAAGACTGCATTCCGCACCAAGTTTGGGCTCTTCGAATATCAAGTGATGCCCTTCAGTTTGTGCAATGCACCTGCCGCCTTTCAGTACTTTATGAATGATGTTCTTCGGGAACTTATCGATGTCTGTGTCATTGTTTACATTGACGACATCCTGGTGTACTCTTCTTCAGAATCTGAGCACAGAAAACATGTTAGGGCAGTTCTTGAGAAATTGCGCCAGCACAGACTATTTGCAAAACTCGAAAAATGCGTTTTTCATACCACAAAAGTTGAGTTTCTCGGATTCATCCTGACACCTCAAGGAGTCCGAATGGACTCGCGAAAGGTGGACGCCATCCTCAAATGGCCATCTCCTAGCTCGGTGAAGGGAGTTCAGAGCATGCTCGGCTTTGCCAATTTCTATCAAAGATTCATCCCGGAATTTTCCCGAACGGTCCAACCCATCACAGCTCTCCTAAAGAAAAACAAACGCTTCGAATGGACTCTTGAGGCCGAACAAGCCTTTCAGGACCTGAAAACCAAATTCACCTCTGCACCTGTATTGAAGCACCCGCACCCAGATCTCCCGTACATTGTGGAAACCGACGCATCCAGTTCGGCCATGGGAGCTGTCCTGTCGCAAAGAGACCCAAAAACTAACCAACTACACCCAGTGGCCTTTTGGTCCAGAAAATTTTCTCCTCCTGAAATCAACTACGCAATTACCGATAAAGAGTTACTGGCCATCAAATCTGCTTTCAAGGCTTGGCGTCACTACCTTCTCGGGACAAGACACACCATCACCGTAATTACGGACCACAGAAACTTACAGTATTTAAAGACGGCCAAAGCTCAATCTTCACGACAACTCCGATGGGCTCTATTCTTTGCGGAATTTGATTTTGTAATTACCTATCGCCCTGGCTGCAAGAATGGAAAAGCGGACGCCTTATCCCGGATTGGCATGGAAGAACCTAATTCGAGCTTAGAACCTGTGCCCATCATACCTGAGCAAAGAATCTTAGGCTTAACTTCATTGCAAACTATTGAGGACATCCAAACACAAGTAAAACAACTTCTAGACTCTTCAACCTTACTGGAATGGAGTCAAAAGGGTCCTCATTACACCGTTAAGGATGACTTACCCTACTTCCAGGAGCGGTTGTTTCTGCCAAGTAAAGAATTGCAAGAACTTGTTATTGCCCATCATCATGAATCTTTAATGGAAGGACACCCTGGTATCGCTAAAACGGAGGAAAAAATCAAATGCCACTTCTGGTGGCCTTCTTGGAGAAAAGACATAAAGTCCTTTGTTCTGTCTTGCGGAATTTGCGCCCAAAACAAAGCTCAAAAGAAAAGGCCAGCCGCCCTACTTCAACCCTTGGATATTCCACCGGCACCATGGCACTCCCTGTCAATGGACTTTATAACCGACCTGCCTCCTTGTGCTGGTTACAACACAATCCTTGTAATTGTGGACCTATTCTCCAAACTGGCCCACTTCATCCCTTTAAAAGGTTTGCCTTCAGCTTCCACCTTGGCCAAGGAATTCCTGGAGAATATAGTTCGCATACATGGTTTCTCTTCCGTACTAGTCTCGGATCGAGGAAGTCAATTTATCTCCCATTTTTGGAAGAAGTGTTGCCGATTAGCACAAATAGATGTGCAGTTATCCACCAGCCACCACCCCCAGACCAACGGACAAACCGAGAGAACCAATCAGACTCTCGAGCAATATCTTCGGTGCATGTTACACCAATCTGAGTTGAATTGGAAAGACATTCTTTGGATCGCAGAATATGCATACAACAACTCAGTGCATTCTGGAACCGGACAAACCCCTTTTTATACTTTGTATGGTCACCATCCTCGGACCTCTGACCTAGATCCCCCTCTGACCCTGGAAATGCCCGCAGTAAATCATCTGCATTCCACAATAACCCGAGCCTTCAAAGAAGCTGCAAGTCATTTACAGCAATCCAAGAAAAAGTATAAAGAAAACGCTGATTTGCACCGAAGTAAAACTCCTCCTTACCAAGTAGGAGACCAGGTATGGCTAGCAACTAAACATTTACCCCTCAAGGGCCCGCGAACCTTCAATCCCAGATTCATAGGACCTTATCCCATCAAGGCTATAATCAACCCAGTGGCCTTTAAACTGGATCTACCGTCCAACATGCGTATTCATCCAGTTTTTCATGCATCACTTTTGAAGCCAGTACAACCAGGAACCCGATTGTCCAAGCCTCCAGATCCAGTTCAAATTGAAGGGGAATTAGAATTCGAAGTTAAAGACATTTTAGACTCCAAGGTGGTAAAGTCGAAACTCTTCTATCTTGTTGACTGGAAGGGATATGGACCTAAGGAGAGATCGTGGGAGCCTAGTAACCATGTCCACGCACCTCGATTAGTACAAAGGTTTCACCGGAGATTTCCGAACAAGCCAAAACCCCCGGAGGAAAGAACCTTGGGAGGGGCCTTGAGGGGGGGTATGTCATGATGCCTACCTCCAAGGAGCCAGGTTTGACCCAGCAACCCCAGAGGCAGGCATCATTTCCCCCAGGGGAGTGCCAGCAGGCCCAAGCTGGGGCCCTTTGGACACAGTCCTGGCGCCTTAGGCGCCAGGCTCATGTTGGACCCCTGTCCTGGCGCCTTAGGCGCCAGGCTCATAAAGCTAGACATGTGTTCAAGTGTTTTAATGTGCACTTACCTGATGCAGACCATGCTGCTACATCCAGGCCCTCTTGAGGCCTGAATGGAACTACTTTACCTGTGGGACTACTTTCCACCCGGGTGTGGTCGGGGAAGGATACATACCTGATCGGTGGAAGGATACACACTTGGAACTTCTTCCAAAGCTATTTAAACCACACCCGATCAGCAACTCACGCTTTGTGTTGTTCTGCTCCTTGCGGCTGGACGCTCACCGTGTCAGCTCCTGCATCTGGACTTCAGCCACGCCTGTCAGCATCCTGGGTCACCTGCAAAAGGAGACAAGAGACCTTACCAGCTAAATCTGCACCACAGAGACATCACCGACGATCCTGAAAGGGAAGACCTTATTTTTAAAAGCATTTCGTTACGATCGCTGCAGCGCTGCATTTCACTCACCTTTCCTGGGTTCCTCCATCTTCAGCAGCGATCATCGGGATACACAGCCACTTCCCAGAGCCTAGAGAAAAAGACAAGAATAAGAGGTGAGAGAAGGAAGGGAATAAGACTTACCTGTTGGGTCATTCCCATTTCATTTCGGGTCTTGCCGCTTCCAGGCATTTTCGGGACCCCGGCCCCTATGGGGAAAAAAGACAAAGACATTGAATGAGCGTATGCAAAGACAGTTCCCGAGCGCTCATCCAGAACTAACCTGCCATTTACTGGAACTGGAACTGCACGTTTCACTTCGGGTTGGTGCCATATCTCCGGCATTCCGAACCCCGGCCCCTAAGGGGAAAAAAGACATAAGCATTAGCGCTTGCTGCAAAAAGACAATGAACATTATTATTAAGCTTGGACTTTTGAACTTGCAACAGAACTTTAACAGAGCCTTACCTGAATAGTCAAGCTTACCTGAACTCCATCAATCCTCAATCCAGTGAAGTAACTGGGTTTCAACGCGCCCCTGCATCAGAAGCAGGATGGAGAGCTCATCCTTCCTGATCCCAAGGTGAGACTTCACGGGGAATCGTGGAAGGGTATCGTGGAGGGTTGGAAGAGAGTGGGAGGCTTGAGCATAACTCAGTCAGTAGGTAATACTCCCTTTTCACGCACAGGGGAATATTCCTGCAAACCGGAGAAGCCAGAGTAGAGGGCCCTTCCTGTCTATCTTCAGAGTCCTGCACTTCACCATTGAAGAAGCATCAGCACTCGAAGCCAGACCTGCGCCTCCGTGGGAATCAGGTGAGCGTTACAGTATGCTCACAGAAACCGTACTTTGGGGTGAAGGGTTTGAGAGGTACAACAACCACAGATTGGCGCACTCACACAATCTCCTCTCCACGCAGGAGCAGTATCACCATGTACCACCGCTCACAGCTTTTCTACTGAGGGAGTGGCCTGAATGGGGTGATTGAAGTTCAGGGAGGGCTGCAACCATGCCCCAACACCTCCGCACAGACCAGGTGAGCGTAACACAGAGGGAGCAGCAAAGCGGGAGTGGCAAAGTGGGAGCAAGGGTCCCAATGAGAAGGATCTCTGTCTTACTGGAATTAAGGCGGCGATCACTGGAGGTGCACCAAAGCTGAATCGCGGATAGACTGTAAGGGATGAGCGAGAGAGGAGGCTGAGGGGTGCTTGAAAGAGAGCGGAGTGTCATCCCCATAATACTGAAAGTTAGAGGAGAAAGTAGAGATCAGGTGAACCAAAGGTGCCAGGTAGACATTGAAGAGCCAGGGTGAGAGGATAGAGCCCGGGGGAACACCCTATGTGGAGAGAGAGGACCCCAGTTGGACCTAGGAGGGTCAGTCCAGGAGGAAGGAGGTCAATCACTCCAGGACCTGATGCATGATGCCCAGGTTCTTGCAGAGTCGATTGATCAAGGTGGCATGATTGACTTTGTCAAAGCAGACGAAAGGTCAAGGAGGATGAGGACGGAAGGAAGGCTGGAATCAAGATTAGAGAGCAGATCTTCATAGGTGTTTGGGAGAGCAGTTTCCGTGCCTCTGGTTGCTCTGAAGCCAAACTGATGGTCATAGAGACAACCAACAGATTCAGTGTGAAGAGTAAGCTGGGAGATGGCCAGCTTTTGCAGGAGCTTGCCCAGGAAAGGAGTGATAGAGAAGGGTGATAGTTTTCCAGACAGGTAGGGTCGGCAGTAGGCTTTTTAAGGAGGGGATGCACAAGGGAGGGCTTGAGGAGAGAGGATAAGGACCAGTGGTGAAAGAGTCATTGCAGAACCCAGCCACGGCTGGAGGGAGGGTGTCAATGTGGTCCTTGATGGTTCTAGAGGAGCGGGGGAGCACCTGTTTGGACGACACTTTCATAGTTCATACTATGTAACCGCAATATGTATCACAAACTTGTAAGAATCTATGTAACCACTATGAATTCCTTTGTATCCAGAAATGCTCACATGTAACAGCGCCACAATGCCCCTGGGCTGCTGCGTGCTTTAAAAATGTGAATAAATAAATAAATAAATAGATCTGACTTGTCTAGAAACATGGTCCGGTGTTGTCAGAGAGAAAGAGGAGAAGGGAGGAGGAGAGGGGGAAGCAGCCAGAGGGGGGCCGGTAGAGGTAGAGGGTGAGGAAGAGGAGAGCGGGGACCGGATGAAGTTAGAAAACAGAGCCATATAGAGGACCTGGGAGGGAACAGGAGAGGTAGAGACTGTAGAAGGATTGCCCAGCTCCTTGCAGATTTTAAAGAGTTCGGCCATGTTAGAGTCTGTATTGCCTTTGTAGCAGGCAGCAGGCCAGTTTGTCAGGGATGCGCATGAAGCCCTCCACTTCCTCTCAGCCACCATACACTTGCGTTCCAGGGCGGCGATGTCAGAGTCATACCAAGAGTTGCACTTGGAGGTAGGCTTCAGACGGATTCTCATGACAGGGGTAAGGTTGTACAGAGCTTTGGAGCTAGAAAGCTGCAGGTAAGAGTGCAAGTTATCCGCAGGAGTAGGAGGAGCAGAGAAAGTAGAGGCAGAAGCGTTCACTGACGCACGCTTCATGGGCTGAATTACTGAGAAGTTAGGTGGAAGTGCTGGTGCAGGCTTTGTCTGAGGGACAGAGTTTCAGGTGACAGGAAAGTAGAAAGTGGTCACTCCAAGAGAGAGGAGTGGAGAGAGTTTTAGAGAGGGGGGTGTCATGAGGAGATGAGAACATCCAAGGTGTGTCTGGCAGAGTGTGTCTGACCAGAGGGTAGAATGGGAAGAGCAAGTGTCGCAGAGTTTGCGGAAGAGCCCAGCAGAGGGATTATAAGTATCCAGGTTGATGCTGAGGTCTCTGAGGAGGAGAAGTTGAGAGGTAGAGCCAAGGAGAAAGAAGGAGAGGTCCGCCCACTCCGAGAGGACAAGGGCAACCTGGTCAGGAGGCCTGTAGGTGGTGGCCACAGTCAGAGAGAGGACAGGAGAGCGAGAGAGCCTGCAGACCAGGCATTCACAGGAGGAGTAAGCCTGCCTAGGAATGACAGAAGCAGGAACCCACTCTGGAAAGATCAGAGCTACTCCACCTCCAGGTCTATTGGTTCTGGGCTCAGAGAGGATCTTGTAGCTATCAGGGAAGAGAGTGTCAAAACTTGTGACAGAGCTGGCCATGAGCCATGTCTCATTGAGATCGAGGACATCGAGGTCAAGTTCTTCGAGAAGGTGGCAGATGTCAGAGGAATGTTTGACAGCAGAGCGAGAGTTGAGAGTAGCGACGTGGAGCAGGTTGCCACATTTCAAAGCCTTCTGGTTTGGGGTACAGGCTTGAGGTACCCCCAGCGGAAGTGGTAGAGGAGCCCGAGAGTGGCCAGAGGTGGTAGCAGGAGGTGAGCTAGTAGCCGAGGAGGAGAAGGAGGAGGAGCAGGAGGAGGAGGAGGAGCAGGAGGAGGAGGAGGAGCAGGAGAAGGAGGAGGAGGAGGAGGAGGAGGAGGAGGAAGCACTGATGTAAGTATCAGCGATAGGGAGGGTGTCCGTCTTGAACCTCTTCCTTCCAGACTTAGTGAGGGGGATAGGAGATAGAGTAGCAGTTAGAGAAGATGGGACAGAGGGAAAGCACCATAGAGAGTGCGAGGAGGAAAGTGGAGGAAGAGGGAGAGAACGAGAGACACTGCCCAGCGCCGCACAACGCAGGAAGCGCAGAGGAGGGGTGGGGTTCACACAGTGGGGAACACAAAGGAGGGGCAGCAGGAGACACACAACAGTACAACGGTACCCCGAGCTTGGGTAGGGACCTAGAGAGTGGGAGAGATCCTAATTGGACACAGTTCACAGTACAACAGTTACCACAGTGCAAAGGATTAAGCTTTCCTAAAAAGAGGGAAAAGGGCCTAGATATAACACTGCAGCAGTGCAAAAACCACCCAGATTTGAATTTCCTAACAAGAGGGAAAAAGGCCTAGTTACAAACACAGCAGCAGTGCAAATGCGACATTCCAGAGGACATTTTTAAAGTTTATTTATTTATTGTTTATTTATATAGCGATTATACACAGGTGAAGTGCTTCAAAGCGCTTCAGGGCAGGAAGGAATCATTCTTAGGCCTTGAAGATGCCAAATGATCTAAATAGAAAAAATAGCATACTAGGCCTGATGTTTCTCCTAGTGCAAGTGCATGATGTGGTACAGTTGAGACCAAGCTCGGGGGGGGGGGTTGGAGGGGTGGAAAAACAGTGGGGGCTGGGGGGGGCTGGGCGGGAACAGGTCAGACGAACTAACTGATCCTAGTACATTTAGTTCATGCACACGTACAGACGGTGGTGCAGAGACGGGGGTGTGTGTGGGGGGAACCAAATGTCCGGTCACACAGGGCCTTGGGTTCAGTACAGAGAGGTTGCCCCGCTCAAGGAGTGTAAGCAGAAAGTGCAGTAATGTTGAACAAAGTGCAGCAGCCTGGAGGCAAATGCAAAAGATTGGCGGGGGAGCCTGGGACCTGTAGTCTCTGGAGATGAACCAGGCAACCAGTCAGCAAAAACTGAACAGAGTTAGGGAGGAGAAGAAGGGTGGAGAGAAAAGAAGGAGGTTAGCAGGGCAGCGGGAGAGAGAAGGAGTAAGAGAAAAAGGGGTGGGGTGAAATAATACAAATAACTGAGGTGCTAAAGGGTGGTGTTGTATCAAAATAGGAATAATTTGAGGGGTGGGTCAGCTTAGTGGACTGCAGTGATTCCTACCCCCTCCGACTGCACTACACCTAAGTGGTTGGTAGCAGCTGGTTGACAGCTGCAGGCTTCTTGCTTCCCCGGCTGACACTGGCGGACACGATCTGGAGCTGCTTCTGTAGGAACTGCCCTTTGCCTTGGCCGGACTTTAGCCAAGGGCAATCCGGCAAGGCTGCCCTGGAAGGGTCTTTGAAAAACAGCTGTTCCAGTCACAGGTGTGGCACCGACCAATGAGATTCAAACAGGCAGATCAACACCTGACTGCTTCCGCCAATTGTGAGGGGGAGGGTGGGGACAGTAAGAAAGCCAGAAACAAAGGACAACACCCCAGAGACTGCGCATCCTAGGATAAACCACACAGAAAACCACAAAATGGGCAGAAAAACGATTGCAAAAAGCACACAAACCCCTCCACAGAAGCACCTGAAACGGGCCAAAAACGGATTGAAATCAATGTGAAACCACTTACTGAGCATTGACCAGCCCCTTCGACTGCTTTTTAACTGGTTACTTTGCATGTTGCTTCTGGATTACAGTCAGGAAGGCAAGTAGAATATCATATTCAGGGTTGCGGGGAAGAGGAGGTACTTTAACATACCAGTGTGCCCCCCGCCTCCCCGGCACCATTCTGTCCTCCATAGGGTTACATTGGTTGTAAAGTCCTAGTGTCCTAGCCCTAAATTAACTCTTGAATAAGAGACAAGGATCCACAATAAGACTCCTCCCGTCCCTTGCACACTATCTACATCCACCAGAAAGGTGGTTAACAATTTGTAAAAAGCAATCACAAAAAGCAACTTTTACACCATTTAGTATAACAGAACATTGATTTCACATGGCAATTCAATAAACAGTCAATATACCCAGTTCATAAAAAACAAGGGTCATTTTAATCAAAATGAAATACAAAATAGTGATAGGTGAAAATACATCCTAAAAGTCCAACGTTAATGGCTTTACGCGTTTCGAGGATTTCCTCTTCATCAGAAGCCTAGTCGGATTGTTGGTAGATAGTATTCATAAAGGAAAAGAAACAAAAGCAAGACACTATCTGTTAAATTTCACCCAAAGTGGTCAAGTCATTCACACATAACAAATTGACTAAAAACCAAAGTGATATATTGTAATTCCGCGACAAAATGATAGAATCTTTGTGGTCAACTGTATCAAATTCAATTTATCAACTAACTTCAACACCTTATCATGGAAACCCTGTTGCCAGGAGCCCCGTTGAATCCTTAATGTATTAACATGTTGGAACCTCATTTGTAAAATACCTCTCGATAAAGAATAGTGTTATCACTCAGGATAAATAAGGAAGATGAGAATCCTCCAAGAGTTCTGAAAAGCAGTCAAACTTCAACTCCTCATATGCGTTCAATCGTATTTAAACGATCTACCAGGTGACCCAAGAATCACTTTCTGAGGTACATAATTGGACCGCAGATAACTTCAGGCAGAAGAGAATAATAAATGCATGAAAAATATATGGAAAATGTATCCCAAAGTCAGCTAAAATTGTGACCTAGTCATGGACTCACCAATGGGTGCTCCCATATTCTGTGTCTGCGCAAATACGGCTCCAGGACACGTATGCAGTGACTGTGTGATGGTGGACTTGCGTGTGTAACTCTCCTTGCGCACACGTAACCGGATCTATTGAATTAGGTACAACAGTCCGACTAGGCTTCTGATGAAGAGGAAATCCTCAAAACGCGTGAAGCCATTAACATTGGATTTTTAGGATGTATTTTCGCCTATTGCTATTTTGTATTTCATTGTGATTAAAATGACCTTTGTTTTATATGAACTGGGTATATTGACTGTTTATTGAATTGCCATGTGAAATCAATGTTCTTTTATACTAAATGGTGTAAAAGTTGCTTTTTTTGTGATTGCTTTTTACGAATTCTTAACCACCTTTCTGGTGGATGTAGATAGTGTGCAAGGGACGGGAGGAGTCCTACTGTGGATTCTTGTCTCTTATTCGTGTGTATGGTGGGGTCTTGTGCCAAGGCCTTAATTCCTCCCTTGCACCTTGAACCTTTTTGAAACCAGCATTTCTGTATCTCTGAATTTTGAATATTCCACACAAACATTAGGTGTGCACCAGCTATCTCTTTTTCGAAATTAACTCTTACCTGACCTTTGAAGGTGGATCCTGGGTTGAAGAGCCTTCCCTAGACCTATCCTTGTGTGTTGGATTGAGAACTCTTAGTAATCCTAAACACTGGCACCGATATTCCTATAAGAACTTACCTGAAGAAGTATGTGCTTTGGAACTGGTGACTTTTGGGCACAAGGTACCAAACCCTTTTAAGGACGGACTTTATAAAACATTAGGGAAGTTGTTTGTATTGATTCTAAAGAGTTCTGCCTATTTTTCTATGCATCAGACTACTTACCTATATTGCACTGGTAATGAATTCATATGCAATTCTATTTCTCCTCTGCCATAAGAATGCATCCAACGTTATTGACAAAAATCAGATATGTAGAGGCACACATAACTTCTATCCCGCTTTCACTTACCCCCCGAGACCACTTTCTCCACCCATCCACATGCCAGATCGACATGGGTGGCTAGCAGGGACTTGGCCACCCCTAAAATCTTAAGCAATGGCCAATATGCACACACGCATACTATACTAGCACCTTCCTGAATTTCCTCCAATACCCGGATTCTGGTCGCCTGAGGGCGTTCAACCTACAGTACGTTGGGACCATACTAATGGTTACAGGTACTATACAAATGACACACTAGTACTACTAACAGTGTATGTGCATATATGTTTTAGCAGGTTGTGTGTGACAATACTTACCTGTGATTTTCATATACTTGGCATGTAAACTAAAGGCCTAATAAACAATGTTATGTTTATACTTACTGTCCAACTGGAATTACTGGTGTTGCTCTGTGTGGACTCATTGTAGCCCTAGACTAGTGTGGTGGGTCGGAAGAAGGAGTCGGACAGTTGTAGGGCATTTTTGTACTCTATTAAACTAAAATAATAAGGCCCATCTATCCTCGTGAGACAAGTTGTTCCAGGGTAGCATTCTTTTCCAAACTAATTAATTCTTTTAAGTAATTTTCTATCCCGGCTGCCACTTGGAGTGCATCATTAGTAAGTGTTTGTGAAACTATCCCTTTCAGTTCAGGATAACAGCACTTTTCTAAATGTATTCAATCAATTAGCGAACTTTCTCTCCAGAATCCAGCTGCTCCATCTCTCATGATGATGCAAGTTTCAATATTCGTCCTCACAGAATCTGTGGCAGACGATGAATGGCCTTCGCTTGGCTCGTCTGCAGCTCCAGACACCAGCTGGGATATCATGTGCATCGGGATGGCTGTTTTGTCCGGGTTCTTCCTCCAATTTTAACTCCAAATGATTACAACAACTTCAACGTTTCTCCCCGTTACTGTGCCTTTCAGTTCTTACGAAGCCATATTCCATATCTTTGGCTTCTATTTGGGTGTTTTCTCACACTACAACGATTTTAAGTGCTGTTTCGAAGGGATTGTGTCCTCCGACGTATTCCTTATCTTTGATGTTATCCATTCCAGCTTGCTGGCCTCAGAATTTGTTGCAGTAGAGGGCGCTGCGCGTCGACGTCCCTCGAGCTGGTGTCCCTCGACAGCCTCCGTATTGGCGCCGACATTATCGTGCGTATAAATAGACTCGCTCAGCGTCTGTTGCTGCAGTCCCGTTTTTCTGCGCTTCGTGGGCCTCGGAAACGTGTCGCTCAGTTCCTTTCTTCAGGAAGATTCTGCTTATTCTTTGAAGATATCATCTAAATTCGATGGCTTCTTCATCCGAACCATCGACCCGACGGTCCGGTTTCAAAAAGTATCGTGACTGTGGGAAGAAAATGTTGTTGACGGATCCTCACAGGAGCGGTTTGTGGTGCCTGGGATCAGAGCATCACTGTTCGGAATGCGAGGACTGTATTTCCATGAAGGCAAAAGCCTTGAAGGAGCGTAAGGGGAGGTTAGAAAGAAGTAAGACTCTTACAACTTCTACTCCCTCGAAAATTTCTTCGGCAGAGTCGAGACATTCATCTCCTTGTCGTCACAAGAAACATTCCCGTTCAAGGTCTCATAGCGGTTCCCATCAGTCTTCGAGATCAAAACACTCTAAGAAGAGACGTCGTAGATCTCCCTCTTCTTCTTCCTCTACCTCCCCAGAAAGGGTCACTTGCCCCAAGAAACACAGCTGTCCAGCTAAGTGGGAGGAATTCCGTAAGAAAATGTTTAGTGTCTTCGAGAAAGCAGCCTCGACCCCCTCGGAGACGTCTAAAGGTAATACCCTGGGTGAAAAGCCCAAAAAATCAAAACGCTGCGAGTCGTTGAACCCGGCGAGAGAAACTGCCCGAGGGCGTCATGAACCCTCGAGTAAAGGCAGTAAGACCGCGTCATCGACCCCGTCGTCGAGGGTTACTTCGACACACATATCTGCGTCATCGACGCCTATGTCGAAGGGCCCTTCGAAGCATAAATCGGTTACATCGACGCCGTCTTCGACGCCACTGTCGACTCCGATAAAGGACAGTCCTACAACTGTCACTGCATCTCAGACAGTAGAGGTGTCGAGGACTTCGACCATTACATCGAGGATGCCGTCGACAATATCGACGACACCGAGTAGGATCCCGATCCTCTCGAGTACATCAAGGTCTTTTCAAACGTTTTCTACGCCCTTTTCGGGATTGTCGAAGCCTTTGACTTCTACGTCAACAACCTCAATGTTTTCTCAGCCAGTGACAACCAGTTTGGCTCCTTCTGCTCTAGAAATGGGTTTTAAACCATATCCTAGGTCTATTATAGAGCCTTGTCCTCTATACATGAGGAAGGGGAGGATTCCGACCATGAGAGACCTTTTGGTTTACAAAGGACTACAACACCCCTTATAGGGCTCTGATGGCCAGAATAGTTGAATTCATGTGGTGGTCTACACCTACACCCTCTTTTCAACAGGATGACCTCACCGATATTTTAGATAAGGGTCCACAGGAGGATCCTCTAGTTCCCTTCCATACTGCCCTCCAGAGAAAAATCTCTGCAAATTGGGAAACTCCTGAAGTTATCCCGGCAGTAAACAAGAAACTTTCCGCTAAATACAGGGCATCTGCTTCAGATCCTGAATATTTGAGCAAGCACCCAACTCCAGAGAGTTTGGTTGTACAGGCAGCAACTTCATCTAATAGTAGGTCTGCATACCCTACTATTCCACAGGACAGGGATGATAAAAAATGTGATGCCATGTCAAAGAAAGTCTTTTCGGCATGTAGCATGGCGCTTAAATCTATTAACGCCACTTGCACGCTAGCAAGATTCAGACATACACTTTGGGAGTGTGCTTCATCTGCGGCTGACTGTCTCCCAGAAGGAGAGGAAAGGGAGGCATTCTTAAACATCATCAGGGATGGAAAGGATGCAATGTGCGAATCCCTTCAAACAGGCATTGATTCTGCTGACAGTATCAGCAGGGCCATGGCGGCAAGTACCACAATCTGCAGATTTGCGTGGTTGCGGAAGTCTGGTTTTGCTCCAGATGTACAAGCCAGACTTTTGAACATGCCCTTTGATGGCACTTCTTTATTTGGTAAGAAGGCTGATGACAGCCTGGAGAGATTACAAACATCCAAGGCAGCAGCAAAATCCCTTGGGGCTGCAATCCAGCAGACTCTGAATCGTCCCTCAGGAGCTTCCTGGAGGGTTAGGTCCTTTTGCTTTTACTCCACATTCGGAAAAGGCAGAGGACAGCCAGCTCAAAGGGGCCACAAACGATTCACCCATAGTGGACGGGTCAAAAGTACAGAAGCCGCAGCAGCAGGTGCCACTTTACCCTCGGCATCTGCGTCAGCCGCTTCCAAGCCCCTCTGAAGTCTCCCCTCACAAGACACCAGTAGGGGACAGGTTAACTCAACATCTGGCAGAATGGCAGGCTATTACGTCAGATGCTTGGGCATTGGAAACAGTTGCCCAAGGTTACTGCCTGCCCTTCCTACACACCCCTCAGAGTCATCCACCGGGGAACAACTCTTTGAAGTTTCCAGACCCGCTCCTTATGCAGGAGATTGTAGACCTGCTAGAGAAAGGTGCCATAGAGCCGGTACCCATAGTGGAGAGGAACAAGGGTTGGTATTTCCCCTACTTCCTAGTACCAAAGAAGGACAGAGGACTGAGACCCATCTTGGACTTGCGAGAATTGAACAAATTCCTCAGGAAAGACAAGTTCAAGATGGTAACTCTTTCTCAGATCCTCCATGCCCTCCAGCTTCAGGACTGGTTGGTATCTCTAGACCTTCAGGATGCTTATTTCCACGTGCCAATCCATCTCAAACACAGGAAATACCTGAGTTTCGCAATGGCAACTCTCACTATCAATTTCGAGTTCTGCCATTTAGTCTGACCTCCGCCCGAGGGTCTTCACCAAGCTAATGTTGGTAGTGGCTGCAAGTCTAAGGAGGGAAGGGATCCATGTCTACCCCTACCTGGACGATTGGTTGATCAGAGCAGGATCTTCGGAACAAGCTCAGATCCAACTAGATTATGTTTGCCACTTCCTTCACAAACTGGGCTTCTCCCTCAATTTAAAGAAGTCACAGATGATTTATTTTCAAATTTGTTTATTGGCATTTATTATTTAGTACATTTACAGGACACCAAGTATGTCTGTAATTCGAGGATAATGAGCATTTCAGAATAAAACATTTAACAAATTAACATTACAACATTAACTATCTCCCAGTGTTTTTCCCGTTGAGCTAAGAAGTCACAGATGATCCCATCACAGAGACTCCAGTTCATTGGAGCGGCCCTGGACACTTCCCTGGGGAAAGCCTCGCCACCACAGGTGAGGGCTCAAGATATTCTGCAGATGGTCTCCAAATTTCTAAATGCCCAACGTCTTCCAGCCTTCGACTTTTTGAGGTTTCTAGGCCTCATGGCATCCTGCATCTTCCTAGTGTCAGAGGCTCGCCTGAGAATGAGATCTCTCCAGTGGGCACTAAGAACCCAATGGTCGCAATTCTCAGGAAGAATGTCAGATCTCCTTCAAGTCCCGGACAGAGTAGCTCGAGACCTTCAGTGGTGGGCCTGTCGGGAGAACATTTTGAAAGCAGAACAGTTTTGGCAACCATGGCTGAGATAACAGTAGTCACGGATGCCATGCCAACGACTTGACCATCAGCGGTCGTTGGTCTCCATCGGAGTCCAGGCTACATATCAATCTGTTGGAGCTGAGAGCAATCAGACTAGCGCTGAAAGTTTTTCTGCCATCAGTACAGGGGAAAAAGTCCTGATAATGACGGACAACACAGTGGCCATGCACTACCTCAACAAAAGAGGAGGCGTAGGATCACTGCCACTGTGCAGAGAGGCAATGCAGCTCTGGTTTTGGGCAATTCAGGAAGGAATCTCTCTATCGGCAGTTCACCTAGCCGGAGAGAAGAACTTGACGGCGGACACTCTGAGCAGGCAGAGCACAGTCTCCCACGAGTCTGAGCTAGCTCAGGAAGTCCTTCAAGAGATCTTTGCCGTTTGGGGAACCCCTCAAGTGGATCTGTTCGCCACCAGCATCAACAGGAAGTGCGATCAGTTCTGTTCAAGGGAATTTCCTCCGAGAGGAGGTCTGGGGGACGCGTTCATAGTAGACTGGGAGTTTCCACTTCTGTACGCATTTCCTCCAGTCCCTGTCATTCCTCAAATGATCAGGAAGTTGAGAAGATTCTGGAAAATCATGATCCTAATTGCCCCTGATTGGGCCAGGAGAACGTGGTACCCGGACCTTCTGGACATGTCCATCTGCCCTCCATTTCGTATTCCGCAAAGGGAGGATCTTCTCTCGCAGAAGAGAGGTCCGGTTCTCCATCCAGACATCAGAACCCTCAACCTTCACGCTTGGTTTCTGAAAGGTTGAGATACAAGGATTGGGATCTCCCGGATGACGTCATGAAGGTATTGCTTTCAGCTAGAAGACCAGCAACACAGACTTTATACCGCTGCCGTTGGAACAAGTTCTGCAACTGGTGTAGAGAAAAGAATATCAAACCCTTCTCATGGAGTACACCAATGGTGTTATCTTTCTTACTCTACTTAGCAAATTCAGGTCTTCAAGTTGCTACGATCAAGGGTTACCTCGCAGCGCTGTCAATCTTTAAGCGCACTGCGGAGGAGCCTTCAATATTTCAAATTACCCCTGGTAATCCAATTCCTAAAAGGGTTAACTAATGTTTTTCCCCCAAAGCCTTTCCAAGTTCCATTGTGGGACCTAAATCTAGTCTTACATTTTCTGATGGGTACTCCTTTTGAACCACTCCACTCTTGTTCATTAAGGTTTCTCACTCTTAAAACAGTATTCCTAGTGGCTCTAACATCTGCCAGAAGAGTGAGTGAATTACAAGCTCTATCTTGCAAAGCTCCTCATACAACCTTTCATAAAGACAATGTTGTTTTACAAGTGAAACCTCATTTTCTCCCAAAGGTAGTTTCTGAATTCCACATTACGCAGAAAATAACTTTACCTTCATTCTATCCTCCTCGCCACCCAGGGAAAAAGGAATAGAGGTTACATAGGCTGGATCCAAGGCGTGCCTTGAGTTTTTATATCAGCAGACTTGCTAGGATAAGGCAAGCAGACCAACTGTTTGTAGGTTATGCGGGACTCAAATTAGGATTGCCAATCACGGAACAAACATTTCAAGATGGATTATTTAGAATGCTACAAAGTGGCAGGGAAAGAACCCCCTCAACATCTTAGGGCTCATTCAACCAGAGGTATCGCAGCCTCTTCGGCTCTCCAAAGAGGGGTTCCAATTCGAGACATTTGTGCGACTGCCACATGGTCATCCACACATACCTTTATACATTTTTACAGCTTGGATTCCTTCTCTAGCCAGGAGACAAGATTTGGGAAAGCTGTGTTACATTCTGTACACTCTTAAAGGGGAAATATTCCAATTTTACTCCCACCTCCTTTTTTACACCACTGCTATGGGAGTCTATCAAAGATAAGGAATACGTCGGAGGACACAACCCCTTCGAAGAACAAGTTACTTCTTACCTTGTAACGTTCTTTCGATGGGATGTTCCTCCGACGTACTCCTTATCGGCCCTCCCATCCATCCCCGCAGTAAAACTTCCCTTGTAGTTGCAGCTTACGCTCCTTCAAGGTCAATAACCACTTCATGCACAGCAAATTTTATGCTTCAAAACAGAACTGAGCAACGGACGTTGCACGAGTCTATCTATACGCACGATGATGTCGGCGCCGATACGGGGTCTGTCGAGGGACAGCAGCTCGAGGGACGTCGACGCGCAGCGCCCTCTACTGTAAAAAATTCCAAGGCCAGCAAGCTGGAATGGATAACATCAAAGATGAGGAATACGTCGGAGGAACATCCCATCGAAAGAACGTTACAAGGTAACAAGTAACTTGTTCTTCTTTGCCATCATAAACATTCTGTTTCAATAATTGTTGTGATAAAATGAGCAAGTGAGTCTTAGGCATGTTGTGCAAAACAGTGGTAACCGCTGATTTGCTCAAAGGGGAGTTGTTTTCCAAGTCAGTGCGATAGAGCACTTCTCACCCAAACCCCCACCCCCACACACACACATTACAAAAACATAGGACGGATCCTACTAACTCCCAATAAGATTGCCCGAACGCAAGTAGGCATTCTTTACAGCATGTCAATACAACTGTTAGTGTCTGGTTTCTCACGCTGGCAGCTTATACTTAGATTTTGAAAATATACATTGATACCTTTTGATCAGCATGGCAAATGTGAGCAATCTTAATTGTTCCTGCTAATGTTCACTTTTGCCAATTTACTTTGTTATTATGGCGGCCTTACATACACATGATAATTTGCACTTTGTCTTCCCAGAAAATCGTCTTTGCTTGCTGTACATTTCACAATGTCAAATGGACATTCCAGATGAAGCTACTTTCTTTTCAGTTGATATCAGAGGCTTAAGAGAAAAGGTCATGATCAATTGACACATCACATCATACCTGTCCAGAGGGCTCCTCTTTTTGGCCTTCAAAATAGTATTTTCTTTTGATACAACACTCAGCCACAAGTCAGTGGACGAGTGTCGTATCAGTGGGTTAGGGGAGTTGTTGGTTGTGACAATTGTAATGGGTACCTCTCACAACCAATAGGGATTTCAAGGGGAACTAAACCGGGTTGCCCCATGTCACCAGTCGTGTATGCGATCTTCCTAGAGCCTTTTCTCGCTAGAATCAGACAGGAGAGCGGAATAAAGGGGATAGCCTTCAGAGGGGAGGACCAAAGGGTTATGGCGTTTTGCCAGCGACTTGCTGGTCGTACTCACGGACATGGGCGTCTCTCTCCCGATGCTAATGGCACTCCTAATGGAATTTGGCAGAGTAGTGGGCCTGAAGACGAACACCCACATATCTGAACTAAGGAAATTGCAGGATAACAAATCCCCTAGACACAGTTTGCACGTGCAGAGGGATCCCTCCGCTACCTGGGAGTGAAACTGACCCCTTCCCTAGAGGATATGTACCAAGCTAATTATACTCAGCTGCTGGAAACATTCAAAGCGTGGCTGTGCGAAAGGAAGCTCCTTGGCATATCTTGGATGGGCTGCATCAGCATCATCAAAATGATAATCCTCCCCACAGCACTCTATTACTTCTAGGCTTTCCCCTTAGCGGTTCCCAATAACTTCTTCAAAGTTCTGAATAAACTGGTGCAGACCTATATTTGGCAGGGTAATAAACCGAGGGTGGCATGGAAAGTCATGATTGCCCCCACAGGGGCGGGAGGGGAATGGGCATCCCGAACTTCAAGATGTACTGCCGGGTAGCCCAACTGAGGGTAATCCGAGACTGGTTTACTGGGAACCCAGACAACACCTGGCGAAGGATGGACAGGGCAGTTGTGGGCAGTCCTGTAGACGATGTCTTGTGGTGTCCTAGGGCAGATAGGCCCCCCAATATGTACAAAAGCAGAATAATGGCCCTGGTGGGGAATACATGGGACGCTATGGTTAAAGAAGCAGAGATCACGTCCTATCCATCACCGTTCATTCCCCTATTTCAGAACCCACAGTTCACCCCAGGGTTGGAGAAAGGATCATTTGCTAGGTGGGAAGAAGCGGATGCATCCGCGCAAGGGACATGATGGAGGGGCAAGAGGTTAAATCATTTCAACTATGTAAGTAAACCATGGGGTTGAGGGAAGACGACAGGTACAACTACGCTCAGCTGAACCATTGGCTGTCCTCTCAATACATGAGAAAATCCTCTGCTAGAGACTTTACCCCGCTAGAAAAGTACTTACTAACGAACACTGGTGACAGGCAAGTAATTATCAAACTCTACAGGTTATTCACCACGCCAACAACTGAGCCTCAATGGCCCTTTATGAGGCAAAGGCCAGACACACTATCGCTCCCGATTACCGAAGAACAATGGTGGGAAGTGTGGCAGCGAACCCCTAAAATAATGAGAGGGATGCAGATCAGGGAAATTTGGACCAGGGCCCTGGTGTGGCACTTAACCCCTGAGAAGCTAAACAAAATATACCCCTCAGTTGCTGAAACCTGTTGGCAGGGATGTAAAGAAGTGGGCACATGGCTCCACATTTGGTGGTCATGTCCCGTTCTGAAGCCATTCTGGGAAGTAGTCAATAAAGAGTTGAAAACCATCTTTGGTCCCCAAGTACAGAGAGAATATGGAGATGCTATGTTGGACCTGTGCGATGTACTGGACACACTACTGATCAAGTCACAAAGGAAAGCGTCCACAGTCCCGAGTGTGGCGGCTCTCTCTCTAATTGCGCAAAAATGGAAGCAAGCCACAATCCCCAACAAACAGGAATGGATAGCTAAAATATGGCACTACGCCTCATTGGAATGGGTTTCCTACATAAAGACTATCGTGAACAATGGTGCCCTCAGAGATTAATGTTGCTGGACATACTATGAGCTGCAAAGCGCTATACCCAGTACATTACCCTCAGAAGATATATGATACAGCGATCCAGGGTTGGGGACGGGGGGGATGCGGGACAGGGGAGAAGGCAGGTCGGTTGGGAAGGGGACAGTTATTATTCAAAATTTAAAATGCCAATAAAAACAATGTAAAACAAATGTTGTCACAAACATGTGAAATCAAACAGATCACGATTAGGACTCATAGGACTTAGATGATTATTGGTGTCCCAGCCGAATGGCCGCCTTAAATGAACATCACAAATTACTCTAATCCAAAAGTGTGGGACAAGAATTGGGTCATCCAGAAAGCTGTCTGTTAAGCCATTTGAAGGGAAAACAGTATTACCTGAGATTCTTCTGAGATTTAGAGCTAGATGCCCACAGAATGGTACCAGAGAGAATGAATTTACAAGCACCAGTTAAGGCTTGAATCGGTCCACAAACTAAATTTGCTTATGTTTGCACATGAGTGGTGGATGTGGGATTGTAGGTAATCTCGTATGAGTTTTATTTCTTACGTGTAGAATTAGAAAAATTCCTAAAGTTTAAACCCAACTATTTCTGCCCCACATACATTTACCTGTTTTCCACAGATCCTTATGTCATTTTTCTCCTCACAATTGCTGCATAGAGCCCCATAATAATTTGTTCTGCATTATTGGTGTGTGCTTTGGAAGAATATAACTTTGTTTTACTTTCTTTCCCCAGAGACAATGGTCTGAAGGCAATTGAAAACTTGATGCAGAAGAAAGGGAAGTTTGACTACATATTGCTTGAAACTACTGGCTTAGCAGATCCAGGTACTTATTAAGAAGAGGCATACTAACTTAGTTTAAATCACACTACGTTTTCCAGGCCATGATAGCCATAAAGGTAACTTCACATTTTGTTTGATTTAGTGTTTCATTAATGTCCCTTCAGGATCTAGGTTCTTAGGTGGCTCTTTAGTTTTTATTAAATGTAATGCTGTTGTATCACAAAATAATCTTTACAATATTTGAAATAGTCAAAACAGACAAACATGAATTGCAGAATATGTGAAGTCATAGTACACCTTATAATGGAATCAAGGAAATTGAACAAAAGTAAACATCCTGATTCTAAATAGTGTGAATGCATTGGAAAAGGCAGAGAAATAAAAATATGTTCCTGTATATATGCCATAATAACTCAGTTGCTCAAAGAGGGCCCCATGAGGGTGGGAAGGGGATAGTTTGGCCCTAGTAAATTAAGTATTTATACGACTGTTGCTGCACTTACAGGGCTGACTCTTGAATGAATACCTGTTATTAAAGTGCTTAAAGGTGGCATGGCGGGTTGTATTAAACCATTATATTACTATTATTATGGAATTGTTTGAGCCAGGCAGCCAGTATTTCTGCCTACTGTGATGAATCTAATGATGTCATCACTCCTTGCCCTCGGATAGCCTCTCCCCATGTGGCTAGGGTACAGCAGCCACTATCTGATCTTGATCCTGGTCCTGGGGGTGGCTAAATGAGGAGGAACCACATCTGGGGAGGTGACCCTCAAGGGGATGACACAACATCATTGGAGAAAGTCACATACCCCTCCTTCCCTTTTAGGGACTTTCCCTCATATTGTAACACTCTCTCTCCACCACTTGCTAGATATACTTCAAGTATTCCCCAACATCACGCAAGGATCAGCATGGTAACAACTGACGAGAAAGAGGGGCGGAGCAATGAAGACTACTAAGACCGGGAAACAAACACAGCAGCCTAGTCTTCATAAGTTGTTCAGTCATGCCGGGAAACGTAAATCTGCCACAGCTGAAAGACTGGCGTGAGAGCTGCAGAGGCTGTGTTGTGCCACGACCTGTGCTGACACCGGTCAGAACGTTGAGAGAAAGCACTCTGTGGGAAGCGTTGTGAAGGTGAATCCAGACCGTTGAAAGAGAAGCTGGAATGCAGAAAGCCCGCCGCCTGAGACTGCAAGACAGCAGGAACCGGACCCAGTAAAGATGGCCAGGTTTGAAGGCAGAGCGGCTAACAGGACATATGCCGAAGCGGAGAAATGTGAGACACTTAAAGTACCCGGTAAACCTAGGGAAGATGGACGGGTTACCTGAAAGTGTGTGCCGTTTTATGAAAGTAACGCTAGAGACGCAAAGTGAAGCCTGTGAAGCGATTGACACATTTGTGAACCATGCTATAAACGGTTTGCTTAACTCATATCGGAAGGGAGCCTTTCCCTGGAACTGTGAATGTTGTCCACTTGGAACTTTTGGGTTGGATGTATCCCTTTGTGTTGGATTTGTGCACTTTGAAAACCAAGGACAATACCCTTTGCACCTTAGAGTTAGTTTTAGAGTGGGAGGGACAGGATAGGATTTCAGACACAGCATATTTTTGCTTTGGACATCTTGACAAAGGACAGGGTTAGTGAGGGATTTTCCAACACCCTTTTGTTTTAATAAACGTTTGCAACCAAACAAAAACCATGAGTCCTGTGTGTCTGGATCTCATTCCTGGCTCCTTATACTTCTCCCCTAACCTCCACAGGCCTGTCTTTTTAAATATTTGATTGCATTAATGTAAGTGGTCTTGTTGCGCTTGGCTCTGTAAGATAAAAGGGGAGTGGGGTTTATTAGTGGGACAGTGGGGGCAGCAGATGGAAAACCTGTGTTGTTCATGGGTGCAGGTTGGAATTACTCAGTTCCCGAGTGCCAATCTGCTTTCTATGGGTTTGGCGGAAAATACTTGCAAGCATGTTATCCATAGGGAAAAGCTCAAGTTCTGATAGACTACAGCACTTTGGGTTTGGTTAGCCGCTGATGTGGGAGAGTGCGACAGGCCTAAGTAAGAGAGCTTAGTAGTGGCTCAGTTAGTGTTGGTGTGCTAACTGCTAGGCCTTTGGTACCAGTCTGTGTGAGGGTGCGTGGGGGTTGTGTGTGTGTAGTGTAAGGTGGTTGGAGATCTTAGAGAGGAGTCAGTCAGGGAAAGAGGGAGTAGACCTTGCAGGGCAAAACAACCTGTTTCTCTGAATTTCTACCCCTGCCCATTTGCAGACAGGTCCCATTTGTCTAGCTCCTAAAGCCATCTCTTTCTTCTTCTCTTTCTCCTTCGCTTTCTCTCTCTCTCTCTCTCTCTCTCTCTCTCTCTCCCTCTGTCTTTTTCTCTCGCTCCCCTTCTCTCCCTTTTCCTCTCTTTTTCTCTCTGCCTCTGTCTTATATAGATACATTGTACCCCATGAGGGACTGTCTCAAATGGTTACATTACACCCCAAGCTTTTGAAATGTGTATAAAAACGAAGTAGTTGTTTCTGCAAATGCCCAGTCAGACACATTTGATTCAGGTTAGCCAAAGTTACAAATATGAAGGAATTAGCCAGTTGTGCTCTAGAGGAGGGAGGCCTCATGACATTAAAGAGAGATGTAAGTGTCCAAGCTATGTTGGCCCATACAAAATGTGCCTGCTGGGCCTAGAGACCCAAGCTACTCCTCACTGATGAGGCTCAACGAGGCCAAAACATGTTTGGGAAGCTTGTGGTCACATGCAGAGGGTAATGTGACCTAGCAGTTTGGGCTGGCCTGCTCCTTTTGGGGGGTGGGGGCAAAGCCTGATTTGCATATGATATTTCCCCTTTTGTAATGGCTTGGCAGGCGAAGAACGATGGTCTGGAGGGTTGCCCAGAGCAATGCCAGAGGTTAAGATTAATTCTAAACCTTCCAGCCATCACCTCTTTTGTTGTGCAAGCTACGAGAGAGACTGGTTTTGGTTAGCCTGTACATCTCCCCTTTCTGTATCTCTCTCTACCAGTGTGGTTGCTAAAGATGTTGGAGAATTCACCTGTGTTCCCTTTCCATCTTAAACTGTTTTCTCTCTCTCGCTCCTGTCCTGTCCCACAGAAGGCATTGGTTCTAGCGGCCATGTTTCATCAGGAGAATGTTCTTCATGTAGCTTCCATCAGGACTTGCAAACATCTGAGTGGAGGCAAGGTGTCTTTATGCGGCTTTACTATGCTTTACCTAAACTGGCACGCTTCTCTTTGTTCAAGGTGCCAACAAAGCTAGCATCTCTCAAACCACAGGTCATCCACATTTGTATGATCCTAGTTCCCTAGGCCCCAGATTCCCCTGGGATCGGGTGCCAAGTATTAGTCAGAAGTTGGAGAAGGAGCCAATCTCAAACTGGAATGTCGTGCCTAACATCAGGGTGTATACAGGAAAGGTTGGGAATGCTCAAAGCTCAGACAAATCTAACCAGGCACAATGAACGCCAGTGCACTACCATAGAAACTAAAGATCTTAGAAGGTTGTCTGCCAGACAAAGCTCCCTGATTTGCAAGGACCACCTCTGCTCACTTTCAGAGCAATAAAGGTATATTACTTTTCTGGATGCACATCATGCATGTTTAGCATATATTTCCTTTGACTCATGATTCACAACTGTTTGTGCGTTATGTAAATAAGACTACACATTTGAATAGACCACACCACCCCTTCAGAAACTTAGTCAGCAAAGGATCCTCGCCAGATTCATAAGCTGTTGCACATTCCCCACCAAAGACTGATGGCAGGAAGGTTGTGAATTCATCTTCAGTGCTGATAATTGCTCTGTGCAACCCTCCAGATTATATTTTTTTCATCCTGTCATTCCATTACTGAAAAATTCAAGACCATATACAAATCAGACTTGCACCCGCCTCAAAGGGCACAGTTCAGCTCGAACTGCCAGTTCACATCCCTTCTGCACGAGACCACGAGAATCCCCAGACATGTTTGGGCCTTTATTGGGCATCATCCAGCCGTTCGGGACAAAGGCTGAGCAATGCCAGAGGCTATGATTAAATTAAAAACCTTCCAGTCATCAAACTTTAGTTTTGCAAATGTCACCTCGATAGGGACGTTATACCCAGACATGGGTCCCAAGCCAGCTGTTCCTAGAGACCCAAGATGCACCTCACCGAGAGAGATGCCCAATTAGGCTGAAATCTGTCAGGTGTTTCTTGTGGTCCGTGCAGAAGTGATGCGACCTAGCAGTATGGGCTGGTCTCCCCATCTTGGGGTGCAACCATTTCTGATTTGCATTTGTTCTTACACCATCTATAATGTCATGGCAGGCTGAAAAACGATGGTATTGGGGTCCTTCAGTTTTGTATATTCACGGCTGCTATGTTATACCCGCAACACTTAAAAAAGAATAATAATGATAATAAAATATTTGTCAGTCAATAACTTTATTTTGGCCATGAGGCTATAAAAGTACAAAGTAGCACATACACAACTGCAACAAAAAAAATGACAACGCATCCGTCCACGAAATGATAAAAACAAAAGTTGTGGCTTTGAAACCCATCTTAATGTCAGCAAGCCCATGGCTCAAGTAAGTTCTGTTCGAATTAGCCAGGCGTGCGGACTCCCTTCTTCCATTATTGGTACCCCAGGACCTTGTCCCTAGTGGCATTACATGGGCGCCTAAAGGCAATGAATGGTATGGCCTGATGTCCGGGGATAATCATTATTATAGTAGGGGTGGGCTCTGATTTCAGTCCTGCTGTTTTGTGGTGGATGGCATCTCATGTCAATACCCAGGATGTGGTAATTGCACAGCGTGCATCAATGGACTTGAATTTTGGGAGGGGTGCCTGGGAGATTTGGAGCCTGGGGCCCTTTGTCGGCCAGAGTACTGTTGGGGTCAGCGTTCACCCAAGTTGCATGGTTAGTGCTGGTCAGATTTGGGCGGGCCACTGGATTGTGGTGATCGCTCTCCTCCAAGAGTTGTGAAGCCCCTGTGATGTCATCCATTCCGGCAGATGGCTCCCCCTTTTCTTTGCACCTCGAGGAGTGCCAGACACAGCTTCTTTAGGTCTGCTAATTCGGCGAGGACAAGATTACATTTACATCCATGTGCCACTGATGCTCCCTCAGCGGCTTGATCGAAGATATGTGAGGTGGGCATCCCAGATTGGGTACAAGGGTATAGGGCACTAGTGACGTTCTCAAAACATGTGACCTGCGCCTTCCTGGTTAGAACTGGCCCGTTGCCAAAGGGACTGATGCCATTGTTTTCAAAAGATTTATCTTCTGCACCCTCTTTAACCTTGCTTTCCATTGATGAGATGAGTCTGCCAGGGGCCATAGCTGATGAGTGCCCCCACCCCCCAAAAGGAGCAGGCCAGCCCAAACTGCTAGGTCACATTACCCTCTGCATGAGACCACAAGCTTCCCAAACATGTTTTGGCCTCGTTGAGCCTCATCAGTGAGGAGTATTATGGCAGCATTATGAGTTCTAATTGTGCTCTCTGTGGGGTGATAGTCTCCTCATCTGTGGAATCTCTTGTAATGCGTTTCCCTGTGGCCACTTTGTTAGCGAGCTGGTTACTTGACCCTGTTCTATGATCTCAGTGACTGGTTTACCTTCATCATTGACAGTTTTATTTTGGGTAATGTCAAAGTTGATACTTGTCACCGTGTCCTTGCATGAAGAGAAACCCTTAGGGAATATGGTGGTTGTGGTGATGAACTTATAATTTCGTATGCCATCTTCAGAGCTTAGAGCGTCCTCCAGCACTGGGCAGACCCTCTGGAGTTGATCTGCCTGAAAAGTCACTGACTGCAGGATTGTCTGTACCCCTGTGTTCCGGGCTGTGGTTAATTGCACTGCTGCTGTAAGGGACGCTAGTGTGTGAATTATCATTTTCCCTGCTGTCAATGCCTTTTCTCCCCCAGGCATCAGGCTGGTACTGAAGATTTGTTTTTGATGAGGGTGTATGCCTACATCTAGTGGGGCTGCGTGGTCTTGTCATATCGCCGCCAGCATCTGTATCTGATAGGGAGAGCGCTGTTAACATTTTGTGCTTGACTGTCCGTATCTTCCTTTTCGGCGCCACATGGGCAGGCACAATGAGTGGCATGACCAGATGGGAGGCCACTTGCTCGCTTAGGGTTTGACAGTCTCGGCAGGCACGGTATAAGAGTGGCGGTTAATAAGCTTGGTGGACAGTGAGCAATATGTGTTGAATGCCGCCCCAGAGCATAACCCCTAACCTTGTTGGGCTTTTCATATTCTGTTTCCCTGTTAAATGCTGGTTCCACAGCACAACCCCACAGGCTTTAATATGCAGCCCTGCCCTCCACCTGGGGGCGATGAACACCCTGCGCAAGCCAAGCACCCGCACCCTTTCCCTGTGGGGTTCACCCTGCGGGGGGAAGCCAGAGCGAATATAGAGGAGTGTGGTTTCAGCCCGCTGCGGCAGAGGGTGCCTGGAGGCAATCCTGGTGCTGGTGTGGGGGGAGGGTGGGAAGAGGGGGCGAGCCAAACATCGGCTCCCTTTCCCAACGGGCTTCACCCTGTGGATCTGACCACTAGCTTCTTTTATCTGCTAGATACGTCAAACTCCAATTGCCATCATATTGGCTAATCCCAGAAGATATTTCGCTTGTATGTGCTCTGTTTTATACTTTAGACAGTTTAAGGAAATAGCTTGTAATCATGGTGTTCAGATATCAAAAACAAATGTATTTTGTTGTTAAGTGTCATTATTCTTACTTTTATGATGGATGACATATGCATTTGTAATTTGTAATTGAACGTACAAATGTTATGTTTTTTTTTTTTTATCTTTTTATATTATAAAAATATAATCACCTAATCACCCTTTTCTGTGATATAATTTATTGTAATATGGGAGGTATCCTACAACATTTCTACAATGTCATTACTAACACATTATATTCTCCTATTCTAAACATGTATGTGTCCCTAAAGAATACCTTTGTTCACTTTTATCTAAATCCCACCTCTATTACCCAGTTAACTTTAAACTAACTATATGCCTCAGATAATTTTACAGCTACTATGAGAATTTGAAAGAAGGTCACGCTTTGAGGTAACCCATCAGCCCGTCTGTCACACTTTATTCACGTGTGGCTTATACTCCACATTTGTTCTATCGCTCCCATCCCATAACATTTCCTGGTTCCCCATTAGTATTTTTACACGTTGATTTTCCCTCTCTTCTTTATTCATTGTGTATTTCTTCCACACAAATCATCTTGGTTGATTGACTCCATAGATCGTCTGTCCGGCCGTATTTGTCCTCTTTTTAGGCATGCTTTGCAGCAAGTTCCTGGGACTTTCACTGCATAGGCCACTTAGTCCATTCAACGATATGGGAGTTTTCACAGGAGTTTGTCCACTGTCAAAACTGCACAGCAGACACATTTGTGTATGGGCATCTGGTTAGGTCCCTTGACCCTTCTCTCTGCTCATAGGTTTGAGTGCCGCCAATTCTCTGGGTATACATAGGGTTCTCTTTCTCCCCGCCTGTAATATAAAACTGAATGAGTTTCCTTTGAAAAATAAGTGTCTCTATCATCAATATTTTTCCTTTCAACCCAACCCTTTAAAACCCATTTATGTGTTACCTTTAAACATTCCATTCCTTCTACTCCTCAAACTATCCAGAAGAGACCACATCACTCCAGCCCTGAAAACACTACACTGGCTCCCAGTAAAACATTGCATCACCTTCAAAACAATGTGCATAACGCACAGAGCAATCAGCGGACAAGGAGCAGAATTCCTACAAAAGAAAATAACAGTCTACAAACCAACAAGACCCCTCCGATCAAGCAACGAAATCCGCCTGGAACTCAAACCGTACCTTATGAAAAAACTTGGAGGCACCTCCTTCTACCACTTAGCCCCAAAAACCTGGAACAACATCCCAAAAGAAATAAGAAACACTGAAGATCACCTAAAATTCAGGAAATCACTAAAAACCTGGCTCTTCAACACCACAGGCTAAATCTGGAAACCGAAACCGGAAAAAGGATGACTAATCCGGAAAGGACACAGACATCCCCGAACCGAGAGGGTAGCTCCCATGGCACCTGGATGGGTGACGCCGGATAGACTGTAACACAGGCGGCACGCACCAAGACTGAGCCAACCCCCCCAGACAATCCCACCAACACTTTTGCCCATCCCTTAGTTACCGCCAGGTACCACAGTGGTGTTGAATTGTCGACATATTGGCAATCACCACTCTACCTGAGAGGTTGACATTGGCAGGTGCACTGGCCACAGGAGTATGAATGGAGGAAGAGGAGAGCTATGAGAGAGCATGTTAGAGGTGGGGGCCAGAGGAGTTAGGAACCTTGTATGCCAGTCAGACCCAGATCAGGACAGAGCCGCACCAGGGGAGACTGCGCAAGCCGAGCGCCTGAATTCAGGGTAGAGACGCAAACTAATCAACCCTACTAACGATTTCCCTTTCTGCATACACCTCTCAAACTCCAAACCAAACACAACCAACATCTACAGCACAACAAACCGCACAAACTTCACTACATTGCAATAACAAAACAAAAACACACATAGTCTTGCACAACATTACACGACGACTACTGGCCACAAACACCTCAGGCCCAGCCAACGGACCCACCTGGCTAAGGCCGCCAACAGCACATCACTGCTCTCTTGCACTTTTGCTGCCTCCTCCCACTAACTCAACCTCCCCTCCTCTTTCAGAGCCGCCAGAGCACCAGGGGACCACTCCGGTGGTGATAGTGCGCAGTACAAATGTCCTTTAACATTAACATTAACATTGTAATGAAATGTGTTTGTTCAATCAATATGTTTGTCCAATCTGTCCTTTTCCAAGTTGGCATGATTTAGGGCCTTGTATTCCCTCAAGCCTCTCAAAGGGATTGATAGATGGTACTGCTGACACATTGTCCATTTCCATAAGAATACAGCCTTATTGGCACATGGCGATTGTCATTGACCTCCTCTTAGTGAATCAGAATGTTTTGAGTGCAGTCAATAACTACTGTTATTGACTGCATTCTGACCATTCTGTTTTCAAAAGCAGACAGGGAAACAACAATGCAATTTCCAGGAAAGGTTCTTTTCAACAAGCCACTTCCTCTCTGGGTGGGCCTTTTATTTGGCTGCAACAAACACGAAACGGAAAGCTAAAACATTGGTTTTATAGAGAACCCATTTATTTTTAGAGTACACCTAGGGCATGCAGATGTAAAACCTGCTCCAGTTCAACTAATTTGCTATTAAAAGGCTCAATTTATGAAGACAGCCCAGTTCTGTAAATACTACACAATAAAACCACATTTAATTTACTAACTCAGTTTGTGTATTTACTTTACTCACTCTTGAAGTACATTTTTTTTACTTCTCCACCAAAATTCCGAAACATGTATTGTTGCTACCACCATGTGCTAAAAGCCCTATAGACCCCTGGAGGGTTCATTATCGCTTGGGATAATGACCCTTCCCCAATTTATGTCCCTCAGCTTTACCTCGGGCCATAGGTGGAGGGTCACTGTCCCTCGATAACCCCTCCCTCGGTCTATAAGGCCATACAAGGGGTTCCAAGATGGCTGCCGCACCCTGCGGACGTGAGTGCAGCATTCTCCACTCAATTCCATGCAAGAACAGAGGAGTGGCCCTCTCCCTCCAGGCACAATAAAGGAGGTTTAGCAGATTGATAATTCCTAACCACCTTAATACAGTGGGGCAGAGAAGTGGCGATCACGGTTCGAGATTATGGCACAAGCAGCGAGATAAAAGGCATCCCGGGTGGAGTGTGACGTATCGCTGCAGGCAGACGCTGTGAATCAGGCAAGTCCGGATCTTTACGACCATCAATGCAAGGCAGCATAGTAAGGCTTATGGACATTGGGGCTCAGGAAATCTCTGTTTGCAAGCCTTTTAAAGTGTGCACACTCATAAACTCTACAAGGCAGTAAATGCAACACTTACTTTCAGCCCCAGCCCTTGCCGGCAGCACTCAATATGCCCCACATGTAAGCCCTCTCAAGTGGAAGTTGAACGGTGCAGGTGGTGGGAAAAGTATAATCAAAGATGATTTATCTCACATAACACTGAAATGAATATAAAGTACATCCGGAGGGACAGAGGCCAGTAACAGCTCAACACCGCCTGAATCCTGGGGCTAGCAGAGGATTTGGGTTGGCCATATTCACTAATCTTTTAGAACAATACTTTGGTACCTCTGCAAAGAAACTGGCACGCAGGCCGGCAAAAGTTCATCAAGCAAGGGTACTTGTATCTTGGACTGGGGGCGACTCTGACATCATCCTAGTTTCTTCCATATATTGCCTCGACATCCTTCAATCCTGTACAACGGCAATCTCCAACGATAAGCGCGCTATTTCTTGCAACTAAACCGTCATATGCTGAGGGGAAAAAAGAAACGTACCCTGCCACGGTGCACCAGGGTCACTCAAAATAATAATAAACAGAATCTGCTCCAAAAGCTTTGGGGGTCACCGGCTCAGGCAACAGTAACTGCAGTGGAAACCGGGTTAGCTTTCTCTAGTGAAGACACTAGTACTCCAGCTATAGTGATGGCTGCATCGAAGGAAGATTTTGCGTCAATTTCCAGCAATTCCAGAACAAGTTTTCAGCCTTATTCCAAACGCAGTTCACTTCATACCCTACAGAAATAAGGCAATCTTTATCTGACTTTAGCAAAGACCTAGCCACCCTTGGGGAGCGGACTGATGCTAATGAATGGGCAATCCATGAACTCAGAAGAAAAAACAATCCGATATCGAACTTGAAGAGCTAGCCAGTGACACGTAACCTCGAATTGAGTGAGGATCTAGAGAATAGATCTTGACGCTCTAATATCCGGATAACAAATCTACCGGAATTGGTGCTGGACTCTGTATTGAAGGACGTAGTAATTCATATCTTTGCAGACTTGATTCCGGCAGAAGAGACTTCAACAATTTCCTTGGATTGCCTACATAGAACTGGCCCGAAAAGGAATGACCCGGGTCCTAGCCCACGTGATATCCTAGCAGCATGTTCTTCATACTCGCAAAAGGAGCAGATCTTAAGGAAGGCCTGTGAGCAATCTTCGATCACCTACAATGGGATGGCTATCCAACTCTACCAGGATCTCTCCCAGATTACTCTTTCAAAAAGGCATGAGATGCAACTGGTCGTCAGAACGCTTCAGGTTCGAGGAATCAAATATAAGTGGACCTTTCCCTTTGGATTGGTTTTCTCGCTAGATGGTAGGTAACATAGGATTACCTCCCGTTAGACAGGCATAGCCTTGTTACAAATTGAAGAAGAGGAACTGGAAGGGCCAGCTGCACCTGAGACTCAACAATTTAAGCCCTGTGAATGGTCGATCTCTTCACGTCGTGGGAGGAAACAGAAACCGCTTTCACAAGAGGACTGGAAGCCTGCCTTACAGGACCTATCCGTAAACCACCAGAATAAGGAATCTTAATCGAATTGCCAAGCAGCGTTGGTAACAAGCTTTACAACAGGGTCAAATTTGGAGGAAGAGACAGAGCACAACATCTTGGATCTCATCTCTGCAGGTAACAGATGGGGGTACTAGGTTACCCTGCATGTTGCCCTGGGAATACAGTTGACTCACGGCTGGGGTTTGGTGCCCCGGATTATGTTGGGTACCGTGGCTCACACCAGGGGACTTTTCCTGGGAACTATAGTGGAAAAGTTGGGGTTAGGGGGAGGCTGGATCAGAGGGGTAGTAGGGCTGGGAATGCATAGTTTATGCTAGGGGTGTACCGAAATTCGGCTTCGAGTAAGTATTCGGCCGAATTCCAGCTCAAAATTAGGTATTCGGCTTCGGCAGAATGCCTAACTGAATGCTAACTCAAAGCCGAAGTTACATGCACCCCTAGTTTCCTATCACTGCAGATGGGCTTTTTCGCCTCGACATGCTGTCCTTGTGTCAATCAGGAGCCTGCTGCTTATGTTGCAGCTAATCAAAACACGTGGCACTGAGAGGCGTCCATTTCAAAGGGAGATACATCAGCAAGGCTTGACGTATGCATAACATATGCTACAGCTTCCTGGTGTTGTGCGGTCAGAGGTCGCTCTACGTGGCATTTCTACTTGAACAGGGCACTGCCTGCACTGCTTAGCTGAGACAACTGATCTCCTCTCCTGCGCCCGGCCCTCGGTGTTAACAAGCAGCAGATTGTACAGAATTTCATCTTGTTCCTCGCTGTCCTGCAAATGGTGCAAGTGACAAAGCGAAAGCGTGCACCAGGGCTCAACCAGGACAGCGCTGCAGTCAGTCTCGCTGGACTAGCATGCGAAATTCTGCACCTCAGGTAGTGTACGGGATCAATATGCATTACAGCGCCTGCACGCCCAAAGGCTAAAGCCTTTAGGAAGAAGGACATTAGTCAAGTCATCCGCTCACAGGGGACAGCCACGGAGCGACCTTGCGGGCTAGTTCTGCTAATATATGGACATTGCAATGTTCATTTTAAGTGTTTCCTTCACACCATTGAAATTAAATGGGTACAAGTTGAGATATTTTGAATTTGTCGTGACATGATGTTGTCTGCCTTCTTGCGGGTAAGGTACTGCATATTACTACAAAAGTGGTGCTGTTCCGGTGATTAATGGCCCTGTGTGGCTTGCGGGCTGCCATATGCTGTACGGCGCAGTTTGGGCTGGCACCCCGGGCCTCCCCTCGGGACATCAGCATATTAGAGGCTTAGTGCTTTCTGGAAACACCCCGGCTTGAGAAAACCTCCATGGCGGACCACAGCCTGCACGCTGAACCACCAGAGCAGTCCTAAACAAATTGAGCGTTTCAAAGCTGCCTTCTCGACAATGCTCGGGATTTGCACGTAAATGGCCACAGCCCGCTGCCCATTCTTAATCAAGGCGGCCGATGCTGAGTGGTGGCATTGTTGGGCCCTGGCACTGGGCGGTTTCATAAGGAGATTGAGGCTGTGGAGGGAGGGGGCTGCATGGCCTCACATCTGGAGCCTGGTATTTGCCATAGCAGGTCTCAAATTCTTCAAACACCCCGGCAGCATTAGCCGTTCAGACGCGAACAATAGATTGTACAAATAGATTCCAGGCAGCCAGGAGAGCCGGGAGTAGCCATTGACGGGACAAAGTGGCAGCAAAACTCACTGTATATTGTGCTCTCCTCCTTCACAACATGCAATAAAATAAAGCCCCTCCCTGAGGGCAGACAAGTGCTTTTTAAGACCAATACTAAACCATTCTCCAAAGGGAAAACCCAAGTCCATTTGCTATAAACTACTTTCCATTGCGAATAAGTCCCTAAAAACCATCTGCCTCACGTACAAGTCCCTCAATTACCTAGCACCACCATACCTAGCTAACAGATTCACCATGAAACCTGCTACCAGATCCACCAGATCCTCCAACACTCTGTTTGACAGTGCCCAGATTCCACCTAATAAGAGCTGGAGGGGCAGGCTTCACAGTACTTGCCCCCTAACTCTGGAACACCCTACCTTTCAACATTAAAACTATCAAGTCCTTCCAGATCTTCAGGAAGCAGGTCATCAGCTGGCTCCTAAACAAAGAGTAGCCCCACTAACACCAGACCTCACACCCCCTGCACGGTAACTGGCTCATGTACTGTATGTATATTGTAACTGTATATTGATAAATGTATATATATGTATGTATTATAAGTATGCACGAAGTATGCAACACAAAGATACTTCTCAACGCTGTAACCGTATTCTTAAGCGCCCTTCTACCCCTGGGTCTGGAGCGCTATACAAATAAAATAAACAAACATAATCAATTTCCTGCGACGGGGGTGCATTTTCCGTGGAAAGGAGTGTTACCTCAGTACCCGGATCTATATATACCACCCTGACAAACATGCTATTAGGCTGTAATGCTGCATATGTTTCTCTAAGGACAAACATGCCAACTTACCCTTTGTGTGGGAAACATTAATAGTTCTTAAATTCCGCTTGTCTTTCTCCAATTTAAAATATCCAGCACTCCCTCCAAACATCTCCCGGTTCCTCTTTTGAAATGTGCAATTGGATGTTCCCTCCACACCTGACCATGTGGTTCCCAAAAGCACGATTTGATTTGGTAATTTTTGTTGTATATAATAAAGCCTGCAGTTTTCGATTGAAAACTGCCACGCAGCCCCAGTTCTCTACCGAATTTCTCGTTAGGCAATGAAAGCAAGCCATAATAAAACTCCCCTTCTATAGCTTACTTACAGCTATGATCTATTTATACACACTATGCAAGTCCCGTTAAAACAAGCAATGGCGAAGGAACTTGAGACTGGGGGAGGGAACGGGAAAGGAATCGTACTTTGCTGTACTATGCATCATGTCGCGAATGATTAAGCTTTGTATGTTATAACCTGCCTATTTAAAATAAACACATTAAAAAAAAACAAGCAATGGCAAAGCCAACAGTTTTGGTTTGTTATGCATCTATTGACACAATTCTAGTAGTAAACTACTATTCGGTTTACTATTCGGTTCTGGCTGAATACTTTTGCAACTATTCTGTATTCGGCCGAATAGTAAATGTACTATAACGGTACACCTCTAGTTTATGCTGATGATAACCTTAGGAATGGCAGTACACACTAGATTTACGGGTTTAATATTGTTTCTAAAAAACTGGGACAGTTTAAATGTTTAACATTGAATATTAGGGGCCTGAACACACAGGCGAAACGAAGGAAGCTTGAAGCTCTATTGGGACGACACCAACTGGACTTGGTCGCGCTGCAGGAGACGCATATTTCTCTAACAGATAGATATAAACTTTGCATTCAGCGATACCCGGTGGTGCTTCAGGCAAATGCTGTGGGCAAGGTCGTGGGGGTATTATTGGCATTGAAATAAGAACCCCAATGTAAGGTGCTGGAGACAAAAATTCATAAAGAGGGACGATATGTTTTCGCAACTCTGGGAATAGGCCCAAAAAGACTAATGGTGCTTCAATCTACACTCCCAATACAGGCCATGAAGGTTTTTAAAAAAATTAGTTATGATACAGTTGGAAGCCTTCAGTGAGGGAGAAATAATTATGCTAGGGGATTTCAATATAGCTTGGGATCCCCTGCGAGATCGGAGTACGGCAACCCGATCAACGCACCTGGTACCCTTAAAAACATTAAAACAAAAATGTGCAAACTTTAACACTGGTGGATATATGGCCTGCACTAATGGGGGAAACAAAGGATACACTTATTATTCACATGTACCCTGCTCCTTTTCCTGTATTGATTACACTTGGTTTTCAAAAACTCTTCTCAGCAGGGTCACCCAAATCTCTTGTCAGCCAATCACACTTTCGGATCATGCACCTCTGATCACAGATATAGATATCGTAGGAGCTACCCAGAGGGTGTGGTTCTGGCGATTTCTGTTTGAGATACTGCAGGACTCGGAAATAAGGGGGGAAATTGATAGCAGGATAGAGGAGTTATTTGAAGTAAATCAAATACAAGATACTTCGGTAAATACAACTTGGGACGCATTTAAAGCAACTATACACAGTTTCTTTATATAGCGGCTGCTTACAGTCGGAAACAAAATATGGCATTGGAAATAGAATTGGAGTCAGAACTTCCACAAATAATGTGGGAAATGGAAACAAACACAGGCCCAGTAGTTCAAAAAGCTTATAGAACAGTAAAGGGTAAGTTGAATTTACTTCAAACAAAAAGAGCAGAGAAATCTCTTCTGTATCTTCGACAACTCTATTATGTCATGGGTAATAGGGCAGATTGCCTATTAGCCAGACAACTATGCCAAAGAATAGCATGGCAAACTATTCAATCGATCATTGCAAATCATCACGCAATTTCATACTTTTTATTCAAATTTGTATAACTCAGAATGTCTAGATGAACAATCTCAGGTGTCGTATTAGAAGCAGTTACCCTCCCCGGATCCGAGCGATAGATCGGGAGTGTCTTGAGAAAGATATCACCTCAGAGGAAGTAATAAGGGTTATAAATTTGCTTCCTCCTGAGAAATCCCCAAGTCCAGACGGTTTTCCGGCCCTTTTCTATAAGATATTTTGGCAAGCATTAATACCGAGGCTAGTGCACCTTTTATAATTCATTTACGAAGTCGGGCTGTATTTCACCCACCATGATTTCGAAGCCTGGCAAGGACCCTGAAAGATGTGGATCCTACCGCCCCATTGCACCTATAAATATCAATGCTAAAATCTACTCTAAAATAGTGGCTATCCGGTTAGCTTTACTGCCCATAATCATACAGCCTATTCAGTCGGATTTTATTTTAAAAAAAACTACAGACTTATGATAATATCAGGCACACCTGTCATATTTTAGAAAAAGTGGGAAAAAATATTCCTGCGATCTTGCTCCCAGTTGACGTCGAAAAGGCTTTTGACCGGGTTGAGTGGTCATTTCTCTTTCCGGTTATGACCAAGATGGGCTTCGGAACTTAGTTTATAGTGAGAATCAAAGTAAACTATAAGTCTCTGATAGCCCATCTACTGATTAACAGACAACTTTCTCCTCCCCGCTCTTCAAAAAGGGACGAAACAAGGATGGCCTTTGTCACAATTATTATACGCCATCAGTCTAGATCCTTTCTTAGTAATGTTACTCACCGGCCGGCGAGTGGTTCAGGCAAGCGACCAGGAAGGAAGTACCGGATGTTGATTGAAGAGCTCGAGATGGAGCCTCCACCTGAGCCTCCTCTCTGTTGAGGGAATAAGCTCTTTTTGATGATATGACCCTCAGCTGCACTGAAATCCAGACTGAGAGACTGATCACCCAAAAGAGCGGGGAGAACACACCGCCATGGACCCAGCTAAAAAGAAAAGGACAATTGGTAAATATTTGGAAAAAGCTAAGATCATCAAAAGAGAAAAGCCTCTCAGAAGCTGAAAGTACCTGGGTCACCCACTCCCCTTATCATCAAAAAGGAACAGAAATGGAATTTCATCTGTAAGTACAGAAAATAGATTAACTTCTATTTTGAGGATTCGGGTAAGAAATTAATAGATTCAGATAGGAATCAATAAATAAAATGAAAGAAGTCTTACCAGAAGGATTTGGACAGGATTTGAAATAACCTAAACTAGAACAACGGAGGTACAAAACAATAAACAGGAGGGTTAGTAGGGAAGCTATACCCGGGCGGCACGAGGGGCGCACTAGATACGGGTAGGTGCACACTATTCAGCAAGGCGTCCCTGTATGCACTTTCAGAAAAAGAGTTTTTATGTTTAATAAGCAAAGCGTCCTTTCGTGCACTTAAGGGAGCAAATCCAAAACCTCGGAATGGAGTCGAAATCCACAAAAGAACACTGGAATTGAACAGTACCCAGTACTTGAAGTCAGCTGGGAAGGTGAGGAAAACCAGTTGAAGGCGGTGGTAGGTAAATCAGGACAGAAGGAAGGCAATCCAGTAAACAGGCAGCGAGATCCGATACACAAGCGGACTAATGACGGTACAGAATCAGGAAGAAAGCAATCCGTAGGACAGGCAAAAGTCTGGTACACAGGTAGGCAGAAAACAGTACAGAATCAGGAAACAAGCAAACCGTAGAGCAGGCAAGGGTCTGGTACACAGGAAGTCAAAAGTGTTTGAGAACTCTCAGGAATTGGTACACGGGAAGGCTGGAAGGCACAGAAGACGAAACTTCGGATGCCGGTTGCAACTTTAATCAGAAGCAGCGTCCTTACCGCTGCAGTGCCTAATATACTCAGGAGGCGGAGCGCCGTAAGTCGTCAGAGCTCACGTTCCGAATAGTCGGAACTACACGCAAAAGTAGGTTTCCTGGGAGTTGTAGGCAAAGGCTAGATTGTCGATACCTTTGATGTTGTTGAGCCCAACCTCCAGGGTAACCGCCACCGAGAGAAGTAAGGGGCTGAGAAACGTTGGATATTGTGGCAAAGCGTCACAACTTTGGTAGGTACCTTGGTGGTTTGTTTCACCTGGCGTGGTGAAGAGGTGCGCGGTCACTCAAACCCTGATGTGTGACAGTAAGGGTTCAACAAACGGAAGATATCCAAGGTATAAAATTTGGATGAATGGTGCACAAAATCATGGCGTTTACAGACGACATGTTGTTAGCTATATCCGAACCGACTACAACACTACCGGCAGTAGAACGTGAATTGGAGAAATATGGCTCGGTAGCAGGCTTAAAAATGTATCTTTCTAAGTCGGGTATTTTAAATCTATCAATGTCCCCGAACAAAACTCTCGTTGCAAGCCCAAACTCTATTTAGCAGGGCACAAAATCAAATTAAGCTTTTGGGACTTGTTATAACCCCTCATCTGGCTGGATTATATTTATTTATTTATTTATTTTGTATTTTTATTCCATCGTGCCACAAGCCCACAGGCCTTAGGGCACGTAAAAAACAAAGAGACACATGACCAAAAACGAAATAAATCCAGGACAATGTGCTGAGAAAGCCAAGAAACGAAGCTCAGAAGTCAAGGAAGACATCACCAAGATAGAAGAAAGTACTAATCACGTGACATGTTGAAAAGGAAGGTTTTCAGAGCTTTCTTAAAGTTTGTGGGTTTTATCAACAGCTCTGATACTAAGTGGTAGCGCGTTCCATGCGCAGGGACCTTGGGCATTAAAACTACGCCCACCTGCCTTCACCAGCTTACACCTCTAAAATGGTGTTGTGATCTCAGTGGGCGATTCGGGACATATCGCTGGAGGCGCGCTTTGAGATGTTAAGGGGCAGCATTCACCACACATTTATGTGTTAATGTTAAGATTTTGTGGGTGATGCAATGTTTCACTGGTAACCAGTGTAAACCCCTTCTGGCAGCAGTAATATGAGATCGCCTAGTCAGGCCGGCAACAGTCCGTACTGCACCATTCTGGGTGACCTGAAGCGCAGCCATAACAGAGTATCCACTAAGCAAGCTTTTACAATAGTCGAAACGGGTGTTTATGAGAACTGAGGCTAAAGTCGCCAAGTTCTCTTGTGTGAGGAAAGGTTGGATGTTATGTAGAAGTTTATTTATCAGACCACAGGAGGATCTAACGGAGGCCACATGTTGACACATGGAGAGTTCGGGATCCAGGACCATGCCGAGGGTTTTTACTTTTATTTTCACTACAATAGACGTATCCATGATTTGAAAGTTTGCATACTCAACTGGTAGAGATCTCAGCTTTTGGCTAGAGGCAACAATGAGCAGCACAGTTTTACTTGTGTTTAAGACTAGGGAGTTTACGGCCATCCAAACATGGATGGCCTTGTAGATAGTGTTCCATATTTCTGAGAGTTTGATGATGACTTGGGTGTCATCAGCATAGTTTGCCACTAGCACGCCCAAGCTAATCAGAAAAGCATCAGAGAGTTGCAAGACCCCTGTGGGACGCAGCAGGTGATGAGAGTATATGAGGCCAATTAGCCTCCCTTGTTGAAGACTATTATGAACCAATTAGAGAAATTGGGCCCATTAATGATCTCCTGAATTAATGTGATAAAAATGACCATCCTTCCTAAGGCGCTCTATTTTTATCAAGCCATCCCAATCCTAGTACCGGCTCCTTTCTTGATAAAGCTACGTAGGACGATCTCTGCATTTGTATGGCATAACAAACCCCTAGGGTAGCGTATGAAGTTCTAACCACTCCTGCTAATAAAGGAGGTTTGGGTCTTCCTAGCTTCTAAAAATTCTATTATGCACCTCGACTCCGAATAGTAAAAGATTGGTGGGGTGTAGATGTAGTGAAGCGTTGGGTGCGGATGGAACGGGCTGTAGGTGGACCACAGTTAGGTGAAATCTTATGGCTTTCCAAAGGAGATTGTCTCCCCAATGTTCACAGTAGTAAGATTACGAGCCTAGTAGAGAATGTTTGGGATTTAGCAGCCAAAAAATACATACTTACGACATTTTCCTCACCATGCACACAACTATTCTTTAACCCTAATTTTTTACTGGCCCTTGATCTTCGGGCATTTCTTAAATAGAAACAAGCAGGTTGTATAAACTCTGGGATATGTTCTCACGTAAGGATCCTAAGCCTTTTACCCAGTGTAAACTTGAACTGGGATTGAACGAATCAGAGCGCTTTCAATACTTTCAAGTCCAACATTGGATTCTGCCCCCCCTCACCCTCCACTTAAACAGGCAGCAATTAGGGAGCTGACCTCCTTTGAAAAATCTGTCACCACAAATCCAGGGAATAAGGCTCTAATATCAAACATATATAAAATAATAAATGAGACTCCCCCAGCACCCCCTCACATTACAGAACACAATGGCAAATAACGCTGGGTTTACAGATTGCGGGAAAAGAATGGGATGGTCTATGGAAAGATCTTCCCAAACTTACCCGCTCTATCCAAATGAGGGAATTTTGGTATAAACTGCTAACCCAATGGCATTATACTCCGGCTCGTTTGCACAAGATCAAAACATCTATTTCGGATCAATGCTGGAGACCATGTGGGGCGCCCGGGGACTGGGGGCATGTTTGTTGGCACTGTCCGGTTTTGGCAGGATACTGGGCATAAATGTATACATATATGAAGCAAATATTTGGTATTTTAAAACCTAGCCCTATGAGGTCAAACATATTGCTGATTCTTGACCCTAACATGCGACTTAGCTCGAAACAAAAATGTATAACCTTTGTTATTTTGCAATTGCCAGCATTGTTAGAAATTGCACAGAGGTGGAAATCTAAGGATCCACAGCAATTTGCTGAATGGCTATCCAGAGTTTGGAACTTTGTTGCACTAGAATGGATCACTTATACGAGAAAGAGATCATGCAAAATATTCAAAAGACTGGGGGGAGGTGCTTGGTTTCACTAAACTATCGACTGAGGTAATAACAATCACACTGCTTAAAAGTTAAAAGAACCCTGTATGAAACATTACATAAAACAGTTAAATACCTATGTGGATTACCACTAAAGTGAGTGAGTTTCCGTTTCATTGCAAATGTAACCATTTCGTTTTTGTTTTGTTACAGTGCTTGCTCTCACCGCAGAGTCAGGTTTTTAATGTTTTAAGTGTAAATTTGAAAGATGTTGTGACTGCTATGATTGCTGTAATGGGAACCACTCACCCTGGAGCAAGGGCCATGAAGCTGCTGACCATTTATAGTACCATTTGCAACATTGATTGCATGTTAAGGTTTAATTGAACTTTAAACTAGACATTGCATACTCATCTGTTCCCCAGATAAGGTTTTAAGGTGACAGTAATGTACACACTGTTTTAAGAATTCGAGACTAAATTAAATTATAAGAGTGTAAATTAAATTATAAGAGTAAACATTATTTGTTTTAGCAAGAGTGTAAATAGTATGCGAAAAGGGATCCAGAACATTTCAAAACTTGAAAATGACTAGAAAAGTGTAGCAAAGATGTCTGTCTTCAATAAAGTAATTAAATTTGTGAAAAACCGTCTTTCACACATTAATATGTATGAACACACCACACAGATCATCATGCACTAGTAAGATATCGCAGCAGGCTGAGCGCTCGCTACGATATCCAAGAGATCTGCTGGTCGCAGTTTTGAATACCAGCAAGGCCAACTCTCTTTCAGCCTTCTGAGGTCGATAAATGAGTATCCACTTTGGTTGGGTGATAATTGTGTGTAAATGTGTTCTATGTACGCGCTTTGGCGAAAACCCTATATGAATAACACATCATTGTCATCATTGATGATGAATGCACACAACACAGGAACTCTGAAAATTATTTTGATGCAATGCAAGCAAGCGTTCACTACAAACTATAATTTGTTTGTTAAAAGAATACTTCCCAGCTGTATTAAGTTTTCCATCTTATTACTGCTATGATCCTAAAATGCTAGGAAAATAAATATGTATGCATTATGAAATGCCACATTTCCATGAGTATCTACAGACCCAAAATACAGCAGAAGTTGAACAGAAAGAAACCATTCCTCCTCTCACTGTGTGGTGTTTCTGACAGGCTCAGTGCGTGCAGCCCAGAGGAAAAAGTCTGAACTGCTCCTACATGGCTTGCAATTCCATCCATGCAAATAGGAATCAAGAGGTGTTCTGGTTTCCATCAAGTCACTTGCCCTTTTCATTGCAGGCTCTCAACTGGTGCGTAAATGGTATGCATAGAAAGACAAAACGAGTCGTATTTACAAGATATTAATACGTAAAAAGGCCTAGTACACCGCTTATCTGGAGGCCTGCATCTAAGTGAAATACAAGCAATGGTAGATTGCATCAACATCTACAGGCATGGGTTCAGGAACACTGCTATCCATTTAGAACCCACAGAATATTGGGCTCATCTACACTGTAATATGTCATTTTATGATTTTCTATCAGTGTAATAAGTATCCCTCCTACTTCACTTCACAAATAGGGCCCATCTAGTGCAGGGACCTACCCTTTCTGCGCTTTAGCGAAGTTTGAATGATGATTCAAATTTGCATCATTTTTTGGGAATTAAGTTGCCCAGCTAAGCTCCCTTTCATCCTAATATGTCTCTTGTTAAATGAGTAGGCCTTAATAAGTCTTGGTTTATACTTTCTCGGGCTATGGAGAGCTGTGCATCGGTTCATAGCCTCAGTTTTGAGTACACCTGTGAAAACACACATGGTTCAATTTACAATAATTCCCCCACTTGATTCTATCCCCTTCAGTGGAATTACTGATAAAGGATTCTTGGACATATCTCTAACCACATTGGGGCATTTTATATGCTTTCTTTTAGATCATTATTTTCAAGCACGGAACCAGCATGGACTCTCGCAGCCTCAGGTAATCTTCACCAGTCAGCGTCTGTGACTTCACTATCAGTCTTCACTGGTCTCTGCTTCACTTGTGTCAGAGAAAAAAGTCCACTTCAGGTGAAGTCTGCTGCAGGCTTCCCCTCGGACAAGGCCCAGGAGAAGTTCTTCCTTCTCGCAAGATATTATCCCAATCCAGCATTCCTCCATTTAGGCAATGGTTCCCTACTGCATACCTACAGCATCCCAAACCTTTGCCTAATTTGTGTGGGTCGAAACCTAATTAATCTCTTATTTTTCCCACAGTAAGTTATACAACATCCCAATCCTTGAGCTGTTGAGTCTCCCCATTGACTGGCTTACCCAGTTGAGACTCCCAGAGAATACACAACTTCATTTGATAGGACTCAAATATTTTACTAGGAGACCGGGTGGATTCTGGACCCTTTTGGACACTGTGCCCAGTTGCAAGAATGAGCCAGACAAATGGTGGACATTATAAGGATTCTTTTTTTTAAACTAAGAGAAAAATACCTATCTTTCACTATCACTAAAGGGATTGCCCTGCCTAGCTAAAGAAGCTAAAGGAGCTCATTTGTAGTCAGGAAGTTTACAAAACATAAATGTCCTCTGTCCAAGTCTGGTTCTACCTAACCTTGCCACCAATATTCTAACTCAAAATTATGCCAAGAGAAAATATCGCTTCTCCTGGTCTTGTCTTCTGGTACTTTTGCCATAGAATTTACACAATATTTCTTGACATCTTCTTGCCCTTGACTTCATGAGCTCCTGTGCCTCTTCAAAAATACTCTTGTCTCTTTAGAGTTCTGTTGTTTTCCGGGAGATACTCTGTTTTATGCTTGGTTGTATATCTCTTACAGACTTTAAACTCAAGCTTTCTCAGGTTGGTTGTGACTTTATCCAACTTAAGAGGTACCCTCTCCTGGCTTCTTGTTATTGAATTGTCTATCATTTTATCTTGCTCACTTGACTCTTTTATCTCAACACGTTTTACTTCTCTATGCAGTGTTCTCTCCACTCTCCCATTCTGAGTTCGTGGGGCCTTTCCCCTTCTTCCCAGGGTATTTGTTTCCAGTCTCTTTTATTTTGCTACCCAAGGTTATTTGTTACATTTTTAAGGGGTCTTTAATTTTTTTTTAAAAGCACGCTCCTCTGAGTGTTCCTCTAAAGGAGTCCGACAAAGGTGGCCACCCCTCAGCGTCTATCAAGACCAGTAGGGAGTCTCGTGAGACCCCTTCTTGCGCGCCTCAGAGCCTGTGAAGAGAGATTCCTCAACATAAGTCGAAGGAATCTTACACGACACACAAGAGCCTGCGTCTGTTACCTCGAAACATTCACTAACGGCATCGAAACCTTCTAAGGTATCGAAACATTTATGTTCATCGCCTGGGCCCTTGGGGCATGTGATAGAGTTTATGAAGCAACATAAATTGCCGACGCATTCATTGACAGTTTCCAATAAGTCATTGAAACCTTCGACACCTTCAGCTTCGTCAGATCATTCTTCGATCTCGAAGGCAGTAAAGTCTATACCTGATGATCCTAAATTCTTCCAACCCATTTCTAAACCTGATTTCTTTAGGCAAATGGGTTCAATCTTTGAAGATGATGAGGAGGAAGATGATCAGCTCCCTTTTGGGTATGAATATGGAACACCAAATGTTCCAGAGGAATTAATTTCAGATGAATCCAAGATGCAGAATCTTGTGGAGACATTAAAGGAAACCAGTAGCTGGGAAACATCACCAGAGACAGGATTTGGTAATCCTGAAGTATCTGGTTATACTGATCCCTCCTAAAGGGCATTAATTGGTAAAGTAGCTGAATATCTGGGATGGTCCAGACCTGCAGCTACTGTGGAGACTGATGACCTCACTGATATCCTAGACAGTGGGCCAGTTAGAGTAGCTGTATTGCCATTTCATGCAGCCTTGAGAGTAAGAGTGATGGAGAACTGGCTAAAGCCAGATTCTGTTCCATCTGTTAATAATTTATTAACAAAAAAATAAAAGACTGCTTCCATCAATTTCTGAACAGGCACCCAACGCCAGAAAGCTTAGAAGTTCAAGCAGAAACAGCTTCTTCAAAAGCTGCAGCCTATCCTTCTGCTCCGGAAGATAAAGAAGATCGGAGGTTTGGCTCTTTGGGTAAAAGAGTATTTATTGCAGGAAGTATGGCACTAAAATCTACCAATGCTACCAGTGCATTAGCAAAATACACACATACCCTTTGGGGTGTGGCTGCTCTGACTGCAGGACATATACCGGACGGAGAAGAGAGAGAAGGCTGTTTAAGCCTGATGCAAGATGGCAAAGATGCCATGAAGCAATCCTTATAATCTGTTTGGATACAGTGGACTTGGTCAGTAGAGCCATGGCTGCCAGCACAGTATTTAGACGCATGTCTTGGCTAAGAATATCTGGCTTTCTGGCAGATGTCCAGGTACGTCTGCTAGACATGCCACTTGACGGTACTTCTCTGTTTCATAAAAAGGCTGATAACAGTCTGGAAAAGCTGCAAGCTTCTAAGGCTGCAGCAAAATCTTTAGGGGCGGCAATAAGACAACCTCAATTTACAGGTCAAGGATGGAGGGGTCGTTCTTTTTGTTTCTATTCCTCCATATTTAGAGGAAGAGGCCAGTTTTCACAAAGAGGTCAAAGAAGACCCTGTCGTGGAAGAGGTAGAGGAGGAAGGACTCCCTGTTCAACACCCGCAGAGTTACACTCAGCTGCAGGTGGAACAGCAAAATGACTCCTTCACCCACAAATCTCTGTGAGGGGGAGACCGTCTTACCATATCCGGAGTTGGCGAATCATCACGTCGGATGCATGGGTGCTACAAACCGTGGCAGACGGTTACTACCTCCCATTCCTAAAAAGACCTCCAGATTGCCTCCCCCCAAGAGCAAGATCAACCTTTGTGCCAGATTCATTGCTCCAACAGGAGATTCTATCCCTATTGGAGAAAGGTTCAATAGAATTGGTACCTGTAGCACAGAGGAACCAAGGTTGGTACTCTCCTTATTTTCTTATACCCAAGAAGTGCAACCCATCTTAGACTTGAGATGCTTGAACCAGTTCCTTAGGAAGGACAAGTTCAAAATGGGAACTCTTTCACAGATCCTTCAGGCCCTTCGACTCCAGGATTGTTTTTTGTCATTGGACCTTCAGGATGCTTACTTTCATGTGCCGATACATCAGAAGCACGGAAAGTACCTGAGGTTCGCGGTTGGCGGTTCTCATCAGTTTCAAGTTCTGCCGTTCGGGCTCACCTCAGCCCCAAGGGTTTTCACCAAGCTCATGGCACTGGTGGCAGCAAGTCTAAGGAGGCAGGGGATTCACATCTACCCCTAACTGGAAGACTGGTTGATCAGAGCTGTTTCTCCGGAACGGTGTCAGTCATCTCAGGCGCACCTGCCACTTCCTCCACGAGCTGGGCTTCTCCCTGAACTTCAAGAAGTCCCATTTGACACCCTCTCAGAAGCTTCAATTTATTGGAGCAGTCCAGGATTCAGCCTGGGGAAAAGCTTTGCCACCTCAGTTAAGGGCTCAACATCTTTTGCAGATGGTTCAAAGATTTCAGAGTGCCCAACATCTTCCGGCCTACGACTTTCTAAGGTTACTTGGCCTCATGGCATCCTGCATTTTTCTGGTGCCAGAATGCCATCTGAGAATGAGAGCCCTTCATTGGGCTCTCGGATGCCAGTGTTCTCAATTCTCCGGCAGAATGACGGACCTTCTCCAGGTCCCAACAAAGGTCACCCAGGATCTCCTGTGGTGGGCCAGCCGAGAGAATGTGACGAGAGGAGAACACTTTTGGAAACCATGGCCATAGACAGCAGTTGTGACAGATGCCTCCCTCTCAGGATGGGGAGCACACATGAGAGATCTTTAAAGAAGCGGACACTGGTCCAGACTCCATATCAACCTTTTGGAGCTGAGCGCAATCAGACTAGCGCTGATGGCCTTCCTGGCCTCAATACGGGGGAAAAGTGTCATGATAATGACGGACAACACAGTGGCCATACATTACCTAAACAAGAGAGGGGGCATAGGGTCCTGCCCCTGTGCAGAGAGGCAATGCAACTCTGGTTCTAGGCACTAAGAGAAGGAATAACCCTTCTGGCAGCTCATCTAGCCAGAGAAAATAACACAGTGGCGGAATGCTCTGAGCAGGCAGAGCACGATCTCCCACGAGTGGGAACTAGCTCAGGAAGTCCTTCAAGAGATCTTCTCCCCCCCCCTCAAGTGGATCTGTTCGCGACTAGTGTCACCCGGAAGTGCGAGCTGTTCTGCTCCAGAGAATTTCCCCAAAGAGGAGCTCTAGGGGACACGTTCGTAGTGGACTGGGAATTTCAACTCCTGTATGCGTTTCCACCAGTCCCCGTCACTCCTCACGTAATACTGAGGTTGGGGAAGGTTGAGAAACCCATGAATCTCATTCCTCCGGATTGGGCTAGAGAACGTGGTACCCGGACCTTCTAGAGAAGGCCATTTGCCCTCCAATTCATCTTCCCCAAAGAGAGGACCTACTCTCGCAAGAGGAAGGTCGCATTCTTCACCCAGATATCGGGACTCTCAGCCTTCACGCCTTGTGTCTGAAAGGGTAAGATGTAAGGAATGGGACCTTCCGGAAGACGTAATGGAAGTGTTGCTTTCAGCAAGAAGACCAGCAACTAAATCCCTGTACCACTACCGTTGGAATAGATTTCGCAGCTGCTGCAGGAAAAAGAAACTCATCATTTCTCATGCAAACTTCCCCAGGTTTTAGCCACGGTAAAGGGCTATTTAGTGGCCCTTTCAATTTTCAGAAGCTCTCCGGATGAGGAATCATACTTCAAAGTACTGATTGTGAGAGGCTTAACAATTGTTTCCGCCTATTCCCTTCATCGTGCCATCATGGGATCTAAATCTTGTACTAAGATGTCTTATGGGAGCTCCCTTTGAGCCCTTGCATTTGTGCCATTTAAGAATGCTCACCATAAAAACTGCCTTTTTAGTAGCCATTACATCTGCCGTAGGATAAGTGAGCTACAGGCTCTATCTTCCAAACAACCTTTCACGTCCTTCTCCATGGATAAGGTAGTTTTAAGGGTAAAGTTATCTTTCCTGCCAAAAGTTGTGTCCGAATTTCATTTGGCACAACGTATTGCACTACCATCTTTTTATCCTACTCCTCATCCATCTAAGGAGAAATCTACATTGCCTAGACCCAAAGAGGGTACTAAGTTTCTATATTACTAGAACTGCAAGTATTTGCCAGGATGATCAGTTTTTCAGTGGTTATGCTGGTGAATGATTAGGCTTAGCAGTCACAAAACAAACCATCTGTAGATGGATTATGTGTATAGCTGAGTGTTACTCGTTGGCAGGCAAGGATTTGCCCGAAGATCTGAGGGCGCATTCCACTAGAGGGGTTGCTGCTTCCTCGGCTCTAGAAAGAGGTGTACCATTAAGGGACATTTGCAGAGCGGCAACATGGAAGTCCCTGCATACATTTAGTACATTTTACTGTGTATATTGTTTTTCAGGAGAGGAAGCCAAATTTGGAAAAGCTGTCCTCCATAATATTAACAAATAAAGTAAAATTCTTGGCACCCTCTGCCTAACTCAAACTGCTTTGGAAGTCTATCAAAGATGAGGACTACGTGGGAGTACACAATCCATTCGAAGAACAAGTTACTTACCCGTGGCAATGTTCATTCAACTGGATGTTCCTCCCACGTATTCCTCATGGCCCTCCCAACCATCTCCTCTTGCCTAGACTTTCCGTGTTTTACACCTTCCTTTCTCGCAGCGTCAAGACTATCTCCTCCTTTGACACAGCATGCTAATTAAAGCAGGAAAAAACTAAGAACTGAAGTAACGGTCAGCACGCGTGCTTTATATACCAGGGCCACATCACGAGGGACGCTAAAGAGACCGTCTAGAACCAAGATTCGACGCTGCACGACAATTGACCCCTTGATAAAAAAATTCCAAAGCAAGTTGAAAGCATAATTGAATATCAAAGATGAGCAATATGTGGGAGGAACATCCAGTCAGAATAATGTTTCCACCGGTAAGTAACTTGTTGTTCTCCTATAACTCCTGACACAAATGTTTCCCATCGATGAAATATGGATTTTGTGGCGGTCAAAAGAAAGACTTGAACACAGTGATGACATTTCTAATGTGTGTTTTAATAAATGATATGAAAAAGCCCTATCTTTCCCTATTTCTATGTGGGTGTTCCCTGCCTATGTAAATAACTAAGGTGCTCTTCACTCATCAGAAAATGTCCAAATGAAGAAGTCCGCCGTCCAAAAACTAACTCTCATTGACCCTACCACTATTAAAACAAACTATGGTTAGGAAAATGTCTCCCTCCTGATTGCCTCATTAGGCCATTGTTCTACTTCTGCTTCAGATTTCTTGCTAACAGAATATTCTTAGTCATTTGTCACGCTCTGTATGAGTTCTTGTAATTCTTTCACCAGGTGTTTGGGCTTTTCCTTCTCTTTAGGGGTTGTTCTCCAGGAACGCCTATTTGCATTTCTCTTTATCCTTTGGTTCAAACTAGCAGGTCTTGGATGTTTCTGTAGCATACACTTTTCCTATCAGTGGTATGCTTTCTTGACAATTAATGTCTCCCCCGTACTTGCTGGGGTTTGTTTTATATATCTTTTCTCTTATGGGTGTCTCTGGATTTTACGTCATAGACTTCTCTTTCTGATATGTTCCATTGTCTGTTTCTCAAAAATGGGACTACTTATCCTCCTTGCTCGGGTGTTGGTTGCCAGATATTAATGATCTTTCTCAGATTCAGTGGTGATTCGGTTTCTCACATTATTAAAGTTTACCTTCATCAACTTTACATTCAATACGTCGTCATTTTCACTGGGACGAGTTTCTCTTGTTAAATAACGATTTCTCTGGTGGCCTCCCGTTCTCTCAGTTACTTCTGGTCTTACAGGGAAACTTCTACAGGGCCTGCAATCGCTCTGGTTCTTCTCATTCTTTCAGCCTCTCTGTTGGTTTGAATCAAACGGTACCCCACTCTCAGACCTCTCCCACTCTGCGTCCTGCTATTACTGCGGGTAAGCTCCTTCTTTGCTGAATTCTCAGCCTGATGGTTTCGGCATTATTGTATGGGCGTACTACCCACCATGAGGTTGTCCTGGTCATGCCACCACAGGGATAGGTATCCCCTTCTCTCCCGTCTCTTGCTGCAGGCCAACACTGGTTCTCTGGTGTTCCATTCCGGCTGTCAGAACACTTATGGAAGTCACAGGCTCCGCTGCTCTCCTCGACTCTGCTTCTCTCAGGTGCTACGTGTTCAGGGGGCTTCCCCTGCTTGCGTATGCCTCTCTCTTCCTCGCCTTGGCTCAGCGAGACCCTTTTTTTTTTTTAGTTATTTGGAAGTGGATGGGGCAAATACGCTGGAATTGCTGCACACGTTTTTCTGACAAATTGTTTTTTGTCCAGGGCAGTGTAGTTGTGTATCTGTTGAACCCCCCTTTTTAGTTCACTTGTCCCAGTTGAGTGGATGTGTCTCTTTAAAGCGACAGAACCCTTTTCCTATTAGCAACAGAATATTTTATCTTTGCCTTCAGTCAAGTGTCTAGGTTGTATATTGTTCTTTATGTCAGACAGTCCCATGTATGCTACCATGGGGAATGGCTTAGGGACAGAGCCGGCCTTAGGGGGGGTGAGCCGGGCGACTGCCCGGGGTGCCACGCCCCCCAGGGCGCCTTTTGCCCCCGCCACGCCAGCTCAGAGAAGTCTTTCAAGGGCTCCCCCGAGCTGCCGCTGTGGGAGAAGGTGCAGCAGGTGGCCTTTTACTGTAAAATGTGCCCGCGGCAGGGGGGTCCATTTAAATGCACCCCTCTGTCGCGGGCACTTTTCACAAGAAAAGGCACCATTATTCCCACACCACGCCAGCTCTGGGGAGTCTTTCAAGGGCTCCCCGCAGCCGCTCGTGGTGGCAGAAGGCGTGGCAGGCGCCTCATTGCCATTGAATGTACCCGCGGCGGCGGGCTCATTCAATGGCAATGGGGTGCTAACGCGCCCTATTTAACCTCCTCGCCAAAGCGAGGAGGTTAAAAAATAACTAAAATAAAAGGCCCCTCCTGGCCCTGCTCAAAGGAAGGGACATCTTTGTCCCCATAAGGAGGGAGTCTCTCGCAGTGAGGTACTGCTTGCACAAACCCCTAGGGAGGGTCTTGCAAAGCTTGCTCACCACCATATCCTCAAAGGGGCACGAATTCCCTTGATTTGTCACAATTTTCAGATTTGCATGATCAAGCAGAGTTCATAAATATAGTACATATGTTATTTAGATCAAAATTGAGAAACCTATTTATATTCGGTTATTGTTCAATATTATTAATGTGCCATGCCTGGTCTAGATTGTAGAACATGTATCCTTTTTTCAAAAAGACCTAAGAATGACAGTCTTAGCCAAAATCATTTTTAAGCACCGAATAATTTCATAGCAACATGGTGCGTTTTATTTCTGTCGAACTCTGCATGTTAAACCTTCCTTTAATGTTAATGATTAATGAGCAGCTGAAAAGGCCTCGTTATGAAGTCTTTCATTAGCTCAAAAGATGGTGAATTTATGGGCTGACATAGTTCGCAAACGTTACAAGCATAAGGGGACCACAAGCATAAGGGGAGCACGTCCTTAGACAAATGTTTCCAGAAACTAGACCTCCGCCCGACCGCCCATTTTATCACATCTCAGATTTTATGGTCTAGGGAGACCACGTTTTGCATGTACAGATGTATGTTTTGAGATATTTTCCTAGGGCCGAGCACGTGGTTCTTTTGTTGTTGTGTCTAATGTGTTTCTTTGATGACTGGATAAGAGGATTTAGGTTTTGCTAGATGGTTTAAGTTGTGATTACCCACCATTTAAATTTGAACTGGAGTTGCCTTGTGTGCTACGTTTTACTTGGGGACCAGACAAGAATAAAAATATGAAAAGCCAAAATTTTCCCGATGCTATTGGAAATGCAAATAATCTCAAAGCATAAATCCTGCATGATTTCTAACAGTTTGACACAAAATCGTAAACTTTTGATACATTTAAATTCTGCTTTCCTTCGTTCACAGTTGCATCGCTGTGAATTCTCTCCCATGCATTCATATGGAAAATTGTAATATAGTTGGTAGATCTCTTGCTGTTCAGAGAATAAGAAACACGTTTTATATTCATCAATATGCCCCATATTGCCCATGACTCAAACCAGGTCATGCAACACAATATCCCTTAATGGAAACGAAACCAGGCGATTTGCAAAAAAGAAAGGAGCATTTTGAGAACACAGAGTGGTCTGGAGCCATGCCCATGTGCCCCAGCCCCCACTCACCCAGGCCCGCCCCTCCAATGAGGAGGGGGTTCCCAGAGTACATTTATTTTTCCATCCCCCATGATGAAACCTACTCCAAAGTAACTTGCCACTTTCTTTTTTTGTCGGGATGGGATCACGGTGTACAGATGTGTGCTTATGGAAGCACATCATTTTGTAAATCTGGGATATTGCTAGATCTGGGATTCCACACTTTGTCCTGCCCATAAACACATAAACATGCACGTTAAATAGACATTGCCAGAATTCCTGCACACAGATTAAATTCAGGCCAAGCAGTTTTTTGTGCACATTTCTTTCAATTTGATTTTGCAAATACCCCAAAAAAGATGATTTGTGAATTGTGCTGTATTTTCATTTTGTACCCAGGTGGCTTCAGAGTTAAGAGATACAACCCAAGTACTGTGAATGTAACTTGTACAGAGTAACAATGGTGGTCTTTGTTATGATTTTATATTTTGGAAAATGTTGAATTAAATTTCCTGAAAATGAAAAACAAACCCACAGTGCAGCATGCACCTTTTTATTCTAAATCATGTGTCTGTAAAACGGTGTTCTTTTTTTTGTCAACCTGCTCGTTGTAAATTGTGGCTCAGTTTGAAGGTGTATTTCAATTATTTAATTTGCAGCGCATTCTATATAAAATAAGCTCTTTCTTTCTCTGCATTTGGCGAGAGCGCCAATTGTCATACTATCTAAATTAGACGTAAAGCAAATCTCTCCTCTCCTTGACTGAAGAACATGCTTAAATAAAATGTGAGTTTCCGTTTCCAATAATTCAACATGCGCGAGTTTGGGAAGCGGTTTACTGCTTAGCGGAGACCCTCGGCTTTTTAAAGCTAAATGGTTGTCCTGCTGTAGTGATTTAAGAATGGGGCTCGAGTCCCCCCGCATTCCTCACAAATCCCATTTCGGTCGAATTGGAAAACTATTAAGCTTTTGGGTAAAATCAATAGGTATCAGGAAGCCATTAGAGGGCGCGCGGCGCTGCTGGCTGTGCCCTGCATGGCGCATGGGCAAGCATACGCAGCATACGCAGCTGACAGACGTTTCCGCCTTGACACCGAGCGATGCTTGGGGAGCCGCGTCTTCTCGGTTCAGCTGGACGGCTCCAGACATTCCAACGAGCCCCGTTTCCATTGCACCCCCTTCGCCTCTTGTTTTAATCGTCCAGACAGCTCTGTCCCTAACCAGGCGAGAGATGCTCTGCTTTCACGCGCCTTCGCCTTTTCCATCTCCATCCCGCTTTAACACTGATGCATAATAAATTAGCACACATATAGATTGCTGGATATTTTTCTCTTTGAAATGCTAGCTGCAAGTCCCAACTCATTAGACTAAAGTCAAAAGAAATATCACATAAAATGTATTTTTCTGACCTATTTACAAAACAAAAATACATGACATTAAGGTTACAATGCAAAAAAGTTCACTTGTAAAGTTGTTACTGTCGCTCCTCCACACTAACTTATGCACCATTAATGACCCCATGGGTGGCATTAGTTATTACTAATGGCACCCTGGGGCAGAGTGATCTGCTATCAGGGGACTGCAGATAGGCGCACTGAACCCTGCTGATGGCCTTTGGCCGTGTGCTGGGAATTGTAACTGCTGTGCTTTGGCATATGTTTATATGCTATCCCGTTTAAAAAGAAAATCACTGGAAAAAAACGTTTATGGTTATTCTGCAGTCTTAAAAAAATCTTTGTGACATAATGGGTGCAATCCAAAACCTAAAAAGCACTGAAATGTCCCACTTATGGTGGTAAACATAACTCTTCCCCCTACTTGACAACTCTTGATTTACACATGCCATCTCTGACCTCACACATGCCATCATTAATGTCTGCATGCCCTGAGGAAAAGAGGATTGGAGGATTTTGTTTAGGTATGCAAATCATGCAAGGCACCTGCTATAGTCCTGCCCAGTGGATATTGTGACCGTGATAAAGCACAGGGTTGCCCATGAGCCACAGACTACTAATTTGCTTGACTGAAGTTGGTTGAGTCGACCAAATACGATATATACATTCAGTGAAAAATCTTTAGCTAAGAGAGAGTTAAGGTGATCAGATTTAACGGAACAAAACCCTTGGAATTCAGTAGATGTGGGATAACCATCTTAACTTGGTGCATCCCCGTAGATGTTCCCCATGATGTCATTTTGTGTGTCATTGTGAATGCCTTCTGTTAAAATATGTATGTGCTTTGAAACGTGTGGACGCCGATCATCACTGGTCATCACTTCCCACATCCGCTGAAATTTAAGGATTTTGTTGCGTTAAATCTGTTCACCTTAACCCTCTCTCAATTAAAGATTCCAACGAATTTCAAGGGTTTTGCTATACTATAGTTTCTTCTAAACACCCTAGGCGTGGCCACTGTACATGGTACACCAGTATTTTGTTTCCCATTGCACGCTGCCCAGTAGATGTGATTTCTGCAGGTGTAAAATATTTTTTTACACCCTTTTCTCGCAATGATTTACCGGAATGATTTCCATTTCCTGCAGCAACATATTGATGTGCCCATTCCCACGATGACGGAAAAAACGTTTGAAGATCAAGTCTTCCCCATTCTCGCAGGCACTCACCATGCACCCCCATCCACCTTTCCTACCCCTACCCCACTCCCTCAATTGCTTTTTTCCCTCTCTGACCCTCCCCCATTTCCACTTATGACTCTTCGGTTCATGTGATGCAGTTTCTTTTTCGATTGCGTCTTTACTGCAGGAATTTCGATCCGAAATTGAGGGGAGCTGGTAGCTATTCAGCTCCTGCTTAGAGCCTAAAAGGGCCTGCTTAGCTCATCACAAACAGCTACCAGGAGCTACCTTTGGTTCTGCAGGCACACTGATGCAGATCAAACACACCTGTGATAATGTATCCTCTGTGCATTTGGGACAATCTATAAATAAACATTAGGACACATATATACGGCATTTAAAGCATAAGAGTTCATAAATAATGGACAAAATTATCTGTTTACATCTTAGGGGAAGTTAGATTTTCAGAACGCCAGGTACTAGCTCCTGGTTCACCAGTGATAGCTCCTGGTCAAAGTGTAATGCTGGATATCCAGGAGATGCCTTTAGCTCTTTCTTATCCAATCTTAATTTTGATCACTGCCTGACCCTCTCCCGTTGCCCCCTAACGCTTGTTCATGTGACTCAGTTTTTTTTCCGATCACGTCTTCCGTCCTTGCTGCAGTATTCTCTTGTAATTCCCCTGATAAGATGAAAATGGGTAACTGTCTCCCCAACCCACCCCCAGCTTCACAAATTCACATGCTGTCCTCTTCCCCCTCCCCTCCTCTTTTATGATTCGACTGCATCCTTTTTCTTCCTACAAATAGTATTTTGAACACTTCATTTTTGTCTTCCCCGGAATAATCGCGATTATCGCTTGCATCAAGCAAAAAATAAAATGTCAGTTTTTAATTTCTGAAAAGCCTCCCTGCTGCAAACCACCATGGGAGATATATAAAGGGCCTTCATATATCTGCTGGACAGATTTATCCCAAACCAGTCAAGGAAATTAAGCCAAGGCTTTGTTTCTTATTTGGTCCAAATCTGCCCAATGATTTTCTTGCTACAGCTATTTAAAAATGCACCTTTTCTCTATGGGAGCAGGCCAAAAACAGTTTTTCTTTGTTTTCATTTTGTAGCAGAATGTCCAGCTTGGGGGTTGGGGGGAGGGGGGGAGGGGCGTGACAAACCTTTCTTTGGAAAAGTTCATCCCAATTCGTCCAGCGAGCCGAAAGCTATTAGCAATAGATAGAATTTTGTGAAAAGTCTACGCACACAGTCTTCATCTTAACTATAGGGTGGATATATATATATATATATATATATATATATATATATATATATTATATATGGGCGTAGGAGTGTAGAGCTCTGGGGGACCAGGGCAGAGTGTGGTCTGTGTGGTAGAGAGGGGGGATAATGGGGAGGACCCCCATAACAAAAAAAGAAAAAAGGTCAAAAATAGATCGACCAAATTAAACATGAGCTTATGTGACAACGTAGAACCACAGCACTAACAGAGTATGGCCACATTTCCTGCTCTATGGAGATGGTAAGTGCCACAACCCATTCACCAAATATAGTTATTCCCCCGAGGTGGCTTCAGATCTTGAGAAAGTGTTTGGGGCATGGTTATAGCCCATGCCCCTGCTCGATTCCCAAGCCAAGCCACTGGACCTTGTGGTGCATGAATCATGAATCATGAATGTGAAGGTCAAAACCTTTATTAACTTTGCAGGAATTTGTGGGATTGATACCTATGGGGTTTGAGTATCCAAATAACTCTGTAACATAGCATACAGCTTGCCTTTTGGAAATGACCGTCCAGTATCAGTCCCAGGGAGATAGTACCTGCTGGCCTTTTGAACATTCAGTCCTAAGAATAAATGCCCTGCTTGCTTTTTGGCATTCGCGTACGAGAGAAAACAAAGTACACACTGTTTGTGGAGTTTTCCTAAAGTCTTATTTGAAGGTAAAACTTTAGTAAGCTCTACTAGTGGTTTGTAGATCCCCCAACTCTTAGCAGCAGTCTGTACAAACTCAGGACCTTGGTAGAGTGGCAGAGCAGTCAAGCGTATTCGAAATTGAGGGGAGCTGGTAGCTATTCAGCTCCTGCTTAGAGCCTAAAAGAGCCTGCTTAGCTTGTCACAAACCGCTACCAGGAGCTACCTTTAGTTCTGCAGGCACACCGATGCAGAACAAACACACCTGTGATAATGTATCCTCTGTGCATTTGGGACAATCTATAAATAAACATTAGGACACATATATACGGTATTTAAAGCATAAGAATTCATAAATAATGGAGGAAGATGTGAGCAGTAGGTAAGTACTCTGAACCCAGTAAGTAAAGCACATCAAAGAAACACTTACACATAAATGTATTATATTTACTGTTAAATACTTAGTGTAAACAATCACACATAGATATAATTTTCAATACTTTCAAAGGGTCACTTCTTAGTTGGTAGTTGCTGAACGCATACAATTGTTACAGGAGTTGGACAGTTAACGGTAATACTGCATACCCACAAAAACAGTAATTGTATTTGGTCTGCATACACAATCAGATAGTGAATTTTGGGGAGGAAAACTGTTGGTTAGTATTAATATAGTAGATCTTCAGGTTCTAGAGGCAGTTTCGCAGGGCACAGTAAGTCTTTTCAAGTCGAAAACACACCGATAGCTAAAAGGCAGTTCGTAGCAGCTTAAAGTCTTGCAAAGCAGAAGAAATCAAAAGTTCCTGTGGATACTTTCTAGGAAGTAAGATAGAAGGAGGCTGAACTAACGTTGGAGACCCTATTAAAGGACTCGCTGAAGGGACACTAGCAGCAGCTTGAGTCAGAGGTACGAGGGGATTACCTGGACACCTCTACCTGATTCCAGAAAGTCGCTCCAGAGCATTGGAGTGCATGTAATCAATACCTTTTCCCCCACAGTACCTTTGGTTGGAAGAAAATGTTCATGCTGGATGCTCCGCGATGTTGCAGCTCTGGACCTGACCTCCGGATTCCTTGATCTGATGACTGAAGGCAGGGCAATGGATGGGTTTCCTCAGCAGCAGTCTCGAGAGATGACCTGGGACACAGCTTTCAGCAACCTCTTGGTTCACTCTGCAGTTTTGGCGTCTTTTCTGCAGCACCAACAAAGGATGCTATTTGCCCGGTCAATCTTCTTCACTTCCTGAAGTCCTGCACTCTGATGAGGGGGTCTGGGCGGGTTTGATTGGATCTCTGAAGGGTCCTGGAGGGCTCAGCAAATATTTGGACGGATTCGGTCTTTCCCTGCCGATGCACTCGAAATGGGCAGCAGGTCTCTGGGTATTGGGGTTCTGCAGCTCTGGAAACTCACGGGACCTCAGGGATGGCTCAAGCCAAAGGGAAGAAGTTGTCCTCTACGGAGCTCCTCTGTGCACAGAAAACAGGGTCAGTACAGCAGTGGTCGCTTCACGGTGTTGCAAAGGGTCTGCAGGCGTCTCTGGTCGCCTTCATCTTCGGTTACTTCAACTTCCTGTGGTCGACTTCCTTTACACTCTAGACGCCTCACCTTTTATACAGTTCCAGCACACACTCCTCTGCAATTTCTCTCAGCAATTTACATAAAGGGGCGTTTAGCTGTCCAATCGGGACAGCCAGACCCCCAGTGGAAGCTAGTCCTATCCAGGCATTCTGGCAGACAAAGCACAAATGGGTCGAAAACTCCTCCCCACCCCCACTTCTTGCCTGGCCAGACACTCTGGAGCCTCCTAGGCGGGGGCACCCAAGGGGTCGAGCCAAAAGCAAAACACACACACTGACCTCCCCCTCCCACAATGGTAGAAGAAGGGCTAACAAAGAACAACCACGCTAGTAATGGCGAAAAAAGAAGGGGAGGCCTCAAGTTGGTACTTGGGTGCCACTATTGTGAACTACCGAGGCTATGAACACAGCCTGCGGTATAAAAATGACGCAATAGTTGGTAAAACACATCCACTGCCACCAGCCATAACTAGGAGATTGCGGATGTAACTAAAAAGTCACATGAGCAGAGAGAAGGGGGATACCTGGTATCCCTTTGGCATGCCACAGACAGTGATGTGTGCCAATCTCTCAGACTATAAGGTCTGTCATTTTACTGAGCCTTATCAGAAAAAAGAACATAAAATTCAAGACGCAAAAACGAAAATAGATAAGAACCAATGGAATTTCGAATGGCCTTACAATAAATTACTAGCACTTATTAGTCATTTAAACCCCCCACCGAGCGCCAGGACCTGATGGTCTGAGTAATGCAACTATGAAAACAAATCCAAAAACCTGGGCAAAACTTTGTGAACAGTTGTTAATGATAATAATTGCACCAAAACAAATTCCAACGACCTTGAAAGCTGCAATATTTCCGTTTTTCAAAAAAGGGGATAAGAAAACACCAAAAAACTCGTCCAATAGTGTTGTTAGATTCCATAGGAAAAATATTTCTTCAACGGAGATTGACAGAATGGATTAAGGCTACTAATAGGTATGACCCTAGGCAAACGGGATTCACCAGAGGTGTCGGAACGAGCATCAATTTATTTATCCTTAATCTGCTCAAATTAGAGACCTTGAGATCAAAGACCAAGGTAATAGCAGTATTTATAGACTACCAAATGGCCTTTGATAGTGTGCATCGTCAAAAAGTGTGGCAAAAACGTACAACACGGAAATGCCGACTAACATTCTAGAACCAATTACATTCATCAACTACCGTTTGCGATAGATTATCACGAACAGGTGCAGTACCTGAAGAAATCCCTACCTGGCATGGTTTGAAGCAAGGCTGGCCATTGGCAGCAACACTTTTTTTTATACATCAGACTTCGACCTAAACCAAAATGCCCTAATCACCAATCCACTGATTCTAAACGGGACTCTAATAAGGTGGTTAGTGTATGCAGACAACCTAGTAATGGTCGATAAAACACAAACTGGCATGCTAAAAAAAGTCAATGCCTTACAATGCTATGCAGAAGAAAATTACAACTATAAACCTTACAAAGTCTCAAGTGATAGGAAGAGGAAGGGTATCCACAGGTTGTGGACCCCTCGCGTCCCCTGCACACTCACTCAAGGTTACTGTCAATAGACAGACAATATGTATTGTTTTCTAGGGGAAAATTCTATGTAATGGTATAAATCAACATATTAAGGTAACGTTTTTTTCATGGCAAAGTTCAAAGAGTGATACTTTTACTAGTACAATGAATGTAAGGTCTGTTCTACAAAGAAGGAATTAAAAGTGATATTTCCACAACCATTCACTTAATATCAATGTTTATAACAATTTGTCTTCACTATGGTTTCTAGAAAACAAATATTTCTTAATTCACAAATATTATTCTGTTTGTAGTTATCCAGTTTCCCGTATTCACATAAATCAATTTACATCAACAAATAAATTGTACATAATACAGAATTGTGCACATATGTAACCGTCTCTGTTATTTTTCACAGTTAATGGTACATAACACACAGCACGTTTCGGGAAAACTCCCTTCATCAGGAGTGGGTATTAGGATTTCTCAAAGTCTATTAATGTCCATAGAACTTCTTCATTTTCTAAGCTTCACTGTTGCTGTTACAGGATATCTATAAGAGAAATCATAATTCTCTGAATGTATCATCTTCACATTACACAGCTACTTATCTATAAATGAGTCTACCATTCATTATAGAGTTTCCTACATCGCATTGGTGCCCCGAGGTTGTCTCTACTGTTGTAGTTAAAGCAGTTATTGCAGATAACTTTCCAGTTACTTCTCTAGGTAAGTATTTCACCTACAATTCAAAAATGCCTCTCCTTAATATAAGGGTATATTTAAACATGTTAGCTGGTTATATCATAATGGGGATATCAGAGAAACGTCCCTTAAACTTCTGTGTGTCTGGGACTCTTGCTAAGAAGCTTGTGTGACACGAATTCCAATGTTTCAGGATAGTATTTCCAAGAGCTATAGGAGGTAAATGAAAACCCTATGAGAGTTCTAGTTGCATAAGGAATGGGAATCCAGAGTGGATTCATGCATACATTATGGAAAAATAAATAGTGGCAGCTTACCTGCCAAATGAGAGCCATGGATTAGGAAGGGACCTTTGACAGAACGCTCAAAGCTCAGAGAAGTCTCCTAAACTGGAGAGACAAAGGGTGGTGGGAAATGGTAAATAAGTCTTGTGACAATGTATTGGGATTGAAGACTTCTAGATTTGCATCTAGCTACAAGGCTTACCTTCTGAGGATCGGTGAAAAGAACAACAGTAGGTCATTCGCGGGCATCAATTCAAAGGAAAACGCTCGTTTTCCATGGCTCCTGCTGTGAATGTAGCTTGCAAAAGAGAGCGCTAAAATGGCGTCTAGCTTCAGGTAATAATAGGTAATAATAAGCAGCACTCAGATACCTGAGGGTTCGTAGCGCTATATAAGTGCCAAATTATTATTATTATTATTATTATTATTATTATTATTATTATTATTATTGTTATCTCTGGAAAGAAGCAAGCAAATATTCAATGACAAACCTCCAAATTACAAAAGAAATGTTGATATGTAGATCGACTGAAGCAAAGAAAAAAGTACAGAGAAATGATTGGATACAGACAATGGGGGTCATTACGACCCTGGCGCTAAGGGATTACCGGTACCGGTAAGGGTACCAGTACCTGTAATCCCTTAGCGCCCAATTCCCATAACGGCGGCTGGAACCAGCCGTTATGGCAGGGACCCGCAAAGGGACCCTGGCAATAATTACGGTACCGCAATTTGCGGTACCGTAATTACTGCCTTTCTCCATTTCCATTATGCCCTATGGGGCAAAAATGGGAATGGGGAAGGGCCATGGTGAAATGGGGAAGTACCGCCCACCAACCTCGGAATGGGTTGGTGCTTCCCCATTTCACCATGGCAGACTTGTTACAATACCGGCAGCAACCATGGTGCTAATAGCGCCATGGTTTAGCGCCGGTGTTGTATAGAGGGCCAACATCAATTAACACTTAATTGTCAAAAGGACTGCAGAGTATTGAATCAAATGCCACAGTATTTGAACTTATTCAAGACGAGGGACATGTTTCTTCACCTACGTTTGAATCTATTACCGACGAGAGAAGTCCTTACAAAAATGCGACAAATTCATGAGAACTTAACCATTTTGTTGATTCTGTAGAAACCAAAACCAGATCGAAACCATTCAGTACAACATCATGGAATGCCCACCTCTAGGCAAAGAAAGAACAACATTTGCAGCTATGTTACCAGTAGAAGAGAAGCCACAAAACAGAGAAGAGTGATGGGCAACCCTGATCCTCGGCACTCATAATAGACTGACATTGAGAATTATTCAATTCTAGCTAGAAATAATAGAGAAAGCGGTAGAGAGTGAAACATAAAATATAACAATGGACTAAAATGATCTGCTGCTTGATGAACAATGCACTAGCTTTAGAATTAAAAATAGAAGGATGGCAATTTTAATTTCTATTTTTAATATGTATTTTATTTTTAGTATATATTCGAAAACGGGATACAATTTATTGTTAGAATAAAAAATGTAAAAGTTTATTGTATACGAATACATTAAAAAATTAAAATTAAAAAATAAGGTTTTTGGAGAGATACTAACTATCCTTTAGAACTGTAGTTACTTGAGGATAAAAAAGGAATCTGAAAGGAGGACCCTAAGGGTCCCCAGAAACACTGCCCATAAAGAGCTGTGTCCTGCAATAGTAAAATACAGATGCATTTAAGCGCTATGGAGCAGACAGGCTCCATAGTACAGGTAGAATACAAAGAATAGAGCTCCAAAAGACAGAGCCCATAAAAATGAATGAGTGGAAAAAGGCTCCACTCATTCAGGATTAAAGAAAAAGTTCCACAAGTCCAGCAAAACGTGCTGGGTTCTCACTAGGAGAGGGGATGAAGCATAAAAAGGTCAAGTCTCCCTAACACACACGAGTTTGGAAAGTGCTGCAAGACACAGTTAAGCAAAACAATAACCTGGAGCATGTCCCCATCTAAACTAAAAGCAACAACACCCAATGCACACACCAGTGTATTTCATTCACTTTTCAGTGCAGACGATGAGCCCCTTATTAAACCACCTCATTCTGCCTTAAAGAATGCTTCGGCCAACACTCCTGTACATCATAGTCTCTCTCTGGTCTCTAATATAAGTATAACATTCTTGCATTTTACTAGTCCTACTTTCCTTCGGTCCTGTCTATACTCTTGACGCCACTAGACTGTCCTTGATCCTTTACCTACTCAATTACAAATGTTGTTTCACTGCAGTGTAAAAATGGAAGAAAGACTCCCACAACTCACATGCATCTTAAACAAATTCAACATAGCAAATTGGCACTAAAACATTGAATTAAAAATGACTCGTAGACACAATTGAATACAAAATACTTTATAAAAAAAAAAGTCTAAAGGGGGCATGGCCTGGCGAGAGCCTGATGGAGTAATTATTGGTGAACCATTGCTCTACGATTCCTAGTAAGTAAGCCCACATTGAAACCTTCTATTTATTTACATGTGTTCTTTTTAGATTATTCGGTTTCTGTTCCAATTTTAGCACTGATGGTGGTGGATATGGTGGAGTCAGAAATGCAGATGCACAGAAAATAGTACAGTTCCCTTTGTACTGCATTTACAATCCAAAATATGTATGGATTTTCCAGTTGGACAAAAGATGGTACAATTGGAAAAATGTATGCTCTGAAGTCTAATCATGTTTTGTTGTCAATTGTACTGATTCTAATGTCTCATTTTTTGTCAGGTGTTGTTGCTTCAATGTTCTGGGTCGATGCAGAGTTGGGAAGTGACATATATTTGGATGGTAAGAAAACCAATGTTTAAACACTAGTGTGGGTTATTTTTACAGCCACTGTTTTATAATTTTTCACAAATGTATGTGTGTCCTAAAAAAATACATTCAGAAGAACTTATACCTCATTTGAATTGCAGCAACTCCCCTGCTAATCCTATGATCGCTGTGATTGGTGACCAGGGCCCTTATGTGTCCTTCAGGCCCTGGCTTCCCACACCCAATTGCATTCAACCTCCGTCTACACACATCACTTAATGGTCTTCGCCACTGTAGGCCTGCACTTACCCATTTATTTATTTTTATTTTCTACAGATAATGGCTAACTAGCACTTACTACTCTGGGCACTTGCACCTGCTGCTGACTCACAAGCATGGGCACCCCAGCACTTACCCGCTCCCCGTTGCCCCTCCTCTCTCTTCACTTGTACGCTCTGAATGCTCACAAGGCCTAGTAGGTTCATCTATATCTTCGAGTGTGTACATTGTTTTCTATACCATGTTCCCTCCCTGTTGCCCTGTGGGCACTTTGAAACACAATTTATTTGTTGTATAAGCCCCAAACAAATGACCTATAAATAAATAAAATAAATACATTTCCTCAGACATTCCCATTCAATAAGGAACTCCTTATTGCCCCTGCACAAGATCCCATTACAGATTCACGCTGAGCCAACGCACTTCTGAAGGGAAGAACAGAATTTAAACCGTGTGTAAGTGGTGGATATATTTTGGGTTTAGCCACAGACCCAGGAATGGAGTGAGTCTTGTTTACTCTTATAGACAACCCCTCCTCTTTAAAGCCAGAGCTAACTTTCTGTGTTGCAGAGCCACTGGTCGCACTTGATCCAGGGAACCAGAGTGTCCAGCAGTTGAGGGGAAACTTGGGGGTTCAATATAAGGGTAGCTCAAGTTGGAGCGCCCATCTTCATGGGGAACTCTCAAGCTATCATTTAAAGCTGTTGGGGTGGCACCAGAATTACTTGAGAAAGTGGTGGATTAGACTACTGCGCTCTCAAGGTTTTGGGGCACAGTCACATACTCTTAAAGTTTGTACATGTGGCCTAGACTGAGATGTGCATGTTTGTCAGGTATACAGTGGATCCAGGCACACAATGCTTTACCCTGTACTGAGTGAGACCCTTGCTAAATGAGAGGGAATGTAGATTGCCAAAGCGCCGTCGGCAACTTCATAAGACCATTACAACTCCATACTACATATCAGTTTTCCAGGTCAGGAAAAGAACGGTGTGCCCTACTCCTAAACGAGTTTCCTGTCCCATAACGAGAGTGCTTTGCCTACCAATCTCCCTGATTCGCCTCCTATTGCACGGATATTTGTTTTCTCTTAGTGGTTGTTCCCTGCAACTTACTTGTGATGTCTTGGTTCAACTCCTATGCGTTACCTTCTATACGTAGCCTGCCGCTTTTGATTCACTGCTGCTTCTTCCATGAACTGACTTTAATAATTGTTATAATCGACTTCTATCGGATTTTCCTCAGGCAGGTTGTTACTGGTTACTGTCACAGATGGCCTCACAAACACACACACACACACGCACACGCACACACAAACACACACACAAAGAAAATTAAAGGGATTTTATTAATATAATTGTGAAGGGCTCACGAATAGCCATCCCTCTCTCTCATCTCCCTCAAGAGGTTCCCTCACTAGTCCAGGCAATCCTCAAGATGGTCACTAGCGTTCAGTAACCCATATGTTTAATAACTGACTGGTCGTGATGGCCTAAGGGCAAACACCACTTCTCTCTCTCTCGTCCTGCGAACAATCTAGGTGAATCCTAGCTGAGGCCCGCGATAAAATGTGAAAAGAGGTGCATTCCAATCACCCAGATCTCAGAATGATAGTGGTATGAGGATAGTGGTGGAGTGGTATGTCGAGTGGGACAATGGTAGTGGTAGGAGGAGAGTAGTAGTCTTAGTGGGAGATTGGCCATGGTAGAAGGAGTAGTGGGAGGAGGGAAATAGTGGCTTGGTGGAAGGGAACTTGTTTAGTCTGGGAGAAGACTGAGCATGAAAGGGTGGAGGCGGGAGATGCGAGATATCGGAGGTATAAAAGAAGTGGTGGCCGGATATATTGGGGGATGAAAGTGTGAGAGCACAAAGGGAGAGGTCAGTGTGGGCCTGAGTGAGTTGGCCCGAGTTGAACTGAGCAAGTGCAGGCATAGCCCAACCCTCAGTACACTAACTACTAGATAGATTAGGGAGAGGTGGAAAGCCTCTGAGGGAATGTAGAGAACCAAAATCAAAATCACAGGTACCCACCAGTAGCATAAGACAGTGTAGACAGAAGGGGTTACCTGGTAGTAGCACTAAACAGGGATTACACACAACTGGGTTAGGGATTGGGGTGAAAAATAATGACCTCTCACGATTCTGGTGATTGATGAACACTTAAGCGATAGCAGACACATAACCAACGGCAACAGGAGATTTTGTCGCAAGTGATCCCCTTGGCCTCTGGATTCCGGTATCTTATATTCACAGGAATACATGGGTTTCAATGCAAGGGGTGGTCCAAGTATAGCAAGGACACACCTTTCAACTTTATTGATGACTGAGAACAAACTCTCATTATACGGTCTTTCGATGCCAGCTGCACTCGGTAGTGCTTGTTAGTGTTATCAGTAAAGCAGCATAGCGAAAACATTTCTTCAAGGTGAATATATTCTCCAGCATGGGGTCTGGCATGGATTCACATGCTCATGAATATTCCTCGTAGTCAGGCTGGGAATCCTTGATAAAAGAAAAACAGTTTCACTTTCACTTACAAAACTGTATTTTTCCTCCTAGCCAATCAATGTCTTCTGGGTCATATTGCCCCCAGCCAATGACAGTCTTCCCCCTAAGCCCCTCCTCTGGCAGCCATCTTCAGACTTTTACCGCACGTTTCAGTGTTGGGAGTCCTCGAGTTTTGCTCCATGAGCTATTTCTAGTTTCTTTTTTGTTTTTCGATGCAAAAAGTTTCTATTTTTGTCAGGAAAGGTGCCTGTGTGCTCCTCTCTCCATCTGCCAACAGCGGGTATCTGTTTGTCAGTGAATTTCAGAGCCTCTCAAGGGCGAGGATCGTCAAAGTTTCTTTGAAGTTTCCAGAAGGCCATCGGGCCATGACAGAGGAGAAGAAGGAAGGCAGATCCCTTTTCAAGCTCTGCACTAGATGTGCGCTACGGAACGTGTTTGTGGAGGATAAACACCTCCAATGGCTCTACTGTCTTGACCCGGACCACAAGGAAAGAGAGTGCGAGATCTGCTTCGGCTTCTTCAAGAAAACAATGAAAGATGGACCCAGTAGACTGGTGGTGTGGCTGAACGCCAAGGCCTCTTTCCCATGCCCCAAGCAGGATCATGCCTCACCCATGACCGGCGGGTTTGAGGAGCGGGCTTCTAAGTCGTTTGAGGGCGCCCCATCCGTGGGGGCCCAAGACAAGGCCAAGCACCGCAAGTCCGGTTCCATCAGGGTTGCAATGCGATTGTCAGGACACGATCTATGTCACCATCCGCCTCCATCACCATCCAGCGATTGAGCTCCCCCTCAAAGAGGAAATCGTCCAACCTGGCTAAACTGCTGGAAAAGCCAGAGCAGCTCAGGATGGAGCAGGTGGCCGACCTGCCCAAAAAGGCCCAGGTGACGCAGGAGAAATCTTCATCAACATTTGAACTGGTGGCGGCTGCTCTCTCGAAGGCAAAATGGGCTGAACCCGTGAAGGTAGCCCCTACTGCGCCCAGTGTGTCCCTGCCTCCAAGGCGGGAGGCCTCAGCTGGGGCTGTGGCAAAGCCTGCTGGCACGCCGGAAAAGAGGATGACGTCTCTGAGCCCGACCCAACCCCTCCGGGTGCAAAAATGGGGCAAAAAGGGGGCGGGGCGATGAAGTCCCAGGCCAGCCACAGGCTGTGCCCCAGGCCATGGAATTTTCATCCACAGACAACAAGGACCTGGAGTCCCTGCACATGGTCCACAAGGACATGGAAGAGGATGACGGTGGCAACAGCGACAAAGGCGCGGGGCCTAGTGTTCTGACCACGCCAGCTTTGCCGAGAGATGTATCCCTGGACATCCTATCGACCCTACACACTTTGGTATCAGAAATCCAGAAAAGGATGCCACAGGCCCCGTCCCTGCGGCCCCTGATCAGCCTCTGGCACAAAGAGGAAGCGCCCTCCAACGCCCCCGTATCAACCTCCACATCCGCATTGTGTGCCCTCCCCCCAGTAGACATGGGGACGGACATGGTCACAGCGGCGACGGACGACGACATTGTCACGGCAGGCAGATCTCTGCAACCGAGGGCATCCCCACTGGATGAGGTGGGGTGTTTCTTTCCATGGTCGCCAAAGTGTCTGAGCTTTTCCAGCTTAAGACCGAGGAAACCAAAAAGGAGGGTTTCCTGTACCAGAAGCCACCATCATGGCAGTACCCCTCCTGGACGACATGTGGGAGGCGGGCCTGGCCCTTTTGATGAATCCTTGCATGCCCCGGCCAAGCGGGAAAGTCTGGAGAATAAGTACTGGGTGCTGGAGTCCACACCCAGGTGCCTACGGTTGCAACCATCGGTGGACTCTGTAGTTTCAGCAACCACGGGGAACAGGTTGTCGAACTCTTCCCCGTTGACCTCAGTCCCTCTGGGCAGCGAGGGCAATAAGTTGGATGACATGGGGTGGAAGGTTATTTACACCCCAGCGTCAACCATAAAGGTGGTCAAAGTAATGGCCAGGTACAACAGGGAACTGTGGTACAAGCTGGGGCCGATTCTGGAGTTCCTTCCAGACGACAAAAGGATGGAGGCGATCACCCTCTTCCTCCGTCGTCAACGCTGGCTGAAGGCCACGAATTTCCGCGAGGCGGTCCAGGCAAGGGTACTGGACATGCCCTTCGACCGAGATAACCACTTTGGGAACGCCGTCGACAAGTCCTTGCATGCCATCAAGGCAGATACAGAGATGGCCCCTGCCCTGGGCACTCTCCAGCAACACTGCTCTTCCTTTCTTGCCTCCAGAGGAAAGTCGGGCAGGTAGACAAAAGGTTTCTCCTCGTCGTACCACCAGCCCTCCAGGACCACGACTCAGGATACCTACAGAGGCCGTTCCAAGGCCTACCGGGGAGGTGGTCCGCGCCATCGTCACCCTCAAGGCGGGGCGCCAGCGCCAAAGCAGGACTGAACCAGCCAATACATCGGGCCCCACCCATGCACCCCAGTGGGAGGCCGGCTGATGGTTTTCGTCAGCGAGTGGGAGAAGATCTCCAGTGACAGATGGGTGCTGGACGCTCTCGCCCACGGATATACCCTGATGTTGCTACGAAAAGGGGCGATAGAGCTGGTTCCTAGACGACTCCGGGGCTCCGGAGTCTATTCCAGATACTTTTCTGGTCAAAAAGGAAACCAGGGGCTGGAGGCCCATTCTAGACCTGCGGCGCCTCAACAAGTACATCAAATCCCCAAAATTCAGGATGGTCACCTGGCAGCACATGCTAGGCCAACTGGAGTAAGGAGACTTCTTGACATCGCTGGATAACGCCTACTTCCACGTCCCCATTCTTAGGGAGCACCGAAGGTTCCTACTCTTCGTAGTGTAGGGACGGCACTACCAGTTCAAGGCCCTTCCCTTTGGCCTGAAGTCGGCCCCAGGGTGTTCACGAAGTGCCTGGCACCATTGGCAGCCCATGTGCGTCTACGGGGGCTACACGTGTACCCATACCTCGATGACTGGCTGATCCAGGCCTGTTCGCGAGAGATAGCCATCGGACCCACAAAGACGACGGTCCAGCTGCTGACGGACCTGGGATTCAGCATCAATTATCCAAAGTCCTGCTTGACACAACGCAGAATGCACTGTTCCTAGGAGCCAGACTCAATACGGTTTCCTGCTTAGCGTCGCCCTCGGAGGAGAAAGTAGCGGCCATACTGGGGAAAGTGCAACTGCTGTTGGCTCTGAAGACCGCCACAGTGTGGACCATCAAGTAATTGCTCGGCATGGTATCGTCTTGCATCTACCTTATCCGGCTCTGCGGGTTACGGATGTGACCTCTTTAGGAGTTCCTGGACGCTCGCTGGATATAAGTGTCCGGAAGCTTTCCGGACGAGATCCCGCTCGACGAGGAGTATCATCAGGCGATAAGGTGGTGGGGCGTTAACTCCAACATCGCCTGGGGCACAGGGTTTCAAAATACTCCATTCCAGGAAACGGTCACCACGGACGCTTCCCTGGAGTGCTGGAGAGCCCACACCGAACGTATGCATGTCAGAGGCCTGTGGCTGCAGGGGGAGAAGATCTATGCATCAATATCTTGGAGCTACGGGCAGTGTTCCAGGCCCTGAAGTCATTCCTTGTGTCTCTGAAGGGCAAGGAATCTTCACGGACACCACCACTATGTTCTAAATCAGGAAGCAGGGGGGCACTTGATCCTCTGCACTCTCCAAAGAGGCGCAGGACTTGTGGCACTGGACCGTCAGACAAGAGATGTTCCTCGTCCCATTTCACCTGGTAGGATTCAAGAACACCATTGCTGACTCCCTCAGCAGGGAGTTGCACTTCTGCCACGAATGGGAACGTCGGCAGGACCAAGTGGACTGCATCTTCATCAAGTGGGAAACTGCTTTCCTTGTGGCCATCACCTCTGCCAGGGGGGTAGGTGAGATCCAGGCCCTATCCTGCAAACAGCCTTATCTGACTTTCCACGAGTCGAGGGTAGTGCTGCAGACGCACCCCTCTTTCATGCCAATGGTTCAGCCCGAATTCCACCTCAACGAACATTTGATGTTACCTGTGTTTTTTCTGGAGCCTTCATCACCGGCTGAAAGGGCCTTGCACTCATTGGATGTTGCTTGTGCTCTGAAGTTCTACGTGGCACGCACAAAGAGTTTTCAACTGTTCCTGAACTTTAGTCCTGTGAACCATGGGAAGGCCTTGTCCAAAGGCTTTTATCTCCAGGTGGCTCTCTGTCTGCATTACGCACTGTCATCAGTGGGCGAACTGACCGCTGCCCGGCCGGCCAAGAGCCCACTCCACCAAAGCGATTGCTGCGCCAACGGCGTTCCTGTCTAGTGTGCCCCTGCTCGACATCTGCAGGGCTGCTACGTGGAGGTCCATGCACACATTCACAAAGTTCTACTGTGGCGACAGGGATTCCAGAGAGGAGTCCAGAGTCGGCCAATCAGTGCTATGCAACCTGTTCGCTTGAGGTGAGTCTGTTCCAAAGGTAAGAGTTTTGCTTCTGTTGAGCTGTGCCACCTCCCGTGGTTGTGTAATGTTGTACTGCCATGTATTCTTTATTCATGAGCATGTGAATCCATGCCAGAACCCATGCGGGAGAAGGAACAAGTTACTTACCTGTAAGTATTGTTTTCCAGCATGGGTCTGGCATGGATTCACATGCAAACCCTCCCTCCTACCCCTCTGCGGCTCTTCTTGGTCATTCTGCCATTACCAGACCTGAAGATGGCTGACAGAGGAGGGGCTTAGGGGGAAGAGTGTCACTGGCTGTGGGCAGTATAACCCAGAGGACAGTGATTGGTTTAGAGGATACAATATAGTTTGGAAGTGAAAGTTAAAGTTTTTTCTTTTACCAAGGATTCCCGGCCTGATGACTGGGAATATTCATGAGCACGTGAATCCATGCCAGACCCATGCTGGAGGACAATAGTTACAGGTAAATAAGGGGGCGTGGATAGGCAGCCATGCTGTAGGAAGTGTTCCCTGTGGCTCCTCTAATCCGTTCACGATCGGATCCTGAGAAAAAAGGTTTACGTAAGCCTTTGAGTCTGTGCCTGCAGCGACGGTTGTAAGAAAGTGTCGGGCACAGTTGGGCATCTGCAGGGAATTTACAGTGCCCTAGTAATGGAGAACCGGCCGATTGAAGTCCGGGACCCTGCTCGGAGAAAAGAACAAGATGGCGACATACAACAAAGGGGAGTCTCCAGAGCGCAAGAAGCCCAAGTATGACCAGTCTCAATGAATGTGGGCTCCTAGAAATAGTATCTTGGTGAGATCATTACTAGAGCGGCGACAAAAGCAGAAGCGCTGTATGACCATTACGGCGCTGGGAGCAGAGGACTACACGGTATGCGCCGGGGCGGTTCGAGCACTCATTTGTGCAGTGACCCTGGAAGGCTGCTTGGAAGCGCTGGCATAGGTGTCGGGAGTGTAGCTCCCGTATATGGAGTTCGCGAACATCAGCAGGGCACACCGTGCTACCAGCATTGGCTGAATAAATGCTGAATTCCAGCGCAAAAGCGTGTTCGTGACTGGTGATAGCAGGACTTATCCAAAAGGTTGTTGAAGTAGAGACCGCAGATGAGGAGCATGCAGAAGGTTACAATCGGCGTAAAGAAAGTGCAGCAAAGAAACAAAGTCGCAAGACCAAAGGCTGGCGAGATCGAGGAATAACGAGACGCAGGCCGGTGATTGCAGAGCTGAAGGAGAAAAGGCTGCAACCCAACAACAACCTATGCTGAGACTACAGGAGGAAAGGAGACGCTGCAACGGATCAAGAAGAGTTGGGATTAACGACAAGAGGCCAACCAAGTGTATGGCTAGCTGCTTGTGTCTGAGGAGTGGCCCGAGACATAAAGAATCACGGAAGAGTGAAGTGAAAGGTGCAGCGCACAAATCCTCCATTGCAGGAACGGGTTATAAACTGCCACGAACGTTGAGCTCCAGCTGCCTGGGGTTAAGACCTGGTTGGGAAGCAAGTAGTGTGCCAGTGGATTCCAACGCTGGCCCCCAGTAGTGTGCCAGGTAGCAGTGCAGAGTTGTACAGATTGATATCCGTCCCAGCTCGAAACACACCGGATTGGATACATGGTGGCTACATGAGCTGCAGCCACTTTCAGGGATTAGCTGCACAGCCCCACACCAGCAAGACACAGGAATATAATAGAGGTCCACTAGAATCCGAAGCCCAGCGTTCCCAAGAGGAAGGTAGGACCCAAATGAACGCTTCGGGCCGCTGGGTGAATTAATCAATTTGGCGCATGAAGGAAGCACCTGTAAGGGCATAACAGACTGCCTTTGCTGGGGCCCGCAAAGCCTGTGCAACTGAGGAGGCAAGTAAACAAAGTGAGTGACCACTCAGTAGTGAGGTTCCTTAACAGGTACATAACTAAGGGCCCAAGCAACGCTATGAGAAGGACTCAACGCTGTAATATAACCACTGACATAGCAGGATCTCCCGATACAAAAATATATGGTTCACACGCTGTGAGCAATGCAGTGGGGTCGACCCGCCAGACGCAACCCAAGCTTGAGCGGAAATACAGGACATGCAAACTGGCGGGGAGGCACATGTGGTTTCCCTCCCATCCACAGGAGCATAGCACTGTAGAGTAAGTTGGAGCAATGGATTCACTGAAGTAAACTGGCAAGCAAACATTGAGGACCCCGAGCTATCAACCTGTAGCACACTGAAGGCCCTGCAGAGGGCAGAGAGTCCACAAGAAGAAACAGCATTCCATGACAAAGGAATTAAAGCCAACATACCATAGTATTATGCAACCATTAAATGCCACAGCGGACCAGGGGAATAAGGCCTAAAACGAGACACAGACAGTATACTGGATTATTGAAGCTGCCGGCTGAGAGGTTGAAAGGAGTACCTGGCAGGAGCCCTGGAGCGTGCAAACGTGCAGGCGGCGTGCACAAGGAGAAGCCCATCTGCAAGGGTGGGAAGATAAGTAGGGGCATCGTTTTGCCTGGGCTGCACGCTTGTGCGGAGGTGGACAGTGAAGCAAGGCAAGGCCAAGACATGGCACCCAAAACCCAGAAAAGCAAAGGGAAACCACTTCGATTGGAGGCATGTACTAAAACCGCACACCCAGCGGAAACCACTGCTCAAGCATCCTCAACACCTCAAGTGGACCAGTCGCTCGAGAAAGGTGATCAGCGGATCTTGGAGGCCATAGCATCTCTGAAGGAGGCTCTCGAGTCAAAAATGGATGCAAACAGCATAGATCTGAACTTGTTGAGGCAAGATGTGAGGTCACTTGCTGAGCGCACAGGAACACTTGAAAAGGAGATAGCAGTGAACTCTGGGGGCTTGAAGGACACTTCAAAAGAAGTCAGGGTACTAGAACAACAAGTGCGCAATGTGGAAGAAAGAGCCAAAGATGCTGAAGGAAGAGCCAGGCGGAACAATGTTAAAATGATTGGGCTCCTGGAAAGAGAAGAGGGATTGAACCCAACCAACTACATAGAAACTTTGCTACTACAGGAAATAGGTCCAGGAGCCCTCACTCAAGTCCTCGTGTTCGAAAGGGTGCACAGATCATTCTGGAGGACCACCGCCGGGTGCCCCGCAAAGGCCAATAATAGCTTGGATACTGAACTACCGAGATAGGGAAAAGATCTTTGAGCACTTCTGCAACGTCGGTACGATCCAACGTGCTTCTGCCATGATAACTGCATACCCGGATTATACCTTACAAGTGCAGAAACAATGGTTGAACTATTTATCAAGAGAAGACTGTGAGTGGCAAACCTAAAGTACATGCTGCTGTATCCTGCCAGACTGAATGTAATTCATAAAGGTCACACAATTTTTTTTGATAACCCTGAAGACGCATACAGATGTATGGACATGGAGAATTTACCAACCGGAACAGAGGCCGACGCGAGTGGAAAAGGGGGCTCACAAGGAGAGTACGAGAGCAATTAAGCGGCAGCGGACATCTGCAACTGCACGACTGGCCGATGGTATGACCAACAGTGAGATGCCTCAGGAATTAGATTTGCTAATACAGGGGCCAACAACATAGTGCCCATTTAAGACCGCACTGTGTAGGAAGGTCCTGCACCTCAGACTGGATTTGTTTTTTCGGATACTAGCAGTTACGTATCAGCCTACTTCGACTCATGTACCGGGAGAAGTCCCTGGGGAAGAGGCGAGAAGTGGGGAGGCCTGAGCACAAGGTATTCAGCTGGGCAGTTGTTGGGGGGTGAGGGGAGGAGAGTTGGGGTAGTTGGTTGGGACTTAGCCTATAGATCCACACTAAATATGCTGAACTTGCTCACTAGTCTGCTTGTGTGTCTTAGAAATTTTAAGTGCGATGGGGGAACTTAGAATTGCGTCCTGGAATGTAAGTGGCCTTAACAGTTATATTAAACGGAATAGAATTACGACTTGCCTAAGGCATCAGAAAATAGACATTGCTCTCCTACAGGAAACGCATCTCACTAAAGAGAAACATGTAGCCATGGCTAAGAAAGGGAGAGGCACAACACTAGGCTCGACATACTCTGCATATGCTAGGGGAGTGTTAATGTGGGTGGTACCGTCGGTACCCTTGAGAGTGCTCGAGACTTTCCAGGATAAAGAAGGCAGGTTGTTTGTATTGCGAGGATGGCTGGAACGCAGAGAAGTTTGTATTATCAATACATATGCACCATACCAAGAGATTGTGTCCTACTTCTGCACGCTATACCCAATAATAGGTCCACATATAAATGGCACACTGATATGGGGAGGAGATTTCAATTGTACGCTCAATCCTGCACTGGATAGATGCGACGACAAGTACACCCGCCCTGCCCCCTCGGCTAAAGCCCTGAACACACTGTTATAAGCATTCAAACACTTGTCTATTTGGAGGACATTGCACCCGCTGATCTGGGGATATTCACATTCCACTGCTTCCTAATGTCTGTATACCAGATTGGATTATATTTTTACGGGCGAAGATACGCTGGGGGAATTCAAAAAGATGGAATATAAAGCAAGGGTGTTGTCAGACCATGCTTCTCCACCCCCCCACACCCCCAAGGGCACGCATCCCGACATGGAGACTTAGAAGTGAGTCTCTGAGGGATGTAGTATTTCGGGAACAGCTGAGAGAAGGTGTGCGTGATTAGCAGTGTGGGATCAGCTGGTACCATATCGGAGGCCTTTAAAGTATTGATAAGGGGCACAGCAATTGCCGAGGCAAACAGAGTGCAGGCCGCAATAGAGAGTGGCGTACACAAAGCGGAAACCAAGTTAGAGGCCAGAAATGGTCAAGAGAGTCTACCCAGCAGTATGGCCCGAGAGGCCGTCGCCCTGTAGCAGGAGTGCTTCTATCACTGAGTGAGGTTGGGCAAGTTGAGTTATAGTAGATACGTGGAACGATAGCATGCTGAAGGAGATAAACCGGGACGTCTACTCACCTGGTTATAGAAAAGCGAAACAGAGAGAAGCATGATCTGAGGATTTGTAGCAAGGAATGGGGAGATCCGTGAGACACAACAGGACATAAATGAATGCTTTTATGATTTTTATAAAACATTGTATGATGAGACATCAGGAGCCCAAGAGTCGGATATAGTGGAAGCTTTGGAGTCAATAGACCTTCCAAAACTAGAGGTAGACAGGCTCGAAGCCCCCATAACCATTGAAGAGCTGGACCACACTATAAAAGGGTTACGATCAGTAAAGCTCTGGGTGCAGACGGACTACCCAGCGAGTTCTATAAAGAATTCATAACCGAGGTCACGCCCCCGTTATTGGCAATGCAAAACAAATCTATAGATAAAGGTATTTTGCCGCTGTCGTTACAGGGGTCAATTAGTGTCCCATTATTGAAGCCTAACAAACCCGAAATTTAATGCGGTTCTTATAGGCCCCTCTCGCTGCTTTATTAAGATGGCAAGATATTGACAGCTCTGATGGCTGAAAGGCTGAAGCCAGTAATTCACAAACTCATACACCCGGTTTCAGTCAGGTTATGTCCCAAATAGGAACATCACATGCAACTTCACCATTTTATTGATCATACACAGGGAGGCACCCAGCTCATGGCAGTAAGCTCTCTGGATGCCGTCAAAGCATTTGACTCGGTCCGATGGCCATGATTAGTAGCAGTGTTAAGACGTTTTGGCCCTACATATATAAAATGGGTGAAGCTGCTATACAGCAACCTTGTGGCACAAGTCAAAACAGGTACCACTATATCGGAACAATGGGGGTAGCCCCGTCTAGTGCACCATTGCACTAGACAGGGCTGCCCATGGTCCCCCATGCAATTTATATTAGCCTTGGAACCGCTAGCATTATACTTACGGAAAGAATATCATGATGCGGGTATCAACATACAGGGTATCGCACACCTGATCTCTCTGTATGCGGATGATATGCTTCTACCTCTCTGGTATTACAATAAACGCACAAGTCATGTTTATTCCCCTTTGCGGGGTACGTGGGAAGATCCCAGAGCGCATTGCCAGAGCTACAAATTAAATGGGAAACGGATACATTTAGATACCTGGGAGTAGACATTTTTCATGACCCGAAAGCTGAACATGTACAAAACACGATTCAGGCAGTGAATAAACTAGTGAAGTCCATGAACTTCTGGGCCAAGCTGCTGCTTTCATTAATGGGAAGGGCCGCGTTGTTGAAGATGGTGGTGCTTCCAAGGCTGCTCCATTTTTTCACCAACGTTCCATATAATCTACCTAAATCCTTCTTTAGGACTCTGAACACTATGTGCCGGAGTTCCCTATGGCGCAACTCTAGATGTAGAATGTCGCTGGAGAAATTGCATCGACCATTTGAACAGGTTGGGATAAGAGCACTGAATTTTGAGGTGTACTTTGTAGCGTGCCTGCTCCAATTTGTCACATATTGGTTGTCAGACGAACAGACCCAAGAGTTACTACAGCCAGCATGTGGCCCATTCTTTTTGAAAGAAATGGTGTGCACCACAGCAGTCCGAATTTCTAGCCCCCCACCGTTGTTGAGGTTAGGTAAGACGATGTGGCAAAGAGCCTGCCGCTTCCTATGCAAGGATGCACCTTATTTACCCCAGATCCCACTGTTGACACTAAAGTGTGAAGATGCACAACTTAGGTTAAATGTCAGGAAATACTGGGAACATAGTGGGGTGGCAATAGTTGGCGATATACTAAGAGAGTGGCGCCCGGTGCCCTTTGGTGCAGTTGCTGCAGAACTAGGAATACAGGAAGGGCAACATTTAATACACGCCTCATTCCTCCATACTATGAACCTAATATGGCCGGGATCGGATAGAGTTCTACTTGAAGACGAAACGATTGAAACACTATATGATATCGCAGAGGGGGGACAGGCAATATCCAGACTATACGAGTTACTAATAACAAGGCCAGAATTTAACCTAATACAGATTAAGTATAGCTAGGAAGCAGACTTGCAGGAGCAGCTGCCGGATGAGGCTTGGTCCAGGGCCATGGGGTATCACAAGAAAGTGTCCAGAAATGCGAAGCTACAGCTGATTCAATTATGTCACCCATAGAGCATACTTAACCCCAAAATAAATTGCTAAATTCAGCAAAGCAACATAACAATCTTGTCCAAAATGTGGCTTGATCAATGCAGACCTGGTGCATATGTTCTGGGCCTGCACAAAGATTCGCCAGTATTTGGAGGAAGTAGCCCAAATACTGACTAAGGGTGGCTTAACAACTGGTTTGGTTTCCCCCGCGGTGTGCTTGCTGGGAATATTCCCCAGACCAAAACATGCGAGACATATCTGCAAATTAAAGGACCTGGTGTACATTTTAGCAAAGCATAGGATAGCAATGAGCTGGAAAGCAAGCAACAGTCCAGCGATGAGCATGTGGCTGGGTGACCTCCCGAAGTGGTCATTGGCAGAGACTGCTGTGTGGCAGGAAGCATTCCGCGAGGCCAAGAGGAACAGAATATAGACTTGGAGGCCTGGAAACATATGTTGCAAGAACTGATTGCCCTGGTACAGGGGGACACCCAGACTCTGATAAACAGTTAAATACAATCCGCAGGGTAGCGATATGCGGAGAATGCAGGCAGGCTGACGCAAAGGACAAGTAGACATTGAAAGTAGTATAGAGCTGGGGGTTAGGGCGTGAGGTTTAATCAGACGCGAAGAAGAAAATGTATAACTTGTTGTGATTCACAAGTCTGTAAGTTTATATGTGGAAAGTTAATAAAAAACGGATAAAAAAAAATAGTTACAGGTAAGTAACTTGTTCCTTCCCTAACACTTCACACCCATTTTAAGGCAGGCAAGAGTCCTTGTAATATGACATCCACCTGCTAAAGCTGCCTTTCAGTAAAAGACGAGGGGAGAGAAAATGCTTAGCTATGCTAAAAAGAATATACATCAGAAGCATGAACAGTGAAGGTGAGCACTTTTATAAAGGTGACATGCACATTGCAGATTACCATTTACCTAATGCAAGCTAGAGGCAATGGTTTAAACATGGCATGAAGCAAAACGGAATATCCAGGTGTACAGTGATTTTTATTTTGATTGGGTTTCATAAATAAGTATGCCTTATTAATTATATTTCCTTCACAGGGGATACTAGGGGAGACGAGAGAGAGAGAGGGAGTGGGACGGCCATAAGGCCCAAAAATGCCATCGAACCCTTGAACTGCCTTTGAGACTCAGAGTGGTTTGTAGGTCATTGTTTTCATTTTTTTATATTTACATTTTTATTAGATTTACAATTGTAACTGATAAGATAAAACATATATCAGGAAAATAATAGTTCAACAAAAACAATACAAATATATATCACAAGATTCATTACATTAGGTTAATCCTCACTAAGCAAAATATAGAGGATAAAAAAAGACATTCTTAGGTTATCAGTTCTAGAAACCTACCCCAAATCCGGTCAAATAAGTACATTTTTTGTCTCTGAAAGGGATCATTCTCTCCATTCTGGCCACCTGTCTTCGGTCTGAAATCCATTCTGCAAACTTAGGTCTTTCCACATCTTTCCACTTCCTTGGAATAACTTTTTTTTGCAGAGTTAGATGGCCTGTAGAACCAACATCTTTGTGACAAAGGCTAGAAGGAAAGATATGTGGAAAGAGGGTCAAACTATCGGCAGAACTGCACCATTGCACATCATAGTTGAATATTGATTCCTGTAGTCAATACATTGTAGCAGCAGCCACTCAGGGGTGTGGAGGATGTCCTCCGTAACCATTTGGATCTATTATTGATACTTTGTAGCTGGAGCCGTCACCTCATCTGAGACAGTAGTTAAGATCCTGCATCCATGAGGCCATTGGAGTACGTATTGTGTATGCTATCAATAATTGTACTAGCCGAATTTTCTTGTTTTCTCCAAAACGCCACTGGTGATCTACTGTTTTAAAGAACTGTAATGCATGACAGTGCCACTTTAACAAAAACTGGTCCTAGAACACAACAGTGTGATGTACCACTTGGGAAACTTGCCGGGCACCAGTCATGTTATGCAATCGCTGAAACCCTAATGAATCACCCAGCATGAAGGACCACTTGAGGTGGACGCCAGGTAGAGGTAATGGGTCCCACACAGGGATTGCAGACAAGCAGTTTACCCCACCTCAGTGAAAACCAGCAGACCCCTACCAGGTGCAGGTTTAGTGAGCACATACAGCTGAAACAGATGCAAAAACCCAAAATGGAAACCTATCGAGACTAGCATCTGTAGCAGACATGTGAAGAGATCAGCATTTCCTTCTATCTGGGGATGGAAGACTTCCCCAGAAAAGGTAAATAACTGAAAATTGTGACGAATCCTAGGAGAAAAGAGCGAGAGGGCAGAGATCGCTTCCAGAAATGTTACATTGAGTCCTCTGGCTGGGTGTGACAATTCATCTCTAGCACCATGTCTATGCAACTCTATGTATGAGTCAGGGTTTTGCATATGCTTGTGTAATGTTCCATGCCAACAAAGGTCATTTGAATGCTAATTTCCGAGAGAAATCTTACTAGCTGAGCGTAGCTCCTGTCAAGCCTGTACATGTGTTTGTTTGTTGAGGTCAATGTGTTATTGAAAAGACTGACGGGTGGCAGAATTACTTTCATAGTACTCGTTGCTGAAGATCTGGACTGTTTTTAACTTTTAATGTAGAATTTAGTATCAACTATGTTGTGCAAATATGAACATTCCCCATCTGTCATTCACTGGCGGTATAGGATAGCATTCAGGCCAATCAAATTAATGTTTTACTGCATCACTTCGTTACCAGCCTCATATGTTGTAAATCACATACCGGGTCAGCTCATAGTGGCACGGTTTCACTACTGGACGCTGTGAAGCCTAAGAATGTGCACACATGTGGTAAAATGAATTCTTTCTGTTGATAATGATTTGTCTATGTAAAATATATATGTACCAAATAATTTTAAAATACCCATCATAATGGCATATTTGGCCAGTATGTCTAGAACATCACATTATATGTATTTTTCTTCACAGGCATTGTATCAGTTGTTGATGCAAAATATGGACTTCAGGTAGGACATGCTTTCCATTACTTGCCCAGATGATAAAGTAAATGGGATGCAGTGGAATTTGCATTTTTATTTCAAACTGCTTTATGGTTATGACATTTTCTCATCGTATTTGTATTTCCCTTTTCTGATTTGGTTGTATGCATTCTCAAAATTGAGTTCTGGTGCCTGCTTTTTGTGCATCTCTGGTAATAATGTAATTATTATTATTATTATGCTATTTATTAAGCAAAGAACTAGCTTCAAGAAGCAACGCAGTGCTTTAACGAGGTATACAACAATACAGAAACACAACGGAGCGCTTTACATAGGTATACAACAGTACAAATGCATACCGCGGTGCTTTTCTAAGGTGGCAACTGAATATATATACAGTGGGGGTGGGACACAGAGGGGCTCATTTATTCACCTGTTCCTTGGGGCCAATCTGATCTTGCTTTTCTCCTCTCGGTAGTGCCACAGAGTCAGGAAGTTTCCAGATCCCTGCTTAGCACTGCCCCCTTTCCTTTTGTAGCGTTCGATTTAATGCCTTCACTGTGGCTTTTAGTGACAGTGTAGCTGTTGCATAGTGGTGTTGTTACTTTATTTACTGTAGCAATGGTTCTTCAGACTCTTGTTCATGTTTCCATGTTTTTTGCGACATGGGCTAGTCTTTCTCTCGATGCATAGCAACTTCTATCTGCTGCAGTTCTTCCTGGTTATGGAGTCCTGCAATAAATGAAACAGAACACTGGCCAGAACAAGGCGCTTCAAGCATTGGGTGATCAATAGTGGTATCTTCCACTTCTAACAAGCCGTATGGAGCGGGATATAAGGGGACAGAGACTGGGGCCCTCCCAACTTCGTCACCCCACCTCTGGGGCAGGACTGGTTATAGTGAAAGCCCTGATAGGCCTCTAGACCATATTGAGAGGGGCACCAAGCGCCCATGACAGTCAAGTCCCTTCCCACATCACAGTCCCTAACCATGATGATCCAGATTTCTTGGCCACATTGTTTGACAAATGTCATGAATTTGTTAGCTATGAGATATTCATCAAGGGTGTTTTCAATACAACACCCGACGATTGTGTGGCTAGATCCTCTGCTGTAAATAAATCAGTCCCAGTGGAGCTGGTGCATCCTTGAGGCCCTGGATTATTAATGATCGGATTTGAGGTGCAACTTTCATGGCACAGCGAGAGACTACACTTTTAACTCCTTTTATATATAACACACTCACTGCTGGACCTTTCACTGGAATCGATGCGTGTCTCTAGAACCAGTAAGGATTGTAAGATTCTACCTAGACCAATTTGAAAACACTAGCCTCTTATTCTCTCATTGTCTCTACCTGGCATCAGACACTTTAACTGATGTAACATTCAAAAACATGCTTAAAGAAGATAAATACTTATTATTTCACATCAATGAGGTCATCTCGTTTTGCTCCTTGAAACACCATTTGCTGTATAGGCGCATTATAAAGTTCCAATACAAAAAGAGAAAATCGGACAGAATTCTTGCTCATTTCAGTACCTGTCGAACAGGGTTTATGAACCTTGTGGAAAGGGAAGCCAAATGTTGCTCTTGGAAAGAGGTGGCCCATAGATGTGGTGAAGGAGACTATCCTGTTTGACTAATATCCTGGACAATCAGACATTATAGAGGCTCACTCAAGTTTGAGGGTATATCTATCTCCCAGGCTGAAGGCTTCATTGTTCCAAATAAAATTGACTTATAGCTCTACAAATATTACCTTGCACTTTGCACTTCCAAGTCCAGCATCACCAACTCTCATCTCTAGACTTACCTAAAGAGACCTTAACTAGTGTGGCTGGATGATGAACAAAGGGTGACGCTCAATACTCCCATCACTATTTAGGAAATGATTGCGGCTAAACAAGAGCTCAAATCCAAAGGGCCTGGGCTAGATGCACCTTCAATGAATTCTATTCAAAATATGCCAAATGATTAGCCATTAAGCTCATCACTATATATCGAAAATCGTTACAAACTGGTGACTCAGACAGAACCTGAGGTGGCCAAGCCAAATATGCCACAGAGTGAGAAACTGTGGCTGCAAAGCAAGATAGGCAAGATAGTGAGAAGGAGTCAGAACAGGAGGTGACTTAACTCAAGCGAGCCACACTATAGAACACTATAGAACAGGTACTGCTTGAAGTAAAGTGTAAAGTAAAAAACCTGTTCAGAGCCAGGACGTAAGTTGACTCACTTTCACTCAAAGCTTCTAAATTGGACTTATGGAGAGAAAGTTTGAACAAGTTCCAACTATTTCCTAATGATATTTCATTATTTTGGCCTTCATAGTTGCAACCTTATTGATAATATGGGAGAGGATGGAGTTGTATGCATTTATAATATGGCTTGTGGAGGATCCATTGTCATGAGCCCTCAGCTCCAACTACTACTACTCCCACTACTACTCATTCAGCCTCCTTTAACCCTGTACCAGTCTCCTCACAGTCACACCTTACACAAGCATGCACACTTACACTACAGAACCACTATCACTCCTAAGCCAATGCCTCACTTGCTCCACAAATCTCTTCAGCGAACTGCCACTCTCTTCTTCTTCCTGCTGGTCACTTGGTCATCCTCCACTTCTGACCTTACCCTTAAGACCCACACTTCCGGCTTCCTGTTTAAATATCCCTATTTCTGTGAGGATTGGCCAACTCTCCCTAACCAATTGGGCCTTTTCTTCCCTTCCCCGTGCGTGTGTGTGCAGGGACGAGCCTTGAAAAGAGTGCTAAACCCGCCCACTTTATCCATGTGGGGCAATTGCGTAATGGACATCGCAGCGTAAGCAGTTCAATTCTGCAGCTGATATTTCAGCTTTTGTTTTTCTGTATCATTTGGGTACGTCCATGGAATAGACCCTGGTTCCCTCTTTTACTCTGGTGGTTTAGTGGGTTGCTGTGTGAAGTGTGACACTGCCAGCGGCCTCTGCCGGTCCCATCGAGTGGGACTCTCCACTGTAGCTGTGCGTGGCTGGTGTCTCTCTCTCTCTCTCTCTCTCTCTCTCTCTCTCTCTCTCTCTCTCTCTCTCTCTCTCTCTCTCTCTCTTTCTCTCTCTCACACTGGTGAGCGTGGTGCTCAAATCGGGTCTCTGCGGCACTGTGGCTGTTTGCTGGGTTCCATTCTGGTATTTTGGTATCGTGTTGCTTCTTTTTTGTTCCCTCTCGTCTGTGGGCTGGATGTTTCTATAAGTGAGAAATAACACTGGCCAGAATATGCATCAAGAGCAAAGCTGTAGACAAGGGTCTGCAAAGACTTACTGGCACAGGCAAAAAGGGACATTAATTGGGGCCCTCTCTGCGTCCAACATCCTCCTCATTAGGACTGGCTTTGGACTCCCCTCAGGGCTTCCCAGGGGGTTAGGGGTTCTCAACCCATGATGGTGAAGAATAAAATCTTTTAACCCGTAGAGTGACAAGGAACAACCCATGGATGCAGTGTGTAGTATCTTCATATAAAAACCTGGGATGTTGGAATATGGAATTCCAGTGAAGGTACAATGATTCTATGTAAAATGTGTGCACTTAGGGATGCTGCTGGAGGCTGTTGGCCAGGTAGCAGGATTTTCGAATGGCAGAATGCTCTGTTCATGTGTGAATTTGAAGGTTACTGAAAAAACACCATACCTATGTGCCAAATACTTCATTATAATGCTGGTGGGGGGGCCCCTGAATGAGGTGCCATCAAGGTATGGTATGGTAATGTTTATTTGTAAAGCGCCTATACACAAGGCAAGTATCAAATGTAATGGAGACTACCACTAGGAATAAACGGAAGTTGGCCCTACTAGCCTTGGACACGACAAAGGCATTTGATAAGGTTGATTGGGCCTTTATGCATTTAACCCTAGAGGCCTCCGATTTTGGACCCCGATTCAGGAGCATGATAGCCACGAATTACAATTCCCTGAACGCTTTACTCCAGGTCAATCGGGAACACTCATCCCCGAATTCCATCACCTCTGGTACACAACAGGGCTGCCCCCTCAACCCCCTTCTGTTTGCCCTCATTATGGAACTAATGGCACAACACATACGTACCCCAGACTCACCCCATAAGATATCTTTGTACACTGATGATGTACTACTGTCCATACTAACATTCAACCCTCCCTCAAGGTGCCCTTCCAGGAACTCTGAGCTTTTGACCAAATAGCAGGGTTTGAAATAAATTACGGAAAATCAGTGGCATTAGGGGTGGGACTGTCACCGCAGGACATCACTTCCCTTCAGTCGCTATGCCCTGGGACACCCAGCTACTCTTCCTCGATGTCGGAGAGGGCAGGAGCTCTTCCCAACCACACACTAGCTGCTGGAGCAGCTGTGTCCCGCTCCAGTGAATGAATCATCCGACCACGAAGGTCACCCTATCACGAGGGGAGCACCCTGATGTTCACCTGCACCGCATGCTTCTCTGTTTCCCTGCGACCACTGAAACCTGCAGCGGAGCATTATCGTGTTCAAAATTTTGTTTCGCGGGCTCGCCTGATTTGAAAATGGCCACCCGGCCTATATGCAACCATTTATCCATGGTTGTATATTGCGTTGCTTAGTAACAAGCTCTCTACATAATGCAATCCTATTTGCCGGCAGGCGGAAGACGGCTACAGACCTTCCGGCGAAGGCCCAGAGGAAAAGGCCCTGTTCCACCACAGCGCCAGCTATTCTTTGTCGACGTCGGAGAGGGCAGGAGCCCCTCCCAACCACACACTAGCTGCTGTAGCAGCTGTGTCCCGCGCCACGTCGTGCTCCAGTGAATGAATCATCCGACCACGAAGGACACCCTATCACGAGGTGAGCACCCTGATGTTCACCAGCACCGCGTGCTTCTCCGTGTCCCAGTGACCCCTGCAACCTGCAGCCGAGCATGATTGTGCTCACAATTTTGTTTCGCGCGCTCGCCTGATTGGAAAATGGTCGCCCGGCCTATACGCAACCATTTATCCATGGTTGTATATGGCATTGCTTAGCAACAAGCTCTCTACATACTGTGATCCTATTCGCTGGCATGCAGAAGCCGGCTACAGACCTTCCGGCGAAGGCCCAGAGGAAAAGGCCGTGTTCGCCTCAGGGCGCAACAGCTAACGGCAAAACTGTAACTCTTTCAACCGTCTCTTGCTGCCCACTGGACACTCTGTTGTTGTGTAGCCCAGTTCCACTACCTAACGTGACTAACACAACGTGTCGACTCTGCCCACCCTCTATGTTCTGCTCACCTATATCCGCATTATACCATTACCTAAGCCACAGGACCTTGTCTGCTACTTTTGCCATCACATAGCATTGTATTATACTACATGTATTCTGTCTTTGCATTGCATGTTACTTAGCCTGTCTATGCTCCGCGCTATGCTATTGTAGCCTTTACACCAGGCTACCTAAACCCAGCGCCGCCATTGTTATTATGCTCACCTGTATTTATTGTATTTGACAGATTTTCCTGCTCGTTGTGTCATGTTCTCCTTACCTATGCATCTTTACTAAGCTTCTCCTCCGCGCACTGTGCCTTGCTTGGTTGTCCCACCAATTCCACGCTAAACAATCTGCTTACATACTATGTTACGTCTAGATGGTCTATGAGGCCTATTACCCTGACTTGACCTGGCCTACACGCTTTGCTATTCCTCCTTGCCATGCATCTTGACTTGCACCTCACTTTGCTGTTTCCTTCTGAATTGTGATGTGCTGTGCCCAGCCTGCCTGCATTATACCTTATTGACTCCCCTGTGAATTGTTGCGCTGTGCCCAACCTGCCTGCATTATACCTTATTGACTCTCCTGTGAATTGTGTTGCGATGTGCCCAGCCTGCCTGCATGATACCTTTTTGACTCGCCTGTGAACGGTGCCCACCCTGCCTCTCATTGCACTAGCTCGTTCCAACCCACAGGCCTCTCTCAAGATACTCTCTACCTCCCCCCTGGCATCTTACTATGTCGAGCTGCATTACACCCTGCTGATCCACCTTGCACTGTGCTCGGCTGTGTCTAGCCTGCCTTTTCATCTACTAGCCTGCCCCAGCCTGGTCACCCATATCCACCTCTATCAGGACTACCCTCCAGATCATTAGGACTCATCATCTAGCCTGCTCTAAACATTGTAGGACTCTACACTAGCCTTGGCTCTCCGCAATTCCACCTAACGCAGACACCCTACCTGCCTCATGGCAGCCTTCCACAGAGTCACCCTTACCATGGCCTCCATACTCCCACTATTCCAATCCATCTTACCCACCAATTTCCTCCCGCCACTCCAAGCTGAAAGAAGCTTCATACCCGTACTCAACTCTCACCCCGTGGACACCTCCGCGAACCTACTCGGTCCCACTGAATGGATCCAACATTACACCACACCCCCCATACCACTGGTACACTGCCCAGTGAATATCAGGAATATGAGACTAGGATCTTGATTCATCACTCACACGACACAAATTAGGTTGCCTTCGCAAACTTCCAAACCTACCTCTAAATCTAAAATGTGCTTACCTACCTCTCATCCCTCAGTATCTACAGAGAAACTTAATCTGCCAACCTCCGCCGTTGGCCACAGTAGGGCAACATCACCTATTGCTTCACCAAGCTTGCGCGGGCCATGCCCTGTAGCAATGCCACCTACCATTAAAGGTGCGTTGATCAATGCATAGTCTCTAGTTGCCCATGCACCCAATATTGCAGACCTCATCGCCGAAAACGGCCTTGATTTCCTTGCCATCACAGAAACCTGGCTCCATCAGGCGACAGGACCCACACTCTCCCTAGCCCTCCGTGGGTTACACGGTTATCAGAGCCGACAGAAACTCAGGCAGAGGAGGAGGAGGCCTCGCCCTTATAGCAAGAACCCATCTGGGCCTCAGAGATACCACCCTCACCAGCCTACCCTCTGCTGAACGCCGATCAGTTAAATTCCCATTAACAGTCAAACTATCCTCATCCACCTCGTTTTCTGACCACCAGGCCCCATCTCCTCCTTTGAGGAAGACATCACAGGCCTCTTAACTTCCAATGTAAAACCAGGTTCCCAAATCATACTTCTTGGAGACCTTAACCTTGGGTTCCAGGACCCTAATGACACCAACGCTCTAGCTTTCGAAAACTCCTTATCCCAGCTCGGCTTCAAACATCGAATCACGGAGCCCACACACGCCAAGGGGCGCACCCTAGATTGGCTGTCTGACCTGAATTGCTCCACTAAAATTCTTCAGAATTAACCCATCGCCTGGACAGATCACCACTACATATCCTTTGCCATCCAGGGGACCAAACCCCTGATTGCTATCATTGCCCCCCCTTCCCTTTCCGGGAACACCTGCAACATAACACTGCCCAATTTACGCCCCGTAATCAACAACATCTTGGACGATACTAATTACAAAAACCTAGATCCCACTAACTTGGTCGACCTCTACAACAACACCTTAGAGTCAACCTTGAACAGTATCGCTCCACTCAAACAAAAAAAAGCCAAAGCAATCGCCCACCTCAATAACTGGTTCACACCAGAACTAAAAATCCTGAGGAACAAAAAAAGAGTAGCAGAATCTGCTTGGCGTAAAGCGCCCACCATGCACAAGGCACTGTTCACCACAGCAAGGCCCTCCTACTTATCTGCCATCCTCACCACCAAAATATAAAACTATAACAAAATCCTTAACGCTAAATCTAGGACCAAGGAGCTATTCAGCATCCTAAGGGAACTGGAATCCCCAGAACTGCCATCAGTGGACTGCACAAAGGATGCTGCCTGGTGTACCAAAATACCACAAGCCCTAACAGACAAAATAGCTTTGCTCCAAACCAAAATAGAAGCCAAAAAGAAAGAGCCTATTGAGCAGCTCATCTGATCTGACAAACACTCTCTCGAGCTTCAACTCCCTCAATTTACATTCTCCCCGGTCACGCCCAAGGAAGTGGAAGACTTCATCAGAGGTCTTAAAACTTCAAGATGCAAAGGAGACATGTGCCCGACTCCTATAATCAAGGAATACGCTAAAGAACTGTCTCCATTTATCGCCACAATGATAAACTCCTCTTTCAACGCCAGTCTCGTCTCCAACAACCTGAAGGAGGCTTAGGTCATGCCGCTCCTAAAAAAAAAATGTAGACCCGAACATACCAACAAACTATAGGCCAATCACAACCGTCCCCTTCCTCTTAAATATCCTGTACAGAGTTGCAATCCAGGAACACCTGGAGGACACTAATTTACTTGGTCTCCGACAATCTGGTTTTCGGGCCCAGGCATGGCACCGAGACCGCCCTCCTGGACCTGAAAATACAGATGGATGAGGCGAGAGATAAGGCAAACTGGCCATTCTCCTCTTGTTAGAGCTCTCGGCTGCATTTGATCTTGTTGATCACCAGATTCTTACTGAACATTTAACCAGTGCAGCGGCCTTCTCTACCAAAGCATCCAATTAGATTAAATCATTCTTATCCAACCGCACCACCAGGGTCTTCTTGCCCTCTGCCTCAGCAGCCCCGATCCCCATCTACTGTGGGGTGCCCCAAGGCTCTTGCGTATCACCAACGCTATACAACATATTCACGAAGCTCCTCTTCGACCGTCTTGACAACATGGGTGTCATCTACATGAACTATGCAGATGACACCCAGGTTCTCATCAAGTTGTCAGGAAGCTACGATGATGACTCTAAACTAATTAACAATATCTACTTGGAAATACAGGCATGGATGGCTGCTTACAGCCTCTGCCTCAATGATGAAAAAACAGAGCTCCTGATTGTCGGCATCCAGGCTCGCCTTAACAAGCTCGACCAGTGGTATATGTCCTTCAACATCGATGAGAACCCGATCAAAGTTGTGAAGGAGATAAAAACCCTAGGTGATTACCTCGACTCTACCCTATCCCTAAAGAAAGAAGTGGGCTCCATGGTCTCATCAACAGCCTACACAAACAAGCTAATCAATGCCTGTAAATCATACCTATCCCCCACTAGTTGCATGACACTAGCCAGAGCTCCAGCACTCTCTAAATTAGATAACTGCAACACGCTCTTCTTAGGAACCTCTGAGCAGAATCTCAACATACTCCAAGTCTTACAAAATAACTCCTTAAGAGCTGCACTAAACATTCCTAGATCCAGCCATATTTCCAGCCACAGACAGAAATCTAACTGACTCCAAGTGCGCGATAGAATCTCACTTCGCACTCTGGCAATCACCCATAAGTGTACTTCCAACTCAGCACCTAAATATCTTTCAGACGAGTTCTCTATATACCAATTGGCCCGACCCACCAGATCCCCCCAAGCACACCTTCTCTCAGTTCCCAGGTTCAACCTAAAAACTGCAGGTGTGGCCAGCTTCCCCGTACAAGCCGCTTACTACTGGAACTTCCTACCTCCCACCATTAGAATGGAGCCTTCCTTCAACGCCTTCAAAAGCAGAGTTAAATTCTGGCTCACTGATAAGTTTAATAACTGAAGCCTCTGGCTGCCAGGGGATCTTTATTATATCTTCATTGTTCTGTTGGTGCTCCGATGGTCATGTCCTAAACTGTATTTATCTGAAGGTCAGACCTCTCTGTAGCCCCGGTCGACCTACCTGCTGATTTCCCTTGTTTGCCTAGTTATGCAAGTATGTTTCTTGCATCATGTTAAGTTTCCCAGTGCCCAGTTACCTCAGGGTTAGGTGCGCGATACAAATAATAAACAAACACATAAAAAAATACACCCCATCTATTGAATACTTGGGGGGGGTCCAGCTCATGGCCTCCCCAACAGATCTTTTTACGGCCAACTTTCCCCCCCTTATGAAATCACTAGAAAAGGACTTAGAAAGATGGGCAGGCCAGGAAATGTATTTAATGGGTGAATCACAGCAGTGAAAATGAACTTAGTCCCCCACCTGCTTTACTTTTGCTCATCCCTCCCAGTGGAAATTCCCAAAATAGTATTGGACCGTCTGCAATGCAAACTCCTGGAATTTATATGGCGGGGCAAGAAATCTATGATCCCTTAGAGGGTCATGATTGGCGATTCCCGGGTTGGAGGGCTGGGAGTCCCCAAAATAGTTAAATATGCAGAGGCAGCAAAGCTCTCGCATTTGTCCACATGGCTGTCTACCGCTCCCCCGCCGGAATGGTTGTAGATCGAGCAGTCCAAACCACTCTTTCCTTGTGATTCCTACCTTTCACCCCCCCATACAATACGAAAACAATGGCAGAACCTGCTTTCGTCAACAAAGAATACTCTGAAGGCATTGGACGAAGCGCTAAGGTGAAAAAAGATCCCAAGAGGTATGGGCCCACTGTCTTCGGCAACCTTGCCTTTACACAGAGCATGAAGCCAGGAGCCTTTGGGAATTGGAGGAAAGGAGGATTATGTATATTAAGACAGCTATTCGAAGGGGGCCGACCCCGCTGATTTGAAGAATGCAAAAAGGATTTCCATCTTTCGGAGATGGACAGGTTTCCATACACCCAGGTACGCCACTGGATCACACACCCAGAGGTTAGACGGGAGGCTACTTGAACGTTGATCCCCCTAGAACTGATCATTTGGGAGGGTTTGGGCACAGTGGGGTCTCGAAACTGTATAAACCTCTGCGAGAGGACTTGTTGATCTACCGTCACCCGGACTACATGGCCCGATGGGAAACAGACTTAGGCTTCCAATTGGAAGACGAAGAATGGCTAGATATCTGGGCTAGAAGTCATTCCTCATCCCGATGTGTGACCACAATGAGTGTGCGCTGAAACTCTTATTCTGCTGGTACTATCCCCCAGCACAAATACATCACTTCCAGGCTGTGATTTCCACCTCTTGCTGGCGGAACTGTGGGGCGCGAGGCTTCCATATGTGGTCGGATTGTCCCCTGATTCGCTCCTTCTGGGAAACCATTGTGAGACTCTACACGTGTCGAGAACGCTGCAGAATACCGGTGCGTTGGCCCAGAGCCATTGGGCAGCCAGGGGGCGTACCGACAAGTGTGTAACCCAATAACTGAATGAAGAACATTTGAATACCGACCAAACAAAGTGCAACAGCAATACTTGGAAAATTCCCCATATGTGAAATGCCCATGTGGGGAAAGCGGGACCAAGTGTTAACCTAAGCTAATAAATGCAGATAATAAAATGAAAACGAAAAAACTTGAACGAGTAACTATATGTGAAATGTCAATGGTGGGAAAGTTGGAACAAGCATCCTAAGCAAACAAATGAAAATACAGTAAAGAAACACAACTGTGATATGTTTTAAAGGACACTGAAAGTTATGAGAAGTCCTGGTGAAAGGAGTGTACCAGGCAGTTGACATTTAAAAAGGGAAAGGATACCAATGTCAGGATTCCATGGGTTTCCAGATTTCCAGTGAGACATTACAGTAGAAAAACTTCATTAAGAAGATTTAAGTAAACATTTGTTTTTAGTCTTTCTCATCTTATATATAAGTAGGAGAATTGTTGGAGTGATGTTTGTGTTTAAATGCAGGATTTTAATATGCCAATTTCTAAATAAGTTTCCTTAATGATATATATATATACAGGAAGTTCCAATTTCCCCAAACCAAGATGGAGGTTCAGTTCAACACTAATGATTGGAGGAGAAGTATTGTGAGGTAGTTTGGAACATTTTCCAACGTTCTAAACTGCCTTTCATTCGAGTTTCCTTAGAGGAAGGTTGCAGTTTTTGTAGCTCTGGTGATATTCAGTATATATAGTTTAGTATTCTTTTTAAAGAATATCTAGAGTGAAGAGATTACAGAAAAGTCTTCAAAGAAGAAGTCATCATTTTAACAAGGACACTTACATATTTACAGATGAAGCAAGCTAAGTGTTGGAAGTTAAATGTTCATAATTTTTAATTAATTCAAGAAGAAGTTATTTTTTCTAAGAACAATTTAAGAAAAAACTGTTTATCTGCATTTATAAGGAACGTTAATCTGTGCTCAACTGTCCACGTAATTTTAAAATCTGTACGAGCGTTGCGTTTCATTTTTTTTTTTTGACGTGGCTGCATGTACAATTCACTATTGAAATAGAGTTAGTTTAGTTTCTGTTGTTAGTTCTTGATAATTGTGAGTGCTGTATTACCATTTATTTAGTTTTATTATTTGTGAAAGTTTTACTCGTTAATTTGCTTTGTAGTGAAGTTATTTTTTCTTTTGCTCGCGCTACTGCGCAGTTGAACTTGTAGCTAGAGTAAAGGACCCGCTGGCGTGAGTTGCGTGCATTCAGTTTTCTGAATCCTTTATTTCCAGGTTGCGCAGTGCGTATTAGTGTACTTAACGGTTTGGTTATTGGCGAGGTTTTATTGATGTGTGCGCTGTTCCATTAGAGTTGCGGCTTGTCGTGACTTGTAGTTCGTTTCTTTTAGTATTTGCGGTTCCATTTAATTCCAAACTGATTCGCGGGCTTCAGTTCTTATTCGTCCTGTATGCGCGTAGCGTCGCATGCACCATATCTGCAGCAACTCATCTTCCAGAGTACAGAGTCAGTTATTTTTCTGCAGAGCATCAAACAGGAAAGTGAAAAGACACTCGAGACTTGAAAATTATTAATTATACTTCTTCCTCAGTAAACTTTAGAAACTTTGATCTTCAAGCAATTCAATTCAGTGTTCAGCAAGTATAGAGCCAAGAGAAAACTCAAGAATTTCAATACAAAGGAAAATAAAGAATACTATATAAAAATATATCTAGAAGAAATTTAGAAGAGTATATTTATCAATATTGATGCTATTTATGCCTATCAGCAATCAAGCATAGGCAGCAGGTATTGTTCATAAGTTAAAATCTAGCATTAGTAATAGAAGACAACACATTTTGAATAGAGTAAGTTTTAACCCGTGTGTTCTTGTGTTTAGATTTTCACAGACACCACATCACACTGATGAATCATCAATCAATCCAGCTCCAGTGAAGTAATCATCTAGCAGTGTCTAACTTACTTGGGAGCCAGTGTCTGAAAGCCAGTGAAGATCTGCAGTTGTTATTTTCTCCTCCATTCCCCTTTCCCCTTGGGTTTGCCAGCTTAGTAGTTTTATCTACTAAGAGATTATTGAGACGGCATTCTTTGGGGGTCTGGTGGGTCAGCATCACTCCTGCAGGAAGATTCAAGACTGGATCTTGAGAACCAAGCAGAGAAGTACACCAGGGGATTTGCAAGACCCCAAAGAAGGATTCCTGGGAGGGAAGTATACCAGGCAATCCACTAAGAGAATAGAAAGTTACAAGACAGTGTGGGGACAAGATACCTGGCATGGGAGTGTACCAGGGGATCTGACAAACCCATAAAAGGAAACCTTGCAGGCTAGTCCACCCGAACTGTAAAAATGAAGGTTTGTGTGAAGAGATACTTTTGCCATCCTCTCTGAACATCAATGAACTGTTGTTTGAAAAAGACAAGTTCACTGTTCTACCAAAAAAGATCCAGGGGAAGGCAATCGCCCTCTGGAATCAAGGAATTCTCCTTCGAAAAGACTTTTCTGTTTGATTTACTCATTTGCTTTTGATCAAGAAAACTTTTTGCCAATTATAGGTCTGACATTTCCTTACACCCTTAGTTGTTAGTTTTAAAAAATATATATTTTTATTGGTAAAACGGTTGGAGCATAAAAAGAAACCACCTCTGTCCTATTATCGAGGCCATAAAACATAAGTTAGAGTAAGCGACATACATCAATAGAAGCAGTACAATACTGGCAGCAGTAATGTTATAAGGGTCCAGTGAATGTCTCACCATTGGCAAGTTGAGCATAGTTTATTAGACTGAACAATGTCTCCATCACTCGTGTGGCATTTTTTGAGCAAGTGTAAAAAGACCGGTTTGGGAGAACGCAAATCCATTATAGGTTGGTTATTGCTATTTTCAAGGTTTTAAGAGTTATGTGAACTCGCCGTCTGTACAAGAATTATGTGGGGATACTTAACCCAAGAGCGTTTTTGAACTATTAATGATCTGAAAGCATTGAAAAATGATTGCCTCCAAGTCAAGAAATTAGCAGGTTGGTACCCAGAGAGGGTTTATGCAAGTGCCATAAAAAATGTTTATATCTACTAACAGGAGCTTAATGCAATCATTTGAACCTATCTCCAATCCAACCATGTTTGGAGAATCTAAGCTCGAATCACGTCGGGTCCAGCAAGTGCCCTAGGTCATTTATACATTGACCAGTATTAGTTGAATGAAACAATTAAACATTTTTAAGTAAGTGGAAATACCTGTCAATCAATTGCCATTTTAAACAATTACCCAGTAGAAGTAGAATGCAATAACTAGAACCTGCCTTTACTCCATAAATGACTGAAGATTTCAACTGCAATTATGCAGTCCGTTGTTAATAGAGGGTTTATGCTAGTGTTCAAGCCAATTTATAGTTTCTCCAGCGCCAGTAGAATAAAAGGATTAAAATATGCTATTACTCCAACAAAGGTTGGAGAATTCAAACTCAATTTTATAGCCCAATAATAAAGTGGGACTCCTAGATATGTAATTTTTGAGACACCAATGTCTCTTGGCCGAAATTATTGTATTGGTAGAACGTTGGTTGGATTCAGCAAGGTGTGATTGTGGAATTTTTTTACTGCACTTAGCAGTCTCATATATTTGAAACAGGCCGTTTTATTTTTCAACATGCTCGCCTGTGGGACTAGTGTCTCTGACCCCCACGCGAGATTGAGCAAATGCAGTGGAATGGTGTCCCTACTTGGCACATGCGTGGGTAATAGTATTGAGGGAGACTAGTGTCTCACCTTAACGCATGCACAGGGTTTCAGTTATCAGAGTACAGCACACATGCGCAGCCCAGGAGGTTTTTTAATTAAGGTCAATGTCTGCTCCGGCTCCATTGCGCAGAGCAGCAATCGTGATACACGGACAGCACTATTTGGAGTGCCATATAGGTAAGGAACTGCTGTGGTACATTATTTAATTTATTTATCTTGGATTACCACCATTATTTGGTTAGAAAAGAAATGGGTTACTTACTTACAGCAAATTCAGTCTGGGAAATGTGTACTTTAATTTTCAGGTCAGGAAGAGTGCATTAGCATTTCTCCAGCATGGGGTCTGGCATGGATTCACATGCTCATGAATATTCCCCGTCGTCAGGCTGGGAATCCTCGGTAAAGAAAAAATCAGTATCAATTTAATTTCTGATCTGTCTTTCTCAGTAGTAACCAATCACTGGTCTCTGGGTCATACTGCCCCTCAGCCAATGAATGCCCTCTCCCTAAGCCCCGCCTCTGGCAGCCATCTTCAGATTTTTACCACACGCTCAAGTGTTGGGAGTCCTCGTGTTTAGCTCTCGAGCTTTTGCTGCGTTTTCGCGCTTTTTTCAAAGAGAATTTCTCATTTTCCGGTCAAATAGAGCCTCAAGCTCCACCGTCTCTACATCCGATTAACGGGTATCCGTGTCAGATTTTTTTCTACGCCCCTCAAGGGTGAAGATTTCATCGAGTTATGCTTCTTGCAGGATTCCAGAAGTTTCTGCCGAGGAGAAAGGAAGCTCGACGCCCAGAAAGCTGTTCAGGGTTTGCCCTGGATGCCAGCTACAGCATGTGTTCAAGGAGGACGAGCATTCGAAATGTCTCTACTGCCTTCATGAGGACAAAACGCACGTGGAGAAGGACTGTGCGTTTTGCAGGAACATTTCGGAACGGACCATCAGGGACCGACACCTTTGTCTCTCCAACTGGCTGGAAGGAAGGAGTCCGTCAGGTGAGAAGAATGAGAAGAAGTCCGAGCAGTCTTCTAAGTCCTGTCAGGGCGCCCCGGCGACGGGAACCCAACAGAAGGCAAAGCACCGCGAGTTCGCAGGCACCGGGAGCGCCGAACGGTCGGGCTCTTCGGCTGCCATGCAGGGCGCGCCTTCCCCGGCACCATCAACCACGAGCCAACGCTCTGGTTCGGGGAAGAGGAAATCTGACAACCCGGGTAAGCCTCTGGAGAGGCCCCGGTCGATCTCGAAGGATTCGGCCGAGGGGGAGCGAGATGGTGACCCTCCCCCCAAGGTGAAGGCCTCAAGCTCGCCTAAGGCGGTTAAGGCCTTGATTCACTCGGCCAAGGCCTCTAAAGAGGGAGTCGCGGCGGCCCTGGCGCAGCCTGTGAAGGCTACACCAGTGGAGGCGACCTCGGGGGCCCAGCGTCTCCCTGCCTCCGCGGAGGGAAGCCTCTTTCAGACCCATTGAAAAGACCCCTGTGATGATCCCGGCGGAAAAAGAGGGGGGGCGGTGGCCATTGTGGACACGGACACAACGTCTGAGGAGGAGCTGGCAGAAGTCCTAGAGGGTCTCGACGAGGCCATCGAAGAGGCCCATCCCCACGGGAGGGACCCCGACGAGGGGGGTGACGAGAGTGACGGCAGCACCGGCGAGGGTCCTAGTCAGCCATCGCTTCCGGAGCCGCAGGATAGCTCGGCGGCCATTTTGTTGGCAATACAATCCTTATGTTCGGAGATAAGGACGAGATTGCCCTTACCACTGACAGAAGACCCGGTACCAGGTCCGACGGAGGAACCACAGCCGGTCCCGGTGGGAAGCCCCCCGAACAAGAGAAGACGGATCCATCCAGCCCCGCCTTCTCAGCCCTCGCAGCCTGCTCGTCCTTTACCCACGTCCCCCGTCCCTGGGGATGACACGGGAACAGACACGGCCACGACGGGTACCGACGACGGCGGTGACGACGGAACGGAGCTCCTATCACAAGCCCGGGCCTCCCCGTCTGATCAGATCAGATCTTTCCATGCAATGATCGCCAGGGCATCCAAGCTTTTTCAGCTCTGCCCCGAAGAGAAGAAGAAGGAAGGTTTCCTTTACCAACGGCGTGAGGCCAGGAGGAAGTCGGTCCTCGCTGTGCCTCTGCTGGATGACATCTGGGACGAGGGTCTCACCCTTCTCAAGAACACGTCTACGACACCTGCCAAGAAGGATCGGTACGAGAAGAAGTACCGGGTCCCCGTCGTGGCCCCTTTGTGCCTTAGGGCACAACCTACCCCGGACTCTGTCGTCTCAGCGGCGGCCACGAAGAAAGCGGGTGGGGCATCGGTCTCAACGTCAACTTCCCCGCCGGACGGCGAAGGGAAGAAGCTGGACGCAATGGGACGACGGGTTATCTCGTCGGCGGCAACAACGATTAAGGCAGCCAACGCCCTCGCGATCGTGGCCCGCTACGACAGGGAGTTATGGTACAAGATCGCCGCCCTGTTGGACCTCCTACCGGAAGACAAGAGAGCCTAGGCCCTGGAGATCGTGCAAGAATGTGAAGTGGCGTCGGACCATGCCATTAAGGTGGCAACGGACATTGCCGACACCGGTTTCCGCCAGCTAGGCAACAGCATTTGCCTTAGATGACGAGGTTGGCTCAAGGCGACGGATTTCTGCCAGGATGTACAAGCCAAAGTGCTGGACATGCCGTTCGACGGGAACAACCTGTTTGGGAAAACGGTGGATGAGTCCCTCCAAGCCATCAAGGCGGACACAGAGACTGCTAGGGCCCTAGGAATTCTCTGGCAACGGAGGCCATCCTTTCGGAGCACCGGAGGCAAGCAGGGTGCCTCCAAGGGATTCGGTGGGGGCTCCTCTACGTACCGCCAAGCAGGAAGCCTATAGAGGACGAGGCAAGTCAGGGGGGCGCCGCCGTCGTCGCCAGGGAGGCCAAGGCGCAAGGCGTCCTCCAAGCAAGATTGAACCGACAGCGGGGTCGGGCCCCCACCGAAGCACCCCGGTGGGAGGCCGGCTGGCAAAGTTCGTCAGCGTGTGGGAGTCCATCTCCACCGACTTTTGGGTGTTGGACACCATGACCCAGGGGCACGCCCTCGAATTTCTAAAAAAAGTGCCCCCGCATTCCACCCGTGGTCAGGAAGGAAAATCACATCCCTCAACTACTTTTGGAGGTGAGGGCGTTGCTCAGAAAAGGTGCCATCGAGCTCATCCCGAAGAGGCTCCGGGGCTCCGGAGTATACTCAAGGTATTTCCTAGTAAAAAAGAAGACCGGAAGATGGCGACCCATCCTGGACCTGCGACGGCTGAACAAGTACATCAAGGCACAGAAGTTCTGGATGGTCACCCTCCAGCACGTGCTGGGACAACTGGAGGAGGGCGATTTCCTGTCGTCGTTGGATTTGGAGGATGTGTACTTCCACATCCCCATTCTGAAAGGTTACCGAAAGTTCCTCAGGTTCGTGGTCCAAGGACGGCACTACCAGTTCAAGGCCCTCCCGTTCGGATTAAAGTCGGCATCCATGGTGTTCACCAAGTGCCTCGCACCGGTGGCGGCGCGGCTGCGCCTGCAGGGGATCCACGTCTACCCCTACCTGGACGACTGGCTCATCCGAGCAGGGACAAGGGAGCTCGCTGTGGATCACACAGGGAAGACCGTCCAGCTGCTCTCGGACCTGGGATTCTCCATCAACTTTCCTAAATCCCACCTGGTCCCGTCGCAAGTCGCACTGTTTCTGGGAGCAAAGCTCGACACAGTGGCGCGCCTGGCCTCAACATCGGAAGAAAGGACGAAGGCCATCCTGGGCAAGGTGCAGCGTCTGCTGGCCACGGGCGTGGCCAGGGTGCGGTCCATCAAGTCCCTCCTTGGGATGTTGTCCTCCTGCATATATCTTGTGCGCCTGTGCAGGCTTCGGATGCGCCCTCTGCAAGAGTTCTGCGACTCCCGCTGGGTCCAAGCGACGGGCAGCTTCGAGGACAGGATTCCGCTCGACGAGACCTTCCGATGAGCGATCCGGTGGTGGTGCACCCGCGCTCATCTGACGGCGGGCACAGACTTTCAGACCCCATCCCACCAGATAACGGTGACGACCAGAGCCTCCCTGGAAGGGTGGGGAGCACACACCGGAGATCTTCATGCAAGAGGCCTTTGGCTCCACATCAACATCCTGGAGCTCCGTGCAGTGTTCTGGGCCCTCAGGTCCTTTCTCCCGTCCCTCAAGGGCAAGGTGGTGAGAATTTTCACCGACAACACCACCACGATGTTCTACATCCGGATGCAGGGAGGAACCAGATCCCCAGCCCTCTCCAAGGAAGCCCAGAATCTGTGGCATTGGGCCATCGCCCAAGGGATGTTTCTGGTGCCCTTTCATCTGGCAGGGATAACAAACACCATCGCCGACTCACTCAGCAGGGAGCTGCGCTCGTGCCATGAGTGGGAACTACGTCAGGATCAAGTGGATCGACTCTTCTGACGATGGGGAAAACCCCAGATCGACCTGTTCGCAACGGCGGCGAACTCCAAGTGCCAGTGATTCGCCAGCAGGTTTCCCCAGCCGACAAGCATGGGCGATGCTTTCTCGTTCCCCTGGGAAGGCCTGTTCCTTTATGCGTTCCCTCCGTTGCCGTTGCTGCTCCAACTCGTCAACCAGCTCAAGAGGTCCCGGTGCAGGATGATCCTGGTCGCACCGGCGTGGCCGAGGCAGATCTGGTTCCCGGACCTTCTGGATTTGTCAGCGTCCCCACCAGTCAAGCTGCCGACAGACGCGGATCTTCTCTCCAGAGAAGGAGGCGCCATACTTCATCACGACCCAGATTCGCTGAACTTGCAGGCCTGGCTCCTGCAGCGCTAGAGTTTGGAGGATACGATATCCCGGCTGAATGCAGAGAGGTCCTTGCAAAAGCCACGGCATCCTCAACTCTCAAGTGCTACGGACATAAGTGGAAGAGGTTCTCTGTCTGGTGCCGTGCACAGAAGATTAACCCTCTACGGATTACGGCCCCTCAAGTGCTGCCGTACCTACTGTCGCTGGCCAAGGCTGGACTGGCTCACGCCTCCATTAAGATACATCTGGCTGCGATCTCCCGATACACCAGAACCACAGGACGGCGTCCTTGTGGTCCCAACGCCTGGTGAAGGAATTTATGAAGGGACTGTTCCGATCGTTCCCGCGGGTGAAGGCCCCTGCCCCGGCGTGGGAACTCAACGTGGTGCTGACCAGGCTCATGGGGGTGCCATTCGAGCCTCTGCATTCGGCACCGTTGAAATTCCTGTCGTGGAACACTGCGTTTCTGGTGGCCATCACCTCTGCACGGCGAGTGGGAGAGATCCAGGCCCTATCCTGCAAGCCTCCATACTTGACTTTTCACGACACAAGGGTGGTGCTGAGGACGCACCCTCGTTTATGCCCAAGGTGCCGTCTGACTTCCACCTCAACGAGTCCTTGGTGTTACCTGTTTTCTTCCTGTCGCCTTCGTCTCCGGCCGAGAGGACTTTGCACTTGCTGGATGTGGCTAGAGCGCTGAAGTTCTACGTGGACCGCACGAAGAGTTTTGGGAAGACATCACAGCTTTTTGTGAACTTTGGAGCCGTGAACCAAGGGAAGGCTCTCTCGAAGGCTTCCATTTCCAGATAGCTCTCCGGCTGCATCACGCACTGTCATCGGTTGGCAAACCAACCGTTGCCTGGCCGTCCAAGAGCCCATTCGACCAGAGCTATCGCTGCTACCACAGCGTTTTTGTCTGGTGTGCCCTTGCTGGACATCTGCAGGGCTGCTACGTGGAGGTCGACGCACACCTTCACGAGATTATACTGCATCGATCGGGATTCCAGGGAGGAGTCCAGGGTCGGCCAAGCAGTGCTGCGCAACCTGTTCGCCTAAGGTGAGCCTGGTGAGGAGGTAAGAACTGCTTAATGGTGAGTTTTGATGTAATGCTTAATGTTGAGCCCTTTTTTCCACCTCCCGTTGGTTGTGCATGTGTGTACTGCTATGTATTCTTATATTCATGAGCATGTGAATCCATGCCAGACCCATGCTGGAGAACAACAGTTACAGGTAAGTAACTTGTTCCTAAGCAGATATTTGGAAACGGCCCATACAAAGTGTGAAAACAATTCAGTTAGGAAGGTAAGGGGTTTGAACCTCCAGTGGTGTCATTTAAGATTCTGGAAAAGTTTGGCAATCTATTGATATATATTTTTCATTATAGATTTTGTGATTGATTTTGGACACCTGTCCAATAGTAGTCTTTACAAGCAATTTATGGGAGAAAGGTAAGAGTATACCTCTCCAAGGCTTAAATAGTAAGCTGCATGGCTATTTGTTCACAGTTTGCCCGCGTCCCCACAGATGGGCAGCTCTCGCCAGTGCTTCAATTGCATGGTGGTACTAGACAGGGCTGCCAACTTTCCCCGGTATTGTTTAACTTGTGATTGAGCCCCTAGCGGATAAGATATGTGCCCAACATATAGCAGCAGGCATTTGGTTGGGAGGGAAGGTGGAACTAATATTGTATGCAGATGGCATCCTGGTGTATGTCCGAGAACCTGGAGCAAATATGGTAGGGATAATAGAGACTGTGTCCCAGTGTTGTATGTTCACCAGCAAGTTTTTTTTAAAAAAAAAGATAAGTATTAGGAAGAACATATAACTTGAGAGTAGAGGATTAGGACACACAACATGCTGAGCGCAACAAGTTTTATCAAAGCGGCAGCCAAGCTTGTGCAGCGAACAGCACCCACATTGGGACTCCGCCCTCCATATCGAATCCAACTAAATGCCACAGCGCAATTACGGAAAGGCCAGGTGGTCTTAGCGTGTGGTGTGTTATAGTCGCATTAAGGTCCAGCAAACCTAGACACATGATGTTCCACAATAATGGGAAGAACTAGTGGTCATAGCCGTGTGCAAGAGAAACATCCTAAGGAGACTACGGGGAGTAACAGGTAGAGATGCGCTAGTCACTAATATTCTCAAAGGTGGTCTAATGCAGCAGTAACAACACACAAGGCTCTCCTCAGCCTCAAAAGTAAACATAAGCAGGATTGTATGTTGTTGGTCCACTCAATGAGACTGATTCATTTCATCAATTCGTAATCAGTAATGCACCAAGTCCTTATTCATTAGATCCAAAATTGTGAGTTGCATATTTTTTGATTTATTGGTACAATCCAACAAATCAACAGCCGACATGTGTTTCGACCAGATGGTCGTCCTCAAGGCTGTTGTTACCTCAAAAGTGCAAGATACAAAGTTCCTACATTACACATTCACATTGCATATCATATATATTATACAGATAGCAATAATATAGTGTTAGGCAATGGTTGTTACATACCATGATATCAATCGGTGTCAGGCAGGATGAAGAGGTACAGAGGGAATAAATTAAAAATAATAAAAATAAAAGGCAGTGGTCAGTTCCTAAAGTCAATTGCAGTTTCCATTCCAAATCCCCATGCAATATAGGTGCTTGCCACGTGATAGGTAATCCTGCAATCATAGATTATATTCCAAACCAAATAATGACGTGGCTAATCAGTTACAGGTATAGCAAGCATGAGATGCCAGTTTCTTTTGGGATGGGTTCGTGCTGACCCTTGTGTAGAATTTCACCACTTATTGTGATTGCTAAATATCTCATGCAGTCCCATTAAAATAAAGTGCCCTGTATGGATGGGCACATGCCCATCCTGTGTTGGGCCTCATGCATTAACCCCTAACTGCCACAAAAAATATATATATCTACTCACCAACTTGGTAAGTTACTGAATTCTGAATCAAAAAGATAAAACAATAATAGAGGGTTACATCTCCTTGGGATGCTGTACTCAAATGATAGATGGATAAAAGCATGTATTGCAAATGGGATCTTACCCTTGATGAGGTACATGTTATACTCGTCCTCAAATGTCAAAATATGAACCAAGTTCGGTGTGGTTCCACATTTAGTCATGTCAAATAAGGCAAATCCTTATATGATTCCTCCACTAATTAAACTTCAAATCTCTAAAAATTGAGAATCTGCCATAAGAAACAACACTACTTCAAGCAGCTGTTCCGCATGTATTCACCTAATATTCTCTAGTCGTTCTTACCTAAAAAATTGAGAGTCCTCTAATTCATTCAATATCCTGATGGCTACTTCTCTTCTATTCTTCACACATGATCGGTATAGGGTTCTCATTAGCATTTGAATACGGCGCTATATGTAATGACGTCTCAAACTACTTCAATTGTAAGGTATCTACACCTAAAATCAATTTAAAGAATCTTGTCACAAATTCAACATAGCACATGGCCAAAGATCAGCGTACTATAGTTGTCTTTGGGCATACCTGTAAGTTCCAATATGAGCAGGCTCGATCCTATGCTCTACCTCATGGCGTGCAACCGCCGCCATTATGATTGTTGTTATATCCTGTAAACAGTGCGAGTGACGTCACACGTAGCACGTGACGTCACACGCATGCGCTACTTCGAAAAAATACATCATCTGATATAAAAATGTATTGACCAAATAATGTAAATCATGTATGAGTTAACTGCTGACCATTTGTCATCTGTTAACTATTCCCCTAAATATAAATCAATTACTGCTGACGAAGTTAGTTCAAGATGAATTTACCAGCCGGCATAGATCGAGCAGAATCTTTATCATGTCTAATCATTTCTAATCTCATAGATACAATATGTGTGTATTAGGATCTAAGTTTAATTGTTTGAATAAAAAAGGCTCATACTCAAATCTATAAATAATGTGTGATTTAACTTTCCCTGGTGTTACCCAGCAGATAGCTTGCTTGGTCACCAGGGGTTGTGACATTGACAAACCATAATACATGGATCCCTAGTCAGCTCATGGTTACAGAATTCATAACTCATGGCCGGTTAGTCCTATCTCAGCACAACTATTCCACTAATAGTTATGAAACTTTAAAATGTGTGGGTCATTGATGACCTCCCAAGTATTGACCGATCAAGCACCGTGTGCAAATTGATTGGCTATATTACTCTCCGACGAAACCTGATAAGGTGCAAGATCAATGATTATCAAATCTTTAACATTGGTTATAGAATAATGGGTGGGGACTATGATTGCTGTAACGTCCCGAAACAACATCATCACATTTTATTTTTTCATGCTAATTACTGGAAACTGGCATTTAATGCATGTAACCATTATAACAAAATTGATCTTGCACAACCATCATAAAAACACGTTCATCTCGTGCTCAGAATTGAGCCCTAGTTAAACACACCTTAGATTGCAGATGCATTTTGCTTCAATTTGTCTCAGCTTGAGCTGTAGGTCGCCTCCCCTTTTGCCTAGCTGGGCTTTCTTGAGTCTGATAAATTGGATATTTTTCACATCATCCATTGGATGAAATTCTTGCCAGTGTGTCGCCAGTGGCAACCTGTAGTCCTGTTGGTTTAGACTTGATATGGTTTCTCCAATTCTATGTAGGAAGCACCATAAGACAGCTTTGCACTAGCAAGAATTTCATTAGAAGCATGGAGTTTGTGCAGCGAGTTTCTCTTCAAGAAAGCTCAGACAATCAGCGGCAGCAGAGGCTAGTACTTGCAAATGATTGATGCAGCCTGCAGTGTTAAGGCACAGGATACGTAACAAATATATATAGATTTCTTTTTAAAACTAGAAGAAGATACAGCCTACCTGGATTGGAGTGAGGAAGGTGGCCAGGAAGGCTTTGACACAATGGAAGATGGAGATCTCACCCTAAGTTTTATGAGAACGTTTTAAGAGGGTTCTGGGCGACTCGCTTATGCAAGCGCTACCCCCAGGGGGAAAACCCCTACAGCAATGGCTAGAAGCCCTGGAGTCAATGCTAGGGGAGAGTGGGAAAAATAAACACTCCAGAGACGAAACATCCAGAAAAGTTCATAAGTTCATCCACAACACACTGTATATGTAAGCTTGAGTCAAGAGGGAGTAATGAAACGCGAACGAGGAAAACCTCTTCTTCGCCACTGGATCATGCATCGGAGGGGAAGAGCCACCCGCATTTAACAAGCTTAAGAGAGCTCTCCAGCAGCCCTAAGCGGTTCCCATCCTCTTACCTCCTTCCCCTGGGGTGAATAACTCAGGGGCATCACTGACCATGCCAGAGGGGGAGAATACACCACTCAGAATCGAAAGTGAGGAATGACACCACCAAAATTGAGGAAAGTAGCACTTTTTCAAGAAAGGGAAAGTGGAGGAAGAGAAAGAAAAGCACAGAGATGATCTTGACAGTTAATGAGAACATGTTCAATCCAGATAGAATAAGATATCTCAGGTCGTCTGACTGGGCACCCCCTCCCAGGGTGACTCAGTACATGGTTATAAGATTACCCAAACTGCTTGAAAAAGAGGCATGATGTAGGATGAAAGCAGAGTGTCCTAGACCAGAACTATCCAGAACTATCAGGTAAAGTAGAGGTTACTCCTGAGTTGGACGCAAGGATGATCACGTTTGTAATGAAAGCCACCTAAATATCCAGAAAAGACTAAACACAGCATGGAAAAGGTGTCTAGGATAAAGTCGTGGACCTCAAAAACGAGAGGGTTGGCCCATAATCTACCAGGGACTGGGTGTGTAGAACTAGTGGTAAAGTGGGGTGTGTCCCGACAGGAAAGAAATATACAGTTTAACAGTGGGTTGAGTCACTGTAAATGTCTCAAAGAGACTGCATACACTGTGTTTGTTATTTACACATTATGTAGTGTCCTCATGTTAACTCTCTATTAGGTAAGAGCTAAAACACACTGTGCTGAATCCTAGACTTGTGTAAGTTTCACACATATTATTTGCAGTAAAATATATAAAAATATGTACAAAAAGATTAAATCATTTTTCATGAAAGTCCTGAATCAAGAGTGAGGAGGTTAGAAAAGAAAGGATATATAAATTAAAGACAATATGAACTGGCATTCAAGGAAAATGTTAGAATGAAATAGGTTTGTAAAACATAGTCTCCACATCTTATTTAGCAGGACATTTTGACCATAACCTTTTCTATAAACCACTTAAGACATATAAGATCTGTGAAGCTTTACACAAAACACAAAGAAAGACAGTAATTGGCTACAATTAGTACACTATGGAGCAGATGCGTTATTCCAAGATTATTGTGTGTGTGTGTGTGAAAAGTCTCAACCTAGCAGGGCCTATCGTGAAAATAATGGACTTGGCGTGGAGAGCAAAAAACACAGGGCAACCAGTAGTAAACGTGCAAACCATAGCTAGCCAGGCTCAAAGGCCGGTGTGCATTTTAGGGAACGCCAACTGTGCATTGTCAATGGAGCAAAAAAGAAGATTGACAGCAAACTAGACAATCCAGCTTCCTATAATGCGGGGGGAGCAAAACAGGGTCTGCTATTTTCAGAGACATTTGCCAAAGAAATGTATTCATTTGTAGGCATGTTCACAGCCCTCGACAAGGCCCAAGCATCCATTAGAAGGATTTTCCCCACAGAGTTTTTGGTGGGACTGTCCAAGGAACCCAGAGAAGACCCCAATCACGTGTAAGGGAGAGAGAACAGCAATATCTGAAAGTACGAGACACGACAGCATTGTTTATGCTGTGAGTCATTTATAACACGTCTGTACACAAGTGTTTCTAGGTGCGACAAGACAATGGAGGAAAGACAGAGGGAGGACAAAATAAATGATCTTACTAGGCCTTGTGTCATGCAGATCGTGCAAGTGCGAACGCAAAGTGCAGGGAGGAGGGAGAAAAGGGAAGTGCTAGAGAGAGGAAAGAAGAAGTGCAATCAGGGTGTCATTGTTCTGAGTACATGCAGCTAGGGCAGCACAGCTCTGGGTAAGTGCAGGGAGGCTGGGGACTGCAGGGTTACAGTTACAGCCACGAAGTGCACAGTAGGACCAGAAGTAGTGCAGGGGTGACTGGTCATAGAGGAGCCTGGTACCCAGTGTGACTCCGGGGAAGCCAGGCAACCAGTCAGCAGAGCAAACAGGTAGGTCAGCAGGAGAGAAAGACAGAGACACAGAGAGAGAGAGAGAGCGAAAGCAAAGGCGAAAAGGAAGGTCTTGAGCTGCTTCCGAAACTTCAGGTGGTCCAGCACAAGTTTGAGAGGGGCAGGGAGGCCATTCCAGAGGGAGGCACTTGCAGAGGTGAGATCTACCCCCCCCCCCACTCTCTGCCCTGGAGAAGTGTCTGATCCTCAGAGAGTTTGGGCTGAACAAAGGGCTCAAGAAGGAAGTTGTTTTGGAAGAGAGAGTTAAAATTAGTGTGGGCCCCAGCCCCAGAAAGCACTGTGGACGATGCACAGGGTCTTGACATTGATCGTTGCAGCCATCGAGAGCCAGTGGAGAGATTTCAGGGTTGGAGAAATAGGGTGCCTGGGCTTGAGGCCAAGGACACGTCTCTCTGTCCTTTTCTGGATTAGTTGCAGAGGGAGAATAGTAGAGAAAGGTAGATTGAGAGAGAGGCTGTTGCAGTAGTCCATCCTAGAGAGAACCAGGGCTCTGGAGACGGTGAGCTTCTGGGGCAAAGTGAGAAAAGGAAGAATACCTCTGATGAGGTGCAACTGGTAGTAGAGGGCCTTCTTGGACAGGTCAGTGATGTGAGGAGAGGAGGAGAGTGGATTTGAAGATTACACCAAGGCTTTTTGCCTCACAGGAAGGTGATAGAGGCGGGCCCAAGGAGGGTGTCCAGAGTGAGAGAGAGAAAGTAGGAACAGGGGTCCCAATGAGAAGGATCTCAGTCTTACTGGCATTAGGGCAGAGATCGTTTGTTGAAGGCGCACCAAGCCTGAATCGCAGATAGACATTCGGGACTGAGCGATAGAGGAGAGGAGGCTGAGGGGACCCTAAAAGAGAGACGAGTGTCATCTGCATAACACTGAAATTTAGAGAAGGTAGAGATCAGGTAGGGCAAAGGGGCCAGGTGGACATTGAAGAGCCAGGGTGAGAGGTTGGAGCCCTGGGGAACACCACATGTGGACAGAGAGGTAATGGGGAGAAAGGACCCACGTTGGACCTGGGAGGGTCAGTCCAGGAGGAAGGAGGTCAGCCACTCCAGGGCCTGTTCCGTGATGCCCAGCTTCTCACAGAGTTGATTGATCTGGATGGCGTGATTGACCGTGTCAAAAGCAGAGGAAAGGTCACAGAGGATGACTACAGAAGGAAGGCTTGAATCGAGATTCGTGAGCAGATCATCATGACTGTTCAGGCGAGCAGTTTCCGTGCCTCTGGCTGCTCTAAAGCCAGACTAATGGCCATGGAGACAACCAACAGATTCAGTGTGGATAATAAGCTGGTAGATGGCCAGCTTTTCCCGGTGTTTACACAGAAAAGGAGTGATATAGATCGGGTGATCGTTTGCCGGACAGGTGGGATTGGCAGAAGATTTTTTATGGAGGGGGTTCACAATGGAGTGCTTGAGGAGAGAGGGGAAAGTTCCAGTGGCAAAAGAGTGATTGCAGAAATCAGAAAACGCAGGAGTGAGGGGGTCTACGTGGTCCTTCATGGTCCTGGAGGAGCAGGGGAGCACCTGTTTGGACGACACTTTCATAGATCAGACTTGTCTAGAAACATTGTCGGGTGTAGTCGGAGAGAAAGAGGAGAAAGGAGAGGCAGCCAGAGGGTGGCTGAGAGAGGGAGAGGCAGAGGGAGAGAGAGAGGGAGATGAAGAGGAGAGAGGAGAGAGAGAGGACAGGATGTCCTGAGGTTTAGTGGTGAATTGAGAAGCCAGAGCCATACAGATGGCCTGGGAGGGAACAGGAGAGGGGGAGACTGCAGAAGGATTGGTCAGATGCCTGCAGATTTTCAATAGTTTCTCCGTGTTGTTAGATGCCGCAGAGAGGCGGGCTTGGATGTAGGCTCACTTTTTTGACAGGGCAGAGAGTCTGTATTGCATTTGGAGTAGGCGGCAGGCCAGTTTGTCGAGGATGTGCCTGATGCCGTCCACTTCCTTTCAGCCACCCTACACTTGCGTTTCAGGCAGGGGCGGCTTGTTCATAATGAGATGGATGCATATGTGCTTGTGTTATGAGAGTGCATGATGGGTGCTCGTATGAATGAAAGAGTGCTTGCTGTGTGTATGTTGTGTAAATGTGTGTGTTTGTATGTTATTTAAATATGTGTATGGATGCATGTATGCTTGTGTTGTGAGTGAGTGCATGATGGGTGCTCGTGACTGTGAATGAAGACAGCAAGTGCTTGCTGTGTGTATGTTGTCTAAGTGTGTGTTTGTGCTGGTCTCAGATGATTTTGGCAAGTGGGGGAATGGAGGTTTGTACAACAGAAGCATTTTAAAAAGTCCTTTGTTGCACAAACCCCCTCCCCACTTGTCAAAATCAGCTCTCAGTTTGAGGTGCTGTGGGGCCCTGGGGACAGGGATGGTATTATTTTACTGGACATCGATGACAGGTGTCTAGTAAAAAATACCACACCTGCATCCCTGGCGCCCTAGCGCCTTGCATACACACATGTTCACTTTGATTGTGTGTGTGGGTTTGGCGATGTGAGGCCCAGGGGACAGACATCATATTTTTTTTACTAGATATCTATGATAGATGTCTAGTAAAACATACAATTCCTTGACCCCCTGTTCCCTGTATACACACATAATCGCTTTGTGTGTGTGTGTGTGTTTGGCCCGGTGAGGCCCAGGGGACAGGCATGGTATTTTATACTGGACATCAATAGATGTCCTGTAAAAAAAAAATACCCTCCCTGCCCCCTGGTCCCCTAGTGCCTGGCTTACACACATAACCACATTGATTGTGTGCATGAGTGAGTAGCTCGGGACCCAGGGGACAGGCATGTCATTTTTTACTGGCCAGCTATGATAGATGGCCAGTAAAAAAAACATGCCTTACCCCAGTACCCCCCAGCGCCTCACATTCACACATAATCACAGTCATCAGCATTGTGATTATGTCTGACTGCAAGGCGCTGGCACACATGGAGCAGGCATGGCATTTTATGTACTGTGCATGGTTGATAAAGTAAGCATGATAAGTGTTATTATGTAGCTAGACTTGCATTTGAATGCAGTCTGTCTAGCCATTTCTTATTGTGGTATTACATTTTCTAATGGGCATCTTTGGTAAAACAAGCATGATATGTGTTATTATGAAGGAAGACTGGCATTTTTTATGCAACCAGTCAAGTCATTTCTTACTGAGGCATGATATTTTGCATTGGGCACCTTTGATGAAGCAAGCATGATAAGTGTTATTATGTAGCTCAACTTGCATTTTAGTAAAGTCCGTTTGGACATGTTTACGTACTTTGGCATACATTTTTAATGGTAAATCCAACTGTAGTATGTTCTTATGTGGGAATGCTGCCATAATTTGGCAGAACAAACATGGACATGTTTTCTTATAGGATCATTACTGGCATTATGCACAAAGCAAACATGAGTAGGTTCTTGTATGGGAATAATGTCTCGGGAGGATAGCTCAGCGGCAATGTGCTCGCCTTGGAAGCAAGACGACAATAGGGTATAATGTTGCAGTCAGCTTGAAAATGTATGGGCACAGCCAGCGTGAGAATGTTTTATGCTGGCACATATTGTGGGAAAAGGCATCATGAAAATGTGTTGGAGAAATGCTCCTGTGCACTGTTGGTAACTTGTATCTATTGGATTTACCCTACAAAACCCAATTGCAAACTGATTTGCTTTTTACTAAATTTTTCCCAAATGTGTGCTCTAAAATGCATCATTTTCACCCATTATTTAAATAAAATAAGTGGAGAAGCCACCCAAACCCATTTTTTGTGGTGTGGGCTCCCTGGCTACTCTCGCTCGGCCATATCAGGGACAAATAGTTAAACCCCTCCCGTTAAAAAAATTCACCAGCCGCCACTGGTTTCAGGGCAGCAAGGTCAGAGTCATAGCAAGAGTTGCAATTGGAGGTAGGTTTTAGATGGATTCTCATGATAAGGGCAAGGACGTCCAGAGTGTTGGAGATAGAGAAATGCAAGTTACAGAGGGCTGTGTCAGAGTGTGAGTCAGCCGCAGGCGTAGGAGAAGCAGCGAAAGTAGCAGCAAAGGGATGCAAAATTGGCACATGCTATCAAGGGATGCCTGGGTGTTATAAAAAGCAGTAGGATTTCATTTACACTTTATTCAGTGGCTAGTTCAATCTCAGAACTCTGCACTACATCAAGATGTCCGAAAAGGACAGTGTATTGTTGGACGCAGAGGTCCAGCACTAGTGCAAAAAGGAGTGATGGAGTCAAGCGACTTGCATTTGCCAGGATTTGTCCGCAACATATTTTTGTTCCATAGAAAAAGCAGAGCCACGCCGCTAATGAATTTATGGGACTACAATGGGTGGATAGTCTACCAACATTTCAAGATGGAGGGATTTTGCATCTTGAGGGAGACGAGGAGATTGGCTAGCTAGGATAGACCTAAAAGACACATCTCACAATCCGGGTAGTGGTGAAGCACAGGCCCCTTCTTAATTTCTAGTGGCATGGTCAGCATTTACCAAGCTGCTGAAGCCAGGCGAAGCTCCCATCAGGGAGAAGGGGGCAAGAATTTCCTTATCTAGACGACATGCTGAGTATGGCACAGGAAAGATACGCACTCAAAAGACAAGTAATGTCCCTCCTATCATCACTGGGGTTTCTGATCAACAAGGGAAAATCAGAGCTATGGCCAACAAGATGTGTAGAGTTCTCATAGTTGACACAAGAAAAGCTGCTTTGGAACTTCCTCTGCAGAAAATTAGTGATAAAGAAGGAGGCTAGAGTGGCACTCAGGAAGAGAAGTATCTCTCAGGGGTCTGGCCATATTGGTAGGGCTATTAGCAGCGTGTAATAAAGCCATCCATCATGTCCCGTTACATTACAGGGCACTTCAGAAAGTGAAGATCAGCCATCTACAAGGTGGTCTGCAATATCATCAAGTGGTTCAGCTTGCCGGAAAAGGGTCGTCGGAGATAGAATGGTGGTACCACAACCGGGATGCTTGGAACAGGTGTGCTATTTTCGGGGATGTTCCAAATTTAGTCATAGAATCTGATGCAAGCAGATCAGGATGGGGTGCCAGATGCCGATTCTTTTTGATAGGAGAAAAGTTATCTTCAGCTGGCCGTTAGACCACGCATAAGGGGCAGATGCATTTTCGCAATGATGAGTCTGGGAGTGAATGACACCGTCCCTCCATTTTCAATGATTGCAGGAGTTCTAGCGAAACTACAAAGTGACAAAGCCAATGTGCAAAGCTAGTTCTGCCCTTGACATTGCAAGCGTGGTTTCCAGTTCTGATGGAACGTTCCTAGGATTTTATGCGAGTGAGCCAGAGTCATCAAGATTCTCTAACAGATCCAACAGGAAGGATTCACCCGCTTGTAGTGATGGAGGATCTTGCGTTACTAGCTTGAAAGGTTTCAGGCAGAGATGGGGGTTGCAAGGACTTTCAGGAAAGGCTTCTGACTTCATCAAGAATCCTGGGCTCTTTCAATGGGCAGCAGCTATAGCCCTGCATAGTGGGTCTGGAAATTATGGTGCAAACAGAGAGGTTTTTATCCTGTTTCTGCCTCTCTCGTGCAGTTCTTAAACTTCCTATTGGCACTTTCCACAGAAGGCAAAGCATTTTGGGCCATAGGCATGTATAGGTCAGCTATTTCTGCAGGTCACGATCCAGTGGAAGGTACTGTGGGGTAACACCCAGTGGTAGTACAGCTTTTAAAAAACATTAAGATGATTACCCTCCGGTACCACGCTATTCAGTATTGTGGGATGTCATGACCCGAAAATGAACATTTGTCACTAAAACATTTGGCGGACGAAGCTGGTGACTCTGCTGTACTTGATTTTGTGCAGGAGTGTCGGATGTCATGGCTCTAGGGATCGACAGAAATATTTTCTTGCCACTGTGTGTCATTTAATATTGCAAAGCATACTAAGACGGCTCGGAAGTTATAGCTTATCCATACTTTCCGGAGAACCTTAAGTTGTGTGGCAAGCTGTATTAAAGTTTGAGGGAGCGACAGAAGGGCTTAGGCAGCAGGGAGTGTGAAAAACCTGAAGGTGTCTCCCTGACTAGTCCCGGGGGGATCTGTCATCCAGGAGGCCAGGATACGGCCATTGCTATTGGATCCAGTTCCTCTGGGTGTACCAGTGCGGGAGGATCACCTGGATGGGGGTCCTTGGAGAGTGGAAGTGGTACACCGACGGGTGAGACGAAGTGTCTCCCTTCTTCTAACATATTTTCCTCTTGCCGCTATGTAGGATACTCAAACTCTACGCCCCCCTCCCCCATTTCCGACATGAACACTTTTGCACACTACGAAAGACAACAGACTAACACCAGAGTTGTTACCTGATGTGTCCCAACACAGGGGTCAGGCAGAGTCAGGCAATTGACCAGAACCCCACACACACACACCTGACGGCCCTTTCCCTTCCCGACATGGATAAAAGGTGGAGCATGTGAGCACCAGATGAGCAAGGCAGACTGCACAACGACAGAGCTATACAAGTACGGCAGTTCAAGAGGGGGAGAAAGGAACCTTGCCCTTTCCAACCCAGCCCTGCGAAGCCTCAGTGGAAGGAATCCTAAGACCCCAAACAGTAGCCCAAGTGTGTTGCAGCAGATGTCAACGATACACGGAGCATGCCGACGCTAGTAAGCAGGACAGAGAAAGACACCTGCTACCATGGTACCGTCCTTGACTCCAGATACGAGGAAAGCCAAGCGGTTCATCACAGCCAGTGTGTCGAGGGGAGAACCGATAAGAAACCGAACTGTGTTGAATGAAAGTCGCAAAGTGGCAAGTTAAGAAAAGTTCAAAGAACTGTAAACTATTAAGGGAAAACCAGCTGCGAAGAGTCCAGCACCACGTGGGTGCGCACTCGAGAGACTCTGGTGGATCCCACTTTGATTGAAACTACTGATGCCAGAAGGCCGTAGGAGAGCAGCAAAGAAAGGTCAAAGTGGTCATACAGGGGTCTTGCAAAATCCTCTGTACAGTCAAAAGTCTTTGACTGGCAAACGATTAGAAATCAAAGAAAACAAAGGAACTGTAAGAATTGGCAAGAGTGAACCCGACGGAGGGATGTCAACAGAACGGGGTGAAGTATGATGCCCGATGAACATTGTGAAGACAAAGAGTGAACCTGACAGAGGGATGTCCCCAGTGAACTGTTTAAAAAGACATTGAGTTGTGAATACAAAAGGTGAAAATATCTTTGCATACAAGCCACAGTGAACGGAGGGAGGCTGATATTCGAGACAAGTCTGAACCCGGAAGAGAGGGACCCAGGGATGAAAAGACATCACCCAACGTACATGCAGAAAGGAACTTTTTGTTTATTGTTTCGAACACATCAAGTTCCCAGAGGCAAGAGACTTTTTTATAGAAAAAGAGACTTAACCACTGAGGAGCCTGATATCTGAGATTGGAACTGTCGTCTCGTGCTGGGATAGCTCGAGCGTGTGCTGTGGTCAGGAGTCACACCTTTTCCTGTGCTCAAAACGTGGGGAAGGGAGACCCCCGGCTACTACATCCTGACTTATCATTTGAGAACACTTCTTTCTTTCTTGTGAACCTTATCCCACACTCTTTTTGTGTTTAGCGTAAGGATTGGAAATAGGCTTTTCTTAGTATAGGCCCTTTTATTTCGCAAGATGAGAATAGGACTGCCTTATTGTTATTTGATGGTCGTAGCTTGCTCCCATCTTAGATTTAGGTGTAGATTAGGTGTTTTGCCACCCCACCTATACAGTTTAATAAACACCTTTGAACTGTGATCACTTGTGTCTGTCTATTTTTAATACCATGCTGTCCTTACAGGAGTGACTTAGTTGCTAATCGTGCATAGGAAGGCTTTCAGAGCAGTCTCCCCCTCTGCGCTAGCTAGATGGGTACGAGAAGTGATGGAACCAAGCATGGATAGACGTGTCAAAATGTGGAGCACATTGTCAAGATGCACCATGGCATCTAAATCCTTTTCAATAGGGGTGAGATTGGAGGACAAATTGGAAGCAGCTGATTATTCTAACAACACTACTGTTAAGACATTGTTCTTTAAGACGATTTCAACATTGGCAGCCGCAGTAGTGGGAAGCTTTGAACAAGCATATTTTTTCCTGCGGTCTTTACCTAGAATAAAGATTACCCAGGTGGCTAGCACAGGGAGTCTTGATTCTATTAAAGACACAGAGGCAAGCATTATCCCACCCAGAGTATGCAAGGAGCAGGTTTAATGCTAGTTAGGGCATGGGTAGCTGCATATTGGATAAGTAGTTTGGTTTGGGTCGCTGCATATTGGATAAGTAGCTTATTTTGGGCATCTCCCACCCTAAATGCAATTGTTTATTTTTTTGGATGGTGTTTGTAGCTGAGGAACTGCTGAAATATTCATCAAAGCAGTGGGCAAAATTTGGATTGGTTTGTTAGACATCTCCGAGGTACTGGGTCAACACACAAGTGTGGTCTAAGGTGTATTTTCTGTTAAGGATCACAGAGCGGCTTGTTATTATCTGTTTGCACTAGTCACAGTTGTTTTGTGTATCTGTGTGTCTTTTGTTGACACTCTGGTGGTGGAGATCATTTTGTTCGGCTCTACTAATATAGGTTTTGTTGGGCTAGGTATACCATTGAGAGTGGTGTTCATTATTGCTATTACGAATGCACAGGTATTGCATGTCTTTGTATTGTGTGTTCTTTTTTAAGAATCAAAAACATTTATCTTTACATATAATTACATTTACTTTATTTATCTTCAAAATCCGTGTGAGCGTTATTAACTTGGTGCACATTCTTGACCTGCCTCTATTTTTTGGGGTTCTGTTTTTGATGTCACTCTTGGCAGGTCAATGCTAGAATAATCTGTGTTACGGCCTCTTTTCCTTGTTGTGAGGAACAGAAACATAGCTGAAGACAGCGAGTGAGACACGCTTTGAGGTGAATCAGGGAGAGTTCCTCATTAAGAAGACCGAGTTTTGAAGAAAGATTTCCCAGGGCAAGGGCGTGGGTGGTAGTTAAGAGAGCATTTTGGATTGTTTTTGATTCAAGACAGAGATGGTGCTTTGAGTCATAAAAAGAAGAGGAGGAGCCAAAGGAAGGATGTGACATGAGAAGAGTCAAGCGTTGGGATTGGCTCATGTGAAGAAGTTTTGTAAAAATACTGAAGAGGAGTGACTTAATTGGGATTTCTAGTTTTTACAGTCCTCTAGCACCGTTTACAGTTAATTGTTAAATGTACGTGTTTTATTAGGAGCTGCTGAAGAATTGCTAATAAAAAAATGCATAATGCTCGCCTCCGTGTCTTTGATAGAATCAAGACTCCCTGCGCTAGTCGCCTGGTTAGTCTGTGTTGAGGGGGGTTGCCTGTTCATCTGAGAATCTCCAGGTCAGTATGGCTCGTTTAGGGGGAATTGTGGCTAACTGTGGGCATCTTCTTTTGTTATTATCATTTTTTGTGTGTGCAAAGGATTGGTGGTCTGACACTATGGCATTGATGTTAATCAATGGGACTCTTGGAAAATTGAATGAAGTTTCTGTCACTATCAGGAGACAGACACTCTTAGCCAGGGGCGTCTGCGTTGCCTTGAAATTCAACAAAAGCTACGTGAATTATGGTCTTTGAGGCTTTAAACTAATAATTGCATCAACCACACTCAAAATGGCACCTTCCAATTTACCAAACGAATCAGGAGATGACTTCTGCAGTTCAGATGCTAACCTGTTTGCTGGGGATGGGTCTTATCTCAAATCTGATAGATGAAATAGCATCTTGCTTCCTGTTTCGGGTCTGTTCCCATGTATAGAAAGAAACTGGTGTGGAGAAGAGTGCAACACAGGGTTATTTTCTATCGGTCTGTTTCCGCACACGTTAGTGCTGTAGGATGAATACGTTTATTTGTCCAGGGAACTGGTCTCATCTTACCCAGTGGCCAATGCTGGATTTTACTTATATGGACTTCATTGATTCACAGTGCATCACCCTTTCTCAACTCTCATGCTGGACTTCCTATGCATCTTGTACTCATGGTTGCCCTGAATCATGCTGTTCCCATCTTCATCTTGTATCCAGGCTTGCAACATTATGTGTTACTACTGACTTCTGCAGTTGTATTCACTCTCCCCTCTTGCTTCTCCACTCTTTTTGACTGCTTACTCTCTGTTCTATCCTCCCCTCCCCTCTCCCTTTTAATATCCGCTCCTCTCCTCCCCTTACTTTCTTCTATGCACTTACTCTATCAGAATTGTCCCTTGACCTAGTATGATTGCAACCTCGTCTGTCGATCCCCCATCCCCTTACTGTTCCCCCCCACCTCCCTCCAGCACTATCTGAAACGTTGTCATGCCTAGTACGATAGTCGCTTGTTTTGTTCCTCCCCTCCCTTTCTGCACCCCTCTCCCTCACCTTTTGTTTTTCTTCCGGCTCTACCAGAAATGTTGCCAGGCCTAGTATGGTAGTCACATGTCTGTTTCCATCCATTTCCTTCCCACTCTCCCCCTCCCTTCCTTATCTATGTTTTAGCTTTTGCACTATCTGAAATGTTGTCAGGCCGAATACAGTAGTTAATTTCACATCCTTACTGTTCATGGCCTGTAAGAATGTCATTGTATTTTACCCTTGTTCCCTCCCTTGCCTTGAAGCGCTTTGAAACACATTGTGTATAGGCGCTATATAAATAAACTATCATATATCATATCATATGGAATCGTGTATACTTTGTTGTTGGTGATACTCTTTAGCCATATTGCCACTTGTTTTCCTACATAAACACTTGAAATGAAAAAAAATAGTGTTTTCGTATAACCTGCTCAGAAAATGTTAAGTGCTCCTGGCAGGCGATGAAAGCCTTTCACGTTATCAAATGAATAACTTATTCACGGCCCTGACATGCTGTCACGATAATAGAAAACTTTAGGCTTCGAGGCGCCAGGGCAGATAAATAACTTTTGCTTTGTGCGAAGAATGTGCTCACTTGTCCAATCCCCGTGCTTGCGAAGCTTGACCTCGGTAGCTGCTTGTGATTCAACGAAATCTGGGGGCGACACAAGCAGTGACATGGGAATAATGGGCAGCAATTTAAGGGTGTCATGCTCCGCAGCCTCGGCCCCTCGCCAGTGGACCTGGGAGACGGCGCCGAGTGGCCAGCCGGCCAAATTGAAACTGAAGGGGTAATTGATATCATGGCCTATCACGGTAATGGCATTGTCACCTGGCAATCTGAAATATTCATTTTTTAATCATGAACAAATGATTGGACAACTCGAGATGACAGTTCGCCAGACAGTTTTCCACTCGCCGGACCCGACGCTCAGACCACAGGCCTTGTCCTTTCGAAACAGTCAAACCTGACAGCCTTCCTTCCGAGTGATGGGATCAATGCGCAGAGGACAGGGCAGGGGAGGGGGTGCCCGTCACTCCCCCGGCGACTGCACAGCCCATTTAGACAAGTGATCTAGAAAACTGTGTGATTTGATTCCAAAAGCAATGAAAAAGACCCGAACGACTTCAAGCAAAACCTGTTTGTGTGCAGTGAAGGGGAATTGTGAACACATCCTCTATTTATTGGATGCTCGAAGGAATAAATACATACAATAAGCAAGGCCCAAAAGCTTTCAGACAGAACCATAAAACATCCAGCAATCACTAAGCGGATGACTTACTGCCCATTGCATGTGGAAAGATGACCAGTGCGGAGTTGCATGTCAGTAGAGAACACTAGTGTGAGTTCTGTGTTAGAAAGTACCATTGCTCTAAGTTCAGTGTTAGAGAAAAAATATCAACGCAGAGTTCAGTGTCACAATAGAACATTGCATTCGTTTTATCGCGGAAGAAGCTCACTGTAGAGTGTGGTGTTGGAAAAGTAATTCACTGTAGAGTTCTTTATTTAAGCAGTGCTCCTATCCGGATCAGCGTTGATGTCAGTAGAAATCAACTTTGGGGGGTGGGAGGGCGCAAACCGGGGGACACAAATGGAACTAGGTGGGGGAGCGGGCGGGGGGACAAACAAATAAGACCCAACAGGCCCAACTGGTTTAAGTTAACATATATTTTACCAAACTGTTGGCATTCAATAAACAGGTGACATTATTTGTATGTGTTTATTATTTGTATCGCGCACCGAACCTGAGGTAACTGGGCCCTGGAAAACTTAAGTGTTACAGAGAAGCTTTAAGAAATTAACAAGTTTGCATCAAGTTGTTATATACCCCAAAAGGTTAATTTAAGGTCAATGGTTGCAAAAAGGCCCTAAAAAACGTCCAAATGCTTTTGGTCTTACAGGTGTCTTACTGTGTGTTTTGCACTGAACACATTTAACCATTCTTTGTTGATGTAGCTTTAAATGTTAAAGTTATTTGTACCGCGCACCATTACCAACGGAATTGGGGGACCAATTAAAAAAATACATAAGAAAATAAATTAACACTCTGCAATCACCACTCCCCACCCCCACTCTTCCCCTTCACGTACCTTCAATGTGCAAACCACAGAACCCTGAATTGCAATCCAGTCAAACTTGCATATTACAACTACAACGTGACAGTTCAACAGTCTTCCTTGAAAGTGACCCAGAACAATGTTCCAAACGGACCTTTCTGCATTATTTCAAGTTTAACAACAATATTGTTTTTGTATCTTGCACGTCATGGCAGATACCTCCCCCGTATAAAAGCTGTAATAAGAGCTATTACTGCCCAATTATATTGCGATGTAATGTGGTGTACATTGGTCTTATAAAGCACATCTGCGGTTCCCGAGGATGTTCAACCAACCAGCGCTTTGAGGTCCTACCAATGATCTATGAGGTGCTATATAAATTCCAAGTAACATAACATAACATCTCAGAAATGTCTGGTGGTTATAAAGAAGAGATAAGTGCAAAACATGTGGTGTCAACGAGGGTGTGTCAGAAGTACCAGAGTCCTCAGTGCCTGTACGGTTCTATGTGGTTTGTGGCCTTGGCATGTGGCAGATCCTTTAGATGGCAGCTCTGGAAGATTGGTAGATCCCATGGAAGGGCACATCATGTAATAGAGCCAAAGATGCAGAGCATGAGCTCTGAACTGCTCATCCAAACCTTCTGTGGTGGTTGTGGTCTAGCAGGCATACATCTGCGTATTTTCTGTGGCGACTGTGTGTACATTAATAGTGCTAGGAGAGCGAAAGGTAAGTCGATTAGTTGGGAAAGAAGGAGGTGGTTTCAGGCTCCTGGGGAGTCCTATTATTGGAATTTCAGGTCTAGACTGAAGCAGTAGAGTTCAAGTAGAGTTCAAGACATGTCATTAGCCAACGAAATGAGGTGTTATTACTGTTCTGGTTTCAATGTTATGATTGCTGTGATATGGTGTCAGTGTCTTAAGTCTGTCTGAGAAACCAGGTTCACGCATCAATTTCAGGTTATGACAAACAGAGGCATCTTTATTATTGGATTGCAAGTCAAGGACAGCATCCTGTTCCTGAGGGAATCCCACCTGACTGACCTGTCCTGCCCTCCAGGCTCCTTACTTTCATAGAGAGCTAGTCACCTGATTCGAGAAAAGCAGAGAAACCTGCTGCTAGGCCATCTGGCACATTTATCCTGACTCCCGCCAAAACAATGAACCCATTCATCCTGGAGAAGTTGGTCTTTGACCTTTACTACCTCCTGTGATGTAATATGACAACTTCCACCCGGCTCATTGGTGTTAGACTTCCACCTCCATGACGACTTGTGGTTGCTTGCGATCAGCCTTATTGTCCTTACCGGTCTAAGCTGGTTCAGTCTTCTTGCCAAGGCCCTTCATCTTTGGCCGAGTTACCCCCATTGAGCAGTGCCTTTTAGTTCAATTTGTAGATAACATGCATACAGAAATTCATAGTTCATGTCCATAGTTCATACAAGTTGTAACTAAGCCAAACCGGTACATTGAAAACCCAAGAAAAGTCAGCTAAAAAGAAAATATAGGAAAAAGTGGGCAATGATATGACAGGGACCGAAATGCATTTGATCAAATTAATGATCAGAAAGCCCACTTGCAAAAGAAATGGCCCCCTCCCCAAGTCATTTTTAATGTATTTATCAGAAATCTACTCCCACACGTCTGATGGTGAGAACATTTGGGGAGCTAATCCCACGCCCCCCAACACAACCCTCCCCAGTTCAGATCTCCAAGGTGTTCTTGATTTAAGTATTGCGGACAGGCATATTTCACAAGTCAGTGAGGCTAACCCAAATGGGTCTGTTTTTATGTTATCCTGGTTTTGGTTACTTGGTTGGTGCTCTGAGAGGTCTTGATGTCAAGATGTATGAAAACTGTTATGATGCAAAATCTGAGTGGTCCATACCATGTGAGATACACGTCAATGCCGGTTCATCTTAGTGGTTCTGGTGACTCTTACAGTCAGAGCCTGGGTTAGTTAGAAGTTGAAAGTTCTGCTTGGTCTGGTCTTTAGGGAGCGTCATGCTAGTTTGTCTGTTGTATAGCCAGGTTTTAAGAGATTATCTGAAGGCTAGGTGATGTTCCTCTGCACCTGTGCATTGAGTTCCATAGTTTGGTTAATTGGAAGGAGCTGGAGAATCTTCAAGGCACTCAAGTTGATCAACCGTTGAAGGATGAAGAGAAGTCCATATTGCCAGAATTCAAATGTGTTCAGGTGGCAGACAGATGTCATTGGCAAGCATTAAAATAGTTAAAAAGTATGCATCCAACCATCCTTGATTTGAAAGAAAAAGCCCACGTTGCTTTCCCTATGTTAGCAACCGACCGACAGTGAAGGGTCAGATTTCATACTTTAAGCTTGACTAACTCACGTGGAATGTTGGGCTGGTGGCCCTATATACCTATGGAAACTGCACCCTATCTCTGAATAAAAGGTCCACCTTGAAAGGAAAAATAAATAACTCTGGCATCATTCAAGCATACGCTTAGCCTCCTCGTCTTGGTGTGGATGGGTTAGCTGCATGGAAAAAAACATAGCCAAACATTGAAATTGCAAAAGAGGTTAGTGAGGTCAGTGGGGAGAGGAGGGAGTGAGAGGGGGATTGTGTAGGTGAAGCTTGCAATTTCTGTACCTATAAGCTATTCGAGATGCTTTCATTTCTGCTGCCCAGGCACTCATGTTTGTACTGAAATTAACTTTGCTTTGGGTTACACACCACCTGTAAGGTGAAACTGTTGCACTGGAGTACAACTAGGAGGGAGATGACATGTGAGGAGGAACACAGCTATTGTGTGCTGTTTAGTTATTTACACACCCATTAGTGAATGGGCCATCGCCATGCTAATGCCTATGGCAAATCCCACCCACTTTCTACCCCTTCCCGCCTAAAATACATCCTTCCTGAGATCCCTTTGAGCTAGCTTTATCAAGAAGCAACATCAAACGTTGCCCTGCCAGGGTCATTTCTGAGAAGTCTTCTAAGAGTTAATTGCTTAATTGCAGCTGTATATTCTGCACTGACGTAATACAAATTCCATAACCAAGTGTGCCTTCCGCTATTTGATTTATATTGGTTCCTTGCAATGAAGTCCTGTTAAGAACAAGCATGGACAAATCCAAACGTTTTAGCTTGTGTATAGGTATTAAATAGACATTTCCCAGGCACTGCTATCATTTGCCCAGGTAATTGCACCGCTTTCGAGCTGTTGCCTTCTTATGGCCACATTTATATCCATTACCACAGTGCCTGGAAAAATGCTTATCCCATGCCTACACAAAAGCCACAACTATTTGCTTTGCCAATGCTAGTTTTCTGTTTGCGGTGAGCAGGCACTTGCAATAATCCTTTCTCCGCAGCTATGACATTTGCTTATTTTCAGCTGTGCCCTTCCACCCTCGGACTGCCCTTAAAGGTTTCAGCTTTGCCCACCACTGCTTCACACTGTTCGTATATTTCTAGGCCTAAAAAGGCAATGGGAAAATGTGTCTCATTGGCAAGTAGTTATCTGGTCACGACAGTTGATCCCTCTCATGCCCCCGACCCCTTCTCTATGTGCACAGAAAAACAAGCTGAAACCTTTGAGGGTAGTCCAAGGATGGGAGGGCGCAGCTAGCAAAAAACAACGTTTTTGCCTCCGACTTCCATGATCACTCACCATTCACTATATACTGGATAGGGCTGATGGGAGTTGCAGGCCAAAACATCTGAACGGCTGCAGGTTGCCCATCGCTGGTTCGGAGGAATGGCTTTGGAGCAAAGGACTGTTGCATAATAACACTATGTTGTAATTAATCATTTTCAGAAACAAAGCTCTTAAACCCTGTAAGGCCTGACAAGTTACATTCCTTGTTTTCAGCACACTTCATTCAGTATTCTTGTGTAGTTATTGTGATTTCAGTTTAAGACAATTAAACTGGGTAAGAACTAGAATGCAATGCAGTGATCAGAAGCGGGTTACCATCTCACGTCGCATGGGTTAATTTGAGATGTATTAAATGTTCCCACGGGTAATACATGTGTCACTGGCTCTTAGTCATCGTTTGATGCAGGAATGCAGCTTGTTATTATGCATGATGTGTATACACGCAAGAGACAGCATAACTTTAACAAGAAGACCTCACTCATTGTTCAGTCACCTAATAGTATGCACTCAAAAAGAGATGGCATGCTTTTAACTAAGAGATACCTACTCATAGCTAAGCTTCAAATAATGCATAGTAAATGGCAGTCTGTTTAACGGAAGATATCATTCAAAGGCACAAGTACAGAGGGACAAGTGGGCAACTGAGTCCTTAATTCTTTAGCAAATGGGTCAAGAACCTCACTTTAACCTTTTTGAGTAACCTAAGGGCGTCCTCACTTCTTTTGCCCCAGAAGCCTCCTCTCAGGTGGGCAGGGAAAGGCCATTGCTTTTGGATCCCGACCCTGGGGGTGGATATGGGTGGAGGGAACTTGGGGGATGGGGAGAGGATGTCCTTAGGTGAGCCACTGTATCCCCCTCTTTAATAACGTGACCTGCATCCCTAAAGCCTTTGTGTGATATTGTCAACCCCTTCCCTTCTCCTCCTTTCAATCTGTTTCCCAGAAACAACATCTTAGTACTGGAACCAGGAAGAGACCAACTAGGAGGACACATCCTCATTTCATGGACACACACATATATCAGAGACCAACGAGAGGGGAAAAGGTTTTAATTAAATCGGACAGTTCCAAGCAACCCTCTGGTACTGAGACTAGGAAGAGGGCTATGGAGGCATACCAGAGGAACAACCCGGCATGTCTGCCTAATGGACTCCTTTAGAGTCAGGCAAGGGAACTCAACGACCCACACAAGTAAAGGCAAAGTCAAGAGAACTAAGAAGGTACGAAGATGCAAAACTAAATAGTGGCCCACACTCCAGAGGGGCTCAGATGTGGCAAGCTGAGAGAGACTTGTGTTGGCAAGAGCCAGAGAAATACAAACAAGAATAATAAAGTGCATGGTGGCTAAAGCAGCACGGTATAGTATTTGGAGAATCTGACACTAAGAAATCAACTAAAAGTGGCTAAGTGTTGATGGAAGCGTCAGAAGGGGTATCAGTTGCGTGACCTGTAATGGGTGGACCGTGTGGTCCGACAACTGCGCCTAGACCGAGTGCCCTATTTGGAAAAAGCCAATGAAAGCACATTTGAAGTTAAGCTTATGTGTTGCTACATCTTTGAGAAACTGAGGTTAACTAATAAAACTCTGTCATCTTTGAGAGCGTGGAGCTCTGAACTTTTGAGAAAAGGAGCACTGAACTGGGAAGGGTCCCAGGAGATTGTGTCAATTTTGAAAGCTGGAAATTTCGATCTCTTGGGGAAGAGAACGCCGACTTGGGCAGTGTCCCAAGGAACTGTGTTATTTCTGGAAAGCTGGAAGTTTGAACTCTTGGGGAAAGGAACCCCGACCTGGGGAGTTGTCCCAACAAACTGTGTTATTGTGGAAGCAAGATGGTTTGAACTCATCGGGAAGGGAATCCCAATATTCTGAGAACTATTTTGAACTTGGGGAAGGGGGAAGCTGATTCTAAGCGAAGAGCTGGACGAAGCTCTGAACTTTCTTTTTTTTAACACTATTCTTTTGAGACCGACATCCCTACACATTGTATACAGTTAGCTGTGAGGGACACAGGTTTTGGACACAGACAGAGGCCTAAGTTATCCGGACACAGACTATCCTTAGTTTTCTTTAGGAAGGGAAATCCCTTCTTGGTATAGGACAAGTTAGGTTGTGCTCCACCCTGCCTTTTAAGTTAAATGTACTTTGAGTGCAAATTTTAATCTGTTGTCTGTATCTTGCTTCATGATGACATCACAAATGGTGTCAGGAGTGGGGTACTCTCAATTGGTCCAAATTTGGGAACCCTCATGTTGCTTGTAGTCCAGCAAACCTCAGGGAAGAAAACAATTGTATGGGTTTAGTCTCAGGATAGAGTATCAACACTCAAGAAGATCATGTCTACCGAGTGGCAGGTCGCGATTAAATGTTAGATCGCAGATCCTTCTCGACACTCTTCCCTTGGCTACCTAACATTTAAAACATTGGGACAGAATCTTTCTAAACATCAGAGAATCCCAAGCACTTTTCTTTTAGCCCTCGAAAGGGTTTTTCCCCTACCAATCTTCCTCTTTCTCCAGAATTAGTTCAAAAGAAAGAGAGTGACAGTTAGTAGGTCCCTAGGGAGTCAGCTAGCCAATGTTTCAGGGTAACCATTGCAGCCTTAGCCCAAAGAATAAGGCAACCAGAGTTGAGAAAATGGTAGCCTGAACATTGGCTCCCGCCATGCCTCGACAATAATCCAGCAGTTATCCTATCCCTCGATAAGACAGAGGGAGTGAAACCCTTGGTCCCAATTCCGGAGCCACAGTGGCACCTCCCAGAGGGTCTGAAACCCAGCTGGGTGACACTAAGGCACAGGACGGCAGCTGGTGGAGGGCGCCGATGAAGGGATGCACTCTATGCAGTGGTGATTGACAGAAGGCCCGGAGCGCGAACGTGGCCTCTGCTCCGGACGGCAGATAGAACTGAGGCGAGTGGAGGGAGCTGTTCGGCTCCCCGTACTCATCACTGGCAAAGTGAGAAGCCTGGGATCGTAGAGGGGTTGGCAGCACGGCCCCAGCGGTTGTTGATGGTTGCGATGGGCCTTGTGTCAGGGGAGGAGGCGCTGACTGATGGTGCATGCATCAGCGTCCTCTGCTGACCCTGTGACTGCATTGCAGAAGCGGCAAGCTCTGGTGAGGGGACTGAAAGCAGAGAAGTGGCGGGAGACCGTGGCAATCTTTCCCTGATCCCCCGCTTGGAGCTCAGGGGCACTGGTGGCGTGATAGCTGGGGACTGGAGAAGCGGCAGGGTTGACCAAATGGAGGCAGTTAATGGGTCTGAGGGAGACCAAAAGAAGGCAGTGAATGGGACTGACTAGTTGAACACCATCCTTCAGGAAATCCAGCGGCGGTGAACCCAAGGAGAGAGGTACAGAGGAGCAGAGAGCAGCCATCAGTAGCGGCAAGGATCTCAACAGGGTGCCCTGTATCCCTCGCTGCCACCAAAGCCATAGGAGGAGGGACTAAATACCACAAATGCCTTGGGGGAGAGAAGACAAACCTGTCACGACCCACTTCCTAAAACCCCCCCCCGGCAATCCCATGGGCCAGGAGGGGTCTCGGCTCGGGCCCCCAACAAGCTTAGGCATCCTTTGCCTAGGCCCTCTTGGGGCCAGTCTTGGCGCCTTTGGCGCCAGGCTCATAATTAATGAAGACTTGTGCTTGGGAACTACTTTATTTCAATTCCAGTCAACATGGAGGCATCCACATAGCTTGGCTCCTTGGAACCAAGCTATGCAGTATAGTGTTTCGGGTGTGGTAGCCTAGGGACTATTTTACCTGGACTACTTTCTTGATGCTATTTAAACCACACCCGACTTGGAAAACACGCTTCGTGTTACTTTGCAATCCTGCAACGTGACGCTCATCGTGTTCAGCAGCATCTGCGAACCTCGGAAGAACAGCACCTGAAAAACAAAAGGGACATCGTTATTAGCAGCAGCTTAACTGTGATTCCACCGCTAGCTGCCCTCTGCTCCTGCAAACAGCATCCAAGGAACAGCGAGCCTCCCGGATCGTCGGATCTGCAAAAGGAGAGAAACAAGACATTAGACATTTACAATTGTGCCGGCAGCTTACCTCTCAAGTCGCCCATCGACCAGCACCGCCTTGGGACTTCTTGCTCCAGGTGAGCACCGCAACCTACGGGAACAAAAGACAACCGGTTAGCAAAGGCAAGGCATCATAGCGCTGCGCATAGCACCTACGTACCGCATCAAGGCGCTCTCGAAACACCATCACCTGCCGGTGAGTCCAAATTCAGCCAACGTTCCACAGCGAACTTCTGCGCACCTAAGGAGAGAGAAAAGACATTATTGAATCCAAGAAAGGCTTACAGTATAACAGTAATAAGACCTACCTGAAAGACTCTAAAGGGCCTGCATCAGTGAAGTAACTAGATTGCAATCGCCCACAAAGGACAACGTGCCCCTGCCAAGAAGGCAGGACGGAGAGCACGTCAAAACCATAACAAGGTGAGAAAAGGTCTGGGGAGGGGCTGCAGGCATACGGGGTGTTGGGAGGCTCTTACCCCAGTTGCCCAGTCTTGAACATTGCCCACCTGTTTTCCAGGCAGAACTTCCCCGCTGATTATATCAGGGAGCGGCTGAGAAGGGCGCCAGTATCCCCGCAGCTGGGTGGCGTCCACGTGGATACCAGGTGAGCGTAACAGAATGCAAAGCCTGCCAAACCAATCCACCTGGGCGCCATGGAAACATCAGAATTAGACCAATTGGCCCAATTGTTGGGAGAACTTCGTGCCAAGGTTCACTCTGCCAGACAGGAGACTAACGCTCTCCGGAGAGACTTATTGGTGACTAATGAGCATACCGAAGATATCAGCAGGCAAGTCTTGCAATCACAAGCGGGTCAGACGCCTCTACCTGGGAACAACCCACCGATGCAGAATCCTAGCATGTCATCCACTGTCTCTACTCCGGTACAAGTTGTGTTACCAGGTACAGTTCCTTTGGTACCACCGGAGAGGTTTGCTGGTGATCCACGAAAATATGCATCAGTGTCGCCTTCATTTTCTTTGCAGGCCGGGGGCATTCCCAAATGACCAAGCCCTGGTAGCCTTTGTTTTATCATACCTAAGTGGCAGCGCCGCAGATTGGTCGGTACCATTGGTGTCCCATGATGACCCTTTATTAGATAACTTTGGAGACTTTCAGAGGGAAATGGAAAAACTCTTTGCTCGCCATACCCGAGAACAAGTTGTGGACAATGAACTCCTTTCCCTCCGACAGGGGAATCGGGATTTGTTAACGTACATCGCTACTTTCAACTGTTTGCTTGCTGAAGCTAGGTGGCCTGAAAACAAAAGAACCACGTTGTTTCATCAGAGCTTACGAGGCGAATTAAAAGACGTTCTAGCTCAAGTAGTTAATCCTCCCAGAGATTGTTCTGAATTCATAGACTTGGTTGTGCAACTGGACCACTGGTTGCAATACCGAAAAGCAGACCATTCTAAAATGGACCCTCGGCCAGTGTACGTTCGGCCTAGAGACAATGTAACTCGAGTGCAAGAAAATACTGTGGAGCCCATGCAAATCGGAGGGGTACGACCCCCATTAACAAAACAAGAGCGAGATAAAAGGAGACAACAACAACTATGTCTGTACTGCGGAAAGTCAGGGCTTTTCCTGAAGGACTGCCCATTGAAACCTCCGAGGAAGATCGTTGGAGCCACGGAAAATGATGAAGAGAAGGAGTGTCAGTCGGGAAACTGCCCAGCTCGGCAAACGTAAAGGTCAGTTTGTCGAGTGCGGGAAAAGAGCCACCGACCTCACACTGCAATTCCGGTGATCTTAATTAATAACCAACGATCGTCAAGAATGCATGCCATTGAAGCATACATCGACAGCGGAGCAGTTGGGAATTATATAGAACAGGACCTAGCTGCATAGATGGGGCTTCCCCTGTGTTCCAAGCCGACTACAGACAAGGTAACCAAGGTGGATGGGACAGAAATCGCTTCCGGACCCGTAACCCAGCCCACAACTTCATTTTGGACACTGCCTGGTATTTATCTGTTTCAAGCACCAAGTACCTCACAATTTGTGCTTATGTGTACCAAGAATGTACCATTTTTTCTTTTGAAACTTTAAATCAGTATGTACCATTACTCATTTGAATTTAAAAAGAGTTGGGCGTATTGAACCATAAACTAATTGAACCACAAATCAGTTGTGCCTTTTTGTGAATACTCCCCATCCACCCTGCTCTAACTTACCACATCTAGTGAGCATATTAACAGGGAGTTAGCGCAGCCTGTGTAGATGGTTACCCCTCACAATTTCCACAACTCAGATAACCTTGCTGTGCCAGGACGGACATCGAGAACTTATTTCGTTCGATCTCATCAAGGCACCTCAATTCCAGCTCATACTAGGGATGCCATGGTTAGTTGCTCACAACCCTTTGATTGACTGGCGGGCAAGAAAATTAACCTTTCCCAGCGACTGCTCTCCAGCCTGTTATTACCAAGAACAGAAACCCTCTTTCAGTATCTCTACGACTCCTGAAGTGGCAACTTTGGGAGTGACTAGTACCTTGCCTGAGGAATACCAAGATTTCCAGGATGTATTCCAGAAGGACCAAGCAAACACGCTGCCGCCGCACAGGCCCTATGACTGCCAGATCAACCTTGTTCACGGTGCTCAGGTTCCTTGCGGCAGAATCTATGCTCTCACGGAACTCGAAAACCTTCATCTGAAGGCTTACTTACCTTGCAAATGGATTCATCCGCCCATCCAAGTCCCCTGCAGCTAGTCCTTTGTTCTTCGTACCGAAAAAAGAAGTGGACCTAAGAACCTGTATTGACTACCGCGCATTAAACCAAATCACTGTAAAGAACCGTTACCCCTTGCCGCTTATCCCAGAAATGCTGGACCAGGTCAAAGATGCCCAAATTTACACCAAACTGGACCTTAGAGGAGCATACCACCTGGTGCGGGTCAGAAGCGGAGACAAATGGAAAACTGCTTTCCGCACCAAATATGGTTTGTTCGAATATCAAGTCATGCCTTTCGGGTTATGCAACGCTCCTGCAGCGTTTCAGTATTTTACGAATGACGTTTTGAGAGAGTTAATTGATGTCTGCGCCCTAGTGTACATAGATGATATCTTAGTGTACTCAACTTCAAAACAGGATCACATCAAGCACGTCCGTTCAGTCCTCTCCAAGCTCCAGGAACATCGTTTATATGCAAAGCTGGAGAAGTGCTTTTTTCACGTCACCGAAGTTGAGTTGCTCGGTTTTATTCTTACTCCAGGAGGCATCAGAATGGACCTGCATAAAGTGGACGCCGTATTGAAATGGCCATCACCAACATCAGTAAAAGGGGTACAGAGCATGCTGGTCTTTGCGAACTTCTATCGCCGGTTCATACCAGACTTCTCACAGGTCGTACACCCGATCACCATATTGCTAAGAATAAATAACAAGAAATTTGCCTGGACCGAAGAAGCAGAGAAGGCTTTTCAAGAACTCAAGAAAAGGTTCACCTCCGCGCCAATCCTGCGACATCCTCGCCCCGATCTTCCTTATATTGTGGAAACAGACGCTTCCAGCATAGCGATGGGAGCTGTCCTCTCGCAAAGAGATCCAGTAGCAGGCCAGCTACATCCAGTGGCCTTTTGGTCGAAGAAATGTTCTCCCCCGGAGATGAATTACGCCATCGCGGACCAAGAACTCTTGGCGATCAAATCTGCCTTTAAGGCCTGGCGGCACTACCTTCTGGGGGCCAGACACACCATTACAGTTATCACAGACCACCGAAACCTGAAATACCTTAATACAGCTAAAGCCCAGTCTTCACGCCAATTGTGGTGGGCCCTTTTCTTCGCCGAATACGACTATGTCATCACTTTTCGACCAGGGGTCAAGAATGGAAAAGCTGACACACTCTCTCATACAGGCACTGATGACTTGGTATATACTCCCCCAGATCCAGTACCCATCATACCGGAAGACAAGCTCTTGGGTCTCACTACGGCCTTAACCCAAGTTGAACTGAGAGGTAAGATTCAACGAACCATGAACCCAGATGCCTTCCTCGCATGGCAAGCGCAAGGAGAACAATATTCCATTAAAGATCACTTACCCTTTTTTAAGGATCGGTTGTATGTACCCACCAAAGACTTACAACAACAATTGTTGCTAGTTATCATGATTCCCTGACCCCATGAATCACCAAGACTCTAGCCAAGGTAATACAGAAATTCTGGTGGCCTGCCTGGCGTAAAGATGTCATCCAATATGTTCAGTCCTGCGGAGTCTGTGCGCAAAACAAGTCGCAAAAACAAAAACCATCCGGTCTTCTGCAACCTTTAGACATTCCTCCCATTCCCTGGCACACACTTTCCCTCAACTTCATCACTGACCTACCTCCCAGTCAAGGGTTTAACACCATCCTGGTAGTCGTGGAGTTCTCAAAGATGGCGCACTTTTTTCCACTCAAAGGCCTCCCTGACGCACCCATTCTAGCCAAAGTGTTCCTGGATGGTATTGTAAAACTACATGGCTTCCCATCGGTCCTGATCTCCGATCGAGGTAGCCCGTTCATCTCCAACTTCTGGAAAAAATGTTGTGCAATGGCACAAATTGACGTAAGCTATCCACTAGCCATCACCCCCAAATGGACGGTCAGACCGAGAGGACCAACCAGACCCTCAAACAATACCTACGGTGCATGTTACACCATGAACTAAGAGACTGGAAAGATTTGTTATGGATAGCCGAGTACGCATATAACAACTCCTTGCACTCCAGTACTGGACAATCACCCTTTTATACCCTTTATGGTAGACACCCACGTACCTCAGAACTAGATGTCCCAACAAATTTGGAAATGCCAGCAGTAAAAACTCTTCACACCAACATCACTCAGGCTTTCAAAAAAGCCAAAGAACATCTTATTTTCGCCAAAGAAAAACAAAAGCAATTTGCCGACCAACACCGGAAAAAGGCCCCAGACTATCAGCTAGGAGACAAGGTTTGGCTGGCTGCCAAGTTTGTACCCATCAAGGGAACCCAGACTTTTCAACCCAGGTACTTGGGACCTTACACTATCAAGGCAATTATCAATCCAGCGAGTGTCAAACTAGACTTACCACCTAACCTACAGATTCACCCAGTATTTCATGTGTCCCTATTAAAACCGATGCAGCCCAGTACACGGGTTGTGACACCACCAAAACCCATACTTATTGACGGAGAACCAAAATTCGAAGTCAGAAGCATCTTGGATTCCAAGTATTCGAGGGGAAGGTTATATTACCTAGTCAATTGAAAAGGATTTGGAGCCCAAGACAGATCCTGGGAACCCTGTGAAAACATTCATGCAGCACGTCTGATCAGAACATATCATCGCAACTTTCCAACTAAACCAGGGGCGGACAGAAGGAACATCTTGAGAGGGCCTTGGGGGCAGTGGGGAGTGCTGTCACGACCCAATTCCTAAAACCCCCCCGGCAGGCCCATGGGCCAGGAGGGGTCTGGGCTCGGGCCCCCAACAAGCTTAGGCATCCTTTGCCTAGGGCTTATACTTAATGAAGACTTGTGCTTGGGAACTACTTTATTTCAATGCCAATCAACATGGAGGCATCCACATAGCTTGGCTCCTTGGAACCAAGCTATGCGGTATAGTGTTTTGTGTGTGGTAGCCTAGGGACTATTTTACCTGGACTACTTTCTTGATGCTATTTAAACCACACCCGACTTGGAGAACACGCTTCGCGTTACTTTGCAATCCTGCAATGTGACGCTCATCATGTTCAGCAGCATCTGCGAACCTCGGAAGAACAGCACCTGAAAAACAAAAGGGACATCGTTATTAGCAGCAGCTTACCTGTGATTCCACCGCTAGCTGCCCTCTGCTCCTGCAAACATCATCCAAGGAACAGCGAGCCTCCCGGATCGTCGGATCTGCAAAAGGAGAGAAACAAGACATTAGACATTTACAATTGTGCCGGCAGCTTACCTCTCAAGTCGCCCATCGACCAGCACCGCCTTGAGACTTCTTGCTCCGGGAGAGCACCGCAACCTACGGGAACAAAAAACAACAGGTTAGCAAAGGCAAGGCATCATAGCGCTGCGCATAGCGCCTACTTACAGCATGAAGGCGCTCTCGAAACACCATCACCTGGCGGTGAGTCCAAATTCAGCCAACGTTCCACAGCGAACTTCCGCGCACCTAAGGAGAGAGAAAAGACATTACTGAATCCAAGAAAGGCTTACAGTATAACAGTAATAAGACCTACCTGAAAGACTCTAAAGGGCAGCATTAGTGAAGTAACTAGATCGCACTCGCCCACAAAGGACAACGCGCCCCTGCCAAGAAGGCAGGACGGAGAGCACGCCAAAACCCATAACAAGGTGAGGAAAGGTCCGGGGAGGGGCTTCGGGCATACGGGTGTTGGGAGACTCTTACCCCAGTTGCCCAGTCTTGAACATTGCCCACCTGTTTTCCAGGCAGAACTTCCCCGCTGATTATACCAGGGAGCGGCTGAGAAGGGCACCAGAGTCCCTGCAGCTGGGTGGCGTCCCCGTGGATACCAGGTGAGCGTAACAAAACCTAATCCGAAGGTGAGCGAAGAGGAGGGGTCGTGCAGTGGGGTTCACCTTCGCTGGAGGTCGTGGTGGGGAGGGCCTGCCCACCTGTTTGGACTGCAGGCCCTACATCTGGAAGGGGACAGTACTGCAAGCTCAAAAAGGGGTTAACCCAAGTGACTTGGAGCAGAGCAGCACAGAGAGAGATATGGTGAAAGACAAGGGAGCGAAGGCCACGCTGAGCAAATCGGACAGATGCACCAGAAACCCAGGGGATGGACAGCAAACTAATATGCCTGGGACAGACCCGAGGTGGCATTGCGGACTCCAGGGAGGTGGAACTCACAATGGCATAGGTCCTGAGGGTGGTGAAGGACTCAGATCTAACCTACAGGATAAGATCGGCCAAGCTGGTGGAAGTCTCCCTCCTCAGGACCGACTTAAGAGCAGTATCAGACCGAGGGGGGAGGCAGAAGAACAGATGAGCACGCTGGAGGACACAGACCAGACTCTCTGCACACAGGTACACAATCTTCGCAACAGGACCCTCATCGTGGGGAAAAGGGCAGAGGATGCAAAGGGGATGTCCCGTAGGGCCAATATCTGAATCATTGGGTGGCTGGAAAGAGTGCAGGGGTCCGGCGATGGATCTTTTCCTGTCTAAGTGGTACAAGGCTGCACTGCGTCCAAAAGGCCTGACCAACTTCTCCATTGAATGGGCGCACAGAGTACCGTACAAGCTGTTTCTGCCGGGAGCCCCCCTGTGACCAGTGGTGGAGAAGCTCCTTAACTTCTGCGACGGGGATGCCATACTGCAGGTGGCGAGAGCCAAGGGGACAATCAAGGTAGGAATTGCCAATGTCATGCTCTTCCCAGACTATACCCTCCAGGCACAACTGGCAAGGATATAATTCGGGGAGGTCAAGAGGCAGCTCTGCCACCACCGTATTAAATACTTGCTAATGTTCCTGGCAAAACACAAGGTAATGGTAGGGGACAAATCCTGGGTTTTCCGGGAGCCCAGAGAGGCATAGGACTGGCTGGAAGCTCGGGGAATACTAGCTACTAAATCAGGGGTCCTTACAACCTGGCTGTCCTCCAGAAAAACTGGAAAAGGAGCGACAATCCCTGTGCCTCGTGGGCCTGAAGGAAGCAGAGGCTCGCCAGGGGAATCCCGGCTGGAGAACCGGATTTCGGTGGGTGAGGATGGTACAATCCACAGAATTGACTCGAGTACAGCAGAGGAGCTGGTCCGGTGGGATGACAACCCAGGTGGTGGGAGAAAGACTCTCAACAGACAGTGACCAGGGAACTCCAGGTGTGGTTTGATTGGGGGTGGTGGGGCAGGAGATATGAAGACTTATAGGTGTAATGTCTTGGAGGGGAACCCTATCCAGCTAATGAGTGGCAGTGAGGAAAGCAGGGTATGATGGCGGCCATTCAGGAGTTGTGCCCCAGGGAGGGGGTGGTCTTTAAGTTCGGTTTAGTTGCAAGGGGCGACAGATTCTTCACAGTTGGGGAAGAAGTATTGGGAGGGCAGGGAGCGGGGGCTAGGAAGGAAGGAAGGGGGAGGAAGAGGAAGGGGGGAAATACTGAAGTTGGGAGTATTGTGGGAGTTCAATATTGATTCACAAGCTGTTTAGGAATATCGAGGGGCCCAAAAATGTAGAATGCAACGACGATATAGGAACTGGCAGTACAGATATGGATTGTCAAAACACGTTACAATGTAGGTCATGGAACGGGAATTGGATGAATAATATGCTGACGAGGAATGTGGTCTTCCAATTCCTAAGAAGACACCAGCCGGATGTGGTACTACTCCAGGAAACCCATCTGTTGGGGGAGACATGTAGGATACTGGGGAAGGGCTTGTATAAATGTGTAGTCCAAAAAGGCTTCACAAGAGGGCCTAGAGGAGTGGGGATACTTATGAAAAAGTCTTCATCTTATCAGGTCAGGAGAACATTTTGAGGATAAAGTGGGTGCGTGGTGGCAGTGGAGGGCTGCCTGGGAAAGGAAGCTATCTCTTTCATCAATGTCTCTTCCCCACCGACATTAGTGCAGAACACCCTGGAGGCGGTAAAGAGAAGGATGTTAGAGGGGCAGCCAGGCCTAGTGATAGTTGCGGGGGACTTTAACGAAGTAGGTAAACCAGCAATGGACAGATGGAAGAGTACTGCAAGGTGAGAGAACAAAGACACAAAACTGAGGGGATTCCTGGACGCACTAGGGTTGACAGAGCCTTGGAGGGTAGTACAACCAAGAACGAGGGAATTCTCATTTTACTCTCCCACACACACAATTCATTCTCAAGGATAGACTGCGTCTTTATACTTGCAGCTCGGGTGACAAAATAAGAGGGTGAAGTACTTGGCCAGGGGCATCTCACACACCACTGATATGGGACATGGAGACCCATAAACACAGCTCAAGAGGGATGTGGAGGCAATCTGAGGTTGCTTCCCTTTCTATAGCAGGTCCCTAAGGGCTGAGTCCACTCTTGCAAACTCTGTGCGGGGCACCAGAAGGGGGGCATTTTAGAGGGCATAAAGATACCTGGGCAGCATAAGCATCTTGAAGAGTATCTCTTTTCCCAGAAGTGTTTTTGGAAGGTGTTGCTGGTGCCGCTCATCTTGCAGAAACTGCTCCGTCACAGGATGTAAGTTACTAGGGAAAAAGTCGATTGGGTCAAGACCAATGTGATTTCCCAGATATCCGAACCCCTCCCAGGAGACCTGATGGGGGTAAGCATGGGGAATCGCCAGGTCGCCTCCCTTCATGACACAGTGGCATCTTAAATGTTGGTTACAGACTTGAAATCCTATCTGTCCCTAATTCTAAGAAGGGTTTCTCTGCCACAACAAAACTAAGGAACGTCTGTGTCCGGGTGTTAAATCCTGAAGCGTCCTATGTCCAAAATCCCTAAACTAACCCTTACACGCTAAACTTAATATAATGTGTACATGGGGTTTTCTGTAACTAAACACTTAGAACTTTATGTTGGTAACTTTCGGAAAGTTACAAGGAGTAGAGTTCCACTAGGAAAGGGATCTTCCCTTCTCCTAGATTTCCTCTAGTGGCCCAAATGTCACTTTGTTAAAGTTCCAGTTTTGTTCAAGGGAGAAATGCTTTTTCCTGGAATTTCGTTTAAAGTACATAATTCTCATGAATACATACAGTTCTCTTGAATGGTTTGTTCAAGGAGGAATGATTTTCCCTTGAACATCCCAGAGTGAAGCCCTTCAGGAATTGGGGGTGCTCTTTGTAATGCGACAGTCGTTCCTCCATGCCTCATATACAGATGGGAAGAATCTGCCTGATGAATGGTATTTGGGCTGCATGCTCTTTTGTGAATCGCCTCCCCCCCAGACCGGTTCCATGTAATAATGTCCCCACAAAAATATTGCCATGCAAAAATATCGCTGAAAAATGGCAGTTTTTTGTGGGGACATTATTGCATGGAACATGATTTTTTTTTTGGCTGCCCCTCTCCCCATATATATGGTCACCCATATAATATCGCCACAACCTTTTCCCAGCGATATTATGTACGGCGACCATATATATGGGGATAATATTACCTGATACCCCCAGACCCACAGAATGCAGCATTGTTCCTCATTGGCACACGCAAGTTGCTAATTGGCCCCTATATCTTTTACTAACATTTATAGTTGAGTCCAATATCAGCAGGTAGGAAATAGTCAAAGAGTGTGGAGCAGTTTCTATATCCCCTTCTAAGCCCAAAAGACACTGCCTAAATGAAATGTAAACTCTGGGAACTGCCTTGTGCAGAAGTACATCAGCTTTTGGTTTGATCGAACACATGTCATCTTGTCATTTACAAATATAAAATCTGCGTTTGCTTGACACAAATTGTCATGCTTTTTCATGTGTTGCAAAATCGTTCACATTTTTCAAAGATGCATGCTTTTGTGTAACGTGTTATTTAATTCTGCGCTATTTTGAACTTGAGCTAGAAAATAATCTTTACTTTAGTTCGATTATTATTCACCATATTTCTTTTATGCGCCATACCGCATGTCATGTGTAGTAAATGTGATATGTCAGGAACTTATTTAAATAGTAAGTGGTTTTTGCTCATATGATCTTCACCTCCGTGGGCGGGAATAATTGCTTCTTTAACCTCTTTTCAGCATTTGACAGAAGAGAAAGCTGACGGCTTGATCAACGAAGCAGCACGGTATGGTGCACGCAATACAATTCTTTGTTTTGTCATGATATACTTTTATATCTGCTTAATTTGGCTATTCCTGTCAATTTACTAAAAGTGATCTACAATGAAATTCCAACCCCTGATAAGCCTTTAGTTTATAATATAAAAATAAATAGGTGTGAAAAGAAACAGTGAGCAACTTGCTACAACATGTGTCCTCTTTTTTTTGTAAGTAGGGGCTTGTTGGCGGAGGACTGAATACAGAGAGTATAAACAAGGAGGATGACAACAAGCTTCCTTTAGATGTCCACACCAGAGGAAACAAAAATGAATCTCAAACCGTATGGGTGTGCAGGCACACCATCAATCTTTTAACAAATATAAAGAGATGGGAGGCTCTATTTTAACAAAAATATCTCATAAATTTAATTTGTTCAACTCGGTCATAAAACAGACCATTTGGTCACATTTACAAATCTCAACAACATATAAAAAGATCAAATAAAAAGAGACAATTAGTCAACAGTTTTTGTCTTGGCATTCATTCACATAATACTTTGTATTATAGGTGATGTTAGTAGCACATGAGTGACTTTAGACTAGCTCATTTATGTTTGCTTTGATTTAAAACCCCCAATTCCGTTGTGTCGACATGAGTGAATACGTTTCCAGCCTCAATGTTTATTTGACAAACCGACTTTTCCTTGTTCTTGTACTGGTTAGTCGTGTGTGTAAGGCTTTCCTCAGGACACAGCGCCCTCTGATTAGAGGCTCAAGAATAGCACAAGTTGTTTTGTGGATTGTCTCAAAGTATCTACAAAAACAGAGATATGTGTCAATATGCACACAAAAAGGACCTGAGCCTTTGATTTTTATCAGAATTATTTCACTGCATACAAACATGGTTAAGATCATTTGTTTATCCTTTCAGTCTATTTAGGTGGGCATCATACTATTTATTTGATGTGATTTCGCTATCTTGATAGTACAGCACTAGTTAATTTCTTCAAAAACAAAGCGTCTCATTTTTTTAATCTGCATATGATAAAGACTCGACCCATTATTGTGGACCCCTTTTGTTTTGTTGCTAAATTGAATTTTTATATATACATGTGAACCATGATTTTATATGTAAGATGCATGCACTTTAGCAGATATACAAACCAGTCCCACATACCTATTATGGCTCTTTATTGGTCATGAGAATAGTCGCTACTTAGCGCAGCATCTCTTGAATGTGCCGTTATTTTCAAAACATATCACTTCTTGAGTGTGACTGCAAAAAAGATGACATATCGCAGTCTTCAAAAATTCTGGTATAACTAAAGAATGGACATTTATGACACACCAGAAATACATTACAAATATATTGTAGAACCGACCTGGTGCAGCGGCTGCTGCTGTTCTCCAGGCGGAGCGCAAACTGTGACTTGTGTGTGGACACCTAAGCAATTGTAGAGTAACAACAGAGCCTAATGAACGACACGGGAGAAAAACATGTGCAAAGCCGTGTTCAGTATCACAGCTTGATAGCCGAGAAGGGGTGGGCGCTCTTATACATGTCAATACATTTACTTAATGGTGCAGCGACACTTCAAAGCAGCTCGTATCCGTACAATCCCTCCGTGCACCCTGGAGCTGCAATTAGGCGTATGGCGGCGTTGTTAGACTGCTCGATCTTCGTTCCAAGAATGTTTACGTCTGTGAATGCGGTCATGTGACCCAACCCACGACGAGATCTATTTATCAGTAGGGCGCCGGCTGTGTATTTACATGGCTGCCATCTTAGAATGGATGGGATGCTTTCAAAAGAGCCTGGATATTATGCGGCAAGGACCTGGGATCTAATATTGAGAATAGATTGGTGGAAATGAGCGGCTGGGATGATTAAAAAAATGACTAAATGAGAAATGATAGTCAATACAATGAACAAAACGTCGGGGTCATTTTATTGAGAAATAGAAGATGGAAGTCTTGTTATAGGCAGCATAGAATCTGTTCTGCTCACCCCAGTATGATTATGGTGGTCAATTATTTACGTAGAAATAGACCCCATTTGATATATAAATTGAGACCATGTTTAACTGAGTCCAAATCATATATCCACCTTTGTTCAAGTCTTTGCAATTTTAAATCACGGTCACCGCCGCGGGGATGGTTGTCAATCTTTTGTAGTACACACCAAAAAATATCATCATGTGAGTGTTTTGCCTTTTTATAATTATCACCCAGTGGTTTATCGACCGTGTTGCTTTTGATACAACAATGGTGTTCACCAATACGGGTCCGTACTGGTCGTTTTGTCTTCCCAATGTATACTAGCCCACATGGGCATATAATACAGTACACCACCCATTTAGTGGCACAGTTAGTAAATGTATCAATGGTTGGAGTGGGTTTGAGGCTCTAGGATTTGAACCTGCCTGTGCTGAGCTCCATTTATATTGCGATGATGAGTTCTAGCGAGATCACAGGAGTGGTTTTGGGGTTTAGCCTAAGCCCCAGTTTGGTAGTTTAGAAGAAAAGTCTTTTTACTCCCGGGTATCTCGGTTGGTTTATCAAAATAATTGTTTCCAACACTGCGGTTAGTATGAAAAAGATTTGTTTATTTGGTGTTTCCTTGTGTGGTTTATTCATAAGAAAAGTTTGTGTTTTGTATAACACTTGTTACAGACTTGTTATGCAAGTTTGGTCAGCCGACACGTGTTTCGACCCATAGGGTCTTTCTCAAGGCTGAGCAATGTTCAAGAGTGCCAAGTGTTATGTGGTTAGTGACAATTAGGTGACAAGTAGTAGTACATTCATTGTGGTGTTCAAGTGATGTGAAATATTAGTGACACGTTAAGTACATAGCATCAAACCACATTGTTGTGTCAAAATTAAGTGTTGGTTTTCAGGGTTGAAAGATAAGCAGGGAGAGAGAAGAGAGAAAAGGTTAGCAGGCTGTTGGGTTGAGATATTTAGTAATAAGGATGAGGTGGAGTGCCTCTTACCATGTACCGAATGCTGTGTGCCCTCAGTGGGGTTCTGTATATGCGGACTGTCCTTATGGCAGTCCTGGCTCCTGTTGGGCTCTGGGGGGGGAAAAAATGTGAAATTGGACTAATGATTGGTTGGATTAATTCATTCAGGGCTGATTTGGGCACTGATTCAGAGTGCCCTGTTCGCTTGTTCATGCGTAATTGTAGCATGTCTATAGGGTACCCTGGGTGGTTGTTGCTGGCTGGGGCCAAGTCCCATTGGCGGTGTGGAAAAGACATCAAGAACTTTTCTTGAAGAGTTCTTGTGTGTTTCCAACCGTTAAAGTGTAACTTATTGATACACGGCATTGAAATCCCATCACGGGCATTTTACAGCCCTCGTGTTTATTTCTCCGCCGGGTTCATATGGGTAACGTATTTACGCAGCTGTAAAACTGCCAACCGTTAAAGTGTAACTTAATGATACACGGCATTGAAATCCCATCACGGGCATTTTGCAGCCCTCGTGTTTATTTCTCCGCCGGGTTCATATGGGTAACGTATTTACGCAGCTGTAAAACTGCCGGTTCTTAAGGAATACGGCTGCATGATCTCAATATGGGCGGGCGGTGGGGCTCACCTGTGTGTTTTGTCCGACGTCCTTGGTGGTATTCTGCTACTCTGACCTACCACGCAGGGACGCCATTTAAGGACAATCCGCGTTGTCATTGGATCGCGTATAGTGATTGATCGCGCATGTGCGCTTAGGTAGTGTCTCATGGGTGATCCCAGCGCATGCGCGTTAAGAGTAGTGGTCGCGCATGCGTCGTGGATCGATAATTGGATTACTAATGTTTGAATGCTCATTATGTAATGGTGGTGGTTTCTCTATTGGAAGAATGAGCTAAGGAGCAGTGGACAAGGGATCGTGTGGGGGCGAAACAAGGGTGGTAAGGCTATGTGAGGTTATAGCCTGTATTGGTATACTCCTGCTGGGATTGATTAATTCATTGTCTCTATAAGAGTCCATGGTGTCATAAAGTTAATCCGAGATTGGTGTGGGCGAGGTACGAAACAAGGGGGGAAGTTATAGAAAAACATTCAAGTCATGTTCCTTATTCAGGCCATTTTTAACACATCTGAAGTGACAAATCAGACGTGCTTCCTCTTGCCTCAGTCTTAGAGTTCTGTCCCCTCCTCTGGGGCCCAGCCGGACAGTCTTAAGTCCGATGAACCTAATGTCACTTTTGTTGTCCATTTGGTGGTTCTTCTGCCAATGGTTTGCCAATGGTAGTTTCGGATCTTGTGAATATATGCTGTTGAAGTGTTCTCTTATCCTGAAGCGTGTTTCTCGGATGGTGCTGCCTATGTAGATTTTATTGCAGACACAGATTATTGCATATATCACAAATTTACTTTTACAGTTAATGTGCTCAGTGATGTTAAACATTGGGCAGCCTGGAAATTTGGCACATTTGGTCTGAGTTGCATACTTGCACATTGAGCAGGTCCCGCATTTCGCAAAACCAATTGGTTTGAGTTTACTAAGCCAATCTTGTGCTGTGATATGTTTGTCTGAAAGGAAGGAGGGGCTCAGCAGGTTCTTTAGAGTGGGTGCTCTGCTATATGACATACTTGGATGTATTTCTAGTTGTGGCTTGATATGTTCATCCATGCGGAGTAGTCCCCAATGCTTAGTCAGGATTTTTTGGAGTTCATAGCTGTCTTTGTTATATCTGGTTATGAATCTAATCACGGGGTTATCTTCTTGTCTTCTGGGTTTGGGTGTGAGCAGCGTTGATCTTTCTAGTCGGCAGGCTTGTTTTCTTGCATCTGCCAGGTTTTGATGAGAGTAACCCCGACATCTGAATCTACGATCCAGTAGGTCGCATTCTTCTGTGAAGGATTCATCTGTATTGCAATTTCATGAGACACTACCTAATCGCACATGCGCGATCAATCACTATACGCGATCCAATGACAACGCGGATTGTCCTTAAATGGCGTCCCTGCGTGGTAGGTCAGAGTAGCAGAATACCACCAAGGACGTCGGACAAAACACACAGGTGAGCCCCACCGCCCGCCCATATTGAGATCATGCAGCCGTATTCCTTAAGAACCGGCAGTTTTACAGCTGCGTAAATACGTTACCCATATGAACCCGGCGGAGAAATAAACACGAGGGCTGCAAAATGCCCGTGATGGGATTTCAATGCCGTGTATCATTAAGTTACACTTTAACGGTTGGCAGTTTTACAGCTGCGTAAATACGTTACCCATATGAACCCGGCGGAGAAATAAACACGAGGGCTGTAAAATGCCCGTGATGGGATTTCAATGCCGTGTATCAATAAGTTACACTTTAACGGTTGGAAACACACAAGAACTCTTCAAGAAAAGTTCTTGATGTCTTTTCCACACCGCCAATGGGACTTGGCCCCAGCCAGCAACAACCACCCAGGGTACCCTATAGAGATGCTACAATTACGCATGAACAAGCGAACAGGGCACTCTGAATCAGTGCCCAAATCAGCCCTGAATGAATTAATCCAACCAATCATTAGTCCAATTTCACATTTTTTCCCCCCCCAGAGCCCAACAGGAGCCAGGACTGCCATAAGGACAGTCCGCATATACAGAACCCCACTGAGGGCACACAGCATTCGGTACATGGTAAGAGGCACTCCACCTCATCCTTATTACTAAATATCTCAACCCAACAGCCTGCTAACCTTTTCTCTCTTCTCTCTCCCTGCTTATCTTTCAACCCTGAAAACCAACACTTAATTTTGACACAACAATGTGGTTTGATGCTATGTACTTAACGTGTCACTAATATTTCACATCACTTGAACACCACAATGAATGTACTACTACTTGTCACCTAATTTTCACTAACCACATAACACTTGGCACTCTTGAACATTGCTCAGCCTTGAGAAAGACCCTGTGGGTCGAAACACGTGTCGGCTGACCAAACTTGCATAACAAGTCTGTAACAAGTGTTATACAAAACACAAACTTTTCTTATGAATAAACCACACAAGGAAACACCAAATAAACAAATCTTTTTCATACTAACCGCAGTGTTGGAAACAATTATTTTGATAAACCAACCGAGATACCCGGGAGTAAAAAGACTTTTCTAGTAAATGTATCAAGCCTCCACGTTTGGCCTTTCAAATGGTTTTCAAATTGCTTGTATATTTACACATACTGCATTTCCCACATTTAAAATGCCCTGTTACCGGTGGTAAGTTCCACAATGTGGGTTGGACATTATCAGTTGGTTTTGGCAACGGATAGGTATGGACAAGTTTATCTCCGATGTTGGTGAGGCGCTTAAATGTAAAACGGGGAGGAGGGATATTAAAATCTTCAGTATTGATCATTTTCCAATTAATCAGAATTGTTTTTCTTAGATCGTTGCTAATTGGTGTAAAGGAGGACAAACAGGTAATTTTATCTAATGTAGTTTTCTTTTGTTTAGATAGACAATCAGCCCTTGAGATGTTGGCAGCCTTTTTGTATGCTCTTCTAATGATATACGGTGGATATCCTCTTTCTTTTAGATTTGCTTTAAGGGTCTGACTATGATTTTTAAAGTCAGCTTTGTCAGAGCAATTGCGCCTGATGCGTTGAAATTGGCCAAAGGGTAAATTTTCCCTTAATGCCTGCGGATGATAGAGGCTAGTTCCAATCTTATTGTCAGGCATACAGTGAATCAGTAGGTCTAGGAAAGCGATACTGCTGGGGTCAGACTCACATGTAAATTTGATAGAGACTTCTCTTGTGTTAAGCCACGAGATGAACGCCTCAAGCTCTTCCTTTGTGCCACACCAGACCATTAAGATGTCATCTATGTACCGATACCAGGCCTTATTGTTTCCCTGGTATGGGTTGGCATATGTCATGATCTCTGCTTCCAAAAGGTCAGGGTTTTCCCAACTCCCTTGGAAGCAGATCCATTACCCAGGTTCCGAGTGCCAACCAGTCCCAATTGGGACCTTTTGGACCCAGTCCTGGCGCCAGTGGCACCAGGCTCATAAATATGCCCAGTCCCAGCGCTGGACGCGCCGGGCTCATAATGCTTGGGTGGACTTACCTGCAGCAGACCATGCTGCTTACTTGCCTGCCAGTTGAGCCTCTGATCCTCTTCTGTTTGGAACTACTTTTCCTGTTGGGTGGGGCTGGAGCCACTCCCTAGATTCAGAACACTGGAACTCTTCTGGAAAGCAGGAACTCTTTTCTTACCAGGAACTCTTTTCTTACTTAGGCGTGGCTGTGGAAGGAGACACCTAAGCACTACAGGAGGCTATTTAAACCACACCCGGTGGATGAATCTTGCTTTGCGTTATTCTGCACCCTCTGCAGCAGAACGCTCATCGTGTCTTCTGCATCCGGTCCTGGGCCTAAGGAAAAAGGCTTACCATCCTGAATCCAGTCTTCAGCAACACCTATAAAGACAAGAAAGAACAGGTTAGCATTCCGGCATCTGAAAGGCAAAGGCTTACCTAATCTTCGTGCGCTCCGGAGGTCTTCACACTGCATTCCGGCATCTGAAAGACAAAAGCTTACCAACTCTTCGCATGCTCCGGAGGCCGTCGGCGCTGCATCCCGCATCTGAAAGACAAAACAAGGTGCGTTTAAAGACATTGGGGAACTTTAATACTCACGTGCCATTACTCCTTTCCACATCTAACCCAGTGGGTATCCCGGCACCCTGCAGCCGCTCCGAACTTGTACCTGCAAAATAAAAAGACAGTTAGAGCGCATCGTGAAGCTGGCAACAAGCGCTTACTTACGTGCTTCCAGGGGCTTCTATCCATCACACGGGCTCCATCTTCAACTCACTTCAGCCCGTCATCCGCCATCGCCGGAACCCTGCAAAACAAGAGACATCATTATTAAAGACTTTAAAGAAATTTGAGTTACTCGAAACTTACCGTTCGTGCAGTAAACGACGGACAGCAGTCCTCTGAAGTCAAGAGGCCTGCGCTACCTATCCAGTGAAGAAACTGGTTACAGCACCCTGCCCCGAGGCAGATGGAGAGCTCGGCATTCACTTACCTAAGGTGAGAGCGTTAACCTGTGGGGGTCTACAGGAGAGGAGAAGGGGAAAGAGATAGGGACACCCCAATAACCCCAGTTCATTAACCCCGTATTTTCTATCTGCAGACATCTTACTCTGCACGTCAGGCATACAGGGCACAGAGGTCCAGCCCAAAGAGCCAACCGGGTGCTGCACATCACCTTTGAAGATACGGTAGTCGCCCAGTCAAGACCGGCGCCTCTGCGAGAATCAGGTGAGCGTTACAGAACGCAAAGCCTACCGCAAAACTCTCACCCAGGCGCTATGGAAACCTCGGATACTGACCACCTAGCCCGGTTACTTGGGGAACTAAGGGCAGAAGTGCATGCAGCTCGTCAGGAAACGAACGCTCTAAGAAGGGAACTAATTATTTCCAAGGAGAGAACAGATGATCTTGCTAGACAATTGCTACAGTCACAAGCCGGACAGACCCCGCTACCCGCATCAGGGGCAAATCTTCCTTCAACATCCTCTATGAATCCAGTGCAGATCAACCTACCTGGGGATGTACCTCTGGCTCCGCCCGAACGATTTTCTGGTGACCCAAAGAGGTTTGCGATATTTATCAATCAGTGCCGGTTGCACTTCTTATGCCGGCCAGTAGCCTTTCCAACTGATCAAGCTAAAGTAGCTTTTGTACTTTCGTACCTTAGTGGCAATGCGGCAGACTGGTCGATCCCTCTAGTTAATCAAGATGATCCGGTTCTCCATGATTTTCAAGCCTTTCAGCTTAGTATGGAAAAACTGTTCACAAGACATGCACAGGGGCAGGCCTTGGACAATGAGCTTCTTTCGTTGCGACAGGGTAATCAAGACCTTTTGGCTTATATTGCATCTTTCAATAGACTAATAGTGGAAACTCAATGGCCTGAGGACAAAAGGATTACGCTGTTTTATAGAGGTCTACGTGGAGAGCTCAAAGACGTTTTAGCCCAAGTAGTGAATCCCCCACAAGACTGTTCGGATTATATAGACTTGGTCATTCAAATAGATCACAGACTGCAGAACAGGAAGGCCGACCGTTCCAAGTTTGATGCTCGAGTATTTTCCAAACCGCCAACTCCTTCCAAAGGAGTAGACTCCGGGGAACCCATGCAAATAGGGGGTCTGAAAGGTCCTCTAACACAAAGGGAGCGGGAAAGGAGAAAACAGTTGCAATTATGCCTATATTGCGGAAACTCAGGGCACTTTCTTCGAGACTGTCTGGTGAAACCTGCCAAGAAGGCAGTAGGAGCTGCAGTTACCACAGTTACAAACTCTGAGCAGGGAAACGACCTCGCCCGACAAGAATAGAGGTCCTCTTGCCGAGCGTGAAAACCAGTTCCGTGACCTCGCATTTCGTGATACCTATGGTCCTCATTGGCCCTGATAATCCGGATCGATTACATGCAATTGAAGCTTACGTCGACAGCGGTGCCATCGGCAATTATGTGGATCATGAAATGGTTTTGAGGATGAATCTAACTCTTTGTCCCAAGGCTGTAAAGGACGTCATTACTACGGTGGATGGTACGGAGATAGCCTCCGGGCCAGTAACGCATACCACTCAAGAGGTGACGCTAGTAAGTCAAGATGGACACCATGAGAAGATCGTGTTCGATGTGATCAAGGCCCCTCAGTTCCAGATTATTCTAGGAATACCTTGGTTAGAGAAACACAATCCTCTGATCGATTGGCGAGCAAGAACGGTCCAGTTTCCAGAATGTCTCTCTACTTGTCACCCTCCACCTGGTGTTGCACTGGCAGCAATTTCTTCAGAGACTCCCCAGTTACCTCCCGAATACCTAGAATACCAAGATGTTTTCCGGAAGGAGCAGGCTAACTCTCTACCTCCTCATAGGTCTTATGACTGCCAGATAGACCTGATACCTGGATCTACTCCTCCTTGTAGTAGAATTTATGCCCTCACCGAGCCTGAGAACCTTCACCTTCGACAATACCTGGATCAATACCTGGCAAATGGGTTTATTCGTCCTTCCAAGTCCCCTGCCTCTTCAGCTTTGTTCTTCGTTCCAAAAAAGGAAGGAGACCTTAGAACTTGTATCGATTATCGCTCCCTGAACCAGATCACCGTTAAGAATAGATATCCGTTACCTTTGATCCCTGAACTCCTGGACCAAGTCAGAAAAGCATGCATATATACAAAGCTGGATCTTAGAGGAGCTTACCACTTGGTACGAGTAAAAGAGGGCGATGAATGGAAGACGGCCTTCCGCACCAAGTATGGGCTATTTGAATATCAGGTCATGCCCTTCGGACTTTGCAATGCCCCGGCCGCCTTTCAATATTTTATGAACGATGTCCTCAGAGAGCTCATAGATGTGTGTGTTGTTGTTTACATCGACGACATTCTCGTTTATTCTTCATCGGAATCTGAACATCGGAAACACGTGAAAATGGTCCTCGAAAGATTGCGTCAACACAAACCTTTCGCTAAGTTGGAAAAATGTGTTTTCAACGTGACTGAAGTTGAATTCTTGGGATTCATATTATCACCTGGCGGAGTGCGTATGGATTCAAAGAAGGTCGATGCAGTTCTCAAATGGCCATCACCATCCTCCGTAAAAGGTGTGCAAAGCATGTTAGGCTTCGCTAACTTTTACCGCAGGTTTATTCCCGAGTTCTCTCGAATAGTCCAGCCCATCACTGCCTTGTTAAAGAAAAACAAACGTTTTGAATGGTCTACCGAGGCGGAACAAGCTTTCCAGGATTTGAAGACTAAATGTATCTCTGCACCAATCTTAAAACACCCTCGCCCCGAACTCCCCTACATCGTGGAAACTGATGCTTCAAGCCTTGCCATGGGGGCAGTTCTATCACAAAAGGACCCGGTAACCAATCAGTTGCATCCCGTGGCATTTTGGTCCCGCAAATTCTCGCCTCCTGAAGTCAATTACACGATTACTGACAAGGAACTTCTGGCTATCAAGTCTGCCTTTAAGGCTTGGCGGCATTATCTGCTGGGGGCCCGACACACCGTTACTGTGATTACGGATCACCGAAACCTGCAATATTTGAAAACCGCAAAAGCCCAATCCTCTAGACAACTCCGTTGGGCATTATTCTTTGCCGAGTTTGACTTCATAATTACCTATCGACCTGGTACAAAGAACGGTAAAGCCGATGCCCTTTCTCGGATGGGAGTGGAAGAACACTTGATCAACCCTAAACCTGTACCAATCATTCCCGAACAAAGAATTCTGGGTGTAATCGCCACAGAATCCATAGAGGAAGTTAAGGATAAAGCCAGGCAACTTGTAACTCCAGCAGACATACAGAATTGGCATCTGCAGGGAAAGGACTTTGCAGTAAAGGACAACTTATTGTATTTCCAAGAACGATTATACCTACCCAGCACAGATTTACAGAAAAAAGTAATCTCTTGTTATCACGACTCTTTAATGGAAGGTCATCCCGGTATAGCCAAGACCTCAGAAAAGATCAAGCGCTACTTCTGGTGGCCGTCTTGGAAAAAAGATATCAGAGACTTTATAATGTCCTGTGGAGTATGCGCCCAAAACAAGAGTCAAAAGGAAAGACCAGCAGTCCTCTTACGCCCTATTGACATCCCACCTCGCCCTTGGCATACGCTTTCTATGGACTTCATCACCGATCTACCTCCATGCTCCGGATACAATACGATTCTAGTAATCGTGGACTTATTCTCCAAGATGGCGCATTTCATTCCGCTCAAAGGCTTGCCAACAGCAGCAACTCTGGCCCGAGAATTTCTCGAAAACATCGTCCGACTGCACGGTTTTCCTTCGGTTCTAATTTCGGATCGAGGTAGTCAATTTATTTCTCATTTTTGGCGAAGTTGCTGTCGGTCGGCTCAAATTGATGTGAGACTATCGACCAGTCACCACCCTCAGACCGACGGACAAACCGAGAGGACCAATCAAACTCTGGAACAGTATTTACGCTGCATGCTGCAACAAACTGAAAAAACTTGGAAAGATATCCTTTGGATAGCCGAGTATGCCTACAATAACTCTGTCCATTCGGGAACTGGGAAAACCCCGTTTTTTCTTTTGTACGGCAGTCACCCTCGAACCTCGGAGTTGGATCCCCTCCAAGATCTTGAAACACCAGCAGTAGACTACCTGCATTCTACAATCACCCAAGCCTTTAAGGAAGCTGTTTCTCACCTTCAAAGGGCTAAAGAACAATACAAGAAAGGAGCAGATCAACATCGGAAGGAAGCCCCTCACTATCAAGTAGGGGATCAAGTCTGGTTATCCATCTCTAAAAGGGCCACGCACATTCAACCCAAGATACCTTGGTGCCTATTCCATCAATACCATAGTAAACCCAGTAGCGGTCAAGTTGGACTTGCCCCCGCACATGAAGATACATCCGGTCTTCCACGTCTCTCTATTAAAACCCGTGCAACCTCAAACCCGACTAACCAAATCTCCAAAACCTATCCTAGTTGATGGAGAACTCGAGTTTGAAGTCAAAAGCATTCTGGACTCCAAGATCTCCAAATCTAAACTATTCTACCTAATTGACTGGAAAGGCTACGGCCCCCAAGAGAGATCCTGGGAACCTGCTGAATATGTCCACACTCCTCGCCTAATCAAAAGATTTCACCGAACATTTCCTGACAAGCCAAAACCCCCGGAGAAGCCCAGTTTGGGAGGGGCCTTGAGGGGGGGTACTGTCATGATCTCTGCTTCCAAAAGGTCAGGGTTTTCCCAACTCCCTTGGAAGCAGATCCATAACCCAGGTTCCGAGTGCCAACCAGTCCCAATTGGGACCTTTTGGACCCAGTCCTGGCGCCAGTGGCACCAGGCTCATAAATATGCCCAGTCCCAGCGCTGGACGCGCCGGGCTCATAATGCTTGGGTGGACTTACCTGCAGCAGACCATGCTGCTTACTTGCCTGCCAGTTGAGCCTCTGATCCTCTTCTGTTTGGAACTACTTTTCCTGTTGGGTGGGGCTGGAGCCACTCCCTAGATTCAGAACACTGGAACTCTTCTGGAAAGCAGGAACTCTTTTCTTACCAGGAACTCTTTTTTTACTTAGGCGTGGCTGTGGAAGGAGATACCTAAGCACTACAGGAGGCTATTTAAACCACACCCGGTGGATGAATCTTGCTTTGCGTTATTCTGCACCCTCTGCAGCAGAACGCTCATCGTGTCTTCTGCATCCGGTCCTGGGCCTAAGGAAAAAGGCTTACCATCCTGAATCCAGTCTTCAGCAACACCTATAAAGACAAGAAAGAACAGGTTAGCATTCCGGCATCTGAAAGGCAAAGGCTTACCTAATCTTCGTGCGCTCCGGAGGTCTTCACACTGCATTCCGGCATCTGAAAGACAAAAGCTTACCAACTCTTCGCACGCTCCGGAGGCCGTCGGCGCTGCATCCCGCATCTGAAAGACAAAACAAGGTGCGTTTAAAGACATTGGGGAACTTTAATACTCACGTGCCATTACTCCTTTCCACATCTAACCCAGTGGGTATCCCGGCACCCTGCAGCCGCTCCGAACTTGTACCTGCAAAATAAAAAGACAGTTAGAGCGCATCGTGAAGCTGGCAACAAGCGCTTACTTACGTGCTTCCAGGCGCTTCTATCCATCACACGGGCTCCATCTTCAACTCACTTCAGCCCGTCATCCGCCATCGCCGGAACCCTGCAAAACAAGAGACATCATTATTAAAGACTTTAAAGACATTTGAGTTACTCGAAACTTACCGTTCGTGCAGTAAACGACGGACAGCAGTCCTCTGAAGTCAAGAGGCCTGCGCTACCTATCCAGTGAAGAAACTGGTTACAGCACCCTGCCCCGAGGCAGATGGAGAGCTCGGCATTCACTTACCTAAGGTGAGAGCGTTAACCTATGGGGGTCTACAGGAGAGGAGAAGGGGAAAGAGATAGGGACACCCCAATAACCCCAGTTCATTAACCCTGTATTTTCTATCTGCAGACATCTTACTCTGCACGTCAGGCATACAGGGCACAGAGGTCCAGCCCAAAGAGCCAACCGGGTGCTGCACATCACCTTTGAAGATACGGTAGTCGCCCAGTCAAGACCGGCGCCTCTGCGAGAATCAGGTGAGCGTTACAGCATAGATGTTGGTAATTTCGAAATTGTTCATGTACAGGTTTTCCAGGTCGGGGGCAAAAGTTGCCCCCATACTGGTGCCATGTAGCTGTTGGAAAAAGCATCTCTTTATATTTGTTAAAAAATTGATGGTGTGCCTGCACACACATACTTTTTGAGATTCATTTTAGTTTCCTCTGGTGTGGACATCTAAAGGTTGCTTGTTGTCATCCTCCTTGTTTATACTAAAAATAAATAGGACCAGAAAAACGCATTAGGACCATGTGACAGTGTAATGATTGAAATGAGAGAACACAAAGTTTGAAAGAATATATTTTAACTTTGATGCAATGTTAACATTTTAAGAATACATAAATTCGGTTGAGCGAACATATGCTTTTTTCAACTGTTGGAGGAGTGCTGATAGAGGTGGAAGCGGTGCCAGCAAATATTCACTTGCTCACTGTGCCTAAGAGGATCTGCTTCACCTCACTGAGGAGGTCCAACAAGGCCAAAACACTTGCCTGGGGATGTTGATGGTATTTATGTTTAGAGGAGAATTACTTGGTATTTCGGTGGCCAGACTGACTTGCCAATGGATATTTCTCCTCTGATTGGCCACTGAGCTAAAATGTGGCTGTAGACCCTCCTGAAGGGAAGAAATTCCATAGAACAAGGTATCTCAACCATGTTCGTTCTCAGTAGAGGGGCTCCCATACTCTTGTTGAATTCGTAAAAACTTGGGGCCTCACCCTAAATGACTCACGTTAATCCCGATGTGGAGCCCTTGCTCACCGTGCCTCAGAGAGGCTCAGCATCACCTCACTGAGGAGGGTCAACAAGGCTGAAACACATGTCTGGGGTTGCTTGTGGTAGTCCTGTTCAGAGGAGAATTGCCTAGCATTTCATGCTGGACTGCCCTTGTGGTGATATGGAAATGTCTCCTCTGCGAAGGATCATTGAGCTAAAATATGGTTTAGACCCTCCTGAGTGGAAGAAATTCCATAGAACAGGTTATTTGAACCATGTTCGTTCTCAGTAGAGGGGTGCTCACACTTGCTGCTTTTTTCTAAAAAATATAACTTTTGTTGAAGCCTTTCAAGTGCTTTGTTCCTCAGCTCCACTCTACTGCTTCTTCCAAGGTCCCGCGCAGAAGCAGGAACCAGGGAGCGAGGTTGAGTGATAATTCCTGGAGTCCTGACTCCTGCCCAGTCCACTGGAATTTTGTTTTGCAGAGTGTCCAAATTAGGTGCCATCTACTCACTGCTGGGCCAGAGGTCTTGCAGGTCTCCCCTGGGGACAGCGACCCAAATGAGGATCTGCATAAAATCATTCTGTCACGCACTACACTCCTGAAGTGGAGGGCTGCGCATGAAGAATAGGTGCCAGCTGATGCTTGATGGAGGGGACTGCACCCCAACACCCATTATGCCTTGTCCTTGCTTCTTTTCTCTAAACCTTTCCACTGTGCTCCTCCTGCAATTTCAACCTTAATGCCCTGCCACAATCAAGCCTCCCACCTCCTTCTTCCACTCTCCTTTCTATGGCCTGTACTTGCCCTAATGATGTGGTGTCCACATACTTTCCTCCTGTTTTCATTCTCCTTCTCTCTTCATGCCACTTCTTCTCTTAACTTCCACCATTACTGTTTTTCTTTGCTTCTTTTGTTCTTTTCGCTCCTGTCTCTAATGCTTTCCTCCCAACTTCATCCTGTGTGGCTGTTAGGTGTGTTTCACCCTTCTTCACTCCTCTCTCTCCTTTATTTATTGTTACAAGGGGGATAGAAAGAAAAGAATCAGAGGAGGAATAACCATTCTCAGGAGGCGAGGAGGAACGAAGGAAGAGGTGGAAGCAGAGGAGCTGTTAGCTTTGTATGCCACAGAACATTGAGGAGGAAAGTAGAGGAGATGACATGAGGGAGGTGGGAAGGACAGAGAAGAGCGAGGAGAAGAAATGAGTGACGGAGAGACAGGGTTGGCTTGGAGCTGTTCTTATGCAGAGACTTCTGAGTTGGTATATGCGGGTGAGGCAAGGCAGTCTCTGGCAACCTAAGGAACTCGTGACATTCCGACCAGAAAGACATCTCAGCCAAGAAAAAAGCATAGACCCCTAAAAACCTCAGGCTGCGAGGGACACTTGATCACCACCAGGAAGGCAGAACCTAAGGGAGCGAGAAACTGACAGAGGACCACGGTTCTGAAAGGAAGTTTGTTGCTGATTTTTCCCTCCTTTATCTGAGCCATTCTTAATCCCTTAGTTTTCTGTCATTAAAGGAAAGATGTTTGGAACTAGATATCTCACTGTATGTTGTCTGTTGATCCCTCGGCCTGTGACTCCACCCGGTAAGACCTGCTATCCTGCTTCGCTGATCCCTTCCTTTATTTCCTTTGTGTTCCTCCTGTTTGTTTCTTACCTACTTGCAAGACCTTTCCTACTCTGCGCTCATTCCTGGAGCCCTAGCCCTTGCTCTTCTAGGCCATAAGTACCTCACTAGAAGTCTGGAAAAGGCTCCCAACCTTTTGTTTTTTTGTTTTTGTTATTTTTAAAATGTCAGGTGCCATTCAAGTTGTGGCACCAGGATTAAAACAGGGTGGCTTTGTTTGTATTCGAGGCAAATCGTGAGGATTGTGATTGGTGAACCGGGCCTTCTCGCACAGTTAAACTTGCTCAGCAAGAGTTTTAGATGTGGGATTTGGGTCAGTTGGCTTTTTCGCATTATTTATTTATTGTGCATTTGGTAGGTGAATTGTGTTTCACAGGGCAACAAGGAGGGAACATGGGATAGAAACAAGTAATACACTGGAAGATAAAGACAAACCTACTAGGCATTGTGAGCATTCAGAGCGTGCAGAGAGGAGAAGAGGGAGGGGGGTAAGTGCTGGAGTGCCTGTGCTCGTGAGTGGGCAGTGGGTGTTAAGTGCCCAGTGTAGGAAGTGCTAGGGAACATTTATCTGTAGAAAATAAATGGGTAAGTGCAGGCCTACAGTGGAGAAGGTGTTGTAATGTGCATGGGCGCCTGTGGAATGTTGATGCCGCTTCAGGAGTCAACATTCCACGGCGGCCGGTTTATCAGGGTCGCTGGAGGAGGAGGCTTCATGTGGGGTCCATGCAATAAAGAGCACGTATACTCTTACCAGTGTCAGGAGATTTTGTCATTGGCGACGAGGTTTCGTGTGGACCCCGGTTCCACGCGTGTGTTGGGCGGCTGTCCCTGTTGCTGCAAGCCCACCTCCAGCTGATCAGCGCTGCGACGCCGACAACCGTTGCAGCCTCGGGGGCGACCACCAGGGCCGCGGTTGTGCCTGAGTGCGGCCGGGGGCCCTGTGAGGATTGGTACGGCTTGCGTTGCCGCCCCCATCGAGCCGGGCAGTGGCGGTTGCGGCCTTGCCTGCGTGTGAGCGGCTTTGTCTCACCGTCTCGCTGCTGCGGGGGCTGTGTGAGCCACGGACTGCTGAGGAGCGGTGGTCTCCGGCGGTTGCCCAGTGTCCAGCCGGGACACTGCTGAGGGAGCGGCCAGCGGTGAGAAACGGATGCCGGGTTCCCCTATGTCCTTCGTTTGTGCTGCCGGCAGGGGACGGGGCTGACCGCCTCTGGAGTCCCAGCGCATGCCCAGCAGGAGGAGGCGGGTGCCAGACGGCTGCCCTGTTACGCAGCAGCGGTGCACGGAGAAGGAGGAGGGGCTAAGGCGGCGCAGTGTAGCACAACTGACAGGTCAGCTGACCGCTGCTTGGTTCTGGTGGCACAGGGAATATGAGGCTGGGGCACACTGCTACCAAGGAGGGGCATACAACTACCAAGGAGCATCAGTAGGTGTGGTGACTGATGAATGTTGGGGCTGTCATTCCTTGCAGGTTTCATGTCACGCATGGTTTAGGAGTGTTTTCTACAAGGATTGCATCTATATGGCCCTGTGTTGACTCACCCTGTGCCAACTGCTGTTGGGAGTACTGCATATAACGTGTGGGTGCACGTGACCAAGGTGACAGTGTAGAGACGCTGGCCCATTGTTGGGAACAAGGATCCTAAAGGCTCTGAGAGTGTGGGCAGATCTTGGTTTGAGGCCTAGTGTCCAAGGCATCTTAATTTTGACATGTTGCGTACAGCTGCCAGGCCTCCACCTGCCTTTTTGCCAAATCCTGGTGAACCTGCTGCTCCTTCGGAGCAGTGGGTGGATGCCTTCAAAGTGTACCTGAGGGCCGCTGGTGGTGCAAAGTTCAACGATGATGAGAAGGAGGCTGCATTGCTCAATTGTATTGGTACTGTGGGGTTGAGGGCTTTAAGTCACCTGCCAGGAGAGAATGTGATGGTTCAAGGGGGCGGTGAGGGAGAGATGGTTATAAGTACTTACGAGGCTGCTTTAAGGAAACTGCAAATGCGTTTTGGTAAAAGAGTTAATGTGGTTTTAGAGCGGTATAAATTCTTTTCCAGGGTGCAAGGTTCCACGGAAAGCATTGACACTTATGTTACGGCATTACGTGCACTCATGGCTATGTGTGGGTTTCCTGGTAACGGGGATGAACATATCAGGGACCAAATTATGATGAAGACATCAAATCAGAAAATCAGAGAAAGGTTGTGGATCGAGAGTGATCCATCATTAGATAAGGTGTTGGAGATTGCCAGAGCAATTGAAGCTTCTAAGACGAGTGTACAAATTGTTACTGAAAGAGATGTGTCTAGGGAAATAGTACATGCTGTGATGCCGAGGAACAAGAAGGGTTTGGATAAAGTGGTTGGTCAAGGGAATAAGGTGTATAAGAGCAAGGATGGGTGCAAAAAGTGTGGCTGGTCCAGTCATAAGGCTGATTCAAAGGCATGTCCTGCTTGCAATGTTGAATGCAGGAAATGTAAGTGTCTGGGCCACTTAGCACGCATGTGTAAAGGACAGGTGGTGGCTAATGTGGCTCCAGATGATCTCACCATGTTGCCAGAAGGTGCATCAGGAGGCGGATCTAGTCAGGGTGTGATACTGCACGTGGAGGGAAGTACGGGGAAGGGTCCCTGGTTGTCAGTATTGGTGGATCAGCACCCTGTGGATATGCTGGTGGATTCAGGGTCACCTTACACACTTGTGGCTCCTGAAGTATATCAGGAAGTATTGGGTAAACAGGTTTCAACTTTGTTGGCTCCGGACATCAGACCATGTGCTTATGGACTGAGTGCCATAGATCTATTGGGATACAATTGGTCAAATATTTCTTTCCAGGGGAGGCAAACTTTGGGTAAACTGTATGTGGCTTCAAAGGGCACTAGTGTGCTGGGTTGGGAGGAGCAGGCAGCTCTAAAAATACAGATTCATCCTGGTGAACAAGTGCCGGTCCTCAGTGTTGGGGAGGGAGCGGGGCAGAGCGACATAATTACCCCGACTGTGCTCATGAGTGAGTTTCCTGAGGTATTTTCGGACACTGTTGGTAAGCTCAGAGGCTTTACCCATCGCATTGTTTTGAAGAAGGGTGCAGTCCCCAAGGTACACAAAGTTAGGGGAGTGCCAGTAGCAGCGAGGGAGGCATTGGAGGCTAATTCTAGCCAAACTGCAGACGGCGGGAATAATTCAGCCCATCGAGTCGTCAGAGTGGTTGTTTCCTGTGGTTTTGGTCAAGAAGGGTGACGGGAGCATCAGAATGTGTGTAGACCTCCGGGAGCTAAATTCTAGCATATGGGTGGATCGGCATCCTTTGCCGAATATCAACGAATTGTTGTTGATATTGGGGGATGCCAAGTATTTATCCACTTTTGATCTGTCAACGGCATATCATAAAATTGACCTGCACATTGAATCTAGGCCTCTGACTTCATTTGTGACTCCTTTTGGGGCATACCGGTTTTGTCGCATGCCATTCGGCCTTGCTTCAGCTTCTGCCGTGTTACAGCGGTTGATGCAGCAGATGTTTGGAGGGGTGTTGGGAGTCAGTTATTTTCAAGACGATATGTTGGTGTGGGGCAGTAGCAGGGAAGAACATGATGTCAGGGTTAGGAAGGTCATGCAGATTCTTAAAGAGAGAGAGGTCTGACTGTAAAATTAACCAAGTGTCAGGTGGGTGTGGAGGAGGTTACCTATTTAGGGCATACCCTGAATTCGCAAGGTGTGAGTCCCAAGTGGGAGTTGGTACAAGTATTGAGAGATACTCCAGCTCCGGTCAATAAGGATCAGCTGAGGGCTTTCCTGGGCATGGCAGAGTACTATGTTAAATTTAGATCCAATTATGCTGAAAAGACTGTGGCCATGAGAGCCCTGTCAGATTTGTGTGGTCTGAGGAGTGTGGAGCAGAATTTGAGTTGGTTAAGTGGAAAATGCTCCGTGCCTGAAGTCATTTGATCCAAAAAACAAGACTGTTCTCACTGTGGATGCAAGTGAGGTGGGTTTGGGTGCGGTGCTAGAACAATGGGTGAGTGGTGAATGGATGCCGGTGGCGTTTGCCTCAAGGACATTGAGAGATGTGGAGACTAGGTACTCGGTGATTGAGAGAGAGACTTTGGCTGTGTTGTGGGCCTCAAAACATTTCAGGACACTTCTGTGGGGTATACCGTATATTGTTAGAACGGACCACAAACCGTTGGTGCAAGTGTTTTCTACCAAAGGTGTCATGGCGGTATCTCCGAGGATTGCGAGGTGGTCAGTGGAGCTACAGGATTACAATTTCTCGTTGCAATATTTTCCGGGGAGGTTTAATGTTGTGGCGGACTGCTTATCCCGGTTGCCTGTGTTGGAGATGGACAGTCAGGCAGGGTTGGTGAAGGAGGAGGACTTGCAGGGGTGTCATGTTGCTTATGTGGCCTCTGCTGTAGAGAAGTCGTCGTGGGATGTAGAATCTGAGGCTGATGTGGAGTTAAAATGGATTAGGGAAGGTCTGGTCAAAGGTTGGCATACTGTCAAGGATAAACCCGAAGGGAAAGGCTATACCCAGGTTTTGCATGAATTGGCTGAGGGTCCTTGGGGTGTGTCCAGAGGCGTCAGGTTAATTCCCCCTGTAAGTCTAAGAGGTAAAATGGTGGAATTGGCGCATGTTGGTAATTTGGGGCGGTCTTTGACCAAGAGGAGACTTAGGGAGGAGTACTGGTGGCCGTCCATGGACAAGGACGTGGAACAGGCGGTGAAAGACTGTCAGGCATGTGCTGTCAGTGATAAAAGCAAGGTATTGCATCCCCAACCTGTACATCCAGTAGACGTTCCTGAGCAAGTTTGGACCAAATTGGCTTTGGACATCATGGGTCCTTTTGAATGCTTACAGCCTGAGTGTAGATATCTCTTGGTGTTGGTGGACTATACGTCCAGGTGGATTGAAGTGGCGGCTTGTGCTAGTGTCAATACCGATGCTGTTATTGCTTTTCTGAGGAAAATATTTGATCGTGAGGGATTACCGGCCAGTTTAGTGACTGATAATGGTGTGCAGTTCACATCTAGAGCTATGAGAGCATTTTTGGAGCAGCATGCTATTTCTCATTACTGGACGGCTTTATTTAATCCATCTGCAAACGGTTTGGTTGAGAGGGCCAATGGTACCATTAAGTCGGCTATACAATTGGCTTTGGCCAATGGTTTGGATTGGCAGGAAGTTGTGACACAGTACCTGGCCGCATATAGGAGAACCCCTGCTGTTGCCACAGGGAGATCTCCATTTGAGCTCTTGAGGGGCAGGAAAGCAGGTACAATGTTGAGGATCTTGGCTTTGGGTGGTGGCGGGCCATGTAAAGTGGATCTGCAGGCTATACATCGCAGTATTCTGGCGCGCCAGGAAGCTATGGTCTCTTCCCAGAAAATCAGGAAGGAAGTGAGTGTAAAGCCTGGGGACGATGTGCACATAAAAAATCCCAGGATGGGTCACAAAGGCAACAGCACATTTTTACCCTCGAGGAGAGTTGTTAAGGTTGGAAAGGGTCATGTACAATTGGAGGATGGCTCTGTGTGAAGTAAGAGACGGGTGGTGGTGGACGGCCGTAAGTGTGCTGATGATTCAGAGGCAGAGGGTAATCTGGAGTCTCATGAAACAGTGCTGGACAATGAGCCTGCGGCTTCACAAGTAGTCAGGTGTGAACAGGAAGAGGTTGCTCCAGGCCCTGTTGGCCCACAAGTTAATGTGGAGTCCCAGAATGTTCCTGTTCAGGAACCTGATTTGGGGCAGGAATGGGGTCACCATGCCAGGCGCTGTGGGCCTCCCATAAGGTTCAGAGATTACATTTGGTAAATGTGCAAAACTTTGGGCATTTTAGATGCAATGGTTTGGATTATGATCCTGCATTATTGCTATGCATTTTTATTAAGTATGAGAGTCACATATATGTTAGTGTTTACATTTCCAATTGTTCATTACTGTTTATATTACCAATGGTTCAATTCATGTTTTACATGTAACTGTTCTACAGGTTGTTAATACTTCCATTATGTAAGGGAAGAGGATATGTCGTAATGTGCACGGGCGCCGGTGGAATGTTGATGCCGCTTCAGGAGTCAACATTCCACGGCGGCCGGTTGATCAGGGACGCTGGAGGAGGAGGCTGCCTGTGGGGTCCATGCAATAAAGAGCACGTATACACTTACCAGTGTCAGGAGATTTTGTCAGAAGGCCAGTAAGTGCCAAGGCAAGTGCTGTGTGTAGGCGGAGGCTGAATGCGATTGGGTGTGGGAGGCCAGGGCCCCTAAGGACACACAAGGGCTCTGGTCACTAATCGCAGCGACCGTGAGATTAGCAGAGGAGGGAAGAAGGGAGGTAGGGGGTTAAAAGGAAAGTCTTGAGGAGCTTCTGGAATTTGAGGAGGTCTGGCTCAAGAGGAAGGGGAGGCTGTTCCATAAGGGGGGACCCAGCTGAGGAAAGAGATAGCGAAACGCTTGTCGCACAGAGAGTTGGTACCAGAGGAACGTCGAGGTCTAGAGGGAGGGTTTTAGTAAGAGCAATTTGCAGATAGCGTGTTCCCTGGCTCCAGTCAACCTTATGGATGATGCAGAGGGATTTGAACTTGATCCATGCAGCAACCGGGAGCCAGTGAAGAGATTTTAGGGCAGGAGAGATGCGGTCCCTGGGCTTGAGGCCAAGGATAAGTCTTGCTGCCCTATTCTGGATTAACTGAGGGGTCGTGGAGAGAAAGAGGGTAGATTCAGGAGAAGGCTATTGCAGTAGTCTAGCCTAGAGAGAACCATAGCTCTGGCAACATTGACCTTCTGGGGGAAAGTGAGAAAAGGGAGAATTCCTTTGAGAAGGAACAGTTGAAAGGTGGACTTCTTGGCAGTGTCCTGAATGTGAGGGAGGTTTCTGGCTTCAGATGAGGGGGGGCATAGAGGATGGCCAGACTGAGGGGAAGAAAGAGGGAGCAGGGGTCCCAATTGGAAGGATCTCAGTCTTGCTGGCATTGAGGCAGAGATCGCTGGAAGTGCACCAGGACTGGATGGCCAATAGGCAGTCAGGGTTGATGGAAGATGCCAGAGGGTCTAATTGTGTGTCATCTGCGTAACACTGGAACTTGGGGTAGAAGGAGGAAATGAGGAGTGCCAGCTGAGCAAGTTAAGTGTTTAAGTGCCAGCTGGAGAGGTTGGAGCCCTGGGGGACCCCACAGGTGGAGAAAAAGGCAGGTGAATAACTGGGGGTGAACAGTCAGTTAGGAAGGTCAGCCAATCCAGTCCCCGCTCCGAGATACCCAGAGTACCATGGAGCCATTTTATGAGGATGGAGTGGTTGACTGTGTCAAAGGCAGAGGAGAGATAGGGTACAATGAGGACAGCTGGAGAGTTAGAGTCCAGAGATGCGAGCAGTTCTTCACAGGTATTCAGAAGAGCAGTTTCCGTGCCTCTGGATGCTCGGAATCCAGATTGATGTTGGTGGAGAACGCCAACAAGTTCTATGTGTGAAGTAAGTTGGGGGAAGGTGAGTTTCTCTAGGAGTTTCCCAAGGAAGGGGGTGATAGAAATAGGGCGGTAGTTGACTGGACAAGTAGGGTCTGCTGAAGGTTTTTTCAGGAGGGGACGCACAAGGGAGTGCTTGAGGGGGGAGGGGAAAGAACCAGTAGCAAAAGCTTGGTTGCAGAAATCAGCAAGTGCAGGGGCAAGAGAGCCAATGTTGTCCTTGATGGTTCTGGAGGAGCAAAGGAACCTTGTTTGGATAAGACCTTCATAGAGCGGACAACTCTGCTGACATCATCAGGTGTGACAGGGGAGAAGGAGGAGGGAAAGGAAGGAGGAAGTGGGAGGCCATAGGTGGCAAGGGAATGTAGGAGGGTTTGGGGGAGAGGGTAGCAAGGGTGCTCAGGATGTCCAGCATTTTAGTGGTGAAGTGTGTGGCCAGTGGGTTGCGGAGGGTATGGGACTGAAAAGGGGAGGAGGAGACTGTGGCTGGGTTGGCTAGTTCCCTGCAGATTTTAAAGAGTTCAGCCGTGGTGTTGGATGCACCCGATACCTCTGCCTGGATGTGGGCCCTTTTCTTGGCATGGATGGAAAGTCTGTATTGCCTTTGGAGCAGGCGGCACACCAGTTTGTCAGAGGGTGAGCCTGAGGTTTGCCACTTCCGTTCCACAGCTCTTGACTTGTGTTTCAGGCCTGCAGGTTCGGAGTCGTACCAGGTATTACGCTTGGAGGTAGGTTTCAGGTGGATCCTCATGACTGGGGCAAGAATGTCCAGAGTGTTAGTAATGGCCAGATGGAGGTTGCTGAGAGCAGAGTCAGAGTCGGAGGTAGAGTCTGGGGTAGGGGGGAGGGGAGAGTGAAGGCAGCAGCTGACTTCATCGGACTGATGTTTGGGAATGAGGTTGGCAGGGCTGGAGGAGGTTGCGGTCAGAGGGCCGAGGGGACCCAAGTAAGAGGAGCGGGAGAGAGTGTCATCAGTGGGGGGAGGGGGTGAGTGAAAGATCAGAATGGATGAATGTGTCAAGAGTGTGTCCTGCCGTGTGGGTAGGACCAGAAGGGAGAATCGAGAGGGAGAGCGAGGTACAGAGGTCAAGGAAGAGAGTGGATGCTGTGATAGCGGAGTCCAAGTGGATGTTGAAGTCGCCCAAGAGAAGGAGTTTAGAGGAGGTTGAAAGGAGAGAGGAGCAGGAATCAGCCCATTCAGAGAGGAACAGGGTGGTAGCACCAAGGGGCCTGTAGATCGTGGCAGTGGTCAGAGAGGAGGAGGGAGAGATGACCAACTTGAAAACGAGGCTCTCAAAGGAGGAGTAAGGCTGGGTGGGTACGAGGGAGGAAGGAACCCACTCTGGGAATATTAAGACAACTCCACCGCCTGCACGGTTCGGTCGTGGCTTGGAAATTATCTTGTAGCCTTTGGGGAGAAGGGAGTCAAAAGCAGTGACTGTGCTGGCATTGAACTATGTCTCGGTAAGAGCCAGAAAGTCGAGGTCAATGTCTTCAATAACGAGCCAGATGTCAGCTGAGTGTTTGTTGGCTGAGCAGGCGTTAAGTGTGGCCACGTGAAAGAGGTATCCACCTTTGAAGATTTTTCGAGGAGCAGTACAGGGGCGTGGTACACCAGTCGGAGCGGGAGGGACAAAGAGAGTGGTTGGGGGAGAGGCAGGTGAGGGAAGGAAGTTAATGACGGACAGCAGGTGTCGGTCGAAGAGGAGGTTGGGTTGAGGACCCTGAACCAAGTTAGTGCCAGTGTGTTAGACATTAATGATACAGCGGGATGATGAGAAGCCCGCCAAGAGGACTTCCCACTTGGTGCCACCATTAATGGGAGATGATGTGAAAGGAGAGAGAGTAGAGATAAGATGAGGAGTCCATAGATCTTGGGGAGGGTACAGAGAAGAGGATATTGGTGAAGACCTGTCTGGAAGTTTGAGTGACATAGGTGTCTATGTTGGGTAGGCCAGGATTGGCTGTCAGGATGTCTTTTTGTGCTTTTCTTTTCCAGACTTCATAAGGGAGTGGGGTAGGTTATAGTGTAGCAGTTAGAGAAGATAGGAGAGATGGTGAGTGCCATGAGGATGGAGGAGCGGTTGCACTGCACAGTCCTAGTCCAAACTCCCCATATGGCCTAGTAGTTACAAGATAGGCACACAATGCAATGCAGCAGTGGGGTGCAAGATGTTAAAAGCACACCCACCCAAATTCGAAAATCAAACGGGGTCAACAAATTGCAATGCAGCAGTTGGGTGCAAGATTTTAAAAGTACACACACTCAAATTCGAAAATCAAACTGGGGCAACAAAATGCAATGTAGCAGTGGGGTGCAAGATGTTAAAAGCACACACACCCACATTCGAAAATCAAACGGGCAACAAAATGCAATGCAGCACCGGGGTGCAAAATGTTAAAAGCACACACAACCAAATTTGAAATCTAACGGGCACAAAATGCAATGCAGAAGATGTAGAATAGGAGAATCAAGGAAGGCAGAGTGAACATAGGCACAGTTTATTTTTGGTTCAGAGTCTGTTAGAGAAGGAGTCAGTGGAAAGGTTCAGAAAGTTCAGCCATCACTCACTTTATAAAGCACAACACTCCCATTCCAATGATATTGGCCAAGATAGAAGTGCTGTTGGTCCAAGACATTGTCATATTGAATGGCCACCTGCATGATGCTTTAGGTAGCTGGCTGCATACTTTCTGAAATCAAACCTGAATTGTAACATTGTATTTGAGGGACTCTTCACCACTTGTTTTTGCTAAGAGATAAATTGAGAAAAAACGGACCTCTAAAAATATGACAGATGACTTCAGGAAAAGAGGAAAGCCTTTGTTATCTCTCAGACATCATCTTATGTCTTCAAATACATTCAAACCACTCCTAAGGCATCAACCGTATTATTCTGTTGTAGTGTTAGAATTCCTGTGATGCTATGTTGGTGATGTAGCCTGGTTGCACCAGTGCAAGCTGTTATGTTATGTTATTGAGATTTATACCATGCACCGCTGCCATTTTCATGGTCTACATGATTTTAGGGTAATGGAAAAGGAAAGAAGGATGGTTGGGGAGGCTAAGTGGGACGGAGAGGGATAGTGCAAGAGCGTGTTTTGCTGTTCCAAAGTTTTACTGAGATGCAAGAGAACACTGATCCACCATATTTCAGTTTCAAATTCTGCTTTGGTTCGAGGCATATGTCATTGCTGGATCTCCGTGTTCGTTTTGGTCTGTGTATGTCGATTTTCTCCTGCATGAATTCCGTTCCTTGGCCATGTATTGCTTTGTGTGCTATGCTAAGGGGTTTGAAGTCAATCATTTTTTTGACTGGTAGTCAATGTAGGGTTCTCAATGCTGATGTGATGTGTTTGCTCTTGTTTGATCTGAGGAGTAGTCTTCGTGCTGCTTTCTGTATTGGCTAAAGGTTTTGGTGAGGTAATCTGGCATTCCAAGGTAGGTGCTGTTGCCATAGAGGTAGGTGTTGTTGCCGTATTCTGTTCTTGACATGACGAGGTAGATGACGGCGAGTGTTCTGTGTGGGAAGGTGAGGAAAGGTAGAATCATTTTGATTGTGCATTGGTGGAAGAAGCATTTCTGTACGACTGTGTTGACTTGTGGCTCCAGTGTTAGGTTGTTTTCCATAAATAGTACGAGATTTTTAACTACTTTTGAAGGTTCCGGTCAGTTTCCCCTTTTGCTAGACCATGGAATGTGATTCTGGCCCGCAGGATTGTTGGGCATGACCTTGATTTCTGTTTTGTCCTGGTTGAGATTAAGGCTGTTGGTGCTCATCCATTGGTTTATTTGTGAGTCAGTTGGTGAGGGTTTGGTCTTGTTCTCCAGTAGTGTTCATTTTATAGATGATCTCTTTCGTCAGTGTAGTTGTAGCAGGTGAGTCCATGTCTTTTGATGAGATTGATGATTGGGATCAAGTAGATGTTGAAGAGTAGCGGCAAGAGGGATAAGCCTTGTGTAACGCTACAGGTTGGTGTGCATGGTACTTACTTGAAGGGGCTTCACCAGGTTGTTTCCATTCTTTCTGTTAGGAAGGTGTTTACCCATAGCAATCTCTATTGCTTGGACTCTTTTGATGAGACTTTGTCAAAGGCTGCTGAAAGGTCTAGCGTTTGTTTTTAGATCAGTCTAGATGGAGAGTAGTTTTATATTGAGGAACCTTTAGGTGGATATCAACCTACGGACCCCCGTGACCGGATTCACTTGTGAATGTTCCTCTTGGAATTTAATGTCGCATTGGTGTGGGAATCTACTGAGACATTGAGTTCCTCCACTCCGTTGAGAAAGCTTAAATAATACTGAGTTTCTCACACACCTGTTACTGCGCCATAGTGAGTTGTTTGACACTGTAATTTCATTATGTTTCCATCGGTCATAAAGTACTCATCCGTTATAATTATTTAACATAAAGTTCTTTATTTTTCAATATTTTTCAAAATGGCCCTTTGTGATAACACGTGTTTCGACACCACCGTGTCTTTTCAAATCAGGGCAAGTCTATACATGGTTAAACAAAATGGGCATGAGTTAGTGTGCCATAGGGATAAAATCAATGTTCAATTCAATAGAACGTGTTAAAGGAAAAGGAAAGTAAAATTTAAGAAAAACGAAGGAAAAACATCCCAAATACATTATTCATGACATAATTGTAAAATGACAATGTAAAGGTCGTACATGCCCCAGTGCGAATACGTATTTATCACAGAGATTTAGGAGGGGGGAGTCAGGGAGGTTCATGAGGGATTGTACAAAAAAGAAAGAAAGAGAGAAAAAAGGTATGGGGGTGGAAAGAAAAGTTTAGTTTCACAGTATGAAAATTTTCTTTCATTATTGACAGTTTCCATGTTCACAAGTCATGGTATTGTGCTCATAGTAGCCAAACACATTTGAAATCTTGTTGTGGGTAAATCTAAAGCGTAGGCTGGCATGAACTGGGTCAAAGCATCATGATTTTTAAAATAAATAACCGCAATTAACTGGGACTGATTTGTGATCTCTCTAAATAAGTCTAGAAAAATTGAACATTTTTTCTCGCTTTCTTTTTTTGTACAATCCCTCTTGAACCTCCCTGGCTCCCCCCTGCTAAATCTGTGATATTGGCGCTGGGGCATGTATGACTTTTACACACTTATACAATTATGTCATGAATAATGTTTTTGGGATTTTTTTCCTTTGTTTTTCTTAAATTTTACTTTCCTTTTCCTTTAACACGTTCTATTGAATTGAACATTAATTTTATCCTCATGGCACACTAACTCATGCACATTTTGTTTAACCATGTATAGACTTGCCCTGATTTAAAAAAGACATGGTGGTGTCGAAACACATGTTATTACAAACGGCCATTTTGAAAAATATTGAAGAATAAAGAACTTTGTTAAATCATTATTACAGATGAGTACTTTATGACCGATGGAAACATAATGAAATTACAGTGTCAAACAACTCACTATGGCGCGGTAACAGGTGTGTGAGAAACTCAGTATAATTTTAGATGAAGAGTAGTGCTGTTTCAAATGGATTGTGTCGTCCCACGTATTCCTCATCTTTGATAATCTTCTTCCAGCGTTGGCTGCTTCGGAAAATAAATTCTCGGCAGAGGGCTCTGTGCGTCGTCAGCTCGATGTCCCTCGAAGGCCTCTGCCTGCTCTCGAGTATGACGTCACCGACAGTACATATAGCACACACGGTGCCCATTACTTCAGTTCCGTTTTTCTGCTGCAGTCTTCGGAGATGGTGCAATTTCATCGTTCTTCTACTGCTTCTTCGATAAGATGTCAACTTCTCAAACAGGAAAATGCGCGGATTGTGGGGCCAAGGTGTCCATTATTAACCCACATTGCGTTTGCCTATGGTGTCTCGGATCGAGCACAAGATGACACATTATAGTTCCTGTCAGTCGATGACCTGAAAGGCGCTGAAAGAGAGGAAGGGGAAACGTGCTGCGGGTAGACCCTCCATAAGTCATCATCGACAGCTCTGTTGAAGAGAAGATCATCTGACGAAAGGAGTTCGAGGGGAGAGTCTCCTCCGAGAAAGCGCTCCAAAAAGCACTCGCGATCTCATAGCTACAAGAATTAAAAAGACACTTGGCAAGTAGAGCTGCTGAATAGGAGAAGGAAGGAATTTCTCTGGTTGTTTCTAATAATGAAGAACTCTCTTCTTGTAACATTGTACTTGGCCCTCTGGGGCTATAGTCTCTCGTTGGCAGGTGAAAGGAGTCATTCTCCTGATGCTCTTATGTTTTCTTTTGTTCTTAGTGGCAGGGCCAGGGTGAGAGTTTGGATAGAGGACGGCAATATTGTGTTTGACATTCATCCTGACGATGAGCACTTGGTTATCTTTTGTTTAATAGGGATTCCCCTTTAGAGTTAGGGAAAGATAGGCTTTGATTTAGTGATTAAATAAAAGTCTTAAGACAAAATGCCATCTGTGTGTGAATCCTCACTCCAGCACGCCACAGCGGCCAGTAACATTATTATGCACATGACAGTAGCAGAGGTAGCATTTGGTGCCAGGGGGTTTGGTGACTCCTGAGGTGGCACTGGAATTGTAAATGATTCAAGGTCAGTGGCGGCAGGTGAATATCTTTAGTGCAGGGGCATTAAAAAAATTCTGCAAAATTGGCATAAGCAAGTATAATAAGAGAGTCCCAAGTAATTTGTTCTCCCGGTTCTATGGTATTTTCTTTTCTTGACATTTCTGTCTGTATATATCCATATTTTTTTGGGGGGTGATTTGTATCTGTGTTTATCGACATTTCTTTTTTGCTTTGCACAAATGTTTAAAGCAGCATGTATTTTTGTGCATTTTGGTCATATAAAATGTGTACTTTAGTGCTTCGATGCCTGTAATGTGACTTGTGCAGCTGCAGATAAATTGTGCTTCTGTGTTGCTCAAACAAAATACATAGCTTGGAGCTAGCTTCTGCATACCAAGGCAAGCAACAGTTACACTTTTACTGCAAACTGCAGGATTTTAGTCACCCATAGTTTAACAAAGAAAAGCTACAGCTCTCACGCGACCTTCATTCAGTGGACAACCTTCCTGTTGGCACCATTATAATCTTCAGTGAGCCCAATGCTTTTTAAGTGTCATTGAGCCCCCTAAACCAAAAGCTAACCCTGTCCCTCCTGCTGCCCGCAGTCAAATGAGAACAGCCATTTAAACATGCTTCCATGTAAACCGCAACCATATTTTTACACTTTTGATGCTGTCATTCTGCACAAAGGGCTGCACTCAATATCTGACTACATGGTGAACCCAAAGCACAAGACCTTCTCCTTTTCTCAAATTTTTATAAATAAATAATGGAAGGAAATAGAACAATTTCGTCTACATTTATCTGTAAAAATATGTAAAAACTGAACTGGGGGCCTTTTAAGTAATGTAGAGGAAATCTCTCATGCGACAAATGTTAACATCTTTTGAAATCATGCATTTTACAGCATATATTTTACAGAAAAATTGATTGAAAAGTCATACATTTACAATTGGTTCTCTAGTGTAATGAATGAAAAAATCTAGCAGGTGCCATGTCACTAACAGTTAGCAGGTGCATTTTATAACATTTTCATGATGCTTGATTTCACAACATATGCCAGCATTGCCATGCTAAGTCTTTGTTATATAGCTACACCCAGGATATACCCAAGCATTGTTATTATAAATCATTTCATGAAGATGAGCCCATTATAAATGCCAGCATTCCTAGAATTAAGCACTTTGATGTAACGGCCACAATCTATGCCTTTACGGTAATTATAAGTAACTGTTATGTAGCTGGGAACACAATATATTCCAAAATTCTCAATATAGCAAATTGAATGATGTTGCATGAACACTATAAATCAGCGTTGTCACTATCAATAACTTCCCTGTTGCAAAAACATGGACGCATTGTTTACAGACACAACACCATCACGAACATCACTCACAGACTTGAACTCTGCCAGTGCAGGAAGGAACTAACCAGAAGACATGGCTTCTCTGTCTGCGCCCCCAGACTCTGAACCTCATCCCCTTCAACACCAGACACTCCCCTTTGTTTTACATTTCAGGACGGAGCTCAAGACCCTCCTTTTCATTTAACGGCTCCACGCTCCTCCTAACCTGAGACTGGACTATCTGCTCCTCCCTGTGTCCTCCCTTGTTTACTTGTAGATTCATTGGTGACAGATTTACTGCCCTACTCCTGCCACCTTGTTAGCTCCATGCTCCCTTCTATTGATGCCTTGCGCTCTGCTTCCCCCACCGTGTATTTCCCTTTATTACTTGTAAAGCGCTATGTTGCTTCCTGAACGAGGTCCACACTGAATAAATACCAAAATAATTATAATACTAATAATAATGAAAATGATGAGATACTGCCAACATGTATTTTGGGTCACTCCGCATGATCTTCGGAAGTCTTGTTTTCATCCAGTCTGAATACTGTACATACATTCCTCTACCTCAATCTGTCTATGTAAAAAATGCAATAACTGAGTTAATAGCCATCATTCTGTGAATAACTCTCCTATGGGAAAGCGGTATGGCGATAAATGGCACAATAGTCCCTGGCTGCTTTGTATAAAATGAAAACGCATTTTGGTAACACAGAAATGGTAATAGATTTTTATATTTAACACATATCTCCTGTGATAATGATGTAAGCATGTAACCATTGTGAGCACACAATGGAGTGAGCTTGGTTTCCATTTGCCACAGTACTCACCCTAACAGAAAACGTCTGCAAAATATGTGTCATACATACCAATTTGGACATACTTTTCTTTTGATGTGAGAAAGTGACTTCCCGTTTTGCTTACCGCATACGTTGGACATGGAAACAATGTCAGTTGGGGAATACAGCTTGTTACTGTGGTCTCTTTTTGGGCCACACACCCTGCTCCAGTGGCCCTGTGGTCCCCTGCACCACAGGGGCTGTTGGGACCCCTGATACGCCAATCAACACACCGCCACCTAGAAAGTGGAACATTATATGGAGTTGCTAGGCACGTCCGGTAGTCCATTCCTGAACTCTGGTTCCGCAACAGGTTCCAGAGGTCCCAAACATTCCAGACGGTTATATTGCAAAAGATTCTAGGTCAGCTCTGCAAGGGGAATTTGTTCCTGTCCTTGGACACAGAGGATGCCTATAGCCATATCCCCATTCGCCCCAGCCAATGCAAGTACCTTCGCTTAGTGGTGGCCGGACTCCATGTCCAATAAAAAGTGCTCCTGTTTGGCCTAAAATTGGCACCAAGTGTTTTTACCAAGTGCCTAACACCTGCAGTGTCCCATCTCTGAAGAACAGGTCAACACATCGACCCCTAGCTGGACAATTGGATAGTCCTGGCACTGTCACAGGTGGCCTCAAAGAACAAACTGACTCTCGAAGACAGTTCACTGGTTTTTATTTGCTTGGTAGAGAAGGGGTTTTCTAATGGCTGTCCCCCTCTGTCTAAAGTAAAGATGTGCAGTCCCTCAACCCTAGGCTTGTCTCTAGAGATCAGTAACACCTACCTAATACTGTCTAACTGCACATGATGTCCTAAAATCAAACACCTTATCTCTCTAACTCCCTCTGGGAACAATCTAGGTGGTCCCTGACTAATGTTCCCAAAGGTAGTCTGCAATGATAGAATGCTTTCAGATGCGCAGGCACAACTTGGTCTCTTACAGCCATGCCCTCCTGTTCCTCGCCCTATGTCTTTCTATCTCTCGCCCTTTTTTCCTCCTGCTCTCCTCACTCACCATCTTTCCTTTCTCTTCCTTGCACTTTCTACTCTGTCCTACCGATATTCCTCTCTATTGTCTATCTACATTCTCCAATCGTACTTCCTCCTATGATGCTCTACTACTACTCTTTCCCAAATTACTACCACCCATCTCTCCACTCTACTACTAGTCCCCTCTCCACTCAACAACTACTCCCCTCCCCGTTACTACTACTCCCTTCTCCACTCTAATATCCATGCAAGCTTCTTTCCCAGTCAGCTCCTTTCACTTTTCTGCTCACCTTACCATACAACCCCGCTCTATCACTCTCGCACCTTGCACACTCTTGCAACCAAGCACCACTTTCGAGGGGATTGGGTCCTCCGACGTATTCCATATCTATGACAGGTAATCACCACAGCTGTGCTGCTTTGGAAAATGTTCTGCGTCCTGCGTCGATACGCTGTCCTCGAGGGCCTCCGTCGAGCCGACATCACCGGATGTTATTAGTAGGACGCATGACACCCATAGCCTCAGTTCCGTTTTTTTCGCGAACGTGTTCGCTTCGGAGATCTCAGCGTGCCTCGGTTCTTCTGAGTTCTATTCTTCGGTTCTTCGAACCTGTTCGTTGTGAAGATTTCCATGATGTCTTGGTCTTCTTCCACCCCGCGGCTGGGTTTTAAGAAGTGTCGGGACTGCGGGTCCAAGATGTCATTGACGGACTCGCACGACGTCTGCATCTGGTGCCTCGGTGAGGGCCACTACACGGATGATTGTGTAGACTGCCAGTCGCTTACGTCGAAGGCCTTGCGGGAGCGTAAGAAGAAGCTTTCTGTCGGTTAGGTGGCCAAGTCCCGGAAGTCGAAATCCACTGGACTTTCGACTGATGATTCGAGGGGCGACTCTCCGCATCGTCAGCGTAGGTCCGGCGGGTCTCGGTCCCGGAGTAGGTCCCGCCATTCCTCTGCCTCTTTGAGGCACTCACGGAAGCACTGTCATCGGTTCCCTTACCCGTCCTCATCCGAGGGCTCTGGCCGTCGGCGGGTTGCTTGTCCCACCAAGCATTCCACTCCTGCAGAATGGGATTCATTTCGGCAGGAGATGTTGGCGATTTTTCAGTCGAAGGGCTCCGTTCCATCCGCGCCTTCAAAAGACGCCGGCCGTGACCGTGCTAGAGCCACCACTCGCACGCCTTCGGGCTCGGGTGGTCAGAGCGATCATCGAGCACCTTTGAGGTCTCGATCAGACAAGGTGGAACGCTCTAGACATGCCCGCTCCAGGTCCCGGTCCTCGACGCACTCAAGACCGTCGGAGCCTGTGATGTCTTCGATGAAGACATCGACGCCATCAGCGCCCAGGCTGTCGAAGGACACGCTCGGGGCTCCACCCTCGAGGACTATGTCAAAGCCGTCGGCGCCACGCTTGACGTCGAGTCCATCGACGCCCTCAACGCCTTTCGAGGCTGCTTTGTCGGAGGTACCCCGTGGCACGGTGGAACCCCCTAGAAAGTCTCTGGCCAAGTCTAAAAATGTCTTTGTCCCTTTTTCTGTGCCCCCATTCCAACCTCTGGATTATATTTCTGAGGTGGAGGAAGGGTATGAGGGAGAGGATTTGGTGCCTGATGAGGTACCTGACGAGATTTTGTCTGGTCATAGCCAGCTTCAAGACTTGCGTCAGTCGTTGCACGACGCCAATGGACTGGACACCTCTCCGGAGGTGGAGTTCGGTAGGCCTGAGCCTAGCACCCACTCCGAGTCCTCATACCGGCGCCTTATGTCGAGGGTAACGGAATACTTGGGGTGGTCTGCGCCACCGGTGGATTTTCTGCAGGATGACCTGACGGATATCCTTGACCAAGGTCCACCAACTGACCCGGTACTGCCATTCCATATGGCCTTCCAGAGAAGGGTGGCAGCGGCTTGGACTGCTGCGGAGAATCTCCCGGCAGTGAGCAAGTCTTTGCCGAAGAAATATCGTCCAGCCAGTAGCGACCCCAGCTACTTGACTACGCACCCCACTCCGGAGAGTATGGTGGTGCAGGCGGCTACGGCCCTGGCAAAACAGACGTCGTACCCTACCATCCCTCCTGATAGGGACGACAAACGTTTTGATGGCTGGGCGAAGAAAGTGTTTTCTTCAGGGGATATGGCTTTACAGGCAGCCAACTCTGTGTGTGCCTTAGCACGTTTCACTCATACTTTGTGGAATTGTGTCTCTTTGGTGGCTGAACATATTCCCGAAGGGGAGGAACGGGATGGCTTTCTTGCTCTTGTTCAGGATGGCAAGGATGCCATGTGTGAATCCGTTCGGTCGGGTCTGGACGTGGCAGATTGCGTCAGCCGGTCCATGGTGGCGAGCACTGTAATGCGCAGATTTGCTTGGTTGCGGAAGTCAGGGTTTGCTCCTGATGTACAAGCCCAGCTCCACAACATACCCTTTGATGGTGAACATCTTTTTGGCAGCAAGGCTGACGAGAGCCTTGAGAGGTTGCAGAACTCCAAAACTGCAGCGAAGTCGTTGAGCGCTGCAGTTCGCCAACCTCCACCTTTTCATCCTAGGCGACAACAATGGAGGGGAGGTTCCTTTCGATATTACTCATCTTTTGGTAGATCGAGGGGAGCTGCAAGTCAAAGGGGCAGCCGTCGGAGTACCAGAGGTGGAAAACAAGGTACTCGAGGTGCCAAGGCCACTCGGGCAGTTGCCTCTTTACCCTCAGGCAATGCCGCAGCCGCTTCAGCTCAGTCATGAGGCCATGTCCCATGGTTCTCCGGTTGGGGGAAGGCTGGCGCAGCATCTTATAGAATGGCGTGCCATTACTTCAGATGTGTGGGTTCTGGAGATCATAGCCCACGGCTACTGTCTTCCTTTCCGGCAGAGGCCACACGACAATCCACCGGGGAATCTCTCTTTGAAGAGTCCGGATCCGCACCTTGCGCAGTAAATTCAATCCCTGCTGGAGAAAGGCGCCATAGAACTGGTGCCTGTAGCGGAGAGGAACAAAGGATGGTATTCCCCTTATTTTTTGATTTCAAAGGAGGACGGGGGATTGAGACCCATCATGGACTTGCGCGGTTTGAACAAACTCCTCAGTTCAAGATGGTTACTCTTTCTCAAGTCCTCCAGGCCCTTCAACTGCAGGACTGTTTGGTGTCTCTCGACCTCAAGGACGCTTACTTTCATGTGCCGATCTATCCCAAGCACAAGAAGTACCTGAGGTTCGCGGTTGGTGACTCACACTTTCAGTTTCAGGTCCTGCCGTTCGGATTGACCTCCGCCGGAGGGTCTTCACCAAGCTCATGGTGGTGGTGGTGGTGGCAGCGTATCTCAGGAAAGGGGGATTCACGTCTACCCCTACCTGGACGATTGCTTGATCAGGGCGTGCTCTCCCGAGCAAGTCCTGGATCATCTGTCCGTCACCTGCCACTCCCTTCACAAGCTGGGCTTCTCCCTCAACTTAAAGAAGTCACACTTGACGTCAACTCAGCGGCTCCAGTACATCGGAGCAGTGCTCGACACGTACCTGGGGCAGTGTTTCCCTCCCCAGGAGAGGGCTCATCACATTCAGCAGATGGTGCACAAGTTTCAACATGCCCAGAGTCTCCCGGCGTTCAAGTTCATGAGGTTGCTCGGCCTCATGGCATCCACCATTCTTCTGGTGCCAGAGGCCAGGTTACGGATGAGATCTCTGCAATGGGCCTTCAAGATGCAGTGGTCGCAGTCCTCCGGCAGGGTGTCGGACCCTGTTCAGGTGCCGCCCTCGGTTGCCCAGGACCTTCTGTGGTGGGCCGTCAAAGGCAATCTGATGAGGGGGCTCCATTTTGGCTACCCTGGCCAGAGGTGACGATCGTGACGGACGCATCCCTCACTCGATGGGGAGCTCATGCCAACGAGTTGACTGTCAGTGGTCGTTGGTCTCCGTCAGAGTCCAGACTCCATATCAATCTGTTGGAGCTGAGGGCCGTCAGGCTTTTCTGCTGACTCTGCGAGGGAAGAATGTCCTGATTCTGACGGACAACACAGTGGCCATGCACTACCTCAACAGAAGGGGGGGCAGAGTCACTTCCTCTGTGCAGGGAGGCAATGCAGCTGTGGTTCTGGACCATCCAGCAGGGAATTTCGATCTCTGCAGTTCATCTGGCCGGAGACAAAAACGAGACGGCGGACGCTCTGAGCAGGCAGAGCGCAATCTCTCACGAGTGGGAGCTGGCTCAGGAGATTCTCCTGGAGATCTTCCCATTTGGGGGACCCCACAGGTGGATCTCTTCGCCTCCAGTGTCAACCGGAAGTGCGAAAGGTTCTGCTCGCGGGAATTTCCTCCAAGAAGAGCCTTAGGGGGACGCGTTTGTGGTGGAGTGGTCCTTCCCACTGCTGTATGCATTCCTCCAGTCCCCGTCATCCCGCAAGTGCTGCAGAGATTACAGAGGTTCGGTTCCCGGATGATCCTCATTGCTCCGGCATGGGCCCGGAGAACGTGGTACCCGGACCTTCTCGACTTGTCCATCTGCCCTCCACGCCGTCTTCCCTACCGAGACGATCTGCTCTCACGGGAGGGGGGTCTGGTTCTCCATCCAGAGGTCAGGTCCCTCAACCTTCACGCTTGGCTTCTGAAAGGTTGAGGCATAAGGATTGGGACCTCCCTGAAGACGTGATGGAGGTGTTGCTTTCGGCCAGACGGCCTGCAACAAAGTCCCTGTACCGTTGCCGTTGGAGTAAGTTCTGCGACTGGTGCAGGGTTAAGAATGTGGATCCTTTTTCATGTGACATTATTGTGGTTCTGTCTTTTTTGCTTTCTTTAGCCCACATGGGCCTGCAAATGGGTACCATTAAAGGTTACCTGGCGTCGCTGTCCATATTTAAGCGCTCGTCTGAGGAGAGTTCTTATTTCAAAATTCCTTTAATTTCTCAGTTTCTGAAAGGGCTCACTAATGTGTTTCTGCCGTCACCTTTCCAGGTGCCCGGTTGGGATTTGAACTTTGTTCTAAAATTCATTATGGATGCTCCATTTGAGCCTTTACATTCTTGCCCTTTGAGACTGGTAACCCTTAAAACTGTATTTTTAGTTGCGGTTACTTCCGCTCGCAGAGTGAGTGAGTTGCAGGCACTTTCTGTTAAGCCACCCTTCACGGTGTTTCATAAGGACAGGGTTGTCCTTAGGGTTCGTCCTTCCTTTCTTCCGAAAGTTGTATCGGAAATTCATTTAAGCCAGAAGGTCATTTTTCCGGCATTTTATCCTCCTCTGTATCCTGGTAAGGAAGAGGAGAGGCTCCATAGGTTAGATCCTAGGAGACCTTTAAGTTTCTACATTTCACGCATTTCCCGGGTCAGAGTGGATGATCAGCTCTTAATAGGTTATGCTGGAAGGCGTTTGGAACAAGCTGTTACTAAGCAGACTTTGTCTAGATGGATTATCTTGGCAATTTCTGAATGTTACCGCTTGGCGGGTAAGGACCCTGCGATAGGCTTACGGGCCCATTCTACTAGGGGTATGGCTGCCTCAACTGCCCTGCAGAGGAGTGTCCTTATTCGTAACATCTGTGAAGCAACCACATGGGCTTCGGTCCCTACTTTTGTAAGACACTACTCCCTAGATTCTATCCATGGGCAGGATCTGGCCTTTGGCAATGCGGTCCTTTACTCTGCAATTTAATTGGGCATTCTAAATTTATATATTCTAAATTCTTTTCCCTCCTCCATACGCTGTTACTGCTTCGTCTGTCAGAGATCTGGAATACGTCGGAGGACCCAACCCCCTCGAAGAACAAGTTACTTTCTTACCTGGTAACGTTCTTTCGATGGGATGGTCCGACGACGTATTCCATATCGCTCCCTCCCAACCTGTCCCTCTACAGGATTTCTTATGCGATTGCAGCTTACGTTTCCGCAAGGCTTTCTGTGGTCATATTGGCAGAAGATTGGTGCCGCACATTCTGGGAAAAAACTATAACTGAGGCTATGGGCGTTGTGCGTCCTACTTATAACATCTCGTGACATCTGCTCAACGGAGGCCCTCGACGACAGCCTAACGACGTCATTGACACAGGACGCCGAACATTTTCCAAAGCATCACAGCTGTGGTGATTACCTGTCATAGATATGGAATACATCGTCGAACCATCCCATCGAAAGAACGTTACCAGGTAAGAAAGTAACTTGTTCTTCTCTTGCCAACCAACTCCTCACCTTGCACACTCCTTCCGCAATTCCCGTCCATGATCCTCTCCACTGTCCTTCCTGCGCCTTGTCTGATGGTCATTCTCCTTCTCCTTCCTTGCTGCACTTTCTGAATCCCTTTCCTCCTTTTTATGCCCTTTCCTTCTCCATTGGATACCCCCCTTGCCTGGTTCCCTGTGTCAACTGTTGGCCCCCGTTTGCGTCTAAGAATTGTTACAGGTGAGTGAAAACATAAACAGGGTCTTAAGCCCTGTCCTTTTGTGATGCACGGGTCCGCTGATTCTCTGCAATGGCGACACGTTGTAGCAACAATCAGTCTCAGTTTGTGTAAGGGCTTCCCAGCATATGCGGGATGCTAGATTGACAACCGGACTGCTCTGGGGCCAGTAACGGTTATTGTTATTGTCGGTGACAGTGTTGCTGCTCCTCCATCTGTAATTGTTGTTGGAACTTGCGTGATGTGGGCTACTAAGATGGCCTGATTAGCAGATGGGCCATTCTGCTGCCTGGAGCTCTTACATGTTCTCTCCTTGTTGGGCAGGTTGCTCATCTGACAGAAACTCACCAGTTGCTTTGGTAGCTTTCCCAGCAGCGTAGAGTACACAGACTTCTGCTGTCAGGGGTCCAACTCTTTCCCCTCAGACAAGTCTGTGTCGGCTTCTTGATACAGGGGGACGAGCACCTCTGAGACAAAGGAAAGGGACAGTCTCTCCACACGGCTCCCATCTCTGCCCTCAGTCTGCTCCACGAAGCCCCAGCTCCCATGCCAAGCTGCCTGAAACCACCTCTCTGCAGTCCCCAGTGGCTCGGTGTGCTGCACATGATGGAACGACCCACAGCAGTTTCCTCCAGCGTCTCATCTCCCCAAACAAGGTTGCCTGCTGATCACACAGACCCCCCTGCTGCTCCTCTGTGGTGTTTTCTCCTTCTCATTTTATACACCTGCAACCCTTTAATGTGTTGCAGGTTTGCTTTCCCAATTAATCTTGCCTGAACTTCACAATACTTTGCAGGCATCTTCTTCGTCCTAGTATTAGAAATGGCATAGTGTTCATTACTCTATCTACCTCTTCCTCTTCCTCGTCTCAGTACTGTCAAATATCACATGAGGGGAGCTGACTTACAATAACCAACAGAGGTTGGGGAAAGTTTAGGATGGTCATTGGGGAAAGGGGGATACCATGTCTCGCCTGGAATCTCCACTCAGGTGATCCTCTCTTGCTTTTTCACCTCAGGGTCGGGATCCAAGATCGATGGCCTTTCCCTGGCCACCTGAGACGATAATCCAGTGAGTTTAGGAGGCGGTTTCTCACAGTAAGTTCAACTTAAAAATCTGTATCCAAAACCTATACTTGCCCTCACAACTAAAACTAAATAATGTGTAGGGATGTCAACTAAACATAAAAAAATAAAATAGTGTTCCAAAATAAAGTTCTGAGTTTCTTCCAGCTCATGGCTTGTTTTTTTCCAGCTTCTCTTCCCCAAGTTCAAGACAGTTCCACAAAGTCTCAGGGAGTTCCCTTCCCCAAGAAGACAAAACGTTTCCAAAAGGGCCTCAAGGTTCCCTTCCTTGAGGCAACAACGTTCATAAGGTCTTAGGTTTCCCTTCCCCAAGACGCCAGCTTGCCAACTCACACTCAGTCTCTTAATATTCAAGACCAGTTCCAGGTCAACTTTGTAATCCTGTTTCCTTGACAGTTTATACAAATTGCTTTCTTCTGAGCTTCACTTAAGCAATCTCTTTCATACATGCAGCTTTGTTATCTGTATGTTTCTTTAACTTTCACAGATAGGTCTATGCGCAGTTGTTATACCACACGGTCGACCCATTACAGGTCACGCAACCAGGAACCCTAAGCTTTCTTGCCCACACAGGTTCTTCTATCACTGCACCTGTGTTCTGGTTCACTTTCACTTTTCTTTCTCTTCACCAGTCTTTTGGCTTTGCCACAATGTGTTTTCCTCTTTGCCAGTCTCTTGACTTTGCCACAATATGTTCTTTCATACAGTTCACTCCGTGGTGTCCTCTTTCCTTCACCACATTACTTTCACACTGTTCCATAATACTCATTCCTTGCTTTTCATTGTATTTCATGAGATGTATTCTTTGTCTTTCAATATGCAACGAGTGCTTCACACCAGCTTGCATTCCATCCATAGGTTTGTCAAAGCTTTCCTTTGGTTCAGTATTCAATAGTTCTTAGTTCATATTCTTTCACTTGCACTTCAAATTGTTCGTATAGTACACTACCACCCTTCACTTTGGGTTCACTTTCGCTTGCTCATCTCAATATGTTTATTCAGCAATTACCTTCGCCCTGTGAAGCGCCCAGGAGCGCCCTGGTACGAGTGTTGCGGCTCCTCCAGGCGGCTTCTTTCCTCCTCTTCTTTTTCTCCGCACTCTGTGATATTGCGAGCCGTGCTCATACTCTGCTATTCCAGCTGTGTGTTGCCGGCAGCTCTGCTTACCTCTCGCAAATGCTGCCCGTATCTTGCAGCAATAGGCTCTTTTCCGTGCCCCACAGCTCCTGCTGTAGGCACCCGACCAGTGAGACTCCAACCACTGCGACCCTCTCACGGCCCAATCCAGCCTCAGCGTCCGTCTCTCCTGGGTATTTGCCGGCGTCTGGGCCTCCAGGCACGATCCTTCTCGGCAGTCACCTCACAGGCCTGAAATGCTCAGCCTAGCTTCTCTCCCGCTAGTCTCTCCTTCCCAATTGTCAGCCCCACCTTTTATCCACCTGCAATCATTTAACAGGTTGCAGGTGTGGGTCCTCCAGTCCAGTTGCCTGGCCATAATTATTGGTGTTCTCTGGACATGCCTGACCCTTACAACAGTCTTCATGCCTCTTCCTTGTCTCAGTACCAGAGTGGTGAAATTACATGTTCGTGTGTACCACTCCTAGTCTCCTCTTCCTTGTCCCAGTACTATAGTGATATGAATGAGGGGAAATGAAGGGAAGTGATTTGTAACAGCCTATAAAGGCAGGGGGAGGGTAAGGTTGGTTATCACAAGGAGAAGGGGGATACCATGTCTCGCCTGTGGACATCCTCTTCCCAATCCCCAAGGACCATCCACCCAGGTAAATCTCCCTCGCATCTCCATGCCCGGGGTCAGGATCCAAAATCGATGGCCTTTCCCTGGCCACCTGAGAAGAGGATCCAAGGGGAGTAGATGTGAGGATACCCTCAGGTTTGTCACAGTGACTAAAAAGGGACATTCAGATTGAAGAAATTGTAAGATCATGTCAGGAGTGCAGTAGTAATGGTAAAAGTGTGGGTTGTATACGATCTGCCCACAAGCGTTTTGTTCGCGGGCAGACTGCCTGCAGTAAAACTATTTGTGCCTCCGTTTTGACCGTTCATTGAAAACGGGGGGCCCGAGGAATTTTTGTCCCCCGCCTCCATGGTTAAGGAGGAGGGGGACACCCCCACAACCCCTGAGGCCGCAGATACTTGAACATGTGGAGCGGGGGAGTTTTGTGCTTACCTGAGGTTCTGTAGATGACGATTGGCGAGGTCGGTAAAGGGTGGGAAGCCGAGCCGCTCCTAATAGACATTTCTTGGGCAAGACGTTTCCAAAGTATCCTGTAATGTGCATATACTAATTTCCCCACTATGCTGTGAGGTCTTCCTTACACTATAAGAACCTATCAGCGGGGAGCAACCTACCTCAGGGAAGCGAGGTGCCTCTGCCCCCCAACCAGCACACAACAGAGACACCTTTAGTCAGCGTCACTCAGGCAGAGCTCCTATCAAGGAAGCGTAACGCTCTGGTGGAGCCGGATCGGGAGCAACAGAGTCTGGGACTGAGAGGGGGTCACCTGTTAACCACAAATTCGGTAAACTGCCACCCCGCCCCCATCTCAGCACCTCCCTGCCAGGGGCGCCAGAGACAAACACACTCACCAGCACTGCCTCACTCTCCCCACAGAGGGATACACAGGGCCTGGTGCCCCCAGGCAGAGCCCCGCCTCCGCCGGCAATCCACATATAAGGGGAGAGGAGGGATAACAGGCAGAAGACAACCAGAGGCCAAGCAAGGACAGTCCTAGCAATCCTCTCACAGCTATTCTGCTATCGAGGCCCAGTGAGGGACGGGAACCTACTACCCCAGACCTCAAACTCCTTACCAATCCGGGGGGCCAGGGAGCCCCCAAAGCCACAAAATAAAGGCAAGCAAGAGCGACAGAAAAAAGTGGAACCAAGACCAAGACCGGCGGGAACCCCCAAAAAAACCTGCCATAGCTCCCCCAAGAACCAGGAGAGACTAACCATAATCTAACCCTTGCAACGACCTGCAAATACTGGAGGCAAGAGTAGATAAAAGCGACAAAGCCTTGCAAGAGATGGCCGAAGATTCTCAAAAAATAGACGACCTGATGGAACACTTAGTTTAGGCGACACACAACCTGGAGTTCCAAACTGCGGAACTCGAAAATAGATCGAGGAGGGTGAACATAAAAATAAAAGCGTTGCCCGTGGCTGTGGGAGACGCAGAGCTACCACAGACAGTAAGCAAATCTTCACAGACCTAGTGGACACAGCAGACCCAAAGGAAATCCTGGTAGACCGGCTCCACAGTTTAGGGCCAAAAAGAAATAAACCCAGAGCAAGACCCAGAGACATCCTGGTGGCCATGCAGTACACCCAAAAGGAAAAGATTCTAGCAGTCACCAGACGGTCAACGGACCTCCATTTCAACAGCTTCGCTATACAATTATTTCAAGACCTGTCCCAGACCACGCTCACAAAGCGAAGAATGATGCGCCCGATAGTGCAGGAGTTAATGAAACAGAGCATAAAGTACAAATGGACCTTCCCGTTCGGCCTCATGAGTTCGAGGGCAAGCATAGGAGAATAACCTTGACTGAGGACGGAGCAAATATATTGAAAATAGAGGTAGTCCCAGCCTATAGTGAAGACCGGTGCCCAGCAAAGGACCAAACAAAAAATTATGCGTTGGAATGGAGTACCCAAGAATCAAAGAAAAGTGCAAGGAAAAAAAGGGGTCCGAACAGCCCAAGGCCTATGCCGGAAAAGAAGCAACAGGAAAAAGATTCATCAGAGAGGAGACTCCCCACCTAAAAGCATAGAGGGGGGCAAGCTCGGACCACAGAAGCACCCGGGGTGGGGGAACACATAGCCATGCAGGGAGAGGGTGAAAGGGGGGAATCTTAGCGAGATAGGAGCACCAGAATATCTTACGACCACAATAAACCCTCGGAAGAACTGCGGGGAAAGATAGACAGTCTGGCATTGGTGGACACCTGGAAGCAACTGAGAGGCGATGCCAGAGGGTACTCCTTTTACTTCCATGTGCACAGGTCAGCATCAAGAATAGACTACATCTGAGTGTCTAGATTCCTCTTAGGCCTAGTGTGGAAGTTGAGGTGGGAGCGATAACCGTTTCAGATCACACCCCTATCACAATGATAATTAAAAAACCACAATACCAATCGGGGTTATGGAGATGGAAACACCCTGCACATATCTTTAAAGACGAGACCCTGAAAGGGGAGGTGAGGGAGGAGATAGAGAGGTTCTTCCTTACCAACGAGAATGAAGAAGTAAGCCCAGCCATGATATGGAATGCATTTAAGGCCACTATACGGGGGAAAAGTATAGCGATAAAGGCCAGGTGGGACAGAGCATGCACACTCCTAGAGGAGGACCTAGAGGCTAAACTGAAGGAGACCATGCTCAAAATGGCTTCTGGGCCTACACGAAAATACGGCGGGAATACAGGGCAATTAGGGGCCAGCTAGAAATCCTACAAACGACCAGAGCAGAATGCTCCTTAACGCACCTTAAACAGAAATATTATATTAAAGCGAATAAAGCGGAGAGGCTCCTAGAAAGGATGCTGAGGAAAGAGGAGACAGAGAGGACCATCCTAAAGATCAGGACACCCGGGGGGATATCAAGTCAGACAAAATATCCATTAAGAAGAAATTTGTGAAATTCTACGAGAATCTCTACAAATCAGATGGCCCAGAGAAACAAAGCCAGATGGACTACGTCGATAACTGCGGATTACCCAAAATATCAGCCCAAGACAGGGCCGACCTAGATAAAGATACCTCTAAAGAGGAAGTGCGCAGAGCCATCGTCACGCTCCCAGCCATTAAAGCCCCGGGCCCAGGCGGTTTCACGCCGAAATCTTTTAAATCATTTAAGGAAGACCTAGCACCCCGCTTGGCCAATCTGTTTAATACATTCAGGGTAAGGGGGAAGGATCACACCCTCTATGGAAGAGGCAAAAGTAATACTGCTTACCAAACCAGGGAAAGACCCGATCCTATGTGGATCATACAGGCCAATAGCGCTCATCAACACATACGCAAACCTTTTCACTAACATCCTAGAAAACCAACTAGAATTCCTCCTCCCCAAACTAATAGACCCCGACCAATCAGGTTTTATACGAGGTAGGCAGACGCATGACAACGCGCGAAGAAATTCCCACATTTAGAAAAAGTCAATAAAACACACACACCATCCCTATTGCTAGCACGTGATGCAGAGAAAACCTTCGACAGGGTTGATTGGCAATTTCTGTTTCACACCATGTACAAAATGGGGTTTGGGGAAGCCTTTATGACCAAAATAGCCGCTAATGATCAAAAACCTTCCTTAGGCTTGTTAATTAATGGAAACCTATCAGACCTGGCAGTATTGAGGGGAACAAAACAGGGATGCCCCTTGTCCCTGCTCCTATATGCCATCTACCTAGAACCGTTCCTGAGCACGCTAAGGGCAACAAAAGAAATAATGGGTATCCCCTTCGGGGGAAAGGAACACAAAGTGGCAGCTTTTGCCGAGGACATACTTTTAACTATAGTTAACACAAGGGAATCCCTACGCACAATTGACCAGGTGCTAGCTTGGTGACGTTGCGGGCCTCAAGATAAACAGCAACAAATCTGAAATTTTGAACTTGAATATACCCCTGGAAGTGGAGAGGGAGCTAAAAATCAGCCTTCCAAACGCATGGCCCCCAACAAGATAAGTTATCTGGGATTCCACATCACCTGCAAGACTGGGGTCCTCTGATCATCTCCTGGATGGGAAGGATCAATGCTCTGAAAATGGTCCAACTAACAAAACTGTAATCTATATGTTCAAGGCCCTTCCCACAAATGTCCCCTTGTCATACTTCTGGTTTATTCTAAAACACACAAGGGCCTTTATCTGGAATTGCAAGAAACCGAGAATCTCAAATAAAATAATGCTTTTACCCAGAAACAGGGAAATGGGAGAACTTGACCTTAGGACTTACTACCACGCAGCACAGATCAATGTCATAAGGGGTTGGTCAAAAGACGATTGCGAGAAAAAGTGGAGCGAAATGGACAGAGCACTAGTTGGGACACACCTTGAGGGCGTCACTCGGCTACCCAGGGAAGACAGACCATGCAACATGTATTGTAGTGAAATTGAATGCCTGGTGGGGAACAAATGGGACGAGGTGGCAAAATTATCCAAACTGACCACATTCCCGTCGCCCCTCACTCTGATCTTCAGGAAACCTCAATTCACACCAGGGATGTCTGGGAAAGAATTCGATTTTTGGAAAAAAGGGTGGTTCCGCAAATTACGGGACATGTACGAGGGAGGGGAGATAAAAACCTTCGCCCAATGCAAAAAGGACTTCGGAGTGGGGGAAGGGAAATGATTCCATTACGCCCAACTAAGACATTGGACCCAAGACCCCAAAGTAAAAGACGCTGCAACAAGAGAGATGACACCATTCGAAAAATTTGTCACAACTAATGTGGTGGACAAACACCTAGTTGCAGCACTTTATGCTCATCTCAAAGAAGGAGAGGACACGGGGTGAGACACTACATGGCCTGCTGGGAAAGGGAAGTAGCCCGACCAATAAGCATGGACCAATGGACAGCTCTATGGGCCAACATCCCCAAACTGGCAAAATCAATACAGCTACAGGAAATCTGGACAAAGATGATGTACCAAGAGCACCTCACCCCCATTAGACTGGTAACATTCTACCCATCAACATCTAAGCTCTGCTGCAGGGTCTGCGGGGAATTGGGAAACAGGAGTCATACATGGTGGCAATACTAAAAGATCCAACCATTCTGGAAGGTGATCCAGGAAGCAGTAAAAGAAATAGTAGGGGTGGAAGGGAAGGATAACCTTGGTCTATTTATATTGGGCTAAGATGGGGAGCTAGAGAACCTGCGCTCGAAAGCTCAGTGGAAAGTCGATGTGACCATGAATGGGAAGGGAAGATATGGACCCTAGTAGCCATGGAAAGGAGACCACTAGAAATTCTTAATGGACTGGGATCTGGTGTTGCAATTCCTCATGAAGGACTCTAGGAAAGCCTGGTGCACAAGGAGAATGAAAGTTATGGGAGTCATCTGAGGCCCCCCTCCACCTCCAAGGGGAAGCATGGAGGAATCAGCAAAACATCGGAGTGGGAAGGAAGGAGGGAACAACAAGGGCATGAAAAAACGATGGAGGGCCCACCAACCAACGAAGCAAGAAACAGGGGATAATCTGATCAATAAAGGAGCAAGGGAGAAGGACATGGTGAACAAGAGGAAGCAAACTGGAAAACACACAGTACTGGGACGGGGAAGAGGGACTTGGGGGGGTGGGGAGAGAGTGGAGAGGGGATGGAAAGTTCTATTAACTGATTGTGTTTCTTTTACAAAATGTTTGAACAAAATGCCAATAAAAATATAAAGGGAATATATGGCAATTCAAATATAACAAAATGAACGGTTATGTCCAACATAAATCTAAAACTGTTTCTCCTTGTAATCTGGGTAAGTCCCCAGATTCAAAGCAGGAATTTGTATCACCAGTTAAAAAATAGGAAAGTTCTGTTTTACACCAAAGTTCTAATGATAAGGTTCTTCTTGCTCCAAAAGTCTTTCATGTGGACTTTCCAACAGTACAAACAAAATGACAAATCTTTATCTCTCCACTTGCAGCAAAAAGTTCAACACAACCTCTTCCTAGGACACAAATATACTTCCATTGTAACAGAAATATTTTGTCAGGATGATTCCACAACAGTTCACTAGATATTTTGGTGGTCTTGCCACTTCTTCTTCTTCACATTCTTCAACCACAACACAGTACTTAATTTACTTCTACCTGGTCCAATAACCTGCTAGATCGATTACCACAATGTCCCTTCCCTGGTATAATTGCCTGCCAGGGCTAAAAGCTCCTAACTACTCTACTACAAGTACTTCTGTGGTAAACTTCAAGTCAAACAACTTAGCAAAGTCGTTTTACTTTCAACAACACCAGTATTGAATACTTCTTCTGGGAAGACATGAAGCACATTGGCGCTGTTTGTTCCACACTTATGATTGCCACATGCAATGCAGGTCATGCTTCTCTCCTCCTGAATGCTTTCTGTCAGTAGTGCTGCTCTCCTATCACTCTTGTTTTCCCACTCTTACATCAAACAAATGCTGATCATGGCTGCTTATCACACTTGCTCTTCTTTGGCTCCGATAATGCTTGTTTGGGTCTTTTACAATTAGCTTGCTTCTGAATTGCCCTTTCTTGGCGTTGGCAATATTGGTTGTCGTTAACTTCTGATTTTATTGGCCTTTCTTGGCTTTGGCATTGATGATTATTATTACCTTCTTTTCATATTGCCCTGTTTTGGCTTTGGCGATTACTTTGACTTTTTTAAATACATTTATAACCTTCTTGACTATTCCCAAAGTTCTTACTCTAAGTCTAGCTTCTTTGTATCAGTTTGGTATGAAAAGGTACTTTTATTCCGACATTTCAGCTTCTTTACATTAGTTTGAAATTTAATATTCTCACTAATGGCCAGGGGGCGATAACGGAGCGTTCCGGGGTCAGGCAAAACTAGTAAACTCACTGGTTGCTGCATATGCGTGTGCTCGCTCTGCTGCCAAAGAGACTTCTGCTACTTCTGCTTCCTCTGCTTCCCGCTGCTAGGTAAACTGCTTAGTTTTGCTTCCCGCGGTCCGTGACGGTCGGGAGAGGGAGCGTTCCTTGCTCCAGGGACACTCTGCTGCTTGCCTGCCACCCGAGTACAAGTTCTCTTGGGGAAAGCTTTTCACGTTAAGCCTTGTCAGGGCATGCAATCGCTATGTGTGGGTAACTCCCCTCCCACCCCGCATTGCATGCCACTTGCATAGCAAGGTTAGTGTGATGGAACATGTACTCCCCAAATGCCCAGGTCTGTTGATTTCTATACCTCTCCATTTGCACTGGCTGCATGCTGTTCCACAGGACCATGGTATCATGGGTTGATCCTGGGAACCGGGCACAGGACTGCTGATCGTGAGGTCGGCATAACAGGTGACCTGGAAGTGAATGGAACCGCTTCCGGTTCCTGTAGATTTCCTCTTAGGCCTGAGGTGCCACCAGCTCTACATGCATGCAATCCGGGGCTGCCACCACATCAGGCATCCGTGCAATGGCATAAAATCCTGCCTTTGTGGTGTTCACCTGTGCTAGGGTGGTGGGGAGTTCAATATGCTGCCCCACATGATGCAGGAGTGCGTCCAGCACCTGAACCAGCACATTGGAGATTGCAGGCTATGAAATGCCATGCAGCTGGCTCACAGTGTGCTGGAACATGCTTGTGCCAAGGAAGTGCAGGACTGACACCAGCTTTACTAGCGGCTGTATGGCTGTCCCAATGCCGATCCTGCTCCCTATGTCATCCTGGATCTGGTTGAGGAGGTCTTCATTGGTCTCCCTGTTAAGGCGGTACAGGTTGAGGATTTGCGTGTCAGTGAGGGTTGTGAGGAACCTGAGGGTATTCTCCCAAGTAGGCCTCAGGAATCCCTTATTCAGGTAGCCAGGGAAGGGATGGCCCTCTCGGATCCTAACCATGGGGGTGGACGAGCGCGGGAGTATCACCTGGGTAGTGGAGCCTGGGGTTATGCTCAGCGGAATGCCCCAGTTCAGACGCGGTACTATACCAGAGAAATGAACGAGGACGATGAAGTCCTTGATTTTTTTATGGGCTGTTTCAACTCGACCTCCTTTCCACCCAATGAACCTCCTTTTCGAGAATCCACCATCCCCTCCACATTTGGTGAATCCTTTAGACACCCTATTGCACTTCGAAACCACATTCCCCAGAATCCCTGTTTCTTACCTGGAATTTAAGTGAGTGGAACTGCTTCCGGATCCTGTAGATTTCCTCCAAGGCCTGCGGTGCCACTAGCTCTACATGCATAATGCAAAATAAGGTTAGTGTACTTATAGTGTGTGGAACATATTATTTGCTGGGAAGAACGAGAACTACCAAATATCTAAATCTGTATTTCTCAGTGCAAGATTGACTGACTTTTCCTTGATCCAGGGGTAAACGTAATTTATACAACCTGCGTACACCTCGCTATACTCTTTACGTGACTGCTGCATTTGCTTCCTGAGTGAGGCATTATTACTAATCCACTCTTGTTGGCATTTACCGTGGTGACTTAGCTTAACTTTGCTTAACTTGTTTTATAACTGCATTCTGTTTTGGCAATGAGTAAGCACTCGTACTTTCACTTTCATTGTGTGCATTGTGTGTGCCCTGCTAAACGGGAACTACAGCTCCCAGGAGCACTTGCAGGCTATTTCTGAAACGTCAGGCGCTTCAGCGCCGGCGCTTCAGAGACAAGCCAGTCTGCGCCGGTCCTCGCCGTCCACTCCGTCCGGGGCAGGAAATGCTGCTCTAATCCCCCCAGCCTACCTGCAACCTCACCACAAGGAATCATGGGTCTACTTCCCATAGACAGGTTAGTGCTAGACCTGCACAAAATCCAATGTATGAACATGGTCGAAAAAGCAGCTGCTACATCCCTAGATCGTTCCAATCAGGACACCCCCTCATCTGGGGAAAAGCGTGCAATTAAAAGGTTCCCAAAAAAAGAAAAACAGACCATACCATCATGGAACGGCACCGCGGGCCAACCCAATCTCAAACAAGACCTAAAACTATGTCTACTAAACACCCGCTCCCTCAATAAACACGCTCAATGTGTACACGACAGGATCATAGATAAACAAATGAATATTTTTTGCATCATTGAAACCTGGCTCAAGGACCCGATAGGCCGCACTTGTGACATAGCAGTCCCGGAGGGCTACTTCATTTTCTACTCCAATAGACAAGAAGGACAAGGGGGAGGTGTTGCAGTAATTGCAAGAGACACTATCCACATGTTTCCCAGTGACATAGCACGCACGGGTAGTGAAATCTTGCACCTGAAACATCTCCCCACGGCCAATAGTAGCTTAAACCTGATCGTCCTCTACGGGCCCCCCTCCCCTACCCCAGAGTTCAATGAGCAGATAGCACAACAGCTCAATATGCTCAAAGGGCCCAACACAGCCACCCTAATTTTAGGAAACTTCAATCGTTGGTATGGGGATACTAACGATAAAGAAGCCAGTAATCTACAAAGACTTCTCAACAACATAGATTTCAAGATTGACAACCAGGAACCCACAATGGACAATGATCACATACTGGACTAGGTCATCACAAACAATCTTGAAACTCGTGACTTTACGACAGAACCATGCATATGGTCAGACCACCACAGTATAACATTTCACATTTCCCTGCCACTCCCCAAATCCAAAACCCACAACCGTCCCAGCCCAGCAACATACCGAAACAATAAAAACATTGACAGAAACCAACTCATACAATGCCTTGCCAACACAGAAAATAATCAAGGTGAGAAAGACTCATGTGAATCCCTATTGACTGATTTATCAAGCCACCTGGTTAAACTAATAAACCAAGCAGCACCTCTCCAAACCAAACCAACCAGACCAGTAAAAAACAAAACAATTATGGTTCTCTATTGAACTCGCAGATCAAAAAAAGGTCAAGAGAAATAGAGAAAACAGCTGGTGAAAAAACCCATCGCCTGCCAACAAAGCCTCCTGCAAGGAAAGTGAAACTAAATATAAACTCATGATACTAGAAGCCAAGAAAAACTACTATAATGAACAAATACCAGTGGCAGCTAGTTCCACTAGTAAACATTTCAACATCTTGAAATCAGTAGAAAAACCCATTGCCATTACCCCCACCTTTCTCACCCACACAAGAAGAATGTGATGCTACCCAGATCGCCTTCCTAATAAAATCTCCAAAGCCAGGGATTCTATCTCAAACTCCCTGATTAATAAAAAAGACCTCAGTTACCATGCCAATGGAGACACCAATCCCATTTTCCGAAACTTTCAAGTTCTCAGAAATCACCGTTAGTGACATGACTAAAACACTCGCTTCCATGAAACCCACCACCTGTACTGAGAATATTCTCCCACCTAAAATAATTATGGACAACATTGACATCTTCGCACCGTTGCTAACCAAAATCATCAATGCATCCTTTAGAGACCAGAAAGTACCTAATGCCATCAAAAAAGTCACAGTGACACCGTTGGTGAAGAAACCCTACCTCGACCAAAGAGATCCCAATAACCTGAGACCCATTACTAACTGTAACTTTATACTAAAAATCATGGACAGGATTGCCACTAGTCAACTCCAGGCGCGTGTGGAATCAAACTCTCTCCACCCTCAACAATCAGGTTTTCGCCCGGCCCACAGCACGGAGACGGCCGGGCTTGATTAACAGACCAAGATGCTCAGTATCATAGACAAGGGAAAGAGAGGCCTCCTCATTCTCCTTGATCTAAGCGCAGCGTTCGACTTACTGGACCATAACTTACTCTAGTCTGCCCTGAAGAAAACAGCCAACTGTTCGGATGAAGCCATCGGCTGGATAATGTCATTCTTAAAAAATAGGATATCCAGGGTCCATTGGGGTGATAAGTTTTCACTAGAAAAGGAAATTCTCTGTGGAGTCCCTCAAGGCGCTAGCATGTCACCATTACTATTTAACCTCTACCTGAGATACCTATGCCTTGTCCTTAATCATATAAACACATTTTTTTACCAACTATGCCAATGACACGCAGCTGTTGTTTGAACTATGTGGAGATTATCAGATAGACAGCGATCAGCTCACCATGATATACAACAACGTGGTACATTTGATGGACTCTAATTGGATGTGCCTTAATGGAAAAAAAACAGAGCTCATGATATTTGGCTCTCCACTTGCCAGAGCCAAACTACCCTCCTCGTACAAATCATTCCAAATAAAAGATACTTACATACAGGTTCTTAGTAAGGTCAAAACACTGGGTATGATGCTAGAGGCATCCTTGGGGACCAATGCGCAGGCACAATACATCAAAAGAAACTGTGCCTACCATCTCAGATTGCTAAAATCTATCCGGCCATACTTATCAGAGGACAACAGTGCCACCATTGCTAAAGCCATCATGATGTCTCGCCTCGACTATGGTAACGCCTTGGTCTTGGGTGCCTCCAAAAAGTGTGTGCACAGTTATCAAGTTGTCCAGAACAATGCGGTAAGGATCGTTAAGCTTAACACTAGAACACAACACATCAGTGACTCTAGAAGGGAGCTTCAGTGGCTGAAAATTGAGGACAGGGTACATTTCAAACCCTTAACAATTGTGCATAGATGCATCTATGGAAAAGCCCCGGCCTATTTAAAATCTAGGATTCAATCTTATGTACCCGGTAGAACATTAAGATCATCCCAACTTGGCAAAATCGCAGTAGCACCACACAAACTTAAATGCGGCCTTGGCAGATCCTTTCCAATACTGGTAGGGTGGCCTTTGGAACCAACTCCCCAACCACATTAGAATGGAAAACAACTACTTGCGATTCCGCAAACAGGTGAAAACCCTTATCTTCAAATAATCCCCAGCTGGACGCCCCTATCTAGGCCCCTCATGAATCTTCTCTGTCAGTCCTGTTCTGCATAGTCTCTGTCCTATGCAGCGTGTTCATGTTTCTGCGCCCCCAGGTTACCGAGCTACCGGCGCAATATAAAAACATAAAAATAAAAAAATAAAAAATGCATGCAATCCAGGGCTGCCACCACATTAGGCATGCGTGCAATGGCATGCAATCTTGCCTTTGTGGTGTTTACCTGTGCCAGGGTGGTGTGGAGTTCAATATGCCACATGACGCAGGAGTGCATCCAGCACCTGAACCAGCACTTTGGAGAATGCAGACTATGAAATGCCATGCAGCTGGCTCACAGTGTGCTGGAACATGCCCATGCCAAAGAGGTGCGGGACTGACACCAAATTCAAATCAATGTGCATCACGCACAGAGCAATCCACAAACAAGGCGCAGAGTTCCTGAGAGACAAATTAAGTCTACATCACCCAACAAGGACACTCAGATCAAGCAACTACATCCGATTGGAACCGAAACCCTACAACAAAAGTAAACCCGGAGGATCTTCTTTCTTTCACCTCGCACCAAAAACTTGGAACGACTTACCAAAGAACATACGTAACATAAGAAATCACCAACTATTCAGAAAACTCCTCAAATCCTGGCTCTTCACTGCATTAATAGAAGAACACCTAAAGGGCCATATACATAGCTGAAACGATGAGTGAAGAAACCGATCTCGGATCCCACTAAGCAACCTACTACAAACAGAATATAAGGAAGACATTCTACGACATATGCTATACGGATGAATTCGCAGAGCCGATGAAAAGTGCATAAGAGCAGATGAGAAACAAAACACATCGCACGGGCCGGACCCCTCTGAATTGTGTGATGTGCAGACTTTGATGTGGAACACAAGGAACTGTGGTAAGAGCATACTTCACTTCACACCCCACGCTTACTCTCTCCTTACACCACCACTCAAGTAGAACACAGAGATACTATGACACCATTCGGTATAACTGTTCTCATATCAACATCCGCCGCTCACTCCCCATCACTCTAAGTAAACATTGCTGGTTTCTCACCCCCAGCCAGGCGTTCTCGTCAGGCCTAACGCTGCCTCACCCGGACTGGATAACTCCTGCCAGACCGAACACATACCCCTGATTCCTCAACCACCACACCTATCGCTAGGAAGCAGCTACCACAGAAATTCCGCACCAGCTGCACACATACCTGGTGCGCACACGCACCTTTGACTCTCTCGAATCGCTCCACTGACCCGAACCTCGGTTCCCAAGGGCGTTCAACCTACCAGCGCCTTCAGACCATACCAATGGTATATAAGGCGCTATATAAATGCAAAATAACAATAACAATAACAATAACATACCAAACACACCAACGGAGAGATAGTTACGACATGACGAAACTAAAGATTGAATACACAGCCAGACCAGGACGGAAGGACAAGGACGATTTATCCATAGCAGCCTGGCCTCCTATTACACACAAGCACCAATGGACCACTGACAGACTACATAACAATGGAGTAGGGCACTACTAATTTACAGCACCAATACCAGAGGGGGGATTAGACACACCCCGTTCCATCTCACTTAGTTCAAATACAACCCAGCCGGGAACACAACACGCGATCAATCACAACAATTAGATGGATAAAAGGAAAGTGGCAACTAAACTTACTTATAGGAATGCTAGATAAATAGAACAAGATCTGCAAGGACTAGGATATATAACCCACTAACCCATGCTCAAATCTCTGCATACCTAATTCACCCGAAAATCCACACAACCATTTCTTGTCCAGCAAACCGCATACACTTCACCACACTGCAACAGCAACAAACAACACATATACCACACCAACAACACACGAGGTCTCGCATCGGTCCGATACTCACACCAAAGCTCAGCACATGGTGAAAACCGAACTGAATCCGCCAACAGCACACCACTTCTCTCACTTTCCTACTTCCTCTTCACCAGACTAACCTAACCCGACCACCCTCATGTTTTACAGATCCGCCTGAGTGCCTGGGGACCAATTCCTTTGGTGACGATGCACGGTATAAATACCTTTAACCTTTACCTGAATACTCCCAGTCATTCTTCTTCTCGTCCTCCCAGTCATTCTTCTTCTCGTCCCTTTGATTATTCTTTCCCAAAACCCCAGCATACTGCATTAAAAATTCACTACCATTCCAACAAACCCCCCTGTTCAGGTCACGATAAAAACTCTGGTCAATTTCGTTCTTTCGTTCTTTCCACAACCCAAACCAACTTCATTCTTCCGAGGGCTATAATCCCGTATAACACCTTTTCTCCATCCTACCCCGTAGGATACTCAGGAACTCTACGACCCTCCTTTTCCAACCCAAACACTTCCTTTAATTGTGACAGACAACAGACAAATGCTAAAACTGTTTGTCTGACATGTCCCAACCCAAGGGTCAGGCAGTGTCAGGCAATTAACCAGAATCACACACATACACACACCTGACAGCCCTTTCCCTTCTCCACAGGGATAAAAGTTGGAGCATGAGAACACAAGATGAACAAAGCAGAACGCATGAAAGGAGTGCTAACTCAGCACAGCAGTTCAAGAGGAGGAGAACGACGGCGCAAATCGAGAGGTTTCCAAGGACAGAAGTGACCTTGCCCTTATTGACAGAGGCCCGTGAAACCTCCTGAGAAGGACTCGTAAGACCACGAACAATAGCCAGCATATGTTACAGCAGATGTCAAGGGTACCTGGGGGGTCTCCTCCGCTGACAACAAAGCTGGGGAGAGACGTGTGACCCAATGGTACCGCCTTGACTCCACAGACAGAAAGCCAAACAGTTCATCACAGTCGGTGAGTCGAGAGGAGAGCCAATAAAGAAACCAGACTGTGTTGAACGAAAGTAACAAGTGGATGATTAAAGAAAGCACAACAAACTATTAATACAGAAGGGGAAAGCCAGCATAGCAGAGACAAGCACCATGTGGGTGTTCACTCGAGAAACTCTAAGCGATTACCTTGCTGTTGAACTATAGCAACCAGAAGGCCTTGAGAGAAAGGCGAGAAGGGGGTCAAAGTGGTCATAAAGGGGTCTTGTAAAATCCTCTGTGCAGTCTAAAGTCTTTGACCGACAGTTGATTTACAAAGGAGGATTTGCTTCCCTTAGTTTTACAAAGTTGGCAAGAGTGTATCCGATTGAGGGATGCCGAGAAGAGGGGGTGAAGTCTGAAGTCTCGATTAACAGTGTTTTGACAAGTGTGAACCCGGCAGAGGGATTTCCACAGTCAACTATTTTAAGATTTGTGAGTGTTGCAGCAGAAGATTGTGTTTGAAGCCATAGTGAACCCGGCGGAGAGAAGCTAACAATGGGAAAGGGTCTAAGCACGAACGAAGAAGATCCAAGGGGTGAACAGCCATCACCCGAAGATTTGTGAAATTTAACAAGTAAATTACATTGACAGCCATAGTGAACTCGATCGAGGGAGGCCAACAGTCGAGAGGGGTCTAAGCCTGGAAGAAAGGGAACCCTGGGGTGAAGAACCATCACCACTGACGATCCTGATAAACTGAAAGCCGGAACTGTTAGCTCGTGCTGGGAAAGCTCAAACATGTGCTGTGCTCCAAAGTCTCACCTTGTCCCGTTCTGAAAGCGTGGGGAAGAGAGAACTCCGGCTAATGTCATGTGCTATCATTTTGAGAACACTTCCTTCTTTTCCGATGAGCCTTGCCCTACACTTCTTTTGTATTTAGCGTAAGGATTGGCAATAGGTTTTTATTAGTATAGGCTCTTTTTATTTGGCAAGACGCCACTAGAACTGCCTTACTATTATTTGATGGTCGTACCTTGCTCCCATCTTAGATTTAGGTTTAGATTAGGCGTTTTTCCAACCTGCATATACAGTTTAGTAAACACCCTTGAACTGTGATCACTTGTGTCTGTCTTTACTGTTGCCCCCATCAGTTCCTTAAAGGGTCCATGGTGTAGCCCTTTCACGGTGTATGGGCAGCACGCCTTGTGTGGCGTCTCCTCGCAATCCTCCTCTTCTTTGCTCTCTCTTGTTACCTCTGGGGATACTCCCGCGCCATGTTGACCTGGAGCAGCTGCATGTCAATTCTGACTGTGATCAGTAGCAGCATGGTGGTGTAGGGAAGTGTGTTCGGGGTAAGTGTGACCTTTTTGTACTCTTCCTGGGTGCATTGGGTGCACCTGTGGCCTCATATCCATCACCTGTATGCATTTACTGCCTGCTTTCTGGTATGGGTATCTCTGCCTTGATTTTTCTGGAATTACCAGCGAATAACGGCAGAGTTTTACAGTTATTTCCTGATTCATAATTGGCCAGTAATGCTGTTGTGCCAGCACTGCTGTTGGGATATTCTATTGCCGGTTTTGATAACCACCAGTATTTTCGGCGCTCGGAATACCGGCGCTGGTTATACTGCCAACAGTATTGCCGCCAACTCTTCTCCGGAATGGTAAAAGTGCCAGTAACCGGAATTACTGCCACATTTACCATATACCGGCAATCTGGTAATGATTCCCATTGTCCCGAAAACTGTGGAGAGAGATAGCAGCATTTTTCAAGAGTAGTGCCCTGTACTGAATGCTATAGAATTAGCACTGTTAAGTGCTTTAGTTGAAAAAACAGACCAAAGGCCCCCACCATCTCTGCCCTTGCTTTGTAATTTGTGGATTCTTCCTCAAGCGTTTTTACCACACTTTTCACACAATTTATTTCTACCATCTCCATGATACAAGCTTTTGGAGAGGGAAAGATGTACATAGAACAGATTAGCTTATTCAATTTTAATTTTTACTTTTTGGATCATGCAAAAAAAATCATTTGAATTTCGGAAATCTCTGAAGACCTTTCTCTCTCCGAGGTAAACCGTTTACATCTTTTCCTAGTCCTTTCCGCTGATTACTGCCTTTTTAGCGCCAGGATACTGCCGGGTCACAATGCGCTTATAAAAAAATCAAATAACATAACATACCCTATTTGAACAAATAACATGGAATACATTTGGTTTTAGTTGTTTGACGAGCGGCTGGTGAATGCACACATAGTCAAGTTGCATCCTTAAAAGCTGTTAGTCTTGGGGGCTGATCACCAATGTATAAAATAGTGCTGCCCAATTAGACAATGACATTGCATGTGCTTTTATTTAATGGTTGCATACCCATAGTTCATTGCACTGTAGCTCTGAACTGAAGATGTATTTCAAGGATGGCTTCTTAGTGGTGCACATGTTGTGCCTTTTAACTGAAATTACCCATTCTATTTAAATTATATGGAAGGTTTTGTTTCTTGCATTTTAAACCCACCATAATATTTATGGTGTTTGGTAAAAACGCCCAAAAGCTCCACTCCCAAGGATATCAACTGGAGGCAGTGACACACGCAGACAAGCGAACACTGATATACATTTGGCTGAATGTGAGAGGAAATTAAGCTCAGGATCATGGCTGTGGGATTAGGGCTCCTGGTGGATGAGACCAGTAGGCGCATGTGTGAGATTGATGGAGGATGGTGAAGGAGATGACTCCGACTAGCGCCCTTTTCAGTGGCTGTTATGGGAATTGGTCTCTATGCAGAAGGACGGTTTAGAAAGGGGCGCTTCCGGATCCAACTCTGCATTGAGCATGGTTCCACTAAGGAGCAGAAGGCAAATAAAAAAGGCTAGAAGCAGGTTTCCTCCGGTAAGGGGTGTGGATAACAGCCATGAGATCGTTGTACCCTCTAGATATACAGTATTGGAGTACAAGGATGTGCTGTCTCTCAATGGTGATGCAGATCATGGCATGGGTGATTGAGGGGGTGGTTGTGCGTGTTTTAGGTTCTTGTAAAAAGCTGAATGTGTTGGATGAGGAGGCCCTCAGTATCCCCAAAGCAAGAACTTTCTTTGGTTATTGTGATAAGTGCAGATGAGGACAAGGATTTTAGGACAGTGGCCCCTATTCAAATAGGGATGTCCATGAAAATACTGAATAGAGAAATGGCCGCATCTTCTTTTTTTTAACCCCCCCGCATCCTCTTCTCCCCCCCACCTTAACTATTACCCTTGCCCCACCCCACACCTATATTTTAAAAGAAACTCCCAACATTTTTGGAAAAAGATGCAGTCATTTCACCATTCAGTATTTTATTTTCGATTATTTGTATTGAAACCTTTGAAATAGAGGGATCTGTTCAGGCAAAGGTTAAATCTATATGATCGATACAGAAGCTAGAAGTGGGAAAGCTTATCATATGCTGCAAAATGTTGAGCAAAAAGAAATGGTATTGCAGTTTCAAGAAATAGTATAAATATTCCTGTACAAACAATGAGTGTGACAAAAGGTAAAGGTGTATTTAATGGTGGAACTGAAGCAGAATGATGTGGCAGAAGTGAGAAGATTGGGTTGAAGGAATGGGGCGGGTGTAGTCCTGTTTACTAAGGTGTTGGTAGCCTTTAAGTCTTGTTGGGGTGGTCAGGAAGGGTCCCCATGATCACAAAGGTATTATGTTGCATGCACCATATTGACGACTGGTGGCAGCAGCAAAATGGGCGCGAGTTTGCAATTTTATATACGTAGAGTGTAGGTTATAAGATGTTACTTTAGTGTTACTGTTGGTCTAGAAATTGATGCATATTACCTCACATGCGAGCAGAAAGATAAAATGTTAAACCCACAAAATGTAAAAACACTCATGCACAATAATACAAATGCATGGGGAATTAATGAATCTCACAAATGAATAACAAAACACAGTAGTTGGAGCCCTTTTGCAAAATGCACTTTGACTTTTAAACTGACTTTTTGCCAGGTTTTCAGAAGGCAGAGGCCAGATGAAGGAGTAACTTCACAGCCTTCGCAGTTAGTAGCTGCACAATGAATTTTAGGTAGCAGAGACATTCTGGTTTTCTGGACTTGGGGGGTTGACAGAACAAAGGAGGAGTCATCTAGTAAAAAGGTCAGTTTGTGAACAGGACAAAGGTTTATGATTTAACAGATCCGCAAGGGACCAGATGTAATCTCGCTCATTTCATTGAAGTTGCTTAGTGGGGTTGACCATTTGCTTAGGCGGGCAATAAAGATGAGGTCCAGGGCCAGGGTGTCGGGCTGTCAAATGTTTTTACAGGTTGAAACTAGAGGCTGTATGTGCTGTAGTGGTGGTCGATATATTAGTATGTCTTAAGAGGAGCCAGGAATCTGGGGCAGATGAGATCGCAATCAGTAGTTCAAAGAAAAACCTGTTTATTCAGGCCGGCCTTCCTCGTATTGCTAAAACAGTCAAGCGGACACTTAAGGTTAAAGGCCCTAGGCTTGTTGCTAGTAATGAATTATGTTTCAATACCGATGTTTAACCATGTGCGGACATCATGACCGACTGAGGACAAATCCTAAGAAGAGGTTTGTTATGAATATGATCTGAAGATGACTAAGCTAAAACCGGCCATAGAAAACGTAGGAATTGGGAAAAGATGTGATTTCTTTGAAGAGGTTTTTGTCCATTCATGTTTCGAGGTTGGATTGCAATAAAATATCAGGGAGTGTTTTAACTGTTGCAGAATTTGTATGACAGATGTCAACTGATGTGGTTTGTGTAGACTTGTATTAGATTGATCCTGCAACAGTATCTAACTGCTCCCTGGAAAACTATACGATAAATGTACTTTTATGTACAAAAGGTGTACTCGTTCCTCAGGTGGTGGACCCGGTTTAGGCTGAGGTAATTAGGGGTCCGCTCCTACAGTCTATAGTAATAACTAGAGTGTCTGTGTATTGGATATAAAAGGTATCAGTTTTGGAAATAGTTGCCCCCTCAAATAAGGTGTGTTAAGTCTCAGGGGTTTCAACATTTGGCCAGTGTATATAGAGGCATGCAATGTTGTGCAAAATTCAGATACGCCTAGGATATGAAGGAATGTTTGGATGAAAAAGGGCAGTCTTTTGGAGCTGTGGTGCAGACCATTGTGCTATGCCTAAGGTTTCCTATGTGTGTGTGTGCAGGAAGCTCATGTTGAATTGTTGAGGATGACTAGTAACTTGTTATAGGCTGCTGCGATTAGGGAGATTCAAGTAAAAGCTCAGCAGCATAGTGATCAAGGTCACCAGGCAAAAATGGACATACCGCCTACTAAGTGTAATTCTATAGTTCAGTCCATCCCACAAAATGTGGATGAAAATGTTTTAGTACTGATGAAAGGGAAGGTTTTACTCTTTGTAACTGAGCTCATAACTTGTTCCTCTCAAACTATGTGCAAGTGTAAAATGATGTTGATAATCAGTAAAGTAGCACAGAAGTTATTGAACATCTTTGCATTCATAAGGGACTACTTGAACAAGTTTTTGAGTAGAGTGTGATTTCCCTGCCTGTATTGAGTCCATATTGTTGCTGTTGTGTGCTGAATCGATCTGAATAGTGGGCATGGAGGGTGAATTTGCATGAATTATGTGGGAGGGCATGCCTTCCTTGCCCATTTCCTCCAGATATGATCCCTCCACCTTCTTATCACATAGCAGATGTGTCTAAATCAAAATTCTTGCAGATCAACGGAAATCTTGTCGACACTCTGCAATCGCCCCGCAAACGGGTTGATTCTCTACACTTTGTGTGCCAGGCTTGTCACACTCTTAGCCGATACCCAGGATTCCCTCAGAAGGAGGACAGCACTTGGGCATCTTGAACTGTTGCAGTGCTGGGGGGAGACAGGGGAGGTATACCCCTCCCGCTGTGCTTTCTGGAGAATCAGGGACTAGAAATATCGGAGAAATATCGGAGAATAAATTGTGGTTTTAAGGGAATGTTAATTGAACAAAACAGAATGTATCTTTCCCACTTGACACTCTGCATTTGTTTCTTTGGTCCATCGATAGACAGATTGCGGTGGCGGATCTCATCATCATCAATAAAACAGACTTGGTTCCACAGGACAAACTGGATTCATTGAAAACTGCAGTCAGGTAGGGAATAACTGGCGTAAAGCGCTTTATAAATCAATAAAATACAAATACAAATAAAGGGTTACAAGCCAGTGCTGGCAAGTTAGTGGCATGATTTGTGTATATGATGATCATAACAATGATGATGGCAACAATAATTTGGTGATTTATATAGCGTTTCATGCCAGATTCCTCCAGCTTCTAAACACTGTAATAATCATTGTCCCTATGGCTGTCTACTCATGGTACTCAATTTATCGACTTCTACAGGATGAAGGGATTAAGTCACCCTGTTTCTAAGGCAATGGCATTGCACTTAAGATATCCTCCCACCTCCTCCTTGCCCAAGGTTTTTCTCTCAAAGCTGATGTGACTAAAATGAACTTGCACAGTAAACATTATTTCAACCAGTATTGCAATAGTTGGGAGATTTACATGAGTATGTTGATTTTCTTGTCCAAGTGATATTTTCTATTGAGGAACTGATGAATAGTGTGAGGGAAGGGGAGCGGTTTTGCACTCAGAAACGCAATATACCTTTTTATGCAAAATGTGGAGCAAGCGCTTAATGTTTTGAAATCAAAGGTGTTTTCTGTCGCACAGCACAACATATTTGCAGTGTGAGATTCAAGAAATAGATTGTAGTTTGAGTGTGCAGCAGCAATATCATGTGTCAGTTACCTACATTTGTAGCAATTCGGTACCACAGTCATCCTTCTCTCTAACAATGATGTTCAAATTGTGACTAACTGCACATCTGTACACACTTTATCAAACCAGAGACAATGGTCTGAGAGACTCTTGACAGTAAGACTCTCAACAAATACAAAGTGAGGGGACTTCTTAAGGTATTAATCAGAATGCACCTATGAACTGGATGCAATAAAAGAAGATCCAACACAATAAAAAGATGGGCTATTCATTCTCACATTGAACAGTTGTGTCTGATGAACAAGACCATGGTGGAGATTGAGACCGTCCCTCAGGTGCTCACCATTTACAGAGCCCGGTGAAAGAAACAATTGAAGATTTTGATAAATGTTTTCAAGACGTGTGTCCCTTAAAATTCTAATGAATGTACTTTCATTCATTTTACAACATACTAGGTGCTGTATGGGCGGTATACAAAATATTAACTTAACATATGCAAACACCATGGAACTATCTAAGCTGCAGGGATTCAAACACTTTTTGGAATATAAATAGTGAAAATATTAGTCTAATAATAATAGTATCTGATTTTATATGGCACTTCATTGTAAGTCTTCCTGCTTCTCAGCTCTGTAATAAAAGCTTGTATTACTATCCAATTTAATGTTGCTCAATTTATCAACCTCGGAAGGAGCAATGGCTAAGTAGTCCTTGTCAGCAATTGAACTTGGAAAGTGAAGACTTGTCCCTTTCCCGAGACCACTTAACCCGGGAGTTATCCACCGAGCGTTAAAATATATAGAGCACAATCCCAGCATATGAGATCAAGGAAAGCCGGTGACAACAGAAAATTGTGAGTGTCCCGTCAGTGATTGCCAGCAGCCTAAAAGTCATTGAAAGCTCAAAATACACTTTACAAAAAGAAGCTAATGCATATTTAAGGGATAAAATGAGGGGAAGAAGCATAGATTCACTGAGATAGTGGCTATGCAGTTGATCTAGTGAACACCCTAAATTTTCTCTTAGAAAATATTGGCTTCCTTTCAGGCATAGTAGATGACTCCATGCTTTGAAAAAAGGATTGGCTGGGTTGGGCAGAAGTGGATTTCTTCTATCGAGGGTGCGTCTGGCATGGCGCGTAGCCCAAGTTGTAGCCAGCATTGTCAATTAAGTGGGGCCTCAAGAAGCTAATGTAGTTGGGCCTACCACAGTGACATTAACATCTGTAAATGCCCACACAGCACTCCTGAGTGGGAATTTACAGATTTGGGTGGGCCTTGCCCGCTCAGGCCCTACCCTATCAATGCCTCAGGTCACGGAGGTGAACTGTCTAGGACAGTGGCACAGTGGAAACCAGTTAGTCTAGAGAAGCACGAAAAAAAGTTTGATCCCCACATGCCAATGTCTAGATTCCTCCTTGGATCCTGGGATAGCAAAGGTGTGCATGCTAGAGACCGACAGCATTGGGGAAGGCTTCGGGGCTGTGGATGTCCTTTTGTTCACGGACAAATATAAGTTTAGAAAACTACTTGTTATAGAAAAATATCTTCTACTGCTTGCTGCCTAAGTCGCACACACAACCATGCCAATTCACTACTAATGTGGCACTGGACTTTAGGCTGTCAAGTGGATAAATATATAATTTCGGATCCAGACTATTTGTTGTTGGAGTTACTGTAGAGGCATTAGGGAGAGAATGTTCACTTTCCGTTTGAGTTTAACAGTTAAAAACATCAATGAATAATAGTTACGTGTTCTGAAAAATTGGAGTCTGTGCTGCTTTGCATTCTTGGTTCTTGAAGATGCCCAAATAAGGTATCATATTATATTTGGTTAGAACATCTTTCCAAGTAAACATATGGATAGGTGTGCATGTAGCAGCGACACATTACAAACAACAACTATTTGCAACTATCGGGAACTGTTACCGAGTCTCAAGTGGACCTTCACAGATGGAAAGATAATTATTTTTCCCTCCTTCGTAAAAGAGTAATGCTTAGAAATACAATCTGACAATTATTGGATCTAGGTTCAAGTTCATAATCACGTCCTTTACCTTTTTCCTACAGGGCACTACATCAACTGCATTGAACAGTGGTCAGCATACTAGGGCCAATAACTTCACATTCGCTGAGAAAAGAAAAGGTTTTATTAACATTAGTTTGAAGAATGCAACCACTTGCATTAAGGTAATACATTTAAAAGGGTGAATACAATATTCTTTCTCATTCTTTTTTGTAACCAATAGCTAAGAGCAAGGTTATTTTGCTTTTCTTTTCTGGGCACACAAATCAGGTCATTAACTTTAGAAAGGAAATGCGTTTTGAGGAATTCTTTGTTCTACAATAGAACTGTAATAGAAGCGTAATAAAGGCCACACTTCTGGGATTCAAACTTTCCTATGAATTTTTAAACATCTTCTCTTGCCATTTGCAGATGTTTTTGGTACCCGAGTCAAATTCCTGCACCGACTATAATGAATCACTATAATGAATTACATACCTCTGAGGAATGTCCAGCAGTAACCGCTGTGACGCTCCTTCATATGGCGTCACTTCTCCCGGGAGGAGATCCCCTTTCCATGAGGCTTGGGAGGTGAGACCACGAACTGATAGTCTCCTCTCATGCAGAGGTACTCCCCTCCTGGTGACAAGGATGTGAATCTGGGGCACAACCTCTTTTATCTCCCAACCACACAGGTTAACAACACCCAACCTGTCCTTACCTATGATAAAGTCGGAGACAATGTGTTACTGTAATGTGCCAGACAGTCTCCCTATGTTAGGTACTGGGATGAAGAAGAAACTGAGAACGCTACAGTCAAGCATGAACAGTGTTCGACCAGCTGTTGTCAATCGTACGGACGTTATGCTGTAGCAGTCCCAGCTACTTAAGCTAAATATTGAAGAAGGACTAGGAGAGCGACATCCAGAAGGAGAAGTAGGCGAGGTAGGAGGCTGCCAAAAAGCCTGCAAGGTGGAAACAGGGCGCTCAAAGGCTGTATTGGCAGCGGTGTGAAGTGACGAGAAGAAACCGAGGGAAACGAAGAAAGCGTCTCGTCAATTAGCTGGGAGCCAACAACCCTAAAGTTGAGAGTCGGTGTGGGGATGGTGTGACCTGTGGTGGGTGGACCATGCGGTTCAAGAACTACGCTGAAACCGCCAGCACTAGCCGCATATGCGATTGCATGGGAAGTACGAGGAACTGTGGTGGTTGCATGATCTGTAACGGGCGGACTGACTGATCCGAAATTAGTCCCCAGACTGCCAACTTTAGCAAGCCGTGAAGTCAATCGGTCCGAAGAAGAAGAGCAGAATAGGAAAAAGAAAGCACAAGCCCACAAAACCAGTGTAGAGTTCCCAGAGAGAAGGTAACAGGAATAGCAATAAATCCAGGAGGGGGCCGGGAAAACTTGAGAAGGTAAAATCAGAAGATGAGAGAAGTAGATCATTATGTGAGACATTTCCCTAGCCAGTTCCATAAGACTGTGGTACTGAGGAGTCAAGACAGACTCAGGGAGCCTCTTCCTCATCCCGTTGGGGGCACTTTGAAGGATATTGGTAAAACCTTGTAAAATCAAGGAGTCTCTCCCTCATCCGAGTGGGGCCAAGTTGAAAGACAGTGTTCTACTGGAAGTAATACAAACCCTGTGGAGTGAATTGATGAAGAACCTAAAATTGAAGTAACTCGAGGAAAATCTGTTGAAAACTGGGTGTAAACCAGGAGAAGGGAGTGATTCTCCTAGTCTAGTGATATTTTCGGGAGCTTTGTGAAAACCTGAACTGTGAGAGACTTTCTCCCAGGAGAACGGAGGTCATTCTACTGGGTTGGGATAAGTACTCTAATCCTCAGTTTAGTAATTAGGGGGAACGGGAGCCGAAGAAGCCGGTTAATCAGAGACCAGCATCCTTTGGAAGTTGTCATCGAGAGCATCGAGGTAACCTAACCCCCCCAACCCGCTCAAAGCACTGAAAGTATCAATATGGCCAACAACAGTTTTGTGTCAACACTGGATCACCCCAAGAGCCAGCTTTCTCCTGTCCCCTTGTCTTTAAAAAAAAAAAGAAGGGATGAAGCCCATTAGCCCCTGCACAAAGGAAATATAAGGGAAGCAAACAAGTGAAATGCTCCTAAATAAGAGATGTTCAAGTCAATGTCTATCTCAAGCTAGGAGAAGGGAAGCATTCTCCTAGCCATAGACATGTTGACCCTGGAGAAGGGGAGGCATTCTCCTGGGGTATGGATTATTTGTTTTGGACTTTTTGTGTATCAGTGGTAGGGATAGTTTAGAAGTTTGGACCAGGATGGTACCTTTTCATTTGGAAATCACAGACTTCCTGACAGACCCGAGTTTGTTTTGTTGAGGCAGGGAAACCACATCTAGAGTCTAGAGCTAGGGAAAGATATGTTTTGGGAACACACTATACAAGTTTATAACCAATAACCTTAAATCCTGGTCAGACTCCTCATTCTATGTCACAACACTGCATACGAGACAGAAACATGTCGGGTTTATAGCATAACTGTTGCACTCACCTGGTCTCTACGGGGGCTTTGGGGCACGGTTGGAGCCCTCCCTCGGCTTGGCTCCCCTGTATTGGTTGTCTTCCCCAGCTGCTGCAGAGTATGCTGTTCTGGATGCTGGTATTGCCCCTGGGAGGAGATGTGAGGCAATGAGAATGGCGTGGAGGTGTTACGAATTCCCTCGACCCTTTCGTGCCAAAACGTAGTGCGCAAGAGTTTTCCCATGCAAGCTAACCTGTTATTTTGTAATGCTGAGCTCTCCGTCCTGCTTCCTTCAGCAGGGGCGCATAGATTGGGCCTAGTTGCTTCACTGGCCCGCGAAAGTGGCGATTCAGACCAGCTGCGACCAATCCACTTGGAAGGTAAGTCTTTAGTTATGGTTATTGTTTGTTTATAATAATGTCTTTGGCAATTAGTCTTTTGACTTAATGGTAAGTAATAATAATTCTTGCAGTGTCTCTGCTCTTCCCTATAGTTGTGAACATCCCTGTAGCAACATTTTTCCATTGAATTTCACAGGTTTTTTAGTAGTGCAACTCAACATAACGTCCCTTTAACAATGTTTTTGTTGGTGAATTTCATAGATTTTTAGTAGAGAACTTTAAGCACAACGTTGCTGTAGGGTAGTTTTTTCACTAAAGGGAAAAGGTTTTTAGTAACATATATAGACTTCACCTGGTTGGCGTATATGCAATTACACGGCAAGTATGCGTAGGACTCCATTAGTGTCTGCATCTTCAAATGCACTTTTGAAGTAGTTGTGGAAGCACACATGTGTACGTTCCACAACTAGACCCATAGGTCATGCACTATATGCTGATAACACCGCCACTGTCGTCAGCCCTACAAATTCATGCAGTAGGCTACTGCATTTAAAGTATTGCTGTCCACTTCGTGGGAGGCTCTGCAAATTTAGCAATAAGTGGCTAAAGTACTCCTAACTATATAATGGCCACTGGTAAACAAAGAACAGCAACCTGCACTGTGACGTGGGCATATTAAATGTGGCATTACATAGATTTATCTGCTGCTTCCCTTTCCATGACCCGTGAAACTGATACATTGTGTGTGCAATGAGCAGTGTGGCGGAAAGTATGAACAGGTCGCGTGCCGGTTATACAGTTGAAGGAAACATGTAACTGCAAGTGGGACAGTTTGTAGTAAGGCTGCAAAATTGCTAAACTGGTGCACCTTCCACACGAACATAGTAGTGCATGTAAAGGCAAGTAAGGAAACAGCAGAATATGCAGAGCACAAACAATCTTACTGGTGGTTAGAAAAGCACTGTATGTGCATGGGTTGCACAGAATAAATGCCTTTGTGGCATACGTAAAGAAGCTGTGTTTGGCGTTGTTGTAAACATTCTTGTATTCCACAATGTATGTATATCCCTGAATGGTACCGCTAACAGTAATGGCGTAACATGAAGTGTTTGTACTGCATGTGACGATAACTCAAATTGAAGGACAAAAGAGCAGTGGGCCGGCTACTGCCTTTCAAAGAATGACGTTGGGTACTTTCATGTAAAGCATTTGCCACGTCTGCTGCGCGCTACAAGAGAGGCACGCCTGAAGGGCAGCAGAGCTGTAAAACAACCTTTCCAAAGGATATGCTGCACTACAGACCCATACCCGGCAAAGGGCATTGTATTGTACATGTAGTGCAATGCGCTACTGTGCACAGGGAAGGTACTTGGAAGTGCATGGCAACGGTCGTTACAGGAGCATTACAATGAGTGCCGCCTATATAGGTGAGGGCCTCCCAATAATTCCATCTCCCGGCATGACCCCTATAGTATCTAGGCAGGTGCTGCCACTTCTGTACCAGACCTTATCTGGCTTTCCTTCTGTGGCGTGTGTGGGAACACGATAAAAAACACACCCATAACGGCACCCTCTGTGCCCAATCCCGTAGCCTCTGCAGGCCCATTTCTATGGGCGTCATCTGCAAAAGGGGCGTATGTCCCATGTGCCACTCTGCAACTATCGCGATATTCGGGGCCTTTTCATGCTGCCCGTGCGTGGGAGTGGGGGAATAACTTTGTTCCAGGGGAGCGCACATTGTTGGTTGTGGTGGTTGTTAAAATAACCTATTTTTTTAGGTGTTTTTTTTTTTAAGGTGCCTTTCTAGAAACATTTTCTTTGCGGTTTTCATGCGTGAATGTTTGTTTTGAACTGCAGCTCACAATCTTACAGTCGAGTCGTCAGTGCATTCTGTAGATTGTGCACGAACATTTCATTCCCACTGGCCGACAAAGACATGCCTTTCCCATGAAAAGGTGTATGTATTGCGGACCAATGTTCTCATTTTTACAGGAGAACATCCCAGCAGCCCTCAAGAAGTCACACATGCTTCTGTTGATGAGACCCCTTCCGACCGCTGGCTGGTGACAGGAAGCATTGGAATAATGCCCCACGACTCTCGGCAGTATACATGAGAAGAGCACCTTGGCAATCGGAAAAATGCACTGCACATCCAAATCTTCAGTCGACTGAACACAAGTGAACAAGGCATGGAACCCAAAAAAAACCCTCCAAAATGCACGATCACAACATGTACAGTTGCCGAAGAGACCACGCGTCGACATTCTAGAAGCAGTCTGCCGAAACAGCACGATTCCATACCACTCCACAAAACGTCCACTCCTTCCAAACCTAAATTGCTAGACAAGTCTTCTTGGAGGGCATACACGCACAGATCTTCCACAAAGTAATCAAAATGACGAAAACTGTGCGCCTTGCCATTTTTGCCAGCCGCAGCACAAAATGTTCTGGAAAAGTGAATGCCTCCCTTTCCTGTGACGCACACCCAGAGCACCTGATTGTCCAAAGGCCATAGTCCCATTTCCATTGGCCAACATGGTGAGAAGGGCAAAATATGTCACGTGCCTTTCCCCAATTTCTGCGAGGGAGGCACCCCGGTGAAGCAGGACTCCTCCTTCTCCCTATTGGTGCTGTTTTCTGTAAGGTACACCCTGACCACCTTATTAGCCAAAGGGCATAGTCACATTTCTATTGGCCAGCATGCTCACAAACACAGAATGTCACACGTGCCTTTCTCCAAGTACGGTCAGGGCCGTGCCCCAGAAAAGTCAGAGGAGTTCTTCTTCCTATTGTTGCGCTTTCCTCTGACGCACACCCTGAGCAGCACATGATGTGGCAATCGCTACCGTCCCATTTCCATAGGCCAGCATGGTGAGGAGCGTTCAATGTGGCACGTGCGGGTCCCAAAGTACGTCGAGGGCCGGTTCCCAGTCCAGCAGGAGTCTCTTTTCCTATTGCCGCACATCCTACACAACTCATTAGACAATCCCCACTGTTACATTTTTGTGGGGCGCCACCAGCATAATAACTGCATGTGACTTTCATTCTGCGTGCGGGCATGGGGGAATAACTTGCAACTAGGGCAGGGGGGAGTTCGTAGTAAGGGGCTACTCTTAAAAAGAGTTTGTTTCTTTTTTTTTTTTTGTAGATCCTTGTACAAAACCACCTGTTTCATTAGTTTTTCTGTAGCTTTTGTGTTTTTTTCTACACACATTAGTTCAGTAAACATTTCACTGCATCCAAGCAAATGAAAATGCTTTGCCAATGGATGTCAACAAAATGCCATTTTCTTGGAAACACTCCGCATGTCCACAAGTAATAAGGTCATTGTTGCAGAAGAACATTCCACGTGCAGACATAAAAGTGTACATGCTTCTGTTGATGCAACACCTTCCTTCGTCTGGTTTGGAACAACATCCATGTGCAGTAGGCCATACTCTTCGCAGTATTTTAGATGAGAGAAGCACCTTGGCGGTGGGAAAATGCGTCCTCACGACACCCAGCAACCTCCTCAGTCTACGGGACAAATGTAAGCAAGGCAGGTAACCCATATGCATGCCGACGTAATAAATTACGATAACATCTACTACTGGAAACATGGCGAGGTCTTTGCAAAGTGCATGCATATCAACAAACTGGCACTCATGCACAGCGTTCCACAATGCGTCCACTCCTTCCAAACCGAAATTGCCATCAGAATTTCTTTCCAGAGCACAGTTGTGCACATCTATTACCAAGGGAGCACCTACAGGCAACACAATACGTTTCGCCATGTCAGCCACCCTGAGTACAATGAGTATAATGGGCAACCATTTCACCTCCCCTTCCTGTTAACCACACCCACACTACCTGATTGGCTACTCCCCACACTGCCATGGCAATTGGGCAAGGTGGTGTAAAGGGCAGACTTTGCCACCAACGCCTCCCAAAGTAGCGCTTGGCCCGCAACCCTATAAAACTGGAACAGTTCTTCTACCCATTGCACTCTGCAGCTCTACTTCATTAGGTTACTGGTACATAGGCACACACGCATCCACCAATCACATTAAAACCAGTATCATGGAACACTGTCACTGCTATGCAACACTTGATACACATTCACAGTACAAATGTTGTGCCATTCCAAAGCATGTCCATTACAAAGTTCAATGATAGTAAGCACGATTTCTCCATCCGCATACATCCACATAGCCACCCAGGATGTGGCACGGTTACCAGTCAATTGGTCGAAAACATTTGGTCGACAGGACAATTGGTCGACACCATTTGGTCGAATGCCAAATGGTCGAATTTTTTTTTTTTTTTTTTACCCCTTTTTTGGTTTTTTGGGGGGGGTCCCCCTTTTTTTCTTTTTTTTTTTCTTTCCCACACGAAAACCCACAAAACACATATATATAAAAAAAAAAAAAAAATTCGACCATTTGGCATTCGTAATGCCTCTTCGTATGACCCATGCCCTAAACTCCTAATTGTCTATTTCCCACAATTCCATTTCCACCCTGCTCATAATGGGAGTATGTGCTTGTGCGCTTTCCCATCTACAGTGAGGGCCACGGCCTAATAAAGCGGTGACAATACTTCTTGCCTTTGCATGGTCACTTTTTGCAGCACTCCCCAAATTGGGTGCTGTCACATTTCAAAGCATGCATGCACCAATCGCATACAAAACCTCTGCATTGCACACTGTCATTACTATACACCACTCCTTTTTTTACCGTTAAACACTCTCAGTACACGTTCCGTTTGTTTACAAAGCCCCTCCACCAGAAATTCCTGCTAAAGAAGGCACTATTGCAGCATCCACAAACATCCTAACACGCACCCAGCACACCCGTAGGTATGCACACAACATTGCAACCCTTTCCACACCCACCCCAACACTACACATACAAGCAAGCAACCATTCCTACCTAACTAAATACAACAAAGGTGCTCTTCTATCGTCAGAATGTCAAAACTCAGAAATTTCCTCATTCCAAGCCTAAGTCTACCTGGCCCTACTATTAATGAACAAATAACTAAACTGAGCCAAAAGAATGCCTCTCTTCTCGTAGCCTCCGCCTTTAGGGGTTCTCTTATTCAATACAGCTCTTCAATGTACACATTTCTGTTTTTTCTGTTTTCTAAAACAGTTTCTTATGGTGATCTCTTCTGAACTTTTCGTGCGTCTTGTCTTCCAGACCATGTGAGCCTTATTATTATTCTGCTCTAGATAGTCTTACAAACATCTTCCTTTCACTGTAGGTTATTTGCTGTCTTTGTCAGCTTTGAATGTCCCCCAGCCCTGGGATCTCCTTAATAGACTTTCTTTTCTTGTATATTTCTCTGGATACTCTCAACTCGCAACACATTCTACAACATCCCATTAAGTGGTTTCCCCATACTTCAGCAATTCTTGCTCTTCCAATTACCTCCTGGAATCCTTTCTCTCTCCAAGTATCCTTATTTCCACTTCCTTAGTGATTCACTATAATTCTTCATATTCTTGAATAGTTCAGTAGATATTTTGTTATATTTGTGCTTGATCTCGTTATCGCCCTTGTGGCAATCAAAACCTTTGTGTTTCATCACATGTTCGCCTAGCGGCCTCCTGCTACTTCAGTCAACCCCCCAGTGCCTGTATTTGTCGTCGGGGACCTCACAGGGCTTAGTACACGCTCGAGCAGACTGCACTGGTCTCTCGTTTCTTCTTTTTGCGTTTCTCGCTTGTTCTGATCTCAGCATCTTTGGTTTACACCCTGTTCTGGGAACGGCGGCGGATGGGAGCTACCCACACTCCCAGTTTTCCCAATTTCACGTTGTTATGAGGGCACCACGTCGACCGTTCCTCGTCCTGACAACGGCATCCCTGTTGTCCATTTCTCCGGTCCTCCGGCATCTCCAATAGGCATTGTCTACTTCTTGGAGGATCGTGGGTTCACCGTCCACACTGTGCTCCGCCTCTCCAGAGCGTTCTGACAGGGGGCTTCCCCCGCACACCGTTTTCTCTCTCTCCTTTGTTTTGGCTTCCTCGTCCCATTTTCATAGGAACCTCTCCTTAAGAGGTATTCCCCTTTGCTTCACCTGATGTGTTTGATTTAACATTGCCTATAGCAAAACATCAGGAGGACACAGTGTTTTGGATAAAAGACAGTCCCATATATGCAAATTAAGTGTCCTGTTTAGGGACAGGGGGGGGTTGGCAATGTTGTTGATAAATGTGAAGGAGCATCTGCGTAGGTTGTAGAGAGTGCCGGTAGAAAAGTTGAGGACTTTGCCTATATAGAAGAAGGAATACAGTGGAAGGCCAAGGAGTCGGCTTGAGCAGTAGTCCAGTTTGCAAAGCATGAGGTTGGAGATTAGGGTTTTTGTAGTGGTTAGTAAGAAAAGGGCATATTTTCCAAATGTCGAGGAGGTTAATACGATCAGCAGCGGTAGTGGAATGAATTGTTACAGCTGGATATCACTATCAAAGTAGACCCTAAGAGTGCAAGCTTTTGGGTGAGGGAACAAGAAGGTCAGGTGTGAAGGAGATAGGAGAGCAGGGAATAGGAATGGCATTGGCAGCCAGGGGAAAGATGACTTTGTTTTTTGAAGAGCTCAGCATGAGACAGCGAAGAGCCATCAAGTGATGAATTGCAGTGAGACAGTTTGTAGTCCGTTCTGAGATGGCTGAGGTGAAGGAGGGAAATGAGAAAAATAATTTAGTGTCTTCTGCAAAAAGGTGATGGTGAAAGCCAAAGGACGAGATAAATCTTCCTATGGCCGAGGTATAGAAGGTGAAGTGCAGAGGTCCAAGGACTGATCCTTGTGGTAGATCAACAGGTAGTGGGGTAGGGTCCAAGGTTTGCAAGTTCCAAGACATTTTAAAGGATCTAACTTCTAGGTAGGAGGCGATCCAGGAAAGAGCAGAATTGCAAAACCCAAGATGCTCCATAGAGAGGTGGAGAGAGAAGTGGTCAACAATGTCAAAAGCGGCAGATAGGTGCAAAAGGATGGGTAAAGAAGAGGGTTTAGAGTGTGAGCTTCAGAGATGAAGTTGGCAACATGCATGAGTACAGTCTTGTCCGAGTGTTTACTACGACAACCAGATTGAAGTGGATCTGCAAGGTCATTATCCTCAAGGTACTTAGTGTTCCGGTTGAAGAACACCTGCTCAATGACCTTTGAATAATGGGGACGGAGAGAAACTGGGCAATAGGTTGCCCATACGTTTGGGTCAGCAGTGGGGGGTTTTCAGTAGTGTTAAGACACTTGTAGATTTGAAGGAGGCAGGGGAAACTCCAGCAGGAGAAGAAAGGTTAAAGAGCTCAGAGAGATAAGGGTACATGATTGAGTTTAAGTCTTTGGCTATTTAGAGAGCAAAAGGGTTGATAGGAGTGCATGGGTTGGCTCTGTGAAGGATGGGTGCCAAGTCAATTGGAGAGGTGGGAGCGAAGTAGTTGAGAGTAGAAGAGGTAGATGGGAAGAGGTAGCGGACAGCCCAAGCGTTGGGGAAGGTAAGAGAGGAGGGCTGTAAGAGTCTCGAATTTGAGAGATTGAGTCGAAAATTGTGAACAGAGTTGATCGCAGAAAGGGAGGAGGCGAAGGATATTGTCTTGGGCTGTGTGAGCAATTTTTACAGGGTAGATGAAAGTTTGTAGGGTACTTTAAAAAGGACTGCGCTCTCAGCGGATTGCAGTGAAATCTTCTTTCAGGGTTGGATTACAGTGATGATTCCCAAGATAATTCAAAGAAGTGGTGGGAGACCCCTTCTTTTAAAGGTAAAAGTCCACAGGTGATTGGACTAAAACTAGTCTGCTTTAGGGGTAAACTCCCTGCTCTTGGAATGAGTGTCCATTCCCCTACTGACATCACACCCAAAGTGTGTTGTGCTACAGGAAGTGGAGGGGACAGGAAATGGAGAGAGAGAGATAGGCAGAGAGAAACAAGATGGCAGAATCTTCCCCCGCCTGCACAGATGTCTCTCTGGCTACACTAACTCTGCCCCTTCCCTTCTCAATCAAATCAAAGACCTTTAAAAATGCAGCAGCCTGGTTTGAGGCTTAGTCCTTTATGAAAGGGTGTGCCCTTTGATTCCCGTTCCAAGGCCAGCTTCCTCTGGATTGGGTGTTGCCTGCCATGCAAAAGAACAAAAAGAGGCAATCTGCAAGGCTACAGTCCTGTCAGTGGGCAGGTGAAGCCTTTTCTGGAACGAATACACATAACCCTTCCACAGTTGAACAGGGCCCACAGGGCTAACACATGTGGTATTCATTTAACGTTTCTGGGATAACTTTGAGATATGCTGCCCACCATCGCCTAAGTTAGGTATGGACTCTATTTAAAGTGTAATGTGCCATCAGGACAGAATACTCAGAGTTATGGGTGCATATCTTAAATAAAGCCATTGCGTTCCAGATACTTGACTGTCACTGCAGTTGTCAAGAGGGCACTTGTGAATTCTGAACCTGCTCTGTGACGCTGGTCGAACAAATCAGGATACTCATGCAGCAGGGCACAAGTGCTTTTGGCATGGAGCTTATGAAAGGGGGAATCTAATCAGCAGATTTTTCTTTCAGACATGGAATTGCCTGCATCATTTATTTAATGAATACAAATAAAAAAACACAGAGCTTGTACACCCTTACCAGATGGCAATTCCTCACACCTTCAAAATGATACTTTGCTTGCCGCCTTTTTAAACCGAAGGCTTGTTAAACAATCAGCCTCCCCAGATAGAATGCAATTATAATCTCACTTTTACTGTCACTGAAATAATCAGTTCACTTTCATTTAATTTTTCTCCCTCCCAAAGGCGATCGGTATCTATTTTTTCGGCGGGGCATGCATTTGCTGTTGAATCGCAAACTAAGCTTAACTTTTTTGACAGTGTAAACTATTTGATGCAATCTATTGAAAAAGACATTTCCCAATATTGAAGCTATATGTTAGAAGCAGTGGTTGTGCGCAATGTCACTGCACACTATTTGTCCTAGATTCCAAGCCCTGATTAGGGTCATAATCTAAAAGCAGTTGTCTCTTTAAATGTGACCCGTAGTGTTAAGGCAGTTTTTGAACAAAACACTGTTAGGGCATTTACAACCTCTGACCATAATGGGGCACCAACACATCTGACAAGAAAGGGAAGCCAGGCCTCTCTTAAAGGTTAGGTAACATGGACAGAACTACAAGGATTAACTTTCAAGTAGTGGTAGTAGGCTGCCGGATAGGTACAATTAGTACACTGATCCAAGCCAGGTACGACAGGAAGCTGTGGTACAAGCTGGGCCCTTTTCTGGAGTTCCTCCCTGACGATAAGAGGATGGAGGCAATTGCTCTTTTCCAGGAGGGGGACGTTGCATCTGATCACGCCATTACAGTGGCACTGGACGTTGCTGACAAGGGGTTCCGGCAGATGGGGAACAGTGTCTGCCTTCGTCAGCAAGGCTTGGTGAAGGCCATGAATTTCTGGCAGGAAGTCCAGGCGAAGGTGTTGGACATGCCCTTCGATGGAGAGAACTTGTTTGGGAAGGACGTTGATGAGTCCCTCCAGGCCATCAAGGTGGATCCGGAGACGGCCCGTTCCTTGGGCACTCTCCAGCAGCAGCGCTCTTCCAGGGGAAAGTCGAGCAGGTCTTCCAAAGGTTTTTCCTCTTTGTATCATCAGCTTTCCAGATTCACGACCCAGGAAGCCTACAGAGGCTGTTCCCAGGCCTACGGTAGCGGAGGACAGCATCGCTGTCGCCTGCAGGGCAGGACGCCGGCTCTGAAACAGGCCTGAACTGGTCGGGACATCAGGCCCCACACGTGCACCCCGGTGGGCAGCCGTCTGACGAGGTTCGTCAGCGAGTGGAAGAAGATCACCACCGACGGATGGGTCCTGGACGCTCTTACCCAGGGAGACACCCTGGGGTTTCAACACGGGTGTCCGCGGATCCCTCAGGTTACCTGTCAAGAGCAGCACATTCCTCAGCTCCTGGAAGAGGTATGGGCAATGCTGCAGAAAGGGGCAATGGAGCTAGTTCCTCAACGGCTCTGGGGCTCTCAGTCTTTTCCAGATACTTTCTGGTCAGAAAGAAGACAGTGGGCTGGAGACCCATCCTAGACTTGTGACGTACTTAAATTCCCAAAAGTTCAGGATGGTCATGTTGCAGCACGTGCTCGGCCAACTTGAGAAAGGAGACTTCTTGATGCTACTGGACCTGGAGAACGCCTATTTCCACCTCCCCATTCACAAGGCACGTCGACGGTTTCTGCGTTTTGTAGTGCAGGGCCAGCACTACCAGTTCAAGGCCCTACCAGTTCAAGGCCCTAACTTTCGGATTGAAGTCGGCCCCGAGAGTGTTCACGAAGTGCCTAGCACCAGTGGCAGCCCATCTGCGCCTACGGGTTATACACTTATACCCGTACCTCGACGACTGGCTCATCCGGGCCCGCTCGCGAGAGTTTGCTGTCGGACACACAGAGGCGACCGTCCAGCTGCTGACGGATCTGGGACTCTCCATCAACTATTTGAAGTCCTGCTTGACACCATCGCAGAACGCTGTGTTACTGGGAGCCAGGCTCAATACAGTGTCCTGCCTGGCGTCACCCTCGGAGGAGAGGGTAGCGGCCATTCAAGGTAAGGTGCAGTGGTTATTGTCAATGAAGACCGCCGCAGTGCGAACTATCAAGGCGTTGCTCGGCATGATGTCCTGCATCTACCTCATCCGGCTCTGCAGGTTACAGATACAACCTCTTTAGAAGTTTCTAGACGCTCGCTGGATACAGATGTCCGGAACCTTCATGGACAAGATCCTGCTCGACGAGGAGTTCCGTCGGGCGAAAGGGTGGTGGGCCGTCCGCTCCAAAATCGCACAGGGTATGGGGCTTAAAAACCCCCCATACCAGGAGACGGTCACCACAGATGCTTCCCTGGAAGGCTGGGAAGTCCAGACCGGACGTCTGCACGCCAGAGGCCTGTGGCTGCTGGGGGAGAAGGATCTCCATATCAACATCCTGGAGCTACAGGCAGTGTTTTCGGCCCTCAAGTTGTTCCTTCCGTCTCTGAAGGGCAAGGTGGTGAGGATCTTCATGGACAACACCACCACAATGTTCTACATCAGGAAACAGGGGGGCACTCGATCCCCAGCCCTCGCCAAGGAAACGCTGGACTTGTGGCGCTGGGCCGTCGGACAAGTGCTGTTCCTCGTTCCTCTCCACCTAGCAGGATTCAAGAACACCATTGCAGAATCTCAGCAGGGAGTTGTGCACCTGCCACGAGTGGGAACTTCTGCAGGACCAGGTGGACCACATCTTCATCAAGTGGGGCAGGCCCCAGATCGATCTATTTGCGGCAGCAGCAAACTCCAAATGGCAGCAGATTCCACCAACCAAGGAGCATGGGGGACACAATCTCCTTCCCGTGGATAGGCCTATTCCTGTATGTGTTTCCTCCATTGCCTCTCCTGCTACAAGTCATCAACACACTCAGACAGTGCCAATGCAGGATGATACTTGTCGCCCCAGCATGGCCGAGGCAGATTTGGTATCCGGACCTTCTCAAGTCTGTCTCCGTCACCTCGGTTAGGCTGCCGATATTTCCGGATCTTCTGTTCAGAGAACGAGGCGCAATCCTGCATCATGACCCAGGATCGCTGAACTTGAAGGCTTGGCTGCTGCAGCCCTAGTGTTTGGTGGATAAGAGTTGCCTGCAGACTGCAGAGAGATCCTCGCTAAGGCCAGGGCGTCATCCACTTTGAAATGCTACGTTACAAGTGGAAGCGTTTCGCTACGTGGTGCCGGTCGCAGAAGATTACCCCACTGAGGGTCACATAGTGCACATTTTTCCATACTTGCTCTCCTTGGCCAAAGCCGGCCTGGCACACACTTCTATCAAGGTGCATCTGGCGGCTATCTCCCGCTACACCAGGTCTCCGGGACGATCTGCACTGTGGTCTCACCGACTCGCCAAGGAGTTCCTCAAAGGACTTTTTCAATCTTTCCCGCCAGTGAAGGCTTCTGCCCTGGATCGAAAACTCAACGCGGTTCTGATGAGGCTCATGGGGGTACCCTTCGAGCTGATGCATCAGGCCCCTCTCAAGTTCCTCTCGTGGAAAACGGCTTTCATTGTGGCAATCAACTGTGCCAGGAGGGTGGGAGAGACCCAGGCCCTATCCTGCAAGCAACCATACCGGACTTTCCACAAATCAAGGTTGGTGCTGCGGACGCACCCCTCTTTCATGCCAAAGGTTCCGTCGGAATTCCACCTCAACGAGCCTTTGATGTTACCTGTTTTTTCCTGAAACATGCGTCACTGGCTGAAAGGGCCTTGCACTCGCTGGAAGTGGCTCATGTCTTGAAGTTCTACGTGATGCGCAAGAAAGGTTTTCACAGGACTTCACAACTGTTCGTGAACTTTGGTCCTGTGAACCATGGAAAGGCCTTGTGCAAGGATTCCATTTCGAGGTGGCTCTCCGGCTGCATCATACATTGTCATTGGTTGGCGAACCGACTGCTGCCCAGCCGTCCCACTCCACCAGAGCGATCGCTGTGACAACAGCGTTCCTGTCTGGTGCACCACTGTTGGACATCTGCAGGGCTGATACGTGGAGGTCCACGCACCTCTTCACGAAGTTCTATTGCATCAACAGGGATTCCAAGGAGGAGTGCAGAGTCGGCCAAGCAGTGCTACGCAACCTGTTTGCTTGAGGTGAGTCTGTTCCGGAGGTAAAAGTTAATTGCTTCTGTTGAGCCTTACCACCTCCCGTGGTTGTGTAATGTTGCACTGCTATGTATTCGTTATTCATGAGCATGTGAATCCATGCCAGACCCCATGCTGGAGATGGAACAAGTTACTTACCTGTAACTATTGTTCTCTAGCATAGGTCTGGAATGGATTCACATGCGAACCCTCACTCCGAACCCTCTGCGGCTCTTCTTGGTCATACTACCACTTTACGTGCTTACCAAATCTGAAGATGGTTGCGAGAGGAGGGGCTTAGGGAGAGGGCTGTCATTGGATGGGGGCGGTATGACCCAGAGGACAGTGATTGGTTTAAAGGAGAAATACAGTTTGTAAGTGAAAGTGAAACTGTTTTTTCTTTTACCGAGGATTCCCAGCCTGACGGGGAATATTTATGAGCATGTGAATCCATGCCAGACCCATGCTGCAGAGCAATAATTACAGGTAAGTATCTTGTTCCATAGTCTGAGTCAGTAAGTTCAACTTAAAAGTCTGTCTGTGTCCAAAACCTTTACTTGCCTTCACAACAAAAGCTAAACAATGTGTGGGGATGCCAGCAACAAAATAAATGGTGTTCCAAATAAAGTTCTGAGCTTCTTCCAGCTATGGGCTTACTTTCCAGTTCCCCTTCCACAAGTTCAAAACAGTTCCACAAAGTCTCAAATGGAATCTCGGGGTTCCCTCCCCCAAGAAGACAGCACAATTCTAAAACGAGATCTCGGGATTCCTTTCCCCATGAAAACACAGTTTAAAATGAGTCTCAGAATTCTCCTCTCCCAAGACACCAGCTTGCTTAGTTTGCCAACTTGTAGTTGAGGTCAGTCCCTCAATGTTCAAAACCAATTCCATGTCAACTTTATACTTCTAGGTATGGATATTTCATACAGATTGCTTTCTTCTGCTTCACTTCTGCAGTCTTTTTCAGGAACTTGTTATTACTTTGTTTATTTGTTTGACTTTCACAGATTGGGTATAAGTCGTCTAGGTGCAGTTGTTGGACCACACAGTCCACCCATTACAAGTCAAGCAACCAGTCACCCTAGGCTTACTTGCCCACACAGGTTCTTCTGTAGCTGCAACTGTGTTCTGGCTCACACTTGGCTCTCTGCCAGCCTTTTGGCTTTGCCACAATGTGTTCCACTTTTTGCTAATCTCTGGACTTTGCCACTATGAGCCCAGTTGTACAGTTCACTTTGTGGTATTCTGTTCCCTTTAGCACGTTGCTCTCACACTCCTTAGCAATGCTCCATTCTAGCTTTACATTGCATTTCATTAGCTTTGCTCTAACTTCCAATATATGGTATTCGCTTTTCACACCAACTTGTCGTTTGCACATTGGTTTATTAACAGCTTTCATATGCGCACCAAAAGCTTTCATTCAGTTCGGTATTCAATAGTTTCCAATTCCTATTTGCTTACACTTCACAGTACTCATCAAAAACCATTTACTTTGGTTCACTGGAATTCGCGTTCATTCGGGATTCCTTTTTTGTCACGTTAGTCCCAGGAGCGACCTGGTTCGAGTGATCCCTTTTCCTCACTTACCAGCCTCCGACGTCTCCTCTGGGCGGCTGTCACCTCCTGCTCTGCTCTGCGTACATGTCTTTGATGGACTTCGTGCTCTGCTCGCAGTTCGCTGCTCTCTTTTTCTGTGTGGGTCACCACAGCTCTGCTCGCATCCCATGGACGCTGCTGGTGACTTACGACTGGATCTCTTCTCCGTCCATGTCTCGCCTGTGGATATTCTCCCTGCAATCCCCAAGTACCATCCACCCAGGTCATCCTCCCTCGCATCACCACCCCCAGGGTCAGGATTCAAAAGTGATGGCCTTTCCCTGGTCACCTGAGAAGAGTATCCAAGGGGAGTAGATGTGAGGACACCATTGGCTTTCTCACACCACACACTTATCCATAGAATATTACACAAAACTGGTATATTAAAATGTATATAGTTGCCTTATGTTACACATATAGATCTAAATTGGTTCAAATAAGTACTTAGTCACAGAATACTCAGTATTACCAAAAACACAGTATATTATAAAATAGTAAATGTCTTTGAGGACACTCCTTACCCCAGTAGTTTAATGCAGTTACACTATCCCAGATAGGCGCACAACAGAAATGATATGGGGTGGGGGGGAGAGAAAGGGAGCCGGACCTACTTAAACGTCCTGTCCCTTTTCCTTCATGCTGTACGAGTGTCCCCCAGAGGGAACAGGACTGGAGCCTTTTGCATTGAGAGTGCTTTCCCCGTAAAATTTTAAAAGTGTGCTTTGGTGCAGGTGTGAGGCATAGCTACACCCCACAAGTCCTGCCCTCCGGCGCCCAACCATCAGTTCCTTTTTTCACACTGATGGGCGCGGTTGCTTTTTTAAAAAAAAACATCTTTTCATGAACCAATTTTATAACATGAAGCATTGGCTTAGAGTGAGTTTTTATCACTTACAGCATTTAGCATGAACACCTGTATAATCCTTTCCACCCCCTTCTCCCCAAACCCCCAGGACCACCCCCCGTTTCCAGACATCAGGTGGGACTTTCAATGCGATCATAAGCAGTTATGCCCAACATCTCCTCCCGATGTAACCACTGGGGCTTCTGACCTCAATAGGGTTGCAGTTGTTCGAGTCTGAGTCTCATTTCCTTCACCTCCCCTCCGCTCTTTAGAGTTATCGCCACACGTCCCCTCTTCCTCCCTTCTGATATTTCCCCCCTCCAACAACTCACCCTTTTTGCCCTCACAGGGGCTTCAAGTACACTGAAGAGCATAGTTAATTTAGCAGTTTGCTCCAGTCCATCTCCATACCCTCCTTCAACCCCGCGCCATGCGTTTTCTTCAGAACTCCCCATTAAGCCATCTACATCTGCGGACATCTTCCATTCACTGCCTTAAGGATGGTCCTTAGGGTTTGTTCCATGCTATGGCTACCCTCCTTTTGGCCAGAACTAACATGAACTGGACCAATCACCTCTGTGCCCTGTAGCGTTTCCGACCCGGCAAATGTCCACACAAAAACACTCTTGGAGCATGCTCAAAGTTGGAGCCTAGTAGCCCATTAATTCTCGCTACCACTGCATGCCAATAGCCCCTGTCCACCGAGCAACGTGTGCCATATCCCTGCCTGCCCCATCCCGCACGTTGGGAAGTCTGCGCCTAAGGTGCTATTCATCGCGTGCAACTTCACGGGTGTCACATATACCCTGTGTAGGACATTATATTGTATCAATTGGAACCTAGCATTTCTCGAGGTCTTTCAGATTTGATCCCCCCGCATCTTTCCCACCTGGCCTTAACTGCCAGCTCCTCCGCAGGGCATAATTCCCCAATTGATTGGTAGATACAAGAAACCGTAGCCCCTACCCCCTCAGGATAACAATACTTGCATCAGCCGGACCGTAGCTGGCTCCTATGGGATATCCGCCCACAACTTTGCTAAGCGCGTCACCATCATCCCGTAGGCCAGGAATTTTCCACTAGGAATCCAAAATCGTTGCCTCCATTCCTTAAATGGCTGTACTTTGCCTCCTTCAAATAAGGCCCCCACTGAGGTGCACCCCCTCTCCATCAACCTTGAGAAGCCCATTGTGCGCGCCGCCACCCAAAGCCCCTGGTCCTCGCTCCATGGTTGGTCCGTGATATAAAGCCCTAATGCCCTTTTACTTCTCAAGAGCTTCTTCCAGATCTCCCAAATCACCTGAAAGACATTAGTGGTCCCCTTCCCTCCCACCGCTCCCCACAATAACTCCACTGCCCCTCGATTGGCTGGTGAGTTCTTCACTGTCATTGCAAGATGGGAGCGGTTGCTTAAGACTGCAGTGCTTCGTTTTGCCACGCTTTCCTGTTTTTTTTCCTTTTGATTTTAAATGTTTCCCTGTCCTTCACTGCTCCCGGTTATCCAGTGGATGTCAGTGTTAGCTTGCTTCTCTAGATTTGCTTCCTGCAACAGTCCCTTCCGGGCATCCGATCCGCACACCCTACTTTGTCTAGAATGCCACAGTGACGAACACTGGTGGGATAGTTATGCCACTTGTGATGTACTTACTCCAAAAGGATTAAAGGGGAGATATTTTCCTTCCCCTCCAGAGCACTTAAATTGATTTACGACGAATAAGACATGAGCAGGTAAGTGCTTCTTCGTCCTTCAGCTCACCTTGGCAGAGCGAGTCCTGTCAGAAGGTTTCCTCAGCTGCGAGGGGTCCATCCTCTGACTGTTCAGTGAATACTCCTCGCTGAACTGGGGATCGCCCTGAGTCCCATCGGGCTATAGCTTCCAGCATGTGAGCTGAGGGGCATAAAGGCACCAATAACAGGCGCAGCCCTGAGGCCCACAGGAATTCCACCAGTCAAGTCGCTGAGGGGTGAAACAGCTCTTCTACCAGGTCTCGTCATAAGGGGACGCCTTTACATACCAGGACTTCCTGAGCCCAGGACCTCGGGCCTACCAAGCACCCTGTCACGATCTGCAGTGCTTCCACTGGGAGTCTTCCTGGGGGTTCCGCTGAACCTACACACAAGGGCTCTGAGCCATGCAAAGGTTTCTTATACACCCCAGAAATACAGCGTCTTTGCACCCTCCACAAAAATGGCTGGCAAACATGTGAGTTCTACATCTCTTCATGTGGCACTTCACCCTCTGAGATGGTGGTGGGTTCCAGTGGATTAATATATCCTTGCATCCCTGAAAGGCTACCACAAATGGTCTCTAGGCACGAATTCATGCCAATTGTACAATGGAAACAGAAAAAAGAGGATGGCGAGGTGTGCACTCCAGTTCCCAGTCAAATTATACCTATTGGGATTTAACCCTGTGAATTTTTTGGACACTTGTAGGAGCACAACAGTGCAAAAAGGGAATCCAACCCTGTGAACTTATTGGGCAGTAATTTGGATTTAACCCTGTTAATATTTTGGACACGTTGGGATTTAACCCTGTGATTGCTTTTGGACACTTGTTCAGGTAATATATTGGCCAGGAATTGGAGTGTGCTTTTTTTGTACAATGATCCTTCATGCAGACTACGTGGTATGTGGCATATCAACAGTCTTCAAAAGCCGGGAAGACGGTGGGCACCACTCATTTTTTATGAAAAAGTTTTTTATATATATATATTTTTTAAATTAAAATCTTCTTTGATGCGGAGCGGCCAATCTGTGAGGGACCTTGTGACACCGGGACCATTAGTAGTCTAGACCAAAATGAAAGAAGCTGGATGAACCATCCTGTCATGACCCATCGGACACGCCCCTTCTGGACCTCCCGGTCCCTGTCACGCCGGGGCTTGCACTATTGTACTACCAATATGGCTGCAACACTGACCGCTGCCTACCAGTCTTCGCGTTCATTGCAGCACACTCGATAAAATAGCCACACACCCGGGCTTCTGCACGTCTCAACGCTACTGTTAGTTTTGGCTAGACGTGTGCTCTGTAGTTCGCCTTCGCGGAACTTTGTTGCCTTCCTGGTTCCCGGACCTTTGCTCCATTCTATCCCTTCTCCTTCTTACCCAACCTTCTCCTGTAATCCCTGCACCCGCCTCCGAGTGCTTCTTCCCCTTATTTTTCCTGAATTTCCTGGAGTTTACTATCGATCCCAGACAAGAAGTTGAACGAACACTGGAAGCCGAAGACGGCCGAGCGGGCTTGTACAAGACCTGAACCATAAGGAAGAAAACTTCTACAACGGAATCCATCAAGCAGCGAAAACAGGTGAGAAAGGGGGAAACCTGTGACAGATTGAGACGCCACCTAACCGAAGTCGATACAGACATGGAGGCGGCCGTTCAGGATCTTATGCGCGGCATGCACGAACTAACGACCGAAGTACAAAACCTAAAGGCAGAGAAGGCCGCGCTAAAGCAATTGGTTTTATCCCGCGATTCTGCCACGAAGGAGAGCGTACTATTGGGCGGCATTGTTGACAAATACGATGGGACAGCAAAGAACCTTTGTGGATTCCTAGATTCCTGTTTGGTCCATTTTACCTTTAAGCCCTATTATTTCTCCACCCCCAGGGCTAAAGTGGGCTTTATTATTTCACACCTTACCGGGAATGCATTAACCTGGGCCACACCATTAGTTAATGCCGGAGATGCCCTCCTGGATGATTATGACGGATTCATTCGAGCACTTAAGACCATGTTTGACCATCCAGATCAGGTCTATAGTGCTTAGGAACGCCTTCTCGATTTCCAGCAGGGCTCCCAGGATATGCTCACATATGTTACACGATTTAAGCAATTGGCTAAAGAAGCAGACTGGTCCTCTGAAGCCTGTTTCACCCTCTTTCGAAGAGGGTTGAATGAAGACATCAAGGATGAACTGGCCAGGGTGGCACGTCCAAGTTCATACCAGGCCCTTATGGATCTTGCTCTACAGATTGACTTTCGCATACAGGAAAGGAAGGCAGAGAAAAAGAAAACGAAGTCACCCTTCCAGAAGAATCCCATAGAGATCGAAATCCGAAAACAGCTCTGCCCCTACTAACCAACCTGAAATCATGCAATTAGGGGCCTTCCGTGGACCTATATCCCCCCCAAGAAAGATTACGAAGGATCCATACCAGCTTATGCATGTATTGCGCACCAGACAAACATTTAGTAAGAGAGTGTCCTATAGCAACTCCACGACGTTCGGGAAACGCCAGCTCTCGATCCTAGATGGAGCGCAGTTTCGGGAGAGAGATGTTGGCTCCACATCTATACCATCCTTGAACTCTCCAGGACAGAACAATCTGGTAATTTTACAGGCCTTTCTATCACCATCCAAGAAGAACACCTACCCCATTCTGGCACTAGTGGACTGTGGGGCCATGGGAATATTCATAGACCAAGAATGGGTCCTTAAACACCATATTCCCTACGAATCCCGGAATGTCATGCAACCTGTAGAAGCAATTGATGGGAGACCCCTTTCTTCCGGACCAATAACCCTCCAGACTAAGGAAATCGAGCTAGCAATAAACCACCATCGAGAGAAGATAAAGTTTGACATCATAAAATCCGCCCATTACCCATTGGTTTTGGGAATGCCCTGGCTACAAAGACACAATCCATACATCAATTGGGCAGCAGGTTACTTGTTCCTGGGTTCCGAACATTGCATGTCTCATCGCCTACCCCTGGACCCCGCTCTGACACCAGCGGAAGGGCTTTCAGCAAACCATCTAGGTCCACTCTCGGTCTCAAACATCATTCAGGTTCCTAAAGTCTATCAGGAATACTCTGATGTGTTTTCTTTTGCTATTGTTCAAGCCTTACCTCCTCATAGACCAGAAGACTGTGCTATTGAAACTGAACCTTCAGCTGTGATCCCCTTTGGGAGGATGTTCATTTTATCCGAACCCGAGAAAAAGGCCCTCCATGAATACCTAGATACTAACCTTGAAAATGGCACCATACGACCATCCAAATCTCCAGCAGGAGCATCACTGTTTATTGTTCCAAAGAAAGACACCAATGAGCTCAGACCTTGCCTTGATTATCGAGGCCTAAATCAGTGCACCCTAAAGGATCGGTATCCGTTGCCCTTGATCTCAGACATCCTGGAAGCATTAAAGGAGCCGTAGTATTCACCAAATTGGATCTTAGAGGTGCCTACCATCTGATCAGTATTAGAGAAGGTGACGAATGGAAGACAGCCTTCAGAACACCCTTTGGTGATTATGAATACTTGGTCATGCCTTTCGGACTTGCTAACGCCCCGGCGGTCTTCCAACGTTTCATGGATCGGGTGTTTTCGGATATGCTATTCCTTTTTGTCATCGTGTATCTGGACGATATCTTAATATTCTTGAAGGACCCACTCAAGCATGAGGAACATGTTAAGGCAGTGTTACAACGGCTACGTGAACACAAGCTCCTGGCAAAACCCGAGAAGTGCCTCTTTCATGTCCCTACTGTCCACTATCTAGGATTTGTTCTTAGCCCCGAAGGTATTGGAATGGATCAATCCATGGTAAAGGCTATACTATCCTGGCCAAGTCCGACCACCGTGAAACAGATCCAGTCCTTCCTGGGCTTAGCTAATTTCAATAGGAAATGTATACCTTCCTTTTCCGAGATAGTCCAACCGATTATTGCCTTGTTGAAGAAAGACGCTCCCTTTCATTGGGCAACAGCTCAGGAGGAAGCCTTCCAACGCTTAAAATCAGAGTTCACCCAAGCTCCCATCCTGGCTCAACCTGATATCAATCGACCCTTCTTAGTGGAAACAGACGCCTCTAACTACGCCATTGGAGCAGTTCTGAAACAAGAATTTGAAGACGGACTGGACCATCCTATTGCTTATCTTTCACGGACCTTAACTCCCAGTGAAACCCCTACTCTGTTTTAGAAAAGGAACTGTTAGCTATCCGTCAAGCCTTTACTGAGTGGCGTCATTTACTCTCAGGAGCAAAACATCCGGTCCAGGTTCGCACGGACCATCGAAATCTTCAAGTATTACAGGCCTTGGAATGCAGAAATAGCCATCAGGCCTTCCTCTTTGCCCAATACCAGTTCCAGATTCACCATGTCCCTGGAACGCAGAATATAATTGCTGACGCCTTATCTCGAGGTCCTGATTACGAGCCTCCTGAAGACCGGACATTCCCTAAAATGTTTCCCCATACGATATTTGTAGCTCACGCAATCAGCCTCCTGGAAGAAATTCGCTTACAAACCCAGTCCTCTGAACTCTGGAAGAACATTTCAAGGAAGAATCAATGGGATCTGAAAACCAAGGACGGATATTTGTTCAAAGATAATGCTTTAGTCATTCCCACACAGAAACTACAAAAAAGGATAATAAACCTTTGCCACGATACACTTCACTCTGGACATCGTGGCATTACCAATACCCTCCGTCTCATACAAAGGCAATTCTGGGGGCCTAGAATGAAGACTGAGGTAAAGCTGTACGTCCAACCCTGTTCTGTCTGTAGTCAGAACAAACATGACAACAAGAGACCGGCGGGTCTCCTACTGCAGCCTACACTATCAACAAGGCCCTGGGAATTTATCGCTACAGACTTCATTGTGGAATTGCCACCTTCCAGGGGATACACGACTATCATGGTCACCATTGACTTGTGCACTCATTTGGCTCATTTTACACCCCTGTATAAACTACCATCCTCATCAGAACTTGCTGGAATTTTCCTGGAACACATATTCCGGTTTCATGATCTCCCTTCCAAGATAATATCGGATAGAGGACCCCAATACATCTCTCAGTTTTGGAAACACCTTTGTCGAATACTAGGAATTCAACGTGCTCTCTCCTCGGGCTATCATCCCTAAACCAACGGAGCTACTGAACGTGTGAATCAAACCTTAGAACAATATCTTCAATGTTTTGCTACCAAGGTCCAGGATGATTGGTCCCTTTTAATACCTGTGGCTGAATTCCCCTATAATAACTCGGATCACTCAGCTGTTAAAACTGGCCCTTTTTTTTGTAGCCAGGGGTTCCACCCTTCGGTTCTACCTTCAGTCCTCCCCCATCCTACACCGGTTCCTACAGTCGATTCATGGATTGAAACACTTATCAATGTACAAAGAGAAGCCAAAGAACAAATAGAAGCCAAATAACAAATAGAAAGAGCCTGGAATCAGACCAAGCATTATGCAGACTCAAAGAGAAGACCAGGCCCCTCCTACGCGATAGGCGATAAAGTATGGTTATCCTCGAAACTACTGCCTCGACATCTACGGCCAAATAAACTGGCTCCCCGATTTTATGGGCCTTTTCCTATAAGAGAAATAATCAACCCAGTGGCCTTTCGCCTCAAATTGCCAGATTCCTGGAAGAATATCCACCCAGTTTTTCATACATCTCTACTAAAGCCATACATCCAGACCTCTCGGGCTAACCTCAGACCTAGCCCTGTCCTTGTCAATGACCAACTGGAATATGAAGTCTCCGGAATCTGTGATTCCAGATATAAACGTGGTCAGGTCCAGTACCTGGTGGCATGGAAAGGATATCCACCCAGTGAACGCACTTGAGAACCCGTCTCCAATTTGAATACCCCCAGGTTACTAAGAAGGTTCCATCTCATACACCCGGGCAAACCTGGCGGGACGGGTTTTCAGAGGAGGCATGCTGTCATGACCCATCGGACACGCCCCTTCTGGACCTCCTGGTCCCTGTCACGCCGGGGCTTGCACTCTGTTGTACTACCAATATGGCCGCAACACTGAACGCTGCCTACCAGTCTTCGCGTTCATTGCAGCACACTTGATAAAATAGCCACACCCCCGCGGTTCCGCGCGTCTCAACGCTACTGTTAGCTGTGGCTAGACGTGTGCTCCATAGTTCGCCTTTGCGGAACTTTGTTGCCTTCCTGGTTCCCGGACCCTTTCTCCATTCTATCCCTTCTCCTTCTTACCCAACCTTCTCCCGGAATCCGTGCACCCGCCTCCGAGTGCTTCTTCCCCTTATTTTTCCTGGATTTCCTGTAGTTTACTATCGATCCCGGACAAGAAGTTGAACGAACACTGGAAGCCGAAGACGGCTGAGCGGGCTTGTACAAGACCCGAACCATAAGGAAGAAAACTTCTACAACGGAATCCATCAAGCAGCGAAAACAGGTGAGAAAGGGGGAAACCTGTAACACATCCAGCCAAGATTTGTGCTCACGCTCATACTCAGTATTCTGAGTTATTTACATTAAGTTCGTACAGTGTTACTGAAAGTTGAATAATAATCCTTTGAATGATTCTTTGTAAATTGTTACTTCACAATTTTATTCATGTTATGGTATTCGTAGACATATATACCACAATAGTTTTCCTTATTCATGCACTTGCATGAGATTTGTGCAAAAAAACATCGTAGTTAACTGCATTCGCATATGGTTATCTTTGCCTATGCATTTTGGAGTCTAGCTCCTTCCTCAGGGCTGGAACCATATTCTATTATTTGAGTTTTAACATAAATGTACATATGAAATCCAAATTCAACAACACAGTAATGATCCAGGTGAATAATAAATAAAAGAAACAATACATACCACATTCCCCATGTAAAGTGTACATTCGTGTGAAAGGGATAAAAAATAATAACAAAAACACATTTTAGTGAATTATGCCTGTACATAAACCTCATGAGCCAACACATCATAAAGTCAATTCATAATTCTTTACAAACTGTGTACATGTCAGTTAACTGTCTTCTATTTTATGCTTAGTTCTCACAGTTAGAGTAAATATAACTCCTTTCAATTCTATGTAAAAGGGATAAAAGATGGTAAACACAGATGTAAATAATGCGTGTCAAGAGTCTGGGCGCTGAATCGAATATTCTATATCAGAAGCATTTCTTATTGATATGCGTAAAAGCATGTCCGTACGCGAAACCTTGTAAATACTTGAATGCTAATGGCGTTCCCTTCCTTGTATACTTCGTTGTCATGGTATCCCTGACGTGGCACTGCGTAGCGTCGATGAACCTATCGACGCTGCCGCGCCTCGCATCCCCTATCCCTATGGTTACAGGGAGACTGGAATGGGGAATACCAAGATACAGATCAACTTAATTCCGATTGGAGTGCGGGTCTTACGCAGTGTACGTGTATTCAAAATATTACAGGCAGGACCCTTAAATTATTACCGTATTATTACAAAGAGGTAAACATGGTTGAAAAATTACAAAGATGAATAAAAGAAAAAAATCAAAAGTGACAATCATTGTAAAGAAAGTAAAGTCAATAAAAAATGAAAGTGCTCGAGCGGGGAAAGAACTGAAAATAGACAAAGTATGGTGCAGTAAATGGCTAATAATGCTATGTCTGAATGTGACTCATAGTACTCAAAAATATACACGGGAGAAATGCTCCTTTGAGACAAGTGCTCCTTTGAGACAAGTGCAGATTGCAATTCGGTTTAAAAAAAAACAGATCGCAACTATGCCAATTCGAATGAAAACAAGGAAAAATATATATACGGATCAAATTTCCCAATAATCAAGTATTCAAAGACAGTGAAAACACTAATCCCATGTCTATTACAAGCTATTACTGAACATCATATGTGTAAAAAAAATTACTGTTTGATAATAAACGTCTGCATCGACTGTATATATTACTGCTAAACTTTAGATTACAGTCTAAAATCTAGTACAATTATATATGGCCTAATGCTTCCTCATTGTACTTATGTTGTAATAAGTTTTTCTGCAGTACATGTGCAACTTAAGCTTGACAACTATGCTGAAATGAAAATCAATTACAGGCCCAACGTAATTTGTCCCTATTCTCTGCCTAACATATACAAAAGTGTGTAGCTACTGAGTGCCAGTGAAAAAAATCTTTTCTAGAAATAACAAGACCAATTTATCTCCTCATTGAGCCCTTTCGGGGCAAGAGTGCCAAGTCTGTCTTTCCAAAAACATTCCCTTCTGTCCAGTCTCAGTTGCAAATTTTCATGAGGTTCATGTCTATGAATTACTTCAAGTATCAAAAAACGTATTTGTGCCAAGTTGTGTCCCTTCTCAACCCAATGTTTAGCCACTGATGAGGTAGTGTTCTTGTTGCGAATACATGAGCGATGCTCATTCCAGCGTAATTTTGCGTTCCTTTTTGATTGTCCCACGTAGTACAACCCGCATGGGCACTTAATGGCGTAGATGATATTAGCCGTTTCACATGTTGAATAGTCTTTAATCTGTAGTTTTTCGCCTGTGTGAGGATGATTAATGCTCTGTCCCTTTAGTACGTACCCGCAATTACTGCACTGTAAACATGGGAATGTTCCTTTCCGTTTAGTTTCAAGTTTCTTCTTTGTTGGACGTGTCTGTACCCAATGGTCTCTAAAATTCTTACTTCGCTGATACGCAAAAGTGGGTAAGTCTTTAAATAAGTGCTCAATTTTTTGGTCCCATGATAGTATTTGACAATGTTTCTTGATGATAGATTTGATTCGATTGCTCTGTGTGGAATATCTGGCCACAAATACAAGCACAGGATCTGTTTTAGCTATTCTTGGTTTGGTCAGTAAATCATCTCTGATGGCTTCTACTCTGGTTCTTGCTTCCACAATTTCACATTCCTTTTATTCTCTCTTGATGAATTTATCCCCCATTTTTCTCAATTCATTGGTATATCAACAGTCTTCCTCAGCCCTCGGGTATTCGGACCACTAGGTCGGCTCACTTTCACCAGTCCGAAGGTGCTTACCTCACATGTGACATCAGCCTTGAGGCCTCCTCTACAATTGACCCAGAGCCAGTCTAGTGATGAAATAATTTTTTGATATTCATGGGTTTTATGAGGTCTAGCCAGATGACTCACTTAAGTAACTTGTGTTACCTCGTGCATCCCCTCTGGGGACAGTTTTTCCCACACATAGGCCTGCTCAAACTTCTGACTCCTTCGGCCAGACGAACAAACGATCTTAACTTCAGTGGGTCCATCATACAATTATACCAAGACCTCTCCCAAGCCGATAGTGCAGGACCTATCGAAACAAAGCATCAAATACAAATGGACCTTCCCATTCGGCCTCATGTTCGAACTCGAGAGCAGGCAAAGGAGAATCACCTCGGTAGAGGAAGGAGCACACATGCTAGGCATAGAAGTCAACCCCACCTAGAGCGAGAACCCGAGCCTTTAAAAGGAACAACCAAAAAGAAAGGTGTGGGAATGGACTACCCAAGAGTCAAAGAGAGAAACGAGGAAGAAAAGGGGCCCGAATAGCCCAAGACACACTCCAGAGAATACCTCACAAGAAAATAATTCCCGAGAAAGGGGCTCAGACACATAAAAGCATATCTGTAGCAACAAGGTCGGAGCAAAGAAGTACCTTGGGCAGGATAACGCAACTCCATGGGGGAGAGAATGAAGGGGGGGGACTCTTGGTATCGACACATGGGTCTGGGTAGGCCTGCAAGGGGGGCGCTGGGGGAGGGAAGTGACTCAACCCCCGGAGAGGAGAATCGGGAGGGGCTAGAGGCCGGTTGAGAAATCCCAGCAAGGGGGCCAGGTGGAGGGAGCGGAAGGGGAGAACCAGGTCTTGTACTAAGCAAGCACGCCCGTAACCCATAGCGAGCAACTAAAAAAACCTGTGAACAATGGCTCAGGGGAAAGACACTAAAAATCATATCTTTGAACATCAAAGGCCTAAACTCGCCAATAAAAAGAAAAAATTGGAACACTTCCTGTCAAAGGAGAACCCAGACCTAGTCACCTTACAGGAAACCCACATACAAGGGAAAGATAAACACAAGATAAGGCTACGGGGATATAGCCAAATCCAACAATCAAATAACCAGGCGAAGAAAGGGGGAACCCTAATCGCAGTGAAAAACAATCTAGACCTCAGGACGATAGATGTCAGCAAAGACACTAAAGGGAGATTTACCGCAATGCTCCTCTGGGGGATGGGGGAAACAATCACGTTAGCCTCCATCTATGCCCCCAATACCGGACAGGATGGGTTCATTCAATCATCACTACAAAAGCTAGAGGGGTTTGCCAAGGGGAAAATAATTCTCACAGCCGACTTTTAATTTAGCACGGGACCCGGAAAGGTACAGAAGCGCTAGGATACCTTATTCCCACAATAAACCCTCGAAAGAACTGCGGGATATCACTGGTGGACACCTGGAGGGAAATGACAGGTGATGCCAGAGGGTATACCTTCTACTTGCATGCGGACAGATCAGCATCGAAAATAGATTACATCTGGGTATCCAGATCCCTATTCGGACTAGTGACAGACGTAGAGGTGGGAGCGATAACCCTATCTGACACACCCCTATCACATTGAATATTAAAACACCACCAAACAAGTTGCGGCTTTGGAGATGGAAATACCCGGCACACATCTTTAAAGACGAGGCCCCGAGGGGGGAATTAGGGAGGGGATAGAGAACTACTTCCAAACCAACGAGAGTCAGGAAGTAAGCCAACTCATAATATGGGATGCTTTCAAGGCCACCATCTGGTGGAAAATAATAGTGATAAAGGCCAGGAGGGACAGAGAACGAAGACTCCTAGAGGAGGACCTAGGTTATGCTCAAGATGGCATTGGGCACCACCAGGGAAATAAGAAGGGAGTACAGGGCAATCAGAGGCCAACTCGAAATCATACAAACAAGTAGAGCAGAACGCTCCCTAATGCATTTTAGACAGAAATAACATAATAGTGAACAAAGCAGACAGGCTCCTAGCAAGGATGCTGAGGAAAGAGGAGAAAGAAAGGACCATCCTAAAGATCATGACAACCAGGGAGGGGGGAGGGGCAGAGTAAGGACAGATCAATCATGTATTAAGAGAGAATTCATGAAATTCTATGGGAATCTTTACAAATCAGACAACCCAGAATAACAGAACCAGTTAGTCTACCTGGCAAACGGTAGCTTACCTAAAAATATCTGCCCAAGAAAGGATATATCTAGAGAAAGAAATCGGCAAGGAAGAAGTCTGCACGGTCGTCACCTCACTCCCAACCAATAAAGCTCTGGGTCCATTTGGGGTTACGTCAGACTTTTATAACACTTACAAGGAAGGCCTGTTCCCCCCCGCTTGGCCGCCCTGTTCAATACGTTCGGGGTAGGGATAAGAATATCACCCTCAATGGAGGAGGCAAAGGTCATATTGCTTCCCAAACCAGGGAAGGACCCGACTCTATGCAGCTCATACATGCCGATAGCACTCATCAACACAGACGCTAAGATCTATACTAAAATCCTAACAAACCGCCTAGAACTCCTCCTCCTCAGACTTATAGACCCCGATCAATCAGGCTTTATTCGAGGCAGACAGATGCACGCTAACAGACGGAGAATGGCCCACATCATAGAAAAAGTCAACAAAACATGCACACCGACCCTAATGGTCGCACTGGATGCAGAAAAAGCCTTCAACAGGGTCGAGTGGCAATTCCTATTCCACACCATGTACAAAATGGGTTTCGGAGAAGCCTTCATGTCCAAAATAGACCTTTCCGACCCAGTGGTAGCAGATAGAGAAACAAAACAAGGCTGCCTCCTATCCCCGCTCCTACATGCCATCCATCTAGAACCACTCCTGAGTAAAATAAGAGCTGCAAAGGAAATGGAGGGAGTCCCTTTCGGGGGTGTGGAACACAAGTTGGCAGAACTGGCCGATGGCATGCTGTTAACAATAACTAACCAAGGGGAGTCCCTGCAGGCAATAGATAAGGCGCTGGTCCAGTTCGGAGAGGTCGCAGGCCTAAAGATAAACGGAAACAAAACTGAGATACTGAACCTGACTACACCTCTAGACTATGAAAAGGTGCTGAAATCCAGCTTTCCATACTCATGGGCCCCCAACAATATAAAATACCTGGGAATCCATATTACCAAATCCACAGACCAACTATTCACAGCCCACAACCCCGCCCTACTGGCATCTATTAAAAATATGCTTCACAGCTATGGGCCTCTGACCATCTCCTGGATGGGCAGAGTCAATGTTCTGAAAATGGTCCAACTTCCAAAATTGCTATATGCATTCATGGCCCTTCCCACAAAAGTGCCAATGTCATACTTCTGGGCAATTCGCAGACATACAAAGGCCTTCATCTGGGATCGCAAGAAACCAAGAATCTCAAATAAGGTGATGCTGTTACCCAGGAAAAGGAGGGGAATGGGGGTACCTAACTTCAAAGCTTACTACCATGCAGCACAGATCAAAGTCATAAGAGACTGGTCAAGGGATGACCGCGATAGAAAGTGGAGGAAAATGGACAGGGCAGTGGTGGTAACACACTTGGAGGAAGTCCTATGGATACCCAGGGTAGATAGACCCTGTAACATCAACTGTAGTGACATCAAATCCCTGGTGGGAAACACATGGGACGAGGTGCTAAAGCATTCCAAAATCACCACATTCCCGTCACCCTCCCACCCCAATTTTCAGGAACCCACAATTCACGCCAGGGGTGACCGGAAACAAATTCAACAACTGGCAGGAAAGGGGCTGCCACAAGATTTGAGATATGTTTGAGGGAGCGGAGATGAAAACCTTCCCCAATGCAAAAATGACTTTGGAGTGGGAGAAGGGAAAATATTCCACTACACCCAATTGAGACATTGGCTGAAGACCCCAAAGTAAAAGCGGCAGCAACAAGAGAGCTGACCCCGTTTGAAAAATGTGTCACCACAGATACAGGGGACAAACGTTTAGTAGGGGCGCTATATGGCCTGATTAAAGAAGGGGAGGAACCAGGGGAGAGACGTTTCGTGGCCAGCTGGGAAAGGGAAACGGCACAATCAATAAGCATGGATCAATAGATAGGGCTATGGGCGAACATCCCCAAACTGGCACAGTCAATACAGATACAGGAAATCTGGGCAAAGATGATGTTCCAGTGGCACCTCACCCCTGCTATAATGTCTAAATTCTACCCGTCATCATCTAAGCTATGCTGGAGGGGCTGTGAGGGAGAAGGGACCTGGAGCCATATATGATGGCAATGCCACAAAGTACGACCATTCTGGGACCTGATCCAAGAAGTGGTAAAAGAAATACTAGGCGTGGAGGTGAAGGAAAACCTGGGCGCATTCATAATGGGACTAGGTGGAGAACTGGGAAACCTGCCCACGGAAGCTCATCACAAAGTCTACGTGATCCTGGTGATGGCCGGGGCATTGTTAGTAGCCCATAAATGGAAATCAAATGAAGCGCCCATGGAACACGAATGGGTGGGGAAGATTTGGAACTTAGTAGCCATGGAAAGGGTAACATATTCTCTCTGCGGAGAACATCAAACATTCTTTATGGATTGCGTCAATTCCTAATGACCCGAGAGACGCCTGGTGCCCAAAGAGAATGAAACTAGTGGGAGTCATCTGAAGCCTTCCCCCCCACGGGACAGGACAATGTCAACAAAACAGTGGAAAGGGGAGGAGGGCAGGAGTGAGCAAAAAGATGGTCAGATGGAGGACAGATCATGTTCTCACAAATAGAATAACGAGGGTATACGGTTCACTAAGAGAACAAAGGAGACAGGCGTGGATAAGATGAGATAGGGTAATGGAACATTCAAGACATGGGATGCGGAGTGCGGAGTGGTGGGGATGGAAAGGTATGTTAAATGTTGATTTCTCTTTTATAATTTGTTTGAACAAAGGCTAATAAAAAACTTAAATGGTAAAAAAAAAATAACCACCCTTCAACATAACATCATTTCATAGTCAGGACAAAATGCATCACTTAATTGCCTGGCACTCTGCATGGTGCAATTTATTAAAAAACCTCTACCCTTATTGGACAGCAACACTGGAGACAGGTCGGGCTGTAGCATCCCACAGAGATGGAGCAATCATAAAATGAATGGAAATCAGTGAGGTCAAAACTTTGCTACAACCCATGGAACACCTCAATCCCTTCCGCATTATTGCATCTGCTCACTCTGCAACTTCCATCTCGATACGTGTTGCCAACCCTAGAGACGACCTCCTAGTTATCTTTTCACAATGTAACTGCATAAAAAAACATGACTGAGGCCCTGCTCTTGGAAATTAATTTCTGCTATTTATTTGCCTTACCAAGGCACTTGACTGCTGGACCAAGTGCCTTAACTTTCAGCTGGGGCTCTGTCCCACATTCTAGTTGTTTGTTTCAGCAATGCGGCTGTCTGGGCGTTCTCGCGTATCTGTGTCCTTCACAACCATTATGTATTCATTTGTCTATTATCTGGAAAGGCACCTTCTGTCTCGAGTCTCATTTCTGGCCCCTGAGAACTTTCTCCCTCCTAATAATTAGCTGAAAACTGTTCTGCATCCCTTCCCGCACTTAACCTCGGCAGCCTTCAGCTGTCTGCCAAACCGCAGAAATACATTTTCAATTAAATGACCATAGCTCAGAAATACGCATCATCACACTAAAATGGCAAAATCTGCAGCCTTCAACAATGACCTATTCTAACATGGCAGACCTCTTGTTCATTACAACTACTAACAACTATACTTCATAAAACTCAATCTACATATCCAAAATAAATCCAAGCTACATAACCTTATCTAATAATATATGTTTGATGAAAAAAAATGAAAAGAAATACCTTGCTACACGTGTGTTTTACTATGCAATAAACATCCTAAAAAATCCCTAAAAGTGTGTCAAAACTGTGTGTACCCTAACTACATTGTCACATTGTGACGAATCCTAAGGTATTGTCACTGCTCCCTTGGGAGCCTCTTCCCATGATGCTAGGGAGGTGAGGCCGATACCAGATAGTCCCTCTGGGGGTGGTACACAACAGGAGGATCTCATGGGGAGGGAAACCCCCTATGGGACCAGGAACAACTATTATGGTAAAATGCAGTATTTCCACTCTCCACCCCTACCTCCTTTAGACTCCTACTGTACACCAGCCTTTGCACGTCCTGATACTTCTGCATATTTCTGTAAAGTAGAAGATCCCATCCTCGCAAGACATAGTGAAATGAAGAAGAACTTGCCTAACCTAGTGGAAAGTAATCCTGATAACACTGGGACGAAGATGATCTGCAGAGAACTAAGGAGCATACCGCGGAACCAAGGTTCATGCACCATTCAATGTGGACACTTTAAACATAAAGAAGAAAAGGACTGCAAAATACGTCCGATCTTCCCTGGCGGAGCTACGAGGGCCAGCATGGCCCAGGAGAGAAAAAGCAGACCGGGATGCAGAGAAGGGAGTGGGAAGCTACGGGGCCAGTCCGGAGTGGGAGAACCACTCGACAGGCCCACCAAGAGAAGCTCCAGGAGTTCCTTACAACGGGACAGAATGAGAACGAAGACCTGTGCCACCCAAAGGAATTGTACCGCTGCAGAGCCGCTGCAGAACAAAGAGGAACCACGAGGGTCAGGGAAGCTATACAGCTGATTGCAGACGCCAGGGAAAACCCAGGATGCTCACGAAACACGGAGAAGGTAGGCATGTTGCTGGGAAGGCGTTGGGGTGGGGGGGCCCACGAGAAGGTGGTGGAGTGTCCAAAAGGGGAGAGCAAGTCAAGAATACAGGGTCTGGGACCCTAGCCAAGGGGAAGAGGCATTGGCTTACCTTGAGTCGCACAATAATACTTGGCAGGAGAGTGAACCAAGTCTATCAGAAGGAAAAGCCACACAAGCAAGGCGACACTGGGACTTGCACCTATAAAAAACGGAAAAAAGATCCTCAAAACCTCTTCATAGTAACAATACCTGGCAGAGTGATAAGCCAGGTGGGTTGAACACAATGAAAGGTAAAAGAAACCAGGGGAAGAAGCCATTCCCACTGATAACACAAACTGCAACTGTAATTTGAAAATCCAGGGGAATGGAGATATTCCCCAGCCAGTGTTATATTATTTCAGAAGCCTGAGGAAGGCCGGAGAATTGAGACATTCCCCCTACAGAGACCTGAGCAACCAAAAACCTGAGAAAGTTTGTTGGGAGGGAGCCATCCCCCTCAAAACCCCTCAGTTGTTTAGTTTAAGTTCAAAGTGTAAGAGAAGGAAATATGATTTTGACACAGATCTGTGGACTCCTTGCTTGCTTTGGGCATCCTGCCAGACTCCATCATTATTTTTAGTTGAGGCGGGGAAAACCCTCTTAGTATTAGGGATAGTTAGAGTTTTTCTTCCTTTATTTTCATCTAATTGCTTTGCCAACCACCATGCCACCATTATGTCAGACTTGTACTTCTGCACCGTTACACACCACAAAACGCACGTGACCAACACATCATTACCATGCGCCTAATGCCTTGCTAAAAGAGCTTTCTTAACTTGTACCTGTGTACAAGTGAGGACATTGGACTTGCATATTTACAGGGTAGTACTAGACTTTTCTTTCTTCAATCCTTTCCATCCATTAGAAAAATTCAAGGTGTTGACACCAGTGCAGATCACCCAATCCTATCTGCAGGAGATTGGATATGTTCGGTGGAGCTAAAGAATATTTACTTGCATGTGCCTATATGGAGGCTGCATCACATGTTCCTCTGCCCCTCTGTGATCAATCAGCATTTCCAATGCACTGTTTTACCTTTCTGCTTTAGTTTTGCTTTACGAGTGTTCACAAAGCTTTCGACTTCATGCTCGGATTGAGGGGACTGCATGTCTATCCATATCTGGATGTCTGGTTGGGGAGTGATCCCTTCCCTGAAGAAGCGTCCAGAGCCCTTCAAATCCTACTAGATAGACTTCTCTTTGAGTTAGGTTTCTTTCTGTCACCTTCACCAGGCTCAAGGGGAGGCAAATACACCTAGCTGAGCATTGGCCACAAGAAACAGACTACCAGAGATGCAAATTCTATCCCTCTCCATCTGAAGAGAGATCTTCTCTGATGGCAGCAACCTCAGAAACCTGCGGGGGGAGCCCCTTGGAATCTTCCCTCTCCCCCAGTGGTGATCATCACTGATTTGTCTTTGGAGGCATGGGGTGCTACAATACAGGATTTCTCTGTCCATGGCTTATGGTTAGGCAAGGATCTGCCTGCCACATCGATATTTTGTAACTAAAGGCGATTTTTAATGCAGTCAGGGACTTTATTCACTGCATTCACAATAAGGCAGTGCTTGTTCGGATGGACAGCACCACCTTGATGTTCTATGTAAGCAAACAGGAGGTGCCAGGTCACTGGATCTATATCTCCTGGCTATATGCCTATGGGAGTGGGTACCTTCTCCCAACATATTTGTATTAGCATGTCACCTCCCAGGAGATCTCAAGACAAGCAGGAGCTCTTTCCTTCCAAACTGCAAGAGATCTTCAATCCATGGGGTTTCCTGAAATCAATCCTTTGCAACTCCAAATGCCCAGCATTTTCATCCTGCATGGGCTTTGCCCAGGGTTCACTGGGTGATGCATTCAAGATAAAGTGGATGCTTTATGCCTTTCCCCCATTCTTCTTCTACACAGAGTAATCGCCAAGTTCAAAATGTCTCTCCATTGCACTCTAATCTTAATGGCTCCCCACTGGCTTGCAAGCATGTGGTTCACTGGTCTTTTCCAGTTCACAGCGGAAGGAGCACTTCTATTCCAATCAGTTCAGGACTCTTGTTTAACAGCAGGGGGGCATTGTTCACCCTTGCCCTCAATGCTTGGTACCTGAGGAATTAACTTTGGGCCATTACGGATTACTTAAGGTAATATAAGAGTAATCCAAGCTGCCAGGAAACCATCCACGCGTTTACAATACCACAGTAAGTGGATACGCCTCTGCCTTTAGGCACTGTTTAAAACGATATATTCTCTTACGTGTCACATCAATGATGTCTTCTCTATTTTGCTCAACCGGCACAGAGCGGTGTTCAGATTGACACCTACAGAAGTTACTTGGCTACTATTGGTGCTTACAGAAACACAGAGGATGTGCTTTTCTCGTCTGCAAATCCCATTAAGCGTCACTTGGACTACCAGAATGTTTCCTCCGATCAAGAAACCGCACCCTGTGTGGGATCTTAATGTAGTATTATCAGCTCTGGTGTGCAAACCTTTTGAACCAATGGCTTCTGGTTTCTCTTGCATCAGCTAGAAGGGTTAGCGAAATGAAGACCTTTTCTTCTGCAGAACCTTTCACGGTTTTTCCACAGACAGTGGTTTTGCAAACACGTCCATCTTTTCTTCCTAAAATTGTGTCTTGGTTTCATATTAATTGGATGTCTCCCCACTTTTTTTCTTCTCTTTCCTCAAGAGTAGAGGAGAGCCTTCACTGCCTTGAAGAGCTCTCAAATTTGACCGAGAACATATCAATGCTTTTCGTAAACTCTGAAGCACTTGGTCTCTTTTGGGGGTGCTGTACCTGGGTTGACAATTCTGGAGACTTTGTCGCTTCTTCCCTAACGGGAGCCACCCCCTTCGAGGCTAGGGAAATTAGCCCACTAACAAAAGCCTCCCTAGGGGTTTGGGAAGTGGGACTTCACTTGGAGGGACTCCCTTCCAGGGGTTAAGGGCTCCCATTCCTATGGGGAACTCCCTCTACCTATAGTATTATCTGCCTACATGGAAGTAAGAGAGACTGATAGTACATCAATATGTTGGACTCAAAACAACCCTGAAATTACCTCTATGTGTTGGGCTCAAGGTAATGCTGAACTCTCCGTAGGCTAGACAGCTGGCTGGGAACAATACACCCCTTTGAAGTTACGGAACAAGAATAAAGGGCAACAACCCTTGACTAGAGATAGAGGAAGCGTAAGCAGAAACCAGCCTCTGACCTGGGGACGTCAGCGAGGGGCAGACCTCCACTGAACAGTGGAGCAGGCTGTCGCGGTGCGGACGGCGAAGTGAGACGCCATCGGCCTGGCACAGATCTGTGCGGGGCCTGCGAAACAATGGCTGCACAAAACAAAACTTAGCTGGAGACGTGACCACACCGAGGATGTGGTGGACCCTGTGCCCGTTTCAACGCAAGCGCAAACGCCAAGACAATCAGAACCTGAGAACCGCTCGTACACAATCTGGGACAGTAGCAAGCCGTAGAGAACACCACTGCCGAAGAGTGAAGAAGGGATTTCCCTAACCCACATACCAGGGTCAAAGAGGCCCAGAGAGAGAGAAAGCACAAGAGAAGAAGGGTTACAGGAGCCTGAGAAACCTGAGTAGTGTGAACCTCCCCAAGGGTCACAGGAACCCACAAAAGTGTGAAGAGTGCCACAAGAAGAGAGGGGTTACCAATACCCCACAGTGTTACATGAGACTTTGGGACAGAGGAACCGAAAGGAGACAAAGGGGCTAAATAAACAAAGTGAAAATCAGATACGAGGGTAGCACAGAGACACCCAACCCCAGAACCAAGTTACCTGAGAGTCAGGTGTGCTATATAAATAAATAAACAATTCAATTCAAGTGTGTAGAGACCTACCCAAGAGGTGGATAGGGATCGGGGAAATATCCCTGCACCTACAGAAACTGGACAGTTTGTTTTTGCAGGAACATAAGACTTTGTATTGTTGAACTTGGGAAACTTGAAGAACTTTGATCATCTGCCAATAACTCTTAAATAAGGAGAACTGTGTATTAAGGATAAACAGTCGATCCAGAGCGTGGAGAACTCCCAAAACACGAGAGATAGATCGTGGTGAACAACCCTGAGTGTAAAACACTCAAGCTAATTTTCTTTTACATTATTTTTGTGGGGTTGTATACGAATTGATCGTTTTACAACTGCTCGAATGACAATTGACCTTTTCACAATTGACCGAATTGTGAAGGTCAATTGTACCATATATGTGGGGGGAAACCCCCCACAACCCCCCACCCAACGCCAAACCCCCCAAAACCCATATATATATATATTACCAAACCGAGATATATATATATATATATATATATATATATATATATATATATATATATATATACATTCGGTCAATTGTGAAAAGGTCAATTGTGACCCTTTAAATTCGGTCAATTGTTCATTCGAACAATTGTAAACGACCAATTTGGGTAATACCTTTTTGTGGTAGAGCTAGGTTTTGACAGAGGACTATTTTCCTTTTGACTATTCACAAGCACCTTAGTTTAGTTTGATAGGAAGGGACTCCCCCTTTAGCATTAGGGTTAGTAAATATGTTTTATTTTTTAAAGTTAAATAAAGTTACTTGGAAACCATGTCCTCTGGTCTGAGACCTTCTTCTGGCTTGCCACACGGGCGATCAAGCGTATGAAGCATCAGTTGCTCACTAGATGGTTGCAGCTATCCTTGAAGCTTACAAGATCTAAACATCTCTCCCCGTAGTGGCTTACAGGCTCATGCTGTTAGAGCTAAAGGCACTACGGTTGCAATTCAAAATTGGGTTTACTCGGATGCCATCAGCAAGGCACCAACATAGCCTATGCCTTCCAAATTCTGTAAGCATTACTGAATGCATGATAGCTCGTGCTCTGTTGCAGCTTTCAGCCAAGCCGTCTTGAGAAATGTGTTCTCTTGGTTCATTTCAGGTTCCTCCTACCTTTGTGTTTACATGGTGTGTACTCGCCCATACAGTATGGAAGAAAGGGAATGTGATGTTGGAGTAAGAAAAGGTTGCTCACTGTAGTTGACATCTGTACCACTAGTCCAGAGTTCCCTCCCTCCAGCCCTATCAAATCAGTTATCTTAGGTCTGCATTGCCGACAAACGGGGGAATGACGGTTGGGTGCTGGAGGGCAGGGCTTGCGGTGCAGAGCTATGCGGCCATGGCCATGTGAACCTTCAAAATGTAAACGCAAAAGTACTCTTGTCCCATCCCCTATGGGCGCACCCATAAAGTATGGAGGAAAGGAGACTCTGGGCTAGAAGTACAGAAGTCACCACTGTAACTAAATATTTATTTTTAACACTTCAGTGAAAAATGTCTAGTGCCTGCACAACAAACAGTACAGCGTCCTAAAGACACAACCAGCTCTTTCTATATATCGCAAGCACTATACCTGGTGGTTAGCACACAATATAAATAGACACGGGGTGGGAAGAAAAGGGAACAAGACATTTCAGTGCACAGGAAAAAGTCATAAAGGCCTTTATGGCTAACACTAATATTCCACATTAGTTCATGCCCTCAAGGTATAGTATCTGAATAATACAAATACACACATAATTAAACATTGTGCTAAAGGGTGGAAACAACTCTTAGACACAGCCAAAAACATCCAAGAAATCACTATACATTATTGAAACAATTACCAGTGCAATACACTTCAGGGAAAAATAGTTACAGTCATCAAAATTTGCTAAAGTCTAAGCATGCATTCACAGTGACATATAATCTCTGGTAAATACTAGAAAATCCAGTTATTGGCCTAGAACTCTGTGAACCCTTTGCTGTAAAAAATGGCCATGGGAGGATTGGTACACGCAAACAGAGTTCCTGGGTAAGTAGACATTTTCATAGAAGTCAATGGCACAAAGTCAGTAGGCCATCCGCTTGTATGGGGAAAATGAAGGTAAGTCTCTGTTGTACACAACAGGTGTGGATTTTGTGGCATACAACCGCAGGGAAGGGCCACAGGAGACCCCAAATGAAGACCTCCAATGGCCAGCAGAAGAACCAGAAACCCCGAAGAAAATGCAGCAAAGCAGGAAGACCCCAATGTTAGTCAAGGAGAAATGCAGTAAAGATTTGCTTCCAAAGATTCTTGAACCCGGATGAAAGGGACCCTGGAGATGGAATATCTGGAACAAATGGCTGTTTTGATGAAAATGGCTCGAGCAAAGTAAAAGAATCCAGGTAAATGCAGGATTCTTCCTGATGCAGTTTACAGGGATCCTGGATTTGTATGTTTTTTTTTAAAGAGCATTTTATTGTTGATTGTGTATTGGTTCGAAATAAGCCTTTCACAAATGTACAATCGATACAATATAACCAGATATCATTCATGCAGTACATAAAGCACCACAGTGTCTAAAGTATATACAATTAACAAGAAACGTGCAAAATAAGCATTGAGACATTAAAACCCTCAAAGTAAATACATAGTATTAAAAAGTTTGGAGAGAGTACATTGTTCAAGTCCTGTCAAATAAAGATATACTTTAGGACATAAATCCTTCCTTCAGATCAATACATAGCATTACAGCATTTGGGGGAATACATTATTTGGATCCTGTTAGTATGCAAAATCATTTACCATTCAATTAGTCTTATATATTTAAAAACTTTAAAACTGAAATTGTTAATGAAACGGAGGTACCATAGAAACTATGTTCCCATAAACAACCTGTTGCAACAAATGCAACCTTACCATATTTCGCAAAAAACATAATGCCAATTTCTAAAAGTAGAGGGCAATCCAAAATGATTTCTTAACGTTTGTGTTAGAGACTAGTTTACTGAAGTGGCAGGAGGGAACTCCAATTTAACTCCTGATGTTCAAATGTTTTCCTTGTTAAAATTAGGTTGAATCTAAAACTCTGAAATTGTTATCTCACTTTAATATCTGGACATTTTCCAGGTATGACGGAAGGGTGTCTCTTTTATTATGCTCAAGTGCTAAATCATAATGAAGCTTCTAATTAGGAAGTATAGAGCACGTGGACATCCAATCTGAGTCCAGTGCGGACATCCAATCTGAATCAGCCACCCATTGTTTGACCATATTTAGCGTTTGGATAAGGTGGTCCTGATTGCAATTTAAGCCATTCAGAACTCGGTTGCACCATAAGCCCCACTCTGAAATATTTGCATCATCTTCCATTTAAATCATGCAGGTCACAATATAGCGAATCAGGTGCTGATAACAAAACTTTCCTCAATAATGAAAGTTCCATAAGACTCGATTTTTAAGAGACATTACATTAAACCAAGCTCATAGTGAATAACCGCAATGCACAAATACATTGGGCAATTGCTTAACACTGCTCCAAACCTACCCTTCAAGTGCATCCATAATTTCCCAATGAAACAAAAGTACACCATTTTCTTAAAGCGTGTCGCATAAAGTGGCTTAATTAGTGTTGCTAAAGATTGTACAATAATGTTCTTAAATAAGGAATACAACATAGTAGCTGTGACAAATCTGGCCATTTCCTCCCTTATCTCCAGAGGGGGAATACCCGCCCCCGAGACCCCTGTTGAGGCTAGAGAGGTGAGCCCGATATGCAAGACACTCCCTAGAGTCTGGGCAAGTGGGACCTCACTGGGAGTGACTCCCTTCTTGGGGACAAGGACTCCCATTCCAGCATGGAACTCCCTGTCCATCCCACCCTTTCTGCATATATGGGTGTTGTTAACACCCATATTCACTTCCTTATTTCAAAAAAGAAAAAAAGACTTTCAAAAAATAGTTTTTTTCTTTTTCAACTCTTCTTTTATTTTTAAATTCTACTGCCACTCACTTATAAAAAATCACTGCAGTGATTAAAATCTCGTAATAAAAAAAACTGTTACCTTTCATGTTACTTCTATAATGCATGAAGATTCTTCCTTGAGTATATTGGGTTTAAGCGGTGGTGATCCTCGCCTGAGGTCAATGATCAAGGATGACAGACATCACTTAATTGATTTTTATGTCTTATATAAAATGAGAACAAACTGTGAATGGAGGAGGAACTCCATCGCTGGGAGGCGAGCAAGGGCTACGCAGAGGCAAGCCCCGGAAGCACCAAAGTCCTGGAGGGGCAGAGCCAGAGGTGACCTGCCAGTAGTGAGACTCGCCAGATAGAGTCTGAAAGATGGGTACCTTGACTGAGCAAGAGGCTCCAGTCAAGGGGAAGGAGAGGACGGAAAGCCAACCGCAACCATCTTTGTAGGTGGAGAGACCATTGAAGAGCAGTGATGGGCCTGGTGCCCGCAATAAACGCCCAGACCCGAAATAAGAGGGGAACTCCTACTGACAAGCACCTTTCCCTCCATGAGAGGTACGGATGGGGAAAGAGACTCGGCCGTGAACGTGTGGAGACAAGCAAGACCTACAACTGCAGGGTTTCAGGAGGAGCGAAACGGACGTAAGTACGAAATACAAACTGTGTGTGTAGAGCACCTGGCCCCATTATCCCAGAGAGAAAGGATTACGAACAATGTTATTTGAGTTGGAACAGCCGCCAAATGTATGAAAGGTTATGAAAACATAACTGGCACCAGCCCCACTAATCCAGTGGAAAAGGGATATGAACACTGTAAGGCTAGGCTAGAATAGCTGACAAAAGTGTGAGAAGTGAAGAAAAGTGAGACGGGCACACCCCCCCCCCCCAATACATGAGTGGGAAAGATACAGGCACAGTGTATTCACGCTGAAGCAATCGCTAAGAGTATCAAAGAAGCACAGACACGGGGCATACGTTGAAATAGAGTGAAGAGAAGTTGAATGCTCTGTAACTCTGTCCTGGAGAAAATGGTACTTTTCTGTTCCTTTGTACAGCTAGCATGGCCATAATAGACCAATAAGGGCATGCATACCCATCCTACCTTTATTAAATAATTTGTATGTACTGCTTTTTCGACAAGTGAGGTTTGTGTTTGATGCCTCCATGCATTAGATTTATCAGAAATATTACTTTTAGTCTCACCTATATTTTGATAGTGTTCTAGTGGAAAGGTTTTCATTGTTTGATACTATACTCTGCCCATCTGACACGTGGCTGATGAGCAGATAAGACAAATGCATGCCACATTTTTCATAATTAATTTGCCCTGTATTCAAGTCCAGTTAAGTTACTGCTAATATGCTTAGATCAACACGCTAATGAACGAATCCAAATACCGATTTAATACCACAACACCCCCCTATGAAGTGGTTGTCAAGTGCTCAAGGTTTTGACTGCATTCCACTAAGTTTTGCATAAAATCCATTTTGAGAAGAGAAAGGGGGCTCCCAATTCTTCTGATTTCTTTATTTTTATTCCTAACCACTTTTTCAATAATGTAATATGCCCCTTGTGCTTTAACCCTTTAAGTGCCATGGGTTTTTTCCCCCCAGTGCCAAGGCCTTTTTTGGTGATTTCGGTATGTCGCCATTCAATGCCTTGTAACGTTTTGTTACATGAGATATCTCGGCCAAATTTGGAATCCTAGGTTGCTGTAGGGGAGTGAGAGAAAATAACCAAAAAGGGCGAAAATGTTGTGTTTTTTCAAAAAATGCCAATAAAATGATGTACAAAGAAGCCTGTGGTTTTTTCCTTGTGAGAGCTAGGAACAAATGGTTTGCTGTGCTGAATTCCCCAATTTCCTGGCTTTCAATAACAGGTTGAGTGGAAACGAAAAAAAAATATTTTGATGTGGTTATCAACCATTTTGTGAGAGGTAGGTGATTTTGGCAATTTTTGCCAATTGGACATGCATGGACGGAATGGAAGAAAAGGGTAGGAAAGCCGAATTTGAGGACAGAAAGGCATACATTTCTGAAAAGTAGACAAAATTCCAAGTTCAGGAAGGGGAAAATGCCATAGATTTTTATCTGCCTTATCCCTTATCTGCCCCCAGGCAGGGCTACATGAGATGCGCCGCCCCTCCAATTGGGGTGGGGGTGGAGAGGTGCACCCCCCTTCACATTAGAAAATTCCCCAGTGGTGTAGGCTGCTAAAGGGCAGCCTGTCATTTTGAATTAATTTTCTTGGTTTACTAAACTTGCCTTGGCGCAGAGGGGCACATTGGTGTGCCAATCTGGCCACAGGGTGCCCAAACCTTACTGCCCCACCCACGGGGGGCCTTTCTCACAATTTATGGGGGCCCTCTCCCCCCCACCGCAAATGGAGGGGGGGTGTACCTCACGCAGCCGTTTGTAGGAGGCCTAGGGAGGCTTGCATGAGGTGGTTGGATTTGCAGGGATCACACAAAACGAAGTACCAAAAAGGACGAGCTATCTCGTCCTTGGCACCCTGGAGGGAATTCCAAGGACGAGATACCTTGGCACTTAAGGGGTTAAAATGCACTGTTTTTATTACATGCCGAAATAATTCTTAGGAGGTAACCTCCAAAGCCCTAGTGACGGGATCTGTAAATCCTGCCATGTAGTGGCCAGTATTACTCAGTCAATATTTCTTTAATCGGATTTCTCCAGTAAGTTAGCAGCATTTTAAAATATGCATCATATTTCATAAAATTCACAAAGAACAAGCCCAAAATAAAAAAAGCAGCTTTTAACATATTCAAACAAGATACATATAAATCCCTGATATTAACATTTTGTAATATAGCTTCCATGCATCTCCATGCTTACACAAAACAAAGAAACAAAACCAAATCTCATCGACTCCCATTTTGCAAGCACACTTTCATTTATTGAGTGGTGGGTAAATTTAAACGTACCATTAGCATCAGCCTCCTCCATTATGGGGATCTTATTTCACAGATGTATCCTTGCCATCTTATATATGTGCTTAAGTCTGCATATAAAGCTAAGAGGCAGCGTATGTATATTTCAGACATCTGCCTCTCCCCCATCGGAAAAGCTCTTGCTTTAAGAGCTCTTTTGAGTTGCCTTAATGTGCCAAATTTAGTTATATACCACCACCCCTATCCAAATGGACAGTGTCTTACAGGCCCCCTAACCCCTCTCCCACAAGTATGTTTATTTACCACAGGTATTTTTCAATCATGCTTACATTGAAATTCGCTTTGAGTAGCCGAAAATCATAGAGGTGCTTTTAGAAAATAAGTAAAAAATCTCAACTGGGTCGACACCTCCAAAATGAACATCCCCAATTCTGCTCATAAGGCGCTACCAGGTGTGCCTGGACGGAGACCTTCTATTTGGTACAGGAATTATTTTGCAACCCCCTCAAGGGCATGACAGTTTGAAACAACCCTAGATTTTGCTACCATAAAAAAATCATGGAGCAGACCTTTATTTTGTATACCTCCAGGCACGTGTCCAATCTGAATGCCCCAAACTTGAAATAAAATATGAAAAGGTCCCTTAATCCTTCATGATGCCCTTTCAGCTGTCTTCTTAAAAGGACGGACCCAAACACCGCCCTTTGAGAAGAGCAGACTCAAATGAAATTGATACTACCTCCTCATCTCTACATTCATTTTAAAACCAGCTACAAGGGTTCACGCTTTTCTCAAACACTATAATTCTAGTTTTTATCATAATTAATTTTAAACTATAGTCCCCAAAATAGTTATTTGTGGATAGCAGGTCCTGTTGGAGACCTGCCGGGTTGAAGCCCAAAATAGCTGTGTCATCGGCATAAAGAAGCATGCTGTAAAATGTACTCTTCAAAGAGGGTGGATTACCTTTCCTAAGAAAATTGCTAAAGTCAAAGTCTGACAGAAATAAATTGAGACCAACTGACCATCCCTGCTTTCCACATTTATTGATGGAGAAAAACAATGTATAATTCCCTGATCTTGTCCGTCTGACAGACGTTGCGATGTCTGCGTATTACAGTTGGGTAAGATTAAATAAACCATTAGGGACCCCAATAACATGTAAATGACGCCCCAAGATGTTTTTATCAATCAAATCCAGTGCATTCTCGAAATCTGAAAAAGTCACAAATAATCTCTCTCCCTTAACCTTACCATATTTCTCCATGATGGTGCTCAGAGGGAATCATTGGTTCACTGGACTGAGCCCTCATTATAAAGCCCCTCAGCTGTTTATTGTTGACTAGATGAATTGTGCTTTTACTTTCTGTGTGCCGGAATTATATTTTATTCATTTTTAACAGACTTTGGCACATTTGCACTTTATTATTGATTTCTCCAGCATTGGATCTTTCATGGATTCACATGCTTAGAATATTCCCTGTCGACAGACTGGGAACCCTCGGTAAGTTTATAAAGCTGTTCCCATAGGAAAACGTTCGACACTTTCGTGTCCTATCTACGTCATTTTGGGCCGCGCATGCATGCCCCACTAGGACGTAGCGGTATAAATGCCCCGCCCCCGCGGCTCCCTTCAGATTTCAACCATCTCCAAAGTAGTGGGAGCACCTCGTGTAGTCTACTATTTTGTTTAGGTTGTGCTGTTGCAGTTTTCTCCTGATGTCAGGAAACGCGCTGTTCCGCCCGTGCGCTACGTGCGGGTTGAAGAAGGTGTACGAGGGAGACAGACATATGGATTGCATATACTGTCTACACCCTCATCATTCGGCAGACAAGTGCGACATATGTAAGGGCTTCTCCCAGAAGACTCTTAAAGATCGGAGTCGAAGACTTGTGGCATGGTTGAACGACGGAGTGGGGGCATACCCGCCTTCGGAGGTGGGCTCCACGCACAGCGTGGCCTCAGTATCAAAATCTTCAGGGGCCCCGCGCCGCTCAACGTCGTCGGAACCCCCGGTGAAGAAATCGTGACCGTCGGAGAGAGAATCATCGGAAGGCCATTCCAAGGACTCTTCGTCAAAGAAGGCCTTGTCATCCTCATCTTCAACGAGGAAAGACAGAAAAGAAAAATCTAAATCCTCCTCGGGCGATCGTCATAGATCGGCCTCGGGTCGAGATGCAGAAAAACGCAGGTCGAGTTTGGAAAAGGCGGGAACGCCTCATAGGCCTGCACGACCACCACCGTCGTCGACGTTAGGGCAGTCGTCGACTACTTCTCTGCTGCTGACGCAGTTGGCCTCAACCGTTCCTGGACCGCAGATGACGACGACGTCGATGACGGAGCCGACTATCGCTTCGTCGACGGAGATCTCACAAGAGACCTGGCGTCCAGAGGTATACGACCCAATTTTGCCGGAGACACTTCTGCAGCAAGAGGCCTTGTCGGTGTCCTCAGGAGACGAGGATGTGAGAATAGCTGGCCCTGCAGACCTAGAGTTACAAGGGGTTACCAGGCCTCTCTCCGGGAGCATTCCGGGTTCTACCCCTCTGCTCAATCCACAGTCACTTTTGTCATTGGAAGTCTTATCCACGTTGCAAACGTTGCTGAAGACACTGGATGACAGACTACCTCAAACAACTCCAGCTAGGTCGGTCATCGATGACCTGGGCCCGTCTCGTCGACCACCGCCGTCAACCCCCGCGGCAGTGCCGCCAGATGCAAACCTCTCGGCCCCACGCCGCGACAAAGGGGAGCTGATGGATTCAGACTCGGACAGCAGAGCCTCGTCAGTTGTCTCCCTTTCCCCCTCCAGGGATCCAACCTGGGAGTCCGAAGCCGAATTGGAAACCCTGAGAAGCTCAGCCGTCTCCCCCAGACGATATTGGGTCATTTCACACCGTGATGGCCAGAGCTTGTACAGAATTCGGGCTGGCCCAGGAAGAAGAGAAAAAGGACATTTTTCTTTTCGACCACATGGGGAAAAGGAGAAGGTCGGTGTTTTCAGTACCCATCCTGGATCATGTGTGGAAGGAAGGATTGCAGACCATGCGCCACCCTTTCTCGGAATGAGCGATAAAGGGTCGTCTAGAGAAAAAATGAAGGCCCCGGACTCTACTCCCAAGTGCCTTTCCTCCCAACCAACTCCTGACTCAGTGGTATCGGCGGCGGCGGCGAGGAAGGCGAGGGCCCAGCACAAGTGCACAACCCCCCCTTAAAGTGATGCCAGACGACAGGATGCTTTCGGCAAAAAAGTGCTGTCAGCAGGTGCTACCACAGTGAAAGCGGCCAATTCTCTAGCCATAGTTGCCAGATACGACAGGGAGATGTGGCACTGGCTGGCTCCTATACTGGAACACCTTCCGGATGAACATCGCAAAGAGGCTATGTTGCTGGTCAGGGAAGGTGAAGAGGCTTCCAATCATGCCATAAACATTGCAGTGGACCTCGCGGAGTCGGGGTTTAAGCAGGTGAATAACGGTGTGGTTCTCCGACGGCAGGCATGGCTAAAATGCACCAACTTCCGACCGGAGGTGCAGTACAAGGTACTGGATATGCCTTTTGAAGGAGACCGCCTCTTCGGCGAGATGGTGGACGAAGCCCTGAAGGGGAGGAAAGAGGACTCAGACACGGCGCGTTCCTTGGGGGCCCTCCAGAGTGGTCGGAGTGTCCGGTCTTTTCAACCCTTTAGGGGAGCATAAGGAAATTCCAGATTCTCGACATTGAGGGACAGATCCTTCAGTAGGCCAGCATACCTCTCCCAGGGATACAAACGGGCTTTGCAAGCGGCTAAACGTCGCCGGGACTACCAGGCCCCCAAGAAGAGAGCAGGTTACTTGTCGTCGACGAGGGATAAGCAGACCCAAGGACCAGCAATGACGGGCAACGGAACGTTCTGGGGGGCAGAGTATCATGTTACATCAACGAATGGTAGCAAATAACAACGGATCAATGGGTGTTGGACACTGTAAGATACGGACATTCCCTGTAATTCAAAAGCAACCCTCCACACATTCCACCGGCATTTGTAGCTCAATCCCATCTGAGCGTGTTGCAGCAGGAAGTAGCACTTGTGGTTGGTGAGGGGGTCCTCCCCTATGTCGACGCACCGAAGTGTGCAGGCCACCATGAACCTCTTACAACGGCTGGGGTTTGCGATAAACTTCGAGAAATTCTTGTTAACACCGTCAAAAAGCTTGGTGTTCCTGAGTGCACAGTTCGAGACCCAGTCAGGGTTAGTGAGGTCATCCCTCGACAGGATCACCAAACTCAGTCGATTGGCAGGTCAGTTGAAAATCAATACCAGACTGTCAGTTAGAAAATATACATCGATCCTGGCCGCTATGGCGTCCTGCATTCCTCTGGTGGGCAACTGCTGCCTGTTCATGAGGCCAGTGCAACAGTTTCTGGCGGACCGATGGACGCAGACTCAAGGCCTCAAACTGACCGTCGAAGACGACGAACTCCTACTAGCTCTTCAGTGGTGGAAAAGCATCCAGAATCTATCCAAAGGAGTACCCCTACAGGAGCCGTAGTTTTGGTTAAGCATAGTGACGGACGCGTCCCTAACTGGCTGGGGGGCACACATGGGCACTCTGCAAACACAAGGCCGTTGGTCTCAGGGGGAATCTCTCCTGCACATCAACGTTCTGGAACTGAGAGCAGTGCGCTGGGCCCTGAGGACGTTCCTGCCTCACATCAGAGGGTCCACAGTGAGAGTTTTGACGGACAACACCACAGCGATGTTTTACTTGAGGAAGCAAGGCGGCACACGATCCAGAACCCTTTCCATCGAGGCTCAGAAGGTGTGGCACTGGGCTCTGAAACACGATATATCCATTGTAGATCATCACCTTCCAGGAGTAAGGAATGAACAGGCGGACTCGCTCAGCAGAAATATGGACCAGATTCACGAGTGGGAAATAGACACCGGTCAATTGTCGAAGGTCCTCGAGACATGGGGGCGGCCTCCGCTGGATCTCTTCGCCACGAAGAGGAACAAGAAGTGTGAGATGTATGCCAGCAGGTGGCCACTGGGGGAAGCGTTCTTCCCGTGGACGGACAAGTTCCTCTATGCCTTCCCTCCGTTTCCTCTGATAAGGAGAACTCTGTAGTGGATATGCAGGTACAGGTGGCGAGTCATCCTGGTGCCACCGTGTTGGCCGAGGCAGCCGTGATTTTCCGACCTGCTTCACCTGTCAGCGGATCATCCTATAACGTTCCCGAAGGTTCCCAACCTCCTGTCCCGGGACGAGGGACCAGTGTTGCATCACAATCCAGACAGTCTCAATCTCACAGCTTGGCTCCTGACTTTTCAGAATTTGGTGCCTTGAACATTTCCTCGGACTGTCGGAGGATCTTACAAGTTGCGCGAGCCCCTTCCACCAACAAGTCCTACAGGTGTAAGTGGAGAAGATTCTGTGCATGGTGTCAAGGACAGACGGGAGTGCAACCTCTGAGGGTTACTCCGGAACAGCTTCTTCCGTATCTGCTACACCTAACAAAAAGCGGATGGTCCTTTTCATCATTAAAGGTTCACCTGGCGGCCATCTCTAGGTTCACAAGAAGAAGGAAGTCATCTCCCTTGTTTAGCGACAGGTTAGTGAAACACTTCATGAGAGGTTTGTTCCGGACATTCCCTCCGGTTAAACGTTTTCCACCAACGTGGAGCCTGAAAATAGTGCTAGCAGGGTTAATGAAACCACCCTTTGAGCCAATGGCCACATCGCCGATGAAGTTCTTGTCAGGGAAAGTGGCTTTTCTAATAGCTATAACATCAGCTAGACGGATCTCGGAGTTGCAAGCGTTGATCATAGACCCTCCGTACCTAAGATTTTTCAAGGACAAAGTGATTCTGTCAACAAGTCCTCGTTTCATCCCAAAAGTTCCTACAACTTATCATAAGCACTCACCCATTGTCCTGCCCACCTTCTTCGTGACCCCCTCATCGGCTGCGGAAAAGGTCCTATATACCTTGGATGTCAAGAGAGCTCTAAAATGTTACCTTCATCGAACTCAACAACTTTGATCTATGCAGCAACTCTTTGTTGCATATGGCCCTTCAGCAAAAGGGAAGGCAATTTCAAAACAGGGACTGGCCCGATGGGTCTCGTCGACGATTGACTTCTGTCATTCAAAAGCAGGAAAACCGCTACAAGGACGTCCGAGAGCTCATTCAACCAGGGCGACTTCGTCGTCGACGGCGTTGTGGGTAGGGGTACCACTGACAGACATTTGCCAGGCGGCAGCATGGTCAGTGCCTCACACATTTACCCACCACTATTGTCATGATCTCTGCTTCCAAAAGGTCAGGGTTTTCCCAACTCCCTTGGAAGCAGATCCATAACCCAGGTTCCGAGTGCCAACCAGTCCCAATTGGGACCTTTTGGACCCAGTCCTGGCGCCAGTGGCACCAGGCTCATAAATATGCCCAGTCCCAGCGCTGGAAGCGCCGGGCTCATAATGCTTGGGTGGACTTACCTGCAGCAGACCATGCTGCTTACTTGCCTGCCAGTTGAGCCTCTGATCCTCTTCTGTTTGGAACTACTTTTCCTGTTGGGTGGGGCAGGAGCCACTCCCTAGATTCAGAACACTGGAACTCTTCTGGAAAGCAGGAACTCCTTTCTTACCTAGGCGTGGCTGTGGAAGGAGACATCTAAGCACTACAGGAGGCTATTTAAACCACACCCGATGGATGAATCTTGCTTTGCGTTATTCTGCATCCTCTGCAGCAGAACGTTCATCGTGTCTTCTGCATCTGATCCTGGGCCTAAGGAAAAAGGCTTACCATCCTGAATCCAGTCTTCAGCAACACCTATAAAGACAAGAAAGAACAGGTTAGCATTACGGTCTTCAGTGACAGCTCTTCACTTACCTGATCCATCGGCTGTCACCAACGCCTCGCGCTGCATTCCGGCATCTGAAAGACAAAGGCTTACCTACTCTTCGTGCGCTCCGGAGGTCTTCACACTGCATTCCGGCATCTGAAAGACAAAAGCTTACCAACTCTAAGCACGCTCCGGAGGCCTTCGGCGCTGCATCCCGCATCTGAAAGACGAAACAAGGTGCGTTTAAAGACATTGGGGAACTTTAATACTCACGTGCCATTACTCCTTTCCACATCTAACCCAGTGGGTATTCCGGCACCCTGCAGCCGCTCCGAACTTGTACCTGCAAAATAAAAAGACAGTTAGAGCGCATCGTGAAGCAGGCAACAAGCGCTTATTTACGTGCTTCCAGGCGCTTCTATTCATCACACGGGCTCCATCTTCAACTCACTTCAGCCCGTCATCCGCCATCGCCGGAACCCTGCAAAACAAGAAACATCATTACTAAAGACTTTAAAGACATTGGAATTACTCGGAACTTACCGTTTGTGCAGTAAACGACGGACAGCAGTCCTCTGAAGTCAAGAGGCCTGCTCCCCTTATCCAGTGAAGAAACTGGTTACAGCACCCTGCCCCGAGGCAGATGGAGAGCACGGCGTTCACTTACCTAAGGTGAGAGCGTTAACCTTTGGGGTTCTACAGGAGAAGAGAAAGGGAAGAAGAGAGAGACATTCAATAACCCAGTTCCTTAATCCCATATTTTCTATCTGCAGACATCTTACCCTTCAAGTCAGACATACAGTGCACAGAGGTCCAGCCCAAAGAGCCAGCCGTGTGTTACACATCACCTTTGCAGATACGGTATACGCCCAGTCAAGACCGGCGCCTCTACGGGAATCAGGTGAGCGTTACAACTATTGCCACTATTGCCTCGAACGACAGCATGCGGACGAAATACAAATGGGAAGAGCAGTCTTGCGACATCTATTTTAATAAGCTAAGCCCTTTTTCAAGAAGGGTCTATGCTGATTTGGACATATATATGTATGGATATTCGCACCTCCTCCTTTTTTCAGGATCACTGCTGTGCATTCTATTCTAAGCATGTGAATCCATGAAAGATCCAATGCTGGAGAAGGGAATAGTTTCTTACCTGTAACTCCATTTCTCCAGCATTGGTATCTTTCATGGATTCACATGCGCCCGCCGGCCTCCCCTAAATGCAATCGTTTTGTAGTTCTTGGTTTCACCCCATTCTGCTTTGGAGGGGTTGAAATCTGAAGGGAGCCGCGGGGGCGGGGCATTTATACCGCTACGTCATAGTGGGGCATGCATGCGCGGACCAAAACGACGTAGATAGGACACGAAAGTGTCGAACGTTTTCTTATGGGAAACGGCTTTATAAGCTTACCGAGGGTTCCCAGTCTGTCGGCGGGGAATATTCTAAGCATGTGAATCCATGAAAGATAGCAATGCTGGAGAAATGGAGTTACAGGTAAGAAACTATTCCCTTCCTTTGCAGGACTTTGCCGTTGCAGCGAGTCCTCTTTCCACCTTTCGAGGGGGCGGTTCTCTCGTCTCGCTCTCAGCTGAACCCGGCATTTTATGTGCAGGCTCACTCGCCCGTGCAGCGGATGAGCACAGCGGGCACGCGCAGCGGATGCGCCGCCGTCAGCGCGCTTAAGGCAAGCCCGTCAATGCCCGTACGTTCTAGGGACGGGCAGGATGGGTGGATCTGTTATTCAAGTAAAAGACTTATGTCTCTGGCTCCCTCAAATACTGTTTTGCCCACGGATGGGGGGGTTACTCCTGTTCCCACGCTGGTCAGGCCATATGGCTCACACCATATTCACTGCTAGCTCATTCTCTGCTGGAAGCTGCTGATGGCATGGCCCCTCGGCAGCTTATTCAACCATGTAGGCGCCCTTCGGAGCAATGGTTTTCTAAGCAGCTAAAAGCTGCACATCTTGAACAGGCCGAACGCAAGTGGCGCATTGTGTATAATCCTAACCTTAGAGCTCAGTATAAGGCTTGCTCAGCAGCATACTTCTCAGCTATCACTGATGCCAAGAAATCCTATCTGACTCAGAAAATTGAAGCTGCTTTATGTCAGCCAAAAGCCCTTTTTGAAGTGGTCAAATCATTGTTATCTTCTGAGAAATATACCTCTACAGTTAATCCCTCTCCGGATCGTTGTGACTCTGTCAAAGCTCTTCGTGTCCAAATTTGAGGCGATTCATGCTACTATTGAAGTGTCCGCCTCGGTTCTTGCGATGGAGAGGGAGCTCATTGGTTCTGGTGATATGACTGTGAATAAAGAATGGTCTTCCTTCCCGGTTTTTTCAGAGGAAGAGGTATTATGGCCATACAGCACATTAAGTCTGGGTCGACTGTGGATGTAGTACCATTGGCTGTTATGAAAGATATCTCCCAAGACTTGCTAATGGAGTTCACTTTGGCTATTAACACTTGCTGTCAGTTGGGGGTCATCCCAGAAGAATTCAAGACTGCAACAGTGATCCCCCTTCTGAAAAAGCCTTCATTGGATCCTTCTCTTCTGTCTAATTCTCTGACTATTTCTCTTCTACATTTTTCTATGAAGCTTTTGGAGTCTTTAGTATCACCACTTCTATCCTCTTTTTTGAAATCTTCTAAACTTCAGGACCCGGCCCAATCAGGGTTCAGGCCGGGTCAGGGCAGGGAGAGCGTCCTGGTCTCGGTGCAGGATGACATGGCCAGGCTGGCTGATGCGAGGGTGGGGTGGGGGTGCCCTGATTCATTTAGATCTGTCAGCGGCTTTTGACACCGTTGACCACCCCACCCTGCTGACAAGCCTGGCCCAAATTGTTATCTCTGGCCAGGTGCTAGCCTAGTTCTCTTCATTCTTGTCCAATCATACCCAGGTGCTTTCTCTTCTGCCGTTTATTTGTGGTTCCTGCGACCTTACATGCGGGGTTCCGCAGGGCTCCGCCTTGTCGCCCATTCTCTTCAACATCTACATCTGGCCTCGGATCTGTCTTATCCTCTCCCTCAGCGCCAGGTGCTATGCTTATGCCGATGACACTCATATCCTGATCCGTTTAGATCTTGATCGGGCTGAGATGTTGTTGCGCCTTCATCAGTGCCTGATGACCGTTGGAGAGTGGATGAGCCGAAATTGGCTGAAGTTGAATGGAGACAAGATGGAGGTTATGGTGGTAGGCGCCCCTTCTGAATCTTCACTGTGGGTGTCTTCTTTATGCCAGGTGACCTAGATCCACTTGCACCTGCTCCCCATCTGCCTATAACATAATAACATAACATAACAGCCCTCCCCTGAAAACTGCTTGGGAGGGCCTCAAGATATTGTTACTTTGAGCCCACTCCTCCAGTCTGAGCAACAAACATTTGGAGAGCATCTTACTGGCAATGCCCAGTAAGGACATTGGCCTATAACCGTGGGGGGCTGGTGGTCCAAGGACTACTTATCTAAGGAGATGGCATAATGCATCTCTGGACAAATGCATTAAACATAAAACAATTTGTCATTCGAAAAACGCGGCCCTCTTAAAGCACCCATTGTTTCTCAAAGTAATTATTTTGGTCGTTTAACAATTTGTACATGCCCTTTTGAAACTATAAATCTGGCCAGCTCAACACCACTCATTAAATCATGGTAAATTTTATTTTTGATATTCTACATTCGAGGGGATTGGGTCCTCCGACGTATTCCATATCTATGACAGTAATCACCACAGCTGTGCTGCTTTGGAAAATCTTTCGGCGTCTGTGTCCTGCGTCGATGACGTCGATACGCCGTCCTCGAGGACCTCCTCCGACGGCCGTCGTCACCAGATGTTATAAGTAGGACGCAGGACGCCCGTAGCCTCAGTTCCGTTTTTTCCGCAAACGTGTTCGCTTCGGGAATCTCGGCACGCCTCGAATCTTTGGAGTTTCTATTGTTTCTCAGTTCTTCGAACCTGTTCATTTTGTGAAGTTTCTTCTTCGTGAAGGATGTCTACCTCGTCTTCCACCCCGCGTCCGGGCTTTAAGAAGTGCAGGGACTGTGGGTCCAAGATGTCGGTGACGGACTCGCACAACGCCTGCCTCTGGTGCCTCGGGGAGGCCCATGACACGGATGACTGTGTCGACTGCCAGCCACTCACGTCCAAAGCCTTACGGGAGCGCAAGAAGTTGTTGTCGGTAGGTAAGGTGTCCAAGCCACGGAAGTCGAGGTATGTGGGGCTTTCGACGGACGATTCGAGGGGCGACTCTCCGCATCGTCGTCGGAAGTCCAGTGGGTCTCGGTCCCGCCACTCCTCTGCCTCTTTGAGGCACTCCCAGAAGCGCCGTCATCGGTTACCTTCCCCGTCCTCATCTGAGGACTCCGCCCGTCGGCGGGTCGCTTATCCCACCAAGCATGCAACGCCGGAGGAATGGGCTTCCTTCGGGAAGAAAATGTTAGCGATTCTCGAATCGCAGGGCACCGGTCCGTCCGTGCCTCGGAGTGGGGTCGGTCGTGATCGGTCAAGAGACACGCACGGCTTCGGGCTCGGGTGGTCGGCACGATTTGCGGGAGAGGTCCCGCTCGAACAAGGGGAATCGTTCTCGTCATACCCGGTCCAGGTCCTGGTCCTCGACGTGCTCGAGACCGTGTGAACCTGTGGTGTCTTCGAGGAAGACGTCGACGCCGAGGTCGTCGACGTCGACGGACTCTTTCGAGGCCCCACATCCGAAGAAGTCATCAGTGCCATCGGCACCTGGGCTGTCGAGGGACATGCTCGGGGCTCCGGCCTCGAGGCCTGTGTCCATGCCATCGATGCTGTTGGCGCCGCGTTCGACGCCGATTCACTCGATGCCCTCGACGCCTTTCGAGGCTGTGTCAACGGGGGTACCCCGGGGCTCGGTAGAACCCCCTAGAAAGGCTCTGGCCAAGGTCAAGCATGGCTTTGGTTCACATTCTGTGCCTTCTTACCGCCATCTTGAGTTTATTTCAGTGGTGGATGAGGGCTCTGATAATGGCATGGTTCCTAATACGGTGCCAGACGAGATTCTCTCGGGCCATAGCCAATTTGAGGACCTGAGGCAGTCCCTGCACAATGCTAGTGGGCAGGACACCTCTCCGGAGTTGGAGTTTTGTAGGCCTGAGCCTGGCATTCATGCAGACTCCTCTTACCAGTGTCTAGGGTCACCGAGTACTTGGGATGGTCTGCTCCCCCGGGGGAGTTTCTTCATGATGACCTTACGGATATCCTCGACCTTGGTCCACCAACTGACCCAGTACTGCAGTTTCATATGGCTCTACAGAGGAGGGTGGCGGCGGCTTGGACTGCTCCATAGAGTCTCCTGGCAGTGGGCAAGTCTTTGCCGCGAAAATACCGCCCAGCCAGTAGCGACCCCTGCTATTTGTCCAAGCACCCCACTCCGGAGAGTTTGGTGGTGCAGGTGGGTACGGCCCCGGCAAAGCAGGCGTCATATCCTACCATCCCTCCTGATAGGGACGACAAGCGTTTTGACGGCTGGGCGAAGAAAGTGTTTTATTCAGGGGGTATGGTGCTTCAGGCGGCCAACTCCGTATGTGCCTTGTCAAGTTTCACGCACACTCTGTGGAACTCTGTTTCCTTAGCGGCTGAGCATATTCCTGAAGGGGACGAACAGGATGGTTTCCTTGCCATGGTTCAGGATGGCAAGGATGCCATGTGTGAGGCCGTTCAGTCGGGTTTGGACATGGCAGATTGCGTCAGCCGGTTCATGGCGGCGAGCACCGTGATGCGCAGGTTTGCGTGGTTGCGGAAGTTGGGGTTTGCTCCTGATGTGCAGGCCCGGCTCCTCAACATGACCTTTGACGGGGAACATCTTTTTGGCAGCAAGGCTGACGAGAGCCTTGAGAGGTTGCAGACCTCAAAAGCTGCAGCGAAGTCGTTGGGCGCTGCAGTTCGACAACCTCTGCCTTTTCGTCCTAGGGGACAGCAATGGAGGGGAGGTTCCTTTCATTATTACTCATCCTTTGGTAAAGCGAGAGGAGCTGCCAGTCAAAGGGGCCACCGTAGGAGTGCCAGAGGTGGAAAACAAGATACTCGAGGTGCCAAGGCCGCTCGGGCAGTTGCCTCTTTGCCCTCAGGCAACGCTGCAGCCGCTTCAGCTCAGTCATGAGGCCATGTCCCATGGTTCGCCGGTTGGGGAAAGGCTGGCGCAGCATCTTGTAGAGTGGCATGCCATTACTTCAGGTATTTGGGTTCTGGAGATCATAGCCACGGCTACTGTCTTCCTTTCCGGCAGAGGCCTCACGACAATCCACTAGGGAATCTCTCTTTGAAGAGCCAGATCCGCTCCTTGCGCAGGAAATTCAATCCCTGCTGGAGAAAGGCGCCATAGAACTGGTGCTTGTAGCGGAGAGGAACAAGGGATGGTATTCCCCTTATTTTTTGATTTCCAAGAAAGACGGGGGATTGAGACCCATCATGGATTTGCGCGGTTTGAACAAACTCGTCAGGAAGGACAAGTTCAAGATGGTTACTCTCTCTCAAGTCCTCCAGGCCCTTCAACTTCAGGACTGGTTGGTGTCTCTCGACCTCAAGAACACTTATGTTCATGTGCCGATCCATCCAAAGCACAAGAAGTACCTGAGGTTTGCGGTTGGAGACTCGCACTTTCAGTTTCGGGTCCTGCCTTTCGGATTGACCTCCGCCCCGAGGGTCTTCACCAAGCTCATGGTAGTAGTGGCAGCGCATCTCAGGAAAGGGGGGATTCACGTCTACCCCTACCTGGACGATTGGTCGATCAGGACGCGCTCTCCCGAGCAAGTCCTGGATCATCTGTCCGTCCACTCCCTCCACAAGCTGGGCTTCTCCCTCAACTTAAATAAGTCCCATTTGACACCAACTCAGAGGCTCTGTAACGCTCACCTGATTCTCGCAGAGGCGCCGGTCTTGACTGGGCGACTACCGTATCTTCAAAGGTGATGTGTAGCACCCGGTTGGCTCTTTGGGCTGGACCTCTGTGCACTGTATGCCTGACGTGTAGAGTAAGATGTCTGCAGATAGAAAATATGGGGTTAATGAACTGGGGTTATTGGGGTGTCCCTATCTCTTTCCTCTTCTCCTCTCCTGTAGACCCCCAAAGGTTAACGCTCTCACCTTAGGTAAGTGAATGCCGAGCTCTCCATCTGCCTCGGGGCAGGGTGCTGTAACCAGTTTCTTCACTGGATAGGTAGCGCAGGCCTCTTGACTTCAGAGGACTGCTGTCCGTCGTTTACTGCACGAACGGTAAGTTTCGAGTCATTCAAATGTCTTTAAAGTCTTTAGTAATGATGTCTCTTGTTTTGCAGGGTTCCGGCGATGGCGGATGACGGGCTGAAGTGAGTTGAAGATGGAGTCCGTGTGATGAATAGAAGCGCCTGGAAGCACGTAAGTAAGCGCTTGTTGCCTGCTTCACTATGCGCTCTAACTGTCTTTTTATTTTGCAGGTACGAGTTCGGAGCGGCTGCAGGGTGCCGGAATACCCACTGGATTAGATGTGGAAAGGAGTAATGGCACGTGAGTATTAAAGTTCCCCAATGTCTTTAAACGCACCTTGTTTTGTCTTTCAGATGCGGGATGCAGCGCCGAAGGCCTCCGGAGCGTGCGAAGAGTTGGTAAACTTTTGTCTTTCAGATGCCGGAATGCAGTGTGAAGACCTCCGGAGCGCACGAAGAGTAGGTAAGCCTTTGCCTTTCAGATGCCGGAATGCTAACCTGTTCTTTCTTGTCTTTATAGGTGTTGCTGAAGACTGGATTCAGGATGGTAAGCCTTTGCCTTTCAGATGCCGGAATGCTAACCTGTTCTTTCTTGTCTTTATAGGTGTTGCTGAAGACTGGATTCAGGATGGGTAAGCCTTTGCCTTTCAGATGCCGGAATGCTAACCTGTTCTTTCTTGTCTTTATAGGTGTTGCTGAAGACTGGATTTAGGATGGTAAGCCTTTTTCCTTAGGCCCAGGACCGGATGCAGAAGACACGATGAGCGTTCTGCTGCAGAGGTTGCAGAATAACGCAAAGCAAGATTCATCCACCGGGTGTGGTTTAAATAGCCTCCTGTAGTGCTTAGGTGTCTCCTTCCACAGCCACGCCTAAGTAAGAAAAGAGTTCCTGGTAAGAAAAGAGTTCCTGCCTTCCAGAAGAGTTCCAGTGTTCTGAATCTAGGGAGTGGCTCCAGCCCCACCCAACAGGAAAAGTAGTTCCAAACAGAAGAGGATCAGAGGCTCAACTGGCAGGCAAGTAAGCAGCATGGTCTGCTGAAGGTAAGTCCACCCAAGCATTATGAGCCCGGCGCTTCCAGCGCTGGGACTGGGCATATTTATGAGCCTGGTGCCACTGGCGCCAGGACTGGGTCCAAAAGGTCCCAATTGGGACTGGTTGGCACTCGGAACCTGGGTTATGGATCTGCTTCCAAGGGAGTTGGGAAAACCCTGACCTTTTGGAAGCAGAGATCATGACAGTACCCCCCCTCAAGGCCCCTCCCAAACCGGGCTTCCCCGGGGGTTTTGGCTTGTCAGGAAATGTTTGGTGAAATCTTTTGATTAGGCGAGGAGCGTGGACATATTCAGCAGGTTCCCAGGATCTCTCTTGGGGGCCGTAGCCTTTCCAGTCAATTAGGTAGAATAGTTTAGATTTGGAAATCTTGGAGTCCAGAATGCTTTTGACTTCAAACTCGAGTTCTCCATCCACTAGGATAGGTTTTGGAGATTTGGTTAGTCGGGTTTGAGGTTGCACGGGTTTTAATAGAGAGACGTGGAAGACCGGATGTATCTTCATGTGCGGGGGCAAGTCCAACTTGACCGCTACTGGGTTTACTATGGTAGTGATGGAATAGGGACCAAGGTATCTTGGGTTGAATGTGCGTGGCCCTTTTAGAGATAGATATTTGGTGGATAACCAGACTTGATCCCGTACTTGATAGTGAGGGGCTTCCTTCCGATGTTGATCTGCTCCTTTCTTGTATTGTTCTTTAGCCCTTTGAAGGTGAGAAACAGCTTCCTTAAAGGCTTGGGTGATTGTAAAATGCAGGTAGTCTACTGCTGGTGTTTCAAGATCTTGGAGGGGATCCAACTCCGAGGTTCGAGGGTGACTGCCGTACAAAAGAAAAAACGGGGTTTTCCCAGTTCCCGAATGGACAGAGTTATTGTAGGCATACTCGGCTATCCAAAGGATATCTTTCCAAGATTTTTCAGTTTGTTGCAGCATGCAGCGTAAATACTGTTCCAGAGTTTGATTGGTCCTCTCGGTTTGTCCGTCGGTCTGAGGGTGGTGACTGGTCGATAGTCTCACATCAATTTGAGCCGACCGACAGCAACTTCGCCAAAAATGAGAAATAAATTGACTACCTCGATCCGAAATTAGAACCGAAGGAAAACCGTGCAGTCGGACGATGTTTTCGAGAAATTCTCGGGCCAGAGTTGCTGCTGTTGGCAAGCCTTTGAGCGGAATGAAATGCGCCATCTTGGAGAATAAGTCCACGATTACTAGAATCGTATTGTATCCGGAGCATGGAGGTAGATCGGTGATGAAGTCCATAGAAAGCGTATGCCAAGGGCGAGGTGGGATGTCAATAGGGCGTAAGAGGCCTGCTGGTCTTTCCTTTTGACTCTTGTTTTGGGCGCATACTGCACAGGACATTATAAAGTCTCTGATATCTTTTTTCCAAGACGGCCACCAGAAGTAGCGCTTGATCTTTTCTGAGGTCTTGGCTATACCGGGATGACCTTCCATTAAAGAGTCGTGATAACAAGAGATTACTTTTTTCTGTAAATCTGTGCTGGGTAGGTATAATCGTTCTTGGAAATACAATAAGTTGTCCTTTACTGCAAAGTCCTTTCCCTGCAGATGCCAATTCTGTATGTCTGCTGGAGTTACAAGTTGCCTGGCTATATCCTTAACTTCCTCTATGGATTCTGTGGCGATTACACCCAGAATTCTTTGTTCGGGAATGATTGGTACAGGTTTAGGGTTGACCAAGTGTTCTTCCACTCCCATCCGAGAAAGGGCATCGGCTTTACCGTTCTTTGTACCAGGTCGATAGGTAATTATGAAGTCAAACTCGGCAAAGAATAATGCCCAACGGAGTTGTCTAGAGGATTGGGCTTTTGCGGTCTTCAAATATTGCAGGTTTCGGTGATCCGTAATCACAGTAACGGTGTGTCGGGCCCCCAGCAGATAATGCCGCCAAGCCTTAAAGGCAGACTTGATAGCCAGAAGTTCCTTGTCAGTAATCGTGTAATTGATTTCAGGAGGCGAGAATTTGCGGGACCAAAATGCCACGGGATGCAACTGATTGGTTACCGGGTCCTTTTGTGATAGAACTGCCCCCATGGCAAGGCTTGAAGCATCAGTTTCCACGATGTAGGGGAGTTCGGGGCGAGGGTGTTTTAAGATTGGTGCAGAGATAAATTTAGTCTTCAAATCCTGGAAAGCTTGTTCCGCCTCGGTAGACCATTCAAAACGTTTGTTTTTCTTTAACAAGGCAGTGATGGGCTGGACTATTCGAGAGAATTCGGGGATAAACCTGCGGTAAAAGTTAGCAAAGCCTAACATGCTTTGCACACCTTTTACGGAGGATGGTGATGGCCATTTGAGAACTGCATCGACCTTCTTTGAATCCATACGCACTCCGCCAGGTGATAATATGAATCCCAAGAATTCAACTTCAGTCACGTTGAAAACACATTTTTCCAACTTAGCGAAAAGTTTGCGTTGACGCAATCTTTCGAGGACCATTTTCACGTGTTTCCGATGTTCAGATTCCGATGAAGAATAAACGAGGATGTCGTCAATGTAAACAACAACACATACATCTATGAGCTCTCTGAGGACATCGTTCATAAAATATTGAAAGGCGGCCGGGGCATTGCAAAGTCCGAAGGGCATGACCTGATATTCAAATAGCCCATACTTGGTGCGGAAGGCCGTCTTCCATTCATCGCCCTCTTTTACTCGTACCAAGTGGTAAGCTCCTCTAAGATCCAGCTTTGTATATATGCATGCTTTTCTGACTTGGTCCAGGAGTTCAGGGATCAAAGGTAACGGATATCTATTCTTAACGGTGATCTGGTTCAGGAAGCGATAATCGATACAAGTTCTAAGGTCTCCTTACTTTTTTGGAACGAAGAACAAAGCTGAAGAAGCAGGGGACTTGGAAGGACGAATAAACCCATTTGCCAGGTATTGATCCAGGTATTGTCGAAGGTGAAGGTTCTCAGGCTCGGTGAGGGCATAAATTCTACTACAAGGAGGAGTAGATCCAGGTATCAGGTCTATCTGGCAGTCATAAGACCTATGAGGAGGTAGAGAGTTAGCCTGATCCTTCCGGAAAACATCTTGGTATTCTAGGTATTCGGGAGGTAACTGGGGAGTCTCTGAAGAAATTGCGGCCAGTGCAACACCAGGTGGAGGGTGACAAGTAGAGACACATTCTGGAAACTGGACCGTTCTTGCTCGCCAATCGATCAGAGGATTGTGTTTCTCTAACCAAGGTATTCCTAGAATAATCTGAAACTGAGGGGCCTTGATCACATCGAACACGATCTTCTCATGGTGTCCATCTTGACTTACTAGCGTCACCTCTTGAGTGGTATGCGTTACTGGCCCGGAGGCTATCTCCGTACCATCCACCGTAGTAATGACGTCCTTTACAGCCTTGGGACAAAGAGTTAGATTCATCCTCAAAACCATTTCATGATCCACATAATTGCCGATGGCACCGCTGTCGACGTAAGCTTCAATTGCATGTAATCGATCCGGATTATCAGGGCTAATGAGGACCATAGGTATCACGAAATGCGAGGTCACGGAACTGGTTTTCACGCTCGGCAAGAGGACCTCTATTCTTGTCGGGCGAGGTCGTTTCCCTGCTCAGAGTTTGTAACTTTGGTAACTGCAGCTCCTACTGCCTTCTTGGCAGGTTTCACCGGACAGTCTCGAAGAAAGTGCCCTGAGTTTCCGCAATATAGGCATAATTGCAACTGTTTCCTCCTTTCCCGCTCCCTTTGTGTTAGAGGACCTTTCAGACCCCCTATTTGCATGGGTTCCCCGGAGTCTACTCCCTTGGAAGGAGTTGGCGGTTTGGAAAATACTCGAGCATCAAACTTGGAACGATCGGCCTTCCTGTTCTGCAGCCTGTGATCTATTTGAACGACCAAGTCTATATAATCCGAACAGTCTTGTGGGGGATTCACTACTTGGGCTAAAACGTCTTTGAGCTCTCCACGTAGACCTCTATAAAACAGCGTAATCCTTTTGTCCTCAGGCCATTGAGTTTCCACTATTAGTCTATTGAAAGATGCAATATAAGCCAAAAGGTCTTGATTACCCTGTCGCAACGAAAGAAGCTCATTGTCCAAGGCCTGCCCCTGTGAATGTCTTGCGAACAGTTTTTCCATACTAAGCTGAAAGGCTTGAAAATCATGGAGAACCGGATCATCTTGATTAACTAGAGGGATCGACCAGTCTGCCGCATTGCCACTAAGGTACGAAAGTACAAAAGCTACTTTTGCTTGATCAGTTGGAAAGGCTGCTGGCCGGCATAAGAAGTGCAACCGGCACTGATTGATAAATACTGCAAACCTCTTTGGGTCACCAGAAAATCGTTCGGGCGGAGCCAGAGGTACATTCCCAGGTAGGTTGATCTGCACTGGATTCATAGAGGATGTTGAAGGAAGATTTGCCCCTGATGCGGGTAACGGGGTCTGTCCGGCTTGTGACTGTAGCACTTGTCTAGCAAGATTGTCTGTTCTCTCCTTGGAAATAATTAGTTCCCTTCTTAGAGCATTCGTTTCCTGACGAGCTGCATGCACTTCTGCCCTTAGTTCCCCAAGTAACCGGGCTAGGGGGTCAGTATCCGAGGTTTCCATAGCGCCTGGGCGAGAGTTTTGCGGTAGGCTTTGCGTTCTGTAACGCTCACCTGATTCTCGCAGAGGCGCCGGTCTTGACTGGGCGACTACCGTATCTTCAAAGGTGATGTGTAGCACCCGGTTGGCTCTTTGGGCTGGACCTCTGTGCACTGTATGCCTGACGTGTAGAGTAAGATGTCTGCAGATAGAAAATATGGGGTTAATGAACTGGGGTTATTGGGGTGTCCCTATCTCTTTCCTCTTCTCCTCTCCTGTAGACCCCCAAAGGTTAACGCTCTCACCTTAGGTAAGTGAATGCCGAGCTCTCCATCTGCCTCGGGGCAGGGTGCTGTAACCAGTTTCTTCACTGGATAGGTAGCGCAGGCCTCTTGACTTCAGAGGACTGCTGTCCGTCGTTTACTGCACGAACGGTAAGTTTCGAGTCATTCAAATGTCTTTAAAGTCTTTAGTAATGATGTCTCTTGTTTTGCAGGGTTCCGGCGATGGCGGATGACGGGCTGAAGTGAGTTGAAGATGGAGCCCGTGTGATGAATAGAAGCGCCTGGAAGCACGTAAGTAAGCGTTTGTTGCCTGCTTCACTATGCGCTCTAACTGTCTTTTTATTTTGCAGGTACGAGTTCGGAGCGGCTGCAGGGTGCCGGAATACCCACTGGATTAGATGTGGAAAGGAGTAATGGCACGTGAGTATTAAAGTTCCCCAATGTCTTTAAACGCACCTTGTTTTGTCTTTCAGATGCCGGGATGCAGTGTGAAGACCTCCGGAGCGCGCAAAGAGTAGGTAAGCCTTTGCCTTTCAGATGCCGGAATGCTAACCTGTTCTTTCTTGTCTTTATAGGTGTTGCTGAAGACTGGATTCAGGATGGTAAGCCTTTGCCTTTCAGATGCCGGAATGCTAACCTGTTCTTTCTTGTCTTTATAGGTGTTGCTGAAGACTGGATTCAGGATGGGTAAGCCTTTGCCTTTCAGATGCCGGAATGCTAACCTGTTCTTTCTTGTCTTTATAGGTGTTGCTGAAGACTGGATTTAGGATGGTAAGCCTTTTTCCTTAGGCCCAGGACCGGATGCAGAAGACACGATGAGCGTTCTGCTGCAGAGGTTGCAGAATAACGCAAAGCAAGATTCATCCACCGGGTGTGGTTTAAATAGCCTCCTGTAGTGCTTAGGTGTCTCCTTCCACAGCCACGCCTAAGTAAGAAAAGAGTTCCTGGTAAGAAAAGAGTTCCTGCCTTCCAGAAGAGTTCCAGTGTTCTGAATCTAGGGAGTGGCTCCAGCCCCACCCAACAGGAAAAGTAGTTCCAAACAGAAGAGGATCAGAGGCTCAACTGGCAGGCAAGTAAGCAGCATGGTCTGCTGAAGGTAAGTCCACCCAAGCATTATGAGCCCGGCGCTTCCAGCGCTGGGACTGGGCATATTTATGAGCCTGGTGCCACTGGCGCCAGGACTGGGTCCAAAAGGTCCCAATTGGGACTGGTTGGCACTCAGAACCTGGGTTATGGATCTGCTTCCAAGGGAGTTGGGAAAACCCTGACCTTTTGGAAGCAGAGATCATGACAGGCTCCAGTACATTGGAGCACTGCTCGACACGTCCCTGGGGCAGTGTTTTCCTCCCCAGGTGAGGGCTCATCACATTCAGCAGATGGTGCACAAGTTTCAGCTTGCCCAGAGTCTCCCAGCGTTCGAGTTCTTGAGATTGCTCGGCTTCATGGCATCCTGCATTCTTCTGGTGCCAGAGACCAGGTTGCGGATGAGATCTTTGCAATGGGCACTCAAGCTCCAGTGGTCTCAGTCCTCCGGCAGGATGTCGGACCCTGTTCAGGTGCCGTCCTCGCTTGCCCAGGACCTTCTGTGGTGGGCCGACGAGGGCAATCTGATGAGGGGGGCTCCATTTTGGCTACCCTGGCCAGAGGTGACGATCGTGACGGACGCATCCCTCAGGGGATGGGGAGCTCATGCCAACGAGTTGACAGTCAGCGGTCGTTGATCTCCGTCGGAGTCCAGACTCCATATCAATCTGTTGGAGCTGTGGGCCGTCAGGCTAGCCCTGAAGGGCTTTTCTGCCGACTCTGCGAGGAAAGAATGTCCTGATCCTGACGGACAACACGGTGGCCATGCACTACCTCAACAAAAAGGGGGAGGGGGCGGGGTCACTTCCTCTGTGCAGGGAGGCGATGCAGCTCTGGTTCTGTGCAATCCAGCAGGAAGTTTCGATCTCGGCAGTTCATCTGGCCGGAGACGAAAACGAGACGGTGGACGCTCTGAACAGGCAGAGCGTGATCTCTCACGAGTGGGAGTTGGCCCAGGAGATTCTCCTGGAGATCTTCGCCCTTTGGGGGACCCCTCAAGTGGATCTCTTCGCCTCCAGTGCCAACCGGAAGTGCGAGGGGTTCTGCTCGCGGGAATTTCCTCCAAAAGGAGCCTTAGGAGACGCGTTTGTGGTGGAGTGGTCATTCCCACTGCTGTACGCGTTTCCTCCAGTCCCCGTCATCCCACAAGTACTGCGGAGGTTACGGAGGTTTGGTTCCCGGATGATCGTTTTCCAGATGATCCTCATTGCTCCGGCGTGGGCCCGGAGGACGTGGTACCCGGACCTTCTCGACTTCTCGACGATCTGCTCTCACGGGAGGGGGGTCAGGTTCTCCATCCAGAGGTCAGATCCCTCAACCTTCACGCTTGGCTTCTGAAAGGTTGAGGTATAAGGATTGGGACCTCCCTGAAGACGTAATGGAGGTGTTGCTTTCGGCAAGAAGGCCAGCAACAAAATCTTTATACCGCTGCCGTTGGAACAGATTTTGCAGCTGGTGTAGGGATAAGAATATCGATCCCTTTTCATGTGGTACACCAATGGTTTTGTCCTTCCTACTTTATTTAGCGAATTCAGGCCTTCAAGTTGGCACCATCAAGGGCTATCTCGCAGCGCTATCCATCTTTAAGCGCACTGCGGAAGAACCATCCTATTTCAAGTTACCCTTGGTAATACAGTTTCTAAAGGGGTTAACTAACATTTATCCCCCAAGACCATTCCAGGTTCCCCTATGGGATTTAAATTTAGTCCTAACTTTCCTGATGGGCACAACTTTCGAACCACTCCACTCTTGCTCGTTAAGGTTTCTTACCCTTAAGACTGTTTTATTAGTAGCACTTACATCTGCTAGAAGGGTGAGCGAGTTACAAGCTCTTTCTTGTAAACCCCCTCATACAATCTTTCACAAAGACAAAGTTGTTCTGCAAGTGAAGCCTAATTTCCTCCCAAAGGTGGTTTCTGAATTTCATATCACACAGAAGATTACCCTTCCATCTTTCTATCCTCCTCCCCATCCGGGGAAAGAGGAAGAGAGGTTACACAGGCTGGACCCAAGAAGGGCTTTAAGTTTTTACATTAGTAGACTGGCTAGGATAAGACAAGCAGAGCAGCTGTTTGTAGGCTACGCAGGTCACAAGCTGGGGTTACCAAAAACTAAGCAGACCATTTCCAGATGGATCATTTTAGCCATTTTGGAATGTTATAAACTGGCAGGAAAAGAGCCCCCTCAAAATCTTAGGGCTCATTCGACCAGAGGTATCGCAGCTTCATCGGCCCTCAAAAGAGGAGTGCCGGTTAGAGACATATGTGCGGCTGCCACATGGTCGTCCGTCCATACCTTTACACGGTTTTACAACTTGGATTCCTCCTCCAGTCAAGAGACTAGGTTCGGAACGGCAGTATTGCACTCTATTCATCAATAAGAGGAAGCATGAAGTCAGTACTCCCACCTCCAATAACAGAATACTGCTATGGGAGCCTATCTAAGATAAGGAATACGTTGGAGGACACAATCCCTTCGAAGAACAAGTTACTTCTTACCTTGTAACGTTCTTTCGATGGGATGTTCCTCCGACATATTCCTTATCGACCCTCCCATCCATCCCCGCAGTACTACTTCCCTTGTTGTTGCAGTTTACGCTCCTTCAGGGTGATTAGTCTAGTCCAGAAAGAATTATTGTGGGCTACAAAACGGAACTGAGCAACGGACGCTGCATGCGGCCTTTATAGGCAGGATGACGTCGACGTCGATACGGCGGCTGTCGAGGGACATCGACTCGGTGGACGTCGACGCGCAGCGCCCTCTAGAGAGAAAAAATTTCCGAGGCCAGCAAAGCTGGAAAGAGATATCTAAGATAAGGAATACGTCGGAGGAACATCCCATCTAAAGAACGTTACAAGGTAAGAAGTAACTTGTTCTTCTTGTTAATTAGTCATTCTTTACAATGCCTCCTTGTCGAGCTCAGGCATCGCCAACCAGTCCCTGTGGCTGTTGGGCATCTTCTTTGTGGTGTCTACAACCGGCCATTGGAAAATTCACTCATGCGTATAGTGATCACTCTCTGTTCAATCAGAAATACAAAATGTCATAAGATTCCTGAAGGATAAACTGTCCACAACACAGTAATCAATGACTTGAGGAACAGAATCACCGGTCTTGTATGCTGAGGAATGCACCTGGAAAATCCTCAGGCAGAACCCAGAATATTGCCACTGGAGTCTTCCCTTCCCCCTTGCACACTCCCTTGTGCACCCTCTCCTTAAGAAACCCTCTGCCGACACATCCTGCCCGACTAACTATCGCCCAATCTCCATCACTCCTTTCCTGGGCAAACTCTTGGAAAAGCTGGCCATTTCCCAGCTCAATTTCCACACGGAATCTGTTTGCTCTCTCCATGATCATCAGTCTGTCTTCAGAGCTGCCAGAATCACAGAAACTGCTCGCCTGAATATCTGGGAAGACCTGCTCTCCAACCTTGATTCCAACACCCCCTGTGTCTTCATCTTATTTTATCTCTCTTCTGCCTTTGACACGGTCAACCATGCCATCCTGCTCAACCATCTCAGTGATAACCTGGGGATCACTGGTCACTGGTCAGGCTCTGGCGTGGCTGAATTCTTTCCTCTCTGATCGACCCTCACAGGTTCAACTTGAGTCCTTATTCTCCTCTATCTCCACCTGTGGTGTTCCACAGGGGTCTAACCTCTCTCCCTGGCTGTTCAACCAATACCTGGCACTTCTTGCCCACCGCATTGCCACGCTCTGCCCCAACTTCCAGTGCTATGCCGATGACACCCAGCTAATTTTCAGGCTACCCTCAGCCATCTCTTCTCCCTCCCTCATCTCTGACTGTCTTTCCGCCATCCAGGAGTGGTGTGCCGCCAATGATCTCTGCCTTAATGCCAGTAAGACCGAGATTCTCCTCATCGGCACACCCGCTCCCTTCTTACCTGTCACTCTCTGGCCGACCTCTCTTGGCCCTTTCCTGCTCCCACCTGTGAGGCTAAAAACCTCGGGGTCATCTTCGACTCCACACTCTCCTTCTCTCCCCACATCTCCGACGTCTCTAAGAAGTCACACTACCATCTGCACCTCCTCAGAGGTATTCTTCCTTTCCTCTCCTCCCCCCAGAAGCTCACTGTCTCCAGGGCTCTGGTTCTCTCTAGGGTGGACTATTGAAACAGCCCCTTTCTAAATCTCCTGCTTCTACTCTCCGCCCTCTGCTACTCATCCAGAACAGGACTCCGAGACTTGTCCTTGGCCTCGAGCCCAGGGATCGTATCTCTGCAGGACTGAAATCTCTGCACTGGCTCCCACTGGCTGTAAGGATTAAGTTCAAAACCCTCTGCATTGTCCACAAGGCCTTCTTGGGCCTGGGGCCTCAATAACTTCAACTCTCTCTTCTTAAATATCTTGCTTCTCAAGCTCTTCGCTCATCCGCCTCCAACTCCCTCAGGGTCAGTCGTTTCTCCAAGCAACGAGTTGGCGGTAGGTCTCTTTCTTCGGCTGGGGCCTCCCTCTGGAATAGCCTCCCTGCCTCGCTGAAACTTGAGGATAATCATCTGCGGTTCCGGAAGCACCTCAAAACCTTTCTCTTTGCCTCTGCATTTTCTCCTCCTCTCCCCTGCTGACTTTCTGGCTAAAACCAAATCTGCACTGGTTACCTGGCCACCCTCTGATCTCGGGCCCAGGTCCCCTCCCCGCCAGTCACACACCTGCACTGCCTTCCTGGCAACCCCTGCACTGGAGACTGTTTTTTTTTCTGTCTCCCTACAGTCCCACTTCCAGCACTTGACACCTGTTTGTCAGCACTTAACCTTGCACTTGACACCTATTGGCCATACTTTTACCTATTGTTATTTATTCTTTATCCCATGTACTGCACTGTCCCCTCCTCCTTCCCCTTGCACTCTCACCCGTCCCCGTGTCCTTTGCACTTGCGCGATCTGAATGCCACCTGGCCTAGTAAGATCGCTGTCTGTCTTCCTTCTGTTCCCCCCCCTTGCCTCGTCGCGCCTTGAAACACTTGTGTATAGGCGCGTTATAAATGCCATATCATATCATACCTGAAAATCAGTGTCCCATTTGCGATCAGTTTGACTGTCCAAACATTTGCACTACATTATTTAAATATGTTTTGCTCGAGAACATGAAGCCACTTAATGTCAAATTAAATAAAAGGCCTTGCAAATTTAGTTTACTAGAATTGCACGTGTCTATACAACTGTTAAGTACTGCAAATTAAAATGTTCTTAAAACAGTCTTAAGTTTATTACATTTCTAATTTATGTTGCAGTCACTTTTCTGCCAACTGAGAACTGATGTTCCATCGAAGAATGGAAGTTGCTCATCATTTCATTCGATCTGCAAATTTTGCTTATTGCGCACAAAAGATTGGGGACCCCTGGATTAGAACATTTAACTTCTTATCAAATGGAGAGGGAAGCCCAGACTGAGGATATTTTTTAATTTTCCAAAAGTATTTCATATTAAAGCTGTGCAGACCATCGGCAAGAACTGTGAGACTGAGAATCAGTCAAACACAAGTGGGCCAGGCAGAAGCCTCCCTTTTCTTTTTAGTTGGGTATTTTGCTATGGTTATAGGGCCGGTTAGGTACTTAAGATTTAGACAGAAGACTTTTTGTTTGGACTTGGCATGCACCCATAATTTTACTTTAGTTAGGCAGGGAACTTCCTTCATAGCGATCAGGTAAGTTAGGAGTTTTCTTTTAATTTAAATAAAGCTCTTGTTGAACAAAGTTGTCCGACTCCTTCTTCTGGTTCACCACATAGCCCATCATTCTGGGTTGCTTTCATGGTCTGATTAGATAACCCATTAGGGCCAACTTTTTAAATCAAGTACAGAATATCTTTGTATTCGAGCTTGGGGATCCACTGTGTCGCCAGAGCAACACATCCTTCTTTATAGTCATTGTGCCCCGGTATATGTTTGTCTACTACATGAAAATACTGTACCCACCTATCCTATATAACAGGATTTATTTGAATCTCTAACTGATTGTATCCCGTATTGTTAATAACTGTTCAAATGTTCTCATCTTGTTTAGTTGAGATAACAGCTACCATTGCTTCTGAGTCATGCTATCACATCAAATGCCGACGTTGGAACAGACACTTTTAATATTTTTTTTGACATTTGTTCACCATTAAAAATGTGTTTTTTGACTCTCAATGCTGACTCTCAATGCTAGATTTAATATGTCTCATCTCCCATATGTTCTCTTTTCTTTGATTTGGCCTCAATGTCAAAAACATGCCTACGCGCACATCTAGTGTTCTTATTTCCAGAGTGCATGCTGCCTAGATTTTCCTTAAGGAAGTTGGTATTTAGCAATATAGAAAGGCTCACATTTATTTCTGCTGTATCCAGCCCCATGAGTGCACCATTTATTGTTGTATTAAATGTTCCTATGTTCCTATGTTAAAGTTACATGTGATTCTATTGCGAGCAACCCTCATTGTAAGGTCAATCAGATCAGGGCTACCAGGATGTCCCACAGCTAAGGAGAACTCTGCAGAAGTTATGATCACTGGGTTCTGAAGGTAGAATAAAGCTAGGGCAGCTATGGAACAAACAAGAAAGAGCTCACACACATATAATTCATGTTGAATAAGGCCCCTGATGTTACATAGCAGCAGCTTCAAATCTGCTGTCACATTTCTATTCAGTTTAAGAAGATCTCATCTCCTTAAAAATGCAGACCAGGCAAGACTATTAGATTTACTAAACATTGCTCCACTAGATAACGCCTCCTATTTTTCAGTATATATATTTGGGCAGGTAGAATTGAAGTCACCAGCGAGCAAGTCTAGTCCTGTGTTAGTTACCATGTGCCACTCTTCCAGCATATTAGGGAGCTCATCTAGAATAAACTACCAATGTTGCATTTAACAGAAGTAAGAACAACAGAATCCAGCTCAAATCTATATCTTTAGACAAAAAGCCGTATTTCGATACCATAGACCTCCCTATGGAAAGTCCCAGGGAATTTCTTATAGCTATTAACAGCCACCTGACGGACAACCCAAGACACCCCTGACCGCAGGCTGAAAAGACATGCTATCCATCTAAATGAACAGGTGTTAGAAGCCATGTTTCCGATAAAATAATGATGGAATATTCACGTAATTACTCACATAACTTATCATTCATGCTCAATTGTCTGTGGCCTCTCATATTTAATGAGACAACTTTTAGGGGCTTCACAAGGCTAAAGGGCAGGCTTATCACATGAAGCTTGTCTAATTGGATTTAACAGAGCTCCCGGAAGCCATGAGTAGTCTGAACTATTAACGTGCAGAGGGTTGTTTATAGTAACAACCCTTCCTCCAGCAATACCCCCACCAATTATGGGGCATGTGATTGACAGACCTTCCCCTCCACCAGGCCTAAAACTCCTGCTTGTTCCCGGTGAGACAGGTACTGTATGATATTTATAATTTTTCTATATAGGGGTTATATCATATCCCACAGATCTGACATTTATTTTCTTCTGATTCCCAACAGCATATCACAAATAATTGTGGGTGGGATCCCCAAGGAGACCAAGTCGAAACGATTGTCGTCAAGATATTCAACCCATTCAATATCCCACAATGTGTATATTGTAAAACATGGCCAGCACAATCAATCTATTTAACCGTGATTTAAAGTGATCTTGCAACATAAATTCCATTGCCACGCTTTGGTAGTCCCTTTGGATGGTTTGAGTCTTTTGATTAAATAAACAAGGAATAGATTCAATACCATTCTTACAAGTAGAATTTGCATGCAAATACCGGGATTGGATGCCATTAGCTCTCAGTATATCCTCCTTATTTGAACTGGTAATGTTTTGACTTGTCTCTAACACCCTTAGCTTTCGGTGAAATAGTGTTCTCTATATGCGAAGGCCGAGGTTGAGTAGTGATCACTAATGTTTCCTCCTTTTCATTTGTACTGATGGGGTTAAGTGATGGCACAGATACGTGGGTGCCCTTATCCTTCATGTCATGGAACTCCAACAAACTATTGTCTTGCACAATATTTGCTGCATAGTCATCTTCCACGGCTCCTGGAAGAGATGGCATCTACCTTTTACTTTTTAAAATTTCTGTTTGTGCTTCTTACAGTTTGTGATTTGTGTCTGTATAAGTGGTTTATAAGCAGTCGAGTTATCTCGAGCTTCCTGTATAGACAAAGCATCGCAAGAACTTCCTCTGGGTTTTCCAATTTAAATTTCCCTTTGCCTGATTTTTGGGTTTGTTTTTTTGTATAGGTTTAGCAATTACCGTGGCGATCTTGTGCCAACTTTGAACTTGCATAAGTCCTCACTGGTGTCAGCCCTATTATCTACTTCCATATGTAATGTGTTATGACTCCTATGGATCCCTCACTAAAACCCTGCCTAATGTTTCTTCACAGGTGGCCAGGGAAAGGCAGACTCTTCCTGTTCCTGACCCTGGGGACGGTGTAGTGGGGGAGGATCACCTGGGAGGAGATAAGGCCCGGGTGGTGAGGAGATTCCATGGAATGAGACACAGTATTTATCCTTAAGAAGGGACAATCTTTCCAAGTTACCAAAGCATGTAATTGCTTATTGTCATTATGATGTATCAGCACTGCATAGTAAATCTGTGGAGTGCGGCACAGTTGATATAAGGTCTGTAAAAACCCCAAGAAAGGAAACACCATTTAAACCTTCTAAGGGTAAAAATTCCCTGTACTCTCAAAGGTGCAGTGAAAAGGAATCTATGAATGTTATCTTAAGTAGACTGCCCCGCCCCTCTTTTCCAATGAATTCTGATATTTCTTTTTATTTTTTTTATTTCTCAAGCATGGGGTCTGGCATGGATTCACATGCTCATGAATATTCCCCGTCGTCAGGCCGGGAATCCTCGGTATAGAAAAAATCAGTATCAGTTTCGTTTCTGATCTGTCTTTCTCAGTAGTAACCAATCACTGGTCTCTGGGTCATACTGCCCCCAGCCAATGACTGCCCTCTCCCTAAGCCCCGCCCCTGGCAGCCATCCTCAGATTTTTACCGCACGTTCAAGTGTTGGGAGTCCTCGTGCTTAGTTTTCGAGCTTTTGCTGCGTTTTCGCACTTTTTTCAGGAGATTTTCTAATTTTTTCGGTTAAAAGAGCCTCAAGCTCCACCGTTTCTACCTCCGATCAACGGGGATCCGTTTCGGAGTTTTCTACGTCCCTCAAGGGTGAAGATTTCGTCGAGTTACGCTTTTGGAGGATTCCAGAAGTTCCGAGGCCTACCCCGGACATGGCCCAGGAGAAAGGGTGCTCGACGCCCGGGAAGCTATTCAGGACCTGCCCTGGATGTCAGCTTCAGAACGTTTTCAAGGAGGACGAGCATTCGTTATGCCTCTACTGTCTCCATGAGGACAAGACGCACAAGGAGAAGGACTGCGCGTTTTGTGGAAACATGTCGGAGCGGACCATGAAGGATCGCCACCTCCGTCTCGCCAACTGGCTGGAAGGTAAGAGCCCGCCAGGCGAGAAGAAGAAGAAGTCCGAGCGGTCTTCTAAGTCCTGTGAGGGTGCTCCGGCGACGGGGGCCCAACAAAAGGCTAAGCACCGCGAGTCCACGGGCACCGGGAGTGCCGAACGGTCGGGCTCCTTAGCTGCCAGGCAGGGCGCACCCTCCCCGGCGCCATCGACCACGAGCCAACGCTCTGGCTCGGGTAAGAGGAAGTCCGAGGACCTGGCGAAGCTTCTGGAGAGGCCCTGGTCGATCTCGAAGACTCCGGCAGAGGGGGAGCGAGGCTCAGACCCTCCCCCGAAGGTGAAGGCCCCAGGCGTACAGAAGGTGACGTTGGCCGTGATTCACCCTGCTAGAACCTCGATTGAGGATGTCGCCGCGGCCCTGGCTCAGCCTGTGGAGACTACACCAGTGGAGGCGCCCTCAGGTACCAGAGTCTCCCTGCCACCGCGGAGGGAGTCTTCTTTCAGGCCCATCGAGAAGACCCCCACGAAGTCCTCATTGGAAAGGGGGGGAGGGGGTGGTGGCCGTCGTGGATACGGACACGACCTCTGAAGAGGAGCTCATCCAATTCGTGGAGGAGACCCAGCCAATCGGGAGGGATCCCGACGAGGGCGACGACGAGGGCGTCGGTGACGCAGTCGAGGCTCCTCAAGAGCGCTCTCTCCCGTCGTTTCCTGCGCCGCAGGACACCTCGGCGCCCATTTTGTCAGCCATCCAGTCCTTATGCTCGGAGATAAGGACTAGGTTGCCCCTTCCCCCAACGGAGGAGCCTGAGCCAGTCCCGACGGAGGATCCGGAGCCAGGACCTTCAGGGAGCCCACCGCTTAAGAGGAGGAGGACGCGCATCCTATGCCTCCTCTCCCACCTCTGCGGCCTTCTCTGCCTTCCCCCCGGTCCACTACCCACGGGGATGATACAGGCATAGACACGACTATGACTGGTACGGATGACGACGGAAGCGACGACGGGACGTGTCCCCCGTCGCCCCCTGCCTGGGCGTCCCCGCCCGACGAGATTGGATCCTTCCATGCAATGATCTCCAGGGCATCCGAGCTCTTCCAGCTCTGCCCCGAGGAAAAGAAGGAGGGGTTCCTTTACCAGCGGCACGAGGCTAAAAGGAAGACGGTCCTCGCCGTACCGCTTCTTGATGACATCTGGGATGAGGGGCTCGCCCTCCTCAAGAACCCTGCCACGGCTCCTGCGAAGAGGGACCGGTACGAGAAGAAGTACCGGGTCCCCAACGCTGCCCCCTTGTGCCTTAGGGTGCAACCTACCCCGGACTTGGTCGTTTCGGCGGCGGCCAAGAAGAAAGCGGGGGGGGGGCATCGACCTCGACTTCAACCTCCCCTCCGGGCGGCGAGGGTAGGAAACTAGATGCGATGGGACGACGGGTCATCTCATCTGCAGCGACGACCATCAAGGCGGCCAACGCCCTGGCCATCGTAGCCCGCTACGACAGGGAGTTGTGGTTCAAGATCGCCCCTCTGTTGGACTTCCTTCCGGATGCCAAGAGGGCTGAGGCCCTGGAAATCTTGCAGGAAGGTGAGATTGCCTCGGACCACGCCATTACGGTGGCTACGGACATCGCCGACACCGGCTTCCGTCAGTTGGGCAACGGCGTTTGCCTGAGACGACGAGGATGGCTCAGGGCGACGGATTTCCGCCTGGACGTTCAGACCAAGGTTTTGGACATGCCCTTCGATGGGAACAACCTTTTTGGCAAGGCGGTTGATGAATCCCTTCAGGCGATCAAGACGGACACGGAGACGGCCCGTGCACTGGGTGTGCTCCAACAGCGACGGCCGTCCTTTCGGAGCTCCGGAGGCAGACAGGGTGCCTCCAAGGGAGCCGGCAGCAGCTCCTCTACTTACCGTCAAGCGGCAAGGTCTTCGTCGCAGGAGGCCTACAGGGGACGCGGCAAGTCAGGTGGATCCCGCCGTCGTCGCCAAGGTGGTCAAGGAGGCAAAGCGGCCTCCAAGCAAGATTGAACCGTCCGTCGGGTCGGGCCCCCGCCGAAGCACCCCGGTGGGAGGCCGGCTGACGAAGTTCGTCGGCGTGTGGGAGTCCATCTCCACCGACCGTTGGGTGCTGGACGCCCTGGCCCTCGAGTTCCAGAAGAGGTGCCCCCGCATTCCTCCCGTGGCCAGGAAGGAAAATCACGTCCCTCAACTGCTGTTGGAAGTACGGGCGATGCTCAGGAAAGGTGCCATCAAGCTCGTCCCGAAGAGGCTTCGGGGCTCCGGAGTTTACTCAAGATACTTCCTCGTGAGGAAGAAGACGGGAGGATGGCGTCCCATTCTGGACCTGCGACGACTAAACAAATACATCAAGGCACAGAAGTTCCGGATGGTCACCCTCCAGCACGTGCTGGGACAGCTGGAGGAGGGCGATTTCCTGTCGTCGTTGGACTTGGAGGATGCTTACTTCCACATCCCTATTCTAAAGAGGCACCGAAAGTTCCTCAGGTTTTTGGTCAAAGGGCGGCACTACCAGTTCAAGGCCCTCCCGTTCGGATTAAAATCGGCGCCCAGGGTGTTCACCATGTGCCTAGCACCGGTGGCGACGCGGCTGCGCCTGCAGGGGATCCACGTCTACCCCTACCTGGACGACTGGCTCATACGGGCAAGGACAAGGGAGCTCGCCATGGAACACACTGCGGAGTCCGTCCAGCTGCTCACGGACTTGGGGTTCTCCATCAACTTTCCAAAATCCCACCTGGTCCCGTCGCAAGTCGCCCTGTTTCTGGGAGCACAACTCGACACAGTGGCGCGGCGGGCCTCACCGTCGGAGGAAAGGATAAGGACCATCCTGGGAAAGGTGCAGCGTCTACTGGCCACGGACGTGGCCAGAGTGAGGTCTATCAAGTCCCTCCTCGGAATGATGTCCTCCTGCATTTATCTGGTGCCCCATTGCAGACTTTGGATGCGGCCCTTGCAAGAATTCCTCGACGCCCACTGGATCCAGACGACGGGCAGCTTCGAGGACAGGATCTCACTCGACGAAACGTTCCATCAGGCGATCCGATGGTGGGGTGTCCGCGCTCATCTGACAGTGGGAACAGGCTTCCTAGCCCCGGCCCACCAGGTGACGGTGACGACGGATGCCTCCCTGGAAGGTTGGGGAGCGCACACCAGGGGTCTCCACGCGAGAGGCCTTTGGTGCTTGGAGGAGAAGACCCTCCACATCAACATCTTGGAGCTCCGCGCAGTGTTCTGGGCCCCCGGGTCCTTCCTTCCGTCCCTCAAGGGCAAGGTGGTGAGGATCTTCACCGACAACACCACCACGATGTTTTACATTCGGAAGCAGGGCGGAACCAGATCCCCTGCCCTGTCCAAGGAAGCCCAGGATCTGTGGCATTGGACCATCGCCCAAGGGATGTTTCTGGTACCCTTTCATCTGGCAGGGATAAAAAACACCATCGCCGACTCACTCAGCAGGGAGCTGCGCTCGTGCCACGAGTGGGAACTGCGCCAGGATCAAGTGGACCGACTCTTCCGACGATGGGGCGAACCCCAGATCGATCTCTTCGCGACAGCGGCAAACTCCAAGTGCCGGAGGTTCGCCAGCAGGTTTCCCCAACCGAGGAGCATGGGCGATGCTTTCTCGTTCCCCTGGGACGGCCTGTTCCTTTATGCTTTCCCGCCATTGCCGTTGCTACTCTGGCTCGTCAACCAGCTCAAGAGGTCCCGGTGCAGGATGATCCTCGTCGCACTGGCGTGGCCGAGGCAGATCTGTTTCCCGGACCTTCTGGACTTGTCAGCATCCACACCAGTCAAGCTGCCGACGGACGCGGATCTTCTCTCCAGAGAAGGAGGTGCCATTCTTCATCACGAACCAGAGTCGCTGAACTTGCAGGCCTGGCTCCTGCAGCACTAGAGTTTGGAGGATACGACATCCCGGCCGACTGCAGAGAGGTTCTTGCAAAGGCCAGGGCATCCTCAACTCTCAAGTGCTACGGACACAAATGGAAGAGGTTTTCTGTCTGGTGCCGGGCACAGAAGATTAACCCTCTGCGGATTACGGCCCCTCAAGTATTGCCATACCTACTGTCTTTGGCCAAGGCTGGCCTATCTCACGCTTCCATCAAGGTACATCTGGCTGCCGTCTCACGTTACACCAGAACTACAGGACGGGTGTCCTTGTGGTCTCATCGTCTGGTGAAGGAATTTATGAAAGGACTGTTCCGATCATTCCCGCCGGTGAAGGCCCCTGCCCCGGCGTGGGAGCTCAACGTGGTACTAACTAGGCTCATGGGGGCCCCATTCGAGCCTATGCATTCAGTGCCGTTGAAGTTTCTATCGTGGAAGACAGCATTCCTCGTGGCCATCACCTCTGCACGACGAGTGGGAGAGATCCAGGCCCTGTCTTGCAAGCCTCTATACTTGACTTTTCACGACACGAGGGTGGTGCTGAGGACGCACCCCTCCTTCATGCCCAAGGTGCCGTCAGACTTCCACCTCAACGAGCCCCAGGTGTTGCCAGTTTTCTTCCTGTCGCCTTCGTCGCCGGCTGAGAGGGCTCTGCACTCGCTAGATGTAGCTAGAGTGCTGAAGTTCTACGTGGACCGCACAAAGAGTTTCCAGAAGACATCACAGCTGTTTGTGAACTTTGGACCTGTGAAGCAAGGGAAGGCTCTCTCGAAGACTTCCATTTCCAGATGGCTCTCCGGCTGCATCATGCACTGTCACCGGTTGGCAAACCGACCGCTGCCCGGCCGTCTGAGAGCCCATTCGACCAGAGCGATCGCTGCTACTACGGCGTTCCTGTCTGGTGTGCCCCTGCTCGACATCTGCAGGGCTGCTACGTGGAGGTCGACGCACACCTTCACGAGATTCTACTGCATCGACCGGGATTCCAGGGAGGAGTCCAGAGTCGGCCAGGCAGTGCTGCGCAACCTGTTCGCCTAAGGTGAGCCTGGTGAGGAGGTAAGAGTTGCTTAATGTTGAGTTGTTGTATTGCTTGATATTGAGCCTTTTGCCACCTCCCGTGGTTGTGCATGTGTATGCTGCTATGTATTCTTATATTCATGAGCATGTGAATCCATGCCAGACCCCATGCTGGAGAAGGAACAAGTTACTTACCTGTAACTGTTGTTCTCCAGCATGGGTCTGGCATGGATTCACATGCGAACCCTCCCGCCTACCCCTCTGCGGCTCTTCACTTGGTCATACTGCCACTTCACGTGCTACCAAATCTGAGTTTGGCTGCCAGGGGCGGGGCGGGGCTTAGGGAGAGGGCAGTCATTGGCTGGGGGCAGTATGACCCAGAGACCAGTGATTGGTTACTACTGAGAAAGACAGATCAGAAACGAAACTGATAGATTTTTTTCTATACCGAGGATTCCCGGCCTGACGACGGGGAATATTCATGAGCATGTGAATCCATGCTAGACCCATGCTGGAGAACAACAGTTACAGGTAAGTAACTTGTTCCTTACGAGATTTAATCGCATTTGCAATTTTTACAAGATTGTGGTGCAAAGAAAGAGGTAAAGTTCGAGCAGCTCCACTAAAAAAAAAACCAAAAAAAAGTTGTCTTCCAAGTAATGTGTATGGTGGGGTCTAGAACACGGTGGAAGAGATGGTTGAAGTGGCCGTTTTGTCTGAAGAAAAGATCTGATATAAAGTTTTGGTCGTCGCTATTGCCCATGAAGTCCTCTCCATACCAATCAGGCGGGCCCACCAAAGGTCCTCATCGTGGATTTGTGTTGCAGCCAGGTGTTTTGTCAAGTATGATGGTCTAGAACTGCTTGTGCCACGGCATGTGGGTAGAAGCTGTCGTATTGATTCGGTCTCAGACGAAGTGCCGCAAAATCTGCAAGTGTTCGTGTTAGAAAGGCCTCTAATCTTCAGGATTTCGTTTCTGATATTTTATCCCTCAATGCCTGTAAGGGAAATAAATACATCCTTACAAATAAGAAGTTGCCAAAAAGCTCTACTGCTGGTGTTGAGGACTACAAGTCTCATAATCCCATAAGTACTGGGACGAGGAAGGGGGCTGAAGAGCAATGCAGCAGCAGTAGCCAGGCAATTAAGCCTGATTAACCTACACCTGAGGGAAGCTGAGAGGCTTAAACTTAAAAGGCCTCTTCATCGCAGGCCATTAGAACGAGCTGGAACTGTGGCTGGAGTGCATGCGGCAGTAGCGGAAGCGGAAGGAAGAATGCCCAGTATTGGCAATCCAGGCCGAAATAGTGGGAGAACCAAAGGGACGACAGGACTCTGATACAGCATATTTCACCTGCTTGTCCTCTGAGGGTCATGTTGCCCCAAACTCTGAAGGAAGACCGCCTTTCCTCCTGTGAACCTAATTGCAGAGATTACACAGCAGGAAACGTGTTGGAGACTGTGGCAGAAGTTGCTGTGTAGTCGTGGATCTCAGGAGCGAGAAGGGCTCCTTAATGACGTGGCCTGACCACAGACACCTTCAGCGAGAAAGGGTGTGGGCCCAAAGTGAAGCTAGAAGTCGCAGAAGTCTTGTAATACAGACATGAAGGATTGCTGAAGCCGGTGAGTCTAACCGAGCGTTCTGATTCCTTGTGCGAGCACTGCCGACCACAGTATCCAGAAAAGAAATACAATCACTCGCGTATGAACAAAGTGATGTTAAACCGGTAGTTGATAGTTTAACAATGGAATTTTTTAAATGTAGCACTCGCGTGTAAGCAGACCTTCTTTCACTTGCGCAAGGACGAAAAGCAGTGAAACGTTATTTGCTGAACTTAATCATGTGAAAACACATGAAAGGAATGGTTGCGTTCGCCTAATTATGATTCCAGGAGAAAGAGTGACCCCTGAATCAATTTTACGCAGAGAAACCAAATTGACAATTGAAGTTGAAAGTGTGAACAATAAAGTCAGCATTGCCCAAGCCAAGAATGACCAATGTGTTCCTCCAATTAAGATTTAAACCAGGATTTCCCAGAGCCAAAGAATGGTCTAAATGTGTCTGTGAGCCAAATAGAATATCAGCATTACTTAGGACAAGTGTGTGCAAGCATTAACTGAAGCCAAGAGAGTGACAACAAAGCTTCTGGGTAATTATTCTGGCTGACAGAATACAGAATGGTAAAGGTAAGGGTGGGGTAATTGTTATTTGAAGCAGATACAAAGTCAATAGGAAGAAGAGAGAAGTGTGTCCTAATGTCAATCTTAGGTTGACATGGTTGCAGATATACAAGAGTGGCAAAGAGGCTGCCCCTCTGGAAAGGGAGTATTCAGAGGAAGAGTGCTGTGCTTACTTGAAGGTGTGGAAGCACCATAAAGTGAATCTTGTCATATTTAAAACTGTAGCAGAGTTACAAAATACTGAAACTGTGCTTGTGTCACAAAGTACTGAAGTTGTGGTGAGGTATTTGGTTGTCAGTAAATTTGATACTTCAGTAGCACAATTGAAGGTGGAATACTATGAGAAAGAGGAGTAGACCCTAATGGTAAAATCTTGCAAATGTTGCTTGAAGCTGAGAGTTGATAACATGAAAGTAGCAGTGCTGTGAAGTCATTCTGACAAAGATACCAATCGTGCCTCCTAATATTATACAGAAAGACTTAAAAAGTGGCGATCAAGAACTGTGGTTCATTAACATTATCAGAAGTTGTGGTTATGTTAACCTAAAATAGAATACTACTTTGTGGACAGCTAGACTTTTGCAAAACATCTTGGCTGGAAATAACATCATGCTATTGGATGAAGTGAAATGTCTTTATTTCAGCCAGAAGAGAACCTTTTCTGTTGTTTGAAGTTTGTTTAACAGAACTTTACCTTTGATATTGAAGGAACCAAGAACTGATTAAAGACTGTGTTATAAACCCGGATCAGAATGTGTTGCAAACCCAGATTTCCTGGTTTCTTTTCTTGTTGAACATTGAAGTTGGAACCTGGGGAAGGAGTTCACCCAGGTTATCAAGAAAGTCAGAGAATCTCATTGTTGATGCTATTGTGAATTTCCATATATTTCTTTGTATATTTTATGTCTAAGTGTGAGGTCCAGATATCCTATGTTAGACTGTTTTCCTTTAGTTTTTATAGGCAGGGAAATCCTCGCCAGTGTAAAGACAGTAATGCGTTTGATGAATCCTGTGATTTATTTAAGATTGCATATTTTGAGAAATTATCCAAAAGTTGTCCGCTTAACTTTTCTGACCCCTCACAAATACCATAGTTAAAGGGTCACACCCTTCCTTAGAGGTATCCTCAAAGCTTTGCAAGGCCAATACCCTGTGTGTTGAATACCAGGGTATTGTCACTGCTCCAATGGGGGGCAGCCCCTTTCCATGAGGCTAGGGAGGTGAAGCTGCTACCCGTTAATTCCCTTGGGGGTGGTATTCAGCGTTTGGATCTCATGGGGAGGAAATCCTTCCATGGGACCAGTGATGACTATCCAGGGGGAACATGGTATATACCCCCTCCATGTCTGTCCCCTCACTTCCCTCACCCCACTCCATCCTCTATAGTTCCCCACAAGTCTATATAATTCTTATTATTATAATTGGTTATTTATACCGCGCTTAATACCCAGAGGTTTCTAAGTGCAGACCCAGGGATCAAACCTGTGTTGCTTTGCGTCGTCTTGCTTCCAATGTGAGCGCATTGCCCCTAAGCCATATATTTTTGTAGAGTATGAGACCCCTTCTACTCGGATCACACTGGGACGAGGAATTGTAAGAACTTCCCAGACTGAGTGCTTTTTACAACTGACACAAAGAAGATTAGGCAAGGAAGAAAAATCCCACTGCAGAACCAACATATGCAGTACAGTCAATCAGAGTCAAAGCAAAACATAACAAAGGAAGGACTGTGCGCTGCAGCAGATCGTCCCTGGAGCAATCGAGAGCTGGCTGGAGGCTTGCTGCAGAGAACAGGGAATGCTGACAGAGCCTCGCTGAACAAACGCTGTGTTTCCAGTTGTCTGGGCATGAGAATCAGAGGCCCTGGAGCAACCAGGAGCCAGACCTCGAGGTCGGAGCAAGAGATGCTAACCGAGAGGGACTAGACCTGGAAACACGATGCATTGACCGCAGGAAGGTGGACAGAAGCCCACAGCTGCAAAAAGGCAGTCCTGTGAAGCCGCCCGAGCAATGCAGTAACGCCACAAAATCTGTGACAACTTATAGTTGAACCCATTGTGGCAACCTTTGGTTAAACTATTCCAAGAGGGGAAAGCCCTTCTTAGTTGTAGTTAAACCCATAGATCTCATAGATATTTATCCCCATCACATCCTCATCACATTAAATAGAAGCCGTTACATTTGGTGTAATCTGACAAGTCAAAGGCAAAGACAGAGGTGAAGGAAAAGACAAGGAATTGTGCAGGGACTCTTTAAGATACTCTGAGATTGTGGGTAATCTGAAGGAAAGTGCCCCGGGAATAGATTCTACAGGAGCTTGGGCTTTAGCTTAGGGAATGGACATTGCATCTATGACAGTATGGCCTTTTTGAGTTCGCTCTTTGCTGAATTTCATTTATACCTCCTTCTGCTAGGGACCTTGTGAGTTGGTTCTCTGCCCCATAGATGTTCTTCCAAACCCTTAAACCGTATAGTAGAAAATTAAGGTGTCAAAACATCTTCATGCGTTCTGTGCTATCAACCCCTGAAAGGCCAACATTTTTAATGAAACACCATTGAACCCTATTTGCACCCTTCAATTAAGTTATTCAAAACACATAAATCATGATATAAAGTTAATTATTCAACTTTTGCTCGTAAATTTATTTTTATTTATTTAATTGTTAATTTATAACGCGCTTAATACCAGTGAATGGTTTCTAAGTGCAGGGATCAGGATTCGAACCTTTGTTGCACCACGTTGTCTTGCTTCCAGGACAAATATGTTGCGCCTGGGCTAGCTTGAGCACAATCTCTTCATTTGTGTCAGGCTTCCCCAGGACCCTCAGCTCTTTCACTTGTGCCTACCGGCAGAGGCGTACACTGTCTGTGCTTTGTCTGAGCTCCTCTGGGATCTGACTGATATGCTTGTCATCCCGGTAGCTCCTTGTTTCCTGGCCGTCTCCTCCTGACTTTTCTTCTGCTCTCTTTGGCATTACATAGATCTCACCCTTTAATTGTTGATCTGTACCCTGGCATTGGTTTATCTCTGGAGACATTTGTGAGGAGACGCTGGATAGTCTGTGGTAGTTAATAGTAGTATTTCTACAGCTGTGTGGCCTCGCTCCTTCCCAACACATCATATGGCTGGATAGCCATCTTTAGCAAAGACGGGAGTACACGCTTGGTTTGTTTGGATGCATTCTCGCAGCCTCCAGCTCCTTGGCTTTGCTCGCTCCATGGATCTTTGTTTCTGACTTATGAATGTTGGCATTGATCCCTTCTACATCTCTGTACAAGGGTCCTTCCTCACATCTGGATACTGTAGTACTGTATGCTTAGCAGTGCTCATGAACCTCATGTTATCGTTTGACACATTAGATGGATCTAATTTGTAGAGACAGCTTAGAAAGGTTGCAGAGGTATCTGAGCACATTCTAACATTGTTGCACTATTTGTTAGAGGACAGGTAATTTTTTAGTCTCGACTCTGAGTCGGCTGATGAAGACTACATTTCTTATCTGCAAACAAGAAGAAAACACTGGTGGAAGCCCTCATCTGAAAGAACCTAAACGTACCATAAGCGGGAAATCAATCTAGAAACGGTCTTCAACATCTTCATGACATAGGACTTTCTGGACCGTTTTGCTACACAAGACTATAATAATTTCAGGAGCTTATGTTCCAAGTAGTTGGGAAAGTGTGGCTCATTAGTGGATAAAATGATTTTAGAGTGGTGGTTGTTCTATCAACATCAAACAGTTCCACTCATTACATGTGTCCTGCTACTCATTAGGTGAGGAGGACATGCTATACCGATTTGCTTCAATGCAATATGTGCCCTCTCCTTATGAAGGGCTGCTGTAGCAGGATAAAACCTCCATCCAAATCCCTGTACTCTATCCCTTCATTTTTGGAAGTTGAACAGGTGAGGTATGAAGACTGCAACCATTTTCAAGTTGCTATTGTGTCCAGGTTGATTTTCAGAAAGGCTATGTATTCTAGTCAATGGAAAATCTTTTGTGCTTGGGTGTGAATCCAAATTAGTCACTCTAGCATGCCCAGTTCCTTTGGGTTTTGATTTTATAGTTTCCTTTAACAACAGTTTTTCTCAGGTGCACTATATACAAGTCCTAAGTAATCTTAACGTATTGTTAAACTGTGTAACTTGTTCATCCTTTTATGCATCTCCTGTTACTGGACTTTCATGGACTCCTCTCTTTCCTTCAACCCTCACGTTCATGGCATTGCCAAGAAGCCCAACTTTCAATTCTTCCTTCTCAAAGGAATTCTCCCTTTTCTCACATTCCCCCAGAAGCTCAATGTTACCAGAGCTCTGGTTCTCTCTAGGCTAGACTACTGCAATAGCCTTCTCTTGAATCTACCATCTTCCTCTCTATGACCCCGCCAGCTAATCCAGAATAGGGCAGCAAGACTAATCCTTGGCCTCAAGCCCATCTCTCCTGCCCTAAAAGCTATTCACTGGCTCTCGGTTGCTGCAAGGATCAAGTTCAAATCCCTCTGCATCATCCATAAGGCTGTCTGGGGCCAGGGATCACGCTATCTGCAACTTGCTCTTACTTTAGAGAGTAACACAGAGAGTTGGGAGAGTATTTATACTCTCCCTCTAGACCTCTACATTCCTTTGGTACCAACTCTCTGTGTGTCAATCGTTTCGCTAAACAGAGAGCCCGAGGCCGATTTCTACCCCTCTTATGGAACAGCCTCCCTCTTCCTCTTCATCTTGAGCTGGACCTTCGCAAATTCCAGAATCTCCTCAAGACTTTCCTTTTCACCTCCTCCTTCTTTTCTTCCCTCCTCTGCTAATCTCACTGTCGCTGTGATTGGTGACCAGGGTCCGTATGTGTCCTCAGGGCCCTGGCCTCCCACACCCAATCACCTTCAGCCTCTGCCTACACACATCACTTGCCTTGGCACTTACTGGACTTCGTCACTGTAAGCCTGCACTTACCCATTTATTTCTTACAGATGAATGTTCCCTAGCACTTCCTAAATTGAGCACTTGCAGCTGCTGCTCACTCACTCGCTCACTCGCAAGCACAGCACTCCAGCACTTACCTCCTGTATCCCTCTTTCCCTCTCCCTTCTCCTCTCTCTGCACTTGCACGCTGTGAATGCTCAAAAGGCCTTTTAGCTTTGTCTTTATCCTCCAGTGTATTCATTGTTTTCTATCCAATGTTCCCTCTCTGTTGCCCTTTGGGCGCTTTGAAACACAATTTATTTGTTATATAAGCACCCAACAAATGCACAATAAATAAATAAATACCTTGCCTGAGGCGGCCCGCAACCTGGGTCTTATAGTGAAAAATGGGGAAACCAAGCAGGCTGGGTGCCGTCCACTCGCAGCTTTATGCTGGACCTGGGTGTAGTATGGGGAAGATCCCATGACTACCCAGATCCCGCCACATGTGCGGGGCAGGTCATGGGCACATTGACAAGCTGTAGAGAAAGGCCTTTCAAGAGGTCCAGGTCTAAGTGACAGGGTAGGACTGGGACATCAAATAGGCCCTGTCACACAAAGAAAATGGCCCACCCCTCGCCTCAAAAAAGTGGCCCACCCCTCGCTTCATGACCCTTGACCTCTGATGACATCACCAGAAGTGATGTAATTTGACCCCACCCCAAAGCGACATCCCGGGAAGCGATGAAACACAGCCTTACACCAGACAAAACAGGAAGTGGCATCAAATAGCATTGTTCCTAAGTACACTAAATTACTGTAAATCCAAGCAGACATCCAAGGCCAAATTATATTGTATTTTATAGCACTTTTTAATAGAACAAATATGCATACAATATCACCCAACCTGTGTTGGTACTCATTTATCGACCTAAGAAGGAAGAAAGGATTTTTGAAAAATAAAAAAGAAATGTTTAAACATTTTATTTTATCAATTTGTTTTCTTTCAAAACCGGCCCAGGCATGGCTAGAAACCGGCCCCCACTCCCCAGGGACGATTTCGGCCCAGCCACGGGCCGAAAGGCAGAGGGTCCAATCCGACCCTGCTAAGTGAGATCCAAAGCTCTGGAGGGTTTTTTAAAATGGGACCCCCGTAATCATTCAACGAAGAATAATGTTGTGCATATTAGCGCTTGACAGCAAAGTGAAACTCCGTTCACCACTCCTGTGGCAATAATAGAAGGAAGGCACATTGGGGGGAAAAAAGCCTGCCAGCTATACTCACATGCCGGAATACAAACAGTACATGACAGATCCATGATAACGAACCAATCTCTTATAGGTTTTTCCACATTTACAATGAGAACCGCATTGTTCATTTTATACGTTTGATATATTTACATACAATAGGACTTGATATTAACTTGCAATAGATCTCCCGTGGCACGTCTCAAAGTTCACTATGCCAGAGGTCACTGGCCACTTCAGCACAAATGAGTGGAGTTCTCCTATTGGACATCAGTCAGGTAGCTACATCGAGTCATCTCATTACTTTTGCAAAGGATTATTGTCCTGCATATTGGGAGGAGCCACATACCTGTCATGCAATGTACATACTTCCTGGTCAGATGATTGCTTTTCTCTTTCCTCGTGCCTTTTTATGGATTTTTGGACTGGTGTGGGAGTCTCTATGGTTGATGAAAATGTGGGATGAGATATTAATTTGGTTTTCTGATTAATATCTTCCCAGAGACCATAATCTCCTTCCCACCGGCCGAGTTTGGAGAATCATTTTGGTAATGTTTTTGTTCATTGATCTGTCCATTCCGGATTTCTTTGATGTGGGTATTGTAAGGGATCAAGAGTAAGACTCGGACACAGTGGCATTGTGGTGCTTGTTAAAAGCTTTTATTGATAAAATTAAAGAGAGGGTTAGGGAAATCCTACCTATCCCTCTAGGATGGGTTTCACTGCCTCAACAAAACAAAGCAACGTACATGTCAGAATATCCAAAGCAACAGTTTCTTCCAACATAAAGTTCCAAAGTGTAAAAGAAACCAACAAAGTTATACCAATTAAAGGGGTTCTTCTCTTCCCCTAGATTTCACTGTTTGCAATGTTCTGTGACGATTCCAGTGGAGTCATCATGGATTCCCTGGTGGGTGACCTCCTCCCATGTGGCCAGGGGAAGGCAGCCCCTACCTGATCCTGGCTCTTGGGGTGGTTTCATGAGGGAGGATCACTCTGGAGGAGACAACTAACAGGGAGATGTCATGACTTCACTGGACGAGACACGCTATCTCCCGCTTTCCCATGAGGAAGACCCTCTGATGGCCCAGACTCTCATGGCATACTGTCCGATACATGTTCCTACTGTTGGCAGAAGTGAACCCTCTTCTTTTTTGTGGCCAAACACACAACCATGACACTATCTCACATTGCTCAAACAAAACTTTTTCTTCTAATGTTCTTTATTGTAAACCAGTGAACAGAACTGTTCCAATACCATGTGTTTAACAATATGTAGGAACTCCCAGAATTCTCCAAGTACTGAGACGATGAAGATGCAGGAGTTTGAACCATGTACCAAGAACTTGAACCAAAGCGTCTGTGCGTGGGACATTTAAACCTAACAGGCGCACTGTTCAGAGAGGCATTAAAGGAGAAGACGTCACCTGTTCAAGGGCTCACGAACAGTACGTACCGGAATGGCAGAGCGGAAGAGGCTGCCACAGGAGAGATGCCGAAGTGCTGTGAAGACGCTGGGAGCCTCAAGAAAGGTCCTGGGCGCTCGGCAAGTCGAGAAGCTGGCATTCTCCATTTCTGATCTCCAAGGGAAGCAGACGTACAATCGTGAGCCGCGAGAGAGGCCGGAAGAAATTCTACAGTGTCCAGACTGGAAAGCGGGTGACAGCAGCACGCCGCAGAAGCAGGATCCCGAACTGAGACGCTGGAGAAAGACGGTGTGTGTACCCAAAACTAGTGGGGACCCTGGGATAGTCCATGGACCGCGCGAACAGCGTTTTGAACATTGTAACTTTGTGAATACGATGAAAGGCTTACTTGAATAACAAAAATCAGAAAGGCAAAACGCATTGAACTGTGAATATATGGAATTAAATGTAGTGCCAAACTTAAAGAAACCTTTCCACAAGTATATATATCAACCGGAGGGCCATACCTACAATATTGATGAAACAAAGAAGCACACAAGAAGTCTGTGTAAGCCAAAGAAACCAGGCAAATGAAATACATATATGAGAAATCCTGACAAGCAAGACGACAAGCAATTGATATAAATAAAATTTCTGGCAGGGTAGTACAGCAGGCAGTTGGCATTGCAGAAAGGAACCTGGCAGGAGAGTAAACCAGGCAATTTGCAAGCCCCAAGAAATAGTAAAGGACAGATTGGTGTTTATTTATTGAACCATGGAAAGTTTGATGTTAAAGAAAGACATTGATATCCATACCACAGAGAAGGTTGCATTGAAGAAAGACTGTTAAAAATGTTGCTGCCTACACAGGAGTCTTGTGAGTCCAAACTAGATATCAATGAACTATTTAGACAAGTTACTATTCTTCTTACAATTGAGAATCCAGTGGAATGGATCCACCCTCTGGAACCAAAGCCTTTAACATTTTTGTTGAAATTATACTTATTTTAGTTGTGAACACTTTTTGGTCAACTGAAGATATTGTTCAGTACACCTTGTCATTTGTTTATAGTGTGAGGGTCAGGATAGGATGTTTTGGACACAAGGAGAGTTTTTTCAGCTATTGAAATCCTGTCAAAGACGGACCCTTCGTTTTAGTTTATAGGCAGGCACATTCCTCTTTATCACAGGGTCCGCAAGGCATGTTCCCAACCTTTTTCCTTTTAATAAATATCTTCTTGTGAAAACATGGCAACCTTGTGTTTGGCTCTCATTTCTGACCCCTCACAGTTCTTCACTTTCACACATCCATACGCCACTATCTCAAGGGGGATGCCTCCACAATCTTAAGTGGGATGACTGTTCCCATGAGTTTCCTCAGGTTTATACAGTTCATCAACTCGAGATATTTCTCTCTTGATCTGCTTTTGGGTTATACCATTCCACAATCTAAAGGGGTATGACCCTTACGTTGAGACTTTCGTAGTTCCACAATTCACAGGCTCAATTAGTATGCCTCTTCTCCTGAGCTTTCTTAGCTTTTCCATGGTTCACAGATTTCACTGTTCCACAATTCACAGCTTCCAGGGTTTTGTTTCTTCCCTTGAACATTCTTAGCTTTTCCACAGTTTACAGGTTTCACAATTCACAGGCTCAAGGGGTATGCTTCTTCCCCTGAGCTTTCTTGACTTTACCACATTTTGCAGACTTCACCTGCGAAAGTGGAGGGGGGCTGCCTTCCCCTAGATTCCACCCCTTTTCCAAGTCCAACCATCTTAATTGGGTGCGGGTCCCAGACTCACTGTATGCCTCTCATGCCAGGACTTTCTTAATTGGTTCAGTATTTGGGTGCGGGGTCTCAGACTCGCTGTATGCCTCTCTTGCCAGGACTTTCTTAATTGGTTCAGTATTTGGGTGCAGGGTCCCAGACTTGCACTTCTCAGCAATTACCTTCAATTTTAAATAGTTCCAAGATTCTTTAATTATACTTTCCATATATCGGGTCAGTGACCCCTCTTCTTTCATCTTAGTCTCTTTGCTCATTTGCACTGGTGTCCCAGCTCCCTTGTTTGGGCTTACCAGGTTCATCAACAGTAAGCCGCATCCACCATGAAGTGCCTCGGCATGCCAATCTCGCTCTGTGTCCTTTGCAACTCACTGTTCTCACTGCAGCTTGCTTGCCAGCTGGGAGGTGTGTGATGAATCCAGTGGAGTCATCACTGATTCCCCCGGTGGTGATCTGCTCCCATGTGGCTGGGGGACGGCAGCCGCTACCTGATCCTGACCCTTGAGGCAGCTATATGAGGGAGGATCACATGGGAGGAAACAACTAGTGGGGAGAGGTGGTGACTCCATCAGATGAGATGCAGTATTCCCCCCTTTCTTATGAGGTAGACCCTATAATACCCAAGTTCCTAATGGCTTATTGTCACCTAACTGTTCCACCTTATAGTAAAAGTCAGAAAACATTTCCTCTAAATCATTCTAGTCAAACCCTCATTCATGACTCAAACATTCACAACTCACACATAATATCTTCTGTTTCTGATACGTCTTTATGTGAGAGTTTTGAACAATACCATCCAAGAAATCATGTATGGACTTCAACTCCCATAAATCCTCAGATACTTAGAGGAGGAGGAAGGAGTATATTCAAACCAAGAGAAGCCCAAAGCCTAACATGTAAGCTAGTTGTTTTGCTGGACGTACTGTGTGCGGGGCATTTAAAAATGGCATCCACACTCACTAATGAAACAAGCAGTGCGGGAGAGAACTGTACAAATGAAAGCAGTGAAAGAGAAGGCGTGCAAATGCAGACGGTGGCTTGTGAACGGGAAATGCACATGGCTGTGTAGCGAGAAGGGATGAGAGGTGCAGCAGGCACACCCGAAGGACCATGGAAGTCATGGGAGCCACAGAGCTGCTCCTGTAGGTATGGTCGTGTAGAGAGGCAACGTTCTCCGGTCCGGGCTGCAGGGGAAAACAAGCGAGTGATCACAGAGCTGCAGGAAACGCTGAGGGAACGTCCGCACAGTATGAGGAGCCAAACCAGTGAAGAAGTATTGTCGCAGAGGCACGCCAAGAATCAGAGATGCTGGGAACGACCGGTGAGTCTGCCTAAAGCCATTGGGGACCCCGGGGCGTACCGACACGCATGCAACCGAGTGACTGAATGGTATGAGATTGCTAATACGGACAACATTTAAAAGTGGTTTGAAAAGCTAATGTGGGGGAAAGCTGAATCAAGTGTTACCATAGCCAAATATACCAAGCACTTCAGGGTATACGCTATTGTGATACAGTGAAAAGAACAGGGGAAAAAAATAAGAAGTCCTGGCAAGCGAGTACACCAGGCAGCTGACATTTTAGGAAGATACCTGGCTGGGTAGTATAGCAGGGGATCTGAAAAGTCCATAGGAGGATTCCTGGCAGAGGAGTATACCAGGCAATCTGCCAAAGTTGTATAAAGATTCTGACATTGTGGGAAGATACCTGCCAGGAGTATACCAGTGAATCTGAAAAACCCATAGAAGGATTCCTTGCAGAGGAGTATACCAGCTAATCCGCAAAAGTTGCAAGAAGAGCTAAAGAAAGACTTTCATGGACATTTTCTGAATAAGAACTTTGTGAGTTTAGTGAAGACACAAAGGAACTGTTGGATAACGAGATACTCTTGCCATCCTACCTAAAAAGCCTGGGGAAGTTAACCACTGTCTGGATCTTTCCTTGGAGAACACTTTTTAAAGTCATCTTTATATGTGTGATGTTTATTTTATGGCATTTTTGGGCACCAGGATGGCTTTTAAGTTACTGATTACTTGACACAGACTGATCTTTAGTTTTCTAGGCAGGGGAGGACCTCTTTAGAATAGAGCCAGAGAGGTGTTTTCCCAACCCACTTTTGTTTAATAAAATGTCTGACTTTGGTATTACTATAATTTTGTATCTGGCTCTCATTTCTGACCCCTGTCCTGTCTGCTCTCTGGTTCCTGCTTTGCCTCCTTTACCGGACAGCTCCTGCTGTCCTTGGCACAAGTGCAGCAAACCTTCCCCTTCCAGTCTTCCCCAGACGGCAACTCCAGGATCTTCTCCGTTCCGCACTTCAGTCTGCTCTCCTTCGGGGTCCCGACCAACTTCCGGAGAAGTGAGTCGCGCTTTCTCTCCGGGTGTGGTGTTTTTGAATGTCCCGGCACCTGTTAACCTTTTCCAACAACTAGAGCGCAGCGTTTGCTTTCTGGTTCTAGTGATCTTCAGTCCTCTTCCTCGTCTCAGTGTTATCAAGCAAAGGGGTATGTAAACACAGTTGGTAATTAGTCGTGACTATAGGAATAGGGAGGCAGGTGGGTGTTACCAAAGGCTAAAGAAACCGGGAGATGGCTGCCTTGATGTAGCGAGTCTACTCCGCCTCCCTGAGGATTGTTTTCCCCCATGTAGTCCTCCCGCAGATAGCCTCCCCCAGGGTCAGAGTCAGGTAGCTTCTGCCTTTCTCCGGCCACATGAAGGAAGCTTGCCTTCAAGGAAGCAGTGACAACATTGCTAGAGTCGTCTCAGTACGTGAACTGGAACTGATGTCTATTTCACTTCGCTTGGTGTTGCTCTGAGGCCTGGAGACATTATTGCCCAGTCTTGCACTCCTTCTGGGATATCAAAAGATCGAGTCTATTAAGTGCCTTAGTTTATTTCTGCATATGGAAAAATCTATGAAATGCTTGAATTCACTGGAAAATAATATCACTGTATGTAAGTAATTTGGCTTTTCATCTTTGCCAATCTCTATCATATCTTTAAAGGATTAAATAGTAAAAATTTAAAGAGAAGACTAATAAGATATGTTTCACTTTTTTTGTCTTTCAGGTCAATAAATGGATTTGTCAAACTTCTTGAAACACAGAAATCAAGGTAATAATTACTGGAAAATTGTTGGTAGTTTAAAGTTCTTTAGAGTGGTAGTCTAGATAGAATGCGAGGCACACAGGTTTTTTGCAAACAATACAAAGTACTTACAGCCTCATTACAGGTAGACATTAGAATTTAAAAAAAACATACCAGGTATTGCCTCATATTTTTATTACCGCTCTCCAGCCAGCATTTTTTGCAGAATTTAATTTAGCTCTAAATGGGACCCTTAGTCTCGTAACTCCTTTCGATAAAAATGATTGTTATTAAGGGTGTTTTGTAAGCTCTGTTATCAAGCTGCAATTTTCCATGTGTATGCTTATTTCATTTGGGGCTTCCTTTGGCCTAAATATAGAAAGGTCATGCACTCCTGGATGAATCTGGAGCCTCTCAACTGTGCCCCACCAGTAGCAGCACCACATAAGAGGGTGGGGACGAAGTAACCCTAATCTGCTCACTGTAACACAATACAAATCGATATGTGCTCTCTGCTTGATATTAACATGAACCTTTTGCTGTAATTGCATCCACAATGGGAGGGCAGGCCCCAAAGTGAGCTTTGCTGTCTGGTATGCTGACATTTTTTTATTGCATGTCCATAATGACTGATCTTGTCTAGAAAGATGATCTTAGAAGGTGGCTTGTTAAGTTGTTTACAAATCACTTCTCATTTGGGTGGAGTAAGGAGTTGGACAAAGGGGCGACATGTTTCAACAAAGTTGTATTTAAGAAATAAAGAAAATAACCTACCTCTCTCTATCTCTAAAGGGTTATCGCCACCTAAACTAATATCAACTCAGGTGCTCATCGTCAGGATATTGGTCCAAATAAAAAGTGTCCGATCTCTGTCTAAAAACCTACTGTAACCTTACCACTAATCTACAAAAGGGTTCAGCATCCAAATGAAGATAGTACCAGAAGAATGACTCCCTTCTCCTGATGAACCGGTCCAGTCTTTATCTCTTTTCCAGCAATCCTGTACACTAGCTTCTGTTTCAGAAAAGATAATATGGTCTGGAGAATGACTCCCTTCTCCCAACCCACCTTGCACAGCCTTGAGGGCTGTCTTGGGATAGTGTTTGGCAACAGTCCTCAAACGTCTCTTCACTTCTTCCCAAGGGCTCTTGTATGAATCTCCAGATATCGTCACTTCTCCCATAGGGGGAGCCACTTCCCATGAGGCCAGGGAGGTGAGGTCGCTACCCGATAGCCCCCCATGGGTGTGGTACTCAGTGGGTGTGTTAGTCTAGAAAATACCCTACCATAGCATAGACGGTATATTATGTTGGCCGAAAACCAACCGCATCATATGCCCTGCATCGCCAGTACAGAATTGTCATTATAACCATAGAGCGTCCATTTTGTACCAACAGAATTCACCATTTTCCCATTTTTGCTTTCCCTTTCTTTTTTGTTCAAACGCTTTGCTAAAATGGATTCTATTTCATTCTGCCCCTGCACAGAGCGAGGCCACAAGTTATATGTTGAGAGACTAGCCGAGACAGAAACACACTGTTTTCCTCCCTCACAAGTCCTTGAAAGTAAGCAGAAAGGCATTTAATCACCAAGCAGGTGCCAGCTGGTCTCGCTGAAACAGCAGAAAATCTAGAAATAGACAGCTAGAGGCATGAATTATACTCTATTTCACGGCCCCCCTCACTGGGCCCCTTTAGATCAAGCCGACCGCTAGCTCACAAATAGAAACTGGGAGATAGCAGGTTTTGGAATGTGTCTCTCCTACGAACACAGCTCGCTAACAGAACAAGAGCATTATGTTCTCTGTAACAAAGAATAGTGTTTGCGCCTTTGCAGATTGCAACTGTTTGCTGAATAAATGTCTTAGAAGGTGTCATTCTCGTCATAATTGTCAATCACCGAACCCTTGCTAAGGAAGATACATTATGGGTGGTTTTGATGTGTCACTAACTGATAATATGATGGTCTTTTGTATATATGTTACTGTTGTAGAATGCTCTCTCTCTTGCGTCTCACAAGGTCTGGGTAACACACGTTGCGAGACGTGAGATCCGGTCGACCGACTGAGACTATTTGCTGCAATAAACCCTAGATTTTGGGAATAGAACCTTGTGTCTGGCGTATCAGTTTGTGTATGGTGATTGTGCCTTGTTTCCATGTGCGAGGGTCTTCAGGGCCCGTCAGGTGGATCACATGGGGAGGGAAGCACCCTGTGGGATTAGTGACAATCTGGGGAGAATGCGGTATCCCCATGGCCCACCTTACCTTAACCCACCTTCCTCACCAACCCCCTACAAAGCCTCACCAACCCCCTACAACACCATCCCTAGTTTGTCCTTAAAACCAGTAAGGTAGGAAGTACTGGGATGAGGAAGAATGTGGGCTCCTCAAGGGACCTATATCCCATATCTACTGAGACGAGGAAGCGACCAACTGACTCACTCAGAGCCCTCAAGATCAGTACTGTGACGAGGAAGAAGTGCAGAATCATAAAGAGCACCTCTATGTACCATCCTGCGCTTTCTAGTCTTTATATACTTCCTATTGGCCAAGGTACAACTAAAATAGAAGAGGGAAATTCAAACACAGAGATCGATCCTCCCTGGAGGTACCGGGAGTTGCGAAAACTGTGGTTGGAAGCCGAAAGAGCTAGTCGAGGACGGGACGCTTGCCCTTTGGCCAAGATGTCCCCTCGAGGTCTGCCGGGGTCGGGACATGCCTAGAAGCAGGAGTATGAATTGCATTCTGGTCGAGAGAGCTGAAGTGTGTGGGCCGCTGGGAATGTGCTGCCTGAAAGCAGGAAGACGCTGCAGAGGCACCTCAGAGCTTGGAGGGAGAAGGAGGTACGCGAATGGGAGCGTGATACCCAGAAGCAGCTGCGAGTGACTGGTGAGGAACCAGACCCGCAACCAAAAAGTAGTGACATCAAGAGGCCTCTTCTTCATGGCAGTCCCTGCCACACTGGGAGACTAGGGCTGCCTAGACTACAAGAGAGAGAAAGAAATCAATACCAAAGGGGTCTGGGACCCAAGAGAAAGAAACCAATACAAAGGGGTCTAGAACCCCAACAAAAAGAATACTTGGCAGGATAGTGAACCAGGTATAATTATTGAGAAGCGGGAAGAGCTAAGAAGGGTCTGGGACCCACATCCAATAACAAACTACCTCCAGAATCATTGTTATAGTCACAGTACCTGGCAGGGTAGTGAACTAGGTGGGCTGTGGGCAGGGTGAACACTGTGAGCATTGTGAAAGAGGTCCAGAGAAGGGAGTAATTCGCTTGGCACCGTGAAGAGCTTGAGAGAGGCCAGAGGAAGGAAGACATACCACCTGGCGTTGATGAACATTTCTGAAAGAGGCCAGGAGAAGGAGGTCATTCTCTTGGTACTGTGGCGAGCGTTAGAAAGGCCAGGGCAAGGGAGACGTACCCCCGGTTGTTGATGTACACTGCAAAAGGAGGCAAGAGAAGGGAGTCGGGGGCGCTGTTGCACAATATGGCGGACTAGACCTCTGTCTAGCTCCGCTCCAACAGCGGATAAGCTAGACTGCAGAAGCCTCCAAACAATTGCGTTCGAGGCCGTCTGGGCGGGATTGGGTGTCGGAATGGCAGGGTAGAAGCATGAGCCGCACTGACACAAGCACTGAAGCGGCTGAAGGGAGGAATTTGGTCCCAAAAGAAAGACACCAGCACGGTCAAGATGGCAGCATGCAGCGGTGGCGCCCAACACTGAGGTGGTGGTCACTGCGGGACAGCAGCGCAGGGTGTCGTGGGCCAGAAGAAGACTCAGGCTCCAACAGATCAGTGGCACAGAGAGAGCCGTAGGCAAACGGCAGCACGAAGGAACCCGCGTGGGAGCATAGACAAGGTGAGAGAGATCCCTGCAAGGGCCCTAAACACTGCCAGTTTGTGCAACGGAGCGGCGGGGGACACTGCAAGGCTCTCGCCCAACAACTGCCATGAAGCTGCTTCCCATCCCCTTTGGGGGCCTGAACAAGGTGGCCCAGGAGCCACAACAGGGTGGACACGGCCACTAGACTAAAGACAGAAAATAACAGCAGCTCACACAAGCAACGTGGGCAGGACCCGTGTAAAGACTGGAGGGGGGTGTCTGTACATCTGCCCTCTATATGGTTGGGTAAAGGCACAGAACACCCCAGCAAGGCTGTCGATTTGGTAGCAATGGATGGGCAGCCAGGCGTAAGCTTTCAGGAGTTGATGCAGGCTGGTTCTTAAGTACAGTGTTTCCCCAAAGTCTCCAGAATGGAATGTCCACACACTATGTTAGGTGATAACACAGCTTCTTTATATAAAATAAGGGTTCAGGAATATATACATAAGCATATAAAAAATGTACTTGGAATACTTATGCAAAGAATGGAAAATATATACACTCTATGTGGGTACACACACTACTTATATTCAGTAAGAACTGCACTAACTGCAGACTGCTTTAAAGGGCAGGTGAATTCTTAAATAAAGTTTAACCAGCATAGATTAGTAAAGAAAGGCAGGTTAGTTATGAACGGTGGCAGAATGCTTTCTTTAGACTAGACAAGTAATTCTGAGTGAGGATCCCCCCCACCTTGGCAACCCGCCAGGGAAGCGTTACGGAGTAACTTATGTAGTCTTTTACATCCCAGTCCAATAATGTTCAATAACTTTCAACTTTCCTTCAAAAGGCTCTACCACCCCCAAAGTACGTGAGATGCCACAGGAGAACATGATCCAAGATGAATCTGGGACCCCTGGACCACTTCTGAGGCTAGAAGATGCTCTTACTCGTCACAGTACCTGTGGTGCCTTGGCAGGTGAAGTGGCAGAGTTTCTCAGCTTTTCTGGACGATTCCCTCCAACCCTCCAAGGATGGAACCCCTTTGGAAGAAGGAGCCAATGGAATGCTGAGTCTAAGAACAAAAAGGAACCAAAGTCTTTCTGAAGTGCAGCAGTTTGGCTCTTCGCAGTGCTCTCATTTGGTCGACAATTTCTCTGACTGTAGAGGTCCTGTGACGATGAACTTGCTGTGAGCTCCTTAAAGGCTTAGTATATGAAAGTAAGACCCCTGGGACCATCCGATGACTTCTGGCGGCGACGGGTGCATATGTCACTTTTGGTGTCAGGTTTCGGAATATCACGGTTTTCCAACTTTCGGTTGTCCGGTGCTGCAGTCGCAGCACAGGCTTCTGGACGGCTTCTAGCGATCCGGACTCGACCACTGGAGTGGACCTATAATCCTCACCAAGTCTGGACTCTCGGGTGGTCTTTGTTAGCTTCTGGTGGTGGAAAACCCACTGATGGGCCTTCCTCTGCTCTTAGCGACTCTGGACTCTCTCCGGCAGGAACAAGTGGTCAGTGATGATGGTGAGGCTGTCCCTTGAAATGTTCTTAGGCAGTTTGGAACTTTCGCAGCTCTGGGTGTCCATCAGCACTATGCCAGGGTACCCCCTCTTCTTGGCGATAGACTGCTACAGCTTCCAACGGTCATGAAACGCACCTACAGACCCTAGGTGACACCAATGGACTTCTTTGGCTCGAGATGTTCGGCACTCCTCTTCTCGACTTCGAAGACCCCTTCTCCGGATGACAGGCACACAGGACTGGCTTCCAGGATACTTTGATGAAGAGAAGAAGCTTTGCACGATGGTCCTTCATAGCTCAGGGAGAGCGCTCCTTTGCAGTTCCTCTCTGGATCAGTCCTTGGGAGACACAACTTTCGGATTGTTGAAGAAATGCAACAGCAGACTTCTCTTCCAGCTGGGCTTCAAGGAACAGCTTTGACTTCAGCTTCTGGACAAATTGGTAAGTGAGAGGCCCCCATTCCCTGTGGCTGAGCCAGGCTCAGTCAGCCAATCACACAGAAGGACATTCATGCAGGCTGGCAGCCAATCAGGCTCACAGGCCTGCATGCCATTCATTCCACCCAGATACCCATAACAAAAAGATGTGGATTGGGGCAAGTACCCAGCCTTCCAGCACACTAACCTGCATTCATGTCAGTTTCAGTCAGGGTTGTCTCGTTTATTATGTCACACGCACAGAAACCAGACACCCACAACAGAGAATGTGAGTTCACTTCAAAATCCATTGACACAGGTTACACCCCTAGGGTGTACCCACAACACACAACACCTGGGAAGGCTGACAGGAGGCAGCCCCAGAGCCATATATGGTATTTCCACCAAACAGCCAGTCGGGAGGAAGGGACAGAGTCCAGGCTTCCCAGAACTTTGGGAAACAAGGTTAATGGCAATAGAAATCAACAGGCCACAGATGCCACAGTGGCCATCTTGCCTTTGTGTAGGAATCCATTGATTCCTATAGCAGGTCCTGGGTATCCCACAAATGAAGGACACTCGGAGCCACTGCCAAGTCAGCATGTAGCTGCCACCAGCCCCAACCCTGCTCTGCGGGCAACATATAGGTGCCCCAAAACACACATAAGGGGTACAAGGGTGTACCCCCACCCATGGGTGCCATAAGGGTATTATACAATGGGTGATGTTCACCAAAAGATAAAAATGAAGAGCTGCAGGGCCAGACGTCGAAGCTGGCCCTCGGTGGCAGAAAGCATAGAGAAAACACACACACAGAGAAGTGGTAGGACAAGAACTGGAGGCCCTGTCCCTCCATAAGGCATTTCCAGCATCACAACCTGTGAGGAAGGGGAGAGCAACTTCTCCATGCAAGGGACATAGAGCAGTGTGCCATAGCCAGGTAACAAAAGGCTGGCATCAGAAAGGCAAAATCCAAACCCTTGGCAGGGGCAGACAAGCAACTTGGGCACTAACTACTGGGAACCCACAGAAAGGAAGCCAGGTTCTCACCTTGAAAAAGACGTTCTGCGGTGGGGTCCATTGAGCGGTAGGACAACTGCAGGGAGCATAATACTCCTGTACAGCTCTGCCCCTGACAGTAGGAGTAGGCGAGAGTGGTGGGGCAAGGAAAAGAAGAGTAAATGCCCGAACGTGTCTCCTGAAAGTAGAGCTTCACAGAAGGTGGGGGTCAGCGAGATCCCCACCGGGGAGGGCCGTGAGTAACGGTGCATAAAGAAAGCATAGGGATGGCAAAAGAGAAAGGGAAGAACATGGTCTTCCAGGCGAGGATGGACTCATTCACAGTGTCCCCTAAGGACACCTTGAGCTGCGAAGCAGGTATAACACAGGCCCGGCACACCACAGGAATCACCCAAACTGAACTCCTATCAGCCATCCAAGAATCCAAATCCGAGCTGGAGGGCAAGGTGCTGGCTCCAACAGGGGAGACACAGTATTCTTCCCTGGACTGTGAAGAAGAAACCCTAATCCCAGAGTTTCTAATTGCATACTGTCATTATTCAGAACCCTGTAATTGTGAGGTCTTAATTCTGTGAAGCATCTTAAGCAGAACTTTGTTAATCCTTCACATGTACATAATCCCTCTAAAAAATCCTTTGACATCTAATGTTGATAATGATCGTTGTCTAGAGAAAAACTTAAAATACTATGGTAATCCTTTGGACTTCAATTCCCAGAAGCCTTTAAGTACTAGGACGAGGAGGAGTAAAGAGTCAATGAGAATCAATAGTGATGCGAATAGTAACATGCAGTCTAGTTGTTGTCCCTTTAATTGCGCAGGACACTTAAATCAGAGGAACAGCTGCAGACACGAGAAGGAGAAAGTGAAGAAGCTAGATCAGGCTGCAGAGTGCGTGGAGCGGGAAGCGGGGCCGCAGATTATGGCATGCGTGCGGGACAGCACCACGCTGAAGGAAAGAGGTGCTCCTGGACTGTCATTTGTCACCCCAACGTACCGGAGTGGCGGGACACCCAACAAAGGTTAACAGACTCCAGAGAAGGGCAGCAAAGGTGTCGGCAACCACAGACAGGTTGTCCACGACGCTGTCCAGTCGGAAAACAGCATCCATATCGGCGAGGGACCACAAAGCTGGCAGAGGACCTGAGCTGTGGACATCCTACCCGATTCAAAACTCTGCTGCTACAGCGAACCACGAGTCAGAGACGCCAGGAGAAACCAGTGAGTTGGCCCTTTAACAGTGGTGACCCTGGGGCATTCTGACTGACATATCAACAATTAAGTAAAGGTTTTGACTACCGCCCAAATTGATTTACAGGAATATGTTTGATTTACTCACTGTGACACTTTTTTAATAGTAATATTTATGTACATTTCTTTAATAGATCATAGTGACAATACAACAATCCCTTCCTGTATCGTTTTGGGTTGCACTAATAGCAGCCATGTCAAAAGTCAGAGTACAGTCCTGCATGTGTTCCCAAAGGATTTAAATGTAATAAGGAAAGGCTCTTGAGCTGCAGATTTGCAGTGTCCGAAATTGAAACAGAGCCAATGTTGTCTTGGAGGACATGATGGGCACTCGATTCCACGTCTGCCACATGCACTTCTCAGAAGATATGTATCAACAATCACAGTACACTACAAAGAAACACCCCCAGAAATTACTTCCAAATGCAGTTCCAACTGAATTTCAGCACAAGCTAACCCCAGTGAGTAGTGGATGCTGAATTTGGAAATGCATCTTACCATTTTCTAAATTGGCCTGTATAATATGTCTTATTAGTGACCACTCAATATATTGAAATAGTCTCTGAACAGGTAACATAATGAACGGTTTTCAGTTTTTGTTGAATATTTCCAATGATATTTTATTACAGAAGTTTCCTTTGTGACATGATGTACTGTGGTGTGCACATTTTGAACTTTAGATTACTTTGTGTATCCCTTCTTCAGTGATACACGAATAGTTCAGTGCAATGGGAGCCTTTCTAAACACACACTCACATCGCGTCCTTTAGAAAATAGGTCATAAAAAAATGACCATATATGTCTTCACGTAGACCGCACTGATGGAATTACAGACCGTTACCATGGAGGAAACCACAGACTCATCTGACATCTTGATGGTGAGGCCAAGCGACTTGCACACACACTTTCTTTTAATTGTTTTTGATGTGACTTAAATTATAATACTAATGTGCATTTTCTGGTATGAATATATACATTGGTTAAAGGACTGTGATGCTACATCGACCACTATTCCGGAGTCAACAGCATCCTCACTCACCTTTCAAGTAATTGTTTTAGAATATTCCTTCAGATGCTAGTATATCTGCTTGAAAAATGGCATTCATTGATGCACCATTGTTCTAACATACACTCTTGGAAAGAAAACGCAAGTTTCCACGAATGTGCACATGGACCATTGAGCAAGGAGCTGGAGCATAAGAAAAGGTGGTTGGCTCCAAGCTCCCCGCGTCAAACAGCACTTGAGAAGATTGTGTACGGCAAAACGCTTCTAAGAGACATGAGGGGACACACTGAGTTCTGCCACACTGCAGATTTGGAGGTGTTTCATAAGATGTGCCTAAAGTACAGGCCTCAAAGGTTGCAGTTTGGCATAGACAGTTTGGAGGCCAGGACAAGACTGACTGTGCTTGCACTAAACGAGAACAGTGGAAGGGAACAAGCAAAAACTATAGGAAATTTCAGCATACCTCGTTACAACAAGGAGTTCACCAAAAGAAGCAAACAGTCAGTGGTAAAGCCAATCTTCCAGCAGATGGATTTTGAATTTGTGAAAGATCTGACATTGAATGTGCTGGCCATGCAAACGCATGGAATTCATCCAGATTGTGTTTCCAGGGACAAGTCTATGCCACGGAACATTGCAGAAGAGGTTTGCCCTCCCAAACTTGAACTTGTACAGAGGTTGACCTACCTCAAGATTCAAATGATGTGTGGCTCTCTTCACAATGCATAATAAAGACAGTTTCAAGCTTTTGCCCAAATAACGCAACTATGTCTAGATCGATAGGTGATCTTGTTCCTGAGATAATACTTTTTTTTATTTTTTCGGCATTACGTTTGTGGTGTTCCGCCGCCATCTTCAGGTCATTTGTAGAAAGTGCTCATCATCGTGCCGCCTGTGTTGAACTGGTCTTGCGTTTTTTTTTTGAAAAACATTTTTAGAATAGAGCGAGTATGTCTTTTTTTTCATTGATTTTTTTGCAATAAACTCGATGCATGTTCATTTCACTAATGAATTGAACACCACATTTTTATTAAACTCTGATTTAAATTCTCACATGAATATCATATTTATATGCCTACTCTGATTATTTGCAGCAGTGTGTTTAGCAGCGAAAATAGCCACCACTGCTAACAACACTGCAAATAATCAGAGTATGCATACAAATATGACATTAAGTTAAATCAGAGATAAACATTTGGTTTTCAATTAGTGAAATTAACATGTATCACGTTTTTTCGTTTGTGGCAAACAACAATATTTGTTCATCTTTTTCGGTGGAATATGAAAACAATTCTGAGAATGGTCATACCGGGCGAAGCCGGGTACTTAAGATAGTTGATTTATATTACAAAAATAAATGTCAATCTATTTATTTCGAGTATGTGACTCAAATCAAATGTGGAAGAGCCTGGTGAGCTTAAAACCAACAGTTACCTGGGGCTTATTTTGGCTCCCCGGGCAAACTATTGTAACGCTGTAAACTAGCACCTTGTTGCCTAGTGGTAGCTCCTGGTGACCGGTTACTGCTATATATCTGGGTACTGCTTGTAATTCCTGCTTATCCAATTGTATTTTCAAGCCCTGTTTGTAATGAGCTCACAATACTTGGAAAAATATATGCAGAAAATTGGAGCAGCAGCCATACAGAAACTCAATGACTCCAGATCTCTGATCCTCTCCCGGCTGAACTACAGCAACAGCCTCTTCTTCAATGTGCCTAAATCCTCCTTTCACCCATTCAACTAATCCAGAATGCGACTGCAAGACTTATCCTTGGCTATCAAGCTCAGGGACTTCATCTCTCAAGGCCAAAAATATCACCACTGGCTTCCTGGGGCTGCGAGGATCAAGTTCAAGATCCTCTGCATCATCCACAAGGCTTTCTGGTGCCCAGACCCCCACTTCGTCCGACTCTTTCCCTAAATGCCTCCCACTTCGAGACCTTCGGCCACCTTGCTGCAATTCTCTGCAGATCAGACGCTATTCCAAGCAGAGAGTGTTGGGTTGATCTTTCCTCGGCAGCAGCCTCCCTCTGTAATGGACTCCCTGCCCCGCTCAGGCTTCTTCCTGATCTCCTGAAGTTCTGCAAGCTTTTCATGACCCACCTTTTCTCTTCTTCATTTCTCCCCACCCCCACTCCCATCTGTCGCATTGACTGGCTGTCTGGTCCCTTCTGAGCTCCACAAGCCAGCAGGCCCTCATCGCCCAGTATACCCAAGCACTGTGTGTTTCTGTTCCCACCCCGCACAACCTGCACTTGCCCTTCCATGCCCCTTTACCCTGACAGGCCTGGCGGGTTGTGAATACCTACCTCCCCTGGTCCACCCCTATCCTCGCCCTTAGCATGTTGTCCTCACTCCCTGCGTTTTGGGACCAGGTGCGTTTTTACTGTTGAAATGGAAGTAAATATTTCCTCATGTGTGATATCTGAAATATTTCATTGTTTTCACCGATTATTGTGCATTTTTGTTGAATGTGTTCCCAAAAGTGAAACACACTGTGGCACGCAGTGTACGCTGGATGAAGGGTCCGATTGTTACTTGTGAATAACTTGTCCTTGAATCCACTGCACTAACAATTTGAAGGACAAAATGTGTCGAATAAAAACAAAGAATTGATAAGATTCACTACATTGAAAGTTAACATAGGAATTTTAAGTTTTAATTGAAGATATCTGTGTTTAGAAGCGGTTGGTCGTCTGTCACATATGAAGAATGGAAACACAACAAACGATGTAAGGAAAGATTTAAATACAGTATATGCAAGTGAGGATGGCAAGCAAAGTATGCTGTAGGCTACATGATTAACGTTGTGACAAATGAATGTTCAATTTTACGCAAAGAATAGCCATTGTACGTGTTAATTGTAACTTAATTTGATAGTTCACATACATATCTACTGTGTTTATTCAATTATGAATTGGGAACTAAAATATATTTTTGCATTCTCGATTTTACACAGCTATTTTGTACCGGACTGCGCCTGTCATGGGTATAGTCTACCGCTCGACTGGTTCTTCAACCGCAGTTTGACAATAATCATCAACAAGGCATCTATTATAACCATTATATGGGACGATCACCAGACACCAATATGTCCTTTTTGTGGTTCCAGCAACAAGGAGCAAAATGGCAGCCTAAGGTTCTGAAAACGTGCCGATGTGAAAGTGTTGCATTCGTAATTGAAACCACTCATTTGTTCTCTGTAATGGAACGCTATGTGCGACGAATGAAAGTCGCTGATGGAACATAATAACTTTCTGTGAAGAATGTAAAGACTGGGATTAATCGATCGATGAACGGAATCGACATTATAAGATTGTGAAACATGCAACGTTTGTTATACCCTCTATTGGAAAAAGTTACCCATGTTTCCGTGGACTTAGTTGCAACTTTTCAGCATTATCGATTGGGCCAATAACATTTCTGACCAAACTACCCCTTTAATTTCTCTTGGCAAGAAAGCTTTTTCCAGAACAGGAAGACTTCCCTGGGGGTTTGGGTATGTTAGACCGAATTTATTTTACCGCTGGAAACTGACGGCAAATTAATTTGCTCGGGGCCCAATTTAAACACGCATGCAGTTTTTTTTTTTGTGTCCCCCGCCTCCTATTCTAAGGAAGCGGGGGACATCCCTTCACCCACAAAATTGCAAAATATCAAATATGGGGAGCAGGGGACACCCCTGCAACCCCTACTCTCCATGGTTGGTGTTTTGCAATATATGCAATCAAATTGCCCCGAAAGCCAAATCACCCATGTAATATTTGACCAAATTGGTCATTAGGTCAATTGTTTTAGGTCAAATAGGCTAATACCTTCCCTGGGAACTTACAACCTCCTGAGTCACACACTGTCAAACCAGAGGCCGCAAGAAGGAAACAAACAAACTCCTCTCAACTTTAGGGGAGAGGAGGGCAGCTCTCACATAGTCAGCTACGTTTTGAAATCCAAAATGGTGATTGAGTAGGCATGAGGTTGCAGGAGAAAGCTGGAGGCCGAAGGAGATGGTTGCACATGAGGCAGTGCTGTACTATCTAAGATGAAGTGGGTTTTTGGAGGATGGCTACCATCTGTGTGGAGAGTCCCTTGAGGAAAGTTGATAGTGCTAGATAAAGACAACTCCAAGGAGGTAGCTGGAGAAGCAAAGTATCACCAACAGAGGGGGATGCTTACATCAAAGCAAAAATGGAGAGTGAAGATTAAGTCACCCCTTTATTCCTAGTTAATATGTAGGTTTTAGGTGGTTAGGCCAAACATTAGTGGCAGGTGGAGGAACAGGTCAGTACAGCATCACTGACGGGCTGGGAGCATATGTTAGACCCTCCCAAGTAGGGATGACTCCTGGGACAATGCTCCAGAGCAGGTAAGAAAAAAGAGGCCTGACCAATGGCTCCCTCTGGCCCAGAAGCCCTGGGAGGACTGTAACTGAATAGCAGCCACTTTTACAACTCCCATTGACTTCAGAGTTTTGACCTGTTAAGAATGTATCTACAACAAGATACTGAAGGTAAATCCTTCATGTTAAAGACCAAAACTTCCCAATGGAGTCCTGTGGAAATACAAAAATGGGGATTAACACCACCTTAGTAGTTCACCACAGTAAATGATTTTAGCAGTAATTCCTCTGAAATACTGCTGAATTACTGCCAAATTGGTTAATGAGGCCCTAACACTACACACACATTAAATATTATGTGAAACACCAGCAGGGGTGTGAACGTGAGCAAAAGTGTCTACATGTAAACTCGATATCACAAATGTTACTGTGGTTTGTTGGCAGTAGTCCTCAATCACAGGAGCTATCTCGCAGAATTGAATCACAAAGGCATAACATAAATACCATCAGGGCGAAGCAACAAAATACGTTATGCAACAGAATTTCTGGCTTGAAAACAACCTCATAGAAAAGTAGCACGTAAGGATAGCATGATGGCTTTTGTAACATCGCTGCCATCCCTTTGCAATCAAGTAAACATAAACATTGGCAGTCATCTGAGAATGGAAAACGCACTTGGAATGTCATGAAGTAGAGCCAAGCTGCCATTGCAAGAGCAAGTTATCACAAACCCTAGTACCGGGCCGAGTTGGCCTGGGAACATGGCCAGAACCCTGAGGCCAGGACCTGCGAATCAGGCTGCCTGTTATGCAGCAAATTGCTATACTATCTCTGCACCTGACTTCCAATACATTTTGAAGGTAACTGAATAGTCAGTCCTATGGGCGACCAGAATTTAAAATTCTCATTGGCTTAAGTTGAAGACTAGAGGCTGAGCTCAAAGGACTGGACCATGTTATTTAATCTGTGCAATTGTTTGTTTGTTTGTTTAGTATTTATTGTGCGCACCGGACCCTAGAGTATAAGGGCGCAAGGTAAGAAAATGTACAGCTTGAGGCACAGTTGCAGGTTACAGATTACAGGTCATCGGTTACAAGTCATTAGTTACAGGCATGTAGGAGCAAGTCATTGGTTACAGGCATGTAGGAGCAAGTTCATACATTCATTTAACATTTGTTGTCGTCAACCAGTTGATCACATTTTGCCTGAATTTGGTAAAAGATTGTTCTAGCCTCACAGTGATAGGTAGTTCATTCCACAATTGAGCGGCTTTGACTGGGAAACTGGTTCCGCCTATGGTGGCAAGTTTAAATCGGGGTACTTGGAGACGATTGGTGTTGGCTAGTCTTGTTTGTCTAGTGGAGTGAGTTCTGGTCAATCTGTCCTTTAAGTATTTTGGAGCTTTATTGTGGAGTGATTTGTATGTAAGGGATGCAGTTTTGAGTCTGATTTTCTCGTAGGTGGAGAGCCATTTATGTTTCCTTCTTGTTTCTGAGATGTGTTCCCTCTTGGGGATGTTCAATGCAGCTCGGAGGGCATTGTTTTGCTGTATCTGAATTTTGTTAATGGTAGATTTAGTGGCTCCTATGTACAATGCGTTACAGTAATCTAGTTTGGAGATGATTAGGGCTCTGGCTAATGTTAGACAACTATGCTGGGATACGAATTGTTTTCCTGCTCTGATTACATGTGTAAGCAGTTGATGATGCTAGGGAGTTTACCTGTTTGGAGAATGATAGGGTGGAGTCAAGGTACATACCTAACGTTTTTACTTCTTTGGCTACTTGTATACAGTTCTCATCAATGATAAAGGAGGAATAGTTTGTACTTAGTTTATTAATGAGGGCAGCCGTACCTAGGATGAGGAGCTCAGTTTTATCATCGTTCAGGCATAAGCCATGGGTTGCCATCCATGCCTGAACGATGCTGTAGATTTTGTTCACCATTGCTAGGTCCCTTTCGTAATCCCCCGTGAGAGGGAGGAGGATCTGGGTATCGTCAGCGTAGTTGGTATACGTGATACCCAGATGGTCCAAGTCATCAAACAGGGGCTTAGTAAAAATGTTATATAGCGTTGGTGAAACGCAAGATCCCTGTGGCACGCCGCAGGTGATAGGGATGGGGTCAGCAGCTGCTATAGGGGAGAAGACCCTCATAGTACGGTCGCTAAGGAATGATTGGATCCATACTATAGCCTCAGTGGAGAAGTGTGCTGCTGTATCGAGGTGATGGCACAAGACTTAATGATCCACTAAGTCGAATGCGGCCGGTAGATCTAATAGCAGGAGAAGTGCTGGCTTTCCAGAATCTCGTATTTTATCTATTTGGGCTTTTAGGTCGATTAGTGCAGTTTCTGTGCTGTGCAGTGGGCGAAAACCGGATTGACGGGAGCCTAGTAGTTGATTTTGTTCCAAGAAGTTCTGGATTTGGATGTATGCCATCCTATCCAGAATCTTCAGGAGGAACGGTACAGTGGTAATCGGTCTATAATTAGTGGGTATGGCTGGGTCTAATGTTGCCTTTTTAAGGAGTGGGAGCACCCAGGACTCTTTTAGGTTACTCGGGATAGTGCCCGTAGTAAAGGAGGCATTAATCAGTTTTGTGATGAACGGTGCTAGGTCTCGTGCAGCATCTTTGATGAGTTGTGCTGGGCAAAGGTCTCCTTTGCAGTTGGATGGTTTTAGGCTGAGTATTACTTTCTCCACCTCTAATATAGAGACTTTGGAGAACGAATAATTATGCTAAGGCAAATGGGCATTTTCCACTTTCAGTGCCTGTACATCTGTGTTTGTTAAGTTCATACTTTTGTTATGGTATTTAAGCTCAGGAGTCTTGTAAATGATCAGGCCTCAAATACATTTGAGCTCTCTGCATTATAATCAATGGTACCTTTCCCCGCAGTGGTTTGAGCCCAGACCCAAATGTCTATTGTGACGTAACCTGTAATGATAAGAATACATCATTTTCATCAACAACTTTATTCGCCCATAAGGCCATCAAAGTACAACAAACATTTAGCGCAAATACAAAATTACAATTCTCTAAATTGCCAACAGTGTTTCCTGTGGGTATGGGACCAATGTCCACAGCCACAGGACATTAATTTCCATCAACTCCCCTCCCATCGTCTGTTGGCCTAATAGTCATACTTTCCTCATCAACAGGCAGTGACCCTGGCTCTTTCCCAAGTGGGATTGTATTGGGTCCAGAAAGCAGTGGGTATTGTGGCCCGGTTCCCAAGGGATGCACATTGTTATCGTAGGGGGAGGCACTGGTCACAATCAAGCTTCCAGTTGGTCTGCCACGCCTCTTTCCAATTCTCAAAATGCCATTTGCCACTCTTTTTTCCCCTCATATCAATTTGCATGGTGTCGAAGGTGCTCCCCGCTGGTGTTGAAATCTTGGGCAATCAGCAATGTCTTCCCATATTAGGGATGTGCAACCATACACCGCTCTAAGCCGATGGGTGCATTTATTGGTTAGTGATTCCCGGGTTTCTAGGAAGTCAGTATCTTCTTTAGGTGCTCTGTGCAAAAAGATCAATTCTCCTTTAGTGGGTCCTTTCATATTGCCAGATTCTACTGTGCCCAAACTGCTGTTGCAGACCTCAGTAGTTGGTTTCATGGGCGACTTATTTGCATTCAGCATGGGCTACCCCTTTATTTTGCTTGCCGTGCAACTGTGTAGTCATGCCACCAACCCCCCCCCCGATCTGATTGCCCACAAATTGACAACTCTAGTGGTGGATCATTTTTACTCCGGGGGTTTGGGGTTTGCAGGCGGGTACCTAGATTAACTGGCATCAGAGGGCCCATCTCAAGCTGGATATTTATAGAAACGCACATATTTTATTGGGTGGTTTGGAATGGTGCATCAGGCCACTGTGGGCTACCTCCACTAGCAGATGAACCCTTGTGCGGCCCGCCCCCCATGTTGGATTGACACTCCCCCAGGGATTAGGGATTCTTCATTTCTTTTTCCTTCCAAAAAGAGCAGGAGCAATTTCTTTAAAGGTTATTAGTTCTTCGAGGACTAGATTGCATTTGCATCCCGTTGGTACATCCATATCTGTGTCCTGAATAGTGATGTCAGTGGGCATTCTTGTACAGGGAGAGGTAGCACACAATTGTGACTTGATTTCCAAATGCCCCTGCCCCCCCCCCCCAAACTCAGGGTTGTTGGTGATAAAGACATGCTAGTGCCAGGTATCAACATTCTCTCTCCCTGCTGTCCTGTTGGCGGGGGGTTTATTGCTGTGGTCTGAAGCTCGGTTTCTTCAGTGACATTAGCCTCATTGACTGCGAGAAGACTTGCAATGGCAACATTTCCAACTTTATCGGCTGTTTAACAGGCTGGGCTGAGTGTGCAATTTTCCCATGCAACATTGTCAATGGAGTTCTCAGGGGTTTCAGTGACAGAGACAGGGGCGGGGACATGGGCACACAGCATTGACTTGTTCCCTCCTGTACTTTTCATGGTTTGAGAGGGCATGTCCTTGGTCATAGTGCCTCGGGCAGAATTATAATCTAGCCCTCTATTTGCGTGTCTGTAGCTCACTGGGCAATACGCAAACACTGTGATATCTATAATGTCGATATCAGTGTTGGGTAAGGCATCTCCTACTTTATTGTTTGTGATGTTACCGCCATAGAGTTCAGGTCTTTCACATAGCTGCTGTAAAATTTCCATTTGCAGAGGCTCCGATTACATGAAAGGTGTAACACTCTGGTATATGTTGCACATCTGTACCATACGTTCTGCTGCAGGCACCATTTCATAGACATCATACCTTGGAGATCCACACCAGCAAAGGCTACAATCTTAGCTTTAGTTGTAAAGACAATCTTGTTTTTTTCATGCAATCGTTTTATTAATTGTTTTTAAGACAACACATATATAACTGTGTTAACAAAAGCAACTTTAGCATTCTTTTCAAAGTGCTAACACAATGGTCAACTACAAATATTGCAAGAACATAAAACACTATTAACCTTCCGAGATACCCACATCAATATATCTTTGCTAAAGGAAGAGCAGTCCAGTATGATGCAGTTTATATCGTACACTAGGAACCTTTTAATTATGCCCTGGCAGGGTGTTTCTTTTCCAAATGTGCCTCCAGGAATCGTCCCTTAACTCTTCTCCAAAGTCAACATGCCAATTCCACACATATGATGACACCTCATTCTTAGCTTTGTTGACTAATAAAGCGTACCTTTTTGAGATTGTCTTTAGAGACAAGTAAGGAAAAGGAGAGGCACAAAAGGTTCATGATTTCGTGATCTTATATAATAACCATTGACTCATTTGATAATAACATAGTCGTCCTTCTCTCCTGCACCAAATACCTTCTTGCATTGTGAGAGGGATAATATTTACTTGCCAGAAAACAAATGAGTTGCATACTCACAAACATTATCCCTGTTCACATATGCAGGTGAAATATGCAGATTACTAATAATCAGCATGAATAGGCTGGAAAATGTGATGAGACTCTGCTTAATGGCCAGTTTATCCCAAACTGCCAAAGTTGATTTTGTGTTAGACAATTCCTAGATCGTCAAGGGTCTGTATTTCAGAGGGACTCGTAGGGCATTCCCAAGTTCCATGCCAGAAGTATCATCTTTTAGGATCTTCCAAATCCTAGTTGGTTGGGGGTTCAGCAATGCGTAGATGGGCAGTTTGGGAATATTTTCGAAAATGTTTGGTCATGACAACCCACATGGAGAGTGAGGGATATGCTTATTTTGTTCACCCTGGAGAAAGAATCCTTTATTAGAAAACCAAATACATAATTCTGTATTCTGGGTAGAACCATCTATGCAACTGGAACTGAAAGGCTCTGAAAGGCATATAATACCTGGGGAAGAATATCCATTAAAATGGAGGTGATCCTATCCAGCCAGGACTTGGCTTGAACTCTCCAGGACCTCATATCATCCCTTATATTGGACAGAGGTTTGAGATAATTAGCAGCATATAAACCAGAGGCCTGAGCTGTGATGTTAACCCCAAGATACCCAATAGTCATAGAAGCTATTCCAAATGGCATGAGAGTCCATTTGGGAAGTTGTCAGTGTAATGTTCAATGATTCAGATTTGAAGTCATTGGCCCTCATTACAAGTTTGCTGGTCTGGAAACAACGGTGCCGGTAAGCTAACCGGCACCGTTGTTTCCGGACCGGCAAACTACGAGACTGCGGGCGAGTGCCGTCCCGCCCACCAGGTTTTGTAACATGAGGGACAGCCTATTGTCGGGCAGGACATGAAGGCTGGATAGATATTTTGTACAAGGGGGTTGTCCTAACCTCGAACATTTGTACTACATTGAATTATTGTAGTGACAGTTGAAGAAAAAATGGAATAAACCTTGTCACCCACTTGGTGAGTTATCTAGAACAAGAGTACATGTATTTCAAATATTAAGTACATATTTAAATAGCAAGACATGTCCTGTGGTGACAGGTAGTCACTCAATTCAGCCTGTTTAGTCCATACAGTGCAGCATTCAAAAGTGACTTTTTAGAAATGTACCAACAGTTCATAAAAGCAGTACATTTGCAAGATGACTATAGTTTGTTACCTACACACGACTAAACTAGTGCTGTGTTGTATTGTCGAGGAGTTGCCCAGTATTGCATCATATTGGTCAACCTATTGGGATATTATCCTAGTCACACACAACATTTGCACAGCACTATGCTTTAAAGGAACAGGAACCTAATGGTCCAGGAACCTAATGGTCCAGGGGATGGATATTTCTAAAAATCTTAGTAATGATCCATCCCCTGGACCATTCAACAATATACCTACATATTGTTTTTTATCTATAGGGAGACCTGCTTTACCTGGCCCCAGAAGAAGGCTGTTTCCTTATCACAGCCGAAACGTCTAGTGTCATCGTGCCTTGAGCCTACATCTTCCAGACCGATGACCAGAATCCTTACTACCACCTTCATGTTGACGTCACCTTACAAGCAGACCCTATTTTTAGGTTCCTTTAAAGCAATCCTGTGCAAGTGGTTTTACCAGGAAATATTCCGTTGGCTCCACCCGAACGCTTTGCTGGGGACCCCAAAAGGTTCGCCGTGTTTATGAACCAATGCCGCTTGCACTTTTTATGCAGACCGAGAGCCTTTCCAAATGACCAAGCCAAAGTAACTTTTGTATTGTCATATCTTGGTGGCAGCACAGCGGATTGGTCCAGTCCATTAGTCAACCAGGATGATCCTCTTCTCTGGGATTTTCAGGGTTTTCAAAGGAGCATGGAAAAACTATTCGCCAGACACTCACAGGGTCAAGCCCTGGACAACAAACTTTTATGCTTACGACAAGGTAACCAGGATCTGCTAACCTATATTGCAACCTTCAATAGGTTGGTGGTGGAAACCGGGTGGCCGGAGGAGAAACGAATTACATTGTTTCATCGTGGACTTCGGGGAGAACTCAAAGATGTATTAGCTCAAGTTGTGAACCCACCTCAGGATTGCACAGAATTTATAGACTTAGTGGTCCAGCTAGACCACCGACTTCAGAACCGAAAGACTGATCGAGCTAAATTCGAGAACCGGGTATTGGTTAAACCCAACGTTGCCCCCAAAGGAACAGATGCATCTGAACCTATGCACTTCGGATGTCATCACCACAGTTGATGGAACTGAGATTGCCTCGGGCCTGTAACTCATTCCACTACAGAGATGACACTGTTGAGTCAAGATGGGCATCGAGAGACTATTGTGTTTGATCTAATCAAAGCCCCACAGTTCCAGATAATACTGGGGATGCCATGGTTGGAAACACATAATCCTTGAATATATTGGCGAGAGAAGAGAATAACCTTCCCGGATTGTGCACACACCTGTTACCCGGAGAAAACTTTGAACAAATGCCTGGCTACAGTCGTTAACCCAATCGTGCAGTAACCTCAGGAATACCAAGAATTTCAGGATGTTTTTCAAAAAGAACAGGCCAATACATTACCTCCTCACAGATCATACGCTTGTCAAATCGACCTCCTACCCGGTGCACAACCCCCATGCAGTAGAATCTACTCCCTCACGGAACCTGAAAATCGTCACCTACGGCAATACTTGGACCAGTACCTTGCTAATGGCTTTATTCGTCCTTCCAAGTCTCCTGCATCCTCAGCTTTATTCTTTGTGCCAAAAAAGGAAGGTGACCTTAGAACGTGCATAGATTACCGCACATTAAATCAGATTATGGTAAATAACCGATACCCATTGCCTCTGATCCCCGAATTACTAGACCAAGTGAAGGATGCTTGTATCTACACTAAGTTAGATCTCTGAGGGGCATATCATCTGGTACGTGTCAAGAAAGGCGACAAATGGAGTACGGATTATTCGAATATCAGGTGATGCCCTTCGGGTTGTGCAATGCACCAGCAGCCTTCCAGTATTTTATGAACGATGTCCTTCGTGAACTCATTGACGCCTGTGTCGTCGTATACATAGATGATATTCTAGTGTACTCCTCCTCAGAATCAGACCATGTTAAGCACGTGCGTGCAGTCCTTGAGAAACTACGCCAGCACAAGTTATATGCAAAATTGGAAAAATGTGTTTTTCATGCTACGGAAGTTGAATTTCTTGGATTTATCCTGACTCCAAAAGGAGTCCGAATGGACTCTCGAAAGGTGGACGCAATTCTCGAATGGCCATCACCCAGTTCAGTCAAAGGGGCACAAAGCATGCTCGGATTTGCTCATTTCTACCGCAGATTCATTCCGGACTTCTCCCATGTTGTACACCCCATCACAGCACTTTTGCGAAAAAACAAACGCTTCTTGTGGACCGAAGAGGCTGAAAAGGCCTTCCAAGAGCTGAAAGCGAAATTCACATCAGCACCTGTCTTAAAGCATCCACGCCCTGAGCTTCCATACATAGTAGAAACTGATGCATCCAGTTTAGCCATGGGAGCTGTCCTGTCCCAGAAGGATCCTGAAACCGGTCAACTTCACCCAGTAGCGTTTTGGTCCAGAAAGTTCTCAGCACCTGAGTTAAACTATGCGGTTACCGATAAAGAGCTATTAGCCATCAAATCCGTCTTTAAGGCTTGGCGGCACTATCTTCTTGGTGCCAGGCATACTATTACCGTAATCACCGATCACCGGAACCTGCAGTATTTAAAAACAGCCAAAGCCCAATCATCGCGACAACTTCGATGGGCATTGTTCTTTGCCGAATTCGATTTCGTGATCACTTATCGACCAGGCTGCAAAAATGGCAAAGCAGATGCCTTATCCCGAATAGGGATGGGAGAAGCATATGCAAACCCGGAACCGGTGCCAATAATTCCTGAGCAAAGAATTCTTGGCATAACTACTCTACAGACACTAGAAGATATTCATCAAAAATCCAACAACTCTTTGATCCAGCAACCCTGCAGGACTGGGTAAAGAAAGGCCCGGACTACTCAGTCGTCAATGACCTACCTTACTATCAAGGACGACTATTTCTACCACACAAGGAAATACAAGAACTAGTCATCTCCAATTACCATGACACCCTGATGGAAGGGCACCCAGGTATGAAAAAACTGAAGCGAAAATTAAGAGGCAGTTCTGGTGGTCCACTTGGCAAAAAGATGTAAAGTCATTTGTGATGTCTTGTGGCATTTGCGCCCAAAACAAAAGCCAGAAGAAAAAACCTGCTGGCCTTTTACAACCTTTGGATATTCCACCTACACCATGGCACACCTTGTCTTTAGACTTTTATTACAGATCTACCTCCATGTTATGGATTTAACACCATCCTAGTTATTGTGGATCTTTTTTCCAAGATGGCCCACTTTATTCCTTTAAAGGGGTTACCTTCTCCTTCGATTCTGGCCAAGGAGTTCCTCGAAAACATTGTTCGATTACACGGATTCCCTTCCGTATTGGTTTTTGACCGAGGTAGTCAATTTATCTCGCATTTTTGGAAGAAATGTTGTCAACTAGCATAAATCAACGTGAGGCTATCAACAAATCACCATCCCCAGACCGATGGTCAGACGGAAAGGACCAACCAGACCCTTGAACAGTACCTACGCTGCATGCTACACCAGACCGAAAGCAATTGGAAAGATATTTTATGGATTTCCGAGTACGCATACAATAACTCTGTACATTCAGGAACCGGACAAAGCCCTTTTTATACCATATATGGACATCACCCTCGAACCTCAGAACTCGATTCGCCTCAGCACTTAGAAATGCCCGCAGTTAGTCATTTGCACTCTACTATTACACAAGCCTTTAAGGAAGCCACAGAACATTTGAAACAAGCAAAAGAGAAATACAAGAAAAATGCTGATCAACATAGAAGTGAAACTCCACAATACCAGATCGGGGATCAAGTTTGGCTGGCTACAAAACAGAAACCTCTGAAGGGAACTCAGACTTTTAATCCTAGATATTTGGGACCTTACACCATTAAGGCCATTATCAACCCGGTGGCCGTCAAATTGGAATTACCCTCTAATATGCGAATTCATCCTGTCTTTCATGTTTCACTTCTAAAACCAGTTCAACCAGGGACAAGATTAACCAAACCACCTGACCCCATCTTGATAGATGGAGAACCTGAATTCGAGGTAAAAAATATCCTGGACTCCAAGATGATTAAATCAAAACTTTTTTATTTGATCGATTGGAAGGGCTACGGACCACAAGAAAGATCACGGGAGCCTAGCGACCACGTTCATGCACCTCGGTTGGTGAAAACATTCCATCAGCACTTCCCAGACAAACCGGGGCCAGGGGGAAGAACACCTTTAGGAGCGGCCTTGGGAGGGAGTGCTGTCATGATCCCTACCCCCGGGCATCAGGACCAAGGCCCTCCGCTCCGGGAGCAGGCATCTAGACATTTGTTTAAACCTCAGCAGCCCCGGCTAGGGGCTGTCTGGGTTAAGTCCTGGCGCCTTAGACGCCAGGCTCATCATAGAAATCAGTCCTGGCGCCATAGGCGCCAGGCTCATAGACTTTACCTACCTGATGCAGACCATGCTGCAAAAGAGTCCAAGCCTACATGAGGCCTGGATGGGACTATTTTGTTACAGGGACTATTACTTAGGGAACTTCTTACCTGGAACTACTTTGGAGGCTATTTAAACCACACCCGAACAGCATCACATGCTTCGCGTTATTCTGCATCCAGCAGCGTGACGCTCACCGTGCTTGCAGCCAGCATCCAGTCTTCTGCCACGCCCGCGTGCCTGCAGCCAGCATCCAGTGTTCTGCCACGCCCGCCTCAAATCCGGAGCTCCTAGAATAAAGAAGAAGAAAAGGACAAGGTTAGAAAACAAACTTATTTCAAATTCCTCACCTAATTACCGAACCATTTAATCTCCGGACCTGGAAAGTACATCAGTCCTGCACGCGTCGCTTCGCCAGCTCCAGCACGGCGCCATACTCGCCAGTTCTCACAGCATCTTTCGATCCGGCACTGTCTCCATCATTTCTTCGCCGTAATCCGGCACCTAGGGGACACAAGAAAAAACAAGGTGAGCCAAGGGAATCAACAAATACAACCTCTTACCACCATAGACTTACCTGATTTACCACCGGCGGTATTATTCCATAACTCTCCACATTTTCATATGCCGCATCTGTAAAGAGGGAGAAAAACAACACGTTAACGCATGCAATAGTTACCGGACAGCGTTGGGTAACACAGACTCTTACCTGAACGCCAGCAGCAGCTACGAGACCTTCTCACAAACTCAGTTGCAACTTAAGGAAGGAAGGGGACAAGAGTGAACATCGGGCACATTGAACTCTTTGAACTTGATACTTACCAATCCCGCCAGGGACTTCAGAGTCAATACTTACCGGAACTCTCCCAACGCCTTCAAACCAGTGAAGTAACTGGTATCTACGCGCCCCTGCAAGACACGCAGGATGGAGAGCTCATCTTTTACGAACATAAGGTGAGGTTACTCAGGGGATATCGGAGGTGATTAGTGGGGGAGAGCGAGAACAGTTGGGAGGCCATCACTAAAACCCACAGGTGGTTAATCCCTGTCTGCACTTGCAGGAAAATACTTCTTCGGGTCCAGCAGACAAGAGTAGGCGGGCCAGTCCAGACAGTCATCTCTGCACTACGCATTACGTTGAAGGAGACTGCAGCTGTCCGGGTCCGATCGACACCCCTGTGGGGTCCAGGTGAGCGTAACAGTGTATCCTTGTAAAGACAAACAGCCTTTGAGTTTCCTCCATTATCATGCACCAGGCGGTAGGATCTGCATAGTGGTCCATAACCGCCATCTGAAAAGATCTGTCTATCCCCACACTGTCTTGAATCTTCGCATGGTAGCTCTACTTATCAACTCACACTCCTCCTTGCCTATGAGGGAAGGTAAAAGGGGCACATGTTTGCACATTAGAATCTTCACATATAGCCATTTAGTATTGATATTAAGTTGAACAATGAATGGGATATTTCCCCTGGTATTATGGTATTATGGAATAATGCCTTCACCCGTGAAGGGGGTTGATGCCCCCTGCTTTCTAATTTGACCAGGTTTGCCAAATGGCTTGTCTGGTTGATTTACAGATGTACTTTGCCCTTTTGGCGCTCCACCACAAATAATTTTAAATTGTTTTTTTTCATTGTCACATCTTGTTTACTTCAATCAAATACTGCACCTGCGCAGTATATATGGAAAGAAACATTGTTGAAGAAACACTGATTGAAAGGCATTATTTCTGTGCTTGTTTTCACCCAAAAAAATGTTATCAGTTGTATTTTTCCTTGGTTAATTAGTTCTGCCTTTTTGTTGTATAGATCTCTTGTTTGGATTCCTTATTAATTTACTTTAAGAAACCATGTTACTTTCTAGACAATCTTTGATATACTCTCTATTTGAATTAGAGTTTAAATTTGAGGTTATTTATAGCGCGCACCGAATGAAACAAACCGTAACTGGGCGCAGATGTAAGGAGCAGTGATCAAGTCTACCGCCTAAGAAGTGTAGTAACTCAAAAGCATCACAATCAGAAAACAACATAATCACAAGTTCTTCCATTAGCAAAAGAGATAGGTCTTCAAGACCTTCTGAAATGCAGTGAGAGTTTTTTGTTCTCGGATTTTCATAGAAGGACTATTCCCAAGCTTTTGGGCCATAAATTGATTGATTGTTTTATATCTCGATCGTGGAACCTGCAACAGCTTGTCGTGTGAACTTAACTGACGGCCTGGAATATAAATCTTAATATAAATGTAAGTTTTTTCCGTCAGATAGCTAGGTGCCAGCCTTTTACACACAGTTAAAGATAATACAGAGAATTTTGAAGTCTATACTTTCTTTCACGGCAAGCCAGTGCAGTGACTGCCGTAAATTAGAAATGGGGGATGATTTTACCACCCCCAAAACAAGTCTCACTGCTGCATTTTGTGCTATTTGTAGTCTCCGGATTTGGATGGTTGGGATTCATGTCAACAAGGAGTTACTATAGTCCAATTGTGAGTTGGTAAGAGTTCTCACGACTGCTGCACAATCTTTATCTGATATAAATGGCAGGATCTGTCTTAGCAGCCACAGAGTATAAAACACAGATTGTACTTTTGCACTAACCTGCGCTTTACTCCCCATAATCCTCTTCCCAGATAGAGTCCAGATTTTTTATCTTGGGAACAAAATTACCCTAAAAAACATGGCGATGGCAGATGCCTGCCATGTTGGAATTGGTGTTTAGAGCCAAACAATGCTACCTCAGTTTTTCCTGCATTCAGTAGCAACTACTGTATCACAAATGTAATCACTATGTAATAAATGTCGATATCTTTTTATGTAACTAAGCTCTGTCTTGTAACAAGTGCCACGATGCTCACAGGCTGTTGTGCGCTATATAAATTTGAATAAAAAAAACAAACAAACAAACTGGTTTGTGCACATCCATGATTGCACTTCCTTTAAGCAGCGTTCCACCAGTTCAAACGTCTCCTCCGCCCTCTCCACTTTAAAAAATACTTGAGTGTCGTCAGCATACGAGTGGAATTTAACTTGATGTTTTCTCAAGATGTCCATTAGAGGTTTTACATGAAAGTAAAAAATTAGAGGAGAGAGTGAAGAACCTTGTGGTACGCCACAAGTCTGCATGAGGGAATCTGAGAGATATCCTCCAAATCTGACCCTTTGTTCTCGGGCAGTCAGGAATGACTCAAACCACCCCAAGGCTTGTACAGAAACATTACCAACCTCACTAAGACGTCTCAGCAGAATGCTGTGATCAACTGTATCAAACGCCGCAGATAAGTCTAATATGATCAGGAGCAATATATATCCCCCTGGTCTGCCATCTCAAGGAGACTGTCCCAAAATGTCAGCAGCGCTGTCTCTGTACCAAACCCAGGTCGAAATCCTGATTGGAAGGAATCCAGTAACTCCTCCTTTTCCACATACTCCTGTACTTGTGAGGTTACTATTTTCTCAAGGATCTTTCCAGGCCAGGGTAATCCTGCCAATGGCCGGGAATTCTGCAGGTTCATGGGATCTAACTTTACTTTCTTTGGGAGTGGAGTAACCATTACCTTTTTTAGATTTGCCGGTACAAAGCCTATTGCTAAGAATTTGTTTACGAAATCCGTTATGAAAGGTGAGATGTCCGATGCCAGTCTTTTTGCCACAAACAATGAAATTACAAATAGGGTGTCATTGGTAGGTTTTAATTTAGAGAGGAGAGAATATACAGTCTCTTCTGTAACCCTTGTGAATGTAAAGGGCTTTCGAACTAGTGAACCATCAATTGTTATTAACGCCCCTATCATACATTTTCTTCTCAGGTTCGATCGATCATGATTGTGCAATCATTTCCCTAATCAATTCACACATCAGCCTGTATTTGAGAAGCCTCCAGGTCTGCAATGGCACATCTAGGTTCAACAAAATGTGCGATAACGGAATATAGTTCTCTTGGCCGATTCGTCGCTTGCCCAATCTTATCAATCAGGAATTTTGATTTAGCTTCCAAAATAGCCTTTATATAGATCTTTTGAGTAGTCTTGATCAACTCTGAAATATTTAGAGTTCTCCTCTTCCGCCATTTTTTCTCCAAGGATCTAAGATGTTTTGTTTTTTTATAACTAATTCTTGCGAAAACCATGGGTTAGACACTTTCTTAGGCTTACCCTGTTGAAAAGGGGCCACTTGTCTGCACATATTAACCATGAACTCTGTCCCTTCTTTAAAAAATTCCTCACAGGACGAGGAGGGATCAATTAGTTTAAGAGCATGCTTTCATTCATCTCCTGATATGTTCAACAAATCTTTCAATTTTCGAAATTGAATGGGCGTACGGTTAACTTTCCCTTCACGCCATCTTTTGATTGGCACCAGCCCAAACATTCTAGAATTGTGGGCAGACCAAGAGAACGAGTGTGTGTCCAAAAATTTTATGATTTCCCCTCTATATAACATTCATCAAGGCAATGACCATAAATGTGAGAGGGAGAGGTTACCAAGGATTTTAACTCGTGAGCATCCATATTTTCTCCATTAATTCTTTAGCCTCAGGGGAGGTGACATCCTCTAGCCAGATGGTAAAATCGCCCAGGCATAATAATTCCTTATGTTTGCTACCAATATCTATAGGAGCTGGTCCCATTTTTCCAGGAACATTTTTGCTAGTCCTGGTGGTCGATCTCCAAACAGAATTTGTATAGTTGTTGTTGGGGAACACCAAATACAGGCAATCCAATCTGTGTAGTCATCCCAGTCTAAGATTTGTAAGTGGGGCAGCTTTAATGGGGCTCTAATAATTACCGTGACACCCCTACCCCCATCCCTCTTCGTTGTTCTATTCATGGTCTGAATTCTTTGGGAACTATTAAATGGAACATGGCCTGTGTAACGCTCACCTGATTATCGCAGAGGCGCCGGTCTTGACTGGGCGACTACCGTATCTTCAAAGGTGATGTGTAGCACCCGGTTGGCTCTTTGGGCTGGACCTCTGTGCACTGTATGCCTGACGTGTAGAGTAAGATGTCTGCAGATAGAAAATATGGGGTTAATGAACTGGGGTTATTGGGGTGTCCCTATCTCTTTCCTCTTCTCCTCTCCTGTAGACCCCCAAAGGTTAACGCTCTCACCTTAGGTAAGTGAATGCCGAGCTCTCCATCTGCCTCGGGGCAGGGTGCTGTAACCAGTTTCTTCACTGGATAGGTAGCGCAGGCCTCTTGACTTCAGAGGACTGCTGTCCGTCGTTTACTGCACGAACGGTAAGTTTCGAGTCATTCAAATGTCTTTAAAGTCTTTAGTAATGATGTCTCTTGTTTTGCAGGGTTCCGGCGATGGCGGATGACGGGCTGAAGTGAGTTGAAGATGGAGCCCGTGTGATGAATAGAAGCGCCTGGAAGCACGTAAGTAAGCGCTTGTTGCCTGCTTCACTATGCGCTCTAACTGTCTTTTTATTTTGCAGGTACGAGTTCGGAGCGGCTGCAGGGTGCCGGAATACCCACTGGATTAGATGTGGAAAGGAGTAATGGCACGTGAGTATTAAAGTTCCCCAATGGCTTTAAACGCACCTTGTTTTGTCTTTCAGATGCGGGATGCAGCGCCGAAGGCCTCCGGAGCGTGCGAAGAGTTGGTAAACTTTTGTCTTTCAGATGCCGGAATGCAGTGTGAAGACCTCCGGAGCGCACGAAGAGTAGGTAAGCCTTTGCCTTTCAGATGCCGGAATGCTAACCTGTTCTTTCTTGTCTTTATAGGTGTTGCTGAAGACTGGATTCAGGATGGTAAGCCTTTTTCCTTAGGCCCAGGACCGGATGCAGAAGACACGATGAGCGTTCTGCTGCAGAGGTTGCAGAATAACGCAAAGCAAGATTCATCCACCGGGTGTGGTTTAAATAGCCTCCTGTAGTGCTTAGGTGTCTCCTTCCACAGCCACGCCTAAGTAAGAAAAGAGTTCCTGGTAAGAAAAGAGTTCCTGCCTTCCAGAAGAGTTCCAGTGTTCTGAATCTAGGGAGTGGCTCCAGCCCCACCCAACAGGAAAAGTAGTTCCAAACAGAAGAGGATCAGAGGCTCAACTGGCAGGCAAGTAAGCAGCATGGTCTGCTGAAGGTAAGTCCACCCAAGCATTATGAGCCCGGCGCTTCCAGCGCTGGGACTGGGCATATTTATGAGCCTGGTGCCACTGGCGCCAGGACTGGGTCCAAAAGGTCCCAATTGGGACTGGTTGTCACTCGGAACCTGGGTTATGGATCTGCTTCCAAGGGAGTTGGGAAAACCCTGACCTTTTGGAAGCAGAGATCATGACAGTACCCCCCCCTCAAGGCCCCTCCCAAACCGGGCTTCTCCGGGGGTTTTGGCTTGTCAGGAAATGTTCGGTGAAATCTTTTGATTAGGCGAGGAGCGTGGACATATTCAGCAGGTTCCCAGGATCTCTCTTGGGGGCCGTAGCCTTTCCAGTCAATTAGGTAGAATAGTTTAGATTTGGAGATCTTGGAGTCCAGAATGCTTTTGACTTCAAACTCGAGTTCTCCATCCACTAGGATAGGTTTTGGAGATTTGGTTAGTCGGGTTTGAGGTTGCACGGGTTTTAATAGAGAGACGTGGAAGACCGGATGTATCTTCATGTGCGGGGGCAAGTCCAACTTGACCGCTACTGGGTTTACTATGGTAGTGATGGAATAGGGACCAAGGTATCTTGGGTTGAATGTGCGTGGCCCTTTTAGAGATAGATATTTGGTGGATAACCAGACTTGATCCCCTACTTGATAGTGAGGGGCTTCCTTCCGATGTTGATCTGCTCCTTTCTTGTATTGTTCTTTAGCCCTTTGAAGGTGAGAAACAGCTTTCTTAAAGGCTTGGGTGATTGTAGAATGCAGGTAGTCTACTGCTGGTGTTTCAAGATCTTGGAGGGGATCCAACTCCGAGGTTCGAGGGTGACTGCCGTACAAAAGAAAAAACGGGGTTTTCCCAGTTCCCGAATGGACAGAGTTATTGTAGGCATACTCGGCTATCCAAAGGATATCTTTCCAAGTTTTTTCAGTTTGTTGCAGCATGCAGCGTAAATACTGTTCCAGAGTTTGATTGGTCCTCTCGGTTTGTCCGTCGGTCTGAGGGTGGTGACTGGTCGATAGTCTCACATCAATTTGAGCCGACCGACAGCAACTTCGCCAAAAATGAGAAATAAATTGACTACCTCGATCCGAAATTAGAACCGAAGGAAAACCGTGCAGTCGGACGATGTTTTCGAGAAATTCTCGGGCCAGAGTTGCTGCTGTTGGCAAGCCTTTGAGCGGAATGAAATGCGCCATCTTGGAGAATAAGTCCACGATTACTAGAATCGTATTGTATCCGGAGCATGGAGGTAGATCGGTGATGAAGTCCATAGAAAGCGTATGCCAAGGGCGAGGTGGGATGTCAATAGGGCGTAAGAGGCCTGCTGGTCTTTCCTTTTGACTCTTGTTTTGGGCGCATACTCCACAGGACATTATAAAGTCTCCGATATCTTTTTTCCAAGACGGCCACCAGAAGTAGCGCTTGATCTTTTCTGAGGTCTTGGCTATACCGGGATGACCTTCCATTAAAGAGTCGTGATAACAAGAGATTACTTTTTTCTGTAAATCTGTGCTGGGTAGGTATAATCGTTCTTGGAAATACAATAAGTTGTCCTTTACTGCAAAGTCCTTTCCCTGCAGATGCCAATTCTGTATGTCTGCTGGAGTTACAAGTTGCCTGGCTTTATCCTTAACTTCCTCTATGGATTCTGTGGCTATTACACCCAGAATTCTTTGTTCGGGAATGATTGGTACAGGTTTAGGGTTGACCAAGTGTTCTTCCACTCCCATCCGAGAAAGGGCATCGGCTTTACCGTTCTTTGTACCAGGTCGATAGGTAATTATGAAGTCAAACTCGGCAAAGAATAATGCCCAACGGAGTTGTCTAGAGGATTGGGCTTTTGCGGTCTTCAAATATTGCAGGTTTCGGTGATCCGTAATCACAGTAACGGTGTGTCGGGCCCCCAGCAGATAATGCCGCCAAGCCTTAAAGGCAGACTTGATAGCCAGAAGTTCCTTGTCAGTAATCGTGTAATTGATTTCAGGAGGCGAGAATTTGCGGGACCAAAATGCCACGGGATGCAACTGATTGGTTACCGGGTCCTTTTGTGATAGAACTGCCCCCATGGCAAGGCTTGAAGCATCAGTTTCCACGATGTAGGGGAGTTCGGGGCGAGGGTGTTTTAAGATTGGTGCAGAGATAAATTTAGTCTTCAAATCCTGGAAAGCTTGTTCCGCCTCGGTAGACCATTCAAAACGTTTGTTTTTCTTTAACAAGGCAGTGATGGGCTGGACTATTCGAGAGAATTCGGGGATAAACCTGCGGTAAAAGTTAGCGAAGCCTAACATGCTTTGCACACCTTTTACGGAGGATGGTGATGGCCATTTGAGAACTGCATCGACCTTCTTTGAATCCATACGCACTCCGCCAGGTGATAATATGAATCCCAAGAATTCAACTTCAGTCACGTTGAAAACACATTTTTCCAATTTAGCGAAAAGTTTGTGTTGACGCAATCTTTCGAGGACCATTTTCACGTGTTTCCGATGTTCAGATTCCGATGAAGAATAAACGAGGATGTCGTCAATGTAAACAACAACACATACATCTATGAGCTCTCTGAGGACATCGTTCATAAAATATTGAAAGGCGGCCGGGGCATTGCAAAGTCCGAAGGGCATGACCTGATATTCAAATAGCCCATACTTGGTGCGGAAGGCCGTCTTCCATTCATCGCCCTCTTTTACTCGTACCAAGTGGTAAGCTCCTCTAAGATCCAGCTTTGTATATATGCATGCTTTTCTGACTTGGTCCAGGAGTTCAGGGATCAAAGGTAACGGATATCTATTCTTAACGGTGATCTGGTTCAGGGAGCGATAATCGATACAAGTTCTAAGGTCTCCTTCCTTTTTTGGAACGAAGAACAAAGCTGAAGAAGCAGGGGACTTGGAAGGACGAATAAACCCATTTGCCAGGTATTGTCGAAGGTGAAGGTTCTCAGGCTCTGTGAGGGCATAAATTCTACTACAAGGAGGAGTAGATCCAGGTATCAGGTCTATCTGGCAGTCATAAGACCTATGAGGAGGTAGAGAGTTAGCCTGATCCTTCCGGAAAACATCTTGGTATTCTAGGTATTCGGGAGGTAACTGGGGAGTCTCTGAAGAAATTGCGGCCAGTGCAACACCAGGTGGAGGGTGACAAGTAGAGACACATTCTGGAAACTGGACCGTTCTTGCTCGCCAATCGATCAGAGGATTGTGTTTCTCTAACCAAGGTATTCCTAGAATAATCTGAAACTGAGGGGCCTTGATCACATCGAACACGATCTTCTCATGGTGTCCATCTTGACTTACTAGCGTCACCTCTTGAGTGGTATGCGTTACTGGCCCGGAGGCTATCTTTGTACCATCCACCGTAGTAATGACGTCCTTTACAGCCTTGGGACAAAGAGTTAGATTCATCCTCAAAACCATTTCATGATCCACATAATTGCCGATGGCACCGCTGTCGACGTAAGCTTCAATTGCATGTAATCGATCCGGATTATCAGGGCTAATGAGGACCATAGGTATCACGAAATGCGAGGTCACGGAACTGGTTTTCACGCTCGGCAAGAGGACCTCTATTCTTGTCGGGCGAGGTCGTTTCCCTGCTCAGAGTTTGTAACTTTGGTAACTGCAGCTCCTACTGCCTTCTTGGCAGGTTTCACCGGACAGTCTCGAAGAAAGTGCCCTGAGTTTCCGCAATATAGGCATAATTGCAACTGTTTCCTCCTTTCCCGCTCCCTTTGTGTTAGAGGACCTTTCAGACCCCCTATTTGCATGGGTTCCCCGGAGTCTACTCCTTTGGAAGGAGTTGGCGGTTTGGAAAATACTCGAGCATCAAACTTGGAACGATCGGCCTTCCTGTTCTGCAGCCTGTGATCTATTTGAACGACCAAGTCTATATAATCCGAACAGTCTTGTGGGGGATTCACTACTTGGGCTAAAACATCTTTGAGCTCTCCACGTAGACCTCTATAAAACAGCGTAATCCTTTTGTCCTCAGGCCATTGAGTTTCCACTATTAGTCTATTGAAAGATGCAATATAAGCCAAAAGGTCTTGATTACCCTGTCGCAACGAAAGAAGCTCATTGTCCAAGGCCTGCCCCTGTGAATGTCTTGCGAACAGTTTTTCCATACTAAGCTGAAAGGCTTGAAAATCATGGAGAACCGGATCATCTTGATTAACTAGAGGGATCGACCAGTCTGCCGCATTGCCACTAAGGTACGAAAGTACAAAAGCTACTTTTGCTTGATCAGTTGGAAAGGCTGCTGGCCGGCATAAGAAGTGCAACCGGCACTGATTGATAAATACTGCAAACCTCTTTGGGTCACCATAAAATCGTTCGGGCGGAGCCAGAGGTACATTCCCAGGTAGGTTGATCTGCACTGGATTCATAGAGGATGTTGAAGGAAGATTTGCCCCTGATGCGGGTAACGGGGTCTGTCCGGCTTGTGACTGTAGCACTTGTCTAGCAAGATTGGCTGTTCTCTCCTTGGAAATAATTAGTTCCCTTCTTAGAGCATTCGTTTCCTGACGAGCTGCATGCACTTCTGCCCTTAGTTCCCCAAGTAACCGGGCTATGGGGGGTCAGTATCCGAGGTTTCCATAGCGCCTGGGCGAGAGTTTTGCGGTAGGCTTTACGTTCTGTAACGCTCACCTGATTCTCGCAGAGGCGCCGGTCTTGACTGGGCGACTACCGTATCTTCAAAGGTGATGTGTAGCACCCGGTTGGCTCTTTGGGCTGGACCTCTGTGCACTGTATGCCTGACGTGTAGAGTAAGATGTCTGCAGATAGAAAATATGGGGTTAATGAACTGGGGTTATTGGGGTGTCCCTATCTCTTTCCTCTTCTCCTCTCCTGTAGACCCCCAAAGGTTAACGCTCTCACCTTAGGTAAGTGAATACCGAGCTCTCCATCTGCCTCGGGGCAGGGTGCTGTAACCAGTTTCTTCACTGGATAGGTAGCGCAGGCCTCTTGACTTCAGAGGACTGTTGTCCGTCGTTTACTGCACGAACGGTAAGTTTCGAGTCATTCAAATGTCTTTAAAGTCTTTAGTAATGATGTCTCTTGTTTTGCAGGGTTCCGGCGATGGCGGATGACGGGCTGAAGTGAGTTGAAGATGGAGCCCGTGTGATGAATAGAAGCGCCTGGAAGCACGTAAGTAAGCGCTTGTTGCCTGCTTCACTATGCGCTCTAACTGTCTTTTTATTTTGCAGGTACGAGTTCGGAGCGGCTGCAGGGTGCCGGAATACCCACTGGATTAGATGTGGAAAGGAGTAATGGCACGTGAGTATTAAAGTTCCCCAATGGCTTTAAACGCACCTTGTTTTGTCTTTCAGATGCGGGATGCAGCGCCGAAGGCCTCCGGAGCGTGCGAAGAGTTGGCAAACTTTTGTCTTTCAGATGCCGGAATGCAGTGTGAAGACCTCCGGAGCGCACGAAGAGTAGGTAAGCCTTTGCCTTTCAGATGCCGGAATGCTAACCTGTTCTTTCTTGTCTTTATAGGTGTTGCTGAAGACTGGATTCAGGATGGTAAGCCTTTTTCCTTAGGCCCAGGACCGGATGCAGAAGACACGATGAGCGTTCTGCTGCAGAGGTTGCAGAATAACGCAAAGCAAGATTCATCCACCGGGTGTGGTTTAAATAGCCTCCTGTAGTGCTTAGGTGTCTCCTTCCACAGCCACGCCTAAGTAAGAAAAGAGTTCCTGGTAAGAAAAGAGTTCCTGCCTTCCAGAAGAGTTCCAGTGTTCTGAATCTAGGGAGTGGCTCCAGCCCCACCCAACAGGAAAAGTAGTTCCAAACAGAAGAGGATCAGAGGCTCAACTGGCAGGCAAGTAAGCAGCATGGTCTGCTGAAGGTAAGTCCACCCAAGCATTATGAGCCCGGCGCTTCCAGCGCTGGGACTGGGCATATTTATGAGCCTGGTGCCACTGGCGCCAGGACTGGGTCCAAAAGGTCCCAATTGGGACTGGTTGGCACTCGGAACCTGGGTTATGGATCTGCTTCCAAGGGAGTTGGGAAAACCCTGACCTTTTGGAAGCAGAGATCATGACAGCCTGTGAGGTCTCAGTAAACCAAGTTTCAGTGAGAAACAAACAGTCCAAGTCGTGGGCTTTACTGCCACCTAACATTCAACAGGGCTGCCATTACTGGTCTCTCCTTCCCTCTATGGTAATCAGGTGGGAATTTCCCACTTAACTCTGTTCTCTCAATACCAATATGGAGTTCAACAGTTCCATAATCCTCTAGCAAGTCCTTTGTTTTATAGAAAGTCCTTAATCCTCTGATCCTGTAAACATTTTTGGTCCTCTAACATGTTTTTGATCCTCAAATTCTTGATCCTTTGATTTTATAAGAAATGTTTAGTCCTCTAACACATTCTTTTTTTTATATTTTATTTTTATTTTGTTATTTTCTTTTTCAAAAGACTATACAACAAAAACCCAACTCCCTCCCTCCCCTAAACTGGATGTCCCCCCCTTGAGCCCTTGCATGGTACAAATTACACTTACACAGAATCAACAGATATCTAGAATACGGAAACGTGGGGGGCAATGTTGTAAATTAAAGTCTGATTGTAAAAATTCAAGCACCTCTGCCCAGTCAATGGAACATTTAGTCTGGTCACCCTGAATTGCGTAAGTGGTCCATTCCAATTCTACAAAGTTCCAGATCCTATAGAACCATTCGATTACCGCCCCAGGATCCTTGGACTTCCACTTTTGAGCAATCCCCAATAAGGCGGCCAACTGCAGCACCACACATTTTGTAAATTTCTGCTTTGAATTACTACACATAGCGGGATCAAATATCAACAGCAGCTTGGATTTAGGTTTCGACGTACCAAACAATTGTTGCATATATTTATCAATCTGTGCCCAATAGCCCGCCAATACCGGACAATGCCACCAAACATGACCCCAATCCCTAATCGCTCCACATTGTCTCCAGCATTGTTGCGACAAAGAGGATTTTATCTTATGCAAACGGGCAGGTGTATAATGCCACTGCGTTACCAATTTATGCCAAAATTCCTGCAGTTGTATAGAACGGGTGTGCTTAGGTATATCCTTCCATAGCCCTTCCCATTCCTCGTCTGTGACCGGTGCCCCCAGCGTAAACTGCCATCTAGATTTATAATGCAAGGGGAAGATAGGAGATGACCCGTTCAAAATTGTATTGAGGTTCTATATTAAGGCCTTATTAACTGAATGTGTAGTAACACATTTCTCAAAGAGAGTCAGCTCCCTGCCTAAGTGAGGGGGCTAGTATCCAGTGGCGTACCTGATAATATTGATAGTAATCTTTGTCGTCTAATCCAAAATCAAGCTTACACTGGTTGAAAGCTTTGAGGTCCTTGTCATTAAACAAGTCACAGATTTTACTGCATCCTGCTTGCTTCCATTTAGGAAATGCCCAATAATCGCAGCCCTGAGCAAACTCAGGATTAGAGAATATTGGGGTAAGAGGTGAGGGGAATGTCACCAGACTATGCCTTCTGACTGCCCCCTCCCAAATCTCTTCAACTAAATTCGTAATTTTACTCCTATGAATATTATGGGGGCGTTTCTTTTTTGTTGCCGTAAAACTTTCCCTAGTTTTGAACCCCCAATGCCCGATCCATCTGCAGCCAATGTTTCTCTTTGTCCGATCCCCTCCAGTCCTTAATTATACTGAGTTGTGCTGCCTGATAAAATGTATAAAAATTAGGGAGCCCCAATCCTCCTCCGTCGTTGAGTGCCGTCAAGACATCATAAGACACTCGCAGAGGTTTATTATTCCAAACATATTTGGATATCCTCCTACGCAGTGTTTTAAACCATAGGGATTTGAATTGGGCGTGCCTGAAAAGATTTGGAAAGAATAGTCATCTTTATGACATTCATCCATCCTAGCCATGAACGCATTAAAGGACCCCAGTTTCCGAATTGTTTCGTAATCTCTTTCAATTTAGGGGGAAAATTTGCTTCATATAGACCATCCAAATCCAGAGTTATTACGACTCCCAGAGGTTTAATGCGCTCCTGTGCCCATCCAAATTTAGTTTGTGTGTGTAAGGAGGATATGATAGAAAGAGGCAAAGATGCATTCCATATTTCTGATTTGTCCAGGTGTAGCCGGTTCCGAAATTGCCAGCAACATATCATCAGCGTACGCCATGATTTTGTGTTTAATCCCCCCAAAATATATACCATGAATATCTTGCATTTGTCAGATAATTGCAAGCAAAGGCTATGGCATACAACAATGGTGACATGGGGCAGCCCTGTTGTGTGCCTCGCTGCAGGGAGATGGAGGAAGAGAGTTGTCCATTTATTAGGAAACGGTCCACCGGCAGATTATAATTAACTTTAATTCTTGCTATAAACTGAGGACCAAATCCCATCTTAGCCATGACCTGAAAAAGGAACAACCACTCTACATGGTCGAAAGCCTTTTCGGCGTCCAATGATAGGAGGAGCGCAGGGATCTGTTTAATTGCCACTTTTTCTAGCACATGACATACTCGCCGTACATTGTCATGTGTCTGTCTATTTTTTTTATAAACCCAGACTGTTCCGGGCAGGTGATGGATGGAAGCAAGCCTTCGATCCTATTTGCAAGAACCTTTGAATATATTTTGGCATCCAGGTTAATTAAAGCTATAGGTCGATATGACCCACATTTCCCAGGATCCGTGCCTGGTTTTTGAAAAAGTATAATCTTTGCTTCCTCCATAGAGGGGGAAATGCTCCCTGAGCTCAATAATTAATTATCAAGATATGTTAACCTTGGAGCTAATACTTTGCTGAACGTCTTAAAGAAGGGAGCAGAGAACCCATCAGGTCCAGGGGATTTATTAAGGGGAAGCGATTTAATCACGGTCATTACTTCTTCAGTAGTAATTTCTTTTTCCAGGACATCCCGCTCTAGCTGCAAAATCTGAGGAAACTTTACTGTCTGCAAGTACAACATCTATGATCTTTCATCTGGTTCCTCAGTATGGTAAAGATGCGAATAGAACGAGGGGAATTGTGATATTATTTGTGACAATTCGGTGACACTACCCCCGTCCGGTAATATTATCGCTAGGATGGTCTGTGAGGCGATCTTCTGACGCAGTTGTCTCACCAACAGTCTATCTGCCTTGTTGGTCTTGACATAGTAGGACTGGCGCAAATACAGCAGAGATTTCTCTGCCTTTTTAGTTAGGAGCAAATTTAACTTGGCTCTTGCAATTCTGTATGCTTTTAAAATTGCCGGATCTTTGAGTTTCCATTTCCCTCATTAAATGTTGATATTCGGCTTCCAGTGGTTCTACCAGAACTATTCTCTGTCGCCGTTTAATTGCCGCCTCTGCGATGAGAGAGCCACGGATTGAAGCCTTAAATGCATCCCACGCTACATTAGCAGAGACATCAGGTGTCATATTGATATGAAAGAATTCCACTATCTTTGCCTCGATATGCCCCCTAACCACTGTGTCCTGAACTACTTCTGATGGATATCGCCATGTCCATACCCTTTGGGTCATCCCTTCCATATATACCTGCATTGTCAATGGAGCATGGTCAGAGAGTGCAATTGGATGACAGGTCATGGACGTGACCCCACCCATGAGAGTGTTAGAAACCCACACATAATCAATGCGGGAAAACGAATGATGGACATGCAAATAAATTGTATATCCTTTCGTTTCCCCCTTTAGGGCCAGCCACACATCCACCACGGCCAGATAAGCAAACCTTTATTTTAAAAAACTCGAGGGTGCAGAGTGTTCCAAGAAGATGCCTGCGCTCTGGTCCTACAAGGGGTCCCAAGCTATATTGAGATCTCCTAGTAATATAATGTCCCCCACACAAAACATTTCAATCTGCGTAATAACTAATTTCAAAAATCTCTCTTGGCCGTATTTCGACCATATATCGATGCCACTGTTACTTTTTTAAGGCCTATTTCCAAAATAGCAAATACATAACGTCCCTCTTTATGGACATGTGTTTTCAATACTTTAAGCTGGGGGCCAAGTTTCAATGCCAACAGCACGACCGCTACTTTTACCTTTGCGTTTGCCTGTATCACCAATGGGTACCGACGAAGACACAGTTTATGCTTATCCGACAAACAAATATGCGTCTCTTGGAGCACCACCAAATCCAGTTGGTTACGGCCCAAAAGAGCATCAAGCTTCCTACGCTTTTCTGGCGTGTTCAAACCCCTAATGTTCAATGTTAAACATTTAAGCTGACCCACTTAACTGCCAAAGTTTTAAATTAGCTTATGTACCGCATATTCAAACATATTCTCATATCTGATCCAAAGATACCATGCAAGCCCATCTCCCCCACACCACCAGCTTCCCCCCTCCCGTTACATCCCCCTCTAACGCCAACTTGTCGCAAACAAATCCTTCCCATAGTCTCTTGGTGTGAGCCACAGATCCTAACAAAATTCCGAGCATCCGGCCCCAGTCATGTACCCACTAATCCCCCAGGACAACGTGCGGGGTATCTTAGTACCCCATTTGTACTTTGACAGATAATTCCAAAATGAACTACAGCATGAACTACAACATCTCATCCTCCATATTCAAATGATATTAAGGCTTCATCTGATCGATAAGCTTTCCACTCTTGCACTTGTTTTCCTTTAATCAGTTTTTTTGGGAGTTGAGCCTCTCAAGTGGGCCTTCCGATCCTCGTTTTGCTGCTGTTTCTGCTTCCTTGCACGACCCAGCACTACCGACCATTCCCATAATTTCGATTGCTGGGATGTGCGACCCACATCCGAAACTGTTGCACCTTCCCCTTCATTGTCTTCAATTTGCAGCAAAGCCATTCCTCCTTTGTGAGACGTGACCCTGCGTTGTGTGCCCTCAATAGAGAAAAGGATTCCAAATGGGAATGTCCATCTGTATTTGATCCCCCACTCCCATAGTGCTCTCACCACCGATTGCATTTCGCGCCTTCTCTGGAGAGTGGTCTGGGATAAATCTTGAAAAAGCTGAATTTCCATCCCGTTATAAGTGATGGTATTTTATTCTGGGGGCGATCTTAAAATCTGTTCCTTTTGTTGATATGAGGTGCACGCTGCCAAAACGTTGCATGGACGAGCCCTTGGGTCACTCCTTTTCGGGCACGTCCTGTGTAGTCGATCAATAGATACGTGTGGATTCTCTTCACCCCGAAGCAAGTCCGCAAAAATCTGCGTTATTGCATCTTTTAGCTGAGAGTCTAGAACCGTTTCGGTTGATTTCTCACCCGAATATTTGAAAGACAGAACCTATTCGCCAAATCTTCATATTGCAGTTCAAGGTTTCGTGCTGCCCTGGCAAGTTCCTATAACGCAGTGTCTGTCTGTTTGCTTTCTTGTGACAGAGATTGTATTGCCTGTTCGTTGGCCTCAACCCACTCGCTGAGGGTAGCAATGTCTTTACCAAAGTCTGACAGCGATTGCTTTATTTCCGTGGAAAAAGACGTGAACTGTGCTTCGAAGGTGGCTGAGAATTTTTCTTGAAAAGCTTCAAAGCTTGCAGCAAAATCCTCTTTAGACACTGCCATTGCCTCTTCTGGGGAATCAATACTTTGGAGCTGGAAGGGTCGCACCTCTGGACCTATAGGGGCTGTCTCCAAGCCTGTTGCTTCCCAGAGCCTTTACAGTGGATTTTGTTTACCTTGCAGGTCCTTGGGGGGTGTTGAATGATGGGTTTTCTTCTTTCTCCTCGGCATATGACAGAATATTCCAACCAAAATGACCCTGCAGGGATTGCGAATACTACTACATATATGCTCGGAAGCGCAGTGCTAATGTCATCACCACCCTCAAAGTCCATGCAATGCTGCAGTGCGTCTGTGTATTGGACTGAAGGCGTATGGCAATGAGTACCCCCAACCCCAATGTACTGGTCTCAGATTATAGATTCCACCAGGTTGGGTGTATATTGGTGAGATTATGTTACCCACCCTAAAATTGTAGTTTTCTGTTGCTAATATGCCATGAATATACCACTGCTGTACCACTATCCTCCGCTAAATTTCCAACTCTGACACTGTCATTCTTCTTGCCCACTGGGCGAGCTGCAAATAGACCCTACTACCACCTTTATTATGTTATGGAGCTTATTGCCACAGTAGCATGCTGCTGAATATGAAAAACGGCTCTGAGGCCTAAGAACAGTGCCCTCCTTTATGTCCCATATATCCCCACCAGGCTATAATATTTGGGGATAGCGCCCAAGCACGCACCAATCATTGTGCCGTAAATGGCCTCGGTCCCAGCCAGTCTGTCTCAATGTTGACCCTGCCTGCGCAGAGTTATATAGTTTGCAAAGAGTTTAGTGGCCCTTGGCTTCTATGCGGGCTAGCGCTGAGAATGCAGTTCCAAGCAACAGTCTTACCGGAATCTCCTGGCATTGCAGACATGAGAAATGCAGCCTGTCACCTCTGCTTTTCTCGTATTTAGTGCATTTTTAATCCATTAAGCTGTCCATTGAGTCCCAGCTTCCCTGATCAAAGTGAAGAAAAGCTAAGATGAAAAGGGAAACGCCCAGCTGGTAAAACACACTGATAGGGTCACCCACCTTGTTGCTAGTCCCGGGCTTTCCTTAGTCCATATGTTTTCCAGCGTCCCGCTTTACACGTCTCCCATGCCTTTGCTGTTAATATGATCCAGCGTAGCATATGGCTCACCTGCTGTCTAACTGCACTTACTGTCCGTATCCAAATGAAAGCATGAGGTTCTCATACACGACCAGCGATGAAGTTCCTTGCTGCGGCCCACACCATTTTGTCCATGAGCAAAATTGTAAAGCCAGTAACTGGGAGAGGAAAGTTAAACACCACCTTGCTTACCCTCACCTGGGAAGTAGAACCCTCAACCTGACAGCATAGCAAGGAACAGCTAACCAACACTATACGAAATGGACTAAGCAGTCTTTCACTACACCATTTTGTCAATGAGCAAAATTGTAAAGCCAGTAACAACAACAGCTAAGTACCATATGAATGTGTGGCCTGCCTGTTGTCACCGATTTTCCTGGTGAGACTCCACAGCAAAGAAAACCCCACAACAAACCAATCCTTGTTGAGTTGCATTATCTTGTTTTGTGCTGAGTAACCTGAAACGCACAACATGCGCTTAACAGCTCCCCCTCCCCAGTTCATTTTAGCCAAACAGCCTTGAACCTGTTTCGCAACATGGAATACTTTTTATTTCATAAGTTATGCGGTCCTCAGCCACTTTACTTTTCTTTTGAAAGAACAGGTGTCGATGCCAAACCAGAACGGGACTCGAGTTTAGAAGCACCCGAATGCTCTGCATAAGCTCTCCCCCCACCCTCAGCTGCTCCTTTTCCTATCTGTCAGCTGAAGGGGAAACGGGAGGGGAGCAAACGGCGTCGCCTCTGCAGAGTGGTTTTGCCTCCCTCTCACTCTGCATCTCCCTGGGATGGAGGGAGATCTCTTCACAGGCCCGTGTAACGTCGGAAAATGCGCTATCCTGGGCGAAATTGCCCGTCGAAAAATGCTTTCCTGACAGTCGTTACTGCGCATGCACACCAACACAGCGCATGCGCAGTAGCACCCTAAGCATTTTTTGACGATGAGCAGAATTCGACGTTACACCGGGCATTCTCTGTTAATGAATGCTCTGAACAGAGATTCCCTGTCTTGTTCAGATCCTGCAAAGGCATGTTTCCTGGCTGGCCAGGATATGTCTTGTTTTGTTAAAATATTTATTTTACAAGCCGGTGCTTGTAACGCATTGCAGGAACAATTGTTCAGAAGCAGGAAGTAAGAATTGATCGAGCATTACTGCTATTGACCGGACATGTTTAGTTTGACATTGCTGCTCTGACTTGCTTGTCTCCTATGATGACTGTGCCCAAACACATTGAAAACCTACAGAGGTGCAACCCTACTTTGAATCTTTAAAGGGTAATGCAGATTTCAAAAAGATATGCACTCTGTTCGAAAGTGTGATATTAACGTGGAGGTGCTTTAGGAAGGTTGATTATTTGCCTGAAAGGAAAAGCGGGGCCAACATTCTTTCAAGCTGCGCATCTTGTCTGTACCGAATACCTGAGGTCATGAGTGGTTTTCGCTGGTGGGTTTACAGGCTGCTTGTCAAACCTTCTCGGAGAGGGTGTAATAGTAGGACCTAGCTCAGACCTTCTCAAGTGGTTGTCACAGTGAATGGCGACCTGAAGCTTCTCGCACCACGGCTTGGCTGTCCCAGATTAATGTGATTCGTGTGTTGCCAAGGCAACAGAGAATGTGCGCCATACTGCACCCTGTTCCCGCACCCTGCTGACATAATGGCGCCCTGGAGTAGCGCTCCTCATCGACCTCTGGAATCTCCATGCCATTCTCCAGCCACCACAACCCCTGCTCTCCATGGGTGTCCTTTGGCCAGATGCCACCCACAGCGGATATACTTGCCACACTCCCATGACTTGAATCTTCTGCTACTGCTAAAAGAACACGTGTGAGAATTGTGTTGTGTTGCACAGCGCACATAACATATAATGGCTAAGATAATCTTGAAAATGTAATTTGTCTCTGGATGCTCCAAAACTGTGGGGAAGATAAGAGTGTCTCTGTGATGCCTTTTCCACCAGCCAACTCCCTAAACAGTTGATATTGTTTTCTGCACAGTCTGAACCTGAAATTGAGCATGGTCCGTGATGTGCAGCCTTGCTGTAGGGTGTATTTGGATTCCGATATTGACGGCAAAGTGGAATTGCATATGGCCCTCCCAAGGAGAGTGGGAGGGTGAGGATGGAACATGAATTCCTTTGAAGTGTAACCAACCACTAGAGCATTGTATTGGGGAAGCATAACTCAAAGCAGTGTGGCCACCTTTACGATTTTGCATAATGGTGAAAGGCGTCCTTCTGTCTTATTGATAACAAAAATGTAGGTTTATTGCTACTCTGGGTTACTGTTATGTTGGGTTACTATCATGGTACTTAGTACTCAATCTAGGTTTTTGGGTAAACAAATAATTTTTAAAAAGCTGTATTTGTTATTGTGCTTGTTGAGCTGCATAATACAAGATGACATTTTTATTTTATTTTGTGTGTACTTCAGTAACCACGGAACCCATAGTTTTTCTTTTGTCTTTCAGGGTGGACCTCTCAAATGTATTAGACCTACATTCCTTCGACAAGCTATCCGGTAAAAGGTAATTGTTTCTTTACTTTTATGTGAAAGCAAGAACAAACAAGCAAATGTGTTACCATGGACCTCCCTGTGTTAAAAGAAGTGTTCTGATGTTAAATCTGGTGTTCTCATGGTATAGATGGTGTTGGGAGTCAATAACCGAAAATAGACAGTAACCTAATAAAGAAGAAATGTCCTTCTTGCAAGCCTAGTTGTTTACTTTTTTAAAAAAAAATCTCAAAAAGATACATATTAAAAAGAATAATATAAACAATAAACAAGAACCAAATGAGAATTAAAAGTACAGATTGAGTTATCAAAGTTCATTGAAAAATAAACATCTTCCCATCAATTTTTACTAAATCCCATGACATACAGACAAGAGGACAGAACTAAAAGGGATGGACACAAACTCAAACACCCCACTGAGAGAGAGAGAAAAGAAAAAAAAATTCATACCCCACATCCACCATCTTGCGCTACACAACCATACAAATCAATGAAAGATTTCCATAAGGACCAATATTCCCCTTCTTTACCCTGCTTCTTAAACATAACTAATTCAAATTCAGATAATACAATCACATCATTAATCCAGTCCTCAACGTTTTTTTTTTCCCTGGATTTCCACACCTTCATTATCTGTTTTACTGCTACTACTAATATCCTATCTCTCCAATGTCCATTCAAACGAGCTTTCAGACAACAACCCCTTTTAGCCAACAACAAAACCTGAAAAGGGTCCCTTGGAAAAGAAATTGACAAAGTGATATCCAACCTATCTAACACCTCCCCCCCAAAAAGTCGACACTCTCTGGCAATGTCACAACATGTGAATCAATGTCCCCCTCTCACTTCCACACCCCAAGCAAAAATCTTCATTAAGTAGTCCCAAAGCACACATTCGCACTGGAGTCCAGTATAACCTTCCCAAAATCTTCTGATGTACAAATCGTAATTTAAGATCCATTTTACTACTATACCCTACCTGCCATACATACTTCCAGGCTTCATCACAAACTGCAAAACCTAAATCTATCTCCCACTTTTGTTTGAATGTGCCCCAAGACTGCAACACTAAATCATCTTCCTGCATAAGTTTCAGATATGTGGATACATTACGTGGCAATAAACGGAACATGATCCAACCCACCGGCTCCTTCTCAATTGGCAAATTCATCATACCAAATACTTGGGTCAGGAGACTTTCTAAATCCCTATATCTATTCCTTTCTTGGTCACTTAGATGAAACACTCTTTGAAGCTCCTCAAAAGACAGCAGGACCGCATCTCGCAGCAAATCTCCCAATGTCAACACCCCCTTCGAAATCCAACTAGGCCAACACAAAACTCTATTGCCTATTTGTAATGCAGGATTATACCAAATTGAAGAATTATGATTCAAAAATACATTGCCATCAAAGTTAAGTACCCACCACGACATTGAATCTTTAGACACCTTAACAGTTGGTAACTTAGCAGAACTTCTAGGCAATGTCCCCATTGAGAAAATATTTTCTAACTTAAATGGCAACAAAGCATTCCTTTCTATAGTCAACCAAATTGGCTCCTCTGCAATCTCTGCCTTCGCATATTGCGCAGCCTTCTTCAAAACAAAACCCCTATAATACTTTTCCAAATTTGGATACCCAAACCCCCCTTCCTTAGTGTCCCTTTGCAAAATATATTTTGGAATTTTAGGAGCGTTCTTCTCACCCCAAAGAAAATCCTGGAACACTGGTTCAATATCTTTATGTAATTTTTTTTTAAAACTCAGAGGAATTGACTGCATAACATATAAGATCTTAGGCAGAAGCGACATTTTAATTGTATTCATCCTTGCCCAGAACCCCAAATGTAATCTTGACCATTTTCAAATATCTCTCCTAAGTGTATCCAATAGTTTAGTTACATTAAACTGAACCATTTACCGCAATTCTTTGATCAGAAAAACCCCTCTGTTTTATCACAATTGATTTTATAACCCGAAAACGTACCCACTTTTTCAAGAATCTCCTTAAGAACCATACTTCCTCCCCCTCTTAGGATCTGAAAGCACCACCACCATATCATCCGCATAAGAGAGTCCTTTAATTTCCTTCATCCCAAATGTCAAACCATGTATTCCCTGTTTGTTGCATATCAATGCTACCAAGGGCTCCAGAGCAATATTAAATAAAAAAGGCAACAAAGGAGATCCCTGTCTCGTACCTCTACCAAGAGTAAATGCTTCAGACATTTCACTATTGACCCAAACACGTGCCTTCATCGAACTCTGAAGACTACGAACCATCTTTCTGAACCTAATTCCAAAACCCATTTTCTCCATAATAAAGTCTAGAAAGTCCCAATTCACTCTGTCAAATGCCTTCTCAGCATCCATGAAGACCAAGGCAGCGTTAACCTGTTCATTACCATAAAGACGTATTATATCTATGTAGATGACACTGATGAGACGGCTCGAATTTGTGGGGAGGGAAGAGGGAGGACGGAGAATGTATAATGTGTTGGTTTGACATTGATTATGAACGTCCTAAAAAGTTGTAATGTTTGGTGTGTTGGTTGTTTAAAATAATAAAAATTGTTTTGAAAAAAAAAAGACGTATTATATCTATCAATGTCCTGATGTTATCATAACCTGATCTACCCCTCATGAATCCTACCTGGCACTCGTGGATAATGTTCCCAAAACAACCACCCAATCTATTTGCCAATATTTTTGTGAAAAGTTTGACATCTACATTTAACAGAGAGATAGGTCTATAGTTCTTACATTTTTTACTATCTCGACCTTCTTTTGGTATCACAGAAATCATGGTTTCGGTCATTGACTGACACAACTTTTCCCCTTTTAAAAAAGAATTAAACAAATCACATAATTTTGGAGCCAAAAAAGTATCAAATTTCCTATAAAACTCAATAGGTAACCCATCCAAACCCGGAGATTTAACTAACTGCATTTGTCCAATTGCCAAAAGAACCTCATCAATGCCTATGCTCGCCTCCAACCCATCATTATCCTCAACGGACAATTTCTTAATAGGAATATTTTCAAATAGACTTTCCAATTCTTCTTTGGCTATTGATACTTCTTCTGTATATAACATTTTGTTGTATTCTCTGAAACTTGAACAAATATCACTATTCTTCCACAACAATCGTTCGCTCTCATCTTTAATCCCCTGAATAAAAGTCCCACCATGCATACCCTTCAGTCTATTCGCCAGCAACCTACCACTCCTGTCACCAGCCTCCCAATATTATTGTCTTGGAAAAAAAAGACCCTTTTCCGCCAATAAACTGTTTGCATTAGCCAATCTTTCCCGAGCCTGATTCCTTTCAGCCCTATCCTCTATCCTCCCATGTCGGGCATATCTTTGCTGCACTTTAGATAACTGCAATTCCAATACACCCAGATCTTTCATAGATTTTATCCGAAGACGTGAAGTCCAATCAATCATAAATCCCCTGATTGTTGCCTTAAAACAGTCATACGTGACAGCAAATCTACTATCACCTCCTTCTCCTCCAATATACCCGTCTTCAACCTCCACTTTCTAAAAGATGGAACTACCACATCCATCTGTAGACAAAGATCCACTGATGCATGATCAGAAATGTCTCTCTCCCTGATATTAACATCACAAGTTTTATCCAACAAAGCCTTGGTGATCAAGATATAATCTAATCTGGTGAATTAATCATGTACCCGAGAAAAGAATGTCAACTCTTTCTTCGAAGGATGCAATTCCCTCCATATTTCAATCAAATCAAACTTATCAAGAAAGTGATCAAATTCCCTACAAATATTCACATTAGTATACCTACATGAACTGATCCTATCTAGCTTGAAATCCCGAACGCAGTTGAAATCACCTCCCAGAATGATTGTTTCACCATGTATTCCACCCAACATCTCCAAAATGTTCTCAAAGAAGTATTTACCAGAAGCGCAAGGACCATAAATACAGCCCAATGTAATCATCTTTTCCCTATAAATGATATCAGCAAATATAATTCGTCCTTCCGAATCCATCGCTACTCTCTCCACTTTATATTGTAGCCCTTTCCTGAAAAAAATACTCACTCCTCTAGAATTAGATGAGTAACAATACGACAAGTCTTTAGTATATTTGGAATTGACCAACCATTGCATTGTTTCATCTACTAAGTGTGTTTACTGTAGAAAAACAATGTCAGCCCTAGACCTCCATAATCATGCCATAACTTTCCTCCTCTTCTTTGGACATTTCAATCCATTTACATTCCATGTCGTAATCGTCAGATTACCTACATCCATCCTACCAACTTCAAACAAATTCTAATAAACGCTCATCTCTTTCTTCCACTACAAGAGGCAAGATGGCCTCCACTCCTTTTCTATCCATTGATGTAGCATGTTTCCCCCAGTTCATGAACTTATCCAAATAACTAAAAACTAAACAGGATATCTGGACATACCAGTTACACAAAACAAGTACAAATACAACAAATCACAAGACACGACACAAAAACATAAAACGCATAATAAAAACCAAACCTCGGGGAAATCCCCTAGGTAACAATAAGTAATAACAAATCTCTGCAACAAGCAGTATTCCAACCTTATTCCGTCAAGGTTGTACCTACCCTCACACACCATACATTTTGAATAACGTAAATTCCCCCATGCTCTAGAAACAAAATGAAATATAAACTACAATAACAAATATATCATCTAAATTCACACAAACTATGTCCAAGTATACACTACCCCCAAAGACTGTTACATTCTAACATTTGTGTGGAGAATACTCTTTTGCCAGTCAATAATAACAGATAAAAACATCCTATGATTACATATATTGTAGATTAGAGGTCATCCTTACAACTCCAACCCAGGAATACCCATAATAGTCTTCCTATGCTTCAAACTTCCGGATCAAGTCATGCAACTCATATATCCACCACAAGAAGTGAAGGCATTATGCACATGTATATTACAGTTGCCACCAGTCAGCCCTTCCCAACAGACCACCTCAGTATGTCAAACACCAATTGAGGCCATCTCCACTATGTTGCACCCTGAGCTGCAGCTTTACCTCACAGAACAATGACGAAATAACCCAGCACATTACATCGGCTATGTACAGAGTGGGGGAGCGGGGCTACGGGGTGAGACTGAAAAAAAGCCATTTTCTAATTGCAACACACGCAAAATAGAGCCATATACAATCACCCACACACTTTGCTAAACAGCTAAAGATGCAAGCCTAAATAAATCATCTCTTAAATTATCCAGAACACATAAATCTGCTGAGAGTGAAATGCGACCCATAGATATGAGAAAGGAGTTGTCCAAATTACAATCAGAGGAATATTGTTATTTCATATCAATGATAGCAACGCCAACAGGACAGAGAGTCATCAGACAATATAGTAAGATGCCATGAAAGTTGCTTATAATGACTGAACCCTCACCAAAGCAATCATAAATGAAGTGTCAGAAGAATTACAATGCATACAATCAAGATCAGATTGACCATGCTAATTCACCTGTCAACAGACTGTTTACATTACACTGCACTTACCTCCCCCTGGCGTCCACACCAGTGTGCAACTGCCCCACCCACCTGACACCCATTCATATTCCACCCAATGACACAACAATGCATATGAAACCTTGTAGACTATATAAGTGGACAGAGAGTACAGCACAGAGTGCGGCCTATACACATTAGAAACTAAACAGTCTCATTAAATGAGACCATAGCATGTGAATAAACTACCTGATCAACCACTCCCCTTCTGTACAAGCCCAATCAAATAGGGAACACAATACAACAATCAAAGTAGGATTCCATGACTCAGGACTAATCAAGCTGCATCGAAATCAAAACAGAAACAGAATACCACATATCCCCCCAAAACAAGCAGTGAATGGTATGTCTGACATTAGAAGGGCATATGATCAAGTCTCCTAGTACCAGCTGTGCAATGGTGCAGATCAAATACAACCCGTCTCCCCAGTCATTAGTATATAAAGATATAGTTCCATCGCAAACTGAAATGCTCCCCAGCCAATTCAGTACCAGAATAGAGAAGGCAGATTCCAGGAGCGTAGTTTGATGATTGGAACATAAATACCCCACTTGCAGCCCCCACTGCGAGTATCACTTGAGAGGGGTGGGACATTGCTGGGTGTGTTAACCTGAGACATTGGTTGTCCAAAAGGAGAGTAGGATCACCCAGACTCCCTCTCTCCTTGCAGGCGACAGCAATATTCCGTGGTCACCATTGACTGGGGAAACCTCATTATTTTCGTCTGCGCTGAGCCTCTTATATTAACCAAAGTTAAATATTTCCTGTGATGTGAAGATTACATCTGCGTGTCACCTTGATCAATAACCTTGTCTCACGCTGCAAGCTCCACTGTTACACTTTTCATAGGGTATCCTAGTGGTCTGGCTGCTGCCTATATTATATTGAGAGCAGGCTTCGTGATCCTGCTGACAGGGCCAGGCTTCTCTCCGTGTTAATACCAATAAGTAACTTCACTGCGCTGTGGGGTGAGTATTGCTACTGTCTTCCCCCTTGCGTCCTTGCAGCGTGAACTATTTACTTGTTACGCTGATCACCCGGTGTTCGGTGCTATGTGGCTGCAGCAGGGGGGGATGTTTACCGGCTGATCAGGGAGAAGCATCAGAGGCGCAGGGGGGGTTCTCCTTATAGTTGAAGTGCCCTTAAGTTGCGCTCCACAGTTTCTGCGACTGGGAAGCATGTTCCCACACCCTTTGCTTCCAGTCAGACCCCACTATGATACACCGCAATGGGGAAGCAGTCTCTAGTTGTCTGGGGCCACAACAATGCCTTCACATATTATGCACGTATTCCAATGACACTGTACCTGCCTTATCCGCATAACGACCCAAGAGAGAAAGCAGGTAGAAACCAATCCGTATCCAGAAATGGAATGAAGGCTTGATCCGACGTGTAGTCACGTAAGCCACGTCTTGCGGGTTCCTTTCCTCTAGTCCCCTCCAGCAAACTCAGTGTGCGTTCAAAGCAAAACAAAAACATGCGCACCATTTAAACGAATTCAACAGCAATAACTTTTGACTATTTTAACAATAAACAAACCTTAAAAAACATGAATTAAACTAAAACGAATTAAAACCAAAGCACAACAATATTTAGTAAAAAAACAAAAATTATCTCTTTTTCTTCAAAAAAGACCGTGAATTTTCAACAGGAGCCTCTTCCATGGGTTGTTGATCCGCATCTAAATCAGAGAGAAATGCCTCTGCATCTTTATAATCCATGAAGGAGTGCACCGTTCCATTAAGCACCACCCTCAATATTGCTGGGTAAATTATATAGTATTTCAGATGTTTCCGTCTTGCTTTATCCTTGGCTGTATTAAAAACTTTCCTTCTTTCCAGAATATCACGGCTTAAATCCCCAAAAATCATGATTTTGTGTGACCCCCCATAGCAAGACACCCTTCTCTCTTGCCTTCCTCAGGATCAACTCTCTCACTGGAAATCTCAAAAACGTAATGATGAAGTGCCAAGGTCTTTGTCCTGGTCCTGGCTTAGGGCCCAAGGATCTATGTGTCATGCAAAGCCTTCCTTGGACACTATGGTCCAGGTTGCGGCTGTCGGGCCGCCATTGCGGCATCCCATCACGTTTCCGGACGTCGCTCTAGCGGTCTAGTTGTTTCGCGCGCTGTGAGCCGGGAGGCTTATCAGCCGCGCCCTCCCTGTTCGCAGTGCATTGCAACCCGCTTGGTCAGCCATCCCGGCTGTGTCTTTTTCCGGTTGCTGTACACTTTCTTACTTTCCCTTTGTTCTTGCCTCCTTTCCCTTCGCTGCTGCCCTTTGGGTCGCTCCTCCGCTTCTCTTTATTCTGGCTCTCGTGCTTTCCTTTCCTCTGCCTCTCACGGCACTTACCTGCTCCACGCCCCTCGCGGTTGTTTACATTCTGCCTCTCTCTCCTGACTGCCTTCTCTCAGTGTTTGTTGCTCTGCTGCTACTTACCTTTTCCTCTCGTACCGGACGTCCACTTTTCTTCCGGTGCATTCGGAGCCCACGTTCCACTCGGAATCTTCACTGCGGACCGCTAAGGCTGCTATTTTGCCATTGGGGTTTTTTGTGCCGATAGGCTTTTCCCCCAGATTGTCCCTCTCGGGAGAGGGGCCACGGGTAGTGCTTATCAAAGCGGTACACTGTGGCTTCCTTCCGCGAGAAAGACGTTTGCCCATAAAAAAAAGAAAGACGGAAAAAGAAAAAGGATTACTGCGCTAGAAGACCTCAGATATCGTCAATTCAAGACCAATCTTCAGGTGAGGAGGAGAAAAAGGAGGGAAGGTCGGAGTTGGGGGAAGTTCATTCTTCAAAGGCTGACACTATGAGCTCTCTCAATCTCCAAAGGGGTCTTAGGATCAAGGCCAAGCAGTTTAAACAAAGCTTTTTCCAAAAATGCTGCAGGAGAGCCCTGTTCAATATTCTATGGAAAGCCAGCCACCCGGATGTTATTCCTACTAGAGAAATTCTCACCTGAGCTTGTAAATCCCTTATCTGGATAGACATTTTCGGGGAATCATCACTTATTACTGTCAGATGGCATTCCATGTTCTTAAATGTTCCTGATAGTTCATTGTATCTATCTTCAGAAGCCACCTGAGAGGCTCTAATATCAGCAATGTCTGCAGTCATTTTAATCATCATTTCCATCATTTTATCTTCCCTCCTTTCTGGGCTGATCTCATCCCCCTTCTGTCTTTTAGATGGTTGTGTGGTTCCTGGAATCTCCTCAGCCATTGTAGTAAATAAGTTCAGGGGGATAAAGGCAGACACATGAGCTCAGCATTCAGGCAGTCATCTCCTTGAGCTGCAGGTTCCGGAAACTTTTTTCCCTTTTTTAACCAGATGTACTTCTCCATCTGGCTCCACATACTCATTTTGTCAGAATGTGTAACCACATGTGCTTATTTTTCCTTGGCTATACATGCGAAAGAAACAGTAGTGTATGGTTCATCTGAAATATCACCATGGTCGGACTGGCAAGTCAGGCGATAGAGCTGGCTCAACAGACCAGTGTGGGCAGGTTTATGGGCAATGTGGGCCAGTTTAATTACTTATTGTGCTGCGCTGCTAGTAGTTTTGATCAATGTTACTTAAGGCATTGTTTGCCATGTATGTCATTATAGGTACTACTCATCTAGGTTCCTGGCAGAACATCCTGGATTGGGAATTTTGTATGTGGGGTAATTTTTGTGTGGGGCCTGGGCCTATGTTGTGTCCCAAACCAACATTGGTTCTTACCCACTGTGCTAGCAAGCAGGACAGCCTGCCAATGGCAGAAAGTAGGACTTTTACTATTATTATCATTATTAGCGTATATATTGAGCACTGACCTAGCTTCACGAAGCCACAGAGCGCTTTACAAATCATAGGGTGGGGGAGGGGGACACGTCAAGAGAAGCATTGATACAAGGGAGAGAGAGGGCTGGCAATTTGGCAACAAGGGATCTACAATCAATCAGGGAACCAAACGGGTGGGAGCAGATCATCCAGTCACAGGTTGTTGGGTGGGTGGAGGTTGTGTGCGCCTAGGTGTTAGGGAGGAGCCATGCCTTGAAGAGGAGGGTCTTGAGTTCCTTCCTGAAATATATATGCTAGGGGTGAGTCTAGTGTTGATAAGGGAGGAGGTTTCAGTATTTGTGTGATAGCCTTGCATATGATGTGGCAGGATGTGAAGAGATACATGCTTGCAGTGGGAACCAGTGCAGTTCAATGAAGGTTTGGGTGATGTGGTTGAATTTGCAGAGCTCTTTGTGTCATGCTGCAACATGCAGAACACATCTCAGTGGTGCATTTTCTGCAGGAGAGAAAGTTGGTAACAAGTAGTTGCTGTCTTCCTTGCTATGTGCTGTTTGAAGCAGAGGTGTCTGTCAAGGTTTATAGCGGAGAGCCAGATCTGTATGTCACTGTGTTCAGTGGTGTTGGTCAGCAGTAGGAATTCGGTCTTGCAGAGGCTGAACATCAGGTAAGCACTGCACATCCAGAACTGGTACATGGTGTCAAATGCATCCTTTTTTCAAAAAGCACCCTCTGAAGATATAATCTGGCTGAAACCATGATCTAAAAAAGCTACATTCATTTGGTTCCAAAGAGGCATTTCCCAGCACACACTGTACCTCGGTGTGCTAACCCAATTTGTGTTTCTCAGGAACTTTAGAAATGGCTCTTATTTTGTCTCAATTTTTTCCTAATTCTGCATCCTCCTTCATCTTTACAAAAACAGTTATTATTCCCTTTGGATCAAAGGACTGTGCTTTCAGCGAAGGGTATATTGTGAGGAATAGATGGAGAGTATCCCTCCAAATATGCATTGTGCAAAATGTTGAAAACCACCACCATTTGCATCTTAGACACAAACTTCTACCAAGGCAGAGAAGGCACCACGTCTCTGCATTACTCAACCGACTGCAGCATTGTTTTCCTGGATGTCCAGTCCTTCCACGCATGGCAGATGATGCACACTGAGATGCCAAAAGCTCAACAAGAACAGCAATGCTCAAAGGAAGGGCTTTAGTGCTTTTAACATTATCAAATGGATCACCCCAATAGAATGTGCAGCCCCATTTCCATATCTGTTCTCTGACAACTCAGAATAGCAAGCACACAATCAATATGAATTTCAACTTTCGCAGGCATTAGAATTCCAAGGACAGCCCACGATGTGTACCTCTCTACACACTCAAGTTCCAAGCACAGTTTGAGGCTGAAGAGTGGAAATATGATCAACTAAGCTAGGTAAGTACAACTATGCTCAATGCCTGACCAAAAATCTAACGCAGCGTAAATTAAGAGGCATAGCACCAAACCCACTCTTAAAACCAACAGCCAAAACAGAACACACAAGTTACAGCAACATCTATCTTACATGCAACCAAGATCGTCAAAGATAATACAGATTGCAGCCACCCACAAACGCAGTGCTGAAGCCATGTAGATTGCAGTGTTCATCTCCAACAGCACTAACCACAAAAAGGACGTACAAGGACGAGCTGTTGCATTAACTGTCATAAACCCAGCTTAATTATATAGTGCAAGTTCTTACACGTAACATGCAAACACTTTGATTGATGTACTTTACTGGTTTATAACAAAGCACTCAAAAAGGCACGAGAAAAATCAAGTATACTGTAAACAACTTTTGCTTGCAAAAATCAAGTAATATCCATTTTACATCATAGAACATGAAGAAAAGTAGTCACTCCCTCTGGCTGGGACGACTGAAGGACAGATCTCAGGTTGGTGTCCAGTGCGCTACTAGCACACAAGGGGAGTATGAGCAGCCAAGCAGATCTTGGCATGACAAACACTGTACACTCTTGACCACTTTAGAGTCATATTTGCAACTTGATGACCTTTAAATATGTATTCACCACATAGAAGTTAGTCATTCCAGACCCTAGTCTGCATGTAAAAATGCGCAGGTGGTTGTAATGCATGCACATTCATACAAACTATAGTGCTATAAAGCAAACCATGCCAATGGCACGTGTGCATAATACAAGTACTGATAACGTAATATACAAGAACGTCATAGGCAGACAAGAGTAGTATTTGCATCAAGGATAGCATTATATAATACACAATAAACACACACATCATGCAAGTTTCAATGCAATCAATAGATGCACAATTGTGGTCATGCAAGGAATACATGGGCACACCGAGCATGTCAGATTGTTCTATCCCAATAATGACTTGTCACAAGGAGTATTCTGGTGGGCACAGACATGTAAGAAGGTGGCAATAAGAGGATTGCAAAAAAGTGAAACTGTGCCCTTATTGAGCTCAGTCTCCTGCCATGCTAATCAGCACACCCAGAACATCACTGAGGTGACAGCAGATCAAGCATTGTGATTGACTACCTCATCTGTCAGATAATGGATTGCCAATGTGATCACATGGGCTGGGATGTTCATGCCTACGAGGTCCTCCATCATAGCATTGCATGTCAGGATGGTGATGTTGTAAACCTTGCGACAAATCCCTTGATGTCATCACTTCTCCCCCAGAAAGTGACCCTTCCCATGGGGCCCGGGAGGTTAGGCCGCTACCCATACTCAGCAGGAGGATCCCATGGGAGGGAGCCCCCTATTTGGGAGAAGGGAAGACTATCAAGGGAGAACATTGTATGGAAACTACTATTCTGCCCTAATGATCCACCACACAATACCAACAGGGCCCAAGTGCCCCATCCTCTGTCTCCTCTTTCTTCTGTTAGTTACTTCATGCATACAAGCCCTGTCTATCAAATAGATAATACTGTGACGAAGAAGCGTGAGGAAAGTATGGGAGAAGATGGCTACACAAGTACTGACACGAAAAAGAGCAGGGCAATGAAGAGCCCTTCGTGTAGCCAAGACAAACACACTAGCTATATTACACAAGAGCCGAATTACCATAAAAACTGACAAAGGAATTTTCTCCGTGCCAGTCCTGCCCCAGAGGAGCATCGAGTTAGTAAGCAAAGCCACTCAGAGAGGATGCGCTTCAGACCTGGACGTCTGGAGAAGGAAGTTGGCGTCCGAAAAGGCAGGGGAAAGCCTTAACTCACCTGATGGCTGGGAAACCCAACGTCTGGTGACATTAAGAAAGCCAACCGAGTGGTCCAGGCTAGACCCGACATACGGGGAGAAACCAGAGTGGCGGAACTTCCGATAGCCAAGAGCAGACCATGAGAGCCAAGAGGAAGTCAGAGAAGCTTGCTGGTGTTGCCGAGGATCGGAACCCTCGCGTACCAATTTAGAAGGTATGCAGAGGGGGACTGGGATGGTGCCTGAAACCCCTAGAGGCTGTGATTGGGAGGAAGTGCAGAACCATCTTCGTCGTCCCAGTGGGACTGAGCAGAGAAACAAAACAGAGACACTGGATGAGGGAGCACCCCAAAGAAACCAGAAGAGAGATAAGCGTCTGGGACCCATATTGTGAGAGAATTGGAGAATTGGAAATGCGAGACAGTGCCTGGCCGGATAGTGAACCGGGCCAGAATAAGAGACAATATAAACCTGTGAAAGAGGTATGGGACTCACATTATGAGAAGAGATGGCCAAGGTGAGAGAGAGATCCTTTGGCAAAAGTCAGACGAATACCGAAGGAAAAGAGAAATATCCTTTGGTAAAAGTCAAGAGAAGACAAGGGGATGAGAGAAATATCCTTTGGCAAAAGTCAGGAGAAGACCAGAGGATGAAAGATATATCTTCTGGTTAAAATCAAGAGATCATTGAGTTTATGGCGAAGGGCTGCATTTCCCCCCATCTTTATTGAACTGTCAAGAATCCCCGGAAAAGGCCCTGCCTTTGGGAAGGGAGACCCCTGCCCCATCTGTGTGGAATAATACAGAAAAGCCTAGTGAGGGCCAGTGGAAGGATGATCTTCCCCTGATCATTTACCAACTGCCTAAAACCACCCACAAGGAGGGAGCCACTCTTCTGGAATTAGGGTGTAGCCTATAGTTTTCTTTTGAAGTGTAAGGGACAGAAATAGTTTTGGGACACAGGACAGTGGACTGCTTGAATTTGACAGCTGTTCTGAAACCATCCTTAGTTTTATTGAGGCAGGGAAACCCCTCTTAGCTATAGGAACAGATAGGGTTCTTCCTTATTTTTCTGTTAAATAAAGGTTTATCCCAACAAGCAAGACACCTTTGTTTCCTGTGTCTACCTCTGCACCCTTATATATAACGTCAGAGTTGGATCTAGCCCTGTTGATAAAAACTGGAGGACCCTTAAATTCACTAGACTTAGTGACTGACCCCACTCACGTGTCTATAGGATTTGACATCTCCAGTAGCAGGGATATAAAGGTAGATCTTGGACAGACAGACATTGTTCATACCGACCTGGCACTAATTGCCCTCCAGGAACATATATCAGGTTAGTTTTGAAATCAGGTTTGGCCTGGAGGCATGGGCTGGACGTATTGGCTGGAGTGCTAGATCCTGATTATAGAGGGGGATGTGAAGGTGTTAATTCATGATAATGGCCAACACCCAAGGGGTCGTAGGAAGAGCCCTCTTTCCCAAACTCCTTGAGGTGGAGGATGAATCCCACAATGGCAAAAAAATGATTTGGAGAGGCCGACCAAGACTCTGAAGCTCCTAAACCATTGGACTTAGAATATACTGAGATCATCCTGGATCTAGCGTTTGCACAGGGAAACTATCCCATCTTGTCCAAAGCGTTCCTAAAAGGGATCCCTGAGTGCGAGGTTAGAGGATAAGAAGGCCCATTTCTTTTCATCAGACTAGGGATACTGTATAGAGGAGATAACTTGGAGGGAGTTCCTCAGTCCCAAATTGTGGTTCCCAGAAGTCACTTTAGAGTGGTATTAAGGGTTGGCCACACTCATCTTACTTCTGGACACCTGGGAACTACCACGACACAAAACCAAGTGGTGAATAGGTTTTACTGGCCTGGGGTGTATGCTGACATGAAAAATGTTATTGCGTCCTGTTCCATCTGTCAGAGCAATGCCTCACATTGTCCTTCCCCAACGCCTTTGCAACCCTTACCTATCATAGACATACCTTTCTCTAGAATAGGTGTGATTATTATAGGACCACTTGAACCATCTAGACTGAGGAACAAATACATCCTTATCATCCTTCATTACGTCACCCGATACCCCGAGGCTGTCCCTATTCGCAACAACACATCACAACTGATATTAAAATACCTTATTCCTTGCCTATCTCAGGAAGGCTTCCCAGTGAAGTTCTGACAGATCATGGCTCTATTTTTATGAGCAAGATCATGGGAGAGGTCAAATAAATTCTTGAAATAAGAACCCCAAGAACATCCGTACATCATCTTCAGATGGATGGCTTAGTAGAATGCTTTAATAAGACACTCAAACGCATCCTAAGAACTTGTGGAGGCAGACGGTAAACATTGGGACATGATAATCACATGGGCCCTATTTGCAATTTGAAAAGCCCCACAGACCTCCATAGGTTTAGCCCCATTTAAACTCCTGTACGGAAGAGACCATCGGGACGTACTTGATATGTTAAGAGAAATATGGGAGGAAAGAGAAAAGGCTATTGTGCCATTGTCCCAAACAGCACAAAGGATCAAAGAACATAGGACTTTAGTGGGGGATATTGTTCATTCCCATTTGTCCAAAGTGCAAGAACAACAAAAGACTCACTATGACAAAATAATGGGTAGCTCAAATGTTTTTCTATAGGTCAGAAGGTTCTTCTGATGCTTCCCACTTCAGATTTAAAAAATCCTGTCTCGTTGGCATGGACCATACGAAATGGTAGAACAAACAGGACCATGTAACTACCGTATTGCCCAACCTGACAGTAGAAATAAGACCCAGATATATGACGTTAATTTGTTGAAAGAGTCGAGAGAAGACCTGTAGAACAAACCTCGGTTATAACGACCAGTCTTCTATCCAAGGAACCCGAGAATTATGGACTTGAACCATCAGACTTCCCCACTTTTCAACATAAAAACATACAAGATCTAATAAGTTGTTTTCCTGTTGTCTTTAGTGAAGAACCACGAAGAGTGCAAAAAGTTTTCCATTGCATCCTTCCGGGAAGGTCATGAATTTAAAACCTTACAGGATTCCTGAAATCTGGAAAGAAATAGTCATTCAAGAGATGGAACAGATGCTGTCTTCAGTGATCATCGAACCGTCTCAAAGTCCCTGGTCATCGCCAATAATCCTAGTGGCTAAACTCGATAAATCGTGGACATTTTGCATTGACTTTAGAAAGCTGAACTCAATATCTCAGTTCGACAACTATCCCATGCCAAGGATAGACAAGTTGATAGATCAATCTACTATACCAGCACCTGCTACCTTAGCTAGAAGCGCAAAAAAACTCACTGCTGAGAACATTAAAGCCTGTCTTAACCTTCCATGCCTGGCACCGCCATTCTCACCAGACCCCAACGTCCTAGCAGAGTTATTCAAAAATACGCTCACCAGTGCTATCAACACTGTCGCCCCACTAGAAAACAAAAAAGAGAAAAAATCCTTCCATTCCAACTCCTGGTTCACAGAAGAGCTCCAAAACCTGCGCAACTCCAAACGCCAGGCGCTTAAAACATGGCAGGCCAACCCTCGTGACATCACCAAAGCTAACTTTCAATCTATTACTAAAAAGTACAAAGACTCCATATTCAATGCTAAATCAGAAGCTTACAATAATCGAATCGCCTCTGATAACTCCCAAACCAAAGAACCCTTTACTATCTTTAAAGAATTAACAGTACCTACCATATGCACTGATAAGATCGTTAAAGATGAAGCTTGATGCATCAGCATACAATCTGCTATGCTAAACAAAATAGATCTCCTCCAACACAAAATCTCAGACCATCACAAAGCATTGCCTAATCAGAACCACCAGAAGCAGAACCGGCCCAAACCCATAAATATCAACTTTCCGAAATTCTCATTTTCTGAAATCTCTGAAGTAGATGTTAGAGACATCCTTAAACATCTCAAACCCTCACAATGCAAGGGCGATGTATGCCCACCCAAAATCATCAAAGAATGTGCTGAGCAACTCGCTCCTCTCTTTACCGCCTTCATCAACGCCTCATCCCTGAGAGCCTCAAAGAGGCCTGGGTGCGCCCACTCCTAAAATAAAATCAACGCCAGAACCCTCTCAACCTAACAACTATCGACCCATAACAACCGTCCCATTTCTTCTTAAAATACTTGATAAGGCCGCTCACAGACAAATCCAACTGTATCTCGAAACGAACTCTATCCTAGGAAAGAGACAGTCGGGGTTCCGCGAAGGACACAGAACTGAAACCGCTTTACTAGATTTAAAAAACCAAATCATTAATATCCTCGACCAGGGCAAGCCTGCCCTTCTCCTGCTCCTTGATCTCTCAGCAGCGTTTGATCTGGTTGACCTCACCAATCATCTCAGGCATGCTGCGCACTTCTCCAATCACGCAGCAACCTGGGTCACATCCTTCTTAGAAGGCAGAGCTATGAAAGTGTTCTCTAAAATAGCCAATGCAGAACCCACTAACATACATTGTGGTGTCTCCCAAGGATCCTGTACAGCCCCTACTCTGTACAATCTATTTACAAAGCCTCTTTTTGATAAATTGGATGCACTTGGGATCACATACACAAACTATGCGGATGATAACCAGATGCTCTTTCCCCTTACTGGGATCTATCACCAAGACGCTACAACCCTTCAGTAAATTTACTCTACAATCCAAGCCTGGATGGCCACGAATGGGCTTTGCCTCAATGGGGACAAAACTGAAATTCTCATTGTTGGTCAAAAGGCTACTTTAGCCAAACTGGGTTCTACTTATCAACTTCCGTATCGACAACTATATCATCCCAGTTCTCTCCTCTGTCAAAACACTCAGAGTCCACATTGATGCTACACTATCCATGGACAAACAAGTTAGCGCCATTGTCTCGGCCTCTGCACTGAGTACTAAACTCATAAATGCTATAAAGCCTTTTGTAACTAAGGACAACTGCCTCTCTATTGCCAGAGCCACTATAGGAGCCAAATTGGATTACTGCAATGCCCTCCTGGCGGGCACCTCCAAACAAAAAGCTAGCTAGACTCCAAACCACCCAAAACAACACTCTTAGAGCAGCTCTTAGTATACCCAAAAGAGAACACATTACACAAGCAAGAAAAATGGCTCATTGGCTCTCAATCAAAGACCGTATCACTTTCAAAATACTCACTACCACACACAAATGCATCAACTTCTCTGCACCCTGATACCTATCAGACACACTATCCAGAACACTATCTACAAGGCCCATCAGACTAGGGTACACCAACCAACTCATAGTGCCCTGAATCAATAGGGCCAAGGCAGGAGGAATAGGCTTCCCTCATCTTGCCCCTAAGCTATGGAACACTTCCCAACCGCCCTCGGAGCCGAAACGTCATGCCTTCCGAAAAAACCTTAAACTGCCCTCTTCAACTAGTATTCACAACAGCACACCCACGATCTGCACTATCATCTATTACAGTTATTCACGTCCAATATCTTGGATTGCTATGCCAATATGCTAGTTTTTAGTGTATGTTTTTTGTATGCATCTAGGCTATGTCCATCCACTGTAACGAGCGCATCATTGCCTTTGCGCCTTTATGTATTTTTGTTTGTAACTACGTTATGAGTAACCACTGTAACCAGCGCCACGATGCCTACGGGGTGCTGTGCGCTTAACAAATGTGAATAAATAAATAAAACTGGGAAATGCAGTATATCTCTCCACGATTGATCTTTCCAAAGGCTTTTGGCAGGTGCCGTTAAATCCAGAGGAATGAGAAGACCGCTTTTTCTACCTCTTGAATGACTATTTCATTTCAGAGTCCTCCCTTTTGGACTTCACAGAGCCTTGGCAAGTTTCCAGAGGCTCATGGACCAAATCCTTTATCGCTTCTCTGAATTTCGTGCACCTATTTTAACGATATTGTTATCCACAATAAAACCTGGGGAGAACATATTCTCTACCTACATAAGTTAATTCAAGCGTTGAGGCAAGCAGGTCTCATGGCAAACCCCTAAAAGTGCCATCTCGCACAGTCTGTAGAATGTTATCTAGGGTTCTTTGGGGGGAATGGCTTAGTCCAACCACAAACTAAAAAAGTCTGAGCTGTCCATGAAGCTCCAATAACGAAAACAAAGAGTGATAGGGCCTTTTCAGGATTGGCAGGGTGATACAGAAGGTTTATTCCAAACTATTCCACCATCACTTCCCCTTTAACAGATAAACTAAAGAATACCGAACCCCAGAAACTAAAATGGCAAAAAGATCAGGCCCGTTTTAAATACCCTAAAAGCAATCTTATGTAGTGAACCTCTGCTAAAAGTCCCTAATTTCGAGAGAGATGCTTCTAAAGTTGGACTCGGAACAGTACTATCACAAGAATATGAAGGTATTGAGCTTCCCGTACTTTAGATTTCCCCAAAACTATTCCCTGAGGAACGTAATTATGCTGCCATCGAGTTGGAGGCCTTAGCAATCAAGTGGGTGGTGGGATACCTAAAATATTACCTTACAGGAAGACGATTCAGATTGATCACTCATCACGCACCTCTCACTTGGTTAAGCATCGTAAAGACACAAACCCCCACGCACGTAATGTGCTTGTTCCTCAATCTTCAACCCTTCACTTTTTCTGTTGAGCACAGAAACGGAAATGATAGAGGAAATGTTGATCTCCTATCTCGATTTTCCATAGAAGATGTGGAAGGCACTGACATTAGGGGAAGGGTGTTACGCTCACCTGGCTCCCATAGAGGCATCGATCTGAACTGGACAGCTGTGGTCTCCACCAACGTGACGCGTAGGGCCAAGATGACGGACTGGACTGGCCCACCTAGCTTCGTTTGCTTGGCCCGTAGAAATATTCTTCTGCAAATGGAGAAAGGGAATTAACCACCTGTGGAGTTGAGCGTAAATCCACCCACCCCCGCTGTTCTCCCCACTGATCACCTTTGATGTCCCCTCTTATAGTCTCACCTGATGGTTTGAAAAGATGAGCTCTCCATCCTGCATTGAGCGCAGGGGCGCGTAGATAACCAGTTGCTTCACTGGCTCGAAGGAATTGGTGAGTTCCAGAACAATATTGACTCCGATATTCCCGGCAAGACGCCATAAGTATGTAGTTCGTAAGAGTTCAAATGCCTAACTTTCACTCTTGTCCGATTCCTTGCAGGTTGCAGCTTGACCCTACTGAAGAGTTCCTCGTGGCAACCGGTAATATTCTGGTAAGGATTTGTATTATCCTACACAGTTCGATAAAATAATGTCAATATGTAACCTGTTGCTTTCTCCCTTATTCAGGCGCTGAGAGAAAGTATGAAGTCTCTGGGAATAATGCCTCCGGCGGTAAAATCAGGTAAGTCTATTTTGGTGAGGAGGGTTTCCCCTTGTTAGTCCCTTTGTTTCACCTTGCTGTCCTTTTGTTTCCCCTTAGGGGCCGGGGTTCGGCTAAGATGCAGTGGAAGCTGCGCCGACCCGTGAAGAGGAATAGTACCCCCGGTGGTAAAATCAGGTAAATCTATGGGGGGTATTCCTCTGTGTATTCCCTTGGCTCACCTTGCTGTTCTTGTCTTCTCCTTAGGTGCCGGAGTGCGGCAGGAACATGCAGGAGGATGCGGTGTAATGTGAAGATGCTGCGAAGGTCCGGTGAGTTCAGCGCGGCGCTGCAGCAGGCGAGGCGACGCGCATAAAATAACTTCTTTCTTCCAGCTCGAAGGCGCGATGGATCGGAAATTCAGGTACGGATCAAAGGTATTGCTCTTGTTATAACCTTTTCTCCTTCTTTCTCCCTTTTTCTAGGAGCTCCAAACTCGAGGCGGGCATGGCAGAAGACTGGATGCAGACTTGCAGGCACGGTGAGCGTTACGCTGCTGGATGCAGAATAACGCGAAGCGTGTGCTGCTCTTCGGGCGTGGTTTAAATAGCCCCCAAAGTAGTCCCAGGTAAGTATTCCTCCCCAGCCCCACCCGAGTAAAAAATAGTCCCTAGCTAAAATAGTCCCTTCCAAGCCTCTTTTGGCTTGGAGCTCTTGCAGCATGGTCTGCATCAGGTAAGTTTGCAGCATGGTCTGCATCAAGTAAGTTTTAATCTATGAGCCTGGCGCCTATGGCGCCAGGACTGACTCTCCATATGAGCCTGGCGCCATAGGCATCAGGACCGCATCCAAACAGCCCCTAGCAGGGGTTGTTGGGCTTGTTTGGGGTAACTTGATGCCTGCTTCCGGGGTTGCTGGACTTGGTCTGGGTCCCCAGGGGTAGGCATTATGACAAAGGGTGTGTGACAAATCCCTTGATGTTGTAATTTCTCCCCCAGATGGGGACCCTTCCCATGGGGCCAGGGAGGTGAGGCCGCTGCCCGATAGTGCCCCTGGGGGTGGTATTCAGCAGGAGGATCCCATGCAAGGGGACCCCCCCTGCGGGAGAAGGGAAGACTATCAAGGGAGAACGTAGTATGGCAACCACCATTCTGCCCTACATGATCCACCACCCAACACTGATAGAGCCCAGCCATCCCCATCCTCTGTCGCCTCTTTCTTCTGTTTGTTACTTCATTCATAGTAGCCCTGTGTACCAAATAGATAATATTGTGATGAGAAAGAGTGGGGAAAGTATGAGAGTAGATGGCTCCACAAGTACTGACATGAAAAAGAGCAGGGTAATGAAGAACCCGACTTGGAACCAAGACAAACATACTAGCTATCTAACATTCAAGACCTGATTTACCATAATAACTGATGAAGGACTTTCCTCAGTGACAGTCCGGCCCCAGAGGAGCATCGAGCTGGGAAGCAAAGCCACGCGGAAAGGATGCGCTGCAGACTAGGACGCCTGGAGAAGGAAGTCTGAACTCACCAGAAGGCTGGGAAATCCAACTTCCGGTGGCACGAACGAAACCAACCGAGTGGTCCAGGCGCGACTCGATGTGTGGAGAGAAACCAGAGTGACGGAACCGCTGAGAGCAGACCACAAGAGCCAAGGGGAAGCCAGAGAAGCTTGCCTGTGTTACCGAGCACTGGAACCCATTTGACAATAAGTTCGAAGGTACACAGAGGAGGACCGAGAAGGTCGCTGGGAACCTGTGAGGGCTGTGGTTGGATGGAAGTGCAGAACCATCTTGCTCGTCCCAGTGGGACCGAGCAGAGAAACGAAATCAAGACACACCGGGTGAGAGAGCACCCCAAAGAAACCAGAAGATAAATAAGGATCTGGGACCCATACGTTGAGAGAATTGTACATGTGAGACAATGCCTGGCAGGATAGTGATCCGGGCCAGATTAAGAGACACTATAAACTTGAGAAAGGGGTCTGGGACCCACATAATGAGAAGAGAAGACAAAGGGGGGAGAGAGATATCCTTTGCCAAAAGTCAGAAGAATACTGTAGGAAAATAGAAATATCCTTTAGTGAAAGTCAAGAGAAGACAAGGAGAAGAGAGAATTATCCTTTGGCAAACGTCAAGAGAAGACCAGAGGAGGAAAGATATATATTTTGGTAAAAATCAAGAGATCATTGTGTTTATTGAAGGAGAGCCTAAGAAAAGCCTGGGGAAGGGATACATGCCACATTAGTGTCCTGTGTCTACTTCTGCACCTTTACAACCTTCATATCAATCTCTGGTAAGATGTGAGGGGTTGTGAGCAGGCTGGTTAGTAATGCTGTAAGTAATCTTAACATTCACAGGTATTTCTTTACTGCCTTGCATTTATTTAATTGCCACATTTAAACTTCATTACTGCCAAAGTGTCTAAGTGCTGCCAGCCTCCATGGTAATTAATTATTGCCACAGTGGTGCAGTAAATATATACCTCAACTCTGATAATGCAATAGAACGTATAGACTCTGTACCCCCTGCTGGTGTAAATGCTTACTGTAGATCATGCAAGATGTGATGGTTCCTTGAGTAGGTGGCATAACTGAGACATCACTGCCTTCTCTATGACTTTTTCCTTTCAAAGCCAGTTCGAAGGACTTTAGGCAACTCCAGGGCACTTAGACGTGAACCTGCTGCGCTAGTCACTGAATTATGGTTATGAATACATGAATAGTGACACATCAATAATGCAATATCCAATCCAGCACCCCAATGTGGACATTGGAAGGGATTGCGATAAAAGAACACAATGTAGGAAATTAAAAAACATAACACCATGATTTTCAAAATTACAAGTTGGTGAAACAGGCCGTACAGTAAGTCGTGGTCGAACATAAAAATAAGTAGTTTGACATAAACAAGCAAATATCCAAAAATAACAAACAAAATAAAGCAGGGGGAGGAGGTTGGAAGAGACATTAGCAAAAGGTAAATAAAAAGAGAAAAAGCAGCCCGTAACGGGCTGTGACGCTATTTCAGGTATGTAAACTGGGAGTGTTATGTACTGTTACCTGGGTGATTTCACACTGGTTGTTAATTAGCTGGCAAGAGTAGAATATATGGAGTTGCCATGGCCTTGTATTTATACATATTAATGTATTGTTGGACTTCTTTGGGTCTAAAGTGGCTCTATCGCATGCAGTCGGATCTGTGTTAAGATGGCGCCCGTCCTTTCCAAAGTTAAGACTTCCGGCCCGCGCTGGCGTTTCGGAATGTATACAGAGTCGGTAGCGGACCTGGCTGTTGGTTGTATGTTCATGCCGGAAGGCTTTACCACAATGTTGCTAAGTAGGTGGCTTTAGATGGACCATTTGAAATGTTGGCAGAGTTCACTTTATTTACTTTTGAAGACCCATCATAACATTTCAAGGACTGGAAATCATCCTCGCATTCCTCCGCGCAATTGGGGGTATGCCCTGTCCTCATATATATTATTATTTTTGGGAGGTTTTGATGAACCTTTGATAATTTGTCAACAAGGCTGAGATCTCATGGCAATTCAAAAGAGATAGTTACTTTCAGTTTTGCACTGCCAGGTTCCATTAATTGTGCAGCAATTTGGTACATACCCATCCATTGAGTTATAACGGTAGGCATGGTTCTATGAGTAAGAATGCTAGGCATGTGGTCATGTGCACCCAGTTCAGAACTATTTGACTTTAACACTCCTTTTCTACCAAGGCAGGCAATCGGGTGGCATGCCATTTTTAAAATTCAACTTTATTGACATTTTCCAGTATTATAAAATACGATACAGCCAAATACAAGACATGGACCAATAAAGACCCACTTAACAATTTCCCACCACAACATCACGCATGTGCATCTTCTAGACCCCTTTCCCTCCTCCCCCACCACCCAACTCAAGCTCACAATACCGCCTGACCCTAGGTAAACCATCAATGTTAAGGTCTGTCTCATCTGTCCCACATGACCACCTGATTTTCTCTCATTCCCCTTTAAGTTTGATCGTCCTCCCTTTTGCCCAATATAAAATACATTTTCCCCCCCCTTCCTGCCATTCCCTTTCAAACCCCTCATCTCTCAATTCACGCATCTGTAGGCATATACCTGGTCCGAAATTCCACCTCAAGGTTTGCCCCTCTACCGTGTATGACTGCTGTGAACCTCTCCATCATATATATGTTCTTCCCCATTTTTATCCACTCCCTCTTACCCAGGAGCGACCATCTTTTCCAGTGCATTGCTAAACAAGCCCTTTGCGCTAACAACTAGAAATGCGGCAAGTGTGGCAGACTGCTGTATTCCCCCTCACTGCCTTCAATACCAAATTAAATCAATAACTGCGTCTTTGTTCTGGGTACACCTTCCAACTCTTTAATCCACCCAAGCACCTAATCCCAGTAAATTTAAACCTTCTCACAAACCCACCACATATGCCAATAATTGGCCCAATTGGCCCGCTCCCCACATTCATGGCAGCAAAGAGGACTTTTGTGATATATTGGGGTTGCTTTGCCCTCTTTTCTGATGAGGGGGGCCTATGTCATGAGGGGTAACAATATAAGGTAAGGGAGGACATAGGCTACCCCACCTGTCTGACACTTGCCCGGTGTGGATCCAGCATACGTTTTAACAAATCACAACATGTGGTCTGTACACAAGAGTTTACCCAATTTGCATGTAGCACATTTAGCAAATATTTATTTTCATATGGTTTAAAAATAGCATCACACGGCTAACATCATAACCTTTTTCCTGCTGGTAGTTTCCGGGGATACACAATATTTAAGGCATCTTACAACAACCTCATACATTGATTTTTTGCATTTAGTTTTTTGCACAGTGTGGGTTAGTACACAACAGGTGACTTAGAATGTGGTCATCACGACCTCAAAGAGGACTTGCCCCCGGAAACAACTTGGAGAGGCGTGCTGGATTGTACTGCCATCTGTGGAGTAATTTAATCATATGAAGTTTATACTGACAAGCAATTGAAACCCTGTACGCCCTGCAGCACATTTTATGCCACGGTGTTTCATCCACTTCCATGCCCAACTCCCTGTGCTGCTTACTCCGGAGCTTCTCCGTACTCCCCCTGTCAGCTTCCAACAAGGCCCCATATAGGGTTGAGATCAACCCTTACATTTCCCTTCTTGAGTCCAAGACCTTCTCCAAGGGGATTTTCTCTGTAATTACACCTTTCAGCTGCAGGTATGAAAACACAAACAATTCTCCTATTCCCAACTCCCCCTCCAGATCCACCAACGAAATGAACTGGCCATCCCTCCACAGCTGACCAACCCTTGTGAGACCTGCATTGAACCAAGTCTGAAACCTATCCAGGTTTGGGATCCGATCCCTCACCCCTGGGGCCCACAGGTGACTCAAAGGAGAGGGCCAAGTCGTAACGCCCCTCATCTCTGCCCTTCCGCCATATATTCCAAATGACCCCTAGAATGGGGTGTCCCCTAATAATTCTTGGAAATTGATCTCTCGGCACCCATATCCATTCTCCTATCATCGCCTGTCTAAGATGAACGGTATTTAACTCTACACATGGACAGTGCCTTTGATCCCTCGGATGCATCGCAGCGCAAAAAGCAGATTTGGGCAGAGGTCGCCCAGAGAGTCAGTGCCGTTGGCACCACACCCCGCACACCCAAACAATGCCGTAAGCGCTGGATGACCTGCGTCTATGCGTGCGGAGCATACTCTGCACCAACCGCAACCTTGGGATGGCGACAGGCGGAGGTGCAGAGTCCCCCATCAAACTGAAACCATGGGAGGAGATATGCGCCATCACCATAGGCACCGAGGGAATAGAGGGAGTCGCGGACATGGAGCGAGGAGCCCCGTCATCAGCCGATGCAGGTAGGTGTTTCAAATGAAACAATGCTAATACCACCACGATGATGTCCACCTGAACTGAAAGTGCAACGATGTAGAGCAGGGTCCACCAGACACATAAGTACAAGACTGCCTACAGGCAGTGCAGAGCATCACCTTGTCCACATGCATAATGCACCCCATATGTGTTGCAACCCAGACGCCTCCATGCATCACCCACCCAAGAGTGAAGCAACCCGTATGTCACTCCCCCAATGTTAATCATCTACCATTCCATATCCATGCAGCCACCCCAATGCATGTAGATGCCCGTAGACCCACCACTAACCCTCTCCCTCCATTGGTCCCCCACAGGCACACATTCTAACAGAGGTGGTGAGGACACCAGGGAGAAAGATGCCACACCGCAGACGAAGGCCAGGGCCGAGGATGGAGAACACCGCACCTCAACCTCAAGGGGCAGAGGCCAACCTGCACCACCGCGGAGGCCATGAAAACCACAGAGGCCACAGCACCAATGTGCACCATGGCCCTCACAACAACACCCACACCAGCCACCATCACCCAGGAGGCATTGGCAGAGGGCACACCATCGGCTGCCAGCAGCACAGTCGTTGAGACAGCAGCCATATCGGACGACGAGGGAGACGTACTGCTGCATGGCGCAACACCCGCCACAGGCCCCCTGCACTCACGACAACTATCCCCATGCAGTGTGCTGGACGGCAACATGCATGGGCTGTCACCTGGAGATTCATGGCCGGCAAGTTTCAGCCCCACGCCAACTGTGCCTGATGACCAAAGCATGGTGGAAACGCCTCACACTTCCACCCCAGTGACAACCAGCCAAGAGGGGATCATGGCTATACAGAGGCGCCATGAGGAACTCACAGGGCTGTTGACGCAGCATATTACCGAATGTACCCGTGCAAGGGATGACATTAGGGAGTGTGCTGCATCCCTAAAAACAGCCATCGAGTCCACCTCAAAGGACATTTGCACGGAAATGGCAGCAGTGCGGCATGTCCTCTCGCAAATGGTGTCAGCAATGCGGGACATGCATCCAACACAGTTGCCAGGACAATCTGGACCATCATCTAATGCCAGCTCTACTAGGACTAGCCCTGTGCGTAGGTCTGGCAGGAACCTGTGCAGATTGGACAGGGGGGGCACCTGGTGCTGGAAGAGGGGGAGGGCAGTAGGCACAGCCATGCATACTGGTGCCATGTGGACTACTGGTGCGCACTACTGCACACCAGGTGTTGGGAAGTCAAGGGGGGAGGGGGGAGAGGTTGTTTGGGGGAGTTGAGGGGGAGGGGGAGAGGGTGTGTGGGGGAGTTGAGGGGGGAAGAGGGTGTTGTGCGTGGGAGTTGAGGGGGGAGAGGGTGTGTGTGGGGGAGTTGAGGGGGGAGGGGGAGAGGGTGTGTGGGGGAGTTGAGTGGGGAGAGGGTGTGTGCGTGGGAGTTGAGGGGGAGGTGGGAGGGGTGTGTACGTGGGAGTTGAGCGGGGAGAGGGTGTGTGGGGGAGTTGAGGGGGGGAGGGGGAAGAGGGTGTGTGGGGTGGAGGGCTTGTTCACTTTATGATTCTTTAATACACATTTTGGTAACTCATGATTCACATGTGTGGACATTGCTTATTGCGTACGTGTGCTTTATTGGTGAACAGTCTACAGTGTCCATGTCCCTGACATACCCAGTGCCCCGAGTGCCACATCCATGTCACACTCCCCGCCCATGTGTGCTAGAAACATTGTTTGATCAGAGTCTGACGCATGGCACGTCCCTCCTGTGCATCACTGCCTCCCTGAGGTGCTGCCCCATCCCCACCCTCCTCATCCTCATCGTCAGGTGGTTGCAGTTCTGCATCAGGGGGCAGGGGCACATTCCGTCTGATGCACATATTGTGTAGCATGACACATACCATGACGATCTTGGCCTCCTTCTCATGGTGGTACAGGAGTGCCCCACCAGACCAGCTGAGGCAGCGAAAACGTGCCTTCAAGAGGCCAAATGTCTTCTCAATCACCACACGGGTACGTGTATGTGCACAATTGTAGTCCTCCTCGTGTCTGTTCTGTGGGTTCCGGACTGGGGTAAGGAGCCACCTCTTCAAGGGATAGCCTGCATCACCTGCATGTGGGCAACAATGTATAAGTGTAAGTCATCACATCATATGTGACCTCGATCAATGACACCATAGCATGCATTGATTTCCTGATTGCAACCACATTCCCATGCATGAATGGAGACACACGATGTGACTGCTATGTGTGTATTCCTCTTATGGACTGGTGTGCGTGCCATCGACTAGTGGGCGCAGGGGGGTCCAGTTCCTTTTGAGTGCTCATGCACTGTGTTAGTCCACGCCGGTTGTTTCCATGATCTGGCTGATGTCCAGTAATTTGTATGCTTTCATCCTGGCACCGTTGATGTCAGCCTCATGATGATGTCACTATGCAAAACAAATGGTGAAATGCACTTTTGTTGGACCTCTGTGTCAGTGTAGTGGTGCATTAATGTATTTGGCCCTCATGTGACTCCTTTGTACGCAGTAATGGGGGGACTGTCCTTTCAGTTGATGGTATTTGGTGCTGTGTATTGGCCATAGTAATTGCTTGTAGCGGCATTGTGTTGAGGGGGATACGGTCTGATTAGGTACAGTGCATATGTAGATGGCTATGGAATGGTTGTGACAATGCATCATTTACATGTTAGGGCAGCTTTCATCTTGCATTATATGGTCAGGTGTCGGGTCCAGTCTGGGCTGCTTTGGGGTATGAGCATGGTCCATTCTCTCAGGCACTCGCAGCCAGGTGAAGTATGCATCTCTCCCCCCCCCCATCTCAGCCAGGTGAAGTATGGCTCTCTCCCCCCCATCTCAGCCAGGTGAAGTATGCATCTCTACCCCAATCACCTACCCACATCACATTTCCATGGGCCTAACATGCTACTCACCGAGAAGCCAGGATCTCTACCCTGCATGTCGCTCCATGTAGCGTGGTATCGTGGAGTTCCGCAGGACCATTGAATCATGGGTTGATCCGGGGTATCGGGCACAGCAATGTGTGATGATCTTGTTTGAGTCACATACCATTTGCACGTGGATTGAGTGGTCTAGTTTACGGTTGCGGTACGCTACCTCCATGGCATGTGGGACCACCAATTCCACATGGGTGCAGTCGATGGCGCCAATGCAACCAGGGATGCCGGCCAGTGAATGGAAACCAATTTTGGTGTTTGAGATCTCCTGAGCAGACCGTGGTAAGTAAATGTGGCCGCCTGTGTGCTTCAGGAGGGCATCAAGCACTTGGTTCAGCGTACGTGAGAATAATGGTTGTGATATGCCATGCATGTGCCCCACTGTGTGCTGGTAGGTGCCTGTGGCCAGGAAGTGGAGCACAGACACTACCTTCAGTAGGGGTGGGATGGCGGTGCGTGATTCAATCAGGCTGACAATGTCGTCATGTATCATATCCACAATGGTGGTGATGGTGTCCCGGTCCAGACGGTACAGGGTGTGGATCTGCTCAGGGGTTAGGTTAAATGGACTGGCTCTGATGTGAGGGATTGGGGGCTGCCTGTGTGGTGGCACTGGCTGCACTGGTGGGGCATGCTGGCCCTGCCTCGCCCTCCTTCTCCTCCTGCGTCTCCTCTGTGCTGCCAGTTGTTGTTGTTGTTGCAGCAGTTCCACAGCAATCATGTCCTCCAGCCTCAGCATTGCTAGTAGTATTGGAATCATTGTGGAGTGTGACTGGGTGTGGGAAGGGGTGGGGTGTGCTCCTTTTGTGCTGGCCCAGTCTGTATTGCCTCCACCTGTGCTGATTGTGTGCACCTGTGGCAGTTGGGAACACTGCACATGGCCGTTTATGTGTGGTCCGCGATACCGGAATTAGCTCCATGCCGGTAAGGTACTTTTCGGGCTTCAGTAGGGCGTTGTTTGCATGTCCGCCTGACTTGTGATGTTCCCCTGTTTGCGCCATGCCGGTATTGGCGGCATGGATGGTCGTGTGCCCGCGCTCCTGGCGCTATTAACGGCACCGTTAATTACGTTGCCGCTAATAGCGGCTAATCGTGTCCTAATCGGCTGGAGCGGTAAGCAATGCCGGTAATCCTTTACCGGCATCGTTGTTCACTTACCTCCCGGGTCGTAATGAGGCCCAAAGTCTGGGATTTGAATCAGGATTATCTGAAACAAGTAGAGGATTCTGGGGAGGAAGTTCATCTTTATAGTGTTCAACAGTCCCAACCATGAGATCGTCAATTTACCCCATTTCTTCAAGTCCTCCAGTAACTTCACTAGAAGTGGTGGCAAATTTGCTGCGTATAGACCACCTATTTCCCTCGTAACATTTATACCAAGGTACGCAACTGATCTCTTTGATCCTCATCCTCAATGCAGCCGGTCTCTGCCTATCATTATGCCCCATCGTGTCTAATGGAAACAAAATTGATTTCCCCCTTATTCATTTTAAAGCCCGAAAACCTCCCCGTATTGTTCCACTATCTCCACCACCGCTGTGACCGAAGACACTGCATTCTTAAGATGTTGTAAAATATCATCGGCATATAAACCCAATTTGGATTCCATCCCCCCGACCCCCCACGAGAATTCCTCCCACTCAAGGGTCATCCCGCAATTTCTGAGCCAATGGCTCCAAGAAGAGAGCAAATAGTATCGATGAAAGGGGCAACCCTGTCTCATGCCCCGTCCCAACCCAAACCATCGTGAAACATTCCCATTAGCGGCCACACCGGCCTTCGGCAAAGAGTACAATTCCAAGAAACCCCACAAAAATGTAACCCCTAATCCAAAATTAACAAGAGTTGCCTTCAAGAAATCCCAATCCACTCTGTGAAATGCCTTTTCTGCATCAACAGACAAAAGCGTGGGGTTGCCCCCTATGCCTCAGGCACCTTCAGTCAGGTGCAGGGATTTTACGCATCGTGTCTGCCCCATGTATTCCCCTTCTGAAACTCACCTGGTCCAAATGCACCAATCGCGGCATATGCTTGTCAAGTCTTGACGCTGTTACGCTCACCTGGCTCCCACAGAGGCGTCGATCTGAACTGGACAGCTGCGGTCTCCACCAATGTGACGCGTAGGGCCGAGATGACGGACTGGACTGGCCCACCTAGCTTCGTTTGCTTGGCCCGTAGGAATATTCTTCTGTAAATGGAGAAAGGGAATTAACCACCCATGGGGTTGAGAGTAAATCCCCCCACCCCCGCTGTTCTCCCCACAGATCACCTTTGATGTCCCTTCTTATAGTCTCACCTGATGGTTTGAAAAGATGAGCTCTCCATCCTGTTTTGAGCGCAGGGGTGCGTTGATAACCAGTTGCTTCACTGGGTCGAAGGAATTGGTGAGTTCCACAACAATATTGACCCCGAAAAGTATGCAGTTCGTAAGAGTTTGCATGTCTGACTTTCACTCTTGTCCGATTCCTTGCAGTTTGCAGCTTGACCCCAGCGAAGAGTTCCTCGTGGTAGCTGACAAAGTTCAGGTAAGGATTTGGCTTATCCCACACAGTTCAATAAAATAAGGCCAGAATGTAACCTGTGGCTTGCTCCCTTATTCAGGTGTGGAGAGAAAATATGAATTTCGGGGAATAATGCCTCCGGCGGTAAAATTAGGTAAGTCTATTGTGGTGAGAAGAGTTCCCCTTGTTTGTCCCTTCGTCTCACCTTGTTGTCCTTTGTTCCCCATAGGGGCCGGGGTACGGCGAGGATGCAATGGAGACTGCGCCGACCCGTGAAGAGGAATAGTACCCCCGGCGGTAGTCAGGTAAATCTACAGGGGTAGTTACTATTGCCTCTGTTTATTCCCTTGTCTCACCTTTGCTGTTCTTGTGTTCCCCTTAGGTGCCAGAGTGCGGCAGGAACGTGCAGAAGGATGCGGTGGATTGTGAGGATGCTGCGATGGTCGGTGAGTATAGCGCGGCGCTGCAGCAGGCGAGGCGGCGCGCGTAAAATGCTTCTTTCTTCCAGCTCGAAGGTGCGGTGGATCTGGAATTCAGGTAAGGATCGAAGGTTTTGCTCTTATTCTAACCTCTTCTCCTTCTGTTCCTCCCTTTTTCTAGGAGCTGCAGACTCGAGGCGGGCGTGGCAGAAGACTGGATGCAGGCTTGCAGACACGGTGAGCGTTACGCTGCTGGATGCAGAATAACGCGAAGTGTGTGCTGCTCTTCGGGCGTGGTTTAAATAGCCCCCAAAGTAGTCCCAGTTAAGTATTCCTCCCCAGCTCCACCTGAGTAAAAAATAGTCCCTAGGTAAAATAGTCCCTTCCAAGCCTCATTTGGCTTGGAGCTCTGCAGCATGGTCTGCATCAGGTAAGTTCTACTCTATGAGCCTGGCGCCATAGGCGCCAGGACCGACTCTCCATATGAGTCTGGCGCCATAGGCACCAGGACCGCATCCAAACAGCTGCCTGCTTCCGGGGTTGCTGGACCTGGTCTGGTTCCCCGGGGGTAGGCATCATGACAGCACTCCCCCCCCCAAGGTCCCTCCTAAAGTCGTTCTTCCCCGTGGTTTTGGTTTGTCTGGGAAATGTCGGTGGAATCTTTTCACCAATCGAGGTGCATGCACGTGGTCACTAGGTTCCCAAGACCTTTCCTGTGGTCCGTAACCCTTCCAGTCGATTAATTAAAAAAGTTTTGACTTCACCATCTTGGAGTCCAGGAGGTTCTTAACCTCAAATTCGGGTTCCCCGTCTATAAGGATGGGGTCTGGTGGCTTGGTTAGTCTTGTTCCTGGTTGCACTGGCTTCAAAAGTGACACATGAAAGACGGGGTGAATTCTCATATTAGCAGGTAAGTCCAACTTGACGGCCACCGGGTTGATAATGGCCTCAATAGAGTAAGGTCCCAAATATCTAGGGTTAAAGGTCCGCGTTCCCTTGAGAGGTATGTGTTTTGTGGCCAACCATACTTGGTCCCTTATCTGGTACTGTGGGGTATCACTTCTATGCCGATCAGCATCTTTCTTATATTTCTAATTCGCCTGTTTTAAATGTGCAGTTGCCTCCTTAAAGGCTTGTGTAATCGTAGCGTGTAGATGGTCCACTGCGGGCATTTATAAGTGTTGGGGTGAGTCAAGGTCTGAGGTTCGAGGGTGGTGCCCATATAGGGTATAAAAGGGGCTTTGGCCAGTTCCAGAATGTACTGAATTATTGTATGCATATTCGGCGATCCAAAGATGGTCTTTCCAATTACTCTGTCTGATGTAACATACAACGCAGGTATTGTTCAAGAGTCTGGTTGGTCCTCTCTGTTTGACCATCGGTCTGGGGGTGGTGACTGGTCGATAATCTCACGTCGATTTGCACCAGTTGACAACATTTCTTCCAGAAATGTGAAATGAATTGACTGCCCCGGTCAGAGATCAACACGGACGGAAATCCATGTATGCGAACAATGTTTTCGAGTAATTCTTTGGCCAGGATTGAGGCTGAAGGTAGTCCTTTTAAAGGAATAAAGTGGGCCATCTAAGATCCACAATAACTAGAATGGTGTTAAACCCATTACAAGGAGGTAGATTGGTAATAAAGTCTAACGATAAGGTGTGCCATGGTGTAGGTGGAATGTCTAAAGGTTGTAAGAGTCCAGCTGGTTTTTTCTTTTGACTTTTGTTTTGGGCGTAAATGCCATAGACATCACAAATGATTTAATATCCTTTCGCCAGCTGGGCCACCAGAATTGTCTTTTAATTTTAGCTTCAGTTTTTGCAGTACCTGGGTGCCCCTCCATTAGGGTATCATGATAACGGGAAATGACTAGCTCTTGTAGTTCCTTGTGTGGCAGAAATAGCCGCCCTTGGTAATAAGGTAGATCATTGGTGACAGAATAGTCTGGGCCTTTCTTTACCCAGTCCTGCAGGGCTGTAGGATCAAAGAGTTGCTGGATCTTTACCTGAATGTCCTCTAGTGTCTGTAGGGTAGGCATGCCAAGAATCCTTTGTTCGGAAATTATAGGTACTGGTTCTGGTTTCACTTCTGCCTCTCCTATCCCTATTCGGGATAAGGCGTCTGCTTTACCATTCTTACAACCTGGTCGATAGGTTATCACGAAATCAAACTCGCCAAAGAACAACGCCCATCGGAGTTGACGTGACGATTGGGCCTTGGCTGTTTTTAAATACTGTAAGTTCCGGTGATCAGTGATCACAGTAATGGAATGCCTGGCACCGAGAAGATAGTGCCGCCAAGCCTTGAAGGCGGATTTAATGGCTAATAACTCCTTGCCGGTAACTGCATAGTTTAACTCAGGTGCCGAGAACTTTCTGGACCAAAATGCTACTGGGTGAAGCTGGCCAGTTTCAGGGTCCTTTTGAGACAGGACAGCTCCCATGGCTAGACTGGATGCATCAGTTTCCACTATGTATGGAAGTTCAGGCCGCGGGTGCTTTAACACAGGTGCAGACGTGAATTTCGCTTTCAGCTCTTGGAAGGCATTTTCAGCTTCTTCAGTCCACATAAAGCGTTTATTTTTTCGCAAGAGTGCTGTGATGGGATGTACGACATGTGAAAAATCTGGGATGAATCTGCGGTAGAAATTGGCAAAGCCGAGCACGCTTTGTACTCCTTTAACTGAACTTGGTGATGGCCACTTAAGGATTGCGTCCACCTTTCGTGAGTCCATTCGGACTCCCTTTGGGGTCAGGATAAACCCAAGGAATTCAACTTCTGTGGCATGAAAAATGCATTTTTCTAGTTTTGCATATAGTTTGTGCTGGCGCAATTTCTCAAGGACTGCTCGGACGTGCTTCACATGGTCAGATTCTGAAGAGGAGTATACTAGAATATCATCGATATACACGACAACACAAACGTCAATGAGTTCCCGAAGGACATCATTCATGAAGTATTGGAAGGCTGCTGGTGCTTTGCACAACCCGAAAGGCATCACCTGGTATTCGAATAACCCATACTTAGTGCGGAAAGCAGTCTTCCATTTGTCGCCCTCTTTTACACGTACCAGATAGTATGCCCCCCGGAGATCTAATTTATTGTATATACAAGCGTCCTTCACTTGGTCTAGTAGTTCAGGGATCAGAGGCAACGGGTATCGGTTCTTAACAGTTATCTGGTTCAATGCGCGGTAGTCTATGCATGTTCTGAGGTCACCTTCCTTTTTGGGCAGGAAGAACAAAGCTGAAGATGCAGGGGACTTGGATGGGCGAATAAAGCCATTGGCAAGGTACTGGTCTAAGTATTGTCGTAGGTGAAGGTTCTCAGATTCCGTAAGGGCATAGATCCTGCTACAAGGGGGTTGTGCACCGGGTATGAGATCGATTTGACAATCGTACGATCTGTGAGGAGGTAAGGTGTTTGCCTGTTCATTTTGGAAGACATCCTGGAATTCTTGGTATTCTGGAGGTAGTTGCATGACTGCTGTGGTTACTGTGGCCAGGCCTGCGTTCTGATTTTTCTTTGGGTAACAGGTTTGTGCACAATCCGGGAAGGTTATTCTCTTCTCTCGCCAATCAATACAAGGATTATGTGTTTCCAACCAAGGTATCCCCAGTATTATTTGGAACTGTGGGGCGCTTTGATTAGATCAAACACAATAGTCTCTCGATGCCCATCCTGACCCAATAGTGTCATCTCTGCGGTCGAATGAGTTACAGGCCCAGAGGCAATTTGAGTTCCATCGACTGTGGTGATGACATCTGAGGTGGTTTTTCAGCAGAGAGGTAGATTCATCCTGGAAGCCAATTCATAGTCCACATAGTTTCCTATGGCCCCGCTATCAATGTATGCCCTTACTGTGTGCATACGCGATGGCTGCCCTGGATCTACGAGGACCATTGGTATGATGAAATGCGAGGTCTGAGTATCCTTCTTCAAGCTCGGCAAGCAGACCTCTACGCTTGTCAGGCGTGGTCGTTTCCCGAGTCTGACTCCATATGGCTTTTATCAGCAGCTCCTACCACCTTCTCGGGTGATTTTACAGGGCAATCCCGTAGAAAATGTCCAGAAGTTCCACAATATAGACACAATTGCATTTGCCATCTCCTTTCTCTTTCCTTCTGGGTTAAGGGTCCTTTAACCCCTCTGATTTGCATGGGTTCTGAAGCATCTTCTCCTTTGGGGTTAGCGTGGGTTTTGACCAACACCCGATTCTCAAACTTGGCTCGATCAGCCTTTCTGTTCTGAAGTCTGTGATCTAACTGGACCACTAATTCTATATAGTCAGCGCAGTCTTGAGGTGGGTTCACGACTTGAGCCAAGACATCCTTGAGTTCTCCTCGAAGCCTTCGATGAAATAACGTGATTCGTTTTACCTAAGGCCATCCAGTTTCCACTATTAACCTATTAAAGGTCGCAATGTAGGATAGAAGGTCCTGGTTACCCTGTCGTACGGACAAAAGTTTGTTATCCAGGGCCTGTCCTTGGGAGTGCCGGGCAAATAGTCTTTCAATGCTAGTTTGAAAGCCCTGAAAATACCGAAGAATTGGGTCATCCCGAGTAACTAGTGGAATTGACCAATCAGCTGCACTGCCGCTGAGATATGACAATACAAAGGCTACCATGGCTTGATGGTTTGGGAAGGCTCCAGGTCTACATAAAAAGTGCAAGCGGCATTGGTTCATAAACACAGCAAACCTTTTGGGATCTCCGGCAAAGCGTTCGGGTGGGGCTAATGGAATATTTCCTGGTAGGTTTATTTGCACAGGCTTACTCGATAACACAGGAGCTGGATTTCCCCTGGAACCAGGTAGGGGTGCTTGTCCAGCCTGGCTTTGCAATGGTTGCCTAGCAAGGTCATCAGTTTGCTCCTTTGACAAAATCAATTCTCTCCTAAGAGCATTGGTTTCTTGACGGGCGGAATGCACTTCAGCCCTCAGTTCCCCTAGTAATTGGGCCAATTGGTCAGTCTCTGAGGTATCCATAACGCCCGGGTGGGAATTTATGGGTAGGCTTTGCGTTCTGTTACGCTCACCTGGCTCCCACAGAGGCGTCGATCTGAACTGGACAGCTGCGGTCTCCACCAATGTGACGCGTAGGGCCGAGATGACAGACTGGACTGGCCCACCTAGCTTCGTTTGCTTGGCCCGTAGGAATATTCTTCTGTAAATGGAGAAAGGGAATTAACCACCCGTGGGGTTGAGCGTAAATCCCTCCACCCCCGCTGTTCTCCCCACAGACACCTTTGATGTCCCCTCTTATAGTCTCACCTGATGGTTTGAAAAGATGAGCTCTCCATCCTGCATTGAGCGCAGGGGCGCGTTGATAACCAGTTGCTTCACTGGCTCGAAGGAATTGGTGAGTTCCAGAACAATATTGACCCGAAAAGTATGTAGTTCGTAAGAGTTCACATGTCTGACTTTCACTCTTGTCCGATTCCTTGCAGTTTGCAGCTTGACCCCAGCGAAGAGTTCCTCGTGGTAGCTGACGATGTTCAGGTAAGGATTTGGCTTATCCTACACAGTTCAATAAAATAAGGCCAGAATGTAACCTGTGGCTTGCTCCCTTATTCAGGTGTGGAGAGAAAATATGAAGTTCGGGGAATAATGCCTCCGGCGGTAAAATTAGGTAAGTCTATTGTGGTGAGCAGAGTTCCCCTTGTTTGTCCCTTCGTCTCACCTTGTTGTCCTTTGTTCCCCTTAGGGGCCGGGGTATGGCGAGGATGCAATGGAGACTGCGCCGACCCGTGAAGAGGAATAGTACCCCCGGCGGTAATCGGGTAAGTCTATGGGGGTAGTTACTATTGCCTCTGTTTATTCCCTTGGCTCACCTTTGCTGTTCTTGTGTTCCCCTTAGGTGCCAGAGTGCGGCGGGAACGTGCAGAAGGATGCGGTGGATCGTGAGGATGCTGCGAAGGTCGTGAGTTCAGCGCGGCGCTACAGCAGGCGAGGCGGCGCACGTAAAATGCTTCTTTCTTCCAGCTCAAAGGCGTTGGATCCGGAATTCAGGTAAGGATCGAAGGATTTGCTCTTATTCTAACCTCTTCTCCTTCTGTTCCTCCCTTTTTCTAGGAGCTGCAGACTCGAGGCGGGCGTGGCAGAAGACTGGATGCAGGCTTGCAGACACGGTGAGCGTTACGCTGCTGGATGCAGAATAACGCGAAGCGTGTGCTGCTCTTCGGGCGTGGTTTAAATAGCCTCCAAAGTAGTCCCAGGTAAGTATTCCTCCGCAGCCCCACCCGAATAAAAAAATAGTCCCTAGGTAAAATAGTCCCTTCCAAGCCTCATTTGGCTTGAAGCTCTGCAGCATGGTCTGCATCAGGTAAGTTCTACTCTATGAGCCTGGCGCCTATGGCACCAGGACTGACTCTCCATATGAGCCTGGCACCAGAGGCGCCAGGACCGCACCCAAACAGCCCCTAGCAGGGGTTTTTGGGCTTGCTCAAAAAAACTTGATGTCTGCTTCTGGGGTTCCTGGACCTGGTCTGGTTCTCCGGGGGTAGGCATCATGACAGACGCCAGGACTTGAGTAAATAACTTTACATCCACATTGAGGATCGAGATTGGATGATACGAACCACACACCTGTGGGTCTCTGCCCTCTTTTTGTATCACTGAGATAAGAGCCCTCACAAACGTCTTCGGAGCCCTTCCATTTTCCAGTATGTTATTGAATCATTTATCCAGAGGTGGGACCAGGGCGCTCGCAAATGTCTTCTATAAACCAGCGTATACCCATTTCCCCTGGTGCCTTTCCCAGTTGCAATTTACAGGATCTTGTCCCCTGTAAAAGGGGCATCCATTTCCTTAGCCTCCTCCAGGATCTGTGTTAAGATGGATATCTAAACTCAGACCTGGTGGGCAAATGTTTAGGAGGCCACCCTAGTTTAGTGGAAAAGGGTAATCCTCTGGACAAGCCAGACCAATCACGGTAGCTTGGCAGGCATTCAAGACTATGGGCCTATCCCGACTGTAATACAGCCCTACCACCGACCGGTCTGGCGGTATTAACGCCAGATCACGGGTTGGGTGTTAACGGTAAATCCCCATTCCCTATTGAGTACATTGGATTCAATGGGGCATTTTCAGCACTAATTATGCGGGCTAATACCGCCGGCGGTAATACAGCCGAAAACAAGTGATTTTCACCTCCAGAGAAAGCCTGGAGGTAAAACAGCCCATTTAGCACCCAACTCGTGATAGGGCCAGCCCTTTAATGCGGCGGTAATACCGTTACCACCGCATTTAAGGGCTACAGCCCAACTCATGATGAAGCCCTAAGTCTCAGGAGGGGGTGAGAGTGATCAGAAGCCCACTATGAGCACACACAGCAAAACTCCACAGAATACACTTAGACAAGTGTATATAAAAAGTACATATACATTTATTATAGGCCTTAATAATTAAACACAAATAAACCACATTAATATCAAACAGTTACCACACATGCCTTTCACTATTTAACATATATAAAGTTACGTTTTGCCTTATGCTGTAAAGGGGAAAATACATCCACAACCTGCAACAGAAGGGTAGGTTAACACAAATATAGCATTAGGCAGTTCTTCAGAATCAATCCCCAACTTAAGCAGTCCAGCCCTACAAAGTGGGGAGCCTTGTGCTCAAAAGTACAGTAGTGCGTTGGAAACGTGCGGTCTTGCGTAATGAGAGAAAGCGGGTCCTCTTCAGGGAGCTGTAGCAGTTCAGGAAGGGGCTTGAGGTGATGAAGAGCTGTGTCGTACTATTCGAGGAGGGTCTACTCTTGTAGGCAGAGCGACTTTCCAGTTTCGGGAATAGCTAGGGAGCGCAGGCTAACCCAGTTAAGAGGAGTATCTTCTTATGGATTCTCGTGTGTAAAGAACAATGGCTGTGCCAGGGGGCCCACTGGTAAGTGATGCAAGTACTCACCGACCCTCGACACAGTCCAGGCCAAACTTTGACAGTCTAGGCCAGGTCGCTTGTTCAACCCCTGCAGTTGCACGTCGCTCCAGCTCTCAACAGCTGCAGAATGGGACGAGTGCCTGGGGTGGGAGAGTAGTTTTTTCTCCGCTCCCGATGAAGAAAAGAGGACAACTCCAGTGCAGCATGTCTCATGGCACAGGGGGGCAGACATGCAAGGCTCCTATAACGACCGCCACCACAGCAGGGTGACACAGGGACCACAAATACTTGCAGCGTGGCGCCCTCTCTTAAATCGTGACCCAGAGGAGCTAGTACTATGAGATTTGGCAGAAGAGGGCCCAGGACCACAAGCTGGTGATTCCATAAGTCCCGAGTGTCAACTCAGGTCGGTGTCGCTCCTAGGCGATACCCCGGGTTCGAGCTGGTCAGTTCGCTGAATGGCCCAGGAACACTTTCTGTTGAGGCTCTTTGAGAGGGTAATCAGGAGGTGCCGAGAGTAGTTGTTCCCACTACTCCAAATGGTTAAAGCGCCCTTGCAGGCCTTCAGTGATCGATTCAAAAACAAGGGTCAGACGGGACAACCATGGGCTCACGGTGCCAAACCTTCCAGCACGTCTGCAACGTTTCCTCGGATCTGCTTTAGCGTTTGAGGATACTTGGCTCTTCTGTAGTTCAGAGTGAACTACCGGTGATCGACCTGGAATGGATTCAGAGCCCCTTTTCTTAGCCAAGATTTGTTTCGGGTCAAATCTGGGATAACCACTTGAAGATCTGCTCTCTTGCATGCATGCCAGATGTGGACCAATCATGGTCCACGGTGGTCCCAGTAATTCAGGCATAACAGACATAGGGCCTCATCACGAGTTGGGCGGTAGCGCTGGCGCTAATAGCCCTACCGCCAACCCCCCCGGCGCTATTAGCGCTGGATCACGGGTTTGGCGGAAGGGTTATTGCCCATTCCCCATTGGGCCCATTCGGGAATTCCTCATTCCCCATTGGGCCCAATGGGGAAAATTCACGCTATTACCACCGGCGGTAATCGCGCTGAAAATCTGCAATTTTGCCACGGATTTCCCCCCAGCACAAAGCTGGGGGGAAATCCGCCAAAGCCATGATCTGGCGGACCCTTAAATGCAGCGGTAATAGCGCTACCGCCGCATTTAAGGGTTACCGCCAGACTCGTGATGAGGCCCATACTGGCACCAGTAGTGTGGCTTGGACCAGACAGCCCCAATCCTCTTCCTGGGCACTAGCACACGTGACATGCAGGAGCCTGCAAAGGCTGCCGTTTTTTTCGCGGGAGGCTGCATGCCCAAATAAGGAATTCCCGGGTCTACTCGACCGGGGTGGAAGGCAAAGGGACAAAATGTCCAAAGGACAGAACAAAAGACTTTGTGGCATGGCCATTTTTCGGCACTGGCCACGGTCTTGAGCCAAATGCAGTAAACATGATATGGTTTCTTAAAAAGAAGTAAAAATAGTATAAAAGTAAACTGCTGCCACCAGTTCGTCCTAGGCACACTTGTACAATCACCAAGAAATCCTTAGAGGGTGTCTAGGGCCATCAAACAAAAGGACCCTATGCACGGTACTGTAAGGTACTTGGCACATAGATAAAAAGAAAAACATAGTTTCCCAGTACTGACATTCTGAAGGACGTGTAAGTTTCCCCATAACAGATGAGAAAAAGTCCAGAGGAGCACAGCTGAAGGCTGGGCTCCACTGGAAAAAGTCAGGTTTGGTTAGTCAAACAAAAGAAAAAAGTTTGGGGGGGTCCACAAATGGAGGGAAAATTACACCTAAGGGAAATCTTTCCTACCACTCGCCCCACCCAGACCAAGGACAGGGGGAATTAATCCACCCCTGGATGGGCGTTATGTTCAGGTCGACTAAACATTCTGGACAACCTATCAGCTTTGCTATGTTGGACACCCGGCCTGTGCTCAGTAGTGAAGTCAAACCCTTGTAGGCTTATGGACCACCTGAGCAACTTTGGATACTCTTGCTTCATGTTCATTAGCCACTTGAAGGGCTTATGGTCAGTTTGCACAGTGAAGTGTGTCCCATGGAGGTAGGGCCTCAGCTTCTCACATGACGGAGAAGCATTAATTCTCTACAGTGGACCACCCAAGCTCTCTGTCCTTAAGCTGGCGACTAATTAATCCAATCGGGTGTTCTTTGCCTTTATCATCTACCTGTGATGGTACAGCACCTATCCCAGTGTCGGAGGCATCTGTCTGCACAACAAAAGCACCTTTGTAGTCCGGGGCCCTGAGAACTGGGGCCTGGCACAGGGAGTCTTTTAAGCCATTGAAGGCCTTCTCACACTCCTCAGACCAAGAGATCTTCTTGGGTTTCTTCCGAGTAGTAAGAGCAGTCAGAGGGGCAGCTGTGGTACCATAGTCTGACTTGAAAAGGCTCTCACTTGGGTTTGTGTAGTGGGCATAGGTCAGTCTTGACTGCTTATAGTTTACTGGGTAGAGGCTGAATCCTCCCTCACCTACTTCATGCCCAAGGTAGACCACTGATCCTTGTCCAATCTGGTACTTACTGGCCTTTATGGTCAAGTAGGCCTTCTGAAGAGCCTTCAACACTATTCCCAGGTGTTTCACAGGTTCTTCCCAGGTGCCACTGAAAACTGCTATATTATCTAGATATGCTAAGCAGAATTCATCAAACCCATTTAGGACATGATTCACAAGCCTTTGAAAAGTGGCAGGTGCATTCTTTAATCCAACAGGCATTATCCTGAACTGGTAAAGGCCTTCTGGGGTTGGGAATGCTGTTATGTCATGTTCTGCTAGGGCTATTTGCCAGTACCCTGCAGTGAGATCAAATGTACTGAGGTACTTGGAGGTACCCAAGGTATCCACCAGCTCATTGGTTCTAGGCAAGGAGCGAGCATCTGTCCTAGTGACAGCATTCAGAGCCCTGTAGTCAACACAGAACCGTAGTTCAGTAGTACCTGTTTTTGGTACCAGAACCACAGGACTGGATCATGGACTACTGGAGGGCTCCATCACCCCTAGATCCAACATCTCATTGACCTCGGTTTTGATGTAGGATCTCCCCTTGTCTGACTTCGTATATCCCCTACTTTTGGTAGGTACACTATCCCCAGTGTCAATGTCGTGTTTGCACCAAGGTGTCAAACCTGGGCTTAGTGAGAAAAAGGGGGAGAATTGCCTCAGTAAAGTTTGTACTTCTCTTGTTGATTAGGAGTCAGGTGAGGTGCCACTTCGACACACCCAAGGGAGCCCAGCAGCTCCACAACTGTGTAAGGGCTCTGACCATGTATCCTGTAGAGCTTTGGGCCTTACAGGGTTCATAATCAGGACTTCCTGGGGTGAAGTGAATAAGTGAAGCCTTCTGGTCATACCGATGTTTTCCCAAACCTTGACCAGCCTTCAACTTATCACTAGCCTGAGCCATCAGGAGGACCATTCTCTTCCTTAACCCGAGCACATGATCCACTACATTGGTAGTGATAGCAGGAGTAGGGAGCTCCCACCCTTCCTTGACTATGGCCAGTGGTCCCCTTACAGGGTGATCAAAGTGAAGCTCAAAGGTGCTGAAACCAACACCCTGTTGAGGTGCCTCTCTGTAGGCAAAGGATAACTTTCCCCTTTGGGGTTCTTCCAGAGCCCCATTCATGCTCTTGAGAGTCAGTTAAAACTCTCAATTAAGCCATTTGTTTGTTGCTGATAAGCACATGAAAACGTATTAGTGACCCCACACTCTTTCCACATGGCTTCCATGTACTTAAACATGAGGTTGCTGCCTCTGTCAGACACAACTTCCTTAGGACGTCAACCCTAGTAAGAATTCCAAGTAATGCTTAAGCAACTGATGTGGAAGTCACTGTCTTCAATGGGATGTCCTCAGGATATCTGGTGGAGTGGCACCAATGGAGCCTGGACTGTTGAACCACTTTTACCAGAAATCTGGCAAGTGGGACAACTCTTACAATGGCCTTCTACCTGGACCCCCATCTTGGGGCAGTACAAATGCATGGATATCCTCTGCTTTGTTCTCTTGATCCCAAGGTGACCAGCTAGAGGAACTTCATGAGCCAGTTGTAGGAGTAAGGGTCTTACTTGAAGGGGGACCACCAACCTCCTATGGTTACTTTCAGTAGACTCTGTGGGCTCACTGTACAGGTGCCCACTTTCCCAATAATCCTATGTTTTCCAGGAGGTTCACCCTCAAGCTGGGAACAGGCCTGTCTCCTTAGGCCTTCTAAAGATGGGCACTTGCGCTGGCCCTTACTAAACTCTTCCCTATCAGGACCACCTTGGAGTTCAGGATGGTCATGTGGGTTGTGAATTTCAGGTAGCACCTCTTCCTCATCGGGTTCAGGTGCTTGGCCAACTACCTCCAACTCAGTGGCAGGTGAGTTAGGGGGAATATTCTCTTTCCCTCTTCTGAGCTTTTTGACTCCCTTAGCCTTGGTTTTCCCCTTTGGCTTTGGCCCAGCCTTGGATTGGCCAGGGCAGCCTTTGTTTGTGACCTTGTGCATGGTCTTTCTGCTGTGTCCCCCACAAGACCGATGTCTCTGAGGTCATTCCCCAGCAGAACCTTTCCAGGGACTTGCCTCTGCACACTCACAGGTATCCTTAATACTGTACCATTAATGGTTAGATTTACAGGCATTACTGGGAACTTGATAAGGGGGGGGGGCATAAGCTAACTTGGTTGGCATCAATGGAGCTTTGGCAAGCTGTTCTTGGTTTACCAAAGTGGAATCCACCACAGTTCTGCTGGCCCCACTTTCCCTAAGGGCAGGAGAGTCGGCTCCATTAAAGTAGTGCTTGGTATTATGGGGTATACTAGCATAGGCCTCTGAAACTCTAGGCCTTCGTGAACCCAGGGATACTAAGACTACTTCAGACTCTATCCCACTAGGGAAGGAGTCTGAAGAGAAGGATGCCCCTGTGACAATTTATTTTTCCTCATAAGAGGGGAAGGCCAGACTCACAGAGTGGAACCCCAAGGTTTTGACCTTACATCTGGGGTCCCCTTTGCATGGTCACTTGCTCCACAGGCCACACAAGATCCACTGCATCTTGGGACATAGGGAGGCTTACTGTAACCAGAACTATGCTTGGGAGGTGGACTCCCACTACGCTGAACATTCACATGGGACTTTCCCAAATTAGACTTTTTGTGGCCCTTATGGCATGAGCATTTATCAGTACCCCCACCCTCCTTATCTTAGTGCTTTCTCCAGCATTGGATCTTTCATGGATTCACATGCTTAGAATATTCCCCGTCGTCAGACTGGGACCCCTCGGTACACATATATAGTCTTTTTCAATAGGAAAACTTCCGACACTTTTGTGTCCTATCTACGTCCTTTTAGGACCCGCCTACGCATGCTCCGTAGGCCGTCCCCGTATAAGAGGCCCGCCCCCGCGGTTCCCCTTCAGATTTCAACCATCTCCAAAGTAGTGGGATCTCCTCGCGTTGTCTTACTATTTTGTACAAGGTTGCATTACTGGATTTTGAGTACAGAAAATGTCCTCTGTGTCAGGAAAAGCGCAGTTCCGCCCATGCGCGACGTGCGGCTTGAAAAAAGTTTACGAGGGGGACGGACATATGGATTGTATATATTGCCTCCACCCTCATCATTCGGCGGATAACTGCGACATATGCAAAGGGTTTTCTCAAAAAACCCTCAAAGACCGCAGTCGACGACTGGTGGCATGGCTGAATGATGGAGCGGGGGCATACCCCCCTTCGGAGGTAGGCTCCACACAATCGGCGAAAACATCACGCTGCGCTACCTCGTCGGAACCACCGGCGAAGAAATCCCGACCGACGGAAAAAGAGTCGTCTGGAAGAGACTCCTCGTCAAAGAAATCATCTTCATCAAAAAAGCATGAAAAGGAAAGGAAATCCTCCTCGGGCGATCATCATAGATCGACCACGAGTCGAGAGTCGAGTAAAAGCAAGTCAAGTGTGGAAAAGGTGGGACCGCCAAAACCACCTGCTAAGTCACCGTCGTCGACGGCGGCCCAGTCATCGGCCTCCACCCTGCCACTTACGCAGGTGGCATCCACCGTCCCACCGACAACGACGTCGACGATGGCCTCGTCGACGGGGGTTCTACAGGAGGCCTGGAGGCCTGAAGTTTTTGATCCGACCCCCCCGGATACTTTACTACAAGAACAGGCTGTGTTGCTGTCCTCGGAAGACGAGAATGAAAGAATAGCTGGCCCAGCAGACCTAGGGCTACGAGTGGCTGACAAGTCGTCAACGAGGGGATCTGTTATACAGGTATCTGCCCCTCTTCTCAATCCTCAGTCTGTTTTGTCGTTGGAAATTCTGTCCACGCTTCAGTCGTTGTTACAGTCGTTGGACCAGAGACTACCTCAGGCAAACCTGCCACAGTCACCTGTCGACGAGCCGGGCCCGTCCCGTCAACCGACGCACCTACGCACGCCAATCTCAGCACTGGCACAAGAGGAAGGTGAGCTGCCAGATTCGGAGTCTGACAGGGGAGCCATGTCGGATATCTCATCATCCCCCTCCAGTGATCCAACCTGGGAGTCAGAGGTGGAGTTGGAAACCCCTAGAAGCCCAGCTCACCCGTCCCCTCCGGACGACATTGCGTCATTCCATTCTATGTTGGAGAAGGCATGCAAAGAATTTGGTTTGTCCCAGGAAGAACAGAAAAAGGACTGTTTTTTGTTCGACCACATGGGTAAGAGAAGGAGGTCTGTGTTCTCGATACCAATACTAGACCATGTATGGAAGGAGGGGTTGCAGACAATGCGTCACCCATTTTCAGAGCCGGCAGTGAAAGGACGCCTGGAAAAAAAGTTTAAGGCTCCAGAGTCTACCCCCAAGTGTTTATCCTTCCAACCAACGCCAGACTCGGTGGTGTCGGCGGCAGCGGCGAGGAAGGTGAAGGCCCAGCACAAGTGCACGACTCCTCCTGAGAACGAAGCGAGACGACAAGATGCCTTTGGCAAAAAAGTGCTATCCGTGGGTGCGACCACAGTAAAGGCCGCAAACTCTCTGGCAATTGTTGCCAGATACGATAGGGAGATGTGGCACAGGCTAGCTCCGTTGCTTGATCATCTTCCGGAAGAGCATAGGAAGGCAGCGATGCTACTCGTCCGAGAAGGTGAGGAAGCCTCAAATCACGCAATAAACATTGCGGTGGACCTCGCTGAGTCAGGCTTCAAGCAAGTCAATAATGGGGTCGTATTACGTCGACAGTCATGGCTTAAGTGTACCTACTTCAGGCCAGAAGTACAATACAAAGTTTTAGATATGCCCTTTGAGGGAGACCTTCTTTTCGGTGAGAAGGTGGACGAAGCCCTAAAGGGAATGAAAGAGGACTCGGACACGGCACGTTCATTGGGTGCCCTCCAGAGTGGCAGAAACTACAAGTCTTTTCGTCCCTTTAGAGGGGCTTCAGGTAATTCAAGATTCTCTGCATCTGGAGACAGATCCTTTGGCAGATCAGCTTACCCCTCCCAGGGATGCAGACGTGCCTCCCAAACGGCAAACCGTCGACGGAACTTCCAGACTTCCAGGAAAAGACCATCATATCCGTCGTCGTCAAGAGACAAGCAGAATAAAGATCAGCAGTGACATACAACACACCGTTCTGGGGGGAAGAGTTTCAGCATATGTCGACGAATGGGAACGAATAACGACGGATCAATGGGTGCTGGATACTATAAGAAACGGACACTCTCTACAATTCAAACACAGCCATCCGCAAATTCCACCTGCGTTCACCGCTCATTCCCATCTGAAGATACTGCAACAAGAGGTAACACTCATGTTAGCAAAGGGCGTGATAGAATTAGTTCCAACATCACAGAGAGGTCAAGGAGTCTACTCAAGATATTTCGTCGTAAAAAAGCCGAACGGCAAATGGCGTCCCATTTTAGACTTACGCGATCTCAACAAGTCTTTAAAGAGCCTAAAATTCAAGATGCTCACTCTGCAGGAAGTGATCCGCGCCGTTCAAGAGGGGGATTTTCTAGCGTCCCTGGATTTACAGGACGCGTATTTCCATATTCCAATATGTCGGAAACACAGGAAATTCCTAAGATTTGTAATAGGGCGGACTCACTACCAATTCACGGTTCTTCCTTTTGGGCTCAAGACCTCCCCCAGAACGTTCACGCAATGCCTGGCTCCAGTTGCGGCCTGGCTATGGAAGCAAGGCCACCATGTATACCCATACCTCGACGACTGGCTGGTAAGGGGATCCTCCCCAGCGTCGACCAACACAAGTTTACAAGCCACCATGCAGCTTCTACAACAGCTGGGATTCGCCATAAACTTCGAAAAATCCTCTCTGCAGCCATCGAGATCGCTGGTATTCCTGGGGGCACAGTTCGAGACCCAGTTAGGGCTAATGAAACCTTCTCTCGACAGAACCTCAAGACTCAATCAACAAGCATGCCGACTACGGCGAAAGACCAAGATCTCAGTGAGAAAATACGTTTCGGTCCTAGGGGCCATGGCATCCTGCATCCATCTGGTGGAAAACTGTCGCCTATTCATGAGGCCAGTCCAGGAATTCCTCGCGGACCGATGGACGCAGGCTCAAGGATCGTGGTCAGACAAGATAACCATCGACGACGACAAGCTGCTTGGGACCCTTCAGTGGTGGCAGAGTTTCCACAATCTGAACAACGGCGTACCCCTACAGGAGCCGGAGTTTCAGCGAACCATAGTCACGGATGCGTCCCTAACCGGATGGGGAGCTCACATGGGTGCTCTCCAAACGCAAGGTCGCTGGTCTCCAACGGAGTCACTCCTACACATAAACGTGTTAGAGCTCAGAGCAGTACGATGGGCCTTGAAGGCATTCCTACCACACATCAAGGGCTCGCGAGTACGAATACTGACCGACAATACAACGGCCATGTTTTATCTGAGGAAACAAGGAGGGACGCGATCAAGAACTCTTTCCATGGAAGCCCAGAAAACATGGCATTGGGCATTAAAGCACGAAATTTCCATCGTGGCTCATCACCTTCCAGGAGCGAGGAACTCCCAAGCAGACTCCCTCAGCAGAAGCATGGCCCAGTTACACGAGTGGGAAATGGACACAGTTCACCTGATGAAAGTGTTCGAGAAATGGGATCACCCCCCTCTGGACGCCTTCGCGACCAAAGACGACAAGAAATGCGAGCAATTCGCAAGTAGATGGCCTCAAGAGGGCTCCAGGGGGGAGGCATTCTCCTTCCCATGGACGGACATGTTCCTCTATGCTTTTCCCCCGTTCCCCCTCATACGGAGGACAATACAGTGGATACGCAGATACAATTGCCGGGTAATTCTAGTGACACCATACTGGCCAAGGCAACCGTGGTTCTCCGACCTGCTCCACCTGTCGCTGGAACATCCCATAGGGTTTCCGAAAGTCCCGAACCTACTATCCCGGGACAAAGGCACGGTGTGGCATCACGACCCGGACAGTCTCAACCTTACAGCCTGGCTCCTGACTTCTCGGAGTTCGGTGCTTTAGACGTTTCGGAGGATTGTCAAAAAATTCTGCAGGCGGCTAGAGCCCCTTCTACAAACAAATCCTACTCCTATAAGTGGCAGAGGTTCTGTGAATGGTGTAGGGGACAACAGGGCCTACAACCGTTGTCGGTGACGCCGGAACAAGTTCTACCTTACCTGCTCCTCTTGCCGGAGAGGCGATTATCCTTCACATCGATAAAGGTGCACCTGGCGGCCATCTCGAGGTTCACAAGGAAAAGGCAGTCGTCTCCTCTATTTAGCGACAGACTTGTAAAACACTTCATGAGGGGTTTATTTCGAGCTTTTCCCCCGGAAAAACGTTTCCCCCCGACTTGGAGTCTCAACACAGTGTTGGCAGGCTTAATGAAACCGCCTTTTGAGCCTCTGGCCACGTCCGACATAAAATTCATTTCGTGGAAGTTGGCATTCTTGATTGCTATCACATCAGCTAGAAGAATCTCGGAACTGCAAGCGCTGGTCGTAGACCCGCCATACCTAAGATTCTTTAAGGACAAAGTAGTCCTGGCAACTAATCCTATGTTTGTTTCAAAAGTTCCGACAGTGTATCACAAACACTCGTCCATTGTTCTCCCTACTTTCTTCGCCACACCATCATCGGCAGCAGAAAAAGCTCTTCATACCCTGGACGTTAAGAGGGCTCTGAAATTTTACCTACATCGTACACAGGAATTCAGGTCTACTAGACAACTGTTCGTCGCATATGGTCCGTCGACGAGAGGAAAAGCAATCTCTAAACAAGGATTGGCTCGATGGGTTTAATCGACAATTGCGTTTTGTCACTCTAAGGCCAGAAGGCCACTGCAAGGACATCCTAGAGCCCATTCTACAAGATCGATGTCCTCCTCAACAGCTTTATGGGCAGGAATTCCGTTGACGGACATATGCCAAGCTGCGGCATGGTCAGTGCCCCACACGTTTACCCGCCACTACTGCCTTGCCAGGCAGCATGCGGACGAGGTGCAGATGGGAAGAGCTGTCCTGCGCCATCTGTTTCAGTAAGGTAAGCTCCACGCTGTGGAGAATCTGTGGTCTACCTTTTTTAATGACAGTTTATTTTATGTGGGTAAGGTTATATGAGGTAACTTATTCCTACTGTACATATGCATTGTGTAGTATGTTGAGGGTATATTACATTACATTCTCACCGCCGTCTCAAGTGTTACTGCTATACAATCTATTGTAAGCATGTGAATCCATGAAAGATCCAATGCTGGAGAAGGGAATAGTTTCTTACCTGTAACTCCATTTCTCCAGCATTGGTATCTTTCATGGATTCACATGCGCCCGCCAACCTCCCCGGAATGTAATGTATTTGATTGATAAATTTAACCCTTCCTACTTTGGAGGGGCCGAAATCTGAAGGGGAACCGCGGGGGCGGGCCTCTTATACGGGGACGGCCTACGGAGCATGCGTAGGCGGGTCCTAAAAGGACGTAGATAGGACACAAAAGTGTCAGAAGTTTTCCTATTGGAAAAGGCTATATATGTGTACCGAGGGGTCCCAGTCTGACGACGGGGAATATTCTAAGCATGTGAATCCATGAAAGATACCAATGCTGGAGAAATGGAGTTACAGGTAAGAAACTATTCCCTTTTCCCCCTCCTCCTGCTTACCAGAAGCAGGCTTGTCCTTATGGGACATTCTGTGCGACACCCATAAATATGCTGCAATCGCTAACTTCATTTGGATCGATCTCCTTAGAATTAAGTGCTGCTTAAGCTCAGGGGAACAAGAAGCAAAAATATGTTCAAGCAAGACTAAACAAATCATACCCTCAAAGGTGGTGACCTTGTAATCTTCCACCCAACCAGTCAAGTTTTTTAAAGAATCAATCACATACGAAATCCAAGTACTACCTTCTTTCTTTGTGTAATCTCTGAATCTTTTCAAGCATTGGGCAGAAGTCTTCCCAAACTTTAAGACCAGAGTTTGCTTCAATTTCGCAAGCGCCTTTGACATTTCCATAATAGCACTGCAGCCAGAATGGAGTCGACTGAGCAACCATGCAATCTTATCAACATCCACAACTTCTTGCACTTCACATGCATACTCAAATGCAGTCAACCAATCCATGATGTCATTCTTGTCATCATACATACTAAGCAGATCTTTTATAAATCTCGGGTGAGAGGAGGAGGAGCCAGACCCATTAGCAGATCCTCTAGAGGAGTCATTGGCGGCTTGTAACTTGGCAAGCTCCAACTGGTGAACCCTGTCCTTCTGTTTCTCTGCTTTCTCCAGTTCTAGCCGAGCCATGAAATTCAAGATCCTTCTGCTTAAACAGCAGCTCTTGTCTCTTGGATTCCAGGATGGCCTCGGCCTCAGAGCCAGCGAAAGAAACATGGGACTCTACACCATCCCTATCATCATCCGTCTCATCTATGAAAGCAGCAACAGTCCTTTCAGCACCGTTACTGGGAGCATCCCCAGCACCTTCTACACTGTCATAAGTGGGGAAAGCTGTGATTTGGGTTTCCTGCCATTCCATGATCTTCTGGATCATTTCAGCTTTTGTGCCAGAGGCTGGCAAGCCTCTTTCTGCATAGATCTTGCTTAGTGTATCAGACTTGGAAGCACATAAAGTTACATTCCCAATTTCTTCCATGCTATAAGTGAGGCAGGTGGCTTGTATTAAAAGTTAAACTAAGGTCACTGTGTTTCCTGTGTAAGTGTAACCTGGGTATTTCACCAGTGCGCAACACTGGGTACCTCCGATCTTATCCCACCGCTGTATACCAATTTGGTAAGATGGATTTCTAAACTCTGACCTGGTGGGCAGACGTTTAGGAGACCACCCTAGTTTAGTGGAACAGGGGATCCTTCTGGACAAGCCAGACCAATCACGGTAGCTTGACAGGTGGTCAAGACTAAGTCTCAGGAGGGATAAGAGTGATCGGAAGCCCACAATGATCACACACAGTAAAACTCCACAGAATACGCTTAGACAAGTGTATATAAAAATATATATACATTTATTATAGGCCTTAATAATTAAACGTGAATAAACCACAGTAATATGAAACAGTTACCACACATGTCTTTCACTATTTAACAGATATACAGTTACGTTTTGCCTAATGTGGTAAAGGGGAAAACACAGCCAGTCCAAGTGCGGAGCAGACTGTTTTACCATGTTGACACTTTACACTGTATACTTCTAAATCTTTTTTCATTGTCCATTACTGGAGGTGGACCGAAGTGGAGAAAAATGCCGGCATTGCAGTGAAGCGGAGCAAGTGCAGAGTAGAGTGTGTTACCCTGTGGATACTGTATACTGCTAAATCAGCTAGAGAGTCTTTTTTCATCATTGTCCATTACTGGAGGCAGACCGAAGTGGAGAAAAAACCCTGGCATTACAGCAAAGCAGAGAGAGTGCAGAGCAGAGTGTGTTACTGTGTGTTCCTGAGTGAGCCTTTGGCGCCTGGCTCCGATGCTGAGACTGCGGTCGGCGGAATCAAGTTACCAGGCATTCAGGTAACAAGCGCCTGGGCTCCGTTTAACGCTCCTGCTGCTTGTACTCCGCTTTCTATGTAACACCAGTATAACAGCCCATGATATCAGATATCTTAGGGGCTTTAATAGCTTACAACTTTACAACTTATTTTTACTAACTCACCAACTCTGACTTGGGGCAATTATACAATCAAGTACTTAGTCACGCACCACTTTTGAACAACAATGTGGCACTAGTGACCCTCCGATTGAAAGGGAAAAGGGTTCTAAAGTCGGGATAAGCCTGTAAGTAGGTGGATGCCCAACTTCTACAATTTAAGAATCGAGAGTCTTAGCTGGAGAGACGACTTGAAGGCTCTGGAACTAGATAACCTGCTGCGGGAGCAGGACAAGGAAATTGTTATGTCCCACTCATTTGAATGCCCACTACAAGAGGCCAGTTCAACCTGTTGTGACCAAATAACATCACTACCTTCCAGTCCATGTTCAGTGTCACATTCCTTTGGATCCACACTAAGGAATAATCTGGAATATACTTTATCCACATCCTCAATAAAGTGGGTCATAGCTAAGGGATCCTGAACAAAAGGAGGTCCCTGAGTGTACTTGGCGATGTAAGACTTATTGACCAAGCACAATTTGGCATGGAGGGCATGGAGGAGGAGTTGCCTTTAGCTCACTCTTATTTATTTATTTTTATAACGTGCCACATGCCCATGGGCCCCATTGACTAATGGAAAGTGAAGTGTCGGATCAAGGGTCCCCTCCTACCTCTTCTTTGAGGCCTCAGCTGGTCAGGCCATGTCTTAAAGACCAGCAGCAGTTGATAACAGACCCGGCTCAGAGTTGCTCACCATCGGACTCGACCCTTTCAGCCCCGAGTTTTGTTTTAAACTCCTCGGTCAATGTTTTCGAATTATTGGGGACAGAAGTCCAATCACATTCGGGAACACTTTTAGAATTGACCCGGCATGTGGGGGCCTGTGAGCCTTCCATGGTAGGACTGAGTAGCTTGGTAACTTCATCTTTGTCCAAGGACTTGGGAGTCCTCAAAGAAGAAAGCAGTAATCAATCCGCGATGTGTAAGGGCATTAAGTCCAATTTTGTTGATCTAGAGCAGGAACTACAAGATTGTAGTTACATCTCTGGCAGAAACAGCTGGCGGTGAAGGTCCAAAAAAAAGCTAAAAGAAAGAAACAAAAGGACCCTCAACTAAGTAATGGAACACTCAAGGAAGTTATTCCGGCACTGATTCAAAAATCTAAGAATAAAAAGCAGATGAAGCAAAAAGAATCTGGGAAAAGACAATTCTTTAATGCTCTAAATAAAGCCATTAACAGGGATATTTCGGGTGTACTTGACCAAGCTTTTGCTCAACAAGTGGATATGAATCAAGTGAATGAAGGTGTTGGGGCTTCTGTGGGAAGTGCAGCACTCCAACCGCATAAAGGTCAACTAGACCCAGTGTTAGCAAAATCAGTGTGGGTCAACAAATGTAAGACTACATTGAAGTGCGGATATAACCAATACGCTTGGCACCAATCTTTCGTAAAGAGATAGCCAAGCGGGGCCAAGAGCAGGGAAGTACTGACAAAAAAGTCGAGCCCCGCTCTAGCTCTTGTGGCTACAACTAACAGACGCTGCTTAAAAGGGCCAAATGGGGTCGAAGTTACATCCACGGCGGTTGAGGATCTTCAGTCACCGCCAACATCTGAGAATTGGGGGCGCATTTCGCCCCTCACAGGAATGGGGCTGCTGTTGACAGTGAAGAAACAATAGGTAGAAATTAAATAAGCCCATTCTCCTTACCCACAGTATGGTTGAAGAAAATTGACCCAATTAAGGGTTAAGCTAGCCTGTACCAGGGAAGCATTTTAAGAAAGAACAAGACTAATCCCAGACCTCTACTTGCTCTCTTCCCATGACATTGACCATATAAGTTTCCTGTACGATCAAGTTACGAATATAGTGGAGGTGGTGATGAAATCGCAAATGGATTTGGGGAGGGATTTTAAAAAACTTGGGTTGGAGGTATTTTCTACTCTGCCGCAATGTCCCCAGAATCAAAGAATAGGATCAAAAGAATGGGTTTACCCGAGATAACTCAAAGTAAAGAGGGTGTCTTTGGAAAACGATGGTCATGAGAATAGGGTGTAAGACCTAGAAATGCGGGTGATGAAGGAATCAAGAGGAAGTAACGGGAAGGTGATCAAAATAAGATCTGGGCTATGCTTCCGGAGATCCTCACTGAGGTCTTCAAGAAGTTGATTGGTCTGGAGGAGTCTCTTTAGTTAGTGAACATTTGAGGTTTTTCATTTGGAATACGCGGGGCTCCGGCTCTTTTAAAGGTGAGGTAATGAGGAAATATATCTTTCAGCACCATGACCTGATTTCTCCTACAGGAGACATGGTTGAGGGACTCCTTTAAATTGGATAAATTTACAATTTACAATCAGGCCGCAACCAGTGTGAATGGGGGAAGACCCTCAGGGGGTCTGGTCTTCTTGTGGCAGTTCACAAACATTGGATGAGGAGTAGTGAACAACTCCTCTCGCAGAGACTAGACATTTTCCCAGTTAGGATCAGTCTTCCCCCGTGCCCCCAGCTCCACCAGCCCCACAGGAAGTCAATGGTTTGATACATTTATACTGGTGCCTGGCCCATTCCAACTTTTTGGAAGATTTGACAGATATATTGATGACCGTTAGGATCTCTTTCCCTGAAGTTAATATATTGGTTGCTGGAGATTTGAACTCCGATTGTTTGGGGAAGGGGGAGTTCTGGGAGGCGTATAATGCGAGATTGTGTGTGAATGGTCGAAGATGGGCAAACTTCTTCAAAGAATGGAATTTAAACATCGCCAATGGTAATGTCGTCAGGGATATTCCCCCTGATAAAATATGGAGAAGCGTGTCATCAGATTGATGATATTGGCACTGATGACCATATACCTCCTGCGGCAACATTCAGGCATTGTAGGTCAGGGCATCCCAAGCTGTTATAAGCAGTAACGTTATCAATAAATCAGGGAGACAATTGTTTGGCTCTGTTTAAGCACAGAGGGAAGGATCTTAATTACAAATTGGAAGACCTTTTAGGGGCTGTTAACCCGTGGGTATTGAATGACCTATATAATCCTATGACATTTGTTGATCTTTTATGGAATCTGGATAGACCAGGGACTAAACGAGGCTGCATGCATAAGCCTCACGTCCATAGCTTCGATTCAGAGACCAGGGAGCGGAAGCGATTACGCCACAGAGATATCCGATTGCTAGTAAGGAATGGTGAACAATTGGGGGTATTCCTTTGTGAAAAGAAGGTTCTTTGCAACCATTATAGAAATTGGTCTCAGAATAAAAAGTTTGAAAGAAGCCTTTCTGATGGTTTGGCTATGCTAAAAGCAGTGACAGAAGGCAATTCTCGCATTTTCTGGGGAATTATTATTCCAAAGTACCCAGAGCAAGCCACACTTCAAACAAATATGATCACTGAATTAGAATAGACAAGGTATCTCTCTGGGATATTTGAGGAAAAGAATCCATAGACCTGTGGATTGTGCCCTGATGTCAAGTGGGATATCCACTTCAACAAAGAAGTGATTGAAGGTCTAATACATAGCTCCTCGAGATCTAGGGCAGCTGGGCCTAATGGCCTTACAAACAAAATGGTGCACTCTTCAGTAGGTATAGGGACTTCTGTCTTGTTTAACCTTTTTAATAACATCATAAAAACAAGGAAGTGCCCAGAGTCCTGGCGCAAAGCTATCGTGATACCCATATAGGTGAAAGGTGATCGAGAGGACCCAGCCAATTGTTGCCCAATCGCTCTGATGGACATCGAGAGTAAAATCTTCTCAATGTATCCTTAAGGAACTAGTGGACTTGGCAGTTCAGGCAAATATTATTTCAAAATTCCATACAGGCTTTCAGAAGGGGCTGTCCATGACTTTGAATGGTCTAGTGCTAAATATTTTGAATTCAAAGCGGCGCAAAGATCCTCCACGTTATGGGGTGTGGATAGACCTTTCCAGGGCGTTTGATACAATAAAGAGGTAAACTCTGGTGCAAATTAAGAGTGGGGCATTCCAGAGGGTCTCCTAGCGATTTTTAATCCGCCTCCATGGTAACACTGTGATACAGGTGAGATTGGACTCACAAGGTCACTTGTCCTTACCTATTCCAACTGAGAAGGGCTTAAGACAGGAATACATTGTTGCCCCTTAAACCCCCCCACCTTTTTAACCTTTTCTTGGCTGATCTCTGGAGTAAACAAACACCCCATTCTTTAACCGCCCCTTCGATCGGTACTCTTAAAATGAATGGGTTGGCCTATACAGATGATGTGGTCTTGATGGACCACACGCTGATATGTCTCCAGTGCTTAATCACAGCTTTTGAAAACTATGCATCTTCAAATTACCTTATTATTAACCCTAGTAAGACTTTCGTTATGTCTTATAATCACCCAATTAAATAAAAGACAGGAAAGTTTCAATTGGAAACTTGCTAAACCGAGTTTGCCGATGGTAAAAGAAATCAGGTACCTGGGTTTTATGATTAGATCAAGTCCTTCTATGGCCTCCTTAGAGGCAGATTTAGGAAAAGCGTTGACTCACCTTATTTGCCAGATGAAAAAAATCCTCCCATGTTTATTGTAGATTCACCCTACTACCATTAATTAAATTGTGTAAGGGAAAGGTGATTCCGATACTAATGTATGGAATCGAAATAGAGAAAATGGCCCTAAAGATCAATTGGGAACAAATTGAGGGTTTGATCTAGAAACAGGTTCTTAACTTGCCATGTTCATTACCTATGGCTAGGCTACGATTTCAATTAGGACTACATTCCTTACAGTCGTACGCCGAAAGGAGAAGGATTATGCTCTATAGATCTATCATAAGCCCCTAGAAGAACTCTCTGTATAAAGATATAGGCTGTTTGATGGAAAAAGGTACTAACGACTGCCTCATGCAGGATGCAATCGCCCTGCTATTGAAATGTCAGTTGTCAGAAAAAGATTTGATTGATAACCAGCTGAAGTAAAAAAGTCATTAGTCAGAATGATTGGATTTTAACAAGGGCATTGTTTGTTGATATGACATTTTATAAGAACTTCCCTGTAATGGATGCATTCCTAGGCTGTGTGTTACCATATCTTAGGAGATTTCTGTAGGGCTAATTGGAGGGCGGATTTCCTAAGGTTTCAAATGAATTTATATGATACCCGTGATTTACAGAGAATTAGGAATAAAGGGAATCTGGCGGATGGTCTGTGTAATCTTTGTAATTTGGGCGAGCAGCAAAATGTGAAACATTTACTTATATCATGTGCAGGTATAAGCCAGAAAAGGGTTCAGCACTTTTCTCGTTTTGTTCATTATGTGAGATACTTGAAGGTGTCTCACTTGCTAGTCCCCGGAGATCTGTCATCCAGGTGGCCAGGATACGGCCATCGCTATTGGATCCAGTTCCTGGGGGTGGACCAGTGCGGGAGGATCACCTGGATGAGGGATCTTCAGGGAGTGGAAGTGGGATGCCGACGGGTGAGATGCGGTAGCCCCTTCCTTATGACACCTTTTCTCCATCCTACCCCGTAGGATATTTATAAACTCTCCCCCTACTTTCCTACACAATCACTTTCTCACACCGCGAAAGACATTGGACTAGGCGGTAAGGATTGGCAATAGGTTTTTCATAGTATAGGCCCTTTTTATTTGACTAGACTCCACTAGGACTGTATTATTATTATTTGATGGTTGCAGCTTGCTCCTATCGGAGATTTAGGTTTAGATTAGGCATTTATCTCACCCATTTTACAGTTTAATAAATACCCTTGAACTGTAATCACTTGTGTCTGTCTAGCTTTGATACCATGCCTTCCTTACAATATCGCTGAATGGTTGCACTCTAAGAAATTCTGGAATTGATTGACAACTTTTTATCTTTAGACGTTTTAAGCTAACATTGAATCAATTGTTAGGGTCTGAATGTTTGTAAGATTTTGAGAAAGAAATTGTAGTAATTAATTTTGTTGGTATAAATGTTTTGTACGTGTTTTGTCTGTCATGAATGCACGCTTTTTTAATGTATTGTGAAAAGTCACATGTTGACTAACCACAAATATTTTTTTTCTTTTTTTTTTTTTAAATAACACAGCCACAACCTGCAATGAAGGGTAGGTTAACACAAATATAGCATTAGGCAGTTCTTCAGAATCGATCCCTAACTTAAACAGTCCTGCTGTACGAAGTGGGGAGCCTTGTGCTCAAAAGTACAGTAGTATGTTGGAAACGTGCGGTCGTGCGAAATGATAGAAAGCGGGTCCTCTTCAGGGAGCTGTAGCAGTTTGGGGGGGCTTGAGGTGATGAAGAACAGTGTCCTACTATTTGAGGAGGGGCTACCCTTGCAGGCAGAGCGACTTTTGGGTTTCGGGAATAATTAGGGAGCGCGGGCTCGCCCAGCTAAGGTGAGTATCTTCTTAGGAATTCTCGTGCGTAAAGAATAATGGCTGTGATACGGGGCCACCGGTAAGTGATGCAAGTACTCACCGACCCTCAAAACAGTCCAGGCCAAACTTTGCCAGTCTAGGCCAGGTCGCTTGTATGTTCAACTCCTGCAATTGCACGTTATTCTGGCTCTCAGCGCTGCGGGATGGGACTAGCGTCCGTGGTGGGACAGTAGCCTTTTCTCAGCTCTCGATGAAGTAAAGAGGACAGTTCCAGTGCAGCATGTCTCAGGGCACAGGGGGGCAGGCAAGGCACCTATAATGACCGTCACCACAGCAGGGCGACACAGGGACCGCAAATGCTTGCTGTGTGGCGCACTCGCTTAAATCGCGACCTAGAGGAGCTAGGACTATGAAATTTGGCAGGGGTGGGCCCAAGATCACAAGCTGGCAATTCCTTAAGTCTCGAGTGTCAACTCGGATGGCGGCGCTCCTAGGCGATACCCCGGGTTTGAACTGGTCAGTTCGGTGGATGGCCTAGGAACACTTCTGATGAGGCTCTTTGGGAGGGTAATCAGGAGGTGCCGAGAGTAGTTGTTCCCACTACTCCAAAGGGTTGAAGCTGCTTTGCAGCCCTTCAGTGATCTCTGCAAAAACAGAGGTCCGACGGGACAACAGCGGACTCAGGGTGCCAAACCTTCCAGCACGTCTGCTTTAGCGTTTCAGGATACTAGGCTCCTTTTGTAGTTCGGAGTGAACTTCAGGTGATCGACCTGGAATGGACGTAGAGCCCCTTCTCTTATCCAAGATTTGTTTCTCGCTCAAATCTGGGATAACCAATCGAAGATCTGCTCTCTTGCATGCATGCCAGATGTGGACCAATCCCGGTCCACGGTGGTCCCAGTCATTCAGGCATACCAGGCATACTGGCGCCATTAGTGTGGATTGGGACCAGACAGTCCCAATTCTCTTCCTGGGCACTAGCACATGTGACATGCAGGAGCCCAAGAAAGTTGCGGTTTTTGCGGAAGGCTGCATGCCCAAATAAGGATTTCCCAGGTCTACTCGACCTGGGGGAAGGCAAAGGGACAAAATGGCCAAAGGACAAAAAAAAAGACTTTGTGGCACGGCACAGTCTTGAGCCAAACGCAGTAAATGTGATAAAGTTCCTTAAAAAGAAGTCAAAATACTATAAACGTAAACTGCTGTGTTAAGGAAGGCATGGTATCAAACAGTGAAGACAGACTCAAGTGATTACAGTTCAAAGGTGTTTATTGAACTACAATTGGGTTGGTCAAATGCCTATCTAAACCTAAGCTAAGGATGGGAGCAAGCTACGACCATCAAATAATAACCCAGTACAAGTCAAGTCTCTGTCGAATAAAAAGGGTCTACGCTTAAAACCTATAGCCAATCCTTACTTCTAAATACAAAAGAGTGTGGGAGAATTATAGACACAAAAGAAAAGTGTTCAAGAAATAATATGTCAGGATGGTTGATCAGTTGGCTTCCCTTCCCCGCGTTTTCAGCACAAGGCAAGGCGGCACATTCGAGCGGCTGTACAGTTCAAAGCACAGACTTCAGGGCCTTCTGCCAAAGACTCATTCGAATAACAGTATCTTACTGCAGAGGTTATGTTGTAACAAACAAAGTCTCAAAGTTCAGTTTCTATCAGGATTTTCACATGCACAAGTTCTCACTTTCAATGTTCATCATAGGTCTCTCTCTTCAGGCTGAGCCCCCCTTTTTATCACAATGTTCACACTTGGTCTCCCTCGTTTGGGCTTGGACCATGGATATTCCTCGTTTGGGCTCGGATCCTCTTCTTATGGACCTCCCTTGTTCAGGCTCAGATCCTCTTGATATGGACCTCCCTCGTTCGGGCTCGGATCCTCTTGATATTAAAATCGAAGGCTTTTGAATCTGCGATGGGTTTTGCTTAAACTGTTGCAGGACCACTTCGATTAACTTCACAAAATGATTCCCATCAATCTTCTACTTTCGTTTCTCTTGGCGGGATACCTTACAGAGACTTTCGAATGAGCACATACACGTGCCCGACCACTCTGCCAACGGGATTGTATCTTTCCTTCTCAAGTTCAAACATTCATCAGCAGATTAGCTTTTACTCGCATCTCTCATCACACGCATTTAACAATGTTCATTCCAGCGCTCGTTATCCAAGCTGCTTGCAACCTTGAGTTCAACACAGACCGGTCTTGTATCAGTCTCTCTAACTCACCGGCTGTGGTGTTCTTTCTTGCACTTCTTTGTTCTTGGAGCCAAGGACGATACCACGGCGGCTGCTGCTGCTCTTCCTCGCCTTGGTCAGCTACGCGGTAGGGCCTTTGGTATCTCTGACACACAATGCACGATTCTTTAGTCTGGTTTCCTGGCCTTATGCTTTCTGACTCAAAGGTTTCTTGAAAGTAACAGCGTCTGGCCAAAAAGGTAAAGGGCTTCTCCCTTTATATGAACCATTCTTCGTTTGCCGTCCTTCTTCCTTCTTTCAGCTGCCAACTTGAAAGTGCTGTACCTTTGTGTGCTTTGCCTCACTCAGAGTGTGCTTTCGTCTCCGCCTTTTATCCATGTGGGGAAGTCTAATGGAAGTCTGGTGTGAGTGATCATCAGTGATTGCCTGACCACAGTAGCGGGACGTGTCAGATACATTTCACGGGTGTGAGTCGGTTTTCTCCCAGAGGGGGCTGTCCATGTGAAAGTGCTGGGAAAGGAAAAAGGGGTGGGGTACGGTTCCCACGTATCCTACCTGGTAGGAAGGGGTAAAGGTGTTGCAGGGGGACAGATACCACGTCTTGCCATCCAGTGTCCCACTCCCTGAAGACCCCCCACCCAGGGTATCCTCCCGCACTGGTCCAAAAGTGATGGCCGTGTCCTGGCCATCCGGATGATAGGTCCCTGGGGACTAACGGGTGAGACACCTTCTGGTTTCTCACAGCTGCCACCAGTTCATCCTAGGCACACTTGCACAATCACCAAAAAATCAATAGGGGGTGTCTAGGGCCATCAGACCCCTATGCACGATACTGTAAGGTACTTGGCACATAGATAATAAGTTACCAGGAAATGGCAACAAAAGTCAGGTCAGGTTAGGTGAGTCAAAGAAAAGCAAAAAGTTTGGGGCGGTCCCCAAATGGAGGGAAAATTGCACCTAAGGGAAATCTTTCCTAACACTCGGCGTCGTTATTGACACCTCTGCCAGATAGGCTCCTATCCCCTCCCCCTCTGGATGATCATCTCACTCATATAATTCTTTGTAGAACTCTGCAAACGTCTCAACTATTCCCCCCTGTTGACTTCTCTAACGTGCCCTCGGGTCCTTTCACCCCGATATCCAACTGTCAGTGCACTGGCCGTGTAACTGCACTGCCAGCAGGACATATGCCTTGTCCCCTTGTTCATAATATTTCTGCTTCAAGAACTGGAGCTTCTGAATTATCTTGCCTTCCTCCAGCAACCGAAGTTCCTCTCTCTTAACCCTCATTTCCTCTATCCATTCTCAGGCTCCCTCCTCTGATGCCTGTATCCGTCCTTCCAAGACGCCCATCTCCTTGCGCAACCTATCATCCAGCAAAGTCCTCTCTCTCCTTCTACATAACCCCTCTCTAATCAACAGGACCCTCCATGTCGCCTTTCCCGCATCACACACCATACCCTGAACCACCTCCCTGTGTCATTCAAAAGAAAATACTCCCGTATTGCCCCCTCAAATTCCTCTCGAAATGCAAGAGCCTTCCAGGGACTTGTTACATCTCCAAATCGAATTATTGGTGCCCAAATCTTACCAGAAGAAGTCTAGGGATACCATGTCATGATCGGACCAGGCAATCAGGTGAATCTCTTAGTCCAATGCCTCCTCTAAGAGGTCCCTTGAGATACAAAGATACTCTGTACGAGTATAGGTCCCATGGGTCGTGGAATAAAAGATAAATCCCCTTTCTTGAGGATGGAAGAAGCGCTACACATCACACGGGCCATGTGAGTCCAGGCAATTCTGCAAACCTTCCCCAGCCACTCAGGGGACCCCAGTTCCAGCCAGTCCCATGGCTATTCTATCCAATTGTAGGTTTTCCCACATGTTAAGATCCCCACCCACAACCAGTCTCTCGCCCTCATTCAAAACTCTCACCAACATGGGCTTTAAAAAGTGCAACTGTCCTTGGCTGGGGGCGTATAGCACCACAAAAGTAGATCAGATCCCTCTCAAGGAGCCCAACAACAGTATTGCCCTCCCCTCCTCACACCGCCACACCTTCTCTAACTCCATTTTCAAACTCTTATGTATCAGGATGCCGACACGCCCTTTTCTCACCTTTCCTGACCCCCAATAGACCTGTCCCAGGAGACCACATGAAATCTTCCTTTCCTCTCCCCTGGAGAACCTCGTTTCCTGGAGGAAGAGAACATCCATCCCCATTCTTCGGAACTCTCTGGTCAATAAGAACCTTTTAGTCAGTGAATTTAGCCCTTTCACATTTGGCAGGCGATCACCCCTTACCCCCCTATTCAAGTCCGCCGTTACTTTACTTCCAACATCTCCACCTGGGCAGACCACCTCCTATACCAAACATTATCCCCCTGGGTCATGAAAAATCAAACTAATCACTCCTGTTTCCCAAGTGTTCTCCTTACCCCCCCCCCCCCCCCCCCATCACCCACTTCCCCCTTGTGGTGCCTGGTCCCTTCCAGTTAACATCCCTGGACAAACACTGTAGCATCAATAGGACCCGGTCCACCGGGTAACCTCCTCCAAAACAAGAGCCCCACCCATTTTCCATTTCCCTAGTAACCCCCCCAACATTTCCCCTAAACCCTCCAAAACACCCCCACTCCCAAACAGTATTAGATATCCAGTTCTTCCACTGTGGCCAACCAAAGCTCAATTACATTCCCCTTCAAACACATCCTGTCCACTTATTTATCCCTCCTTAAAACTCTTAACATGACCCCTAACACTAACAAAAGATCCAAAAACCTTGGGTGCATGCAGCACGCAACTATATTCCCCTGATAGGGTGTTAAGCTGTCCGATTCAGGATGCCCAAGCTAGGGGTGTGTTCAACTTCCTAAATGTCCCTGAGCCGGGAAACCTTCTTCTGTTCGGCCCTTTTCTACACCACTGTCTGTCTTCGGGGCCCTTCGGCCCTCCTTCTAGTGCGGACCCACCATCTCCCGTCAATTCTCTCATGACCCTCTGTATATCATCCTCTGTGACCAGTTTATAGCTATATCCGTCTAACTGAAAGGAAATGGAGAAGGGGAAACCCCACTTATATTGCACTCCCCTCTCATTCAGCCATTTCGTGAGGGGCATGCATAGATGTCTTTTTGCCAACGTGAGTGAGGACAGATCCTGAAAAATCATGATTTTCGCATTGCCCTTCATCACCATACCTACTCCCCTCGCTTTTTCCAGATTTTCTGCTTGTCTGGATAATTATGAAAGTGAACTAAGACTGACCTCGGGCCTCTGCCTGCCCCACCTGCTCTGTGCATCCTATCAATGTTAGGTTCATTGACGGTGTCATCCCCAAAGAAAACTTTTGCTGCCTCATGTATGATTCACCGCAGGTCTCTTTCAGTTTTGCCCTCTTTCTCTGGCACCCTGAAAAGTCTTAGGTTATTCCTCCTTTCTCGAAACTCAAAATCGTCCATCTTAAGGGTAATTTCCCCCTCTTATCTCCAGTTCTGCCATCCTCAAATCCCCCTGAATCTCCAGAGTCTCGAGAGATGACTGGTTATTTTCTACTGCTTGCAGCCTCTCATCCATGTTGTCAATCCTAACATTGATTTTGTCTACTTTTCCTCCAATGTCAGCCCTCATTCCCTAAATCTCTTCCAGTAAGGAGGCAATGTCCCTCTTAGTGGACACAGGAACATCACCTCCCTCTTGCATATTCTGTTCTGGGGTAGCACTCCTCGGACTCTGTAGATATTCAAATCGCTCCAATTTTGACTTCCAGTCCATGTGAAATCTGAAATGCAGAGACCTTTGTCCGGGCCAGGTCCATTCACCCCACTCGACCCCTGACCGCTCCTCAACTGGAGACCCACTCTGATCTCCCAAGCGCTTTCTCAGCACTCCTCCAAGGTCGTACCCCTCCAGGGGACCCAAAAGGTATCAGATAATGTGAATCACTGCTCCAATTTGATCTTTGCGCGTGACTTTCTGCTTTGCGGTTCATCTATATCCCAATCACCTACTGATCCCAACTTGGGTCTCTGGCCCCCCTCCACTAGGCGTACGCCCAATGCACGGGTCAGAGCTGCCAGTCTTCTTCTTCTTAGGCTTCACCACAGGTCGCTTTCTTCTTACTTCCAGCACCCTCACACGATCCGCTGTCTCAGGAAGTCAGCTAACCTCAATTGCTGTGTTTGCCTTCACTCAAGGCACGTCTGCACCAAACACTATTACCTGGTCTCATCCTCCGAACCCTGACCCTGCAGGAGTATTCGTCCAGTAAGGTGGGCAGTGGCCTGGGGGCCCACACTTTTTCGATCAGCCCCATAGCCCAGGTTCATACCTATCATGATCCTTCAGGAGGAGCCTGCCGCCACTCCTTCTTTTTAATAGCCCCACTGTTCAGGGGGCTAATCTGCTCCATGGCCTCTGCAATTCCTTGGGACCACCGACGCCTGTTCCCCTGTGCCTCCCGTCGCTCCTCCGCATCCATGACCAGTCCCAGTCGAGCTGGGGTCCGGCTGCCTCTCTGCTCCGCCCACCAGCCACCACCCTGGCGCATAGCCTTTCTTGTCCCCACTTCTCACGCCGGGTGCATTTCAAGCGCTCCACTGGCCTGAGCCCCCAGCTCTGTTATTTACGCACCTTCTAATGGCCCAGGCCACACTTCCCAGGCCCAACGTTACTCCGGAGCTGCGTTGCATATCATTAGTATGGAGCACCGCATTTGGGAAAACACTTTCGTTTTCCCGCGGAAGTCTTCATTGCGCCGTATCTTCGCCTCACATTAGCCGATTTTCTCAAAATTTCGGGTTAGTGCTCTCAGGGTGTTCACCCACTGTGGGGTCCAGTAGGTGCCCGCCTGGGGTGTGGGGGGCAAGTAAGAGCTCTCAACCCTTTTTGACCAGGTGACACGGGAGCAACGCACACAAGCAGCCAACATAAGCGCGTCCCCTGGTGGCTGTCGACATGCCATTTTAAGTACTTGTGTAGAGAGATAGGTACATCGCACCCAGGTACACAAGGTGTTGGTTCAGGGGCATATTATCAAGCATGTTTATGCATGGGCATGGCAATGGCTCAGATGTGTAACTATCTTTGTATATTAGACATTGTATTGGTATGTATAGTGTTCCACCAATGTAACCAGGTTTCTCTTGCTTTTTCTCCTTTTATTTATGTTCCTATTTCTAATGTCTCTTTCAACCTCCCCCTTCCACCTTTATTTCGTTTGTAATTTTGGGATATTTGCTTGTATATGGCAAATTACTTATTTTTATGTTGGACCTCGATTTACTGTGCGGCCTGTTTGACCAACCTGTAATTTTGAAAATCATGGTGTTATGTTTTTAAATTTTCTATTTTGTGTCTTTTATTGCAATCACTTTCGGTATCCACATTGGATTGCGGGATTGGATATTGCATTGTTGATCTGTCACTATTCATGTATTCAGCCTGGAAGAAGACTGTGAAGGTCGAAACACGTGTCGGCTGTTTTGGTTGATTAAATTGAATCCTTGTTAATCCGACTCATCAGCACACTGTGCTCGTGTATATTTCACCAGTTCTAGGGACATCTAGAGTTGCACAATGCTGGAAATTGTCAGCATTTACTCTGGGATCCCCCTGTTTCAAACGAGGGCAGCAGAGAGTGGTGTGGCCAGGGCTGCAAGTCTAGTAATTCCCGATCTCCTCAAGGAACTGAATCTAGTGCAGTTGGTGGACACCCGCAGGAGGGACGGAGTCCTTTCGATTTGCATAAAAACAAAGCGCATTTTGGAACTGTAAGACTGACCACAGAATGTTATATTTTAAAATTGTCTGTGATGGCGAATCAAGCATGACATTTTTCTGATCAAGTAATGCATACTGGGCTCTTTGCTCGTTTCATTTGTCACAATAATCACCCTAACAGAAACATTTCTGTAAATCACAAGACATGTATGCTAATTTGGACAATGCCTATCAATGGGCTATTTCGCACAGAGCTTGGAAGTTAATCACTCAGTCCCTCTCTACTGCAAGTCTCCTGAAGCACCCCTAATGGGAGACAGAGGGACCCCGTGGAAGGAGCCGCGACTCCAGAGTAGACCTTGGAGACTTGTATCTAGAGGAGGGGTTGGGCATTGGGCCAGAACAGCACTCTGGCAGGACACATTTTGCCTGAGTGCAGATCTGTCTTGTTCAGACGGCACTCCTCACTTGCCAATGCACACGTGCTACCACATGATCTGTTGCTTCTATGCGCACGATTTGTTCATCTGTGGGCTCCCTGCTGACTATCTGGAGCACGCCTCTTGTTCTTAAGCAGGCAGCTGCATCATTATGTGCTGCCTGCCTATTATACAACATGCACTGATCCTTCCTCACTAAAGTAGGGGTGAAGTCACTGAGTGCACTTGGCATCCCATCCTATGTTTCGGTTTCATGCTTACTGTGAAGCAAAACGGAAGGGCTTAAGCCAGAGTTGGCCAACTCCAGCAATCGAGGGACAGAAACCTGATGGGTTTTCAGGACATCCCTCATTAATGGTCATGAGAAAAAATGTGCATGCATTTAGAATCATTGTATGCATATTTATCTCATGAATATTAATGAGGGGTATCCTGAAAATCTGGCATGTTACTAGCATGTGACATTGGAGTTGGACATCCCTCTGTTAAACAAATGTTGGAGCGATATGAAGAACCCGCTGTTTTGGTAATGCTAATGATGGCTCTCTTGTTACTCCATCTATGGTGAAAGAGACCTAGAAATTCAGACTGAACTATGCAGCGTGTTTGGACTACTTTCCATACCTTATGTTAATATTCTTTTTGTATTGCGCTGAATCACAACTGTAGTAGCTTCGCCGCGCATATACTTGGCAGTAAAATGTGGTATTGTTTCCGCTCCTAGGGAAAGCAGACCTTGGGGTCATTACGAGGTGGGCGGTAAGGAATTACCGGCACCGGTAAGGGCACCGGTGCCGGTAATCCCTTACCGCCCTACTACGAGTTCCCTTTGCGGGTCCTTCCTTAACGCCTGGTCTTACCAGGCGTTAAGGACGGGACCCGCAAAGGGATACCGGGGTCAATAACGGTACCGCAATTTGCGGTACCGTTATTGCCGCCTTCCCATTGAGCCCTATGGGGGCTCAAATGGGAATGGGGAATGGCTCTGGTGAACGGGGAATTACCAGTCCCGCCGACCTCGGACTGGACCGGTAATTGCTCCATCCACCAGACCGGAGTCAGAACGATTTTTTTGGAGGCAGCCATGGCGCTAATAGCGCCATGGGTACCTCCAACCTCGTAATGACCCCCCTTGTCCTGCTGGAATAATGTGAAAAAGGGTAAGGTAAGAGTGGGAGAAAAAGGGAACAGATGTTGTTGACAGAGGGAGGGAACGCATTTTAGGGATAATGTTTCGTATGGATGTGTATTAGTTCAAACTATTTGGGCTAAATTAGAGGCTAGCAATGCAGGGATGATATTGGTCGTGATCATATATAGATTACGTGTCCAAGGCAACTTTGGTGTTGCATACAATGAAAATGTTGCAGTGTTTGGTGCATGAGTGGCTCGAGAGGGCACGTGGGCAATTTTGGAAGATATGTCTGCTTAATTACCTGGAGGTTTATAGTCCTGCAGGTATATTCCTGAACAATATTTATGTGACTGCCGAACCAGGGCCAAAAGAGACCTAATCCAAGAGTAGGACATGTAAAAGATTGAGCGAATGGTGTGTTTGCTTAGCACTAGCGATGGCACAGCTGAGCCCCATAGGCTGTAAAACTCCCACTTGCAAACATTCCCCTCACCCTCCCTTTTGAAATGAAGTAATCTGCCATCACCACATAACTACTTGCACACATATCACAAGCAATCTGTGATAACCCATTCCTCTGAAAGTGGTACTTGCAGAGTCCATTTGATTTTTTGGAGTTGTATTTTATGGGAGGTGTTTGACCGTGCTCGGACTGACATATAGGGCAGTGTGGGCCAGTTTTTTGGGTCAAAGTGGGCCACTTTGATAAGTTACTTCACCATGCGGCTAGTAGTTTTGACCAATGTTACCCAATACATATTCTTTCAAATGCACAATTTGCATCGCATTTCAGTCAAAGACCTCAACCTTGGGTACTACTCAGTCTGTCACAAAAGGAATGAATTGCCATTTGCAACTGTGGGCACTCTTTCATTGGTGCCCGAGACAAACGTATGACCCAGTCCGACTCTCTGTTTATCTCGTGCTCTCTAACACTTAATAGATGCACTGCATTCTTACGTAGCTAACGGTATTCATTCTGTTCACGTGACAGGCGCACACTGACCCAATGACCCTGATGGTCAAGCAGACAGCCCAGATGCAAGATGGACATTAGATAATCACGCGAGAACAAGAAAATACGTCCCAAAATACCACACCGGGGATTAAGCAAGAAAAACAATTTTATAATCCAGCTCACCTAATTCTGCACGACAGCCTCCATGGGGGCCCCCACATTGTGAAATGAGGTTCTGGTCTGGTGTAAGACCTGTCGTATGTGTAGCCCCGAGTTGTGCTCGGATCGCAGGGAGGCAAACATTGTCTATCAGATTACAGTCCGGACAATGACAGTATACACTTTGACACAAGGGGGCCGGCAGACTTCAAAAGAGAACATCTGCAAGGTCTTAGTCCCAGCTGTGAGGGCTAAATTGTTACCAGTACGCTCGAGAAGCAGGGAGGGAAAAGTGCATGTGTGGGTGAGCCGAGAGTGAACGCGCCCTGCTGAGAGGCTTGCCATCTAGTGTAATCCTGGCCAGCTGTTTGGTTTTGAAGGAATGTCCGCCCTATTGAGCGTCCACAACAAAAGCAGACCGCTGCCAAAGAGCGCACTGTTAAACAATGCAGTGACAAATCAGAAAACAGATCGTTAAACCCTCTTGTTAGAGAGACCTACACCTCTAGCACAAATCGTAAGGCCTGCATCGTGGAATCGCCCTGAAGGAAATTAAATGATAGCCTTCCTTTCCATTGGCCTTTAGTAGATGGCATATCTTTAATGTTGAGCTAAGCTTAAATAGTTGTTTGGACTGATTTTGCGCACGTTGCCTGGATGCCATGACAGTGTTAAGACAGTTCCATGTCTTTACAACGACACCCTAAATAACAAAATACGACACCCAACCCCCTGTTTCTACTGCCTTTTTACCCCCCCAACTACCCCACCCCGATTAATCCCTTACCCCAGCCCACTTATATACTTTTACAAAAAATAGACTTTTTGTCATTATTTAGGTGTTAAAAAAGTGTAGTTTTTTTCGTTATAAACACCGCATACCTTATCCCTGTCCTACTGACCATTAAAATACCTAGAGATATTACCACTCTAGAAGCACCAGAAAGAGGGTGAAGAAGAGAGGGGTCAAGGGTGACACAAGACATGGTATCCCCCTTTCCATATTGATGACCAACCTAACCCTCCCTCAGCCTTTATGGGCTATTGTCGAGCAGCTCCCCTCAATTTTCCCTATGACTTTAATTTTCCCTATGACAGTACTGGGACGAGGAAGAGGTGATTAAGAGTAATGAACACTAGAAACTCATTTTCCCCCTCTGGTACGGGGCAGAGCAAGATGCCTGCAGCGTACTATGAAGGTCAGGCATGTCCCACTAACTATAGTCAGGCAAGTCTAATTGGAAGCTCAGACCTGCAACCTGTCAAATGGTAGCAGATGTATAAGAGGAGAACAAAGAGAGCAACAGGAAGGCATGTGTGGGAGAGACCAGCAGGGCACCCTTCTCGTGAGGAGGCAGCTGTGGTGGTTCTGGAGAGTACGCCAGAATGCCGAACAATGTCCCAGAAGTCCCTGGGAGCCTCTGTGGTCGAGAGAGAGCAGCTGCAGACAAAGAAGAAAGAAGGGGACGCTGTCTGCGTCTGTGGCAGAGAAGCAGAGCTGCCGGCATGTGGAAGGAAGAAACTGTGTTGCGAGTGGTGCTCACATGACTGGCCGCCAGACGGCGAAGCAGAAGGACTACGCAGAGCCACCAGAGAGGAACGCTGAAGAATGATGAGTGCAGGAAAATGGCACTCAAGGCCAGGGCACTCCCATGGGCTAGGCATAAATAATGAAGTGCTGAATGAAAACGAAGCAAAATTAAATCATGCATATTGAATACCGAACAGAATGAAAACTTTATGGACAACGTTATTAGCTGATGAAAGTTAAAAGGGAGCATGCCCATTTGAAAGCAACCTACGAAATAAGAACGCATTTATGCAAGAGCTTGACAGAAAGGTGGGGAATAAATAAGGCCACCACAGAGTGAACTTTGTGAATGGATACGGTGCAGCAAGGCCAAAGACTGGCCTAAGGTGTGTGACACGTTATGGCAAAGCCAAGAGGCTAATCAGGAAAAGCCAGGAGAGTGTGAACCTGCAAATAAAGCCAAGAGGATGACAAGAAGAAGCCAAGTGAATGTGAATCTGGACACAGGGTGAAATACCTGTGTACCCTGAAGAGCCTAGGTTTCCTGGTTACGTGACCTGCGATGGGTGGACCATGTGGTCTGACAACTGTGGCTAGACCTGGGAGCCCTAAATTGTGAAAGCTAAAGACATTGAGAAATGAACCAAGAAGGAGCACTATAAGCGAGCTGTTAATATAATTCAGAATGAGGGTCAAGCTGACCTAGAGCTGTGTTGGACATTGAAACACTGAAACAAGTACAAGTTGCTATGTTGAAGTCTTCGGGAAGGGCACCCTGAGACTTCACCTTTTCTTTTGAACTGTGTTGCTTTCAACTTGGGGAAGGGAACCTAGATGACTGTGTGCAACAGTATTGCCTTGAACTTGGGGAAGGGAACCTCAAGGATTTGTGGAACAGTTTGAACTAACGCAAGGTAAATTCAAGACTTTTGTAGAACTTTCTTGAACTTGGGAAAGGGGAGCTGAAAAGGAAGCTAAGAGCTGTAAGAAGCTCATAACTTTGTGTTGATCACCATTTCTTTTAATATTGACATCCCTACAGATTGTTTAGCTTTAGTTGTGAGGGTAAGGATAGGTTTTGACACAGACAGGGCCTCATTTCGAGTTTGGAGGTAGCCATGATGCTATTTACGGCATGGCTGCCTCCAAACTCGGATCCGGGTCTGGGTTCCCTGAATGGGGACTTACCGGGTCATTCCAACCCTGGAGGACCTGGTATTTCCCCATTCAGGGAAGCCTTCCCATTCCCATTCGAGCCCCCATAGGGCTCAATGGGAATGAGGAGGGAGCTAATAACGGGCCCGTTAGTAACTGGCCCGTTATTAGCTCCCTGGCCCTTTAGCGGCTCCCGCTAAGGGTGGCTGGTTTAACCAGCCGCCCTTAGAGGAAACCACTAAAGGACCTCAGAATGCGGCGGTAAGGAGTTAAAGGCACCGGCATGCTTATCGGTGCCGTTAACCCTGTATCGACGCACTCGGAATGAGGCCCACAGACTTTTAAGTTGAACTCTTTAACTCAGACTTTCCTTAGTTTCATTCAGGTAGGGAAATCCCACCTTAGCATAGGGCAGGTTAGGCCTTCTACCATCCTACCATTTGAATTATTAAACTATTTTATTTTGAACTTTGAATCTGTTGTCTGTGTCTTGCTTCATCATGCCTTCACACAGGGTGCTGCGCTCTTGCGAAAACTGGATTAGATTGGGGTTGGTATCTGATGCTACGATTCCCAGGAATCCTCAAGTAGCTGAGCCAGGCGAAAAATTCAGATTTCCCAAACTTCTCGGTCTAGCGGCTCAGGGCTTGCAGTTACCCACAAATCTCTGGTCTCCGATTTCTCATCTGTTTTTCTTTTCTCTGGGCTGCCTCTGTATCAAGGCTTGGTGGATGGATCCCACAATGACACCACGTGTCATAGATGGCCTCAAGAGCATTGACTCTCAGATGGGGTTCAAGGGTTTTTATTTTTTATTTCCCATGGGCTTAGTGGCTGTTGCTCTCTAAGCTAGGGACAGGCGATCCTACACTAACTCAGACTTCCCTCATGCGTGGATTGGTGCTAGTGATAGGTAATCCCTACTATCTAAAAGCTGTCTAGCTTTTGGTGATGGCCTAAAAGCAAATGCCTTAACTATCCTCCCTCAGGTAACAATCAAGGGTTCCTGTCCAACAATTTCCCCCAGGGAACACTTTTAAGGGTTGTGCCTTCCAGACTCACTCTCTCCGGTCCTTCTGAGCACCAGTGTTCCTCTTCCTATCTCTCTGTCACTCTGCCTTCCTCTTCCTTCTCTCCTTCCTCCTACTCCACCCACCGTCTCTCCACTCTCTCCATAGTTCTTCCTCTGTCCCTTCCTCTATGGACTACCTCCACCCTTCAGTTTTACTCCCTACGACTGTCCCAAGAACTATTCTTGCCTCTCCACACCACTACTACTCCCACCTCCACACCGCTACGAGTCCCACCCCCACATCACAACTACTCTGCGTCACCTTTTCTAGAAATCGCCTCAATGCTCCTCTACAATGTCCTTCCTCCTTCTGATCTCTTGATCTGCCGCCTCCTCCTCTGGCCTCACCCAAACAATTCACACCTTCCTGTTTCCTGTTGTCCCTTATATCCACCCCCTCATTTCTCTATTGGTTCTCCCCTTCTTGTTCTCTGGGCCAGTCCTTTCCTGCCTTCCACGTCCAAGAAGTGTTACAAACATGAATACACATAAAAGGAGGTCTAAGGCCCAACCTAGTTGCTAGGCATGTTGGTAATGGCAGCCCACTAGGATCAGAGTTCCACTTTGTATGAGTGTCCAGAGCTGCAAAGTGCCAATTCCTGTTAAAGAGCTGCTCTATGGCTCTGTTACCGATAAGGAGCGATTGTGGTTCACAGTCTCTTTCACAAGGCGGGTCTGTGATTTTGACACAGGTGAGTGTTGTTGCCTACAGAGGCTGTTCACAGGCCTACAGTGGTGGAGGACAGCGTTGCCGTCGCCTGCAGGGCAGGATGCCAGCGCCGAAGCAAGCCAGGACATCGGGCTCCCACCCATGCACCCCGGTGGGAGGCTGGCTGGCGAAGTTTGTCAGCGAGTGGGAAAAGATCCCCACCGACAGATGGGTGCTGGACGCTCTCACCCAGGGACATACGCTGAAGTTTCAGCACAGGTGTCCGTGGATCCTTCCGTTCACCCGTCAGGAGCAGCACATCTCTCAGCTCTTGAAGGAGGTACCGGCCACACTGCAAAAAGGGGCGATAGAGCTAATTCCCCAGCGACTCCGGGGCTCTGGAGTCTATTCCAGATACTTCACAGTCAAAAAGAAGACCGGGTGCTAGAGGCCCATTCTGGACCTACGATGTCTGAACAAATACATCAAGTCCCAAAAATTCAGGATGGTCACGTTGCAACACGTGCTCATCCAACTGGAAAAAGTAGACTTCTTGATGTCGGTGGACCTGGAGAATGCCTACTTCCACATCCCCATTCACAGGAAACACTGAAGGTTTCTATGCTTCGTTGTGCAGGGGCAGCACTACCCGTTCTAGGCCCTACCTTTTGGCTTTAAGTCGGCACCCAAAGTGTTCACGAAGTGCCTAGCACCGGTAGCGGCCCATCTATTCCTACAGGGCATGCATGTATACCTGTACCTGGATGACTGGCTGATTTGTTCCTGCTCGCAGGAGCTGGCCCAAAGAGACACTGAGACAACCGTCCGGCTACTAATGAATCTGGGATTCTCCATCAACTATCCAAAGTCCTGCTTGACGCCATCGCAGAACGCGCTATTCCTAGGCGCCAGGCTCAATACAGTGTCTTGCCTGGCGTCTCCCACGGAGGAGAGCATTGCAGCCATTCTGGGGAAGGTGCAGCGGCTGTCGCCGATGAGGACGGCTACGGTGCCAGCTGTCAAGTCATTTCAGGGCATGATGTCCTGCATCTACCTCGTCCGGCTCTGCTACACCAGGTCTCCAGGAAGATCTTTCTATCTTCTATTCTTCAAAGAGTTCCTCAAAGGACTTTTTCGATCTTTCCCGCCAGTCAAGGCTCCTGCCCCGACCTGGGAACTGAACGTTGTTCTGACAAGGCTCATTTGGGCCCCCTTCGAGCCTATGCATCCAGGCCCCTTTCAAGTTCCTCTCGTGGAAAACGGCTTTCCTTGTGGCCATCATCTCTGCCAGGAGGGTGGCCGAGATTCAAGCCCTATCCTGCAAGCAACCATACCTGACTTTCCACGAATCGAGGGTAGTGCTGCAGACGCACCCCTCTTTCATGCCGAAGGTTCTGTCAGAATTCCACCTCAACACGCTGTTTTTTTTCCTGAAACCTTTGTAACTGGCTGGAAGGGCCTTGCACTCGCTGGACATTGCTCGTGCCTTAAAGTTCTACGTGACACGCACAAAGAGTTTTCGTAAGACTTCACAACTGTTCGTGAACTTTGGTCCTGTGAACCAGGGGAAGACCTTGTCCAAGGCTTCCATCTAAAGGTGGCTCTCGGGCTGCATCATGAATTGTCAGCGGTTGGCGAACTGACCGCTGCCTGGCCGTCCGAGAGCTCACTCCACCAGAGCGATCGCAGCGACTATGGCGTTCCTGTCTAGTGTGCCGCTGCTGGACATCTGCAAGGCGGCTACGTGGAGGTCCACGCCCACCTTCACAAGGTTCTACTGCGTCGACAGGGATTCCAGGGAGGAGTCCAGAGTTGGCCAAGCAGTGCAACGTAACCCGTTTGCTTGAGTAATTGCTTCTGTTGAGCCTGCCACCTCCCATGGTTGTGTGATGTTGTACTGCTATGTATTTGTTATTGATGAGCATGTGAATCCATGCCAGACTCCATACTGAAGAAGGAAAAAGTTACTTACCTGTAACTATTGTTATCCAGCATGGGTCTGGCATGGATTCACATGCAAACCCCCCCCTCCAACCCCTCTGCGGCTCTTCTTGGTCATACTGCCACTTTACATGCTTAGCAAATCTGAAGATGGCTGCCAGAGGAGGGGCTTATGGAGAGGACTGTCATTGGATGGGGGCAGTATGACACAGAGGACAGTGATTGGTTTAAAGGAGAAAGACAGTAAGTGAAAGTGAAACTGTTTTTTCTTTTACCCAGGATTCCCAGCCTGATGACGGGGAATATTCATGAGCCTGTGAATCCATGCCAGACCCATGCTGGAGAACAATAGGTACAGGTAAGTAACTTGTTCCATCTTTAAATCATTGAAAACTGAAACAGTGCGAATGTTAGTTTCCTGTATTGACTTAATTTGCCTAAATGTTATGCATGCTTCAAGCCAGCTGCTTCAAATAGTCATTTTTTGTGGCCAATTACTGAATTGCGTGTAGCTAGGGGACTTGATTTACTAATTGCTGGGGCAGCGGGATTAGGGGCGGAAGCATTTAATGCTTTTGATATAGAGATAGTGCACAATTAATTATGTGCTATGGGTTCTGACACCAGTGCAGTGATAACATTGCTGGCGCAATGGGGCCCTCAATTTAACGCTGCTTTGAAAAAATGCTATGAAGCGTATGAGGAGAGTGGCTGGACAGCCAGATTTACACAACCCATAGGCACACTTGTATGCCTTGGGATCAGGGGTGGGTGAGCCCTCAGACTTAAAGGATACCAGACCCATGTATGCATTCTATAGCTGGATGCAATTTCACATTAACAGGACTGACATTTTTCAGATTGACCAGCACCAGGCTTGCATTGTTACTAACCACACGCTGCTTATTAACAATTATAAGTTAGAAGATACTCTTCAGGTATTTTGTGTAGACCAGGTTATGACTATATTAGATACCACTACCCACACTTTATACTATTTGACCATGTGGTCTCACACTACTTTGCATGCAGAGGTTCCTAATATGCGTAACTGGACACTTCCTTAAGCTTTTGATAGGCTTACAGCACGCAATACAGGCTTAAAAACGTGGAGATAAACCAGTATACCGTCCACACTTTGAACAAGGAGTGTAATGTAATGCGATGAGCAAAGTATGCTTTGCTGGCGCATAAACCTGCTGAGCTAATGGCACTGTGCATTAGGTATACAGCCTGCTGCTTAAGATATAGAGCTAATTGTTTATTTGAAGAGTGTACTGAATGCTGCTTACAATGATGTAATAACTAATGGAGGTGGGCATTGAGTACTTGCAACCGAGCAATGTAGTGCTTAGACACTAACTAGAAGAATGCAGTGCCTGTAGAGCCTGCTCACTAAGGGTTACACAATGCTTGCATGTAGCTTCCACTGAGACACTGCTTTTGCAAGCGTTGCTTCGCCGTTCATGGTAAACAGGTACATGTTTGCACGAGAGGAATACGAGCTGACCAGGTCACACACTAATTAAGCACATTCCAGCCAAGCACTTCCCAGCACGGCTGGTCTCTGAGATGGGAGGGGGAGGAAGAATGAGCAGGCTGATGCTTTCCAGTACTTTTCCTAATTCAACAAGTTACCGAAGGAAGGTTCTGGAAGTTTATATCACTCTGATTGACAGGGCTACATGATAAAGGTTTGCACACACATTGATCAGCGGGGACTCTCCCACAAAGCAGCAATTCCTCACTCACCATGTTCTCACTTAAGGGCTGACCGGAGTAGGCGGGTGCATGGAGTGTGGTCCAGACCAGAGAAGCCTGTGCAGTGCCTTGTCGGAGGGGTGTCAACCAGAGAGAGAGGCCAGTCTTTAAGCTCAACTGGATCCTGCTCATTGACTTTAAAGGAAAGTGAAACTGTGTTCTTAAGTATCTGTAATCTATAACTTCCATTCCTTTTCCCATTTGCTGTTAAATTGAAGCTCATTTGTTATTTGCCCATTGCCTAATAAATGCCAAGCTAATACATTTTGAATTATTTTCCAGAGTGAGTTCATTGTGATTCACAAGGTTCGAATCTGCAGGGGGAAGGCAGTGCTAATTGTGTTGGGGCTGGTTCCTGGAACAAGCGCACACCCATTACGATACACGGCACAAAGTTGTTTAGGGATCTAAAGGTCATGAAGAGATTTAGAATAGAGGAAGTGAGCTGGACCATGCAAGGAGATAAAAGAAGAAAGAAACAGCAGGGCCAGGCCATGAATACATTTGAAAACAATATATAAGAAATGGTCAAGCAAGTGCAACTCAAAGGAAAGTCAAGAAGTAGATTTCAACGAGGAGAAAATAGATGTACGGTTAGAGAGACAAAAAAAAAATACGGACAGCAGAATTGAAACTGGATTTTAGTGGGGCTAGCCTTTAGTGAGAGGGATCAATTAGTAGAACCAAGCAATAATCAAGGTGTGAAAAGACCAAGAACATCATTAAAAGTTAAGTCACTGAGAGAGAAAGAAAGAAAGGGGCACGCTTTACGATTTATTAAAGAGAGGATCGTGACAAGAGCAAAACACATAGGAAATATTACCTTTGAAAGAAAAGGGAGTAGTTGAAGATAACACCAATATTACGAGCACAGTAACTAACAGGAATCATGGGGGGTGGAAAGGGAATGGACGGAGGAATGACAAATGGTCAACATTTTACCAAGTGTGATAGCTTTCTCAGCGAAGAAAGCCTCACTGGATATTTGATGTGGCTTCTGGTTTTCCAAGGGGCCCTTTAAAACAGTATTAAGGTACTTCTGATCCGTTTCTTTATTGCTAAACTGAATGTTGACTGGGCTATGTGAGGTATTTGGAACACTCAATCTTGCTTTCTTAAAGGCACACAGCTGCAGAGTCCAAAACCCCTGCTTTTTGGGTTGATTTCCCTTGTCTCAAATGGTGTCTGCTTCCAGGGTGAAAGGGGTGAACCTCTGTCCCTTATTGTCACAAGTGACTGTCTCCTGCCCTGAGGCGAGGAACAAGTTAGGGCAACCAGGCGTTCCTGATCCTACTGGGACCATCATCCACTATCTTGGGGAGGATTCTCATCCCCCCTGCTTTTGGTGCCCCACTAGGAGTCCCCAGAATAAGAAAAGGCATCCAAGTCTCAAACCCACTGCCAGATTTCTGGGTTAGCCGTTCAGCAGCCTCCTTTTCCCAGGACTTTACATTTCGGTCCTTTTCCTCTATTGCTAACAAGGGCAGGGACACTGACTGACAAACAAGAGCTTTTCCCTACTAGAGGGGGTATTGGTGCTCCAGGAGGCAACGCCTCTGCCTCTACAGTCTCCTTTTCCACCCCTGGTCCAAAACCTCTTTAATTTGAACTGTGGGGGAGATGTTGCTACAGAAAGCAGGAGAAATTAATTTTCTCATATGATTGCATTTTGGATTTAATTATTTTAGGCAGGGAAAAAATGAAAAATGGCACATATACTCATTGAAACATCGGGAGTCTCCTGCCTAAATCGGGAGGATTGGCATGCATGAACTTTGTCCACTCTTTTACCAAGGGCCAATTGTCTTTGTAAATCCAAGAGTGAAGAAACACCACCTCTGATGCATTTGCTTTGCAGGTCTTTACAAAGGTCTTCTGTGTCCTTTCTCTCCACTGCCCACTCAATAAACCACTTTCTTGTTCTCCTGTTAGAGAAAATCTCACACCTCCTGCCAAAGGCAGTCATACACCGTGTGCCTGCTGAAGAGCCGGGGAGGAAGTGGTACTCACGTTATTTTTTGGTGCCAGAAGAGGGGTCTACATGCCATACTCGATGTGAGGCTGCTGAACTTTTACAAGTGCAAGGATATGTTCAGGATGGTCTACCTCACCCTGATCCTAGACCTTAAGGCCTGGATGGTGACCCTGAATCTTTAGGACTTACTTGCATGTGCCTATCTACCACAAGCACAGGAACCACCTGAGGTTTGTGGTTGCCAAAGTCCTCTACCTTTTGGGGTCCTGGCTTCGGAATGTCCTTGGCACCTAGGATTTTCACCAAGCTCATAGCTATAGTGGCTGATCTTCTCAGGAGGGAAGCATTAACCTCATTCCCTTCCTGGATTATTTTCTCATTCGAGCTTGCTCGCCACCATAAGCATCAGCCCACCTGCACCACTCTTGTAATTACACGGTCTAACAGGGTCTTTCCTCCAGAGAGCAATATGGACAACATTGTTCAGACAGTGCCTTTCATAAAGCTGGGTTGTTCACCTAGGCGCTCTGATTGTGAGTGGCCTGTGATCCCTCATGAAAGCGAGGGTGCACATCCATCTCCTAGAACTGCTGGCCATGGTAGTTTTTCTTCCTTCTGTGTGGTGTCAGTGTGTCCCGATCCTGACGGACTACAGAGTGCCCATGCATTACCTCAACAATAGAGTTGGTGTGGAGTCTCGAGACAATACTGCATTGGTTCTGGGCTCCAGAGAACGGGATCTCCATGTCAGTAGCCCATCTTACTAGGACAGAGAATGGGATTATCGGTGCCCTGAGAAGGTATCCACCAACCACCCAATGGGATCTTTATCAGGAAGTTCTGAATGGGGTCTTCACCTGTGTCTCTAGAGTGAAACTGTGCTCTCCTCTAGGGGTTCAACCCCCCCTTCCCCTGATACCGGTTATTCTTCTGTCCTCCGGAAAATGAGAAGTGGGTCCACGGCGCTCATCCTGATCACCCCGGGCTGGGCCTAGAGGATGTTTTAACTGTGCCTTCTGGGCATGTCCATCTTTTCTCCCTGGCCACTCCTGGGAAGGGTGGATCTGAATCTGCTGTTCCAATCAGAAGGAAAGGTGCTAAATCCAAGCATGGGCGGCACCCTCAACCTTCATGCATGGCTGCTAAGAGGTTGAGGTACCAGGCGTGGAACCGGTCTGATGATGTTGTGGATGTTCTCCTTGCCACCATAAGACCATCTACCAAATTGTTCTATGCTTGAAGGTGGTGCAGGCTCTCTTTCTGGTTTCGTAAAAAGGATCTGGACCCTTTCTCCTGTCCAACCTCTCTGGTTCTGGATTTTCTGCTTTGTTTGGCCCATCCGTGCCATCCGATTGGAATTATGAAGGGATGCCTGGCTACTTTTTCGGTCTCTCAAAGGACTTCTAAACATGGCCCTTTCTTTTCCATCCCCATCGTTTGCAGCTTTTGCAGGAATTAACTAACCAGTTTCCACCATTTCAGTTTATTTTCCCAATGTGAGATTTGAATCTTGTTCTGATGTTTCTCATTGCATCTCCTTTTGAGCCTTTGCATCTGCTCTCTTTGAGGTTGCTCACCATTAAGGTGATTTTCCTGGTTGCCCTCACTTATGCTAGACTGGTGAGTTAGCCTCCCTACTTCATCTTCTCCAAGGAGAACGTGACTTTGTGGTTGAGACTGCCCTTCCTTCCGAAGGTTTGTCACCTGGCTTAGAAGTTCCATCTTCCTGTATTCTAGCCCCACCTCATTCATCTAAAATTGAGGATAGGTTTCATTGCTTGAACCCCAATGGTGTTTTCTACCTGTCAGCGGGGGACATTAGAGAGCTGTTCCAGTTGTGGACATCTATCTGGTAGCTACCTGGCTTTTCTGCTCACATTTAACAAACATTATAGCCAGGATTCCTTAACATATTAGATTGCCTGCTTTGATTGTGAAGTCCTCCAGAGTTTGCTGATATAAGTGACAGTTCCTCGCTCTCCTTTTTCCTCCAGGTTCTGTACCTCTGTCTGAGTTTTTTTTAAATGTGGAATCTGTGGGTGGAAGGTATCCATTGTAAGAATAAATTACTAACCTTCAGTAATGTTTTTCAGTGATTAGTTATTCCTTGCACAGATTCCTCAATGCTCTTCTGACCTACCCCTCAATACAGATACCTTGTAAACCTTTTGCAGTTCTGAGGTTCCTCAGCAGCTCACTGTGTGGAAATATTGACGAATCGGAGGTTATGGGGAGCAGTGGTCTCTAGATCTTCCACCTGTGACTTCACATCCAGAGTAAAAGGCGCCAACGACAGAGTGGAGTTAATATGGTGCCGTAGTGCCCCACATGGTGGCTGAAAACATTTCGAAGCCAGGGCAATGCTGCAGGATACATTTCTAATATGAGGTGGGGGAAGGACTAATCAATTAAAAAAGAACATAACTGAAGATAAGTAATTTGTTCTTTAATATGACTTAATAAAGTTTATATTTTTATATTCATAGGAAAGCCCAGAGTGAAAGTAAATTTCCTTTGGTTCAAGGCACATGAAGAGATTAGTGCATCTTAAAGCTGTTTGCCGATTTCTTTTGGAGTTTATATGGCAGGTCCTGATCTTCCACAATCTTAAACACTTTAATATTGGAGAGATATTTTGGAGTTAAGAAGACCAATGTTTCGTATACATATAGGTTCTAATTAATCTCTCTTTAATTACCAGCTGAATAATCAAGTCAGTTGTTCGGATCTCATTCTGACTGAAAGATCCATGTAAAAGAATCTGTGATTGTGCAGCACCTTAGTTCTCTCAAGGACACATGTATGTATGTTTATAATATTAGTGTTTCAGCAATAGGGAATTTACAAAATATTGTTCATGAAGGAAAACATATAGTTGATTTCCACCACAGTCCCAGTGTTTCTTAGCAATGGCGATATTCTCAGTTTAACATTTCAATAGTAAGCTATGTATATCACTGACAATTAAACCATCTAGTCGGGTTACATTCTTGGTCTGATTTGCTGTGGGGAATGTATTTATCATTCTGTATTCCCTGGGTATGTGCATATCTTGTCTCTTTCAATGAAGATCAGCACTTTGAACTGTGTGTCACAATTTGACTATCTTCAAGCAAACCTTTCAAGGAAGCATATCATTTTGTTTCAGTTTACAGGAAACACTACGGCATGTGGAGACCACGCATCCGCATCTAGATAAGGTAACCAACATTCATGGCGCTTATCATCCTCTTTCATCTGTTTCATGCATGTGCGGAAATGTATCCTATGCTGCATGGGCTGACTCGCTCCTACATGAATGTGATACTTGAGGTAAGATGTGCTTCACAGGATTAGCAGCTTCTTTATTCTCCATCAGCCAGCGATAGCAACGTTACCGTCCACAACCAACAGAAGCAATGTTGCTTGCATACATACCAGTTCTGCATCTTCCAACTGTGATTTTCTTTCATCTTTTGCATCAAATGGAAGGGACCATGTGTCCCAACTTAGAGCATAGGTTTCAGATATTATTCTTCCACCAAACTATATACAACATGCTCTGTAAAAACAGAAAATTGAGCATAGGTTTAGAAGTTTCACTGTTTTTCTCTAACAGAGCATCCACCAAGTGCAACAAAAATACAATTTTTATCTTTTAAATGTGCCCGATCACTTTGAAAATGCTGCTTAAAAGTTGCAGACATTTGAATTTTACCTATTTAATCAGTCAGAAGCACAAACCAATGTACATTTCTGATTTGTACCGCTTTGATTTCTGATGGCCGCAGCAACATTGCCCCTATGTCACGCGTATCATGAAATTAAAGAACTCCATTTGTAAGAGCTAGTTTTCAATCAGGAAATTAGCAATCAGGGCATTAACAATGGAACACTATAGATTTAGTAGCTACCACTCCCTAGTTTAATGAAGCATACATGTTGCAGGATATGCGGTTTTATTCCACAATATTTCCTTTTTATTGATGTCAACATGTGGAATTAGAGCCATCATGTCCTCAAGGAACAGAGGGCTGTTTAACTCTTTCATCCAGAATGAGATCACAGGGCCTAGTTGCTCCTAATATGAGCACATCCTTCCGTCCAACTCTGCACCGACGCCGTGTTCACGAGGCTATAAAAGCCTTAAAACTGTGAGAATACATCAGAATAGTGGTGGAACATACAGCACCACATTAGATCAAATAACGAGGTGGCAGAAGGAAGAAATGGGTAGTGAAATAAAAGATGTTGGCGGGGCAAAGATGGTAGAGAGAAGCCCGCCTCTGAGTAAGCTGCAAAGGGAGTGGAGCCGCGAGAAGCTGGAGTGGGTGAAAGATCCCGGCCCAGTACGAGGGGCAGTAGAGGACAGGCAGAAAGCAGACGGCAGTGTCCCGGGACCCACACAGGAGCGAGGACAAGGTGAGAGAGCTCTGAGTGGTCTTGGTGTCAGACGGATGAAAGAATCGAGGAGAGGGTAAACCCGCAGCGCAGAGCAAACAGACCTGACGGGCCGACCCCCATATCCCAGGGGCTGTAAGGAAGTGGCCCAGGTGCTGATGCATGAAAGGCATGGGCCGGGGGGTGGGGCACGGGCAGGAATCACGAGCACAGAAGCACCGGCAGCAAGGGCAGGAGAGGCATAAAAGAAGAGACCACGCTGCCTGGAAGAAGAGTACAGCACAGGGACTCGCCTAAAAAGTTGCTGACTCCAGGAGGGAAGGTTTGAGCCCTGGAGGGGGAGGTAGGGGTAAGCAGATACAGAGAGACTTCCACAGTGGAGGGACCACAGTAAGAAGGACCTGGGGACCCCAAAAAGCTTTGGGTATTCTTACAGCCTCACCCCCGCAGACTGGGAGAGAGAGAGAGAAAGAAAGGTGGGGGCACAGGAGAGAGGATGCCCTTAGGGCTCGCCCGCAGGGAGTACCTCCCGATCAGTGAGGGAGGCACGGCTGCACTCACTGGAAGGGGAGGGGCACAACAGCACCTAAGCAGTACTTGAAGATGGCAAAAGAGAAGGGGAGAACGATTCTGGTCCAAGTAAAGATGGACTCATTCACAGTGCCCCCCCAAGAGCCCTACTGTTTGCGATGCAGGAGGGGGGGACACAGGCACGTGCACACCGCAAGGGGCACCCACGTTAAGCAAGCTCCTCCTAGCCATTCAAGAATCTAAATCCTCGCTGGAGGGCATGGTGGACGCAGTGGGGGCAGAGGTGAGCTTCCTAAGGCATGATCTTCAAAAGATGTCGATGAGTGTGGGAGAAGCGGAGAACAGGCTATCGGAGGTGGAGGACGCAATGCAGCCGATGAAGAAAGATATCCAAGATTTGAAAAGTAAGACAAAATATGTGGAAGAGTGGATGGAGGACGCAGAGGGTAGGGCCTGCCGTAATAAAATAATAATACTGGGACTCCCAGAGAAAGTAGAATTCCCGTCCATGGAGTTGAGTTGTACTGTGAGGGCTGGTTAGCGGAATGAATCTGGCCAACAGGGCTGTCAAGGTTCTTTTCTGTGGAGAGAGCCCACCACATTCCCAGCAGAGGGGGATCCCTGGAGCCCACCCCATCCCAGGCCAGTCCTTGCCAAACTATTGAACTATCGGGATGCAACAATACAGACCTCAAGGAAAAAAGGACACACAATGGTAAACGGCTCCAGGGTAACGATATATCCAGACTTTACGAGGGCAGTGCAAAGAGCCAGGTATTCTTTCGCAGACGTTAGACGGCTCCGAGCGGCAGAAGTTAAATACTCAATGCTCTTCCCGGCAACCCTCAGGGTGGTGGGTCCCACAGGGGTAAGGTTTTTTCACACCCTGCAGGAGGCCTCTGACTGGGCGGACAGTGAAGGATTGGGCCAACGGAAGCAGCCACAAGAAACGGTCCTAAGACTGCCTGACTGAGAGGAAAGGAACAAAGGGAAAGCCGAGACTGGTAACACTGGGGCGACGAGAAAAGGACGCAATGAGAGGCATCAAAGCTGTACGGGTACAACAAGGACATCAGAGACATAGTCGGAGCGTAGCTGGAGAGTGGTATTGAGCACACACCCCCACATCGCCCGTCCGCAGGCAGGGCGATCATTGTTTAAAAGTTAGTTGAAGGGCGACAGATGCTTCAGGTTGGGGGGAAGCGTTGGGAGGAGAGATGGTGGTTTCTGGGGAGGTTGTTAGGTTCTGTTTTGTTTGTTTCAGTGATCTCGAAGGTGGCTCGGGTGGCGTACTCTTCAGAGGAAGGGACAGGGTTCCTTTCCGGGGGCCAGGGAGGTGGCATGCAAAAGAGGGATGATGACCACAGATAATATGCAAAATAGGTCCTTTATCTGTATGTCATTGAACATGAATGGGCTCCTGGACAAGATAAAACGAAGCCTGGTGGGAAAATTCTTGCGGGTTCACCAGGTGGACATTGTACTATTGCAAGAGGCTCATTTGTTGGGGACGGCGTGCAGCTTCTTGGGGAAGGCGCTATATTCGGCGGTGGAGCACGGAGGGTTTTTTAGGGGCTCCAGGGGAGTGGCAATTTTGGTAAAGAAGTCATTAGAGTTGAGGTGAACCGAGTGAAGAGAGACATGGGCGGGAGGTGGATACTTTTAACAGGATCCCTGGGGAGGGGTGGGGGGGGCGGTTTGCATCATCAATGTGTATGCGCCCCGCAACATTGCAGGCAGATGCTAGACAGGGTACAAACCTTGTTGGCTGACCACGGGTGGGACATAACTGTAGTGGGGGGGCTTCAACGACACATCACTACCATTGATAGATAGGACACCACATAGGGGGAGGAAACCCCCCCCCACAGACTGGGCTTACCTCCTTCATAGAGGCTACGGGGCTGAGGGATATATGGAGGGACATGCACCTTGGGGTGAAAGGGTTCTCCTTCTTCTCGAACGCACACTCCTCCTTTTGAGGATAGACTACATATTTCTCCCATGTACTACGGCGGAAAGGGCGACAACGGCCAAATTCCTTCCAAGGGGCATCTCAGACCATGTTCCGCTACTAGTTACATTACGGGGGGCCGAGATTCGGCAGAGAGGGGGTTGGAGATTGAACGCCTACGACCTGAAAGATACCAAAATAACGGATGCCCTCATGGAGGAGTCCAACTCGTACTTCCAGAATAACGTGGGGACAGTGGAGAGCCGGGCTATGCTATGAGAGGCCTACAAGGCGATGCTACGGGGTAGGGCAATATAGGTTGTGAGAGGTCACCTCAGGGCTAGGAGGGAGCAGATGGATCAATTGGAACAGGAGGTAGGGGTGGCAGAGGAACAGCACGTACAGCATAATACCGAGGACACTTAAAAGGGCACAGCACCTATTCATAACGGTAGCACCGGACGAGGCCAGGGCAGCTCACCGCGACAAATAAGTGAGGGTCTTTGATGCAGGGGATACATGCGGGAGACTACTGGTGTGGCTGGAGAGAAGGGATGAGGAGACACGGTGGGTGAGGGAAATTAGGGGCCCGGATGGGGCAGCCGCATCTAGGAGTGCAGATATAGCAGAGGCGTTTGCATCATATTATGAGGAACTATACAGGGCTCCGGCGCATGGGGATTCGGCTAGGATAGTGCAACCATGTAGGGGAGACAGGATTATCACAGGTTAGTCAGGAACAGAGGGAAAGATTAGAGCTCGACTCCACAGTGAGGAAATCCAAACAGCAATTAAACAACTCCAAAGCGGGAAATCACTGAGTCCTTACGGGTTCCCAGCGTAATTCTGGAAATTAATGGGGCGGGGGACGGCAGAGGAGATGAGGGCCATGTTTATGGAGTGCTGGGAATGAGGCATCATGCTGGAGGTGCACAAAAAAGGGAAGCCGCCAAAGCAATGTAGTGCATATCTCCCTATCTTCCTAGTTAATGGAGAGGCGAAAATACTTGCTTCCCGTGTGTCAATGCTAACATTTTAAATAGGTTTGCCCTCCCCACCATGGAGATGGGGGCATCTCCCAGTCGCGCCTTGAAACACTTGTGTATAGGCGCGTTACAAATACCATATCATATCATATCCCAATGTTTGATGTCGCCTCTAAGCCTATCCAGGATCGGATCTAGATTGTTATGAAGAAATTGCAGGAATTTATAAGTACCAGCTTGACAATATTCTTCCCTTTTTCTAAAGCATTCCTCATAATGCATAACCTTCTGGCAGCATTTTTTTAAACGCCTACATTTCATTTATGCCCAGTCGCCATGCAATGTTCCCTAACCTTATGCCCGCCCAGCTGTTATAGGTCACTGCACCTTTAAGCCGACCCAGGGACATAAGGTGGGAAGCGGGAGGAAGGAGCGGAGCCAGAGGGGGAACGGCAGTTCCTAAATTGTAAGAGAAGCAGGTGGAATAAAGCCCAATGTTGCGTCCTTCTTTGGGTTTTGCCCAGCAACTGGCAACGAGGATATTTACTCGCGCACTCGGCTTCCAACCTCACTTGATCCCAGGGGCGTTGCTAGGGGGGGGGGCTAAGGGGGCTATAGCCCCTGATCTTTTGGTTGTAGCCCCGGATAGAATCTCAGGAGCTACAGCCAAAAGACTAGCTAGCCCCCAGTCCCAACAGTTCCAACATCAGCTTAGCCCCGGGTCTTTTCCGGACCTAGCAACTCCCCTGCTTGATCCCACCGTGCCCCGTCCTCCACCGGCAATCCCACCGACCCATCAGATGCATCCAGGCGCACTCTTCGTTCCCGCCGTGCACCAACTCCATGGCAGTCCGCCGTCCTCGTAACACAGCGATCCCACGAGCTCTGCTCTCCACGGCAGTCCGTCACCCTAACTCGCAGCGGCAATCCCGCCGGTCACATCCATTACCACGACTCGCACACAGCGATCCTGCCACCCAACGCTGCAGGCGCTGCCCATCACACGCTAAGAAGGCGGCCCAGGAGAAACCAAGCAGCGAGACCACGCTGCAGGAGCACGCAGCACCACAAAAGTCACAGGGAAATTCAGCAGCCCAGACAGCCACCCATGCACTAGCACATCACACAACCTGTAGACTCAAGGTACGTCATGCTCTCAGGGTGAGAGCAAGAACACGCCGCAAGAGTCTGGGTCAGCAACAGCAATAAATCGTACAGCTCACCCATAATGAGCAACCCAGGCTCACCAGTGCACTCGGGGGCACCCTCACAGCCATGCCGCCCGCATCCAAGGTGGCGCTGTTGTGAAAACCACTCCCCTTCACAATGGAGCCCCAGAGTGACAAATGACCTAGGTGGGTCGAGTGGGTAGAAGACTTCAACCACTTTGTCAAGGCAGCAGGGGAGGAACAATCACCTGCATTATGCAACATCCTCATTAACCTAGTGGGTGGAGAAATTAAAGCCATTGTCAAAACCACCCCCCAAGTGCAAAGATCAATGAAAAGGACAGCTTTGCATCGCTCATAGACCCCAACCGACATTATGTTTCAGGGTAACAGGCTACACGGATGAAGAGAGCATAGGTAGAGGCAACCCTCCAATCATATCTCCCATCCTGAATCGCCAACTGTCCTCTGTGGAACCATGAAGGAACCCAGGGTTCCAGCATCAACTAACATTCCATGCTACCTATGCTCTCTTCATCCGTCTAGCCTGAAACTACATTAAAGCTCTCTTACCTTTATACCTGCAGGCTCCTGTGTGCTCCCTGCGTCATGTCTACCATTCCTGGGTTGAGACACTACAGATTGGCGACGAGGATGGGATGAGCATAGGTAGAGGCAACCTTCCTTCCTCAATCCCCAACTGTCCTCTGTGGAACCCTGAAAGAACCCAGGGTTCCATCATCAACTTACACTCCATGGCTTGCATTGCACAAGGCAATGCAAGCCCCTCACTACACATACACAAGCCCACACCCCTGTTTTTCGATGTGGGTAGACATGTGGAGATATGTTTACATTATTAATCATCATTACCCAAGGCACAGTATCTTCATCTTCCAGCCTCTTATGTTGTAATGTAATCCAATTCAATAGTTAACCAGGAATACATCTGCTTTAACCAGGTAAATATCATGAGGGAAGAGTACAACATCCAACACTTAACTAACGGCTATTTAACTAAAACAAGCCCAACTTGTAGACACATTTGTTCCGATATTTCATGTGTTTTGGAAATAAGCTCCAATAAGCACTTATCAGGGGCACCCAGTTCTCTTCTAATTATTTCCCTCTCTGTTTCTACAGCTTCTTACCATATAGATGTGATCTTATGGCATAACCACTACAAATGAAACGTGGATTGGCAAAGCCAACACCTTTAGCTTTTCTGTAGGCATATGATAGCCTGGCAAATGCCTATATGCAAACCATGTTGGTTTTACCAGTCTTGTTTTTAACAAGGAATAGCTGTGAGGGGACACACATTGCTTATGGATCAAGTGGCTGAAGACAATTGTATAACACTTGGGTGCTTTTGTAGCTCCAATTAAGCCATGAACTCTCAGACGACTGTTTAGATATAAATAACACTGGCATGGCCTATAAAGCACAATGTCGTTACTGCTTGAAAGTGCTAGCTTAAGGATATCTCAAAATGATGTGTTTTGGGTGGAAAGTGGCAGCGAATAGCTATGGTGATTAATATGGGCATGGCCAGCCAATGGGTGAGTCAATAGCCAAATACCCACAAAATCTATGTCCCTCATCACATCCCATTTCCCTCCTTTCTGTACTCCAATGCTATAGTTTCAGCATATAGGTGGCACTTAGGTGCCAACTAGTAGCCAAAACTGAAAAGGAAATCCCTCTCGTCCTGCACTTGTGTTTGGCAGTGTGTTATCAAGTGTATGCCTCATACAGTCATTATTTTGATATGTTAATGTTAATGTCAAAGGTATTTGTAGCGCAACCCGTCACCACCGGAGTGGTCCCTAGGCGCTCTGGCAGATCTGAAAAGGGGGGTGTGAAAAAAAAGGGTGGAGTGGGAATAAAAAAGTGAGAGTTGTGATGTCCTGTTGGCAGCTTCAGTTCGGTTTGCACCGTTCGCTGAGCTTAAGTGCGGTTTTCAGGTCGGTGCAAATTCCCATGTGCTGTTTTGCTGGGCTATATGTTAATCTGTTGTTCCAATGTGGTGAAATACGTGCGGATTGCTGTGCAGAGAAGTGGTTGTGTGAGTTTCTGTATCAGAAGTGTATGTAGAAAGTTGAGGTTGTAGAATTGGGTTAGTAGGTTTTTTTTCCTTTTTTTGGCTAGCTTAACACAGTCTATTTAGATGCAAGATATGGCTAGCTTAACACAGTCTACCTGGATGCAAGATATGACTAAGGGGCACAATCTACCTGGGTGCAAGATATGGCTAAGGGGCACAATCTACATGGATGCAAGATATGGCTAAGGGGCACGATCTACCTAGATGCAAGATATGGCAAAGGGGCACAATCTACCGGGATGCAAGATATGGCTAAGGGGCACAATCTACCTAGATACAAGATTTGGCTAGCTTAACACAGTCTATCTGGATGCAAGTTGACAGACGTTGTCGCAACTGTGTAAACCTGGTATACTCCTACGTCCCGTCCCCTTTCCTCCATACTGCATGGGCATCCCTCGCTAGGGACGGAAATTGAAGCATTTTCAACAGAAAAATGTCTATACCCCTTTAAATTTATGCGCAGGGGCATGGCCCCGGAGGAATGCGCTCCCTTGTCTCCGCCGTCCGGCGCCACACTTCAGTCCTCTTTTCTGCATTGACGGAAGCGGGCCGACTTCACCAGAGCTGTTGTTGAGGCCCTTTTTTCCTCACAATTCCACTGTCTTTTTTCTAGTTACCCCGGGACCTTGGACCCAAATTACTAACAACCCTTTTTTGTAGCAGTCTCGCGGCCTCCGGCACATCGCCCCTCCCCGGCGAGCTTTAGTGGGTGCCCTTTCTGTGAGGGGACCTTTTTCACATCGGACCCACATGCGCTCTACATCCGCTGCCTGAGAGAAGACCACGGCTGCTCGGCGTGCAATGCCCCTACTCCCCAGTCCCTTAAGAACCGGCTTGCCAGGTGGAGGGAGCTGTTCTCCTGGTCTCCCCCGGAGCTCTTAAAGGAGTACGTGCGCAGGAAGACAAAGGTGAGTGTTCTCTTTAAGAAAGCACTTCACAAGGGCGATTCCTTTCCCTGGAAACAGCCGTGCGAGAGGGGCCCGGATGGCCCTGCTGTCACCAGCTCGGGTACCCTTGGCACATCGAGCTACCGGCCTCGTGGACAAGGGCTCCTCTGATCCTACCTTTTCCTTGCCTGAGGGGCCTGTTGGCTCTGTCACCTGGAAATCTCCAGAGGTACTTTCTCTTAGTACCCGGGCCCATGTCCGAGCGGGTGCTTGCACGCAACAGCACTACCGACCCTCGGGCCGAGGGTTAACAGCCTACCAGGCAGGAGCCTGAAGTGCGGAAAAAGCACAAACCTGCCTGGAGCAGCACGCAGGAGGAGGCTAGGCCTAATGCGCCACCAGGCTTGCCTGACAGGACAAAATGGCGCAGCAAGACAAAATGGTGGCATGTGAATCCGCACGGCAGTCGTAATGGCGGCAAGACACATAGCCCACTTCTAAGGGGCAATGGTCCCCCATGGTTACCCCTCAGGTCCCCTGGTGCACGGCATACCTGCTTGCGGGACATGGACACTACACAGAGCCCTACTATGTACATGGTGGACAGGGTGCAGCAAGGGCGCATCCATCCACGCCGACCATACCGCGACACCCGGAACGTGCGTTCCCAGCCTGCGAGGACAGATTCTTCAACAAATTCCTCTGGTTTATTAGATCCCCGCAGATGGGCACCATTCTCCGGGGCATCATAAAGGACATGCTTCCACCAGCTCCAGTGCCGGCTCCAGTGCCGCCTCCGGCACCACTGCAGTGACAGCAAGCCACCCCTATGGGTGCGGTGGAGTCTCCTCCTGCACTGTTACAGGTACCTGCGCAGCCTAGCATAGTGGCGCTGCCAGCTACACCGCCCCCCCTACTCCAGTAACTCCGGCGGCACCACCTGTGGACCCAGCCACTTTGGGTGCTCCGGACCAGAGGGACATTGAGGAGGAGGAGAACCCTGACACCTCGTCATCGGCCAGGCCCTTCCATGACAGGCTGGCAGGACTGGCAAAGTATCTAGGCATTCCACAGCCCGGAAAGGAACAGTCTGAAGTGGCCGGGGGGTGGGTTTTAGCAGAGGCCCTCACGGTCAAATCGGCCTTCAGATCAGGCATCCCCTTTCAGAAAGGATGTTGAAGCCTTAGCAAAAAGGGGTTGGACGAAGCCTCCCACAACACAACCCACCAAAAAGAAACTGGAGGAAAGGTACAGGCAGGTTGAGGGGGATACCCTGCTTCTGTCAGTGCATCCACAGCCACATTAATCAGTCATAGCAGCGGCGTCCATGTATGCGAAGCCCCAGACCTCCACATCATCCTCTTCGGCCTTGGCCTTGTTGGTCAAGGAGAAAAGGGTCCTAGAAGCATATCGGAAAAATATTTTTTCAAATGCTGTTCTCCACCTGTAACAGGTGAATGCAGACGCCATGTTAGCCGCTGCGAACCAAAGGCTATGGAGGGAGATCTCAGACTTCCTACCAGACATCCCTGTGCACAAACAGGCCTCTTTCAAGGCGGGGCTGGCAGAAGCCAAAATAGTGGAGCAAGATCTTCTGGAATCCACTGTTGGACATATCGACATGGCTGGCAGGGCAATCTGCGTAGCCACGGATATGCTCCTTAGACTTGAAGGATGCATACTTACACGTCTCTATCTGGCAGACCCACTGCTCGTTCCTGAGGTTCAGAGTGATGGGACTACATTTTCAGTAAAAGGTACTGCCATTCGGGCTCAACTCGGCCCCATGGGTGTTCATAAGGTTAATGAATGCTGTGGCGGCCTTGCTCATATCGGAAGGCCACCATCTCTATATCCATATCTCGACGACTGGTTGGTCAGTGCGGAATCACACAAGGGGATTCGTCAATCGGCCTCCCAGCTTAAGGAGACCCTACACAATCTGGGATTTTCCATCAACTGCAGCCCACAAAAACCGTGATCTTCCTCGGGTTGGTGTGGGATACCAAACAGAGGATTCTTCCCACAGACGAGAAGGTAGCAGCCATCAAAGCAGCTACAGGCGATTTCCTAAGCAGATCGACTACGTCAGACAGGTGGTACCGACACCTGCTCGGGATTATGGCAGCATGTATCCTAGCAATTCCATTCACCAGGCTCAGGAAGAGGCAGGCACAGCTGCACCTCATAGCCTCATGGAACCAAATGATGGGCTCCCCGGACGCAGCAGTCGGAATTGTAAGATTTTAACCGAAAAAAAGGTCCGACCCTACAAAAAGTCTGAAAAATGCTAACACCAAAAGTTCGAACCTTTGCTGGTAGCATTGTAGGTAAGTATAAAAAAAAAAAGACTTCGGGGGGTGTCCCCCGAAATACACCGCTGACTATACTGTGTGGTGAGCAGGGGTAACCCCTGCAGCTCCCAAAAAAATAAAAATACATTTTTAAAAAAGGACCCTGCGGCGCCGGTTCCCGATCCCAGAAGTGAAAGGGAACAGGCGTCGCAGGAACACAGCCTGAAGAAAAGGTAAGTAGGGTTTGTTTATGTTGGGGGTGTGGGTGGAAGGGTGGGTGGGGATGTGTGTTGTGGGTGGGGGTGTGGGTATGTAGGGGTTTTGAACGTGTGTTCGCATGGGAAATGAATGAACCTTTTGTGGTTCGTACATTTCACATGCAAACTTATCGGCCGTGGGTAAATCAGTCGGTCGGATCACGTAGATCCCAGCAGTCTCCATCCCAGCGGACCTCATACCAGATCTGTTATGGTGGAGACAGGATACCAACCTCGGGGGGTGGGGGCAGATCTTTCAGGCAACCACCTCCGGAGTCTACTATTGCTACAGATTTCTCTATCGTGGGATGGGGAGCCACCCTACATGCGCATAGTGTGCATGGCACATGGACGAAGGAAGAACGGAAGAATCACATCAACTTCCTTGAATTGAAGGCCTACGGCTATCCTGCCTTTAATAAGCAGACAGGCGGTCTGCCTACAAACCGACAGCTCCATGTGCATGTTCTACATCAACAAGCAGGGGGGAACCAGATCTCCCCACCGCCCCTGTGTAGGCTCACTTTAGAGATATGGGAGTGAGCCACGGCACACCACATATGGCTGTCGGCGATTCATCTGCCAGGGGAATCCAACCTGGAGGCGTACAGGCTCAGCAGACGCGGGGTGGACAACTACGAGTGGCGCTAGAGGAACTAGTCCTAGCGGACATCTTCAGGAGATGGGGCCGACCCCACATAGACCTGTTTGCCGAAGAACAGGAGATTTTAGCAGTACGCGTCCTGGCAGGGTCAGAGCAGCCTGGTTCCTGAGCAAGTAAGCAAGTCCACCAGAAGGCAATAGAATAGCAAATGGACCAGATTTTGCCTCTGGGTGAAGGACAAAGGGATAGCCCCTCTGGCGTGCACGCTAGATCAGGTGCTATCTTTCTCATCGCACTTGGCGCATTCAGGGGTACAAGTGGAGACATTCCAGACCTACTGGCCTGCCATAGGCGCTTGCAGAAATTCTGACCACAAGTCATTCTCTTCCTCCAACCCGGTAGTCAAAAGACATCTGACGGGGCTGATTAGGCTATATCCTCCTACCAAAAGACTGCATCCGGTGTGGGACCTCAATGTGGTGCTCGCGGCACTGGCGCGTAGGTCCTTTGAGCCCATGGCAATGGTAGACATAAAGCTGGTCACGATCAAAACAGCGCTACTGGTGTGTCTTAACTCAGTGAGTGAGCGAAATTCAGGCCCTGATGGCCACAGAACCATATATCATGTTCCATCGAGACAAGGTGCTGCTTCGCACACATCCGGCATTTCTTCCGAAGGTGGTTTCCTCATTCCACTTTAATGAAGAAGTCGTGTTGCCAACCTTTTTTCCTAACGCAAAGGACGAAGCAGAGAGAGTGTTGCACTGTCAAAAACGTTAGCAGAGCACTAATATTCTATCTAGACAGGGCCAAAGGGTTTCACAAGTCACAGCCGTTATTCGTCACTTGCGGTGGCTTTAAGCCAGGGTACCAAGCCTCTAAGGCCTCCATAGCCAGACGGATGGTCGCGGCCATTCAGGAGGCCTATAAGTCTCAGCAGAAGGAAGTTCCACAAAACCTGCATGCTCGTGCAGTTGGGGCCAAAGCGGCGGCAGTCGCCTTCCAGAGGCATATGTCATGGCAAACCATTAGCAGAGCATCTACGTGGGCCACTCCATCGTCCTTCTGCAAGCATTATTGTCTGGATGACAGCACAAGATCTGATGCAGCATTCGGGCAAGCGGTCCTGGGTACCTGTTTTCATAGGATCCAAAGCATCGCGTCTTCCTTGGGCATCATTCAGTGGTAATCGCCCATGCAGTATGGAGGAAAGGGGACGGGACATAGGAGTAATTATGAGTTACTCACCGTAGTGACTAACGTACTCCTAGTCCATAGTCCCCTTTCCTCCATACGTCCCTCCATCCTCTCTCGATTAATAAGATATGTAGTTTAGCAGGTTAATCTGGCTGACGCGTCAGAGGGGACTGCAGCGTGGTGCCGAAGGGTGGGGCCACGCCCCAGCACACATACATTTAAAGGGGTGTAGACATTTTTCTGGTGAAAATTGTTCCACTTCCGACCTTAGCAAGGGACGCCCATGCAGTATGGAGGAAAGGGGACTTGAGCCGGATCTCCTTAAGTTCCGGAAACTCCTCAAGACCTTCCTCTTCTTCTCCTCCTTCCCTCTCCCCTGCCCCTCTAATGCCCCCCACTGCAATGACTGGCTGCCTGGTCCCTTCTGAGTCCTACAGGGGCCAGGCCATCCTCGTACCAGTCTTCCGCAGTACCCTATTTCCAGCACTTGCCTTCAGGCACCTTTCCCTGACTACCCTACAGAGTCTGGTCCATTCCTGACCCTCGCACTTTTACCCTTACCCCTGCCCCCTGCGCACTTGACCTCCATGGCCTCGCTTAGCACGTACCCTGTCTCATCCCTGGGCCCTCCTCCCCCCATGCACTATTTACTGCACTTGCACAAACCGAATGTCACAAGGCATAGTAGGACTGTTTTTTGCTGTTTTATCCTCCCCTGTTCCCCCTCCCCTTTTTGTCTTGTGGCATCTGGAAACACTTTCGAATGGATTGTGTCCTCCAACGTATTCCTCATCTTTGATATTCAATATCCAGCTTCAGCTGCTTGGGAAAAACTTTTTCGGCAGAGGGCGCTGTGCGTCGATGCAGTCGACTTGATTTCCCTCGAGGGCCTCAGTCTCGAGGATGATGTCATCAAAGCCATATATAGTACATGCAGCACCCGTTGGCGTCAGTTCTGTTTTTCCGAGTAAGCTTACGCTTCGAGAACTATGGCGCGCTTCAGTATTTCTTTTGCAAAAGATCCAAAAATGTCTTCATCTTCGACATCGTCTACTTTGAAGACCAGGTTTAAAAAGTGTCAAGACTGCGGTTCCAAGATGTGAATAACCGATCTGCATCAAGTATGCTTGTGGTGTCTCGGTGTGGAGCACAAGACCTCAGCCTGCTCAAAATGTCAATCGATGACTGGAAAAGCTCTGAAGGAGCATAAGGGGAAATTGGCGGTAGGTAGAAACCCTAAGAAATCCCCATCGACTACCCCGTTGAAGAAACCTTCTTCTGACGATGCAAGAGGAGACTCCTCGAAAAAAGAAGGCAAAAAGGTCCAGGTCAAGGAGTGGCTCCCACCACTGCTCGTCGAGGAAGTCGAAGAAGAGGCACCATAAGTCGCCCACTTCGATGTCCTCGTCGGACTCCTTTCCGGAGAGAGCTATATCCTGCCCCACTAAGGCCTCCACTCCAGGCGAATGGGAAGCATTCAGGTTAGAAATGCTCAAATCTTTTGAAAACCAAAAACCCTCCACAGGCCATGCTCCTACCGCGCCTTCTAAAGCCGGTAAGGAAAGGGCTCGAGCCAATTCCTGCAAAGCCCGGGACGAAGGCCAGATCCGCATTGAGAGCCGTCGAGGCCTCGACACGATGTGAAATCATCGAAGGATCATTCGAGCCGCAAGTCAAAGAATAAGTCGAGGTTGAGGACATCGACACCAGCTGCGCCATCGACGCCAGCCAGCCCATCAACACAAATGGCGCCATCAATGCCATCAAATCCTTCGGTGCCAATTGAAGTCGAAAACGTCTTCATCAAAGACATCGACGACTCCTCGAGCATAGAGTTAAAAATTTTGGAAACCTTTGACACCCTTACCATAGAAAACTTTCACTCATTTACCTAGAAAGGATTACTTTAATTCACTAACCTCTATTTATAAGGACTATGAGCCGTCTGATAATGATGCGCCATTTGCGTTACTACAGTATGGTACACCAAATGTCCCTGACAGCTTTATATCAGAGGAATCCAGGCTAAAAGACCTTTATGAAAATCTGCATACAGCCAGTGGAGTGGACACTTCACCAGAATTAGAATTTGGTAAGCCTGAGTCTGATGAACATGCATATGCATCATACAGGCAGTTGATGTCTAAGGTTGTAATTTACTTGGAGTGGAGTAGACCGCCCTCCCCTTCGAGCTGGATTATCTAACAGACATCCTTGATAAAGGTCTGCCAAAGGATCCCATTTTACCTTTTCACGTTGCTCTTCAAAAAGGGTGACTGCCAATTGTGAGACGCTGGAATCAAGTCCGGCAGTACACAAGAACTTGACAAGAAAATACTGCCCATCTAGTAGTAACCCCAACAACTTATCAAAACACCCCACCCTAGAAAGTCTGGTGGTGCAGGCAGCAACCGCAAACCTCAAAACAAGCAGCTTATCCAACCATCCCACCGGATAGGGATGCCAAAGGGTAGATGCATGGGCAAAAAAAGTATTTTCTGCGAGGAGCATGGCACTTAAGTCAGCCAACTCGACATGTGACTTAGCAAAGTTTTCATTCACTCTATGGGACTGCATTTCTATGGCGGCTGAGCATACTCCCATAGGGGAGGAAAAAGACGGTTTCTTGGCCATTGTTAGGGACAACAAGGAAGCCATGTGCGAGTCTCTTCAGTTGGGTCTGGATTCTGCTGACAGCATCAGCAGAGACATGGTGGCAAGCACCATAATTCTCAGAATTGCGTGGTTAAGGAAATCTGGATTTTCCCCAGATGTGCGGTCTAGACTCCTTAACATGCCTTTTGACGGGTCTCAGCTTTTTGGCAGCAAGGCTGATGCAAGCCTTGAGAAGCTGCAGACCTCGAAGGCGGCGGCCAAATCTTTGGATGCTGCTATTAGGCAGCCTCAGTCTTTTCATCCCAATGACCCTTCCTGGATGGGTAGATCCTTTTGCTACTACTCCTCAGTTTGAAGAGCGAGAGGAATGGTGGGTCAAAGAGCCCAAAGAAGATTCTCTTGTGGTTGACGAGGGAGAGGTGAAAAGCCTGCTCAAGCAGGGGCATCTTTACCAACAGCCACTGCTTCAGCCGCCTCTAAACCTCTCTGAGGCCTTGAGTCACGAAACCCCAGAGGGAGGCAGGCTGTCTCAGCATCTGAAAGAATGGTGGGACATTACTTCGGATGCTTGGGCATTAGAAATCATAACCCAAGGTTAGTGCCTTCCCTTCATTCAGAGACCTCAGAACCATCCAGTGGGGAGCCATTCTTTGAAGGGTCCAGATCTGCTCGTTGTTCAGGAAATGTTGACCCTGCTAGAGAAAGGTGTTATAGAGCCGGTACCTGGAGCGGAGAGAAACAAAGGATGGTACTCTCCATATTTCCTAATCACCAAGAAGGACAGAGGACTGAGACCCATCTTGGACTTGAGATACTTGAACAAGTTCCTCAGGAAGGACAATTTCAAGATAGTCCCACTTTCTCAGATCCTTCAGGCCCTCCAACTCCAGGATTGGATGGTGTCATTGGACCTTCAGGATGCTTATTTTCATGTGCCAATCCATCTCAAGCACAGGATGTATCTGCGGTTCGACGTTGGCGGTTCTCATTATCAGTTTTGAGTGCTGCCTTTCGGGCTGCCCTCTCCCCTGAGGGTTTTCACCAAACTGATGGCAGTGGTGGCAGTGAGTCTCAAGAGAGAGGGGATTCACATCTACCCCTACCTGGACGATTGGCTGATCAGGGCGCGTTCTCGCGAACAAGTCCTGGATCATCTCAGCGTCACCTGCCACTCTCTTCACAGAATGGGCTTCTCCCTCAGTTACAAGAAGTCCCATATGACACCATCTCAAAGCTCCAGTTCATCAGGGCTGTACTGGATACATCCTTTGGAAAGAGTTCTCCACCCAAGGTGAGGGCTCAAGACATTCTGCAGATGGTCTCCAAGTTTCAGAGTGCCCAGCGTCTCCCGGCCTTCGACTTTTTGAGGTTGCTCGGCCTCAAGGCATTCTGCATTTTTCTGGTGCCAGAGGCTCGCCTGAGAATGAGATCCCTTCAATGGGCTCTCAGGGCACAAGTGTCTCAGTTCTCATGCAACATGTCAGACCTACTTCAGGTTCCAAGCAGGGTCGCACAGGATCTTCTCTGGTGGGGCTGCGAGGACAATGTTCTGAAGGGAGAACCTTTTTGGCAACAATGGCCAGAGTTAACAGTAGTGACAGACACCTCACTCACTCATGGGGTGGGGAGCCGACGCCAACGATCTGACAATCAACGGTTGTTGGTCTCCATCGGAGTCCAAACCACACATCAATCTTTTGGAGCTGTGGGCAATTAGACTTGCCTTTCTGCCCTCTGTGCGGGGAAAGAATGTCCTGATAATAACGGAAAACACAGTGGCCATGTACTACCTCAACAAGAGTGTGCAGAGAGGCAATGCAGCTCTGGTACTGGGCAATTGAAGAAGGAATCTCCCTATCAGCAGTTCACCTAGCTGGAGGGGAGAAACACGGCTGCGGACACTCTGAGCAAGCAGAGCACAGTCTCCCACAAGTGTGAACTAGCTCAGGAAGTCCTTCAAGAGATCTTCACCCTTTGGGGTAACCCCTCAAGTGGATCTGTTCACGCCCAGTGTCAACCGTTAGTGTGAACTGTACTGTTCCAGGGAATTTCCTCCAAGAGTAGCTCTAGGAGACGTGTTTGTGGTGGACTGGGAGTTTCCACTCCTATACGCTTTTCCTCCAGTCCCCGGCATTCCTCACCTGATCAGGAGGTTGAGAAATTTCGGGAAACTCATGAACCTAATTGCCCCGGATTGGGCCAGGAGGACGTGGTACCCGAACCTTCTGGACATGTCGATCTATCTGCCCTCCAATATGTCTTCCATAAAGAGAGGACCTTCTCTCGAGAGAGGAGGATCGGGTTTTCCATCCAGAGGTCCAGACACTCAGCCTTCACGCATTGTTTCTGAGAGGCTGAGATACAAGGATTGGGACCTCCCGGATGATGTAATGGAGATTTTGCTTTCGGCCAGAAGCGCAGCAACAAAGTCTTTGTACCGCTGCCGTTGGAACAAATTCTGCAGCTGGTGCATGCACAAGAATGTAGACCCTTTACTATGCAAACCACCAGAGGTGTTATCCTTTCTACTGTACCTAGCCAATCAGGGGCCCAGGTTGTAAAAATTAAAGGCTATTTGGAGGCGCTATGCATCTTTAAGCACTCATCTGAAGAAACTTCATATTTGACGAGAAGGGACTCACCAATGTGTTCCCTCCATCGCCTTTTCAGGTTCCAGTTTAGGACCTTAATCTGGTGTTAAAATGTCTTATGTGTGCACCATTTGAACCTCTACATTCACGTCCATTAAGGTTACTAACGTTCAATACCATTTTGTTGGTAGCAATAACTTCAGCCCGTAGAGTGCGTGAGTTGCAGGCACTATCATCTAAACGTCCCTTTACAATTTTCCGCAAGGACAAGGTTGTCCTAATGGTTAAGCCTTAATTTTTGCCTATGATCATTTCAGATTTTCATGTAGGACAAAATATTGTTACCCACTTTCTATCCTACACCTTATCCTGGGAGGAAGAGAGATTGCACGGATTGGATCCACGTAGAGCTCTTAAGCTTCTACATTTCTAGATTGTCCAAACTTCGTCTGGATGATAAACTTTTTATAGGTTATACAGGTCACAAACTGGGTCAGGCTGTATCAAAGCAGACCTTATCAAGATGGATTATTCTAGCAATTTCAGAATGCTACAGGCTGGCGTGCAAGGATCCTCCAGAAGGCTTGAGGGCCCATTGCACCAGGGGCATGGCTACCTCTTCGGCTCTGCAAAGAGGTGTTCATATTAAAAACATTTGTGAGGTAGCTACGTGGTCTACAATACACACGTTCACGAAGCATTACTGCCTTGATTCTTCGCTGAGTCAGGATGGAAGCTTTGGAAAAGCTGTCCTCCATTCTTTTCATGGAAACCATTGATTAATTCTTACTCCCTCCACCAAAACAAACACTGCTTTGGGAGTCTATGAAAGATGAGGAATACGTGGGAGGACACAATCCATTCGAAGAACAAGTTACTTACCCCTGGTAACGTTCTTTCGACTGGATGTTCCTCCCACATATTCCTCATCGCCCTCCCATCCTACCCCACAGTAGAATTTCCCATGCTGTTACAGCTTTCGCTCCTTCACAGCCTAGTACAGTCAAACCTGTGTTAATGCGGGTAGTTCTACTGAAAGAAAAAACAGAACTGAAGCCAACGTGCTCTGCGCGTAATATATATTCCTTCAATTACATCATCCTTGAGACGGAGGCTCTCGAGTGACATCGAGTCGACTGCATCGACGCACAGCGCCGAAGCAGCTGAAGCTGGATATTAGATAGTGAATATCAAAGATGAGGAATACGTGGGAGGAACATCCAGTCGAAAGAAAGTCACCAGGGGTAAGTAACTTGTTCTTATGCTATACAGGTACGATACAAATGTGCAATAAGTAAAATAAAGTAAATATCCCCATCCATCGACAACACAGATGCTTTCTTCAATTCGTAGTGCAAGGCCAACACTATCAGTTCCAGGCACTGCCCTTCGGACTAATGTCAGCGCCTCGAGTGTTCACGAAACGCCTGGCCCTAGTGGCAGCTCACCTCCGTCGCTCAGGCATTTACGTCTACCCTTACCTGGACGATTGACTAGTGCATGATCCATCCCTGCTAATAGCCACACCCTCACCTACGACACTATCGGGTGTCTAACTTTTGTGGGGTTCTCCATACATTTTATGAAGTCCTGCATACAGCCTGCTCAGAACACGATATTCTTAGGCTCATGCCTCGGCACCCTCACTTGTCTCGCCACGCCCTCGGAGTAGATGGTCAAGACCACACTGCAGAAAGTCCATCGGCAATCAAACCTGCAAATAACGCCAGATTGCTCCATCAAGTCCCTGCTAGGAATGATGTCCTCATGCATCCCCTTGGCACCAAACTGCAGGCTCCACATGAGACCTCTTCAAGAACTCCTCGACTCAAGTTGGAAACAAATATCAGGATCTTGGGCAGACAAGCTTCTTCTAGCACCTTCTTTCCCGGAAGCTCTCCAGTGGTGGAGCCAATGCCCCAATTTCACAGAGAGTGCTCCTTTCCGCCTTCCAATACACCAGGCTACAGTTACCACAGACATGGAAGGGTGGGGAGCCCACACAGGACAGTGCCACGCCATAGGGCTTTGGCAACTCAAGAGTCCTATACATTAACGTCCTAGAGTTACAAGCAGTATTCTGGGCCCTGAAGTCCTTCAAACCGCACTGTCAGAACAAGGTGGTTTGCCTCTTCACGGACAACACGACCACCATGTTTTATATCCGGAAGCAAGGGGGCACACGTTCTCCAGTCTGGTCCACAGAAGCACAAGCCCTATGTAAGTGGGCACTAGCGCACCACAAGTACCTAATCCCCGTATTTATTTATTGTGCCTTTGTAAGGCACTTATACATCAAGTAAATTGTGTTTCAAAGCACCCACAGGGCAGCCGGAAGGGAACATGGTGGTGAAAATCAAATATAATAATGAAAGTTAGAGGCACACCTACTAGGCCTTGTGAGCATTCAGAACGTGCAAGTGCAGAGAGAGAGAAGGGAAGAGGGAGTGATGGAGTAAGTGCTAGGCATATCAAGAGGGAAGTGCTAGGGAGTGAGCAGCGGTAAGTGCCTAGGTGGAGTGGCCAGCTGGCAATAAATAAGTGCAGACATGAGGTGGCATAGGCCAGTGGGAGCCTAGGCAAGTGCTGGGAGCAGACGCAGGCTGTAATTAATTGGGTGTGGGCAGCCAGGACCCAGATGGACACATAAGGGTCCCGGTCCCCAATCTCAGCAACTGTGGGGTTTAGCAGAGGATGGAGGAAAGGAAGGAGGTGGTGAAAAGGAAGGGGTGGCTGTTCCATAGGAGGGAGCCTTCTGAGGAAAGAGATTGGCCACCAGCTCGTTGTTTAGCGAAGCACTTGAGTTTTGAGTGAGAGCAAGTTTTAGAAAGTGTGGTCCCTGGCCCCAGACAGCCTTGTGGATGATGCAGAGGGATTTTAATTTGATCTTTGCAGCAACCAGGAACCAGTTTTTAGGTCTGGAGAGATGCGGTGCCTGGGCTTGAGGCCAATGATAAGTCTTGCAGCCCTATTCTGGATTAGTTGGAGGGGTCGTAGACAAGAGGGTAGATAAAGGAAAATGCTATTGCAGCATTCTAGCCTAGAGAGAACCAGAGCTCTAGAGACATTGAGCTTCTGCGGGAAAGTGATGAAAGGTAGAATTCCTTTCACGAGGTGGAGTTGAAAGTGGGACTTCATGGCAAGTTCCTGAGAGCCCATAGAAGATGGCCAGAGTGACGAGCAGAAGGAGGGAGGAGTAGTCCCAATAGGAAGGATCTCAATCTTCCTGGTGTTGAGGCAGAGATCATTGGAGGTACACCAGGACTGAATGACAGTTTCCCCAGGGTCGTTATCCCCAAACAGGGAGTATAGGGGACGCATTTCCACTCCCGTGGGAGGGACTGCATATAACGTGAGCTTTTGGTGCGCTTCTAGCTTTTAGGATGTTTTAAATTCTAGTATGGATAACCATAAATTGGAGCATGTGTTTTGTTGAATTTTTACTTTGTTGGGACTTTTTTGAGTTGGGATTGAATTGTGAAAAGAATACTGTGAAGAATTTCTTTCAGAGGCGCAACAAGTGAAGTTGTTTACATATTAAAATAAATATGTGGTTTGAACATGACTGATCAGGGCAACAGCTTGGATGGCAACTAAGGGTTCCTTAACAAAGCACAAATTGTGTTTTTTCAGTTTTTAGAGAGCAAGTCCGTTTTGGACCAGAAACCACAGGATAGTGTGGTATTTCATGACAAATAGATATATAGAATAAATGGTAATAATAATTATGGAATTCATTAAAGATGGCACTTACACATTTTCAATATATGAAGTTAATTGTACAAAACCTCAAATTACTGTTTGAGGGGTCACAGCTTGTGTTTTGGTGGTGGTCACGAGGCAAAGTGTTCTAGGTTTTCACTTGGAATGGTGGATGGAGCACCATTTTAAACAATCAACATGTACAAGTGTAATATGGTCATATATGTGGGCTTTTTCTCTCTCCCATTCCCATGCTGTATTGCTTGTTTTTTGTTGGTTTATTACATTATGTCTCCCTTATATTGTTTTCTTTGTGCAGAGGCGTAGACGGGGTAGGGCCTGAGTGGGGAAGGCCCAACCAACATTTGTTAATGCCTACTGAGCAGCGCTGTGTGGGCATTTACAGATGTTAATGTCACTGCGGTGGGCCCAACTACATTAGCTTCAGGCCCCACTTATTAGACAATTCTGGCTACGCTTCTGTCTTTGTGTATGGTTTATTTGTTCATATATAAACATATTGCGTATATTGCCAAATGTGTATTAAAACTTTGTGTTAATACAGCCCTGAGGAAGACATTCTGTATAAGGTTGATACACGTGTTGGCTGTGCTGTAAAACTAATGCAGTTTTCTGAAACGGACTGCTCTCAGAGTCAATGTGACTGTTTATATAATAATAATAATATCTACTCTTAAAGCAGATGTGTCGTGGGGCGCAAGTGGTCATTCTGTTCTTTACTGTTCTTCTATGCCTTCCCACTGATTCCGGTAATACTTTGAGTTCTAAGTACACTCAAACGGAACCGCTGCAGAATGATCCTGGTGGCCCCGGCATGGCCACGCCAAATTTGATACTCCGACCTGCTTCACCCGTCGGTTGCTCCATACTTCAAACTGCCTCCTTTTCCCAACCTGCTCCCCAGAGACGGCGGGTCAGTGCTCACAACAATCCAGCATCCCTCAATTTGACGGCTTGGCTCCTGCAGCCCTAGAATTCACGACATTCTCTTGCCTTCTGAATGTAAACAAATTCTTGTTAGTGCTAGATTATCTTATGTCATGCCATGTTATAAAACATACATGGAAATGATTTACAACATGTTGTGAATCTCAGCAGCTGCCCCCGTTGCACATCTGAGCTGAGCAAGTCTTGCTATACTTCCTATCCTTGGCTAAAGCAGGTTTGGCACACTCCATTAAAGTTCATTTTGTAGCCGTTTCACGCTATACACGCACCGCAGACCAGCCTTCGCTCTGGTCACAAAGGCCCATTAAAGAAATTCCTGAAAGGACTGTTTGGGCGTTTCGCCACTCTTGGGCAGGGGAGTTCTATTTCATTGTTTTTTTCTTTCTTTAACATTACACCCAGCCTCATGGTGGGAGAAACACACTACATCTAATAAGTATTTTATTTACCCTGGTTTCTGCGTCTTTATTTCTTGGGCTCTTTAGGGGACAAGTATGCAGCCCCTACTAGGTGGACCCCATGGGGTCATGGCTACATAGGCACAATTAAATATTCTTGCCACGATCCAGAGATACTGCTAGATGTTTTCACACGATTAAACATATCTGGCAATAAAGCTGGCCAAGTCTCTAGCCAGCTTTATCACCATATTATCGAGCCCTTCTGGTCCAGGAGCACTAGATTTTTAAAAAACGTTTCATCACATCTAAACCGTTACTAACATCCACCAAACATTCTGCCCTGTTATTTCTTGTGGTGTTGGAGAAATTGCAGTTTGTAGATGTACTAAACTACAGTGCGAGATATATATATATATATATATATATATATATATATATATATATATATAAAGAAGAAAAAAGGGGAAACCGCCAGAAAACTGGACAGTCAAACCTGCCCTCCAAGTCAAGAGCATGAACAGCAAGGTCCAAAACGAACGGGAAAAAATGAGCCAGAAACTTGAAGTGATTAGCTCACAAGTTTATTTAAAGATACACGAAGTGCATCATGTTTGAAAAAAACACCAAAAACCCCACAACAAAGCAGGGCACCAAGAGAGCAGTCCTGTATGGACGCGTTTCCCGCTATACACAGCGCTTGTTCACCAATGGGGGGGAGGGGCAAAACACAGTATAAATAGTAAAATAAGTCCCTTCATAGTTTTTACAGCCCAGCAAGTGAATGCACAGACAGCTAATACAATGGCAGACATCTTGTAACATATAGGCATAGTGCATGTGCCTAAAACAAATACTTGACTTTGGGACTAAAACGAATTCCACAGCAACAGGGGTGATAAAATAAATGAAATCACTCACTGAAGTCTGTAAAAAGAATCAAAGTTTCATACGGTTGCATAAATTATAAAACTGGCAATTTCGCAATTATACCAAACAGGGCAAATGCTAAATAGCAATGGGATAATCTTGAATTGTAATAACTTCAAAATGACATGATTATGATTAAGAATATTAAAAAGAGCCAAAAACATCAGCCAATTGTTTCAATCGCAATATAAACAGCGCCAAATAAAAACAATGTGCACAAACTTGATGGCAGCAAATCTAAGCAAAGTGCAAGTACTTAATAGCAGCAATTGTTGGCAAAGTGCAAATTCTTAATAGCACCATATATATATATATATATATATATATATATATATATATATATATATATATATATATTCCATTTAATCTCTCCTTTTGGATTAATTTATAGTAATACATTTGATATAGAGTATTTGTCTTGGTGGCCATCCTTACAGCTCATACTTTTTATGTGCTCATAGTCAAGTAGTCAAGTATGTATTACTATTTGAGAATAATGGCTTTTGTACATTGTTGGCCTCAATCCTTCATCATTAGGTCCCTTCCCATCACTTTCAACCTTTGTCAAACCCCATTTTATAAAAAGGCTCAGCATGAGTCATACTCTTTTAAAGTATAAGCACTTTTACCATCTACCTGAACCAATGAAACACAATCATCTGTAGGGAATTCAGTGCATTCTAAGTCTTGGCTGCGAGACGAATCCAAGGAGTGTGTCACCCTTCCCCAAGAGGTAGCCGCCCCCTTTGAGCCTAGGCAGGTGAGACTACTATGCTTATCACCCCCTAAGAGACCACGGTAAGCGGGATCCCTCTGGAGTTGACTCCCCCCTTAGTGGACAGAGAAAACCCAGAGAGTGACTTAGAGTACCATTCTCCCCTCTTCACCCCAGACACTAACACCTTTATGAGGTATGCAGGAGCTAAGGTCTGTGAAAACGAGGAGAAAAAATCAGCCCACAGTGTTTAATTGCACTGCAGCGCACATTGTGCAGAAAAATGCTCAGAGAGGTGCTCCGAGATACAGAACACCAGACGTGGGGTTGCACCCGAAGGTCCGCACTGGGAGACTGCAACACAGCCCGGCAAGTGAGCAACCGGAGCCGTGAGGTGTGGCAGCCTGAGTGTGGACAGAGAACCTCTGCTGGCTGAGGCAGACCCTGAAGGAGGAGATACCCACAAACTCTCACATCAAGCGATCGGAAACCACGAAGAGAAACCCACTTTGACAGAGTCCAGTTCAGGAGTTGCTTAAGAGACTCTGTGGTGAGACGAGTTGCAGTAGCCTTACATAGCCCTCCCAGGGAGCACTGCTCAATATGCACAGGTACACATTGGCTACTGAGGAACGGGAGGAGGGCTGCAAGGCCAGAGAAGAAACCCCTAGTGTGGGGAAGAAACAGAGAAGCGCCAGAGTGGGGAGAGAAACCAATAGAAGCCCTGGTGTGGGAAATTACACAGAAGCCCAGGGGCAAGAAACTGAAAGCAGCCCTGGAGTGGGAAATGAGCAAGAGCTAAGCCCAGAGTGGGGAAGGAAGAGACTGAAAGAACCCCAGACTGTGGGAAAGGGAAATATGAAAAGAGGAGGACTGTGAGACGCACAGGTTTCAATGAAAACTAGATGGGGACCCCAGGACGACACTCCAGCCTTCCACAAACTATATGCTCTTGAACTGTGAACATAGTCAAGGGCCTAAGGATAAAGAGACACAAGGGTGGGGTCAGAAGCGGGCAGCCATTCCTTTCCCTTGGGCAAGGCCGAAAGTATGTCTTGGTTGTTATTTTTGTATGTTCTTTTTGAGCACTAAGGGGAGAAAGTAGGTTAGAATAGGATTTCTGAACAGAGAACTTTTTTTATGTCTGACCATCTTGACACTCTGACAAACACACCTTTTGACCTTCATTTGTATAGAGTAGGGCCTAGTATCACAGACGTAGGGAAAGAGTAGGTCTTTTGAAATAGAAGAGAGAATAAAACTTTAGAAAATCATGCCTCCTTGTCACTCTCCTGATTCTGACTTACCACAGCTGTTATTGGCACAAACAGACAGAATGTAGACATAAGAGTCCAAATGCTTTTACAATTCAAAGGGGCATTGTTTCCCTTGGCAAAAATGTCATTAATCCAAAATAAAAAAAAAATGGTGTCAATGAGTGTGTTGACTTTCCAAAAAAGTATGCCTTGCTATCTGCAGCATTTTATTAATGTTCCTGACATATGTGATCGCATCATTGGGCTGATCTTCATTTGCTGACAGATCTATATTTAATCTTTTTTTCGATTTTTTTCATTTTTTAAAATCTTGTCAGAATTTTGTGTCAAACAAGTAGACGTTAAACCTTTGTCACATGCTCCCGTTTAGATACCGTTTTAATCACCCAGTTTAGATCAGAATTCTTTTCTGGACTTCTCGGTGCGTTTCTCTGGAGGTAAAGGCATGTTTTAATATTTTGAAGCCTTCAGAACAGTTGAATCAGCACCACCATTTACAAAGCATTCTTTCTTAATGGATTTAGTGTCTTCCCCTTTTTTAGGTTTTTAAAGCAAACCCTATTATCAGGTTTCCATCTTCTCTTCAATGTACATTTTTTGTTTCCTTCTTTCCATCTATCTTTGTTTCTTACTTAGTTTCAGACTTTATTTACGTTGCTCTATCCTTCATTCCATCTTTGTTTCACTTTCTTTCTTATTTTCCTGCCTGCGTTCCTTCATTCTAGCTTTCACTCTTTCCTCCTTCCACACTTTCCTTCGTTGCATATTTTATTTTTCTATTTTCCATATTTCTTTCTTTGTTTCCTTCATTTTATTCCTTCTTTTGTTCTGTCCGTTATCCTTCCTTTCTTCAGTCCTGTTTTTTTCTTTCTCTTTTGTTTTTTCTCTTTCATTCTTGTCATTTAAGAAATATTTTCTTTATTTTTTCTTTCCTCATCCATATCTTTATACTCCATTATTATTGTCTCTTTATTTAATTACAAGCATTACTTTCTCTTTCCTTCACCCTCCTCACTTTTTCTCTTTCTCTCCATCTTACGTTCTCTGTTCCTTTAATTCATTTACTCCTCCTTCACCCAATCTTGGTCTTTCTATCTTCCATTCTTTCCACCCATCTTCCATTTTTTCTTCCTTTCATTCATTCCGGATTTTCATCTTTACTTCATTTTACATTCTCCAGCTTTTAGTCTGGCATGGATTCACATGCTCATGAAAATTCCCCGTCCTTCAGGTTGGGAATCCTCGGTAAAAAGGAAAAGCTGTTTTGCTTTACCCCGAAGACTGCATTTTCCTGTAAGCCAATCACTGTCCTTTGGGTCATACTGCCCCCATCCAATAACAGTCATCGCCCTAAGTTCCATCCCTAGTGGCCATCTTCAGATTTGTACCCCACATTTCAGTGTTGGGAGTCCTTGCTCTTAGTTTTTTTACTATTTTTTACTATTTTGAGTTTTTTGGATCAATTGATTCATTTTTTTTCTCTGATTGTTCCTCTGTCGATCGTTGATTGACTACCGGCAGCAGGGATCTGTTTTCGGTCAAGATCTTCTTATTCAGGTTCCGAAAGGCCCAGGCTTGGCCCTACTTAGCACTTTTACAATGTGCAGAGAGAAGAGGAGTCTCTTTAAGATATGCGCAAAATGTGGACTACGCAATGTGTATGTCGATGATCAGCACCTCAGGTAGGGTGACAAGATTTTTAAAAAGAACAGGGGTGTTTTCACAGGCACACTCCTCTCATTGGAGGAGAGCGGCCAGGTAGGGGCAGAGAGAGGAAATGGGGGCCTGAAAAGCCTTCACATGCAGGAAGAGTCGCACCGGGCCCCTGATTTTGGGACTTCTCAATCAGTTCCCGGCAAAAGCCAGGGCCGCAGCCACCCACCCATCCAATCCTGGGATGGGGTTTATTACATTAAAAAAATACTGGGACCCCGAGACGGAGGGTGATTTCCCCAGACTGTCCCGGGGAAACAGGGACGTCTGGTCACCCTAAACTCAAGTGCTTATATTGCACTATACTATAGTGCAGTCATGCCTCATTCAGGGCTGGCCGGTCCCACAAGCGTGCTCCCTCTGAGAAGAGGTTGAGGTCCTTTGAGGACACCCCTGCATGGGGGTCCAAAAGAAGGCTAAGCACCATATAATGAATCCCGCTAGAGCCACTGCGGTTGCGGGGCCCAGTTTGGGAAGGACACGTTCCCCGTCTACGTCAATGGTGAGCCTGCCAGTTCTGGTTGTTCCTTCCAAGAGGAAGTCTCTGGCCCCGTTGAAGCTTCCATTGCCGTCCTCGGACAAGGCTACAAAGGATATTCCTCGGTTGGTTCCTCTCGCCCACCGTCGACGACACCTCAATTGACCAAGACCAAGACATTGTCAACGACTACTTCGTCTTCCAGAACATCCACTCTGTCGACGACTACGACCCCCGTCAACGACCACGGTCCATCGATGGCATCCAAGACGTCCACTTCGTCGGCGATCCCGTTGATGACCATCACTACATTGTTGAAAGGGGGTCTTGCTACTGCCATGGTCTCTGCCACCAAGACAGCGACACTGCAAGTGTATTTGCCTGCACGGCCGAAGGCTTCGGCAGCGGCTGCACTGACGACCATGGCTGGCATGGCTGCTCAAGCACCCATTATCGCTTCTTTCCCAAAGGAGTCAGGTAGGACCACAGAGCTACAAACCCTTATGTAATGCCTCCCTAGGCAGGTGAGGATGTCCCTGCCGATGCCAAGGGATTTGCAGATGGAATCTGTACAGATTTACATGATCTCCGATGAGGACAATTTACCTGAGAGCTACTATTCGGACCATGAAGGGGGCTGTGGGCCTGTGTCCATAGAGGGATCTCGGCAGAGCGAGCCGGATTTACCATCTAGCCCAAGAAGGACGGACAGGTCGCTGGACATACTGACGAGTCTCCACGCGTTGGTGTCGGAGATACAACAAAGGCTGCCTGCTACTCCTGTGCCTCTCCCGGCCAGAGTCCTGTGAGGCCATCGGCCAGAAGCCCTTTCAGGCCAAGGTGTAAGCTAAGGGATCATCCAGGCCTGAGACATCAGCCAACGCCACCACTGCACCAGCCTGTGTCCCCGTTGGTGAAGGAACCCCTGCACACCAGCACCAGTTTGGATATGGATGCTAGAGCGACTCATACTGACAGGGAGCTGTTGGGGTCTGACGAGCCTGCCAGGGCATCGCCACTGGATGAGGTTGGTTCTTTTCATGCCATGCTCTCTTCATCTTGGTACTGGAGAAGACAAAGAAAGAAGGGTTCCTCTTCCAACGACGGTAGTCCAGACGGAAGTCTGTCATGTCGATCCCTCTGCTGGATGATGTTTGGGAGGACAGTTTGGCCTTGATGAAGTACCGCTCTGCCGAAAAGAGACAGGCTGCAGAAGAAGTACAGGGTTCCGGACTCGGACCCCAGGTACTTGAGGTCCCAGCCTTCTCCGGACTCCGTGGTGTCTGCCGCTGCGAGGAAGCACTCATCAATCCATCATCCTTGGCCATGGTGCCTCCAGACCAGGAGGGAAAGAAGCTTGAAGCAGTAGGGAAGCGCATCATTTACACTGCAGCCCACACTGTCAAAGCCGCTAATGCCTTGGACATCTTAGCCCGCTACAACAGGGAGCTGTGGTATGAGCTTGGGCCCATTCTGGACTTCCTTCCGGAGGACAAGGTCGAGGCCCTGGCCTTGTTCCAGGAAGGAGAGGTGGCCTCGGATCACGCCATCACAGTGGCTCTGGACATCGCTGATACCGGGTTGCACCAGATGGGCAATGGGGTGACCCCCCAACGCCAAGGCTGGCTGAAGGCCACTAACTTCAGGGCGCACGTCCAGTCGAAGGTGGTGGACATGCCCTTTGATGGGGACAATCTGTTTGGCAAGACTGTGGACAAGTCTCTCCAGGCGATCAAGACTAATACAGAGACGGTGCGCTCACTGGGGACATTGCCGCAGAGGAGATCGTCGTCCTTTCGATCTTCGAGAGGGAAGTCCAGTAGGTCCTTCCAGGGGTATAATACCCTTATCGCCAGCCCTCCTCTTGCACGACCCAGGAGACCAAAAAGGCTGTTCACAACCCTAGGGCAGCGGAAGACCGCGGCATCGTCGCCAGCAGGCGAGGACACAAGACGCCCAAGCAGGCCTGAACCCGCCGGGGATCAGGGCCCCCACTTTCGCACCCCAGTGGAGGCCGGCTTGCGAACTTTGTTGTCAGGTGGACATCCATCACCATGGACAAATGGGTGCTGGACGTACTTCATCAGGATCACGCCTTGGAATTCCAAAACAGGTGTCCTTGCATTCCTCCTGTGGGACACCAAGAACTACACATGGCTCAACTGCTGCAGGAGGTTCAATCCATGTTAAGTAAAGAGACGATAGAACCTGTCCTCATTGCCTTCGGGAGTCCGGCATGCACTCCAGATACTTTCTGGTACAGAAAATGTCAAGAGGGTGGTGGCCTTTCCTGGACTTAAGATGTCTCAACAGGTATTTGAAGTCCCGACGTTCCGGGTGGTCACGTTGCAGCACGTGCTTAGCCAACTGAAGGAAGGAGACTGCCTGATGACGCTGGATCTAGAAGACGCTTACTTTCACATCCGCCTCCACTGGGAGCATCAAAAGTTCTGCGATTTGTGGTCCAGGGACAGCACTATCAGTTCAAGGTGCTCCCCTTCGGCCTGAAATCGGCCCAGCACACAGCAGAGACCATTCGTCTGCTAACAGAGCTTGGATTCTCCATCATTGATCAGAAGTCCTGCGTGAAGCCATTGCAGAATGCTTTGTTCCTGGGTGCCCGTCTCAACATGGTCACATGCCAGTCTACCCCTTGGCGGAGAGGGTGATGGCCAGCCTGGGGAAGGTGCAGCGCCTGTCGTCCGCGCATTCCGCGACGGTATGAGCCATCAAATCGCTGTTGGGCATGATGTCCCCTGCATCCACCTCGTCCCTTTTTGCAGGCTGCAGATGAGGCCCCTTCAGGAGTTTCTGGACACACGGTGGCTGCAGGTCTCAGGTGCTTGGACAGACCAGATCGGCCTCAACCAGGAGTTCCAGAAAGCTCTGGGAGGCTCGGGAGTGCGCCCACATCTCACGCAAGGAGCTCTATTGCAAGCCCTAGAATACCAGGCAACGGTCACCGCAGAAGCCTCCATAGAGGGGTTGCGGGCCCACATCGGCCAGTTGCACGCCAGAGGCCTCTGGCTCCCCGAGGAAAAGAACCTTCACATCAATTTCCTGGAACTCCAAGCAGTCTTCTGGGGCCTCAAATCATTCCTGCCATTGCTGCGAGGGAAGGTGGTGAGAATCTTCTCGGACAACACCACCACCATGTTCTACAATCGGAAGCAGGGCGGACGCAGTCCCCTGTGCTTTCTCTGAAAACCCAGGCCCTGTGGTGATGGGCCATTCATCAGGACATGCTCCTCATCCCGTGTCACTTGACGGGCACCAAGAACATCATCGTAGACTCGCTCAGCAGGGAGCTGCGTGCCTGCCACAAATGGGAACTTCGTCAGGATCAAGTGTGTTTTCTCTTCTGCAAGTGGGTCTGCCACAGATAGACTTCTTCGCAACGGCAACCATCTCCAAGTGGCAGAGTTTCACTACCAGGTTCCCTCAGCCGAGGAGCCTTGGGGAGGCCTTCTCGTCCCCGTGGGAGGGGCTCTTCCTGTATGCTTTCCCTCCAATTACATGTCTGCTGGGAGTGTTCAACACACTCTGTGTCATTGCAGGATGATACTCATTGCTCTGGCGTGTCCTTGACAGATCTCGTACCCAGACTTGCCCCGTCCATCAGTGGTTCCGTCCACCCGACTGCCTTCACTTCCTGATAGCCTCGCCAGAGAGATGAGGCGATACAGCGCCACGACCCGGCATTGCTGAGCCTCAAGGCCTGGCTCCTGCAGCCCTAGAGTTTGAGCATTATTCTCTGCCGCTGGAATGCAAGAAGATCCTAGTCAAGGCCAGATCTTCCACTACGTTATCTTGCTACGGCCATAAATGGAAATGCTTCACAGTGTGGTGCAGAACTTAGAACATTACGCCTATGTGTGTCGCTCCTCTGCAGCTCCTTCCCTACCTGCTTTTCCTGACCAATGCTGGCCTGGTTGACGCCTCTATCAAGGTGCACCTCGCTGCCATATCCGGTTACACCAGGATGCCTGGTAAGCCCTCTGTGGTCGCACAGGCTCGTCAAGGGGTTCTTCAAAGGCCTCTTTGGGACTTTTCCTCCAGTGAAGGCTCCTGCTCCAGCTTGGGAGCTCAACATGGTCTTGATGAAGCTCATGGGTCCCCCATTTGAACCAATGCATCAGGCTCCATTGAAGTTTATCACGTGGAAGGCGGCTTTCCTCGTGGCGATCACCTCGGCCATGCTGGTCGGGAGAATTCAGGCCCTCTTTTGCAAGCAGCCGTACTTGTACTTCCACGCTACAAGGGTGGTGCTGCAGACCCACCCCACCTTTATGCCAAAGGTTCCTTTAGAATTCCACGTCAATGAGCCTTTGGTTCTACCAGTCTTCTTCCCGAACCCTTACACATCGGCAGAAAGGATGTTGCATTTGCTGGACATTGCTTGTGCCGTGGCGTTTTATGTGGCACGCACAAAGTATTTTTGAAAGACATCTGACTTTTTGTGAATTATGGACCTGTAACTCATCGTCTGGCCAACAGACCTCTTCCAGTCTGGCTGTGTGCCCATTCCAACAGAGCCATTGCAGCAACAATGGCGTTTCTCTCTGGTGTTCCCCTGCTCGACATCTGCAGGGCTGCTACGTGGAGGTTCACCCACACCTTTACAGATTCTACTCCATTGAAAGGGATTCCAGAGAGGAGTTCCGGGTCGGCCAACTGGTTCTACGCAACCTGTTTGTTTGAGGTGAGTCTGTTCCAGTGGTAAGTGTATTGCTTCTGTTGAGCCTTGCCACCTCCTGTGGTTGTGTATATGTACTGCTATGTAATCGTATTCATGAGCATGTGAATCCATGCCAAACCCCATGCTGGAGAAGGAACAAGTTACTTACCTGTAACTCCTGTTCTCCAGCATGGGGTCTGGCATGGATTCACATGTGTATGCTCATGAATATTCCCCGTCAGGCTGGGAATCCTCAGTAAAAGACAAAACAGTTTTGCTTTCACTTTAAAACTGTATTTCTCCTCTAAACAAATCACTGTTCTCTAGGTCATACTGCCCCCATCCAATGACAGTCCTCTCCCTAAGCCCCGCCTCTGGCAGCCATCTTCAGATTTTTACCACACGCTTCAGTGTTGGGAGTCCTCGAGTTTGCTCTCTGAGCTATTTGTATGTTTTTCTTCGACGAGAAATGTTCCATTTTTGTTCCTAAGAGCCTGTGTGCTCTTTTCCTCATCTGCTGACAATGGGGACCCGTTGTCGGTGAAGTTTCACGCCCCTCAAGGCCAAAGATTATTCGAAGATTCTAGAAGGCCATCTTGGGACTACTTTGCGCCCTCCGACCATGTCGGAGGAGAAGGAGGGAAGGTCCATCTTCAGGCCCTGCACCAAATGCGGGCTACGGAATGTGTTTGTGGAAGACAAGCACCTACAATGTCTCTACAGCCTACACCTAGACCATAAGGAGGTGCGAGATATGCCAAGGACAGGTATAGCAGGCTGGCGGTAAGGCTGAACTCGAACAAGCCTCTGACCCCTGCTCTGAGCAGGGTCATGCTTCGTTCAGGACTGGCCGGTCCAAGCAGTGGTCTTCTAAGACCCATCCTTGGGGGTCCAAGATAAGGCCAAGATGCGCAAGCCCGAGTCCACCGCGTTCATCACTGATGCGGGTCCCAAGTTAGATAGGGAGCGGTCGGCATCATTTCTGCTCTATAGCCAGCTTACCATCAAGCTCCTCTTCAAAGAGGAAGTCATCCACCCCGGGAAAGCTATGGGAGAGATCCGATAAGCCATGGGTGCAGAAGAAGAAGGCAGCGCAGCCCAAGCAGGATCAACCGGTGCAGTCAAAGTCTTTCTCTATGGCTACCACTGCCACGGCAGCTCAGCTGCGGGCACTGATCCTTGAGGGAGGCTCTTGCTGTGCAGAAAGTGTTACTGCCCCCATAGTGCGACACTGCTGTGGCCTTGGCAAAGGCGACAGGCACACCAGAAGGGTTTAAGGCACCGACCCAGACCCCGGTTCAGGCCCCTCAGGGTGGCAAAGGGGGGTGCTACGAGGCGACCCCAAAACAGTCCTCCCAGGTCGCCACTGAAACTATGAGGTTTCGTCCACGGACGACGAGGATCAAGAATCCATGCATAAATGGTCCACGAGGAGGAGGAGGACAACGACGGTGCAGGATCTAGTTTTCCTTCTCTGCCTTCTCAACCAAGGGACATTTCCTGGGACATTCTATTGTCTCTCCACACCTTGGTGTCAGAGATCCAGATGAGGATGCCCCCGGCACCGGTACCTGCAGCGCCCCAGGTACCCGATCAACCGCTGACAAAAAAGTGGAAACATCATCTGATGCCCCCATATCAATCTCCTCCTCCATGTCGGACCCAACTCCCCCGGTGGACCCTGATACGGGTATGGGGAGGGATACGGCCACGACTACGGATGAGGAGTAAGACTTCGTCCCTGTGGACAATTAATCATCACATTTGGATGCTCCTCATAGGGTTTCCCCAGCGGACGAGGTGGGATCGTTCCACTCCATGTTCGCCAGGGCATCCAAACTCTTCTAACTGGTACCCGAGAAACCAAGAAGGAGGGCTTCTTGTATCAACGGCGAGAGGCCAAAAGGAAGACAATCATATTTGTGAACAGGGCCTGGCCCTCGTGAAGAACCCTTGCAAGGCTCCAGCCAAGCAGGACAGGCTGGAGAAGAAGTATAGGGTGCCAGACTCTGTCTTCATCGTCGTCAGTCCCTCCCTCCGGATAGCGAGGTAAAAAGGATGGACGCCATGGGAAAGAAAGTAATCTACATGGCGGCATTCACAATCAAGGCGGCCAACGCCCTAGTGATCCTAGCCAGGTTCGACACAGAATTGTGGTACAAGCTAGGACTGATTCTAGAGTTCCTCCCCGACGATAAGAAGATGGAAGCACTCGCTCTCTTCCAGGAAGGGGAAGTGGCATCGGACCATGCCATGACGGTGGCAGTGGACGTCGCCGACACTGGGTGCCGCCAGATGGGGTACTGTGTCTGCCTTTGTCGACAGGGATGGACGAAGGCCACTAACTTCCGTCAGGAGGTCCAGGCGAAGGTGCTGGACATGCCCTTCGATGGGGAGAATCTGTTTGGGAAGATGTTGACGAGTCCCTCCAGGCCATCAAGACAAATACAGAGACGGCACGTTCCCTCAGCACCCTCCAGCAGCACTGCTCGTCTTCATTTCGCACTTCCAGGGGAAAAAATCGAGCAGGTCGTCAAAAGGTTGCTCCATGTCTTACAGACAGCCTTCTCGGTCCTCAACGCAAAAAGATTACAGAGGCTGCTCTCAGGCCTGCGGTAGCAGAGGACAGCATCGCCGTCGCCCACAGGCCAGGAAGCCGGCACGCAAGCAAGCCTGAACCGACCAGGATGTCAGGGCCCCCACTCGTGCACCCCAGTGGTATGCCGGCTGACCAGGTTCGTCAGCAAGTGGAGAAAGATCACCACTGACAGATGGGTGCTGGGTGCTCTCGCCAGGGGCACACCTTGGAGTTCCAACAAAGGTGTCCTTGTATTCCTCCAGTTCCCCGTCAGGAGCAGCACATCCCTCAGCTTCTGAAAGAGGTACGAGGTACACATAAACACACCACATATCAGCGATCATCCTGATGAAGGCCACCACCACCTCGGGCTCTTATCCAGCCCTGCATGGCCCAAACACTCAAGCGTCGATGTCCTGTGACACAACCCCTGTGTTTATGTGTTGATAGATAGTGTTGTGTACACCGTCTTGTTTAGATCCCCGGACCTACTATAGTTTGGGGTCGCACCTTGTAAAAATCCTATGTTCTCACTTTCCTGTATTGTATACTTGTGCATCAATTTGGAAATTGCACCACGACAAGAGAGAGGTCGATACTCACCTGTATTTCCTGTGTCAAATAACGTCTGTCCATATCCTTTCGTGCTTATCAAAAGTTCTGTAAATATTTAATTCTATTATCTGTGCAAAACCGTTTTGGAGACAATAAAAAAGCATCCAAACTCGACAGCTGTCTACGGATCTCCCACCCTGATTTCTAGCATTTTGTACACATAGTCAGAAAGAAGACAGGGGACTGGACGTACATCCTGGATTTACGACAGCTGCAGCACCTGCTTGGCCAACTGGAGAAAGGATATTTCCTGGCGTTGGACCTGGAGGTCGCCTATTTCCACGTCCCCATTCACAAGAAACATTGGACATTTCTACGCTTCGTGGTGCAAGGCCAGCACTACCAGTTCAAGGCCCTACCATTCGGCTTAAAGTTGGCCCCAAGAGAGTTCACAAATTGCCTGGCACCAGTGGTGGCCCATCTACGTCTACAGGGCATACTTGGATACCCGTACCTGGACAACTGGCTGATACGCGCCCGCTCGCGGGAGCTGGCCAACGAACACACAAAGGCGACCGTCCGACTATTGGCGGATCTGGGATTCCCCATCAACTATCCGAAGTCCTGCTTAACGGCATCGCAGAACACGCTGTTCTTCGGCGCCAGACTCAACACAGTGTCTTGCCTAGCGTTGCCCTCTGAGGACAGGCCAGCAGCCATTCAAGCGAAGGTGCAACGACTGTCGTCGGTCAAGACGACCACAGTGTGGGCCATCAAGTCGTTACTGGGTATGATGTCCTGCATCTACCTCGTCCGCCTTTGCGGGTTGCATATGTGACCCCTACAAGAATTTCTGCATGCGCGTTGGATACAGGTGTCCAGAAGTTTCGCAGACAAGATCCCTTTCAAAGAGGAGTTCAGACAGGCGATAGAGTGGTCGGGGTCCCGCTCCCACATTGCCCAAGGTACAGGATTTCAAAACCCCCCCATACCAGGAGACAGTCACCACAGATGCCTCCCTGGAAGGTTGGGGAGCACAAACCGGACGTCTGCACGCCAGAGGCCTGTGGCTGACGGAGGAGAAGGATCTGCATATCAACAACCTGGAGCTACGGGTGGTGTTCTGGGCCCTCAAGTTGTTCCTACCATCTCTGAAAGGCAAGGTGAGGATCTTCACGGACAACACCACCACCATGTTCTACATCAGGAAGCAGGGGGGCACTCAATCCGAGGTGATCTCCAAGGAAGCGCAGGAATTGTGGCGCTTGGCCATCGGACAAGAGATGTTCCTCTTCACCTGGCGGGAGTCAAGAACACCATTGCAGACTCCCTCAGTGGGGAACTTCGCTCATGCCATGAGTGGGAGCTTCGTCAGGATCAGGTGGACTGCCTGTTCATCGAATGGAGCAGATGCCAGTTCGATCTGTATGCGACAGCTGCAAACTCCAAATGCCAGAGGTTTGCCAACAGGTTCCACCAGCCAAGGAGCTTGGGTGACTGTTTCTTTACACGTTCCTGTCGTTCCCTCTCTTGCTACGAGTCATCAACACACTCAGACAGTGCCAATGACCATCGCGTGGCCGAGGCAGTATTGGTATCCGGACCTTCTCAGCCTGTCAGCGGCACCTCCAGTCAAGTTACCGGTGGTTTCCAGATCTGCTCACCAGAGAGGGAGGGGCAATCCTTCATCAAGACCCAGGATCGCTGAACCTGAAGGCTTAGCTCTTGCAGCCTTACAGTTTGGAGATTATGAGTTGCCAGCGGACTGCAGAGAGGTCCTCGCCAAAGCCAGTGCATCGTCGACTTTCAAGTGCTATGGCCATAAGTGAAAGCATTTTGCTACGTGGTGCCGGTCGTAGAGGATTACCCCTGTGTGGGTCACGGCTCCTCAGATCCTTCCATTCTTGCTGTCCTTGGCAAAGGCTGGGCTGGCTTACGCATCCATCAAGGTCCATCTGGCGGCCATCTCCCGTTGCACCAGATCCCTGGGGAGATCCTTGCTGTTGTTCCACACACTCGTCAAGGAGTTTCACAAAGGCATTTTCCGATCCTTCCCACCAGTGAAGGCTCCTGCTCCGGCATGGGAACTCAAGGGGTTCTTCAAAGGCACACCCTCACAAAGTTCTACTGCATCGACAGGGATTTCAGGGAGGACTCCAGAGTTGGCAAAGCAGTGCTACGCAACCTGTTTGCTTGAAGTGAGTCTGTTCCAGAGGTAAGAGTTAATTGCTCCTGTTGAGCCTTCCCACCTCCTGTGTTTGTGTAATGTTGTACTACTGTGTATTTGTTATTCATGAGCATGTGAATCCATGCCAGACCCCATGCTGGAGAAGGTTTAAGTTACTTACCTGTAACTATTGTTCTCCAGCATGGGTCTGGGATGGATTCACATGCAAACCCTCCCTCCGGCCCCTCTGCGGCTCTTGGTCATTCTGCCACTTTATGTGCTTACCAAATCTGAAGATGGCTGCCAGAGGTGGGGCTTAGGTAGAGAACTGTCATTGGATGGGGGCAGTATGACCCAGAGGACAGTGATTGGTTTGGAGGAGAAATACAGTTTTAAAGTGAAATTGAAACTGTTTTATCTTTTACTGAGGATTCCCAGCCTGACAGGGAATATTCAAGAGCATGTGAATCCATACCAGACCCATGCTGGAGATCAATAGTTACAGGTAAGTAACTTAAACCTTCTCCAGCATATGTTTGGCATGAATTCACATGCAAACACTCCCGCCTTCCCCTCTGTGGCTCTTATTGGTTCATACTGCCACTTTACGTGCTATACCCAATCTGAAGATGGCCACCAGGGGTGGAGTTTATGGGATACGACTGTCATTGGATGGGGGCAGTATGACCCAAAGGACAGTGATTGGTTTAAAGGAGAAATGCAGTTTTCAGGGTAAAGCGAAACTGCTTTTCTTTTTTAACCGAGGATTCCCAGCCTGACGACAGGGAATATTCATGAGCATATGAATTCATGCCAGACTTAGCCGGCATGTGTTACATGCAGAGGTGTTGCCAGGGGGTGCTGTTGGGGCTATAGCCCCAGGTCTTTTGGTTGTAGCCCCGGATAGTAGCTCAAGGGCTACTAACAAAAGGCTAGCTAGCCCCGAGTCCCAGCAGTCTCGATATTAGTGTAGCACTGGATCTTTTTCAGACCTAGCAACACCCCTGGTTTCATGCCTTCCATGTCGTTTTTCAAGGCGAAGCTTTCAGTTAGCATGACATATACACCAATTTACCAATGTGATAACTGGGGCTTTGCTGTGTAGGGCTTCTCAATCAGCATTCATGGCCAATGTTGTTTTCCGGAAGAAAAAAAGTACTTCCTGTCTCTAAACATTATGATCAGTGTTATCAAAGATCAGACCTTCCTGTGACTGATAGCAAAATATTCACAATCTTTCACTCTTTAATAAAAATGAAGGGTGGATGCATTACTTCTGAAGGAAGCCATGTTTGAAACAGAAATTAAACCTTTCCATATTAGATGTTATGCTTCTTTCCATCCAGCCTCATTGGAAGAACATGTTCTCTCTACTTTTTGGTATATGCTAGGTCATCTGCCATTCACCACTATCTGCTGCCAAGTTCAGAAACACCATTGTGGAGGTTGGGGGCAGAGGGGGGACTCAAAATACACCTTGTTTCTTCGACTACATATAGAAGAAGCTGATAGTTATTTATAGCAGAGCACTTCATTCAAAGCCCCTCATCACTGAATGTCCTAAGAAAAAGTCTCCATCAGACTCTCAGGATAATGTAATGGGGACTATTTGCAAAACACAGTCTACATACTAAATATTCCGTAATATGTAAATGAGAAGAAAAAGAGGGAGCAATTACCTATAATAGGACAGTATGTTACAGTGTGAACAGTTTCCCCATGTAATAGGCTCACTGCCAGTCGCTGTGTTTTATCAGAGTGGAGGAGTGCAACGACTTTGCTGCCAGCCCTACCGAGGGCTGAAACCTCAATGCTTTGACTGCGGTATTAATTCTCAGGGCGCACGCTTGGTCTTCGTTTATTGAGGAGAGAATGGCAAAGAGTTCAGTTTGATTTGTCAGATCTTCTAATGCACCATCTACATGAACATTGCAGATAACCATTTCAGGACATTTAAACGTGTTGGAGTTTGTGATTCTTTTCATTTGAAAACAAAGAATGTAGGCACAAAATAAAATGAAGAAAAAAAGGATAGGATGAGGGAAAGAAAGGTGGCAGTAAAGAAAAAAGAGAAAGCAAGACAAAAAGAGAAAACTAAGAAAAGAGAATAGGAGAAAAAAGTAGAGGGGAGAAATAGCAAAATAAAAAAGGTAACTAAAGCCGAAGAAAGGGAAAGATGGAGCAAGATGGAAGGGGAGTGGGAGAAGAAAAAAAAAAAAGAGGAAGGCAAAAAGAAAGATGGAAGCAAGTGAACATAACAAATAAAGTAAAGAGAAAGAAGGATGGAATGAAGAAAAATAAGCAAACATGGTATTAAGGAAAGAACAACATAGAAAGCTGGAAAGAAACAAAGGGGTGGAGTGAAGGGAAGAAAACAAGAAAACATGATGAAAAGACGAAACGATTGAATGAAGGAAAGATGGAGTTAAAGAAAGAAGGAAAGAGATCAAAGGGGAAAGACAGACACACAAAAGAAAAGTGAAATAAAGGGAATAAGGGAGATGAAACAGGAAGGACACAAAGTTATGAGGAAAGAAAAAACGAAGGGCAAGAGAAGGATAGATGTAAATAAAGCAACAAAAGAAAGAGCAAGATAAAAAAAGTGGAAAAATTAAGAAAGATTTTCTAATTTATCATCCACAGATTGCACAGATAATGCAGCTAGAGGATATTTAAACGTGAAAAATGAAAAGAAATTAGGAACAAGATGGCAAGCTATGAGGGGAAGTATGTTGGAAAAGTGAGAGAGGGCGAGAAAAATATAGAATGGGAGATACGAAGAAATGGAGATAATGGAAATAAAAAAGGAGCAAAAAAAAAAGAAAGCAGGAAGGACAGGTAACACGAGAAAAGGTAGAGCCAAAGAAGAAAAGGGGTGAGGGAGAGTGGAAATAAAGAGAACGAAAACCTGAAAGCGAGATAAACAAAGCAGCAGAGAAAGACTGAAGCAAAAGAATGTCAGAAAGAAAAGGGATGTAATGAAGGCACAAACTTTTCTTCTCTGTGAAAGATAGTGAGCAAAAGACTCTGGGTAAGTTTCTCGTAACCAGGACTAATGTCTGGCAGAGGAACTCCCAGGACCCCCCTTGTTAATTTGCGCATTTAAGTAACTTTGGGTCTCACCCTAAGTTACTAGGGGAATCCAGACATGGACCCCTTGCTCACTATTCTTAGAGAGGCACAGATCCATCCTACTGATGAGGTCCAACCAGACTGAAACACGTGTCTGGGGTTTCTGTTGGTACTCTTGTTCAGAGGAGAATTGCCTAGCATTTCGGTGCTGGTCTGCCCCAGGGCAGGACAAAGACTGATATGTTTGGGACTTTTCTTCTCTGTGAAAGATAGTGAGCTAAAGACTCTGGGTAAGTTTCTCGTAACCAGGACTAATGTCTGGCAGAGGGACTCCCAAGACCCCCCTTGTTAATTGGCACAAAAGAAGGAAAAGTGGGTGAAGAAAAGAACAAAGAAAAACGAAAAAGAAGGAAAGAAACAGGTGGAATGAGAGAAAGATCGAAATGCAAAAGAATTAATAAAAATGATCAAATAAAGGAAATATGGAGTGAAAGAAGAGAATAGGGGAAAGACAAAAAGAAAAGAGGGAGAAAGAAAGGGAATGAGAGAGAGAAAAAAACGGACGTAGGAAGGAAGGTCGTGGAAAGAATAAATGAAGAGAAGGATAGATGTAAAGAACGCAGGTAAAGAAAGAACAAGATAATGAAAAGGGAAATAAATAATATAGGATATAATATAACATTCAAGAACGATGGGTGGAAAGAAGACCAAACTATCATTGCAATGTAGTATTGTACTTGTGCTATTTGTGAATTAGTCAATTACAGAAATATATCATTGCCCTTCATAGTAAAAATGTTTCCTATAATCAAGTCCCTGGTTGTTGTGTTGCATGTAACAGCAGCCCCTGGTGGCGCTGTCTTGTGTAACTTCGTAACAGAAGTCTTGGCAAAATGTAATGCAAGTGTGAAAGACAGGCAGCCAGCTCCCCAGAAGCCAAATGGAGGGCTCATGTGTGGGCCTTCTGCACATTTTTTACAAGTCTGTTGGTGTTTTCCAATGTGCCCTTCGTAATTCTTTCAATGTTTGAAAAAAAATTAAAAAGCCCAGTTCCGCCCTTAAGGTGTGTCCTGCCAAGAATGATCAGCATTTAATTTGTTCTTAACGTCAGTCCCTTCTTTATTTCAGTCCAAAGTCAAACTCCAAGTTCCTCAAGCTGACTGTGAGGCGCAATGGGAGGCGCGGGAATGCCTTGCAGCGTGGCCTTGTGGTGGTTTTCAAACACTAAGGGCCTGATTCACAGAACGTTTCCCAATGGTTTTTCGCCATTATAAAACGCTTCCGTGAATTGGGCCCTAAATATGCGGAGCTCTCGGGGTCCCTCGGAATGTGATCCTCCTCATATTAGGCAGTTCATTCATTTAGAGCTCTCGCCGTTGTTTAGAACGCAGCTCCTGCGTTCCTCCTCGTGTCTCCTTTTCATGCTTTAGTTTTGACTTTCTGCTGGCTCTCTGATTTTAACCAAATTGGGAACAGCAACAAAGGAAATAAGCTGGGGTAACCCTGAATGCGCCTTGGTGTTTGCTTTGCCAAATCGAAATCGGCTGTTGCGGCTGCTGTTGCTGCCAAGCGAGCCTAGGCCACGCGCGGCATGTAAAGAAAGCCGCACTTTTATCGCCGAGACTTTTTGTCCCATGCCTGTGCCGCGTACATTGTAGCATGAACAGCGAACCCTTGAAGGGTTACAATGCAATGTGTTGCTGCATGACACGCCGTGCCCGCCTGGAGAAGGTGAAACGATGCAACCTTCCCACCGTGCACGCCAGTCCTGCCACGAGATGCTGGCAAGTAGCAGAGAAAAAGATTCCTGACTTGCTGCGGCTGAGGGCGGACCATTTAGAAAATGCCCCCAACTCAGTTTCTGTCTCAACCTCTTGTGGGGTGTTGATAAATCTTTCCTACAGTATGCACATATGGCTTGCCTTTCATTTGGGTTATATCAAAAGTTTTTTGGGGGGAAATACCAAGAAGAGCACTGCCACCCCCTCTGGTTTCTCTCCCTGTTAGTGTCCTTGATTGGCCCAGTTTGTTGCCATGGCATCCGTAAGTGGAGAAACGTTTTCACGCCTTCCTCTGCACCTTGCATTTATTCAAGTTAAGTGTGTGTTTTCAGTGTGCTTGGCGGCTGTGTGTTTGCATTGCATGTATATAGCACCTTGTTGTGTGCTGGGAGCATCCTGGATTGTTTGCTGTAAGCATTTGTTTTCTGTTTGTGGGCGGTAATTATCACAGAGGGACTCCTGCTGAGCAGTGCCCGGTTGAGCTTTTTTCATTCTAATAGCTTTTACAGTTTTGTTGTTTAAAAGAAAAAAAAAGACTTCCTTGGTTTAACTCTCGCATGGTGCTAGGCTTTAAGTGCCAGATGAAAGCTGTGTAAATAAGAAGACAAATAGCCGCTTAGTAGAAGTTAAGATGTTAGCATATGAATGCCCAGTGTGAGCTGCACCAGGTGTGGCTGATGTGAGGAGGACAGCAGATCTCTGCCTTGGTTTCACTTTAAGCTTTTCTCTTTTTTAATGGTTGTCTTTGCCGGGGCCCAAAGAACGATTTTACTTGATAAAAGGTATGTAACAGTAGTTAACCTGTTCGAAACCACCACACCCAAACCCCCGGTCCCTGGCAAATAATTATTAAAGAAAAATGTCGGTTTGCTAGTTTGGAAATGCCATTTTTGACGGCTGGTCAATGTGACGTAGTTTATGAGATCGCAACACGTAGTTTATGATTCGATGCAGCGTGGTGTGTGCTCAGCCTGTGGTCCCGCAAATGCTATTTTTGCTTGACACCTTTCTTTATTTGAAAGAGACAAGAGTTGGACTGGCGTGTGGGATCCATTCATCGCAACCACATATTCCTGTTCCGTAGAGGCTGAAGTCCTATATTTAAAAATGTAATAAGCACAACTTTTTTCCATCGGAGAACAGAGGAACACATTAATAAAAAAATCTGACCAACACCCAAAAAAACACGAACTATTTTAGGGTCCTGGTATCAAACTGCATGTATATAGATCCTTATTGTAACCATTTTGTAGATCTTTCTTCAGCTGAGGCCTCCCTCTAGAACAGCCTCCCTGAAACTTGAGGAGAACCATCTCCGTTCTGCAAGCACCTCAACACCTTCCTCTTTGCTTCTGCTTTCTCTCCTCCTCTCCCCTGCTGAACTCCTGGCTGAAACTGAAACTCACTGGTCACCTGGCCACCCTCTGATCCTGGTCCCCTCCCCCACCAGCTGCACACCTGCACTGCCTCCCTGGAAACCCCCACACTTGGGGACTGTTTTCTGTATCCCTACAGTCCCCTTCCAGCACTTGACACCTGATGGCTGCACTTACCCTCCACCAGCTGGCTGCACTTTTTACTTATTGCTTTTTATTTATTCTATTTATTTAGTTTCTACTGTCGATTCCAATGTACTGCACTGCTCCCTCCCCCTTCCCCCTGCACTTTCCCCTCCCCTTCACTTGCCCGATCTCAATGTCACCGAGCCTAGTAAGATCGTTGCCTGTCCTCCCTCTGTTCCCCCTCGCCTCGCCGCACCTTGGAACACTTGTGTATAGGCGCGTTATAAATGCCATATATCATATATCATATCATATCATTAACAGTTAATTATCTAAAGCTGTATTAAAGTGACTTTACACCAGTTCAAGTGCAGTCCCAACCAACTACTGACCCATTACCACAGTACCATTCCTTCTGAAAATATCGGATAGAGCAATATATCTGCAGATCCAACATCACCTGGAATCCAACAACTTTCTAGGCTTGTGACAATCTGGCTTCAGGGCAGGCCACAGGACTGAAATAGCCCTACTAGACCTAAAAAAACAGCTTGATGTAACTAAAGACGGAGTCACACTTGCCCTCCTATTGCTAGATCTCTTGGCCGCCTTCGATTTAGTGGACCACTAAATATCGTGCAAGCACCTTCTCACCTCAGCCCCACTGTCTTCCGAAGCCACCTCATGGATCACCTCATTCTTGAATGAGAGTCTTCTCTACCACCGCCTCAGACCCCCCCCCCGATCCCTGTGACCTGTGGCCTTCCTCAAGGAACCTGTGTGCCACCGACCCTGTACAATATCTTTACGAAGCCACTGTTCAACTTTTTTGATGCCCAAGGAATCTCCTACACTAAATATGCAGATGACACGCAGCTACTCCTACCCTTGACCGGCGACTACGTCGTAGATTCGGCCTCAATGAAACAAGTGTACCAAACCATTCAAACCTGGATGGCAGCACACATGCTTTGCCTCAATGACAATAAAACGGAGCTGCTCATAGTCTGGACTCGTACCCTACTAAACAAACCTGATCCAGCATACACATCCTTTGAAATTGACGGCATTACTATCTAAGTAGCCAATCGTGTCAAAACCCTTGGGGTGTACCTAGACTCTACACTATCACTATCCAGATAAGTCAACGCTATCGCCTCATCTGCAGCATACATCTCTAAACATATCTGTGCCTGTCGCCCATTCCTCTCGTCAGAAAGCTGCCTCACCATCGCAAGGGCTCTGTTTTGAGACTGGACTACTGCAACGCCCTCTTTGCAGGCACCTCATCTGGAAACCTAAACAAACTACAGATCATACAAAACAACGCCTTACGAGCTGCGCTGAACATTGCAAAAAAAGATCATATCTCGCTGGCTAGAAGAAATGCTCATTTGCTCCCTATCAATGAGTGCATCCGCTTCAAATATCTAGCCATAACCCACAGCTGTTTGTCCAACTCCTAAAACCTTAATTTCAGGCAGACCAGACCTGCAGGAGTTAGGGGGTGTGCCAGGTACTGAGGAAGAACCCCGGGGTGGGTGACTGCCTTCCCTAGCTCTGCCACTCCTTGGGTGTGGTGGAAAAGTGTGGGCCAACTCTCACTTTCCGCCCGCTGCTGCTCCTGCCGTTCTCCCTGGCCATCTAACTACTTCGGGCTAACCTTCCTGTCCGAAGGCATAGTTGTGCTGTCTTGCTTCTCTCCCCCTTATCCTTGCTACCCAAGGGGCAGTTTCTGATTCATCCGCTACATAAGATAGTCTGTCTCTGTCTGTTCAATCCCTTTTCCCCTCTCCTCTTCTCTTGCCCCCATGTCTCCTCCTTTCCCCTCTGCACACCAAACTTCTCCTTCTAGCTGTCCCTCTACTCCCCAGGACAAATCTCCAATTCGGTCTCCTTTAATACACCACTCTTCTCCACTATCGCATTCCCACCCAATATTCCTCTCCTTCCAAATGGTACCTCTTGGAGTAACAATAGCAAAACAAAAGAGGTGATGGCTGTAAGGTTTAGAGTAAATCTTAACCTCTGGCATTGCCCTGGGCATCCCTCCAGACCATTGTTCTTGGCCACATACTACCCACACCATTTCACATTACACACCTAGACTTCCTTAGAGTAAAAATATGCTGCAGTGTGTTCTCCCGCAATGCACCTAAAGGTTAGTTATACGCCACAATAGCAAAATATTGTCAGCATTTTTAAGTTTCCCAGACCAAAGCATACGGGAATGTACTGTGACAATGGGACAGCCGAGGAAAGACAGTCGAGCCTGAATGCAACTAACCTAGAGGCGCACCACCAATATTACAAACGGGGCCATATCATTTCGCCAACAATTATTACTTCGAGGTAATTTACTTAGAAGTAATTCAAAATGTTACTTGGATTGTTTTTTTTTTTAATTGGGGGTTCCCCCTTAACTCTCCGTCCCCTTCATTGCTACCTCTACCCCAAATCCCTCCCTTACCCCTTTCTACTTCTTAACCCACAAATACCTATATTATTCAAAGTAATTTTGAAGTAATTACTTCGAAGTAAAGTATGGCAAAGTAATTACTGTTGTTGTAACCACGGATACGCTACAAACACCACCAACGGACTGGCTGGCATTTCGAACACTGAGGAATAATGATGCATGTGCATCAGGGGGAGAAAGACTACAACCCAGAGCTAATGCCTGCTTTGTTGCGTGCTTCCTAACTGCCTAGTGACATGCCCCATGTCATTCACAGACCACACCACGAAAAACAACATAGCAAAATGATTACATGAGGATAATCTCCCACAGCCAATTGTACATGCAGCCAACTCAATAATATGGCAATCATCACCGTGTCAGGGGCGGGGCGGACTTGGCCGGTAAAGGCTTGCCAACCCAACCCAACCCAAGCCTAGGGAGGCCCGAGTGAAGCGAGGGCTTCAGCGAGGGCTGTGGCCCATTTCCAGCCATGTCCACCCCCCCGACAAGGGGGTGATAGCAATTTGCATCCTGGGGTTCATTTGGGGTGCGTATGGTTTATTTGTATTTTTCAGGAGATTGTCTGTGGGTATTGCGCCACACCATTCTCCTGAGAAAAGAAGAAAAAGATGTCCTGAATGAGTGCAGGAACTGGAGCGGCTCCCGGTTGCCCCCTTACATTCGGAGGGAAAAAAGATGTTTGCCGCCCATGGAAGCGCCACGGGTGGCTGGAAATATCGGGCGGTACACTGTGTATTCTCACCCACTGTTCCAGCCACCTGATTGGCTGAGCACCTTCCCCAGGTGCAAATACAATTTTAGGACACCTACTTCTGAATCTTGGTCCACTCATCACACAATAGATGCCTGAGACCACATGACCTTCAGAAGAACCATGATATACACTCCTTTCATCACCACAGACCACTATCCCACCACATTCTTGTTAGAATCTGACAAAATAAACAACCCATCCCGAATCCTACTAGACTTGTTTAGCAGTGATACCTCAGAGTGGATGCAGGTTCTCACTCTCACAACCAAGCAACCATCTAACGTCTGGGACACCGGCTTGCACACGGAACATGGAACTAACACAGGGGAACCAATCACACTGTCACAAGATCCAGAGGCAGGAGATACGAAACACTGCAGCCTGATCAATGATTTGATTTGATTTGTGCACTTGTATCGCGCATACCCAGTAGAGAGTGAAAGGTCCAAGCAGGAACTGCATCTAGGCGCAGATGGTAATTAGAAATCAGTTGTTCACATAAATAGGCTCTCACTTGAAGCTTGTAATGATTGAAAAAGATAGATTTACACAAAGAGATGAGTTTTTAATTTTTTCCTAAACACAGAACACAGATAAGGACTCATCGAAGGTCCTTAGGTAGAGAATTCCAAGAGCGAGTGCCAAAAGAGGAGACACATCTATTGGCCCGTGTTGTTGTTTTGGCAAAAGGAACTGCCAATAGATTTTGACCTGCAGATCAGAGTAATCTAGTAGGCTGATGCAACTGGATTTTTGCCACTAGATATGTCGGGGCCAGGCCGTGGATACATTTAAAGACCAAACATAAAACCTTGAGCAAAATGTGTTGTTGAACCGGAAACCAATGAAGGCTTTTCCGGTACTGAAAGACGGATGACTTTCTTGGAAGTGTAAAAATCAGTCTAATGGGCGAGTTCTGGGCTACCTGTAGCCTCTGTATTTGACATTTTCGAACTTCCACAAGAAGTGCATTACAATAGTCTAGTTTAGAGTTTATTAATATACCAACCACTGTTGAGCGATCTTCTCTGCATTAAGGGACAGCAGAGACTTGATCAGTTTCAGTTGATAGTATACAGATTTGATTGTCTGGTTGACATGCAAGTTGCAGTCCAAACTGGACTGCCAAATACAGCCACGGTTCTTTACTTTTTTCGGACAACTTTGTAGGTGCACCAAACAAATGTGGACATGGAATGGTTTGTAGAGTGTTTGTTACCTTCCGTTTTGTGCCAAAGACAATAACTTACATTTTCGATGGATTCAGTTGGAGCTTATTGTCCAGCAGCCAAGTTAAAAAATTTTCAGCACACAGTAAGACTCATTCCATAGCCTCCCAGGGTTGCTCAAGCCACACATAGATTTGGGTGTCATCAGCATAGGAGTGATAGCACAACCCAAACCCAGAAAAGATGTTTAAAAGTGGGCAGATGTAAATATTGAACAGTAAAGGGGACAGAGAAGATCCATGGGGCACCCTGTAATCCACTGGTAAAGAGTTGGAAAGACATGGGCAGATTTTAACCTGATCTGGTAAGGAATGAGGCAAATCATTCCAAGGCCCCATCTGAAACCTGTGCTACCGATGACAGCCTTGAAAGAAGAATCTCAAGTCAGCTGTATCGAAGGCTGCCGACAGGTCAAGCATAACCAACATACTCATGACCCCGTCATCGGCCACCTTTCAATAAGCCGTCCCAGACTGCCATAAGAGCAGCCTTGGTTCCGTGGCCTGGTCTAAAACCTGACTGACGAGCATCCAAAAGGTTGTGTTCCTCCAAAAAACTTTGCAACGGCTCCATCTCTGAACACAGAACAGAGATTCATAACATTTTTAGTGAAAGAGCAATCGACATGCTCATTATAACAGAAATCTGATTGTCAAACAACTACAAGGTAATGGCATACAAATCCATCCCCACCAACTTCAAAATCATCTAAGTTTACCGGACCGGCAAAAGAAGAGGAGGCATTCCTGTGGCACACTAGGAACAACGCAAATTGTCAATGTTGCTATAAATGGACTTACCGGACTGCAAATGACTCCTGATGCATCTGACAACTAACCCTCAAACCAACTTCTCCTTCTTACTTATTTACAGACCACTATCATACAACCCAACAAACAAAGAGAACTTGGCAGTGTCACAGGTGGCACAATAATCACTCCAAATCTCAGAGGTGTTTCAAATGTTTTTATTGAAATCTTTGTGGGCCCTACGGTCTTCCTTCATCCTTCTCTCTCGTCTTGATTTGCACCTCCTCCATAACCAAAGTGTCCCTGACCCCCAGGTTAGTAGATTCAGAAGGTAGATCGCTACAGTCTAATTTTAATTTCAACTGGTTTTGAGGACCGAAAATCAGACCGCCTTATCTCTTTAGCCCCCCTCAGGACAGCCTAACATTTCCTACTCTATCCAGTTGTTAGTGTTGTTATTTGGGTATTGTGCTTTGCAGACACCCACTTTGATTCTGTCCCCCTTCTAGCATGCTCTCTCTCACCTCTCCTACTCTCATATCTACTGCCTTTCCTCCACTCGACCCACTTCCCCTCCCTCCAATGTTCCTCTCCCTCCAATGTGTCTCACTCCTTCAAGGCTTTGCCTCCATCCTTTGATGTTACTCCTTCTGCTACTCTACTACTCCCCTCTCCACACCTCTAAACCCTCTACCACACTACTACCCCGTTCTCCAACTACTACGCAGACACCCTTCTTTCACCTAGTACTTTACACGGTATCCAGTAATATTATCCCCACCAATAATATCGCCATATATATAGCCATCGGGAAAAGGCATAGGCAATATTATTGATGGGGTTATTATTAGGGGTAAATGGGAGAGGGGGCTGTGGGGTGTCAGTCACCTGCTCCCTTAAAAAAAATATGGCGTTGCGGGGGTGTCCCCCGCAGGTTCCATGGGGTAATATCACCTCAAAAAAACAGCAGCATTCTTGTATGGCGATATTTCTGCAGCAATATTAACATATGGAACCCTTTACTCTTCACAATCACTCCTTCCACTTAGCTTTCTAACCACACTTGCCACACTAACATGCACACTCATGCTGCAGTACCACTCTCACTCACTAGCCAATATGCACCTTCTTCAGAAATCACCTCCACACTTCGCTGTTCCTTCTTTCCTCCTGCTGGTCTCTTTGTCTTTCACCTTCTCTGAACTCACTTGAATAACCCACACTTCCTGCTGCTTCCTTATATCCCCCTTTCTATTCTGCCATTGGTGTTCTTTCGCTGGCCAATCTGGCCCTGTCTTCCCCACCGAGAAGATGGTATGATAGGTAAAGTTAAAAATAGCAGGTTAAGACCTGCCCACTTCCATGTTGCAGGCCTGCCGCAGATTGGCAACGGCGGCCCGGGAAATCCAGTGTCTTTGTTCTTGTTAGGGGGCCATATTCCAGTTGTCCATATGGTAAGTCCCATGTTGGTGAGGGTTTTTGTTTCCTCACAAGTCCCTGGTGGTCTAGAGTAGCTGGTGGCTTCTGGGTCTGCTTGCCACCATCACTCGGCAACACTGCAGGGGCTGTTCTGCCTGCTGCGTGCAAATGTTGTGGCTTCACTCCCTTATCTCAGCCTTTTGTTCTCTGTCAGCAGTGTATCGTGGGTGACTGGGAAACTGCAGAACTCCTGGTTAGTGGCCAGGTTCTGGGTTCTCTGCTGCTGGTGTAGGACTCTTAACAATGGTTCTCTCGTTCATGCTTCCTGTTGGTTTCTCGATCTGATGTTTGTCTCTGTAAAAGATATAAAAAGGATTTGCTAGCATCTTGTTGATGGGGTATGCCATGAGACTAAGGTGGGCTGCTTAAATACAGACTGGTTCGGGCAGCCAGGGGGGGTAGGAATTGGGGCCCTCTCAACAGCCTTCCATAACTTCAGGGGTAGGACTGGCTCTTTGTCTCTCACTGGGAGGCATCCCACCCTCGGCTGAGAGGGGTTCCTATCCCCTCTTAACAAGGCCACAGTACTGGCCTTGTCACAGCAGATGTCATTGCTCATCTAGCGACATACAACGCAAATGTCCAATGGTCCTCTGAGACTTCAGCATTTGTTTAGAGGAGCAAACAGAATCAGCACCCAAGATCAAGAGCTCCTACATGGCCCGTTTTCACCTCAAACAAATGGTCAAAAAACGGACACACACTGCATGTGTCTCAGATGGCATAGCCAAAACCTCAAGTCTCAAGTTTACGTTCAAGCGTTTTGAGACCATTGTGGAGCTTAGGGCATCCATCCATCCCTCCCTCTCTCTTGTCTCGCCACGACCCACCTTGTTAACCCAGTCATTCATAACCCCAGTTATTGCTACCGATTGTTGACCCGTACTGTGTATGTTCTGGCTCAGACTATTGATGTTCCCTAAATCCAATCTATGACTCCCTCAGGGATTTCCTAACTTTCCCTACCCTCACAAAGGTTAGTGTTCTAATAAGGAATGAAAAACAGGGGGGTTCTGGGAGTCTCTCTACTGGCCTCAGTCGCGGGGGAGTCTCAACCAGTTTTTTTAGCTCACTATCCCTTTCACAGAAGATAAATATCCACAACATATCAGTCTTTGCCCTGCCCAAGGGCAGTCCAGCACCGAAATGCTAGACAATTCTCTTCTGAACAAGAGTACCAACAGCAACCCCAGACACGTGTTTCGGCCTGGCTCGGCCTCATCAGTGAGGTGGAGCTGTGCCTCTCTAAGAACAGTGAGCAAAGGGTCCACATCTGCATTACCCTAGTAATTTAGGATGAGACCCAAAGTTACTTTTAATATGCAAAACAGGGGGGTTCTGGGAGTATCTCTAACAGCCTCAGTCGCAGAGGAGTCTCAACCAGATTTCTTAGCTCAGTATCCCTTTCACAGGTGAGAAATATCCACAACATATCATTCTTTGTCCTGCCCAAGGGCAGCCCAGCACCGAAAAGCTAGGCAATTCTCTTCTGATCGTACTCTTGTTCAGAAAAGAATTGCCTAGCAATTTGGTGCTGTACTGCCCTTGGGCAGGACAAAAACTGATATGCTGTGGATATGTCTTTTCTGTGAAAGGGATAATGAGCTAATAAATCTGGTTGAGACTCCCCTGTGACTGAGGCCGGTAGAGAGACTCCCAGAACCCCCCTGTTTTGCTTAATAAGGAATGGAAGCATGCATTGCACCTACTCTGTAGGGTACAGCCGGTGCCACTCATGTCTACCATCACCTTACCCTTCCTCTGTGACTACTTTGTAATAAGGAAGCATACACTGCAGTTGAGTGAAGATCCTTTATTGGTAACCAGCCTGAGCCAGCAGTACTCAGCCTACACAGCACCTCTTCACTACAGCTTCTAACGACTCCTCATGGAATCTCCCCTCTGAACAGAAGTAAACATGACATCAGAGAAAGAGTGGAATTCTACAAGGTAGAATTCCACTCAAGAGCAAAAGACACTTTACAACATACTTCATCTCCCTTGACTCCTCCCGGCAATCTTCTGTCCCTGCCATGTTTCACTCCTTTTGTCTCCTGTCGCCACACATTGATGTTAAATGTTCTCCCACTTCTACTCCCCCACATTACTTCTGCTATTCCTCCTCCCACATTACTCCTCCCACACCCCTACTCAGCCACTCTCCTTTCACCCTATTCCATTTGTTTCACACTTACCTTTCACTACCCTCGCTACAGTTACTCACACACATGCACGCTTATGACGCAGAATCACTAACTTCCTAAGCCAATGCCTCACCTGCTTTAACACTCTTCTCAACAAGATGCTGCTCCCTCCTGCTAGTTTCTTGGTCAGCGTCCACCTCTGACCTCACCTGAAACGCCAGCACTTCCCGTTTTGTGTCCTCTGCTTAAGTGCCTCCGCGCCCTGTGCTGGTTGGCCGTTCATCCCTAACCAATCTGCTTCTCTCTTTTTCCTCCCAGGCCGTGTATGTGTAGGGAAAAGGGGAAAATGGACCTTAGCACCACCTAATTTCTCCCTGTGGGCTCGCCGCTCGAATGACTTGACAGCGTTGAAAGATCTTTATTACAATTTTTGTTTTGGTGCCTGCTGCCAGTGTTTTTCTTAGTAAATTCTGGAATATTTACCCATTTCAATCTGTGGTGGTCTAGTGGATTGACTGTCAATTTTGGGATTAACAACCCAGTTTGCCAGTCTCACTCTCTGGGTTTCTTCTCTGTGGTGGTGCACGGCAACATCCGGCGTGTCTCTCTGTCTCTCTGTCTCTCTCTCTCTCTCTATCCCTCTCTCTCTCTATCCCTCTCCCTCTCTCCCTCTCCCTCTCCCTCAGGGGCAGGACTGGCTCTGAATTCCTCCCTCGTAGGCCTCCCACCCCTGACTGAATTCTAAAGCCACCAAGCTGTGTTCTGGCTGTTGTGATGCATTTGGAGTCCCCAAAGGACTCTATATATAGACTTTTGAGCCAAACATGGATAATGTTTGAGCTGCTTGGGAGAAAATTCTGTTTTTACCCCAAGGCTAATCAGCTCACCACCTAAAGAGCCAACACCTTATTCTGGATTGGCTATATGCGGGCGCCATTAATCCCAATGGACATTTAATTCTTTGTTTATGCTTTTAATCCTATTTTATGATACGTTTTTGATGAAACAATCATGGTGGATTAATAGGTGGCTTTTAATATTTTGGAAGTTTTTCCATTTTTCCATGAATTGTGGATACTCACAGGCATCCAGTCTTGTCCAGCCCTCTTCAACTCCCTACCTGTTACACTTAGTGAGTATAAAGAGCCCTTTTACCCTTCATATGATATCACATTGAGAAAATATTGAGGTATTGATTGAGGCAGATGCCTCTATGAGATTGAGAAATGAGATTGCCTATCATGATTTGGCGAGGCAGGTGTTAGATTGCTTAGCATGATTTGTGAGGTTTCCTATCACGAACTGGTGAGGCAGGTAATTGGTTTTTAAGGTGAATATGATTTCTTGGAGAAGGTTGATCAGTCTTAGCCTTGATTTGAGGCAGAGGCAATGACAATGGTTTTCAGCGTTTACATTAATGACTTTTTGTGTTTTAAGTGTGTTATGTATAGTGATGATAATAATGGAAATATTTCTAATTACTAATGTCTCATAATTAAAAGATTACTTTTTTACATGAGAGTGTAAGAAGCATTGATTGAGTGTTCATTACTGAGTGATTGGACTACTCCCCTATAGGATTTACAGGTTAATCCTGCCAAGTCAAAAAATTCTTGTCTTTAAGAGACCTAGGAAAAGCAAGCCTAGCTTTAAACAGTCCCTTCAGAAGCAGGTAATTCTATAAGCCGGTTAAATAACCTATTTTGGTTTCAAGCTACGATCAATTCAAACTCGTTCTTGGGAATCAGAGCTGTACAATTAAATAATCCCCCTCATAGCTCAAATGAAGATTTATAGTTATTATTGTAAATCTTCAATACGCCCCTTGATTAATTACTACAAAGCAAAGGTAATTCAATCTCTGCTGTATGGTTTGGAAATTATATCATACTCTCAGACAGTTAACTGGGCACGTATTGCAGCCAAAATCTGGAAGACGGTTTTTCATTTGCCATATAGCTGTCAGGTGGCAAGTGTGCTTTGAGTTGGGACTTCAGTCTTTGAAGTCTTGTATGGATTGGAAGATAATGACACTTTGTAGATCAATAATGATGCCTCCTAACTGATCCTTATATGAAGCTATTAGTTGAGGTTCAAACTTGGTTTTATGGTCATTACGTGAATATGCTGGCTCACTATTGGAACAGTGTGATCGTTCAATGCGTAAATTGGTCTACAATCCCTTCTCACATCTTAATTACTTTAATCTCCAAACCTAGAACAGCTGCTCGCCTTAACCACCTAAATATTAGGAAAGTCAGGCACCTCTGTCCTTTCAACGTCGCCAATCATCTCTTAACCATTCCTGACTTCTCTAAACTGGACTACTGTACTATCATCCTCTTTGGTCTCCCCAACTATGCCTTCTGTTCTCTCAACAAGATCATCAACTTCGCTACCAGGGCTCTGTTTGAACTCCCTCACTTCACACCTACTTCCTTTCAATGCATAACAGGGCCAGATTTGTATTTCTTATCTTGATTTACAAATCTGTCCATGGTAAGGCACTACTGTATCTATCCTCATTCATCCAACTCTACAAGCCGTCTCATAGTTTGTGCTCTGCCTCCACGACTACCCTTGTGGCTCTTTGCCCTCCCTGTACTTCCTCTCACTTCTGCTCTTTCTCTCTTCGTGCTCCACTTGCATGGAATTCTCTTCCCCCAGCATCCGAGAAACAGTCCACATGGATTTGTTCAAAACCAAACTAAAAGCTTACCGCTTTGCCTCTGAGTTACCCTCTTAACCTACCTCTCATATGCCTGCTAGCTAACATGTTTCCCTCGCCTCTAACCTGCCTGTCCCTCACTTCCTCTGCCTGCTCTCTAGCACTTCACCCATCGTGGTCACATCCAGAGTACAGCTGGCCGTACTGCCTATCTGCACTTAAAAATGTCCAATGTTGGTTGTCCTTAATCTATGTATGTTCACTTATGTATTGTCCCCGGTGGCTGTTCCATTTGCTCCCCTCCACATCCTGGTCAGAATGTGTGTGTGTGTGTGTGTAATTATTGTTTATATATATATATATTGGGCGGTTGGAGGGATTTCAATTCTTTGGGGTTCATGTTCATAGTATGGAACTATCACCAAGATGATGAAAGACAACTGTTGTTGAGGCAGTGTAAAGCCAGATGTATTATAGACTTTGAGACACAGAGCACCAAGGGTCATAACATCAATGAAGACCTGTGTAGCTTTTTGGGGACTTAAAATGCACATAAAACAATCGGGACTATGTCTTCACTTTTGGAGGCCTGCCTAACTATATAATCTCGCATGAATCACATATTGTATAGGAGACATATTTAGTATTTCACTGTGTATGTGTCTCTATGGGTTTCTGGCCATTGTCCTATACACATTTTTGTCACTTGTTATCATTTTGTGTATTTAATACACTTCCTGAGATTCTCTGACACACCTTCTCTTTCTTTTTTCTGTCTTTCTGTTTTTTTATTGTCTTGATTTGGTTGTGAGTTGATTTTTCCCATAGGTATTTGGCTAAATTGGGATTCCCACATTATGCAGGAGATGATTTGAGTATAGAGTCTGGGTTGGAGACCTGTACTGAGAGGTCTTGCACTGTTCTTTCTCATCTTTCTCCCCTTTAATTTGTTTTAATATTTCTTTTTATTTTGAATATTATAGTGATAGGAAATCTTGTATTTGGGTTTGTCCACTACCAAGGGAAGGTATTTCACATTTTGGTATTCATTGAAGAATGACATTTTGACTTGTCTCAAATGGTGGTTTTATATTTAACAATTCTGTCTAGGGATGTTTTTAATTGTTCCTCTTTTCTACACCTAGTTGTTCCACTTGTGGTTTGAGCTTAATATTGAACAGTATCACTAAGCATGTAATTCCCATTTCGGGTATCAGGCACACCCTTGTTCTTGACCCAATAAAACATTTTAGTTGCATCAACGTTAAGGTGAGAACTTAACGCAACAAAACCCCTGAAATTCCGCTAAAGCCACCTTAACTTCGCACCCCCTGTGGCGGAGCCTATGACACAATGTTGACATCACAGATCACATCACTGATGACATCACTAATTACATGTTGAATGAGAACACTAATAACGTCACAAATTGCATCACTGGTGACAACACTAATTACATTGTATATAACAGATTACCTCAATAATAGCATTAGACATAACATGATTAATAAGTTAGCTCATAAAAACTTTGATTTTCTTAATAACAATTGGGCTTGGCCATGATGAAGGCTGTGGCCACTGGCCATCACTCAACACCATCAGTTAGTGTTGCAAAATACCAATGTCCATGGTTATAAACCATGCCTAGTGGCCCGTCACTGTTTTAAAATATATAGTGGGCAATTTTGAAAGCTGTAGTCAGTTGCCATAGCTAAAGGCCATAGCTAGTGCCCTTTAATATGTTAGAATATACAGTCGGCACGGGCAAAGGCCGTGGCCACTTGCTAGTATTGTGTTGAATACCATGGCTAGTGGCTGGTTAGTGTATATAATATACAGTGGGCACGGCCGAAGTCCATCCCTTACGGCATGTTAGTATTTTAAAATATACAGTGGACATGTCCAAAAGATGCACAAACTGCTCATGGTGAAAGGCCATGGCTAGTGGCCCATTTATATATTAGAATATATAGTGGGTACAGTTAGAAATTGTGGCCTCTGGCCAGTATTGTGCTAAAGCCCATAGCTAGTGGCTTATTAGTGTATATAATATACAGTGGACAAAGCTGAAAGCTGTAGCCACTGGTGAAGGTCAAAGTCTACAGTTGATGGCCTGTTAGTGTTTTAAAATATACAGTGCACATGGGTGAAGACTGTGGCCAGTGTCCATGACTGAAGGCCATGATTAGAACCCATTAATGTGTTAGAATAGATTTGGCAATGCAAACTGACTATGGCTGAAGGCCATGCTTAATGTTGTTTACTGTTGTAATGTAATTAGTGATGCCATCTGTGATGTCATCATTGTGGTCATAGGCTGTGCAACAGGGTGCGCGAAGTTAAGGTGCCTTTAGCTGAATTTCAAGGGTTTTGTTGCGTTAAGTTCTCACATTAATGTCCATGCAACTAAAGTTTTTTTCCTTGAATTTGAAGGATTTTGTTATTCCATAGATTTTTAGAATGCTTCCAGACTCCTAGCATGGTCTTCGGCCGTGCCCACTGTCCATTTTAAAATGCTACCAGACCACTAGCCACAGCCTTTGGCCATGGCTGGTGGGCATGTCCGAACACTACCAAACCACTGGGCACGGCCACTCAATATTTTAAAACACTTGCTACCCATCACTCAAAGATATTCATCAATCAGCAACTTATTTTGACCTGTTTTGACAGTGGTATTGTTATATATAAAATATTGCATACCTTGAGAACTCAGTGTTTTAGGCAATACACAGCAAGATTACAGTTTTTCCCGAGGATCTCTCACTTTGGGTAAACATTGTGCTACAAGCCCCTTGTTTTATGGCCGTCTCTTTGTGACTGTTGTTCTACACTGTACAACCCCAACAAATCACATTTAAGCAGCACTGAAAAACTTAAAAAATTAACAACTGCAAGAATAACATATGCCCACATACTTTTGCCCCCCTATCAAACATCAAAAGCTGGCACCCATGAATATACGCACAGATAAGGAACTGGGAAGGGAAAAACAATAGAATTCATACATTTAACAAAAGGTAAAAAAGGAACATTTATTTGTTTTACGCATTTTATATTCTGTGTCTTTTTTTATATGTTTTTCCTAAAGAATGAGTTTAAATAATCGACACTTCAAAATCTTCCTGGTGTTCGCGGTTCGCCATTCCCAGTTCCAAAGAGTCTTGTCCAAAGCGTCTAGTGTGCCACTTCCCACCTCGATGAAGCTGTGACAGGTTTTCCACATCACCACAAAGTTTGAACGATCGGGTGCATGCAGAATGGACTGCGGTTTGATGTGTTAGTGAAAAATAACTAGTCATCGTATTGGAACTCTATGGCAAAGTTGATAAATACTGTTGTACTAATCTTGTTCCATGCGCTTTCACCTTATGTTTGACATGCACCTCCTATACGATTAATCCACTTCATCCCAATGGACGCGGACAAGATGTTGAATAAACATTGAGGTTCCCAAACTTTGCGACAACTTGTTTGAAGGTCCCCCTCCGCAAAACCTTACCACAGAAATTGCACACATCCTCTTTGTGTTTTAAATGGCGGCCATCGAAAGGGTGAACAGACTTTGTATGCCATTCCATGCCAGACATCTTTTTCATTTGCAAAATGCTGGTGTGTTGCAACCGAATAAAGAAACTAAGTACCCCAGACTAATGGGCCAGAGTCCTAGCAGCAATAAGCCCAGAGCCGGGGGGAATTACCGCATCAGGTAATGCCCCAGGATCTTTGTTAAGGCGCTTACTTCAGTCGGACCTGTAACTAGGGGCCCGGGTCGTTACCTGACGCGGTAAAGCCCCCCGGCTCAGGGCTTATTGTTAAATAATTTTTTGCAACACAGATGTACAATATATTACACACTTAGATTGAAAAGACACTAATTCCACAAACTCATGTGTAAACTGATTTCTTTACATGTTTTTCTTTTGTATTAAAAAGTAATATGCGTAGAAAAAAAGAGTTAAACATATAGTTCTTCTTGAATCTGTAAACCGCAATCTGTAAGAGGGTAAACAATAGTTTATCATAAAGCAAGCTCTAAATAACATAACAAATGCACTAGATTTCACTGCAAAAAAAACTGTACATATTTACTTGTACTTCTGCGTATCCAAAAGATCCACATATGGTTACATCAGCAGAAGAGTAAGCCACTGCACAGTGTGACTTGTGCAATCATAGCCTACATTTTTATTAAGGAATTCAAAGTTTTTATAAGCCTACTTATAAAGAACATTATGTCTAATGCCAAAAGTGTTTCATCTACGTACACATAATCATTTTGTTTTTCTAAAGAAGATGGGGAAAAATTGCCACTTAAAAGAAAAAACTACGGATGACAATGAATCTGGTATTCAGCTATTAACTTGGCCCAATCCTTAGTTACACCACCACCCACAGCTATCCATTGGTGGCATAGATCACAGATGAATCTGATAACTTAGACATTGGGAGCCGATAAAACTGGAACATGTGGAGTTGACACTGCTGCCAAAGTCAAGGGTTCATTCAGTGTCGGTGGCGTCGCACTGGTGGAATCAGGTGCTGGACATGGTGCCAATGTTCATGCACGTAATACATGCGCCCCATGCATTTTCGGTGCTCATGTAATTTCCAATACACATCCACATTATCCCATTAGACTCACACCAGATGATTTATCATGATTGATGTTCCCAGGATTTGTGACGGAACATTACAAGGCCCACGTCTTTGTGTTTTCTTGCACAATGAACATCCTCCTACTCCCTTTTAAAACACTATACCTTCACCTTGAAATATCTCCAATTGTCTACAGGTTTTTTTTTATTCCTGTGGATTTCTTCCTGGGTGGCAATGTATTGGGGACCCAGATGGTATCATCACTGCTGCTGATTTCATGATTAAACATGTTAAAATGTCCAACTGTTAAGGAAAATGTAAAATAACAAAAATTACAACTCTAAAAACACAATGGCACAAAAAAATGAAGCCTCCTCTCTGAACCTCTCTAGCATTTCTGATGACGCTTAAATTGAGTGCTCCAGTGTTACAGGTGTTTCAAGACTTGCTGGCAGCACCTTTAATGGGTTGAGGTTGATTCTGCACAACCACCGCTCACAGCTACAATGAACAGGTAAGACCACATGTAAGCTAATAAAAGGCTGCAGCCAAGTATGGTCCAGACCATTCAGAAGGTGTTACGTGCTAGTTTGAGACACAGTTTTAAAAAAAAATCAGTTTTATTGGTTTTTACAGCAAACCATCAACATTCAACAAAACCAGCAGTAGTTATCATAATACTTTAGCATCGTGTACATATCGTGAAATATCTACCGCTTACCCCTTACGCTCCCCCAACTCGAGCCTACTCCACTATTCATTCTGCTTCTCTTTCCTCCGGAGGAACCTCCTCTTCCGTATTCTTATTCCTGATCGCTTAAGCAGTCCTGGGTGGACCCATACAATGTGGCCACTAAGTGTTTCCAGGCCGTCAGGGTTTCTGCTTCCTCCTCCCCTCTCCTACTGCCCGCTTCATGCCACACTGCCGTTCGGCTTCGGTACCATTTCTGGAGGTCACTCCACCAAACTTCTACCCTTAGTCTGTTGCATGCCTTCCATCCCTTGGCAATTCTGCGCTTGGCAAGTATATATGCCAAGTCCTTAAGCTTGACCACATGTTTAAATTGGAGCGGTCTAGGGAACCCCCCTACCCTGCATGCCCACACTGATCCCATGTTTAGCTTGATCCATTTCTCATGTAATCGGTGGGCTACTTCTCCCCACAACTTCCCAATTTCTGGACATGCCCAAAACATGTGTGTCATCCCTGCGTTTTCTTCCCTGCATTTGGGGCATGTTTGTCGTTCAGCGTTCTTAAACCGGGCTATCCTCTGGGGAGGGGTCATGTATGCCCTGTGGGTTACATATAGCTGTATTTGTTGTAGCCTCGCGTTCCTAGACACTTTTTTATGGTACCTTTGAGCCCTCTCCCATAGCCCATCACTCATTAGTTCCCTGGCTTCCTCTTCCCAATCTCGTCTTAATTGGGCCACTTCCTTTCCCACTCTGGACATCAGCAGCTCATAGATTCGAGAAACCTCATGCCCTCCCTCTGCTATATCATATATTGTTTCTATGGCCGTGTCAGGTTGATCTTCTAGGATTATTTCAGACCATGTCTCTATGATCCGCCATACCATTCTAGTTTAAGTAATATACTGCCCTACAAGAAGACCTGTTTCCTCTGCCAGCCCCCCAAATTCCTTTACTTCCCCCTCAAGCCATATGTCTCCCACCGTTGCTATCCTCCCCACCAGTTCCTAGTGCCTATGAATCGTCTTCCTTAGTTGCACGTCTCCTCTGGTCAATGCCACTACCGGCGCTTGCGGAGAACACAGGGTTGGGTTCTCCATGACCTGACAAGCTTTACGACATATCTTCCATCCCAATCCCAGCATCCCCGGGTGCCCTTTTAGCTCAGATTTCGGCAGCCATATCACTTATTTAAGAAAAAACAGGGCGCACTCCAATCTCAACAGTCTGGACTCTGATGTCGAGTCTTCTGTTAACCACTTGACCACATATTGCAGTTGACTGGCCAAGTAATATATCTCAAAATTAGGCAATTTTTATACCCCCTTTATCATACGTGTTCTGCAACTTCCATAGGGAAATTCTGTTCCTAGTTCCGCGCCAAATAAAGCTCCTGCATATGATCTGAAGTTTGACAAAGAAATGCTTTGGTATCATGTATGGTATGTTCCCAAAAAATGTAGTAGCCTAGGCAACACAACCATCTTCAACAGCGCCCCCCTCCCATCATGGCCAAGGGGAGCTTAGTCCAGAACCTCATGCTATATTCAATGTTCACTACCGCTTTCTCAGTGGTGTGTTTATATTCTGCTTCCACTGTGTGATAAATGTCAATCCCCAGGTATATGAAAGTACTGGTCTCCCATAGTATTTGTAAGACTGGCAGTTGTTCCCGCAGGACCCCTAAATACCTCCCCAGGGGGAATATACACAATTTCTTGGGATTAACTGCAATGCCAGAGAGCAACGCAAATCGCTCCATTACTTCTAGAATGTATTGAATATTTTCCTGAGGGTATCTCAAGTATAGTAACATGTCATCAGCATATAATGAGATTACGTGTGGTCCCCCTTTTGTGTAAATCCCGACTTCCTCGTATTGCTGTCTGAAGTATATCGGCAGGGGTTCCAATGCTAAGATGTACAACATCGGGGACCAAGGGCATCCTTGTCTGGTTCACCCTACTGAGTTGCCACCTCTCCGAGATGATCGCTCCTGTCTTAACTTTGGCCAGCGGTAAACTGTACAGTAATTTCACCCACTTAAGGTACCCGGGTCCCATCCCATATTTTCTTAGAGCTGCCATCAGCCAAGGCCATTTGACGGAGTCAAATGCCTTCACTGCATCAGGTGCTACAATTGCAATCTCGCTCGAGTCTCCTACTGTGTGCTCTATGACCCGTTGTCTGAGGTTGTCTGATATGCTTCTGCACGGGACATATCCAGACTGATCAGGGTGTATTAATCTGCTTATAACCTGTCTCATTCTATTTGCCAACACAGCCGTAAGTATCTTGCTGTTCTGGTTCAGCATCGACAGCAGTCGATACGACTCGCAGTGCGTGCTTGGCTTATTGGGTTTGGTGAATGGGATAATGATCGCCTCTCTCAGGGATTCTGGTAGCGTCCCTGTTTCAAATGCCTCATTTAACATTGCGAGCAGCGAGGGGAGCACTTCTTCCCTATATGTTTTGTAAAAATTACTGGGGAGTCCATCCGCTCCCGGGGTCTTACTGGTGGGTAGTTGCTCAACCACCGCTTCTAATTCTTCCAATGTAATTGGGGCATCTAGGTCCTCTCGCTCTTCAGCACTTATTTTTGGCTGGCCAATATCCTCTAGTGTTTCCATTATCTCGCTACTCTCGCTCCCTCCTTCTTCCCCGTACAATCGTTTATAGTATTCAAGGAACTCTCAGTTCACGCCCTCTTGGGTATCCAATATTTGCCCACTCTCTCCCACTACTGTTCTGATCGTTGTTCTAGGGGGTCTCACTTTTATACAGCCATGCTAGCAATCTCCCCGGCTTGTCTCCCCCGCGTGTTGCCTCTCTATGTATTTCTTGTAGTTTAGATTGCACAATCTCTCCCAGTGCCCTGCGCATTCCTGCTGCAATTGGCTTATAGTTTCAGCATCTGCCTGGGAGTTACCTCCTTTACTCAAAACTGTCTCTAGTTTCGCCTCTGCCTTTTGCAGTTCACTTATAGCCGATCCTCTGATCACCATCTTAAATGCTTCCCATAGAGTGCCGACCGATTCAACACTCCCAGTGTTATTTCCAAAGTATTCTATAATTTCTTCTCTCAGGTCCTCCTTGAACACTGTGTCTTTCAGTGCTTCAGCTCTGAGTCGCCACGTTGGGATCCTAGCCCTTGGAGGCAGATATTGGCATGTTAAGACCAATGGTGAGTGGTCCGAAAGGACCCTCGCTTTGTACTCCGATCGCACTATTTCCGCCATCATCTCCTGTGAGGCAAACATATAGGGCCTCATTACACGGTAGGCGGTAGGGATTTAACGTTACCGGTAATGAAATACCTGTAACGTTAAATCCCCATGCGAATCACGACCCGACACACTGCTATTAGCGGCACCGCTAAGTACGGTGCCACTAATAGCGGGCAGTCCGCGTGCGCGCAACCCACCATCCTGTAAATTACGCCATGCCGCTATTAGCACAGCATCACAAGTTGAGCGGACACGCTGATAGCGGCATAGTAAAGCCCCCCAAACCCTTTACCGCCATGGCGCAAATACCGGCATCGCGAACCACACGTTAAGAGAACTGAGCAGTGTTCCCACCTGCCACAGGTGGACACTATCAGCACAGGTGGAGGCAATGGAGACTGTGGCAGCTCAAAAGAAGCACACCACACCCCTTCACACACCCCTTCCAACACCAAGATGGTTCCAATACTAGCAGCACTACATGGGCTGGAGGACATGATTGCAGCGCAGCTGCAACAACAACAGGCAGCACAAAGAAGACACAGGGGGAGGAGGAGGAGGGCAAGACAGGCACAGCAAGCACCACCACGGCACCTAATCATACCACAGAGGCACCCACCAATCCCCAGGATCAGAGCCAGTCCATTTAACCTAACCCCTGAGCAGATACACACCCTGTACCGTCTGGACCGGGATACCATCACCAGCATCGTGGACATGATACACAACGACATTGTGAGCCTCATAGACATCAGAACTGCCATCCCCCCTCTACTCAAGGTGGTGACTGTGCTCCACTTCCTGGCCACAGGCACCTACCAGCATACAGTGGCCCAGATGCATAGCATCTCCCAACCAGTATTCTCACGCACGCTGAATGAGGTACTTCATGCCCTCCTGAAGCATGCCCCTGAACACATATCCATGCCACGGACTGCCCAGGAGATTTCAAACACCAAAGTTGGATTCTATTCACTGGCAGGCATCCCAAGTTGCATCGGGGTCATCGACTGTACATATGTGGAATTGGTGGTACCACATCGCAATGAAGTGGTCTACCGAAACAGGAAGCAATTCCACTCCATCAATGTCCAAATGGTGATTGCTGTGCCCGATTTCCCGGATCAACCCATGACTCCATGGTCCTGCGGAACTCAACTATCCCACGCTACATGGAGCGACAAACTGCACAACGTTCGTGGCTACTTGGTGAGTAGCAGGGCAAGCACATGGCAGTGTGATGGGGGGGGGGGAGAGATACATACTCCAACTGGGTGTAGCTTGTCATCTGTCTGGGAAATGCACATAAAGATGTACGCCAATGTCCATCTGGGAAGGCCGCAACATACTAGAGATGAACCGACATGCAAGTATGAGCTACACTACACACCAGAAATTCCAGGTCTGGTAGCATCAAACATCCATTCACATACACATTGCACAACATTGTACGCCACAAAATGGCCAGATTCCATACGTGCCATGAAGATAGTCATCCGGAATCAGTCCAGCACAACATCAATAATGCAATGTGCCGTATGATGCATGCAAAAGGATCAGCCCTAGCCATACACATTGCATTGCACCAGGCACCTTTACCACCACTGAAGTGATGCCTCACTGCATGGCAACATCTATGTTGGAATGGCAGTACAACAACAGTGAGGAACAAAATCTGCCTGGGCCCAGGGACACCTAAGACCTCGCCTCACCCAGGACATGTCAATTACTGTTGTCGACAGTAATGGGGGATGTCTACTGGCAGGGTCGAGCTCACCCTTGCACATTGCTGTCACACGGACCATCTGCATGTATGCCATTGACTGTGTACTGGAATCACTGTGCAATGTCAATTTGTGTGATATGAACAGGCTGCTCTGCAGGTGAACAGTAACAGGACCCCATTCGCTCCCCCATACAGGTGATGCGGGCTATCCCCTGAAGAGCTGGCTCCTCACACCTGTACGGAACCCTCAGAACAGGCACGAAGAGGAATACAATCGTGCGCATACCCGTACCCGCATCGTGATCGAACAGACTTTTGGCCTTTTGAAATCACGTAGCAGCATTTGGAGGATTGCCAGACGTGCGCCTGGTGGTGCATGTTGAGCGGCGGAGGGGGCTTGTCTGTGTTGAGCCGGCAGATGACGATGGGGCAGACTGTCCTGGTTGTGAGAAGTGGCGGTCCATTGTGTCGGCTATGCGAGTAAGGACCTCCCTGAGCCTGGATATCTTGTCACACAGCCTGTCAGTACGGGCATCCATCCTCTCAGTGGAGTGCCTTGCCGTCTCCACAATATCCTCCCTGAGATGGGCAGCCTCCTCAACATGCTGGCCAACCAGCACAGTCAGTTCCTGTTGACGCTGCAGGATGGTGGGCAGATGGAGGGCAGTGCTGGGTGATGGTGTACTGGATGCTGTGCCCTCAGATGCATCCATTGCAGCAGGGGAAGCCACCATGGGGGACATTATGGCTGGAAAGTTGTCCTCAACAGTAACATCAGACCCAGGTGTCTGGAATGGTGCTGGCTCTCGGGTTCTAGGGGTGCTTGGGGTGTGCATCTCCATTGGGCCAACTATAGTGTCCTCAGGATCAGATAGGGGGGCAGTGGCGGCTGCCTCTCCAGCGGAGCTTGCCGCAGCTGATGGTGGGCCCTCGGTGGCTGGTATTGGTGGCTGTGGGTTCACCTCCGGTGGTGGGGCTGCAGTTTGTGGTGCAGCTACTTCTGCCCTGGCAGTGGCACTCCTACGATGTTTCACACTCATCAGGTGTGACCTTCCCCCCTTGCCCCTTGATGTTGTGGGGGTGTCCTCCGAGTCCTGTGCCCTTGGCCTCTTACTCGTAGCTGGTGCCTGGGATGCATTTGCAGCATCCTCACCATCTGTATGTGAGCCTGTCAGGGACTAGAAGGGGGATGGCATTGGTTGTGTTTCAATATACCTAATGCAGAATACATCAATGATGCAGTTGTGGCCATTGGGACTTAGTAGTTGTGGATGCAGGTGATGTGCCAGTTCAGTGCCTCATCCATGCATGGTTGTGTTTGGCACTTGTCTCTGGTGATGTGTGCATGTGTTTGTGTTTGGGTCTGACACTGACATGGTGAGGGATGGATGCATGTGTGGATGTGTGTCCATGCATGAGAGGATTCTGTGCTCACATATGGGGGGAACAGTACATTCACATAGCATCCTGTCATGTGTACACTCACCTCCATCCGAAGTGGTAGCCACGCCTAGCTCCATGGTGCCTACTCCCTCAATGGATTCCACAGCGATTAGGTTTCCACAGGTCTCCTCCCATTCTTTTAGTCTGATGGGTGAACCAGCTTCACCTGCACTGGCTATTCAGTGGTTTTCGGCAAGGATGCCCCTCACCCGCAGTCTGAGGTCGTCCCACCTTTTCCTGCACTCACGCACAGTGTGGGTGCTGGTGCCCACTGCACTGGCTTTCACCGCCACTTCTTCCCAGATGGCTTTTTTTTTTAAGTAGCGTCAGCCGCCGCATGTCATTGGCAAAAACAACCTCAGCATTCTCAGCCAGGGTCTGGGTCAGCATGTTCAACTCCTCTGCTGTAAATTTTTCTTTGCGCTGCCTGTCAGTGCTTTTTTTTGAATGCCTTGAGCATGTTGAAGTTGTCCCGGATGATTTTCAACTGCTAACGACTCCAAACAGGTCCAGGGGGCAGAGGATGGCAATGGATTGTGTTTTTGAAGATGGCCGCCGTGCTCTTTCCCGTTCCTGTGCGATGGCGCTATTTCCGGTTCCGCAATTTAACGGTCACCGCTAATTGCGGTGACCGCTATTTGCATGCAGCAGGACGGCGGAGGTGCAATCTGCACTTTCGTCGAGGGCGGTAAGTGACTTTTTTGGGTCTGGCAGTAGGGGGTTTACCGGCATGGCGCTATGCTCGTGTCCGCGTACTCGTAATGGTACGCTATTAGCGCCCTCTTGCGAGGGCGGACACGTTGATAGCGCCATGCCGGTATTTTTAGGGTTTTACCGCACAACGTGTAATGAGGCCCATAGTCTAAACGTGTGTACAAGTTTTGTGGGGCAGAGTAATGCGAATACTGTCTATCATGTGGGTGGTGTACCCTCCACATATCCTCTAGCCGTAGGTCTATCAACAGGGTCTTTAGGGTTTTGGCAGCAGGGGTGGGTTTGTCTGATTTCCTGTCTGACCTGTCTACCCTTGGATCCAACGTGCAGTTAAAGTTGCCTCCTCATATCATCGCCCCCCACCCCCAGTTACGGGCTCATTTTGCTATATAGGGTCTTGAAGTAAGCCACTGTGTCTTGATTCGGGGCATATGTATTGATAATGCATATTTCTCTATTTTCTATCAATCCCCTTATTGCCATCATCCTCCCATCTGCCTCCACTGTGGTCTGTAGCAGTTGGAAAGGGACATGTGGTGCTACCCAAGTGATCACCCCTCTGGCATAAACCGAGTATGTTGCACCTATGAAGGTCCCCTTCCTTTTCCTCTGTATCACCTCTTGTTTCTCTTTCGTGATATGTGTTTCCTGCATTAGGGCTATATCTATTTTCTGCCTTCTTAAGTACATCATAATCTTGTTCCTCTTCAGGTAACTGTTGAGCATCCTGACATTCCAGGTAACTATCTTAAGATCCTTCATATAGTTCGATCATATCCAGTCCCCTCCATTGCCCCCCACCCGTCATCTGCTTTAAGCGCAGGCAAGCATGTGTGTAAGCTAATTTCCCTACAAATAACACTGCAAATCCCCCAACTCCCCCTGCAAATCCCCCAACTCCCTTTTTTTTAGATTGGAGGAAATGGGAAGGGGCAGCTCACATGGTCAGAGTGGGCCATAAAATGGTCTTAGGCACCAATGGAAAAAATGGCCAGCAGTTGCAAATGGATATTCAGTGGTTAGTCACAGACTGTTTGAATAGTACCCAAGGGGTTGTTTTTTGTTCAAATGTAAACAAATGGTGATATTTAAAGAATATTTATTCAGCAACAATGGTCAAAACTACTAGCTGCATACTGAAGTAACTCCTCATACTGGCCTGCATTGGCCAAAAAAGTGGCCCATTTTTACTGGCATACACTAGCATTTTGCATTTTTGGTACGGTCATCGCCCTATTGCCCTATAGGCCAGTCCAAGCCTGCCGGCTCATCCATAATGGGTGAGGGGGCGTCCACCCCCTGGCCACCTCACCCATTATGGAGGAGCCGAGGAGCCAGCCCAGTGAAACACTGAGCACTCCCTCAGCTGCCTTTTCCAGCTGAGGGAGTGCTCCTGGGCTGGCTGAACTGTCAAAGGGAAACTCTGTTTGCCTTTGACAGTTCATTTCCCCAGACGCACATGATCACTGAGCCATGCAACGCTAGGGGTGTTTTGCTTCGCCAGCTGTGCATAGCTCATTGGAAATGCTGGCTGGGGCACTGCATGTATGTATGTGCGAGTGGGTGCTCCTGCGCCTCCTCGCACATACGGGCAGAGCAACCTGGAGCGGGGCATTTTAGCAACCACGCGAGGTAAGTTTATGGCGATTTATTTTTTATTTAAATGTGTATGGATGTGTGTATGCTTGTGTTAAGGGACTATGGTGGGAGCAGGATGGGCGGCAGCACTGGGATAGTGGTGGGAGTAGGGTGGGGAGAGCCAAAGGTCTGTACTGGGAGTAGGGTGCTGTGACGGCACGCAAAAGTTCATAGTGATTTCTACATACTGTCCATCTGGCACTTTTGGGGGGGCCGGGCCTGCCCAAACTTTGCTCAGGGGGGGCCAGGCCAAAAAAGTTTGAAGACCACTGTCCTATTGTAACATTTACAAACTCTAATTTGATTAAGCACCTCATCCGATTCCATTACAAACATGTGTAGAAACCCTATAGGAAGGCTATTTTTCATCAAAATGTACAAACACATGGCCTATACTGTGTGCACAGGTATCTGCTGTAGAAAAGCATGTTAGTGTCACTCTCTTCCACTTCGTTGTCTTCCTCTGTTCCAGCCAACTCCACCCAACCTCCTCCCATTCTACTTATCCCCAATCTACACAAGTGCAAAGTAATGTGTGTGAAATATGACAACTGCATCATGGTGCGAAATCGCACCCTACATAGTTACACAAGACCTATTTTACAACACCAAAGCAATTGCTGCCCCTACAAATATATATTTTTTAAATCATTGGCAATTTATTTTATCTCCTTATTTTACAAAAATAAAAACTGAAAGAACTCATGAAGAGAAGGCACAACAAACCCATACCTCAAATATTATTTGTGTACTGAAATTGCATTGCTGAACCCATAGAGTGTCTGCATTTATTGGGGCTATTTGCATCAGAAAAAACATTCAATTTCTTTTTTTTTTTTTACATCGTAGGAGTTTGCTTAACTAATACCATTCCTATATTCTTTGAGTGTACATTTAAAAATAAAACCAATCAAACATATTGTTCATGAAATTAAATGGTAGGTTTAAAAAAAACAACCAATGAAACCATGTATTTTGACTTATAGATAACAGCACAATAACACTCCAGCAAAACAAATCATTTTAAAGCACACACGTTTTCAGATCACGACGAAAAGCACTTTATTACACACCATAACTGATTATAAACGCATTGTAAATAAAATCACATTTCTACTGCTCCTCTGTGATCATTCTTTTATTTTGAGTGCAGGAAGTATACTTAGTGATTCTATATCATGCACCTCACTGAAATACATGTTCTTTCCTAATAACCAACTTCCAACAATTGTTCCTACCCATTTTCTACATATGCAGCATGACCACTTCATTATTAACAAATACAGTAAGATCAAATAAAACTTTCAACTAACCATTGACAAACAACTGATTAATGCCAATCATACTGCACAGTGTGAGTTCTGCAGTTAAAATGAGAAAAGTAGACAAAATGGCAGGTGCCATACTTTCCAAAATCAAAAGCAGAAAAAGAGAACTGTATTGTAAGAAAACTAATAAAATGGCTGGCACATATTCACTGCAACCGATCACAAAGAAGTACACATTTACAACATTAACACTAGCCAATTAGAAACACCGAACACAAACAAAATCCTGCTCAGCATCTCTAATAGCCGCGACTATTCAATGCAGCTACAAATCTTTCTTTTAGCCGCAGATACACGTACATTTTCTACAAACTGAAAACCAAACTAAGCCAGACTTCAAAACTTCAAATAAGACTAGAGAACACCTTAGCACTCAAAGTAACATTCACAGATGAAATTCTGACCTGAATCATCCACATAATAATATGATTATTGCACAGAAAATGTATGGTCCAATAGACACAGCTATAACAGTAGGAACATCTATCAGAACAAGCAACAAAAATGCGAAAAAGCGTTGACGCGCCCATAGCCGTGGTTATAGAGAACTGTGAGGAACCTGAGGGTGTTTCCCATGCTAGCCCCAGTAGATCTGCCATCCAGGTGGCCAGGACACGGCCATCGCTATTGGATCCAGTTCCTGGGGTGGACCAGTGGGGGAGGATCACCTGGATGGGCTGGGTCTTTGGGGAGTGGAGGTGGGACACCAACAGGCGGAACGCAGTGCCCCCTTCCTTGTGGCACCTTGTCCCCATTCTACCCTGTATGATATTGTCATGATGCCTACCTCCAAGGAGCCAGGTCCGACCCAGCAACCCCAGAGGCAGGCATCATTTCCCCCAGGGGAGTGCCAGCGGGCCCAAGCTGGGGCCCTTTGGACGCAGTCCTGGCGCCTTAGGCGCCAGGCTCATGTTGGACCCCTGTCCTGGCGCCTTAGGTGCCAGGCTCATAAAGCTAGACATGTGTTCAAGTGTTTTAATGTGCACTTACCTGATGCAGACCATGCTGCTACATCCAGGCCCTCTTCAGGCCTGAATGGAACTACTTTACCCGTGGGACTACTTTCCACCAGGGTGTGGTCGGGGAAGGATACATACCTGATCGGTGGAAGGATACACACTTGGAACTTCTTCCAAAGCTATTTAAACCACACCCGATCAGCAACTCACGCTTCGCGTTGTTCTGCTCCTCGCAGCTGGACGCTCACCGTGTCAGCTCCTGCATCTGGACCTCAGCCACGCCTGTCAGTATCCTGGGTCACCTGCAAAGGGAGACAAAGACCTTACCTGCTAAATCGGCACCACGGAGACATCACACCGACGATCCTGAAAAGGAAGACATCATTTTTAAAAGCATTTCGCTACGATCGCTGCAGTGCTGCATTTCACTCACCTATCCTGGACGCCTCCATCTTCAGCAGCGATCATCCGGATCCACAGCCACTTCCCAGAGCCTAGAGAAAAAAAGACAAGAACAAGGTGAGAGAAGGAAAGGACTAGGAAAAGCTCAGTTTCCTTCTAAGACTTACCTGTTGGGTCATTCCCATTTCATTTCGGGTCTTGCCGCTTCCAGGCATTTTCCGGACCCCGGCCCCTATGGGGAAAAAGACAAAGACATTGAATGAGTGAATGCAAAGACATTACCCGAGCGCTCATCCAGAACTTACCTGCCATTTACTGGAACTGCACGTTTCACTTCGTGTCGGCGCCATATCTCCGGCATTCCGAACCCCGGCCCCTAAGGGGAAAAAGACATAAGCATTAGCGCTTGCTGCAACAAGACAATGAACATTATTATTAAGCTTGGACTTTTGAACTTGCAGCAGAACTTTTACAGTGCCTTACCTGAATAGTCAAGCTTACCTGAACTCCCATCAATCCTCAATCCAGTGAAGTAACTGGGTTTCAACGCGCCCCTGCATCAGAAGCAGGATGGAGAGCTCATCCTTCCTGACCCTAAGGTGAGACTTCACGGGGAATCGTGGAAGGGTATCATGGAGGGTTGGAAGAGAGTGGGAGGCTTGAGCATAACTCAGTCAGTAGGTAATACTCCCTTTTCACGCACAGGGGAATATTCCTGCGAGCCAGAGAAGCCAGAGTAGAGGGGCCCTTCCTGTCCATCTTCAGAGTCCTGCGCTTCACCATTGAAGAAGCATCAGCACTCGAAGCCAGACCTGCGCCTCTGTGGGAATCAGGTGAGCGTTACAGATATTTACAAGCTCTACCCCCTCTTTTTCCAACACAAACACTTTCTAAACTGTAACAGACAATGGACTAACACCAGAGCCATTTACCTGACATGTCCAAACACGCGGGTCAGGCAGTGTCAGGCAATTGACAATAACCATGCATACCTGACAGCCTTTTACCTTCCCCACAGGGATAAAAGGCGAAGCACGAGAGCACACTATGAGCAAGGCCGAACACACGAGGAAACAGCTACACTGAACCGGCATTTCAAATGGAGGAGAAAAGCAGTGAGACCTAGAAGGACGAAAAAGGGGTAGCTGCCCTTGTCCTTTTCAACTCAGACCGGCGAAGCCTCCAAAAGGGAAATCATAAGACTGGGAGTTACAGCTGGCGTGTGGAGCCACCGATGTCAACAGTGCACAGGGGCCTCCCGCATTGATAATATAGGCGGGAAGGCACGTTGGCTACCATAGTACTGTCCTTGACTCCAGAAGCAAGACAAGCCAACGGGTTCAACACAGCCTGTGAGTCGGAGGAAACTGGTATCAAACCGAACTGTGTTGAGCCCAAGGTTGCAAGTAGCAACATTATATGAATGCAAGAAACTTGAGAAGAAAGAACTTGTGTGTGTGTTTGAACTTTTGGAAAAGCCCAGACAAGGGCCACCTGCAGAGTGGTCAGGCGCCGCAGGAGTGCTCACTCGAAGGACTCTCATTGGCCCCTTTGGTTTTTAGTTGAACTGCAAGTACCAGAAGGACCTAGGAAAGGGTGGTGCGAGATGTCCGGGTGGTAGGAGAAGGAAACCCATGCTTTCTGCTGGAACTGAGAAAAACTGTGTTAGAAATTCATGAACTGTGCAATAGAAGGCTGTAGTGAGCCCGACGGAGGGAGGCCCACTTTGCAAGGAGGATCTGAGCCCAGCCGAGGGAGATCCTAGGGCCGAAGAGCAATCGGCCAAGGTGCAAGATCACTGAAGGAACTTTTGTTTTATCATTTTGTGAAGACTTCTTTCTTTTCTGGTGAACATTATCCCACACTCTTTTTTGTAACTTAGTGGTAAGGACTGGCAATAGTTTTTTTAGTATAGGCCTTTTTTTAATTTGACAAGACACTACTAGGACTCCCCTTATTATTTGATGTTCGTAGCTTGCTCACATCTTAGCTTTAGGTTTAGATGAGGCGTTTTTGTCACCCATGCATACAGTTTAATAAACACTCTTGAACTGTGATCACTTGTGTCTGTCTTTACTGTTGCCACCATGCGTTCCTAACAGCACCCTCGCCGATTATGCAATTATTACCACAGACTAAGACAAGTCCACAACCACTTGATGTGCCATTTACTAGTATATAGATGCGGCTGCACAGGGTACCACTTTTACCGGAGGTAGCAATGCTGCACACCGATTGGGTGCAGTACAGTCATGGTTAAACACACTAGTCCGTTGCTGTGGCTAGGCGCGATCCTCAAAAGACCAATCACCCCCTTTTTTTTATAGCCGCGCCCCTCGCATATTAAAACCCTCTCGTAGCCACAGATATCACACGTCCACGGACACTCAACATGCCATTTGCCAGTATATAGCCACCGCTGCAGAGGGTGCCACTTTTAACCACAGGTAGCAATGCTGTGCAATGGTAGGTGCTGGGTAGACACGGTTATTAGATTATTTTAAAAAGAAATAATATCTGAGTATGGAATATAAATGACAAAAGAGACAGTAGTGATACAATGGTACTTAAAAGGAGTCAATACAATAAATGACTTCTCATGGAGTTATTTAAAGTGGATGATGATAAAGTAGTTTCAGCATTCATAAAAGACCAAAGCCAATTATGGGTTTCAAACAACAACAAACATGATGGAGTACACCTAACCGATGAAGGAAGTGTGGTGTTCCTTCATTAAATCAAAACAGCACTCCAAATGTGCTAAAATAGTACACTGTGTACCCAAAAACAATCCTTGTAAGGAGTACATATCACATATAAATACAAAAAAATACAATAAAATAATACCCAAAAACATTTTTTTAATATAACTGCAGTTAGAGTTAATTCACTTCGGTGTTATAATACGATAGAAGTTAAAAGATGAATACAGTAAAAGACTGCTCATTTAGTTATGTAAGGTATACAAAAAACAACGTATTGGTTCATCCACTGGGCATGGTCCATCAATTTAGCTTCAGGAGCTAATAGTCGACATTCAACTTCCTCCTTGGTTATTGTATACAATATTCATCATGAATCATTTTCATTTTCCAGAGTTTTTATTTTCTAACAATGATTAGTTTATTCCTGCCAACACATGTTTCGACTTCTACTAACACAGGTCTTCTTCAGGGCCAATAAATAAATTCATATTCACATATTTCAATAAAATCATTATCCATCAATAATGAACATAAATCATACAACATTTTGTTATACAGTTCAGTTGTAATAATCCAAATGAAAGCATAAAAATTGTGTATCAGGGGTTGTTCCACCTCAATGGGATGAGGTTACAATTTCATTGGAAGACAGAGAAAAGGAATATATATATATAACCGTGTAGTTATGGTTAAGTTGCTCTTTCCATAGGAAGATATATATATATATATTATGTACACACACACACAAGTAAGTTATGTATCATGGCTTCCATTTCAAAAGTGGTTGATACATAACTCACTTATGTGTATATATTCACCACTGTGTACAGCATGTATCAAGCTACAAGTGTTTTACCAAAGATTTCAATTATGTGTTCATTCAAATGTTGAAATAAACAATTTAAACAATGTAACATGATCAGTCCATGTCTCCAGCACCCACATGGGCATCAACTAATCTTGTATTCACTTACTGATTTTTCTCCCCACACAAGGGCCACCCTTTACGATTGAGTAAAATGGGCCGTACTGTTGTCTGCTCTATATAATGTTAGAGATGTGCTTACCTCTCTTTCACGTTGTACTTGACCATCATGGATGGACTTATGTCCAAGTATGAGGAGCCTGTTCACTCTACCTTAATCTATGATAGAAGGTACAGTTCAACCAGTTACCACACTATTACCAAATCCTTGCCATATAAACCCTTTGAGTGTTTCTCTTGCCTTCCTTAATATCTAACATCCATGAATTGGACAATTCACACTGCCTGTTCTTTCCTTGCACCCTTCCTTGCCTGTAATCATCAGTTAAAAAATGTTACTAACCCAACCAGATTAGTGTACCCATTACCATTCCCTGCTGCCTACATATATCAAACAATGAACCATGTTGGCCCTTCTTACCTATATCCACTCTTAATAGCGCTTCACGAGAGAATTCCACTGTGTGCTCCGCGCAACCGAGCCGGAGCAGATTCAATGTTTAAATGGTTGCAGTGTTACTAACGCATGAGCGCTGTATGGATGGTCTATCAAATTGTGCGCATCTGTCACTTAGAGACACTAATCTGTTTTCCCCTGCCATATGGCATAAGTGCAGTAGGGAGACACTAATCCCTTGCACATGCCTATTATTGCGCATATATGATTTAGAAACACTAGTCTCTCGCGTATGACAAATTTTCACATATTCCGATCTAACCTTGTCATGGTCAGTATTCTTGTCCATTGGATTCTCGCTGATTGCTCACACTGCCTTTAAGCTTTTCAATTTTTGTCTGGTGATTATTATTTGTTTCTTTTCTCTGATTCACTACTTTTAAATATAATTATAATTTAAATTATTAAAATCATACTATCACCCAGATTGAACTTGATAACATTTATTTTGCATGGTCTGGATCAGAGACAATATTCTCTCATGCATGTCTGGTTGCACAAACTGCAGTCTGATATGTTCCAAACATAATACTAATCCATTAATTTCTTCCCAGTAGTCATAAATGACTTTTAGGCTTATTTTTCCATCTTTAATTTAATTCTTTTTCTTATTCACTGTACAATTTAGGCTTATTATATCATCTTTTCTTTTTTGTGTTAAATGTTCCTTGTTCTGATTAACTGTAAATTTAAATGGTTATAACTTTTACTTTGTTAATAAATCTCCTTCCAAATTATTGATTATGCATACAAACGTAGTTTTACCAACACTAACTCTTCTTGCGTAAACTGATGGATATATCAAACTATATTGAAATCATATTATCACCCCAATGGATCTTCATATCTACTTGGAGGGCACATGAATCATGGAAACATGAATACATCATAGATTGTTACTCAGCAATTCAGATGAGACAAATACTGGACACTTTTAGCGTCCCTACAACTAATTCTTGATTTGATCCACCCCATATTTCATGAAGTTGCCTTGTGTCATCACAGAAACCCCCAATTCATGATCAGAATCCAAGCCAATCAAAACTGTTCTGTACTTCCAGATCATTTAAGCTTCCAATTTACAGAGTTCTTTCTGTTTGTTACCTCCTCTCGGATTCCAGTGGAACTGTTTTTAAAGCTATAAATATAATCCCTGCCTTTGTTAAATCTTCTAATGTGTAGCCAAGGGTAATCTAATGTCTTCTCTTTGTAAAGTGTTAACATGCTCTCTCACTCTGAATTCCCGTATAGTGCTACCAATGTATACCAATTCACATATAATTGCATATACTACAAATTTGGTTTTACGGTTGATAAATTCACATATTTGCACTTCTTCTTGCATATTCATTTTCAAAGCCTGTGCGTATTGACACATAGAGCAATGGCCAAATTTGTGAAAACAGGTCACATTATGTTGTAACCATGTAGGGTCTTTAGTCACAGGTTGCAGGAATGAGGGACTTAAATGATTCTTCAGAGTTGGGACTTTTGTGTACACAATCCTGGGTTTTTTGCCAAACTATTCTACTAGATCTGCATCTAACATAAGCAGTTTCCAAAGCCTCTGAAAAATGTTATAGAATATTTTACTATTAGCTGAGAATTGTCACCACTGTCACTATCTTGAAGTTCTCCATTTTATTTTTATTTTTAGCCTTTTGTTTTAACAGATCCTGTCTGTTTAAACGCATGCTTTTGTTTCTAGCTTTCACCAAACATTCTTCCTTATAACCTCTTTCTCTGAATCTCCTATCCAAGAAATCACATTCATTCTTAAAATTCTCATCATCTCTATAATTCCTTCTAGCTCTCACATATTCCCCCACAGGTATATTTTGTATAACACTATTTTTATGACAGCTGCTTGCCAACAATACTGAATGGACTTCTGTCGGTTTTCTAAATGGTTTGGACATAATCTAATTGTTACTCACATATAGTGTTGTGTCCAAAAAAATCAATGTCTTCTCAATTACTGCTGCAAGTGAATTGGATAACCTTATCATTCAAACATGTTACAAATGCATTCAAATTAGTCTCATTGCCATGCCAAATCAAAATCACATCCTCTATGAATCTTTTCCAAAATGTAATTCTAGGCCTATGTATATTGTTTGAAAAGATAAACTCATCCTCAAAAAGGCCCATGAATAGATTTGCTAACGACTGCACATAATTTGCCCCCATCGCCACAACCTTCAGTTTTCTATGTAAACATTCATTGAAAAGGAAAACATTGTTCTGCAATGTGAAATCCAACATATCCTTCAATATCATAATGTGTAATAGATAGGATGCTGATCGCATTGCATACGTGTGATCTGTGGTTTTAAAGACAAACTCGTGTTGTATAGATGTATACAATGCTATTACGTCTAATGTGACAAACCAATATTCATTATGCCACTCAAAGTTCTCTATTCATTGTAACAAATGCATGGTGTCTCTCAAATACGCTGGAGGTGTGCAGCTGTCATGAGCTCTGCTTCCAAAAGATCAGGACTTGCCCGACTCCCTTGGAAGCAGACCCATAACCCCGGTTCCGAGTGCCAGCCAGTCCCAATTGGGACCTTTTGGACCCTGTCCTGGTGCCAGTGGCACCAGGCTCATAAAGATGCCCAGTCCCAGCGCTGGAAGCGCCGGGCTCATAATGCTTGGGTGGACTTACCTGCAGCAGACCATGCTGCTTACTTACCTGCCAGTTGAACCCCTGATCCTCTTCTGTTTGGGACTACTTTTCCTGTTGGGTGGGGCAGGAGCCACTCCCTAGGTTCAGAACACTGGAACTCTTCTGGAAAGCAGGAACTCTTTTCTTACCTAGGCATGGCTGTGGAAGGAGACACCTAAGCACTACAGGAGGCTATTTAAACCACACCCGATGGATGAATCTTGCTTTGTGTTATTCTGCATTCTCTGCAGCAGAACGCTCATCGTGTCTTCTGCTTCTGATCCTGGGCCTAAGGGAACAAAGGCTTACCATCCTGGAATCCAGTCTTCAGCAGCACCTGTAAAGACAAAGAAAGAACAGGTTAGCACTACGGTCTTCAGTGGCAGCGCATCTCTTACCTGGTCCATCGGCTGTCACCAACGCCTCGCGCTGCATTCCGGCATCTGAAAGACAAAGGCTTACCTACTCTTCGCACGCTCCGGAGGCCTTCGGCGCTGCATCCCGCATCTGAAAGACAAAAGAAGGTGCGTTTAAAGACATTGGGCAACTTTATTACTCACGTGCCATTACTCCTTCCCACGCCGAATCCAGTGGGTATTCCAGCACCCTTCAGCTTCTCTAAAGCTCCGAACTTGTACCTGCAAGATAAAAGGGACAGTTAGTGCGCATCGTGAAGCAGGCTACAAGTGCTTACTTACGTGCTTCCAGGCGCTTCTATTCCTCACGCGGGTCCGATCCTCAACTCTCATCAGCACGCCATCCGCCATCGCCGGAACCCTGCAAAACAAGAGATATCATTACAAAAGACTTTTAAGACATTTGAAGTGCCCAGAACTTACCGTTCGTGCAGTTAACGACGGACAGCAGTCCTCTGAGGTCAAGAGGCCTGCACCCTTATCCAGTGAAGAAACTGGTTACGGCACCCTTCCCCGAGGCAGATGGAGAGCTCGGCGTTCACTTACCTAAGGTGAGGGCGTTAACCTTTGGGGTTCTACAGGAGAAGAGAAAGGGAAGAGGAGAGAGGCACCCAATAACCCCAGTTCATTAATCCCATATTTTCTATCTGCAGACATCTTACTCTTCAAGTCAGACATACAGTGCACAGAGGTCCAGCCCAAAGAGCCAACCGTGTGTTACACATCACCTTTGAAGATACGGCATTCACCCAGTCAAGACCGGCGCCTCTGCGGGAATCAGGTGAGCGTTACAGCAGCTTGCTCTACCAAAATAGCACCAATATATTTAGAGAACCTCTCAGTCACCCAGCCCAAGCCACTAACAATTGGTCTTCCATCTGGAATTCTAACATATTCTTTATGTACTTTTGGTAAAAAATATATAGTCAGCAGTTTAGGGTTACCTACTCTTAAAAACTGTTTTTCCTCTTCTGTCAGTAGACCAGATTTCATCAATTTCTCAATCAAATTTAAAGTTTTTTTTTACCAATTCCTTTGACTGTGTCAAATGCTACTTTCTCATAGCATCCCATCGTACTCAAATGTGTTTCACCCATCTGAATGTAATCTCCTCTATTCATGATTACCATATTACCCCTTTATCTGCTTGCTTGATCACTATATTACGGTCAGATTTTAGGGATTTGAATGCGTGTCTTTCAATTACACTCAAATTATTTCTAACTCCATGTCCCACCCTTCCATCTAATATGCTATGGATATCTTGAATAAATCAATCACATTCTCTGTCCCGAAAGAGAGGCAGAATTTGTATTTGTTCTTCAACTCATCTTTGGTTAAAGGTTTCGGTTCAATATTTAGATCTTGAAGATTTCAGAATTCATTGATATCTTCATTGTTTTCTAAAAGACATGTTAGAGTTTGTGTTGTAAAAATGTCTTTAATTGTCAAATCACTGTCTAGTTCTTGTCTCACCTTCAGCATAAATTGTTTCTGTTGATTATGAAAACACTTTGTTAATTTTAGTTTCCTAATATACTTGAATAAATAAATCTGTGTATTAATCCAATCACTCTCAATTGAAGGTGCAAATGACATTCCTTGATTAAGTAATGACAATTCTTCATCCGTTAACACTTTATTCGATAAATTAAGTACAAGATTTAATTGTTCTGTTGTTTGTGTGTCCCTGATCGAGTGACTCTTTGTCATATATCTAGCGCATCTTCCCCTAGTGCGTTTCCCACCTCTGGTGCCACGTTTGCTGGTGGGTTTGTTGTCATATCTGTAACTAAAGGTGTTTGAAATCTTACTTATTTGTTGATGGCTTTGGAATTGCCCTTCTTTACTCTTTTCAGTTGGCCTAAAAAAAACTCTTGCACCCAGAATTTTCTGAAATATCCACCCCCCCCTTCCGGATCACTCTCAGGGTCCGAACTGGCTGCAGGTGATTCAACTGTACTGGTTTTGGATTGGGGTTTACTCAGGTCCTCATATTTGTTTTTGAAGGAATATACCCGATCATCTCTATAGTCTTTGTCATCCTTAAAAGAATTTGTTGATTTCCGCAATTTTACCTCGTCTTGGTGAACTTTCAGTATTTCATACATTTTTTATAATGATTCTCTTTAGTAGCGGAAATTGCATCCATTATCTCTATCTCTTGTTTGACTGTTTCTATGGCTTCAATTACTCTGGCATGTTCTCTTGTTGCGTGTTCTATTAACAATTGGATCATTACCTTAGACCCTTTATTAAGGTTTTCCTCCCATTTATCAAGTCTGCATCATCTTTATTCATAAATTAAGGAAACATCAGTATACTTAGACCTCTCTGTCTTTTATTCTGTTGAAGATATTGTTTCATAGTTGTCATCTCCCAAAATGTATTATTTTCCCGTCTTGACAATTGTTCAAGTTTGACGATTTTCATGCTATGCAGTATTTACCAATTTTTATGTTTTTATTTGGATTATTACAACCTAACTGTATAACATAAAATGTTATATGCTTTATGTTCATTATTGATGGATAATGATTTTATTGAAATGAATATGAAGGTGATTTATTGGCCTTGAAGAAGACCTGTGTTAGTAGAGGTCGTAACATGTGTTGGCATGAATAAACTAATCACATAGAAAATAAAAAGCTCTGGAAAATGTAAAAGATTCATGATATATATTGTATACAATAACCAAGGAGGAAGTTGAATGTTGACTATTAGCTCCTGAAGCTAAATTGATGGACTATGTGCAGTGGATAAACCAATACGTCGTTTTTTTATAGTCTTAGTGTAGACTTATAAGGGGACTTGGAGTCTTGTTTGGTAGTCCATGCCGCTAGTATGTCCAATTGTGTGCATACGCAAGCAAATTAAACAGAAGCTTATGTGGAGTGGTTTGCGCAGCAGAGTATATGCCCACCCTCCCTCATTCAGCTGAGGGTTTGTTGGCTTAGTTATGTAAGGTAGATGAGATAAAGAAAGCAGTTGAGGGTTCATTGGCTTAGTTATGTAAGGTAGATGATAAAAAAAGCAGAGTATAATACATGCCAGTAAACTAGGTGGGGGTACATTTAATAGGTACAATTACACCAGTTAAAATAGCATGGGTAACAACACACAGGCTAACATAGTGTATGGGCATCTAAAACAAGAGTAGGGTAGCTCCTTTTTCTATTGCTGTTTCCAAAAATGTACTTCTGTTTTTCTCCACAGTCTTGCATGTAAGATAGTCTGAAAACACACAGCCAAAATAGATAAGACTCCTAAATACCTACCGTGGCACTTACCATGGCCTTTGGCCATGGTCACCGAGCACAGGACTACACTGACCCGGTGTCTGTAGTCCTTCATAGCCTCGAATATAGCCACAAATATCGGAAGAACGGCAGCTAAAAACAAAATGCATTGCTGCGTCACAGGCCCTCACCAAGTGCCCCCCTCATCTGTACCCGCTCCTGCCACTCCCCAGATGGCCTCCTCACCTCCCTTGCCTTCTCCCTTTCCCCCCATAACACACGCTGTTTCTGTGATGCAGTTTGCTTTGACATATTCGATGCTATAGCCGCGGCTACAGAAAGTTTTGTGTTGCTAATTCAGTCCCTGGACCTCCTATAACTCCCATATTTCACTTGGAGTCCTCCACCAACCTCCCCACCTCTAGAATAAACTTGTGTACTATTAAACCTGCAAATAGCTTTTTAACTACTTTTCTTTTCCCATATCCTCGGCTATAACCACAGTTATCTCTGGAATCAAGAGAAAAACAAGATGGCGGTTGTTTCATTTCTAACAAAAAAACTTTTCGGGTACATTTCTGAGATAGCTATCTATTTTTGAGAAGGGGCACCCCCTTCTCCATTAAATATTTAAATAACTACTGCACGGAATAACCCCAAACCAGTCATGGATCGTGAGTCAACGCTTCGTGCCCAAGTTGTTTGGGACCTTGTCCAAATCCGCCCAGCGGTTTGGGCTGTGCGCTCTGGCAAAAATGTACCTTGTTTGTCTATGGGAAAATGAATGGAAAGTAGGCTGAACTTTAGGAGAAAAAGAACTCTATTCTTAATAACTTTTTATTTTTCAACAAATCTTTATGAAACTTTGCAGTCCTCGTGGGGCAGGGGCGGGGCGTGGGGTGAGTCCTTTACCACTTTTGAAATTGCAGTCAAATCGTTATTTGAATCAAAAGAATTTTGAGGGGTACCTATGGGAGTTCGACTCACCTTAGGGCAGCTAGCGCCGCCCTATTATTTATATATATATATATATATATATGTGTATGTATGTATGTATGTATGTATGTATGTGTGTGTACCAGTTTAGTTTGGGGACACCAAACTAGCTGGTCCTGGCGCGGGCACAGTGGGTACCACTGTACCTATAGGACCCACCACTTCCCCTACTGTGGGCCCTGGAACCATGTGGTGGACATCCCCACCAATCCTGTGGAGGGCAGTTGGGGTTGCACTGTGCCTATATCCAATGGTGGGCCACATCTGCCACCCTTCAAGCGGCACCTGTAGTTGCTCCGCTGAACTACCCTCCTTATTTTCCATCATTCTTTTGCTTTTAAGTGCTTTCTCTCTTTAGTACTGGGGGGAAAGTCACTTTGAGGAACCCCAGTCCTTCTTGGGTTTTCATCTCTCCTCCACTGGCCAGCTACCGATGCTCCATCCACGGACTGTGGATCTGCCTCAAGCTTTGACTGCACCACCTCAAAAACCTGCTCATCTAACCGGCCCAACAGCTTATTTTGCACAACATTCCGCCCCATTATGGGTCAGCGGTAACCGTGTCGGTACTACCGGCTGGTTACCCCCCCGATCCGTAAATATTTACCGGCACCTGACTTGCCAGTAACACTGGGGGATTACAACCCCGGCGGTCCGGAAAGTCAGGCGCCCGTAAATTGTAATTCTCCATTCCCATAGAGTCCAATCGGACTCTATGGGAATGGGTAACACGGAAGCACCTGCAGCGTTATTAACAATGCTGGTGCTTCCGTGATGGCTTGCCTACCGTGGCCGCTGTGTCTGGCAGGGTCAGTCCTGTCGGGCACAGCAGCTCTAGCAGGCAAACCCATAGAGTGCCTGTTCGGACACAACGGTGCCGGTAAGTTTACTGGCACTGTTGTTTCCGGACCGGAACACTTGTAATGAGGCCCATTGTGTATACTAGTAAACGAGAAAAGGTAGCCCAGACGACCACAATTTGCGCATCAGATAACTGTGTGTTTACTTCGCCAGCCCAGTGTTATGCCTATCCTCTTGCTCAAACTTTTCAACATTACTATCAAGGGGTTTTGTTATTATTTTGGGGATTTTTTGTACTGCTTCAGCTCATTACCGTAGTAGTTTCTAAGGTCCTAAACCGTGTCTGAGTTAAGGGGGATTAAGTCTGGTCGAGCGACAGTAGGACCTTACTCTGCTTTGGATGCATTGACTGAAAAATGGTGTGATATAAGAAGAGAGATATGTTGAAATAAAATCTGTGCCGCGAGAAGGTGTGTAAGCAAGTGATAGATTGGTGGAGGGTATCACACCATAATTTCGCTGCATAAAATGCAGATGCAGAAAATGCTGAATTTTTAACTGCGCATTTCTATGCAATTATATGTGGGGGGGGTTATGGTGATAAATAATGTATGGGGAGTCTCTCCCTGCATTCAATTGAGTGCAAATGTGCGAAAAGTATAATCACATAGTTACTCAGTGGAGATTTGCTATATTGTAAATATATATGTAAAGTTTGTGTGCATAAGGGGTTCGAGTTGTGCTCCGGCTACCGTAAGCATATTGTGGGCATTGTTGACCATGGTCATCCCATCGGATGGGCCATGTCTTTTAAGAGATCAAACTAAGAAGGCTGCTCAGGCCAAAGACAAGTCCTAAGTGTAGTGTTGCGTATGTGGAAAATAACTGAAGCCGTTATAAAGGGTAAGCAAAGGATGAGATAAAATGCCTGCTCTCCCCCCTTTGCACTCGACACACTCCTGACATGGCCTCCCTGTCCCTCCGTCTCCTTACTTGAATTATGTTAACGTTAAATGACATTTATACCGCGTACTATCACCACCGGAGTGGTCCCCTGGCCCTCTGGCAGTTATGAACGGTAAGAGGGTAGGGTGGGTTAGACTCCCATGTGTGGTTGTGCGGTACTATGTGTGGTTTGTTTTGTTGTTGCAGTGTAGTAAAGTGCATGTGGATTACTGTGCAAGGATGTGGTTGTGTTTGTTCAGCGTTTGAGAGTTGTATGCAGAAAGGAGAGTTGAGGTTTAGCGGTTGGGTTAGTGGGGCTTTTATTCCCTCTTTGCTTCGGACATCCGTCACTCGCCGAGCTCTGCGCATAGTGGCGGCGTGTCTCTGTAACTGTCTAGTGGTCTGTGGGCAGGAAGGTGGTGAAAGTCCCCCCTCATGCCCCCCAACATTGGGTCACAATGGGTATGTTAATGAGATTTGCTCTTAGGTCATCAAGGGTTGTGCATGCCATCGCCACCCTTAGCTCCTAGGACGGGTTCCCTCCCTCCGAATTACAGCACACCCTGTCCTCCTGGGATGCCAGTTATTGGTTAATGCTCCCTCGTCTGCAGCTCAGCTGCCTGTCCCTTAGGCAATGCCTAATGTAGGGGTTTGGCTTGGGAGTGGGTATTTCCTGGACTGCCTCCCTGGCATCTTCCTTCCATGCGCGCTTGTGGTGGCTCATTTTATTTTCAGTGGTGTCTTTGTTTTTCTAGTCGTTTCTGTCTGGTTTTGAGGTGAAAAGCCAAGTTTTAAGTAATTTTCTGAATCTTAGGTGGTCCTTCGTATTGCGTATTTCTTTTGGAAGGCTGTTCCTAGGTTTTGCTGCCAGGTGGGAGTATTCTGCAAAAATGTGTGTTTTTCTTGTGTATGGTTTTGGTTCCAAGCGGATGTTGTTGCTTGATCCGAGTGCTCTTGTCGCTAGGTACATTGTTATTTTCTTTTGTAGGAATTCTGCTACTTGGCCATTGATTGCTCTGTGCATCATGCAAATCGTTTTCAATGTGATTTGCTGTTTGATTGGCAGCCAGTGTAATATTTTATAGATCATTTGAGTGTCGTCTGCGCAGTTGTAGCAGATAAGGCTGTGTCTTTTGATGAGCTTGATTAATGGAGTCAGGTAGATATTGCAGAGCAGTGGGGATAGGGACACCGGCACTCCACAGTCAGTGTCTCGGGAAGTGGATTTGAAGAGTTTTATCCAGACAGTTTCCGTTCTATCACTTAGGAATGATTTAATCCAGAGCAGGGCTAGGTCGGTTATTCCTATTTCTTCTTGTTTCTTGATGAGGATATCATGGCTGACTGTGTCGAATGCTGTGGAGAGGTCGAGTAGTATCAAGGCAGAGATTGTGTTGGAGTCTGCCTTTGTCTTTAGGTCATCCCAGATAGGTAGGAGTGCTGTCTCTGTCCCGCTCGTAGGTCTAAAGCCGACTTGTGCCTGGTCCAGCAGCTGGTATTTTTCTGCATGTTCCTGTGTTTGCTTGTAGACATAGGTTTCTAGCAGTTTTGCCGCGTCTGGAATGTTTTTAATAGGTCTGTAATTAGAGAGGTCTTCCACGCTGCCTGCTGTGTCCTTGAGGAGTGGTTTGATGTACGCCAATTTGAACAATTTGAATGATCGCTGTACCTCTTGTTGCGAGCGATATGTTAAAAGAGGTTTCTGTAGCATTCCAATGGTGTGCCCTGTGTGAGGATTGATATGTAGATGTCTGGACGGCAGGGATCCATGGGGGAACATGCTTTATTGCTATGTCTTACCAGCTTGACGAATGTCTCTACTGATATTTGTGGGAAGCTTTGAAGTTTGTTCTGTGATTCCACGTTTGACAGTATTTTATTTTTGAAGTGGTTTGCAAGTTCGTTGCATAGTTTCTGTGAAGGTACTAGAGTGGTGTTGCATCCCAGTGGCTTGCTCGTTTCGTTTATAATTTTGAACAGTTACTTTTGGGTGTTGGCGGCTTTGGTGATTTGGTTGTCATAGTATTTCTTTTTGGCTTTTTGAATTTCCTTTTTGTAAGATCGCTTTGTCGTTGGTATTGTGATTTATTTGCCTAGTCGTATTCTTTCCTCGAGTCTTGTTCAAGCTTCTTGTTTTTCCTTTTCATGGCACTAAGGAGGGGAGTAAACCACTTGGCCATTACTCTCGTTTGTGATGGGGTGAAAGGTTTTTCCGGGGAGATGCTGTTGATTGTTTCGGCGATCCATTCATGAAGTAGCTCTGTTTTTCCATCGAGGTAGGTTTCGTCCAGGATAATGGTCGGTGGTTTTGTGAGTTCAAGTTGTTCTATTAAGTTGCTACCTTTGATGGTCTTTCAGTTTCTTTTTACGATAGTTGGGTGTTTTTTTAGCTGTTCGGCTGCTTTAGTTGGTAGCGTTATCACAAATGGAATGATGAGGTGATTGCTTCAGAGTATCAGTATCGGTGGTGCAGTGGTGATAATGTTTTTGTTGGCATAGATTGCGTCAAGCTTGAGGCCTGCTGTGTGTATTGCTCCTTTAACCATTTGTCGTAGTTTCATTGTGTTGAGTTGCTCGATTAGCGATTTTTGTGAGTTTGCATTTTCTTCTTCAAACCAAATGTTGAAGTCCACAAGGATTATCAGGTGTTCCTGTTTGATGGCTAAGTTGGTGATGGGTTCTGTGAAGGTGTCAACCAATGTTGCGTCGCATGTCGGTGGTCTGTAAACCAGTATGAATTTGAAGTTTGTTTTAGGATTTACTGTTCAGTGAAGAATTAGGGATTCACAGTCTTTGATGTTTAGTGGTTCGTCTGTTTTTATTTTCAGGTGTTCCTTGTATGCTATTGCAAGTCCTCCTCCTCTTTTCTTCTTTCCTGTTTACCTGTGAGCACTTGAAGTTTTTGGGTAGGCAGCTATGGTGTTTGATTTTGTAGTTGTCGTCTTACCATGTTTCTGTGATGAATTGGATGTCAATACCACCGTCGCATAGCAGGTCGTAAATCTCAGTGGCATGCTTGGACATCAATCTTGCGTTGATTAGGTTACAATGGATTTTTTTGGCATGGTTTTATTTTTTGTTAATATCGGCTCTGTCTTGTGATTGTCGCGTTGGTCTGCTTCCATGTTGCTCTCAGGGTGTGATGGTTGTTCAGTGGCATCTGTTTCGTCATTGAGTAGGTCTGCTAGGTTGCGTATTGGGTTCCTGATTTCTTCCGGCTCCTCTTCTATATTTTGTTGTAGTTGATAGAGGTATCCCTGCGTTTTTGTGATATATGGAGTGAGGCCATCGATTTTGTTTTTATTGCTTCTGGGTGATTCTGATTTTTTTTTGCGTGGTTCTGGTATGTTATTCATATGTCTAGCATTGTTGGTGGTATTGAGTTGTTCTGGTTGGGGGTCAGTTGTGAGGTATGGTGTTAGGTATAAAAACGTTTCTCTTCTCTTGACGTTTGTTCTATTGCCCACTGTGTTTGTAGGGGTGTGTTCCGCAGTTGTGGCTATCTCTAGTGGATGCGAGACGTGGAGTGATTCTATTTGGTTTATTCCTTCTCCTGTTTTTCTTTCGCGTTGTCCTGTTATGTTTCATGGCATATTGTGGTCCTTAGGAGTATGTTGGTTTAGAAGTTTGTTTACACTTAGGTTGCAGGAGCAGTAGCCCACGTGCATCACCTTGCAGAGTTGAGGTTGTGACGATTCTTTGCTTCCTTGCGTTTGTGATTATAGGTCTAACGGTGTGCGCTGAGCGGTCTTGTGGATTGATATGTGGGGTGGTTGTCGGGTAGAGGTGGTAAGGTTGCCGGGAGAAGCAGTGACTGGGGGAATCCTTACCCTACAGCTAGATTATCTTGGGGAGCGAGTAAGCGGGGGGAGATCCCAGGCTTCATTGATAGGATTCTAGATTTATTGTGGGGGCGTCTGGCTAACTCTATAAAGGAGTGTCTAAGTTTCAAAGTGCATTTGTTAATGAGAACACATCTATATTCGAGTTACCTGGACAGTGGGAAAAAGGCCTACGTTTCAAAGCATAGCAGTCAATGGGAACACATGTAGATTTGAGTTGCCTGGATAGTGGGAAAAGGGCCTACATTTCAAAGCCTAGCACTCAATGAGAACACAGAGAATGGGTGTTGGATTCCCACTGTATTGGCGCTTCATACACAGTTTGTAAGACTTTTTGAAAGTTCTTATAATATGTTAGATCACAATTTGTTGAAAAGAAAGTCCACTAGCTCTAGAATTATGCCATTAGGTCTTTATTGTCACCGTGGTTGCTGACGAGTGTTTCGACCACTCAAGGGTCTTTATCAAGGCTGTGGTAGCCATCCATCATACAAAGGTTGTTTACATATTGGTAGGATGTCATATAAAACACAAGTATGGCAAATCATGGGACCCAATGGTATCCAATAAGCGAGGTCACAATGGATAACCTGCAACAAACCCATACTCTGGTAAATCTATCACACACAACATCTGAAGGACTATCAAAAGCCTTGTTAATGGAGGAACTTGACATTGAAGAGTGTTTATTAGACACTAAATGAACTCGAGATAAAATCCACCTTCACTCCGAACTTTCAAGGCGATAATGGCATTGACATCTTTACTAAGGCTGTAACTTGGGACCTGGAGAGGCTGGAGGATACAAACACAAGAAAAAAGAAAAGAGGACACGCAAACCTGAATGCTCAAGAATTGCAGGCATTAAAGTCATTGAAGAACAACCCAGACAGAATCATCAAAGAAGCCGATAAGGGAGGCAATATAGTAATCATGAACAGAGAATACTATATCGAAATGGCTCCAACTCACCTGAGGACACCATGCTGAAACCCTGCCATCCAACCCTACAGCCAGAATCAAACAGCTAGCAATTGTCCTGATGACCAAGTGGCATAAAAGAGGATTTTTAACGGATGATGAATTAAAATGCTTCAAGACTTGACCACCCCAGAATACCAACAATTTACTTTCTCCTGAAAGTACACAAGGCCAAGCTGAACATACCAGAAGGCAGACCAATTGTAAGTGCAATCAGATGGATCACAGAGCCCATGGCCAAGTACATGAACAATATTATCCAAAACGAAGGGCCTAAGATCCCCATCTACTTACGAGATATTATGCATATCCTTGCGATGTTAGAAGAAGTTTAGTTTAGTTTATTATTTGATAATGCGCTCAAAACCCTGGGGTAGCCGGGAGCAACGGTAACAAGAATACTTAAGCTTGGTACATACAGTGGATGCATTACATGTTATTGCAGCATTTACAGTATTTACAGTACAAGTATGCAAGCGGGGTAAATCAGATCATACTAGTCTATAGTACAAGTTTCAAGGTAGTCCAGGTTTCAAATTATTTACATGTAGAGATCCAATGTCTAGTGCCGGGGAACAGTTTAGTAGCTATCTTTAGACCAGAGCCAAGTTTTTACTTTACACCTAAATCTAGAGTAAGGCTGGTCATCTCTTAGAGCAGAGGGGAGTGCATTCCAGGCACAGGCAGCTCTAACCGGGAAGCTAGCACCGCCCGATTTTGTGAGTCTAAATCTGGGGGTCTCTAGTAGAAGATGGTTAGAAGCTCTGGTGTGGTGGCTAGTGGATTTTCTGGTCAGTTTAGCCGAGATATATGGTGGCGCGGTGTTGTTCAGTCCTTTGTGGGTGATAGCGAGCGTCTTGAGGAGTATTCTGTCACTGATTTTTTGCCAGTGGTGGTGTTTTCTGATATTAGATATATGCTCTCTTCGGGATATGTCCAAGGCAGCTCTAAGAGCATTGTTCTGTAGTATTTGCATTTTGTTATGATGGTTTTATTGGTGCCTGCATATAAGGCGTTACAATAATCTAATTTAGACATTATTAGGGCGTTAGCTAGCGTGATACAGTTGGTTTTGGAGAGGTAGGGTCTACAGGCATTGATTAATTTGCAGGTGTAGGCTGTGGATGAGGCCAGAGAGTTTACTTGTTTTTTGAGAGAAAGTGTGGAATCAAGGTAGAAAACTAGTGTTTTTACCTCGGTTACCACCTTGATTATGTTGCCATCTATATTAAAGGCCGTGAAGCTAGGACTGAGTTTTTTGAGGTTGGAGTCGGAGCCCAGGATCAGTATCTGTTTTGTCGCCATTCAGGCAGAGGCCGTGGGAGGCCATCCATGGATGAGAAGGTAAATCTTGTTCACTAGAGCTGAGTCTGTGACAAAGTTGCCAGATAGTGGTATGAGGATCTGCGTGTCGTCCGTGTAATTAGTATAATTTACCCCCAATCTGTCAAGTTTGTCGAAGAGTGGTTTAGTGAAGATGTTGTACATTGTGGGAGAGACACATGAACCTTGTGGAACGCCACAGGTGATATGTATTGGGTCCGCTGAGGCTAAGGGGGAGAACACTCTCATTGTACGGTTGGCTAGGAAGGATTGTACCCAGGCTATAGCTTCCCTTGAGAAATAGGCGGCATACGCTAGATGCTTGCATAAAACTGCATGGTCAACCAGGTCAAAGGCCGCCGATAGGAGGAGGTGGAGGAGCATAGCTGTTTTACCTTTATCCTTCAACTCGTCGATTTGTGTCTTAAGGTCAATTAAGGCCGTTTCAGTACCATGTTGTGGTCTGAATCCAGATTGGCGTGATCCTAGTAATTGGTTCGTCTCCAGGTAGTTTTGGATCTGGAGGTAGGCTACTCTGTCAATAATTTTAAGAAGGAACGGGACCGTGGTAATGGGCCTGTAGTTAGTGGGGATAGCTGGGTCGAGAGTCTGCTTTTTGAGGAGAAGCAACTTTGAGGTTAGAGGGCACAGTGCTTGTTCTAAAGGAGGCATTGATTAGCTTAGAGATGAAGGGTGCTAAATCTCTAGCTGCGTCTTTAATTACTTGCGCTGGGCAGCTGTCGCCCTGGCAGTTCGAAGGTTTCAGAGATAAGATAACCTTTTCAGTTTCCAGTATAGATATGTGGTTGAAGCTAAAAGGTTTGCAGCTACTTGGTATGTCTATGTCTTGGTATGTCTATCGGAGGGGGTGGTCTGAGCTTCTGTGGAGTTCAGGGTAGCCTTTTTCTTTGCAATTTTGGATTGTAGTTATTATTTTGTTTGCTAATGCATCCTGGATGCTAGCGCACCATTGTTTGTCCTTGGGGACATTATCCGTGGGAGCTATTGGGTTTTCCATTTCCCGGAGGATGGAGAATAGTTCTTTAGAATTAGAGTTGGCTTTGCTGATTCTCTCATTAAACATATTTTTTTTAGTTTGCATTATTTCTTTATTGTAATTGTTGGCAAAGTTAGTAAGTAGGGTTTTATTCTCTACTGATGGTGAGTGCCTCCAGATAGCTTGGAGTTTATGTTTTTGGATTCGTAGTTCTTTGAGGTGGGGGGTGAACCAAACATTAAGGTGTGCTTCTTGTTTACTTTTACATACTTTGATAGGGGCAATGATATCCATGGCTTTGGACATGGAGATGTTAAATGTGTCAACTAATGTATTAGGGTCAGAGTTGTTGGCACTAGCAGTGAGATCTGGTAGGAGGAGGGGGAGTAGTTTTTCAGCAGTGATTTCTTTTTTGCTTCTGGTTGGTATAGGTGGTGCTATTTCACGAGTAATTACTTTGGGGGTTCTATTATAGATGAGAAGCAGATGAGATGGTGGTCGGTCCAGGTTTGAGGTCAAATGTTAGAAATAGTGGTGGCGCAGTTCAGATTGGCTATCCAATCTAGTGTGTGTCCTTTTGAATGTGTTGAAGCTAGGACTTTTTGAGTGAGGCCATGTTCGACTAAGATTGATTGGATAGCTTGTGCTTGTTTGTCCTCAACATCGTTGAAACCCAGGTTAAAGTCACCTAGTAATAGGAGTTGGGTAGAGTCTTTGATGTTATTAGTGAGGAGGCTGGACAGGTCTTCCTCAAAATTCCCTAAAGGGCCTGGTGGTCTGTACACCAGGAAAATAGTTAGTGTGCTATTGTTAGAAATGGGTAATTTAGCTGAGAGAAGTTCACAAGATGTGATAGTTGGTGGTGGGGTGAGTCTTAGTGCTAGCTTGGTTTTGGCGATAATGGCCAGACCGCATCCTGTAGCGTTGGGTCGGTCGACTCTGATTAAATTGTAATTGTCTGGTATGGCCGTCATAAGTGCGGGACCAGCAGCATCATGGAGCCAGGTCTCGGAGATAGCTAGAAAGTCTAGGTTGTCCATGGTAAGTATGTCAGCAATTTCCGTATTGTGAGCAATGAGGGATCTCGCATTGATGAGTGCTCCTGATAGGGTGCGAGTTGTATTTCTTTTTCAAATGGGTTTTAGTTTGGGGTGTTTGGACCTCTTTTGATCATGAGGAGGGTAGTTCTGCATTTTTGGGGGTTTAGCAGCCACTGTGTCAGATGGGTTTGTGGTGGTTAGGGTAGGCGTGTGGGTTGATAGTCTTGTTCTGTTGTTTTTGAGATCGTAGAGTCGTGGCAGCCTAGCTCTAAGTCGCATATTTCTCTCCTGCAGGTTGCAGGGTGTAGAGATAGTGTCGGCCATTGTCATGAAGATTATTGGCGTAGCCCAGAGTAGGGAGTAGAGTGTGTATATAAAGTGGTTATTAGTGAGGTGCGTGTTAAGTTCTGTAGTCACTACTGCAATATATATGGAAGCCCTGTGTGAGTACTGATTATAATAACTAATGGGCAGCGAGGGGGCATCTAGATTTGACTATCCCCACAATAGCTAAAAATGCATATATGCCACAAAGGGGCACCTAGATTTGACAATCCACACAATGGCTAAAAATGCATATATGCCACAAAGGGGCACCTAGATTTGACAATCCACAAAATAGCTAAAAAATGCATACATGCCACAAGGGGGCACCTAGATTTGACAGGCCCTATAATGCCTTTATCAGCCTCGGCTGTGTGATGATACTAGTGCCGTTGGCCTACGAGGACAGTTGCATAGTATGAGGCGCTGCAGCCGTACATCAGATAGAGGGACTTTGGTTGAGGGTCCGTGTGTGCTCAGTTAGGCTCACGGTATCTCACAGTGCGGCAGTCTAATTCACAAGAGGCAGCAGGCTAGATTCGAAATTAGCAATAGGCAGTGCGGCAGTCTAATTCACAGGCAGCAGGCTAGATTCGAAATTAGTAATAGGCAGTGCGGCAGTCTAATTCACAAGAGGCAGCAGGCTAGATTCGAAATTAGCAATAGGCAGTGCAGCAGTCTAATTCACAAGAGGCAGCAGGCTAGATTCGAAATTAGCAATAGGCAGTGCGGCAGTCTAATTCACAAGAGGCAGCAGGCTAGATTCGAGATTAGCAATAGGCAGTAAGGGATGAGCAATGCAAGGATATAGATGGTTTAACCGGGTGAATCAAACGGCTATAGTAAGGGCTGCCTTAGGGGTGTAAATTCCCAAGAGTAACGAGATTGTGGGTGGTGTGCGGGAAGAGTCAAATGGGAACCAGGATTTTTCATTGTAACATTAGATGTCAAAGCTCTATATACTGTTGTTAGGCAGAAACCTGTGCAGTTCCCTCTGGGACCACTGCAAAAGATTTAAGACTACAGGTGGTTGGCAGTAAACCCAATTGGTAGCAGTCTGTACCACCCAGATTTCCCTGGTAGCTGTGGCTGAGCAGTCAGACTTCTCTCAAGAAGAGTTAGGCAGTATACAGAGTATTCACAATAGGTCAAAAGAACACAGTAGAACAAGCAAACAAAGACCAGAGCTTGGTGTAAAAGAGATATCATTATTTATTTAAAAAACACATCTAGTAAAACACACTGGCACTAATATCAAGCAGTTCAAAAACACGGTCACTAAAAGATATACACTCACTTCGACGATTAGTTAGACAAGTCTTAAGTAAAGCACCACTTTTTTTCAGACAGCGGTGAGCGCTTAACAAAGATGGCACTCTAAACAATCGCTTTAAAGGGGAGAGAAAGGCAGAGCAAAGATAGAAACAGATTCTAACACTTTCGGAAGAACACAGTAGGAGAAGAAGGCAGGTTAAAACCGTAAAGTCAAAGTTAACAAGGCCGGACCCACTTTAAGAGGCTCTGGTCGAAATGTGTCCAAGGTCACACGGTTCAAAGTGCCCAAAAGTCTTGCAATAAGTTCAGAAAGAGTTGGACCAAAATGAAAGGGACCAGTTAGATGGTCAAGGTGGCCAGCCCAGTCCAGAAGGTTAAGGGATTATTGTTACCTTGTAGCAATCTTTAGAAAGAGAGGCCTGGCAGACACAGTACCTTAAAATGGTGAGAACGCTCCAGCGGGGGCAGTTATTCCTGGCAGCGGGTGCAAGTAGGGGCTTTGTCCGTAGGAAGAGAGGATCTCGTCTGGGAGGAAAGCAGGAGTCCGTTGCACTGCCAGGGAAGAAACCAGCCGCAGAGTTCTCAATTAAAAGGAGCGGTCCTTTTATTCGCGGTCCAGTGGTAAGTGGCTATCCGGTTGCCGGGGTGCTTGGCACGGGCAATTCGACCACAAGACGTCCTGGGATGCGAGAAAGGAAGGTAAACTGGTTGTGCCCACCAGTCAGGGGAAGAAGACTCTCCAGCTGGGAGATCTCCTCTGTCGTTGGGAAGTGATGAGTCGGTTCAGTAGGGCTCCACCTGTGGTGTCTTCGTAGCAGGCCGGCTCAGCTTCTCCCTCGTCGGATTTTCAGGTCCTGTGGCGACTTCTGAAGTTCCAGTCCCAAAAGCCCTGCTTTTATGCAGCACACCCCCATTCACTCAGCCTAGCTGTCAATCAAACATGCTAAGTGGTGAGCTGGCCGGCTCACCACTTGGGCCAATCACACAAGAGTGCGACTTGAGTTACCAAGGTAACTCAGTCCAGGGTGCCTAAACCCCCTCCCAAACCCCCTGTGGTACCCAGACAGAGTGGCACCACTTTTGGAGGCTTCTGTGGAGAAGCCCGCCAAAAAGTGGAACAAAGGCTCGACCTTTGGTTTGGAGTTACAGAGGCGAACACAAACGCCATTTTAAAACCGAGTTCTGGCAGAAAATACCAACCGGTGAGTTAATATTAAATAAATAAACCGGCGGTATGTTAGAGGCTATGTTAAAAGGTATTAGCCTCGAACAATGGGAAAATCCCATAGAGATATATTCGCGGTTGAATATAAAAAGTAGTATCCACTGCCACCAGCCAAAACTCGACGAGGGAGGACGGGACAGTGCCCCCTCCAATAACAGTATATTGCACGGTCTCGGGCCAACCCACTTAAACTGCCAGTCTCTTAAATGCTGAGATATAGGACATTAGGTCCGTAGATCCTTGCTTGATGTCAAACATAGCTTCACCCGCCGAGAAGCCGATCTCCTGGCGTTCAAAAGACTGTCGTAACAGGTTAGTGAAGGCGTTATAATCTTGCAGGACCGGATTGTTGGACGTGACCAACGGAGTAGCCCATGCTAGGGCATTCCCAATCATGTTCGATATGAGAAATCCCACTCGAGTGCGGTCTGAGGCATATGTAGTTGGCCGGAATGTAAAATAGACCATGCAGGCATCCAAAAACTCCTTAACTTTCTTGGGTGCTCCATCAAATTTCCCAACCGCAAGAGAAAAAGGCGGTAGGTCGGACAGATGGGCATCTCTGGTGGTCACCATCTGTCGGAGCACTGCATTTTCCGCCTTCACTCCCTGCATCTCCAGGGAAAGGCTCTGTACTGCATTTATCAACTCCTGGACCTGCTCTGCTGTGGCCATAACTGGGCGTTGCAAACTGTCCATAGTGGGGCTCACCTGTGATTCAGTGTCTGATTCGCAGGAAGATATTTCAGCCTCAGCAGATGGCGTAGTCCGGTCCGGAGTCTTTTTTTTAGAGAACAGATACGGTCTGTTCCGGGAACTCGCCACAGTGGTTGTGTAAGAAGGCAGACAGCAACCAAGGCGGAGGATTCCCTGCACAGCCTGTTGAGGGGAAAAAGCCAGTGGCAGAAAAAAACCCTGAATTATTTGAATGTGCACAGGGCTGGATGGAAGTCCAAAGATCTTTCAGTTCCGGGAAGAATACAGTCACTGAGGCGCGCTAGAGTAAGCGCCACGAGGAAATAAGGACAAGGGGGTCCGCAGCAGGGGATCCGGTAAGTGCCAGGTAACAGGTCCAGCTTCAGTATCCGACAGAAGAAGGCCGGAAAACCAAGTTCTTTCATCCATCCAATAAAGGATAGGCTGCAGGTAGGGTGTAAGGGAAAACTGGAGAAGGACCAAAGAAACTAAAAACAGAAGCCGTGAAACTAGACGTGATGCAGCAAAGACAAGAATGAATAGAAACAGAGAAGCGGAACCATAAGTATAGAAAAAAGGGAAAGGCAGAATCCAGATGAACTCACCCAAACGTTTACGAGGAGAAAAAGAAAGTAGAATCAAAAAGAAACTCGGAGAGGAATGCGAAGTGAAAAAACCAGAGGCTAGAAGGAGCTGTGAAAATGGCAGGGTGAAAGTAAAGATGCCCCGGAGGAAAAGCAGTCCGAAAATGCTGAGAAAAGGAGGCGGAGTTACCAGAAAGTGAAAAGCCCGAGCGCAGACAGAGAAACGGAGGAAATAAACAGAAAGAAAAAAGATGCCGAGAGGAGTACCGCAAAAGGCGAAAAATAAGGCTCAGGAACAAGGACGCTATGGAAGAGAGAATTCCAGTCGGGAGGTAAATACACAGAGGGCACGGGAACCAAAGGCACCAGTGTAGCGAAGAACAGGAAACAGTTGCAACGCAAGGAGGGGACGTGGCTAACCTCAATATGAAGAGCACAGAACGTAACAGCTAGAACGCTGCACAGGGCGCCGTGAAGGGTGTATTAATGGCGCTTCCACTGTGTCCAACACTTCCATCTTCCTGTCCTCATGACAGTATGCCCCCTTCTAGGGGCACCTACCCCGGGTTTACCGGGATGAAGGGCATGAAACTGCCGTACACGCTGAAATACTGGTCACGGGTTCCCAGGAATCTTCAGCCTGAGAGTATCCTTTCCACCGGATCAAGTACTGAAGTCTGCCTCTGTAATACCTGGAGTCCAGGATCTTGTCTATTTCATAGACTTCTGGGTCAGGTTCCCTGCTCCTTATCTGGAACCTTTTCTTCCGGTGGTGAAGATCAGGGATAAATGACTTCAACAAGGAAGAGTGAAATACTGGGTGGATTCGGCTGAGTTGATGAGGAAGTTTTAGTCGAAAAGCCACTGGATTAATCCGAGCAGTGATAGAATATGGACCTAGATATTTGGGGGGCAATTTTGATGGATGGGTCCATCTGGGTAGGTACTTAGTAGAGAGCCAGACCTTATCTCCGACTTGCCAGTTAGGATCTTGGGTGCGGTGTAGGTCGGCCTGGTGTTTATATCGGGCTCGACTTTCTTGTAGATTACTTACAGCCGTCTTTTGGGTCTTGTGGATGTTTTCCAACAGAGAATCCACCATTGGTAGGTTTGAAGGTTGGATCTTATCCAGCGGAAAGGATCGGGGATGTTGCCCATAAATGCAGAAGAAGGGTGACATCTTGATGGCTGAGTGTACTGTATTATTATAAGAGAATTCGGCCAAGGGGAGGAGTGACACCCAGTCGTCTTGTTGATCATTGACAAAGCAACGGAGGTACTGCTCCATGGTGGCATTGAGTCGCTCTGTCTGTCCATTTGACTGGGGATGGTATCCAGAGGTGAGAGCTCTTTCAATCCCTAGTAGGTCACATAATGTCTTCCAGAATGTTGAAGTGAATTGTGAGCCTCGGTCAGATAGGATGGTAGTCGGAATACCATGGAGTTTAATTATGTCTCTGAGAAACACCTGCGCCATCTCCGGAGCCGAAGGTACTCCCTTCAGAGGGGTAAAATGGCCCATCTTGCTGAAGCTGTCAACAGTAACCATAATTGCAGTGTATCCTTGTGATAACGGAAGATCAGTTACAAAATCTGTGGAGACATGTGACCACGGAGTAGTTGGTAGTCTGGGTTGTAGTAGTAGCCCCGCCGGTTTGGAAAAGATTGTCTTACTTCTGGCACAGATAGGACAAGAACTAACAAATTGTTTGATGTCAGAGAGCATGGATGGCCACCAAAACATCAGTCGGATCAGGTCTGATGTGGCCGCGAAGTCTTTGTGACCTGCGATCCGAGAATTGTGACCCCAATGAAGGACTCGTTCTTGTAGTTTGGCATCGGGTACAAAGAGTCTTCCTTGATGGAACCACATTCCTTCTTTCTTGGTTAATTTGTTTCTTACACATCTGGGAAGAGGCTTGAGAGCCTCTACTGAGGCTTCTTTTACTTTCTGAAGAAACTTTGAAATTGAATGGACAAATCGGACTTCTGGGAACATTCCTTCTCCCTTAAAAGGTGGACTGGTGAAAGAAGAAGGACTCCTAGATAAGCAGTCTGCCAATATGTTCTTGCTACCCGGAAGGTAGGTAATGTAAAAATCATATTGAGCAAAGAAATAAGCCCATCGGGCTTGTCTGGAGTTCCTGCACTCCATTTGTTGTAATACCTTAAGATTGCTATGGTCTGTACGAATTTCAAATGGGTGTCTTGACCCTTGAAGCAGATGTCTCCATTCCGAGCATGCCTGTTTAATGGCCAGCAGCTCTTTCTCAATTACTGAGTAATTGTACTCACTGGGGTTTAGTGTGCGCGAGAGGTAGGCAATAGGGTGTTCCACCCCGTTATGCTCTTGTTTGAGTACTGCCCCCAAAGCCCCAGCTGAAGCGTCCGTTTCAACAATGAAGGGTTTTCTTTGATCAGGTTGTTTTAGAATGGGTGCGGAACAAAAGGCTTTCTTCAATCCTTGAAACGCTTGTTCCGCAGTGTGATTCCAACTGAAGGGAACGTCTTTTTTCAGAAGAGTAGTGATGGGGAGTACTTGTTCAGAGAAGTTGAGAATGAACCTTCTATAAAAGTTGGAGAGACCCAAGAAGGCTTGTACTTCTTTTACAGTGGAAGGAGTGGGCCATTCGAGAATAGCCGTGACCTTCTTCTGATCCATTTCAATGCCTTGTTCGGATAGGATAAATCCTAAATAGGGTACAGAAGACACAGCAATAAGACATTTTTCTGGTTTTGCAAGGAGTTGATGGCGCCTCAATCGCTTCATAACCTCGGTAAGATGTTCCTGATGTTGATGAGGATGACGAGAAAAAACCAAAATGTCGTCCAAGTAAACAATTACTGAAACAAACAATAAGTCACCAAATAGATGGTCCATAAACCTCTGGAAGGCTGCCGGGGCATTGACTAGACCAAACGGCATAACTCTGTATTCAAACAGTCCAAAAGGAGTACGGAAAGCCGTCTTCCACTCGTTCCCTTTCTTTACCCTTAAGAGGTGAAAGGCGCCTCTTAGGTCTAATTTACTAAACAGGCGTGCCCCTTCGACTGCTTCCAGTATGTCCTTGATCAAAGGCATTGGGTAGCGATCTCTCACAGTGATCTTGTGTAATATTTGTCACATAAATATTTTAACACGGCCAGAAAGTACACAGAAAACACCTACCTGACTCCTTTCCCGGCGTTTTATGGCGAAAATGAGGAAATACCTAGAAGACCCTCCACCGGCCGGAACAATAAAGATCAGGCCAGGGGTGAGCCCTCCAGGGAAAACCCCCGTAGGGGAAAAAACCCGGTGCCGAGAAGAGCTGCTGGGGTTCGAGGCGTCCAGATAGCTGCTCCCCGGGGAGGTTCCGGATGATCGGGATGTTACCTCTCAATGTAGTAAATGATCTTCGTGCAATCAGTAAGGACTACTGGAACTGGATAACAATATAAGAGGAGATTTAAGATTACCCACAACACATTCATAAACTGAGAAATGGAGTCTAAGAAAGAAGAAATGGCGGCTTACCCAAAACTAGCCAGAGATAAGCCTTGAGTGAGGAAAGGAGTGTCCCCCGATTTTAGACCCGGGATGTTAGAAGGAACTAACCAGAAAACTGTGAATAAAACAGAAATATATGAACCTGGTAGCAGGGGGAGTTGAACTGACTTCCTAAAGATATTCGTAAGGAATCTTACCCTCAGAATAAAATGGAAAGTAAGGCTCTGCTCCGAACGTGGGTCGGAGTATATAATCACGACAGATGAGATGAAGCTTTTGCCTGAAGGAAAACAAGGAATAAGTTACCGGAGGAGGTACAAGATCTCCCTCCACTATACAAAGAGAGAGCAGCGGGAAAGAATATGAAAAGACGTACCCGCTCAGTGAGCGTTGGTGGTTAAAGGAGGCGTCTCCGCCCTGAAGTGCCGGCAGAGGGATTCGGAAGCGGGGAAAGGATTCTTCTGCCGAAAGCTGGGAACACGTATAGGGACGAAAACCAGAACAAGGGTTAAAAGTGTCTATCAGGACGGAGGAGCTAAGAAGGTGATTCTAAGTATGGGAAAGAACAATCGTAGATAGTTAATGTTCGAACTCACGAAGCGTCTCTGAACTCTGTGGAGAGTAGCAACGCACTGAACTGTCGTCGCCGTCTCGTGATAAGCGTTGCGTGCGTAGAGGGGCGTGGCCCTGGAAAGGTTGGTCGCTGCTTGCAACACTAGACCGCTGCCTGCAGTACTGCAATTCGCCACGATACCGGAAGGAACTCGGTAAGGTACTGCCAGATCGTTGTGCCGTGTCCTAATCTCGACAGTGTTTATTACAGTATGCCCCCTCTTAAGGGTACCGCCCCCTGGTTTGTTAGGATGTTTCGAATGAAATAGACGCACAAGTTTGGGGGCATGAACTGCTTTCTCAGATTCCCAAGTTCGGTCTGAAGGGGAGTACCCTTTCCAATCCACCAGATACTGTAACTTCCCATGATGAAGTCTGGAGTCACAAATTCCTGATACCTCATATTCCGAACCCGAGTACCCTAATAAGGGGGGAGGACGTACCGAAATATTAGGATGAAAAGTACTTCTGAGATCTGGCTTTAATTGGGAGACATGGAACACCGGATGAATTCTGGACCAGGTCCTTGGGAGTTTTAATTTGAAGGCTACTGGGCCCCTTGTTGCCTCAACACGAAATGGACCCAGAAATCTCGGTGAAAGCTTTGAAGGCCGAAGATGTCTGGGGAGAAAACGAGAGGACAACCAAACCCAGTCACCGGCTTGGATAACCGGAGATGGGGTCCGGAGGCGATCAGCAAACTTCTTCACTCTTTCTTGAGAATCCGATAGGGCTTTTGAGGCCGCGAGATGACCATCATGAATCTGTCCCATCAGCTGTTCAACATCAGGAAACTTGACATCGGAGTGTTTGGTCTTGGGAAATGCGGTTGGATGGAATCCATATGAACAGAAAAATGGTGAGGTCTTAAGTGAGGAATGATAAGAATTATTATATGCGAATTCTGCTAGAGGTAATAACTCTGACCAATTATCGTGAGCAGCTGAGATATAGTTTCTTAGATAACCTTCCAAGGTCTGGTTGAGCCTTTCAGTCTGGCCGTTGGTTTGAGGATGATACCCCGAACTTAAAGCTTGTGTAATTCCTAAGATCTTACAAATCTGCTTCCAATATTTAGATGTGTATTGTGACCCCCGATCAGAGATGATGACTTCCGGTAATCCATGCCGGGAAAAGATTTTGCCAATGAACTTCCGGGCCATTTGAGCTGCGGACGGAAGTCCTTTAAGTGGCACGAAGTGTGCCATTTTAGTAAAGGAGTCAATGGTCACCATAATGGCCGAATGACCTCCTGAGGGAGGTAGATCGACCACAAAATCAGTGGAGATGATTTGCCATGGTCTTGTGGGTAATGGCATCTTTACTAAAGTCCCTACCGGATGTTGACGGGGACTCTTAGTCTGAAGACAGGTAGGACAAGAATCAACATACTGTTGAACATCCCTTCTTATCGTTGGCCACCAGAAATAACGGGATATCAATTCTCGGGTGGTAATCCGTCCTCGGTGACCCGAAGTCTTGGAATCATGGCACCACTTCAACACCTCCTTCCGTAGTACCTTGGTTGGTACGTAAACCTGAAGACCATGGAAATAACAACCCTCCTTTTTGGTCAGCGTTTGCTGGTGGGCTAAGGTAAGTTTCTTCAATACTGCCGGCCCGGATTGTTCTTCCAGACGTGATACAAAATCGAAGGGTTTGTTTACCTGCAACGTGGAGCAAGAGAAAATGGGTTCTGAACGGAAGAGGCTCGAGGGAGTAGGGTCCTTTCTAGACAAGGCATCCGCTTGCAAATTGTACTTCCCAGGAATGAATGAGAAGGAGATCCGGAAAGGGGAAAAGAAATGAGCCCATCGAGCCTGCCTGCTGTTGCATGTTTGAGCATATTGTAAAATACGCAGGTTGTGATGGTCTGTTCTAACTTCCACTGGAATGACGGCCCCTAATAATAGATGCCTCCATTCTTCGAACGCTCTTTTGATAGCCAACAGTTCCTTTTCCAAGACAGTATAATTCCATTCGGAAGGGGATAATGTTTTAGACAAATATGCAATGGGTCGTTCTTGACCCTGATCGTCTTGTTGTAGCAGGACGGCTCCTAGAGCATGTTGGGAGGCATCAGTCTCGACGATGAAACCCTGCTTTTGATTCGGAGTCTTCAGAATGGGAGCGGTGGTAAACCGATTCTTTAATTCCTCAAAAGAATCTTGGATAGATTCGGTCCAGACAAATTGAACCCCCTTCTTGAGTAAATTAGTCATGGGTTGTGTTAGAGAGGAGAAATTCGGGATAAATCGTCTGTAGAAATTAGAAAATCCCACGAATCTCTGGATATCCTTACAGTTTGTGGGTACTGGCCAATCCTTAACGGCTGAAACCTTCTCTGGGTCCATTGAAATACCTTGAGCCGACAAAATGTACCCCAGGTAAGTCACCTGTGATTGATGGAACATGCATTTCTCCATATTGCAGTGTAAATGGTTTTGGTGCAGTCTGCTAAGGACTTCCTGGACCTGAGATTTGTGTTCTGAAAGATTATCCGAGAAAACCAATATATCATCAAGATAGACGATAACGGAATGAAGTAGAAGGTCGGAGAAGAGATGGTCCATGAACCTCTGAAAGACTGCTGGAGCGTTAGAAAGACCAAAGGGCATCACCTGATATTGATAGTGACCAAATGGAGTCCTGAAAGCAGTCTTCCATTCGTCCCCTTGTCTAATTCTTATCAAATGATAAGCCCCTTTCAAATCGAGTTTGGTGTATATCTTGGCCCCTTGAACGGCTTCTAATATATCAGGAATTAGAGGCATAGGGTATTTGTCCGGAATGGTGATCTTGTTAAGGCCCCGATAGTCAATACAGGGTCTGAGCTCTGGACAATTTCTTTTTGGAATAAAGAACAATGATGCCGCCGCCGGGGATGTAGACTCGGTAATCAACCCGTTCTTTAAATGAGTGTGTAGATATTCTCGTAGTACTTCTTTCTCGGTGTTAGAGAGAATATACATTCTTCCAAAAGGGAGAGGTTGTGCTGGAACCAACTCAATGGCACAATCATCGCGACGATGTGGTGGTAATTGCATATATTCTGAGGTAGAAAAGACGTCAGCATAATTTTGGTAGTCCTTCGGTAAACCTGAAATGTAGCTGACAATTTTGGTCCTTGGACTCTCTAGAGCCGACAATGTAGGAGCTTCTTTGTTCTTCCCTGGATCTCCAATACAATGCCTCACACAAAACTCGGACCCTAAGAAAAGGGATCCAGCCGTCCAGTTAATAAAAGGGTTATGTTTTCTTAACCAAGGTATCCCTAATATGATGGGATAGTGGGCGGCACGGATTATATCCAAAGTTATGATTTCATGATGAGAGGATATTGACATGGACAAAGGATTCGTCTGGCTCATAATTGGGCCAGATATTAACGGACTCCCGTCTACACTTTCGACAGGAATAGCCTCGGGTTTTGCCGAACGAGGTATGTTTCTTTGTCTGGCCCATTGGTCGTCAATAAAATTGCCAGCGGCTCCACTGTCCACCAATGCTGATATCTCGGGAAGGAAATTTTCACCGATTCTTAAAGATATTTTTAGAACCAACATATAAGTCAGAGAAGAATCGGGACGAAGTGAACATTGCAAATTATATGAGGAACCTAAATCTAGAGAGGGTTCCCGAACCGTGGTTCCTCCTACGGCCGGGCGCTGGCGTTTCCCGACTTTCTAGGGGGAGCGATGGGACATTCTCGAACCACATGAGTATGGGCTCCACAATACATGCACAAGTTATTGGTTCTTCTCCGGGTACGCTCCTCTATTGACAAAGGACCTCGAGGGGTAGCGGTTCCTAATTGCATAGGTTCATCGGAACTTGATTTGTTTGTGACCGATGAGGGCTGAGAAGGAAACGGGCGCATGACTCTGCCTCTTCGTCTTTCATTGTTCCGTTCTCGGATTCTGTAATCCAACTGCATAACCAACGCCACTAGTTCTGCCAAGGATGATGGGCGAGGTACTCTGGACACTTCATCTTTTAGCTCCTCTGACAGACCTCTACGAAAAATAGTCACCTGAGCGTCGTCTGACCAGGTTGTCTCGCTAGCCATCTGTTTAAACCGGGTGACATAGGTTAGTATGTCTTGGTTCCCTTGTTTAATGTCTAGCAAGTGTTCCTGAGAGGCCACCCTAATCTCCTGCCTAGCGAACATGGTTCGGATGCTGTTACGGAATGCCGTATAGGAGTCAAGGATTTGATTATTGGACGTTACCAATGGGGTGGCCCAAGCTAGGGCTGGTCCGGACATTTGAGAGATCATATAACCAACTCTGTCCCTATCATTCTGAAAATAAGCATGTTTGAAAGCAAACTGTATAGTACAGGCATCAAGAAACTCTTTTACCCGATGAGGATTTCCATCAAACATTCCTCCTGGTAGAGCCCCGGGAGGAACCTCTGAACATTGAGGGATCCTCACACTTGTAGCCTGCTGAGCTGCCTGCTGTTGTGCAACCTGTTGCTGGGCAGCTTGTTGGGCTGCCTGTTGCTGATTCTGTAACAGCGCAGCGTTTTCCTGTTTAAGGGTCTGTACTTCTGAAGTTAAAGCCTGCACTGCAGCTATAAGCTGCTGGATTTGCTGATCCATCTTCCTCTAGGTGTTCCCCAGATACGCTCAAGCCGTGTCAAAATAATTCTCTTCGTCTAGGCGTTGCTAACTGTAATATTTGTCACATAAATATTTTAACACGGCCAGAAAGTACACAGAAAACACCTACCTGACTCCTTTCCCGGCGTTTTATGGCGAAAATGAGGAAATACCTAGAAGACCCTCCACCGGCCGGAACAATAAAGATCAGGCCAGGGGTGAGCCCTCCAGGGAAAACCCCCGTAGGGGAAAAAACCCGGTGCCGAGAAGAGCTGCTGGGGTTCGAGGCGTCCAGATAGCTGCTCCCCGGGGAGGTTCCGGATGATCGGGATGTTACCTCTCAATGTAGTAAATGATCTTCGTGCAATCAGTAAGGACTACTGGAACTGGATAACAATATAAGAGGAGATTTAAGATTACCCACAACACATTCATAAACTGAGAAATGGAGTCTAAGAAAGAAGAAATGGCGGCTTACCCAAAACTAGCCAGAGATAAGCCTTGAGTGAGGAAAGGAGTGTCCCCCGATTTTAGACCCGGGATGTTAGAAGGAACTAACCAGAAAACTGTGAATAAAACAGAAATATATGAACCTGGTAGCAGGGGGAGTTGAACTGACTTCCTAAAGATATTCGTAAGGAATCTTACCCTCGGAATAAAATGGAAAGTAAGGCTCTGCTCCGAACGTGGGTCGGAGTATATAATCACGACAGATGAGATGAAGCTTTTGCCTGAAGGAAAACAAGGAATAAGTTACCGGAGGAGGTACAAGATCTCCCTCCACTATACAAAGAGAGAGCAGCGGGAAAGAATATGAAAAGACGTACCCGCTCAGTGAGCGTTGGTGGTTAAAGGAGGCGTCTCCGCCCTGAAGTGCCGGCAGAGGGATTCGGAAGCGGGGAAAGGATTCTTCTGCCGAAAGCTGGGAACACGTATAGGGACGAAAACCAGAACAAGGGTTAAAAGTGTCTATCAGGACGGAGGAGCTAAGAAGGTGATTCTAAGTATGGGAAAGAACAATCGTAGATAGTTAATGTTCGAACTCACGAAGCGTCTCTGAACTCTGTGGAGAGTAGCAACGCACTGAACTGTCGTCGCCGTCTCGTGATAAGCGTTGCGTGCGTAGAGGGGCGTGGCCCTGGAAAGGTTGGTCGCTGCTTGCAACACTAGACCGCTGCCTGCAGTACTGCAATTCGCCACGATACCGGAAGGAACTCGGTAAGGTACTGCCAGATCGTTGTGCCGTGTCCTAATCTCGACAGTGTTTATTACATCTTGTTTAGTCCTCTATAATCGATGCAAGGACGCAGCTCGCTAGTATCCTTCTTGGCGATAAAAAACAAAGAAGCCCCGGCTGGGGATTTAGAAGGCCGGATCAATCCGTTTTGCAGGTTTTGATCTAAATAGGTTCTTAGGGCTTGCTTTTCGGGTATGGTCAAGGAGAACATGCGCCCAAAGGGGACCGAAGTCTCCGGAATCAGGTCAATGACACAGTCTTCAGGACGGTGTGGGGGTAGATCCTTAGGTAATCGGTCTTCAAATACGTCAGCATACTCCTGAAATACTGAATGGATATGATGGACCTGAAGAGGTTCAGAAGCCACAGAGGGGTACGAGACAGCAGCTCTTTCTGTTGGATTATGGAGACAACAATGTTGGACACAAAACTCAGAATCAAATTTTATGGTGTTGAGGGACCAGTTTATCGTTGGATTGTGTCGGCGTAGCCAAGGGATCCCTAGAATTACAGGAAAATGTGCTGCTCTTATAACATCAAATTCGAGGGTTTCCTTGTGATGTGAAATACATACTTGGATGTTGGTAGCTGCTTGCACAATGGGTCCAGAACTCAAGAGGCGTCCGTCCACTCCTTCCACCTTTTGTTTCTCCTCTTTATTCACTAGGCAGATGCCTTCTTGTGTGGCCCAGTTTACGTCGAGGAAATTACCAGCTGCTCCGCTGTCAATGAGGGCTAGGGCCTTCTTCTTAGGTTGATCCTTCCACTGCAGAGTGAGTTGTAAAACCATAAGATGTGGATCTTCTCCTGAAGTTTGAGCACAAGGTGAGTCTTCCACTACACCCCGGTAAGCGGCTCCTTCTAAAACCGGGGTCCGTCGTTTCCCCGACGCTGTGGGGGTACTTCTGGGCAATCCCTAAGAAGGTGGGCGTCTGATGCACAATACATGCAAAGGCCTCTTTCTTTTCTTCTGCTTCTTTCCACGGAGGAAAGGGGACCCCTGGCAGTGCTGATTTGCACTGGTTCTTCCCCTCCCCGGTGGGATGTTTGAGGTGTCGAGGATGGGGGTCCAGGAACTGGGAATATCTGGGATCGACCCTTCCTTTTCTCTGTCTTTCGTTCCATAATACGATAGTCTATTTGAAGAACCAGAGAGAATAATTCAGCTAGTGTAGCAGGTCTAGGAACCCTTGCCAACTCATCTTTTAGATCTTCATGTAGACCTCTTCTGAATGCAGTATATTGCACGGTCTCGGGCCAACCCACTTCAGCTGCCAGTCTCTTAAATGCTGAGATATAGGACATTAGGTCCGTAGATCCTTGCTTGATGTCAAACATAGCTTCACCCGCCGAGAAGCCGATCTCCTGGCGTTCAAAAGACTGTCGTAACAGGTTAGTGAAGGCGTTATAATCTTGCAGGACCGGATTGTTGGACGTGACCAACGGAGTAGCCCATGCTAGGGCATTCCCAATCATGTTCGATATGAGAAATCCCACTCGAGTGCGGTCTGAGGCATATGTAGTTGGCCGGAATGTAAAATAGACCATGCAGGCATCCAAAAACTCCTTAACTTTCTTGGGTGCTCCATCAAATTTCCCAACCGCAAGAGAAAAGGCGGTAGGTCGGACAGATGGGCATCTCTGGTGGTCACCATCTGTCGGAGCACTGCATTTTCCGCCTTCACTCCCTGCATCTCCAGGGAGAGGCTCTGTACTGCATTTATCAACTCCTGGACCTGCTCTGCGTTGGCCTTAACTGGGCGTTGCAAACTGTCAATAGTGGGGCTCACCTATGATTCGGTGTCTGATTCGCAGGAAGATATTTCAGCCTCAGCAGATGGCGTAGTCCGGTCCGGAGTCTTTTTTTTAGAGAAGAGATACGGTCTGTTCCGGGAACTCGCCACAGTGGTTGTGTAAGAAGGCAGACAGCAACCAAGGCGGAGGATTCCCTGCACAGCCTGTTGAGGGGAAAAAGCCAGTGGCAGAAAAAAACCCTGAATTATTTGAATGTGCACAGGGCTGGATGGAAGTCCAAAGATCTTTCAGTTCCAGGAAGAATACAGTCACTGAGGCGCGCTAGAGTAAGCGCCACGAGGAAATAAGGACAAGGGGGTCCGCAGCAGGGGATCCGGTAAGTGCCAGGTAACAGGTCCAGCTTCAGTATCCGACAGAAGAAGGCCGGAAAACCAAGTTCTTTCATCCATCCAATAAAGGATAGGCTGCAGGTAGGGTGTAAGGGAAAACTGGAGAAGGACCAAAGAAACTAAAAACAGAAGCCGTGAAACTAGACGTGATGCAGCAAAGACAAGAATTAATAGAAACAGAGAAGCGGACCATAAGTATAGAAAAAAGGGAAAGGCAGAATCCAGATGAACTCACCCAAACGTTTACGAGGAGAAAAAGAAAGTAGAATCAAAAGGAAACTCGGAGAGGAATGCGAAGTGAAAAAACCAGAGGCTAGAAGGAGCTGTGAAAATGGCAGGGTGAAAGTAAAGATGCCCCGGAGGAAAAGCAGTCCGAAAATGCCGAGAAAAGGAGGCGGAGTTACCAGAAAGTGAAAAGCCCGAGCGCAGGCAGAGAAACGGAGGAAATAAACAGAAAGAAAAAAGATCCCGAGAGTAGTACTGCAAAAGGCGGAAAAATAAGGCTCAGGAACAAGGACGCTATGGAAGAGAGAATTCCAGTCGGGAGGTAAATACACAGAGGGCACGGGAACCAAAGGCACCAGTGTAGCGAAGAACAGGAAACAGTTGCAACGCAAGGAGGGGGCGTGGCTAACCTCAATATGAAGAGCACAGAATGTAACAGCTAGAACGCTGCACAGGGCGCCGTGAAGGGTGTATTAATGGCGCTTCCACCGTGTCCAACACTTCCATCGTCCTGTCCTCATGACAGTAACACACATACAAAAACATATGAGACCCTATGGAGTAAAAGACCCCATAGCCCATGAAACACATTAACATTCAAAGGAACACCATAAATCATGTCCAAGAGTGGGAAAAAAAAGAGTCTCACTCTTGGCAGGAGAAAAAACAAACTCCAGAAATCCAGCAAAACTGCTGGGGGACTCACTAGGTTAGGAAATTCAGCCTAAACAGAGAATTCTCCCTAACAACTGTCATTGAGCACACGCAAGCGCTTGATGCAATTGACCATGCCTTTGCCCAAACCTCTGCATAATATTCTCACCTTGCTATGACTAAGGAACTTCTAGAAATTTTGCTAACAAATAGCATATTCCTCTTTGATGGAACATACTACAAGCAGAAGAAGGGCATAGCGATGGGGGCAACCTACGATTCCGCTATCGCCAACTTGTTTATGAGTTGATATGAACAAGTCCACGTCTTCAGCAATGGGGACTTCAGCCCACATATCTACAAGTGGTATAGATTAATTGATGACATTCTCTTGATTTGGTCTGGCACCACCGACCAACTCAATTCCTTCAAAGAATACCTCAATAACAACAGCTTTGGAATTGAGCTAATTGGGACCCAAAGTCAAAACGTTATAGATTTTCTCAACATCAGAATCTCAATTGACACCAACGGCATACAGACAAGGACCTGCAGAAAGCCGACAGAGGTTAACTCGATCTTGTTCTCCACAAGCCGCCACAAGAAAACTGTAATAGAGAATATTCCCAAGGGCGAATTAATTTGTGCCAAGAGGAATTGTAGCACAAATGAAACCTACCTTGAAGAATGCAGTCTCCTGAAAGAACGATTTCTGAGCAGAGGCTACAAACCAGCAAATATTAACTCTGCTATAACTAAAGCCAGTGGTACCCCGAGGGGAAGCATACTTCAACCTAAAAAGCAGAAACCAACGCTCAAAGAGGAACCTATCAGATTTGTAACTCAATACAATCAGGATAGCTACAAATACCAAAGAATCCTCAAAAAACATTGGCATATTCTCTCTATAGACAGGGATTTTCAGGATTGGATTTCGGATAAACCAAAATTGTCGTACTGCCGAGCACCCACTCTCAAGCTAATGCTCAGTTCCTCATTTATGGCACCACAAACACTAGCAACACACAACTGGCTGAATAAACAAATGAGTTGGTTTCCATAAATGTGGCACTTGTTCCATGTGCTCCCATGCACTCACCACAGAGCATGTCCAGTTCGGCACCACCTATAAGCGGAGTATCAAACAATTCATTAATTGCAGATCGAAATATGTTACCTATGTTATCATATGTGTGTGGACTTAAATACATTGGAAGTACTATCCGTGAGCTGAGGACAAGAATACAGGAACATATGAACACACTCTGAACAAAAGACGCCAGGTACCCATTGTCTATCCACTGGCAAGAAAAGCATCAAATGGATAATCAACAGCACATCAAATTTGTGGGCCTTGAAGTAGTCCGATGTGACTCTGGAGGCAGGAACAGAGAACTCAAACTGTGCCAGCATGAGGCCAGACTAATATGTAGAACCAGGAATGTGGAGCACGGTCTTAATACTGAGCATGAGTTTGATGTTTTTCTTTAACTAACTCTGTAACTGTTAAATAATACGAATGTATACACTGCTTTACTAATCAGGCTTGGCACCACGCCACTGACTCTGTCCGAAAACAGGTAGACATTAACCCACGCCGGGGTACATATTGGTCGTATACCACACCTCAAACTGTTCTCACGGAAATCAGTCCATGTAGCACTTCAAAGAATCAACATGCTACTGTATCTTCTCACAAGTTACAAGGGTTCTGTAGTGAGGGAACCGGCAAGCTGTATAATCCCTGTTTTTTTCCAATGATTTCATCGGACATGTCGGGTAACACTGCACTGCTGCACACGTGCACAGTCAATACCGAAAATGCTAAAGAAAAACACAAGAACTGAGTACTTCACTCAGTTCCTTGGAACAGCGCCGCCCACGCCCACCTTGATAGAGAATAGTTGCACATGTGAGCCACAATTGGTACACGCGCTGTTCACAGTATGCACACAAACTGGTCCCTTGAGCACGCAACTCATCCATAGCTGCATACTCTACGCTCATCAATCACCCACATACTGCACAAACGCAACGCGGTTGCCACCCATCCCCATCCCCATGTGTGCTCCATATTTCAATCTTCTTGGTTGGTCCTCACGTTGAATTCCAACTAACATGCAAGTCTCTGGCACTACACCATCCCTTTGAAAGTGTGGAATGTTAAATGCAAAGTCTCAAAATTCCAAATCACTGCCATGGCTCAAAAAGGGACACTGTCCTCCCAGCACGACCACACTATTTGACGTATACTTGTTAGCCCCACTGCACCGACCTACGACCTTACGCTACATGGTTGGTCCTCACAGTAGTAGCAACCAACAGACACGCATCTGGCAATACGCCTCTGTGTAGCAACTGTTGAATCCTACTTACACAGTCCAATGTCCATTTCACCACTTTGATGACTCACAGAGTGACTCAGTACTCTCATTACGACCTTAGCACAGGAGGCATACGCTCAAGCCAACACTTCACAGCACTCCTGAACTTACCAAACTGGGTGCGCATCCTCTTTTAACTTTGGGTTACCAGACCTTTACAATAAGTCATTAGGTTTACAACTCAACACCTTCTCATACTCAGTTTTCTTTCCTCAGAAGCACTACTCAGTGCACTGAACTACTCTGGGCAACACGCCCCACCAACGTTATGTCCAAGAAATATCACAGCTTGGTAAACTCAGCCCACACTTCTCTAATTAAATGACTCAATTGAACAGAGCCCATCAACTGACACTAACCGTAACGTATTTTCTTTTTCCTCTTTTCTTTCCTTGTTGTAATCGGTTTCTCTCTTTACTCTATGGATGATCATCTCATGTATGCAATTCATACAATGACCACATTAAACCCACAAAAATGTTCTATAACTTGATGATGTACTGATAATAATATGATTCCTGAAACTGTAAATCACTTATTTCACAACATGCACATGTCACAACATGCACATGGCACAAAACCACCCTGCACTTATCACCTCTTGGGATACAATTGGGTCCCATGATTTGCCACACTTGTGTTTGATATGACATCTTACCAATATGTAAACAACCTTTGTATGATGGATGACTACCACAGCCTTGATAAAGACCCCTGAGTGGTCGAAACACGTGTCGGCACCCACAGTGACAATAAAGACCTAATGGCACAATTCTAGAGCTAGTGGACTCCTATTTCAACAAATTGTGATCTAACAAATTATAAGAACTTTCAAAAATGCGTACAAACTGTGTACGAAGTGCCAATACCATGGAATGCAACACCCACTCTCCGATCCTTCGCCTGGGACACATGAGCACTGCCCTATGGGATTCCTACAACTTGCTGCTCCTACATAACACTCTGAATTAGAAATGTTCAGCGCGGTATCCATATGTTCCTGGTGCTCTCACCCTCTCTCTAACTCAATGAGAACACACCTATATTCTAGTTACCTGGATAGTGGGAAAAAAGGCCTAAGCTTCAAAGTACAGCAGTTAATGAAACGCACGCAGAATAATGTTTCTTCGACAGATCTCTAGCGTGCAGCTATGGATGTATTAAAGTGGTGTGCTATGTGTAGTAGAGAGCTGGCGTTAGCGGTGGGAGATTAATAAATATAATTTTAATGTTTTGGACTAGTGTGGAAGGTGGGGTAGTTTAATGGGGAATAGTGTTGGCTGTTGCCTACCTTCTCAGTTGCTGATGGTTGATGGCTGCTGGCTTCTTGCTTCCCCTGCTGACACTTGCACACATTTCCTGGAGCTGCTTCTTTAGGAGCTTCCCTTTGCCTTGGGGTCCTTAGCCGCACGGGCTGCTGGGCAGGAGGGCTGCCCACGTCGAGTGTAGATTAAAGAAGCAACAGAAACAATCAGGGCATGGGGGTCGGCGCTAGGGGTGTCACGGTATTAGTTTTATGGTGGTACGATAACCTTCTTGCCAAATGACGGTATATCATGGTTATCGCGGTATATCAGGTGGAGTTAACCAATCCTAACAAATATTTTCTAAAAGGTAATACATTGTCAGATTTATCATCACAAACAAAACCAGGCACCCAGGGCCAGAAGTGGGCTTTTCAACATACTTTCCACTGTAATGCCACCTCTTGCTTCCACCAAACACAAACACACGTGTGGAGAGGAGGAGGTGGGGAGGGGGGGCTGCTGCGACTGGTAAAGCAAACTGAATAGCTTTTCTTAAGTGGTCATTTAGGCTTTTAGCTCCCCACTGGCTACTGGTGAAGATGAACATGTTGCCATCTTTATAACCTGTATGCCACAGATCAATGGGGGATGATGGTAGTATACGCTTGTGCTCATACACACGCACGCTCTTTACGTTACAGCCTTTAGTTTACTTGCGGGCCAAAAGGTGTTCAGTAATCACAGACATCTTACCCTTTGGTATGGCGGCAGGGAATAACCACAGGGATGAGTGAATTTCCCAGTGTGACTTATATGTAAATTCAATGATAGAACCAGGGAAATCCCCCCATTGTCATATGTTTAGCAAACATTATCCATTATAAATATATAAACCCCAATGCCGCCAACCCAAAGTAAACCCCTTTTCCTTCTTGGCACTGTATTTATTCTTCCTATTGCTAACATACTGATTTTGTGTCTGGTCAGACACGTGTGCTTTATGGAATGGCATTAAAAACTGCTCCAACTGAAACTACTTGGCAGATGGCACATCCAACAGTGCAAGACCAAGACTGCGCAGCAATTGGTTACTGCAGCCTTTCCAAATCAGATTGAAAACCACAGTTAACGGTATAAACGGTATACCGGTATAAACAATGTGACGGTTATTATTGTTCAATTAAGTGGTTCACGGTATCTTTAACGGTATACTGTTATACCGTTACATCCCTAGTCGGCGCGGGAGGCGGGTTGGGACCAGGAGCAGGAAGAGGGAGTCTGGAGAAGGTGCGAGGGTCGTGCTGGGCACCAAATTGATATGATGAGGCCAAAAAGGCTCAGGGGGGAACCAGGGCCACAACACTTACCTGCTGCCTGGAAGCTAAATGCTTATGCACACAGAAGCTCCACCACAAGGGCCAGTAGCATCCGAGCTCCTTAAAGACCTGAACAGCCCTCTATCCTCACAGGAGCACCGCCATTGGCTGGAGACAAGAGGTGGTCAAAGTTGAATGTGTGGTCAGAATTTCACTCCTGAGCCCCACAGTAAATAATGATGGAATCCATTGAGCGGCATGAACTTGGAAGCTCTTTTGCCTCTCACAGTTCTCTTCAGGGGCCCCGGGACAGCAGCAACAGCGTGAGAAGGGATTGTGTCTAGGAGGTGAAGACCATTTATGACCCCCCACCACTCGACCTACCTGCAAAACCTGAAAATCTTGCATGCCACTTCCTGGAGTGTCAAGACACCATTTTCCCCACAGTGTGTACGGGGAATGCGGTGGCACCACCCAAGCACCTAAACGGGCTGTCCCCTAATTGAGTCCCATGATGCTCCTCAAGAGGTTAGCAAGTTGGCTATTTTATATTTAAAATCTATAATTGTTTCATATCATTTTTATTGTACAGTAGAGCAAAGCAAATCTTATACTGCTCCCTCCCCCATGGGAAGGAAATAACATCACTCGGCCATGTGCATTCTGTTGCAACCAGCACAGGAAATGGGCCAGAACAAGATGATGGAGCAGCGCTTTCGCAAGTCAAGTCTTGCCGGAGCGCTGCCCTGTCTCCAGACCGAGGGGCTTGCACAGGACACCCACAGATCTTTTATCACACGTACGTGCAACCCACGCTTTAACAAGCAGGCTGCTTTCAAAAGACTGTTTCTGTCTTCTGAAACAAGTGCTAGTTGAAGTGATTGTGCGTGTGATAACTAAGCTTCAGAACAGGATATTGATAATGATATTGATATTTTATTTCTATCGCGCTCGTACACAAGTGTTTCAGAGTAAGGCAAGGGAGGGGAACAGTGGAGAACAAAACAGCGATCTTACTAGGCCCAGTGACATTGAGAACGTGCAAGTGCATGGGGAGGGGAAAAGTGCATGGAAGGGGGAAAAGTGGAAAGTGCGAAGCAGAGGAGAAACAGATAAATAATAATAAATAAATAATAAGATGCCAACAAGCAGCCAGCAATTTGCAAGTGCTAGGTTTAAGGCAGCATACAGGGTAGGTCACTCCTAGTCCACTTCTAGTCCAGAACGGGATACTCCTGAAGCAGAGTTATCACATGCATGAGCAACCCACGTTTCAGCAAGCAGATACTTTCAGTAGTCAGTACAGGAAACTGAAAACAGAAATAGCCAAAGCCTCACATGCCTATTGCATCTGTCCAAATTGATATATATGTACTGCAATGTATAGACATTTTTTCTTTTGGTGAGTACTGTGACCAATCAAAACTGCAGAGCCTAACTTCCATTATTCGCTCAAAAGGGTTTCTTACAGAATTATTATAAGACATATTTCAAATTTAAAATTGTGGACATTCTTATGTTCCCATAATGTGCTTTGCTTTTTTTGCATATCACCAGGATTCGGATTTATGAAGAGACAATGTATTGTGTTACCTGGCCTTCGGCCGCACACCCTCCTCCGCACAGCCCTGCCCCTCCAAGGATGAGCAGGTTCCCCCTGTAAATTGTTTCCATTTCCTGCACTGGTTGCAACAAATAATTTGACATCCGTTGGCTTGCTTGTGAATCATATTCTGTGCATCTAAAACGTATCACCACTACATTTGTGCTACCCTTGCCCCCTTAAAGAGCAGACCGTTATTGCAGGTAACAATATCCCTTGAAGAAGCAGTGAGAAGCCATTGCTCGCCAGATCCGCGCCATCAGTAGTCAGCTGCCTAACTGCCATTAAATCTATGTTTCTATTTCGAAATACATAAAACCATAGGTGGTTCTGGCTTGTTATATATGGATTTAAACCAGACTAGAACCTGTTTCTACCAATAGAGGCCTGTTAAATATATTGAAAAGCTCACGTTTTTCCGTTATATAAATATTCAGTTTTGCGTTATGGGTTCAGAACAGAGCACCATTTTGTTATGATGGCGCCTCTTTCTTAATGTTCTTCTATGAGTGCACGCCTTATATTACTTTTTTAAGACTCCCTTTTGTCATTGAATGCACCTCGTGGCCAAGTCTTGCCAGCAGTTTGCTTGAGAGTTGGCACTTGAGAGCATAATAAATAAAACCAAATGCCATTCAGCAGATGTGTTTCACTTCCTGCGTCATTTAGGAGTGCAGCCAGTGGCCCTGGACAGCACAAAGGAAATGGCGACTCTTTAAAAAAGGTGCGTTTCCCACTTGGAAGGAGTGCGAATGCATGCTTGTTATCCTTATTTAGTTTAACGCCCAACTGTTTTGAGAACTTTATTGGGGCAGGCGAGGTGCAAATGAGCGCGGGGAATGTTCTCACAGTCAACTGTAATTAATCGTGGGTCACACGGTTGCTGATTAACCTCCCGGTCGGGGGACAGAGTGGTTACAATACGTGTGAACAGCAATAGACTTTTTTTCTCGGCGACCTGCGAACTAGGCCACCTCTGACGCGAGGAATGGGGTTTCGGCACAGTTTTGTACTGAAAGAAACGTACTCAAACGCGTCAGCTGTGGAGCTACACAGGAAAGCGGCAACGAAACAAATGTAGCCCATTTTGTCCATTATTTGTTTGTTCCGCAGCTTGGTCGGCGATTGATGTTTGTGTTACTTTTTTACTGTGGGGTATTTTTCTCCCGCCAGATCAATTAGTAATTATATGCATTACGCTCAAATCCTACTGACATCGCCAAGGACAGACCACTTTGTAATCACTCACGTCTCACTGGAGCATTAATACACTGACAGGTACTGGTATCATTCTACTGTATACCTACTGATGTTATGCTGTTCCGCATGCGGTGATATACTAATGCCCATTTGCTAGTGACTGGTGATTTTTTTAAATGCAGGGGCGTAAATATATGTCAGAGTTATGCCACAGGGACCGAGCGTAGCGAGGGACCCCGCACCAATAAAGCTGTGTTCGTGGGGGTTCTCACCCTGGGATTTAAAAAAAAAATAATGGGTTGAAATTGTGCTTTTAGAGCACACTTTTTAGAAAAATTGGGTACAAAGCCAAACAGTGTACAATCAGGTTTGAAGGGTTACTCGTGAAAAAATCCAATAGATGCAAGTCACAAACAGCGCACAGGAGCATTTCTCCAACACATTTTCATGATACCTTTTTGCACTATTTGTGCCACTATACACATTTTTCACACTGGCTGTGGCCAAACATTTCCATGCTGACTGCACCGTTATACCTTAGTATTCCCATGTAAGAACTCTTGTTTGCTTTGTGCATGGTGCCAGTAATGATACTATAAGAAAACATGTCCATGTTTGTTCTGCCAATATATGGCAGTATCCCCACGTAAGAACATACTCCAATTGGCTTTACCATTAAAAATGCATGCCAAAGTATGAAAACATGTCAAAACTGGCGGTACTAAAATGTCAGTCGAGCTACACTAGAACACTCCTCATGCTTGTTGTATCAAAGATGCCCAATACAAAATGTCATACCGCAGTAAGAAATGGCTAGACTGGCTGCTTTGAAATGCCAGTCTAGCTACATATTAACACTTATCATGCTTGATTTATCAAAGAGGCCCAATATAAAATGTCATACCACAATAAGAAATTATATGATATGGCATTTGTAACATGTCTGTACACAAGTGTTTCAAGGCGCGATGAGGCAAGGAAGGGGGAACAGAGGGAGGACAGCAACATCAATCTTACTAGACCAAGTGACCTTGTGATCGCGCAAGTGCAGGGGAGGGGAAAAGTGCCAGTGGAAAGGGGAGGGGGCAGTGCTGTACATGGGATCAAAACAATAACAAGACGTGCTGCCTCCATGTGGCAGGTGCAAGGGTAAGTGCAAACAGCAGGTGTCCAAAAATGCAGGTAGGGGGACTGTAGGGTTACAGATACAGACCCAAGTGCAAGGGTTGCTGGGAGGCACTGCGGGTGTGGAACTGGGCGGGCAGGGAGCTGGGCCCGAAATCAGAGGGTAGCCAGGTGACCAGTGTAGTATCAGACAGGAAATCAGCAGGGGAGATGAAGAGAGAAGGTAGCAGCAAAGATGTAGGTCTTGAGATGCTTCTGGCTGCATTTAAATGCAAGTCTAGCTACATAATAACACTTATAATGCTTACTTTATCAACCATGCCCAGTACAAAATGCCATGCCTGCTCCATGGTACTCCAGCGCCTTGCACTCAGACATAATCACATTAATGATGAATGTGATTGTGTGATTGCGAGGTGCTGGAGGGCCCAGGGGGAAGATGCATGTGAGGAGCTGGGGTCCCATGGTAGAGCAATGGCATTTTTTATTGGGCATAGATGCCATGGAAAAACTGCCATGCCCGCCCCGTGAGGCCCGAGCGCATCAAGGTGCTGGGGGCCCAGTCATGGTATTTTATACTGGGCATCTATCAGATGCCCATTAATAAATGGCATTCCTTCCCTCATTGCCCTCCAGCACCTCACATGCACAAATAATCAATTGTGTGTACATGCGAGGCACTGTGGGGCTTAGGGGTCAGGCTTGACATTGCATGTGAGGCACTAGGAATCCCAGCAGACTGGGCTGGCATTCTTTACTGGGCATACCCATGAAGAAATGCCATGCCTGCGTCCTGGTCCCCAGTGCCTCACACACATATGATGAATGTGGTTGTTTGTATGCGAGGCACTGGGGGGCACTGGGGTCAGGCATGTTTTTTTACTGTTGATCTATCATAGATGCCCAGTAAAAAAATGACACGCCTGTCCCCTGGGTCCCGAGTTCCTCACACATGCACACAATCAGCGTGGTTATGTGTGTATGCCAGGCACTGGGAGTCCAGGGGGTGGGGATGGTATTTTTTACTGGACATCTATCATAAACGTCCTGTAAAAAAATACCATCCCTGCCCCCCGGGCCCCACAGCGCCAAACACATGCACACAATCAGTGTGATTATGTGTGTATGCGAGGTGATGGGGTGCCCAGTGGGCAGGCATGGTATTTTTGACTACACATCAATGCTAGATGTCCAGTAAAAAAAATGCCATCCCTGTCCACTGGGCCCCTTAGCGCCAAACACACACACACAATCAATGTGATTATTTGTGCATGCAATGCGCTGGGGAGCCAGGGGCGCAGGTATGGTATTTTTTACTAGACATCTATCATAGATGTCCAGTAAAAAAATACTATCCTTATCCCCTGGGCCCCCACTGCACCTCGGATGGAGAGAGGAGTTTGGCTTGTGGAGAGGGGAATTGTGCAACAAAGGTATTTTTAAAATGCCTTGGTTGTACAAACCTCCGGCCCCCACTTGCCAAAATCAGCTCGGACCAGCACACACAAACACACACACTTACAACATACACAGTTCGGTACCCTGATCCGAAAGGTGTACCCAGTCACGATGAAAGTTCTCATAGCCTCTCACTAGTCAGTTAGCCACAATCCGCAGGTGCCCTTGGCAGGCTGCCGACTGAGCAAGTGTTTTTTTTTTTTCCTCGCTGAAATGTTCAGGGGCAAGCCAAGTCCGGGAATCCTCACCTCGTTCTCGGCATGATCTGAGACCATGTGATCAGAGCCCTCGGGCAAAACACGCCAATCCAAGAGAAGAAAGACAACATGGATTCCCTCACCTCTCACCTTCCCAAGGGCACCAAGTCATTGCCCCCAAAGTGTAAAATCCCAAAATTCAGGTCCGGCAAACCAACGTTCTGCGGTTTGCTTAGATATGATTTCGCAGTACTGGCGGATCCGCATATGCCCTACCCCAATCCAATGTACTTCAACGCCTGGGCACTTCAGCAACCTGGGATGTTCCCTCACCAATCGCTCCATCCTCTTGATGAACGAATGACCCACCATCCAAACCACACTTCCGGACGACATCTTCTGAATTGCAACACAGAAAAGAGAGAATGCATTAAAATTTCATCCACACCGCTTTATACCAAACATCCCCCACGGCGCAATTCCCAAGGCCCCGCGGCCACCCCTTTAGCAAGTCAAATGCGGTCTGATATAATCTTTCAACGCGTTGGATTTCCATTGCCCAATTCTCATTATGTGCTTCTTCTCTAGACCCGACCAAGCTGCAGTGGTCGCCCTGCTGATCCTGAAAGAGTGCGGGCAAACCCTAAGCCCCCAAGACCGGCCGCCTCAATGGCCTTCTCGAATACCCTCCTAAATTAGAACCGTGATAGCTCCTACCCGTTCTGTTGTCAGAAGATCAGGCCTGCCTCACTTCCCCTGAGAGCAATGAAATCGCCCATGGCCCTTACAGGACATATCAGTTCATTGTCGTGCATTGACAGAGAAATCCGGGCCCCCCTCCCCTCCTGGTCTGTCCTTGATCTCTTCACCCACAGGTGCACCTTGGTCCCATCTACAATGAACACATCAGAAAAGGCTAGCTCCCCCCGGTGTCTTGTGTGAAAGGCCCCACTAGTTCCCCAATCCTGAATGCCCCAAAAAATGTGGTAGCAAACCCTTCCCTAAATATCATGACCTCGTACCCATCTCTGCAGGGTCCCCACAGGACCCGGACCAACACCTCCACCTTCTGTGGGTCAAGCAAATGTCTGGAGTCTTTCCTCAATACCTCCCTTCTTTTCTTTCCCGCTAAAGCCTTTCTGACAGCAAAGTCCACTGATGGACTGTTTGCCCCCTGTAACCCTCTGAAAAAAATGCACGGCCGCCACCTTCCCACACGCCGTCCCTCCAGACAAACCTGGCTATACAGATAACCCCGAAACCTTATTAGCGAATTCATATGAAATAGTTCTCCCAAACCCTGCGGCCCACAGAACTCCCTGTATTCCGTGAATTACTTCTTGTATGCTGCCATCGTCTTCTTGGACACAGAGCCTGTGATCAACGGGGCCAGAGGCACCAAGCCTCCACAGTGCCTCTGGAAATGTGGTCATCTTGTCCTCTGCCTGAGGCAGCCAGCGCTGAAATTCCTGCATCTTAAAACGAGATAAAGTTTCAGTCGCATTGTTAAGTGTCTCGCCTGAAATTGCATATTACCACAAAGGCATAACAAAACCACCTGCTGTAGGAGCCTCAAGACCATTGGGCATGTAACCCTCTGGTTATTGATTGCCAACATCATAGACATGCTGTCAGACCAAAATGCCACATTCCGTCCCCCCAACCCATCTGCCCACACCGTCCAGGCCACCACTATTGGGAACAACTCCAGGAAGTTGTCATTGTGAGTGAGTCTGCTAATGAACCTTTCGGGGGGGGCAGCCTTGGGCGCACCATCTGTTCCCAAAAATTGCCCCAAAACCCACACTGTCTTCCGCGTCTGTGTACAGCTCTATCTGGTCTTTAGAATGAACTTCCACGGGCCAAACCTGTACCTCATTAAAGTCTGCCAAAAAGGAATCCCATATCCTGAGGTCCTCCTTCACCAACTTGAGCAATCTAGTCTGATGGTGTTTCTCCGTCATCTCGGACATTGCCCCCGCTATCACCTGCGAGAAAGGTCGGCCCATCGTGATGATCCTGAAAACGAAATTCAGCTATCCCACCAAGCTCTGCAGCTGTCCCAAGGTTACCTTCTTTGCCCGCAAGCACCTAGGCACAGCATCCCTGAACTCCTGTATCTTTCCCCTGCGTAGACAGCCCACTCCCCCTACTGAGTCAATCTCGATTCCGAGGAAGGAGAGCTTGGTCACCGGCCCTCCGTCTTGTCCTCTGCTAATGGCACCCCTAGTCTCTCGGGCAACCTCTGAAATGCGTGAAGCGCCTCCTCACATTATTCCGTGCCCGGCCTGCCCATGAACAAAAATGTGTCCAAGTAGTGCATCACACTGGCCCCTTAATGTCCTAAATGTCGCAAAGTAGCTGCATGATGTAGAGCACCCCATGGGCATACATTTATCAAAGTGGAAACTGCCCCTGCCTGAAACCCCATCAACCATTAGTCATCGGGGTGTACTGGAATGAACCTGAAGGCCGACTCAATATCAGATTTTGCTAGCAGGGGGCACATTTTCCCAGTACGCACAGTTGCCCTAGTGCCTTGTTAAAGGATGCGTACTTTACAGACCACACTTTCTCGTCTATTGCATCGTAGACCGAAAAAACCCTTTAGAAAAAATAGATCATGAATTGATCAGAACTTGCCTTCCTCTTTTTGGGTACTATGCCCAAAGGGGAGCAAACAAATGACGGGAACGGTGGGTGCTTGAAATCGCCCCCCTCCCACTCTCCCTAACCATCTTCTCCATCAATACCCCTGATTGGCTTAGGGCAGACATCTGGTTCTTGGTGATCGGGGTGTTGACCGGCCCCTGAAAAGAAATGCAAAAACCAAAGGAAAATCCTTGCACCAGTATCCTTGCGTCCTCCACACTAGGATACTCGTTTGCCCATGTCTGTAGGATGTCTCTCCGCACTGACGTGGGCAGGTCTAAGTCATTCGGTGGAGTCCCTGCCACCCTATTTGTGTTCCTTGTCCTTAGCCCATTTGATACACTTAGACTCTGGGTGTCCCGATACCCCACAGAACATGCACACGTGCTTGAATTTAAAAAATGGCATTGTACATGTCTTTGTGTTAAAATCCCAGCAGTCCCCTTCTTGTCCCCTGTTTGGCTGCTAGACCGAAAGAACTGCCCCACTTTTGGGGACCATCCCCTGTGTTTTCCTCACTTACTGGACGCACCATTGTGCAGCTATAAAAAAATAGTCCTAGGCGCCCCTCTGCGAGAACGAACACAGCTAAATGACCTGTTCTTTGGGAAGGTACCCACTCGAGAGTCTGTAGGCACACTTTAGCTCACTGTACCTTTCACAGAAGGGAAATATCCATTTGCATATCAGTCTTTGTCTTTGTAGGAGCAGGGTGGCAGAGTGCCATGGGAAGCATCCAGCCTCCGGGAGGAGCGGCCGTCAGAGCTGCTTGATCCGGACGGCAGGGAGGTGAGGAGCAGAGCCAGAAAACAGGAGCGTGGTACGAGGGGAGGAAGAAGCAGCAATGCATCCTGTGAAGCCAAGAGCCTCGCGGGGTCAGGCGGGGAGACGCAGCGGGCCTAAAAGGATGAAAGGCTGCAATCATGGTTCCTGCGCATGCAGTCATAATGAAGTGAAGCCCTGAAAGAGCAAAGGCAAGGTGTGTGGCAGCGGCACGGCCTATAAAAGGGGAAACAGCAGCACTCAGAACGACCGGGGAGCCCTGGGCCCCGAGACTGGCGTACAACCTGTAAAGAGTACTTACCAATGCAGGGCACCTCGGGGGTAAGGTGGAGCCAGGGGCCAGAAGAAAACAGAGGGGAGGAGAAAGGCCACATCAAGGCCCTGGGGAAATGTAAGCAACAGGAGGTGAGCAGTGAGATACTCCAGGGTGTGGAGGCCCAGGACGCATCAGAGGAGGACCCCCAGGGCATGCAGAAGAAGACTCCCTCGCAGGGGAGGGCGGCGGCGGGAGTCACCAGGGAGAGCCGCACATGAATTAGAAAAGCAGATCATAACCAGCAAGCAGGAGAGGAGAGCAATTCAAAGTTGAGTAAAGGCCCAGTGAGATAAACTGAGGAAGCTGGGACTAGTGGACACAGGCGCACGAAAGAATGGAATAGGGGAAGGTCGATCGGACCGAAAAAGAAGAATACCATGCCAGGAGAGCGGGAACAAGAGGGACACCCTAAGGGACATACACAAACAAAGCTTCCCTTTGGAAACCTGGCGGGACAGTGACAGGGATATGGCACTCACCAAAGAGGACCTGCTTACAGCACTAGCCAAGTTCAAGGGGGAGCTCACAGATACAGTCAAGACAGAAGAAGCTAGCATAAGGGAAGAACTATCACAGGCCATCACGAAAAACGGAGAGACATTGACTCCCTAGGTGAGCGACTAATGAAGATAGAGGAGCACCTGATGGAGCTAGATACAAAGGGGCCCTAGTGGGCACAACAGACAAAGGAGGCCAAGGAGAGGATGAAGGCCCTGGAGGAGAAATGCGAGGACCTAGAAAATAGGTCACAAAGAGACAATATCCGGATTAAGGACCTGGGGGAGGGAGTGGAGGGCTCCGACATGGAAGCCTGCATTCGGGAACTGTTCGAGGACCTACTAGAGAACCTTGTAGAGGGGGAACAGGCCCAAAATATGGGGATAGAACGAGCACACAGAGTGGGCAGCCAGATGGTGGACCCAGGTGCGAGACCCCGGGACATATTAGTGAAAATACACAACTATAAGCACAAAGCACGGCTCATGGGGGCGGCCAGGATGAAGGGGAAAATCTGAGTTGAGGTGCTGTGAAATACAGATATATGATGATCTGTCCCAAACCACACTGGCAAGGAGATGCTTGTTTAAACTGCTCACGGAGGAATTGAACAAGAGGAAGATGAGATATAGATGGTTCTTACAGTTACAAGTTGGGGAGGTATAACCAGTACTGAGGGTGGCTGGGTACAGCGAGACAAAGGCTCAGTCGGTCAGAAAAATCAGGGGGTGCCAGGGCATTCGTGTGTAAACACTAGCAAGAAGGAATGTATAGGTTAAACCCATGGAATATAAAGGGACTGAAGAGCCCAAATAAGAGGGTCACAATCCTGCGGAAAATTGACAAAGAGTGGGCAGGAATAGTCTGCCTACAGGAGACGCACTTGATGAAGGGAGAAAAAGGGTCGCCTACGAAGCAGGAACTACCCACTACAATACCATGCAGCCGCGGAAACCAACGGGCAAGGGTGGCAATCCTGTTCCATAAATCATTACGAATAGAAGGGACTATACATGCCACTAGGTGTCACCATTGACACAATTGAAATCATTCCAGTTTTCTCAAGATTATTCTAACACACCAACAAGGGCACAGCAATTGATTGTATCTGTGATCTGGCACCGGAACTGGAGCTTTTGAAAATATATTTATATCCGTGGTTCTGTGATTTAAGCACTAACTCCCACTATAACGACACCAACCTGGCTGCATATTTATTTCAATTGCATGCTAAAACTGAAGCCGATGCTGAGTGGTTTATGTGACTCAACCACTAACAACATTGTTCTACTCAAGCCAACTTTTGTTGATAAGTGTGCTTCCTCGGCTCTTTCAGATGATTCCCTTGGCGGTCCCAGGGAGGCTGATGAAGGACATTCAGGAGTGCATTATGGGGTTTATCTGGGGGGGAGAAGCCGAGGATAGGGAGGAAAATCTTATTCAGGAACAAGACCCAGGGAGGAGTGGGCTTCCCTAATATAATTAAATACTACCAGGAGGCGCAACTGAGAGCTATGGCAGAGTGGGGGAGGACGGAGAATCAAAAACACAGGGTGTGCATGGAGCAGGCAGTGGCAGGAGAACATCTATGGAAAGTGTTGTGATTGAGAAAGGAGGACAGGCCAGAGGGGCTAATGGGAAACCCAATCACAAGGAACACCCTAAAGATTTGGGAGCACTTAAATAAGAGGTTTAGACTGGCTCCGTGGCTGTCACCAGAGATGCCAATTTTTGGAAACACCGCCTTCCCACCAGGAATGGACTACAACAGGTTCAAATGATGGGTGGAGGGAGGTATAATGGAGATTGGAGACGTGTATGAAGGAACCCAATTCAGGTCATTTGAAAGCTGCAGCAGAGAGCTGGGCCTAAGAAAGGGGGATCTTTTTGCTTACCAACAACTACGACACTGGGCGGGAGCCCCCGCAATGGTGGAAGAGGCCACAAGGGAGCAGACAGAGTGGGAAAAGCTAATGTCCACTACAGAGAGCAACAGGGGACTGATCTCAGCGTTCTATAGGATCTTGTCATGTGTGGAAGGAGGTGCTGAGGGGCAAATGGGAGAAGATACAGGGAAAGGCGCTCACAGATGAGGAATGGGACAAAGCCCTGAAGGGCTGGCATACCTCATACACTTCGGTACAGCACAGTGAACTACAATACAAGCTGTTGCATCACTGGAACTACACCCCGGAGAGACTCCATAAAATGTACACCTCAAGGTCAGCAGTGTGTTGGAGGGGATGTTCGGGAAGGGGGAACCATGGAGCATATCTGGTGGGGATGCCCGCAGCTCAAACATTTCTGGCAGGAGGTTAAATCAAAGGTGTTTGGAATAATGGGAGTAGATATGGAGCTGGATGGAGTGTTGGACTTTGCTTGAGGGGTAACAAAGATTGGGTGGGAGTGCTGTAAGGCTATGGGCAAACGTAATGATGTCCGCAAAGCGGTGCATAGTGAATCAATGGAAACAGAAGGAGCCGCCATCTATTATACAATGGTACTATGCAATATGGGACACAGTGGATGTGGAGAAGATGACAGCGACAATACGGGGGTCTTTGAGGAAATTTAGCAAAGTTTGGTCACCCTTCATAACCTACGCAATCAAGGACATCACACACCTATACATCCTGAAGAGACTGAGGGCGCTGGGGATCTTAGAGGAGGAAGATGACTGAGCCGCAAATAACAGGACATAAGGGGCTGTCTTCAGAAACTGGTTAGGGGGGGTGGGTGGGGGAAGAGGGGGTGTTGCAGTTGCTACAGTATGTAACGTTGATTAAAAAGTGATATGCGAAAGACTACGAAATACAAAGATAATTATGTTTGTGAACAATGTTGAGCAAATAAAGGGTTGGTTAAAATAAAGGGTGTCCAATATGAGGTGCAACAAAGAACAGTTCTACTGTATGCACAAATTTGTATGAACCTAGGACATTTAGGATATTGGTGATGTATCATGCACTAGCTTTTATGATGGTAACCATCAAATATCCTTAATGAGACTTGTAGGATGTGCTAGGGCTACCTTTGATTTCAAAGGTAGCCCTAGCACACATCTCCATACTGAGCTAAGGAAATGATGGATGTGATAACTGTGCAGATCTGTTCATTATGTTTACCAAATGGAGATGCATATGTGCTTTAGGATTTGTATGACTGTTTTATGGATGTTAACCAAAATAAACTTGACCTTGATTGACTGATAAATGCACATATTTTAGTTTAATACCATTCTGTGTTAAAAATGCTGAGGACCACCAATGAATTGCATACCGTATACTGCCAGACTCCACCTTTCTGACCTCCTCAACATGTTTTCTGGAGCTAGAATGTGACTAAAAGTAAGAATTGCTTTTTCATTGGCTTGAATTAAACACCACTGCACTGTTCTTACTTGAGGATGCACCTCTTGATTTGTGAACCCTGCTTTCATTGCTATTATTTATGTTCACAGAGTATTGTCACAGTCACTTTTGAAGTCCCTGGAAGCATAATTGAAGAGCATCTTAATATGTTTATTCAGGTACATTTATTGTTCGTACCTATACATTGTTCATGCTTGGAAATGTTTGATTTGTTTGTTGTTTCTGGCATCACTGCTTACTCAGAGTGATAGTTTATTTATCAAAAACACCACTGCACTGTTCTCTCGTTTGCGTCTTTACTTTGTGCTGATGTTTCATTTGCTTAGAGTTAGTTCTGCTGTTTCACTTCGGTAACTCTGGTGCAAGGTCTCCTTTTGCTGATGATTTGCAAGTCATTTAGAGGAAACCCCACACCTACTAACAATTATTTGTCACCACCCATATCCTGGTAGTATCTAAGAGGTGGCAAAGACAAGTTTGCACCTTTATCATACATTGGTGCAAACCAGCAGCAGAGACGTTGCCCCGAAGGTTGTGTGTGACGCAGATCCACGCAGGGGACTTGGGGCCTCATTGCATATCTGGTGGTATGCCCCTGGTAAATCCGGCGGGATACCACCAGACGCTAATACCGTTACCACCACTTGGTCTGCCAGAATTACCAGCAGATTACAAGTGACGGTAAGTGCTGGAATTCCATGGGGGGGGGAAGGGGGTTTATTTATTTCATTTGTATAGCGCACAAACAGCCAGGAGGCATTGTGGCGCTGTTACAGGTACATGTCATTTACGATGCATACACTCAAATTGGTAGCATTAGGTTACAAATACAATATATATGGTTGTGCTGGAGCCTTCAGGATTACGGCGGTGGTTAGCGATTAGGAGAACAACTGCGTTGTGAGTGATTTTCTGAATACCAAGTAAGATATTTCTGCTCTGAGTGCGGGGGAAAGGGCGTTCCATTGTTTGGCTGCTAGGTAGAGGGAGCTTGCGCCACCTGCTTTGGTGCGTTTAACCTTGGGTAGGACTAGGCGGTCAGTGTATGATGTTCTGGTGATTCTTGTTGAGTGTGATTTGACTAGTTTCTTAGAGAGATACGGGGCGGCTGTGGCGGATAGGCACTTGTAGGTGATAGAGAGGGTTTTGTAGGTGATGCGAGGTTTGATGGGAAGCCAGTGTGCCTGCTTTCTCGCTTCTGAGATGTGCATTCTTCTTGGGATGTTCAGGGCTGCTTGTAGGTGTTATTTTGAATTGTTTGGAGTTTCTTGATGTTGCTGCAGGAGGTGCCTGCAAAGATGACATTGCAATAGTCCAGCTTTGAGCCAATGATCGCTCGGGTCACCATTAAACAGCTGTTTCTGGATAGGAAGGGTCTGGCAGCATTTAGGACTTTGGTTGAGTAGGCTGATGACGAGGTGATGGCATTCACTTGGCAGGACATGGTTAGGGAGTCATCGAGATGCACCCCTAGGGTTTTGACCGAAGTTGAGACAGGAATGGAAATGTTGTCAATCTGGAATGTAGAGTAAAGTTTGGAGAGATTATTTAGGGCTTTAGGGGGTTCGACTAGTAAGATTTCCGTTTTGTCGCTGTTTAGACAAAAGTGGGTCTCTGCCATCCATGACTGAATCAGCAAATAAATATTGTTTAGGGTGTTTGAATCCTCTGCATAATTACCTGGGAGAGGGATCATAATTTGGGTGTCGTCAGCATAGTTAATATAGGCTATGCCACGAGAGTACAAGATGTCAAAGAGGGGCATGGTGAAGATGTTGTAGACGGTGGGGGAGATACATGACCCTTGTTTTACGCCACAGGGAATTGCTGGTATTGCCAGCACTGGTAATACAGGTGCCCGTAATACTGGCATTTTCTGGTGGTAGGGTGCCGAAATTACTGGCACACTGATAACAGGGTTCGAAAATCAGGGGAGATGAGAGCTATTTGGCTCCTGCTTATAGCCTAGAAGAGCCTGGTTAGATTAAAACCAATAGCTACAAGGAGTCACTTTAGGCTCCTCTGATTAACTGATGCCAAACAAACACATCTACATTGATTTAACTCTGCTTAAACTATAAATAAACATTAGCACACATGTATACAACATTTAATGCATGATCGGTCGGTCATAAATAAAGCTGGTGGTCCTCTGCCTCTTTGGCTGGGGGTTGCCAGTGGTGCCAGATGGAGATGTGCCCGACATGGCAACCCCAGAGGCAGGAGTGGGTGGGCAATGGGGTCCTGGGGCTGTGCTGTGGAGCGATGGTATCCCAGTCGGGAGTCTTCTGTTCCAGCAGGGGTGGACACAGCAACTGGACCCCTGCAGATGGCTGATGTGCAGGCACCAAATAGCAGGGCACGTGGGCAGCAGACAGGCAGCAGCAGATGGCAGGTGGGAGCGTGCTCGGGGCTCTGGGGGGCAGGAAAATGGCCTTCAGGGCAGGAGCGTGGTCTTCCGTGTGTGTACGCGTGGCCAGCTTGATACGGAGTGATTTGGCATGTGAAAAAATTGCACGTCAGCGAGTAATTCGAGGAAAGGCCCTTAGCGCGTAAGCGGGTCAGCACACGTACGCGATTTCATTGGACCAAAGGCCCTTAGCGCGTAAGCGCGTCTGTGATGTATCGCGCATGGGCGTTGCCCTTTCGCGTGTAAAACTTCACGCGAACCCCAGGAATTACACGTACCCCACTCGCACAGGGCCCTTTCACGTGTAAAACTTCACGCGAACCCCAGGAATAAACGTACCCCACTCGCATAGGGCCCTTTCGCGTGTAAAACTTCACGCGAACCCCAGGAATACACGTACCCCACTCGCACAGGGCCCTTTCGCGTGTAAAACTTCACGCGAACCCCAGGAATACACGCACCCCACTCGCACAGGGCCCTTTCGCGTGTAAAACTTCACGCAAACCCCAGGAATACACGTACCCCACTCGCACAGGGCGCTTTCGCGTGTAAAACTTCACGCGCACCCCAGGAATATTTGCCCTGTGCGAGTGGGGTACGTGTATCCCTGCGGTGCGTGGGAAGTTTCACACGCGATTTTGCTGTCAGAGTGGTGTACTGAATTTCGGGGGTGCGCGGGGAGTCCTACACATGAATTGTCAGTGTGGGTCCTCCCAGGTTTTCCCTCTACACCCCCCACGGCCCCTGTAGGCAGCCCACACCACAGGGGACTACCCTGCACCCCTGGTCATGTCCCTCAGGCAGCCCATCTACCATGGACATGCCCCCCAGCCAAGCCACATGTCAGCTTGCACTACTGATCACACACTCATGTCCCTTTGCACCCCCACCCCCCAGGAGCACCTGCCAGCAGGCCCCCACTCATGTCCCTGCACCCCCACCCCCCAGCAGACAGGGGCCCCTGCCAGCAGGCCCCCACTCATGTCCCCCTGCACCCCCACCCCCCAGCAGTCAGGGGCACCTGCCAGCAGGCCCCCACTCATGCCCCCTGCACCCCCACCCCCCAGCAGTCAGGGGCACCTGCCAGCAGGCCCCCACTCATGTCCCCCTGCACCCCCACCCCCAGCAGTCAGGGGCACCTGCCAGCAGGCCCCCACTCATGTCCCCCTGCACCCCCACCCCTAGCAGTCAGGGGCACCTGCCAGCAGGCCCCCACTCATGTCCCCCTGCACCCTCACTCCCCAGCAGTCAGGGGCACCTGCCAGCAGGCCCCCACTCATGTCCCCCTGCACCCCTGCACCCCCAGCAGTCAGGGGCACCTGCCAGCAGGCCTCCACTCATGTCCCACTCATGTCTCCCTGCACCCCCACCCCCAGCAGTCAGGGGCACCTGCCAGCAGGCCCCCACTCATGTCCCACTCATGTCCCCCCCTACACGAAATAAAGATGTACAGTCATGGCCCACTTCTACACCAAAAAATACCACATCACGCCACCCCATTCTTGAGACGCAATGATTTCCCAATCCACCCCACACTGACATGCCTATCTTGACACAAACCAAAACTCAACTATGTACATCAACACATGTCCATCACAGACATACACTGGTTGGCATTGCTTGTGTAAACCCACAATTTCAAATGCATCAACCCAATGAGCAAATCCCACACATGGAACTAAAATATGAAAATGTATTATGTACATCAATAAATAAATGAAATGAAAGCATACCAAAATATCAAACATGAAATGAAAAGCATGTGAAAAAGATGAGTGAATGAAAATGATAAGCAATGCAAAAAAATGTGAAAGAAAAACAGTCCAAACTCTCCCTCCACCAACGCAAATCCAAAAAAAGGTAAAAAAAAAGATATCCATTGTTTCATGTTCATAATGATAAATAAAAATGCGAAATCAGTCCATAGTCCAACTATTTACAATACATTGTCCTGAGAAAAAAAACCATTACTCCATGTCCATAATGAAAAAAAAATCCAAATGAATCCATGATGTAACTATATACAATCCATTGTCCAAAATAAAAATCCATTAATCCATGTGCAAAAATCCCAAAAATAAATCAATCCATTGTCCAACGATGTAAAGGGTCCATAAGCCCAACTAAACAAATAAAACCTACCTAAGAAACTACCTAAAAATATAACTATATACAAATGTGTGTGGCATTGTCCATTGACCACAAATAAAAGGAAAACGAAAAGGAAACCTAACTCTAAAAACTATTTACAATGTCAGCGGGCTAGTCCGACGGCTCACTTTTGGATGTCCCGGGCCAGGGCATCATCATACTCCTGCTCAATGTCCTGGAGGCGGTCCTCTTCCATGGCCCCGAGGGTTCGCAGGGACGACGTGTTCTCCTCCAACTCCCTGCGAATTGCCTCGAGGCACTCGGCCCGCCTCAGGGCCCTCCGCATGGAGTTCTCTGCCCTGACCATCGTGAGCCGTGCCTCTTCTGCCCGCTGCCGCTCCGCATCTATAGCATGGCCTAACCGCTGCCACATGGAAGACACTTCCAGTCCTTGGTCCTCCTGCCCTCTGGCCGATGCCTGCCCCTCCGATGACGAAGGCCCCGAGCCATCATGGCTCCCACCTTGCTGCTGCTGCTGCTGTGCCTCTGCCTGTGCCCTGGCTCTTGCTGCCTGCACATCCTCTTCCGGCTGGGGTGCAGTTGTTGGTGTGGCCACCCCTGCTGGACGTCCGACTCCCGACTGTGGCAGGGATGTGTCCTCCACCAGCCTGGCCGCAGGGTCAGAGGCAGCTCCACAGGGTACCCAGGTGATACATGGGTGGGAAGATGGCATGGAGTACGACTGGCGCATAGGGGGTTCAGTTGAGGAGGGGGTCAGAACAAGGTCCAGCAAACGGAGGAATCCGGCCCTGGTGAGCTGTCCCAGTAGGTCAACGCGGTCAACGAGCCATTCGAGATGACGTGCAGTCTCCTCATGAAAAGACTGCAGGTCACCTTGCATGGCCCGTTGACGCAACGCCACCCCACCCAGGACAGGCTCAACCCGGTCCCGGATAGCCACGTCCGCAGGGAGAGGAAGGCCAGTTGTTGTAAGTGGATCCCCTCCCTGAAAACGGGTTTGGACGTAGACATCCCATCAGGATCAGGGAAAGGATTACACACAGGCACCTCTGCGGTGGCCTGTGCTGCCTCCTCTCCCTGCCCCTGCACTGCACCACTAGCAACAGTGGAATCCCCACCTCCAGACCCTGTGTCTGTCCCTTGCACGGCCTCCTCCTCCACCAAAACCCCCACCAACCTGGATGACTCTGTGCCATCTTCCACAGCTGCCCCTTCTGCTGCCGAGGAGTCCTATTCCGACCTCTGCCTCTTGGACCTTCCCTCGGCAGCTGCGGCCTGGGACGCGGCACCGGACTCCTCACTCCCCGACAAGATGACAACCTGGGAGGGGAGCCGGGCCTTACGTCTCCGGCTGGCTGGATGATCCCTGCCGCTGTGCTCCACAGCACCCTCTCCGCCCTCTTCTTCAGTTGGCGCTGCAGACAGGGAGAGATAAAACACAGGCATCAGGGCACTGTACAATGGACTGATACACACATGACAGTTGCACATGAGTGGCATTGTTTAACTACAGACACGGCATCACACTCCACGACACACGTCATTTTAACTCGCACACATAAACATTTCAACAGCAATATTCCACCAGGCAGCACCATCCATACACATATAACAGCATGAACAGCCAAAGGTGAACCTGACATCACATGAAACACAAGGAGTGCACTAGACATGCACACACGCCACCACACTTATATGGATGACTACATCTCCTCCAACTGTTGCAGTGATGAGATCGCCATATATGTCACATCTGCCATTCATCCTTCTACATATCAGTGTCACGTGCATCCATGTTGCATCACAGTTGCACACTTGTCAGATACACATACATGCACATGTACACAGTGCAGATACATGCATTATGAACCACCATCCATGCCACAACCATGCCAATGTACATACACAGAAATTCAAACATGTGTGCTCCCACACCTGCATTTGCCCAGCATGCTTACCAACACATACACCATCAATGTGTGGCAGCCTCACACCCATGTTCATACACATCCCTACATGGCCCTACATAAACACATGTGCAACCTGCACACTACTGGCACACCACGACACGCACAGCGTACTATCAACATGCATGTACACTTAGCGCTCGACTCCAGACGGGTCTGCCTCTCAAGGATCTGGATGTAGAGCGCTGGGCATATGCGTTCCAGGACCCTCATTTGATGGTTCGACAGCTGGCCCCGGCGCCCCTTGGCATCCGCTGCCTTAGCGAGGCGCCGGGCCTTGTTGAGGGTCCTGGACCTGAAGTCTTCACAGCGCTTCTTGACATGATGTAAGTCGCGGACTGCCACCCCCTCCGCATTGATGGCAGTCACGATGTCCATCCAGATCCTGGTCCGTCCTTCATTGTCGGCGCGCAAACTTCCAAAGAGGGCATCATAGTGCCCCAGGACTTGCTCCACCAGGACACCAACTTCGGTGGCAGTGAAGCTGGTGGCCCTCTGCCTCTATGGCTGGGGGTTGCCAGTGCTGCCAGATGGTGTTGTGCTGGACATGGCAACCCCTGAGGCAGGAGTGGGTGGGCAACTGGGTCCTGGGGCTGGGCTGTGGAGCAGTGGAATGCCAGTCAGGAGTCTTCGGTTCCAGCAGGGGTGGTCACAGCAACTACACCCCTGGCTGACGTGCAGGCAGCAAATGGCAGGGCACGTGGGCAGCAGTCAGGCAGCAGCAGATGCCAGGTGGGAGCGTGCTCAGGGCTCTGGGGGGCAGTAATTCGGCCGTCTGGGCAGGAGCGTGGTCTTCAGTGTGTTTTTGCGTGGTCTTCAGTGTGTTTTCGCGTGGCCAGCTTGATACGGAGTGATTTGGCACGTGAAAAAATTGCACGTCAGCTTGTAATTCGAGGAAAGAGCCTTAGCGCGTAAACGCGTCAGCACACGCACGCAATTTCATTGGACCAAAGGCCCTTAGCGCGTAAGTTACATTACGCGCACAACCGTTTCCCTCATAGCACGTGATGACAGAGCACACCTGGAAAAACTGCACGTCTGAGTGTCATCGCGTGTAATTGGAGGAAAGGGCCTGCGTACACGTGTATCTGACGTGCACGTGCGGGCCAGTTTAAAAGCTACGTGTAGGACGCCATTTCCTTGTACGTGCTTTTCGTGGAGAGCGAGTGGGTGAAATCTGTACTTCTTGTCAGTTCACACGCGATTACTTCACAGCGTTTGTAGTTCGTACTCCCTGTTACCTCTGACAGCTCTTTTCTGATTTTTGTTGGGCCTGTTTCCTCAAATAGAGTTCACTTCTCCTTTTATCCTGTCTCCTCAGACAGCGTACAATTCTTCTTTTTCACGTTCTTTTTCCAGGCAGACGGTGTGTTCCGCACATACTTAGCAACTGTGCTTGCCCCGTGTGTCGCGTTCCGCTTCAGAGGTCATTGTAGGCTAGGTGTGTTACGTGTATGCTTATTTTTGTGTTTCTGGGTGCCACAGCGTAGTGCGGGTTCATTTTGTCACGCACATGGTCTACGAGGGGTTGCGTGCACGTTAATTTTTGATTTTGGTCTGCCTGTGCATTGCGTGACCCGTCATCTTCCCCCATGGGTCACAGACAGCCTTGTTAGAGCACTAGGGTAATAATTCCATCTAGTATCCTACCCCTTTGACCCCCAATTGCCCAGGACAGTAGTTTACTGCAACTCCCATACGTATAACAACATCAGTGCCATGGTTGGGAGGCGACCAAGCGGTAAGGGAGGCAAAGGTGGGTGTGGTGGGCGCGGTAGGGGACGTGACCGGGATTTGCAGGGTGCCCCTATACCCCCATGTGTGGAGGAACAATCAGGGACACCCATGCCCCCCGCCATGGTTGAGGGAAACGTGGCTGACACCATCCCAGCTCAGCCCCTGTTGGACCAGCCCATTGTGGCACCTGACCTGGCACAGGATGACTCCCAGGCTGACTTCCAGGTCAGCAAGTCTAGGCCACGTGTGGGGGTGCAAGTTGTTGTCACCAAGCCACGTGGATCTGGGGCAGCTATGTCATCTGCTGCCCCAAGTATGCAGGGTGGGGAGGCTGCAGGGGCAGCTGCAGCTCCATCCGCCCCAGCTCTGACTCTCCCAGCCAGGACAGTGTCAGTCCAGGTCCATCAAACTGACGTTCCCCCTGCCAACATTACCCTGCAACCAATGCCTGCATCAAGACCTATGGTCATTGTGCATTCCCACACTCCTACTACCCAGTCCACCGGTGATTCTGCCCCTACTGACCAGAGCGGCGTAAGCCACTCTGGCTCCGCTCCACCATTAAAGAAGAGGAAGAAGGGTGCTCTGGCATGACAGGCTGAGACCCCAGACATGGCTACACACTCCGGCACGTCAAGGAAGCCTTGCTTTAATGACGCAGAACTTGATGCACTTGTGTCCTATGTGTCGGCACATAGCCGTGAAATGTTGGTGACTGCAGGGTGCAAGACCACACCTGGTCAACGTAGGGCACACTGGCAGATCATCGCCGACCGGATAAGTGCCCTTGGATTTGTGAGGCGCACAGCTGATGATTGCTACAAGCGGTGGAATGACCTGAAACGCAGAGCAAAGAACAAGCTGGCCTCAAATCATGCCGCTACTCTGGTGACTGGCGGTGGATCTCCACAAGAGGACAACAAACTCACTGAACATGAGTCTGTTGCTGGGGCCTTCGTCACAGAGGAACAGATCCAAGGTGTGGGAGAACTACCTGATTATGATGCATTGTCCGGTGAGTGCCCATGCATGTGTGTGTAATGCATGTGTATGTTGTTTGGGTGACGGGTTCTGATTGAGTGCCAGGTGAGGGTGTGTGTGCCTGAGTGGTATGGGTCACCCATGTGCTTCATCCAAAACATTCAGCGGCCTTGGATTTGGGTGTGACAGTATCCCTTCTGCCCATAGTAGTAATGTAGCGCAACATTACGGCAGTTGCCCTTGAAGTGGCATCTTGCAACAACATTGTTTGTATTTTTCAGTGTTCGTTCTGGCTGATTGTTTCAATTCTCCCACTTTTGCTACGCATTCCTCAGCCCTATTATCACATTTGTGACATGCTTCTGTCATTGATGAACCCCAAATTGGCCCACATGTGTTACCTTGTTAGGTGAATGATTTGACCATTCAGGCTGATTGAGTATTGGCCTGATCACATGAAATTTTGGGGCCTGTTTGAATGTGGAACATGATAGTTGTTTCCTGTCATGTTGAAGTGCACAACCATTGATGTGTACATCGGCCTGCAATCACTGTATTTATGTACACTGGATGTGTTGCAGTGTGTGGCACATGCATATTTTGTCACACTATGTAGCATTTTTCATCTCATCATGTCCATCTCACATGGATGGCTGACAGTACTCATTCACTGACATATGTATTTACTTGTGGAATGTACCATGGCTATGGTACATGCCATCTCTGTGATGGCATGTGTCATGTATGTGCATTGGACATGCCACTCACAGGCCAATGTGTGATGGCAGTGCTACCCAGCATGCAGCAGATGTGTTGCTCTTCCATCTTGGTGTCATCAGTGTCTGCCTTTTGCCTCCCCTTCCACCTCAGTGACAGTGCATGCATGGGAGGGTTATAGTCATGTGGAACATGTGTAAATCATGTACTGGTTCTGTAGCTTGTCAGGCCTATTTGTGTGCTATGGTGCTAATGCCTGTTTCCATTTTTTGTCTTTCATGTTTTTGCAGGGGATGACGCACTTGATGCTGTTGAGGTTGAGGAGATGGTGCAGACCCAGGAGGAATCTCAGGCACGACCCGGCAACAGTGGGGGACGTGGTGTGGTGGCGGGTGAGAACCCAATCTTGCTGCAGACCATTCTGTCCAGGGGTGTCTCTGGGTGCACCTCCCCAGACCTCTATTCAGGTGCTGATTCGGATGATGAGACCTATGTGCCGTCGCAGGTAAGTGTTTCTGGCAGGGATTCTGTTCTGTCCAACCCACCTGCACCAGGGGTAGAACCCTCTATGGGGATGTCAGTGTTGGTAAGTCCACCTTTGGCGGTTACAGATGCAGGGTCACACTCCACAACATCTGATCCTGTTCCTGGGCCAGCAGATCAGAGGGGGAATGCAGTCTTGCAGCCTCAGGCAGTGCCAGCACAGCAAGGCAGAGATCGCCTTGCCCCAAACAGGTGTGGTGCCCGCCGACGCGGTGGCCGTATGCCACCAGGCAATACCGTATGGGAACAATCCATGTACGGTATGGCAACCCAACAGGCAGCATCAGTTGAGATGATGGCTCAAGCAATGGAGAGGGTGGCCACTTCCATTGTCCCCCCTAAAAGGCAGATGGAGCAACTACAGCAGGCAACAGACTCCATTTGCCAATCACACAGGGAAGACATGTTGGCGTCCAACAGGGAACTTCGGGCGGCACTGGAGACTCTACGCCAATTGATATCAATAGAGTCCCAGGGCCACAGGGAAGCCCTGAGGGTAGAACTCCATCACCTCAGGGAGACTCTTGTTGACCTTGAGGCTTCCACTAACTTGAGGACAGAACAGCAGCTGGAGCGGCTCACACGTTCGCTCTCAGCTGAGATGCAGGCAACTTGGGAGGAGATCTGGGCATCACGTCAGATGCTGCATGGGGATCTCCACACTAATAATCCTCAGAACGAGACCTTCCACACCCGCATGCTTGCTGCCATGGGGGACCATACCAGGGCTTTGCGTGGGCTGCCTCCCATAGCACCACCACATCCTGTGGCAGCAGCAGAGGATGATGAGAGCGACAGCAGCAGTTCTCTCACATTGACATAGCCGTGCAGGCCATGAGCCCATGGAGGTGTTTTTTTTCCCAACATCCACACAGGTGGCTGTTGGTGCGCACCCTGTCCTCGGACCTCCTGGGTGGCCTCCCCTCCACCTGCCCCCACATGGCCATTTTTGATTTTTGATTTTATTTTTACAGTGTGTTGCCTTGTGTGGCTCCCGTGGGCATTCATTGTATTCCGGCTGGATACATGCAGGCGTGTCCTGAGTTTGGGTTAGATGCTTGGGTTTGTGAGACACACACCCCTCCTGCTTCCCGTTTCCATGGGCTTGCAAAGGGTGTGCCCAAGTGACAGTGAATTACACAGTGACGTTGGACTCCCATGAGCTGTGTGGGCAGTCTGTAGTCAATACTGTGTATACATTCCTAGTGGATATTGTTGTATTGTACACTGCATGGTGTATTGATATGTGCTTGTGCATCCATGTCTTCCTCCTAATTTGCAGGTTCATTCCTCATGTCTTCACAAGGCCGTCTACTTTGGAGATGGAGTTCATGTTGTAAGCAGTGCACTTACACATTTGCATGGCAGCAACACTGTACAGTTGGAAGGGGTCGATGTTATGGCATAATCAGGTTGTAAGACTACCACTACTTTAATTTAGTACTGTCATGTTTTTGCTATGTTTAAGGTTGTGTAGCTGCATTATATTGTTGGTAAGTATTTGGTCATGTGTGTTGTTAGTTCTACATTGCTGGGAGCATATTGTGTGTGGCCAGTTTCCATTAGGGACACTGTACTTTGTGACACTTGTGTCAGGTTTTGGGGTTTGCTTTGTTTGCTCTCACATAGCATGACATGCCATGGTGTGTTGGGTGGCGGTGCTGGGGAGGGGTTGGGTGACATGGCACTGTTGTCATGTGGTATTTTGCAAGGGGGCAATGAATTTATCAGCATAGAAGTGTGTCATTTGATGACACAGCATTGGCGGTGTTTGTGTAGGTAGGGATGCACACAATGTAACACTTCCAGGTGACCAATCTCAGGCTGGTATGGTTGTGACAGTTGACTGTCCCTTATGTCATCATCATTGATTGTCAGCTGGTATGTGCCAGGGCTGTGTGCAGTCCACAGGGGTGTGATTTTAGGTGAAGTAATTAGCCACCAGCTGCGTACGGCTGCCTCACCCCGTGCCCTTTCCCCTCCCATGCGCAGCGGGCGTGCATGTGGTTGGGGATGTGGGGGCACCACCATGTCCACGGGCAGGCCCCGGCGTGTTGCAACGTTGTGCAGGACACATGCTGCCACTATGATCCTGCACACTACTGGGGGAGCGTATAACAGCTGCCCGCCAGAACGGTCAAGGGATCAAAAGCGTGACTTGAGCACTCCGAATGTGCGCTCCACTATGCCCCGGGTTTCAATGTGGGCTGTGTTGTATCTTACCTCGGGTGGCGTGGTGGGGTTCAGAATTGGCGTCATCATGTGGATGCTCAGAGGGTAGGCACTGTCCCCTGGGGAGGTGGTGATGGGTATCGTTAGTGGGGTTGTGACATTACTCAGTATCTGACATGCATGCATGTGCTGTGGCATTTATATTCACCGAGCAGCCATGTATCGCCATGCTGCCCAGCTTCTAGGCCCTGGTTTAGGGTTGACATTCTGTAAATAAAACTGTCGTGGGTGGACCCTGGATAGTTGGCATATACTGAGGTGATGATTCCCTTGGCATCACATACTACCTGCACGTTGATGGAATGCCAGTGCTTGCGGTTTCTATAGATGTGCTCTAAAGCCCTGGGGGGACGTAGATCCACATGGGTGCAATCAATGGCACCTAGGACTTTGGGGAATTGTGCCACCCCGTAGAAATCCTGGACGGCAGCCTGCCTTTCTGCAGATGTTCTGGGCAGGTATATGTGCCAGCGGACTGATGGGCATGCAGTCATGATGGCCAAGACCTGGTGTAGGCAGCGTGACTGCGTGGCCTGTGACACGCCCCCCCCACTATAGCACTTGTCCGCTGAAATGATCCAGTGGCCAAGAAGTGCAGTACATTGAGGACCTTCTCCAGGGGGCTGAGTGCTTGGGAGCACAGGGTGGGTGATGTGAGGTCATCCTCCCACTCACTCACCAGGTCGAGTATTATGTGAGGTGGAAACTTGTACCTCCCATACACCTGGTGATCAGGCATCCCAAAAAGGCTGGTTCTGGGTGTGGAAATAGCATAGCGCACGCTGTTTGGAGACGTGTACGCCAGCATGCGCCACGCAGAATTTTGGAGCACATCCTGGGATTTACACGCACACGGACTTCCATGAATCGCTGTGCGCGGGTCTCGCTGCGATTTTCGCACTGGCACTGCGATTCGCCCACTTTTGCACGCTTGCGCCGAAGATTTCAGCGCACATTAATTCCATGAATCGGTTAGATTTGCAGAACACTGCACTAGCTGCTGGTTCTCCAGCCGTAGTTCCTGGTCACTGATTAATGCTGGATACGCAGGAGCTGCTTTTAGCTCCTGCTTAGCCAATCTCAATTTCGGTCCCTGCATAATGAGGTCCTGGATTAGGCAGTTGTTACAATAGGGCATGTTTCCGGCAAACGTAAGGCCCTGCAGACATTTTTCTGATTTCTTTAAACATTGTTTTCATCCAATGAGGCATCAAATGCAGATACTGCATATGACTGTGAGCCTGCAGACTGGAAACTCTGACACCAGCAGGAACCTGCATAAATGCAGCTTTACCAGCAAAACAGCAAGAGTTTCAGGGTTCACCTGTTGCCAACACCAACATCAGCCACTCTAAAGAGGGCTTGGTCTGCTGCTCTGCACACAGCCGTTGAGACCAAGTGTTAGCAGCTGAGATGACAATTTAAATTCCAGCAACTAATGTTCCTACTGAGCTCACCGAGAGACACCACTGAAAGCGGTTTGGCGATCATGGTCCGCATGTGGGTCTGCGTCAGTACAGAGAGTCTGAGTGTCTGAGTGTACTGTGGTGGGAGTTAGAGGTTGGAGGTGGCATGATAGAACGATGGTGGATCTACACAGTGAGGAAGTGTTAGGGGCGAGCAAGGAAGAGGCTGAGCAAGAGGAAAGAAAGGGCAGAGGTGGCGGAACAGTACATAGAGGAAGAAGGGAGAGAGAGCAAGGAGGAGGTTGGAAAGATCAGAGAAGAGTGGAGTAGAAGGCGGAGGAGTGGGAATAGAGAAAGAGCAGAGTAGGTAACAACAGAAGCTATAGTGGGAGAGGAAAGAGAATGTGGAGTAGGTTAAAAAGGAGGTGCTGGGTTGTCATGGAAAACAGACACAGGACTCGATCTCAGGTAAAGTTGCCTAGTCAAATCTTTAATGACATCACTGCATACTGAACATAGGCAAGAAACCCCTACAGGTTCCCATGCAAACCCAGGCTGTATTTCTGCCCCCCCTAAATTCACATCTCTTTATACCATTTCTATACCATTTCTAGTAAACTGATCTCAATGCAGCTCGTTGTTCTAAACACTTCTCTTTCTTATCCTGCTTGATCTATCTGCCGCTTTTGACACCGTGCATCACTCTCTGCTTTTGGAACCTCTTTCTTCTTTTGGTCTTATGGGTTATCTTTCTAACCAACATTTTACTGTCTCCTGGGCTGGTCAGTACTCCCCACCTCTTCCCCTCGAGCATGGGGTTCCCCAGGGGTCAGTTCTGGGTCCGTTTCTTTTCTCTCTATACCTCTCAGCTTTCACCTATAATCTCTTGCTTTGGTCTCTCTCATCACTTTTATGCAGACGACACACAACCTTTTCTCCAGCATGGGGTCTGGCATGGATTCACATGCTCATGAATATTCCCCGTCGTCAGGCTGGGAATCCTCGGTAAAGAAAAAACCAGTATCAGTTTCGTTTCTGATCTGTCTTTCGTAGTAGTAACCAATCACTGATCTCTGCGTCATACTGACCACAGCCAATGACTGCCCTCTACCTAAGCTCCGCCTCTGGCACCATCTTCAGATTTTTACCGCACGTTCAAGTGTTGGGATCCTCGTGCTATTGCTCTCGAGCGTTAGTGCTATTTTTTCACGTTTTTTTCTCAAAACTTCGATTTTTCGGTCAAAAGAGCCTCAAGCTCCACCGTTTCTTCATCCGATCAACGGGGACCCGTGTCGGATTCGTCTACGCCCCTCAAGGGTGAAGATTTCGTCGAGACACGCTTTTGGAGGACTGCAGAAGTTTCTCAGGCCCATCTCGGACATGGCCCAGGAGAAGGAAAGCTCGACGCCCGGAAAGCTGTTCAGGTTCTTCCCTGGATGCCAGCTTCAGAATGTCTTTAAGGAGAACGAACACTCCTTTTGTCTGTACTGCCTACATGAGGACAAGACGCACGTGGAGGTGAAACCTCCGACGGAGAAGAAAAAGGGGGGGCAGGAGGTCGTCGTGGATTCGGCCTCAACCTCTGAGGAAGAGCTGATCGAAGTCTTAAGCCACGGCTTTGGCGTGGAAGAAGACCAGCCTGTCGGGAGGGACCCCGACGTGGAAGACGACGATAACGTCGAGGGTGCCGACGGGGCCCCTGTCCGCCCGTCGGAATCCCCTCAACCAGTGCCGCAAGACAACCCGGTGGCCATTTTGTTGGCTATACAGTCCTTATGCTCGGAGATAAGGACGAGACTGCCGTTACCACCAGCAGAGGAACCGCTCCCGACGGGGGACCCGGAGCCAGGCCCTTCTGGGAGCCCTCCCCGTAAGAGAAGAAGGATTCATCCTCCACCTCCTTTTCAGCCATCGCGCCCTGTTCAGCCCTCCTCCCCGTCTACGACTCGTGGGGATGATACGGGGACTGACACGGCCGCGACGGGTACGGACGACGAGGATCTGCCGTCGTCACCTCCCACCCGGGCTTCCCCGCCCGACGAGATTGGATCGTTTCACTCCATGATCGCCAGGGCATTCGAGCTTTTCCAGCTCTGCCCGGAAGAGAAGAAGAAGGAAGGTTTCCTTTATCAACGGCGCGAGGCCAAGAGGAAGACGGTCCTCTCCGTACCTCTACTGGACGATATTTGGGATGAGGGCCTCGCCCTCCTCAAGAACCCATCCACGACGCCGGCTAGAAGGGATCGGTACAAGAAGAAGTACCGGGTCCCGGATGCGGCCCCCTTGTGCCTTCGGGCACAGCCGACCTCAGACTCGGTCGTCTCCGCGGCGGCCAGGAAGAAAGCGGGGGGGGCGCGGCCTCTACGTCGACCTCCCCGCCGGCCGGCGAGGGAAAGAAATTGGATACGATGGGACGCAGGGTCATCTCGTCTGCAGCGACGACGATTAAGGCGGCCAACGCCTTGGCTATCGTAGCCCGCTACGACAGGGAGTTGTGGTACAAACTGGCCCCCCTGCTGGACTTCCTACCGGACGACAAGAGGGCGGATGCCCTAGAGATCTTGCAGGAAGGAGAGGTGGCGTCGGACCACGCCATTACGATTGCGACAGACATCGCTGACACTGGATTTCGCCAGTTGGGCAACGGCGTGTGCCTTAGGCGGCGTGGATGGCTCAAGGCTACTGACTTCCGTCAGGACGTGCAGACCAGAGTCTTGGACATGCCGTTCAACGGAAACAACCTGTTTGGGAAAACAGTGGACGATTCCCTTCAAGCCATCAAGGCAGACATGGAGACGGCCCGGGCTCTTGGGGTTCTCCAGCAACGGCGGCCGCCCTTTCGGAGCGGCGGAGGCAAACAGGGTGCCTCCAAAGGTTCCGGCGGCGGATTTTCCACCTACCGTCAAGCGGCCCGTTCGTCGTCGCAGGAAGCTTACAGGGGACGAGGCAAGTCAGGCGGACCCCGCCGTCGTCACCAAGGAGGTCAAGGCGGCAAAGCCTCGTCGAAGCAGGACTGAACCGGCCGTGGGGTCGGGCCCCCACCGAAGCACCCCGGTGGAAGGCCGGCTGGCGAGCTTCGTCAGCGTGTGGGAGTCCATCTCCACCGACCGTTGGGTGCTGGATGCCCTAGCCCAGGGTCACGCGCTCGAGTTTCTAAAGAGGTGCCCGCGCGTCCCCCCTGTGGCCAGGAAAGAACATCACGTCCCTCAACTTCTCTTGGAGGTAAAGGCGATGCTCAGGAAGGGCGCCATCGAGCTCGTTCCAAAGAGGCTTCGGGGCTCCGGAGTTTACTCAAGATACTTCCTCGTGAAGAAGAAGACGGGAGGATGGCGTCCCATCCTGGACCTACGACGACTGAACAAATTCATCAAGGCACAGAAGTTCCGGATGGTCACCCTCCAACATGTCCTGGGTCAGCTGGAGGAGGGCGATTTCCTGTCATCGTTGGATTTGGAGGATGCCTACTTCCATATTCCCATCCTAAAGGGACACCGAAAGTTTCTCAGGTTCGTGGTCCAAGGGCGTCACTATCAGTTCAGAGCCCTTCCCTTCGGACTGAGGTCGGCACCCAGGGTGTTCACCAAGTGCCTCGCACCGGTGGCGGCGCAGCTGCCCCGAGAGGGGATCCACGTCTACCCCTACCTGGACGACTGGCTCATCCGAGCGAAGACGAAGGAGCTCGCCGTGGAGCACACGGCAAGGACCGTCCAACTTCTCACGGACCTGGGATTCTCCATAAACTATGCCAAGTCCCACCTGGTGCCCGCGCAAGACGCACTGTTTCTGGGAGCGAAGCTCGACACAGTGTCGCTTCTGGCCTATCCGTCAGAGGAAAGGACGAGGGCCATTTTGGGCAAGGTGCAGCGGATGCTGGTTGCGGACGTGGCCAGAGTGAGGTCCATCAAGTCCCTCCTCGGAATGATGTCTTCTTGCATTTACCTCATCCCCCTGTGCAGGCCTTGGATGCGCCCGTTGCAGGAGTTCCTGGACGCGCGCTGGATCCAGATGACGGGCAGCTTCGAGGAGAGGATCACACTCAACGAGAGTTTCCGACGAACGATCCGGTGGTGGGGCACTCGCGCGCATCTGACGGCGGGCATGGCCTTCCAGACACCCGGCCACCAGGAGACAGTGACCACGGATGCCTCCCTGGAAGGGTGGGGAGCGCACACCGAAAATCTGCACGCGAGAGGCCTTTGGCTCCCGACGGCGAAGTCCCTCCATATCAACGTCCTGGAGCTCCGTGCAGTGTTTTGGGCCCTCAGGTCCTTCCTTCCATCCCTCAAGGGCAAGGTGGTGAGGATCTTCACCGACAACACCACCACCACGTTCTACATCAGGAAACAGGGCGGAACCAGGTCCCCAGCCCTGTCCAGGGAGGCGCAGGGTCTGTGGCATTGGGCTGTCGCCCAAGGGATGTTTCTGGTGCCGTTTCATCTGGCAGGGATAAAAAACACCATCGCCGACTCACTCAGCAGGGAGCTGCGCTCGTGCCACGAGTGGGAACTACGACAGGATCTAGTGGACCGCCTCTTCCGACGGTGGGGCACACCCCAGATCGAGCTGTTCGCGACGGCGACAAACTCCAAGTGCCGGAGGTTCGCCAGCTGGTTTCCCCAGCCGAGGAGCATGGGCGATGCTTTCTCGTTCCCCTGGGAGGGCCTGTTTCTATACGCGTTCCCTCCATTGCCATTGCTGATCCGGCTCATCAACCAGCTCAAGAGGTCACGGTGCAGGATGATCCTCATCGCACCTGCGTGGCCGAGGCAGATATGGTTCCCGGACCTTCTGGACTTGTCAGCGTCCCCGTCAATCAAGCTGCCAGTGGATGCGGATCTTCTCTCCAGGGAAGGAGGCGCCATCCTCCATCACGACCAGAAGTCGCTGAACTTGCAGGCCTGGCTCCTGCAGCGTTAGAGTTTGGAGGATACGACATACCGGCCGACTGCAGAGAGGTTCTTGCAAAGGCCAGCGCGTCCTCAACTCTTAAATGCTACGGACACAAATGGAAGAGGTTGTCTGTCTGGTGCCACGCACAGAAGATTAACCCTCTACGGATTACGGCTCCCCAAGTACTGCCGTACCTACTCGCGCTGGCCAAGGCTGGACTGGCGCACGCGTCCATCAAGATTCATCTTGCTGCGATCTCCCGATACACCAGAACCACGGGGCAGACGTCTTTGTGGTCTCATCGTCTGGTGAAAGAGTTCATGAAGGGACTGTTCAGATTGTTCCCGCCGGTGAAGGCTCCGGCCCCGGCGTGGGAGCTCAACGCGGTGCTGACCAAGCTCATGGGACCTCCGTTCGAGCCTCTGCACTCGGCTCCGTTGAAGTTCTTGTCGTGGAAAACAGCGTTTCTTGTGGCCATCACCTCTGCACGACGGGTGGGAGAGATCCAGGCCCTTTCCTGCAAGGCCCCGTACTTGACTTTTCACGACACAAGGGTAGTGCTCAGGACGCACCCCTCCTTCATGCCCAAGGTGCCGTCGGACTTCCACCTCAACGAACCCTTGGTGTTGCCTGTTTTCTTCCCGTCGCCTTCGTCGCCGGCTGAAAGGACTTTGCACTCGCTGGATGTGGCTAGAGCGCTGAAGTTCTACGTGGACCGCACGAAGTGTTTTCGGAAGACGTCACAACTCTTTGTGAACTTTGGACCTGTCAATCAGGGGAAGGCTCTCTCGAAGGCTTCCATTTCCAGATGGCTCTCCGGCTGTATCATGTACTGTCATCGGTTGGCAAACCGACCGCTGCCTGGCCGTCCGAGAGCCCATTCCACCACAGCGATCGCAGCTACCACGGCGTTCCTATCTGGTGTGCCCTTGCTGGACATCTGCAGGGCTGCTACGTGGAGGTCGACGCACACCTTCACGAAATTCTACTGCGTCGATCGGAATTCCAGGGAGGAGTCCAGGGTCGGCCAAGCAGTGCTGCGCAACCTGTTCGCCTAAGGTGAGCCTGGTGAGGAGGTAAGATTTGCTTAATGTTGAGTTTGATGTAATGCTTAATGTTGAGCCTTTGCCACCTCCCGTGGTTGTGCATGTGTGTACTGCTATGTATTCTTTATTCATGAGCATGTGAATCCATGCCAGACCCCATGCTGGAGAAGGAACAAGTTACTTACCTGTAACTGTTGTTCTCCAGCATGGGTCTGGCATGGATTCACATGCGAACCCTCCCGCCTACCCCTCTGCGGCTCTTCACTTGGTCATACTGCCACTTCACGTGCTACCAAATCTTAAGATGGCTGCCAGAGGCGGGGCTTAGGTAGAGGGCAGTCATTGGCTGTGGTCAGTATGACGCAGAGATCAGTGATTGGTTACTACTACGAAAGACAGATCAGAAACGAAACTGATACTGGTTTTTTCTTTACCGAGGATTCCCAGCCTGACGACGGGGAATATTCATGAGCATGTGAATCCATGCCAGACACATGCTGGAGAACAACAGTTACAGGTAAGTAACTTGTTCCTTCTATCCTTCTCGTCTTTTACTCACATAATTCACCATACCCTCACAGCTTGTCTCTCTGCCATCAAATCCTTGATGGCTTCTCATTTCTTTACTTTAAACGCAGGGAAGACTGAAGTGCTATTCTTCCCTGCGAACGCTATCCCACCTCACCCACAACCTCACTCTATATCTTTTCCACCTGCTAGTCTTACTATTTCTCCCACAGCTCTGAATCTTGGTCTATATCTCGATTCTAATCTTTCTTTTGATCACCACGTTTCTCTTACCTCTCACTCTTGCCGTTTTCACCTTTACCATATTTGTAAAGTTTGCTCTTTTCTTACCTTTCAGGCCACTAAACTTCTTTACTTTTCTTTAATTTTTTCATGACTTTTTTACTGTTCCAAGACTCTCTTTGGTCTCCCAAGTTCTCGTCTCACTCCCTTGAAATCAGTCTATAATTCTTCTGTTCGTGTACTTTGGCTTCTTTCATATCGTGACTCCATCTCTTCTTCTCTCGCTTCACTTGGTTCGCTACCATTCCATTCTCAACTTAAATTCCATTTTCTATGCTTAGTTTTGAAATCACTCGATCAGCTTGCTCTTGGCTATCTTGCCTTTCTTCTTTCCTTTTATCGTCCATCTCGGCCCTTGCGTTCTTCTAGTCTTTTTAGACTAAATGTTCCACGTCCACCTTGTGCCCATTCCCGCTTTCGCTCTTTTCAGCTTCTTGCCCCCCTTATTGGAATGCCCTCCGTGTGGCTATTCGTTATATCACTGACTACTCTACCTTCCGTTCTTCTTTGAAATCTCATCTTTTACATTCTTCCTGATTGTTTGCTACCAGCACTGATGGTTGGATGTATACCTACCATTATTATTGTACCGTTTCTGATCTTAAATTTTACAGCGCTTTTGACAAAAGAGCTATATACAACATAAAAAATACAAATACAAATGAGTGGAAGATTTTATAACCTCACTAAGGATGGCTCCAGACTTTCCCAATTAACACAATGGCTGGCTCTGTGAAGCTAGCCTTCACAGGTGCTCAGGGTCAGTTTCAAGCCTACATGAGAACTCGCACAGCTGTCTGTGTAGATCAATACAATTAACCCATAATATTCTTCTAATGAAAGTCATCTGAAGCAACATTATTAGTGAACGCAAGTATATTGTTGGCAGTGAATGTTTGTCTCTAATTTTGCTGGTGCAGCGGATTACAAATATGCGGGTAATTGTTGTTAATTGCAACGCTATCTTTCTTCATTCTGCCTGCAGGCACATGTTTTTTTCTAAATAGATCGTTTTCCAGAGCTGAATTAAGCCTAATGCTAATATTAAGGCCTAGTCTTTCTCGAATCAACATACACTTTACAACTGTTTTACATTGACTTACAATTTCATTCACCGTCAACATCCTTTATACATATTTTGGCATTTTTCCCTGACTGTGAGTGACTTCACTTGACCACTAGGTGGTGGAGACAAAGGGTAAGAGAGGAATAGACTGACTGAAGAGAGTCTTTAATTGAGCTGGCATAATCATATTTTGTATCCCTTCCCGTCAAGTTCAGTCTACCAAAAACTCTTTGAACTTTTTCATTGTTAAATAAATCACTGTGAACCTCATTCTCTGGGCTTCAAATTGTCCATTTATCCGTTGGCCATGACAGACTCTTCTGGTCAATCAATTGTTCAAGTTGTTGTTCCTTGCTTGTTGTGCTTAGAGGGAATAGTGTTCTCTTAGTGGTTAAGGATACCAGTTTCGGATCAGTGTCTGGCAAGCCTGTTGTGGTCACCTACTCACTGCCAACTTCCTGTACCATAACTTTTGTTACACCCATAGATATGAATGGTCATTTCTGCACATAATTGCTGTCTCTCAATTTATATTAACCGCTTACTACTTTGTTTTAGTTGACCATCTTGGCTAAAGACCAAATACTTATAAAACCCTTGACCAATTTACTCAGCAGGCTGTATGCTACATTTAGTGTCCGGTACTCCTTATAATTTGAGCTCTCCATAATTCCTTGGAATTGGTTTGATAACTCTATTTTATTCTCTCTTTCTCACCCTCAAATTCAACTAATACAAATGTTTGTTTTGCAGCACTTTGTCAGGAAAGTTCTGTTGACTCACACGTTTCATTGATTATGATAGAAGCAATCCAGATAATAAATTGTAGAATAAGAGCAAAAAGGGACAGATAACAAAAATGCTGGATGGTTATGTGCTCCAGAATGCCTTACTCAAGGCGGCCTCTTGCATAGAAAAAACTACACGAAGACTGTCGGCTAAACACTGCACCTGGAATCCAGCATAATAACCAATGATACATATATATAACCAAATCCAGCAAAGTCTGTTATTGTTTTGCAACTTCTACACAATACTCACAGTATGCTTCTATAAATCTAAAGCTCCGAAAACATTCTAAATGCATCAGAAAATGACATCTCCAAATTTAGAAATAAATAATTAGAAAAAAAACACTTTTTAATTAAATCTTTATTTTTGAAAAAATATTTTAAAAATAAATCAAACATTTATTAAAAACAATACTATTCCATCCATAAAACACATAAAAGCCATTGTAGTAAGCAACAGAATGCCAGACCACACTATGTGGCTACTTTCTAGAAGCATTTAAACAAGTCTATCTCATATAGACTGGCTGCTCCTAAGAACAGAAACGTGCACATTTTGGAGACAGCTTATGGGGGTCTTCAATGCCATGGACATTCATCAGGGGAATTAGCCCCAAAATGAAGGTCCATGGTATTGTAGACCCCCTAAGGACAGAAACGTGCACATGATGGGGACTTGTTTTTTGGTGCTTTAGATGGCTACAACCATGCTGTGACCCTTGTGTAGGAGTTACAAAACAATAACACAGACTTTGCCGCATTTGGTTATGTGTATCATTATTTAAGGCTGCAAAATTGTTATCCGTCATATTTTGTGGTGTAGACCCTCATGGGTGCCAGATGACAAAGCGTGTTCTGTATATTAAAATTCTAAAGGATTCTTTTCTCCCATGGATTCCTCATTTATAATATTCTATCTCCAGCACAACAGTCTTTGGAAAGATTTTTAGCCACCGGGGGCACAGCGTGGCTCCTTGTCAGCTCCACTTGGCGACTATATTCACCCCACGCTGGACTTGCCGTTGGAGGCCAGTATATATTTATCCACCCCATCACCTTAGTTCCTTTTTTCAACACACCGTATACACTTCAGGAATGTCACAATGCTTAGGTTTTTCTGCATAATGGCCTGCTTCCTATGGACACATTTTTTTCAAAGATCATAGAGGTCTTCGATGAGGAGGGTCTGGAACACCTATGCTCCAGGAAAGTGAGGGATTTCCTCAGAGCAATTTTATGTCGAGGGAGAGGATCTAGTAGACCTGGTCTTGAACATACAAATGTCTTGCAGCCTCCACATATCCCCGAAGCTAAACATTTTCTGCGGCTGACTCCAGGGAAGCCTCATGTTTCATTCCAAAACATAATGGCAAAGCTGGTTGATACACTGGCCTTGTTGGCTCCTACCAGACCAAAGGTTCAATTTGAACTCATGGACATTCTGGATCATGGCCCAAAAGGCAGACCTTACTGCCTTTTCACCCAGCAGTGGAGACCTGGGAAATTCCAGTTGCTGCAACTGCAAAGAAACACAGTCCATCACCTTCAGATCCGGGCTTCCATTACACTCATTCCTCACATGAGAGTTTGGTTGTCCAGGCTGCGATGGCTAACCTTAAGACACCTTGTGTAGTGGGCGAGTGGGCACAGCTAGTTGCTTCTTGTTTGCTTAAAGAACATTTGTTTCTAAATCCTTTATCGGGTGTTTGAAAATATGCGAGTGGGTATAGTTCATGCCTCTGTGCTGAGCATAAGAATTAAACTAAAGAAAAAGGATCAAGGCTGCCTAGCCTTCGGTGAGGGCTGCACTCCCTATGTTCCACTAAGTGGTTTGATTCAAAGTTTCAAAACGATTTGTTCCTGTTCGATGACGATAGTAGATTTTTGAATTAAATTCTCCAATGCTATTTTTTGCCATAAATTATATTTCTTCAATTATGCAAATGCATAATGTGGCAATGCATTTAAGACTTTTTGCAGTCCTTTGTCAGGGCATAATTAATTGATCTGTTTGAGGAGGCACAAGCATACCCTCTCCCTCTGTCTCCCCCGGTTAAATCACTGCGCACTGAAGAACGGTGAAAGGGAGCTCCCAAACGCACAGCGGTAGGGACAGGAATGAGGAGCCCCACGCTCTAAATACAACATTGGAGGGACTGCCTGAGGGCAAATAGGACGTGCTGGGGAGGAAAGGAGAGAGACATGTCCAGGATGCTGCACTCAGGTGACAACGCAGAGTAAAACACTCTGAAGGGAGAACCATGCCGGGGGTCTGTGGTGAGCCACTGGCAGAGATTGGGAACTCCAATCAGGGCGCACGCTGCAGCCAGGAATTGCTTAACAGGAGATGCCAAGTAGAGTGAAAGCTACGAGACCCCCCCAGAGGGACAGCGGGAGGGTGGCAACAACGGGAGACACCCCGCGAAAAGCGCACTCGCCCACACAGGAGAAGACCCGGGGAGGAAAATACAGATCAGAGAACCGCAGACCTGCAGACACACAAAGACAGACAGGAAAGACAATGTCGGTGGGGGGCTTGGATACCCTAAAACAAGATCTACACTCCATCCTTCTGGAATTTAAAGCATTCGGGACAGAGTACAGGTACTGGGGGGCATTGTGGATAGGGTCACAAAGGTGGAGGACCTGGTGGAGACCCTTGTGCACAACCAAATGTCAGCTGACATATCCGGCCGGCGTGGCCCTAGAAATGAGGGTCAAAGAGCTGGAACACAGGGCGAAAGAGGCGAGGGCCAAGCTTAACGATGTGGAAAACAGGGAGAGACAAAACCATCTGCGGGTATGGGGGCTCCCTAGTACAGAAACTGAATCGCCAAGAGATCTGGAACTACTGTTCCATATCGCACTAGCGATATTGAACACTTCACACAGTGCCCCGAATCGAAGCAGGACCATGTCAGTTGCTGCGGAGCAGCATTTCACAGGTATTGAGGACCTCTTAATGCAACAGAAAGTCTAACCGTGGATTTCTACAGGACTGGCTTATTAATGCAACCTATTACCCACAGGTTACTGAGACTCTGGTATAGACGCCCATTTCTTAGATGGCAATAGGAAAAGCAGGTCTGAGACTTTTACTTAATCCCCCTACCATAGCATTAGTGATATGAATTTCTCCTGAGAGTCATACTACACACTGAGTCACTTTCTTGTTCAGAGAACCATTTTACATCAGAAGACCAGACCTGTAAGCACACGCCTGCTTAGCCATAACTTTATATACATACCACCATAACGACCACAATACACTGCGTTATTCTGTAGCAAATATGCGCACATAAGAAGACGGAACACAGCCTTCATTGGCTCAGATTGTCTCATAGCTAACAAGGCACCATATTATCTACCACCACGTATGCGTAGTGGATAAGAGCACCAATTAGTGAAACACTTTGCAATAAAATCTGTTCTTGAATTGTGTTTTCCTTATTTTTCCTTTATATTTTTTTCTCTATATACGTTGTTGATTTTGTTGTCTTTGTTGTCCCGTTTTGTGACCTTAAATGAATTAAGATTTTCTTATGATTTATGTTTTTTTGCCTATGCATGTTTTAATTTTGATTCTATTTTAGAATTGTGTTGTGTGAATTATGATTTACATAGGATTTGTTCATGCAATTGTATGCAACTTCCCATGTGAAATCTCTGCAGAGTTAACTATTTCATGCTCAACATCTACTGGTATTTCCCATTGATAAGGGATGTGGCATATTTCTCTGCTGACACATCCAACAAACCATTTTGGTGAATTAACATAGCGACGCGTTCATACTGTATGTACAATTGCACATTTTTTTGGTTCATTTGTGACATCTTCCAATTGACTGATGATGTTTTTGGCTGACTAATGGCGTTTGATTAAAAAGATAGTTTTCTTTACTGGCCATCATTGTGACAAACAGATCAATGAGTTATGCCATGATGAAGGACTGCAGAAACTCTGAAATGCTTTGGCACATTACACATTGAATAAATATAGTTTCTGGCAAAAAATAGAATTGGAGGATTTAATTGAAAAATCAACTATCATTATCGAACAGGGGCAAATAATTGTGAAACTTTGAATAATATAGGGAGTGTAGCCCTCACCGAAGGCTAGAAAGCCTTGGTCTTTTTTCTTTAACCTTAAGACATCTTCATTTCCCTCCTGACAGAGAGAGAGCAAGAGACTGAAGGCATGGAGGAAGCAAGGTGTTCCCCTCCGGTAACCTTTCCCTGAGGGCGGTTAACACTTCTTCCGCAATGGGCACGTATTATTATTTTTTTGCAAAGTTGTTTTTATTGCATTTTATGGAACGAAACAATATAAAAAAGTGGGACTCGAAAAATGTCCCTCTCCCACCGTCCCCTCTCCCTCTCCGGCTGCTGAATGTTTATCACCGTATTGGTATGTCCTTAGAAATTGCCCCCCTCATGTGAACATGTCTAATATTCTGATTTTGTGTGGACACCATTGTAGCATATAGTCACTTTGTAGGTATTCTAGCACCGGCCCCCAGTCTGTTCGGAAGTTTTTTCCGGCCCCTTGGATATTATATGTTATCCGCTCCATTGCTATGAATTGACATACCCTCAGTAGCCATTCTATCGTAGCAGGCGATGATTTCTGTTTGCATCTATGGACTATTGTTACACATGCGGCTATGAGGAGACCCATAAAGTGTCTCTTCTGAGTCTTCGTCATCGTTCTGTCAAGGGGGTACCACATGCCACACATCCACACCTCTTCTTTTAGGAGTTCTGCCCCTTTAAAAATCTCTTGCATTTGGGTTTTTATCTCTGACCAGAGGTCTTGTAGTTTCGGGCAGTCCCACCAGATATGTCTCCATGTGCCCTCCGCCTCACAGTCCCGCCAGCATTTGTTTTGTTTCGTGTTGAACATTCTATGCAGTCTTTCTGGCGTATAATGCCATTGGATCATTACCTTAATCCAAGCTTCTCTCTGCTTAATCGCCCATGTCCATTTTAGGATTATTTGCCAGACATATTCCCATTGGTCCTTCGTGAGTTCTCTCTCCAGAGTTGTTTCCCATCTCTTCATATATTGCCATTTTGTGTCTTCCGCCTGGACATTTATGAATTTGTACAATGTGGACACACATTTTTTGTCTCCTGGATGTGACATTATATATGTCTCGAATGGGGTTACATCTCTCGTTGCCGCCTGGGTTATTCTTGGGGTGGAGAGCCAGTGATGAAGTTGTTCATATTCGTATGTCTTTTTCCGTGAGGCCTAAGAGAGTACTGCATTCAGCGAATGTTCTGATCTGTTGGTCTTCATACATGTCCCCAACTTTAGTGCATTCGGAATCTATCCATTTTCTGAATTTTTCTTTCTCTGTGCCCGGTTTGAATTCCGGGTTTTCGAATAACGGCATGAAGGGTGCCGGGTGTATAGGTAGTGTTTCTTTTTTTGTCACCTTGTTCCATATTTCCAGCGCTGCACCCATGATTTCACTAATTCTGAGATTTTGGTGTCTGTGTTTGGGGCTGATCCACACTAGCTGTTGTAGGCTTTTCCTTGCCACTGCCCTATCTTGTGCTTCCCATATCTTCTCTGAGTTGTTGGGAATCCATTCTTTCAAGACCCACAGTTGTGCTGCCTCATAATATTTTCGAAAATGTGGGAGTGCCATTCCTCCTGTTGTCTTTGGGGCCGTTAGCGCTTTGTTGGAGATTCTTGGGGTTTTGTTCTGCCAAATGTATTTGTTTACCATTTTCACTAGTGTTTTGAAGAATGTGGGCGGGATTCTTATGGGGAGTGCCTGGAAGTAGTATAACAGTCTGGGCAGTATTGTAATTTTTATCACTGTTATTCTGCCCCACCATGTGATCGATAGTGGGTTCCAGTTGTACAAATCTTTTCTCACCCGAGCTATCAGATTCGGGAAGTTTTCTGCATATAGTTCTTTGATTGTGTTGGTGAGCGTGACACCCAGGTATCTGATCCCTCCTTCCGCCACTCGGAGTTGTAGCTCAACTGCTCGCTTCTGTATTTCCTGTTTGTCGCCCGCCAGAACAATTAGCTCTGATTTTTGTCTGTTTATCTTTAGGCCCGAGACATGGCCGAAGTTTTCTATCGTTTGTATGATAGGGAGTAGTGTGTTTTCCGGTTCTGCTAGGGCGATCAGCATGTCGTCCGAATAGGCTGCTATTTTGTGGGTCATTCCTCCCATAGTGATGCCTTTGATTTCGGGTGAGTTCCTTATTTTCGTCAGCAGCGGCTCCAGGAACATTGCGTACAGTATTGGGGAGAGGGGGCAGCCCTGCTTTGTGCCCCTTTCAATTCTTATTGTGTCTGAAAGTTCCCCATTCACTGCGATTCGGGTTGTTGGTGAGTTGTAGTTGGCCCGTATCGTATTGATGCAGGTTTCTCCTAGACCGAATTTCTCCAGCGTTTGGAAGAGCATGGACCACTCTACTCGGTCACATGCTTTTTCCGCGTCTATTGCCAGAAGGGCAGCTGGGGTGTTAGTGATCCCCACCTTCTCTATCAGGTGGGTGATTCTTCTGATGTTGTCATGCATTGTTCTGTTTGGGATAAATCCCAACTGGTCCTGGTGTATCAGTTTGGGAAGCAGGGGCGTGAGCCTGTTGGCTAGTATTTTGGTATATAGTTTGGCATACAAGTTTATTAAGGCAATGGGACGGTAAGAGGCTGGTTCTTCCGGGTTTTTCCCTTTATTATAGAATGCCAGAATTTTAGCCTCGTTCATTGTGTTTGTGATGTTGGCTGAATCCTTAAAGGTGTCGAAGAGCTCCGTGAGGACCGAACTTATGGATTCTGCGTAGGTTTTATAGAAGATCACTGTAAAGCCATCCGGTCCCGGGGCCTTGTTTTTGGCCATGTCTCTTATCGCCTTTGTGACTTCCTCTAACGTTATTTGTGCGTTGAGTTTTGACTGCTCTTCTGATGTAATTGTCGGGAGATTTGTATCTTTTATGTAGTTTATCTGATCTATCGCTGTTGGTTTGTCCAACGCGTATAGTTTTTGGTAGTAGTCTCTAAAAATGTCTTTTATGGCCTTTGATTGTGTTCTTGCTTGGTCCTCATTATCCTTCAGTGCCTTTACTGTTTGTCTTTGTTGTCTGCCTTTCAGTTGTCTCGCCAGTAGTTTGTCTGCTTTGTTGGCTTTCATGGCATACCAGTGTTTCAGTTGTAGTCATTGGTTCTCCGCCCTTTTGGTTCGGATAGCCTCCAGTTTGCCCTGTATATGTCTGTAGGCTCTTTTTAATTTCTGGGTGTGCTTGTTTGTCATTTCCTCCCTTATCTTCGCTAAGTTGTTTTCTAGCTCTTCTTCCCATTTACGAGATTGTCTGTCTTCTGTACTTTTAGAGCTATCAGATGGCCCCTCATTACCGCTTTGAAGGCTTCCCATATTTTGGCCTTCTCCGTTTCTGGGGAGTTGTTCTGGTCGAAATACTCTTCTATGTAGCCTCTGATTGACTCCCGCATCACTGGGTCATGCATGACTTCTCTCGGAAGGGTCCATTGCCAGAGTCCGGATTGTTTGCGGATGGTCGGGATCGACATACAGATAGGAGCCTGATCTGAGATTGATATATGGCCCCTCTCAACCTCCTGTATTTCCCCTAGAAGGCTCACAGATGCCCAAATATAGTCGATTCTGGAGCTTGTGCTGTGCAAGTGGGAGTGATATGTGTACCCCGGTTTCGGGCCTCTAATGTTCCGCCAGACATCTTCTAACGCTAGTTTTTGCATGGTATTCTTTAGTGATTGAGACGGGGAGCCTTGGTGTGAGAGGTATGGTTTCGATCTGTCTTCACCTGGTGTCCAGGCCATGTTGAAGTCCCCAGCCAGGATCGTCTCTTCTTGTGAGAAGTGTTCTAATTTGTTCAAGGTGTCTTTCAGGAAACCGTCCTGGCCCGTATTAGGAGTGTATACCGTGGCCAGTGTTAGTGGACAGTTCTCAATTTGAATTTTTGCTGCTAAGAATCTCCCTTGCTTGTCATCCAGGGTTTCTCGAATTTGAACGTTGAGGGAGTCGGCGAATGCTATCAGTACCCCCTTTTTTTTTTCTTTTCCTCATCGTTTGCATGAATTATCCGGTTATATCCTTTCAATTGGATTTTCCCTTTGTCCTTTTTCTGTATATGTGTCTCTTGTAGCATTATTATATCGTATTTCCCCTGCCGTAGCTGGTGTTTTACTTTCTTCCTTTTGACTGGGGAGTTTAATCCTCTAATATTATGTGTAAGGATTTTCAGCCCTATCCTGGTGTGTGTTTCTTTGTGTTTTGTTGGATCTTTTTGGTATGTTTATCGTTGATTCTTCGAGTGCCAGTGAGTTCCCTTCCCCCTCGCTGTGCTTGTCCCTTGCTTTTCCCCTTTTCCATTCCCTTCCCCCCGTTGTGTACCCCAACTGTCACCCCTCCCTCCCTTTCCCTTGTAGCATCTCTGAGGAGGGCTCTGGGCCCTATGATCGCTTGGGCGTGTTCTCCCTCGCGCCATGCCCTCTCAAACTCAGGAGTAACTATGTCATGAGGAGTCCTAAACCTCACTAAAAGTCTCTTAGAATTCCTGTGTAATCCCAGCTCGCCGCCGCTGTGTGTGTACCGGTGGTCGCTTCTTGGTTTCTGGTTTTCTGTAGGAGTTCTGTTGCTCATTGTTCTTCATCTGCGTGGAGGTTTGTAACCTTTATTTGTGTCTTGAAGGCTCTGTGGGGCGTTTCGAACTTGCCTTTACCGTGGTCCAGCCTCTTGGGGCTCTTTTCCCCTGGATTGGTTCTCTGTCGTTGTCATGGGGTTCCTCCTCCTGTAGATTCATGATCCACTCCCCTTCCTCGACCGTGGTGATTCTATGTTGCTTCCCTTCCCATGTGAATAATAGACCGAAGGGGAATGTCCATTTATATCGTATTTGTTTTGCCGTCAATTCTTCTGTTATTTGTGACACCTCCCTGCATTTTTGGAGGGTGGATTGTGCCAGATCTTGGTAGAGTTGTATATCTTTTCCATTCATCCTGATATGGTCCATCGCTCGGGCTTTCCGCAGGATCTGCTCTTTTTGAGGATACGATGCCATTGCGATCAGGACGTCTCTGGGGCGTGCTATGGGTACTCCGTTGCGACGTGGACCTACCCTGTGTTTCCTATCGATGTGGATTACTGTTTCATCCTCCTCTTCTAGGATGTCTCGAAATACCTGTTGCACTACTTGTTTGAGGTCCTTGTCTTTGACCGTCTCTGCCATATTTTTGATTCGTATATTGGATCTGCGGGAGCGATTTTCTAAATCCTCGCATTGGGCTTCCAACTCGTGGGATAGTCTTACCAGTCTCTCTTGCACTTCCGCGTACGGTTGTGTTTCTTCAACTATGTTCTGAACCGTCTTCTCCAAGATATCTGTTCGTTCCTCTAGATTCCCCATTTCTATTTTCAGTTCCTGGACCGCCTGCTTCATTTTTCCTTTCATAGTCTCAAATTGGGAGTGCATGGAGGTCATGAATTGTTCTTGGAAATCTTTGAACCATTCTTTCATGTCTTCTTTAGTGGTCATGTCTGTGTTGTCCTCTTCCCCTCGGCTTCTTTGCCCTTTCTCGTTTTGCATGGATATTTTCTGGCTTGTCGGCGTGTTAGATTCCCAGAGGCGCTCCAAGTTCTGGTCTTGTTTCTGCTTGGTGGCCGTGGCTTGTGCTTGCCTGCCCCTGGATCTGGACATGTGTGCTTACCCGGTGCGATCTTGGTCCGTGGGGTTTGGTGGTTCCTCGTCGTGTAGCTGTAGGCCTCTTTCTGGTTTGTGGTGGGTATGACGTTATCCCTGTCTCCTGTATTCCCCCCTGGGTGTATTTCTTGTTGCGCCTTTGCTGGGAAGATTGGTCTTCTGCTGACTTGGTGCTTCTGGGGGTGAAGGGCTTCTGTCTCTCCCCCCCCCTTTCTTTGACCCTTGCTCTGGTTTTTGTGTGTCAGGTGGTTGCTCATTGTTCCCTGCTGGGGGCTTCTTGGTTAATTTGTCTTGCCACCCTGACCTCTTCTCTGGGTTAATGCCGTGTTGGGGGGGCTGACCCTCCTCCGCATTACTGCGCGGCTCCGTGCCAATTGGTGACCGGGGATATGTTGCACCTTATTGATTTGGTCGGCACCTCCCCGTGCTCCCCCTTTGCGGGTGCCTTTTGTCGCTGGTTTATTTTGCTCTGTGGAGGGGGGGGGTGACTGGGCTTCCCCACGGGCTCTCCGTGGCCTTCCCCGGGGAGTGTTGGCTGAGTTTATTGTTCCCCTTTATGGGCCCCTCCCGTTTCTTCTCCTCACCTCTCTTGCCTTAGTGTGGATTCTCGTGGGGAAGCACGTATGTGTTCGGCCTTAGCTTTCTCTCCCCGTCTTCCTGCGAAGGACGTCTCCCCTTTTGGTGCGTTGTCTGCGGGGGCCAGCCTCTGTCTCCCTCCGCTGGCTGTGCCCTGCCTCTTCATCGGCTGCTTCTAGGGAGCTGGGGAAGGGGCCCCTCTCTGAGCTTCCGCTCCGCTTCTCCCCACACCGGGTGTCTCTGAAGCCGCCTTCCGTGTCATCTCTCCCCCTGGGGCCTGTAGCCGCTGCGTGTGCCTCGAGATCTTGTGGGCGCCCCTGTCTCTCCTGGTGGGTTTGGTCCTGTCCGGGGGTCCGGCTCTTCTCTGCGGTTTTCTGCTGGATGGGGTCCCTGGCTGCTCTGCTAGGCTTCTTTTGTCCGCTCTCCTTCTCGGGTGCCGCTGATGGGGTTCTGGCTTCCCTTGTGTGTTTCTGGCGCTCCAGGCACTGTGCTGCTCGTTGAGGAGCGCTCTGCGGTCGCTGTGAGGGCAGGCAGCGCCGTGTTTTTGCCGCTGCTTTCTGGTCCCCTCCACTACTCTGGATAAAGTCCACCAGGTTCTGCTCTTCTCTGGGGCCACATCAGTGCTTTATTGTTTCACTTAATGTTGCGGTCGCAAGCTGGCAGACGGAGCTCCGCTCACGCACGTCTGCTCAGCTCGGCCGCCATTTTGGAATCGGGCACGTTTTTTTTTACCTCTGGACATTGGTCTCTGAGGATGCTGAAAACCTGCCAGCTATCGACATGAGAGGGCAATGCACCAGTTATTGTAGTTGGGTCTTGACACAGCAGACTGCATGGCACGAGCCATGGCCTTTGAAACTGTCATGAGGAGACACTCCTGGATGTGGATATTGGGGTTCGCTCCAGACATTCAGGCAATGCTTCTGTGCATGCTTTTCTACTGACATAACCTGATCGGAGCTAAGGCAGATGACTCTCTGCATAAGTTCCAACCTTCTGAGGTCATGGCAAAGTGCCTGGGTCTGCCGGTCCAACAGCCCTTAGCTCCCGCCAATAGAGAAAGGGGTTTTCAGCACTTTCCCTACTGTGCCCATTGTGGCAGCAGCCATACCATCCTCACAGGGAAAAGGCTGTGGAGCTCAGAGAGGAAGTATCACAACATCGGCAGTGCCCTCTCCTTCCCCAGGTACGAATCCTCTGTGAAAGAGACTTCTAGCACCCTAAGCCTGTGGGGTGGAGAATTTCCCTGTAGGAGGAGGAATGGCATTGTACTGCATCTGATGGCATGGCGTTGCAGGTCGTAAAGCAGGGTTACTGTCTCTCCTTTGCTCAATGCCCTCAAGACCATCAACTTATGATCCCCCCTCTGCCTCCGTATGCTCTTCTGTTGGAAGAGGGCAGTCGGCTTGGTAGTCGGCTTCTGACAAAACATGCCATAGAACTTGTACTGTGCTCAGAACGAGGTAGAGGCTGATAATCCCTTTTCTTTTTGTTTCAGAAGAAACGCGGGGGGCCTGTGTCCCATCCTGGATGTAAGGCACTTGAACCTTTACCTGCACAAGAAAAAGTTCAAGATGGTTACCCTGGTCCAAATCCTCCAGGCCCTCAATCTGCATGACTGGTTGGTGTCCCTTTTTCATGTGCCGATCCATCTCAAGCCCAGGAAGTACCTGAGATTCGTGGTGGGGTCTTCCAACTACCAATTCAACGTCCTACCGTTTGGCCTTTCTGCGGCACCCAAACTGATGGCGATGATTGCATTTCGCCTCATGTGGGAAAGCATCCATGTTTTTCCCTTCCTGGATGACTGGCTCATCCGATCTTGCTCACCCGACCAGGAATCGGCACATCTGTACCTCACGTACAGCCTTTTATACGGTTTGGGCTTTTCAGTGAACTTGATTGAGTGGCAAAAATCTTCCAGCTGGTTCATGTCTTCTAATCCCAGCAGCTGGTTCTGGAGCTTAATGTGTTTCATGGCTTCCTGCATTGTGTTGCTGCCGGGGGCCCAGTAATGCATTAGGTAGCTTCACAGGCTACTGCATTGTCAGTGGTCACAGTTTATGGGGAAAATGTCAGACCTTTGCAGGTCTCAAACAAAGTGCCCTGGGACCTTGTATGGTGGTCCTTGCGAGACATCCTGCTGAAAGGGGCATTGCTTTGGCAACCCTGGCTCGGTTGCGCCCTTGAAAGGCAGAGTCACTCACCTACTAGGTCTGACATTGACACAGTTGAGGGTGGTTGCCTTCCTTCCGTCAGTGCAGAATAAGTCTGTACTGGCACTAAAGTACCTCACAGTGGCCATGCATTTCTCTTACATCCCATGTCTTTTCCTATGTAATTATGGGGGTACATTCCATTTAGACAAGACCAGAGCCTTTTGCACTGGAAAAAACAACGACTTCCCCTTTACATTGGTTGCACAAGAGGGCATGTCTGGCCATGCGCCCACGCTAACTCCACTCACCGGCCTTGCCCACCAGTAATATTTAATGCCAAACAGGCTGGACGTTTGCAATTCTTCACATTGATTCACCTTTGGCTTCACCTGCATACCTTCAGCGAATGGTGGTGATAACAGGAATTATCTACTGCATCTGGAAATTCCTAGCCTCAGACACACACAGTATGTTTAAGGTGTCTGGATACCGACCACAACTGGAAAACCTGTACGCCCTGTTTGGCTTTTGCCTCCTGTGCACATTGTTGATGGCTTAGCTGGTATAGTGATCTTTTTGTCACTTCCCCACAGCGTTCCTTTAAAGAGTTTGTCAGAAAAACATCTGAGGTCTTCACGTTCCATTCAGGGTTGATGGTTCTTGGGAGCCAAGTTCCAAGGGAGTAGGAGTTACCAGCAACGTTCCCACTGTCCCTCCTACCAGGACCGGTCCAAAGGGTCTCTTGAAGCCTGACTCCAGGAACTCCACCTTGTTAAGTAAAAGCCCTGGTGCCCCTGACTCCTCAGGCCGCAGTTGTCATAAAATCGACAATGAAAAGAAGATGGGGCATAAGGAGCGTGCCTCAGCGTCAAGGCAATATTCACACACAATTCCAAAGGTGACACCTGACACTGGTCCGGGCCCCCACATCAATGACCCGGGAATCACCAGTGACCTCTTTGCCAGGGGAGTTGGCTGTGAGGTCCACACCGAGTGTCCATGAATTTCTGGTGCCTCTGCTACCACTAGTACTGCAAGGATCCTTTGTGTCTTGTTTGGTCTGGCAGTTTAGTAGCTGGTGCACTTCTTATGTGACCTCATCATTTACACCTACTTCATGGACACCTAAGTCTTGGACAGCTCAACATTAACAACCATGCTGAGTTCCATCTATTTCGGCCTGGATTCCTCCTCCTCTTATGCTGCCAATACCCATGCGGACTCTGATTACTACCACGCAGACTCAACTCAGCACTGAGGGCTATTTCTTCGACAGAAGATAGCGGGGTATCCAGGAAAAAGTGTGCTGAGGTTTAAATAATTATTAAGGTAACTATCTAGTATGTTTACGTGGTGACTGCTGCGGTTATGGAACTGCTAGGTTACCCCAACCTAGCTTGATATAGAAGAGAAACATGTTCCAATAACATGTGCTGTCACATGACACATTACAAAGAGTCCAAAATATATTAGACTGTATATTAATTCTGTGATCAGTGCTGCGTGTGCCACTTGTTGCCAACACGTGTTCGGCCAGTTTGGTCTTCTTCAGGGCAAAATCCATATTCTATATTAAATATTAGCAGCAGTCCATTATCAATGACAAAATCAACAAAATGAAATCATTGCTAGCCAGACTTGGCCAACACAAGAGAATCGCAGGTGTGGTATTGGGTCCCAAACCTTAATTACAAATTTGTTCACAGATCTATTCTATTCCAATTCTCACCTATGTATTGGTTGGCCTTAGCTCATCGTCCATTACCTTTTGCCATCCTCAAAAGTTTTTCAGTTAATGATATTTTAGTCTGAAGCTTATCTTGGTTCCATTTGTCACTCAAAAATATCACAATAGTATTCTAACATTTTAACTACATCTTGATGGCATTAGATTAATCTGGAATTCATTAGGTTGTGTCTCATAGCTGGGATTCTTATCTTCACTCATTTATCAACTTTGTGTATTCAATCTTTGAGTTCTTTTCAGAGTTTTTGACTCAGTATATATATTAGAATATACTCTATAATCTGTTTGACAATAATTGTCTCTTATTTCTTTCTTTTTGTCTCCCTTTCTTCCTCCTCTTCCTTTCTCTCCTTTTCAAATCATTTGTTTCATGTATATGAAACATTACCATTGTGTTTGATGACCGTTTTTTTTGTAAATGGGGTCTGAATTGGACATTCAATGTGATTTCATTTTGTTGATTTTGTCATCGATACTGGACTGCTGCTAATATGTAATATAGAATATTGATTTTGCCCTGAAGAAGACCAAACAGGTCGAAACACATGTTAGCAACAAGTGGCACAAGCAGCACTAACCACAGAATTAAAATACAGTCTTATATATTTTGGACTCTCTGTAATGTGTCATGTGACAGCGCATGTTATTGGAACAACAGGTTTCTATTTCTTCAACAGGTTTCAAACATTGATGAACTCTTGAGCCATCTCTGAGTATTTCAAGGGGATTATTAGCAAGTTGATGCCTCAGACATCCTTATTTCTAGTCACTCCTTTGCCTCTGACCTACTCAGACAACGACTATGCCTAGATCCAACCGCAACTACAGTGGCTATCAGCTTCCCCTTTACAGTTGCCTACACTGGCTCCATATGGTTATCTGCCTGTACCGGCACCAATGCAACCACTGTCTTTCCCAGAGGTCCCGTTGCCTTGGCATACATCAGCTTTGACCTAGGACCTAACTACCCCAAGACAAGGATTTATCAAGTGGATCTGAGGATGACATTCCTCATTTGGCCAAGGCCTTCCACTACAGGATGTTCACCCTGGCAGAGTTCCTGGGTTCCCACCCCTGAAGAGCCTTAACAATAGTCTGATATCCTCTCTGAGGTCCTGGCCCTCGGATCTAACATGAGATCCAGAGTGCATGTTCAGAAAGAAGTTTTGGTGGGAGCTTGCAGGATCTGGCAGAAACTCAACTCTGTATAAGCCACCAACAGGAGACTTGAGGCGCGTTCAGCCCCCTCACGTCTGTGAAATTATGCTTCACCACTCTCCCTCAACCACACTCTGCTGTGCCAGCCTCAGCATAGCTCTATTCTAAGCCTTCTATTTCGGCTGTTCCTCCTCATCACTGGTCTTACTCGGCAAGGATGACAAACGTCTGCACCACATTGTACTTCAGGCAGGTTAATGCCAATAGGCTTCTGACTGCCGCTAATCAAACGCTTTGGAGGGACATTTCAAGGCTTTCCTCCCTACTAACAAAATGTAAGCCTTTAAAACAGGCACGCTAGAAGCCAATCTCATCCTGCAGGACCTCCTAGAAGCTCCCGTCCACCATATCGATACTTCGAGTAGAGGGATGGCATTGAACACAGAAATGTGGAGGGTGGTCTGGATTCATGCAACCAAGTTTACACAAGAGGTTCAAAACAGGATATTGGACCCACCCTTCGACAGTCAGGAATTATTTCATCCATCCAAGTACGAAGAGTTAAATTAAAGTAAGATTTCAATCTAGACTGTCTTCTGCTGTCCTCTGCATGCCTGGACATAAACCATTTCCAAAGTTATATTTCTGCAGGGAGGCCATGCAGAAATCCTTTGGTGGGTTTTGTGGCTACCAAGACAGGAAAGCCAGAAATCCAGACAGGTCTCCCAAAGGCCATAGAAAGAGGCTGTCTCACGACTCTTTAAAGGGCTTCTTTGCAGGATTTTCCTCTACAGCTTCAGCAGATCCAAAGAAACAATAACTGGTTAAACTGGGTCCACCTAACACCAGTCAGCTTCAGGCTTCCTCATCACTTTTCTCACTGCGAGACCATCTCTCTGGACCATCAGAAACTCTCCATAGTTTTCCAAGGGCTACTGTCTTTCTGTTTCTCTTCACCCTCCTTCCTCCTCGCCTCTCACCCAGGTGGGATCCACTCGGCCTCTGGGAGTGGTCAACAAGTCCCTGCCCATGGAAGCAATAGAGGCAGTTCCCATGGACTAGAGGAGTACTGGTTCTTACTCCCGTCAATTCTCTGTGCTCAAGAAGAACCCAACTGACCTGCAGGCAATACTTGATCTTTCCTCCTTCAATCATTTTCGCCCCAACAAAAAGTTCAAGATGGTCGCACATGCCCAGCTCCTGAGATCCGCTCAAAAGGACGTCTGTTTTTGTGCTGTGCACCTAAAAGATGCATACCTGCATGTTTCCATCTGGAAACCCCATCATAGATTCCTGATATTCTCCATCAGCAAGGGGCATTTTCAGTACAAGGCTCTCCCTTTCGGATTGAACTCTGCTCTGAGAGTATTTACCAAATGTATGAACACAATAGCCCGCTTCCTTCTTCTGAGGGGAATGCATGTCTACCCCAACTTGGACAATTGGCAGACACTCTCTTCAATCTGGGATTTTCCATCAGAAATCGACCCTGTTTCCATAACAGAGACTAACCTTTCTTGGGTTTGTATAGGAATCCCTTGCTGCAAGGATTTTCCCATATCAACAAAAGACCAGACATCTTATTGGCAGGGGGCGATTTTCAGTTGGCCACTGTTTGGTGGCTCCTAAGGTGGATGGCTGCATGTGTACTGTGTTCCGCCTGAACGCTTGAAAATGAGATGTCTCCAGTTGCACTTAGCCCGCCCCTTGAACCAATCAATGGGGAGAAAATCAAATTGGATCATATCCCGATTCCAGCCTCTTTGGACCAAGACTTGGCATGGTGGAGTCAGCTCAACGATTTCACTGCGGGGGTTCCCTTTCAAGAATTGTACCCAGAGGAATATGTCACAATAGACCCCTCTTTCACAAGGAGGGGGTGCACCTTGGGACCTCTCAAGGCCTATGTATGGTCCCAGGAGGGTTACCTTAACATCAACATCCTTAACTGCAGATGATTTTCAATACCCTAAGAGTTTTCCTTCCAGTCCTCAGAGGGAAGGGAGTTCTTGTTCAGACTGACAGTTCATCCCCCATATTTTACCTGAACAAGCAGGGGGAACCAAATATCCTCCCTTGTGCCAGCTGTTAATAAGAATTTGGGAGTGGACCACCGGGCATCACATTTCCTTGAATGCCATTTATCTACCGGGGTGCTCAATGTGCTAGCCAACATACTCAGCAGAATGATGTCGCTGGATCACAAGTGGGCAATCAAGTACTCTGTCCTGGAGGCCGTTTTTGCACAGTGGGGTCACCTACGGGTACACCTATTTGCCACAGCAGAGAACAGCAAGTGCCCTGTCTTCGCTTCAGGGGAAGGAGTGGGCAGAAACTCTTTGGGTGAGGTCCTGCCCTGTCCCTGTATGATTTTCTGTCAATGCTGCTTCTTCCCAGATTCTTGGAGAGGTTCTCTAGCTGCAGTAATTCAACTCTCATTCTGATAGCCCCTCAGCGACCAGCATGCTTCTGGTTCTTCCATCTGGTGGAAGTTTGGAGGAAGGGTCCAATTTGCCTTCCGACAAAACACAATCTCATAAGGCAACAGCAGGTTCAGGGTCTTCCCCCCTCCCTTTGATTGCTGAGCTTAGCAGCATGTTTCCTGAGCAACTCACCCCAGGACATCTCGGGTTATCAGCAGAAAACATTGAAATAATAGAGGAAGCGTGAAAGGCATCTACCTGTTCCCAAGCGAGAATCCAAGTGGACCAGGTTCTGTTTCTGGCCTATGGATAAGCAAGTCAATCTTTTGACTTGCCCACTGAATGAAATCCTTGCAGCCTCTTGTATCTCTGTTGACTCCTGTTGATCTTATCTGTCAGCTATCATGGCCTATTGCATCACCCAGGATATTACTTTTTCCAGAGGCATGCAGAGGGTCTCAACTGGCTCTATCTTCCTGTTAAAAGACCCATCCGGTTTGGGATTTTGATGGATCGTCCTTTAATCCTTAGGGCAAACTCTTGGAAAAGCTGCCCATCTCCCAGCTTGCTTTCCACACGGAATCTGTTGGTTGTCTCAATGACCATCAGTCTTGCTTCAGAGCTGCCAGAGGCAAGGAAACTGCTCTCCTGAACACCTGTGAAGATCTGCTCTCTAACCTTGATTCCAGCATTCCTTATGTTCTCTTCCTCCTTGATTATTCCTCTGCTTTCGATACGGTCAACCATGTCATCCTGATCAATTGACTCTGTGAGAACCTGGGGATCACAGATCAGGCCCTGCAGTGGCTGACCTTCTTCCTCTTGGACCACCCCTCCCAGGTCCAACTTAGCCCCTTTCTCTCTGCCACCCCTCTCCCTACCTGTGCTGTTCCCGATGGCTCTATCCTCTCACCCTGGTTTTTCAACATCTACTTGGCCCATTTCGACCACCTGATCTCTACCTTCTCCAACTTTCAGTGTTATGCGGATGACACTGCGCTTTATTTCAAGCTGCCCTCAGCCTCCTCTGCTCTCTCGTTCATTCCTGACTGTCTATCCGCGATTAGGTTTGGTGCGCCTCAAATGATCTCTGCCTTAATGCCAGTAAGATGGAGATCCTTCTCAATGGGACCCTGCCCCTGCTTTCCCTCTCTCACTCTGGCCGCCTGCCTTGGGCCCTCTTCCATCACCTTCCTGCGAGGCAAAAAACCTTGGTGTCATCTTCGACTCCACTCTCTCTTTCTCCCCTCGCATCTAAGATGTCGCCAAGAAGTCCCACTACTAGCTGCACCTCCTCAAAGGAACTCTTCCCTTTCTAACTTGCCCCCAGAGGTTCACTGTCTCCAGGGCTCTGGTTCTCTCTAGGCTGGACTACTGCAACAGCCTCTTTCTCAATCTGCCTTCCTCTACTCTCAGCCTTCTGCAACTAATCCAGAACAGGACTGCCAGACGTATCCTTGGCCTCAAGCCCAGGGACCGTATCTATCCAGCCCTGAAATCTCTCCACTGGCTCCCGGTGGCTGCAAGGATCAAGTTCAAGATCCTTCGCATTGTTCACAAGGCTTTCTGGGGCAGGGTCCAGCACTGCATCCAATGCTCTCTTCTAAAATACCTTCCTTCTTGAGGCCTTCGCTCAGCTACCCCCAACTCTCTATGGGTTAGACGCTTCTCCAGGCAAAAAGTGGGGGGTAGATCTCTCTCCTCTGCAGGTGCCCCCTTCTGGAATGGCCTCCCTGTCCCTCTCAAACTTGAGCCGGACCACCTGAAGTTCCGGAAGCAGTTCAAAAACGTTCCTCTTCTCCTCTGCTTTCTCTCGCTCCCTCCACTGCTGACCTACCTGACCTACCTGTATGCTGTACGGGCTGGTTGCTTGGTTACCCTCAGAGTATCACTGGGTACCAGGCTCTTTCTTGATCAGTCACCCTTGCACTGCCTCCGGGCCTACCATGCACATAGGTGCTGTAACTGTAACCCTACAGTCTCTTCTTCTCCTTACACTACCCAGAGCCTGGCCGCACTTACTCAGAGCATTGCTAAACTGTTTTGACCCTCCCCTCTCCCATGCACTTCCCCCCTCCCTTTGCCCTTGCACTTCTCATTCTCGCACTGACATGATCTAAATGACACAAGGCCTAGTAAGATCGTTTGTCTTGTCCTCCCTCTGTCTTCCCTCCCTTGTCTTGTCACGTCTAGAAACACTTGTGTACAGGCGCGTTATAATGACTTGTCATATCATAACACTCAAACCTTTAGCCTTCACTGATTTTAAGTTTCTGATCTGAAAAGGTTGCAGTTACGGTGGCTCTAAAATCTATGCAGAGAGTCGGTGAGATTCAGGCTCTGTCGACTTCTGAGCCTTCAACCGTTTTCCACAAGGACAAAGTGGTTGTTACACACTCACCGTGCCTTTTGCCTAAAGTAGTGTCCTTGTTTCATATCAACGAGGAGGTGGTCTTGCCCACTGTTTTTCCGAACCCTAAATCTTCGACAGACATCGCTCTTTGTTCTCTTGATGTCATGAGAGCACTTATGTTTTAGCTACACCGAATTAAGCAGTTCAGAAGATCATATCGCATTTCATTGCATTTGTTGGCCAGCATCTTGACTCAAAGGCCTACAAGGCCACAATTGCCAAATGGCTAGTGTCAGGCATCAGGCATTGCTGCACCATGCAAAAGCGAGAGCCCCCTGAAGGCATTCATGTTGGCGCCATCTGGGCTAAGGCCACAGCTGTTGCTTGTCATTGTCACTACCCTTGGATGCCTTCGGCAGGGTTGCAACATGGACTTCAGCATTGACTTTCTGCTGTTTGGACACCAGTTCCAGGGTTGATGCCAGTTTTGGACAGGCTTTCCAGCCCTACCTATTTGCGAGCCAGTAGCTCTTGCCCCCTCCCCAAAGCTGCTTCTTGTTGTGAAAACTCCCATCAGTATGGAGGAAAGTGGGCGGAACATAGGACTAATAAACAGTTACTCACTGTAGTGACTACTGTACTCCTAGCCCATAGTCCCCTTTACCCCATATGGCCCAACCTCCATTCCCCGTAAATCAGTTAGAGAGTATTAGGCCAACAAGCGGCCAAGGACAGACAACCGAGGCCAGTGGGAGATGTCAGCGTGGGCAGGCTCACCCTTCTGTGCGATCAAATTTAAAGGGTACGTTGTTTTTTGCGGTCGAAAAGGCTCACATCATTATGGATGACCAGGGACTATGGACTAGGAGTACAGTAGTCACTACCGTGAGCAACTGTTTTTTCCCAAAGCAAATGAAGTGCTGCCTCTTTGCAGAGAAGCAATCAGACTGTGGTTCTGGGCTCTGGAATATTACGTGTCTCTGACAGTGGGCCATCTAGCTGGTAAAGAGAATGTCACAGAGAATGCCTTGAGCAGGCAGTTTTCTGCCTCCCTGTTACGCTCACCTGGTCTCTGCAGAGGCGTTTGAGCACGGTTGCAGCCCTCCCAGGGATTAGTTCGCCCTTATCTGGCTTCTCCCTCTGCGCTTGTACAGTTACTTTGGTAGTGCTACTCAAGACTGCTCCTATGTAAATATAAAGGAGGCATAAGTATGCCAATCTGTGATCCGAGCCCCCTTCAAGACTCCTTCCACCCATGGTGTGGTTCCTTTAGGTTGCGCTGCCCCTAGAAGGCTCACCTGCTCATCTTGATTGATGAGCTCTCCGTCCTGCGACTTCTGGCAGGGGCGCTTGTCTGACTGGGACCGAGTTCCTTCACTGGTCCCTGTGTGTGGTAGTCCAGTCCATCTGTGACTAATCCACTTCTCTCCAGGAGTGTTTTTGTTTGTATAGTCCATTTTGCTTTCAGCCTGCTTTTGCTGTGTTTGTTTTGTCCGTTCTGGTATTGTTGTCCGCTCTTCCTTTAATGTCTTTCTTTTGCTCTCTCCCCATGTAGATGATGTCGCGGGCCGGCCGCAGTTGCAGAGCTGAAGATGGCAGCCAGAGTGAACAGCGAATGAGCCCACGATGACCCGGCAACAGGTGAGTGGTCTCTGAGGATGCGCGCGTAGTTCCAGTGCAGCGTGACCCCAGGCTGCTGAGTTTTAACTGTCTAACCTTGTCTTTCTGCTTCTTTACAGGACCCAACTCCGTGGATGATGGGCGCGACGTTGGTTGATGAACGCGGCGCCGGAATCTAGGTCGCTGGTTTCCTGAAGGTGAGAATGCAGATGCGATGAGACGGTGAACGCTGGCTTCCAGAAGGTGAGTATGCAGTTGCGATGAGACGGTGAAGGCTGGCTTCCAGAAGGTGAGTAAACTGGTCCAAGCAGCGGTGAGCGTCACGTTGCATGAGGATGCAAAGTAACGCGAAGTGCTGGCGTTGGGGATGGAACTGCTTATATAGCTGTGCTCTGCTTGCCACACCCTGCCCCTCCTGGAATCTGCACGTACAGCCTGAGCCTGGAGAACCACACCCAATGGTATGCTCATGGAAAGTATTCTTGAATAAAAGCATGTGGACAAGTTCTTGTGAATGAAGCACTCTTGTACCGAAATAAAGTGTTCCTGCTATCCCTTTACATGAGCCTGGCGCCAAATGCACCAGGACTGAGTCCAGCCAGTCCCCCCTATGTATAGCTGTCCCATGTCCCATTCCCCCCATCACTTGATGGTATGGTGTCTGTGTTTTTGGGCCAGTGCTCATGACAGCACTCCCCCTCAAAGCCGCTCTCAAGGGTGGTTCTTCTCCTGGTCCTGGTTTGGTGGGATTGTCGCAATGAACCACCTGATCAATCGTGGAGCGTGGACATGCTCCCTGGGTTCCCATGTCTGGTCTTGAGGTCCATAGCCTTTCCAGTCTATAAGATAATACAATTTGGACCGGACTATCTCGAAGTCTAGGATATTTGTTACTTCAAATTCTGGTTCATTGGTTTTAGAAGGGAGACGTGAAATACAGGGTGGATTTGCATGTGAAGTGGTATTCTAACTTCATGGCAGCAGGATTAATCACAGCTCTGATGGTGTAGGGTCCCAAATATCGAGGCCGGAAGGCCCGTGGTCCTTTCAGAGGAATGTTTTTAGATGCTAACCAAACCTTGTCTCCAACTTGATAGTTTGGAGCTTCCTTTCTGTGGCGATCTGCAAACTGCTTTTGTTTCTCTTTTCTTTGGCTCTGGCCAGATGTTCTGCTGCTTGTGATGGTCTTATGTAAAGTCGTTTAGCTGGCATTTCCAATGACCAATGGATCAAAGATGGATGTTCGTGGATGTCGTCCGTACACTATGTAGAATGGACTTTGCCCAGTACTGGTGTGGATGGAGTTGTTGTACGCATATTCTGCTAGCCAAAGTATGTCTTTCCAGGTATCCTCGGTTTGTTGCAGCATACATCTTATGTATTGCTCTAGAGTCTGGTTGGCCCGTTCAGTCTGGCCATCGGTTTGGGGATGATGACTGGTGGATAGTCAAAGATCGATCTTGGCAATTTTGCAGCATCTTCTCCAAAAGGTGGAGACAAACTGAGTCTCTCGGTCAGATATTAATATTGATGGGAATCCGTGAAGCCGAGCAATCGGATCCAGGAATACGGTAGCCAGAGTAGATGCAGTAGGTAGGCCTTTCAGAGGAATAAAATGGGCCATTTTAGAGAGCAGATCTACGATGACTAAAATGGTGTTGTATCCGTTGCAGGGGGGAAGATCGGTACTAAAATCCATTGACAGCGTATGCCATAGTGCTGGGGGTACCAATAAAGGTCGTAGTAGACCTGCAGGACTTTGTTTTTGGGATTTGTGTTGTGCGCAGACACCACAGGTTGCGATGAATTGGACAATGTCCTTTCGCCAAGTTGGCCACCAGTAATTTTTTCTTATATTAGCTAGGGTTTTTGTTATTCCTGGGTGTCCTTCTACTAAAGAATTGTGATAGTTGGCTATGATCTGATTCTGTAGTTTTTATTTGGAATGTACAGCCGCCCTTGAAAGTATGGCAAATTGTTCACGATGGTATGACGGTCTCCCTTCGATAACCAGTCTTGTTCTGCTTGATTCATAGAATGTTGTAGACTAGGTTTTAAGTTGTCTAAAGAGGTGGTTGCGGTTATAGTGTTTAGGATAAGTCCTTCCGAAATGATGTCCACGGGGTCTGGTGTAATGAATGCGTCCTCTTTCTCGCTCAAATGTGACATGGCGTCTGCTTTTCCATTGCAAACTCCGGGTCTGTAGGTAATTACAAAATCGTATTCTGCAAAAAAGAGGGCCCCGCGGAGTTGGCGTGAAGATTGTGCTTTAGCGGTCTTTAAGTATTGCAGATTACGATGATCTGTGATGACGGTAACTGCATGTCTAGCTCCGAGAAGATAATGCCTCCATGCTTTGAAGGCTGCTTTGATTGCTAGCAATTCTTTATCAGTAAATGAATAGTTTAATTTGGGGGCGGAGAACTTACAAGACCAGAATGCCACTGGATGCAGCTGTCCTGTTTCGGGGTCTCGTTGTGACAGGACGGCTCCCATTGCTATGTTGGATGCATCGGTTTCAACCACGTATGGTAGTTCTGGTCGAGGATGTCATAAAACTGGTGCGGTTGTGAAAGCTTGTTTTAGTTTCAGGAAGGCTTCCTCTGCCTCTGCAGACCAATGAAATTGTTTATTCTTCCGTAGCAAGGAGGTAATTGGATGGACAATCTGAGAGAACCTGGGAATAAATCGACGATAAAAGTTGGCGAACCCGAACATACTTTGTACTCCCGTTGTGGATGTCGGTGAAGGCCAGTGGAGGATGGCGTCTACTTTGCGCATGTCCATGTGTACGCCCCGTGGTGTGAGGACAAAGCTGAGGAATTCTACCTCTGTCACATGATAGAAGCACTTTTCCAGTTTGGCATATAGCTGATGTTGTCGAAGCCTCTTTAAGACTGCCCGAACATCTTCCTTGTTGGTTGAGTAGATGAGAATGTCATCAATGTAGAGGTATGGGGTGGGAGGCACTACTGAGAGTTCATGGGATCAATATAAGTGTAAATGATGACTCCAGTGGATTCAGAGTGTTGGATAAATAAATAAATAAGGTTTCAGGTGCAACAGGGCGGGTCCCGAGGCCACTCGAGATCAGAACACAGGAAAAGAAACATACATCGGGTGTTGCCAGCCGATAGCCCGTATTGCACTCTTAGTGGGATAGAATCCCTTGACAATTTGAATAGCAGATTGTGAGTCGGAATCTCCTAGAAAGTGGGAGACACCCTCTCCATAGTATACAAAGAACTCTTCAGGAGCGAGGTAGTTTAGTACTTGTATACATTCATAGCTAGAATAGGCTATGTATTTAAATAAGAAAGGTGTGCACCTGGTAAAGTCAGTTCAAGAACCACCGAGAACCTTCAAACTGCAGGAGCATAACAAGTTTTTATATAAGCATATGTAAATAAATTCATTACAAAGAATGAAATGAAAAAAACTAAAAAAACAATTAATCAGTTCAAACCCAAGTCTAAACATACAGTTGGTTTAAGGGTCGAACTCAACATTAACGAATGGCAAAAAACTGATAACGTCAAAGAAAACTTCCTTTGATGTAAATGTACAATACAAATGGTAATTTAGATTCCAAGTTAACATACAGTGTATGTAGACACAAGAATGTGGATGGGTTGTAGCATAACATCCAATGATACACAATCACAATAATTCACATTCAAAAATAATGGTAGTGTGTTTTGTCCTAAACACTCCTGGGTGTAATCGAGTGCCAACGCGTTTCGGATTCAGTTGAATCCATCTTCAGGGCAGGAAATGTGTAGTTCCTTCGTGCATAAGTGGGTGTTCCTATAGAAATGTAAGGAAACTAATTAGCTCATTGGGAATTCGAAAAAGCAAAGGTTGTATGTAACATCCAAAGATAGGCACTAACCTTAATGGAGAGAGTTCTAAACCATGCAATAAGATCTGTGTGGGAAGCAAGAGGTATAGTATCAGCTTGTAAGTTACTAGGTTTGTATTCCCCTAGAATTCAAAACTTTTAAGAGGGAAGAAGGAGTAAAAGTATGACTCACCACGTCCAGAGGCAAGTCTAAGGCACCCCGGGTGTGAGTGGATAGACTGACAGTCGCTCGCACAGTACGCGTGCTGTAAAGAATCAAAAAATGCAAGTTTTACTTTTCAGTCGAATTCCGTGACGAGGGAGAATTCATCTCATGACAGTGTAAAATTCAGAGTCACTGTATTAGCTGAGTCAGTGGTGTCTCATGGAAAGGGTCGAGTATCACGCTCGGTTATGGCAGCTGGTAAAAACCTATTATAAGTACCATTGGGACTGAGCATGCAGCTCAATGTAGACAAGTGCACAGACGTCCAATAGTTTGCGGAGTACGTCGTTCATGAAGTATTGGAACGCCGCCACGGCATTACATAGCCCAAAGGGCATGACCTGGTATTCAAAAGGACCATATTTTGTACAAAAGGCAGTCTTCCACTCATCCCCTTTTTTTGACTCTTACCAGATGATAGGCCCCTCGCAAGTCTAGTTTTGTATAAATCTGTGCGTGTTTGACTTGATCCAGTAGTTAGGGGATAAGCGGCAACGGATACTGTTTTTTTACCGTGATCTGGTTAAGTGCCCTGTAGTCAATGCAAGTTCTCAAATCTCCCTCCTTTTTGGGCACAAAAAAAGAGGGGCAATGATGTAGGGGACTTGGTCGGGCGGATGAAGCCGTTTGCCAGATACTGGTCTAGGTATGTTCTTAAATGCTCTTTTTCCTGTTCCGTTAAGGTGTAGATCCGGCTGCACGGAACTTGAACCCCGGGTACGAGGTCAATACGACAGTCATACGGCCTGTGCAGAGGTAGGACATTTGCTTGCTCCTTTTGAAAAGCATCTTGGTAATCCAGATATTCGGGTGGTAATGAACTTGTGAGTCCCAGTACAGTTCTTCTCTCAGCTCCTGGGTCGGCCAAACCCTTCAATGGGAATCTTTTGTTGTAACAGGTGTCGACACAGTCTTTTGGAAAGGTCAGAACTCTTTTACGGCAGTCAATCTTAGGGTTGTGGGTCTCCAGCCAATGCATTCCCAATATCATCTGGAACTGAGGAGCGCCGATGAGATCGAAGGTGATGTCTTCTCGGTGACAGTCCTGCCACAGAAGCGTAACCATCTCGGTGACAGGAAGGCCTATCCAGGTAGCCAGATCTTGGTAATTGTAATTCTCCAGCATGGGGTCTGGCATGGTTTCACATGCTCATGAATATTCCCCGTCGTCAGGTTGAGAATCCTCGGTAAAGAAAAAATCAGTATCAGTATCAGTTTCGTTTCTGATCTGTCTTTCTTAGTAGTAACCAATCACTGATCTCCGGATCATACTGCCCCTAGCCAATGACTGCCCTCTCCCTAAGCCCCGCCTCTGGCAGCCATCCTCAGATTTTTACCGCACGCTCAAGTGTTGGGAGTCCTCGTGCTTTAGCTCTTGGGTTTTTGCTGCGTTTCTGTGCTTTTTTAGGAGATTTTCTCATTTTTTCGGTTTAATCGAGCCTCAAGCTCCACCGTTTCTACTTCCGATAACGGGGACCCGTTTCGGAATTCTTCTACGCCCCTCAAGGGTGAAGTTTTCGTCGAGTTTACACTTCTTGGAGGATTCTGCAAGATCTTCGGCCTACCTCAACGGACATGGATCAGGACAAGGGAAGCTCGATGCCCGGATCCAAGCTGTTCAGGTGCTGCCCTGGATGCGGATTGCAAAACGTTTTCAAGGAGGACGAGCATTTGCGATGTCTCTACTGCCTTCATGAGGACAAGACGCACGTGGAGAAGGACTGTGCGTTCTGCAAGAACCTTTCGGAACGGACCAAACAAGATCGTCGTTCCCGCCTCGCCGCCTGGCTGGAGAAGGGCACAGCAGGTGAGAAGGCGAAAAAAAAGTCTGAGCGGGCTTCTAAGTCCTGTGAGGGCGCCCCGGCGACGGGGGCCCAACAGAAGGCCAAGCACCGCAAGTCCGCGGGCACCGGGAGCGCCGAAAGGTCGGGCTTTTCGGCTGCCTGGCAGGGCGGTACTTCCCCAGCACGTTCAACCACGAGCCAGCGCTTTGGTTCTGGGAAGAGGAAGTCCGAGAATCCGGGTAAGCTGCTGGAGCGGACCCGGTCGATCTCGAAGGGGGAGTGAGGCACTGACCCTCCCCCCAAGGCGAAGGCCCAGGACGCACCTAAGGTGGTGAGGGCCTTGATCCAGCCGGCAAAGGCCTCTATCGAAGTGGTCGCTGTGAACCTGGCTGAGACTACGCCAGTGGAAACGGCCTCTGGGCCCAGAGTATCCCTGCCACCGCGGAGGGAATCCTCTTTCCAGCCCATCGTTAAGACCCCTGTGAAGTCCCCGGTGGAAAAAGAGGGGGGGGGGCGGTGGCCATTACAGACTCGGAATCAGCCTCTGAGGAGGATCTGGTGGAAACCGAGAAGGGCCTCAATGAGAGGTTCATAGTCCTCAACGAGAGGTCCGAGAAGGTTCGATCCCAGGGGATGGTCCCCGCTGATGTGATAGAAGATAGCGACGATGGCGACGAAGAGGGCCCAGTGGAGCGGCCATCCCATCCGTCGCAGCCATTACCCGAGCCCCAGGATAGCTTGGCGGCCATTTTGTTGGCGATCCAATCCTTATGAACTGAGATAAGGACGAGATTACCACGGACTCCGATGGAGGATCCGGAACCAGGCCCATCAAGAAGCCCTCCGCACAAGCAGAGGAGGGTCCACCCCTCGCCTCCCCTCATGCCCGCGAGGCCTGTGGACCCCTCATCCCCCTCGCCGGACCCTAGAGAGGATACGGGGACGGATGACGACGGCGGCGATGTAACGCTCACCTGATTCCCACGGAGGCACTGGTCTTGGCAGGAAGGTGTCTGTGACCCGAAAAGTGATGTGCAGGACTCGATTTGCTTCTGGGGCCGAACCTCTTCGCACTGTGTGTCGAACTCGAAGAGTGAGATTTCTGCAGGTGAAAGAATATGGGGGTTAATGATCTGGGTTGTTGAATGTCCCTCTCTCTCTCTCTCTTCTTAGCTTCTCCGTAGAGCCCCCAGGTCAACGTGCTCACCTTAGATAGGTGAATGCTGGACTCTCCATCTGCGTCTGGTGCAGGGTGCCGTTGCCAGTTCCTTCACTGGTGAAACATAGGCCTCTTGACATCAGAGGATCGCTACCGTCGTTAACTGCACGAGCGGTGAGTTTCTGGACACCTTTTTAGTCCTTTTAGTCTTTAGGTGCGCGGGCACGTTAATATAGAACAGGACTCTGTATAATGCTTTTTCCTATTTGTCTTGCAGGGCTCTTGAGATAGGAGATGGTGTGAAGAGAGCCGAAGTTGGAGCCAGAGCCTTGGAATGAAGCGCTTGGAAATGCGTAAATAAATGCAAGCGCTCTAACTGTCTCTTTTCCCTTGCAGCTGTGAGTTTGTGCTGAAGAGATGCTGGAAAACGCCGGAGTATTTGCAGGCGTTCTACTGTGGCGAGCGCGATGGACGTGAGTAAATACCTGTCTAATGTCTCTTCGTTTGTCTTTCAGATGCTGGGTTGCAGCGTTGAAGAAATCCGGAATTCGCGGAGTGCCGGTAAGTAATAACAATGCTTTTGTCTTCACAGGCGGAGGTGCAGCGTGAAGAAATGTTCGCTGCCGATGGATCAGGTGAGGAAAGCGCTGCGTGTAAAGGTTGCAGTGCTAACCTGTTGTTTCTTGTCTTTGCAGGTGCTGCTGAATACTGGATACAGGAGTGGTAAGTATTGTTCTTGCAGGTTCAGGATCGGAAGGAAGAAAGGCTGGAACAGACTCGGTGAGCGTTCTGCTGCAGATGCAGAATAACACGAAGCATGTTTGTTCAATCGGGTGTGGTTTAAATAGCCTTGGAGTGATGAGGCGTCTTCCTCCATGGCCCCGCCTAGGCAAGAAAAGAGTTCCAGTTCCAGAAGAGTTCCCGTGTTGTATCCAGGGAGTGGAGCTTGCCCCACCCAGGTAAGAAAGTAGTTCCTGTTCACAGAGGATTCCTATGTGGCTGGTAAGTAAGCAGCATGGTCTGCTGCAGGTAAGTCCACCCAAGCATCTTCATACATATTATGAGCCTGGCGCTTCCAGTGCCGGGACCGATGGCTTTGATGAGCCTGGTGCCACCGGCGCCAGGACAAGGTCCAAAAGGTCCCAGTGGGGCCCGGCTGGTGCCTAAGATAACAGTTAGGGGCCTGCTTCCAAGGACGTTGGGCTGTTCCTGACTCCTTGGAAGCAGTGATCATGACCGGCGATGACACAACGGACATTCCGTCATCACCCCCCCCTCGGGCTTCTCCAGCCGACGAAATTGGCTCTTTTCACGCCATGATAACCAGGGCATCCGAGCTCTTCCAGCTCTGCCCTGAAGAACAAAAAAAGGAAGGGTTTCTTTACCAGCGACGAGAGGCCAAGAGGAAGACTGTCCTCGCGGTGCCGTTGCTCGACGACATCTGGGACGAGGGGCTTGCTATCCTCAAGAACCCTTCCACGACACCCGCCAAGAGGGACAGGTATGAGAAGAAGTACCGAGTCCCTGATGCCGACCCCTTGTGACTCAGGGTCCCGCCCACGCCGGACTCTGTCGTCTCGGCAGCGGCCAAGAAGAAAGCAGCGCGTGCGGCGGCTTCAACTTCCACTTCCCCGCTGGACAGCGAGGGCAAGAAGTTGGACTCCATTGGACGACGAGTCATCTCGTCGGCGGCGACGATGATTAAGGCGGCCAATGCCTTAGCAATCGTGGCCCGCTACGACAGGGAGCTTTGGCTCAAGATAGCTCCCCTGCTAGACTTCCTACCGGATGACAAGAGGGCAGAGGCCCTACAAATTCTGCAGGAAGGCGAGATGGCGTTGGATCACGCCATAACGGTGGCAACGGACATTGCTGGACATCTGCAGGGTGCTACGTGGAGGTCGACGCACACCTTCACAAGATTCTACTACGTCGATCGGGACTCCAGGGAGGAGTCCAGGGTCAGCCAAACAGTGCTGCGCAACCTGTTCGCCTAAGGTGAGCCTGGTGAGGAGGTAAGAATTGCTTAATGTTGAGTTTTGGATGTAATGCTTAATGTTGAGCCTTTGCCACCTCCAGTGGTTGTGCATGTGTGTACTGTTATGTATTCTTTTATTCATGAGCATGTGAATCCATGCCAGACCCCATGCTGGAGAAGGAACAAGTTACTTACCTGTAACTGTTGTTCTCCAGCATGGGTCTGGCATGGATTCACATGCGAACCCTCCCGCCTACCCTTCTGCGGCTCTTCACTTGGGCATACTGCCACTTTGCGTGCTACCAAATCTGAGGATGGCTGCCAGAGGCGGGGCTTAGGGAGAGGGCAGTCATTGGCTGGGGGCAATTGGTTACTACTAAGAAAGACAGATCAGAAACGAAACTGATACTGATTTTTTCTTTACCGAGGATTCCCAGCCTGACGACGGGGAATATTCATGAGCATGTGAATCCATGCCAGACCCATGCTGGAGAACAGTTACAGGTAAGTAACTTGTTCCTTCCCCACAGCTCTACTGTCAATGTATGCCTCCAAGGCATGTATTTTTGACGGTTGTTTGTGGTTTACCAAGAGCACCGGGATGACTAGGTGTGAGGTCTGTGTTGGTTCCTTTTTACCGCTTGACAAGTGGACCCCTGCGCTTGCCGGGCGTTAGAGTTTCGCGAGTCCTGTTGTTCTTCTTTTTCTTCGCCTTTGTCAGTTGCTCCTACTGTTTTCCCGGGTGGTTTCACCAGGCATTCTCAGAGAAAATGGCCTGCTTTACCACAGTATAAACAAAGTTGTTGCTGTCTCCTTTTCTCCCTTTCTGCCTTGGTGAGTGGGCTTCGCAAGCCCCCGATTTGCATAGGTTCAGACTGATCGTGTAGCCTGGTTTGATTCTCACGGGATCATATGTAGACCGACCGCCCTTCTGCTTTTGCTTGATCCATTTTCCGGTTCTGCAACCTGTGATTGAGCTGCACTGTCAGGTCGATGTACTCTGCACAACCATCTGGGGGATTTACTACTTGGGCTAAAACGTCCTTAAGTTCTCCTCGCAACCCTCGATAAAAGAGCGTAGTCCTCTTCTCCTCTGGACAATTTGTCTGGGCTATAAGGCGATTGAAGGTGGAGATGTAAGTTAATAATTCTTGGTTATCTTGATGTAGTGACAACAGTTCATTGTCCAAAGCTTGTCCTTGAGTATGTTGTGCAAACAGTTTCTCCATTTCACGCTGAAAACCCCCAAAATCCTGAAGTAAAGGATCATCTTGGTTGACCAAAGGTATTGACCAGTCCGCTGTACTACTTCCCAAATATGAAAGCACAAATGCCACTCTAGATTGTTCGTTGGGGAATGCCCCAGGTCGGCACAGGAAATGTAGGCAGCATTGGTTCATAAAAAGGGCATACTTATTTAGGTCGCCTGTGAAACGTTCGGGCGGGGCCAAGGTAACCGCCCCTGGAAGAACCACCTGTACTGGCGTTTACTGTGCAGGTGTAGCAGAAGGGGTTAACCCTGCTAGTGGGATTTGGCCAGCTTGTGCTTGAAGCATGTGTGTTGCTAGTTCATCAGTTCATTCACGATTCACAATGAGATCCCTTCTTAGGACATTGGTTTCCTGTCTTGAGGCATGAACCTCAGCCCTTAATTCACCCAGTAATTGGGCCAACTGGTCCGTCTCTGAAGTTTCCATTACGCCCAGGCAGAGATTCGAAGAGGCTTCGCATTCTGTTACGCTCACTTGGTCTCTGCGGAGGCGTTGGGGCACGGTTGCACCCCTCCCAGGGATTAGTTTGCCCTTATCTGGCTTCTCCCTCTGCGCTTGTACAGTTACTGTGGTAGTGCTGCTCAAGACTGCTCTTATGTAAATATAAAGGAGGTATGAGTATGCCAATATGTGATCCGAGCCCCCTTCCACCCAGGGTGTGGTTCACGTAGGTTGCGCTGCCCCTAGAAGGCTCACCTGCTTATCTTGATTGATGAGCTCTCCGTCCTGCTCCTTCGAGGGGTTTGGGTCCTCCGATGTATTCCATATCTATGACAGGTAATGTCCACATCTGTGCTGCTTCGGAAAATCTTCGGCGTCTGCGTCCTGCGTCGATGACGTTGATGCGCCGTCCCCGAGGACCTCCTCCGACGGCCGACGTCACCTGATGTGATAAGTAGGACGCACGACGCCCGTAGCCTTAGTTCTGTTTTTTCCGCAAACGTGTTCGCTTCGTGAATCTCGGTACGCCTCGACTCTTTGGAGTTTGCTGTATTCTTCTTGGTTCGTTGAACCTGTTCGGTTTTTGTGAAAACCTGTTCGTGACGATGTCTACTTCGTCTTCAACCCCGCGTCCGGGCTTCAAGAAATGCGGGGACTGTGGGCCCAAGATGTCGGTCACGGACTCCCACAATGCCTGCCTCTGTTGCCTCTGGGAGGCCCACAATACGGACGACTGTGTTGACTGCCAGTCGCTCACGGCCAAGGCCTTGCGGGAGTGCAAGAAGAAGCTGTCGGTAGGTCGGGTGTCTAAGCCCCGGAAGTCGAGGTCTACTGGGCTTTCGACAGATGACTCGAGAGGCGATTCTCCGCGTCATCGTCGGAAGTCCAGTGGGTCTCCTTCCAGGAGTCGGTCTCGCCACTCCTCCGCCTCTTCGAGGCATTCCCGGAAGCGCCGGCATCGGTCGCCTTCCCCGTCCTCTTCCGAGGACTCCGCCCGTCGGCAGGTTGCTTATCCCACCATGCAAGCGACACCGGAGGAATGGGCTTCCTTCGGGAAGCAGATGTTAGCGATTCTTGAATCGCAGGGCACCGGTCCGTCCGCGCCTCCGAGTAGGGTCGGTCGGCACCGGTCGAGACACCGCCCGTACGCCTTTGGGCTCGGGTGGTCGGCACGGCTCGCGGGAAAGGTCCCGCTCGGACAAGGGTAGCCGTTCTCGCCATGCCCGTTCCAGGTCCCGGTCCTCGACGCGCTCGAGACCGCGTGATCCTGTGCCGTCTTCGAGGAAGACATCGATGCCTGTGGCGCCGAGGTCGTCGATGATTTCTCTCGAGGCTCCGCCTCCGAGGGGGTCGTCGACGCTGTCGGCGCCTAGGTCGTCGAGAGACACGCTCAGAGCTCTGGTTTCGAGGCATGTGAGGACGCCGTCGATGCTGGCGGCGCTGCAGGTGACGTCAACGCTGATTCGCTCGATGCCGACCTTTCAAGGCGGTGGTGTCGGAGGGGCGCCGTGGCACGGGGTTAGCCCCTAGAAAGGCTCTGGCTAAGGTCAGGCATAGCTTTGGTCCCCAGGTGTCTTCCTCTCACCGCCTGGAGTACATTTCAGAGGGTGATGAAGGCTCTGATGAAGGCTTGGTTCCGGTTACGGTACCAGATGAGCTTCTCTAAGGGCATAGCCAGTTTGTTGACTTGAGGCAGTCACTGCATGCTGCTAGTGGACTGGACACCTCGCCGGAGGTGGAGTTTTGTAGGCCGGAGCCTGGCACTCATGCCGATTCTTCATACCGGCGCCTTATGTCTCGGTTCACCGAGTACTTGGGATGGTCGGCTCCCCCAGGGGAGTTCGTTGAGGATGATCTCACGGACATCCTTGATCTTGGTCCCCCCACTGACCCGGTGCTGCCGTTTCATATGGCTCTGCAGAGAAGGGTGGCGGTGGCTTGGACTTCCCCGGAGAGTCTCCCGGCAGTGGGCAAGTCTTTGTCGCGAAAATACCGTCCAGCCAGTAGCGACCCCTGCTACTTGTCTAGGCACCCCACTCCGGAGAGTTTGGTGGTGCAGGCGGCTATGGCCCCGGCAAAGCAGGCATCGTATCTTACCATCCCTCTGGGTAGGGACGACAAATGTTTTGACGGCTGGGCGAAGAAAGTGTTTTCTTCAGGGGGTATGGCGCTTCAGGTGGCCAACTCCATATGTGCCTTGTCTCGTTTCACGCACACTCTGTGGAACTGTGTTGCATTAGCGGCTGAACATATTCCTGAAGGGGACGAACGGGATGGTTTCCTTGCTATGGTTCAGGATGGCAAGGATGCCATGTGTGAGGCCGTTCAGTCGGGTTTGGACATGGCAGATTGTGTCAGCCGGTCCATGGCCGCGAGCACCGTAATACGCAGGTGTGTGTGGTTGCGGAAGTCTGGGTTCGCTCCTGATGTGCAATCCCGGCTCCTCAACATGCCCTTTGACGGTGAACATCTTTTTGGCAGCAAGGCTGACGAGAGCCTTGAGAGGTTGCAGACCTCCAAAGCTGCAGCGAAGTCATTGGGCGCTGCAGTTCGACAACCTCGGCCTTTTCGTCCTAGGAGACAACAATGGAGGGGAGGTTCCTTTCACTATTACTCGTCCTTCAGTAAAGCAAAAGGAGCTGTCTGTCAAAGAGGCCACCATAAGAGTGCCAGAGGTGGAAAACAAGGTACTCGAGGTGCCAAGGCCCCTCGGGCAGTTGCCTCTTTGCCCTCAGGCAACGCCGCAGCCGCTACCACTCAGTCATGAGGCCAGGTCCCATGGTTCGCCGGTTGGGGGAAGGCTGGCGCAGCATCTTGTAGAGTGGCGTGCCATTACTTCAGATGTGTGGGTTCTGGAGATCATAACCCACGGCTACTGTCTTCCTTTTCGGCAGAGGCCTCACGACAATCCACCTGGGTACCTCTCTTTGAAGAGTCCGGATCTGCTCCTTGCGCAGGAAATTCAAGCCCTTCTGGAGAAAGGCGCAATAGAATTGGTGCCTGTAGCGGAGAGGAACAAGGGATGGTATTCCCCTTATTTCGAAGAAAGACGGGGGATTGAGACCCATCATGGACTTGCGCAGTTTGAACAAACTCCTCAGGAAGGACAAGTTCAAGATGGTTACTCTCAAGTCCTCCAGGCCCTTCAACTTCAGGATTGGTTGGTGTCTCTCGACCTCAAGGACGCTTACTTCCATGTGCCGATCCATCCCAAGCACAAGAAGTACCTGAGGTTCGCGGTTGGCGACTCGCACTTTCAGTTTCGGGTCCTGCCGTTCGGATTGACCTCCGCCCCGAGGGTTTTCACCAAGCTCATGGTGGTGGTGGCAGTGCATCTCAGGAAAGGGGGGAATTCACGTCTACCCCTACCTGGACGATTGGTTGATCAGGGGGAGCTCTCCCGAGCAAGTCCTGGATCATCTGTCCGTCACCTGCCACTCCCTTCACAAGCTGGGCTTGTCCCTCAATTTAGAGAAGTGTATTTGACAACACAGCGGCTCCAGTACATCGGAGCAGTGCTCGACACATCCCCGGGGCTGTGTTTTCCTCCCCAGGTGAGGGCTCTTCACATTCAGCAGATGGTGCACAAGTTTCAGCTTGCCCAGACTCTCCCAGCGTCTGAGTTCTTGAGACTGCTCGGCCTCATGGCATCCTGCATTCTTCTGGTGTCAGAGGCCAGGTTGCGGATGAGATCTTTGCAATGGGCACTCAAGCTCCAGTGGTCTCAGTCCTCCGGCAGGTTGTCGGCCCCTGTTCAGGTGCCGCCCTCGGTCGGCCAGGACCTTTTGTGGTGGGCCGTCGAAGGCAATCTGATGAAGGGGGCCCCATTTTGGCTGCCCTGGCCGGAGGTGACGATCGTGACGGACGCATCCCTCACGGGATGGGGAGCTCATGCCAACGAGTTGACAGTCAGCGGTCGTTGGTCTCCGTCAAAGTCCAGACTCCATATCAATCTGTTGGAGCTGAGGGCCGTCAGGCTAGCCCTGAAGGCTTTTCTGCCGACTGTGCGAGGAAAGAGTGTCCTGATTCTAACGGACAACACGGTGGCCATGCACTACCTCAAGAAAAGGGGGGGGCAGGGTCACTTCCTCTGTGCAGGGAGGCGATGCAGCTCGAGTTCTGGGCCATACAGCAGGAAGTTTCGATCTCGGCTGTTCATATGGCCGGAGACGACAACGAGACGGCGGACGCTGTGAGCAGGCAGAGCGCGATCTCTCACGAGTGGGAGCTGGCTCAGGAGATTCTCCTGGAGATCTTCGCCCTTTGGGGGACCCCTCAAGTGGATCTCTTCGCCTCCAGTGTCAACCGGAAGTGCAAAAGGTTCTGCTTGCGGGAATTTCCTCAAAAGGAGCCTTAGGAGACGCGTTTGTGGTGGAGTGGTCATTCCCACTGCTGTACGCGTTTCCTCCAGTCCCCGTCATCCCGCAAGTACTGCGGAGGTTACGGAGGTTCGGTTCCCGGATGATCCTCATTGCTCCGGCGTGGGCCCGGAGGACGTGGTACCCGGACCTTCTCGACTTGTCCATCTGCCCTCCACGTCGTCTTCCCTACCGAGACGATATGCTCTCAGGGGAGGGGCGTCAGGTTCTCCATCCAGAGGTCAGATTCCTCAACCTTCAAGCTTGGCTTCTGAAAGGTTGAGGTATAAGGATTGGGACCTCCCTGAAGACGTGATGGAGGTGTTGCTCTTGGCCAGGTGGCCGGCAACAAAGTCTCTGTACCGTTGCCGTTGGAGTAAGTTCTGCGACTGGTGCAGAGTTAAGAATGTGGATCATTTTGAGTGTGACATTCCCATGGTTCTGTCTTTTTTGCTTTCCTTGGCCCACAGGGGCTTGCAAGTGGGGACCATTAAAGGTTACCTGGCGGCGCTGTCCATACTTAACCGCTCGTCTGAAGAATGTTCCTATTTTAAGATTCCTTTAATTTCTCCGTTTTTGAAAGGGCTCACTAATGTGTTCCCTCCGTCACCTTTTCTGGTGTCCGGTTGGGATTTGAACCTTGTTCTTAAGTTTCTTATGGGTGCTCCGTTTGAGCCTTTGCATTCTTGCCCTTTGAGACTGTTAACTCTGACAACTGTGTTTTTGGTTGCGGTTACTTCCGCTCGCAGAGTGAGTGAGTTACAGGCACTTTCAGTTAAGCCACCCTTCACTGTGTTTAATAAGGACAGGGTTGTCCTTAGAGTTCATCCTTCCTTTCTTCCGAAGGTGGTTTCGGAATTTCATTTGAGCCAGAAGGTTGTTCTTCCAGCGTTCTATCCTCCTCCACATCCTGGTAAGGAAGAGGAGAGGCTCCATAGGCTTGATCCTAGGAGAGCGTTGAGCTTTTATATTTTGCGCATGTCCCGGGTCAGAGTGGATGATCAACCTTTCATTGGTTACGCTGGAAAGCGTTTGGGACAAGCTGTGACGAAACAGACTTTGTCTTGTTGGATTATTTTAGCTATCCCTGAGTGTTACCGCTTGGCGGGTAAGGACCCTCCGGGTGGCTTGCGGGCCCATTCTACCAGGGGAGTGGCTGCGTCTACTACCCTGCAGAGGGGTGTTCCTATTCGTCACTTCTGTGATGCAGCCACTTGGGCTTCAGTACATACTTTTGTACGTCACTACTCCCTCGATTCCATCCGAGGGCAGGATCTGGCCTTTGGCAAGGCAGTCCTTTATTCCGCAGTTTGATTGGGCATGCTAAATTTGTGTTCTAAATTCTTTTCCCACCTCCTTGCTTGGTACTGCTTTGGGAGTCTGTCATAGATATGGGATACGTCGAAGGACCCAATCCCCTCGAAGAACAAGTTACTTTCTTACCTGGTAATGTTCTTTCGATGGGATGGTCCAACGACGTATTGCATATCGCTCCCTCCCTACCTTCCCCGCTGCAGAATTTCTTTTGCGATTGCAGCTTGCGTTCCGCAAGGCCTTGTGTGTCTGACTGGCAGAAAACTGGTGTCACACGTTCTGGGGGAAAAAACTACAACTGAGGCTACGGGCGTCGTGCGTCCTACTTATCACATCGGGTGACGTCGGCCGTCGGAGGAGGTCCTCGGGGACGGCGCATCGACGTCATCGACGCAGGACACAGACGCCGAAGATTTTCCGAAGCAGCACAGCTGTGGATAATACCTGTCATAGATATGGAATACGTCGTCGGACCATCCCATCGAAAGAACGTTACCAGGTAAGAAAGTAACTTGTTCTTCTGGCAGGGGCGCTTGTCTGACTGGGACTGAGTTCCTTCACTGGTCCCTGTGTGTGGTAGTCCAGTCCAGCTGCGACTAATCCACTTCTCTCCAGGTGAGTAGTTTTGTATGTATAGTCCGTTTTGCTTTAAGCCTGCTTTTGCTGTTTGTTTTGTCGGGGGGGAAATTCTGCCGGGGTCGGCCGGACCGTCCGCAGACCTCCAGGCAGGGAGGCCCCAACTCCTCCCGTGTGTATCCCAGATAAGATGAGATAGAGTATGAGACGCACACAAGGAGCAAGGTGACTCTGCTGTTTATTAGACAAAACGGCAGGGATGGGTCAAGGAGCGCACGCGTTCGTCCTGACACACACTCAATCGTGGGGCTCGCAGGCCCTTTTTACTGTATTATGACGCGCTACTTGCGTCACTTCAGAAAGTTAACAAAAAACCTATCGCCACTCTTAATTGGGTGTTCGAGTGGTAGGGTTAGTATAGCACACATATAGAGAAAGATATTAGTGGACAAGGTGTAGTCAGGTGGTATATCTGGGTTGTCCCTACAATTAGATACATGAAAATTGTTACATGAAGGCTCCTGAGGATTGGCTAAATGTGCTGGCGTCAGTGATAAGAGCCCCATGTTCTGATTGGTGCGCCCGTGAGCTTCCCAGCCTGGGACCACCGTCGTTCCCAGCTCTCGGTGTACCTGTAAGTTGCAACAATGTTTCACTTATGGGTACATGCAGACAATGTGAGGACTTATTCATAGCTAGACGGGGTACCGTTCCCACTGTTGCAGATGTCCATTGAGCCTTTCAAGTGTATCTGCCAGTGTCTCGTAGCGAGGGATCCAGACGCCTCTGTTCTCCCGGGTTTGGCATCTCGTCAGGTTCGGCTGGATCACGTGGGGAGGGACCGTGAAAGAGGCATAATTCTGCACAATTAATATTGTTTTTCTACTGTGCGTCTGGTTTAATTTGTCGGTGTGACTTTAACGTTGGTGCGCGGAGTGCGAGGTTGCAACATCGTGCCTTTGATGATTTGCTCTTGGAACGTGGGTTTGCAACATTGCGACCTTGGCTGGTTGCTTCGCCAAGCTCATTCTGCAGGATCAGCAACTGACTCTTGTCTTGTTGATGTCCACGGGAGCTCTTGTTTGAGGCCTACTTTGGCCCGGTGCATAAGTTGTCCGTTTGGTGCACAGGTGCTTTAGGTTATAGGAGCATATAATTCCATAATCAGTATTGTCTTTATTATATTTCTCATGGTGGTAACTGGTTTCAAAGAGAAGCGTGAGCAAGCTAGTAAAAAGTTCATGACGCGTCTTGCGTTTCTGCATTCTGAAAGCCTATATAAAAATAATAAAGATGCACGTCCGTGAATATGCCTGTCGCCTACGTCATAGCACTGAGTATATTCTTCGTGTAGGTTGGTGTGGGAATGTCCAGTGTGTATATTTGTACAGATGTGCTTCCCGTTGTCTAGGTCGTCATGGCATCTCTAACGACGTGTAGATTTTAGTCTAGTTGATCCGCGCCGCAGGTGTCGGCATGGCCAGTGCGGGCTGCTGGGCAAGCAGATGGACACATCCGTATGTTCCTGTACCAGGATATCTGGTCGTCTGGTAAATGGGCAAACTCTTCTCGTGGCGGGTGTTTGGGTCGTGACCCTCTAGGCCAAGCGCGAGAGGTGAAGGACGGGAGCCTGGTTTTCCATTCTCCCACTTCAGTCCCCCCTCTGGTCGACTTGTCGACCACAAACATATCCTTCTCGTTATCTCCTCTTACTCGCCATATCTTAGTTATTCCTCCGAGATGTCCATAGTGGTTTACATGATCTTCAAAGGACCAATACATATATTCACAGGTACCCCCAGGAGTACAGTATACCCATCTTCCTATGTAGCTCCTGGGGTTTCTTGGGTTCTCGGTCTTTACTGATGGTGGGTCTAGATGGTTGGTAATTATTTGGGTGCGCAGCTTCTCCCTTTCCTGTATTATTACACCTGTATGCTGGCCGTCATCTGCTGGCATCAAGGGGTGCATTCCCACCATTTCCAGCAACTCGTCAGTAGTGCGTGCCTTTCGTGCCTTCCAAAATCTAATTATGATCAGGGTAGCTCCAGCCAATATAGTACAGCCCACTATTATTTTCAGTCCATCTGACAGCCAGGATGGCATCCACGACCATAATAGTGAAAACCAGCTCTCATCCTTGTTCACACCATTGCTTTCATCCGTCATTTTGGAGTGCATCTGAGCTAATTGCGAAACTGCTTCTGTCAGTGTACCATTGTCAGCATCATTGGCAGGTATGAACGTGCAGCATGATTGTCCTATCTTTGCACAAACTCCTCCTTCCATTGCTGTGAGAAGGTCCAATACATATCTGTTCTGTAGTGCTACCATCCTTACAGCTCGCAGCTCCTCTTTTATTGCGTTGAACCCATTTACTGTAGAATTGATGGTCATCATTAGTTCCCATCTAGTTATTTGGAGCCATTTTGCGTTTGCGTAAGCCTGTAATCCCGGGTGTATTATGGAGGAGAAGAACATTGCTGCTCTGCTGAATAGTCTGTGTTCTGGCGGTATTGATGTTAGTGCCGTTTCCGACCTTCCCCACAGGTAATTTCCTGTCAGCGGCTCTCCTTGTCTTTTTCTTCTATTTAGGACAGTGTCATTGCTGTTGGTCCTGTTCCCTTGCTCCTCCTGGAGTGATGCAGATCTCTTTCTTCTCTTATCCCCTTCATTCATTCTAGGAAATTTCGCCACATCGACGTGCTTCTTAGGTACCACTAGTGATGGTACATTGACGTGTACCATTGTGCACACACCATTCCACAGGGGAGGCAGTGTATGGTATGCCTTTTCTCCACAGGCCCAATAATGGTCCATTATTACTGCTGTTCCCGCTCCCCCCTCAGGTAACTCCGTCACACTTGCGCAATTGGTGTTATATCCTACGTCCACCTCTCCTTTATGCTGGTAACATACCTTGGGCGCAGTCAACGGTAGTATCGTTATTGGGTCTTCATCTTCTTCTACCCACGTGAGCATTGGTACATACTTGATCCACGTCGTCCAACATCGGTGATTGTGTGTCTCGATGGTTGAGATAGTTTCTTTTGTTACCATGTTGCTGCCAATCACTCCTATCTCCCAGCTGTTATCCAGATACACCTTTCCTGTTATCGTCAGTAGCGGCCTCTCCCAGCATCCTTGTTTACCCGGAACTTCAGTGGCGTACCAATCACATGGTAGATACTGCAATGTTACTTTCTGTGTTTCTCCTTTTGCAGGGCCACTTGTTATATATTTGAATGCTTCAGCATGTAAACTGGTCTTGTGATAACTCAAGTAGGTCTTGAGGAAGTTGTTTTCATATGGGTATGAGTCTCGTGTTTTCCATGTCATGTGCACTACAGTTCCTTGGAATCTTCCTTTCGTCTGGAACAGTGCCAAGTATATTATGCAATGCGCTATCTTCTCATTTATTTCTGTGGCAACAAATGTTCGTGAAGCACTCATGGCGTATGGTATTAATGAGCAGACGTAGCAGCTATCCTCAGTTGTCTGCTTACCAATGCGGGTCATGTGTTGGTACCATATGTTGTTTGTGACGTGTGCTGAATCTTGTACATAATTATCAATACCTTTATTGTCTGAGTATGTGCTGCGTTTAACTCTATTTTTCTTTGGTGCAATGTTACTACTACCACCTGACGTAACACCTGTTGCAGCAAGGAACGGGGGTATATTAGGTTTGGGTGCAGCAACAAAATTGATAGCACAGCTATACTGCCATACAGAAGCAGCCAAAAATCCGGTGATCATCAAAATCCCTATTATTTTTATTACAATTGCTAATCTCACCGGCATTTTGCTCTTACCTTGCTGCAGTCCTGGCAGCTTATTCTTGCGACGTTAAAGTTGCCCGCCTAAAAATTCTCAGAAATGCTCGTTTTTAAATGTTAGTTTTGTTTTGTTTAAGCTCTCCCTATCAAATAGTCATTCAGTGTCCAGGCGAAGAGCTGCTCCCACGCTACTCTAAGTGATTGGTCTCTTAAGACCGGCAAGTATGGGCGGAGGTGGGGCATGTAATATTCTATGGCCAGGAGGAAGGCTGTGTAGTAAACACGTACCCTTCTTCTTTTTAGGTATGTTGGCCTTTTTATTTCGTATACAAATTGGTGTGACAATTCTTCTGGGTAGTTATCGTCTGGGAGTACCATCTACGCCTGGACAGTGGACTTTGTTAGTTAGCTTTCTACTTAATAATACAATAATACGCAGTTCCTGTATGTGCGAGAGAAAAAAAAAGAGAACATTCACGTGTTTACATGTGTATTTGTGCGGCCAATGTCTTTCAGTTTAAGTTACAACTGTCCTTTGCAGTCAATGGGCGGGGGGGGAGATGGCGTAATTATTTTTACTCTTTGAACGTGTGACCATGGGGTGGGCAGTGTAGTGATCACCCCTTTCTTCGTCAGTTGTTGTCTCTGGGGTGTCTGGGTAGTGAGAAGGTAAGGGAACAATTGGGTCGTTGTCTGTGGTAGAACTTCCTTCCGCTGTCAGGGATGTTGTTGCTGTTGTTCCAATGGACCTGTCGTTGGCGCTGGGGCGGGTCTGCAGTTTGTATATCTTTACATCATGTAGATGGTTCCAAGCACGCTTATCCTTTAGTTTTACTGCTCTTGTTGATACGTCTTCTACCAGATGTGGACCGGTGAACCTTTTGTCGTTCCACCTTCTATTGAAATTGCGAAGTAGCACGTGGTCACCTTTGGCTAGTTTGCACAAGTTCTCTTTTTCTAATTCTGTACTGGCGCCTTCTTCTTTATCTCTGGTGGACCCGCCCCGCGTGCGCTCGAGCTGTTGAGACACAAACACAACACTAGTAATCAAAGACGACACATATTGATACATTTCATCACCTAGTACACTCGCTGAACTTTTGTGGTCAGTGAATGCCCTTGACGTTGGCGTTAGGGGAAGGCGCATTTGACGTCCAGTAACCACCTCGTGTGGGGTGAGGTGGTGGTCGGACCCTGGCCTGTTCCTCAGTTCGAACAAGGCTAACGGAAGGCAATACAACCAACTTTTCTTTGTTGTTTGTTGTATCTTTGCAATTGCCTCCTTCAATAAGCCATTTAGGCGTTCACATACACCGTTAGCCTGTGGGTGATATGCACATGCAAATTTGTGCTTTATGCTCAGCAGGGCTGTGATATGTTGGAACATTTCGTTTGCGAAATGTGGGCCATTGTCTGATCTTAATACTTCGCACACTCCCCACCTGGGGAAGACCTCCCTTACTATGAATTTGGCTGCTCTAAATGCATCTGGGTGTGAACAGGGCCCTGCTTCAATCCACCTAGAAAATGGGCATACTACTACAATCATGTATCTATTACCTTGACATATGTTGATCATATCAACATAGTCAATGTGGAGGTGCCGAAAAGGTCCTTCTGGCCGGGGTATGGTACCTCTTATCACTTTTAGGGTATGACCGGCCGTAAACTGTTGGCATGTGAGACAATTGCTGATAAAGTTTGACACATGAGAATTTAACTCGGGACAGAACCAATCATCTCTAATTCGTGCTGCAATTATTTCCTTGCCTGTATGGGCTGGGTGATGTAATTGGCTCAGGGCGGTATTTAAAAGTGCCAACGGTATTACAACTTTCCCAGTACCACTCTGGCGCCATAGTGCGTCGGTTGGTGACATTGTACATCCTCTTTTTACCCATATTTCCTTTTCGGCCATTGGTGCTGCTGCTTGTAATTCCATAATCTGTGTGGCTGGGAGATGGGTATACCCTTCTCTTATTAACATCTCCCTAGCCATTCCCCTCCCTCTCCCTCTCTGTGAGTCTGTGGGGTCCCATATCTCACCAAAGTATGCAGCATATTTCGCATGTGCGTCTGCTGCTGCATTCCCTTTTGAGACTTGGTCTTCACCATTGGTGTGTGCGGTGCATTTTACTAGGGCTAGCTCTTGGGGGTCGTTTATTACTTCAATTAATTCAGCCAACAAGAGGGCATGTTGCACTGGAGTGCCGTCAGCTCTCCTAAACCCTCTTCTCCTCCATTTTGTTAGCCCTGAGTGGACAGTGGATGTAACATATGCACTGTCGGAATATATTGTTACACGTTTGTTAAAACTTTCTTTCAATGCCAATATCAGTGCAACTAGTTCAGCGGCTTGAGCAGAGTAATGCTGTGGTAACTGTACACATTTCATAGCCACACACACCGGAGCCTCCATCATTTTTACCACTGCTGCCCCAGTTCTCCGTATCCCATCTCCTTGATCAATAGTTGATGACCCATCAATAAACAAAAGCTCACCTCCCTCTAGTGCATTCTCTTCAACTTTTCTAGTACAAGAATATATTTCATTTAGTTGGGTGCAGTCGTGGGCGTAATCTCCCTCCTCAATTATTTCTGCTAGAAATCTTGCAGGGTTAACAGTGCTACATCTAACAATCGCTAGTTCAGCCCTAGACAAAATGATCTCATAACCTGATGCCCTTTGTGTCGTTAGTGTGGACTTGGGTTTATTCAATATTGCAAATAATGCATGTTCCACAAACAGTGTAGTTGGACACCCCATGGTTATTGCTGATGCCTTTTCTACTGCAAAAGCAGCTGCAGCGAGGCCTTGTTCGCAAGGGAAGTGGCCTAACATCACGGGGTCTAAGTGACCGCTATAAAATGCTACTGGTTTATAGCCCATGCTTGTTTTTTGGGCCAATACTGCTTTCATTACTGCTGAGTCGCAATGTGAAAATATAAAAAACCGTCGCTCATAGTCTGGGGATGCCAGTACTGGAGCTGTTGATATTGCGTCCTTCAATTCATCAAATGCCTCCCTCATTTCCATAGTCCACCCCAACCTTTTCTCCCCTTTATTTGCTTCCTTCAAACCCTCAAGCAGGGGGCCTATGTATGAGCTGTAATCAAATACCCATGCTCTACAGTAGTTGCATAACCCCAGAAATTGCTGCAGTTCTCTCACAGTCTGTGGCATGGGAGTGCTTGAGATGGCCTGTGCTCTTTGTGGTGCAATCTTTCTTCCATATTGGGATATCAGTTGGCCAATGTAGAGTACCTGTTCCTGACAGTATTGTATTTTTTCCATGTCTACCTTATACCCCTTTTCAGCCAATATAGTCAACATTTTTAACGAGTCCTCTCTGCATTTACTTTCGTTTATACTGCAAATTATTATGTCATCCACATATTGTAACACTGTGCTTTCCACCTCAACGTTACCCAAATCCATCTGTATTACTCTATTGAAAATTGAGGGTGATTCACAATACCCTTGTGGTAACCTGGTATGTTTCCATTTAGTATTTCGGTAAGTGAAACTTGTTAAATCTTGTGAGTCGGGGTGTAATGGTATTGAGAAAAATGCATTTTTAAGATCTATTACTGTAAATCGTGATGCCTCTGCTGGAATGCCACACAATATTGTGGCCGGGTTTGCTGTTACTGGATATTCTGCTTCCACTATGTTGTTCAAGGGCCTTAGGTCCTGTATGAAGCGCCAAGACCCCCTTTAGCCTTGCGCACTGGGTACACAGCCGTGTTACATGGTGATTCTGAGGGGACCAATATGCCATTGTTTATAAGGGCCGTTATAGTTTCATATATGCCCTCATCTGCCTCTTTTGACAATGGGTACTGTTTTACTCTTGGTAGTATTGCACCTTTTTTCAATTTTATCCGTACACCCCCTATGCTTTTAATGCATCCTACGTCATAAGGGCTAATGGTCCATAATGATTTGGGCACCTTTGACATATCCTCCTTAAAGAAAGGGACTGGGGTGCATGCAGGTGCCTCAAGTGCCATAGCAATTTTCTGCGCTATTTGTTTGTGAGCCACTCGTAACCATATTTCTACACTCATCATTAACACCATTTCCCCCTCCTCCTTTTCTTCTGAAAACAGTTCCTCATCTGACACCTGGGTCAACCTACATCCTTCTGCTAGTGCTATCACTGCCCTCCATGCTCTTCCTTCTTTGTCTTGGGCGTGCACAGCAATATACTCAGCTGTTGTAATAATGCTTTCAATGTCTATTGCAAACACCTTTCCTTCTTGTTCATTAACAGGTGTTTCTGGTCGGAACAGATAAGCTGCTGGCCTCCTCCATATTTTCCCTTCTATCCCTGGCATCCATGCAAATGCCATGTCTGTTCCATACTGGAATATCTCGCCATCTACTGGTTCCGCCCTAATTGCTGTCTGCCCACAGTATGCTTGCATAATCTGTCGTGCTGCTAGCATGTTAATCCCTGGAGTAGAGCAAATTATACCATCCTCTGTAAAGGAGATTGTCATATTTAACCTATTCATAATGTCCCTCCCCAGTATATTTACTGGTGAGGCACTATAATACAAGAGTGGAACTGACAGATCGTAATCTCCGATAGATAAGGGAACGTTATCAGTAAAAGGAACCAATCCTTTAGCCCCAGAAAATCCTTGGGTGTTCATGGCTTCGCCTGACATCTTAAATTTACCTTCCCTTATGCAAGACCGGGTTGCCCCGGTGTCAACAAGGAATGATAACTTTTTGTCACCTATCGTTACCTCTATGCGTGGCTCCTCCGCACTATTAGGTGTTACTGACAGGATGGGACACACCAAGGCCGTCTGTGGGCTGTCCTATTGGGGGTACAATGATTGGCCATTTCCTGTGTAAGGGTTGTGTCCCAATACCGTCACCCTACCCAATTGCGTTTGTTCAGTTTGGGGTTGTTGTGTTATCACTACTTGTTGTTGTGGCAGTGGCTGTTGTTGTGTTAATTGCTGTTGCTGCAGTGGCTGTTGTTGTGTTAATTGCTGTTGTTGTATGCCCTGCTGTTCTTGTGGTGGCCTAGGTTGTGCCTGCTCATTCCATGCTGGTGTTCCTGGCCTGACCCTACACGTGCGTGACATGTGTCCTAGTAGTCCACAACTCCAACACACGGGTGGTTCTCTGTTTTGCCATGGGAAGCTCCCTGTGTTGTCCTGGTATACCGGTTGCCCTGTGGGGTAGGAACTTCCAACTCCCCCCACCTGCTGTTGGGTATTATATCCGTATCCTCTCCCTCTCATAAATCCTCCTCTCCCCCTGTTATAACCATAATACCCAGCTCCTTGCATTGGGTACCCTCCTCCCACGTTTGGTGCGTGTAATTGTAGTGGCGGCATTTGCTGTATTATACTTTGTGGAGGTGCTATTAGAGCTGGATCTTGTGCAGCCACTACTTGTGTGGGGCTTTGGGCCATTGTTGTGGGCGCAGTTATTAGTGCCCCTTCCATTGTGTATTTAGTTAGTTTTTTCTGTACTAGTTTGGCCTCTTCTGTTTTCCTGTCCTCTTCCTTTTGTTTCATTTTTCCTTGCCATATCCTGCAGTGATGTACTATTGTCAGCTGTATTTCAGGCCATGGTTTTACTTCCATTCCCACTACTTTCTTTAGTTGTTTCTGAACTCCTTCTGGGAGCCCTTGTACTAGTATATGATAAAATATGGCTGGTGTTTTATCCCATTGTTCTCTAGTTTCCATGCGCCACTTCTCTTGAATATCCTGTATATAATCAACAGGATCCTCATTCTCACGCATCTTACGGGAAGTAATTGCTCCTATGTCTGATGTGTCTGGGTACTGTACTCTCAGTGCCTGCCATAGCGCATGTCTGCAGTTTGCAAATGGCGCCCCATCATGCGATGTGTTCGTTATTGTTATCCCATGGAATCCCGCTCTCTTCCAGATGTCGTCCGCTCTATCCCCTAATATTGATATTAACAGGCCTTTCACATCTCCTACTGCTAGTTTCTGCCCTGCGGTGTGTTTTTCCATTTCATATATCCACTTACCCGCACCTCCACTTAGTGATGGGAGCCTACATTTTATATTTTCTTTATCCGTATGCTTCCATGGTACATACTGCGGTCTAACCCCTCCTCTCTCCAACAGTGGCATTAAGTTGTGTCTTGTGTCACCCTTTATGTTCCATAATATTGAGTCCTCACACCCCTCCTCCTCCCCTGTTTCCTTTACCACTTCAAATTCTTCCTTACTACCCCTCCTCCTACCTACCTCTCCGTCCCTTCCCCTTGTTTCGTTATCTCCTGTGTTTAATATGGGTATGTTTATCTGTCTGTCTTGCCTGCGGCTAGGGAGGTCTCTAAGCCGGCATGCATAGGGAGTCACTTCGTCCATGAAGGGCGCAAGCTTTATTGTGCGCAGCGTGCGTGTGGTGGTTGAGCATGTAGGGTGCGATGGGGGAGGGCGTGATGGAGATGGCGATGGTGTGGCTTCATGGGTTTGTTTTTCCACTAGTTGTTGCACCCTCTCCTCACTTTGTTCCAGCTCCTCCCTTCTCTTACGGATCCATGGCGAGTCTATGTTTGTTCTAGTGAGGTACAGCTTATCTAAGCTTTCCCTTTCACTCTTTCTTCCTACCCTCTCTACTCCTTCTTCCTCCTCACTGCAAAAATCAGTCATAGGTGGTATCCCCCATTCTGTTTTTTTCCCTTTTACTGTTACTGTTTCTAAGTCTATTAGCTCCATTTCTCCTCTTCCTTTGTTACCAACTGTTCCCCCTGGTGTTGATGTTGTTGCTACTTCTCTACTTCTATATACATCCCCCCATTTTTCACTCTCCTTATTTCTCCCTCCTCTTTCCCCTTCACTCCTATCCTCCATTTCCCTACTATTTTCCTCCCTTTTCCTTTTTAATTCCTCCATCACTTCGTTGCTCATCTGTTCCAATATTCTTTCATCTTCTTTCTTTCTTTCCCATTTCACCCTTTCTCTTTCTATTGCTTTCCCTTCTTCATATTTCTTAGCTGCCTCTGATACTACCCTCCTCCTCCATATTTCCAATTCCCTTTCCTTGTCCTCTTCTTCCTTCTTTTTTTCTCTCAACACTACTCTTGACACCCTTTCTGCTGCTGCTCTTACCCTTCCATCTTCTATCCTTTGCTCCTCATTTCGTTCCCTTAATTTGTCCAATTCGTTTTTACCCTCTTTCCTTTTCCTCACTCTCTCTTTTTCCCCCTTCTCAAGCTGTGTTAGTAATTCATTCTGCTCATCCCTTAGCTTTGCCAATTTTTCCTCCAAAATCTCTTCTCTTTGTCGTAGTAGCTCCTCCCCCTTCATCTCACTCTCCCTTTTACTATCCTCGCCTGTTCTCTTTACTGCCTCCCTTTCTTCTCCCGTTAGTGAACCCCGTAATTTTAATAATATCTGTGCAGCTACCCACTCATCATGTCCTATCTCTACAATCTGCTCTTCTCCAATCCTCCCCTCCCCACTATCTTCCTGTGAGCCACATATGGTGGAGGGCTGTATGCCGGGTTCGAGTATCCTTCAGCCGCCCTTAACTGTCCTTCTATTTCTCCTAATTCTCTTAAAGGGTACAACCCTTCTCCCTCTGTTTTCACTCCCGGTGTTATGGGTATCTCGTTGCTCGGTTCCTTTTTTATGTCTTCTAATTTATCAATCTTTTCTCTTCCCTCTCCTTCATTCTCCTCATTCTTTTTCCTTTCACACCCCTTTTCCCCATCCGTTCCCTCTTTCATAATCTCCTTTACTTCCGGTGTTTCTCCCATAGAAAACATTCCATTTGGTCCTGGTCGGGATCCCTGGAACATCCTCCATAAGTTAAACACCTCCATATGGCTCGCCAACTTCTTCCCCTTGTATGTATTGTGCAGATGGTTTAGCAATGAATGTTGGGCATATGGATCGAAACTACCATTAGGCGGCCATGGTGTTAACATTTTGTTATCCGTCCCCTGGGTCCACTCTATGCTGTACTTAATTAATTTCTCCCTATGGGGTGGCAGTGTGGTGCATATGTGTTGTAGTGGGGTAGTGAGGGTGTTCCCCCACCCTCCCGACCCTGTCCCATATGACATAGTTGTGCCCCACTTGTTACTCCTCCCTTCGCTATCAGTTTGCAATTTACAACCTTATATTGTTTACCTGGCCCCGTAAGTGTGGGGACTTACGACAATCCTTTACAAAGTATGCAATAATAATAATTTAAAAAAAACAAAAATAGTAAAACACAAATATATATATGTATAATTTTGTATTGTATATTCCTTCCCCTACGGCCCCCTGCGGCCGAAGCGCACGCAGCCCCCTGTGACTGCGTACCCCTTCACGACGATTTTATACAGTCGTCCTTATTCCTCGTTCTCCTCCCCCTTTTACATTTGCCGTGGCCGGCGTTCTCCGTGCTCAGCCACGCCCCTCTCCCCTTCTCCTCTTCCAATCCACTCGTTTATTGTTTATCTTCGTATCCGCTCCCTCATCATTTTTCTCTTCCCCACCACTTTCAAAACTCAATGTTCCTTGTGCTCGTGATATCCTATAAAATCCCTACTGGTGACGTCACCGATGTCTTTACGCTACTAGTACATTCTCATTATTAATTTCAAAATACACTTGCAATTTACCCCCGCTAACCCTACAGCTGTCTTCCTGTCTCTCCTGGAACAAGGTAATCTCATCAATAATATAATCGGACTGCACACGCTGCGTCGCCTCGCGTGTGATACGCCCCTCAACAGGAGGGCTTAACCAGCCAATTATCTTCCGTATTTGGCAACTATGCAACTAGCTACCCCCTACAGGGAAACGTCATCTACCTATCGAGTTTCTTGCTCGAACAATAGGAAACCTCATCTACCTATCGAGTTTCTTGCTCGACCAATAGGAAACCTCATCTACCTATCGAGTTTCTTGCTCGAACAATAGGGAACCTCATCTACTCATTGATCAATAAATGCCAAATCGTAGGAAACCACACACGCCCACCCCTACACGTTAGTCGCGATTTAGGCCAATCAGTGTCTACGAGCGGCCACACGTGATGTTTCGTGCTCCGCCCCCCTCTTTCGCGTGACTGCTCTCGCACTCTTTTCACTCCCTTTCATTCCATTGCCAACACTATATTGTCAAACCTTCGCCGCGCACCTGTGCAACACCTCCCTCCTCCCTTATTTAATTCCTCCCCCCTCCCTCACAATTTCGCATTGCTCGTTGTGTGTGTCATGCTCACCAAGTTCTCTCGATGCAGGGCCGCTCGACTGCGTGCACCCCTCCAAGCGGCTCGCCACCTCCCCTCGTCTGGACCACGTCTGGACACTCGCCAACCGCGGGCGGGATACTTCTCAACCGGCTCCCGAGGGCCAATATCCGGATTGCGCTGTCCGGTCTTCTCGCAGCTCCGCGATGGTCCTGTAGTCCTCAGAAGGGGGCAACGGCAGAGGGGGCCGCGCCGCCGGGCCTCCTCGCAACGGGAGTGCCTGGAAAAAGTAAAAATAAAAGTCGATCTTAAACAGATCTCAGCAGTGCCTCCAACTTGTCGGGGGGGAAATTCTGCCGGGGTCGGCCGGACCGTCCGCAGACCTCCAGGCAGGGAGGCCCCAACTCCTCCCGTGTGTATCCCAGATAAGATGAGATAGAGTATGAGACGCACACAAGGAGCAAGGTGACTCTGCTGTTTATTAGACAAAACGGCAGGGATGGGTCAAGGAGCGCACGCGTTCGTCCTGACACACACTCAATCGTGGGGCTCGCAGGCCCTTTTTACTGTATTATGACGCGCTACTTGCGTCACTTCAGAAAGTTAACAAAAAACCTATCGCCACTCTTAATTGGGTGTTCGAGTGGTAGGGTTAGTATAGCACACATATAGAGAAAGATATTAGTGGACAAGGTGTAGTCAGGTGGTATATCTGGGTTGTCCCTACAATTAGATACATGAAAATTGTTACATGAAGGCTCCTGAGGATTGGCTAAATGTGCTGGCGTCAGTGATAAGAGCCCCATGTTCTGATTGGTGCGCCCGTGAGCTTCCCAGCCTGGGACCACCGTCGTTCCCAGCTCTCGGTGTACCTGTAAGTTGCAACAATGTTTCACTTATGGGTACATGCAGACAATGTGAGGACTTATTCATAGCTAGACGGGGTACCGTTCCCACTGTTGCAGATGTCCATTGAGCCTTTCAAGTGTATCTGCCAGTGTCTCGTAGCGAGGGATCCAGACGCCTCTGTTCTCCCAGGTTTGGCATCTCGTCAGGTTCGGCTGGATCACGTGGGGAGGGACCGTGAAAGAGGCATAATTCTGCACAATTAATATTGTTTTTCTACTGTGCGTCTGGTTTAATTTGTCGGTGTGACTTTAACGTTGGTGCGCGGAGTGCGAGGTTGCAACATCGTGCCTTTGATGATTTGCTCTTGGAACGTGGGTTTGCAACATTGCGACCTTGGCTGGTTGCTTCGCCAAGCTCATTCTGCAGGATCAGCAACTGACTCTTGTCTTGTTGATGTCCACGGGAGCTCTTGTTTGAGGCCTACTTTGGCACGGTGCATAAGTTGTCCGTTTGGTGCACAGGTGCTTTAGGTTATAGGAGCATATAATTCCATAATCAGTATTGTCTTTATTATATTTCTCATGGTGGTAACTGGTTTCAAAGAGAAGCGTGAGCAAGCTAGTAAAAAGTTCATGACGCGTCTTGCGTTTCTGCATTCTGAAAGCCTATATAAAAATAATAAAGATGCACGTCCGTGAATATGCCTGTCGCCTACGTCATAGCACTGAGTATATTCTTCGTGTAGGTTGGTGTGGGAATGTCCAGTGTGTATATTTGTACAGATGTGCTTCCCGTTGTCTAGGTCGTCATGGCATCTCTAACGACGTGTAGATTTTAGTCTAGTTGATCCGCGCCGCAGGTGTCGGCATGGCCAGTGCGGGCTGCTGGGCAAGCAGATGGACACATCCGTATGTTCCTGTACCAGGGTATCTGGTCGTCTGGTAAATGGGCAAACTCTTCTCGTGGCGGGTGTTTGGGTCGTGACCCTCTAGGCCAAGCGCGAGAGGTGAAGGACGGGAGCCTGGTTTTCCATTCTCCCACTTCAGTTTCGTCCATTCTTTCCACTTTCACTTTCATTGTTGTCCACTCTTTCTTTAATGTCTTTCTTTTGCTCTCTCCCCGTGTAGATGATGTTGCGGCCCTACAGCAGTTGCGGAGCTGAAAATGGCAGCCGGAGTGAACAGAGAGTGAGCCCACGATGGCCCGGCAACAGGTGAGTGGTCTCCGAGGATGCGCACGTAGTTCCAGTTCGGTGCGACCCCAGGCTGCTGTGTTTTAACTGTCTAACCTTGTCTTTCTGCTTCTTTATAGGACCCGACTCCGTGGATGATGGTCACAATGTTGGATGATGAGCGCGGCGCCGGAATCACGGTCGCTGGTTTCCTGAAGGTGAGTATGCTGATGCAATGAGATGGTGAGCGCTGGTTCCCAGAAGGCGAGTATGCAGATGCGATGAGACGGTCAACGCTGGTTTCCAGAAGGTGAGTAAACTGGTCCAAGTGGCGGTGAGCATCACGTTGCATGAGGATGCAAAGTAACGCGAAGTGCTGGCGTTGGGGATGGAACAGCTTATATAGCTGTGCTCCTGAGGCCACACCCATGAGTTCTGTTCTGCTTGCCACACTTTGCCCCTCCTGGAATCTGCACGTGCAGCCTGAGCCTGGAGAACCACGCCCAATGGTATGTTCATGAAAAGTGTTCTTGAATAAAAGCATGTGGACAAGTTCTTGTGAATGAAGCACTCTTGTACCAAAATAAAGTGTTCCTGCTATCTCTTTACATAAGCCTGTCGCCAAAGGGCCAGGACTGAGTCCAGCCGGGCCTCCTGTGTATATCTGTCCCATGTCCCATTCTCCCCCATCACTTGATGGTATGGTGTCTGTGTTTTTGGGCCAGTACTCATGACACTCCCTCAAGTGAAGGAAGTCCTGAAGGAGATGTTCCCTTGCAGGCGACTCCTCATGTGAACCTCTTAACCTCGAATGTCCACAAGAAATACAAGTTCTGCTCCAGGGAATTTCCTTGGCATGGAGCACTGGGGGATGCATTCGCGGTTGAGTGGAATTTCAATCTCCTCTATGCATTACTGCCAATCCCTGTCAAACAGCTAGTTCGCAGGAGGTTGTGACTGTTTAGGTTTATGTTTATTTTGTTTGCTCCGGAAGAGGCCCAGAGAACGTGGTTCCCAGAGCTTTGGTCATTTCTATCTGCCCTCTCTGGCTCCTACTGTCGAGAGTGGATCTGCTCCCCCAGTTAGAAGGGCAGGTTCTTCACTCAATTCTCAGCAGCCTGAACTTTCATGCTTCGCTGCTGACAGGCAGAACTACAAGGAGTAGGATTTGTTAGACGATAACCCAGGTGTTCTTCTTTTAGTCAGAGGCCACCTGCTAAGTCCAGTTTTGCTCCATGTGACCTACATTCTCTGCTTTGTGTCGGAGGAGCGATCTGGGCCTTTTCACCTCTCATACCTCCTCTGTTTTGTATTTTCAGCTTTTATTGGCCCAAACGGTACTACAAATTGGCCCTATAAAGGAATACCTGGGCCCAATCTCTGGCTTTAAAATGTCTTTTTATTATTTTGCAACAAACATTAACACAACACCCCATCCCCCCCCGTCCACCTTATCCCAACTCTTGGGCTTGGGTTTCATGAGTCCGATAGGGACCAAGGAATTAATTAAACATATTAGCTTAAATCCAACAACTTCAGGCGCTGGGGGCACCTAGCGTAAGTTGCCCATTCTAGCCCTACAAAGTCCCACACTTTCCAAAGCCAGTCTTGTTACGTGGGAATTGCCTCCCCCTTCCACCTCTGTCTGATTAGCAACATGGCGGCCTGGGTTAGCATCGTTCTCGCCTTCCTGCGGCCCCAACTATCTCCCTCCTCATTCCGATCCCCAGCCCCAACAAGACCATTTCTGGTGGCACAATCTCCTTATCCCCAAATGCCCTGGCCTGGGCTTCCTGTACCTCCCTCCAATAAAGTTCGAGTTTGGGGCATCTCCACCAAATGTGTGACCACATGCCCTCCCCTCTGCACGCCCTCCAGCATTCTCGTGTGGACCCTAGATATATTTTCTGCAGGCGAGCTGGGGTGTAATGCCACCTATATGACGGCTTGTACCAACCATCCTGCAGCTGGGTTGCTTTAACTACTTTTGGAATTCTTTTCCATAATCTCTCCCATACTTCCCTCGGGAGCTTCCTCCCCATCGTTCCTTCCCAGTGTCCCATGTGGGGCCATACCGCCCGGGATTGCCTTGTCCAAGAGTTTGAGTTTATACATTTTGGAAATTATTCCCTTTGTTCCATTCTGTGTCACAAGGAATTTTGCGAAAGGCGTCAGATCGCGGCATGCCGCTGCCTTGACCGTAGGGTTCTGAAGCCAATAACTGAAAGTACCTATGCCTTTCGATTTCTCCCACCTCGAAGCACTGTTTTTAGTCCGTGAAGTTCCTAATGGTGGCTCCCTGGATCATATCGCTCACTTTCCTACATCCCACTCCCACCATTTCCCAAACGCACCTGCTTCTGTGCCCGGTGTAAAGCCAGGGTTGTTGAATATTGGGGTGAATGGGGAGGGAAACTTTGTGATCCCATACTTCCATATCAATTTGTCCCATGTTTCCGCCACCAGGCTAGTGATAGAGCTCAGGTACATATGTTTTGGTCTGTGTTGTTGATGCAGCCACAGAACTACTTCCAGATCTTGCCTCACCACTGCATGTCCCATTATGACCCACTGGGTCCCTCTTTCCCCATATACCATTTCCTTATGGTACGCAGTTGGGACGCCTCATAGTACAACCTAAAATGCACCTTCCCCTCTCGGGGATGACAGTAATGCTCGATTGACCCTTGTCTTCCCATGTAAATTCGCCAGTTGCTTTCCCGAGGTCGCAAAATAATTTATTCGGGACCGTAACTGGAAGTGCCTGAAATAGGTAAAGCAGTTTAGGAAGCGGTACCATCTTCACTGCCCCCATTCTCCGCATCCAGGAGATCTTAAGCACCTTCCATTTTAAGAGATCTGCCTTGAATGTTGACAGCATAGGTTGGTAGTTTGCCGTGTACCATCCTGCAAAGGTCGGGGTTATTTTATTTCCTAAATATTTGATCCCTTTTGGGTTCTATATAAATTGTGATGATTCCTTCAACCCTGCCACCTCCCTTCCCTCGACCGTAAGGTTTAGAATTTCTGATTTAAGTACATTTTAAGGCCTGACGCTGCCCCAAAGCCCGACAAAATGTCCATACTTCCCGAAAAAGATTCTCCTGGGGTTGCTAATGTCAAGAGCATGTCATCTGCGAAGGCCGCTAGTTTATGTTGTATACCCCCGAATGGGATCCCATGGACTCCTTTTGCCACCCTAATTAATTCCAGCAGTGGTTCTAAATATATAGCGTACAGGAGGGGGGGAGAGGATACCCCTGTTTGTCCCCCTACTCAATTGAATACCTTTGGACATTGAACCATTGATCCGGAGATGTGCCATTGGGGAAACATAATTTGCCTGAACCACTCTCAAAAAATTCCATCCCAGCCCCATCTTTTCTATGACCCTGCACAAAAAGGGCCATTCCACTTGATCAAAGGCCTTTTCAGCATCGAGAGACAGTAGTCACGCGGGGGTCGAGGACTTATTCACTTTTTCCACCAGGTTGCCACCCTCCTTATGTTGTCGAAGGTTTGCAATATTCCCCCTAGTTTGTTGGCCAATATCTTTTGTATACATTTTTGCATCCACGTTTATTAATGCTTTTGGCCTGTATAATGTGCACTTCTTCTGGTCTTTATTGGGCTTGGGTATCAGGATGATTTTTGCCTCCTCCATTGACGCTGTGATCTTGCCTGTCTCCCTGAAGCGATTGAGTAAACTGGTCAACTGTGGGACCAGCAATCCTGCAAAAGCTTTTTAGAAATTAGCTGTGTAATGATCTGGTCCCGGTGCTTTGTTTGGGGGGAGGTCCCTTATATTCCTCTGGACCTCGTTCTCTGTAATCTCCTGCCCTAGTTGGTCACTTAATTCCACTCCTACCTTGGGAAGGTGGATCCTCTCCAGGATGTTCACCTGGGTGCTATCCGGTGGATTCTGGGACATGTAGAGGTCCTTATAGAAGTTGGCAAAGCACTCCTGAATCTTTTCTGTACAAGTCTGATGGAGCTCTTGCTCATCTATTATGGCTGCGATATTATTGTTGCTGAATGCCCCTCTAAGAAGCCGTGTTAGAAGCCTTTCGCCCTTGTTAGCCTGGCATAGAACCGCTGTCGTACAGACAGTAGTGATCTTTCTGCTTTTGTTCTCAATAAATTGAGTTGGCCCACTGCCTGACGATGTTCCCTCCCCCATCTCTGTCTTGGAAGGGATCCTTAGGCAAGGCTCCTTCTTTGCGATCCCCACTTTTAAACATTTTCTGAGGGATTGTGCAACGAGTTTCTCCCACACTAGTTTGATGTTCCTGCCTGGGTCTTGAATTTAGTGTTCACTTGCTTGATGGATGCTCCATTTGGAGCCCCTGCATTCATGTTCATTAACCCTTAAGGTAATTTGTCTGGTTGCCATCACTTCTGTGAGATGGGTGAGTGAGCTCCAGACATTTGGGGTCATTACGACCCAGGCGGTAAGTACACCAACTTTACCACCATGGTGTAACATGGTGGATGGCGGATTTACCACCCCATTCCAAGGTGAGTGGGGCGGTAAATCCCCATTTCCCATTTACCCTTCCCCATTCCCATTTTTGCCCCATAGGGCATAATGGGAGTGGGGAAGGCGCTAATTACGGCACCGTAAATTACGGTGCCGTAATTAGCACCAAGGCAGTTTAGCGCCATGGATTTTAACGGCTGCTAAAAGCAGCCGTTAAAATTGGAATCAGGCGTTAAGGGTTAACGACGGCGTTAACCCTTAACGCCTGAGTTGTAATGAGGCCCATTGTCTGTTGAAGCTCTGTACTTGTTTTATTTTTTTTCAAAGATAAGGTGACTTTCAGAGTGAAGCTGGCCTTCCTTCCAAAGGTGGTCTCAGGCTCCCATCTTTCTCAAAAGATCTGTCTTCCTGTGTTTTGTCCTGCACCTCATCCTTCCAAGGTAGAGAAGTGATTCCATCGGCTGGACCCGGAGCAGGCTCTGTGCTACTACAGCTCTCAGTCAGACAAGGGACATCAGTAAGATAGACCAGCTTTTCATGGGCTATGCTGGTGCCCCTACTGTCAAGGTGGATCATTCTCTGCATATTGGCTGTGGAAAATGCACAAAAGAATCTCAGGGCTCATTCAACCAAAGGTCTGGCTGCAACCTATGCCCTGCAGAGGTGGCGTTCCTGTTTTGGACATTTGCCAAGTGGCTACATGGGCCCCACTATGCATGTATACCAAACATTACTGCTTGAATTCCATGTCATGGTAGGACACCCGCTTCAGTAGAGCTGTCCTCCAGAGTTCTCTGATCTAGGCGGTGTCATCCCGCTCTCTTTTCTCCTCCAGATCTACATACTGATATGGGAGTCTATTCTAGATAAGGATACCGGGGGACAAAGGAGTCCATTAGAAGAATAAATTAGTTACCTCTCTGTAATGTTCTTTCTGATAGATGCTCATCCCATGGATTCCGCCCCGCTTTCCTAACTTCCCCCTCTGGCGGATAGCTTGTACATCTTATCTGTTTGCAGTCTCTCAGTGGCTGAGTGCTAGGGAAAAGAGTGGAACTGAGGTCACTGGGTGCAGCGACTCTTATGTTATCCAATATTAAAAGCGCACCCATCACCACTGTAGTGGTTTACCAATAATGGCTTTGTCCACAAGGTGGTATATTGTAACCCTGCCAGGGTGTCACCAGACCTTAGTCTGTGGAATGGACTCGGAGGTTTCGAAAGGAGGTGATAGGAAAGAGAATCTAGACAATGGAGTGAACAAAAACAGAGAGGAAAAACAATTGAGATCAGTGGGAGGGAATATGGTTGTCAAAGTAGGGATGTATGATTCTCAAATGTGAGGAGTTATTTGTTGATAAGTTATTCGTAAGCATGAGTGTAGGACTCAGGAGCACAGCTTGGATTAGAGCAGAGATTTATTGTGATGAAAACCTTTAAAACTGATGAAGGATGGTACTGGATGTAGTTAGATGTCGAGTGGTTGCATGATGGACTTTGAGCTGTTCAACTGGGCCCTAGTAATGTGCAGACATATCTACTGGCCCCAACATCATGTCTGGCATGGGGCACATATTAGTTCCAAAGCAGAGCCACGTGCAACTCCTGGTGCTAAAAACCTTTCAGAGGACAGATGTGCTGGAGAATATTTTAGAGGAGGAATCCGTGGGAGGAAAATCCATCAGAAAAACCATTGCTGAGCGGTAAGTAATTTGTCCTTCCCACCACTGGAAATCCCATTGCCATGCTTGATGTTAAATCAATAAACAATGTCAGACAACAAGCACTGCCTCATCAGATTGAGAAAGAATACATAATGTTTGTGAAGGTCACATTGTGGGTTCTCTGGCAGCCACAATAATAAATGTGTTGAATAATATGGAGAAATGATGGTCCAGGAGCGGTGATCAGCAGTGGACTGCTCAGGTTCATTCTAGAAGGCCGTTCATTGCAGGGAGGGAACTAGAAGGCAGTGTACCAGGACTGGAAACATGTAACAAGATAGGGAGCTACATAGTGGACCGGTGCATATGGTGGGAATGGGGAATGAATAGAGGAGGTGTGTGCCATATTGGTTTGTTGCCTATTGGTCTCTCTCAGTGGGATATTGCAGCCCCAATTGTCTGAGGTGACATGGTCTGATTAAAATCCATTTATCACAATGTTTTCCCGCAATGGGATTGGTCCATGTTTTGGACGGACTAAGGGGGCTCTGACCATGTGGGGTCGGTGCGGTTCTTTTTCTGGCAAAATGGTAACTGCCAATCGATTTTTGACAATGTACAGTTTAGGTGTCTTGTGACAACCAGCTAATCAGAATGTTAGGCTGATGTTTTTGATACACTTTTATTGAAATATGTTAATGTCCTATTCTGTGGATATAAAAATTTGAGCCCGCAACGGGCAGGTCGAAGTTGGCTTGTTCTGTTCATCTTCCCGGCTGTAACGTACGAATACATTTTGTGTTTTTTCCTGCATGTGGTGCACTCCTACTTAAGTTTTGTAGATAGTTTTTCCCCTGTTCTTAGACAGGAGTTGTAGCGCACCTAACTCTACACCGAAGTATGCTCATAGCAGCAAGAAGGCATTGTTCATGCCCTTCGCAGAATGATATAAATACTTCTGATGTTTGTTAATCTGCTTAGAATCACATGCTGTGCATAGGTCCGACATCCAGTGGTCACTGCGGAGTATTGCATTCTGTTTTTCGTAGTCGAAAAGGGGACGTCGACAAGGCGTGTCTGTAACACTATCCCTATAGTGACGTGCGTTGTACCCACAATCCCTCACGCGTCGAGGTCCCTCAGATTGTTTTTTTCCGCCCAGCTTATGGTCGCCTTACGCGGAGCTCCTAGAGAGACATTGCTAAACAATTACTACGGACCTCGGTCCTTAATATACACTCATTGTTAAAGATCCCTCCCCTCGACGTTAGCTGTGAAGCTGTTTCTCCGCCGAGCAAGTTTTCGACGGAGGAGAAGAGACGGAGGAGATCCTTCGGCGCTGCCGAACACGTGGCCAGGCCTCGCCGGCCAACATACAGTAGGGAGAGTGGGGGTTTCAAACTTTTACCTTCTCGTCGAGAATGTCTTTCTTTCTCCCCTATCTTTCCCTTGGGGTTGTTATCACCAGTTTTCATTGCCTCAGCTATGGAGAGGACACCTTTTAAGTTTTGCCCACGCTGTAGGGGCAAATACACTTGGAAGGACAAACACAAGCTCTGTAATCGTTGCTTGCCCCTCGATCATAAGGAGGACAGCTGCGCGGCCTGTAAGCTCTTGAAACCAAGAACTCTTAAAGAACGGAAAGTTAAGAGGTGGGCGGACTACGCTATGTCGAAGTCAATTTCCTCACCCGCCGCCGCTGTTACAGAAAGTGACGAGGAGGGTGATAACTCGACGTCCGTTACGGAAGTCATTAACCCCCAGAAGGAGCGCTCGCGCTCCTCGACGTCCGTCCCCGGCCCCGACGGGCTCGGCTCACGCCCTGCTTATGGGGATGAACACCCCGGCGACAAGGACGCACACAGACCCCATAGGCCTAAGCACACAACCCACGGCTCTTCTTCGTCCAGGACGAAGGATCCACCAGCGCCGAAGGGGACGCAGGGCACTCCGGCGTCGACCTCAGACCGCAAGGGTCTCAAGCCCCACCCGCAAACGTAGCCGCGACCAGCGATTGGGCTTTCATCTAATACGGGCGCTACCTCAAAAACATCCGACGTAACGCTCCATAGAGCGGCCGTCGAAAAACAACGCGCAACGCAGGCAACGCCGACTCCAGAACCCTCGACTGACGAACTCGTCGTCGAGAGTCTGGCGAGAATTGTTTCCGAGGACAAACGTAAGCGGACGACGAAACAGACGTCGAATACCGCACCGAAGGAAATAGAAACGCCGAAAAAGCACAAGAGTAGCCAGGAACTGCCCCATTCATCTAAAGGCACTTCTGAACTACCGGAGGGCTTTTCTGAGGGCGACGGAAACCTTTCGTCGACGTTGTGGGAGCGTTCGAAGCATTTTGAAGGTGATAACACTGATTTCCCCCCTCTAGACTATTCAGGGGTTCCCCATGAGACCATGGAAAGACTCCATTCTTGTATGGAAAAGATGGAGAGGTTTTTGGGTAGCCAAAACCCACCCACACCCAAAAGACCAAGAGAATGGACCCAGGATGACCCTAGGGTCAAGATTCCTAGGCTGTTTCCCCTTCTACAGATGCATATGACCTCACTGAAGAGGAGCAATACCTCCAGGAAGATGAGGAGTGTTTAGGTGGAGAGGAAGAACATGAGGAGGAGAGGTTTGAGGAAGACCCTTACACTAGCGCAGGAGCTTTTGAGGAAGATACAGCTACCTCACAGCCCTGGCACTCCCCATCAGTGCAGCCTTGGCAATCCCCATCAGTGCACTCAGACCCTGATGTCTTTCACCCTTCTCCTCCCAAGGACTCACCTATTGGGAACACCTCCCCCATAGATGACCAGCCTTCACTTAATGCACTATTGCGCAAGGCAGCAGCGCATTTTGAAATAGACACAGGGGAGACTCTTCCGGACATAGACTTTGTAGAAAAAGTTATTAAAGAAAAAGCCCCGGTCAGCCAGTCCATTCCGCTCCTGGCTTCTATAAAGAGAAGAATAACTCCTTCCCTTTCCAATCCGGCCTTAGTCAGAGGGGTCAACCCTCGGATAGAAAAGCTCTTCAGCCCTTCGTCTTCTGACCCTTTGTACATCAGGGGACATTCTATTCCGGACTCTCTGGTAGTGACAAACACAAGAAAGAGAGCGGGGGTACCACTATCTACTAGTGAGGCACCACCTGACAAAGAGGGCAAGAAGCTCTATGCACTTGGGAAGAGAATCACGACCTCCGCCGCCTTCTCAACCAGGATCGCGAATAACAATTCCCTACTAGCTAGCTACGCAGATGCACAGTGGAGCAAACTGCGCAGCGAAGCAGAGGACGCACCAGAACCCCTGCGTTCACGCCTGTTGGCTACTATATCAGAGGGAACTCTTGTAAACCAGGGCATCGTAAAGAACTCCTTAGATGCCGCAGAGACAGCTGGCCGCTCCCTGGTTCAGGGAATACTTCTCAAACGCCATGTCTGGCTGCACAATTCGGGATTTAAGCCAGAAACTCAGGCTTCCCTAATAAATAAGCCCATAGAGCAAACACATCTGTTTGGGAAAGCAGTTGATGAGGCACTAGAACATGCGAAGAAGGAGTTTGATACCATCAAGACTCTTGACCAAATTTCTAGGCCACCTAACAGACGCAGCTATGGCAATAGACGCTCCTTTCGTGGCCAACGCCAGCAGCAAAGCCAACAACAATTTTACTCTGCTACCAACTGGCCCGCTAACCAGAACACCCAGTTCAGTCAAAGAGGCCAACGGCGTGGCAAAGGAAGAGGGCGCGGCTCCAGTCCAAAAGGCCCCATGCCCAATACCAACAAATGACCCAAAGATTCGGGTCCCCTCCCATGCATCACCGGTCGGGGGCCGGCTAACATCGTTCCTTTCAGCATGGGAGGGAATAACGTCAGACCGCTGGGTATTATCCACCATAGCCCACGGATACTGCATCGAATTCAACGGTTCCCCGAAATACAGACCCCCACGGAACCGACGCATGACACCGGAACACCTCACCATTCTTCTTCAAGAAGTAGAAGAGCTACTGAAAAAAGAAGCTATAGAGGCTGTTCCCCTATCTCAGGTAACAGAAGGTATTTATTCAGTGTACTTCCTTGTACCCAAAAAGGACTTAACCATGCGCCCTGTATTAGATCTGCGCCCAGCGAAACTTTGTCAAACCCCAAAAGTTTCGTATGGTGACCCTGCAGGAAGTAATCCCACTGTTATCACAGGGGGATTACATGACAACACTAGACATGAAAGATGCATACTTTCATATTTTAATGTTGCCAGCGCACAGAAAATACCTCAGGTTCAAGATAGAGAACAAACACTATCAGTTCAGAGTACTACCCTTCGGGATAGCATCTGCACCAAGGGTATTTACGAAGGTACTGGCAGTGGCAGCGGCCCACCTGCGCAGATTATCCATCCCAATTTACCCGTACCTCGACGACTGGCTCATAACAGGGGATTCTTACGAAACATGCTTCTCCAATACCCAAAGTACCGTAGACCTTTTGTCCCAACTGGGCTTCTCCATCAACGAAAAGAGGTCCAGCTTAGACCCCAGCCAAATCAAACAATTCCTAGGGGCTCTAATTCGAACAAAGGACGGCCTCGTCTTCCCCTCCAACGAGAGGGTCCAAAACATGCTGTTTCAGATCCCCCAATATGTGGCAGGTCGAGAGGTGACGGTACGCAAAGCAATGCGCTTGCTAGGGATGATGGCGTCATGTATTTATTTGGTACCTCACGCGCGCCTGCGCATGCGCCCAATGCAAGAGTGGCTCTACAGCCAGTGGTGTCAGGCCAGCGGACAATGGGACGATCTGGTGGTGGTCTCGCAGGCCTTGGTTCTCTCGCTACGGTGGTGGACAAAGGAAAACCTGTTATTAGGGAAAACCTTTGCCACACCCGCAGTGGAAGCCACTCTAACCACAGACGCATCCCTTACAGGATGGGGGGCTCACCTATCCCATCAGACTGCTCACGGAGTGTGGACTCCGAGCTTAGCATCCAAGCATATAAACCTGCTGGAACTATTAGCAGTGTTCAAAGCACTGAAAGCCTTTCAGGAACACTTACAAGGAAAGACAGTGATGGTCCTCACATACAGCACCACAGCCATGCACTATCTCAACAAACAAGGGGGCACTCACTCTCCAGGACTGTCCAAGCTGTCCCAGAATATATGGAAGTGGGCTCTCAAACACAACATGTTCCTACTATCACAACATGTACCAGGGGAACTCAATCTGCTAGCAGACAAACTCAGCAGAGACTTCCCCCTACCCAAAGAGTACGAATGGCAATTACACGAAGACATCGTCTTAGACGTCTTCACGCAATGGGGTTTCCCGGAAATAGACCTGTTCGCAACCCTGGAGAACTCACAATGCCAAAGTTACGCCTCCAGGTACCCCCAGAACCAGTCCAAGGGGAACGGTCTGTTGATTCAATGGTCAGGGAAATTTGTTTACGCCTTTCCCCCGACTCCCCTCCTCAACAAAGTGGTGCACAAGATGCACCAGGAGCAGGTTACCATGATACTAGTAGCCCCAATGTGGGCCCGGCAGCCATGGTTCGCTCACTTGATGGAGATGTCCCTATCTCCCCCAATGAAACTTCCCTGCCCGTACAACATGCTGTCACAAGACAAGGGCAGGACACTGCATCCATGCCCTCAGACCATGAACTTAGCAGCCTGGCTCCTGAGATCATAGAATTTGGACATTTACATCTCCCTCAGAGATGTATGGACATCCTCAGGGAAGCCAGAAAACCTAATACTCGCCACTGCTATTCTAGCAAGTGGAAAAGATTTGTCATCTGGTGTAGAAGTAAGAACATCAACCCGGTGGACTGCTCTGCCACTAACATTATTCTGTACTTGACCCATTTACTGGATTCAGGTCTAGTGTTTAATTCCATTAAAGTCCACCTAGCGGCACTTTCTGCATACACCACTTCCCAACTTAAAGTGTCGTGGTGGAAGATACCAGTTATCAAGGCCTTTATGGAAGGGGTAAAGAGAATACACCCCCCGATCGCTAACCCAGCTCCCGGATGGGACTTAAACGTGGTACTTTCTAGACTCATGGGCACTCCTTTCGAACCCATGCACAAGGCAACTCTTAAATACCTCACTCTTAAGACTGCTTTCCTAATAGCTATCACCTCCATTAGGAGAGTAAGTGAACTACAGGCTCTTTCTGTACTAGACCCCTTCGTATCAGTTCACAAGGATAAGGTGGTTCTCCGCACACACCCAAGGTTTGCACCAAAATTCATCTCCAAATTTCATGTAAACCAATCTATAGAACTACCAACGTTCTTTCAAAACCCTTCCAGCTTGTGAGAAAAAAGTCTGCATACACTAGATGTACGCAGAGCTGTCATGTTCTACATGGAAAGAACCAGATCACTGAGAAAGACTAATCAGTTCTTTGTCTCGGTGGCAGCAGGAAGAGAAGGAGATGCTGTCTCTAAGTCCACTATATCTAGATGGATTGTACAATGCATCACTCTCTGTTACACTCTTGCTAAGAGAGAACTACCCTTCAAGCCAAGAGCACATTCCACTCGAGGCACTGGGGCTTCCATAGCATTCATTGCAAATGTTCCCCTTGAGTCCATCTGCAAAGCGGCTACCTGGAGTTCTGTGCACACCTTTACAAAACACTACTGTCTAGATGCACACTCTAGATCTGACTCCCAGGTGGGGCAGGCAGTATTAAGACATCTTTTCTCTACTGTTCCTTCTCATAACCCACCGCCAACTCCGGGTACTGCTCGCTAGTCTATGCACAGCATGTGATTCTAAGCAGATTAACAAACATCAGAAGACAATGCATTACTTACCGTAAAAGCATTTCTGATGGTTGTATCTGCTTAGATTCACATGCGCCCGCCCTTCCTCCTCGCTCGGATGGAAGGAACATAGACATCCTCTACTATATTTCTCTCTTTTCTGTACTCACTCACGTCTAGAAGGCTCCCTCAGGGCAGAAAAATACAAACAGAGGGACCTCGACGCGCGAGGGATTGTGGGTACAACGCACGTCACTATAGGGATAGTGTTACAGACACGCCTTGTCGACGTCCCCTTTTCGACTACGAAAAACAAAATGCAATACTCCGCAGTGACCACTGGATGTCGGACCTATGCACAGCATGTGAATCTAAGCAGATACAACCATCAGAAATGCTTTTACGGTAAGTAATGCATTGTCGTATTGACCAGTCAAAATGTTGAGAACAAAATGCAAATGTAAATTAATGGGCATCAAATATGCTTGTTTTAATTAGTATTTACAGATAATAGTTTGAAGGTTGAAATGTAGCGCTCAGTCTGTTAGCTAAAACAGCATTGTATGTGGTTAGCACAGTGGTAAAATTGCATAGAGTATAGAGTATGGGGTAAGGGTAACCCCTGTTATATAGACTAGGCATTGATGTGTTTAAAGAGTAGGTATAAAGGAGGATGGGTTAAAATAAGTATGTCTAAATATGAGCCTACTATTTTAGATATAGGAGGTTTACATTTCAGTTGCATTCTAGATCAGCATTTACACTGTACATTGTTATTGTATGTTTTCTAAAAGTATACTTCTACATAGAACCACATTGCACATACTTGAGCTCACCCACGTTTTTATCAAGTATATGGTCCTCTTTCTACAAGACATTCAATAGCTGAGCTGAAGGTTACCTCAATGGTGTTGTTCTTCTCTTGTTTGTATATAAGCACTGAATCAGAGAAAATGTGTTCACGCTTCATTCATTAACATCACAGCATCCTGTTTTCTTATCAGACTCTTCTTTGGGAAAAGAATGTGAAAGATCGGACGGGCAATGTAATGGAGGTTATTCGACTCAAGGTAGGATCCTCCTTTGAATTCATACTTGGTGGTTCAAATTTCATACAGATAGTTACATTTTTGCCATTGCCATTTAATTTGCAGGTGGCTAGGAAATGTTTTGCTTTTTTGTGACTGTCAAGGCATCATGAAGCAAGACACAGACAACAGACTTAAAGTTCAAACAAAAGATATTTATTAACTTAAATGTAAGAATGGTTGAAGGCCTAACTTGCTCTATACTTAGGTGGGATTTCCCTACCTGAACAAAGTCCAAGTCAAAGAGTTCAACTTAAAGGTCAGTCTGTGTCCAACACCTATTCCTGCCCTCACAACTAAAGTTAACCAATGTGTAATGATATTACTAACAAAATAAACAGTGCTTAACTCAAAGTCTGAGCTTCTTCCAGCTTTCAGCTTTCTTTCAGCTTCCCTTCCCCAAATGCAAGAAGGTTCCATAAAAAGTCTCAAGATTACCTTTCTCACGTTCAAAACAACACAGTTCCAAATAATTGTTTGGGTTCCCTTCCCCAAGTTCCAAGTAACACAGTTCACAAAATAAAGCGGTCTTGAGGCTTCGCCCTCTAGACAACACATACAGTTCCTCAAGTCTCAGGGTGCCCTTCCCCAAGACTTCAACTCCACCAAGTTGATTCCATTCTTTTCAAAAGTGCAACAAAACTCGAGGTCAACTTGATCCTCCTTCTGGTTTGCTTTACCAGTTCATTCTCAATGTTTCTCCTTGGTTTATTTCACAGCTCATTCAGGGCTCACTGGTCTAGGCGCAGTTGTCAGACCACACAGTCCACCCATCACAGGTCGCGCAACCAGGATCCATAGGTTCTGGGTCACACAGGTTCTACAGCTCCTGCCCCTGTATACCAAGTCACTTTAACTTAATTCCACTTTGTTGGCCTCTTGACTTTATGTGCAAGTTGACACTTCTTTGGCTTCGCCTAGTCAAACTCTGTATTCTGCCACCTTATTTTACACACCTCTTGCCAGCCTGTGGCCTTTCAGGATTGCATTCACTCCGTTTTTAAGTGAACTAAATGATTAATATATCTAACTTAAGGGTTTCATTAAGTTTGGTATTCAATATATTTCTGTTATGGTTAATTTCACCTTTTCATTCAGTTCGGAGTTAAAAATGCATTAATTAGGTTTAATTTGAAGTTTCCATTCAGTTGGGTAATTACGATGCATTTGTTATGCTCAATAGTACGTTTTCTTGCAGTTCAGTATTTATAATGCATTCGTTATATGTAGGTTCAGGTTTCTGCTCAGTTCGGTATTCAATAGGCATATATTATAGTTGTTTCAAAGACTCTGACAAATTCCGGTCTGATCGGAGCGCCCTGGTGCCCAAGTGTTCTCTCTGACACTCACCAGCTGATTGCAGCTCCCTCTGACGGCCCCTCATAGCTTCTCTCTGTCCACGAGGCTGGCAGGCTTTGTTGTGCGAACCCTGCCCGCCTGCTGGGAAGTCTTCTCTGCATGCCGGCAACCTCCTGTTGCGAGTCCTTCTCGCCTGCCAGGCAGTCTTCCCTGCACAACGGCAATCGGAGGCCCTCTATTCGGACGCGGATGGCATCCCCTCTCTCTCTCCTGCTTCACCCGTAGCAATTGCTGCTTGCGCACTGAGTTGGAGGCTTCCACACCTGTGCCACAAAATGACCCCTTCATCCTGGGCCACACATGTTGCTGGGGTCTCTGCCGGTGACCTAAATCCTGCTCTGGTCCTACCACAGCTGCCCGCATGCATGAAGGGGTCCTCTGCTGGTCTCCCCCATGCAGCCTCCCTATTGTGTCCCTTACTGGTTTTCTGACCCTCATTGTATACATCTGCAACCAGTTAACAGGTTGCAGTTGTGTGTCTTTACTTAGGTTTACCTGGCCATGATTAAAGGGACATGCCTGACTCTCTGTAGACTTCCTCTTCATCCCAGTACCAGAGTGGTAAAAGGAAGGTATAGTATTTACTACTCTGTTTCCTCTTCCTCGTCCCAGTACTTTTAACTATCAAATGAGGGGAACAGTCTTGCAGTAGCCCATGAAGGTAGGGGGAGAGTTAGGTTTGTCATTATTAGGCAAAGGGGGGATACCGGGTCTCGCCTGTGTGTGCCTTTCTTTTCCTCACTCTCTTTCTGCATCTCTCAGGTTTATCATTCTTATTGACACTATCTTGACCAAAAGAAATGGCATAACAACATCCAACAAAATCTTCTGGGACTATAGGATCATTAGGGAATGGAAAGGGGAAGTACTGCATCTCCCTCAGGGCTGTCCTCTTCCCCACTCCCCAAGGACCCTCCACCCTGGTGATCCTGCCTCGCTTCTCCACCCCCAACATCGGGATCCAAGAGCAATAGCCTTTCCCTGGCCTCCTGAGAAGGGGATCCTATGGCAGTAGATGTGAAGATGCCCTCAGGATTCTCGCATTACCCTCAGCCTTGCTACTCGCTCAAACCTTGTACTATGTGCTGTGCTGTTCTGTTCTGTTCCTTCCCCCTTCCTAAGTACTCATGCAATATTTGAGCTACAAGGCAGTATACTGGAACATTCTTTGTTCATAAAATAAATATAGAAGAAAAGGCAGATCAACATACACAAGTTCCTTTTGGCTCTTCCTCCGTGTACATCGACCACTTACCCCCACCAGTCTTTTTCCTCCACTGCTCCTTGATGGAAATTCTTTGCATAGGTCATCATTTCCTTTCATTTTTGTTGATTTTGTCACTGCATTGGAATTCTGCCTTCCGGGTTACTACTTTGACCCTTTTCATGCATTTAGCGATCATCATGTCAGACCAGCTATGCCTCTGTCTTCACTGTTGGGGGCAGGAACCCCTGGCATGACTGCATGATGATTCTTACCTAGAGGCAAGGGTATTCAATCCTGGCGACCCATCACTGCATTTGAGAGTATCTGGATCTCTTTGCAATCTGATGGGGTAAATGTGGTAACTGATTTCTGAAAGAAGTCAATCTCTTTTACTACATGATTAATTTAAACACAGGGTCCTATCTGATGATCTTGTTGGTATTTCCATATATCCACTTGTTCAGTCCCGTGTAGGCTTGGCTACATTGATCAGTTAGAAGAGCCATGCTTCATCTGCCTTCTCTTAATCGGGCAACAATGTACAATGCGTTAGTCCTATTGGAAATAAAGTGTATCAGAACTACATTTATGACAACTACACAGAAATGTTCTTTTGCTTGGCTGCAACCAGAAAATCTACCTGAACCTAACCAAATTTCTTCTGGATTTCATTCTTCAACGTCATTTGGATTTTCAGGCAACATCAATATGGGCAAACGGACATGTCTGTTTCTTGTTCGCTCTGCTCCAGGGATGTGGATGTAGCTGCTAGAAAGATTACTGCATATTTCCTACCTATCTACAGAGGCCTAGAAAAGTTCATCAAATTCTCTTTGCTAGCTGCCATTATGAGAGCAGAACTAAACTCTCGGTCACCCTGTACGAAATCCCAAACGTTTTATTATGTGCTTTCAAATGAAAGGAAGGGGAATACAAATGGTGGGGTTGAAACCGCAAAGCCTCTTTGACAAGATCTGTTTCTTCAAAGGCAAATTGAATGTTTGCATCCCCTCGTCCATGTAGGATTCTATATCTAGTACGGGATTGGTCCATCTCCCTGAATATGACCCGAGGGTATTCAAGCATAGGGTTGCATTCCTCGCCTCATCCCCCTGCCCCCCTAATCCCCAGCTTCAGGGTAAAGGTTGGAGGAATACCTAAAGGACTGATGCAAATCAAAACAAAGGCTTCTATACAAGCAATGTAAACTATGGCAGAATAAAGCATATGCAGTGTCCAGTTGAGTTTGGTGGACCTATCGTCCAGAGTCCAACTCTAGTCTAAATTACAGCAAACTCCTGAGATCCACTGTGGTGAATTGTGAGAACTCCCCATCCAAATATTTGAGAGGGGTAAGCTGCGTCTGTGTTGGTCCGGACGCTTCCTGATTTCCTGTAACGCTCACCTGACACCCACGGAGACGCTGACCAGGTCTGGACTGCTGCGGCCTCTTCTAAGGTGATGCGCAGAACTCGGAAGACCGACTGGACAGGACCCCCAAATCTCGCTTGTCTGACTCGCAGGAGAATCCTTCTGCAGATGGAGAAAGGGGATTAACTACCTGCGGAGTAGCGCGTCGGCCTCCCACTTCCCTCTTTCACTCTCCTCAGACCACCTCCGAAATTCCCCGTTAGCTCTCACCTTAAGGTTTGAAAGGACGAGCTCTCCATCCTGCTTCTGGTGCAGGGGTGCGATTATATCCAGTTACTTCACTGGTGTTCGGATTGGTGAGGATCCAAGCTTACTTGACTTTCCTGGCAAGGTGCCGTAAGTATACTGTTGTAAAAGTTCAAGAGTTGGCCTCCTTTTCTATTTGCCTTTATATTCAGTAGTCCGTCTCTTATCCCTTTTATCACAGGTGCTGAGTGAAGATTTCGCGTAGAGGAAACAATTCGCCGAAGGTAAACTCAGGTGAGTTTATGATGGGTGGTTCCTTTAATGTCCTTATATTCACCCACTAATGCGTGTGTCTTTTTTCCCCCATATGGGCCGGGGTACGGTACTGCCGAAGAAGCGGCGCCGACCCGAGATGAGGAAAGATTCTCCCAACAATAATCAGGTAAGTCTTATGGCGAAAATCTGGCATTCCTTAATATGTTCCTTTTGCTCACCTTTTGTTCTTCTCTTCCCCCTTAGGCGCAGGTATGCGGCGGATGGTGCAGATGGTCGCTAAGGAGCACGGAGATGCCTCGTGAACAGGTGAGTGGAACGCGGCGCTGCAGCGAGCAACGCGATGCGTCTTTAAAATAAATGTCTTCCCTTAGGATCGCCGGCGTGATGACTCCGGACTCCGGGTAGAAGCAGATAATGTTCTTCTGTTCACCTTTTCCCTTCTCTTCTTTCTTTTCAGGTGTTCCAGGATGGAGGCGGGCGTGGCTGGAGTCAGGATGCAGGAGCAGACATGGTGAGCGTCCAGCTGCTAGGTGCAGAACAACGCGAAGCGTGAGCTGCTGTCTGGGCGTGGCTTAAATAGCCCCCAAAGTAGTTCCAGGTACGTATTCTTCCCCGGCCACGCCCGAATGGCAAAATAGTCCCACAGGTAAAATAGTCCCTTTCAGGCCTCAAAGAGGTCTGGATCTGGCAGCACGGTCTGCATCAGGTAAGTTCACATAAACACTCCCTTTATGAGCCTGGCGCCCATGGCGCCAGGACTGAGGTCCAAAATGAGCCTGGCGCCAAAGGCGCCAGGACAGTGTCCAAAGGGCCCCTACTAGGGGTTGATGGCCTTTTCCCCGGGAACATGATGTCCGCTTCCGGGGACGCTGGTCCTGGACTGGTTCTCCGGGAGCAGGCATCATGACAGCACTCCCCCCCCAAGGCCCCTCCCAAGATTGTTCTCTCCGGGGGTTTCGGTTTGTTTGGGAAATTCCGGTGGAATTTTTTTATTAACCGAGGTGCATGTACATGGTCACTAGGTTCCCAAGACCTTTCCTGAGGCCTGTATCCTTTCCAATCTATTAGATAGAAAAGTTTTGACTTTGACACCTTGGAATCTAAAATGTTCTTCACCTCGAATTCAGGTTCTCCATTTATTTGGATAGGTTCTGGTGGCTTGATTAATCGGGTTCCAGGTTGTACTGGTTTCAAAAGTGATACATGAAAAACAGGGTGAATCCGCATATTAGCTGGTAGGTCGAGTTTGACGGCCACCGGGTTGATTATGGCCGTAATTGAGTAAGGACCCAAATATTTTGGGTTAAAAGTTTGAGGTCCTTTGAGCGATAAGTGTCTGGTAGCCAGCCATACTTGGTCTCCTATTTGGTATAGAGGTGCCTCACTTCGATGGATATCAGCATTCTTCTTGTATTTTCTCTTGGCTTGCTGTAAATGTGTAGTTGCTTCTTTGAAAGCTTGAGTTATTGTAGAATGCAGATGGTCTACTGCGGGCATTTCGAGGCTTTGAGGCGAGTCAAGATCCGAGGTTCGAGGGTGATGCCCATATAAGGTATAAAAAGGACTTTGCCCAGTTCCAGAATGTACCAAATTATTGTATGCATATTCGGCAATCCAAAGAATATCCTTCTAATTACTTTCAGATTGATGCAACATACACCGTAAATATTGTTCAAGGGTCTGGTTAGTCCTCTCTGTTTGACCATCGGTCTGAGGGTGGTGGCTGGTTGATAATCTTACGTCGATTTGTGCCAGCTGACAACACTTTCTCCAAAAATGGGAAATGAATTGGCTTCCCCGGTCAGAGACTAGTATGGACGGGAATCCATGTAAACGAACGATATTTTCAATGAATTCCTTGGCTAGGACAGAAGCTGAAGGTAAACCTTTTAATGGAATGAAGTGGGCCATTTTGGAAAATAAATCCACAATAACAAGAATAGTGTTATATCCATAACTAGGAGGCAGGTCCGTAATAAAATCCAGTGACAAGGTGTGCCAAGGTGCCGGTGGAATGTCTAAGGGTTGAAGAAGGCCGGCTGGTCTTTTTTTTTTACCTTTATTTTGGGCACAAACACCACAGGACATCACAAAGGATTTAATGTCCTTTCGCCAAGAGGGCCAACAGAACTGTCGTTTAACCTTTTCTTCCGTCTTCGCAATACCTGGGTGCCCCTCTATTAGAGTATCATGATAACAAGAAATAACCAGTTCTTGTAATTCTTTGTGTGGTAGAAATAAGCGCCCTTGGAAGTAAGGTAGACCATCATTGACAGTAAAGTAAGACCCCTTTTGAATCCAATCCTGCAAGGCTGTAGGGTCCAGGAGTTGTTTAACTCTAGCTTGAATGTCTTCCAGTGTTTGTAAAGAGGTCATGCCCAGAATTCTTTGTTCGGGAATTATCGGTACAGGTTCTGAGTTTGTATCTGTTTCTCCCATTCCTATCCGGGATAGAGCGTCCGCTTTGCCATTCTTGCTGCCAGGACGGTAGGTAATTACAAAATCGAATTCAGCAAAAAACAAAGCCCATCGGAGCTGACGTGATGATTGAGCTTTGGCAGTTTTCAAATATTGTAAGTTCCGGTGGTCAGTGATCACCATGATGGTATGTCTAGCGCCAAGAAGATAATGCCTCCAAGCCTTAAAAGCAGACTTAATGGCTAATAACTCTTTGTCGGTGATTGCATAATTGACCTCAGGTGCCGAGAACTTTCTGGACCAAAATGCTACGGGGTGCAGTTGGTTAGTTTCGGGATCTCTTTGAGACAGGACAGCTCCCATGGCTAAGCTGGATGCGTCGGTTTCGACTATGTATGGGAGATCTGGACGCGGGTGTTTGAATACAGGTGCGGAGGTAAATTTAGCTTTTAATTCCTGAAAGGCCTCTTCGGCTTCCTCAGACCATTCGAAGCGTTTATTTTTCCTCAAGAGTGCAGTGATGGGTTGTACAATACGTGAAAATTCCGGGATAAATCTGCGATAGAAATTGGCAAAGCCAAGCATGCTTTGAACGCCTTTCACAGAGCTAGGCGATGGCCATTTGAGGATGGTATCCACTTTTCGCGAGTCCATTCGGACTCCTTTAGGTGTCAGGATGAAACCAAGAAACTCGACTTCTGTGGTATGGAAAACACACTTTTCAAGTTTTGCAAACAGTTTGTGTTGGCGCAATTTCTCAAGAACTGCCCTGACGTGCTTTTTGTGATCAGATTCCGAAGAGGAGTACACAAGAATGTCATCGATATATACGACAACACAAACATCGATGAGTTCCCGAAGGACATCGTTCATGAAGTTTTGGAAGGCAGCAGGTGCGTTGCACAATCCGAAAGGCATCACCTGGTACTCGAATAGTCCATATTTGGTGCGCAAGGCAGTTTTCCATTCGTCGCCTTCCTTTACTCGCACCAGATGGTAAGCCCCCCGGAGATCTAACTTGGTGTATATGCAGGCATCCTTCACCTGGTCAAGAAGTTCAGGGATCAGAGGCAAAGGGTAACGGTTTTTAACAGTTATCTGGTTCAATGCGCGGTAGTCGATACAAGTTCTGAGGTCGCCTTCTTTTTTTGGCACGAAGAACAAAGCCGAGGATGCAGGAGACTTTGACGGGCGAATGAAACCATTGGCTAGGTACTGATCTAAATATTGTCGCAAATGAAGATTCTCGGGTTCAGTAAGAGCATAAATCCTGCTACAAGGGGGTTGTGCACCGGGCATCAGATCGATTCGGCAATCGTACGACCTGTGAGGGGGTAACGTGTTGGCCTGTTCCTTTTGGAAGACGTCTTGAAATTCTTGGTAATCCGGCGGTATTTGCAAAGTGGCAGGGGTTACTGTAGCCAGGCCTATATTTGGATTTCCTGGATAACAGGTTTGTGCACAATCCGGAAAGGCTATCCTCTTCGCTCGCCAGTCAATTCGAGGATTATGTGTTTTTAACCAAGGAATTCCTAGAATTACCTGAAACTGTGGAGCCTTGATTAGGTCAAACACAGCAGCCTCCCGATGCCCGTCCTGACCCACTAGTGTCACCTCTGCAGTGGAATGTGTTACCGGCCTAGAGGCGATTTCGGTTCCATCTACTGTGGTGATGACCTCTTTACTGGTTTTAGGACGAAGAGGGAGGTTGATCCTGGAAGCCAATTCACGATCCACATAGTTTCCTATAGCCCCACTATCGATGTATGCCTTTATTGCATGCAACCGCCCAGGCTGTTCCGGATCTACGAGGACCATTGGCATGATGAAGTGCGAGGTCTGAGAGTTAGTTTTCAGGCTCGGCAAGCGGACCCCTACGCTTGTCGGGCATGGTCGTTTCCCGAATCAGGTTCCATATGGTTCTTATCCGCGGCTCCTACCGCCTTCTTGGGCAGTTTTACTGGGCAATCTCGTAAAAAGTGTCCAGAAGCCCCACAATAAAGACATAATCGCATCTGCCGTCTTCTTTCACGTTCTTTTTGAGTTAAAGGTCCTTTAACCCCTCCAATTTGCATAGGTTCTGAAACATCGGCACCCTTGGGGTTAACGTGAGTCTTGACCAACACCTGTGTCTCAAACTTGGACCGATCTGCCTTTCTGTTTTGAAGCCTGTGATCTAATCGGACCACTAAGTCTATATATTCCATGCAGTCTTGGGGCGGATTTACAACTTGGGCCAGGACATCCTTAAGTTCTCCACGTAGACCTCGATGAAATAACGTGATTCTTTTATCCTCTGGCCACCCAGTCTCCACAACCAACCTATTGAAGGTTGCGATATAGGCTAAGAGATCCTGGTTACCCTGTCGTAGGGACAGAAGTTCGTTGTCCAGGGCCTGTCCCTGAGAGTGCTGAGCAAATAATCTTTCCATGCGTGTCTGAAAGCCTTGAAAATCCCGGAGTATTGGCTCATCTTGAGTAACCAGTGGAACTGACCAATCGGCAGCACTGCCGCTGAGATATGATAATACAAAAGCTACCTTGGTTTGGTCGTTAGGAAAGGCCCCAGGTCTGCAGAGGAAGTGCAATCGGCATTGATTCATGAATACGGCAAATCTTTTAGGTCCCCGGCAAAACGTTCAGTTGCGGCCAACGGCATATTTCCAGGTAGATACATTTGCACTGGGTTACTTGAAACCACTGGGGCGGGAATACCCCCTGAACCTGGTAGGGGAGTTTGTCCAGCCTGACCTTGCAATAGCTGCCTGGCAAGGTCATCAGTTCGTTCCTTAGATACAATTAGTTCTCTCCTGAGAGCGTTAGTCTCCTGATGAGCGGAATGCACTTCGGCCCGTAATTATCCCCCAATAGGTGGGCCAACTGATCAGTCTCGGAAGTCTCCATAGCGCCTGGGTGGGAAATTGTAGGAAGGCTTCGCATTCTGTAACACTCACCTGACTCCCACGGAGACGCTGACCAGGTCTGGACTGTTGCGGCCTCTTCTAAGGTGATGCGCAGAACTCGGAAGACCGACTGGACAGGACCCCCAAATATCGCTTGTCTGACTCGCAGGAGAATCCTTCTGCAGATGGAGAAAGGGGATTAACTACCTGCGGAGTAGCGCGTCGGCCTCCCACTTCCCTCTTTCACTCTCCTCAGACCACCTCCGGAATTCCCCGTTGACTCTCAACTTAAGGTTTGAAAGGACGAGCTCTCCATCCTGCTTCTGGTGCAGGGGTGCGATTATATCCAGTTACTTCACTGGTGTTCGGATTGGTGAGGATCCAAGCTTACTTGACTTTCCTGGCAAGGTGCCGTAAGTATACTGTTGTAAAAGTTCAAGAGTTGGCCTCCTTTTCTATTTGCCTTTATATTCAGTAGTCTGTCTCTTATCCCTTTTATCACAGGTGCTGAGTGAAGATTTTGCATAGTGGAAACAATTTGCCAAAGGTAAACTCAGGTGAGTTTATGATGGGTGGTTCCTTTAATGTCCTTATATTCACCCACTAATGCGTGTGTCTTTTTTCCCCATAGGGGCCGGGGTACGGTACTGCCGAAGAAGCGGCGCCGACCCGAGATGAGGAAAGATTCTCCCAACAATAATCAGGTAAGTCTTATGGCGAAAATCTGGCTTTCCTCAATATGTTCCTTTTGCTCACCTTTTGTTCTTCTCTTCCCCCTTAGGCGCAGGTATGCGGCGGATGGTGCAGATGGTCGCTAAGGAGCACGGAGATGCCTCGTGAACAGGTGAGTGGAACGCGGCGCTGCAGCGAGCAACGCGATGCGTCTTTAAAATAAATGTCTTCCCTTAGGATCGCCGGCGTGATGACTCCGGACTCCGGGTAGAAGCAGGTAATGTTCTTCTGTTCACCTTTTCCCTTCTCTTCTTTCTTTTCAGGTGTTCCAGGATGGAGGCGGGCGTAGCTGGAGTCAGGATGCAGGAGTAGACACGGTGAACGTCCAGCTGCTAGGTGCTGAACAACGCGAAGCGTGAGCTGCTGTCTGGGCGTGGCTTAAATAGCCCCCAAAGTAGTTCCAGGTACGTATTCTTCCCCGGCCACGCCTGAGTGGCAAAATAGTCCCACAGGTAAAATAGTCCCTTTCAGGCCTCAAAGACGTCTGGGTCTGGCAGCACGGTCTGCATCAGGTAAGTTCACATAAACACTCCCTTTATGAGCCTGGCGCCAAAGGCGCCAGGACAGTGTCCAAAGGGCCCCTACTAGGGGTTGCTGGCCTTTTCCCCGGGAAAATGATGTCTGCTTCCGGGGACGCTGGTCCTGGACTGGTTCTCCGGGAGCAGGCATCATGACATTTCCCTCTGAAAGGGGCGATGGACAGAATTTTGCGGAATTGTACTCCCGAGCAAGGGGAAGAAAGGAATCCATTAGAAGAACACATTAGTTACCGCTCTGTAATCTTCTTTCTGATGGATGCTCATCCAATGGATTCCACCCCACTTTCTTATCTTTCCCCTCTGGCAGATAGCTTGTACACAATTTCTGTTTGGCTGTCTCCCAATGGCTAAGTGCTAGGGAAAAGGGTGGAACTGTCATGGTGCAGGCACCCAAAACCCTGAAACTGGTGGGGCCATCCCGGACTTTGGCCCCCTTGGGGCCTTATCAGGTCCTAGCCATGCTCACCTGGACTCCGTCCTGGCGCCAGGCTCATGGAGGTGTTAATTACATGGTCCATTAACTTGGCTCTGAGAGGCTGAGCCATTCGGATCAGGGTGTGGCCTGGACCTACTTTACCTGAGAGAAGGGATACGGAGAAGAGGACTATTTTCTTGGAACTACTTGCAAGGCTATTTAAACCGCACCCAACAATCTGAACACGCTTCGTGTTATTCTGCATTCCTGCAGCGTAACGCTCACTGTGTCAGATAAGTTCTTGCTTCCTTCTGCCATGCCTGTCCAAAGTCTTCCGTCCATCGGCACCTGCGAACAGAGAATAACAGGAGTTATTTAAGCATCGAAGGCCTTACCTGCAGTGCATCCAGATCTCATCTCCTGCTTTCCCACGGACCGCCGCATCTGCAGAACAGAACGAAAAGCAGCCTCTCGGGTAGCTACTCACCTGATCGGCCCGCTACACGGATCTTCTATTCTTCTTCCTGGACTTGCGCCGTACCTGCTGAACGGAAAAAGGCAAACAGGTTAGTCGCATGTAGCAAAGGAAGGCTACAGAGGCGAACATTTGCGCGCCCAGCACAGCGCAATACTTACCGGCAGGAATCCTGAGCATCATTGTCAGGAGGGTCATCCATCATCCGAAGGTCGCTTAACGCCGCACCTGTAAGACAATAACAGACATTAGTTATCTTGAACAGAAAGACTTAAAGGCAGTCATTCCAAGCAGTTATTGGAATAGAGACTTACCTGCTTACTCCCGGGCCTTCTACTTCAGCAACTTCCTTCGGATCAGTGACATAACTCGATCCAGGAAAGACTGTGAACCGTGCCCCTGCCAGAGTGTGCAGGACGGAGAGCTCGGCCATTAAAAAACAGAGGTGAGCCAGAAGAAGTGAAGCATAGACCGTAAGGAGGTGAAACCACTGACCAGCTCCCTTCGGTAGCTAATATCTTGTTTCGACTTGCAGGCTAACATCTCCTGAAGCAAGGACTAAGGGGAGATGCAAGCTAGCATCACCAGCCAAGCAGAGCAGCATCAGGACAGACAACACCCTACGCACACGAGCACGCCCTGCAGAGACCAGGTGAGCGTGACAGGAACTGAGGTCACGGGTGTGGCGACTCTTATGTTATCCATTATTAATACCGTGCCCATCATCACCGTAGTGGTCTTACCGAGAATGGCCTTCTCCACAAGGTGGTATATTGTGACCCTGCCAGCGTGTCGCCAGACCTTAGTCTGTGGAATGGACTGGGAGGTTTCAGTAGGAAGTGATAGGAAAGAGAATCTAGACAATAGAATAAACAAAAATAGAGAGGAAAAACAATTGGGATCAGTGAGAGGGGATATGGTTGTCAATGTAGGGATGTGTGATTCTCAAATGTGATGAGCTATTTGTTGATGTTAATGTTAAAGGTATTTCTACAGCGCACCGTCACCAACGGAGTTGGTCTGCAGGCGCTCAGGCGAATCTGTAAACAAAAGGTGGGGTGCGTAGGAAAGTGAGAGGTGGTGTACTGTTGACAGCTTCAGTTCGGTTTTCACTGTGCGCTGAGCTTGGGTGTGCATATAGGATTGAAGCGGGTCTTCGCATGCTGTTGTTGCGATCTATGTGTTGTTTGTTGTTGCGGTGTGGTGAAGTCTGTGCGGTTTGCTGTGAGAAGGGTGGTTGTGTGGGGTTTTGTGTGAATTAAGTATGCTGAAATTTGAGGTTTTCGTTAGTGAGTAGCATGTCTCATAATCCCTGCAGTTTACTTTATGTATCAGGTTGTCATACTGGGTTGGTATATTCTTTCTCGTTTTACTGATAGGTGGGTGTTCTTGGTATGATTGATGTGGTTTGTTTTTTAATTGATAAGTGGATATGTTACAGATCTGTATATCCTTATTTTATAAGGGATGATGATTTAGGGAGTCAGGGTAGGTTCTTTTCTCGGCCTAGTTCCTCTGTGTATGTCCATATGGACATTATTTCTGGTTATGGGGTGAAGAGCCATGATTAGAGGAGTTTCCAGAATTGTAGGTGATCTCTTGTGTTCCGTATGTTCTTTGGTAGTTAGTTCCAGGTTTTTGTGGCGAGGTGAGAAAAAGAGGATCCTCCGAGTATTCTCTTGTTGTATGATTTGGGTTCCAAACGTATATCGCTGCTAGATCTCAGTGGCCTTGCAGTGTGATGTACGTTTAGTTTTCTTCTGAGGAACTCTGCACCTTGGTCGTGGATTGCTCTGTGGGTTATGCACATTGATTTGCACTTGATCGGCTGTTTCATGGGTAGCCAGTGTAGCGTTTTCAGCGCTGGAGTGATGTGTTCTCTTTAAGGTAGTTTAAGGAGCAGTCTGGCCGCTGCATTTTGTATGCGTTGGAGTTCATTTAGGAGTCGTTCAGACAATCATAGATATAGGCTGTTGGCGTAGTCTAGTCTGGACATGATGAGGGCGATGACGGCAGTTGTTTTGTTGGTGAATGAAAGGACTGGTAGGATCCTTTTAACCGATCGCAGGAGAAAGAAAGATTTCTTGATTAGGGCATTTTCTTGTGGCTCTAGAGTACGTTTGTTGTCCAACAGAACTCCTAGGTTTTTTACAGTCGATGATGGTGCTGGGGTTTCACCAAGACGATCTGACCCAAAGTAAGGTGTTGTCGGGGATTCCGAATTCTTCCAGTCTCATGGTGAGGATGTTGTGGTTAACTGTGTCGAATGCTGCAGAGAGGTCTAGAAGTATCAGAGCGGTGCTGTTGTTTGAGTCTGCGGTCGCCTTTAGATCATCTCAGATTGAAAAAAGTGCTGTTTCTGTTCCTCATCAGTCTGAAGCATACTTGTGCCTGGTTTAATAGGTGATGTTCTATGAAATCTTGGGTTGTTCTATATATGTGCGTTTCCATGAGTTTAGCTGTGTAGGGGATATTGGAGATAGGTCGGTAGTTGGAGAGGTCCTCTACGTTTCCTGTTATATCCTTGAGGGGTGGTTTGATGTATGCTGATTTGAAGGCTTGAGGCACTCTTCCTGCTGAGATTGATTGGTTGAGGACATTCCTGTAGTATTCCATTGGTGTTCCTTGTGCGAGGATTGATTTGTAGATGTCAGGGGGGCAGGGATCCCCAGGGGAGCCAGATTTGTTGCTTTGATTTATGAGTTTGATGAAGGCCTCCTCTGATATGTGCGGGAAGTTTCAGAGTTTGTTCTGGTGTTCATTGCATCGGTCAGTGTCTTCAGTGTAGTGGTTGCCTGGTCTGTTTAGTATGGTCTGTTGGATGCTCATGATTTTATTTTGAAGTTGTCTGCGAGATCACTGCATAATTTCTTCGATGGTATTGGGGTGTTGTTGCAGCCAGTGGGTTTTTTATTTCATTATGATTTTAAACAGTTCTTTTTGGGTGTTTGGTGCTTTGAGGATTCTGCCGTCGTAGTATTTCCTTTTTGCTTTTTGTATGATCGGGTATGTTGTTGAAGTTTGAATTTATCTCCGCAGTCTTTATTGATCCTCCATTCTAGTTCTAGTTTTTGTTTATTCCTTTTCATGGCACCTAGTAGTGGGGTGAACCATTTTGCCGTTGCTCTTTTGCGGGTTGGATTGAAAGGTTTTTCTTTTGGGTACTCGTCGATTGTTGTGGTGATCCATTTGTGAAGTATGTCTATTTTAGTGTCTAGGTGAGCTTCGCCCATAGTCGTTTGTGGTTTGGTGATCTCCAGTTGTTCCGTTAAATTGGAGTTTTTTATGGTTCTCCAGTTTCTTTTCATGATGATTGGTAGTTTTTCTTGTTTCCTGGTTATTGGGGAGGGCATTGTGATTACGAAGGGGATGATGAGGTGGTCGCGCCATAGGATCTGAATCGGTGGTGCTGTGGTAATTTCTGTTGGCGAAGATTGCGTCTAGTGTAAATCCTGCCGAGTGGGTTGCTCCTTTGACCAGCTGATGTAGTTCCATTGTTGTTAGTTGGCCGGTAAGAGATTTTTGTGAGGTTGTGGTTTCTTCATCGAACCAGATGTTGAAGTCTCCGAGGATAATCAGTTGGTTACGCCCGATAGCTAGGTTGGTGATTGCTTCTATGAAATTTTCTATGAATGCCGCATCATACATTGGTGGTCTGTATATCAGTATGAATTTCAGGTTTGTTCTGGGATTTGTTGATAGACTTATGATTAGGGATTCACATTTGTTGATGTTTAATGGGTCTTCCGCTTTAATTTCCAGGTGTTCCTTGTGGATGATTGCTAGTCCACCACCTCTTTTGGTTTTACTGTTTACTTGGATGCACTTCAAGCTATCGGGCAGGCAGTTATCGAGTGTGATCTTGTAGTTGTCATCTAGCCATGTTTCGGTTACGAAAAGGATGTCAATGTCTCTGTCACTTAGGAGGTAGTGGATTTCTGTGAGCGTGTTTGGACATTGATCTTGCGTTGATTAGATTGCAGTGGATCTTTTTGGTGTCATTTGATTTATTTTCTGTTCCCGGTTTTGGTTTGTGGGTGTTCAGTTGGGGTGCTTTTATGTTGCCTCCGAGCGGTAGAGGTTCTGTGAAGGCGGCTTTGTCGTTAAATCGGTCTGTGAGATTGATAGTTGGTTCACTGACTTCTATTGTTTCTTCATCTCTTGTCATTTGGTGTGGCTATCGATAGTGCCCATCTGTTCATATGATGTAGGGAGTAAGGGTTTTGGTGTCATCCCGTTCTCTTCTCTGGTCCCCTCTTCTTTTGTTCCGTTGTTCTGGTGTGTTTTTTATCCATCTGGAAATGTTGGCGTCGTTGGAGTATCTAGGTTCTTTGGTTGGTGCGAGGTACGGTGTAAGGTACAAGGATTTTTCTCTTACGATGTTTGTTCTGTCAATAGTATAGTTTTCGGGGTGTGTTTTGTATTGAAGGCATCTTCTGCTGGGGCCGGTTGAGCTTATGTATCCGTGTTATTTGTACCGTCTTCCTTTTCTCTTTGTCTGCGTCCAATTCTGTGCCGGGTCATTTTGGTCTTGAGTGGGAGGAGTTGATCTGGGTGTTAGATTTATAGGCCCAGTTTCCAATTGTGGTGCCTCGTGCCAGGCTACTGTTGATTTTAATCCTCAATTGTTCCGTCTGCTAGTTTCCGAGGGTGTGTCTTTGTTCGGTCAGTTGTTTCTAGTCCTCTTAAGTTGTTGTGTCTGGAGGTTTTCGAGGGTGTGTCTTTGTTGAGTCAGTTGGGAATGGTGTTCCTCTTGCAACGGGAGGGCTGTACTGGGGGTATTGTACGTTAGAGGGTGTGCATATGGATTGGTCTAAGGGTGCAGGTAAGTGGAGGAGATTATAGTACTAGTTACTGGTTTAGGTGCTTGCTGGATGACCTGGGTGTCAGGTTCCTAGGATCCAGTAGTGGCAGCTACTGATACCTAGATGACTGAGGGGCAAGAGGTGGAGAGTTCATAATTTTACAGGTGGTTTACAATGAGATATTATTCTCGGGTGTGGGGTATCAGAAGTCCGAAGCGATATAGGTTTCGGCTGGAACCAAAGATGATTGAACAGTTTGATTTGTGATCCTTGGACAGCAGCAGCTAGGTTTGTTTCTGCAAGGCAGGCAGTGATCAAGTTCTTGGGTTTGGGGTATCAGAAGTCCAAAGTGATGTAGGTTTTGGCAGGAACTAAAGATGATTAAACAGTTTGATTTCTGATCCTTGGATATCAGTTGGTAGGTTCGGTTCCGCAAGGCAGGCAGTGATCAAGGTTGGGACATTAATCTATCGGCAGAGGTTTTTGGCTTCGCAGATGGCAGGGGGGGGAATCAAGTATCAGGTTGGGGACGCCTGGGTGAGAGGAGAGATTTAGGGTGAAGGAGGTTGGTGGTAATTTTAAGGCCAAATTTGACGCCTAGATATCGGGAGGAAAGTTCAAGGCTCTAAGTGGCCGGCAGCAATTAACACCTGATTATCACCTTGATAAGTTGTTAGTAAGTATGAGTGGAGGACTGAGGGGAGTACAGCTTGGATTAGAGCAGAGATTTATTGTGATGAAAACATTTAGAACTGACGAAGGATGGTACTAGATATAGTTAGATGGCGAGTGGTTGCATGATGGACTTGAGAGGTGCTCAACCGGGCCCTAGTGTGCAGGCTTATCTACTGGCCCCAACTTCATGTCTGGCACAGGGGCACATATTAGTGCCGACGCAGAGCCACGCTGTAACTCCAGGTGCTAAAAACATTTCCGAGGACAGCTATAGTTTAGAGGAGGCATCCATGGGAGCAGCATCCATCAGAAAAAAACATTACTGAGAGGTAAGTAATTTGTCCTTCCCACCACTGGAAATCCCATTGCCATGCTTGATGTTACATCAATCCCCATACATCATCAACCTCCTTGGAGCTAACTACCCCTAAACTCCACCTTAATCCCAACAATGCCAGTGAGTTATTAGATATCTGGTTGATCTCCCTAGACTCAGTGGTCCATCTTAAATCTTACCTAAAGGGCAATGTGGTCAATGGCAATCACCTGTTTTTCATCACAGCTGGCCATTATGACATTCCCTACTAACTGATTTGCTAATATTGGTGTATCCCAACCTGAAACAAAATAAAGCTAAATACAAGACTATCTCACATTTCTCTACGGGTGTCTGATTTAATATTCTATTGTCCAGACTCCTTATTTGTACCCGTTTATGGAGAATTGAGCTGATGGAGGAAAATTCACTATAGAACTCACTCAACTTTTGTATGTGAAAATGTAAAGGAAACATATCCAATAGAGAATCGTGTAATTTTTAATTAACATATCCTTTAAATAGTGAGTATTTTTTGAAAGAATAAGCAATACAAAATTACAATGTTACATCTCAGTGGAATGTCGAAAACTAATGAAGCAAAACAAACCATCACAAATCAAATTCGATATCAAAAACTGTGGAACATAAAACATAACACACATACATGCCTAATTGCTCACATTGGTCAAAGTGCTTTTCGGTGTACCAAATGTCACCAAGTATGCATTTCCTGCTAAAAAAAATAACATGGAGTCCTGAAATTACAACAATAAACAGGACTGTTCCAATATATGAAATGTCCATTACTAGTTCGAGGATTTTCAAAGTTGTCCTCTTTTATCCCGAGGCTGTATTAAGCCTATGTCTGGGTCTTTTGGTAAAAGATATATTTGCCTACATGGTGTTGGATGGCAAACCAAACTCTTCCCGTTTCGGCGGTCACTAAAATCGATGGGGCCGCCTTCATCAGGGCGTCAATTTGGAGACCCTGTGTGAGAATACATGAATAACGATAAGAGTGGATCCTCTCAATCAGTGCCTGTAATTACTAAGCATTGATCAGATAAATGATTCCCTACTAACTGAACCAGATTGGCAATGCTAGAAAAAAGTGAATTGATAGAACTCCCCTTCCAAATATGTGAGAGGGGTAAGCTGTTTCTGTGTTGGTCCGGATTCTACCCGATTTCCCTCTGAAAGGGTCAATGGACGGAGTCCTGCAGGATTGTACTCTGAGCAAGGCATGATATTTCCCCACTAGTACTATTCAAGAACCATGCAGGTCCTTCCCAAACAGTGTGGGGGATGGAACGCGTAATGCCAAGAAGTGCTCCACATCCATTCTCAAACCCGCATAGTCTGCACATTCCGATACGTTCTTGACCTTACTTACTGAGAAGTGCAAAGAAACAGTGACTGTGAACTGCATATTCATGCCTCAACACCTCAGCAGTCTGTTCTCCGTACCTGGGAAATTGTGGGATGCCATGGTATCCAAGAGGATGCCGATTTTGTGCTGCTATAAAGCTGTGGAACCACCAGGTGAGACGAATACTGTAATTAACCAATGCAGAGAGACTCCATATTACAAATGTAAAGGCAAGTTTCTATTTATGCATTTAGGAGAACACTAGACGGAAAGCCCAATCCAAACTCACAACACAAAACCCTAGCAGCCCCAGCCCAATTACAAGTGCCCAGCAAACACACAAATCCTTTAGGTACTGTAATAGAGCCTGGGTAAGCCCAGCAGAAGCAGCAGTATCCCCGGTCAAGGAGGATGTGTTCCTTGTTGCTTCCTGCCAAGAGAACGAGACTACCTCTTGGTACATATTTGTAACTTTGCTGGCCTCCTTACTTGTCATCTGATCCCAAAACAAGGGTGTGCAATCTGCCAGACAGACCTGAATCTGAAATTGTCATGTCTGGCATTTTACTTGCCATGTGTGCATGCAGAGTGAATTCTTTCCTTGCTGTCTGTTTGGGTCAGCTACATTAGGAATGCCAGAGGGAATGTAGAATGTGGTAGGCTTCTTGATATGACTGTTGGTGGACTTGGAGATGGGACTCAGTACTAGAAGGATGCCTATCTCTCTCCACGGAACTACTGTAGCATGGGTAGACTCTTCTGCAGCAGCCCTTATGCGTTTCAGCTCCTCAACTCCCTTCCTGCTACATCTATTCATGAATTCTTTAATCCTCGTCAGAAAATTGTGGTATCTGGGAAACCCAGGTAAGCCAGCCAGCAAGCAGGAACCACACATGAGTCAGCCAGGTTCAAACAGGAAACCAAACAGGCCCAAACCAAGTCCCCCAACAGTCATCTCAAGAATCCCACAACACACCACATTCTACATTCCCTCTGGCATTCCTAAGGTAGCTGGCCCACACAGACCGCAAGGAAAGCATTCACTCTGCATGTACACATGGCAAGTAAACGTGCCAGACACTACACACCTCCCTTCCAAAAGGACAGAAGAACAACCCTAACACACAGCACAACCAAACACTCAAGACTAACGCTACAACCAGCCATACAACACAGTTTACTTACAGACAAATAAACTATTCATCCTCCTGTCCTGGGCTGCCACCTCAGACCTGCCATGCCTGAGCACAACTTGCTCCGAACCGAGTAATAACCTGTCTGCACTGAAGCAGTACACGTACCCACACACAAGCAATACTCAAGGAAAACAAACCTCCTTTTGCCAGAACTTGCCACATTCCAGCCTCAGATCTGCCACATCTGAGAAAAACCTAATTCCACAAACCAGAGTTACTAACGCACAAACCGTAACCTGTCCTGTCCCTGCCATCAAATACATCCTGAGAATGCAACACAACCAAACGCGCACAAACCAACCACGCACAAACATGTCCATCAAACAAGGATGAATATTTCCATCATGGAGCCACACATTTGTATGTGGTATCTCGGGGTGGAACATGACATCGAGCAATGCAGCTCCTGCCAGCATATAAACCCGAAGGTGCTCAGGGAACGATTGGCTAAGTTAGCGCTCAGCTGGCCCCCTTTGAAGCGTCCTGTTTATTTGGCCATCAAATCCTCGGGCCCCAATACCAAATGTCCTATGCCTGAGAAGGACAGGCATCACAAAAAAACTGTCTCACTCGCAGAGTCAGTCCAACCATTCATCCTACTCGTCCTCCCACAAGAAAAAGAGAAGCATAGAAGCAGGCAATGCTCCGATGTGTGCGGTAAGTCATACCCGAGTTAGGGTGTCCTGAGAGAGGAGTGGGAGGCATTCAAAACACAAATATTCCAATTGTTGGAGAATGCCATGGTGGGTATGACTCGCTGCAGGCAGTTCAGGCACCGGTTGCCCCTGGGGTTCCGGCGCCAAGGTAGCCTCATCAGGTCTCTCACCCTTGAGCTTGACCTCGGCGTCAGCATCGAGAGGCCCGGTCCGGGTGGTTCAGTAGACAATGGATCAGAGTTTCCTACCAGAGTCGAGGTCAGGGTTCGTTAAGTCCATGAGAACCATTTTTGATGCAGACGGAGACCCAGTCCCCTTTGGAATTGAGACGATGGGAATGAGTAGGAGACAGAGGTGTTGACTTCTTTACAGATCCGGCTGATCTCCGAGCCTTGTCCAAGGGGCTGCACGAGACAAGCGGGCTTGACTCCTCACCTGACCTTGATATGCAGTAGGTGGCTCCCCACACACATCTCAATGCTCAATATAGGAAGAAAGTCGAGAGGGTGGTACTGGCTCTAGGCCTTGGTACCCCCACCAAGCCACGTCAGTCCTATTTTTAACTGATATCCTCAACAAAGCTCCTCAATCTTTACCCTTCAACGCAGCCATCTAAGATTCCATTGGGGCTTTTTTAGCAGTGGCCATGTTCGATGTCAGCAGTTGATGCTGAGCTGACAAAAAAGTACAAGCCAGCCCGGGGTGACTTGCCCTTCTTTGCAGCCTACCATGCCACTGAGTGTCTAGTGGTCTAGGCCGCCACACTGAATTCACAGCCTGCATTGTCCACCTCGAACCTACCAACGGACAGGGAGTCCAAGAAAACCGACTCTGTGGCTAAGACATTTTTTGCATTGAGAGTCTGCCACTGAAAGCAATTATTGCTAGTTCTGCCTTTGTCAAGTACTTGCGCGTACTTTAGAGGACCATCTCACAGCAAGAGAGTTGAGAGACGGATTTCTGGACTTAGTCAATGATGGGAAGCAGATGGCTTGCCAAGTCCTCCAGGCAGGTCCTGATGCCGCTGACAGCGTTGAGAGTTCAATTGGGACATCTACGCTGCGCGGGAAGGTACCATACCTACATGTTTAGGGTTTTCCCTGAGTGTACAAGCTAAATTGCTTGATATGGCCTTTAATGGCAAGCACCTCTTTAGCCCGAAGGCTGATGAATCCTTTGAGCTTTTCAAGGAGTTGAAGCTTTCTGCAAGGGCCCTAGACCTTGCGGTGCAGCAACCTACCAACCAACCTTTTGCCTTTGGATCTAGAGACAGGGGCTACAGGGGCTATGTCCCTTTCGGAAGGCCACACTGGGCCAGAGGTGTTTCTTGCATCCCGGCAGGGGCAGAGGAGCTTCTAAAAGTCAGTCGACTTCGGGAGCAGCATCCATGGCGGTGACGCCCACTAAGCCCCTTTGAGTACTCCCCACATGTTTCCCCGATTGTAGGGTGTGTCTCGGAGCACTAGGGTAGGTGGAAGGAGATAACCTCTGATGTCTGGTTCTTGCTGCTGGTCAAGTGGCGATATTGTCTCCCATTTCAAAAAAGACCACTGGACAGACCACCACCGCCTCCCCAACAACCAGAGACAAAGCTCAAGGAAGAACTAAGAGCCCTGATTTTAAAGGGTGCAGTGGAGGAGGTGCCACCGAGGAGAGGGGGGTCAGGCTGGTACTCTTGCTACTTCCTGGTGCTCAAGAAAGGTGGAGGACACAGTCCCATCCTTGACCTCGGGGCCTTGAACAAATTCCTGAGGAAGCACAAGTTTAGGATGGTGACGTTGAGAGAAATTCTCCAGGCTCTTCAGCTTCGGGACTGGTTGGTGTCACTGTGCCTTCAGGACGCCTACTTCCATGTGCCGATGTGCTGATCACGAAAGCACAAGTGGATCATTAGGTTCATCACTGGGGAAATGCATACAAAGCGTTCCCTTTTGGCTTAACCTCCACTCCCAGGGTTTTCCCCAAGATGACGGCAGTGGTGGAGGCTCACCTCAGAAAATCTGGCATCCATGTTTTCCTTTACCTGGGCGACTGGTTGATCCGAGGAAGGTCTCCAGAGCATGTATTTACGCAGTTTGAGGACTCCTGTTCCCTGCTCCACAGTTTAGGCTTCTACCTGAACGTCCAGAACTTCACGCCAACTCAGAGGCTCCAATTTTACAGGAGCTGTCTTGGACACCCAGGCATCAGATGGTCACTCTCTTCCAGAACCACTACAGCCTTCCAGTGGCTTCCTTCCTCCTGGGTCTTCCTTTTGGGTCTTATGGCCTCCTGCATAGATCTGGTGCCATGGGCCAGTTTGCAAATGCGATCCCTTCAATGGCTATTGATAGGCCAATGATGTCAGCACTTTTATGGCCTGAAGGATGTCCTCAGAGTGTCGGGGACAGTGGTCTGCAACCTTTCATGATGGCCAACAGGAAAGCATGATGGTGGTGGAACCCTTTTGGCCTCTGTGGCCCAAGACACAGGTGGTCACGGATGTGTCCCTGAAGGGCTGGGGTGCTCATTGCGGGGATCTGCAAGTGAAACTGCCTTTGGTTCCCAGTGTAACTGTGTAGTAGCACCTGGAGCATTCCAAGTGCTGGATGGGATTACCACAATAAATTGCCTAAGCCCCAAATAACCGCAGAGACGCAAAGAATTTGGCAAAATATGATATGATATGATATGGCATTTATAACACACCTCTACACAAGTGTTTCAATACTAGTTCATTATCAGTTCAATAAAGTTGGGAAACCTAGTGAACAAACAGATTGTAGCTCACACCCTCTCGGATACATTTTGGTTCCACAAAGGCTTCATACCTTGATGTACGTCTGCAATGACATCATCCGAAGTGGTAAATACTAAAACCAATCGGGTAGAGGGATTGGTTAGGGGAACATATATACATTTAGCTTATTTTGGGTTTACTAACATCATTTGCTGCCCTGTATCTAGCAGGCACGCCTTGAACTTCCTTCTACTATGTATAATACAGCTAATAGAATAACAGTAGTGGATTGGCTTCTGCAACAATGTATAACTCACCATTGCATAGGCCCTCATGATTGGTTGGCATTCTCTTCCAACCTTGGACATTCGGCTCGTTAGCAGCACGTAAACAAAACAAACACCAGGCGAGGAGAATAATGTTGGACAACTGCCCACTTGGCCATTTAGCCTGCCATCTCTCATCAGTAAGGCCTAAAGCCAAGGTTTCCTCTTTGTAGTTGACCTTGCTGGCTGTTCTTTTCTCTGGAAGCTTTATGAATAGGCCTTGTTTTCTGGTCTTGCACCACATGTGAGAAGACCATGATTGTGTCCAATTTGCTCTTCTATTTAGTGCTATTTGATTCAATTATACTGGGTGTCATTACTCTCTTCGGCCTTTGGAGACTTGGTTGCTCCGTCTTACATATGTTTTCTGCATCTTTAATTGTACAATACTTGCAATGTTCACTCCTTTGCTTAATCTAAGAGAAATATGTCGTACATACATGGCTTATCCTCTCTGCCTCCTCTTGTGCCTTGCAGTTACTTCTCGCTGCAACATCCTTGATCCTTGGCCAAGCAAATATTCTTTGTTCTTGCACAAACTTGTATTCCAGCGCCTGTCGGCTCTGCAGCCTTGGTCTCTCTCCTTCAGGCCTTTCGCTTACTATTATACAGAGTCGACATCCATTTTCTCATCATGGCCACTTTACTCGCATTATACTGCAGCAAGATTCTATATGTCTCATCTACCTTTCGTTTCTGCTTATATACATCTACTGCATGCCTTCTCACTTGACTTTTAATTGTATATGATTTCTTCATATTCACATATATGTTCACTTGTCACATCTTCATCCTTTGAGTATTCGTACATCGTTTCAGTGCGTCATCATATCTTTTCTTCATGACGTCACTTTGCACCTGTCAGATTTCACTTATAGATCTTCGATATTCAGTGGTGTCTGACTTCCTTCTACCACTTCAGTTCAAGGTTATATTCGATCTAGTTGTCTGAGTGCATAACGTCTTTCATATATCCGATGCAATATTGGGATGATGCCTGGTGTCATACACAGTGTCTTCTTGTTCGTCGTCCAATGTGACGGAGGTGAGGGGATGGGCTCTATAGATGACTTGTAAAGCTGCCTCTCTACATAACGCTGTTGACATAGCAACTGTCTGGAGTTGAATGCAATTAGACTAGCCCTGATTGCTTTCATGACATCACGCAGGGGAAGCATGTCCTGATTTTGATGGACAACACAGTGGCCATGTCTCTTCTCCTGTGCAGAGAGACCAATCAACTATGGTTCTGGCTTCTAGAGAACAAAATCTCAGCTTCTGCACCCTATCCGACAGGAGCAAAGAATGGGTTGACGGGTGCTCTAATAAGGCAGAGCAGGGTCTCCCACTAGTGGGAGGTGTGCGCAGAGGTCATTTCAGAGATATTTGCCCAGTGGGGAACCCCCGTCTGTGGATCTCTTTGCCACGAGGGCCAACACAAAATGCAAACTGTTATGCTTGAAGGAATTGCCTGTGAGGGCGGCATAGGGAAATGCATTTCTGGTGGAGTGGGTGTTCAAGCTCAATTATGTATTTCCCCCGATATCTGCCATCCCGTGAGTTCTCATGAGCTTGAGGAGGTTCCGAGCCACCATGATCTTAATCAATCTGGAAATGGCCGTCTGTGCACCTTCTCGGCTGAGTCGGAGGCCAGACTTTGTATCCCAGTTGGAAGGTCATGAGCTGCACCCGAACCCAGAATCTCTCGATCTACATGCGTGGCTCTTGAGATGCCTAAGCTATGATGACTGGGACCTCTCAGAGGAGGTGCTTGAGGTGTTACTAGCTGCACGTAGGCCTTCCACTAGGTCTCTTTATGCATGCAGGTGGAGAAGGTTTGGGATATGGTATAGGGATCGGGAAGTGGACCCAATCCCGTGTCCCACCACCATGGTGATATCATTTCTTCTTTCATTGTCCTCTTCAGGCCTGTAGATGGGCACGGTGAAAGGCAATCTGGCGGTCTTATCTTTGTTTAAGACGTCACCGGAACAAGGTTCTTCCTTTTCGATCCTGGTGATGGCCCAGTTTCTGAAAGGCCTTGTGAATCGGTTTCCTCCCAAGCCTTTTGTGGTTCATGAATAGGACATGAATTTTGTTTTCACTTTTTTGATGGTGACCCCTTTTGAGCTTATGCATTTTACATCCATGACATTTTTCACTCTGAAAACGGCCTTCTTGGTGGCCATTACATTAGAGAAAAGGTTTTGCTGAAAGTCCATCCAAAATTCTTACCTAAAGTGGGCTCGGAATTCCACATTTCCCAGGGCATAAGAGTTGTTAGTGTTTTTCCCACTTCCTTCTCCTTCCAAAGAAGAGGAGAGGCTACACAGCCTCGACCCGAAGAGGGCACTGGGCTTTAATGTGGATAGGACGGCAGGTTTCAGGCAAGAAGACCAGTTATTTGTTGCCTTTTTATAGTCCAGGAGTGGACCAGAAGTAACAAAACAATTTCCCGCTGGATAGTCCTTTGTATCTCCTAGTGCTATGATAAGGTGGGGAAGGAAAGGCCCTCAGGTATCAGGGTGCACTCCACTAGGGGCGTGGCCATCCTCCTCTACTCTGCAAAGGGGAGTGTCAGTGATGGAGATTTGCCAAGCCATGACTTGGTCATCCCTTCACACATTCAAGAAGCACTACAACCCGAATGTGGCCGATGGGGCGGAGACCCCGTTTCATAGAGCAGTGTTGCAAAGCTTTCTGGTTTAGGTTTTCAACCCCCCCAACCCACCCTGGATGTTGTACTGCTTTGGGAGTCTATCAAGATGAGGAATCTGCGGGAGAATACAGTCCATTGAAGGAGAACTTACTTACTGGTTATGTTCTTTGTATGTATTTTTTTCTCACAGATTCCTCATCGCCCTCCCAGCCTGCCCGCTATAGAAGTGTACTTGTCCTTGCTCTAGTATGACTCTTTTTTTTTTGTCGGACGACTATTGAAAGGGGGGCAACGCTTTGCATTTAAAAAAACAAAGTTGTTGCATCCATTGTGATACTGTCAGCCATTAGTCCTTCAGTAGTTGTTGTCTGTTCCTCACAAAAAACGATTTTTTAATCAATTATGCCACCTTTTCCCCCCTGCTGAGCATGGGGGGAAAAGGTGGGTAACTGGGGCATGGGGGCATAGTGACGTGATATATGTACCGCTGGTGTCATGTCTGGAGTCGAGGAGTGGGGCAGGTGAGGCATGCAGATGTCGAGTGACGCCGCTGAGCTGCACTACGCCCCTGTCGGAATTATCCAAATAGCTGATGCTGGATGGGGATATCTATCAAGATGAAGAATCTACGGGAGAAGAATCCATAGAAAGAACATTATTAATAAGTAAGTTCTGCTCTTGTGTCATTTGTGTTATTGCTCGACCTACCTACACAACTAAGGACAGTGTTCTGCCACTCACTCAGTGTAAAGGGTTTTGAATGTCCCAGCCCGTTCCAAGAATGGTTCTCGATGCATAGCCCTGCTGGCCTTGGATGACTAGGCCATAGAAAGGTCCTTGATTTTGGTTGGTGTTTTGATCCCAAGCATAAGGAGTATGCAATGGCCTTAATCTGCCAACTGGGCAAGTACTTTTGTGAAACCCTCTTGCTCTTGGAGTATTTGCTACTTTAAAAGGGCTAGGACTCCTGCCCACATTGAAACTTGGTTCTTATAGATAGGATTTCTAACCCACTACCTTGGATGTCACCGTTGGGCAAGGCCTCTTTATTTCGACTGGTGGCCTTTACTAACACCAGATTGCTCTGTTAGAGCCTTAGCTGGCTGTGTACTAAAACACGCTTTGAGGGTTGACCTTTGCAGGTCATTGGGCCCACGTCATAAGCAGCTAGCCTGTTTCCTCAACCTGGCTTCTCCCCAGTTTCTCCCCAGCTCTGTCATAACTGGCCTAGCAAACTCAATGGTTCTCCTCTGTCTAGAGTGTGGCCCTTTAGGCTTGGCTATTTCAGATTCTGGTCTATTGCCTCGCCTTTGTTGAGAGCTCCCCTGCTGTTTTCGGGCCCTTCTAATCAGACGAACTCGGTTGTACTATTTCAACACGACTTCCTCCTCTGTACACACTACTACTCTTGGTTGAATGCTGTCCTACCACCCAGCTACACTGGAGGTGTATTTCTCTTTTTATACTGTTGCAGATTAGGCAATTGCGGCAGTGAACAATCTAATTTGCGGGTCTGCTTCAATACTATTGTTGTGTCTTGCGATTGGCCGTGGCTGGACAGCTCCACCATCCCACAATCATGTGGTTGGTGGTCTCTGTAATTCCCAGGTGTTGTGAAGTAGAATTGTGTTGGGATTGGCCCTTTCCCCGGCCCATGGTCACAAAAACTGTGATTGTCTTTACTTTATTTGGCAATAAGCACTCAAAGTGCAATTACCACAGTCCCGATTTCAGTTGAAATAAAGAATCAAACAATACAGATATAGAGATCAACACAACAAACACTAATGATATAAAAACTCTAAAATAGTTACTAATAAAGATTACAATCCATCATAGCCAAATAGTTGAAATGTATCAAATAAATATCTACAATAAATATATTGCCATGTAGTAAGAATTTCACGGTCGCTACAAATATCAAAAGTGGATAAAAATCACATACAGACAAATCCGCAAACCAATGTTTCCTAATAAAAAATTCTGCATATATGTATTCAGTAAGGATTCCGTTTCTTTAGATTTGCATTTTGTAAGAAACCTTATAGCTTTTTCTACATGTCTCTCTAAACCCTTGTTTCTTGAGCTGTGGATTATGCAATGTTTGCCATTAGGGTCAAGTACCAGGGGCCAAAAATCATAAAATGAGCTACCCTTTCTGTACCGCTCTAACATAACAGGCAGCATTTTGTACGCCTCTGTGCCCATTTTGACCTAAAAACTGCCAAAGGGAAGATATCCAAATGCATCTATCACTTATTTTATTGACCCAAAATAGAGACTGTTCCATGCCCCAGTTTGTTTTTAGACAGAGGGCCGGACCGGCAAACTACGAGTTCTGCTCGCGGGTGCCTTTTCGCTCCCTAGGTCAGACCTGGCGGACGTACCGGCACCCGCGAGCAGACACTGCCAGTAGCATCAGCACCATTCTGAATCCGGCCCCTGGCAATGAGGAAATACAGGTCTGCCAGGGTTGTAATGGCTCGGTATTTCCCCATTGCCAGGGGCCGGAAGAAAACGCAAGTTTGGCGGCAGCCTGCCGGTTTTACCGGCAAGGCTACCGCCGAACTTGTAATGAGGCCCTACTGTTGTTTTTTCATCCTTTCCCCTTGAATTCATGAAATATGCAAATGACCAATCATTAAATGCAACCTTTAGATAATGTTTTATCGACTAGGGAAAAAAATAAGAATCGCTCCACTCCTATCCAAAACCAAGATTATTTAACATAGATTTCACAAATTTCAACTATTTCTAATTACTACCCATAAGGCCGTTAGAAATGGACCAGAGACTATTTTTATGAAGAATTATCTCTGGTTTCACTTTAAGGCGTACCCAAAATATAAGGAAGTATCCATCATATTGGACTCAGACGGCGTCATCATGTTTGCCAACCTACCTGACTATGGGCCTCATTACACGTTTGGTGGTCTGGAAACAAGGGTGCAGGTAGCTGCGTTCCAGCACCTTTTCTGGACCACCAAACTGCGAGTTTGCCGGTAGGGGCACAGAACTCCCAGCAGACCTGATCTGCTGGGAGTTCAGGCCCCTACCGGCAGAGTTTCCACTGAAGCACCGGCACCGTTAGCAACTGTGCCGTTGCTTTAGAAACCCCATTTACATGGAGTCCTATGGAAGAGGAACATCATGGGACTGTTTGTAATGAACTCAAACTAGGGGAAAAGACTCAGACTGGTTCCAAAGATGTCTATTGTTGTGTTGAGGGGCAGGGTAGGTAAAACAGAAGTGATCTATTCTGGAGGAGATCTAACCAGGGAGGGTATTATAAGGGCAGGTGAGTTGGAGGGTGGGTTGGGTTTGCTCGGGTGGTTGGGTATGATACTTTCAGTTTCTTGGTGTGCAAGTCTAAATAAAAGGGACCCGTTTTGTCCATTCTTTACAAGGCTTCCAAGACCTTTCATTCTTTACTCCGATACCAGGGAGCTGAACAAAGTACGCCTGCTTCCTCCCCTGGCTCAAGTTTTCCATCCCTTTCTATAGTTCTGGGCCAGTGACTGGTTTTCTAGGCAAGCCCAGGATCGGTCCCTGCCTTGAGTGCCATGGATTATGTTTCCTAATTAGTTTTTCCTCCTTTGACATTTCCTTTGAAACGTAGTCTCATTATTATTACTCTTTTGGCACTTCTCGTTCAATGCCTGCACCAGCAACTCTGTTTTTAGCTTTTAGTGTTTATTATTATTATTATGGTATTTATTGAGCACAGACCTAGCTTCAGGAAGAAACTGAGCGCTTTACAGAGGTATACAACAATACAGATACATAATGGTGCACTTTACAGTGGTATACAACAGTATAGACATATCATTTATTTTTTTATTTGTAGTGAAATTAGCCATATATACAAAAACGAAAAACAAACAGATAAAATAATTAATGGCTTCTAACACTATTTACACAAAAAAAATCACAGACCAAAGAAAAGAAAAAATGAAAACATTCATAAAAGACAATTTCAAGAAGAGAAAATTGATAAAACCCCAAATGCAGACAAAAAAACAAAAGAAAAGAGAGGCTTCAAAGCATTTACACACTAAATAAAAACAAACAATGCAGCTAAGACACAAATTGGTCTAACTAAAAAAACATGACATCAAACCACAAATTAGACGGAGAGTACCGTCATATAACGGAGAGCTTTTCAGGGGTAACAGAACAAATATACAGCGGGGGATAGAATACAGAGGGGCACAGAGGAGGGGGTACAGTTGTACTGGGTGGCAGGGATGAGAGGCGCGGACAGCCTCTAGCGAGTCAGGTTGCGCAAGGGGCGATCTGATGGCCTGGTGTTGAGGTGGAGAGACTCCTTGAAGAGGTGGGTCTTGAGTTCTTTTCTGAATTTTAGGAGTGAGTCTGGTGTGTTTTCCGGTCCTTTCCTTTTTGCAGCGGCGGATTTGAAATCTGCACGTCCTGGCTTCTGGTGGTGTGCTGTCTGCCGAAGATGTTGCGTTTCTCAGCGAGATAGCTGGGTGACTTGAGGCCGACTGCCTTATAGATGATGCAGCAAAACTTGAAGGTGATTCATGCATGCAGAGGGAGCCAGTGAAGGTCGATGATGGCCGGGGTGATGTGGTTGTTTCTGCGTAGACTCTTGATGAGGCATGCAGCAGCGTGTAAGCCACTTCTCAGGGGCACAAGAGAGGACGACGGGAGGTCTTACAGGAGTGCATTGCCCCCATCCAGGTGGGATAGGACCAGTGCTTGAACAGTGGATGTATTGCTGTTTGGAGGGAGGAAGGGCTTGACTTTCCGTAGGAGGGAGAGCTGATACCAAGCTGTCTGAGTTTTCTTAGGCATGTGTGTATGTCGAGTGGAACCCTTCATCGTTTTGTTGTCTTTTTTACAGTGTGGTCCCAGTGCGCCCGTTCATTCCATCCCATGTCTGTCTACTGGCTTTTCTCATTGTACATCCTGCAATGGTCCCTTCCTAGCCTTAAAATCCGACATGCTCGGTTTGGGGTTGCTTTGGGTCAGATCATGAGTGGATACTTACATTGCGTGTGACTCTCTATCGCAGTGGCCTCTAAAAACATGCTTCAACATTGGAGGGGGATGTTTTCTAGGTCCGTTCGAGAACACTTAGGTAAGTTCTTGCTTGTTCGCTCAAGCACCCCCGGTTTGGGGACTCCTTCCCAGAGAGTTCCTTGCCCACAAGTGGCCCCAAGATTCCAAGCATGTCTCCTGTTAGCCATACCAAGACCATATCCCCTGGTGTACGGACTACGGTGTACCTAGAGTCATCTACCTTCTTAAAGAGCTCTGATCCATGGTCCATTCTAGTAAGGCAGCCTGTCTGGTTTCCGGCAACCCTGCTTGGACTCACTCTTTGCCATCTGCCCTTGCACAATCACAATTTTGCATAGGCTTTTTAAGACACGTTTTTAACCAATTCATGGGCCCTATGCACTCCCTCACATGACAGTTCTGCATACAAACCTCCAAAAGAAGGTATTACCTTGCAATCCTGCACCTCCACCAATCCTGTCCACCATATATTTGGCAGCTTCTGACATCTCTAGAACACCCTGTATACTGCCAGTTCAGCATCTGGTTGGGCCTCAATGTCTGGCTATACTGCCTATGACTCCTCAGCCTCTACCAAACCATCCTGATACGCCTACAGCCACTCCTGTGCCAGCCCAGACACGCCTCTGCATAGGCTCCCCACAATGAATCTATTCAACCTCCTAAGGAAAGCCATGTGAAAGATGACAAGGAGTATGATTATTTCCTATCCTCATCTCGCTCTTTGTACAACTTAATGGCATCCCTGCTTCAGCTGAGCTCCACCCTGAATGTGTGGGTTTGGTGGAGGTGTTGCTCTTAATGGGCAGCCATAGTGTTTTTTTTGGACCTTCTGGGCCTGGCAATGCAGGGTTTAATTCTTCTGTGATCACTCGGGACTTTTGTTCTCAACAGGGGCCCTGGTGTTGCATCCTTCCCTTCAGTCGCTGTCCATAGTGAGTTGGTTCCTGAGTAGTTGACGCTCAGTAACATTGGTCTGTCTGTGCAAGGATGACATGAGTATCATTTAAGTAGTCAGGAACTATTCCACTTGTAGCATTTATAAGAGAAAGTGGATGCATGTTTTCCACTGGGCAGTACAGAAGGGTATTAATCCTCTCATTTGTCAGCTAAATGATTTACATTCTTCGATGGATCACCTGGCCTGCAGTGGTGGGGTGGTAGATACCTGTAGGTCCTGCCTGGCTCATGTCTGTGCTTAAAGCAAGTCAGATGAGGTAATAGTCTCTGCGGCTAGAAACACCTCAAAGACTTTGCTATGGTTTTTGTCAGTGGTCAACATACCTCACCCCATCAGAAATCTGTATTCTTTCCATACAGGCCCACAAGCCATTTTAGACTATGGCCTCCACTACCATCAAGTTGGTCACTTGGAAAACTGTCTTGCTGGTCGTGTTGACATGAGTCAAGAGGGTTAGTGAATTAATGTCTTCTCAACGTCTGGACAATTCACTGTATAACATAAGGACAAGGCGGTGCTAGGTGCTACCTGTGTATCTTTCTTTTCTGCCAAAAGTTGTTTCTTCTTTTCACATCATCCTGGGAGTGGTTCTTACATCCTTTTTTCCATCCATGCAGTCATATGCGGACAGGACATACACAGATTATAAGTGAAGCAAGTGCTTACGTTTTACCAAGCTCGTACCGAGGGCTTTTGGAGATTGCATGTTTTGTTAGTGACTTTAAGCAGTTCCTTTCATGGCCATCAGGCTTCCATTAATAGGTGGGTGATTACCTGCATTCTTGAATGTTACAAGGTCTAAAAGCTGCCTCATCTTCAGGGGCTTCATGCTTATGTCGTCAGAGCACAGGCGACTGATAGGGATTTTCAGAAGCAGGTTCACTGGGATACTATCAGCAAAGCGGCCTGGGTAATTATTTTGAGTTTTAGCAAACCTTAATGTATGGACCAATATTTCCGGGCGTATACTGCCTTCCAGCAGGCTGACCTAAGCAATCTTTTTGCTAGAACTACTTGAGATTTCTCTCCTCCTGGAGTGAAGGTTCATGCTTTGCAATTGGCCAAAAAATATGGAGGAAAAGGGACGGGAATTGGAGTCAGAAAAAGTTACCGTAGTGACTACTGTACTCACAATCCAAAGTGCTTTCCTCCATTCCCCCATAAAATGTAGTTGGATTGTGTCTGAGTCGATGCGTGAAAATGTGGGACTGGTGGCACTTGGGTGCAGAGCCATGCTTAGATTTAAAGGAGAAGGATCCAGACCCGCCCCCAACACGAACGCTAAACGAATGCATATTTTGGGCACACGTATCTGATTGAGTTCGTTTTATGCACATTTTTGACCTTGGTTTGTCCTTATAAAAACCTTAATAAAGACCACTTAGGATACCTATTGCCTGGCTGGCATATGTCTTTGTGTTCTTTGACACCCCTGGGGTTAGTTAAGTCATTGGTACTGTTTGATGCAGGACCCCGCCAGACACACTAAGCTAAGGGCACTGGAATGATGGTGCCTGGTAGTTGTTTTTTTAACGACTGAGGGCTGATGCCTCTTCAAGCCGAGAAGAGCCAAGGCACCCAGAATGGCCAAATCTGTTTCATGACACAGAGAGTTGAAAACTCTTCATGCCCGCGTGGCCAGCACAACCTCCTGCCCAGGAGGGCCCACAGAAGCCATAAAAGAATAGGTCAAGAGTATGTTAAGTCTCTGGAGATTGTGAGTTGCTATGTGACCTACGCAGGGGGATCTGACCATGACCGAGGGTCCGGTGAGTAGAGGCTACAGACTTGGCTAAGACTGAAGCAAACCCAAAGGAAAGCACTTATATTTGGGTCTCGCTCGACCAGGCCACTTTTAGGTTAGATACTTTCCCAAATGACGTCACTCGAAACCTTAATCTCAACCCAGTTCTCTCTTTGATGTGCACAAAGAAAAGAGTTATCACAACAGTCTCGAGTAACCAGATGATCCACTGGTCATAGCACCTCACACTTTGGCTAAAGAACATTTTCAAAAAATATAAAAAGCGTGTTGCTTAAATATTTGTTCACTGTTACCACTCTCTTCTCCTCTTTCGATCTCCACGATCAAATGACAGTACCAGTTTTCCTCTTATGTCCGTGCAGTCGGCAGGAAATTCACACCTACAGCCATCCAATGGAAATCTTACTGAACACAATACCATTTAAAACGAGTGGGTATTTTCTTTCTTTGTTGCTTATAACACCATAACCATCTTTTTATTGGAAGCAATTGTTTTTTTTTTCTGGCTGGCAGTTAGTGCCCTTTACTGCCAGCTGGTAAGATTTACTATTTTTGTTGCAAATGCATCAAGAACTTGGAATGTTTTTCATGTTCATATTAATACATCTGTTTTTGGTGTCAATTTTCCACCATGCAACCTTCACATCGACACAGACAATACAAAGGAAAAACTAAAGGGTTAGTATTCTGTTTTCTTACCTTTTTTTCCATTTTCTTCTGTTTGTAGGTGATAACACTCTTGACGGTGAACCATACCATCTTGTAATGACCTCCTAGCCCATTAGCAGCCGAAATGGCCCAGAAACAGAGTATTGTCGTTAGCACCCGCTGTATGCTAAGTCAATAACACACTTGTGAAAATGAAAACGAAAAGGGCGCTCTATTTAAAGTCCCTTTTCTGTTTTCACTACATGGCAAGACACAAAAAACTGAACTTGGCACGCAGCACACTGGAAAACGATGAACACAAATGAAAACAGCAACATAGTTAGAACTGCTTTCTTAGCATTGATAAACCAGAAGTGTTGTTCCTATTTTCATTACACTGGGTCGTGAGGATGTAAGAAGACCGCTAGCAAGGAAGGAAAGAGCTGCAGGACGGGTTGGCGTCGCTTCGCACCTGCAAAGCAATGCCACCTGTATTAAATGAACAGTTCTGACAAGCCAAAGAGAAGGGGGGGAGCCACAATGGGGTTGCTTATTCTAGAAGTTTGCTGGAAAAGTGTGCAAGAGAGGCCTCCGTTTAGAAATCCATGGACCACAGTCCTGTCACATTGGTTCTTAGCTAGGTTTACATACATACTTGCACAAGTAGATATAGAAAGAGTCCTCTCCACTCTCGTGTGTTGAGCCGACTCAGCCGAGGCCACAGGTTGCTGAATATGAATAGTTGATTTTTGAACAATCTCTACCAAAAGGTACATCTGAACAAATCCTTTTGAGGAACCCCTTGCCAAATGGGGCTGGTTCATGAATTCTCACCATTGCGACTGCTGTGGATTTAAGATAAATGGAATTATGCATACCAGTAGTTATATATGGTACATGGAAAAAATGACCTGCTGCATTAACACAGATCCCCTTGAACACTGGATCAGCGATATAAGCATACTCACACTTCCTAACCGCTTCATTGGCATTTGCCTTGTTGCTTTGCTATACGGAATCTCAATCCCTGCACCAAAAGGGAATGGTTGTGGCCGCTGAATGGCAAACTTAATGGGGTAAAGAAGTGCAAGGCTCCCACTCAGGACTGCTATTTGGGATACTATGAATCCGAACATTCTCTTTATCCCATTTGCTGTAACAAATGTATTCTAAGGCAGTGATAATCTGTTGAACATAAAGAACGGAAAAGACGAAGGTCGTGTGGTAACCTTTGCATGCTGGTCAATAACCTAGATTCATGAGTCCTACATTCATTTCCGGTCTCCCCAATGCACGCTGTGATTGACATTTTTTTAATTTTGTTTTTTAATCTGTAACTACAAATCAGGGTCTAGTTTCTCTGAAGAGCAAGATGCAGCAAGTAATTGTTCAAGGTGTGCACGAGCTCTATGACTTGGAGGAGACCTTGGTGAACTGGGAAAAAGATGCAGAAAGAACAAATCGATTGGTTTTCATAGGTAAGGTGACTTCTAAGCTCTATTCACATATTCTAATATAGCAAGCACTTCATTATTTCTGAAGGTTAGTTGGCTTTATCGGCACTGGTAGATGACATCTGATGAATTTTGAAAATAGTGGGGAGAACATGTTGAGTGAGTGATCCCATCCCAGAAATGGTTGACAGCTCAATTTTGGGGAAACAATGTATTGAAATCTTTAGTATTTACAGACTGTCGTGTTGGGGAGCATGTGAAATATTGCAATACTTAATTTAGATGCCAGATCATAGGAACCTTTTGCCAGAGCAAACGATGTAGGTGCTATTACAAAGACAAGTAGGATTGACACGAGACAGATCTTGAAATGTATATTTAAACAAAGGTTTATTAGGTCTATTTACTGGTTTGGGCCAAACTGCAAAAGGGAATGTAAAACCTCAACAAGCAAGTTGTTTCTAATGTCCTCCTTCCTCCTATTAATTCCTCATCTTTATCTATTTCCCAGTACAGCTGCTCTTCAGAAACTTTTCTGCCACCAGGGGAAGCAGGATGGCTCCAGCCGACGCCTCTTTGCTCCCCGTGCCGGATATGAAATCGTGGCCAGTATATGAAGAGCCGCCGCACGCTGTGACATTTGTTCTTTTTTTCTGTGCCCTCTACTCGCTTAAGGAACACGCTCTTTAAAATCTTGTGCTTCTCATTATTCGATTAAGTTCCAAATACAGCAAAGTCCTCTGATTCAAGACCTGTGTCGACTATGGATGCCAAATGTCTGTTTCAGAGCCGTACTGCATCTGCCTCGGTGAAGGCCACAACAAGAAAAAGAGGCATTGCAATCTATCAAGGTCTCTAGGTTTTTCAAGGCACAACTCTTCTTAGTTGTCAAAGAAGAGGAGCCATCACTCGCTCAGCAGGTACCTTTCCCCACCCAATCCTCTACGCCAGAAGAATGGGAGGCCTTCACGCAGAAGTGTCTTGACATCTTCTCTAAGGCCCCCATCACAGGGGCTTCTCTGCCGACAGCTTCTGCCAAGCCCAGCAGATCCCACCGCATTCGGACGAACCAGCAGGCACTTTGCGAGTAGACGAGACAAGCTCCCATCCAAAGGTCACACCATTCCGTCTTTGGACGTTGGCCCTCTGACTTCGGCTACCGACCGGGAGTTGTGAGGGACTTGGTCCCGCTCCCCACAAGAGCATATATATATCACATTTAGAGAACGTTTATGATGAGGAAGGGGACCCCTTTTGGTCTGGGACCTCTCCATCCAAGTGAGGTCAGAGACTTTCCGGAGGAGTTTTATGGGGAACAAGAGGACCTAGTGGATCTTGCAGCCGACTTGCAAGAGGCAAGTGGACTGGACATCTCGCCAGAGGTTGACATGCTCCCTGCTCCTACTCCGGGCAAGCCACAGACTTTTTTCAGTGTCTGATGGCCAAGGTGGTCGACACTTTTGGGTTGTCTGCCCCATCATGCCCAAAGGTTCAGTACAAGCTGACCAACATTCTGGATGAGGGCCCAAAGAAGGAGACACATTTTTCTTTGAATCATGCAGTAGAGGTCCCAGTTTTTGAGATCTGGTCCAAACTGGCCTCAGTACTCACAGTTGACTGGGACCTGGCAAAGAGCGCATAGGCTGGAACCTTCAGCCCCTATGTTCCTCTCCGCCCATGCATTGTTGCAAAGTTTGGTGGTCCGGGCTGCAACGCTGAATCTAAAGACCAGGCCTTACCATTCTTGCGCTCTGACAGGGAGAGACAAGAGACTTGACGCATGCAGAAGGAAGCAGTGGCGTAACACAATGTGGCGGCCCCCCTGCGAGCCAAGCTGAGGGCCCCCACCCAACTCGGCAACAAATCATGGGTCACGCCACACTCTGGGCCGGCCTAGATTGTCACGCTTGCACAATATACATGACCGTGCTGCTGAAGGGGTATGCCGCACACTGCACTAGGAGAAAGATATAAATAAGTATTTTAACGCAATATACAGCACACTTTCTGAGAAAAATTGGCTATAAACCCACAGTATTTGCAATTGTTTTGCAGGGTAAAACCAATCCAATACATGCAAGTCACCAACAGCGCACATGAACATGAATGCTTTGCTATTAAAAATGCCATGCCACAATGAAAACATGTCCAACTGGCTGCACAATGTAGACCAGTGTACACGTGCCAGGCCACATTTAGACATACCTAGACTGGTTGCACTAAAATGCCAGTCAAAGCAATAACACTCATCAAGAAGAGAGCACACATTAAAGCCTGTGTCTCCGCTGCCTCTACCAACACGGCCGAAATCTTTTAAAATCTGCAAGGAACTGGTCAATTCCTGTTGCATTCTCTATCGCTCCTGTTCCCTCCAAGGCCCTCTGTACGGCTCTGCCCTCTCACTTCTCTGCTACATCTCAGGACATCCTGTCCTCTATCTCCTCTTCCTCTCTTGGCCCCCTTTGGCCATCTCTACCTCGCCCCCTCCTTTTTCCTCTTTCTCTCCGACAACACCTGACAAGGTTTCTAGACAAGTCTGATCTAAGAAAGCATCGTCCAAACATGTGCTCCTATGCTTCTCTAGCACCATCAAGGACTATATTGACACCGTCGCTCCAGCCTTGGCTGATTTTTGTAATCACACTTTAGCCACTGGAATGTTCCCCTCTCCCCTTAAGCACTCCCTTTTGCACTCACTCCTCAAGAAGCGTCTGCTGATCCTACCTGCCCGGAAAACTATTTCCCAATCTCCATCACCCCTTTCTTGGGCAAACTCTTGGAAAAGCCTGCCATCTCCCATCTTACTCTCCACACTTAATCTGTCAGTTGTCTCCATGACCATTAGTCTGGCTTCAGAGCTGCCAGGGGCATGGAAACTGCTCTCCTGAACACCCATGAAGATCTGCTCTCTAACCTTCATTCCAGCATCCTTCTGTCCTCAGCCTCCTTATTTCCTCTGCTTTCGACACAGTCAACAACGCCATCCTGATCAATCGACTCTGTGAGAACCTGGGCATCACGGATCAATCTCTCTACCACCTCTCTCTACCTGTGGCGTTCCCCAGGGCTCTATACTCTCACCCTGTTTTTTCAACCTTTACTTGGCTCCTTTGGCCCACCTGATCTCTACCTTCTCCTCTAACTTTCAGTGTTATGCGGATGATTCGGCTTTCTTTCAGGCTCCCCTCAGCCTCCTCTACTCTCTCGCTCATTCCTGACTATCAGCAATTCAGGATTGGTGCGCCTCCCAACGATCTGTGCCTTCATGGCAGTAAGACAGAGATCCTTCTCATTGGGACCCTGGCACCAGCTTTCCTTCTCTCACTCTGGCCGTCCGCCTTGGGCCCTCTTCCTTCACCTTCCTGTGAGGCAAAAAACCTTGGTGTCATCTTCTATACCACTCTCTCTTTCTCTCCTCACATCTCCGATGTCACAAAGAAGTTCCACTACCAGCTGCTCCTCCTCAAAGGGACTCTTCCCTTTCTCAATTTCCACCAGAAGCTCACTGTCTCCAGAGCCCCGGTTCTCTCTAGGCTGGACTACTGCAACAGCCTCTTTCTCATTCTGCCTTCCTCTACTCTCTGTCGTCTGCAACTAATCCAGAACAGGACTGCAAGACATATCCTTGGCCTCAAGCCCAGGGGTCATATCTCTCCAGCCCTGAAATCTCTCCACTGGCTCCTGGTGGCTGCAAGGATCAAGTTCAAGACCCTTTCCATTGTCCACAACGCTTTCTGGGGTAGGGCCCACACTACATCCAACGCTCTCTTTCAAAATACCTTGCTTCTCGAGCCCTACCGTCCCTCCTCCTTGTCCCAGAGCTTACATATGAGGCTCCTTGCCTCATAGGTAAGTACCGGGATGAGGAAGAGTGAGACTAGGAGTAATGAAGATTACAGGTAGCTAAATCAGGCATTACCTCCATGTGCCTATACCTCATCCCAGTACTTGTGTATCAGGCAGACTACACAAGTACTGCCTCATACATAAGTACTGGGACAAGGAAGAATAGGGCTAAGATTAATCAAGGCATTACACACAAGTAGTGGCGCAACACCATTGAGTTGACTGGGCTTCAGCACTGCCCCCCCTGACATTCTGGGCTATGTTGACCCGACCTGGCTGACCTTTAGAGCAGTTGCCGGACAGAACAGGACACAGATGTTAAACGGCAATTAGGTTTTGCTGTTAATAAGTGCCCAGAAATTACCAACGTAAAGTATTTTACTGCTAGTACCTGCATTCAAATGCCACATTTTTTAGGCAATTGAAATCACGATGTGAGCTAGTACTTGCATGTCAGGGGAGTGATTGGAAGGGTAGAGCGGGAATAGGAGACTTAAAGGAGAGAGTTAACTGCTTGTAACATTGAAGCTGCACAAGAATAGTCTCATTAAAACGCATAAACAAGTTAGATGCCCCCACACAAATAAGTTTGCCCCTCCCCATCACCAGTGAAGTTAGCGCCCCTCCCAACATTTGGAGGATTAGCCCCCCAAAATGCAGATTTTGTTGTGCCCCTCTACACAAGCACACACACCATTCACCATGTACACACCCAGCCATCCATACATTTAAGTGTGCACTCTTTAACCATACAGGCACACCCAGGCATCCACCCGTACATTTAAGTGTGCACCCTTTCACCATACAGGCACACCCAGGCAGCCACCCATACATTTAAGTGTGTCCCCATTCTTCGTACACGCACAACAGCGATCCATACATTTATGTGCACCCTTTCACCATACACTCACACAGGCAGCCATTTATACATTTAAGTGTGCACCCTTTCACCATACACTCACACACGCACAAGGCATAGGATTGAGGGGAGCCCTATTACTTCAAAAAGAAACTAGGGCTCATTACAGGTCCGGCGGTAACTGTGCCGGTGCTACCGGTGGGATGCCACCAGACCCGTAAAAAATTACCGGCGCCTGACTTCGCTGTGCCACTGGGCTCTTTCAAGCCGGGCGGCCGGGAAGTCAGGCGCCAGTAATTTCGGTAATCCCATTCCCGTGGAATCCCATAGGACTCCATGGGATTGGGCAGACGGAAGCAATGGGCACTGTTGTTAATGGTGCCGGTGTTTCCGTGACAGGTCTGCCTACCGTGGCTGCTGTGCCCGGCAGGGTCAGACCTGTCGGGCACAGTGGCCCCAGCAGGTAGACCTGTAATATGCCGTTCCGGAAACTACGGTGCCGATAAGATTACCAGCACTGTTGTTTCCGGGTCGGCATGGTCAGAATGAACCCCATTGTTTCTTTTTTAAGTTACTCTAACTTCGTTAAGAAATTATTCACTTAAGGACGGAACCATAATGGAAATAATTTCTTTATGAAGGCAGGGTGACTTCAAAAATAAACGATTTGTTTTCGAAGCCATAGGGCTTCCTCACCCCATGACATGGAGCCCACCAGCCTAGGGTCCTCCATGTCATGGGGTGGAGGGAGCCCTCTGCCTTCAAAAAGAAAGTTTCTTTTTGTAGTCACCCTGCCTTAATTTCTGTTACACAAATCATTTCTCTATTAATGCAGAGTGAATTCAAAACAAAACGTTTTTTTTTTGGAGAAAAAAATCATTTTTTTTTCTTCCAAGTGGGGCCCCCTCCCAGGACATGTGCTTCCTTTGACCTAGCCAAGTTCTCCTTCAGGCTCTGGTCTGTCATTGCGGAGGTGGCTGAGCACATCCCTGAAAGGGAGATGTGTGACAGTTTTGAGGATCTGATTAGGGACAGCACAGAGCTTTCCGCCATATCCCTCAATCTGGGCTGGATGCTGCAAACTGTGTTGCAAGAATGATGGCCGCCAGCACAGTGTTGAGGATGTTTTCTTGGTTTAGGAAGTCGGGTTTTGCACCAAACATGCAAGACAAACTTCTGGACATGCCCTTTAACGGCATGAACCTATATGCCCTTTAACGGCATGAACCTATTTGGCACCAAGGCTGAAGAGTCCTTGCAAAGGTTTCAGGTCTCAAAAGCAACCGCAAAGTCACTAGGGCTAGCAGTCCTGCAATAGCAGCCAGCAAGCCCTGCGGGCGGAGGGTTTTTCCACTTGTGCTTGCACAAGGACTAGTTCATGATGGTCCCTCGGGCCCAGATTCTTCAGACCCTGGACCTGAATGATAGGCTGGTCTCCATGGATCCCCAGAATGCTTACTTCCTGTGTTTCCGGTGGACGGCCACATGAAAGTACCTGAGATTCAAATTGCGTATTATCACTGCCAGTTCAAGGACCTACCGTTATGACATTATTTGGCATCCAGGGTTTTCACCAGAAGGGAAGGCAATCATGTTTTTCCCTATATGTACCAGACGTGCAGCCTATTGCCCAACTTGGGCTTCTATCTGAACCTCCGGAATTCTCAAATGTTGCCTTCCCAGTCTTTCCGATTTATTGGAGCAGTCTTGGTCACTCGCCTGGGCTAGTCTTTGCTGTCTGAGGACAGAGTAGTGAACATCTGCAAGATGGTCCAAATGTCCAAACCACAGGAAAAGATTCTCTTGCCTCTGCTTTTCTGCGTTTGTAGTGTCAGAGGCTTGGCTACGCATGATGTTGCTTCAGTGGCTTCTGAGTTCACAATGGTGTCAGTTTCAGGGGCAGACATCAGACCTTCTTCAGGTCTCAGTGAGAGTATCTAGAGACCTGCAGTGATGGTCCCTGAAAAACAAATTTTAGAGGGGCATTGTTTTGGCAGACATGGCCCCTTGGGACTTTGCTCATGGATCTGTGACTGGAAGGCTGGGGCGCTCACCTCCATGAACTTATGGTGTGTGGGCTGTGGTCCCCATCAGAGTGCTGGGAGCACATCAATTTTCTAGGGTTGAGTGTGAACAGGCTGGCCCTAGTCACTTTCCTCCCCTCTATGAGAGGCATAACAGTGCTGATCCTGACTGACAACCCTGTAACCATGCATTACCTCAACACGCAGGATGGTGTGGGCTCCTTGCATCTGTGCAAAGAAGCAATGTGGTCATGGTTCTGGGCTCTGGAGAACAATGGTTCTCTGACAGTGCCCCATCTGGCCAGCAAGGAGAACATACTGGCGGATGCACCGAGCAGACAGTCTTTGACCTCCCATGAGTGGGAGCTCTACCAGGAAGTTCAGGAGAAGATGTTCTCCCATTAGAGTACTCCTCCAGTGGACCTCTTTGCCTCAAGTGTGAGCGGGAAGTGCAAGTGGGTGATCCCTGTCCTACCGCTGGTAATCAGGAGGCTACATCTGTTCGAGTCCACAATGATATTAATCACTCCCGATTGGGCCCATAGAACATGGTACCCAGAGTTGCTGGATATAGCCATCTACCCTGCCTGGCGCTGACCACAGAGGACAGCTGTCCTATCCCACTCGGAAGGGTGGATCCTGCACCCGAATCTCCGCAGTCTGAACCTTCATGCATGGCTGCTGAAAGGTTGATGTATGAGGAGTGGGATTTGTCATAGGACATTCTGGGCGTGCTTCTCTCTGCTAGAAGGCCCGCCACCAAAGCCATCTATGCTTGCAGGTTGTGTACGTTTTCAGCTTGATGTCGGGATAGGGATCTGGACCCTTTCACCTGCTCCACATCCTCCGTTTTGGATTTTCTGCTGTCTTTAGGCCAGGTGGGCCTGCAGATTGGCACTGTGAAGGGGTATCTTGCAGCCATTTCCGTCTTCATGTGGACCCTAGAGCAGGGATACATTTTTACGATCCTCAGTCATGAAAGTCCTGTGGGGTCTTTGTAATGTTTCCCCCATGCTAGTTTGTTTTTCAGGCGTGGAGTTTAAATGTAGTGTTTCTAATGGGCGCTCTGTTTGAGACCTTCATTTCTGTTCATTAAAACTGCTCATCCTTAAGGTGATTTTCTTGGTTGCCAACACTTTCGCTAGATGCGCGAGTGGGCTTCAACCATTGTCTGTTAAACCTTCCTACTTGTTTTTCTCCAAGGAGAAGGTGACATTGAGGGTTAGGCCTTCCTTCCTTCCGAAGGTGGACTCCGATTTCCATCTCTCTCAAAAGATTCATCTTCCTGTCTTCTTTTGTCTGCCTCGTCCTTCCAAGGCAGAGGAGCATTTCCATTGCCTGGACCCGGTGCAGGCTGTCTGCTACTATGTCTCTCGGACGAGAGAGGCCAGGAAAGATGTTGAGAGCTTTTTGTTGGTTACGCTGGGACCTTTGCTGGCAGGGCTGTGACCAAAAAGACTCTGTTGAAGTGGATCATTCTTTGCATCTGTGAATGCTATGATCTGGCTGGCAAGGAGATCGCTGAGTGTCTCATGGCTCACCCCACCAGATGGTTGGCCTCCATCTCGGCTCTGCAACGTGTAGTCCCTGTTCTGGATATTTGCCAAGTGGCTACGCTGGCTTCATTGGACACGTTCGCTAAACATTACTACTTTGATTCTATGTCTGGTCAGGATGCTTGTTTTGGCAGAGCTGCCCATCAGATTTTTCTGGTTTAGGTAGTGCCCTTACTATCCTTCCTCCTCCAGGTCTAAGTACTGCTTTGGGTGTCTATCAAAAATCAGGAATCCATAGGAGGATGGAGTCCATTAGAAGAACAAATTACTTAACTCTTGATAATGTTCTTTATAATAGACCTTCCTTCCACCGATTCCTCATCACCCTTCCTACCGGCCCCTCTTGGCGGATAGCTAGTACACCTTGGTTATTCGGTCCCTCGGCATCAACGTTGAAACTAAGTGCCCGGCTCCTCTATGCATACTGGCCCCAATGTCATGTCTGGCACAGGGTGTGCAGAGGCATCGGGTGCAGCAAACACTGAGCCGCGCTCTGCCCTCTGGCGGCGGAAATGTTTCCGAAGAGCAGCTGCTCTGGGAGATAGATGGGATATTAAAGATGAGGAATCCATAGGAGGAATGTCCATTAGGAAGAACATTAGCAAGAGGTAAGTAATTTGTTATTCTCCTTGGCTTTAACAGTTCAATTCTTAGCTGATAAATGTCAATCCAGGTCTTCTCCTGGTGTTGTTGATCAACTCAGTCCTGGGTATTTTGAGTATCTCTGCTCTTCTTTCTTGTCTTCTTCATTAACGAACTCTGTCCACCTGATTCTCATGCTTGGTGCCGGGAAGACCCTGTTTCTCGGTCTTTGGGCCCAGGTGTGCTCATTTGGTAGGTCTGCACAATGGTAGATGCTAGGGCAGCGTTGTGGTTGGCAAAACACAAGACTGTCCACCAAGAAGCGGGTAAGCTAGGTTTACCACAAGCCTCAATTTCTGCTATTGTGCCACCTCCCTGTCGCAGGGTCATGGCTTAATTCTGCAAAACACTGTCCTCGCTTTCCTCGGCTGTTAGCAATGATCTTGCACGTAAGGAGACCTCTCCAGAACCTGCTGTCATAGTTTATTTTATTGCCGGCTTTTGATGTCCATACAACTAGAACACATCAAAACACAAAACAAATATACATGCATACAGTACAAGTGGGCAACATAAATAGAATAATAGACTAATACAATTTAAAAAGAAGACATGCTGAACACAATAAAACATATAAAAGGATGCTCGATTGTTACCAGACATACAAGATGTGTGCCAAAAAGCCTTGCAGCACCATTAAAAAAAAAACTTGTAACAGTGCCCCTAGCATCCCGCTGCTTATCAAAAGCACCCCAAGATAAGACATTATATTTTTGTTTAATTACATAGGATGCATGGTCATAAAATGACCTATGCAGTTATCATAAACAATGCAGTGTACTGGATGCTAAAAGAAAATTGTTATATGAAATAAATGTACTTCAATATATATAAAATCCATTTACTTTCAAAATACTTCTCGAAACCCATGCAAAGGCTACATCAAGAACCATTTTCAAGTATGGCATAGCCAGGAGACATTGTTTAAAACTCTGGCCCTTAATACTGGGATTAGCCTAACTGTGCCTGTATGCTTACATTTAGAACAAAAATGAATAAATGCATGACGGTCTCCTCCACCTCAGTGCAAAACTGGCAAATATTAGTTGAAACCATCACATTTATCGCATAAGGCCAAATTGTCCCCCAACATCTTGGAGCATTTGCATGCTTTGATTTCAGGAATCCATAAAAGCCCATTCTCAGTCTGATTAGGAAAATTGATAATATATTGTATCCTATTCTTTATTTTGGCAATATCACTATCTGCTCATAGTGTGTTTGCTCTCTCTATGAGGACCGAGCCAACTCTATCCCTATCCAATGGTCGTTACGCCAAAGGGTTATCAAAGAGGGAGTGACATTCTGCAGTTATGAGCGGGCTGTGCATGTGGTGGATACACAGACCTTTAGGTGAGCATTTACAACGCAGAATGTCATTTAAATGTAATCTTGTCAATATGGCTTGGGCATTGTGATATTTTTCCATATTGATAGCCACAGCATTATTGGCTTTCAGCTGCTTTCAATTGAAATTCACCCCATTTTCAACTCGCTGTGCACTGCAGTGTTAGCCGCAGAACTTGGTAGAACCAAGAGACCTTTGAAAAATGTGCTCTCAGGTACCTGAACGCTTTTGTAATCCTCCTGCCCACAGATATTGTCGCAATATGATTAATTTGCCTTAGACCAGGCACAATATATATGTGAAACAGATGAGATAGGTTGTTTAAGATTAACAGTGATGGCTCTCAAGATTAAATCAATAGCTTATGTCATGTTTACAGCTACCTAGGAATATGGGCCAGACCTGGGAGCTTCCATATGAGCACTACTTTACTTTTTATATTTATAATGCGCACCTGAGGACCAGGAGGCGTAAGGGCGAACAAAACATTATGTGGATGAAAGGTATCTGTTTAATAGCACATGCAAAAGGGTAGCCAAGCTAACAGGCGATCATCTAAACAACAGTGTTTTTAGATAAAAAAAATTTAACATCACTGCAGAGGTTAGTTCTCTAAGATCTGGGGGAATCACATTTCAGTTCCTAGGGGCAGAACAGAAAAAATCTAATTTAAAGGTCTGCAAGAGAGTGCATTTAGGAATAGTAAGTTGGGAAATCATATTTGAACGTAGGTTTCTTACATGGGGTTTTTTGAGCAGTGCATCTTTAAGATACAAAGGACCGTGATCGTTCATACATTTGTGGATGATCACTAGGAGGCAGAATTCTATCTGAGCCTCATTAGGAAGCCAATGTAAGCTTCGTCTGGCATTTGAGACATGGGCCCTCATTACAACCCCAGCGCTAAACCATGGCACTATTAGCACCATGGTTGGTGCCGGTGTTGTAACGAGTCCGCCATGGTGGAATGGGGAAATACCGCCCCATTCCAAGGTTGGCGGGGCGGTATTTCCCCATTCCACCATGGCCCTTCCCCATTCCCATTTTCGCCCCATAGGGCTCAATGGGACTGGAGAAGGCGCTAAGTATGGTACCGCAAATTGCGGTACCGTAATTAGCACCGAGGTCCCTTTGCGGCACCCTACTTTAACGGCTGGTGTAGACCAGCCATTAAGGTCGGGTCCCGCAAAGGGACCTCGTAATCAGGCGTTAAGGGTTTAACGGCGCCGACACCTTTTACGGCGCCGTTAAACCCTTAAAGCCAGGGTCGTAATGACCCCCATGGTCTCTTCTGCCAAGACCAGTAATAACCCTGATTACACTATTCTGGTTGATTTGTAGTCTGGAACAATCTGATTTATTAAATCCAAGGAGTAAGCTGCTACAGTAATCAATTTTAGAGCAGATAATAGCTCTGCTGATAGTCTCACAGTTAACGCGAGAGATAACAGGGCGAAGTTGTGTCAACAGCTTAATGTAGTAGGCTGTTGAAGAAACCAAACTACTCACTTGAGCATGCATGTTCAAGTATTGGTCTAACAAGAACCCCCAAATTTTGACTTTCTTCCTAGTTTCAATTTCATAGCCTGCTAACATAAGGACCTTGTACTTGGGACCCAATTTAGACACTCTATTTGCGGTGCCTACCACCATCATTTCTGTTTTCTCTTTATTTAGGGCCAGGCCATTCTCAGCCATCCATACTTGGATCAGGTCATATATTCTATTGATGTTCCTGGTGGCTGCCTTATAATTGCCCGACAATGTGATGATACACTGGGTGATTTTCCACTTAATTGGTAATCCAACGCCTTCTCCAAGAGATCAAAGAGGGGGACCGAAAAAATGTTGTAAAGGTTGGGAGACAGACACACCCCCTGGGTGACCCCATAAAGCAAAGGTGCTGGCAGCGCCTCTGCAGCATCACTGCATACTCTGCAACATCTGTTGTTTAAGAAGGATGCGATCCAATCCGCAGCCTGATCTGAAAAATCAGCTGCCTCCCTAAGTCTAGTGACCAGGAGAGTGTGTTCGACCAAATCAAAGGCTATGGATAAATCTAACACCATAAGCATGGCAGTTGTACCCATATCCATGATTTGCAGTAACCTTGAATTGAAATCAAGTAATGCGGTTTCAGTGCCATGTTCTTGTCTGAAACCGGACTGCCATTTGTTTAGGATTGTGTGGTTGTTAAGGTATTCTGAAAGTTCTATATAAGCGACATGATCTAAGATCTTAGGGAGCGTTGGTGATCGGCCTATAATTGCCCGGTGTTAGCGAGCATAGTCCTTGTTTTTTTAAGAGAGGAATAATCCAGGCATTCTTGAGGATATAATGTATGTGACTTTCTTTGAAGGAAGCGTTAACAAATTTACACAGTGCCTGAATCAAAGTAGTTGCGCAGGCTTTAACGGTAATTGCAGGGCAAGCGTCCCCTTTGCAGCTTGTAGATTTAGGATTAGTTATGATCACAGCCAATTCTTCTTCAGAAATAGGTGTAAAATTAAATGTGTTTATTCTCAACGTGAGGGGAGGGTATTTTTACTTATATAGATGGACTTTTTAATCCTCTCCAACTTTCCTAACATGGCTTCTTGTATCAACGTACACAATTCGGCGTCCTTGGTAAGAGGATTTTAGTTCTTAGTACAGGGATTTTCCAGTTCCTTCAGAATCTTAAATAATTCTTTGGATTCATTTTGTGCTTTAGAGATTCTACTGTCATACATAGCTTTTTTAAGCATTTGTTTTTATGGCTTTTTAATGTTTGTAAATCAGGGGAGAACCAATTAGAGCGCTTTTTAACAGGGTAGACCTGGTTCTCAGGGATGCTACAGTAATTACTGCTTCCTGCATGGTGGATTGGAAGACACTAGCAATGTCGTCAGCAGACTCCAGCTCATTGACCATCAATACCTGATGTCCAAGTATTCATGGCTTCCGGTGTCACTTTCTTAGTATTCCTGGAAGTTATGGAAACTTCATCGTTTTGACTCACTGTAACAATCCTTTCACAAACTAAAGTGAAATGAATGAGAGAGTGGTCCGAACAGGGGAATGGAGATATACTGACAGGCGGATGATAGATGATAGCTTTATTCACTGTGGTTTCAGTATCCGCCATGATTTTGAGTAGAAGTGATGTGATTCACACGCCTGTCCAATAAGAAAATAGGGAAATGAACTACAATGTGAAGTGGCAAGAATGAACCCGAAGGACGGATGCCAATAAAGAGGGGCAAAGTCTAAAGTCCCAAGAAATAGTGTTTTGACAAAAGTGAAAACGGCAGAGGGATGTCCACTGGGAACTGTTTAAAAAGACATTAAGATTTGTGAATGCCAAGGAGAAAATATCTTTGAAAAAGCCATAGTGAACCCGGCAGAGGGAGGCTGACGTGCAAGGAATTGTTTAGGATCCGAGACCCAGAAGAGGGGCATGCACGGGGGTGAAAAAGTAATCACCCATCGAAAAATAACTCTTTGTTCATTTGTTTGCATCAGGTCCTCGAAGGCAAGAGACTTTTAGGAGAAAAGAGACTTGACCATCGGCGGTCCTGATAGCTGAGAACGGAACTGTCATCTCGTGCTGGGAAAGCTCAAGAGTGTGCTGTGCTCAGAAGTCCCCCTTTATCCTGTGCTCAAAACATGGGGAAGGGAGACCCCGGCTACACATCATGACTTATCATTTGGGAACACTTCTTTCTTGTGAACCTTATCCCACACTCTTTTTTGATTTAGTGTAAGGACTGGCAATAGGTTTTTCTTAGAAAAGGCCCTTTTATTTGGCAAGACGCCACTTGAACTGCCTTATCTCTCATTTGATGGTCGTAGCTTGCTCCCATCTGAGCTTTAGGTTTAGATTCAGCGTTTTTCCAACCTGCTAACTCAGTTTAGTTCAGTACAGTTCAAAAAGACTTTTATTCAATACAGAGTCATCTAGCCACAGTTACATATACAAAATCGCAATTTTACCTTTGTAAATAACACAAGTGTACAACCATTTTTAAATTCATTCATCAGCACTGCAGAATCCAAATTAGTAAAGTCCATTTGAACCATATTAAGAAGTAGTACTACCAGCGTTGTGTAAAATTATGTAAACGACCATCTTTGGAGTTCATATATGGCCCTTTTGAACATTAGGGGCTCCACCAATACACACTTTTCTCCCTCACTCACCAGGCTTGAGTCAGATATGTGGCATCACAATAAACAACTTTTATTAATTCACATTTTCTTAAGAAAAGGAGCGCAGAATTTGTGTTGCATATGTCATTATCATTCATTAAGGAAACTAAGAGTATCCTTCTGAGGGCTTGATAACCTGTACAAAAAATTAAATAATGGGCCAAGGCTACGTCCATTGCCAAATACATGGGGCATAGGCCACTCCCATTTGGGGCCCACTTCTTTGTGATGCTTGCCAGGTTTAGTTTGGAAATTCTAAACCTTATATAGAGATTGCGCGGGTATTGAGGCTTTATCATGTCTAAATAGCTCTCAAAACCCGGGCTTAACTTCCCAGCTAAGTACGTGGGACCCCCTGAGAATAGCTGGCATTCATTTGCCAATTCGACTTCTAACACAGATCTAGCGAGATTCTTAACTTCTGTGCGGTGTGCTTTAGTGATGGCCTGGGGATTTGACCATAAATCAAATAAGTCCAATTGCTTCAAGGTTTATTTAACATTGGAACCATGGTAAGGATTTACCTCCTTCAGTCTCCAAGATATTCAAAACATCATCTTGGTATCTTTTTTAGCTCATTGGTTGACCAGAGCCTCAACCAGAAAAATACCTGCCCGAGGTTGACCTATCTCTGGATCAGTCTCAATCCCAATTCCATAAAAAGGGTAAGGGTTGGTGTCAATTTAGGGAGCCCCAAGAGCGTCTTTAAAAACGCTCTTGTCTACCAACCCTAGTTTGTTACAATCCCCGCTACCCCAGACCTCGCCCCCATATATGACTGCACATTTACCCTGGGATACAAACATTTTAATGGCTGGTGAAATTTGGCCTTGGCCATGTAGGTAAAAGAATCTGACTATCCTTCCACCATATTATTCCAATTGTAAGGATGATTTCCCCACTTGGAGAGACCAGGACCCTAGGTCATTAATCCATATGCCTAAATAGTCATACTCCTGAAATTCATCAATTAGAATTTTGTTGATCGGCACCAATATTTTAGCAGATTTGCTGTGTTTTGGACGAAAGACTAGCGCCTTGCTTTTTATCATGTTCATCTTTAGGCAAAGTTCGGAGCATTTTGTTACAAAGGCCTCCAAGGTGGTCCTGAGCCCCCTTGGTGATGTAGCTAGGATGATGGCATCATCAGTGTAGAGCAGAAAGGGGAAAATCTCAGATCCTAACTTGGGGGCGTCAAAGCAGTTTCTTCTTACGTACCTTACCACCTCATCGATATATATGAAGAAAAGGAGGGGGCCAACATACAGCACTGCCTTACCCGTCTTGAGACTTCGAATAGGTCAGTTAATTCCTCATCCAATCCCCACCTGATCCTGGCTGTATTCCCAGAGTACAGCTGAACAAATATCTGCACGAGAACGCCAGGAATGGCCCTCCCAGCCAGAATTCCCCATAGGACCGGTCTTGACACGGAGTCGAACGCAGTCCGGAGGTTGGCGAAGGCTGAATAGAACCTCATCTTCCTCAGGGCCATGTACTTCTGCGTGACAATATGCAGGTGAAGAGCCTGATCTATAGTGCTAATGCCAGGCTGGAATCCTGCCTGAAGATAGCCAATGTCATTTTGTTGCCCCCAATCCTGGAGGTGCACGCAGATGGCTTTCGCAAAGATTTTCTGGACACTATCCAATAGGGAGATAGGCCTAAAGTTAAATGGGTCATCCTTCCCTCCTTTCTTGTAAATTGGAATTATGATGGCTGTTCGCCAGGAGGGTGGTACTGTGTTTTGGCTTAGGCAGGCATTAAACGGGAGCCGTAACACAGGTCCCCATATAAGGAGCTCATCTTTGAAAAGATCTATTGGGTATTAATTGTGTTTTGCGATTTTCACCCAAATCAAATTGGAAATGGTCCAACCACTGTCCCACCTAACAAATGTGCTTGGGGCTCTGGTTGGTCCACTGAGCCTCGACCAAATCATACAGCTCCCTGTAATGCCTAACCTAAGCATTAGGACTTATTTCTGAAACCCCCACCCTTATCACATCCATCCTCCAGGCCACTCACCAACCTCCAAAATGTACGGGAGTCATTCGATTGGCCCGCCTCATGTAGGTTGTCACATTTTTGCCTAACATGGGCATCCTTTTTAGCATTTATCAGCGATTTAAAGGTTAGGCTACGTTTCCTAGATTCTGGTCTATATATCGCTGGTTTTCTATTTAGGCAATTTAGAACCGCGGTCTGAGCTATCCTGCAATCCTTGTTGTACCACAGGCATTTTTTTAAAACGTGCTATTTTATGCTCTTACATGGTTTCGTGACATGAGGTTGGATAATTTCGAAAAGTCTATTGAACATGGGCAAGATCTCAATGTTTCCCATGTCCATCTTGGAACAGTGCCTTGTAAATGGCAAGATAGTGGCATTCATCCGGGGCATTATGTGACTTAAGTCTAGACCTACCCATTTTATTCTTTGCTTCGATGAACCTTGTATGTCAACGGAGACACTATTCCCAGGGTGGTCTTTAAAGTGATCTTTATGGTCACCACCCCAGCCAGATGACTTCAAGTATAATGGTTTGTGGTCACTCCCTTGTATGTGTAAGACTTCAAAGTCTATGAATGTATCCCACACCTCCATTGACACAAAGATGTAATCTATATAGGAGAAGCCCCCATGTCCTATAAAGGTCTGCTTCGGAGGCCAATCCTTTTGAAAGCGCCCATTACAGGCCCTAAGCCCCAAACCCAACAAGGGTGAGGCACAGCCTAGAGCCAACGGGTGGAGTCTCTGTCCGGGGGGCGGGACCAAGATTGGAATGTCCCATGCCTCATCCAAGTCGTCCCAGGTCCCTTCCATATCATTTAGGTATAAATGGGCATGCTGTGTCAGAATTGAGTCACAGGCCTGATTAATTGCGCAATGCGGGGCCTTGGGGTCAGCTCTATTGTAAAGATTATATATACAAATTGGGTGGGTAGTGCCATGACTCAGCACTAAACACTGGACGTGTGAGGAACCAGTATCTATAGGGTGGATCTGAGGTCCAGTGCTGCGCTGACCCATGTCAGCAATCCCCCATAAGGTCTTCCCCTAGGTTCCTTTCTAGCCAATACCCCAAAAGCCTTGTATCCCTGGAACATGGACTAGTCCAGATACCATGTCTCCTGCATACAGATTATATCCTATCTTCTTATTAGGTCACACCACTCACTGTCCACCAGATGTTTCCTTAACCCTGCTATGTTCCAAGAGATCAAGCTAACATCTACTTCACCAATCTGAGCCCCTGTAACTGCGGTGGCATAGTGTCAGTCGTTAGCCTCAAGATGTAAGTTTGTCGCTCCAGAGGGAGTCACTACCCTTCGTAGATCCAATGAACGTTGAGGGCCCTGATAGGGCAAGTGTGTTTTGGGTTGCTTAACATTCCACTCAATCCATGCTGGGGGTCTAGTCGAGATTCTTGAGCCCAATGGCGGATATGACCTTGCCTCAATAGATAAGAGGCTGTCCCTCAACCAGCCATTCTTTAGTGAAACTACTATTCTATCATCTTCATTTGGGGGCATCATTACTCTAGAACAACCCATGATGTCACTTCTAATGATAGATTTACAATCTGTCACCAGTCTAAAGTAATGAATGACTTTATTAGTGAAGACATCTGTATTTTCTTGTGCCCCTGGTACCAATTTTCCCACATTGTGAAGGATTATCGAGGGTACCTCCTTGTCAAATACCATGGGGGGCTGCAAAGGAGTACTTGCTCTCCTAAACCTGGGCAGATAGCCTCCCCCATGTTGGGGCCCCAGTGGGATAGAGTTCGACTCGGAGAGACCCTGCATTTGCCACAGAGGATCGAAGGGAGGGTGGAATGTGCCTTTTGACCACTGCAACGTCCCAGCCCTCCAATCTCGGTGACCCTGAATGGGACCGCTTAAGATGTTACTAGAGCCGCCGCCCGGGGCTAACCTCATAACCCTTGCGACATTCTCCCTTGGCGGCCATTCAAAGTACCATGGATGTCCCTAGGTTGAGAGCTGGGTTTCTCAATTTGGGGAGGCAGAGTAGTTTTAAGTTTAGTCAGGATCGGCTTATCAGAACTCGCAGTGGAACCGTTTGCTCCAATGCCTGAGGACAACCATGCCCTAATAAATGCTAAGTCTGCGACACCCTGGGCCATGTTACTTGTAAACATCATTTCCACCCTATCGCATATCTGGTCCGTCAAGGCCAAGTGGGCTGCTGGCGCCTCCGTACCACTCATTACCCCTTTGTTTACAAAGGGAGAGGGTAATCTACTCCATCTATCTGTGTCCCCATATCTATACACTTAAGCTTGGCTTTTGAGATACCCAACCTCTGTGATTTGTGACAGGCCCCTTTACGGAGATGAAGAGGGGTGTTGCGAACAGCTTAGTGTTGGCTACACTTTCCCCCCTTAGATGAATCCTCTTTCAAGACTAAACACAAGTTAGAGGTGGGCACCATAATCGTGCAGACCTCTGAGGATTCATTTACTGGGATTATATTATCCTGGGTCCTGCTCTGACCTGGGTCAGGGCCTGCAGGCGTGTCTTTCCCAGGTGAAACCACTAAATTTTGGATGATGGAATGATCTATGTACTTGTTATGTAACTCTATAACTTGTCCAGCTATTACGCTCTGTTGGGTAGTTGGTAGAACGTAATTCTTCCCCCCCCTCCTGGCCCTCAAAATGCCCAATTTCATATTTATTCAACGGGTCCTGAGGTCTTCCTCAATCTCTTTGTTTAGTAGTTTGGGCCTGCACCATTGGTTTTAGGATGGGGGCAACAGATTCGAAAGAATTTCAGTATCTTTGAATTCCACAGTGCAATTTGGGGCAGCTGCTGCCTTCTTTGGTATTGGGATTTTCAGATTCTTGTATATACGACCTACATTATCGTGCAAGAGGCCCTTCATTTCGGTAATAAGAATATTAACATCGTCAAGGGGTACTAATAATTTAGGAGCCCTTTTACTACTACCTGACGGAGAGATAGATTGCACCGCTTTATGCTTAGGCATGTTAAATGTGGTGTGTAAAGGATGCTAATTCAGAAAGATGCATGGTTTTAGGGTGATGTAAAGGTGTATGTCTGTGTAGGTTGCACCAATGACTTAAGACAGCACTCAAACCAGCTAAGACCACATACACTCTAAAAACGCTGGAGTACCCTTTACAAGTAGAACAAACATATACAACCCTATAAAACACTATAAAAGATTATTTTCATAAAAAAGATCTTTAAAAGTCACAAGAAGTGATTGCATCTGATAAAAACAAAGTTTAAGATTTGTTAAAGTGTGGGTACTTAAGATCCAGATGGACCCAGGTTCGTGGGGTCTCTGAAGATTGCCCCAGCTATAAAGTCAGAAAGGTCAACACACAGCTGCCAAATGATTGAACCAGAGGAGAATGTATAGGTGGGCAGGGCACGCCTCGACAGCTTAAGGAGCTGCCAGAGTCCAACTGTCCCCCCCGCCCCACCTTTTCTACTCCCGTTCAGTCTCCACTCTCTTCGCTGAACAAAAATATCCTCTGTGAAATAGATCAAAATGTAACACTGATTTCGAGTAAGTGCCACACTGGTAACAGCCACAGGAAAATAGCAGAGAGAACGAGCAAACTGTAGTGGTCAAATGGGAGGAAGTACCTGATGTATAAGTCCTACTTCAACGCTGTTGCGGCGTATAACAAGGTCAGCAGCAAGCCTTGTAGGCAATTGTGTAGTTTGTAGCCTCAGGTGTTTTAGGAGAGCGTCTTTCGTGCGAGAAGAATTTAAATGGTTTGCCCGTGGGAGCACAAGCGTCAACATTACCAAGGCAGGTCAGGAATTGTAGCAATAAAGTTACCTCTAGCCGCAACACCCATGGACAGCCACAGACTGCCTGCCGCAAGGGTAAGCGTGTGGGGGTTATGTACCCTCCTCCTCCTTCCTCAGTCACGGCAAAAAGGGGCATGGCCAAACTCAAACTGGCTGCACATGAAGACACCACAGTTGTGTCCACCATGCACTCCTATCTTGAGAAATTCAAAACATTCTGATTGTATTTAAATAGCAAAGAAATTGCTTAAAACAAACTTAAGGTGCAGGGGAGATAACAGCCAACCCTGGCATATGGGTTGTGAGATAAATGCAAAACGAAATAAGTTCCTAAATAAAGGAACTCCTGACCCCTGCACACTTTCACAAGCTCAATAGATGAGCCAAACAGTTCAGGTAAACTAATGAACATACTCTAGGTATGTAGTTTTTAATGTTCAAGCAAACAAATTATGATAAAAAATGGTAAACATCAATATATAATTTTTAGAAAATGATTCTTCTTTAGAAAGGAATTTTTCTTCAAGTGTAGTTTTTATTATGTAATGGGCCCAACGCGTTTCGAGAAAAACATCTCTTCTTCAGGGGCATATTCAATTTTTCAATTAATCACATCTAAAGAAAGTTTACAGAAAAACATATAATTACTTGTAATGTGATGGTATGTCAAAGATTATTTACAATTCAAACACATCACTCGCGTGGGTTACTATGTTTTTAGGTACCTATATGCACATGATTAATATAATGGTAATAGTGGTTTCATTTCCTCAATAAATAAACAATATAACCTCAATTTACACACCTATCACACATGCGTGTAGCCATAGTTTGTGTCATCAAGTTTAGAGTAACATATCCGGGTTTGGCAATGCGTTCTATTCAATGTAATTGCATGCTTACATACTCATAGCTCTAGATTGTACATTGTGATAGGAGTCCATTCAATGTCTATTCAATGTCTATTCAGTATCCCCTATGTAATGGGTATAGATCAATGAGGGGTCAGAGCCCTATTAGTTACTATCCACACAGATTCTTGTTCAAAAGGTAGCTAACACATCTATCTAGTGATGGAGTTCTATTTAAAAAGAGGGGGGGTAGAATATTCCAAGTCTTACCCTTGTAGTTGGCTAATAAGGTGGTAAAACGGTGGTTGATGATAGTTAACAATCGTCTAGATGACAGATAGAGTGGATAGAGAAGTCTCGTGTTCCGTGGCGGTCAATGAAGCCAATGGTAATCTAAGAAAATCATAACAAGTGGCTTATAAAAGGACGTTACAGAATCTCATTAATACAATTAACTTGTAACCTAAAAGTGACAAGGTCATAGTGAAAGGGTTCTCAAGTCCCTAGTGGATATCTGCTTACCTATGATAGATTAGCAAAGTAGAAGGAGATCCTCAGCCGCTGTATCCGTGTGTGGAAATGGCTAGCTAATATGGCTGTTTAAAAAGCGGCGCTGCGCTGTGACGTCATGACGTTTTAACGTAACATGACGTCACTCATGTAAACAAGGTGACGTCATGAACGCGCACGTAAGCGCAAGGGTTTGTTCAAAACAATAAAGGTTCGATTAGAGCGGGATGAGTAGTAATTAAGCGTGATAAGAGGTAAAGCTTATCCGGTGACTTATACAGACAGTATTGCTAATTTTAGTTTAAAAATAGTTTAAAAATAACGTGTAAGGAAAAAATAATAAAAGAATAACACAAATATCCACTTAGCAATGTGGTTCGGAGAAGGTAAGGTACCTCTAATTGTTAAATGGTGAAAGAGAATGTTGGCGATCAAAAACCAGTGTGACTACCTGGTGTTGTTGAAAACGATGTATGGTAAAACATCCCATGAAGGCACCAGCGACAGCCACAGACAGCCTGCGCCCTTCACCCTTGAACTGTGATCACTTGTGTCTATCTTTACTGTTGCCACCATGAGTTCCTTACAGTGCCTTGCTGACCTGCTCTCCTGTGCCCTGAAGCCTGCTGCACTGGAAATTTCTTTGTACCTCCTTCGGAAGCTGAGAAAAAGGCCACTGTTCCATCACAGACAATCGTTCTATGCTGGAGCGCCGTGAAACTGGAGGACTCGAACCTACTAGCGACCTCGACTAAACTGGCGAAGTTTGGTCCGGACTGGGACTGCGAAAGTTAGGGAGCGACTCAGAAGAATTGTCTAATGCTCCTAGTCTGTTAACCGACCCTTCTTCTGACAGGTTGTGGCTGTGTTTTACTCCTTTGTCGCATTAGGAAAATTATTGTATATATATTATCTAGTATAGGAATTGTGTGGTAACTGTTTTTATATAACTGAAGTTTACTTGTGTCAATTGGTCCGGCTGACAATAAAAGTATAGATATTTTTGATATACACTTGTCTAAGAGTAATTTGTGGTTCATTATTGTGTGTGCTCATTGTGGGCTTCCGATCACACTCACCCCTCCTGAGACTTGGTCTTGACCGCCTGCCAAGCTACCTAAATCGGTCTGGCTTGTCCAGAAGGTTCCCCTATTCCAGTAAACTAGGGTGGCCTCCTAAACCTCTGCCTACCAGAGTTTAGAAATCCATCTTAACACTCAAAATTGGGTCAATGGATCTTCCCACATTGTTCACCTCTGAAGGCCTTTGCTGTTTGCCTTGCTTTGGCCACAGTGGTATTCCAGTATATCATGGCGAAATGTTCAAGGGATGCAAAAGAGTATGCTTCCAAGGAGACAGTTTGGTGTTCTCCTATATGAGACATGCACACAGACCACTGGGCCGAGCAGCTAGGCATCCTTCAAAAGAATGGTTTGTTTTTTAAGAGAAAAATGTAATCTGTTTATGCAGTAAATGGAGTATATGCATCATATCGCCAAGGAGTGTGTTATTTAAAAGGAATACAGAATGGGCTGTTGAAGCGACACGTGCACACAATAACCAAGAACACAAATATTAATTTTTGTTCACAGTCTGTGGGCCCTGGAGACAGTAGCCTGAAGCACAAAGGTTTGCATACAGAAGAACGACATTCTGTGTGCCAGGCATCCGTCCACAGGCCTGCAGACCGTGAACAAAGGCAGCCGGGGCACTCAGTACATAAGCGGGGGTGGTGGGTAAAGGGGCCCATGCAGTGGAGGGTGAGTGTGGAGGGGACCCCCACGAAAGGTACCGGGCATTAATTATGCCACCATCATGCAACCTTTAACTGCTGTCATGAAAAAAGAGCTCAGATTTGGGTGAGGTCCTCAGGAAACAGAAAGGTTTGCCACACTAAAGTAAATGATCATTCTCCTGTGTAGTAACCGCATGACATGAAGGCTGATAATGTCGTGATGGCATGATAATGCCCACATGGCGGTTGCAGTACATATGAAGTTGGTGCTGTGCTTTTTCAGAAATGTGGGATGAAAGAATGTGTTGTTGTGTATGCCTCTCATGCTCTAAAGCAGGTTGAATGTAATTATTTGTTAATGCGAGCGACACAATGGAATATAGTGGGCTTTTGAAACATTTAGCCAGCTTCTTTGAGAAAGCCACTTTTTTGCTCTGAACGGGATTGCAAGCCCCTATTTTCTTGCTTCAGAGAAACGTTCACCACTTGTGACCAGGAATGTCCCTAGGTTTCAGTAATGCACAGTTAGAGAAGACCATTTGTCAGGCAGTGTAGTTGCTGACTTGTTATATCCCTTTGCTCATGAGTGAGGATGACGCAGAAGTGGCAGTAGTAGATGGGAATGTCTGTGTTATAGAAGAGGATGCATCAGGGGGTCATTTGTCCAAACGAGTGGTAAGTTAAGCCAAGTCAAATGCAGTATTGGGTAATGGTAACCTTCAGTCAAAACCACTGAAGCAACACCTCACCTTTTCCATCAGATTCAAGATGACTTGTAACTTGGGGGGAATTTTGTTTTTAGAGGACTTGATGTGGTTCCTCCAGAATCTCTTTTTTATGGATGTTCTCACCTCATGCAGAGTTATAGAGTACCTACAAATGGCCTTCTAGATGGAGGGTGCCCCACAAACTTGGTGACCCATAATGGTGTTGAATATGTTTCCAGTAAAATACATACTTTTCTGTATAACTGTAGTATCAGCCATCCCAGGGTAGCCTTATACCATCACATCACAAATGGGCAGGCAGAAAGGTTCAGTCAGGTGCGTAAGGACTCCAAACAGCTGTGTCTTCACACTAGTATGTCTTCAAAGAAAGGTATGCAGGAGATGGTGCAGTAGAGCATTTATTGATGGGGTTGCCCCCCTTTGAGTTGATGCGGGGGGTCGCACGGCATGCACCAAGTTACAGCCTTGGTGATTGTACGGCACTACTGGCAAAAACCAAGAAACTGACATTTCTAGAATGAGTGTGTCATAACATATTGATAAGGCAACAAAATGTATTCTCAAATGCTCAAGGGTGCAGGATTTTGTGAGGGGGAAACTCCCTGAAGGGAGGAAGGAAAGGTTCTCGAAATATTTTTCAACTGTCCATGTAGCCGAGTTGCAAGGCTACATCATTATCACAGAGGACAGGGATAGGCGGCATGTAGAGAGATTGGCACGCATTTGAGCTTTGCTGACTGAGGGCCTTGCTGCAGGTAGGCAGCACCCCTGTGTGCCTCTCGGCGTGCCCTCTTCAATATGCCTACTTTACCACTGTCCCCTGCTGCCTCTTCAATCCGAAAATAAACATTACTAATTTGTCGGTCTGAGGCGACGCACCTCGGCCAGAAAATCTAAAAAACAACTGATATTTGCCTCGCTCACTAGAGGCCAACTTCTATTTTAACTCACCTTCATTCACCACTTTGTTGTGTACAGGGCTGGCTTTGAAACACAACTCTTTATTTGGTAGTATGTAGTAAAGCATCTAGTTAGGGTTGCCTGTACACAGGGACTACTATCAAGCAGCAAACAAACCTTTTAATGCCATATATTTGTTTGAACTCTCCCAGGGATACACATTTATCTGTCGCTTTTGTGTTTTGCAGGTAGACACCTGGATAAGGACATCCTTAAACAACTCTTCACAAGCACAACGTTGGAATCCACAAGTTGATGTAGGCTTCTGAAGATGAAGATTAGAATTCAATGTTTTATAAGCATAGTCCATACCATCAGGCTGATGCGACCTTTGAAAATATGGCCACTGATGAAATGTCATGAAGTGAATTTATCCAGGAATCGGGCGATGCCATTGCTGTACATTTCCAGGCTGCTGTTCCAAGCCTATTGAATAAAATATTTAAAGCCTATTGAATAAAATATGTAAAAAGGAACTCACTGTTGTTGCACATTCTTGTTGCACATTCTTCTTTCATAGCGCTGCAAGAGAAGAATGAATGTATGCCATTTGTGTTTACAACAGCTACCGTAGTACACGGTGAGTAAATATGCACTTTCAGAAAATATTGTGCAAAGCTCATTATTCTACATGATATGGTCAGCTATTTATGCCATAAAGTCCTAGTTGGTGCCTGGTAATTGCTAGTGACAGACTTACAGCCCCAAGAGCTAAATCCACTTTGTGTTCAAGTTATTCAAACAAAATACATGGAAATGTTATAGTAAATCTTAATGGGAGGTATCTACATGGTTGGTGGTTGTCCTGAAAAACTGGTGTGGGTGTCTAGTGCTCTCAAGGACTGGACTTGAAGAGCCGCTTGCTTGAAAGTCTACTGGACTTATGAGATCTGTCAGGAGAGCAGGCTAAGACTATTGAACTCAACGGGGCACCTGCGGAAAAAAACTCTACCTGAGTAGATTTTCCATAAAGTGCTTTTGAGCATTTTGGGGATTAGGGTATTTTAAGGGTCTCTGGCATTCACCTTTGAGTTATACAGTGAGCGGGATTGGGGATCTCCCTGGGCCAGGCCCCTGGAGGTGGTACATGAAGGACTTCCCCAAAGCATCACCAGTCCCCCCCTCCTCCTCACCAGGGTGCCCTGTAACATGCCCTACAGTCGCCCTTGACATGAATGATTCCAAATACGAGCCAGGGGGAATTATGTATCATAGCGCTGCTTGTGACATTGTGTCATAATGTAATGTGTGTGCGCCACGGGGTCTGCTAATAAACATACAGGGCCTCATTATGAGAATCGCGGTAAAAACAGTAATTACCGGCATGGTGGTAGTTGCGCGTCCGTGTACCCTCAACGCTGCAAATAGCGGCTGATTACAAGAGCATGCGCAAACCACCATGCCGGTAATGGCTGCACCGCCATGCCGCTAAAGACCCCCCGATAGCGGCATCACGGAACCCGCAGATACCACCTCCGCCCAGGAGCAACCCCTTAATAACGGACCCGGCAATACCATCATGCAAATACTGGGTTCGTAATACCGGACCCGGAAGTAACGTCATTGCACCGGAACGGGAAATGCGGCAGCAGCGGCTATCTTAAAAAACACAATCCATCGCAATCCTCCGAACACAGCACTACTAGTACTTGTTGAGAGTAGGCCAAATCATCCGAAAATTTCCAAGGCAAATAGGAAATATACCCCCCGCCCGCGCAAGAAGAGGTTCTCGTATGAAGAGGTAAATATGTTAGCTGACACGCTGGTTGCCCATGCAGATGAAGTCTTTGCAACAGATCTGAAGCGCCCAGCCCAACTGTGGAATAAACAAATCTGGGAGGAGGTGGCGAGGAAGGTCACTGCTGTTGACACCACCACCCGCACAGTGAAGGATGTAAAAAAAAGGTGGGACAATCTACGTCTCCGCGTTCGCAACATCCTATCTGCCAACCGCAGGGAGGCCCTGGCAACAGGCGGCGGGGACCACTCTCCCACCAAACTGACAAGGTGGGAGGAGACTTGTAGCACCACCATCAGCATGGAGTCAATAGAGGGATTTGGAGACATGGAGGCGGGTGTCCCGTCATCGGCAGATGGGGGCGAGTGTCCCCACAATCCACAGAGAACCAAAGCATGATGTAGCACAACTGATGTGAAAGTGAACCAAGGCAATGCATGGCCCATCATACACACATAAACAGATCCACGTCCAGATGGTGGCCCAAACACTGGCACATTGATATGCCTGCTGCGTGCCAATCCCATTACCAACAGACACCCGACACACAACAAATATCACACATCACGCAAACCACAATACAACGGTATGCCACATAGCACACATCAGTTCAAAAAGGAGTGTCCACAACGTATGCCAATATGCCCCCCCCCCCATTGCAAGGACTCTGTACGTCACACCTACAAGTATGCAATGCATGAAATGTGAACAACTGGACAACACCAATGTATGCATCTTGCACGTACCACCATCACTGATGCCCTGCATCTCTTGGTCCCCCACAGGCACAGATGCTGACAGTGAAGGCCAGGAGGCTGCCGCACAGGCCACAACATCCTCCAAGGGATCTAGGGCCAGCCAAGAAGGCACAGGACCATCTACCGCCAGGGCAACATCAACGCCCAGACTGCCACACAGGCCAGCACCAGCAATACAGGGCAGGCCACCGGAGAAGCAAAAAACAACCCGCGACACCACCTGACGACACAGCCACATCAGAGTTGTCCACTGTTGTAGAAGCTGAAGGTGATGGCACACAGTCTGCTGCCACCAGCTCAATCGGGAAGGTAGCTGCCTCAGCCCCCCCTTAGCGATGTAAAGGTCCACGTTGAAGAACAATGTGACATGTACTGTAACCTCAATGGGGAATGTGCACATACCCCGAGACCCCAGCCCACCCCCCAGGACACCCCCCAGCAGACCCCCCTGCACTCCACACAGGGCACCCCAGTCAGCCCCATGCAACAACAGGCCGGAGTACTGGGGAGTCCACATATGTGGTCCCCATCAGAGGGCAGTCCAGCATTGGCCCGCCCTGCTACTGCCCCGTCCACCACCACAGCCACCAGGTACATGGAGGCCCGCATGTTGATCGGATGATAGAGCTGGTCCGGCAGTACGTGGCGGAGTGGGAACTGACCCGCTGGGAAATACGTGATGCTAATGCTGCAAACATCCTTGCCATGAACAATAACACCATAGTGATACGTGACAGTCTTGCAGCAGTGACCCAGGTCCACGGCAGGATTGCCAAACAACTGCAGCAGAAGCGTCCTGCACCGACTGATGCACAGGCAGGCACCTCTACTCCATCCATCTCACCTGTGAGCTTGGCTCAAACCAGCCCTGTGCGCTTCACCAGACGCAGCGCACGCCACACAGACATGCTGCCCCCAGAACAAAAGAGAGGCCGCCACTAGCGTGGCAGTGGAACGTTTCTCCGGATGCACATGTTGTGCAGCATAGCACAGACCATGGTGATCTTACCCACTTTCTCAGGCCCGTAAAGGAGTGCCCCACCAGACCTGCTGAGGCAGCGAAACTGTACCTTCAACAGGCCAAAGGTCTGCTCAATCACAACACGAGTACGTGTATGTACCCGATTGTAGACCTCTTCGTGCCTGTTCTGCGGGTTCCGAACAGGGGTGAGGAGCCACGGCTTCAAGGGATAGCCAGCATCACCTGCATGGGAGCAACATGAGGTATGTGTGAGTCGATTACTGACTTGACACCTGTACAAGTCAATGTCGTGCCAGCAGCAATTTGGTGTTGACATGAACATGTCCCTGGATGTATGGACACAGGTTCATTCGTCATAATGTGTGCCGTACTATGGTCTGCAGGTGTGTATTGCGTTATGCTGAAGATGCAGGGTGTTCACTTGGATGCTGTTGCAGATGTACCGAGGATGCCTAACAATGTATTTGCACCCATGTTGGTGATGTATAGTCCTCTGTATGCATTCCCACTAGCAGCATTGGCACAGGTGTCATCATGATTAGTCATTCATCAGTTGGCATTCCCATGGTGGCATGCAGCACGACTCTGGTGGTGGGACAGTGGCAATCAGTTTATTGCCTTGGTGGGATTTATTCGTGCCCACTCATGGGTGCATGTCCTGAGTTGTGCTTTGCTGCAGTTATGTCCGTTATGCATACTCAATGCATGTTGCTGGATTATGTTGCAGAGGGTATGCTCAGATGACGTGCAGTCGACGCGTTGAAGGATGTGGCCTGCCTGTTAGTCTGGCATATTGGCATTGGTGTGCAGTTTTGGTCTTATGTATGACATTGATGTGTCATGTTCATGTTGGGATGTTTAGGGCCACTGTGTTTTGCTATATGTGCATTGTCCACTCACCACCCAATCTCACCCAGTTGGAGTATGCATCCCCCCAATCTCACCCAATTGGAGTATGCATCCCCCCCAATCTCACCCAGTTGGAGTATGCATCTCACCCCCCCACCCCCAATCTCACCCAGTCGGATTATGCATCCCCCTCACTGCAATGCCATGGTCCTGTCAGGTGACTTACTGAGCAGCCAGGCACGTCGCCAGCATGTCGCTCCATGAAGCGGGGTAGCGAGGAGTTCCGTAGCACCATTGCATCATGAGTGGATCCAGGAAATCGGGCACAACAATGTGTGATGATCTTGCTGGAGTCGCATACAATCTGCACATTGATGGAGTGGTATAGTTTACGATTGCAGTACACCACCTCCATGGCATGAGGGACCACCAATTCTACATGGGTGCAGTCAAGGGCACCGATGCATTTGGGCATGCCTGCCACTGCATGGAAGCCAACTTTAGTGTCAGCGAGCTCCTGGGCAATCCATGGTAGGGATATGTGGTTGCTTACGTGCTTCAGGAGGGCATCCAGCACTTGGGTCAGCATGCGTGAAAAGAAAGGTTGTGATATGCCATGCAGCTGCCCCACTGTGTACTGGTAGGTGTCTGTGGCCAGGAAGTGGAGCACAGACACTCAGCAGGTTGCTATTTAAGGGTGATCTGCGATGCCTGTAATACCGGCATCGTGCTGACCCTATTTACTGCCTTTGGGATATTGGTAGGTGCATGCCCGTGTGACTTGTGATGTCTTCCTGTTAGCGGCGTCCCGGTATTGCTGCCACGAAGGGCACGTGGACACGCGCTTGCCGGTAAGGAGGGGCACAGTACAGGCAGTGGCGGTAATGCCGGGTCGCTGCTGACAGGGGGACTCGTAATGGCCGGGACCGGTACTCAATGCCAGTATTACCATTCCGCCTTCTTTTTTTCCTTACTGCAAATCTTGTAATGAGGCCCACAGAGTTTTTTTTTTTTATGACTCTGTTTATTGAGTTTTAAAGCATAACAACATAACAAGAAACATGAATCATCGGCATTCAACAAATGAGAAAGGCATAGCGTAGCAGCAACAAAGACAATATCAAAGGCAAGAGGGGCACCACAGGGCCAGGGGCCAAGGACAGTTGCATGTCAAGGCAGGCAGGTAAAGTTAATCAAGATGTTGAGCTGTATCGACCGGCGGGGCTTACTGCGCATCGAGCCATTTGCCCCATATTTTCCTGAATTTGCGGGGGCAACCCCGTGCATTGTAGATCCGGCGTTCCGAAGCCGCACACCTGTCCATGTCATTCCTCCATCGGTTCAGGCGCAGTGGGTCAGCGGAACCCCATTTAGCCGCGATAAGTCTCTTGCCAGCCCCAAACGCCATTGACAGGAACATTTTCCCAACATTTGTCAGGTCTACTTCCCCCCAGATGCCCAGAAGTACCATTTTGGGGTCCCTAGGGATTGGTGTTCCCATGGCGTCCGAGATCATATTAATACAGTCCCCCCAGAAGAGCTGTAACACTGGGCATTCCCATATCATATGGTAGAAGGTGGCGGGCTCAATTTTGCATCTGATACATGTCCCATCATCTAGTCCCCCCCATCTGGCCATCGCAGCCCGTGAGTGAGAGGCCCACAGAGTTGATCGCAACCACACGGTGTCATACATTTAATCACATTGGTAGGCTGTGTGGTTCTGAGGGGCGGGGCTGTAGCATCGTAGATGCAAGGACAGGAAAGGTGTTTTACAGACAGAGGCTATTCTCTGTAGTAGTTTGGGCAAGTGGAATGAACCCGGCGAAACTAGCTTTGCTCACATTGCTTCACGACAGGGGCATAGATAAGGTGATAGCCCAGTGGAGGGGGTTGTTGGGGCTGAGCTTGCAGACTCTGCCACTGGCGGTCCCTGGAGAGGCATCTGTCTGTCCCAGTAGGAAGAATGTCCCACACAGGGAGGAATTCCTCCAGTCAAAAGGATAAAAACCGTGAAGAAAGGGGCGGGGAGCGAGACCTCTCCTGTGCAGCGGGACAAGGAGGGATGGGGACACCCATACCAGCAACGCTGGGTGGCCGTGCCCCCACTGGCAGGGTGCAACCCCCCCTCGGAGCTTAGCAGGACAGTGACCCAGCCTGCAGGGGGACAGGACGGGGGGAGAAGGGGGACGTCTTTGGCTCAGTTGGGGGCAATCGTCAGCCGTTATGGGGGCACTTAACCCTGTCACATACAGCATTGGGTCTCTGGGCATGCAGGGGGCTCCTGTGTACTAATATACAGCAAGTATGGTGGCTCATACCCCGGCGCCAGGGCCCACGGTGACACTGGGCTTGCAAGGATGGAATGCAGGATTGGGAGTAGCCCCTTAGGGACAACGGGGTTTGGGGGGTTGGGTAATTCCAGGCACCTGCCAGTCTCTCTGGCAAAGCTGGGATGACTGTGCCAACATGCGGGTCACTGGATACGGGATGGGGTGCAGTTGGTGGAACAGTGTCGTCCAGCCACTCAGTGGTTCCAGGTGGATCCAGCTAACCCTCACCTGAAGGGCTCAGGGGCCTCTCTTTGGTGGTAGCCCCTGGGGTTTGGGAATTTCTCAGTCGGGGCACAGATCATGTCCGCGCTTTCCCCATTGGGACAGGGATGGGGGGGTGCAACAAGGTCCCCAATGGTGGGGCCTTATGGTAGGGTCCACAGGCCAGTCCAGTTGTGTTGCTGTAGGGGGGTGCCTGGGATGACAGCAGGGTGGCAGGCTCAACCGCCAGCGGCCATGGCCCATAGTGGGCGGTACCGCCAAGAACAACAGGAACACAGATGGCATTGTAGAGGAGCAGGTGCACGCATTTTTCCTAACTCTCACCACCGTCATACTGGAGCAGCAGGGGAAGGGCCATGTGTGAGACTCCACGTGTTATGCCTATACCTCATCGAGTGTATGAGAGACGATATGCACTCAGACAGCCGTGTCAAATGTACCCTTCAAGTGAAAGTGTGGAAGGATGCTGTATTGAAGGATGTCAGCAGACACCATTAGACATCATGGAGCACTCAGTAAAATCTGATGAGGGCAGAGTGATGTCATGGAGAAGATATACGAAGCTATGGTGAAATTATATTAAAATAATTAAGCGTGACGATGTAACTGAAGTGATAAGAGAAACAAGTATGAAACAATAAAGTTATCATGAATGCAATAGAAGACAAAGCAACTTGCTGACCAATAAGTGTAAATGCACAGTAACGCAAGGTAGAAAAGACACATTGAAGCTTGCCATAGAGGAATATATAACGTGGCAAGGACGGCCATAGTTGGAAAATGAACACCTGCTTGTGTAAATATTCAATTCAACTACCTCAGAGCTCGATCAGGGTTGTAGAGTCAGGAGACGCTTCATGTGCAAAACAAAGAAGAGTCAATGTTGCTATCAAGAATGCTATTTTTAAGGAATAGCTACAAAATAATGAAGGGAGGCAGATGGATAAGCCATGGATTGGACATATTTCTCTTAGATTAAAGAAGAAGAAAACATTTGCAAGAGCCAAGAATTGGACAATTAAAAGTGTATAAAGTTTATACAAAGTAGAGTGAGCAAGTCTCTAGAGGCCAGGAGAAGCAATAACACCCGGTATAATTAGCAGTAAATAAGAGGCTGAAATTGACAAATTCGTGGTCTCTTCACATGTGACTCAGAAGTCAAAAACAAAGGCTATTCATTAAGTCTCGGATGAAGATAGTGATGTGCTTTAACTCTGCTGAATGTCATAGAACAGAGAACAGGCTACAAGGCCAACTACAGACGGGAAACTTTGGCTCATGGTCGGTCTGATGAAACATGATAGACTAATTGGGAAAGTAGGGAGTATTCTGACGTGATGCAAGCACCTGGGTTTCGGTTTCCTTACAGGTTTGGGTAAGGATGCCAACCAATCAGTGGGTATATGGGGCAACCTGCTATAAAATGTTGCATAGACCAATCCGCTGTCATTTTGTTCGCTATAATCTGTATGATATGTATTTAGAGGTAGTTTGAGGAGTGTCTTACAGATAAGAGACAGCCAATGAAGTATTAACCCAGATATAGTCTATAAGTAGATATGTTTCCCTAACCTATCCCTCCCACTATTAGGTTTTATGGTTTGCCACGTAGGATGACATCATCATCATAGATGACGCATGTTGGGGTATAAGATCCATGTGTATTCAAGTTTGTGTGTGAATGTGCAATCATCTGTCTGATGTTTGCCAGTTGACCCTGCTTTATTAAACTGAGAATAAAGTAGTACTTTGCCATATTCCTTGAGTCTATCCGATTACTTGGTCTGAAATCTGTATTGGTAATTCCATCTGGCACAAGAGACGCTTCAAGGTGCTAGAGCACATGTTGGTAGCAGTGTGGATGGTTCAGGTCTAGTTGACCTAGGCCTAGATCCTCTGACTTTTAGCTGCTCCCGCCTTTAGCCAGAAGACCGCAGAACTTCCTGTGGAAAACGGCATGCAACAATACACGTACAAAAGTTAAGGTTGGCAGGTCCCCCTTTGATGAAATTCCTGTCCGGCAGGTGCCCTGTGGATGGATGGCAAATTGGTCGGTTAAGGGAGAGTTGATGCCGAGGAATTCGAGCTGACCCATGGAAGTAAGTAGAACATTGAAAATTGCAAAAATAGGGGGAGGGATTGTGCTGTAAATAATGTATGTATACAAGTAACAGGAATTTTGGGGGATTATAAAGAAGAGAAGTAGATACCTTGATTCCCAGTTCCAAGGGGATGGAAGGGGACGCACTGAGAAGACTCCAAATAGGGGTGTTAAGGATTCCTGAGGCAAAGCCAACAAGAAGAGCACATACCAAGCTCCAAAGTGGGGCAAAAATTAGATGAGAAACATTTACTAAAGATAGTAAAGGAAGGCGTACGCAGGGGAAAATGTATTAGTGTACATGTGTGGGCGCATAAATATGTCAGTATAAAGCTTTTGTTGTGTTTAAACCAGTAGATATAAAACGACAGTTAAAAAATTAAGGTGATTTTTTAGATTTTAGATTGACGTTAATCTGAATGATAAAAATCAAAGGCAACTAATAAATGAAGAAAAGACCTAAAATATCGATGATAGAACGAGATATAAAAAATTGAGCAGATAAAATATTTTGATTTTCGGATAATTAATCGGCAACTGATGGTGCCTGCTCAAATTGATCAGTGTGGTATATTTGATAACATAAAGAGAAGAATCATAAATCGGGTAAGTATAGACAGTCGAATTCGACTTGTCATCATGGGAGACACTCCTCTTCTACATTTATGCAGGACATTGCCAAGATGCACAGCTAAGATAAGGAAATATCATTCGGAATGGGTCTGAGGCCGGACTAATAAGACACTCGTGCCATGGCCTCAGGAGGGTTTGTCCAAAACTGTACTGCAACATATGACAACGTATTTGCATGCTACATATAAGGGAAGCAAGTTACAGAAAATGTTGGCTGTTTTAGAGCTAGGGAAGACGTAAAAGAGTGAGAAAGAATATCCAGCGGAGAAGGAGTGCATGCTTAATCAGCATTAAGGGGAGGATACAATGCCTCTGGCTCCTCTTTCCCCTCCTGAATACAAAAGCATAGATACAGAGGAGAAGGGATTTCATCTTTTAAAGGAATTGAAAGCAGCAGCGGGGTACGTTATGACATCTGAGCCCCCTGCTGAGAACAATGCGGAAGAGAGAAAAAGCAGAGAACACAAATATATTGCGACACACGAGGAAAGTAAACAGTGTGATGAGAGAAAGGACAGACAACATAGACAGATGGAGCTAGAGGACAAAGCAAGGAAGCAGAAGGAAAGAAATGACAATGCTAAGGGAATAACAATAGTACAGAACAAATGGATGGGAGGACAGATATTACTCAAGATGGCTGACATGGGCATTGATGGGGTTCGAGAAAGAGAAGAGAGAGAAGAGTGGGAAAAGAAAGAAAAGGAAGAAGAGAGTATGTAAAGAGAAAAACGAGAATGCAAGCAAATGGAAGAATGAAGAAGGCACGAGGCAAGGGAAGAAAAGTAGAGACTAGAAGAGACGAGAGGAGGTAGAAGCACAAAAAATGCAAGAACGTAGGTTGCAAAGAAGGTGAGAGGAAGAATGTATTTATTCATTGATTTTATTGTTAATTTATAACACACTTCATACCAGCGAGTGGTTTCTAAGTGTGTGATGGTGATTCATACCTGTGTTGCGCTGTATTGTCTTGCTTCCAAGACAAATGCTTTGCCCCTGAGCTATCCTTCCTCCCCATGATGAATTAAGAGCGATGAGGGAAAAGGGAAAAAGAAATGAACAGAAGTAGGGGACTAAAAGATGACAAGATAGATTATCTATGTCATAGAAGCATAATACCGATCGAAGCAGAAGAACGACCTGAGGAAGAGAGAGGGTCCCAACAGCCCCACAGGGAGCTGCAAGGGGTACCAAGAATACCATCATGGGCTGATGTGCGAGACACAGAAAGCGTAGAGAACAGACTTGGGGATTTATACAGGCCAAAAAGGGATAATGAAGGGTATAAAACCCAAGAGAACATAGAAGGTTCTCTATCAAGGGAAACTGAGGGTAGGTCAAATAACGTCATAACCGAAGAGTATACAACGCAGTCTTTAATCAGACTAGATCTTGATGATGCAGAAAAGGATAACAGCCATGCAAGCTGGGGCATAATAAGGTCCGATGAAGAAAGGGAAGAAAACGAAAGAGCGCGAAGGTAGAGGGCATGCAGATTTCCAAAAGAATCGAGTGTAGAAAAAGGGGTCAAATTGACAGATTTAGAAGACCCCGAAGAGAGAAAACCAGAATCGACACATACACTGAGCGACCACAAGCATGATCGCACAGTGCAGTGGAGACGAACAGGCGAGACTAGCCCCGCCTTGAAAACAAGAAGTGTAAGTAAGTATGATTATGGACCAGAATTTTCACAATTCCCATTATTAGACAAAGGGGGAGGACGACCACAATATAAACCATGGCCACAAATGAATAAAGACCATTTAAGATGTAAATTACTGAGTTTAACGTCCGGTGCAGGAAAATGGATTTATGATCTAGAGAGAATGACATCAGGAAATACGTTCACCATAGGTGATGTATAAGGCTTGCTAGCAGCTATCATAGGGGAGAGAGCCTACGACATTTGGAAATGAGCAGGATACGCAGGTGTGACTGCACAAAACAAAACACACGAGCAAGCGTATGGCGAGTGCTCACAGTGCAGTACCCTGATAGATCAGATATGGGTGTGATTATGACTAGGAAATTAGGGGAGGATGAAGACCTTGTTTCTGATATTCAAGATATTCAAGCGGAATGGCACCTTGAGACACGCGGACCATTGGATAAAACAGTAGCATTATTTTACCACATTTTGTGTCAGAGACAACCCGAGCCAGTTCATTGGCAATTGAAGAAACAGGTGGGAATGGAAGCAGAGCCATGGGCAGAAATACAAGTGACGATCGTGCATCAGTGCTGATTAATGCAGGAGAAGAAAAAGAAGAAAGCAGAGAATAGAAAGCAGGAGGAAGCAAAGTTAGCCCAGAAGAAGTTGTCAAAAATAGCCATAGAGGGTGCGGTATTGACAAGTAATGAAGGTGGGGTGACACAGGAGATGCAATCAGTACAGCAAAATAACGTAGGCTATCCCACAGATCAGAGTGGGTATGTGGGGTGCATTTAAAGTTTCATTTACAAAAGAAGGAATGAAAGGTCCATGTGACATGGAAAACAGGATTTTTAAACATTGAAAGCAAAAACGACCTGCACATGTGTGTGCAAATAAAAACGGCTTTAAAAAACCAAAATGGTAAAAAATATCACTACTCACAGAATAATGTCAGGAAAACAAAACATGATGTGTGGGTTGACAAAAGCAATGTATATTAAGTTTCACCCACAAAACCCCAGTGACATTTGAAGAGAAACTTAGTCTTCAGAGAAAATCTGTTTCTGGCTGAGGGCAAAACATAACAAGGAAAACTACTACTTCCAACCTGGATGTCACATCTCCCATCTAATGACCCCCCGCTCCCGCAATAGAATTTTGTGCTAAAGGTGTCGAAAGTCCACTGTTCCCAGACTTGCTGGCCCTGGAGGCAGTTAAAGCAGGGACTTCAAGGGAAAGTCATCCTTGGCTGGAGCATGACTAAAAGGTGTGAAGACTGGGGGCACCCACTTCAAAGAGCACATTACCATCTTCAAAGAGACTAAAATAAAATCTCTGGTCACAGGCTGGCCAAGGGAGACTGATGGCTGTGCTGGATGAAGCAGATCTCCCATTTGCTGAACATGAACACTCACAAATAATTTGACAGACTATTATCATTTAGGCATTTTTCGCAGCAACCTTACTGTGGATTGATTTCATTTTTATACAATTTGTTATGTCATTTCCAGACGATTTTGGGGATATAAAATGAATCTACCTGTGAATCTGGGAACTGTAATGGCCAGTTAGACTAGGTTTCTGGCTGATCTGAACATGTTCCCAATGTGAGAGCTTGTGAGTGGGTGGAAATGAAATTAGGGATATGCTTAATAACTTCCATCTTCATAACTGTTGTGCATTTTATGGAAACGACAAAAATGTGCCACATGGCCGTGCTACATCGTTCGGATTTGGTGGTTGGCTTATCTAATTCTCCATGATCAGCTAAAACAGAAAATATGTTTGATATGGCAGTTGCTAGTAAAATTATGAAGTTGTGATACATAACTAGTTTTTGCCAAAAAGTTGAAAGGAGAACAAAAGGGCGTTTACAAATAGCAAGTGCCATATGTTGCTCCAAACCTCTAAACCAATGCTGAGTTGGAGGCGGGGTTGAGAGGAGAGAGAGGAGTAACTATTCAATCCTAGTGGCAAGGATTATTGCAGGGTACTTCCCCATGATTGTAAAATTGGTGATGTCATTTCTGCTATATAAGGGGGACATGCTAGGGCAGGACACACAAAAAAACGGGGAGACAGAAAAAGGAGAAAGATAGGACAGAGAGAAGGCTGCTGAAACTTACCACCTGACAGCTATAAGGAGACACCAGAAGAGATTGCTGAGAGTGCATCTGGGTGGAGCTTTCTATTTCTAGGAAGGTCTGAAAGCTGACTGGGTCCTGTGGTGGAGAGCGGGAGGCCATCTTTGAGAGTGGAGTGACCAGATCCCTACCCTATCTTTCCAGAGTTTCCTGAGATACAGCTGGCTTTCCTGAACCTTAAACAGAGGCTTGCTATGTAAATAGAACCAAGCCTTGGAAAACCAAAAGGTGGGGGGAGTCTGCTTGCCTTGAATCCTTTCCCTTTATAGTGGGTGGGAGGAGAAAAACGGTGTAGATCCTTAGCCTATGTTACCAAAGATATTAATTAAATTAATTCCCCATTTGGCAGAACACTACGGGGTGAATTGTGTTATAATTTGAAATTAACAAAGCTCACTTCCCAGTGTGCACTGAAAATTATAGCCTATAACTGAATTAGGTAATCCTTGTTGTCCAGCTGACCCCTACTTCTTTAAGGAAGAGGGGTGTCTTTGTTCTTAAATCAGTCCAACCCTTTTTATCCAGCTTCCCCAACACAGGCCTTTCAGTAAGGGGGGTCTGAAATCCCAAAATCCCCAAAGCATTTCAATTTTTCTGTCCGACTTCCCAGCCTAGACCAAAGCAAGGGAGGGGGGTCTGAAAAACAAAGCAAGAAATCACCCTGTGTTTATTTTAAACCAAAAGTGCGGGCACAATTATAATTGCCATATATATTTTTACCAATCTTGAAATCCTACTGCCAGCCTTTTAAGCCTGCAGGTAAATCAAAATTGTGCAACATTACATAAGAGCCTTCTTTATTGGTCAGTGTAAATATTTTGTGAAGTGAACTTTACAGAAAGAATTGTGTCTGTGTTCTTTTTAACTCACTTTTGTGATGTATTTCTGCTGAGAGAAGTTGATTGTGTGTGCCATGGATAAAGTGGTGTTTTTGACATTTTCATGCTAATTTCTATTATTTTTAATTTAAATAAATACCAATATGTTTCCCATACACAGGCCTGGTTCTTGGCTCATTGTTCGTTTAGGGGCGAGGGATCCAAGGGGATGATATGTGTCTGAGATAGGGCAAAATAAAAAGAATCTGTTAAACAGTTGGTTGAACAGCCACTCGAGTGGGGAGGGAAGGGACACCCTGTGTTGAGGGTGGCTTCTCAATAAACAGTTACAGGTACAATTTTTGGCCAAGAGGAAGAGGAAATGGGCCGGGAGGAGGGGATTGAGGTGGATTTCAAAACCCTCAGGGAAGAGGAGTATTTAATGGCAGACAACCGCAACAATGTTGAAATTGCAGAAGAATAGGGCACATAGCTAGAACATGTAGAAGCAGACGAGGCATGCAGCAAAATTGGCAAACTCCAAGAAGGAAAGATGGTCTATGCTCCACAATATAATACAGAGCCACAGGAATATTATGCCCAAGATCACACGCAGGTTCAGGCATATGTGCTGCAACCACAGTAAATGCACTTGCCACAGGGGCAATCACAGCTAGTACCCATGCAAGCACAACAGGTACAAACGCAGCAAGCACAGACACAGCAGGCTATGGTATCGTATCATAACAGAATATGACCACAGGAGTTCAGAAAGCACCTGCACCCAAATTAAGGCGTGTAACTTTGGTAGACGGAAATCCTTTCACAGGTGCATGGATTAATTTATGTCCACAATAGGCAGCCCACAGAGCGATCTGATGTGTTCAGTAATATCAGTGACACCAGACCCCCCAAGGGCCAAGATGATGATAGGAGGCAAGTAATTTTCCTTTTTTGTAGAAACCGGAGCAACTTGTTCCTGTATCCATGAGGGAAAATACTCAATGTCAGGTATTGCAATGAATTTGCAGGGAATCTCTGGAGTGATGAGTTTAATTCCTTTTACAGACGAATTACCAATCTCTATAGGAGAACACAACATGTCTATGCCATTATTATATTGCAGTCAAACGCCAGTTAACATATTAGGACGTGACTTAATGATGAAACTTAACATGACGATATCTTTTACTAACAAAGGAATAGTGTGTTCCACTCCTGGGATCCATTATATGAATGTGAGAGAGTTTATATTCGCCTTTACAGGCCGGAGAGCATAACGAGGGGTCCTTTTTGTTTTTTTAAAAAAGCTTTTCTCTATTAAGCACTTGGTGAGCAAACAGCAAAGGTTATACAACAGCAATGTCATGTATCCTGAGATATAAATTATCATAACACACATAAAACGTCCCCAAACGACAAGCATACATTGAGGACTCCAGATGAAGGTTCAGGGCTCCGCCCTCTTTGCCAAGTACCCTCGAAAGTCCTGCCAGATGTCTTTGGGACGGCTGCTGCTTGGGACCAACGATACATACAGTTCTCATTATTATTAGCCCATATTCCATCATTCAGCCAGTTCAACAAAACTGGAGGTTCCTTCCAGGTCAAACGCATCAAGATACCCCTTCTAGTCAGCAAGAGTGCCAAGTTAAGAAATCGCTGCTGCACCATGGGCATTCTGCCAACGTATCCCAATAAGCACTCTCCCGCTGTGAGATGGAGCTGTCGGGCCAAAATGTCTTCAAGAGCCTGGAAAATCGCCGACCAGTACCCATCCAGTTTGGGGAAATCCCACAACATATGTAGCAAAGAGCACAGCACCTGGGGCAAACCTTGGCTATATCAGGTCTAAACAAGGTAAGCCTAGCTGGAGTGTAGTGCAGTCTGTTCAGCACCTTGAAATGTATGAGGCGGTATTTCGAATTCAGTGAGACACCCTTTGTCATTCAGCATATGTGCTTCCACTGCAAATCTGTGAATTCAGTTCCCAGATTGTCCCCCCACCTTGCTATAACATTAGGCCCCCTCCCGGTGTCTGCAGATTGTGCTAGTTTGTAAAGTGTAGATATACTCTTCCTGCCAGTCGCGTCAGAAAGATTGTATGACAAACAAACATGGGGAGTTGTGCCTTGATAGCCGCTCTGATCCCAAAATAATCCAACAATTGTAAGGGGGTGTCCCCAAAATGTGTCTTGACATCATCCCAGGTGATTAATCAGTCGTTCACATATAGATCCCCTAGTGTTTGAATGTGGCCCCAGCTCCAAACCGCCTCCACATCTCTATCTGTGGTGGGTGCCACTGCCTTCATTCCCCAAAGGGGGAGACATTTATCATGTGGAGCAGAGATATTCAATCTCTTATTCAATTTACCCCAGGCCAGCCGGGTCACCCTCAACAGATCCAGCGGGTGAGAGCCTCTGTATGCCTTGCCAGCAATTAGCAATAACATGGGTGCAGTGCCCACCTGTAACCTTTCAAATCGAACATGCGGAGCATCTGTTTGCTCGGCCGCCCAGAAAGTCACATAATGTATCTGCACCATCATGTAATACAGCTCATAATTGGGGGCAGCAAGTCCCCCCACTTCATACGGGCGGGCCAGGTGTTCCCACCACATTCAGACCTGTCCACCCGCCCAAAGAAAAGAGTAATGCGCCCCAGTGAGGTCAGTGAAGAATGCACGGCCGGGCCACATAGGTATGTTATGGAAAAGTATAAGAGCGTAGGCAACATAACTATGTTTATCAAAGACAATCTCCCGACAAGCGACAGCGGTATATGACCCCATCTCTGAAGCTTGGCCTTCAACTGGGTGAGGTAGGCCCCATAGTACAAACTAAACGTTATTGAGTATGACCTGGCAACATGGATCTCTAAATAGCAGATACTGTGTGGGGTCCAAGCGTATCCAGTGGTGATGCGTGGCATCCATCAGAGGAAAAATCTCAGATTTATTCTGATTGAGGTGGAGACCAGAGTATTTGACAAATTCCACCACCGCTCCCACAACCTTTGCCAGATTTGCCTGAATGAACAAAAGGATATCGTCTGCATATAGGGACACAACCTCAAAGCTCCCCCCCCCCTAATCGCCCATCGCATTCCCGCCCCTCTGATTTTGTCACAGATCCTATCGCTAGAGGCTCAATTATTAGAGCAAACATTAAGGGCGACATAGGGCACCCTTGTCTAGTACCACCATCTAGCCACAATGCCGGGGATAGCCTCCCATTCACCCGCACACAGGCGTACGGTTGCTCATACAACAACCAAACCCATGAGATAAAATGTGGTCCAAAACCATAGGTAGCCAAGACCAGGAAAAGAAACGGCCAAGAGACCGTATCAAAGGCCTTCTGCATATCCAAAGAGACCGCTACTGCCTGCGAATTGGATGGAACCTGCACCAACACATTGTAGAGCTTCCGAATATTGAACACCTGTGGATTGACCTGGTATTAAGCCCGACTGGTCTGGATGCACCATGTGGAACATCAGGGGGTTTAATCTGGTTGCAAGAACTTTAGCATATATCTTGGTATCAATGTTTATAAGTGACCGAGGTCTATAAGACCCCCATTCATTCGCTGCTTTAACACTGCTTCACGTAAAGACTCTGGCACCACCCCCCGCGAGAGCACTTCCTCCCAGACTATGTTATTGTTATGTTATTTTGCATTTATATAGCACCTTATATACCATTGGTATGGTCTGAAGGCGCTGGTAGGTTGAACACCCTCGGGAACCGAAGTTCGGGTCAGTAGAGAGAGTAGAGAGGGTCCAAAGGTGCGTGTGCGCACCAGGTATGTGTGCAGCTGGTGCGGAGTTCGTGTAGTAGCTGCTTCTTAGCGGTAGGTGTGGTGGTTGAGAGATCAGGAGTATGTGTTCGCTCTGGCAGGATTTATTCAGACCGAGTGTGGCTGCGTTAGGCCTGAGGAGAATGCCTAGCTGGGGGTGTGAAACCAGCAGTGTTTACTTAGAGTGATGGGGAGTGAGCGGGAGATGTTAATATGAGAACAGTTATACCGAATGGTGTCATAGTATCTCTGTGTTCTAGTTGAGTGGTGGTGTAAAGAAGAGAGTAAGCGTGGGGTGTGGTATGATATATGCTCTTTCAAATGTTCCCTGCATTCCAAAGCATATTATGTATGACACGCAATTCTATGCGATCAAGTCCGTTATATGCACTTTTATTCATTTCAGGCGTTCAAGATTGCCCTACACACTCCTGTCTGCTCGACGCACTTACGCACTCTAGTCCACCTTGCGTCTCTAGTCTATCCCTCGTTCTCCAGTGTGCCCCACGCATGCACTCCTGTCTTCCTGGCGCATGCACTCCTGTCTTCCTGGCGCATGCACTCTGCCGCTCCCCACACTCTGCCGCTCTTACACGCTCATTCGCTCTTACACGCTCATCTGGTCTAAACGTTCATCCGGTCTATACGTTCGTCCGTTCAGTATAGTCATCAGTTCTACGCCCTCCTGTGTTCTATTCGATTCTCTGTATTTATGTACTCATCAACTCTACACGTACTGATCAACTACACGCTCGTCCGCTCTACACACCCAACCACTCTACACACTCATCGGCTTTAGTATGTTCATCTATTTTATACACTCATCGGATCTCCATACTCATTTGATCTATCTAGTCGTCTGTTCTTCCACTCATGCACTCTTCCACTTAGTGCATTCATCTGTTCTATACGCTTCATCCATTCTAACTATTTCATCCATGTCATTCACTACGTTCCCTCCTTATTCATTATGTCCATTTCATCAGTTTAGATCTCCTTATTTTCTCAATGATTTATTCATATTATCCACTTCACTGTTTTGATCTACATTTCTCGTTTAGTTCTGTTTGTCTTTCTGGTTTACATTTAAGTTTATTAGCTGTCAATTTCTCGCATCAGGTAGTTTGTTGGGTCGGTGTCATTGTGATGCTGTTAGTTTGGAAAACCGGTTGGTTTTAGGGGAAGAGCCAGGTTTTCAGTAGTTTACTGAAGGACGCTAAATCCTCAGTTAGGTGGATGTGGGGTGGGAGCGAGTTCCACAGGGTTGGGGCCAGGGCTGAGAATGATGATCCGCCTAACCTGACTGAGTTTGTCTTAGGAATTACTAGGAGGCTGGCTGAGCTTGATCTTAGGGTGCGAGTGGGATGATAAGGTATTAGCTTGTCTTGAAGATATTGAGGTCCAGTTTTATGCAGTGCTCGATGGGAGGCGCATAAGGTTTTGAAAGCCACCCTACGGGCTACAGGAAGCCAGTGCAGTCTCTTAAGGGCTCGGGAGACGTGATCTCTTGGACCGAGCGCAAGTAGCATTTTGGCCGCCGCATTTTGTGCCCTTTGGAGTTTATTCAGTTGGTAGGCATGGATTCCGAGGTATAGGGGGTTTGCGTAGTCCAGTCTTGATATAACGATTGATTGGACCGCGGAGAGTCTGTTGGGAAATGAGATATGGAAAGATGCGCCTAAGGGTTTTAAGGTGGTAGTGGCAGGACTTTGAGACATTGTTGACTTGGCGCGAGAGTGTTAGTTCAGAGTCCAGGGTGCATCCAAGATTTTTCACTGAGTTGGAGGGTGTCGGTGAGTTGCCCATGGTGGGTGACCAGGGTAGTGGGTGCGGAAGAAGATCGGAGTTGCCGCAAACCATGATTTCCGTTTTGGAGGGGTTTAACAAGAGGTGGCTTTGGGTCATCCAGAGTTCTATGTTAAGGAGGCAGGATGCCAGGTCAGGTCGGGAGTTGGGTTTCGAGTTCAGGAGTTTTAGAATGAGTTGAGTGTCGTCGGCGTAGTTGTAACACAGGATGTTGTGTGAACTAATTATTGGTGGGAGGGTGATCAGGTAGAGATTGAAAAGCAGGGCGGATAGACATGCTCCTTGTGGGACTCCCGTGTCAACTGGTCGGGCTTGGGAGGTAAAGGTGGAGAGTGTCGTTATTTGGTGCCTGTCTTTGAGGAATGAAGCTATCCATTTAAGAGCGGTTCCACGAATTCCAAGGGAGTGGAGGCGGTCTAGGAGGATTGAGTGATTGATCGTGTCAAAGGCGGCCGATAGGTCGAGAAGGATTAGTTCGGCGTATCCCGCGGAGACTGCTGTCATTTTAAGGTCATCCCAGATCGAGGTTAGGGTGGTTTCAGTTCCGTGACGTGATCTGAAACCTGATTGGGCGGGGTCTAGGAGATTGTTAGCTTCGACAAAGGCATTTAGTTGAGAGTAGGCCGTCGGTCAATGAGTTTGGCAAGGAATCTGGTGTTTGAGATGGGGCTGTAGTTTTTGGGCTCGAGAGGGTCGAGCAAAGGTTTTTTAATTAGAGGATTGACGTGCACCATTTTGAATGCGTCGGGAAAGATACCAGAAGAAAGGGAGGCATTTATGATAGATCTTGTGTGTTCTCCTGTGCAGGTGGAAGCAAAAATGCCTTTAAGGGTTGTGGCCGGGCAAGGGTCCACTGGTGATCCAGATGGTTTGCGGGCAGATAGAAGTTTGAGAAATTGTTCTGGTGATATTGGACTAAAGGATTCGAACGTTGGTTGCGTAGAGGTCGCAGCTGCTGGGCTGGCCGGTACGGGCAGAGGATTGCCTGGTGGATGTGAGAGAGCCAGTTTGGTGGTTAGAGTTTTTGTCCTTTCGATAGCCGTGGTGTAAAAGTGGAGGGAGAGAGAGTCGCACAGTGATTGTGACGTGGTCGGGACGGTTGTGATACAAGCCGGATTGGTGAATTCGGAGATGATTTTGTGGAGTTCTTTGCTTGGGTTTTTGCAGTTTAGGATTTGGGTGTTGTAGTGGGCTTTTTTTGATTTCCGGATTTCCGCCTTGTACCGATACAGGTGTCGGGCCAAGGTGGTCCTGCTCCCGTGGGTTTTGTCTTTCTGCCATTTGCGTTCTAGGTATTTGTATTGTCGTTTAGTGGTCTTCGACTCAGGAGTGAACCATTTGGGGGAAAAGGCCACGGCGGGTTGATGGTTTGCACAGGGGGGTGAGCCGCATCAGGGATGCGTTGAGCCATGAATCAAAGGCCTCAGGGGTTAGTTGGTTGTTGAGTCGGCAGGCAGGTGGTGGAGACTGGAGGAGTGCCTCGGCTAGGTCCGGGGTGATTATTAGTTTTTTCCAGCATTTGCGTAGATTCAGAGGTTCAGATACGAGTACGGGAAAGGGGTCGGGTGAGCGGATGGCGAACGAGAGAATGAAGTGATCGGACCAGATGATACGGGTGGGGGGCTTTAAATGAATCAGGGTGTTGGAGCTAAAGATGGCATCAAGAGTGTGTCCTAGCAAAAGATGAGGAGCCAACATGTCACCGAATTCGGCGCAAACGCCATCAGACCCCGGCGCCTTACCCTTATGAAGGCCCATAATAGCCGTTTTGATCTCCTCAACTGATACTAGAACCCCCATGCCTTGCTGACCTCCCCGGACAAAAGCATAGTTGGTATCCCTCCTAGATAGTACTCAGTCTCACTAACAGTAGCGGTACCCTTCGGCTGATGTAGCACAGAGTAAAACTGGTAGAGCACCTCATTGATGTCTGCATCTGTATGTGCAACAGTCTCGTCATGTCTCTTAATAAACGGGATATGTGCGGATCCCGTCTCCGACCTAATTGCATGCGCCAGCATCTGCCTCACCATATCGTCTCCCTGCTACCGGTGCTGTAACTCCCTCCTTCCAGTATCACGAAACGTATCAAGCTCAGTTTTTATATCCAGCTGTAGCGCTGGGAGGGGGTCTGGGCATATTGCTGCTGTAGTGCCGAAGGTTTGGATTCACGAACATCCAGTTCGTCCCTAATGCTCTTGAGGTCCCCGAATTCAGTTGACATAGCTATTCCTCAGGTGTACGCCTTGTGAAGGCCTGCCAAAGAGTCGCGGCCGATGACACTGATCCCACATTAATATCAAAATAGGAGGAAATGTGTTCCTGCAGGTTCACAGAGAACGCTAAACCAGCCTAAAACACCATGGTGCACGCATGCCCCCTTGTTGCATAACTGTATAGCTAGCAAAATAGGGGCGTGATCCGACAAAGAACTCAGGAGTACAGTACACCTCATAATCCCATTAAGTAGTGGGCTAGATACCAACCATGCATATATGCATGAGTGCATGTCATGCACTGACAAATAGAACGTATATGCCCGTTTCTCAGTATTTCGCGACTGCCAAACATCCAGTAGGTCCATATTGGACATATTCACGCGGATAGCCTGTGTTGCCTTAGTTAGTGCTCTGGGCGTGACCGAGGTTCGATCCAGCATCATGCACAGAATAGTGTTAAGGCCCCCTCACATATTAACGAAATCAGGGAAATTCACATTGGGTCTGTACATATTGACCAGTAAAATCTCACGACGACAGAGGATACTGTGCACCAGCGCGTATCCCCTACCCTCATCCGCTCTAGTAGCCAAGTGTGTAAATTGCAGCTAATGGTGCATATGTGTCAAAACCCCTCTGGCATTCGATGAGTATGATGTATAGAATTTGTGGGCACCCCATCCCTTCCCAAATCCCTCAGCTTGTCAACTCAGTATGTGAGTTTCTTGCAAGAGCAACATTCCAGCACCTTTCCTATTAGTGTAAGCAATTATCTTGCAGCCTTTAACTGGATTCCCCAGCCCTCGAACATTCCAACGAGGGGGGTGATGGTGTCACTTAATTCACCTGACTGCGCCATCGTGGCAGACTTGCATCTTTACAAGCCAAACTCGTACTCGACGGCTCAGGCCTGCCGTACCTCATCCTCACCAAGTGCGGCTTAACATTTTCTCCCCAACCTTTGAACCAACTTCAAGCAGTGGGCGAAGTGAGCGGGAGCAGTCGGGAGCGGTGCTCCTCTACTTTTTTAAATTACGTTTTACAGCTCCTATACTTTTATTTTAAAAAAGAAACCGTTCTGGAATGGTTTCATTTTAAAATAAAAGTGTAGGAAGACGTTGCTGCTGGCACTTTCAGTGCACTGCAGTGAACGTTCCCTTAAACAGCAGGTGCTAGTGTCTGGTGGTTTGTATTGTGTGTGGGAGAGGGCGTGGCAATAGGGTTTGTGGGGAGTGGGTACAGGCCAGCAGGGAACATAGTTCCACTACTTCTTTTCAAACACTTCGACCCCTGACTTCAAGTCCTACCTGCCCTCAGAGCCACCCACATATCGGCAGTGCTATTCCCCCCACCCAAAAACAATACCGAACCCAACATATGCACTCGCAACGGGGGCAACCATTACTGTGCAGAGTGGGCCTCATGTGTTATGCCCCAAAGCTGTGGTTCAAGGATTGAAACTGCACACACAAGCACACATCAGCATGAATTGCCATTACCTCATAGCCTGAAAGCATCACACATTTTTAAACACTACCGTTTAAACATTTGGGGAGCCACTGGCGCGTGGGGTTGGTAGTGGAATATGCACCTCAATGAAGGATACAGCCTCATCTGGAATCGTGAAATAGTGGGCCCTGTTGTTGAACTGAATCTTTAGCATTGCTGGGAACAACATTGCATATGGCACATTTCTCTCTCTCAACAATCTCTTCACACCCATGAAGGTGCGTTGTTCCTGCTGCACAGCAATCTCAAAATCAGGGTCAATATGAACAGTATTAGAGCTGAGCCCGAGTTCTTTTTTTTATCCCTGGCTGTGTGCACTATACGGTCTCTGTAGTTCATGATTCGCGCTCTAATTGGCCTGGGTAGTCTCCTGGTTTAGACTTAGCAGCAAGTGCCCTATGAGCCCGCTCCACCGTGAAATACAGCAACCAACCAGGATTGTCCTCTTCAGGCACCCCAATGATACAGATGTTATTGCGGCGGGACCTGGATTCCAGCCCCTCGAACTTTGCTTTCATCTGCTTCATGTCCCTGGTCAAGGCAGAGATTGCCGTTTGCAAACTCGCAACAGTATCCTCCATTGTACTTCGCCTCTGTGATGCGCTGCGTCTCCCTCTCCAGCTGTGCATGGATGGAAGATACATTGGTAGTTATGTCATCCAGTTTTACATTCACAGACGTGAAACCCTGCTGCAACATCTCCAACATACACTGCAGATCCGTGGGCGCGCCACTAGTACAACCTGGCTAGTGTCCTCAGCAGCGTCAGATGGGCGCAGGGCAGGTTTTGTAAATTGGTACATACCGCCCCTTTTCTTGGCACCAGCACCTTTAGTTGTGCCGACAAGGAGTGCAACCGGATACAATGGGTGGATAAGGTGAGCCCAGCAGTGCGGTATAACCCACCTCACCAGCCCAGGGGGCACCCACCGTGCACGACTCCAACTCCTCGGCTGTAGGAAGACAGGCCACCTGCACCCAGCCCAGGCAGTAGATGAAACCTCAAAACGTATGCAGCACCTGCAGTGCGGATTGCATGGTCGGCTTGGATATGGCCTCTGAATGGACCCCTAGCAGGCATGGACCCGGCTAGCTGCAGGCCACAAAGCAGTCAGTGCCTGGGCCACTCAACCTTATATCCAGCAAGCCTCGGAATACCAAAGAACAACCCAGGACCAGAGCCTGCCAACTCACAGCAATGCTGAGAAGGGACCCAGGCCCAGTTCAACCTATCTGAGGACCACCAAGGATGACCATGGCTCCTGCCTGCATCCCTCAAATGTTCCAGGCGGCTGCTTAATGTGGAGCAAGGGGCAATCAACATCCGGAGTGAGAGCCTCCATGCACTGCAGCCCGATGACCCTCTCCGGTGGTCGGCAAGCATGAGTCCCTTTGCTATTCCAGGCAGCCCAGGCCAGCACAGTGATCCAGCTCCGGTTCTCATATTAGCCAAGGTTGCAGGCACTCTCACGCTGCAGGTCTGCTCTGCTGTGCGGACAAATTATATATGGTGTGCCAATCAGCTCTCCCTCCGCTGCAGCGCCAGCCCTGTGGGTGTCTCACCAATCAGCCCTCACACCCGCGGAGCTCTCGGCTGACTCAGCTAACGGGAGGTCCCAGCTTATAGCAGTCTGCCCGACGGCAAGCACCGGACTCCGACAATACTCGCTCAGCAGGCTCCCAATTAAGAGCATTTGTCCTTCCAAACGGGGAGCGCAGCAGATAGGGGGTCGACCCCACGTCACCGGGCCCCGCCGCTGCCAGCCACAGGCCACAAATGTCACCCTCTGTATCTCGGCTCCTCCAACACTGCCATGATCCGCAGTCTGATCGGATCATGCCTGCCGTCTTCCAGCATACAGGAGTCACACAAACAGATGTATCTGTGTCACTGGACCAGTGCAAGGATGATTGTGGGTCCTCCACCGCGTGGCGTTCATGAGCAAGTCTCCATCTTGGCTCGGTGTTCAACAGTGCCCCCCACAAGGGGCCCCTTTGGACCCAGAAGTATTTTTGTATGGAGTGACTGTTTTATTATCGTGGTTGCCCAGATTCATAGGTAAACTATTAAGAATACCTGATGTGTTTTTGTTCAAAACCCGAAATCCCTATGGATGATGAAGGGCAGATGATCCCCTTGGAGTTAGAAGCAGCACTGGTTAGAGAGGAAAGGGTGGTTCTTCGTGGGACAGATGATGAGGGAAGAGGATGGAGAACAGTGATAGCACTCAGTGAAGGTTATAGGCTGACCGTATTGACAGACGGGAAATTGTTTAAGGATGAGTACTCAGATGATGAACTAGTTATTTTCATAAGTCGCACTTATTGGATAATAGTAGAGAACAGAGAAATACCGCAGAGAATGGCGTTGGTAAAAAAGGAGACGTCATTTTTCCATGGAAGATTTAGAGAAAGTGCCAAAGATTTTATGAACTACAAGTCCATATGACCTGAGTCTATTAAAAGGAGTAGGAGCAGTTAAAATCAAGCTTAAACCAGGAGCATTGTTGCCACGTGCAAAGCAATACCTCATGTCCAGAGAGGTGCATGAAGGTAAATTCAAGACCATTTCTGCTTTGAATATTGGTACCATCCGCTTCTACATGTAACACGGCTGTGTACCAGTTGAGAAAACCGACAGGGGGGTTGTGGAGATTTATTCAGGACCTTAATCCTCTAAACAATATAGTCGAAGCTGAGTTTCTTTTAGTTCCAAATCCTGTAACAATATTGTGTAACATCCCATCTAAGGCCAAATATTTTACAGTCCATTAAAGAAGGCGTTCTTTTCAATTCCCCTCCATGAAGACTCACCGGATTTGATTTGACTTCCTTTTCGTATAGCACGATCAGCCTGAAACATAGTCAATTACCCCAGGTGTGCTCTGAGTCCCCTTCAATCTTTAGTAGAGTCTTCCAGATGGACTTAGGAAATGTTCAGCTCGAAAGTGCAATAGTGGATGACATTTTAGTGTTCTATGAGAAAAAAGAAAGATGTAGAGAAGATGCAATTAAACTCGTGACTATCCTCTCAGAGAAAGGATATAAAGTGGAAAAAGAGAAGTTACAATACTGTAATAGAGAGGTCTTGTGTATATACGACAGTTGATTTCTCATGAAGAGAGGAAGGTGACGCCTGAAAGAGTAGAAGCAATTATGAAGACCTCAGGGCCTAAAACAGTGAGGGAAATTCAACAATTTTTAGGCCTATGTAACTATTGAAGGGCCTGGGTTTTCGATTAAAGTACTTATGTTTGATCACTTTTAAAAGGGCTTTAAGAAGCACAGGTGGGCAAGAGTAAAATAATATGGACAGATGAAATGACTGTAGGATTTGAAGATTTAAAAAAAAAGGTGATCAGTAAAGCACCTGTGTTGGGAATTCCAGATTATCATGAAGAATTGTATTTATTTTCTCATTCAAATGGAGAAGTCATGGCTGCAGTCCTTACACAAAAGACATTAGGACATGGGCACAAACCATTAGCCTATTATAGTGGAATTTTAGATCCAGTTATGAAAGTGCATTATCCTTGTGAGCAGACTTTAGCTACTGTTGCATTCGCGATTGAAAAAACGTCAAGTATAATAATGGGGTATTCAGTAACCTTATTTGTTGAACATGCATTATTTGCAATTTTAGAGAAGCCCAAAAGTACATTGACCACACAGAGAACATCAGGATACGAGGTAATAATATTGAATCCTGCGATTATAATTGTCAGATGTAAGACAGTGAACCCAGCTAAGTTCATAGCTGAACCAGTAGGAGAGGATGATTATGTACATGATTGCATAATGTATAAGGAGAATTATAATGACATTCCACAAGCTAGAGAAAATGCCCTCGGGAGGGGGGTGGGGGGGTTGATTTTATTGATGGTTCTTACAAAATTGATCAAACGACTGGCAAAAGGCATACTGGATCAGCAGTAGTAAAGCTGAACCGAGAGGGTGAATTTGAAGTAGTGACAAGCGCGAGATTGCCTTCGCATTGCTCAGCACAGGCTGCAGAATTAATAGCGCTTACCGCCGTGCTTCAGAGATTCAGATATGAGGCAGTGACAGTGTACTCTGACTCAGTCTATGTGGCATCAACCGTACATGCAGGACTGTCATGCTGGAAAAGGAGGTGCTCCCTCTGCGCAGATGGCACTCCAGTGCAACATGCAGCCCTATTGGATCAACTTATTGAAGTATTACCACTCCCATTGACTCTAGCAGTCGTAGAATGTTCACTGCATTCTAAAGGACAGATTTAATTTCTCGCTGAAACGAAGCCGCAGATTCAGAAGTCAAAAAGGCAGCCTGTTTCTCGACCATTTCTGTTTTGAAATAGAAAGTGTTAAACAAAGGACAGGACGATGCATGTTGGTAAATGAGGGCTTTAACATGCTGTCTGATGTCCAGTTAATTGAGATGCAAGGGCGAGCTCCACAAGAAGAGAAGGAATTATGGAAGAAGTGGGGGTGTTCTCTATCCCCCACTGAGGCAATTTGGAGACAAGATAGTCCTGGAAAGCCAGTTATGCCTCTAGCATAATTAAGAGTAGCGCTGGAGCAGCTACACTACCCCACACATGAGACTCAAGAGCATCTTGCTGCTACAATAGCAGCGGAGTGTTTTTCGCCAAACCTGTTAGAGCATGTGGCACAATTTATTGTAAATTGCATAGTGTGCCAAAAATGTACTGCAGGGCACACTTTGCGAACAGTGAGAGGAGCAATTCCTAAACCCAACGGCCCATTTTAGCATCTACATTATAGACTATGTAGATATGCTGCAGACATGCAACAGTTACAGATATATGCTGGTCTTGGTATTTCTTTTTTTAGATGGATCGAGGCAGTTCCATACACACACCTTGATGCCACGTGTGCTGCCAAGTTCCTTGTGCGTGAAGTGTTCCCAAGATGGGGTGTGTGTGAGGTTTTGCGGTCTGACATTGGACAGAATTTTGTAAATGAGTTGTAAATGAGTTGTTCGAGCAAATAGTTCTTTATTAGGCATTAAGCATACGTTTTCTTCTGTTTATCACCCACAGGCAAATGGTGTTTGTTAACGATTAAAGAGATTATTGAGGGAAAGGATTGCAAAGTTTAAGATGACTCTAAAGAATGTTGGAGGAGCAAGGGGGGATATCCAGTGGCCATCCTTGGAGCATATAGGGTAAGGGTTTGGTTGGTGACTGGATGCCACATGAGAACCCCCCCCCCCCCTTGCTCCTCCAACTAGGTTAAAAACTGATGCCCATAGTGGATCGAAGACATTAGGTGACAAGATGCATGATTGCCTAACAACAATGACTGCAAGTGTTTATTTCATGTCTCAACAGGTCAAGAATCGAAGGGAGGGGTCAAAGAGAAGCAACCCATTGAAGCAGAGGATTTGTTGAAACAACCCAGTTTATACCCAGGAGACCCGGGGTTGGTACAAATGTTTGTATGCCCTTGGAGCAGTCCCCACTTTGAAGGTCCATACAAGATGGGAGAAGTCACACCCACAGCAGCCAAGCTAAAAGGATGAAGAGCCTGACTTCACTTGCATAACATTAAGCCATATTCAGGGAGAAACCCCCAGCCCTTCTTGCACCTAACCACAGTGAAGCGAGAGAAGTTCTGCATGTGCAGACTAATTCTATGGCTAAGAGTAAAGATCAGTGAAGAACACAGCAGCATCCAAGAGTAAAGTCTAATATCTTTTAACAGTTTGACAAGGAGTAAACAGACTTGCAGTTATCCTGGAACTTTTTAGCTATGCTCAAGAGACAATGCATTGAAGTACCGGAGCTGAAAGAAGAAAAGCACACTTCCTCTTTGTTACCTATTGCAATAATCTTACACAGGATATAAGAGGCTCCTAGCCATCAAGAAAATCGATACGTTTCAATGGAAGAATAATTGCGGTGTCATTCTGCATTATGATTTGTGTTTTCCTCCTGATTATTATGACATTTAGACAAGTTATAAGAAACAATACAGATATGGTGAATGGCAATGAAACATTTACTGTTGCCCCTGATGAAATCACAAATAGCATCTTTTATAATCTTAATAGGCATTTCTTTGGATTTAAAAGGGATGTTGGGTGAAATCGTGAAGGTATAAATACGTATCTTGACAATTCGGCTCATGTAAAGAATAACCTATGGCGTGAAAAAGGTGGGAAGGAGGACATCTAATGAAAGCTATGTGTGTTCCCTTATACCCTATGCTTTGGAACCTCTAAAATATTCAATGCAACAGAAGTATTAGTGAAGAAGGCACATTGCCTGACACACCTTGCACTTTGCCTAACCAGAGAACAGTTTCATGGCAGAACAGCATCCATAGTGTGGGTTAATAAAGTGACATCTCAGAGAGAGGACAACTAGGTACAAGATATAAAGTCAAGAGAGAATCCCAGACAATGCATCAAATTATAAAGTAAGAACAGCCTGGAATAAATGGAGCAGAAAACAAGATGCTACAATGCAAATATAAAAATGGAAAGGAAATACAACAATGCAAAAACCAATGGCTTAAGATTGCAAGATTGTTGACATGGGTTGACAATGAGGGAGGGCCATTGCAGATACTACCCCTGAAGAATGCGTCTTTATGCTTTAGAAATAATGGCACAGTGAAAGTTGGAGAGAACCGCAAGTGTGGCTGGGTTTTCGATGTACCAGGCATGAAGGAAGGAACAGCAGTTCTGATGGAACACTATTGGGCCTGTGGATCAAGAGCATATATAAAGTTGCCACCAAAAGGGGGAGGAGTTGGGTCATTGGTGCTGATAAACATACCAGCCTTATTAGTACCACAAAGTGACCTTCATATTACAGACTTCCCAAAAATGTACACACATCTGAGGATGAAAACATTGTTTTATCGAAGCAGACAGAGGAGAGATAATCACTTCTCAGCAAAATCAAAAGAAGCCTTTTATGACACACCAGATGAGCATAAGTTGTTCAGCCGAACAACAGTGATATTTACAGCTATATTTCTGCCAGGAATTTTGACTGCAGTAAACACCAAGTGGCTGCAAATCACCAGATGGGAGCTGCTGCAAACGATCAATGCAACAATAAAATAACTTAATGCGATGAAAGAAGAGTTGAGGGCAATAAGGGATACTGCCCTCCAGAGCAGGTATGTCCTGAACTTAATTACAGCAATGGAAGGAGGTGCGTGCACCAAGTTCGGGCCTTCTTGCTGTACATTTACATCTGCCCATTGACCGGGCCAATAACGATGTTGTCAATCCGGCATATGAAGATGGAAGATGAAGTTGACAAGACCGAAGAGGACGGCGTGTTTTCGTCTCTGTTTTCAGGGATTCCAACTGGTTGGCAAATGCCTTCAAGTTACTTGGAGCAGTACTAGTGTTGGTATTGCTAGGATTTTCTTTCATAAGGATCTTTGTGGGACAATGCCAGAAGACAGCCAAGAAAGCTAATGGGATGAAGATCATGATTGACATAGACGCTGGAACTGGTGAGCAGATGCAAAATGAGGAAAATACTCATGAGAATATAAAGAAAAGTACTCTTGCACCTCCAGGAACAAAGTTATACTATCCCAAGGAACACAAAAAATATGTAGGACAGTGGGTATTCTGTCCTCCATCAGGAGATTGCTGCCACATGACCTGGAGTGTGAATGAACATATAAAGAATGCAGGTCAACTGAGGGGAATGTCAAAGATATGGGTCCCAAAGAAACGAAAGTATGAAGAGATGATAATGGAGAATAAAGAAAGGAATGTGGTTGAGGACTCAACCATAGGGGGGAATGTAGAGGAGCAGGTGGACATATTTTCCCTAACTACCGCCCCCTTACTGCTGTCATACTGGAACAGCAGGAGACAGGACCCTTTGTGAGACTCCATGTATTATGTCTATACCTCATTGAGTGTATGAGAGATGATATGCACTCAGACAACCGTATCAAATGTACCCTTGCATTAAAAGTGTGGAAGAATGCTGTATGGAAGGATGTCAGCACACACCATTGGACATCATGCAGCGCTGAGTGAAATCTGACAAGGGCAGAATGATGTCATGGAGAAGATATACAAAGCCATGCTGAAACAATATGAAACTACTTGAGTGATGATGCAACTGAAGCGATAAGAGAAACCTGTACGAAACAATAAAGTAATCATGAATGCAAAAGAAGACAAAGTAACTTGCTGACCAATACCTGTAAATTCACAATAACGCAAGGAAGAAAAGATACATAGAAGCTTGCTATAGAGGAATATATAACGTGGCAAGGACGGCCATAGTTGGAAAATGGATGCAGACTTGTGTAAATATTCAATTCACCTACCTCAAAAGTCGATCAGGTTTGTAGAGTTGAGAGACACTGGAAGAACAGCTTTGTGTGCAAAACAAAGAGGAGTCAATGTTAGCTTGGGATGAAGGATGCTATTTTTAAGGAATAGCTGCAAATTAAGAAGGGAGGCAGATGGATAGGCCATGGATGGGACAAGAGGAGCATTAACACCCAATATAATTAAATCAAATAGCCATAAATAAGAGGCTGAAATTGACAAATATGTGGTCTCTTCACATGTGACTCAGAAGTTGAAAACAAGGGCTATTCATTACACCTCGGATGAAGATAGTGATGTGCTTTCACTCCCATGAATGTCTTAGAACAGAGAACAGGCTACAGGGTCAACTGCAGACAGGAAACTTTGGCTCATGTTCAATCTGATGAGAGATGATGGACTAATTGGGAAAGTAGGGAGTAATCTGACATGATTCAAGCACCTGGGTTTCGGTTTCCTTACGTGCTGCTAGCTGAGCCGAAAGTCCAAGGTTGGGCAAAGATGCCAACCAATCAGTGGGTCTATGAGTTACTCACCGCTCCGTAAATAGGTCAGGAAGATAGATAGATGACCTGGGAGACGATAAGTACACAGGAATCGATATTCAGCCTCCAATTCCGGCTCCCCTGAGTACAAGACTCAGGCTTCCTCAAGAGAGGGGCTCTTCTTTACAACATACCTCTCTGCTGTTTCTATTGGAACAGGCAGAGATGTCAGTTGAATAAAAGAGCGGGGAGAACACACACCGCCAATACCAAAGCTACAAAGGAATACAAAGATATTAGACAGTGCTGAGAAAACAAGTAAGCAATCAAGCACAGTATGGGACAGGAAATAACTAGGCTGGGATTGGAGTGGAACTTTCCCCCGAATGGACCTACAAGTAAAGAAGTAAACCCTAATGAGTGAATTATAATCTAATGGATTCTTTCTATAGAGAGTTTTAGCCATAACAACAGACCTGAATTGTGGGACTCTCAAGGGTTAACGATTTCCAGAATTGGAGAAAACGACAGGAAAAAATAATAAACAGGGAAGTTAATACAAGGAAGTAAACCCGGGTGGCACGAGGGTCGCGCTAGAGCTGGGTTGGTGCAGGATCAGGAGAGTGTCAATATGCACTTTGAAAATAAGTTTGTTGAGTGTTGTAGTTCAATGAATGTCCCAAATCCAGTAGAGAGGAATACCAACAGAGCAGTAGGTAAATAAGGTACAATAGTCAAAGATGGCACTGGTAGAAATAGAAGAAAAACACAGTTGGTTACCTGAAACACACGCTTCCCAAACGAAGCTTGGAGCAACTGAAGAGTTCTGAGTAACTGCTGATGAATGAGTTGCAAAGACAGCAGAAGCAGGGAAGGACAATCCGAGTAACGTTCCGTGTCAAATACCAGAAGATCACGACAATGATAAGGGCGTAGAGAAGGCAGTCCTGGGGCAGTCCGGGTCGATACTGTAGCGGTCTAAGAAGTGCCAATGGAATAGGAGACGTAACAATCCAAAAGTTCGGGCAAGGGTCGGAACCAGGAGATCAAGTTGGGATTTCGTGACAAGATTTCACGAAGGAAAACGGACGTTACCACAAATAGTAAGAAACACTTGCACCTCCACAAAGGAGCCTGTGAATGGGACGTACGCCGCAAGGACGTTTTTCTCTGCCGAAGTATGACAGCATCCTCCCCCAAAGACACCGGCAACCTCCGGGCGGAATGAAAATCTTTCAAACGATCAGGGCAATGCAAGTTGGACAAAGGTTCCCAGGTACGATCCTCAGGCCCGAAACCCTTCCAATCCACCAGATAGAACACCGTACCCTTAGAGACTTTGCAGTCCAAAATGCGTGCGACCTCGTACTCCTCTTCGCCGTCCACCAAAATCGGTGAAGGACGCGTCGGTAGACGAGTAGACCAGACAAAGGGTTTGATCAGAGAGACGGGAAAAACCGGGTGAATGCGCCAATCACAACTTGACCGCTGCAGGGTTAATAACATCAGAAATGGTAAAGGGCCCCACAAATTTAGGCAGAAGAGAGCGTTTACCAGCAATCCATAAGTTACGGGATGACAACCACACCTTCATGCCAATCCGATAGACTGGTCCCGGCGAACGATGAACATCCGCGTACTTCTTTGCACGATCTTGAGCCCGAAGCAATTGACGGCGAACATCCCGATGAACTTGGTCCAGATCTCCTACGCAATCTCTTGCGGCCGGGTTGGTATCCGGCAACGTCGGATCAAGCGGGAGTGCCCTAGGGTGGCAACCATACAAGGCAAAGAAGGGAGACACCCCCGTGGACGTATGCATAGAATTATTGTATGCAAACTCGGCATAAGGCAATGAAGTGAACCATGACTGTTGAAACTGAAGACATAAGCAGCGTAGGAACTGTTCGATAGTAGCATTGGTTCTTTCAGTCTGCCCATCAGTCTGACGATGGTATGCCGAGGAATACCTATCCTCAATACCTAGAGAAGCCGTAAGAGTCTTCCAGAATCGTGAGGTAAATTGCTTCCCACGATCGGAAACAATGACAGATGGCAAGCCAAAGAAACAAAATACATTCGTCATGAACAATCTAGCCAGACCAGGAGCTGAGGGCAAACCCCGGAACAAGGAATGAACAAAGCAAATTTTGTGAAGTAGTCCACAATCACCCAAATGGTGTCATGTCCCTGGATGTCAGGCAAGTCAACAATGAAATCCATCAACACCATCTGCCAAGGCTTGTATGGGATTGGCAGGGCCTGTAACAAACCCACAGGTTTGGCTCTGGAGGTCTTACATTGGGTGCAAGCAGCACAGGTTATGATGTAATCCTTTACGTTGCGTGCCATGGAAGACCACCAAGTCCAACGGCGTAATGCCTCGAGGGTTTTCTGACTTCCTGGATGTGCTGCAACCAGAGAATCATGGGACCACTGGAGAGCCAAGGTCCGGGCCTGACTCGGTGGAACAAAGATGTGTCCTTGAATGAATGGCAAACCTTGAACTAGTTCCAGGTTGAAATCAGCAATTTTCGTTAGATGGGTTGAGACCCAATCAATGATGATTGAACGTAAGGACGGTTGAACGGAACATCCACAAACAACTTTGTTTGGTAGGAGAGGTAGTGCTTCATTTCGCTGGAACTGGTTCCCCGCATGGAAGCGGGAGAGAGTGTCGGCTGACACTTGGGCCTTGGCAGGACGGTAGGTGATAACAAACTGATATTGTGAAAAAAATAAGTGCCACCGCGCCTGCCTGGCAGTAAGACATTTCATTGATTTGAAAGCTAACAGGCTTCTATGATCCGAGTATACTGTTACTGGATGTTTTGCCCCCATGAGGTGATGTCTCCATTCCATAAAAGCGTCTCTGATGGCTAGGAGTTCACATTCCGTAATGGGATAATTCCTCTCGTAAGGTGTCAACTTGCGAGAGAAGTAGGCAACGGGATGTATATAGCCGGAAAGTTGACAATGTTGAGACAAGACAACACCAACTGCATAACCCGAGGCATCAGCCTCCACGAAAAAAACGGGAGATCAGGATCGGGATGTTTGAGGACAGGCGCAGAAGTGAAAGCAGCTTTTAACTGGTCAAAAGCCTTTTGGGTTTCAGATGACCAAACATATGGCACCTTGGCACTGGTCAGAGAGGTAAGAGGCGCAAAAATCTCCAAAAAGCCGTTGATAAAACGCCTATAAAAATTTGCGAAACCCTGAAATGATTGTAGTGATTTGATAGTTTTGGGCTCTGGCCATTCCAAAATGGCACTGATTTTAGATTGACTCATACAAACCCCACTGCTAGTGAGATCGTAACCCAAGAATTCCACCTCTGAGGCATGAAAGATGCATTTCTCGGCTTTTACGAATAAATTGTGGTCCCTCAGCCATTGGAGCACCGTTTTGACATGTAGTACATGGTCCATTTAGTTTTGCGAATAGATCAGAATATCATCCAGGTAAACTACCATGTACTGATCAAGGATGTCATGGAATATATCATTCATAAATGCCTGGAAGGTGGTTGGTGCGTTACAGAGCCCAAAGGGCATCACCAAGTACTCAAATAAACCGTAACATGTCTTGAAGACAGTTTTCCACTCATCCCCTCTTCTCATACGGATTAAATTGTAGGCCCCTCTGAGATCGAGTTTAGTGAATATTTTTGAGGAGCACAACTGATCAAGGAGAACAGAGATCAGGGGAAGGGGGTACTGTTTTTTTATGGTAGCTGCATTCAAGGCACGTTAGTCAATACAGGGACATAAATCCCCTTCTTTCTTTGGAACAAAAAAGAGCGGGGACGCAACTGGGGATTTTGAAGGACGAATAAACCCTATGGCAAGAGCCTTGTCTATGTACTCTTTGAGTACTGCATCTTCCTTGAGAGTGAGTGAATACACGCTTCCAGCAGGTATCTTTATCCCTGATATCAAGTCTATCGGACAATCATAGGCCCGATGTGGAGGTAGAGATTCTGCCATACCTTTGTCAAATACGTCCAAATATTCTGCATAATGAGAAGGAAACATGGACGCGAAGTTGTTTGATATTGCTCCAATATGCATGGTAGAGGATACCAGTGCCCTGGCAGGGCTATCCTGGCTGATTCCAGGCAAGGAAGTGCATTGACTATGGCAAACGTTGGAAGGAAACTGGATCTGATATGTCGACCAATCAATGACAGGATTGTGGAACTGCAGCCATGGAATACCCAGGATGACTTTGTAGGCCGAAGCTTTGATAATATCAAATGATATCATTTCTGTATGGCCTTCATCAGTGCTCATATGCAATGGAACCGTCTGATGTGTCACCTTTCCAGAGACAAGGATCGAACCGTCCACCGGATTAACAGTTTCAGGTATGGTTTTGCAAATAAGCGGTATGCCTGACATAGAGGCAAAGCATTGGTCAACATAGTTACCGGTTGCTCCCAAATCTATCACTGCCATTGCCTGAAACGAACGATCTTGGTTCAAAGAAAATGTAACAGGAAGGCGGACCAGCTGAACCGGATTCTGTATCTGAGAGTCGAAAGGTGTTCTTCCCGATGTAGGGACTCCATCTACTGTCGGCATTTGGCATTTCCCGCCTTTCTCTTAGGTTTTTTGGGACATTCGTGCAGCAGATGATCAGAGGCCCCGCAATACATGCAAAGATTGTGCGATCTGCGGTATTCTCTGTGAGCAGGCGTGAGTGGACCCCTAACCACACCAATCTGCATAGGTTCTGGTGCAGGAAGTGTCGAGGATGAAGCATCCGCAGGGGCTGAGGCGAATAGAGCAGGTTTCTTCTCTCCGCGCCTTTCAGCTTTACGGGCATCAATCTGAAGGACTAAATCAAGAATTTCCCCGAATGCTGTGGGAACCACTGGGACAGTTGAGAGAATGGCCTTTAATTCATCAGAGAGACCTTGATAGAAGACTGCAGTCTTCTTTTCTTCAGGCCAATCCATTTCCGCTGCCAGCTGATTAAAGCGAGCCAGATAAACCAATAGAGAATTGTTCCCTTGTCGATGCTTCAACAGTTCCAAGTCGGTAGCTTGAGTAGTATAACGTGTATCAAATACTTTACTCATCATACCTAAAAGGGCATCGCAATTGTAGAGAACATGACTATTTGATTCTAACAATGGATTTGCCCAGGCGGCAACGGTGCCACCCAAATGTGCCAAACAAAAGCCGCCTTAGTCGTGGAAGTAGAGAACGAAGCAGGACGACACAAGAAGTGCAACTTGCACTGATTAATGAAGATCCTGTATTGTTTAGGATTACCCAGGAAACGTTCCGGAGGAGCCAGAGGAAACTGGGTGGTAAGCATGATAGGATTTGATTCCTGTGCGGGAGCTGGAAAGCCGGACCCCGAAGCAGTAGCAACAGTGCCTGAGGCTGGGGTAGTTACCAAGGCATGGATAGCATCCATACGTTGACGCAATGCCTCTTGTGCATTGGTCAAGTCGGTTCGTAGATCTGCGACCATTTGCACTATCTGATTCAATGCATCACTGGTCTCCGTAGACATTATTAGGCTGCTAATTCTGTTACTCACCGCTACGTAAATAGGTCAGGAAGATAGATAGATGACCTTGGAGACGATATGTACACAGGAATCGATATTCAGCCTCCAATTCCAGCTCCCCTGAGTACAAGACTCAGGCTTCCTCAAGAGAGGGGCTCTTCTTTACAACGTACCTCTCTGCTGTTTCTATTGGAACAGGCAGAGATGTCAGTTGAATAAAAGAGCGAGGAGAACACACACCGCCAATACCAAAGCTGCAAAGGAATACAAAGATATTAGACAGTGCTGAGAAAACAAGTAAGCAATCAAGCACATTATGGGACAGGAAATACCAAGGCAGGGATTGTAGTGGAACTTTCCCCAGAATGGACCTACAAGTAAATAAGTAAACCCTAATGAGTGAATTATAATCTAATGGATTCTTTCTATAGAGAGTTTTAGCCAAAACTACAGACCTGGATTGTGGGACTCTCAAGGGTTAACGATTTCCAGGATTGGAGAAAATGACAGGAAAAAATAATAAACATGGAAGTTAGTACAGGGAAGTAAACCCGGGCGGCACGAGGGTCGCGCTAGAGCCGGGTTGGTGCAGGATCAGGAGAGCATCAATATGCACTTTGAAAATAAGTTTGTTGTAGTTCAATGAATGTCCCAAATCCAGTAGAGAGGAATACCAACAGAGCAGTAGGTAAATAAGGTACAATAGTCAAAGATGGCGCTGGTAGAAATAGAAGAAAAACACAGTTGGTTACCTGAAACACACACTTCCCAAACGAAGCTTGGAGCAACTGAAGAGTTCCGAGTAACTGCTGACGAATGGGTTGCAAAGACAGGAGGAGCAGGGAAGGACAATCTGAGTAACGTTCCGTGTCAAATACCAGAAGATCACGACAATGATAAGGGCGTAGAGAAGGCAGTCCAGGGGCAGTCAGGGTCGATACTGTAGCGGTCTAAGAAGTGCCAATGGAATAGGAGACGTAACAATCCAAAAGTTCGGGCAAGGGTCGGAACCAGGAGATCAAGTTGGGATTTTGTGACAAGATTTCACAAAGGAAAACGGAAGTAACCGCAAATAGTAAGAAACACTAATTAGCAGAAACAAGCCCGCTGGAAGACGGTAGTTTTAAACCCATAAGGGGGGGTGTGTCTTGTTGTACGTCCTTCACGTACGAGACGTGTCAGCTGACACAGGTTCTGCCGTAGCTTGTACAGACGCCATGGATACCTGTATCTGCTCCACAAAGGAGCCTGTGAATGGGACGTACGCCGCAGGGACATTTTTCTCTGCCGAAGTGTAACACTATGGGGCAACCTGCTATACAATGTTGCATAGACCAATAAGCTGTCATTGTACTCCCTATGATCAGTATACGTATTTAGAGGTAGTTTGAGGTTTGTTTTATAGATAAGGGACAACCAATGAAGTCTTAACCCATATATAGTCTACAAGTAGATATGTCACCCTAACCAATCCCCCCCGCTAAAAGGTTTTATAGTTTGCCACGTAGGATGTCATAGATGACACATGTTGGGGTATAAGACCCCTGTGTAATCAAGTTTGTGTGTGAGTGTGCAAGCATCCGTCTGATGTTTGCCAGTTGACCCTGCATTATTAAACTAAGAATAAAGTAGTACTTTGCCATATTCCTTGAGTCTGCCTGGTTATTTGGTGTGAGATCTTTATTGGTAATTCCATCTAGCACAAGAGACGCTTCAAGTTGCTAGAGCACAGTATGGAGTTCAGGAAACACACCACAAGTGGGCACATCAACGGGGGATGTGCGGACTAGCTCTGCCCCCATCCAGGGTTCATTAGGTATGCTTACACAGCATGTGACGCCCGAGGTTAAGGAAAAAAAAAGAAAGGAAGGACAAGTTTGACGTATTTTCCTTGTTTAATTAGACTGTGGCAGAGAAGGTTAAGGGACCTAACGCTGAGGGGAAAAATATAAAAAGGTACAGGTGGAAAAGACCATAGTGAATTGGGCCACAAGGTTCACAATCTTTGCCGCAGTGATGGTGGAGAGGTTCACAGAGTTTCATCAAAAGTTGTTACCTTACCAGCACTTAATTAATTCTACGTACTGGGAATGTTTCTTCGGGGCATGGTTAAACTATGACAGAAGGTTCGGTAGTTTCAAGGCTGGGAGTGTTCAGTTGGATTGGGGGACGAGGGCCATAGACTTATGAGCCAATTGCACAATGGTGCGGCCAAATTGTAGAAAGAACGTAGGAGTATGGTCAGTTAGGACGGGGTAGTCCTTTTGGACCGGCTCCCAGTCTAGCGATAAGAAAGGTACTTGGGTGTGTAACAGAAAAGCATGCACCACACTGGTTTGTAAATTCAAGCACACATGTGCCTTTTGCGGGATATCCGGGCACTCAGAGCTTAAGTGTATCAAATGATCAAAGTAGAGGGACACGGTCGGACTGGGACATAAAATTGTCTCAGGCACCAATTCAAAAGTGGCCCACCATTGCAAATGGCATGGGCGAATGATTACCCTACGTTTGATAACACTTGGATTTTATTTGAGGGGTCTTCCTTTGGGTTTTTGTATTCCTGTGCAGGGGTTGGACATCCCACCAATACCGAAGAATCAGATTTCTGCCATAAGACAACCCGGGATACTAATGGAAAAAATTGAGAAAGAGGATGTTAGCGAGGATTGGGGTCCCCTCTCAAGGACCACCCTTCCTGTTCATGTGTTCACCATTGGGTATAGCATCTAAAAAGGAGGAGGGCAAATTCCAGTTGATTCATAATTTATCTTTCCCGAAGGGTTCGTCAGTTATCCAAGTTAACGATGCTATAGATGAGAGGGTGTGCTCGGTTAAGTATGCAGTGCTCGGGCAATTGAATAGATTGGGAAAAGGGCACTCCTGGCAAACCCCCATATCGAGTCTGCATTCATACTTCTACCAGCACACCTAGCCGATTATCGGCTGCTAAGATTCCAAGCGGGGGTTTCTTTCTTCTTTGATAAATGCATACCCGTGGGATGTTCATTCTCTTGCAGCTACTTCGAAACATTTAGCACCTTTCTGGAATAGGCCCGCAAGCGCCAGTGCAAGGGGGGCCAATGTCCCTACACTGTTGAGATAATTTTGTGTTTATGGGCAAACCTGACAAAGACCAATGCGAAGAGGCTCTGCGGGCAATTCAAGTGGCGACCAAGATTTTAGGGTGCCTTTACCCTTGGACAAAACTGAGGGTCCGGTGACCTCTCTTACAGTCCTCTGGATTGGAATTGATTCAGTGCAGGGCGTCTGCCCCCTCCCATCAGTCAAAGTGCAGGAAATCGGTATCAGTTTTCAGGTGCTTGCGTGCTAAATACGTAACACTGGGTCCGCTGCGGAGTTCCGATGGGCAGACCCTTCTCATGGGCGACTGCGGGGATGATGTCGGGGATGACAGAAAAACACCACCACGACAGGTTGCCCAAGTCAGTGAAGGATGATCTCAGGACACAGGATTAATGTTTGTCTGATTTTAATGGAGTACAAGTTTGCCCGGATGACGTGAACTTGAACGCTAACGTCGGGTTGTACACTGATGCGGCGGACAGTGTGGGTTTTGGGACAATTTTTAGGAACAGGTGGTGTGGCCAAGGCTGGCCCCCGACTGGTTTAGCAGTGGTCTGATGGGTAACGTAACATTCCCGGAGTTATTCCCCAATAATTGTGTCATTGACAGTCTGGGCAGAGGGGTTACGGGGAGAGAACGTGGTATTTTGGTCTGATAGCATGTCTGTGGTATTAGCGATTAACAACCAGGGGGCAACATGTCTGATGGTCTTCAGGGTATTGACGCATTCAGTGTTGCTATGTTTACCGGGTAATATGCAATTTCAGGCTAGACATATTCCAAGTGTCTTGAATAATGCTGCTGCCACAGGGTGACCGCATTTCCTGAGACTCTTTGGAAGCTTGGTGCCCCTTCCTGGTCCCTCTGATTGCGGTTTACTTATCCAAGAAAACTAAAGCTACTTACGAGAAATACTTAGGGAAATTCAGGGCATTCTGCAGGGAATCGGGGCTGGGGGATTTATTCCACAGGGAGTGGCTAATAAGGTTTCTGGGTCACCTGAACAGTCAAGGGGTGTCTGGGGGGACAGCGCGAGGAAAGGTAGCCGCAGTGCTCTTCTCTGCTGTGTCACATGGGTGGATAGCCTATCTGCTGATTTTGCAGCAAAGAGGGCCTTGCCGGGATGGTGAAAGGTGAAGGTGGCTCAGAGGGACACTTGGCAGGCACTGGACCCTCAGAAGTTGGGGGTGTTTGTACTAGGACTGAGGGAATTGTGTAGAAGCCAGTATGAGACCACACTGTTCAGGGCAGCATTCATCACAGCCTTTTTCGGGGTGTTCAGAATTGGGTAGTTATTGGGATCCTCCACAAGGGATGGAGGTCTCTCTTTGCCTGATCTCTAGTGTGGGTGGGGTCACCACGCACGTTTGGGTGAGCCGATCCAAGACAGACCAAGCGAGTTGATATGCCCCGTAAGGCCATGGTGGAGTACATTGCTCTGAGGGGTGGAGTAGAGGGCCCACTTTTTCTTCACCAGCACCAGCATGAGTCATGTCTGTCGCGGTTTCAGTTTAGGAGGGTATTTGAGAAGGCACACATGGTGGCCAGGATGTGAGCGCATGGGCTTTGCCCCACATTCATTCATCATAGGAGTGGCAACCACAGCGCCTAGGTTGGGGCTGGAAAAGGAACACATCCTGAAGATTTGGTGATGGAAGTCGAGGGCATTCAGAGGTTATATATAGCCACACATGGATTTTTGACGAACGCATGGCCCTGTAGGGGTACAAGTCGGGACTCGTCTTTTGACATTGCCTGGGGGCGGACTAATTTGTTCTCGCTTTTCTATTTTGCCATCTAGAGGATGCCATCTACGAGAGTGGTCTGGGTAATTGGTCATTCATTCATCGGGCAAATGGAGAAAAAGACGAGGGAGCACTGTGCGTTGCTAAAGTGACCAGGCGTAGTCATTCGCTGGATCGGTGTGGGGGGCATGTGGATCCGGCAGGTCCATGATATTGTGTCCAAACAAAGCATGGATCGCCAGCTACCTAACCAGGACCTGGTCATTCGCCACATTGGTGGCAATGATTTGGTGCCCATGGGAGGAGAGTGGTGAGGGAATCGCTGTTATCTCTCGTTTCGTGTATGGGCAGGTTTTGTCCTGGGGCACTGATCGGATGGTCTCTGATCATTCCAAGGACGAGGTGGGGTTTGTCGGCTCCAGCGCGTCCCCTGAACCTTTCAGCAGAAACACTGAGCAATTAACCGGCTTGGCTGCCATCTTGCCACAGGTGCTTCCGAATTGTGGTCCACGGGCTGGTGAGGGCTTCAGAGAACTGTCATTAAGACAGGGCGCATCTGTCCGAACTGGGTACCGAAGTATTGCTCAAGTCCATTTTTTTTCCTTCATACGCTTCATTCTCTGGGCCGGCCGGTCCGGGCCACTGTGGCAGGTCGGAAAGGACCATATGACACAGAGTTGAGCCTTCCGGGGACCCCAAGGCTGGTAGGATATAGTGGCGAAAGCTGGCGGCCTCTCACTAAGAGGGTTTCCGGTCAATAAAGGTCTAAAGGGGAGGGGGATTTAGTGGGTGGCATCAGGAGGCCGTTTGTGCCTGTCCAAAGTGGGGTGCCTTCTGGTATCGTCCCCAAAGATGGCATGCCGGGGAGGCCGGGCAAGGTGAGTGGCCTCACAGATGTGTGCCACCCAGGGGCCGGAGGTTGTGGTTCACATGGACCACCTGTCACAATTTAAAGGACGTTGTCAATATGCTTACAATCGTGAGGTTTTGACGTGGTTTTTTTGTTGTATGAATGATGTTTTTCTCTTTGGGTCACCTTTATGAAAATAATGTGTTGCTTGTAGTGAAAATAAATGTGGCCAGTATTTTCTAAAAGTGTTTCTTCAGCACTGCCCCCTGCGGACCCCAATATTTTCTAGCATGCCTGTGCCACATCGGGGCAGGCAGCTCCTAGTCCACTATTGACACCACCCACAACTACTCCCTAAAATGTCAACATGTTCGGGGTTAATGCTGCAACTCCCACCAGTTTATTGAGGTTGATGAATGCGCTGACTATGGGGGATGTGCGAAATACAGATAACAACCGACATATATCATACTAGTTGTGTCTTGAAATACAATATATTAAACATATTAGCATTGTGCTCCGATTCTACGGCAAGTGGAATAGAAAAATAGATCAAAGATGCTTTCCTCCAATGGTAAATTGATGGACAAATGGAGGCAACATTAATCAACTTGCCAGTCAAACACTGAAGCAAGATCGTTTTGAGAAGGTTGGCACTTGTGACATTTACTGCTCTTGGACAATGCCCTTTTCTCTGACGTTGCCCTGTGCTGGGACTTCTGGCTGGTGACTGTCCTGTTGTCAACCCGCCCAACTGTGGCAGCCCTGCTAGTTATTAGTAAATCGTAATTGCACCAATAGCATGCAGGCTGGCTGGAGCAACGAGAGGGCGTGACCAAAATGAGTGCCCAGCATTGTCAGCTTCCAACTCATTGCTATCTGTGAAAATTGATCACTGACCCTGCTCTTCCCACCTGGGTCCTCTGGTTCAATAAAAACAATGAGCTAGCCCAGAATGAGAATGCAGAGTCCCTGGCCAGTTCACGTGGTTTTTGCTTGCTGTGGGACTATGACTGACTGACTGTTAAAATAATAAAATTGCCAAAACACCACAAGATAATCATAATGATGCTGACACAATAAGTGCCAGGGCTCAGGCATATGTGCCAGAGCTGAGCCCTTGAAAACACACTGACAAATTAAACATTACATTTTTTTAGACCCCCCCTTTACACCACATATATATGTGTGGGGGTATATGATATAATATCAGTACGGAGGGTGGGGGTGTGGGGACCGGGGGTGGGGTCTCGCCCCGCATATATATGTGGTGTAAAGGGTTTAAAAAAAAGAATAAACAAAATAAAAGTCGCCATTTTCGGCCGTCATAATTATGACGGTCGCAGTGATCACTTAGATCCCTAGTATCCCCAAATAAGAACATACTCCTGCTGGCTTTGCGAATAAAAATGTCATGCCACAATAAGAAAACATGTCAAGACGGGTGCACTGGTACAGACCACTCTAGCCACGTAAGATCACTCATCAAACTGCAAGTGTAATAAACCCAATGCCACGTTAGAAAATATATTCAGACTGATTGCACCAAACTAGGCCAGTTTATCCACGTAATAACACTTCCAATTTTTGCTTTAATCTTGATGGCCATTAAAACATGCCATGTCACCAGGCTCCGACTGGCTTATGGGGCAACAGTGCAATGCCAGAGCCAAAAACTCACAATGCTAGTGTGGGCCAGTTTTTCTGGCCAAAGGGGGCCACTTGATGGGCCAATTTGATGAGTGAATTCACTATGTGGGTAGTAGTTTTCACCAGTGTTGCTGAATAAATATTTTTTAAATTGCACAATTTGCATAACATTTTATCCAAAAACTCCCCCTTGGGTACTACTCAAACAGTCTGTCACAATAAGCATGAATTAAAAAAACAATTGAGTTTTTTGTCTCCTGGAACCCTACAAAAAAGGTAATTAAATCATTTTTTACAGATTTCAAATGGATGGCTGAGAGGGAGGCAAAATCAAAGCAGCGTAAACACGGACATGTGTTCAGTTGCAAAAATATTTTTTATTTATATCATGAAGATAACAACTATTGATCGGAATATTCCGCCAATAGTTCATGTAGGGCCGCCACAGTAGATAAGGAACACAAAATATCTGAAGCCAAAACATTCTGCAATATAAAGCTGTTGTACAAGCTAACCCAATGACGGAGAACTCGCTCCGCGTGAAGGGAATTCTCAGGGAAAGAGGCTGTGACTCTCAGAATTGTATGATGTGGCAACATACAGGTGTGAAGAATTTCAGTCAAATGTAAAAAAGTATTAAATAGATTTAACAAATAAGAAGCCGGAGGTCAAGTTTGTTGCGCCAATTGTGTATTTATTTAAATGGTAGCATTTGTAGTCTGTTTATTGATGTCCTTAAACATTTTTATTGGGGGGGAGGTGTCCTGAGATCCTTACCCTCTATTTAAATTCATTGGGGTAAAAGTATTTTCATGAGAATTTTTTTTCCCTTTAGATGTCTTTTTTTAGCAGTGTCCTCTGTCCTGCGATCTTTACTCTCTATTATGTTTCATAGAGGTATTTGGTTGGCTGTACGTGATCTTCACCCTCTATTATATTTCATAGAGGTGTTTGGTTGACGATCAATAGAAAATGTCCTTAGATGCTTTTGAACCTCCATTAAATTTCATAGAGGTAAATTGGTTTCCAATAATAAGAATGTTCTCAAATGTCTTTTATAAGCAATGTCCTCAAATGTCGTTTATAAGTACTGTCCTCAAAAGTGTTTCCCCGCTGGGTATCGCAGGAGTTCTTCAGGAGGATAGTCTTTGATGAGACCTAGATGTTAGGTTAGCGGGTACCGGCAGTTAATCCTAGTCTATATTCAGATTTGGAAGTGGCACCCGCGGCATCTTAACGTGCCGATAATTCGATTCACTCAAGACAATTTTCAGGCACTCATCCTGATTTAGACAGAAGTAATGTCACCCAGAGACCAACTCTCCCAAATCTGAACATAGACTAGGATTAACTGCCGGTCGGGGTGTAGGCATTTACCTCTATTTCCGTTACTTTTTCTTAAATAAAAAAAAAGAAAGTTTATCAAAGTCAAGATAATGTAAATGTCTATTATGCTTTGTCTCAGAAAACTGGGTGGGCACCGGGAAATGGAGCAAGGTCTGCAACAATATAAATATTTTGTCAACAGGCCACGCTTTTTATTTTCTCAATTTCTTCTTTCTGAAGTAATAAAAATGCAGTATTACTTTAACTTGTGTTCAATATATGACTGTATTGAAGCCCTTTCAAGACCGAATGAAAAAACCCGCTTGCACCCAGTCCCACTGGAGTTGTTTTATCAACAGCAGGGGGCAGATATCTGACCTTTATACCCGTGCTAAAAATGTACAAGTCTCCGATAACATTAAATGGAGAAAACAGCGTTTGTCACAATCAATGTTATCTAACAACGTTTGCAATAGGGCAAACATTAATCAGACTGTTTTTGTATTGTTTCATGCATAGTACTATATGGAATGCATTTACTAAATGTATTTTCTTGTTATGCAATAGACAGAGGGAAAAAAAAACTCTACTTCATGTTTTGCACAGTGAAAACAATTTTGGATAAAACGGGTTAGGGCTAAACCTGTTTGCCCTATTTATTTTTATCTAAGCAGCAACATGTGCGATATTAAGTTGCTCCATGTTTTGCACATGAGCACAATTTTGACAATCTGGACCAGGTTTTCTATCTGGTTGGAGTTGGGCCGCTCTGTACCTTGGAGGTTAGAAGAGGCCATTTTGTTACAAAAGCCCCCCCCCCCCTCCTCACCCCCCTCCTCACCCTCCCCCCCAGGAAGTCACAACACTGGGCATTGAGGTGTCGAAGCTACACATCCTGGTTCTTTTGAATACCAAAGACCTGTGTACTTTTCGCTTCCTTTCCGCCTGTGTGGCCTTGGTTACACTATCGTTCAAAAAACACAACAAAACATTTTCCAAACACAACGCCGCGGCGTCACTTCCAGCGGCTGCGCGGCTGGCGGGAGCGACGCCTGCGTGCAAACTCTGTTGCCATTGCCAATCCCGCACGTGGCTTCACACGGCCGGGTCTGTTCCTCGGGAAACTTTTATTTTGAACAATTATTTTTCGAGACCGCCCCTCAGATGAGAGCTTGTGTAAAATGGGCGCGTTTGTTGTGCCACGCGCACGACTTTATCAGGTTACTCGTTCGGTTGTCTAATATGTGTCCCCTCTGCGCCTGTAAAAATGCCTTTCTCCCTGTGCTTGGGAAAGGGGTCAGCATGTGCAAGCAGATACTGCGGCCTCGCTCCTCGCATGTTTACCTCACGGGGTCCCCGGCAGGATATGCAGATGACTAAAATACCAATTCATTGAGGTGCGATCGACTCTGATCACATGTCATCTCGGCGTCCCCCTTCCAATGTATGTATATGCAAATCGACGCTTAACACCGAGTCTCACGTTTTCGAGAGAGCCAGCTGTCTGCTTTGTTAAAGAATTGGTTAAAAGGTAATTACCCCACACACATCTATATTTTCCGCCATCAAGGAGAGATATTTTCAAAAAGGAAAAATAGTATACGTGAGGCGACATTGAACAACTGATGGAAGTCGTTTCTGTGTTGCAAATATTTTGTAAATAAAGTAATCGCCCTTCACGTATATGTTCTCATAAATCTTAAATTTCCAAAACGCCTCCTCCACTTGCCTTTGAGGAATTGGTAGAATATTTTGTCTAAAATCACAGGCGTAGTAAAACGGAGGTCCTCTCGAGTGTATTTGTTTATTTTGCGCGGGGAAATTTCGGGTATAATTTTTAAGCGTCTAACGTTTACAGCGCTTCGTCCTAACCCTGCCACTGTTGGCGTTATATTAAGCGTCCCTGTAGATGTGAACAGATGTTTTTGGATTGACGGTGACCCGTTTTTAAGGAAAATGGTCATTTCGCCACTCGCTTTTCCTTTCCCCCCTCTTATATTGTCGCGCAATCCAATGGAAACCAGTGGGCGAGCAGTAATGTCTGACATCGCGTTTTATATAGCGCTTCGTGTCAGAGTCGACCTGATTCTAAGCGCTCTCGTAGTATGTGCTATTACCACCAGATCACTGGGACAGGTGAGTGGACCTAACCGCGTTACAAACGTGTCCATGTGAACGCAAAACTCTGAGACGTGAGTTTAATGAGCGAATGCTTCCACCTTTCCCAGTGTTAATTATCCATGTTGCGTGCTGCCATGTAGGCTTGAATTTAAACGTGCTCAAATACACGTATTACCAGTGTGCTGCCCAAGACGGTCCTTCGGGATTTTGACCGGCCCCCCGTCCCCCCGTCCCCCCAAGCCTTCCCTGCACTTAACTCAGGGCCCTGCTACTCTGGGTGCACTTCTGCCCGTACCCTTCCCGCTGCACTTGTTGCGCACTTGCACGATCTAAATAACACTAAGATCGTTTGTCTTGTCATCCCTTTAACCCCCTCCCTTGCCTGGTACTACCTTGAAACACTTGTGTGTATGGGCGCATAATAAATAAAGAATAAAGAAAGAATAAAGACATCAACCAATCAAAGGTGATTTTAAAAAAATCCAAGTACACCATTTGCACGTTCTGTATTGGCTAAAGTAAACAGACGACAAAAAAAATCTCAAATCACCCAGTTTAATCGATTGTGTGTACATTTCTGTTTCCAAGCTATAGACTCTGATATGTGGGCTCGCTGACGCTAATTAACCCGATTTTGAGAAAGATATACATTAAGTAACGTTGAAAAGGATTTCTGTGTGAAATGATAGACATTGGAAACCGCCCCCTAAACTTGGAACGCGGTCATGTGTGCGTGTCCCAGATGCAAGTAACGTTAAAGTACAACATTGGACCGGGCCTCTTTAATCCCCCCATTTGACGCACCTCGAGGCATGTGTGAAGTGTCCCGCCGTGCATATTGCATCCTTTCAAGGCCCTCCCCCGAGGGGCCGCCCCCTCCCGAGGCCGGCTGGGCGGTGTTGCCTGTAATTAAGGCCGATTGGGCCGCGCTCCCCCTCAAAGGAGAAGCGGAGCAGCGCTGCTGTTATTGTTATCCTTTCCCAGGCGGCTCCCCAGCGCGCTCTCGACACCCCGCGCTCAGGGGCCATTTCCTCTGCCCCTTCATATGCAGAGCTGGGCGCCCAAGACCCCCACCCCTCAGCCCCTCTGCTGGGCGCAGGTGGGCGGCCGTCCACCCGCACCATTTCCATGGCCAAAACCACCTGCCAATAAGCCGGCTTTGACCCGGAGAGGGAGGACCTGCGCTTCAGCGCCATTGTCTAAGCGCACTACTGTACCAAGGCATGCGTTAGCCGTCCCCATACCTCCCGCGAGGAGATGGAACCAGATCTAAAGACCGCCATTTTGTAGTAACTAAGACAACAGACGCACGGATGTAACCACTGCTTCACCAATTAGTTGACTGATCGCACCCAGTGGTCGAAGTGTAGAAAAGAAGTAGTGGAACTATGTTCCCTGCTGGCCCGACCCCGCTCCCCACAAACTCCCTCGCCACACCCCCTTCCACTCACAATACAAACCCCCAAACACATGTACCTGCTGTTTAAGGGAACGTTGGTGCAACTTAAAGTGCAAGTTTCAACTTCTTCCTGCGCTTTTATTTTAAAACACAACCATTGCAGAATGTTTCGTTTTAAAATAAAAGTATAGGAACAGTAAAACTTAATTAAAAGAAGTAGAGGAGCACCGCTACTGATCCCACTATCCCTTGCCAGCCACTTAAAAGCAATTAGTATTCCATTGAAGGCATTGTATAATGCCATAGTATTACACTGTTATATTCAGTACCAGGAAATGTCATGTAGATATTGCTATCCGTTTTTACAACTGCCCTTTTCACTTTTCTGACGAAACGGGGCTCTCAAAACTAGTGGTGGACACACAATAATTAACAGCAATAGGCGCGTGCACACATTATAGACAATGATCATCGCCCTATAGATAAGGTGAAGCCTATCCGCCATTTTTGGATTTCCCAGAATTCTAGGGTTCATAATGTGTGCTTATATATACATACAAGGAAACAAATTTAAGTGCAGGGACGTTAAGGTGACAACTTAATACAAAAAAAACTTAAATACAACTAAAACCACCTTACCTTCATGCCCCCTGTTGCGCAGCCTTTGGCCACAACGATGTCATCCATGATGACATTGCTAATTACATCTTCGGTGACATCACAAATTCCATTACAACACTAACCGGTCATGACCAGTGGCTAGGACCTTTAGCTGTGCCCAATGTATATTTTAACACATTAAGGAGCCATTATCCATGGCCTTTGAATATGGCCACAGGTTTCGGCCATGCCTCCTGTTTATTTTAACACATTAATGAGCCACGGCCAGTGTCCACTCTATATTTTAGAACACAAAAAACCTTACCTGCATTGATGTGTTTTGCCCCGCGATTTGCAGATAGCACTCTTCAGGACGCCAACATTCCTGACTTTGTCTCAACCACATGCATGCTCAAAGCCTTTTCTACCCTGAGGTCACCATGATAGGTGAAGCTCAGGGCAGAAAAGCAGCTCTCCCAGGGTGTGATTGTAGCAATAAGATCCGAGGCGGCGGGTCAATACCGCCCCAGGTAATGCCCCCAGGGCCGTAGTTACAGGCCTGAGCTACGCTCGGACCTGTAACTACGGCCCTGGGGGCATTACCGTGGGTGGTATTGACCCGCCGCCCCTCGGATCTTATTGCCACAATCCAAAAAAGAGCCAATCAACATGTTGTATTCCTGGTGCGCAGCGCATGACAGGGACTTAATGATAGGTATGATATGATAGGTTATTTATAACACGTTTCTAAGCGCGGACCTGGGGATCGAACCTGTGTCAAGGCGAGCATGTTGCCCCTGAGCTATCCTCCCTGGATGTGCATTGCTCTGTGTCAACAGACCATTACAATGGCAACAATTAGACATTAATAGGGGGAGGGGGGAATATTAGCAGGGACTTGTCTCCCTTAAAAATGGGTGAACTTCATCCATGGCCAGTGGCCACTGTAGATTTCACAACACTAACCAGCCACACACCAACCGCTAAGCACAACACCCTGTCTGTTCTCTTTTCTCCCCTAACCAATCCATCCCCACTTTGACGTTCAGATCCATAGTGCCTGGCGCAGCAGTGGCAGTATATATTCACATGACATACCCCTCCTCCCCAATGAGTGCATGGCGTTTACGGAAAAGTACAGCAACACATGGATTGCGTCACCCCTATCGATCGGGCACGTTTCTTTGTCGATACATTTTAAGCCCTGGCCTTGGCTAGCAACAACAATTGGGGCTATACTTTCGCCTCATTTTTAGTCCTGCTGCGTGTTAGAATGTAACCCTGCAGGTGCTCACTTAACCCGATGCTGAAGATACGCGCGCGCAGGTTTCTGCCCTTACCCATGGCTCATTTTTAGTTACAGGGGACTATGGCTCAATTAAAAATGACAAACATTTTTCATGACGTGGATGTAAATACTTATCCACATTTCAACATAGCTGCTAAAAACGGTCGTATCGTGGGTTATACCAATTTAGATATGCATCAAGTGTTCCAAAATCACGGATTTTAAAACGTCCTGTTTCTTGTCCCGCCGTCCCGCTCTAGTCACGTGAGCACCTCGCGGATGTGCACCCTTGCAGGTGATGCTGTGACAGATCTGGAGACCCGGCGAAGGAGGCATGTTTCCCCGCCCCTTACCCTGAGCGACATCATAAATAAGACCCCCCAGGCAGGTACAGAGGACAGAGCTTTGCTGGCAACTTGAGAGCGTGTGCATCAGGTGGCTCTTGGACGCTTCGGGCATTAACGGAAGCGCCCCCTCCTGTAGAGAAGAGCCACCCAGGAGCCGACCCTGCCTGGCACCAACACCGATGACCCTGTGTGCAGATCCCGGACGTGAGTCCCACGCCCTGGACCCCGAGGAGGAGGAGGAGGAGGAGGAGATCGATATCATGGGCCTTGGGACAGATGAGCCCTCCGCGCACCGCTACTACTCGCGGCCGCCAGGGGGCACCACGGAGACGGAAAGCGACTCGTCAGGGGAGAGCGAGAGCAGCTTCAGCAGCGAGGCGGCCCCGCAGCCCGCGGGCAGGGCGCCCGTCAAGCCGCCCTTCTCCTACATCGCGCTCATCACCATGGCCATCGTGCAGAGCCCGCGCCGCCGCCTGACCCTGGGCGCCATCTGCGACTTCATCTGCCGCCGCTTCCCTTACTACCGGGAGCGCTTCCCCGCCTGGCAGAACTCCATCCGCCACAACCTCTCCCTCAACGACTGCTTCATCAAGATCCCCCGGGAGCCGCGGGACCCGGGCAAGGGCAACTACTGGGCGCTCGACCCCGCCTCCGAGGGCATGTTCGACAACGGCAGCTTCCTGCGGCGCCGCAAGCGCTTCAAGCGGCGCCCGCACCCGCGGGGCGGCCTGATGCTCTGCCCGCCGCTGCTGCCGTGCTACCCGCCGCCCTACTACGGTGCTCCGGGCGCCCTGCTGCAGTCTCCCGAGGGCCTGGCCGCGCCGTGCCTGTGGGACATGGCGCCCATCGCGGAGCTGCAGCAGGAGAGGGCGGCCCCGGAGAGCTGCGCGCCCCCAGCCCGCTGCTCCTTCACTATTGACAGCATCATTGGCAAGGCGGCACCGAGGGAAGCGGCTGTGCAGCCGCAGTGGGACTACTATCAGATGCTGCAGGGGGCAGCCCCCGGGCTACTGCCCGGCGCCCTCAGCGGACAGTGGTGCACGGCCAAGGGGCCCGTGACCGCGGCGCTCTTGGGGTACCACCCGCTGCTCACGCGCCAGATGTACCATGACCATGGATGTGGGGTGGCGCCCTGACTTCGGCAAGTCGGGGTCACCTAGTGTTCGCCTCTTGCCCACTTTTGGGTGGGCATTGAGCTGAAGCCAAGGACTTTGAACTGCAGCCGTGGGTACTAAACTGCAGCAAAGGGAACTGTGAACTGAAGCCAATGGGCGCCATGAACTTACGCCCATGGCCATGAACTGAAGCCGGGCGCCCTGAACTAAGCATCGAACGTGTATGCTGCCGCGTTATAGTCCTTCATTGGCCGTGTTTCTTTGTTCTGCGCCAGGAAGCAAGACACTTTTTCCGTTAGTGTTTATTTGTGGTCTGTTTGTTGTTTTGAGGGCTTGGCGCAGTTGTGTGATGAGCACAATTCACGGACAAAGCTGTGGTACACAATGACGAGAATCACTCAGATCCAAGTTTTCGGAATCTCCCCCTTTTTCCTCATACTACAGATACACAATGAATGATTCATGTTTCGCAAACGCCGCCCTCGGCGACCCCACCTTTCCTGAACCCCTGCCGCCAATGGCAGGGTTTGGGGCGGTCTCTAGAGACATTTGCCAATGTTTTTCTGCCCTCAAGAAACAGCACGCGTACAGCTACCCCATGAGCTTCTGCTTAAGTCCTAACGTGTACAATATTCATGTTTTTCGAACGTTGTTACTCCTTAAGATATCTTTGTTTGTTTTTTATTCGTTCCAGATGTGTAATATAAACAGAAAAATACAATTATTCGACTATTTATTGGCTCCAAATGGGGCTTGTATCAGGTTTGTTCCAGCGATGAAATGCGAAATGTTTGCACACACGATAAACCTGTTTCAAACTATGCCTCGTGTCCTGCTTGTTTTGTTATTGAAATCGTTCGAATTCGTGATACTTAGAACGGCCAATTGCGTCGTCCCTCGTTTCCTCTGTAGGTCGGCTGCTGCGCAACAGTTTTATTGCATGTGAGTCATGACAAGGGTTGATAGTGCACGCGGTAATGACGTAAACACGCTCTTGAGTTAGTAGGTGCGCCACACGGGAATCTTCACGGACACCCACTGATAACTTGCTTGATCCATAACCAACTAGTGCTACTCTGACTGCATCCAAAACGGAGGGAGTGGGCTGGTCGGACAGATGTGGAGGGGGGGGGGATTTAATTGATTTTAAGACATGTAATATAATAAACCAAGATAGATGTGCAGATGCTTTGTCACAAACTTCCAGCTCGTTGTTATTCATGATGTTGAAAAAAGTGACTTAAAGCTACTTTATTTTTTTGCATGTCAAGATAGACATCAGGGATATATGTATGATAATGCGCCTAATACCCAGAGTTTTCTAAGCGCGGACCCGGGGAGCCAACCTGTGCTGGTTCGTGTCGCCAAGGCGAGCTCGTTGCCCCTGAGCTATCACCCGAGCTTTAAACAAATCTTTAAATGGGTGCTTTGTGTTGCTCACTTTAACTATCACACCTTTGCAAGGTAACTGGTGCTGTGAGGGCTATTTGATTTGGAAATGAAAGGCTCTGCCACTGATAGATGAAATGTGTTTGCAATCTGAGCACCTAAACGACCTGCAGAGCCACGGATGCTGTGTGTGTGTGTGTCTGTCCAGCTGTGACTTTGGAAACTGGCAGTGCTTCAATGTCTGGTATGAGTCACTTCTATATTTGGCTCAAGAGACTGGGAAAGCATCAATGACGCTTGCTTCTTGAGGCTTTGAAATAAAGGAGCGCTCTATGAAAAGCAAACAAACTAGTGGTACAGCATACAATGGTTTATATTGCGCTTCCATCTATCTCCAGACTTTGTGTGCTCTACTTTTCACGCAGTACATTCGCCACCATTCGCATGCAATACTGTCCCGAAAATACAAAATTAAAAAGACATAACGAAACAATGCGACACAATGGTTTTATATTAAAAAAAAGGCGGGTCTATCATAAATGCGTGCCCCAGGTGATGCAGAAGATTGCGGCATAGAGTTGTAAGGTCCAGGTTCAACACCTCCAGCGGAGGGGCGGCATGTTCGGGGTGGGGACTTAACTGAACGCAGCGCAGCTTGTGTGAACAGAACCAGGCACATCGCGAGAAGTCCCATGGTGGAACGCAATGAGGGATGGATGCTTTGGGCGTAGTACATGGTAGATGTATAGAGCTGGCACTGTCTGGTGGTGCATGCTGCCATAAGGGGGTATATGGTAGGGGGCTTTTGAGGAAAATTCCAATAGAGAAGGCATTTTGCTTATGGGGGCGCGTTAGAAAAGCATTTCTCCCAGACAGCTCATAAGAAAAAGCGGCAGGCCTTTTTGTGACAAGCGGTATGTATTTCTTGAACATTCAGCAGAAACAGTGTGCTGAAATGTTGCGCGGCTGAAGTTTCCCAGAAGAATGCAGCCCCGGCGAAGTCACTCTAAGGCAGTGGTCTTCTTACTTTTTTGGCCTGGGCCCCGTCCCCCCGCGCAAAATATGGGCAGGTCGGGCCCTCCCAAAATGCCAAATGGACAGTACGTACAAATGCATATGAATTATTGCGCGCTGTCACTGCACCCTACTCCCAGTATAGTCCCTGGGCTCCCCCACCTGCTCGCATCACAGTCGCTGGGCTCCCTCATCCCACTCCTACCCAGTCCCTGGCCTCTCCCTAACCCATCACCGACCCTGGGCCCTCCCCACCCTGCTCCCACCACTATCCCAGTGCTCCTGCCCATCCTACTCTCACCACAGTCCCTGGGCTTCCCCCAACCCGTTCCTGACACAATCCGAGGGCCAGTGGGAGCTGGTGAATTTTTTAAGTGGAGGGGCATAACTATTTCCCACACAAATGCCATAGCGAACGAGCGCAGTGAAGGAGCCCGAAACAATCAAGGAGGGTTTTCCCCTGTGATTTAAAAAAAAATAATGGGTTAACATGTTGCATTTTAGAGCATGCTTTAAAAGAAAATGGGTAAAAAGCCAGTTTTCAATTGAGACTGGGAGGGGGGGTGAGGCAAGAGGGAAAGCTTGGTATTTTTGACTGGTCATCTAGGATAGATATCCAGTAACAAAAATACCATCCCTGTCCCCTGGGCTCCACAGCACCTCAGAAAGAGAGCTGATTTTGGCAGTTGGGTGGGGAAAATTCCTTTGTTGTACAATACTCCTGCACCCACCACTTGCCAGAATCAGCTCAACGGACCAAAACAAACACACACACACACACTCACACAGCAATCACTATCATTCATGCAAGCATCCATCACCATACTCTCACTCATAACACAAGCAGACACGCATCCATACAGATATTTAAATAAAAAATAAATGAACATAAACGTACCTTCTGCAGGGGCCTGCACGTTAGTGCTGAAATGCTCCAGGTTGCTCTGTCCATAGCAAGGAGGCACAGGAGCTCCCCCTCCCACATATAGACATGCACTGCCCCCAGCCAGCATTTCCAATGAGCTATGCAAGGCTGGCGAAGCAAACCCCCCCAGTTTTGCATGGCTCAGCGAGCATGTGCGGCTGGGGAACTGAAATGTGACAGGGAAACGGTGTTTCCCGTTGACAGTTCAGCCAGCCCAGGAGCACTCCCTCAACTGGAAAAAGCAGGTGAGGGAGTGCTCAGTGTTTCACTGGGCTGGCTTCACCATAATGGGTGAGGGGGCACTGGGTGGATGCCCCCTCGCCCATTATGTATGAGCTGCTATGCTCGGACTGGCCTATAGGGCAATGCCCATACTAAAAATGCTAAATGCTAGTGTAGGCCAGGGAAAAGGGCCCACTTTTCTGGCCAATGTGGGCCAGTTTGATGAGTTACTTCACCATGCAGCTATTACTTCTGACCATTGATGCTGAATAAATATTCTTTAATATAATTTGCTTACATTTTTACAAAAAAAACACCCCCTTCGGTACCATTCAGTCTGTGACTTCAGGAATGAATAACCATTTTCAACTACATGAATATCCATTTGTACCTGTGAGCCACTTTTTCATTGGTGCCTGGGACAGTCCGACCATGTGATACACCCCAGGCCATTTCCTCCAATCTAAAAAAAAAATAACTTTTCCACATTTTTACCCATTGCATGCTGGGCTCTCATGCCCCCCCCCCCTGGAATGCAGCCGTGCCCCACTAGGGGGGTGCGCCCCACAGTTTGAAGACCGATGCTCCAAGGGATACTTTTGAGGCCCACGAGCTAGTCACCTGGGTGCAGGGGGAGAATTCACAGAAACAGAAATTAAATACATTTAATCAAACTGCAGCCATGGTGTGGTATAGGTTTTTCAGACTACACTTGGCCGCAAAGTGTGAGAAGGGAGCTGGGCTTCCAGAGAATTAGGGTTGGGATTATGGGGCATATGACAGGAAGACAATCAGCGGAGGAGGGTTTTGGTGTCCATAGGATGCAATACAGTGTCCTCGCTGATGTCCGCAGGGCACATCATTGGTCAGACTCGGTGTGAATGTCTCGCTCCTTTCCACCTCAAACCATTTTGTATATTGGGCATTGCCAACCAATGGCAAACAAGTGTTTTTGACTGATCAACACAACCACATAATTGGGGGTCAGTGTGGGAAGGACTGTGGCATCACAAGGGGTGTTAGTGTGATTTTTGACCAACTAAATGTTCCACCCGATCATGGTCATTTGACATATATATGACGTAGTTCCACCAACCAACATCTGTGACCTGCCCTAAAAATGTAACTAAAATGTATGATAATTCTATAATGAGGGTAAAACATGTGTAGCTGCAATAGCTCCTTTTATTGAGTTCATTTCCACCGGCGTGTCTGAACCGTGCTTCTCAGCTGTTTTGGGTCCAATACATTTGCGTTACTTCTTGCTTGGTGTATCCTCATTTTTGGATTGGTTTTCGGTTCATGCGATTACTTCTACCGGCGACCCCCGTTACAATAGGACAAAAAACAGACACAAGTGCCAAATCTGCCCCGCCAACTGTTTTTATTTGTGCCATGGAACATTTATGGGGAACTTTGTTTCTGATGGTGTCAATTTCGAAACACATTGGGACAGTAACATGGGTAAAAGTAACTAGCTGCACAGCGCACTAACTCGTCCAAATGGCACACTGGCCTGTTCAGCCATTGTGCGTGTGCCCTCTAAAAGCAGCACCTGCTCAACCTGCAAAGGTATTGAACACACATCCTATAGTTTGCGTGACATGCCATCACTTCTGTGCACGCGCTCTGTTCTGTGAGCCTTAAATCGTTGGTCGCAGGGCTGGTTTCCCGATTTCAGGACCCAGCTTCTAATCCTACCCCAGGGAATCTGGCGATTCGCATTTATCTACAGAAACTATAAACATTTACTGTAAACGTTGACATAACAACGGTACCTCGAGTTATCTGCGGTGTAAATGGCTTGCCCCCGTCCTCTCTTGTGTTCTGTGATCAGTCTCCAAGCTGCTCGAATTACAATAAAAGTGCTTGTTTTCTGTAAATTGCTCACTAACCTCGAGGAGGTGCAGGTGAGGTAATTTAACTAAAATGCTCCTGGGCCTCCGTTTGAACCCCTCTCACCGTCTGAGGCCCCCCCACCTCGGCCTTTGCATTCCCCTTCTCCCCTGCTCTTCTGTCTTCCCTGCCTCCCTCCTCCCACTTCCCAGCCCGCCTCCGGACCCTGATTGGCCTTTCCATTAGCCTGCACTCGGTGTATCACCACGCTGCACCCGGCCATCTCCATTACCATGAGGATCTGCAGGTGAGGTAATTTAACTAAAAATGCTCCTGTGCCTCCGTTTGAGCCCCTCTCACCGTCTGAGGTCCCCCCACCTCGGCCTTTACATTCTCCGTCTCCGCTGCTCTTCCGTCTTCCCTGCCTCCCTCCTCCCAGTCCGCCTCTGGACCCTGATTGGCCTTTCCATTCGCCTGCACTCGGTGTATCCACCACGCTGCACCCGGCCATCTCCATTACCACGAGGAGCTGCAGGTGAGGTAATTTAACTAAAAATGCTCCTGGGCCACCATTTGAGCCCCTCACTGTCTGAGGCCCCCCCACCTCAGCATCCCCCTTCTCCCCTGCTCTTCCGTCTTCCCTGCCTCCCGACTCCCAGCCCGCCCCCGGACCCTGATTGGCCAGTCCACTCCCCTTAAGTGACCTTCCCAGGGCTATTTACTACTCGGGCATATAGGTGAGCGTGTGCTATGTGGTCCCCTTGCCCCCATTCCTCCATCATGGCGCTGCATTTGTATCCCATAAAACTCCCACAATCCCGCTTGCAGGCACGCCCTCAAAATTGTTCAGTGCTCAATCTCCCCCCCCCCCCCCCCCCCCGATTGGCCAGCTCACTGGCCATAGCGACCCTCCAAAGGCAGCCTTCTGCCCGGCAGCCCCTGCCGCTAAGGGCCCCAAGGCCAAGGGCGGCTCCTATGGTGGCGGCTCCAAGATGTGTCTGCAGGTGTCCACAGGGGAAGCCAGCAGTCAACAGACACCAACAAAAACTGTAAGTGTGGCATGGGTGGGGTGTAGAGCAATTACTCTACTCCAGAAAACCCCTTCCGCTCGATCTTACTTTCCCATAACATAGGCTGCCATAGATTCACACCAGGCATACTTGGAAAGATTTGCGACCACCAGACTGAACCTATTCATGACAGGATTGTAGATGTTACCTTGCATTACATACTAACATACTCGTCATGGTCAACAAGCGCCACACTTAGATAGAATTGTGAACATTGGCCTGCGTCGCATCTAGATAGGATTGTGAAATTAGCATGCCCGCACTTAGGTGAAACTTGAATGTTAGCATGTACCACACTTAGAATTGTGAACATTATCCTGCGTCGCATCTAGATAAGATTGCATCTGGATAAGATTGTGAATGTTCGTATGCCTATACCTAGATAGAATTGTGAACTTTAGCCTGCGTCGCATCTAGATAAGATTATGAATGTTAGCATGCCCGCACTTAGACAGAACTATGAAGGTCAGCAAGTGCTACACTTAGACAGAACTGTCAATGTTAGCATGTTAAATGTCAGGTAACCCACTAACCAATATAAGCTCAAACTCTCTGCATACTTATCTCAATCAAAAAACTCACACAACCATCTCTCGCACAACAAGCCGCACGCACTTCACAGCACTGCAACAACACATAAGGCGCACCAACAGCACATGCGGACTGACACCGATCCAATACTCGCACCAAAGCTCAGCCCCCGGTGTATACCCAGTTGAAGCTGCCAACAGAACACCACTCCTCTCACTATCCTACTCCCTCTTCACCTTACTGACTCATCCCACCTTATCGTTTACAGATCCGCCAGAGCGCCTGGGGACCAACTCCGTTGGTGACGGTGCGCGGCACAAATACCTTTAACATTTAAATAACCCTGCGCATAGATGCTTGCCATAGCCATCCATTCTCTTAAAAAGAAAATCTTATCACAGTTCAGTGGGAGCAATACAGAGCGACCTGCGGACATCTTTTAACAAGACGGTGCCTTTTTATGCATGGCGCAATAACCATATTTTGTTGAACTCATATTGTAAGTTTTATTTTCCACTGCCGATTCAAGGCGCAGAGTACTATTAATTTACACCGAACTTGTGTGGATGAAAGGCGGATTCGATTGTCTGTAACCGCTTGGCGTAATGCCTTCCTTTTTGTTTTCCTCGCCCACTCGGCAGTTTTAAAAACTGGTCAGTGGTATGGTGAGGAATTGTTTCCTTCTGGGTCCGTTACAACACGGCGCCGATTTTCACCATTAGACTCGAGCAAACTGTCCAATTCATTAACGCCATGCTCTTTAATCGGCCTAGTATCTGCGCTGCAAGCTGTAGAAGTTAACACATTTTCTAAATCCACTGTATCTTTCAGAGAGAGGGGGAGTGCAGTGTGGCGCGTGACAGTAAATGTTTACATACCGAGCCTACACTCCAGGAGCCTTGCATTGCAGGCCTGTGAGAAAACCAAAGTCGGAAAAAACCGCGGGCACATTCCCCGATGGAACGTGACGCACCCCCTGCAGGGTGCTGCGCATGTCGTTTCCTGTAGCAATCCCAAAAGAACGTGCTGGGAGTCCAGGTTTGCTCGCTTCGTCATCCCTTCGAAAAAACGAGGGACCGATTTGCTGGTTTATTTGCGTTCTTAGTGAGCAGCAAACACATACATGATGACATTTCCTTCACGGTAGGATCCCTAGGCAAGTGACGCACACGAAATGGGCGCGCAAGTTACACCGGCTCTTTAGCTCGTGGTCGTGTCAGTTTGCAGAGTGGGGATACGGCCGGTATTCAGTCAAATTCTCTCGAGGAGATGTGTCCCTTGTAGACATCGAGCAAAAGTCCCTACTTTTGTCTACTATGGATTCTGAAGTTCACATCACGTGGACACTTGCCCATGCCTCCGGTTTTGACAACTCTTGTGAAAAACGCACGCAGGTAGGGAGAGGGTGTGTCTATGTTTTCTGTATTTCTGTATCTGTAACTAACAATTCCATCCCTCTGCATACACCTCTCAAACTCTAACCAAACACAACCACAAGCCTAAAACGCAGCAATCCGCACAAACTTCACAACAATTCAACAACAAAACAAACCACACATAGACTTGCACAACACGACAACTACGGACCGTAAAACACCCCAAGCCCAGCCAACGGACCCACCGGGCTGAGGCTGCCAACAGCAAATCACTGCTCTCTTGCACTTTTCCAGCTTATTCCCACTAACCCACCCCCTCTCCTCCCCTTTTTCATAGCCGCCAGAGCGCCAGGGGACCACTTCGGTGGTGATAGTGCGTGGTACAAATGTCCTTTTAACATTAATATTTTTGGGGGTGTCCCAGTTAACCAACATTGTTATGTAATTGCCCCTTTTAAATGTGTTTTGTTCCTATTATGCACCCCCACATGATACCTGTCAGTATTTTAAACTCTGGGTGCACTGAGCCTATTTGGGAGTTGCTTTTCTCTCTGGTGTCTTGAACCAGCTTCTAGGCCTGTGTGCATGGGAGATAGGGTTTCATCACTTCTATCTTGTGCGTGTTGGATCATGTTTTAGCTTGCTCCTTCAAGAAGTTCAGTTTTAGGTTCTTGGTCATGGCTTCCTTCTGTTTATGTGTCGTTTGAGTTATTGTCTTCATTGTCTGGAGTTCTTTCATCTTTGGGTTCTTTTGCTTGAGTGTTCGGTGGTTATGTTTGTTACAGTGACATTCATTTCATGTTCCCAGTCAGTCTGCCTTCTTGTTTGTCCTCCAGGCTTCACCGACTTGTACCAGTGTGCTTTTGGGTAGGGTTTCTGTCCTTGTGGGGCAGTTTCATCCTTTTCCAGTTCTCGAGTTTCAAGCAGTGAGCAAATGTTAGCACAATCGTAATGATACTAGGCCTAGTAAGATTGCTTGTCTTGTTCTGTCCTGTTTTCCCCCTCCCTGCCTGGTTGCGCCTTGAAACACTTGTGTATAGGCGCATTATAAATAACCTATCAATCAATCATAATATCTATTTCTTATATAACGCAACACACCCATAGGTCTCAGAGCGCAGGCTGCGTTGACCTGGCCAGGATTCGAACCTGCCACAGCAAGCTGCTGCACAAATATCAGGAGTGAGTGTGCAACTCGCTGTGTTATCTGACCGGCTCTACAAGCGCATACAGCAGCTACATTCATCTTGGAAGCCATTAACATAGGCAGTCGGGTACTGTTCGCCGCCCACCCAGCAGCGTATATGATTATGATTGGTTATTTATAACACGCTTAATACCCGGAGGTTTCTAAGCGCGGACCTGGGGATCGAACCTGTGTTTCTCCACATCGTCTTGCTTCCAAGGTGAGCGCATTGCCCCTGAGCTATCCTCCCAAATCCCATAAACAATCCCTCTGTAGTGTACTTTGGCCGAATAACTGAGGCCAGACAGTAAGCTCTTATTGTGGCATACATAACACCTGGCAACTTCTAGGTATATCAGCCCGGGCCTGATCGTCGAAAAACCTGCTGCCCTGCAAAATTTAGCCATCGCCATGTTCAAATTCTTCCTCCACTTTTCCCCTGCTAGGTTTGATTTAGCATCTCTCCAAGCAACCCTCAGAATCATCTTGCACCAAATCAGTTCGCAAGCCCCGGGTCCTTGTTCAGTGCCCACAATATGTAGCGCATCTCATTCAGCAGTTTTTCAAGGCCCTCTTTCTTCCATTCCTCCTGAAGTTCACACATTCTGCTACTCTCAATATGAATGAGTGACCAATCACCCATGATATTTTACTGCTATATATGGCATCCTCTATCACAGGAAGAGAAAATATATATCCATCATTGGTCTGCTCTACATCCTTTTAGCCCTAACATACTTTTTATATGTCCCATATCTCCAATGCCGATATCCTTAATCCTCTGAATGCTTGGCCCTGCTCAACTGCCGTGGTGGCTGCCCTGATTTTGAATGAGTGGGTCCCGTAATGTTTTGGGTCCATACCCACTCTTCTCAACATCATGCGCATGACTGCCCAGAACTGAAACACTGTTAATGGTAGCCCGTTTTTGTGGACCAGCAGGTTCCTTGCGCCCATGGGTCTGACGTCCAGAAAATTGCTCAGCAAACATTCTGGGCAGCAGCGGCCATCCCATATGCAGCGCAGCCGTACCCATTGCCCTTTATCTACCTGATTGGTCTTTTGTCTTCTCAATAATATCCCCACCTCCTGCAATGCTACGTCAGCCTCCCTGAGGCTCTCTTTCCCATCAGCTGCCTTGTTTGCCGCAGCCAGTTGACTCACCCTAGAGGCTCAAAAAAATGCTAGACCGAACGCTGCTCTGAAGAGTATCATCTCGTATTCCCTTTCGCATACGAGTGCGATCTTGCACATCATCTCTGACAGGTCTTGGAACGTGATGGGGAACCTATGATCTGGCTCCCTGCCTTGCAGCATCCCCCAGCCTTTCTTGGCTGCCCTTATAACCTTGCTTTTTGTGGGGTCTTTGACTCCCCATGTCCTGCTAAAATGGGCATAATCCCTTTGGCGTGAAAGCTGATGGATCTTTGCAGAGATTCCAATCCTCTAAAATGACAGCCAAGTCTTTGAGCATGGCAGTTCAACAACCACCAGCACCATTCAACAGATGCTGTGGATTTTTACTGTCAGCCTCTGATGCTCCTTGGCGGAGGGGTTCAAGCTGCCCCATGTAGACAACAAGGTCGCTGTTTCCCTAGGGGTAGAGTACGAGGTACTCAGCGGCGGAATTTCCTCCTCTTCATTTCCCTCCGACACCACAAATGAAAAACAACTGTAAGGAACATTTTGCACACGACTCAGGAGTGGGACGAAGACATTTCCAGTTTATCTTGGAATGGTTCAGAACCATGTCCAATGCTTAGGCCTTACAGGTCGTCCAACAAGGATATTGCCTCACTTTTGTTTAACATCCTCCTCTCAATGCCGTATTGCCTCCGGACTCCCTTCGCTTGGATGTCTGTCATGCTTCTGAGCAAGGCTGTGGTTGAACTGGTACCATGCTCAGAGCGAGGAAATTGGTTGTATTCAACATATTTTCTGGTTCCAAAGAAGGATGGGGGCTTGAGTCCCATCGTGAAGCTGAGGCTACTGAACTTGCTCATGTTAAAGGACAAATTCAAGCAGAGGCGTAGCCAGGATTGACTAACAAATGGGGCCTGAAGCTAATATAATTGGGCCCACCGCAGTGACATTAGCATCTGTAAATGGCCAAGACAGTGCTGCTTAGTGGGCATTTACAGATTTTGGGTGGGCCTTGCCTGCTCAGGCCCTACCCTGTCTACGCCTCTAAATTCAAGATGGTTACTCTTGCCCAGATCCTTCAAACTGCCAATCTGCAGGACTGGTTGGTGTCACTAGACCTTCAGGACACCTACTTCCATATGCCTATCCATGTGAAGCAAGGAGGTACCTGAGTCTCATTGTGTGCCAAAATCATTACCAGTTCCCAGTCCTGGTTTTCACAAAACTACTGGCAGTGGCTTACCTGAGGAGGGAGGATGTTTTCGTCTTTCCCTACCTTAATGACTGGCTTGTCTGAGATCGTTCCAAGACCACGCATCAGAACATCTTCTCCCCATGTGCAGTCTGTTTCAGAGCGCAGGCTTTTCCCTGGACTTCAAAAAGTGTCGGGTTTCGGCGTCACAGTACGTCCGATTTATTGGGGTGGTCTTGAATAATCGCCTGAGCAGAGCATTTCCGCCCACAGACAGTGGCGAACATCTATCGGATGGTACAAAACCTGCAATCCAAGGATCAAGTTCCGGCCTCGGCCTGCCTGCGATTGCTGGGTCTTATGGTTCCTACATTCTGGTAGTTCTTTAGGCCCGATTATGAATATAGTCATTTCAGTGGCTCCTCTGTTGCGAGTTGTCTACAATTTCGGGGGCACGACAGATCACATCTTCTGACGATGTTGAGTCGTGTTTCTCAAGACGTTGAATGCTGGTCCCTGTGAGACAACCTGTAGAAGGGTATGTTGTTTTACCAACCACACTATCGGATATCTGTGGTCACCGAGGCACCGCTGAAAGATTGGGGCACTGACCTGTCGGATTTGACATTGTGACATTGGTCTCCCATGAGTCTCAGAAGCACATTAACCTGCTGTAGTAGAAAGCAATTAGGCTTGCCCTGGTTGCTTTCCACCTTTCTGTACAGACAATCTGTGTTGATCCTGATGGACAATACCATAGCCATGCACTACCGCAACAAACAAGGCAGTGTAGGTCATTAACTCTGTGCAGAAAAGCAATGCAACTTTCGTTCTGGGCTCTGGAGAACAATGTGTCTCTGAGAGTGGCTAACCTTGCAGGAAAAGAGAATGTCCCAGTGGATTGCTTGAGCAGACAGACTTCGATCTCCCACGAGCGGCAGTTTTTTCCTGCCGAGGAACTCCTCAAGTGGAACTCTTCACTTCAAGTGTAAACAGGAAGTGTGGGTTGTTCTGCTCCAGACACAATTAACTTAGAGAGAGACCAGAGGTAATATTTTCAACGACCACTTGTGAACAGCCCTCTCCCAAAACACTTGTTTAACAATACACTACGTTCAAACGGTCAATTGCTTCACCAAATCCATTCGTGATTATTCCTTTTTATATATGATTAGTAATCATTAAATTCTCATATACTACACCAATTTATATCAAAAATAGTTATTTATTTTTTTATAGCATATCTTCAATAAAAACTCTTTTATCTTTTCACATCTACAATTTTAAAGAATTTTGGAATAATTTATCAAACACTTTGTAAAGAACAGACATTTTCACAATAATTTTCAATTTAGCTGTGCACATTCAATGTCATGTAGTACTCCATTATTTGACCATTTTTAAGATTAATATCTTCATAAGGATCTGTTATTTGCTCTCCTCTCTCATAGAGAAGCACATCCTAGTCCATAAAACATTTCACTCTGTGTTCATATCACCCATGCTTACTTTCATACCGCATTCATACCATACCCAACATGTTTCATTCCTTTCACACTTTCATACTACTAACAAGAAAATTCTTCAGGGGTAAAATTGTACCACATTTCATTGTGTTTGTCTTCTTTTAGGGTTTTTCCCAGGGATCGCTTTCAATGGGGTCCCATTAGTGCTTTCTTAAGGTCCAACCATCAGACGGATAGCTTATTAGTGCTCGCTTCTTATTTCCTTTCGTCTTGGTGTGGCCCCTCTATTTCTATGTCCTCTCCTCCAGATTACTCTGATGTCTCCAAGGGGATCCTCACCACCATATGTAGTGTAATAGACCACTTGGATATGCCCCAAGTAATCTTGTGTAACCGATCCCTGATCTTGGTAATTATTGGCAGATCCCGCAATGCATCTTTTTGATGACTGGGTCGGGTCCTCTATCAGTATCTATGGAGGAGGCCATCCGCATATATTTTTCTCCGATTCCTATTCTGTTCCTGCTCTTTCCAGGATTTGAATTTTGGCTTTCCCTGCTCCTCTTCGGAACGTCCACCGTCTTCTCTGCCGGCAACGTCTCCTTCTGTTTTCGTTATCCGCCTCCAGGACATTTCCCCAGCATGGAGCTCTGGGGGGCACATTGACAAGGATTGGACATTCACCCTTCAATATTCGTTCCCGTCGATCCCTGTCATGTCGCTGGTTCTCAGGAGACTGCGCCTGTTCAGGTCCACCAAGGGTGTGGTTGATCTGGTACATATTTTCTGGTTCCAAAAAAGGATGGGGCCTTTAGTGCCATTTTGAATCTGAGACTACTGAACTTGTTCATGTCAGGACAATTTCAAGATGGATACTCTTGCCCAGATCCTCCAAACTCTCAATCTGCAGGACTGGTTGGTGTCACTAGACCCTCAGGACACCTATTTCCATATGCCTATCCATGTGAATGAAGGAGTTACCTGAGGCTCGTTGTGCGCCAACATCACTACCAGTTCCCGGTCCTGGTTTTCACCAAGCTACTGGCAGTGGATCACCTCAGGAGGGAGGGTATTTGCGTCTTTCCCTACCTAAATGACTTTCTTGTCTGAGGTCGCTCCCAAGACCACGCATCAGAACATCTGCTCCCCATGTGCAGTCTGTTTCAGAGCACAGGCTTTTCCCTGGACTTCAAAAAGTGTCACGTTTTGCCATTCCAGCCCCTCTGATTTATTGAGGTGGTCTTGGATAATTGCCTGGGCAGATCATTTCCACTCATGGGCAGTGTCAAACATCTATGGGATTATCCAAATCCTGCAATCCAAGGATCAAGTTCCGGCCTCAGCCTGCCTGTGCTTGCTGGGTGTCATGGTTCCTGCATTCTGGAAGTTCTTTAGGTCCGATTACGAATACAGGAGTTTCAGTGGCTCCTCCGTTGCCAGTGTTCTCAATTTCAGGGGCGCAACATATCACATCTTCTGACGATGTTGAGTCGAGTTTCTTAAGATGTTGCACGCTGGTCCCTGTGTGACAACCTGTAGAAGGGTATGTTGTTTTACCAACCATAATATTGGATATCTGTGGTCACTGATGCACCCATGAAAGTTTGGGGCACTGACCTGTCGGATTTGACATTGTGCGGACTGTGATCACCCTCTGAGTCTCAGAAGCACATCAACTTGCTTTAGTTGAAAGCAACCAGGCTGGCACTGGTTGCTTTCCTCCCTTCTGTACAGACAAATCTGTGTCAATCCTGATGGACAACACCATAGACATGCACTACATCAACAAACAAGGCAGTGTAGGTCATTACCTCTGTGCAGAGAAGCAATGCAACTGATCCCTGTCATGTTGCTGGTTCTCAGGAGGCTGTGCCTGTTTGGGTCAACTTTAATATTGAACACTCCAGACTGAGCTCGAAGAACGTGTCCATCTGCTCTCCCTGGCACCTCCTGAGGATAGTGGATCTGTTCTGCCAGTCAGAGGTGCGGGTGCTCCATACGAACCCCAGCATTCTGAACCATCATCCTTGGATGCTGAGATACAAAGTGTGCCGCTTGTCCGACAACGTTCTGAATGTACTGCTCTCTGCTGAAAGACCTGCCACTCAGTCCATTTATGGCGTAGTTTTTCAGCTTGGTGCTGGGGAAGGGACCATTTATCCTGTCACATTTCCTTTGTGTTAGATTTATTCCTGTCCTTGACCCAGACAAGCCTACAGATTAGCACTGTGAAAAGCTACCGGGCCACTATTTCAGTCTTAAAAGGACCCCTGAGCAAGGCTCTTTCTTCATAAATCCAAGTGGTATGCAATTTTTGTGGTGATTGTTCAATCAGTTTCCTCCTCGTCAGTTTGTGGTTCCGGTGTGGGATTTGAATTTAGTGCTGACGATCAATATGGGTGCTCCATTTGAGTCCCTGTATTCATGTTCTTTTAGGTAACTCACCCTTAAATTGATTTTCCTGGTTGCCATCAAGTTTGTTTGTTTGTTTATTTATTTGTAGGGTACACCAAACGCTTAGATAGCTGGGCGCACAACATCACAAGAATACTTACAGCTTAGTTACAGGTATAATCAGGAGCAAAGAATACAGATAGGTACAGGTAAGAGGCATACACGAAACATACAGCATCATTCATTGGACTAGTGGTCGTTAAGGCGTAACCAAGAGCAGGTGTTGCATCTGAAACTGAAGTAAGACTGATCCCTTCTGAGCTAAACTGGGAGGGCGTTCCATTGCTGAGCTACTTTTACTGGGAAGCTGTTACTTCCTGTTTTTTTTAAGTCTGAATCTAGATACTTGGAGGCAGTAGCAATTGGGTGTCCTAGAAGGCTGTTCAGCAGTTTTTCTGGTTATTCTTGCCTTCAGATATGGAGGGGCTGCATTGTTAAGTCATTTGAAGGTTAATGACACAGTTTTAAAGAGGATCCTATCGCTAATTTTCAGCCAGTGATGGTTTCTCCTAGCATTGGATGTGCTCTCTGGTAGGGAGGTTCAGAGCCGTTCTGAGCGCATTGTTTTGCAATGTCTGTAGTTTGTTAATGATATATTTGTTGGCTCCTAGATACAGTGCATTACAATAGTCCAATTTTGATAAGATGAGGGTATTAGCTAAAATAATGCAACTTGCTAGTGAGAGGAAGGGTCAACAAGCTCTGAGTAATTTGCCAGTGTAAGCGGTGGATGAGGCCAAGGAGTTTACCTGTTTTTTTAGGATTAGTGTAGCATCCAGATAGAAGCCAAGTGTCTTCACTTCTTTAGCAACTTTAATGGAGTTGCCATCAATATTAAAGGCGCTATAGTTAGTGTCCAGTTCTTTTAGGTTATTGGCCGAGCCAAGGATCAGGATCTCTGTTTTGTCGTCATTCAGGCAGATGCCATGGGTTGCCATCCATGCCTGAATGAGGATGTATATTTAATTTTATTAAGGTTGTATCTGAGGTAAAATTGCCCGAAAGGGGAATGAGGATCTGGGTGTCGTCTGCGTAATTAGTGTAGGTGATACCCAGTCTGTCCAATTTGTCAAATAAAGGCTTAGTAAAGATATTATACATGGTTGGTGAGGCACATGAGCCCTCAGGGACGCCACATGTTGTTTGGATTGGGTCTGCAGATGCAGAGGTGGAGAAAACTTGCATACTTCTGTTATCTAGAAAGGACTGGACCCAAGCTATAGCTTCACTTGAGAAGTGGGCAGCCGAGGCTAGGTGTTTGCATAATACTGCATGGTACACCAAGTCAAACGCTGCCGACAGATTAAGGAAGAGTAGCATAGCTATTTTTCCTTTGTTGTTGAGCTCGTCAATTTGAGCTTTAAGGTCTTTTAATGCGGTCTCTGTACTGTGCTGGGGTCTAAAACCCGATTGGCAGGAGCCTAGAAGTTGGTTTGACTCGAGATACTTCTGAATTTGAAGTCAGCGAGGCGAGTGAGCTCTGGGCATTGCCTGCTAAACCTTCCTATTTGGTTTTCTCCAAAGAGAAGATGACGTTAAGAGTAATAGCCTCTTTCTTTCCAAAGATGGTCTCGGATTTTCATCTCTCTCAAAATATGCATCTTCAGTGTTTTTTCCTCTGCCCATTCCTTCCAAGGCAGAGGAGCGATTCTATCGGCTGGACTTGGTTCAGGTTACGGCTACTACGTCTACTGATGGAGGGACATCAGGAATGATGACCAGCTGTTTGTGGGTTATGCTGGTGCTCGTGCTGGGAGGGCTGTGACCAAACAGACTGTGTGAAGGTGGATCATTCTCTGCATCTCGGAATGCTATGATCTGGTTTTAGTAGATGTTTGGTTGTGGTTGTCACCTTTGCCCTACAGAGGGGGTCCCTCTCTTGAACATTTACCAAGTAGCTGCGTGGGCTTCTTTGCACATGTTTGCCAAACATTTCAGTTTGAATTATTTTTCAGGGCAGGGCGTGTCTTTCGGCAGGGCAGTCCTCCAGACATTTCTGTTTTTTTGTGGTGCTCTCTTGCTTCCTCCTTACTCCAGATCGACATACTGCTATGGGAGTCTATCAAAGATGAGGAATCTGTGGGAGGAAGGTAACCATTGAAAGAAAAAAATACTAAACACTCAGTAATGTTCTTTCTGATGGATGTTCCTCCCATGGATTCCTCATCGTCTTCCCAACCTGCCCCTCTTGGTGGATAGCTAGTACACCTTTGGCTCCGCTGTATGTCAGCATCAGAGTGCTAGTAAAAAAGAACGGTGGGTACTGTGGTCACAGGCCTGGTGCATCAATATATACTGTCCTTGATATCATGCCTACCATGGGGCGGGTAAAGGTGTCAGTCATAGCCGACGCAGAGCTGCACTTCGCTCCCTGGTAGCGGAAATGTTTCGGTAGATCAGCTGCACCGGATATGAATTATTATAATTTTTTATGGTATTTGTTGAGCGCGGACCTAGTTTCGAGAAGCAATGGAGTGCTTCACAGAGATATACTACAATACAGACACATAACTGAACACTTTAAAAAAGGTCACAACATAACAGATAAATAGCAGGGGTAGCATTCAGAGGGGCACAGAGGAGGAGTACAGCTGTACCCGGTGGCAGGGAGGAGAGGGGTTGCAGCGTCTAGTGAGTCAGGCGCTGTGAGGGGCGATGTAATGGCCTAGTTGTTGAGGAGGAGAAACTCCTTGTAGAGGTGGGTCTTGAGTTCCTTTCTGAGTTGTAGCAGCCTGGGCGCAAGTCTGATGCTGACGGGGAGGAGGTTCCATAGTCTTTGGGCGGAGGCATAGATGTGAATATCATAGATGAGGAATTTGATTGGTAAGTAATTTACTTTTCTTTACTACTGGGTTGATTTAAGGTTAGGACCAGTGTCAGGTCGTTCTCTGTCAAAATTCAGAGATTTTTTTACTACTTTAAGTAGGCCATGGTATACCCGGTTATATAGAGAGATTGTTTGGTGTGATCATGATTTCAGTTTTTTCCCAGGTTGAGTTTAAGTCTGTTGTTGCTCATCCGTGTGTTGATTTGTGAGAGGCAGTTGACAGGGGTACGGTTCATGTCCTCACTGGTATCTATTTTATAGATGATTTAAGTATCATCTGTATAGTTGTTGTATTAGAGTATGTGTCCCATGAAGAGTGGGGTCATGTAAATGGTGAAGAGTAGTGCTGAGATGGATGAGGCTTGTGGGACCCCACAGGTGAGTGTGTGTAATGTTGAGCTGAAGGGTGATAGCCAGGTGGTTTTGGTTCTTTCCGTCAGGAAGGATTTAAAACCAGGTACTAAACGCCTAAATGGGAATACTGTTGAAAAACAAACATGGACAATCCTATCCAAAGAATATATACACCCTGTCTGTTGTTGCCACAGTTCAAACTAGAACTCAGATTTTTAAAAAAATATTTTTTTAATATAAACCATATATAATAAAAACAAACATCATCTGGTCTCATTGACTGAATCTCCTGTTTTAACCAACACAAATATTGCAAAATACACAATACATACGACCTTCTGGGTGGGGGTTAGTACATGAGGCAGAAACTGTACTAACTCCAAGTTTAACAAAGACAAACTGGGTATCTCAAATGAAAAAATGAAAGAACCTAGGCTGGATAGCCTTCGGTGTGGGTTGCACTCCTTATAATCCACTATGTGGTTGAATCTCTAGTATTGGAGTTCTTGCGGTAGTTACATAGATTTCATGATGGTTCAAAAAAAGTGTAATAGGCAGCAATCCAGTTTCTTATATGTTTTAATTATTGAATCAATCGCGCAGATGCTAATCAGACTTATACATTTCGGACATTACTAGTCCTTCTTCAGGGTCAATAGCTCACATCTAATACATATCCATCAATTATGTAATAATATCCACAAACGTGGTGTTCACAGTTAGTTCAGCATATCATATTGTATAGCAAGCCACATGGTATCATCATCAACACCCACATAAAGTAAGGTAATCAAGAATCAAAATGCGACAATTGGCCACATTACGAACACGACACAAACAACGTATAAGAAAGATGAGACAAATTAGAGAGCATGAATAAAACATAAAGAATACTGTTAATATTTATACGCATACCAAACCGTTATGAGTGTTACAGTGTTACTATTCATGCATTTGATCTTGCTTAATGACACTCTCTATCGTAATTAATTCAATTGGCTCACATACTACTGTGTGCCATATGAAAGCAGAACATGTGCTCCTTATCAGATCTCTACTCTGTGTATAGGTTACCATCAGAACCCACCTCTAATGTGCGTCAGAGAATAGTAGGAAAGTATCCGAACTGTGACCGACATATTCATTGTAAAGTACACTCATGCATGGTGATGGCCCTGTGTACTGTTCTCATAAATCAAGGTAATGTTACTAACCTGCTGGTGATTCTGAATGCTGTGGCCCTCATTACGACCCAGGCGTTGGACCATGGTCCATGCCGGTAACTTACCGACTCCGCCATGGCGGAATGGGGAATTACCGCCCCATTCCGAGGTTGGCGGGGCGGTAATTCCCCATGCCGCCGTGGCCCTTCCCCATTTTTGCCCCATAGGGCTCAATGGGAATGGGGAAGGCGCTAAGTACGGTGCCGCAAATTGCAACACCGTACTTAGCACCAAGGTCCCTTTGCGGGTTGGTTTTTTAACGCCTGCTAAAAGCAGGCGTTAAAGTGCCACCCGCAAAGGGACCTCGTAATCAGGCGTTAAGGGTTTAACGGCGCCCCCACCTTTTACGGCGCCTTTAACCCCTTAACGCCTGGGTTGTAATGAGGGCCTGTGTGCGGGGGAGTACAGTGTGCACTAACTGTGGGATAAAAGCATACGCAATAAAACTAGGAACAACATGCGTTCATATGCATGTGGATTAGAGTGCCTGAGTGGTGCTTACCACCGTATGCAGCGGCGCCGAGTCATCTAGAGAGAAAAATATTCCAATCGCTGAATGTGGATCGGGGAGGCAACGTGGATGTCGTTGCTGTAAAAATAAGCATAAACTCGCTGGTTGTCATGGTGATGTGGAAGCGAGTGGTTGCAGTAGAACGGAATGAGTCGGAGGTAAAGAATGCAGCCATCTTGAAAGGGCAAGAAGGCTTATTGTGAATATGGTCCTGCATACTAAAATGCAGGCTCGATCTCTCTTATCAAAAGTAAGAGGGCCAGATAATCTTTCTGTATAGTGCCTTAAAAACATACTTATCTTGTCCTTTGAAAGCAGGTGTATAAAATACAATTAAGATGCAATTGAAACTCCAGGAGTCATGTTTACCTAAATACCCTTCAATGAATGTGGTATGATGTCGTTCAGATACTGGTGACCGCAGGCTACTGCGGTCAGCATGAGGAACAATATCTGGTGATCTAGTTAGATCATTTCATCGATCTGTGGCGCAACTTTGTGTTAAGGTTTCTATGTTTGCTGTGAGGCTGTGAATTATTGAACAATCTCTGGTGATCTAGTAAGAGCCTTTTATCAATTTATGTTGCGACCTAATGTTGAGGGGTCTACGTTCGCTGTAAAACTGCGACATAATATGATGAATCTACTGATGAGATGCTAATAATCGCGGGCATATCAAAAGCTTGAAATCCTATCTTAAATATACTGATCTAAAGGGTAAAATAGATCCTAAAACCTTGCAGTAACATGGTTTTATGGTGTATTATTTCCCATGGCACATGGAGAAGACACATTCTAACAATTCAGAGCAAAATGACCTTGCGCCCAAGAGCTTTTGGGGTGTGGATGAAACTGTTCATGCAGAATGACAAAGCTTCTCCTTTCTCACTTAAAAGTAAATGGTGTCTGGAACAATAAGTAGTCCGAGTTCACAACTGAGTGCAATCCGTTCATCAATGGTGCTTCATCTTATTCACAGGTAACAATTTAGGTCCCAGTCCTCATTCATCCCGTTTGGGGAAAGAGAATTCAGCCTGTCTATCCAAAATGCTTCGTGTTGGGCTCTTTTCTTTTTTGTCGTCTGTTGCAAATTGTGCAGGTGGATGACTTCTAATACTTGAAATTTCAATTTTGTAATGTGTCTACAAAATGTCTTGCTACTGCTGAGAGAGCATTTGTATCCTAATGCAGTATTTATGCTTGCTCATTCTCACTCGTATTTGTCTACCTGTTTCTCCTATGTAGTAGATAGCGCGGGGTCATCTTATGCAGTACACTGCATTTTCCGTGAGGCATGTAGCATGGCATTTAAGCTGAATCTTCTCTCCTGTTCTAGGGTGAAATATGAATTTGCTTTTGATGATATTGTTACAATAGCTGCAATTGAGACAAGGGAAAGGTCCCTGTAGACCACTTCTTTTCTCCTGTTTCCTTCCACTTGTGTTAACCAACAGATTCCGGAGGTTATTGCTGCGTTGGTATGTGAACACTGGGGGACTCAGAAATAGAGTTTTTGTTGTAACATCGCTGGTTAGGATGTTCCAGCGTTTGTGAATGCACCCTTAATGTGTTTACTTTGCACTGAGTATTTTGATACAAACACTATTGATGGTAATTCTTTGTGTGTTTTGCCTTGTAGAAGACATTCACGTGTCCTTGTCACTAGTTTACATTTGGCAGTTAATAGGTCTTCCTCTGGGTAACCTCTGTCACTGAGCTTGTCAAGAGTTCTGCTTCACATTCGGCTTGGTCGCTCACAATGCCTTAGATCCTCAGCATCTGACGTAGGGTAAGTTCTACAGTGTGTTCTGTGGATGAAAACTTAACCGTTGTAGAAGGTTGTTCCTGTCTGTCGGTTTGGTGAATAGTGTGGTTGAGATGCTATTATCATGTACTTTGATTTGGACGTCTAAAAAGTGAATGTTGGGATTGCCGATCTCTGCTGTAAATTGAATCCTTGCATCTATTGTGTTGATGTACAGTAGAAACTGGTTGAGTGATGTCCAATCCCCATGCCAAACACAAAAAATGTCATGAATATATTGTGTCCATACTTTGATGTATTTAGCCCATTCCTCATGTCTTAATATGTTGGTCATCTCAAATTGGTACATAAAGCAGTTTGCGTATGTGTGGTGCCGTGTTGGCTCCCATTGTGGTTCCTGACGTCTGCAAATAAAATTCTGTCTCATGTTTAAAATATGAATTCTGTGAAATGAAATCCAGGAGAATCATGATTAATTCTTTCGACGCTCCGATCTCTTCCTCTTGTAAGAGGAGCCACTCGACTGTCTCCGGTCCCCGGCTGTGTGGAACTCGGAATCAGCTAGTCTGGAAACAATGGTGGCGGCGGATTTACCACCACTGTTGTTTCCGGACCGGCTGGGTCATAATGAGGCCCAATGTCTTCGGATGACGATTCAATGCGATCAATTGTCTGCTGAAAGTGAGTGCTGTCTTTGACATAGATAGCTGTTTTTTGTATTATTGGTTGTAAAAAGTAGTGTATGTAAGAGCCCATTGGTTGCTTCAACAATGGGGCGACCAGGGGGCTGGGTCATATTCTTATGTATTTTAGGTAGTAAGTAAAAATGGGGAATTTGAGGGTAAGATGTAGAGAGGAATGTTTTGGTTTTCTTTGAAATCCACTCGATTTCTTCCACTTTGGTTAGGATTTTCTCAAGATCATTAGCAATTCCTGGTGTGGGATCATGCCCTATCTTAGCATAGATAGACTCATCGCACAACTGGCGTGCACATTCTGCTTTAAAGTCTTCGGTGTTCTGAAGAACCAGTGTTCCCCCTTTGTCAGCTGGTCTTATTACAATGGTTTCGTCTGCATATAATGTTTTAATTAGCGATAATTTGCATCTGCTGAGATTGTTGTACTTCGGTTTGCCAAAGTGGAGTTTTTTAAGGTCGGATTGTACAATTCTTTCATAAATCTCTATAGAGGGCACATTGATCAGTGCCGTAAATGTGCTCGTTGGTTTGAACTCGATATATTCTGCATTTTCCATATCGTTATTTGTTTGCGGTCGTAATTCAGAGAAAAACACTTTAAGTTTATGTACAAGTTTGTGTAGCTCCACTTTTGCTTTGAATATGTTGGTTCTGTATGTTGGTACACATTTTAATCCTTTTTGCAAAGTCCTGACTTCCTGTTCTGTAAGGACTCTCCTGGACAAGTTGATGACTAAGTTTGTTTCGCGTGGAATCTTGTGAGCCACTCTTGATTTATTGCTTTTCCCCCTCTGCATTCTTTTCCCCTCGAGCCATCCCCCAAAAAAGATTTAGAGGGCCTGGGGTGGCCATGCCTTTTTGCTGATTGTCTGTGCCTGTCAGAGTGGTAGTTGGGTTGGATCCGGTGGGAGTTGTGTTGCTTCCTGCTGTGTCAGAGTCTGAACTGCTGTTGTCAGTTGATGGATTACTAGTTTTTTGAGATTGAAATTGATATTTGTCAGCCCATGTATACACCTCGTTGTTGAGGTAATCATACGTGTCGCGCATGCATTTTCAAATTTTCTTTGCTTCAAGGTCACTTTTGTATGATTCTAGACGGGTGTTAATGTCTGATAGTATGTCGCTCAAGTTCTCTGTGTTGGTAAGTGCAGTGATTTCTGTTGATAGATCGTTAATTTATTTCTCTAGTGTGTCAATGTTGCCCGATAGTTCTTTGATTGTCAATAAGATTAAATCCAGTGAGCATTTGTTCAGAATCTGCTCCCATTTTTTAATTAAGTCCTTGTTTTCCTTGCAAAGTGTGGGTTGTAGTGGTATCCTTAGGCCTCTGGGGATTCTTTATGCTTTATGGTACCTACACTGCACGTAGCTTTCTGTTGATGGACTTGCGAATGTTGTTTAATCATTTTTAGAGGATCCGTTTGTTGTGTTGACTGGGTTGTCTCCTTGGTACAAGCTAATGCCTTTAATAATTTCTTTCTGGAGAAAATTGCTACGATTAAGAATAACATTGTAGCCCTAGATCCTACTCCTTTTTCTTCAAAATTGTTAAATTCTATGGATAATAAGAAATGTGATCAAGTTAGTGCTCCACAAAATCAATGAAACCTTCACCATGTGACAGTGGAGGAAGTCTGTGCACTGATGAAGAATCTGAAGCCCGCTAATGATTGCCTATTTCCCTTGCCAGCGGTAGCAGCCAAACGTATGGCGGTGGAAATGGCGCCCTTTGTTACATTATCTATTAACAAATCATTAGATCAAGGATTAGTACCATCAATGCTCAAATACACTACACTAACACCTCTTCTGAAAAAATCAAATTTGGATCCTTTGGTCCTTCAAAACTACAGTCCCATTGCAGGTATCCCTTGGCCAGGGAAAATACTGGAAAAGGTGGTGACTTCCCAACTTCAGGCATTTGTTGAAGAGGAATCACTCCTTGATCCCCTGCAGTCGGGGTTCCGTCCTAAATTTGGTACGGAGACAGAATTGCTGTTAGTTTCTGATGAGGTGTTGAGGGTAGCTGACCTGGGCAAGCTTTCACTTCTACTGATGCTTGATCTGTCAGCTGCCTTCGACACGGTCAATCATGAGATCCTCCTGGAACGACTGAGGATGATTGGAAAAGTTTCAGAACAAGCTATTCAATGGTTCAGGTCTTTCTTGGAGGGACGTCAACAATGTGTCAAACTTGGTGCCTTCACTTCGGCTCCTAGTAGTGTGGACTGTGGGGTGCCACAGGGTTCCACACTGTCGCCTCTTTTGTTCAACTTATACCTTCAACTAGTCATGGAAATCTTGAGACGTCATGGAATTAGTTTCCAGTCTTACGCCGATGACACTCAGATTTTCATCACAATCGATAAGGTTAAAGAAACCATTATTAAAATTGGAGAATGCCTTCAGGAAATCAGTGAGTGGATGGCCTCTAATCAACTGCAACTGAATGCTTCCAAGACAGAATTCATTATGTTTGGTCCAGAACACCTCATGACCGCAATAAAAACTCAACCTCTTCCTAAGCTATTAGGAGAGGAACTTACATTCTCCACAAAGGTGAAAACCCTTGGCTGTATTTGGCAAGACAATCTGGGTAGCGAATGCCAGTTTGGAGCCAAAGTAAAAGCTATATTTTATTCCTTGCGGCTCTAGGACAAACACTTCCCTATATTCCACAGGAAGACTATCCTCAAGTAGTGGGTGCACTTACGAATGCTCACCTGGACTATTGTAATAGTCAACTTGTGGGCATTCCGAAAAAACAAATCAGCAGACTGCAAAGAGCGCAGAACGCAGCGGTCAGGTTGATCTATGGGCTCAAATAAAACAGCCCATGTTTCATTTTTCTGCCGTCAACTCCATTGGCTATCAGTTGAAGACCGCATAAAATTTAAAATAGCCTGTCTGATTTTCAAATGTCTGAATAATATGGCACCAGACTATCTTAAGGAAATGTTTAGATATTATCAACCATCAAGACCCCTTCGCTCAAGTGACCAAGCACTATTAATCATCCCCCCATCTACATTTGTTTCTAGAGGGGATAGAAGATTCTCAGTGTATGGTCCCAGACTTTGGAACAGTCTTCCAGGGAAATACGGAATTCAGACACCCTGCTTAATTTCCGGAAGGCCTTAAAGACTGTCTTGTTCAAATAAAACTTGGCCATTGGATAATAATTAGATCTTTATCTTGCTTTCAAATAAACTTAAGAATATACTTTGTCCTAGCCTTCCTGAGTAAGTAATACGATCTGCGCCATTACACGGTTAGGTCCGTTTAGAGCGCGTTACAAATTCCTCAAATCAAATAAAAGAAAAATCAAATCAGACTGAGAATGCCATCTGCTTCTTCGGCTGAAAAGCAGAGGGCGGTTGCTCTTTGATCTGTTAAATGTCTGATTTCATCATAGGACATCCTGGCGTGCCAATGCTCTACATGGTGTACGGAAGAGAAAAGAGCTGTAATCTTCGTTGGGTGAGCTGGCACTGCGCTTTTCAGTTTTCACCCAACAAATACCTCAACTGAACGCTCATTATATACACCTGGGGTCTTCCACAGCACACTGTCCTCAGTCATGACAAGACAACTGTGTTGACAATTTATTGTGCCATATTTGATAATCTCGAACAGTTGTTTCACTGTGTTCGCACTTCAAGCGTTTTTCACCAATCGTGTAATGCTCATGCATAAACTTGCATAATTCTAATGTCAGCAAATGCCATCTCATACAATGTTTATAACAAAAAAACGTCGACAATATTGTGTTTTGGCCCTAACGTCTCCTGTGCTGAATGCACAATATTCTCCTTTGTTTGTATTGAGCCGTCATCAGGACTTTCCAAACCACTGCAACCCCTTCTTGGTTTTCTTAACAGCTATGTTAATGTTCTCCATCCTCTAATCTTTTTCTACTGCTCTTGGGGGAACACACTACCTACTTTTCTGCTTATTAATTTGGCTCATTTTTAATCTTACCCATCCCAGCCATAGGGCTGTTCACAAGTCACAATATCTGTGGGACCCAGTGGTACACTCCCACCACACCTGGAAAATCTATCAAAAAAGGTACTAAACGCTTAAATGGGTGTAATGTTGAAAAATAAACACGGACACTCCTATACAAATAATCTATACACCCTGCTATTGTTGCCTCAGCTCAAACCAGGACTCAGCTATTCAAAAAAAAAAGAATTTAATATAAACCACACATAATAAAAGCATACACCCACTGGTCTCATGGACTGAATCTCCTGTTTTAAACAACACAAGTATTATTACAAAATACACAGTACATACAACCTGCTGGGCTGGGTTAGTAGGTGAGGCAGAAACTGTACTCACTCCCAGTTTAACAAAGACAAATTGTGTATCCAAACTGTACAAACATTGACCTCAATCATGACAAAACAACTGTTGACAATTTATTGTGCTATATTTGATAATTTCTAACTGTTGTGTCACTGTGTTCGCACTCAAGCGCTTTTCACCAATCGTTTGATGCTTGTGCGTAAACCTGCACACTTCTTATGTCATAAAATGCCATCTCATCCAATTTTTATAACCCCAACATTTAGAAACTACTGTGTTTCTGCCATAAACTCTCTTTGGTTTCATTTGGTTTCAGTTGCTGAATGCACAAGAGCCTCCTTTGTTTTTATCGGGCCTTCATCAGGACTTTCCAAACCAGTGCAACCCCTTCTTGGTTTTCTTAACAGCTGTGTGTTACACAAGGTACAATAAGGCCCCTTTCACTTCACAGTTCGAAATGCCTGCAATCAGGCACAAATGGGGTGTATTTATTAGTGACTATACTTAACATTTACCCATAGTCACCATTGTGATACCTTCACCATGTGTTGGAGTGTCACTTGATAGGGACCTTTTGAATGGTGCCACTCCTGGACATTATCTTATTTAATTTGCTTGAAATTGAAAAAGCTCTTGTCTCACTGTTTGAAGCCGCAAACTCCAGGGATGCTAATGATATTAAACACCCTTGATTTATGAAAGAAAAGGACATTGCTTGATTGCATCATTTTCTTACAATCTCTGCTAAGCTTAACTTTAAGCGTCTCAATTTAGCCTGTTCAGCGTGACTTACTTTATGTACATGCCACCTCCTGAACGCACTCTCCTCTCTTGTTATCTGAAATACCGGCACACTGTCTTCAAATGACGGGACTAACTCGCTATTCGAGCGGACTCCTTAATCTCAGATTTTTCTGTCTGCAAATATATAAAGTATATAATCATAATCCAGGCGTGCATTGAGTCCTAACGTTTTACCCATTCTACAAATGACTGCATGCTTAGTGAACACGCATCTGCTGAATGCGTCTTCTAGTGAGATCCGCTCTTACCTTTGGTGCTGCTGTCCTCTCTTACAGCATGCAACCCACGTTCTCTCGCTGAATGTGAGCGTGCCGCTTACTATGGAAACTGAGTTTTCGATCCGTGGTGCAGTCCACGTGACATTAATAACATCGGCTCTGTCTGATGCGAGTGATCTCATTCTCGGCCGTGACTCAATAGCGCAGCCATTTTGGGATGAGTCTCTGTCTGAGTGAATATTCCCAACCCATTATTGAGACTGCCCTTTGTCAACGCACAGTTATGAGCACCCAATCAAAAACTAAAGAATCACTACATTGGATTTTATGATTGCCATGACTGCTCATGTTTGGTGTGGTGGATTTGCGGGCCGGAATTTCCACTTGGGGTTCCCCAAGTGTGCTAGCATGTGAGCTCAGGCCCATGCGTGCCCAACCTGGTATCTAGACTTCTATATGGTCTACCTGTGGCAGTCTTTAGTATCCGTATATACCTGCATTCCACAGGGAGCGACATTGGCAGTAATTGAAGAGGTCCTTCTAACTGAAAGAAGAGACGGAATAAAACTGAACAATTTTATTCTGTGGTGTGCTGAATTAGCCCTCACCGAAAACTATTTCTTCTTCAACAATAAGATGTATCATCAAATTCATGGCACCACAATGGGGTCCTCAGTGGCCCAGTCGGCAGCAAATCGGTATGTATATAAATCGGATTTATAGTAAGGCTTATATGTATCCCCTGAATTCCAGGAAGCCTTCCATGCCTCTGGATTTATAGTAAGGCTAATATGTATCCCCTGATTTCCAGTAAGCCTTCCATGCCTCTGGATTTATAGTAAGGCTAATATGTATCCCCTGAATTCCAGGAAGCCTCCCATGCCTCTGGATTTATAGTAAGGCTAATATGTGTCCCCTGAATTCTAGGACGCCTTACATGCCTCTGGATTTGTAGTAAGGCTAATATGTATCCCCTGAATTCCAGGAAGCCTTCCCTGTCTCTGGATTTACTGTAAGGCTAATATGTATCCCTTGAATTCCAGGAAGCCTTTTCTGCCTCTGGATTCATAGTAAGGCTAATATGTATCCCCTGAATTCCAGGAAGCCTTCCATGCCTCTGGATTTATAGTAAGGCTAATATGTATCCTCTGAATTCCGGGATGTCTCCCATGCCTCTGGATTTATAGTAAGGCTCATATGTATCCCCCGAATTCCAGGATCCTTCCCTGCCTCTGGATTTATAGTAAGACTATATGCATATAGCCTATACTTGGGTATGCCTGAACGACTTCTAAAAAAAACTACAACGCATACAAAAGACGGCAGCCAGATTGCTTCTCAAACTACCCCGAAGAGAACACATCACACCTGCGCTAAAAACACTACATTGGCTACCAATAAAACAACGAATAACATTCAAAACAATGTGCATCGCGCACAGAGCAGTACACAAACAAGGCGCTGAGTTCCTGAGAGACAAAGTACGCCTACATCAACCAACAAGAACGCTCAGATCAAGCAACAACATCTGTCTGGAACCGAAACTCTACAAAAAAAAGAAAACTCTGAGGATCTTCTTTCTCTCACCAGGCGCCGAAAACTTGGAACGACCTACCAAAGAACATACGCAACACAAGAAACCACCTACTATTCAGGAAACTACTCAAAACCTGGCTCTTCACTTCACAACTAGAAGACCGCCCACAGGGACACACACACAACTAAAACAACAATGAATGAAGAAACAGACCCTGATTCACACTAAGCATTCGACTGGGAAAAGATTCTAAGGAATAAGGAAGACACTCTACGACATACCGAACGACTAACCGAGAGATGGCCATGATAGCACACAAAAGACCCAATACATAGCAAGACTAAGACAGAAGTACTAGGACGAATCATCAATAGCACCCTGGCCCTAAACCACTCCCAAGCTCCAACAGACCCTTGTCACGATAGCAAGGGAATAGGGAACACCCATCTATCAGCTCCGAAACCAGAGGGTGAGGAATGGACATGAATAGACATACCCAATCACATTATACAAAGCTCATTATGATACAGCTGGAAATGCCCTGCACAATCACACACTAGCAACAACCAAACAATAGATTTTAAGGAAGACACTCCACGACATACCGAACGACTAACTAAGAGATAGCCATGATAGGAGGATACTAAAGACTGAATACATAGGCTGACCAAGACGGGAGTACTAGGACGATCCATCAATAGCACCCAATCTCACCTCCCACACCAGAGGCATAGAAATTAGACATACCCAATCACACTATACAATGCTCATTCGGATACAGCTGGGACTGCGCCGCATCATCACATACTACAGTCAGACTGCCAATAAGATATCAGCAACCACACCCACAGGAATATAACTCAAATGGAACAAGAAGTATTAGAACCAGGATACAGACCCTACTAACCCAACTTTCAAATCTCTGCATATCCAAATCTCACACAACCATCTCTCACCCAGCAATCCGCACACACTTCACCACACTGCATCAACAACATACAAACAACACATAAACTGCACCTACAGCACATAAGGTCTCGCCCGTTCCGATACTCACACCAAAGCTTACTGCATGGTGTTTACCGAACTGAAGCCGCCAACAGCACACCACTTCTCCCACTCTCCTACTCCCCCTCCACCCAGACCAACCCTACCCGACCTCCTTCTTGTTTACAGATCCGCCAGAGCACCTGGGGACCCATTTTGTTGGTGATGGTGTGCTATAGAAGTACCTTTAACATAACATAACATAACATAACATAACATAACATAACATGTAAAGGCTTTTGAACTACATGTCATATACAATAAATTGAACCCATTTTTGCCTAACATGCATTTTTAGAGGCGCTACATAGACAATATCCTTGTTATCTGGGATGGAGACACAATATCGTTTATGCAGTTTATTTCATGGATCAACGAGCAGAATACGTTTTCGAAGTTCACTTCGGTACAGAGCTCAATTGAAATCAATTTCCTTGATATCACAATATGGGCAAATATAAGTAAGAACATGCTACAAGTAAGACCATTTCATAAATCCACTGACAAGCACTCATTACTATTGTTCGATAGTTGCCACCCTCATCACACTAGGGAGACTCTCCCGATAGGCCCGTTTTTACGCCTAAAACGTAATAGCTTGGAAACAAAAACATTTGATTTGGAAGCCCAGGGCTTGAGTGCTAAACTTAGAGCCAGGGATTATCCTAAATCGATTGTTAAGAAAGCCTATAAATGGTCTAAGAACAACAACTGCGAAGCGTTACTTGAATACAATGACAGGTCACGAGACAATAAGAAGTTGGTGTTTGTGAACGCCTTCAATTATCTGTCTAATAAAGTCAATAAGATTATCAAAAAGAATTGCCACATTTTAGAGGGAGGTGATTGCCCACTTGGACCACCTTTATGTGCCTTTAAACGAGCAGCCAATCTGAAGGACTTGTTGACTAGGGATGATATTTGTAAGTTAAACTGACCACAGAACAGTATTACCGAGACCTGGGGTTTACCAAAACCCATGGGTCACAGTCCCTGTGGTAAGTGTTCTAACTGTAGCTACACTAAAAGAACAAAAGAAGTCAACCTCAGACTTGAAAGACCTTGGGTTCAAAAACAATTCACAAATTGTAATTCCCTTATGGTTCTGTATGCTATATGGTGTTTGTGCGGAAAACTGTATATAGGTATGACAGAAAGAAAAATTTAAATACAAATTTCGGAGCATGGGAGTTGCATTCGAAATAGAGTCTTAACAGCACCATTGGTAGGTCACTTTGTGGCCATGGAACATTCCTGTGACTCTTTGAAATGGATAGTCCTTTTGCAGATGTCTCCGTTTGATACATCAGTAACTGCAAAAAAAAGATTATTTGTTAAGGAACAACGTTTCATCTTTTTATGCAATTCCGTTGCAGACAGTCTTAATGAAATGATCGATTGGCAAAGTCTGTAATGAAGTGTTAGTCAATATTATCACTCTTTGATATATGGAGATGTGCTCTTTTTTAATCGTTTTTTTATCATGTTACATTATAGACCCGCATTGAGTTCTGCTGACTTGCTATGAGATCAGCGTGTCAGTTTTAGATGTCAATTGCGATACAATTTTGGCTAACTGACAGTTACCTATACGGCATATGTTGCTTGTTAAGGATCGTCATATAAGAGAAGTTAACAGGATCCTAATTATGGATCTTTGGACCATGCAAAGATGGCCACCATTTGTGTCCGATGAATCGGTTGGAACAATAAAGTAAAGGCGGACTATACACTGCGGAACATGTCTGGTAAACCTTGCTGGATCGGCTTCTGGCAGTCTACATAGTACTGCTTGCAGCACGGTTGCGGAAGGCAGGCGTTCTGATGCCGACAGTCGTATGCGCCGAAAATGCTACATTAAGGTAAGTGGAATGAACCCATATTTTACTACATTCCAAGTTAATGCTTGTGACAGGACTACGTGTGACTTAACTCTACTAACTGGGACTGTTTGTCTTACTTGTAGAGTGTGAAAATCCATGCTGCTTGTAATGTCCATAAACAACGTATTTGCAACAAGCAGGCAGACGTCTGCAGACTGAAAAAAAGATACGGCTCGCGATATCTAATTGCCGTTACGTTATGATACATTCTTTTGTTGTGTTGGTATTATTGTAATTTCAAGATAATTAGGGCTTGCACTTGGAATAGTAGTTCACATTTTGGTTGCTTAAGTGTTTTTAACTCTCCATAATTGTACAACTGTTAGTCAGCCTAAGAGTCACACTAAAAGGAAATGTTATTTTACGTAATCGAAGATTTACCTAAGGCAGAAAGATAATGTTGAACTATAGTTTTAGGGACACAATATCATTACGAGCATGGAGGTTTTTGTAATATGTTTGATGCTGTATTTTATGAGTTTCTCTTGGTTGTTCCATGACATTGCTTCAGATTGCTACCTATTAACAAGTTCACTCAACCCGCTGTCTGTCCATTCCTAATGAAACAGACTGCGGAAAGTCCCCTATTGGTTATTTATTTACTTATGGGTTGTGATAACTTTCTTAAAGTATCAGCATTCATTATTGCTGTTTATACTGTTTCCCCAGACCGGAGTATAAAACTGGAATTAAGAAGCCAGCAACTTAAGTTAACACTAACTAAACATGTGTAGAGAACCTTTTCTCAAACATTGTCTTCCCCAGACAATGTTCTTTGATTACGAACGGAATTGTGATAAGAACGAAACATGTTGGTCTAAGAATCACTGTGAATTTTAGCAGTGTTCAAAAGTTACATATGTTGTTTTGTAAGGACCTAATTATAGGTACCTGCGATTCGATAGAGTACATTGCTGATTAGTAATTAGCAACGGTCAATGTGAAAACGCAGGCCATATAATACCTGCTGATGTTCTCTCTTTTTTTCAGAAACCATATGTTGTACATTTAGTACTGTAGTACACATGTCACTTTAGTGTTTTTTGTATTTGTTGTTATGTGTATTTTGTATGTGTTTTTATAACATTATACTTAATAAAATATTTTAGATTCGGATACTGAACAGATTATGATGCATTTGTCACTTTGAATGCCAGCCATACTAAGTGCCTGGAGCAACAGTTTAATGGCATTAGGATCTTTGTTTTTCGTTGCTAATGTTATATAGGGATTCAACATCAAATGATACCAGTATGTCTTCTGTGTTGATGGCTTTGCCCTCAACCGCGTTTATAATATATGTTGTGTCCTTAATGTATGTCTTAGTTTGTACTACCAGAAGTTTTAGAAAGAAATCTACATATGTGATGTGAGAAACCTGAATGTGTCTCACCTGCTAGTTCCAGGGGATCTGTCATTCAGGTGGCCAGGACACGGCCATCGCATTTGTGTCCATTTCCTGGGGGTGGACCAGTGCAGGAGGATCACCTGGATGAGGGGTCTTCGGGGAGTGGGACACCGGATGGTGAGACATGGTATCCCCTTCCCTCTAACACCTTTTCCCCATTCTACCAGGTGGGGTACTTAGGGACTCAACCCCCCCCACTTTCCCGACACAAAGACTTTCTTACAGACAGCTCACTGTGAGAGATATATCTGACATGTTCCAACACAATAGTCAGGCAGAGTCAGGCAATTGCTGATCATTACACGCACATGATTTCCATGGCACTTCCCCACACCGATAAAAGGCGGAGCACAAAAGCACACTCTGAGTAAGTTAAAGCATGCGAGGAAGCAGTAGTTCCAAGATGGCAGTTCAGTATGAGTAGAAAGATGGCAAGTCCAGAGAGGGTTGCAAGGAGGGTACCCTTGACCCTTTCAGAGGAAAACAATTACTTTCACAAGCCTTCGAGAATAAGAAACAGAAGACCTGGAATTAAAGCTGAAGAAACCTGCATTGTGTGTCTTAGGTACCCTGGGCTCTCCTCCGTCGATAGCCAAGGAAGGCATGAGCGTTTGCTGCCGTGGACCTGTCCTTGACTCCTACAAAAAAGCAGCACCAGTAAAGTAGCACAGCCGGTGAGTCAGGGAGACTGATAGCAGTCCGGTCTGTGTTAGAACCAAGGTTGCAAGCGGCAACATTGTATGAAGAAATCTGAAGAACAGTGTGTGAAGCGTATGTGATGAGCGATGCAAATATAATTGAACATTAAAGGAGTGACTGAACATTTGTAGCCAAGATAGATAGCATATACAGAGTGGGCCGGCGCCACATAGGTGCTCATTCGAATGTCTCTGTTAGATATCCAACTGAGGGGTGGCAAATGTAAAAAGGAATTGTGAAATCGAAGTGGTCCTCCAACAGGTCAAGCTAAACCCTGTGCACATTAGAAAGTTTTTGATAGTTAATGCAATCTGAAATTGGTCCGAGCCCAGCTGAGGGAGACTAATTGTGTATGAGGAACTGTCATGCCTGCAGGACATACCCCTGGACCAGGAACAACTTCTCCATACAAGATGAGTTACGCCCATAGAACCAGTAGACCTTTTTACTCAAAATGGAGGTTGTTCGATACATTGCCCGGAAAACGACGTTTGCATTTTTCACGTCGTTAATTTTCACGTGACTTAGGTCCATCACGTGTATCACGGCAGTGCGTACATAAGCAGTGTGGAAACTCCATTCGCTGCTTCTGATTAAGTCAATTTTGGCGTTTGTAGCTGAACTCCGGACCTGCGTTCTCGCATTCCTTTCAGCAAACTTCTTTGGCCTAATATGAGCTTGTTTTCCTCCACACGCTAATTCCTGGGTTGCGTGTATCCTGTTTGCGTGCCAAATCTCCACGCGGACGCTGTCTGCAAGCGTGGCTGTCCTGAGCTGCGTGAATCCAGTTTGCGTGCCAAATCTCCACGCGGACGCTGTCTGCAAGCGCGGCTGTCCTGAGCTGCGTGAATCCAGTTCGCGTGCCAAATCTTCACGCGGACGCTGTCTGCTAGCGCGGCTGTCCAGGGCTGCGTGAATCCTGTTCGCGTGTGTAATTCTTCACGCGGAAACGCTGTCTACAGGCGTGGCTGGCTTAGCTGCGTGTATGCTGTCGCGTGCAATCCTGCACATATTTTTCTGAACTACTTCGAACTTTTGGTACCTGTGACAGTCACCAGGTGAGATTCTTATTTTGTTCTTTGTGGGAAAGGAAGCATTTCATGAACTATTGGAAGGTGAATGTGCACAGTACATTGGACGCTACCCTGTGGTGCACCAACCCGGTATCTAGCGAGAGCCTTGTGCCGTTCGGGATAAGTCTCCCTTACTAATCTTCCCTTCCTTTGTCGTTTGTTCAACTCTTGGGACTCTTCAAGATATTGTCCCGGAATTCTTCAGTTTAGCCTTAAGGTCAGTGTCTGAATTAATCCCAATTCTGTGTTTCTTAGTATTTAATTTGGGACAGTGTCTTATGATACTTATCTATTTTAGGCATACTTCCTGTACAATTCCCACGCCCTTTCCAGTGATCCATCTCTCTGCCTGTTTTATTCAGTCAGATAGTTGTATCATTTGGAAGGTCTAATTTGACCTGCCTTCAATCAAGTCGTGTGAAGATAGGATCCAGAAAAGCCCTACCAAATTGTATCCTTTTTTGGTTACTGTATCCTTTTCAGTTGATACTTTGGTGATTTATGACAGAATCAGAAGCCATGGAGGGTACGGATCCTTTAACTGTTTTGACGCAGTTAATTTCTGACTTGAGAAATGAAATGATTACGGCACAGGATATGCTACGGCATCGAATGGATGTTATGCAAGATGCCATGCAAGTCACTCCTCAGGGAGTACAGATTCCAGCAGCCATTGCATCTGGATCTGGGACTACGACACCATCATTATCACAAGAAACTCTTAAAGTGGTTATGCCCACACAGTTTCCCTTGGCTCCTCCGGAAAGGTTCACAGGTGATCCTAAAACCTATAGAACCTTTGTTAATCAGTGCCGACTTCATTTCCTTTGCCGGCCTAATTCATTTCCTGATCTTACTACTAAAGCAGCATTCGTGCTTTCTCATTTGGGGGGTACAGCTGCTGCTTGGGCTAATCCTTTATTGGAGTCAAATAGCCCCTTGTTGTACGATTGCGATTATCTTCTGGCGGCTATGAACAAAGTCTTTGATATGCGCTATGCTACTCAAGCCACAGATCTGGAGTTGTTGAATTTACAACAAGGTACTCAACCTCTGTTGGCTTACATTGCGCGATTTAACCAATTAACGGCCGAAACCCGATGGCCAGAAGACAAGAAGACGGCTGTTTTCTACAAGGGTCTTTCAGAAGAACTCAAGGACGCTTTGTCCACGGTTCCAGTGGTTCCTACAGGTTTTTCAGAATTTCTTGATTTAATTTTACAAATTGACGCCCGAAGAAATGCCCGCAAAGGAGAGAAAAAACCTTTTCTTCCGGCACCAGTTCGTTCTGATACACCGGCACATTCTTCGAATGATCCTGAACCAATGCAAATTGGCGCAGTGAGAGGCCGGTTGTCTAAAGCCGAAAGAGAGAACCGAAAGAGAAATAACTTATGTATGTATTGCGGTTCCTCCGAGCATTTATTGGCGGCATGTCCTAAAAGACCAAATAAGCCTTCGGGAAACGCCAAAACTCGACAGTAGCAGGAGTCCCTGTGTCGAGTGTTACATCGGACTCCATTACATTTCCAGCTCATGCACCGATAGCTGTTGAGATGATGTTACGTTTCAATGATCAAGACTTGGCTTCGAAGGCTATGGTTGACTCGGGAGCCACTAATAATTACATTGATATCACATATGCCAAGAAATGTTCTATACCCCTTATAGACAAGAACAAACCTGAAACTGTTAATACAGTGGATGGATCAATCTTGATTTCCGGTATGGTAACTCAGGAGACTGTACCTATTCAGATGACTTTATCAAATGGTCATTCGGAGGAAATTGTCTTCGATGTCATTGCGGATCCTCAATACCAAATAATACTAGGACTTAATTGGTTGACTCTTCATAATCCCGCCATAGACTGGGTTACGGGATTGATCCAATATCCTTCAGTTTTTTGTAACGAACATTGCTTTACCAGCCAGGTGGTATCAAGTAAATCACATATGTTGGCCTCTATTGAGGGAATCTCTGCTATCAATGTGGTACATCAAAAAGGTACGCATATACCAAGTGAATATGCAGATTTTGCCGATGTGTTTGACAAAGGGCAGGCAGAACAGCTTCCTCCACATAGGCAATATGATTGTCCAATTTAATTGATTCCTGGAGCTAAAATTCCTACTGGTCGAGTTTATTCTTTGACTCTCAAAGAAGATGCTGTCTTGAAAGAATATATTGATAAAGCTCTGGATATGGGATTCATACGGCCATCTCAATCGCCGGCTGCTTCTCCTTTATTCTTTGTTCCAAAGAAGGAAGGAGACCTAAGGCCTTGCATTGATTACAGGGCTATTAATGACATCACCATAAAGAATCAGTATCCTTTACCGTTGATTAATGTCCTGTTAGACCAATTAGGAACTTCCAAGTACTTCTCTAAATTGGATTTGCGCGGCGCTTACAATCTGGTTCGCATTCGTGAAGGAGACAAATGGAAGACCGCTTTTAAGACGCGGTACGGCCTTTACGAATATTTAGTGATGCCTTTTGGTCTTTGTAACGCTCCAGCCACATTTCAGTTCTTCATGAACAATATCTTCAAAGATATGATGGATCAATTCGTGGTGATTTACTTGGATGACATTTTGATATATTCATCATCCTTTCCAGAACATGTTAAACACGTCACAGCTGTCTTACAAAGACTTAGAGAGAATAAACTTTTTGTTAAAGTCGAGAAATGTGTTTTTCATACACAAGAAGTGGAATTTCTGGGTTATGACATTACCAATCATGGTGTTCGAATGAGTCATTCTAAAGTGAAAGCTATATTGAATTGGCCTATCCCACACAATGTCAAGTCACTACAGTCATTTCTAGGATTTGCGAATTTCTATCGCAGATTTATTCGTTCTTTCTCCAAAACAGTGGCCCCATTGACAGCTTTAACTAGCTCTAAAATTCCATTCTGTTGGAACCAAAATGCCCAAGCTTCCTTTGAGAAGTTAAAAGAAGAATTTACAACTGCACCTGTACTTCAGCATCCTGATCCGGATGGTCAGTTTATCTTTGAAGCAGACGCATCCAGTGTCGCTACAGGAGCAGTACTCTCGCAGGTTTGTGCAGAAACTAAGGAGGAGCATCCAGTTGCTTTCTTTTCACGTAAACTTACCCCTTATGAACAGAACTATACTGTCACTGAGCGTGAATTACTTGAAATCACAGATGCTTTCCGAGAGTGGAGACATCATCTTCTTGGGGCCAAACATCAGGTGATGGTGTATTCCGATCATAGAAACCTTCAGTCATTTAAAACTATGAAATGTCTCACAGCTAGACAGGCCAGATGGCATGTTTTCTTTGCTCAATACGATTTTCAAATTACTTATCGCCCTGCCAGACAACATGTCAAATCTGATGCTTTGTCTCGCATCGGTGAAGAGGTGAAAGAAGAATCATCTGTACAAAATAAGCTTTTGGCAGATCACGTGATATGTAGTTGTTCTGCACAACCTTCTCTAAAAAACAAATTACAGGAGTGGGTGAAACTAAATCCACAATTGATCCAAGAATTGAACATTGATTTATACAATGGTTTGCCTTTTAAAAAAGGAGTACTCTATCTACCAACTGATACCATTCAGAAAAAAGCCCTCAGTTGGGGTCATGATTCTTTGATTGCCGCCCATCCTGGACAGAAGAAGACTCTAGAGCTATTGAAAAGATGGTGTTGGTGGCCGTCTATAACACAAGATGTTATAAATTATGTTTCAACATGTTCGGTATGCAGTCAATGCAAGACTACTCCTGGCAAACCAGTGGGTTTACTCCAATCTCTACCAGTTCCCAAAAAACCATGCGACATGATATCAATGGATTTTGTGGTTGAACTTCCAAGAAATAAAGGCTACGATACCATATGTGTGGTGGTGGACTACTTTACAAAATTGGCACTTTTCATTCCCTGTATTGGTGTACCAACAGCTGCTGGTCTGGCTGATCTATTCATCCGGCATATATTCCGGTTTTTTGGTCTACCTTCAGTGATCATCACTAACAGGGGATCACAATTTGCATCACGTTTTTGAAAGGCACTAAATTCGGCCTTATTAATTGATGACAGGTTGTCTAGTGCTTATCACCCTCAAACGGATGGACAGACTGAGAGAGTCAATAGCACTATGGAACAATATCTGCAATGTTTGTGCTTGCAGTTTCAGTCAGATTGGCTCAATGTTTTGCCGGCAGCAGAGTTCGCCTATAACAATTCCTATCATAGTGCTATAGGTACTTCACCTTTCTATGCTTTGTATGGGCAACACCCACGTTCCATTCCTTTTGACTCCAGTTTGTCTTTGGATACTCCTGCAGCAGGACGTACTTTTAGGGATCTTAAAAGTCTACAGAAAAAAGTTGAGCAGCAATTGGAACAAGCTAAAAAACGAGACAAGTACTATGCCGACACTCATAGAATTCCTGCACCTGTCTACAAAGCAGGAATGAAGGTATGGCTGTCCACAAAAAACTTGAGAATACCCGGCAAAAGGAAATTGTTGCCTAAATTCATTGGGCCATATGAAGTTCTCTAAGTTATAAATCCGGCTGCTGTTCGTCTGGCTTTGCCACAATGGTGGCGAGTGCATCCCGTTTTCCACGTATCGCTCATCAAACCGTGTTCGGATGCTACTAGATTACCTGTACGGCCTGTTGCTATTTCAGTGAAAGGGTCTGACGAATATGAAGTGCATGACATTCTGGACATGAGGTTGCGGTCTGGAAAACCATTTTATCTGGTAGATTGGAAAGGTTATGGTCCCGAGGATAGATCCTGGGAACCTCTGTCGAACATTCATGCTCCTGCTTTGTTAAGGCGATTCCATTCGAAAAGGGGAGAAGCTGCTCCTTTGGGGGGTGGCACTGTCATGCCTGCAGGACATACCCCTGGACCAGGAACAACTTCTCCATACAAGATGAGTTACGCCCATAGAACCAGTAGACCTTTTTACTCAAAATGGAGGTTGTTCGATACATTGCCCGGAAAACGACGTTTGCATTTTTCACGTTGTTAATTTTCACGTGACTTAGGTCCGTCACGTGTATCACGGCAGTGCGTACATTAGCAGTGTGGAAACTCCATTCGCTGCTTCTGATTAAGTCAATTTTGGCGTTTGTAGCTGAACTCCGGACCTGCGTTCTCGCATTCCTTTCAGCAAACTTCTTTGGCCTAATTTGAGCTTGTTTTCCTCCACACGGTAATTCCTGGGTTGCGTGTATCCTGTTCGCGTGCCAAATCTCCACGCGGACGCTGTCTGCAAGCGCGGCTGTCCTGAGCTGCGTGAATCAAGTTTGCGTGCCAAATCTCCACGCGGACGCTGTCTGCAAGCGCGGCTGTCCTGAGCTGCGTGAATCCAGTTCGCGTGCCAAATCTCCACCCGGACGCTGTCTGCTAGCGCGGCTGTCCAGGGCTGCGTGAATCCTGTTCGCGTGTCTAATTCTCACGCGGAAACGCTGTCTACAGGCGCGGCTGGCTTGGCTGCGTGTATGCTGTCGCGTGCAATCCTGCACGTGTTTTTCTGAACTACTTCGAACTTTTGGTACCTGTGACAGTCAACAGGTGAGATTCTTATTTTGTTCTTTGTGGGAAAGGAAGCATTTCATGAACTATTGGAAGGTGAATGTGCACAGTACATTGGACGCTACCCTGTGGTGCACCAACCCGGTATCTAGCGAGAGCCTCGTGCCGTTCGGGATAAGTCTCCCTTACTAATCTTCCCTTCCTTTGTCGTTTGTTCAACTCTTGGGACTCTTCAAGATATTGTCCTGGAATTCTTCAGTTTAGCCTTAAGATCAGTGTCTGAATTAATCCCAATTCTGTGTTTCTTAGTATTTAATTTGGGACAGTGTCTTATGATACTTATCTATTTTAGGCATACTTCCTGTACAATTCCCACGCCCTTTCCAGTGATCCATCTCTCTGCCTGTTTTATTCAGTCAGATAGTTGTATCATTTGGAAGGTCTAATTTGACCTGCCTTCAATCAAGTCGTGTGAAGATAGGATCCAGAAAAGCCCTACCAAATTGTATCCTTTTTTGGTTACTGTATCCTTTTCAGTTGATACTTTGGTGATTTATGACAGAAACGATCCGAGCCTGGCTGAGGGGGATCCGGGTTGAACTGTGCTTCAACCGAGAAAGAATATTCTCTGAACATTGGAGAAGGGGATCTGAGCCCGGAAAAGGGAGATCCAAAGTAGCGATCGTTGTATAAAAGGGATCTCAGCCCGGCTGAAGGGGATCCATAAAGAGTGAATCACCTGAATTAAGTACTTGTAAGAGGAAAGGAACTTTGGGCCTCATTACGAGCATGGAGGTAACCATGCTGCTTTTAGCGGCAGGGCTACCCCCATACCGGGTACCGTTCCGGGTTCCTTGAATGAGGAATTACCGGGCCATTCTGACCTTGGAGGGCCCGGTAATTCCTCATTCAAGGAACCCAGACCCGGTACATCCCCATTCCCATTGAGCCCCTATTGGGCTCAATGGGAATGGGGATGATGCTAACAACGGGCCCGTTAATAACCCAGTAAAACCAGGCGTCCTTAACGGGTTCCCGCAAGCAGACCTTGTAATGGGGCGGTAAGGGGTTAACAGCTCCGGCACCTTTACCGGCACCATTAACCCCTTACCGCATTCCTCGTACTGAGGCCCTTTGTGTTTGTTTTGGTACATCAGGTCAGCTGATTTAAAAGACTTTGATAAATAAAGAGACTTGGGCGCAGATGGCCCTGGTGCTTGTTATGGAACTGTATCCTTGTGCCAAAGAAGCCAGAGAGTGTGCTATGCTTGAGTGAACCGCCTTGTCCCATGCTGAAAACAGGGGGAAGGGAGGCCAACAGCCTGAACATCCTGACATATCATTTTTGTGAACACTTCTTTCATTTTCATAAACATTACTCCACACTATTTGTATTTAGAGGTAAGGATTGGCAATAGTTTTTGTTAGTATAGGCCCTTTTATTTTGCTGAGACTCCACTAGGACTGCATTATTATTATTTGATGCTCATAGCTTGCTCCCATCTGTTGATTTAGGATTAGATAGGCGTTCATCACACCCTTGTTGAAGTTCAATAAACATCCTTCAACTGTGATCACTTGTGTCTGTTTTACTGTTGATACCACGCCTTCCTTACAGTGGACAACGGCTCCAGAACAGACCCAATCGCTGATACTATGGGTCTCCCGGGTGGCTTATCTAAATTCTTGTGTACCTTGGGGAGGATGTTCTAGGATTGGGCCTGCATAAGTAGTCTCTCTCATTGCTACATATCCACCCGGCTGCCTCCGCTTCATCACACAGGTCTGCTATCTCTCTTTAAAAACAACTTGTTGGATTGGATGTCAGCTCTGTGTAATGTGTGGGATTGTTGAGGAGCAAAAGGGCTTCCGTCTAATATGACTAAGTCCCATAGTCCACCTTTGTCACCTGGCTTCACAACCATGTTGGTGTCATTCTAGAGTGACCTCAATGCTTCCCTTTTTCTCCATGTAACGTTATCCATGGCATGTTTGCCCACCCTACCTTCCTCTATCACTTTCCCAATAATTCTATTCTCAACGGAGAGGATCTCAGGAGAGATGGATGCCTGCAGCAGCTGAAAAGGAGAAGGGAGTTTTAATCCTGTTACGTTCTCTATGGGTTCAGACTTTTTGTCCTTAAAAATATTGGAGTCTGGTTGATCTAAAAAATCTCTGTAGTTCCACATCTGTCTCAAACATGTTGCCTTCTTGGTGGGAAAAAAATTCAATCCCTTATTGAGCACTACCGTCTTGTCATGGGTTAGTACATGTTTGCACAAATAAAAAATTGCTGTCACCATTGGTGTTGTTGCTGCCCTTGCTCTCAGACCCATTGCCTCATTCGCACACTGTAGCCCACTTGCCTCTGGTTCCACCGATTCCTGCCTCGTCTCCCTCTCCCTGAAAAAACGGCTGGGGTTGCATTGACTGTGCTGAAGTAGACGGGGTTGCTCCTTGTATGCCCTCTTCTCTTTCACTGCCACTGCAGCTTGCACTTGTCTCTGAGAAGATTACAAAACTTTTCCTTCTTGGATTGTTGATGTTGGATGCCCCTCTGCCGGTTCTGCCTTGCCTATTGAGATTCTCATAGTAGTTGGGGTGAAGATATTGGTACGTTTGCTCCTCTTTATAGTATTTTAATTTCCAGATTTTTCTCTCAAGTTTAAACTCTTTGAATGTGCCTATTTCATCTAGTTTTTCCAGATTCTTTTTTGCATCTTAAATCAATACATTAAAAGATGCCTCATTTTCCCCCTGTTTATTAATCTCTTATGAGGATTACCCAATCCCTGCTACATTTATTACCAACCCCAGTCCAGTCCAGTTACCTTTGAATTTAGGGTTATCTATGAAAACGCAAGGCACGTTCTTTACTTTTAGGCCTTCACAGATCACTCCTGCTTTGAAGTATTCCAACATCATCTTTCCATGTAACTCAGTCCTCTCCAATGATTTCTTTTTTTGTCGAACTATATCTAGCTGGTTCGCTGTGTTGGCTTCATTTGGCCCTCCAGCTTGTATGTTTAAATCCATGTTTCCTTTCAGTAGCTCTGGAAGTGTTCTTCAGAGAATGAGACTATGTTAACTTTCTCCATCCTCTAATCTTTTTCTACTGCTCTTGGGGGAACACACTACCTACCTTTCTGCCTATTAATTCGGCTTATTTTTAATCTTATCCACCCCAGCCATAGGGCTGTTCACAAGTCACAGTATCTGTGGGACCCAGTGGTACACTCCCACCAGTCCTGGGAAATCTATCAAAAAAGGTACTAAATGATTAAATGGGTGTAATGTTGAAAAATAAACATGGACACTCCTATACAAATAATGTTTACACCCTGCCTATTGTTGCCATAGCTCAGGCTAGGACTCAGCTTTTTACAAAAATAAAGAATGTAATATAAATTATACATAATAAAAACATACACCAGCTGGTCTCATGGGCTGAATCCCCCGTTTTATAAAACACATGTATTACAAAATACACAATACAAACAGCCTGTTGGGTGGGGGTTAGTACGTGAGGCAGAAACTGTACTCACTGCCAGTTTAACAAAGACAAACTGGGTATCTCAACAGTACAAACATTGTATATGCCTGCGGTCTACCGCAGCACACTTACCTCAGTCATGACAAAACAACTGTTGACAGTTTATTGTGCCATATTTGATTATCTCCAACAGTTGTGTCACTGTGTTCGCACTCAAGCGCTTTTCATCAATCGTTTGATGCTTGTGCGTAAACCTGCACACTTCTTATGTCAGCAAATGCCATCTCATCCAATTTTTATAACCAAAACATTTCGACACTACTGTGTTTCAGCCGTAAAGGGCCTCATTACACGGAAGGCGGTAAGGGTTAACGGTCACCGGTAATGCTACCGGTGACCGTTAACCCTTACCGCCTTATTACGAGGTCCCTTTGCGGGTTGGTACTTTAACGCCTGCTTTTAGCAGGCGTTAAAAAACGAACCCTCCAAGGGACCTTGGTGCTAATTACGGTACCGCAATTTGTGGTACTGTAATTAGCGCCTTCCCCATTCCCATTATGCCCTATGGGGGCAAGAATGGGAATGGGGAAGGGCCTTGGTGAATGGTGAATGGGGAATGACTGCCCCCGCTCACCTTGGAGTAGGGCGGTAATTCCGCCATCCACCAAGGCGGACACAGTAAAATACTGGCGGCAACCATGGCGCTAATAGCGCCATGTTTACGCCTACCGTGTAATGAGGCTAAAGTCACCCTTTAGCTTTTGCATCCATGGAGTTCGCGGCTGCATACAGTGAGAGAATAGCTTTTTGAATTTCAAGCAAATTGAATGGGATAGCTTCCAGGAGTGGCGCCAATTAAACGTCCCTAGTAAGTGACACTCCAATACATGGTGAAGGTATCACAGTGGTGACTATAGGTACATGTTTAAGTATACATAGAACAATTTTGGGATCACTTTAGCAAAAATGACCTTGGCTTCGTGCACACTTTTGAGCATAAAACTATGCAAAAATGAATACCGTGTTTACTTGTGGTTTTACACCAGTTTTAATTATTTAAACAAAGTTTTTTTTGGTGGTAACTAATGTACCCCATTCATTTTCTAATTTCTTCAATGTTCAAAACATAAATTATTGCACACTTTTAGCATTACATCATGCTTGACAGTATATCAAAGTAAAGGACCACGGCCCTCTGCAGGCATTCTCGTAGTCTGGCAGTCCAGAAAGGGTGCTGGTACGTTGCTACCGGCACCCTTATTTCCAGACTGCCAGACTTGTAATGAGGCCCAATCTGTGTATGAGATACCCAGTTTGTCTTTGTTAAACTGGGAGGGAGTGCAGTTTCTGCCTCACGTACTAACCCCAACCCAGTAGGTTTTATGTATTGTGTATTTTGCAATATTTGTGTTGTTTATAACAGGAGATTCAGTCCATGAGACCAGTTGAGGTATGTTTTTATTATGTATGGTTTATATTAACTTCTTTATTTTTGTAAAAAGCTGAGTCCTGGATTGAGCTGTGGCGACAATAGGCAGGGTGTATGGATTATTTGAATTGGAGTGTCCATGTTTATCTTTCAACAGTACTGCCATTTAGGTTTTTAGTAACTTTTTTTTATAGATTTCGAAGGAGTGGTGGGAGTATACCACTGAGTCCCACAGATATTGTGACTTAGGATGTATTATGTCCACCATTGTGCAGTGTTGCTTATCCCTGCTTCTTGAACCCTTTTAATGAGGTTTGTATTGTTCTCTGTGTCAAAAGCCACTGAAAGGTCTAATAGTATCATCACAGAAGTGATTATGGAGTTTGAGTTCTTTTTTAGGTCATTCCAGATAGGGATTTAGTTCCTCTCAAAGGCCTGAAGCCGACTTTTGCCTGTTTCAGTAGGTGGTTGGTTTCCAAGTGTGACAGTATTTGTGCATCTTGTGAGAAACCAAAGGGTGTTTCACTTATTAGTTCCCGGAGGTCTCATTCTCAGGTGGCCAAGGCACGGCTATCACCTTTGGATCCAGACCTTGGCGGTGGACCAATGTGGGAGGATCACCTGGGTGAGGGGTCTTCGGGGAGTGGAAGTGTGGCAATCAATGGTGAGATGCGGTATCCCACCATTTCCGGTGCCTATACCCCATCCTATTTTTCTGAATTCTCCAACGTCCCACCCCCCCTTCTACAAAAACACTGGGCCGAGGAAGAGTGCAACTGAGCGTAAAGAGGCTAACACTTGCTTATCTCATTTGACATGTCCTGTTAATCAGATCATGCAAATTCAGGCACTTAACCTTAATTACATACATGTAATACCCATTAGCTCCCCCCACACGGATAAAAGGCGGAACATAGAGAAACACTCTGAGCAAGGTGAGACACGAGAAGGAGCAGATCTTCTGGGGTGAAGGTGAACCCACTGGAGCAGGACGACTGATCGATAGACCAGAGCAAAGGGTAGGAAAACCCTGAAGTTCCCTGCAGGAGGTCGTTGCCTCTGGGAAACAGTGAAGGAGATGCAGAGAAAGCCAAATCCCAGACAAGAAGAAGCTTGCATTGTGTTTCAAAAACGTCAGCAACCCTCCAGGGTGAACGACAGAGTTGGGGAGGTGAGGCCAAGCCTGTGATAACAACCTTGACTCGTGAAGCAAAGCCGCAGAGACAAGAAAGGAATGTGCACAAGTGGTGAGTTAGCAAAAGACATGAAAGGCCGGTTTGTGTCAAGGAATAATTGAAGCTGCAACAGTGTACCTCACAATTGAAGGTTGAATGCATGCTGATGAGACACAAAAGAAAGCAAACCAGTAATTAACTTTTAAGTTACAGATAACTGTGAAGCCAGTGAGTAGCGGAGTGGTTCGGTAAAGGAAATCGTCCACTTGAAAGCCTCCACAAAATGTTTAATGTCTTGTTATAAAGCGGCAAAGTGAACGAACTTTGAAATGCGCAATAGTCAAGATTAACCCTGACAAAAGGGGAAGTTAAAAAGTGATTGCTTTAAGAGGAAGATATCTTTGAACGTTTCTGATTGTGGTATCGAACTACCAATACCAAGAGACATTGGGGCAAATAACATTAAAAGAGAGCTGAAGTGGAAGTCAAAGTGGCCCTCGGAGGTCTATGGTAAAAGCCTTGCACATTCAAAAGTTTTCAACATCAGTGAAAGGTGCGAGCCTGACTGAGAGAGACCAGAAACATGAAGTTAGGGGAAGGGAACCCCTAAAGAATGTGAATGAAGCTTGCGGAAGGGAACCCCTGCAAGTGCTGCGATTATGAGGTCTGAGCCCAGCTGAGCGAGATCCACATTGAATCGGGTACTTTTTTGGTTGAAAGGTCTGAGCCCAACTGAGGGAAGCCTACGTGAACTATTGATGCCATGAGAGGTCCGAGCCCAACAGAGGGAGACCTATGTGAACTTTTGTTGAACTGTGAAAGAACTTTTTGAAAGCTGGAATAAGTGACTTTAACGTGGAAGGCCAAGCGGGCCTTGACCCGCGTTTTGAACTGCCTTTTTTTGATAACCTGAGCCAGAGTGTGTCATCCTGTTTACGGGGGCCACCATACTCTGTGCTGTCCAACGTGGGGAGGAGAGCTGACTCAGCCACCTTGATCCTTTATGTTATAACACTGACTTTCCTTTACATACACATTGGGCCTCATTACGAGGTTGGAGGTAGCCTTGCTGGTAAAACCGGCAAGGCTACCTCCAAACTCACAACTGGGTCTGGCACCCATGAATGGGCAATTACCGGCGTATTCTGGCCCCACCAGACCCGGTAATTTCCCTTTCGCAGGTGCCGGAACTGGTACATCCCCATTCCCATTGAGACGCATAGGGCTCAATGGGAATGGGGACGTCGGATGCACCAGCACCGTTTATAACTGTGCTGGGCTCGCGGGTGCCGATCTGCCCGCTAAGTCAGACCTGGCAAGCTGACCAACACCCGTGAGCACAGCTTGGTAGTATGGTGGTACGGAAGCAACGGTGCCGCTAGCGCTACCGGCACCGTTCGTTACCTTACCGCCATACTTGTAATGAGGCCCATTCACCTTTACTCACATTTTGTATAAGAGATGGGGCAGGCATTAGGATTTGTTAGTACAGGCCATTTTAATTAGACATAGACTGACTAAGACTGTGTTTTCTTTATTATTTAATGGTAGAGACTACTCCCATCATAGCTATAGGGCAACATAGGAGTTTTTGTAAACCCCAAGAATCATAAAGGTTTTCAAACTTGTAACTTTTGTGTCAGTGTCATACTTGTGATATCATGCCTCCCTTACTTAATTTTAAAATATTTTTATGGCATTTTTAAAATTGCAATTCTACAGTGCATCGCATTTAGCCATATTTATCCATAGAAATATATGATGGGTGGTTATAAACAACAAAACAACACATTAACAAACATTTAACTGTCTTCACTGTACAGTTCTGTGAGCTGTTTCCAATGTCACTTACTGTGCCAGTTGTATGGGGGTCCTTTCATCGCAAATGTTACTTTTGGGCGGGGAGTAGTTTACAGGGCAGCACTGCCTTCTTATTGTTCCCAATAGTGTCATGATTATCCACTCAGGCATGTTTTATCTGCATTCAAGGGCGTTTGTCATCAGATGGGTGGAACATGTCCCAAACAAAGGTTTTCCAGGCTTCATAGTGAACTGGATGGACCCCAACCGGCCCATAAGACTGGGGGACTCCAAACAGCCCTTTAAGATGAGTAGCAGCACCCTCGAGATAGATGGGGATGCAGATTCGTACTCTTGCATCAAATAATAATGACAACTCAATTGTTTGGCAAAGGGAGTCGGTTTAATGACAAGTACAGAAAACAGGGAGTTCAATGAACATCAGCAACCGCTCGATCTTCCTTCTTGCTTAAACTCCAATTAATTTCCGAAAAACAATAACCTTTATACCAAAAACTCATCATCTTGACGTGTGCTCTTAAAAACCTACCATTGAACTTGATTGGTTATAGGAAGGTAAATTTAACATAGGTACTATATCTGTATATGGTATCGGGGAGAGGGGATTGGATAATATCTGGTGGGGCAACTAAGCCCTTCCTTCAAACTGGCCACTTTAAACGTCACAAAAAGTATGACGGCCCATTGGCTCTAATCTCTATACAGACCCTTGAGCTTATAGCGATTTGTCAATCCTGCAAAATGCCGCAAAAACTGCCGTTTTGCGCAAAATGCTGCAAAAACGTCAATTTTGTGCAAAACATCTTTTTTTTTTTTTTTTACTAAAAAATATATCTGCAAAAACTACTGTTTAAGAAAAAAAAATACTTAGAGTGCCAGGTTCTCAAAAGTTTTTTTACGCAAGAAATGCAATGCGCTAACACATCTCATCACTTGCGCCCAAAAAAAGAGCAGCCCAATCCACAAGGGACACCGGAATGGGCACATTCTATATGCCCTTTTTCACCTCCTTGAGCAAATCAGGGGGCGTTTCTGCCAATTTAAAAGCGCATCCCACATTTCCAAGCAAGATGCACTTTTAAATGTACAGAAATTGCAGGCAATCCAAGTGCACAGGATGTGGGGGTGCCACTGCATGACAGGGTCTTTACTGACCATGTCATGCATTTCTTTTAAGGTATGAACAGCTGCTGTGTCGCTTGCATGTGTTGCGGGAGTGTCCCCCGCTCCCCATGTTCAGTATTTTTGGGCTTGGGGGTAACAGGGTGTCCCCCGCTTCCTCAAAATTGGAGGTATGGGACTGAAAAAAATGAAAATAACTAAAAAGGAACCCTGCGGAGTCGGATCCAACCCTCATTAGAGAGACGGATCTGACACCGCAGGGTTGCAGGGGAACCGGCAGCAACCAAGCAGCGAAGTAGGGGAGGCGGTGCAGTCGTGGTGAAAGGTACATTTTGGGTTGTTTGGCTGAAGTGCAAATCAATTTGCAGAGAAATTGACTATGGTCAATTCCGCCGCAAATAATTACACTTCGGTCAAAACAACCCAGACCCCTATTCAAGGCAGCTTGCCAGTGCGCAATTTGCACTATAGCTCAAGCCCGTGGAAATGTGCCGGTCACCTTTTGAGAATAATGTGACCTGCTAATTTCTAAAAATGGGTTGTCTAAAAATAGCATATCCTCGGCTTTATTTTTAAATGCCCCATATTTTGAGGATCTGGGTCAAAATCTACATTTAAAAAAAATGAAATTGTCGCACTATGAGAGGGAAAGGATAGAGAGGGAGAGTGATGGGTGAAATGTGAAGTGATAGGCAAGAAAGCAGAGGGAGAGCAGTGGGTCAGAGGAGAAAATGGTGCACAAGAGAGCAGAGGAAGCAGTGATGCGGTAGGCCAGTATTCTGAGAGCGAGCGGAGGTATAGAAAGTAGTGGGAGCATGTGGTCAGTGAGCCAGAAAGCAGAGAGAAAGCGGATGGCCGGAAAGAGGCAGTGAGCTGCAGATTGGGAAAAAGGATGAGGGAAGAGTGCGAAAGAATGGGAGAAAGGATGCAAGATGTAGAAGCAGCACAAAAGAATGAAGGACTGTATATTGCGGAAGGAATTGAGAGTGTAAGGTGTGAGTTGGGAGTATGATTTGGAGTGTGGCAGGGGCTAGGGAGTGCAAATTGTGACTTGACAGTGTGACATAGCCCGTGAGTATTTGTATGACATAGAGGTTCAGGAATGCAAGTTGTAATGGGGAGTTGGTGAGATGTGTGATGTGTGTTGGTGAGAGGTGTGTGGGTGTTTGGTGGATTGGAGAACATAGAAGGGGAATATTTTCAGCGTTACAACTGATAATGATCAATTTAGTTAATACTATTAAATAGGCATGCACATTAAACCAAAAAGGTAGCGAAATCACTGTTCTGCCAAGCCAGAGACATCTGGGAGTCTTCGTATTAAATTAATACAAAAGATACATAATAATGATACCCTGGCTCTCTTGAAGCTTTGCATTTTGCCTCTTTCCTGCAATGTGGCAATCTTATACCCTCCAGTTAATATAAAATGTCCCGCAAAAATCCTGCAATAAATAAAGGTTTGTGCCGCAAAATTTGCCATTTCATGGCGCAAAATCCTGGTAGGTCTGTCTATAGTACCCTAGATTACATGGTCCACTATGATTGGGTTGGCATTGAGCCCACCCATAATTTTCCACTTACGCTTAGCAGCATGCAGAATAATGAACTAGTTGCAGGGAGTATGTCTGCACCCCAGCTTCCCTCCAATTTATGTTACAACCATTCATCACCTCAGTGGCTGTGTGTCAATTACTGCTTTGTAGTTTGGCCTTGAGTCTGCTTCTTGGTCTGAGAAAGTTAAGGAGTATGGGTACGACAAGGCTCCATGCGTAGGTGTGAAAGTCTCATCCCTTTCTGCCTGCCTTGCCACGTGACTAGGACACAGCGGAACAGGCCTCTTCTTCATGCAATTTTGTGTATTTGATTTACTTCTGTCAGTTGTTTGCCATCTGCTGCTTATCTTTACCTTGCTGAACAGGAGACTCTTGTTATTTTTCTCTTTAACTGTAGGCATTGCTATCCTATTCCAGCCTGACACGACCTTGGCTTCTTTGCATGGTTACCTTCAGCAGGGTTTCTCTCCGTCTTTAATTCTTGAATTGTCTGCTGAGGTCCTCTCCTCTTGACACCTCTAGTAACCTCCATTTGATTCTGCTCATGTGCCTAGTGGATTTTCTCTCATCTATAAAGTGCTTTTGCGGTAGATATGTATAGTTGGCGCTTGCCGCAATCTATTTTACTACTAAGCATAAGCAAGCTTCATGATTTCTTCGCTTCTTGCGGTTTCCTGCATATGTAGACGCTTAAACTGCCTTAATGTCTTCATCCTACATATGGCATATGTTTCTTCATCTTGAAATCACCTGTTTCACCTTAGGCCCAAGATGTCACTTATCCATGACATTTCATCTCTTTATCAGCATTCTTGGGTCATTATATACTCTATATATGTGTCAGTCTAATCTCTCATGACGTCACCAGTCGTCTTCTTTTAGTATCTTCTAGGCTTCTTTGGGTATTCCATTCTGACAAACGTACTTTTATCGTGTCTGTAGATAGGAATTTCTCAGTGGGTACCTTACTGTCCAGGTTTGCTTAGGTGTCGGTACTTCAATAGGTGCTGTTATTCCGAGAGACACTGGACAGAGCCCAACTGCAGATCTCTGCTGGTTTATTTGCTCTCCATACGTCACATATCTTGCCGTGAACGTTCCGGGCACTTCGAAGGGGGTGACTGGAGTGTGGATCATGTCTGGAACTTCCTGTTCACTCCCCCCTCTGGCCGATTCATCGACCACTCCTACTTTTGTCTTTGCGTTCACCTTTCTGTTCCCCTCTGGATCTGGACATCTAAGTCTGCAGAAATGTTCCTTTTGAGTCCATATCTTTATCACTCCCTTTAACCATCCTGCTGTTCTTATGTGCTCATCCTTGTTCCATGTCATTAGTTGACATTCTCCACTTTGATTGCAATAGATCCATTTTCCCACAAATTTTCTATGTTTCTTCGGATACCAAAGCTTTGTTCCTTCTGGTGCATAAATGCTGGCCTTCACAAAGTCTCTTATTTCTTCATCTGTCAGGTCTTTGGGTTTCCATCCTGACTCAACGTCAATCATGAGTTTCACCCTATGGCCTTTTTGGCAGTTTTCTGGCACTGAGAGATTATTACCTTGATAACACAGAATCCAAGCAATATCATCACCAACAGGGCTCCTAGGATCTTGAATGCGTCTGCCATCCATTGTGGAACCCATGAAAACAGTGATCCAAACCAGTTGTCATCATCAACTTCATCAATCGTCTGATTCCGTAGCTTCATCAGCATACCTATGGCTTCTGTTAAGGTGCCATTTTCGTCATCGTGAGATGGTATAAATGTGCAACATGATTCCCCGATTTTTGCATAAACACCTCCATCCATAGTTGTGATCATGTCTAGGACATATCTGTTCTGGAGAGTCATTAGTTGAATCGCTCTTAATTCTTCCTTGATTGCATTGAATCCCTATATTGTTGTGTTGATGGTCTGCAATAATTCCCAACTGGTTATCTACAACCATTTAGTATTTGCTCCAATCTGAATTCTTGGCATCAGGATTGTGAACACTGATGAGGTCAAGCTGAACAACCTGTGTTCATATGGGATTGCATGAGAGGCTTCTTCTGATTTGGCAGAGAAGTAATTCTCTCTCTTCATTCGGCTCATCAGTTCTACAGATCTCTTCTTCCTCATGTAAGCATCTGCTTTCGGGAAACTGTCAATATTGAGGTCACCTTTTTGAATCACCAATGCTGGAACATGGACATTCACCAATGTGCATATACCTCTCCAATTCTTCGGCAACCTAATATATACTTTGGATCCACTTGCCCAATAATGATACACGATCACTGCAGTACCATGTACCATTCCTGTGGCATCGAGGATTCGTCCACAGTTCTTATTTTCTCCCATTTTTCTTGTACCATTGTTTCTGAAGCACAGTTTGGAATTCTCCATGACGTTATCTGTAGGGGTCCTCCTCTGTCTTCGACCCATGTTAGCAGTCTCAGCCATAATGGTTTGCATACCATATGTGCATTTTCAATGGTTTCCTTATAATGTCCAATGATCATCCATGCTCTGCAGATCACTACTCCTTTTCCCCATCCGTCTGGTCAAAGCACTGTTCGCCAGATTTGCATTTGACCTCCGTTCTTCCATCTTCACGCTTCTTCTGGAGATTTCCCTTGGACGTTCAGTTTTTTGTTTGTTTCTCTTCTGATTTCCACTCCTTTAACCCCAGGCTTTTCATATCTTATCACAATGTTCTTTGTTTTGCCATTGTTTCTTGTCTTTATGTCTTGTACATAATCATCTTCATCTGGATCCGTCGTTTCAGTTGCCCATTTAAGTGAAGCATCACTTCCCATGAACTGACTTCTGGTCTTGCACATTGCTATGTGTGACAGACAGTGTGCTGTCTGCACATCTACTTCAACAGCTACGAAGATTTTTGACTTCCCCATGCTGTAAGGTAGTAGTGCACACACAAAGCATTCTTCCTCTGAAGTTCGTCTTCCAACTTCCTTCATGTGTTGGTACCATATGTTGTTACCCAAGTGTGCTGTGCTGTCCAAGTAATCTTTCAATTCGTTATTGTCGTCTTGTGTGCTCCTTCTAATTCTTAAGCTCTTCCTGTGCTTTGCTATAACCACATCCTTAAACACATCTGTATAGCTTCTTGCTGGAGGATTCTCGGGTATCTTCATCAATGATCTCGGAATTTTCATCTGTATTTTTTGAGTAGGAGAAAGTTCAGTGAGTCTTCCTTTATCCCTCTGGTTCTTTCTGGCTCTGCTTACAACCGTCCATATTGATTCTGCCAGTATCTTAGCAATTGATTGTATTGTAGGGCTCAAGTTTGACCCTTTTGTCGCTGGATCAGGCGTGCTTGTCGGTGCTGTCTCTATTTTCTTATTCTCTAAAGCCTTTTGTCTCCTTAAAAGTTAATATTTCTCCATCTGTTTCTCAATTTCTCTTGGTGTGGAACTTCGCATTGTTGTTTGTCCAAGCTTGCCCCATTCTCTGGAATGTGATTCTGAACTTATTGACACTAGACCAGGGGTGAATGTGCTCATTATTTGTGTATGTGTACCTTCCCTCAACCCCTTCTCAGGTTTACTTTGCCGACCCCGTCTCTGGCGTTGCAGTTCATTTATTACCCCAAGTTTTGTGCGTGTGTCATTATTTATCACATCCATCTCTAGTTCAGTCACTCTATCATTCTTTCTAGGAACTGGAATGACTATGTAAGGTCTGGGTACCTTTGTAGGTTGCATGCGTACATCATTAGGTGGGTGCACGGGAACCTGAACGCTCTGTGCACCAATGAAAAATGCAGTTCTAATCATCAATGACAGTAATATGATAATGAATACTATGCATATGTAAGTAATACACTTGTAAGTAAGCTCACAGCATTTGTTCCTTGGCAAGTATATCTGTCTCCTCGTGAGGAAGGACAACGTTACTGCTCCGGTTTCCCATCTCGATCATTTAAGGATGCAAAACTAACTTTTAATACATACTAACATTTGCCATTTTTATCTGGATTCTGCTGTCTCTATTTGAGGGCTACAGATGCCAAACTGCTTAACCTTTCTGTCTGAATAATAGACTGTCTCTTGTATCTGGAAACAGTTCCTTTTCTAAAAATGAAAGTTTCAAATGAGGCAATAAGTTCAGCAAGTCTTTTAATTCGCGTGTTCAAAATAGACCAGTTCCCAGTCAATGCCTCTTATCTGTTTCGCTCCAGATGACATGTCGTTCCTTTTGACAGGGTAAACAAAAGCAAAGTCCTTGGCAGCACATTCAAGATCAGTCCCTCGATGGAAAGTTTATGATCTTCTCTGGCTATTCTGTTGTTGATTATAAAGTTCGACCTGCATTATGATACCATGCAGGAGCATACTCATCTGTACAGAGTTCGCTGGGTCTCTAATGAAAGTGAGGAAATCAACACTGGCATGTCTCGCCACAAGTTCTGGAAAGTCTTCAATTAAGCGAAAGAAAACATTACTAGCTAGTCTGCTATCTTCTCGTGACAGAGGCATTTGTCTTGTTCTCGCTGTATTCCGAAAGCAAACAAATCTGCTCTGCAATCACGGTGAGCAGCCTCCTTACTGTCTTTTCGTTTTTAGGATCTTGAAGAAACTCTGTTATGCTTGTGATCCATCCCACCAGTGATGGGTATGACCTCAATACTAACTCGAAATAGATCAGAATGTCTTTGGTGAGGTTACTATTCGTGACACCATGAGTAAGTCCAAATAAGGCTTCTCTATTGAAAGAGTCAGGATACTGTATTCTCTACCAATTTACGTATCCTCAATCAAAATCGGGTATATCCTTTCTTTATAAGGCTTTAGCGTGCCTCAGTCCAAAGTCCAAAATCAACAAGCTATTTTTGTGGCTTATACATGCAATTTTTCTTCTTCACCCTGAAACTAGGATGCACAGTGTTGTGTTTTTATGTCCTTTTCCCTTATTTTGCTTAAAGCAAGTGTTCAAATTACACCACAACTTGCACAAAATGTTCCTTGTCTCTGCTTTGCTGGTCATGCGTCCTTCTTCTTCGTCATGGATCTCATCTGCATGTGCTGTGGTTCTTCCCCGTTGTCTGTAGTCTCTACGCGGTGGGGTGTGGGCACAGGGCCTTCTCCGATGTATGGCTTGATGTCGCCCAGAAGGTTCCAAGATCATCTTCCCTGTAGCTTGACTGCAGAGAGTGTAATGTCCTCCACTCTAAAGGGGCGTTTGACCTCGGCTCGTCCCACTTTTTTCTTGTGTGGTTTCTCACCAGGACTGTGTCCCCAGGGAATAGGGGATGAACGTGTAACTTCGGAACTGGGTTTGTTGCAGTATCTCCTTCTGTAGTCTGTGCTGCCCTGCACCCTTCTTGTCATCGCTGCAGCTGTCCTGAAATGACAGCAAGACAAGATGTCTTGCAATTCAAGTAGTTTTGCATTTTCAATCCTAACACTTCTCCTGCTGGCTGGGCATCACATCTAGCTCTGTTTTGAGGTGTCAATGGCATGCGCATCCTTCTACCTGTCACGATTTTGTGTGGTGTGAGATGATGGTCAGAACCAGGCTTGTTTCTGAGTGCATACAGTGCCAGTGGAAGACAGTGTAGCCATCCCTTCTTCAGAGTAAGCTTCAACTTGGCAATCCTTTCCTTTAACAAGCCGTTGAGCTTCTCGCATATGCCATTCCCTTGAGGATGATACGCTGAAGAAAACTTGTGCTTTATACCAAGCAACAAGCTAATCTGTTCAAAGAAAGCATTAACAAAATGAGGACCATTGTCTGCTCTCATGACTTCACACACTCTCCACCTCCCTCACCAAGAATGTGGCCGCACAGGTAGAGACTAGGTGTGTACATGGACCTGCTTCTATCCATCTAGAGAATGGACACACCACAACAATTACATACCTGCACCCGTTACATACTTGAATCGATATGCAAGTGCTGGAAAGGACCATTAGGCCTTGGGATAACTCCTCTAATTATACGTAGTGTATGCCTAGCCGTGACCTGCTGGCAAATTATACAGTTCACTATAAAAAATGCAACGTGTTCTGCCAAGTTCGGTATGAACCAGTCTTCAGCAGTCGTTGCTGCTAGATTCTCTGTTGTCATGTGCGCTGGATAGTGTAACTGTTCCAGTGCTATCTTTAATAAGGCTATAGGCATCACCAATTTACGAGTGCTGTCTTGTCGTCACAAGCTCTCAGAGGGGTTCAAAGAACACCCTTGTCGCTTAAATAGGTTCTTTCCTTCCTGTGGTGCCTCCCCTTGGAGCTCCACTAACTGAGTTCTTGCCAAGTTGGTGTAGCCTTCAGGCTCACTTTGTGCAACAGTCATTCTCTCATACACATCAGTGATATCCACACTCATGATTATTTCGTCTTTAGTGTCTGCTGCTTGATTTCCACGTGAGATAAAATCTGTCCCTTTCGTGTGGGCGGCGCATTTCACGACTGCTATGCCCACTGGGAGTTGTAGTGCCTTAATGAGCCTGTCCAGTAGGGCTGTGTGCTGCACTGGTGTGCCGTCCGCTTGGAGGTAGCCCCTGCTTTTCCAGCTCACTAAGCATGCATGCACTGTCGATGTCACATAGCGGAGTTACTGTACATTATCACTTCCTGGTCTGCGTGATTCTCGAGTTCGAGTATCAATGCCAATAATTCTGTAGCTTGTGCTGAATAATTTGATGGTAATCGTGCACTAATGAGTACTTGAAATTCCCCATTTGGCGTGTGCTTCATCACAGTGGCGCCTGTATATATTTGTCCATCTTTTTGATCGACCCTCGAAGAACCATCAACAAAGACGATTTCTCCTCCTGTCAAGGCATTTTCTTTTACTCTGGGAATCTCATCATAGAATTCTACATAGTTCGCACAATCATGTATTGGCTCTCCTTCGGTGACTGGCTCTGCTATAAAAATAGCTGGTTTCACTATTTAGCATCAAACTATTTTAATCGTTGGATTTGATATGATCGATTCATAAGCAGAAGCTCTCTGTGATGCCAATGTGCATTTTGGTTTCTCTAAAATGCCAAATAGTGTGTGCTCGACGAACAACGTCATTGGGCATCCCATCACAATGGTTGTAGCCTTCTCTTATGGCGAACACTGCGGCAGCTAAACTTTGTTCACACAGGAAGTGACCCCTCATCACTGGATCTAAATTCCCACTATAGTATGCAAGGGGCTTTTACACCAACGTGGTTTTCTGTGTGAGTACTGCTGTCATAACACTGCCATTCATGTGTGAAAACAGGTAGAATTCCTCTGCATAATTGTGAATCCCTAAAACTGGTGCCGTGCAAATGGCTTTTTTTTAGTTCAACAAACCCTTCTTCCAAGGTCGTGGTCCACACGATTTTTTCTTTCATTGCCTGTGCTTTCTTCAAGGCTTTTAACAAGGGTCTGTATAGGAACTGTAGTCAAAGACCCATGCCCTGACATAGTTGCATAATCTGAGAAAACTCTGCATTTGTTTTATCGTTTGTGGTTTTGCTGTCTTTGAAATGGCTTCAGCTCTTTCAGGGGTAATCTTTTTCACCTCATGTGAGATTAGCTGGCCTATATACAGCACTTCTTGTTGACAATATTATAACTTCTCCTTGTCAACTTTATATCCTTTCTCAGCCAGTATGGTCAATAGCTGAATAGAACCGTGTCTGCACTTTTCCTCTGTCGTGCTGCAAATTAGGATGTCATCCACGTATTGTAAGACAATACTCTCTAATGTGATATTGCTCAAGTCCATCTGCAGGACTCTGTTGAAAATCGAAGGAGACTCACAGTACCCTTGAGTAGCCTTGTGCTTTTCAGATGAACTTGTCTGCATGTAAACAATGTCAAATCTTATGAGTCTTTGTGCAATGGGATTGAGGAAAATGCATTTTTTAAGTCAATCACTCTGAAATACCTTGCTTCAACGGATATATTACATAGGATCATGGACGGGTTAGGGACTAGAGGGAACTCAGCCTCGACTATCTGGTTAAATGGTCATAAATCTTGTATTAAATGCCAAGACCCCCTTTTCCCTTTTTCACTGGATAAATCAAAGTATTGCTTGACGACTCTGACGTCACTAAGCTGCCCTGCTCCATCATGGCAGAGATTGTCTTGAAAATCCCTTCATCTGCTTCCATAGACATGGGATACTGTCATGCTTTTGGTAAAATTACTCCTGGTTTCAATTTAATCTTCACTTCTCCGACTCCTTTCAATAAGCCTACGTCATAAGGGCCTGTAGTCCATACTGAGAAAGGCATCTTTGCCATGTCGTCCTCAAAATATTCAGGACGTTTTTGTGCCAGCATCATTCTCTGAGGCACTTCTCTTTTAATCATTTTTACCAAATAGATGAGATTAACCTTAGCTGTTATCGATCTTCACTTGTTTGTTCTTCAAACAGATCGTCATCAGTGACGTCAGTCAATCTGTAATCTTCCCCAATGGCGATTACTTCACACCATTGTCTGTCTACATCATCCCAACCGTCGAACAGAGCCATTTCTCTGTGCACTATGGCTGCTGGTATTGTCAAGGGAAACACTCATCCCTTTTCCTCATGCATAGGTATTCTTGGTTTGAATAAATCTTCATCTGGGGTTCTCATGGCTTTGTCTGCAAGGCCTGGTATCCATGACATTAATATGCGCTCTCCATAAGCGAATATTTCTAGTTCCAATGGAATAGCTCTAATAGCCGTTTGTCCTGCGTATGGTCTTATCATTTCGCATACGTTCAAATAATGAATTCCTGGAGTTGAACATACTATGCCCTTCTCCGTGACCGAGATTGTCATTTTTAACTTTGTCATTAGGTCTCGTCCCAATATATTCACCGGGGCTTGCCTTGAATAGAGCATTGGCACATTCATGTCACATTCTTCTAAAGAAACTGGAAGTTCTTTTGTAAAAGGAACACAACTTGTTGCTCCTGTGAAGCCCTGAGTATTTATGGCATCGCCGGACAAAGAAAACTTGCCTTCACGTATACACAAGCGTGTCGCACCTGTGTCAGCTAAGAAAGAATATTCTTCATCCCCTATACAAACATCTACCCTTGGTTCCTTGTGAGGGTTTGGTGTCACTGATAGGATAGAACATATCAGGCCTCCCAGTGAGCTGTCCTAGTCTATATATAATATTGTCCCATTCTGAGTGAACGGATTTCCCCCGTCACTTGTGGCATTTCTCATTCCTGAATTCAGTACCTGTGCTGTGCCTGTTGTTTGTGACAGTTGCATTGGCGACTGTTGAGATTGTGCCTGTGGAAAATGTGTCACATTCTGGGGTTGCAAACTCTGCTGTACTCCCTGTGCTTGTTGCTGCACCGTGTGATTCTGCACAAATCCATTTCCACCCTGCTGTGAGAACGCAGATGGATTCACCATCCCTCCTCTTGTGAGCTGTTCGTTTGGCACCATGCTTTGACTTCTGCATGTGCGTGCTAGATGTCCTGTCATTCCAAATGTCCAACATGTTGGCGGTGGTCTGATTATTTGCCCATTTTGCATACCCTGGTTTCCAGTTTGCATATTTTGAAAACCTCCTTGATTGTTCTGAAACCCTCCCTGATTAATCTGCCATCCTCTTCCTCGAAGGCCTCTTCCCCTTGGGTAAAGCCCGTTATTGTTTTGATCAAACTGTCTCTGGCTATCGGCCTGCTGCATGTTTGCTCTATCTGTATTAATTATCATTGCCCCTTCAATGGCATACTTTGATAAATTTTTCTGCACCAATTTAGCCTCTTCACCTTTCCGTGCAGCGTCCTTTTTGCAATCCACTTCTTGCAGCAGCTTGCATTAGAGCACGATGGTCAACTGTATTTCAGACCTTGACTTCGCCTCAATCCCTACCAATTTCTTGAGCTGCTTCTGTACCTGTTCTGGCAGCCCTTGGCACAATATATGGTAAAACACGGGTATAGATTTCACCCAATATTCATAAGTTTCCAGCACCCAGGCGTCTTGGAAATTCTGAATGTAAAGCAAAGAATCATCTGACTCCTTCATCTTGCGTGACATTAAAGCTCCCATATCAGAAGTGTCCTGGTATAGCACTCAACACGCTTTCCATACCGTGGTTCTGCAATTGTTAAACGGCACTCCGTCATACGCGGTATTAACTGTAGTCACTCCAGGGTAACCTGCTCCTGCCCACACATCGTCAGCTCTATCACCAAGTATGGCGATTAAAAGACCCTTAATATCCTCAATAGCTAACGTGTTCCCTCCTGTTATATTTTCTAACTCATTTATCCATTTTCCGGCTCCCGATGTCAACATTGGGAGCTTATTTTTCAGGTTTTCTCTGTCCATGTGAGGCCAGGGTATATATTGTGGTCTTGTTCCTCCTTTTTCTAGTAAAGGGAACTGTGACACATGACACTCCTCTTCCTCTCTCATAGTTTTTCTGTCTACCGCAGGGCTGTTATTCCCGCATCGCCATCTACCTGGCAGTGTCCTTAGCCTGTTCACATAGGGTGGTGGGGACACACCCTCTGACCATATGATACTCCTTCATGCGGATCTGATTGTATGGCTGACTCTGATGTCTTAGGTGCAGACCCACTAGAATCTGACCATCTCACTCCCTTTCCCCTAGAGAAGCGTTTTTCACGTCTTCTCTTGTCTTCTCTTTCTTCACATTCTTCTCTTTCTGCGTCCGACATTGTCTGTGCCCAACTTGTGCAACTTCTCTCATCCTCCTCATTTCTGGTTAGGGTCAGCCTATCTAATGACAGCTCTCTATTTCTACTACTTCGTGAGGCGTCCTCAGTATCGTACAACTGAGTGCTCGCCAGATGCTCACCCTCTCCTTTCCCTTGGGGTACGGTTTCTAGCCCCATCTCATTGGATATTTTATCGACCGTCTCTCTGATGCTTCTGGTGTTGAAGTCATCTTTGATATTTGCCCTAGACGTGCCTGGTACTGAATCGTACTCAGGAAAGAATTCTTCTATATCTTCCCAGCCTAATACTGGATCGGGTTTTTTAACCTCTCTTTCCAGATACTCGAGATCCCGTGCTCTCTGTCTTCGCTTATGTTCTATGTCATCATCATACTCGCTACGCTTCCTCTCTGACCCTATATTCTTCTTGTTTCCTCACATCTCTTTGTTCATTTGCTCTTTGCATTTCCTCATCCCTTGGTCTTTTTATTCTCTTCTCGCGTATCTTTTGTTCTTCTTCTTCTATCCTCCTTTGTTCTATTCTATCTCGATCATCAGCTGTTCTCTGCTTATGATCGCGTCTTCTCTGCTCTTCTGCCTTTTCATGTTTTCTGACCTGTTCATCATAATATAACTGCTCTCGTTTCTGTCTATCCTTTTTCTTAGCCCCTTCGTCTCTTGATTGGTTTTCCTTTTCCGTTCTCTCTAACTCATCCCGTTCTCCCTTTTGTCTCATATCCTCAATGCCTTTACCATCGAGTTTCAATCAAATCTGACCTCCCATCCATTTGTTCTGTGCGAATGCCATCTCATCAGTCCTATCCTCATCTTCTTTCCATCTCTTTCCCTCTCTTCCCATATCTAGAGATGTACTTGCTTGTGTTTGGTCCCCTTTTTCCATTCCGTGCTTCTCCTTGTCCTTTGGGACTTTGGAGGTAATATCTCTGTCTCTGTTTTTCTCAGGGCTTTCATCACTACTTTGTGTAGGTGACTCATATACTGGGTTGCTATATCCCGTGGCTGCTTTAAGTTCCTTCAACGGGTATAATGATTCGTGTTTACCAACTTCGCATTTAATTTCAGACGGGGTGGGTGGCGCAGAAGGCTCTTTACCCCCTTCTGTGCATATATTCAGTATCCAATCTATCGATGGATCCTCCTCCTTTTCTTGTTGATACATCTTCCAAAGCTCTAAACTAACTAGGTGTTTGTCTAACTTTTTGCCAGTGTACGTGGCATGCAAATATGTCGCCATGTGCTGTAGGACCGTTTTAGATAGCGATCTTCCCTGGGGCCATGGCATAAACATGTTGTTTGCGGTTCCTTTAACCCATTCTGCACTGTACTGTTTAAGCTTAGGTGCATGCTTTGGCAGCTGTTTGCACATGTGCGCCAAAGGGGTAATGTCTTCCATGCTCAACCTGTTTATTTTCTCCTCTATACAACACTTTATTATGCTTTACGTTTCACAACCAAGATCAACAATATGAGCGAGCACCAATCGTCGCAAGCTCCAATCCCGTTTTTTAACAAAAATGTCACTGTTACTTTTGTTAACTACAACCATCAATACATGCCATGCAACCTCATATTCTAACAATCATGCAATTTTCATGCACATTTTTTAAATGTTTTTTACCTTCTTACGTCACAGACAAAAACATGAGACAGACAAGACAGACTCAGGCCGGCTACACAAATCTCATGCCATCTGCTTCCTCAGGTGCATTCTGCCCCTAATTGTATTCCGACATGGAATTCAGGCCCATTTCTTTCAGATCGTCTTTAATCGATTCTGGTCGTCTACGTCGTCCTATCAATTCAGGACCTTAAATGAAGGCTTCTTCTAGAGCTCTTTAAAACTTGGGAAACTGGGCCTATACTCTCTACCTCGGTCACTCCTGATATCTCTCTTTATTGCTCAGCCACCCTCGAGTCAATATTTTCCCCTTATATATACATTATACTTTTACTCTGACGTTATTTTTATCCCACCTCCCTCTGTTACCTTCCCTTACTTATTTCAAGGCCTGCAACCTTTTGCCAAAGCATTCAGTCTTTTTCACTCACAGTTCGCATGTTTTTCCTCTCTGGACGCTTGGGATCACCGCCTTCGTTACCGCCTTTCTGTGCTGCTCGTCCGATGGGCTGCTCATAGAAGTGGGAAGGGATTTTTGGGGGAAGGCAAAGGTTCCTTTAGACCTAACCTGCAGGGTTTTTAATTAAACTAGCCACTATCTACGGGGAGCTTCTCGTTCTATCAGCCGGATGGCAAAGGACTCGTGATATTGCAGAGGACCCGAAGTTACTTATGTCGACAGTCAATGGGTGTTTTATCTAATCGAACCATCTAATCTCTGCTACCAAGTCAACTGGATGGACCCCAGCTGGCCCATAAAACTGGGGGTCTCCAAACAGCCCTTTAAGATGATTAGCAGCACCCTTGAGATAGAAGGGGATGCCTATTCACACTCTTGCATCAAATAATAATAACAACTCAATAGTTTGGCAAAGGAAGTCCTTTTAATGACATGTACACAACACAGGGAGTTCAATGAACATCAGCAACTGCTCGATCTTCCTTCTTGCTTAAACTCCAATTTCAGAAAAACAACAACATTTATACCAAAAACTCATCATCATTGACGTGTACTCTTAAAAACTTAACATTCAACTTGATTGGTTATAGGAAGGTAACTTTAACATAGGTACTATATCTGTATATGGTAACGGGGAGAGCGGATTGGATAATAATATTGGATGGGGCAACTAAGCCCTTCCTTCAAACTGGCCACTGTAAACATTACAAAAAGTATGACGTCCCATTGGCTCTACTCTCTATAGGACCCTAGATGACATGGTCCACTATGATTGGGTTGGCATTGAGCCCAGACATACTTTTCCACTTGCGCTTAGCAGCATGCAGAATAATGAGCCAGGTGCAGGGAGTAAGTCTGCACCCCAGCTTCCCTCCAATTTATGTTACAACCATGCATCGCCTCTGTGACCGTGTGTCAATTACTGCTTTGTAGTTTGGCCTTGAGTCTGTTTCTTGGTCTGAGAACGTTAATGAGTATGGGTACGACAAGGCTCCATGCGTAGGTGTGAAAGTCTCATCCCTTTCTGCCTGCCTTGCCACGTGACTAGGACACTGTGAAACAGGCCTCTTCTTCATGAAATTTTGTGTATTTGATTTACTTCTGTCAGTTGTTTGCCATTTGCGGCTTATCTCGATCTTGCTGAGCAGGAGACTCTTGCTATTTTTCTCTTTAACGGTAGGCTTTGCCCACCTATTCCAGCCTGACACGACCGTGGCTTCTTTGCATGGTTACCTTGAGCAGGGTTTCTCTCCGTCTTTAATTCTTGAATTGTCTGCTGAGGCCCTCTCCTCTTGAGACCTCTAGTAACCTCAATTTGATTCTGCTCATGTGCATGTTGGATTTTCACTCATCTATAAAGTGCTTTTGTGGTAGATATGTATAGTTGGCGCTTGCCGCAATCTATTTTACTACTAAGCATAAGCAAACTTCAAGATTTCTTCCCTTCTTGCGGTTTCCTGCGTATGTACACGTTTAAACTGGCTTAATGTCTTCATCGTGCATAAGGCATAAGTTTCTTCATCTTGAAATCACCTGTTTCACCTTAGGCCCAAGATGTCACTTATCCATGTAATTTTGTCTCTTTATTAGCATTCTTGGGTCATTATATACTCTATATGTGTGTCAGTCTGATCTCTCATGATGTCACCAGTCGTCTTCTTTTAGTGTCTTCTTGGCTTCGTCAGGTATTCCATTCTGACAAATGCCCTTTTGTCGTGTCTGTAGATATGGACTTCTCAGTGGGCACCTTACTGTCCAGGTTTGCCTAGGTGTCGGCACTTCAATAGGTGCTGGTATTCCGATCGGCAATGGGCAGAGCCCAACTGCGGCTCTCTGCTGGTTTATTTGTTCTCCATACTTCACATATCTTGGCGTGAATGTTCCTTGCACTTTGAAGGGGGTGGCTGGAGTGCGGATGATGTCTGGCACTTCCTGTTCAATATGTTTCGCTCGCGCTGTCCCCCGACCTGGATACCCACTCACCCTGGTTTCTGCCTCTGCCCAGTGCTCAAATTCCCTGTGCCATCTTACATATTGTGACCCCCCGCTGATTTCCATGCCATTGGGATAGGTCTCTTGACCAGTATGCACACCATATCCATAAATTTGACCACATGTCTGAATTTACTTATTCTAGGGTAAGTGTCTAGCTGGCACTCCTTTGGCGTCCAATCATACTAACCCAGCTTTCCTACAGACCTGTTCTATCCGAGCCCAGAACTGATGCTCCCGCACACATCCCCAGAGCATGTGTATCATCCCCGCCTCCCCCATATCGCACGAAGGGCACAGTGTGTTTGCATTATTACTGAATTTGGTTACCCTGTTTGGAGTCATATATGTGCGATATAAGACATTTAGTTGGATCAGCCGAAATCGGGCATTCCTAGACACTTCTCGGGATGACATCAATATCCTCTCCCATTCCTTCTCTGTTATGTCCTCTCCCAGATCAGTTTCCCATCTTGTATTCAGTGTTGTGCTTTTTGGATTAGGCTTATCAATCAATTGGCCGTATAGCCTGTACACCGGCTTCCAGCCATCACCCAGGTTGTACATTAGTGTCAGCAGGGCGTCTGGTACCGGTTCCTCTGGCCATTTCTCCCATTTTCTTTTCGCCACCTATCGGGCCATGTGGTACCATAAGAACTGCCCATTAGGTAACCCCTCTTTCTCCCGGAGAGATTCAAACTCTCTGAAAACGCCCTCCTCGTGTACATCCCCCCAGGTGTAGATGCCCCACCTCTCCCAGTGCTTTACCACCGTTAGATCTGTTCTGTCTTTACAAACATCAGCAGCGATCGGGGTCTCAGGAGAGTAAGGGTGTTTAAGTTGTAACAGCGCCTTAGCTCTACTCCACACCTGTCTCCCCAGTAATACAATCATGGGGGTGTTCCCCAGGCAGCCTAGTGGGACCCAGAGTATTTCTTTTAGGTGTGCTGGGGCTACTAGTTGCTGAAGCAGCTCAGTTTCTGATGTGACCTCAACTGAAAGTCATTTGGTCACAAAACTAAGTTGTGCTGCTAGGTAGTATTTCTCTAGGTCTGGTAGTTGTATCCCCCCAACATGTAAGGCAGACTGAGCCTGGAAAGTGACAGTTTGTGTAGGGTGGAACCCCACAAGAATTCCTACAATAGTACTTCCAATCGACGAAAGAATGAGGCCTTCATATGTACGTTGTGGAAGTAATATAGAAATCTCGGCAAGATAATCATTTTGGTGATGGCCGCACTGCCCATCATTGCCAACGGTAGTCTAGACCAGAACTTCATGGATTTTCTTAGACCCTTTACTACAGCTGCGGTATTGCACTTGTGCATCAGTTCTGGTGTGTGCCTTATGTTTACTTGAAAGATTCTAGCTGCCACCGGAGTCCAACCTGAGGCAAATATTTCTCACACTTCCCCCTCAGACCCACTAGTGGGAATATACAGGACTTTTCTCTGCTTAAACAGATCCCTTACACCCTAGCGTAGTTATCTAGCAAGTCGAGTATTACTGGCACATTAAGCTGCGGATCTGTCAGGTACAGCAGTACGTCGTCTGCATACAATGATATCACGTGGCTTGTGTCTCCGACCCGTATTCCCACATCACAAAAGTGCTTCCTGCGGTAAATTGCTATTGGTTCTAGCCCCAGTAAGAACAGCAGGGGTGATAGTGGGCATCCTTGCCTAGTGCCCCTTTGAATTTCCCAGGCTGATGAGACTAGCCTCCCAGTCTTTACCCTCGCTACTGGTGCAGTGTAAAGTATTTGTATCCACCTGATAAACTGCTCGCCAAACCCAAACTCCCTCAGCACTGCAATTAACCACTCCCAGTATATCGAATCAAACGCCTTTATAGTGTCCAGTGAGACTATTGCGTATCTCTCCTGCGAGCCTGCCGTGTGTGCCATAACATGCTGCAATCTGCGCAGGTTTACAGCCGTGTTGCGGCCTGGTATGAAACCGTAGTAGCTCGTGACTTGATTGCCTCTCTTACATCCTCAAGTGAGATATTCCTCTCTAGTGCCTCGCATTGTGTTTTGCCTAGTCTGGGCAAACCTATTTCCTCTAGCGTGCCCAGTGTGTCCTCTTTGGGCACCAAAGAGTCGTGGCCATACAAGTGGGAATAGAATTCCCTGAATGTGTCATTAATTGATTGCTGTGACCTATGTATTGCGCCTGTTTCATCTTTAATATCTGTTGTTAAATGTCTTGGGTATTCCCTCCTACACAGCCACGATAGCAGCCTGCCAGGCTTATCCCCTTCCGCATGTGCTCTAGTGTTTTTTACCACATGATCGAACTTTGACAATCTCTCCCAGGCTTCCTGGCAGCTGTGTCTGGCTTCCACTAAGTTTGATTCCTCCCCCCTGGTTCCCCAGGTGCTAGCTTCCATTTGTCTAATCTCCTCCTCTCGTTTCTCCAGGTCCATCCGCAATGTTCTCCTAATACCCCCTGCACCGGCTATAACCTCCGCCCTCACCACTATGTTCGATGCCTCCCATACTGTACCCCAGTCCTTCACGCTTCCCACATTTCTTTCAATATATTCCTCTATTTTATTTTGTAGATCCCCTCTGAAGGCTCTATCCGTCAGTGTATCTACAAGCATATACCATAATGGTATGGGAGGTCTGGGGCCTGCATCTGCCACTCAATGATTAGTGGTGGGTGGTCGGATACTGTTCTGGCCAAGTATTGTGCTGACTCTATTTGTGGGAGGTGGGTTCTAGTGAGGCGAAGAGACCTAAGAGTATTCTCTACCCATCGGATGCAGCTCCCTCCATATATCAACTTAGTCTAGGTTCCCTATATCTGCGTTTATCGCCAACGGGGCTGCCTCTGCTTGGTTCATCAGTTGGCTAGACCTGTCTAGCTTCAGGACCGTTACACAATTGAAATCAACACCCCCAGATAAAGAAGCAATCACGAAATGGGGTTATTCTGGTGCATAGCAGGTGTGCAGGAATCCCATGGTTTGGGAAATAGGAGTTGACTATACACATTTCTGTCTGCTCAATACAGCTTCTCAGTATTAGGTACCGTCCACCTGCATCTCCCTCAATCCCCAGTAATTGGAAGGGTACGGAGGCACTTATCCACGTAAAAACACCTTGTGCATATTTAGAGTATGCTGCTCCGTATCCCTGTCCCCCCAATATTCCTTAACCATGGCCATAGTGTCCTCTGTGAGATGAGTTTCTTGCAGTAGGGCAATCAACACCTTTTTCCTGTTCAGGAAGGATTTGATTCGGTTTCTACGCAGATAAGTGCTCATCCTCCGTATGTTCCACGTTAACACCTTTATGTTAGCTGCCATGACCTTATACTGTCAATCTCCTTTGCCGGCCCTCATCTTCCTGCTGTCCCTCAGGTGGTCTCTCAGCCCTCTCTTCTTTCCATCTCCGCCCGTGCAACCCCATTCCGCTCCTAGTTATTGTGTGTGACCATCGCCCCTCTGCTGACATGTCATGTGAAGAACTTAAAACATTCCGAACAACAAAAAGAACTAAACAACCACGCCCAGCTGCTGCTCCATCCCAGCAGCGCTCAGGCACCCCCGCACCCCCGCACCACCTTGGCCCATCCGGGTCAATGTGTGCGAGTTACTTTGTGCCAGCAACAGGCCGACACTAATACTTTCCTGGGTTGGGCCCCTTAGCCCAGGCGCAGTGGCGCAGTAGGTCTCCCGTCGACCTTAGGCCTCTTAACATGGCTATAATGAACATTAGACTCTTTAAAAGTAACCCACAATAACCATTTCGGTGAGTTGTCTCCTTTCCCAGCTCCTTCTACGCTTCTTGTGCCAGGCCCAGCTCATGTCACAGCTTCCTCCACTCCAGCAGAGTTATTGTGTTCTAGCCACATGTTGGCCGCTGCCGGGGTCTTGAGGAAAACGGGCCATCCATTATGGACCACCTTGAGCCTGGACGGGTACATTAGCATGTATTTGAGGTTCAACTTCCTATGCCTGGCTTTGATCAGACAAAGGAGATTCTTGCTCTTTGCACTGTGGGTGTATAATCCGGATATATAGCTATTGTTGAGTTGTCCCTTTTTATCTCTCCACCTTCTCTCGAGTATTTTAATATAACTTCTCTGTCCTGGGAATTCAGTATTCTTGCAATCATCGGGCGGTGGTCTCTTTTGTAAGGATCTGTGGGCCCTTTCCACCGCAAATCCTTGCGAGAATTTACCGGCTCCTACCTTGTACAGTAGTAGGGTTTCCACAAATCCTGTGGGGTTCGGGCCTTCCATTCCCCCGAGAATTCCCAGAAAACGCACATTATTGCACCAGGCCCGTCCTTCAGTGTCTTCCGATCTTGCCTCTACCGCTGCATTTCTCTTCTCTAGCTCCTTCACTCGAGATTGCAAATCTTTCACGTTTTCCGTTGTTTCTTGTAGCCCAGTCTCTGTAGCAATTACTTGTTCCATCAGGTTTCGCATGTCTTGCCTCATTAGTTGCATGTCCGGCATGACCTCTTCTATCTTCGTGTCTATGAATGATCTCAGTGCAGCTATGGCCTCCAGCACCTGTCATCTTAGTTGCTGTCTTCTGGGGCCTTCTGGTCACTGTGTGCCGCATTGCTGCCTTGTGCCGGTTCAAGTGGTCTGGTTGCAGCAAAGGAGTCCATGATTGTGGACTTTCCCTTCCACTTTGGTGGGGATATGCCTTTCTTTACTTTTGCAGGAGTAGATTACTGTCTTCAACTTGCTACTATTATTCTTGCTGACGCTGCGCAGTCGCTCTTTTGCATGTAGATGGGGTGGACTCAGGCCTGAACAGAGTCCAGCGCTGCTTCCTGTTGTCTGTGTTTACGGTGTCTATGCGACTGTGCATAGTTTCAACTGTGCATTTGGCAGTGCCGCTTGCGGCTCTGTTTGCAGGTTCTATGGCCTCAGTGTGTTGCACTTCTGTTTGGGTTGTGATCTGGAGAAGTTTGTAGATGATTAACTTGCTCTATTGTACCTGTCGTTCCAGGCAGTTCTCCCTACTCTTTTCCAGTGCCTGGCTTCTCTGCTTTGAGTGTTTTACTCGAACTCCGTTGCAGGTGTGCGGCGGCGTAGTCTTTTGGGTTATGTCACTTCTCATGTCCCTACCAGGGCTTTAGCTCAGTACACCTAGTGCTGATCTTGCCTTCAGGCGTGACAGTGTGCCACCTCTCTTCAGTGTTCCATTGGTTCTCCTTTCTAGCGTTGGGCCTTGTATGCAGTGTTTCTTAAGTGTTTCCGCTTGTTGCTCGCTTCGCCCGGTGTCTGCCTTATGTGCAGCTCTAAGGTCGTTGGTGCTGCCGACTGCCCATATGCTTTTGTGCGCCAGTGGCTCTGCACCGTATCTTGTCCAGGGGTGTCCAAGTGTGCAGACTTTTCGTTGGGAAGTTCATGTGGGTGCTGTCACAGTGCTCAGGTCTTTACCGTTCAAAGTTAATGCTGGCGCACCTCTTTTTTGTGTTAGAAGGCCCTTTTCCGTCGATGCGCACTTCTCACAGTGTCACCGCAGGTGTCCACCTGGGGTAATAATTCCCTGTTGCCAGATTCAGGTGCAGTTTCGCCACTTGGCTTACTGTGTCATCCGCGTCATTAGTCATCTCACAGGGTGACTCCTTACTGTTCTCCCCTTTGACCACAGCTGCTCCTCATGTGTGACGCATTCCTTGCCGCACACTGCCACCTCGTTGGGTTCCGCTTCAGGTCGTTTGCTGAGATACCTGCTTCAGCAGCGCAACCTTCTCCTATATATAAGCCTGTGCCGGCACCGCCTCAACACTCCGATGCCTCCTCCGTTTCCTGCCCCTGTGGGTCTGCAGTTCCTTGTCACCAATGTATGACAGTCCCGCTGCCTTTAAGTTGGTACGCAGTCTTGCCCTATGCCGGGTACGTTTTCTCTTCATTATGTCTGGCCACTCCTGTTACTCCGCACAGCCCATCACGCCCTGTAGTCTTCGGGCAAGGGCGCCTATGTTTTGCCACCGCCTCGCTTTTAGTGCCACCATGCGCTGGGACCAACTCCCATCCGTGCTTCTCAGCATTCGCTTCTGTCGCAGCCAAACTTCGAGTCTGAGTGGGTTTAGGTCGCCCTCTTCGGCAGTGTAATCGGCAGGTTTCTGTGGTGCTCCCGGCCCCTCCTCCTTTTCGCCTCAGAGTCACGGCAGCATCCGCTATCTTGCCTGCCCCGGGGCTCCCACTTACGGGCTTCTATCCTTGGTCTTCCGACTCTGATTATCACTGTGTTTCCTCAGGAGTGTAAGGGAAGTGCTTTGCCCATACATGCATATGGTTGATGTCTTATGGATCTTCGTATGTCATTATCTTATAGGATCAGATCAAGGATCATGACGGGAGCTCTGCCTTGGGACCTCCTCACTCCTTGAGCTCAGGCCACGCCCCCTGCCTCCCTTACAATATACATAGGTTTCTACCAGTTTGACCGGGTAATGGACGTTAGATATAGGCTGGTAGTTTGTGGGGTTGGCTGCATTTCCTGAGGGATCTTTGATAAGTGGTTTAATATAGGCAGCTGTGAACCTCCTAAGTACTGTTCCTGTTTCCAGCGAATGGTTCATGAGGCTGCACAAGTATTTTGCAGATGTTTCTTTGCCAAGGTTGTTCTTGTAGATGTCTGTGGGCAATATTCAATAACAAGGGGGGTTCTTAGAGAGGTACAGCTCCACCCTACTGATGAGGTCTGGTTGCTGTTGGTACTCTTGTTCAAAGGAGAATTGCCCAGCATTTCGGTGCTGGACTGCCCCAGGGAAGGACAAAGACTGATATGTTTTGGATATTTCTCCTCTGTGAAAGATAGGGAGCTAAAGACTGTGGGTAAGTCTCTCATAACCAGGACAAATGTCTGGCAGAGGGTCTTCCAGGACCCCCCATGTTTGTTGTGGGCAATATTCTACCGGAAAGCCGGTTTTGTTGCTTTATTTCACTAGTTTAGTGAAGCCTTCTGTTGAGATCGGTGTGAAGTAGTTCAGTATTGTGGTTGCCTCTGGGGTCGGGTCATCAGTGATATTGTTGCATATGCCTCTCGGCATAGCGTTGGTGACTTGTTGGATATAAATGATATGATATGTTATTTATAACGCGCTTACTACCCAGAGTTTTCTAAGCACGGACCCGGGTATGCCTGTGTTGCTCTGTGTCGTCATGCTTCCAAGGCGAGCACATTGCCCCTGAGCTATCCTCCTGAGACAGATGTTTATGACTTTGTTTCTAAAGTGGGTTGCAAGGTTATCACCGTTTCTGTGAGGGAGTGGGGACGTTATTGCAAGTTGTCAGGTTTCATATCTCATTTATGATGTTTCTGTGTGTTGCTTCCTTTTGAGATGTTTCTTTGCTTTTAGGATTTCTGCTACATAGACCTACATCAGTGTTTGGTATGCTATTTTTGTCTTGTTGGTTGCAATGCTTCCTCCAGTGTCCTTTTATTTTCTTCAGGGCTCTGAGATGGGACATTAACCATCTGGCAGCCATTGCTTATTTTGGGAGGGGGGAAGAGCTGTTTCCGTGCTACAGCATCTGGAGCTTCTGTGGTCCATTTTTGCAGTGTCTCAATTTTGTTTTCTGGAGGGAGTGTGTCCAGGAGAGTGTTTAGTGGTTTTCTGGATTCCATTCTGGTGTTGAGGGATTTCCACTTTCCTTTCTCAATTTGGAGTTCGATTTATGTGGGTGGCGTGTACTCTCTCCTTGAAATTAACGCATTCCATTTATTTTTATATTTATACCGAGTTTTAAACAGGTGGGCACACAACTTCTACTCCAACTCCCTCAATTCCCTTCATTCGTGCTTCCATATTCCTCAAAAGGATCTCTCTTATTCGCTCCTAAATGTAACTGGCAAGGTACTTCCCAGTGTCATCATTTGGCTGTACTGCTTATTAAATGTAACTCTATTTTCATTACTGGTGGCAAGGAGTAGACATGCCTTGAGTCTGGTTCTGCAAAATGAGTATTAAGCTATGTGATGATGTTGTTTTTTTTTAAAAAAAAAGGAATAAAATGAATGTTATCACTTTCTCAAGCGTTTACACAAAACATAACATGCAACAGACACATGAACCCTCCATAAGTGGCATTTTCTGTAAAGCCGTGAATTGACGTGATTCACGGATGATAGTTTGAGGGCCACTTTTTTTGAGGCGAGGGGTGGGCCACTTTATTTTGGGTGTCCTGGGCCTATTTCTTGTCCCAGTCCGACCCTGGTGCCAGGTTATGGAACTATCCTGCCTTGTGGTGATTTCTAGTACTCGGCTAAGTAGAGCGTGACGTCATTTCTGACCACGAAAGGCGCCGCTTGTAAGAGGGCACAGCAGAGGAGATCCTTCTTTGCGAGTCTGTTTAAGTGACAGTGATCATATTATTGATTTTTCGTGTGGGAGGCAGGCTGAGCTGAGCTGCTGTTCCCCAGGCAGGTCAAAGGTGTTGGAATATCAAACATATTTTGGGGTTTTCTATGCGCATCCTTATTTGTAATGTTGAAGATTAAAAGAACATCTGTGATTTCATCTTAATCTGTAAGAAAAGTTGAAAGAAAAAACGAAATGAGCATGTGGTATTGCAGGTACATCCTGGGAGCATGTGTGACTGTGAATGGATGTTTGGATTTAGCCTGCAGTGCTAAGTTAACAGTTTTGAGGATTTTTCAGCATTTTAAGTGCACAAAGTGCTACATGACCTTTTAGCACATTAAAGGTTTAGCGTTTGAAGCGTGTGTTTTCACGTGTATGTTGCACGGACGCAATCAGGATTTAGGATGCTAACAATGTGAGTGGTGAGAGTTAATGTGGTTGCGCTGATAAAAGTGCACCATGTTAAAAGTACGATTTTTGAGGATTTTACAGTTCCTGGGTGATGAAATGCAATATAGACTTTTAGTACTGATGTGTTGGTGTAAAAGTGAAAAATATTATATTTACCATGCAACATGGACTGTTTACGATTCATACTGTCAGTTGTTGATGTTCTATGTGTACTTACTGTTCTGGGATGTTAATTCAATATTACATCCAATGTTTTTTGATGTGAGAATGGAAATTGCTGATGTGGGTGGGATACCTCCCACAGAGTAGTCTTGTGGTAAGTGGTGTGTGTTCTTGTGGTATGAACATTGTTTTGCTTAGTATCCAGTGATGTCAGGCTGCGGTTGATTGTATCTGTCACACTATGCGTAGTTGTTTTATCACCAATTCTATGGATGAGTGGATGTTGTTGGTTGATTGTGGGGTTGTGTGTGTGCGCGAGTCCAACATCTATTGGTTGCTACCATCTCATTTAACTTGTTTGTTGGGAAGTACGTTTGTTTCCTCGTTTGGTGTGGTAGGCTTGTTCACTGTGCCCACTGAGGGGCAGCACATTCTGAAGGTTGGCAGCCTTGAGGCTCATCCGTGGCAGGGGCGAGCAGAAGGGGCACTGTATAATTTGGTGGTCTTGGATTTTGGATGCTATTAGTTTTGCCCACTAAGGCGTAGTTAGTACTCAAAGGTGGCAGCTTTGAGGCTCATCTGTGGCAGGGGTAAGCAAAAGAAGTAGGTTTTCAGTGTTGGTTCTGTTGGTAGCTATGTGGTGTGGACTCTACTGCCTGGTTGTCAGATACGCCTGTCCGGGCAACTCAGTTGTAGGTTGCCAAGCTGATGCAGTGCGAGTGCTGAATATTCGTGTGAGTTTGGTGTTGGCCATTTGTTGTTGATGGTAGGATGGAGAGTTGGAGCCGTGTGTGCCGTGTTTCTGTTTTGTTGGAAGGAAAGGAGGTGTTAGGACCTGCCTTTCATGTTGTAGGTGAGTTGTCCCTGTCCCCATGATGCCTGTCTGAGTGAGGTCATCTGTCTAATGTTTGGATGAGTCTTGTAATGTTGTTGTTACATTGAGGCCCTGAGAGTTCCACCTGTGGCAGTTGCTATAATGTAGCCTGGATGGTGGCAGCCAGCGGGCTCCCTTCCTGAGCTCCCACATATCTCCCTGTAATTAATGTACCTGATGTCATCTGACCGTGAAGATACAGAATAAAGAAGCTTCCCTAATTTACCTGCTGCGTTCTGAGTGACTTACATCATAACAATCTCATTGACAGGTTAGCAAAAGGGAAAATAGAGTAAATATGGCAAATTGTTAGAGTGGCACAGTATTACCGTGGCAATAGTACCCTATTATCCTATGGGAGAGTATTACAATGGCATGATATCTCAGCAACAGATTATCCCAGTGATTGAGTATCCCAGCGGCCGAACATCCCAGAGACAGAGTATCCCAGCGGCCGAACATCCCAGCAGCCGAGTATCCCAATGGCCAATTATTCAAATTGACAATTATTGAGATGGCAGGTTGTCAACAGCAGGGTTTCTTTGTGACCAAATATTAGAATGGCAAATATTAAATTAGCAGAATAATGCCAGTAACCAAGTATCAAAATGGCAAAGTATCAAGGTATCTCAGTGGAGCTTGATCTACTTGGTGAAATATCTCACTGGCACGTTATCCACATGTCAGCGTCTCGCAGTGGCAGTTATCAATGTTTGGAAACATCACAGTTGTGAGTGATAAAAAATGGCAGAATTTCACATTGGCAGGTTATCTAACTGACAAGATACCAAAGTGGGTAGTTATCAAAAAGCATCAAAGTTCCTCGTGGCCAATGATCAGAATGGCAAAATATTGTGGTGGCAGACTATCAAATGGCAAAGCATAGCAAGGGGTAGCAGGTTATCATAATGGGAGAGTCTCATAGTAACAAATTATTACAATGTCAAAATATTACTGTGGCATGTTATCAAGATTGTATAGTTTCCATAACATCACACGGGTACATTGTCTAAGTGTAGAAAAATCAAATTGGCAAGTTGGCACAGTTGTAAATTATCAAATAGGAAAAGTCTCAAATTGGAAAATTATCAAAGCGGCCAAAATATTACAGTGGAAAATTCTGAAAAGTAGCAACATCTCAAAATGGCAAAATATCAAAGTGGCCAGATACCACAAGGGTGAATGATCGAAGTCAAACTATCAAACTGGCAAATTATGAAAGTGGCAAAATATCACAGACGAAAAAGAATCAAATTGGCAAAATATCACTGAGGTAAATTATGAAAATGGCAGCATTTGCAAATGCCGAACTATCAAAGAGGTAAAATGCCACAGTGGTAAAATTATCAAAGTGGCAGACTTTCAAAGTGCCAAAATATCACAGTGGTACATTATCAAAGTGGCAGACTATCACTGTGATAAATTATTCACACAGTCCTCCATTACCTTGATGCTGTGTGGACAACTGGGTCAGGGTAGAGAGTGGTACTGAGCAGGGCCTGGGTACCAGGCAAACAGAAGGCGTCATTAGCCTCTGCATTAAGCTTCCTGCCCATGCAAAGCTGCCCTGAGGAGATTCTTTAAGAGTTGTGCTTGGGTCTTCTGACTCAGGAACCAACCAATCAGAAGTGCTGAAGGGTGGGTAATGTGTGGTGCTTGAGGGAAATCAGTGTGTGGGGGGAGGGAGTGTTAGAAAAAGTACAGATTGCACTTAAGTGAGCAGAACGATGAAAATGAGTGAAACATAAATGTAAAGAGCCAGAGAATAGGTCTTACACTGCTGCTGCAATAGTTTGTGTTCAACCCTCAGAGCATCTTACCAAGGAACATCCTATGCCTTGTTAGGCTCAGAGCACAGCTGTTTGTGTTCTGAGTCTTCTAACCCTGGCATCAACCAATCTGAGGTGGGCAGGGCGGGCAGAGGGTGGTGCTGGAGGAAAGGCAGTGGGTGTGAGGAGGGGGAGGCAGAGCAAGTGTGGATTGCTACCAAATGAGCATAGTGATGAAAACGAGTGAACACTAAATGTAAGGAGCCCCAGAAATGGGCCTTACCCCGCTGACGCAGTAGTTTGTGTTGAGACAGTTATGATAAAAATAGCCCAGCTATGTGCTAGATAAGCAGACAATTATGGTAAAACAGCCCAGACGTGTGCTTGGTATGGAGAGCTGTGGTAAAACATCCCAGCTATCTGCTAGGTATGAAGGCAGCAACGCCCTTTTCTAGAGACACCTAGATGCAAAGTGACATGGTGGTACTGTACGCAGCAGTAAACATTAACTTTGGCAAAGTAACATAACATGTTTATTTGTAGAGCACATGTTCACCCCCAGAGGGGCATCTTGGCGTTATTGACAGATAACAGATGTTTATTGTTACCCAACTGAATGCTACTCAGGGCTGAGTGGACCTGCCGGAATTGGAACCTGTGACCATGATGTCAAACACAGGCCTCTGTAGTGCATGCATTAGTCCACTGAGCAGGAGCGTATGTGGGCCACAGATGAGGGCTATGCAGTACGCAAGCTTAGATATCGAAAGAATTTGCAGTAATTCTTGTTTTTATGCTGGGGATACAGTGGACAGTAAAACTAGGATGGAATGTGGTTTTTGTGATGCACCTGTGTAAAAAAACAACGGATGTTGCTTTGTTAAGGTTACTTGGATGTGAGTATCAGAGCACAGTATTATTCGATGCATTTTCAAATCTGTGTCTTGTTTTGATAACAAAAAATACAATATGAAATAGTTTGAAGTGCTTTCTTAGGGCATCTAAATTAGAGATACATTGTAAACCAAGTATGCAACACCAAAGCGCTTTTATGGGTTACCTAGGTGCGGTATTCTTTAGTTTGTGCTAAGTATACAAATAATGCGATGCACACCCCTAGGGGTATCTGGTTGCACACAATGATAATCATTGTCCTCTTACACCAAGTACAAAAAGTTGTTGAGCTCATCTAACATCACTATGACCAGATGTCCCATACTAAATCCTGCTCCCCTGTTGGCCAGACCGACATCAATCCCCACAGCTGTGAACTACATGACTGTGTAGCTATCACCAATGAACTCTTGCTACCAAGGAAACAACTATTGATTGGACACTCCCATCTAGATGGAGAGCTCTTATGCCTTGTGGAGGGTTCTTGTTACAGTGATAAATGCGGCCAATTAGTATCTGCGCATGCAGTTCCTTCATTAATGGATATTATAGAAAGCGGAAAATTGTCCAACGTCATGTCAGCTCAGGTACCACAGTAGGTAGCACTGACATGTGCATGCAAATTGGTTCTATATCATATGTCCGCATTTTAAAGCCCGAACACAAAAATCCGATTTATTTTGGCCGTTTTTGTGTTGGCTTTAAAATGCAGAAATATTACATACTGCTGCCCTCCTTCCCCACCCCCACCCCCATCCCCCTCCCGCACATTCTCTCGTTAATCAGCGGGGTATAAACCGCAAACCACACTTTTAGCCACCCACCACCCCCTTCTCGCCTCAAAACACGCTTCCTCTGCACACGGACACATACACGCACCCACACATACAGTCAAAAACACACCTCTCAATCCTGCGACGAGTCCGCTGGGGCTCCCAGAGACTTTCCTTCCCTGTCCACACTCGTGTGTGACAGGGGCGCGACAGTTCCATTTAGAAACATCTTTTTAAATCAGTCTTTTTTTCCTTTCGGAAAAAAGATAAAGGTCTTTTGACCTCAGACCTGCAAATTAGCTGAGCAACAGGCGGTAAACATATGTATATATTCCCGCCTTTGGGGTGGCACACAAGTTTAATCAGTTGTGAAAGAAGAGAGGCTTCCTGATTTCATCTAGCTTACCAATTAAAAAACATAAATATGTAGCAAACCTCGCAGCACTCAGGTTGTTGAAACAGCAATAATAACGTGAGCAGCGCCCCAACCCCATAATGGCGAGGTCTGTTGCGGAAATGCGTTAGCAGCCTAGCAGGGGCATCTGCTAGAGAAGTGACCATTTCTGGCTCGCCGGCTCTGTGCCTATTAAGAATAGAAAGTGCAGCACAAGCCCCCTCTTTCCCCCTTTTGATATATAAGAGGGCATAAGAGGATTTAGGATGCATTCAAGATGCAGCACTGGAAATTCAAACAGACGCATAGTCAAGTAGGCTATATCTTGCACCAAGACTCTTTGTGGCACTCTGACTATGGTTGCCTAGTTGCCCCAAAAATAGTATTTATCAAGCACTCATGTAGGAAAAAGGGGTATGATGGCAACCCTCAACTAGGACTGTTATGTTCCTGGTCTTTCTGCTATGGCGCAATCATGTTGCAGTTAGGGTGTCATCAGTCAGCAAAATGATGTTCCACACGATGCCAGGAGCACACCCACAGCCCTATGGGTCATTCGTGAATCCGCTAGTGGATTTTGTACAGCTTCCCAAGTGCAATAATAGCCAGTATTTTCTTGCCATACTGGACCCATTTTCAGGCTGGGTAGAAGCCTTCCTGTGTAGAAGGGTGGAATGCCTGTTACTGAGACTTTGATGAGAGACTTTACAGCAAGATTTGGAGTGACTCTTAGCAGAAACAGTGTTAAAGGCTTGCACTTGGACAATTAGTAAAATAATTATGCTTTTCCCTTAACACCCAGCACAAGCTCGACTGCCTTCAGCATCCACAGTCAGGGGTGGTAGTGGAAATGCTAAATAGGGTACTGAAGAACCACCATTCTAAGATCTTGCAAGAGCCTGGCCTCAAGTGGCCAGAGGTCCTGCTGTTGGTATTTTCCATCATGTTCTGCACTGCCAGCTGAAAGACTGGGTTAAGCTCCCATGAGGTGCTCTTTGGATGCCACGTGCGCCTTTCTTCATGGCTACAATGAACAAGCCATGACACTATTCACATAGTGGATGATTATTTGATGAACTATTGCAAGAGACTGATTTCCTCTATTCAGCATAGTCACACACAGGTCTGAGAAAGTCTACCGAAGGAAGCCGAAGAACCCTGCCACTGCCATCAGCCTTTTGATTTCATCTTTGTACTGGAATTTCAATGCAAAGCGACTCTGGCATCCAGGTGGTGTGGATCATTCTGGGTAATCCTAGTTAGTGGAACCTATGGGACGGGTAAAGTGATGGCCACCTGGGCGGAGCGGCAAGCAGGGCAGGCTGTTCCCCTGCTGGGCCCCTGACCCCGAAGGTGTCCCTGTATGTAAAAGGCAATGCTGGCATGATTCTGGAGATTGGAGATAATAGTGTAGTGGGAACATGGAATTGTTCTACTGTTCGTGGATCATGATTGACGGTGCACAGTGCGGGTGCTGCCTCCCGGAGTCTTCTAGAGCTCTGACCCAGCTTGCCCTTTTCCCCACACAAGGATACCTTATCGAGCTCACTGGGATCCTTTAGATCTGCCAATCTCGCAATCCGTAATTATGGTATCATGATTTCAGTTTATCACCGGAATTGAATGGAGTTGATTGGAGGCACATGGGAAAGATTATATTTTACTCCATGGATTAACTTGGGAGTCTGAGATCAGCAAACTAATGCATGTGGAGGAGCTCTGCAGAACATAATAGTGAGTACAGTGATCTCTGTTGCAACCCATGTTTACGTTATGCCATCTGTATGTATGCAGGTTGCCTTTTGTATGTTGCCTTTTGTCTTCATCCTGTTGCATGTACAAAACAGTACTCACTCTTCACTAGTGACTCTACTTACTCTACTGACACAGGAAGGTAGTGGTGACTCGATCCAGGCGCGAGCTACCGGAAGAACTGCTGCTCCTGAGAAAGGCTCTCCTCTTTCTCCTGTGCTGACACCCGGGCCCTAAAGAGTCCTTGACCCACCCACGCAGCAATAAAAGGATGGGGAAAAGAAAGGTGGGTCAGTTACAAGAGCCTTTACCAGATCCAAAAACCCAGGAAAGCGAGGTGCAAAAAATGAGTCTCCTAAAATTTCACTAGCCAATTTCCTTAAATAAGCAGCTGGCAGAATAAATGAGCAGATAATCAAGACTGAACAAGCACTTTCCATTACAAAAAATGCACTGATGCCCACTCCCCAGAATATGGCAGGACAGCCTCACTTCCACGATCCTTGGGGGTGATTCCACCTGTCCTATTCGACTCATTGGGCCTCATTACGAAGTGGGCAGTAAGGGATTACCGGCACCGGTAAGGGCACCGGTGCCGGTAATCCCTTACCGTCCTACTACAAGTTCCCTTTGCGGGTCCTTCCTTAACGCCTGGTTTTTGCTTGCGTTAAGGACGGGACCAGCAAAGGGACACCGGGGCCAATAACGGTACCGCAATTTGTGGTACCGTTATTGCCGCCTTCCCATTGAGCCCAATGGGGGCTCAAATGGGAATGGGGAATGGCCCTGGTGAATGGGAAAATTACCGGTCCCTACAACCTCGGAATGGACTGTTAATTGCTCCATTCACCAGGCCGGAGCTGGAACGAGTTTGGAGGCAGCCATGCCGCAAATAGCGGCATGGCTACCTCCAACCTCGTAATGAGGCCCATTGTCTCCTCCTCAATCCTGCCAGCCAGAAGCACCAGAATCTTCCAGGGGTGTTGGTGGTGTCCCTACTAGAGCCCTTTTATCTTCATTGGAACGCTCACATTAAAAATAACTGTATGACAGACTGAAGGCACTCTTCCACAACCAAGTACAAATGACCCACAGGCACTGCCTGGCGACACTCTACATGCACTCCTGAATGCCACAATAGTTCTGATGGACAAAACTAATTTTATCATGGAACTTTCAAAATAATATTTTCAATACTCTGTCCATATTGGATGATCTGGTGAGGTCATTGAAAGTTGATTTTAGCAATGCAATTACTAACAAGGAGCCAACTGAAGCCAAACCGGCTGACCCCTCAGTTCTCATAGCTGGGGTGAACTGTTCGTAACCCCTATATTGAATCAGTCTCCCGATCATTACCACCTATTATGACTCCTGCAATAGTCCATTGTGCACAAAAAGACCACAACTATGGTTGCATGTCACAGAAGGTGTCTAGGGGTTCTGACGGGTTAAGTTTGGGATCAACAGACTGTGTATTGACCTTACCGCCGACTGCTCTCCCAATTGTTGAACCAATCGTTGGAGTCTCCCCTTCACCACCAGGGATAATAGACTGGACATGTTCCATAATCAATACCACTGGATCATCACCAAGTTACAAGCACCGGCTGTTGACCCGCCACAAATCCGAATGACGAGAAGAATCCAGTTGGTGGGTAACACAAAAATACTTTACACAGAGGGCCTCATTACATGGAATGCGGTAAGGGTTTACCGTTACCGGTAAGGGTACCGGTACCGGTAAACCCTTACCGCCTTACTACGAGGTCCCTTTGTGGGACACGACCTCAACGGCTGGTTTTTCCAGCCGTTAAGGAACGGGCTCGCAAAGGGACCTTGGAGGCAATTACGGTACCGCAATTTGCGGTACCGATTGCCGCCTTCCCCATTCCCATTGAACCCTATGGGGGCTAAAATGGGAATGGGGAAGTGCCATGGTTAATGGGGAATTACCGCCCCCACACACCTTGGAATGTGACGGTAATTCCGCCATTCACCATGGCGGACTCGGTACGGTACCGTGGCAACCATGGCGCTAATAGCACCATGGTTACCACCTACCATGTAATGAGGCCCAGAGACTGCATAGTTGACACCTTCTCGAATGCAGGGATTGCAGTGCTCATTATCAATTCAAATCTAGGCCACAAAGGTGCTGCTAGAGGCCCTCCCATTCTGCCTCTTTCTTTGCTCTACTGGCAGGGCAGCTATATACTCACTCAGCTACATCATTGTAACATCACCCCAGGTGGCAACATCTTCTCCCATCCAGGAAGTGAGTTTGGCAAGAAAAATATTGTGACAGAGATATCTACTACTCGGTCCCCAATGGAAACTCAGAAAACAGGACCTTGTGGAAACCAAAGTTCACTTCTAGATGCACATGTCATACCCACAAGAAAATGCTTTGATTGTCTGACTGAACTAGATGATATTAATTGACTGCCGGGGACACCGGCAGCCTCCAAGGACAATCTGTTATTAGACAGAGTTAGCCTATCAACTTTTCCTTCCAGTACCCATTCAAATACGGTCCTAATGGGGGACATTTCTGGTAGCGATCTAATTTCCTAATATCTGATTCAAGTGGGGCCTCTTGCTCATTGTACACAAGTAACATCCATTGTACACGAGGAAAACATTGTTACTCTCATCACCTGGAACATTGCAGGGGCAAAGAACAAACTGGATTGCCCAGCGGTAGTTGACTACCCCAAACATGCAGACATGCTTCTTCTCCAAGAGACTGGCATGTGGAGAACTCGGTTATTGATAGCTTTCACTCATTCCAACTTTTGGGCCAAAGAAATAAGCGAGGCAGATGCTTTGAGGCATGGCAATTCTAACAAAGTGAATGTATGCTTGCCAGCCTATAATTCTAGACCATTCATTATCTTTTCTGCAAACACTACAAATCAGTATGGAGGGTCAAAATGAAATATGGCTGTTAAACCTTTACACTAGCCCCCATTAACAGCATATGAACCGCTGCCTTTGGGAACTTAACACAACACTAGACACTTTGTTGAACTGGACAGAATCTAACAACGCAATATGGATAGTAGGTGGGGATTCCCATTTCAAAATCGTCAATGGCGCCCCTGCAAATCTTTTTGATGATACTGAAATAGGATTGCTGGTATCTAAGAACCTATCATGACAGTTTCTCGAATGTGTGCCGAAGGGCTTGTGCTATGATCATGGCTCTATCATTTGGGTCTATGCTCCATTAACGGGCACGTCGGAAATGACAGACCTGGGAAAATCACATTTAGGGCAACACAGGGACACTCAAGCATTGATTATTTTCTTTTCCCAGTTAGGTTTTGGGGCCTACTGACGAATTTCTATGTTGATGTAGCTTTGTTTTCTTAGTGATCATCACCCACTTGTTTTACAATTTAAGTGGGGTAAGAACACGAAAAAGAATAACAATCCCTTTCTAGCAATGGCGAGCTTACCAACTGCTAAGCGAGCTTTAGGCTGGGGGAGGGTGGATCACACAGCGCTACAGAAGAACATGCCTCAACCTGCTGTCTAATAACATTATTCACTAGAAGGCCCCGAACCACCTCATATGACAGTCCGCATATTTAATGCTTTGGGAACAGACATGTCTGATAAGTTCAATAGGCCCTCCACTACCAAAGAGAACCGCACACCTAAAGGATGGCTCAATAGTTATTGAAGCTAAATCTAACTTGCTTTCTATGTTAAAAATCCCTTTTCATCTAAGCATGAGTTACTACTGAATAGAGCTAATTATAAGAAACAAGTAGCCTTGTGGAAAAAAGAACTTGACCAAATCTCTTGGCAAGAGCTGGTTGACGGAGCTGCCATGAATCAATCTAAACAATTCTGGGAACTAGTCTCATGGGGTCCACAATATAAGCGAGTTAGGACTGGCCTAGAAACTATGGTCCCCGATCATATCTGGGTTGACCTTTTTTCTGACCTGTGTAGGGAACCTACTCACACGGGGGCTCTGGACTACACTCCTAGATTCCATTCTAGAAGCATGTATGTCCCCACAACATTCTCACCAGACCTTAGAGTTCTCTGTCACGGATGTTCGGAGTGCTATTAGGAATCAAAGGTCCAATCGCTGCCCAGGACTACAGAGTATTGCAGCTGAAACTGTTTTGTGCAGATTTGGATCTATGGGTCCCTGTACCAACAATTGTTTTGAATGCTGTAGTATGCTTTGGGCCCATACCTAAGTCATGGCGTACTGCGTTCATCCAACCAATCTATTAAAAAGGTACAATTGAGTCCCCAACATCCTATAGGCCAATGTCGATTTTGGACTCTACTTTTAAAATACTTGGTTGTGCTTTGCTAGGTAAAATGGAAGACTGAGTCGATCAGAATAATGTACTTGCACCCATCCAATTGGGATTTCCGGAAAGGTTTGGGTGTAAGTGAGCAGTGTTTGAATCTCTACTTGATAATAGCAAATTCACTATGAGCCTCATCACAAGTCTGGCGGTAACCTTTAAAAGTGGCAGTAATGGAATTAGCACCGCCAATACCGCTCTGCCAGATCATGAGCCGGCACCAATACCGCTGACTGTAAATTCAGCCGGTGATATTACAACCAGCGCTATTACAGCTGGTGCTATTACAGCCGTCCACATGAGGCGCAAGCACAGCCGCATCACAAGTCCATGTTCGATGGTATTAGCGCTGAAAATCTGTGCTAATAACGCCGAAAACACTGCGCAGTTATGAACACAGGTGCCTGAAATGAAGCCACGGGTGATCCCAATCCATCCCAGAGTGCTACATAAGGCACACCCCTACCCCAAACACTGCTTCCAACACCATGCTGCCACTAGCCACTGTGAGCTGGGGCAGGCAGCTGCTCATGCTGCAGCTGGAAGCAGAGAGGTAGGACAACCAGGCCAGGGCACAGGGAGTACAGGTGGGGGTTGGAGGGGAGGAGAGGAGAAGGAGGAGGAGAGCCCAGGCGTGGACCACTCCCCAGGGTTAGGCCCTCACCCTGGACCCTCACCGACAGCCAATTGGTAACCCTGTACCACCTCAAGAGGGAGACCATAACAGAGCTGTTCACCACAATACAGGACATCATGGGGCGCAGGATCAACATCTAGACAGTTGTGCCCCACTGCTGAAGCTAGTGTCTGGCATACAATTCCTCAGAACTGACACCTTCCAGCACTCAGTGGCCTTAATGCACGGCATGGCACAACACACATTCTGCGCAGTGTTGGGGCAGGTGCTTGAAGCCCTCCTGCGGCAAGTGCAATGCCACATCTCTCTGCCTATTTAACAAGGGGGGTCCTGGGAGTCCCTCTGCCAGACATTAGTCCTGGTTACGAGGGGCTTACCCAGAGTCTTTAGCTCACTATCTTTCACAGAGAAGAAATATCCCAAACATATCAGTCTTTGTCCTGCCCTGGGGCAGTCCAGCACCGAAATGCGAGGCAATTCTCCTCTGAACAAGAGTACCAACAGAAACCCCAGACACGTGTTTCGGTCTGGTTGGACCTCATCAGTAGGGTGGATCTGTGCCTCTCTAAGAATAGTGAGCAAGGGGTCCACGTCTGGATTCCCCTAGTAACTTAGGGTGAGACCCAAAGTTACTTAAATATGCAGATTTAACAAGGGGGGTCCTGGGAGTCCCTCTGCCAGACATTAGTCCTGGTTACGAGGGACTTACCCAGAGTCTTTAGCTCACTATCTTTCACAGAGAAGAAATATCCCAAACATATCAGTCTTTGTCCTGCCCTGGGGCAGTCCAGCACCGAAATGCGAGGCAATTCTCCTCTGAACAAGAGTACCAACAGAAACCCCAGACACGTGTTTCGGTCTGGTTGGACCTCATCAGTAGGGTGGATCTGTGCCTCTCTAAGAATAGTGAGCAAGGGGTCCACGTCTGGATTCCCCTAGTAACTTAGGGTGAGACCCAAAGTTACTTAAATATGCAGATTTAACAAGGGGGGTCCTGGGAGTCCCTCTGCCAGACATTAGTCCTGGTTACGAGGGACTTACCCAGAGTCTTTAGCTCACTATCTTTCACAGAGAAGAAATATCCCAAACATATCAGTCTTTGTCCTGCCCTGGGGCAGTCCAGCACCGAAATGCGAGGCAATTCTCCTCTGAACAAGAGTACCAACAGAAACCCCAGACACGTGTTTCGGTCTGGTTGGACCTCATCAGTAGGGTGGATCTGTGCCTCTCTAAGAATAGTGAGCAAGGGGTCCACGTCTGGATTCCCCTAGTAACTTAGGGTGAGACCCAAAGTTACTTAAATATGTAGATTTAACAAGGGGGGTCCTGGGAGTCCCTCTGCCAGACATTAGTCCTGGTTACGAGGGACTTACCCAGAGTCTTTAGCTCACTATCTTTCACAGAGAAGAAATATCCCAAACATATCAGTCTTTGTCCTGCCCTGGGGCAGTCCAGCACCGAAATGCGAGGCAATTCTCCTCTGAACAAGAGTACCAACAGAAACCCCAGACACGTGTTTCACAGATCCACCCTACTGATGAGGTCCAACCAGACCGAAACACGTGTCTGGGGTTTCTGTTGGTACTCTTGTTCAGAGGAGAATTGCCTAGCATTTCGGTGCTGGACTGCCCCAGGGCAGGACAAAGACTGATATGTTTGGGATATTTCTTCTCTGTGAAAGATAGTGAGCTAAAGACTCTGGGTAAGTCTCTCGTAACCAGGACTAATGTCTGGCAGAGGGACTCCCAGGACCCCCCTTGTTAATTTGCATATTCAAGTAACATTGGGTCTCACCCTAAGTTACTAGGGGAATCCAGACGTGGACCCCTTGCTCACTATTCTTAGAGAGGCACAGATCCACCCTACTGATGAGGTCCAACCAGACCGAAACACGTGTCTGGGGTTTCTGTTGGTACTCTTGTTCAGAGGAGAATTGCCTAGAATTTCGGTGCTGGACTGCCCCAGGGCAGGACAAAGACTGATATGTTTGGGATATTTCTTCTCTGTGAAAGATAGTGAGCTAAAGACTCTGGGTAAGTCTCTCGTAACCAGGACTAATGTCTGGCAGAGGGACTCCCAGGACCCCCCTTGTTAATTTGCATATTCAAGTAACATTGGGTCTCACCCTAAGTTACTAGGGGAATCCAGACGTGGACCCCTTGCTCACTATTCTTAGAGAGGCACAGATCCACCCTACTGATGAGGTCCAACCAGACCGAAACACGTGTCTGGGGTTTCTGTTGGTACTCTTGTTCAGAGGAGAATTGCCTAGCATTTCGGTGCTGGACTGCCCCAGGGCAGGACAAAGACTGATATGTTTGGGATATTTCTTCTCTGTGAAAGATAGTGAGCTAAAGACTCTGGGTAAGTCTCTCGTAACCAGGACTAATGTCTGGCAGAGGGACTCCCAGGACCCCCCTTGTTAATTTGCATATTCAAGTAACATTGGGTCTCACCCTAAGTTACTAGGGGAATCCAGACGTGGACCCCTTGCTCACTATTCTTAGAGAGGCACAGATCCACCCTACTGATGAGGTCCAACCAGACCGAAACACGTGTCTGGGGTTTCTGTTGGTACTCTTGTTCAGAGGAGAATTGCCTAGCATTTCGGTGCTGGACTGCCCCAGGGCAGGACAAAGACTGATATGTTTGGGATATTTCTTCTCTGTGAAAGATAGTGAGCTAAAGACTCTGGGTAAGTCTCTCGTAACCAGGACTAATGTCTGGCAGAGGGACTCCCAGGACCCCCCTTGTTAATTTACATCTCTCTGCCTACCACTCCAGCCCAGGTAAGTGCCATGAAGGCACAGTTCTATACCGTTGTCCAAATGCCAAATGTGATTGCTGCCCTGGACTGTACCCATGTTGCACTGGTGGCCCCCCAAGCCCAAGAAGCAATGTACCTTAACCGCAAGGATAAGGCCTACAACCACGCTCACAGCAGGACCTGTGTGTGTATCGAGCGTACCTTTGGCCTCCTGAAGGCACGCTTCCACTGCCTCAATCGTAGTGGTGGAGCTCTGATGTATGCTCCAGAGAAAGTGGGTAAAATTGTGCTTGTGTGTGCCATGCTGCAAAATATCTGCCTGAAGAGGAATGTCCCACTACCCCCTGACGTGGACATGGAACCCCCAGAGGATGAGGATGCATTGCCTGTGGCAGAGGCAAACTCACACATTGCCAGAGAGGATGTGAGGGATGGAAGATTGGCCTGCAAGGGATTGATAGTCAATTTTTTATGACACTTAAACATGGCACAAGCCATGCACGGCACGACTGTGTGACACTTGCCTCTATCAATAAACACGACAATTACACAGTCAGGAATTTCCTCGCCTTGATGAGGTTTAACAGTTTTAATGTAATGAAGTGCCCCAACTATCCCCCCTCCCGCCTTCTCCACCAACTCCCCAGCACACTATCCCCCATCCCACCTCCCCCCACCAACTCCTCAGCACACTAACCCCTCACCTCCCCCAGCAATTCCCCAGCACATTATCCTCCCGCCTTCCCTCACCAACTCCCCAGCACACTATCCCTAACCCCCCGAACAACTCCCCAGCACACTATCCCCATCCCACCTCCCCCACCAACTCCTCAGCACACTACCCCTCCCACCTCCCCCACCAATTCCCCAGCACATTATCCTCCTCCCGCCTTCCCCCACCAACTCCCCAGCACACTATCCCTCACCCCCAGAACAACTCCCCAGCACACTATCCCCCTTCTTGGCCACTCATGGCAATTAGTGTCTCAGAGTGCATTACAACCGTGGCCTTTTTCCCCCCTGCCAGTCCCTGGTGATCTTGGGCGCAGAAGGTGCTTTGACTGACGTCTTGGTGTGCCTTGCTGGGACTCTTCTGTGGGAGTGGTAGAGGTGGAAGGGATGGAGCCTGGTCCCTGCATCTGTTGGCGTGTTAACGTGTTGCTCTGGCGGATGGCCTCTGCCAGTGCACAGACACCTTCATTCATCTCCATGGCCCTCTGGGCATATAGTGTCAGGGCGGCCGTACTGGCAGTTATCTCGCCCTGGTTCTTTGCGATGGCCCGCACAATCCTATGGATGGCCCCTTTGATGCTGTCCCATATGGCCTGCAAGTGTTCAGAGTGTGCGTGCCGTATCACCTCCATCTCCCCCTGTCTCCGCTCCATCTCATCAAGCCTCTGCAGCGCTGTGCTGCTAGTTGGTGTGTGCCTTATGGGAGGGGGGCTGTGCGGTGTGCCCTCAGGAAGCTGTCATCAGGGGAGCCATAAAATGGGGTGTCCACGTCCGCTTCAGGTGTGTGAGCACACTGCTGGCGATGCTAGCCCTCAGGTGTTGGGCTACGCTGCTGATGGTGAGGGCGATCAGGTGTATGGCTACGCTGCCGTCATTGAGGGCACTCGGAATCTGTTGCCCTTCTGTATGTGGCGACACTGGGCTGGCGTCTCCCTGTGTTTCCACAGTCCCCTAGCCTGGAGGTGTGGCCTCTTTGTCAGACCTTCCAGCTGCGGGAGTGGGTGCAGTGGGCCTTGCAGTGGTTCTGGTGGACTGTGGGGTGGGCGTCGGCCTGGCCTTGCTGCATTGCAGTGTCTCACAGCGGGGGCATCTGCCTTGATGTGGGCTGACTGCTACTTTGCGGGGTGGTGGTGGCGGACCTTGAGGGGCTGGATATATCACTCCCAGATGGGCCTGCCCCCTCATCCTCGGATGCCTCTGGCGATGCGTGAGTGCATGCAGGAGACATAGGAAATGTTGTCAGACATGGTTCCCCACGTGCTGGCATGCAATGCACATTTGCTATAGTAGAGGATGGGACCCCCCCACATTTGGGCAGATGGGCATGATTGGTCAGGAGAGATTGCGTTTGGGTCCAGCATCATGGGGATGGTAGCAGAAATGAGTGTGTGACACATGGCCAGTTGCCAGGTGTCCATGCAGGGGCAGCTGATTGGCATGCATGCTTGTGGTCCTTAATGCCCCCACATCCTCTCCTGACATGAAGCCGGCCAACTGGGCCCACAACATGCTGGTGTGACTGCTGCACAGTGTTGTGGTTGCTCACGCACCACAGCCACGCTGGCACAGGTGTGTTGTGCATGGCACTTGGATGTGTCACTTGCTAGCCCTTGCCGCTGCTGCAATGCACAGGGGTGCCCTTGGTGCCCTGCCCTGTTGCTGCTGTGGAGGGTGGCTGGCGTGCACCCCTTCACTCCACCCTTTTGGAATGCCCAGCTACTGGGTCTGCTGACATGTGTCCCTGTCCACTGGGGCATCTTATGCTAGACTGTCATTTGTGCATGCACTTGTGTTGGAGGAGAGGGGCAGCGTGTTGACTCACCTCCTGGCTGCATCACCCGCCTCTGCACCTCCAACTCCCTCGATTCCTTCCATGTCCAGCACTGTGCTGTACTTTCCCCCTCAGACTTTGAGGACCAGTGGCTCCACAGTTGTTCCTCCTGTGGCATGGACTCCCTGCGGTGTTGCGACAGCAGCCCACGCACCCTGACTGGCCATTGCAGCGTTTTTGACAGTCCTCCCCATCATGAGGGATGCCAGCCACAGCTGTCACTATCTGATTGCATGCCAGATGGCTGTGCTGATGTTTTCCTTTGGCAATCAGTATATAGCACATCAGTGTGATCAACAACCTCATTGGTCAGAACCACCAGCTCCCCTCACTGAACTTTGGTTTTCCGAGTCGATTTTCTGCCACCTTGCCTCTGATCCTCTCCTGAGACATTCTGGCTTGTTTCCAGGTCCGGATGGCTGCAGGAAGTGAAGATATTTGATGGTTTGTGTTTTTCTAAATGGCTGCCGGAATGCTTCCCGTTCCGGGGATGACTCAATTTATCGGCAGCACTATTAGCTCTGAAGTTTCAGTGGTAGCTCTTATTTCAGCGCAATTTCCACCGGGTGATAATAGCATTACCGCTGGAGTAGGGGGTGTGTTAACAGAGTAGGGGGCGTGTTCAGGTCAGGTTTTGATGCATTTCTAATTCCTCTACACTATCTGTCAGTAAAGCTATTCCTGTCCGGCGAAAATTGCGCTGGATCACCACCAGACTTGTGATGAGGCCCTATATTTTAAGAAAGGAGCCTATTTATTTGGCCTTTTCGGACCTGAGCATGGCACTTGATAAAATTAATTGTGGCACGTGCTCAGGTCCATAAATTGCCCTGCTGATACATTGAGTTTACTTGAAGTTATCCCCTTGAACACATATGCATGCATCAGAAGGGACGTAGATGGGCACTGAACTGCCTTCTTTGCGTCAAGAATGGATGTATGGCAGGGATGTGTGCTGGCTCCTCTGCTGTTTGGTTTGTCTATCAATGATTTGTATTCAGCTTTGGCTTCAGTAGGCACTGACATACCTATAATGGTGTGTATGGAATTACAAACAGTATACGCTGATGATACTGTCCGTTCAGAGGCTGATTGCGGAATACACCCAGTTCATGAATCATTTAGATTTGCAGGTTAATGAATCTAAATAAGCAGTGATAATATGCCATAGGGCCAGGCAACCATTCCGGTAATGCTAAACAATGACATCTGAATTCCCTTGGTGACTGAGTTCAATTACTTAGGGGTACCCTTTACTTCAACTTTTTCTGGTGCCCCACATAACAACAAACAGTTTTAAGATTTTAATCAGGATCTAGGAGGAGTGTGTCTACGGTTTTCGGCGCTAATACGGGCAAACATGGACTTGTGATGCGGCTGTGTTTGCGCATCATGTGACCGGCTGTAATAGCGCTGACTGTAATAGCTCCGGCTGGTTTTATAGTCAGCAGTATTTGTGCCAGCTCAAGTCCGGCGGAGAGGTATTGCCGCCGCTAATTCCGTTACCGCCACTTTTAAGGGTTACCACCGGACTTATGAGGCCTATATCTTTAGTTTAGACCAATATTAGGTGGAAAAGCTAAAGAATTCGGTATCCCTACAAAATATCCCCACCAAAAATATCGCAGTACATATGGCCGTTTGTCTCGCCATATGCGATTATTTTTTTTGGGAGCAGGGGTTGCGGGGGTGTCCCCCGCACATTTTAAAATAATGCAGAGGTTGCGGGGGTGTCCCCCGCAGGGTCCATGGGTCAATACTGCTGCAAAAATATGGCGATATTTTTGTATCGTGATATTTTTGCGGGGATATTCACACATGGAACCAAGAATTCACTGGCAGAGATGAGTGAGCGGGTCTGGCTTAGCTGTAAGAGTCAAACATCTGCTGGTGCAACATAATACCCATACCTGGCTTCCTGCCTCCCCATAACACAAAATCCACAACAAGGCAAGAACTTGGCATCCTCCTTCCCCACCAGTATGCATAATATTTATTTATGGAGTAACACATAAATTATAAACCCATATGATTGAGACTTTTCCTAGAGACAGTTAAGGAAAACAAGGCACAGTCATGAAAAGTGATTCAGGGTCACATAATGTGTTCATTGGGAAAGGTGGGGAGTTGAGCCATTGCTTCCTGGATCCACAGTTTCAGATTTAGATAGCAGAGGAGATTTCATCTTCTCCTATGCCATCCTCAATATTAGAAACAACAAAAGCGCTTTCTGCAAAGTTGTTATTTAAGTTGTTATGAATAAATGACCGCTCTTCCCAAGTCATCTTGGGCACCTTCTTCTCTCCTACCTCCTTCTCCACCTGTGGTGTCCCCCTGGGATCTGTCCTCTCCCCCTGGCTCTTTAATATCTACCTTGCTCACCAGGCTCTCCTCCTCTCCTAACTTTCAGTGTTATGCAGATGACACTCAATTCTTTTTCAGACTTCCAGATGACTGACTCACAATTCCTTAATCCCTGACTGCCTATCTGCCACCCAGGCCTGGTGCACTTCCAACGATCTCTGCCTAAATGCCAGCAAAACTGATATCCTTCCTATTGGGGCCCCTGCTCCCTCCTTCTTCCCTTCTCTCTGGCCTCCCTCCTTGGGCTCTCCCCCTGATCCTTCTTCTGAAGCCAAAAACCTCGGAGTCATCTTTTTTTTTTTTAATAAAGTATTTTCTTATTATCATGGTATTACAAAAATCACAAAAACAAAAACAAATCAACATAAGGACTTTCATGGTCAGTCTCAATCAACAAAGGCAGTACACATATCAGCTGTGGTCCAGAGTCTTCCTTAGTACATATATCGGCGTGTAGTACATAATACCCATTGCACGTTCCCCAGCATGCAGGAGGGAGTCTTAGATCGCTTCTTCTTCCCACCTATCCCAAATTTTCGAGGCTTTGTTGGGACAACCCCTTGCCAAATAGATCCTATGCTCCATCATGGCGCACACGTCCATATCCAGTTTCCATTGATCCATTGTCGGGGGGTCAGGGGCTCCCCATTTCTGCGCTATATTACACTTGATCAGCCCTGCTGCCGTGTGTAAGAGCAATCTCTCCCACTTGTTAGCTTCGATTTCATTAGGTATTCCCAGGAGTAGGGCTTTTGGGTCCAGTGATATGGTCCGGCCCAGGACCCTGGAGAGCTCCCCACAGCATGCATTCCAAAAGGCTTGTATCCGGGGACATGCCCACAAGATGTGAAAGAAGGTTCCCTCCTCCTCCCCGCAGCGGAGACAGTTTGGGTTTGGGGCCCTTTTCCAGCCGTATAGTCGCGTCCTAGGGTAGTATACCTGGTGCAGTATCTTCAACTGCACCAGTCGGAGCCTAGAGGAGATAGCAATCTCTCGAGGGTGCATGAGGACTTGTATCCAGTCCTCCGGATCTATTTCTCCCACATCCGCTTCCCATTTCGCCTTGAGCTCATTCAGTTCGGGGGTAGCAAAGGAGGACATGGCGTTATATAGGATGGAAGTGCATTTGGTGGGGATATACGCTGGTAGGATGTTGCGCTCTATGGGGGTGTAGTCCGGTAGCATTGTGTCAGCTGTTAAGTGGGTTCTTAAAGCATGGGCTAGTTGTATGTAGTGATACCGTTCCGTATTTGGGATCTGGAAGTGTGACTGTAGATCTTCAAATGAGGCCAGTTCCCATTTGTGAGCATATCCCCCACTCGCGTGACCCCTGCTTTCATTCAGTTGGGCCATGGCTCTAGTTCACGGGACGCAGCTAGATTATTATTTTGCCAGAGAGGTTGTGCGATGGTAACTTTATTATCCCACCCAACGAACCGGTGTGCCTGTCTCCAGACCATAGTGAGGTGCGTTGTAGTTGTGGGTGGGGAGGTTCTTGGGAGGGGTTGATAAAGCGGGTCTGCATTCTGTATAGTGGCCATCTCAGCGCGTATGTGAGGTAGGTCCCGATTCCCGTGAAGCAGATTGTTTACCACAGCCAATTGTGATGCCCAATAGTAGGTTTGGAGACGGGGGACTCCCACTCCCCCTTCCCAGATCGATCTCTGAAGGGTGGTTAACGCTATTCGTGGTTGACCTCCCCCCCATATAAGGTCCCTAAGAAGTGTCTCTGCTAGGTGAAACTCTGAGTCTGGGAAGGGTCATCATTTTAAAGAGTGCCGCTCTACCCATAAGGGTCAGGGGGAGACGTTTCCAGTGTTGGACATCGATAATGAACCGGTCTGTGATCGGTCGGAGATTGTGTTCAACATAGCTTGTCAGGTCCCCGGATATCCAGATTCCCAGGTATCGAAAGCCTTGTCGCTCAACTCGGTACGGGCACTCCTGGGGGATGGCCTGCTCTCCACCCTTCACAGGGAAGAAAACTGATTTATCCCAATTGATTCTGAGTCCGCAAAATTTACCAAAGCGGATGAGCAGCTGTGTTACGATGGGACAGGATCGAGGCGGGTCTTCCAGGTATATAAGGAGGTCGTCTGCGTAAAGAGACGTACGGTCCTCATAGCCCTCTGGCCAACCAAACCCCGTCCAGGCTGTGTTTTGGCAAAGCCAAATAGCGAGTGGTTCGATTGCAAGGGCAAACAAAAGGGGGGGAGCGGGCATCCTTGCCGCGTACCTCAGCCCAAGGGGAAGGATCGAGAGGACCATCCATTTACCCTTACCTCCGCTTGCATGTTAGTATAGAGTAATTGTACCCACCCTATAAAGACTTCCCCGAATCCCATACGGCGCATAATCTCCCAAAGGCTATCCCATCGAATTGAATCGAATGCGTTTTCAAAATTGATTGCCAGCAGGGCCAAAGGTCCGATTATAATCGGAGATCTCTCCATTGCCAAATGGAGACGGCGTAGATTCATCTGGGTCGATTTGTGGGGCAGAAATCTGCATTGGTCCGGGTGAATCAGGGTGGATGTAACCAGTTGTAACCGGTTTGCCAGGAGTTTTGCGAGGACCTTGGCCTTTCCATTAATCAATGATATAGGTCTGTAGGAAGCACATTTGTGTGGAGGTTTGTCAGGCTTGGGTATGACCACGATGGTCGCTTTACATAGGTCTGGTGGGAGAGTCCCTTGTTCCCGGGCGGCAAGAAACATTCTGTGCAGGGGGGCCGCCATTTTGTCTGCTCCTAGCTTTTGCCAGGTTTCAACAGGGAATCCGTTCGGGCCCGGTGTTTTCCCCGACTGGAGCTGAGATAGTGCCTCTGAAATCTCGGCCTCTGATACGGTGGAGTCCAGATGCTCCCTCTGCTGCACGGAGAGCGTCGGCAACGATAGCTCGGCTAAGAGGGATGGGTCTAGTGGAGAGGCTGGGGCTCAGTACAAGTCTGCGTAGAACATCGAGAAGGCCTCAGCAATCTCAACGTCAGAGTGATAGCTGTCGCCCTGTGGTGTGACTATTTCCCGGACATGGCGTTGTCCTTCGTCTCTCTTCTGCAGCCAGGCGAGCATTTTGCCCGCTTTGTCCCCCAGTTCGTATATTCTCGCTTTAGCCTGCCAGTGGGCCTGCTTAGCGTCATCCATCGCTCTGTTCCGAAGACGCTCTTGGGCGCGTTGGAGGGAACGATGGGTGTCAGGCATGGGGTCGGAAATATGTTTAGCCTCCTTGTCGCTCACTTCCTTCTCAGCCTCTAGTATCTTTTGGAGGCGGGTGTTCCTTTTATGTGTCGTCCAGGAGAGGATTTCGCCCCTAAGCACTGCTTTGTATGCCTCCCATACTGTCACGGGGTTATCTACCGATTCTTCATTAATTTCGAAGTATTCGGCGGATATTTCCTCTAGGCGATCTATCAGCTCCGGGAACCCCAGGTAGTAGCTATTAAGCCTCCACGTTCTGGGGGGGGAGGGCGCCCTGCATACATATTTCCATCGAAAGCGGTGAATGGTCCGAGATGCCCCGAGGGAGCAGTTCTGTGGACATTGCCCTATAAAGGTCAGTGTGCGATAGACGAAAGTAATCCAGTCTGGACATAGAACCATGGGCACCAGAGTGGAATGAGTGTTCCCTAACATCGGGGTGTAGCTCCCTCCATACATCCCGGAACCCAAGGGCAGATGTAAAGTTGGCTAATTTGGTAGGGGTATCTGGGTTACGATTTCGGAGGTGGGAGCGGTCAGTGTTGTTATTCATGGTGTCATTAAATTCCCCCCCTAGGATGTATATGTCAGGGTGATGTTTACCTATAAGGGTCCTGGGGTCATCCAGTAATTCCTGTCCCAGACCCGGTGGAGAATAGATCGAGACAATTGCCACCTTTTGACCCCAGATCGCTCCCAGGATGAACACGTATCGGCCCCTGGGATCTTGTTCTACGGTATGCTGAATAAATGGTATACGTTTGTGTATCAGAATAAGGGTGCCCCTGGAGCCCATTGTGTATCCCGCATGAAAGGCAAGGCTATAGTTAGTTCTTTGGAAAAAGGCACAGTTTACCCCAGCCAAGTGGGTTTCCGTAAGGAGGGCCACATCAGGGGAATGTCTATTTAGGAATTGCATGATAAGGCGCCGTTTAATTCCTGACCCCATCCCATGAACATTCCAAGTAAGGAGTTTCAAGGACTTAGTGTGCTGCATGAGGGATGTGTGAGTTTGTGTAGAGGATATTTAATACAAATGATGGGGATATTCAGGATATAGCGATTCATAAGAGATGGCGGTGTATTCTTCGCCTGTACTAAGGAAGGAGGGTTGCCTCGTGGAACAGTGCAAGACGCCCCTAACAGGGGACAGTGAGTAGTTCGGCCCATGAGCAAGTGGCAGTCCTGAAGTAACCAACAAAAATTTTTCAAACTTTCCCAACACACCCCCACCCCATACTCCACCCCAACACGAAGTACCTGTCGCCCAAACATGCTGATCCTTCAACTTAAGATGTCAGCTCAAAAACCAGACCCTTAGATAGGGTCGAAACCAACAAGAAAAAGAGAGAGGGGGGGGAAGAGAGGTCTAATCAGGGGAGAGTTCAGACCTTTCCCCAGAGTTCCCACCTTGCGCCCATCGTCGACTTCTTCCATGGTGGGTAGATTGCGCGTTGGTATCTGAGGCGCGGTCGGTACACCCTCGTGTGTCCCAGCAGTGTTCTAAGGTCCTCGTAGGGGACTATAGGTAGTTCATTCCTCTTCTTGTTGTGCCGGTGGCTCCGGGATCTCCTGTCCCCCCCGTTCTGGGTGTCTCCTCGGGGAGGCCCGCCTCGGCCCGAGTCAGGGTCGTCCTCTCGGTCTCCTTGGTCTTGCAGTCCAAACGCCCTCTATGTGAGCCTCTGCCCACTTCCAGGCGTCTTGTGGGTCGGTGAAGTGGACAGTAGTGCCTTTATGATAGATCTTAAGTTGGGCCGGGAAGAGCAGGCCGTATTTCACGTTCATCTGAGCAAGTTGTTTCTTGAATGGTTCAAAGGATTGTCGTGCTCTCTGCACTTCTCGGGTATAGTCCGGGAAGAAGGCGATTCGGGAGCCGTTATGGGTGATCGTCCCCTGCGAGCGTGACAATTGCAGAAGGGCATCCCTGCCGCGGTAGTTGAGCAAGCGAGCGATGATAGTCCGGGGCGGAGCGCCCGGGAGCGGTTTGCCCAAAGGTATTCTATGAGCCCTCTCCACCGAAAAGAATTTTGAGAAGGATTGGGGTTCGAAGATGTCCACGAGCCACTGCTCCAGGAACAATTCCGTGCATTGTCCCTCTTCCCCCTCCGGCAGGCCCAGGATGCGAACGTTGTTGCGGCGGGACCTTCCCTCTCCATCATCCACTCTCGCATCCAAGGCTTTCAGGCGGTTTAGGGCTTGGGACAGCTGACGGTTGATCCTGCCGATGCTGTCCTCCGTTCCGGAGATGCGGTGTTCCACGACTCCTGTTCTGGAAGTCAGCTTCTGCAGATCGTGGAGTAGGAAGGAGACATCCGCCGCCATGCTGTCTATTTTGGTCTCCATGGAGGAGCGAGAGTTGGCGATGGCCGCCATTACGTCCCGTAAGGAGAGGGATTCATCTCCCGTGGGGGAGTTTGGTCGTGTTGCAGGGTCCGCCGGGGCGGTAGCGACGGCAAACTGGTCCATGCTGCTCTGTGTAGATGGTTTCTTCTGCCTGTCCTTCCCCATGTTCTCGGGAGTAGTGGGGTGTCTGCTACGATGGGGCTGGAATTATTGTATGTACGCCGTTGGAGTGGTCGTACCCCCCGGTATGTGGGATGGTGGCCGTGCAGCGAGTCAAGTGAGGGGGTATGAGTTCCAAAAGCCTCCTCCACCAGGGCCTGGGGCTGATATGACGAGAGTACTTTGAGGCCCAGCGCCCTTTAGTGGGCTTCCACAATACCCGTGGACCTCTGGCGCTTCTAGCTGTTCACCCAAGCGGGTGGCGGCCTCCCCTTCGCTGGTATGGTACAGTCCTCAGCAGACAGGGCTCGATCACTTACTTCTAACGCGGTTTGCAGTCGCGGCGTGGTGTCCCAAAGTGGATATGAGTCAGGAGGCAGGAGCCACACACCACCGGGACCTCAGGAGGGCTGCCATTTTCCCCCGCACTTCTCTCGCGGATTGGATCCGTCCGGGCGTCTCCCGGGTGTCAGCGGGGCTCAGCCGGTGAATAACCTCAGATTCGGCGGTGGAGGAAGAGAGGATGGTCCCGGGCGTCCGCCTCACGTTCTGTCCCGTGCCCCGCCGTGGCCTCTCGATCAGGCGGAGGAAGTCTGTCCCCAGACACCGGTGGCCATCTTGGTCGCATAGCTCCGCTGCCGGGCCTCGGCAAAATGTGGATTTATCTCTGTCGTCTGGGCAGGCAGGTGCCACCACCTCCGTCAATCCGAGCCCGCAGCTTTATGGGCTCGGTCGCAGTGTTTATTTTGCACGAAATCCCCAGGAATCAGGATGAAAATGCAGGATTATTTTGGCGCTTGGGGGAGCTCACTCGGCTCACGTCCACATCGTCCGCGCGCGGGCCACGCCCCCCCTCGGAGTCATCTTTGACGCTTCTCTCTCGCCTTCCTCCCTCACACTCTGGACATTGCCAAGAAGTCCCACTTTCAACTCTTCCTTCTTTTATGGAATTGTCCATTTTCTCACTTTCCCCCAGAAGCTCAATGTTTCCAGATTCCTGGATCTCTCTAAGCTTGACTATTGCAACAGCCCCCTCCTCCTCGATCTACCTCCTTCCACTCTGCGACCCCTCCAGCTAATCCAGAATAGAGCAGCAAGACTTATCCTTGGCCTTAAACCCAGGGACAGCATCTGTCCTGCCCTATAAAGTCTCCACTGGCTCCCGGTTGCTGCACGGCTCAAATTGAAATCCCTCTGCATCACCCACAAGGCTGGATGGGGCTTGGGCCCACACTATAGGCAACTCTCTCTTACAAAATACTCTCCTCCTAAACCTCTACGTTCCTCTGGCACAAACTCCCTGTGTGTAAAGCGCTTCTCTAAAGAGAGAGCAGGAGGTTTTTCACTTTCCTCAGCTGGCTCCCTCCTATGGAACCGCCTCTCCCTCCTTCTGAGTCTTAAGCAGGACCATCTTAAGTTCTGTAAGCACCTCAAGACTCTCCTCTTTTCCCCCTCCTTCCTTTCTTCTCTCCTCTGCTATTGCCACAGTTGATGTGATTGGTGTGTTGGACCCTTATGCTTCCTCTGGGCCCTTGACCATGCACACCCAATCTCCCCAGCTTCTGTCTACCTTCAGCACTTGCCTCGGCACACCCTCTGCAATGGAGACTCGCACTTTTCCACCCAACGCGGCTCCTGGCCGCATAGCACTTACCATACCTTGCACTTCATCTGTAGCTCACCCTCGAGCACGGACACCCCAGCACGCACCCCACTGCCCTCTTCCTTGCTGCGCTTGCACATTCTGAATACTCATAAGGCATAGTAGGTTCGGCCGTCCCTCCCCCACTGTATTTATTGTGTATTTGAATTGTGCTGCGATCCCATGTTCACTCCCTGTTGCCTTGTGGGCGCTTTGAAACAGAATTGATTTGCTCTATAAGCGCCTAACAAGCAAACAATAAACTAAACTAAGATGGAAAAGGCAGGTACTAGTTACCACACGTATCTGCTTATCCATGGCCAGATCACAATCGAACCGCACCCCCAGATTTCAGACTGTTTTTGAGGGTGCAGAGCCATGACAGACAATGGCTGTAAAACAGCAATAATACAGAACATAGCTTGAAATAAACATGAATACCAATGTAATAGCAAATACAATAACGTACAAAAGTGCGAGAAAAATATGATTTACGATATTTTAATCAACTGCCCAAATAGGTATATGCTCGTTCACAGGAGCATTAAGCATTCGTCCTTTTCTGGTCAGCGCTATGTTTTATTTTTTTCTGCACTCTGTGTACCCTTCATTCCCTTTCTTATCGGTACATATTTTTCATATACGTTATACCATTCCACCCCTCTGCTTCTCCCTCCACGGACCCCGCCTTTTTCGTTAATATTTTCGGGGTAAGATCTGGGTACATTTGGTGGAGGTATGGATATACCACTCTCTAGAAAAGCCTTGTCACTGTAAAACCACTAAGCTGGTGAAAGACGCAGTCCAAAAAAAGTTGACCAGAACATATTCGTCTAACTGCCACTGGAATAATTTTTAATCACGTATCTATTTTCATATTAAGGTATTTGCTGACCTCTACTGGTGTAATTAGATATCCACTTGATCATTTTAACAGAATAAAGTGACATTCACAGGTTGGTCTTCTTCGTGTATTATGGCACATGCATGCTGAGACCAGGGGCGCCGACCGAGTACAGGGGGCTGCGGGGCCCGGCCCCCCACCGGCAGAATGAAGTCCGGGCTGAGCCCCGCCCCACCTCCCCCAGGCCGGAGAGAAGAGAGAAAGTATGGATGGCCCTTTGTTCCATCCATACTGTGTCTCTCTGGCGGCCCGGGTAAAAGCCGGGGAAAAACGATGTTTAGAAATTGAGGGACAGATGCAAAGCAAGAGGCTCTTACTTTGCACCTGTCCCTCAATTTCTAAACATCGTTTTGAGTTGGGTATACTTCTACATCTGTCCACCGGGGTGCACAGATGTAGAGGTACACCCAACCTAAAACGATTTTTAGAAATGGAGGCACAGATGCAAAGCAAGTCTGTCGCTCAATTTCTAAAAATCGTTTTGGTTTGGGTCTATTTATACATCTGTGCACCCCTATTGTCAAGAGGGGTGCACAGATGTAGAGGTACACCCAACCCAAAACGATTTTTAGAAATGGAGGTACAGATGCAAAGCGAGGGAGGGGGCAGGGAGCAGGGGCAGGGAGAGGGCAAATGAGAATGTTTGCATGTCTCTGAGTGTGGACGTGGTGAGGGTGAATGCTATGGGCGGGGAGCGGAGGCGTATGAGCCAGCACTTTCTAGTAAAGCTGCCATATTTGAAATGGGGCAATGCTGGTACTGCTCAGTTAGCTCGCTATACTCTTGATGGGATAGTACTGCTGTAACAGGGCTTCTATAATTGTTGAATCTTCTCAGCGATAATACTATGCTTTTATTGAGGCAATTCTAGTTCATCTTAGTGGGGCTGCTATACTTTTGATGGGACAACATCAGCACTTCTCAGTTGAGCTGCTACACTCTTATTGACAAGGCCCCAGCTCTTCTCAAAAGATGTATTTCTTTTTATTTTAATTGGTTATTTATAATGCGTGTACTACTCAGAGGTTTCTAAGCGCGGACTGCGGGAGCAAACCTATGTTGCGCGGACCGAGGGAGCGAAACTGTGTTGCGCGGACCGGGGGAGCGAACCTGTGTTGCGCGGACCGAGGGAGCAAACCTGTGTTGCGTGTACCGAGGGAGGGAACCTGTGTTGCGTGGACCGAGGGAGCGAACCTGTGTTGCGCGGACCGAGGGTTCGAACCTGTGTTGCTCTGTGTCGTCTTGCTTCCAGGGCGAGCACGTTGCCTCTGAGCTATCCTTCCGATACTCTAAAGATCTGAAGAACATTCAATGATACAAAACCAGAACTATTGAGCATGTCTGTCATCAGATTAACTCAACACTATCGTGGTTATTCAAGAACTCATATATTTAAAGGATGGAATTACTCAGAATGTAGCAGCACTATTCAATAACCCAAAGTTCTTAAGCATAGTTAATGTGAAAATACTACACTTCTCAACGTTGGGACAGTACTGCCACTTCTCACAGAGGCTTCTACACCTTTTATGGGGCAGCACTGATCCAGCCTACTGCTCAAATGCTCAGAATTGTCATTTCTCAGCAGGACTGCAACACTATACCTTTTGTGTTCTGTATGTTGAGTGCTTCTTCACCACCAAGGTGGATTCATGGCACTCTCCCACTCTCTAAATAGTAGATGTGTCTACATTCAATTGGCATCAGGCATGTCTGGAGCAGCCTGCTGTTCAGAAGCTGCCGCTCAGGATGTTGGGAGCCGTGATGGGGCAAGAGATAGAAGGCTCGAGTCTGTCCGATAGCAGAATCAGCAGGGTCTTAAAACCTGCTTACTCCTTCTGGAGGGGCAATGGGGCAAAATGAGCCTGATTCCACATACAGGGGGTTGTTACCCCTTTATCTCTCCTGAATGAAAGAATGAGCTCTCTCAGACACAAGTTATCACCCCTGCACACACATTGAATGAATATGGTATGGCTCTATAGATCGAGAAAACTGGAGTGATAATTCAGAGTGTTTTAACAGAAATATAATTGTCTTCCCAGATGGGAGACTGTCTCCATTAATATACCTGGTGTCACTGAGATGACCAAGAGTGAAACTGTCCATTCAGTTGTGAGATTACCAGCAACGGTTGATACTATGCTCCAAGGAGTGAGGTGCCCACTCAATATATCACACTGTTTATAGGTGTGAGACCCATCCTGAATGCTTGCCCAAAGAGCCTTGGCCAGAGTTTCACACTGAAGAAGTGAGCATGTGATTCGGGGTCTGCAGCCTACAACACGCAGGGGATTCCCATGCTCCCACTTGCGAGATTTGCACCAAATTAGTGAGATTGTGCTTCAAGGTAGGAGACACATGCACAGTATTTGCTCTGACGTTTGACACACTCACAGTATGGGACGGCATTTCATTCTCCCATCCTAGTTGTGTTGCTCTGCCTTTTGAGGGCTACTACAACCTGGATGATTATAGAGGGGTGGAGTAGGGGCAGTGATGGCCTACTGGAATGTAACTGGAAGTATTAAACCTCCTTGGTCTTTCAGGTAGTCCGGGCACCTGCAGCGCTCTCTAACCAGGTAGCGTCTTTCACATACAGAGTCTTCTTCTCTCAGACTTATGCCTCCCCCATGATCGATTGGCTCATCTTTGTCATCGATGGACATCTGTTTCCCTATATCAGATTCCTTACTCTCAAGACCTGGCAACCGCGGGGGATACATCCTCCTCTGAATATTAGGACTGTCACTTCCTCCCTCTCCAGTTGATCCCAGACTATTTTGGAAAAAGCTGCAATTTCTTGTTTCTGCTGCTTTGCCATCTGAGGCGGTGATCATAGTTCCTTTGGTCTTTATCACCTCCATTGGGGTAGGTTCATGGGGCAGGGACATTTTCCTTTTGGGGTGTCTGGAGCGTATCAACACCATGTTCCCTACTTCTAGATTTTGATCTTGTTATCCCCTCCTGATGTTTTCGCTCTCATTTCCTCTCTTCCTTCGTTCGAGCACCAGTTCTTCATTGATCACTCCAGGACTATGGGTTGAATCATCCGGCAACAGTCCGGCCATAGCTAGAAGAGGCCTACCACCACGTCAATAAATCACACCGGCGCCAGCTTGATTGCCTTGAGGTCCCTGTGCACACTGAAACCCGTGCCACGGGCTGCCCGTTTCTATTAGCTCTGTCTCGTGACCTGACATATCAGGAGGTGCTTAAAGGAGCACGCATCACAGGACTCACAGTTAAGAAAAGCAGAACCTTTGGCGAGGCTGGGACCCGAGGCCGGGAATCCCTTTTTGTGTCACACAGCAGTTGCAGGGCATGACGGCTCCAGTGGGGTGAGTGGCCGGACAAGTTAAAGCAGCGTATTGAGGGGATTCTCTTTCTGCATGGCTCAAGTATTCCGGGCCTTCCTGTAGGCTCTGATCCCAGGCCTGAAAGACAGAGGACAGTATGCAGAAGTTCTTCTTTACGTTTACCAATAGTAAAGAATTTTAAAAGTTTGTGAAGAATGTTTTTTTTCATATACACAGAAAAAACGTTCACCAAACCCAATCCAATATGGAAGTGCAGGCCATGCCCCGTTATCCGCCACTTAGCCGCAGACCTATATAAAGAAAGCGCCTTTGAGTTAGTGCTTCATCCTCTTCTTTGCTGTTGGACCAGCTGAGATAAGTAGTGCCTGTCCTTCCTGCATTTGAATGCCTGGTGTTCTTTTGTTATTTGTTATTAACTTGTGTTACCTTTGATATGTTGAGTGCATGGTTTAATTAATTATGCTTGTGGTGCTGCCTGGCCCACCCTGTACTTGCCCCCTGCGCAGCCTTTGCCCCAGCTCCATAGCACCAGTGAACCGCTCACCTTGGGTTGCTCCATCTAGCGTAGCAAAAGAGGGCCTTTTCTCAGTAATTGTTTTTCCCTGTCTGGTGACAGATAGAGAGAGTTAAAGGAGCAGTGGCTAAAAAAACAGAGGTATTTCTAAGTCCAATGGCAACCTGTAGAGGGGGACAGGGTTTCCGATAGGATTCAATTACCACTTTGGGGAAAATCAGTTCTAATGTTCAGGTGAAGTCTAGCTACTCAGGTTCCCCTTCGATAGTTGGCTTCTCCCAGTTAAGGGGTGGTAATTCCGGCCTCATTAAATAAGGTGTCTCAAGAGTTCATGGATAATGTCTTCTGGGACCTCCATAATACTCTTGCTGTGGCTTTTGACCATCATAAAGACAAATTATCTGATTTTCATAAAGGACACATTAGGGCAACCGGAGCCTGCACAGCACAAACATGGTAAGCACTCTGCAAGAGATTTAGAAGGGCAGTGGGGGAAGGGCTTTCGTCTCTCAAGGATTCCATCTTTATTTTAAAATGTGTATATTTGGATTACAAAACCTTTATACATTACAAAAATTCAATATCATATTTCATCACAATACATATGAAGGTACTTTTCCCCTAAAAGCGTATATGGATATCTGATAAAACACACTATAGCTAAAACCATTGGGGTAGTATCACCTTTCAAGACGCGATTAAATAGACTTCCCGGGAACACCGGTCCGATATCATGCACACACCTACCCAGCAGTTGAATTTGGAGTAGCCCTATTTTTTGACACGCCATACTTAGATGTTTCCAGCTTTCATTATTAATTCATTAATTATTAATTCATTATTAATTCAACATAATTAGATGTTTCTAGGATATGCTGCCTTACGTACGCAGCATATCCCAAGGATTTTGGGGATTCTCTGGTGGGATCCCACCACACATTCAATCTAAAATGTAAAAAGGCTTCTCTAAAATATTTATCGGGAAATTTGTTAAGATAACTTGGAATGGAATTACATTTTCTAAGAATATTACAATATTCCACATATAGTTTGTATCTGTGTACAAGATCATTCTGCTTAACTCAATCCAAGAATTTAAGAGCAAATTTGACCTTGCCCCGGTTATTGGCCAGTACATCGAGTGGGGACGCTCTCTCATCTAATACTGTCATATTTTCTGAAAAAAAGTCTCCTAAGACTTGCAAGCTATTTGCTTTTAAGATGACATTCAGAACTTCAAAAAGAAAGCCCCTCATGAGGTTCAGTATTTTGTGAAGAAGCATCAGTTTTTTTGTCATTACTATTGAGCGGATTGATTGGATACCCAACTCCAGCTGAAGTAAGGCCATCGGGATACACCAAGGAAGGTTTCGAGAGGTATTCCATATCACAGCCTCAAGGAGGTTAGATAGTTTCTCATGAATTCCTCTGTCCCTTCTAGGCTGTATGTAATGGTTGGGATGATTTTTGTCTTATAGAAATGTTATTCCATATCTATGCCACATCCAATCAAGAAACAAATCGAAAATGTGGAGCTGTTTGCTCAGGTTATGGGCAGACCTCTTGGGAGGAACATACATCCCAGGTATCCACTATGTCAGACTCCTCCACTTCCCCCTTGGAGGACACTGATTCTTGTCCTAATAGAAAGAATAGAAAAAAAGGGATCTAAAGGGTACACTGCCTCTGGCTCTCTGTTCGTAGATGACTTGGGGGCCCCCATTTTTGAACTGGCAAATATCCAGCATCTGCATTCGGTGCAGTGGTGTCTATCGGAAGCATTAGGCGTGTTAATTAGACATTGGGCCTCATTACAGGTCCGGCGGTAACCGTGCCGGTAAAACTGGCAGGTAGCCACCGGACCTGTAATGACTTACCCCTGCCTGACTTGACAGAAACACCCGGGCATTACAGCCCCGGTGGTCAGGTAAGCTAGGCGGCAGTAAATGTAAATCCCCATTCCCATTTGAGTCCCATGGGAACACTGAAACACCAGCAGTGTGTCATAACAGTGCCAGTGTTTCAGTGAAAGTCTGCGGCCCAGTGCCGTCCCGCCCACCGGGACAGAACTGGCAGGTGGGACGGCACACAGCCGCAGACTTTTACTTTGCCGGTCCGGAAACAACGCTGGTGGTAAGCTTACCTCCACTGTTGTTTCTGGACCGGCAAAGTTGTAATGAGGGCCATTGTGTTAGAAAGCCCATGTAGAATGGGGAACGTAACAAGTTGTGATTCGCATGTCCCAGAGCGGTCTTACTGGATAAAGTAGTCCAACCCCCAGAAATAGATCAATCCAAGGTGGGCTTTTTGTCCAAGAAAGGGAAAGATTCAAAAAAGGGTACAGACAAGGCAATGAGGTTATTGCATGATAAGTTGTTGGATGTTTTTGGTGCCCGTACCTGGATTTTTTAATTATTGGAGGACAGCGCAGTGAATGGCTCTGCGCCAGACATGGCGATCCTCGGGGAAAGGCTCCATAGGCCAGTTCACCTGCTCAGCCACGTGAATATGTCCTCGTCCGAAAAAAGGCGAAAGATGCTTCTGATGCACATGGAGGCCAAGATGTCAGAATGGACCCCTTTGGAGGCTGGCCTAGGGGCACAAGGATGCCCCCTCTGATACACATGGAGGCCAAGATGTCAGAATGGACCCCTTTGGAGGCTGGCCTAGGGGCACAAGGATGCCCCCTCTGATACACATGGAGGCCAAGATGTCAGAATGGACCCCTTTGGAGGCTGGCCTAGGGGCACAAGGATGCCCCCTCTGATACACATGGAGGCCAAGATGTCAGAATGGACCCCTTTGGAGGCTGGCCTAGGGGCACAAGGATGCCCCCTCTGATACACATGGAGGCCAAGATGTCAGAATGGACCCCTTTGGAGGCTGGCCTAGGGGCACAAGGATGCCCCCTCTGATACACATGGAGGCCAAGATGTCAGAATGGACCCCTTTGGAGGCTGGCCTAGGGGCACAAGGATGCCCCCTCTGATACACATGGAGGCCAAGATGTCAGAATGGACCCCTTTGGAGGCTGGCCTAGGGGCACAAGGATGCCCCCTCTGATACACATGGAGGCCAAGATGTCAGAATGGACCCCTTTGGAGGCTGGCCTAGGGGCACAAGGATGCCCCCTCTGATACACATGGAGGCCAAGATGTCAGAATGGACCCCTTTGGAGGCTGGCCTAGGGGCACAAGGATGCCCCCTCTGATACACATGGAGGCCAAGATGTCAGAATGGACCCCTTTGGAGGCTGGCCTAGGGGCACAAGGATGCCCCCTCTGATACACATGGAGGCCAAGATGTCAGAATGGACCCCTTTGGAGGCTGGCCTAGGGGCACAAGGATGCCCCCTCTGATACACATGGAGGCCAAGATGTCAGAATGGACCCCTTTGGAGGCTGGCCTAGGGGCACAAGGATGCCCCCTCTGATACACATGGAGGCCAAGATGTCAGAATGGACCCCTTTGGAGGCTGGCCTAGGGGCACAAGGATGCCCCCTCTGATACACATGGAGGCCAAGATGTCAGAATGGACCCCTTTGGAGGCTGGCCTAGGGGCACAAGGATGCCCCCTCTGATACACATGGAGGCCAAGATGTCAGAATGGACCCCTTTGGAGGCTGGCATAGGGGCACAAGGATGCCCCCTCTGATACACATGGAGGCCAAGATGTCAGAATGGACCCCTTTGGAGGCTGGCCTAGGGGCACAAGGATGCCCCCTCTGATACACATGGAGGCCAAGATGTCAGAATGGACCCCTTTGGAGGCTGGCCTAGGGGCACAAGGATGCCCCCTCTGATACACATGGAGGCCAAGATGTCAGAATGGACCCCTTTGGAGGCTGGCCTAGGGGCACAAGGATGCCCCCTCTGATACACATGGAGGCCAAGATGTCAGAATGGACCCCTTTGGAGGCTGGCCTAGGGGCACAAGGATGCCCCCTCTGATACACATGGAGGCCAAGATGTCAGAATGGACCCCTTTGGAGGCTGGCCTAGGGGCACAAGGATGCCCCCTCTGATACACATGGAGGCCAAGATGTCAGAATGGACCCCTTTGGAGGCTGGCCTAGGGGCACAAGGATGCCCCCTCTGATACACATGGAGGCCAAGATGTCAGAATGGACCCCTTTGGAGGCTGGCCTAGGGGCACAAGGATGCCCCCTCTGATACACATGGAGGCCAAGATGTCAGAATGGACCCCTTTGGAGGCTGGCCTAGGGGCACAAGGATGCCCCCTCTGATACACATGGAGGCCAAGATGTCAGAATGGACCCCTTTGGAGGCTGGCCTAGGGGCACAAGGATGCCCCCTCTGATACACATGGAGGCCAAGATGTCAGAATGGACCCCTTTGGAGGCTGGCCTAGGGGCACAAGGATGCCCCCTCTGATACACATGGAGGCCAAGATGTCAGAATGGACCCCTTTGGAGGCTGGCCTAGGGGCACAAGGATGCCCCCTCTGATACACATGGAGGCCAAGATGTCAGAATGGACCCCTTTGGAGGCTGGCCTAGGGGCACAAGGATGCCCCCTCTGATACACATGGAGGCCAAGATGTCAGAATGGACCCCTTTGGAGGCTGGCCTAGGGGCACAAGGATGCCCCCTCTGATACACATGGAGGCCAAGATGTCAGAATGGACCCCTTTGGAGGCTGGCCTAGGGGCACAAGGATGCCCCCTCTGATACACATGGAGGCCAAGATGTCAGAATGGACCCCTTTGGAGGCTGGCCTAGGGGCACAAGGATGCCCCCTCTGATACACATGGAGGCCAAGATGTCAGAATGGACCCCTTTGGAGGCTGGCCTAGGGGCACAAGGATGCCCCCTCTGATACACATGGAGGCCAAGATGTCAGAATGGACCCCTTTGGAGGCTGGCCTAGGGGCACAAGGATGCCCCCTCTGATACACATGGAGGCCAAGATGTCAGAATGGACCCCTTTGGAGGCTGGCCTAGGGGCACAAGGATGCCCCCTCTGATACACATGGAGGCCAAGATGTCAGAATGGACCCCTTTGGAGGCTGGCCTAGGGGCACAAGGATGCCCCCTCTGATACACATGGAGGCCAAGATGTCAGAATGGACCCCTTTGGAGGCTGGCCTAGGGGCACAAGGATGCCCCCTCTGATACACATGGAGGCCAAGATGTCAGAATGGACCCCTTTGGAGGCTGGCCTAGGGGCACAAGGATGCCCCCTCTGATACACATGGAGGCCAAGATGTCAGAATGGACCCCTTTGGAGGCTGGCCTAGGGGCACAAGGATGCCCCCTCTGATACACATGGAGGCCAAGATGTCAGAATGGACCCCTTTGGAGGCTGGCCTAGGGGCACAAGGATGCCCCCTCTGATACACATGGAGGCCAAGATGTCAGAATGGACCCCTTTGGAGGCTGGCCTAGGGGCACAAGGATGCCCCCTCTGATACACATGGAGGCCAAGATGTCAGAATGGACCCCTTTGGAGGCTGGCCTAGGGGCACAAGGATGCCCCCTCTGATACACATGGAGGCCAAGATGTCAGAATGGACCCCTTTGGAGGCTGGCCTAGGGGCACAAGGATGCCCCCTCTGATACACATGGAGGCCAAGATGTCAGAATGGACCCCTTTGGAGGCTGGCCTAGGGGCACAAGGATGCCCCCTCTGATACACATAGAGGCCAAGATGTCAGAATGGACCCCTTTGGAGGCTGGCCTAGGGGCACAAGGATGCCCCCTCTGATACACATGGATGCCAAGATGTCAGAATGGACCCCTTTGGAGGCTGGCCTAGGGGCACAAGGATGCCCCCTCTGATACACATGGAGGCCAAGATGTCAGAATGGACCCCTTTGGAGGCTGGCCTAGGGGCACAAGGATGCCCCCTCTGATACACATGGAGGCCAAGATGTCAGAATGGACCCCTTTGGAGGCTGGCCTAGGGGCACAAGGATGCCCCCTCTGATACACATGGAGGCCAAGATGTCAGAATGGACCCCTTTGGAGGCTGGCCTAGGGGCACAAGGATGCCCCCTCTGATACACATGGAGGCCAAGATGTCAGAATGGACCCCTTTGGAGGCTGGCCTAGGGGCACAAGGATGCCCCCTCTGATACACATGGAGGCCAAGATGTCAGAATGGACCCCTTTGGAGGCTGGCCTAGGGGCACAAGGATGCCCCCTCTGATACACATGGAGGCCAAGATGTCAGAATGGACCCCTTTGGAGGCTGGCCTAGGGGCACAAGGATGCCCCCTCTGATACACATGGAGGCCAAGATGTCAGAATGGACCCCTTTGGAGGCTGGCCTAGGGGCACAAGGATGCCCCCTCTGATACACATGGAGGCCAAGATGTCAGAATGGACCCCTTTGGAGGCTGGCCTAGGGGCACAAGGATGCCCCCTCTGATACACATGGAGGCCAAGATGTCAGAATGGACCCCTTTGGAGGCTGGCCTAGGGGCACAAGGATGCCCCCTCTGATACACATGGAGGCCAAGATGTCAGAATGGACCCCTTTGGAGGCTGGCCTAGGGGCACAAGGATGCCCCCTCTGATACACATGGAGGCCAAGATGTCAGAATGGACCCCTTTGGAGGCTGGCCTAGGGGCACAAGGATGCCCCCTCTGATACACATGGAGGCCAAGATGTCAGAATGGACCCCTTTGGAGGCTGGCCTAGGGGCACAAGGATGCCCCCTCTGATACACATGGAGGCCAAGATGTCAGAATGGACCCCTTTGGAGGCTGGCCTAGGGGCACAAGGATGCCCCCTCTGATACACATGGAGGCCAAGATGTCAGAATGGACCCCTTTGGAGGCTGGCCTAGGGGCACAAGGATGCCCCCTCTGATACACATGGAGGCCAAGATGTCAGAATGGACCCCTTTGGAGGCTGGCCTAGGGGCACAAGGATGCCCCCTCTGATACACATGGAGGCCAAGATGTCAGAATGGACCCCTTTGGAGGCTGGCCTAGGGGCACAAGGATGCCCCCTCTGATACACATGGAGGCCAAGATGTCAGAATGGACCCCTTTGGAGGCTGGCCTAGGGGCACAAGGATGCCCCCTCTGATACACATGGAGGCCAAGATGTCAGAATGGACCCCTTTGGAGGCTGGCCTAGGGGCACAAGGATGCCCCCTCTGATACACATGGAGGCCAAGATGTCAGAATGGACCCCTTTGGAGGCTGGCCTAGGGGCACAAGGATGCCCCCTCTGATACACATGGAGGCCAAGATGTCAGAATGGACCCCTTTGGAGGCTGGCCTAGGGGCACAAGGATGCCCCCTCTGATACACATGGAGGCCAAGATGTCAGAATGGACCCCTTTGGAGGCTGGCCTAGGGGCACAAGGATGCCCCCTCTGATACACATGGAGGCCAAGATGTCAGAATGGACCCCTTTGGAGGCTGGCCTAGGGGCACAAGGATGCCCCCTCTGATACACATGGAGGCCAAGATGTCAGAATGGACCCCTTTGGAGGCTGGCCTAGGGGCACAAGGATGCCCCCTCTGATACACATGGAGGCCAAGATGTCAGAATGGACCCCTTTGGAGGCTGGCCTAGGGGCACAAGGATGCCTCCTCTGATACACATGGAGGCCAAGATGTCAGAATGGACCCCTTTGGAGGCTGGCCTAGGGGCACAAGGATGCCCCCTCTGATACACATGGAGGCCAAGATGTCAGAATGGACCCCTTTGGAGGCTGGCCTAGGGGCACAAGGATGCCCCTTCTGATACACATGGAGGCCAAGATGTCAGAATGGACCCCTTTGGAGGCTGGCCTAGGGGCACAAGGATGCCCCCTCTGATACACATGGAGGCCAAGATGTCAGAATGGACCCCTTTGGAGGCTGGCCTAGGGGCACAAGGATGCCCCCTCTGATACACATGGAGGCCAAGATGTCAGAATGGACCCCTTTGGAGGCTGGCCTAGGGGCACAAGGATGCCCCCTCTGATACACACGGAGGCCAAGATGTCAGAATGGACCCCTTTGGAGGCTGGCCTAGGGGCACAAGGATGCCCCCTCTGATACACACGGAGGCCAAGATGTCAGAATGGACCCCTTTGGAGGCTGGCCTAGGGGCACAAGGATGCCCCCTCTGATACACACGGAGGCCAAGATGTCAGAATGGACCCCTTTGGAGGCTGGCCTAGGGGCACAAGGATGCCCCCTCTGATACACACGGAGGCCAAGATGTCAGAATGGACCCCTTTGGAGGCTGGCCTAGGGGCACAAGGATGCCCCCTCTGATACACACGGAGGCCAAGATGTCAGAATGGACCCCTTTGGAGGCTGGCCTAGGGGCACAAGGATGCCCCCTCTGATACACACGGAGGCCAAGATGTCAGAATGGACCCCTTTGGAGGCTGGCCTAGGGGCACAAGGATGCCCCTTCTGATACACACGGATGCCAAGATGTCAGAATGGACCCCTTTGGAGGCTGGCCTAGGGGCACAAGGATGCCCCTTCTGATACACACGGATGCCAAGATGTCAGAATGGACCCCTTTGGAGGCTGGCCTAGGGGCACAAGGATGCCCCTTCTGATACACATGGATGCCAAGATGTCAGAATGGACCCCTTTGGAGGCTGGCCTAGGGGCACAAGGATGCCCCTTTGGGCACAGATTTGTGAAGGATTTGTCATCCTTTGTCCATACATTCATGGCTCTGGACAAAGCCAAAAGGAATTTAAGGAGTGTGTTAACTCCTCATTCATTTTAAATGGTTGGAAAAGGCAGCATCCATTCCTCTGGCCGTTCTTCCCAGGGCCTATCCTGCCACTCCCATCCCAGTTTATGAACAGACGGGCTCACTCAGGGTCCTCCTTATCCAGCGGAGAGTAGGAGACCTTCTTTCCCCACAGAGGGGGTCAGGTAAAAGGCAGGTCCAGAAGAGGATAGGGACATTTTTGTACCTCTTCGGGTAAGGATTTTATGCTTAAATGTTTTTTCATGGAAGGTTAAGGCAGACTCACCTGTTTCTTTCAGAATTGGTCATCCGTCACTTTGCACACTTGGGTGCTCTAAACGTTAGCAGGGAACCACAACAAGGTTTACTGCCTCACTTGCCAACTGGTGCACTCTGTTTCCTTGGTGTTAGATTCAGAGAAGAAGTTGGAAGTTCAATTTTTCTAATTGCAAATATAGATGAACGGTACCATCCAATTGTTAACCTGAACGCCTTGAAAAACTTTCTGGTGCACTGCCACATTAAAATGTAAGGATCCTTTTGTTAGGGGATGCTCTCCTTCAGGGAGATTGAATGGGTACGGTGAATTTTAAGGAGGCCCTCCTGGTGGATCCAATTCAAATCAACCCCCATCAAAAGTATTTTAAGTTTTTTTGGCTGGGAAGTCAATGGCCCCTATTCTCCCTCACGTGTGACCAGTGCTCACTCCCTTGTTGTTTTGCGAAACTGTTACATCCATTAATGGTCTCAGTGCGGGGGGTATGTATAACCATTTACCTGGATGATAGGCTTCTAACGGCAGAAGATGTTTAGCAGGTTCAGAAGTATTTCCAGGTTGACAGTGTACAGATCTGGGAGAAATCTATCCTCAAGCCTTCTCAGTGTATCCAGTTTCTGGGCTTCATTGTTGATTCTCAGCAGTGTCCACTCCTCCTTCCAAAGGTGAGCATGAAATTAATTAGTCACGAGATCAGCTCCATCTTGAGGAAGGATGACTTCTCTTTCAGATCCCTGGCTGGAGTGGCGGCAGTGCTTTCTGCCATTGTTAAGGCAATTTTCCCAGCTTCCCTTAATTACAGGGCTCAGAGACCAGAAACATAAACATTGAATTTCACACACCTTGGAGTCCTAATAAGTTGATAGTTATGGCTTTGTCCTGGTTGGCTTTATGTACTAGGCACACGTGCAGCAAAAGCACTGTGCGGCTCTAGCGTGGAGCTTTCTCCTGCAGGGTCTCTCAGTGCTCTCCATGCCCACAGGCTGCCCCTACCCACTTCCTACCTCCTTGCGCTAAAATGCTGTGATGAGGGTTGGGGATGAGCATGGAGACGGGGCCTTGAAGGGGGTGCTACATTATACCCTTTCCTAAGGATTTTTGTAGTTGAATAGATAACATTCTTTGGGCCTATTTGGGAGTTTCTTTTCTCTCTGGTGTCTTAAACCAGCTTCTAGGCCTGTGTGCATGGGAGATAGGGTTTCATCACATCTATCTTGTGCGTGTTGGATCATGTTTTAGCTTGCTCCTTCAAGAAGTTCAGTTTTAGGTTCTTGGTCATGGCTTCCTTCTGTTGATGCGTCGCTTGAGTTATTGTCTTCATTGTCTGGAGTTCTTTCATCTTTGGGTTCTTTTGCTTGAGTGTTTGATGGTTATGTTTGTTACAGTGACATTCATTTCATGTTCCCAGTCAGTCTGCCTTCTTGATTTGTCCCCCTGGCTTCACCGACCTGTACTGGTGTGCTTTTGGATAGGGTTTCTGACCTTGTGTGGCAGTTGCATCCTTTTCCAGTTCTTTTTCTAAACCAACTGAATTAGACCGTATGATAAAAAAGGAAGCAGGACTTTGTTTGAAGAGAAACCCGCCGGAAAGAAATCAGGAGATTCAAAAGCGAGAAGAGACAGAAGGAGAGGAGAGCACGAATCGAGATGCTTACCAAAAGCTAGAGGCATCTTGGGAAGGTCTGCCGTAGACTGAGTGGCAGACGAGTAGACGCTGCAGGCAGCCAGCCTGTTGAGGACACTGGTCTGCATGCTCGAAGGGAGACGCTCAACTCAAAGGGAGTGGCATGCCACTGAAGCACCGCAGCCCTTGCAGAAGTCAGAACGAGCTCGAGCGGGAGGGTCACCATGCCACCATTATGTCTGACTCATGAACTGGGACCAAAGGGGAGGGAGTCATTTCCCTGGTCAGGAAGATTGAAGAAAGCCATTCCCCAAGGAAACCATACTGAAAACAGCTATGACCCGTAATGGACATTGCTTATAAGCTGTACCTCCAGAATCTGATGAACCTGAAACTTTATGTTGTTTCAGTACGAGGCTGTTACCCGAGGAAGAAATACATGCCCTCAAAGTATTTTCTCAGTTCAAACTTATTGAAACTCTCTCCGTTATTTAGCTTCTTTCTTAGTGTAAGGGAAGGAAACAGGATTTTGACACAGTACGGTGGACTCTTTACTTTAGACATCCTGACAGACTCTAGCACTTTTTAGCATGTGCTTGGCAACACAGTCGTAAGGACTCTGTTATTCAGTCAATAAGTGACTTTCAGATCAATGAACACCACAGACCCAACTTTTGAATTACCTGCACACAGACTGGCTTGATCCCATCCTCTAGACAGAGGCTATGGGATTTTGCCAATGAATTGATGGCCTTATAAACTGTTAGGGGTAGTAACTCATAAAAATGTCACGGATGGAGCACCGTTTAGTACCTGGGGCTCTTTGTTTGCCCTCACAAACAATAACGTGGTATGACATGAGGAAAGCATAACCAAATGGTGCGTTACTTCTGAGAACAGCCTTTACAAACTGAATGTGGGTGTTTCCTTTGTGAACAGTTTGAACATGTGTTTAATTATTTTATATTTTGTTCACCTGCGCTAGAGAGGAATAAGACCGTTTCTTTCAGCTTTTCCTTTTTCCATTTTGATATTTTGAAGTGTTTAAATGTGTATGCATGAATTCCTGTATTGCTATGATCTCATTTACATGATTTATGTACCGGTCATGAAATTTGACATTACTTCTATTTTGGATTTCATTTTAGTGAAGCATGATTAAGAAGCCCCTGATGAAGAGTGAATAACTGGAAACGCGTTGGGCAATTTGTGAATAAAATGTATTTGTTATGAACCTCAGCCTAATATAGTTAATGTGCATGCATTGTTTATCTTTAAGAATTGAGAAATCTGATATATAAACAGACTTATGTGTGACAAACCCACCAGTTATGTAAGTGGCTCTCTTTATAGGAACCACTTGCCACTACCTCCCATCTGTTTGCCTGTATTAGGCTTTAGGATAGTGTGCAGGGGATGTAAGTTCCCTAATTGGGAACTTTCTTTCTGGTTTTGCACTTTTTAGTTGAGCCAGGCAAACCCCTCTTAGAAATAGGGCAAGATAGGTTCTCTTTTATTTTCCTTTTATTACAATACACGTCTTTGCCAGTCACTATGCCACCATTGTATCGAACTTGTACTTCTGCACCCTCACAGGTGGTATAGTGGTGTTCTGTAGTTTTTGATCCTCACTTGTTGCAAGTAGATTTTCATCGTTGCAGATGTGACTTGTTCGCCGTTCCTGCAGTGATGCACGTGGGACTTAATTCTTTCCTAAATATGTTGTTGGAAAAGGTCATGTGGTTCTGGTAGTGATGTATTCCAGGAATCTCATTTAGATCCATTGGGATCAGTTGCCGACCTTTACTATGACATATTTTTCTCCTTGTGGCATACATTCCACAGGGCCAAATAAGTTGATGCCCACTTTGTGCCAAGTCTCTGAATGCCATTCTATTGACTGTAGAAGTGCTGCTCTTGTTGTTATTCTTTTTCAATACCTCTACAGATGTGGCACCTTTCTAGCGACCTTCATATTCCTGCATCTGTTCACAGCCACAAGTACCTTTCTCTTATTTGCCTTTTCATCAGTTTTATCCCTTTGCATCCTTCATTATTTTATTTTTAGTTATTACATTTGTTATACGCCCAGACCCTGAGAGGTATCACGGCGTAGTTACAGACAATGGCAAATACAACCTTAAGGTTGAGCACAGCAATATAGGCAAAAGTACAGTTATACATTTATAAAACAATTATATGCAATGGCCAAGGGAGTTAGGTCTGCACTGGTCGGGTTCTATGTACATGCCAGAACTGATTAAATAACCAGGTTTTAAGTGATTTTTTAAACAGTGGATAGGAAGTTTCATTCTTCATTTTGGTGGGAAGGGTGTTCCAGTGCCTGGGAGCGAGTACTTTGAAGCTACTCCTGCCTGCATTTTCTCTTTTGTATCGTGGGATTTCGAGATTTTCGCTATTGCTCGATCTAAGCAGTCTAGTGTGGTTTTTCTTGGTGACTGCATTAAGGAGATATTTTGGTGCTTTGTTGGTGATGCATTTGTGGGTGATACTGAGGGTTTTAAAAAGTATTCTGGCTTTGATGGGGAGCCAGTGGTTTGCTCTCCTGATATTGGAGATGTGTTCAGATTATTTTATGTCTAGTGCCGCTCATAGGGCTTTGTTCTGCATAAGTTGGAAGTTGGCTAAGTTGGTGTTGGTGTTGGAGGGGCCTTGCTGAAAAGACCACTCCCAACATTGCCACCATCCATACCAATACCCCTTCATGTACCCCTTTTTACTTAACCCCAGTATCCAACAAAGAAGTGTTAGATACAATACTTAAACTCAAAGCCCCAAACAGCAAAGAAGACACATTCCTATCCCATCTAGTTAAGCTATGTGCCCCCACCCTATCACCCATCATCACTGAATTTGTCAACGCCTCATTCAGTTCTAATATAGTCCCTGCCAGCATCAAAAATGCCTGGGTGACACCCCTCCTAAAAAAAGTTCCCTGGACACCTCAATCTCCACCAACTACTGATGCATAACCACTGTCCCATTTCTCCTGAAAGTCATCGACCAAATAGCATATTGCCAAATCCAAAACCACTTAGAACAGCCCTACTTGACCTGAAGATCCAAATGGATGCTTCCAGAGAATCAGGCAAACTTTGCTTACTTATGCTACTAGACCTATCAGCGGCCTTCAACATGGTCGACCATGACAAACTCTGTGCCACCTTAGCCAACAACTTCAACCTGTCAAACAATGCCTCAGAATGAATCAAATCCTTCCTTGCAGATAGTACCTCAAGAGTGGCCATTGGTAAAGAATCAGCTGATCCATTACCAGTCCCCTTAGGCATCCCACAAGGTTCTTGCCTATCCCCACTCTTTACAACACCTACACCAAGCTGCTCTTCGCAGCGCTGGGTGCTATGGGTGTCATCTGAGCAAGACACACTCCTTATTAATGAAATCTACTCACTAATCCATAATTGGATGGCCAACAACAGCCTTTGTCTCAATGATGACAAAACAGAGTTACTAATACTAGGATCATCATCTAAAATAGCCTCCCTGCAGCCTGTCTACTCATCTTTCATCATTGACGGCACCACAATCCCAGTACCTAAACAAGTGAAGACACTTGGTGTGTACCTAGACGCCACTTTAACCATGACCAAACAAATTAACACCCTAGCCTCCTCTACCTCCTACACTTCCAAACTAATCTACCTCAGCCGCAAATTCCTCACTGCTAAATACTGCATTACACTGGCAAGAGCAATTATGCTCTCTAAGCTTGACTATTGTAACATCCTCTTCCACATTGAAGCCTTACCCACCCAAGTCTTTGTCTTAGCTCGGCTGGTGTAATATACACTGATTTTCTCATTATTAGCAGGCCCTGTAGACATATTCTGGCAGAGACGTTCCTGTAGCATTTAGGATCAGGTCCTGGATGTCACTCATCTGGCCACCCTTAGGGTTGCATCTTGTTTAGTTTTTTCTTCCTATTGGTTTGGACAGTGGCTCTTTTCCTACTGCCCTCTGTGTCCGTCAGTGGTGCCACTACGCATTCCACTTGGAGGAACGTTGTGTCACTATTGGTGCCTACTGGAAAGAGAGACAAGCTGTCTGCTTGTTGATTTTGTCACCCTCGGATGTTTTCTATGGTGTAGCGGAACTCTTGAAATGTTGATGCTAGCCTTTCCAGCCAGGGTGTTTGCGTTCCTGTGTTTTTTGGATCAAGGGTGTTCACTAAAGAGCTGTGGTCCATCCAAAGATTAATTTTATGCCCCTTACATATTGGCAGACGTGAATCACTACCCGTGCAGCCGCTCAGATATCACTTCCTTTAACTGAATAATATTTTTCGTCTTTGACTCGGGCATCAAATAATACTGGATTCATGTGCCCATGTCTTTTTTACAGTAGTGTTGCCCAAAGCTGTAAGTGACAGCATATATTGCTCTTCGTCGAATGGCCAATGGCAAGGAGCATATGCCCTCTGTGACCAATGCATCATGTACAGAGGGACGGATGTGGCACTGCATGGTGTTGTGAACCATTTTGTTGGGGCCACTCTGAAAATGCCTGACTGAAGCCCGCCCTGAAGAAGGACTAAGAGTCCGAAATGCATCGCCTAAGGCTTCTGCAATAAACCAATTGAATAAATAAAAAGAAGACTATTTTACCGCAGGAAATTGAAACATTGTTGAATTTTGTCTCAACAAGTAAAATTCTACAAAATGGAACATTTAAACTATCATTTGAAGTAGTTTTTACTACACAACGCTTGTCTCCAGGCTCAGTGAATGTTTCACTGAGCATTTTCTCCTGTCAAGGAGCATATGCTATGCCAGTCCTGATTCTGTTGAGGGCTTGTTTTCAGTGCTCCGTCCAGGTGAAATGTTCCCCCTTCTCTTATTTGTGGGCATAGGCACTCTTTTCTGGTCAAACAGTTTGGGACGAATTTGGTATAGTATTTTACCAATCCCATGAAGGTCTTCGGCTGGTCCTTTATCTTTGGGCTCTGGTGCATCTTGGCTACATCGACTATGAATCCTTTAAGTTCCACTCTTGCTGCTTAGATGGGTTATCTCTTTGTCTGTTTAAAAGAAATACCCCTACGTTCTCACAGTATTGAACTGAACATACAAGTAAAGCAGTGGGCATAAATGTTATGTTTTGTTATTGGGCATTTGTATAGCACCTTTAACCATTGGTATGATTCCAAAGTGCTGTGGGTTGAACGCCCTTGGGGACCACAGTCCAGGTGAGTGGAGAGAGTAATGTAGTAAAATGTGCTTGGGTGCACTCGGTATGTGTGCAGCGAGTGTATAATAAGTGGTGTGTGGCTGCATACTAGTGCTTGCTGTGATGCAGTGGTGGTGTGAGATCAGCAGAATGTGTGCAGCGAGACCAATGGAATTGGGTATCTGCATTCTGGTGGCACTGGTGTTTGTGAATGAGACTAGGTGTGTGTGCAGCTAGGCTGATTTCAATGGTTATAGCTGCATTCTAAAGACTGTTGAGGTGAACGTGGAAGTGTGTAAGTATGTGTGCAGCTACGTCTAATTAATCGAGGGGTGTAGCTGAATTCTATGGTTTGTTGGTGCAGAGGAAAAAGTTAGCATAGTGGTATGTTTGAGTGTCTGTGTGCTTTCCAGGGGGACCTTCTTCCTGTTGAGCTTCCAGTGCATGTCGAGGGGTTACATCTCCTTTGGGTTTGGGCTATTAGGCTGAGGCCCTCCCTGTGTCTTGTTTTGGCGAAGACTGACGGGTGATGACAGGTAGACCGTCCCGAGCTCATGTCGTTACTGTACTGGTGCTAGAGACGTCATCAGTTAGTAGTTCTGCTAAATGGAATCTCTGATAGGTAGTTCCACTGAAGCATTCCCAGATATTTAGGATTGTCAAAGAATAAGTGCTAGAACGTTCCTTCGTATATAGTTCAGCTCATGGTTTTCCAGATGTGTGGGATTAGCAATCAAGGGCATTTCCTGGACTAATTGCGAAGTGCATAATTGCAGGGCAATGATCAAGTTCGTAAGTGCTATTAGCGCTTGGTTTGGTGCAGTCAGTTCAGTTGTTTGTCATGCTTCCTCATCTCCTGCTCGGCATTCATGAAATTGTGACTGCGATCCCATTTCTTTCTTCTGGCAGCCATTTAGTTTATGATGTATTTGAGAGACCTATGTAGTTGTGGCAACCAAATACTCTGTCACTTTAGCATTATGTTGTTTCACTGGGAGGGCTCATCTTTGTGAGCTCTCTGTTGACGATATACATGAATCCATCCTCAAATTACTCTGGGCTCCATAACTTTGATTCTGCTGTTTAAAATCCCTAATCTTTTCATTATGTTCTTTGAGACCATTACACCTTGAAAACGCCTCTTACTTCAAGCTCTCATTCTCCTACATGATGTGTGGGTTGTTTTTCATGACCATGTTTGTTTCCATGATAATAAAAAAGATGGTGAACAGCAGGATGTAACTGTTAATGTTCTGTTATTGGAGCAACTCCAATTTAGTGCTTTACAGCATTATTTTTTCAGCCATCTTGTTGACCTCCATATGAACTTGTACGTTATACTGCCGCGTCTCAGTTATCAGGAATAAAGTAACGTCACCAGGACCAGGAGCTTAAAATTAGGGAGCTAGTTACAATTGCTGCAGGAGGAACATTTGATGCACCACTTGAAGCTGGGATGTGGCACCTGGTGTGTAGGTATCCGTCATTAAAGTGTATGTTCGAAAGGCTGGTGTGCCTACTGGAATTATGGGTGATGTGGCTGGAGAGATGTAACTTGTGTTAAAGTCCTAAAAGAGGTGGTTGGGATGCTTTCAGGGTTATCACGTGCATGGCATCACGTGGCTCAATTGGGCACCCAGGCAAATAACAACTAGTCCAACAGGAAGTGTAGTCTCTTGACGAATGTTGGAGACCCAGTTTTAGAGGGTACATTTTCCTGTTTCTATCTTCAGCCAGCTGGATACATCTTGATTGTAATGATACATCAGCTGGATTGTATTCTTTGTCACCTCCTGCTATTTTCTTTCTGTCACTTCTTTCTGTAAGACTTTCAGTGGTGTTGGGTTGGACTTTACGGGGAGGGTGTCATCTTCTCGGCCAATATTGTATTCAGTGGCGTGAATTGGATTGGTGGGTTACATTTTGTGTCAGGTCCAGCTGGACCCCACTTCTGAATGTATGTGTCACAAGATTTTTAAATATGCAACGTCCATCAAGATATAGAGTTCACACATTTTATTTGAAGGTTTGTCAAGTGGTCCTTAACTTTCTTGTCTATGGGATTTCTACAGTGTTTCTCACACTCAAGGTCCGTAATAACGTGGTCTTCAAGCTATGTAGCATTTATACATTCGGACAACATCTCTGTAGTTTCTAAGAACTTGGCCATCATGTGCTTGCATGCATTCATTCAATGTCTGTAGTACAATGATATTTCACTGCACAAACGTGCCTGTTGACACATTAAAATAGGCCCTGCACTAGGAACTTTGCCTTCAAGTTCCAGCATGCAGCTTTCCTCAGTACAGTCAGTTTCTCATCTACTTTATGAACTTTGATTTCAACTACCTGCATCAAATGTTTATTGCGTTCATCAGTTTATTGCTGGATATGGGTCCGTTGCCTTCAAGCTACAGTACACAATACGCTGCTTGTTACTCAGTTTCTCAGTGCCTCTGGGAGCTTTGACTCAAGTTCCAGCATTTAGTCTTTCTTCTTGCAAAGTCATTGGATCTCTAACTACAAGTTCCAGCATGACATATTTGTCTTGGCAGTAGGTTTCTCAATGGCTTTAGGAACTTTGCCTACACGCTCCGGGATACTTTGTTTGCTTTGTTACTTATTTCTCAATGGCTATAGGAACTTTGCAGTCAAGTTCCAACATGTAACAGTTCCCTTTTTATCCCATTTCTCTGTGGCTATTGGAACGTTACCTTCCTGTTTCTTCATGCACTGTTTATCTTGCACCTCTGTTTCCCAATGGGTATGGCACTTTACCTTTAAATGCAACATACTGCAGGACCTCTCTCAAACCTGTTTTTATTTTGCTATAGGAACATACCCCCCAGTTCCATTGCCAGCTTTGTTCCTTTCAATCAATTTCTCAATATTGCTTCTAGGAACCGTCTCTCCAAGTTCCAGCTAGTAGATGTTCCCCTTGCAATGCATTTCTCAATATTATCTCTAGGAATTTCTCTCCCGGTTTCCACCAGCAACCATTTGCCTTTCAATCAAATTCTCAGTGTTAGGTAGGCTTTCTCACTCACTTCCACCGAGCAGCCATTCCCCTTTCTTTTTTTTTTTAAAGAATATTTTATTGAATTTTCAGCATATAAAAGAACCAACAGTAACAGGACATTTCAATAAGGCACATAATTAATTCATTAAGCAACAGTCAGCCCCCCCCCCTTTCCGAATCATTTGAAAACTCCAATTCATAAACCAGCTTCAAATCCTCAACCCCCGTATAAAAGTACATATAAAAACAACCTTGCCAGGTGACAGACAGTAGATTTTTGCATAAAATGTCCACATTAAAATGTACACAATTCATTGCTTTCTCCAGTTATATCACCACTAGGGAATTCATTAAACATGGGTCAACGCTTATAGAAGGGGGAGCGAAGACGAAAGCACCACCCAAACAAATAAAGGCAAGTAGGAAAAGAAGAAAGAAGAGAAGGAAGAAGAAAAAGAAAAAAGAAAAAGAAAAAAAAAGAGAACCACTACTCACAATGTCAATTACAGGGCGCAGGTGAGGGCTTCAGTGTCCTCCTCAGGGCTTCAGGAAGTGTTTCAATAACATTGGCTGAAAGAACATCTGTTCTTTGTCCCGCACAAAGTCCAGGAATGGCTGCCAGATGAGCGTGAATCTTAACATCTTCCCTTCTAGCATGGCCGAGAGCTTTTCCAGCCCTAACAACTCCCACACCTTTACCCACCAGTAGGCGATATGTGGCCCCTCTATGGATTTCCAGAATCTAGCTCTCATGATCCGAGCCACTATAAGGAGGGTGGAGAGTAGGGCTGCTCTATGGCCAGACATCGGGACGGATCCATCATCCGGGGAATACCCTAGCACTAGCACTAGTGGGTCTATGGGCAGCAAGACCCCAGTAATCTCCTTAATTCTGGTTCGAACCTCCAGCCAGAAGGACAGTATTACAGAACAGTGCCACCACATATGTGCCAGGTCACCTTTCTTGCCACAATCATGCCAACATGTGTCCAGATAGTCAGGGTTCATTGCATCCAGCCGACTTGGGGGAAGATACCATTGGTGACACAATTTAATAGCATTCTCTTTCACAGTCGTGCACCAGGAACCTGTTTGAGCTCTAAGCCATATCCTGTGCCAGGATTCCTCTGGAATCTCCATTCCCAACTCCCCCTCCCATGCCCTCATGTAAGGGAGCTTCTCCCCAGAAGGAACGTTCTCTAAAAGTTTATAACAAGTTGAGACTCTGAGAGCCCGATGGCCTTCTAGCACTTTTAATTATAAGCCAATTGGTTCTCTGGCCACAGCTTTACGGGTTGCCCCATTAGTTAGCCAATGACACAGCTGAATGTACCGGAAACGTTCAGTTTCCACCAGATTGAATTTCTCTTTACGTTAAGCAAACGTCAGAGTCTCCCGATCCTTATATAAATCCCTCAGTCATATCGGTTCAGCGGGTTCCCAGTTCCGAAACACGCCAGATGCCAGACCCGGCGTAAAGGTCGGGTTTTGGGAAATAGAGGAGAGAGGGCCCAGGCCCAATTTGATCCCTCCTTGAGCACATGCCTTATCCCAGCTCTGTAATGTGGAGATTGTAGTAGGCAAGAGCTTGTGCCTGTGGGTTCGGGCCTCCCTAGGGAGGAACGGGAGCTGAACCAATGGCAATGGGGTTACAGCCTGTTCAATATCTTCCCATTTAGGTGACTCTAAAGGGTTTGCCCAGTGAGCATAGCGGCAATCTGTGCAGCCCTAAATATCTTTGAATCAAGGGCAGCCCCAGGCCTCCCGATGCCTTTCCCCTACTAAGGAGTTTAAGAGGTATTCTAGGCTTTCTCCCTTTCCAAACAAATCGGCTCAATGACTTTTGCAGCTCAATAAGGCCCCCCTCCGGAATCCACACTGGAAGGGCTAGGAAGACATATAAAAGTTTCAGAAGTCAGGTCATCTTAAGTGCGCTAATCCGGCCCAACCAAGATATCTCTAGAGACTCATTACGTGAGAGCCAGTCTTTCGCTTCCCTCAGAAGGGTAGTTATATTGGCCTTGAAGAGACCCGAGTAAGACAGAGTCAATTTTATACCCAGATAGGGGATCTCAGTCGCAGACCATGGAATGGAAAACTGAGCTTGGATATTTGCTGCTTCGCCGGGGGTCTCTGTCAAGGTCAATCCAATAGATTTAGATAGATTTACCTGAAACCCTGAGAGTTCAGCAAAACGGGACAGAAGATTCATCAGCGGTGGTATAGATCTACTAATATCCCTTAGTAAAAAGAGCAAATCATCTGCGTATAGCCAATTTATGACATTGTCCCGCGTGTTCGGAACCTAATATTTCAGGGTGGAGTCTAATTTGCTGGGCCAAGGGCTCCATCGCCAAAGCGAAAACTAACGGAGATAGAGGACACCCTTGCCTCGTCCCCTTGCCTAAGGTAATCAAGGGGGTCCAACGTGCGTTCACCCAAACCCTTGTGGAAGGAAAATGGAAATTTGAAAGTATTTGTTTAGAAAATTTAGAACCAAACCCATATCCGTCTAAAACCAGCCTCATATATCCCCAGGACATGCTGTCAAACGGCCTATGGGCATCTAAAGATAAAATGGATAATCTCCCCGGGATCTCTGGGGCCAGGGCTATCAGATTTATGGCCCGACAAATATTATCGTGCACTGAGCGATTACTAATAAAGCCTGTTTGGTCTTGCCCTACCAAAGTTGGGAGAATCTCACCCAGTCTTCCTGCTATAATCCTACTTAGTAACTTTGCGTCCGTATTTAACAAGGCTCTTGGATGATACGATATACATTCTGTCGGGTCTTTCCCTGGTTTCAGAATCAAGGTGGTTATGGACTCAACCATGGAATTGGACACAGAGCCCGCAGTCCAGATGGAATTAAATAACATAGTAAAATAAGGGGCCAATATAGTGCCAAAGGTTTTATAGAATCTGTTTGTAAGGCCATCTGGGCCCGGGGCCTTCCCAAGCGGAAGGGAACGGATTGCGAGTTCTGTTTCCTTAAGCGTAATAGGTTCCTCTAAACGATTCCAAACCTCCCGGGCCACCTGAGGCAGCTGTGCCTTCTGTATAAATTCCTGGGCTAATTCCAAGTCAGTGTGAAACGGGGCCGAGTGTTCCTTAAAGAAATGTTCTATAATTTGAAGTTTCCCCTCCTCTGTGTTAATGTATTTCCCGCTGGCATCTCTCGGGGAGTCTATATGATTTCGCCCTGCCTGTTTTTTCAATTTGGCTGCCAATAACCGATTAGCTTTATTCCCTCTTAAATAATAGTATTGTTTGGTATTCATAATGTGATAAGCTGCCTCATCCATATGGTGAGCTTCTAAGGCCTTGCGGGCCACTTGCACGTCCGTGAGCAGTCGCCGGGAACATTTCTTTTTATCTAGTTCCTCCCTCTCTCGCAGTTCACCTTCCAGTCGATCTTGCACCTAATTTCCTAATTTCCCGTCTGACCACAGTTTGTGCCGTAATATGCCCCCTAATCACTGCCTTCCCAGCATCCCATACTGTAAAATAATCTACCTCTCCCGTGTCATTTTCAGAGAAGTATTGAACAATGGCTTTAGAAACGCTGTCTCGGAACTGGGGGTCACCCAACAAGAGCTCATTCATACGCCACATTCTTGTAGGGAGTGGGGCAGCATGGAAAGAGGCCAATGTTAAAGATAATGGGGCGTGATCAGACAGAGCCTGCGGGAGGATTTTTACAGCTATTAACTGGGGAACTAATTTGTCTGAAATGAGCAACATATCCAATCTGGAGAAGCCCCCATGTGCTGCGGAGCAGAAGGTATAATCACGTTCCTCCTGATGGATGAATCGCTATGCCTCAATAAGCGAATGATAAAAACGAAATTCTGCAAGTAAGGAAACATCCCCACAGGGTCCCCCCTATCATACCTCGCAGCAGAACAGACCATACATTGAAGGGGCACACTCCGGATAATACCACATTCCCAAGAACAGCTATGAGCCCCCCACTTGCTGTCAAAATAGCACCATCAACGACATTGTGATAGAAACAGCTAAAATAAAGTAACCAATATAAGTTATAAAGCAAAATGAGTCTAAAATGAGCAAAATTAGTATAAGAGCAAAAGAAAAGGTCACAATAGCCTTTACAAGACACTGCAACATTGCACAAAGCGACAATAGTGGGCTCAATCCATATCTGGGTGCCCGGTCAGATAACTCTCAGTCTCACTTTGAACATAGCCCAAAAAAACACATATTTCAACATATAACTATAGCAACATGCAACCTAACTTATTGACAACAGCCACCTATTAGGCAGGTAATGCCTTGCCAGGTTGATCAATAAACTTCAACTAATCTTGATGTATGGGATAATTGCCCTCATCTTGCAGCTCAGGAACGCAGATCTTATAACTTCCTCGACTCATTGGGCCTTATTACGAGGTGGGCGGAATGGGTTTAACAGCGCTGGTAATGGTGCCGGCGCCGTTAATCCCATTCTGCCCTATTACGAGGTTCCCTTGCGGGACCCGCTCTGGACGTCTGGTTTTACTAGATGTCCATTGCGGGTCACACGAGGGGACCAGGGAGCTAATAACGGGCCTGTTATTAAAGGGCCCGTTGTTAGCTCCCTCCCCATTCCCATTGAGCCCTATGGGGGCTCGAATGGGATTGGGGAAGGTCCGGGTTCCCTGAAGGAGGAAATACCGGGCCCTCCAAAGTCGGAATGGCCCGGTATTTCCCCATTCAGGGATCCTGGACCGATTGTGTCAAGGCCGACTCCTCAGGTCAAGTAGAGTCCACCTTCCCCCTCCCCGGCCTGAAGAATTCCCCTCCACCGCTCAGCCCCTGGGTTTCCTCTTCGTGTCTTTTGGTGTGGGGCTAACAGTCTCTCTCGAATCACGATTCCCCATGTCAATGAAATCACCATTGGAGCCCGTCATTAGCTCCCTTGCCTCATCTTCTGAGCCAATGGAGTATGGCTGGTTATGCAGTTTGAAGAGGAGCTTACAAGGGAATCCCCAACGAGAGCAGACCTTCACCTGGACCAGGCTGTAACTTTCTGGAGGCGCTTGCGATTCGCTAAAGTATATGGTGACAAGTCTTGGAAGAAGGTGATTGCGGACCAACGGAAATTCACTGGCTCTGCCTTTCTAGCCGCTGCCATTATTGCTTCCTTTTGGCTATAGAAATGGACCCTGGAGAGACAATCAGGAAGAAGATTCTGCCTCTGTTAAAGTGTCGAGTATACTCGATGGGTCCTATCCAAAATCAGATCCTCCGAATCTCCAAGGGATAGAAAAGACTTGAAAAGAGCCCTCACATATTCAGGGAGATCTTGATCAAGAATTTGTCTTGGGATGCCACATAGTCGAATATTGTTCCTTCTTGAGCGGTTTTCCAAGTCTGCTTGTTTAGCCCCCAATTCCTCCAGCCGCTCCTCAATGTTCTTGACTTTCCCAGCAAGTTCCTCATTCCCATGTGTTTTCTCACAAAACAAGTTTTCTAGGTCGTTGACTCTGGACTCCAATCCAGATAAGTGAGAATCCAGATTAGCAATGGGGCGAGCTAGAGAGTCCTTAGAAGATTTTATTTCCAGTTTTATCTCCTGGGTGATGTCACGCTTGAGGGTTCTCAACATTTCTTCAAAGCGTTGCATGGACAAGGAAGACTCCAGGGAGGAGTCAGCCCCCTGCGCGGCAGGGCCATCCGCCTTAGTAGTCTGCATCTTTCGGGCAGCAGGAGCGGAAGGGGCTAAATACGCTGTGATTTCACTCCCCTTATGCTTATGTCCAGACCTGGGCATTATCTGGAAGGGCGGATGGAAACGAACTCTCCTCGGCTCAGGAGGATGCACAGAACATGGGCTTCCCACAATGCAGCCTCCAGCAATGTACAGCTGCAGTGCGCAAGCAAACTGTCACTCAGGAGCAGAACAATATGAGCGGCGAGCCGTAAGGCCAACGTTACCTGCTTCCAGCCCTAGAACAGCCCCCTAGAGTGTCCGGGAAGACCAAACGCAATTCTCTGCCAGGCACCTAGTCCAGCAGGCCTGGTAAGTTCTACGAGGGTCCATCCCGCCGCCTCCCAATCCTCACAGGCAGATGACACAGAGAGGTAAGGATCACCACTCACGGGCTGCCAGCCCCACTCTCAGCCCAATGTCCATTCCCCTAGTCTTCACCCCTGCAGACCCTCCACCTGAGCAGAGTGTTTCGCCATGCCCCAGGGGCGCCAAAAGATCCGCTCCAGGTCAATCAGAGGGCGGGTCGATACAACCAGTCAAGCGGGGCTGGGCCCATCCTCCACAGACCCTGGCTGCCCCAGGCTACGAGGAGATCCGCCGGGTCCACGGGCTGAGGTGCTTGCCAGGAGGCAGGGGGCATCGCTGCAGCTAGCATACGTTATCTCCAATCAGCGGGCTCACCCCCCCTCCACCCCTTACCTCTCCCGAGCGCTGTCCTCCTCCGATCGCTTTCCTCCAAATCAGGGCCAATCAAGCCTCCTCTTCACCCGGTGCTCCCGATGCTTCCTGTGCCGGAGGGTATCTCCGCTGCTGGCCCGCCTCGCAAGGGGGTCCCGATCGCTCATTCTTCTCGTTTCTAGCCTGCACTGCTACCTCCCTCTGGAGTACTCCCGGCAATCTCCCTCGTCCACCGCAGTTGTCATCGCCCCTCGCCGCTGGGTCGAAGTCTTCTTCAGCAGATCCGAATGCCGCAGCTCCGGAGCTCCAACGGTCCGCCCACCATTTTGCACGGATTCGCGCTTTCTCCTCTTAGGATCACAGGTGTCGGACTCCCTCGGGAGAGCTTCAAGCTGCACCAAAATCTGTTCCACTAGTCCAGGAGACCTGCCGCCAGCTTTATTGCAGAGTTGCAATCTTTAGGGCAACTAATAAACGTATAACTAGGCGCCCTTCAACGGAGCCTACAGCAGCCACGTCCGCATGGCGTGCTGCCTAGCCACGCCCCCAGCCATTCCCCTTTCAATCCGTTTTCCAGTGCTCTTCATCAGGTTTCTGCATCAGGCACCTCTGCTCTGTGCTGTAATGTCCTCTGCAGATCACCCTTTCCCCGGTGTCACGGTTGGTCACATACCTTTCTCCTCTCTGGGTTCCACGTGGCCTCCTCCCCTGCACTTACCTCCCCATCAATACAGCCTACGGTAACTCTGCAAGGATGTAGTGGGCATATTTACGAGTACAACGATAAACACAGCACTAATTCTGCAGGATAGAATTACTGTCACTGCCATGTTGTCCAGCGGAAATTTGCACCCAATGAGGAGGTCAGCCTTGTGTATCCCAACTTTCAACCATAATGATAATTCAATCCCGCGTAATTGCTTGAAATCTTTGGGGTCAGCTCACTGCGCCAGCTTCTGGGTCTATAAATTGCTCAGAGTTGTAGCTTGCTTGAACAATGAGAAGAAAACATGTTTTCTTCCCAAGCATACTCAATTTGATGTAATAGTTGACATTTTTAATGGATGTTCATTCGTGCATAGTCCTCAATCAATAGTGCCAAAAGCGTTCTTTAGTGCATACTCCTCAATTAATGATCCTCTACACATGTTTCACCATTCCTTTCATGGCTCATCAGGAGGAGATACACACAATTGTTGCACTTACAGCTGCAGAGGTTAGTCATTTTCAACATGTGTAAATATCTTCATTATATCCTTATAGATTCTAAACCAACTAAATGTGGATGTGTTTACTAGGGATTCCCCATATCAGGTAGAATTCCCTAGTGATTCACTGGATTCTTGCTCCAGTCTCAAAAGTGTGTCTTCCGACTAACGCGAACGCCGATCCTGCAGAATTGCCATCAACAAATCAATACAGAGTGGCAATGCCCCCACTTTCCAGTGGCAATATAGTAACCGCTGGAAAAGGGGAGGAATTACAAAGTGGTAATTCTGCTTGTGAAATTAGCACCTGACATCATTTCACAAATGGGAAACTCAGCAGTGGCCATCTTTGAAAACACAATCCATTCAATAGGACTGGTTTTCTGTTACAATCTGTGCCCGCAAGCGGTATCAAACATGCCAGGGGAAAAAGGCAATGGGAAGTTATCCAAAAATGTAGTACAAAACCAATATTCAACCAGGCAGAGCTCCAGGTGCTTGGAAAAGAGGTGGTCAGCAATGCTGAGGAGCTGTTTAGACAACAGCACAGGAAAACTGTGCAGCGGGTGGGCAACATCTGGACAGAAATAAGAGTCGGTGGTAGCTGAGGGCTCTGTACCTCAGAACAATCAAGAGTGCCAAACTGAAGCCAGGGCGCAGAGTTTAATCTCATCCACTGATGGGAGACAGCTGCCACAGGAGGTGGCACAGTAATGCTACTCACTGTTATGCCCTAGGACAAGGTAAACAGTATACTCCACATGGCTGGCATGGAGGGTACTGGAGGAACATTAGTTAGAGCAGACAGTGAATCTGAGCTTGGTGAGTACATCTTGAGCGAAATGTCATCTCTGTGATGTGAATGCATAACCTGCCTCCCTAGCCAAAGGCATGTGCTAGGCTATGAAGTCAGTTGGCTGCAATGCCCAAGCAGAGCCTAGGATCAAATGGCCATGAGAATAATACAGGGGTCACTAATGCATGTGTGACCCACGGAGAGATCCCACATCTAAATGTGGATACAAAAATTAGTAAATCCATGCACATGTTGTAGCAAGATGAATCCTGTAGATCCCCAGAGTAGAAAAGGGAGATTAGGTGCGACTAGGCAGTGTTGCAAAATTTGTTTTCTTGTTAACAGATGTCAAATTCCAAGAAGAAAGGAAGGGCAGAGGGTGGTAAAGGCCTGGCACGACAGATACAAGATAGTCATGAACAGCAGAAGTGGATTCCCTGAAGAGGGCCCCTGAGATGCCGAGAAGGGCGTAATGACTGTGCAGTTTTAGGCTTATCAGCTCACCCCAGGAGTGTGTTTACGAGGAACTCTTCTGCACGAAGGAGGGATGGGGGGAAGGAAGATTACGTGACTAACTGCTATGCTTATGTAAACTCCTTCTTTGTGCACGTGCTAGAGATTGAAACCAATGATATTTGAAAATGTATATAAACCCTGCAGACCTAATGCTTACCAGCTCACTTCCCCGTTCTCTCAAGGACGCTGAAGTCATGCCCTTCCGCGGAAGACTAACAAATAAACCTTTGTGACGTGACCAGCCGCCTGAGTATTTTTGGAGTGGGGTCCCCTTTGACGGAAGTGGGGTGAACGAAAGTGTACCCCCATTTACTGGCGACCACGAAGGGACCCAAAGGTGTGGCAGCCCTTCACTGGGTGAGGCCTTCCAGGTCAAGGCTGGAGGGGTAAAAGGTATCGGGGCCCCAATGAATGAAGAAGCACCATTGACTGCACAAACGCGTTACCCTTCCTCCACCAGCCCCACCGGACAACAGGACAGCAGGCTGCCGCCCTTTGGGTCCAGCAGACTTCGAGGCGAAGACCCCACAAGAGGTGAGTGATTTAGGGATACGGTTGGTAAGGCCGTTAATGAAAGGAGTGTCAGTTATATGGTACATATTAGTCTGAGATCTGTTATGTAGATCGTTCATGAAAAGGGTAATTAATGGATGAAATGAATATGTGTAAGTAAGGACCGGTCCCTTAAAAGGAATTAGTAGCATATATGTTGATTGTTTAAGGTTTAAGGATCATGGGAAACTTGACTTCCCGTGGGAGGGGAATAGCGAAGCCACACTATGCCCCTCTCGCGGGAACTCCGGCATTTGAAATGCTGATCAAATATGGGTTGAATTCGAATTTGTTCCTAAAACAATGGGTAGAATGCACAAAAGGGTTGCTTGAACACAAGTGGATGGAACATGGAACATTTGACTTGGACGCTATAGTGACCGTAGAAATAGAACTGGCAAAACAAAGAGTCCGTCCGGCTCAGTTTGAGGCTATAGGAGTGTGGCGGGTAGAGGCGATTAGGAGGAATAATGAACAGAATAAAAATGAGAGAAAGCAGCAGAAGCGGTCTGCAAATCAGAAGGTGAGGGAGTTGGACAATAAGGAAATACAGGAGAAGTGTGAACAAATGGATAGACATATGTTGATAAAGGAAAGTGGAGGTATGTACCCATCCGTATCGGCGCACCGCTATGAGGACATAGCACGGGAAGCCGAAATAATTACAAATGACTTATTATTTCCGGGGGCCTCGGCCCCGGCTATAATAACTAGAGCCGTGGAAGAGGGTGAGTACCCCATGAAGTATGGTGCGGATGTCACTGATGTAGGTTTAACAAGGATCACCAAATAGGTGGGGAACGGCGAAAGGAGCTGAAGACCATAGCAAATGATATATATAAGGAAAGGATAGGAGACGATGTTAAGAACATGCTGGGAAGACTAAGGCCTGTGGAATTTAAACAAGTAGCTAGAACTCTAGTTGAAGATTATGATTATAACAGAAGACAATGTGGGGTAACTGAAGATCTCCCCGGGAGTTACAGTGATGCTACAAAGGGAATAGACGTAGCCCGTACTAATAAACAGTTGTGGGAGTACATGGAAGTTATCAAGACAGAAATATACCTAAAGGAACGAAGGCAGGATCAACGAGTGAAAGAAAACATAGAGAAATGGCCTGACAGGAAGAAGAGGCTACAAGAAGCCCGGCCGTTAGGCAGGGATTTGGCAGACAGAATAGAGAAATGCGCAATTAATGAATCCATCACTAAAGCGGGGGAAGAAATAATGACCCATAACTGGGCAGAACAATTAGCATGCCTCCAGCATCTGTTTAACGACACTCAAGACTTGGTTGAACAGGAAGGGCAAGAGGAAAAATATGATTTGACAGGAACAGAAACTTTCTTGGGAGCTGAGGTAAGTTTGGATGCGGATCTCAACGCTAAGCCCCAGCAAAGCAAAAGAAAGGGGCAGTTCAACAAGGTCTTGAAAGCCTTTGTAGAACTGAAATCTAGAGCTACACAGGAAGAAGGAAATAGGCACGAGAAAAGTTTCTCACTACGAGAATGTCAGCCCACTCCAGGTAATAACCCCAATAATGAGCCAGTAAAGACCTATGTATATGTTCCCTTAACCCGTATGGAACTTATGCAAATAACTAAAAGTATACCTGACCTGCTGGGTTTTAAAAAGAGATGAGGAAACTATTTAGGCCAGGCCAGTATACAGTAGAAGATGTGGATAATATCATGATGGTGTTGGACCCTGAAGAAATATGCAGAGAAATGATTTAGGAATAATATGGAAAACCATAGAAGACGACAACAATGGCAGGAAACCCCAAGAACCCCTATCTCTCAATGTAAAAAGGCATGGGTTACGGGTATTAAAAGCTCTTGAGGAGATATTAAAACCCCAAGATGTGAACGTGGAGAAATTAGCCATAGTGACGCAAGGACCCGCTGAGGATGTTGCAGCCTATTTCCTGAGATTCGAGGCAGCGTTCAAAGCTCACAGCGGATTGGACTTAGCGACTGAAACAGGGCAGAGATATTTTGCTGGGAGTTTCGTGGAAGGATTACACGCCCCGATTCAGAAAGGTTTGAGGAGCACTGAGTTTACTTGGCAGTCGAGGTCACCCAAAGATATACTAGAAATGGCGCGGGCAGAAAAGGAACTTAAAAATAGGGTATTAATGCAGCAGTTACAGCAGGGCTCCCAAGGGTTTCGGGGTAACCAGCAGAACGGAAATCAACAATGGAACCCTCGAGGTATGGGCGGAGGGCAGGTAAGTATATATTCACGGCCGGATGGACTGGCCCAAAATGTTTGCGCCTTCTGTAAAAAACCAGGTCACTGGAAAAACCAGTGTCGGCAAGTGTAGGATTAGGGAGAGGCGTCCCACGAGGAGGACCAGGGCAGACCATGCAACAGAAAGGGATGGCACCAGGATTAAAAAGAGCAAGCTTCTCCCCACCAGGGCCAAATGTGTTTGATCAGGGGCTTAGGCAAATGGCACAGTTTGAACAGTGTGAATGTGAGGACTGCATGCTATTTGGGGAAATACCAGAGAAGTTTCAAGACCCGTCTAGTGGGCTGTTGTGAAGGGGCCGAGGTGCAGCTGGGGGAGCGGTGTTTGTGCCAGTCGATCAGAGGGGTCCATATGTATCTGTGCGACTGGGACAGCATCCTGTAGTGAAATATTTGGTGGATACTGGTGCTGCAAACAGCTCGGTAGATATTAAAACCGTCCCCTCAGCACCACTATCGGGAACAAGTAAAACATCCATTGGGTTTGGCGGGGAACCCATAGTGACCCCAGTAAGTAAGGAGATAGAGGCAGAGGTGGAAGGGGTGAAATGGAGCAATGGGTGGTTGCTGACAGATAAATGTCCAGAAAACTTATTGGGAATTGATGCATTAAAAGCACTGTACGCAACCATCTATTGTTCTCCAAGCGGAGTGCGCATGACCATAAATGACCCAGGGAACCCTATTGTAATGGCACTCAGTCAGCCTCTACCAGTGGAATTGCAGGAACTTCCAGAGCATCTATGGGCGGCACATGGTAATGACGTAGGAACACTATTGGTGGACCCGATTGTGATAAAACTCAAAGAGGATGCTAGACTCCCCAGAGTAAAACAATATAAGATATCTGTGGAGGGAGAAGAAGCCTTGGTAAAGATTGTGAGTGATATGATAACCCTGGGAGTGGTGGAAGAGTGTAATGATAGACCTTGCAACTCTCCGGTTCTTCCTGTTCACAAGAAAGGGGATGAGACACTGCCTTATCGGTTTATTATTGATTTAAGAGAGATTAACAAAATCGTGGAGCCACGATTTCCAGTGGTGCCTAGTATTGCCAGTATTCTGACCCTAATACCAAGCACGGCTGAATGGTTTAGTGTAATTGATTTGAAAAATGCGTTTTTTAGTTTGCCCATTGCCCCAGAGTCAAGATAACTGTTTAGTTTTACTTTGAGACAAAGGCAATACCGCTTTACCAGAGCCCCGCAGGGTTACACGGAAAGCCCAGCTATCTTTAGCCAGGTATTAAAAGCCCAGTTAGATGAACTCATGCTACCAACAGGGACGTCCTTAGTTCAGTATGTGGATGATATATTGATCAGTGCAGAGTCACAGGAAGGGTGCCGAGAAGCAACTGTTTTGGTGTTGTCCCATTTGGCTAAGCATGTCCCTGGCAAAGATGCAGTATGTACAACAAAAGGTTGACTACTTGGGCTATGTTTTGTCAAAAGAGGGAAGAGCATTTGCAATTGATCGCATATCATTAGTGCAATCTATACCATATCCCAAGACATATAAAGATTTGTGGAAAGTATTGGGAGTACTGTCATATTGTAGACATTGGATACCTGAGTTTTCGGTAACAGCAAAACCATTATTGACAGCACTCAAAACAGAAAAAGAGGGTAGAGCATTTTGTTGGACAGTGGAAATGGAGCAGGCCTTTTGCACACTGAAAAGTGCCCTATGTAACGCACCAGCTCTGGGAACACCTGATTATGGGAAATTGTTTTATTTATTTGTAGATGAGGTAGATGGGTGGTCTGTGTCGGTGTTGACCCAAGAGCAGGGTGGGAGGCAGAGGCCTTGTGCTTACTTCTCGACAGGGTTAGATGCAATTGCTCGTGGACTATCACCATGTATGAGGGCGGTGGCAGCGGCAGCCATGGCGCTCAAGCAAAGTGCAGGAATAATTTTAGGGAATGATGTCATTGTTAAAGTACCACATGCTGTAGATGTATTATTAAATAGGACTCAGACCCAACACCTCACGGCTGCCAGATTGACACAGTATGAGATGTATCTATTCAGCAGGAACGTCAAGATCGAACGATGCAATGTGTTAAACCCAGCATCTCTTTTACCAGTGCAAGCAAATGGGGATGAAGTAATGCATGATTGTGTGATCAGGACAGATGAAAGTACGAAAGGGAGGATTGATTTACAGGACAGGCCTCTGGAGGATGGAGAGGGTATATTGTTTTGTGATGGGTCTTGCTATAAATTAGATTCAGGGGACACGGTGGCAGGTTACGCAGTGACAACAGGTGAAACTATAGTAGACATGGGAAAGGTACCAGAGAAATCTGCACATGCGGCAGAATTGCATGCAGTAATCAAAGCACTAAGACATAGTGAGGGAAAATGTGTAGCCATATACACTGATTCAGCTTATGCACATGGGGTGGTAACCAATTTTGGGAGGCTCTGGGCCAAAAGGGGATTTCTAACATCGCAAGGTACAAAGGTAAAACATGCAGCATTAATATGTGAACTACTGGATGCTTTGACATTACCCACAAGGGTAGCAGTGGTAAAATGCGCAGCCCACCGGAAAGTACTTGATTATGTATCCCAGGGTAACAATTTAGCAGACATGACAGCAAAATATGCAGCAGAAAATTGTGTAAATAATGAGCTTGGACAATATATGTGTGAAACTGAAGAAGGGGAATTGGGTGTGGGGGAGCAGGTAGTAAGAATCCAGGAAGATGCAACAGAAGAAGAAAGGAAAACCTGGCACTCGGATGAAAATATAAGACAATTGGAGAGTGGGGCATGGGCAAATGTGAACACAAGGAGGTGGATGTTACCAGATGCATACCTCTCTGTTGTAGTAAGCGTGGCACATGGACCAACACATGTAAACTCTAGAACAATGGAAAGTGTGCTAAAAACTGTCTGGGAAAACAAAAGAATTGGTCCCTATTGCAGGCAATGGGCAAATCAGTGCGAGATCTGTTTAATGTACAATGTTGGAAAGGGTGTGCCGGCCCCAGCAGGACACTGTAAACTGCCCACACAACCCTTTGAAGTGGTGTATATGGATTTTATACATTTGGAACCTGTAAACAAGTTTGCTTATTGCCTGGTAATGAAATGTGGTTATTCAGGATGGGTCGAATCCTTTCCCCTCCGAGACAACAGTGCTACCTCAACTGCAAAATGCACATTGAAACATTGGGTACCCCTGTACACGGTCCCTACCTATTTATGGTCCGACAATGGGTCACATTTCACGGGGGAGGTGGTGGAGAAGGTATGCAAAGCACTATGGATTGATCAAAGGTTCCATGCCATATTCCATCCCCAGTCACCAGGAATTATTGAGGGTCCCAATAAGATATTGAAGAACAAATTGGCAAAGGCATGCGCAGAAACAGGTTTGAAGTGGCCCGATGCCTTGCCATTGGCATTGCTGAGCATGAGAACTGCGCCCAAACGCACCCATGGACTATCCCCATTCGAAATAGTAATGGGCCGGCCACCTAGCATTGGTACTCCTGTAAACCCAGAAAGATTGTCTGAACAAACCTGGCTAGCGTTGCAACAATATTGTATTGCATTGACTAACAGGCTTCTTTCTATACATACACAGGTGAAAAATGCGGCCCCAGTACCACCAATTGTGCCAGGCCATGATGTGAAAGCCGGGGACTGGGTTGTAATTAAAGCCTTTGACAGAACTAGCGGCCTGCAGCCGCGCTGGAAAGGACCCTACCAGGTGTTGCTGACAACGCAGACAGCACTGAAAGTTGACGGCAAACCACACTGGTACCATGCAAGTCATGTGAAGAAAGCTGCTGCTATAGAACCATTGCAATCAACCGGGGTACAAACAAGCCTGTTGGAATCATCCCAGACCCCTCTCCCAACGGATGTCCTCAGGTACAACCTGAGATCACGGAAAGTATATGTGCCAGGCAACGAGTAAGGACTGTGAATTGAACTTTGAATGTTAGAGAGACACAAACTCTTTTGTCGGTCAGAGCAGTGCACAGCCTTGCCGAAGACAACGAGCAGTTGCTTGAAGGGCCTCCGGCGTCCCTCCTGGACAAGGCACAACGAGGCGTGGGACAGATCGGTGAAAGGGCCGCTGGTGCGCCCTGTACGTTTAGGGTACAAAGACACTGGAGCTTTAAATAGGGTTGGGAACGTAAGCTGTAAGAGTGAGAGGCTGCTCACTAGGGTAGAACGCTAGGCGCTAGGACCCAGCCAAGCCACAGAACTTAACCTGCAAGTGTCAGCATAAACTCAGGTAAGGTGGCAGAAGCAATGATAAGTGAGATGGAACTGCAGGATTTCGCTCTGTCTGCCCACCCAAGTGGACGGATGAAGGTGAACAAATACGGGTATACAAAGAAGGAAAAGACTGTTTTATGTATAGCAGGTGTTTTGGTGGTGACAGGGCTTGGTGTATTTTTATGGTATCTGGAACACCCTTCAATGTATGAATTTAAGAATATATTTCCTGTGGCGAACTCCCCAAATGATACCAATATTACTTACGTATATAGTAAAGATAGGCATGAGCATGATGGTCATGTAGATGAAGAGTATAGTAGGAATGCATATATACGCTTAATGAATACAACACAGAAGAGGTTGAATTTGTCGAATTGTTGGATATGTTGTCATTTTCCCCGCCATGCAGGAGATGGAATACCTATGTATGCTTTTGCGGTACCAGAAGTTGACAGTTGTATTTTACTTTGGATGAGGGTTCTCTCACTAGACAAGTATATGCCAAATACTTCCAGATGCTTTACAATGAAATGGTCAGACATATCAGCAGGTATAATTCATAAAATGAAACAGGAGGGAGTGACCTACTCTTCAAGAGACCTTGTAGGTCAGGCAAGGGTAGGGAAATGACCTCCACCCCCCTTGATGGTAACCAGAGAGTACTCAAGGAAGAATATTTGTTTCAAGGGAATGAAAGGAGGAACTATTTTGCGATGTAGTATAATATACGATCTTTCTGGGTATAGTAGGGGTATAGGTGAGATTGAAGGGTATGCTTATGTTTGTAATAAAAAGACTGCAGGAACTTTTCGGGAACATGTTATTTTGCAAGGATAATACCTGCTGCTATGACTTATACCCCTAAAGAAATGTATGCTAAACACATGTATAAGAGAGGGACGAGGAAAGGGCTTTACCAATCAGACACTGATCTGGATATATTTATTGACATAGTAAAGGCAATGACCCTCCCTGTAGGAATATTCCTGAACTCCCTAGAGGTACGCAGACTAAGTAGGGCAGTGGAGACCATGATTAGTGAAACAGCTGATATACTCACTAATATTACATATGAGATGAAGGTCATACGGTTAGTTGCATTACAGAATAGGTACGTGTTGGATGTGTTGACAGCAGAAAGGGGCAGAGTTTGCACTATGGTGGGTTCCCAATGTTGCATGTATATTCCCGATGCAAGTGAGGGAGTGTTGTCCGGGATATCCAGGTTACATAAGATAGCCGAGACAATCCACTATGAGGAGGGGGTCGGAGATAGTTGGTGGATGAAGTTACTGAAAGATTTTGGCTGGAAGTTGCTAACCCCAATACTGGTAGTGATAGGCTTAGTCCTGGTTTGCTGTCTATGCATACAATGTTCTCCAATGCTTATTGGAGGTTGTATGGATTGCTGTAGCAGGACAGCCCGCAAGGTACAGGATACCCACTCTCATCAGGAAAAGGAGCATTTGCGGATAATGTGGTTGAAGGAAATGGAGGATTTGAATAAGATTGACATATAATCTTTGCTCAACATGAGCAAAAGGGGCAAATTGTGGATACAAAAATTAGTAAGTCCATGCACATGTTGTAGCAAGATGAATCCTGTAGAGCCCCAGAGTAGAAAAAGAAGATTAGGTGCGATTAGGCAGTGTTGCAAAATTTGTTTTCTTGTTAACAGATGTCAAATTCCAAGAAGGAGGGAAGGGCAGAGGGTGGTAAAGGCCTGGCACGACAGATACAAGATAGTCATGAACAGCAGAAGTGGATTCCCTGAAGAGGGCCCCTGAGATGCCGAGAAGGGCATAATGACTGTGCAGTTTTAGGCTTATCAGCTCACCCCACGAGTGTGTTTACGAGGAACTCTTCTGCACGAAGGAGGGATGGGGGGAAGGAAGATTACGTGACTAACTGCTATGCTTATGTAAACTCCTTCTTTGTGCACGTGCTAGAGATTGGAACCACTATTTGAAAATGTATATAAACCCTGCAGACCTAATTCTTATCAACTCACTTCCCCGTTCTCTCAAGGATGCTGAAGTCATCCCTTCCCCGGAAGACTGACAAGTAAACCTTTGTGACTTGACCAGCCACCTGAGTATTTTTGGAGTGGGGTCCCCTTTGACGGAAGTGGGGTGAGCGAAAGTGTACCCCCATTTACTGGCGACCACGAAGGGACCCAAAGGTGTGGCAGCCCTTCACTGGGTGAGGCCTTCCAGGGCGAGGCTGGAGGGGTAAAAGGTATCGGGGCCCCAATGAATGAAGAAGCACCATTGACTGCACAAACGCGTTACCCTTCCTCCACCAGCCCCACCGGACGACAGGAGAGCAGGCTGCCGCCCTTTGGGTCCAGCAGACTTCGAGGCGAAGACCCCACAGGAGGTGAGTGATTTAGGGATACGGTTGGTAAGGCAGTTAATGAAGGGAGTATCAGTTATATGGTACATATTAGTCTGAGATCTGTTATGTAGATCGTTCATGAAAAGGTTAATTAATGGATGAAATGAATATGTTTAAGTAAGGACCGGCCCGTTAAAAGGAATTAGTAGCATATATGTTGATTGTTTAAGGTTTAAGGATCATGGGAAACTTGACTTCCTGTGGGAGGGGAATAGCGAAGCCATACTATGCCACTCTCGCGGGAACTCTGGCATTTGAAATGCTGATCAAATATGGGTTGAATTCGAATTTGTTCCTAAAACAATGGGTAGAATACACAAAAGGGTTGCTTGAACACAAGTGGATGGAACATGGAACATTTGACTTGGACGCTATAGTGACCGTAGAAATAGAACTGGCAAAACGAAGAGTCCGTCCGGATCAGTTTGAGGATATAAGAGTGTGGCGGGTAGAGGCGATTAGGAGGAAGAATGCACAGAATAAAAATGAGAGAAAGCAGCAGAAGCGGTCTGCAAATCAGAAGGCGAGGGAGTTAGACAATAAGGAAATACAGGAGAAGTGTGAACAAATGGATAGACATATGTTCATAAAGGAAAGTGGAGGTATGTACCCATCCGTACCGGCGCCCCGCTATGAGGACATAGCACGGGAAGCCGAAATAATTACAAATGACTTACTATTCCCGGGGGCCTCGGCCCCGGCTATAATAACTAGAGCCATGGAAGAGGGTGAGTACCCCATGAAGTATGGTGCGGATGTCACTGATGTAGGTTCAACAAGGACCACCAAATAGGTGGGGAACGGCGAAAGGAGCTGAAGACCATAGCAAATGATATATATAAGGAAAGGATAGGAGACGATGTTAAGAACATGCTGGGAAGACTAAGGCCTGTGGAATTTAAACAACTAGCTAGAACTCTAGTTGAAGATTATGAATATAACAGAAGACAATGTGGGGTAACTGAAGATCTCCCCGGGAGTTACAGTGATGCTACAAAGGGAATAGACGTAGCCCGTACTAATAAACAGTTGTGGGAGTACATGGAAGTTATCATGACAGAAATATACCTAAGGGAACGAAGGCAGGATCAACGAGTGAAAGAAAACATAGAGAAACGGGCTGACAGGAAGAAGAGGTTAGAAGAAGCCCAGCCGTTAGGCAGGGATTTGGCATACAGAATAGAGAAATGCACAATTAATGAATCCATCTCTAAAGCGGGGGAAGAAATAATGACCCATAACTGGGCAGAACAATTAGCATGACTCCAGCATCTGTTTAACAACACTCAAGACTTGGTTGAACAGGAAGGGCAAGAGGAAAAATATGATTTGACAGGAACAGAAACTTTCTTAGGAGCTGAGGTAAGTTTGGATGTGGATCTCAACGCTAAGCCCCAGCAAAGCAAAAGAAAGGGGCAGTTCAACAAGGTCTTGAAAGCCTTTGTAGAACTGAAATCTAGAGCTACACAGGAAGAAGGAAATAGGCACGAGAAAAGTTTCTCACTACGAGAATGTCAGCCCACTCCAGGTAACAACCCCAATAATGAGCCAGTAAAGACCTATGTATATGTTCCCTTAACCCGTATGGAACTTATGCAAATAACTAAAAGTATACCTGACCTACGAATAGACCCTGCTGGGTTTTAAAAAGAGATGAGGAAACTATTTAGGCCAGGCCAGTATACAGTAGAAGATGTGGATAATATCATGATGGTGTTGGACCCTGAAGAAATATGGGTACCCTTTAGGCAGAGAAATGATTTAGGAATAATATGGAAAACCATAGAAGACGACGACAATGGCAGGAAACCCCAAGAACCCCTATCTCTCAATGTAAAAGGGCATGGGTTACGGGTATTAAAAGCTCTTGAGGAGATATTAAAACCCCAAGATGTGAACGTGGAGAAATTAGCCATAGTGACGCAAGGACCCGCTGAGGATGTTGCAGCTAATTTCCTGAGATTCGAGGCAGCGTTCAAAGCTCACAGCGGATTGGACTTAGCGACTGAAACAGGGCAGAGATATTTTGCTGGGAGTTTCGTGAAAGGATTACACGCCCCGATTCAGAAAGGTTTGAGGAGCGCTGAGTTTACTTGGCAGTCGAGGTCACCCAAAGATATACTAGAAATGGCGCGATATTACGAGCGTAGTGAACAAGTCAAAACCCAGACAAAGACGCGGGCAGAAAAGGAACTTAAAAATAGGGTATTAATGCAGCAGTTACAGCAGAGCTCCCAAGGGTTTAGGGGTAACCAGCAGAATGGAAATCAACAATGGAAGGCTCGAGGTATGGTCGGAGGGCAGGTAAGTATATATTCACGGCCGGATGGACTGGCCCAAAATGTTTGCGCCTTCTGTAAAAAACCAGGTCACTGGAAAACTCAGTGTCCGGCAAGTGTAGGATGAGGGAGGGGCGTCCCACGAGGAGGACCAGGGCAGACCATGCAACAGCAAGGGATGGCACCAGGACCAAGAGCAAGCGTCTCCCCACCAGGGCCAAATGGGTTTGCTTAGGCAAGTGGCACAGTTTGAACAGTGTGAATGTGAGGACTGCATGCTATTTGGGGAAAGACCAGAGAAGTTTCAAGACCCGTCTAGTGGGCTGTTGTGAAGGGGCCGAGGTGGAGCTGGGGGAGCGGTGTTTGTGCCAGTCAATCAGAGGGGTCCATATGTATCTGTGCGACTGGGACAGCATCCCGTAGTGAAATGTTTGGTTGATACTGGTGCTGCAAACAGCTCGGTCGATATTAAAACCGTCCCCTCAGCGCCACTATCGGGAACAAGTAAAACATCCATTGGGTTTGGCGGGGAACCCATAGTGACCCCAGTAAGTAAGGAGATAGAGGCAGAGGAGGAAGGGGTGAAATGGAGCAATGGGTGGTTGCTGACAGATAAATGTCCAGAAAACTTATTGGGAATTGATGCATTAAAAGCACTGTACGCAACCATCTATTGTTCTTCAAGCGGAGTGCGCATGACCATAAATGACCCAGCTAACCACATTGTAATGGCACTCAGTTAGCCTCTACCAGTGGAATTGCAGGAACTTCCAGAGCATCTATGGGCGGCACATGGTAATGACGTAGGAACACTATTGGTGGACCCGATTGTGATGAAACTCAAAGAGGATGCTAGACTCCCTGGAGTAAAACAATATAAGATATCTGTGGAGGGAGAAGAAGCCTTGGTAAAGATTGTGAGTGATATGATAACCCTTGGAGTGGTGGAAGAGTGTAATGATAGTCCTTGCAGCTCTCCGGTTCTTCCTGTTCACAAGAAAGGGGATGAGACACTGCCTTATCGGTTTATTATTGATTTAAGAGAGATTAACAAAATCGTGGAGCCACGATTTCCAGTGGTGCCTAGTATTGCCAGTATTTTGACCCTAATACCAAGCACGGCTGAATGGTTTAGGGTAATTGATTTGAAAAATGCGTTTTTTAGTTTGCCCATTGCCCCAGAGTCAAGATAACTGTTTAGTTTTACTTTGAGACAAAGGCAATACCGCTTTACAAGAGCCCTGCAGGGTTACACGGAAAGCCCAGCTATCTTTAGCCAGGTATTAAAAGCCCAGTTAGATGAACTCATGCTACCAACAGGGACGTCCTTAGTTCAGTATGTGGATGATATATTGATCAGTGCAGAGTCACAGGAAGGGTGCCGAGAAGCAACTGTTTTGGTGTTGTCCCATTTGGCTAAGCATGTCCCTGGCAAAGATGCAGTATGTACAACAAAAGGTTGACTACTTGGGCTATGTTTTGTCAAAAGAGGGAAGAGCATTTGCAATTGATCGCATATCATTAGTGCAAACTATACCATATCCCAAGACATATAAAGATTTGCGGAAAGTATTGGGAGTACTGTCATATTGTAGACATTGGATACCTGAGTTTTCAGTAACAGCAAAACCATTATTGACAGCACTCAAAACAGAAAAAGAGGGTGGAGCATTTTGTTGGACAGTGGAAATGGAGTAGGCCTTTTGCACACTGAAAAGTTCCCTATGTAACGCACCAGCTCTGGGAACACCTGATTATGGGAAATTGTTTTATTTATTTGTAGATGAGGTAGATGAGTGGTCTGTGTCGGTGTTGACCCAAGAGCAGGGTGGGAGGCAGAGGCCTTGTGCTTACTTCTCGACAGGGTTAGATGCAGTTGCTCGTGGACTACCACCATGTATGAGGGCGGTGGCAGCGGCAGCCCTGGCGCTCAAGCAAAGCGCAGGAATAATTTTAGGGAATGATGTCATTGTTAAAGTACCACATGCTGTAGATGTATTATTAAATAGGACTCACACCCAACACCTCACGGCTGCCAGATTGACACAGTATGAGATGTACGTATTCAGCAGGAACGTTAAGATCGAACGATGCAATGTGTTAAACCCAGCATCTCTTTTACCAGTGCAAGCAAATGGGGATGAAGTAATGCATGATTGTGTGATCAGGACAGAAGAAAGTATGAAAGGGAGTATTGATTTACAGGACAGGCCTCTGGAGGATGGAGAGGGTATATTGTTTTGTGATGGGTCTTGTTATAAATTGGATTCAGGGGACACGGTGGCAGGTTACGCAGTGACAACAGGTGAAACTAAAGTAGACATGGGAAAGGTACCAGAGAAATCTGGACAGGCGGCAGAATTGTATGCGGTAATCAAAGCAGTAAGACATAGTGAGGGAAAATGTGTAGCCATATACACTGATTCAGCTTATGCACATGGGGTGGTAACCAATTTTGGGAGGCTCTGGGCCAAAAGGGGATTTCTAACATCGCAAGGTACAAAGGTAAAACATGCAGCATTAATATGTGAACTCCTGGATGCTTTGACATTACCCACAAGGGTAGCAGTGGTAAAATGCTCAGCCCACCGGAAAGTACTTGATTATGTATCCCAGGGTAACAATTTAGCAGACATGACAGCAAAATTGCAGCAGAAAATTGTGTAAATAATGAGCTTGGACAATATATGTGTGAAACTGAAGGCGGGGAATTGGGTGTGGGTTAGCAGGTAGTTAGAATCCAGTAAGATGCAACAGAAGAAGAAAGGAAAACCTGGCACTCGGATGAAAATATAAGACAACTGGAGAGTGGGGCATGGGCAAATGTGAACACAAGGAGTTGGATGTTACCAGATGCATACCTCTCTGTTGTAGTAAGCGTGGCACATGGATCAACACATGTAAACTCTAGAACAATGGAAAGTGTGCTAAAAACTGTCTGGGAAAACAAAAGAATTGGTCCCTATTGCAGGCAATGGGCAAAGCAGTGTGAGATCTGTTTAATGTACAATGTTGGAAAGGGTGTGTCGGCCCTAGCAGGACACTGTAAACTGCCCACACAACCCTTTGAAGTGGTGTATATGGATTTTATACATTTGGAACCTGTAAACAAGTTTGCTTATTGCCTGGTAAGTAATGAAATGTGGTTATTCAGGATGGGTGGAAGCCTTTCCCCTACGAGACAACAGTGCTACCTCAGCTGCAAAATGCATTTTGAAACATTGGGTACCCCTGTACACGGTCCCTACCTATTTATGGTCCGACAATGGGTCACATTTCACGGGGGAGGTGGTGGAGAAGGTATGCAAAGCACTATGGATTGATCAAAGGTTCCATGCCGTATTCCATCCCCAGTCAGCAGGAGTTATTGAGGGTACCAATAAGATATTGAAGAACAAATTGGCAAAGGCATGCGCAGAAACAGGTTTGAAGTGGCCCGATGCATTGCCATTGGCATTGCTGAGCATGAGAACTGCGCCCAAATGCACCCATGGACTATCCCCATTCGAAATAGTAATGGGCCGGCCACCTAGCATTGGTACTCCTGTAAGCCCAGAAAGATTGTCTGAACAAACCTGGCCAGCGTTGAAAGAAAATTGTATTGCATTGACTAACAGGCTTCTTTCTATACATACGCAGGTGAAAAATGCGGCCCCAGTACCACCAATTGGGCCAGGCCATGATGTGAAACCCGGGGACTGGGCTGTAATTAAAGCCTTTGACAGAACTAGCGGCCTGCAGCCGCGCTGGAAAGGACCCTACCAGGTGTTGCTGACAACGCAGACAGCACTGAAAGTTGACGGCAAACCACACTGGTACCATGCAAGTCATGTGAAGAAAGCTGCTGCTATAGAACCATTGCAATCAACCGGGGTACAAACAAGCCTGTTGGAATCATCCCAGACCCCTCTCCCAACGGATGTCCTCAGGTACAACCTGAGATCACGGAAAGTATATGTGCCAGGCAACGAGTAAGGACTGTGAATTGAACTTTGATTGTTAGAGAGACACAAACTCTTTTGTCGGTCAGAGCAGTGCACAGCCTTGCCGAAGACAACGAGCAGTTGCTTGAAGGGCCTCCGGCGTCCCTCCTGGACAAGGCACAACGAGGCGTGGGACAGATCGGTGAAAGGGCCGCTGGTGCGCCCTGTACGTTTAGGGTACAAAGACACTGGAGCTTTAAATAGGGTTGGGAACGTAAGCTGTAAGAGTGAGAGGCTGCTCACTAGGGTAGAACGCTAGGCGCTAGGACCCAGCCAAGCCACGGAACTTAACCTGCAAGTGTCAGCATAAACTCAGGTAAGGTGGCAGAAGCAATGATAAGTGAGATGGAACTGCAGGATTTCGCTCTGTCTGCCCACCCAAGTGAACGGATGAAGGTGAACAAATACTGGTGTACAACGAAGGAAAAGACTGTTTTATGTATAGCAGGTGTTTTGGTGGTGACAGGGCTTGGTGTATTTTTATGGTATCTGGAACACCCTTCAATGTATGAATTTAAGAATATATTTCCTGTGGCGAACTCCCCAAATGATACCAATATTACTTATGTATATAGTAAAGATAGGCATGAGCATGATGGTCATGTAGATGAAGAGTATAGTAGGAATGCATATATACGCTTAATGAATACAATACAGAAGGCGTTGAATTTGTCGAATTGTTGGATATGTAGTCATTTTCCCCGCCATGCAGGAGATGGAATACCTATGTATGCTTTTGCGGTACCAGAAGTTGACAGTTGTATTTTGCTTTGGATGAGGGTTCTCTCACTAGACAAGTATATGCCAAATACTTCCAGATGCTTTACAATGAAATGGTCAGACATATCAGCAGGTATAGTTCATAAAATGAAACAGGAGGGAGTAACCTACTCTTCAAGAGACCTTGTAGGTCAGGCAAGGGTAGGGAAATGACCTCCACCCCCCTTGATGGTAACCAGAGAGTACTCAAGGAAGAATATTTGTTTCAAGGGAATGAAAGGAGAAACTATTTTGGGATGTAGTATAATATACAATCTTTCTGAGTATAGTAGGGGTATAGGTGAGATTGGAGGGTATGTTTATGTTTGTAATAAAAAGGCTTATCTATGGGTTCGCAGGAACTTTTCGGGAACATGTTATTTTGCAAGGATAATACCTGCTGCTATGATTTATACCCCTAAAGAAATGTATGCTAAACACAGGTATAAGAGAGGGACGAGGAAAGGGCTTGACCAATCAGACACTGATCTGGATATATTTATTGACATAGTAAAGGCAATGACCCTCCCTGTAGGAATATTCCTGAACTCCCAAGAGGTACGCAGACTAAGTAGGGCAGTGAAGACCATTATTAGTGAAACAGCTGATATACTCACTAATATTACATATGAGATGAAGGTCATACGGTTAGTTGCATTACAGAATAGGTACGTGTTGGATGTGTTGACAGCAGAAAGGGGCAGAGTTTGCACTATGGTGGGTTCCCAATGTTGCATGTATATTCCCGATGCAAGTGAGGGAGTGTTGTCCGGGATATCCATGTTACATAAGATAGCCGAGACAATACACTATGAGGAGGGGGTCGGAGATAGTTGGTGGATGAAGTTACTGAAAGATCTTGGCTGGAAGTTGCTAACCCCAATACTGGTAGTGATAGGCTTAGTCCTGGTTTGCTGCCTATGCATACAATGCTCTCCAATGCTTATTGGAGGTTGTATGGATTGCTGTAGCAGGACAACCCGCAAGGTACAGGATACCCCCTCTCATCAGGAAAAGGAGCATTTGCGGATAATGTGGTTGAAGGAAATGGAGGATTTGAATAAGATTGACATATAATCTTGCTCAACGTGAGCAAAAGGGGCAAATTGTGGATACAAAAATTAGTAAGTCCATGCACATGTTGTAGCAAGATGAATCCTGTAGAGCCCCAGAGTAGAAAAGGAAGATTAGGTGCAACTAGGCAGTGTTGCAAAATTTGTTTTCTTGTTAACAGATGTCAAATTCCAAGAAGAAGGGACGGGCAGAGGGTGGTAAAGGCCTGGCACGACAGATACAAGATAGTCATGAACAGCAGAAGTGGATTCCCTAAAGAGGGCCCCTGAGATGCCGAGAAGGGCGTAATGACTGTGCAGTTTTAGGCTTATCAGCTCACCCCACGAGTGTGTTTACGAGGAACTCCTCTGCACGAAGGAGGGATGGGGGAAGGAAGATTACGTGACTAACTGCTATGCTTATGTAAACTCCTTCTTTGTGCACGTGCTAGAGATTGGAACCACTGATATTTGAACATGTATATAAACCCTGCAGACCTAATGCTTATCAACTCATGTCCCCGTTCTCTCAAGGACGCTGAAGTTATCCCTTCCGCGGAAGACTGACAAATAAACCTTTGTGACTTGACCAGCCAGCCGCCTGAGTATTTTTGGAGTGGGGTCCCCTTTGACGGAAGTGGGGTGAGCGAAAGTGTACCCCCATTTACTGGCGACCACGAAGGGACCCAAAGGTGTGGCAGCCCTTCACTGGGTGAGGCCGTCCAGGGCGAGGCTGGAGGGGTAAAAGGTATCGGGGCCCCAATGAATGAAGAAGCACCATTGACTGCACAAACGCGTTACCCTTCCTCCACCAGCCCTACCGGACGACAGGACAGCAGGCTGCCGCCCTTTGGGTCCAGCAGACTTCGAGGCGAAGACCCCACAGGAGGTGAGTGATTTAGGGATACGGTTGGTAAGGCCGTTAATGAAGAGAGTATCAGTTATATGGTACATATTAGTCTGAGATCTGTTATGTAGATCGTTCATGAAAAGGTTAATTAATGGATGAAATGAATATGTTTAAGTAAGGACCGGTCCGTTAAAAGGAATTAGTAGCATATATGTTGATTGTTTAAGGTTTAAGGACCATGGGAAACTTGACTTCCCGTGGGAGGGGAATAGCAAAGCCACACTATGCCCCTCTTGCGGGAACTCCGGCATTTGAAATGCTGATCAAATATGGGTTGAATTCAAATTTGTTCCTAAAACAATGGGTAGAATACACAAAAGGGTTGCTTGAACACAAGTGGATGGAACATGGAACATTTGACTTTTTACGCTATAGTGACCGTAGAAATAGCACTGGCAAAACGAAGAGTCTGTCCGGCTCAGTTTGAGGATATAAGAGTGTGGCGGGTAGAGGCGATTAGGAGGAAGAATGCAGAGAATAAAAATGAGAGAAAGCAGCAGAAGCGGTCTGCAAATCAGAAGGCGAGGGAGTTAGACAATAAGGAAATACAGGAGAAGTGTGAACAAATGGATAGACATATGTTGATAAAGGAAAGTGGAGGTATGTACCCATCCGTACCGGCGCCCCGCTATGAGGACATAACATGGGAAGCCGAAATAATTACAAATGACTTACTATTCCCGGGGGCCTTGGCCCCGGCTATAATAACTAGAGCCGTGGAAGAGGCTGAGTACCCCATGAAGTATGGTGCGGATGTCACTGATGTAGGTTCAACAAGGACCACCAAATAGGTGGGGAACGGCGAAAGGAGCTGAAGACCATAGCAAATGATATATATAAGGAAAGGATAGGAGACGATGTTAAGAACATGCTGGGAAGACTAAGGCATGTGGAATTTAAACAAGTAGCTAGAACTCTAGTTGAAGATTATGATTATAACAGAAGACAATGTGGGGTAACTGAAGATCTCCCCGGGAGTTACAGTGATGCTACAAAGGGAATAGACGTAGCCCGTACTAATAAACAGTTGTGGGAGTACATGGAAGTTATCATGACAGAAATATACCTAAGGGAACGAAGGCAGGATCAACGAGTGAAAGAAAACATAGAGAAACGGGCTGACAGGAAGAAGAGGTTAGAAGAAGCCCAGCCGTTAGGCAGGGATTTGGCAGACAGAATAGAAAAATGCGCAATTAATGAATCCATCACTAAAGCGGGGGAAGAAATAATGACCCATAACTGGGCAGAACAATTAGCATGACTCCAGCATCTGTTTAACGACACTCACGACTTGGTTGAACAGGAAGGGCAAGAGGAAAAATATGATTTGACAGGAACAGAAACTTTCTTAGGAGCTGAGGTAAGTTTGGATGTGGATCTCAACGCTAAGCCCCAGCAAAGCAAAAGAAAGGGGCAGTTCAACAAGGTCTTGAAAGCCTTTGTAAAACTGAAATCTAGAGCTACACAGGAAGAAGGAAATAGGCACGAGAAAAGTTTCTCACTACGAGAATGTCAGCCCACTCCAGGTAACAACCCCAATAATGAGCCAGTAAAGACCTATGTATATGTTCCCTTAACCCGTATGGAACTTATGCAAATAACTAAAAGTATACCTGACCTACGAATAGACCCTGCTGGGTTTTAAAAAGAGATGAGGAAACTATTTAGGCCAGGCCAGTATACAGTAGAAGATGTGGATAATATCATGATGGTGTTGGACCCTGAAGAAATATGGGTACCCTTTAGGCAGAGAAATGATTTAGGAATAATATGGAAAACCATAGAAGACGACGACAATGGCAGGAAACCCCAAGAACCCCTATCTCTCAATGTAAAAGGGCATGGGTTACGGGTATTGAAAGCTCTTGAGGTGATATTAAAACCCCAAGATGTGAACGTGGAGAAATTAGCCATAGTGACGCAAGGACCCGCTGAGGATGTTGCAGCTTATTTCCTGAGATTCGAGGCAGCGTTCAAAGCTCACAGCGGATTGGACTTAGCGACTGAAACAGGGCAGAGATATTTTGCTGGGAGTTTCGTGGAAGGATTACACGCCCCGATTCAGAAAGGTTTGAGGAGCGCTGAGTTTACTTGGCAGTCGAGGTCACCCAAAGATATACTAGAAATGGCGCGATATTACGAGCGTAGTGAACAAGTCAAAACCCAGACAAAGACGCGGGCAGAAAAGGAACTTAAAAATAGGGTATTAATGCAGCAGTTACAGCAGGGCTCCCAAGGGTTTAGGGGTAACCAGCAGAACGGAAATCAACAATGGAACGCTCGAGGTATGGGCGGAGGGCAGGTAAGTATATATTCACGGCCGGATGGACTGGCACAAAATGTTTGCGCCTTCTGTAAAAAACCAGGTCACTGGAAAACCCAGTGTCCGGCAAGTGTAGGATGAGGGAGGGGCGTCCCACGAGGAGGACCCGGGCAGACCATGCAACAGCAAGGGATGGCACCAAGAGCAAGCGTCTCCCCACCAGGGCCAAATGTGTTTGATCAGGGGCTTAGGCAAATGGCACAGTTTGAACAGTGTGAATGTGAGGACTGCATGCTATTTGGGGAAAGACCAGAGAAGTTTCAAGACCCATCTAGTGGGCTGTTGTGAAGGGGCCGAGGTGGAGCTGGGGGAGCGGTGTTTGTGCCAGTCGATCAGAGGGGTCCATATGTATCTGTGCGACTGGGACAGCATCCTGTAGTGAAATGTTTGGTGGATACTGGTGCTGCAAACAGCTCGGTCGATATTAAAACCGTCCCCTCAGCGCCACTATCAGGAACAAGTAAAACATCCATTGGGTTTGGCGGGGAGCCCATAGTGACCCCAGTAAGTAAGGAGATAGAGGCAGAGGTGGAAGGGGTGAAATGGAGCAATGGGTGGTTGCTGACAGATAAATGTCCAGAAAAATTATTGGGAATTGATGCATTAAAAGCACTGTACGCAACCATCTATTGTTCTCCAAGCGGAGTGCGCATGACCATAAATGACCCAGGTAACCACATTGTAATGGCACACAGTCAGCCTCTACCAGTGGAATTGCAGGAACTTCCAGAGCATCTATGGGCGGCACATGGTAATGACGTAGGAACACTATTGGTGGACCCGATTGTGATAAAACTCAAAGAGGATGCTAGACTCCCCAGAGTAAAACAATATAAAATATCTGTGGAGGGAGAAGAAGCCTTGGTAAAGATTGTGAGTGATATGATAACCCTGGGAGTGGTGGAAGAGTGTAATGATAGTCCTTGCAACTCTCCGGTTCTTCCTGTTCACAAGAAAGGGGATGAGACACTGCCTTATCGGTTTATTATTGATTTAAGAGAGATTAACAAAATCGTGGAGCCACGATTTCCAGTGGTGCCTAGTATTGCCAGTATTTTGACCCTAATACCAAGCACGGCTGAATGGTTTAGTGTAATTGATTTGAAAAATGCGTTTTTTAGTTTGCCCATTGCCCCAGAGTCAAGATAACTGTTTAGTTTTACTTTGAGACAAAGCCAATACCGCTTTACAAGAGCCCCGCAGGGTTACACAGAAAGCCCAGCTATCTTTAGCCAGGTATTAAAAGCCCAGTTAGATGAACTCATGCTACCAACAGGGACGTCCTTAGTTCAGTATGCGGATGATATATTGATCAGTGCAGAGTCACAGGAAGGGTGCCGAGAAGCAACTGTTTTGGTGTTGTCCCATTTGGCTAAGCATGTCCCTGGCAAAGATGCAGTATGTACAACAAAAGGTTGACTACTTGGGCTATGTTTTGTCAAAAGATGGAAGAGCATTTGCAATTGATCGCATATCATTAGTGCAATCTATACCATATCCCAAGACATATAAAGATTTGCGGAAAGTATTGGGAGTACTGTCATATTGTAGACATTGGATACCTGAGTTTTCAGTAACAGCAAAACCATTATTGACAGCACTCAAAACAGAAAAAGAGGGTGGAGCATTTTGTTGGACAGTGGAAATGGAGCAGGCCTTTTGCACACTGAAAAGTTCCCTGTGTAACGCACCAGCTCTGGGAACACCTGATTATGGGAAATTGTTTTATTTATTTGTAGATGAGGTAGATGGGTGGTCTGTGTCGGTGTTGACCCAAGAGCAGGGTGGGAGGCAGAGACCTTGTGCTTACTTCTCAACAGGGTTAGATGCAGTTGCTCGTGGACTACCACCATGTATGAGGGCGGTGGCAGCGGCAGCCCTGGCGCTCAAGCAAAGCGCAGGAATAATTTTAGGGAATGATGTCATTGTTAAAGTACCACATGCTGTAGATGTATTATTAAATAGGACTCAGACCCAACACCTCACGGCTGCCAGATTGACACAGTATGAGATGTACCTATTCAGCAGGAACGTTAAGATCGAACGATGCAATGTGTTAAACCCAGCATCTCTTTTACCAGTGCAAGCAAATGGAGATGAAGTAATGCATGATTGTGTGATCAGGACAGAAGAAAGTATGAAAGGGAGGATTGATTTACAGGACAGGCCTCTGGAGGATGGAGAGGGTATATTGTTTTGTGATGGGTCTTGCTATAAATTAGATTCAGGGGACACAGTGGCAGGTTACGCAGTGACAACAGGTGAAACTAAAGTAGACATGGGAAAGGTACCAGAGAAATCTGCACAGGCGGCAGAATTGCATGCGGTAATCAAAGCAGTAAGACATAGTGAGGGAAAATGTGTAGCCATATATACTGATTCAGCTTATGCACATGGGGTGGTAACCAATTTTGGGAGGCTCTGGGTCGAAAGGGGATTTCTAACATCGCAAGGTACAAAGGTAAAACATGCAGCATTAATATGTGAACTCCTGGATGCTTTGACATTACCCACAAGGGTAGCAGTGGTAAAATGCTCAGCCCACCGGAAAGTACTTGATTATGTATCCCATGGTAACAATTTAGCAGACATGACAGCAAAATTGCAGCAGAAAATTGTGTAAATAATGAGCTTGGACAATATATGTGTGAAACTGAAGGAGGGGAATTGGGTGTGGGGGAGCAGGTAGTTAGAATCCAGGAAGATGCAACAGAAGAAGAAAGGAAAACCTGGCACTCGGATGAAAATATAAGACAACTGGAGAGTGGGGCATGGGCAAATGTGAACACAAGGAGTTGGATGTTACCAGATGCATACCTCTCTGTTGTAGTAAGCGTGGCACATGGACCAACACATGTAAACTCTAGAACAATGGAAAGTGTGCTAAAAACTGTCTGGGAAAACAAAAGAATTGGTCCCTATTGCAGGCAATGGGCAAAGCAGTGCGAGATCTGTTTAATGTACAATGTTGGAAAGGGTGTGCCGGCCCTAGCAGGACACTGTAAACTGCCCACACAACCCTTTGAAGTGGTGTATATGGATTTTATACATTTGGAACCTGTAAACAAGTTTGCTTATTGCCTGGTAATGAAATGTGGTTATTCAGGATGGGTGGAAGCCTTTCCCCTACGAGACAACAGTGCTACCTCAGCTGCAAAATGCATTTTGAAACATTGGGTACCCCTGTACACGGCCCCTACCTATTTATGGTCCGACAATGGGTCACATTTCACGGGGGAGGTGGTGGAGAAGGTATGCAAAGCACTATGGATTGATCAAAGGTTCCATGCCGTATTCCATCCCCAGTCAGCAGGAATTATTGAGGGTACCAATAAGATATTGAAGAACAAATTGGCAAAGGCATGCGCAGAAACAGGTTTGAAGTGGCCCGATGCCTTGCCATTGGCATTGCTGAGCATGAGAACTGCGCCCAAATGCACCCATGGACTATCCCCATTCGAAATAGTAATGGGCCGGCCACCTAGCATTGGTACTCCTGTAAACCCAGAAAGATTGTCTGAACAAACCTGGCCAGCGTTGAAACAAAATTGTATTGCATTGACTAACAGGCTTCTTTCTATACATACACAGGTGAAAAATGCGGCCCCAGTACCACCAATTGGGCCAGGCCATGATGTGAAACCCGGGGACTGGGCTGTAATTAAAGCCTTTGACAGAACTAGCGGCCTGCAGCCGCGCTGGAAAGGACCCTACCAGGTGTTGCTGACAACGCAGACAGCACTGAAAGTTGACGGCAAACCACACTGGTACCATACAAGTCATGTGAAGAAAGCTGCTGCTATAGAACCATTGCAATCAACCGGGGTACAAACAAGCCTGTTGGAATCATCCCAGACCCCTCTCCCAACGGATGTCCTCAGGTACAACCTGAGATCACGGAAAGTATATGTGCCAGGCAACGAGTAAGGACTGTGAATTGAACTTTGATTGTTAGAGAGACACAAACTCTTTTGTCGGTCAGAGCAGTGCACAGCCTTGCCGAAGACAACAAGCAGTTGCTTGAAGGGCCTCCGGCGTCCGTCCTGGACAAGGCACAACGAGGCGTGGGACAGATCGGTGAAAGGGCCGCTGGTGCGCCCTGTACGTTTAGGGTACAAAGACACTGGAGCTTTAAATAGGGTTGGGAACGTAAGCTGTAAGAGTGAGAGGCTGCTCACTAGGGTAGAACGCTAGGCGCTAGGACCCAGCCAAGCCACGGAACTTAACCTGCAAGTGTCAGCATAAACTCAGGTAAGGTGGCAGAAGCAATGATAAGTGAGATGGAACTGCAGGATTTCGCTCTGTCTGCCCACCCAAGTGAACGGATGAAGGTGAACAAATACTGGTGTACAACGAAGGAAAAGACTGTTTTATGTATAGCAGGTGTTTTGGTGGTGACAGGGCTTGGTGTATTTTTATGGTATCTGGAACACCCTTCAATGTATGAATTTAAGAATATATTTCCTGTGGCGAACTCCCCAAATGATACCAATATTACTTATGTATATAGTAAAGATAGGCATGAGCATGATGGTCATGTAGATGAAGAGTATAGTAGGAATGCATATATACGCTTAATGAATACAATACAGAAGGCGTTGAATTTGTCGAATTGTTGGATATGTAGTCATTTTCCCCGCCATGCAGGAGATGGAATACCTATGTATGCTTTTGCGGTACCAGAAGTTGACAGTTGTATTTTGCTTTGGATGAGGGTTCTCTCACTAGACAAGTATATGCCAAATACTTCCAGATGCTTTACAATGAAATGGTCAGACATATCAGCAGGTATAGTTCATAAAATGAAACAGGAGGGAGTAACCTACTCTTCAAGAGACCTTGTAGGTCAGGCAAGGGTAGGGAAATGACCTCCACCCCCCTTGATGGTAACCAGAGAGTACTCAAGGAAGAATATTTGTTTCAAGGGAATGAAAGGAGAAACTATTTTGGGATGTAGTATAATATACAATCTTTCTGAGTATAGTAGGGGTATAGGTGAGATTGGAGGGTATGTTTATGTTTGTAATAAAAAGGCTTATCTATGGGTTCGCAGGAACTTTTCGGGAACATGTTATTTTGCAAGGATAATACGTGCTGCTATGATTTATACCCCTAAAGAAATGTATGCTTAACACAGGTATAAGAGAGGGACGAGGAAAGGGCTTGACCAATCAGACACTGATCTGGATATATTTATTGACATAGTAAAGGCAATGACCCTCCCTGTAGGAATATTCCTGAACTCCCAAGAGGTACGCAGACTAAGTAGGGCAGTGAAGACCATTATTAGTGAAACAGCTGATATACTCACTAATATTACATATGAGATGAAGGTCATACGGTTAGTTGCATTACAGAATAGGTACGTGTTGGATGTGTTGACAGCAGAAAGGGGCAGAGTTTGCACTATGGTGGGTTCCCAATGTTGCATGTATATTCCCGATGCAAGTGAGGGAGTGTTGTCCGGGATATCCATGTTACATAAGATAGCCGAGACAATACACTATGAGGAGGGGGTCGGAGATAGTTGGTGGATGAAGTTACTGAAAGATCTTGGCTGGAAGTTGCTAACCCCAATACTGGTAGTGATAGGCTTAGTCCTGGTTTGCTGCCTATGCATACAATGCTCTCCAATGCTTATTGGAGGTTGTATGGATTGCTGTAGCAGGACAACCCGCAAGGTACAGGATACCCCCTCTCATCAGGAAAAGGAGCATTTGCGGATAATGTGGTTGAAGGAAATGGAGGATTTGAATAAGATTGACATATAATCTTGCTCAACGTGAGCAAAAGGGGCAAATTGTGGATACAAAAATTAGTAAGTCCATGCACATGTTGTAGCAAGATGAATCCTGTAGAGCCCCAGAGTAGAAAAGGAAGATTAGGTGCGACTAGGCAGTGTTGCAAAATTTGTTTTCTTGTTAACAGATGTCAAATTCCAAGAAGAAGGGACGGGCAGAGGGTGGTAAAGGCCTGGCACGACAGATACAAGATAGTCATGAACAGCAGAAGTGGATTCCCTAAAGAGGGCCCCTGAGATGCCGAGAAGGGCGTAATGACTGTGCAGTTTTAGGCTTATCAGCTCACCCCACGAGTGTGTTTACGAGGAACTCCTCTGCACGAAGGAGGGATGGGGGAAGGAAGATTACGTGACTAACTGCTATGCTTATGTAAACTCCTTCTTTGTGCACGTGCTAGAGATTGGAACCACTGATATTTGAACATGTATATAAACCCTGCAGACCTAATGCTTATCAACTCACTTCCCCGTTCTCTCAAGGACGCTGAAGTTATCCCTTCCGCGGAAGACTGACAAATAAACCTTTGTGACTTGACCAGCCAGCCGCCTGAGTATTTTTGGAGTGGGGTCCCCTTTGACGGAAGTGGGGTGAGCGAAAGTGTACCCCCATTTACTGGCGACCACGAAGGGACCCAAAGGTGTGGCAGCCCTTCACTGGGTGAGGCCGTCCAGGGCGAGGCTGGAGGGGTAAAAGGTATCGGGGCCCCAATGAATGAAGAAGCACCATTGACTGCACAAACGCGTTACCCTTCCTCCACCAGCCCTACCGGACGACAGGACAGCAGGCTGCCGCCCTTTGGGTCCAGCAGACTTCGAGGCGAAGACCCCACAGGAGGTGAGTGATTTAGGGATACGGTTGGTAAGGCCGTTAATGAAGAGAGTATCAGTTATATGGTACATATTAGTCTGAGATCTGTTATGTAGATCGTTCATGAAAAGGTTAATTAATGGATGAAATGAATATGTTTAAGTAAGGACCGGTCCGTTAAAAGGAATTAGTAGCATATATGTTGATTGTTTAAGGTTTAAGGACCATGGGAAACTTGACTTCCCGTGGGAGGGGAATAGCAAAGCCACACTATGCCCCTCTTGCGGGAACTCCGGCATTTGAAATGCTGATCAAATATGGGTTGAATTCAAATTTGTTCCTAAAACAATGGGTAGAATACACAAAAGGGTTGCTTGAACACAAGTGGATGGAACATGGAACATTTGACTTTTTACGCTATAGTGACCGTAGAAATAGCACTGGCAAAACGAAGAGTCTGTCCGGCTCAGTTTGAGGATATAAGAGTGTGGCGGGTAGAGGCGATTAGGAGGAAGAATGCAGAGAATAAAAATGAGAGAAAGCAGCAGAAGCGGTCTGCAAATCAGAAGGCGAGGGAGTTAGACAATAAGGAAATACAGGAGAAGTGTGAACAAATGGATAGACATATGTTGATAAAGGAAAGTGGAGGTATGTACCCATCCGTACCGGCACCCCGCTATGAGGACTTAACATGGGAAGCCGAAATAATTACAAATGACTTACTATTCCCGGGGGCCTTGGCCACGGCTATAATAACTAGAGCCGTGGAAGAGGCTGAGTACCCCATGAAGTATGGTGCGGATGTCACTGATGTAGGTTCAACAAGGACCACCAAATAGGTGGGGAACGGCGAAAGGAGCTGAAGACCATAGCAAATGATATATATAAGGAAAGGATAGGAGACGATGTTAAGAACATGCTGGGAAGACTAAGGCCTGTGGAATTTAAACAAGTAGCTAGAACTCTAGTTGAAGATTATGATTATAACAGAAGACAATGTGGGGTAACTGAAGATCTCCCCGGGAGTTACAGTGATGCTACAAAGGGAATAGACGTAGCCCGTACTAATAAACAGTTGTGGGAGTACATGGAAGTTATCATGACAGAAATATACCTAAGGGAACGAAGGCAGGATCAACGAGTGAAAGAAAACATAGAGAAACGGGCTGACAGGAAGAAGAGGTTAGAAGAAGCCCAGCCGTTAGGCAGGGATTTGGCAGACAGAATAGAAAAATGCGCAATTAATGAATCCATCACTAAAGCGGGGGAAGAAATAATGACCCATAACTGGGCAGAACAATTAGCATGACTCCAGCATCTGTTTAACGACACTCACGACTTGGTTGAACAGGAAGGGCAAGAGGAAAAATATGATTTGACAGGAACAGAAACTTTCTTAGGAGCTGAGGTAAGTTTGGATGTGGATCTCAACGCTAAGCCCCAGCAAAGCAAAAGAAAGGGGCAGTTCAACAAGGTCTTGAAAGCCTTTGTAGAACTGAAATCTAGAGCTACACAGGAAGAAGGAAATAGGCACGAGAAAAGTTTCTCACTACGAGAATGTCAGCCCACTCCAGGTAACAACCCCAATAATGAGCCAGTAAAGACCTATGTATATGTTCCCTTAACCCGTATGGAACTTATGCAAATAACTAAAAGTATACCTGACCTACGAATAGACCCTGCTGGGTTTTAAAAAGAGATGAGGAAACTATTTAGGCCAGGCCAGTATACAGTAGAAGATGTGGATAATATCATGATGGTGTTGGACCCTGAAGAAATATGGGTACCCTTTAGGCAGAGAAATGATTTAGGAATAATATGGAAAACCATAGAAGACGACGACAATGGCAGGAAACCCCAAGAACCCCTATCTCTCAATGTAAAAGGGCATGGGTTACGGGTATTGAAAGCTCTTGAGGTGATATTAAAACCCCAAGATGTGAACGTGGAGAAATTAGCCATAGTGACGCAAGGACCCGCTGAGGATGTTGCAGCTTATTTCCTGAGATTCGAGGCAGCGTTCAAAGCTCACAGCGGATTGGACTTAGCGACTGAAACAGGGCAGAGATATTTTGCTGGGAGTTTCGTGGAAGGATTACACGCCCCGATTCAGAAAGGTTTGAGGAGCGCTGAGTTTACTTGGCAGTCGAGGTCACCCAAAGATATACTAGAAATGGCGCGATATTACGAGCGTAGTGAACAAGTCAAAACCCAGACAAAGACGCGGGCAGAAAAGGAACTTAAAAATAGGGTATTAATGCAGCAGTTACAGCAGGGCTCCCAAGGGTTTAGGGGTAACCAGCAGAACGGAAATCAACAATGGAACGCTCGAGGTATGGGCGGAGGGCAGGTAAGTATATATTCACGGCCGGATGGACTGGCCCAAAATGTTTGCGCCTTCTGTAAAAAACCAGGTCACTGGAAAACCCAGTGTCCGGCAAGTGTAGGATGAGGGAGGGGCGTCCCACGAGGAGGACCCGGGCAGACCATGCAACAGCAAGGGATGGCACCAAGAGCAAGCGTCTCCCCACCAGGGCCAAATGTGTTTGATCAGGGGCTTAGGCAAATGGCACAGTTTGAACAGTGTGAATGTGAGGACTGCATGCTATTTGGGGAAAGACCAGAGAAGTTTCAAGACCCGTCTAGTGGGCTGTTGTGAAGGGGCCGAGGTGGAGCTGGGGGAGCGGTGTTTGTGCCAGTCGATCAGAGGGGTCCATATGTATCTGTGCGACTGGGACAGCATCCTGTAGTGAAATGTTTGGTGGATACTGGTGCTGCAAACAGCTCGGTCGATATTAAAACCGTCCCCTCAGCGCCACTATCAGGAACAAGTAAAACATCCATTGGGTTTGGCGGGGAGCCCATAGTGACCCCAGTAAGTAAGGAGAATGAGGCAGAGGTGGAAGGGGTGAAATGGAGCAATGGGTGGTTGCTGACAGATAAATGTCCAGAAAAATTATTGGGAATTGATGCATTAAAAGCACTGTACGCAACCATCTATTGTTCTCCAAGCGGAGTGCGCATGACCATAAATGACCCAGGTAACCACATTGTAATGGCACACAGTCAGCCTCTACCAGTGGAATTGCAGGAACTTCCGGAGCATCTATGGGCGGCACATGGTAATGACGTAGGAACACTATTGGTGGACCCGATTGTGATAAAACTCAAAGAGGATGCTAGACTCCCCAGAGTAAAACAATATAAAATATCTGTGGAGGGAGAAGAAGCCTTGGTAAAGATTGTGAGTGATATGATAACCCTGGGAGTGGTGGAAGAGTGTAATGATAGTCCTTGCAACTCTCCGGTTCTTCCTGTTCACAAGAAAGGGGATGAGACACAGCCTTATCGGTTTATTATTGATTTAAGAGAGATTAACAAAATCGTGGAGCCACGATTTCCAGTGGTGCCTAGTATTGCCAGTATTTTGACCCTAATACCAAGCACGGCTGAATGGTTTAGTGTAATTGATTTGAAAAATGCGTTTTTTAGTTTGCCCATTGCCCCAGAGTCAAGATAACTGTTTAGTTTTACTTTGAGACAAAGCCAATACCGCTTTACAAGAGCCCCGCAGGGTTACACAGAAAGCCCAGCTATCTTTAGCCAGGTATTAAAAGCCCAGTTAGATGAACTCATGCTACCAACAGGGACGTCCTTAGTTCAGTATGCGGATGATATATTGATCAGTGCAGAGTCACAGGAAGGGTGCCGAGAAGCAACTGTTTTGGTGTTGTCCCATTTGGCTAAGCATGTCCCTGGCAAAGATGCAGTATGTACAACAAAAGGTTGACTACTTGGGCTATGTTTTGTCAAAAGATGGAAGAGCATTTGCAATTGATCGCATATCATTAGTGCAATCTATACCATATCCCAAGACATATAAAGATTTGCGGAAAGTATTGGGAGTACTGTCATATTGTAGACATTGGATACCTGAGTTTTCAGTAACAGCAAAACCATTATTGACAGCACTCAAAACAGAAAAAGAGGGTGGAGCATTTTGTTGGACAGTGGAAATGGAGCAGGCCTTTTGCACACTGAAAAGTTCCCTGTGTAACGCACCAGCTCTGGGAACACCTGATTATGGGAAATTGTTTTATTTATTTGTAGATGAGGTAGATGGGTGGTCTGTGTCGGTGTTGACCCAAGAGCAGGGTGGGAGGCAGAGACCTTGTGCTTACTTCTCAACAGGGTTAGATGCAGTTGCTCGTGGACTACCACCATGTATGAGGGCGGTGGCAGCGGCAGCCCTGGCGCTCAAGCAAAGCGCAGGAATAATTTTAGGGAATGATGTCATTGTTAAAGTACCACATGCTGTAGATGTATTATTAAATAGGACTCAGACCCAACACCTCACGGCTGCCAGATTGACACAGTATGAGATGTACCTATTCAGCAGGAACGTTAAGATCGAACGATGCAATGTGTTAAACCCAGCATCTCTTTTACCAGTGCAAGCAAATGGAGATGAAGTAATGCATGATTGTGTGATCAGGACAGAAGAAAGTATGAAAGGGAGGATTGATTTACAGGACAGGCCTCTGGAGGATGGAGAGGGTATATTGTTTTGTGATGGGTCTTGCTATAAATTAGATTCAGGGGACACAGTGGCAGGTTACGCAGTGACAACAGGTGAAACTAAAGTAGACATGGGAAAGGTACCAGAGAAATCTGCACAGGCGGCAGAATTGCATGCGGTAATCAAAGCAGTAAGACATAGTGAGGGAAAATGTGTAGCCATATACACTGATTCAGCTTATGCACATGGGGTGGTAACCAATTTTGGGAGGCTCTGGGTCGAAAGGGGATTTCTAACATCGCAAGGTACAAAGGTAAAACATGCAGCATTAATATGTGAACTCCTGGATGCTTTGACATTACCCACAAGGGTAGCAGTGGTAAAATGCTCAGCCCACCGGAAAGTACTTGATTATGTATCCCATGGTAACAATTTAGCAGACATGACAGCAAAATTGCAGCAGAAAATTGTGTAAATAATGAGCTTGGACAATATATGTGTGAAACTGAAGGAGGGGAATTGGGTGTGGGGGAGCAGGTAGTTAGAATCCAGGAAGATGCAACAGAAGAAGAAAGGAAAACCTGGCACTCGGATGAAAATATAAGACAACTGGAGAGTGGGGCATGGGCAAATGTGAACACAAGGAGTTGGATGTTACCAGATGCATACCTCTCTGTTGTAGTAAGCGTGGCACATGGACCAACACATGTAAACTCTAGAACAATGGAAAGTGTGCTAAAAACTGTCTGGGAAAACAAAAGAATTGGTCCCTATTGCAGGCAATGGGCAAAGCAGTGCGAGATCTGTTTAATGTACAATGTTGGAAAGGGTGTGCCGGCCCTAGCAGGACACTGTAAACTGCCCACACAACCCTTTGAAGTGGTGTATATGGATTTTATACATTTGGAATCTGTAAACAAGTTTGCTTATTGCCTGGTAATGAAATGTGGTTATTCAGGATGGGTGGAAGCCTTTCCCCTACGAGACAACAGTGCTACCTCAGCTGCAAAATGCATTTTGAAACATTGGGTACCCCTGTACACGGCCCCTACCTATTTATGGTCCGACAATGGGTCATATTTCACGGGGGAGGTGGTGGAGAAGGTATGCAAAGCACTATGGATTGATCAAAGGTTCCATGCCGTATTCCATCCCCAGTCAGCAGGAATTATTGAGGGTACCAATAAGATATTGAAGAACAAATTGGCAAAGGCATGCGCAGAAACAGGTTTGAAGTGGCCCGATGCCTTGCCATTGGCATTGCTGAGCATGAGAACTGCGCCCAAATGCACCCATGGACTATCCCCATTCGAAATAGTAATGGGCCGGCCACCTAGCATTGGTACTCCTGTAAACCCAGAAAGATTGTCTGAACAAACCTGGCCAGCGTTGAAACAAAATTGTATTGCATTGACTAACAGGCTTCTTTCTATACATACACAGGTGAAAAATGCGGCCCCAGTACCACCAATTGGGCCAGGCCATGATGTGAAACCCGGGGACTGGGCTGTAATTAAAGCCTTTGACAGAACTAGCGGCCTGCAGCCGCGCTGGAAAGGACCCTACCAGGTGTTGCTGACAACGCAGACAGCACTGAAAGTTGACGGCAAACCACACTGGTACCATACAAGTCATGTGAAGAAAGCTGCTGCTATAGAACCATTGCAATCAACCGGGGTACAAACAAGCCTGTTGGAATCATCCCAGACCCCTCTCCCAACGGATGTCCTCAGGTACAACCTGAGATCACGGAAAGTATATGTGCCAGGCAACGAGTAAGGACTGTGAATTGAACTTTGATTGTTAGAGAGACACAAACTCTTTTGTCGGTCAGAGCAGTGCACAGCCTTGCCGAAGACAACGAGCAGTTGCTTGAAGGGCCTCCGGCGTCCCTCCTGGACAAGGCACAATGAGGCGTGGGACAGATCGGTGAAAGGGCCGCTGGTGCGCCCTGTACGTTTAGGGTACAAAGACACTGGAGCTTTAAATAGGGTTGGGAACGTAAGCTGTAAGAGTGAGAGGCTGCTCACTAGGGTAGAACGCTAGGCGCTAGGACCCAGCCAAGCCACGGAACTTAACCTGCAAGTGTCAGCATAAACTCAGGTAAGGTGGCAGAAGCAATGATAAGTGAGATGGAACTGCAGGATTTCGCTCTGTCTGCCCACCCAAGTGGACGGATGAAGGTGAAGAAATACGGGTGTACAACGAAGGAAAAGACTGTTTTATGTATAGGAGGTGTTTTGGTGGTGACAGGGCTTGGTGTATTTTTATGGTATCTGGAACACCCTTCAATGTATGAATTTAAGAATATATTTCCTGTGGCGAAATCCCCAAATGATACCAATATTACTTATGTATATAGTAAAGATAGGCATGAGCATGATGGTCATGTAGATGAAGAGTATAGTAGGAATGCATATATACGCTTAATGAATGCAACACAGAAGGCGTTGAATTTGTCGAATTGTTGGATATGTAGTCATTTTCCCCCCCATGCAGGAGATGGAATACCTATGTATGCTTTTGCGGTACCAGAAGTTGACAGTTGTATTTTGCTTTGGATGAGGGTTCTCTCACTAGACAAGTATATGCCAAATACTTCCAGATGCTTTACAATGAAATGGTCAGACATATCAGCAGGTATAGTTCATAAAATGAAACAGGAGGGAGTAACCTACTCTTCAAGAGACCTTGTAGGTCAGGCAAGGGTAGGGAAATTACCTCCACCCCCCTTGATGGTAACCAGAGAGTACTCAAGGAAGAATATTTGTTTCAAGGGAATGAAAGGAGAAACTATTTTGGGATGTAGTATAATATACGATCTTTCTGGGTATAGTAGGGGTATAGGTGAGATTGGAGGGTATGCTTATGTTTGTAATAAAAAGGCTTATCTATGGGTTTGCAGGAACTTTTCGGGAACATGTTATTTTGCAAGGATAATACGTGCTGCTATGATTTATACCCCTAAAGAAATGTATGCTAAACACAGGTATAAGAGAGGGACAAGGAAAGGGCTTGACCAATCAGACACTGATCTGGATATATTTATTGACATAGTAAAGGCAATGACCCTCCCTGTAGGAATATTCCTGAACTCCTAAGCGGTACGCAGACTAAGTAGGGCAGTGGAGACCATGATTAGTGAAACAGCTGATATACTCACTAATATTACATATGAGATGAAGGTCATACGGTTAGTTGCATTACAGAATAGGTATGTTTTGGATGTGTTGACAGCAGAAAGGGGCAGAGTTTGCACTATGGTGGGTTCCCAATGTTGCATGTACATTCCCGATGCAAGTGAGGGAGTGTTGTCCGGGATATCCATGTTACATAAGATAGCCGAGACAATCCACTATGAGGAGGGGGTCGGAGATAGTTGGTGGATGAAGTTACTGAAAGATCTTGGCTGGAAGTTGCTAACCCCAATACTGGTAGTGATAGGCTTAGTCCTGGTTTGCTGCCTATGCATACAATGCTCTCCAATGCTTATTGGAGGTTGTATGGATTGCTGTAGCAGGACAGCCCGCAAGGTACAGGATACCCCCTCTCATCAGGGAAAGGAGCATTTGCGGATAATGTGGTTGAAGGAAATGGAGGATTTGAATAAGATTGACATATAATCTTGCTCAACATGAGCAAAAGGGGCAAATTGTGGATACAAAAATTAGTAAGTCCATGGACATGTTGTAGCAAGATGAATCCTGTAGAGCCCCAGAGTAGTAAAGGAAGATTAGGTGCGACTAGGCAGTGTTGCAAAATTTGTTTTCTTGTTAAAAGATGTCAAATTCCAAGAAGAAGGGAAGGGCAGAGGGTGGTAAAGGCCTGGCACGACAGATACAAGATAGTCATGAACAGCAGAAGTGGATTCCCTAAAGAGGGCCCCTGAGATGGCGAGAAGGGCGTAATGACTGTGCAGTTTTAGGCTTATCAGCTCACCCCACGAGTGTGTTTACGAGGAACTCTTCTGCACGAAGGAGGGATGGGGGGAAGGAAGATTACGTGACTAACTGCTATGCTTATGTAAACTCCTTCTTTGTGCACGTGCTAGAGATTGGAACCACTGATATTTGAAAATGTATATAAACCCTGCAGACCTAATGCTTATCAACTCACTTCCCCGTTCTCTCAAGGACGCTGAAGTCATCCCTTCTGCGGAAGACTGACAAATAAACCTTTGTGACTTGACCAGCTAGCCGCCTGAGTATTTTTGGAGTGGGGTCCCCTTTGATGGAAGTGGGGTGAGCGAAAGTGTACCCCCATTTACTGGCGACCACGAAGGGACCCAAAGGTGTGGCAGCCCTTCACTGGGTGAGGCCTTCCAGGGCGAGGCTGGAGGGGTAAAAGGTATCGGGGCCCCAATGAATGAAGAAGCACCATTGACTGCACAAACGCGTTACCCTTCCTCCACCAGCCCCACCGGACGACAGGACAGCAGGCTGCCGCCCTTTGGGTCCAGCAGACTTCGAGGCGAAGTCCCCACAGGAGGTGAGTGATTTAGGGATACGGTTGGTAAGGCCGTTAATGAAAGGAGTATCAGTTATATGGTACATATTAGTCTGAGATCTGTTATGTAGATCGTTCATGAAAAGGGTAATTAATGGATTAAATGAATATGTTTAAGTAAGGACCGGTCCGTTAAAAGGAATTAGTAGCATGTATGTTGATTGTTTAAGGTTTAAGGATCATGGGAAACTTGACTTCCCGTGGGAGGGGAATAGCGAAGCCACACTATGCCCCTCTCGCGGGAACTCCGGCATTTGAAATGCTGATCAAATATGGGTTGAATTCGAATTTGTTCCTAAAACAATGGGTAGAATACACAAAAGGGTTGCTTGAACACAAGTGGATGGAACATGGAACATTTGACTTGGACGCTATAGTGACCGTAGAAATAGAACTGGCAAAACGAAGAGTCCGTCCGGCTCAGTTTGAGGCTATAAGAGTGTGGCGGGTAGAGGCGATTAGGAGGAAGAATGCACAGAATAAAAATGAGAGAAAGCAGCAGAAGCGGTCTGCAAATCAGAAGGCGAGGGAATTAGACAATAAGGAAATACAGGAGAAGTGTGAACAAATGGATAGACATATGTTGATAAAGGAAAGTGGAGGTATGTACCCATCCATACCGGCGCCCCGCTATGAGGACATAGCACGGGAATCCGAAATAATTACAAATGACTTATTATTCCCGGGTGCCTCGGCCCCTGATATAATAACTAGAGCCATGGAAGAGGGTGAGTACCCCATGAAGTATGGTGCGGATGTCACTGATGTAGGTTTAACAAGGACTACCAAATAGGTGGGGAACGGTGAAAAGAGCTGAAGACCATAGCAAATGATATATATAAGGAAAGGATATGAGACGATGTTAAGAACATGCTGGGAAGACTAAGGCCTGTGGAATTTAAACAACTAGCTAGAACTCTAGTTGAAGATTATGATTATAACAGAAGACAATGTGGGGTAACTGAAGATCTCCCCGGGAGTTACAGTGATGCTACAAAGGGAATAGACATAGCCCGTACTAATAAACAGTTGTGGGAGTACATGGAAGTTATCATGACAGAAATATACCTAAGGGAACGAAGGCAGGATCAACGAGTGAAAGAAAACATAGAGAAACGGGCTGACAGGAAGAAGAGGTTAGAAGAAGCCCAGCCGTTAGGCAGGGATTTGGCAGACAGAATAGAGAAATGCGCAATTAATGAATCCATCTCTAAAGCGGGGGAAGAAATAATGACCCATAACTGGGCAGAACAATTAGCATGACTCCAGCATCTGTTTAACGACGCTCAAGACTTGGTTGAACAGGAAGGGCAAGAGGAAAAATATGATTTGACAGGAACAGAAACTTTCTTAGGAGCTGAGGTAAGTTTGGATGTGGATCTCAACGCTAAGCCCCAGCAAAGCAAAAGAAAGGGGCAGTTAAACAAGGTCTTGAAAGCCTTTGTAGAACTGAAATCTAGAGCTACACAGGAAGAAGGAAATAGGCACGAGAAAAGTTTCTCACTACGAGAATGTCAGCCCACTCCAGGTAACAACCCCAATAATGAGCCAGTAAAGACCTACGTATATGTTCCCTTAACCCGTATGGAACTTATGCAAATAACTAAAAGTATACCTGGCCTACGAATAGACCCTGCTGGGTTTTAAAAAGAGATGAGGAAACTATTTAGGCCAGGCCAGTATACAGTAGAAGATGTGGATAATATCATGATGGTGTTGGACCCTGAAGAAATATGGGTACCCTTTAGGCAGAGAAATGATTTAGGAATAATATGGAAAACCATAGAAGACGACGACAATGGCAGGAAACCCCAAGAACCCCTATCTCTCAATGTAAAAGGGCATGGGTTACGGGTATTAAAAGCTCTTGAGGAGATATTAAAACCCCAAGATGTGAACGTGGAGAAATTAGCCATAGTGACGCAAGGACCCGCTGAGGATGTTGCAGCTAATTTCCTGAGATTCGAGGCAGCGTTCAAAGCTCACAGCGGATTGGACTTAGCGACTGAAACAGGGCAGAGATATTTTGCTGGGAGTTTCGTGGAAGGATTACCCGCCCCGATTTAGAAAGGTTTGAGGAGCGCTGAGTTTACTTGGCAGTCGAGGTCACCCAAAGATATACTAGAAATGGCGCGATATTACGAGCGTAGTGAACAAGTCAAAACCCAGACAAAGACGCGGGCAGAAAAGGAACTTAAAAATAGGGTATTAATGCAGCAGTTACAGCAGAGCTCCCAAGGGTTTAGGGGTAACCAGCAGAATGGAAATCAACAATGGAACGCTCGAGGTATGGGCGGAGGGCAGGTAAGTATATATTCACGGCCGGATGGACTGGCCCAAAATGTTTGCGCCTTCTGTAAAAAACCAGGTCACTGGAAAACTCAGTGTCCGGCAAGTGTAGGATGAGGGAGGGGCGTCCCACGAGGAGGACCAGGGCAGACCATGCAACAGCAAGGGATGGCACCAGGACCAAGAGCAAGCGTCTCCCCACCAGGGCCAAATGTGTTTGATCAGGGGCTTAGGCAAATGGCACAGTTTGAACAGTGTGAATGTGAGGACTGCATGCTATTTGGGGAAAGACCAGAGAAGTTTCAAGACCCGTCTAGTGGGCTGTTGTGAAGGGGCCGAGGTGGAGCTGGGGGAGCGGTGTTTGTGCCAGTCAATCAGAGGGGTCCATATGTATCTGTGCGACTGGGACAGCATCCTGTAGTGAAATGTTTGGTTGATACTGGTGCTGCAAACAGCTCGGTCGATGTTAAAACCGTCCCCTCAGCGCCACTATCGGGAACAAGTAAAACATCCATTGGGTTTGGCGGGGAACCCATAGTGACCCCAGTAAGTAAGGAGATAGAGGCAGAGGTGGAAGGGGTGAAATGGAGCAATGGGTGGTTGCTGACAGATAAATGTCCAGAAAACTTATTGGGAATTGATGCATTAAAAGCACTGTACGCAACCATCTATTGTTCTCCAAGCGGAGTGCGCATGACCATAAATAACCCAGCTAACCACATTGTAATGGCACTCAGTCAGCCTCTACCAGTGGAATTGCAGGAACTTCCAGAGCATCTATGGGCGGCACATGGTAATGACGTAGGAACACTATTGGTGGACCCGATTGTGATAAAACTCAAAGAGGATGCTATACTCCCCAGAGTAAAACAATATAAGATATCTGTGGAGGGAGAAGAAGCCTTGGTAAAGATTGTGAGTGATATGATAACCCTGGGAGTGGTGGAAGAGTGTAATGATAGTCCTTGCAACTCTCCGGTTCTTCCTGTTCACAAGAAAGGGGATGAGACACTGCCTTATCGGTTTATTATTGATTTAAGAGAGATTAACAAAATCGTGGAGCCACGATTTCCAGTGGTGCCTAGTATTGCCAGTATTTTGACCCTAATACCAAGCACGGCTGAATGGTTTAGTGTAATTGATTTGAAAAATGTGTTTTTTAGTTTGCCCATTACCCCAGAGTCAAGATAACTGTTTAGTTTTACTTTGAGACAAAGGCAATACCGCTTTACAAGAGCCCCGCAGGGTTACACGGAAAGCCCAGCTATCTTTATCCAGGTATTAAAAGCCCAGTTAGATGAACTCATGCTACCAACAGGGACGTCCTTAGTTCAGTATGTGGATGATATATTGATCAGTGCAGAGTCGCAGGAAGGGTGCCGAGAAGCAACTGTTTTGGTGTTGTCCCATTTGGCTAAGCATGTCCCTGGCAAAGATGCAGTCTGTACAACAGAAGGTTGACTACTTGGGCTATGCTTTGTCAAAAGAGGGAAGAGCATTGTCAATTGATCGCATATCATTAGTGCAATCTTTACCATATCCCAAGACATATAAAGATTTGCGGAAAGTATTGGGAGTACTGTCATATTGTAGACATTGGATACCTGAGTTTTCAGTAACAGCAAAACCATTATTGACAGCACTCAAAACAGAAAAAGAGGGTGGAGCATTTTGTTGGACAGTGGAAATGGAGCAGGCCTTTTGCACAGTGAAAAGTGCCCTATTTAACGCACCAGCTCTGGGAACACCTGATTATGGGAAATTATTTTATTTATTTGTAGATGAGGTAGATGGGTGGTCTGTGTCGGTGTTGACCCAAGAGCAGGGTGGGAGGCAGAGGCCTTGTGTTTACTTCTCGACAGGGTTAGATGCAGTTGTTCGTGGACTACCACCATGTATGAGGGCGGTGGCAGCGGCAGCCCTGGCGCTCAAGCAAAGCGCAGGAATAATTTTAGGGAATGATGTCATTGTTAAAGTACCACATGCTGTAGATGTATTATTAAATAGGACTCAGACCCAACACATCACGGCTTCCAGATTGACACAGTATGAGATGTACCTATTCAGCAGGAACGTCAAGATCGAAATGGGGATGAACTAATGCATGATTGTGTGATCAGGACAGAAGAAAGTACGAAAGGAAGGGTTGATTTACAGGACAGGCCTCTGGAGGATGGAGAGGGTATATTGTTTTGTGATGGGTCTTGCTATAAATTAGATTCAGGGGACACGGTGGCAGGTTACGCAGTGACAACAGGTGAAACTATAGTAGACATGGGAAAGGTACGCGAGAAATATGCACAGGCGGCAGAATTGCATGCGGTAAACAAAGCACTAAGACATAGTGAGGGAAAATGTGTAGCCATATACACTGATTCAGCTTATGCACATGGGGTGGTAACCAATTTTGGGAGGCTCTGGGCCGATAGGGGATTTCTAACATCGCAAGGTACAAAGGTAAAACATGCAGCATTAATATGTGAACTCCTGGATGCTTTGACATTACCCACAAGTGTAGCAGTGGTAAAATGCGCAGCCCACCGGAAAGTACTTGATTATGTATCCCAGGGTAACAATTTAGCAGACATGACAGCAAAATATGCAGCAGAAAATTGTGTAAATAATGAGCATGGACAATATATGTGTGAAACTGAAGGAGGGGAATTGGGTGTGGGGGAGCAGGTAGTAAGAATCCAGGAAGATGCAACAGAAGAAGAAAGGAAAACCTGGCACTCGGATGAAAATGTAAGACAACTGGAGAGTGGGGCATGGGCAAATGTGAACACAAAGAGGTGGATGTTACCAGATGCATACCTCTCTGTTGTAGTAAGCGTGGCACATGGACCAACACATGTAAACTCTAGAACAATGGAAAGTGTGCTAAAAACTGTCTGGGAAAACAAAAGAATTGGTCCCTATTGCAGGCAATGGGCAAAGCAGTGCGAGATCTGTTTAATGTACAATGTTGGAAAGGGTGTGCCGGCCCCAGGACACTGTAAGCTGCCCACACAACCCTTTGAAGTGGTGTATATGGATTTTATACATTTGGAACCTGTAAACACGTTTGCCTATTGCCTGGTAATGAAATGTGGTTATTCAGGATGGGTGGAAGCCTTTCCCCTCTGAGACAACAGTGCTACCTCAACTGCAAAATGCACATTGAAACATTGGGTACCCCTGTACACAGTCGCTACCTATTTATGGTCCGACAATGGGTCACATTTCACGGGGGAGGTGGTGGAGAAGGTATGCAAAGCACTATGGATTGATCAAAGGTTCCATGCCGTATTCCATCCCCAGTCAGCAGGAATTATTGAGGGTACCAATAAGATATTGAAGAACAAATTGGCAAAGGCATGCGCAGAAACAGGTTTGAAGTGGCCCGATGCCTTGCCATTGGCATTGCTGAGCATGAGAACTGCGCCCAAACGCACCCATGGACTATCCCCATTCGAAATAGTAATGGGCCGGCCACCTAGCATTGGTACTCCTGTAAACCCAGAAAGATTGTCTGAACAAACCTGGCCAGCGTTGCAACAATATTGTATTGCATTGACTAACAGGCTTCTTTCTATACATACGCAGGTGAAAAATGCGGCCCCAGTACCACCAATTGGGCCAGGCCATGATGTGAAACCCGGGGACTGGGTTGTAATTAAAGCCTTTGACAGAACTAGCGGCCTGCAGCCGCACTGGAAAGGACCCTACCAGGTGTTGCTGACAACACAGACAGCACTGAAAGTTGACGGCAAACCACACTGGTACCATGCAAGTCATGTGAAGAAAGCTGCAGCTATAGAACCATTGCAATCAACCGGGGTACAAATAAGCCTGTTGGAATCATCCCAGACCCCTCTCCCAACGGATGTCCTCAGGTACAACCTGAGATCACGGAAAGTATATGTGCCAGGCAACGAGTAAGGACTGTGAATTGAACTTTGATTGTTAGAGAGACACAAAGTCTTTTGTCGGTGAGAGCAGTGCACAGCCTTGCCGAAGACAACGAGCAGTTGCTTGAAGGGCCTCCGGCGTCCCTCCTGGACAAGGCACAATGAGGCGTGGGACAGATCGGTGAAAGGGCCGCTGGTGCGCCCTGTACGTTTAGGGTACAAAGACACTGGAGCTTTAAATAGGGTTGGGAACGTAAGCTGTAAGAGTGAGAGGCTGCTCACTAGGGTAGAACGCTAGGCGCTAGGACCCAGCCAAGCCACGGAACTTAACCTGCAAGTGTCAGCATAAACTCAGGTAAGGTGGCAGAAGCAATGATAAGTGAGATGGAACTGCAGGATTTCGCTCTGTCTGCCCACCCAAGTGGACGGATGAAGGTGAACAAATACCGGTGTACAACGAAGGAAAAGACTGTTTTATGTATAGCAGGTGTTTTGGTGGTGACAGGGCTTGGTGTATTTTTATGGTATCTGGAACACCCTTCAATGTATGAATTTAAGAATATATTTCCTGTGGCGAACTCCCCAAATGATACCAATATTACTTATGTATATAGTAAAGATAGGCATGAGCATGATGGTCATGTAGATGAAGAGTATAGTAGGAATGCATATATATGCTTAATGAATACAACACAGAAGTCGTTGAATTTGTCGAATTGTTGGATATTTAGTCATTTTCCCGGCCATGCAGGAGATGGAATACCTATGTATGCTTTTGCGGTACCAGAAGTTGACAGTTGTATTTTGCTTTGGATGAGGGTTCTCTCACTAGACAAGTATATGCCAAATACTTCCATATGCTTTACAATGAAATGGTCAGACATATCAGCAGGTATAGTTCATAAAATGAAACAGGAGGAAGTAACCTACTCTTCAAGAGACCTTGTAGGTCAGGCAAGGGTAGGGAAATTACCTCCACCTCCCTTGATGGTAACCAGAGAGTACTCAAGGAAGAATATTTGTTTCAAGGGAATGAAAGGAGAAACTATTTTGGGATGTAGTATAATATATGATCTTTCTGGGTATAGTAGGGGTATAGGTGAGATTGGAGGGTATGCTTATGTTTGTAATAAAAAGGCTTATCTATGTCTTTGCAGGAACTTTTCGGGAACATGTTATTTTGCAAGGATAATACCTGCTGATATGACTTATACCCCTAAAGAAATGTATGCTAAACACAGGTATAAGAGAGGGACGAGGAAAGGGCTTGACCAATCAGACACTGATCTGGATATATTTATTGACATAGTAAAGGCAATGACCCTCCCTGTAGGAATATTCCTGAACTCCCAAGAGGTACGCAGACTAAGTAGGGCAGTGGAGACCATGATTAGTGAAACAGCTGATATACTCACTAATATTACATATGAGATGAAGGCCATACGGTTAGTTGCATTACAGAATAGGTACGTGTTGGATGTTTTGACAGCAGAAAGGGGCAGAGTTTGCACTATGGTGGGTTCCTAATGTTGCATGTATATTCCCCATGCAAGTGAGGGAGTGTTGTCCGGGATATCCAGGTTACATAAGATAGCCGAGACAATCCACTATGAGGAGGGGGTCGGAGATAGTTGGTGGATGAAGTTACTGAAAGATTTTGGCTGGAAGTTGCTAACCCCAATACTGGTAGTGATAGGCTTAGTCCTGGTTTGCTGCCTATGCATACAATGTTCTCCAATGCTTATTGGAGGTTGTATGGATTGCTGTAGCAGGACAGCCCGCAAGGTACAGGACACCCCCTCTCATCAGGAAAAGGAGCATTTGCGGATAATGTGGTTGAAGGAAATGGAGGATTTGAATAAGATTGACATCTAATCTTGCTCAACATGAGCAAAAGGGGCAAATTGTGGATACAAAAATTAGTAAGTCCATGCACATGTTGTAGCAAGATGAATCCTGTAGAGCCCCAGAGTAGAAAAGGAAGATTAGGTGCGACTAGGCAGTGTTGCAAAATTTGTTTTCTTGTTAACTGATGTCAATTTCCAAGAAGAAGGGAAGGGCAGAGGGTGGTAAAGGCCTGGCATGACAGATACAAGATAGTCATGAACAGCAGAAGTGGATTCCCTAAAGAGGGCCCCTGAGATGCCAAGAAGGGCGTAATGACTGTGCAGTTTTAGGCTTATCAGCTCACCCCAGGAGTGTGTTTACGAGGAACTCTTCTGCACGAAGGAGGGATGGGGGGAAGGAAGATTACGTGACTAACTGCTATGCTTATGTAAACTCCTTCTTTGTGCACGTGCTAGAGATTGGAACCACTGATATTTGAAAATGTATATAAACCCTGCAGACCTAATGCTTATCAACTCACTTCCCCGTTCTCTCAAGGACGCTGAAGTCATCCCTTCTGCGGAAGACTGACAAATAAACCTTTGTGACTTGACCAGCCGCCTGAGTATTTTTGGAGTGGGGTCCCCTTTGACGGAAGTAGGGTGAGCGAAAGTGTACCCCCATTTACTGGCGACCACGAAGGGACCCAAAGGTGTGGCAGCCCTTCACTGGGTGAGGCCTTCCAGGGCGAGGCTGGAGGGGTAAAAGGTATCAGGGCCCCAATGAATGAAGAAGCACCATTGACTACACAAACGCGTTACCCTTCCTCCACCAGCCCCACCGGACGACAGGACAGCAGGCTGCCGCCCTTTGGGTCCAGCAGACTTCGAGGCGAAGACCCCATAGGAGGTGAGTGATTTAGGGATACGGTTGGTAAGGCCGTTAATGAAGGGAGTATCAGTTATATGGTACATATTAGTCTGAGATCTGTTATGTAGATCGTTCATTAAAAGGTTTAATTAATGGATGAAATGAATATGTTTAAGTAAGGACCGGTCCGTTAAAAGGAATTAGTAGCATATATGTTGATTGTTTAAGGTTTAAGGATCATGGGAAACTTGACTTCCCGTGGCAGGGGAATAGCGAAGCCACACTATGACCCTCTCGCGGGAACTCCGGCATTTGAAATGCTGATCAAATATGGGTTGAATTCAAATTTGTTCCTAAAACAATGGGTAGAATACACAAAAGGGTTGCTTGAACACAAGTGGATGGAACATGGAACATTTGACTTGGACGCTATAGTGACCGTAGAAATAGAACTGGCAAAACAAAGAGTCTGTCCGGCTCAGTTTGAGGATATAAGAGTGTGGCGGGTAGAGGAGATTAGGAGGAAGAATGCACAGAATAAAAATGAGAGAAAGCAGCAGAAGCGGCCTGCAAATCAGAAGGCGAGGGAGTTAGACAATAAGGAAATACAGGAGAAGTGTGAACAAATGGATAGACATATGTTGATAAAGGAAATTGGAGGTATGTACCCATCCGTACCGGCGCCCCGCTATGAGGACATAGCACGGGAAGCCGAAATAATTACAAATGACTTACTATTCCCGGGGGCCTCGGCCCCGGCTATAATAACTAGAGCCGTGGAAGAGGGTGAGTACCCCATGAAGTATGGTGCGGATGTCACTGATGTAGGTTCAACAAGGACCACCAAATAGGTGGGGAACGGCGAAAGGAGCTGAAGACCATAGCAAATGATATATATAAGGAAAGGATAGGAGACGATGTTAAGAACATGCTGGGAAGACTAAGGCCTGTGGAATTTAAACAAGTAGCTAGAACTCTAGTTGAAGATTATGATTATAACAGAAGACAATGTGGGGTAACTGAAGATCTCCCCGGGAGTTACAGTGATGCTACAAAGGGAATAGACATAGCCCATACTAATAAACAGTTGTGGGAGTATATGGAAGTTATCATGACAGAAATATACCTAAGGGAACGAAGGCAGGATCAACGAGTGAAAGAAAACATAGAGAAACGGGCTCACAGGAAGAAGTGGTTAGAAGAAGCCCAGCCGTTAGGCAGGGATTTGGCAGACAGAATAGAGAAATGCACAATTAATGAATCCATCACTAAAGCGGGGGAAGAAATAATGACCCATAACTGGGCAGAACAATTAGCATGACTCCAGCATCTGTTTAACGACACTCAAGACTTGGTTGAACAGGAAGGGCAAGAGGAAAAATATGATTTGACAGGAACAGAAACTTTCTTAGGAGCTGAGGTAAGTTTGGATGTGGATCTAAACGCTAAGCCCCAGCAAAGCAAAATAAAGGGGCAGTTCAACAATGTCTTGAAAGCCTTTGTAGAACTGAAATCTAGAGCTACACAGGAAGAAGGAAATAGGCACGAGAAAAGTTTCTCATTACGAGAATGTCAGCCCACTACAGGTAATAACCCCAATAATGAGCCAGTAAAGACCTTTGTATATGTTCCCTTAACCCGTATGGAACTTATGCAAATAACTAAAAGTATACCTGACCTACGAATAGACCCTGCTGGGTTTTAAAAAGAGATGAGGAAACTATTTAGGCCAGGCCAGTATACATTAGAAGATGTGGATAATATCATGATGGTGTTGGACCCTGAAGAAATATGGGTACCCTTTCGGCAGAGAAATGATTTAGGAATAATATGGAAAACCATAGAAGACGACGACAATGGCAGGAAACCCCAAGAACCCCTATCTCTCAATGTAAAAGGGCATGGGTTACGGGTATTAAAAGCTCTTGAGGAGATATTAAAACCCCAAGATGTGAACGTGGAGAAATTAGCTATAGTGACGCAAGGACCCGCTGAGGATGTTGCAGCTTATTTCCTGAGATTCGAGGCAGCGTTCAAAGCTCACAGCGGATTGGACTTAGCGACTGAACAGGGCAGAGATATTTTGCTGGGAGTTTCGTGGAAGGATTACACGCCCCGATTCAGAAAGGTTTGAGGAGCGCTGAGTTTACTTGGCAGTCGAGGTCACCCAAAGATATACTAGAAATGGCGCGATATTACGAGCGTAGTGAACAAGTCAAAACCCAGACAAAGACGCGGGCAGAAAAGGAACTTAAAAATAGGGTATTAATGCAGCAGTTACAGCAGGGCTCCCAAGGGTTTAGGGGTAACCAGCAGAACGGAAATCAACAATGGAACGCTCGAGGTATGGGCGGAGGGCAGGTAAGTATATATTCACGGCCGGATGGACTGGCCCAAAATGTTTGCGCCTTCTGTAAAAAACCAGGTCACTGGAAAAACCAGTGTCCGGCAAGTGTAGGATGAGGGAGGGGCGTCCCACGAGGAGGACCAGGGCAGACCATGCAACAGCAAGGGATGGAACCAGGATTAAAAAGAGCAAGCTTCTCCCCATCAGGGCCAAATGTGTTTGATCAGGGGCTTAGGAAAATGGCACAGTTTGAACAGTGTGAATGTGAGGACTGCATGCTATTTGGGGAAAGACCAGAGAAGTTTCAAGACCCGTCTAGTGGGCTGTTGTGAAGGGGCCGAGGTGCAGCTGGGGGAGCGGTGTTTGTGCCAGTTGATCAGAGGGGTCCATATGTATCTGTGCGACTGGGACAGCATCCTGTAGTGAAATGTTTGGTGGATACTGGTGCTGCAAACAGCTCGGTAGATATTAAAACCGTCCCCTCAGCGCCACTATCGGGAACAAGTAAAACATCCATTGGGTTTGGCGGGGAACCCATAGTGAACCCAGTAAGTAAGGAGATAGAGGCAGAGGTGGAAGGGGTGAAATGGAGCAATGGGTGGTTGCTGACAGATAAATGTCCAGAAAACATATTGGCAATTGATGCATTAAAAGCACTGTACGCAACCATCTATTGTTCTCCAAGCGGAGTGCGCATGACCATAAATGACCCAGGTAACCACATTGTAATGGCACTCAGTCAGCCTCTACCAGTGGAATTGCAGGAACTTCCAGAGCATCTATGGGCGGCACATGGTAATGACGTAGGAACACTATTGGTGGACCTGATTGTGATAAAACACAAAGAGGATGCTAGACTCCCCATAGTAAAACAATATAAGATATATGTGGAGGGAGAAGAAGCCTTGGTAAAGATTGTGAGTGATATGATAACCCTGGGAGTGGTGGAAGAGTGTAATGATAGTCCTTGCAACTCTCCGGTTCTTCCTGTTCACAAGAAAGGGGATGAGACTCTGCCTTATCGGTTTATTATTGATTTAAGAGAGATTAACAAAATCGTGGAGCCACGATTTCCAATGGTGCCTAGTATTGCCAGTATTTTGACCCTAATACCAAGCACGGCTGAATGGTTTAGTGTAATTGATTTGAAAAATGCATTTTTTAGTTTGCCCATTGCCCCAGAGTCAAGATAACTGTTTAGTTTTACTTTGAGACAAAGGCAATACCGCTTTACAAGAGCCCTGTAGGGTTACACGGAAAGCCCAGCTATCTTTAGCCAGGTATTAAAAGCCCAGTTAGATGAACTCATGCTACCAACAGGGACGTCCTTAGTTCAGTATGTGGATGATATATTGATCAGTGCAGAGTCACAGGAAGGGTGCCGAGAAGCAACTGTTTTGGTGTTGTCCCATTTGGCTAAGCATGTCCTTGGCAAAGATGCAGTATGTACAACAAAAGGTTGACTATTTGGGCTATGTTTTGTCAAAAGAGGGAAGAGCATTTGCAATTGATCGCATATCATTAGTGCAATCTATACCATATCCAAAGACATATAAAGATTTGCGGAAGGTATTGGGAGTACTGTCATATTGTAGACATTGGATACCTGAGTTTTCAGTAACAGCAAAACCATTATTGACAGCACTCAAAACAGAAAAAGAGGGTGGAGCATTTTATTGGACAGTGGAAATGGAGCAGGCCTTTTGCACACTGAAAAGTGCCCTATGTATTGCACCAGCTCTGGGAACACCTGATTATGGGAAATTGTTTTATTTATTTGTAGATGAGGTATATGGGTGATCTGTGTCGGTGTTGACCCAAGAGCAGGGTGGGAGGCAGAGGCCTTGTGCTTACTTCTCGACAGGGTTAAATGCAGTTGCTCGTGGACTACCACCATGTATGAGGGCGGTGGCAGCGGCAGCCCTGGCGCTCAAGCAAAGCGCAGGAATAATTTTAAGGAATTATGTCATTGTTAAATTACCACATGCTGTAGATGTATTATTAAATAGGACTCAGACCAAACACCTCACGGCTGCCAGATTGACACAGTATGAGATGTACCTATTCAGCAGGAACGTCAAGATCGAATGATGCAATGTGTTAAACCCAGCATCTCTTTTACCAGTGCAAGCAAATGGGGATGAAGTAATGCATGATTGTGTGATCAGGACAGAAGAAAGTACGAAAGGGAGGATTGATTTACAGGACAGGCCTCTGGAGGATGGAGAGGGTATATTGTTTTGTGATGGGTCTTGCTATAAATTAGATTCAGGGGACACAGTGGCAGGTTACGCAGTGACAACAGGTGAAACTATAGTAGACATGGGAAAGGTACCAGAGAAATCTGCACAGGCGGCAGAATTGCATGCGGTAATCAAAGCAGTAAGACATAGTGAGGGAAAATGTGTAGCCATATACACTGATTCAGCTTATGCACATGGGGTGGTAACCAATTTTGGGAGGCTCTGGGCCGAAAGGGGATTTCTAACATTGCAAGGTACAAAGGTAAAACATGCAGCATTAATATGTGAACTCCTGGATGCTTTGACATTACCCACAAGGGTAGCAGTGGTAAAATGCGCAGCCCACCGGAAAGTACTTGATTATGTATCCCAGGGTAACAATTTAGCAGACATGACAGCAAAATTGCAGCAGAAAATTGTGTAAATAATGAGCTTGGACAATATATGTGTGAAACTGAAGGAGGGGAATTGGGTGTGGGGGAGCAGGTAGTTAGAATCCAGGAAGATGCAACAGAAGGAGAAAGGAAAACCTGGCACTCGGATGAAAATATAAGACAACTGGAGAGTGGGGCATGGGCAAATGTGAACACAAGGAGGTGGATGTTACCAGATGCATACCTCTTTGTTATAGTAAGCGTGGCACATGGACCAACACATGTAAACTCTAGAACAATGGAAAGTGTGCTAAAAACTGTCTGGAAAAACAAAAGAATTGGTCCCTATTGCAGGCAATGGGCAAAGCAGTGTGAGATCTGTTTAATGTACAATGTTGGAAAGGGTGTGCCGGCCCCAGCAGGACACTGTAAACTGCCCACACAACCCTTTGAAGTGGTGTATATGGATTTTATACATTTGGAACCTGTAAACAAGTTTGCTTATTGCCTGGTAATGAAATGTGGTTATTCAGGATGGGTGGAAGCCTTTCCCCTCCGAGACAACAGTGCTACCTCAACTGCAAAATGCATATTGAAACATTGGGTACCCCTGTACACGGTCCCTACCTATTTATGGTCCGACAATGGGTCACATTTCACGGGGGAGGTGGTGGAGAAGGTCTGCAAAGCACTATGGATTGATCAAAGGTTCCATGCCGTATTCCATCCCCAGTCAGCAGGAATTATTGAGGGTACCAATAAGATATTGAAGAACAAATTGGCAAAGGCATGCGCAGAAACAGGTTTGAAGTGGCCCGATGCCTTGCCATCGGCATTGCTGAGCATGAGAACTGCGCCCAAATGCACCCATGGACTATCCCCATTCGAAATAGTAATGGGCCGGCCACCTAGCATTGGTACTCCTGTAAACCCAGAAAGAATGTCTGGACAAACCTGGCCAGTGTTGAAACAAAATCTTATTGCATTGACTAACAGGCTTCTTTCTATACATACGCAGGTGAAAAATGCGGCCCCAGTACCACCAATTGGGCCAGGCCATGATGTGAAACCCGGGGACTGGGTTGTAATTAAAGCCTTTGACAGAACTAGCGGCCTGCAGCCGCGCTGGAAAGGATCCTACCAGGTGTTGCTGACAACGCAGACAGCACTGAAAGTTGACGGCAATCCACACTGGTACCATGCATGTCATGTGAAGAAAGCTGCTGCTATAGAACCATTGCAATCAACCGGGGTACAAACAAGCCTGTTGGAATCATCCCAGACCCCTCTCCCAACGGATGTCCTCAGGTACAACCTGAGATCACGGAAAGTTTATGTGCCAGGCAACGAGTAAGGACTGTGAATTGAACTTTGACTGTTAGAGAGACACAAACTCTTTTGTCGGTGAGAGCAGTGCACAGCCTTGCCGAAGACAACAAGCAGTTGCTTGAAGGGCCTCCGGTGTCCCTCCAGGACAAGGCACAACAAGGAGTGGGACAGATCGGTGAAAGGGCCGCTGGTGCGTCCTGTACGTTTAGGGTACAAAGACACTGGAGCTTTAAATAGGGTTGGGAACGTAAGCTGTAAGAGGGAGAGGCTGCTCACTAGGGTAGAACGCTAGGCGCTAGGACCCAGCCAAGCCACGGAACTTAACCTGCAAGTGTCAGCATAAACTTAGGTAAGGTGGCAGAAGCAATGATAAGTGAGATGGAACTGCAGGATTTCGCTCTGTCTGCCCACCCAAGTGGACGGATGAAGGTGAACAAATATGGGTGTACAACGAAGGAAAAGACTGTTTTATGTATAGCAGGTGTTTTGGTGGTGACAGGGCTTGGTGTATTTTTATGGTATCTGGAACACCCTTCAATGTATGAATTTAAGAATATATTTCCTGTGGCGACCTCCCCAAATGATACCAATATTACTTATGTATATAGTAAAGATAGGCATGAGCATGATGGTCATGTAGATGAAGAGTATAGTAGGAATGCATATATATGCTTAATGAATACAACACAGAAGCCGTTGAATTTGTCGAATTGTTGGATATTTAGTCATTTTCCCCGCCATGCAGGAGATGGAATACCTATGTATGCTTTTGCGTACCAGAAGTTGACAGTTGTATTTTGCTTTGGATGAGGGTTCTCTCACTAGACAAGTATATGCCAAATACTTCCATATGCTTTACAATGAAATGGTCAGACATATCAGCAGGTATAGTTCATAAAATGAAACAGGAGGGAGTAACCTACTCTTCAAGAGACCTTGTAGGTCAGACAAGGGTAGGGAAATTACCTCCACCTCCCTTGATGGTAACCAGAGAGTACTCAAGGAAGAATATTTGTTTCAAGGGAATGAAAGGAGAAACTATTTTGGGATGTAGTATAATATATGATCTTTCTGGGTATAGTAGGGGTATAGGTGAGATTGGAGGGTATGCTTATATTTGTAATAAAAAGGCTTATCTATGTCTTCGCAGGAACTTTTCGGGAACATGTTATTTTGCAAGGATAATACCTGCTGATATGACTTATACCCCTAAAGAAATGTATGCTAAACACAGGTATAAGAGAGGGACGAGGAAAGGGCTTGACCAATCAGACACTGATCTGGATATATTTATTGACATAGTAAAGGCAATGACCCTCCCTGTAGGAATATTCCTGAACTCCCAAGAGGTACGCAGACTAAGTAGGGCAGTGGAGACCATGATTAGTGAAACAGCTGATATACTCACTAATATTACATATGAGAGGAAGGCCATACGGTTAGTTGCATTACAGAATAGGTACGTGTTGGATGTGTTGACAGCAGAAAGGGGCAGAGTTTGAACTATGGTGGGTTCCTAATGTTGCATGTATATTCCCCATGCAAGTGAGGGAGTGTTGTCCGGGATATCCAGGTTACATAAGATAGCCGAGACAATCCACTATGAGGAGGGGGTCGGAGATAGTTGGTGGATGAAGTTACTGAAAGATCTTGGCTGGAAGTTGCTAACCCCAATACTGGTAGTGATAGGCTTAGTCCTGGTTTGCTGCCTATGCATACAATGTTCTCCAATGCTTATTGGAGGTTGTATGGATTGCTGTAGCAGGACAGCCCGCAAGGTACAGGATACCCCCTCTCATCAGGAAAAGGAGCATTTGCGGATAATGTGGTTGAAGGAAATGGAGGATTTGAATATGATTGACATATAATCTTGCTCAACATGAGCAAAAGGGGCAAATTGTGGATACAAAAATTAGTAAGTCCATGCACATGTTGTAGCAAGATGAATCCTGTAGAGCCCCAGAGTAGAAAAGGAAGATTAGGTGCGACTAGGCAGTGTTGCAAAATTTGTTTTCTTGTTAACAGATGTCAAATTCCAAGAAGAAGGGACGGGCAGAGGGTGGTAAAGGCCTGGCACGACAGATACAAGATAGTCATGAACAGCAGAAGTGGATCCCTGAAGAGGGCCCCTGAGATGCCGAGAAGGGCGTAATGACTGTGCAGTTTTAGGCTTATCAGCTCACCCCAGGAGTGTGTTTACGAGGAACTCTTCTGCACGAAGGAGGGATGGGGGAAGGAAGATTACGTGACTAACTGCTATGCTTATGTAAACTCCTTCTTTGTGCACGTGCTAGAATTTGGAACCACTGATATTTAAAAATGTATATAAACCCTGCAGACCTAATGCTTATCAACTCACTTCCCCGTTCTCTCAAGGACGCTGAAGTCATCCCTTCCGCGGAAGACTGACAAATAAATCTTTGTGACTTGACCAGCCGCCTGAGTATTTTTGGAGTGGGGTCCCCTTTGACGGAAGTGGGGTGAGCGAAAGTGTACCCCCATTTACTGGCGACCACGAAGGGACCCAAAGGTGTGGCAGCCCTTCACTAGGTGAGGCCTTCCAGGGCGAGGCTGGAGGGGTAAAAGGTATCGGGGCCCCAATGAATGAAGAAGCACCATTGACTGCACAAACGCGTTACCCTTCCTCCACCAGCCCCACCGGACGACAGGACAGCAGGCTGCCGCCCTTTGGGTCCAGCAGACTTCGAGGCGAAGACCCCACAGGAGGTGAGTGATTTAGGGATACAGTTGGTAAGGCCATTAATGAAAGGAGTATCAGTTATATGGTACATATTAGTCTGAGATCTGTAATGTAGATCGTTCATGAAAAGGGTAATTAATGGATGAAATGAATATGTTTAAGTAAGGACCGGTCCGTTAAAAGGAATTAGTAGCATGTATGTTGATTGTTTAAGGTTTAAGGATCATGGGAAACTTGACTTCCCGTGGGAGGGGAATAGCGAAGCCACACTATGCCCCTCTCGCGGGAACTCCGGCATTTGAAATGCTGATCAAATATGGGTTGAATTCGAATTTGTTCCTAAAACAATGGGTAGAATACACAAAAGGGTTGCTTGAACACAAGTGGATGGAACATGGAACATTTGACTTGGACGCTATAGTGACCGTAGAAATAGAACTGGCAAAACGAAGAGTCTGTCCGGCTCAGTTTGAGGCTATAAGTGTGTGGCGGGTAGAGGTGATTAGGAGGAAGAATGCACAGAATAAAAATGAGAGAAAGCAGCAGAAGCGGTCTGCAAATCAGAAGGCGAGGGAATTAGACAATAAGGAAATACAGGAGAAGTGTGAACAAATGGATAGACATATGTTGATAAAGGAAAGTGGAGGTATGTACCCATCCGTACCGGCGCCCCGCTATGAGGACATAGCACGGGAAGCCGAAATAATTACAAATGACTTATTATTCCCGGGGGCCTCGGCCCCGGCTATAATAACTAGAGCGGTGGAAGAGGGTGAGTACCCCATGAAGTATGGTGCGGATGTCACTGATGTAGGTTTAACAAGGACTACCAAATAGGTGGGGAACGGCGAAAGGAGCTGAAGACCATAGCAAATGATATATATAAGGAAAGGATAGGAGACGATGTTAAGAACATGCTGGGAAGACTAAGGCCTGTGGAATTTAAACAACTAGCTAGAACTCTAGTTGAAGATTATGGTTATAACAGAAGACAATGTGGGGTAACTGAAGATCTCCCCGGGAGTTACAGTGATGCTACAAAGGGAATAGACGTAGCCCGTACTAATAAACAGTTGTGGGAGTACAAGTTATCATGACAGAAATATACCTAAGGGAACGAAGGCAGGATCAACGAGTGAAAGAAAACATAGAGAAACGGGCTGACAGGTAGAAGAGGTTAGAAGAAGCCCAGCCGTTAGGCAGGGATTTGGCAGACAGAATAGAGAAATGCGCAATTAATGAATCCATCACTAAAGCGGGGGAAGAAATAATGACCCATAACTGGGCAGAACAATTAACATGCCTCCAGCATCTGTTTAACGACACTCAAGACTTGGTTGAACAGGAAGGGCAAGAGGAAAAATATGATTTGACAGGAACAGAAACTTTCTTAGGAGCTGAGGTAAGTTTGGATGTGGATCTCAACGTTAAGCCCCAGCAAAGCAAAAGAAAGGGGCTGTTCAACAAGGTCTTGAAAGCCTTTGTAGAACTGAAATCTAGAGCTACAAAGGAAGAAGGAAATAGGCACGAGAAAAGTTTCTCACTACGAGAATGTCTGCCCACTCCAGGTAATAACCCCAATAATGAGCCAGTAAAGACCTATGTATATGTTCCCTTAACCCGTATGGAACTTATGCAAATAACTAAAAGTATACCTGACCTACGAATAGACCCTGCTGGGTTTTACAAAGAGATGAGGAAACTATTAAGGCCAGGCCAGTATACAGTAGAAGATGTGGATAATATCATGATGGTGTTGGGCCCTGAAGAAATATGGGTACCCTTTAGGCAGAGAAATGATTTAGGAATAATATGGAAAACCATAGAAGACGACGACAATGGCAGGAAACCCCAAGAACCCCTATCTCTCAATGTAAAAGGGCATGGGTTACGGGTATTAAAAGCTCTTGAGGAGATATTAAAACCCCAAGATGTGAACGTGAAGAAATTAGCCACAGTGACGCAAGGACCCGCTGAGGATGTTGCAGCTTATTTCCTGAGATTCGAGGCAGCGTTCAAAGCTCACAGCAGATTGGACTTAGCGACTGAAACAGGGCAGAGATATTTTGCTGGGAGTTTCGTGGAAGGATTACACGCTCCGATTCAGAAAGGTTTGAGGAGCGCTGAGTTTACTTGGCAGTCGAGGTCACCCAAAGATATACTAGAAATGGCGCAATATTACGAGCGTAGTGAACAAGTCAAAACCCAGACAAAGAGCGGGCAGAAAAGGAACTTAAAAATAGGGTATTAATGCAGCAGTTACAGCAGGGCTCCCAAGGGTTTAGGGGTAACCAGCAGAACGGAAATCAACAATGGAACGCTCGAGGTATGAGGGCAGGTAAGTATACATTCACGGCCGGATGGACTGGCCCAAAATGTTTGCGCCTTCTGTAAAAAACAGGTCACTGGAAAAACCAGTGTCCGGCAAGTGTAGGATGAGGGAGGGGCGTCCCACGAGGAGGACCAGGGCAGACCATGCAACAGCAAGGGATGGCACCAGGACCAAGAGCAAGCTTCTCTCCACCAGGGCCAAATGTGTTTGATCAGGGGCTTAGGTAAATGGCACAGTTTGAACAGTGTGAATGTGAGGACTGCATGCTATTTGGGGAAAGACCAGAGAAGTTTCAAGACCCTTCTAGTGGGCTGTTGTGAAGGGGCCGAGGTGGAGCTGGGGGAGCGGTGTTTGTGCCAGTCGATCAGAGGGGTCCATATGTATCTGTGCGACTGGGACAGCATCCTGTAGTGAAATGTTTGGTGGATACTGGTGCTGCAAACAGCTCGGTAGATATTAAAACCGTCCCCTCAGCGCCACTATCGGGAACAAGTAAAACATCCATTGGGTTTGGCGGGGAACCCATAGTGACTCCAGTAAGTAAGGAGATAGAGGCAGAGGTGGAAGGGGTGAAATGGAGCAATGGGTGGTTGCTGACAGATAAATGTCCAGAAACCGTATTGGGAATTGATGCATTAAAAGCACTGTACGCAACCATCTATTGTTCTCCAAGCGGAGTGCGCATGACCATAAATGACCCAGGTAACCACATTGTAATGGCACTCAGTCAGCCTCTACCAGTGGAATTGCAGGAACTTCCAGAGCATTTATGGGCGGCACATGGTAATGACGTAGGAAACACTATTGGTGGACCCGATTGTGATAAAACTCAAAGAGGATGCTAGACTCCCCAGAGTAAAACAATATAAGATATTTGTGGAGGGAGAAGAAGCCTTGGTAAAGATTGTGAGTGATATGATAACCCTGGGAGTGGTGGAAGAGTGTAATGATAGTCCTTGCAACTCTCTGGTTCTTCCTGTTCACAAGAAAGGGGATGAGACACTGCCTTATCGGTTTATTATTGATTTAAGAGAGATTAACAAAATCGTTGAGCCACGATTTCCAGTGGTGCCTAGTATTGCCAGTATTTTGACCCTAATACCAAGCACGGCTGAATGGTTTAGTGTAATCGATTTGAAAAATGTGTTTTTTAGTTTGCCCATTACCCAAGAGTCAAGATAACTGTTTAGTTTTACTTTGAGACAAAGGCAATACCGCTTTACAAGAGCCCCGCAGGGTTACACGGAAAGCCCAGCTATCTTTAGCCAGGTATTAAAAGCCCAGTTAGATGAACTCATGCTACCAACAGGGACGTCCTTAGTTCAGTATGTGGATGATATATTGATCAGTGCAGAGTCACAGGAAGGGTGCCGAGAAGCAACTGTTTTGGTTTTGTCCCATTTGGCTAAGCATGTCCCTGGCAAAGATGCAGTATGTACAACAAAAGTTTGACTATTTGGGCTATGCTTTGTCAAAAGAGGGAAGAGCATTGTCAATTGATCGCATATCATTAGTGCAATCTTTACCATATCCCAAGACATATAAAGATTTGCGGAAAGTATTGGGAGTACTGTCATATTGTAGACATTGGATACCTGAGTTTTCAGTAACAGCAAAACCATTATTGACAGCACTCAAAACAGAAAAAGAGGGTGGAGCATTTTGTTGGACAGTGGAAATGGAGCAGGCCTTTTGCACACTGAAAAGTGCCCTATGTAACGCACCAGCTCTGGGAACACCTGATTATGGGAAATTGTTTTATTTATTTGTAGATGAGGTAGATGGGTGGTCTGTGTCGGTGTTGACCCAAGAGCAGGGTGGGAGGCAGAGGCCTTGTGTTTACTTCTCGACAGGGTTAGATGCAGTTGCTCGTGGACTACCACCATGTATGAGGGCGGTAGCAGCGGCAGCCCTGGCGCTCAAGCAAAGCGCAGGAATAATTTTAGGGAATTATGTCATTGTTAAAGTACCACATGCTGTAGATGTATTATTAAATAGGACTCAGACCCAACACATCACGGCTGCCAGATTGACACAGTATGAGATGTACCTATTCAGCAGGAACGTCAAGATCGAAATGGGGATGAAGTAGTGCATGATTGTGTGATCAAGACAGAAGAAAGTACGAAAGGGAGGATTGATTTACAGGACAGGCCTCTGGAGGATGGAGAGGGTATATTGTTTTGTGATGGGTCTTGCTATAAATTAGATTCAGGGGACACGGTGGCAGGTTACGCAGTGACAACAGGTGAAACTATAGTAGACATGGGAAAGGTACGTGAGAAATATGCACAGGCGGCAGAATTGCATGCGGTAATCAAAGCACTAAGACATAGTGAGGGAAAATGTGTAGCCATATACACTGATTCAGCTCATGCACATGGGGTGGTAACCAATTTTGGGAGGCTCTGGGCCGATAGGGGATTTCTAACATCGCAAGGTACAAAGGTAAAACATGCAGCATTAATATGTGAACTCCTGGATGCTTTGACATTACCCACAAGGGTAGCAGTGGTAAAATGCGCAGCCCACCGGAAAGTACGTGATTATGTATCCCAGGGTAACAATTTAGCAGACATGACAGCAAAATTGCAGCAGAAAATTGTGTAAATAATGAGCTTGGACAATATATGTGTGAAACTGAAGGAGGGGAATTGGGTGTGGGGGAGCAGGTAGTTAGAATCCAGGAAGATGCAACAGAAGGAGAAAGGAAAACCTGGCACTCGGATGAAAATATAAGACAACTGGAGAGTGGGGCATGGGCAAATGTGAACACAAGGAGCTGGATGTTACCAGATGCATACCTCTCTGTTGTAGTAAGCGTGGCACATGGACCAACACATGTAAACTCTAGAACAATGGAAAGTGTGCTAAAAACTGTCTGGGAAAACAAAAGAATTGGTCCCTATTGCAGGCAATGGGCAAAGCAGTGCGAGATCTGTTTAATGTACAATGTTGGAAAGGGTGTGTCGGCCCCAGCAGGACACTGTAAACTGCCCACACAACCCTTTGAAGTGGTGTATATGGATTTTATACATTTGGAACCTGTAAACAAGTTTGCTTATTGCCTGGTAATGAAATGTGGTTATTCAGGATGGGTGGAAGCCTTTCCCCTCCGAGACAACAGTGCTACCTCAACTGCAAAATGCACATTGAAACATTGGGTACCCCTGTACACAGTCCCTACCTATTTATGGTCCAACAATGGGTCACATTTCACGGAGGAGGTGGTGGAGAAGGTAAGCAAAGCACTATGGATTGATCAAAGGTTCCATGCCGTATTCCATCCCCAGTCAGCAGGAATTATTGAGGGTACCAATAAGATATTGAAGAACAAATTGGCAAAGGCATGCGCAGAAACAGGTTTGAAGTGGCCCGATGCCTTGCCATTGGCATTGCTGAGCATGAGAACTGCGCCCAAACGCACCCATGGATTATCCCCATTCGAAATAGTAATGGGCCGGCCACCTAGCATTGGTACTCCTGTAAACCCAGAAAGATTGTCTGAACAAACCTGGCCAGCGTTGCAACAATATTGCATTGCACTGACTAACAGGCTTCTTTCTATACATACGCAGGTGAAAAATGCGGCCCCAGTACCACCAATTGGGCCAGGCCATGATGTGAAACCCGGGGACTGGGTTGTAATTAAAGCCTTTGACAGAACTAGCGGCCTGCAGCCGCGCTGGAAGGACCCTACCAGGTGTTGCTGACAACACAGACAGCACTGAAAGTTGACGGCAAACCACACTGGTACCATGCAAGTCATGTGAAGAAAGCTGCAGCTATAGAACCATTGCAATCAACCGGGGTACAAACAAGCCTGTTGGAATCATCCCAGACCCCTCTCCCAACGGATGTCTTCAGGTACAACCTGAGATCACGGAAAGTATATGTGCCAGGCAACGAGTAAGGACTGTGAATTGAACTTTGATTGTTAGAGAGACACAAACTCTTTTGTCGGTCAGAGCAGTGCCCGGCCTTGCCGAAGACAACAAGCAGTTGCTTGAAGGGCCCCCGGCGTCCCTCCTGGACAAGGCACAACGAGGCGTGGGACAGATCGGTGAAAGGGCCATTGGTGCGCCCTGTACGTTTAGGGTACAAAGACACTGGAGCTTTAAATAGGGTTGGGAACGTAAGCTGTAAGAGTGAGAGGCTGCTCACTAGGGTAGAACGCTAGGCGCTAGGACCCAGCAAAGCCACGGAACTTAACCTGCAAGTGTCAGCATAAACTCAGGTAAGGTGGCAGAAGCAATGATAAGTGAGATGGAACTGCAGGATTTCGCTCTGTCTGCCCACCCAAGTGGACGGATGAAGGTGAACAAATACAGGTGTACAACGAAGGAAAAGACTGTTTTATGTATAGCAGGTGTTTTGGTGGTTACAGGGCTTGGTGTATTTTTATGGTATCTGGAACACCCTTCAATGTATGAATTTAAGATTATATTTCCTGTGGCGAACTCCCCAAATGATACCAATATTACTTATGTATATAGTAAAGATAGGCATGAGCATGATGGTCATGTAGATGAAGAGTATAGTAGGAATGCATATATACGCTTAATGAATACAACACAGAAGGCGTTGAATTTGTCGAATTGTTGGATATGTAGTCATTTTCCCCGCCATGCAGGAGATGGAATACCTATGTATGCTTTTGCGGTACCAGAAGTTGACAGTTGTATTTTGCTTTGGATGAGGGTTCTCTCACTAGACAAGTATATGCCAAATACTTCCAGATGCTTTACAATGAAATGGTCAGACATATCAGCAGGTATAGTTCATAAAATGAAACAGGAGGAGGTAACCTACTCTTCAAGAGACCTTGTAGGTCAGGTAAGGGTAGGGAAATTACCTCCACCTCCCTTGATGGTAACCAGAGAGTACTCAAGGAAGAATATTTGTTTCAAGGGAATGAAAGGAGAAACTATTTTGGGATGTAGTATAATATATGATCTTTCTGGGTATAGTAGGGGTATAGGTGAGATTGAAGGGTATGCTTATGTTTGTAATAAAAAGGCTTATCTATGGCTTCGCAGGAACTTTTCGGAAACATGTTATTTTGCAAGGATAATACCTGCTGCTATGACTTATAGCCCTAAAGAAATGTATGCTAAACACAGGTATAAGAGAGGGACGAGGAAAGGGCTTGACCAATCAGGCACTGATATGGATATATTTATTGACATAGTAAAGGCAATGACCCTCCCTGTAGGAATATTCCTGAACTCCCAAGAGGTACACAGACTAAGTAGGGCAGTGGAGACCATGATTAGTGAAACAGCTGATATACTCACTATGAGATGAAGGCCATACGGTTAGTTGCATTACAGAATAGGTACGTGTTGGATGTGTTGACAGCAGAAAGGGGCATTGGTGGGTTCCCAATGTTGCATGTATATTCCCGATGCAAGTGAGGGAGTGTTGTCCGGGATATCCAGGTTACATAAGATAGCCGAGACAATCCACTATGAGGAGGGGGTCGGAGATAGTTGGTGGATGAAGTTACTGAAAGATCGTGGCTGGAAGTTGCTAACCCCAACACTGGTAGTGATAGGCTTAGTCCTGGTTTGCTGCCTATGCATACAATGTTCTCCAATGCTTATTGGAGGTTGTATGGATTGCTGTAGCAGGACAGCCCGCAAGGTACAGGATACCCCCTCTGATCAGGAAAAGGAGCATTTGCGGATAATGTGGTTGAAGGAAATGGAGGATTTGAATAAGATTGACATATAATCTTGCTCAACATGAGCAAAAGGGGCAAATTGTGGATACAAAAATTAGTAAGTCCATGCACATGTTGTAGCAAGATGAATCCTGTAGAGCCCCAGAGTAGAAAAGGAAGATTAGGTGCGACTAGGCAGTGTTGCAAAATTTGTTTTCTTGTTAACAGATGTCAAATTCCAAGAAGAAGGAAAGGGCAGAGGGTGGTAAAGGCCTGGCACGACAGATACAAGATAGTCATGAACAGCAGAAGTGGATTCCTTGAAGAGGGCCCCTGAGAAGCCGAGAAGGGCGTAATGACTGTGCAGTTTTAGGCTTATCAGCTCACCCCAGGAGTGTGTTTAAGAGGAACTCTTCTGCACGAAGGAGGGATGGGGGGAAGGGAGATTACGTGACTAACTGCTATGCTTATGTAAACTCCTTCTTTGTGCACGTTCTAGAGATTGGAACCACTGATATTTGAAAATGTATATAAACCCTGCAGACCTAATGCTTATCAACTCACTTCCCCGTTCTCTCAAGGACGCTGAAGTCATCCCTTCTGCGGAAGACTGACAAATAAACCTTTGTTACTTGACCAGCCGTCTGAGTCTTTTTGGAGTGGGTTCCCCTTTGACGGGGTGAGCGAAAGTGTACCCCCATAAATGAATGTGATGACAGAAATGTCCTATTGCATCTACACATGTGATCTAAGGTAGTATGGAGATGCATTTTTGAGGGGTAATCCATGGCCAGACAGCCAACTGACACTCCCTGTTCCCGCATACAACCCCAGTGACAGGACTACATACAATATGTAACCTCATCCATGTAAGTTACACATGAGCTATACATCTGCCAGTGAATGCTGCCAAGTGATCATGTCTTCATGCCTGTGTTCAACTATGCCATTGAGGTGTGTGGTCCATGAAAACATACACCGTCCATGATGGCACAGTAGCATGCAGATTTCCCTGTGCCAACCACATGGTGCACATGGCAGCAAACAAAAACCCAGGGAAACCAAACTCCCTTCTTACACCTACCAAGGCGTGTGCATGTCAGAGGGCACACATACCAATATTTGAATAGTCATTCCCGTGCATGTTAACCCGCCTCCCTCCCATGTGCCTTTGGTCCGCCTCCCTCGGAATGCCTGAGTGTCATGCTCAGCTATGTACGAGTCATTAAGATGACTGATCACATGTTGCTGCTGGCACTACCGGGGTGCCCACACACACTACCAGAAACTAGGCCACCACCTCTGCTGCTTGCATTCACGGTCCCTGCAGGAAGACCCCTGCCAAGGAAACCTCCACAGCTAGTACCTGCACAACAGCTGGACCCACCAGCCATGCTCCAGCAGTTTTTGCTAATTGCTCATGACATCAGCACCACTGACACTGTTTCCTATGTAGAACCAGCTTGTAGGACTCTATGGAGGCCAGTCAGCCACCAAACAGTCCACCAGCCACCCATGGGGCTCACTGCCAACCACTGATCTGGCTGACAAATGTGACCAGGCCTCTTCTGCCACCTCCTCACTTGCTCCACCTTATCAGTGGAACCAGCATCTGAACACTAACACAGGGACTCATGATGATGCAATTGCATCTATGGATGCAATTGCAGGGTAACCTGTATCTGTGCAACACCCCCAGCTATGCCCGCTTCCCTGATAGACTGCACCAGTACCCCCTCAAAGGCTTCTGGAGCAGGCTGAACAATATGAGGCTACAGCTGGAGAACATTGAAAATATAGCAGAGCAGCAGCTGCAACACCTGCAGGCCATTAGGTATGGTGTACAGGGCTAATCTCAATGAATGGCTAGGGTAATGGACAGGCAGTGCCGCCATCTCACAGATGTGGCGTTGGTGTGCCAGATGTTTCGGCAGCTGCCAGAACCAATATCGGCAGGCACAGAGACAATGCAGATTACACTGCGGCGGACATTGCACCATTTCCAGGAGCCGGATTCTAAAAATTCCACTTCTGATATTCCAGCTACATGTTCACTGGCATGGAGCCCCCATTGCAGTCCCAGCACTCCACTGCATGCACAAAAGCTGAGCAATCTGGCATGGGAAAATGATCATATCAATAGGACTCCTGTCTCAGAGACAACCATGTTGGGGATGAGGGTGGAGGGTGTGTAAAGGTGTTGTATAGTAAGAAAATAATGTCATGTAAAAACTTGAAATGAGGCAAAGTAATCTTTGAGTCGGTGTGTAAGATCGACTATGTACATTTATATACATGTGTAATGTAGGTGTAATCTAATGTCCTTAACAACATTTTCTGTGAGTTCGTGACTCATGAGACATCTGCTCTTGACTTCCACAGAATATATGTTGTTGTGCTCCTCAGGGAGTGCCAGGGAGTGCTATGTTGACATCCGGGGGCATGAGGACTTGTCTCTTGATGTACACGTTGTGAAGCATGGCCCAATTAGTATTATTATTTTTTTTAAAACCTTTATTTGTTAAGCTTGACAGTGCAACTCAGAGGTACAAACAGTGCATAGGTGAAAGCAGGCGTACATTAAAAATTTAGAATAGGTTACAGCGTATACAGACAGTGCAACCACTGTAGAGGTAAGGGTCATTGCAATAGGTTATCGACAGTGCATTATGACTTCTACAGGGGATGCAGCAAAGGTAAAAGCAAAAGTCGCTACAACCCCTTTTTGAAACGGGGGAAAACCAGGCATGCATACTAAGTGGATTTAGGAGTCAATTGGCCCAAGCCCTCCGTCTCATCTTCTGTGTCTGTGGATAAAGAGGATACATACAAACGGAAGGGAACCCAAATGTTTCTTGGCTTCAACATCATGGGTTGTAAATATATCCAGTGCTCTTCGGTATCTGCGGCCCAGGTGACCACCCTGAGCCACTGTGTGTATGTGGGGGGTATAGGACGTAACCAGAGCAGTAGAACACAGCGGGCTGCGAGTAGCAGACATAGGCCTGCAAGTTTCCTAGAGTACCGGCCCATCCGGGGGAATTCATGAAAAAGACATGTTGATGGGGATGGAGTGATGGTGCAGTCCGTGATGTTTGATAGGGATGTGTACACCCCATCCCAGAACTCATTTGCGGGCAAGACCACAGCATATGTATATAACTTGCATTGTCAGAGGAACACCTCAGGCATGTGGGTGGGTGGTCTTGTGACATATGGTGCAATCTTGTCGGGGTGTGGTGGAATCTATGTAGGATCTTAAACTGGATCAATTTGAACCGGGAGTTAAATGAAACATCACAAATGCAGGCGCACATGCGGTGCCATCGTTGGTCTGTGATCTCAACCTCTAGATCCCTACTCCAAGAGTCCCTGAGATTAGCAAATGGGGAGACTACCGTGGTCTGAAGGGCCGTGTATAGTCTGGAGACCTTCCCATTAAAGGTTGCGGTATTGAGGATTTCCGCCAGTATTGGGTTATTTGAGGGGATCAAGGGGAAATTCGAGAACCTGTTCTTGAGAGAGCGGCATAACCCTGCATAATGCAGCCAATGAGAGGGTTTGTTCCGAAGGGATTCTGGGAGGTCCGTCCACTCAATGAAATTGCCTTGTTCAAATGCATCTTGGACTGAGGACAGCCCAGCTTCCACCCATTGACAATATCGACTCGGGGGGGTATCTGGAAAACAGTTCCAGAGGGGGAGATCCCCATGAAAGTGGTGGGGGGGTACCTGTCAATCTCCACATTTTACCCAGGGCAGTGACCGTGGCTCCAACAGGATCGAGTGGCTCAAATTTCAGTTGATGGGAGGGGAGGACCATCGAGCGGACATTGGAGACGTCTACAGCAAGGCGCCCCAGTTTAACATGAAGGGGAAGGTGGGAGGGCTCAAACCAGAATGATGCAACGTGGGCCTGGGCAGCCATCCAGTATCTCTCAAAGTTAGGGGCACCAAACCCGCCCCTCGACACTGAAGTTGCCAGCGTTTCCAATTTTAGTCGGACCGCCCCGGAGTGCCATACGAAGGTATTAACAGTATGGGACAATATTTGCAAATAATTCTCGGCCTGGCCATATGGGGACATTTAGAAATCTGTAGAGTAGTTGGGGTAATACTATCATCTTAAGCACAGCAATCCTGCCAGCCAGAGAGATCGGTAGTCTTGTCCAACCCATGCATTTCCAGACTAGAAGAGCCAGCTACTTCCCATAGTTTGCCTCATATAGAGTGCCCCGATGTCGCGAGACTATGACCCCCAGGTACGTGAACTCGGATTGTGCCCATTAGAAACCCAATGGATTAGCAGGGGGAGGGGTGGCTTTGCTTAATGGAAACAATATGGATTTGGGGCAGTTTACTTGAAGTCCTGATAGAGCGCCAAAATTTTGGACATCATCTAAGATCTGAGCTAGGTTCTGCTCAGGAGATCGGATGAAAAGGACTGTGTCATCCGTGTATAGGGATATAATCTCAGGGGCCCCTTATAGTCGCACGCCTCAATGCGCATGTCGCTGACGTATACTCTCCGCCAATGGCTCAATGACTAGTGCAAAGATCAGCGGCGAGAAAGGGCAGCCCTGCCTCGTTCCCCTGGTTATCGGGAAGTGTGGTGAGCATAAGCCATCCGTGCGAGCCCTAGCTACAAGGGAGGAATAAAGGAGCATTACCCAGGATCTGAAGTTAGGGCCAAAATTGCATTTCTCAAGTACTTGACACAAGAAATTCCACGAGACCGAATCAAAGGCCTTCTGCATGTCTAGTGTCGGTGCAATGGCCTGAGTATTCAGGTCAATGCGAGCTAAAATATTGAAGAAACGCTGTAGATTAAGTGAGGTGGATCGCCCCGGAATAAAACCAGACTGGTCCGGATGTATAATGTATTGCATGTAGGGGGCTAATCTACGGGCAAGTACTTTAGCAAAGATCTTAATATCGCAATTAATGAGTGAAAGGGGGCGGTACGAGCCACATTGGGACGAGGGTTTACCAGGTTTAAGTATAACCGTTATTATCGCTTCCCGGTGAGATGGGGGGAGGATACCAATGATACAGGCCTTGCTCCATATATATGGCAGACGTGTGACGAGGCGGGACTTGTAGTGTGTGTAAAATTCAATTGGTAGACCATCAGAACCAGGGGCTTTACCGGAGGATAATGAATCAATGGCATTGGAAATTTCTTCGGAGGTTATAGGGGAGTCCAAAGTCTCCCTGGTCTCCGTGGAAGAACAGAGAGCGGAAGACTATCAAGGAGTGCTTCTATATCGGCTGTGGCAGCCGTGTCCCTGTTGGAATAGAGGGCTTCATAGAAGAGGCGTAATTCGGAGTTGACATCATGTGGGGAAGTTGCCAGCGATCCATCGGCCCTCTTGATGAGTGTAGTGTGCGATGTCCCCCTTTCAAGACGAGTCAATCTGGCAAGAGCCCGGCCTGGACGCTCACCCTTGCTGTATCTGCGCGCCGCCCGAGGGTCATCTAGGAATTTCCGTTCCCGTTCGGCATGTGTGCGAAAACTGTCAAGTTCAGTACCAATTTTGGCAAGGGTATCTGTCTGCTGCGATGAAGCATATTGAGCCTCTAGAGAGGAGAGTTTAGATTCACTTAGGGCAATGTCCCTCTGTATCGCATTGAGGATCCCAGCCTCCTTAGAGATAGCTACGCCCCTAATATACGCTTAAAATGCCTCCCATACAGTGGATTGTGTATCAGCAGAATCAGTATTCAATGTGAAGTAATCATCTATACTGGTTCCCAATTGCATTTCAAAGGCGATATCTAACAGGGATTTAGTCTTTAATCTCCCCGAGCGGGTCTGGGGGTCACTGGCGTTCCACCTAAGGGAAACCATTACAGGGGAATGATCAGAGAGTGTCCTAGGGAGGATAGTTACTGAAGACATGTGTGAGTGGGAGTCATGTACTGTAGAATAGAAGGAAAACATTCGGGATTGGGGGTTAAGAAGTTGCCACACATCGACAATGCCAAGTTGGGTCTACAATTCATTGATGGTTCTGGCTGCTCTAGAGAGCTGACGGGGCCTAGTGCCAGACCTATCGTAGGTAACATCAAGGATGGTGTTAAAGTCTCGACCCCACCGGATGGGGATGAGAGGAAAGGCAGAGAGTAGGGAGGACATGTGTATGTAGAACTCTGGATTGTCAATGCTGGGACCATAAATGTTCAACAGGATAACTTCTTTACCTTTCATTGACCCATACAACAACACATAACGTACCAGTGGGTCTATGTGGGCCGTCTTTTGCTGGTAGTGGAGGCTTTTGTGGACAAGGGTCATGACTCCCCGGTTTTGGGTGGAATAGGTAGTGTACAAGTGCTGGGAACTCCAAGACTTTGCGAACCCCTCACATCCGCCGTGTCTAGCATGTGTTTCTTGTAGAAACAGTATATTGACCTTATGCCGTTCGGCATGTAGTTGGAGTTTCCGCATCTTAACGTGGTTGCCTAGGCCCCTAACGTTCCAGCTCATTAATGTGACATTATCCTCTGCCATTGCTTTGGGTATCTGACCATGTATTGAGGTTATCTCGACTATGGGCTATGGAATCCAAGCCAAAGCCACGGGTGGCTTGGTTGCAGTGTAGTAAGATCAAACTGAGTGTGTGTGGGGCTCGGGTCCCCGGTTGCCTGTCAATCGCTTTTTCAGCAACAATAACTCCCTCCCTTCCAACCCGCACCCGTACCACTCCCCCAATCAGAGAGGTGATCTCCCCAACCCAAAACAACACAATCGCAGTAGGTGGCATCCTTGCCTGGGGGTCCTTGCGCCGGGTTTGAACGGCAGCAAACCCGGGGGAATGTTAACTAGATATCGTGTGGTGCATAGTACATTAACAAACAGATTAGCATGAAGGATAGTGGGTTTGTGGACACGGGTCAAGCGACAGAGGGTCCAATCGACGATTGAGCCAATCGGATCGTCAATCGCCCGAGCTCTCCCCGCATGAGGATTTTCTAATGTTTGACCATAACCAAAAAAACAAGTTGTTTAATGCAGGGAGTCAGCGTAGCTTTCAACCAGGGAAGTGTTCTTCAATAAACTTCGAGGCTTCTTCCGGGATAGTGAAGAAGTATATTCGGTCTGAATGCTCGATCCTAAGCTTGGCCGGATATAGTATGTAATATTTGATCCCCAGATCTCGTAGCTTTTTCTTGACCGCAAGAAAGGTCTTCCGCTCCTGTTGGACGGCTGTGGTGAAGTCCAGGTAGAGATGGATCCTAGAGGACCCTAGAAAAAGGTCACCTTTGGCTCTCACCGCCCGGAGCAGAGCGTCTCTGTCACGGAAATTCAAGACTCTAGCTATAATAGGGCGTGGAGGGGCCCGAGGTTTTGGCTTTGCCAGCAGCGATCGGTGTGCTCTCTCGATGGCAAACTGTGGGGAAAGTTTCGGAGAGTCCAATAGGGAGAGCAGCATGTGTTCGACATAGTCCTCTATGGCCCCCTCAATGCCATCCTCCGGTACCCCAATGACAGGAATGTTATTGCGCCTGGAGTGCGATTCGAGATCCTCATTTGTTTTTGCTGACCTCGCGGACTCGACTAGACAAGGAATTCACTTCTGCTCGTAGGGCCACAATACCATCCTCGGCTGTCCCAACCCTAGTCTCCACCTCCGTGACCCGGGCATCCATCTTCTCTATGCGGGCCTTTATCGAGGATATAGCCCACTCATATCATCGAGCTTTGAATGAAGGGCGTAAACCCCTCACGCATATATTCCATCCTTGACTGAGACTCCGAGGGCCCTGGGGTCGAGGCCATGGATGTGTCTTGTTCTGCTGGAGGGTTGGGCAACTTTTTTGTTGATTTGGTATAAAGGTTGATCAAACTCTGCTTCTTGCCAGCTCCTTCGGTCATGGTGTCCTAAGTCGGATCAGGGGAGAGGAGCTTCACATAAGGGCCCAGGCGTGCTGTCAGTGTTCAAACCAGCCCCCACAATTCAGATATGTGTAGCCTCTCTGTCGTCGCCAAGTCGCGTTGGGTCGGTGCAGCCGCAACAACAGTGGGTGCTCGAGCAGAGGGTCAGTAGTCCCCACCCCCAGATTCTCAGGAGAGAGAGAATGGCTCCCCGTCCGCGATGGGGGCCACAATGGAAGAGGGGGATGATGATGATCCCTGGGACATCCCAGCCGCAGGTAGAGAGGATCCCAGAAAGGCCTTGAAGATTGATGTTGCTACTAGAAGGGCATCACGGCCCGCAGTGTATGGGGGTGGGAGAGGAGGCTTTGCGGTAGCCAGGCTGCGGAGCAGGAGGCCGATGAGGGATTGTAGAATTTCTGAAAATCAGGTGTGCGCTTCCCTAGTAGAGCACATTTTAGCTGGAGTACCACTGGTGGTTGTGCAGGCTTTAATTCTACAGAAACATGTCACATTCCAGCAGGAAATTAGTGGTGTATAGTGGACCCTTAGTAAAAACTGTCCATATGCTGAGCTTAGCTCCCTCGGGATATCGGAGACACAGTTCACAACCCCACTCTGCACAGTCCCAGGGTGGAGACAAGGGTCAGATCCGAAGTGGCACCGTTCAACTTGGGGGAGCCCATTCATTTATTTATATTTTACATCAGGGCCCCAACGGGTTGTCGAAGGAGAGCCAGCCACCATGCCGGGGCTCGGGCTTCCACAGAAGGCAGTGACCGCCAGAGGCAGCCCGTGGATGCCTGCCCGAATCACTGCAGCCACCCCCAGGTGCTGTAACAGGGTCAGGGCTACTCACTGTGGTAAGGAACGTGGGGCCTCCGGTCCTGCGGCGGTCGCGTGTCGAGATAACCAGCTCCGACGTGTCGGAGCCCAGTGCTCCGCAGTTGAAGGCGAGGCGGGAGTAAGTGGCTCCGCTCCACAGCGGTGTCCGCTCCTCAGAGGCCAACCCGGCTGCAGGATGCTGATGAAGTGCGATGGCTGATTGACCCCACGACTGTGCCAGGCCCAGAGAGTCCAGGAGTCACGGAGTGGAGAACGTCGGATTCGATAACCCACCTGGGTTAGTCTGCTAGGAGTTGGCTAGGAGCTGGCTCGCCGGCGACAGCCACACGTAGGCTAAGAAGCGGCAGGGAGCCCAAGGGTACAGCCATGGCTCTCTCCGCCCTGCCACACAGAGCTCTCGAAGAGCGTGAGGAGGAGGGGATGCCCCCCCCCCCACTAGCCCGCAATCCTCGACCCTCGCACTGCCAGAAGGCCAGGCACAATGGAAGTGCAACACGGGTGGTGCAGTGGATCAGGCCAGCCCCCAGTCCGTGGCAAATAACTCAGGAGTGGTATTGATTTAGGCTTTATGCGTCGGTGAGGATGGTCTGCCAGCCCAGGGGAATCGGTCAGTAAAGCCTCGAGGTTGACCATTGCACCAGTCGGAAAGGATGTTTAATAGAGTCTTCCCCCAGGACGGAGCTGCACGTTCAAGCGACCGACTCCATTAAGCGTAACAGAGGCCCCCACGGCTCAATTATTTTCTGACTTAAACCTGCGTGTACATTAGGGCACCTCCTGTGTAAAGGAGGCACCGGAAACTTGCCTTCACCAGTCCAAAGGTATGCTCTATACAAAGCCTACTCCTGATGAGTGCCTCCTTATGTGCCACTTCCAATACTGTCTGAGCATTCCGGACAGATGTCATCAAGCCAAGCCCAAGGGATGGGGATAGCCAGAGCCACCAGCACAACAAGGGGGATGGCTGGTGGATGAGGTACAATTGACGTGTGTAATCTGTAATAATGCCATGATGGCCTAATTTTTAATAAATGCACATATAACATTGGACATGCCACCATTGCAGTCTGTAACCCTCAATTATGTTGTGCATCATGAAATGACGGGCAATATGCTCTATGTAATGAGTGTAATCCCCCATTTGCAATATCACTGACCCGCCCGATGTGACAAGTATACATTGATATTGGAATGCGAATGGCCATGTTCTTAGTTGATCTCTTCTACTTCGCACACATGCATGTGCTGTGTTATGCTTGCTGAACATGCATGTGCAATTTGTGATAATGAGTTTCACTTAGGAAATGCCATTCATGTGATTGGGTTCTGCCTTCATATCAATGCTACCTGTATAGGCAGCACTCTCATTTGCCACTGGAGATCTGTGGGTGGTCAGTCAAAATGTCGAAAATAAAATGTAGAATGACAATAATGTCGAAAAATAAATGTAGAAAAAAAAAATTTCGAATTCCCTTTTTTTAAATTATATTTATTTATTTTGGGGTCTGGGAATAAAAAAAAATAGGTGAAACAAAAAAAAAAAAGAAAAAAAGGGGGGGTTGCAGGGGAACCCCCCATTTCGAATAAAAAACATTATAAAATAAAATTCGACATTTTTTTTTCGACATTTTTTTTCGACATTTTGACTTTCTACATTTTGTCTTTCTACATTATCACTATAAACCGATCTGTGCCATGACCGTATCTGCAGAGTTTCCCTATGAATTGTTGTATGTGTAGTAGAATCATTGTACATGTGTGATTATGTGTTTCTGTCATGGCCTCACTTTGTCATGCAGGAGCATGTCATTTGGTGTAGGACTCCTTATTTAGTATGTGAAAGGGCAGATCAGGCATGCACTAGACTGTGGTAGAGAATGCAATACATATGCATTACATAGATGGACACTACTCCCAAACATTCCTACCATTCTCACTGGTGACCCGGGTGGATATGTTTGCCTGTGATTGTATTTACCCAGGATCCAGGTCCATTGGTCTTTCTGGGATAATGTTCATGCAGAGCCACATCAATGGCTCACAGTCATGTCAGCACCACAGGACACCTGTGCATCCATTGAAAGCTGTTGTTTCCAGTGCCAGTACCCCTCTTCCAGTACCCGTCTTCCAACACCTGGGGGACAGTGAATATGACATGCGCCAAATCCAGAGCTGCTATGACGTTTGTGAAGAGAGCAGCTGCATATAAACTTGACTTTGTTGCATTTACCTCGGCTGGGGTGGTGGCCAAAGAGATGTGCCGGCGTGCATGCCACATGAGAGCATCTACCACACGGCCAAGCACTATGAAAAATGTGGCCAATGCATGCCATGCAAAATGTTCACGGTGTACTGGAGAGTGCCTGTGGAAAAAAGTGCAGCACAGACATCAGTTATAACAGTGGAGGGATCGCTATTCTTATGTTGACCCTGCTCTGTATATGAGGGTGAGTAGCTCTGTAATAATTGCCCTGTTGCCATGGCCCAGGCACTGTCCTTACACTACGCCTCCTCCGCATTTCTGCAGGTCTTAAAATGGGATGCTGCTGCTACGCATGCCTCTGCAGCTCATTGAACAGCAAAATGCTCTGAGGTCAGTGTTTGCTAATGCTAGTGGCTGCATGGTGTAAGGACGTGTGTTTGGGGAAGGTGTGGCCCTTACATAACCCTTTTCAGTGTCTATTGGGTGCACCTGTGGGTTAATTTATTTTCATCACCTGGATGCATTCACCTCCCTCTCTTGGGTGAAGGTAATGGCACTGAGCGTTTCTGCCTGTTGTAGGCATGCCCCTGCACTCTCACACCAGAAACAGTACAACATGCTAGGGAAATAGGCCCAAGACACTGCTTGCAAGGATATCAAGTGTTTATTTCTACAAAATAGAATTGCACCAGCAAAGAACTCTGCTGCCACCGAACATTCTGGGCTCCGTAGAAACGTACATGATATTATAAGCACAAACAATGTCACTGATGTCGTAATTACATATAGTACAATTCTACAATCCTAATCGGAAGCGCTCTATACATGTAGGGCCTGCTCCATATGGGATGCCAGGCCATTCGTCCATCTTCAACTGTCCATCTCTGTCCATGTGGGTGCTGCTGGGCTCGTCATCCGCAGTGAAGTTGGCCGAACAATTAATTGACTACTAACACACACAATGTTATTTTATCGTTGTAACTGTGCACCTGACAGATACAGCAATGAGTTTGGGGGGGAGGGGCAGGGAGGGAGGTCACACTAACTCACATGCTCCACTCATTTCCACCTTCATTTTGGGCTATAATTTGCTGCCACCCTGCACCTCACTGCACATATCACTTGGCCCATTTAGGCGCGATAGCCTTGCCTTCTGATCTTAGTGATCAATTGAGGGGTGAAAACGTTTTATGGTCAGTGGTCTAGGTTTAGATGGTCCTGTGGCATGCAGGGGTCTCAGGATAAAAGCACTGCAAAGCTGTAATTCTTGTGTGGGGATCGTTTGGGGCAGGCGGGCCTTGCTATCTGTCCTGTGGGATGGTACTGATAAGAGGCACTCTGCTCCCTTCTCATGACCTTGCAGCACGCATTCTTCCCTGGACGTGAGGGCCTGTAACTTTTAGAACAATGGAGGATTTCATGCACTCTGTGAGACCTGGCCTGGGTGAGGGTGATTATGCACCCTCCTCTGTATGCATCCCCAACCCCCCTACTTCCCTGAATGTGTTCCCTATCATTTGTGTCTCCGTCTGTGTCGCCTGGAGGGTGGGGGGTGGGAAGACCCTCTCTCCTTCCCAACATTCGCCCCTTTTGATAATCCCAAATTAATGAACTCCCCTGCAGTGTCATTGGCAACTAAGTTCCAGTTTATGTTTTCCTCCCCCTTGCAACAACTCCCTCCTCTGAGCTTCTAAATCTGGTGGGGACCTGTCCTTTGGAACCCATGCTTTGCAAACATGCCATAAACTAGCTCCAGACCGGGTATACTCTTCAGGGGTGCATGTCATGTAAATACATCCCCCATCTCCAGCTAGGTCCACCCAGTGTTCAGTGTACATTTTCTGGTCTGGTGGGGGTGTGGTAGTTGTGACGAGGGGGTGTAATGGATGCGCTATCTCTACCATGTGAGGCATGTTTGGGTCATCTGTCTGGGTAATGTTTTCTGTGGTACCACGAGGTGCTTTGGATGTCACCCCAATTGAAACCATGATTATTGCGCTATTAGGCACTGCTGTCAGGATTTTCCCTCGACATTCATTATTATTGTGGTGGCGGCATTGGGTGCCCACTCCAACATGGCGCCTGCTCCGAACCATTGCTCCCATACTAAGATGGCTGCCAGCTTGCACGTTACATGCTGACGGTTTATGTTCCATCGAAAACTATGTGAACAAAGCTGACCCGGTCAGATACGCATCACAACTGCTGTTTTCGTTGCACTGATGCTTGTTCTTTCCTTGCCTACTCCTCTTGGCCTTTCCGCCACGGGTTGCTGTTCGTACTCTGTAGCCTTCTGTCTTTGCTACGAATTTACTTCCCGAGTTCCCTCTGCTTCATTATCTTCCTGTGTCTACCTTGCATATGGAATTATTATCTTCCAGTTCTGCTCCCTTGCTCCTTGCTGCTTATCTGCTCTCTGGCTGATGCTGCATCCTTCCTTGCTACGCTCCTTGGTACAACATTACTCCAGCTACTCCAACACTGCCGAGTGACCTTCCAGAAGTTGTTTTCCACAACAGAGGTTTTTCCCAGTATTGGTTTTTTCCCTCTATTTAGAGTTGGCTCTAGGGTCCGCTCATTTTACCCCTGTTCCATTAGGGGTTGAGGTGGCTGTCCAAAGAGACAGGCCCTTTCTCTTCTCGGAAACGGAGAAACCAAGACCACATGTGAGGCTCGCAACTGACAACTGCTTTGGCACAGCATCGGAGACCCCCTTGGCATGTGCAGAAAATGATCAACACGAAGACAATCCCAGGCACCAGCATTTTCACTATTGCCCCCAGCCAGGATGGTGTCCAAGAAATAATCGTGTCAAACCAATCTTCACTCTGTTTCCCCTCTTCTTTCTTCATGCGCACGCCTAGATTGTGCACACCTCCTATTATGTGTGAGAGGGAGCCGCTCTCTGCATCTTCGGTAGGCATGAATGTGCAGCATGAGTCCCCAATATTTTTGCACATGCCTCCTTCTAATGCTGTCAGTAAATTGAGGACGTATCTGTGTCCGCATGATGAACAGCCTCAAGGCACACAATTTCACCTTTATGACGTTGAACCCCATGCATGGTGTAATTTGCCAGCTGTATCAGTTCCCCGTGGACAATCTGAAGTCATTTGGCGTTGCCCACTGCTTGTACGCCAGGTAGTAGCTTTGAGGCGGAGAAAGTCTCTGGTTTGCTGAATAGTCGGTATTCGTCTGATATTTTGTTGAGCACGTTTGATGAGTCTTTGGACAAATAGCTCTTTTTTTCCTCAGTTGGTTCTCACTCTTGTCTTTTTTAGGGAGGATACAGAACTCTGGTGATGCCAATGGGTTTCTCGTTTTCTCTTCAGTCGTCGGGAGGGTGGTCGGTGCAAAAGTGGTTGTTGGCCCCCCTTGCAGATGCTCTTCTGGGGTTACAAGTAGGGCTGAGTGCAGTGTTGCCACTGAACAACAACTCCTCCATGATGTTGAGAGGCGCAAGTACGCTTGTTGGCCGCACACCCAGTAGTAATCCATCACTGGCGCTGTAGCTTTCTTGAGATCAGGAAGGAGCAAAGTCTTGTTGCAATGTTCGTTACCCCCTACAAATATAGTTTCAGCACTATGAAAGCAAAGTTAATATATTTCTTCTCTATGCACCTTCACTGGTTTTTCCATTGCTTCAATCCATGTTGACTTTGTGATATGTTCAGTCCAGAATGGTGCACATGTCGCTTCCGCCCAGGCGAGAACCTCCTCTTTGTACCATATCAGGCCCTCTGCCATGCAGCTTATTGTAGTCTCCTGCCACTTATTATTCATGTACTTAAGTCCTTGTATTTCCAGATATGGCCTTCTTAGGCATTGCATGCTTTTTGGATTCTTGTTGTATTGCAGGCTGTCTGCGTCGAGAACTTCGAGTCTTACATTGTGTGCCTGGAAAGTGCCTTTGAGCCTAAATAGCGCAAGATGTACTAAGCATTGGGCTTCTAAAATTGGTACTTCCCGTAGCACTAGAACCTTGGGTGCTCCTGACGCATGCGGTATCAATGAACACACATAGCAACTACCATTCACTTTGCCTCTCCACACTGAGCTCATGTCCGTGTACCAACTGTTAGACAATTCTGGGTGACACACATCTTCTACGGCGTCGAGACCAATCCCATAGTAGGCATTGTGTTTCGCCTTTCGTGCTTGTCTCTTTTTACATTTGGGTGCACCTATATATCTGTTAATAACAGTACAAATATTATTTACATCAGTAAAGTTTGTGTTATGGAAAGCATTGGGAAATCTTGGAAACAGTAGGGACCTAGCTATATATTCTAACAATCCAGTGCAAAGGGGTGGATTCTTATTGTGTACAGAACTGTTGATGTGTTGCTGCGTAAAGTTGGGCCCTGGAAAAAATACATATTCAGTTTCATTTGAGTGATATTCAGTTTCATTTAAGTGTACATTTGACCTATTATTTACAATGGTTCGTAATATCTTCCTCTACCCCCTCTCTCCCCTCTTTTATATGTCCCTCTAATGTAAAAGAAGCTCCTAAATAAATCCCTAAAACAAACATTTAAATAGAAATTCTACCTGCTATAAAATGCATTGCACAGTTGTAAGAATGCAAACACCTGCACATGGTACAATAAGTGGAATACTTTCTAACATTTAATGAGTGATTTGAGAGCTCCGGTTCCATCTTCTTCATTGTCTGAAAGGCAAAACCTATGGACACAAAAGAGAGAGAGAGAAAAGAAAGAGTGGGAGAAAGAGAGAGAGCGAGAGAAGAAAGAGTGGGAGGGCGCAAGAAAGAATCTCCTGTGCAAATGTAACATTTTTAGCAGCTGTGCGTGTGCATGGATTGGGTGCAATTCAAATTTGTATGCTGGTGTGGGTAGGGAAATAAGGTAGATGTGCATTACCAGTCTTTCAGGGTGCTGGGGCAATGTCCAAAGGTGCTTTACGCACGTCAGATAGTTGATTTCACTAGCAGAGCCCTTTCACTTTAACCACAAGAGGAGTAGAGAACACTATCTCAACCGGTCCATTGAACATGGGGATGTTCCACCCGCGAACAAAGGACCGCGTGTTGATGAGGTTTCCTGGCAGCAGTGGTTGAGCGGGTGGAGAGCCAGCCATGGAGACAGCTGTGGCTCCTGCCACGTTTTGTGATCAGGGTGGTGCAATCTGTCTGGAAATACATTTGAGTGCTCGTGGTAGGGTTGTTAAATAGTTAAATAGTCTTTAAATTCATCAACTAGAACAGCTGCTGCCCTTTGGGTGTCTGACACCCTCCTAACTGGAGACAGTGGTGCATGCATGCAGCGACAAGTTACCACCTCATGGGGTGGCAAATGGTGGCCCTTGCTCGGCTGCGTGCGCAAACTAAACAGAAAAGGGGTAGGCAATGCATCCAATTCTTTTTCACCATGGTGCAAAGCTTAGATAGTTTACTCCTGAGGAGTTTGTTGATCCTCTCTACAACTCTGTTGGCCTGGGGGTATTAAATCATACACATCCGGTGTTTAATTCCAAGTAGGGCAGCAATCTCCTTGAATAACTCATTGAAAAAGTGTGTGACATTATCTGATCTTAAGATATCACACATGCCCCATAGGGGGAACACTTCGCGGACCAGAAATGTTGCTGCACATTTGGCATCCACCTGTGCACAAGGACCCGCCTCCACCCATCGTGACAAGGGCAGATGACAATGATCAAATATCGGGACCCATTGCCTCTCTTGCCCATGTCTGTGTAGTTGATATGCAACTCCCGGAACGGCCCAGTCGGGTGGGCAGAGTGCCTCTTAGTATTCATAATGTCATGCCTGTACTGAACCTTTGATACATGGTGCATCTAATAACCATACTTGTCAAATGTTCCTGGATGTTTGGAATAAACCAATCCTCTTGGATGTCAGAATCGATGTGGTGTTTGGAGGTGTGGGAGGGGTGATGGAGCTGATCAAATGCTACTATCAGTAGCTCGTGTGGCATTGCTGCTTTCCCCATACATTCTTGTCTCCACAATAAATCAGTGGGGGACTGATTGTACCCTCTTTTGACCCACAAATCTCTTTCCTCTTCTGGGGACCTTCCTTGTAATTCAATAATGTGCACTATGGGCAGGGCAGTGTATGAGACAGGTGGCTGGTCAGCGGCAGGTGTTGTGACAACATAGTCAGCTACAGTAGGTACTGGAAGATATGCTGCAATTTTGGCTGTGGTGTCTTCGGGAGCGTTTCTGAGCGACACATTGTCAGTGTTGTTAGTGTGGGCGGTTTATTGAATGCCCGCCACTACAGAAGGCTGTGAGAGTGCAAAAATTAGCTTGTCTAATGGCTACTGGGGATCCGTCCACCCTCCTAAAGCCCCTCCTTTTCCATCGCGAAAGACTGGAATGCACTGTTGTGGTGGCGTATGCTGAATCAGAACAAGTGGTCACATGACACCCCTGTGATTATTGCAATACCTCAATAAGCACAATGAGCTTTCTGTCTGCACTGAATAATGCATATGTAGTCTTTTTTAAGATCAATGTCTCGTATTCACTGTCCACTAGGAGCACCACTGCCACACCAGTATGTCTGAGGCCCCTTGTCCTGGTCAATTGTCTCAGACTCATCAATCAAAAGTACCCCCCCCCCCCTCGAATGGGCTGTCCTTGCCCTTGTGGATGTCATCCTCTTCCCCCTCGTACGTCAGTGTGTCTGGCTAAGTCTTCATCAGTGCAAATTTCTGTTATGAACATTGCAGAATTTACTGTTTTGCAACATACAATATGGATACTTGGGCTGGAGATAATGATCTTATAGGCAGATGCTCTTTGGATAGTTAGAGTAGATTTTGATCCCTCCAAAAGGGCAAAAACGGCATGTTCCATGCAGAGTGTAATGGAGCAACCCTTCACAATGGTGGAACTTTTCTCAATTGCAAACGTTGCTGTTGCAAGTGCGTGTTTGCAAGCAAACTTCCCCTGCATCACCAGGTCTAGCATGCCACTGTAATAGGCCAATGGCTTGTGGCCCATTGTGCTTTTCTGTGATATTATGGCAGTCGTGAGCTGGCCATTAGAGTGCGAGAATAAATACAATTCCTGTGTATAATCTGGGGTTGCTAGCACAGGAGCAGTTGAAATCACTGCTTTGAGGTCATTGAAACTCTGTAGCATTTCTTCAGTCCACTCTATTTTATTGCCAGTTTTTTGTGCTTCTTTGAGGCCCTGTAAAAGTGGCCTTGTATATGCTGCGTAATCAAGTATCCATGTCCTGCAATAATTGCACAACCCTTGGAACTTCTGCATTTCCTTCACTGTCATGGGCTGCGGGGTGACCCGCAGAGATGCAGCACAGTCAGGAATTATTTGTTTACCATTTGCTGAAATTAACTGTCCTAGATATAAAACCTCTTGCCGACGGTACTGCAGTTTTGCCCTACCAATACCCCTTGCAATCCAGAAGCTGTAGGAGTGTAATGGAGTCTTGCCTGCAGTGCTGCTCATTGTCACTGCATACCAACAGGTCATCAACGTACTGGATGATTGTGGTGGACAAGTTTATGTTGACCAAATCTGCGTGGAATATTCTGTTGAAAATACTGGGGCTCTCTCAGTACCCCTTTGGCAATCTCGTGTGCTCAAACCTCCTTGTGTAAAGGCGGTGAGGTACTGTGAGTCTGGGTGTAATGGTATTGAGAAAAGGCATTTTTAAGGTGCACTACCGTGAATCGAGTTGCCTATTTTTGGAATGCTACACAAACTTTTGGCAAGGTTAGGAACTCCGGAAACTTTCTATACCACATAAGTTAGGGGGCGCAAATCCTGAATCATTCTCCAATTGCCACCCATTGCCTTTTTTACAGGACAGATAACTGTATTACATGGAGAGGTAGATGGTACTATTATCCCTTGGTTGAGGAGGGCACTGATGGTATCCCTAATTCCCTCTTCTGCCTTTCTGGAGAGTGGATACTGTTTCACTCAGGGTAGTACTGCTCCTGGTTTTAGTGTTATGTGTACTGGGGTCACACCTTGTAAGAGCCCTACATCATGGGGATTAATGGTCAACAATCTTTCAGGCACCTGTTACAAATCTGCCTCAATGAACTAGGGCAGGCCGCAAAGGCCATCAGGGGACATTGGACCTCTCGGTAATGCACCATTATTTCATAGGGGAGGCAGATCACTAGCACTATTTCTCCTTCATCTGGCTTGTCCTTGAACAACTCTGCATCAGTCACTTCCTTCAGTGGCACCGTGGGGTCAATGCAAACCACTGTGCACTACTTGCACCCGTCCTGGTCAGTCACTATCACAACAATCCTTTTTGCAGGAATCACAAAACCTTGCAAATCTAGAGAAAGTATTGTACCTGCCGCCTACTCAGGGGACATTACAGGGCGAAATATGAAATCTGTGGGCACTCGCCAGCACAAGCACAGTTATCCCGTACACAAACATGTCCAGGTGCATGGGAATTCCGTGAACCACCACCTCTCCCCCACTGCATGGATAATAAGCATTGCCCTCATTGCACACATACATGGGGTGGCGCACACTGTGCCACAGTCTGCAACTGAGATGGTCATATTGAGGTTTTTTAGCAAATCCCTCCCCAGCAAATTCACTGGGGAACTTTTGGAATATAGCAGGGGGGCCCACACCTTCCCCCTATTTTGATGTCAACCTCTTCAGTGTATGGAACCATTGAAACAGCCCCAGAGAAGCCCTGCGTGTCAAAGGTTTGGCCTGATTGCGGGAAATCTCCCTCACTGATGCATGATTTTGTGGCACCCCTGTTGACCATACAAATTAAGTGTTTGTTTTCTATCTCTGCACCCACCAAGAGGTCCTCATGGCAGACTGTCATAGATAGAACTGGGTACACAAGTACTCTCTGTGGGCTGTCTTAGTCAGGGTACGTGTTCATCCCCGGGAACTTGAAATGGTTGTTTCCCATCACGCTCACTCCTCGACAGAGCAGTATGGTGCCATTCGGTACTACGTTGGGTGTGTACATGTCTCCAATTACGTGCTGGGGCATATTTTGTTGTGTAGTTTGTTGTTGCTGTGCCTGCGTCCCAGGGGTCCGAGGTGGGAGCTGCGTAAATGATTGGTGTATTTCATAGGGTATGGAGATCATCCTCTGTGGTGACATCAGTTGTGTGTTCTGGGGTGGTAGGTGGTAGTTATTGTACACATTGTATCCAGGCCCTTGTCTGCTCCTGAACTCTCTCGCAAAGTGTCCTCACTTTCCACAGCTCCAACATAGTGATGGACCCATACCCCCACCTCTAGGCCCCATTCCTCCGAGTCCCCCAAGCCCCCTCTTGCACCTCTAAACCCACTTCTCCCATGTTTCTGCCCTCCTTGCTGCCACTCGGGCTGGGGTTTTGAGCGCCCCCCCCCCACTGTCCTTGTCCTCCTCCTGCTTGCCAGAGCGCTGCTATCCTGACCTCTGTGGGTGTTTGCATGCCCCCTGTTGTCTCTGGCTGTACAGGTGTGGGCACTGTCCCCTCTACAGCTATTTTAGCTAACTTCCTTTGTACCAGTTTCACCTCATGTGCCTGCAGCTGTTCGCTGTTTCCTTTTCACGTTCTTGTATTCATTTACAGTGCTGTATTATTATGGTTTGAATCTCTGCCCACCACTTTGCTTCAATGCCCACAATTTTGTCTAGTGTCTTCTGAACTTCCTTTGGTAAGCCCCTTTTTTTTTTACCACAAAGTAATCTCTGCCTTCCACATCTCCTGGACCTTAATAATGTACTGTGAGGGGTCTTCTTTAAACACAAAAAAATGGGTGCCCTTAGAACTTGGTAGCAGGTAGGGCAAAGTAGACTAGAAGAAAACAAAAAGGAACCCTAACACCAATGTTGACATTTGATTGGTCATTGATTTGACCTTATGTCAAAGTATTGAATTTCAAAACATTTAGACCAACAATGTGCCATAGAGATACTCTGATACTCCATGTAGGCAATATGATAATATGATATGATCATTTATTTATATATGGCCTATACACAGTGTGGTTCAAAGTGCTTCAAGGCAAGGGAGGAAACAAGGTAAAATACAATGACATTGTTACAGGCCATGAACAATGAGAATGTGAAATTAACTATTGTACTCGGCCTGGCGACATTTCAGGTTGAGCCTGAGATTTACAAGAGGTGAGGGACAAGGGGAGGTGAAAGGAGGGAGAGGGACAAAACAAGTGACTACTGTACTAAGCCTGACGACATTTCTGATAGTGATGGAGGGGGGCGAGGAGAACATGTAAGGGAAGGGGGAGGAGACAAACATTGTTGCTATCATACTAGGTCCAAGGACAATTCTGATAGAGTAAGTGCATAGAAAAAAGTAAAGAGAGTGCAGGAGGAGAGAGGGAGAAGGGAGAGGAGGAGAGAACAGAGAATAAAACAGTGAAAAAGAGTGGAGAAGCAGATGGGAGAGCGAATACAATTGCAGAGGCAGTAATAACACATAATGTTGTAGAGAACAGAGAATGTAAGCAAGGATTCAGGATGACGATGGGTACAGAATGGTTTAGGGCCACCATGAGTACGAGATGCAAGGGAGGTCCAGCATGAGAATTGAGAAGGTGAAGCACCAAGAGTCAATGGGCCTCATGATGAGTCAGCCGGTCTGGAAACAACGGTGGCGGTAAATCCGCCACCACCGTTGTTTCCGGACCGGCTGATTCCGAGTCCTGCAGGCGGGAGGTGTCACTCCCGCCGGGTCTGACCTGGCGGAAGTAACACCACCCGCCTGCAGGCGGACATGGAAACACTGGCTCTGTTATAGACGAAACCGGTGTTTCCATGGGGGTTTACAGAATTCCGCCTTCAGAATTACCGGGTCACCAGGGTTTCCGGCATGGCTACTGCCACACTCATAATGAGGCCCAATGTGTCCAAAAGTCAAATCCAAGCATTGGCAACAGGTCGGTGATAGTGAGACCATAATGGATCAAGACAACTCCTGCAATGGTTAGATGTAGGGGGGATGGAAGAGAGGGCTAAGGGGGAAGGGGAAAGCGGGATAGAAGAGATCAGGCAAAAGCAGGTAACACATGCATGCAAGAAGGGGTGGGCACAACAGCCATCACAGGCAACCAGGGGGGGTGAGGGGCACATGGATATCAGGTGGGACAAGGGGGGAGTGAGGGGCACATGGACATCATGGGGGACCAGAGGATGGGGTGAGGGCACACAGACATCAGGTGGGGAAAGGGGGGGATTAAGGGGCATACGGACAGCACGGGGAACCAGAGGAGGGGGTTGGAGGCACACAGACAGCACAGGGGACCAGAAGAGTTGGTGGGGGCACATGGACAACACAGGGGACCAGAGGAGGAGGTGGGGGCACACAGACAGCACGGAGGACCAGAGGAGAGGTTGGGGGACACACGGACAGTATGGGGGTCCAGAGGAGGGAGTAGGGGGCGAGGGAAAATGGGCAGCATTACGGTAGCGGACAGGGAGCAGACAGGGGCCTTCATTGTGGGCCTTAGATGGTAGTGGCCAGTTCCCGCCTTCCAGTTTTAGCCATTGGCTTAAGGGGCCAAGGCAACCAATGGGAGAGGGGGGCAGGAGCTGGCCCAGAGTAATGAAAAAGATTTCCCAATGCAACGAGGAACGGCCATTTTGGAAGGCCTGCAGGCAGGGAGGCACCAGGCAAAACATCACATCACATCAGATGTAAAATCCCAAGTGGATAATGTGCGGAGTGCAACATGCTGGCCTCACAAGTCCAAAGCAACGCAGAGATCTCAATAAGCAATACCAGACCAAAATGAAGGTTGCTCGCCACAAATAGAAAAATTGTCACACAAATCAGAATTCTTAGCCCTAGCATTGCGTAACAAAGGTGGAAGACCGGCGCGATGGAGTGTGCTGGGGAGCAGAGGGAAGGGGCTCCGTCTTTTAGAGATGAAAAGATAGAATGGGAGTGGATAACAAAGAATGTTTAATGTGGTTATAAAAAAGTGAGATATTTAATGCATATAAAACTTCCTTTTATGCCAAAGTTAGGAAGGATAAAAAAGAAGAAAAAACGAGACAGAAGGCAAGAACCAGTAAAAAGAGAGGAAAAGACCCAGTGAGAGAATTGATTTTGAAGAGCGATAAGAGAGAGCTAAGAGACAGAGCAGATGCTGTTGACAAACAGCTCCTAAAGATCTAATTACCACATGCGTTAATCATCACATATTTAAAGGCACTTCACATATGATGATACAAATTCCTAAATATTCATGAACATGACACTTTATGAGACACAACATTTTTTTCTCAAATGGAGAACATACAGGAAGAAATCATATGCAGTTCTTCTTGATTTGGATGGTAGGGGGTAATGGTTAATGACTCATATTTCTTTAGGGATTCAGTCAATCTACCCCTTCTAGTTCTGAAAGGATTGTAAAGATGGATGGTCTTTTGGGTCTGCCTACGTGATGTCAAATAATAATGAAACCAATTGACACTGGGATGAAAATAATGTAGACTAGGTTCATGAGAGCCCCAGCGTTGGTCACGTTTCAGCAGCGTTCAACTTTGTGTGGCCGCCTTCTTCAGGCGTAGTTTGAAGGACCTTGCAAACACATGTGTAGTTGTATTAGGGTTACTAGGCACAGGTTGGTCACATGAGAAGAATCAATCATTAAGAGGATAGGTATCGGCTTATAAAAAGAGGGAGCAATGCCAAGGGATTAGCTTACCCTGGATACCGGAACTCCATGTCTCCTAATCCGGGGGATATGGCACACCGCGTGTGGTTAGAAGTGGGGACACCTACAGCTGGGCTGTGCCCAGTGTCAAGTATACGCGTTGCAAAATATTATTGGTTCGGGAGTGAAAGGTTGCCCCTTCAGTTTGATTTTTGGGAGGCAGGAAAGGCAAATCTCTGAAATGAAAGGCAAAGGGATTGCCCCATTAATTTAAAACTGTAAAGAGCGTGAGTTAAACAGGTCAAACAGTGGCGAGTGCAAATATTATGGGCAAATAATAAAATATGACACAGTATTACATAATATCTCAAAAAGGCGGGACTGCCCCGTAACTCATTGACCCCTGGGGCCATATTAACAAAACTAGGTAAGGAGAGAAGAAGTGTCACATGAGGGAAGTCAAACATCCATTTGCAAAATTCCATCAAGAACACATTTGGAACAATAACACCCTGGCAGAGAATAGCCTGAATACTAGTCTGGTATGAAAATTAGAAAAGGATTTACTGAGAATAAATATGATATATATATATATATATATATATATATATATATATATATAAAAGACACAAACAGGGACAATCCAATTCAGCATTCTCACATTACATTCTACTCCCTTCATCATAAAACTCGAGGAGTCATCGCTAGGACACATACACATGTCCATTGCTGTTTTCACACGACCTTCCCATAGGCTAGTTTCGACTACGTGGAAACTAATCCCTCGGTAGATAAGTCTTCTTCAGGACCGAAGAACACATGAAGCTGAAATTATTTTTCAAAAACATAAACAACGAGGTTATCGGAACAGACTGCTGAGACAATCAAATAAAAGGGCAGGTTATAATGATCGATTCAAGTTGTTGGAATCAATAGAATGAACGAACCCTGATCGATTGGTCTGCGTCACCACTTTCAATACACATAGTAATGGGATCAGAAGACTTGTATTGAAACATTTACTACAGTTGGAAGACAAAGAATGATCTCCTCCTTTATTTGCCTTCAAAAAGGGCAAAAATGTCAAACAATTGCTGACTAGTGCTGACAGAAGGTTGGTGACATGTACACCCTCCATTCAGGAGTTGTGGGGATTAGATCCCGTCACAGGACATTATCTGTGTGGTAATTGCAGGGTATGTAGATATACTTTTAAAATGAAGACTTTCACAGTCAAAACCAAAACATGGACCTTCAAGTCACATACTACCTGTAACAGTATGGATATTTTTATGTCTGTCTAAAAAGGTTTATATCGGTAAAACCACAAGGTCCATCAAAACTAGAATTATCGACCATCTCTCCCACATCAGGACTGGCCATTTGTCCTCACCTCTTGTTGAACACTATGGGCCTCATTACAGGTTTGGCGGTAGCCACGCCCATAAAAAGGGCATGGCTACCTCCAAAACCATGTCCGGGTTCCCTGAATGGGGAATTACCGGGCCATTCCGAGTTTGGAGGGCCCGCTTATCCCTCCTTCAGGGAACCCGGGCCCGGACCTTCCCCATTCCCATTGAGCCCCAATAGGGCTCAATGGGAATGGGAGCGGGAGCTAACAACGGGCCAATTACGACTGGCCTGTTGTTAGCTCCCTGGTCCCCTAGCGGGACCCGGTAAGGATGCCTGGTTTTACCAGGCGCGTCCTTACCGGCTCCCACAAGGGGACCTCGTAATATTGCGGAATGGTGTTAACGGGGCCGCCACCATTAGCGCCACCCGTTAACCCATTCCGCAATTCTCTTAATAAGGCCCTATGTCAGGGAAGGACATGGGCCCAGTGATCTTAAGCGGTGTGTAGAGGTCAAATCTTGAGACACATGCGATTGAGGCCAAACTAGCTGTAAGAGAACAACTTTGGTTTTATCAAACCGACAGCCATATTGATGGCCTCAATCTACAACAAGATCGTCATGAACTCAGATATATATGAACATGCTTTTTGCAGCAATTTGATGCGACATATGCCCAAATCTAACAACTTATATTTTCATGATGGCAAATTGATGCTAGATATGTTTATTCTAATGAACCCCATTGAAATCAGGGGTGGCATGTTATCGAGCTGGTATTTCTCTAGATTTCCGGATAGCCCCACAGGTAATTTGAGCTCAGAAGTTTATGTTTGTTGGTGAGGAGGCATTAATCAAAAGCCAAACTAGATATTGACAATCTGCAGAAGATGGTTTCACAACTCCCGATGTTTATATTACTATGACAACGCATTAGTCGCTCTATGGGCGGGCATCTTAGACGTTTGCACATCCAACGCCATGACGAAACAGAAGGCTATATCAGCTGACAGGAGATAAAGAATGTATCCTTACCCTTAGAGGTATGGACATCAGATGCCATGACGAAGAAAATGGCCATATCCGCTGACTTGAGTGATGGCGTGCAATCTCCTTTATGGAGTTGGAGGATGCGGTCGCTGTTTAATTTATCAGTCTTCTGATTCCCAGGTAAGTGGATGCTTAAGAGCATTAGCAGAATCGATAAAGTTAGGAATATTCACCACACACAGTTGCGATTAGCATTCAGGAACTATGTCCTTGATGTTTATTCCAGAGACATGAGCAGGACGTGAATCACAGAATCGATGAGTTTTAGTTGCAAGGGATAGCACCTGTACAGATGTATGCCAGTTGCCTTTCATGAAAGGAAAGATACATTGGGGGTCATTCCGAGGTTGGAGGTAAGGAATTACCGGCACCGGTAAGGGTGCCGATGCCGGTAATCCCTTATCTCCGTATTCCGAGGTCCCTTTGCGGGTCCTTCCTTACCTCCTGCTTTTAGCAGGAGTAAAGTACGGGACCCGCAAAGGTACTTCGGAAGTAATTACAGTACTGTAATTTACGGTGCTGTAATTACCTCCTTCCCCATTCCCATTGAGCCCTATGGGGCAGAAATGGGAATGGGGAAGGGCAAAAGGTGAATGGGGAATTACCGGTCCCTCCAACCCTGGAATGAACCAGTAATTACTCCATTCACCATGCCGGATTTGGGACGGTTTCAGAGGCAACCATGGTGCTAATTACTCCATGGTTAGCTCCAAACCCGGAATGAGGCCCAATGTCTTATCTGGCAGGCACCGTTGGGACCTTGACGAGGGCGTTATAGGAAGAGTTTGTATCTTTGTGGATTGAGCATCCGGTAAGTGGATACTCTATAGCATGAGTTTAGAGTTCATAGTCAAACATTGATGCCTCACGGCATTGGAATTGGAGGCCGTTAACACTTGATAGTACACATGTCGATTTATAAGCTAGGAGGATTTGGATGCCGTGGATTTAGGGATGTAGAGATTACATTGTTTGCTCCCTGTTTAGAACTATAGCGCCATTGTGGCTAATTACTGCAGACAGGTGGTGTGGGTTTGGAGTGATGCACAGAGTAAAGGTTCAAGGAAATTGATACTTTGCACATGACATTTTTGTTTTGAAATTATGTTGCAGGCACAAATTAGTCTGCAGAAAAAATGGAATTGGCTGTCGAGCAATCTTAATGGGATGGGCCTCTGTAAATAATACAGAGGTAATTTTATTTTTCACCCTAGAGGAGGAAGTGTTTTTTTTACATGGTCTGCTGCATATTTTGGTGTTAGTTCTGGTTTGTTGGCTATTTAGTGTTCATGTGTTCTGCGGTCTTCAACCAGACTTATCTACCGATGGATTAGTTCTGCCCTAGTCGAAACCAGCCTATGGAAAGGTTGTGTGAAAACAGCAATGGGCATGTGTACGACTTAGTGATGGCCTCAGTGAGTAGTATCATGAAGGGAGTAGAATTAATTGTGAGAATGCTGAGTTGTATTGTCCCTGTTTGTGTCTTAGAGATGTATCATATTTATTTTCAATCACTCCTTTTCTAATTTGCATACCAGAACGGTATTCAGGCTGTTCTCTGCCAGGGTGTTATTGTTCCAAATGTTTCTTGATGGAATTTTGCAAATGGATGTTTGATTATCTGCATGTGACACCTATTCTCTCATTTCCTAGGGGTATTACATAATACTTGCAAAACAGAGGAAAACGGGGAAAAAAGGGCCACGGAAAAAATTGATCTATGATCTCCTGCCGGGTGACTTGGTCATCCTGAGCCTCATTCTTGCCGGGTGGATGGGGCATGGCATTCTCTTGACTGGTGAATCCTGAGGTTCAGGGCAGGAATTGGCCCCTGTTGCCTCATCGCCAGGTTGTGGAGGGTGCAGCAGTAGATGGTCATTATTTTCCAAGCCTCTTGGGTTGTATTGCAGTGCAGGCCTTGTGTGGTGCAGGCATCAGGACTTTGCCTTCAGCAGGCCAAATGCTCGCTTATAAAAGCACAGGTCCTGATGTGTGCCACCTTATGTCGCTCACGCACATTTCTTGGACAACAAATTGGGACAAGGAGCCATGGCATGAGATGGTGTCCAGGACCACCTGGAGCATGCAAGTGGATAAAGCCAGTCAAGAGCAAGGATACATGGCATTTCATGTACATTGCACATGTAGTGATTGCAAATTCCACAGTGCTTACCACTGTCGTCAGTTCTGTGCACGTGCATTCCCCTTCTGCCCAATGAGGTGATAGTTGGTGTTTTAGGGAGGGGTAAGGACATCTAGGGAGGGTCTAAGTACAATTGGGAGGGGCTAAGTGCAGGAGTGAATAGTGAGAAGAAATCTGAAGGTGGTAGAGGTCATTGAATCACTTAACTAACAGCCAGGTTTGTGTGGGTATATGTGGTTCCATGTACCAAAACATCATCCTACTCTGTAGGATCATAGTGTCATGGATGGAACCTGGTAAGCGCACACATCAGTGGGTGACGCAGATGTCATCTGCGTCTGATTGTAGAATACCTTGCACCTTGGTTGGATGTTGGAGGACAGTGTTATATGGGTGCAGTCCAGTGACCTCAAACATTGGAATCCAGTGGTAGCAAACAAAAACTGATGAAGAATTCATTTCTGCCTGGTTGCTGTGTAGGGACATGTGTCTGTGCACATGAAGTAGGAAGGGCAAAGTGGCATGAACTAAACTTGCATAGCTAAAATAGAGTTTTATGAACAATTATTTTGTGTGTGAGAATTTGGTGTTGGTATCAGTCAAGATTTGTATTCTCATGTAAAGACAAATTATACATCAAGTCACTTCATCAAATCACAGCTTTTCAACCAAATACATGTTTCTATTGCTATAATTACTGTGGTATCCCCCTTCTGGCTGCAGCCGATTTACCAGCCTTTTACCACGGTAGGTTTGGGGAGGGTGCAGCAGTGGAGTGTAGTAAAATGGTAGTTGTGGGAGAAGGAACGGGTAAGAGGGGAAAGGGTTATAACTGTGGTATGGGAGGCAGGACCCCCCATAAAACAAAACTGTAAAATGTGATGAAATGCCCCAAGTTGCCAGAAATGTATGATCCAATTACTTCTATTTCAGTTGTTCTCATACCTGAAGGTTTGGGGGAATGTATCTCCAATTCCTAGATTGCAGAAATGACTTGCTTCATTTAGTTTCTTTCTCATATTTGTTTTATTATCTAATCCCTCTTTTTTCTTCCCCCTGCCTCAACCCGCCTCTTTCCTTTCCACAGACTAAGGTCTGGCAAAGCCCTGGTGGGGTCACAGTTCACCACCTCCAGGACAAGGTAAGGAGATGTAAGACCACTATGGCAGTGATGGGCAAAGTATAAATATGTGATAACATATGTGGAAGACTTAGGGGTTCCCAGTACTAATCTCAGAATGCACCGTTGTCTTACTTAAGACCCTTTTTTCATACACAGAACACTTTGGGCTTCTCACTCCAGTTCACAGAATGCATTGGGGTCTCTTTTCACGAAACATGTTTCTCATAAATATAACACTTTGAAATGTTTCCTACAACTCCCAAAATTCAGCCTTTTTTTATTCACTGTCTTATTCATGCATTGAATGCTTTGGATCATAACTACAACTCCGAGCAAACGGCGTTCTATTACTTGACATAGTTTCTTGCTCTTATACTGAATACTTTGGGATTTTCACTCCAACTCCCAGAATGCAGTATTGTGTTATGTCACTCAATGTCTTTCTCATACATTTAAAGATGTGAGAGCTCCAGTTTCTGGAATGCAGTGTTGCCTTATTTCACTAAAGGTCTTTCCAATCATTTGTGTGTCCAGGCCACTCCCCTAAAAGGCCTATGCACCGAAGACCACCTACAGAGGACTAGATCTGTAGGGGCTCAGTCTAAAAAGAAGCTGGGAGAGTGGGGGTTACAGGGGGTGTGTGAGAAACGGGTCCACAAAGCAGAGAAAAGGTGTGCATGGTCAGTCTTTTGTTCATGGCGTTCAGTGTGTCTCCGCACCCCTGCATCAGCTTGGGTCTCACAACACCTCTTGCAACATCTCACCTATGTTCCAGCTACTTGTGCCTTGCAGCGTCTCTCACTGTGTCTCTACACCCTGCATCAGCTTGGGTCTCACAGCACCTTTTGTAACATCTCACCCGCGTTCCAGCCACTTGTGCCTTGCAGCATCTCTCACTGTGCCTCTGCACCCCTGCATCAGCCTGGATCTCAAAGCGCCTCCTGCAATATCTCACCTGTGTTCCAGATACTTGGCCATGCAGTGTCTTTCACTGTTTCTCTGCACCCCTGCATCAGGGTGGTTCTCACATTGCCTCTTGCAACATATATGTCCTAAGTTCCAGCCACTTGTGCCTTTGTGATGTCTTGTATTCAAGACAGACACGTTGCCAGTGAGCTATCATGGCAGCTCTATGAAAGACTTGGATTTAGTGCCTTAAATGATTATGCACCATTGTCACCTTGTGGCTGAATGGTGAATTGAATGCATTTTGCAAACAGTTTTTTTCGTTCTCTCTGTCAACTAGTCCCTTATTCAGACCCTCCAACTTATAGTGATTTTGTGATCCCGCAAAATGCTGCGGAAACGGCCGTTTTGCGCAAAATGCCGCAAAAACGGCCGTTTTGTGCAAAAACAGCATCTTAAAAAAAAAACTTTTATTTATTTTTTTTTTTACATTTTTTTTAAAGTAATCTGCAAAAATTACTGTTTTAAAAAAAATAATACTTGGGGTGCCAGGTTCTCAACTTTATTTTACACAAGAAATGAAATGCGCTAACACATCCCATCACTTGCGCCCCAAAAAAGTGCAGCCCAATCCACAAGGGACACATAAATGGGCACATTTTATATGCGTGCCCATTCAGATGGCCTTTTTCACCTCCTTGATCAAATAAAGTGGCGTTTCTGTCAATTTAAAAGTGCATCCCTCACTTCCAAGCAAGATGCACTTTTAAATGTGCAGCAATTGGAGGCAACCCTACGCGCACGGGATGTGGGGCTGCCACTGTATGACAGGGGCCCTCATTACAACACCGGTGCTAAACCAAGGTGCTATTAGCACCATGGTTGCTGCCGGTATTATTGTAACAAGTCCACCATGGTGAAATGGGGAAGTACCACCCCATTCCAAGGTTGGCGGGGCGGTACTTCCCCATTTCACCATGGCCCTTCCCCATTCCCATTTTTGCCCCATAGGGCATAATGGGAATGGGGAAGGCGGTAATTACGATACTGCAAATTGCGGTACCGTAATTAGCACCAAGGTCCCTTTGCGGGTCCATTCCTTAACGGCTGGTAAAACCAGCCGTTAAGGTGGGAACACGCAAAGGGACCTCGTAATCAGGCGCTAAGGGATTACCGGTACCGGTAATCCCTTAGTGCCAGGATCGTAATGAGGCCCAGGGTCTTTCCTGACCCTGTCATGCATTTCTTTTAAGGTATGAACCGCTGCTGTCGCTTGCATTTCTGTTCCTCAAACAGGATAAAAATACATTTTTTGGGTCGCATTTTACAGCGCAGGCACCTGGAGGGCCTGCCCCTGTGAAAGGCGCTGGGAGCTTGCAGAACTCTGTCGGGAGAGCGATTCTATTCAAAGTACTGGCCATTTTGATGACAAAAATCTGTCGAATGTTACAATTTGACCTATTTCGTCCAGTACTATTCAATCGATTTTTCTAAATACTGAACATGTGTTGCGGGGGTGTCACCTGCTCCCCATGTTCAGTATTTTTGGTCTAGGGTGGTCAGTATTTTTGGTCTAGGGTGGTTGCAGAAGTGTTTTCCCCTTTTTCCTCAAAATTGGAGGTGGGAAAAAAAAAGAAAATAACGAAAAAGGGACCCTGCAGAGTCGGATCCGACTCGCGTTCGAGGGACGGATCTGGCACCGCAAGGTTACAGGGGAAGCGGCAGCGACCAAGCAGTTAAGTAGGGGAGGGGGGGATGGTGAAAGGTACATTTTGGGTTGTTTGGCTGAAGTGCAAATCAGTTTGCAGCAAAATTGACTACGGTCAATTCCGCTGCAAATAATTACACTTCGGTCAAACAACCCAGAACACCATTCAAGGCAGCTGGCCAGCGCACAATTTGCGCACCAGTTCAAGCCTGTGAAAATGCGCCGGTCACCTTTGAGAATAAGGTGACCTGCTCATTTCCAAAAATGGGTTGTCTAAAAATAGCATATCCTCCTTTCTTTTTTTAAATGCCCCATTATTTGAGGAACTGGGTCAAAATCTACATTTAAAGAAAATAAAAAAATGGTTACACTATGAGAGAGAGGGAGAGTGATGGGTGAGATGTGAAGTGATGGGCAAGAAAGCAGAGGGAGGGCAGTGGGTCAGAGGAGGAAGCGCTGCACAAGAGAGCAGAGGAAGCAGTGATGCGGTGGGAGAGAAATCTGAGAGTGAGCAGAGGTACAGAAAGTAGAGGGAGCGTGTGGTCAGTGAGCCAGAAAGCAGAGAGGAAGCGGTTGGCCAGAAAGAGGCAGTGAGCTGCACATTGGGAAAAAGGATGAGGGAAGAGTGCGATAGCATGAGTGAAAGGATGCAAGATGCAGAAGCAGCACAAAAAAATGAAGGACTGTATATTGCGGGAGGAATTGTAGAGTGTAAGGTGTGAGTTGGGAGTATGATTTGGAGTGTGGCAGGGGCTGGGCAGTGCAAATTGTGACTTGACAGTGTGACCTAGCACGTGAGTATCTGTATGACAGAGTGAGAGGTTAAGTATTGTAAGTTGTAATAGAGAGTTGGTGAGATGTGTGTTGGTGAGAGAGGTGTGTGCGTGTTTGGGGGATTGGAGAACATAGAAGGGGAATATTTTCAGCATTACAGTTGATAATGATCAATTTAGTTAATACTATGAAATAGGCATGAACATTAAACCAGAAATGTAGCCAAATCAAACACTGTTCTGCCATGCCAGAGACATCTGGGACTCTTCCTATTAAATTAATACAAAAGATACATAATAATGATACCCTGGCTCTCTTGTAGCCTTGCACTGTGCTTATTTCCTGCAATGTGGCAATCTTACACCCTCCATTTAATACAAAATGTCCCGCAAAAATGCCACAATAAATAAAGATTTGTGCCGCAAAATTTGCCATTTCATGCCGCAAAATTTGCCATTTCATGCCGCAAAATCCTGGAAGGTCTGCTTATTGTTGTGCTTATTTCTTCATAAGCACAACAATAAGGGCACTTCTTCCCCACCAACATTGCGGAAATAAATAAATTAATCGGGTCCACGGACCCGAAGAACATTGTCCAAATAAATAAAAAAACACGGCGGTGGCGAAGGGGGCACCAGAGGCAGTAACAGTCCTGCCCCCGTCCTGCTTCTCGGCCACGGCCGTGTTTATTTATTTATTTGGACAACTTTCTTCGGGTCCGTGGACCAGATTTATTTATTTATTTCTGCAATGTTGGTCCCCACCAACATTGCAGAAATAAATAAATTAATCGGGTCCATGGGCCTGAAGAACTTTGTCCAAATAAATAAATAAACACGGCCGTGGCCAGAGGCATCTCATGCCCTTGGCCCCCGAGTAGCTCCCCCACCAGCAGAGAAGCGGGATGTGGGGAGGGCGGTGCAGTTACAGGCCTCAGCCACGGCCTTGTTTTTTATTTATTTGGACAATGTTCTTCGGGTCCGTGGACCCGATTAATTTATTTATTTCCGCAATGTTGGTGGGGACCAACATTGCAGAAATATATAAATTAATCAGGTCCACGCACCCGAAGAACGTTGTCCAAATAAATAAATAAACACGGCTGTGGCCAAGAAGCAGGACGGGGGCAGGACTGTTAATTTATTTATTTCAGCAATGTTGGTGGGGACCAACATTGCAGAAATAAATAAATTAATCTGGTCCACGGATCCGAAGAAAGTTGTCCAAATAAATAAATAAACACGGCCGTGGCCGAGAAGCAGGACGGGGGCAGTTACAGGCCTTCGCCACGGCCGTGTTTTTTTATTTATTTGGACAATGTTCTTCGGGTCCGTGGACCCGATTAATTTATTTATTTCCGCAATGTTGGTGGGGACCAACATTGCAGAAATAAATAAATTAATCTGGTCCACGGACCCGAAGAACATTGTCCAAATAAATAAAAAAAACACGGCCGTGGCCGAGAAGCAGGACGGGGGCAGGACTGTTACTGCCTCTGGTGCCCCTTGCAAGGGGCACCAGAGGCAGTGGCCTTCGCCACGGCCGTGTTTTTTTATTTATTTGGACAATGTTCTTCGGGTCCGTGGACCCGATTAATTTATTTATTTCCGCAATGTTGGTGGGGACCATCACTGCAGAAATAAATTAATTAATCGGGTCCACGGACCCGAAAAACGTTGTCCAAATAAATAAATAAACACGGCCGTGGCTGAGAAGCAGGACAGGGGCAGGAATGTTACTGCCTCTGGTGCCCCCTGCAAGGGGGCACCAGAGGCAGTCACAGTAGGGTGACCAGACGTCCTGGTTTTCCCGGGGAAATCGCCCTCCATCCCGCGACCCGGGAGTTTTTTTTAATTTTACCGTCGGGGGTTTGCATGGTTGGGTGACTATGGAAATTAAAATTATTATAATTATTTTTCACAATGTTGGAGTTGGAGGATTGGCTCGAACCCCCAACCTTTCAGGTGCACGTCACAACACTTACTAACTGTGCTACAGAGACTGGCTTGGAAATAAAAGTACAGCAGGCTATGTAATACGACTGAGTTATAGCAAACGCTTGTTTTGAAGTAACACGCCAAGATTCAGTGACAAAACTGCACAAATGAGATCATATACAGTTTATAAAAAGGAGAAGAGCTGGAAATATGATTGGGTGGTGGTTGTGGGGACGTGTTGGGGGAGGGGTGGTCATTGGTGGGCTGCAATCTGGTAGTCCCTCTTTTATGTTGTTGGTTGTCCCGGTTTTCGTTTTGGAAATCTGGTCACCCTAAGTTACAGGCCTTCGCCACGGCCTGGTTTATTTATTTATTTGGACAATGTTCTGACAAACGTTGTCCAAATTAATAAATAAACTGTGCCGTGGCCAGAGGCAAGTCATGCCCTTGGCCCCCGAGTAGCTCCCCCACCAGCAGAGGAGCGGGATGTGGGGAGGGCGGTTACTGCCACTGGTGCCCAGCGGCAGTTACAGGCCTCAGTCACGGCCTTGTTTTTTAAATTTATTTGGACAATGTTCTTCGGGTCCGTGGACCCGATTAATTATTTATTTCCGCAATGTTGACCCGAAAAACATTGTCCAAATAAATAAAAAACCAAGGCCGTGGCAGAGGAGCAGAACGGGGCAGGACTGTTACTGCCTCTGGTGCCCCCTGGTTATTTCCCCACCCATTGACTGTCTACTGCTAAACTAAACCCTATTGTCCTTACCACCCATTACCTTCCCTTCCCCACTCAATGCCCACCATCCTGGTATGTCTAAGAGCTTTCTCTATCAAACCGTAACATCAAGCCACTATTATTAATTAGTAGTCTGTTGCGAGTTAATGGCTTAATTGCTTTTGTAAATGTTTTACTGGTAAAATGAAAATGTCTTAAGTGTGCCTTTCCCCCACATCTGTTCCTCGAAGCAAAAGTCCTGTAAAAATCAAGTACTGACAAAGTCAACGATTTTAGCTCGTTCTTAGGTTTTGGGTAGGACTTGCATGGTGGTAGTCATGATCATATAGTCATGTAGTCATAGCTGGTCACAGAGGAAAGCATACCTAGTTACATTTTGGATACAGGTATTGCCTAGACTTACAAGGTGGTGTGTGAGGGTATGACCCCTTATTCCCCCCGCCCTCCAGCACTATCTGAAATGTTGTCAGGCCTAGTACGATAGTCGCTTGTTTTATTCCTCCCTTCCCTTTCTCCACCACTCTCCCTCACCTTTTGTTTTCTCCAGCTCTACCAGAAATGTTGCCAGGTCTAAATCGGTTCTCGCCTGTCTGTTTCCATTTCCTTCCCACTCTCCCCCTCCCTTCCTTATCTATGTCTTAGCTCTTGCACTATCTGAAATGTCGCCAGACCGAGTACGATAGTTAATTTCACATCCTTACTGTTCATGGCCTGTAAGAATGTCATTAGGTCCTAAGTGTCACTCACTGGTGTGGGGAGAGAAATGCTCCCTCTTACGGTCAATCTAGAAATTGTTTAGAACATCTCACATTGAGAGATTACCCTACATTTGCATGCAATGAAGCAATAAAATAAAATTTCTGTGTTTACACCTGGAAAAACAGTTGTCCGTGATTTTTTGAAAGGGGCAAATGGGAAAACACTGATAAACACAGATTCTGAAATTTTTTGAAAACACTGGAAAAAGACCCCGGAAGTAAAAAAAAATAAACCCCTAAAACAGGAAACCCTACCTATGTTCCAGCCACTTGTGCCTTGCAGCGTTTCTCACTATGTCTCTGCACCCCTGCATGAGCTTCTGTCTCACAGCACCTCTTGCAACATCTCACCAATATTCCTGCTACTTTGCCTTGCAGTGTCTCTCACTGTGTCTCTGCACCCTGACTTCAGCTTCGGTCTCACAGCGCCTCTTGAAACAACTAACCTGTGTTCCAGCTACTGGTGCCTTGCAGCATCTCTGTGTCTCTGCAACCCTGCATCAGCTTGGGTCTCACAGCGCAACCTGCAATATCTCACCTATTTCACAGCTATTTGTGCCTTGCAGTATTTCTGTGTCTCTGCACTGCTGTGTAGAGGAGCAGCTGCATACCTCTGCAGGAAACCCTGGCCCCCTTCCTCTCATATGTTGGAGACATGAGACCGTGCCGTGTTTGACACCAGCCGTTGTGCCAATACCAAAGCGTGTGTTCGAAAAAAGATACCCGTTGAGACAACCCTACCGAATGTATCCACAAATTGATACTAACCGAATGAGGAACTCCCTGAAGGAATATAGAAGCTGGACATCGATATCATGAATTTAGTAAGCCAGGACGCATGAAGCAGGAAGGGAAAACTGTGTCACAGCAAGAATAAGAAGAATCGTGAAGTTGCAAGATAAGGCTGTCTGACCTGGAGTCAAGACTGAAGCAGTCATGGTCAGCTATCTATCCTTGAAATGAACGAACATGCAGAGGATGAATCATCCTTTGTCAAGCTGCAAGGAAAGAACACCAAGAGTGCCAAGTTTAATTCATTTAGAACATTTCAAATCTGTAAAATGGACCAATTCATGGTCTCTCGTCATGTGAGCCAAGGATGAAAGTAGAGTTTGAACTTGGAGTCCCAGAACACAATAGTGAGTTCCCATCTCTGCCATGTATTCTGAAAGACAAGTTCAATGACAATCTTCATGGCAGAAAGCACGGGCGATGAGAGCTGCTGGGCTAATTGGGTGGTGGGGTTGTCTCATGCCCCATCTCCTTGCACCTGGGTCTGGGCTTATGTGCTGCTACGTGAACTGAATGTTCCAGACCTAGCACAAGCATGCCAATCAATTGTATTGGTCCATATAACAAAGGACCTTATAGTTTGAAGACCAATGAGAAACTGTGTGTCTAATGTTTCTGCGAATTACATGTTTTTGAGGTAGGCATGTATTGACCACCTGATAGTGTACAGCCAATCGCAATCCTAGTCCGTATAGAAAAGTGTACTTAGATGTTCCCTTTAGCCAATCCCGACCCTTGATAGATTTTTCATTATTTTGAGGTAGTATGACATCACCTCTGATGTATTTTTGGTATAAAGTCTAAGCTTTGTGTAAAGATCGCTGAGAGACTGAGCAAATATCCGTTGATGTTCATTGTAAAACTCCCTGTTTTAGATAATTGTTAATAAAACAGTACTTTGCTGTCTTCCTGAGTTGTTTCGGTTATTTGGACTCAGAATTATTTTGTATGAGCCCATCCATTACATATGCACGTTCCTAGAGGGCCCTACGCTCACCTGCATCAGCTTGGATCTCACAGCACCTCCTGCAACATCTCACCCACGCTTCAGCAACTTGTGCCTTGCAACGACTCTCACTGTGTCTCTGTACCCCTGCATCAGCTTGCGTCTCACAGCGCCTCTTGCAATATCTCACCTATGTTCCAGTTACTTGTGCCTTGCAGAATTTGTCACTGTGTCTCTGCACCCCTGCATCAGCTTGGGTCTCACAGCGCCTCTTGCGACATTTCACCTACGTTCCAGCCACTTGCGCCTTGCAGCATCTCTCACTGTGCCTCTGCACCCCTGCATTGGTGCTGATTTCACTATTCTGATTTTACCTGTTAAACCTGTGCTCTGGTCGGATCCCTGTCTAATACCTTTGTCAGCTCATGGTATTATCCCCCCCGATTCAACCTCTTCCAGCTGCTACTTAAAAACGCAACTGGTGTTCGGTCGACCGCTATCATATGCTAGCAGTGATTAATGATAGATGTAAGAATGCTCCATCTGTAGGTATGTCTTTTTTTAGTCCAGACACTGCGTGATGCGGCTGACCAGGTGGCCCCGCTTAAACTTATCCGACCCTGCAATCGACCTTCGCGCCCTGGTTCTGTGTTGAGCTGAAGGCAGCTCACCTGGAACTGAGGCAAGTCGAACACGAGTTGCGCTTGTCAAATGGCTCCGCCAAGTGAGTACTTTTTAGCTACCTTACTAGTGATTATCACACTGCCATCAGGATAGCTAAGCAGAGTTTTTTCACGGGTAAGTTTGAGTCCGCGATCAATCAGTCTAAGGAGTTGTTTCCAGTTGTTAAGTCTTTTTCCTCGATGGCTCGCTTTACTCCTGGTCTGCTCCTTACTCAAATCCTGTGTGACTCATTAGCTGAGTTTGTTTTATTTTCAAATTTGTTTATTGGCATTTATTATCTAGTACATTTACAGGACACCAAGCATGTCTGTATTTCGAGGATAATGAGCATTTCAGAATAAAACATTTAACAAGTTAACATTACAACATTAACTATCTCCCAGTGTTTTCCTGTTGAGGTGATGTCGCTTGGTGGAGCAGAGGGGGGGGGGTCCAGATAGTCTGGAGGGGGGAAAAAGGGGGGGGGCATGTCTGTGAGAGCCCAGTGAGGTAGCGGCGAAATGGTCACAGGTCTTGCCAACTCAGTTCATGGTTCTGTTTTCAGTGGATTCAAACCAGTTCATGGGGGCTTGTCATCTGAGGGGTAAAACAGGGAGTCTGTGAGTTCTTTCCAGGCCTCCAGGGTCATACTAGAGTCATCTGTGGATCTGGCTACACTGTCCTCCCAAGCCGTTGTTTCTGCTCGTACCCAGCGTTTCAGCTCAGAGTGCCAGCTTTTCTGTTGCCAGTATACACATAATGTCCATTAGTCTGGTGAGGTGCTTGAGTTTGGCCGGTCTAGTGTATGTGCCCAATTGGCATTCCTCCGGGGTCCATTTGTATCTATACACCCCCAGATTATCGCTTGTCTGCTGTATGGCGGTCCACAGGGATTGTGTCTTAATGCACTTCCAGAACACGTGGATCAAGTCCGCATTGCTTTGTCCACACCATGTGCAATTGGAGGGCGATATATTATTGATTTTTGCCAGCCTGGATGGGGTTAAGTATGTTCGGTGTAGCAGGTTGAGTTGTACTTGTCTGAATCTGTGGTTCCTGGGGACAGACTTGGGAAATGTCAAGGCCCTTTCCCATTCTCCATCTGACAGTTCCCGGCCCATGTCTGCTTCCCATTTGCCTCTCAAAACGGCACTCCGTGGGTTGGGGACGTCACTTAGGTGGCCGTAGATCTGGGACACCGGCTTCCAGCCTTCGCCCAGGGCATAAAGTAGTGTAATCAGGGGGTTTGATTCAGGTTCTTCCGGCCATGACGTCCACTTGGTTCGTGCTGTGGTTCTCATATTCTGGTACCACAGGAACTGGCCCGTATGGACTCCATCCACTTCCTGAAGTGTTTCAAAGTCTTTAAAAGCCCCATCCACAAACAGGTCCCCCCATGAGTATATCCCATTCCTTTCCCAGTGTCAGAGGTGGTGCAAATCTGCGACGGAGCCACATAGGTCCGAGAGTAATGGTATGTCCGGGGAGTAATGGCGCTTAGTGCAGGTAAGGGTTACTGTCCTGCGCCATATTTTATGTCCCCGGATGGCCATGAAAGGGCATTTCGCATCAGGTGGGAGGGGGCCCAGATGAGTTCTTTCATATGCAACAGGGATACTAGGGTCTGCAGCAGGGGGTCTCAGATATGGCTTCATCTGCTAGCCATTTGGTGACAAAACTAAGCTGTGCTGCCAGGTAGTACTTTTCAAAGTTTGGGAGTTGGATTCCCCCTTGGGTATACGGTAGCATCAGGGTGGAAAGTGCTATTTTGCGTCTCCCTGACCCCCACAAGAAATCCCGGGTTATCCTTTCTAGGAGGCGGAAAAAAGGCACATTGATGTAAAAATGTATATTCTGGAACCCGTACAAGAATCTGGGAAGGACAATCATTTTAATTATGGCAGCTCGTCCCATCATGGATAGGGGGAGTTTCGCCCAGAATTGCATGGATTTTCTCAGGGCTGGGATCGCAGTCTTCGTATTGTGCTCATGCATTAATGTAGGGGTATGCATTATGTGTATCCCTAAATACTTGAATGAGGTCAGCTCCCAGTGTATTCCTACCGCAGGAAGTTCTGTTATGTCTTTCCCCTTGAGGCCTGCCAGGGGGAACAGGCAGGACTTCGCCCTACTATATTGTATACCAGGAAACCTTGCAAAGTTGTCCAAGACGTCTAACATTGTGGGCACGTTGTTTTGTGGGTCTCTGATGTACAGTAGTACGTCGTCTGCGTAAAGAGAGATAATATGGTCAATATCCCCCAGCCGTATCCCAGCGTCAAAGAATTGTCTTCGAAAGTATATAGCAATGGGTTCCAGTCCTAGTACGTAAAGCATGGGGGAGAGCGGGCATCCCTGCCTAGTGCCCCTGCATATGTCCCAGGCTTCTGATATGTATTTTCCTGTTTTTACTCTGGCCGTAGGTTTGGTATAAAGTATCTTGATCCATCTAATGAACCCTGGGCCAAAGCCGAAACCCACAAGAACCGCCACTAGCCACTCCCAAAATATAGAATTGAACGCCTTAATGGCATGAAGGGACAGCAGCGCATATGTCTCCGTATTAGCCTCCGTCTGAGCAATAACCTGTTGTACTCTATGTAGGTTCATGGTCGCGTTCCGGCCTGGTATGAAGCCACACTGATCCTCATGCACTACATCCCTATATTTTTGGCCAGTCTATCTGCTAATACCGTGGTCAATATTTTCACATCGTAGTTAAGCATGGCTATTGGGCGGTAGGAGTCACATTTGTTGGCAGGCTTATTATGCTTGATGATTGGAATTAACAAGGTTTCCCTCATGCTGTCAGGAAGTATCCCTCTCTCATGTGCCTCCTGAAAGACCTCATGTAACAAGGATGTTAGGGAGGTCTCATATGCCTTATAAAACTCAGTGGGCAGTCCGTCACTCCCGGGGGTCTTAGCGGTGGCCAGTGAGTTGATTGCCTCTGTTATATCCTCCACTGTGATATCTGCGTCAAGAGCTTCAGCCTGTTCAGGGGCCATTTTGGGGAGCCCTATTTCCTCCAGGGTGTCTATGATTTGCTCTCGGGGAACCTGATCCCTGTGAGAGTAAAGGTGTTCGTAAAAGGCCTTGAAGGTTTCGTTTATATCTTGCTGTGTCTGTACTACCTTACCTTCTTCAGTCTGTATCATGGTGATCGTGTGTTTGGGGTGTTCTTTCCTACACAACCAGGCCAGCATTCTGCTAGGTCTATCGGCTTCTCTGTGCGTTCTGTTTGTTTTGGTGGCATAATCAAATTTGGCCAGTCTTTCCCATGCCAGTGCACATTTAATTCTAAGTTCCTTAAGGTTATCTTCTCTTTGGTGAGTGTTCACCGGGGTAGCTTCGAGTTGCTCAACCTGTCGTTCCCACTGATCCAATTCACCCCTCAATTGTTTCCTGATGCCCCCTGCTTTCGTAATAATTTCTCCCCTCGCCACTACTTTAAGAGCGTCCCACATCGTGCTCAGGTAGGTAACGCTCCCCGTGTTCCTCTCAATAAAACTATCTATAAATTCATGCAGTTCTTCCCTGAACACCGGGTCACTTAGGGCGTCTATTGGCATTCTCCACATAGGGATAGGGGGTCTGGGGCCAGTTTGATTCCATTCAATTAAGAGCGGCGAGTGGTCAGAAATGGTTCTTCCCAAATATTACGCTTCTTCTATTTGTGACAGGTGTTCTTTGCCTATGAAGATGTAGTCTATCCTCGTGTGAAGATCATGAGGGGAGAAGTATGAGTACCCCCGAGAGTCAGGATGACACTCTCTCCAAATGTCGGCTAGGTTCAATCTATCTTATAATAAGGACAAGGCTGTGGTTGCCGCTGAGGGTCCTTTCGGGTGGGCAGGGACCAGTCAAGGTTCACATCATGGACACAATTAAAGTCTCCCCTCCATAAGAAAATACCATGTCTGTAAGGTGCACTTTTAGCATACATGGAGTTCAAATGTGCTGTAATGTTAGTATTGGGGAGGTAAGAGTTTACTATGCATACTTCTGCCTGTTCCAATCGGCCCCAGAGAATTACAAACCTGCCCTCAGGGTCTGTCTCAGACCTGATTAAGTGGAATGGGAGTTGAGGATGGATCCAAGTGTACAAACCTCTTGCGTATTTGGAGTAGGTAGTGCCCACGCGCTGTCCCCCCAATGTTCTCCCAGTCTAGCCAGGGAGTCCGCCGTGCAGTGTGTCTCCTGCAGCAGCGCTATTTGCACTCTTTTTCTGTTCAAGTAGGACTTGATTCTGTTTCAGCGTAAGTAGGTTCCCAGGCCCCTCACATTCCAAGTCATTATCTTTATTTTAGTGTTAGATGCCATGTCGAATCAATCGAATTGTCTCTGAATCAGTCCGGCACCTACCAGTGTCTTCTGCAGGGTCCCCTGATCCCTGCCATCTCCCCTCCCGTCCACCTTCTTCAGCGTCTCTCGTTTCACTCGTAGGAGATTCAATAACTTGAGTAACTCCCATTGCCTTGAATGGGGAAAAACAAACACAACAAGTTGAACAGTCCCTAGCAGTTGCTCCCAAATTGCAACGCTCAGGGGGTCCTGAGCCCTCCAGACCACTCCTGGCCTTCCAGATCAGGTTGTGTGTGGGCAGACTGCTCACACAGTTTTCAGTGGGGTGGGTTGCCTAACTTCGCTCGTGTGGTCCTTTGAGCTCTCGTCCGGTATAGCTTACTTTACTGAAGACTTGCATTGGATTGTGCTTGGCTGGGGTCGGTCATTATGTGTGGAGTGCCCGTTTCCTTCTCTTTCTGGCAGGTTCCATTCAGCCCCGATCCGACTTTATAGTCCTGTTCCATCATCTGCCAGGTTGTTATGTTCAAGCCACATGTTGGCCGCGGCTGGAGTCTCTAGGAATATCGCTTTTCCGTTATAGAGAACCTTGAGGCGTGATGGGTAGAGCAGCATGTATTTTAAGTTAAGTTTCCTTAGCCGGGCTTTTATTGGGATAAAGGAGTTCCTTGCACGTTGCACTGCAGGGGTATAGTCGGGGTATATAACTATTGTTGAATCTTTCCTCTTTATCTCCCCTCCTTCTCTGGAGTATCTCAATATGGTTTCTCGATCTCGGAAATTTAAGATCTTGGCTATAATTGGGCGTGGATGGGATCCGGGCGGGGGATGTTTCTGAAGGGATCTATGGGCCCTTTCCACGGAGAACCCTTGGGAGAGGTTACCCGGTCCAATTTCCTGTAGCAACAGTGTTTCGATGAAGTCTGTCGGGTCTGGGCCCTCCAAGTCCTCAGGGACCCCTAGTATGCGAATATTGTTTCGGCGGGCTCGCCCTTCGGCCTCCTCAGAGCGGGCCTCCAGCCTAACCACTTTCTGTTCCAGATCCTGGACCGTCCTCTTCAGGTCTCGGGTGTCCTCTACGTTTTCCTGGAGAGTAGTCTCTGCCACCGTGACCCTTTCAGTTAGGTTGCGGGCGTCCTGACGCATGAGCTGAATGTCCGATTTCACCTCTTCCAGTCTTCCTTCGAATGATGTACAGAGGGCAGCTATTGCTTGTAGGACTTGCGCATGTTTGAGATCCTCCCCTTGTTGGGGCAGTTCGGCGACAGGTTCTGGATCTTGTTGTGACTGTCTCTGGGGTCTAACTATCGTGAAGGAATCCATCGTGACCAATTTCAGCTTGCCCTTGGGGGGAGACATCTCTTGTTTTTGGGGCTGCGGGTTTGTTTCTGCACAATGTGCAGGTTGGCCTAGCGGCCCCTTTTATCGGCTAATGTGTTTTAGATATCAAGTAGCCCTTAGCAGCTCCGTAACTGGCGGCCCAGTTGCGGTTTCGCAAACACCCCTCTCTCGTTTCCGGGGCAGTTGGGTGGGGTGCTGTCACTGTTGTTCAGACTGTCGATCCGGCCGGGCGTAGGCCCTTGCTGCCCGCTAGTTTCAGGGTCCCAACCCCACCTTTGCCACTGTGTCTAGCAAGGAGCTTCCCAAGGGCCGGTCTGCAGGCTCTCGGCCAGTGAGTTTAGTCCTGGGAGTTTCAAAGATTCGGATCCAAGATGGCGTTCTCTCAGGAGCTTATTTGGGATTTGAAGGGGTGGACCGGCAGGGGTCCCCCACCTATGTTGTCAGTGGACTGCCGGCGGGGTTCGGTGTTCCCGGCCCTCTATAGGATTAGTTACCAGGGGCTTATTGTCCGCTCCTTTTCTAGGAGCTTCGATGGAGGAACCGTGGCCGGCTGTCCAGCACGAACTCCCTCTCACGGGTCTATCAGGCAGGCCCAGCTCCCTCCTCCTCACCTGTTGTGCCAGCCACGCTCCTCCCGGCCCGTTCCTGCTCCGCGGGGTGAACTTCTCCGCTTCTGCCTCGGTCCTTCTAGCGGGGGACACCGATGCAGCTGGAGGCTCGAGGCCCCGGTCAGCTCTGCCTCCGGCAACCACAATCGCTCCGTAGGCCCGGGGGGTGCAGTCCCGGACTTCGCCGCTCCTCCACGCAGTCACCAGGGTTGAGGCGGAGCCGGAGCGCGATCAGTTAGCCCCAGCAGCCTCGGTGCTGGCGTATGTCTCGCCCTGCAGTACGTCGCACTTGGTCGCAGCTCTATTCTTGGCGAGCAACGGGCGCCGCCATCTTGCGGGCCCCAGGGGCTCGAATTTGGGCTTCACGTTTTCTGACTTTGCTTCTCCGATTCGGACCGGGAGTCAGCACGAGTGTCGGGAAGTGGTTCCCCTTCCGTTCCGTCCGGTCCGTTCCTGGATTACCGACCCATTACAGCGATATTCTTGTCATATGGAAGGATGACGGACGGAGCTCCGCAGGAGCCTGTCTTCACAGCATGCGCGCAGGCCACGCCCCCCTAGCTGAGTTTGTTACCACTAAAATCACAGATATCAGCGAGCATGTTCATTTGAATGCACAGAACCTCCATAACATCAGCCTTTTGAGGCTGCGTCTGTTGCTACACTCATGGTCTTGCTTCTGTAAGTTCTTCACAGAGTCGGTGTCTAGGGCTGTTGGTCAACTTAAATCTGCAGCTCCCTCTGACCCCGTCCCTCTGGGGGTACTCAAGGAGATCATGCCTGTCATGATCTCTTGAGTTACTAGTGCAGTTAATTCCTCCTGTTAATTGGGCTCTATTCCTCGGGAACTACTGTCATTCCTCTTCTCAAAAAACCGTCACTGGACTCCTCAGTGTTGGATCATTTTTGTTCTATCTCCCTTCTTCCATTTTTCCAGAAGTTGCTTGAATCCCTGGTCTTACTTCTTATCATTTCTTTGCTTGAAACTTCATCTTTCCTGGACCCCTTTCAGTCTGGATTCTGGCCTGGGCGTGGAACGGAGAGTGTGCTTATGTCCGTTGTGGATGATTTGACCATGCTGGTTGGGGTGGAATGGGAGGCCTGATGTTGTTAGATCTTTCTGCTTACTGTTGACCACTCCATACTGCTGTCCCGCCCGGCCCTGCTTATGCTTTTGTGAAACGTTTCTATGCTTTGCTCGTGATATTGTGCAACTGTGTCTGAATAAACCTCACCTGCTAGTTGGTACCGCCTGCTTTTTCTTGGAGGTTTTAGTTTGCAGTATTTACTGCATTTTTGTATGCATTACTCAAACTCCTAATCCTGCCTTGTTATTCAATGTTTTGCCCTGTAATATGGGGCATTTTGATTGTGCCCATCACTAACCTGCTCACCCTTCTACTTTCCACCTGATAGTACACATATCAGCTAGCACTCACACACTGCAGCTGAAGAGCCTCCAGCAACCCTAAATCCATCGCTCTCCTGGCGGACCTCACTGGTAGCAAACTGAGCAGCATGCCAACCCGTAGTCTCCCTTCTGGATATACATCCCCAGGTATGGTCACCACAGCTCACATAGAAACACCTCAGCATGCTGAATACGAGCTGTTCCGGTCTGCACTCGTCATCACTTCTGCTTTTTCAACTTGCTTTCACCGCTCTTTCCAAAAACGCATCCCCTCACCCCACTGCTGTTCTGTTGTCACAGGACCTGGCACCATGAGGCCTTCAAAATGGCAGAAGTTACGCTTTGAGTGTCCTCGTGTCGGGGGGGGCGTACTTTCTCTGTGGCCGCAGCACAGCTATGGAACTCTCTTCCTTTCTTTCTTCACAGCATCAGGGCCCACCTGTCTTTTCTCTGTGCTCTGAAAACGTTCCTGTTTTCGTTTTCTTCTGTTTCTTTGCCAGCCTCCCTGTCTCTCTTGTCTTCCCAGCTCCATGATGTCCTAGTCGGTGTAGGCTGCGCTTTAAAAATGTACACAACATAACATACGCTATATATGACCACTTTGCAGGGGAGCTAATCTATGAATTGTCGAGGGGGGGGGGCAAATAGAGGAAGTGACATCACTGGCAGTTATAGGACCACAAATTTGCATGTAGTGGCCAACTTGGTGCGACGGCACGCGGTGGGGGTGGAGGCGCGCGCAGAACAGTGGAAACATTGGCTAGCATGTACTGCATATACTAAAGTCAAGTAAGAAGGAGATTTAAGCCTTCGAGTTGCATTCTAGTAGGCCATCACTGTCCCTACTCCACCCCTCTATAATCATCCAGGTTGTAGTAGCCCTCAAAAGGCAGAGCAACACAACTAGGATGGGAGAACGAAATGCCGTCCCATCCTGTGATTGTGTCAAACATCAGAGCAAAGACTATGCGGGTGCCTCCTACCTTGGAGCACAATCTCACTAATTTGGTGCAAATCTCGCAAGTTGGAACATGGGAATCCCCTGCGTGTGTGTGGGCTGCAGACCCCGGATCACATGCTCCCTTCTTCAGTGTGAAACTCTGCCCAAGGCTCTTTGGGCAAGCATTCAGGATGGGTCTCACACCTATAAACAGTGTGATATATTGAGTGGGCAACTCACTCCTTGGAGCACAGTATCATCCGTTGCTGGTAATCTCACAACTGAATGTACAGTTTCACTCTATAGATCCATACCATATTCCTTCAATGTGTGTGCAGGGGTGATAACTTGTGTCTGAGAGAGCTCATTCTTTCGTTCAGGAGAGATAGAGGGGTAACAACCCCCTGTATGTGGGATCAGGCTCATTTTGCCCCATGGCCCCTCCAGAAGGAGTGAGCAGGTTTTAAGACCCTGTTGATTCTGCTATCCGACAGGCTCGAGCCTTCTATCCCTTGCCCCATCACGGCTCCCAACATCCTTAGCGGCAGCTTATGGACAGCAGGCAGCTCCGGACATGCCTGTTGCCAATTGAATGTAGACAGATCTACTATTTAGACACTGGGAGAGAGCCATGAATCCACATTGGTGGTGAAGAAGCACTCAACATACAGAACACAATGGTATAGTGTTGCAGTCCTGCTGAGAAATGACAATTCTGAGCATGTGAGTAGTAGGCTGGATCAGTGCTGCCCCATAAGAGGTGTAGAAGCCTCTGTGAGAAGTGGCAGTACTGTCCCAACGGTGAGAAGTGTAGTATTTTCACATTAACTATGCTTAAGAACTTTGGGTTATTGAATAGTGCTGCTACATTCTGAGTAAATCCATCCCTTTAAATATACGAGCGCTTGTATAACCACGACAGTGTTGAGTTATTCTGATGACAGACTTGCTCAATTGTTCTGGTTCTGTATCATTAAATGTACTTCAGATCTTTAGAGTATCGGAAGGATAGCTCAGGGGCAACATGCTAGCCTTGGAAGCAAGACGACACAGAGCAACCCAATCGTTTTGGGTTGGGTGTATTTGTACATCTGTGTGCACCCTTCTTGCCAAGAGGGGTGCACAGATGTACAAATACACCCAACCCAAAACGATTTTTAGAAATTGAGGGACAGACTTGTTTTGCATCTGTGCCTCCATTTCTAAAAATCGTTTTGGGTTGGGTGTACCTCTACATCTGTGTGCATCCGTGCACCGATGTAGAAGTATACCCAACCCAAAACGATTTTTCGAAATTGAGGGACAGATGCAAAGCAAGAACCTCTTGCAAGAGGTTCTTGCTTTGCATCTGTCCCTCAATTTCTAAACATGTTTTTTTACCCGGCTTTTACCTGGGCTGCCAGAGAGAGACACAGGGCCTCATTACATGGTAGGTGGGAGGCTATTAGCACCTTGGTCCATGCCTGTAAAATACTGGCACCGCCTTGGAGGAAAGGGGAATTACCACCCTATTCCAAGGTTGGCGGGGCGGTAATTCCCCCTTCCCCCATTGCCCTTCCCCCTTCCCATTTTTGCCCCATAGGGCTCTATGGGAATGGGGAAGGCGCTAATTACGGTGCCGCAAATTGCGGTACCGTAATTAGCTCCCTGGTCCCTTTGCGGGTTGGTTTTTAACGCCTGCTAAAAAGCAGGCGTTAAAGTACCAACTCGCAAAGGGACCTCGTAGTAAGGCGGTAAGGGTTTACCGGTACCGGTGCCCTTACTGGTACCGGTAAACCCTTACCGCACTACGTGTAATGAGGCCCTAATGGGCCATCCATACGGCATCTCTTCTCTCCGGCGGAGGGGGGGGCTCAGCCCCGACTTCATTCTGGCGGGGGGGGCGGGCCCCGCAGCCCCCATACTCGGCGCCCCTTTACAGGATGTACTTCTTTAACACTGCACTCACTGTAAACTCACGATCATGCAGCCAGTGAAAGTTTGTACTTTTTTTTTTTACTACTAAAATACAACTTGTACTGTTCCCCCACTGTAAAGTTTCTTGTTCCTTTTTATAATTTTTATTTTAAAAAATTACAATCACAAAGAAAGGGAGATTAATCAGCGAGGCGTACACTGGAACTCAAACGAAGATATTTAAACAAATATATAGATTTGTCCCCGAGAATCGAAGCCCTGTGGCTTCTTCCACCAAATGATAGTGCCATGTGCCACATGCATGTCCCCATTCCTTCCCTGAGCTTAGAGACAGCAGCCTCTAGGAACAGATGTCCGGCACCCGAACGCACACCCACAACAGACGACGCGGGATACAGACATCCCGGAAGACAGACACGACTGCTTCGTTACATCATCGCCTCTAGACCCCAGTTTGGAGGATACCAGCAAGGCGAAATGATAATTGAATGCCCATGTACCCAAATAAAGATCTTCTCTGTCCTTTATAAAACACACACGACTTGTTCATATTTGGACAGGAGCGGGAGATCAAAGATCCAGACGGCCAATGTTTATATTGCTTATCCTACAAAATCATCCACTACATTCCTCCTGTTGTGTGTTTGACCAGCTGGTGGCGCTGTTTGATAACTTTATTGACTGGAACAACTGCACTGTCGGTATTAAATACACCCATCGCAAAATAAATCGCCTTTAAAAAAAACAAGGGAAATCGAAAAAATGACATTCCTACCGAATCTCTGAGGCGCGAAAAGCTGTCGCCTGGCACAAAGAGCCGGTCTTGTTCCTTGTCGGCTGCGCTCTGCGTGGCTCAGTCTAAATATTATTGAATTGTTCCCATTTATTCCTGATGGGTCAATCCTACTGAGGCAATGTGCAGCGAGTGAGTGCTCTTTGGTGTTAGGTAATGTCTGCCTGAGAGAGGCGCCACAGGATGGATGAGACATAAGCCTGTACACGGGTCCCGCGACAGACCCCACACACCTCCCACATTTCCAAGACACAGCAACGCTTGCAGTATGACTGATAGTGTAATGCCACAGCAGCCTACGCACATAGTAAAACGTATTTATTGTAAAATCACCCCATCTAGCAAAATGGTTCCTCTGTTACTGCGCAAGCGCTGTCCTGTTATGCTGGCCCTACCCTGATCTACTCTAGAGTGCCCTCTTCCAGGGCAGTTTCTAGACAATATTTCGCCAAGGCGGAAACACCAGAAAACGCACCCGCCCACGTTGTTCTTCTACTGCTAGCCCGCAGCCCCCTCCAAAATCATTCGATTGTTGCTGTTTAAATAACGTTTTATTGACTTGTACTTAAAACTAATACTTAGGCAACTCGGCCTCATTACGAGGTTGGAGGTAGCCATGGCGCTTCCGCCCTGGTGAATGGAGCAATTACCGGTCCATTCCAAGGTTGGCGGGACCGGTAATACCTCATTCACCAGGGCCATTCCCCATTTCCATTTGAGCCCCCATAGGGCTCAATGGAAGTGGGGAAGGCGCTAATAACGGTACTGCAAACTACGGTACCGTTATTAGCTCTAGAGTCCCTTTGCGTGTCCCGTCCTTAACGCCTGGAAAAACCAGGCGTTAAGGGAGGACCCGCAAAGGGAACTCGTAGTAGGGCGGTAGGGGATTACCGGCACCGGTGCCCTTACCGGTGCCGGTAATCCCTTACCGCCCACCTCGTAATGAGGCCCAATGTTACAAGCAGGAATTCATTTTCCTTATCCTGTTTATGTTTATTGTCTAAATGAAGGGCATTCTCCTAGATGTTGCTGCCACAAAAGCGTTTATTGCTGCTGCGTAATCTATTTTTCCAAATGTTTCCCTCTCTATTAAAAGTGTAGGTTGTATGTTAACATATCCTAGTGAAAGCGATCAAATCATGGTAACTTGGACATGCAGTTGTAACAGTAGGTAATCGTAAGGGTACATGGGCATGTAATCTCAATATCTAAAGTAGCAACAATGACAACATTTTCACTATATACAAGGCAAAAAACGATTGGCTTTGTTAATGCTTACTTTCTACCTTTGCACATACACTTTTTTCACTGTAAATAACACACACACTTGCTCCTGGATGCCCTCTGCAACTAATCCAGAAAAGGTCTGCAAGTCTTGTTCTTGGCCTCAAGCCCTGGGATCGTATCTTTCCAGCTCTGAAATCTCTCCATTGGCTCCCAGTGGATACAAAGATTAAATTCAAAACCCTCTGCATTGTCCACAAGGCTTTCTGGGGTCTGGGTCCAAAATACCTTCAGCTATCCCTCCGCAAATACCTCCCATCTCGAGCTCTTCGCTCCTCTACCTCCAACTCCCTCAGGGTCAGTCGTTTTTCAAAGAAATGAGCTGGGGGTAGATCTCTTTCTTCAGCTGGGGTCTCCCTCTGGAACAGTCTCTCTGCCACTCTAAAACTTGAGGAGAACTATCTCCGGTTCCGGAAGCACCTCAAGACCTTCCTCTTTTCTTCTGCCTTCACTCCCCCTCTCCCCTGCTGATCTGTTCTCTTGGCACCGTGCACCTGGCCACCCTCTGTCCTCCGGGCCCAGGTACCTGCTCCCTCTTCCACCCTCCTGCACTGCCTCCGGCCACCCCTTGCACTGGGGTCTGTATCTGTACCCATACAGCCCCCCCTGTTTTTCTTCCTGCACTTATCAGACCTACCGTGTCTGCTGCCTTTAACCTAGCACTTACAAATTGTTGGCTGCACTAAAACTGTTTGTTGCATTTATTATTTATTTATTGTTATTTATCTGTTTCTCCTCTGCTTCACACTTTCCACTTCACCCCCCTTCCATGCACTTTTCCCCTCTCCCATGCACTTGTGCGTTCTCAATGTCACTGGGCCAAGTAAGATCGCTGTTTTGTTCTCCCCTGTTCCCCTCCCTTGCCTTGTCGCGCTCTGAAACACTTGTGTACGAGCGCGATAGAAATAAAATATCAATATCAATAAACCACCAAAGGAAAGGACGTAATCCAAGCTTTCAAATCTTTTATTTTTAGTTTGGGCTATTAGGTGTCGCTATAATAGCCAAACTTCTGCATTCACATACGGATTTGTGAATACATTGGGACAAAGGCTTCTGATGAGGGGCACACAAAGGACATTTGAGGAGGGATACAGAGTGTTGCTTGCTTATAGGCCCTCCCATTCCTTGCTCCCTAGCAATGGTATTCCTTATGGCTAATCCTGCCCATCTCTGGGAACTCTTTGAGCTCTGAGCTCTTTTGTGGTGGTGGCCATCTCTAAGGAAGCTCTCTGGGAACAAGCCGAAACTAGCGGCCATCTTTGAATGTGAAAGATACCATCTTCAAAATAAAATTACACAGTTTCAGGTAATTACTGCATTTTTTCCATTTATATTTTCCAATTATATGTACAGCAGATTTCAAATATACCTAAGATACGATTTCACAAGAACACTAATTAATATTAAAAAAACAGATTAACCCATTTTAACGTATACAAATATTTCTTGTGTTTCTTTTCTTTTTACATGCATCCATCCCGATTCAAAATGGGAGGCAAGCTGTTTCTGTGGCCCAATCGCAACTCTTCGATCTTGCTTTTCTAAGGAGGTGGAGAGCAGCTCTGCAGTGAATGCAGAAGTCATTACTTCTGACAAATCTGATTCATTCGACTCCCTCTGCTTCTGCTGCTCTGAAGGAACTGCTGATTTGGTGACTTATCAGCCATCCCGCTTTCAGAGCAGTTTCGTCTGCTGATAGTGGCTGGTCTACTTAAGACCACGTGATCATTCATCTCAATGGGTCTGCTTCTGTGTATTAGCCCCAGGCAGGGGCGTTGCTAGGGGGGGGGGGTAAGGGGGCTATAGCCCCTGATCTTTTGGTTGTAGCCCCGGATAGAATCTCAGGAGCTACAGCCAAAAGGCTAGCTAGCCCCCAGTCCCAACAGTTCTAACATCAGTGTAGCCCCGGATCTTTTCCAGACCTAGCAACTCCCCTGGCCCCAGGAGCAGTGCATGGCCTTTGCTGCTTTAGCAACATGCTTTCCAGGCAATGGCTCGCAAAGCCTTCAATCACATACGTTGGCCCAAAAATGTCCTGTCAGATAGCACTTTAGGTGATTGTGGGTAATGCTGATTGGATGATGTAGAAACAAATTGCTTTCTGAGGGAAAGAATGAAAAATAAAAGTGCCTTGCAATTTAATCATTTAAAACGAAGGGAATTCAAATAATATCATGAAGTATCATTGCTCCGAGTAGCATTTCATAAATAGGATTTCATTAAAAAGAATAACCTAGCCACACTGAACTCAGTGCAGTCCGCAGCAGAATTTTCTTAAACGAATAGGCGGATTGCGGCCATGGTTTCTCTGTGCCATCTGGAGGATCCAAGCGCTGCTGCAGACCGCTCAGGGTTAAACCTCATAGGTCTTGTCTCCTCATACCACTAGCTGAGTGATAGCTGCCAGTTTCCCCTACTGCTTCTGCTGCCCTGTATTGCAGACAATGTTATGATACGTTTGGCATGTTCCCTTAAATTCCCTCATTCTCTCGCAAAAACCGAGAGAAACATGGGTTTATAGTCAAAATCTCGAAACTAAAATCTCGAAAAAAAAGCACGAATTTAAAATCTCAAAGAAAAAAAAATCGAATTTTTTTTTCAATGCGTTTTTTTTCAAAATGGGGGGGGGGGGTTCCCCCCCAACCCCCCCTTTTTCATTTTTTTTATTTTACCCCTTTGTTTTACTTACCTGACCCCAAAAACACATATAAATAAATAAATAAAAATTCGATATTTTTTTTTCGAGATTTTTGTTTCGTGCTTTTTGTCATTCGAGATTTTGTTTTCGGCCTTTTGACTGACCACCAGAAACATGTTTGCAAGCAGATCACGTGCTGATGGAGCAGGGCTCTCTGGAGAACAGGCTATTTTCTGATTCCCGGCATCCTTCTCCGTTTCCAAGTGTTTGTGCTGCTTCCATGCACATGCATTACAATGCCACCGCAATCAAATTGGATAAGTTGTTAGCACAATGTGAATAAAGGGCGACAAGGGAAAGCGAGAGACCTGATTTTTTTTGTTCACCACAATTAACCTATTGCCTGTCTGTCTACGGCACTTCATGTGTCAAATTCCGACCTTTGGTGTTTGACAAGTCTGTTTTCTGTAGACCACGCTGCGTAATTTGACAGTGGTTTCATCTCTCTGCTCTGTTTAAAATTATCATTTGGTAATTCTGGTGAATTGTAGCTCTCTAGCATCCAGATGGTGCTCAGATAGTTGACACATTCTAAGGCTTAGCTCCCACAAAACTCTCCTCATCGGGGATGGTGGGCAGCGGCGCTAGAAGGAAGGGATTTGGGCTCCGGCGTTTACCAGAGTCTGGGATCAGCAGATTGCTCTCGGTTGGGACGCGCGTAGCCTTGGGCTCGTCTCCTGGTTCAGACAGTTAGAGGCCGACAGTGGATGCTCCAGCGCTTAAGTTCCAGGAGTCCATAGGCAGGGCACGGAAGATGCTGTCAGTGTTTGTGCACATGTGGTGTCTATGTAACTGATGTCTGTGTATATACCTACACATCACTGCCCATGTATCGATGTCTATGTCACTGGCGTGTATGGACCTGGGTCTGTGCACGTGCACCTACTAGCCTGTTGGTTATCTACTGGTGTCTACGTGCTATGATTTGCCAGGTCTGTGCAGCTGAGCTCCTGTGTATCTGCTTTTGTTGCATCTTCTATCCAGCCAAATCCTCTCCTGATGCTACTGGGAGACCCCTGACCACCTACCCATAGGGCTGTGGTAGACCACGACCATCCCCGTCAAACCAAGACAATCCTAAGCCATCTGACTGGGACAAATTGCTTGTTTATCGGCTGTCAATGTATTTATTCACCTACCCCATATTGGACACTTTGTTCTCATCGGCTCTTGATCGTGACACTATTAGCGCTCACTACTATCAACGCGTTTGGGCGGCCTCACTCTCTTCTCGATTCTGCTTCGCCTCCAGCATAGCTCGCCTGCCTATTCGATGTGGCCCGAGACTCATAAAGTGATCTGCCAACATCCAGGGGAGTTGCTAGGTCTGGAAAAGACCCGGGGCTATGGTGATGTTGGAACTGTTGGGACTGGGGGCTAGCTAGTCTTTTGGCTGTAGCTCTGGAGATTCTATCTGGGGCTACAACCAAAAGATCAGGGGCTATAGCCTCCTTAGCCCCCCCCTAGCAACGCCCCTGCCAACATCTTTTCAGCATTAGCTAATGCTGCCTTTTCTGCATATTTTATTGCCACTCACATCATTTTATCTAATCTTCAATTTGCTTGAGGCACACTACCACCCCAACCCCACATCAACACTTTCTACCACATTGTGCAATCCAGAAACGTAGCAAAATGTCGCCTAAACACTGCGACATGTGCTTTATTGCACCTTTGCGCCATACTAAAATGCTGAACCCCACTACACCGACTAATGAGAGCAGCAGGGATTGCGGGGGTGGCCCACGCTCCCGTTTGTTGGTGTAATAGGGGTCAGGGTTTGCAGGAGTGTCCCCCACTTTCATTAGATGGTAGCCTGGGACAATAAAGAAAAACAAGTAAAAAAAGAGAAAAAAGGACCCTGCGGTGCCAGTTCAGACGCACGGTAGTGTTAGGGAACTGACGCCGCAGGGATAGAGGAGAAGGGATGGCACACTTTTCTCTGTGCTGCAGAAAAGGTAAGTGGGTGGGGGGAGGCAGGTAGGTGGATGTGGGGCACAGTGATACATGTGATCACTGCGCCACACCATAATGTAAGTCGGCATTTTGAAAGTCGATATTATGGGCGGCGCTGTGATCACATAGGTCTGTGCAATCCCTGACTCTTTTTACTTTGCATCTGACTAACTTTTACGTGCTTCTAAATTTCCTATGTCCTTCTCTCTTTTGTTAACTTACTAGCTTCTCTGTGTTAATTTCACTTTATTCAAATGATGGTCCAATTCTTACCTTCCTTGGAAGATGGCCATGAGAGACGCCTTTGTAATGCAATAGAAGACGGACTCTGAACACTATTAGCCAATAGGAGCTAGCCAGTTTGACATAATCTTATCAGTTTTGCTGGAACATTCTTTCAAGTTCTCAGGAATAAAAAGTGTGGAGTTTGCTTTTAACAATGTGGCAGGAATACACACATTCGCTTTTTTCACTATGAACGAATCACTAGAAATATTCAGTTTAAGTGTACGCACCAAAGTTATAGGACACCCCCCCATCGAGGTCGAAATACAATACAGAATACACCGGTGAGTGCTTGAGATGCCATTTCACCACTGCTGACTTCCTGCACCTAGCATGGCCCCTCCCACCCTCCCGCTCTTCTGGAATGGGGTCCGGCAGGTAATAATTGAAATACTTGATACAACAATAGAGAAAACGCCTGCAATTTTTTTACTGGGCTTTTTTTTGGCTTCTCTAAGAAAGATTCTAAATTTGTGGGTATTTCATGTCTGCTAACTAAGTCGCTCAGAGCAAAATCATGGCTTAAAGGACAGGTGCCAAGTCCGCCACCATGGATGAGAACTCTGATATGGTGCAATAAACAAGAACATATGATCATAGATGCGTCCGGTCACAAGTCACGTCCCAGACACTATTGGGGGAAATTCAGAATTGGTCTTGAAAAGGGAGCAAAGGAGAAGGGGAGCACTGATCAACATACTTAGTTCAAGAGCCATGCGAGGTCCCTCGGATGTATTCCAGCAATCAAGCAGAATCTATTGATCTTAAAAATGCTACGAGAATGTCTCTATTGCTCTCCATCTCGCGAGAGTACGATATGTGTGACACTTTTAACCAACTGTGAATGAGAATTGTCAATGTAACTTGGGTTATAAGTCATTGGCCCTCATTACATGTTTGCCGGTCCGGAATTAACGGTGCCGGGAAAACCGTACCAGCACTGTTTTTCAGACCGGCAGGTCTGAACTGGCGGTTGGAACGGCACCCGACCACAGAGATGCACGGAAACACTGGCACCATTACGACATGGTGCCGGTGTTTCCGCGGTCCCCATTCCTGTGGAGTCCTATGGGAATCCACGCGAATAGTGATTAACAGAATTGCCGGCATCGGATTTACCGGACCACCAGGGCAGTAATGCCCCTGTAAATCCAGTAAGTCCGGCGGCAGTAATTCACTACGGTTCCAGCGGCAGCCTGCCGGTTTTACCGGCACGGCTACCACCGGACTCGTAATGAGGGCCATTGTATTTGTTCAAAACTTTAGTAAAAAGACGTTTTTTTAAAAAGTCTGCATTCTCTGTGTTTCCTTTAGAGGGGTGGGTCTTTAGTGTTTAGTTTCGCTTATAAGATGGCGCTTTAGCATCACCTATAAGCCAGAACGAATGTATTGGAGTACAGCTAGCCAAAGATGGCCTATGAGGAGGCACACAATGATTGTAGGTGATGTTTGGTTTTTAACCCCCCATTGACTGCTCATGGCCATGCTAATCCCTATGGCTATTCCCACCCACTTCCTGACTATCCTTGCTCAAAACAAACCCTCCTGGGATCTCTTTGAGCTAGATATATCAAACCTTAAAACTAAACTTTGCACTCAAAGTGCCTGCCAGGGTTTTTGCAAAGCATTCTTCTGAGAGCTAATGGTTTAATTCATTAATTAATTACATTTATTGTATTAGGCATTTGTAAGGCGCTTATACATCAAGAAATTGTGTTTCAAAGCACCCACAGGACAAAGGGAAGGGAACAAGGGAACAGCAAGACAATGGAATATGATAGAAGTGATGAGCAAAAGACAAAAAGCGGTCCTACTAGGCCTTGTGAACATTCAGAGCGTGGAAGTGCAGAGAGAGAGAAAGGACAGGGGCAGGGGATACGTGCTAGAGGTTTCACAGCACAGAGGGGGGAAGTGCCAGAGGGCCAGTTGCAGAGGCAACAGGCAACTGCCAGAGAGCCAGTTGCAAAGGCAGCAGGTAAGTGCCAGTCAGTGATCACTCAGTGGAAGAGGGGTCACCAGCCAATACAATAAGTGCAGACCTGTGATACATCACAGGCCAGCAGTGCCCGAAGGCAAGTAGGGGGAGGGACGGATGCTGCAGGCGATTGGTCAGAAGGCCAGGACCCAGAAGGACACATAAGAGCCCAGGCCACCAAACACAGCGACTGTGGAGTTTAGCATGGGAGGGAGAGAGGGAAGGAGGAGGAGAAGAGGAAAGTCTTGAAATGCTTGTGGAACTTGAGGAGATCCGGCTCAAGATGGAGGAAAAGGGGGAGGCTGTTCCAGAGGAGGGAGCCAGCCAAGGAAAGAGAACGGTGACCCGCTCTCTGCTTAGAGAAGCGTTTGACAAGCAGAGAGTTGGAGCAAGAGGATCAGAGAGATCTGAAAGGAGAGTATTTGGTGAGAAAAAGTTGCAGATAGTGTGGTTCCTGGCCCCAGGCAGCCTTATGGACGATGCAGAGGGATTTTAATTGGATCCTTGCAGCAACCGGGAGCTAGTGGAGATATTTTATGACTGGAGAGATACGGCCCTGGGCTTGAGGCCAAGGATAAGTCTTGCAGCCCTATTCGGGATTAGGAGGGGGCGGAGAGAAGAAGACGGTATATCAAGGCTGTTACAATAGGCCAGCCTGGAGAGTACCAGAGCTCTGGAGACATTAAGCTTCTGGGGAAAAAAGAGGAAAGTGAGGATGCCTCTGAGGAATTAGAGTTAGAAATGGGCCTTCTTGGCAAGGTCCAAGATGTGAGGATTGAAAGAGAGAGATGAGTCAAAGATAATTCCCAGGTTTCTGGTTTTAGAGGAAGGAGAGGGGGAGAGCCCATAGAGGGTGGGCAGAGTGAAGGGAGAAAGGAGGGAACAGGAGTCCCGATAGAAGAATGTCAGTCTTGCTGGCATTGAGACAGAGATCATTGGAGGTGCACCAATACTGGATGGCGGACAGGCAATCAGGAATGACAGAGGAAGTCAGAAGAGATGCAGAGGGTAGTCTGAAGAAGAGTTGGGTGTCATCTGCGTAACACTGGAATTGCAGGGAGAAAATGGAGATAAGGTGAGCAAGAAGGGCGCAATGGATGTTAAAGAGCCAAGGCGAAAGGTTAGAGCCCTGAGGAAAACCACAAGTGGAGATAGAGGTGGGTGAGGACAAAGAACCCAGGATAACCTGGGAGGGACTGTCAGTGAGGAAGGAGGTCAGACCGGCCAGTGCTCGCTCCGAGATACCAAGGGTATCATGGAACTGCTTTATGGGGCTGGAGAGGTTGAGTGTATCAAATGCAGAGGGGAGATCAAATAGAATGAGGACAGCTGGAGAATTAGTGTCAAGAGATGCGTCCAATTCTTCACAGGTGTTCATGAGAGCAGTTTCCATGCCTCTGGATGCTCGGAATTCAGATTGATGGTCATGCAGGCAACCAACAAGCTCAGTATGCTGGGTCAGATGAGCGAAGACCAACTTCTCCAGAAGTTTCCCTAGGAAGGGAGCGATAGAGATGGGGGCGGACAAGGGAGTGCTTGAGGGAAGAGGGGACAGACCCAGTGGCAAGAGTGATTGCAGAAATCAGCGAGTGCAGGGGCAAGAGAGCCAATGTTGTCCTTCATAGTTCTGGAACAACAGGGGGGGTTGGTTTGGAAGAGACCTACATAGAGCGGACAACTCTATTGACTTTGTCTGATCTGATAGGATGCAAGGAGGAAAGAGTGGTTGGGGAGATGGGAGGAGGGAGGAGAACTCAGGATGTCCTTAGTTTTAGCAGTGGCCAGTGCAGTGCAGAGGGCCTCGGAGGGAAGAGGCAAGGTAGAGACTGCAGATGGATTAACTAGTTCATTGCAGATTTGAAAGAGTCCAGCCATGTTGTTAGAGGCTCCAGAGATGCAGGCCTGTATATGAGCCCTCTTCTTGGAGCAAATGGAGAGACGATAGACCAGTTTATCAGAGGATGAGCTCGAGGTCTGCCACTTCCGTTCAGCAGCTCTGCACTCGCGTTTCAGGGCTGCTCCATCAGAATCGTACCAAGTATTATGCTTCGTGGAAGGTTTCAGATGGATCCTCATGATGGGGGCAAGAATATCGAGAGTGTTAGTGATCGCGAGATGGAGATTGTTGAGAGCAGAGTCAATAGTTGAGTCGGAAGTGGGAGGAGGGGGGTGAATGACGAAGCAAATGCAGCAACTGACACTCGGTTGGCAGAGCTGGGGGAGGTTTGGTCAGATGGCCGAGAGGTCCCAGGTCGGAGGAGAGGAGGGAATTGTCAGACCAGGAGAGAGGGCTGGGGAGAGGGGTAGGGAGCAAAAGATCAGTATGGATGAAGGCATCGAGAGTGTGTCCAGCCGAGTGGGTAGGACCAGAGGGGAGAATAGAGAGGGAGAGAGAGGTGCAGAGGTCATGGAAGAGAGAGGAGGCAGTGGTTGAAGAATACAGGTGGATGTTGAAGTCACCCAGAAGGAGGAGTTTAGAGGTCAGGAGGAATTGGGCCTTTCTGAAAGGAAAGAGGAGGTAGGGCCCGGGCTTTCAAAGGAGGAGTAGGGCTAGGTTAATATGAGGGGAGGAGGCACCCACTCAGGGAAGATCAAGGCTACACCACTGCCTGCATGGTTGGGATGAGGCTTTAAGATGATGTCGTAGCTATCAGAGAGAAGGGAGTCAAAAGCAGTGACTGAGCTGGCAGTGAATGAACCACGTCTCGGTGAGAGCGAGGATGTCGAGATCAAAGTCTTCAAGGAGGAGGCAGATGTCTGAAGAATGTTTGATAGCGGAACGAGCATTAATTGGTGGTGTAAACGTGCTACTGGTGTAATAAAAATCTCTTAACCAAGTCTGCCTTCAGCCACTTGATTTATAGGCAGTATGTGTGTCCTTCATTTAAGTCCTGTTAAAAAATGCATTGGCAAAGACAAAGGTTTCAACCTGCGTATAGGAATTAAATGAATATTTTCCAGGAACTGCTAATATCTGCCAGGTGTGTGCACCATTTTCAAGCTGCTATCATTCATGGGCAGTTAGTATCATTACAGCAATGCCTGACAAACACCCTTCTCATGTATACACGAAAGCAAAAACTGTTGGCTTTGGCAATGCTTGTTTTAATTAGTTGTGTGCGTTGTTAGTTTGTATTGAAGTTGCTATGTTGAATAGTACCTAGGTTGGACAGTCTTTTATTGTTTGTGTTCCAACTACATCAGCTCACACCCTTCCTGAAGATATGCCTACCATTAACGAAAGAGGTGAAGGAGGTCTATCTGTGTTGCTGTGCCTATTTTACCAATGTGCTGCTTTAGTGGTAGTGTGTGGCTGAGTAGGTGTTTTAGACTCTGCTTATTCCTGTACTCCTGCACAGCAGTAGTCATTTTGTCACAGCCATCCACCCACCCAGAAGAACAAGAAGGCCCTGCTTGACAAGCACTACAACCGACATGACCAGCCTGAGCACTATCCCAACCATCACCCTTTGCATCCCGTCTGGTTTTTCCTTTGACTCCTATAATTGGCGCCTGGGAAATGATCTGGGGCCTGGTATGACCATAAGCAGGGCCACAATTTCAGTCCTCATGTTGCTAGAGACCCGTGACGGCCAGCGAGGATTCCCCTGCCCATCCAGAAGAAAATGAGAGCCCTGATTTCCCAGCGTTGCTGCCCACCTTATCAGCCCAGATAGCATTATCATAAGGGCTACGGCATAAATCGCCTGGGTGGCCACGCAAAGGGTGAGTGGACAAGGCCAAAACTTTTTGACCTGTTGTTTTGGCTCAACCCCCATCACCCATCATCAAGATTGCTGTTAAGATGGTGCTCTGCTGCACCCCCCCTCATCAGCACTCTAGGAGGTATTTTCTTCCATACTGTCTTGTTCTTTGAAGGGTCCCTCATCCTCTGCAGGCCAGTCTTTGGTGTCCCCATAATCCCATGACTGTCACCTCCTACCAAGGCTGGCCATGGTTGTCACCTCCCTCCTCTCCACAGTCTTCCTCCATGAGCTAGCTTTGGGTGCCACCCCCTTATCTCTTGCCCCTTCTAACCCATTTGCCATGTGAATCATGTATTGCTATAATTTATCCACAACTTTTCCACATTGTTTTTTTGTTCTCTTATAACTCAATCAATTGTTTGAATTCTTAGGCCTCAGCTTCAGCATGTGTAGTCCTTTCTAAAGTGCTTTTGTTCAAAACCTCTATTTATGCTTTCTCCAATGAATACAAATACACATGTGAACCATTCTCGGCTGCTGCTACCCTCTGAAAGACCAAAGAAATATCGAGGCTTAGTAGCACAAATGAAATACGCCAATCACGGGTTGAAAAGATACAAGTATCTTTTATTACTGTACAGTATCAAAGCAAAACAGATAGCTATCTGGCTCCCAACACCTCACAGTGTGTACCAGCAGACACAGTGAGGGGTGAGAGTGCTGGACATCTAAACACAGACATATTTATACCATTTTTGAAACATTGTCCAGCCTCTCTCCAAGCTAATAAGTTACTGGCTAGAGTTCGTGCCCAGTTCATATGACAAATATTACAATATTGTACAAGGAATTAAACAAGTTTGCATGTCGATGAAGTTACAATGATGCTTGTTGGTTTTCTGATCCACGGTAAGCCTTGTTCCAAGAATCGCTACAATGCAGTTCAGCCAGAACACACAATCTGAGTTTGTTTTCCATTGTCTCATTGTTTATATGTGGATGAGGCTTGTGAGCGCCGACAACACTTGCATGGCAGTTCATTCGAGTCACAAGGTTTCTTTATATTGGTCAAACAGCCTGCTCTCAGTCAGCCTAAACATTAACAGAACTCAAAGGTTGTTCGGCTAGCTGCAAGTTGAAAACACAGTCTACCATTTTAGAACACAGAAACATGAGTTGAAATCAAAATGGCGGACGATTCTTAAAATGGCGGAGACATCGATCGAAAAGCAGAACATTTCAGATGCGGTTTTCTGTGTAACATGAAAGGGCTTAGGCCAATATTCCAATATTCATAATAAGGCGGTAATTGTTACGCTCACCTGACTCACACGGAGGTGCTGGCCTGGTTCACGCTGCTGTGACCTCTTCTAAGGTGATGCGCAGGGTTCGGAAGACGGACTGGACCGGGCTCCCAAATCTGGCTTGCCTGGCTCGCAGAAGTATCCTTCTGTAGGCGAAAATAGGGGATTAACTGTCTGCGGGGTAATGCAATCGGCCTCCCACTTTCCCCTCTCACCCTCCTCGAAACCCTTCTGTGATTTCTCGTAGCGTCTCACCTTAGGGTCTGGAAGGACGAGCTCTCCATCCTGCTTCTGATGCAGGGGCGCGTTGGTATCCAGTTACTTCACTGGATTTTCGGATTGGTGAGAACCAAACTTGCTTGGCTTCCAGGTAAGTTTTTTTGATAAGAGGTTCCCCTTGTGTCCATGCATTAAAGTACTAATGCTAGTGTCTTTTTCCCCATAGGGGCCGGGCTACGGAATGCGGGGGAACAGGCACCGACCCGAGATGAGAGGTGAAATCCTTGTAGAAATCAGGTAAGTCTTTAATGAGCATTTTTTGGTAATGTCTTTTCATTCGCTCATTAACGCTGATGTCTCTTTTTCCCCTTAGGGGTCCGGAAATGCCAGGATGCGGCGCGGACCCGAAATGAAGAGGGAATGAATCAACAGGTAAGTCTTAACATGGAGATTTAGCTTTCCTTATTCCCTTCTCTCTCACACCTTTTGTTCTGGTCTTTTTCTCCCTAGGCGCTGGGGCGTGACTACGAATCCGGATGATCGCTGCTGAACATGGAGGCGCCCTGTAAAGGTGAGTGGAATGCGGCGCTGCAGCGATCGACGCGATGAGCTTTTAAATTAAAGTCTTCCTTTTCAGGATTGTTGGCCAGATGTCTCCGGGATGCGGATTTAGCAGATAAGGACTTTTCCTTCTTCTGTCCTCTTCCTTTGCAGGTGATCCAGGATGCTGGCAGGCATGGCAGAAGTCTGGATGAAGGAGCAGACACGGTGAGCGTCAAGCTGCTAGATGCAGAACAACGCGAAGCACGTGTGGCTGTTCGGGTGGGGTTTAAATAGCCTTGGAAGAAGTTCCAGGTATGTATCCTTCCTCCAATCAGGTATGTATCCTTCCCCGACCACGCCCGGATGGTAAATTAGTCCCACAGGTAAAGTAGTTCCTTTCAGGCCTCAAGGAGGCCGGGATCCTGCAGCATGGTCTGCATCAGGTAAGTGCACCCAACCACTCCCATAATGAGCCTGGCGCCTATGGCGCCAGGACTGATGTCTTTTATGAGCCTGGCGCCATAGACGCCAGGACACTGTCCAAAGGGCCCCTATATGGGGTTGCTGGGTCCTTCCTTGGGGACTGGATGTCCGCTTTCGGGGACGAAGGGCTTGAACCGGCTCCCCGGGAGCGGGCATCATGACAGTAATATGTGAATACGGTTTAACAAACCCTCCTTTTGGCCTAAGACAAGAGCATTAATCAAACATTCGCTTTACTCAAAACCCCAGACCTCAATGTCTGTACATCCTGAATCACATTCTTCAGAAATATCAATCGCCATGAGATCCTTGGTAGTGATATCTTTCATTACAAAAACGTTAGCATTTTCCTTGGGCGCATGTACCTTTGGTCCTAATGTACCTATAGTTTGTGCACAACATCCTCCTAACATCGAACATATGGCAGGAAGACATTGTACACAACAACAAAAAAACAATAGAACACCAAGAACTATCACTAAGACTGATAAGAGTTTCCAGCCCCATGAACGTAGAAAGTCCCAAAACCAAGCACTAAGATCCCAGTTACCCTTGGGGACCTGTACTTCCGTACTCAAGGTATGCAGATTTTGTATTGCCTTGAATATAGTAGGGGCGGAGTCAGGACCAAAAACACAGCAAGCAGATCCCACCAATTTACATACCCCACCACGCTCAGCTAGGATGGCGTCTAACACCATCCTATTCTGAAGGACCACTAATCTGATTGCTTTTTGTTCCAGCGTCATGTTGTATAGTATATTGGTGGTTCTGTTGATGGTTTTCTCCAATACTCTTGCTAGTCTCCTAATATCCTCAGAGTTCATTATCTGTCCCCAAAATGGTACAAATGATTTTGCTACATCACCCATAACCTGCGAATGAGTATCACCATTCTCGTCCCTCCTTGGACGAGCTCTAGAGACCTCAGAGGTGCTAGCTACATATACCCCATGTAACAAGATACCCAAGTACCCTGCCAATCTTTAGGTAACCAAGGATAAGCTTCATTGTCACAGACAAAATAAATGGGATCACCTACATACAAAGGTCGGTCTTCACTAGCTAGGTTTGCAATGTTGGTACAACCCTCGAATGTACCCATCGGCTGAGAACCATCCCTTTGTATGCAGAAGGAAACAGAGTTGAGGCTTTGATTAATACTGTAGGAAGGAGGCATGGCATCCCGGTTGCCTACGGGAGCCATCTTGAAAGAAATTAGCGATTGGAAAGGTCTAGAAAGTATATTGGAAGGTCTAATAGAAGCAACATTGAGCCTGCTCCTATTTGCAAAAAGGGAACATCCGAAAGGTGTCAGGACTCGTTTTTCGAATTGTTTCAGATTAGTCCTATCGAAGTTCTCAGAAATACTGTCATTCCAATGACGAAAGAATAGTGCCCTCAGTGAGGCGTAGCATGCAGTAGTCAAAGGAAGAGGATGAATATACCGGCCCAACCCTTTTTCCCCGTGCTGTGGCAAATGTGAACACACCCAGTTATTCGTTTTGTTTAGAATCGCATGGGTGGCATTCATGATTAATAGGAGAGTGTTATTGTGATAACTCTGTGTTGGCAATCCCTAGGAGGTAGATTGTGCAGATGCACGAAAGGTGAAGACATAGTGGGAACAATTTCAGTTGGTAACAAAGTCTCAAGTGGATGCATCCTTTCTAAATGCCAAAACCCAAGCAAAAATACAACTGTCAGACCGATTAACATTGTGACAAGAAAACAATGAGTCCTCAAGGACCATGATCTCTGATGATCAAATTCTTTGTCAGTCACAAGACCAATAGCTTGCTCCGTACGAGTAGAGTTAGAAAAGGGCATTGTTTTCTCAGAGTCTGTTCAGAAGCCTCTCCGTCAGGCTCTTTTAGTTCATCCGTCAGTGGCCCCTGACCACGTAGCCTATCTTGCTTGAAGGTAACTTTGCCGGTCCCTGCTACTTATTTCAATTTCAGTGAGAGCGTGGCAAGGGACTAGCTCAACAGTGGTTTCTTGTGGGCACAGCCGATGCTGTGCTGTAAGTCTAGTGCCGTGGATGCATATCGTACCTCGGCGCGACCTGCAAACAAAGTGTTGTCGCTTCCTGATGGAAGTGGTGAAACAGAAGCAAGATTGCTCAATGATGCAGAAAGATCTGAAGAAGAATTCAAAGGCAAAGCAGATATCTCCCTAGGCCCCACAGGCCCAGGAAGGGTTTCTAGGACACCCTTGGTCTCAGTCAGAACGGGCTTGCGATGAGGAAAAAAGTGAACAATTTCTGTCTCTTCTCCTTCCTCGTGCGGCAGAGGAAAAGGTATCTTCTTAACGTGCATCACGTGTATCCAATGTTTCTTTCCGTCTACTCGTACAGCGGTCTGTGTGGCCAACAGGACTTGGAACGGTCCTCTCCAACACGGTGCGAGACAGAATGCTCTTTCAAAAACCTTGGTGAGCACCCAGTTGCCGGGTCGAAGTCGATGACCTGGCCCCTCATATTTTACTGGGAGGGCTTCTTGCACCTGTTGATAATTCAAATACAAGTTTTGAGTTAACTGGTCACAGTATTCAGAAAGGAGGAAATGCTCCACCTCTTTCATTCGCTTGGGCTTGGGCATGTTCCAAATATTGGCTGGCCTCCCCATCACTATCTCATTGGGGGAGAGCCCAGTTTTCGTTTGTGGGGTCGTCCGCATAGACAATAGAGCTATCTGCAAGGCATCTGGCCATTTCAAATTGCTACTGGCGCAAATCTTTGCCATCCTATTCTTTAATATACCATTATGGTGTTCTACAAGTCCGGCACTCTGAGCGTGTCTGGCTGAATGGAACCATTCATCAATCTGTAATCTGGCGGATGTTTGCGGGTTAACAGCAGCGATAAAATGTGGACCATTGTCCTACCAAATGTCCCTCGGCAACCCAAACCTAGGAAAATATTCCTTAAGCATGGTTTTCGCCATCGTTATTGCTGTGGCATCTTTTACAGGGAATGCTTCGACCCATTTGCTAAAGGCACAGATGACTACCAGAACATATTTGTAATTTTGGCAGTGCTCCATTTCGATAAAGTCAAAATGTATTACCTCAAAGGGCACAGAGGGGGGACCAAAACTACCCCTCGGTGTCGATGTACCTTTCCACACATTATGCTGTAAGCATACCATGCAATGTTGGACCAAACGCTCAGCATTCTTTGAGATGTTTACATTTACCCAAACAGGTTCTAGTAGTTTAAAAAAAAATTCTAGCACCAATATGAGTGGGACCATGAGCCATTGTAACCATAGAAGTGACATAAGCATCAGGTAGCACCCATCTTTTCTTGACATTGTCTATCCAACAACCTTCTTCATCTAAGCTTGCTAAACCCTCAGCCCATTGCTTAAGCTCTTCTGGAGTGGCATCAGCTTGAATGTTTTTATAGAATCAATTCCTTCATCTATTTTACAAATATTGGTGGCTTCTTTTGTTACATATATTTCAGAATACAAATTGGTGGCAGTCTGTATGGCTAACCTGTCAGCAAAAGCGTTTCCTCTCCCCACATCATCTGTTACTTTCTGGTGTGCCGCGCACTTCATTATTGCTAGTTGAGTAGGAAGCGCACGTGCTGAGAGTAGCCGAACTATCAAAGCGCCATGTTGAATCTTTGTTCCATGTGAGGTCAAAAACCCTCTCTCTGCCCATAATCTATCGAAGTTGTGAACCACCCCAAAAGCATACTGGCTATCTGTAAATATATTTACACTGAGCCCTTCAGAAAGTTCACAAGCTCCAGTCAATGCGATAATCTCTGCGGCCTGCGCAGAGTTATGCGAAATTCTTTTGGTTTCCACAATAGTGCTTAATGTAGTGATGGCATAAGCAGCAGTGGATGTACCATCCGGGAGTTTGAAACAGGAGCCATCGCAAAACAGCTCCCCTTGTGGATTTTCCAATGGTGTGTCATTTAAATCGATTCTGCCTTTGGTTTCTTGCTCTGTGGTATAGATGCAGTCATGTGACATCTTGTCACTGCAAGCAATGTCCTGCGGAAGAGGTAATAGTTCGGCCGGATTTAATACGCAACATCTCTTAATTTGGATATGCGGTGCAAATAGAGTCAGCTTGTATCTTGATAATCGTGCTGAGGTAAGATGTTACGTTTGCGTTCTGTTCAATAGAACGACTACAGAATGGGGTACCATCAGGGTTAAAGAGTGACCTAAAACCAAACTCTCACTTTGCTTTATAGATGCAGCAGCAGCAGCAACAGCTCTCAGACATCTCGGCAAAACACATGCAACAGGAACAAGCACGGAGGAAAAATAACCACACAGTCTGTTCTTCCCCCTGTGTTCCTGCATTAACACAGCCAAAGCACATCCATCACATTCATGCACATACAACACAAAGGCCTTGTCATAATTTGGTGTGCCCAAAACCGGTGCTGAACACAACACAGCCTTGAGCAGATCAAAAGCTTTCTGGCAATCCAAATTACACTGTAATGGCAAAGAAATGCCCTTCTTTGTCAATGCCAACATTTGTTTTATCATTAATGAGAAGTTAGGGATCCACTGTCTACAGTATGAAGCCATGCCTATCAAGGCTCTGACCTCTTTCTGTGTATTTGGGACAGACATGCTAGAGATGCTTTTTATCCGTTCAGGTGTCAGTCTTCTTCCCTCCTTTGACAGGAGGTAGCCTAAATAGGCGACCTCCTGTCGACAATATTGAAACTTTTTCAAAGAAGCCTTATGCCCATGCTCTGCTAGGTGGATAAGCAGCAACACGGTGCCCTCCTTGCAAGCAACTTCTGAGTCTGCAGCTAAAAGAAGATCGTCAACATACTGCAACAATGTACAAGTGGAAGGCAGCTCAAGTGTATCAAGCTGCTCCTTCAAAGCTCTACTGTAAAGACTCAGACTCTCAGTGTATCCTTGTGGCACACAAGCGAATGTAAATGAGCGTCCCCCCTAGGGTGAACGCGAACAAGTGTCTACTGTCAAGGTGTACAGGAATGCTAAAGAAAGCATTCTTAAGATCCACAACAATGAAATGAGTAGCAGAATCTGGAATCATCATTAATATTGTAGTCACATCAGGCACAATTGGAAATTTTGGAGCAACAATCTTATTGATAGTACATAAATCAATAATGAAACGGAAAGGAATCACATTATCCCCTTTCTTATACACCGGTAAAATCGGGCTATTGCACAAACTTCCTGAAATTTCCTCAATCAGTCCGCGATGTAGAAAATCAGAAACTATATTTTTTAAACCTTGCTCACCGTCAACTGAAATCTTTTATTGTGGAATACGTGGCAACTTAACACTTAGTTTCAAGACAATCTTAACAGGTTCAGTTTGCAAAATGCCAACATCATTATCGTCAACTGCCTATAAACATGCTGGAACTTTATCCAATTCAGTCGGGAAAGGGCTAGTCTATAATTGTGAAGCAGGAGATTGCTGAGGTGAAAACGTCAAATGTACTCCATCTGGAGAACAATGAATTACTGCATTTAATTCTTTCAACAGATTCAACCCCAACAAATTCTTGCCACAATTCGTCGTCAAAATAAATGGACATTGATCCATGAATGGCCCCAATGAAATCGGTACCGGCTGAGAGACCGGACTAACCACTGGTGTGGCAGAAAACCCTACAGAAATATTATTCTGCCCTGACAGTGGAATATCTGGGACCCGTAAATGATCTATGTTACACTTCTTTGTTCCTGTATCTATGAAAAATAGATGTTTCCTATTCCTCACCTTCATTTCTATGTAGGGCCCTTTCTGATCGACGGGAATAGGCACTGGTTCCAGACTCTGCTTCGGGCTGTCCTAACGGAACAATATATCATCAAATATGAGATCCTCAGAAAGATAGGCAGTCGAAGGATTATCAAAAATATTCCTATTATCAACACTATGTTGCTGACTATCTTGTGAGAATGACTGTGGATTCTGAGCGAACTGACTTCTACCAGGGCCCCCTACCACAGGGCGGCCTCTGGACCGTCTACCCATGGTACCATATGTGTTATTCGATCTCTGCTGAAGGATCTGGCATTGTGCTCGCCAATGACCTTCTTGTCTGCAATAAACACATTGGTTCATGTGTACAGGACCCATCTGTGTATTCCTCTGTGGAGCAAACTGACCTCTAAACTGAGTACTCCCACCTCTGGTTCCTCAAACTATCTGTTGCAACAATACTTTAGTTTTCAAGTCTCCCTTCTTCTTTTCTATCCTCTCTTTTTCATTATTGACTCTATTTTCGTAATACTGAGCCATATGCAATACTTCGGACTGTGATTTAGCTTCCCAGGCGCTTTCGGAAGTCACAATTTGTGCTTGGATATCAGGCAACAATCCATGCACAAATTTGTCTACAAACAACCTTTTCCCTGAGTCAGTACTTAAATCTTGACCGCTAAAATCCCAAAATACTTGTTCGAACCAATAAAAAAATTCAGTAGCACCTTTGGATTTCCCCTGGGTGTAAGCAGTAAGCTGTCCCAAACTATCCTTCTATCTGGAACTAGAGTCTTTAATTTAGTTACTATTCTGTCTGGCAGTGTTAGTATGACCTGTGGCGGTCTCTCACCAGCTTTCCTTTCTCCGTCCATACGTACCAAGTTAACCCATTTGTCACCCAGCCCTGCCTGATCATTTACAGTTCTAATCTGTTTCCATAAATCAGCAGGTAGGATCACAGGGACCAACAAGTCTATATCACCCAGAGTAAAAACTTACAAATGCAAGACAGATTCTATTTTTTTATAAAACATTGTTGGATTTTTCCTAATATCTGCAATCGACTGTCTAATAGTATTCACTTCCTGTCTAGAGAATGGGTCATGAACACATTGTGAAACATAATGAGCTTCAATAGTGGTAGCTGGTGTGCCTGCTGTGGCATCAGCTGGAATCTCCACTTTAGAAACAAATGTCAGAGGAACTTCTCTCATTGGCAATTGAGAAGTAGGCAACTCCGAACGCTTGTTAAGCGATAGAGCTAAATCGAGCGACAAAGTAGTCAAAACAGTGTCATGTGAAAATGCTCTCTTATAAATAATAATCAAATCTGCGGGACAACAAATCTTTTTCTTCATACACCCATCCAGCAGGTACTCTACCATTACCTGTAACACTTTCTTTTGCATTTCTGGAGTATACTGACTAAACGTATCATATACTTCCATGGGAGATATCGAAACATCTGAAATCCATCTAAAGCGCATCCCTTGTTCAAATTCGCGTCTCTTCACTCGTTGCTTTACAAGAAGGAAGAAACCGTTTCTCCACATACAGAGTCTGTTTCATCATTCTGTAACCAATCTTAAACTCAAAACCCCCCTCAACATGCTCATGTACTTTCTCCACAGTGTCCCTTCAGAAAGCTAAAACATTCAAATCCCTCAACCCTTGTGGGATATCCATGTCCATCAAATCATTCCACATTTCAGCCAAGTGGATTCCCATCCCGTCTATAAAAATATTCTGTTCGGGAAAACTTTCTTGGTCAGAAATTGCAGTTAAGACAGGTGATTTGTCACCTTTTTCCATCCATGTGTTAGCCCATGCATACAATTCGCTTTTTCTAGCTTTTGAAACTGTACTACGAGTCACTACTTTTGAATTGCCACTCGCCCCTTCAATTGTTTCAAGTGGAGCAGAACCACTTGGAAAAGAAAGTTCAAACAAATCTCGCACAACCGGTAGTGGAGATGCTACCGCTGGCGGTCAAGACAGAGTTAAAGGAACAACAACTGGCGGTAAGGGCAGAGATGAGAAGGAGGAGCAACAACAGGAAGAGGAGCAACAACTGGAGGAGGAGCTACAACAGGAGGAACAGGAATAACAGTGGGTGTAGCAGCGGGAAGAGTTAAGGCAGCAGGAAGAGGCACATAGGGAGGTGGTGTAGTGGTAACAGTCCTACGTTCATTTAAAATGTTATCAATTAATTTGTCAGAGGCATGGAAATCCTTCGACGGATATATTTTCTGTACACCAAGTTGGAAAGCCCTATGCATATTTCTAACAGACTCCGACTGTTTCTGTTGATCATACAATAATGCTTTCTCTGAATTAGACATGTGACGACGTGCATGTTTCTCTATACTTTTAAGTTGCTGCATAGCTTCCTTTTTCCAATTCTGAATTACATCAAATGCTGCAGGCCTAGCCTTTTTCTTTAACAATATAGACTCCAAATACTCTATACCAGCAATCTCAAAACTACCATGAACTGGCCACTGAAATTCGGAAGCATGTCTAGTTTGTCTGTGCCAAATATAGTTGAATACTATACTAACAATGCCGTACTTACAGTACATAGTATATGCCGGTGACCCCTCCTGTGGCGCTGGTCATCCAAATTCCAAAGCTTGTCTGTCCCTGCGGAATAAACCCCTGAAACAGGCAGACAATTTCCCAGGCATATCAGATCACTGGTGTTACCTGGCATTGATTGAACTCGCGAGTACAAATCTGCAACCAAATATCAGGATACTTAGGAATCGGGTCATGACTCAACTCACCTGATTACAAAGGACTAAGGAGGTCCGATCGGATTACAAAGGACCCTCGTGGTTGGCGATTTTGGCAAAACAGACTGCCTCGATATGGGGACCCTCGTCAAGATCCCCTCTCAAACTGCGTGCTCACCGTTCAGGGATCGGAAGGTGCAGAACTGTTGAGGTGTGGCGTCCGGTCCGATAGCCGCGTCCTCTCTTCAGCGAGGTGACATCAATCTTGAGGGTCCCTATTCGAGTGCCATCTGAAAGACCAAAGAAATATTGAGGCTTAGTACCACAAATGAAATATGCCAATCACGGGTTGAAAAGATACAAGTATCTTTTATTACTGTACAGTATCAAAGCAAAACATATAGCTATCTGGCTCCCAACACCTCGCAGTGTGTACCAGCAGACACAGTGAGGGGTGAAAGTGCTGGACATATAAACACAGACATATTTATACCATTTTTGAAACATTGTCCAGCCTCTCTCCAAGCTACCGGCTAGAGTTTGTGCCCAGTTCATATGACAAATATTACAATATTGTACAAGGAATTAAACAAGTTTGCATGTCCATGAAGTTACAATGATGCTTGGTGGTTTTCTGATCCACTGTAAGCCTTGTTCCAAGAATCGCTACAATGTAGTTCAGCCAGAACACACGATCTGGGTTTGTTTTCCATTGTCTCATTTTTTATATGTGGATGAGGCTTGTGATTGCCGACATCACTTGCATGGCAGTTCGTTCGAGTCACAAGGTTTCTTTATATTGGTCAAACAATCTTCTCTCGGTCAGCCTAAACATGAACAGAACTCAAAGGTCGTTTGGCTCGGCTGCAAGTTGAAAACACAGTCCACCATTTTAGAACACAGAAACAAGAATTGAAATCAAAATGACGGACGATTCTTAAAATGTCGGCAACATCGATCGAAAAGCAGAACATTTCAGATACGGTTTTCTTTGTAATGTGAAAGGGCTTAGGCCAATATTCATAATAAGGCGGTAATATGCGAATACGGTTTAACACCTTGATTCAGTCTGGGTCAATTCTCGGCTGCTGCTTGCCCTTGATTCAATCTGGGTCCATTCTTGGCTGCTGCTCACCCTTGATTCAGTATGTGTCCATTCTCGGCTGCTGCTCGCCCTGGATTCAGTCTAGGTCCATTCTCAGCTGCTGCTCGCCCTTGATTCAGCCTGGGTCCATTCTCGGCAGCTGCTCACCCTTGATTCAGCCTGGGTCCATTCCCGGCTGCTGCTCACCCTTGATTCAGTCTGGGTCCATTCTCGGCTGCCGCTCACCCTGGATTCAGTCTGGGTCCCTCACCTGTGATTCAGTCTGGGTCCATTCTCGGCTGCTGCTCGCCCTTGATTCTTTCTGGGTCCATTCTCGGTTGCTGCTCACACTTGATTCAGTCTGGGTCCATTCTCGGCTGCTGCTCGCCCTTGATTCAGTCTGGGACCATTCTCGACTGCTGCACACCCTGGATTCAGTCTGGGTCTATTCTCAGCTGCTGCTCGCCCTTGATTCAGTCTGGGTCCATTCTCGGCTGCTGCGCGCCCTGGATTCAGTCTGGGTCCATTTTCGGCTGCTGCTCGCCCCGTATGCAGTCTGGGTCCATTCTCGGCTGCTGTTTGCCCTTTATTCAGTCTGGGTCCATTCTCGGCTGCTGCTCGCCCTTGATTCAGTCTTGGTCCATTCTCGGTTGCTGCTCGCCCTAGATTCAGTATGGGTCCATTCTCAGCTGCTGCTCACCCTGGATTCAGTCTGGGTCCATTCTCGGCTGCTTCTCGCCCTTGATTCACTCTGGGTCCATTCTTGGCTGCTGCTCGCCCTGGATTCAGTCTGGGTCCATTCTCGGCTGCTGCTCACCCTGGATTCAGTCTGGATCCATTCTCGGCTGCTCTCACCCTTGATTCAGTCTGGGTTCATTCTCGGCTGCTGCTCACCCTGGATTCAGTCTTGGTTAGGGCCTGACTGGATTTTGTCCAAATGTAAGTAAGTCAGAGTGCCTGGTCAGAAGTGCTTCCTTTAGTTTGCCGAGTTGATCAAGAAGATTCTACGAGGTCTGTTTTTTTTTTACTCTGCTTTTGGGCCACTGGTAAATGCGGCTGTGCAGAGTGCTGACCTCCACCTCAGACTCATTGCCAAATTCTGTCCACCAGTATGTCCCAAACACGGAGCTCCACTCGTCTAGACTCTCACACTTGCCTACATTGGAGCATTTACATGGGGCTGCCCAGTAAATCATATTCTACACATACTTATAATTCTTTAAAGATTTATGTGCATTGGGGATTCGTCATGCCCACAGCCCCAGGAGCACCTCCTCTTCAAGAGTTCTGCAAGGCGGCTTGTTTTTGAAAGAGGAAATATTATTTTTGGAAGCAAGAAACAGGACAACGTTCACAGCCATGTTATCTTCACATCTAAATCATCACCCTGTTAGAATGCATAGATATTATTCATGCTTACAAACACTTTAATGTTAGGATTGATGTTGTAATAATGAAGTGAGCACAAAGCCCAGTTTGTGTTATGTACTTCGTAATTCAAGCATACAATCTTAGTATCGCAGAATATGTGTCAAATATGAAGATCTGTGGTCATTCCTATGTTCCCAAAACACTCTATGATTTTATGCAAAGCAGTAACTAAAAAACATTGATCCTATTTGCTTGCTTCCCATTTATTATAGTGGTATTTTAAAAAAGTACAATAGGAGTGTACCATACGGTCCATCTTTGAATGATAACCTTCTCAGAAAATAATGTGTATGGGTATTTTAGGTTTTCATGGTGTATGTTACAAGCCTAGTTTTAAATGTTAGCACAATTAAATATTTTCATTTTTTGGTTTAATTGTTTCCTTTGATGAAAATACACGCCATTTTGTCACTCGGCATGCCCTTCCTTCTCTGAAGGGGGTGCACTCAGATTCAACTGGTTTCTGATGTGAGTATGCAAAATAGAAAGAAACACAGTTGTAGACGCTGCATCTTGGTCCTCCCTTACAGCGCCTGTCAGAACCTCAGCACCTTCGGAGAGCTATCTGTGTCGCCATGTATGGACAATGAGCCCTCAGTGTGCTGGGCACATTCCTGCAGGACTCACATGATGGCAATGCATGTCGCCAGATACCAGGCCGGTTCCCAGCTGGGGGGTTGCCTCTTTTGCTGCTGCCCTCATTCTACTTCATCCACCCCGTGTTACTCTCCCACCCCCCAGGACAACATGACTGTGGCCTGCATAGAAATCAACTAGAATGGCTAACGACTCATCAGCTGGTCATGTGAAAGGCAGCTGCTCGTCTATGGAAAGCTGCTACTGCCCGTCCTGAATCCTCTCCCAAAGCAGCCAAATGCAAGACTTGTTGCAACCCTACCCCCTCAGTATTACACTCAGGTCCTACTCGTACAAGAACATGGTCCTAAAGGGCCTAAAATATATTTAAGGAACACGGTCATGAACGATGTTTATTTCTGAAGTCTTTAGATTACTTTGTGGGATACCCAGGGTGAATCGGTTGCCCTATTGTCTGTGCTTCATTTGTGAATGAGGGTGTGTATGTGGCGTTGTTCTTTGTGGCACACAAGCACACACTGAGAATCTGGATGTCTGGTTATTGTGTGCTCTATAAACCTAATAAATCAATCTAACTAAACTACCTTTACAAACGTGCCATGTGTCAAGATCAATACAGTCCGACGGCATTCTGGGATGTGTGCCGTTTTAAAACAGTTAATGGCTGCCTGCCAATCATATTTCACTCCTGCCCAGCAGCATATGAAACAAGGCAGGGCGCCGAGCGCGAGGAGAGTCGCCGAAACACAGCAGTTCATCAAGTGACTCAGAGGCACAAACAGTATGGAAATATGGACGAGCAACTGGTTGGGGTGCAGCAAGAGTGCAGCCATGGCGGCTCCAGTGGCCTGGCGGTGTTTACCCAGCTGTCAGAGAGAAGCGAAAACACGCCGTTGTGCGGCGTAGCGGGGCTGCTGCACGCAAACGAATCACTCCCCACGTGCAGGGCAAGGCGCGCTGCCTGATTCTGATGGCTTGAAATCATATACAAACCTCTGTAGGCCTCGCGTGAGAGCTGTCTGCCCGCGTGCGCATGCCTCTATAAGGGATTGTGTATTCGGCTCGAGCAGAGACACTGGAAGGATCTTCTGTGAGCGCGCGATGGCGTCATGCCTTGCTTCATGCAGCATGCCATAAGGAAGTTATATCCAAGTGCAACTGGAATTTGTCTGCAGTCATCAATACGAGTATTTTGGAGAATGGCACAGGTCAGGGAAAAAAAGCGACATTATTTCTGATTCTGAGGTTCTCTAGCTTTCAGGAGTTAATCTTGAAGGATTGTATGCGTGGGTCACACTAGTCATGAGAAATGTAACTTGGGCCTGCAGCAGGACTACTAAACATTAAAAGGGCTTTAAGCACACTAAAACTACCTTTAAAGCTCACTTTTTTAGCCAAAAGTAGCCAGGAGCCTTTCAGTACATGTACGAAACATCAGTTTAAGAATAATTAAGGGTCAAAGTATATATGTTGAGGCTTAGCAAGCCAACATTGTTCTGCTAGTGTCGGGGATAAGTGACATCATGTCACCGGTTAATACTCTTTTGAAGCCCCCAATAACCAGCATTACATCTCTGCTTGGTGTATCCGTCACAGTGCATTTGCTTGCACCCCAGGGCTGGGGTCCAGGACAGTCTAAATGCGGTTTACCCCACTAAACCAACTTCAAATCTCTGCATACCTAACACCCGAAAATTCCCACAACCATCACTCGCCCAGCATACCGCACACACTTCACTTTCATCGCAACAACAACAAACGATTGTCTGCGCTTCTTACCAACTTGCCCATCAAGGTCTCTGACTCCTCCACTATGTTTAAATGATGCATTCCTATACCCAGTATGCATACCAACGAAGCATCCCATGCATAGCAATGGAACACCCCTCCCAACAGGCATCAAATATCAGACCGCTATCCCTTTACCACCAACTTGCACACCACTTACCCAGCCAATGCATCCTAGAACCACCGCCATACGATGCTCCACTTCGGACCTGAAAGCCTTTATCTTCCCGACACAGAAGAGCTAGAAGAACCTGATCTTCCTGCAGAACTGTAGGTACCTCCTGTCTGCAAAGATCAATGCAACGGCAAATCTACATTGAATTTTCATCTTTCCGCGCTAACGTACTCCACCCCTCCCTCAGATCCGCCAGAGTGCCTGAAGACTATACAAATGGTAGTGGAGCGTGATATAAAACCCATTGAAATACCATAACGTGTTTATGCTTCTTTGGAGTTTTCCATCTTACATCATAAAGAATATGCTTTTTGTGATAACTGCATGCTCATGGAGTTACTGCATGCATGCAGATTTGCAGAAGTTTAAAGTGCCCGTGCACACACACCATGCATGCCCACAGGTGATTAAAAAAGTCAGCTGTAAATGACTGTGGTTGTTCCATACTTCCCTGCCTCTGCTTTGTGCCCTTTGCAATTCATCCAGAACAGAACCGCAAGACTTATTCTTGGCCTCATGACCAGGGACTGCATATCTCTGGTGCTTAAATCCCTCCACTGACTCCCTGTGGCTGCAAGGATCAAGTTCAAGACCCTCTGCATTGTTCATAAGACTCTCTGGGGCCTGGGACCTAACTATCTGCAATGATGTTTATGTTTATGTGTTTATATAGCCGCGCAGCCTGCCGGCATCAGGGCGCTTAACATGAAGACACGGACGACAAGTAAATGACGGGACAAGCAGGCCCTATATATAGGAAGAGGTGGGAGGTCCTGAGTATACCTACCTAAATACTGTCCCTCCCCAGCCCTCCGCTCATCTACCTCCAACCTTCTGCGAGAGAGCTGGTTCTCCAAGCAGAGATTTGGAGGTAGATGTTTATCCTCACCAGGGGCCTCCCTCTGGAATAGCCGCCCTGCCGCCCTCTGTCTTGAGCCTGATCTCCTTAAGATCTGGAATCTCCTTAAGACATTCCTCTTCTCTTCTTCCTTCTCTCACCCTCTACCCTGCTAACCGCTCTCTCTGCTTTCATCCCTCTCTCCCTCCTTTTCCACACAGCTTGCTTACTGCCTGGTGTACACCGCCTGGTGTACCTCAGAGTATCACAGGTCCCTGGCACTCTCGCCAGTCCTCTCGCATTTGCCTCCAGGCCTGCACCTGCCTCCTTCGTACTGCACTTGGTCAATGACCCACGAGAATGGCACTCGCTCTGCACCTACCCAGTTTCTGATTAACTGGGTGCACTTGGATTTTCCAAACCCCCTCTCCCACTCCACTCTCCTGTACCGTCATGCCTTCCAGATCATCTCTCTATCTTCCCTGTCTCCCCTACTTGCATGGTGGGGCTTCACTGCACTTGGAATAACTGCAGACTTGTCGTCAGACCTATTTGCTGTTATCTGCACTGTTACTTGTATTATATGCACTTAATCTGCCTATGCAGACTTGTATCGTTCAGAAATTCAAGGCCTCTGAATGACTGTTGTTTTTTTCCCCTTGTTCCCTCCCTCCTCGAGCGCTCTGAAACACCTGCCTTGTGTATAGGCACCATACAAATAAACATTACCATACCATACCATACATCAGATAGCCATACACACTGTCAAGGGCTGCAGATGTGTATTGCGACAATGTCAGGCAAACAGAACACAGGCAAAAGTATATTTCAACCCCCTTACTCGTAAGCAGCTGGATCTGGTTAGATGAACTTGTGTAGGGCTTAGACAGCTATACTAAAATGTACCAGGATGAATAGTTCAAGAAGTGGAGGGACAGTAGGAACGGGAACTCCCCTACTATTCCCCCCTTTAGAATCGCTTTTCCTCACAAACATAAAAGGATGGCCCGAGGGTGCCTAAGTGGATTTCAGAACCTAACCTAGGGAAGGCTCTTCCCTAAGTATCCCTAAATACTGTCCAGTCTCGGAGATATAGCGTCTGCTTGATTCTCAACTTCTCACCCTCAGGCATATAGCGCCCAGAGTGCGTCTTGACTTCATAGTCTCTGGGGTAAAGCAGCCAGCATTCTTAATGGCAAATACTGGGATACAGCACCCTGCTCAAACCTTGACCAACTCCTACCCGCAAGTATTCCTCTGCCTTGCTTAAATGCATTAACATGAGAGAAATTTTAAAAAAGCTGCTAAAAGCAGAGGGTTTATGATAATGGACATGGAACAATGTAGACCTGAGACTTTAAGAGAACTGTGCGAACAGGCAAGTGATTAAAACTGAATTATGATCGTATTGATGACATAACTTCTATAATAAAAGCAGATGTGTCCATATGTGTGAAATTGGGCAAAATATCATCTAATACAGTCATATAGTTGGCTAAAATATATACTCAAACACCTGGAAGGTTGGTAGAACCTTGAGTATGTTACATTAATGCAACCATGGATTTTATCAATAACATTGAATCATTACTTTTTTGGAATAATGAATTAGTTATAACTACAGTAGGGGTAGTGAGCAAATACCACAATACACACGGCAAAGATGCCATTACTGCTACAAGAGAAGCCCTGATGATCAAAAACATATCAGTACATTCACACATTTTGATTACTTTTGAGTTTTGTCCCTGAAAAATAATTATTGTCAGCACCAGGCCTTACTTTGTGAGGACGCTGCCAACTTTAATACGCGAGGTAAAGCCTGCCTCTCTTAGAAGCAACTGTGACTGGCGTGGAGGTGATACACTCCCAGTAGGGTGACCTCCAGGAAGGAAGGTGTAAGAAGGGCAAAACAGGTGTGTGTAGATAAAACCTCCCAAGAGGAAGCAGATGTGGAGCGAAGGCAGGAGCCAACTGCAAGATCAAAAGCTCCAGAGAGCAACTGGAGGCCACTCATTTATGGTGGAAGGAACTTAGGGTTGGAATTACCATGGGTGCGAGGATGAGATACAAACAGGCCCAACCGCGAAGGAGTAGGAACATAGAGCAGGGTAGGGAAAGAGCACAGGGTCTAAACGACTCACTGCAAGAAACGGGAACACATCATCAGCTCTAAGGTGCATAGTGTTGAGACATGAAGCTTCAGAGATGCTTCTGGCTCTTGTTCCGGGAATGTTTCAGCGTTGCATGCAGCATTGCGTGCCTGTGACATGGAACGTGGGTGAGCGCTTCTGCAAAATTGAGATGGGACATGACGGCTTCCAGTGTCGGTAGAGTCTCCAGGGACATACCCGACATGATGCTGTCAACCTGAATGCATGAGGTAAGGCCTCTTCTCTCTCTCTCCCAGAAGCCACTCTGACTCAAGTGGAGTTGTAACACTTCCAGTAGGGCGACCTCCAGAAAGGAAGGCGTAAGGAGGGAAAATGGTTATCTGTAGAAACAACCTCACACGATGAAGTAAATTGTAATTGGTTATTTATAATGTGCTTAATACAGAGAGGTTCCTAAGCACAGACCTGTGGAGGGGATCAAACCTGTGTTGCTCCGCTCGTCTTGCTTCCAAGGCAAGCACATTGACCCTGAGGTATCCTCTAGATGAAGAACGAAACTGGGAGCCAACTGCAAGATGGAATGGTCCAGCGGGATGAGCCCGAGAGCATCCGGAGGCCATTAAGTATGGTGAAGAAACCTGGGGTAGGAATTACCATGGGTACGAGAATGGGGAAGAAACAGGCCCAAGACACTCAAAGAAGAACAAGGAAGGAGGAAGAACACAAAGTCAGAAGGAAATGAGCACATGCGCTAAAGGACTCACTGCACGGGAAACACAGCGTCCACTCTGAAGAAAAGATTGTTAATACAGGAAGCTTCAGAGCTGTCGCAGGCTCTTTTTCTGGGAATGCATCAGAGTTGCATCCAGCTATGTGTGCCTACAATACAGAAAGTGGGTGGATATATCCACCATGTTGGGGTGGCACGCGGCAGCTTCAAGTGCGGGTAGATTCTCCAAGAATGCACGGCATTCCTGACAATTACTTTCAATTGAAAAAAGGTTTTACAAACACATTAAAGGAACTTCTATGGGAGCACAATGGGAACCCGAAATTGAAAATATTCTCACTGAAAAATGGGTGCAAAAACTGCTTCTGGATAGTGATAAATTGAAATGAATGAGGGCTAATTTTAACCCACTATTTTAATTATATTTGTTGCATGGAACTCCAGTTTGGAATATCTGGCTGAATGCCTCACATTTCTTAATTTCAATGTGTATATCATTTTCAAATGTACCTCTTCCATAAGTCCTTACAAAAGTGAGCGTCTTTGTATCATATATGGACATCAGTACTGACTACATAGCATTTGAGTTACACTGGAAAACAATTATTTATTCCATGCCAAGTCAATGCATCCAAGCACCACCATTACATTGCAGTTATACTCTCAGGTTTTTTTAGGAACTAAACAGATCATCAGATATTCAAGGAATACCAACACTGGGGAGCAGATACATGATCTATTAATACAATGAGGCTACAATTAGACTACATTGAAGAAACCAATTGAGAAATCGGTGTCATGTCATCAGGCATTAGCAACCGTCATTAAAAAGAAGTCAACCAGCTTAATAAACTGCATTCTGACATTACGGCTGTAGAACATATAGTCAGATACATGACATCTTTACAATATGGATCCTGAATGCAAATAATTGACTGCTACACCTAAGATATGATTTGCACAGAAACAGATGAACAATTAATCTAATTTATTACTGAGAGCAGGTGCGTTAACTATTTGAGACTCATAGGCACATCTGTTGATGACAAACAAGGAACTTGTCCTTGATTACATTGTCAAAATGTTGTCACTTTGCGTGAGTTCGCTTCTAGGTGGTCAGGATTGGTGAGCATGCAAGGTATTTGTGTCCATATGGGAGGCCTTGTACGCCTGTTATGCGCATGGATGCATTGGCTGCGCTGAGATTGTGTGAGTTATTGGAGGAGGTGTGGTGTTCTGCTGTTCAGTGTCAGAGCAGGGGGCTGTTATAGGTGTTCTGTGTGCATGGCATAGTTGGTTTGGTCATGGTATGCTTGCAGGAATATAGAGGGTTTTAGTATGGATTAGTGGGGGAAGAGAGAAAAACTTTCATGGCATTGAGTTAAGTCGGATTCACAAAGGTATCTTATTGGCTAACTGAAACCTAGTGTGCGGTTGTCAGTTATATGTTTTACTGCATTCCTGAAGGTCAGGCGTTCCTCTAGTGTGCGTATTCCACTGGGCAGGGACTTGCAGAGTTTCTCTGAGATGCTAGAAAATGCTGATCCACCATATTCCATGTTCGAATAATGTTTGGTTTCAAGGGGTATGTCATCATTAGACTACAGGGTTCAGTTTGATCTGTAGTTGGAGATTTTTTCTTACAGGAATTCTGCTCCCTGGCTATGAATTGCTCTGAGAAGAATGCAGATTGTTTTGAAATAGATCTTTTCCTTGACTGGTAGCCAGTGTAGTGATCTTAGTGCCAGCGGGATGTGTTTCCTCTTGTTTAGTCTTTGTAGAAGTCTTGTTGTTGCGTCCTGGATTTGTTGTAGTCAGTCAGGCCAAGGAAGATGCTTTTAGCAGAGTCTATTCTAGTCTGTTCTTCACATAAGTGAGATACATTACCCTCTATCACCCTGCAGCTCCCAGCAAACTATTCTGCCTGGAACTCTGGTTTATTCTGCATTGCTGCCACCCTTCACTGGAATACAACTCCGGCTGTGTATGTGTGGCATCTGCTGCCACTCTTGTTTATCTGTGTCCCCACATGTTGCTGACTAATGGCTGTCCTCTATGCCCCCTCCCCTTGCCCTGACTGTTTACGCTATTTCCCCCAGCCCATGCCCTAGAACATGTGAAACATCATGTTCTTCAAGGATAACCTGTCCTGCCCATCCACCAATATGAGAGAAGAGGTGCACGTCTGCAGGCCAATAATAATGGAAGCCCCACCATGCTCTGGGAGACCATCTGTTCCAATGTCAACATGGTGGCAGCCCACCTGTGCAGACTGGGTGCTCTAAGGAAGTGGCTGAAGGATCTGAGGAGGCATTTCTGCAGTAGGAAATTGGAACATCACTGGTGGTTCCTTTCCACAGCACATGGACCACCACCCCAAACACTGTTAAGGCAGCATATAGCGAAGGCCCTTGCGCTGCAGAGCATGTATGGAATCAGAGGCCTGGAGGCAGTGGTAGAAGTGAAGTACCAATGTGTTTGAGCACACCTGAGGCCAGCCAGTAAGTTGAATGGCCACACTCAAGTAGATTGAGGCAGCCTTGACATCCAGATCAGTCATTAGGGTGGCATGCAGGTTCCAGCTGCAAAGGGAAATTTGGAACTGGGTGGTAAAAGGGAGAAGGATCCTGATCTTCGCAAGCCTCCTTCCTCAGGCTGCAGTGCTTTCCAACCTGCCTCTGAACTCCGTCATGCCCATGGTCATCAGCTCGAGCTTGTGTGAACCACTGGATCCTCTCACTCGCCGTAGCTGAGGCTTGCACCAAATCTTCGCCGGCATGGGAGAGATCCATCTGATTCCAGGGTTTTCCGTGAAAACAGCCTGTCGCTTTTCTTTTAAGCCTCTTCCACCCCCTGCATGCTGACACCTACTTTGCTGTGAGTTTGTTTAATTTCTTCTCAGCTTCCTCAACCCCCAGCACCAAATGCAATTACACTATTACAAAGAGGATGCTGCCCCAGTCCAAAATGGTGGACGCTCATCATCAGTAGTTCCTACATTCAGAGGTGGCAACTAACACCCTAATTGTGCAGGATACAGTTACTAATTACTGCCTTTTTCTTAAAAGTAAACCAAGCTGGAATATTGAGTGAGATTGCTATCACCTATTTTGGTACTCATGTTTGTGATGAATCCAGTGTAGTCATCACTAGACCCCAGCCTAAAATCTCCTCTCATGTGGCCAGGGGAAGGCAGCCGCTACCTGATCCTAAACCTGGGGGTGGTATCAAGGGGAAGCATCACATGGGAGGAGCTGACTTTCAAGGGGAAGTGGTGAGAGATGCGGTATTCATCTCCTGAAGATGAGGAAAATATTCCCAGATATGTACTGGCATACTATCAATGTTCAAATCCCTCTAATATAAAGGTTCAAGGAATCTGTTATAAAGGACCAGCTAAGCAGAGCCAAGTCGGTACCTTAGAGGCCCAGGAACTAAAGAGGAAAACCTTGAGTTGTGGTGATTCTGTCCTAAAGAGAACCACTCACTGTATTGTGAAACTGCAGACTCTTTCTCCAGGCTCCCCTTACTCTGGTGACTCTGTCTATAGAACAATGTAATTTAATTGAAAATAAAAGAGAACAACTTAATATCACTCATTCTCCTAAGGACTTCGATTCCCATAATGCCAAATGTCCCGGGACGAAGTAGAGGAACTCAGAGGCAATGGAGACTCAGAAGTGTGAATAGTCAAAGGTGCAGTCTATTCACTTCCAATTAGAGCACTAGAGCGGGATATTTAAATACCAGGATGAAACTCAGCTGTGTACTTGTGATGAAGATGAAGCAGAGGAAGAAGCAGTTTGTGTTTGTGCGAGAGGCGTAGCAGAGGGAGCTCAAGTGCAGGTTCAGCCAAGAAGAGAAGCCCGCCAAGAGAAGTTACCCCAGCGGGTGAAAACCAGAAGAACTGCACAGTAAGTGCAGCGGAAGATGACATGCTCAGAAGTAGCACAGCTGTGAAGAAGAAGCATTACTGAAGCAGCCTGAAGCAGACTGGAGAAACCACAGAAGATCAATGCAGCTGGAATTGCTCCCGGAGACTGCTGCACAACTTATCCGAGGTTCGACGAAGTGGGCCAGAAGACAGATTGATTGACGAAAGAACTGTGGCAAGGCTTGACCTCCAGAGGGAACCATCGCCAGGGACGTCAATTGGGGGTCACAAGCGGTCACAACTGTGACGCCTGAGGTCTCCCTTGCTACCCCTGATGTCTCCCTTGCTACCCGTAAAACTATTTTTTTAAAAAATGTAAGCTCCTGGACTGTTTCCAGCGTCATGTGGTTCTTTGTTTCTGGGGTGGCTGACTTTCTTGTTCAGGCCTCTTAAAAAAACAGGGGGTTCCACAAGTATAACACTTTCGGCAGTGACCCTAAATAAGAAAGAATAGGAATAACAAATAATTTGTCTTTCTGGAATTCTATACAATAATTGCTAGACTCATAAAAGGTTCATTTCAGGCACACTTCAGGGGGTGAGTCACTGATTGAGTCTGTTCTTAAACACCTCAACTCAGCCTTTCATCTTTCTGAGGTCGATAAATGAGTACCAACACAGGTTGGGTGATATTGTATGCATATTTGTTCTATATAAAGCGCTTAAGCGTAAGTGCCATATAATAACACATCATTATCATTTGGCCTTGGGTGTCTGCTTGCCTTCACAGTAATTTGGTAATATGGGCATATACACACTGATATTAATGATACATATGGTGATCAATTCTGTTATGAAATGAATATCACATTATAGTGATATTGTTGCCATATTTTTTGTAGTGTACTTAGGAACAATGCTATGTGATGCCACTTCCTGTTTCATCAAGGGGTGAAAGGTCGTGTTCCATTGCTTCCCATGATGTGACTTCGGGTGGGGTCAAATGACATCACTTCATGTGATGTCATCAGGGAGGTCAAGGGTCGTGTGATGTCACTTCTGCTACTCCTGGCATTTTGGTGAAATGACATCACTGGCTGTCTTGAACAACCGGTGAGTTGTCAGAGAGTGAATGCTGACACCGGTGCGCTCCGCGAAAGAAAGCTGTCACAACCTAATGCTTTTAAATGCCGAACAATTAATAAATCCCAGCAGAACGTATTTAATAAATACCAATTAATGAAAGGAAATGAAGATAAGTGGCAAAGAAGAAAGACTTTGGGCAAACTCCAAGAGGGAAAAGGTTGTAACCAGTATTTCCTTCCATCCAAGAGGCTGTCAAAAGACTTTGGGCAAACTCCAAAATGGGAAATGTTGCAACCAGTAGTGCCTACAGCCAAGTGGCTGTCAAAAGACTTTGACCAAATTACCAATGGGGAAAGCATCTAACCATCATTGCCTACAACCAAGAAGCTACAGGAATGACAGATCAAGACAACCCCTGAGAAACGTTCTTAACCAGCATTACTAACAGTCACGAGGTTGTAAGAGACACTTAATAAAACAACCAAAGCAAAAGTTCCCTCTTAAGAGATATAGGTTTGGAGAAGCTTGTATCTCACTATACCAACAGTCGAGAAATTGTGAAACCACGCCGAAAGACTGGTGTGGAAAATACTGGAATCAAACCAACAAGTGTGAAGTGAATGGTAGGAGTTTTCTTCCTGGCAGACAATTATACCAGGAAAGAGCTTATAGTAGTTAGTCCTGGCAGGCGAGTGAACCAAGAAAGAAGTTGATGCTTTGACATTTTTGTGGTAGAAAGAGTTGTGGAAAGAACTTGAAAATAACATATGCTTTATCATTTGTTGACAAGCTATAGCATCAATGAAGCAAGTTGTTGTTTGATATCCTGTCAAAAGAGTGTTATTTTCAAGAAGAAGTCTTGAGAAAGAGTAATGTGCTATCTTGACAAGAAGACGTTTTTTGTTGACAAAAGAAACCTGTGTTTTGGGAGAAAGTCAATCATTCTTGCACAAGGGATATTGTAGAAGATATTGTGTTGTTTGAACTATCAATCAACGGTGGTAAAAAGGACATTTGCTATTTCTTCAAGAAGACTGTGGTTGAAAGACGTTTCTATTTCTTTGAACAGAACTTTGTTGGAACAGAACTATAATCTGAGGAGTCCTAAATTGATCTAGGGGAAGGGAATACAACCCTAGTCACAAGAAACATTTGAGTTTGAATTACAAAACAGTTTTAAAAAAATCAAAAGACAGCCACAATTTCCTTGTATACTTTGATTGCATGTGCATGCAGAGGTGTTTGGGACCCCAGGTCATTTTTCATTAGTTTTAGTTTGCTAGGCAGGGACCTCTCTGTTAACTTAGGGAAAGTTATGTATTTTTCAGAACCCCTTTTTACTTTGAATAAATAGCAAACTTTGAGAAAACTTTACCTTTGGGTTTGTCTTGCATTTCTGGCCCCTCACATGCTGCTCTCTTGTTCACTTGATGTAGAAGGAGGGGGCCTTCCTGTTTATCTTCTTTTTCCTCAGTCTTAACCGAGGTGCAGGTAATCACCACTGGTCTGTTATTATGGGTGTGGCAGGGCCCATGGGAACACTGTGACTGTTGTCTTACTCTGTGTCTTCCAATCATCTGATAGGTATCTAGAAGTCTCCCAGTAGACCATTGGGGGGTGCCACCAGGTGCTCAGTATAGGAGATGGACAAGTGAGGAGGAGGAGGAGGGGGAAAAGGACATCTTACTAGGAGGTCAGCCTGGAATGTCGAGAGGTATTCAGCATTCCTTGTGGGTACGCAGAAGGCACTAGGGCATGGTCGGGTCAACCTCGACCCTCACCACAAGTCTCATCAAAAGATTTGCTGCTTGCTACTGTCCAGGATGGAGACCACTGAACCAGGGCAGTGTTGTCCATGATGACTGGGACCTACTGTGGGCCATCAGCCAGGTTGCTGGGTTGTTGGAACCGGTAGATCAATGCTCACAGGCAGATGATGCAGCAGAGCTGAATATGTTGGAGAAGCTGAGGCAGGAATAGAGTTGGCATCAGCTTAGGCAGAGTCAGCGGCCACGTTTGATGAGACCCGTTAAGATCCCCAGTCAGCCTGTAGGCAAGCTGCATACCAGAGTGCAGTCCGTGTCTCAACAACCAGACCAACATAATATGCTTGCAAACAACCTGTTGCCCCCAACACTCAACTTTGCAGGCAGATGTTCCGTGTGAATGCATAGCATGCCTGTTCATGCTACCATGATCAGGCTCACTACTGTCTGGTCTGTTATTATTTACCAATCTAACACCAGACCTACAGTATTTGCTGCTTGGCCATGATGTACAATATGCAGCACAACACAACACTACATCACTAATTGCCAGGGTTCTACTGCAGGATCTCCTTTCTTGTTGAGTCTTCCTTACCAGACATTCAGGATCCCAACTACCCTCTAATCAATATTCCACATTTGTATGTGGGCAGTATTGCACGTGAGATTTGCAGTAGTATCTGGTTGATGCAAAGGGGCAGCAGGAAAGAGTGCATAAGACATCCACAGATCCACACGAATGGTAAAAAGGGTAACCTGTTCCCATAACATGTCCTTAATCTGATTAGATGATGGATGATTCTTTAATAGGAAGCATTCTTACCTCTCAGGAATCCATCCTCATTGCCGGTGCGTGAATGTGCAGCTATTACTGAGTCGTGCAGATTGAACTGCTGTCACTGTCAACCTATCTGTGCACATATTGCCCTTTGGCATCTCCTCTGACAGCAACCAGCACAATGCCCGGGAATTGGGCATGCTTTTCTGAATGCTGATCATAATGGCCATTTGACCGATTCAGGTGGGGCCTGTTGTCTGCATTGGTCAAGGGATGGGATCATAATTACAAGGGCTCTTTCAATTGTACCTCTTGTATCTATGAAAGGAAAATCTGATCTTATTCATCATTTATGATCTGTGCCTGTGCCTGCTCCCATTCGGGTGGGCACACTTGTCTTGCTGCCACCTTTTGCAGTATAGTGTTTTTAATATTGTAGAGGAGAAGCTGTATACCTCTGCAGGAGATGCCGCACCCCTAACTCCCGTATATGGCAGACATGACACCGTGCCGTGTTTGACACCAGCTGTTGTGGCAATACCGCAGCAAGTGTTTGGAAGAAGATACCCATTAAGAGAACCTTATGGAATGTACCCCTGAAGTGATGATAACCTGCAGGAGAAACTCCTTGAAGGAATATGAAAAGGAGCAGAGAAGGAGAGCTAGTGATGTCAGTGTGTACGATGTCTCGAGACACTGGCTGAAGATAATGTATCCTAGAGGGCTAATGACGAAGTAAGGATCAAGTGTACTCTCAAAGTATAAAAAAGAAGATTACACGTATACGAAGTACTGCAGAGAACAACCGTTCAATAAATGTACAGGCTCTGAAACGCAAGGTAGATCAAGTCATAATAGAAGCCAGCTATAAGTAGTGAATAGAATGCAGGCGAAGACGCCATTGTATAGAAACTGGACATTGGTATCATGAATTAAGTTAGCCAGAACCCATGAAGCGGGAATAGAGGAATAGAAAACTGTTTTGAAGCCAGAATAATAGGCTCATGGAGCTGCATGGCGAGGCTGCCTGGCCTGGAGTCAAAATTCAAGAAACGGGGTCAGCTGTCTATTCTGAAGAAGAACGAGTATGCAGAGGATGAACCTGCTCATGTTAAGGTGCAAGAAAGAACACAAAGGATGCCAAACTTTAATTAATTTAGAACATTTAAAAGCTGCAAAATGGACCAAATTGTGGTCTCTTTTCACGTGAGCCAAGGATGTAAATAGAGCTTGAACCTGGAGTTCCAGACACAATAGTGAGTGCCCTCAGTCCTGTGCATTCTCAAAGACAAGGATACTTTGCAATAGAGCAAGTAGTTACATTATCCATGTGTTACTAAAAAAGAACAAATATCTGTCCAGTAAACGGTTGAAAGCTGACATGAGATTATAAGTCTTGTGAGAAGAGGCAGGTTTTGAGACATTTTTCAGAAGATCCTGAATGAAGGTCGCAACCTTAGAGGCAATGGAAGGGCATTCCAGTGCTTGGCAGCCACAGCTGGGAAGCTGAGACCCCCTGCGGCGTGAGTAATTGGACCGGGTGGGTCTGGTAGATTGCGATTTGATGAACTTTCGTGACAAATATGTTAGTGCAGTGTTTGAAAGGCATTTGTGAGTTATGGTAAGAGTTTTGAACATCATTCGTTCTTGGATGGGCAGCCAGTATGTGTTTCATCTAGTTAGGGATATGTGGTCTTTTTTAGGGATGTTTAAGGCTGCTCTTAACGCATTGTTCTGTGTGACCTGTTACTTCTTAATGTTACGGGTAGTGGTTCCGGCGAAAGGGGCATTGCAATAGTCTAATTTGGAGCCTATGACGTTTAGTGGTGTATGCTGCAGACGAGGCAATTGCGTCTACATGTCTAGTTAGAGATAGTGAGGAGTCCAGATATACCCCCAGAGTTTTAACTTCTTTAGATACTGGAATGGCGATACCGTCAGTGACGAATGACTTGTATGCTTCATCCAATTTGTTTAGTAGAGGATGAGATTCGATCAGGAGCAGCTCTGTCTTGTCATCGTTGAGGCATAGAGAATGCATGTCCATCCAGTCCTGGATAGTTTGATAGACCATACCCAGTGTAACGGAGTCAGTGTCATCGGTGCCAGAGATGGGTAAAAGGATTTGGAATCTGCATAGTTAGCGTAGGAGCTACCGAGGGTGTCAAGGAGGTCGAAAAGGGGTTTCCTGAAGATATTGTATAACGTTGGAGAGACACGTGATTCTTGAGAGACTCCACAAGTGACTGGGGTCGGAGGGGCCGAGGCAGAAGTGGAGAATACTCTCATTGTTCTGTTCAAGAGAAAGGATGAGATCCAAGCTGTTGCTTTAGGGGAGAAGTGGCCTGCTGCTGAGAGGTGTTGGCAGAGAATGTTGTGATCTACCAGATCAAAGGCAGCTGAGTGGTCTAGTAGGAGGAGGAGAGCTAGTTTGACGTTGTCTTTGAATTCATCTATTTGCATTTGTAAGTCTAGGAGTGCAGATTCCCTGCTGTTACTGGGCCAGAACCCAGATTGATGCAGCCCGAGAATTTGGTCAGATTCCAAATATTTTGTATCTGTAAATACTCTGCTCTATCCAAAGTTTTGAGTAGAAATGGGACCGTTGTAATAGGGGGGAGTTAGTTGGGATGTTTGGCTCTAAGGTATGCTTTTTAAGGAGGGGTAGGACCCAAACATCTTTTAGATTAGAAGGCACTGTAACGGTAGAGAAGGAAGTATTTTAAGTGTTGATATGAATGGCGCAAGCTCTGATGCACAGTGTTAAATGACTGGGACTGGGCAGGTTTCTCCTTGGCATCTGGAAGGTTTTAGACCTTTGATGATTTTTGTTACCTACAATTCAGTGACAGGGTTGAACTCGAACTGGTGGGTGTAGAGGGTGGGAGGTGAGGATTTTATGTCTGGTAAGGCATCAGAGGCAATTCGTTTGTTTTTCTTTGCTAGAAATTTTTTTGGAGTGTTGAGAGTTTGTCCAATAGCTCATTTTGTATATTGGAACACCAGCTGGGGTCTTTCGGGCAGCTGGCAGAAGGGCGAACTGGAGATTCTCATTCTCGCAGTATGGAAAAGAGCTCTTAAGTGCCTGAATTTGCATTTGCAATTCTATCATTGTAGGCAGAGCTTTTGGCTTAGAGAATGGCCTGTTTGTATCTTTTAGATAAGGTAGTGAAGTGATCTTTATTTGATGATGTTGGGTGGGTCCTTTTTCCAGGCTGTCTCTGCTGCTCGCTTAGTAGAGCGTAGAGATTTGAGACTAGGGGTGAACCATGAGTTGAGATGGGCCATTGGCTTTCGATTACGTTTCCTCAGAGGTGCTATCACTTCAAAGGCGAGCAGGAGCGATCGGTTGTATACATCCACCATAATGGCAGGTTTATCGTGGCTTGGTAAGCTGTCAGAGGCCAAGGGAGGATGCGGGCTGCTGTGATATTTCGGGCATTTCTTGTCAGGGTGGCTGGCGAGGTTGACAGCAAGATAGAGGGTTGTTTGTTGGTAGGTATAACGAAGGATATGACGTTATGGTCTGACCATGGGCAGGGCACATTAGATATAATTGAGATGTCACAGTTGAAGTCTGTTAGCCAGTCAAGGGTATAGCCTTTATCCAGACCCGGCTCCAGCAGAGGGGTCAGAGGGGCCATGCCCCCCCAAGAAACTGCTCTGGCCCTCCCCTAGAAAGGAGGCCTCTGACCAAGAGTTGCTTGTGTAGTGTTTTATTTTCGTTCTGTTTATGAACGAAAAGAAAACGGTACACACACTGAAGACAGCGTGCCCGGTGGTCACCAGCTTAGTATTGGGTTAATTAAGAGGGATACAGGTGTGCTATTAGATAGCAATGTGCTCGTACCATTTGGCACCTGATAGCCAGTTAATACCTCTACAGCAGTGCCAGGCAAATCCTTTTCCATGCCTGAACAAAAGCCCAACATTTTCGTATTGCCAGTGCCTGTTTTGCTTTGGACCCGCTTTCCATTGCTCAGGGGATTCGCTAATCACTTTTCTTTTTTTGTCTTTTGATTGATTGGCAAGGCACCCTGTAGTGCGGGGATCGCACAGTGCCATGTGGAATGACGCTCTACAGTGCTTCTATCGCTGGACAAGGCAATTGCGCAAGTCCGAATTTTTGTGTTATCAGGCCTGTCAATGTCCTTGGGTGCTTTATAACCACGCGGCTACGTAGTTACTCACACAGTAGTTATTTTTATTTCACCCCACACGCACATGGTCACCATATTTTAGTTTGCCCCACATGCACAGTATCGCTGAAACACTGCGACATTCCGGCCGCTTTAGAGGAGCTCATGATTTTTCAGGGCTCTGAGACTTATGGTGCAGGGTACAGGTGAGCTGAAGAAAATGTGCAGTTTTTCTTTTGAAAATCGCAGGTGGCTACGCGTATGCATATGCAATTAGAATAAGCGTTTTTGGGCGCAGAGGAAATGCACAATTTTGGGGCTGACTGACGTCTTTAATGTAGCACTTCCGTACTTTGTCACTGTGCTGTACCAAACAATAAGCAGCACTAATAGGATAGCTCAGGTGCAATGCTTTTGCCATGGAAGTAAGACAACGCAGAGCACCACATACAGCAAGGATGCTGGATCGCACGGCCTTCGCCCACACCTGCGCATTGATTGAGCAGTGACATTCTGTAATTTATGCACGTGCCCTCACTATGCACAGGCGTGGGGCAAGAGGCAGCGGCCAAGCCTAAACGCCCTTGCTGGCACAATATCGCACTGCATGCAGCCAGGGGGCCAGCTGCAGTGTCTACACTTTACTTTGGAACTTGGTCGAGGTCGGAGTAGGAGTTGCAGCTAGGTGGTGGAGGCAGAGGCCAGTCAGCCCTAGCCCCAGGGTGGTGAGCCTGGAGTTTGATGTGTTGCTTACTTTTTTAATTGGCTGGCACTTCTATGAGTATTGAGAAAATGCTTTGCTTGCGATGTCGCAGGTAATGTTATGTTATGTTATGTTACTTTGCATTTATATAGTGCTTTATGTATCATTGGTATGTCTCAAGGTGCTGGTAGGTTGAACGCCCTCGGGAACCGAAGTTCAAGTCAGTAGAGAAGATAGAGAGAGTCATAAGGTGTGGGTGAGCACCGGATATGTGTGCAGCTGGTGTGGCATTCATGTGATAGCTGCTTCTTAACGGTAGGTGTGGTGGTTGAGAGATCATGAGTATGCGTTTGTTCGGGCAGGTTATTATCCAGACCGATTCTGGCTGTGTTAGGCCTGAGGAGAACGGTGGAGGGTGTGTACCAGCAGTGTTTAGTTAGGGTGATGGGGAGTATGAGGCAAATGATGGTATGAGAACAACTGTACCGAATGGTGTCTTAGTATCGCTGTGTTCTAGTTGAGTGGTGGTGTTAAGAAGAGAGTAAGCGTGGAGATGTGATATGGTGGTTTACCTTAGGTGCTTGAGATCGACCACACTCCAATGGTTCCATGTACTCCATCCAATCCATGCACTCCGAACTGTTCCATGTATTCCGGCCATTTCAAGCACTCAGAACCGTTCCATTCTATGCACTCCAATCCGTTCCATGCACTCCGATCCATTCCATGCTCTCTGATCCGTTCCATGCATTCCGATCTGTTCTGTGCACTCCGATCCGTTCCATGCACTCTGATCTGTTCCGTGCACTCCAATCCGTGCACCCCAATCCGTTCCGCGCACTCCAATCCGTTCCGTGCACTCCAATACGTTCCATGCACTCCAATACGTTCCATGCACTCCAATCCGTTCCATACACTCCAATCCGTTCTATGCACTCCAACCCGTTCCATGCATTCCAAGCCATTTTATGCACTCCAACCATTTTATGTGCTGCTCCTTTCATTCGATCTGCCCACGTTACCTTTTTCCAAGCATCATCCTTCCACATACGTCATCTTCACCCGTTCCATCCACTTCACTGGTTCCAGCCATTTTACACGTTCCATCCACTTCACCCGTTCTACCACTACACCGGTTCCAACCCCTTCACCGGTTCCACCCATTTCACCGGTTCCTGACACATCACCCATTTCATCCACCTACTTTATCCGTCCTACCATTTCTCCCATTCCACCCACTTCATCCATTCTACACCAGGTCATCCGTTCCATCCACATACGTCACCCTTTCCATCCACAAACTTCACCCGTTTCTTCCAATTATTTCACTCGTTCCAACCACATACTTTACCTGTTCCATCCACAAACTTCATCCATTTCACCCACATGCTTCATCCGTTCCATCTACATACGTCTTCCATTCCATCTACATACTTAACTCGTTGCATCGACATACTTCAACTGTTCCAACCACATACTTCACGCATTCCATCCACATCCATCCACATACTTCACCTTTTCCATCTACATACTTCACCCTTTCCGTCCGCATATTTCACCTATTTCACCCTGTTTACCCCCAACACTTTGTTCATGCGTTCCACCCAGTTCATCCGTTCCACCCAGATCATCTGCTCCACGTTCTCATCCGCTCCATGCCCTCATTCATTCTGAGTTCTGATCCGTTCTATGTGCTGATCCGCTCTGTGTTCTGATCCGCTCTGCGTTCTCATCCGCTCTACGCACTCACCCGCTCTATGCACTCACCTGCTCTACACACTCACCCACTCTATGCACTCACCCACACTACGCACGCATCCGTACTACGCACTCATCCGCTCTTATCACACATTCGCTCTACGCATTCATCCGCTCTACGCAGTCATCCGCTCTATGCACTCATCCGCTCTATGCATTCATCCGCTCTATGGACTCATCCGCTCTACGCACTCATCTGCTCTTCGCACTCATCCGCTCTTCGCACTCATCCGCTCTACGCACTCATCTGCTCTACGTGCTCCTCTGCTCTACGTACTCCTCCGCTCTACACATTCATCTGCTCTTCGCACTCATCCGCTCTACGCACTCATCCGCTCTATGCCCTCATCCGCTCTTATCACACATTCGCTCTACGCACTCATCCGCTCTACGCACTCACCCGCTCTACACACTCATCCGCTCTATGCATTCATCCGTTCTATGTACTCATCCACTCTATGCACTCATCCGCTCTACGCACTCATCCACTCTACACACTCATCCGTTCTACACAATCATCCGTTCTACACACTCATCCGCTCTACGCACTCATCTGCTCTACGCACTCATCCATTCTACACACTCATTCGCTCTACGTGCTTCATCCACTCCAGCGACTTCACCCGCTCCACTCACTTTGTTCATTCATCCTGCATTATCGAATCAGCCCATTTTACTTGTCGCACGCACTCGGCCCGTTCTGTGCTCTACATCTGTCCCATGCACTACACCCATCTCATGTGCATGGCATGGGAGTAGTGGAAAATAGTATTTTGTTCTTATGTGTTGTCATTCGAATTTGGATTATCTGCGACATCGCAAAAGAAGCATTTTGTCAATACTCATATTGCTTATCCACGTTGCTAAGTTCGCTTGATTGAAAGCACACTCGAAGTGACAGGCGGACTAATAATGAGTAGTTTCAGGCCGTTGGCTCTGGATACCTGGGGTTCAATGTCCGATGACTGTGATTTGAGTAGTGGCATATAAGAGAGGCTTACCAGTTTCTGTCTGTTTCTCCCATGGCGAACTGCAGAGAAAACTGCACTCTGTCTCCCGCGCTCTGCACAGTATCATAAAATATATGCTGGTTGCTGGAAAAGTCCTGGGCTCATGGAAACCTTTAAGTACTTGTCAGCGGCGCCTTGGCTAATGTAAACACAGCTGTACTGACATTGATTAATCCCTCGCTCTCCATCTTGTTGCATGGGGTTTGAAGAAATCCCATACTGCATCCAACTGTATCTATGGTAGTGACTCCTGGCCCAGGCTGATTATGTTAGCATAGGTTGATTTACCCACTGCTGGCATAGTTGGGGGCACAATCACCGCCCACAGCCCACAGCACGAGCGGAGGAGCTGGCACTTTCTTCAACACTGGGGGGCGACGGCACCTCCCGCAACTCTGGGAGGGGAGGTGCAAGAACTCCTGCAACACTGCAATGGATTGGCCTGAGACTTCCTCCCTTACTCGCGCTCTCTCCAATAATTGCATGATCCCTCTACCCTGTTCAGTCTCCACAGCTCCCCCAGTCCCCGCTCTCTTACTTCCAGCCTCATTCACTTTTTCTTCCCTGCCTCTCCTTTAGTCTCTTTTTTGGCTGTAAGATATTTCCCCAAAATCTTCATGCACTTTGCAACTGCCGCTTGTCTCTCCCTGCCCCACCCTACTCATCCCCACATGCACCCATGTTTGTGACCTCTTCCTGCTGCTATACCAGCCCCTCTACACTGCTCTTCCTTCTTCCTGCCCCTACTATCCCTGTGTTGTCTGGACTCTTGTTCACCCTGTTATACCACCCCCCTTGCACCTTGCCTGTGCCACTTTCTTCCATTATTCATATAGGTGGAGGGGGATGCATGCATATCCAGGGGTGGGGTAGGGGTCTCGGGGTCAAACGGGCAGCAGATGCGATGCACAATCAATGTCGGAGAAGAGGCATAGGGCCTTAAGATATGAGGGGCACAGAGGGGCATCCCTCCTATTATAGGAACACACCTCAGTTTGCTCTGAGCCCACTCCTGCCCTCCCCTCACCCCTATGCCCATGCGTTCCAGCGCTCCTGCATTGTGGGGCATCAGGGCTGTCACAGCCTATCTTCAAAGAGGCCGCCAAGAGAATGGGCAGGAAGGAGGCATGAGTGGGAGAGATATGCGAGTACAAGAATGAGCCAGCCAATTGCGAGTACGAGGATGAGGGGGCACAACTAGAGAGGGGCAGCGACGAAGAGAAGGATGAATGGGGGAGGGAAGATAACAGAAGTAACAAGCAGCAATCGTGGGGTGGGGTAGAGTAGAGCAAATAGGCACTGAGGAGGGAAAGGATGGAAGGAGAGGCACAGGACAGACAGAGAAAGTAGAAGGGATAGGCAGAAGGGATAAGCAGGACGTGAGGGTTAACGCTGAGTGAAATTAATATGAAGGAAGAGAAGGATGGGAGGAGATGGGCAGTCAGAAAGCAGAAGGAAAAGTCAGGAAGACGGGATAGAAGGGAAGGGACAAGTAGGAAGCGAAAGATGGTGCAGGAAAGGCAGGAAGAAGGGCAGGGAGAGGTAGAACAGAGAAAACAGGCAGCAAGAGGAGGATGAAGGAGGCGGGAAGAAAGCAGAAGAGAGGGTCAGAGAACAGGGAGAGAACCAGGCTAGTGTACTACTGGGTCGGGACATACGATATGCCATGGATGCACAAAACATGGGTGCGCCTATGTCCCTCACATGCACACACCCCTAGGGCAAGATGGTGAGTATGGGCCGTGTTTCAGTGCTTCCTGACGTACGACTTAATTGAGGGTGTCTGACGTAACAAGTGTGGAAGACTGCCGGACCAGAGGATGTAATGGCTGGGACTGTTTATAAAGTACTGAGCTTCATTAGCTCATGCAGTTTGGGTAACTGTCCATAGTGTCTGTATGGAAACTGTGTATTGTTTGTGCCAGAGGCTTGGAAGGCAATATAATGTAGCTCCTGGGCGGGTTAGGCTACTCTCACACCAACTGGAAATTTGGCCCCCCCAATAACACCTATGGCCCCCACCTAGATGAAACATTCTGGAGCCGGGCCTGCCTTTATCATGGGTAGGGCTTGGGATGCGTTGGGTGAAGCCGAGGGCTTCTATGGAGTTTGCTAATGCAGTGGCATTAGGACCTAGGGGGGTCATTAAAACCTAGGTTTGCATCGCCTAGAAGGACAATTGTGGATAATGGTTTGGCATCCATTGAAAGGAGATGCGAGATGTCTTCTGCAAATGATAGTAGGGGGCCTGGCTGTCTGTAGATTAGGTGGAGGGTCAAGGTGGCAGTGTAGGAGATTGTCAGTTTAATTGAGTGGAAGGCCTGGTTGTTCATTTCTCAGATGGACAGAGAGTTTTGCTATAATGGCTACTCCCCCCCTTTACAATTTAATCCATACTTCCTGAAGACAGTGCAGCTATCCGGGATGGCGAAGGCAATGGAGGGACCTTCTGCGGCATGCAGACAGATTTCTGTGATAGCTAGTAGGTCGAGGTTATTACTGGATATTAACTCATCAATGTCAAGGGCGTGAGCCATTAGTGATCTGGCGTTGATCAGTGCTCCTTTGAGCGACATAGGTATATCAAGGCCGGGAATTGAGAGGTTGTTATCCAAGAAGGTCTGGAGTAAGACTGTTTCCAGCAAAGGTGGGTCAGTCACCCAGGTAGGCATGAGAGGAGTAACATCCGTAGTAAGGGTAGGACAGTTACGGTTCGAATTGCGAGCAGCGTTTTTTTCATGTGTAGGCACTGTGTGTGGAGTGGTTGTCTTAGTGTTGGTAAGTTGTGGCACTAGCTTTAACCAGTGGGTGAGGAGGTAAGTTGTGCCGGAACATTAGGGTAGCTAAATGCATTTACATTAGCAGGTTGATCAGCACAATCATTCACAATTACAGTAGCAGGGAAGTCAGGGCGATCATACACCATTATATTAGCTGGAAGGTCAGGGCAATCATGTTCAGTTAGCTTAGCACATAGGTCAGGGCAGCTAAGCACATAAACAATTAGCACGTGGGTCTGGGCAATCATGTTCTTTTAGCTTAGCAGGTAGGTCAGGGCAGCTATGCACATATACATTATCAGGTAGGTCAAGGCAACCAGGCACCATTACATTAGCTGGTGTGTCAGGGCAGCCGTACACATTTATATTAGCTGATAGGGTAGAGCAATCACTCACATATGCATTAGCAGAGGAGACCTGCCATTCGTAGGAGTCAGCAGCTCCTGGTAGGTATGGGGCGCATATGCAAGGGTCAGTGGGCAAGAGAAAGCTGGAGTCTATGCGTTGTTATCTGCAATGCGATCGCAGTGATGAACGCACAGTGCAGGTGATAGTTCTGCGGGAACCGAGATGTTCATTCCTTTTGTAGGTTGGTAGTGGTTTGGATTGATAGGAGTTGAGGCGTGTAGTACGTGCTGAAAGCCACAGGAATCTGGAGGAACCACAACAAGGTTTGACATCCCAAAGATTGCTTTTAGTGGCTAATGGGGTGGGAGTGCAAACTCCTTGAAGGGAGTGTTGGGCTTTTTGTGAGGCGACAGGGCCGCATGTTGCAGGAAGGAGGAGGGGTGAGGGGTGGAGTCATGGTCTGGTGAGAGGCACGACATGCACAACGTAATGGAACATTTAATGCCGCAGACCGGAATGTACCGTCTTGGAGTGTGGGTGAGCGGGTGGCTTCCAGAGGCCTGACAGGGCCAGACAGAGGTCCTTGGTGCTGGGCCTATGACTGGGCCTTTACAGAGGGCTGGCGCCACCTTCCGGCTCCCCGGGCCTTTGTGAACATCAGCAACAGCCATCCAATCAGATGGGGCTGTGAGAGGGGTGCAGAACGAGGCAAATCGGGTGCCTTGGGCTCAGGAAACGCGGCAGCCATTTTAGAGGCACGCGTACACCTCCTAGTGCAGCATAAAAGGTGAAAAACTTGTGCTGCAAAGTTATCATACATCGAGAAACAGCTCTGGAAGTCAACCACAACCTCAGATATGTGACCACAAACAGTCTGAACAAGGAGGAAGCAGTGCCAGAACTTCTGCCTGCAGGGAAGAATGCATGGTCAAGCTGCCTCTGGAAAATGTCACCTGTCACTGCTGAAATTTCAGAGGGAAAGACAACAGATGGCTGAAGGAACACTTGTTTTACTAAGCCCAGGGCCAGGGAAGCCTCGGAAGGAACACTTGCACGCCAAAGCTAGGAGGATGTTGACATCTCTAAAGGAACACTTGCACGCCAAAGCCATGAGGCGTACGAATCAACTAAATGAATGCTTGCTTGCCTGACAAATCCAAGAGGCCAGTGAAGTCTCTGAATTAATGCTTTCCTGATAAAGGTAAGAGTTCAGAAAAGCCTATTAACATATGGAGATTGTTATTGGTCTCCGCTCTGCCAATCAGAATGTTAAGAGAGCAGTCAATAACTACTGCCATTGACTGCATTCTGAACATTTTCACTTGCCCAAAGCACACAGTGAAATGACAATGCAATTTAAGGGCACAATTATTGTTTTCCTCTCTGGAAGGATATTTATTTCACTGCAACATTCAAGTTAACAAACCAAAAAGAAAGCTAAACACGGGAAAATGCTTTCACTTTTTTTTTTAAGAGAAATCATTTTCTTTTACGTTACTCCTAATACATTCTCATGTTAAACTTTTTCCAGTTCAGTCACATTTGCAATCAAAACGCTTAACTTATGAAGACAACCTTGTTAATTAAATACTGCAAAAAAGGTCACATTTAATTTACTAACAGTTTTCTCTTTACTTTAGTTACTATTTTACCATTTTTAGTTCATCACCAAAACTCCAAAACATGTGTTACTATTACCACAATGTGCTAATAGGCGTATAGACCTAGGCAGGTGTCATTATCGCTTAGGATAATGACCCTTCCCCAACTTATGGCCCTCTGAGTCACCTCGGGCCATAACTTGGTGGCAGGTCATTATCCTGCGATTATGAACGCTCCCTCAGTCTATAAGGCCTTAAGGAACGCGTGCATGACAAAGCCAAGAACCTCTGAAATAATGCATTCACATATATTTGTTTATATTGTGCAAGCAATGGCCCGGAGGCATTCGGGCGCGGCAAGATGCCTGGAAGAAGGCCAATATACAATGCAAACAGAGATGCACAGGGACATACACGTCATCGATAAAACTGGCGTATGCTTATCTAAATACGTAAGCCTTCAATTTCTTTTTAAAGTCATTCAACATTTTGATTTTCCTCAGGTCTGTTGGGATGGAGCAGTGGTCTTCAAACCTTTTATGCAAAGGCCCCCCTCAGCGAGAAAAAAAATGTCCAGGCCCCCTCCTGTCCCTCTGTGCCAGTGTTATTTGAGTTTATATAGATATGCTTTGACTGCTCAGTGCATGGTGCCATATTATTGAATGGATATTTTGTTGGGGAGATATTCCAAGATAGTAGGACAATCACCTACAGTCCCCACATATAAACAAGGAACATGGTGGCTCGGTTCCATCAACTTGGTCTGAGCCCCCATGGTCCGCATTTCTCCTACAGCAGGAGCTGCACTAAAAAAGTGCACAACCACCATTCGAAAGGGCTGAAAGGCCCCGACGCCTCCCTGGTCACTGCTGCTGCAGGAGAAACGAGGACTCTGGGGCCTCTGTTCTATCTACATGTTTTGGCCCCAGGTGTCGTATTCCTAATCTGTGACCCTTGTATAGTGTCTGTGTATGTGTTTACTTTTTCCTGAGTCCTGTATGTGTCCTATGAAGGTTCCTCACTACCCCCATGCCCCTCTCGCTCGTCCCATACCTTACTCATGAAGGCTCTGCCTTTCCGTCAGCTTTTCCCCAAATATTTTTTTTACCTAGCAATCACGGCCGCCTATACAAGGCCCCACGTACATGTGCGTTCTCAATGTCATTGGGCCTAGTAAGATCGTTGTTTTGTTCTCCCCTGTTCCTCTCCCTTCCCTTTTCGCGCTCTGAAACACTTGTGTACGAGCGCGATAGAAATACAATATCAATTCAATTGAATTCATGATCCAGCCAGTGATCGTAGTGTAAAAAAAAAAAAACAGTAGTGCCCTGCTCCCTTTTCTGCCCATTTACCATCCCTCCCCAAAACCCCTTTCAAACCATTCAAACCCCATACTTGAGTCTTTTCCTCTAATCCACTCTGCAACATTTTGTTTTACAATAGTTCTAGTAAGACTGAAGAAAACACAAAAGGAAAGTCCTTTAATTGAACCCCATTATTGTGTAATGGTCACCCTCAGCATGCTCTTTTATGCAGCCCCCCCTTCACCACCCACCAGTCGCACCTCTTAGTCCAGGTACACACACCTCTCCCTGCCTGCAAACAAGGCTGAGCCCACAGCCATTCATACAGACATTGCTGTAACGCAGTGCTGTTCGGCTGCCTGGGAATGGGGTTTATAGCAAGTTATCAAACAGTCTATTGAAATAAATAACCCCAAATCCGGCAACTGTTTGAGAGCTCATCGTGATGCTACACTGCCTTGATATCCGCAGCGCTCAGGTTCGAGTCCCCTGTATATGGTTGAAGTTTAAAACAAAAAGTCGTTTTTATTAAGTTGCCGTCCTGGAACGGTATTCTCGGAACGGTGAAGGATTGCCCCGGAAAGGAAGTACCCTTTCGTTCCTGCCCACTTTGACCTCTGGATCCAGCAGTTTTCTCATTTTGTCCTCCTGGGAAGGCTGCTAGACTTGGTTCCTCGCGGTCATGTGGAATATTTGGAGTTCTCACTGTGGTCTGTTGTGGATCTGAAGGGGACGGTTCCCAGGTCTCCTGTGAGGCAGCAGCATTGGGTGAACCCTGGAAGTGCCATCCCTGACATCTCGATACTATAAGGGCCGGACGCCAGGCATGAGTCTTCTTTAGGGGCCACCTTGCGGCACTGGCGTTCAGTGGTGGGCCCAGGTGCCAGGTGAGGCGTTGAAGAGGATTGATAATGGTGTCCGGCCAGGCCTTCAGAGAGCGCCTGGTGTAGATGCCAAGCAGAGGTGGCACAGCGTTACAAGCTCTGTTGTGATTGGTTGGAGATGCACACTGGTGTGCTCTGCTGTGGCTTTTAGTGCACAGGCTCTGACAAGAAACACTGCGACAGCAGCATTGTTAAGGTATTGCCAGGCACCAGTGGGCCTCTAGCAGAGCCACAGGATTTCTTTTTTTTAGGCTGTCGGTGTGCGCCCCCCTGAACATTATCTGCGGCCCCCCAGAGGGTTGCGCCCCACAGTTTGAATACTGCTGCCCTAGAGGCTGCTACTTAGAAAGCACCTTTACTTACCAAGGTAAGCTTAGATCTAGGCATCACCAACACATTTGTATTGTTTATTAGAGAGATTTTAGAGCCAGTTTCCAAGCTATGGTTTCTGAAAGATATTGAGGGTTAAGTCCATTCAGGCATTTAAGAGTAACTATCAACAGGCGAAATTCTATTCTTGCCTCCATAGGAAGCCACTGGAGCTTTTGTCCTGCCACTGATATGTGACCGTTTTCTTTCAATCCCATCACTGCCCTCAACGCACTATTTTGGATCATTTGGAGTCTAGCAGAGTCACCCTTAGTAATCCCCATTAGGAAACTGCTGCAATAATCTATCTCAGAGCCAACAATGGCCCTAGCGACTGTTTCACTGCTTTTTGTTGTGAGAAAGGGGCAAATGTGCGCTAGCAACCTCATGTTATAGGCTGTGGATGATACAAGCAAGGTAACTTGTGCTTACATGCCTACATTGTGGTCAAGATAGACTCCTAACGTTTTCACTTCTGTTTCGTTCCCATTTTACAGCCAGCTATGTGAAAATGCAGATATTCGGATCCTAGTTCTTTTACTCGAGAGTTGGTACCCACTACCATGAGTTCTGTTTTTTAGCTATTGAGAGCCAGCCCACTGTCTAGCATGCATTTAAAAAAAGGTAGCAGGCGCTCCTCTCTTGAAAGAATATGGCATAACCTGTTCTGAGTTGAGAGTTTGCAGCACACACTTTTTGCTCACTGTACCTTTCACAGGTGGGAAATTCCCATTTGCATATCAGTCTTTGTCCCACCCACTTGGGAAGTCCAGCACCGAAATGCTATGGCAATTCTTCTCTGAACAAGAGTACCAACAGCAACCCCATACATGTGTTTCAGCCTTGTTGGGCCTCATCAGTGAGGTGAAGCTGTGCCTCTCTGAGCACAATGAGCAGGGAGTACACGTCTGGTTGCCCCCATGTAACTCAGGGTGACCAACCCCAAGTTCCTTGCAAATATTTCAAAAATGGTAGCAGGCGCTCCTCTCCAGAAAGAACATAGCATGATAACCTGTTCTGAGATGAGAGTTTGCAGCACACACTTTTTTCTCACTGTACCTTTCACAGGTGGGAAATTCCCATTTGCATATCATTCTTTGTCCCACCCACATGGGCAGTCCAGCACCGAAATGCTATGGCAATTCTTCTCTGAACAAGAGTACCAACAGCAACCCCATAAATGTGTTTCAACCTTGTTGGGCCTCATCAGTGAGGTGAAGCTGTGCCTCTCTGAGCACAGTGAGTAGGGACTCCACTTCTGGTTGCCCCCAGGTAACTAAGGTTGACCAACCCCAAGTTCTTTGCAAATATTTTAAAAAAGGTAGCAGGCGCCCCTCTCCAGAAAGAACATGGCATGATAACCTGTTCTGAGATGAGAGTTTGCAGCACAAGCTTTTTGCTCACTGTACCTTTCACAGATGGGAAATAACTATTTGCATATCAGTCTTTGTCCCGTCCACATGGGCAGCCCAGCACCGAAATGCTATGGCACTTTCTAGCATGCACTCATGATTAAATCCATAGACATCATTAATAATTTGAGTATCTTCCTCGTGGATTCCTGATAGAGGAATTACACATTGTGTGCCATCTGCATAGTTGGTAAAGCGTACACCCCTATCTTCAAGTGACTGAAATAGTGGGACCATGAAGATGTTGTATAAGGATGGCAAGAGACATGCTCCCGGAGGAATGCCATATTGCCGTTGGGCTGGACTAGCTTCTGCTATACCACTGCACACCCAAATTAATTGTTGTTCTCTAGGAAAGATTGTATCCATGCTGCTGCATTATCACAGCATTTAGACACACTCTTAAGTCTTTCAAATAGTAGTTTGTGTGCCACCAGGTCAAATGCAGCAGACATGTCCAATAACATGAGCAATGCTGTTTGTCCTTTATCTATGTGCTGCAGTATGCTAGACTTGAGATCTAATAGGGCAGTCTTGGTCAAATATCCAGTTCTGAAAACTGATTGCCACCTGTTTAATATATTCGAACAAGTGCACAAGTGGTTAAGAATCTGTTCATATGCCACTCTGCCAAGTATTCTTAGGAGAAACAGGGTATTTGTAATAGGTCTGTAACTGGTTGGAACATCAGAATTGAATCCAAGTCTTATGAGCAGTGCGTAATCCACACCCCCTTCAATTTCTCTGGTACATGATTTTCCAAAAATGAAGCGCTATCAAATTTAGTGAGAGCACATATCTGTAAGGATGAGCATGCTTTTACAGTAATGGCCTGGCATATATGCCCCTTACAGTTAGTAGGTTTATGCTTACTGATAATAACCGCCAATTCATCTTCTAAGATGGGTCTAAAGGTAAACCAACCATCAGACTCTATTAGATTGTTTTTGCCAGTTTCTAGTCTGCTATTTTCTAGATTATCTGCCATAACATCACTGTTCGTTTTGATAAATATGCTTTGTTTAATCTTGGCAAACTTGCCAATCGTGGCCTTTCGTATAGCTGTACACCAGGAAGCATCCTCGGATGGCTTCTTGGTATTCTTGGGACAAGGATTGTCCATTTGCCTAAGAATCTTAAAGAGTTCTTTCGAATCATGTTGAGCCTCAGCAATCCGTGCTTCATACATGATTTGTTTGCCTTTCTGATTGCTAATTTGTCGTTTCTAGCCGCATTACTAGACATCTCTTTATCTACGTCTGTTTCTGTGTTCTTCCAGATATAGAAAAGTTCCCTTTAATGTATTTTAAGCTTTTGTAATTTTGGCGAGAACCAGACCATATTATTTCTATCGGGCACCTGTCTAGTCTTCAAAGGAGCAATATTATTGATTGCTTTTGAGAAGATCGTCTCTTGATAAGCTTTTATTATTTGATCAGATGTATTTAAATTACCCAGATTATTTGAGAGTGGGGCGGTCCATGCCTGCATAATCTCAGGCTGCAATCTCCGGATATTTCTAGACGCAGTCCAATTCTTGTGTATTACCCTTTTCTTTACTTCATTTGCCAACATCACTTCAAAGTAGATAAAGAAGTGATCAGACCAGGGACATAATTAAATCTTAGGTTGAGTAGTGTCAATGTTTTACGTGACTAGCCAATCAAGTAAGTGTATTGGCCTTTATACGTGTGGCCTCACTGATTAATTGGGAGAAACCCAGACTAGTAAATATCTCTTCTAGTTTTCTGGCTGTCTGGTCAGTACTATTTTCTAGACATAAGTTAAAACCACCTAACACAATAATCTTAGTTATTGATTTTAACAGAAGAAGCACAGTACTGCCCAACTGGGCATAAAATCAGGCGTTCAGGTGGGCGGGGGATAAACTAGAGCCAGGTTAACGGTTATGGTTGCCTCGGCCCATATCTTAATGAACAGTGTTTCACAGCACAGTTGTCCTGTAATATCTATTTCCCAGACCTCTATATTTGCTCTATGAATGATCGCCACGCCACGTCCAATCTAGTTTTCTCTGTCCCTCTGCAAAATATTATATCCGCTAGGAATAGCTAAACCCAGCACAGGTCCCGCTGCATGATGATGCCATGTCTCAGTAAAAGCGCATATATCTAGATCATGTTCAAGGATATCTCATTACACGGTAGGCGGTAAGGGTTTACCGGTACCGGTAAGGGCACCGCTACTGGTAAACCCTTACCGCCTTACTATGAGGTCCCTTTGCGGGACCCGACCTTAACGGCTAAGGGACCTTGGTGCTAATTACGGTACCGCGATTTGCGGTACCGTAATTACCTCCTTCCCCATTCCCATTGAGCACTATGGGGGCAGAAATGGGAATGGGGAAGTGCCTTGGTGAATGGGGAATTACCGCCCCCGCTCACCTTGGAGTAGGGCGGTAATTCCGCCATCCACCAAGGCGGACACGGTAAAATACCGGCGGCAACCATGGCGCTAATAGCGCCATGGTTACTGCCTACCGTGTAATGAGGCGTCTTCCACCTCTGTGGCATGTTTAATCAAATATCTATTAGTAAATAGTATTATTTTAAGTTTATGATATGATATGATATTTTATTTATATCACTCTTGTACACAAGTGTTTTCAGAGCATGACCAGGCAAGGGAGGGGGAACAGAGGGGAACAAAACAACGATCTTAGTAGGCCCAGTGACATTGAGAATGCGCAAGTGCTTGGTAAAGGGAATCGGAGAAGTGCATGGATGGGGGAGAAGTGGAAAGTGCAGAGCAGAGGAGAAACAGATAAACAATAATAAATAAATAAAATAAATAAATAATAAGGCAATAGAAGGTGGTAGTGCAGCCAGCAAGTGGCAAGTGCTGGCTTGAAGGCAGCAGACAGGGTATGTCTGATAAGTGCAGAAAGGAAAGAAGGGGAGTGGGGGACTGTATGGGTACAGATACAGCCCCAGCACAAAGTGTGGCCTGGGGGCAGTGCAGGAGGATGGCAGGGTGAGCAGGTACCTGGGCCTGGAGGACAGAGGGTGGCCAGGTGCATGCAGCCTAGAGAGAAAACGGATCAGCAGGGGACAGGGGGGGCGAAGGAAGAAGCAAAGAGGAAGGTTTTGAGGGGCTTCCGGAACCACAGATGATTCTCCTCAAGTTTTAGAGTGGCAGGGAGGCTGTTCCAAAGGGAGGCCCCAGCTGAAGACAGAGATCTACCCCCAGCTCATTTCTTTGAAAAACGACTGACCCTGAGGGAGATCGAGGTAGAGGAGCGAAGGGCTCGAGAGGGTTGGTATTTACGTAGGGATAATTGAAACTATTTTGGACCAGGCCCCAGAAAGCCTTGTGAACAATACAGAGTTTAGATAATTTTCCCCCTTCCGAGATATTGTTTGTGTCTATTTCCTTCTTCTCATTTTGTGTCTGTCTTTTCCCTTGTAGACATTGTGGTTTGACAGCAGTCGCCTCATCACACCATGCTGGCTCTGAGGTAGGGTTATTTTTTCCCTTTGAATTGGTCCTCCTTTCCTGAGATTTAACAGGGCCTACTCTGGTGCTTTCCTCTGTAATATTAGTTGCCAATGCAACACTAACAGTATGTACCTCGGTTATATCCTTGTTATTTATCTCATTTGTCATTGGGCAGACATCCATTTTGCTCTTAGCAGTGCTTAACTTACTGGCATGGGAGGAATCAGTGTTAAAATAATACACACTGATTTCTGCTCTTCGTTGTGCTGCTGCTAGTAACAGGGCTTTCTGATCCAAGGTCCTGTTAACATTGTTTAAACTGGCAGTTTGAATTACATCTAATGGGTGCATTATACAAAATATACAAATAACAAGACTCACCCATAAAGGAGCAACCTAGCAGCTGATGGCGCGGACAGCACGGACTAGCATATACCTGCTTGGCGTGGCACGCCGGCACTAACGCGCCTGTATTCACTAATAATACCATGCGGGAACTACAATACTGCTGGGTATTATAGTTTCTCTGTACCTCGAGCAATGCTGGCTCTGATTACACAGCGAACTGAGCACCGTACAAGATTCCAAGGATGCAGCAATGTGATTTAAGTAAAATGCAATTCAAATCACATAAAATAAGATCAGAAACTACTTCCAAATGAAATCAAGGTGCAATTATAATAAAATCACTAAAATCGAAATCACGTAAAAGAAGACTAACCAACAATGTGACACCTTTCAAAAGTGCTAGAGAAGAGGTTGGTGAAGCTTCTGAGGGAAAATGGAGCAGAAAAAGCCATTGCCTGAAGCCTTTAAAAGGAATACTTTCCTGATATAGTCCAAATACAGGAGAAATGGCTGAGGAATGCTGGGCTCCCAAAGCCAAGACCTCTGGAGAATGTGTACCTGACACAACCACAAGCTTGCTGAAAGTCTCCACACACAAGTTCTCTAGAGAACCTGCAAAGTTACTGAGATGCTGCTGTGGATATGTGGCTCACCCAATAAAATATACTGGAATAAGAGTTTTATGGAACGCTGCTCTGAGACCCCCGGGCGGTCACCTGAAGACTCTGAGAAGCCAGGATGGGATAAGAGCCTGCAGTGGAGAGGCCCCAACGAAACCTATTGTGATTGAAGAGTTCATTTTTAACATTATCAGTTTGTAATAAAAAAGCAAAGTTTCCTGTTTTACACTTGTTTGATTGACTATGATTCATCACAAATAGTGTTCAAAGTGGTATTTCAGGAGGACCTGATGGAAGGTACTAACCTAAGAAAACCAGGAAAACTGGAATACTAGGACTTTGAGGAAAGGTACCTACCATTACTTCCATAAGAACTATCTAAAATTAATCATAAAACCTATGTTTACATTGATGGAAAGTAAGAAACAATTCATGGAAAAAACTAATGCTGGTCAACAGTGGTTTCTTAAAACACATGAGACGGCTCACGTGAAAACATTAGAAGACCTGGAGAATGATATGAAGGGTTTTTATTCTGCAGAAGATACAATGCCAAACACACTGGCAAATGTCAGTGATTCTTGTCCTGGGAGCGCAAAGGCCCAGGTCCTCGCAACAATGCATTTCTAATGGACAAGTACATTCAGTTGCCTTATGGTTGATCAAAACACCCAAGGTGGGCAAAATAATTATTCATGTAAAACCAAAAAGAGTATGTTTTGGTTTTTGGACCACATTTATCTCACAATGGTTAAACCAACAGTGAAAAACAGCCTTCCTACTTAGTGGGCAAAACTATGTACTACACAACCAAGGGAAGGCATATCATTGTGTGTGAAATTACCACTCTTCAAAGAAAGGAAATCTGGAGCGTCTTAAACAAATAACATACCCCCATCTCACCACCTGTCAAAATTATTCCAAAATATTATGATTACAATATATACACATTAATGATTATACACAAGATACTAAAATACATTCATAGAACTTGCAACACAATACATTGATGTGTTCACATATTTGGAAATACATAGCGCTACTTCACTATGTATGTGCCGGGCATATACACCATCCTACTAAGGGCCATTCTTGATCTGATCTGCATGACTAGCTACATAAGCCCATACCTTCCACTAGCACTTGACGCAGCACTACTACTACCTAGCAACATGACTCTTGCACACTCATTAACCCCCAACTCTCATATCCTGAACCCACCTAAAACTGATAGACCGTGCTGCCAATCTACCAGAAACCACAGACTCTGCGCTAGGCTACCCAAATTGTTCGAACCCCTCACCAGGACTACGTTCTCTACTAAAACAGGAAATATTAGGAAAATATGCTCATTTAAACACCTATCATCTCTCTCACACACTACCACCTGAGAACATCCAGCAGAACAAACTACCTAACGCACCGCCTAAGAACAAATCTAACTATCAGGCTTCATTAAAAATACCAACTGGGACTAATACTCCACACATCAGAGGTGCCCTAATAAATGCCTGTTGCATAGTAGCACACTCCATAGAAATAGTCGACCTCTTACAGTTAGAAAAACTCGACTTCCTAGCCATCACCGAATACTGGCTTCATACCGCAGCGGTCCTGCCCTCATGTTAGCAGTCACCGAGGACTACATAATACTCAGAGCAGATAGAACTGAGACCCGCGGCGGAGGCTTAGCTATAATAGCCAAAACCAATCTAGCTATGAGACTAGTAGCCCCGTCACCCGATTCTAAATCTTGTGAATTCCTCATCGCTAAATTACCTATCGCCGGCTCCGAAACCCTTACCATTCATCTTCTATACAGACCCCCAGCCCCATTGGGTCATTTGAGGAGGACCTACCCCTATCCTCTCTGACAACCTAAAAAATATGTCTCAAATCCTTCTATTAGGTGGTTTCAACCTGGGGCTCAAAGACCCCAAAGACCAGCATGCCACACTAATCGCTGGCACTCTGGCCGAACTAGGCTTCAATCAAAGAGTGACTCTTCCCACCCATAACAAAGGCAGAACTCTTGATTTGGTGGCAAACTACAACTGCTATAACACCGACCTCCATAAACAACCCTCTGGCCCCCACCATTCTCACCAGGAACAAAAGAAACATCACGGCCGAAAAACTTGTCCCTCTTATTTTACCGACACAGAACTCCCTAACAGAGTCCACCAATCCCTCTACCCTAGTCGATGAATAATGACCGCAGCCCTAGACTCTACTGCCCCACTTAAATTAAGAAAGAGCAAACCTCAAATGCATCTGAACACCTGGTTCTCCCCATACCTTAAATCACTAAGACTTGAAAAAAGAAAAAGTGAATTTATATGGAGACAGCTACCCTCAGACGACAACAAGGCCAACCTTAGCAAAATAACCTCCCACTATAAGAAAGAAATACTACTAGCCAAACTAGGCTCCTACAACCAGAGAATTTCACAACCTAACTCAAGTACAAAAGAACTATTCACAATCCTCAAATAACTTGAAACACCTATCCCAGTGCCAGACAACTGCGTGAAAGATAAAAGCTGGTGCACCAGTATTCAGAATGCCCTCTCTAACAAAGTAGCTTCCCTCCAGGTCAAGATTGCCAATAAAAAAGAAAACCTTCACCACTCGACCACCCTAGTCAGCACGTCTATGCCCACACAAAAAGCCACACACTGCTTCAGCTTCTCAAAAGTATGAATCCTAAAGGTAGGAAAAGTCATACTCACCCTCAAACCGTCTAACTGCCAAGGCGACCCATGCCCATCCAAAATTATCAAAGACCCGGCCAGAGACCTATCCCCCTTCACCTCGAAGCTCATTAACGCCACCTTTACTACTGGCACCATCCCCAGCAACTACAAGGAGTCCTGGGTTCTCCCACTCCTCACAAAACAATCATTGGACCCCTCTATACCCACTAATTACAGACCCATCACCACAGTCCCCTTCCTGCTTAAAATCCTAGACAAGGTAGCATACCTCCAAATACAGCAATATTTAGAACAAAACCATCTCTTAGGAGTCCGCTAGTCTGTCTTCAGACCCGAACACTGGACCGAAACAGCGCTGATAGACCTTAAGGCATAAATTGACACACTTAGAGACAACTGGAAATACTGGCCTGCTACTACTCCTCGACCTTTCAGCGGCGTTCGACTTAGTAGACCATAAAATCCTCTGTAACCACCTGGACTCGGTCGTACACTTCTCGCAAGAAACAATAGGCTGGATACAATCATTTCTAAATAACAGGACCATGCGTGTCTTTTCACTCTCAGCATCCGTAGACCTCATACCCATTACCTGCGGGGTGCCTCAGGGACCATGCGTCTCTCCCACCATGTACAATATATTCACAAAGCCCCTTTATGATGATCTCAATTGTTTTGGTATCACCAACACCAACTATGCTGATGATACCCAGATCCTCATACCGTTGACGGGAGATTATGACAAGGATTTGGCGTTGGTGAATATAGAGTACCTCATCATCCAGGCATGTATGGCCTCTCATGGCCTATGCCTGAATGATGACAAGATTGAACTCATAATCCTCAGCACCACCCCCAACCTCAACAAACTCGGCCACAATTACACTAGCTTTAACATAGATGGTAACACCATCAATGTAGCCAAAGAAGTTAAAACATTAGGCTTCTACCTAGATGCCACCCTCTCCTTCAACAAACAGGTCAACTCCATGGCCTCCACCACGACATACACAGCTAATCAGAGCGGCCAAGCCCTTCCTCTCCACCGAGAGCTGTACCACCTTGGCAAGTGCCTTAATCTTATCAAAACTGGATTATTGTAACGCCCTATATCTGGGGGATAAGAAGTATGTCACTAACAAAATCCAGATTCTCCAAAATAATGCTTTTAGAGCAGCGCTGAGCATTTTCAAAAAAGATCATATCTCTGACATAAGGTGATCGAATAATTGGCTCACCACAAAGGATAAAATCTCACTAAAAGAAGCCTCACTCACACATAAGAGCCTAATAAATGTCACCCCATTCTAGTTTATAGACATATTTAAGAGACATTCCTCCAACCCCCCCAACAAGAATTGCCATCTCCAATCTCTTGACGGTTCCTATTTTCAAACTATCCAAAACTGGAGAAGCAGCTTCCCGGTGAAAGCCGCCCAGCTGCGGAACTCCCTACCTCCCGCCTTAACGGCAGATCAAACATACCCACAATTCAGACACAATTTCATTCACTGGATTAAGAAAAATTACTGCTAATACATAGTTCTCCCGCCACCGACTCCACTCTACCATTCATGTGAGCCCCTTCTTTGTCTGTATATACTTTCCAATCGTTGTTTTCATCTTTCTGACCATTTGTCTCTCTGAACCTGTTCACCTTTTACTTGTCTATATTACTGTACAGGACTGTAACCGAAGCTGAAAATATTCTTGATGCTTTCTGCGCCCTGATACCCTCGGGTCTGGTGTGCATTATAAATAATAAAACCAACAAACAAACAAACATAAAAACAAACATCAATTCTAATATCACTTCAATTCAATGTAAAAAAAGCATAAGTTGCTCAATTTCTTGTTGACCCAACATTGGTGATACACTAAAAATGATAGCCCAACTTGTCAAAGTTTCTGTCCTTGTGGCTCAAATGCCAAACATTTATCAGGGGCATTCTGAAAATCATTATGAATATCTTGTGGTGTATTCTCTCTCCCTGGTCTTTGATGAGGCTCCGTACTTGGATAAAAGACACACATATCTTTAATTAAAAACTTCATTTTACCAAGTCTTGTCATTAGACCTCTTCAATGTACCCTATCCCCAAGGGTGGTCCAGTATACTTATCTATAGTATACCTAAGTGGGTATCCTAAATATCCTTCTTAAGACCCACGAACAACCACACATGTTGTACTTCACTGTCCTCCTTTAATAGTAAGGTAACAGACTATCCTCCTGTTGCTTCCCTGAAAAAAAATGAAAAAAACATCCTTACTGACGCTGTATTCATCTGGGAACTACTCATTCTCCCCTACTTAACAAAGTCTTACCTCTTACAAAAACTGTATTGCACCTTCCTCCTAGTTTCTTCTCAAAGGCAGGAATTTTCTTTAGTAAACTGAGTCACGATGTACACTGAAATATATAGAGGGCACAACATGAGGATAAATCCCCCCATGTCTCACCTGCCAAACGTAATGTACAAATTATATTGTACTGCTTACTTCAATGGCCCTAGATATCATCTTTGGACCACAATGATGCTCCTTTTCATCATAGTATGAAATACTTCTAAATCTTGATAACTTCCAGAAATCAATCCTGTGGTCCTACAAGGAAACCCCAAAAGTCTTATAAATTTCAATTTCTCCAACTTGAATGTATATACCATGAAGCCACTTTCTTCCCATTTTTGGGGTCCTTGCCTATTGTATAGAGCCTCTTCCTTCTGGTTACCTGCAACCCGCCATTCGCGCAAATTCAAAATGGTCGCCAATTTATAGCAGCATCATGACGTCATCAATTCCTTTACTTTTACAAATGTAATTTCTGATTATCACATTACGAATATTGGTACTCTTTTTGAAGGCCACCAACCGTGACTGTGTTGTTTTGTTCGTTACTTTTTTCCAATTCTTTCTGATAATTCCTTTGATTCTATAGGATAGATTACTGAAAGTACTTATGGCGACCAAAGGAGTCTCCTCCTTAGTATCAGCAGTCCTTACTTTCTGTTCCAATAGAGCCTCTCTGTTGTTATTAAATGCTCTCTTAGCTGTATGTTTCACCAATTTATATAGCTAGCCACGGTCAACAAATTGGTCTATTAGGATATTGGCACCTAATTCATATGATTCCCTGGTACTGCTGTTCCTCCTCAGGTGAAAAAAATGCCTGAATGGCAGGTTATCCCTAACATGACATGCGTGCTGGCTGCCATAATGCAGTAATGTGTTCCTATCAGTCATTTTAGTATATGGTCTCACTAGAAGATGTCGCTGATCCTGGTAAATAGTCACATCTAAGTAATTCACCTCTATGTTGCTAAATAACTGCCGTGAATTTCAAATACCTATTCTGGCCATTAAGCCAGGTGACAAAATCATTAGCCTCCTGCAGATCTCCAGTCCATAGCAAGAATATATTGGGCCTCATTCCGACCCTGGCGTTTACCAAGGCGCTATTAGCGCCTTGGTTGACACCGTTATTTTTCCGACTCCGCCATGGTGAATGGCGAAATTACCGCCCCATTCCAAGGTTGGCGGGGTCGGTAATTCCCCATTCACCATGGGCCCTTCCCCATTCCCATTTTTGCCCCATAGGGGTCAATGGGAATGGGGAAGGCGCTAATTACTGCACCGTAAATTACGGTGCCGTAATTAGCTCCTAGGTCCCTTTGCGGGTTGGTTTTTTAACGCCTGCAAAAAGCAGGCGTTAAGTACCAACCCGCAAAGGGAACTCGGAATAGGGCGGTAAGGGTTTAACGGCACCGGTCTCGTTACCGGTGATCGTTAACCCTTACCGCCCTACTCGGAATGACCCCCATTGTCTATGTATCATAGCCACCCTGTTAGTTTCTCCTTGAAGGGGTTAAGATCCACCATATGTTAAAACGTGTTCCCGTACAGATTGGCTAAATTGAAAGCCGTGGCTGATCCCATTGCTGTACCTTCTACCTGAATATAGAATTGTCCCATAAATTGAAAAAAGTTGTTAGTAAGGGCTAATTCTGTGCACCACAGGATAAACGAGTTACTAACTGGTTGATCATCACTGCGTTTTAATAAGATTTCTTCCACTACTTCCAATGTTGCGCACTGGGGAATATTAGTATACAGAGCCTGTATGTCCAAACAGATCAGTAAATTATTGACTGAATCAAATTCCAATCCTTCTTTTTTTATTGATAACGTCCTTTGTATCCCAAACAAAGCTTTTCATCTTAGAAATAAAAGGTCTAACATAATAGTTCACATATTCCGAGAGAGGTTCCATCAGGGAACTAATCCCTGAAGTAATGGAATTTTGGACCATCAGAAGTTGAGCCTGTTTCTCATAATTTCTGTCACTCAAAATTTGGAAAGGCACCTTTTCTCCCAGTAGTTGTGACAGGTGAGGTTCCCCTCCTCTCAATCCCCAGCCTTGGCCACTAAATGTACTAGAGGAAGAGGCTCTTGCATATTCTGCTACACTGCTATGCAAAGGGAAGTTAATCTATTTGTTCATTGGACAATGTTCCTTCCTTTGTATTGACATAAGCAAGCGAGGTATCTAGCCGGATGCTTGCAACTCTTGTTTGACAGCAATAGTGTGTTTATATGAACTTTGATTCAGATCATGTTCCTTTGAAAGATGCTGTGCTCAGTCGTCATTTCAAGGAATTATGCCTTCTATATTTCCCATTTTGGAGGCCAGATTTTGATTGTGATTATATGGTCCAGGCTTCAGGTTTGGCGAATGTGAATACCACCAAACTGAAGTAACCAATGGCCAGTGGTAAGGGTAATGTACCACCTGATTATAGGTTTTAGTTACTCCCCATTCTGAAGTCCCATTGGGGAGTGGCAGCATTACCACCTGCAACATTATCATCATTGTAAGTGGCAGTCAAACCTACAATCACACAAAGGCTTTTTTCTGCCTATGGGTTATCTTTTGGGCACCTATAGCCCCACTCTAGCTCAACTCAGAATGTTTAACCGCTCCTTCACAGAAATACTTGCCCTGCCCCCCACTCTTCCCTTGCAGGTCATCCGCCTACCTCTTCCCTCTTGGGCTGCACACTTTCTCCACTGTCTTCATTTTCCTACTCATTTTACCCATCATCATGCACTTTAAATGAACCCCAGTTACGCGACCCACAACGCTATCCCTGTCATCCACCCTCAGTCCATCTTGCTTCCTGCAAAGTGTCCAATCTCAGCTATCCCCCTTGTTCCAATCTTCTTCCCTGTCAATCATGCCCTCTGGAATGTGCGTTCGCTCTGTAATAAAGCCCACTCAGTTCTAGATACCTTTTTTCATCTACACCTAAAATTTCTTTGCCTTACTGAAAACTTGGATCCCCCCTTCAATTCTGCTACTCCAGCTATTTTCGCCGCTCTGTCGTCTTCTTTCCTGCATACTCCCCATCCATCTAGTTGTGGTGGAGGGGCTGGCATCTTCTTTCACTCTTCCTTTATTACTGTCCCTCCTACTCTTCCCATATTTTCCTCCTTTGAGTACCACTACACCTCCTTTTTAAAGGCCTTTCCTCTTGCCTTTCCACTGTTTTGTCACCCTCCTGGTTCCATCAGCTTCTTTTGCGACAGCCTTTACGCTCTTCCTTCTGGTCTTCTTCCTTCCTCTCTAATTCTCTTGGGTGTTTTTAATCCCCCACTCCCTACTTGTCATGATCCGTCGATCACGCCCTTTCTGGTCTTCCTGGTCCCTGGCACATCGGGGGTTACTCGCTCTAGAACACCCAACATGGCCGTATACACGGAACGCGGTCTATCGACCTTTACGTCCTATGCAGCACGTTCTGTAAATTAGCCACTCCCCTGCGGTTCCGTGTGTCTCAATGCTGTGGCCTGACGTGCTCCGTAGTTCGTTCACCTGAACTGTGTTGCTTCCTGGTTCCCCGACCTTCCTCCTTCTCCTTTCCTTCTACCTTCCTTGATCCTGTTTCTTCCGCGTTCCGCGCAGACCGCCTCCGTGTGCTGCCTCCATTCCAAGCTTCCTGGAGTTTCCATAGATCCCGGACGAAGAAGCTGAACGAATCCTGGAATCCGAAGACGGCCGAGAGGGCTTGTACAAGACCCGAACTGCTCGGAAGAAAACCCTGACAAAGGACTCCGCAAAACAGAGAAAACAGGTGAGAAAAGGGGAAACCTTTGACACTACTACTCACTCCTCTGTTCCTTTGCTTCCTATTCTTGATTCCTACTCCTCTACTCTATCCCGCCAAACTTCTGGCTATCATCTTGACTTCTTCTCTTTCTGCTCTCCCCATTTATTCCTCAGATCACCATCTTCTTTTCTTTTTTCGATTCTACCTTCTTCTTGTCCCTCTGTTCCTTCCTTCCCTATCGGTGTGATCTCCACTCCTTCAACACCTCTTCCTCCATATATTCCTGTATCTCTCTCCTCTCTTCTCACTCTCCCTTTGCATCTCTCTCCTTTGGGGATGCTACCTCTTCATTTCTTATACTATATGACTCACTTTACCCTACTTTTCCTTTCTCTCAAACTCGTAAACCCTCAAAACCTTGGCGCACGCCCCAGCTTTGTTATCTGCAATGTATTCTTCACCACTTGGGACGCCAGTGGAGCAAATCTCACTCTGAATATGACACTTTTACTCAGTCCTCTTTTCATTCTTCATTTGACGTGGCTCTCCTCTCTGCCAAACGTCAACCTACTCTGATCTTTGTAACTCCTATTCCTCTTATCCCATCACCTTTTTCAAACACTGACTCGTATTGTTTTTCCTCCTCCTCCAGGCTATACTCTTAATTCCTCTCTTTCGACTCCTGATTCTTCCACTCCTAATTCCTCCACCCTTCTCACTCTGCTTTGTTCTTCCCATTAGCTCAGACACTGGGCCTCTTCTGTCTAGACCCCATTCCACTTCAGCGCCCTTCAACCCTATGCCTTCCTCTCTTATTTCTAAAATGTATCCCTCTCTATTGTCTTACCTTACTTCTCTTTTCAACATCTCTCTGATGTCTTCAGCTTTCCCTTCTTCCTTTAAGTACGCTACTATTCTGCAGTGGTCGAAGTGTATGATAAGAAGTAGTGGAACTATGTTCCCTTCTGGTCTGCGCCCGCTCCCATCAAACCCCATTGCCACTCCCTCTGACACACAATACAAACCCCGAACACATGCACCTGCTGTTAAAGGGACTGTTCAGTGCAGTGCACTGAAAGTGCAGGTTTCAACTTCTTCCTACACTTATATTTAAAAATGAAACCATTCTGGAGCAGTTTCTTTAAGTTTCTTTAAGTTTTACTGTTCCCATACTTTTGCTCCCAAAAGTATGGGAACAGTAAAACCTGATAAAAATAAGTAGAGGAGCATCGCTCCCAACTGCTCCTCACACTTCGACCAACTGCTATTCTGCCCATCCCCAAAACACCATTGCTCGACCCTTCCCTCCCGTCCAATTTCCCGCCTATATCTTTTTGCCTTTTTTTTATAAGCTCGTAGAACGCCTTGCCTACTCCCAAGTGTCTCCATTTATTATTTGTTACTCCATTCTTCCTCATTTTCAATCTGGCTTCCGCTTCTGTCATTCCACATAGACTGCTTTGCTCTCCTTCTGCGACTCACTTCTTTCTACACCCTATGCTAAACAATATTCTCTTCTTATCCTTCTCGATTTGTCAGCCACTTTTGACACAGTTGACCAATCCCTCTTCTCTCCTCCTTTTCTTTGCATGGGTTCTCAGGGTCTGTTTTACACTGCTTTGAGTCCAATTTGTCTAATCGTTCCTATGCTTTTTCTTGGGCTGGCAAATCTTCCTCTACATTTCCACTCTGTCACCATACCCCCCAAGGTTCGGTCCTAGGCACTCTACTTTACTCTCTCTATACTTGCCCTCTCACCTCTATTATTCCATCCTTTGGTCTGTCTCACCACTTCTATGCTTATGATGCTCACCTTTTTCTTTCCTTCTCTACCTTCACCTCCTCCATTCATGATATCCTGACTTCGTGGATGGCTGATCCCTATCTCTTTCCTAACTCTTCTAACACCATGTTTGTTTTCTTTCCTGCTTCACCTATTCCTTCCTCCTTGACTCCTGCTTTTGTTTCTTCTCCTCCTTCTCCTCTTCCTATTTCCCTATCGGCTCACAATCTTGGCATGCAGCTGAATTCCTCTCTTTCATTTACGTAGCACATCTCCTGACTTTCTCGCTCCTTTAGGCCACACCTTTTCAACATTCAAAAGGCACAGCCTTTTCTTACATTTCAGGCTTCTAAACTATGAATTTCTTCCCAGTAAATTTTTTACTGGGGGATCCCACCCAGCAATCTTTGGGGAGGGGCAAAGCAGGAGGGAGAGGGGGAGTGGCACCATCTGCAGAGGGGGGAAGAAGACAGCATATTTTACTATCGCCCCCTAAATATTTGCATCTCAGTCCCTCTGAAAATGTATCATGAACACCTTTGAAATAGCCCAGTTTCTTATGTTGTCATCATAGTATTAAATATGCACCCTTTTTGAAGCTAAACAAAATGTACATTAGTATATCCTGTAGAGTGCAGTATTAAGGAATCCCAGACTTCTGCCTGCTAAAACGGAGTTGGTTGATTACTGCATGTCCGATTTGGTGGAAAGCAAATTGGTTGCAATTTTTATTGCGCATTTTGTCGTATATATATGTGGGGGGTTGGTTTAGGGACATAATTAATGTATAGGTATTATGGGGGGGGGGCTTTGGGAGGTCTCCCCATGCATATATATGCAGCAAAATCTAGCTGTCAAAAAAGAAATTCGACTAATTCGCCAGCAACCAAGTTGATTCGATGTAATCAACCCAAACCACTAAGACCCTCAAGTGGTCTTGTGGGAAAGTGTCTTGCTTCTGAACCAAGCAACCATGGTTCAAATCCTAGGCCCATAGCAAAGTTTAAACAGCACACGGCAACATTCTAAAATAAACATAGAATGCACATTGAGTTTCCGGGACTGAGGAGCCAGATCCGCGACCCAGGAGAAATATATTGCCAGTCCCGGGCCACTGTCAGCACTGTCCCTTCCCTCATCTTCTCTCGCATCTTCTATTGTTCTTACCTTCTCTTTGGGCTCCCCGTCTCTACAATTCATCTATTGGTTGCTTATGATATGATATGATATGGCATTTATAACGCGCCTCTACACAAGTGTTTCTCTCTCCCCTGAGACTCTAACTCTGCTGCCCTTCTATCTTTCCATTGACTGACCTTCCATTCTCATCTGAAGTCTAACTTTCTCTGTCTGGTTTCATAATCTTGCCCATTCTTATCTCTCTTCTTTGGTATCTTTCTACTCTCCCTCTCACTCTTTCCATTCTCAGTCCCAATTTCTTCTTTCAGTACCCGCTCGCCTTGTGCTCAGTCTCGCTATCATTGTTTCTCTCTCTTGGCCCCACTTCACTGGAATGTGCTCCCACTTTCCATATTCGTTCAACTTGATCTTCAACCTCATGCATCACCTTTGCCTAACACACAACAGCTGCACCTCTTCCCCACCTACTATCACTCTTTCACTTGGCCTCTTGAATGTACAGTCCCTCTTCAGGAAGTGTTTCTACATCACTGACCACAGAGACTCTCATCAGCTTCAAATTTCAATTGCTGCTCTCGTAGAAACCTGGATCTCTGCACATGGCTCGGTTTGACTAGTGGCTCTCCACTCTTAGGGGGTCATCACAAGTTTGGCGGGAACCCTTAAATGCAGCGGTAATGCTATTACCGCCGCATGTAAGGGTCCGCTAAATCACGGGTTTGGCAGGCTTTAGCCCCAGCTCTGAGCTGGGGGCAAATCCGCAGTGATTTTGCCGATTTTCAGTGCTATTACCGGGCGCTAATACCGGCGGCAGTAGTAGCGCCAAAAAATCCCCATTGGGGCCAATGGGGAATGGGGAATTCCCGAATGGGCCCAATGGTGAATGGGGACTTACCGTTCTGCCAAACCTGTGATCTGGCGCTAATAGCACCCGGGGGTTTTGCGGTAAAGCTAATAGCCACGCCGGATACCGCCCAACTCGTGATGAGGCCCTTACTCTGATACCATCTCCCACTCTCCCTGACCTTTCGGGAACATGATGGAGCAGGCCCTCACCATTGAACCTCTTTCCTAATCTGACATGAACTCCTCCAACATTCAATATGCCACAATTCAACTCCTCTATCCTATTACCTTCTCTGTTTCTGGCACTCTCTCACCCCTCTTCCCCCTTCAACTCCTTCTTGCCTGACCTGAACAGGGTCGGATTGGCTTCTTGGCCTTTTGGCCCATGGCCGGGCCGAAATTGTCCGTGGCAGTGGGGGCCGGTTTCTGGCCACTCCTGGGCTGGTTTGGGGAAAAAAAGAATTGACATTTATTTTGGGGGGAAGAAAAAAAAACATCTGCAACTTGCAATATGGATCTATACACATAGGTATTAATGATACATATGGTGATCCATTCTTGTATGAAATGTATATCACATTAGTGACATCATAACCATATTTTTCATAGTGTACTCAGGAACAATGCTATTTGATGCCACTTCATGTTTTATCAAGGGGTGAAAGGTCGTGTTTCATCGCTTCCCGCGATGTCACTTTGGGGTGGGGTCAAATGACATCACTTCCGGGGATGTCATCAGAGGTCGAGGGTCGTGAGGCGAGGGGTGGGCCACTTATTTGAGGTATGGGTTGGAGCACTTTTTTTTGGGTGTCCGGGCCTATTTCTTGTCCCAGTCCGACCCTGGACCTGAACCTTCTGTGTGAGTCATTTTTCACTGACATCTCCATTGTCATGTAAGGGGACTTAAACCTTTTCAAGCCCTCCACAGTCACCTGCCTTGATATTAAATCTTTCATATCTGACCACTCCCTCTTCTACTTCGACGATCAGCCAAGCCACTCTGGTGGATAATCGCTTGACCTTGTCTTTCTCTCTTCTTTGCTCTCCTCCATTGATCCCTCACCATCAGCCCACTTGGTTGTTAATTTTAATATCTCATTCCTTCTCTTCACTCTTGAATGACCAAGAGGAGATTGAAACAGAACTCACTTGTCCCTACCCTTGATGATGTGAGGATCTCTTTTCCATGCCTTTTCCGTGGACTCCCCTTGATCAACACTATTCTGCGTGCACATTCACACCTTCCTGCCCCTTTCCTCAGCTATGGATCACCTCTGAGATCCAGACCCTCAAAGCAGATGTGCAAATGACCTGATATGCTAGCACAAATTCTGGACCACCACCAGGGACGTCATTTATGGGTCGCCAGGGGTCGCAACTGCTACCCCTGTGGTCGCCATTGCTACCCCTAAAAAAAAAGTTACTTTTTTTTCTATTTTTATTTTTATTTTATTGAACTGAGGCTGCTGGGCTCTGGCCAGCAGCATGTGGCTCCTTGTTTCTGGAGTGGCTGTTATTCTGATGGCTATAGCTGGTAAGATAGCTCAGTGGGTTGAGCGCTTGCTGTTGCAATGTGTGTGTGATCTGCATGTTGTAGGTTTGACTCCCGGCAAGGTCAACTCAGCCTTTCAATCTGCTGAGGTTGTTAAATTAGTACCAACACAGTTTGGGTGATATTGTATGTTTATTTGGTCTATATGAAGCGCTTAAGCGTAAGTGCGACATAATAACACATCATTATCATTTGGCCTTGTACATCTGCTTGCATTCACAGTAATTTGGTAATATGGGCCTATAGGCGCTAATATTAATGATACATTGGTGATCCATTCTTGTATAAATGTATATCACTTTACAGTGATATCGTAAGCATATTTTTCTAAGTGTACTTAGAAACAATGCTATGTGAAGCCACTTCCTGTTTTGTCAAGGGGTGAAAGATCGTGTTCCATCGCTTCCTCTGATGTCACTTTGGGGTGAGGTCAAATTACATCACTTCCTGTGATGTCATCAGAGGTCAAGGGTCATGTGATGTCACTTCTGCTACCCCTGTCATTTTGGTGAAATGACATCCATGACCACTACCCTACTCCTAGCCTACAACAAATTCCCTTTCTGCTTTCTCCTCTGCACTGGACTCTGCCAAATTCTCTCACATTGCACACTTACTGCTCAATCCTAGTGTGTCCTTTTAAGTATAAGAAAAATGAATTCCCTTCCCTTCTATTCTTTCCTACAGCAGTTGTGATAAATAATCGAAAACCCATTTTACTACTGTGCTTTGTAAAACAAATTTCCCCTTTCCTTTCTGTCTCCCATATTGTTTCTGTGAGCACTACACACAAACTGATTTTCCCCTACATTCCTACTCCATGCCACTGCCTTCCATTTCAAAGAGTCAAGCCCGGTGGTTGTCTGGGGGGTGAAGGATGCTGGGAGAAAAGCATGACTGTGTTCATTGTTCTGGTGTGCTTTGAACTGTTCTTTGCTTGTTTTGGGGGGAGGTGATGTAAATGGTAGCTATTGTAACTGCCTAGTCTGGTGTCACCTCTGTGTTGGAGGTTAACTAAAAAAGGATATTTTGTCTTTGCGTTGCCACAGCATCGGTGGCTAATGTAAACTGTTGGTTCTTATTTGACTTTTATAAATATATATCAATAAATATCTTATTAATACGCACCGGCCTGGTTCCTAGTCTATGTGACACTGGGTGTTGGTTGAGGTTGTGTGCGAGATGGGTTGGAGGCCTTATATAAAAAAATAATCCTAATAGAAAATCCAAAGTGATTTGTTGTGCGCCACATTCATAGAAGCGGAAGGAGCTCCCTGACTTGATTGTGACCGTACAATAAACCACGACAAAACAACTATCCCCCTCCAACCTCCTTCCTCCTCAATAGACTTTCTTGTTCTGAACTCTCCTTCAAACACCTCCCTTCAGCTCCTTCTCAAACACCCCACATGTGGCAAAATGCCATCTGCGCGTCCATACAATCCTGACTTTTCCTATGCAAAATATTAAACAAAATAAAATGAACGCACTACTTTCTGTGCTTGGTTTATCAAAAGTAACACTAACATCCCACTCAACTCAAAACACAAATATTACATCAGTAATACCTAGGGCACAAGAAAACCTTTCTGAGGAAATGATTCTATTTCCTAAGTTACAATACCAAATGTACACAATTCAACATATAATAAATAAATATATCAATCAATTGAACTGAATTCAAATTACCTAACGTGCCAATACTGAATTTAACCTAACTTCACCTACACATGTTTTTAAGCTGCTTCAGTATATAGATATCGTCCTTTCCGATATACAAATGATACTTTCTCTATGTTTCTTTTAACCATATGCAAGAAGTGATGAACAGGAAATGTGGTTGAGTAAACCAAAACAATGGTTCTACGAAAGTGGCAGCTGTAGTTTATGCAAGTTTGCATGCAACAATACCCAGACTATAATTTATTCCAGACAAAAATTGGTTCCAATAAATCAATTTATGAACTGTAAAACAATATAGGTGGTGTATGCTTCAATAGGTTTCTGTAAAACGATCTATATTAGAGGTATGATTAACTTAAAAATAGAATTTATGAACATGTGAGATCCAAAAAAATTAAAGATGACAAGCAACCTCTAGCTAATTACTGGAAAATTGAACACTTGGAAGAAAACATTGAAGAAATCAGATCATGTGGCATAGACAATTTCAACAGTCATGTACGAGGTGGAAATAAAGAAAATGTATTACATTGGCAAAAAGCCGGGAGAATATTCCAATTGTGAAGTACAATTGTTCGCTTAAATAAGAGCATGAATTAAACTCTTTCTTTTTAATGTAATGCAATATTTAGGAATGATCTTACTTTGTGCTAAAGTACATACACATTGTGCAAAATATAGAGAGCTAATGTGTTCATTACATGTGGAAAGATTGTCCTGATTATCAATATTGAAATAATACATAAATATGTTTATAATGTGAGCATTGAGTAGAAACACCACTCTATCAGATGTAAGTAAAGCTAAATTAAATCGGGAGATAAAAATATACAATACAATACATGATACAATATCAAACATAATAATTAACATCAATAAAAATGCTTATAAAGAATGAGTGATTAATAAGATAATCACACCTTCTTAATGTTGGCCTTGTTGAAAAATCAACAAATAAGACTATTTGAATATAAACTGTATGAACTGCTTTGGTGTTCACATATTAATAATGTACCAAGTTAGGTTAATGGGACATTTAAAATGAGAACATGGATTTTTACTGTACACTAAAGTTGTAATATTCAAATAAATCAAGCTGAGAGCAAGTGAAAAAGGCAATTCCGATAAAGAGTTAAAAATAGGTGCATAGTGGATATTATTCATAGATATGTTCAAAGATGGCCACCGTGTAAAAAGAGATAGAAACCAGAAAACGTTATTTCTAGTGTTTGACAAGCAGTCAGTCCATGTGTTCAAAGATGGCCACTGAGCAAGAGGTTTACCTAACAATGCAATGGTATTTAAGGAAGAATCAAAATGGCGCCCTGTGCTTATACAAAATGAAGAAACCATGCAATTAGCATGTCGCTGATATTAAAACAATGTGACAAATCCAGTGATATCATCATTTCTTTCCCTGGGCTAGTCTCTCCGCAGGTGGCCAGGGGACAGCAGCCGCTATCTGATCCTGACCCTTGGGGTGGCTATATGAGGGACGACCACCTGGGGAAAGATGACCCTCAGGGAGTTGGGGTTACATCGCTGGAGAGAGTCACATGCCCTCCAACCCTTTTTAGGGAAGTGCCATCTATCCCCCATGCCTTAATGGCATATTGTGACATTCTCCCACAACTCCCTGCCAGACTCAATTTAAACACTTCATAATGTGACAAAGAGAAACATATACTCAACCCTGTGATGTGGTAGAGAGACTGAGAAATGAGGATCACAACGACCGGCAAGCGCACAGAGCGGTCAAGTTGTTGGAAACTCGTGACGCAGCCCGGGAACTTTAAAATTGCGTTCACAGTCACTGAGAGAAGGAATTGTTGGGAGAGCAGCAGAAGCTCGAGGACATAGCGTCCGACATGGAATGTAACTGGCAGAGCAGAACTGCAGACACTGAAGTTTGCCCCTGTGCGGGCCGATACTGGGCAAGGCACTGGAAGGGAAGGCACAGAAGCAGAGGCAGAACCCCCAGGCGGAACAGCACACGGGAGAGCAGAAAGTCCATCGGCACACAATGTAAAGCAGCAGTAACCGTGCCTGACAGGGGCATGGCAGTGATGTGAAACGGGTTACCGGGTTGCATGAACGAGTGTGTCGCTTCATGAAAGTGAAGTGGAAGGAGTTCAACAAGGCCTGTGAAACTGGGAATATATCAGGAAAACAAACTGGGAATGGGTTATTAAACCCATACTACAGGAATGAGAGTGAGTTAAACAAGGAGTGTCTTGAAGGAGGGTCAGAGCCCCTGTAAAAAAAAGACTCAAGAAATATAAATGTGAACTTTATGAAACAAGGTTAATTAAGGCAGCAATATAACAGTATTGTTGCATGGATGAAAGGATAGGTTTATGCTCACAAGTAACTGTTTAAAAAGTCCTGGCAGGAGAGTACACCAGGTGAAGATAAATGCTTACAAGTAAATGTATGAAAGGTCCTTGCAGAAGAGTATACCAGGTGAAGGTAAATGCTCACTAGTAAATTTGTAAAAAGTCCTGGCAGGAGAGTCCACCAGGTGAAGATAAATGCTTACAAACAGAAATGTGAACAAACCTGACATAATAGAAGTAATGTGGAAAGGATTGCAAAAGGCCCTGGCAGGGGAAGTATACCAGGCCCCTGTAAGTGTGTATACAAATAAAAAGAGACTCAAGGAGGGTACTTGCCATTAGGATAGCGAACTGTGAGAATCTTAAGGAAGAGTTATACCTATGAAATCATTACTGGTTGTAAAAAGAGTCCATAGGAGGAACCATGCTCTTCAGATTCTGAGTTGTATATTAGAGAAGAAGAGAAAGCTGGGGAAGGGAAATATTGTCCCTGAGAACTTTAAACATTGTCTATTTGGAACTTTTAGTTGGAGTTGAATTTGAACATTTAAACACTTTTCAAGAGCCAAAAGACAACCCCCTTTACACCTTAGAATCAGTTTTAGAGTATGAGGACCATTAGGTTTTGGTTGAGTTAGGAAAAAACCTCCTAGAACAGGGATAGTGAATCATTTTCCAACCCCTATTTGTTTCAATAAAAGGTTATGGTCCAAACCATGAGTCTGCTGTGTGCACGTCTCATTCCTGGTTGCTCACAAGATGTACAAATGAACTAGTAGTGATTAGATTAGTTAAGAAGATGCATAGATTAAAACATGTATTAATACAGAGACTTGCCTTTATATTCAGAAGAGTGAATGTTCAATACTAAACAAACAAATATACTAGTCGATGGTATTAATCTTCATCACAGAAACAGGTATATATTTTAACTGGAATTATATTAGACTTTTAGTTTTGCTTTTTGAATTTGTCGGTTAAAAACAACATTACTTTATTAAATACTTTATTTCAGTGTTATAATGTTATCTATGTGAGTACATTTACTGGATTGTGCACTAAAAGCATTGACCATTTGTATTGTATTTTCTCTTTTCTCTGTATTCTCTTTGTTTACTTGTTTGTACAGGTGATCTGTAATACAAAAATAGTATTGTAACAGTAGGAGATACTAAATAGTTATTGAATGAATAGCTAATAAAGCCCTAAAGAATCTCACAGCAGGATGACAATATCTATATCCTGAATGTGCTCAGTCAAACACGTGTCCCTCATCAGAGGGAGTTGCCTGAGATCGAGCAGGAGCTCTCCCCCCCAGCATTCCGCACTGCTGGAGCAGTACAGAGGCCCTTGTCATGGCCACAGGCCCCAGAACACAAAAATCACACCATCTAGTGATGGGGGCAATGTGTCATTTGACTCACTTATGTCCCTTTGGGACCCATAAACTCAGGGGCCCTGGCTGGAATCAGTCCTGGCACCTTTGGCGCCAGGCTCATATAGAGATGTGAGCGGGAACACTTTATTTCAGTGCAGGAGTGCTTTTACTTTATTTCAGTGCAGGAGTGCTTTCATTTTACAAGAACTTTCCAGGAGCTGAAAGCCTTTATTCCAGAGAACATCCTCATGTGCTGATTCATCGGGTGGAGCTCCCTAAGTCTGGTCTTCATGTGCTGACTCATCTGGTGTGGCAGGGTGTGGCAAGCAGGCTGAACCTGGTGGGTGTGGCTTCAGAAGCTCAGCTATGTAAGCTGCTCCATCCTTAAGGCCGGTACTTCGCGTTACTCTGCACTAGCGTGCAAAGTGACGCTCACCGCTGCTTGGACGAGTTTACTCAACTTTGAAACCAGGCATTCTCCTGCATACTCACCTCCAGGAAACCGGTGCTTCATCGCTTCATCTGCAGTCTCATCTCCTGACATCCAGTGCTCTTGATCCCAATGCCGCAGCAGCGCACTCCGCATCCACAAACTCGGACCTTGTGAAGAAGAAGAAAGACAAGGTTAGAACATCCGTACTAGGGCGGCACGGCATTTGAAGCCCACGCGCCCCATAGTTAACAGCTTACCAGCTACTGTACCACTGCAGCTTCGTTCCTCATTCCCTCCGGTTGCCCCCTCGAGCTCTGCAGCTTCTGCCGGGCCGGCAACATCACCTGCAAGGGAAGAAAGCAAAAGAGCAAACATCAAAAGTGGAACGGACAGCAAAACAAGACAACAAACTTTACAATACAACAAAAACAGACGAGGAAAGACAAAGGCAACAGGAACACTTACTAGAAGTATAGAGGCTTAGACGCAGCAGGACTGGACTACCACGTGCAAGGGACCAGTGAAGCAACTCGGTCCAGGTCACACAAGTGCTCCTGCCAGAAGCAGCATCACCTATTACAACCAGTCACCACATAAGCGCAGAGGGCGAAGTCGGACCCGGGCAACCTCACCCCTGGGAGGGCTGCAACCATGCCCCAACGCCTCTGCAGAGACCAGGTGAGCGTAACAGAATGCGAAGCCGCTTCAAATCTCTGCCTGGGCGTTATGGAAACTTCTGAAACTGTCCAGTTGGCCGATTACTGGGAGAGTTACGGGCTGAAGTTCATGCCTCAAGACAGGAAACCAATGCCCTAAGGAGGGATCCAATTGTGTACTGGGAGCGGACAGATGAACTAGCAAGGCAAATGCTCCAGGCACAGGCAGGCTAGGTCCCACTGCTGGAGTATGCCCCTCCTGCTGTCCCTCCACAGCCCACGCCAGTACAGGTGTTCTTCCGGGGGGGGTTCATCTGGCCCCACCAGAACGCTTCACAGGCAATCCGAATAAGTACTCCATCTTTATGAATCAATGTCGCCTACATTTCTTGTGCAGACCTGGGGCATTCCCCAACGATCAAGCAACAGTGGCATTTGTACTCTCATATTTGGGAGGTAGTGCAGCGGACTGGTCAATACCCTTGGTAAACCAGGATGATCCTTTGCTTCGAGACTTCGGAGGTTTCCAGCGTGAAATGGAGAAACTATTTGCATGTCATACTCAAGGGCGGGCTCTGGACAATTAACTGTTATCACTACGGCAAGGTAATCAAGACCTACTAACATATATCGCTTCCTTCAATCGTCTGATAGCACAAACTAACTGGCCAGAGAAGAAAAGAACTATGCTCATTTACCAAGGCTTGTGAGGGGAACTTAAGGACGTATTAGCCCAAGTAGTAAATCCCCGGAAAGATCTGCTGAATACATCGACCTGACAGTGCAGCTTGATCACAGATTGCAGAATCGGAAGATGGATTGGGCCAAGGTGGAGGGGCGGTCGGTCTACGTGCGACCCCGTGAGAAACAAACCAAATCACACGATCAGTCTGAGGCAGTGCAAATCGGTGGCTTGTGGAGCCCACTCACCAAGGCAGAAAAGGAGAAAAGGAGACAGCAGCAGCTTTGTTTGTACTGTGGTAAGGCAGGTCACTATCTCCGAGAATGCCCAGTGAAACCACCCAGGAAAGCAATTGGAGTAACTGACAAGGGTGAAGAAGATGAACAGGACTTGGGAAACTCCAACGCCTGGCAAGGGTAGGGGTCCACTTGTCGAGCGGTGAAAAGGAACCTATACAGACCTCACATCTAGTCATCCCAGTGCTCCTGGTAAACCACAAGCAACCGTCGAAAATACATGCCTTGGAGGCATACATTGACAGTGGGGCTGTGGGAAATTACATGGAGCAAGATCTGGCTACTCGGATAGGCCTGCCTCTCCGACAGAAGCAGGTTTTCGGAAAACGTCACAGCAGTTGATGGATCTCAGCTATCATCCGGCCTAGTGACTCATTACGCCGAGAAGGTCATGCTTCTGTGTCAGGACGGTCACCAAGAGGACATTACCTTCCATCTCATTGGTGCTCCTCAGTTCCAGATGACATTGGTAATGCCCTGGCTGGAATCCACAATAACAGGATTGACTGGCGTAAACGAGTTCTGACCTTTCCCCAAGACTGTGCCGACATGTGTTATAGCAAGGGATTCTCATTAAAAGGTCTTACCAATCCAGGTTCATTGAAGAAAGAAACCATACTGGGCCTCACCAGTTCACTATCACCTGAATACCTGGATTACCAAGAAGTCTTTCAAAAAGAGCAATCAAACACCCTAACTCTGCACAGGTCGTTTGGCTGCCAAATTGATCTGGTACCTGGAGCTCAAGTTCCCTGCAGCCGAATTTATGTCCTAACAGAACAGGAAAACCAGCATCTAAAAACCTACCTCGATCAGTATCTGGCAAATGGCTTCATTTGTCCGTCCAAGTCCCCTGCATCCTCACCCCTCTTTTTCGTGCCTAAAAAGGAGGGAGACCTGAGAACCTGCATTGACTACATAGCACTTAACCAGATCACTGTAAAAAAATGGTACCCGTTACCACTTATCCCGAGCTCTTGGATCAAGTCAAAAACGCTCAGATTTATACAAAACTAGACTTACAAGGGGCCTACCATCTAGTAAGAGTCAAAAAAGGAGACGAATGGAAGATGGCCTTTCACACGAAATAAGGCCTTTATGAATATTAGGTTATGCCCTTTGGACTATGTAATGCCCCAGCGGCGTTCCAATTTTTCAGGAATGATGTGCTCCGCAAACTGTTGGACGTCTGCTCTCTTGTCTACATTGATGTCATTCTTATCTATTCAAACACCAAGGATGACCACGTCAACCATGTCCGGGCAGTTTTGAAGAAACTGCGGCAACACTGGCTATATGCCAAATTGGAGAAATGCTTCTTTCATGTGACAGAGCTAGAATTCCTCTGCTTTATTCTCACACCACGGGGCGTACGCATGGACACCGCAAGGTAGACGCTATCCTTAACTGACCCTCACCGACATCCATAAAGGGAGTACACAGTGTACTCGGGTTCACCAACTTTTATCGCCGGTTCATTCCCGGGTTCTCCAGATCGTCCACCCAATCACCTCTTTACTACGGAAAAATGAACAATTTAACTGGTCCGCAGAGGCAGAGAAAGCCTTCCAAGAGCTAAAACAAGCATTTACCACAGCACCAATTCTAAAGCATCCTCGACCAGCTACCATACATGGTCGAAACTGATGCTTCCAACATAGCAATGGGAGCAGTCCGGTTACAACAAGACCCCGAAACAGGTCAATTGCATTCCGTGGCATTCTGGTCTCGCACGTTTTCAGCCCCTGAATTGAATTATGCAATCACTGATAAAGAACTGCTAGCAATGAAGGCAGCGTTCAAAGCCTGGAGACATTATCTTCTTGGAGCTAGACATACAGTCACCGTCGTCACTGATCATCGCAATCAACAACATCTGAAGACCGCTGAAGCGCAATCATCATGCCAACTCCGCTGGGCTCTCTTCTTTGCGGAATACGACTTTGTCATCACCTCTAGACCTGGAGTACGAAATGGAAAAGCGGATGCCCTGTCTCGCATGAATTAGGGAGAAGAGGCATTCACTACACCAGACCCCGTGGCCATCATCCCTGAAGGACGAATCCAAGTCATGATTGCCGCAACCACCACTCTTGACAACTTAAAATCGGACCTGCAGCAGTTGATGAGTCCACCAGTGCAACAGGAATGGCCAGGGAAGGGAGACCAGTATACGATCGTGGACAACCCACCATACTACCAAGGACGATTGTACATCCCGGATAAGAAATTACAGAATCAAATCATCGCAAACTGTCACGATTCATTTTTTATTTTTTTTATTTTCAATAAAACCAAACAAAATAACACACATTACAACTGTTTAGGACGTACATAACAAGCATCAAACCATCACATTATACAGTATAATTCTCCATCCTCCCCCCTCCCACCCCACAAACTAGAGCCCGCACACTCACTTCATCTGTGGGAGCATTAGCAGGTATCGCAGTGCTTGTGCACTCATCAGAGTCCTCTGATTCGTTATTGTCCTGGTGAGGGTTTGCCATAGAGGTCACCAATTGCCGCCAGGCCAACAGGGGCCCTACTGCCTCCTCTCCCCCCCTAGTAACCGCTTCAAACCAAACTACGGATTCTGCCTCCGCCCATCTGAGGAGGTCCATCCACCATAGCTCCACCTTGGGTCTGTGGGCCGCCTTCCAACCCATTGCGATCCTGCGCTTGGCCAGGATGTAGGCTAAGTCCTTCATTTTGCTTATGTGCTTTAAATCCTGTGGCCTGGGAAAGATCCCGAGCATGCATGGCCAAGCTGATCCCACGTCCAGCTCCACTCCCCCACCAGCCAATTTAGTTTTAATCTCATCGCAAAATCTGTGCACCTCCGGGCAAGTCCAGAACATGTGTAGCAGCCCCGCTTCCACCTCCCCACACCTGGGACATTTCTGCGTAGCCGAGCCTCCAAACCTTGCAATTTTCCCGGGAGTCAAATGAGCCCTGTGAGTGACATACAATTGGAGTTGTTGGAGCCTCGCATACCGGGATACCTTTTTATGGTACCTTTGGGCTCTCTCCCATTGCCCATCTGTCATTGGTCCTCCTACTTCCTCCTCCCAGTCCTGCCTCAATTGAAGCAGCTCCTTCCCTACCTTTGCTCTTAGAAGCTCGTTTATTCTAGATATCTCGTGCCCGCCCTCTGAAACATCATACATCGTTTCCAGGGAGGCATCAGGGTCATCCGCTAGCACTGTCTCCGGCCATCTCTCCCTTACCCGTTTCATGAGCCTAGCGTAGGTTATATACTGGCCTCTATGCACCCCTGTCTCTTCTTGCAACCTCTGAAATTCCAATGCCTCCCCTTACTGCCATATGTCCCCAAGGGTGGCCAGGCCCACCAGTTCCCAATATCTACGGACCGCTTCAAACAGTTGTGAGTCGTTCCCGCATAGTGCCACCAGCGGGACCTGCTGAGAGAACGGCTCTATGTCACCCATCATTCTCCACATTCTGCGGCAAACCTCCCAGCCCAGCCTCAACAGCCGCCTTCTTCCCACCAGTTTGTTCTTTTGTAACCACACCACTTCATTCAAAAAGTATGGGGCCGAGTCTTCCCGCAGAAGCCTGGCCTCCGCCGAGTCTTCAGTCGATAGCCACCTGGCCACATACAGAAGCTGCCCCGCCAGATAATAAAGCTCAAAATTCGGCAGGCCTATGCCCCCCTTGTCACATGGGTTCTGGAGTTTCCACAGGGCCACTCTGTTCCTGGAGTTACCCCATATGAAGCCCCTGCACACGCTATGGAGCCTCACAAATAGGCTCCTGGGAATCAAAAAACGGGACATTCACAAAGAAGTGCAGGAGTCTGGGCAGGACCACCATCTTAAGCAAGGCCACTCTCCCCATCATGGTCAGGGGCAATCTGGACCAAAACACCATGCTGTTCTTGACCCCCTCTATTGCTTTCTCTGTATTATGGTGGTGCTCCGCCTCAATCCTGTGGTAAATATTTACTCCCAAATACCTAAATGTCTCAGTCTGCCATGGTATCGGCAGGCTAGGCAGCCTCTGTAACGGGACATTCTTTTTTTTTTTAACTTCGTTTATTTTAAATCAAGGCAGGATGGCAAATATACAAATCATGACATATCACAAGCAATGCGTATTCAAGTTCTTCGATCCCCAGTCCTCATTTCCCCCATCAGGCTTCCTCCTTCCCACCTCCCTCTGGCCTCTCCCCCCCCTCATGTTCGGAGGCAGAATTTTCTTTCTGGGTTGTCCAGTTCGCCCCTTAGCGTCCATGTGTCTTCTCCCGGGTCCTCTTGGTGTTTCAAGATCCATCAGGCCCTGGTCGGTTTGTAGATCTGGGCGGGGAAGCGCTGGTCGTATTCCAGCACTGGGCTCCAAACATTCTGAAAGCGGTGGAGCGTTCCCGCCTGTGCTGCCGTGACCTTCTCCGCGATCAGGATGTCCCAGAGTTTAGACCACCATTGGGCTATGTGAGGTCCTTCTGGGGATTTCCAGGCCCTAGCCAACACCGTTTTACCCGCCAGAAGGCAGTGTGTCAATAGTTTAGACTTGGTCCCGGAGCGCGGGTAAATCGTGGGGATCGGGGCCCCCAGCAGGACTGGTTCAGGTTCCAGAGGAATCGCCGTTCCTGTAATTTGTGCGATGGTCTGTAGGCATGTCCTCCAGAACTGTCGTATCTTTGGGCAAGCCCACCATATGTGGAAGAAAGAGCCTGGGTGACCACATCCCCTCCAGCAGGCATGATCCACCTGTGGGTTCATGTGGTGAAGTCGAAGGGGTGGGTAATACCACCGGAGGAGCACCTTGTACGCACATTCCCTATTGGTAACGCACGTGGAGGAGGTATGCGTTCTGGTCCAGATGTCCACCCAGGTTTGGTCCTCGACCGGATGGCCCAGGTCCGCCTCCCATTGAGCCATGCAGCGGGTCTTTGTGGACAGGAAGTCCCTTAAGAAGCGCCTATATAGGGTGGATACCCTGCCCCGGGTTGGAAGGTCCCCCAGTGTCAGCTCCAGGTCGGTGGGCGCGCGAGTTGCTGCCTGCAGAGTCTGGGGGTGCGAGCACCAGTGGCGTAGCTGGATATAGGTGAATCTGTCCCTTTCCTGGAGTTGGAACTTCTCCTTACATTGGGCGAAGGTGAGGGGTGTCCCTCCCATATATAGCTGGTCTATGGTCTCCAGGCCGCCCTCTATCCAGTTCCGGAAATTGCGGGGGTCTGCTTCGGGTGAGAAGGATGGGTTATGGAAGACCGGGGAGCGTGGGCTCAGTCCTCTGGGCACTCTCTTCTGCTTTAGAGCCCAGTCCCAGGAACTAAGGGCGTGTTTAGTTGATAGGAGGAGGTCTCCCCAGTGTGCTCTAAGGGGGGGTGGAATGTGTGGCAGAAATCGCAAGGGTAAAGGTGTTTGTGATTGTTCCAGCTCTACCCACCTGGGGCGGTTTGTTATGGTCTGCCATGCCTGAAATTGTGCTAGTTGTGCTGCCACACTGTAGGCCCTCAAGTCCGGGACCCCCAGACCTCCTAGCTTGGAGCCCCCCAGCATCGTTTTGAGAGGGATTCTCGCTCTCTTACCTTTCCAGATGAATTTCAGCATTTTCCTTTGGATTTCCTTAAGGGTTGGTGTGGGGATCGCTACTGGGAGGGAGGCGCAGGCGTATAGGAACCTCGGCAGTAGGTTCATCTTGCATGCTGTGATGCGCCCCAGCAGTGAGATCTCTTTGGTCTCCCATCGTTTCAAGTCGCCTTCCAGTTCTTTCAGTAGCCGGGGGAAGTTGGCTTTGTATGTGTCTCTTGGGTTAGCCGGGATGTGGACCCCTAGGTAGGGGATGGCCTTCTTCACCCATGTCATCGGGCACATCGTCGTCAGTGGCTCCCGTTCTGCTGGAGTGAGCCCGATGCCCATGGCCGAGGATTTGTCAAAGTTTATAGTGAAGCCTGAGACCTCACCATAGGTGGTAAGTTCTCGTATTGCCTGTTTCAATGATGATTGGGCTTCTGAGATCGTGAGTAGGACATCGTCCGCATATAGGGCGATTTTATGGTAGTTGGGGCCGTCCTGCAGCCCTTTAATTCGATCGTTTCCCCTAATCCTTTGGGCCAAAGGCTCCATGGTGAGAGCGAATAGTAAGGGTGATAGCGGGCAGCCCTGCCGGGTTCCGCATGATAGGGGGATCGGAGCTGAGCTGTGCCCATTAATTCTTAGACTCGTACTTGGGCTCTTATAGTTGGCCAGCACCATTGTCTGAAAAGTTGACCCGAAGCCGAAGGCCTCTAGGGTGAGTTTCATAAAGGGCCAATCTACTCGATCAAATGCCTTGGCTGCGTCCAGAGCCACTAAAACCAGTTTTTGGGAGTTCCGAGAGGCGAGGTCCACCAGGTTCAGGGTTCTTCGTATGTTGTCTCCCGCTGATCGATGGAGGATGAAGCCTGCTTGGTCGGGATGAATGATCTTCGGGAGAACGCGATTCAGGCGGTTTGCCAGGATTTTTGAATATATATTTGCATCAATGTTTAAGAGTGCTATCGGTCTGTAGGAGGCTAGACTCCTTGGGTCCTTTCCCAGTTTGAGCAGGAGGATGGTGGTTGATTCCTGCATCGATGGGGTGACCGCGCCTGTGTCTCTGAAGGAGTTGAACAGGGTCACCAGATGGGGGGTCAGTTGTGGCCTGAAAAGTTTATAGAATCTGGTAGAAAAGCCGTCCGGGCCTGGGGCTCATGTTTTAAGCGACTTGATGGCCTCCTTGACCTCCTCCCCCGTGATGGGCTCCTCCAATTCGTCTCTCGTTGTGTTGGCGAGACGGGGAACCGCTGAATTCCGTAGATATTCCACCTGTTGCGGTCGGTTCCGAGGGGTTGCCTTCATGATTTGGGTCAGGTAGTCTGTCGCGAGCTGTTGTTTTTCGGGCTCCGAGTATCGGGTGACCCCCTCAGGATCACGTAGGCCTGCAATCGTGTTGACGCGTCTCTGTTTGGCTAGTTTGGCCACCAGGAACCTGTTTGCTTTGTTGCCCTTCGCATAATATGATTGTTTGGCTTTTGCCATCATTAGGGCGGTTTGTTCCGCGTAGTGGGCTTCAAGCTTCTTCCTCGCTGTTCGCATGATCCGTTGCGTCTTAGGGGACCAGCCTTTTTCTTTGTGGATTGCCTCAGCCTCCCTTAGCTCGTCCTCTAAAGCAATTCGAGTCTGGCGTCTGTTCCGGTGGTAGGCCGCTCCCTGAGCGATGAGGGAGCCCCTGATTACTGCCTTCATGGCGTCCCAGTTATTTGCCAGTGAGGTGTCCGAGGCTGGGTTTTCGTCAAAGAAGTTTTTAATTCCTGTTGCGATCTTGTCTCTCGTAGCGATTTCATTGAGAATTGGGTCATACAGAGACCATTTGCGTGGGTTATTGAGATTGGGGTCCTGAACCCGGAGTTCCAAGAACACTGGAGCGTGGTCAGACATGGCTCTCGTGTCGATGGAGACCTCTTTGACTGAGGGGAAGGTGTGTGGGGAGATCAGAAATAAGTCAATCCTTGAGAAAGTGCGGTATACAAACGAGTAGAAGGAGTAGTCTCTTTCGTCGGGGTGAAACACCCGCCACAAGTCTATTATCTCTAGAGACCTGAACAACCGGAGGAAGCTGAGTGCTTGGGCGAAATCGCTTGGAGTCGGGGGGTGTGACCTGTCTTTAGTGGGGTCGGGAACCCCATTGAAGTCCCCTCCGACGATTGTTTGGTCCTCCACAAAACTAGCGAGGGTTGTGCCCAAGGAGTCGTAGAAGAGTGATTGTCCCGTGTTAGGGGCATATACCGAGATGAGGGTGTATAGGTCTCCCAACAGGAGGCATTTGACTGCTGTTAATCGGCCTTCCGGGCATGTTTTTGTTTCCAGGATTTGTGGGTTCAAGTCTTTTCTAAAGAGAATCGCTGTGCCCCCCTTTTTGCTTGAGCCGGAGGCAAAAAATGGAAGCGGGAACGATCGAGAACGAAGCCGGGTCACATCCGCCGGCAGCAAGTGGGTCTCTTGGAGCATAGCTATCGCAGCGTTTTCGTCCTGGAGCTTTAATAAAATTGCCTTTCGTTTGTTAGGGGAGTTCAGTCCGTTAACATTTAGGGAGAGGATTCGCAGAACCTGGTGGTCCAGAGGTGTCCCATTCTCTACCTCTTGAGTTGGGGGGGGGAGTCCGGGTCGATGGTTCAGCTGCCATGTTTGTCACGAGATCTTGTAGTACCATCCTGCACTTGAGGTTTTAACGCGGGGCCCCAACGGGGGGCCGCAACTTTAACTGGTGGGTAGACCGACATTGTAGGTACGGGCCTACCCTTGGCCAACGGGGCCGGTTGTCCCATCGTGTATCAAGTACTGTGGGTTTCCAAGGAACAAAAGTTGGAAAGTGTCCTTGGAGTGGGTATGAACCGTGGGTATGGTCCGCCGTCTCCGCCCTCGAAGGTCGTCAGATTAAGCGTTATGTGGCGGATCCGAATTCAGGCCGGGTCAGAGGAGACCAGGGAGAGATGTAGTTAGAACCTGGAGGTGCGGGGGGCGCCATTGTTCATTTCTTTTTGTTGATCCGCTGGGTTGATGACCATGGCGTACGTTTAGGTTTCGGGGAGGAAAGCGGCCCGGAGACCTCAGCTCCCTCAGGGGTTGGTGTGGAGAGTTCCTGGGGCGAAGATGGATGCATGATCCTCTCCGCATCCTCCAAGTCGCTGATCCGGCGTAGGGTGCCTTTGTATGTCAATTGTAGAGCCGCTGGAAACAGCCATCTGTAGCGGACTTGCTGCTCCTGGAGGAACAGTGCCAGGGGTCGGAGTGCTCTTCTTTTCTGGAGGGTGAGTGGTGGGAGGTCCTGATATATTTGGAGTGGCGTGCTCTGAAATGTAATTTCCTCCCCTTGGCGGCTGATCGCCGAAATCGCTTCCTTGGTTGTAAAGAAGTGGACCCTCGTAATGACATCTGGGGGGGGTCAGAGACAGCCCCACGACGCGGGCGGAGTCTGTGGGTGCGATCTAGCAAGAGCTGAGATTTATCCAGGTCTGGGAGGAGGGCCTCGAAGAAGCGTCCCACGTAGTCAGCTAGCTTGTTGTCGGGGACAGAGGTCGGGACCCCCCGAATGCAGAGATTATTGTGGGGCGCCCTATTTTCAAGGTCCTCATGTTTAAACTCCAGGATCTCGCATTTCTGATGCAGGGAGTCAATGGCTCTTCGCATTTCCCCTAGAGTGGTGGCGTGGTCCCGCGAGTGGTCTTCGATTTCTCCGAGCCTCTGTTCGGCCTCTGTAACCCTTTGGTCCCTCTGTTCGATTTTGGTGGTGAGTTCTGATAGGCATGAGCGGAACTCCGACTTGATGTCCGACATGAAGGCTATCAGGTCCCCTTTGGTAGCGAGGGTTCCCCCGTCCTCTTGTTGTTTCTGTGGAGTGAGTTTGGGAGGCTCTTGCTTCCTGCTTTTATCTAGCGTAGTGAGCATGGTGGAGATATCTGCGCCCTTGCCAACCTTTGTTTGCCTAGACATGATGATCGTGTTTGGCGGTCTTGGCTGGAAGGGTTGCGGCGAGGCCAAAGCTGTGACTGGGTCGCTGGCTGGATGGGTGGGCCGGGGCGCCCCACGAAGCACTGAGTGGTGCGTGAAAGGAGGGCCTGCGAGGTCGGGCTTCCTTGGTTGTAAAGAAGTGGACCCTCGTAATGACATCTGGGGGGGGTCAGAGACAGCCCCACGACGCGGGCGGAGTCTTTGGGTGCGATCTAGCAAGAGCTGAGATTTATCCAGGTCTGGGAGGAGGGCCTCGAAGAAGCGTCCCACGTAGTCAGCTAGCTTGTTGTCGGGGACAGAGGTCGGGACCCCCCGAATGCAGAGATTATTGTGGGGCGCCCTATTTTCAAGGTCCTCATGTTTAAACTCCAGGATCTCGCATTTCTGATGCAGGGAGTCAATGGCTCTTCGCATTTCCCCTAGAGTGGTGGCGTGGTCCCGCGAGTGGTCTTCGATTTCTCCGAGCCTCTGTTCGGCCTCTGTAACCCTTTGGTCCCTCTGTTCGATTTTGGTGGTGAGTTCTGATAGGCATGAGTGGAACTCCGACTTGATGTCCGACATGAAGGCTATCAGGTCCCCTTTGGTAGCGAGGGTTCCCCCGTCCTCTTGTTGTTTCTGTGGAGTGAGTTTGGGAGGCTCTTGCTTCCTGCTTTTATCTAGCGTAGTGAGCATGGTGGAGATATCTGCGCCCTTGCCAACCTTTGTTTGCCTAGACATGATGATCGTGTTTGGCGGTCTTGGCTGGAAGGGTTGCGGCGAGGCCAAAGCTGTGACTGGGTCGCTGGCTGGATGGGTGGGCCGGGGCGCCCCACGAAGCACTGAGTGGTGCGTGAAAGGAGGGCCTGCGAGGTCGGGCTTCTCTGGATGGCTCTCGGGGCTTATCTCGTGGCCTCCGTGTTTCCCCTGTCGACCTGGCCGAGTGCAGCCCCCGATGAAGTTCTCATATGTTCACCGGGCAACCTCCGTCTGCTGCTCCTCTTCTTTCCCCCTGAAGCCCGTCGCCATCAGGTTCGTAGTATATTGTTGAGTTCCGGCACGGCCGCCATCTTGGTTTCTTCGAATGGCGATGGGGGAGCGGTTCAGTCGCAAATTTCTAGGAGAACGCTCCAGCGTTCGGAGGTCATTGTAAGCCAGGTTGTGCCTCATCGGTTCCGATCGTCGTAGATGGCATTGGCGACTTGGATACTCGGTCAGAACCCCTTGAATTTGGCGGCGGCGGCGGCGGACATCCCACGGGCGGCCTCAAGGGAGCGACCACATCGATGGCGCTCCAAGCCACGCCCCCTAACGGGACATTCTTGTATCTACCCAAGGGGAACAGACTAGACTTCCTAGGGTTCACCGATATGCCCGAGAGGGTGGCATATCGGTCCATCACCTCTAGCACATACTGCAAGTTCTCCTCCGGATTGCACAGATAAAGGAGCATGTCATCTGCGTACAGCGATACCAGGTGTCTACCACTTACTGTACTAATACCAATCCCCACCTCCCCGTATTGTTGCCTCAGACATATTGCCAGCGGCTCTAATGCCAGAATGTATAGCATGGGCGACCAGGAACATCCCGGTCTGGTCCCCCTGCTGAGTTGCCAGGTATCTGAGATTATGGATCCTGTTTTAACTCTCGCCACCGGGGTGCTGTATAACAACTGGACCCATCTGATACACCCAGGTCCCATTCCGTATCCCCTCAGGGCTGCTTTCAACCAAGGCCATCGCACCGAGTCAAAGGCTTTGACCGCGTCTAACGACACGATGGCCAGCTCACCCGTATCTTCCTCAGTGTGGTCAATGATGTGGTGAAGCCTCCTATGGTTATCTGTAATGTTCCTGCCGGGGACATATCCCGTCTGGTCTGGGTGTATCAGCTTACCGATCACCCTCTTCAGCCTGTTGGCCAGCACTGCCGTAAGTATTTTGCTGTCCTGATTCAGCATGGACAAGGGTCTGTAAGACCCACACTCCGCGGCCGGCTTGCCTGGTTTTAGGAGTGGGATGATCATCGCCTCGCAGAGGGACAATGGCAGTTCCCCCTGCTCATAGGCCTCGTTGAACATGGCAAGCAGTGGCTGAAGCAGCTCCTGTTTGTATGTCTTGTAGAACTCGCTAGGCAACCCGTCCGTCCCGGGTGCCTTACACGTGGGCAAATGTTGGATCACCACCTCCAGCTCTTCCGAGGCGATAGGGGCGTCCAGTTCGGCTCGTTCTAGGTCGTCCAGGGTGGGCAGCTCTATGTCCTCTAACGTGTCCAGTATGTCTTGGCTCCTATCCTCCCCTGCGTCCTCATATAAGTGTCTGTAAAACTTGAGGAACTCCTCATTAACCCCCTCCTGGGTATTACAGATGCGGCCTTCCTCATCCATTATCTCACTGATCGCTGTGCGGGGGGTCTCACTCTTATACAGCCAGGCCAGCAATCTGCCTGGTTTATCGCCCCCTGCGTGTAGCCTCGCCGTATATTTCTTGTAATTTAGTCTTCATAACCTATCCCAGAGTCCACTGCAGGTTAACTGTAGGTCTTTTATCTTATCGCTATTCTTCCGGGCTGTATCCTCATGTCTCGTGAGGCCCTCCAGCTCCCTTTCCGTTTCCTGAAATTCCCTTTCAATGCCCCCCTGGAGCCCTTTAGATTTCGAAATGGCTACTCCACGCACCACCACCTTGAACGCCTCCCATACTGTTCCAACCGAGCGCACACTGCCCATGTTCATATCAAAATATTCCTCGATGGCCTCCCTCAAGTCCTCCCGGAATCCCTCATCTTGTAATGCCTCAGTCCTAAGTCTCCATGTCGGGATCCGCGCTCTGGGGGGTTGGTGTCGCCACTCTACCATCAAAGGCAAGTGGTCAGATAGTACCCGGGCCTTGTATTCCGCTCCCACCATTTCTCCCGCTATCTCAGCCGCTACGAACACATAATCTAGCCTCGTGTGCAGGTCATGTGGTGCTGTATAGTGCGAGTATTGCCTATCCATTGGATGCAATCTTCTCCACACGTCTTCTAGGTCTAGATCTTTTAACAATGTCCCCAGTGCTTTGGCCGCCGGCGCCGGCTTCCCCGCTTTGTCGACTGACCTATCCATTTTGGGATTCAGGGTGCAATTGAAGTCCCCTCCCCACACCACCGCACCCCCAACCAGGGGGCTAATTTTGCTGTAAAGGGACCTAAAATAAACCGCTGTATCATGGTTGGGGGTGTAGAGATTTATGATATGCACTTCCCTGTTCTCCAGGAGTCCTGTCACTGCCACCATTCTGCCCTCTGGGTCTACCGTTGAGCTAAGCACCTGGAGCGGCACGTGCAGCGCCACCCAAGTGATAGCCCCTCTCGCGTACGCAGAATACGTTGCCCCCGCAACATGTCCCCTCCATTTTCGCCTGACAACCTCCAACTTCTCCCTTGTGGGGTGAGTCTCCTGCAACAGGGCCACATCAATGTGCATCCTTTTTAGATACAGCATCACTTTGTTGCGTTTCAGATAACTGTTAAGGCCCCGTACATTCCAGGTCACAATTCTGAGGTTACCCGATGCCATCTACTCGGTTTGTTCCTAACCCACCTCTCCCTTCAATGCTTCCCTCGATGGTTTGTTTTCCGGCTCTCCCCCCTACCCCCTCAACAGTTTCCCCCCTCCCTGTTCCCCAACTCCCGTCCACTGCACACAACCCAGCCCCTCCCCCCACCCTGCCCTACCCCAACAAATGCCCAGTTCCATCCCTGGATCTCAGGCCCACCCGCGACTGGTCCTGTCCTGTCGCCGAGGACTAGGACCCCGCGGGGCGTCACCGATCTAACAGTGACCTAACTAAGTATATTACTATTGGGTACAAGGGATGTCTCCCAGGAGCTCCCAGTCATCTATTTTAGGATAGATGCGTCCAGCGGGTCCAGCCAGTTGTTACTACAACACACTCCCCACAAACTTAATACAGCTCTATAATCAAGTCCCAATGTCGTGGCCATGTCACTCTAGGTGCCACAGTCGTCTGCTACTTATCTCCTGCAGCTCCCATCTGGACATCCGGTTCTTGAGGTCGGCCCTGCATGTCCAGCCAGTCCATTGCCTCGGTCGGCATCTCGAAAAAAAGGGATCTGTTCTTATAAAACACTTTCAGCTTGGCTGGGTAGAGCAACATGTAGCGATGGCCTGCTTCCTTCAGCCTCCTTTTCACCGATCCAAAGTTCATCCTACTACGCTGTACAAGCAGCGTGTAGTCCGGGTAGGCCGTGATTTTTGCGGAACCCTTTTCGATCGTTCCTCCCCTCCGGAAAAATTCGAGGATCTTCTCCCGATCCCGATAGTTCAGGATCTTTGCGATCAGCGACCGCGGGGGGGACCAAGGGGGCGATCTCCTTGTCAAGGCCCTGTGCGCCATTTCAATCGCGAACCCCTGGGTCAGCGCCCCGCCTGTTATCTCCTGTAAAAGCATGGATTCCATGTATTCTGTGGGGTTTGACCCTTCCATACCTTCCGGCAGGCCCGCTATACGGATGTTATTGCATCTGGCGCGCCCTTCAGCTTGCTCAGCTCTGTCCTCCAGATTGCCCACCCGTTGTACGAGGGCATGGAGCTCCTTTCCATGTGCGGCGCACGCCTCGTGTTCGGGGCCATCTCCTTCTCCAAGGCCCCAGTGCGCTCCGCAATCGTTGGCACATCCTATCTCAGCAGGTTCACCTCCTCCTGGACCGCTCCGATCTTGAGGTCCAGGCCCTCCTGCAGCTCTTTCATTGCCTGACCCAACTTAGTCTCCCAGGCCACCTTTAAGTCTGCGATCGCTGCCAGCACCTCCTGGATCGTGCCCAGTGTTTCTGCCGTTGCCGTGGGGGTCTCCTTGCTCTTGCCCCCCTCCGCTTCTGAGGGCGACCTGGCGTAGGTCTCCATCGTGGACTGTTGGATCCTGGGTATAACCACTTTAGAGGACATCCTGCTATGTTAACTGGGCGAGGGCCTGCCGTGCCTCCTTCCACACAAAGGTCCGCGTGGTCACGGACCACTCTCAGCAGGGCATGTACTTGTATGTACTTGTCTCTTCTCACGCGCCCAGAGTGGGCCGTCTCCTCCCATGTGCTCGTACCCTCTTGGTGTCATGGCCTCGGTCTCAGTCGTGTTCCTTCCGTGGCCGGTGCTCGAGTGCGCTCACCTATTCGCCGCACTCCCTTCGTTCCTCCTCTTCCGCGATCACAAGGCCATCCGGCCCACAATGCCCAGGCCCAGAGGGGCCGCTTTAAGTGCCGGGGATCAGCAATTGTCTTGTGTCGGCCTCAACCACTGGCCTGCGCCGATGTTTCGCTGTGGAAAACTGCAGCCACCACCGTCTGCTCGTTCGCGTCGGCCCCAGGATCCGCAGCCACCTAATTGGTACTCTGCCACAATGAGTCCTCCTGGGTTCCGCCGGCATTCGATCCGATTACACTGCGGGCCCAGCGTCGGTTACCAACGTGAAGCAACAGCGCATTTCGGTCAAGTGCCGCGGTCTGCTTCTAATCTCTAGTCTTGGAGTTTGATGCAGGGGCTTCACAGGACCTACATCTCGTGTCCTCTTTGTCTCTGCCGCCATCTTGTTCCACTCGCCGATCCGGGGCCCGCGGCTCGCAGACAAGTATAACTTAGTGTCCTCACCCTCCACTCGCGTCAAAGTTTCAGCGAGTGTAGCCATCATCTTCACACGCATGGGCATTATTTTCCAGTGCCGGCCGGTTCCCGTGCACGCACTTCTCCTCCAGGATCATTGTAGGATCAGCGGAGCTCCACAAGAGCACGTCCCTTTACATGGCCATCCAAGCCACGCCCCCAACTATCACGATTCATTAGTAGAAGGGCATCCGGGAATAGCCAAAACCCAAGCTAAAATAAAAAAAAATTACTGGTGGCCAACTTGGTGAAAGTACATTGTCCAGTTCATCGCAACCTGTGGCACCTGTGTACAACACAAGTCCCAAAAACAAAGGCCTTCAGGTCTGCTACGTCCTTTAGAAGTATCCCCAGCACCTTGGCATACGCTATCAATGGATTTTATTACAGACCGTCCCTCCTGTAACAGATACAATACCATCTTAGTCGTCGTAGATCTGTTTTTCAAAATGGCCCACTTTACTCCCCTGAAAGGTCTCCCAACTGCCTCTACTCTGGCTACCGTGTTTTTGGAACAGATTGTCCAGCTACACAGGTTCCCATCAATATTGATATCAGACCGAGGAACTCAGTTTGTCTCTGCATTCTGGAAAAGGTGTTGTAAAATTGCCAAAATCCCTCTGGTTATCTATAAGCCATCACCCCCAAACCGACGGCCAGACCGAACGGACTAACCAGACCCTCGAGCAATGCATAAGGTGTATGCTGCAACAAACTGAGGATACCTGGAAGGACATACTTTGGTTAGCAGAATACGCATATAATAACTCCATTCACACCAGTACGGGACAAAGCCCATTATAAATAGTGTATGGTCGACATCCACGGACATCCGTTTTCGACTCACCCAAATCATTATAAATGCCTGCTGTAACGAACTTACACAAAACCATCACCCAAGTTTTTAAGGAAGCAGCAGAGCATCTTGCCAGCGCCAAAGAGAAACAGAAGCAGTTTGCGGATCGACACCGAAGGGAAGCTCCCAACTACCAAGTCAGAGACAAGGTTTGGTTAGCATCCAAAAACATTCCCCTGAAAGAACCACGGGCGTTCCGTCCCAGATATCTGGGACCGTACACTATCAAGGCCATGATCAACCCTGCGGCCATGAAATTAGAATTACCGGCCCACATGCAGATCCACCCAGTGTTTCGTGTCTCTTCTAAAACCATTGAGACCAGGTACACGGATCGATACTCCACCGGATCCCGAAATAGTTGAAGGAGAACCAGAATACGAAGTTAAAAGGATCCTAGACTCTAAGATGGTCCGGTCCAAGTTATACTACCTTATAGACTGGAAAGGTTATGGACCTCAAGATCGGACCTGGGAACCCAGTGAGCATGCCCACGCTCCAAGATTAATCAGGCAGTTCCACCGCAATAATCCCACTAAACCAGGCCCGGGGGGAACCACCCATGAGAGGGGCTTTGAGGGGGAGTGCTGTCATGGCCACAGGCTCCAGAACACAAAAACCACACCATCTTGTGATGGGGCAATGCGTCACTTGATTCACTTATGTCCCTTTGGGACCCATAAACACAGGGGCCCTGGCTGGACTCAGTCCTGGCGCCTTTGGCGCCAGACTCATATAGAGATGTGAGCAGGAACACTTTATTCCAGTGCAGGAGTGCTTTTACTTTATTTCAGTGCAGGAGTGATTTTATTTTACAAGATTTTTCCAGGAACTGAACGCCTTTATTCCAGAGAACATCCTCATGTGCTGACTCATCGGGTGTGGCAGGGTGTGGCAGGCAGGCTGAACCTGGTGGGCGTGGCTTCAAAAGCTCAGCTATATAAGCTGCTCCATCATTAAGGTCGGTGCTTCGCATTACTGTGCACTTGTGTGCAACGTGACGCTCACCGCCGCTTGGACCAGTTTACTTACCTTTGAAACCAGGCGTTTTCCTGCATACTCACCTCCAGGAAACCGGTGCTTCATCGCTTCATCTGCAGACTTATTGCCTGACATCCAGTGATCTTGATCCTGACGCCGCAGCACCGCACTCCGCATCCACGAATTCGGACCCTGTGAAGAAGAAGAAAGACAAGGTTAGAACATCCGTCCTAGGGCCGCGCCACATTTGAACCCCGTGCGCCCCATAGTTAACAGTTTACCAGCTACTGTACCACTGCAGCTTTGTTCCTCATTCCCTCTGGCTGCAGCCTCGAGCTCTGCAGCTTCTGCCGGGCCGGCAACATCACCTGCAAGAGAAGAAAGCAAAAGAGCAAACATCAGAAGTGGAACAGACAGCAATACAAGACAACAAACTACAATACAACAAAAACAGACGAGGAAAGACAAAGGCAAACAGGAACACTTATCTGAAGTATAGTGGCTTAGTCGCAGCAGGATTGGACATGCAAGGGACCAGTGAAGGAACTCGGTCAAGATCACACAAGCGCTCCTGCCAGAAGCATTAGGACGTAGTGCTCGCCAAAACTAATCAACAGGTGAACTTTCCAGGGACAGGGCATCCCCTGAGTACCACGGTTTGGGAGAAGGGGTCTGGAAGGGTATCGGGTGCACAATTTGGCATACTCACGCCCCCATTCTCCACGCAGGAGCAGTCCCATGCAGTCATCACCTAGTACCATCAGTCACCACATAAGCGCAGAGGGCGAAGTCGCACTCGAGCGACCTCACCCCCTGGAGGGCTGCAACAATGCCCCAACGCCTCCGCAGAGACCAGGTGAGCGTAACAGCCCTCTGCCTTTGAGGTAAGCCGGGGGCTTAATTTGGGATACTTCAATCTCGCTCGATTTTGCATTCTTGTAATTTACACCATTACAAAGTCTAACACGCTATGCTCCTCCGAGTGGAATTGTGGCAGTATCCTGCGAACTACAGCATTTAAAATGTTTTTGCCAGCAACTTTCGTACTTTGCAATGCATTGAGTGAATGCAATCTTGATCTTCCATGATGGCGCTGTGTGCTCCCTGAAGCAAGCAGCCATCTTGATACAGTTGTCGCTCATTGGTGCCTACAGCCTCATCCTTCCCACCAGCTGACGGGTAGGTGGAAACCGGCACCTTCGTCAAGGCACCGCATTTAAGGCCCCTGTCCTGAGCCTGCCTGCATTCATTCTTCTTCCTCATCGGAGCACGTCGCCTGAGATCGAGCAGGAGCCAGTGTACAGACCACCTGGACCTATTGGTACATTTGAGGAGGATATTTCCACAATACATTCTGACAAAACCAAAGATTCCTCACAAATATTACTGTTGGGAGATTTCAACCTTGGCTTTAACAATCCTAATGATCAACACGCTCTTGCAGTGTCTAATGCACTCACTGAATTTGGACTTATCCAAAGAGGGACCCAACCTACTCATGTCAAAGGCAGAACACTAGATTGGGTGGGTGAGTTGAACTGCAAAACCTCAATCACATCTATAACCCCCCCAACCATGGACAGATCACCTCCTGATAGCATTCTCCTTAGCAGCTAATTGCATAGTGACCAAAGCTAAACTTAATGCACCGCCATTCCTGACGAGGAATAAAAGAAATATCTCGGCGGATAAGATTCTACCCCACATTATCCATGTCCTCAACTCTTTGTCAGTCGCCCTTGATCCAGATACTTTAGTAGATGCCTACAATACCATTATGGCTAAAGCTCTAGATCTAAGAGTAAACCTAGAGCTCACTTGAACTTCCGGTTTACGCCACAACTAAAAGCCCTTAGAGCAGAAAAAAGAAAATTGGAAGTCGCCTGGTGACACACTCCTTCTGAGGAAAACAAAACAAACTTGAATAATATCTCTGCCACATACAAAAAAGAAATAAGTTGCACCAAAAAAGAAACCTGTAATGAGAGAATTAATAAAGCAAGCTAAAGCACCAAGGAATTTTTTGTGATTTTAAGAGAATTAGAAGCCCCTATCCCTCCTACAGACAACTGTGTGAAGGATAAACTCTGGTGCTCTAATATCCAGAATGCCTTAACAAATAAAATTGCCTTATTACAAAATAGGATTGCCGACAAAAAATCAAATTTGCCTAACTCAGACTTGCATGTTAGTACGTCAAATCACCTTACAAAAATGCTGCAACAGTTCAGTTTCTCCCAAGTATCTAGCCTTCAGGTAGAAAAAAATAATTTCCTCCCTCAAACCTTCTAGATGCCAGGGAGACAGTTGCCCGGCCCAGATAATCAAAGATGCAGCCAGGGATCTGGCGCCATTCATCTCTAAATTAATTAATGCATCATTTTCATTAGGCACTGTTCCTAGTTCCTGTTCCTAGTAACCTTAAAGAGTCATGGGTCCTACCCATGCTAAAAAACAAACTCTAGACCCTACCATTCCTACTAACTATAGGCCAATCACAACGGTACCGTTCCTTCTTAAAATACTAGATAAAGTAGCATATATGCAGATACAGAAATATCTATAAACCAATCAGCTCCTAGGTGTCCGACAGTCGGGTTTCAGGCCACAACATGGCACCAAAACCGCACTAATTGAGCTAAAGACTCAATTTAAGGATAAAGGGAAAAATGCCTTGCTACTCCTCTTGACTTGTCCGCTGCCTTTGACCTGGTGGACCATACAGTTGTATGTAAACACCTGGCCTCAGCGGCTCACTTTTCCATTGATGCTATAGCATGGATCCAGTCCTTTTTGAATAATAGGACCATGAGAGTCTTCTCCCCTTCAGCCGCGGCAGACCCCACCCCCATAACCTGTGGTGTACCGCAAGGTTCTTGCATCTCTCCAACAATGTACAATATATTCACAAAGCCTCCGTTTGACAAATTGGACAATCTGGGTGTCACCTACACTAATTATGCAGATGACACCCAGATCCTCTTCCCTCTCTCGGGAGACTATGACAAGGACATGGCCCTTGTGAATGAAATCTACCTAATCCATTCAGGCATAGATGGCAGCCCATGGCCTTTGCCTGAATGCTGATAAAACGGAGCTCCTGATACTGGGCACTGTCGCCAAACTGAATAAACTTAGTAGCAAATATGCCTCTTTCAATATTGATGGGAACACCATCAAAGTTGTAAAGGAGGTAAAAACACTAGGTTTTTACCTGGATTCTGCTCTCACCCTAAGTAAACAAGTTAATACTATGGCGTCGGCAACCGCCTACACCTGCAAGTTAATCAGGGCCTGTAGACCTTTCCTATCTAAAGAAAGCTGCATCATCCTAGCAAACACCCTTACCCTCTTGAAATTGGATTACTGCAATGCCTTGTATCTAGGTGCGAGCAAGTACACTGTTAATAACATCCAAATCTTACAGAACAACGCGCTCAGAACTGCATTAAGCATTCCAAACAGAGAGCACATCTCAGAATTAAGGAGACAAAACAAATGGCTATCCATTAACGACAAAATCCTGCTTAAAACGGCCACCCTTAAATACAAATGCCTCAACACCACCCTAATTGGCAGAGAGAATAGTCAAAAAGTCTACATCCCGCCCCACCAGAACAGTTAACTCCTTCTGTCTGGTGGTCCCTAGATTCAAACTAAAGAAAGCTGGAGCAAGTAGTTTCCTGGTTATGGCAGCACAGACTTGGAACGCACTCCCATACCCACTGAGAGTGGAACAATCCTTCCACAATTTCAGGCATAATACTATAAACTGGCATAGAACAAACCACAAGTGAATCTTGGTGTTCACCTGCTAACATATGCCCATGGCTCTGCAACCTTCTAAGCCTTCACATGGTGCTCCTCACCACTATACTTGTACACACTCCTGTATTATGTAATATAGCTCTTTCTCCTACTTTTCTTATTCTATATTGTTCTGGATCATGTAATGTAATGTAATGCAATGTTTTCCTCTATTTGTCTTTTAAACCTATATACTTCCTAACTGTAACTTGTGTATATCCTAATTTGTACATTTGTGTATATTCTAATTTGTAAATTTCCGTAAACCTTAAGCTTAAAGTATACGTGTAACCTGTTGCGCCCAGATAACCCCAGGTTTGGTGCGCCTTACAAATAAAATAAAACAAACAAACATACTTACAAAGTTAGGTTGAATTCAGCATTGGCACTTTAAGTAATTTGAATTCAGTTTAATTGACACGTTTTATTTTTGATATGGTGAATTGTGTACATTTACAGGGTAATTCATAGAATTTTGCACAAAAGTGGCGCACGCGGCTGGCGCACAGTGTCCCCGTGCGATACACTGCGCCAGCCGCGTGCGATAAAATCCATTTCATCGCACAGCGTATTCATGGATTTTAGCCTCCAAAACCAGCCGTGGCGCAGAGTGGCGCAGCGACCCTGCAGCAGCGCCAGTTACGCCCCCAAGAACGCCCTCGCGCAAGGAAAAGCCATCAAAATCCCCAATTCATCGCAAATGTCTGCGCTAACCCTGGACCACTTCACAGGGCTGCCAAACAGCAAACGCCAAGCGGGGAACGTGTATTTCAGGGGTTCGCGGGAAGTTTCACATGCGATTGTCCTGGGTACGTGTATTTCAGGGGTGCGCATGAAGTTTCACACGCGATTCCATCAGGGCACGTGTATGTCAGGGGTGCGCGGGAAGTTTCACACGCAAATTCAGCAGGGTACGTGTATTTCAGGGGTGCGCGGGAAGTTCCACACGCGATTGTCCTGGGTACGTGTATTCCAGGGGTGCGCAGGAAGTTTCACATGCAAATTCAGCAGGGTACGTGTATTTCAGGGGTGCGCGGGAAGTTCCACACGTGATTGTCCTGGGTACATGTGTTCCAGGGGTGCGCGTGAAGTTTCACACGTGAATTCAGCAGGGTACGTATATTTCAGGGGTGCGCGGGAAGTTCCACACGTGATTGTCCTGGGTACATGTGTTCCAGGGGTGCGCGTGAAGTTTCACACGTGAATTCAGCAGGGTACGTGTATTTCAGCGGTGCGCGTGAAGTTTCACACGCAAATTCAGCAGTGCACGTGTATTTCAGGGGTGCGCGGTAAGTTTCACACGCGAATTCCGCAGGGTACGTGTATTTCAGGGGTGCGCGGGAAGTTCCACACGCGATTGTCCTGGGTACGTGTATTCCAGGGGTGCGCGGGAAGTTTCACACGCAAATTCAGCAGGGTACGTGTATTTCAGGGGTGCACAGGAAGTTCCACACGCGATTGTCCTGGGTACGTGTATTCCAGGGGTGCGCGGGAAGTTTCACACGCGAATTCAGCAGGGTACATGTATTTCAGGGGTGGGCGGGAAGTTCCACACGCGATTGTCCTGGGTACGTTTGTTCCAGGGGTGCGCGTGAAGTTTCACACGCAAATTCAGCAGGGTACGTGTATTTCAGGGGTGCGCAGTAAGTCTCACACGCGATTTCAGCAGGGTACGTGTATTTCAGGGGTTCCGGGGAGTACTACACATGAATTGGCCGTGTGGGTCCTCCCAGGTGTTCCCTCTACACCCTCCACAGCCCCTGCAGGCAGCCCACACCACAGGGGACTACCCTGCACCCCTGCTCATGTTCCGCAGGCAGCCCATCCACCATGGGCATGCCCCCCAGCCAACCCACATGTCACCTTGCACTACTGATCAACAACGCATGTATCCCAGCACCCCCACCCCCCAGCACTGTGGGGAACCTGCCAGCAGGCCCCCACTCATGTCCAACTCATGTCCCCCTGCGCCCCCACCCCCCAGCATTCAGGGGCACCCTCCACCAGGCCCCCACACATGTCTCCCTGCACCCCCACCCCCCAGCAGTGCAGGGCACCCTCCACCAGGCCCCCACTCATGTCTTCCAGCACCCCCACACCCCAGCACTGTGGGGCACCTGCCAGCAGGCCCCCACTCATGTCCAACTCATGTCCCCCTGCACCCCCACCCCCCAGCAGTGCAGGGCACCCTCCACCAGGCCCCCACTCATGTCTCCCAGCACCCCCACCCCCTAGCAGTGCAGGGCACCCTCCACCAGGCCCCCACACATGTCTCCCAGCACCCCCACCCCCCAGCATCCAGGGGCACCCTCCACCAGGCCCCCACACATGTCTCCCAGCACCCCTACCCCCCAGCATCCAGGGGCACCCTCCACCAGGCCCCCACACATGTCTCCCAGCACCCCCACCCCCCAGCAGTGCAGGGAACCCTCCACCATGCCCCCACACATGTCTCCAAGCACCCCCACCCCCCAGCATCCAGGGGCACCCTCCACCAGGCCCCCACACATGTCTCCCAGCACCCCCAGCCCCCAGCAGTGCAGGGCACCCTCCACCAGGCCCCCACACATGTCTCCCAGCACCCCCACCCCCCAGCATCCAGGGGCAGCCTCCACCAGGCCCCCACTCATGTCCAACTCATGTCCCCCTGCACCCCCACACCCCAGCAGTCAGGGGCACCCTCCACCAGGCCCCCACTCATGTCTCCCAGCACCCCCACCCCCAGCATCCAGGGGCACCCTCCACCAGGCCCCCACACATGTCTCCCAGCACCCCTACCCCCCAGCAGTACAGGGCACCCTCCACCAGGCCCCCACTCATGTCTCCCAGCACCCCCACCCCCCAGCACTGTGGGGCACCTGCCAGCAGGCCCCCACTCATGTCCAACTCATGTCCCCCTGCACCCCCACCCCCCAGCAGTGCAGGGCACCCTCCACCAGGCCCCCACTCATGTCTCCCAGCACCCCCAGCCCCCAGCAGTGCAGGGCACCCTCCACCAGGCCCCCACACATGTCTCCCAGCACCCCCACCCCCCAGCATCCAGGGGCACCCTCCACCAGGCCCCCACACATGTCTCCCAGCACCCCCACCCCCCAGCAGTGCAGGGAACCCTCCACCAGGCCCCCACACATGTCTCCCAGCAGCCCCACCCCCAGCAGTGTAGGGCACCCTCCACCAGGGCCCCACACATGTCTCCCAGCACCCCCACCCCCCAGCATCCAGGGGCACCCTCCACCAGGCCCCCACACATGTCTCCCAGCATCCCCACCCCCCAGCAGTGCAGGGCACCCTCCACCAGGCCCCCACTCATGTCTCCCAGCACCCCCACCCCCCAGCAGTGCAGGGCACCCTCCACCAGGCCCCCACACATGTCTCCCAGCACCCCCACCCCCCAGCATCCAGGGGCACCCTCCACCAGGCCCCCACACATGTCTCCCAGCACCCCCACCCCCCAGCAGTGTAGGGCACCCTCCACTATGCCCCCACACATGTCTCCCAGCACCCCCACCCCCCAGCATCCAGGGGCACGCTCTACCAGGCCCCCACACATGTCTCCCAGCACCCCCATCCCCCAGCACTGTGGGGCACCTGCCAGCAGGCCCCCACTCATGTCCCCCTGCACCCCCCCAGCATCCAGGGGCACCCTCCACCAGGCCCCCACTCATGTCTCCCAGCACCCCCACCCCCCAGCATCCAGGGGCACCCTCCACCAGGCCCCCACTCATGTCTCCCAGCACCCCCACCTCCCAGCACTGTGGGGCACCTGCCAGCAGGCCCCCACTCATGTCCAACTCATGTCCCCCTGCAACCCCACCCGCCAGCAGTGCAGGGCACCCTCCACCAGGCCCCCACACATGTCCAACTCATGTCCCCCTGCACCCCCACCCCCCAGCACTGTGGGGCACCTGCCAGCAGGCCCCCACTCATGTCCCACTCATGTCCCCCTGCACCCCCACCCCATAGCATTGCGGGGCACCTGCCAGCAGGCCCCCACTCATGTCCCACTCATGTCCCCCTGCGCCCCCACCCCCCAGCATTGCGTGGCACCTGCCAGCAGGCCCCGACTCATGTCCCCCAGCCAACACGTCATCACAATCTAGATCCCTGGCCCTTATGGGCTGCCTCCACATGCCAAACACCCACCCAAGTATTGCATCCACCCACTTAGAAATGCCAATTACATGATACAACCCCAATGCCAAGTATGTAAATGAACACATGTCCCTCACATACACACAATGGGTGTCAGTGAATGTCAAAACCCATATCATGATATGCATGAAACCAATGAGATGATACTACACATTGAAGTTTGATGATGAAAATGCATTAAAAGCAACATAAATGGAATCAAAAATAAACAAATGACAATGGGAATTAAAAACCAAAAGCAGCCTGTCCGTAAAATAATGTAAAACCACAAATCATAATCCAAAGGAAAGGTGTCCAAAGTCACAGTTCAAAAAAGTAAATCCAATGGAAAATCAAAACCGAAAACCATTGCTCCATGGGTAAACTCCAAATAAAAAAATAAAATCCAACAGTCAACTATATACAGATAAACAATCCAGGGTCCATGATCCCAACGGAAGAAATGAAACCTATCTAATAATACTACCTAACAAAAAAAATATATACAAAAATGTGGTCCATTGTCCAAAAGGTACAAAAAAAATAAAACAGCAAAGGAAACCTAACACTAACTACATAACTGTTTACAAGGGCAGCGGGCTAGTCCGACGGCTCACTGGTTGTTGTCATGGGCCAGGGCATCATCGAACTCCTGTTCAATGGCTTGGAGGCGGGCATGTTCCCTGGCCCTGAGGTCTCGCAGGGATAATGCAGTGTCCAGCTCCAACTCCCTGCGAATACCCTCGAGGCACTCAGCCCGCCTCAGCGCCCTCCGCATGGAGTTCTCCGCCCTGACCATTGTGAGCCGTTGCTCCTCTGCCCGCTGCCGCTCCGCACCTAGCTGCTGGCCCAACCGCTCCCACACGGAATACACTCCCATTCCAGGGTTTTCCTGCCCTCCGGCCGATGCCTGCCCCCCTGATGTTGATGGCCCCGAGCCATGATGCCTCCCACGTCGAGCCTGCCGCTTCCTCCGACGCAACTGCCTGTGCCAGCACGACGGCATCCAGGCTGATGGAATCCACCGACGCCGGTGTGCACGTGCCCTGCCCGATGATGCCGTCACATCCTCCATCTGCTGGGGTCCAGTTTCTGGTGTGTCCACCCCTGCTGGACCTCCGACTCCCGACTGTGGCAGGGATGTGATCCCCACCGAGTTGGCTGCGTTGGTCGGGGCAGGTCCACAGGGGGCCCTGGTGGCATCTGGGCCGGAAGACGGCATGGAGAACGACTGGCGCATAGCCTCCACAGAGGAGGAAAGGGTTGCCAGAGTGCCCGACACATGTACGAAACCCCTGACCATGGCCGCTCCCAACTGGGTCACGTTGGCACGGTGCTCTTCGTGATGACGTGCGTGCTCCCCCCGGGAAACACGCACCTCATCACGAATGACACCCGTGCGCAAAGCGACACCAATCAGGACCTTCTCCATACGGACAGGGGTCCCCTCGTCCGCAGGTGGAGGGGAGTCAGATGACATGGACATCCCCCCTACCTGCGGACGGGCCTGGGATGGGGCATCCCTGCTGGTGCATGGTGGTGCAGTCACAGTGTCAGGGACAGTGACATGTACAGGCACCTCCACGGCGACCTGTGCTGCCTCCTGCCCCTGCCCCTGGACTGCACCACTTGCACCAGCAGGGATGCCCCCACCAGGCCCCATGTGCGGCTCAGTAGCGGCCTCCTCCTCCTCTGTGGAAACCACCAACCTGGATGGCTCCGGCCCGTCTTTCGCCGTTGCAAGCCCCTGTGGGGGCTCACCCACCCCTTGCGCTGCAGCCATGGGGGCATCCCCGCCGCTTTGCTCCACAGCGCCGTCTCTGCCCTCTTCTTCAGTTTGCGCTGTGTAGAGGGAGATATAGAACACAAGCATCAGGGTACTGTACAATGGTCCCCTAGACAGGAAGCAATAGCAGATGAGTGGCACTGTCAAAGATCACTTCCATCATGTCCCTCCACAACACATGGGTCAGTGCAGGCAAAACACATGCAGTAACAGGCATGGCACATGCTATGGACATTAGCAAACATGTCCAAGGGACTCTTGAAACATACAATGTTGTTTTTGAACTCACATGCATCATGGGTCATGCCTATCACATGCACACACTTCACCGTACTTTCATCCATCTGGACTCGTACACCCCAGACACAGTGGATGCAAGAATAACTAGGCTGCATCAGTGATTCTGAACATTGTCACAGACATGTGTCATGCATCCATGGCATTCACAAGTCACAGACACGCAGGTCAGACACACAGACATGGACACCATACATGTACATGGCATCAGCACCCATCCCTCAGCCCCACCCATGTCCAGGAACAGAGACTGGCATGCGCTCATGTGTCCATTCCGCATAGGGCTCCCCATGTTGCATTTAAACACATACACCAACCGTGTGCTTCACACATTACTGGTCTCGCATGCATGACCATGATGTCCCTGCACACACACACGTGTACATGGCCTATGTCACACATACAGGCAAGTATCAGACAACCAGCACACTGCAACATGCCCTGTCTCACACAGCAATGCTTGGCCACTTACCGCTCGACTCCAGACGGGTCTGCCTCTCAAGGATCTGGGCATGGAGCGCTGGGCGTACGCGTTCCAGGACCCTCAGCTGGATGGTACTCATGCTTCCCCGGCCCCCCTCCACAAGGCGCCGGGCCTTCATGAGGGTCCTGGACCTCAAGTCCTCCCAGCGCTTCTTGACTTGCTTGATTTTGCGGGTTGCCACCCCTTCCGCGTTGATGGCAACCACAAAGTCGTCCCAGATCCTGTCCCGTCCTTCCTTGTCGGCGCGTGATGATCTGAAGAGGGCATCATAATGCCCCAGGACAAGCTCCACCAGGACACCAACTTCCTTCTGACTGAAGATGGTGGCCCTCTGCCCCTCTGGCTGGGGGTCGCCAGTGGTCTCGGATGGTGTTTGCCCCGACATGGCGACCCCCGAGGCAGGCGTGGGTGGGCAACTGGGTCCTGGGGCTGGGCTGTGGAGCGATACTATCCCAGTATGGAGTCTTCTGTTCCAGCAGGGGTGGACACAGCAACTGGACCCCTGCAGATGGCTGATGTGCAGGCACCAAATGGCAGGGCACGGTGGCAGCAGGCAGGCAGGCAGGCAGCAACAGATGGCTCGTGGGAGGCTGCTCGGGGATCTGGGGGGCAGTAATTCGGCCTTTTGGGCAGGAGCGTGGTCTTCCGTGTGCTTACGCGTGGCCAGCTTGATACGGAGTGATTTGGCACGTGAAAATTCTGCACGTCAGCATGTAATTCGAGGAAAGGCCCTTAGCGCCTAAGCGTGTCAGCACGCATACGCGATTCCATTGGACCAAAGGCCCTTAGCGCGTAAGCGCGTATGTGACGTATAGCGCACGGGGGTTGCCCTGGCAGGGCTTGAAGATCCCACGTGGATTTCCATTGCTCTGTACGTGCTTTTCGTGGGGTGTGGTGCGTGTGTTCTGCAGGCGTTGGGGTTCATATGCTATTACTTCACAGCGGGTGGGTATTGGCTACACGTTCTTCTACACGCAAGGCAGGCGGTGAGTGGTACCCTGCTCCCCCAGGCCCGATCGCGTGTTAAACTACCCGCGAGCCCCTGAAATACACGTACCCCGCTCCCCCAGGCCCGATCGGGTGTTAAACTTCCTGCGAGCCCCTGAAATACACGTACCCCGCTCCCCCAGCCCTGATCGCGTGTTAAACTTCCCGCGAGCCCCTGAAATACACGTACCCCGATCCCCCAGGCCCGATCGCGTGTTAAACTTCCCGCGCACCCACGAAATACACACACACGCTATTATTCACACAGTGGGTGTCCGTGTTTGTCGCGTACCCCTTTGCACGTCATTTAGGGGTGCATGGGAAGTTTCACATGCAAATTCAGCAGGGTACGTGTATTTCAGGGGTTCTGGGGAGTACACGTGAATTGGCCATGTGGGTCCTCCCAGGTGTTCCCTCTACACCCTCCACGGCCCCTGCAGGCAGCCCACACTACAGGGGACTACCCTGCACCCCTGCTCATGTCCCGCAGGCAGCCCATCCACCATGGGCATGCCCCCCAGCTAAGCCATATGTCACCTTGCACTACTGATCAACAACGCATGTCTCCCAGCACCCCCACCCCCCAGCACTGTGGCGCACCCTCCACCAGGCCCCCACTCATGTCCCCCTGCACCCCCACCCCCGAGCATTGCGGGGCACCCTCCACCAGGCCCCCACTCATGTCCCCCTGAACCCCCACCCCCCAGCATCCAGGGGCACCCTCCACCAGGACCCCACACATGTCCCCCTGCGCCACCACCCCCCAGCAGTGCAGGACAGCTGCCAGCAGGCCCCCATACATGTCTCCCAACACCTCGTGATGATCCATAATCATGGCCCCCATGCCCCCTCAATACACTGCCCACGCCACCCCAGTCCGAACACACCACCAGGTATGACATCCACCCCACAAAGAAATCACCAGCACATGATGCATCCCAAATGGCTAGTCTGCACATCAACATATATCCGTCAAACCCACACAATGACAGCATGTGAATGAAAAAACACACATTGCGACATGCATGAAACCAAAGAGAGAATACCACACATTGAAGTACCAAATGATAATGTATTAAACAGAAAAGCAAGGCAATGAAATGGAACAGAAGAAAATGGAAATAAAAAATTAAATCCAGCATGTCCAATAAATGAAAAAGACGCATGAAATCCAAATGAAAAGCAATCCAAAAGCAAGTCTCCAAAGTGTCAGTCTGAGAAAATAAATCCAAGGTGCAAAAATAATAAAAAACCATTGATCAATGGGAAAAAAAAATCAACAATCCAAATCCATTGTCAAACTATGTACAAAGTGAACATCCAGGGTCCATGTGCCCAATCCTTTAAATGAAACGTATAAAATAAAATCCTACCTAATGAAGAAATATATACAAGAAGTTGGGACATTGTCCAAGCGCCCCAAAACAAAACAAAACCGAAAGGAAAATTAACACTGAAGAAATATTTACAAGGGCAGCGGGCTAGTCCGACGGCTCACTTCTGGATGTTCCGGGCCAGGGCATCATCGAACTCCTGCTCAATGTCCCGGAGGCGGTCCTCTTCCATGGCCCCGAGGGTCCGCAGGGATGACGACATGTTCTCCTCCAACTCCCTGCGGATTGCCTCGAGGCACTCGGCCCGCCTCAGGGCCTGTAACGCTCACCTGATTCCAGTAGAGGCGCCGGTGTTGACTGGGCGTATACTTTATCTTCAAAGGTGATGTGTAACACACGGCTGGCTCTTTGGGCTGGACCTCTGTGCACTGTATGTCTGACTCGAAGGGTAAGATGTCTGCAGATAGAAAATATGGGATTAATGAACTGGGTTATTGAATGTCTCTCTCTTCTTCCCTTTCTCTTCTCCTGTAGAACCCCAAAGGTTAACGCTCTCACCTTAGGTAAGTGAACGCCGTGCTCTCCATCTGCCTCGGGGCAGGGTGCTGTAACCAGTTTCTTCACTGGATAAGGGGAGCAGGCCTCTTGACTTCAGAGGACTGCTGTCCGTCGTTTACTGCACGAACGGTAAGTTTCGAGTAATTCTAATGTCTTTAAAAGTCTTTAGTAATGATGTCTCTTGTTTTGCAGGGTTCCGGCGATGGTGGATGACGGGCTGAAGTGAGTTGAAGATGGAGCCCGTGTGATGAATAGAAGCGCCTGGAAGCACGTAAGTAAGCGCTTGTTGCCTGCTTCACGATGCGCTCTAACTGTCTTTTTATTTTGCAGGTACAAGTTCGGAGCGGCTGCAGGGTGCCGGAATACCCACTGGGTTAGATGTGGAAAGGAGTAATGGCACGTGAGTATTAAAGTTCCCCAATGTCTTTAAACGCACCTTGTTTTGTCTTTCAGATGCGGGATGCAGCGCCGAAGGCCTCCGGAGCGTGCGAAGAGTTGGTAAGCTTTTGTCTTTCAGATGCTGGAATGCAGTGCGAAGACCTCCGGAGCGCACGAAGAGTAGGTAAGCCTTTGTCTTTCAGATGCCGGAATGCAGCGCGAGGCGTTGGTGACAGCCGATGGACCAGGTAAGTGAAGCGCTGTCACTGAAGACCGTAATGCTAACCTGTTCTTTCTTGTCTTTATAGGTGTTGCTGAAGACTGGATTCAGGATGGTAAGCCTTTTTCCTTAGGCCCAGGATCAGATGCAGAAGACACGATGAGCGTTCTGCTGCAGAGGATGCAGAATAACGCAAAGCAAGATTCATCCATCGGGTGTGGTTTAAATAGCCTCCTGTAGTGCTTAGGTGTCTCCTTCCATAGCCACGCCTAGGTAAGAAAAGAGTTCCTGCTTTCCAGAAGAGTTCCAGTGTTCTGAACCTAGGGAGTGGCTCCTGCCCCACCCAACAGGAAAAGTAGTTCCAAACAGAAGAGGATCAGAGGCTCAACTGGCAGGCAAGTAAGCAGCATGGTCTGCTGCAGGTAAGTCCACCCAAGCATTATGAGCCCGGCGCTTCCAGCGCTGGGACTGGGCATATTTATGAGCCTGGTGCCACTGGCGCCAGGACTGGGTCCAAAAGGTCCCAATTGGGACTGGTTGGCACTCGGAACCTGGGTTATGGATCTGCTTCCAAGGGAGTTGGGAAAACCCTGACCTTTTGGAAGCAGAGATCATGACAGTACCCCCCCTCAAGGCCCCTCCCAAACCGGGCTTCTCCGGGGGTTTTGGCTTGTCAGGAAATGTTCGGTGAAATCTTTTGATTAGGCGAGGAGCGTGGACATATTCAGCAGGTTCCCAGGATCTCTCTTGGGGGCCGTAGCCTTTCCAGTCAATTAGGTAAAATAGTTTAGATTTGGAGATCTTGGAGTCCAGAATGCTTTTCACTTCAAACTCGAGTTCTCCATCAACTAGGATGGGTTTTGGAGATTTAGTTAGTCGGGTTTGAGGTTGCACGGGTTTTAATAGAGAGACGTGGAAGACCGGATGTATCTTCATGTGCGGGGGCAAGTCCAACTTGACCGCTACTGGGTTTACTATGGTAGTGATGGAATAGGGACCAAGGTATCTTGGGTTGAATGTGCGTGGCCCTTTTAGAGGTAGATATTTGGTGGATAACCAGACTTGATCCCCTACTTGATATTGAGGGGCTTCCTTCCGATGTTGATCTGCTCCTTTCTTGTATTGTTCTTTAGCCCTTTGAAGGTGAGAAACAGCTTCCTTAAAGGCTTGGGTGATTGTAGAATGCAGGTAGTCTACTGCTGGTGTTTCAAGATCTTGGAGGGGATCCAACTCTGAGGTTCGAGGGTGACTGCCGTATAAAAGAAAAAACTGGGTTTTTCCAGTTCCCGAATGGACAGAGTTATTGTAGGCATATTCGGCTATCCAAAGGATGTCTTTCCAAGTTTTTTCAGTTTGTTGCAGCATGCAGCGTAAATACTGTTCCAGAGTTTGATTGGTCCTCTCGGTTTGTCCGTCGGTCTGAGGGTGGTGACTGGTCGATAGTCTCACATCAATTTGAGCCGACCGACAGCAACTTCGCCAAAAATGAGAAATAAATTGACTACCTCGATCCGAAATTAGAACCGAAGGAAAACCGTGCAGTCGGACGATGTTTTCGAGAAATTCTCGGGCCAGAGTTGCTGCTGTTGGCAAGCCTTTGAGCGGAATGAAATGCGCCATCTTGGAGAATAAGTCCACGATTACCAGAATCGTATTGTATCCGGAGCATGGAGGTAGATCGGTGATGAAGTCCATAGAAAGCGTATGCCAAGGGTGAGGTGGGATGTCAATAGGGCGTAAGAGGCCTGCTGGTCTTTCCTTTTGACTCTTGTTTTGGGCGCATACTCCACAGGACATTATAAAGTCTCTGATATCTTTTTTCCAAGACGGCCACCAGAAGTAGCGCTTGATCTTTTCTGAGGTCTTGGCCATACTGGGATGTCCTTCCATTAAAGAATCGTGATAACAAGAGATTACTTTTTTCTGTAAATCTGTGCTGGGCAGGTATAATCGTTCTTGGAAATACAATAAGTTGTCCTTTACTGCAAAGTCCTTTCCCTGCAGATGCCAATTCTGTATGTCTGCTGGAGTTACAAGTTGCCTGGCTTCATCCTTAACTTCCTCTATGGATTGTGTGGCGATTACACCCAGAATTCTTTGTTCGGGAATGATTGGTACAGGTTTAGGGTTGATCAAGTGTTCTTCCACTCCCATCCGAGAAAGGGCATCAGCTTTACCGTTTTTTGTACCAGGTCGATAGGTAATTATGAAGTCAAACTCGGCAAAGAATAATGCCCAACGGAGTTGTCTAGAGGATTGGGCTTTTGCGGTTTTCAAATATTGCAGGTTTCGGTGATCCGTAATCACAGTAGCGGTGTGTCGGGCCCCCAGCAGATAATGCCGCCAAGCCTTAAAGGCAGACTTGATAGCCAGAAGTTCCTTGTCAGTAATCGTGTAATTGATTTCAGGAGGCGAGAATTTGCGGGACCAAAATGCCACGGGATGCAACTGATTGGTTACCGGGTCCTTTTGTGATAGAACTGCCCCCATGGCAAGGCTTGAAGCATCAGTTTCCACGATGTAGGGGAGTTCGGGGCGAGGGTGTTTTAAGATTGGTGCAGAGATAAATTTAGTCTTCAAATCCTGGAAAGCTTGTTCCGCCTCGGTAGACCATTCAAAACGTTTGTTTTTCTTTAACAAGGCAGTGATGGGCTGGACTATTCGAGAAAATTCGGGGATAAACCTGCGGTAAAAGTTAGCGAAGCCTAACATGCTTTGCACACCTTTTACGGAGGATGGTGATGGCCATTTGAGAACTGCATCGACCTTCTTTGAATCCATACGCACTCCGCTAGGTGATAATATGAATCCCAAGAATTCAACTTCAGTCACGTTGAAAACACATTTTTCCAACTTAGCGAAAAGTTTGTGTTGACGCAATCTTTCGAGGACCATTTTCACATGTTTCCGATGTTCAGATTCCGATGAAGAATAAACGAGGATGTCGTCAATGTAAACAACAACACACACGTCTATGAGCTCTCTGAGGACATCATTCATAAAATATTGAAAGGCGGCCGGGGCATTGCAAAGTCCGAAGGGCATGACCTGATATTCAAATAGCCCATATTTGGTGCGGAAGGCCGTCTTCCATTCATCGCCCTCTTTTACTCGTACCAAGTGGTAGGCTCCTCTAAGATCCAGCTTTGTGTATATGCATGCTTTTCTGACCTGGTCCAGGAGTTCAGGGATCAAAGGTAACGTATATCTATTCTTGACGGTGATCTGGTTCAGGGAGCGATAATCTATACAAGTTCTAAGGTCTCCTTCCTTTTTTGGAACGAAGAACAAAGCTGAAGAAGCAGGGGACTTGGAAGGACGAATAAACCCATTTGCCAGGTATTGATCCAGGTATTGTCGAAGGTGAAGATTCTCAGGCTCGGTGAGGGCATAAATTCTACTACAAGGAGGAGTAGATCCAGGTATCAGGTCTATCTGGCAGTCATAAGACCTATGAGGAGGTAGAGAGTTAGCCTGATCCTTCCGGAAAACATCTTGGTATTCTAGGTATTCGGGAGGTAACTGGGGAGTTTCTGAAGAAATTGCTGCCAGTGCAACACCAGGTGGAGGGTGACAAGTAGAGACACATTCTGGAAACTGGACCGTTCTTGCTCGCCAATCGATCAGAGGATTGTGTTTCTCTAACCAAGGTATTCCTAGAATAATCTGAAACTGAGGAGCCTTGATCACATCGAACACGATCTTCTCATGGTGTCCATCTTGACTTACTAGCGTCACTTCTTGAGTGGTATGCGTTACTGGTCCGGAGGCTATCTCCGTTCCATCCACCGTAGTAATGACGTCCTTTACAGCCTTGGGACAAAGAGTTAGATTCATCCTCAAAACCATTTCATGATCCACATAATTGCCGATGGCACCGCTGTCGACGTAAGCTTCAATTGCATGTAATCGATCCGGATTATCAGGGCTAATGAGGACCATAGGTATCACGAAATGCGAGGTCACGGAACTGGTTTTCACTCTCGGCAAGAGGACCTCTATTCTTGTCGGGCGAGGTCGTTTCCCTGCTCAGAGTTTGTAACTTTGGTAACTGCAGCTCCTACTGCCTTCTTGGCAGGTTTCACCGGACAGTCTCGAAGAAAGTGCCCTGAGTTTCCGCAATAGAGGCATAATTGCAACAGTTTTCTCCTTTCCCGCTCCTTTTGTGTTAGAGGACCTTTCAGGCCCCCTATTTGCATGGGTTCCCCGGAGTCTACTCCTTTGGAAGGAGTTGGCGGTTTGGAAAATACTCGAGCATCAAACTTGGAACGATCGGCCTTCCTGTTCTGCAGTCTGTGATCTATTTGAACGACTAAGTTTATACAGTCCGAACAATCTTGTGGGGGATTCACTACTTGGGCTAACACATCTTTGAGCTCTCCACGTAGACCTCTATAAAACAGCGTAATCCTTTTATCCTCAGGCCATTGAGTTTCCACTATCAGTCTGTTGAAAGACGCAAAATAAGCCAAAAGGTCTTGATTACCTTGTCGCAACGAAAGAAGCTCATTGTCCAAGGCCTGCCCCTGTGAATGTCTTGCGAACAGTTTTTCCATACTGAGCTGAAAAGCTTGAAAATCATGGAGGACCGGATCATCTTGATTTACTAGAGGGATCGACCAGTCTGCCGCATTGCCACTAAGGTACGAAAGCACGAAAGCTACTTTAGCTTGATCAGTTGGAAAGGCTGCTGGCCGGCATAAGAAATGCAACCGGCACTGATTGATAAATACTGTAAACCTCTTTGGGTCACCAGAAAATCGTTCGGGCGGAGCCAGAGGTACATTCCTAGGTAGATTGATCTGCACTGGATTCATAGAGGATGTAGAAGGAAGATTTCCCCCAGATGCGGGTAACGGGGTCTGTCCGGCTTGAGACTGTAGCAATTGTCTAGCGAGATCATCGGTTCGCTCCTTGGAAATAATCAGTTCCCTTCTTAGAGCGTTCATTTCCTGACGGGCTGCATGCACTTCTGCCCTTAGTTCCCCAAGTAACTGGGCTAGCTGGTCGGTATCCGAGGTTTACATAGCGCCTGGACGGGAGTTTTGCGGTAGGCTTTGCGTTCTGTAACGCTCACCTGATTCCCGTAGAGGCGCCGGTCTTGACTGGGCGTATACCGTATCTTCAAAGGTGATGTGTAACACACGGCTGGCTCTTTGGGCTGGACCTCTGTGCACTGTATGTCTGACTCGAAGGGTAAGATGTCTGCAGATAGAAAATATGGGATTAATGAACTGGGTTATTAAATGTCTCTCTCTTCTTCCCTTTCTCTTCTCCTGTAGAACCCCAAAGGTTAACGCTCTCACCTTAGGTAAGTGAATGCCGTGCTCTCCATCTGCCTCGGGGCAGGGTGCTGTAACCAGTTTCTTCACTGGATAAGGGGAGCAGGCCTCTTGACTTCAGAGGACTGCTGTCCGTCGTTTACTGCACGAACGGTAAGTTTCGAGTAATTCTAATGTCTTTAAAAGTCTTTAGTAATGATGTCTCTTGTTTTGCAGGGTTCCGGCGATGGTGGATGACGGGCTGAAGTGAGTTGAAGATGGAGCCCGTGTGATGAATAGAAGCGCCTGGAAGCACGTAAGTAAGCGCTTGTTGCCTGCTTCACGATGCGCTCTAACTGTCTTTTTATTTTGCAGGTACAAGTTCGGAGCGGCTGCAGGATGCCGGAATACCCACTGGGTTAGATGTGGAAAGGAGTAATGGCACGTGAGTATTAAAGTTCCCCAATGTCTTTAAACGCACCTTGTTTTGTCTTTCAGATGCGGGATGCAGCACCGAAGGCCTCCGGAGCGTGCGAAGAGTTGGTAAGCTTTTGTCTTTCAGATGCCGGAATGCAGTGCGAAGACCTCCGGAGCGCACGAAGAGTAGGTAAGCCTTTGTCTTTCAGATGCCGGAATGCAGCGCGAGGCGTTGGTGACAGCCGATGGACCAGGTAAGTGAAGCGCTGTCACTGAAGACCGTAATGCTAACCTGTTCTTTCTTGTCTTTATAGGTGTTGCTGAAGACTGGATTCAGGATGGTAAGCCTTTTTCCTTAGGCCCAGATGCAGAAGACACGATGAGCGTTCTGCTGCAGAGGATGCAGAATAACGCAAAGCAAGATTCATCCATCGGGTGTGGTTTAAATAGCCTCCTGTAGTGCTTAGGTGTCTCCTTCCATAGCCACGCCTAGGTAAGAAAAGAGTTCCTGCTTTCCAGAAGAGTTCCAGTGTTCTGAACCTAGGGAGTGGCTCCTGCCCCACCCAACAGGAAAAGTAGTTCCAAACAGAAGAGGATCAGAGGCTCAACTGGCAGGCAAGTAAGCAGCATGGTCTGCTGCAGGTAAGTCCACCCAAGCATTATGAGCCCGGCGCTTCCAGCGCTGGGACTGGGCATATTTATGAGCCTGGTGCCACTGGCGCCAGCACTGGGTCCAAAAGGTCCCAAATGGGACTGGTTGGCACTCGGAACCTGGGTTATGGATCTGCTTCCAAGGGAGTTGGGAAAACCCTGACCTTTTGGAAGCAGAGATCATGACAGGGCCCTCCGCATGGAGTTCTCCGCCCTGACCATCGTGAGCTGTGCCTCTTCCGCCCGCTGCCGCACCGCATCTATGGCATGGCACAACCGCTGCCACACGGAAGACACTTCCCGTCCTGGGTCCTCCTGCCCTCCGGCCGATGCCTGCCCATCCGATGTCAAAGGCCCTGAGCCATCATGGCTCCCACCTCGTTGCTGCTGCTGCTGTGCCTGTGCCCGTGCCCTGGCTCCTGCTGCCTGCACATCCTCCACCGGCCGGGGTGCAGTCGTTGATGTGGTCACCCCTGCTGGACGTCCGACTCCCGACTGTGGCAGAGATGTGTCCTCCACCAGCCTGGCTGCACCGTCAGAGGCAGCTCCACAGGGCACCCAGGTGACAAATGGGTGGAAAGATGGCACGGAGGACGACTGGCGCATAGGGTGTTCAGTTAAGGAGGGGGTCGGAACAAGCTCCAGCAAACGGAGGAATCCGGCCTGGGTGACCTGTCCCAGTAGGCCGACGCGGTCAACGAGCCATTCGAGATGACGTGCAGTCTCCCCATTAAAAGACTGCAGGTCACCTCGCATAGCCCGTTGACTCAACGCCACACCAGTCAGGACAGGCTCAACCCGTACCTGGATAGCCACGTCCGCAGGCAGAGGAAGGCCAGTTGTTGTAAGCTCATCCCCTGCCTGAAAACAGGTCTGGACGTAGGCATCCCTACTGGTGCAAGATGATGCAGTGACAGGATCAGGGACAGGATTGCACACAGGCACCTCCGCGGCGGCCTGTGCTGCCTCCTGTCCCTGGTCCTGCACTGCACCACTAGCACCAGTGGAATCCCCACCTCCAGACCCCGTCTCTGTCGCTTGCACGGCCTCCTCCTCCACCAAATCCCCCACCAACCTGGATGACTCAGTGCCATCTTCCCCCGTTGGGCCCTGTGGGGTCCCAGCTGCCCCTTCTACTGCCGAGGAGTCCAGCTCCGACCTCCGCCTCTTGGACCTCCTCCCGGCAGCTGCGGCCTGGGACGCGGCACCGGACTCCTCACTCCCCGACGAGATGACAACCTGGGAGGGGAGCCGGGCCTTGCGTCTCCGGCTGGCGGTGCAATCCCTGCCGCTGTGCTCCACAGCACCTCTCCGCCCTCTTCATCAGTTGACGCTGCAGACAGGGAGAAATAAAACACAGGCATCAGGGCACTGTACAATGGACACATACACACATGACAGTTGTACATGAGTGGCATTGGCAAACCTCCGACATGGCATCACAATCGCCAACACACATGTCATTTCAACTCGCACCCATGAGCCATACCACAGCCATATTGCAACAGCCAGCACCATCCATACACATACAACAGCATGAGCAGGCAAAGGTGGGCCAGACATCACATGCAACACAGGGAGTGCACTACACATGCACACACACCACCACACTTGCATGCATGTGTACACCTCTGCCAACTGTTGCAGTGTTGAGATCGGCATCCATGTCACATCTGCCAACCATTCTTCCACATCCCGGTGTCACATGCATCCATGTTGCATCACTGTTGCCCCCTTGTCAAATACACACACATGCACATGTACACAGTGCAGATACATGTAGCTGAAATCAACATCCATGTGTGACATCATGAACATGCCTACTTACATACACATTCATTCAAACATGTGTGCCCACACATCTGCATTTGGCATGCAAGCCTACACACCCAAGCACCATCCATGTCTCACAGATGAGAGCCCTCGCATGTGTTAGCCTTACGGCCCTGTACACCCCCCCTACTTAGCCCCATTAAAACACATGTGCAACCTGCACACTACTGGCACACCACCACACGCACAGCTTACAATCAGGATGCATGTACACTTACCGCTCGACTCCAGACGGGTCTGCCTCTCAAGGACTTGGACGTGGAGCACTGGGGATATGCATTCCAGGACCCTCATCTGATCTTCCGACAAGTGGCCCCGGCGCCCCTTAGCATCCGCTGCCTTCAAGAGGCGCCGGGCCTTGTTGAGGGTCCTGGACCTGAAGTCTTCCCAGCGCTTCTTGACATGATGGAATAGTCAGACTGCCACCCCCTCCGCGTTGATGGCAGTCACGATGTCCGTCCAGATCCGAGTCCGTCCTTCCTTGTCGGCGCGCAAACTTCTGAAGAGGGCATCATACTGCCCCAGGACTTGCTCCACCAGGACACCAACTTCGGTGGCAGTGAAGCTGGTGCCCCTCTGCCTCTCAGGCCAGGGGTTGCCAGTGGTGCCAGATGTTGCAGTGCCCGACATGACAACCCCAGAAGCAGGAGTGGGTGGGCAACTGGGTCCTGGGGCTGGTCTGTGGAGCGATGGAATCCCAGTCGGGAGTCTTCGGTTCCAGCAGGGGTGGTCACAGCAACGGCACCCCGGGCTGATGTGCAGGCAGCAAATGGCAGGGCACGTGGGCAGTAGGCAATCAGGCAGCAGCAGATGGCAGGTGGGAGCGTGCTCGGGGCTCTGGGGGCAGTAATTCGGCTTTCTGGGCAGGAGCGTGGTCTTCCGTGTGCTTACGCGTGGCCAGCTTGATACGGAGTGATTTGGCACGTGAAAATCCAGCACGTCTGCGTGTAATTGAGGAAAGGGCCTTAGCGCGTAAGCGCGTCCGCACACGTACGCAAATTCATTGGCCCAAAGGCCCCCAGCGTGTAGGCGCGTCTGTGAGGTTACGCGCATGTGCGTTTTCCATGGCGCGTAGAAAAAATAACCACGTCAGAGTGTCATAGCGTGTAATTGGTGGAAAGGGCCTCAGCACGTATGCGCGTCTGTGACGTGCGTGCAAGGGGGTTTCCCTGTACACAGGTGCATGTCACACGTCCAATGACTGCACGTCAGAGTGCCAGCTCGTGTAATTGGAGGATAGGGCCTTAGCGCGTACACGCGGAAGTGACGCTGGACCTGTGGGCATGTTTAAAAGGTACGTGTAGAACGCCATTTCCTTGTACGTGCTTTTCATGGAGAGCGAGTGGGTGAAATCTGTACTTCTTGTCGGTTCACACGCGATTTACTTCACGGCGTTCCAAGTTCGTCCTCCCTGTTACCTCTGACAGCTTTTTCTCATTTTGTCTTTTTCCTGGGCCTGTTTCCTCAAACAGCGTTCACTTCTTCTGTTGTCCTGTCTCCTCAGACAGCGTACAATTCTTCTTTTGGCGGGGGTGTTGCCAACGCGCACACGCGCGTCTTTTTCACGCTATTTTTCCAGGCAGGCGGTGAGTCGCGCACATATTTAACATCTGTACTTGCCCCGTGTGTCCCGTACCCCTTCAGAGGTCATTCTAGGCTGCGTGTGACATGCATAAGTTCATTTTTGTGTTTCTGGGTGCCACAGCGTAGTGCAGGTTTATTTTTCCACGCACGTGGTCTAGGAGGGGTTGCGTGCACATTATCTCCCTTTTTTGGGGTGCCTGTGCGTTGCGTGACCCGTCATCTTCCCCCAGGGGTCACATACAGCCTTGCTAGAGCACTAGGGTACGAATTCCATCTAGTACCCTACCCCTTTAACCCCATGTGTGGGTGACCAGTCAGGGACACCCATGCCCCCCCCTGGTTGAGGGTAATGTGGCTGACACCATCCCTGCTCAGCCCTTGTTGGACCAGCCCATTGTGGCACCAGACCTGGCACAGGTTGACTCCATGGCTGACTTCCAGGTCAGCAGGTCTAGGCCACGTGTGGCGGTGCACGTTGGTGTCACCAGGCCACGTGGATCAGGGGCAGCTATGTCATCTGCTGCCCCGAGTAGGCAGGGTGGGGAGGCTGCAGGGGCAGCTGCGGCTCCATCCACCCCAGCTCAGAGTCTCCCAGCCAGGACAGTGTCGGTCCCAGTCCATCCTGCTGACGTTCCCCCTGACTACATCACACTTCAGCTAATGCCTGCAGCAAGTCCCATGGTGAGTGTTCATTCCCACACTCCTAGTCCACAGTCCACCGGGGCTCCTGCCCCTAGTGTCCAGAGCGGCGTAGGACACTCAGGATCCCCACCACCTTCCAAGCGGAAGAGGAAGAGTGCTCGTCCAGTACAGGCTGATGCCCCAGACACGGCTACACAGTCCGGCCCACCAAGGAAGCCCAGCTTCAATCAGGCCTAACTTGATGCACTTGTGGAGTATGTGTCTGCACATGACAGCAAAATGGTGATTACTGCAGGATGCAAGACCACACCTGCACAACGTCTGGCACACTGGCAGACCATCGCGGACATCATAAGTGCCCTTGGATTCGTGAGGCGCACAGCTAATGATTGCTACAAGCGCTGGAATGACCTGAAGCGCAGGGCAAAGAAAAAGCTGGCCTCAAGTCATGCCGCTACTCTAGTGACTGGAGGTGGGTCTCCAGCAGACGGCATTGAACTCACTCCACATGAGTATGTTGCTAGGACCTACGTCACAGAGGGACAGATCCAAGGCGTGGGAGACCTGCCAGATTACGAGGCATTGTCCGGTGAGTGCACATGCATGTGTGTGTCATCCATGTGCATGGTGTGTGTGTGAGGGCTTCTGATTGAGTGCCAGGTGAGGGTGTGCGTGCCTGAGTGGTTTGGGTCACCCATGTGCTTCATCCAATACATTCTGCGCACCAGGATTTGGGTATTGCAGTATCCCTTCTGGCAACAGTAGACATTTAGCCCAACCTCACGCCAGTTGCCCTTGAAGTGTCATCTTGCCACAACATTGTTGCGTATTATTCTGTGTTCATTCAGGCTGATTGTTTGCATTCCACCACTTTCACTAGGCATTTCTCAGTCCTATTGTCACATGTGTGACATGTCTATGGTACATGCCATCTGTGTGATGGCATGTGTCATGTATGTGTATTGGACATGCCAATCACAGGCCAATGTGTGATGGCACTGCTAGCCAGCATGCAGCAAATGTGTTGGTCTTCCATCTTGGTGTCATCAATGTGTGCAATTTGCCTCCCCTTCATACGCAGTGACGGTGCATGCATGGGAGGGTTATAGTCATGTGGGACATGTGTCAATGAAGTACTGGTTCTGTTGCTTCTCAACCCTAATATGTGCCATGGTGCTAATGCCTGTTCCCATTTCTTTTCTCACTATTCTCAAAGCGGCCTCAAACCACAGTAGGGGATTCACAAACTTCTTACTCTGTGGAGCAATGCCTGTTTTCTACAAAAAGAAGTTCAATACCTAAAAGGTACCACAACTCACATGGGTATCCTATCTAACAGGTAAGTAGCACTATGAAGTTCAAAAATACAAATTTTATTAGTTATACACAATTCATTGCTAAAAAAGTCATCATAAAAATGGTCATATTAAATAAAACAAACAACCAATTATAAAATCACACAAGTAAATCAGCTTTAGTCGATTCAATTTGATCTCTGGTCAGACCCGTGTGACCTAATCACGCTAAGTCCCCTAGCCTAAAATGTTGTTTTGGCTATTTCGTATTTTAGTTTTTCAAATTCCCAACTTGTACAAGTTTCTGTCCCATTGTCACAAAAATGTGGGACATTCTTCAGGGGTGTGTAGTGTCTTGTGTAGATCTTATCCAAGCTGAAATCAAGTATTCAAATGTCTGTCTTCTTGTAAAGACGATGTACCCTGTTAATATAAAGGAGGCACTATATTACTCTCTCTTATGACAGTGCTAGTCCATCAATTAAACTGACTGCATGACCCTTATCCCCATAAGGGTGAAACGTATGTGGTTAGTTACATACCTCTCTGACTCTAGAGTTCTCTATCCCGGAGTCTTCTTTAACCTTAAATGGTTACTTTCAAGGCAGAATTTCCAATTATTCTAGAGTTTACTGCCTGGATTCCTCTGTCTTCTGTCCTAGTATATAACACATATTGGCCCTCATTACGACCCTGGCGGAAAGTGACTGACCGGACCGCCACAGCGTAAATAGCGTTTAAGCCATTGCACGATGGAGCAAAGTGCGGCCCATTCCGACCCATCGGGCACGTGCACCACGGCATGGCGGAAGTGCAAAGTCCGCGATGGCGGAAATGACCCCAAAACGGCCCACACCGCCGCCGTACGGCGCCCTAGGTGCAATACCGCCACCCATCTTAGCGGACACCGCAGTGAGCGCCAACCGGAAAGTACGGTGACCGTAAATATACGGAAACGGAAGTAAAAACATGGGCCCGGAACGGGAAACAACACGCCGTACACCTATAAAACCACAAAATCCACACAACCACTAAAAACACTACCCTGAGACACATCCCAACCCATCATCCACCCTAGTGAAACCAAGAAAAATGGGAAAAGTAGCGAAGAAAGCGTGCGACCGCAAGCGGCAGGTCCACTTCTCCCGTGAGGAACTCACCGTGCTTACAGAGACCCTCCAGGAGAATGCCGCCGCCGTCTTCTCCACGCAAATGACCAGGACGGCACTTGCGAACAAGAAGGCCATATGGGCCCTGGTGGCACAGCGGGTAAGTGCGGTGGGGACCGCACCCCGCAACCCACAGCAATGCAGAAAGCGATGGGACGACCTGCGGATACGCGTCCGTAGCATACTTTCTGCCAACCGCAACATTGCCACAGCCACCGGGGGAGGATCGGAATCACCCATCAAGTTGACCCCCTGGGAAGAAATCTGTGCCTCCACCATTGGAATGGAGAGCATAGAGGGAGTCGGAGGGATGGAGAAAGGAGTGCAGACATCCGGAGAATCCGGTAGGTGGCCCAAATAAAACCATGCCAAATCCACAATGTCCAATCATGTGAAGAACCATGTGTCCACATAGCGCAACAGCAACACATGGCCAGGAGAACGTCCACACACATTGGCCTGATAGCGCACTTTAAAACTCACAATAAATACATCAATAATTAAAAACCCCAAAAACACCCACTACACGTGCAGCAGGCACACCCTAACTGCAGGCTGCCAAACAACTGCACCCTCACTCCACACACAAATGAAAGCACCTCCAAGGCCCCGACCCAAATCACCCTCAGGTACCACCCCAATGCATGTGATACATTGCCATTCCAATTCCCACAGACCCATTAATAACGCTCGCCCTCCTTTACTCCACCACAGGGTCCGATCCAAACGACGAGCTTCAGGACACCCCTACCAGCACACCTGCAAAGAGGGCCAAGACCAACGGCCAAAGACCCTCCACCTCAGCTGCACGCATCAAGACACGGCAGCAGCACAAATCAAGTGGCAGCACAGAGGAGGGAACATCAACAGGCACCCCAGCAGCCAGCATGCCCACAACAGCAGCACCACAGGTCCCCCCAATGGATGCCACAGAAGGCACTGCCTCTGGTGGCAGCAGCACCATAGGTGACACCCCATTAATGGCAGCATGCTCCGACACAGAAGACGGGGATGTCGAAGTCAGATCCATCCATGACCTGTCCCAATCCCCCTGTCTGTTCCATCCTGTACACCATGAGGATACCACGCAGGGGCACCCACAAGACGACGACTGGCCATCCCCCACAAGCCCTGTGGCAAGGCAACATGAGGCGAACAGCCACTCTGTGACACCACCGCAAATGGCCATGGCCCAGCAGAGGCAACAGTCCCTCGACCAGTTAATCGTGCAACAGCAGCAACTGGCCACGCTCCTCAAGGACCATGCCGATGAATGTGGGGGCACTAAGGCAGACATAGAAACATCAACTGAGACACTTAGGGCAGAAATGGAGAGAAGTACAGAGACACTAAGGGCACAAATGGAGAGTAGCACCGAGTGCCTGAGAGTACAAATGGAGAGTAGCACCGAGAGCCTGAGAGTCCAAATGGAGAGAAGCACCGAGAGCCTGAGGGGGGAACTGCATGCGACGTCCAAAGACGTATGTGCCGAACTTGCCGCAGTGCACCGTGTGCTCACTGAGCTCTCACAAACCCTTAGGGACATGCATGGACGTGAGCAGGCAGAGACATCATCCGTTGCAAGTTCCGTCCATGGCAGCCCCCAACGTAGATCTGGGAGGAACCTGCGCTCCACAGGCAGGGGTGCCCCTGATACCCGCAGAGGGGGCTTGCAATAGCGACTGCCCACTGACAATGAGCATCTTCGGACACTGGTGTTCGGGGGGGAGATAGGAGGGTGGAGGGGGTGTGTTGGGCTCACTTGGGTGGCGGGTCGATAGGGTGTTCAACATGATATCACATATGCCATAAACAATGCACGATCAACCAATGAGATGTGTGGACAATGATCTTTGTGTACTAGGCCATCATAGGCGTACAGTCCATATTGTGCATGTACCAGACACACACAGTGCCACGAGTCCCGTGTCCATGTATCAGCCACCAGGCGTGAGTGCTAGAAGCATGCATCAATGAGATGCTGACGAATGTCACGGCCCTCCTGTGCCTCGCGGACTCCTTGAGGTGCTGCCACTTCCCCACCCTCATCATGACCATCATCAGGTGCTTGCAGTTCTGCGTCAGGGGGCATGGGCACATTTCTACGTACGCACATGTTGTGTAGCATGACACATGCCATCACCATCTTTGCAACCTTCTCATGGCGGTACAGGAGTGCCCCGCCAGACCTGCTGAGGCACCGGAAACGAGTCTTCAGTAGGCCGAATGCCTGTTCAATGACTACACGGGTACGTGAGTGGGCATGGTTGTAGTCCTCCTCATGCTGGTCCCGTGGGTTCCAGACTGGTGTGAGGAGCCATCTCTTCAGTGGATATCCGGCATCACCTGTATGTGGACGATAAACGAATTATGTGGAATGCCATTGCTACGTACGCACCCCCCCCCTTCCTGCCAGGTCATTGCCGCATCACATACCCCACATCATCATGCATGAAATGAGACTCACCGAGTAGCCAGGATCTGTACCCTGCGTGTCGCTCCATGTAGCGTGGTATTGTTGAGTTCCTCAAGACCATAGAATCATGGGTTGATCCAGGGAATCGGGCACAACAATGTGTAATGATCCTGTTGGAGTCACACACCATTTGTACATTCAGAGAATGATATTGTTTTCGGTTGCGGTACTGGGCCTCCATGGCATGTGGGACGACCAATTCCACATGGGTGCAGTCGATGGCACCAAGGCAACCCGGTATGCCGCCAAGTGCATGGAATCCCACTTTTGTGTTGGTAATTTCCTGCTCCGAGCGTGGTAGAGAGATGTAGTCGTCTGCGTGCTGCAGGAGGGCATCGAGCACTTGCAATAGTGTCTGTGAGAACAGTGGCTGAGAAATGCCATGCAACTGTCCGACTGTGTGCTGGTAGGTGCCTGTGGCCAGGAAGTGGAGTACAGACACCACCTTCAGTAGGGGTGGGATGGCGGTTGGGCTATCTATCATGCTGACAAGGTCAGCCTGTGTCATGTCCACAATGGCGGCTATGGTGTCCCGGTCCAAACGGTAGAGGGTGTGGATCTGCTCATCAGTGAGGTTGAACGGATGTGCTCGGAGGCGTGGGATTGCGGGCTGCCTGCGTGGTGGTAGTGGCTGTGCTGGCGGCCCTTGCTGGCCCTGCCTTGCCCTCCTCCTCCTCCTGCGTCTCCTCCGTGCGGCCGGTTGTAGTTGGTGTTCGTCTTCTTCTTGGAGTTGGAGTACTTGCAGTGCTATCAGGTCCCCCAGGGCCAACATCGCGAGTCCTGCCGGTAGCATTTCGGAGTGGGTGTGGTTGTGGGAGGAGACTGGGTGTGCAATTTATGTGTTTTCAGGCTGTATGGCCTCCACCTGTGGTGATTCATTCCACCTGTGCAAGCTGCTCTCCCCTTTGGCCGAGCACGTCCCGCACACAACGCTGCAATTCGAGGAATGGCATCTTGCTATTACAATCATGTATTTGTACCCGATGGCCGTGTAACATTGGTTGATATGTTCATTCGGCTATGGTCCCATTGTTTCACATACAATCTTTGCAGTCGCGAACAGACTTGTGAAGGGTCAGTGGAACGTAGTACTCGAGTAACGGTGGACCCTCATGCATCACTGTACCGAGTTGCAACGACGGGCGGGGCGTCCCATTTGTGAGTGAAGGCAGTTGCCATTTTCACACACAGCCGCACTAGATGGATTAATTTGTGATTTCAAGCGGCCACAGATGCCTTTTCGACGTGATGTTGCAAATGAGGAATTCGAAGGGCGGCGCTTTCGGTTATCAGCTAGCGGCGAGGAGATGCCCACAGGTCTGACTGCAAATATAACGTTCTATTGTTCAATGTCCCTGGGACAGGGGCCATGGCGAGGATGTAATGATTGATATGAATAGTTTGGGATGCGCAATAGCGAAGTGGACGATGAGGCCGGACGTTCCCAAATACATGTTACTTCACAACACTGGAATTACGGGTTGGGGCACAGTGGATTTTGCACGCTGCATAACGCACAGACTCAATGGAAATTTCTAATGTTATGTGAGTAAATATTCAGGCGTTTTTATACCGGGATGAGGGAATGATGAATGGATGCATGGACAGATGATTTGATACAGTGTTTGCCATGTACAGGGCTTCTTGGAATCTGTCCGCCTCCCCTGCGCTATGTGATGCAGGGCTGCCATAGTGGGACCATCGTCTATCTGGCCTTGTTGAGCCCTCCCTGTCTCGACGCGCCCTCAGACACTTGTGTCCATGCACGTTACCAATCCCATCTGATGGATTCTGTTTTCACAGACGCATGCACAGGTACACTCGTTTGTGATGGTGTTTACACCTCGATATAGATAGTTATGAGTCGCAAGTGGTTTTGGGGTGGTGATGATCCTTTGGAGTGGGCTAGCATGCATATGGCTGTGGATTTAGTGTGATCATTGAAGTGAGTTGTTCGAATGTAGTTCTGATGGCCATTCTGTTCTTTTTCTTTTCTTTTGGTTGACAGGTATCTCCTCCCCTTTTGCCACTGCCATCTGTATGCCACTCCTGCAGATGGCTTTTACTCCCGACACCTGCTGCTTCGTGTTAATCAGTGGAGCAGCATTACGATCTTATGGGACGATCGCCAATGGGCCACATGCCCTTACGCAGTACTAGTGGCTCGGAGCAACATTTCGGCCTTTCAGCTGGACTAGTGCCTCCCCATTGGGACGGCCCTGCGGTTCTGTGCGCTTCCATGTTGCCTTTTCGTACGAGAATGTGACCCTGTGTACCATGAAGGAACAGGGCGTCACACAAGAAGTAGCTGGTCATTTCTTGCGGATGCAGCCCACAATGGTGAAATGTGTTTTGGAGTTCATGGCCTAATGGCTGTATGGGCTTGGTGAATTTGTTGTGCATTAAATTTCTATTCTGATATGGGCCGTGCAGCGTTCTTCTTTGCAAGTGATGTGGCATATTCCTATTGGGGGAGCGATGTATTGTGAGGAGATCTGCATTGGGTTCCAGCTTCGGAGTATAGTTGCGTGGTACTGTGCTGGGCGCGTTTGCCTACGAAGCCCAGTGAGGTCAGGGATGAGGCCTGCCAATATGACTGTTTGAATGATGTCATGCTCAGGGGCGGGGGATTAGGTTTTGTGTAACAGATGCCGGTCAGCCAGGTGGACTGGTGGAATGATGTGATTTTCGGAATATTGCTGGTCACAGGTGCCTGTGTTTGCGTGCGTTTCTTGGTGGGGGACTGAGGTCATGTCCATTGGAATGGCTTCTGTATTCGTGCCATCTGTGCCCTGCAGCTCCCATTGGCCCCTCTTGAGATTCTTTTGTTCGTTGGCATGCATGGGTGACTTGTACATTTCACTGGTTGCATTGTGACTTCATTGCACCTACGGGGAGTTGTACTATGTGGCCAGGGAGCGGTGTACAGGCACTCAGTGGGGCCGTTTACGGTTGATTCGCGATGCCGTACTTCTCACCATGGCGGAATGGTACTTTCCGCCGTGCTTGATGGCGTTAGGTACATGTCCGCTAGGGTCGGAATTCGCGTACCCTTGCGCCATGGTGGTATTTACGGTTTGGCATGGCGCGCGCGCGCGTACTTGGTGCAGTTAGCGTTGGCGTTCACTACGGTGTCGCTAATGGCATCGTACTTTGCGGTGACGGGTCATAGTCGCACCGAGCGCTATTCGATGGCGGTATTGCATTTCCGCCATCGTTTTTCGATTTCCGCAAGGGTCGTAATGAGGCCCATTGTCATTAGAATAATGTAGGCCCTGGATGGTAAAATATCATCTCTTGCTTATATAACGGAGGCATCTTACCATGTTCTTATAAACGTATGGCCCCAACGTTACTTCATCCGCTCATAATGTATATCCAAATCTTTCTTAAGCCCCCAGGACTGTCTGTTCCCTGAAAGATACAATAACAGGAACAAAAAACCTGCAAGGTTTGTCCGCTTCTTATACTCTAACAGCATATAATTATTGAGTTAAGAAACTTTTCCACTTACCCATATACCAATATAGGTGATGAGTATCTCCAAGGTATCTGGCCTCTTCTTTGTGGTAGCTATAGGATAACAAAAATTCATGAAGATCCACAGTTCTTAGGCCATGTGTAAAAGGCTGAGATTTCAAAAGTTACTCACTTGGGTAATCTCAAGAGGAGCCGGTAACGGGGGCCACGGTAACCCCTCAGAAGGATCCAGTATATGATTCTACCATCCGCGATCGCTATCGCGGGAGGCGTGACGACGTCATCACGCCGGACGTCAGCGGAACCGTGACGTCGCGCGATGACGTTATCACGCCGCGTACGTTCGGCCATAGACGGCCGTTACTGAAGGGAAATGTAGTCCCTACGCTCCCTATGCCGCCCCGTATCAGCCACCAAATGGGCTAGACATGCAAATCTTGGGAATCAGACCCCCATTGTATCTCCATCCGCCAGCAATAGAACCACACTAGTTCCACCTGACCAAATGTGTGTGTTAGCGTCAATCAGGATGGTCACATCATTATCTTATCACAATAACTACAAAATCAAGCTGGTCACATTGGATCGCATTATAACAAAGTGCCGTGTACACAAACAGAGTCACACACCAGTATTCAGTGAGGGAGCTGTAAAGAGTTAGCAAATAAATTGATGTTTTTCACGTCCCAGACATATGCTTCCATATATTTGTTTATAGGGAAGTTGTGTACGGGTCTTTCCCACCTCGTATCTCTGATCTAGCAATATGTACACTGTTAACAAATCAATGGCAATTTTGGCAATAACATGGTTACATCTATCCAAAATCCATTTCGAACAGTGATGATCGAGTCAGAACAAGTTGCCTAGGCATTATGCCATTCCACACCTTCGTTTAACACGTGGAGATGGCTTTTTGACAGAAAAATCAATTTCTGTTCTAATTGAAGCAACTTTTTATTAATCAATTCCTGTGACTCTCCTTTGATTTGCTTAAGAATAACCCATTCAAAATCATTACTGGTATGTTTCTTTTCCATAAAATGTTTCACCATGGGTGCCTGTTCAATTCTGTTCCTAATGCAACTTCTATGCTCGATCATCCTTGTTTTACACTTTCTGTTCGTTTTCCCTATATAAATCAGTTGACAGGGACATTTAATTAAATAGATGACATTACTCGTTTCACAATTGGTGTGTTCTGCCATTTTCCACATTTTTCCAAAGCCCAAATCCACAGTCATAGTTTTCTTGGTTTGTATACACATTGTACAATTACCACATGGATAATGTCCCAGTACTGGCTGGAGTCCCCACAGGTTAGTCTGTTGATATACTCTCTTTCTATTCTTTACATCATTCCTTATGACTAAGTCACGTACAGTAGTGCTCTTTTTGAAGGCAATAATCGTATTCCCATTTCCTTTGTCATAATTTTCTTCCAATTTTTGTGAATAATACTCTTAATCTTATACGAGAGATTACTATAGGTGTTTACAAAAACTAGTGGCGTCTCTTTGGTTTCTCCATCTCTACGTATTTGTTGGTCCAAGAGTGCTTCTCGATTGTTATTGAAGGCTCTCTTAGCAGCTTTTTTCACTAAAGAGGTGGGATATCCTCTATGTACCAATTTGTCAATAAGAACATTAGCCCCATTCTCGTAGGAAATATTGGTACTGCTGTTCTTCTTCAACCGTAAATTCAAAGGGATTGTGGTGTTTGGAAATCACAAAATTAAGTCCTTTGTTAAGTACCTCTTCTTCTTAGAATAGAACATAGATGACGTTTTTGTCATTTGGAAAGGGAGTGATGAGGAATCTAAGCAGTTTGTACAATGGTTGAATTTACAGAACAGATACCTTAAGTTTACCAGCAATATCAGTAATGAACAAATACACTATTTAGATATTTGCATCTACCATGATCAAGGCGTGTTGCTGGTCAAACCATTTACCAAGGAGACTGACAGGAATGCATTATTGCACTACAACAGCCACCATGCACAACATGTTAAAAATAATCTGCCTTTTGGGCAATTTCTACGGTTGAAGAAAAACAGCAGTACCAATATTTCCTACGAGAATGGGGCTAATGTTCTTATTGACAAATTGGTACATAGAGGACATCCCACCTCTTTAGTGAAAAAAGCTGTTAAGAGAGCCTTCAATAACAATCGAGAAGCACTCTTGGACCAACAAATACGTAGAGATGGAGAAACCAAAGAGACGCCACTAGTTTTTGTAAACACCTATAGTAATCTCTCGTATAAGATTAAGAGTATTATTCACAAAAATTGGAAGAAAATTATGACAAAGGAAATGGGAAATCCGATTATTGACTTCAAAAAGAGCACTACTGTACGTGACTTAGTCATAAGGAATGATGTAAAGAATAGAAAGAGAGTATATCAACAGACTAACCTGTGGGGACTCCAGCCAGTACTGGGACATTATCCATGTGGTAATTGTACAATGTGTATACAAACCAAGAAAACTATGACTGTGGATTTGGGCTTTGGAAAAATGTGGAAAATGGCAGAACACACCAATTGTGAAACGAGTAATGTCATCTATTTAATTAAATGTCCCTGTCAACTGATTTATATAGGGAAAACGAAAAGAAAGTGTAAAACAAGGATGATCGAGCATAGAAGTTGCATTAGGAACAGAATTGAACAGGCACCCATGGTGAAACATTTTATGGAAAAGAAACATACCAGTAATGATTTTGAATGGGTTATTCTTAAGCAAATCAAAGGAGAGTCACAGGAATTGATTAATAAAAAGTTGCTTCAATTAGAACAGAAATTGATTTTTCTGTCAAAAAGCCATCTCCACGGGTTAAACGAAGGTGTGGAATGGCATAATGCCTAGGCAACTTGTTCTGACTCGATCATCATTGTTCGAAATGGATTTTGGATAGATGTAACCATGTTATTGCCAAAATTGCCATTGATTTGTTAACAGTGTACATATTGCTAGATCAGAGATACGAGGTGGGAAAGACCCGTACACAACTTCCCTATAAACAAATATATGGAAGCATATGTCTGGGACGTGAAAAACATCAATTTATTTGCTAACTCTTTACAGCTCCCTCACTGAATACTGGTGTGTGACTCTGTTTGTGTACACGGCACTTTGTTATAATGCGATCCAATGTGACCAGCTTGATTTTGTAGTTATTGTGATAAGATAATGATGTGACCATCCTGATTGACGCTAACACACACATTTGGTCAGGTGGAACTAGTGTGGTTCTATTGCTGGCGGATGGAGATACAATAGGGGTCTGATTCCTAACATTTGCATGTCTAGCCCATTTGGTGGCTGATACGGGGCGGCAAAGGGAGCGTAGGGACTACATTTCCCTTCAGTAACGGCCGTCTATGGCCGAACGTAAGCGGCGTGATGACGTCATCGCGCGACGGCACGGTTCCGCTGACGTCCGGCGTGATGACGTCATCACGCCTCCCGCGATAGCGATCGCGGATGGTAGAATCATATACTGGATCCTTCTGAGGGGTTACCGTGGCCCCCGTTACCGGCTCCTCTTGAGATTACCCAAGTGAGTAACTTTTGAAATCTCAGCCTTTTACACATGGCCTAAGAACTGTGGATCTTCATGAATTTTTGTTATCCTATAGCTACCACAAAGAAGAGGCTAGATACCTTGGAGATACTCATCACCTATATTGGTATATGAGTAAGTGGAAAAGTTTCTTAACTCAATAATTATATGCTGTTAGAGTATAAGAAGCGGACAAACCTTGCAGGTTTTTTGTTCCTGTTATTGTATCTTTCAGGGAACAGACAGTCCTGGGGGCTTAAGAAAGATTTGGATATACATTATGAGCGGATGAAGTAACGTTGGGGCCATACGTTTATAAGAACATGGTAAGATGCCTCCGTTATATAAGCAAGAGATGATATTTTACCATCCAGGGCCTACATTATTCTAATGACAATATGTGTTATATACTAGGACAGAAGACAGAGGAATCCAGGCAGTAAACTCTAGAATAATTGGAAATTCTGCCTTGAAAGTAACCATTTAAGGTTAAAGAAGACTCCGGGAGAGAGAACTCTAGAGTCAGAGAGCTATGTAACTAACCACATACTTTTCACCCTTATGGGGATAAGGGTCATGCAGTCAGTTTAATTGATGGACTAGCACTGTCATAAGAGAGAGTAATATAGTGCCTCCTTTATATTAACAGGGTACATCGTCTTTACAAGAAGGCATACATTTGAATACTTGATTTCAGCTTGGATAAGATCTACACAAGACACTACACACCCCTGAAGAATGTCCCACATTTTTGTGACAATGGGACAGAAACTTGTACAAGTTGGGAATTTGAAAAACTAAAATACGAAATAGCCAAAACAACATTTTAGGCTAGGGGATTTAGCGTGATTAGGTCACACGGGTCTGACCAGAGATCAAATTGAATCGACTAAAGCTGATTTACTTGTGTGATTTTATAATTGGTTGTTTGTTTTATTTAATATGACCATTTTTTATGATGATTTTTTTAGCAATGAATTGTGTATAACTAATAAAATTTGTATTTTTGAACTTCATAGTGCTACTTACCTGTTAGATAGGATACCCATGTGAGTTGTGGCACCTTTTAGGTATTGAACTTCTTTTTGTAGAAAACACCCATTTCTTTTCTGTCATGTCTCTGCAGGGGATGACGCACTTGATACTGCTGGGGTTGTGGAGATGGTGCATACCCAGGAGGGGGCTCAGGCCCGACCGGGCACCAATGAGGGACGTGGTGTGGTGGTGGGTGAGAACCCACACTTGCTGCAGACCATTATCTCAAGGGGTGTCTCTGGGTGCACCTCCCCCGAGCTCCATTCAGATGTCGATTCGGATGATGAGACCTATGTGTGGTCGCAGGTAAGTGTTTCTGGGAGGGATTCTGTACTGTCCAACCCACCTGCACCAGGGGTAGAACCCTCAATGGGGATGTCAGTGTTGGTAGGTCCGCCTTTGGTGGTTACGGATGCAGGGTCACACTCCGCAACATCTGATCCTGTTCCTGGGCCAGCAGATCAGAGGGGGAATGCAGTCCTGCAGCCTCAGGCAGTGCCGGCACAGCAAGGCGCAGTTTGCCTTGCCCCAGACAGGTGTGGTGCCCGCCGACACGGTGGCCGTACGCCAACTGGCAATACCGCATGGGAGCAATCCATATACGGTCTGGCAAACCAACAGGCAGCATCATCTGAGATGATGGCTCAGGCCATGGATAGGGTGGCCACTTCCATTGTCCCCCAAGAAAGGCTGATGGGACAGCTACAGCAGGCAACAGACTCCATTTGCCAGTCACACAGGGAGGACATGTTGGCGTCCAACAGGGACAGACGGGCGGCACTGGAGACTCTGCGGGAAGCCATTTCTATTGCGTCCCAGGGCCACAGGGAAGCCCTGAGGGTGGAACTCAGTCAGCTCAGGGTGACTCTTGTTGAGCTTGAGGCTTCAACTGACACGAGGACAGAACAGCAGCTGGAGCGGCTCACACATACGCTCTCAGCTGAGATGCAGGCAACTAGGGAGGAGGTCCGGGCATCCCGTGAGTTGTTGCATGGGGACCTCTGCACGATTATCCTCCAGAACCAGACCTTCCACACCCTCATGCTTGCTGCCATGGAGGACCAGACTAGGGTTTTGCGTGGGCTGCCTCCCATAGTGCCACCACCTCCTGATGCAGCTGCAGAGGGTGAGGAGAGCGACAGCAGCGATTCTCTCACAACAATAGGGTAGCCGTGCAGGCCATGAGCCCATGGAGGTGTTTTTATTCCCCAAAATCCACACAGGTGGGTTTTGGTGTGCACCCTGTCCTCGGACCTCCTGGGTAGCCTCCCCCACCCTCCCTGGCCCATACATGGCCATTTTTGATTTTTGATTTTTGATTTTTTTTACAGTGTGTTGCCTTGTATGGCTCCCGTGGGCATATGCTGTATTTTGGCTGGGCACATGCAGGCTTGTCCTGAATTTGGGTTAGATGCTTGCGTTTGTGTGACACACACCCCTCCTGCTTCCCGTTTCCATGGGCTTGCAAAGGGTGTGCCCAAGTGACATTGACTTACACAGTGACGTTGGACTCCCATTTGATGTGTGGGCAGTCTGTAGTCAATAGTGTGTATACATTCCTAGTGCATATTGTTGTTGTATTGTACACTGCATGGTGTATTGATATGTGCCTCTGCATCCATCTCATCCTCCTAATTTGCAGGTCCATTCCTCATGTCTTCACAAGGCGGTCTACTTTGGAAATGGAGTCCATGTTGTAAGCAGTGCACCTACACTTTTGCGTGGCGCTAACACTGTACAGTTGGAAGTGGTCGAAGTGCCGGCATTATCAGGTAGTGAGACTACCAATTTTTTAAATCCGTACTGTCATGTTTATGGTAGGTTGGAGGTTGTGTAGGTGATTAGTATTATTGCTAAATATTTGGTAATGTGTGTTGTTGGTCCTGCATTACTGTGAGCATTTCATGTGTGGCCAGTTTCCATTAGGGACACTGTACTTCGTGACACTTGTGTCATGTTGTGGGGATTCATTTGTTTGCTCTCACATAGCATGACATGCCATGGTGTGTTGTGTGGCGGTACCGGGGAGGGGTTGGGTGACATGACACTGTTCTCATGTTGTATTTTCCAAGTGGGTATTCATTTTTGCTGCATAGAAGTGTGTCTTTTGATGACACTGCATTGGTGGTGTTTGTGTAGGTAGGGATGCACACATTGTGACACTTCCAGGTGAACAATCTCAGGCTGCTGTGGTTCTGACAGTTGACTGTCCCTTAATTCATCAGAATTGTCAGATTGAGTCATCATTGATTGTCAGATGGTATGTGCCAGGGCTGTGTGCACTCCACAGGGGTGTGATTTCTATGTGAAGTAATTAGCCACCAGCTGCGTACGGGCTGCCTCACCCCGTGCCCTTTCCCCTCCCATGCGCAGCGGGCGTGCATGTGGTTGGGGATGTGGGGGCACCAACATGTCCACAGCCAGGCCCTGGCGTGTTGCAACATTGTGCAGGACACATGCTGCCACTATGATCCTGCACACTACTGGGGGAGCGTATAACAGCTGCCCGCCAGAAGGGTCAAGGGAGCGAAAGCGTGACTTGAGCACTCCGAATGTGGGCTCCACTATGCCCCGGGTTGCAATGTGGGCTGTGTTGTATCTTACCTCGGGAGGCGTGATGGGGTTCCGAATTGGCGTCATCATGTGGGTGCTCAGAGGGTAGGCACTGTCCCCTGGGGAGGTGGTGATGGGGATCATTAGTGGGGTAGTGACATTACTCTGTATCTGTCATGCATGCGTGTGCTGTGGCATTTATACTCACCAAGCAGCCATGCATCGCCATGCCGCCCAGCTTCCATGTCCCGGTTTAGGGTTGACATCCTGTCAATGAAGTCGTGGGTGGACCCTGGATAGTTGGCATATACTGAGGTGATGATTCCCTTGGCATCACATACTACCTGGACGTTGATGGAATGCCAGTGCTTGCGGTTTCTATAGATGTGCTCAGATGCCCTGGGGGGACGTAGAGCCACATGGGTGCAATCAATGGCACCTAGCACTTTGGGGAATTGTGCCACCCTGTAGAAATCCTGGCTGACAGCCTGCCTTTCTGCAGGTGTTCTGGGCAGGTATATGTGCCTGCGGACTGATGGGCGTGCAGTGATGATGGCCAACACCTGGTGTAGGCACCGTGACTGCGTGGCCTGTGACACCGCCCCCCCACTATGGCACTTCTCCGCTGAAAGGATCCGGTAGCCAAGAAGTGCAGTACATTGAGGACCTTCTCCAGGGGGCTGAGTGCTTGGGAGCACAGGGTGGGTGATGTGAGGTCATCCTCCCACTCACTGACCAGGTCGAGTATTATGTGAGGTGGAAACCTGTACCTCCCACACACCTGGTCATCAGGCATACCAAAAAGGCTGGTTCTGGGTGTAAAGATTCTGGCCCTGACTATCCTCCTCCTCCTCCTGCGGTATCCCACGGCCACTGCTGCTAGGAACGGTATATTCACCCTGGCATCTGAGCTTGTTTGTTGTTTGCGCACACTTTTATGCTGCGCGGGACGTGCGCCTGCTTCATGCTGGCGTACGTGTTTCCGGATTGGACCTTTTTTTTTGGCGCGTTGTAGGCGACCGTGTAAATCTTACCGCGAACCCCAGGAATACACGTAACACGCTCTCCCAGGCCTAGTCGCGTGTAAATATTCCCGCCCACCCCAGGAATACCCGTACACCACTCTCCCAGGCCCAGTCGCATGGGGAAGTTCACGCGAACCCCGTAATACACGTACCCTGCTGATATCGTGTGTGGAAGTTCACGCGGACCCGTAATACACGTACCATGCTGATATCGCGTGTGGAAGTTCAGGCGGACCCGTAATACACGTACCCTGCTGATATCGCGTGTGGAAGTTCACGCGGACCCGTAATACACGTACCCTGCTGATATCGCGTGTGGAAGTTCATGCGGACCCGTAATACACGTACCCTGATGAAATCGCGTGTAAGACTACCCGCGCACCCCTGAAATACACGTATCCAGGCCAATCGCACTGCTGGGGGGTGGGGGTGCGGGGAGACATGAGTGGGGGCCTGGTGGTGGGTGCCCCTGGATGCTGGGGGGTGGGGGCGGTGGGAGACATGAGTGGGGGCCTGGTGAAGGGTGCCCCTGGATGCTGGGGGGTGGGGGTGCAGGGAGACATGAGTGGGGGCCTGGTGGAGGGTGCCCCTGACTGCTGGGGGGTGGGGGGGTGGGAGACATGAGTGGGGACCTGGTGGAGGGTGCCCCTGGATGCTGGGGGGTGGGGGTGCAGGGAGACATGAGTGGGGGCCTGGTGGAGGGTGCCCCACAGTGCTGAGGGGTGGAGGTGCAGGGGGATATGAGTTGGACATGAGTGGGGGCCTGATGAAGGGTGCCCCTGGATGCTGGGGGTGGGGGTGCAGGGAGACATGAGTGGGGGCCTGGTGGAGGGTGCCCCTGGATGCTGAGGGGTGGGGGTGCAGGGAGACATGAGTGGGGGCCTGGTGGAGGGTGCCCCTGACTGCTGGGGGGGGGGTGGGGGGGTGTGGGAGACATGAGTGGGGGCCTGGTGGAGGGTGCCCCACAGTGCTGGGGGGTGGGGGTGCAGGGGGACATGAGTTGGACATGAGTGGGGGCCTGGTGGAGGGTGCCCCTGACTGCTGGGGGGTGGGGGTGCAGGGAGACATGAGTTGGACATTAGTGGGGGCCTGGTGGAGGGTGCCCCTGGATGCTGGGGGCTGGGGGTGCTGGGAGACATTAGTGGGGGCCTGGTGGAGGGTGCCCCTGGATGCTGGGGGGTGGGGGTGCAGGGAGACATGAGTGGGGGCCTGGTGGAGGGTGCCCCTGACTGCTGGGGGGTGGGGGGGGGTGGGAGACATGAGTGGGGGTCTGGTGGAGGGTGCCTCTGGATGCTGGGGGGTGGGGGTGCAGGGAGACATGAGTGGGGGCCTGGTGGAGGGTGCCCCACAGTGCTGGGGGGTGGGGGTGCAGGGGGACATGAGTTGGACATGAGTGGGGGCCTGGTGGAGGGTGCCCCTGGATGCTGGGGGTGGGGGTGCAGGGAGACATGAGTGGAGGCCTGGTGGAGGGTGCCCCTGGATGCTGAGGGGTGGGGGTGCAGGGAGACATGAGTGGGGGCCTGGTGGAGAGTGCCCCTGACTGCTGGGGGATGGGGGGGTTGGGAGACATGAGTGGGGGCCTGGTGGAGGGTGCCCCACAGTGCTGGGGGGTGGGGGTGCAGGGGGACATGAGTGGAGGCCTGGTGGAGGGTGCCCCTGGATGCTGGGGGGTGGGGGGGTGGGAGACATGAGTGGGGACCTGGTGGAGGGTGCCCCTGGATGCTGGGGGGTGGGGGTGCAGGGAGACATGAGTGGGGGCCTGGTGGAGGGTGCCCCACAGTGCTGAGGGGTGGAGGTGCAGGGGGATATGAGTTGGACATGAGTGGGGGCCTGATGAAGGGTGCCCCTGGATGCTGGGGGGTGGGGGTGCTGGGAGACATGAGTGGGGCCTGGTGGAGGGTGCCCCTGACTGCTGGGGGTGGGGGTGCAGGGAGACATGAGTTGGACATGAGTGGGGGCCAGGTGGAGGGTGCCCCTGGATGCAGGGGGGTGGGGGTGCTGGGAGACATTAGTGGGGGCCTGGTGGAGAGTGCCCCTGACTGCTGGGGGATGGGGGGGTTGGGAGACATGAGTGGGGGCCTGGTGGAGGGTGCCCCACAGTGCTGGGGGGTGGGGGTGCAGGGGGACATGAGTGGAGGCCTGGTGGAGGGTGCCCCTGGATGCTGGGGACTGGGGGTGCTGGGAGACATGAGTGGGGGCCTGGTGGAGGGTGCCCCTGACTGCTGGGGGGTGGGGGGGTGGGAGACCTGAGTGGGGGCCTGGTGGAGGGTGCCCCACAGTGCTGAGGGGTGGGGGTGCACGGGGACATGAGTTGGACATGAGTGGGGGCCTGGTGGAGGGTGCCCCTGGATGCTGGGGGGTGGGGGTGCTGGGAGACATGAGTGGGGCCTGGTGGAGGGTGCCCCTGACTGCTGGGGGTGGGGGTGCAGGGAGATATGAGTTGGACATGAGTGGGGGCCAGGTGGAGGGTGCCCCTGGATGCAGGGGGGTGGGGGTGCTGGGAGACATTAGTGGGGGCCTGGTGGAGGGTGCCCCTGGATGCTGGGGGGTGAGGGTGCAGGGAGACATGAGTGGGGGCCTGGTGGAGGGTGCCCCTGACTGCTGGGGGGTGGGGGGGTGGGAGACATGAGTGGGGGCCTGGTGGAGGGTGCCTCTGGATGCTGGGGGGTGGGGGTGCAGGGAGACATGAGTGGGGGCCTGGTGGAGGGTGCCCCACAGTGCTGGGGGATGGGGGTGCAGGGGGACATGAGTTGGACATGAGTGGGGGCCTGGTGGAGGGTGCCCCTGGATGCTGGGGGTGGGGGTGCAGGGAGACATGAGTGGGGGCCTGGTGGAGGGTGCCCTTGGATGCTGGGGGGTGGGGTGCAGGGAGACATGAGTGGGGGCCTGGTGGAGGGTGCCCCTGACTGCTGGGGGGTGGGAGACATGAGTGAGGGCCTGGTGGAGGGTGCCCCACAATGCTGGGGGTGGGGGTGCAGGGGGACATGAGTTGGACATGAGTGGGGGCCTGGTGGAGGGTGCCCCTGGATGCTGGGGGGTGGGGGTGCTGGGAGACATGAGTGGGGGCCTGGTGGAGGGTGCCCCACAGTGCTGGGGGGTGGGGGTGCAGGGGGACATGAGTTGGACATGAGTGGGGGCCTGGTGGAGGGTGCCCCTGGATGCTGGGGGGTGGGGGTGCCGGGAGACATGAGTGGGGGCCTGGTGGAGGGCGCCCCTGGATGCTGGGGGGTGGGGGTGCAGGGAGACATGAGTGGGGGCCTGGTGGAGGGTGCCCCTGGATGCTGGGGGGTGGGGGTGCAGGGAGACATGAGTGGGGGCCTGGTGGAGGGTGCCCCTGACTGCTGGGGGGTGGGGGCTTTGGAGACATGAGTGGGGGCCTGGTGGAGGGTGCCCCACAGTGCTGGGGGGTGGGGGTGCAGGGGGACATGAGTTGGACATGAGTGGGGGCCTGGTGGAGGGTGCCCCTGGATGCTGGGGGGGTGGGGGTGCTGGGAGACATGAGTGGGGGCCCGGTGGAGGGCGCCCCTGACTGCTGGGGGGTGGGGGTGCAGGGAGACATGAGTTGGACATGAGTGGGGGCCTGGTGGAAGGTGTCCCTGGATGCTGGGGGGTGGGGGTGCTGGGAGACATGAGTGGGAGCCTGGTGGAGGGTGCCCCTGGATGCTGGGGGGTGGGGGTGCAGGGAGACATGAGTGGGGGCCTGGTGGAGGGTGCCCCTGGATGCTGCGGGGTGGGGGTGCAGGGAGACATGAGTGGGGGCCTGGTGGAGGGTGCCCCTGACTGCTGCGGGGTTGGGGGGGGTAGGAGACATGAGTGGGGGCCTGGTGGAGGGTGCCCCTGACTGCTGGGGGGTGGGGGGTGGGAGACATGAGTGGGGGCCTGGTGGAGGGTGCCCCTGGATGCTGGGGGTGGGGGTGCTGGGAGACATGAGTGGGGGCCTGGTGGAGGGTGCCCCTGACTGCTGGGGGGTGGGGGGGTGGGAGACATGAGTGGGGGCCTGGTGGAGGGTGCCCCACAGTGCTGGGGGGTGGGGGTCCAGGGGGACATGAGTTGGACATGAGTGGGGGCCTGGTGGAGGGTGCCCCTGGATGCTGGGGGGTGTGGGTGCTGGGAGACATGAGTGGGGGCCTGGTGGAGGGTGCCCCTGACTGCTGGGGGGTGGGGGTGCAGGGAGACATGAGTTGGACATGAGTGGGGGCCTGGTGGAGGGTGCCCCTGGATGCTGGGGGGTGGGGGTGCTGGGAGACATTAGTGGGGGCCTGGTGGAGGGTGCCCCTGGATGCTGGGGGGTGGGGGTGCAGGGAGACATGAGTGGGGGCCTGGTGGAGGGTGCCCCTGGATGCTGCGGGGTGGGGGTGCAGGGAGACATGAGTGGGGGCCTGGTGGAGGGTGCCCCTGACTGCTGCGGGGTTGGGGGGGGTAGGAGACATGAGTGGGGGCCTGGTGGAGGGTGCCCCTGACTGCTGGGGGTGGGGGGTGGGAGACATGAGTGGGGGCCTGGTGGAGGGTGCCCCTGGATGCTGGGGGTGGGGGTGCTGGGAGACATGAGTGGGGGCCTGGTGGAGGGTGCCCCTGACTGCTGGGGGGTGGGGGGGTGGGAGACATGAGTGGGGGCCTGGTGGAGGGTGCCCCACAGTGCTGGGGGGTGGGGGTGCAGGGGGACATGAGTTGGACATGAGTGGGGGCCTGGTGGAGGGTGCCCCTGGATGCTGGGGGGTGTGGGTGCTGGGAGACATGAGTGGGGGCCTGGTGGAGGGTGCCCCTGACTGCTGGGGGGTGGGGGTGCAGGGAGACATGAGTTGGACATGAGTGGGGGCCTGGTGGAGGGTGCCCCTGGATGCTGGGGGGTGGGGGTGCTGGGAGACATTAGTGGGGGCCTGGTGGAGGGTGCCCCTGGATGCTGGGGGGTGGGGGTGCAGGGAGACATGAGTGGGGGCCTGGTGGAGAGTGCCCCTGTTGCTGAGGGGGTGGGGGGGTAGGAGACATGAGTGGGGGCCTGGTGGAGGGTGCCCCTGGATGCTGGGGTGTGGGGTGCAGGGAGACATGAGTGGGGGCCTGGTGGAGGGTGCCCCACAGTGCTGGGGGGTGGGGGTGCAGGGGGACATGAGTTGGACATGAGTGGGGGCCTGGTGGAGGGTGCCCCTGGATGCTGGGGGGTGGGGGTGCAGGGAGACATGAGTGGGGGCCTGGTGGAGGGTGCCCCTGGATGCTGCAGGCTGGAGGTGCAGGGAGACATGAGTGGGGGCCTGGTAGAGGGTGCCCCTGACGGCTGGGGGTGGGGGGGTTGGGAGACATGAGTGGGGGCCTGGTGGAGGGTGCTCCACAGTGCTGGGGGGTGGGGGTGCAGGGGGACATGAGTTGGACATGAGTGGGGGCCTGGTGGAGGGTGCCCCACAGTGCTGGGGGGTGGGGGTGCAGGGGGACATGAGTTGGACATGAGTGGGGGCCTGGTGGAGGGTGCCCCTGGATGCTGGGGGGTGGGGTGCTGGAGACATTAGTGGGGTCCTGGTGGAGGGTGCCCCTGGATGCTGGGGGGGGGGGTGCAGGGAGAAATGAGTGGGGGCCTGGTGGAGGGTGCCCCTGACTGCTGGGGGCTGGGGGGTGTTAGGCGGAAACCTGTGCAGTTCCCTCTGGGACCACTGCAAAAGATTTAGGACTACAGGTGTTTCGCAGTAAACCCACTTGGTAGCAGTCTGTACCACACAGATTCACTTGGTAGCTGTGGCTGAGCAGTCAGACTTCCCTCAAGAAGAGTTAGGCAGTATGTGGAGTATACAAAATAGGGCAATCTACACCGTAGCACAAGCAAACACGGAACAGAGCTTGGGTGTAAAGATATATAGGTATTAATTTATAACAACACATCTATGGAAAACACTCTGGCACTAATACGGCAAACAACTTCAATTACAATTACTATAAATAAATCAATCCCCCTAACAATAGTTCGACAAGTCTAGGTTCAACGGCACCACTTATTTGCAGACAGAGGTGAATGCTTTAACTTAGATGGCACTCTAGTATTCGTTAGGACGGGAGAGAAAAGGCAGGGTATGAAATCAACTCGGTACCAACACTTTTACGAACAAATGCAAGGCAAGTAAGGCAGGGTCTACTGTAGATCGCAAAGTTCAGAGGCCAGGCCCACTCGGAGACAGGCAAGGCGAAATGTTCCAAAAAGTATCACAGTGGAAATGCACTTCGAGTCTTTGGCGCAAATTGTCACAGAAAGATTGGACCAGTTCAGAACAGAACAGAAAGTTAAGAAGGCTTGGAGGCGACCCAATAGAGAGGCGAGGATTAAGACACCTCACTCTAACCGACACAAGAGAAGCCAGGCGGACACGGTACCTTGTATGTGGAGAGACAGCTCCGGCGGGGGCAGTTGTTCCTGGTGGTGGATGCAAGTCGGGGCTTTGCCAAGAGAAGAGATGATCTCGTCGTCGAAGGAAAGTTAAAGATCGTTGCACCACCAGGGAAGAGACCAGCCGCGGAGTGCTCCGTCACAAGGCACCACCTTTTGGTCGCGGTACAGGGGTTAGTGGCTATCCGGTTGCCGGGGTGCTCAGCACGGGCAATTCGACCACTACGTCCTGGAACGAAGAAAAAGCAAAGGGGACTGGTTGTTCCCACCAGTCAGAGGAAGAGACTCTCCGGCGGGGAGATCTCCTCTGTCGTCGGGAAGTGGTGAGTCGGTTCAGCAGGGCTCCACCGGAGGTGTCGTCGTTGCAGGTCAGCTCAGCTCTCCCCTCGTCGGATTCTTAGGTTCTGTGGCGACTTCTGAAGATCCAGTCCCAAAAGCCCTGCTTTTATGCAGAAAACCCCCATTCATTCAGCCTAGCTGTCAATCAAAACACGCTAAGTGGTGAGCGGGGTGGCTCACCACTTGGGCCAATCACACCAGAGTGCGACTTGAGTTGGCAAGGCAACTCAGTCCAGGGTGCCTAAACCCCCTCCCACACCCCCTGTGGTACCCAGACAGAATGGCACCACTTTGGAGGGCCTCTGTGCAGAAGCCCGCCAAAAGTGGAACAAAGGGCTCAACCTTTGGTTTAGGAGTCACAGAGACGAACACAGACGCCATTTTAAAAACCGAGTTCTGGCAGAAAATACCAACCGATAGATTTATTTAAGATAAATAAACCGGTGGTATGTTAGAGATTAACAAGAAAAAGTATTAACCTCCAACAATGGGAAGAATCCCATATAGTTATATTCGGGGTCGAATATAACAAGTAGTTTCCACTGCCACCAGCCAAAACTCGACGAGGGGGGACGGGACAGTGCCCCCTCGAATAACAGACCCAGGAGTAATGGAATTACCCCTACTAGTACATCCACAATAGTATGGTTTGTACTATTTCTGTTAGTAAATTTAGGTCTAGTAAAGCCAATGGTGACTTTACATGCCCTGGGAGACAGTAGTCAGTCCCAGGGTATGGAGTCTATGGTGGGGATCCTCTAGGACGCCCCAGTGTTACGGCACAGAGGGTGCAGTGTAACACACATAGAAAAACATATGAGACCCTATGAAGTAAAAGACCCCATAGCACATAGAACACCCTGACATTCAAAAGAATTACACACATTCATGTCCAAGAGTGGGAGAAAAAGAGTCTCACTCTTGGCGGGATGGAAAAAAACAAACTCCAGAAATCCAGCAAAGCTGCTGGGGGACTCACTAGGTTAGGAAATTCAGCCTAAACAGAGAATTCTCCCTAACACTCGCCTCCCCCGCCCCCCAGACTAAGGGACAGGAGGATTTAATCCACTCCTGCATGAATCTCATACCTCTAGTTGATGACATACATCCTAGAGAGGCCATCAGCATTTTGGTGGTGACACCCTGACCTGTGCTCAATGGTAAAATCGAACCCTTAAGGCAGATCGACCATCTCAGTAGTTTTGGGTTTTCCCCTTTCATTTGCATTAACCATCTCAAGGGTTGGTGGTCAGTCTGAATGACAAAAGTAGAACCATACAAGTATGACCTAAACTTCTTCAGAGCCCACACAATAGCAAAGCACTCTCTTTCGATTGTTGCCCACCTGGTTTCAGGATCCTTCAGCTTGCGGCTGATGAAGCAAACGGGGTGCTCCCTACCTTTCCCATCCAGTTGACTGAGTACGGCACCTATTCCTACATTAGAAGCATCTGTCTGCACAATGAAAGTTTGGTGGTAATCAGGAGCTCTGAGTACTGGGGCTTGGCAAAGAGCCTTTTTCAGGTTTTCAAAAGCCTGATTGCACTCCTTGTTCCATCTAACCTTTTTAGGAAATTTGGGCGAGGAGATGACATTCAGTGGAGAAGCTATGGTCCCATAGTTCTCAATGAAATTCCTGTAATACCCAGTGAGGCCTAAGAAGGCTCTCACCTGGGTCTGAGTAGTAGGTGTTGTCCAATTTTGCACAGCTTCAATTTTACTGAGCAAAGGCCTTATTTCTCCACCTCCTACCTCATGTCCAAGATAGACCTTACTCTGTCCAATTTGGCATTTACTCGCCTTTATGGTCAGATTGGCTCGTCCAAGAGCCTGCAAAACATCTCTTAGGTGGGTTACATGTTCTTCCCAGGAATTGCTGAACACTGCTATGTCATCCAAGTATGCCCTGCAGAAGTCCTCCATCCCATTCAGAACCTGGTTTACCATCCGTTGAAATGTAGCAGGTGCATTTTTCAATCCGAAAGGCATTACCTTAAACTGGTATAAGCCAACGGGGGTAGAAAATGCAGTTTTCTCCTTGGCATGGTCTGTCAGGACTATTTGCCAATAGCCTGACGTCAAGTCAAATGTGCTGAGGAACTTGGCGGCACCAAGTTTATCCACCAACTCATCTGTTCTTGGCAAAGGGTGGGCATCAGTCTTGGTGACTGCATTAAGAGCTCTATAATCCACGCAGAATCTAAGTTTTTTAGATCCGGCCTTTGGTACTAACACAACTGGGCTAGACCATGGACTAGTAGAGGGCTCTATTACCCCGAGATCAAGCATCTTGCTGACCTCACCTTTGATGTGGGTTTGTACGTTTTCTGACATTTGGTATCCTCTGCATTTGACTGGCAGACAGTCACCAGTGAGTATGTCATGCTGGCCCCAAGGGGTCAAGCCTGGTGAAAGCGAGAACAGAGGGGCAAACTGATTCAACATAGATTTGCACTCTTCTTGTTGCTCGGGTGTCAGATTTGAAGAGAGATTGACTCCTTCAATTTTTTCGTCTAAAGGTAAGCCTCTGAGGAGATCCGGAAGAGCTTCACTCTCTTCTTCTTCCTCGGATGATGCTAGAAGCAACGCTCCTACATCAGGTCTCGAGACATACGCTTTGAGTCGGTTGGCGTGGAAGACTGTCGGAGCCTCCTTGGGATTGCCCAAGTCCAACAGATAGTTGACCTCTCCGAGTTTACCCACAACTCTGAAGGGTCCCATCCATTTGTCTTGCAAGGCCCTCTGCCTTGTTGGGATCATAACGAGAACGAGCTGGTCTTGAGCGAACTCAACCATGTTAGCCTTTTGATCATGCCAGTGCTTGACCAATGCTTGTCCAGCTTTCAAGTTATCGCTTGCTTCTGTCATCATGTGCGACATTCTCCTCCGGAGAGCTATCACGTAGTCAGTCACTCTGATTGGCTTGGGGGAAGGCGCACTCTCCAACCCCTCCTTAATCAGGGCCAATGGACCTCTGACGGGATGATCATAGAGAAGCTCAAAGGGAGAATAACCTACTCCCTCCTGAGGGACTTCTCTATTTGCAAAGAGAAGGCATGGCAGTAGAAGGTCCCACTTATGCTTAAGGGGTTCTTCTAAAGCACCTATCATGCTCTTCATGGTTCGGTTGAACCGTTCTACCAACCAATTGGTTTGTGGGTGGTAAGCCGTTGAGAACTTGTAAGTAACTCCACAGGTTTTCCACATGGCTTTCATGAAGTGGGACATAAAGTTTGACCCCCTGTCAGAGATTACTTCCTTAGGAAACCCAACCCTAGTAAAAATACCAAGGAGGGCCTTAGCCACAGCCAGAGCTGTAACAGTCCTCATAGGAATTGCCTCAGGATACCTAGTAGCATGGTCTACTACAACAAGTATAAACCTCTTGCCTGAGGAGGTTGGAGGATCAAGGGGACCAACAATGTCAATCCCTACTCTCTCAAATGGGACTCCCACAACTGGGAGAGGCACTAAAGGTGCCACATTCTTGGAGCCAACCTTACCAGAGGTCTGGCAGGTGTGGCAGCTCCTGCAGTGTTTTTCTACTTCGGCCCCCATCTTCGGCCAATAAAAGTAGAGGGAGAACCTTTCCTTAGTCTTCTTGAAACTCAAGTGACCAGCCAAAGGAGTCTCGTGGGCTAACTGCAAGAACTGTGGTCTGTTCTCTTGGGGTACTACAAGTCGTTTGTAGTCTCCAGGTGCAGACTCGGTCGCTTCACTGTAGAAGAGGCCATCTTCCCAGTGCAACCTGTATTTCCCAGGCTCTTGCCCTTCAGCCTGAGCTTCTGCCTGGTGGCGAAGACCTTCCAGAGTTGGACATTCTCTCTGTCCCTTACTGAAGTCTGCCCTGCTGGGTCCACCTTCTGCCAGTAAAGACTCCAGCTCAGGATGGTCAACAGGATCCAGATCTCCAATGAGTTCCTGGCCTTCCATTAGCTCTTCTTCAGAGTCTAATTCTACCACACAGGGTTATACCTCCCTCTCAGCCTCAGCTGGAGGTGGAGTTACAGGTGTAACTTTGGACAACCGCGGGGAAGTCCTTGTTGGCTGCACTGAAATGCTGGCTGCTGGTTTCGGTATAGAAGTCTTAGGTTTCCCTTTTACTTCTGATTTCTTTGAGACAGCGGCCGACAATTCCAGTGGAGCAGGAGTGATATCTTTTTTCATCATCTCCTGGAGAGTTCCTCGCATGGTTCTCTCCCTTGCAGGTCTGGTTAGCTCCTGTAACCGTTTACTAGGAGGTCTGGGAGTATGCGACACAACTCCGAGAGTTTTTAAATTGTTACCCAGCAGAACGCGTCCTGGTACCTCACTCTGTATGCTGACAGGTATCTTCACAGTCATGTCGTTACACTGGATGAGAACTGGTAATTGGGGAAGCATCTGCACAGGCCCTCCAGCTAACTTGGTGAGGCGTTTGGGTGCCTTAGCAACATCCTCACCCTGAAAAAAAGATTTATCCACCACAGTTATGCTGGCCCCAGTGTCCCTAATGGCAGGAGTCTCCTGACCATTCACCTGGACACTGTCCTTATAATACTCTTTAGTATTATCAGGGATAGAATTATAGACGTCTAAATTCTGTTGTTCCCACAACCCCAGAGACACTAAAGAAACACTGGCTGAGACTCCAATGGGTTCATCAGCCAGCAGTAGAAAGTTTCCACTTGCCATTTGGACTTCCTCCTCTGGAGCGAAGGCTAAGGAGACAAGCTGGACCCCTGAAGGTTTACCCTTACATCTGGGATCTCCTTTCACGTGGTCAGTCGAGCCACAAACAAAGCATTTTCCGAATGCTTTCTGGAATGATGGCTTGTTCTGGCCTCCTTCCGGTTTGGCACCAGAAGGCACACTATTCTGCTGCGGTTTTCCTTGTGGCTTACCCTTCTGGTTTTGTTTGGGGCCCTCTTTGGAATTTGAGTTATTCGAATTCTCTTTTGAGTCTTTTTTAGGCTGTTTTCCCTCATCCTTTTTCTGAGTTGCCCCAGAATCCTTATGAGTAGCCCTGTTGGCAACCCACAAGTCAGCAGCCTTAGCTAGCTTCCTGGAATCCAATTCCTTCGAATAAGCCAAGTGCTGTCTGAGCTCAGGAGAACAGGCATCATAAATAGACTCCAACATAAAAAGATTCTTCATACCCTCATAAGTGTTCACTTTGTAACCCTTAATCCATCCCTCTAAGTTTTTCAACCCTTCACTCACCCAGGTAGCCCAAGGGGTACCATCATGCTTTTTGAGGGTTCTAAACCTCTTAAGATACTGGGAAGGGGTCTTCCCAAATTTAGCTATCAAAGCTAGTTTCACACTTTCGTAATCCTTCTTATCCACCTCCCCCAACTCCATTACCACATCAGTCGCAACAGGGGGAAGCCTAGAGAACAACCAGGGAAGTAACTCATTCCCGGTGATGTCCTGGAGCCCATGATTATATTCAAACAGTTTCAACCAATCCAAAACATCCAATCTTGGTTCATACATACCCACTAATTCCTTCGGCATCCGGGGTCTTTTGGGACTGGAGCTTCTAGAGGAACCAGAGGAGAGAGAAGCATTTTCCACAGATAACTTTTTCATCTCTAACTTGTGATTAAGTTCTATTTCTCTGAGCCTTAACTCAGCTTGCTTCTGCTCAGCCTGGGCATTCATCCATCTGAACTCTAGCTCTTGGTTTCTTTCAGATTGAGCCAAAAACCGTTTGTATTCTAACTCGAGCTTCATTTTTTCAAGTTCAAAATAAGCAGGGTTACATGTGGGACCTGGTATGGGCCCCATAGGTACAGCTGGTAAGGCAGACAGAGGAGCAGGGGAGACAGTTTCGTTAGCCTCTCCTTCTTCTTCAGCCTCTTCATCACTATCATCAGAACTTTGATTTAGATCAACACCATTACTGTTATCTACATTTGCTGGAGAAGTTGGTTCCTCTGAACCAGTACCCAGACTTTGGTTTGCCAGCAATCTTGCTATCAGTTCTACTTTCTTGCCTCTTACAGAAAGATTGTCTTGTCTACAGAGAGCTCGTAAACTCTCAGTATTTTCACCTGACAAGGATTCTTGACTGTAAACTTCCATAGTAGACATGTTTTTGAAAGTTGCTTTTTAGTGCTAAACTTTGTGGTTAGTTATCCTAAAGTGTTAAAAAGCACTCTAAACTGTATATTCAATACCAATCCCACCGCTGTACACCAGTGTTAGGCGGAAGCCTGTGCAGTTCCTCCTGGGACCACTGCAAAAGATTTAGGACTACAGGTGTTTGGCAGTAAACCCACTTGGTAGCAGTCTGTACCACACAGATTCACTTGGTAGCTGTGGCTGAGCAGTCAGACTTCCCTCAAGAAGAGTTAGGCAGTATGTGGAGTATACAAAATAGGGCAATCTACACCATAGCACAAGCAAACACGGAACAGAGCTTGGGTTTAAAGATATATAGGTATTTATTTATAACAACACATCTATGGAAAACACTCTGGCACTAATACGGCAAACAACTTCAATTACAATTACTATAAGTAAATCAATCCCCCTAACAATAGTTCGACAAGTCTAGGTTCAACGGCACCAGTTATTTGCAGACAGAAGTGAATGCTTTAACCTAGATGGCACTCTAGTATTCGTTAGGACGGGAGAGAAAAGGCAGGGTATGAAATCAACTCGGTACCAACACTTTTACGAACAAATGCAAGGCAAGTAATGCAAGGCAAGTAGATCGCAAAGTTCAGAGGCCAGGCCCACTCGGAGAGAGGCAAGGTGAAATGTTCCAAAAAGTATCACAGTGGAAATGCACTTCGAGTCTTTGGCGCAAATTGTCACAGAAAGATTGGACCAGTTCAGAACAGAAAGTTAAGAAGGCTTGGAGGCGACCCAATGGAGAGGCGAGGATTAAGACACCTCACTCTGACCGACACAAGGGAAGCCAGGCGGACACGGTACCTTGTATGTGGAGAGACAGCTCCGGCGGGGCAGTTGTTCCTGGTGGTGGATGCAAGTCGGGGCTTTGCCAAGAGAAGAGATGATCTCGTCGTCGAAGGAAAGTTGAAGATCGTTGCACCACCAGGGAAGAGACCAGCCGCGGAATGCTCCGTCACAAGGCACCACCTTTCGGTCGCGGTACAGGGGTTAGTGGCTATCCGGTTGCCGGGGTGCTCAGCACGGGCAATTCGACTACTATGTCCTGGAAGGAAGAAAAAGCAAAGGGGACTGGTTGTTCCCACCAGTCAGGGGAAGAGACTCTCCGGCGGGGAGATCTCCTCTGTCGTCGGGAAGTGGTGAGTCGGTTCAGTAGGGCTCCACTGGAGGTGTCGTCGTTGCAGGTCGGCTCAGCTCTACCCTCGTTGGATTCTTAGGTCCTGTGGCGACTTCTGAAGATCCAGTCCCAAAAGCCCTGCTTTTATGCAGAAAACCCCCATTCATTCAGCCTAGCTGTCAATCAAAACACGCTAAGTGGTGAGCGGGGTGGCTCACCACTTGGGCCAATCACACCAGAGTGCGACTTGAGTTGGCAAGGCAACTCAGTCCAGGGTGCCTAAACCCCCTCCAACACCCCCTGTGGTACCCAGACAGAATGGCACCACTTTGGAGGGCCTCTGTGCAGAAACCTGCCAAAAGTGGAACAAAGGGCTCAACCTTTGGTTTAGGAGTCACAGAGACGAACATAGACGCCATTCTAAAAACCGAGTTCCGGCAGAAAATACCAACCGATAGATTTATTTAAGATAAATAAACGGGTGGTATGTTAGAGATTAACGAGAAAAAGTATTAACCTCCAACAATGGGAAGAATCCCATAGAGTTATATTCGGGGTCGAATATAACAAGTAGTTTCCACTGCCACCAGCCAAAACTCGACGAGGGGGGACGGGACAGTGCCCCCTCGAATAACAGACCCAGGAGTAATCAAATTACCTCTACTAGTACGTCCACAATAGGATGGTTTGTACTAGTTCTGTTAGTAAATTTAGGTCTAGTAAAGCCAATGGTGACTTTACATGCCCTGGGAGACAGTAGTCAGTCCCAGGGTATGGAGTCTATGGTGGGGATCCTCTAGGACGCCCCAGTGTTACGGCACGGAGGGTGCGGTATAACACACATAGAAAAACATATGAGACCCTATGGAGTAAAAGACCCCATAGCCCATAGAACACATTGACATTCAAAGGAATGGCACACATTCATGTCCAAGAGTGGGAGAAAAAGAGTCTCACTCTTGGCAGGATGGAAAAAAACAAACTCCAGAAATCCAGCAAAGCTGCTGGGGGACTCACTAGGTTAGGAAATTCAGCCTAAACAGAGAATTCTCCCTAACAGGGGGGGTGGGAGACATGAGTGGGGGCCTGGTGGAGGGTGCCCCTGGATGCTGGGGGGTGGGGGTGCAGGGAGACATGAGTGGGGGCCTGGTGGAGGGTGCCCCACAGTGCTGAGGGGTGGGGTGCAGGGGGACATGAGTTGGACATGAGTGGGGGCCTGGTGGAGGGTACCCCTTACTGCTGGGGGGTGGGGGTGCAGGGAGACATGAGTTGGACATGAGTGGGGGCCTGGTGGAGGGTGCCCCTGGATGCTGGGGGGTGGGGGTGCTGGGAGACATTAGTGGGGGCCTGGTGGAGGGTGCCCCTGGATGCTGGGGGGTGGGGGTGCAGGGAGACATGAGTGGGGGCCTGATGGAGGGTGCCCCTGACTGCTGGGGGGTGGGGAGGTGGGAGACATGAGTGGGGGCCTGGTGGAGGGTGCCCCTGGATGCTGGGGGGTGGGGGTGCAGGGAGACATGAGTGGGGGCCTGGTGGAGGGTGCCCCACAGTGCAGGGGGGTGGGGGTGCAGGGGGACATGAGTTGGACATGAGTGGGGGCCTGGTGGAGGGTGCCCCTGGATGCTAGGGGGTGGGGGTGCAGGGAGACATGAGTGGGGGCCTGGTGGAGGGTGCCCCTGGATACTGGAGGGTGGGGGTGCAGGGAGACATGAGTGGGGGCCTGGTGGAGGGTGTCCCTGACTGCTGGGGGGTGAGGGGGTTGGGAGACATGAGTGGGGGCCTGGTGGAGGGTGCCCCACAGTCTGCTGGGGGGTGGGGGTGCAGGGGGACATGAGTTGGACATGAGTGGGGGCCTGGTGGAGGGTGCCCCTGGATGCTGGGGGCTGGGGGTGCTGGGAGACATGAGTGGGGGCCTGGTGGAGGGTGCCCCTGACTGCTGGGGGGGGGTGGGGGGGTGGGAGACATGAGTGGGGGCCTGGTGGAGGGTGCCCCACAGTGCTGGGGGGTGGGGGTGCAGGGGGACATGAGTTGGACATGAGTGGGGGCCTGGTGGAGGGTGCCCCTGGATGCTGGGGGGTGGGGGTGCTGGGAGACATGAGTGGGGGCCTGGTGGAGGGTGCCCCTGACTGCTGGGGGGTGGGGGTGCAGGGAGACATGAGTTGGACATGAGTGGGGGCCTGGTGGAGGGTGCCCCTGGATGCTGGGGGGTGGGGGTGCTGGGAGACATGAGTGGGGGCCTGGTGGAGGGTGCCCCTGGATGCTGGGGGGTGGGGGTGCAGGGAGACATGAGTGGGGGCCTGGTGGAGGGTGCCCCTGGATGCTTGGGGGTGTGGGGGTGCTGGTAGACATGCGTTGGTGGGCAGTAGTGCAAGGTGACATGTGGGTTGGCTGGGGGGCATGGCCATGGTGGATGGGCTGCCTGCGGGACATGTGCAGGGGTGCAGGGTAGTCCCCTTTGGTGTGGGCCGGCTGCAGGGGCCGTGGAGGGTGTAGAGGGAACACCTGGGAGGACCCACACGGCCAATTCATTTGCGTGTAGAACTTCCCGCGCACCCGGAGTACACGTACCCTGCTGAAATCGCGTGTGGAATTTCACGCGCACCCCGAAATACATGTACCCTGCAAATTCGCGTGTGAAACTTCCCGCGCACTTTGGAATACACGTACCCTGCTGAAATCGCGTGTGAAACTTCACACGCACCACGAAATACACGTACCAAGGACAATCGCGTGTGGAACTTCCCACGCACCCCGAAATACACGTACCCAGGCCAATCGCATGTGGAACTTCCCGCGCACCCCGAAATAAACGCACACGCTATTTTTCACACAGCGGGTGTCCGTGTTTGTCGGTACCCCTTTGCACCTCATTTGTCCTAGAGGGCCACAGTATGGATCATTCATCATAGCTGTATATAGGTGCTTTTTGTTAGCGCACATTTTGGCGCACATTTATTTCAGGCGCAGGGACGCTACCGCCTGCTTTCTTGTGGCGGACTTGTTTGGTCCTGTGCGCGTCTTTGCCCGTGCGCTGGTTTGCCCTATTCGATTCCATGAATACGAGTTGTAGGCGAGCTTGTGGGCGTTCCGCGCACTTGCCTCCTGTACTTGCCCCGTGACACCCATATTTTCACGCGTTGTTCCCCATTCCGAGTGTTACACCCCATGTTCCGCCTACTTTTGTTATGTGCGCCGCACTATGTGCGATTTCGCTGTGGCCGTGGCGCACGCCGTTGGATGACCTGTGCGCCGGGGTGTGCCGCGCACTTTTTCAGCGCACATCCAATATTTTTCTCGCGCACAGACTTCCATGAATCGATGTGCGCTGGTTTCCCTGCGATTTTCGCACTTGCACTGCGATTCGCACGTTTTGGCACCTCTGCGACGGAATTTTCGGCGCACATTAATTCCATGAATCGGCCTGACAGTATTGTAAAGGTTTATTTGTGCCTTAGATATTATTGATGTACAATTTGTGTTTTGAGTTGAATGGGATGTTGGCGTTACTTTTGATAAATCTAGCGCAGAAAAAATTGGGTCTTTGATTTTGTTTATTGTATAAGGCACTTGCAGGTTAATTGATGAGACACCGTTTTTCTGCAGCATGTAGATGGTTAATAATCCAAGGAAGGATAATTGATTGACTAATCTGTACTATATATTAGAGTGCAACACACTCCAGATTCATCTCAATTTAGATTGTAGCTATTCAAAATTATGGTGGTTTTCTCTCTCAGAAAGTGTGCTGTGGTAAACGGATGCCACTTTCAAAATGCGCCGTGCTGAAAAGTAGAGTGCATACATGTATTCTCTGCTGGGCCTGTCTAGTGACACACAAGCAGCTGCAATATCAACTGGCAACATAGCAGGGTCACATGTGCCTTCTTAAAACAGCTTGGAATCAAAATGAATTCCAACAGCCATGGCGTGTCTTTATAAATACCTTTAACTGCATATCCTCAGTTGTCTGGTGGCAGTCCTTTGGTTAAATATACGTATGGAGCTATATCTGGTTGCATATAGTGGTGTATGAGGAAATACAGTTAAAACCCCATTCTGTTCTCATTTAAATTATGCACTTGGTTTCCAAAGTCACCTGCAGCTGCAGAGCCTTTTGTGTATTGTGTCTGGCCGTGCAAGTATCACACACACCAGATGGCGTCTTGCCCGGGAAGCCCTTAGTTCTCTGCTGGGAAGCTGTGACACCTTTCTATGGAGAACAAGCACATACCTCCTCTTAGGGTGGGGTGGAGGTGGGAGTTACATAACGTGAGGCCAGGCCAGGGAGATAAATACTGGAGCCCTTTTGAGGCAGTCAGGGTATGCGGAGAAGGGCAATGCAGCTGGGAGAGGACCTTCACACTTGGGAAGGGTCAACCATCTTGCATTTACCAAGCCCCCGCTTCCTGCAGACACATAATTCTGGGAGATAATCTTTCAAGGAATACCCCTTGTTGCAGCAGTAAGGATTGTCCCTTTACAGACAGTTTTGGATGAACCAATTGTCTGTCACAAAGTGACAATATACATGGGCGAGACACCCCCTTAATTGAATTATCTTTGGGATCCCTGATGGGATGCATCTTTAAGGATCACCCTGAATAATCATCTTGCAACCGACTGTCTTTGGAACAGCTTGAAAAGGATTTCACTGAAACCTAATTGGAACAAAGGCTGCTCAAAGTTCCCATTCATTGGGTAAAGCCAAATACATCCTAGGTGGGTGCAGTCCCTTTACCTAACAGCTAGTTTGGAACATCTGAAGCAACCTACTGGAGGGAAAGCCTGATGCCTGCTGGCCACTGATATCCAGGACTCTGCCTGCTGAAGCGGCAAGCCCTGCAAGTGTCCCTGACAGCCTTCCTGGCTGGGGAGGGCAGAAGACAGACTTGCCCTTCTTCATGGAACCAGTGAAGATCCCCATGGAAGTCTCAATGACCAAATGAAGCTGCATTTTGCTCAGTCTGCAACTTCTAACTCCTTCAAGCCACTGCAAAGACACAACAAAGTTTCCTTTGACCATCTTTAAACTTCAGGACACTTCAAGCAATTTCGAGCTACGCAAACCCAAACATTGCATGTCCGTCCCAAGCTTCTTTGAGCACCGAGTCTTGGCCGCTTGTTCAACCATGCTGCTTTGTTGAATCCAGTCGAGCCAGTTTACTGCTGATGCTGAAGCTCTGCTTTCCATGCATGGAGACCCCAACAGGCTTTTGAACAAAACTGACATGACATCACCACCCTGTCAAGCTTATATGAGCAATAAACTGTTGACGCGTATCAAACCGCATCATTTCTTTGAATCCCATTGTGCCAGCTTGCCAACTGGATCCCGACTTGACTCACCAGAAGGCACCCAGAAAATCATCTCAATGCCTTCGAGATCTTGATATAAGATAAAAAGAGATAAATCAGTGACACTGTCCCCTTTGCCTTGTTCTTTGGGCCATGGTAGCATTTAAGACCCCACCCAATGCCGTAGACTTTTCTTTGAGAATACTTATTTCAGAATCCTGTTCTTCAATGCACAGTGCGCCCATGTCTCCAAATGTCTGCATTCTCTGTGTGTGGCATTACAGAGTTGGGTTATTAGTGTTTGAATTGTGTTTCTGTCTTTCTAGTTTAATTAAAATCAGCCATATTTTGTTTTAAATCTTGATTGGATATTTCTTTTGTTTTGGTACTGACTACACTATTGTTGCATTTGGTGCTTTCGTGTTGAGTCACACCCACCTGAAGATTATAGTCTGCCCTTGGCAAAGGAGGTATAGATTCATGCTGTGCCAGTTTCACGGTTATGATTGAAATCCTTGCGGTTCTAATAATAGAGTGAGAGCCTAGAAGCCCCTCTCATCCCTGTAATCCTGCCAGGGAGTAGTTATTTTGTGAACTATCCCAATAGACTGAGCAGGTTTGCTTTTATAGTTTGGTGTCTTTGCCCCTTGGGGTGCTGCTGCTTAGGGACATCACCCATATGTAATGCAGTCTTGGCTGGACTGTGATTTGGCCACATGCCTGTGGTCATGTAGGCTAAAAGGCGTTTGACCTGAGGTGATAACAAGGTTATAACAAGGCCTGACACCATCTTGGATTTAAACCTGGTCCTGAACATGTATGTGATGACCTTTTATTCCTCTTTGAAGACGTGCTGGCATGGTCTTTGTTGAACTGCATGACTCAGTCTCCCCGACATGTAAAGCAGAATGCAGGGAATCCTTTGATAAGCAAGGGAAGTTGTTTGCTGCTAATATGAAGCATTTTCTGCAGGAGGTGGGAGAACAATGTCTGGTTGTAGCTTGTCCCCTTACCTAAGGTGACAGTGTGATTTGTAGGTGTGTGAGTAGTCCTGTGTCTGCCTCCCCATTCATGCAAGGACCCAGTGATGGTGATCTGGGGTTCCCCCATATACCTACTCCGGGTCCAACTTAAATAGCTCAGATGGCCCCTGGCCCTTTAACCACACCAATGCCAGCTCCCAGGTTTAGGCAGGGGACCTCATCACAATGCAAAAAATCTCTTCCTGAGACAATTAGGAGGCTTTGGAAGCAGCATAATTGACACAATCAATTCAAGTGTACATCTAGCAAATCTCAATCTGGTTGATATGCTGGCTGGACCCATACGTTTCCTTTGGGGCAGTGGTTCTCAGTCCCCCCCCTCCTTTAGTGCAATGTTGCTCCCTGGGCGTGTCCAGCAATCACTCAAAGTCTGGGGTTTTTATAATGCTCCATCCATTTCTTTCTTGGGTCTGAGTGTTTCTAGGCACTGCCAGGGTTGTCAGGGCCATATGTTGGTCCTCCTGGACTCAGCTAACAGGTACCATAACCAGCACTTTAGGTCATCAGACCTTAAGTACTAGAACAGTTGGCACCCAGTGTAATTCCACCTTTATCATCCTAGGTGTTTTTGGAGTTACAAACTATCTATGTCAAGCTGGTTGATGAGATCACCATTTCTCTACTGTTGTTTTTCCAGCTTAGTTCTGGAACCTAATCTTGCCATTTAAAACAAACTATGCAGCCTGCCTATAGATCAGGTCTTAAAGAGCTCTACTCTCTTTTCTTTTCTTCCAGTGCTTGCTCTACTTCTGCTGTCTACAAGTCAATGTTTACCTCCTCCTTCCTGACTCTCCCTATGAGGAATTCGACCATCCACATGGTGGGCGTGGGCTCAGCAGGGCTTTTTTGACATTTTTAAGTAAATGGGTGATGGTAGACCAATCTCGGAATTTAAAATTACAACAGAGACATTTAGAGAAATCTGTGTGAAGGATGTGTTCCTAAAGCAAGAATTGTCAAAATACTGGGTGGAGTAGGGCAAATCAGTTTGAAGCTAAATCAGGGAGGCAAAGGAAGAGAGTTATTGGTTAGAACATGTGACTCACTTCACTCAGTGTTGCTGTTTTTTGTTTTCCCCTGTCCTAGACCCATCACGGATTCTCCCTGGAATTTTGAATGGCTCCCCTGCAGGCTGGAGCCTAGGACTTCATCGCTTGCTACCTGCCTGCAGACTGGCTTCAGCGGAAACATGACTGTACCTTTACAAGACCTTTACAAGACCCACACCTCCTAGAAGAAGAAGTCTGTAAACACCAGAAAAAAGACAACAAGAAACAAACAGGTGAGTCAAGAATCAGAGGACTCCGATTCTGACAGTTTGAGACGCCTACAACCTAATACTGTTCCCACAATGGAGGGTGCTGTACAAAACCTCTAATGCAGGAACTGTCCACGGAAGTTCAGAACCTCAAGGCTGAGAATGCGGCCTTTAAACAACTTGTTTTGTCCAGGGATTCGGCATATCAGGAAAGCGCATCTGTAGGAGGCATATTGGACAAATATGATGGCAATCCGAAAGCATTACGCTCCTTCCTTGATTCATGCCTGGTTTATTTTACCTTTAAACCCCACTATTTTTCCACTCCCAGGGCTAATGTAGGGTTCATGATCTCTCACCTATCAGGCAATGCACTGGCTTGGGCAACCCCTTTGGTATCCGCGGGGGATTCGTTACTTGACAACTATGACAAATTTGTTACTGCCATTAATGCCATGTTCGACCGACCAGAACAGGTGTACTCCGCCCAAGAAAAACTACTGGAATTCCAGCACGGAAACCAGGATATATTGATTTATGTGATCTGCTTCAAGCAATTGGCTAAAGACGCTGACTGGACCCCTGAAGCTTGCTTTACCTTGTTCCGATGCAGATTAAATGAAGAGGTCAAGGATAAATTGGCAAGAGTAGCCCATCCTGAATCCTTCCAGGCCCTCTTAGATTTGTCCCTACAGATCGATTTCAGGATACAAGAAAGAAAAGCCGAAAAGAGGAAGAAACAGAGTCCTCTACAAAGACCCTTAGCTGAATACACCAGTCCTAAAGAAACTCCAAATCCAAGCCCCACAGAGCCGGAGCCCACGCAGCTGGGTTCCTTGTGGGGTACCATCACTTCCCAGGGAAGGACCTGTCAGATCAACAGTGGGCTGTGTATGTATTGTCCTTCAGACAAACATTTAGTAAGAAACTGCCCGATAGCCCCTCCAGGACGTTCGGGAAATGCCAGTTCCCGGTCCTGAACGGAGCTCAGCTTCAGGAGAATGGTTCGTGCTCTGAATCTCCTCTAACCCTGGACTCATGCCCAAAGAACTCCTTGGGGCTTCTTCAGGTGTCCCTATCTAAACCTAACAGGGAAATCTCTTCCATCCTGGCCTTGGTGGATTGTGGGGCCATGGCCATCTTCCTAGATGATGAATGGGAAGAGAGACATCAAATTCTGAGAGAAACTAAGAATGTCTTCCAGGTGGTCGAAGGGATAGACAGGAAACCTCGGTCCTCAGGACCCATAACCCAACAAACCTCATAGCTATTACTTTCCATTCACAACCATCAAGAGCTACTGCACTTTCACATAATTCGGGCTGCTCATTACCCAATGGTTCTGGGTATGCCCTGGCTGCAGAAACACAATCCATACATCAACTGAGCAGCAGGATCCTTGTTCCTGGGATCAGAGTTTTGTCTTTCACATTGCCTTCCAGGGAAAAGTCAACAGTTCATAGGAAAAAGGTCCCCGGATTCGCAAACCATCACCGTTTCTAGCATCACACAGGTACCTGAGGTATACCATCAGTTTTCAGATGTATTTTCCTCTGCCATAGTACAGTCTGTACCTCCTCATCATCCTGAAGACTGTGCTATTGACACAGAAGAAAATACAGTCATTCCCTTTGGGAGGATGTTCATTCTGTCTGAGCACGAGAAAACTCCCCTATGTGAAAAATTAGATACCAATCTAACCAACGGAACCATTCGTCCGTCCAAATCCTCTGCTGGAGCCTCCCTGTTCTTCGTACCTAAAAAGGAAACTAAGGAGCTCCATCCATGCTTGGATTACCAGGGACTGAATAAGTGTACCCTTAAAGATTGATACCTCTTACCACTCATTTCAGACATACTGGAGGCGCTAGGTGGAGCAGTGATCTTCACCAAACTGGATTTACGAGGAGCCTACCACTTGAGTCGCATAAGGGAAGGCGACGAATGGAAGACAACCTTTCGAACTTCCTTTGGCCATTATGAATACCTAGTGATGCCATTTGGCCTTGCCAATGCTCCTGTCGTATTCCAACGCTTTATGGACCTAGTCTTCTCCGACATGTTGTTTATTTTGTAATTGTCTACCTAGATGACATATTGGTTTACTCACACAACCCGGCACTACATCAGGAACATGTCACCTTGGTTTTACAATGGTTACGAGATCACCATCTGCTGGCCAAACCCGAGAAGTGCATCTTCCATGTGTCCACGGTAAGGCACATAGGATTCGTTCTGAGCCCTCAAGGGGTAGCTATGGACCCAACCAAGGTTGAAGCCATCCTTCCCTGGCCCGCACCAGCCTCGGTTAAACAAGTACAGTCATTCCTAGGACTTGCTAATTTCTATAGGAAATTCATCCCTACATTTTCATCCATAGTGCAACCCATTGTCAGTCTGCTGAAGAAAGACACACCTTTTTTCTGGTCAGCAACTCAAGAAGCCGCCTTTCAGAAACTTAAACATCACTTTACTCGTGGACCCATCCTGGCTCAACCAGACACCACCAAACCCTTCCTGGTAGAGATGTACGCTTCTGAATACGCAATCGGGGCAGTACTCCAACAGGAAGCAGAAGATGAACATGAACAACTCATCACCTATTTGTCACGGACCTTACATCCTAGTGAGACACATTACTCTGTCCTGGAAAAGGAACTGCTTGCCATTCGACAAGCCTTCACAGATTGGCGCCACCTCCTTTTGGGCGCCAAACATCCTGTGCTTGTGCAGACTGATCATCAAAACCTCCAGGTTTTACAGTCAATGGAATGTAGAAACAGCCGCCAAGCACGTTGGGCCTTTCTCTTCACCCAATACCAGTTCTGCATTCAACATGTTCCCAGCCCATCCAACGTGATCAGTGATGCTCTCTCCAGATGACCAGATTACATGCCAGAAGAAGCGCGCACCTTTCCCAAGATGTTTCTGGACATGGTGTTCATAGCCCAGGCCAACTCGCTTTTGGATATGATATGCTCAGGGACTCTGACTTCGGACATTTGGACGGACTACACAAATGATAGCCACTGGGCTCTATCTGCCAAGGACGGATATCTCTTCAACGACAAGAATCTGGTTATCCCTACTCAGAACACTCGAACTAAGATAACGAACCTTTGTCATGACACGTTTAATTCCGGCATCGTGGAATCAAGGCCACACATCAAACAATCCGGAGGAACTTTTGGTAGCCTAAAATGATCATGGACATACGTGCATATATACAAGGCTGTGCAGTTTGCAACCAGAACAAAACCGATAACAGGAAACCAGTAGGTTTACTTCATCAACCCGACCTGCCATCTCAACCCTGGGAAATTATTTCCACAGATTTTATCATGGACTCTCCTCCTTCCAAAGGACATACCACCATAATGGTTACTATAGACCTATTTTCTCACATGGCCCATGTTACTCCTCTGATCAAGCTACCTCTTGCACAAGAAATGGCAGGGATTTTTGTTACACATCTTTCGAATGCATGGTCTTCCTACCAAGATAATCTCAGATTGTGGACCCCAATACATCTCCAGGTTCTGGAAACACCTTTGTCAGCAGTTAGGTATTCAACATGCCTTATCTTTGGGATATCATTCTCAGACAAATGGCATAACTGAGAGGGTAAATCAAACCCTTGAACAGTTTCTACGGTGCTTTGCTTCGAAAGTCCAGGACGACTGGTCGTTACTAATTCCAGTAGCTGAATTTCCTTACAACTCTAATCACTGTACGACCAAGACAAGTACCTTCTTTTGCACTCAAGGGTTGCATCCATCCGTTTTTCCCCTCACTCTTACCTCATACCACACTAACTCCATTGGTGGATTCTTGGATTGCCCAACTGGTCTCAGTACACAAAGATGTAAAGGAACCCCTAGAAAAGTCCAGGATGGACATAAAGAAATTTGCTGATACCAAAAGGCGACCTGGTCCTTCCTATACTATTGGAGATAAAGTCTGGCTTTCTTCTCGATATTTGCCCAGGCATCTGAGACCCAACAAACTGGCACCACGTTTTTATGGACCATTCAACGTGACTGAAATCATCAACCCTGTGGCCTTCCGACGCTGATTACCGGAATCCTGGAAAATAATTCATCCTGTTTTCCATTAATCCTTATTGAAACCTTTTCACCAATCAACCAGGTCAGCTCCTCAGCCTCCCCCACTCCTTGTTAACAACTAAGTCGAATTTGAAGTTTCCAGGATCTGTGACTCCAGGTACAGAAGAGGTTGTCTCCAATTTCTGGTGGAGTGGAAAGGCTATTCGCCTAGCGAACGGACTTGGGAGCCAGTCTCCTACATGAATGCTCCTCGCTTGATAGAGCGTTTCCATTGGACTCATCCGGGCAAGCCCGGAGGATCGGAGTTTAGAAGGGGGCATGCTGTCATGAATCGGCGATTCCGACCCTTCTGGACGGACTGGTCCCTTAGACATTGACTATTCCAACTCAAACCCTCGTAACATGGCTGACGCCATGGAACTGCACGATCTAGTCTTTCTGATCCTGTCTCATGCTTCCTTGAAAACAGACAAGCGGCTCAGCGCGTCTCAATGCAATGCCTGTCTGTACTCCTCGTCCTGGCAAGTTGTGTATCTAACTTCCCTGACCTCGTTTTTGCCTTTGTTCCCAGGTACCATTTTCCTGCTCCCTTCCTGGTATCCCTTCGTGAGCGGCCCGGCTACCTCCACCTTAGCGGAGCTGCGCAAGCCGTTTTTCAGCCATTCCCGGTTTAGTTTTCCACTGTCCTAGACCCTTCCCGGATCCTCCCTGGAACTTTGAATGCATCCCGACTCCACGGCTCCCCCACAGGCTGGAGCATCAGGCTTCATTGCTCGCTACCTGCCTGCAGACTGGCTTCAGCAGAAACATGACCGTACCTTTACAAGACCCACACCTCCAAGAAGGAGAAGCCCGTAAACACTAGAAAAAAGACAACAAGAAACAAACAGGTGAGTCAAGAATCTGAGGACTCGGATTCTGACACCTTTATGGTGAGGTAGCAGTACTTAGAGATGGATAGGGATGCAGAACTTACTCATACATCAAAAATCAGAACGACTGACGAAGTTGGCAAAACACAGTACTGTTTTATTAACAAGGATCTAAAACAGGGAGTTACAATGGACATCACAGGTGTTTGCACAAGTTCTCTCAATGCATTTCATGAAAAAGCATACTTTTATAGCAACCATTTGTCATACGTGACGTCATCGTATGTGGCAAATAAGAAAACCTACAGGAGATTGTGGTTGGCTCAAAAGGAACATCTAAATATGCGTTCTATGTAGCCGGGGGCTATGATTGGGTCTCTGAGATTAGGTGGACAACTAAGCCCATCCTAAGTGCAAGTCATACTAATACACAACACCCTATTGGCTTCTCAAACTATAGGGCTCTGTACTACGTGGCCCTCTACAATTGGTTGGCACTCATCTACCTTTCTGCAATATTCTACTAGCCAGCAGCATGCAAGCTGGTACCCCAGGTGCCGGGGGGGTCTGCATGGATGCACCTCCCTACCCAATTCGCCCATATCCATCATCACTCCTGTGGCCTGTCATTCAATTAAGGCTTTGAACTTGGCCTTGTAGAAGCTCTCTGTGCCTGAGAATAAAGGGGAGTAGAGGCACGGCCTTATCTTCTGGTATCGGTGTGGCTCGGCCCAAAGTCTATTTTCATCTGATCATGTGACTATAGACCAAGTTTTGAGCTCTTTCTTGGTATAAAATACTGTTAAATAATGAACTCTTGGCAACTTCAGTGTTTTTCCATTATACCACAAACAGGAGCTTGTTTCTTTCCCATGTTCATGTAATGTCTTGAGCAGACAGTCAGGCTCATGTTGGCTCCAACTCTTGACAGTGGGCCCGCCAGCCTTTCTTGAATTCGCTAAAGTGCGTTGTGGAACATCCAAATTCTATACATTCCTATGAATATACATTGGCACATCGCCTGCAGTCTATTTACTACATAGTCAGCCTTATAATTACTTTGTATACTTGCGTTATTGCATCTGTACAATTGTAAAATGACTTTGCATTTTCTTCAGTGCTTCTTTGCACGAACAATCTTCATTTCGATCCCTCAGGTGCATGAATACTGGCCTTCACATAGTCTCTGATTTCTTTGTTTGTCAGCTTTTTGATCTTCCATCTTGATGTGTAATTTTGTCAGCATCGTTATGGCCTCTGTCAAGGCCCCATTCTCGTTGTCGTGAGAAGGTATGAATGTGCAACATAATTCTCCGATTTTCGCACAAACACCTCTATTCATTGCTGTGATCATATACAGTACATATTTATTCAGGAGAGTCATCAGTCGAATGGCTCTCAGCTCTTCCTTGATAGCATTGAATCCTTTTATAGTATTAATCATCTGCAGGAGCTCCCATCTGGTTATTTGTAACTACTTGGTATTTGCCATCATCTGGATCTGTAACATAAAGATTGTTTGCGAACACTGCTGAAGTATGACTGAACAGCCTGAGTTCATATGGAATGTCATTAAAGGCTTCTATCGATTCTGCTGAGAAATAGTTCTGGCTTTTTGTGCGATTAAGAAATTTGATTGATCTCCTCTTCCTCAGATGTGCATCAGATTTTGGAAATTCTCAAATATTCAGGTCACTCTTTGGAATCACCAACGCTGGAACATGGACAATCACTATGGAACATAGTCTTCCCCAATTCCTGGGCAACTTCATGTAAGCTCTGGATCCTTAGGCCCAGTATTGATCCATTATCACCACTGTCCCATCCTTCATTCCTGGTACATCGAAGATTCGACCACACTGCTGATTTTTTCCACCTTTTCGGGTGCCATTATTTCTGAAGCACAGTTCTACACTCGCCAAAGGCACTATCTGCAATGGGCCTCCTTTGTCTTCGACCCATGTCAGCAATTTCACAAATCTCGACCAGAGAGGTTTGCATCCTTTTTCCACTCGGTCGATAACTGGTTTATGATGACCAGTTACTGTCAGAGCTCTGCATATGACTAGGCCTTCTTCCCAGCCATCTGGAGAAAGTACTGTTCTTCAGATCTTCATCTGGCTTCTTTCCTAACAGCTTCGTGTTTCTTCAGTCTTTCCCTGACAATTGAGTCTTCTGTTCACTTCCCATCTGATTCCTGCTCCTTTCATTCCAGGCTGTTCGTATGTTATCACATGATTCCTGGTGAACATTCTTGCCCTTGTCTTCAAGTCTTGAACATAATGATCTTCATAAGGTGCTGGCCATTCTGTCACCCATACCAAGGATGCCGTTCGACCCTGAAATGTACCTCTTATATGACAGAGTGCAAGGTGAGTCAGGCAATGAGATGTTTGGACCTCTATTTCTATAGCTATGAATATCTTGGATTTTCCCATAGCATAAGGTAAGAGTGCACATGCATAGCACTCCTCCTTAGAAGTTCTCTTTCCCACCTCTCTCATGTGTTGATACCACATGTTGTTCACCAAGTGTGGTGTACTATCTAGATAATCATTGAACTCATATTCATCTTCCCGTGCACTTGTTACGCTCACCTGGTCTCTGCAGGAATGTTGGGGCCTCGGTTGGAGCCCTCCTTGGACTTGGCTCCCCTGGATAAGACTCCTTCCCCAGCTGCTGTAGTGTGGGCTGCTCTGGTTGCTAGCACTGCCCCTGAGAGAATACGAGAGGCAGAGAGAATGCTGTGGTTGGATTGTGATTTCCCTCAAACCCTTTGTTCCAGAATGAGGTGAGCATGCGTTTACCCGTATAGTCTCACCTGTTTTCTTTTAAGGATGAGCTCTCCATCCTGCTTCTCATCAGCAGGGGCATGATTGATGGACTTAGTTGCTTCACTGGTCCGTGTGTGTGGTGGCCCAGACCTGCTGTGACCGCACCACTTTGAAGGTAAGTGTTCTTTAACAATGATTATTGTCCGTATCCTTTTGCAATGTATTTTTCCAATGATTATTGTCTGTAACCCTTGTAATGTCTTTTCTATCCCCAATAGATGTGAAGATTGCCATGCAGAGTTGCGGTGTTGGGAGCGAGTCCGAATGGTACCAGAGGGGGTTGCGAAGTTCCCAATTAGAAGGTAAATTGTTTTTCAAGGTCAAACACAAGGCTTATGTGTTGCGCGACCAAGCGTAAGATATTTATGCAGTCTCTAACCTTGTGTCCTTTTCTCTTGCAGGGATGGCCTGGCGGCGTCAGATGGGAAGCGGCTATCCGAAGACCTGCCAGCGATTACTGGATGGATGGATCCGTGAGGATGCTGGGCGAGGAGAAGAGCTCCCGCATAGCTAGACGCCCGGTACAGGTGAGGATACGCCCTGATTCCCATGATAATGGGAATCAGGTAGGATGCGATGCACTGCAGGTGATGGGATTGCAGGAGACATGTAAGATGCACGTCTGGCGGTGGTGTTGCTGGAGTCAGGTAAGCTGCGCGTCGAGCAATGATATTGCTGGAAGCAGGTAAGGTGCACGCTGAAGATGAAATGTTGGAGTCAGGTAAACTGTGCTTCAAGCGGTGGTGTAGCTGAAGTCAGGTAAGGTGTGCGTTGAAAAAGATGTACAGGAACCTGGCGAGAACCGCGCTGCAATGATAAGCTTGAAACAGGTAAGCGCTCTTCAGGCGGCGGTAAACATTACGCTGCAGAAATCAGACTAACACGAAACGCTTGCATGCGGGTGGGGCTGGTTTAAATAGCCTGGTCCCAGCTACACCCCTTTGGCCCCACTTTGCACTCCCAGAGACTGCTGCACATGCTCCCCAATGTTTCCTAATGGCCATGCCTGGCCTGGATGCATGTGCCCCAGACACAAAGTGTGCAGAGTACACTTTCTCATGAGCCTGGTGCCAAAGGCGCCAGGACTGGTTCCATTTGGACCCTTGAGATGATAAAGGTAGTGGCCCTTGTCCCGTGGCCATGACAGCACTTCTCTTGGGTCTCTTTCTTGCTAAATGAGCTTGTATAAGCAACTCATGAAATACATCAGTATACATTCTTCCTACAGGAGGAATCATAGGAACACTTGTCAGAGAAATCAGTGACTTTACATGTGTCACTGCAGTGGGTATAATTTCATATAGTCTTGACCTTCTTGCAATGTCTAGCTCTGCATAGGTCACTGGAGTAGGAAGGATCAGAGGGACTGCTGCTTTCTTTGGACCAATAAAATAAGCAGTATCTACCAATGGAATCAGAAAAACAACAATTAATGCTCTGCATGCATACATTATACGCCAATACATTAGACCCCACCGACAGTGTCTCCCCATACGTTGTTGAGTCTGCTCACTTTCTGGAACTGTTTTGTGCTCAATAGACCTCATTATGCCTGTAATTTACTTTTTAAGGAAGGAAAAAAAAAATTATTCAGTCAGCCTCGTCAGATGATCAGGTAGCTGCTGAATTTGCTCAGTTATTGCCATAAGTAACCTTCTAATCGCAGGGCCATTTTTAGTATCTTGGATAAAAGTGCGCTCATAAGTGCTGCGCCCAACAAGAGCAGGGTAAGCTCGGAGTATAAAAATGAAGACAGCAAGAAGTAATCTGTGAACATCAACATCAGTCAAAAGCATTAATCTCGACCAAAAAGAAACTCAGTGAGAAATGAATCCGGGAACTGCTCCCTCTTCCAGTCGAAACTGAAGTCAAGATCTGGCATCCTTTTAGCCCTACAGCATTTTCCCAAAGTCTAATGTACAGATTTCTGTGGCTCAAGAACAGTTACTTGTGCACTCCTATTAAATTTCTTTAAGAGTGTCCAGGAAAAGCCACAGTCCAAATGCACTCTTGCATTTATTTAACCAATAGTCTTTGCGTCCTTCTTCCTCGTCATCGATCGAGTCTGCACATGCTAAACTACTTCTTCTTGACTTGATTCCGAATGGGGTGGGGGTGTGATGGTCTTACCAGCATACAGCTTTACATCGCCCAAATGTATCCATGTGCGCCTCCCGTGGACTTTAACTGCTAAGGGGGTAATGTCTTCCACAATAAAAGGACCACTAAAGCGAGGTTGATGCCATTTCCTAGTGAAATTTCCGATTAAAATAGAATCTCTGGCAAAAAAATTAGGAACACGTTACTTCTCAGGTCTGGTTGTTGTATTGTCTTCATCTATGTCGTGAGACCAACACCCCTTCTGCTTGAGTTGATCTGAAATGACAGAGATACTAGCGGTCATACATGTTAAATACACATGTAGCTCATTTCCTAACAATTGTGCAGTTGTCTGGGCATCACTTCTATTCCTCGATGGAGGAGTCAGAGGTGTTCTCATCCGCCTCCCTGTAACTAACTCATATGGCATGAGGTGGTGGGCCGACCCGGGCTGGCTTCTTAATGCATATAATGCAAGGGGTAGGCAGTACAGCCACCCCTTCTTCAGTGTCAATTTCAACTTGGTTGTTCTCTCTTTGAAAAGACCGTTGGGTCTCTCACATATCCCGTTCGCTTGTGGGTGATAAGTAGAAGAATGCCTATGTTTGATATTAAGCAATACATTAATCTGCTCAAATATCTCATTTACAAAATGGGGCCCATTGTCGGATCTCAGCACCTCACATACTCCCCATATAGGGAATACTTCTCAAACTAAACACTTTGCAGAGCAAGTGGCATCAGGATGTGTGCATGGACCAGCTTCAATCCATCTCGAAAAGGGGCACACTACCACTATCACCTGTATCCATTACATACTTGCAGAAGGTCAACATAGTCAAAATGTAAATGCTGAAAAGGACCATTTGGCTGAGGAATCACTCCTCTAATTGTTCGCAGTGCGTGCCCAGCAGTAAATCTTTGACATACGATGCATTTTACTATATAAAAAACAACGTGTTCTAACAGGTTCGGCATGAACCAGTCCTCCGCAAAAGATGCTGCGAGGCTCTCCCTAGTTACATGCACAGGGTAGTGCAGCTGTTCTAACACCACCCTTAAAAAGGCTACAGGCATCACCAGTTTTCCAGTCCTGTCATGCCGCCACAATGCTTCAGAAGGGGATAAAGAACACCCTCTCTGTGTCCACAGCTCCTTCTCTTCTTGTGTAGCACAGCCTTGAACCTCCATTAGCTGTGTTCTAGACAAATGGTAAAACCCTGCATTTACAATCGTAATTGTGATCATTTTCTCTTTCACATTCGGAGTATCAAAACTCATAATATCAGGTGAATATGCAACCCTCTTGGCACCTTTGTCTGCGGCTTGGTTACTGCATGAAATAAAATCAGTTCTCTTAGTATGTGCTGTGCATTTAACTATTGCAATGGCTACTGGGAGTTGTAGTGCCTCAATAAGCCTATCCAATAATGCAGCGTGTTGCACTGGAGTGCTGTCTGCTCTGAGGTAGCCCCTCCTTTTCCAATGTGCTAACCCTGCATGCACGATTGAAGTCACACAGGCGGAGTCACTGTACAGCATCACTTCCTGCTCTGCATGTTTTTCAAGTGCTGCTATGAGCGTCACCAATTCTGCAGCCTTTGCCGAAAAGAGAGACGGTATTCTTGCACTACTTCAAATTCCCCATTAGGTCTGTGTTTTACCACGGCAGCACCTGAGTGCCTTTCTCCATCAGTTTGATCAATTTTAGAAGAACCATCAATAAAAAGAACCTCCCCTCCTGCTAGAGCTTTCTCCTTCACCCTCGGGATTTCATCCTAGAATTCTTCATAATTTGAGCAATCATGCACTTGCTCATCCACTGCCAATGGTTCGGCTACAAACGTGGCAGGGTTCACTATTTTACACCTGACTATTTTGATTGCCGGGTTTAATATGACCACTTCATATGTGGAAGCTCTCTGAGATGTCACTGTACCCTTAGGTTTCTCCAAAACAGCAAATAATGCATGCTCAACAAATAAAGTCATGGAACACCCCATCCCTATGCTTGTAAAGGTCTCAGTAGTGAACGCGGCTGCAGCCAGCGATTGTTCGCAAGGAAAATGCCCTCTCAGAACTGGATCTAAAATCTGACTATAATATGCCAGAGGCTTATACCCAAGTGTGGTTCTTTGTGTAAGCACTGCTGTCATAACTGTTCCATTTGTGTGTGAGAATAGGAGGAACTCCTCAGAATAATTGGGAATTCCTAAAACTGGAGCTGTCCAAATTGCTTTTGTCAGTTCCTCAAACCCTTCCTCCATTTCTTCAGTGCACTCTATTTTATCCTTGTTCACCTGTGCTTTCTTCAAAGCCTGCAAAAGGAGTCTTGTATATGAACTATAATCAAATACCCAAGCTCTAACATAATTGCACAGTCCCAGAAACTGCTAAAATTTGCTTTACCGTGTGCGGTTTTGGTGTTTTCATAATTGCCTCAGCCCTTTCAGGTGTAACGTTCTTTCCTTCATGCAAAATTATCTGGCCTATGTAAAACACCTCTTCCTGACTGTACTGCAATTTCTCCTTGTCCACTTTATATCCTTTGTCTGCAAGGATAGTCATCAATTGAATTGAGTCTCGTCTACACTCTTCTTCTGTTGTGCTACAAACTAAAATGTCATCTACGTACTGCAGCACAATACTTGACAAATCAATATTACTTAGGTCCATCTGCAGGACTCATTAAAGATTGATGGAGACTCACAATACCCCTGGGGGAAACGTGTACTTTTCAGCTTCGTCTGATGAAAAGTAAATGGCATCATGTCTTGGGAATCCTTATGTAAGGGGATTGAGAAAAACGCATTTTTCAAGTCAATCACCGTGAAATATCATGCCTCTGGGGGAATACTGCACAGAATCGTCGCAGGATTTGGAACTAGAGTGAACTCTGCCACTACAATCTGGTTAATTGGTCTCATGTCCTGGATTGAATGCGATGACCCTCCTTTCAATTTTTTCACAGGATGCACAGCAGTATTACATGGTGACTCTGACATCACCAAAATACCTTGTTCCACCATATCTGATATAGTCTTAAAAATTCCCTCATCTGCCTCTCGGGACATCAGGCATTGCCTTGCCCGAGGCAGAATTGCTCCTGGTTTCAGCTTAATCTTAACTTCTCCCACCCTCTTCAATAGACCTATGTCGTAGGAGCCTGTAGTCCAAAAGATGTTGGCACCTTTTCTCTATCCTCATCAAAAAATGCTGGGTGCTGCCGCACTATCACCATCTGTGGGATTTCCCTCCTTTCTATTCTAATCCAATAGGTAATGCTCATTTCAAACACTACCTCATTATCTGATGGATCGTCTCTGAACATAGCTTTGTCAGTGATGTCAGTCAATCTGTACCCTTGCCCAATGGCAATTACCGTTCTCCATGGTCTGTCCTCATCATCGGTTCCTTCGAGCATAGCCAATTCCCCTCGTACTATGGCTGCCTGTTATTCTGAGGGAATAATCTGCCCCCCTCTTCGTCCATCGGTACCTGTGGCCTGAACAGGAATTCATCAGGTATCCTCATAATCTTACCCACTAAACCAGGTAGCCATGTTAAGAAGATTTGTATCCCATAGTGAAAGACTTCTGGCTCCAATGGCATTCCTTCGCAGAGCTATTTGTCCTGTAAACGCCATGATAAATGTGGCCACATTTAAACAATGTATTCCTGGCGTGGAACACACTAAACCTTCGTCAGTAAAAGAAATCGTCATATTCAACTTCGTCATTAGATCTCGGCCCAGAATATTAACTGGTGTCTGTCTTCAATACAATAATGGAACAGACATGTCACATACTCGTATAGAGACTGGCAATTTTTCAGTAAAAGGAACTCTACTTGTAGCGCCAGAGAAGCCTTGTGCATTCATGGCATTTCCTGACAACGTACATTTTCCCTCTTGTATACAAGAGCGGGTTGCCCCAGTGTCTACTAAAAAAGAAAAGGATTTGCCTCCTATGGTAACATCAACCCTTGGTTCCTCTTGAGGATCTGGTGTCACTTATAGTACTGAACACATCAAGTCGCCCTGTGAGCTGTCCTATTGTGGATACATGCTTATTCCCGTGCATGTAAAAGGACTTTCTCCCATGACAGTGACACCCCCTACTCTAGGAGTTAATAGCTGCCCCGTGTTTGCACTCTGCTGTATCTGCATGGGTGCGTGCTGTGACTGCCCTTGCGGCAGATTCAATGGTGCTTGCTGTGGTTGTAAAGCATGTTGCATTTGCGGTGCTTGTGCTTGTGATACACTGTCTGATTTAGGGCGAACCCATCCCTATTTTGTGTGCTATATGCTGGAGGATAAGCTGTCCCCCTCTTGAGAATTGCCCATTCTGTACATACCCTTGGCTCCCACATGTTTGTGCGATGTGCCCTGTCATTCAAATGTCCAACACACAGGAGGGAGTCTCCTAATCTGTCCTCCCTGTATGTTTTGATTATCTTCTGCATATTCTGAAAGCCTCCTCTTCCCCGGAAACTAGTTCCCCTGCCTTTTGGCATGAACGCATTCCCTCCTTGGTCCATCTGATGTTGATTATTCGCCTGTGACACTCCCGGTAGTTGCTGTATTCCTAACCCCTTGTCAGTACCGATCCTTCTATGGGGTATTTTGACCATTTTTTCTGCACTAACTTAGCTCCCTCAAGTTTTCTAACATCCTCTTTCCTCTTATTTTTCTCAACAATCGGCAATGTTGCACAATGGTCAACTGTATTTCTGCCCATGGCTTCGCTTCCATACCCACTAATTTCTTGAGCTGCCTCTGAACTGGTTCTGGCAACCCCTGACACAAAATATGGTAAAATACCGGTATAGATTTCCCCCACAGCTCACGAGTTTCCAAAGTCCAACATTCTTGAATACTTTGAATGTAAACAAGCGGATTTTCGTCATCTTTCATCTTACGTGCCATTATTGCACCCATATCTGATGTATCAGGATATTGTACTCTAAGCGTTTTCCAAACCGCCGCCCTACAATTATTAAACGGTGCTCTGTCATGTGCTGTGTTCTGTGCTGTGACACTTGAGTATCCTGCTCTCATCCAAACGTCATCAGCCCTTACCCCAATGATAGCTGCTAGGAGACCCTTAATGTTCCCAATGGCTAGAGTATTTCCTCCTGTCATTTTTTCTAACTCATAAATCCATTTCTCTGCCCCCGCCGTTAAACTGGGAAGTTTACATCTTAAATTATCCTTATCCATCTGGGGCCAGGGCATATACTGGGGTCTGACCCCTCCTTTTTCCAATAAAGGAAACTGTGAAATCCCAAAATCGCAATTGTCTCTCATTGTCTGCCTGTCTATAGTAGGGACACTGGTTTCTGATCAGCTTCTACCTGGCAATGACCTCAGCCTGCTCACATATGGTGGTGATTCCCCTTTCTCACGATATGATCGCCCTTTAGGTCACCCTGAGTACTCCATAGGCTCTGGCGTCCTGTCTCTAGGTTGGTCTTATTCCCTCCTTGGCCCATCTGATGTTGATTATTGTCTGTCTGAAAGCAACCCTCAGGACTGCATGCACTTGCTCCCTCCTCCCCATGGAAGGTTTCTCTATCTTCATCTGACATATCTTGTTCCCAACTAGTGTAACTGTCATCTTTCTCATCTCTGTTTAGCGTCAGCCTGTCTAAAGACAAGGCTCTGTGCTCAAGACTAAACAGGCTCCTTCCTTGCCTCTTGCCTCGTTACTGGGCAACTACAGATCGATCTTCCTTTCCCTTGTCCGTGATAAATTTTTTGTCCTCATCTCCTGATAAGCTTTAACGATCCTATCTCAGATGCTTCCTATCTCAAAATTCCCATATAGGTTTACCCCTGATGGTCCTGGCATTGCTTCATGTGGCGGGAGAAATTCCTCTATGTCGCCCCATAATACTACTGGACTTCGCTCTATCATCTCCTTTTCAATGCGATCAATGTCGCATGCCCTCTGTCTCCTTTTTCGCTCCATCTCTTTGTCGAATCCCCTTCGCTTCTTTGCTTCCTCTCTAACCCTTTCCTCTTCCTGTCTGTTCGCTTCCCTTCTTTCATTTGCCCTGTGCACTTCTTCATCTCTGCGTCTTTGCGTTCTTTTCCCTCTTATTTTCTGTTCTTGCTCCTCTTCTCTTTTCTTTTCTATCCTGTCTTGTTCTTTGTTGCTCTCTATCTAGTGTCATACTTTTGTTGCTCTTCCGCTCTTTCTTTCTTCCTTAACTGCTCTTCTTGATACATTTGCTCTCGTCTTTACCTACTCTTTCTTTTATACTTGTCTTCTTTGAATCATTTTTCTTGTTCACTGTCCTTTTTGTCCTGTTTGTCTTGATATTCCCCTTGCCTTACTTCCGTGATGCTCCTCCCATCAAGTTTGAGCAATATCTGTCCACCCATCCATTCGTACTGTATCTCGTCAGCCTTGTCTTTTTCTCCTTTTTTATTATTTGCATTTGGTTTGCTAAAAAAACCTTTACAAACAAGTTTGAGATCACATATATTGTACAAGAACATTTTATACAAGCACTATATTCACATTTAAGTAAGAAAAAGAAAGTCCCAAAATGTAAGACAATATCAAATTTTCCATTCATGAATTCAAGTGTAAATTTCTCTCTAATTCAATGTGCAAGATACAATTGTGCAACATTACAAATGTGTAAATATCATCATTAAAATCCAAATCAGATGTTAAAATAAATGTTATCAAAAGATATTTAGTTTACCACTTGATAAAAACTGAGTAGGTCTAAAACAATTTTTAAAAACAACAGAATCACACTAAACAGTGGAAGAGGGACATTCTTTTCTTGATATTTCATCATCGATTAGCTTCAAGATAGCGTTAGTGCTATGATAAGTGATTTATTTCACCACACAGCATTCTTATCCATAATTGATTCATAGCAAATTCTGATTTGTTACACATACATTTTCTAAATGTAGATAGTCTAGAAGTTCTAAAGTGAGGACATGCTAAAACCAAATGTTTTAGAGTTTCTTTAGGTTCATCACAGTTTAAGAATCTGCACTGCAGCAAACATTTTGTTACACCATCAGGTGCCCAATGTGCTATTCTTTCCTGTGTGTAGAATTGATTCGACTTGAAACACATGTATAGTGTGCAAGCCTTACAAGAGGAAAAGGATCTTAAGTATGAGCACCGCAAATTTCTTTTTCTAAAGAACTTGGTATACTCCTTATACAAGCTGTATTTTTGTAAATCTAGAATTGTTGCAATCCAATCAAGATCATATAATTGTTCTTTGAAAAACCCAGGACGATTAGTCAGGTCTTGATTTACATCAGGATTAATCAATAACAGTTTACTTTTTCTACAAAAGGACCCAAATGAGTTTGTGCCATTACCAAGCATCATCTCATGTAGGTCATTTATAAGGAGTTCGAAGGTGGTTCAATAATTTTAGAATAGTTACTTATCATCCTCCACTCCTACCTAGAGGCTAGTGAACTCAATCCCAATTCATGGAATAAAAGAGAATTTGGTACAGAAGCAGCTAAGTGGAGAGTTGTCTTCCATACATGCCCTTGTAAGATGTTCAAAAAAGGTCTGACATCTATCAGGCACATATCTAATCCATATAGCAACACTGGCTCCACTTTCAGAATGTAAAAGTCTATCGCAAGTGAGATTGAAAATTTGCAATATTTACAATAAATCACTCTCATTTGTGAGAGGAGCGGTCTTAGTTTCTCATTTAGAATATTCTTCCACATTACCAGAGAAGATGTATTGCACAAATTAAACCCAAGATACGTCATGCTCAATGATTGTTCAATGATAATTCCCTCAATAGACCATTTGTAGGACCTTGACCTCTTTCCACCAGTGAAGAACATAATCTTAGATTTTTTTTTTGGATTGGGTTGTAAGTTATTCTTAAGTGCAAAAGACGAGAATGTATGCAATTTATTTTGTAGCCCAAATGGTGTAGTGTCAAAAAAGATAAGATCGTCTGCAAATGTCATCCAGTGTATACGAATCTTACCCAGTCTCACAGGAAATATATTAGGTTCAGACCATATCTCATCGAGATCCCATAAATAAAGATTGAATAAGGTAGATGCTAAGTTGCTGCTTGTTTAACGCCCATATATGTTGGAATTGAGTCTGTCAGGTTGCCTTTCTGATTAATTCTTCCCCTATACGAGGTGTTCTCATGCAACATGGTGATGAAACGAATCAGTGAATGTGTTATGCCTAAATTAACCATTTTGTTCCACAATATGTCACGCACCATGCTGTCAAAAGCTGCCGTCATGTCTAGGGAAGCCATATAGACTGGATTCAAGCTTTTTTTCTTTGATTGCTCCAAGATATGTGATATTATGGTGGCATTTAATGCAGGCCCATTTTTTGCAGATCCCCATTTGAAATTTAGAAAGAGTGTGGTGTTCCTCAATGTATTTTCCCAAGTCATGAAGAATTAAAATAAAAATATTTTGGCAGAGGCATCCGTTAGAGCGATAGGTCTATAATTCTCAGAAGTTCAGGATCCGCCTTCTTGAAAATAGGGACAATTATACAGAGCAAGCAAGATCCCGGAATAGTCTGTGTTTTAAAATAAATAGAAATTTAGCTTTCAATATGTGGGCCCAGCAGCTTGGATCGGATTTGTAAACATGCTGGAATTCCGTCCGCCCGGCAGCTTTTTAGAACTTTATTTTTGAAATTGCCCATTCAATATCAGTTAGTTCCCATGTACTTTTTCCCATGTTTGTTTGTGCAATTTTTGGATGGGGGCTACCCGAATATATTGAAGGTAATTGAAAAATGTTTTTTCCACACATCTGCTGAGATAGAAGAATGAAAAACCTCTCTATGGTAGCAATTAGCTTGCTTAAACATAGACCAAATTGATTTGGTATTATGACTACAAATATGTTTTATCATTTTTTGGTAATCCAAATTATACATTTCAATTTTAATTTGTTTAATTCTATTTTTGTATCCTTAAAGAATACATTTTTATTATGATTGTACTGGGCTGAGGGATTATTGTTGCTTCGCAATCTTCTCAGTGCTCTATTTTCTTTTCGTTTTAACATATTTAATTCCAAATTAAATGAATTGTGGCTACAATTAACAGGCTTTTGTTTGCTAACTAGATATTTCAGCTGGAAATGATATTGTTTATATAATCTTCTATCGCACAAAATTTCCTTTTACCTTTGTACACTTCCCCCGCCCTTTCGAGCTCTTGCCTAACCATATTAGTAATTTGCTGACAAAGTTTAGAGTTCCATCGCAAAGAAATAAGTGGGCGATCTGGTTCCAACAGCATCAATGCTGGGATAGTGCAATGCTTTACAGAGACAATATTTATCTGTAGTTGGATTAACAAGTGATCACTTAAGTGAGTGTCGTGAGCAAGCAAAGGCTCACAAAGGTTGCTAATGGTCTTAGAAACACTGAACTAATCAATGAATGAACTGCACCTCATTTCCATATGTATCTATCCCAGTCAGATAGGTAAGCAACCCACCTTTTACCTCTACGCTTTGACAGTGAATCTTCAGAATTTTTGGAATGGATACGATCCACATAATAGGCCTCATAAGAGCACAAATTAAAATCCCCAACCACAATTAACTCATAATTTGGATTGCACAAAAAAGCCTTTTCCAGGATTTTATCTAACTGATTAAAAATGTTGTCCTGAGTAACTGTAGCAGGGTTCCAATACAGGCATACAATCAGTATACACATTTTCACTGTATCTTTTAAACATAACACAACAACCAACAGATATTCAGAAAGAAACAGAAGTCTGGATGTTATTCTCAGATGGTTGCCAATAGCAATCGCTAGACCTCCTGAGGGTCTTCCTGCAAGGGCTATAATGGCAGGTGAAGTGTACACGGTGTAGCTGTCGAAGTATAATGGACCAACCTTCATGGTTTCTCGTAACAGTAAAACGTTTGGTTTATTCAAAGGAAGAAGGAAAGTGAACCAAGTTTGAAAGTTTTTAAAACCACATGAGTTCCAAGAGATCACATTGAAAACATGTATACTACCCTGGCCGTGGTAAAGTCACTGCTGGCATTGCAGCCAGAATAGTTTTAATAAGAGGTTCGACCCACATCCAGTCTTTTACTGTGCATGCCAATGACAGAAACTGCAAGATGGTCTCTTTATTTAATGCCAGCTCAACACCTCCAACTGAGGTTTGACTTTCTGATGTAACCACTGGATTGACATGAGTTTCCACAAACTCCTTTGCTTCCTGTTTAGTTTTAAAGAACTGAATGGATAACCCTACTTGGGAAAAGTCTGATCTATGCTCCCAAATTAGTTTTGATACGATCGTAGAATGGACCTGACAAATCATATGATTGTTGTTATGCTGGGCTATTCTCAAAGATGGAATTTGGTTAAGTACTCCCAATAGAAAGGATTGATTGAATCAAGCATTGCCTAATAACTTTAGATTACTCTCCCGGCCTATAATGTTTAAAGTCTGTTGGGATATATCACGAATAACAGAATCCAACTCTGAATTGATGCTCAGATTTTCAAAGTTACCATCACTCAAACTTGAAGTCGTCATATTTGAGACAGAAGGTTCACACCCATGGAGGGAACACAGTTTGTTGGAGGCAGGGAGGCCTCTACATTAGACTGACTAATCCCATTTAGGCCAGGTGAAATATGGAAAGGTAAGAGGTTGGCAATGGGCAAATTAGGTGCTTGCTGTGTAACACGCCTCGAAAGCACCAGCGCAGAGCCCTTTGCCCTACCAATAATTGCAAAGAAGTTGGCCATCTGAGCTTGTTTTTTAGAACCCAATTCATCCAATTGCCAAGGAGAGATATACATCTCATCGATAGATTTAAAGGGTATTGCTTTAGCGTTGGAAATGTTTAAGAAAAGAAAGGTAAAGCAGTTGAGCCATTCATGAAGGGTGCTTAACACTGACCTCATGGAACATCTGTGGCTGCCTGAAGTTGAAGGGACTGGTTGCTTTTGAACTAAAGAGGACAGGAGTGCTACTGTTACAAGAGACAATAGCAACTACCCCATTCAAGCTGCAAGGCTTCCATACTTACAATAAAGTTGCTGTTAGGGGTAAGCAAGGTAGGCCATCCGAAGGCCTGGAAATCGCAATCAATCTAAATTATGACTTTAAACATCATGAAATAGAGGTGAACTCGAAGGACCTTATGCCTGCAAACGTATTCCTTCCCACTAAAAAGGCTAACCTGCTAATCGTCAACCTCTACTTCAACAATTTGAATACCAAAATGGCAGACCTTCAGCAGGCATTGGACACATTGCTTACGGTTTGGTCCGGGAGGGGAAGCAAAGAGCCTATAGTGGTGGGTGTGGAGATTTCATCTCTGCTTGTGCACTACCACGCTGTAAGTGGGGGTTGTCAAACCTTGTAACACGCCCCACTCATTCTGTACTTCAGGGGTAGCGTGGAACAACTATTTAGAGCACTGGGACCTGAGATTTGCCTACCACCGGACCAAGAAGTAAAGGACTTCTATACATGGAGCAGGGGGGTGAAAAGGACATGGATTGACAACCTTTTTCTCTCTGAAGATCTGGGATATCTTTGGGATCCAACGTCAAAAGGGGATGGCCATGGTAGTGATCATCTCCCCCTAAGTCTGCCAATCAGACTCCCATTGACAGTTAATCATATACAACACAAAACTGCCTTCATTTCACTGGATAGAGGGGGGCGGATGGTGAAATGGAATGCAAGTTTCTACAGGACCTTTAGCATTTTGTGGGAAAAGAAGATGTCACAAATGGAGCTGGGAAGGCAGCGTTTGACAGTTAATTACTACTCTTTTACCCCGTTGAACTGCTTAAAGTCTCTAACCAGGAAGGGTCAAATCATCAGAGGGAAACAACACAACCATCCCTTTGGTGTTAAAGTTAAATTGGCAAAACAGACAACGAAGGCAGCCATTAGAACCCTATGTAAAACAGCTTCTGACAACTAAACCTTTGTAGTAGAAAAGAAAACAATAGTGGGCCTTCACAAAATGGCGCTCAGATGAATAGGCAGGGAAAGATTGATCGATCATAACCAAAAGCTAATCAAGACTCTTATCCAGAAAGATACGGTCAACTTCTAGAAAATCTTCGGAGGTGTAACGAAAGGTGCGTACAACTCCTTGGAGTGTAACATCAGCGCCCAGGAATGGGAAGTTTACATCACTAAGAAATACATTAAGCCCTCTGAAGAGGAGAATCGTTCTAACCTTCCCATGATGAACCCAGCACAGGAAGCCTTGCAGTGGCAGAGTGAGGATATCCTGTGGGCTATCGATAGGGCCAAGCCTTCACGGGCCCCCGGCACTGATAACATACCACCAGCATTGATTAAATCAAATCCAGAACTATGGGCCGCCCCTCTGAGAGACTTCTTCAACTGCGTGAGCAAAACCCTCATAGTCCATGGCACCTGGAAAGAATCCCTAATCATTCTCATACACAAACAGGGGGATAGGGGGAATCCGAATAACTTTAGACTGATAGCTTTGCTGGATTGTTCCAGTAAGATCTTTTGAACTCTTTTATTAAGAGAGCTTAAGGGACACATAACATCCAAGGGCTTGTATTCTCAGTCCCAGATTGGGTTTCGCACTGGCATGGGATCCTCCTTGAATGCTATTTCTCATCTTCTAGTAGCAGTCAAAAAATCTGAGATAGGGACGGTCTATATGGCATCGATAGACCTCTCCAGCGCCTTTGACACAGTCTGGACATGAATCTCCCTTTAACGCTGGTGCAGCTGCTGGCTCTGCTGCACCTTGACACGACAGTCAGAGTGAGGTTGACGGGGGAGGGAGCCATGACGGACCCCATCACTATGCACGTTGGTTTGTGGCAGGTGTGCGTTGTGGCCCCCACCCTCTTCAACCTCTATCTTGCTGACTTACCCTGTGTCTGGGAGGGGGGAACCAACAATCATGTAAAGCTGGGCTTAGTGTCATTAGACTGTATTATCTTTGCTGGTGATGTAGTCTTGTTCGATCTGACACCGAATGGGCTCCAGAGGAAACACACTGTTCTTTGAATATGCGGTAGAGAACAACCTCAGAGTAACCGATGAGAAACTGAAGGTAATTCTCTATACGAACAAGAGATCCCTGAAAACTACGACATGGAACGTGGGTGGAAATCCCCCAATCAGAGTGGAACCCATTAAGTATCTCGGGTACCACGTTGCCAACACTTATTCTAAGGAGAGCTGGAAATTCCTGGTCAGGGGCAAGACTATGCCATTGTTGGCAAAAATGAAGAGGGTTTACAGGCATTTGTGTCACTTTTCTTTAAGCCCTCTTTTACAATACTATCTTTCCACTGTGGAGCATACTTTACTCTACTGTTTGGATCTTTACCATTCAGGGAATGTTGTTTAGGAAAACCCTAGGCCTGTCTATGGCCATTCCAAATGTTGTCATAAGGCACGAGTTTGGGTTGATCTCAGTGGGGACTAGAGCCAAATGGAGAAAAATGTTGAATACGCAAAACTACTAAATCCACCTGCTACATCTCTTTATCAGAGCTGGGGTGGGGGGGCGGAGCAAACCAGCGCATCTGGGGCCACTATCACAAAATTCAAGGAAGAAATGGTCGAACTTCTTATCTTGATAGGGCCATCCAATGGAGACCTTTGTCATAACCTGGGCACTGTCAAGAACAAACTACACAAATACGACTGGGTGATCTCTTCAGAACAGGTGGGGAATTATAGTTTGTACGTTGAATACACCAAGTTTCTCACTAAAAGAGAGGTTCTCCCGAAGTTTGTTTATATCTTCCCTTTGTTCTAAACGTAGGAGAACCTACATATATTTTAGGTTAAACCAAATTCTGACTTTGGAAAGGATGTGCAAATGGGGGCCGGGTACGATTGACCAGAGCTGTAGATTTTGTAAGAACTTGGCTAGTAAAGAAACCATTAAGCATATGGTGGCCGATTGCCCAGCTCTACAAACAGAAAGGGATAAACACTTGGGGATGAAAATAGTCAGTGAATTTGTGTGGTCTTGCCTGATGATCAGCCAGGGTCAGACCCGGATATGTCTTTAACTGGTTTTCTTGATCAGATACAAAAAAAAAAATAACAGAGTTACGATGAAGTAAACTGATAGACTTCCCTGTTTATCCTGAAGTGATGTCTTATGTAAATTGTTTTATGTAACTTGTTTGAATATTTTAGTATTTGCTTTGAATGAGAATGCTAATTTGATCTTCTTTGTCATGTTTTTATATCAAGTGAAAGGTTTACACTTTTGTCTGAACCATAACACTTTAATAAATAACTAAAAAAAAAACGGTCTTGCTTTACCCCTATCAGGAGCTGATGTATCTGTCTTGTTAACGTCATTAGATTTTTCATTCGTTTTCTTGTTAATGCCATTACATTTTTCATTAGTTTTCTTATTATCTGTACGATTACTAGAAGGCATCTTTAGAGGCTTAATGTCGCCTTTCAACTGTAAGTGTGATTTACTTTCTTCACTCAATTTTTGGAGGTCTAATATCTCATCCTCACTGCTAATTGCACAGAGATTTTTTTTATATTGGAATTATGTCCATTTATTTTTGTCAACAGCAAGTTCTTAGATTTCTTAACATGAGATTCATTTTGAATTCTCCTATTAGCTCTCATTTTTGCTGTTCTAAGGTGAAGTTGTTTATTTCTGCGTGAAAGAAAAAATGTGGAACTGCCAGAAGCCTCTTCTGAGACAGCAGAAGAGTTCTCCTGGTCAATAATGTCCGTCAATGGAGACGTGCTATTCGGATGTTCAAGATCTACAGAGACTGGTGAATTTCCAGTCTTCAGCATATCTTTGTCCAGTTTTTGTTCAAAAACAACTTTGTCCTTAAGGGACTGTACCAGAGTCTCAAGTTCTATAATTTTGTCACTATGAAATTTGACATTTTTCCAAAGTTCCTTGGTATCTAGTATATGAGAATTTGACATTACTCTATGTTCCTCGCCCAAGGGCACTGTATCCGCACAAATGTTCATAGAACTCTCTAAGGTGTCTGTACTTGTTTGAGAAAATGTGTGTTTACATAACACCTGTGTAGTCTGAGATTGTACAGATATACTATTCATTTTGGAAAGTATGTCAGATAGAGAGATCTTAATATCTCTAATCTCCAGAAGTGTAACTTTGTGTCCTTTATTGAGAAGATTTAAAATGTGGGTTAACACGGGGAAGGAGTAAGAATCAGGTGTGTCAGGGTCAGTTGAAAGATTAATACTCGAAGGTGACCTTGTTCATGATTCCCGCTCCCGAACAGTCAGATGACTGGTTGTCAGGAAGCTTAGAGTCTGCCTGAAGACAACTTGTTACCCCTTTCAAGTCATGAATTGTTCTATGCAGAATGTGGGAAGGTGAGCTGGTGTTCCAATCACCATGGTTATTATTTTTGAGTATAACAGATGAAATGGTGGATCTGGGAGGCTTTACATAGGGGTTCTTTAAAGAAAGCAAACTAATTTCATCCACATCCCTTGGTTGACTTGACATGGGAGTGGCCGGACCTGAGGAAAGTCTAACATGTTTCCCAAGCTCTGCCATCACTGCGGGGGCCAGCGTTAAGATGTCAGATATGGGATCATTGTGAAATTCAACTGAGTTAAGAGACAAAGATCTCCTCAAAGGGTGGCATACGTTGTCCATGTGACTCTGCATAACTGATTTATCTAAGTCGTAGATTTCCTGTAAAGAGTAAAGATTAGTGTCCTGAATAGAGGGGGATGACTGGTGTACTTGAGTGCAAACATGAGTATGCGTTTTGTCTTTAGGGGCATTCAGCAATGGATTAGTATTGGATTGCGAGGTCAAGTCCTCAACAGAGCGTCCCTCTCTGTGCACAAACATTTCTGTAACCAGTGCAAGAGATGTCATCACTTGTGTATTCAGAGTACTACCCGTTGGTAAAGTATTAGAGGCAGAGGACACTTTGAGGCACCTACCACTACGAAGTTCCCCCACCATAGTGGAAGTATTTCTGTTGGTAGTTTTACAAGTGGAGTTATAATCGGTATCAATGTTATGTTGCATGTGCAAATGTCAAACTTGTACAACACTCTTCAACCAAATAACCACAAAGCTTTTCAGGATGTGACACAATCGTTCCCCACTTTGGTTGTATATCACAATTATGATTGCGCACAGCAGTTTCCAGGAAAACAATACACTCTACTTCTATGGTTAACAGATAACCATTAACTGATATCAGTGCTCAGTTTCAGCGTAGAGGAAAAAAAAGCGTTATGGACATTAGAAGAATTCAACAAAATTAATCGCTTTTGTCAGAAATATCAAACATAACAGCATGCAACTTGTCTATTAGCTAGGAGAAGTGCTGTCACAGATCAATATACAAATGTTTCCGGTATTGAGCTATTGCACTATCGTTAGACCGTTTTAACAAAGTTCCCAACTGCAAAAGACGGTTCCGACTGCTCACGGAACATGTGAGAATGTAAACGAAGTACACTGCACTAGTTGACTTCCAAGCGCACTGTCGCGTACGCGCGAAAATAGACCAAAACAGAAGGCTTACTGCAGCATGAGCAAAGACAAGATGGAATGACCTACAAACACCAAATGACCTGCGAACGATGCAGCAAAGCTCACTCTATTTAATAATGAAGCCCAGTCAGCCGTCAGCCATCCACCCAGCCGAACAGCCAAACAGTGAGCACTTAAGGAGGCACTTCTGGTGCGCGCGCGTAGGTGCGCGTGACCATGCTTATTTGTGGCACTTGTGGGTAAAGTGGGCAGGGCTTCAGCCTAAGAGGAAATAAAGTGATATTTTAATGTATAATGCCTAAATAGTGTTCGTTTAGGCGTACTATTAAGTCTTAAAGTCCAATTAGTTGTTAATGGTGTCCAGTAAGCAGTTCTGACCTTTTCTCCCTACACTTGCAGTAACAAGCTGATGGAGCCAACAAAGAGTGAAACAGCGTCCGCAGCCAAACTGTCGGCAATTAAGGAGGCACTTCTGGTGCATGCATGCCGGTGCGTGTGACCGTGCCTATATGTGGTACTTCTGGGTTAAGTGGGCGGGGCTTCAGGATTTTCTTCCAATACTTGTGGTAACGAGCTGATGGAGCCAATGAAGAGTGAAACAGCGTCCATAGCCAAACAGTTGGCACTTAAGGAGGCACTTCTCCTTTCCATCTCTTGATTTCTCATTCTATCTCTAGGGTCACACTTGGTGGTTCACTTCTCTCTTTGTCTCGTGAGACCTTAGAGATCACTTCCTTTTCTGGAGTCCTTTCTGGGCTCTCGTCACTGCTATGAGCAGGCAGTTCAGGTATCGGATTACAATATCCTGTCGCTGCTTTCAATTCCCTTAATGGAAATAATCATCATCTTTTACACTATCGCCATTTACTTCAGGCGTGGTAGGGGGAGCAGAAGGCTCAACACCCCCTCTTTACTCTGGTTAAGCATCCAGTCCTCAGGAGGCGGGTCTCCCCATTCGTCCTGGTACATTTTCCAGAGCTCCAAGCTAGCTAGCCTTTTTTCCAATTTCTTTCCTTTGTACGCAGCGTGCAAGTATGTGGTCATGTGTTGAAAAACCGCTTTTGACAGCGATCCCCTTTGTGGCCATGGCATGAACATTTTATCTGCCGTGCCCTTAACCCATTCTGCACTGTATTGCTCAAGCTTGGGTGCGTGCTTTGGCAGATGCTTACATAGGTGCATTAGTGGAGTATCATCCCCATTGCGACAAGTCTCAATTGACTGTCAATACTTATTTTACACAAAAAATACATTTCAGGAAAACAATAAGTATGAGCGTACACCAAACGTTGCCGCTCTGAGCCTCAAGTTCACATTTTACTTCAAACTACCTGTTTGGTCGGCGCCGACAGTGACTGAATAGATAGATTTTTACCTTCGGTCTCTTAACACAACACAACCTATCATTTGTCGCTCTTCGACATTTCACTCCTTTCCTAATAAATAAAATACACATAATACACAAAATACAAAAACAGACAGACTAGCCGGCTTCCAACATATGTCTTTTTCTAGTGCTCCTCGCTTCTACACTCGCCCCTAAAAATACCCTGATAGGAGTGTAAATTATTCCCTTTCACAGACTTTGTCCGTGCGTCGTCTATTCATCCACTTTGGATTTTGGAATAACTTCTTCTTAACGTTCCTTGAACGTAGGAATATGGGCTTTCTTATGAAATGCTCCTCGTCCATATACCTTTACTTGACACTCTTTGTCATCTACTAAGTAACCAACCAACCCCCTGTTACTTTCTCCATTTTATCACAATCCCCAATCTTTTACTCATTCATTTTTTGCCATCTTTCTCAATCTACTCTCCATTCGCTTTTCTGCTCCTGACTCTGGGATCGTCTCCTCCTCCAACTGGCCACAGTCGCCTTTGGTCCGCTCAGCTCCTTGTGGAAACCAGGAGGGGATTTCATGAAAGAAGGACCTGTCCCACCTATATCTTTTGTCTTGCAAGTGTTTTTGTCGACCGGTATCCACAGGAAGCCTCGCGGTCCTCCAGCTAAATGGCAGAGGACGTCAGATAGTCCAAAACCCTTAAAAGCCTACTTGGTCGACGGATCTAACCATCCTACCTCTGCTACCATGTGAACCCTTAAACTTGTGGCCCTTGAAGGCGAGGTAGCAGTAACTAGAAATGGATGGGAATGCAGAGCTTACTCATCCATCAATAATCAGACCGATTCAGGAAGTTGGCCAAACACGGTACTGTTTTATTAACAATTATCTAAAACAGGGAGTTACAACAGACATCAACGGACGTTCGCACAAGTTCTCTCAATGAATTTCATAAAAAAGCATACTTTTATAGCAAAGATTCATCATACGTGACGTCATCCTACGTGGCAAATATGAAAACCTATGGGAGATTGCGGTTGGCTCAAAAGGAACATCTAAGTATACGTTCTATATAGCCGGGGGTTATTATTGTGTCTCTAAAATCAGGTGGACAACTAAGCCCATCCCAAGTGCAAGTCATCTTCCTTGTCATACTAATCCACAACACACTATTGGCTTCTCAAACTATAGGGCTCTGTACTACGTGGCCCTCTACAATTGGTTGGCACTCTTTTACCCTCTGGAATATTCCACTCGCCAGAAGCACGCAAGTCGGCATGGATGCGCCTCCCCACCCAATTGGCCCACATCCATCATCACTTCTACAGTCTGTCATTCAATGAAGGCTTTGAACTTGGCCTTGTAGAAGGTCTCTATGCCTGAGAATAAAGGCGAGTAGAGGCATAGCCTTATCTGCTGATTTTGGTGTAGCTCAACCCAAAGTCTATTTTCATCTGAACATGTGAATGTAGACCACGTTTTGAGCTCTTTCGTTGCATAAAATTCTATTAAATGATGATCTCTTGGCACCTTCAGTGTTTTTCCATTGCACCCCAAACAGGAGCTTGTTTCTTTCCCACGTTCATGTAACTTCTTGAGCAGACAGTCAGGCTCACGGTGGCTCCAACTCTTGACACTGGGCCAGGCAGCCTTTCTTAAATTCTCCTTCGTCATCAGCTGCTTTATACAACTGCACCACACTCCAAGCCCTTTCCATTCACGGGGTTCATGTTTGCTAAAGTGAGTCGTGGAGCATGCAGATTCTATATATTCCTATGAATATACATTGGTGCATTACCTGCAGTCTATTTATTACATAGCCAGCCTTATGATTACCTCGTCTACTTTCGTTACTGCATCTGTCCAATTGTAAAATGACTTTGCATTTTCTTCAGTGCTTCTTCGCACAAACAATTTTCATTTGGATCCCGAAATGTAGCTTACTTTGATACTTCTTCATCAGATTCTCCATTATGTCTATATTCTACTTCATTGGTCTCTCATCTGGGTGCGTCATTCTAGTTCTGCATGACATCACCAGTCTTCTCTTTCTCATTTGTTTTCACATTTCTTCCGGGACTTCTTCCAGAAGACTGTTATTTCTTCGTGCGTGCATGTAGGGTTTTCTCAATGGATACCTTGTCTTATGGATTCTTCGTGGTATGGGTATCATTATTGGCTTTGCGCATGTCACAATTTCTGGTTCCCAACATATGGGCACCATGGGGGCCGGACTTCCGGTAGAGGTACTTGGCTCCTCCTCTACACTAACCTATATGTATTCTATAAGTAGATATGTTTCCATAACCAATTCCTCCCGTCAATAGGTTTTACAGTTTGCCACGTAGGATGATGTCATATATGACGCATATTGGGGTATAAGACCTCTGTGTAATCAAGTTTGTTTGCGAGTGTGCAAGCATCAGTCCGATGTCTGCCAGTTTACCCTGCGTTATAAGTTGAGAATAAATTAGTAATTTGTCATATTCTTTGAGTCTGTCTGGTTATTTGGTCTGAGATCTTTATTGGTAATTCCATCTAGCACAAGAGATGCTTCTAGGTGCTAGAGTACATTTTGGTAATAGTGCGGGTGGTTCAGGTCTATTGACCTAGGACCAGACCTGGACCCCCGGATGCTTGACTGCTCCCGCCATTAGCTTGAAGACTGCAGAGCTTCCTGGGGAGAATGGTGCTTGAAATCACGTGTAACAAGATGTGGTTGGCAGGTCCCCCTTGGATGAAATTCTTGTCCGGTCCCTTCAGGTTCCCTGTGGACGGAAGGCGAACTGGTCAGTTGAGGAAGAGTCGATGCAGAGGAACTCCAGCTGAGCCACGGATGTAAGTAGAACATTGAAGGTAGCAAAAATAGGGGGTAGGACTGTGTTGTAAATAAGATATATATATATAAAAGTAACTTGATTTTGGGGGATTATAAAGAAGAGAAGTAGATACCTCGATGCCAGGTTCTAAGGGGATGGAAGGATTCACACTAAAAACACTCCAAATAGGGGCGTTAAGGATACCTGAGGTAAGGCCAACAAGAAGAGTGCGCATCAAACTCTAAGATGGGGTAAAAATGGGATGAGATACATTTACTAAAGACAGTAAAGGAAGGAAGACACAGGGAAAACTTATTGAAGTGCACATGTGTGGGGTTATAAATATGTCAATGTAAAACTTTAATTGTGTTCAAACTAATAGATATAAAACGATAGTAAAAAATTAAGGTGATTATCAGATTTTTTAATCAAGAGATTGACATAAATTAGGAGGATACAAATTAGAAGAAATTAATAAATAAATAAAGAAGAGACATAAAATATCAATGATAAAACAAGGAGATACTAAAGTTGATAGAAAGTGTAAATGAGGGAGCAAAAATAACATTGTTGCATAGAGTTCTAAAAGCAGATAAAATATTTACATTTTTAAAATAAGCAGCGATTGATGGTGCCTGCTCATATTGATCAGTGGGGTATATTTGATAAAATAAAGAATAGAATGAAAGGTTGGGTAAGTATAGACCAGGGGTCTCCAACCTTTACCTTAGCTAGAGATACTTGTAGTGGAGGCCAACAGTGGAGAGCTACTAGCGGGCGATATCGGGGTGGGGATATTTATAAACCTCAGAATTTTTACCAATATTTTTTTGGCTCCATTATTTCCCCTCTTTAAACAGATGGAATAACAAATCCCTTCACGAATATATTAAGAACTTCAAAAACCTCTTTGTTGAATTATTATTTATTAGTAGCTGTCTCAAAAAGACAGATATTTGTTGGACTTCCACACAAATATCCTGTAATTTTTGTGCCCCTTCCTTTGCGTTTTATGCAGGCTTTCTACATGCTAGGCACACTATTGTTTTCCAAATGTGCTGCTTGCGTTCACGAGTTTTCTTTGAAATGTTTTTTTTGTCAGACACCACACATACTCCGTTATTTGCTGGTATGATAGCTCAGCGGGTTGAGCGCTCGCTGCTGCGATCTGAGCGTGATCTGCAGGTCGCAGGTTAAAGTCCCGGCAAGGCCAACTCATCCTTTCATCCTTCTGAGGTCGATAAATGAGTACCAATTTCAGTTGGGTGATATTGCATGTAAATATGTGCTCTGTAAAGCGCTTTGGATTAAGGCGCTACATAAATAACACATCATTATCATTATTTGTGTGCCCCTCTGTGTTTTAGCACAAGTTATATTTATAAAGATTTTAAATGCTTGTCAAACTGGTTAATCACAAATAAATGCTTCTGTTATGCTGACAGCAGTTTTTAGAAAATTAAACTGTGGGTTCATGGGTGCCAACTTTTGATTTTCACTACAGGGGCAGAAATATCCCCACCTCAGCCCTGAATATAAGCAAGCAACCAGCCCAACCCATACCCTGGCCAAACACATTGTATAGCACTTTTGTTTATAAGGCATTGCAAAAAGTCATACGATTAACAACCTGTAGTTTTGAATATATAACATCTCAGCATCGGTCTGTCAACCTGCTGAGCTACCCTGGTAGGCTTCTACTGTACAGCGTGTCTATGAATCGCTTAATGTACTAAATGTGGGTGTACCTGTGTCATGGAAGTGATTTAAAGTGGAAATGTACAATGTGGAATTTGGAAAGAAGCCACATAAAAGAAATTGCACCATTTTTTAAATATTATTTTGAACATTTCCAGGCGAGTGGCAGTGCTACTGTGATATTTACATTGCGTGGTCACAATGATCCTGATCCTGCCCCAGCCCCTCCAACATCTCTGGCAAACAAGAGCAGCTTGCTTAAGCAAGACTGTCGTGGGGGCGCACAAGGCCAACTGTGGTACTACAGGCGGACTGCAGAAGCATAACGTGATACTGACACTTGTCAGTGGATTTCCAAGCAGCTCCATGTGGCACAGCAGCCAAGCTCCCCGCCCCCAATTGGGAGGACCAGGGTTCGGATCCGGAAAATGCACCATTAAATGATATAACTTAGGATAAATGTTTATTTTTCGGTATCTTCAGCGCGGGCGACTGAAAAGGCTCAGGCGAGCTACTAGTCGCCCGCGATCGACTGTTTGGTGACTTCTGGTATATAGAATCATTCGGAGTGGGCTCAAGGCACGACCAATAAGACACTTATGCTGTGGCCTCATGAGGGTTTGTTGTCAAAAACAGTATTATGACATATGACGACATATTTGCATGCCACATACAAGGGAAAGAAGTTACAGAAAAGGTTGGCTATTTTAGAGTTATGGAAAATGTATCAGAGTGAGAAAGAAGATCCTGCTGAGAAGGAGTGCATGGTTAATCAGCATAAAGGGGAGGACGTAACACCTTCGGCTCCTCTTTCCCCTCCTGGAAAAAGAAAATAAAGAGAAAAGATTTGGGGATTTATATAGGCAGATGAGGGATAAAGAAGTGTATAAAACCTAAGAGAACGTGGAAGGATCTCTTTCGAGGGAAACGGGAGGAAGGTCAGCTGATGCCATAAGTGACTCGCACAGAACACTGTCTTTAAGTAGACTAGATCTTGATGATGCGGAAAAGGAAAATAGGCATAAAAGTTGGGGCATAATGATTAAAGGGAAGAAAATGAAAGAGCGCAAAGAGAGGGCACATGCAGAGTTTCAAAAGAATCGAGTGAAGAAAAAGGGATACAATTGTCAGATTTAGGGGGCCCCCAAAGAGAGAACACCAGAAATGGTACCATATAGTGAGCGACCACAAGCACGATGGTGCAGTGCAGGAGATGTATCCCTGCTTTATGTAAACAGGTATAGGGCACTACGAGGACAGGGACAAACGGGCGAGACTAGCCCCACCTGGAAAACAAGGAGTGTAGGCAGGCATGATTACGGACCAGGATTTTTATAATTCCCATTATTAGAGAAAGAAGGAGGACAACCACAATATATCCTGTGACCATAAATTGATTAAGATAATTTAAGATGCAAATTACAGAGCTTAATATCCAGTGCAGGAATATTTATTCATGAATTAGAGAGACCTTGACCCCTGATGTCTGCACTTACCCTTGCACTTGCCACCTGCTGGCCGTACTTTTACTTATTGTTATTTATTCTATTATACCATGTATTGCACTGTCCCCTTCCCCCTCCCCCTGCCCTGTCTCCCTTCCCCCTTCCCATGCACTTGTGCGATCTGAATGACACCTGGCCTAGTAGGATCGTTTTTTGTCTTGCCTCTCTTCCCCCTCCGTTGCCTCGTCGCGCCTTGAACACTTGTGTATAGGCGCATTATAAATGCCATATCATATGATATCATATCAATGACATCATGAATGACGTTAGCCATAGGTGACATGAAAAGCTTGTCAGCAGCCATCATAGGAGAGAGAGCTGACGACATTTGGAAGTGAGCAGGATACACAGGTGTAACTGCAGAAAACACGACACATGATGGAGCGCCATTTAATATACATCAGAAATGTGTGCAATTATGACTACAAAAATGGGGGTGGATGATGACCCTTTCGCCTATATTCAAGCTATTCAAGAGAGATGGCACCTTGAGGTGCGTCAACCATCGGATATAACAGTGGCATTATTTTACCACATTTTATGCCAGGGACTGCCCGAGCCAGTGCAACGGCAGATGAAGAAACAGATGGGAATGGAAGTGAAACCATGGCCAGAAATACAATTGACGATTGTGCATCACTGCCAATTAATGCAGGAGAAAAATAAATAGAAAGCTGAGAGTAGAAAGCAGGAAGAGGTGTTGTTAGTTCAGGAGAAGTTGTCCAAAATAGCCATTGAGGGAGCATAATTGATGAGCAATGAAGGTGGGGTGACACAGGAGATGCAACCATCAGAGAACAATAATATAATGTATCCCCCAGATCAGAGTGGGTGCAATTATTGGCCAAAAGGAAGAGGGAATGGGCCGAGAGGAGGAGGATGAGGTGGATTTCAAAACCTTCAGGGAAGGGGAGGATTTAATGGCAGACAGCAGCAACACTGTTGGGATTGCAGGAGAATGGGACACATAGCTAGAACATGTAGAAGCAGAGGAGGCATGCAGCAAAACTGGCAAGCTCCAAGAGGGGGATGGGCTATGCTCCACGATGTAATACAGAACCACAGGAATAGTATGTCCAAGATCACACACAGGCTGACATGTGAGCCGCAACCACAGCAAATGCAGCAAGCACCATTACAAAAGCAATCACCACAAGGACAATCACAGCAAGTGCCCATGCAAACACAACAGGTAGAACCTCAGCAAGTGCAGACACGACAGGCCACAATGGAATATGACTACAGGAGTTCAGCAAGCACCCACACCAAAATTAGGGAGTGTGACTGTGGTAGGGGGAAATCCTTTCACAGGTACATGGATGAATTTAAATCCACCATAGGACAGCCCACAGAGGGACCTGATGTGTTCAGGACTATTGGTGACACCAGACCCCCAAGAGGAACCAAGGGTCAAGGTGACGATAGGAGGCAAGACATTTTCATTTCTTATAGACACTGGAGCAACTCGTTCCTGTGTCCGTGAGGGAAAATATTCAATGTCAGGTATTACCATGAATGTGCAGAGATTCTCTGGGGCGATGAGTTTAGTTCCTTTTACAGATGAATTACCAATCTCTATGAGAGAATATGATATGTCGATGCCATTATTGTATTCTAGGCAGACGCCAGTTAACATATTAGGGCATGCATTGATGACGAATATTAACATGATGATATCTTATACTGATGAAGGAATAGTGTGTTGCACTGCAGGGATACATTTTATGGTGTTAAAGAGCCAGTGGTTGAAGTGGGTGGGAGCGGTTGGGAGCGGTGCTCCTCTACTTTTTTTGTTTACATTTTACTGTTCATATTCTTTTATTTTGAAAAGAAACCGTTCCGGAATGGTTTAGTTTTAAAATAAAAGTGTAAGAAGAAGTTGAAACTTGCAGTTCAGTGCACTGCACTGCACATTCCCTTAAACAGCAATCAGGTTTGTTTGGGGGCTAAGATTGCACGTACAGTATAGTTCCACTACTTCTTTTTGTGCACTTCGATCATTGATCAGTGGTGGAGATCATTGGCTTGCGCCGAAGTCCAAAAACTCCCAGCAGTCTATGTTTATAGCGCGGCTATAGTATAATGGCCGGGCAGCACCGTTGCAGAAGGGGAGCAGGTGATACTGCCAATACCAACTGTAAAATGAATCCATCCCACTGTCTCCCCTTTCCCACTTAGGGGGTAACATGATAAGTAGCTACAGGTATTTCATGTGTCTACTTAGTTGGAATGCAAATTGGGGGATGAAGAAATACCTTTCAAAATAAGTGTAGGTCTGTTAAAGAGGATAATGTTTAGGTAGCACTAGGAAGTGACACACGTACTTTAACTAAACTATAAGTAGGCAATGGTAAGCAATGTTATGTTGTGGAATGTTCTATGCTTTAATAACGTGCCACATACCCACTATAGTAGCTTCAGAATCTCTAGGATTATTCATAGGGTGGCATGGTGTGAACTCTCCTGGGGAATCCAGGCCATATACTGCTGGAGGAAAAATAGTTAACAAGGGGACGATAAGAGGATGGGCGCAGGATATTGAGTTTACAAGCAAAGGTAGGGGGGTGCATCAGGGTAAGAATGCTTTGTGGTAATGTGGATGTATGCTAGTCCAAACAGGTATTGTGATCATTAGAGTGTACCCACAAGGCACATTTGGAGGATTGCAGGCTAATGCACAGTGTGGTGTTGGATGCGTGAGCGGCTTCGGAATGGGCCCAGGCGATCCTGTTAGTTTGGCGGCTCATTTGCCTGGGCATAGCCAGAATGTTTTAACACAGGTCCATTTCCAGAACGCTGATTCTATACTGGCCAGTCTAAATCGAGGGTGGTACTGTGCACACATGGGTTGTGTGTAAAGGTGAAGGTTGCTAGTAGCAGAAGGTAGAGGAGTGGGATGGTCAAGCTAATAATGTAGCTATAAAAGCCTTTTGCATATTAATGTTGAGAAGTTATTTCTGGGAGTATGTTCCATGTTAGTGTCATGTAGATCAGATTTGTATTTAACGTGACTAGACAAAGGTTAATATCGAAGAGGAGGTAGATATGTGGTCAAAGGAGGACTTGCCAGTTCTATTAGTAAAAAGTATACAGATAATAAAAGTGAAAGCCAAACTGTTCAAGTAGCCCGCACTCGCTCCCGCACTCGCCCCTCGGTTCCCCTGTAACCATGGAACATGAGTACTGTTTGTTCCTAACCATTCTACCTGCACCTAAAATATTGTATTAAGTTGATAGTCTGTAACAGCGCCTCGGTGCCCGAGGGCAGTTTGCACGCTTTATAAATGGAAATAAATAAATAAATAAAAGTACACATATAAAGGCACACTCTCTGAATACCCAAGTAATCCTAAATATTCCTATGTTGCTGTATAGGCCCGGGAGGTCTTGAAGAGGCTCAGATCTGATACCAAGTGCAGATGGAATAGGCCTGCAAATAGAACATGTTAATACATCAAAAGTATCACACCTCACAAAAATAGTATCAGGTTACTTATAATCATACAAATCTGAACATACTAAACATCGTGCAATAACAATGCGGTCCCTGCCCTGGTGTACCAAGAGGATAGCTCAGGGGCAACGTGCTCGCCTTGGAAGCAATATGACACGGAGCAACACAGGTCCAATCCCGGGTCCGCGCTTAGAAACCTCTGGGCATTAAGAGCGTTACAAATAACCTATCAGAACAAGATGCTGCCATGTAAAACGTGTAATGTCATTGCGGCGCAGTCCCATAACATGACGTGAGTAAATCTGCAAGATGCCTGCACTGGCTAACCTAAATAAACGTCATGCAACAAAATGTTGTGGAGACTATTCAATTCGCATTTAATTCTGATTAACAAAATAGAATGCCAATCTATAACTATCTTAAAACCTTTATAAATACAGTAGTGTAAAATAAAAACATTCATCATAACTCAATTCTCATACCTTCCTGACACAAATGACTCATTACCCTACCTAGCCATAGGTGTGGCGCTGCCCCGTGTGGGACGCGCACGCGGCGGTGTGACGTTGCACGTCGCCGCGTGCAAGTTAAATAAACGGGGCGTTCCCGGACGCGATAGAGCGACCGGGGAGCCCGAACTAGATGGACGTGTGTAGTGTGTGGTCTGTCTAGTGTGGGGGCTCATGGGCACGCACGGGGGCCAGGACACACCCCCAACAGTGGCGACGAGTGCAGACGGATGCCCGGGCCCGGCGGTGAAAGGCATTCTGAAATTTTTCTCCATGACACGGAACGTTCGTGAGTGTTTCGTTTCACGCCGTGGCTGCGAACCGTACACGCTGCTGGTGGCCATTTTGTTTTTGAGGCCGTGGAGTTTCACCAGGATCCGGTTTGGAGGGTGAAAGCGATCCAGGTCCAATTTTTGGATATTCTGATTGCAGGCAGCATAACCTGCATGCCCATGCCTGATTTGTGTATTTTACTCCAGTTTTGGGATTCCTACGTCGAGTGAAAGCTAGGGGAAGGACTAATATGGCTGGGGCGAATTAATCCACTCCACCATCTCAGCTTAATTTTTGGGACATCCACACCACTGTGGCCTGCAGCAAGCTGGAGGCACGGCTCTTCTTTGTTCCCTTCATCATCAGGACGCTGTGGCTTCTTCTTTGTCTCCTTCATCATCACGAGGTTGGCTGCAGTGGATGCTCTTCTTCTCGTCTGGTGCATCGTCACAGATCCCCTAGTTTGGACTGCCATTGTGCCTGGAGAGGGGGAGAAGGTCTGTTGGTGTGGTGCTGAGGGGCAATTGAGTTGCGGCCCCCAGGACACAAGGTGGGGGTGCCTGTGCGCTCAGACCCATGAGTGACTCTGATGATCAGGAGGGTGGTGACCAGGTGGCACAGCCTCAGCAGGCCCTACAGCCTCCAGTGCTTCCAGGACAGCGAACAGCGCTACAACCTCAACAGGCCCCACAGCAGCCCCCGCAGGGAGGGGGTCAGGTGCCTGCACCCCAGGTTTTCCCCGGGGCACAGCTAGGTGCTCCTCAAGTACCTCCCGTCATGGCTCAGGCTAGAGCCCAGGCTGCCCAAGCTGCCCTGCAGCCCATCCCTGTATTCGATGCATCGGGCCCACCTTCAAGCATGGGGCCTCGGTGGAGGAGGTGGGTTGCTCGCCTGGACATGTACTTCAGAGCTGCTCAGGTGACAGACAATGACAGCATGGTGGCCACAATGTTGTATTCGGCGGGGCCTGCGGTCCAGGAGATCTTCGAATCGCTCACCCCGGTGGACCAGTCTTATGATGCGGCCAAGGCAGTCCTGCTTGCTCACTTTCTGCCCCTTGCCAATGTGGACTACGAAAGGTTTGTCATGTTGTCGGCCAAGCAAAAGGACGATGAGACTCTGGATACCTTTTATGGCCGCCTGCGCCGCCTCTCCCAAGGATGCGCATGGGGGGACGCAGAGGACATGATGCGCACAATGCTGATTCAGGCATGCTCCTCTGGCAAACTCAGGAGGCAGGTCCTGAGAGAGCCAGGCCTCACCCTACCCCACATATTGGAACTAGGCCGGTGTCATGAGGTGGCCGAGGCTCGCGCCAATAAGATGGAGGCGGGGTCACGCTCGATGAAGTCGGAGGAGGTGTTTGCGGTCTGGCGGGGTGGCAGAGGAACAAGAAGACCTGGTGGAGGACCCCGGGACAGGGCAGGAAGATCAGGGGAGTCGTGCCAGAAGTGTGGCTATAACCTCCCCCACCCGACAGAGTGCCCGGCAGCGGGGAAGGTTTGTGGCCGGTGCGGCCTGCCGGACCACTTCTCAAGAGTGTGCAGAGCGGCTCTGCCGGTGTTGGTACCGAGAGGTCCGGCCCGGACGTGGACTCCACGCCAGAGCCGACCACCAAATGTGGCCCAGGTAGACCAAGGTGAGGTGGAGGCCCAGCTGGATGAGGCAGAGGAAGACGAGGAAGAGCACATTTTCTTTGTTTCGAGCGTGGGGATCCTGAAAGGGAAGAGCAGGAGGCAGCCAAGGTGTGTGGTGGAGGTGAACCACTCGCCGGTTCCGGTGCTGGTGGACACGGGGGCCTCAGTCAATGTCATGGTGAGGGGACACTACGATACCATGTGCCCGCCACCAGACTTGGCCACACGGAGAGCCCGCACATTTGCCTTTGGAGGGCTGGAGCCTATACCGCTGGACGGTGCATTTGTGGCAAAGGTGGAGCATGAGGGCTCGACGATCAAGGCTCGGTTCTATGTCACCCCGGTGAGCAACAACACGCTCCTGAGTTGTGCCGCTGCAGAGGCCCTGGTGATTGTCACTTTCGCGTACTCGGTGTACTTGGAGGACATCAATGACCTGCTCGACAAGTACACTGCCCTCTTCAACGGCATCGGGATGATGACTGGTGACCCGGTCAGGCTGCATATCGACGAGTCTGTACAACCCATTTCTCTAAAGCACCGGAGGGTGCTGTTTCATCTGAGGGAGCAGGTTGACAAAGAGCTAGACAACCTGATGAATCTGGATATTATTGAGAAAGTTGAGGGCCCGACGCCGTGGGTATCTCCTATTGTTGTGGCAAGGAAACCAAAACAACCGGACTCTGTGCGTATTTGTGTGGACATGAGGCTGCCCAACAAGGCCATCAAGAGAGAGCGGCACCTCACCCCGACCATCGATGACATTATCGCCGAGGTGCAAGGAGCCCGATTCTTCTCCAAGCTAGATCTGCGAGCAGGATACCATCAGGTTGTCCTCCACCCTGAATCCCGGTACATAACCACGTTCACCACCCACCGGGGGCTATACAGGTAGAAGAGGTTGAGCTTTGGGGTGTCATCGGCTGCGGAAGTATTTCAAAACATCATACGGGGCGCCCTCGCTGATCTGGAGGGTGTCCTCAACATTAGCGATGACATTTTGGTATTTGCCAAGATGGAGGTGGACCATCTGAGGAGGCTGGCAAAGACCTTTGAGAGGCTGCAGTCGCTGGGCCTCACCCTTCACAGGGACAAGTGTGAATTCCTGCGCCCCTCCATTGAGTTCTTTGGGTTTGTGTTCAAGGAGGGGGGGGGTGTCACCAGATTCAAGGAAGGTCCAGGACATCAAGAAGGCGCAGCCCCCGGAGTCGGTGTCGGACGTGAGAAGCTTCCTCGGTATGGTGACCTACTGCGGGCGCTTCATCCCAAACCTGGCCTTGAGGTCCGAACCGCTCAGGGCGCTGACGAAGAAGGAGACAGTCTGGCATTGGGGCTCACTGGAGCAGTCGGCCTTTGAGGACATCAAGAGTGCACTAACAGCGGAAGACACCATGGCGTTCTTCGACCCGGCACTGCCGTCGGAGATCATTGTGGAAGCGAGTCCATTTGGCCTGGGGGCTGTTCTAACTCAGGTGGACCGAGATGGGAGCGTTCGCCCAGTGGCGTATGCCAGCAAGGCGCTCTCGGACACGGAGCAAAGATACTCCCAAATTGAGCGGGAGGCCCTAGCGGTCCTCTGGGGATGCAGACATTTTCGACTCTATGTCTTGGGGCGCCCGGTGACCGTGGTCACTGACCACAAGCCCCTGCTCCCGATTCTGGCTGGGTCATCCTCAAAGCCCCCGGCCAGGATTGAGAGATGGATGCTCGCCCTGCTCGATTATGGAGTCACCCTGGTGTACCGGCCGGGGGCCAACAATGCAGCGGACTACCTCTCCCGACATCCCGGAGTGCGCGGGGGAGAGGAGTATGACACCTGTGCAGAGGAGGCCGATGACCATGTCCGGATGGTGGTGGAAGGGGCCACGCCAAATGTGATGCCCCTGTCGGAGCTGGAGGCTGCAGCGGCAGTGGATGAGTGTTTTCAGATCCTAAAGAACTCGATGCAACACGGCTCCTGGAAATCCATCTTGGAGGCTCTGGCAGGGCGGACCCAGGAGGCCAGGACTGGACTCGAGCAGCTGTGGAAGGTGAAGGACGAGTTGTCCTTCTCAGAATCGGGTTTGCTGCTCCGGGGTGATCGCATCGTGGTCCCCCAGTGCAAGGTACAGGAGGTGATCACTCTGGCCCACCAGGGACACCAGGGTGCCACCAAGACCAAGGCGAGGCTGCGGCGGAAAGTCTGGTTCCCGGACTTGTAAAGAAGGGTGGATGAGTTTGTGGCGGCGTGTGTGTGGTGCCAGGCGGCCTCCACCGTGCAGCGAGAGCCGACCATCGAGGCGATGCCCCGAGGTCCCGCCCTTGGGAGGTCGTCCACGCGGACTTTGGGTCCACGGCCGTGGGAACCCACTTCATCGCAATTGTTGATGAGTACTCCCGGTACCCGGAGGTGGAGTTCGTGGAGTCCGTGGCCTTTGAGCATGTGGTCGGAGCGGTGGAAAAGATATTTGCGGCCCATGGGTTCCCTGTGACTCTGTGTTCGGACAATGGGTCGCCATTTCAAAGTGAGCGGTTCTCTGAGTTCATGGGGAGCTGCGGAATCAAGCACAGGAAGATATCCCCGTTGTGGCCTCGTGCTAATGGAGACACTGAAAGGCTGATGCGGACCCTGAATAAGACCTTCAGGATTGCTCAGGGACAAAGGCAGCCCCTCCAACGCGCTCTTTATCGATTCCTGCGGGTGTACCGCACCATTCCACACGCCTCCATCGGGGTCGCCCCTGCGGAGGCCCTGTTTAAGTGATGCCCCTGGAGTTTACTGCCTGAGGTCCGGGAGAAGGAGCCCAGGGTGATCGACACTCAGCAGGTTGAGGCCGATAGAAGGACCAGGATTGACCAGGAGAACCTGCGAAGGGGTCTTCGCCCCCAGCGGTTGGAACCGGGGGACGAGGTGCTCATTCGAAACAGACACCCCCATGGCAAACTCTCGCTCCCCTACGAACCGGAGCCACTGGACGTGGTGGCTGTGAAAGGGTCTATGGTGACGGCCTCGGATGGACGATCTGCTGTCACCCGAAACGTCAGCTTCTTCAAGAAGCTGGGGGACTCCCGAACTGAACCACCCCTGGACCCTGACATGGCGGAGGTGCCTGAGGACGTTGGAATCCCTGTGAGTGCCGAGAGCTCTCCAGTCCGGGGAGCTGTGACTGGTGGACTTCCCGTGCCGGAGGTAAGCGGGAGGTACCCCCAGAGGGCTGGGCGAGGGAAACCCGCTTATCTCAGCGAATACGTGTTGGGACATGTGGAGGATCAACCGGAGTGAGGGGATCCGGGTGGCTGACATTAAAGGGGCATGGGCTCATTATGTTGATGTTATTTGTATGTGTGGTTTGCAGTGTTTAATAATAGCAATTGTGTTTCCTCCCGGAAAAGGAGGAGTGTGGCGCTGCCCCGTGTGGGACGCACACGCGGCGGCGTGACGTTGCACGTCGCCGTGTGCAAGTTAAATAAATGGGGCGTTCCCGGACGCGATAGAGCGACCGGGGAGCCCGAACTAGATGGACGTGTGTAGTGTGTGGTCTGTCTAGTGTGGGGGCTCACGGGCACGCACGGGGGCCAGGACACACCCCCAACAATAGGTCACAAACCGCCAAGTGCCTCTATAAAAGAGCAACGTAAATTGCACTCTTCATTCGTGCTTTTGGGAATAACAGACTCCAACTTGTTGATCCAGTGGGGTCCCTTTTGATTAAGATTACATACACTATCATTTTCGTGTGGTGAGGTAGTCACACACTCCAGAACCTGAAAATACATCCGTGAAACGTGATACTTTGTTTCGATGCAATGACCCGCCAAAGACGATTTCAAATCACGCACCCAAACGTTAGAGTGGTGTGCATTTCACCTCAACTACACTTTTCTCACCCATCATCTGGCCCACAGCATATAGTACATACGACATGGGCACTTTATGACCAAATAGTGTTCACTCATTTCCATAATTCTCTTGAAGATTCATTGGGACAGATTGAAGTTCTAGCTGTGCCCTCTGCCAATGTATTCTCTGCATGTATGTGTAAATGTGGTCGGTGGTGGGAATGCAACACAACATAAACAAGCTTAACCTCTCTAAAAGACTTTGGTCATCAGCCCCTCCCTCTCTCTATTAGCCTCCGCCTCCTTGGGCTGTAAAAAGGCACTCTCAGTCTTTGGGTTTAGGTGACGTTTTTTGCTTGGCTTTCGTAGGCGTCTCGCTTCTTTGGCAAAACTGGCACCACCATGGCTTCGGCTGTCTAAATGTGGGCCGGGTGCCAGGGTCTCTAGATCCTTTGTCTTTGGAATCTCAGGCTTAACCCTTTAACAGGCTGTCAGGGAACTTACTGGGTACTACTCGGCCACCGAGCTGAGAGTCTCTCCAGGAGCACGGGTCTCAACAAGTCCTCTCTCTTGCTGCCTCCCTTCTTATGCACATCCTTCTTCGTATCACTTCCCTTTTCCTCCTCTCTAACCTTCACCGCATTTCTCACCTACTGCTTCTCTGCTCTCCTTTTTGACATTTCACCGTGCATTGAGCTCCTCCTCCTCCGCCACTCTCTTTCCTTCTCTTATCTTGCTGTCCCTGAGTCTGATACTCCATGATTCCTCCTCTCTCGCCTCCTTGCTGCTCCTCATCTCTTTCTTTTGACTTTTTACTCCTCCTTCTTGTTACTCTGTTTCTTCTCATGTACTTATGTTCCTCTCTTTTTCTTTTAATCTCTCCCCTCCTCCATGCCGCTCCACTCCAACTTCTTCACCTCCGCTCATCCATCTTGCACCGATGTTCCTCACTCCTCCTCCTCCTCTACTCTGCTGCTATGTGTCTCGCCTCCTACTCTTTCCATTTAGTCTTCTCCCCTCCTCATTCATTCTGACCCTCTGTAGCTCCTTGGCCCCTTTTCTGCTTCTTTCCTCCTTGTTGCTGTGCCAAATACTATTCCTCAACTCATACTTGCCAGGCCTCTTGCTGTTACACTCTCTTCTTTATACTCTGGCAGGATTACTGGTGGGGCTCCTAATCATTTGAAGCCTTCACCTGTGTAAATGCAGGGAGCGAGCACTTGTAGTTGGCTCACTTGCCAGGGAACTGCAGATTCCGAATCTGATATCTGGCAGGCGGCCCATGCATGGCTCTGCACCTCGAGTTGACCTCTGAGTAGACCGCCAACTTGGCTTTTGCATTTCTTGATATGGTGATTGTGATCACTCTGCGTGTTCTGAAGTTTGTTTTGGTGGGTGCATGAGGTGTTTCCTTCCCTGCATGGGCTCTCACGAACAAAGGGAATTCAGATTTGCAGGGATGTGTTTGATCTATGACTGCTACTGCATGTCTTCTGTGAAGCCATTATTCAGTGTTCTGTGCTCTGCTGGCATGACATCTGAGGGTGGTGGCTGGCCTCCTGTCATGGCCGAGGCTCGAAATCTTGCTATTGGTTGCATGTGTCTGTCTCTGTATTATTAATACCAGCCTTGTTTTGCATTGAGTCACTGTCATCTCCCACTGATTTCCTTCTGACCAGGATTTGGAACTTATTTTTTAAAGCGAGCAATGAACAAAGACACACTAACAGGAAAGGGGCTTCCCTGGGACATTAAGGGTTCAAGTGGGTCAGAGTTTCTCTCTCTTGGATGGGGGGTGGTCATTTACTTTCACATCCCATGAAGTATCAGAGGAAGTGACTTGACACTCCGGGAGTTACCTGTAGAATCGAGAAAGTAGATTTTGTCCTGTAGCCTGGCCCTTCTATATCTTGACCCATGAACTTTGGCAAGTAGTCTCCCATGTTATCCTTATCGCCTTCCTAAAACAGCGAGTCCCCGATGACCAAACGTCATCAGCATTCCCTGCAGGAGGCTAGGGTAGTAATGCTGTGATGACTGGGGAGCTAAGGGAATCCTCTGTGTATCTCCTATAAGGCCTGAGCGGGAAGTACCTACCCACCACCAGGGTAACTCCAGTCCTAGCCCCCAGATTTCATCACAGCTATTAGATGTAGGATTAAGTGCCCCAAGGGCGGTATCACGGAATAAGGGTTGTTTCTACGAAGGAAAAAGGTATGACTGGCTGCCTGGCGATGATTATGGTCTTGGAGGTCCAGAAGGGAGTTTTTGACTATTTGCCTATCAATCACTTCTTGAATAGCTTAGATTGAATTGATGCAAATGGTGTTCAGGGCTTTACAAAGCTTGGATGTTGGTGCATCTCACCCATGAATGCCCATGATGATTTCTGATTTGCGCCTGCTCCCTTATATCGAATTCACAAATACTGACACTGAAGCAAATCTGGAGGTACCTGGAGAATCTCTGAGATGTTCATGTGCGAATGCATTTCAGAAACGTTTGCTCAAGGGAATCTCGAAGATGCTCCCGACATCTCTGATGTGCTCAAGTGCAAATCTCTGAGAATCAGGCCCAAAGTGCCAAAGGTTGGGCTTCAAAGAAAATAAATCGGAACTGATCTTTTCTTAAATATCTCCCTGGTGGATTCTTTCTGGTTTGGAACCTGTTGGGGGGTAATGTTCTGGATTGCCATCTGGCGAGGGAGTCGAAGCCCAGGCTTTTTGATTTTTATTACCAAATAAAATGGTGCCGGTAATTCTGTCTCTGAAAGGGGAGTCTGCTAATCAGACCCCTCTTTCATAAAAGTGCCATGTTAAACGCATAGTGCACACATGTGCCATGTTTCATCAGTCTCCTGACATCGGCAGCACCTGCCCTTCAGTGGCACAGGGTGGGTTCAAAGGTCAAATGGGTCTTCTGACAGCTGCTGGAACACCATATCTCTGCAGACAGAGGTAGAATTGAACTTCTGCACCTCTGAAATATAATATCATAATTGTGGCCATATCATTCTGGTGGCAGTAAACTCTAAGAATATGCCATATCTGGCTTGTGGTATGGTGATGATAGTGCACTCAATTATTAAAGCCATGTCAAACTAGTATCATACAAATGTCAATGCTGTGAGCTCAGTTCAGCTATGGAAAGGCTATGTGAATGAATGGCTAGCATGCCTGTTTGTACTTCAGCAAATGAACAAAAGGCATTCTTGAGTGTGAACTCAAAGCAATCCTTTAGTTTGTGCGTTTCAATAATAAGTACTGGGACAAGGAAGAGGGACGTGGAGGTAATGCCATCATTAGTTCATAGTACTCTTCATTGCCTCTAGTCCTACTCATCCGTGTCCCAGCACTGAGGCACCCCCGTCCTGCCCAAACCTTGTGGCCAGGATTGACCCTGGACATTTTGGTTATAATACGAGACGGCAGTGGGCTAAGGAGGAATTATACTCTCCTCCTCCTGAACGGGAAGGGCTAGAAATATTGTACTTTTTTCTTTTACAAAAAGGAATTTTTAAAATTCATGTCTTGTGGGCAAGCCAACTCAATAATATGTACTCAGATGAGGAACAGTAGGAATATGGGTAATAAAGATCGTAGTGATTGCGTTGTTGTCTGAGGCGTATCGTGTGGTCCCCGGGTTAATCAAACCTTGGAGTGCTGGAAAGGCTTGCAAGGGTGAAGTAAGAGAAAAGAGGGGCAGGAAAGAAGTTAGCAGACATAAGGAGGGAGTTAGTCAGGGCTAAATGTCTGTATTGGTATGGATGTGTGTTTGACTATTACATATGGGCTATCTTCTAGAGAGTGGTGACAGGGACGAGTATGTGTTGAGCTACAATACACACTGGGACTGTTGGAGTATTATAAGATTGCATCTGGTGCATGAGGGGCTCAAGGGGATGATCGGGCAATCCTGGTAGACTTAAAATACAAGCAGCGTCTATTTGTCAAAAGAACATTTAGAAAAAAAAGATCTTTGTAAATCAAATTAACCAGATAAAGGGGAAGCTTGAGCTTACAAAGAGCTTAACGTTATGGAAATGTAGAGTTAGTTGACAGCATTTTCGTTTAGAGCTGTAATTATAGCGTTATTATTATTATTATTAGGGTATTTATTGAGCGCTGAGCTAGCTTTGGGGAGCAACAGAGCGCTGCACAATCATAGGCTCAATAACAAGGTTAGGAAGCAGAGAAACAAGGGAGTGGGGATCTATCAACAGGGAACCGGGGGAGGGGAATTGTCAGCAATGTGGTCTACAATTAACCACGGCAGGAAACAGTGGAGATCAGATCACCCAGTCTCAGGCTTGATGGGGCGTGGATGGTGTATGTACCTAAGTGTCAGGGAGGAGCTATTCCTTGAAGAGGAGGGTCTTAAGCTCCTTCCTGAACTGTAAAATCAAGGGGGAAAGTCGGATGTTGATGGGGAGGAGGTTCCAGATTCTTGGGGCATAGATAGAGAAGGCCAATCTTCTGTTTTTTTTCCTTCCTGCACTGGTGGATTTCAAGTCTGCACATGTTCTTACTTCAGGTGGATCGTAGGCTCCGAGAGATGCTGAGTTTCTCAGTGAGGTAGCTTGGGGACTGCAGGGTGACAGCCTTGTAGATGATGCAGCAGGATTTGAAGATGATACAGGGTTGCAATGGGAGCCAGTGCAGTCCGGTGAGGGTCGAGGTGATGTGGTCAAATTTGCAGAGAACTTTGATGAGCTGTGCTGCAGCATGCAGGACACGTCTCAGAGGAGCCAGGGTGGTCGCTGGAAGGCCTTCCAAGAAGACATCAAGGTGGTAGAGGACCAAGGCTTGGACAGCCGATCTGAAGTTGTTTTCTGGGATGATGGGCTTGATTTCAACCCAACCGGCTTGCAACAGGAGAGAAAGTTGGTACCAAGATGTTTTTGCCTTCCTTGCTATGTGCTGTTTGAAGGAGAGGTGTGTGTCAATGTCAAACCCAAGGGACTTGGTGCAGGTAGCCAACTGGGCTGTGAAGCCCTCGAGGTGCATAACAGAGAAACAGGTCTGGATGTACGGGTCTTCATTGTTGTTGGTTAGCAGTAGGAATTCAGTCTCGAGGGGGTTGAGTTTCAGGTAAGCACTAGACATCCACGACTGGATCAATGAGAGGCAAGCCTTGAGTCTGTGGATGCCTTTGATGGAGGATATCTTGAAGTAGCGCTTCGTGTCATCTGAGTATTGGTGGGTGTGGATCTTGTGTGGAGCGAGGAGGGTTCTAAGTGGTTCCATTTAAAGATTCAAGATCACAGGGGAAAGGATGGATCCTTGCGGTACTCCACAGGACATGGGTAGAGTTGGTAGGTGGAGAAACTGAGTGGCAGGGCCTGGACATGTGACCAGCAGCCTCCTCAAAGCTGTCTGCCTGGAGTCCTTAAGTAAGTGCTTGGAAGGCGCAAAAAAACAGTGTTGGATGGAGCAACTGAGTGGCAGGGCCTGGTCACATGACCAGCCGCCTCATTAAGTAGTTGCCTGGGCAGTGCAAAAACAGGTGGCGGGCGGAGAAACCATGGCCTGTCACGTGACCCGCAGCCTCCTCAAAGCTGTCTCCCTGGTAGGCGCAGAAACAGGTGATGGACGGCACGACTGAGTGGCCTCCACAAAGCTGTGGCTGATGAGATGCGTAATCTTCAAGTTAAAGTCCTATCGTTAAATGAGTACCAATATGGGTTGAGTAACAATATTAAATGTATATAAAAATGTACTACATAAAGCACTATATGTAATTCATTTTTATTATAATGGTTAAATGCTGTGTCTTCCCAGCAGCCCCTAGTCAAAGAAAATTACCCCAGTTAACCTTCGTAGTGCCTTTTAAATTAAAAGGATCACAAACAATTTCCAAACCAGAGATGACCGGGTTTGGAGGCTTACTGCGTTTCCAGCCACCTATTCTCCTCACCAGCAGATGCAGTGCTGCCTTAGGTATTTGCTGAGGGCAGGGGACACCGCCACATTTTAATTTCAACTTGAAAATGCAATGTGGCAAGCTCCATGGCGCAGCCACATGATGGTGTAAACCGGTGGAATGCAAGATAACGAGAGCAATTCCGAGCGGTTATGATTAATAGAAAAGTTCTATTACTTTTTGATGTTCATAAATAAGACGGGATACTAGTTCCAAGTCATTGGCCTTGACCAAGGATTGTGTTTGTACCCAGCCATTCGATGGGCTGAAAAGTAAGTGGCATAAAATGCTACCAACAGCCTTTTTGCAAAAAACAAGGGGGGTCCTGGGAGTCCCCCTGATGGACATTATTCCGGTTACAAGAGCCTTACCCAGATTCTTTAGCTCACTATCTTTCACAGAGGAGAAATATCCAACACATATCGGTCTTTGTCCAGCCCTGGGGCAGTCCAGCACCGAAATGCTAGGCAATTCTCCTCTGAACCAGAGTACCAACAGCAACCCCAGACACATGTTTTGGTCTGGTTGGACCTCATCAGTAAGGTGGAATGCCTTGCTGGTGGAATGCCTGCCTCTCTAAGAATAGTGAGCAAGGTTTCCACGTCTGAATTCCCCTAGTAATTTAGGGTGAGACCAAAAGTTATTTAAATTATGCAAAAACAAGGGAGGTCTTGGGAGTCCCTCTGCCAGACATTAGTCCCGGTTTATGTTATGAGAGACTTACACAGAGTCTTTAGCTCACCATCTTTTACAGAGGAGAAATATCCAACACATATTACTCTTTGTCCTGCCCTGGGGCAATCCAGCACCGAAATGCTAGGCAATTCTCCTCTGAACCAGAGTACCAACAGCAACCCCAGACACGTGTTTCGGTCTGGTTGGACCTCATCAGAAGGATGGAATGCCTCTCTAAGAATAGTGAGCAAGGGTTCCACGTCTGGATTCCCCTAGTAATTTAGGGTGAGACCCAAAGTTACTTAAATATGCAAAAAAAAAGAGGGCTCCTGGGAGTCTCTGCCAGACATTAGTCCCGGTTTTGAGAGACTTAACTAGATTCTTTAGCTCACTATCTTTCACAGAGGAGAAATATCCAACACATATCAGTCTTTGTCCTGCCCTGGGGCAGTCCCGCACTAAAGGCGTTTTAGTGCAGTTAAATTTAAGTGTGCACGATTATAGTGACTGAATACAAAAACGGATATAAAAACCAGTACGGTTGTAAGTACTCGACATGAACCCACACTCTTCTCTTACAGTGAAAGCAGTAAAGTGAAGGAAGAAAGGGCGAGCTTGCTGCACGCAGCGCTCGGCTGGATAAGGACGGCGTCTGACAGCATCTGACACCTCCGAACAAATGTTTAATGCACACAAACCAGCATCCGATTACAGGTCTCTGGCGGCCAGCGACAACAATTCGCAGCTTCTCTTTGCGGGGCTATTTTGGGAAAGCCCGCTGTCTGTTGCACAGGGGTCCTGCCCTGCACACATTCTGGCAGCCTCCTCCTGCCCTTGTTCAAAGGCTGGCATGTGTCGGGGAGCGAGGGCCCTGCTGCTGCAGAGATACCAAGGGATGCCACAGAAGGGGGGAGGGGAGAGACCTGCGCAGCCCACCCGAGGAACTCCCACTTCTGAGGCAAAGGGAGTGCCCGTGAAAGTTTGACAGCCAGAAGTGCTCCGACTGCCCACAGAACCTGTGAATCCCTCTGTCTTCCTAGCAGAGCCGGTTTTTCCCTCTGGGGTCTGGGACAATTCACTCAACTCGGATTTTTCTCCGGAATTTGGAAGCATTTGAGGGGCGTAGACGGCACAACACAGTTCCAAAGCATTGAGTGATTCGGGACAGCAGAAGTTCCATTGCCCGGTGAGGAGCTGGACCCGTTTAAACGCCGAGGGCTGAGGCACCGGCTTGGGAGGCGCCCCGAAGCAGCACCGGCCTCAGAGGGGAGCGTTTCCCTTCCGCGTGGGCACATCTGTGAGAGGGGCAGGGCGAGGAGTCCCAGAGTGCCCAGACATGGAGGGCACCCCTATCCCCGTGCTGACGGTGCCCACGGTGCCCTGCGAGGACCAGAAGCCCGGCGCCGGGGGGCTGCGCCGGCCGAGCGCGGTCTTCGAGGGCCGGAGGAACTACCTGCAGAACTACATCCAGTGCCTGCTCTCGTCCATCGACCTGCGCGACCGCCAGGGCTGCACGATGGTGGTGGGCGGCGACGGCCGCTACCTGGGCAGGGCGGCCACCGAGACCGTGGTGCAGATGGCGGCGGCTAACGGGGTGAGGCTGGGGGAAAGTGTCCCGGGTGTGCGTGTGTGTGAGGGTGGAATAAAGTGGGCACAGGGGGCATGAGGCCTGGGGAACAGGAAAAAAGGACACTGCCAGTCAGAGTGCAGACTCTCCATGTTGGGAGTCTGATGGAGGGACTGTGGCACAGGTTGGATGGGTGACGCAGTGTCATTGCTTTGAAGTCACTGGAGGTTGATCGCGTTTCAGACGTGGCGCATTTTTGCTGAGGACACCCGCTTTGACGTGGGTTGAAGAGAAACTTTTTTTAGATGGTCGGATAAGTTTGCTGGGGGTCATTCCAGTTAAGTCATTGGCTATTTTTGGCATGTTGGGGTTGGCGTCGAATAGTTCCAATTATGACGACACCGCCTAAAATATGGTGACTTGAGAGGTTCGCAAAAGCAGCCTTGACAGCTCTCATGATGTCAACATTAGAATGCAGTGCTCTCCCGCGCGGGACAAAGCACTGACAAGCATCCTGGTGCATACAGTCCACTTTCTGCCAACTCGCCCCACTTTCTGCCAACTCGCCCCACTTTCTAACCTATTCATGAATATTGAAATCTATATACACAAGTATAAACCATTTCCATACAGCACACTTCTCAAACCTTGGCTTGGGGTGTGGGGTAAACCCTAGTTTTGATGCACAGGATTTCCATATAAATCGTCTCACTAGGAGAGAGGGAGCTTGTTCTACTTAGTGACCCAAAAAGTTGACCTTTGAACTCTCTGCTGTCGGGAGACATGTTTTTGGGAGGAAGCTGCGGGTGTCCTCATTTATTTTCTGCACGGAAGGGGGGGTGTATTCAGCTCCTGTTACTGTGGCACTGTCGGGCATGGGTGAAGAGGAGAGGCGCGCAGGCTGGGTGAAAACGTCGATTGATGTTTAAATGTATCGAAGTTTTGCTCCTCATGTCTCCATGTTTGCCGACACTGCTCATGCTTTCTCCCACCATTAGACTGGCAAATGGCTGTAATGTTCAGGTAAGCGAGACAAGGGGTTTTGCTAAACGGGCTGGGGAAAGAGGAATGCATGTGTGGAAGGAAGCAAGTCATAGAGGGACATGGATACATCGTGTGGGCATGGGCGATGGGTATCTCAGACAAATGTGGGGTCTGTGGGAAGGGTAAAGGGGTCAAGTGATTTGAAAACGTACCTCAAGGTGGGTTGCTCATAAAGATTGGAGGCGAAGAGAAACATACAAAGGGAACCTCTAGCAGTCTAGAGGTTTCAGCAGTTTTAGCATTGCATACTGTAACTGTAACACATTGTGTATAGGCGCGTCACAAATAACCAATACATAATTAAATAAATAAATAATTGTGTCCAAGTGTGAGAGGGCCCTTTGGGGTCTAGTTTGAGGTTAATGCTGCAAAGCATTGCACAAAATGACTAGAACAGTGAGCAGCCGGTCACAGGGTGTTCCGTCAAGAACGCTCGTGTAAGGCGGGTGCGGAGAATGAAGGAAGGGCAGGCATTGAAGTGAAGGGGCCATGGTGCCGAGGAAAGTGGACCCCGGGAGGGGGGAGATCATTATGTGGGCCAAAGGGAAATCAGAAGGACATTTCAGAAGAGATCAAGGGATGTCAGAGGCAAATAGCAGGATATGAGGCCCTTCCTGGCATCACAACTCTCTGAACTGTTATCACACTGCACGCCACCGCTGTCCTCGGAGCACCACCCTTCTCAAAGGTGCATGGCATTTTCTAAAGTGGGGGAGGGGTTGGGTTATTTACTGGCCCAACACCCGGAGCAGGCTTCCCCTCCAGTGCATGCACTCTTTCCACTTATACATGGATCCTCAGTGTGCCCTCCCGCACGGCCTTGTGCCATGGAACCCTGACATTAGATCCTGCCTCCAAGTCAGGTGGTCAAACCACTGGCCACGTCGCTCCTTTTCTTAAATGCAGTAGTGTTTCCCCTGTCCCACTGCCCAGAACCTGCAGTCTTGGGCCTACATAAAGTGCCTCTTGAGTCCTTCATATGAATCGACCTCCTTTCCTGGCACCCAGATAAAAGGAATGTGTGGACTCACTCGTGGGAAATGTCGCATATCTCCGGTTGACCTCAAAGATCCCAGGGGCCCGTTGATAGCCACCCTCTGCAGGTGCATGTCTGATGCTCTAAATGGCTACTTAACTTGAGTAAAGGGATATGCCCACAATGGCCAGGCTGGGACGGGCCTAAGGACAATAAGGCAATGCCCGAAGTGAACCCACTAGTGTGAGCCAGTTTTTTGGGTCAAAATGTGACCGTTTTTTTGGCCCAAAGTGGGCCAGTTTGATGAGTGCAGCTAGCAGTTTTTGCCAGGGTTACGGAACAACTAATTTTCAAAGTGCACAATTTGCAACACATTTTACCAAAAAACTCCTCCCAGTGTACTTCTTAAACAGTCTGTCTCACAACTGCCATTTGAGACTGTGGGCCACTTTTATATTGGTTCCGGAGCCAGTTTTTTGCCCAGTTCGACCCTGACAACAGCTTCCGCTGACCACACATATCGTGCGTGACACGTTGATAATGAGTCAACATGACAAGGCTTGTGACCTGCTCACGTTTAGACAAACCTCAGTAACCCTAGCCACAGCTGCCAGGCATCACTATGCCTGCAATGCCTGAGGGATCCCTATGCCTGCAATGCATGAGGGATCCCTATGCCTGCAATGCATGAGGGATCTGCATGCCTGCAATGCCTCAGGGATCGATATGCCTGAAATGCCTGAGGGATCCCTATGCCTGCAAAGCATCAGGGATCGCTATGCCTGCAATGCCTCAGGGATCAATATGCCTGCAATACCCGAGGGATCCCTATGCCTGCAATGCCTCAGGGATCGATATGCCTGCAATGCCTCAGGGATCCCTATGTCTGCAATGCCTGAGGGATCCCTATGCCTGCAATGCCTGAGGGATCCCTATGCCTGCAATGCCTGAGGGATCCGCATGCCTGCAATGCCTCAGGGATTGATATGCCTGAAATGCCTGAGGGATCCCTATGCCTGCAAAGCATCAGGGATCGCTATGCCTGCAATGCCTCAGGGATCCAGATGCCTACATTGCCTGAAGGATTACTATGCCTGCAATGCCTCAGGGATCACTATGCCTGCAATGCCTGAGGGATACCCATGCCTGCAATTCCTCAGGGATCGATATGCATGCAATGCCTGAGGGATCCCTATGCCTGCAAAGCATCAGGGATCGCTATGCCTGCCATGCCTCAGGGATCAATATGCCTGCAATACCCAAGGGATCCCTATGCCTGCAATGCCTCAGGGCTCGATATGCCTGCAATGCCTCAGGGATCCCTATGCCTGCAAAGCTACAGGGATCTCTATGCCTACAATGCCTCAGGGATCCGGATGCCTGCATTGCCTCAATGATTACTATGCCTGCAATGCCTCAGGGATCACTATGCCTGCAATGCCTGAGGGATCCCTATGCCTGCAATGCCTGAGGGATCGCTATGCCTGCAATGCCTGAGGCATCCACATGCCTGCAATGCCTCAGGGATCAATATGCCTGAAATGCCGTAGGGATCCCTATGCCTGCAAAGCATCAGGGATCGCTATGCCTGCCATGCCTCAGGGATCAATATGCCTGCAATACCCAAGGGAGCCATATGCCTGCAATGCCTCAGGGATCGATATGCCTGCAATGCCTCAGGGATCCCTATGCCTGCAAAGCTACATGGATTGCTATGCCTGCAATGCCTCAGGGATCCGGATGCCTGCATTGCCTCAAGGATTACTATGCCTGCAATGCCTCAGGGATCACTATGCCTGCTATGCCTGAGGGATACCCATGCCTACAATTCCTCAGGGATTGATATGCATGCAATGCCTGAGGGATCCCTATGCCTGCAATGCCTGAGGGATCCGTATGCCTGCAATGCCTCAGGGATCGATATGCCTGAAATGCCTGAGGGATCCCTATGCCTGCAAAGCATCAGGGATCGCTATGCCTCCAATGCCTCAGGGATAAATATGCCTGCAATACCCTAGGGATCCCTATGCCTGCAATGCCTCAGGGATCGATATGCCTGCAATGCCTCAGGGATCCCTATGCCTGCAAAGCTACAGGGATCGCTATGCCTGCAATGCCTCAGGGATCCGGATGCCTGCATTGCCTCAAGGATTGCTATGCCTGCAATGCATGAGGGATACCTATGCCTGCAATGCCTCAGGGATCGATATGCATGCAATGCCTGAGGGATCCCTATACCTGCAAAGCATCAGGGATCGCTATGCCTGCAATGCATCAGGGATTGTTATGCCTGCAATGCCCCAGGGATCACTATGCCTGCAATGCCTGAGGGATCCCTATGCCTGCAAAGCATCAGGGATCGCTATGCCTGCATTGCCTCAGGGATCGCAATGCCTGCAATGCCTGAGGGATCCCTATGCCTGCAATGCCTGAGGGATCGATATGCATGCAATGCCTGAGGGATCCCTATGCCTGGAAAGCATCAGCGATCGCTATGCCTGCAATGTCTGAGGGATCCCTATGCCTGCAAAGCATCAGGGATCGCTATGCCTGCATTGCCTCAGGGATCTGCATGCCTGCAATGCCTCAGGGATTGCTATGCCTGCAATGCCTGAGGGATCGATATGCATGCAATGCCTGAGGGATCCCTATGCCTGGAAAGCATCAGGGATCGATATGCCTGCAATGCCTCAGGGATCGCTATGCCTGCAATGCCTGAGGGATACCTATGCCTGCAAAGCATCAGAGATCGCTATGCCTGCAATGCCTCAGGGATCTGCATGCCTGCAATGCCTCAGGGATTGCTATGCCTGCAATGCCTGAGGGATACCTATGTCTACAAAGCATCAGGGATCGCTATGCCTGCAAAGCATCAGGGATTGCTATGCCTGCAATGCCTCAGGGATCGCTATGCCTGCAATGCCTCAGGGAACACTATGCCTGCAATGCCTGAGGGATCACTATGCCTGCATTGCCTGAGGGATCCCTATGCCTGCAAAGCATCAGGGATCCCTATGCCTGCAAAGCATCAGGGATCCCTATGCCTGCAATGCCTGAGGGATCCGTATGCCTGCAATGCCTCAGGGATCGATATGCCTGAAATGCCGGAGGGATCCCTATGCCTGCAAAGCATCAGGGATCGCTATGCCTGCAATGCCTCAGGGATCAATATGCCTGCAATACCCTAGTGATCCCTATGCCTGCAATGCCTCAGGGATCCCTATGCCTGCAAAGCTACAGGGATCGCTATGCCTGCAATGCCTTAGCGATCCGGATGCCTGCATTGCCTCAAGGATTGCTATGCCTGCAATGCATGAGGGATACCAATGCCTGCAATGCCTCAGGGATCGATATGCCTGAAATGCCTGAGGGATCCCTATGCCTGCAAAGCATCAGGGATCGCTATGCCTGCAATGCCTCAGGGATCAATATGCCTGCAATGCCTCAGGGATCCCTATGCCTGCAAAGCTACAGGGATCGCTATGCCTGCAATGCCTCAGGGATCCAGATGCCTGCATTGCCTCAAGGGATTGCTATGCCTGCAATGCATGAGGGATACCTATGCCTGCAATGCCTCAGGGATCGATATGCATGCAATGCCTGAGGGATCCCTATGCCTGCAAAGTATCAGGGATCGCTATGCCTGCAATGCATCAGGGATTGCTATGCCTGTAATGCCTGCAATGCCGCAGGGATCACTATGCCTGCAATGCCTGAGGGATCCCTATGCCTGCAAAGCATCAGGGATCGCTATGCCTGCATTGCCTCAGGGATCGCTATTCCTGCAATGCCTGAGGGATCCCTATGCCTTGAATGCCTGAGGGATCGATATGCATGCAATGCCTGAGGGATCCCTATGCCTGCAAAGCATAAGGGATCGCTATGCCTGCAATGCCTCAGGGATTGCTATGCTTGCAATGCCTGAGGGATCCTTATGCCTGCAAAGCATCAAAGATCGTTATGCCTGCAATGCCTCAGGGATCTGCATGCCTGCAATGCCTCAGGGATTGCTATGCCTGCAATGCCTGAGGGATACCTATGTCTACAAAGCATCAGGGATTGCTATGCCTGCAATGCCTCAGGGATCACTATGCCTGCAATGCCTCAGGGATCCCTATGGCTGAAAAGCATCAGGGATCGCTATGCCTGCAATGCCTCAGGGATCTGCATGCCTGCAATGCCTCAGGGATTGCTATGCCTGCAAAGCATCAGGGATCCCTATGCCTGCAAAGCTACAGGGATCACTATGCCTGCAATGCCTCAGGGATCCGGATGACTGCATTGCCTCAAGGATTGCTATGCCTGCAATGCATGAGGGATACCTATGCCTGCAATGCCCTAGGGATCCCTATGCTAGCAATGCCTCAGGGATCGATATGCCTGCAATTCCTCAGGGCTCCCTATGCCTGCAAAGCTACAGGGATCACTATGCCTGCAATGCCTCAGGGATCCGGATGACTGCATTGCCTCAAGGATTGCTATGCCTGCAATGCATGAGGGATACCTATGCCTGCAATGCCTGAGGGATCGATATGCATGCAATGCCTGAGGGATCCCTATGCCTGCAAAGCATCAGGGATCGCTATGCCTGCAATGCCTCAGGGATCACTATGCCTGCAATGCCTGAGGGATCCCTATGCCTGCATTGCCTCAGGGATCGCTATGCCTGCATTGCCTCAGGGATCGCTATGCCTGCATTGCCTCAGGGATCGCTATGCCTGCAATGGCTGAGGGATCCCTATGCCTGCAATGCCTGAGGGATCGATATGCATGCAATGCCTGAGGGATCCCTATGCCTGCAAAGCATCAGGGATCGCTATGCCTGCAATGCCTCAGGGATCGCTATGCCTGCAATGCCTGAGGGATCCCTATGCCTGCATAGCATCAGGGATCGCTATGCCTGCAATGCCTCAGGGATTGCTATGCTTGCAATACCTGAGGGATCCCTATGCCTGCAAAGCATCAGAGATCGCTATGCCTGCAATGCCTCAGGGATCTGCATGGCTGCAATGCCTCAGGGATTGCTATGCCTGCAATGCCTGAGGGATACCTATGTCTACAAAGCATCAGGGATCTGCATGCCTGCAATGCCTCAGGGATCGCTATGCCTGCAATTCCTGAGGGATCCCTATGGCTGCAAAGCATCAGGGATCGCTATGCCTGCAATGCCTCAGGGATCCGCATGCCTGCAATGCCTCAGGGATTGCTATGCCTGCAATGCCTCAGGGATCATTATGCCTGCAATGCCTCAGGGATCGCTATGCCTGCAATGCCTGAGGGATCCCTATGCCTGCAAAGCATCAGGGATCGCTATGCCTGCAATGCCTCAGGGATTGATATGCTTGCAATACCTGAGGGATCCCTATGTCTGCAAAGCATCAGAGATCGCTATGCCTGCAATGCCTCAGGGATCTGCATGCCTGCAATGCCTCAGGGATTGCTATGCCTGCAATGCCTGAGGGATACCTATGTCTACAAAGCATCAGGGATCGCTATGTGAAAACAAGGAAATATTATGAGGCAGGGTAACCAAAAAGGAAACACACCAAACACAGGTTACAAAGGAACATACAAAGTACTTTATTTTATACTGAATCCAGTTACAAAAGAACAGAACAAAATTCAGATAGCTATCGACCCTCAGTACAACACAGCGAACTCCGGCGTGGTTCGGTGGGCTCAGTGAGTGCAAATATTCATTGAAACAGTCAGGCTTTTATACATTTGAAGCCTGCTGTTCAGCCCTCCTTCGGGTTAACCATTCCATAAATAAGTTACTGCTCTAGGGTCCCTTGCCAGGTCAAATCTAGTTCATCTTAGGTTTATACATTAACAAGAAGAAATGGTAATAATGTATGCTCTAGGCCTAACATTACAATGCGGGACTTAATTTATACAATATAGTTAAGCAGGTGTTCTCATTCAATTAAAGATCAGTTTCGGTGATACAGGTAATCCATTGCACACAGGTCAGCAGAAGGACAAGGTCTCAGCTCATGACCCTAACAAGTGGGCTGCAGGCAAGTTATACATTAGCTGTACAGAGGTCATGACAATCGAGTTCTGTTCTGAATAACATAGGCTACCATTTTAGCTCACATGGTGACTTTATAGAGCAAGAAAACCTAAAATGGCGGCTTGACCCAAAATGGCAGTTTACATGGATTCTAAGGTCAGGACCTTGCAATGCAAGTTTATTCACATGTAGTTTATAAGCAGCTTGTTAGCAGCTTGGCGTAGGCCAATATACATATATTCATAGCAATAGGAGGCACGATATAATTTCTAGTTTGACAGCTATGTCTGCAATGCCTCAGGGATTGCTATGCCTGCAATGCCTGAGGGATCCCTATGGCTGCAAAGCATCAGGGATCGCTATGCCTGCAATGCCTCAGGGATCCGCATGCCTGCAATGCCTCAGGGATTGCTATGCCTGCAATGCCTCAGGGATCGCCATGCCTGCAATGCCTCAGGGATCACTATGCCTGCAATGCCTGAGGGATCCCTATGCATGCAATGCTTGTTATCGTCAGAGCCTCTGCTGTACTAACCAAACCCTATATTTGTTGCCCCGGAATCTGGGGCCAGCGAAGCCCAGGAATGGACTAGGGAATTAAATTGTCTCAGGCCTCGAAGAAAAAGTGGCCCACAGTTGCAAATGGCAAGTAATTTCTTTTGTGATAGACTGTTTGAATAGTACCCATGGGGGAGCTTTTTGATAAAATGAGATGCAAATCGTGCAATTTAAAGAATATTTATCCAGTAACAATGGTCGAAACTACTAGCCGCATAGTACGTAACTCATCAAACTGGCCCAAATTGGCCAAAAAGTGTCCCCCTTTGACCCAAAAAACGGGCCCACACCAGCATTTTGCGTTTTTGGTTCGGCCACTGCCCCATTGCCCTATAGGCCATGAGCCTGGTGAGGCCTTGTGCATCTTTATAAAAAAATATTCTCTGAGAGGTAGTGTGTACCAGAGAGCCGAAATGCAAAACATCAAGTACAGGTTACACCATGTGCTACGGGGTCATTGGCTATTGCTGATCAGAAGCACTTATTTTCAAAGATGCCTTTATATCAACAAAGGCTATTTTGTCTTGTTACATATGATCCATGCGCAGAGAAGAGGACGAGAGAGTTCACTGTAAAATAAGTAAGCTAGCAATTTCCACAATTTATTCAGAGGTATATTTGCTTTTTTTTAGATAAATGTACAGATTTGTAAGGCCCCAGTATCACCCCTGTCTGGAGAACATTTCCCCCTTTAAGCATCGGTTATGATGCAGAGTGCGGCGGGGTTTACTCATATGAAAATATATTGATCGGGTGGGTTCCGGCCCCTGGGCATGAGGCGCTGCAGAGTTGGTAGTGTTACACTGGTATATAGATACTAACGGCTAAACAAGACCAATGGACTAACCTGTTTTGGGGATTCTGCTGGCAAGAAATTCAGCCTCTGTGTGGTTCTGTGAGAATGTCTAATCAACACACAGGTAAATGTGTGGTGCCAGAAAGGTGGATAGCTCTGTGGCAATGCGTGTGTCGTGGAAGCAAGACCACGCTGAGCAGCACAGGTTCGAATCCCGGATCCGCGATTGAAACCAAGCGTGTTATAAATAACCTGCACTTGCGCGATCTGAATGTACAAGGCCTAGTAGAATCGTTGCCTCCTTACCCCCATTTTGCCTTGTTGCGCCTTGAGACACACACGTGTATAGGCACATAATAAATGACCTATAAAGTAAAAAAGGGGGTCAGATAAAACAGTAACTAAAAGTCTAGGTACATAGTCATATAGGTTTTCCAAATTAAATGGAACATGTTAAGAGTTCGACAACTGGGAGCCAGCACTGATATAATTCAGAAGCCAAAAAGGAGAGTGTTTGGCGTCTATCAAATCAAGTACAGGATCTACATCAGAGATCCTTTTGTGTCCGATTGCACAAGCGCCATGCAACGGCTGTCAGAGAGTCTGGGTATAACGTTAATGCCGTGCCTCCACACATGCAATGGTGTGGAAAGCGATAAATGGGTAACCTGGGATCCCGACAAGGTGCGGTAAGGCCACCCTGGTATAGACATCGGATGGAAAAGCAAGTACCGAACGGCATGAATGCTGGTCACCGACGCAGGCAAATCACAGCGAACGCCAACATGAATGCTGGACTCGAGAAAAAAAGACATGACACTTGAATAGAAATCACAACTGCTTTTCGTGACAGGTTGGTACAAAAGAGTACAAGGAGAAACCCTAGAACGGAGTGGGCAGATTTGCATTTCTATGCACATCAGGGATACCAAAGCAGTAAATGGGGTTTCACAAGTATTTTACAGTGGAAGATCCTTTTACAATACAAAGTGAACACTCAAGGTTTTTCCATTCTAGCAGTTGTAATGCATAAGATTTGTAACTTTTTTCTTTTCTGTAATTATGAACAATTTGTAGAGGTTGGACTTGAATTGACCTCAAGAGCTTCTTTTTAAAAAAGGGTTCACCTCCTTTCTTTTAAAACCATAAATATCTTAAACACTGTTGTCTTGCATGTGACAGCAGACCTTTCTTGCTCTGGATAAGCACAGGACTAAACAAACTGTATCTAGAGAATTCAACCTACAAGATGCTGACAAACTTAGGGTGCCTTTCAACTTGAGCTGCCGTGTGTACCGTTAAACCAGTTTTTTCTTCCAAATGACACTTTAAATGCAGCTTTCAGAAATCCTGCACTTCCCTCTGACCTCCCCGAAAAACTGATCCACTTTCCTGTGCAGGAGCAAGGAATAATGAGCTCTAAGAGTTCAGGAAGTCATTTACAAACAGGGAATTCAGAAGCATAGTAAACAAATGTATAGCTTATTTACACTTGAGAGGGTCACATACGGCTTAAACATATGTTGAACAGTTCCAAACCTCAGGGTCTAAAACACCCAAAATAGTGTTCAGAACATAAGAAACAGGGGCTTACATAACTTCAATAGCAAATTGAACGGACCCCTAGATGTGGTTAGAGGTACTGCACTTAACCAAATTTCAGAAATAAATCACACTAGAGGGTCAATGGAAAAGTTACTAAATCACAAACTTTTAACAGATGAGGCTGCTGCACCAGGGTTGATTAAAGAACATAACTCAATTCATAGGGTATCCACATATAGAAGAAAGGGAAACATTCAAGGGCTACACTAGGCAATTATTCAGCTGGCAACCCAGAGGGCCTGCCAAGAGCAGAGTCTGACCAGGAACTGGGAAATACTCCCAGTATATATTTTCTGGAAGCTGGGAGCAGCTCTTACATGTAGCTGGGTTGCTCACATTGTCAGGGACCACAACACCTGCAGTGGTGCCAGCAATGTGAGGTTGAAGAGCAGCAAGGCAACACAACAGAGGTTTCAGGGCCTGTCACTGCAACATACCTCCAGCAGTATAGAGGACATGCCTCTGGCGGGTCTGGAAGCAGAACACAGGTTGGAGGAGTCTCTTCAGAAGTTCTCCAGGAAACACTGAAAACTAAACTCAGGGGCATGGGCTAAAATAACCAAAGGGACAGTCCAAGTTGATGTGGTGGCAGGGGACCACCGGGCAATACCACTTACTAACAAAGGTTAGCAACATCAGATCTACACATACAAATGTGCAAAATGTGCAAATAAAGAGCTGTTAAGATAGTCCCAAAAGGTAGCAACACAAGAAAAACGCGCAACAGTGGAGTAACTGCTGGTGCATGAGAACATCCAGCTTTATTCAAAACCAACAGCTGCTGGGAGAGCGTACAAAATACAATCTCAGAAAAACAACAGGAACAATACATTTTTATATGAAAAATACATCATAGATGACATCTATTCTAGTCTTGGATTGGATGATAGTATATACGGTTATTTTTAAGGTAACCTTATTTTAATTGGTTCCTCTACAACTAATACAAACCTTTAGGTATAACCCTCTACAAGGGATATGTGTTAATTCTACACTGATTTGCTGGCACTGTAATACATTAGTCAATAAGGGGAACACAAGCTTATTGGACGGGCCTTAGCTCATCGACCTTGGCTATCTTCAAGCAGTGCCAAGTTACGTGGTGGGGAAGGAGGGATGGGTCAAATTGCTATGATCTAGCTAAAGAAGACACGCCATACTCGTTCCAATGCCTGAATCTTTCACTGTTAGTATTGTTTGTGGCCCTGGCATGCCATCTCTGTGTCACAGCGATGGCAGGTCCAATTGGCCCTAGAATTAACAACCATTGTTTCAGTCACGTGGTAGAGGACCACTGATCGGATTCAGTTTCATTTATTTGTTGAAGTTTCTGCTATCCGAACATGTGTGTGCTTTCCTTTGGCAGCCACTCAGGGTGCTGTATATTAATTTGCTATTGGATCCCTTGGCATGGTAACTGCCTGCACCTGGCCTTCAAGGATACATATGCTTTTCACTGCTACCAATTTAACCTAATTATCTTTAATAATGGTGTGCTGTATGCCATGGAAAATGTTATCTGGTGTGGTTTCTGCTTGCTAAGCAGAACTCCCATCAGCGCCCTGACCTGGGTGTCTGTGGGGCTGGCAAAGTTGTTCTCTTAATGATTTTATGTCAGCTACAGTATTTTGGAATGAAGGCCTAGCAGAGTTTGGTTTAAGTAATGGCAGTACTGTGGTTCATTCTCCGCCATACTGTGCCTTCTTCCCTTGCATGTTAATGTTTCTCATTTTTATATGTATGTGTTCTTCATGTCTGCGTGGAAGTATTCTTCATGTCTGCATGCAATATGCTTCATGTCTGCATGCGAATGTGCTTCATTTCTGCGTATGAATATACTTTATCTCTACGTGTTCTATTTGTTTATTATGTGTGCTTCCTGTGTGTGTGTGTGCATCTACATGCAATTACATGCCACCCTACTTGTCAATTCTACCTCTGACAGTGACTATGTGGCTCTTTATATTGACAATGGCCTACTGTACCTTTCTCAGCTTATACTTTCGTTCATGATCATAATGGGGAACAGGTGGGGCTGTTGGGGTTGTGGTCAATGCTGGTGCAACTCCCATCACCATTACCCCAGAGCAAACGGAACACTTTACCACAACACTCTAATACCAAAATGATACAATAAAATGTACAATTAAAGATATTACACAATGTTTTCCAAGTTCATTAAATTAAATAAATAAATGCAGGTTCCAGAAAGTGGCTGACATCCTGTAGCTAGTCACTGGTGGGCGGTCTCTTCCTGAGGAGGGGCAGAGCCTGGAACCCTCCTCCATTATAAGGATGGGCAAAATGGAAAAAAAACATTGTATTATTTTCCACTGTCACAAACCGAAAGGTCTGGTAAACAGGATCTTGAGGATGGGCTGGGCAATGAAGCTGGACTATTGGAAAATTCCACCCCATTGAAGTTAATGCAGTTCATAGAACAGAATGAGGATCCATATGAGATAATGGCTGTCCATAGGAATCAGTGCAGTTTAGAAGGGCATTTTACATAAAGGTTTCCCTTTCAGCCTACAGCAGTCTTGTAGTGCATATTTGCTCAGTCATTTCTATTCAAGGAGTTTACCTGTACCTGGGACAGTCCTTTCCTATCTACAAGTTACACAGTACAAATGGGTGACTGACCAACAATCAATTTCTGTGCAGTCTAGGGACCCCCAGACCAATGTCCTGGGGACCAGGTAGCAGCCTTAGTACCAACCTCTTTTTGGGGGAGTACACCCAGGTCTGGCTGTGACCCTGATCACCATGACAGAGGAAAGCCAAAAACAGAGATATCATTTTAATAAGACTCAACCGGAACCTTAGGCAATTACATTTTTTTATAGTTATAACACCAATCCTGCATAGCTTTGCAGCTAGGACTCCATACTATGATTCCGCACGCTCTATGGAGTAACCTCCTCTGCTTCTCTCGACCTGCTACCCTGCGGTTACATAACTGCCTTACCCACGGTCTGCATATCTAGACTCACCCCTGCCCTCACACGGCTACAAATACCCTTAATTCTGTATATATTGTCCGTATTACTTGTATATTACGCCTGCAAGGTCTGTACTATTTGTATATACCTCTTCATACCCTATTCCTGTAAATAGACACCACTTGTATATACATTCCTGTAAGTATGACTTGTATGTAAATTTTATACCTCCTGTGTTGTAACTAAGCTTTGCATATACGTGTAACTGCTACGCGCTGTTACCCCCGGGTATGATGCGCATTATAAATAATAAACAAACAATAAACAACAAACACGGAATATGAAATGGGCTATACATTTTCATTGTACCCGGTTTGCTTTGTTTTCTTGCAGAGGAAACCTTTGAAATGCCAATCTCTTGATACCACTGATCCTGGCAGGGTCTATGGGTGAAGGTGTGAGGAACATCTCGCTGCTGGCATAGTTTATGTTTATATGTTTATGTTTATGTCTGTTTATACTGTCCCACGACCCGCAGGCATCAGGGCGCACACACAGCAACTGACGAAACAAACAACAATCAGCTAAGGATCATATCAAGGAGGGGACTTTAATTAAAAAGGCGGGTTTTAAGTCGTTTGCGAAATGCAAAAAGATTTCTCTCTCCACGAAGATTAACTGGCAATCCATTCCACGCTGTAGCAGCCACCACCGGAAACGAGCGGCCTCTTCCTCTTACTCTCTTAGTTCTAGGGCTTACCAGCCGAAAAAAGTTACAAGATCTAGTGGTACACCCTTGTGGCTGCAGGGTGAGACCTTCTTTCAGATACTCCGGTGCTATACCAAAAAGACATTTGTGTACCACAGGCAAAACTTTAAACTTTACATCAACAAATCTCAGACATAGAAGGGGAAGCAGCATCACTCCCAATGTGATGCTGCTCAGGGCCGATGAGAAAGATTGGCACAGAGATACACTAACGTGCACAATCATGGGCCTTATACTCTTCACTGCGCGCTAACTCCTGGTTATCCACTGGAAGGCAAAATCGCCACCCTCCAGGACTGCACTGGCTACACTTCTCTCGAAGACATGCTTACTAGAACGGGCCGCCTTTAGAAGGCAGTCGAGGCTTGGCACGGCGAGAGGGGATCGATACTGGGAACTACTAGAACCATATATTTGATCCCGGGCCAAACATGGATGTGAAAGACGTGCACCACTCCAAAGTACACCACATAGCTATTGGGCGGAATACACACTAACCACAAAATAGGGTATGCAGCTGCACATATATCTGCACCTATGCATTCCGTGGATGACCCGGGAGGTGGGGTGGCCGAAATGGCAAAGGAGTTGGGAGGGAGGTGCAAGGTTAAAAATAGTTGTTTAATGATATTTCTGTGTAACATTGTTCGCTCAAATACTGCATACGACTAAGATAGCAGGAAGTTCACAAAGTCCTGCATGTCTGTAAGCGTTTTAAAATAAAAACAGATTTGACAAAAAACAAAAACTTTAATCTTATTTCTGGCCTCCTCCGGCAGCCAGTGAAGCTCCCTTAAGGCGGCTGCATGCAATGTGATTACGCTAAGGTACATTTTTCATGATCCGTACAGAATAATTCTGGAGAATTTTTAGTCTTTTTATGCTGTTTTTTCCTGCCGCTCCCCAGAGTGCATCACAATACATCAATTTGGGGCATCATTATGGCCCAAACTAAAATTTCACAATTCTCACATGTGACAAAGGGTTTCACCAGGTGTAATAGCCTGAGGTGATATTGTGTTTTTTTTAATCACACTCCCGACTTGTGCCCCTGCACCAAACCAACAATCTCACATGACTCCTAAAGTTGTCACTTTCTCTAGGGTTGTAATACAGTGATTATCAATAGTGAATTTTGAGTAGTTTGGACCCTGCTTCACTTTCGCTTCAGATGAACCAAATATTGAAATCTCAGTTTTAGCACTGTTTAAACAGAGCCAATTAACTGTCATCCACTTTTTCACAAAAAAATAGATGTTTTGGATATGTCTGACTGTTAAGGATTCTAATCGGGCATCACACACCAGACCAGGACTCTTGCTCCTAGCCTAGGTTGCAGCGCATAATTTAAACACTTTTACCTAATTTCCTAGAATTCGGATTGAGCTGGCACTCAACCCGTCTCACCCCCCCTTTTACAAATACCCCGGGTCACAATGGACCATGAACCAGGCCGGTGGGTGGTAATACAATATTTATTTATTTAAAATTAAAATAAAATCACACAAATTTAATATTGTGCAGCAATCACCAATGGGGTGATAATTACACTGTACAATGATAGAATACACTTCATTTGACCTTCTACTATAACATATCCAAAGCACAAATGAATGGGAGCAATTTTACTGTTCAGGTAGATAGCACCTGAGTTAAGATTTCCCCCTGCAATGCTCCCTCAAAGCCCTATAAACCGAATTTTGAGTGGGTACAAAGGAGAAGTGAGGAGGTATGTAAACTAGGCAGCAAACACAATTAAAATCCAACCTTCCCCCATGAAACCTTTTCAACTGCATAAAATAGCCCTCGGAATTACTACTGTGCAGTTGAATGAATGAGGTAAATATGAGATATAAAAGTATCAGGGATGTAAGAACACTAGCAAACTACAAGGCAAGGTACCAACAATGGGCATACAGTTCAAAAATCAACTTTGAAGTGAAAACACAGTGCAGCCAAATCACACGCATAGAAATTGTATTTGCCAATTTACACAGGTTTAAATGTCAAAAACGGTCTGAAAAACATGTGAAATAGAGAGTATCGGAATGCAGTTTTTATGCTGGATGACAGATGCACATCACAGGGATAATAGGCAAGTGAAAGTGTGACTCTAAATTAATGACAGGATGATGAGATTCTCAATGGGAAAGGAAATTCAGTTTAAAAAAATAAAAGCAGTTGACAGAGAAAATCGGTTTGGAAAGGAAAGGACAAGTTTCACTTAAACTAGATTTTAGTGGCTAGAAAAGAGAAACGCCACCCATGAATAGAAAGGTTGTAACCCTTCACGCAATGCGCCTCTTTTTAGTGAGAATTAATTTATTTAATCAAAATAGTACTAAGGACTTACACAAGGACAGAAATGAGTGGCGCTAAAACGTAGAGATCAAGGACAGGATGCACAGAGGATTCTGACAGTTTAAACGGTTACTAGTGTACTTTCAGGATTACTTATATGGTGGAACAAAGGCACAATATCAAAATGGGGTACGCTATGTTTTGCTATGGGATGGGGTGATACTCACAATCAACACTTGAGTTTGGGATTTGGGACAGCCATCCGAGTTTCTGGACAGCAAGTCAATATCTAGTCACTGGTCACAGCGGCAGGCTCTCCTGGCAGAAAACAGCTGGGCAAAGGTCTGGTCTCAATAGAAAACGAGGTGCATCAGCTGGATAAAACAGGTGACAGGGCAAGCAGGCAGCGCTGGATAGTCCCAATGAGGGTTCAGCCACCTTTCCCCTTTCTCCCTGAATTAGTGGGAGTTTGTTATGGGGTTTAGTTCTGAAGGTTGGTTCTGCCTGGATAGGAGGGCCTGGATCAACTATCCCTTTCCTGGCAGTGGAGTCTGGAATCTTGCAGGTTGAATCTGGAATGTCTGGTTCTCGGGATGTGCAGGAGCTGGAAAATTCAGAAGAGTGTGTGTCCTTTGTCTCTGTGAGCCTCTACCTTTTATAAGGCGGGTGACATCACAGGATTTACCGTGGTGGTAGACCTTTGCCTCTAACAACTGGATTGGTTAGGGTCTACTGTTACCTCCTTCCTGTCACCTGGTTGTACTTCAAGGACAGGACATCAGTTTTATGGTGTGTGCTTAAAAAGCCCATGGCCCTCTCACAGTTATTTTTGCCAACAATCAGTTATGACATAAATTGCACATTTTTACAGTTGTGGCACTTTCACAAATCCCATAGACAAATGACATATTTCCTACAGAGCATGGCATTCCAACTCCCCGGTTTGTACGGTGTCATTTAGCCCTCTTAATAATGTTTCACGATTTTCAGTGGGAAATATTTCACACAAAATTCTATAATTTTATATATGTACCTATTATGACAGAGCATGTTTGCATTCATTTTTAATGTTCCACCATTTGTACTTTTCCCATGATTTAGATTTTCCTGCCGTTTGCTTTCCCTACATACTAGGGAAAAATACTATGTCTTGTTTTAATGACACAAAAATTACATTTAAACTGCTAAACTTTTTCATTCTTGCGTGGACCAGTTGTAGAAATAAAAGTCTTAATGTTTATTTAATAAAATAGTCTTTTGAGCAAGGTGGGCTGGCTTTTGTCTTCCAAATATGGCCATTTCTTTCCAAGACACAGCCAAATGTCAGTTCATCCCAGTGTTGCCATGGAGTTTGTCTTTGAAGCTCTCCAGTTGGAGTGAAGAGGAGGTGCTGCTGAAAAAGTCACACCTATGCGTCCCAGGAATCCATTGTACCAGGCTGGAGCCCGGCCACAAAGTCTGATGGGCGTGCGAGGTCCAACACCATTGTCTATTCATATGCCCCGGGGGCTGGTCCAGTTGGGGGAAGGCAGTTCCTGTTCCCAGGAAGTAAATGTCCTTTGAAGCCAGGCCAGGAAAAACCTGTTCTGTGGCTTCAGCACAGTAAATGCATTTATTATTTTATGTTTTTATTTTTTTCTGAACCAGAAAGCAAATCTGTTACAATTAAATATCCCATATATGCTTACAAACAAAACCCCCCTTACATTTCGAGGCAAGGACAGGGCCTTAACTCAACATTTCACTTTTAAATAGCATTTTTTTGTTTGTCAAAAACACATTTTACATGTGGATTAATTCTGCTGGGATGCCACTTTCAAATGCGGCCTTCTCACATTCATTTTCTGAATCTTTCCAAAGCCCCAGTCATGTTTCTAATGCACAGGCATCTGTCCAAATAAAGATCCCTTGAAACTGACATGAGCGAGGAGAGAGAGAGGGCTTTTTATAAAGAATTTAGTTGTGATATTTTGTTGCAAAGTAAAGCATTTTTTTCCAATGCTTGGAGTGGAGTTCTTTGTTATTTCACAGATTTCGCCTGACAAAGCCTGTCATTCAGTGAGAAATGCCCCCTTTTGCTGAAGCACAACCTGTATATGGATGGACATAGTTGGGTCTCACCGGATCAGAACTGTGTACTGTGGAACAGATGAAAAGGAGCATCAGAGCACAGTCATTTTAAAAGGCAAAATAATTTCTTTTCCAGTGAAGTTTTGGGCTGGCAGCCCAGCAGCGCTGCCTTTGAATTCTTTTCTTTTTGGTGCAAATGAACTTTTCTCTGGTGCCACTGAAGACAATACTGGCAGCGATTCTCTGGGTATTTGGTGTTTCATCTCGCCCCATGTGTGGCTGGTCAGACAGCGCAGCCCTTATTCTGGTGACTGCAAAACGCAGTTTTTAAGGCAAGACGATAGTGCTCAACAGCACCAGCACAGCCATTCTGCTGGTGACTGCTGAGATGTGGTTTGGTGAAGTAGGGGAGTCCCGCTGGGCGGTAGATGTATCCCACATGACATTGCTCATGTAGTCCCCACTAAGCTCCACTAACAGCTGAGTGTCATCAGCGTAGTTTGTAAATCTTGCGCCCACTCCATGCAGCATGTCGCATAATGGACGTAGGTACACATTAAAGAGCACAGGGGATAAACATACTCCCTGAGGAACTCCGCAGCAACATAATTTAGAAGGGGGAGAGGCCTGCCCCCAACATACTCTCAATCTCTTATATGAGAGAAAGGATTCAATCCATTTCACTGCAGAGGGAGAGCACTGCCACACAGATGCAAGAATATCTGAAAGATTGCCATGGTCCAGGAGATCAAAGGCTGCTGACAGATAAAGCAGCATCAGCAGCCCTGTTTTACCCCTGTCCATGATGTCCAGCATCTGTGTCTGTAGGTCCAGCAAGGTGCTCTCAGTCCCATGATAGGATATGAACCCGGACTGCCTAAGGTGTAAAATGTTGTCCCTCTCTAAGTGTGCCTGAACTGGGTGGTGGCAAAATGATCAATGACCTTCAAGAGAAATCGGACAATGGAAATAGGTCTAAAATTATTCATATTTTTGGAGACATGACCTGCCTTTTTAAGCTAAGGAGTAACTACAACCTTCTTAATACTATTTGGGACCATTCTGTAATGAAAAGTGGCGTTCGTGAACCGAGTCAAAAAGGGAGCAAAGGAAGCAATATTATCCAACCCAATTTTAGTGGGTATTATGTCATGATGCAGGACACATCTTTTTAAATATCTTTTCCATCGCTAAGACCGAGATTGGCATAAAGTTAAACAAAAGGTGATTTTCAGAAAGGTGTACTGAAACCTTTTCTTGCCGCATAGTTGGGCTAGACTCAGAAATAATCCTTGCCGGTGCTGCAATGATCTTATCTTCAAAGGCTTGTTGCAATTTACCACAGTCTGGAGCATGAGGAGTCAGATATGAGATGCGTTTTTTCCACACTTTTCAAAACTTCAAAAAGCTTCCTGGTATATTATTTAAGGCCTTCTCAGTTTCATTATGACATTTCTTTTTCTTAACTTCAATTATCTCTACCCTATATTGTTTTTCCAGGTTCTTCCAGAAGATCCTATTTTCATCAGTCCTGTTCTTATTCCAGATGCATTCTGCTGTCCTCTTTTTCAATTTGAGCTCTATAAGATTGGGGGAGAACCAGCGATGATGATTCTGCCGGTCTCTCACCCTCGTAGGTTTCCTAGATGCCATTTTATTTAGCAACTCTAATAGATCTTGGTTGTACCTGGCAGCTAAGACATCTGGAGTGCCAAGGTCTGAGGTGTTTTTCATAATATTACCAAGGCAAATGTCAAGATCTTCCTTTCTTACTTTCTTAAGGTTTTCATAATGACACCATTTACTGGATTACACTGCAGGGCTGCTTTCCATGGCAGGATGACTTCAAACTGTACAGCAAAGTGGTCTGACTATGGATCTGTATGTAGAAAATGTATCTGTAAGTTCCTGGAGGTGACCCAGTCCAAGGTATGACCTTTAACATGTGTGGGTACACTGTTGTGTACCTCTACCTCAATAGTTTTTAACATGCGTTCAAGTAGGACAGCCTCTTTGTCTACCTCATTGCCACTCCACCTGTTCAAGTCTTCTAAAAGCAAAGTTGAGGAACTAGGTTTATAAAGCCCTACAAGGGCGCTCATAACATTCTCATTAAATTCTGGCATCTCATTTGGTGGCTGGTTAATTGCAATGAGATCAGTGCAATGAACCAGGGAGGAGTTAATCTTAAAGTGGAGAATCTCACAACCTCGCTATTTATAGGGGCTTGAAAGAAGCTTAACTAATCCCTAACTATTACTGCAACCCCCCCTCTTTTTCCGTGTTCCCTATTATGATAGAAAATGTTGAACCTGACTGGCAGGGTCATATCAGTAACTAGGCCACTCGACTCGTTCAGTCATGTCTCTGTGACAAGCATGGCATCAATCCCGTTATTTTTTTTTTTTAAACATATTTTATTGGTTTTTTGGTGAGGAAATACGTGCAATACAACATGAAATTAAACAGTGATTCAAACAAAGGAGGAAATGGTGAAGGGGGGGGAACAGAAAAGAGGGAAGGAACAGACAAAACAACGACAGTCTTCATGTAGTAGCGAACCTTTCGGTGGATGGATGGGTCAAGGCCAGTGTCCCAGAGTTTCAGGAAGCAGGGGAGGTCGCATACAGGGTCTGTCCGTTCGGGCTAGGTGCAGGGAGTTAGTGTCGGTATGATGCTATGGGATTTTAGGGGGGCTTGTAGTCGGCGCTGAAGCGTATGTCTCTGAGGAGGGCCTTCCATGATTCCAAGGTGCCGCTCTCTGTTTCGCCGCATGATGTGGTTCCTTCTTGCCAGGCTCTGGTTTCGGCTACCGTCCATCTCTCCATCTCTTTGAGCCAGCGTTCATGCCTAGGGCCCGATGGCGTCTTCCAAGCCATCGCTATTGTTCTCTTAGCCAGGATGCATGAGATGTCCATTAACCTAACAGCATGTTTGAACTTGCTGGGTCTGGGGTACTTCCCCAGTAGGTACTCGCCGGGAGTCCAATTCGTACCTCCGCATTCCGGCGTCCATGCAAGTCTGTTTGGCTTTGGACCATAGTGTCATCGCCCTAGTGCAAGTCCAAAACATGTGGATCATGTCCGCATTATCATTCCCACACCATGGGCATGATGGGGAGGATGACTTGTTGAAGGAGGCGACCCTATGTGGGGTCATGTATGTCCTATACAGGACGTTCAACTGAATCTGGCCGAATCTAGCATTCCTAGACACTTTTTTGGGAAATATTAACACTCTTTCCCATTCTTTATCCGTGATCGGGGTCTCGAGGTCTGCTTCCCATCTTGCCCTCAGAGCTTCGCCTTTAGGGTTGGGTTTATCACATAGTCTGTTATAGAGCCTGGAGACTGGTCTCCAGGCATCCGTGAGGTCGTGCATTTCTTGTAGTAGAGGGTCAGGGGAGGGCTCCTCCGGCCAATCGTTCCATTGTTTCTTGGCGGTCTGCTTGAGGCGGTGGTACCAGAGAAACTGGCCCGGGGGTATTCCTTCAATGGCCTTTAGAGATTCAAAGTCCCTGAATTCCCCGTCCTCAAACATGTCACCCCATGTGTATATGCCGGCTTCTTCCCACCTCCTTGCTGTGGAGAGGTCTGCCTCCGTTCGGCAGGTGTCTGCCAAGATAGGGTTATCCGGAGAGTGCGGGTGTTTCACTCGCCTGATGTTGCAGGACCTGGCCCATATCCTCCTACCTAGGTCAATCACTTGTAAGGTGACCGGGGATTGCCGTGTGGGGTGCTATAGGGCTTCCTTGGGGATCACGTTGTTCGAGGATTGCCTCAGTAGTTCCGTTTCAGCTGAAGGTTCGTCCGAGAGCCATCTCGTTATGTGGCTTAACTGGGCAGCCAGGTAGTATAACTGGAGATCTGGTAGCTTTATTCCTCCCTCTTTATGTGGCAGGGAAAGGATGGATAGCGACAGTTTGTGTCTGTGAGGACCCCACAGGAAGTCCTTGATGATTGTCTCCAGTTTCTTGAAGAAGGGCGGTCGGACATAGTGACAAATATTCACGAAGAAGTATAGGAATCGGGGGAGTATGATCATCTTGACTATCGCTGCTCTGCCTACCATAGCCAGTGGGAGCTTGGACCAGAATTTTATAGAGCGTCTAAGACTCGTGGTGGCGACTTCTGTGTTATGTTCATGCGTGAGTAGCGGGGTGTGGCTCACGTTGATCCCTAGGTACCGGAACTTGACCAGTTGCCACCCTATTCCTAGTGCTGGGAGATCGCTTTCTGATATGCCGCGTAGGCCCGCCAGGGGGAATGCAGAGGACTTACTTCTGCTGAATCTGATCCCCGAGTACTTCACGTAATTGTCGAGCACCTCCAGTGCTGTTGGTGCATTGACCTCGGGGTTTCTTAGATATAGGAGAACGTCGTCCGCGTATAGAGATATTATGTGGTGTACATTGCCCACCTTGATGCCAGCGTCAAAGAGCTGCTGCCTGAAGTATAATGCGATCGGCTCCAGGCCCAGTATGTACAGCATGGGCGATAGCGGGCACCCCTGTCTCGTTCCCCTTTGTATTTCCCAGGCTGCTGATACCATTCTTCCCGTTTTCACTCTTGCCATTGGGGAATTATAGAGGACCTCGATCCACCTGATGAAGCCCCCTCCAAAGCCGAATCTCCTCAAGACCTCCCTAATCCATTCCCAATATATGGAGTCGAAGGCCTTGATAGCGTTGAGCGACAACACCGCAAGGTCTTCATCTCTTTCGTATGTTTCGGCCATTACATGTTGTAGCCTCCTAAGGTTAGCTGTGGTGTTGCGCCCAGGTACAAATCCGTTCTTGTCCTCATGGACAATGGATCCCACCACTCTGGCCAATTTGCCAGCTAATATGGATGTGAGAATCTTAGCCTCATAGTTTAGCATGGCCAGAGGGCGATAGGACTCACAGTCGGTGGGTGATTTGTGTGGCTTGAGCATGGGAACGATTATGGTCTCTTTCATGGTGTTGGGGAAGACCCCGTTCGTGTATGCCTCCTGGTAGACTTCGTGAAGAACTGGGGTGAGGATGGGCTTGTACGTTTTGTAGAACTCAGGTGGGAGGCCGTCGCTGCCGGGGACTTTTCTGTTAGAGAGGGACCTGATTGCCCCTTGCACGTCCTCAAGAGTGATCTCCATCTCCAGTTCCTCTCTCTGCTCGGCTGAAATTTGGGGGAGTTCTATCTCCTCAAGTGTTTCTATAATGTCTTCCGTAGGAATTTGTGCCTCGTGGGCATACAATTTGGAGTAGAATCTGGCAAATGCGTCGTTGATCCCCAGCTGTGTCGTGTGGGATGTCCCATCGGCGTCCCGTATCTCCATTGGGAGGTGTTTGGGGTGTTCTCGCTTGCAGAGCCAGGCCAGTAATCTCCCTGGTTTGTCCGATTCCTTGTGGGATCTGATGGTGTATGTGGTGAAATCGAATTTCTCCAGTCTTTCCCAAGCTTGTTGACATTCTGCTCGAGCTTCCTTCAATTTGTTCTCGGCCTCTGTGGAGTTGTCGTGGGTGGACTCTAGTCGGGAGATCTCTGCTTCTTGTGCTTCGAGTGTTGTCTTTAATTGCCTACGAATTCCGCCGTCTCTCGATATAATTTCTCCTCTGGTCACCACCTTCATAGCTTCCCATAATGTGCTCCAGGAGGATACCGATCCCATGTTGATTTCCAGGTAATCTTCCAGTTTTCCGGCGAGGTCTTCCCTGAACTCAGGGTCTTCAAGTGCCGCAGTCGGCATCCTCCACATAGGGATCGGGGGTCTGGGTCCCTTCAGTTGCCATAGCATGGTTAGTGGGGAATGGTCGGAGATCGTTGTCCCCAGATATTCTGTGGCTGCGGCTCGTGGGGCGAGCTCCTTGTTGATGAACAGATAGTCAATTCTTGTATGGACACCGTGCGGAGCTGAGTAGTGGGAGTAGGTCCTCTCGACTGGGTGGTGTTCCCTCCAGATGTACACCAGGTTGAGCTGCTCCAGAGTTTCCTTCAGGGCCCGGGGTGCGAGGTTGCTCGGGTGGGGGGCAGGCAGCGATCTGTCCATGCTTGCGTCAGCGACGCAGTTGAAGTCGCCTCCCCATATAAAGGTGCGGTCCCGGTGCTGAGTCAGCTTTGCGATCATTGTGGTGAGGTACACCGGTATCCCGTGATGTCGGAAGTATGAGTTGACCAGGCAAACCGGGGTCTGTTCCATTGTGCCCCAAATCACCACATATCTCCCTTCTTTGTCTAGCTCACACCCCTCCATCTGGAAGGGCACGTCCGGGCTTATCCATGTTAGCACCCCTCTCGCGTATTTGGAGTAGGGGGACCCTCTCACAGTCCCAGCCCATCGGTCTACAATCTTGGACATGGCCTCCGTCGTGAGGTGGGTTTCTTGAAGCAGTGCAATCGAGACTTTCTTCCTTTTGAGATAGGACTGTATGCGATTACGTCTGAGGTATGAGCCCATGCCCCTCACGTTCCATGTCATCACGGTAAGCTGTGCCGCCATCGGGTCTGAGTTTCGGGTCTGGCACGGGACTCCGTCCCTAGGGTTTGGCTCTGCTTTAGTCCGCAGTGAGCGGGTTGTAAGGGAGATACCACTGGCTCCCGATCTCCCGGGTCAAGTCCTGGGCCCATCCCGGTCTTTGTTGGCGAGAGAAATTTGAAGACTGTACAACTAGTGAAACTAATAACAAAACTCAAACTGGTGCGCCCAGCGACTACAACATTGTCGCGGTGCTCAGGCGCTCTCGAGCCGTCGAAGCCCATCCGGGAGTCAGGCGCGAGCTGGGTCAGGCGGGTGCCTGGACCAACTGGATTCTACGCTGGGGGTGGGGCTAGGGCCTGGCGGCGGAGCCGAGCGAGGCCGTTTCCATATGATAAACTGAAATTGGATTACCTTCTGTGTTCGGGCGTCGTATTTGCTGGTTCTTACTGTTGCTTGGGGGTTACTTGTGAGATCCGAGGGGGTTAGGCCTCAGTCCGTGAATTGTCCTTGCCATCGGCCAGGTTATTATCCTCTAGCCACATGTTGGCTGCGTCCGGATTGTCGAGGAATACCACTCTCTCCTTATAGATGACCCTGAGGCGCGACGGGTATAGTAGTCTGTATTTTAGGTTCAGTTGGCGGAGCCTAGCTTTTATCGGGACAAATGAATTTCTCTCTCTTTGCACCTTCTGCGTATAGTCCGGGTAAATGGAGATTTTGGAGTCCCCTCTTTCGATGGGGCCACCCTCCCTGGATCGCCTTAAGATAGTTTCTCTGTCCTGAAAGTTCAGTATTTTAGCAATTATTGGTCTAGGGTGCGATCCCGGGGGGCGCCTCTGGAGGGACCTGTGGGCCCTTTCGACCGAGAATCCCTGTGTCAATTTGCCGGCCCCAATTTCTTGCAGCAGAAGGGTTTCGGCGAAGGATGTGGTGTTTGCCCCTTTGTTTCCCTCCGGGACACCTAGGATCCTAATGTTGCCCCGTCTGGCCCGGCCTTCGGCCTCTTCCGCCCTCTCTTCCAGGAAGGCGACTTTCCTCCTCAGGTGGGCGACTTCAGACTTTATAGCTGTGGTGGCCGCAGATGTTTCCTCTGTTGATTGTTCAACGGTCGTTACCCTCTCAGCTAAGTTGCGAGCGTCCTGGCGAATTAGTTGGATGTCTATTTTGAATTAGTCGATCTTGGAGTCTATGTGCGTTTTTAGTGAAGCTATGGCTTCAAGTATCTGAGAGTGATTATCGGCGGCCACCCCTTCGCTCATCTGGGCGACTTCAGAGGGACTGGCCCTGGCTTGAGTGGGGGTCTTCACCTTGGTGGAAACAAAGGAGTCCATGGTGGCAGCTCTGGTTTTGTTCTTGGCGGCCATCTTGAGGTGGTGGTTGTGGATGTCCTGGGCCTCAGAAGCTAGGTAGCTTACGGGGTTGCTAGCAAGGCCCTCTTCCTATGCTGGGCTTGGGGCCCTAGACGGTATTTTGCCAGCCCCCGGACCTGGGCGTGCGGCCCCCCGGGGTGGACAGCAGAAGAATAGGGATATGCGGGGGGCCCCTTTCTCAGGTGTTACGAGGTCTCACGCACCTTGTCTTGTGGGGCCGGACCGGTGGAGTGTCCCTCGTCACGTCTGTCTTCTCCTTCTGTGCATCGGGTGCTGGGCGATCTTTGCGGGGATCAGATCTGGCACCGTCCCGGTGAGATGAGCCGCAGTGCAGTCGGTTGCGACTCGGGATCGGGTTTGTCGATGTGTCCTTGTCCACGATCGCCCAGCCGCGGAGGTGTTCGCCGTCCCGGAGTTTGGTTCACCTCAGTGGGCCGCGCGTAACTACGGCAGGGCCCACGTGGTGCGCTTCCTCAGCGCATGTGATCCGGCCCGGGTGACCCCGCGCTGTGCGGTGGGAGGGCGTCTGGGCTGCAGGCTTTGTGTTGGTGCCAGTTGGGCGGCCCCCAGGGGGGTCGTTCTCCTTGTCGTGCTTCCGCTTCGCCCCTCCAGGCCTGGGAGTCCGTTGGGGGAGGGGTTCCCCTCAGAGGCTCCGCTATGCGGTGCGAGGCGCCATCTTGGATTCAATCGGAGCGGAGGGGGGGAGAGCCGTCTTAGGGCTACGGTAATGTCTAGGAGGTCCGATTCAGTGGGCCCAATGGTGGTTCAGATACAGGTCCGCTTCCCACAACAGCACGTTCTTCTCCGAGGGCTGGAGCTTCACATGAGCCGGAGAAAAGGATCAGGAAACGGCGTCTCGGCCGGAGCTCGGCAGATCAGCTACCGCTCGCCATCGGCGCCAAGCCACGCCCCGGCATCAATCCCGCTATTAAGGATATAGTCATTCATGTCAATGGCTGAATTACCTAGTGACTGGGTATTGAGTAGTGCTTCTTCAAAATGAGCCCATTTAGCAGGATTGGTGCCAGCGCATTCTTATTTTCATTAATTGTGTCTAATTTCTGAGTAATCAGGGAATTGCCTTCCTGCAACTCCAGGGAGTTAGCTAGCAGAGATGTCTCGATAATTGTCGGTAGTTGTTCAAGAAGTAATAAGTGAGGCTCCTGCAGCGGCGTCCCTACTTTTGAATCTATTCCACTGCTGGGGTGAGTTACATGAGGCGTTTGCATACCTGCCTACATTTGAAAATCAAAATTCCTGAGATTTAGGCCCCGCCCACAGCCACACAAGACTCCACCCATTTGCACACAGCTCCGTCCACACGCCCCGCCCACCTGTCAAAAAGGTAAACTCGGTTGTTGTAGACAAAGTGCCCAAGGGGGTCTGCCTGCATTGTATTCTACACATAAGCATTTCTTTTTACAACCTTGGAGTTTAGTGAAGTTGGTTTACATTTTCAATTAACATGAGGTGTTTAAAGGGCTGCAAGTCTGCAACCTCGCACACCGCTACCTCTGGCAATACAATAAAATCTCCTTTTAAAAAAACATGCACGTTAAAACACACACACAAGAAATACTGTATTTTCACTGTTTTAAACAGTAAGCAAAATGAAGGCGGCGCCGCCGCCGAAATAATGCTGCTTTCAATCCAATGACATGGATTGAAACTTTCAATCCACGTAATTCCATGGAAAGCACTATTATTACAGCGGTCGCTTGAGGGAAAGGAAGGAAAAAGTAAAAAAGTAGCGGAATTGATCCTCGCTACACAGGCAGTGGGTTGTCACGGAGGTTACCGGTCACGGCAGGGCACACGGAAGGCAGGCAGTTTCCGGGTCCTACCCACTTCTCCACCCGATTGGCTACCGGCGGCAGCCAATCAGGTGGAGAATATGACGGGACCCGAAAGGAATTTGAAAATTCCTGAGATTCGAGGGACTTTCTGGAGACCCGGAGAAATGCTCAAAATTCCGGAGTCTCCGGAAAAATTCCAGAGGTTAGGCAGGTATGGGCGTTTGCAAAGTACAATCTGCCCTCAAACCTGTATTTTCATTAATAATTGGCTTTGTTAAATCATCTGTATACATATGCAGGTATTTATCCACAGTCAGTTTTCTGGCAGCCCTCCCTGCTAGTAAAAAGGAGGACATCTGCCTGTTGAAATCCATGCAAGCAGCAACTGCAGCGCACTTACATCAAGAAGAGCGGCAACAAGCTGAAATACCAAGCCCACAAAGGTCTGTGACTCGCAGACCAGTACAGACTGGCTCAGACTGGCTAGCCATGAGGCGCCGGCGCTGTCGCGCATGGCGGAAAAGTAAAAAGGCACGTGCAAACTACTAGAATGACTGGAAATGTAGTTCAGCGCGTACCACACAATACGGCATTGCTCAGAGCTACAAAACCTAAGCACGGGCACTAACGAGAAGTTTAAATGAATGGCGTGCTAAGATCCGCTCTCAGTGTGGCTGTTATATAAAGTTTAAAATGCAATTTCAAATTTGTATTTCAAAGGTTTTCCCTACAATCAAATCTAGGTATACTGGAATTCAATATTGTCAAAATGATTCAAAATAACAAAGGTTCTTAAATGGATATGAACAAGCTAATCGAATCTAAAATGCATATGGATGAATATAAGACAAGATATACACAGCAACACCTAATTGATCACGGCACGGACAGGACTTAAATACCATATCCGACTGGCTAGCACTGACGCGCGGGCGCTGTCGTGCCTGGCGGAAAAGAAAAAGGCACGCGCAAACTACTAGAACGACGGGAAATGTAGTTCAGTGCATATAACACAATACAACGGTGCTCAGAGCTTCAGCACCTAAGCACGGGCACTAACGAGGAGTTTAAATGAATGGTGTGCTAAGAGCAGCTCACAGTGCAGTTATTGTATACAGTTTAAAATACAATTTTAAAGGTTCTCTTTACAATCGAATCTAGGTATACTGGAATTCAATATTGTCACAATGATTCAAAATAACAAAGCTAATAGATTCTACAATGAATATAAATGAATATAAAACAAGATATAAACAGCAACACCTATTTAATAGTTAGAGTTAAACAATTTGTAGGACTAGTCCAAGCAACCAACTGCTTGCTCATTATTCTCTCCCTGTTCTCAAACTTTGTCTTTGTTCTGCTGACTACAGTTGTTATTTTTGAATGATAAATGGTATTGTTTATTTTACTGACCTCTATTCTGCTTTGTATTGCCCAATAAGAGCATTCAGCCTGAGCAAGAAAACCTATGTCAGAAGTACTTGTATTGATAGATTCAGGCTTGGACTGGGACTGGGATATATGGGACTGCATTGGTGGATACGAGGAGTGTCCCTCCTCACTGGGCCCCGATCCATGTCCCAGTGACCGCCCCTGCTTCCTGTGTGGCTGGGTGATAGCCTGCTTCTGAAAAACAACTCTGCAAGTCAAGCAAGCTCTATGGACTTGGGGCGCTTACCTGCATTGCAGTTTGCAAATACTCACAGGACATAGTCTTCAAGAAAGAGGTTCTAGGTGTAGCACATTTATGCAAACTATAATGCACATTTGTGCTACACCCTTCCTCATGTTCACCAGCCCTGTTTAAATTCATTTAGGCTGCTTGGCTAAAGCTGGCAGAGGATAGATGAGCTGTGGCAGTGAAACACAGGCCCCATTCACACCATAGCTTCCCAGAATTGATAACCCCATCCAGTCCACCTGCCAGAACCTCTCATCATCTGCCAAAGATTCCTCCTCAAAATCCCCGATCCCCTGTGAGCCCCACATACGCGGCCCCTGCCCCGTTGCTGCCAGGAGGCCACAGATCATAGTGAGAGAGGACATCATCACTGCACGTGGGACGGGTATGTCCAGACGTCTGCTACAAGCTTGCTGTTCTTTGGGACCTAAGCTACACGTCAGTGATGATGCCCAATGAGGCCAACACATGTCAAAGTTTGCCTTTGGTCACATACGGATGTTATGTGACCTAGCAGTTCCTGCTTGGCATCCTGTTTTAGGGTGATGTGAAGCCTGATTTGTCTATGGTCTTCCCCATCTATGATGACATGCCAATGCTATCAGAATTGGTCTGGAGGTTTCCTGGAGCAATGCCAGTGGCTGTGGTTCTTTCAAAACCTACCAACTATCACTCTACAGTTTTGCAAAGGCACCCTGCATGGGATGGGTATGTTCACATATGGCCCAGTGCTTGCCTAGAGACCCAAGGTATTCCTCAGTGATGGAACCCAATGAGGCAGAATCATGTCTGGGCTTCTCTGTAGTCTTGTGCAGATGGGATGTGAGCTAGTAGTTCAGTCTGAAGTGCCCCATTGGGGATGGCACCAACCCTTATTTTCATATAATCCTTCCCTTTCTCTATTGCCATTGCATATGGAAGAAACATGGTCTGGAGGGCTGCCCAGAGCAGTGCCAGTGGTTGTAACTAATTCAGTGTCTTCCATCCGCCACTCCTAATTTTTGCAAATGTCTCTCTGAGTGGGATGGGTATGCCCAATGGTTAATTCAATCAAAACCTCCCCAAAAGAATGCTTTCGTTTTGCATATATTAGGAACAGCCAGCATGAAAGTGTGTTCCTACAGTGGCAATACTGGCATATTTTGGGAACAGCCAGCATGAACATGTTCATACAGTGGCATTCATACCAGCAGCACTGTGATTTCATATGGTAGCAATACTGGCATAAATTGGGTACAGCCAGCATGACAATGTTTGACAGTGGCAATACTGGCATTTATTGGGCACAGGCAGCATAAACATTTATTGAACAGGGCAATGCTTGCATACCATGTTGGATACTGGCAGCATGAACATGCGTTTTACAGGACAATGAAGGCATGTATTGTTGAGAAAGACCTTATATTTTTTTTCTTTGGACACAGCCATTGTGAAAATGCATTGCTAAATGCTCCAGCGTACTGTTGCTGACCTGGCATATATTGGAGTTTATCAAACAAAAAAAGATAAACTGCTGCCTCCGGTTGATACGGGGGATGGGGGAGTGGGATTAACTGATTCACAACCTTATTGTATCAACCAGTCATTTGAATAATGATTAAATCAGTACCAGTTTGATTTCTGCACGCGGCCACCCTGCTGCCTGTCCACTAGGGCACCCGAACACTTATGTTTTGACTATATTGGAGTTTGTCATGTGTTTCCCTACAGAACCGATTATACATTGTTTGGCTGTTCAGACCCAATTTTCCTCAAATTCGTGCAAAAATGCACCATGTCAACTCACCATTTAAAACAAAGATCTTGGCAGTTGAACCTCTTAAATCTTGCACAATGGGCCGGACGTCCTCAAGCTAATTTGGGACAACTATCAACACAATGAAAGTTCATCAGCAGTCACAACCGGGGAGCTCAGGGAAAGACACAGTACTGTGAGACCCCAAGGCTGACCATTATACATAGTCATTCTCTCTGAAGCCCCATGTGTAATGAATCATTTTTAATGGTGGCGCCGCTTATGGTGACCCCGCTCCTAAAGGCTGTCTCTGCAACTGGGCAATGCCCAAAGGACCGGCTATTCTGGCCAGTTTGTGGGCAAGTTTCATGTGCAGCTGTTAGTCGTTACCAACGTTATTGGCCAAAATGTCTTAAAAAGTGTTAACCATTTTCAACAAAAAATTCCTAAAATCCACTAGTACAGTATGTGACCCAACACATCTATTTACAACTAGTGAATCTGTGCCACTTTATTTTCAGTCCCATCCCAACTCTGGCTTCATCGACTCAATAGGTGCTGAAGAGGACAGGGATTGGTGGCTGGCACAAAACGGAAATATATGTATCTAAAATCCTTATTGTGGCATGCAGTGTTATAGGTCTAGGCGTTATAGGGTAGTTTAAAGCAACCAGGTCACATTGTGCAGCCATACGAGGTAACCATGGCCAAAAGAGTTGAACACGTTAAATGATTTTTATAGCATGGCTCATATCCAATAAGAACAAAATTCAGTTGAGCATCACACATCTTTAGTTTAGTCTGAATACAAATCCTCTAACCAAGGATCTCGTTTAAAGTTAACAGATACATTCCCATTCCTTTGTGTTAACAGTCTGTGCCTGCAAATGTGATGTGGGAATGTAAGTGTGTCATAACATTCCACAGGAGTTGTTTCTCTATATTTGTAATGGAGGATTAGCAGTGGAAGCGGTGCTAATTTAAATGTTGTTAACACGATTTTTAATACTGTCGTTAAAAAAATTCAATCAGAATCTTGGTTTGGGCATGAGGGCTTTTTCTGTTTTAGAAACAAACTGTTTTTCCAGCTCTGGAGAATGTGTTTGTGGCATATTCCAAGTGGTTGTAGAGAGGAGCAATTGCGCCACATATAAGAGTCGCCCATTACAAAACCTGGAATCACAGGTACCCTTATGCCTAGCAACAGAAAGAGCCACTTGGAATGGAAGACCATCTGTGAACCTCGTTTGCAGCCAAATATTATTTTAGAGCTGTTGGTAGCAAAACTACCTACTGCAGTGGCTTTTTGTATTGACCACTCAATTCCTTAGATGCACAGTGCAGCCAACATTCCCAGGAATATCATCTTTTCTGAAATAGTTCTGTCAAATATAGCACCATTTAGTTCACATATATAAACAAGGTAAAGACACATAGGGCCTCATTACGAGGTAGGAGGTAACCATGGCGCTATTAGCGCCATGGCTACCCCCTTACCGCATTCCGGTCCGTGTTCCCGGAATAGGGACTTACCGGGTCATTCCGACCTTGGAGGACCCGGTAAATCCCCATTCCGGGAACCATTCCCTATTCCCATTCGAGCCCCTACAGGGCTCAATGGGAATGGGGATGGAGCTAATAACGGGCCCGCTACTAGCGCTACTAGTAGCTACCCGCTACTATTAGCTCTGAAGTCCCTTAACGGGTCCCGTCCATAACGCCTTGTAAAACCAGGCGTTGAGGAAGGGACCCGCTAAGGGACCTCGGAATAGGGTGGTAAGGGATTACCGGCACCGGTGCCCTTACCGGTGCCGGTAATCCCTTAGCGCCTACCGCATAATGAGGCCCATACATCTATATGTCGTAGTATAGGGGGTGCTAATAGTAAGTGTTCATGATGCTGCAGTGATCGTGATTCCTCGCGCTCTCGAGCTAGGCCCGCGCTTCAAACAATAACATAAAAATAAAACCAAGTTTTTCTCCTAGATCATATTCTGCAGGCTCAATTATATCCATATTCAATGTAATAAAGACTGATCACTGTGATGTATGAGAAGGACTAATGAGCCATGGTGCCTTTATTACCTGGTGAAATCTTATAAACACACCTGCATAATGGTTTGTAAAGATGGGGGAATGATAAAATGCACAACATGATATTCTCAAATAGGCCAGAGTTTAATTCACCGTGACATCCTGCCACTTTCCAGACTGCAAAGCCAGTTTCCCGGTGCACCTACGTCAGTTAATCACATATAGTCAATGCCTTGGTTAAGTTCTTTGTCATGCTAATTTCCACACTGAGCCCAATGGAATTTAATGCCCATTTAAAAAAGGCCAAGCCACAGGTGCCCCCGTTTGACATTGCCCCAAGAAAATGTGATACCTTGCACAAGCCTAGCCCATGGTTATGATGCTTCTAACAGTGCCCTAGAAAATGTTCATGCAGTGTTTCACAGTGAATTAACAAAAAGCTGCTTCTGGTCTTTTACGTTGGCCCCAAAGGCTGCATCATGCAACTTTCCCTTAACCACAGGAAATCGTCCCATCACATTGCTCCAAAACAAGGCCCTGAGGCTCCTTAACATTGCCTCGGATAGTAGCTCCACGTCTCATAGTGCCTCAGAGGATGCTCCTACCTCCTTTCACATTGCCCCAATAGATGCACAGTGCCATGATCCCTGGCCACTAAAAGCTGCCATGTCACACACCAGCAGACACTGCATGCATGCAAAAAGTGTTCACTGGCCCTTGAAAAAGCATTTGCAGGCAGGTCGACGGCACAGGCCCGGACGGCAGGAACACAGCAGCGTGAAATCCTTCCAGGGTAAGGCAGAGAACTGTGCTCCTTTGCACTCTTGCCCCCCCTTATTATGGGATATTTCGTGCCACTGTGCTCCCAAGCCTCCCAAACCTGCCTGCCCACCTGGCGTGGAACTGGTTCCACCTGGCGCCTCCTGCATACAGGCGGCCCATACCCCTGTCCCCCAGGCCGCCCTCCGGCCTGCCCAACCCAACATCCCGCAAAGGCAGGGTTTTTGCCTTTCGTGTGCTCTGCAGGGGGACATGCCGGGGCATGAGAAATACACATGGACACCTTCTGTTTTTTGGATGCCATATCGGCCACATTTTTATTATTTACAACATAACAAAAAATGTGACTTAAAAACCACACATCACCAATAACAATAAATCTTCCAGTATTTACAGGTGGTCCAGGCGGACCACGCCCTCCGCCCTTCAAGGCAGCGCATGATAGTGAGGCCCTATCCTTTCCCCACCATGCCCTGCTCTGTGTGGTGAGGCGATCTCAGGAGGCCGACCCTTCGTTACCCAACTTCCCTTCTGACCTTGCCCCCCACAACCTCTCCCCTGCCAGGATCCACCGGCAGCTCTCCATGAATTTTTCTCAGGGGGGCGTACAGCGCCCTCCACTTCCCCTAATTCCAGCTCTGGAGTCCCCCAGAAAGGGATTCTAATGTCTCTGTGGTCCTCCCCCACCTGCCACAGGGGTGCAGACCCACCGGTCCATGCCGCCCCCGCACAAATGTTCTCATTATTGCAAAGAAATCCGGCCATAAAAGTTCAGTGTCCAGCTGCGACAGGTGCACCCCGTCCCGGTAGCAAGTCTCTTATCCCCTTAACAGACCATTCTCGATGATCCATAGTCGCCCGTTGCAACTGGTAAGCCGAGTCATTTTTTTGTTCATTTTCCAAGCTGCAATATTCAATGGGCGCGAAGTCACAGCTGAGCCCTCATTCACCCTTGGTATAATTTGTGACCACGCAAGCAATGTCTATGGGCAAAATTGTCCAAATCAACAAAATCGAGCCAACAGGTCTATGATCAGGGTCCTTCTCCCCTGCTGTACCAGATCATTGCCCCCCACGTGTAAGATCACCAAGTCCGGATCTGGCAGCCTCCTATCTCTTTTCTGCTCCTCTAACATATGACCAACATGGTGTACCCGCAAACCCCTTGCACCAATCCAGTGTATCTCAAACTCTGCCGCAACTGATAATTCTGGCTGCTCCGCCACTCTCTGCTCCATTCTCTTTATGAATGAGTGCCCCACGACCCACACCACTGGCTTTGCCATCCGCCCTATGCAGGTAGAGACAAGAGAGTATGTTAGGCATGACAGTAATATCACAGCCGGTGTAGGCCCTTGCCTCCTCGTCCCTCCACATAATCACACTGTCCTGCCCCCCGCCCCCATCTAATTATGTCTCTGCGGCCCTTTGTCAACATATCAAGTGAGGCTTGATGCATTCTTTGTAAGCCCTGGACTTCCACCGCCCAATTTTCTTAATTTCGCTTTCCTTGCACCCAAACCTGGCTGCAGTGGTGGCTGCCCCAAGCCTGAAGGAATGAGGGGCGAAACCTAACACCCCAAGCCCTGCCCCCTCAAGTGCTTTTTAGAAGACCTTCCTGAATTGAAATCTAGAGAAGCACGACCCAGCCCTATGTTGTCCCCTCTCAAGGCCAGGAAGGCTCCCAGCTGCCTTACCGGACAGATTTCTTCTCTGTCCTGCCTTCTTAGTGAGACCCCAACTACCTTTCCCTCCTGATCTGTTTTGGATTTTCTCAGCCACAGGTGTATCTGGTCAACCCCATCCCTCGACAGGTCATCCCGGGCCAAACCTCCCCTCCTGTCCGTTCTGGAGGTCCCCACCAGTTCCCCTATCCTTAATGCTCTGAAGAATGCCGTAACAAATGCTTTTCTGAACAAAGCCACTTGCCATGTATCTATGCAAATATCTCCCAGTTGCCCAATGATTGTGGCTAGTTTCTCAGGACCCAGAGCACGTTTGCCGCCCCCTGCGGAAACTCTATCCTTCTCCACCCTATCAGGGCCTTTTTTACTGCGAAATCAGAAGAAGGGGGTGCTCTATGTTTCAGTCCTGCAAAAAACCTGATGGCGGCCATTTTCGTTCTGGTCACCCCCACTGATACTCCCAACCCCCATACATGTCCCAGGAATTGCCTTAGGCACTCCCCGTGGTATATGTCCAACAAACCCTTATTGTGACAAAACTCCCTTAATTCCTTGAAACATTTTAAGTATGTTTTCTGTGATACAGATACCTCAATTAGAAGAGCCAACTCTGGGCACCAAGCCCCCATAGTTTCTCGGGAAACTGCATCTTCACCGGGGCTGCTGTGGGCAGACACTGCTGGAACTCCTGTAATTTAAAACGGGACAAGGCGTCAGCCGCGTTATTGTAAATGCCCGGCACGTGTTTTGCCTGAAAGCGCACATTGTTCTTTAAAAATGACAATACCAATCTCTTTAGCAATCTTAAAACCATTGGACATGCCACTTTTTGACTGTTAATGGAGCACAACATGGACATGCTATCCGACCAGAACATCACATCCCTGTCCTTCAGTTCAGCTCCCCAAATAACATCTGCCACTACTATGGGAAATAGCTCCAAGAATGTAATGTTCTTGGTCAGTCCACTGTCCACCCAACTGTCCGGCCACTGCTGTCTGCACCATTCATTCCCCAAAAAGGCCCCAAAACCCACACTACCCGCAGCATCTTGTAGAGGTCCAATTGCTCACTGCTTTTTGTCTCTGCCGGCCACACCAACACCCTGTTGAATTTGGCCAGAAATGTGTCGCAGATCACCAGGTCATCTTTTGATTCTATGGCAAGCCTTGTGTGATGGTGCATCTTTGTCAACCCTGACGTGGTCCCCGCAATTGCCCTGGAGAATGGCCTGCCCATGGGGATAATCTGCATGGCGAAGTTCAGCTGCCCCACCAAGCTCTGCAGCTGGCCCAAAGCCACCTTTTTTGCCACTTCCTCCCTGAATTTCCTGACTTTGTCCTTAGGCAGGTGGCACACCCCTTTCTCCAAATCTATTTCAATGCCCAGAAAGCATAGCAATGTTACGGGCTCCCCAGTTTTCTCCACTGCAAGTGGCGCTCCCAGTTTCTCTGTCACTCTCTGAAAAGCCTCCAGTGCCCTCCTGGATTGATTTGATCCCAGCAGGCCCATAAATAAGAAATTGTGCAGGTAATGCATCGCCTGTGCTCCCTTGCGTTCCTTTTTCGTAGCCCACTCCAGAAATGTGCTGAATGCTTCGAAGTAAAAACATGAAACTGAACACCCCATTGGCATGCACTTGTCAAAGTAAAATCCCCCTCCTACTTGCAAACCCAGCAAGGGGTAATTATCTGGGTGCACTGATGTCAGATTTTGCCAATAAGGCTCCTCTCCCCAATTATTGTGGCACAGCCAGTGCTCCATCAAATGACGCATCCCTGACGGAACAGAACTCCTCATCAATTGCATCGTTCACTGACGCACCGCTGGGAAATGATAAGTTGTGAGTCAGTCTCAATTTCCCCGGCTCTTTTTTGGGGACTATAACCACTGGTGAACACACAAACCCGGACGGCAGGAACACAGCAGCGCAAAATCCTCCCAGGGTAAGGCAGAGGACTGTGCTCCTTTGCATCTTGCCCCCCTTTTGATGGGATATTTCACGCCACTGCGCTCTCTCTCGCCGGGCCCAAGCCCGCCAAACCTGCCTGGTCCCCTGGTGTGTAACTGGTTCCACCTGGCACCTCCTGCCTACAGACGGCCCAGCTCCCCCCTTACCCCCCGGCCCGCCCAACCCGGCATCTCTGCAAAGGCAGATTTTTTGCCTTCATTCTTCTTCTGCACCTGTTTCCAGTGCCTGTGTCTGGGTTGTGTTTGCAGGAAGCAAAATGCAGAGAAAGGTATCATTTACAACCATGCTCGCTTTCTAGTCCAGCAATCTAGTCAGCAATCTCAGGGCACCATCAGCTTCTCTGCTGGCTTGCGATCTGCACATGGACTGGCAGTACAATGCTGATGACTCCAAGGCCTTGTGTGGTATTGTACTGGGCCTGCAGCATGCTGCACGCTTCTAGGTGCGGCTAAGTGATTGCTTTGCTTAGCCACACAAGGCTAAGCAGTATACACAGCATTTGTCTATTGAAGGATACAGCCAGTTCTGCCCAGATTGTGTGTGCCCACGTCAGAATGGGCGTTGCTTGCGGCTTTGCACAAAGAATGGCACCCCTTCTTTAGCGTTGTGTTTGTCCATAGTGCGTGGTGGGGCACCACTCAGAGCCCCTTGAGAAACATTATTCCCGTGCTGCAGCCCGAAACAGAGGATGATGAAGTGTACCACTAACCCAATGAAAACATTGGTAATCATAAATCATATCATAGTAGAACCTATTCCCCTTTTTAAATATTGTGCCAGGATATTTAATTCAAAACACTGGTAATGTGCTAGGTATTAAATAAATGAAAGCGGGAGACTGGTGGCTGGCAGGCTGGCAGTCTGGTTGGCTGGCAAGATGTTACTGGCCCTCTACACCCCTGAATGTGGGGTTTGTTTGTTTGTTTATTTGTATTGCGCGCCAGACCCAAGGGTGTCAGGGCGCAGAAGATACAAGAAGTATTTCAGCTTAGGTGACACATTGGCATATAAGGTACAAATCAAGAAATACAAATACATAATGTACAAGAGATGGTTGATACATACAATATAAGAAGATCACTATACAGACAGCATGATTAACAGAGCACTCTGAAATCTATTTACAGTGCAGTGAGGTGGGAGACGGGAGCATTATACTGGTCATTGTCTTTAAGCCAGTTGATGAGATTCTGTCTGAAGTTGTATGTTTGATCCGCTCACAAGGATGGAGGCAGGGAGTTCCAAAGCTGTGCTGTTTTAACTTGAAAGCTACTACCCCCAGCCTTAGAAGAGAGTTTAAATCTTGATGAGCTCAGTTTTGTCATCATTCAGTGCAGCCACCCATGCCTTGATGATGAGGTAGACTCTATTCACCAAGGCCAAATCCTTATCATAATCCCCAGTAAGTGGTAAGAGAATCTGGGTGTCATCTGCATAGTTTGCGTAGGTTACACCAAGATGGTCCAAATCATCGAAAAGGGGCTTGGTGAATATGTTGTACAATGTGGGTGAGACACATGATCCCTGGGGCACTCCCCAAGTGATAGTGATAGGGACTGCAGCTGCGGAGGGTGAGAAGACTCTCATAGTTCTGTTACTTAAGAATGAGTGTATCCAGACTATGGCCTCCTTAGAGAAATGCACTGCTGAGTCCAGGTGGTTACATAAAACCTTGTGGTCCACACGGTCAAATGAACCGAGAGGTCAAGAAGGAGAAGTAAGGCTGATTTTCCCTTGTCCCTGAGCTCATCAATTTGGGCTTTGAGGTCAATTGATGCCGTTTCTGTTCCGTGTTGTGGACGAAAGCCTGATTGGCGAGCTCCTAGGAGTTGGTAAAGCTCCAAAAACCTCTGTATTTGTAGATTGGCCACCTTCGCTAAGATTTTGAGGAGAAATGGCACTGTAGTTATAGGCCGATTGTTAGTCGGTATGGTTGGGTCTAATATCTGTTTTTTAAGGAGAAAGAGTACCCAAGACTCTTTGAGGTTACTTGGGATGGTGGCGGGGAGAATAAGGCATTAATTAGCTTCGATATGAAAGGAGCAAGATCTCTCGCCGCATCCTTGATAAGTTGGGTTGGGCATTGGTTGCCCTTGCAGTTCGAGGGTTTGAGGGAGAGTATGACTTTTTCAACCTCGAGGATAGAGATTTTAGAGAAGCTGAAGCGAAGTGGAGATGTGTGAGAAGGCACAGGGGTATTATTAAGTGAGGTCATGGTGTTTAAGGAGGCTTTTCTTTTTGCGATTTTATCCTGAAGAGTGGTGATTTTATTGGCTAGTGCTTGCTGAATATTGAAGCACGAAGTTCTAGCCTTCGTACAGGTGTCTTGCGTTAGGGTAGGTGTTTCTAATTATTTTAGAATTACAAATAATTCCTTCATGCTCAAATTGGCTTGCGAGATTCTGTTGTTGTAGGATTCTCGATTAGCCAGAAGTATTTATTTCTTGTAACGAGATGATATACTCCTGAGGTTAGGTCTATTTTCAACAGAGGGTAGTAGCCTCCATGAATCCTCACATCTTCTTTTTTCCATTCACAAAGTTTTCAGGTGTGGGGTGAACCAAGAATTAAGGTGGACTTTGGGTTTGCTTTGTCTAATTTTTAGAGGGGCAATGGAATCGAGTGTTGCAGTCATAATTTTGTTGTACTCGTCGACAAGCATATTAGGCTCCATACTATCGGGTAGAGAATTAAGGGTAAGAAGGATACAGGGTAGAAGTTTATCAGCCATAATATTCTTTTTGTTCCTTGTTAGAGTAGGAGGAGCGGATAGAGTATATTTGGAAGTAGGCCTTTTGGTTGCTAGTGTGAATGACAGAAGGTAGTGGTCTGTCCAGGCCTGAGGGGTTATGGTAGTGATTGAGGCATTGCAATTTTAATCCGCCACCCAGTCAAGTGTTCTCCCTTTGCTGTATGTGGGTAAATTCACTCTCTGGGTAAGACCAAGTTCTGTCAAGATGTTGGCAATGATGGTTGCTTGTTGGTCTTTAGGGTGAGGATGGTGGAGATATCATCCTCAAATGACCCGATAGATTCTGGAGGTCTGTATATAAGGTGAATGGTGAGTGACAGGGAGTTAGCGATAGGTAGTTTGGCTGTAAGGGATTCGCAGGATTTAGTGTCCAGGGAAGGGGCTAGTCGCATAGATAAGTTAGATTTGGTGATGAGAGCTATGCCTCGTCCTCGTGCCTCACATCTATCTGCTCTCAAAATGGTGTAGTCGTCAGGAACTGCTAACATGAGGTGCAGCCAGGCAGCGTGCAGCCAGGATTCGGTGATGGCAAGAAAGTCATAATTTTCTGCCAAGATAAGGTCAGATATCTCTGTGCCATGTGTAACTAGAGATCTGGCGTTTATTAAAGCCCTCTTGAGGTCTGGGGCAGGGCTGTCTGGTAATGGGGGGAATGAGGGAATAGAGGTAGCTCCAATGGCCTGTGAGGCGATATATAGCTTGATCCGTTGAGGTTTTTTGTGAGAGGGGTTATGCGTAGTATGAGAGGGTAGGGAGATAAGCGAAGGGTTTTCTCTAATAGTGGTTTGTCTACCAGGTGATCTTTTTCTCTTACGGTATGCATTGGTCGGGGAACCGGCAAGTGGTTCAAATAATTTTGCCAGTCTAGAGCGGAGCCTTATGTTTCTGGAGGCGGTATTGCAAGGACTGTTAGAATGGGGTGGTCCCTGAGAGGGGTTCAAGTTGCTTAACAATTGACCATAAGCTAGGTTGTTAGAATGGGATGAAGTGGGCATAGTACCCAAAGTCATCGTGAAGCTAGCTGATGGGCCTAGTGCTAGTAGGGTGCCTAAGGAGACTAGCTTTAGCACGGTAGCATGCATATTGCCCTAAGGTCCGATATAGCACGGTGTTGCACTGTGGCTATGTAGAGTCACAGTAGACTATACAGTATGGTAACAGCTAGTTGTGATCACTTGTTTGAGTTGCTGGATCTAGGCAGGTATTTTGTTGCAAGAAGGCTAGATAGTATTCATTGTCTTCTGTACATGCAGACAACAATTGTAATAAGATGCTAATATATAATGCAATCAATTTCAGGTGTCGCGGATAAGGCAATATGTATCAGCTTAAACAACTTCCAATATATTCGAATTGCTAGAATTGAAGGAGGCTAAATTCGAGTCACGACAAGTACAGTATTTGGTACATTGCTACCAGAAATAATAGGTCAGGATAGAGGCAGACTCAAGTGCTAGCGTTGAGGCAAGTACAAATGAATTGAAGCTGTGATAGTAGACTTGTTCAAATGACAAGCAGATATACAAACAAGTACGTTATGCTGATAAATGGCCAAGTGACAACGGTCGGTGCAAGACAGTTAACTTAGCTTCACTAAATAGTCATTACTATGATGGCGACCCTAATGGTAAGCTGAATTCATAGTTGGCAAAAAGGCAAGATCAAATAGCCTGTGCGGAAACCTATTCTCAGAGCCGATGGTATAAGCGTAGGGTTTACATTAAAAGTCAATGATAATAATGTTTTTTGAATGTTGCGCATTACCTGCGTGCTGACACGACGCCAGACAGCAGGTGAAGATGGACTCTCGATGCAGAATGTAAGTAAAAGGCTCCTGTCTCCCTGTGGCAAACAAGGGCAAACAGGGTCTTACCTCTCGTTGGCCTTCCCACGAGAGGGCCGGCGTCCGCCTACCGGCAGATGCTCTCTGCTCTAATAGAGCCTATTGCTAGGCGACGGATAAACAGATAACAAAGCGGCCAATTTGTGATAAAGGCTGCCGCTGTAAGCAGTGCGGCATGAAAAAGGATGGCTCAAATAAGGCTGGTGGAGCCTCGTACAGTGTTATGTGTACGCAGGAGACAAAGCAAGCATTCAGTGCACGCAAGTCGTGCTCACCTGCAGCGTGAAGGTGTCGCGCGGCTTGGATGGATTCTTCTGCTCCGTGTCTCATGGTTGCTGGATGGAACGGAGAAGCTTAATAGTAGCTTAACTGTATTTCAATGTAAGGCAATTCTGATTTTATTTAATACCTAGCATATGAACATGCGGGTGATAGCTGTAAGTACTGTGGAACCTTCACCAGGTAGACTAATATTTGCTTTTCCCTTTTTGTATGTAGGAAACTGGTTCTGCGCTTTGCACACATGCCAATTTCCCAGAAAAACTACAAACCTAACATGACTGATGGGAAAATAGAAGAGGGCCAATGTCCCTTTTCTATCTCCACCACAAGCAGCTGGTATGTGGAGCTGGAGATGGACGCATCAGGAGGCAGGCAAGTAGATTAGGGGGTGAGGTGGCTGCGGGGCATGTATACCTAAGCAGGGGGAAATTAGGGGAGGGGAGAAACGGGACTTAGTGCCCGGAGCTGATGGCGAAACCAAGTTGGTGGATAGGAGAGTGGCTTCGGCTGGCCACAGAGAACCGTGGCTGATTTCTTGAGGATCATGCCCCTGTTTCAAGCTTTCTAATTGGTTGGTGCTTTCCTAGGATGCCATCCAGAATTAAATGCTGTCATCACAAGCTAGGTTAGTTCCAAAATATTAAACTATTTCAGAGTGCTGCTACAATAATTTAGGATCCTACAAATGAGTTATGGGCATTGCCCAACTATTATAGGGTGCTACGAATATTAAGATAAACAATGTGCCAACTTGCCAGGAGTAAGTCCTAAAACAGCATAGCACTCTCAAAAATACTTGTGTTCACTCAATGTGGCAACCAGTTAGTTTCTGTATTGCTATGCCAAATTCCTCTATGAAAAGCCAGTTTCACACTGACTCAGTTAATCACATACTATCAATTTCATGCCAATTTCAACAATGCGATACTATTGTTACAGCAGTTACGCCCATTGTCTTCAGAGGTTTGTGATACCAGGTTCAACAATGCCACACCACTGCTTGCCCTGTTAAGGATACGTCCATGCTAGTTATACCAAAGCCCTGAGAAAAAAGTAACATTAATGTCAACAATGCAATTCCACTGTTGCTTCAGTCAAGCACGCTGTCATGTCGGGTATTGCACTGCTCCTAGACATTCTAATGCTAATTTTAAAAATTCCATTCCAATGTTGCCCCAGTTAAGCAAAGAGTGATGCTAGTTTCTATTTAACATCCAAGTCATAAGCGCAAACCTAGTTTTATTGTAATCAAAGTAATTCTTAACCATGATTTTAAATGAAATAAGCAACTGGCAAAAAGGTGATTGTAGTTTATTTCTGGTTTCATTTTTTTTCGTGTCACATATATTTGAACAATAACATTTAACATTACAGACCAGTAAATTCAATATTTTCGTCATAAAAAAGAGAAAGAAACAGAAGCCTCTCTGTCCAATTGATGTACTGGTAAATACATTGAAGCTTAGAGATAACACATGGCTTTGTTTACAATGTTCTTCTCGGGATTCCCCATAATACATCCTCATTCTTAGGGGATAGGGAGGTTTCATCGCAGGAGATTTGGTCGAAGCCAAATCCATCACATTTTTTGGGCCGAATTTGGCCGCAAATATATGTGGGGGTCGGTAAGGGTAATAATTAAGGTGGGAGGGAGCAAGGGGAGGCTGCAGGGGGCGAGTGGCTCTCCCCCACATATATTTGCAGCCAAATGGCTTGAAAGAAAAAAAATAGACGGATTTGGATTTGAGCAAATTTCCTCAATGGAATCACATAGACCCAATATTAGTGGATCAATACACCATTTTGTTCCTCAACTAGGGCATCAGATGGTGTATTCAAGCGAAGGCTGTGCCTCTCCAGCCACTATAGTTGTGCAAGCTGAATCGGCAAACTTTGTAGCTGCGGCCCAGTGCTTTCCCTGGCATTGTCGTGGTTATGCAGCACTGTTTCTATGTAGCAGCGCATACCACGCACTATGCAGTATGGCTGAGCGGGCACATAATGCGTAGTGAGACATGTCCAAACGAGCCTGCATGCCAGCTATATTGTACACTCTGGGCAAGAAGGATTAGGGAATGAAAGATGAGGAGAGCGGGCTAGCTGGGGACTGCACACGCTACCCTAAGCAAAGTGCTAAGGGCCGTGGGAGGCAGCAACCTTTTGCTCAAAATATGAAAACCACAGGCACTCATTTCACCTTGCTTAGTATGTTGGTTGGCAAGTTGAATGGCGTCTCAAACCACACCCTTGCTCAGGTGCTGTGTGTAGTTGGGCCTGCTGGGACCTTCGCTCCGCGTAATAACTAACGCCTGTCAGTCATAGAATTGACCGGGGCGGGCGCCAGATCCGCTGGTCATTTCTACTTGAAGGCCATCCCATTGAAGTCAACTTCACACCCTGTGCTGTCTTACAGGAAAGACAGCTGCTACAGGCAGTCTACACACAGGACTCTGCAGCAGGTGCTCAACCCTTTCATTTACTTCACCAACATGTAACCAACTGTATGATTCGCAGGTTGCACACATATTTCAGGCACCAATATCAGAAACATCTGGACGGGTTTTTTTAGAATTGCTTCAGAGTCTGGGAGCGTTCCTTATGGATGAGCACTGGAGGCCGCGCAGGTACACAAGGGGCACCTTGCATGGTGAAACCCCATGCACCAAGGACACTTCTGAAAGGCTGGTGTGGCCTGTTCAATGCAAGTCCAATGTTAGGCATGTAAGAGGTTGCGTGCAGACCCTTCACATGTTTCCCTTTTTTCTGTGACTGCGCGCAAGCGGTGATAATGTGCTACTGAAAGTATAGCAACCGTGCTGTCAAGTTTGCCACTGTACCGTATAATGTGGCCGGAAAGTAATCGTTGGCGGTGATACTGTATCAATGAAAGTACGGCAGCCCGGCTGAAAAGTGACGGTACTGTTAAAAGAAAGTATAGCATCTTTCCCGAAATGTCCTGGTCAATTCTCACGCTTTCCAGAAAGCTCGGCGAACGGTGTTAACTGAACTGAAGCTGCCAACAGCACATCACAGCTCCCTTGCTCTTTCTCCAGACTTTGTCCTACTAACACACCCTAACCTACCCGCCTCTCTTTCAGACCCGCCAGAGCGCCAGGGGACTACTACGGCGCTGATAGGTCGCGGTATAGATATCATTTAACATTAACATCATACCTGTGCATGTAAATTCGGTGTACAGAGCACATACCCCCATCTGCTGGCACGACCAACAAGTGCCAGGGCCCTCTGCAAGCAGCACAGAAGGCAATGCATGCAGGTTGCACTGTGCACACATCAAGGCTTTCACAATCACTTGCAACATGTATCTTCAAAGTCACACGCAAACGCCTTTCAAATATGGATATATTTGCTTTGCCAATACTTTTTCTAATTATGTGATCAGCGATGGTGACGAATCTGCCACATTTTCTAATATAAAGTTTTTAAAGTTTACTTAGCTTTTCTTATCCTCTCTCATTTCTACTAATATGCATTTTTTATATTATACTATCCATTATTATTTACTTACTATTGTTATTCTGCCATTTATACCACTCCTATTCTTATTATTACTGATTAAGTATAGTATATATTGCAGTACTAGATCAAAGAAACAGTGGAGCATTTAAAACAAGCATTGGCAACAGTTCTGTTTTTGCATAGGCAGTATACATGCATTTGCCAGCCACCGCAATAATATGCCCAGTTACTAGCACCATTTGCCATCATTTAGCATCTTAGGGCCAGGTATCCCTATTTTGGCAGTGCTAAGAAATTGCATATCACACGCCTACGCAAAAGCCAGATCCGTTGGCTTTTCCAATGCTTGTTACCTGAGCTAATTGCATTGCTTTTGCTATGCTTTAATCAAATCCATGCATGTCCAGCTGCCAGAATAGCAGTGCTAGGCTATAGTCGGTTTTTCCCTTTCTTCATTTTTGCTTCTTTTTCTTTTTATTCTAACGCAGAAGACTATGAGCTTCATTAAGAATTCCACTGTGCAAACAAAGTGGCACTTATCCTATTACTGACACCTTTCTGCCTGACAACGGAATTACCACCACATTTACTGCACCAATGAACTCTAAGTCGGTCTTGAAGTGGTGGCTTTATCTTCAGCAAGATGCTCCTCCACTTCAAGGACAACAATCTGTGGATTTGCTGGGGCGGAACTCCTGGTACATCTGCCAAAACCCCAATGGCGTCCTGTAGACCCCAAAATGCTGCGTTGCTACCCCTAGAAATCCTGCTATAAGTTTGCGGAATCCTTCCAAACTCAGAATCCGGGGCCACACTCGTTAAGAGGCCCATGATATCTTGAGGGTGATTTCATTGGTCAATGCTGTCGCTGGATACCTTTGACAACAGGCACAACCATGCAGGGCAGCTGAACGCCAGCTCTTTTTAAATTTCCCTCAAATCTCGAACTAAACTTGGTCTGCACGCTTATGCTATGTCTGAAAGCTAAACGCGGAGGATTTATAAACTGTTCACTGCTGGTGTATTTAACAGAAGGTTCACTGCGTGCTTGCTACAGAACTGTTTGTGTTGAAAGGAGTACATGCGTTTCCTAGATTACAGGAATTGCGTAGAAAATGTGGGATAGCCCAGGGTTCCCAGAGCTATGCTGGCCGACTATGCCCTAGGAAATAGAAGCACATTTTATGAACACTGGTAACCACGCCTATTAAGGACCTGGTAAAGCGTTTCATTCTTATACTTCCACCTGTGACATTATCTGCAAAAATATCCATGCAGTTATACTGTCGTTTTCCTTAACCCAGTGCATGTTTAACTCCTGCTTTAATTGAAATGTGTGATTACTGCGCCTGGTCAACCCTATGTAGCGAGCTCATTATGAAACCCATTTTTGTCCCAAAATCGGTCAGGCGAGTGTACATTTTTGAAATGTTTAAAGTTAAAAGTCCAGGTGAAGAAACTATTTAATCTAAATGACATTGTTTTGTCCAGCTCCATAATGAGCATTTTCAGCACTTCCACCTTCCAGTCTGTTAGGGAAAAGCTGTTGGCTTTGTTGATGATTGTTTTGCAGGAAACAGATATAAACATCTCTGCAGGAAACAGATCTAAATGAAGAGGCTAATGGCACAATTGGTAAGACATTTCTATTACGCCAGTAAGATAGTAACAGTGTCAATTAAGCCATTTACCGTCCCAAGATTCCTTAGAAATAAAACTTCTAGTTGATAGTTCACTGTTACTGTTTGATAGATGTAGCTCAAAGAGCTCACGGGGGTGTGTTTTGGGCGGGGTGGGGCAGGTAGTGTGTGGGAATGACAACAAGGATTATCATGGCAGGGGCAATTAGTGGGTGATTACATATCAATACAAAGCCCACACTATGTGTATCACTCCTCACATGCCTCCACCCTCCTAGCAGTTTCCCAATGCAATAGTTTTGGGATACAGGTGGAGCTTAAGTGCCACGTCATAGCCAAAACTAAAATGGAGGAGATTGTACAGAACACAGAGTCAACAAAACAAGGTGTGTGTGAGAGAGAGAGTGTGTGAGTGTGTGTGGGACTTACATGTACTCTTGACACTACAGGTATTTAACACAATATATTATTCAGCCTCACCCCTTTCTGGGATACATGGGTGTTGATTTCCAAATTTTGTGGCATGGAAAAGGTAATGTTGTGCCACAAATATATACCTTTGTGGCATTTATTTATTTATTTAAACCAGTTATAGGTACCGACATTACTCACAGCATTACATTTCAAATATCCAGATTGAAAACAATCCAACATCAAAGGATTTGCTTTATATAAGTGAAACGGTGGGCTTGGAGCGTTTGGTTTTGTGGGTACCGGAGATCAGAAATTGATATGGATTTCTCAATCAGACTAGCTATTTTACGCAACAGTTGGGTACAATTATTTAATCTTTTAGAAAAAGCTTAATACTGCAAACCAGTCTCTACGGCATAATTCGAACTTGTGTTGCTATGCGCTGTCTTGCTTCCAAACCAAAGACATTGCCACTGAGCTTTCCTCACAGGACTCTGCTAATGCCATCCTTTGTATCTTTTAGCAGCATTTCAGGCATTTGCTATTTTAGATGCAAGTATAAAACACTATAATCTGGATGGTCTAATTATTTACTTCTCAATACTCATATTTACAATGGGGGGTACAGAGAGGTGATGTGATTCTGAGAGTCAGAATTAGATTCATAACACAGGTTTCCATGGTGCAAGGTCATAAACTCTGCCATCAGACAACATCTCTTTTCAGGTAGAGCTTGAGCAGGTAACTTTTGGATCAGGTTGTAGAACAGAACAGGACATAATCTACAATAAAATTCGTCCAAATGGATTCTTGTAGATCACCAACTCAACCCATCACATGTGGAGTCCCTCAAGGATCCATCCTCTCCCCTGAGAATTTTCAACCTTTACATGGAACCGCTCAGAACCCTCCTGGCTCCACACTGCATCCACCATTCGGCATAGACCTGTACCTAAAGATATCATCCAGCAAAGAAATCCACATGTTCATGACCTGCCTCAGATTTATCAAGCTCTGCATGTAAAGTGCTTACATGACACGGAACCCCTCCAAGACGGAATTCCTACTGCTGACTAACAACACCAAACACTCTGACACCCAGACTGGCTCTCTGATACGTACCCCAAATGACCACCATCTCAAAGTCCCTTGGGTTTGATGTTTACAGGCTCCTCTCCTTCAAGAAGCACATGGTAAGGTAGACACAAACGGCTCTGTTCTAACTTTCTCTCCTGCAGAAATTCAAGCTCTTCATCCCAGAAAACAACTTAAGATATGCTGTCCAAGCCTTAGTCCTCTCCTACCTGAATAGTGAATGTGCATATGGAAGGCCCTCCCAGCAACTACCATGGCTCCCCCGAGATGTGTCCTACATGCAGCAGTATGACTCATCAAAGGATTCCCCAAATTCAACCACATCACCCCAACCCTCCTCAAACTGCACTGGATCCCCCTGCAAGCATATATCTGTTTCAAATCTGACTGCATCATGTACAAGGCTGTTGTCGCCCTGAAGTCCCTAAGCTACCCTGCTGAGAGACTCAGCATTTCCAGAGGCCTACGATCCACCAGAGCTAAGGACATGTGTAGACTTGAACTTTGCCGTCTCTGTCTATTCCCCCTGATTCTGCAACCTGCTCCCCTTCAACATCAGACTTGCCCCTTTCTTCTACATTTCAGTAAGGAGCTAAAGACCATCCTCTTCTAGGAGTGGGTGCTCCCTAACACCTAGTTCCACACATCCTCCAGTCCCCACCTAATCTGTGACTGGTTAAGGTGCACCCCCTGTTTCCTCCACTGGGTGCTTGTAGATCCCTTGCTGCCGTATCACCCAGCCTCCCTCTCTCCTGTTGTTAGCTCCCCACTCTCTTGTATCTCTGCTTACCTCATGTCCTTCCTCCCATGATTTTTGAAGCCCTCTATTGCCTCCCTAAACTAGGACTGCACTCAATACTCTAATAAAAATAGAAAATATACTCAAAGTCAATCCTACCACAGTTTCAGGACTGTTTACAAACATTCTTCCAGAATGCCTTAGACCATAAGCACTATATAAATTCAAATACAAATACAAATACAACATGTCCCATTAACTTGCAGCAACCTTATAAGATGGGGCTAGACGTACTCCAACCAACGTATGTGCATAACAAGACAGTCACACTATGATTTCTGTATACTCACACAAACATTTATTTCACAGTCAAGGACATTCAAATATACCCACCACACACACACCCACACACGCCTCAACCTTTCTGACCACACACCAGCCCCATAGAATAAAGAGAGGGAAGCCAATTAAGAGGTATAATTCCTTATTTTCCATAAAATTATTTATTTTTATTGTGCATTTGGTTAATTAATAAAAACCTTTAGCACATATATTACAGGCACATAAAAACATTATTACACAATACAGACACATACAATCAGCAAGAATCATTTAATCCATAATACAAGGTTTCCAATAGTTTAAAAAAGGTACAATACACGTCAGCTAAAACCTATATCAAAATTACATATAAGAATAAAACTATTTGATAAATAAAACAAAAACGTTTAGAAACCAATAAAATATGAAACAATTTAAGGCAAATACAGTAATGAATAGACAAATATCATAGCACTGCGTAGTTTGTAATATCAAATCAATTCAAGAATTCGCAGCGCCTCCTTCCAAATAAAGAAGGCGGAAACCATTTTTACAGTTGATTCAGCAGCATATATGCCATTCCAAAATTGATCTGACTTGATAAATTCCATGTTGGGAACCAAAGAGTCATACCCTTTTATGTGGACATTAGTCAATTTAGGGCAGCCTGTAAGAATGTGCCGGGCGGTTTCAACAGAATAATTTCATAAACCATACAGTCGTTCCTCATATGGAGTCCCCATCCAACGGCCCGTATGTTCCCTGGTCGGGAGAATTTTGAACCTCAGATAGGTGATCAATCTCTTTAGCTGTGTGCTGCAAGACTTGACAAAATAAGCGCGCAGAAGATTAAAACCAAAGCCTTGGCTGGCAAATGTTGCTAAGTTTTTCTTATTGTTCAATTTGCAATGATTAGCATTTATATCCCATATGCTGGTTTTATTTTTCAATGCCCTGAATGCATTTGGAGATTCAATCAGTTCTTCCATTGTTAGATCTATGTTAACTAAATGTCTAATAGCCTTGACCCAACACTCAGATAAGAAAGGGTTGGTAGTGCTCTGGTGATAATGTTTTGCAATCTGCCTCAAAAGTCGGTCAGCGTGCCGGTATGGAGGATGGAGGGATAAAACAAATTTGCATCGCTGAAGTGACCAGATCGATCTTAGTGATGGAAGGCCCAGGTCCAACCTTAAAGCTTCGACTGGGACCGAGGATGGTAGACCTAAAATTGAGCGCAAAATGTTTCCCTCCAGAATCTCCAACTATTTCATTCTTGGTTCAGGGAGAGGGATAATACCATAAAGTATTCCAGGAACAATACTGGTCCTGTAAATTAAAATCAGACCCTCTGTATTAAAAAAGCCCTTATTACTGATATATTTTTTTTAAACCAACCACTTCCTTAAAACTTTGTACATGATAAATTCACCATAAAACGTGCATTGGGGACTAGACTTAATGGGAACCCCAAGATAAATTTAGCTACCCACCACCTCAAGGGTTGCACCATCCAACTTCCAAGAAAAGGAGCGTTTGTTTATTCCTGCAGCCAGAGACAATCATTACAATTTTCGTTTTACTAATGTTAATTTTAAAATTATTTTCTTTAGTATATAAAGACAATACATCAATGGGGCATTGTAAACCAATCAGTGTGTGATCCAGAAGCACAGCGCCATCCACATACCCACATACCCATACCCATCCGCATACCCAAGCCATACCACTGGGTCACACCCTACGGTGGGGGGGGAGGTACGCACTGCTCCCATCACAGGGGCCAATTCAGAAATATACAGGTTAAAAAGCAGGGGTGAAAGAATGCATCCCTGCTTTAAACCGCGATTGGTGGAAATTGGCTGATTTACAAGGCCCTCCTGGTGAACACTCACTACTACTGAAGTATCCATGCATAATATTTTGATAAAATACAACAGCCTAACATCGATTCCCAGGCACGTAATTTCCCCAATAAACGAGTGCGAGAGACCGAATCAAATGCCTTTGTGAAGTCTATAAAGCTAAGGTACAGTTTCTTAGTTTTATTACATGCTATTAGTCAATAGGCTATAAAGAGCACAGATATTCAGAGTAGTTGCATGTTCTTTTCGGAAACCAGTTTGAAGCTTACAGAGCAAACCTTTTTCATCAACCCATTTGTTGAGTTTTCTCAACAGCATCATCGCAAAATTCTTTTGACTACTGTCCAACATGGCTAGGAGCCTATCATTAATAGGGATATTTCTATGCCCTTTCTTAAACACAGTAATCAATATAGACTCCCGCCAGCTGGAGGGAATTATACCAGAAACCATGATGCATCGAAAAAAGCGCTTCAAGGTTTAATCCCAAAAATTGGGATTAGCCTTAATTAATGTGTTTTCAACACCATCAGGGCCAGGGGCCCTAAAGTTCTTTAGTCCCTTGATAATAATGAATATTTCCTCAATATCGAAGATAATTTCTTCCCTAGATATAGGCGGCCACACCTCTAGAATGTTGATGCTATTTTGGGTATCATAATACAGTTCTTTTATCGCTGTATTCCGCTCGATCTCAGAGATGACATTGTCTTCCTGAGAGGGATGACCAGCAGTGTAACTCCTGATCGGAGACCAGAATTTGTTGTTGTCATTACTCTGTAAGAGTTTAAAAAGGAGCATCCAGTTGACATTGGTGGCTGAAGACTTATGTGCCTTAAGCCAGTTCGTATTGCGAGTAGAGATGTTAGATAGCTGCCTCCCTTTTTCCACTAAAAGCAACTTGTTTTTCCTGACCCCTAACTCTAGCCTGACGATAGTCCCTACTTTTATTTTGAATTAAGATATTGAACAGACCCTTGCGAGCACCACAGCTCTTGTCTACCTTACGGTTGAGGCATACAGTCTTTCCCAGTGGGTCCTTTAACTTCCTAAAGTCCCAGTTATGATCATCTAACCATACCAGCATATTAGCCTCTGTGTCAGCAATATATTTATTTAAAATCTTTACATTCCGTTCTGTTCAGATAATACGGTCACCCTGGGTGTTTACTGTTACCTTTGTATCTATGTGTTTCAATCTGCTAGGGGTGTCCAACACACAAAAGCATAATCCAAACAGGTGGAGAAGCGCCCATTTTTCAAGCTGGTACCAGACAAATTACTGGCCCTTATTATTTAAACAGGACAGTATATTTGAGCCGATTTTGCGCTTCTAGTCAGTTTTCCATCAAAACCCTGTGAGCTATTACTAACAGATTCACCTTTGAGAGCCGGATAGGTGTAAATTGTGGAGAAATTAAAATCCACAGCTAGAATTATCTTCCTGCTAGGGCACAACTACAACCAAGATGCTAAAATCCAGCCAACAATATCCTGGATACCGTTAGAGCCATTGTCATGAGGGTAATACAAGTTTACTATCAACATTGCAAACAGTTAGGGTCGCAAATTACAGCGGAAAGTACGTAGGGTGATATAGGGCCGAATACAAAAGGTTAAAATTTAAATTGAACCCCAGCACCAATTGCCAAATCCCTCATTAGGTGACCTCTAGGTTTACACACTGCAGGACGGCAGAGAACTTGATATCCGTCAATATTGAATTCTTTGCTGAGTCAGGTTTCTTGTAACATAAAAACTTTGCTACTAGTAATAAAAGAAAAACCCTCAGGATAGTACAAAAAGAATCAATGTCCTCTCGTATTCCAACATAACCAGTCAATACATTTCTTGCAATGGGTGTGACAATTCTTTTTAGCTCTCAACGTGTCTGCTATCCAGTGTACATTTTTTTTCCGTCCAATCACAACTTCCCTAGTTTTTCCTAGTGCGGCACGAAGACTGGACCTTTCAGTAGTCAGGTTGTTTAAAGAGGCAGTGTGGGCAGAATTGGATATCCTGGCATTAATCTTGGGTGTGCCAGTTGACGTTGTAGTGTATTTACTGCATACTTTGAGCTCACAACCCAGTCTATTTAAGTCTGAGATACAGGTGCTCAGTAGCGCAACTACCATCGGTGAGATATATTCAATGAGAGCCCAGTTGGTGGGGCTATCAGTAGTGGGCAGTTCTATTTGTATCATATCATCAGTACTGATTTTAGCTAAACAAGGAATGTTTCCCATAACTCAAGTAAAAAAGTACGATTAAGGAAGGGACTTTTCACCCGAGGGGTGAGCTCTACAACTTTAACCCATTTCCTGAATGGAAGCACCCCACCCTGTTCTCGCTGCCTCATACCATTAGACAATGGCCCTCATTACGACCCTGGCGGAAAGTGACTGACCGGACCGCAACAGCGTAAATAGCGTTTCCGCCATTGCACGAAGGAGCAAAGTGCGGCCCATTCCGACCCATCGGGCACGAGCACCACGGCATGGCGGAAGTGCAAAGTCCGCGATGGCGGAAATGACCCCAAAACGGCCCACACCGCCGCCGTACGTCGCCCTAGGTGCAATACCGCCACCCATCACAGCGGACACCGCAGAGTGCGCCTACCGGAAAGTACGGTGACCGGAAACATACGGAAACGGAAGTAAAAACATGGGCCCGGAACGGGAAACATCCCGCCGTACACCTATAAAACCACTAAAACCACACAACCACTAAAAACACTACCCCGAGACACACCCCAACCCGTCATCCACCCTAGCGAAACCAAGAAAAATGGGAAAAGTAGCGAAGAAAGCGTGCGACCGCAAGCGGCAGGTCCACTTCTCCCGTGAGGAACTCACCGTGCTAACAGAGACCCTCCAGGAGAATGCTGCCGTCGTCTTCTCCACGCAAATGACCAGGACGGCACTTGCGAACAAGAAGGCCATATGGGCTCTGGTGGCACAGCGGGTAAGTGCGGTGGGGACCGCACCCCGCACCCCACAGCAATGCCGAAAGCGATGGGACGACCTGCGGATACGCGTACGCAGCATACTCTCTGCCAACCGCAACATTGCCACAGCCACCGGGGGAGGCCCAGAATCACCCATCAAGTTGACCCCCTGGGAAGAAATCTGTGCCTCCACCATCGGAATGGAGAGCATAGAGGGAGTCGGAGGGATGGAGAAAGGAGTGCAGACATCCGAAGATTCAGGTAGGTGGGCCAGATAAAACAATGCTAAATCCACAATGTCCAATCATGTGAACTACCATGTGTCCACATAGTGCAACAGAAACACATGTCCAGGAGAACGTCCACACACATCGCCCTGATAGCGCACTTTGAAACTCACAATAAATACATAAATAATTAAAAACCCCTAAAACACCCACCACACGTCCAGCAGGCACACCCTAACTGCAGGCTGCCAAACAACTGCACCCTCACTCCACACACAAATGAAAGCACCTCCAAGGCACCGACCCAAATCACCCTCATGTACCACCCCAATGCATGTGATACAATGCCATTCCAATACCCACAGACCCATTAATAACCCTCGCCCTCCTTTACTCCACCACAGGGTCCGATCCAAACGACGACCATCAGGACACCCCTACCAGCACACCTGCAAAGAGGGCCAAGACCAACGGCCAAAGACCCTCCACCTCAGCTGCACGCATCAAGACACGGCAGCTGCACACAACAGGTGGCAGCACACAGGAGGGAACATCAACAGGCACCCCAGCAGCCAGCATGCCCACAACACCACCACCACAGGTGCCCCCAACGGATGCCACAGAAGGCACTGCCTCTGGTGGCAGCAGCACCATAGGTGACACCCCAATGATGGCAGCATGCTCCGACACAGAAGACGGGGATGTCGAAGTCAGATCCATCCATGACCTGTCCCAATCCCCCTGTCTGTCCCATCCCGTACAACATGAGGATACCACGCAGGGGCACCCACAAGACGACGACTGGCCATCCCCCACAAGCCCTGTGGCAAGGCAACATGAGGTCAACAGCCCCTCTGTGACACCCCCGCAAATGGCCATGGCCCAGCAGAGGCAACAGTCCCTCGACCAGTTAAACGTGCAACAGCAGCAACTGGCCACGCTCCTCAAGGACCATGCCGATGAATGTGGGCGCACTAAGGCAGACATAGAAACATCAACTGAGACACTCAGGGCAGAAATGGAGAGAAGTACAGAGACACTAAGGGCACAGATGGAGAGTAGCACCGAGAGCCTGAGGGGGGAACTGCATGCGACGTCCAAAGACGTATGCGCCGAACTTGCCGCAGTGCGCCGTGTGCTCACTGAGCTCTCACAAACCCTTAGGGACATGCATGGACGTGAGCAGGCAGAGACATCATCCGTTGTAAGTTCCGTCCAGGGCAGCCCCCAACGTAGATCTGGGAGGAACCTGCGCTCCACAGGCAGGGGTGCCCCTGACACCCGCAGAGGGGGCTTGCAATAGCGACAGCCCACTGACAATGAGCATCTTTGGACACTGGTGTTCGGGGGGGAGGTAGGAGGGGGTGTGTTGGGCTCACTAGGGTGGCGGGTCGATAGGGTGTTCAACATGATATCACATATGCCATAAACAGTGCACGATCAACCAATGAGATGTGTGGACAATGATTTTAGTGTACTAGGCCATCATAGGCGTACAGTCCATATTGTGCATGTACCAGACACACACAGTGCCACGAGTCCCGTGTCCATGTATCAGCCACCAGGCGTGAGTGCTAGAAGCATGCATCAATGAGATGCTGACGAATGTCACGGCCCTCCGGTGCCTCGCAGACTCCTTGAGGTGCTGCCACATCCCCACCCTCATCATGACCATCATCAGGTGCTTGCAGTTCTGCGTCAGGGGGCATGGGCACATTTCTACGTACGCACATGTTGTGGAGCATGACACATGCCATGACCATCTTATCAACCTTCTCATGGCGGTACAGGAGTGCCCCGCCAGACCTGCTGAGGCAGCGGAAACGAGTCTTCAGTAGGCCGAATGCCTGTTCAATGACTACACGGGTACGTGAGTGGGCATGGTTGTAGTCCTCCTCTTGCTGGTCCCGTGGGTTCCGGACTGGTGTGAGGAGCCATCTCTTCAGTGGATACCCAGTATCACCTGTATGTGGACGATAAACGTATGATGTGGAATGCCATTGCTACGTACGCACACCCCCCCCTTCCTGCCAGGTCATTGCCGCATCACATACACCACATCATCAAGCATGAAAAGAGACTCACCGAGTAGCCAGGATCTGTCCCCTGCGTGTCGCTCCATGTAGCGTGGTATAGTAGAGTTCCTCAAGACCATAGAATCATGGGTTGATCCTGGGAATCTGGCACAACAATGTGTAATGATCCTGTTGGAGTCACACACCATCTGAACATTCAGGGAATGAAATTGTTTTCGGTTGCGGTACTGGGCCTCCATGGCATGTGGGACGACCAATTCCACATGGGTGCAGACGATGACACCAATGCAACCCGGTATGCCGGCAAGTGCATGGAATCCCACTTTTGTGTTGGTAATTTCCTGCTCCGAGCGTGGTAGAGAGATGTAGTCGTCTGCGTGCTGCAGGAGGGCATCGAGCACTTGCGATAGTGTCCGTGAGAACATTGGCTGAGAAATGCCATGCAACTGTCCGACTGTGTGCTGGTAGGTGCCTGTGGCCAGGAAGTGGAGTACAGACACCACCTTCAGTAGGGGTGGGATGGCGGTTGGGCTATCTATCATGCTGACAAGGTCAGCCTGTGTCATGTCCACAATGGCGGCTATGGTGTCCCGGTCCAAACGGTAGAGGGTGTGGATCTGCTCATCAGTGAGGTTGAACGGATGTGCTCGGAGGCGTGGGATTGCGGGCTGCCTGCGTGGTGGTAGTGGCTGTGCTGGCGGCCCTTGCTGGCCCTGCCTTGGCCTCCTCCTCCTCCTGCGTCTCCTCCGTGCGGCCGGTTGTAGTTGGTGTTGGTCTTCTTCTTGGAGTTGCAGTACTTGCAGTGCTATCAAGTCCCCCAGGGCCAACATCGCGAGTCCTGCCGGTAGCATTTCGGAGTGGGTGTGGTTGTGGGAGGAGACTGGGTGTGCATTTTATGTGTTTTCGGGCTGTATGGCCTCCACCTGTGGTGAATCATTCCACCTGTGCAAGCTGCTCTCCCATTTGGGCGAGCACGTCCCGCACACAACGCTGCGAATCGAGGAATGGCATCTTGCTATTGCAATCATGTATTTGTACCCGATGGCCGTGTAACATTTGTTGATATGTACATTCGGCTATGGTCCCATTGTTTCACATACAATCTTTGCAGTTGCGAACAGACTTGTGATGGGTCAGTGGAACGTAGTACTCGAGTAACGGTGGGCCCTCATGCATCACTGTACCGAGTTGCAACGACGGGCGGGGCGTCCCATTAGTGGGTGATGGCAGTTGACATTTTCACACACAGCCGCACTAGCTGGAATAATTTGTGATTTCAAACGGCCACAGATGCCTTTTCGACGTGATGTTGCAAATGAGGAATTCGAAGGCCGGCGCTTTCGGTATTCAGCTAGCGGAGAGGAGATGCCCACAGGTCTGACTGCAAATATAACGTTCTATTGTTAAATGTCCTTGAGACAGGGGCCATGACGAGGAAGCAATGATTGATATGAATAGTTTGGGATGCGCAATAGTGACGTGGCCGATGAGGCCGGACGTTCCCAAATACATGTAACTCCACAACACTGGAATTACGGGCTGGGGCACTGTGGATTTTGCAGGCTGCATAACGCACAGACTCAATGGAAATTTTGAATGTTTTGTGAGTATATATTCAGGCGTTTTCATGACAGGATGAGGGAATGATGAATGGATGCATGGGCAGGTGATTTGATACAGGGTTTGCCATGTACAGGGCTTGTTGGAATCTATCCGCCTCCCCTGCGCTATGTGATGCAGGGCTGCCATAGTGGGACCATCGTCTATCTGGCCTTGTTGAGCCCTCCCTGTCTCGACGCGCCTTCAGACACTTGTGTCCATGCACGTTAACATTCCCATCTGATGAAATCTGTTTTGACAGACGCATGCACAGGTACACTCGTTTGTGATGGTGTTTACACCTCGATATGGATAGTTATGAGTCGCAAGTGGTTTTGGGGTGGTGATGATCCTTTGGAGTGGGCTAGCATGCATATGGCTGTGGATTTAGTGTGATCATTGAAGTGAGTTGTTCGAATGTAGTTCTGATGGCCATTCTGTTCTTTTTCTTTTCTTTTGGTTGACAGGTATCTCCTCCCCTTTTGCCACTGCCATCTGTATGCCACTCCTGCAGATGGCGTTTACTCCCGACACCTGCTGCTTCGTGTTAATCAGTGGAGCAGCATTACGATCTTATGGGACGATCGCCAATGGGCCACATGCCCTTACGCAGTACTAGTGGCTCGGAGCAACATTTCGGCCTTTCAGCTGGACTAGTGCCTCCCCATTGGGACGGGCCTGCGGTTCTGTGCGCTTCCATGTTGCCTTTTCGTACGTGAATGTGGCTCTGTGTGCCATGATGGAACAGGGCGTCACACAAGTAGTAGCTGGTCATTCCTTGCGGATGCAGCCCACGATGGTGATATGTGTTTTGGAGTTCATGGACTAATGGCTGTATGAGCTTGGTGATTTAGTTGTGCATTAAATTTCTATTCTGATATGGGCCGTGTAGCGTTCTTCTTTGCGAGTGATGTGGCATATTCCTATTTGGGGAGCGATGTATTGTGAGGAGATCTGCATTGGGTTCCGGCTTCGGAGTATAGTCGCGTGGTACTGTGCTGGGCGCGTTTGCCTACGGAGCCCAGTGAGGTCAGGGATGGGGGCTGCCAATATGACTGTTTGAATGTTGTCATGCTCAGGGGCGGGGGATTGGGTTTTGTGTAACAGACGCCGGTCAGCCAGGTGGACTGGTGGAATGTTGTGATTTTCGGAATATTGCTGGTCACAGGTGCCTGTGTTTGCGTGCGTTTCGGCGGGGGGACTGTGGTCATGTCCATTGGAATGGCTTCTGTATTCGTGCCATCTGTGCCCTGCAGCTCCCATTGGCCCCTCTTGTGAATCTTTTGTTCGTTGGCATGCATGGGTGACTTGTACATTTCACTGGTTGCATTGTGACTTCATTGCACCTACGGGGACTTGTACTTTGTGGGCAGGGAGCGGTGTACAGGCACTCAGTGGGGCCGTTTACGGTTGATTCGCGATGCCGTACTTCTCACCATGGCGGAATGGTGCTTTCCGCCATGCTTGATGGCGTTAGGTACATGTCCGCTAGGGTCGGAATTTGCGTACCCTTGCGCCATGGTGGTATTTACGGTTTGCCATGCCGCGCGCGCGCGTACTTGGTGCAGTTAGCGTTGGCGTTCACTACGGTGTCGCTAATGGCTTCGTACTTTGCGGTGACGGGTCATAGTCGCACCGAGCGCTATTCGATGGCGGTATTGCATTTCCGCCATCGTTTTCCGATTTCCGCCAGGGTCGTAATGAGGCCCAATATGGGCACAGAGGTTCTAGAAATCAGAGACAAATTGCTGGAAATAGATGGCTGGTATGCTATGGTCGCAGGACCCAAAGCATTGACATTTGATTATTGACAGAACAATCTAGTCACTTGCATACTTATATGGTTACCTTGATTATTATACCAAGTCGGATTACCTCCGGGACCGGACCGAAGTATTGCCAAATTACTATGCCTGGAAGATTGAGATACTGCAATTGCTGGACTTCAAGCATTAGCATTTAAATGTTGACAAAGCAGTGTTGGCACTTGCATATTTACATAATCATTATGATTGTTATTCGAGGCCAGGTTGTCTCCAGGGCCAACCAAAGAAGGCACCGAATTACTAAACACAGGAGGGTAAAACGGGGCAATCGCAGAGCTTACGCCATTAACATTTGTGTATTGTCAGAACACACTTGGGGCCTTTGTATCATCATAATTATAATTCTGCGCCAGATTTTTTCCAGGATTGAGCAGGGTTAATGCTGTAAGAGAAGATTGCCTTAACACAGGCTATGAAAGTAGCACCACGCCGGGATGAAGCCATTTGTCAAGAGACCCCTGCAAAAAAACTTGCCTCGTAGTACCATCACCTTGATCCCTGGTGATTTTCAATCTATTTTCATCTATAGAAGTAGGGGCAAGTTACACACAATCCTGAGGGTTACCAGAGGCAGCAATATTAGCATCTCTATTACCATTTCTATGCTTGCTCGATTCATTAAGCTTTCTTCTACAAAATCTGCGAGGACAGGGTGATGAAATAGCCAGATTATGGCACTCTTCAGCAACTGGTCCAATATCTATCACAGAGAGAGACTGTTCACAAGCCAATACTACAACTGCGTCCTGCTGCTCTTGACCCACTCAAACAGGGGGATTTGACAATTCTAAATGAGATAAGTGAGTCTCAAGTGCAATTTCGTTTGACCCATACACTGTAGTTCCTGACACATCCTGATACTGCCCAGTATTACACTCAAGTATAACGTCCGCTACGTTGGCCAGGATGTTTTTAACTCACGTTGCTCCTCCACCATTGTAGAACATAGTGTTGGTAAACAGTCAATTTTTGCTGACATTGTATTTATGTCTAGAGGCGCGAGTGAGATTCCAGTTGCTTCCACAAAAGAGATTTCGCCAGACAGCAATGCACTCTCCCCTTCACTGGTTCTATCGGAAGAGTCAGATGTAGAAAGCAATCTTTGCAGATCCGGGCTCGCTGAGAGCTGAGTGCCAATTATATTATCGAATCCTGCAGACACATTAATTTGTAGCAGAGCTCCACCTATAGAGTTCCTTTGTAGACCTGTGCACACCGTTAATAATGAGTTATTGTCAATCGTTGGCAAACCTGAAAATTACTTTTCTATCAGGATTTCTTGACTAATAGATAAGGGAGATAAATCAATCACCTTATTTTCTGCCGTGGGCTCTGCCATAGTCTCTGCTGAGATTGTTGTGTAACGGTTTTATTACACGGCACAATCCAGCCAGGGACTCCTTCCCCGACAATGAATGCGGCGAACAATAAAGTGCTTCTTATTTTTAATAAACCACGGATTTGTATTTGAGTAGGCCTCCAACCCGTCTCGCACCCAACCCTCACTAACACTCTGTGTCACAATGGACCAGGAACCAGGCCGGTGTGTATCAATAAGATATTTATTAATTTATGGTTTTAATGAAAAAGCAAAATCAGACAATTTTACAACAGCCACCAATGTTGTGGCGCACAAATGTAGTGATTCCTACAGAACAATTGTTTCAGCAATCCTAACACAATTCACACAGATCTTTAATGGCAACACAGGAAAAATAACTGTTTTAAACAAGTGATCGCACCAAGGTTAAACACTCCCCCCTGCAACACCCACCCCCAAACATCAGCTAACTTAATTCCTTTGACTGGAAGGCAGTGGCAAGGAATAAGTATAGAGGGAGAAAATCGGATTTGGAATAAAGCCCATCACCCCAAGATGGGAAGCCAGAAAAGAAAGTGAAAACCCGTTTTTGAGCAAAACGGCAGAATCGGATTTGGATTATTTCTGACAGGGCTATGGGACAGATGAAAGGAGATTCGTGTTGCTACACTAGAGGAGATATGGAAGCTTAAAGACTACTAATCAGCACACAGAACAACGTGGAAATGAAGTAGGAAAATCGATTTTGGAAAGAAAGGAAATGCAAAGGGAAAAATACAAACAGCAAATGGAAATTCATTTTACACAGGATTTGGAATGACAGGTAGCTAGGGAAAGGGTTTAGCATTCAAAATCGGAAAATCGGGTTTCAGGGACAAGGACAGAGGCACATGCAGGTAGGATTCTAGACAAAAGAGGTGGCTCTCAATGGAACTACAGTTGGGTTTTCAATGGGGCAGATGCAAATCGGAGTTCATGGGGTAAAGCACACAATACACGGGCAAATTCGATTTTCAGTTACACAGAGACTAATTCTGCTGAGGCCATACTTTAAGGACTATAATTATTAAAGAAAGACACTAGGCACAAGGGGGTCAATTTGGAATTTTAACCAACTTACACTTCAAATTTCCTTATAGGGGAATTAATTGACTTACTTGAAAAATAATGCTAAGGATTTATACAGGCAACTGAGAGATTTATCACTGGGAATATGCTAACAGGCACAGGCTAAACAAATTCTTCCATGGGATGATGAATAAATGATACTGGCAATTTGGGACTTTCAACAGGAATTGTTTTTTTTTTAAAGTATTTTTATTGGCATTTCTTTAAACAGAAACATGGGGACTCAACAGTGTCCCGTATCAACCCCCATCCCTAGCCCTTCCCCCCGCACCGGCCGCATCGTTCTTTGGTGTCCCACTAAGTCTCTTTTCCCGCTTCAAAGATATCCTGCGAACAAGTCCAGTATTCAGAGTTTATGTGGACACCATTGGAGCATGTAGTCGCTTTGTAAATACTCTATCGCATCCCCCAAGTCTGTTGCAAATCTCTGTCTGTCTCCTTGTATATTGTATGTGATTCTTTCCATTGCCACATATGTCCATATCCTGTGTAGCCATTCTTGGCTGGTTGGAGGTGATTTTCGTTTCCAGTTTTGGGCTATCGCTAGCCATGCTGCTATGAGAAATCCCATAAAGTTCCTTTTTTGTGTCTTTGTGAGAGACCTGTCTCGAGGGTCCCACATGCCGCACATCCAGACTTCCTCTCCTAGGTTTGCTGGCTCTTTGAAGAGATTCTGCATTTGTGATTTCACCTCTGACCAGAATGGTTGCATTTCAGTGCAGTCCCACCATATGTGTCTCCATGACCCTACTGTGTCGCATCCCCTCCAGCATTTTGGTTGCGAGGTGGGATACATTCTGTGGAGTTTTTCCGGGGTATGGTGCCATTGTATCATTATTTTTGTCCAGGCTTCTCTCGTCTGGATCGACCTAGTCCATTTGGGGATTATTTGCCAGATGTAAATCCATTGTTCCCTCGTTAGTTGTTTCCCTAGGGTCTTTTCCCATTTCTTCATGTATTGCCACGTCATGGCTTCCGTCTGGATGTTCAGTAACTTATATAGGGTGGAGACAAATTTCCTTTCGCCGGTTTGGGACATTATATACGTTTCGAATGGTGTCAGTGTTCTTGTCAATGCCTGTGTTATTTTTGGAGTTGTGAGCCAGTGGTTCAGTTGTTCGTACTGATATCTGTCCTTCTCTGTGAGGCCCAGTAAGTCTTGACATTCTTTGAATGTTCTGATTCGTTGTCCGTTCAGCATGTCTCCTACTTTTGTGCAGTCGAGGTCTCGCCATTTCTGGAATGCTCCCTTTCCCATCCCTGGGGGGAAGTCTGGATTGTCTAGGGTTGGAATGAAAGGGGCTGGATCTATTGTGAGTATTCCTTTCTTGGTCGATCTGTCCCAGACGTTCATTACGGAACTCATGATCTCACTTTTCTTGATGTTCTGGTGTGTGTGCTCGGGTTTGCTCCATAGTAGGTGACGTAGATTAGATCTCACTACAGCTCTATCCTGCGCTTCCCACCACTTGTCCGAAGTGTTGGTGATCCATTCGTTCAGCACCCATAGTTGGGCGGCCTCATAATATTTCTTGAAGTGAGGGAGTGCCATGCCCCCGTCTAGTTTCTGTGCCGTGAGCGCCTGTTGTGACAGTCTAGGTGTTTTGTTTTGCCAGATATATTTCGTGACTATTTTGTCTAGGGTCTTGAAGAATGTCGGTGGTATCCGAATAGGGAGTGCTTGAAAGTAGTAGAGAAGTCATGGGAGTATTGTCATTTTGATGACTGTTATTCTGCCCCACCAAGAGACTGCTAAGGGGTTCCATCTGTTTAGGTCTCTTTTTACTTTTTCTATGAGCTCCGTGTAGTTTCCTGCGTAGAGGTTCTTTACTGTGTCCGTTAGGGTGATTCCCAAGTATTTCACCCCGTCTTCCGCTTTCTGCAAGTGGAGATCCTTCGTCTATTCGTAGATTGCTCGTTTGTCTCCTGCCAGAGCCATCACTGATGATTTCTGCCTGTTTATTTTTATGCTTGAGATTGCTCCATATTTCTCGATTTGTTGGATGAGGAGAGGGAGTGTCTTGATTGGATCTGTTAGGGTCATCATCATATCATCCGCGTATGCCGCTGTCTTGTGGGTCTGTCCGCCCATTTCCATGCCCTTTATCGTGGGTGTCTCTCTGATCTTTGCCAGTAGTGGTTCGAGGAAGACTGCGTAGAGCAGGGGTGATAGAGGACAACCCTGTTTGGTGCCTCTTCCAATTCGGATTGGGTCCGAAAGTTCTCCATTCACTGCTATCCTAGCCATTGGTGAATTGTAATTGGCCCGAACCATGTTTATGTATGAGTTGCCCATGCCCATTTTCTTCAGTGTCGCGAAGAGCATTGTCCATTCTACCCAGTCAAAGGCCTTTTCCGCATCAACTGATAGTATTGCTGAGGGGATATTTGTGATTCCGGCTTTCTCTATAAGATGAATTATTCGTCTAATGTTATCATGGGTTTTCCTATTCGGGATGAATCCTGCTTGTTCTTGATGAATTAACTTCGGGAGTAATGGTGAGAGTCTATTGCGAGCACTTTAGTATAGAGTTTCGCATCAATATTGATCAGGGCTATTGGGCGATAGGAGCTCGGGTTTTCTGGGTCTTTCCCTTTCTTATGGAAGACTAGGATCTTTGCTTCGTTCATGGAGGGAGGGATGTTGGCCGTGTCTTTAAAGGTATTGAAGAGAGCCGTCAAGATAGGTGTCAGTGTTCCTGCATATGTTTTGTAAAAGGCTGCTGTAAAACCATCCGGTACTGGAGATTTATTCCTGGGAAGGTCTCTGATTGCCTTTGCAACCTCTTCTGGTGTTATTGGTTCGTCCAGTGCTGTTTTTTCGTCTGCTGTTATGGTTGGGAGCGTAACTTCCTTTAGAAAGGCTGCCTGTTCCTGTTTGTTCGGGTTCTGTGATGTGTAGAGTTCCTGGTAGTAGTCTCTAAATATTTCTTTGATATCTTTTGATTGCGTTCTTATTGACCCCTGCCGGTCTTTTAGTGTTTGCACCGTTTGGTTTTGCTGTTTGTCTTTTAGTTGTCTCGCCAGTGGTTTGTCTGCTTTATTTGATTTCATCGCATACCACTGCTTTGTGTTGAGAAGTTGTGCTTCCGCTCTTTTAGTTCTGAGCGTGTCAATCTGGCTCTGGACGCGTCGGTATGCTCTCTTTCTTTTTCATGGATGTGTTCTTGGTCATCTCTTCTCTTATCTCTTCCAGTTTTTTTTCTAATTCGCTTTCCCATTTGTAGAGGTCTTTGTCTTTTTGTGCTTTTAGTGCTATGATTTGACCTCTTATCACCGCTTTAAAAGCTTCCCAAATTGTACTTGGTGATAGATCTGGAGTGTCGCTGTGTTCGAAATAGTCCACTATCATTTCCCTTATTGTTTCCTTCAGGACCGGGTCTTGTAGAGTATCTCTGGGGAGTGTCCAGCGCCAGAGACCTGACCCTTTATGTAATTTGGGGAGTGTGATCCATAATGGGGCGTGGTCTGACAGTGATATATGTCCTTTCTCTATATCTTGGATCTCGCCCATTAAGCTTCCCGAGGCCCATATGTAGTCTATTCTGGAGCTTGTGTTGTGTACATGCGAGTGGTACGTGTAGCCACTGGTCGTTCCTCTGAGTCTCTGCCAAACGTCTTCTAGTGCCATCCTGTTCATGATCTGTTTTAGTGCTGATGAAGGGGTCCCTTGATGGGTGTGTTTGGGGTCTGATCGGTCTACCAGGTGATTCCATGCGATGTTAAAGTCCCCTGTTAGTATCACTTCACCTTTTGCGAAATTTTCTAATTTGTTAATCGTTTCTTTGATGAATCCATCCTGGCCCGTGTTTGGGGCGTATATGGTTGTCATGGTTAGTAGTCTATTTTCCAACTGGGCCACTGTGAACAGGTATCTACCATTTTTGTCCGCCATTGTCTCTTTGATTTGTGCGTTGAGGTGGTTGGCAAATGCTATCAAGACTCCTTTTTTTTTCTCCGTGTCGTTGGATTGTAGTATTTGATTGAAGCCTCTTATGCGGGTTAGGGTCGTCCTGTTTTTTGGTATGTGTGTTTCTTGGAACGTTATTATATCAAACCTTTCTCTGTGCAGGAAGTTTTCAATTTTTTTTCTTTTTACTGGCGTGTTCAAGCCTCTGATGTTATATGTCAGGATTTTTAGCCCCATCTTTTCTTTTGGGGTCGGTTCTGCAGGTGGGGCTCTTCTCGCGGGTCGCGGTGTTGCGCTTTAGGTCCGGTGATTGTGTCTATCCCCCTCTGAACTTCCCCAACAATTCCCCCCCTCCCTCCCTCCCTTCCCTCCCAACTTTTTCCCTGAGGAGGGCTCTGGGCCCTATGGTTGCTCGGGCGTTCCGCCTTTGCCCCATGCCCTCTAACATCTCAGGTGTACAGTTCCGCAGGGGGTCCTAAACCCTGCTTGAGTTGTGGATTCCAATGGTGTCCCCCTGCTCTGCCGCGTCCTTAAGTGGGCACCTGCCCAGACGGAGGATTATTTCCTTTTCATCGCTCTTTTTCCTTGAGGCCCCCTCCGTTTTTACTTAAGTCTGTCGTCCGTGTCCGAGACCGTGTCCATTTCCCTCTTATCTGCAGGATTGGAGTCTTGTCTTTCTTTTCTCCGTCTGCCATCCCTTCGGTTCTCTCCTTCTTCTATTTGTTTCTCCATCATTTGGAGGTTCTGGCTCATGTTCTTGACATCCTATGATCTTGAGGCCTTCCTCGCAAGTTATGATGCAGTGTTGATGCTCCTCCCATGTAAATAGTAGGCAGAACGGGAAGGTCCACTTGTATCGTATCTGTTTTTCAGTTAGGAGTTTTGTTATTGGAAGCATTTCTCTTCCAGGTCTTGATATAGCTGAACTTCTTTGCCGTTCATTCTTATGTGTTCTATTGACCTAGCCTTCTTGAGGATTTGTTCCTTTTGCATATATTGTGTCATTGCCACTAGAACGTCTCTCGGGCGGGTTCCGGGTTCACCCGTTCTTTTTGGGCCTACTCTGTGTATCCTGTCTATCTGGATTTGTTCCCCGGTGTCATCTGTGAGTATATCTTTGAAAACCTGTTCTGTTGCAGTGCGAAGGTCCTTGTCCTCCACCGTTTCCGGCATATTCTTAATCCTTATATTCGACCTCCGGGATCTGTTTTCCAGGTCTTCACATTGTGCTTCTAGTTCCTGCGCCAGTCGCGCTAGTCTGTCTTGCGCTTCTGCGTGTTGGAGAGTTTCCTCATCTATGTTTTGTACTGTCCTTTCCAAAGTGTCCGTTCTCTCCTCCAGGTTTTCTATGTCCCTCTTTAATTCTTGGACCGCTTGCTTCATTTCCCCCTTCATGTTCTCGAATTGTGCCTGCGTTGTGGACATGAATTGCTCCTGAAATTCCTTGAACCAGGTTTTCATATCATCCTTCGAGGCCATGCCTGCTTTCCCTTCTTGGTATGGCGTGCTTTCCCCCTTGTTTCTTAGTTTGTCGGTTTGTGTTGGCGCTATTTTTCCTGCACCCCAGATTTGGATCAGGTCCTGAGCCAGTTTGGTTCTGTTATTGCTCGTTAATGCTGCCTGAGCTCCGTGTCTGGTCCTGACTTTTGACATGTATGTGTTTTAGGGGACCTTGGCTGCTTGTCTCGTGAATGTTTTGTGTTGATTTGAATTGTAGCTAGACCGCGCCGGTCCGCGTGTATTTCCTTTGCGGTTGTGGGGGTGTCCGCTTCTGTGACCCTTTATCATGAATTACGCGCAATCTGTGTGCGGTTTTCGGTGGTCTCGGTGCTGGTTTGTTATTTGTGTGGGGGGGTTCTTTATTGTTTTCCGAGAGCCCCTTTGTCGAACTCTCGGGGGCGTCGGTGTGGGCCCTCGCCAGTCTGCTTCTCGGTGCTGCCCCTTCTATTTGGAGATTTTGCGCGTTTGTTCTGTCCTTCCCGTTGTCCCTTGCTTTTGAGGGGTATGAGTCTCAAGGGGGGGATCGGTTGGCGCTCCGCTGCCTAGCGGTGTTGTGTTACCGGCACAGGGGTAGGCCCCGGCCTGCCGCTGCGCGTAGTTTGATCGGTTATATTTAGGGCCTTGCTCTCCCCTCTTCGTGGCGCCGGAGTCATTTGCTACTTGGGTCCGCCTGTCCACCGTGGTACCCTGGGGCACCTCAGTATTTTCTGGGGGGGGGGGTGGTCAGCTGATGTTAGGCTCTCTCCCCCCCACCTCGTACCTGAGTGTCCGTGGGTCCATCGCTTCTGCGGAGCCCCATCGTCCTCCGGTGGATTGTTGCCACGGCCGGATCTCCCTCGCTCCTTCGATCTGGATCGTCTAAGAGCAGGTCTTCTCCCACTTCGACTGCGGCGGCCTCTTCTTTCTGGGTCCCAGCTTCGCCTGGATTGCTGCGTCGTCCGTGGCTGGGCTCGCTGTGTCGGGCTGGCGCCCTCCCCGTTTGTGGCTGGGAGTTCTCCAGAGCCGCTCCTGGGTCCTCTGAGACGGACCTCTTTGTCTAGTCTCCGCTCCTTCCTTTCGTCGATCAGCCCTTCTCTCCTTGCTGCAGGCGGGGGGTGAAGGGGCTCTGCTGGCGGTTGGCTTCCCCGTCTGTTGCGCGTCTCTGGGCTGCTCCGGGGCTGGGCTTCCGGATCTCGCCCGTCCTCCACGCCGGCGTCTCTGGAAAGGCTTGCGATTCGTGCAAGGTCCTCGCTACTCGGGACTTCTCTTCTCGCCTGAATTTGGAGGGAGGCTGCACTCCGCAGGGCACGGTGAGCGCTTCTGTGTGGTGCTTTATTGTTGCAGCCCGAGCTGAGGGATGGAGCTCCGCTCACGCACGTCCACTCGGGTCGGCCGCCATCTTGGAATCCCTTCAACAGGAATTTTAATGGGATTTTTAATGGGAATTTCAATGGGAATCTCATTGGGATTTTCAATGGGATGCAATGTTCCAAAAAGAACAAGTTAATGCAATTTAGGGCTGGGGTTATTTGCAACTTACGATGTAGCCTTGGTTTGGGATTCTGGAAAGCCAGAGGGATCTCAGGACACTCTGGACAACTAGAGCAAGGGTCACTGCGCTCTCCTGGATGGGATTCTGGACAGCTAGGCAAGGGTCTTGCCACTGCACTCTCTTGGATGGGATCAGCTAGGCAAAGTTCTGGTCTCTACACTCTCCTGGATGGAATCAGCTAGGCAAGGGTCTAGTCTCTGCACTCTCTTGGATGCGATCAGCTAGGCAAGGGTCTCGCTCTGCACTCTCCTGGATTGGATCAGCTGCCTCCATCCTCTTTCTCCTGTCTCCCTGGATTCTTGTCGGTCGTGTGTGGATGGATGGGTCCCTTATGTCTCTCTGTGTCCCCCTTATATAGCCCAAATTACATCACTCACTTCCCAATCTAGAGGGAGTACCCTAAAATGACCCTTACCCCCAGGATTGGACAGTCTATCATTCCTCTCTCCACCCCCTGACCTGATTGGTCCCAGGGAGAGAGCATTATCTATCAGTTTGGTCATTTATGACAGTTCTTTGTTTCTCAGGTGCACTTTTTAGCAAAACTGAGTTATACATCATAACTTCAAAAGTGGGTCACAGGGAATTAGACAAGCCGATCACCAACTCTGTGCGAGGTAGGATACCCCTTTGGCACACTTCTGCCATTTTCATAAAATCTATAATATTTATGACTTTGCAAATGATCACGCATATTCCTAATTACACCTTCCATCTTTCCATCAAATCTCATACTTGTCACACCTTCCGAGCAGCCAGAGGACCTTTCCTAGGACTTAAGGGACTGAATGGCCAGTTAACAAGTCTTAAATGGCCATTCAGTCCCTAAAGTCCTAGGAAAATGCACTATAGTTCTTCAAAACTGCCTGTAAATTACATAAAAACATAGCATAAAACGAAATTTCTTCATATTCTGAGTGCTGGGAAAAATGCCTAAACTGAATTCATCCTTTAATGTCAATCTGGAGGATCTGTCACATATGGGAAGGCGGTGCTTCATCTCCCACAGCAAACTGTCTCCCCTTGAACAAAAGACTTTTATGACACCCTTTGAAGTTTGTCAGTTTGCCCTTGGTAGTGGGTGCAAAAGGAACTCACACTTCTTGTTCAAGCTCTCGCCACACTTGCTTTCTGTGTTCCCCCTGCTAGTGCTGCCTTCTAGTGTGGCAGAGCAGGGAATTATCACGCCCTCAGTCCCATCACATGTCTTTGCAGAAAAGTTCACTTATCGGTGCGACTTCAAGTGGGAGGCAAGGCTTTCCATTGACTTATTCTGGCCTGAGCAAAAACTGGTTTTACTGGTATTTCTGAGCCTCTGCCAAGTTGATTAAAGTCTTGTGGCGGAAAACACAATATACATGGCTTTGTCAACCCCCCCACCCACAACATGTTTCATTGAAATTTTTGTGCGAGCAAAACTGTCTTTTCATTGTGGCTTTTTTTTTTTTTTTTTTTTTACTTTTATTTTTATCGGCAGAGGTTCACAAGGTACAAACATCAAGGCAACAAGCATACGAAACATATAAAACATGGAGGTGCTTACAGGCTGCCTTGTCAACATTACAGCAGTGACTACAATGTTTTGCGAGTAGAGGAGGAGACCTGAGGAGATCATGATGCAGGAGTGGTGGCCGGGGACAGACAGGACTCCGAACCACCCTCGGACTGATTATTGAGATATGTGTTAAATTCAATCCAAATGTTCTTGGGACGAGAATGGGCCGGCAGCATAGTCAGGTAGTCCTCCTCGCAGTTCCGTGACCATGTAAGCAGGCCCAACCACCTCTGCGGGGTCGGGGGGGAGGGACACCTCCAACTCTGGAGTATACACTTCTTGGCAATCATACAACTTATATTTAAAAACTTTTTCAGGTGTTTAGTTTCCTCAGTGCTCCAAACCCCGAATAGGACTGCCAGGGGATCGGGATCAATAGTGGTTTCAATTACTGCACTAAGTGTCTTTAGGACCCCGTCCCAGAAATTAAACAAGTTCTGACAGGTCCAGAACATATGTAGGTGATCAGCGTCCGCGGCCCCGCAACGTGGGCAAAGGCGCGTCTCAGAACGAGCAAACCCTGAAGTCCTGCGCGGTGTATAATATAGCCTATTAAGGAGCTTATATTGCATGGCCCGAAAGCGGAAGTTGAGAGAGACTTTTTGGGTATGAAGACACATGCTCTCCCATAGCTCGTCAGTTATCTCCAGCCCCAGTTCGTCTGCCCATTTGTTGCGAGCTCCGAGGACCGGAGTGGAAGGGACGTCTTGCAGGATATGATATAGTGATGAGATGACGCCCCGTGCACCGCCCGAGTTAGCAATGTACGCTATAGCCGGGTTATCAGGAGGCTCATCAGGGAAAGAGGGCCACCTAGAGCGGAACGCCGCACGGAGCCTGTAGTACTGAAGAGTTTCTAAGGGGGATCTAGTGTGACCCGGCCTCCAAGTCTGGGGGTTTATGAATTTGCCCTCTGGATAGAAGTCCGTCAGTGCCCTATACCCCAGAGCCTCCCAGTGGCGGGCCAAGGCAGTGTCCAGCGTGGGCTCCAACCCGGGACAGGCCCACGCGGGCAGCCACCTGTAGTACGGGGAGGTCCCATCTGACTAGCATGCGTGTCCAGGCAAACATGGTCGTAGCGATGGGATCAACCGGGGAGTCCGGGGCGTAGTGTCGCTGTAGCACTAAGGACATTAAATTAATGCCAGCGGTTGCCAACCGTTCCAGCTTAACATGAGGGCGCACTGGGGCGCCAGGGTACCAATGAGTGGCATATTGGGCTTGGGCCGCCATCCAGTATGTAGCAAAAGTCAGGAGCAGCGATACCCCCCCGTCTGTATGAGAGTGCCATGTCAGTCCACTTCTTGCGGACCGCCCCTGAGTGCCAGAGGAATTGTGCGCAGAGCGTATGCAACTTAGTGAAGTATGCCCTCCCAGGCCAAACGGGTATGTTACTGAAGGTGTAAAGGAGCTTGGGGAGCAGAATCATTTTAATCAGTGACAGCCGACCCGCAACGGATAACGGAAGAGTGCGCCACCGTGAGATTTTAGCCTCAACTATCTGCGCTACCGCAGAGTAATTATCGGTGAGTAGGGTGGATTTAGTGAGGGATACATGTACACCCAGGTATTTAATGCCATCAGGGGCCCAGCGCAGGGGATATTCGGAGACGGGCTGTGTGGTGGATTGAGTGAGCGGGAAGATCTCCGACTTGGAGTAGTTAATCGTAAAACCGGAATGGGTGCCAATGCGGGTGACATCTCTCAATATAGGATTGAGGTGAGTTGTGGGATCTCTGATATAAAGTAGGATGTCGTCTGCGTAAAGGGATATGATTTCAGGCTCCTCTATCAATCTTATTCCCTTATGAGAGTGTCTTGAGCGGACATAGTCCGCCATTGGTTCAATCACTAATGCAAAGAGAATTGGAGAGAAGGGGCAGCCCTGTCGGGTGCCTCTAAATAACGTGAAAATCTCGGATGTTAGTGAGTTAACTCGAACCCGCGCAACGGGGGAGGTGTATAATAGTCTAATAAACCCTATCATGTTTGGGCCAACACCCATTGTCTCGAGGACCAGCCACATGTATTTCCAGGAAACCATGTCAAAGGCTTTCTGGGCGTCCAACGTAACCGCTACCGCCTGGACGTTCTGATCTATGCGGGACATGACATTGAACAATCTCCTGATATTGTGGGAGGTGGACCTGCCCGGGACGAAGCCCGCTTGGTCCTCATGCACCAGGTGCGTCATGATTGGCAAAAAGCGATTGGCAATGATCTTAGCAAAGATCTTTGTGTCAAGATTCATGAGGGAGAGAGGTCTGTATGACCCGCACTCGTCTTCAGGCTTACCCGGCTTGAGCAGCACCGTGATGACCGCTTCCCGCATGGAGGGGGGGAGGATGGAGGCCTGGAGAGCCTCATTCCATACCTCAAGCAACCGAGGGGCCAGAATAGCTATGTGCTCCTGGTAAAAGTCTGCGGTGAGCCCATCAGGGCCAGGCGCTTTGCCTTTGGGCAAGTCAGAGATGGATGACGCTATCTCATCTAGCGTGATCGGGGAGTCTAGCTGGTCCCTGGTCTGTTGGGAAATTTCTGTAGTGGGGATCTGCTCAAGGAGCTCGCGCATACGTTGCTCAGTGTGTTCTACGGGCCGGGTGTAAAGGGAGCTATAAAATACAGTAAATATGTCTAGTATTTCCCGGTCCGCCCACCGAGCTTCACCATTTCGATCTTTGATAGAAGAGATCTGTGTTCGGCCCGCCTCCCCCCTTACAAGTGTCGCAAGCGTTTTCCCGGGCCTGTCGCCCTCCCCATACCTCCTGGCGGCCTGGGGGCGGCTGAAGTAACGGACTTCGGAGGTGGCCAGTGTGTTGTATACCTGAAGTTCATCAGAGATTTGGGCAAGAATGGAGGGGTCAGAGCCGGTAGTGTTGAGCTGCTCAAGTTGTTTCAGTTTGATCTCAGATTGCCCCAGAGCAGCCCTAATGGCCCTCAGTACCCCGGCCTCCCGGGATATGGACATGCCCCTTATGTATACCTTAAAGGCCTCCCATCTGATCGCGGCAGTCGTGTCCCGAAGTGAGTTAAGTTCAAAGAACGATACGATATCAGCTAGTATTTCGGACTTAAACACGATGTCTTTTAGGGCTTCGGACTTGAAGCGCCAAGTGCTGGCTGTTGGAGCAGGAGTGCCCAGTCTTAGGGACAGTGTGATTGGAGCGTGATCCGAGAGCGTGCGGGCCAGAATGCCCGCACCCTCCACCCGGCCCATTACCTCACTGGAGGCCAAGAACAGATCTATCCTGGACGAGCTGTCGTGCACCGATGAATAGTAGGTGTATTCCCGCTCCTGGGGATGGAGAGTTCTCCAGGCGTCACAAATATTGAGGGACTGCATATGGCTCCGCAGCCTGCGCGCCGCGCGAGACAGCGCTCTGGGACCCGTGGCAGTTCTGTCCAGAACAGTGTCCAATATAAGGTTCAGATCCCCTCCCCATATGATATGCACCCCCACAAAGCCCAGAAGTATGGTGGCTATTGTGTCAAAGAATTCCGGAGAGTCCACGTTGGGACAGTAGGTGTTAACAAGCAGATATTCCCTGTTGGCTAGTGTGCAGTGCAGTATAACGTAGCGGCCTTCGGGGTCGATGTAGCTTTTATGCAGCCCAAACTTAATTGATTTATGAATAATCGTGAGAACACCCCTTGATTGCGTGGAATAGGAAGTGTAGAATCTGGCGGGACCCCATGACGGGGCAATTGCCCTTGGTATAAGTCCATTGGAGTGTGTCTCCTGTAGGAGCAGGATTTTACAGTTATGCCTGTTGGCATACGCCATGATCTTGCGGGCTTTGGTGTGGTTGCTCAACCCCCGGACGTTCCAGGACATTACGACAGTGGACAATTCAGTGGTAGCCATCCCCATCTACAGTCTGCATCCTTAATGAACATCCCAACACCAACGACCGTGTCAGCTCCACAAGTAAAAACAGCGTGTGCGCTTGTGCCACCTCAGAATGCACCACGCGAAACCTTGTATGCCTTTTTGAGAAACAACCCCATTTCCACCCCCCGCCCGCACCACTAAACATGAATCAGCAGTGTAAACAACACCCACCCCTGAAAGCGCGCAGATGGGCCAACACCAATCTGGCCCACACTTCCCCAAGGCCCAACGGGGGCCAACCCGTACCAACAAAACAGAAGAGAACAGTGCAATCGCAATGGGGTGCGCCGTTGCCACGCACTAGCACGCCTAGAGCCAAATGGCTCTGTTGCAAATCGAGCAGTGGCAATAGACTCGTAACGCGAGTCCCGACCCGCAAGGCGGGAAGCCGGGGATCACGCACAAGCCTCTGCGGTTCCGGTAACTACTTCAACAGTGTCGACAGTCACATAGCACCCACCCCCTGTGTCCCAGAGTGGGGAATTGGGCCAGTCTCAAAGAGGTGAAAGATCTGCCATAGTGCAATTAGAAGAGGAAGAATAACAATAGGGCAGCAAAATATTGTCACATTGGTTTCGCGTAAAGCATCATAAAGGTCCCCAAGAGGATGGGTGCCTGAACACCGTGGCCAGGGCAATCAGCAGACAAATAGACCATCCCAGGGGGGAGCCGGCACCAGAGTAAATGTTTGGCTCACAAGCAAGCGCAACGCCAACAGCAGGTGGCAGGATAGAGTGTCCCATCGTGGTCAGCCTCATGGGCATACCACGAAACAACGTGCGCTGAGCGAGGCCCAGCTCTACGACATTCAGAGTGTTCGGGTGATAGCGGGGCAAAAAACCGCCCCCCATGACATCCAGCCACCGAGGGAGACTGGAGTAGAGGACAGTTCCCGGCAGTGTGAGAGCTGAGTGGCCAGAACCAACAGATCGTGGCCGACCCCCACCACAGGCGGGCGCCGCAAGGAGCCAGGACGACTCGGTGAGCCGAGCAGTGTAAACAGTAATAACTTGTAATTACAGAATCAACAAATGCAGTCAATCTCCCCACTCCATGACACCAATTAACTTTCATCAGCGATGGCATCTCCAGGGCCCTGAAGCGGTATCTGCATCTCAATAAATTTTACCGCCTCTTCAGGGATGGTGAAGAAATAGAGTTTGCCCATGTGGGTGATTTTGAGTCTGGCTGGAAACAGAATGGCATATGGGACCTTGCGCTCCCTGAGCATCTTCTTGACGCCAAGGAACTGACGCCTCTCCTGCTGCACAGCCATTGAGAAATCCGGGAAAATTCGAATAGTATTGGCCTCCAGCCGCAACTCTCCCCTCTCTCGTGCTAGGCGGAGGATAAGGTCTCTGTCCCGATAATTGAGAATCTTGGCTATGATGGGCCTGGGGCTATCTCCAGGCCTGGGACGCGGAGACAGGGCCCGGTGAGCCCGCTCGACAGTGAAGTAGGGGGAAAGCTCCGGGTCACCAAGCAGGTCCTTGAGAAGACGTTCGACTGCCTCTTCCATTCGACCCTTCAGGGCAGTCTCCGGGACCCCAATGATGCGCAGGTTGTTTCTGCGAGAGCGGGATTCTAAGTCGTCGCATTTGGCCTTTACATTCTTCATGTCGCGCGATAAGGCAGCCACAGTGTCTTGTAGTGTGTGTATCTCATCCTCGTTGGTGGATATCCGGTTTTCGGCCTCCGTGATTCTGGAGCCAGCCTGATCGACGCGTGTTTTGAGTGAGGCCACGTTAGCATTGATGTCGTCAAGCTTTTCATGAAAGGAGGCGAAGTTTTTGGCCATCGATTCCATCATGGCAGTAAGATCAGGAGCCACAGTCACGGGACTCGGGTCGGCGTCAGGGTCCTCAGGCGTAGTTGACGCGTGGCCCACCTCGGATCGGGGGACCGCCTTTGTAAATTTGTCCATGGCCCCCCCTCTGGCACCACTCTTGGAGCGATTCGACATGATCCGGATCAGAGAGTCAGAGAGGGAGATGCCGAGGTGAGATTAGCCAGGTACGGGCGCGAAGGAGGCAGCCGAACCAGTCCGGATCAATCCAGCCCCCGAGCCAGGAGGGCCAAATTATATACTTGGTGTGGGGCTTATCAGAGGGACCGGAACCCCCCCAAGTGCAGTTCCCGCTGAGGTCCCCGGCCAAGAGAACAGCTTATAGTCCAGCAGAGATTGGGGAGACAAGGAGGTGTAGCATGGAGGACGGGGTCACCCGTATGTGTAGATGGGGTGCCGCGAAGCCAGTGAGCGCGGTCCGGTACAGTGAAACTATGCCGCTTAAGGTGAGACTGCCCAGTTACGCTGAAGAGTGAGTGGGGCAGAAGCGTAGGAGGTCCGCCAAAGTGGGCCGCTGGGCGCGGTGCAGGTAACCCTCCCAGCAGGATGAGTCGTAGTGTGGAGGGCGACACAATTCCAGGAGGGGGGTGAGACTCCAGGCAGTGCGATGGAGGAGGGCCCCCACCGGGAGGGCCGCGCGCCACTAGGCAGATGAGGCCCACCGGCAGAGTGGGCAATGCGCGGGGAGTCCAGGACCCAGCAGGCCCTCCCGAATGCAGGGAGAAGCGGAGTAACGCGGGAGACAAAGATGGCGAAAGCTCCCAATGCTCACCTCCAGCACGCCGCGTCCTCCAGCCACTCCAGCCCCAGGCCAGGCCGCCACAGCGACCACAGAGGAAGGGCTACCTCCAGAAGTCGTGTCGGCGGCGGGCGCAGGGCTCCGCCGCGGCAGCACTCCCCGCGGGCCGGCACCACGCTCGGCCCCGCAGCGCCGATCCTCAGCGGGAAGGGTGGGCAGGCGAGGAAGGGGGGGCACCAGTCAGCAACGAGGAGGGGCCGCGTCCGGGACCCAGGCACGGGTCAGCGGCGCTGGAGATGGCGGCCGGCACCCCTCCGGGCCGCGATGCACACAGGAAATGCCGAACGGCCCAGGGCCGCGCCGCTGCAGGCGTGGCACGAAGGCGGATCTGGGGCACCCGATGTCCGATTTCCTCCGGGACTCGGCGTGCGGGAAGGGCACAGCAGCAGGAGTACGTGGACCGAAGCAGGGCTGCCGGATCAGCCACGGAACCGCAGATGTGAGCGGATAGGCGGCGGCTAGGCACGGAGCTCAAACACTAGGCAGCCATCTTGCGGGCTGCTCAACAGCGCCCCCTTCATTGTGGCTTTTAAAAGTCATTTTTCTTTCTATTTCTTTCACACGTGTGAAAAGCCATATTTCATCTAGTGTTTGGAATGCGGTTCTGTAGGACATGGGATTCTTTTAATTTGTCCTTCTTGAGTGGGTTTGTATCCATTGACACAGAATAGTAGAAAAAGCCAAGCCGTTTTTCATTTTCAGTGTTTTAGAACGCTGCTGTTCACATGAAAGGGAAAACAAAAGCCATGTCGGGTTGCAATGTTGCAATCCTTGCCCCTCATGTGCATTGAGAGTAAGACAATGCCGTTTTTCAGATGTAGTGCATAACTTTTTTTGGTATTCAGATAAAAGAAAAGCAAACGCAGGGCCGTCTGGAATGCAGTGCATAACTTTGGTATTCAAATGAAAGAAAAGCAAACGCAGGGCCGTCTTGAATGCAGTGTTCATGTGCTTGCCACACATGTGCCAGGGAAAACACACCACCGCCTTTTTTGGTGGCAATGTTTAATGTAGCTTTTCAAGTGACAGAGATATCTGTTTCAGGGCATGAAATTCACCACTTAGATGGCCGCTTTTCTATATCTGGGTCTTGCTTGTCTTTTTTTAGAAAGAGGAAGACTGTGGACTTTCTCATTTATCGCCGCCTGGCTGTGAGCTCTTTTGCCAGCATGGTGCACATCACTGCACAAAGTATATTTCCGCTGCTTGAGAGACTTCATTTGGATAACTGCACAAACAAAAGTAGGTAGATGATGAAACAAGACTACTCACCCTCTGTAGTGCCTCTGTATTCAGAGCCACGTTCAGTGATCCTGGAGAGAAAGCGGGGACAACGGTTCACCGCCAAGCAAAGGCCCTAGAGAGCAAGCTCTGTGCGCTAAGGTAGAACCTTCCCGACCTGCCCACAGCTGAGCACACTGACCACTTCTGTAAATGTCCAAGTCGGGGGAAAAAAGAGGCTTTTCTCCTCACTATGCACTGCGAACCTCAGAGGATGATGACCTATAAAATCAGCTTCCACATCCACAGCTGACAAAAGCAAGATCCATGCAAACCAAAGCAATGCCGACCACCCGACTGGCCCTCTGGGACACTGAAACACACGGCACAATAGAGCAGCTTTATTAAATAAAATGTGTGCTGCTAAAGAGCGCTGTAATGCAAAGTGTTAGAAAGAAAGAAAATGAAAAATGGGAAAGGGGACTCAAAACTGCTCTTAAGGCAGCACAGCACACTGCTTATGCAAGCGGCCTTACATCCTTACGGTCTCGCCTTACCCCTAGTACAGTTGATGCCGGGCAGAAATCACGTTCTGCTCTCTCCTTTCCATAATTCCCCAGCACCGGATGCCACCGATTGGCATGCGGGTCGTGACACTGAGATGCCAACCGCGCCGCAGCTCGCCTCTCACTAGGCTCTCACTAGGCTCCAACACTCACCTTCACGAGGAAAGGACCCGGTTGCCTTAGGTCTGTGTTAGGACATCAAGCCACATCTCGAATCAGATCAGGTTCAGAGAGGCCGCTTCGGACATCATCATCAAAAGCATTTCAAAATTCACATCAAGCATTCCTTCAATTATTCTTGCTATCGGTATCGGCAAGTTTTTACATCGGGCTGAAACTCATTTCAGGCCAACATCTTTTATATTCCCTTTGAATACCCAGAAAAGTCACAGACTGTAAGCTATTATTCTCTGGTATTGCAGGGAAAGATACATCTGGCATGGATACCAGCAACCGGGCATTGTCATTATATGGCACTATTTTCCATTTGCTTTGTCCAGCTGAAATGTCCAAACAGCTCTACTAAGGGCTCTAGGGCCAGAAGGTTCAACATCGGTGACAGAGCATACAAGGCATGAAAGCATGACATTCCATCATTGACATTCACGCATGCCCTCGGCTGCCTGTACTGATCCTCAGTCAATGATATGCATTCATACAGCAGGTCATGCCAATACAGGAATCTGAACATTAATGAATAGCCAGTGAGACAAGGACCTTCTCTTCTGTAACCCAATAACCTTATAGAGCAGCCTTGTACTTACATTTGGTAGACAGATGCTCGACATACAATAGTAAGTTGGTGGTCATGTTATTTACAAGTGAAATCACTATGGCCCTCATTACGACCCTGGCGGAAAGTGACTGACCGGACCGCCACAGCGTAAATAGCGTTTCCGCCATTGCACGAAGGAGCAAAGTGCGGCCCATTCCGACCCATCGGGCACGAGCACCACGCCATGGCGGAAGTGCAAAGTCCGCGATGGCGGAAATGACCCCAAAACGGCCCACACCGCCGCCGTACGGCGCCCTAGGTGCAATACCGCCACCCCTCTTAGCGGTCACCGCAGTGTGCGCCTACCGGAAAGTATGGTGACCGGAAATATACGGAAACGGAAGTTAAAACATGGGCCCGGAACGGGAAACATCCCGCCGTACACCTATAAAACCACTAAAACCACACAACCACCAAAAACACTACCCTGAGACACACCCCAACCCGTCATACACCCTAGCGAAACCAAGAAAAATGGGAAAAGTAGCGAAGAAAGCGTGCGACCGCAAGCGGCAGGTCCACTTCTCCCGTGAGGAACTCACCGTGCTAACAGAGACCCTCCAGGAGAATGCTGCCGTCGTCTTCTCCACGCAAATGACCAGGACGGCACTTGCAAACAAGAAGGCCATATGGGCTCTGGTGGCACAGCGGGTAAGTGCGGTGGGGACCGCACCCCGCACCCCACAGCAATGCCGTAAGCGATGGGACGACCTGCGGATACGCGTCCGCAGCATACTCTCTGCCAACCGCAACATTGCCACAGCCACCGGGGGAGGGTCGGAATCACCCATCAAGCTGACCCCCTGGGAAGAAATCTGTGCCTCCACCTTCGGAATGGAGAGCATAGAGGGAGTCGGAGGGATGGAGAAAGGAGTGCAGACATCCGAAGAATCAGGTAGGTGGGCCTAATGAAACAATGCCAAAACCACAAAGTCCATCCATGTGAAGCACCATGTGTCCCCATAGTGCAACAGAAACACATGTCCAGGAGAACGTCCACACACATCGTCCTGATAGCGCACGTTAAAACCCACAATAAATACATAAATAATTAAAAACCCCTAAAACACGCACTACACGTGCAGCAGGCACACCCTAACTGCAGGCTGCCAAACAACTGCACCCTCACTCCACACACAAATGAAAGCACCTCCAAGGCCCCGACCCAAATCACCCTCAGGTACCACCCCAATGCATGTGATACAATGCCATTCCAATACCCACAGACCCATAAATAACCCTCGCCCTCCTTTACTCCACCACAGGGTCCGATCCAAACGACGAGCTCCACGACACCCCTACCAGCACACCTGCAAAGAGGGCCAAGACCAACGGCCAAAGACCCTCCACCTCAGCTGCACGGATCAAGACACGGCAGCAGCACAAATCAGGTGGCAGCACAGAGGAGGGAACATCAACAGGCACCCCAGCAGCCAGCATGCCCACAACACCACCACCACAGGTCCCCCCAATGGATGCCACAGAAGGCACTGCCTCTGGTGGCAGCAGCACCATAGGTGACACCCCATTGATGGCAGCATGCTCGGACACAGAAAACGGGGATGTCGAAGTCAGATCCATCCATGACCTGTCCCAATCCCCCTGTCTGTCCCATCCCGTACAACATGAGGATACCACGCAGGGGCACCCACAAGACGACGACTGGCCATCCCCCACAAGCCCTGTGGCAAGGCAACATGAGGTCAACAGCCCCTCTGTGACACCCCCACAAATGGCCATGGCCCAGCAGAGGCAACAGTCCCTCGACCAGTTAATCGTGCAACAGCAGCAACTGGCCACGCTCCTCAAGGACCATGCCGATGAATGTGGGGGCACTAAGGCAGACATAGAAACATCAACTGAGACACTTAGGGCAGAAATGGAGAGAGGTACAGAGACACTAAGGGCACAAATGGAGAGTAGCACCGAGAGCCTGAGAGTCCAAATGGAGAGTAGCACCGAGAGCCTGAGAGTCCAAATGGAGAGTAGCACCGAGAGCCTGAGAGTCCAAATGGAGAGAAGCACCGAGAGCCTGAGGGGAGAACTGCATGCGACGTCCAAAGACGTATGTGCCGAACTTGCCGCAGTGCGCCGTGTGCTCACTGAGCTCTCGCAAACCCTTAGGGACATGCATGGACGTGAGCAGGCAGAGACATCATCCGTTGCAAGTTCCGTCCAGGGCAGCCCCCAACGTAGATCTGGGAGGAACCTGCGCTCCACAGGCAGGGGTGCCCCTGATACCCGCAGAGGGGGCTTGCAATAGCGACAGCCCACTGACAATGAGCATCTTTGGACACTGGTGTTCGGGGGGGAGGTAGGAGGGTGGAGGGGGTGTGTTGGGCTCACTTGGGTGGCGGGTCGATAGGGTGTTCAACATGATATCACATATGCCATAAACAGTGCACGATCAACCAATGAGATGTGTGGACCTTGATCTTTGTGTACTAGGCCATCATAGGCGTACAGTCCATATTGTGCATGTACCAGACACACACAGTGCCACGAGTCCCGTGTCCATGTATCAGCCACCAGGCGTGAGTGCTAGAAGCATGCATCAATGAGATGCTGACGAATGTCACGGGCCTCCGGTGCCTCGCAGACTCCTTGAGGTGCTGCCACATCCCCACCCTCATCATGACCATCATCAGGTGCTTGCAGTTCTGCGTCAGGGGGCATGGGCACATTTCTACGTACGCACATGTTGTGGAGCATGACACATGCCATGACCATCTTTGCAACCTTCTCATGGCGGTACAGGAGTGCCCCGCCAGACCTGCTGAGGCAGCGGAAACGGGTCTTCAGTAGGCCGAATGCCTGTTCAATGACTACACGGGTACGTGAGTGGGCATGGTTGTAGTCCTCCTCATGCTGGTCCCGTGGGTTCCGGACTGGTGTGAGGAGCCATCTCTTCAGTGGATACCCAGCATCACCTGTATGTGGACGAGAAACGTATGATGTGGAATGCCATTGCTACGTACGCACACCCCCCCCCTTCCTGCCAGGTCATTGCCGCATCACATACCCCACATCATCATGCATGAAATGAGACTCACCGAGTAGCCAGGATCTGTTCCCTGCGTGTCGCTCCATGTAGCGTGGTATTGTAGAGTTCCTCAAGACCATAGAATCATGGGTTGATCCAGGGAATCGGGCACAACAATGTGTAATGATCCTGTTGGAGTCACACACCATTTGTACATTCAGGGAATGAAATTGTTTCCGGTTGCGGTACTGGGCCTCCATGGCATGTGGGACGACCAATTCCACATGGGTGCAGTCGATGGCACCAATGCAACCCGGTATGCCGGCAAGTGCATGGAATCCCACTTTTGTGTTGGTAATTTCCTGCTCCGAGCGTGGTAGAGAGATGTAGTCGTCTGCGTGCTGCAGGAGGGCATCGAGCACTTGCAATAGTGTCCGTGAGAACAGTGGCTGAGAAATGCCATGCAGCTGTCCGACTGTGTGCTGGTAGGTGCCTGTGGCCAGGAAGTGGAGTACAGACACCACCTTCAGTAGGGGTGGGATGGCGGTTGGGCTATCTATCATGCTGACAAGGTCAGCCTGTGTCATGTCCACAATGGCGGCTATGGTGTCCCGGTCCAAACGGTAGAGGATGTGGATCTGCTCATCAGTGAGGTTGAACGGATGTGCTCGGAGGCGTGGGATTGCGGGCTGCCTGCGTGGTGGTCGTGGCTGTGCTGGCGGCCCTTGCTGGCCCTGCCTTGGCCTCCTCCTCCTCCTGCGTCTCCTCTGTGCGGCCGGTTGTTGTAGTAGTTGGTGTTCGTCTTCTTCTTGGAGTTGGAGTACTTGCAGTGCTATCAGGTCCCCCAGGGCCAACATCGCGAGTCCTGCCGGTAGCATTTCGGAGTGGGTGTGGTTGTGGGAGGAGACTGGGTGTGCAATTTATGTGTTTTCAGGCTGTATGGCCTCCACCTGTGGTGATTACTCCCACCTGTGCAAACTGCTCTCCCCTTTGGCCGAGCACGTCCAGCTCACAACGCTGCAATTCGAGTAATGGCATCTTGCTATTGCAATCATGTATTTGTACCCGACGGCCGTGTAACATTGGTTGATATGTTCATTCTGCTGTGGTCGCATTGTTTCACATACTATCTGTGCAGTCGCGAACAGACTTGTGAAGGGTCAGTGGAACGTAGTATTCGAGTAACGGTGGGCCCTCATGCATCACTGTACCGAGTTGCAACGACGGGCGGGGCGTCCCATTTGTGGGTGAAGGCAGTTGCCATTTTCACACACAGCCGCACTAGATGGATTAATTAGTGATTTCAAACGGCCACAGATGCCTCTTCGACGTGATGTTGCAAATGAGGAATTCGAAGGGCGGCGCTTTCGGTTTTCAGCTAGCGGCGAGGAGATGCCCACAGGTCTGACTGCAAATATAACGTTCTATTGTTCTATGTCCTTGAGACAGGGGCCATGGCGAGGGTGCAATGATTGATATGAATAGTTTGGGATGCGCAATAGCGACGTGGGCGATGAGGCCGGACGTTCCCAAATACATGTTACTTCACAACACTGGAATTACGGGCTGGGGCACAGTGGATTTTGCAGGCTGCATAACGCACAGACTCAATGGAAATTTCACATGTTATGTGAGTATGGAAACAGGCGTTTGCATTACGGGATGAGGGAATGATGTATGGATGCATGGACAGATGATTTCATACAGAGTTTGCCATGTACAGGGCTTCTTGGAATTTATCCGCCTCCCCTGCGCTATGTGATGCAGGGCTGCCATAGTGGGACCATCGTCTATGTGGCCTTGTTGAGCCCTCCCTGTCTCGACGCGCCTTCAGCCACTTGTGTCCATGCACGTTAACATTCCCATCTGATGGATTCTGTTTTGACAGACGCATGCACAGGTACACTCGTTTGTGATGGTGTTTACACCTCGATATAGATGGTTATGAGTCGCAAGTGGTTTTGGGGTGGTGATGAACCTTTGGAGTGGGCTAGCATGCATATGGCTGTGGATTTAGTGTGATCATTGAAGTGAGTTGTTCGGATGTAGTTCTGATTGCCATTCTGTTCTTTTTCTTTTCTTTTGGTTGACAGGTATCTCCTCCCCTTTTGCCACTGCCATCTGTATGCCACTCCTGCAGATGGCTTTTACTCCCGACACCTGCTGCTTCGTGTTAATCAGTGGAGCAGCATTACGATCTTATGGGACGATCGCCAATGGGCCACATGCCCTTACGCAGTACTGGTGGCTCGGAGCAACATTTCGGCCTTTCAGCTGGACTAGTGCCTCCCCATTGGGACGGCCCTGCGGTTCTGTGCGCTTCCATGTTGCCTTTTCGTACGTGGATGTGGCTCTGTGTACCATGATGGAACAGGGCGTCACACAAGTAGTGGCTGGTCATTTCTTGCGGATGCAGCCCACAATGGTGAAATGTGTTTTGGAGTTCATGGCCTAGTGGCTGTATGGGCTTGGTGATTTTGTTGTGCATTAAATTTCTATTCTGATTTGGCCCGTGTAGCGTTCTTCTTTGCAAGTGATGTGGCATATTCCTATTTGGGGAGCGATGTATTGGGAGGAGATCTGCATTGGGTTCCAGCTTCGGAGTCTAGTTGCGTGGTACTGTACTGGGCGCGTTTGCCTACGAAGCCCAGTGAGGTCAGGGATGGGGGCTGCCAATATGACTGTTTGAATGTTGTCATGCTCAGGGGCGGGGGATTGGGTTTTGTGTAACAGATGCCGGTCAGCCAGGTGGACTGGTGGAATGATGTGAATTTCGGAATATTGCTGGTCACAGGTGCCTGTGTTTGCGTGCGTTTCGGGGGGGGGGACTGTGGTCATGTCCATTGGATTGGCTTCTGTATTCGTGCCATCTGTGCCCTGCTGCTCCCATTGGCCCCTCTTGTGTTTCTTTTGTTCGTTGGCATGCATGGGTGACTTGTACATTTCACTGGTTGTTGTGACTTCAATGCACCTACGGGGAGTTGTACTTTGTGGGCAGGGAGCGGTGTACAGGCACTCAGTGGGGCCGTTTACGGGTGATTCGCGATGCCGTACTTCTCACCATGGCGGAATGGTGCATTCCGCCATGCTTGATGGCGTTAGGTACATGTCCGCTAGGGTCGGAATTAGCGTACCCTTGCGCCATGGTGGTATTTACGGTTTGGCATGGCGCGCGCGCGCGTACTTGGTGCAGTTAGCGTTGGCGTTCACCACGGTGTCGCTAATGGCTTCGTACTTTGCGGTGACGGGTCGTAGTCGCACCGAGCGCTATTCGATGGCGGTATTGCATTTCTGCCATCGTTTTCCGATTTCCGCCAGGGTCGTAATGAGGGCCTATGAGATTTAGGGATAGTTCTGCTAACAAGAAGTCTGCCATTGGCCAGGTCTGTGATGCAGTAGGATTTAGGGAATTTCCACTCTTGAAGAATAATATGTATTACACGTTGGTGAAGTACCGTAGTATGCACAATGGCTTTCTGCACTGATGCCTTTTTTGTGGCTCAAAACCCAAGAGCTCTCTCAGAGTGATGATGCTACTGAATGCTGTGCAGCTGGGGTCATAAAGGGCTTATCTAATGAAGATGGACTTCCTAAGGTGGCTCGGGTCATAAAGGGCTTATCTAATGAAGATGGACTTCCTAAGGTGGCTCGGGTCATAAAGGGCTTATCTAATGAAGATGGACTTCCTAAGGTGGCTCGGGTCATACAGGGCTTATCCAATGAAGATGGACTTCCTAAGGTGGCTCGGTGCAGGCTCGTGAGACCGGAACGTTCAAACACTCGGGTCATACAGGGCTTATCTAATGAAGATGGACTTCCTAAGGTCGCTCGGGTCATACAGGGCTTATCTAATGAAGAAGGACTTCCTAAGGTGGCCCGGGTCATATAGGGCTTATCTAATGAAGATGGACTTCCTAAGGTGGCTCGGGTCATACAGGGCTTATCTAATGAAGATGGACTTCCTATGGTGGCTCGGGTCAGACAGGGCTTATCTAATGAAGATGGACTTCCTAATGAAGAAGGACTTCATTAAGGTGACTCGGGTAATGCAGGGCTTATCTAATGAAGATAGACTTCCTAATGAAGATGGACTTCCTAAGGTGGCTCGGGTCATACAGGGCTTATCTAATTAAGATGGACTTCCTAAGGAAGCTGGGGTCATACAGGGCTTATCTAATGAAGATGGACTTCCTAAGGTGACTTAGGTCATACAGGGCTTAGCTAATGAAGATGGACTTCCTAAGGTGACTCAGGTCATACAGGGCTTATCTAATGAAGATGGACTTCATAAGGTAGCTCGGGTCCGGGACAGAGAATTTAAACAGGTCATACGCAAAGAAGCATGCACCAAAAGACAGCCTTCTATGTTCAGAATTTGTAGTGCATCTAACGTGATACTATTTATGTACTTTCTATATTAAAGAGTATGTTAGACGTCACACAAATAGTTACAAGGAAACATGAGACCATACAACACATCTTGGCATTGTAACCAGGTGACTGGCTCATTAAAGCGCATGCTGTTTGCCTGACCAATGATGTATAGTTTCTGGACAGAGGCTTGGTCAGCCATTCATGACATAGGGCCTCATTACGACCCAGGCGGTAAGTTACCGCCTGGGCCGTGACTTTACCACCATGGCGTAAACTATGTTTACGCCATGGTGGTTGGCGGACTTACCGCCCCATTCCGAGTTTGGCGGGGCGGTAAGTCCCCAATCCCCATTTACCCTTCCCCATTCCCATTTTTGCCCCATAGGGCATAATGGGAGTGGGGAAGGCGTTAATTACGCCACCGTAAATTACGGTGGCGTAATTAACTCCATGGTCCCTTAGCGCCATGGATTTTAACACCTGCTAAAAGCAGGTGTTAAATCCGCCATGGCGCTAAGGGACCTCGTACTCAGGCGGTAAGGGTCGGCGCTGTTTACGGCGCCGTAAACCCCTTACCGCCTGAGTTGTAATGAGGCCCATAGTGGTTAGTGTCCACCTGGACAACAGGATGCTATCATATTGGGCATTGTTTGATTTACTGCTTGTCATTGATATGAACACAATCTCAAGTAGCTGCAAGGATTGCAGGAACATCTCACATGCTAGGTGGTGGATTAAGGATGCAATAGAATTAAGGCCGCTCAGATACACTCAGCCTCCATTAGAAGCTTTTTTAGTCACTGAACCAAGGCGCCAAGTTGTGTGGAATCCATTGTGATCTTCTTCTGACGGTGAAGTGACAATTTCAGCACTTAACCACAAGGCTGACTCCGATCACCAAGAGGTTCCTCCCCATGGCCATTGCTTTCATCGCCGTCTCACCTATAGGTCTTGTGGCTTGAATAGTTGCTGTGTAATGATATGCAGGAGCTTAACTTTATATGTCAAACTGTAGCCAGGGTTTTGTGTTTGAGAATGATGCACATGACTTTTTAGATCTTAATATGTATTATTACAGGCACTGCACAGGTCTGTGCTAATCATTGTTTTTGGTATAATTTGAAGGCACCTAGCAAAATGTATTGAATTTAAATTCTGTGCCAGAAAATCAAATACGGTCAAGTGTTTTCCAGGGGGCTAGCATTGTGTTCCTGATACTTCCTTCGTACATCAATAGGAGCATTGTTCAAATATCCAAGTGCACTGCCAATGCACTGAGGATCTGCTGAAACATTCCAGGGTGTTGCTAACAATACAGCCCTTAATATGCCAGCCTGCCAGGGTTCTGCTAAATGTACCACCCTGTCAATGGTAACCAATAGGCCAGAGTTTCTCACTAGACCATGGGGATGGTCACTGTTTCGCAGCAGTTGTCAGGGGGATGGAGCGGTTGCTAAGAGAACTAAAACTGACACAGATTGCCGATTACCATTATAATACAATTTGTCACGCTCATAAATATAGCGATTGATCGTGTTACAGATGCTGCCATGATGCCCAATTAACAGCTCCCATTCTAATGTACATTAACCCTGGCAGACAAAGAACCAGGACCCGGCCTGTAACCCTCCCTACCCTCAACCCACATAAACCTAGCCTGTAAACTACTACCCCCACTATTGCCAGGAAGCCATATAGCCTTCCGCACATGAAGCACGGTTGCCATGGCAATATTCCAAATAGCCCCCAGCATGTAATTTACCCTCACCATTCCAGTAAACCCAGTAGCTCCCAGAGCACATAAAGTAGCATCTCTATTTTTAGTAATTTATTATTATTATTATTTTATTTCTTATTACGCGCAGCTCGTGCATAGTTCCTCGGTGTGCACAAAAAACACAACCAAAGGACAACAAACAAGGGAGAAAACAAGAGGAGGAGCCAAACGGTTCACAAGTCCAGGAAGTCATAAAGGAGGCCGAAAGATCAGGAAAATCATCATTGCCTGTAATCCCCATAGTGCACAGGAACCTTAAAAGCACCATCAATCTTGTATGCAGCCCACAAAGCCCCCACGGCATGGAAAGCACCATTGCCTGTCTCTGCAATCCCCAGGCTGCGGGCATGTGCAGTGCCATTGCCAGTAACACCTCCCCGCAGTATCCCTTTCCCCTGTGGAAACCTGCCTCTATTCTTCCTGCTTTTCCATGAAGACTATGCAGCCTACCTCTGACCTGCAGTGTTGTGTTATATTATGTTACTTTGCATTTATATAGCACCTTATGTACCATTTGTATGGTCTCAAGGCGCTGGTAGGTTGAACGCCCTCGGGAACCGAAGTTCAAGTCAGTAGAGAGAATAGAGAGAGTCAAAGGTGCATGTGAGCACCGGATATGTGTGCAGCTGGTGTGGTATTCGTGTGATAGCTGCTTCTTAGCGGTAGGTGTGGTGGTTGAGAGATCAAGAGTATGTGTTCGTTCTGGACGGTTTTCATCCAGACCGATTATGGCTGCGTTAGGCCTGAGAAGAACGCCTAGGCTGGAGGGTGTGTAACCAGCAGTGTTTAGTTAGGGTAATGCGGAGTATGAGGCAGATGATGGTATGAGAACAGCTATACCGAATGGTGTCATAGTATTGCTGTGTTCTAGTTGAGTGGTGGTGTAAAGAAGAGAGTAAGCGTGGAGTTGTGATATGGTGGTTTACCTTAGGTGTTTGAGACCGGGCCCACTCCAATAGTTCCATGTACTCCATCCGTTCCGTGTACTCCGACTGTTCCATGCGTTACAACTATTTCAAGACCTCAAAACCGTTCTTTTGTATGCTCTTTAAGCGTTCCATGCACTCCAAATCATTCCATGTAAGTCACGTCATTCAATGCACTCCAATCCGTTCCATGCACTCCAGTCGGTTCCATTTACTCCAATCCGTTCCATGCACTCCAGTCCGTTCCATTTACTCCAATCCGATTCCATGCATTCCAATCCGTTCTATGCACTCCAATCCCGTTCCATGTACTTCAATCCCGTTCCATGCACACCAATCCATTCCATGCACTCCAATCCGTTCCATGCACTCCAATCCGTTCCATGCACTCCAATCCGTTCCAAACACATCACCCGTTCGTCCACCTACTTCATCCGTTCTACCATTTCATCGGTTCCACCCACTTCGCCCATTCTACTCCTGTTCATCCGTTCCATCGACATACTTCATCCGTTCCATTCACATACTTCACCCGTTTCATCCACATATTTCACCTGTTCCACCCACATACTTCACCTGTTCAATCCACATACTACACCCGTTTCATCCACATACTTCACCCGTTCCCTCCACGTACTTCACCCATTCCCTCCACATACTTTACCCGTTCCCTCCACATACTTCACCCATTCCACCCACATACTTCACCTGTTCAATCCACATACTTCACCCGTTCCATCCACATACTTCACCCATTCCCTCCACCTACTTCACCCGTTCCCTCCACATACTTCATTCGTTCCATCCACATACTTCACCCGTTCCCTCCACGTACTTCACCCGTTCCCTCCACGTACTTCATCCGTTCCGACTACATACTTCACCCGTTCCGTCCAGGTACTTCATCCATTCCGTCCATGTACTTCACCCGTTCCATCCACATACTTCACCCTTTCAATCCACATACTCACGCGTTCTATCCACATAATTCACTTTTTCCATCCACATACTTCACCCTTTCCGTTCGGATATTTCACCCGTTCCTGCCTTGTTCATCCGTTCCATCCAGTTCATCCGTTCCACCCAGTTCATCCGTTCATCCGCACTCTACACTCGTTCCGCACCCGCACCATACTCTACATCAGCTCAACACCCTGCATCCACCGCACCCTGCATCCGCTCAACGCCCTATATCTGCTCAACATCATCACGCCCTACATCCTCTCAACACCATACATCCACACCACAACCTACATTCGCACCACTCAGTTATCCACTCTTACAACTTACATCTGCACTACAAACTACATCCGCATCACACTCTAATCTGTTCCACGCTCTCATCCGCTCCATGCCTTCATTCATTTTGCGCACTACACCGCTCTACGCACTCAATCGTTATACGCACTCATCCGCTCCATGCACTCATCCGCTCCACGCACTCGTCCGTTCCACGCACTCATCCGCCCCACGCACTCATCCGCTCCATGCACTCATCCGCTTCACGCACTCATCCACTCTATGCACTCATCCGCTCACACAACCTACATCCACACCACAGCCTACATCCGGACCATGCTCTTATCTGTTCCACGCTCTCATCCGCTATATGCCCTCATTCATTTTGCGCATTCATTCGCTCTGCGCACTCATCCGTTTTATGCACTCATCCGCTCCACGCACTCGTCCGCTCCACGCACTCATCCAGTCTACGTACTCATCTGCTCAATGTACTTATCCGCTCTACGCGCTTCATCCCCTCCACCGACTTCAAACACTCCCCTCACTTCGTTCTTTCATCCTGCATTATCGTTTCAGCCCATGTTACTTGTCGTACGCACTCGATCCGTTCCGTGATCTCCATCTGTCCCATGCAATACCCCGTCTCATGTACTCGAATTGTCTAATCTGTACTTTCCATTTATACCATGCACTCATGCATTCCATGCCTTCTGTGTGTACTCATCTGTCTCCAGTATTCATCTTTCCATCCTCTTTACTTTATTCATTTCGTCCATTTTGTTCCTTTCGTCCATTGCAATTATTACATCCATTTCATTAATTTCGACCGCTTTACTGCTTTCGTACAATTTATTCTTTTTATCCACTTCACTGCTTTGATCTACTTTACTCATTCAATTCTGTTAGTCCTTTTAGTTTACATTAGCGGTTTATTAGTTGTTGATTTCTCGCTTGGATCTTGATGTTGTATTGTTATTTGTTTTATTGTTATATAAGATCTTTGGGTTAGTTGAATTGTTATTATCCCCTTTATTAATCACGTCCACATTGATCCTCTTGTCCATTACATTTACTTTGTTCATTTCCTTAATTTCAGCCACATTTACTGCTCTCGTACAACGTATTCTTTATATCTACTTCGCAGGTTTGATCCTTTTTACTCATTCTGTTTTGTTTGTCCTTTTTGGATAACCAATACTGGTAAATTAGTTTTCGATTTCTCGCTTGGATCATGATGATGCATTGTTATTTATGATCTAGTATTTGGTAAAGTCATTGAGAAGCTGTTATCCAGTTTGGGTTAGTTTGAGTTCGGGTCAGTTTTATGGGAAGAGCGAAGTTTTCTGCGATTTGCAGAAAGACATGAGGTCTTCAGTGGAAGAGGGAAGAGCTCTCTTAGGGGAAGAGCCAAGTTTTCAATAATTTGCGGAAAGACATGAGGTCTTCAGTGAGTCGGATGTGGGGTGGGAGTGCGTTCCACAGCATGGGGGCTAAGGCTGAGAACGATGATCCGCCTAACCTGACTGAGTTTGTTTTAGGTATAACGAGCTTGATCTTAGAGTACGTGGAGGGTGATGGGGTTTTAGTTTTTCTTGAAGATATTGAGGTCCGGTTTTATGCAGTGCTTGGTGAGAAATGCATAAGGTTTTGAAGGTCACCCTTCGGGCAACCGGGAGCCAGTGCAGAGTTTTGAGGGCTGGGGAAATGTGGTCTCGCGGGCCGAGCGCTAGTAGCAGTTTCTCTGCGGCGTTTTGTGCTCTTTGTAGTTTAGTCAGTTGGTATGCATGGACTCCGAGGTAGAGGGGGTTAGCGAAGTCCAGTCTTGATATAACAATTGATTGGACAGCGGAGAGTCTGTTGGGAAAGGAGAGGTATGGAAAAATGCGCCTAAGAGTTTTAAGTTGGTAGTAGCAGGACTTTGAGATATTGTTGAGTTGGCACAAGAGTGTTAGGTCAGAGTCTAGGGTGCATCCAAGGTTTTTTACTGAATTAGAGGGAGTCGATGGGTTGCCCATGGCAGATGGCCAGGGTAATGGGTGTGGAAGAAGTTCAGAGTTGCTACATACCATGATTTCAGTTTTGGAGGGGTTTAGCAAGAGGTGATTTGTGGTCATCCAGAGCTCTATGTCGGGGAGGCAGGAAGCGAGGTCAGGTTGGCAGTTGGGTTTTGAGTTCAGGAGTTTTAGAATTAGTTGAGTGTCATCAGCGTAGTTGTAACACAGGATGTTGTGTGAACGAATTATTTGTGGAAGGGTGGCCATGTAGAGATTGAACAGGAGGGCTGATAGGCATGCTCCTTGTGGAACTCCCGTGTCGACTGGTCGGGCTTGGGAGGAATAGGTGGAGAGTAGGGTTATTTGGTTCCTATTTTTGAGGAAGGATGCTATCCATTTGCGGGCGGTTCCACAAATTCTTAGGGAGTGGAGGCGGTCAAGGAGGATTGAATGATTGATTGTGTCGAAGGCGACGGATAGGTCAAGAAGGATTAATGCGGTGCATTCCGCGGAGTCTGCCGTGTTTTTAAGGTCATCCCAGATTGAGGTTAGGGTGGTTTTAGTTCCGTGTCGGGCTCTGAAACCTGATTGCGCGGGGTCCAGAAGATATTTGGCTTCGACAAAGGCATTTAGTTGGGAGTAGGTGGTTCGGTAGATAAGTTTGGCAAGGAACCTGGTGTTTGAGATGGGGTGGTAGTTTTTGGGCTCGAGAGGGTTGAGGGAAGGTTTTTTTTATTAGAGGTTTGACGTGAACCATTTTGAATGCGTCAGGAAAAATTCCAGAGGAAAGGGAGTCATTTATGATGGATCTTGCGTGTTCTCCTGTGTGGTGACATCCTGCAGCCACTTCCTCTCTCTCTATCTACAGATCACTTCCTGCAGTCTATGATTCCTCACATGTGCTGACCCCTGCGTCCTTCCACCACTGCTGCAGTCTATCTCCTTCCGCATCTTGCTGCCTTCCTTCCTGCATCTCTAGCCTCAATCTCTGCTGCAGCAATATATATCCTGCCCTTCTGCACACCTGCCCCTTGTGTCACTTACACTCTCCCTGGTTCCAGGTTTGCAGTACTCTCATCGCTCCTGTCTTGAGCTGCTTCCCTCTCCCATGCCGCCCCCTGTATCTCTACTGCTGCCCCAATTTACCCTTTCTGCCCTCAAGTATCCCACTGGTCTCTTGCAGCAACACAGCTCCTACCTGCAGAACCAGACCTCTCAATTACACGCCCTGCTGCTGCTTCTCTTTTTCTTGTGGCGCTCTTTCAGCCATAAGAGACCATAGAATATGGGGACACGTTTCAGGGGAAGATCCCTTCACAGCTGCAAGCCACGGGCAGGGGGCAAGTCCTAAAAAAAAGAGCAGGGGGCCTCATTAACATACTAATTGAATGTGGCATCACCAGAAATTAGCATATCAAGGTGCCCTCTGAAAAAAGTGGGGGGACTCCATCCACTCGAGTGTACCCTCGACATGAGGTCTGGCCACAGGACAGCCCAATCCAGCCCCCACCGGGAACATCCCTGTTTAGCCTATGGCCAGTCCATCACTGCTGGCAAGGCTTCATTCTGCACCCGCAAGGCATGTACAACCACCGCGGTTGACTTACCTTAGTTTTACATGATTGTTCTGCATGCGCAAAGGCAAGATGCAAAACTTCAAAGAAGATAGAACTGTCTACGCCACACGTGAAAATAGCGCAAAGAAACAACATGTGGGTGTAAAATGAATCATCTTCACCTTTCATTTATCTCTGTAGCAGTCTCCAAGTGAGAACAGCAGAAGGGGGGCAATTCAACTGGGGCACAACATGTTTAACGAGCAGTTGTCCAAAACAAGATTATTTTGTTTTAATTTGCTTTATGCATTTAGATTGAATTCGGGGTGATTCCATAAAAATAGCATTTAGTTCTGGGAATGCGGTTCTCATATTATCTCACTCCTGTTCTACATTTTGTTTGAAGTCTGTATGCACCATTTACTGCTGTGGCTACTACTTCTGGCGAATATGTCCCTTAGAGGGAATATGCCCCTTCTTTTGAAGGGGGAGCAAAGCACATTTCTGGACCTTGAAACCTGTGATTGAAATCTCCATTCCTGTTTCTGGAGAATGCCATGGATGCTTCCCTAGACACCTAGATGCAGAAGCTGCTGGATAGAAGGTCCTTCCAAGGAGGTTGGTAGTCAAGCTTCCGGCCACATCATCGTACTGTAGCAGCAGCGGGCGTAGTCCAGCACGCTTTGTTCAGCTTTATCGATCTATAATAAGGGGCAGACTCATAGCCTACTGGGACGCCTCGTTCAGAGTTTTCCTACACTGATATCATATAGGACACCCCAACAGGATTGGGACTAATCGTCCTGTTTGTTGAATTTTGCCCACAACTGTGCTATAGTGGAATTTGTCTCCCTGATAACATCTGATTTAGTGGCCCTGTCATTTGTTCCATTATTAAAACTGAGCTATGACTTCATAATAAGTAAGAAATTATTTCAGGGGGGCGGAGGGAATAACTGTGATAAGATGAAGATCTCAAACCCAGACAAGAGTGTTAATGATGGTTTTCCATCTGAAAAGCTCAGCCTCTTACATGCAAGTACCAGCATCGGCGAGGCTGACTTAAAGAATATGGTTGTTGAAAGGGGGACCCCAGAAGGTTTGAGATATCATGATGAATGACATACCAATATAAATGAGTGTACATTTATTATATCCTGGAATACCAGAGGTTGCAGGTCTTTTACAAGTATGGAGGGAAGGGCCATTTTAATGGACCATGACATTTTTGCCTTTCAAGAGACTGGCATATGCAGTAATATTGTTATAGATGGTAGAACCATTATCCAACGGTTTGCTAGCACTAGAGGTATTGGCCGTCACTCTGGAGGTTTATGTATAGGGGTGAGGTCTAGACTTAAGATATTGGAATATTGTAACTCTGGCTATTGTTCTTTTGTACTAAGTGCTTGTACAAATACTGCACTTTGCAGGCAGCATGTAGGAACGGATTCCTATGGAATCCGCCTGGTCTGAAGCAGGTGCAAAACCCAGGTGGAATCCCTTCATTTTATGCCTGCATGAACATCGAATGCAGGCGTAAAACAAAATGCACTGATAATATGGAGGCCAGCATGGTGGAGATCTTATCTCTGCTCTGCGCCCCTCCTCCACCTCGTCAGGGCTGCAGAATGGGGCAGAGAGGTATAAATGCAGTGATACGATGGAGGCCAGCATGGTGGAGATCTTATCTCTGCTCTGCGCCCCTCCTCCACCTCGTCAGGGCTGCAGAATGGGGCAGAGAGGTATAAATGCACTGATAAGATGGAGGCCAGCATGGCGGAGATCTTATCTCTGCTCCGCGCCCCTCCTCCACCTCGTCAGGGCTGCAGAATGGGGCAAAGAGGTATAAATGCACTGATAAGATGGAGGCCAGCATGGCAGAGATCTTATCTGTGCTCCGCGGCCCTCCTCCCCCTCATCAGGGCTGCAGAATGGGGCAGGGGGTATAAATGCACTGATAAGATGGAGGCCAGCATGGCGGAGATCTTATCTCTGCTCCGCGCCCCTCCTCCTCCTCGTCAGGGCTGCAGAATGGGGCAGAGAGGTATACATGCACTGATAAGATGGAAGCCAGCATGGCAGAGATCTTATCTCTGCTCCGCGCCCCTCCTCCACCTCGTCAGGGCTGCAGAATGGGGCAGAGAGGTATAAATGCACTGATAAGATGGAGGCCAGCATGGGGGAGATCTTATCTCTGCTCCGCGCCCCTCATCCACCTCGTCAGGGCTGCAGAATGGGGAAAAGAGGTATAAATGCACTGATAAGATGGAGGCCAGCATGGCGGAGATCTTATCTCTGCTCCGCGGCCCTCCTCCACCTCGTCAGGGCTGCAGAATGGGGCAGAGAGGTATAAATGCACTGATAAGATGGAAGCCAGCATGGCGGAGATCTTATCTCTGCTCCGCGCCCCTCCTCCTCCTCGTCAGGGCTGCAGAATGGGGCAGAGAGGTATAAATGCACTGATAAGATGGAGGCCAGCATGGCGGAGATCTTATCTGTGCTCCGCGGCCCTCCTCCTCCTCGTCAGGGCTGCAGAATGGGGCAGAGGGGTATAAATGCACTGATAAGATGGAGGCCAGCATGGCGGAGATCTTATCTGTGCTCCGCGTCCCTCCTCCTCCTCGTCAGGGCTGCAGAATGGGGCAGAGAGGTATAAATGCACTGATAAAATGGAGGCCAGCATGGCGGAGATCTTATCTCTGCTCCACGGCCCTCCTCCACCTCGTCAGGGCTGCAGAATTGGGCAGAGAGGTATAAATGCACTGATAAGATGGAGGCCAGCATGGCGGAGATCTTATCTCTGCTCCGCGCCCCTCCTCGTCAGGGCTGCAGAATGGGGCAGAGGGGTATACATGCACTGATAAGATGGAGACCAGCATGGCGGAGATCTTATCTGTGCTCCGCGGCCCTCCTCCTCCTCGTCAGGGCTGCAGAATGGGGCAGGGGGGTATAAATGCACTGATAAGATGGAGGCCAGCATGGCGATGATCTTATCTCTGCTCCGTGCCCCTCCTCCTCCTCGTCAGGGCTGCAGAATGGGGCAGAGAGGTATAAATGCACTGATAAGATGGAGGCCAGCATGGCGGAGATCTTATCTCTGCTCCGCGCCCCTCCTCCTCCTCGTCAGGGCTGCAGAATTGGGCAGAGGGATATAAATGCACTGATAAGGTGGAGCCCAGCATGGCGGAGATCTTATCTCTGCTCCGCGCCCCTCCTCCTCCTCGTCAGGGCTGCAGAATGGGGCAGAGGGGTATAAATGCACTGATAAGATGGAGGCCAGCATGGCGGAGATCTTATCTGTGCTCCGCGGCCCTCCTCCTCCTCGTCACGGCTGCAGAATGGGGCAGAGAGGTATAAATGCACTGATGAGATGGAGGCCAGCATGGCGGAGATCTTATCTCTGCTCCAGGGCTGCAGAATGGGGCAGAGAGGTATAAATGCACTGATTAGATGGAGGCCAGCATGGCGGAGATCTTATCTCTGCTCCAGGGCTGCAGAATGGGGCAGAGAGGTATAAATGCACTGATAAGATGGAGGCCAGCATGGCGGAGATCTTATCTCTGCTCCGCGCCCCTCCTCCACCTTGTCAGGGCTGCAGAATGGGGCAGAGAGGTATAAATGCACTGATAAGATGGAGGCCAGCATGGCGGAGATCTTATCTCTGCTCCGCGCCCCTCTTCCTCCTCGTCAGGGCTGCAGAATGTCGCAGAGAGGTATAAATGCACTGATAAGATGGAGGCCAGCATGGCGGAGATCTTATCTCTGCTCCGCGCCCCTCCTCCTCCTCGTCAGGGCTGCAGAATGGGGCAAAGAGGTATAAATGCACTGATAAGATGGAGGCCAGCATGGCGGAGATCTTATCTCTGCTCCGCGCCCCTCCTCCTCCTCGTCAGGGCTTCAGAATGGGGCAGAGAGGTATAAATGCACTGATAAAATGAAGGCCAGCATGGAGGAGATCTTATCTCTGCTCCAGGGCTGCAGAATGGGGCAGAGAGGTATAAATGCACTGATAAAATGGAGGCCAGCATGGCAGAGATCTTATCTCTGCTCCAGGGCTGCAGAATGGGGCAGAGAGGTATAAATGCACTGATAAGATGGAGGCCAGCATGGCGGAGATCTTATCTCTGCTCCGCGCCCCTCCTCCTCGTCAGGGCTGCAGAATGGGGCAGAGAGGTATAAATGCACTGATAAGATGGAGGCCAGCATGGCGGAGATCTTATCTCTGCTCCAGGGCTGCAGAATGGGGCAGAGAGGTATAAATGCACTGATTAGATGGAGGCCAGCATGGCGGAGATCTTATCTCTGCTCCAGGGCTGCAGAATGGGGCAGAGAGGTATAAATGCACTGATAAGATGGAGGCCAGCATGGCGGAGATCTTATCTCTGCTCCGCGCCCCTCCTCCACCTTGTCAGGGCTGCAGAATGGGGCAGAGAGGTATAAATGCACTGATAAGATGGAGGCCAGCATGGCAGAGATCTTATCTCTGCTCCGCGCCCCTCTTCCTCCTCGTCAGGGCTGCAGAATGTCGCAGAGAGGTATAAATGCACTGATAAGATGGAGGCCAGCATGGCGGAGATCTTATCTCTGCTCCGCGCCCCTCCTCCTCCTCGTCAGGGCTGCAGAATGGGGCAAAGAGGTATAAATGCACTGATAAGATGGAGGCCAGCATGGCGGAGATCTTATCTCTGCTCCGCGCCCCTCCTCCTCCTCGTCAGGGCTGCAGAATGGGGCAAAGAGGTATAAATGCACTGATAAGATGGAGGCCAGCATGGCGGAGATCTTATCTCTGCTCCGCGCCCCTCCTCCTCCTCGTCAGGGCTTCAGAATGGGGCAGAGAGGTATAAATGCACTGATAAAATGAAGGCCAGCATGGAGGAGATCTTATCTCTGCTCCAGGGCTGCAGAATGGGGCAGAGAGGTATAAATGCACTGATAAAATGGAGGCCAGCATGGCAGAGATCTTATCTCTGCTCCAGGGCTGCAGAATGGGGCAGAGAGGTATAAATGCACTGATAAGATGGAGGCCAGCATGGCGGAGATCTTATCTCTGCTCCGCGCCCCTCCTCCTCGTCAGGGCTGCAGAATGGGGCAGAGAGGTATAAATGCACTGATAAGATGGAGGCCAGCATGGCGGAGATCTTATCTCTGATCCGCGCCCCTCCTCCACCTCGTCAGGGCTGCAGAATGGGGCAGAGAGGTATAAATGCACTGATAAGATGGAGGCCAGCATGGCAGAGATCTTATCTCTGCTCCGCGCCCCTCCTCCTCCTCGTCAGGGCTGCAGAATGGGGCAGAGAGGTATAAATGCACTGATAAGATGGAGGCCAGCATGGTGAAGATCTTATCTCTGCTCCGCGCCCCTCCTCCTCCTCGTCAGGGCTGCAGAATGGGGCAGAGGGGTATAAATGCACTGATAAGGTGGAGCCCAGCATGGCGGAGATCTTATCTCTGCTCCGCGCCCCTCCTCCTCCTCGTCAGGGCTGCAGAATGGGGCAGAGGGGTATAAATGCACTGATAAGATGGAGGCCAGCATGGCGGAGATCTTATCTGTGCTCCGCGGCCCTCCTCCTCCTCGTCACGGCTGCAGAATGGGGCAGAGAGGTATAAATGCACTGATAAGATGGAGGCCAGCATGGCGGAGATCTTATCTCTGCTCCAGGGCTGCAGAATGGGGCAGAGAGGTATAAATGCACTGATTAGATGGAGGCCAGCATGGCGGAGATCTTATCTCTGCTCCAGGGCTGCAGAATGGGGCAGAGAGGTATAAATGCACTGATAAGATGGAGGCCAGCATGGCGGAGATCTTATCTCTGCTCCGCGCCCCTCCTCCACCTTGTCAGGGCTGCAGAATGGGGCAGAGAGGTATAAATGCACTGATAAGATGGAGGCCAGCATGGCGGAGATCTTATCTCTGCTCCGCGCCCCTCTTCCTCCTCGTCAGGGCTGCAGAATGTCGCAGAGAGGTATAAATGCACTGATAAGATGGAGGCCAGCATGGCGGAGATCTTATCTCTGCTCCGCGCCCCTCCTCCTCCTCGTCAGGGCTGCAGAATGGGGCAGAGAGGTATAAATGCACTGATAAGATGGAGGCCAGCATGGCGGAGATCTTATCTCTGCTCCGCGCCCCTCCTCCTCCTCGCCAGGGCTTCAGAATGGGGCAGAGAGGTATAAATGCACTGATAAAATGAAGGCCAGCATGGAGGAGATCTTATCTCTGCTCCAGGGCTGCAGAATGGGGCAGAGAGGTATAAATGCACTGATAAAATGGAGGCCAGCATGGCAGAGATCTTATCTCTGCTCCAGGGCTGCAGAATGGGGCAGAGAGGTATAAATGCACTGATAAGATGGAGGCCAGCATGGCGGAGATCTTATCTCTGCTCCGCGCCCCTCCTCCTCGTCAGGGCTGCAGAATGGGGCAGAGAGGTATAAATGCACTGATAAGATGGAGGCCAGCATGTCGGAGATCTTATCTCTGATCCGCGCCCCTCCTCCACCTCGTCAGGGCTGCAGAATGGGGCAGAGAGGTATAAATGCACTGATAAGATGGAGGCCAGCATGGCAGAGATCTTATCTCTGCTCCGCGCCCCTCCTCCTCCTCGTCAGGGCTGCAGAATGGGGCAGAGAGGTATAAATGCACTGATAAGATGGAGGCCAGCATGGTGAAGATCTTATCTCTGCTCCGCGCCCCTCCTCCTCCTCGTCAGGGCTGCAGAATGGGGCAGAGAGGTATAAATGCACTGATAAGATGGAGGCCAGCATGACAGAGATCTTATCTCTGCTCCGCGCCCCTCCTCCTCCTCGTCAGGTCTGCAGAATGGGGCAGAGAGGTATAAATGCACTGATAAGATCGAGGCCAGCATGGCGGAGATCTTATCTCTGCTCCAGGGCTGCAGAATGGGGCAGAGAGGTATAAATGCACTGATAAGATGGAGGCCAGCATGGCGGAGATCTTATCTCTGCTCCAGGGCTGCAGAATGGGGCAGAGAGGTATAAATGCACTGATAAGATGGAGGCCAGCATGGCGGAGATCTTATCTCTGCTCCGCGCCCCTCCTCCTCGTCAGGGCTGCAGAATGGGGCAGAGAGGTATAAATGCACTGATAAGATGGAGGCCAGCATGGCGGAGATCTTATCTCTGCTCCAGGGCTGCAGAATGGGGCAGAGAGGTATAAATGCACTGATAAGATGGAGGCCAGTATGGCGGAGATCTTATCTCTGCTCCAGGGCTGCAGAATGGGGCAGAGAGGTATAAATGCACTGATGAGATGGAGGCCAGCATGGCGGAGATCTTATCTCTGCTCCGCGCCCCTCCTCCTCGTCAGGGCTGCAGAATGGGGCAGAGAGGTATAAATGCACTGATAAAATGGAGGCCAGCATGGCGGAGATCTTATCTCTGCTCCGCGCCCCTCCTCCACCTCGTCCAGGCTACAGAATGGGGCAGAGAGGTATAAATGCGCTGATAAGATGGAGGCCAGCATGGCGGAGATCTTATCTCTCCTCCGCGCCCCTCCTCCTCGTCAGGGCTGCAGAATGGGGCAGAGAGTTATAAATGCACTGATAAGATGGAGGCCAGCATGGCGGAGATCTTATCTCTGCTCCGCGCCCCTCCTCCTCGTCAGGGCTGCAGAATGGGGCAGAGAGGTATAAATGTGCTGATAAGATGGAGGCCAGCATGGCGGAGATCTTATCTCTGCTCCAGGGCTGCAGAATGGGGCAGAGAGGTATAAATGCACTGATAAGATGGAGGCCAGCATGGCAGAGATCTTATCTCTGCTCCAGGGCTGCAGAATGGGGCAGAGAGGTATAAATGCACTGATAAAATGGAGGCCAGCATGGCGGAGATCTTATCTCTGTTCCGCGCCCCTCCTCCTCGTCAGGGCTGCAGAATGGGGCAGAGAGGAATAAATGCGCTGATAAGATGGAGGCCAGCATGGCGGAGATCTTATCTCTGCTCCAGGGCTGCAGAATGGGGCAGAGAGGTATAAATGCACTGATAAGATGGAGGCCAGTATGGCGGAGATCTTATCTCTGCTCCACGCCCCTCCTCCTCGTCAGGGCTGCAGAATGGGGCAGAGAGGTATAAATGCGCTGATAAGATGGAGGCCAGCATGGCGGAGATCTTATCTCTGCTCCGCCCCCCCCCCCTCCTCGTCAGGGCTGCAGAATGGGGCAGAGAGGTATAAATGCGCTGATAAGATGGAGGCCAGCATGGCGGAGATCTTATCTCTGCTCCGCGCCCCTCCTCCTCGTCAGGGCTACAGAATGGGGCAGAGAGGTATAAATGCACTGATAAGATGGAGGCCAGCATGGCGGAGATCTTATCTCTGCTCCGCGCCCCTCCTCCTTGTCAGGGCTGCAGAATGGGGCAGAGAGGTATAAATGCGCTGATAAGATGGAGGCCAGCATGGCGGAGATCTTATCTGTGCTCCGCGGCCCTCCTCCTCCTCGTCAGGGCTGCAGAATGGGGCAGAGGGGTATAAATGCACTGATAAGATGGAGGCCAGCATGGCGGAGATCTTATCTCTGCTCTGCGCCCCTCCTCCATCTCGTCAGGGCTGCAGAATGTGGCAGAGAGGTATAAATGCACTGATAAGATGGAGGCCAGCATGGCGGAGATCTTATCTCTGCTCCGCGCCCCTCCTCCTCCTCGTCAGGGCTGCAGAATGTGGCAGAGAGGTATAAATGCACTGATAAGATGGAGGCCAGCATGGCGGAGATCTTATCTCTGCTCCGCGCCCCTCCTCCTCGTCAGGGCTGCAGAATGGGGCAGAGAGGTATAAATGCGCTGATAAGATGGAGGCCAGCATGGCGGAGATCATATCTCTGCTCCGCGCCCCTCCTCCTCGTCAGGGCTGCAGAATGGGGCAGAGAGGTATAAATGCGCTGATAAGATGGAGGCCAGCATGGCGGAGATCTTATCTCTGCTCCGCGCCCCTCCTCCTCGTCAGGGCTGCAGAATGGGGCAGAGAGGTATAAATGCGCTGATGAGATGGAGGCCAGCATGGCGGAGATCTTATCTCTGCTCCGCGACCCTCCTCCTCGTCAGGGCTGCAGAATGGGGCAGAGAGGTAAATCCATGCATCAGAGCATTAGACGTTGCTTTTACGCCCTGGTTTACCCCTCTGGCGCATTTATAACGACCCTGTATGTATTTTGATTCCGCCTTTCTTGGCACTGTTGAAACTGAATTGTAAGCTGTGAGTTGGGAGTGTGGGCATGGCATGGTGATGTTTAAAGCTAGCGGCTCAAGCATTGCAGTGAACTGAACTCTGGCGAACTTAGTAGCCCTCTATAGTTCTTTCTGTTCTGCCAGTTCTGATTTCATTTTATTTATTAGAACCTGATTTTGTTGTCTCCATTAACAGTACATCGCCTGGCACAATATTTAAAACTAGTGTAGTTTCTAGTGGCGTGCGGTTGCCATTTTGTCCAGTGTGGCAATGGCACAGTGTACCGGGCGCTGTTTCAGTGATGTGCTACTAACATGTATGTGAAAACTGTGCAGCCAGTGTACCTTTGGATAGGCACATACGTGACTTGCTGATGTGAAATGACCCTTGGTACTTTCAGTGAACTGGCATTATAAGTATTGAAATGTATCATTTCTTTCCTCACACAACTGCCTGAAAGGCATTTAACACAGTTTCTCCCACAGCTGAGCTGCAAAATGCATGCAAAAAATATTTTCAGAGCGAGAAACCCCCGAACCCTATGGGGTGAGGTTTCGATTGCTCAGGATGCATGCTCCCTGCCACCAATGTGGACTAAATAAATATTTATGCCCCAGCACTTTTGAAGAGATCACTAACTGCCACTGCACCCATACCACACACACAGTATCAATAGCCACTGGTTTCGCTGCTTCCAATACCTGTGAATACTCCACCTTGCGAGTGGCCTGTAGCCCTTCCCACAGTATGCACATGGCATGGCTGCTTTGGCCACTGGGGGTCCTTCCAAATGTGCCAGTCTGGAATAAATGCTGGTGATACCGGCTCCTTCATTTTTACCGGATTGGCACACTTCAAGTTTGCTGGTAGATCAGGCTCCTACCGGCAAACACCAGTGCCGGTGAGGCAGCAATCAATTCCCATGAAGTCTTATGGGACTCCGTGGGAAAGGGAATTTACCGGCACTCTGCTCCCTCTTATACTGGATATCGGGCCTCATTACACGGACGGCGGTAAGGGTTAACGGTCACCGTTAATGGCAACGGTGACCGTTAACCCTTACCGCCGTACTACGAGGTCCCTTAGCGGGTTGGTGCTCTAACGCCTGCTTTTTGCAGGCGTTAAAAACCAACCCGCTAAGGTACCTCGGAGCTAATTACGGCACCGCAAAATTGCGGTGCCGTAATTAGCGCCTTCCCCATTCCCATAGAGCCCTATGGGGCAGAAATGGGAATGGGGAAGGGAAATGGCGGAAGGGGGATTTACCGCCCCACCGACCTTGGAATGGGGCGGTAAATCCCCTTACCGCCAAGGCGGTGCCGGTAATTTACCGGCATGGTCCAGGGTGTTAATAGCACCCTGGATCACCGCCTTCCGTGTAATGAGGCCCATCGTGTGCCGAAGACGGTAGGGGCAGTTTGCCGGTATCCCATTGGGAATACCGGCGGGATACCGGCAAACTCGTAATGAGGGCCCCTGTGTCTGGCAATGACTTCCGGCCACGGCATAGTTACTCTTCTCCTCGGCACATTCCGGAAATATCCTGGCCTGCCCCCTGTCCCTGTAGTTCCCTCTAGCTACTGAAACATATTTCACTATCCTCATTCCCTGCAGGGCACGGGCTGTGAAGAGGCCCATGAACAGGGATTCTGTACCTGCTGCCCCCATGCTTGGTGTGCACCCATGCTGTCTGCCCAATTCCTTTGCATAAAAGACCTGCCATCTCAATTAAGCCATCAGGGGTGTCCTTGGTGAGGCCATATGTGACCTCATAAGTAATGACACCGATGACGTCATTTCTAATGCCATCTGTGGGGTCACCGGCGCTACATACCAGCAAAGGCAGGGCGATCTATGGATGCATAGCTATCCATCACTGGTGAATCTCAGGGCTTTGTGCGCTTTTGTAGCATAACCATGACTTCAATTCAAAATCATTTTTCCTCTTCTGAATGTATACACACTGTTACTGAAACATGTGCCGGCTGATTTTGAGTCTGGCACTCATTGCTGACAGCTGGGGCTGGAATGCCGCGTGACTTCCTTAGATGGCCGTCCTGCACGCGGCTCATTGTTTATTTCTCCGGGGAAAAGTCAGCCTGACAATGCACGGGGCGTGCACAGTCACAGGGCTCTGGCGTCAGTAACATGCAAGGAAGGGGGCCCCCAAAACGTCGCACGCGGGTGCTGCTGCTTCGCTGATTCCCAGTGTCCGCGAGATTCTCTGCGCGTTTTCTTTCCCTCACGGAAATTTGCCAACTGGATTTTTGTGTGACACGAGGGTGTAAGAATCTCGAGAGAACAGGAATGCTTTCCAAACATGCATGGGCGCACAGAGAAGGAACCTTAAAAGGAAATATCCTGGCGCCAAGCGACGTTTTGGCTGGCATGATTTGTTTTGATCAATATTCAAGGTGGGTTCAGGCAGTCGGCGCAGGAGGGAAGGGTTTACCAGCTTCGGTGGCTTCATCCGAGCAACATAAATCCTGTGCCACAGGGCCACACACGTGGGGGCAACATAGCACCCACCACTGCTCTCTTTTCTCAAAGAGCAAGTTTGGAACCAGCTTCAATGGGCATGGTGTACAATGGGGGTTCCCATTGGAGGGTGCTTTCGTAAATCAGGCCCAATGTTTCTTTAGATCACAGCCTGTCACCATGGTTATGATATGATATGGCATTTATAACGCGCCTATAAACAAGTGTTTCAAGGTTGGTTGCAGACTGGCTGCGCTGCTTCTCGGGATAGGCAGTACACAGGTTTGGCAGGCAAGCTTCTCGGGATAGGCAGTACACAGGTTTGGCAGGCAAGCTTCTCGGGATCGGCAGTACACAGGTTTGGCAGGCAAGCTTCTCGGGATCGGCAGTACACAGGCTTGGCAGGCAAGCTTCTCGGGATCGGCAGTACACAGGTTTGGCAGGCAAGCTTCTCGGGATCGGCAGTACACAGGTTTGGCAGGCAAGCTTCTCGGGATCGGCAGTACACAGGCTTGGCATGCAAGCTTCTCGGGATCGGCAGTACACAGGTTTGGCAGGCAAGCTTCTCGGGATCGGCAGTACACAGGCTTGGCAGGCAAGCTTCTCGGGTTAGGCAATACACAGGCTTGGCAGGCAAGCTTCTCGGGTTAGGCAATACACAGGCTTGGCAGGCAAGTCACTGGTTTGACGGCGTGTTCTTTTTATTGTGCGGTAAGTCTGATCTTACCAAACACAACACCCCTGAGCCCAGCACCTAACACACCAATAAACACCCTACTTGTCAAACTAATCCACAGATTTAACTCGATCTCCTAGCACCCCTTAAACAACTTAACCCAGCGACCCCAGAGGGAATCTTGAGGCCCCTTTTCCTCTATGTCTTAGGGGCCTTTTCCACCCTCAGGGTATCTCGCAGGCAGTGCTGGCCATTGGGTGTTTTTTTCTGGCTCCGGCCAAACATTTCTCCTCAGCTCTCAGAAAACTACTTGTGCCCATTAAGGTAACCAATCTGCTTTTGTTCCTGAGACCAAGATTCAAACTTGCATCACCGAGCAATTGTCCCTGAGACCGGGATTTGAACTTGGATCATCAGGACCAAAGTCTAGTGACCTACCCACTACGCTACATTAACTTCTGGTTAGAACGCTTGTGAATACTCCTGTCAGGATTGTACTCTGCAGAAAGAATTCAAGAACAGCTTTTAACTTCTGGTTAGAACGCTTGTGAATACTCCTGTCAGGATTGTACTCTGCAGAAAGAATTCAAGAACAGCTTTGTAAAGATGGGGCACCTTTTCTAATTTTCTTCCAACATCACAGGGAACTCCTCCTTTCTTTAATAATGTATTAATCTCCTGAAATGTAAATGTTTAATTATGTGGGGTGGGGGTGCTGAGAAAAATCTGTGAGTTCTCCGTCGCCTTAACCTACCATCCCTGCGCACGCTCCTAACTGCCCCGCACCCCACCGCCCCGCCCAGCCTGTGGCTGGCAGGGTCCCACAGTTGGTCATTTCCATTTCCGGCCCTGCTCGCAGGCCCCCGGCCTCCTTGAACTCTCTTACTCTTGCAGTGCCTTAGTGGTCTCCTGTTAAGTTTGCCCGCGCTGGGACAATGGCTGCCCAACTTTTTGACAGCAACATAACTTTTCCTAACATCTGTAGATATTTTGTTGCTTGACCAAATATGATGGAAGTCACAGGTCCACACTCCTATCCTCCCCCCGTTTCTATGGGGATGTTCGGATTGCGGGTTTCTCCACCTCAATGGAAAATATCCTACAAGTTGAATTATTATTCCTGCACACATCACCTTCCTAAACAGGCTTGCCTGCAGCTACCTCAGAACCTGCCTCTGCCCAAAGGAATTGGTGACCCAAGTGACACGTCGGTGGGAGAGGGTTTTGTATGGTGGCAGACAGCATGTGATGCCACACAGTGGGCATGTGCAGCCCACACACCTCCTCCATCCAACAACCCTGGAGGAACATAGGAGAGGCCCCACTCACCCCATTCTCCCAGGTAACATTTGGACCAAACAGCAAAATAGACCCACTGGATGGATCACAAGCCGGCTTTATTTCAAAGCAAGTTCGATTCACCACCTTATGGAACTCCTTGCCTTTAAAACTTTGACAGGAAAGTGCTCTGCTCTTGTTTCAGAAACATCTGAAAGCATTACTGTTTGGATAGAATTGATGCCCTGTGCTAGCTGCTTTGCCTGGTGTCTTGGTCTGCGGCCTGGTGCCTGCGGGCTGTTGGCACGTTCAAAATAAAAAAAATGGAATGTAATAATAAATGCTGTACCCATCAAACTAATACCTCATTGTAAGAGTGCCCCTTCACTGCCCTAAAGAACTCTTCCAAATCATTCTGGAATCCAACTCCAAAAACCTGCTTGGAAAATCCGGTCTAGAAGACACCGGGCGTTCTTCTTGCCTGCTTGACAGAATGCACGCCCATGCAGCTCGTGGAACAGAACAAGCTAAGATTTGAGGATCAATTGCAGGATTGTTTTCCACTTGCAAATGTAATTATTTATTCCTTTCCTCATTACCCTCCCTCTTTCATAATTGATTCCTTTCTTTCTGCCTTCTGCATACATCTCCTTTTTTTTTCTTCCTTTGTGTGTCGCTCTCCTTCTTTGCTCTCTACTCCCTTCTTCACTTTACGATTCCTTTATTTCTCCCATCATCATCATTTCATTCTCCCTTCTTTCCTTCCCCTTTGCTTCCCACCCTAACTTCATTCCACTCTGGCTACTTGCCTGCGTAGACTGCATCTCCTTTTGCCCCTATCAGGATTGTGTGGCTGGCACCGCTGTCCTTGCCCCTAGCTTGCCCCGCTGTCCTTGCCCCTAGCTTGCCCCGCCCACGCAGAAAGCGATGATGGAAGTTGTACCCTATGTTTACAGAAGTGACACCTGGAGGAAATGGCATCAGGTTGCTGCAGGGACAAGTCTAGGATTTGCAAGGCCCTGTGCGGCAGAAAAGACGAGAGAAGCCCCATAATTTGCATATGTCTTTCAGTTCTATCTATCCAGTTCTTATATAGCGCCAATTCACCCATGGGCCTCAAGGCGCTCACATAACAAACCACAATAACATAAGGAGAACTAAACTCAGGTCAAGTGGCATGGTCAGGCAGAAAACTACGCTACATCATTTGTCCCGGATACCGGGATTTGAACTCAGATCACCAGGACCAAAGTCTAGTGACCTACCGACTACGCTACATTAACTTCTGGTTAGAACGCTTGTGAATACTCCTGTCAGGATTGTACTCTGCAGAAAGTATTCAAGAACAGCTTTGCAAAGATGAGGCACTTTTTCTAATTTGCTTGCAACATCACAGGAAACTCCTCCTTTCTTTAATAATGTATTCATCTCCTGAAATGTAAAATTTTAATTATGTGGGGGTGCAGAGAAAAATCTGTGAGTTCTCTGTCGCCTTAACCTACCACCCCTGCGCATGCTCCTAACCGCCCCATGCCCCTACCCATCCTGTGGCTGGCGAGATCCCACAGTTGATCATTTCCATTTCCGGCCCTGCTCGCAGGCCCCCGGCCACCTTGAACTCTCTCTTACTCTTGCAGTGCCTTAGTGGTCTCCTGTTAAGTTTGCCCGTGCTGGAGCAATGGCTGCCCAACTTTTTGACAGCAACATAACTTATCCTAACATCTGTAGATATTTTGTTGCTTGACCAAATATGGCGTGAGTCACAGTGTCCACCCTCTCTACCTCCCCCCGTTCCTATGGGGCTGTTGGGATTGTGGTGTCCTCCAACTCAATGGAAAATATCCTACAACAAATTATTATTCCCGCACGCATCACCTTCCTAAACAGGATTTCCTGCAGCTACCCAATATGTATTGGTGTCACCCGAATGGGCAATACCGAATGACACCACAAGGAGTGGCATCAATTGGATCCATGTGATTTCCACGTAGGCCATTTTTGAAGAAGCCCGTTTCCTGGGCCCGGCTTTGGGGATGCGAAGCATCAATTTTCATGGGCCCACTCTTTTTGTGTGCGGGACACCCGCAAGCCCCGATAGGCCCTTCACTCCCCAATCCCACCCGATTCGTCTCCTGTCTTTCATCCTTTGGACTCCTGCAAGGGCCTGCTCCTTAGCCTCTTGTGACTCCGTCCTCTAGGCCCCTGGTCCCCCCACATGGAAACCAAAGCTTCCCCAGGTCCCACCTTGTCAGCCCGCCGTGGCTTCTGGTTTTCCGGAATGATGCGCCAGTCGCACGTGCTAAGCCCGACAGGCCGCTGCTTGGTAAAGGCAGCCTGTGAAGGAATTTATTTTTACTGAAAGTGGGTGGAACACATCCATTGTTTATACTCTAAGGCATTATAGGATGTTACACTAAAACATTTTTATAACAAGAGACAAATAACTGTGATGTGCATATGATTGGTCTCTGATACTATTTGAATGGTGCAACACTTGAAGGCCACACTCTTAAAGTAAGTGGAGAATAGCTGGAATTTGAGTCTAGTCTGCAATTAAGGTCCTTGATTGACCACATACTTTCTCAGCTCTGGATGGAAAACCAACCAGACAAATTCATGCATTTGTCTAGAAATAGAGCTAAGTGTCGAATGACATGCGTCCCCGGAATATAGGATGCTGGCTGCTTTGCATAAAATCAAAGTGCATTTTGGGAACATAAGAATGACCACCAATTTATCAGACATGTCTGTTGTAGTAATTCAAACGGTCATTCCTTCTGAGCATACAATGCACGTTTTATGGTGCTCAGGTCCTCTGTCAGAATAGTCAACCTGACAGTAAAATGTGTGCAAAGCATGAGACGTATATACAGCTTTGTATGGTGAAATGGTTTGAGCTTGGGCTGGTGTGCAAAGGCTGACTTTCAGATGCAATCTGTGAAGTAGTGGTTCAGCTGCACACATGGAAACAATGTGTCTATACCTGCAACTCAGTGGGATATAAACCCTAATTCAAGACAGTTTTTTGCTGGAGCACATCTCTGTCAGCCCATTTCCTTCCCTGAAGCTTGGACTTCTACTGCCTAGACTGTTGGAAGGAGGCTACTTTCCTATGTGTGAGTACCACTTGCATTGCTGATACCCTTGCTGTACCGGTCGGTTCAAAGTTCGGGGTGCTTGTGCTGCTGTTGCATGGATTGTAACTGTTCTGTGTGGGTTAAGCTTGCACTGCTGCCCCAACCCCTGTACATATTGTGTGTTTGTGTCAGAGAAGCATCTGCTGCTGTCATTGCTGCAACTGGTTCTGAGGTAAGATAACGGTGCTGTATCTTACCCTACAGCTCCCTGCGCGGTACCGGCTCTATTTGTGTGCATGCAGCGCTGCACTACAGCTCCCTGTGCTGCACTTGCTATATCTGTCTGTCTGCAGCGCTGCACTACAGCTCCCTGCGATGCACTTGCTCTATCTGTATGCCTGCAGCGCTGCACTACAGCTCCCTGTGCTGCACTTGTTCTATCTATATGCCTGCAGCGCTGCACTACAGCTCCCTGCGCTGCACTTGCTCTATCTGTATGCCTGCAGCGCTGCATAACATGCATACCAGTAAATATGTGATGGGGAGGGAAAATTGCACTGCTGCTGCCGCCACTGTTGGAGCAGTGGAGTTCCTGGTACTAGAATAGCAAGGGTGCAGCAGATTAGGATTGAGGCAAACTGGTATGCCGTACTCTGGCTCTCAGTACTGCAATCGCAGGGGATGCTGCAGGCCAAGTTTCAGGTGCATCGATGGAGCTACCTGTGATTGAGAAAACAGGAATTGCTGTTTTTCAGAATTAAAGTGCGGTGGCACTTTTATGTGGGTCTGAATGCTGGAATAATCTATTCCTGGATGTCACACATAAGGTAGAGTACCTGATTATTTCACTGCAGCTCCTGGTGCCCTGAAGCATCCCAAAGCTATTTGTGTACATTACCCTATTCCAGCAAGAGGTGACAGGATCCGGGAGCCAGAGTGGGTGCTGTGCCCTAATTGGTGTTATATAGGAAGTATATACCACTAAAGGGAGGGGTGGAAGATTTTGAATGAATCTGAACCACTGGCATTGCTCTGGGCAACCTTCCACACCACCGTTTTTTAGCCCGTCTGCGCCATTGTAAGAAGGGTCCAGCCATATGCAAATCAGCCAATGGTAGCAGCCCAGCCCTAACTGCTAGGCCAGGTCCCCTCTGCACGGAAACACAAGCAACCCCAGACATGTTTCGGCCTTGTTGGGCCTCCTCAGTGAGGTGCAGCTTGGTTCCCTATGGCGCAGTGAACAAGGGACCCACGTCTGGGCAAACCCTCTCTCACATAGTGAGACAAACTATAACCACTAAAGTGATGGGTGGAAGGTTTTGAATGAATCTGAACCACTTGTCTGTAGGGTTGGCCAGAGCAATGGCAGTGGTTAAGATTCATTCTAAACCTTCAAGCCCATCACCTCTTTGTTTTTCCTTTGTCACCCCGAGTGGTATGTCCAGACGTGGGTCCCGTGCCTGCTGGGCCTAGAGACCCAAGCTACTCCTCACTGATGAGGCCCAACAAGATCGAAAAATGTTTGGGGATGCTTGTGGTCTCATGCAGAAGGATGTGACCTAACAGTTCGGGCTGGACTGCCCCATTTGGGGTGGGACCAAGCCTGATTTGCATATGGGCTTTCCTCTTCTATAATGGCTTGGCAGGCAAAGAACAATGGTCTGGCGGTTTGCCCAGAGCATTGCCAGTGGTTAAGATTCATTCTAAACCTTCCTGTCATCACATCTTTGTTTTTGCTTTGTCGCCCCGAGTGGGACAGGTATGCCCAGGTGTGGGTCCCATGGCTGCTGGGCCTAGAGACCCACGGTATTCCTCACTGATGAGGCCTAACAAGGACAAAACATGTTTGGGTTGCTTTTGGTCTCATGCAGAAGGGATGTGTCCTAGCAGTTCGGGCTGGACTGCCCCTTTGGGGTGGGACCAAGCCTGATTTGCATATGGTCTTTCCCCTTCTGTAATGGCTTGGCAGGCGAAGAACGATGGTCTGGTGGGTTGCACAGAGCAATGCCAGTGGTTAAGATTCATTCTAAACCTTCCAGCCATCACCTCTTTGTTTTTGCTTTGTCACCCCGAGTGGGACGGCTATGCCCAGATGTGGGTCCCGTGCCAGCTGGGCCTAGAGACCCAAGCTACTCCTCACTGATGAGACCCAACAAGGCCGAAACTTGTTTGGGGATGCTTGTGTTCTCGTTCCAAAGAGATGTTACCTAGCAGTTCGGGCTGGACTGTCCCTTTTGGGGTGGGACCAAGCCTGATTTGCATATGGTCTTTCCCCTTCTGTAATGGCTTGGCAGGTGAAGAAGGATGGTGCGGAGGGTTGTCCAGAGCACTGCCAGAGGTTAAGATTCATTATAAACCTTCTAGCCATCACCTTTTTGTTTTTGCATAAAATAGGAAGTGCCAATGATGCTCCCAGATTCGTATTGTCCAATAGGGTTTCCAGGAGTTTTTGAGACAGGCAGATTCCTCTGAAAACTGGGTTGGGTTGCGTCAGTCACATGGCAGGCTTTGTGTGACATGCAAGTGACCCTACTGGAGCTCTGCTGGCCTTTTACAGGCAATAACTTACCATGAGCTCTCCAAACAAATGTATAGAGCAGTTTGCCTTTTCATTTTCCCCCAATAAAAGTAAAAGGGAATGCGTTAGGCAGAGTTTGTATGCAGTACCCTTTGGGACCACTACACACAACTATGACTATAGGTGTAAGCAAACCAACCTTTGGTATAAGTATGTACTACACTGTTTTGGTAGAGGAGCTGAGCAGCCAGGCTTATCTCAAGAGGGGTATGTGAGCAGTAATGATGTTACACAGAGGTCCACAGGTGTTCAAATAAACTCTTACACTCAAGGTTTCTTTGATGAATACTTATTAATTTATTTATCTGTCAGTTATAAAACATTCATAAGAAGTAGGCAATTATATAACACACAAATATACTTCAATACTATTTCAGAATACTTTTCAAGAAGAGTAAAAGGCAAAGATTATTAGAACATGAAATGTTACAATTATTTTTAGACAGTGCAAATACTTGCAGTTCACCAGAAGAGTCAATTCAATTCAATTGGCTAGACCAAAGTCAATGGGCTAAAGTCTTGGATAGGATAAAGTGGTTCTGGTATGTTAACAGTAAAGTCTCTGCACAAGTTCTCAGAAGTAGTTTGTAAAAAGAAGAATCATATGTTGGGTCACAAGCTGATTAGGCCTGGGAGTTGCAAAGGTTTCAAGCACTTTCACCGCAAGAGGTAAGTACTCTCAGTCTCGTTTCACAGTACCTTTCAATGAAGAAAAAGATGCAGCTGGTGACTTCTGTTCCTGGCATTTCTTGCAGATCTCGCTGTTCCTGGGCCTCAGTCATGGGGACAAGAGGGAGGACGTCGGGGGATGCCTGCACTGCAATGGGACTGTTCAAAAAGCTTGCAACTGGAAAACTTCAATTCCGGCGGCTGTAAGTAACGCACACAAGCTGGTGTCCCTCTCCCTGGTTATACAGTTTCCTCCAGCACTCTGAGGAAAATGCAACAAGCTCCGAGATAGGTGTCCAGGTGGCTTACTGTTGAGTTGATTGGTCCCACCAACTCAAAGGGAGAAGTCGTCCTTGCAGTGCTTCTCTGTCGAGGGGAACTTGGTGATTCGGACCTGCAGCATGGCTTCACCGGGCAAACCAACGGTCCAGGAGTTGCAGCGGCCGTCCTCTTCAAGCTCGGCTTCGGTTCTTTTGTTCCAGTGGTTGACTCTGCCTTCCAAGCCAAGAGACTCGCCTTTTTTTCAGTTCTCTCCCATTCATTCCAGCAAAGCTGTCACTCACCCAGCAGGGTGACTGTCCTTGCTGGACAGTCAGCCAGCCAATCACCACAGAGTGCATTTGGGTATCCTAGGAGACTAAGCACAGGACGTTTCAGGCACCTCCCTTACTTCCTGCCCACCCAGACACTCGGGCGCCAAAGGCGGTCTTCACTCCTGAAGCCCGCCAAAGGCGAATGAACAAAGAGACCAAACCTGGTTTGGCACGCAGAGACAAACTCTAGAAGGACCTTTCCACAAAGAAATGGCAAATAAGACCGGGACCTGTTTTTACAGAGGGGGCTCAGACGCCATCTTGAAAAACATGGCTCCCGTGATTTAACATTACCCGAGCTAAACAATCATGGTAGTTCATTGTAAAACCACTGCCACCAGCCATTCCTTGAGGAAAGGGTAGCATTTGACTGCTGCATGAGTATCTAGACACAGGGGATACTAAGTAACCCAACCAGCTCTCTATTGTAAGATAGGGTGTGCTGGGTCTAGGATTTTAAAAGACTTGTAAAGTCAATTTCACTTTACTTACTCTGGGAAACCATAGTTTATCCCAGAGAAGGTAGTTAAACCTTGGGAAAGCCTGAAAGGCTTCCCTGTGCCACTGCACTGAGGGTGCTGTGTGACACAAATGAAAAGATGATGCCTATGGAGTTGTTTAGACTCCCTAACCAAAAAGAAACAAACGCAGAAAAACACATTGATTTGAAAGTACAAAGTCCCAAAGTTCAGCAAAAGAGCGTGGGGTCTCTAAGGTAGAGAGGAATTAGCACATTTTTTAGAATTCTCCCTAACACTCGTCCCCCCCATACTAAGGAACAGGAGGATCTAATCCCCACCAGGATAGATCTCCTGTTGCAAGTCGGCTAAATGGCCTGCTGAGCACACCAGCACCCTTTTGTAACCCTTGCTATGGCACTTTTTATCAGGGGTTTTCATTTGTAAGATATATGACCTACAAACCCTGTTTGACACATCTCTCTTATTTAAGGTATAGGGGATCTGATCTAACAGTCCCTCGGAAGTTGTGACAACCCCTGAACCTACAATAGGTGTTTTCAAGGGGTCCTTAGAAAGGAATACCATAGACTTAGAGGGGCCTCCATGGTTCCTCACCACCTCTCTCACAAGAGCAGGTTGGGTCTCAGGTGTCTTGGTTTGAGGGGCTGTGGTCAAGCAAGATACATGCTTCCACTTCCTCTGAGATCTCAGTTTATCTCGCTTAAAAGTTTCCCTCCTAACACTAGGATTTACACTGGAGTCTTCAGTGGAAGATCCAACAGTCTTAAGGTGTTTAGCCTTAGACCTATTTTCCTGGTTTTCCACCAGCTTTCAGAACTACCAGTTCTCACAGGCCTAGAGAGGGTTCCAATTTGTCTATCCACCTCTTCCTCAGAAGCAGGGTGGGTCAGAGACTTTACAACTGGACGGGCAATGATGGAGCTTGGTTGGGGCTCCCATTTCCCAGATATTCTAGCCTCACATTTGCCTTGTTTAGAAGTTAACTTACTAACACAAGGGCTTACAGTGGGGGTCTCTGTAGAGGTTCCCACTGGCTCAGAGTGGTCTCTTAAGGTTTCCTCTCTAGCCAATTTGGTTGGTTCTGTTTCCTCTCACTGGGAGGCCTGGGGGTACTGGACACTACTCCTAGAGTTTTTAAGTCATTCCCCAACAGGACTCCCCCAGGCACCTCATTCTGAATACTGACAGAAATCCTCACTGTCATATTGTTACACTGAATGAGAGCTGGTAGAATTGGAACCAATTGGCCAGGACCTCCAGCGGATCTAGTGGGACCTTTGGGTGCCTTAGCAACATCATCAAGCTTGAACAAGCTTTTATCCACAAGTGTTCTGCTGGCCCCAGTGTCTCTCATGGCAGGGGTGTCCTGGCCATTTACAAGAACACTGCCCATATAATATCATTTGGGGTTCTCTGGAATGGAGTTATACGCATCCATATTCTGTTTCTTACCCAGACCCAGGGGCTCTAAGGATATATTGGCCGGAACACCCAAGGGTTCTTCAGCCAATAGGTGAAAGTGGGCACTAGCCATTTGTACTTCTTCATCAGGGATGAAGGCTAAGGAGGCAGTGCTGACCCCTGCAGGTTTACCCTGGTATCTGGTATCTCCTTTCACATGGTCAGTTGACCCACAGACATAGTATTTACTAAATGCTCTCTGGAATGTGGGTTTCTGCTGACCTCCCTCTGGTTGGGCACCAGAGGATTCACTAGACTTACCAGGTTTCCCATGGGGTCTACCCTTAGGTGGTTTGTGGGCCTCTTCTGGTTGGTTGGAATTAGAAATATATGTATTCTCACCTTTGTGCTGCTTCCCCTCATCCTTTTGGTGAGTGGCCCCCGAATCCTTATGAGTGGCCCTGTTGGCTACCCATGAGTCAGCTGCTCTTGCTAAACTCTTGGGATCAATCTCATTTGAGTCAGCTAAGTGCTGTCTCAGCTCAGGAGAGCAGGCATCAAAAATAGATTTCAATAACAACAGATTTCTCATCCCTTCAAAAGAGTTCACTCTGTAACCCTTAACCCAAACATCTAAGTTTTTCAAACATTCACACACCCAGGTAGCCCAAGGGGTACCATCAGTCTTGTTGAGGGTCCAAAACCTCTTAAGGTGCGGGGAAGGAGTTTTCCCAATTCTAGCTATCAGAGCTAGCTTCACATTTTCATACTCCAATCTTTCAAGTTCCGCCACCTTCATTACAGCATCAGTTGCAACCTGGGGGAGCCTAGACAAAAGCCAAGGAATCAGCTGATTCCCTGTGAAACCCTGAACCTCAAAGCTATACTCAATAGCACCCAGCCAATCCAAAATATCAAGTTTGACCTCATACATACTCACAGCTTCCTTAGGCATGCGAGGTCTCTTAGGACTGGAAGACCTAGAAGACTCTATGATAGAAACATTTTCAAGAGACCATTTCTTCATTTTTTAGCAGGTTGCATTTCCATTTCCCTTAGTTTAATTTCTTGATGTTTGTTTTCATTTTGCATTTGGAGCCTTTTGAACTCTAACTCAAGTCTCATATTTTCAAGAGAGACAAATTATGGACTCAGTACTGGACCTGGTAGGGTCCCTGTGGCTAAAGGTTGAGGCCCAAGAGCTTGTTGAGGTAAAGAGGGCCTCATATCCTGAGACTCCTCCAACTCTTCTGACTCCTAATAGAGAGGAATTAGCACGTTTTTGAGAATTCTCCCTAACAGAATGGTAGGGGGCAGCACATATATTTATTGGCAAGAATCTTCCGAAGGATATGGCAGATACATCCCTGGAAGAATTCTAAAGGGAGAGTACATGTATATCTGTATACCTCCGAAGTCACAAAATAGTGACACAGGACATTTTATGCAGGTGCATTATTTAAGGCTCGCATGAATATTGTCTGCATAGATCTTTTAAAGGCCACTGTTTGTGCTTTTCTACTGGGAATATATAGAGCTTGCACGTGTACTTATATACACAGAACCTTATAGATAATACAGGTGCAGGGAATTTCGAGAGACACTACAGAGCATTGGTGAAGGTAATGTTAAACAGAAGAATATTGGCTCCTTGTTAAACTCACTTATGCATGGACTTCCCAGCCCCACCCTATCCAGGCGTTCCTTGGAGCGGGGAACGGGCCTTGCAGTCTTTGTCTGCAATTCTCATGTCTGCACATTCATAGTATGTCCTTTCTCTGCCACGCAAGATTCACCTCCTTCATTCAAGCATTCATCAATTCCAGGAACCCTCGTCCTCAATCTCTCTTGGCATCTTCCACTTGCTACCCTTAGGCTCGGACCCGCTACCATTGCCAGATGACACATTAATCTACGCAGAACACCCAGTGCTGGTCACTGGGCCGGCTCTCAGCGGATCTGAGATCTGGCACCAGATATGGAGCCGGATCTCGGGATCCGGCCAGAGTCAGTCGCCCAAGCCCATGAACGGCGCTGGAATACTTAAAAAAAAATAAAAATAAAAAAAACGCCTGCGGCGGTACATGTGCAACTGATTCCTTTCAGTTGTACGTGTAGTGAGCATTGTGCATTACACACCAGTGCCAAAACCAGCAGTAAAAGGCAATGCTGCTGTCGCGGGCGCTTTTTTTCTTCTTTTTTTAAAGTATTCCAGCATTGCTGGATGTCCACTACGAGCCCCGCCCCTGTAGTCCACGCCCCCTCGGGCACTGCCCCCCAAACTCCTCCCCCACCCGGGTCCTTGTGTTGTGGGATCCCCCACCACATTTTATCCATTTCCACCACTGAGAACACCTATGTGTAAGGGCGGGGCCCACTTCCAGTGATTCCCCATCCTGTGGTCTAACTCCCCATGACATCACTGTGGCTGAAGGTTGGCCTGCCCTTCGCCACCCACAGGGAGATTAAGAAGTTGCTGCCCATGCCCTCAAGTGGGCAGGCTCGTGCAACAGGGAGTAGTGACGTGTTAAAAGAGAACTCCCTCGCCACACACTAAGCGGAGGTGGACCGAGAGAGCCTCAAGGCTTTTATTGTGTTGGTCATTACAACATCCTGGGAGCTACCATGCTCCCAGGAGGGGTTACCATGCAACACTGTGTATGTGTGCTCATGCCAGTGAGCCTTCGCTGCTCTTGCACTTACTGCCTCCCTGCAGGAGTGCCGCTTCACAGGACTGCAGCACCCAGCTGCATTGAATGCGCTGAACATCCCGACCCCACATCGCCCCATACCTCCCTCATAAAGCCCACAAAGTCTATACTTATCAAAGGCACTCCCCAGCTCATCGCCAGTACTCCGGACCCAGCATGCCACCATTTCCTCCTCCCAGCGCCCTTTCCTCTTTTCATTCCTGCTCTTTCTCTTTTGCCCTCCCTCTTTTAGCCACCTCCTCGCCGGTGCCCCAAAACGCCTACTTCTGCATGTTCAGATCACCTACATAGAATACAATAAATAAAGAAATAAATACACATCGCTAGCCTCTTTTAGGAAGGACCTTGTTTCTCCGCGAGAGGCTGTGAGAATATATGGGCGCTGTGACAGCACATCCATGAAGGACCCTCTCTTCCTTACTAGCGACGTGTATATGAGTTACACATGACCTCTGACAAACGCAATAAAACGAGTTCCTCATACGGGATCATGTCTTTGTTTTCGGTTAATTTGGAGGCATAGAGCGGATGTTGGTTTTAATCCTATCCTTGTAACGTCAACAGAATAATCGCTGGTGCAAAAAAAAAAAATACTGTTTTAAAGCCATTTCACAGGGCGATCTATGTACTACTAATCCAGCATCTTAAGTGTGTGTGAGGGGGTTTGGTGGGTACCAGCAAAAAAGACTTAGTCAACTATACTAGTATTTGTCTCCTCTGCAGAAATATTCCCAGTGCGTCCTTTCTTGCCTCTCGCCTCAGCCAAACGGCGTTCCCTGGAACCTCTCTTCCCTGTCGCACACTAACCCCTGTTTCCTTGCATGCTGGGCTCAGAGCAGGGTCGAACTGGGGCATAAAATGGCTCCAGCAATGACAAAGTCGCCCACAGTCAGAAATGGTAATTCGTTCTGTCTGCGACAAACTTTTTTATGTAACACCCAACACGAGTTGTTTGGTAAAATGTGTTGCTAACCGCGTATTCGAATTAATATATTTACAGAAACATTGGTCGAAACCGCTAGCTGGACAGTGAAATAACTCATCAAACGGGTCCACTTTGGCAAAACAACGGCCTACTTTGACACAAAAAACGGGTCCACACTAGCATGTTAGGCCTATAGTTCAGGCATTTCCCTATAGGTCAGCCTGAGCCTGAGAGCAGGAAATGCTCTGGAATCTCAAGTCAAATGCCAGCAATAATATTGGCCTCAAACCTTGGCAGATCATATTTACTTGGTCAGGCCGTAAAACCATAGCCTTACGGGACAGTTACTCCCCACAGGACATCTATTTCCCAAAACACAGTGGCCCTCATTACGACCCTGGCGGAGTGGGTTTACGCCAGCGGTATTCGTGGCGGACCCGTCCGCCCTACTACGAGTTCCCGTAGCGCCATGGAGCCTTTCTCCGCCTGGTTTTTCCGGGCGGAGAAATCCATGGCGCTACGGGACCTTGTTGTTAATTACGCCACCGTACTTTACGGTGGCGTAATTAACGCCTTCCCCACTCCCATTATACCCTATGGGGCAAAAATGGGAATGGGGAAGGGTAAAATGGGGATTGGGGATTTACCGCCCCGCCAAGGTCGGAATGGGGCGGAAAATCCGCCAACCCCCATGGCGGTATCGGCAGCTTTCCGCCGTGCTCCAAGGTGCATTTTGCACCGCGATTTCCGCCAGGGTCGTAATGAGGGCCAGTATATTTTGCCCTGAAGAAGTGCACGTTTCTTGTTCTTCAAACATTTTAATCCTGATCTGTAACCAGTCATGAAAATATTGACAACCCAAATGACTAAAATCGCTTTACGTTAAGTTTAGATTCTGAACACTTCCTCTTCGTGAGCTCATGAACCGGTGAGATCCAGGGGTCCCGGACAGGAGTGCTCACTGTAAGATTCTGGGGGAAAATGTTATTCATTTCACACTACTGTGTCCTCTATAGGTGAGGCTCAGGAAACTTTACCTAAGATCGCCATTCCGTAATTATGTCACAAAGAACATAGCCCAAGCAATGGCCCTCTGTTGCAGTAGGCTTCACGAAACCATGGTTAGTACAGTACAATTCAGCGCCCAGATGCCTCAGGGTTAGGCGTGCGTTACAAATGCCAAAACAAATTAATAAATACATACAGGGGCAAAGTATCTTCACAGAGCATGGCTGAAGAGACTGATATTCCTCAACTTAGTGGTCGGGACCTTTCCTTTCCGTACTAGAATGACACAGGGCCCAGTATTTTGGTTCGCGGGTGGAAGCCTCACGATTCCGTGAGTACCAGTAGTCAGCAATATGGTTGTTACAACATTGAGCTATCTCATCTGCACTCGGAATCAGATGCTTTAAACGGGTAACAAATGCACGGAACCTTTATTCAGGTTCCTCTATCGTGTACACTTTAGTCATTTATAAAGCGCACTAACAGCCCAAGGGCATCGAGGCTCTGTTGCAAGAAGGTGTCTTGGCTACAGAAGGGTACTTTGCTTTTGGGTACAGTGAGCGTGTGGCCGTGCTTACAGCGCGAGCTGCGTAGAATACATAGGTGGTTACTGTTCGGATTATCATGCAGTCACATGAATCGTTATATTGTAATATTCTATTTGTTCTTAGAATGTTCTTTAGCTGAATTGTGTATTTGTATATGTGTGTTTTATGGATTTTTTCCGAAATAAACATCAGAGAAAGAGAGACATTGTGTGACTAAGACCGTCTACTAAATATGATAAAAAAATTGTGTGGAAAAACTCAAAAACACCACTTGAATTGCATGGCGGGAATCATGATGGCTGTCAACAATATATGGAATGGTTTTCTTTAAGGACTAAAGTTAGGAACAGCATTTCTAAGAGAACATGTCAAATAATCAGTGCATGTTCAGGCATATGTCCTAATCCAGGCAAAGCGTTTTGCGACTCCCAGCCCAAAAAATAATATTTCTACACACAGAAATAAAAAATAAAAAGAGTAATGCTTCTCTTTACAGTAATAAGCACAATCATCCCTAAAACGAGACGTAGTGCTTTAAAACGTACAGTTGTACACATGACTGCTATCATTAGACATTATCAATGACCACTCAGGAAAATGCCCATATGGTTTCTCTCCACCACACTACGATAACAAGCGACGTGTTGCCTTGTTTATCCTGGTCACCATGGATACAAGGTGCACTCTGTTCCGTGCATGCAAGCCTCGAGCTTAGTTATGCACTGGGCATCCGCAGGCCCTCATTACCACATTTCTGGATGTGTTCTGTGCAAATCCCAATTAAGAACACCTGTACTGTTGGGTGTCCTGACCCACGTTTGAGCTATCATGCTGCAACATTTGGTGCTGTGGGCTTAGAAAATCCAAGATGGCCAAAAAGCCCACATGTGCGCCAGAATCCAGGAGAACCACGCAGTTTGTGCGTACACCAAAATGGCTGCCTAACTTGCCACCCACCAGCGCGAGCATGATGGGCCAGGGTACCATGAGTGGAATGGGTGCCAAAGGTAAAACAGCAGCGCCTGTTAGCTCAAAAAAGCTTTAAAATTACCTTTGGTTTCTCTGAATGCCAGCTCAAAATGCCTATTTTCAAACATTGCAACACATCCAAAAATCTCACTGAACACCAGCGGACATCTGGCAGAATGAAGTATGTGTGCATACTAAATCTGGGAAGTTGAAGAGCCCCAAAACAATGTTCATAACAAGACTGGCTGAGCTCTGCAGGTCTGAAGCAGCCTAACTGAAACTGGATTTAAAACTACCAAAAATCGAAAATGTTTAAATTAACTGAGTGACCTACTTTTGAGTGTCACATAGTTTGTAACTGTTAAAATGTCATAGTTTTGAACTTAGAATCAGCATTTTAGCTGCATATGTAAAAATTGTATTGACTTAAACTGGGGAACAAAAAGTGACATTTTAGCTGAAAACTGGCTTAAAGAGATTCCAATTCTGCCTGACAGGTTCCAAGGCCTGGCTGCATTCTGTTGCCCCTGACAAAAGGAGGTCACACACTCTCTGATTGAATTACCAGGGGACTGCAAGAAACTAAACAAAGGGCCCAGGCAGATGGTTTATTAGGGGGGTCGTAAATGGCTTCCTTTTGAACAAAGCCCTTCCTTGACTCAGGCAAATGTTATATTGGGGGCGTCGTAAAAGTGGCTTCCTCTTGGCAGAAACGGGGAGGGGCAGCCCCCTCTGAGGGCAGGCTGAGCTTAAAGAAAGTGGATAGACTGGTTTCTCCACCATGTGACCTGGGAAGACACACCCCTGTTGGCCAGAATATGATTTTAAGAAAGATGTATAACTCATGGTGCGGACTTGTCAAAATTATCTAAATGATACCATAATTCTTGTGATTTTTCTGCCCACATTTTAAGAGGTTTTAGGACCCGGGGGTATGATCTGGGGGTTTTAGAGCGGAAAAGAGGCTGTTACTCTAAATGTATGCATGTTAAAAATCTGACACTTCCTTATCTAAATGCCCACATGCCTTGCACACAATTGTATAAATTTGGAGAAAAATCCGATATGGGGAAAGCTACTAAAAAGCGCAAAAAGTCACCTTTTTATTTACCCTAGCTCCTAGAAACGCCAGGGTCGGAACAGTGCCTTCCATCAGTAATGCATGATGTGTGTATGCAATGACAAACAACTGTGTATCTGTGGAATATGTATTTGGGTCAAATATAGATTTATGTGCAATTTGACAGGGGAGTGTCCTTTCTGCAGGCCATAAAACAGCATCACCATGACTCACATTTCCTTTCCCCTATCAAGGAAGAGAGAAAAGCTTGACCAATGATCAGCTGAGAGAGGGGCTGGCTTAGTGATGCTGTGCACACACCCACTTTCAAAAGACATAAAAAGAGCCACTGTAAGCTAGAGAGGACATTCAAATCCAGTTGCTGCGGAGCGTTTTGCCGGACCACACAACATCCAGAAGATACCAGTTCCAGACTGACTCCAGCTGCATACTCCAGAACCTAGAACGTATACTTTAGAACCTAAATCAGAGGCCTAAAACCACAAGCTGAGTTCTCTGCAGCAGGCCTCAAATCACTGCAAGCTACTCACAGCCGGGTGAGCTGCTTGAATCCCTTGCCAAGAACTTTTGCCAGGACCAGTGCAGAGATCCAGGAGCCGTGCAGAGACCGCTGTATCCGGACAGACCAGTGCCAGACCCGACCAGACCAGACCATGCAGAACCGCAGACCCAGAGACCAGATCGCTGTGAAGTGCCGCTAGCCTGATTGATCAGATCCGTGACGAGACCCAGTCCTTCCAAAATATATTGTGAGTACTTAGGTCAGATTGTGACAGAAATAAGCTCTTAGTTTAAAATAATCTAATCCAAACTATTTTAATCTAACCAGAACTGCCTCCTAGAAGTTGTCACTTGTCATTTTGTAAAGCAGCACCACTGTCACTTGTCAATTCTGCAGCTGCATAGCTGTCACCTGTCATTTTGGGTTTACTTTAAATCCGAAAAACGACCTTTACAAAATCGTTCATATCTCTGGAACCGTTTGGGCTACGAACTTGGTTAACTTTCCTTATACTTTTTCCGCAATCACGATTCACGCACTCGCAAATTTTACAGCGATTTGCGATTTGGTTAAAAATCCAGCCACGTGTAACCATCAGCAGTCATTTCTTTCCTTGCTAAAAATTTGTTTGCCTCTTAATCACCATCTCTGAATCATTGCTAAAGTAGTGAGCCTGAACTCATCCCAAGTATCTCTCACTCACCCTGAACCTCCTAAAGGGAATTAAAAGCATTTTCAGCATATTTCTCACTTCATTGCCACCACATTCAAAGCACTTGGGCCTGTGTTTTAAAAACTCATACCGGTTTTCTCTAAGCTTGCTGGGGGGAACTGAATTTCGTATTGTATTTGATTGCATTCCTGAGAACTGTGTGCTCCTCTTTCCATCTACTTCCATGTCTTACATTGCATAGGGGAGGGGGGTGAATTGCCAGAGAAAAAGTGATTATATTATCTTTTGCTAAAATCATCTCAAGTATTTCTGTACTGACTTTTATTCCTCATTGCTTTTCCCTTGAAATCATAAAAGTATTTTTGCTACTTGATCCATCCTATACTAACTCCTCATTGATTATAAAGAAGTGTGCTAGTGTCAGATTACCCATTGTTGATTAACATTATATTTATAAGGGCGATATCGATTATTAATTTATTATAAAAGCGTGGTATCTATATTTTGTCTTATTTCTCAAATAAACCTTTTAAACTTGCAAAACAGAACTACTTCTTGGCTCAGTGGGGTCAGGAGGATTCTAAGAGAGGGGTGTTATATAGGGGTAGTCATCCAGAACTCATGAACTGGACATAAAGATATATCAATAAGGGTTTCCATTCAGTATCCAGACTAGGCATTGACTTAGCTGTAGCGTTGAATTGAATCTTCTTACAGTACCCAGCAAAGCCCTGCGATCGCAAACACGTTTGCCGTTTTAGGCGCGCGGCCCGTTGGCATACTCCGCACATTACTGAGGTGGGGTGTTTTTCTATGAGCTCTTTTGAGCAAAGACATGCATTTGAGAAGGATAGCTCCCCCCCTGCCCCACTATACATCTCTTCAGTAAATGGCGGCCTTGTTTTTGTGACAAACTTGAATCTATTACTTGAGTGCAGGTTCCATTTGTCATGATTCTACCGATGTTGCTTTGCCACTTTGTACCTTTCGAAAGTGGAGCTTATCTGTCGTGACACATGTATAAGTATTTTATGGTTGGAACAGTAGCTTTTTCAAATACTTTTTTTTGTTTGGGTTACACTTGTTTTGTCAACTGTGCCTTTTGCTCCGATCCTCTGTATAGTGCATCCATCCCGCTTACTGGAATGCAATGATCCATGTAGTCTATTTCACAGCCACTTCCCTTTGTTTCCTAATAGAAGGTGACATATAAACATGCCAGTGTATTCATTCATCCAGTCATTCACACAGTTCTACTACTTGGAACATGCTGAGCTCATCTCATCTGGTGAATGATATCCTAACACATTGCCTACAGTCAATACACGGTCTTGTGAACACATGGCTCAGATTGAATAATTAAGAAATATTTATTTATTTAGTTTAATATACTTACAGCTAAATCCTTTGTATATACAACATATATACGACATAAAACATAATGAAATAGCACAATATTAAAATGCATTAAAATATTAAAATAGATTGATAAAACATATACATAGAGTTATATACATAAAACACATGACAATATACCAGGAGAATGTATAGTTAAAACATAGTACATCCTCTCAATTTCATAAGATCGAAAATATCTCTTTGCATTTCCAATAAAATGTAACCATAACATAAATAATATTAGCATTATTCCCCTCATGAGCTGGAGCCACAACGGAGCCAGCTGAGTGCAGTCAATTTCATTGTAATAAGCCTTTAAGCACAAGGGTTTCACTGACCAGGGATGGCCCGTGGTCCAAGATACGGGCCTAAGCAAAGCATGGGCCTAAAAGAGGTTCTCTGCACTGTTACCAAGTAAGTACCTCAGCCAGCCAGGGGTATTTGAGCTATTACTACATAGAGACAGGCGGGCTATGGAGCAGCTGTCCTGGTCGACAGGCCAGTGCACTGGCAAAGAACGTGGAATCTGGGGCTATGGAAATAGAAAAGGGGCTAGTAAGGCGGCTGTGCAGGAGAGAAGGAGAGCCATGGCAGCAAGAGTCTGTATACACTTCAGGATGATGAGGGGGTAGGATGGGGTGCGGGGGAAGTGGTGGTAGGGGCTGCTTTCACCGTGCATGCAGGGGACATAGAAGTTAGTGGTGGGTGGGGAGAAGCACCTGAACAGTAAGAGGAGGCGCAAGAGTTGACACAAGCAGACAGTGGGGCTGTCGAGAGCAAATGGCGCACAAGGAGTAGCACTGTCCTAGAAGGCTGGGGAACTTGGAGCAATAGAGTGAGGTAAAGCCTTTGGATCAGCCAATGGGCGGCGTCCCTGGTGGGGCTACTAATGGGTCATAAATTGTCAACTTGACATATTAGGAAAAGTATTACAAGGGATAACAGATTGGGTATGATGTCATGGCATTGCAGTAAACTCGTTTGGATGCAAATATTTCTTGTGGCTGCATTTTGCCACTCTAATATCTTTGTTTTGGGTTAAGCTGTCACTAACTGGCTGAGTTTTTTGCTATAGATTTTTGGCTGAAAAAACTGAAAAATATGGCAGTGGTAAAGGGATATAAGGGGTAGGGGTTTGTGGGGGAATAGATAGTAAATAAGTGGAAAGGTGGGATTGGGGGAAGTAAAACAAAAAAAAAGTAGATGAGTTTTTTCGGCCAAAAACGGACAGCAAAAAAATCCACAGAAAAAAAAACCTGCCGATGGAATGACACAGAACCCGGAGTGGAAGTATACTCGGCAGGGGGAAGACAGATGACAGACGAGACGTCTCTACTCAGGTGATATTAAACCTGGTCTAGCTGTACGCGCCCCTTCCCTCCACCCGTGGTCAGCACGGGGCACATGCATGCACACGCGCAGCTGCCGTGTGCACCGCGCAGAGGCTGACTCCCTCTGGTGGGTTCAGAGTGGGGGCTCAGAGTAGCTTGCCGGGAGCTATTTACTTCAGACGTCAGAAGACTTGAAATCATATGCAGGTGTTGGCGCTGGGGGATGGTGCAGGCGTGACATGGGAGGTCATTACGACCCAGGCGGTAAGGGTTAACGCCGTCGTTAACCCTTAACGCCTGATTCCAATTTTAACGGCTGCTTTTAGCAGGCGTTAAAATCCATGGCGCTAAACCGCCTTGGTGCTAATTACGGCACCGTAATTTACGGTGCCGTAATTAGCGCCTTCCCCACTCCCATTATGCCCTATGGGGCAAAAATGGGAATGGGGAAGGGTAAATGGGAAATGGGGATTTACCGCCCCACTCACCTTGGAATGGGGCGGTAAATCCACCCTCCACCATGGTGTAAACATAGTTTACACCATGGTGGTAAAGTTGGTGTACTTACTGCCTGGGTCGTAATGACCTCCATGGGCTGTAAACATTTTATAACTGTATTTCCCTCGCTGTGCACACAGAGTGAGTGCTCCAAGGGTTCTACGTAGCTACATCAAAAACAATTCAAGGAATACGATTCTGTCAATTTCTTTTCTTGAATTTAATTTGGCCACAAATATATGCGGGGGGTGGGGGGAAACCCCCGCACCACAACTTCCCCCAACCTTAGTTATCATGATTACCCACCCCACCACATACATTTTCGGCCAAATTCGATTAAAACAATTCGTCGAATATGCTTTTCTTCCACGATGTAACCTACCTATCCCGCTCCAAGCAATGGAGCACGTGTTGGCATCACGTCACGTGCTACAGTGCCCGGCACCATTTCAAGAACACTCCAAATGTTCTCCTCAGAGTCTTTGAGTCGAGAGGCACAGCAGTTCCCTCACTGCCTCGTCTGTCCTTTGTGAGCAGCAGGAGGCTGGCAACAGGTTGCTGTCTGGATGAGGGGGTCTGTTGTGCCATTTAGACCTACTGGCCCCTGCCTGGCCAACGCTTTAATGGCTGCTCACATCGTGGGGGGTCGTGTGAGTGCCTCTGCGGCGCTGGCCTGGCTGCTGCATCACCAGGTAAGTTTGTAAATAAATCTGCCTCCTCGGCATGAGAAGTGACCCTTCTCCCCTCTAACCTGCCTCTTCTCCGTTCCCTCGTGTCACCTCTTTTCCCATTCTCCCGTCGCAGCCCCTGCCCTCCTCCCACCCATGTCATCAGCTCCCTTCTGCCATCACCCCCTGCCCTTCCTGTCTGTTCTCCTCACTCAGCCACCTGTTCCTTCTCGCCTAGTGTCAGCCTCTCTTCCCACCAAAGTTACCTTTCTCTTCTCTCCATGTCTCCAACCCTTTCTTCCCCTTTCCCTTTTCCACCATGTCATCTGTCCCTTCTCCCCATGCCACCAGCCCATTCTGCCCTATCACCTGCCCCCTCTTCTCTGTCCTCCTGTCACATGTTCCTTTTCCTCCAAGTGTCCAACCCCTTCTTCCCCTGTCCCTTCCCCACTGTGTCATCTGCCCCTGCTTCACCCACCATATCACCAGCCTTTGCCCCACCCGGTGCTATCAGCCCCTTCATCCTGTTTCACCCTCACCAGCCCCTTCTGCCCCTGTCACCAGCCCCTTCTTGGCAGCTGCCCCAACTCCGCATTTGTCACCTTCCCCTTCTTCCCCATGTCACAGCCTCACCCAACCATCTCACCATTCCCTTCTGCCCCTGTCACCTGCCCCTTCTTTGAGTTCCCATCACCAGCTCCCTCTTACCCCAAATCACAGCTTCACCCCACACTCATGTCACCAGCCTCTTTTGCGCCTTTTATCTTGCCCTTCTTCTTGTTTGCCCTTTCACGTGTTCCTTCTCCGAATCTCACAACCTCGCTTCCTTCCAATGTTACCCGCCCCTTCTCCCCCATGTCTCTAACCTCTTCTCCCTCTCTCCCTTTTGCCCCAGGCCATCTTCCCCTTCTACTGGTGTTACCAGCCTTTCCCCCACCCTGTGACATCAGCACCTGCTTCCTATGTCCCCCTCATCCACTTCTTCTTCACCCTTTTCCCTTCCTTCCTCTGTCACCTGTCCCATTTTGCTTGATCGATTGAGGTCAGTTGGCAGGGTACCGGAGCATGCCATTAAGTGGTTCAACTCTTTCTTGGAGAACCACCGTCAATGTGTCACACTTGGAGGTTTTACCTCAGATCCAGTTAATATGGGATGTGGTGTCCCACAGGGGTCCTCCTTGTCACCGCTTCTTTTTAATTTGTATCTTCAACCTTTGATGGAGATTCTGAGACGTCATCATGGGATGAGTTATCAATCCTATGCCGATGACACTCAGATCGTCATCACAATCAGCAACGTTGAAGAAACCTTTGCCAGAATTAGTAAGTGCCTTCAAGAGATCAGTGAGTGGATGGCTTTCAATTAGCTTCAATTAAATGCCTCAAAAACAGAGTTTATTCTGTTTTGTCCCGAACATCTTCTCACAGCTCTCAAAAAACAGCCAATTCCTAACCTCTTGGGAGCAAAGTTGAAATTTGCTTCTAAAGTAAAGAACTTTGGCTGCATTTGGCAGGACAACTTGGATTGTGAAAGTCAGGTCGGAGCCAAGGTAAAAGCAATTTTCTACTCGCTGAGACTCCTCCGCCAGGTCCTTCCGTAGATACCAGAAGAGGATCTTACCTTGGTGGTGGGAGCTCTTACTAATGCCCACCTGGACTATTGTAACAGTCTATTGATGGGCATTCCAGCAAAACAACTCCACAGGCTTCAGAAGGCCCAGAATGCGGCAGTCAGACTGGCCTGCAGACTGAGTAAAATGGCCCATGTATCCCCCTTCCCCCAAGCACTCCATTGGCTGGCGGTAAAAGACTGCATCAAGTTTAAAGTGGCATGTTTAGTGTTAAGATGTTTGAATGACTTGGTCCCGGACTACCTGAAGGACAAGATTAGCCATTATCAGCCCTCTAGATGTCTACGCTCACAGGATCAACTTCTTCTGAACATCCCTCCACCTACTTTTGTATCAAGGGGGGGACAGAAGATTTGCTGTTTTCGGCCCAAGGCTCTGGAACAGCATCCTCAGAGAGATTAAGACTCTTGACTCGCCCTATCAGTTTCGCAAGGCCCTAGAAACGTTCCTGTTTAGATAAAACATCTACTATTCTGTCGATTATGAATTCTGTTTATTTCTGAGGATGGCTTCAGTCTATTTGCGCAATCTCTCTCTGTTCTTTTGATGTCAGCTACCCCACTATATGGTTTGGTTCGTCATGAGCGCGATATAAATTCTTCAAAATCAAATCAAATCAAACCTTTCTCTCCCATGTCAGCTGCCCCTCCTCACCCATGCCATCTGCCCCTTTTCCCTGTGTCATAGCCACACCTCTCACCATCCCCTTCTGTCTGCTACCTTCTGATTATTTGACTTATCCTGTCACCTGCCCCCTCTGTATTGCAGTGCCACTGGTTTTGATCTTATTGTGTTTCTTTTTCCTTCAGTGTGAATCTGGATGGGACAGATAACTCTATTTTTGTTATTGAGCCTGTCTACCAGAAGTCCCATGGGAACAGTGAGCGTTAACTGTTTTATATCACCCACTATAGGGTGCTCCCTTAACTTCAAGTGGTACATTCTTATGCCATTTGCAAGTTTCCGACAGGAGCTGTGATCAGCGGCACAGACTTCGGTTGCTAGATACTCTCTCAAGATGAGTGAGTATGAGTTCTCGCACTGGGTTGCACGTGGTGGATTTTCAGACCTGGTGCAACGGAAATGTTTCCAACAAATATTTTTTGTGATTCTTTCAGATCAAATTGGAAAGAATGGGTCGGATGTCCTGACGAATACCACGGGGTTTACAGCCTGAATGTCGAAACTAGAGGGGAGGTTATTACATTGACGCCTCCTCAATGAGCTCTAACCTGAAGACAATTATTTTATAATCGTTGTCTCATCTTGTAGACTTCACCTATTAGAGATTTATGAGACCACCGACTTGATCTATGAGAGTTGCAGATGTTTTTTTCTTTTTTCCTAGTAGTTATTTACGAGAGTATACACTAGTGGTGATTTACTTGAATGTGACTCGTTAGTGCATATAAAAAATGTATGTTTTTGTATGTGTTCAATCAAGATGTTTTACAGAACTATTAATAAAATCATATTTTTTGTGATTATGTATCGGGACTTCACTATTGTTATTCAGAGCGAGAACCATGACTTTATATAGTCTTTGTATTGAAGTTTGATGGGGGCTGACTTCATGAATGAGCTTGTTCATGTTTACACATGCCTTCCGCTTCCTTAATTAATTATTTCCCCTTGTGCGAAGACTCCATTGGGAATCGTCTACACAGCCACCTTCTTTCAAAGGGTAGCAAGGTCTTCCTTCAAGCTGAGAGAAGGGATAGCAGTGCCAAGAGACCTACTGAAGACGTGGCAAAGAACCGGACCATTGTCAGCAGTTGCCATTTTGAGAATTTTGCCAGGACAGTGATTGAGGAGAGAGTGTGGTCTCAGTTTTACAATCATGGAGGGGAGGTTTTTCTTTTTTTAATTTCATTTTATTGAGTTTTTACAACATGAGGGTGGAACCCTTCAATAAAACAATTGGCAATAAGTCAACCATTCCTTTTATTTCCCCCCTCCCTCCAGGTATGATATAAAGGGGGCTGATTCTGGAGAACAAAAGGCTCTGGGCTTTGCCAACCGAGGCACTTCATAGGCTAGAGGGTATCATTTCCTCCCTGTGCCCTTTGATTGATGCCCCTGGTGCTGGCCAATAGCCTCAGTCTATTCTATGCCACTTCAATTCTCTGTGTCAGAGGCCTGTCGGTGAGTCGCCCGAGGACAAGGTGTCCTGCCTGGCACGTCTTGCAAAGATATCTTTCAATCCAACCACGAATTATCTGCAACCATGCTCATTCAATTAGCCAATTAAGTTTGCCCTGGAAAAAAAAAGAGGTACCCATGAGCCCCCCTAGTGATAGCCTGCATTGCTGACATGGTACAGAGGATTAAATAAAGTGCACACACCTGCACCCACTCACCATACTTGAAAACATGGGCCCCTGACATGACTAAAACATGAGCATACGGGTCACAGAACCCAGCCCTGCCACAAGCAGTGGGTGTGCTTGTTAAGGGAATGCAGCTCTGGTCCCTGTGTGCAGGTGGCATGCTATGTATAGCAGAAGGCTCTCTTGTGGGCTTGGCGGTGAGCATGACACTCGGCACTGTGACATGCTCTGGAAACTACACCAAGCAGGCTTAGCTCGGCGGCTCCTGGGGAGCAGCACAGGTTTATATTTGGCTGTGGATGGAGCAGTGCTTTGCTATCTGGGTATCATTGTGACGCGCTGCCTCGGGAAGGGCAGCCCGAGCTCCTGGATCCGTGCCCTGTGGTCGGTTTCCCCTGCGAATCCTGCTGAGTGAGTCAGCCGTTATTCACGGGACCCCAAAGCCCTAGGATATTCCTCGGCCTTTGCCCACCACCAAGGACAGAACGGGGAGGAGGATGGATGAGGCACATCTGGAAATTAGCTGAACAACTGCACAAGTTCCCTTCGAGTGAATTGGGACTTGCATGCTTTGGTGTTTGGATGCTTTCTGAAAAACCCATGAAGTCTCGCAGACTTAAGGCACTTCCTGCTAATGGATTGACTCTCACACAGTTATCAAAGGCCCCTTGTCCGACAAGTTTGCAAGTATTGGTGGGATGCAGACGGTCTTCATTTTGTGCAAAGCATTGATCAAGCTTTCAATTTGTATTCAACTATTAAATCCAGTAGGGTTTCAAAATGGAGTGTCTGCTGGGAAGCGGTCTGAGGGGCGACGGGCGTTGGTAGAGCCTTGTTTTTCTTCTCCTCTCTGCATTGCATGCTGAGAAGCTTTGAGGGGTTATTTAAAGTGCGCCATCGTCAGATTGAACCCCTCTACAGGGTGTGCAGCTCAATTGTTCATTGAAAGTTGGAAGAGGGATCCACTTGATTGCACTGAGCGGTGGGGCAAAGGCACAGGACTGTTGTGGTAACTGTTATTTGCCAGCAGCACAAAGGTTGCCAAGAGTGCACTAGTCCACCAGGACAACATCTAAGTACTTTACAATTAAGAAGGTGGCAATTAATTAAATTAGTCACAGAATGATGAACTGCGTTTCTGACGCACGCTTTGTGCCTGAATGATCTGTTAGTAATAGGCAATATTATAATGACATATGAACGGTGTTTCAAGTTCTGAAGCAAGCAAGGCACAACCCCCCTCGTGGGACTTGAACAGGCAACTGGAAGAAAGAGCTTAGCATCCTGACATAGCTTACCAACTACAGGGCAAGATTTAATCCGCTCAGGCAAAAGAGGTAAACAAAGCCTGATAATAGGACATGATATAGCCGTAACTAAAGGGGTTATCCCGTACATAATGTACTGTTTAAAACGTTGACATAATCGCCAGTAGAACCTTGTAAAAAAGCAGTACACTTGTAAAAATATCCTAACTACCGCCAAATCCAAGCAGGTGGCTTCTTTGATCAGCAACTGTACATTTAATCTTTCCCCCTCACTGTTTAGTTTTCAAAGCAAAGGTTAACGGCCCTGTCACACCTTCAGTAAAGCCATTCTCAAACCCGGAAGTGCAAAACGATGACTCATGGTTCACAAACAGTAGTACATATAGAGCACTGCAGGGGCGTTGCTAGGGGGGGGCTAAGGGGGCTATAGCCCCTGATCTTTTGGTTGTAGCCCCGGATAGAATCTCAGGAGCTACAGCCAAAAGACTAGCTAGCCCCCAGTCCCAACAGTTCCAACATCAGTTTAGCCCCGGGTCTTTTCCAGACCTAGCAACTCCCCTGGAGCACTGTTTGCACTGATAGTTTGACCTTCCATCCAGCGGGGCCGACTATGTGACAGCTGGAGGTGGTCAGCTCCCCCGCCTCTGTACATTGCCAGAAGGCCCTGGGCCCCCTGCAGTGTTGATGGCAACCTCATACACATGAATAAACGTCAGAGTTGCACTCGCCCTTTCAGTGGATGGCAATACGTTTTCTGGAATTGCTGATTTGTTCTCCGTAGTCCTTAGTATCGCGGAGCAGCAGCGTGCAAAGCAGTGAATGCCTCAGTCGCTGGGAGTGCGGGAGGGGGCCATTTCGACCTCAGTGTGACATCATCACCTTCTGAGCCCACTCTTGTTTTCACAGAGCACAGTTCACAAATGTAACAAAAGGTCTTGCAATCTCTCTAAAAACTCGGGCTCAGCACAAAACCAAACCATTTCGACAACCACCAGTTGATTTCCTTACATTGCTGTACGCATAGTTTTGGGCAGTAATGCTTCTTGGATGCAAAGCATATATTATAAACAAAAAATATAATGTGTGTATTAAACAATGCCTAAGAGCAGGTGCCACACATGCCAAACCCAGAGAGATTAAAGACATCTTCTGTTGGGCCACTTCCAGTCTGAATTTCCAATGCAATACAAAGAGGTGGTGGCTGGAAGGTTTAGAATTAATCTTAACCTCTGGAAATTGTTCTGGGCAACCCTCCAGACCATCATTCTTTGCCTGCCAAGCCATTAGAGAAGGGGAAAAACCATATGCAAATCAGGTTTGGGCCCACCCCCAAAGGGGCAGTCCAGCCCGAACTGCTAGGTCACATCCCTTCTGCACGAGACCACAAGCATTCACAGACATGTTTTGGCCTCATTGGGCATCATCAGTGAGGAGTAGGTTGGGTCTCTGGGCCCAGCAGGCACTTGACCCACGTCAGGGCGTAACGGTCCCCCTCGGGGCGAGAATGTAAAACAAAGAGATGATGGCTGGAAGGTTTAGTGTGCAATTCTCAGCCAGCCCAAGCATTTAGCCTTCTGTTACGGTGCGTTATAGTACTTTTAGGTGTGCGTTTATAGCGGAAATAAAGGTGCTAACACTGTACACGAATACAGAATGATATGAGCTGAAAGCCAGAATATCTCCAACTTGAAGGTTTTGCTGAATGCTTTCTTCATTTCTGAAAAAACATAAGTTGTGTAAATAACAGCACATGCTGTGGTTACTTCTTAGTTTACCCTGCCTTCTAACCGTTAGACTGACAGGATGGAGGACCTGGGGGATTTTTATGCCCATTTCAAAGAGCAGCGAACTTGAAACTCAGTCGCTTGTCCTAACGCTTTCTAATAACAATGGGCCTCATTCCAAGTCCGGCGGTAGCCGTACCGGAAAAACCGGCAGGCTGCCACCGGACGGGAAATACCATTCTGCCTCCGTGACCCCGGTGACCTGGTAATTCCGTAGGCGGAATTCCGTAAATCCCCATTCCCAATGAGTACCATAGGACTCCATGGGGATGAGGACATTGGAAACACTGGTTCCGTCTATGACAGAGCCAGTGTTTCCATTTCTGCCTGCAGGCGGGGGGGCGTTACTCCCACCAGGTCAGATCTGGCGGGAGAGAAACCTCCCGCCTGCATAACTCGGAATTAGCCGGTCCGGAAACAACGCTGATGGTGGATTTACTACCACCGTTGTTTCCGGACCGGCAGGATCGTAATGAGGCCCAATTGACTTGTGATCTTACTTAGCGCTTTATGCAAGATTCCTCCAGTTTCGATACACTGTAATACTAACCTCAGACGGTTGAAGGGCTAAGTCAGTCCTGCCATGGTAAGTGAGCACTAAACCTGTGCCCTATCTTCTTGGAAGCTATCCACCCTTTCCCCATTTGCTCCTTACCTTTTGGGGGGTAGCCACTTCCTGCGATGTCCTACTGGCTCAAAGGTTGTAGCTCACCCATCCCAGAAAATGTAAAAGTTGGCATCCATACTAAAAGTACTAGTTAAACACTTGCTAAATTACCATGCCGACAACATTGTATGTTAGTGCAGGCCAAATGTGACACAGAATATGTAGTTTAAAACCTGCAAAACTGCAATCTGTGCAACAAAAAAACCCGGGCTCACAGCCAGGCGTCCCCATTTGATCAAACTAAAGGATCCTGAGCAAAACACTCGACCAACATGGATATATGTTTTCTTTGGCTGCCAAAACTGGGATCCCCTAGAAGTGATTCTGCTAAGTGGGCCCTACACAATATTAGTACAAGTTTTATCGAACCACAGAATGTGTTCCACATGTGATAATAGAATATTGACCATTTACACAGTGCACGCCGCAGGCTGCGAATCACACCGTAGCTTGCTCAGCCCACGTTGCTTTTGAGACCTGGTTCTCTCCCAACAGGAAAGTTACAGAAAATATGGACTGCAATGTTTTATGGGTGAGGGGCAGGGGTGGATTGGGACCCAAAAGAGGCCCTGGAAATAATTTTCCAAGTGTCACCAAATTACATATTTTCAGCAAACCCAACGCTTTTCCTATGATAAAATGTGGAAATAACATAGGTTACCACACAGAAGAGGCCCAGGGTGAAGAGGCCTACTGGGAAATCTCCAGAGTTCTCAATAGGCCAGTCCACCCCTTGTGAGGGGCCTTGCCTGGGACATGGGCCTTGCCTGTGTAACGTGTCCGGTGGCTTGTTTGTGAATTGTGCAGTAGGTGGGACACTGGAATTGGGCATGTTTGGCAACTTTCATGCATCCCTTTAGTTCTTCTCCCCTCCCTCTCTCCCACCATTCAGGACATGTAGGTGATAGCTCCTGCTCCCTTGTATGCCTGTTGGGGAACCAGGGATAGATCGCCCGGGCCTTAAGATTACTAGCAGCTCAGCTCTGCTTGCAGCTCCCTCCCACCTGGCAGGGACGTCATTTAGGGTTCGCCAGGGGTCGCACCTGCAACCCCAGGGGTCTCCCTTGCTACCCCTGTGGTCTCTCTTGCTACCCCAAAAAATATATATTTTTTAAAAACATTTCTTTTAAATGGAGGCTCCTGGGCTGTGGCAAGCAGCATGTGGCTCTTTCTTTCTGGAGTGTCTGGTTTTCTGATAGCTATAGCCGGTAAGGTAGCTCAGTGGGTTGAGTGCTCACTGCTGTTAAGTGTGTGTGTGATTTGCAGGTTCGACTCCCGGCAAGGTCAACACAGCCTTTCATCGAGCTGAGGTTGATAAATGAGTACCAACACCGGGTGGATGATATTGCGTGTATATTTGTTCCATATGAAGCACTTAAGTGTAAGTGCTATATAATAACACATCATTATCGTTTGGCCTTGGACGTCTGCTTGCATTCACAGTAATTTGGTAATAAGGGTGTATACGTGGTGATATTAACGATACATATGGTGATCCATTCTTGTATGAAATGTATATCACTTTACAGTGACATCATAACCATATTTATTTCGTAGTTTACTTAGAAACAATGCTATATGAAGCCACTTCCTGTTTTGTCAAGGGGTGAAAGGTTGTGTTCTATCGCTCCCCGTGATGTCACTTTGGCTGGGGTCAAATGACATCACTTCCTGTGATGTCATTAGAGGTCATGGGTCATGTGATGTCACTTCCGCTACCCCAGGCATTTTGGTGAAATGACATCCCTACCACCCGGACAGGAGGGCACAAACCAACTTAGGGTTACTGATTATATCAGCCTCATAAGGATTACATGATTTACTGAGCCAGGATACTGACTTGCAACCTGTACACGGATCTCTGCATTGGGTGCACCATGCAGCTGAGCTACCTTACACATGTTATATACATGTTCTTCTGCATGCGTTTACTAAGGATAGGCAAAAAAATAGCAGTTGTTAAATGGAGAGAAAAACAGTGTAAAATCAAAAAGTGAAGTATGCAAGGACTTGAATTAATCGTAACCCCTTTCATTGCTCTGGGCCGCCTTCCATAGCATCATATTTTATGCAACCTGAACGGCTACAGAAAGAGACATGCGCTATACAAATGATGATTGGCTGTGTCACCAAAAGATGCAGGCCATTATGAACATTTGGTCTAAGTGCCTTCTGAAGGAGAATAACATCAAGCCAAGCCATCTTTTGGCTTTGTGGTCTAGCAGTACGATGCTATATAAGGTCTCCCAGAGCAATGGGAAGTGATCCCCTCAATCAGTTTGTTCATCAGCAAACAGACGCTGTGGCCGCACCGGCATAGAGCCCCACCAACTGCCCAAGAACGTGGAACCCTGGCCAAAGAACAGTACGCCAGGGTTCCATTACAAGCCCCCCCCCCTTAATGATCACAATAGAACAAAGAAGAAAGGCAGGAAGGCAGGGAAAATATGAGGAACACAGAGGAACAAAGGATAGTCAAAACAAAGGCATCAGAAGAAAGGCATGAGAAAATAAGCCATTAACTCAGTATAATAACACATGGCTGTAAGGAATAAAGACCCAAAAGCATGGCAACCTGGTGGCACCATGGCTCATGGCAGGAACCATCAGGAGCCGGATAAAGTAGACACATTCCAAAACAACAACACACTCAATGAAGTCAATGCAAGTAAAACATTTAACATTAATGTACTCACCCAATGGAACTCACCCATTCACACCCTTCCAGACATAATCTCTCAACTTAACTGGAGGCAACATGGTCCTTGGTGCACGACCACGGTTAACAGGATCTGGCCCTGCCACTGTACTACAATCCTGGGCCACCGATTCTGACACAATGCGACCCTGGACCACAGGTTCTACCTCAGCCACAACACCTCCCATGCCACTCACACCACCAGAAACCTCCCCCTCTCTGCATACGTCCTCACGCACACCACTTCATTCCATCACACCCTCAGCTGTGTTCCACCCACATAGAAACTCAAATGAGACCTAAAGGAGGACCCAACCATTCTGCACCACAATCCTTCTCTTGCTCCACCATGACCCATCATCCAAAATCACATTCCCTGCCCTCACCTTCATCACTACATGTGGAGACATATATTTGCTGCCCCCCGAGACAACAATCTGGCGTTCTTCACACGCACACAATCACCAACTTTCACATCCGTCGGCTGCCTGTTCGCTTGTTGTGACCTCACCCATTCCTGGCGAACACATACCCTCTCCAACACCTCAGACATGTTCACTTCTGGTGGAACCCCTCCTCCAAGAGCAGCTGTCGTCAAGTTAGAACCTGCTTTCTTACCCATCATGAGCTCAAACGGCGAACAACCAGTAAGGATTTAAGGCATACGTCTATATGCCGTCAATGCCTCCGACACTACGCCACGTCAACAGAACCCGTTGGCCACATCCAATTGAATATCCCCTTTCACAAACCTATTTATTCTCTCAACCAAACCGTTCGCAGAGGGATTATGTAAAGCAGTCCTGTGATGCCTGATGCCAAGATTCCTCAAAAACTCCTTCATGCGACGTGAGATAAATTCAACACTGTTATCTTTGATGATGCTTGCATGCATGCCCTCCCTGTCAAACACCCTTTTTAGAAACTCAATGATCTCTGTTGTCACTGTCTCCAACGCAGCAGCCTCTACCCACTGCGACGTATAGTTCACCAACACCACCACAAACCTCAGGTTACCGTTGAGACCATCCATGGGACCCATGATGTCCAAAGCCAGTGTTTACCACACTTCACCAAAACATTTACCGGATAAACCGGTTGCGGAGGAGAACTTTGCTTTTTTCACTCATGGTATATGCTACACACTCCTTTACAACAACATCCACCTCTTCATCCATCCCTGGCCACCAGTACGACTCCTGCAACTGCCTCTTGGTCCAAGACCTGCCCAAATGCCCCTCATGCACCAACTGAACAAGCCTCATTCTCAAACTGACAAGGGGAACTAGCCTATCACCTCTTGTGACAACCCATGGACTTTCCACTAACTCACTCAAAACATGCATGTAGGCCTTCCCTTCTTCCTTGACATTGACGGCCTTAATCCATGACAATTATTAATCCACATACAATTCTGAATCCTTAGCACACTCTCTTTCCCACTCACTTTTGTCAACAGCAGGAAGCACACAGGCAACCTGAGTGCCCACATCACACTCCACAGCTGCTCCCGGCACCACAACAGGCAATCAGCACAAACAGTCCACAACCACATTCCTAGAACCCAGAATATACTCCACCACAAAGTTAAATTCATGCAAGTCCACCATCCACCTTGCTATTCCTGGGGATACAGACCCCCACCTCCTTAGTAGTAAGTACTTATGTGAGGGGCTTTTGGTCTGTCGTAATGACATATGGAATGAAATGCCTAGATGCCCAGGACGCTGCTAGAGCCTCCTTCTTGATAACGGCATAGCACTTCTCCCCACTTTTGAGAGCTCTAGAAGCGAATGTGATAGGCCTAAACCTCCCATTTTGCCATTGCTCTAAGACCGCACCCAGCCCAACATCACTCGCATCAACAGTGACTACAGTTCTATTCTTTGGATCAAACGAACTCAAAGATGGGGCATTGTCAACATCCTCCTTCAGCTGGACAAACTCTGCTTGATAATTGCTGCAACCATTCAAATTTAGCATTTTTCTTCAATAAAGCATGCATGAACACTGTCTTTTCAGCATAAAATGGAGCACATTTGACATAGTACTCAGTCCCAGAAATGATCTGAGCTGCTCCTTATTCGCCAGGGATGGTGTCTCCTTCTTCACCCGACCAAACTCTCCCTGGTCTTTATGCCATTGTCCTCCAAAGTGTGCCCTAGATAAGTAACACTGGGAACATCAACCTGACATTTCACCACCAATTTCACTGTCAAACCGCTTTGTTCCAAAATCTGTATGATGTGATGTACCTCTCGTCGTGCTCATGCCGATCCCTATCCCAGAGCTGAATATCGTGTTCGAAGTAACTCACTCCACGTAACTCCCCAAACAGTGCCTGCATCAACCGCTGAAAAACAGAACAGAACCTGTACCCCCCCGAATGGAGTAACAAACGACATGAGGGGTTGTGAATCCTCATGCAGGTTTATCTGATGATACGCTGTTGAGAGGTAAAAAATGGAAAACCAACCTGCCTGTCCCATGGTCGCAAAAACCTCATTAATATTAGGAAGAGGGTGCCGATCTACCCAGATACCGGCGTTGAGCTCCCTAACATTGACACACATCCTCAGACCACCATCCTGTTTCCACACCAAAACCACTGATGACAGCCACTCTGAACACTCAATTTCTTCTATTAGGCCAGCCTCCTTCAGTTTGATCAGCTCCCCTTTCAACCCGTCTCTGGCCAACAATGGGACACTTCTGACCTTGTGAGCTTTGGGCACCGCCCCTCTCTTAAGTACAATCTTGTGCGAAAATCCTCGCAACATACCCAACTTCTCCATAAAAACTCTAGGGTATCTGCCAAGTAAATATTTCACAGACATGCCGCCACCTGGTTGGTCCTCCACACACAATTCAGGCACACTCCTTGCCAGGAGTATTTGTATATCTAACGCTGCCTGCTCATCCCATCCCAAAACACTTGCTCCTTTGTGTGCCACATACAACTTCCCTTCAGTGCTGCACCCTTTGAATTAAATCCGGACCCACTCATACCCTAACACTATTATAGTTAACTGGCCATACGGACTTGGATTGATATCTGACTCTTTCGAGTGCAGGCACCTCCTTCCCATAGCTTTCTTTATACAGTTCCGGAGAGATCAAAGTATAAGGTGAACCTGAATCCACAAACATTACAATTTGCAAACCATTTACAGTCAGCATGTGCCATTGCCCTTTCACAGCCGCCCCCTCAACATGTATCAGAACCAGTGGAGGACTGGCCTATAGGGAACTCTGGAGATTTCCCAGTAGGCCTCTGCACCCTGGGCCTCTTTTTGTGATAACCTATTTAATCTCCAAATGATCTCGTAGGAAAAGGGGTCCGCTTGCTGAAAATGTATAAAATGGGGCCTCTTTGAAAAATATTTCCAGGGCCTCTTTTGGTTTCCAGTCCACCCCTGATCAGAACCCCTTGCCCCACCAAATCACTCATATGTGTCATAACGTTGTCAGCACCTCCTTCCACCTCAATCATTGTACGGTTTGCCTTCCCTGCAGATTGCCCCCTTCACCATTCAACACGAGGGCGGAGTGACCTCAGACGGGCCCATAGGATCAGAGCTCACCCTCGAGTACTTTAGGACAAAATAGCTGCACCTTGAGGTGGATAGGGTGCGGGATTCACTTACTCCAACACCAGTCAATAAGGGCAACTCAATGGTTTGGCAAAGGAAAGTCAGTTTAATGACAAGTACAAAAAACGGGGAAACATGGAAATCAACAGTGATGCGATCGCCTGTCTCGCTTCAACTCCCGACAATCTTCATTCAACAGCAATAGTTATAGCAAAAATTTGTCATCATTGACACTTAACACTCATAAGTATGTCATGCAATTCAATTGGTTGGAAAAAGTAACTTAAGTATAGGTGCTATATCAGTATATGATAACGGAGTGTGGGGATTGGATAACTCTTATCGGGTAGGCGTCTACGCCCTTCCCTTTTACATTACTCATGCAAACATCACTAAATGTACAACGTCTCATTGGTTCTACTATCTATAGGACCTTCGATTATTTGGCCCTCTGTGATTGGGCTGGCTACAACACTAAGCATAAATCCCCACTTTAATTAGCAGCATGCAGAATGGTCACCCAGATGCAGTATGCCCCAAGATTCACCCTGCCTCCCTTCCATCAATCATCACTTTAGGGCTATGTGTCAATTAGTTGGCTGAGGATGGCCTCGAAACTGTAGCTTCTTGTCAGGAAAAGTTATGGTATCTTCTGCTTTTGGGTGACATCAGACATTGGTACCTCTTCGTGCTCAGCTGGTCACGTGTTAGTACACTGTGAATCTGATTCTTTTCCCTTCTATTTGTGCTTTTAATTCTCATTTTCGGCCGCCACCTGCCTGGGCTTCCTTATCTCGACCTTCACGGGGCAGGCTGTTCTTCTCTCAAGTTTCGATTCTCTGGGGTTACTGTCCGCCTCCCTCACTTGGTTTGACCTCGACTTCCCAGGCACGAGCTGCCTCTTTCTGAGTTTCGATTCCGCTCTTTCGTCTGGCTTTGTGCTGGCATACGAATCCTGGCCTGTTTGACCCCTAGCAACCTGGGTTTAATTCCGCTATTGTATAAAGTGGACTTGCACTCATACAACGTTGATGTAGAAACATAGTTGACGCTTGCCGCTCTATTCTTCTACTAAGCATAGCAAGCAGCACTGTTTACTTAGCTTCTTGCGTTCCAAGCCTATTTACAGGCGTTAGCTAGTTGCATATTTTCATCCTGCTTTATAGTTACGTTTCTTTATTATTTCGTCATTGTCTCTTCTTCTAGGTCCATTACGTCATTATTCGTAACATTTTGTCTTTGTTTATCACCTTTTTGGTTGCCGTTTCTTTCATCTGTGAGTCTGTCCAGGCCCTTGTGTCGTCACCATTCGCCTTGGATTTGGGTCTCTTCTGGGACAGTTTGCAATTGTCTTCATTTCGTGTCAGCTGCTGGTACGGTTGTCTCAATGGATACCGTACTGCCCATGGTTGTCTGGTTATTGGCACTACAATGGGCATTGCTCTTCTGATGGGCACTGGGCAGAGCCCTAGTGCAGCTCCCTGTTGGTTTATTTGTTCATCATATGTCACATATCTTGGCGTGTACGTTCCTGGTACTTCAAAATGTGTGGCTGGAGTGCAGGCCATATCTGGGACCTCCTCTACACTTTCACATTCTAGCATAATGCCCCTTAGTATTACAGCGCCTACACTCCACTCCCCAGGAAGGGCTTTCCTTGGCCCCAGTAGGATGGCTAACCCTCCCACACTTCCTGCACCCTTGCCTTACACCACCACCCAAAAACACTTTGCCATGTGTGTTCGACATGACCATCTGATTTTTCGGTCCTTCCCTTAATGTCACCTCCTCCTTTCTTGGAAGTCAATATGGCCTGTACCGACTCTCCTTGCACAGACCTGTCTGCCTTCTCCGTGACGACTTGCAATCTTTATGACTGTGTTCAAAGGGAGTACCTGTAACTCCATAACCTCTCTCTAACAGTGGTGTTACTTGCAAGTGGCTTTGAGAGTACGTAAAGCCATAACATAAGCGTCAATGGACTCCCTGACACCTTGTGCCCTGGAAAAAAAGTTATATCATTCCAGTACAATGTTGGGTCTTTTCCCAAAGCACGCCTCCACCTTCTTGAGGGCAGTTTCATATAAACTCACTGCTGTTTCTCCTTCGTCACCACCAGGAATGCACACCTCCTCACTCGACAAATGTCTAAAGACCCTGAGGTCCAAACAATTTAAAAGTGCTGCCTCCTTCTCATCGTCACTGTACTTTGCTCAACTAGCTGCTCTCAAGTAGACCTTAAACACGTCCACCCAGAGGTCCCACAGAACTGGAGGTCCACCAGGACATGCTAAAAATATCAGTGGGGGTCTGAAGTTATTTTGCTGCATGATGACTGAGTACAAACACAGTGTTCACAGTACCTTATGTATGACAGGATTGCTCCTTCCCCCGTGCACACTATTGCCCTCCACCAAAGCAGGATTCCATCGCTTGAAAGCAGAAATGTCCACCTGAAACGAAATTCCTTGGTATACGCTGCAATACTGGGAGGAAGAAGATGCCATCATACTGCATGCTGTGCCACTGGCTGTAACTAAGCCATTGACAGGCAGCCAAAATGGCTGCCACATCGCCTGATGTTAGAGGGTCCTTTCCTCTGACAATAAGGCCGCACAGTAATGGTGCAGCTGTGGCCTCGCTCCCGCTCTGCCGTCCTACAAAGTAGAGGGCAAGCACACTGGGGAAAACAAACTGCACCGTTCCTTGGTGCTCTTCATGCGTGATGTGAAGCTGGCAATAAGCTGCAGTATTCTACTGCAGCATGCCACCGTTCACCAGCCGCCTGCCATCATGCACCAGGCAGTTGTGGCCCAAGATGTCTCCAGCAGTAATCCGCTATTGGCTGGCCACACACACACATGGCTTTGCGGGGTCCATTGCCAGGAGATTGTCGCCAGTGAAGTGATCACTTCACTCAGGTAAGTGGATGGAAACACAGTTTATTCATCAGCAAACAGACCCTGTAGCTTCACCACCACCAAGCCCCACCAACTGCCCAAGAACGTGGAAACCTGGCCAAAGAAAAACACGCAAGGCTTCCATTACAACACAATGCCAGTGGTTCTGATAGATTCAAAGCCTTCCATTTTGTCTCTAAGAGATGAGTGCATGCTCAGACGTGGGTCCTTTGCTTGCTACGCCTAGGCAGTAAAGCTTCGTCGTACTGAGTAGGAGGTTGCTTGATGCGTTCCCATGCATAGGAGAAGCAACCTTGCAGCTCTAGACCAGTCAAAATTATTATGATAATGCAGGTTGCCCAGAGCTATGCCATATATTACCATTTATGTAAAACAACCTTCAATATATCACTTTTTAGTTTTGTTGGAACCTGGAGGGTCATTAAAAAAACAGGACCTAGACAGTGCACCGTCCAAAGGTAAGTTCCTGTGATACTGCTTCCTGTGATGTCATATCATGGGATGTCACTCCCCATGATATAGGTGATGTCACTTCCCAAAGGGTGTTCTAAAAGCCTCAGGCTCCTTGTGAATTTAAAAGTTGCACCCCTGACTTACTTTCTTTCTTTCTTTCTTTCTTTCTTTCTTTCTTTCTTTCTTTCTTTCTTTCTTTCTTTCTTTCTTTCTTTCTTTCCTTCGTTCTTTCTTTCTATCTTTCTTCCTTTCTTTCTTTCTTTCTTTCTTTCCCTGCCCCTAAATTGTGTGCCTCGTGCACCCCGTCTCCGGCTCCAGGCGGACCGCATTGCATCCCTCTCCGGCCTAATCATATCGGGCCACTGAAAGGTGCATGAAACGCTCCCTCCTGCACAGCGTTTCTCTGCTAGCCCCCTAGCTTGGCGCCAGTGAAATCCCATCCCTAAGATTTTGTTTTGCGGCTGTGTATGAGTGCCCACATATTATAATAGATTCCGCCTGTGGTTAAGCGGCTCATTAAATTCAGCCCTGTGTTCTATTTAGAAGCCTGAGAAGCCTCTGGAACTATTTGCCTTGGTCTTAAGTGACTCCTATTACATTGAGAGCCTCATAGTCTCTGGGCAGGGCCGCGCCAAATACACGTAGTGCGCTATGAGCCTGGTAAACACATAGGCCACAGGCCCGGTGGCAGGCCTTCAGCAACGCCTCTGGCGCAAGACGACTCTGGCTTCCCTCCACTAAGAGTGTGCCAGGGGACGAGGCCTCCTCCACGGAGAGGGCCTCCCCCGCGCTGCTGGCGACCAAAGAAGACAGCCACTCCCCCGCTCCATGGGTTCTACTCCCCCACCCCTCCTACCTTTCATATCTATTCACACCTGGGAACCATGCAGAGCGCATTCCTGATCCTATTGCGCAACTTTAGGTAAGAGATCCAGTATGGGTTCCTTTCCTCGACCATGGCCCCACCACTGCATTGTTGCCCTGCAGGGTCCTGCTGAGCTAGCCTGGCTGGAAAGCCCACGAGTAGACTGGTGGTCTCTGACAGGTGGGCAGCCTGCCCTTCACAAGGTCAAATCCTCCGGCAGGGCTGACTTATTACCTTCCTCAGGATGACAAATCGAGAGCTATAATACAATATCATGTCGGCAAATATGATTACAGGGTTTAGATGCAGATTATGGTTCGATCACTTTTTGGAATCAAACACATGGGTATTTCCAATCTCTGGTGTTCTATGTGGAAGAGGCCTTCCAGAGGGGAGCCCCCAGTGATGCCACTTCTGTTCATTTAGAAAACTGAGGTGCGCTGCCTTTTCAAACTTATGACGCATAAGGCATAGTGAGTTGCTGATCGAGTAATGGCCACTCACATGGAGGTCCCTCTTGTGGCACAGTATGGGCAAAGAGAAGCGGGAGGATGAAAAGAAATGCAGGGGCAGAATATAGAATAAGTACCTTCTCAGGGTTCTCCGAGGTCCGCCTCCTCATTCTGCCCGTTCTCACTGGCATGGTGTGGAGGGAGTCTCCGGAGGGCTTTCCCTCTGCTGCCAGACTAACTAGTCTAGTACAAGGGTTTATCCAGTGCTTGGAGGGGCTCAACACTTCATAAAACAGCCACACCTGCAAGACAGGACCCAGGGTTGTTAATCGGGCGTTAGTTTGCTGGTCCACCAACAGGCGGCTGTGCTCTCCAGAAGTGTCTTTCCTGAAGTTGTTACCAAGCAGAGGTTTAGAAGGAGTTCAGGAAATGGTGGACTATATAAGGTAAAATGGCTCCCACTAGCCACATGCCACTTGTGTCTTGCGGTTCTCCACTTGAAAAAAGGCTACATTTCTCACATGCCTTCATAAAATTATGCACGATAAAAACCGGAAGTCATCTTCCCAGAGTTCATATTGTGACCTGTCCGTCTCTTCCCACACTTCCCTTTCCCATTCCTAGACACAGACACACCGATGGCACGCAGGGAATATCAACCCCACCACCCCCTCCCCCCCGCCTGCCAGTGTGTACCCTATATGGTTTGCATCTTCTCCTGACCTTCTATCTAGGAATTGAAACAATGAAGAGTAATTGATCAAATTAGCAATTCTAAAAGCTCCAGTACACCATAAATAAACTCATCAAGCTTTCCCCACTGGAGAAGAGCCACCCTGAACTCAGACATACTTTCTCATGCATGCAAACTATGCAAGTGAACAGGGACACGCAAAAGACCTCCAATCCGTCACCGATGATAATCTCCTAGATGGAAAGAGATGTATGTGTGTTTTAAGGCTCGTACTGTAACCACAGCGTACACTCAACTGAAGATGTTCTAGGTTTTATTGCATACTTTGTTATAGAAACGCACCAATGAAACATACGTTCCCTTGCTAGGTTATTGAGTGGCTTCAAGAAATGATATACTTAAATCGGCTAAGCCTAGCCACAGGGTCTGAAAGGCATGTCCTTCGACTGCGCCCCGGCCACTGTAACTGTGCATGCAGTACCAGCAAGCCATGACAGTGACCCCACCACGAGGGAGCACGGGCACGCCTTGCAGCCATTCTCAGGGTGCATTGTGTCCAGAGTAAGGCTTCTGACCAGGCCATGGACAAAGCAAGCCCACAGCCCAATCACAGCGGCCCTACCTGTATGAAGACCTATCCCACGGCACCGTGACCCTGCCTACTGTGCATGCCTGTGGCTATGCCTGGAAGCACTGTTCCTCAGTCATATGTGAAGGCCCTGTTTGCAGACACAGTGACCCTACCAGCGGAGCCCACGGGCATGCCTTGCAGACATCCCGTGTGGATTGTGCCCAGGGTAAGGTCTTAGACCAGGCCATAGAGAAACTAATGACATAACACTGACCCGGCCTGTGGAGGCCACAGAGTGTGGCCTGTGACCATTCCCCCAGGGTCGGACTGGGACATACAATTGTCTCGGGCACCAATGAAAAAGTGGCCCAAGGTTGCAACTGACAATTCATTCCTTTTGTGACAAACTGTTTGAATAGTACCCAAGGGGGAGTTTTTGATAAAATGCAATGCAAATTGTGCATTTTAAAGAATATGTATTCAGCAACACTGGTGAAAACTACTAGCCACATGGCAACGTAATTCATCAGACTGCCCACATTGGCCAAAAAAGTGCCCACTTTGACCCAAAACAGGCCCACAGCAGCATTTTGCGTTTTTGGTTCGGGCACTGCCCTGTTGCCCTGTAGGCCGGCCCGAGCCTGATTCCCACAGCAGAGAGACCCTGCCAGCGGTGCCTGCAGGGCATGGCCGCTGGCTATGCCAGGAAGCACTGTGTCTCAGTCATGAATGAAGACCATGCCCTGCACACAGTGACCTTGCTTGCAGTGTCGTGCTGTCATTCCCATCCTGTCTGATGTCCCCTCAGGTTATGGTCAAAAGCCATGTCCTGAAGCTACGCAGCCCCGGGCATGGACGTGGCCGAAGTCCATGCCAACTGCAAAGCAATCCTGCCGGGTACAAAAACAAACACGCGGACAGAGTGGTTGGGCATTGTGCCCACAGGTCCACTTGCCACATTGATTGACATTTGCTATTTTGTGGGTCTGTGGACCATCTGTGAGGTTAGCTAACCACAGGGGCAATTCCTATCACACGACATTGAAAGGACAAGCCTCAATGTGTAGGGTTCCCCGCCTCTTGTGTTTGCAGGCATTGCCGCCACCGCCAGCCTTTACATTCTTACAAGGATCCTACTCAACACTTTGCTGCACGCCCCCTCCCGGTCCGGGGTTATGGCATGCCCCTCAGACAGCTATATGCCACCCCCAGAAAATGCAGTGCCGGGTCCCAGATGTCGGTCTGCAGCCCCAATTCCATCCAGCTTTTTATGCTTCTTGGGAGCACACATTTTCTATGGCAATATGACTTGGATGTGGTATTTCCATCCATACTCCCACCCCCTACCGTTTTCCACTCCTTGATGAACCTCAGAAAACCTCCCGAAAAAACTATTGAGGAGCTGCATATTTTTGGGGAAAGTTCTTTGCTGATTGCGTCAATGAGTGGCATCGGTTATACGCGTAGCCTGGGAAGATTGCCCTTTTAATAGAAAAAAACAGTATAGCTACAAATTACCCAATGAAATTCCCCTGCCATGGTTAACAATCATTTCAAATTATTTTTACTGATTTTAGAGGTTTTAATGATATACTCTATCAAAAGAATACACTACTAGGTGTTTACTTATTGTATAAGCGCCTAACAAATGCCCAATAAATACATAGATCCATTCTATGGTCGCGATTTGATTCTGTATAAAAGCATATGAACATACTAAAACATGCCTTTCCATGCCCAGCAGTCACTTTGCATATGGCCTGCTGCAATGCCACGGGTATAGTGACCCTCCTGGCACTGCCCAGCGGACATGGCTTGTGGCTATGCCTAGAAGACGCTGTGTCCAGGGGAAAGCTGCCTGCACCCATGCTCCAGGCACAGGACCCCTCCCTGTACTGCCCTCATGACCTGTGGCCCTGTGGCCATGCCCAGTGGTTGCGCGTGCCAGGGTCATGGAAAGAAGTCATGTCGCAGGCCCGTGGCCCTCGCCTCACTGCTGCCCCGGCATTGCTCAGCAGACAGAGCGTCCCTTCCTGCATTGCCAGTTGGACACGGTTGGCATAATTACCCTCTTTGCAATTCCCACTGTGCAGGGTTTGCATCCATGGCCCAGGCCCAGGGACCCTGCCTGCTTACTTCACATCTAAGTCTGATATCAATCTGTCACGCGCTGTTTATGCTGCACTTTGGGAAATTCCGCAATGGGAATTTGAATGGCAACAGCTACAGTTTGACCCTCTGATAACTTTGACCATCACCCAGACAGAACTTCCAAGAAACACTTATGACTATACAAGAGGTTTGAAAGGTTGATGCAAATTGCCCAAGGTTGAGTGGGGGCGGGGGGCATAATGCCCTTTCCCTAGAAGGAAAATCATTCTAAGTTTGTGGGAGCTTGCATTCATTTGCATAGCTTTCTCTGCCCACCTGAGCAGCTCACCCACGGCCAAATCCACAGGTCCTTCTGCCAAATGTGGCCATTCTTTTCACTCCCTATGGTCCGGGCTTGGCACAGTGGGCCGCTATGTGCCACTTTTCAAAGGATTCAAGGATCGAAAATCTTGGTATACAAACAAATTCAGTCCTTCATCAATGCAATTAAAATCCCGGATTCAGATTCGAAATTCGATCCGAGGTCCACCCACTGACCCGTGGACAATATGGCCCAATGGACAAAAAATGCAAACATATTTGTGGGCCAATATTCTTTTTGAAATGCTTGACAGATTTTCATCAACCCAAGTGAGGATGTTCAGAACAAAATGCCCCTATTTGAATTTTAATGGGAAACGTGAACCCCTCTCCCCATTATAACACTGGCCACCTCGAGAGAACTTCACAAAAAACGTTCCATTAGAATTCAGATTGCACATTCTGACAGAAGAGGAAAGGGCACTGCCACCTCACGCGCATTACATAATCTGCCCACTAGCCTTTCTATCCCTTCCTGCTTATCCCCTACTCATATCATATTTTAGAAGTATCTCTGCCTACCTCGAGGACTTCTTAGACCCAAGGGAAGCAGACAAAGGCCAGTGCCCTGCCTGGATGGACTGGGATCCGCTCCCCGGTAGCGTGGGAGCTGCAAGTCTTTCAGTTCCACAGCCTTGTATCCTCCCCAACACCGCCGGGGATCCATGCCGGTAGGGAGCGGCTAGAGAAGTAGAAGGGAATGAGCTGCTTGGAAGGACACCAGATACTGGTTTGCTTTTGAGGGGAGGGGCAGAGCACCCAAATGTGGTAGGACGACAGGCATTGTTTTAGCTTTTTTTTTTTTGAGGAAAGGAGGATCTACACAAACAATGCTGGTCAATGGGGAAAGCGGGGGAGGCGAAGATAGAGAGCCCATACAAAGCCTATCATTCTAGTTGAGTACCGTCTGACTGACATCCTAGTCACGCTTTACTCTCGCTGTCTGTCAGATGCCCCTGGGAGCCTCAAAGTGGAATAAGTCCCCTTGGTTCCTAGTTACCTCTACTCGGCTACCTAATCCGGGGCTGGTAGCAGCTTTTAGTGTGTTTCTGTCTGTGTGGCATGCTTTGGGGAGCAGCTACTGGTGTGCAGAGGGTTGAGCTTTCTCCTCTTCCTGGTTTAGCATTGACATCAGGGGGGAGGGGGGATGTTGTCAATATCATAAGACAGCTGCTGCACTTGTAGCCAGGCAGTCTTCCCTGCTGGGGGAAGTGGTGCCCACCTTAAATTGGGCATGTGAAAAGTTTCTTTCAGCTTGTATAATTGTGAAAAATTCCTGACTTCTCAACTTCACGAAGTTTACGGTTTTGTGTCCATGCCATTAATTTAGCAGATGACATTTCCTGCAAATTCTCTTGTGGACTAAAATCATTACACAAATACAGTTGTGGAGAGAAGCGTAAAGCAGGTCCAGAGTGCATGTAGTGGAAAATAAATCCCACATAACCGCATTTGCGAACTTCCTTTCTGGATGAGGTACATCATTTAGTGGAGAAAGAAACACCATGAATAATCACATTTGTGGAAAAGTTAATTACTGCTAAATTCCATTCAGAGGAAAATAAAGCAGGCAAAATCATATTTTCATGCCTCCCAAAAATATGTAATAAAAAGTTCCCTACAAATGTATTGATTACTTCTAATACATAAAGGCAGTTAGTAATTACCTTTATTGTAGGATGACAAAGGTGAGCTTCTCCCAGAAGATCCAGTCATGAGGATCCAGCCAATAATCACTCCCAGGCCATTCACTGCAGAACGTAGATAGTGGAAGTGGTCTACTGTCCACCATGCTGCCTGCAGTGCATGGCATGCTCGACGCTATCACCCTTTTCAACCTGGAAATCAATTTGTTTGTGAAAAATAATTTCAGAAATGCACCACCATGTAATGCGTTCCACCAATCAGGTGGCTGAAAGCACAGACAAACAATACCAGTGTCCGCCCACATTGCACCACCCTCCCAAACCCCTTCCCTGGGTGCCACCATCTTTTTTTCCAGTCCAGGCTCTGGGTTCCATCTGCTTCGGACCACCACAATAGAAATTGAAAAGTGACTTAGTAGTGGCCATCTTGTTCCTCTTTCTTCAACGGGAGATTGGTCACGCACAACGCACATACCCCGTCATTTAAACTATTTGCAACTTGAATAGTTATCCCCGGCAAACAGGGCCCAACACAGCCCTTAGCCCTCGCAGAGGCCCTCGCTTCAATCGTCTCTACCTAGACTTGCATTGGTGAGCTGTAACCAACCCTGTTCGCCCCGCCATGTGGGCGATTGCTTAAATAGTATCTTTCAGGAATATTTCTCTGCACCGACGTCCTTGGTGCCACGGGCTAAAGATAGTGGAATTTCTTACTCGGTTTCAGCTGTTTGCAAACCAGAAAAAAGCAGCACCTCCAGAGCACTATTTATCATGTTAATAACATATTCATGCTTACATGCCTGCAAAACCTGATTTACCGGCATTCAATGATGCCTGGGAACAAGGTCACAAGTTCGGGAATTTTGAAAATGTTTTCAATAAAGCTCACCAAGCATGCACGGTAGAAGTCCCACAACTTCACACAGCACTGTTTTAGAGTATAACACTTTTGGGAGACGCATGAAGATTGACCGGTAGGGGACCCATTCAGAGAAAGTCATTTTGATGGTTGAGTCGGATAGGCATTATCCTGTGGACTGAATAGAGGTGGTTTCTGGAGGTGGAAGGAGGAAGATGTTTTGTCAAGGAGATTACAGCACATCCCCTAGGACTAGGAGTTCTGTTTCCTAAATCCCTGGGACTCCCACCCCTTAGCTATGGCGAAGGATCACTCTTACATCCAAAAGAGGGAGAACATGCAGTCTAGTTTGGTATGGTCCAGGTAAGCTTTGGTTCCAGTTGTCAGTTAATTGAACAGACTTTACTAACAGGTGACTGGTTAAGAAAGTAGGTCCATGATTCATGATATGAGTGTCCCAGTGACTGTGAAGCGGAAAACCCCCCAAAATGTTTGTCGTCTTTGTTACGTGAAATGATCTATTGCCATTCCTGGTGAGTTCACGCAGGCTACACGTCTACTGTAGTGTGGCATCCTTTGTAGTGAGTAGTATTAGGTGTCTAGCCACTTGCCCCAGAAGGCCCTGACAAATTAGCTACATAGTTTCTTAAGTCCCTTATCAGGTGCTCCTTCAATGTTAGGTGTGACTGTTTCTCCCCGCAACGCCTTACTTAGCGTCTCCTCACGAGTGAACCATAGGCGCTCTAGGTTTGTGTTATTGTGCTTGTTACATTGCACCATCTGCGGAGTGCCCCTCGGGTACCCTATGTGCAGCTGTGTTGATGACTTCTTAGTTGGCATTTTCTGAGCCCTGCACTGGTGCTCTGAGTTACGAAGCTGACAGCTGATGCTCCAGGATAGAATGTATGTTTTCTAGGCCACCTTCACAGGTGATACTTTGTATGGTTCCAGCCATCATAGTGCTCTCTAGGGTCTATTTTGTGGGTTATGTAGGATACTGTTTTACCAGTATCATGCTCTGTTTATCAGCAGTCTTCTGTCGGTGTAGTTGATACACAAAGGATAAGCTTATGGTTCACTTATCGGTTTGGCATTCTGGCATATCAGCCTAGCCGGGTCTTGTCCGAGCCCTTGAATTTAAAAGGCCCAATCGACATCCTTTGCTGAATTTGTGTGGGAGGTTACAAAACACCAATACAGTTGGGCGGGTTTAAAAAGGCTTGAAAATACTCTTTCCCCTGAAAAGTGAAAGTAGGGCAATCTATTTGAGCCAAGCCACACGTGATACAACTCCACTTAGTATCCATCGCTGAAAGTTCACCTCCAGTTCAGAGTGACATCAGCAAGGCATTGTGGGTATGCAAATTAGCCCAAGTGAAAGGTAATTGTCTTTGTCTTACAGGTTAATGAGTGATCCCCTTTGAGGATCCTTGTACATATTTCTAAGGTACCCGGTTTACTTTTCTTTTTCAGAACTTGCCAATTGATCAATAAAAGTTCTGTTTTTTTACACAGCTCCTGTGTGTTCGTAATTTTCCTGGAGCTAAGGGTCATCCAGATGTTCTCTCTGGTTGGATTATTGTGTGGCACACCTACTAGACTCGTGATAAACTGTGGCAATTCGGGACACCTTTGTTATGTACGAACCTCCGGACACAATACGTATATTTGGTATAGTTTATTTAAGTAACTATATTAGTATAAGGACCTCCAGCTGCATATTATTACAAGCAGGCACGCTGGATCACCCCAACGGATTAAAATGGAATGTATATGAAAGTAAACAAAAGCATCACAGGAGGTGGGAATCTCTAGATGACACGCTTACATTCCAGAGGGTGCTTACATTACACTATTGGATTCTCACCATGACATATTTGTGTTACACAACCATTGTACAGATAAAATACATTATAACACATCTCCCTCCTTTATATCTATAAATCTACCTCTAATCAATATATATGTAAACTCATAAAAGCTACATTATAGCAACCTTACTACATATGTATCTCCTTGTTCCGATTGTTTTGTTTTCCTAAGAACCCAGGTGCTGTTTATGTTCCCCTCTACTGACACCACTCAGGGGGGCGCCATTTTGTGCCCCCTTATCCTGAGGAATTACATGCACGGATGAACAGTGTTTATAAATACATTTTTAAAAGGGCTCACACATCCATCTACAATTCGTTATGAATATGCAGATATGAAGTTCCCTTGCAATGCATCCTGGGCATTGCTCTGTGTTACTCTCTATTACACGTGTAGCTTCTCTCACTTTCCCTTGCCATTTACCACTGTCTTTGGCTCCGGACGGAAGAAAATAAAAAGAACTAAAGTCCTGTTAGGGGCGGGACAAAGACTGATATGCAAATGGATATTTCCCATTTGTGAAAGGTACAGTGAGCAAAAAGCAGATGGCTCCGAACTCTCAATGTGGTTAACAACCACTGAACAGGTTATCATGCCTTGTTCTTCCGAGAGAGGGGCGCCTGCTACCTTTGTTGAATAAAGTCCTGTTACTACTGTCTTTTCCCCAAACAAAATATTACTGCCCAAACGTTTTTTTTGCCAAAGAAAACGTGCTGCTTTTTAACATAATCGGGGCAGAGCCCCAGTGATTTCTCTTGTTTGCAGTATGTTTATATTGTGAGGCATTGCACCCATATATGGGCCAGGTCTATTGCAGTGCAAGTAATTCTGAAGTAATCAGTACAAACATTACATTTAAGGTGGCATGCCTTATCTTCAAATGTTTAAACAGATTGGCACCAGCCTCCTTGAGGGATACGACTAGCCGCTATCAAACTTCAAGGTGCTTACGATCAGAAGACCAGCTGCTCTTGAGTATTCCTTCATCTGTGTGAAAGAGGATTTCCTGGTTTTGTCCCAACACTGTGGAATAGTATTCCAAGAGAGATTAGGGCCCTGGAGACACTTAATCAATTTCATAGAGCACTAATAAAGTTCCTGTTTACATAATAGAGCATCGCCATGTGATAACGTTCCTGTTTACATAATAGAGCATCGCCATGTGATGGTGACCACTCCTGCTTTTGAAATAGTTTTTAGCTCATAGTCTGCTTTGGTCAATTTAACATTTTCAGCTGTGCCGCTATACAGTTAAGTCCGTCACGAGCGTGTTATAAATATTCAAAATCAAAATCAATCAAATGTTAGAGTACACCGGGGTAGACTGAAAATGTGGACCTGGAGCAAAGTTTTGAAGGAGTAAGGGGCTTAAAGGTCACTGAGACCAAGCAGCCACCCAATAGGAATTGGCTGCTGTCTGAAATGTACCTAAAAATGGGCATAGAACTGATGCAATACCTGCCCTCCTGTTGGTTATCTTTTCTGAACCTGCCACGTTTTGTGCAATATGGCCCAGAATGGACACTCTGCATTCAGTATCATGCTCGGTACATAGCACTAGGGGGCAGGTGTAAAATCGAGGCTGAATCATTCAAAATATTCAGACAACATTGATGTTACCTGATGCTTGCCTAGTAAAGTAAAAACAGTCTAATCTGTGTTTGTTTCTGGTTGATTTAGATTGGACGGCTGGTGATTGGTCAAAATGGAATCTTATCTACGCCTGCAGTTTCATGTATCATCAGAAAAATCAAAGCCATTGGTGGAATTATCCTAACAGCAAGTCACCTTCCCGGAGGCCCAGGCGGCCATTTTGGAATTAAATTTAATGTTGCTAATGGAGGTAAGTGTATTTATGGCAAATTTCATATCAGGAAAATAAAAAAAGATTATGGCATGCTTTAAGTGATTACAAGATTATTAGTCTCAAGTAATAGATTATTGTTGATCCTCAGTCCTCGAGGGCCGCAAACCAGACGGGTTTTCGGGATATCCCTGATTAATATTCATGTGATAAATGTACAGACATTTAGAATCATTGTATGCAATTTATTTTCATGAATATTAATTTTTTTTTTTTAAGTATTTTATTGGCATTTATATGAATACAACACAACCATCAAATTGTAACTCAACAAACAAACTAAAACAAATTAACTAACTAACTACCACAGTCTTCGTAGGCAAATATATTGTTCATAATTGTGGCGGGAGGGAGGGGCTGGTGTGCAGCACACCCAAGTTCACGGGGGCTTGATCATCAGGTTGACCATTCCTGGGGTAAGTCACAAGCAAGCCTCTAGTGAGGGTGAAAGCTCAGGGGGGTTTGTGGTCGGAGGCAAACTGGATGTCACGCACCAGGGCCTTCCATGAGTCTAAGGTGTCGTTGGAGTCATCATCGTTTGAGCGGGTTCCATCCTGCCAGGCCTAGTTTCAGCCTCCGTCCACTTTTGCAGGTCCCTAAGCCAACGTCCGTGCCTTGGGCCCCTTGGGGATTTCCATGCCATTGCAATGGATCGCTTTGCAAGGATGCAGGCTAGATCCATCAGTTTGACCAGGTGTTTGTATTTGCTAGGCCTGGGGTGAGCTCCCAATAAGCATTCCTTCGGGTTCCACTCATATCTTGTAAGTCCCGCTGAGGTGCAGGTACGTTCCACCATGGACCAGAAATTTGCTGTTTTGGTACAAGTCCAAAACATATGGACCATGTCCGTTTTGTCATTTCCGCACCAGGGGCAGTTCGGGGGTGCATGTTTATTGAAAGTTGCAACTCTGAGTGGGGTCATGTATGTCCGGTACAGTACATTCAATTGAACCTGTTTAAATCTAATGTTCCTCGACACCTCCTTTGGGTATAGTAATATTCGCTCCCATTCGCTGTCGGTTAGCGCGATCCCTAGTTCGGATTCCCATTTCTGTCTCAGGGACGCGCTTTTCGGGTTGGATGTATCATTTAGTTTAGTGTACAAGCGGGAGACCGGTTTCCAACCATCTGCTAGATCGTACATCTCCTGAAGGAGGGGGTCCGGTTGGGGTTCTTCTGGCCAGTCAGGCCACTGTGCCTTTGCTGTCCGTTTGAGGCGGTGGTACCACAGGAACTGGGTGTTCGAGATGCCTTCGTTGGCCTGTAGCGATTCAAGTTCTCTGAACTTGCCGTCTTCAAACAGATCTCCCCATGTGTAAATTCCAGCTCTCTCCCACCTCCTGGCTGTCGCCAAGTCCGCCTGAGTTCTGCACACATCCACCAGGATGGGAGTGTTGGGATTATAGGGGTGTTGCAGCTGCCGGAGAAAGCCAATTCTGGCCCATACCTGCCTGCCCAGGTTGACAATCATGGGGACTCCAGAAGTTTGCTTCGTTGGGTTCCAAAGCATTTCTTTAGGAAACAGTTTGGGGGACGGATGTCGCAGGAGCCCTACTTCCGCTGAGAGGTTATCGGAGAGCCATCTGGTTGTGTGGCTGAGCTGCGCGGCTAGGTAATACCTTTGCAAATCGGGTAGTTGTATCCCACCTTCTTTGTTTGGAAGCGTGAGTGTGGGTAAGGAGATCTTGTGTCTAGACGATCCCCATATAAAGTCCTTGATCAAAGAGTCCAATTTTTTGAAGAAAGGAGGTCTGATGTAGAAGCATACATTCGTGAAGTGGTATAAGAGACGGGGGAGAACTATCATCTTGACTATTGCCGCTCTGCCCATTACTGCCAGTGGTAACTTCGACCAGAAGTTCATAGATTTACGGAGGGCTCTTACTGCTTTTTCAGTGTTGTGATCGTGCGTGAGCGCTGGGGTATGGCGCACCTCGATTCCCAGGTATTTGAACTGCTCTGGTTGCCATTGTATCCCGACATCTGGGAGGTCGGGCGCATCCAGACCCCTGAGTCTGGCCAGTGGAAACGCACACGACTTTAGTTTGCTGAATGTTATTCCAGAGTATCGAGCATAGTTGTCAAGGATGTCCAATGCGACTTGTGCACTGAGCTGGGGATTGGGGTATCCTGAAAATCCATCATGTTTCTGGCCAACGAGACCTAGATTTGGACAACCCATTCCTGAATTTGCATGTGCATCCCATGTCAATGCTGATAGCTGGAATTCTCTGCATAGTTTTATTTCCGCAAGATCTTGAGTAACACCGGCGTAAGGAATACATGTCAATCTGGACCATTTGGGCTTGTGCAGCTTTGGCCAACCCTGTCAACACGTAACATCCGACTTCTCAAAATGGAACCAGTTACCAAGGCAAGTTTACCACCACGTAGTTGGTAACAACAGACAAATATCATTTGTTTAACTGGGGTCTTGTTCACTCGTTTGAAGAAACACATGGGCTATTTAAAATAGATTGCACCGTGGAAGTATTTTAAAGGACAATGCTAACCAAAATACAGAAAGCAAGTGAAAAAGTAGGAATCTGTTTGTCCAGTGGCAACACATTGTAATGTTGTACAGAAAAGAAACACTGGTGCTGTATTGGTGTATGCAGTAATAATCAAGTAAACATCAACCTTAAAAGATGCTCTTCTATTTAGAATGCATTTGCTTCAACACACTATTTGTTTCTTACAGGAAATATATATAAGGAGACAGCTGAAAATGCTATATAGTCATTGAAGAGAATGCCAGAGACTCCCGGGCGTGTCCTCTTATCTCAGCTTCACACACCTTTCTCCTCCGCCCTTGTGCGCCCCTCACTGGCCTCACTCCCCACATTACACATGCCCAACGTGGTGAGGGGGAGCGGAGAGCAAGAGAGGACTGCTCTCCACACACTTCCTTGGATACAATAAAGAGTTTGACAAGGTTCATGGCCACTTAGCTCCATTGGGGCCTTTCTGCACCTTTGAGATCATGTGTGATTTTTGATTACTTTGGGTTTTTTACCATGGGGTTTTTCATTTCTTCTACCTGCATTCTTTCTGTTTCTTTTCTCGTGAGTCTCAAATTCCTGCATAAGTTGCTGATGTTCTGGCACGTTGTCGCTGGGTATAGATTCTTGTGATATATGGTCTTGTCTTTCATTCAGCGGACTATCCCCTTGTCTGCTTGTTTCCATCTCTTCTCTTCTTCTGAATACTGCTACTCTTTCCACATCCCACCACTTTCCATGCTTACAACATTTGTAAAGTGGCTGTTTGTTTTTCATCTTCACCTTGGGTTTTTCCACATCTCCAGGCTGTCTGTTCGGTGCGATTGTGGCATTGTGGGTGTTGTAAATCTCCTTTCCCTTTGCCTGTAATTTGTTGGCTCTGTAGTGGGTCTCCCGTTACAATCTGCATGGTCTGTCTTTGACTTCTGAGAGCCTTTTTGGCTCTAGACTATTGTTCATTCATCTACCTCTCATCTCAAAGGAACAGACTCCTGAGATAGAGTTAGAAGTGCCTCTGTGTGCAGCTAGGCTAGGACTTCCATAACTCTCTTCTTTCCATCCATTCCGGAGGGAGCCGCTAGCAGCAGATTCACCCTCTCTACTTGGCCATTGCCTTGAGGGTGGCAGAATGCTGCTTCTGACATTGTTGGCTTTGTGAAACTTCTGCACGTCGTGCAGGGTGAGTTACCCCCCCATTGTCCATAACTAATTCAAACAGGCCTTCCCACTCTTGTGAACAACCTTTCCCGGAACTCAAACATTGACTTAGTGGTGATACCAGAAACAACATTTCAGTTATAGTCACTTGGATATGTAGTCTATGGCTACAATGCCGTACCTGCTGCCTTCTTCCATTCCCTCCAATCTATATATATAGACAGAAAGTCTGTTAGTTTGTTCCTTATACAATTCTACACAGTTCCACCGATCTGCACCAAACTTTGCACAGTTACCTGTTAGGACCCTCCAGACATTACTGACTTATGCGCATCCCACCGCTTTCACCAGATTTCACGGTTGCTTGAGATCGGCGAAATATCAATGTGTCATAGAAGGACCGGACAGATCTCCTTTTAAGCATCTCGAAGTGAGAAACAATACTGGAAGGTCCCGCCTTGATAACCATGTTTCAAAGTTCTCCATGATATTTGCACTGCAATGTACTGCAACAGACAGCACCACGCCAGGGTGAGGCTACAGGTGGGGAGACGGCACAGTAGGTCCCAGTATGCTGCAGCAAGCCAAATCTCGCTTCCCCTTTATGACTGGTAGAGGTTATGTAAGCCAACCACACGTGCCCATTCTCTGTTCAGTTTACTTCAGGGTGGGAAGCACATCAAGCGATAAGCAATTGACTTGAAACAGGATAATTGATTTCCAAAAATTGAAGTGAGTTGGAATCACTATGTCCGGAAACTATGTGCCGGTAATTCCGATTACCAGCACTGTTTTTACTCCGGCACCACGGAAAGAAGGCAGCATTACAACAGTGGTTTTCCTGGAAAACTGGCACAAAAATGCTGGTGCCACTGATAAAACCGTGCCACAAACACCAGCACCACGGAGCAGGCGGTAACCAGGCCCAATTGACACAGCTGCACACAGTGAGCACAGGGACTGCTGAAAAGGACCATACCCACACTCCACTCACCTTCCAACACAGTCATGCTGCCACTCATAGCAGCACAGTCATTGACTTTGAGGTGCTGCATACAGTAGTGCAGCTCTATGAGCAGGAGGCGCTTTAGTGGCACTAGGCCGATATACAGTGGAGGAGGAGCAGAATGCAGAGAAACAATGGGCAGCAAGTTCTGCCCCGAAGGCATGCACCTTTAGCCTGCACAAGGGCCACAGCCTTGTCCTTGACTGACAGGCAGATCTGCACACTATACCGCCTGAACAGGGAGCCCATCCTGGAAATAGTGGACCTCATCCAGGACAACAGGCAGAGCATCATTGGTATCCGGACTGCCATACCCCCCTTTTGAAGGTGGGGTCTGTGCGGCATTTTCGTGCCACAGGCACATTCCAGCACACAGTCGGGAGCTGCATGGCATCTCCCAGCCAGCATTTTCAATTGTGCTTGTGCGGGTCCTGGATGCCCTCCTGCGTCATGTGTCCCAGCACATTGCCCTACCAACGTCACAGTCACAGGTGAATGTCACCAAGGTCCGCTTCGATGCCCTTGCGGTCATTGATTGATGGATTGATTGATTGATTGCTATGATATGTATGATGGGCCTATACATAAGTGTTTCAAGGCGCAACCAGGCAAGGGAGGGGGACCAAGGGAGGCAAGGGAGGGGGAACAAGGGCATGCCTAATGTATTGGGAGCAGTGGACTGCACACACATAGAGCTAGTAGCTGCCCACGCCACAGAGGAGGTGTATCAAAACAGAAATCTATACCATGCTTTGAATGTGCAGGTCATCTGCGATGTGGATCTGATGATCGCGCACGCTTCCTGGGATCAACACATTACTCCATTGTCCTGCAGAATAGCATGCTGCCTGGGTAAATGGTGCATTATGGTGGACAGCGGACCTGGCTTTTGGGTGGGTAAAAGGATCAACAAGCACATCACAATGCATGTGCATCAGGGCTTGGGGGGACGTTCACTGGCACCAGTGCATGTCCCACAGGCACCATGCAAATGCAGGGACACATTCTACAGGCAAGTGTGAGTGGCCATGACTGCCATGTACCACATGAGTCAATGGATGGACAACCCATCGCAATCTGGACATGGATGGACAGGCACATGCAATGTACCACAGGTACCAGAATGCATCACTGCCATGTCACAAAGCACAACATATCTCGACTTTGCCCCACCCACCACCACCAACCCATCTGTGGGAGTCAGATCCTACACATGGCCTGACCACCATTTCCTGTCACAGGGTGCAACAAGGTGATTGAGGGCCAGCAAGAGCACAGACCAGATGCTTCTGTCACACACCCACATCCCAATAGGTATGCACTGCCCAGTCACCTCAACAAAATGGCCCTCCCTGTGTCCTATTCCATGCAGGTGATTTCGGCTACCCCTTATGACCCATGTGAGGGATCCACAGAGCCACCAGGAAACGGCATACAATTGTGCTCACATCAGAATGAGGACGACAATTGAGCAGACCTTTGGACTGTTGAAGGTACGGTTTCACCCCTGTGAGAGATCCACAGAGCCACCAGGAAACGGCATACAATTGTGCTCACATCAAAATGAGGACAACAATTGAGCAGACCTTTGGACTGTTGAAGGCACGGTTTCACCCCTGTGAGAGATCCACAGAGCCACCAGGAAACGGCATACAATTGTGCTCACATCAGAACGAGGACGACAATTGAGCAGACCTTTGGACTGTTGAAGGTACGGTTTCGGTGCCCTCACTGCTCCGGTGGGGCACTGATGTACAGGCCAGTGAAAGTGTGCCATGTTGCTCAATATGTGCATCCGCCAGAACATTCCACTGCCCCTGGACATGGACATTCCTCTGGCGGACGATGATGGTGACGGTGACCTGGATGCAGCTGCACACATGCAAAAACAGCACCACAGGGATGTCAAGGATGGGCTTTCAGCCCACCAGGAACTCATAGAGAACTACTTTTGAGCACACAGCACCTGCACATGACCGGTGGCACACTCTGCATGTGACGCAGCGCAAATGTAAAGCACACCACTTCACAAAATGAATGTCCAGATGTGAATTCATATGCAGAACCATGTTTATTTTTGAATGACCAGACAACAACAAACGTGTGGCCCACCACCTCCTCCTCAACTAAGCCTCTCCGACTAACCCTCCACACCACCCACTCCCCAACTAAACCTCCAAAACACATGGTCCAACAAAACTCCCCTAGGTGGCATCAGTGTCACTTGAAGTCTGGAACTGGCTCACTTCCGTGGCCTCTTAACACCGGACCTGTCCTTTTGTGGTGAGCTTGACAGGCACAGGGATCAGCACCTCTGGTGGCTCTGTTGGGGGCTGGCAGGTGTAGTGATGGTTGAGGGGCGATCTGATTCTGCTGTGACCCTGAGCTCTAGTGCTGCCTGCACGGAAAGGGCGAGGGACTCAGCTATTGTCGAGATTGCTCCCCTCCCTGATGTTCTGTGCAAGCAGGACCGTTGCAAGTGAGGAGCGGCCCAGGCCACATGCACAACACAAGCCGATGTCTTGCATGCTCTCCTGCATCAACCTGGTCTCTGCCAGCATTAACCTGGTCTCCTCCAGGTGCTGGCGCACAAGTCCAGCCATCTCCAGATGCTGTGCCTCGATGCGCTGTATCCATGCATCCATATCTGGATGCTGGGGATCGGTGGTAGAGGTGGGCTGTGGAGGTCGGAGGTGCGGAATGAGGGACGGTGGTAGGCGTGTGCTCTGGTGACCCCTCAGTAGTGTCCGCGCCCTCCTGCCAGGCATCGTCGCCTATTGAGGTGTTGACATAGATGGGAAAAAATGCAATTTGGCCACTGAAACCAATCAAGTCATCTATAAGAATTCTAAAACATGGTTCATTAAGAAAGAAATCACATGCTTAACGACATACATCCGTTATGATATTAAATGTCCCTGTGGGTTTACCTTTATAGGCTCAACTATATTTCCTTTGAAAAGAAGGATTTTACAACATTATAAGTTATCAAAAATAAGGTCATTAATTATACTTTGGTCATACATTTTATGGAACATCATGATAACAAACCAGCTTTAATGACTTTTTTGTGGAATAGCTCATGTTGTCGAACATATTAGAAAAGGCAATCGAATTCTGAAATGACGTCAACTGGAATCTAAATGAATAATGGAATTAGGCACCCTCAAACCATATTGCCATATTTCTGATGAGGAACTTCATGTTTTCTTAGATGCAATATTGTTGGTATGCACTGTTTTAATGCCTTACATACATTAATTATGATGCCCAAATTCGAATAAATATGCAGATTTGAATGAATTGTTGAATTTGGTACTCTGTACTCTGTAAACTAATGTTCATTATTCTGATGATCTATTCTTAGATTGCAGTCTGTTCAAGTGTACTATTTTACAGCTTTTTTGTACATACATTTATGTTTTGGATAGAATTTGAAAATTTGCAAAACCCTACGATATGGCCCACCAAGGCTTAATCATTCTAAATAATATATGTTTTGAAAATGTCATGTACCTTTTTCCTGCAGATCATATAAGACATAAGAACTTTCACATTATATGTGCGCATCATTTGATTGTATTATAACTAATTTGTTTGCACTTGCACTTTTTGGCTTGTTGTAAATTATGAAAACTTAAATTCAAAATGTCTGTTTCATCACAATTTGAAAAGCCCTCTTAAATATGCATGGTTGAACCATTACATTTGATACTTATCGTTACTACGCATACAGCAAATGTGCTGTTTGAGTCCCTCCAATATGGCGATTTGCTAAACATTTATTTTCCATTGTTCTTTACTTTACTCATATCACGTGCTGGGGGTTTTTTGAATGAGCGTTTGGAAGCGACTAGTGAAATACGAGAAGCCTCCAGTTTCAAATGTGTACTTGCCTGAGGAAGTCCCAGCATTGTTGTTGGCATTTCTTAAAATACATATATATATATATAGATACATGCATATATATATAGATCGTATATATCATATGGTGTGTAAGGCGTCGCTGGAGAGTTCGAGAATGCTGGTGGGGGCTAAGGCCATGCCTGGCCTCACAACTGGATTATGATATGAAGTAGTTGTTGGATGACGTGGGATGGAGCCAGTGTGGTATTGGGGTACGCAGTAAAAGTGACGTACACACCAACCTTAAACTCTGCTCTTCCACTCAGACTTCGTTTGCCTCAACAAGGTCTTTATTTCTTACAGGAAAAATATATGTTTATAAGGAGACATCTCAAAACACGAATTAGTCTCTCTTATCTCGGTATCGAATCGAGCGCCTTTGTCCTCCGTCCTCGCGCTCTCCTTGTGCGCCCCTCCCTCACCTCGCTCTATTGCCCACACATGCCGAGCATGATGTTGGGGAGCGGAGAGCGAGAGAGGATTGCGCTCCACAACTGCTGTCTCTATTTCCCTACAGAGCAGCTGAACATGCTGTGACGCTGGCTGTTCAATTCAGGACAATGGGATGTGTTGTGGAATAGGGATCTGCTCTTCCCATAAACAGGCAATGTGAGCTGCTAGAATGTTCTATGTGGGAGGAAATCAGGCAGCACGTGGAACCGTGCATGATGGAAACACAGCTCATGCACCGGAAATCCGCACTTCTGCTAGCTGACATCTCAGAATAGTGGCATCAACGATCGAGGGGGACCCTAAAACATTACAAAACCATATTTATTCGGGTGCATGTAGGAAACAGAAGAACCTTTTATTAGGAGTTTGGCCTCAGTAAGAAAAAGAGTAGCTTGAGAGATGTGGGTGAGTTTCTTATAGATTACAAAACATACCTGCCATTAAAGAGAGAACATCTATTTTGAAAAAGCGGTGTTAAATATACTACAATTAATCAGTGGTGAAAGAAAACCTCCGATTATAGCAATGCATTTTCCAGTCCATGTAAACAGCTCGGAGGTATTAAAATGCTGACTTCTGAGCTCTGCGTGCACGCCGCGGTTCAGCAATTTAAATCCAAATTGTTGGTCTTACAGGGAACATAGGCAAAATCTACACCTCTTTCTCAGTGTGCAGGGCCTGCCACCATGGGGCTTATCATTCATTGTCAGAAGGCATTGAAACACAAATGGGGCCAGTTTGACACATCAACACCTCAACAGCACTCATCACTTCAGAGTGGTGCTCAAAGCAAACCATTGGTTTTGTTAAAAGGTTGGTTCTCCCTTTTTTTGCCTGAAAAGATGGAGACATTGCCAATTGCTTTTTTTAATGAGCCACACACTGGAGTGAGATGTTTTAGGTTTGTGGGGATGGGCCTGAAGAATGAGCATTGACCCAGAGGTCTTCTGTGGTTTTGGTGGAAGGAGCCGCCTTGCTCAAAGGGTCACAGTGCCACCTGCAGCAATCTGTGTGTGACATGCAAGGCTGCTCCTGCCACCAAAACCACAGAAGACCTCTGGGTCAATGCTCACTCTTCAGGCCCATCCCCAAAAACCTGAAACATCTCACTCCAGTGTGTGACTCATTAAAAAAAGCAATTGGAAATGCCTCCATCTTTTCAGGCAAAAAAAGGGAGAAGGAACCTTTTAACAAAAGCAATGGTTTGCTTTGAGCACCACTCTGAAGTGATGAGTGCTGTTGAGGTGTTGATGTATTAAACTGGCCCCATTTGTGTTTCAATGCCTTCTGACAATGAATGATAAGCCCCATGGTGGCAGGCCCGGCACACTGAGAAAGAGGTGTAGATTCTGCCTATGGTCCCTGTAAAACCACCTCTCAAGGCTGAATGTGAGGTCTCACCCATTTAAACCCTTCCTCAGTTGAAGTTTGGCCTACTTAGATATTGATAGGAAATAGGACTGACACAGACTCCAGCGATGCAATATTAAAATGTAGGCAGCAGAAATAACCAGATTAAGTTTCCGGGTCACGGCATCATTAAAACAAAAATACCTTGATTGAGCAATAAGCAGAGGCTTAACCAATTTTGCACCCCCAAAACGTTGCAGTTAACTTTAATCACATACACCGTTCTTGTGATCAACATTTATAATATCAGCAGGCACACAATGCCCCCATTGCTCTGACACCAAACCCTTGAAGCCTCCAGCACATCCATTTCTTTTTCCCTCATCCCTGATAGGCTTAAAGGCGAACTAACTGCACCCTTCCACTGCCCACGTGCAAGGTTTTAGCCTTGCTTAAGATGGCGTATCCTCCACAGTCTTGCAGCGCAGGCATTAAGTGCCATCCCCAAGAGGACCCAGGGCGCATGGTGCAGACATGTCTGGCCTTCAGCTTGTGGCCACTTGTGTGCACCTCATGAGCGTGGCATTGGCGGTGTAGAGGTTTAAAAACACAATTTTAAAACATGGAGTAACAGTGGAAACAAACGGAGAGTCAACTCTTTATTTTATGATGACTTATGCTGAGCAATCAACCTCATTCAAATTGAAAGAGTTTGAACGCCGTGGACCACTAATGTCATTGTTTGGTTGTTTTCACTCTACAAACAGTAGCACTTCATCTTCAGCTGAATGTTTACATGCATATCAAAAGTGAGTTGTTTAGGGCTACGTGTACCATAATGAATTGGACTTGAAATCCCATACAGAACCAGTGATTGTTTAATTGAAATGTGTGCTATTGTAAGAATGCAGTGACCGCTTAAGAAGAGTGTGGGTGTTGTTCTTGCCATGCGTAACAGTCCTAGCTTAGGGCCGCTTGGATGACCAATGCCATTTCTTTACCTCGAAAAATAGTAGTGCAGTAGGGTTTCATTGTAGGCATTTACATTAATTATAAAGTAAATAGTTACATATCCCTTTGTTTACAACTAACCATGGTATTATAATTTGCTTAACTGTAGTCCATTTGAGAGCATTAGAGTTCACAGTGCTCAACCCACTCTGCCAGTCGCCTGTTCATTTTTGATATTCTGTTTTATGTGCCTTGTATGATGGGACTGCATTTGTGTTCTCAGGACTCAGCTCAGGACTCAGTGTCCTTGCTTCCTTGCTGTGATGTCTTTCTTGCACGCTGCTGACTGGGGCACACCACTGCTATAGAATCACGTGGTCACCTCCTGCAAAGCTCCCGGTGCTGCAGGGAGTTTTGGGGGCCTCTGGCACCTTTGCAGATGGGTGATTTCTATCTGCTCGGGATGCAAAGGCCAACTGGCCCTGATTATTATGGTGTCCAAACCTTGATAGCTGCAGTTGACCCGGGTACTCTTTGAAAGAATTGCCTGCCCTGAAGACTGCATTCATTCTTTGTGCATTGCAACCTGTGAGGCAAAGAGACCCGTAATACAAACTGGATCCAGTAAGACATTCCAACACCTTAACATGGACAGTGCTGTAGGGAGAATGCTCATGAGGGTCCAGACATGGCAGAGGTGGAGAGGGACTTTGACAGGGCAGGGGAGGGCATGTGTGCAGTGGCAGTTCCATTTGCAGGATTCATTCTGCGAGGGGTTTGTGAAGTAATGCAACTGTGTACCCAAGTTGGCAGCTCTGCCGCACCCATCAGTGGCTAACCATGCCCATGCTCCGGCCCCATGGCCACCGTGCAGCAGTGTTACACTTCTCCAGGCAGAGGTGCTATAATACACAGTAACCTCCTTGATCACTTTAAAGCATTGTGTCATGCTGCAGACCCCCACTTGCATATGTCCTTTAGTCGTGACACTCGTGGCGTTACTGGGGTGTCCCTCCTTTTGTGATCTGGTATGTGCTTTCAGTTCTGGAATCTATCACTCAGGATGCTGTAATGTGCAGACACCAGTGAGGTGCATGGCACATCATGTGCCGTCTCGTCGTGTCTGCTTGTAAGTCTTCACTGATGTTGCACCTGATGGGGGTGGCATGCCTACCCCAGCCAAACTCCCATTGGATACTGTGCAAGACAATGCTGACTCTACTTCTACTCTCCTAGTTACCCCTGAAGTGACCCCTGGCTGTTCATCGTGACCATCTGAAATAGACGTAACCTGCAGAGCATTTGACCTGCAAATGACCCATTAGCTAGTTATTGAATTGGACTAACCCAATTATCCATCATTAAGACTGTGTTGTAATTCTCTATCTTTATGTGTAGTTACGTGTTGATTTAGTATTTTATTTCTTTGAAAGTTGCTTTTTTATGTTTTGTATTTATATGTGATGTATTTTCATAGTTATGTTACGTAAGGAAATAGGTAACTTTTTTTTAATGCGGATGCAACAAACAATGAATAGCTTTTCACGGCCTTATGCTAATTCATATTTGACAACATTTCTGTACAATTCTTTGTGAATGTTGTATACCCAGTCGTGATTTATCGTAAATTACTAAATTCTTCATGCTCACGTTTTATTGTATAAAATATGCTTTCGTTTATTTTACTGAGAAAACGCCTTGCTTCACCTACTAAGGTTGCCTTCAAGTTTGCCATGAATTAGATGTTAGCTATATGAAAATAATGTATTATTCAAATTGAGCCGAACTAATTTCAGCAGGGATGTCTTCTGTGTCTACTGCTTAGTTACTGTCCCCTTGCCAGTGCCAGTGCGCTCTGTGCTGCTTGACCTGTGCAGCCTGCTCCCCCTGCTCTGTTTCCGTAGTCGCTCTCTATGAGGCCTGCCTTGTTCCTTTGGTGGTACAACTGCCACGTATGGTGGCACACTTCATTGAAAGCCCTATGCTTGCGAGAGAGTAGGGGGTGGGTACAGCAGTCCGTGTGCAGGGATCTTTTGCAGGAAACCAAAAGTCATGGATCTTCATTCGAAAGACTCTTCTCCATCTCCTGCACTTCCTGCACCCCAGCTTCATCACCATGGTGCTAGGACAATCCTGCTGGCCTCGGCTGCTTTTCCCACTCATTGGTTTCGCACATTGTCTTACTGTCCGGTCCGCCACTTCCTGCCTCCCAGCCCCATCTCCAAGATCGCAAGCACAATGTGTGGGCTGCTCTTTCATCGCCCACTGCATGGTACCATTCAGTGGCAAATCCACCTACATGATGGGGTGCAGCACTGGTATGGGGCAGCGGTGGTGCTTGACCTATAGAAAACACACAGCATGTTAATGTCATGGATACTGAGAAACAGCACTGTACCCCCATATCAAACTCTCCCAATTCCAGTTGAAAACGAATGCTAATCTCGCAAATAGGAAGAACGCAATACATAGTAGTGTACCCTCCCAAAGCCAATAGAAAATGCCCTAGAGTAGTTCACAGTAAGGGCAGAGACAGGAAAGGGGCGCGCCATACATCACAGTAACCTCCCTGGCAATGAAGAAGATTGTGTTCTTTCTATGAGGCGCTGACATTTTCTTGGCCTTTTGGGGGAACATTCTCCTTTTCCTTTTGTGGTCCTCTCACTTTCGTGGCCGACACCTCAGGTCCAGGTGATGAGCTTGCGCTGTTTGCATGGCATAGTCTGCCTAATGCAGAACTTGTTGGCTTCTGTGCAGAGACTGGTGCCGCCGTGAACAGATCAGGTCATGGATAAATACTCTGTTCAGACTTGAACATAGAGAAACAATGGCTCTTGTACTGTCTCGCTAGGTTTTTGGCACTACAGGGAGCGCTTTCACATCATTACAAGTCCTGCCTTGGAAAGTCCTTGGTATTTGGTATTTGGTATTTATTTTATTTATTTATATTGCACACCTAACCCGGGGGTAGCAAGGCGCAGAGACAACAAGAGGATTGCGAAGCTTGTTACATACAGAAGGATGAAGTCCAGCTAAAGTTACATACTGGAGCATCAAAGGCAATGAAAGCTGGTGAGGCATAGGTTACAAAAAATATACAGTGTTCTTTGTTCTGTACGGTACTTTGTTCTGTTTACAGTGGCGCCTTGCAATGGGCGAACACCCTGAATGCATTGGGCCTCATTACGAGGCGGGCGGTAAGGGATTACCGGCACCGGTAAGGGCACTGGTGCCGGTAATCCCTTACTGCCCTATTACGAGTTCCCTTTGCGGGTCCTCCCTTAACGCCTGGTTTTACCAGGCGTTAAGGATGGGACCCGCAAAGGGACTCTGGAGCTAATAACGGTACCGCAATTTGCGGTACCGTTATTAGCGCCTTCCCCATTCCCATTGAGCCCTATGGGGGCTCAATGGGAATGGGGAAGGGCCCTGGTGAATGGGGAATTACCGGTCCCGCCAACCTTGGAATGGACCGGCAATTGCTCCATTCACCAGGGCGGAGTCTGAATGAGTTTGGAGGCAGCCATGGCGCTAATAGCGCCATGGCTACCTCCAACCTCGTAATGAGGCCCAATTCACACTATGCTTGGGAGCTATTGCTGTCTACTTGGGATTCAACATACCGCAAAGTACTCTTCATTGTCCAAATACTGTACCCCTGGGCAGACCCGCTGATGCGAATGGAGGGGCTTTAGATGAGCACTGATTTTGCTGCATCTGCTGCTATTTTCTGCCCAGTGACAGATGTGATGTAGGGGAGGAACTTCCATAGGGAGGGCACTCGCCCAGGGAGACATTCCTTGTCAGAACCCAGTTAAAACGACATGTCCCAAACACGAGGGATTAATATTTACTACGGGGGGAGCGGCGTGGAGGTCCAAAAGCAAAGGGAAGTGGCAAATTAAATAAGAAAATCATTGATGTACAGCTTTATCTTGGGAAAGAGTTATTATAATTATTTTGTTTTAATATGGTCAGTTAACTGGTTTTGGCTGCAAAAATTCATGTTATGAGAATGTAACTGATGCCTTTGTGAAATGGATGACAAAAAAGAACATTTGTGGAAAGGCTCGAAGTTAGGGCATGTGTTCCAAACTGAAGCACACCAATGTTCTGGCTATGAAACGTGCTGAATGTTTATGTGCCTGTTATGTTATTTTATGTTGATTTATACCGTGCACCGCTACCACCCAGGGGCAGTGCCTGTGAACGATACACCTGTGTGTGTTGTAGACAGGGCCTGCTGAATGACAAACTGATATCTTCTTGCAAATGATAGTGTAATGAATGGCGGTGTCTGCTATCTTTCAGATGTGTTGGGGCAGTGGCGGTTGGTGAATGTTGTAATTAGAGTGCGTAAGCATTACCCAGGAATGTGCGGGAGGGACTGAGCGAAGCCCAAACCAACCAACGGGGCAAGAGGTCCTCACTCAAGAATTCCTTTTAAAATAATGTGTTCAAATTTTGCATTTTACTGCATACCTTCCCTCAAAAAACGAGGGAGTCACAAATGTGATGTCATTAGTCATGTCACCAATGACATTTGTGATGACATCTTTGATGTCATGGGTGTTAGTCCTTGCAGTGCACAGCGGAAGCGCGAGTTATGGTTGCTTATCTTACCATAACTGGCAAATTTCGGTGGTTTTTCATTTTTACCTGTAACCATAACGTCCCTTCAACAACGTTTTCTGTTAGTGAATATCATAGCTTTTTAGTAGTGCAGTGTAACCAGAACGTTGCTTTAGCATCATTTTTTCAGTAAAGGTGATAGGTTTTTAGTAGCGCAACTTAACCATAACGTCCCTTTAATAATGTTTTTTTTAGTGAATTTCATAGGTTTTTAGTAGGGCACTGTAACCAGAACGTTGTTTTAGCATAGTGTTTTCTGTAAAGATGACAGCTGTTTGGTACTGAACGGAACCATAACATCCCGTTGACAACGGTTTGTTACTGATTCCTTGGCTGCCCTCCTGATAAACATGTGGAAAGGCCAAATTGTCTGGTGTATGTATGCATTTGCGCTACCCCTTCCTTTTCCGAATAGTGTTGGTGTATCTTAGCAATTACAGATGTACATGGTGAGTGTTGGTGAGTGTTTGAGTAGTTTCGCTTTTTGTGCTAACATTGCATGGTGAATCTGTGCCGCACAGTCAGGGACGTCATTTGGGGGTCGCCAGAGGTCGCAACTGCGACCTCTGAGGTCTCCCTTGCGACCTCTGTGGTCTTCCTTGCGACCTCTACTAAAAAAAATTTTTTTTTTTTTGTTTTTTTTTAGTAATGCAAGCTCCTGGGCTGTGGCTCTTTACTTCTGGGGTGGCTGGCTTTCTTGTTCAGACCCCTTAAAAAAAGACTTGTGGGACTCCTGTTCTTATTTTTCTTCTAACACTTTCAGCACTGACCCTAAATAAGAAAGAATAGGAATACCAAATAATGGGCCTCATTACGAGTCCGGCGGTAACCGAGGCGGTAAAACCGCCTCGGTTACCGCCGGACTCGAATGACCATTCCGCCTCCGTGATTCCCGGAATTACCGGGGCATTACAACTCCGGTTTCCAGGGAATCACGGATGCGGAATGGTGTTAATCCCCATTCCCATAGGACTCAATGGGAATGGGGATCATGGAAACACCGGCAGCATCTCGTAATGCTGCCGGTGTTTCCTTGTCTGCCTGCAGGCGGGCGGTGTTAAACCCGCCAGGTCAGACCTGGCGGGAACATTACCTCCCGCCTGCAGGAGTTGTGATCGCTCGGCATGGAAACAACGGTGTCGGCGGGTTTACCGCCACCATTGTTTCCATACCGGGCGATTTGTAATGAGGCCCAATGTGTCTTTCTGGAATTCTATACAATAATTGGTGGCCTCATTAAATGTTTATTTTAGGCGCACTTCAGGGGGTGAGTCACTGATTTAGTCTGTTCTTAAATGCCTCACTCAGCCGTTCATCCTTCTGAGGTCGATAAATGAGTACCAACACAGGTTGGGTGATATTGGGTGTATATTTTTTTTATATCAAGTGCTTAATAATGTGTTATTATATAGCACTTACGCTTATCATTTGGTCATGGACGTCTGCTTGCATACACAGTAATTTGGTAATATTGGCCTATACACACTGAACTTAATGATACATATGGCGATCCATTCTTGTATGAATATACATCACATAGTGATATCGTAACAATATTTTTCGTAGTGTACAATGCTATGTGATGCCACTTCCTGTTTTGTCAACGGATGAAATATCGTGTTCCATCGCTACCCGCGATATCTCTTTGGGGTGGGGTCAAATGACACCACTTCCTGTGATGTCATCAGGGGGTCAAGGGTCGTGTGATGTCACTTCCGCTACCCCTGGCATTTTGGTGAAATGACGTCCCTGCGCACAGTACTGGCTGAGATGACTACAGATGAGCAGTATGGACGTTTTCTAGGGAGACTGCACCTGGTCGGCGTATGTGCAATCACACTGCAAGTATCGGTAGGACTCCATTAGTGGCCGCATGTCTGCATCTTCTAATGCACTTTTAAATAGTTGTGGAAGTGCACGTCTATCCGTTCCACACCTATACCCATGCATAGGTCATCCACTGTGTGCTGGTAACACCGCCCCTGTCGCCGGCTCTACTGATTCAAATGGGAGGCTACCGCATTTCAAGTAATCCTGCCGATTACGTGGGTGGCTCTGCAAACCTACCAATGTGTGACTGAAACACACCTTGCTGTATGACGCCCACTGGTAAAAAAGAAACAGCAACCTGAAGTATAGCATGGGCATGTTAAATGTTGCATTAATTTGATTGATGTGCTGCTTGCCCTTCCATGATCCGTGAAACAGACACATCGTGTCTGCACTGAGCAGTGTGACAGAAAGTGTCAAGACGTCGCCTGCAGGTCGTACAGTTTAAGAAAACATGTAACTGCAGGTGGGACAGATTGCAAAATGGCAAAGCTGGTGCGGCTTGGTCACACACATACTAGTGCATGTAAAGGCAAGTAAGCAAACATCAGAATGTTTCGAGCGCAAACAATGTTAGTGGTGGTTCGAAAAGTACTGGAGCTGCATGGGTCGCACAGAATAAATGGCTTCCTGCTCCACGTAATGAAGCTGTGTTTCACGTTGTAAACATTCTTATATTCCAGAATGTATGCATCTCCGTGAATGCTACTCCTAAGACTAATGGCGTAGCATGAAGTATTTGTACTGCATGTGACAACAACTGAAATTGAAATCACAAGGGACCAGTGGGCAGTCTACTGCCCTTCCAACAATTACATAGGGTAATTTCATGTATAGCATTTGCCACATCTGCTGAGGGCACCAAGAGGGGCAATCCTCTAGGGCAGCAGAGCTCTAAAACATCCTTGCAGACCATATGTCGCGCTACAGACCCTTACCCGGCAAAGGGCATTGTATTGTGCATGTACTGCAACGCGCTACTCTACAGAGGGAAGGTACTTGGAAGTGCGTGCAAAGGGTCCATCTGGGAGCATGACAATTACTGGCGCCTATGTAGGTGAGGGCCACCCAATAATTCTGTATCTCGGCACGTCCCCTATGAGATCCATGCAGGTGCTGCCCCTTCTGTACCGAGCCTTTCCTGCCGTTCCTTGTGTGGCATGTGTCAGAAGACCATAATAAATGGAAATTAATTGGGGAAGGAAAAAAGGGAAATAAAGAAAGCACCTTTCAAAGATGAACAATGGAATTGCCAATTAACGGATGCAGGGCGGCAGGCGTGGCACTGTGCAAAACACTGTAGTTGAATCGGTTAGAAAGGGGGTCGCTGTAGAAAGAGGTTTCTTTACATGTTGCACAGTGTTTTGAAGTGTGTCAGTGCACATCACTTATACAAAAATGTGTCCACTACTTCCACGAAGGGCACCAAAGCATTTGGATGGGGTGTGCAGAAATTGGGATAGCAGGCATAGTAAGAGTCGCCTACATCCAGATTCAGGAGTACCTAGAATCTAACCAACTGCTAGGTATACATCAATCTGCCTTCAGACCTCAACACGGAACAGAAACCGCTCTGGTTGACCTCAAAAGCCAGATTGATGAAATCAACGACAAAGGCAATGCTGCAATCCTACTTAACTTAGACCTCTCAGCGGCTTTCGATTTAGTTGATCACAAAATCCTCTGCAGCCACCTATCTATTGCAGCCCACTTCTCCTCCTCTGCCTCCTCATGGTTATGTCATGATCTCTGCTTCCAAAAGGTCAGGGTTTTCCCAACTCCCTTGGAAGCAGATCCATAACCCAGGTTCCGAGTGCCAACCAGTCCCAATTGGGACCTTTTGGACCCAGTCCTGGCGCCAGTGGCACCAGGCTCATAAATATGCCCAGTCCCAGCGCTGGAAGCGCCGGGCTCATAATGCTTGGGTGGACTTACCTGCAGCAGACCATGCTGCTTACTTGCCTGCCAGTTGAGCCTCTGATCCTCTTCTGTTTGGAACTACTTTTCCTGTTGGGTGGGGCAGGAGCCACTCCCTAGATTCAGAACACTGGAACTCTTCTGGAAAGCAGGAACTCTTTTCTTACCTAGGCGTGGCTGTGGAAGGAGACACCTAAGCACTACAGGAGGCTATTTAAACCACACCCGATGGATGAATCTTGCTTTGCGTTATTCTGCATCCTCTGCAGCAGAACGCTCATCGTGTCTTCTGCATCTGATCCTGGGCCTAAGGAAAAAGGCTTACCATCCTGAATCCAGTCTTCAGCAACACCTATAAAGACAAGAATGAACAGGTTAGCATTACGGTCTTCAGTGACAGCTCTTCACTTACCTGGTCCATCGGCTGTCACCAACGCCTCGCGCTGCATTCCGGCATCTGAAAGACAAAGGCTTACCTACTCTTCGTGCGCTCCGGAGGTCTTCACACTGCATTCCGGCATCTGAAAGACAAAAGCTTACCAACTCTTTGCACGCTCCGGAGGCCTTCGGCGCTGCATCCCGCATCTGAAAGACAAAACAAGGTGCGTTTAAAGACATTGGGGAACTTTAATACTCACGTGCCATTACTCCTTTCCACATCTAACCCAGTGGGTATTCCGGCACCCTGCAGCCGCTCCGAACTTGTACCTGCAAAATAAAAAGACAGTTAGAGCGCATCGTGAAGCAGGCAACAAGCGCTTACTTACGTGCTTCCAGGCGCTTCTATTCATCACACGGGCTCCATCTTCAACTCACTTCAGCCCGTCATCCGCCATCGCCGGAACCCTGCAAAACAAGAAACATCATTACTAAAGACTTTAAAGACATTAGAATTACTCAAAACTTACCGTTCGTGCAGTAAACGACGGACAGCAGTCCTCTGAAGTCAAGAGGCCTGCTCCCCTTATCCAGTGAAGAAACTGGTTACAGCACCCTGCCCCGAGGCAGATGGAGAGCACGGCGTTCACTTACCTAAGGTGAGAGCGTTAACCTTTGGGGTTCTACAGGAGAAGAGAAAGGGAAGAAGAGAGAGACATTCAATAACCCAGTTCCTTAATCCCATATTTTCTATCTGCAGACATCTTACCCTTCGAGTCAGACATACAGTGCACAGAGGTCCAGCCCAAAGAGCCAGCCGTGTGTTACACATCACCTTTGAAGATACGGTATACGCCCAGTCAAGACCGGCGCCTCTACGGGAATCAGGTGAGCGTTACAGGTTACAATCCTTCCTGGCGAATAGAACCATGCAAGTTTTCTCCACAACAGCAGCAGCGGACCCTATCCCCATCACATGCGGAGTCCCACAAGGCTCCTGTGTCTCCCCCACTTTGTATAATATATTTACAAAGCCGCTATTTGACAAACTGGACCGTCTGGGTGTCACCTACACTTACTATGCAGATGACACCCAGATCCTCCTCACCATCTCAGGCAACTACAATGCGGACGTCACCAGGATTAACGAAATCTTCTCCATCATTCAGGCATGGATGGCCACCCACGGCCTTTGCCTGAATGATGAGAAGACGGAGCTTCTCTGGTCGGCTCTCCCAATAACCTGTCAAAACTCAGTCCTTGCTACAATAACATTATCATAGATGGTAATACCATCCCCATTGTTAAAAGTGCGAAAACCCTAGGCTTCCACTTTGATGCCAACCCCAACCTCTCCAAACAAATCAACACGACCGGCTCAGCCACTGCCTATACGGGTAAGCTAATTAGGGCTAGCAGACCCTTCCTATCCTCCAACAGCTGCCTCACCCTTGCCAGAGCCCTCATTCAGTCCAAACTGGACTACTGCAATAGCCTGTACCTAGGAGCCAACCATTCCATAATCAACAATCTCCAGGTTCTCTAAAATAATGCTCTACGCGCAGCACTCAACATCCCAAGGCGAGAGCACATTTCCATAACCAGGAAAGCGTGTAAATGGCTTTCCATACAGCAAAAAATTGACCTCAAAACCATTTGCCTCACTTACAAGGCCTTAAACCACCTAGCCCCACCGTATCTCACTAATAAATTTACTTTAAAATCTGCCACCAGAACCACCAGATCATCCAACTCCGTATGCCTGTCAGTGCCTAGATTTACTCTAAAAAGAGCAGGAGGCACTAGTTTCACAGTGCTTGCCTCTCAACCTTGGAACACCCTACCACTCAACATTAAAACTATTGAGTCCTTTCCGATCTTTAGGAAACATGTTATTGGCTGGTTACTGAACAAAGAATAGCATTTACCTTCACTTTCTAATATCTTTAACTCCCTAAGGACGCAACCATGCCTATATTATATGTAAATTGTTGTACCATGTAATTTATGTAAATTGTTGTACTATGTAAATGTATATCTCATGCCTGTAACCGCTTCCTTAAGCGCCCTTCTACCTACGGGTCCAGAGCGCTATACAAATAAATAAAACAAAAAAACAAACAAACAAACAAATAAACAAACGTTATAGCTGGGGAAAACTGTTCGTGCTGTAAAACGTCACATTCCCATGTGTGAAGTGCGCCATTGGCATATGTCGTATCAAGGCACAAATACACTTATTCGCAATGTACCACGCTTTCTCCATTTGCGTACCAAATAAAAAATGACGTAGTCACATCGGTGTCTGCATAATGCGATAGAAAGTTATGCAAGAGATCAGAAACAAACACATGTCCTGGGCAAGTGCCTCCTTCATCGCAAACGGCACTGAAACTCGTGTGACATGCTGTGCAATTTTCCCTCCACAATGAACAACAATGATATCAGCATGATTGCGTGTCACCAAAGTGTCACACAGACAAACCAAAATCAGTCACTTCAATGTAGGTACTCCATAGCACTAGACATCCACATGACAGATTCCAAAATGAGCAGCCACTGCACAGTGTTTTCCATTCACTTTCAGTCAATGTATTTCGAACTCCCCTAAAACCCACACGCTGTGGCTCGTGAAATACACAGCCATAACCGCACCCTCTGAATTTCTGTAGACAAATACACGGTGTACCACAGTCTGTGCATACACATCACACCCAGAAACCTTATTGACCAATCCCGTAGCCTCTACAGGCCCATTTCTATGGCCGTCACCTGAAAAGGGGAGTATCTAACACGTGCCACCTTGCAACGATGGTGATATTCGCAGACTTTTCGTACTGTGCGCGCGCGGGATTGGGGGAATAACTTTTAACCAGGGTAGGGGATGTCATTAGTTGTGGCGGCTCTTAAAATAGCCTTTATTTTTCTTTTTCTTTTTAAGTTGCTTCCATAGAAACACCTTTTCTGTGGTTTTTATAAGTAATTTTGTGTTTTCAACATCTGCTCACATTCTAACAATAGAGTCTTCAGTGCAGCCTGTATATTGTGAAACAAAATGTCATTGCCACTGGTCGACAAAATCATGCCATTTCCTTTGAAAAGTTTTATATAAGGAGTACCGATGTTCTCATTCTCACAGGAGAACATTCCAGTAGCACTCAAGAAGTCGCACATGCTTCTGCTGATGAGACCCCTTCCGACCTCTGGCTGGCGACAGGAATCATTGCAATTGTTCCACACTATTCCCGGGGTATACATAAGAAAAGCACCGTGGCAGTGAGAAAAATGCGCTTCACTGCTTTCATCATCTTCTTCAGTTGGCGTTACACACAGGAACAACGCATGGAACCCAAAAAAGGCTCCAAAGTGCATAACCACAACATGTACAGTTGCGGAAGTGGCCATGCGTCGACATTCTATAAGCACCTCGCTGAAACAGCACACTTCGACACTGCACCACAAAGCGTCCACTCCCTCCAAACCGAAATTGCCACAAAAGCCTTCTTGGAGGGCATACACGAACAGATCTTCCACAAAGGCATCACCCATGACGAAAACGGTGCGTCTTGCCATGTTTGCCAGCTGCACTACACAAACTAATGGAAAAAATGATTGCCACCCTTTCCTGTGATGCACACCCTGAGCACCTGATTGGACATTCCCCACAGTCCCATTTCCATTGGCCACCATGGTTAGAAGCGCAGAATGTGGCACGTGCCTTTCCCCAAGTACTGCAAGGGCCATGCCCCAGTGAAGCAAGAGGAGTCCTTCTCCCTATTGATACTCTTGCCTGTGATGCACACCCTGAGCACCTGATTGGCCAAAGGCCATAGTCCCATTTCCACTGGCCAGCATGGTGCGAAGTGCAGAATGTGGTACATGCCTTTCCCCAAGTACCGCGAGGGCCGTGCCCCAGTGAAGCAGGAGGGGTCCTTCTCCCTATTGGTGCTCTTGCCTGTGACGCACACCCTGAGCACCTGATTGGACAAAGGCCATAGTCCCATTTCCATTGGCCAGCATGGTGAGAAACGCAGAATGCGGCACGTACGCTTTCCAAGTACCGGGAGAGCCTCTTCCCAGTAAAGCAGAAGGACTCCTTTTTCCCTTTCCACACCAGCCATGCATACAAGGTGCTAGGCCCTCCCCCAGAAAACACACCATAGTACAGGTTATGGTTAAATGCTCATGTCATGTGCACTGCACTCCACATCTGCAATTCAGCCTGCCAGCTTTCACCCTAGGCACATATTTGCATGCATGGCTTCATAAGGTTGTGTTGGGTGTGCTGATCGGTATGTAGGAGCCTGTGTACGTTAGCCATAGTTTACATGTGTTCTGCTGAGCATGGTCTTTCATGCTGCAATATCTTACAGCACTCCCAAAAGCAAGGGGATTATAAGGGCCAAACCATAGGAAATGCACATGGTGGAATGTGGCTCCTTTTTGTTCAACAGGGGCAATGATGTACACTGTATCCTAATGTACGCATACCAGCTCACTTCTGCTACTGTACCAAGTCTACAATGTCCTCCACAACCATTGTGTAAAAGTCACCAACTTCAAAAGCATGCAGACACCCTTGTACATGCTATGTTTAAATGCTCATGCCATGTGCACTGCACTCCGCATCTTCAATTGAGCATGCCAGCTTTCACCCTGGGCACATATCTGCATCCATGGCTGCATAACAGTCCGTTGGGTGTGCTGTACGGTGTAGGAGGCTGTGTATATTAGCTATAGGTTACATGTGTGCTGCTGAACAGGTCCTTTCATGCTGTAATATCTTAAAGCACTCCGTAACGCAGGGGGCTTATAAGGGGAAAACCATATGAAATGCACATCAGCATGTGCATGTGGCACCCTATTGTGCAACAGGGGCAATGATGTACACCATATGCTAACTTACGCATAGCAGCTCTCTTACGCTGGTCTACCAAGTGTACAATGTCCTCCACAACCATTGTGTAAAAGTCACCAACTTCAAATGCGTGCAGAGTGACAACTGCATGGCTGCAATAGGTTGTGGTGGCTGTTATAAAGGCCTAGGCTGTTGGGTGCAGGTGTGGTGAACGGTATGTAGGAGGCTGTGTGCATTGGACATGTTTTACATGTGTGCTGCTGAGCATGTCCTTTCATGCTGCCATATCTTACAGCTCTTCCTAAAGCAAGGGTCTTCTAAGGGCCTAACCATAGCAAATGCAAATGGTGACATGTGGCTCCCTATTGTGCAACGGAGCAATAATGTGCACCGTATCCTAATGTACGCATAGCAGCTCACTTTTGCTGCTCTACCAAGTCTGCAATGTCCTTCACAACCATTGCGTACAAGTCACCAACCTGACATGCATGCAGACTGACAAGTGCATGACTGCATTACATTGTGGTGGCTGTGATGAAGGCTTGGCCTGCTGGGTGCATGGCCTACGGCCTACGGCCTTCGGCCATGCACCCAACAGTATAGACCTTGCCTACACCCACCACAACATAACAAAGCCATGCAGGTGAACATGTAGGCATGTGCCACAATTCAGAAAGGCAATATAGGCACCAGCACCTCTACGCAACCTCTGCACCCTAAAGCAGGAATGCAAGCACACATGTTCCACTTAGGCTAATGCACAAACATACCACTGGATTTGGCACTACTACCCACTTCCAATCCGAAACCATTGTAATAATGCCAACCAAACAACACAATCGTTGCAACATTGGTCCTGCTCTCCACACTGTACTACGTGCATACAAGCAGTACTGCAAAGTGCACTTCAACACATACTAATCCGTGCAATGCACACTACGCAAGCACATGTAAAAACCATTTGCACCGTAGTCTCTTCCATATTTACACTATTCCATTAGTGCACCCAGTGGACACAGTACACGACTGGTCAATGCAGCTTCACTCATACACTGTCAACTGTACGATGTTCTACCAATCACCAAACCCATGCAATCATCAATGTGTGCAATGCAGCCAACCCACACACACAAAGCGACAATGTGGCACCGGCATTCAACCAGTGGACATACCTTTTCAACCAGTGGACATACTTTTCTGTGCAAGCGCTACAGCCATGCATTAAAGGGGCTATGGATTTACCACACACAGTACACCATAGTACACCCTTTCTGTAAATGTGCATGTCTTGGGGACTGCACTCTCCTTCTGCAAATGTGCCTGCCACCACTCATCACAGAAAGACATTGTAGCTGCAGCTGGTATGCCATAACGAAGGCTGCCTGCAATGACGACACAAGATTGTTGCCTGTTGAGATAACCGCAAATTGGCGTAGTATGCACGGATACCGCTGGCACGCCACTGTCTTCTTCTAATGAGATGTAGCACTTCCAGCACTTCTCACTCCCCCACCCTTTCCATCCCTTCTTCCCTCCACCAGATGCCGTAAACTATGTTTTCCAAGCACTTTAACATCTTCCATATTTACACTATTCCATTAGTGCACCCAGTGGACACAGTATACGACTGGTCACTGCAGCATCTCCACCCATACACTGACAACTGTACGATGTCCTACCAATCACCACACCCATGCAACCAACAATGTGTGCAATGCAGCCAAACCACACACCCAAAGCGACAATGTGGCACTGACTTTCAACCAATTGACATACCTTTTCAATCAGTGGACATACTTTTCTGTGCAAGGGCTGCAGCCATGCATTAAAGGGGCTGCAGACTTACCACACACAGCACACCATAGTACACCCTATCTGTAAATGTGCATATCTTGTGCAATGCACTGCCCTTCTCCAAACGTGCCTGCCACCACTCATCACAGAAAGACATTGCTGCTGGAATTGGCATGCCATAACGGAGGCTGCCTGCAATGACCACACAAGATTGTTGCTTGTTAAAGTAACCGATAATTGGCATAGTATGCACGGATACCACGGGCACACCACCATCTTCTTCTAATGAAATGTATCACTTGCATCACTTCTCACTCCCCCACCCTTTTCATCCCTTCTTCCCACCACCAGGTGCCGTAAACTATGCTTTCCAGGCCCTTTCGGCGCTGCACTGCCCTCAGAAACAACATGCCGGCGTTATCAAAAACTATTCACGCACAACACATCACCGTACACTGCAGTGCAATCACATATATGCCCGCGTGGCGAACAGGGAAAAGGGAGGCTGGAGCGGAGGCAGATATGACTGCTTTTAGTGGCCACACAGTTACATACAAGAGTCCCAGCCATGTATACAATGCATTAGGGGCTTGGCACACACACCGCAACACTGTCCTCCGATACACCACGACAGTGTTTCCCAAAAACTTTGACGCACAGCACGCTTCCCTCCAGCCAACCACCGGCCACGTCCAATGTTCGCCGACAGCACGGAGTACCGCAGGCCAATGAGACTTCGGTCTGCGGAGCGAACAGGGAAATGGGTCCACGGAGAGGACCCAGATATCACACATTTTTTGGGACGTACATTTCAGTTCTTTGCAACAAAAGTACTGGTCCGATTTCCATCAAACACACAGAAGCACGCTTTCTGACCCAAGCCCCCGCTCCTGCTGCAAATGCTGTGAAAATCCGTCCAACCGTTCGGCCTGTAGCCTTGCGCAAAGTTTTTGCCCATTAAGTCTATGGAAAAAAAAAACATTTGGGACCCCCCTATAACTTTGCCCCCCCTGCACGAAACCTCACCCAACTTGGCGAGAAAATTCAGAGACGGCCATATACTTTTTTTGCAAAGTTTGGTGAGCATTCTTCCAGGGAGGCAAAGTTATAAGCCAGTGAAAAAGTGCTCTTCCTATGGGTTTAGCAACTTAAGCATAACTACACGGTCACTACCACGGGCCATGTAAAAAAAAAAGAAAAAATATATTTATATATATATATATACAAAATTAATTATAATAATTCCTAATGAGGCTGTGTGTGCAAATACCGCACCCATAACTAGATAGATAGCCTTACCTTGAAGATTGAAGAGAAACTTTAAAAAGAAAATAATGAATATATGAAGAACCAACTGTTTGCCGTTAGTTAGTTATGGGTGTGGAGTTAGTAGTGCACATGCATGTGCGCAGCCACATAAATAATAATATTGGCTGACTGAGAAGGCATTTTCTGACTAGTGACTGCCATCAGCAGGAAGTGACTGTAAATACGCGTGGCGGCAGGCTGAACCCAGAGGTGACCCCTGTTATTGTAATCCATGATTTGTTTGTCAGGAAGGGATAGGTTGCTATGGTGATGCATGTTTGTTTTTGAATCTCTTACTTTGTGGCAGTTGGACCCACAGTATTACAGAGTTATTTGAGGATTATTTTGTGAGGTCATTGTTTACATTTGATACAGTGGAGCTGCACGTGGGTCACTGTTACAGCAGATAATGTGAGGAAAGGGAGGTCCCTGCGGCAGAGCTTCAGCTGCTTACAATGTCGAGAAGGGTTAAGGGACATTAAGGTTATTGCAGAAACACTGCAAGGAACCTGGAGAGTATATATGGGGACTACGTCTGAACTGTAAGGAGGTAGCAACTAGAGGTGACTGGAAGCACTCAGGGGTGACTATGTATGCCTAACAGATGCCTTATGCATACACTTGTTGCATGATCAGACCCACATCCACAGGATCAGTTGGCAGTGGGAAAATGCACTTTCAATGTGATGCCATCTAGCTTTATTAAGCATGCTCACACATCCCAACGGGGGCATTCCCAGGGAAGTGTGGGGGGTGGGCAATAGCCCCAGGTCTTTTGGTTGTAGCCCCGGATAGAAGCTCAGGGGCTACAACCGAATGGCTAGCTAGCCCAGAGTCCCGACAGTCCCGACATTAGCGTAGCCCAGGATCTTTTCCAGACCTAGCAACACCCCTGCAAGCCGAGGTAGCTTTCGAGCGCTATTGAACACAACGTACTCACTAACATGTTGCAGTTGGATTTAAGGAAGAAAGTGCAAGGTTTCCAGAACTCTTCTGAACTGAAGAAGGTCCTGCAAATAATGTAACTTCAGTTGGGAGTGCGTTCCATAGTTTGGCAGCAACCTCAGAGAAGGAGTGATCAGCTAATTGTTTTAGGATGGTCTTTGGGGGGACCAGTGGCGTACATATTATTGGACTTCTGCAGAGTGAGCATGGGTTTGCTGTCATCTGAAACTCTGTGGCCCATGCGGAGTGATTTGAATAGCTCCAGTGTGTCTAGCAGCAGATCGGGCTGGGCAAAGCCCACCTTTCCAGGACCAGCTTTCTGCTGGGCAAGGCACCATATTGCGGGCAGCACCCATGCCGCCCTCATTCTATTTGTCGTCTTGGAAAGGGGACACCTCAGCAACCCATATTCTCCCCCTGCCTCTTCATTCTACCCCTGCATCACATCCAGGCTTTCAACCATCAGCCACGTGACCCTCCTTACCTCACAAGTTCTGCCTCCGCCACTGGCTGCTTCCCCTGAGTTGACTGATTATCACATGGGTAGCATGTGAAAAAGCAACCAGTAAAATATCATCATGTGCAAAACGCGTCATTCGATACAATCTAAAGTGTGAACAATGTTGGCAGCGATATCTTCGCCAAACACTGCTATTTTCTAAACAAACACAAGTACACAGCTGCATTTCTAACGCAGACTCAAACCCCTAGTAAAACCAGGCAATCACCAACCCGTGACAATCACCCTACCCCCATCCCATCCCATCCCTAATCCTTACTCTAACCACAGCCCTTTAGGCTTTGCGTATATAACCCTAGACCTTCAGTTTTCCAAAGCATCTTGGTTGCATGTGATGCAAAACAAAACACCAAATAAATAGAAAATGAACAATAAATGAGCCTAACGCCAACTCTATAACCAGCCCTTCACAACCTCCATTGCCCGTACCCTAACTCTAACCCAGAATGTTGATGTAATGCTAACCCTGCTCCACCCCAACCTCAATAAGACTGTATATTCTCAACTTTCTGTAACTCAAACCCAAATTCTTACTCTAATAATAACCCCAGACGTACTCTAACCCTAACACTTACCCTAGCCCTTACTCTACCATCTCCCTTACCCAACCCCCAACATCAGCAGCCCTCCACAATCTGATCCTAATCGAATTCTTACCCAAATCTTTGCTCTAACCTTAACTCGAAGCCTTGCCATAACCTCTATCCTAATCCTAGAATATAACACTTAACCGGGCAATCAGAAGCCATCCACAACCTCCTTAACCCAAACTCTTACCCTAAAAGCAGTGCTTCTTTGTCTACTTTTCAGCTGAATATTTGACTACTTTTTGCTTGGTGACTTTTTCACTGCCGAGGTATACTCACCACGATTGTTTCTCTGGCTACATTTTAATTGGCAAGATTTTTACTGGATACTGCTTGACCAATTGGAACTTGAGCTGCCACTCCACAGACAGCTAGTGAAGCAGTTTGGGATCTGATGCAGCATGGTCCAATCTCTGCCGCCTACCTGCGAGACGAGCAGCGTTCATCTCAAGTCTCTACACATATTTCCTTAGGGATTTTGGCAGAACAAGATAGCGCAGTCCAAGATGAATAGGGTCATCATGGGCATAGTGACTTCGACCCTATTGGCGATGTCGACAAAGATAAAGAGTCTTTTTGAGGAGCTATACGTTATACACGCCTTTTTTGACAACAGCATAAACCTTGGGTTCCACAGTAAGTTCTGCCTCTAGCAGGACTCACTGTTGCTTTGCTGAGAGTGCCAGTGGAACGCAGAAACCCAGTGATGGGGCCAAATAGAAAAAAACATGAGCCTGCATTTTTACCCACAACAGTCATCTACGTCTTACCGGTTTATTGTAAGACAATTTTTTTTATAACTCTCTTTATTAAGTAAAAAAAAAACATGGCATGACAATTTTCGTTCAGTAACAATTTTACATTGCCCCGTTTCACATAGCGGTCCCCACTCTCCCTCTCTCATTTCCCAAAAATTCCGTGACCCATTACCAACCATTCCATTCCTTCAAACCTGTGTGTTCCATTTCCCCCAAATCCTCTGAAATGTCACAGAGTTGCTTCTATGTCTATATACAATCTCTTCTGGGGATCTGCAGTGACCCACGCCTTCCGTCCGCAGGGATACCAGCATCATTTCGGCCGATGCCCATTTGGTGGCTAAATCTCTCCTATAAGATATCATATATATTATTATGTAATATTATTATTATTATTATTATTATTATTATTATTATTGTTATTATTATTATTATACATATCTATATACATAATATCATTATACGACTGTTATCCTGCATCCGTCTCTGAATATGTCTATTGTGATCATCACATATTGCCATAAAATATTATGAGATAGTTTTCCCAAATGGGTTCTGCCTCCACAACATCACCCAATAGGTCAAGGGGTTTAACATGTCAGAGAGATATGTGGATTAAACATCTCACAGGTACTGTACTATTTGTGATACATTGCGTAATGCCATTTTGGTGGCCTCGCCCCACTTGCCCCTGTTTAAAAAAGAGTGAGGTGGGAGGGAGTTGTCAGTGGGGCATTGATGATTGCAAGTCAGAAGTACCCGAATCCTGAGTGCGGCTCTATCTTTACTGGTTTGGCGTTGGCACCTGGCTGTGCACCTATTGGGAGGGGAGAGGGCAAGATCTGATCTGCACTGCTGCCAGTCTGGGTTACCCTCTGATATTAGTGAGTGTGGTAGAGATAAAGCAGCAAGCTTTGCTAAAGCTCAATGTATGTTGATGTGACACCTGGTGGGGATGAAGGTGGCAGGAGAGTTTAGAGTTGAGCGATTTAGTAGGGGGCAAGAGGGCAGTAGACAAAAGGGGGGCACTTAGTGGGAAGAATAAAGGTATTCTGCACTACTCCGAAGCAGGTACGTTGGGCACCATCCAGGGAAATGATCACACACTGGTCAATTACATATTTGCAGCAGTATTGCTTTTATCCCATTTAGGTTGCGCGGAATCATATGCAAAGGGGACTGTTCTCCATTAATCCTTTGCTGAGGAGTTTGTGTGTGGGTTTGTCAAATATATATTAAACATGTTGGATTGATTCCATTAACATCACACAGAGATTAACCCATGGGTGTCCATTCTTCAACATTCTTTTGCCAGTGAGTTGTGTGTGGGTTTATGGTATAGTTGTGTTTTTATAGGAGTGGAGACTTCCTTTAGGTCAAAATGACAGCAGGTCCGCGTCTCTTCGTTGGTTGACGTTTTGATGCTAGTCTAATGCTGCTGTTAATTGAATAGCCAAATACTTTGTAGCTGTTTTCTGAAAGTCAGATGGTCCTCTTCTTTACAGATTTGTTTAGGCAGAGCGTTCCAGAGTTTTCGTGAGAGTAATGAGAAGGATGACACCCTGTGGCATTTCTGGTTGAAGCTTGGCTCTGTTACTAGGGCTGCATTGCTTGATTTAAACTCCCTCAATGGTTGGTAGTGCATGTGATGGATTCAGAGCCCCTTGCTGTGGAAGGTCCAGTGGGCGATGCACATAGTTTTAAAGTAATCCTCCATTTTGATCAGGAGCCAGTGGATTGTTTTTAAGTAAGTAATTTGTCATTTTCATGGCGCCTTTATTGCATTGGTACAGCTTCAAAGCGCTGTAGGTGAATGCCAGTGGGGGACCATGGTCCAAGGTTTGGGAAAATTCATTAGAGGAGTTTAGAAGCGTGTGTGCATTTTAGCCAAAGCGACGTTGGGTAGCGGTGACTAACTCTTTACTAGCTACCCATATCAAACTGGCAAGTGGATGGGTGCTTTGAAGTTTACAAGAGCGTGTGCAAGAATAGTTGACTCATTATGTCATTATTATATCCAGCAGGACTGGTTTCTTGTTGTGAGGGATAGCTGCATTCTAATGGCAGAGGTGTTGCACAATGTGTTGTTAGGTGTGGAGTATGATTGCAGATGTGTGCGGTTGAGTGACCTTGCCTTCAGCTATCTTCCATAAGTATGGAGTGTGATAAGTACTTGAGAGCTCCTTATGGCTCTATTGATTTCATGCATGTGGCATGGACTCTCTCCTGTGTTCTGTTGGAGATTGTTAGATTATTATTACCGTTATTTGGTGATTACATGGACGTTATTTGCTGCTCCGTCCTGCCTGAGGTGTTTGACTAGCTCAAGAGGGTAGGGTTTGTCAAGGTGCTGGGGGGAATAGCCATGTCTTGAGGGCCTTCTGGAAGGCCAAGCGGTCCTATATGTGTCGGATGTTAAACAGCATTGAATTCCAGATAGTGTGGTCTTGGACGGAGAAGCAGGAGCCTCCTATTCTACTCGATTTGAAAGTGGGCATCACAAGGAGGAGTGCAGTGCCTGAGTGCAAGTTTCCGTTGACTGATGTGCACGGTTTTGAAAGCAGCTCGTCCTCCGATTGGGAGCCAGTGGAGGACACAGAGGGTTGTGTTCTCTGGGGGCGAGAGCAAGGAGCATCCTAGCTGCAGAGTTCTGGACTCTTTGGAGCTTTCTGAGTTGTTAAGCAGTGGCACCCAGGTAGAGGGAGTTGGTGTACTCTAGGCAGGAGAGGACAATGGACAAGATAGCAGTTACTCTGTGGGGGTAGGAGAGGTAGGGGAAGATGTGTTTGAGAATGTGGTGGTGTAGGTAGCAAGATTTATACACAGTGTTAATATGGTGTGAGTGTGTCAATTCAGTGTCTATGGTGCAACCCAGGTTTTTTACTGTGGTGGCTGCAGCACGGGGTTTGGGGGGTGGAAGCCCAGGGAAGAAGGCCAGGGGGTCGGTTTGGGGAAGAGAGCTGTCTTTCCACAGAGCATGATTTCTGTTTTTCCGGGATTAAAGAGGAGGTGATCAGCTGTTATCCAATGATCAATGTCTGTGAGACAGGATGCAAGGTCACAGTGGGGGGTGGAGACAGACTTGGGGATTTTAAAGATGATTTGGATCTTATCAGTGTAGTTGTAGCATGTGAGGTTGTGTGAGTAGATAACTGCAGGGAGGGGGCCCATGTAGAGGTTGAACAGAGGAGTCGATAGGCAAGGGCCTTGTGGGACTCCATTGTTGACGGGCAAGCAGTTGAGGTAAAGCAATTTGGTATCTGTTGGCAAGGAATGAAAAGATCCACCTTAGTGCTGTGCTTCTTATGCTGAGGGAGTGGAGTCTATCAATGGGATGCTGTGATCGATGGTATTGAAGGTGCCTAAAAGGTCGAGGAGTATGAGTGCAGCACAGCCCTCTGTATCTGCGGTGCAGTTGAGGTCATCCCATATGGAGATTAGGGATGATTCGGTTCCATGGAGGGGTCTGAAGCCAGACTGGGCTGGGTCATGAAGGTGATTGGATTGAACCATCTGATTGAGGGGCTTTGTTTATTGAAGACTGATCTTGAGGGGGTGAGAGTTATGAGGGCGTGGGAGAGCTATAGGTCGAAGTGACTGATGCACGGTAGTCCTCTCTCCACAGCGGTAGGTGGTGGAGGGTGGAGAGCAGGGTGCCAGCCAGGTCTGGGGTTACTATGACCTTGTTCCAAAGTGGGATGCGAGTGGATGATCCAGTGTAACATATGCATGGAGGAGGGATGGGTAACAGGAGTGTGAATCGAATGGCTCCATGGTCCGTCCAGATGAGTGGTCTTGGGGGGAGCGTGGAGATATGGTTGGTTGAACTAATAATTGCATCAAGAGTATATCCTGCCATGTGAGTGGCACCTGTTTGGTCATGTTGAGGGCTTCCGGGTGCCCAAGAGTAGTCGTGTCATAGGGTTGTTTGGGGCATCACACCAAATGTTTAGGTCTCCTAGCAGGGTGAGGGAGGGGTGGGAGACAAGGATGGTCGCTTGGGGGTCACTTAGGGCATTAGCAAAGTGTATGTTGTATCCGGGTGTTCTGTAGACAAGTAAAAAGCTGTGGGTGAGCGAGGGGTTGATGAGAAATTTCACTAGGAGCAATTCGCAGTCTGCGTTGCATATCTGTGCCTCGGAGTATAGGTGAGGCTTATGGAGGATGAAAATCCCACCTACTATGCTAGTTCTGTTGTGAGTGATGAGTGTGTAGTCAGGGGGGGGGGTGCCGCTTGTGTGATGGGTCGAAGGTCGTCAGAGAACCAGGTTTCTGTGATGAACAGGATGTCTGGGTTTTCAGCAGAGATGAAGTTAAATATGGTGTGTCTGTTTTTGGCGATAGATCTGGCATTGATGAAAATGCATTAGAGTAGGAAGGAAGGGTGGGAATTGTGGCCCTGGAGATGCAAGAGGAGAAGGGCTAGGAGTGGTGGTTGGGGATGGTAGTAGAGGGGGTCCCCTACTGTAGGTCATGCGGTGGAGTGTGGAGTGTATGCGTGTCATGGTGAGGGATTAGGAGGGGGCTGTGATGTCAGAAAGGGTGGTGGAGGGAGGGTCGAAGGGGAAGAGAGGGAATATTTGTTTCTGGGAGACTGAATGTCTTTGCTCTTGTGACGGGTGGTGTAGACTCTGAGGATTCTTTGAGTCAGTAGAAAGAGGGTTTGTGATGTTTAGGTCTTTGGGGGGACAACCAGTGTGGTGAGGGGAGAGGGGGGGATAGTGTGAAGGAGCTGAAGCTGAGGGCCCTGGGGTGGTGGGAGTGCGGTGAGGGTTCAGGGTGGTGGCTGGGTTCCACAGGAGAGGGTGTTGGAGAGTGGAGTTGGAAAAAGTGGAGGGGTGTGAGGTTGGGAAAGGTGCTGGGTTGCTGATTTCTCTGGCAGGGTTGACAAGGTTGGGGGGTGTTTGTGCTGGGGTGCTGAAAGATTTGTTGAAGAGGGACTTCACTGATTTGGAATAGATGGGGGATGTCATAATGGTGTGGGTGAGAGGTGTGGCTGATAAGTTGAGGCATGCAGAGATGAGATGGTATGGGTGTTGCAGATTTTGTGTTTGAGGGGGTTGTTGGGTGCCTTTGGCGTGTGTGAGAGGGTCGGAGGGTCTACCGAGGAGGAGTGTTGGCGAGGCATGCCTGAGGGCACTTAAGGAAGGGAAGGCAGTGGTGGCAGGGGGTCTGGTGGGCACAGGTGTGGGAGAGGGCAGTGTGGCAGGTTTGGGGGGGGGCTGATTGAGATGTTTTTAGTGGATGGAGCATTCCCCCAGAAGGTGGGATGCAAGGTAAGTGCAGGTAAAGGGGGCGTTCAGGGAGGTCGGCCGCTCTTCTGGTAAGCCAAGGTGCTCCTCTGGTTTGTGAATTAGTCAGTATTATGTAATGACTGGTGCATCCGTTCAGGTGACAAGTAGGGGAGAGGGGTGATACTATCACACTATCAGTGCTACCATGCTGTCAAAGAGGAGGCTACGCGTGATGGAGCACAGCTAGAGGTAAGGGGTTTATGCTTGGTCTGTTCAGGTGGCTAGCAGGGATGAAAGGTGAAAGTGTCACACTTTCAGTGCTATCAAAGAGGAGGCTAGGTTTAGTGAAGCACAGCTGGAAAGAAAGGGGGTTATGCTCAGGATGCAGCTGGCTTCACTGTGGCCCAGAGTCAGGTAACATTAGGATATAGTCAAACAGTGGCTGTATTAAATATGTAATTAATTCAGGCCTGAGGCTGTATTCTAAAGTTCAGCCTGGCCCAAGACACTGGCTAATTCCCATATTCAGCTAAATATTAAAGCATTGGCCAACTCAACTATGCAGCTAAAATCTAATACAGTAGCTAAGTCAGACGTATTGCTAGATTTCAAAGCAGTGGCTACTTCAGATAGCCATCTGAGATTAAAAGGCATTGATTAACTCATGTATCCAACTAAATAACAAGCAGAGGCCAACTGGAATGTCTCACAAAGATTGAAAATGTTAAATGCAGTGGCAAACTCAAATGTCCAGCTGAAATTGAAACAGCTAAATTTGAAAGCAGTGGCCAGCTCAAATGTCCAGCTAATGTAAAAAAGCAGTGGCTAATTTGAATGTCTTGCTAATTTTGAAAGCAGTGGCTATCTCAAATATCCAGCTAAAGTTACCAGGCAGTGGCTAAATTGAATGTCTCGCTAAAGTTTAACGCAAAGACCAAGGGCCTCATTACAAGAATGGAGGTAGCCATGGAGCTATTGGCTCCATGGCTGCCTCCGTTCCGGGCTCCATTACCGGGTTCCTGCAATGGGGATTTACCGGGCTACTGCGACATAGGAGGACACAGTAATTCCTCCTTGCAGGAATCCATCCCCAGATCACATCTGGCCCGTTATTGCCTCCCTCTTCCCCTCGCGGGACCCGGAAAGCACGCCTCGTTTTACCAGGCGTGCGATCCGGGTCCCGCAATGGGAAGCTTGTAATCGGCGCTCCCGGAATGAAGGGGGCCGGTGCTGTACGGGCCCCCTTCATTCCGGGAGCGCCAGCCTTATAATGAGGACCTAACTCAGCCAGCTCAAATTTACAAGCAGTGGCTAACTCATGTATCCGGCTGAAATTTAAATAGTGGCTAACTCAAATGACTTGCTAAGATTAAGAAAAGAGGCTAGCTACCTCAGATATTCTGCTAAGGTCTCCCTAAATTTAACAGCAGTGGCTAACCCAGAATACGGCTATAATTAAAAAGCAGTGGCTAACTGAAATGTCTTGTTAAAAATGAAAACAGTGGCTGACTCGAATATATAGCTAAAATTGAAACAGTGAATACTCGACTATGCAGCAGAATCATAAACATTTGCCGTACTTAAAAATGCATCTAAATTCAAAACATTGGTTGTGCTCAGAAATGCAACTAAATTTAAAATATTGGCTGTGCTCTGAATTGCATCTAAATTCAAAATATTGGCTGAAATGCATCTGATTCAAAACATTGGCTGTGCTCAGAATTGCACCTAACTTCTAAACATTGGCTGAAATGCATCTAATTCAAAAGATTGGCTGTACTGAAAAATGCATCTGAATTCAAAACATTGGCTAAGCTCAGGATTGCATCAAAACAGTGGCTGCGTTCGAAAATGCATCTAGATTCAAAATATCGGCAGCATTCAAATGTGCTTCTACGTTCAGGCAGTGGCAGTGGCTATTGACACAGAAACAGCTAACGACTCCGCGGGATATGTGCTGAGCGAATGTTTAGTGTGCAACTAGGATAGGAGCGCTGTCATATACAGAGTGTCGCCTGATTCTATGTGCTGGTTACACCTTAATGTGGACTAACATAAACGCAAATGCTATACTTTAGGCAGGGATGGTTGAGGAACCGTGGGCTGCTAGAGGGAGCGGGCTATATTCCAGTGTGGCTGAGTTCAGGTTATAAGGCTACACTGCGAGTGACCAAGAACAACATGGGGGTTATGTTCAGAGAGACGGCTGCATTATACACAGGTGGTAAGTTGATTGTATTGGCAATGTATCCAAAAAAAGGTAACAAAGGATGTACTCAAAAACAAGTTGTAGTGTGCACACGGTGGTAGAACGTGAAGATGCAGGCATTTTAAGAGTTATAGGCAGCAATACAGAAAATTAGATATTGTGGTCGTGTCTTATCTTGGGGTTGCAGAGGATGTCACTGCGGATTGGGCTCAGGCGCTCACGGCAAAAAGGCAAACAGGCAATGGAAGCTGCCCTTGGGAGCTGCCCTGTGAGGACCTCTGAAGAGAGCTTGTTCCAGTCACGGTCCGAGCCACGGACCAATCAGAGAAGAGGTGGGCCGGGTATGTGGAGAGAGGAGGATGTGGGAAGGACAGGAGATGGGGGAAGGAATGGAAAGGAAACAACATGGATGTAAGGATCAAGGGCAACAAAAACTACAGCAGATGCAGGCGCTCAGGAGGAGAGTCTAACTCTGCAGGTCTGGTGAAACCAAATGGTCAGACAAATGTGCCTGTGTCGGAGGAAAACTCTCTGGTCCTTATGAGTTGTTCTGGTCGCGTGACTGAGTCATGGACCAAGTGGGGAAGGGACCCAGGACTTTTGTTTTGGTCTGGTTTTGGTCTGTAGTCATCCAGCAGTCCACCTGTGTGAAACACGTGCTGAGGTCTAATGCATTCATTGTAGAGGCGCCTGTGAACTTGTAGATGATTTGTGTGTCAACTTCATAGTTGAAGCATGACAGGCTTGAGTTGTTAATAATGCAAGTAGCAGTGTCATGTAGGTATTGAACTGGAGAGGGAAGAGACTGGATCCTTGCAGACTCTAAATGTGAGCTCGTGGGGTATGACCTGAATGGGGCCATGTGTGTTGCTTCAGTCCTGTCTGTAAAGAATGAGAAGATCCACCATATAGCAGTTCCTTTTAATCTAATGTTCTCTAGTCTTTTTAGTGGGATCTTCTGGCTGATAGTGACAAAGGTGGCATACACGTCCACCAGGATGAGTGCACTATGAGGGCCCCATGCCTGTTGGAGTCGATGATATTTTTTAGAATGTTCCATATCATCAAAATGTGGATTCTGTCCCTCTTGTTGATCTGAATCAAAGCTGTGACTTATGTAGGAGGCCATTGTTTTTAACATGTTCCATATCATTTGGTAGATGACGTTCTTGAGGAGTTTGACATTGAACTGTGCGTTGGTGTTTGATTGATAGTTCACTGGGTGTTGGTGGTCAGCTGTGCGTTTTTTGAGTGTAGGATTGAAGAAGGTTTTTTGAAGGTATGAGGGATAACCCATCGCTCAATGGATGGGTTGAGGAGGCCCAGGTTGGCGGGTTACAGTTCCTTAGTTATTGCCCTGTAGATATTGGCGGACCACTGTAATTTTCTCTCCATATTTACTTGAGATTTTGGCTTACATTTTTGAAGCGATCAAGTTTGGGGGTAAAACATTTGGCAGCTTGTTTATCTTGTGAGAACTGTAAGGGCTTTGTTGGGGTCGTGTTGACAAGGATGTTCATTATCCAGTTATGGATGTTGTTAAATTTATTGTCTGATGTTTGCACCTTGTTTTGGTTTGTGGACAGGAGTTTGGAGGCTTCAAGTCTTTCCAGGAAAATCTCCAGTTGGATCTCTTCGGAGTCAGATGAAGGATGGGGTGTATTGGTTGATTGTGAGGGCAGTGGTGCTTCGGTAAAGATGCTGAACGGAACGGAGAGTCATCTCCCTAGGGTAAGAGGACTGGGGAGGCGACATTAGTGATTTTCTGATTGCGGATTATACCAGCTGTTTAAGGTGTAATTAGAGAAGGTTTGCAGTGAGTGACTTTGTATCTGTGTTGTCCTCCTTTTTTAGCCATAGAGTTAGGTCTCCCAGTATGGTGAAGTCTTGGGGGTCAACTGAAACGTTAGCGACTGCATCAGCCAGGTTGCCTGTGAAGATGGGTTGCCTGAAGGTGATCTGTAGATGAGAAGGAAGGTTAGTGTGGATGTGCAAGAGGTGGAGCCTATTGGGTGAAGTGATTCAAAGTCGGAGGTGTCAATGACTGATTATTTGTGAACAAGTATAATTCCTCATTCTCTCTTAGCCATTATGCAGGCAAATGTGATCTGCAGTCTGTGGTGATGGCTTCATATATAAGTGAAGAGAGGTCCTCTAAGAGACAGGTTTCTTCAATGAAGAGAAGGTTTGTTGTGTTCTCACAGAGGAGATCATAGATGTCAGAGAAATGTTTGGCCGTAGAGTGTTTGTTGATGAAGAAGCATCTGGTTCTGACAGTTTCTTCATGTTGATTGAAATTACTTGAGTTGGCCCATCTTTGGGGGTGGACATCCAAAGACGCTCTTCATTTTTGAAGAGTCTGAGCAGAATCTTCTCAGGGTTTGGTTGGCCATCTTGGGTCCAATGAGGATTAGTGGCAAGGGGCTGTTTCATCATGAACAGTGTAATCTCAGCATACCTCTGCAGTGAGATGTTTCTGATACCTTGTCTGTTTGGTGGTGTAGGTCCAGTGGTCAATGATGAGGTTTTTGAAAGGTTAGTGTTGCTTCTTTTGTGATGTTTGGTTTGTGCCCTACAGAGAAATATTTTAGTCTCTTAGCAGACGAATAAGTGGCTTAATAACTTGTCTTGAGATGAACAGTATCAGACATATTTTAGATGGGTGATTGGGACTGAGGATACTTTTTCTTGTAAATTGATTTATCAGTGGTATGATAAAGGACTCCTTGGCCACCCTTAAGCATGATTCCAGCTATCTTTACATCTCTGGGGCATGATGTGTTCTTGCTGTGTGGCGGGCCGGAATGAATAGGTACACTCTTTAAAGCAAATGGTTGTCAGCGTTCCACAGTCTAGGGGCTGTTTACTTACCTTGGAGATTAGTGTGGTCTATTGACATGATACTTATAGCGGGTGACAAGGAAGGAATTACGGCAAGCTAGCTACTCATGCCTGAATCACTGTGGAGGTAAAGTGGGGCACCATTAGGGGACCTCAATAAATTAATAATTAACATGGGAGGCAAATAATCTAGGGGTGTGACAGTTGATCTAGGCCACCAGGAGCAACAAAATACAGTTTGTGGGGGACAGGAGGTATACTATAGTTGGTAACAGTTTATTTCAGAGAACTGGGGAAAATACAGTGTATTGACAATTGTTTTCGTAGGACAACTATGGAGCAAAGTGCAATTGAACTAGCACAGAAAGGGAATTACAATAACATTGGGGTGAAAACTAACACTGTTAGAAACAATTTTCTAGGTGCACTGGAGAGCAAAGCACTGAAGGTGTTCTTGGAAATTCTCAATGTACTCATGGGTCATGGACACATTGATCAGAGCCTGATGCTGAGGTACCACCATTTTTTGTCTAGTCATGAGCTCGAATGGTGACATTTTTGTCACAGAAGATGGTGTAGACCTGATGGCCATCAGGACAAGCGGTAGTCAGATGTCCCAACTAGATCCAGAGTCCGCCACAAACTTCTTCAAGATGCTCATAATCATTTTATTGCACCTTTCAACTCCCCCACTTGAGGTTGGGTGGTAGGCAATGTGCAGTTTTCTCTTTACCCCAAGTATCTCTCACATCTTTGTCAGCACCTCACTGGTAAAATGACTTTCTCTGTCCGACTCAATCTTTTGGGGAAAACCAAAATGAGAGAAGATGTGATTGATCATTAGGGCGGCAGCTGTTTCTGCATTGCAATTTGGGGACAGAAGACATTCCACCCACTTGGTAAACAAGCATGTCACGGTCAACATGTACTTGTTTCCTCTAGAGGAGCGAATAACTGGCCCGGTGAAATTGACTTGCAAATCCATCTAATACAGTGTCATTCTGCTTTCTGTAGGGGGATCTCTACGTGTGAGGGAACTTGGCTGAAACTGAGCACACACAAGAAACCCCTTTAAGTATAGGCCAAGGTCCTGACCTATGTGTGGCTTGCATACGACCTCTCGCAAGATTTCTAAGGGGTTGTATGAAACCCCCTATGACCGGCAGTGGTCGCCTCATGGGCGTGACTTAACATCAGGCTTCGGAATGAGGTAGGTACCACACACTGGTCACATCCAGATATGGATCTCCGTACCAACTCCGTCTTGGATTCTGAACATTTTGGAAAACGTCATCAACACCCAGAGATCCTCTTTCCTGATATAATCTGATTCTGTCAGAGGAAAATTCACGGGGTCTTCACCATGTTGATAACATTTCCCAATAATCGGGTCCTCTTTTTGTGCTGTAATCAAATCAGCATCTGGGGTTTCTTTACTCCACTGGGCAGTTGAGAGTTCATTTTGGTCATGTGTTTGGGACCTGGTGGCAGTTGTGACCTGGAATTCCCCCAACAGGGATTCAGTTTCTATGAGATCCCTGTGGATGGCTCTGGTTTTGACCAACTGGTCAGCAAAGTCATTTCCAGTTTTGTCTGGTCCCTCTATTTTGGAGTGACCTCAGATCTTATTCCAATAGATGGTCATCTCATTAGAGGTGACGAGATCATCAATGGATTGGATTATTTTCCCATGCTTGCGCGGTTTGTTATTCGCACACAGCATGCTTCAAATTTTCCAATTAATCATGTGCTCCATGAACCCCTTCCTAACATAATCTGAATCCTTGATTATGACCAGTTCTTTGAGTTGGTGTTGCATGGCAGTGAGGATGACTTGATGTACTGCCATCAACTCTGCCACCTGACTACTTCGTGGACCGATTTTGTACCCAGAGATGGCTCTGGGACATCATTCACCCAGGCATTCCCAATGCCAGCCACTAGTTCTTTTTCCCCGTGATTATCAACATGGTAGGAGCACCCATCCACATAAACTGTGGGTATCCCCTGGCACGTGTCTTCCTCATAGACTTTGTGGGGGAAGTAAGGTATGCCGCCATATTGTCTTTGGTCTTTAGTCTTTTGTCCTCGAGACAGTTTTCTTGAGCACAGCCATGCAAGTCAGCCAAACCTTGGGCTAGGGGACTATTCTTGTTTTGGCCATATCTGACCTCCACAGGAAAGCCTTGCATTGATAGAATCCAGGAAGTAATTCTGGAATTACTCACGTTCCCTGCTCAAATTCGGTCACTTCAGAGATATTGCAGGGGCTGGTGAGGAGTCTGGACAATGATGTGCTCCCCTTGGATGAATGGTGGTAATTCTTCAACGCCCACACCGTTGCCAGGAGTGCCTTTTTGCAATCGTTGAATATTTCCTCCACAGAGGACAAAGTCTTGACCGTGTACAAGATTACTTTGTTGACCTTGTCATGCTTTTGGTATGATACTACTGTTATGCAAGTATTTGAGAACCCCGTCTCCAAGAAGAATTCATTGTTCTTTATGGGGTAAGCCAAACACGGAGCTTGAGAGAGGCTTTTCTTTAGTTGTTTTACTGCCTCAAATTGTTCTCGACCCCACTCCCACTTGACCCCGGCCTTTAATAAATGGACCAAGGGTTGTGTGACCTCTGCATAGTGTTCAATGAACTTTCTACTATAATTAGTGAGTCCAAGAAGGCTTTTTGGTTCACGCAGAGTAGTAGGGTCTTTCAATTTCAATAATGCTTCCACCTTTTTCGCCTGGGGACCGAGACCCTCAGGGGTGATTTCATGCCCTAAGAAGTTCACACGGGTCTTACTCCACTGCGTCTTCTGAAAGGACAGTTTCACTCAGCCTTTCTGCAACTGGGTCAGAACATAGCGTATTTCAGCTATGTGTTCTTCCACAGTTAAGCTCTTGATTAAAACATCATCTACATAGGCTAGGTTTCCCCTTTCACCCGAGTCAGGCATGGCCTTATGTAGGAAGATATTACATTTGTGGCCACAGTTTATGTATCCAAAGGAGGTTCGGGTCCACGTGTATTGTTGGCTCCGAAGGTAAAAGCAAGCTTGTACTGGTCTTCCCTACTCATGGTTACAGTCCAGTAACCATTGGTCAGGTCAATGGCGGTATATACCTTTGACCCTTGCATCTGGGCCAGCCCCTGATCAATGTAGGGAAGGGGCCATCTTGACATGTGGACCCATTTATTTAACTCCCTAAGGTCCACGCAAAAAATCTCCATTGGCCATTGGATTTGAGTATCCCCATCCCGGGTTGTTAAATGTACTGTGGACAGAACTAATGATCCCACGGGCTTGTATGCTTTTTAATAATCTCTGTGAGTGACTCCATAGACGCGAGAGGCAACCAGTATTGCTTCACAAACACTGGAGCCATCTCAGGGTCTGTAGGTATGGAAGTTGAATGTATTTCTGTGCGTCCACAGTCGTGCATATCCATAGCAAAGATATCCTGAAAATCCCAAAACACCTGTTTCAGCTTCTGCTTTTGCTTCTCTGTCTCACAGGCATCAGATCGATTGATTTGTTCTTCAACCATCTGCTTAAAGCCTGGAAACACCTTGGGTTTGGCAGTTTCAGGGAGTATCCTCTAGTTGGGTGGAGAGATCTCTTGTTACGGTGTTGGCCTGGACAGGAGGTTTCAGGGATGCAAGGTAGTCACTGTTGACTTGAAATACCACCTCATCCTTCCTTATGTGACAGATTCCCTCTTCCCCACCATAAGGGCAGGAGGGGTACACCAAGAAATTTCCCCCTTGCCGGTGAAAATCTTTTCCGGAGGGATATCGTCGTCAAAATTGTGACCGTCATTTGGAATTGGTCCAATGATCTCTTTACCTAAGTCAAAAGAATAATGTTGGGCATCAACCGCCATTCCAATAAAGCTGTCTGCACCCAAAGTGATACTTCTAGGGTCGCTGCTATCTGCTAATATTCAAATGGTGTCATGTTCTAGGTGAACTAGAGGTGTCAGATGTAAATACAAACCTTGCTGTTGGAGGCGGTAATTCAAATTTACATAAGCATCCTTGTTTTTGAGGTTCTGTCCTCGCTTAATTTTTAGGCTAATTCTAAATTGTTGCACCTGTCCTGGGATGGTGACCTCTTCTCTCATTTGAACTTCAACCGCATACATCAGCAATTGAGCTGACCAAAATGCTTTCTCAGTGTTGTCAAAGCCCATGGGATTACCCCCCAGTCAGGGCCAGGCTTTGTAATTAAGTAGGTTCAAATTAATTGCAAATCGATTGAGAATGTCACTGCCTAAGTAAAAAGCGGAGGGGGCATCTCTCACAACCCAACAATTATGTTCTATGCTTCAGTCGTCAATGGAAATTTTTAACATGCACCCGCTAGGCAGGAGATATTAGGAAATTGGAGTGTACTGGCCCATTTCCCACTTTCAATCATCTTAATTGTGGGCAGGGTCTGATCTTTTGGGAGTTTCCTGAATAATGCTTCGCTGATTAAGCTACTTCCGTTATTCAGTCATGCTCTGGCGAGAACAGGCCCCCCTCATTTACCTGAATGGGGAAAAACAACAGTTTACCCTTTATCTGGATGTCAGTCAAACTTTGAGCTGGTTTTTCATCATCTTTTATCATGGGATTGGGGTTTTCTTCAGATTGTGGACTTGGAATTCCACATAAACCTGGGAGAGAGGTTGATTTTCAAAAATGGAGAATGGTTCCCATCACCAGTTTGTTCTCCTACAGAGATTACAGTGATGTCAGTGACTTCATTGTTCCTAAAGTGGAATTCTATTTTGTTGGACCGCTGTTCAGTCTTGTGGCACGTACCATGTAAACTCACATAATTTGTACTTTGTTTTCATTTGATTGGCCGGTTAGTCTGAGTCCAGAGGACCTTGTTCAATCAGGGGTGATAACCTCCAAAGGAGGTAATTCCCCAGTAGACAAGGTGTACCCTCTGGAGTAATGACTATCATCGGGTGTTTCGCCCAATTTTGATCTCCAGATCTGCAGTCTCTTCGATGGAAATATAATTCCCATCAAAGTTTTGGAGTTTTCCGGGAAGAGGTGTGAGGGGAATTTGGTGACTCTCCCCCCTTCCTGAATTTATTTGGTCAAAGGCCTTTTTGGACAGGAGGGTGGCTTGGGATCCAGTATTCGCCAGCGCTGATAATGCACATTGACCCTGTACCTTGACAGAGGCATAAAATCTTCCTTCTCCTGCTTCAAGGGGACAAAGAAAATGTGCATTTTGTGCCAGCGTGGCCGTTAATTATTTTATTTTGTGTGATCTTGGACAGTTTTCTGTGTCGGAGTCCGGGAATCCGTAAAGAAGATTTTGCATCCAGATAGCTGTGGGATTGGGAAGTCCCCTTTTCCCCCTGATTCTTTGCTGTCCTCCTTTTCCTGGAGACAGTTACCCGAACCTATTTGGGGGGAGGATACCTCATTGCTTTCAGGGTCATCTGGGTGACATTGTTGGGGTTTAGGAATTGTTGCTCTGAGTCAGTCTCCATACTTACCCAGTCTACATCAGGGTCTTTTGGGACCCATTTTTCCTTGGGATGGATCCCACCATCCCTGAAAGAGAATATTTTCTTCCCTGAATCCTCCAGGGATTCTTCCCCTTTGAATGGGATGATGCGGACTTCCTCCACAAAGTGAGTCTCTTTGGCTCGGGATTTCTCCTACTTACCCTCTGTTCACTAGGTTCCAGCTTTCGGGGGTAGAAGATTTGTGTTCAGGTTCAGAGGTTTCCAGGGGGTTTGTTCTGGTGAGAAAGGATGCTTCCTCTAGGGCTTTGCATCTCCCTTCCCCCGGGCCCCATCCTCTGAAACCTTTTGGTCGTCAGAGGTTCCTTCCCGTCATTGGTCCGGGTCCCCAGACCCGGGTGTTGAGCTGTTCTTGGCAGCAATTTGCATTTGAGGGCCCAGGTTGTGTGCTAAATGTTGGACCTGGCGCTCCAGTTGAGACATCCTTTCTGGTTGGTAGGGGGGTCTAGATTCATACCTTTGCTGCTCCCGGAAAGGGTAGCTGTCCCTTCTCCCAGAGTAGCTTGGGTTTTGAGAGTTTCCCTGATGATCCTCCATCTTTGGTCTCCCTTCTCCCTAATTTGGGAATCTATTGTCCTGAAGCGGGAGGGAGAGGAGGATGGTTCTGGAAATTGGGGTTGAAGGGTATCTGGGAAAGAAACATAGGTTGGGGGGTGGAGTACTTCTTCCCTCCTTAGGGAAGATCTGAGGGGGGTTTGAGGGAGGTTTCCTGTGGCAGTGCTTACCTGATGCCCCCCCCCCCTTTGTGCCATGGAGTCCATAAATACACAAGATAGGTCTTTTACCCTTCTATCTCAGGAGTAATTTAGGTGGCAGGGTCATGCGAACAGTTGTTTGCATACCCTGCCTGGCTACCACTTGATTGGGATTGATCAGAGGGTCCGCACTTAGAAACCTCTGGGTGTTAATAATGAGTAATAACCAATTAGAATTGTTTCTAGGGCTGATATAGGTGGCAGGGTCACATGGAACATTGGTTGGATACTCTGCAAGCTACCACCCAATTGGGTTAGATCACAGGGTCTCCTCTGCCTCTCATTATGCCTATTAGTATTAGCGGGAGGAGTATTTTTAGGCCTCCCATTTCCAAGTCCAATATAGGGGTATTTTCCACCTCTGCCACCTTTGCAGCAGCCGGTGTGGTTGACAGTTTGGGGTTTTGGGATTATTTTTGTTTTCAGAGGGCTTTTGATCTTCATAAATCCGGGTGGCCTGTTCTATCACCCAATCCAGGGTCCTTCACTCATTGAAGTGCCTTACCAGTTGGGTAATAATGTATTTTGGGAGCCCATGGAAGTGTTAATGAACTCCCGGCTGTTGGTGTTCACCCGCCTAGAGGTCTGTGCAAATGCCTGTTTCAGCTCTTGCACAAACTCTCTAGTTGCTTGGTCTTCACCACACTGTAGGTTGTAGGCCGCCGTTCCGGTGAATGGAGAAATGCTTTAAGATAGCCACCTTATAGGTGGACCATCTTTGTTGATCTTGGTCCTCCAGCCCTGCAAAGAAGCTGCAGTATTCCGGGGAGAATGTCCATTTGATGAACTCCATGAAATTTTGATCATTCTTGATACTAAATGACATCATCATTTGGTCATAAAGTTCTAGATGCTCCCATACTGAGTATTTGGCATTCTTGTGGTAGAGAGTCATAAAGCTCTTTATGGCCTTTATTTGCCGAAGTGGGTCTTTCACAAGACCTCTATTCTGTTTGGCAGACTTCCTTTTCCGCTGCACACGAGTCCACTCGCCCTCTCAGAGCTGCTACTATTGGTCCACTCCCTGTCGTCTAGGCACTCCCTACCTCTATAAGACTGGCAATCCTTCCCAGAATGACGGTGTCTGGTCTCTTCTCCACTGTGGTGCTGTGGGCTCTCAGGGTCACTTCCCTTGTAATCCTCTTTTCGCACAGGGGAGTATTAATCTTCCTCATCCCTTCTTCTGGGTATGGTGGAGAATCCCCCACCTCCCTAAATGTGTGAAGGTTTCTAAAATACTGTTTTGAGGCCTGCACTCTGGTTCTGTTCTGTCTGCAAAGTGGACGAGGGGTCCCTTTGTAACTTTCATTTCTGCCAGTTTAACTCCCTGATTTTTTCATCTTTTTTTTTTTTTATTATTTATTGTGATATTAAACTAACATAGTTTTTTTACACAATTACAAGTCATATAAAAAATATATTTTTCAAAATGTTCTTATCTTCACAGCTTCACTACCGATAACAGACAAGAAAGAAGACATATTAATATTAAGTAAAACCTATCTGTTGTAGAACTCTAACTACATTTATGGTCAGGGCCGTTTCATGGCCCGAAGTCATTCGTACCCAAAACTCATCAGATGTCAGCCAGTCACTTGAGCAAACAAAATGTTCCAGATATTTCTTTCGGGCAGCCCATGTGCCTTCACAGAATCTTAACAGATGCTCCAGTGACTGATTTTTGGGATTTTGACATTGTGGGCATAGGTGCATACTTCTTTCACCCTGGCCCCAACGGGCTAGAACCTCTCCTGTGTGGATCACCCCCAATCGAAGTCTGAGAAAGATTTGCCTCCCTATTGTATCCGGGAACTTCATCAAGTAATTTGCTACAGCATTAAGTTTCTTATCCGTCGGTGAGAGCGAGGGTGCCACGATAGAGGATCGTGTGTGGTCAATTGACTTTATCCAATCGCATGATAAAAGTTCCTTCTTAATCTTCATGGGATTTGTAATTAAAGTATCTATCCCACTATTACATCTAATAAGGATTCCTTGAGAAACATTTTTTAAGGCCTGTAAAATCCCTGCCGATTCTCGGCTCAAATGGACTTGAAGATCTTCGTATAGTGTGTTTCGTCTAGGATTTATTATCAGATTGTAGAGTGATAAGAGCTTCCAATCGGCAAGCGCCCCCAGTGAGGACAGACCTAGCTCCAATCGCAGGCTAGCCATTGGTAGACTATTTGGAAGATGTAATGCCTTTTTCCAAATCTTGCCCTCTAAAATCTGCCAGTCTATATTCCAAACCAGGGGTTTTGCCTCTAATCCATATAGAAGAATTGGAACAATCTTTGCTCGATAAAAGCGAATCGCGGGAAGAAGGGAGAATTTACAATACTGCTTGATTATTTTCTGCAGTTGGGCCACCAATTGTCTGCATTTTTGTAGCATCTCTGCCCAGACTGTGCCCACTTTAGGTGTTGCATACAAAGTATATCCCAAGTAAATCACCTCCTCCATTACCGGAATTCGTATATCCCCCATAGACCACCCACATTTCTCTCCTCTACCCCCTTTCTTCCCAAAAATCACTATTTTGGATTTCTCCGGATTCACCTTAAGATCATTTTCTGTCATATATTGATCCAAGGCATTTAGCAACCTCTGCAGACCCACTGGTGTTCTGTCCAGGAGGACGGTATCATCTGCATACATGAGCCACTTTATTGAATTTGTGCCTAACTTGGCACTGCCCAATGCTGCCCCATCGACCTCCTGTCCAAAATCGGCCAAGTAAAAACTAAACAAGAAGGGAGCCACCATACACCCCTGCCTCACCCCCCTCTTCACAGGGATAAGTGCTGATAAGAACCCCTCTGCGTTTAATTTTACTTGGACTGAATTGCCTTCGTGGAGTGAGACCAAAATATCAATAAGTTGGGGTGGAGCTCCCCTGTCTCTTAATTTAAACCATAATCTGTCCCGATTTACCAAGTCAAAGGCGCTTGATAGATCTATAAATGCGCCATATAATCGTGGGGTTTTCCCCCCCTCCTTGATGTTACACAGCGTGGAAAGCACTATGCCATTTAAGGATGTCGAATGACCCTTTCGAAAGCCCGTCTGTTGTTTTGGAAGAATGTTATTTAACTCAGCCCAATATTCCAGTTCTCTTAACGCGAGGCTGGAAAACAACTTACTTTCCACGTCAAGGAGGGTGATTGGTCTGTAATTCTGGGGATCTCTTCTGTCCCCCTTCTTGAATATTGGGACGATAATTCCCGTCTTCCAAGATGACGGGATCATTTTAAGACTCAAGATCCCATGAAACAGAGTATTTAAGAGACCAGCCCACCTTTTGGGGTTTCCTTTCAGAACTTGATATGTTAACCCTCCTGGACCAGCCGCCATTGAGGCTGAAGACTTAATTATAAGGGCCTGGATGACCTCTTCCGTTATATCCAGATTCCATTGTGCGCCGGAGATAGGGAAGAATAAACCCCCCCTTGGCTTAGTATATTTCTTCGACAGAAAGTTTACCCACTCCAACTCTGTGACCATATTTGCCTGAGCACCGGCTTGGTCCATCGATTGTTGGTTAATTAATGACCAAAAATTTTGTGAGTTCTTATTTAGAATTGCCTTAAGCATAGTTTCCCTGTCCTCCTGGGCCCAGAGCATTTGCTGCTGTTTCGACCATTGTTTATACTTACTTCTGATTCCCTTTATTTTAACTTCTCTGATTGCTATGACATGTTCTTTCCTTCTAATGGCACTTATTGCCCACCGCATCTCACGTTTCTTTTCCCAAGTTTGCTTATCAAATGTATGTTTATGATTTTTTCTCATTTTCCCCGTCACACAGTTTGGGGCTTCAACCGACCACAAGAAGTCATGGAAAACATAAGGATTGCACATATCTTTCCATTTTCTTTCACTTAGCTCTTGTTTGCACTTATCCAATGCTCTGTTCAACTCCTCTCCCTCCCTTTTATATTTAACTAGCCGATTTTTCTGGTTATTTACTACTGTGCAGTCCATCTGCATCTTTACCTTCCTAACATTCTTCCATTTTACCGACATTTCCAGACGTTTGTGGTCACTTGTGCCTCCTTCGCTTACTCTCATGTTTTCACATTGAGCAAACATACCTGCTGACATAAACATATAGTCCAATATAGACTCTGAACCTCCCCGGGACCAGGTACTTGCCGCTGGAATGTCCCCCTCCAGGGATCCATTCCCCATTTTCAGATCCCATTCTTTAAAAAAGGATCTCCACACTTTTCCATTTGCAGAAATGGCTTTGTGGGTTGCTATACCTCTCCCTTTACCACCCTCGACACATTGGGAATTTAGATCTCCTGCCACCAAAACATATGCATTGGGATAAGCCAGTTTTATTCCTGTCAGCACACCCGACAGACCGTCCAGAAAAATAGTAAGCTTCGAGCACGCGGGATTCCAATATAAATTTACTACTACTATTTGTTTTGACCCATTTGATGTATAGGCCTCACAAATTACTGCCAAAAATCCCCTCTCGTTCATCTGAGATTATTTTTACTTCTTTAAAGAGAGTGGATTTACAGGCAAGTAGCAGGCCTCCCTTTGGCCTTCCTTTCCCACTGGTTGTTGCTGGTTGGGTGATAATTCTGAAACCCTCCAATTCTGGCCCATTAACCAGCCAAGTCTCCTGTAGGATAACCAGGTCGTTTAAACCAAATATCTCCGCTCTCATATTGAGATTTCTAAACGTACTGGAGCCCCGCGTGTTCCAGCTCACTACCCTCATTCTCTCCCAACTAAAGGCAGGTATCACCCATGCCTAATTTCTGGCAAACCTGTGTTAAAATCTCTGGTAATAGTACCCACATTGCCCGTTTATCCTCCTCCGATTTCTCACAGGTAGCCACCGATGTTCTTTTTACTTGATCATTTTGTATTATTCCTCGTTCACTCCCTCCCTTTTCCCTTTCTTCCTCTACCCCCAAATCTAGTGGGATAGCTTCGTATACAATTATACCTTGACTCTGCAAGAGATCTGCTGCATCCAGCACTGCCCTTGCTCCTACCTTAGATGTAAATCCCACTTCCACAAAATGGGTTGCTTGACTGTCAGGAAATTTAATGTACTCAATATCACTTGATGAAAATAGGTAAAGTTCTGGTATCTTTTTAAACAATATCAAAAGTGACCCTCTATTTAGATATTTACAATTCATCTTATCTTTCTGACCCCGGAACCAGAGCCGAGGTACAGCAAACGGATTTATTTTTGTCAAAGCTAATTCTCTTTCAGCTCTTCCTTCTAACTCTCCCTCTTTTCGACATTCAGTTTGACTGTCATTTAATTGCTCTGACGAGGCATTGTTTATTGCCCCTTCTTCTGAGGTTAATGGTGATAATAACTCCCCTTGGGTTACCATTGGTAGAAGGTTTTCTCTTGCTCTTTCCTCTCCTTTTTCCAATTGTTCAGATGCCTTATTTGTCCTTTTTTGCCCTTGCAAAAATATCGGAGCTATTTTTAATACCGGAGCCCTTAACTGAGGAGAAGTTGTGGGCGCCCGTTTGACCCTAGGCAAAAAAATAGGGGTCCACTTTATTGATTTCTTTGCAATCTCCAATGGCAGTATACCCGCAGCTAGGCCAATTGAGTTTTCCAAGTTTTTACTGCCAGTTTGTTCTGTTTGTATTCCTACTGTTCTCTTAGATGGTTCCTTAGTATCGGGGTTCCATTTTTTCCTTGTCTTCTTTTGATTGATTTCACACCCGATCACCCCAGAAGATTCTGTCTCAAATCCAAGGAGCAATTTCTCCTCTTTATTCTTCTTTTTCTTATTCTGCTTATTAGGTAAGCTCGCTATATTCTGAATGAATTTGTTTGTATCAGAATTGTTCGCCTTCTTTCCCTTCATGTTTTTTTATTTCTTTTCTTGCCTAGACACTTGCTGTGATTTGTGCCTTGCATTTTTTTGTTTCCTTCTTCTCCCCCTCCTCTTTTTTTGTGCGATTTGTTCTTCTTTGTCTTCTCCATCACCCTCTTCCTTCTCCAAGTCACTTAGTTTTGGGGGAGACTCTTCCTCTATGCAGATCACCTCTACTTGTGGAATAGCTTCCGCCAGGTGGGCTAGGCGACAGAACTCTTCCATCACTGATGAGGATAATGGCGTGTCGTCCCAAATCACTGGAGATTGTTCTTTCGCGGGCTCTGCTGAGCGAACTAGTTCTTGCCCCTTATCATTTCTTTGGATCTGAGACAAGTTATACAGCATTGCTTTGATTTCTTTTCCATCTAGACTTATGCTTTGAAGCATTTTATTAATGTTAGCTATCTCCATATTTTGGGATGTCAGAGCTCCAGTCAATGATGTTATTGAAGGAAGAATTGTACTGTTTATGGCCGTAGTAAGGCCAACTATTGAGGACTCAAACAGATAGAAATCTTTAGATATATTTCTAACAAAATCCCAGTGTGGGCTTGAGTGTCACTTTTGGTTGCCTCTAGGACCCCTACCAAGGAATTGAGGACAAAATGTAGAGCTGTTAAAGTAATCTGGTTAGCACTGTGCTCCTTAGTTGGCGGACTTTCTAAAGGAATATGTTCATGTGTATTCGTTGGCGAATTCGTTGTCAGATGGGCCCCTAGGCCAGTTTTGTTATTTATTATTTCTTTTAATGGGGGATCAGAGTCTAACCCAGTCCCTGGTGGAATTACAGACAAATTGCTGCCATCCGAGAAGTCGAGGCTTGCCATTTGCAAAGAAGTATTTCTCCTTTCATCCACCAGGTTTATATTGCAAATAATAGGAGTTGTTGCACCCTCTCCTTCTTCTATACGCTTTCTCTGCCCTCCTCTCTGAAAATAGTGATCTATAGTTCCTTTAATATTTGAGGTTGTTAGTGTATAATCCTTTCCCCGTTTAAGCGTTGAAACCAATGAGGCAGCTATATGTCCCGGGTCTATCCTTCTACTCTGATGTAACTGAGTAGAGTTATGTATTTGTGCATAGGTTAGCACGGGCTGCCCTGCTGGAATACTCATTTGCAACTCCTGCAAGGTATTATCATGTTGGATTGGAACGCAGTCATTTCTGGGACTCTCCCCCTCCTGCTTCTTATGGTCGTCCGCCCCCGGGCCGCTTCTCAGATTATATCTTGTTGACATAATAATTCCTCAGTTGCTCTATTGTATCGGGTCACGTCCGTCTGACGGGATCAAAGAGGTCAAAGCCTCCACAGTCTCCCGTTCCGCCTTTGTTCTTGCAATGTTTGATTTCCAGGTATATGCTAATGTAAGTGGGTCTTTGCCTCTGTTGCCCAAATAAATTGCGTATCAAAATAAACTGATTATTGGCACTTGTTACAGACAGACGTTTACATTGAGGGGGACTTACTTGAGTTCCCCAGTATCAGCGTCTTTATGTGTTCCTGGATCTTAATACCTCAGCCGAGATCCAGCGTCCAGCCAAATAGCAAAACAGACGGCAGCCCTTTTCGCGGCAGGGCTTATCGCCGCAGGGGCTGCTGGGTCCCCTTTTTCTAGGCACTTCCTCCTTCCTCTTTCTTCCAGGAGGCGGGACCGGAGTCGAATTAAAGGTAAAGGCACCACTTCAGGCACCAATTCAGTCCGTGTGCGAGCGTTCTCTCACAGCTGATCTTCAAAGTGAAATGCAGCAAAACAGACGGCAGCCCTTTTCGCGGCAGGGCTTATCGCTGCAAGGGCTGCTGGGCCCCCTTTTTCTAGGTACTTCCTCCTTCCTCCTTCTTCCAGGAGGTGGGACCGGAGTCGAATTAAAGGTAAAGGCACCACTTCAGGCAACAATTCAGTCCGTGTACGAGCGTTCTCTCACAGCTGATCTTCAAAGTGAAATGCAGCAAAACAGACGGCAGCCCTTTTCGTGGCATATGAGCCCTCCTGGTCAGCGATACATGCTAGAGGATTTTCTTTATCTGGGTAGGGACGAATACCTGTCAATATCTGACAAAGACTGGCCTTCCGGCTCTATTGGACTAGGTCAGGTTGAGTCCAGCTGCCTCATGTTTCCCTGTTCTTGAGAACTGGCAGGCATGACATAAGCAGCACCCTCTGCATATAAGGTGGTGAGTTAACTTGAGGTCCCTGGTAAAGAGGTCATCAGTCTGTGATCGGAGGGTGCCTTTCCCTGCCCTAACTGATCAGGGTGCCTCAAAGCCTGCTTGTATTTGGCTATCTCCTTTTCCAATCTCTCAGTTTGGTTTTTCGAAGCCCCTATCCCTTGGTGATATATAGATGCCTGAGTTTTCAACTCTGATACCAGTGCCTCAGTAGCTTTTACCACTTTATTTTGTGCCAATACTTGGTCTCTGAGTAGCTTGTTCTCCTCACAATGGAACTCATTTTCCTTCTGTGAGGCTTGTATTGTCTGGGCATATTCAGTCCTCTTCTTTTGCAGGAGACTAATCTCCTCCCTTTGTGCACTTTTGGACTGTGTTGCCTGCTCTATGTCAAATTATGCTTGTCTCACATGTTCCATTAATGTTTCATTTTCTATCCTCATGTCAGTCAGTTCCTGAGAACATAGCTCACTTTTCTCCATGTCCGTCCTTAACTGGCACACTTCCTGAAACAGGGTGCTTTTCTCCAGACACAATTTGCTATTCTCTTCCCTGAGCTGCTCTCTCTGTTGTTTCAGAGTGTTCAGATGTTGGCGCATATGATTGAATTCCCCCTGGGAATTGACATCCCTAATGATCAAGTGGCTATTTTCATCTTTCAATTGTTTAATCTGCATTTGAAATGTGAACCTATCCTTTAAACAGGCTCTATTGTGCACAACCTGTTCATGCTCTGAAACTTGTGTAGGAGCGCAATACAAATAAAATATCATATCACTTACTTTTTGTTGGCTCGCGCTCAAGTTCTCGACACCTTCTTGATACTCCTCTTTCAGTGCAGAAAATTGAGCCTCTCACTCTAAATTTGCCTGTCTGATGTGTCACTAACTCCTCTTTTAGCTGCTGAATAATGTCTTCTAATTTCAACTCTGGCTCTGTTGCACTTTATCCTCTTATTCTTTCAACTCTCTGTGCTTGATCCAAAAGCTTAGATTGGTTTTGCACAGAGGCTACACTATCCTGGTATCTTTCTTCCATGATCTTCATATGGAAGTACATATATGCTTTGAGCTGAGGCATTTTTATTTGCTCATCTCTGCTGGTCTGTGTCATATAAAAGTCTGTCAGGTCCAGATGCAACAGCCCATTACCCTGCCACATATCAACATTTGCAGAGGTAACCGCCTGCATAATTCTAGCTTGCAACATTTCATGCTCCTGTTCTACCAATTCACCTTTAATAAACAATTTGGATAGAAGGTTTTTCCTGGCCACATTGATTTATACAGTGCTCATTTTAAAATGTGTTCTGCATTTAATATGCTCTCTATGCAAGGACAAAATCTCAACCCGGTTCCTGCTTAGTTTGTACTCACAAAGACAACTCAAATCAACACTGTTTTATCTACACACTGCCCTGGAACCCAGGTTACAGATCTGAATGGCGCTTCCACAATGCAACACAACCTTACATCCACTCCAATGCAGTTACACCCAACTGAATAGTCTGCTGATCCTGCACTGTCACGAGTGAAAACTCTCTACCAATCCCAGCACAAGCCCCAGTTTTGTTGTGGTTTATTACGTGGTCACACTCAACTCAGGGAGTTCCTTTCCCCCCAATCAAGGTGGCGCACCACAAAGCACTATCAGTTTGTTAAGGTTCACTTTGATAAGGCCTCCAACCCGTCTCACACCCAACCCCCCAACAAATACCCGGTGCCACAATGGACTAGTGACCAGGCCGGTGTGTAGTAAGAATACAGATTTATTAATTTATTTAAACCAAATTTGACAAACAGACTAACATCAGCCACCAATGCTGTGGCAACACAAGAACAAAAAGTGACTGAAAGCAATGGGAAAATTCATGTTGCCACCTCTAAAATAAAAACAGGCAGGGCTTTGGGGTTTGGGTCAGGGCACAATAGGAACAAAGGGGCAATTGCGTTTTTCCCACCACACATGCAAAGGAAATACAAGGCTTCAAACTTCTATTTTAAAATGAAAAGGATCAATGGGGAATTTTGTTTTGCACCCTGCTCACTCACGTGGAAACAGGGTTTTGGGACTAATTCTTTTGTCAAATATTTATGTATACCGGCTCAAAACACACTGGGAAGAGCTTGTTAGTTTTGAATGATGCTAACAAAACACATCCCGTGATTTCTAAAGGGGAATTAATTGATTTACATGAATTAAATATGCTAAGGATCTACACAGATAAACAGGATATTTTGCTAATGGGAAATAACTATCACAATGCTTGAAAATACAGGGCCTACACAATCTATGGCTTTATGAATAGTTTTACTTACAGAAGAGGCCTTGCAATGAGCATCAGGGAACGGCAGGGCACCTCTGGGACAGCACGGGTGTCAGTCAAGGAAAGTCACCTTTGGCTCCTACAAGGGGTCCCCCTCAGCTTCTATGTCTCCTGGTCCTTGTCTCCAATGCAGGATTTGGGGCCTCTCTGCTTGGGTGTTTCTTGCAAGAGTTAAGCAGCAGGTTACTTCCCAGAATAAATGGAAAAAGCCCAGTTCTGATGCATACTGGTTTACTTGTAGGGCAAGTGACATCACAAACTTGTCATGATTCCCACGAATGGGATTGGTTGATTTTCTCTGCCCACCTCCCACCTGTGTGCTAATGGGACAAGGGTATGAGGGGTGTGAGTTAGAAAAGCTGTGGGAGGAGAAAGCTTTGTCATCCCAAACTGACATGTGGGCTTGGGCATGTTCAAACTTTGAAAATATGTCAACATGGCAAGTACCCTAATTTTTCTAATCTTTCCATATATATATATATATATATATATATATATATATATATATATATATATATATATATTTTAAGGAAAATCAGATGATGTTAATCTGAAGTCGGCATGCCCTTCCTATGCATAGATACCTTTTTTCTTTGTTTACTCAGGAGCTGTATCAGTGAAATATATGCCACTTCATAGTTCCCGTGTTAATTTTGTCCTTCACCCTCACATCAACTTTGAACTCTCTCGTAATCAAGGGATGGCCCAAATCAAATTGTCCTTAATAATTTCTGTTATGTTTTGTACACAAAAATTGTTTTGGTATGGTTCAAAGGGGGTTATTGTCACCTTTAATAAAAGTCTGGAATGACCGCTGTGGCATAGACGTTGCCCTTTTTATGCAATAATATGTATTTTTCCACTAACTTAACTCCATCCTTTCCTTTGTTCCCTTAAGTTTAATTTCCCCTTAAGCATGTGATCAGCCAGAGGCTGCCTCATGTTTATCTTCGCCTATCCCTTCTTGGCCTTGTAATGCTCCTGGCTGCAACTCTAATGTACATTTTATGGGAGTTGTGACCTCAAGGTCACTTCTACTGAAAGAACGGCCATGGCTTTATCTATTTCCACTGTGGTTTCAAGCTAGGCAGTGCATTTCTTTATATTTTTTCAAGCAATGGACCTGATTGATGGTTGACAACCAAACCACCCTCTTCAGGACCAGCAGAGGAAAGGTCTTGGAGGTTAAGTTTCATTTTAAAGAGAAATGCCCAGCTTGCATGTACAACTCTGCAAGAAATGGCTTTTATACTCACACACAATGTATTTCACATGACATTTTATAAGGCACCTGGGCCTTATATGCATGCATAATGTACTTCTTTAATCTCACAGTTTCAAAAGACATGAGTATCACTTCTGGATTGTCCCTATGTATTGGGCAGTTATATGAGAAAGCTATGTTCAAACTCTGAAAGTCTAGTAGGCACTTCTCTCTGCCTACTGTCATTTGGATTAGGAAAAAGGAAGTTATTTTATTATTTATAATTGCAATAAGATTGGTTTCACTTGAGATTAGTTGAGCACAATCTGGTATTACATTGAAGATAATGCACACACTGCTATTTGTCTCTTTAAGGACAATGTGTAGCTTTCCATGGATTTAGTAAAACAGCATTGTCAGCCACATGTCTTTATTTTACTTGCTGAAATGCATTGCGCATATCTTTGTACTTTTGAACTTCCCAGCATATGTCTCCTTCATTGGAGATTTAGGCCTGTCATTGGTTCAATAGGCCTGATGTCTGACATCACCATTTCTGTGCTGACTTGAGACTTCCATGAGACTTTACAAATCACTCTGGCCTCTTTATTTCTGGCATTCAAGGGTTTTATTTCACCCCACAAGAACTTGGATGTGGTTTATCTGAGGAGGGGTTGAGGAGGCAGTTGGGAGTCTTCGGTATAAGGAAATTGGAGTTAAGGAAGAGGTTGAGGAGTAAAGTAAGAGGTGAGGAGTTCAAGGAGTATTTTGGAAATTTTGAGGAGTTTGTTAGGGATCGGATGAAGGAGGGAGAAGGACCTAAAGAGAAGGTCTGTGTGTTTAAAGAGGAGATTAGTCATCAGAAGGAGGAAGGCGGGGTGGTTAGAGAATTTGAGAAGGGGGTGGTCAGGTAATGTAAGGAGGAAGGAGAGAAATTAACTAAGGAAATTAAGAGACATCAGGAGGAAAATTTCAGAGGTAGGGAACAGCAAAGAGCTGGAGAGAAGGTTGGCGAAGGTATAGTTAATGATGAGAGGGTGCTGTCCAAGGAGGAGGAAAGAGGATGTGCGCACTAGGAGGTGGTAAGGGAGAAGGAGGAAGAGGGTGATGAGCTGGTAAGAATGAGTGCTATGGAGAAGTTGAAGGAGGAGGTGGAGAGCAACGTTGTGGCGGAGGTACACAGAGAAAAGAAGATGAAAGAAACCCAGAGTGAAAAAGAGAAAGGCAAGGAGGAAGTTGGGAGAGTTGAAAGGAAGTGCTTGACCATCTTAGAACAACCATCCCAGTCTAGGGAGAGCATAGAGGCGAAACCCTTTTGCAAAGGGGAGGAAACCATGGTGGGAGGGAGTATGCGCTCTTGGCATGGTGTTGAGGAGGACAGGACCAGTCAGGTTCCTTTACTAATGAGAATAGTGTTAGGGAACCTGTGGTTGAGGATGGTAGCCTTTACTGACCCATTTTCTGCGAAACCAGAGACCTTACTCCCACCAAACAAGAGAGGATCTCGCTGCGCAGAACATGTGGCCTAACTGATGAAGAAATCCACCAATATCAGGAGAGTGGCAACTGCTGAGGAGCAACCAAAGATACACCCAGGGATTTGATAGGGACTGGACTTCAAATGGAATTTGGGACCTCCCTATGGAATACCTGCACATAAGAGTGCACCTGGACCAGGGTGGTCCATCACTGGACCCAACACCATTGTTTGTACCAGACCTTATCCCATTTTTGCTTTGTTATTTTGTCCTGAAGCGAAGGGAAACTCTTTCAGTTTTATTAATCACAATGCCTTTCCACTCTATGCATATTTCCTTGTATTGTAGGTATTTACATTCACACTTCTCAGCTGGTATCCTGAGAGAGTGCATGCACGCTGGTGTGTGTGTGTGTGTGTGTGTGTGTGTGTGTGTGTGTGTATTAGTGAGATAGGAAGAGTTTTTTTTACCTTAGGAATGCTGGCACATACTGTTGGGCACTAACAGGCTTACAGGGTAAAAACAGCATTCCCACAGTGGCCATATTGTCATGTGCTGGGAAAAGTCTGCATGAAAACGTGTTGTTACAGTTGAAAAACGGGCATATGTTCAACACAGCCATGATATAAAGACATTCTTACAGTGGCAATACAGGCATGCATTCGGGGCAGCCAATATGAAGTCATGCATACTTATAGCGGCCTACTGGCAGACATGGGTGGGCAATGGCAGGCACTGACAGCATGAAAAATGTTTTACAGGCAATTCTTGAACATATTGTTGGGACAGGTTTCATTGTTTTACTTTTGACACCACAAACATTCCTTGCAAAATACTCCTGTGTACTATTAGCGACTTTATATTTTAGTTTTTTTCATGTGTTCATCTACAGAGCTGCTTGTAATATGGCTTTCATCAAGTTTCCCTGAAAACATTATTTCAACCCTTTATTTGAAACGAATCCCCCACACTCACGTAATGGTTCTATATGGCCAATTCGAGGAAAATATGTACCCCCCTCAACTTAACATTCACAAGCTGCTACTGGTATAAGTGCTTCCCCTTTTTAAGACAATCCCAGTTTTAGGGGGCCAACGAAGGAGGAAAACGTGGGAAAAGGCAGGTAGCCAGGGCCTAATAGCTCTCAGTTTGGCTTTAAAGGAACAGTCAATGTCTGAAGTGGGCCAAGGAAACGGACAGCGACATCCTTCTCACACACATGACCAGGATGGACATAATGCACTGGCTATGAACCAACTTAGTAGCCATTGCATGAGCCAATCATTGCAAGGATGCATTGCACTCAGAGGAGAAACACTGGGCAGGGGCTTTGAAGGCCATTAGGGGCATTGCATGTAACCAATCTACTCAAGGAACCCCTTAAGTGCCAACGGCGAGTATGCTCGTCGCGAATCCAAGGCAAGCCTCGGCCCTCATCAAACCTGTTTCCTGTCTGTCCACTACACTGGACGGGCAGCGTGAAGGTGAAGTGTTAGACACTGTTTTGTATGCTCATCAATGGCTCTGAAACACTCCGACCCCTGTGCTTGATGCACAAAAAGTGCCATCATTGTGCCCTGACATCAAGAGACGGGCGGCAGCAGCTGATACAACAAGGACCTCCTGCGGGCAAAGGGGCACGCGCATGTGTTTTAGTACCGAATAAGCAGGTGCCACTCTGGATAATGTTACTGGACGCCATGTTGGTTTTTGGGGACGTCAGCTGGCACAATCTAGGTTTCTAAGTCTCACCGTGCTTAAATGACAACATCTGCACGCACAAGTTAGAATGGTGAAAAGTAAAAGCGGCGCCGGTGTGCTGCGCACTGACACTAAAATGAAGATATGTGTGCGCTATAGTAAGCCTGTGGCCACAGTATTGCATTCCTGATGTGTGTTTGCTATTTAGCGTGGATAAATCTACAGGCGTCAATGAAGCCTTACTGTGGAGTGGTGTTTTTAAAGCAACATCTTGGATGTTGCGTGCAAAGATTAGAGAGAATGAGTTTTGAGCAACGACTGGTGTGAGAATCAGGGCCTGATTCACACAAATGTTTTAAGACGGGGAAGTCCCATTGAATTCTTTCGTTGTAAATCAGGCCCTTACAGTTTTTCTGTGATTAACACATGTTATGCTATGTTACTAGGATTGATGCTATGCACCGCTGCTATTAGCATGGTCTCCATGTGCTCTGTGTGATCTGAAAGAGGGGGATGGGTTGGTGGGGTGAGAGAGAAAATGCAAGCTGGCCTTGCTGTCTTGCTGGTTGCTTGCAGACCGGAAGTTCCCTGCGCTCTGCCTGGGGGTCTCTGTCTAGGTGGTCTATATCTAGGTGGTCTACATCCAGGGCTTCTAGACCTGTGCATCTGGATTGGACATTCTTGCTCCTACGCTGTTTGGATGCAGTGGGAAAGGGAGCAGCTGGATAATGCAAAGCTGACCAGTTTACATAAAATGGTGATATAGGCAGCAAATGGGTCGTTTTGTTTAGTGACTACTGGACGTTTCAGAATTGTGAATTGTTCGGTTATTTTTTTAAATATAGCAGGTAAGACTGACGCTGAAGAGAACAGGGAGATGAGGAAAGCACCTTACAATACACATAACACAACAGCACAGACGTTTCCCATTGTTATACATTTGCATGTTAGATGCATAGGCGAGTGCGAAGCTTTCTGGTCAATCTTTCAACTGTGGTGTAAATATCTGCTGCAAATGGGTGTGAGCAAGTGTATCATGCCAACAGGAACCCTGCCGGATCATGTGGGGCACGGGTCTTCCTTCAAGAACTCTTTCACATGATGGGTGCAGTTGGTGCATTTTACAGCACGTTTGGGTTTACAGGCAGTTCTACAGAAAAACACATGAAATATTCCAGTACTCTCGATGCTAGTCCACCAACAATGCACAGGAACATATAACAGCATCAAAGGTGTAATAGAAACACTTGTTGCACAGTGCCATTACCACAGTGGGAAAGATGCCAGTCAGGAATGCCAGTGTCAGTTTGAAATATTGTGCCAGGAGATTTAATGCATATCATGAAATGAAACAACATGCTTCCGAAGAGCGCTCAAAACTAAACTTTTCAATTCATTCATGGTGATAGACCTTCCGACTTTCCTGTGTAACTGGAATCAGCGTACCTCTAAGAACGGCGTGTGCGGCTGATTGGCTCCTGTGTAACCACGGACCCATCATGCCCTACACAATCTTCTGTCGCTGATCATCTAAAGTCTAGTCACCATTCTTGTCATTTTTTCACCCTTGGCTTGAGAGTACTCCCACCTGCTCCAGACACCATGATCCCGCTCCACTGTAACCAAGGAGCACATTTTCAACACCACCATGTAACTTTAAATGTCTAGTAGATATTGTCTTCATTGTCATTACTCTGTACCCGTCTCGCAACTAAGTAAGCCTACTGTAACAGCGCCACGATGCCCAAGGGCCGTTCTGTGTGCTTTATAAATGTTAATAAATAAATACATTGTTGAAATCTGAATTGCCATGGCTAAATTACAGTGGGAGTTAGCTGCAAATGTGCTGCCAGCACATGCCGATTTACTCCCACAGTGAATTTGAGTGATGCACAAGTAATCCAGTGTGCTCTCAGAAATGTCAGGGTATGGCTTGACTGTCCCAGGTTGCAGCTAATAATCTAGAGCCATCTTGTGGAGTTCTCGCAGTGAACGTGCAGTCTTGAAGGAGGCCCAGGGCGGGACTGGTCTGTGTTCAGGTGTGAAAAGAGCTTTATTTTTTACTGTTGGTGAAGGGGCGTCTTCAGGTGAACGGCTAAGACCATTTTGCAGTAGGATTGTTCTAAAATAATGACATTGATTTTTGGGACATGAGGTTGTCGGATTACAGGGGATACACGTTTGAAATATCATTGTGTTATATTGAAACATCGGGTCTCTCTCAAGCCACAGCAAATGTTGTTTGAATTTCTGTAAGCACTTAATGTAAATATTTCACATCTAAAATTATATTTGTCAACACACTGTGTTTCGGCCCAATGGCAGCATATTTTTCTCTTGCTCCCTTTGTTTTACGGCCTTCATCAGGAAGAACAACCACTTTGTATGCACAATTAAAGAGCTGCCATTTAACAAACAGTGTCATCATCACACTGTCAAAAGAATACATTAAAAAAACATTAGAAAATGTGCAGACTGCCGGGTGCCCCAGGTGCAAACGTATTGCCCCAATTATGATGCTCACTTGATTGGGATTACTCTCCTGAGATGTCAAAAATAGCCAGAATTTGCATCATTACCAAGACAAAAAAATATATTCTTGTTATCTCCTCTACTCTATAGTAGATTCCCTCTCATCAGGTTGCTTGCATAGTCGCTGCAGCCTTTATTTAGTATGTCATGACACACCAAGATACTATTGGGGTGCGGAGTGCCTAGATAGGTACCATATTGGAATAAAAAAATTGCCACAATGTACACTGGTTGGCATCTTTGAATGGAGTGTCCACCCATATACTTGTTTACGGTACTGAGAACCCCAATGGGGGAATTATGCTTAATTATGCAGCCCCAACTTTTAATGCATACTCTATTGCATATTTCATAACTCAAGATATGGTCTTGTTGTATGGCTAGGACATATAATTGGTGTAGCCACTGCTTTATTGTACATCCGTATACAACACTGTATATAAAGGTGCATAAATATATAAGATATGATCCTAAATGAAGCGTGACACTGATTTGCAACTACACATGGTTTCAATTTTTCCTCCAACTTAACTCTTTTTAACGAAGAGTAGTAACTGAGAATGATGCGAACAGATTTGAAGTGCCACAAATACGCGAGACAGCCATGCATGATCTGCAACATCCGGTGTAGGAAATGCTGAGCCTGACCCTCGATGAGGACCCTACCTAGAGGCGGGCTGCCCAACCACTTTTTACCGGCTGTAAGGTAGCATAAAGTTGTAGGTATTTAAGTTGCGCCTTCTCTTGATTCTTCCCACTGCACACATTTCCCAAACACCTTAGACAAAATGTGGCTGACCTGACGAAATGGGGGGAACCTTGAAGATCAAATAGAAACTGTTAAAATTAACATCTTTCTGGGTCTGTTATTTTTACCTCTTCATTCCCTAACCTTTTTTGTAATATTTTATGCAAACTAGCATGAAATGCATTTGGAAAGAGAAGAAACTACTAAATTGTTGAACTCACCTAAATTAAATGATGGCCTGGGCCATCCTTGTTTTGATGCAGCCCATTTCCGGATAATTTTTCTATGGTAAATATTGGAGTCAGAGAAGATCTGTGCCTGTCTGGGCCTAGCAGTGTTGGGCTACTCCGTATCTAGAATCTCATGGCTGGAAAAACGAGACAGGCTCAAACATGTATATGAAGCACGATCAGAAAGAAGCACCAGTACCAATTCATGAGATAACTCACTCAAAAGATAAACTTTACTCTCTAGAGTCACCTTCCCTAGTCCAATCCACTATAATCTAAATGTAAATTTTACTCTCTAGAGTCACCTTCCCTTGTCCTATGCACTATAATCTAAATGTAAACTTTACTCTCTAGAGTCACCTTTCCCATGTCCTATCCACACTAATCTAAATCTAAACTTTACTCCCTAGGGTCACCTGTCCCTAGTCCTATCCACTATAATCTAAATGCAAACTTTGCTCTTTAGAGTCACCTTTCGATGTCCTATCCACTATAATCTAAATGCAAACTTTACTCCCTAGAGTCACCTTTCCCTAGTCCTATCCACTATAATTTAAATGTAAACTTTACTCTCTAGAGTCACTTTTCGCATGTCCTATCCACTATAATCTAAATGTAAACTTTACTGTTTAGAGTCACCTTTCCCTAGTCCTATCCACTATAATCTGGTATTCATCAGGGCATTAGCAGGCTAGCAGGCTCTGCCTTTACCACATGGGGAAAAGGGGTTATTGGCCAGTGAGGGACATTTTTATGGAGTCAGAAATTCAGTAGTTTCAGCAATGTACTATTGAATATTCTCTGAGGGAACGTGATGGGTGCACATATGCCCAAAGCAGACACTGGCCAATGCAACTGGCTCACAGAGCATCAGCGACTAGACGACTTTCTGGTTTTGTGTTGCAAAATCCCTTGAGGGCTAAACACTTGATCTCAGCTCTCTTCACCACCCTAAAATCAGCAGAATGCTGTCTCACTTCTGGCTTCATACACACATACATACTGTCTTGGGTCAGGGGGTTCCAGGAGAAGGCTGGGGCCATCTGCGGAGGCATGCACATTCTTTTAGTAAATCTGTAAAGTTTGGGGGTAAAAGAAAGAAAAACAGAAAGGAAAGAAAAATCAATTAAGGATCCCCCGGCGTGTGAACACTGGTAAAAAGAATTAAAAGAATGTTGTTCGCGGCACAAGCAGAGCGCCGTTAGTTAGAGGAAGCCCAACCGTCACATCGGAGGGTTGGACCGGTGCTCCACTCAGAGCTTTGCTGAAAAAGTATTACCCGGTTGATCCTTCCTTAGGCTGCCGTGCCCCGTTGCCTGCAGGGGCGCCGCACCTCAGTCACCACCCTGAACCCGGCTTATTGTGGGGCGCTCCCCATGAGAGAAGGGTGACCAGACGCACCAGTTTTGTTAGGACTGTCCCGGAGTTGGGTCCTCACTGCCACTGTGCAGAGAGTTTTTTTGATTTACAAACCTTGTTTTGGGGAAAGGGAGGTTGACTGTCCCGGTATTTAAGTAAACACTATTAGATTTTTAAAATGTTGTCATTTGAGGATGATATGATATGATATGGCATTTATAACGCGCCTATAAATAAGTGTTTGGGCGCGAACCCCCGAGTTGTATGCTTTAACTGCTTGCGCCACAGAGACAGGCTGAGAGCTAGGTAAATAGCAAGGCATGTAATGTCAAACAGCAACAGCTCCTTTGTTATTTACATGCCTTTTTTTAATGAAAGCGTGTTATGGTTGCACACTGAATACCAATTACAATCAAGTTTACTGTATACTTATAATATTAAAATGCACAATTCAATCAGTATTACTTAAAATAACTCATGCTTGTTATTTATGTGCTTTTATCAACAGTCAAAACCGCACAATTTCTATTCAGATACTGTGAGATGGGGGCAGGGAGGCAGAAAAGGTTGGGTTAAGGGCGGGGGAGGGAGGTGAGTGGGTTAGACCTTCTTCCATGTTGTTGACCATCCCGTTTTTTGTCTTGAAAATCTGGTCACCGTACATGAGAGGGAGGGAAGCACCCAGCGCTTCTCACCATCGCGGGCTCGGGCCCAGCCATTGGCACTCCCATTGAGGTCAGGGAGCTCCCTACCCTCATCAACACCACCTGAGCGGTGCATGATGTACACAATCTCCCCCCTCCCCCATGAGAGGTAAGAGAACGCTGCGTGATTGTTGCAGGACCAGCCCACTACACCAATCGGGCCACAGAGACTTCCTGGGCCACTGCTGGCAGGCGAGGCCCGGGTTGAGCAATTGAATGGGCCTCCCACACTGCTGCAATCAATGTCGGGCTGCACCTGGCATATGCAGCCCAGCCATAAAAAGATAAAGTGATTCCCCAGCACTGTTGCTGAGTTGTTGGGCTGCTTCTGGGATAAGCAGTCCATCTTAAAAGGATGTGGCCTCCCCCGTCCCCCCACAAGATGCTGCTGCTGCCCTTACTGCCAGATGACCACCTTGGGGCAGAAAAGTAAAGACCTGCAGCAAAAAAGATAAAATGACAAAAAACATGTATTGCTGTACCTGCCTAGACCTGACCCCACATTCAGTGCCTTAAGACCATCCCCTAGCTACAAATACATCTATGGTAGAGTGGTCTTGCTAAAGGTTATATGCGATTGGCATCTTACACCGATTTGGGGTTGTTTTACCGTGGATTAAATATTCGAGGGAGAAACGACCGAAGATTGTTTGTTTGAAATAATGTTCGGTCGTTTCTCCCCTGAACATTCCCGAAGTGACCAAATTCCTACCCACCCCGCCACACACACCACCACCCACACCCCTACGCACTCTGCCAACACCCCCCCAACCCTTACTTACCTTCAATTCCGTCTCGCTGATCCCTGCAATGCCAGGACACACCTGCAGCCCCCACAGCCTTTTTTTTCTGGACTGCGGGACAACTGCAGGGCACCCCCCCCTGCAACCCCTGCTTACATTATAGTAAGCAGGGGTTGGTGGACACCCTTGCAGCCCCCGTGCCCTAAACCAAATCCAGATGACCCACCCAACCAAAAGTCTGACAGAAGGTCGAACATTTGATGATACCTTCTTTCGGACATTTGGTTGGGTAGGTCAACTGGATTCGGTCATTTTGGCCGAAACCCTTACACCAGCTAAGACAATCAGTATGTTACCGAACATCACCGAAAATTGCAGAGGAGGCTGTGGAAAGAAGGGGATGGGATACACATCTCGTGGAACTCCCTGAAAATAAAGGGGTTTTGGTGCAACATTCTAGCCTCCACAAGAAAATGTATGGGGTTTTCCCCGGCATGTGCACCCTTCTTTGTTGCTCGTAGGTCTCAGAATTGAAACTCTCTTGTCACTGTCTTCGGAAGACTGGAAAGCATCACTAGCTGCTTTGTGCACACTGGTGTGCAGCCATCTTGAGGGTGTGATTCACTTTATTTCTATAATGTATGACTAGATGTATCTGCTGTATTTTTGTTCCAACAATGATAGTGTTCTCCTGTTTGAGTTTCGGGCACAGCTTTGCTACAAGGATGGTGTGATGCTGTTCTGAAAGCTTGGAGATCTGTGATCTCTTAGCACACAACATATCCTCTTTGTGCAAGTCATACAGTTAAGCAGCTGCACAACCTCCATGAGTGATGGCCCACTCCCTGGGGTACAGGAGACGCAAAGAGTTTGAACAATTTTACGTGTGGTCTTGGGGTTTAGGGTGTAGGAAAGATCCCAGCAACCTTGACCTCCCCAAATGTGTGATGCAATAAAGCAAACACATCTCTGAAAACAGAAATCAAGTCCATGGCACCTAAGATGTCTCACCCACATGGTTATGTACTGCAGGGGTCATGCACTTCAGCAGTTTATCACCAACATAGCTTGTGCTCCTTTGTATGAGGCAGTACAGTTCCTTCATAGCCAGTATTGTCAGATCCAAATGCCACCTGTGGCAGCAGGGGCTCCCTCGAGCAGCCACATTCCCCATCACAGCTCAAAATCAGATGACTTCAGGTCTGTACCTTGGGGAGGTGCCAGCAGCCCTGGCCAGTGAGGAGCCCTCAATGTGGCCCAGCACTGATACAGGCCACCCAATCTTCCCAGGCTAATATCACACACAGCTCCATCATGAGGTTCCACCAGGCTGCAGCACCTCACCTCCCTGCCACATCTTCTGAGGGGACCCCAGATGAAAGGGGGGGATGCCCAGAAAAATGCAGCTTTCCTCACCTAATAGCCCCTTTGGCGGCTCTCCATAAAAGAATTAGAAGGGCAAAGTCAGCTTTCCACTAGTGTCCCTGCTGTGGCCCCGTGACTCTCTACTGATTCCAATCGCATATAGCTGAGTAGTGGTTGCCATCTTAGGTGTGTTGATGGCACAGCCCTCTGAACACCACTCTGAGGAACATCAAGAATATGGCTGTGCTGATCATTTCAGTGTGATCACAAAGGGTATGTCACCCCAGGCTGTGCTTTCAGTGGCCATTGGTGCTTTAGGGTAGCTAGTTTAGGCTCTCTGGAGTGAATTCTGGTGAAGACTCAGATCTCTCTTAGATTGCAGTAATTAACTCCACTCGCCCTCCCTTTCATTGATTGATTTTTAATTTGCTCCATTCTGCTAATAGATACCATCTGCCATAAAAGCGTCTCATCCCATGAAGGAAGAAAGCAGTGGCGAGATGATTCACACCCAACCTAAAAGCAATGAAAAGAACTAACCGTAAAGTAAAAAAATGAATGGAGGAAGAATTATGGCCAAGACAAAAGAGTAAAATACTGACTACAAAACTCGATCGTACAAATCCAAAATTCTCAAAGCAAAAAAGAAGCACTACGACGCCTGGATAGGAAAAGCCACCAGTACCCAAAGAGAGTTATTCAACATAGTAAATGAGATGAGTAAACCACCTGGATGCAACAACTCACCAGTACCCTCCCAATTACGTTTTGACAATCTCGCAGATAACTTCAAGAACAAAATTACCAACATACACCAAGTCATACAAACTAGACCAATCAACCAAACAATGCACCAGCTACCTTCCACCAGCCGCTGGACTGCAAAACTGTACATTTGCACTGTAAATACTGTTATAATATGTATGCATTTACTTTATGTAACCAAGCTTAAGCATTCTTCTACTGCTGTGCTCGGCTACCCCTGGGTTTTGGTGTGCATTATCAAATAATAAACTAAACTAAACTAAACTAAAACAAAATGTTCTGCTTCCGACAGATGTCAAGAGAAAAACTACTGGTTAAAAAGAGTAACAAGGCAGGTTCTCCAATGGACCCCTGTCCTCCAGAAATCTATAAATCCATCCTTGCACAGGAAACACCTTCGGAATACTACCTAAACCTCTTCAATCAATCACTTACAACAGGGAGATTACCAAGAATATCAAAAGCAACCTACATCAAACCTCTGCTCAAAGACACAACACAATGTGGAAGACCTCTCAAATTATAGACCGATCTCAAACATCCCATATCCGGCAGAACTTTTAGAAACCTACGTCTATGAAAAACTACTGGAGAAAGTTGAAAATAACTATCTACTGGACCAGGCACAAGTAGGCTTAGACCCTTGAGAGGAAAGGAGACAGCACTAGTCTCAATAAGGGACGATCTAAAGATGAACGCAGACTCCAACACCAAACCAGCACTGGTATTACTGGATCTCTTGGCTGCCTTTGACACAGTCAACCACAACATCCTAATAAAAAAGACTGGAAGAAATAGGGCTCACTGACACAGCACAGCTCTGGACCAAATCCTTCCTCTCGGAAAGAACATAAACCGTTTGGTTAAAACCTTTGAAATCCACACCACGGAGCACCACCTGCATAGTACCCCAATGCTTATTACTATCACCGCTACTCTCCAACATCTACATGACACCGCTAATCAACCTCATTAAAACACAGACTAACCTGCTACAACTATGCAGATGATACACAAATCATCTTCAAATACAGTGACATACAAGAAGGAAACGCACCCCTAATAAGAGTGTCGCAAGGAGCCCTACCAATGGATGAACGTCAACGAACTCAAAATTAACCCAGACAAAACTGAAATCATGATTCCACCTGAGGATAGAGAAAACAATCAGTGGATCTCATGGCCCATAGAACTAGGAAATCCACTGATACCATCTGCAGCTGTAAAAAACCTTGGAATCATCATTGGCAAATAGTTAACACTAGAACCTCAAGTTAATACGATAATCCAGAAGTGCTTCTTTCGTCTTAAATGATTAAAATAATACTACCATTCCTCTCATTCATGCACAAAACACTGGCCATCATATCCCTCATGTGCAAGATAGATTAAACTAACAGAATATACTTTAGAATTCCAGACTACCTACTAAGGAAACTGCAACAAATACAAAATGTGGCAGCCAGACTTCTCCTTAAACTCCACAGAAGAGATCACATCACATCAGCTCTTAGGGTGTTACACTGGTTCCCGGTCAAAAAAAGGATCGCTTTTAAAGCAATGTGCCTCAAGCACAGAGCAAATCATGGCCAGGGTGCAGAATTTATTCAAAAGAAACTTTCCATCTACAAGCCAACCAGAAACCTGAGATCCTGCAACGACATCCGCCTAGAACCCAAACAATACACAAAGAAATAACTGGGTGGATCAACATTCTCCTGATTATCCGTGAAACTATGGAACTTCCTTCCCAGGAAAATACGTAATATGAAGGACCATACAAAATTCAGAAAACTTCTTAATACCTGGCTCTTCAGCTCTGAACACAGTGAAACCGACGGGACAGTGCCCGGCCAAGAACTGAAAAAAGGAAAAGTAGCACAAAAACAATACAGGAATGAGAGATAGGACTGAGAAGAGGGACCTTAAACAGAGTCGCACCCTCTCCCCTGCCCCTCTAAAGAGACTCTACTAAGAAGCAGAAGAAGCTGGTAAGCCTGATACGATTAGGCCAAGGAAGGAGCCTCAAGGGAAACTCGGGGCAGGGGGTTTGAGGGAAGGGCGAATGTCATCCTAGGCATACCCCCACTGAGGACCAACAACTGAACAGCAGTAATGCACCAGACCATCCCGAATAGATAATAGACAACGCCCGTAGGGTATCGATGAAGACGACTAACCGTTCACTGTGGACTCCCCTTAGAGCAGTGAACACTTCACCTAGAAAGACATAGGGCTTGCAGTAAGAAATCAGACAGCTTAACGAATTCCGAAGAAACTTAGGAATCATGACCCCTGAGGTGACAATCAAAGTAAAACCCAGAAAGGGCAACTAGGGGGCAAGCGACAAAGATCACGATTGCCACAGGTGACGCAGTTAGATGAACTTCATGGGTATGAAATGTGACGCACTTAGATGGATTTCAAGGGTGGGAATTGTGATGCACTTGGATGGATGTCAGGGTTAGAGAATGAGACGCACTTAGATAGATGTCAGGAGTAGGAAATGTGATGCACTTAGATAGATTTCCATTGGGGGGAGGGGAGGTGTGACACAGCCGGAATTGATTCCAGGGATGGGAGGTGTGACACACTTGGATGGATTTCAGGGGTAGGAGTTGTGGCATAGTTGGGAGAATTTTGTGGATGGATTGATTCCTGGGGTGGGCGGAGTGGTGCACTTGGGTGGATTTTTTGGGGGGGTGGCACACTAGGATAGATTTCAAGGACTTTCACCAACAATCCGAACTAATAAACTTGCTCCTCTACATACACCTCTCAAACTCTGGACTTAACACAACCAAGCCTCTACAGCACCACAGTCCGCACGTACTTCACAACACCAGCACCACAACAAAACAAACCACACTTAATTTCGCAAAACAGTACATGATGGCCAACCTCTGAAACTCATATTTAGGCTCAGTGAACAGTGTTTGTAAACTGAAGCTGCCACCGTCACAACACAGCTTTAATGCACTTTTCCCACCAAACCCTACTAACCATCCACCCTCCCTGCTTGCATTACAGATTCGCCCGAGCGCGGTATAAAAACCTTTATCATTAGCATTTATGCTGAGTCGTCTAGAAGACAGGCAGATTTGAAAACCAAGTGTGCCTTAAGAATATACCTCAGGGTTGATTCAATATCATATTTATGTTTTAAGCTGTTTATTTGCTCACAGTGAAAACCGAACTGAAGCTGTCAACAGCACACCGCTTCCTCACTTTCCTACTTCCTCTTCACCTGACTAACTAACCCATTCCCGCCTTCTTGTTTGCAGATCCGCCTGAGCGCCTGGGGACCAACTCTGTTGGTGACAGTGCGTGGTACAAATAAATACCTTTAACATTAACCTTAACATTATATGCATTTCCATTAGTATCGTTTTTTATCTGTATGGATACTTCCTTATCAGATAAGCTAATTAAATTGTATATAAATTGCAAAGCAAGAAAGTATTGTGGAAATTGAGTGCGTTACCTTTTCATGGCATGTGGATGCCTGGTTTATTTGGTATCTGAGTATGTGAATTTCTGTACAGTGATGGATGTTTTTTCTTCTTTCAGGCCCCGCCTCCGATGCAGTGGCAGATAAGATCTTTCAGATCAGCAAAACGATAGAAGAATACGCCATCTGCCCTGATCTCAGACTCGACCTGTCCAGGATAGGGCGGCAGGAGTTCGACTTGGAGAATAAATTCAAACCTTTCCGAGGTACTGCACTTACCTGTGATTGATATCTAATTATGCTCCATTCATTCTGCCATTAGCACTTAATTTCTTGTGGGAGAGAATTGGTATTTATTGAATGTCTAGGGTTAGGCCCCAGCAGTGGAAGTAGACACTAATCTAGGATTGGCATTTCCTGGTGCAAGGTCTAACCACACGAGAAATGATTTTTCTATTTCCAGCATAAGCACCCACTGAAACGGTAAATCTATTTTGAAGAAACAATTTCTCACTCCCTGGGGGAGGAGAGGGGTATATTTTTTGGAACTTACCTTGGGTGGTAGGCAGCCTGGTCTGCGCTTCTGGTCCTTCCTCATCAAATTGTTTTGGGTTGAACGACCACAAAGGCTGCGAACACTGAATTTTGAGTGATTCTAAGTTTCACTAATCGATTTCAGCCGGACTATTCGATTCTCATAGCATCTTTTTCAATAGAGCTCAGGGGAATTTTATGTGAACAGTGAAAGGAAAACTCCACTGTACTGCTGCAGGAATGCCTGACGGAGTGTGTGGACGCTTAAATAGTGGATGGCGGAAGGAAGCGGGTGACAAGTGCATGTATATTGTACACAATACAAGAGAAAAAGAATAGACCTGGTTGTAAGATATATATCTCTTTAATCTTTTTCTCTTCTGTGCTTCATGTAAATGTGTTTATAGAGAGGTCTTCAACTAAACAGAAGTGGGCAGACTGCTCAAAGATTTAGGGAGAAGAAGAAGGGCAAGTGATTAAAATAAGTGAGGTTGAACACTCAACTATACCCATGTTAGCCCTCTCTAACCCACATTCCCAGAGCAACACACCTAACTACACTCTATTACACCAACCGTATGCAGTGTAACTCATCTTCACCACCTACTCCACCTCAATGGCTCTGCTTGATGTTCACGAGAAAGACGACCACAGCGAAAATAGTCCTTTTAGGACAATCTTTACAACATGTCAAACAGATTATGCAGGATACAGCATTACATGTCCCAGAGGCATATATGTATATGTTGGGGAACGGAAAAGAGCTGTAAAGATTTGAGACATGCGACATGAGAGCCCTAGCATATTAGGGAACATAAAATCAACACGGAAACAACATTTCAACGAGAAAGGTCATACCATAGCACAAGTACAGCCTCAAGGACTGCACGTGAGGAATCGATCCCACAGAGGAGGATCTTAACCATGGGGGTTACATGATCACATGGCATGCATGAGCTAATATACAAAGCGTGTCAAGCTGACCATCTCAGTCACGCCTGGCCTTTAGTATGTCAGTCACTGTGAAGACATGGCTGTGATTTCTGACCATCGTTTCTTGAAAAAATATTTTTCTTGCGCCTGTTGTTCTGCATGCTTCCTGCATATTACTTTCAATGTATTTGTTAATTTCTGCTGGTATATTAAATACATGCGTTAATACTTCATATACCAGGCTCAGCCTCAAGTTATTTAGTGCATTTAGTGAGTATGAAATGGATCAGGTTCGAAACTCCTCTGCGCTCCGTTCGTTGTGCAAGGAGAGTTGCAATCTGCATCTCTCTGCCGTGCTGTATCCAGCCCACCTCCCTTTTCCCAGCTCACTTCCCAGGGAACACCTCTGGTAACCTTGTACCACCCTTCAAATCCCCCCACCATCTCCACCCTTTCTGCCCAGCTTTTCTCTTCAGTTATCCTCCTGGATACCCTGCCAATTCCCTCTGACCGTTCGCCTTCACCCGACCTACCATCGTCTCTCCAAAGGCTATTTGCCCACCTCCCCGACCCACCCCTTCCTACTTCGCACTTAATGCTCTTGCTGGGACACCGTCCGCTTTCATGATTGCACAATGGATCTTCTGCAGACGTTATACGCATAAAATCGATTCCACAATTATGAAAGAGCACCCTGAGTATATAATGTCAGGCACAATCGGCTTCTTTTTTTCATTAGTAGCCTGTAGTTATGCAGCACATTAGAAAACACAGAATAAATATATTTTTTACATCGGCAAACATGCGTTTGTCATTTTGAACTATAGTGGTGAGGTCAGGGTACATACATTTTCTGGCACCTTGACAGAAAATCATTCATATGCCTGCACGTTCTCAATGTTGCATTGCAATCCCGATAATCCTGCAACCATTCTATTAAGGTGTATAGTGGCTTTTTAGGTTTGAGGGCAGAGTCTAAAGGTGAGTGCTTTCTCTCTATTATGAGGTACACAGAAAGGCCTGAATCACTTGTCACTCTTTCAGAAAAACTTTGATGAATGTTCCAGTGCTTGTTACCTTTGTTCTCTCCCAGATGCCAAGATTCTTAATGTTTTTGCACCTAGATCTTGCTTCCATATCTTCATTCTTAGGTATCTTTTGCTCTAGCGCCTTTTAAAGTTTAGGCATTGTTTTTTGGACTTTGACAACAGAGTCCTCAACTTCTCCTGATTTCCTCTAAGGATATTTATTGCACACTCATTTTTAGAGGCCCACTGCCGTATTGGTGAGTTTGTCCAGGTTAAACATTATGGTATGTGTTCTGCTTTTTCGGTCTCCATACATTGCTCTTATCTCACCAGCAGTCAGAACCTGGTGAGGGGCTGAGGCTCCTACCTCAGTCATTATGGGGGTAGCCCTGGGAACCCTTTGATTAAATGCATCAGGCATGCCCTGATTTTAAGCACTCTTTTCCAGTCAGTTTGGTTGGTAATGTCTTTACTGAGCTGTGAAAATATTGCTTTCTCTTTGAATGGTTTCAGCAAATTGACACTGATCATGTTGTGACTACCTTACAACATTGTTCATACACTCTGGGGTTCCTGGAATTCCTGGTCCGCAAAAAAATTATGATTTGCATTTTTTCAAAGAGGCAGATCTGATGAGCTTCATTCTAGTATCCGACCTCTCGTTAGATGAGGCATACAGACAATGCAACATGATTCTATATTAACTTTATTGGCAGGCTTTTGGGCCTATGTACCTGAGGGGGTGGATCTGTGGTGGAATACCTGCACCCAAGATGGCCGTCACGGAGCCACTGCCCCCTCCAAGAAAGAAATCACACTTGGCAGGCCTAGGCCAAAAATATCATCCCCACATTCCGAGGACATGCAGGTTGCTGAACACTTTCAAAGGCCATCACCCAGAAGCCTCCTGCCTGAACATCAGTCGACAGCTGTGCCCTCCCAGCCAAGAACAAGCACTGTACCTGGGGCATAGTATAGTTAAGCAAAGGGAAAGCCAGTGTGCCAGTGCAAACAGGGGGTACTAGGAAAAGAGGGAAAAGAAGACCCCCCAGAACCCCAGCGGAGAGGTCGCGGCCGGTCATGGCCCAGGTTTGATGGCGTCTTTATTGAGCACTTTGCCAGCATGAATCACTGAGACAGCATTCCAGTCAATGTCTATGTAGGTCAAAGCAAAGGTACATCTAGGACATTATTTCAACCTTGGATTTATTCCATGCAACTGCACGAAAATAAAGCTACCACCGGAACTAATACAAGTAGTCTGACCCAATCACAGCATTACCACTACTACAGTGGTGACAGTAGTTGTTTCCTTGAATACCCCCTGTGGTATTCCAGAAAATCTACTAGGTATTGTTGCTACCTTATTCTTTTGTACCTAGCGATCTATTCACTACCAGGAGTAATTTGGCAGAGCAAATTTTGCAGTCAGGTCGTATTTGCACTTTTGTATTGGGTGATATTTTTCCTGTGGCTGCTTTTTCATTTACCTCTGAGGACATATTATCACCCTTTGTTTAATAAACACCATGCTTTTTTAACCAATAAAGAAAAAGGTGCCCAGTGTAGGGAGGATCGGAGACAGTGTAGTTAATGATTCCTCCCAGTGGGTGGCAAGTTCCATAGGACTTCGTCGGGCAGCTCATTTATTTATACAGGTAACTCTTGTCATGAGAAACCAACGTTGGGAGGAAGTAGTTGCCCTGATTGACATTGGAGCCACCAGTAATTTTATCAATCTGCCCATCAGCATATAATCCGACTTGTTTCTAAAGCTAAACTCAAACCCATTGTGTCATTGGATGGTTCTACTCTGGTTTCCGATCCCATTGCTCTACAAACCAAGACTCTTGATATGCTCTCAATTACATCAGAGACACATAATGTTCAAGGCCATAGCTGCACCCCATTTTCAAATCATTGTAGGGATACTCTGGCTGACACACTACAATCCCATCATTGATTTAAAGGATAATTGGCTCATCTTCCAAGGCACCATATGTCCCGCGACCTTCTCCAAAACCCATGTTCCAACCTTTGACCGCCCGTCCCCCATTCCTTCAGCTGGGGAAGATCCCCAGCGGATCCTTCTGATACATGAGCAACTACCAAAAGAATATCACGATTACTCAAATGTCTTTGATACCAAGAAAGCAGATAAGCTGCCTACCCCTGGGGACTATGATTTCCGGATTAAGTTGGTCCCCGCAGTCCAAATCCCTTTCGGGAGGACGTACCCCCTCTGCGGAAAAGAAAACATCATACTCAAGAAATATCTTTGAAAATCTTGCCGAAGGTTTTATCAAGCACTCAACCTCTCCTGCCCGAGCCCCTATGTTCCCTATACCCCAAAAGAATGAGTCCGAACTCAGGCCAGAGACATCAGGATATACATTGAAATAGACCTGAAGGAGGCATAGGGCCTCATTACGACCCAGGCGGTAAGGGGTTAACAGCGCCGTAAAAGGTGTCGGCGCCGTTAAACCCTTACCGCCTAATTACGAGGTCCCTTTGCGTGTCCTGACCTTAACGGCTGGTTTTACCAGCTGTTAAGGAAGGAACCCTCAAAGGGACTTTTGAGGTAATTGCGGTACCGTAATTACCGCCTTCCCCATTCCCATTGAGCCCTATGGGGGCAAACATGGGAATGGTGAAGGGCCAATGGTGAATGGGGAATTACCACCCCGCCAACCTTGGAATGGGGCGGTAATTCCACCATTCACCATGGCGGAGTTGGTAAAATACCTGCGGCAACCATGGCGCTACTAGCGCCTTGGTTACCGCCTGGGTCGTAATGAGGCCCCTATAATTTGATACAGATAACCCAAGGAGATGAATGGAAAATTACCTTCAGGACGAGATTCGCCCATTATGAATAATTAGTAATGCCCTTTGGGCTTTGCAACGCTCCTGCTGCTTTTCAATTTATTCTCAACAAGGTTTTTTGGGACATCCTCAACATTTTCGTTGTCATTTATCTGGATGATATTTTGTTTTTTCCCTCTGCCTATGATGAACATGTCCAACACGCAGGGCTCAAGTCGAGGGTACACGCGGGGGGACGGAGTCCCCCTCTTTATTCAGATGGGGGACTCAGTCCCCCCCCAGCTAAAAGAGAAACATGGATGTCCTCTTTGAATTTATAAAGATCTCAGGGATCCAACCGCAGTCGTCAGGTTTGTAGGGCGGACACTTCACCACTGCACTATATAATCTAATCAAAAATAACAAGCAACTAAAGGTGAAATATCCCATTTCGGTACTGCAAGTCACAGGGAAAACATTTTTATTGGTCTTGGAGTTTAAAACATGCACACCTTTTAACGTTTTCAAAATCACTATTAGAAGAAAATATCCTGTCTTGGTTTTGTATGTGTGTTGATTTTATGAAGGGCAAATGCCATTCGTCCTGTTCAATTTGGGTGGTTATGCAAAGCCAATTTAATGAAATGGGCATATTTCACCTTGATATGCTAATTTCTGACAACGTCACATCCGATTGCGTTTGTTGATGAATCCCCCCACTTAAATTTTTAGGACTTGACCCCTGCCAACACGTCTGAGAGGTGCTTCCATGTCTTGGGGAAAAATGCCTGTATGCCAAGCCCTCCAGGTGCTCTTTCAACCAGGAACGTATTTCATACCTCGGATATATACTCACACCCCAACGGGTGGAAATGGACCCCTAGAAGATTGCTGCCATTCTTGAATGACCAATCCCCAAGACAGTAAAGGAGTTGCAAAGGTTTCTGGGATTTGCCAACTTTTACAGAAGATTCATACCTGACTATTCTCAAGTGCTTCTTCCGTTAACCCACCTTCTCCGGAAAGGGGAACCTTACAAATGGACTTCTTCTATGGAAAGAGCCTTCCATCTTTTGAAGAAACTGTTCATCACGGTCATGCATTTTCTTGTGTATGATGGCAGCGGTATGAAACGCTGCTGTCCCACTTGCATTTCTATCCTTTAAGGGCCTGCCACTGTCATATGTGCAGGGAGCCTGTCATACATCCGGGAGCACCAGGGGGCTGTTCAGAAAATTATTAAACTGAAACCTACAGACCACCTTTGAAAATAAGGTGACCAGATCATTTCTCAACCTAACACAAATGAAAACTGTATTCCCTGCACTTATTTTGTTTACATTAGCTTTAAAGTGGTTAGCCCCTTGAGTGGTAGTAATGTCACTTCCCCCTTTTGATGGTTTTTTCCCTAAAAGCAAGCAAGAAGATCCCCAGAGGGAGGACCTGGGGGGTGGAGAGGAGAAGAAGGCTGTTGAGATTGTGCAGCCTTTCCTGAAGCATGAAGGGAACTTGTCCACAGCGTAATGGGACTCCTATCCCAGACCCTGGCACAAGTGGTAGCAGAGAACTAGAGAGAGAACTAGAGCGAGAGAGAATAGGAAGCAAACATTGATGAGTTTGCGTACCCGTAACCAAGGGAGAGGTGCCACAGTTACCCCTAGAATTTGCCTTACCAAAAAGACCGAATAAATCATGCCAGGTGGTGAGACTCTCTATTCCTCTGAGACCTCAGCCTGTTGCTGGCCCTCAAGAGACCAGACCCCGCCAGTGGGCTCTTGGGAGACTTGAGCCTGGGCCGGGCTCCTGAGAATTCAAAGTCTGTGGTGTGCTTTCGAGAAACCTGAGTTTAAGGAGGGCTCTCCAAGTGTAAAACATGTTACCCTCAGATGGAGGCATGACAACAGTGACTGCAGCCTCTCAACCCACTGTGAGGGATAAGAAATGTGAGGCGGACAACCTTTAGATGATTTTTCAACAAATGCCAATTTATCAAATGATACGTTTCAATAAACGCCTCACCATCCCTACCCTGATGAGCATTTCCCTGCCTAAAATAAACTAAAGGAAACACTCTAACAAGGATATCTGTCCTCCACGCTTATACATAGAACACACAAGAAAATATATGGCAATTCACAATAAAATTGATTGTAATTGTATTGTAACCACAGTCTCTTTTTATACCCTGTGTGAATTCCCCTTCCCTGGGTTTTTAAGTAGAATTCAGTTTCAATGTTCAACAAAAAGAAACAAAGAAATCCTGGTATATAATGAAGTTCCAACACAGTTGTTTGCAACTCCAACTTGTCAACAAAAAAGTTCCAATACTCCAATGTTCAATACAGAAAAGATTCATCTTATTCCTTGAACTGATATTCTCAGTTCCTCAATAGCATCAATGATGGATTTAGTCAGGCTGATTTGCCACAACCTTTAAAGTTCAAAGAAATACAGTTTCTTATTACCAACTTTTCTCAGCTCTTCTTTCAACAGCAAATGTATCTTTGTCAGGATAACTTCACAGCACTTCAACGTCCACCCAGGTTATTCTCATAACAAGTTCACTTCTACAAAGATTCGCCATACGGGTTTACTCGACTGCCCCGACAACTTCCCACAGTTAATAGTGCTTCTGAAGTTCTGATCGACTGACAATAAAATGTTCACAACAGCTTCAGCAGATTTATAACTTTCAACAGTTCAGAAATGACAAGATTCACATTTGTGCTCTTTAACACTTTCATGCAAGCAATGCTCATCCCCTTCTGAACATTCCCCCCCAGAAGGGCAGCCTCTGACACTCTTGTCTCTCTCTTATACACCAACAGCAAAATATAGATAAAAATAGAATGTCAAGTTTTCCCCTCTTGACTTTGGCAATGTGAGTTTTTACCAGGGTGTGTTTTATAGAACAATCGTGAATTTACAAGCTTTGCCCTTAGGAACTTTTCATTAGTCCTTTTATTTCTGTTGGCTATCTCTATTGAATTGTGTGGGCCTTCATGTTAGTCTCTTTTGGCTGAGGCAATGCTTGTATATCTCTTGGCTTTGGGCAATACTTACTTTGCAACAATGTCGCCCCTTCGGTTAACTGAATATTCTTCAAACTCACACTATTACAGTAACTTGGTTTGCTTATAAGAACGTTTTCTGCTGCTGTATAAATGGTTTCAGCTTTTAAATTTCCCTTTTAATCATTTTCATTCATACGCAAATGTTACTGTTGCATTAGTTCTGCATTCAAAAGTAGATTGTAAAGCAATTTCACTCATACGCGAGTGATACCTTTTAGGCGAGGGGTTCATTCTCGCTAGTGTTGCCTGCCTTCAGTTTGCGAACGGGGATAGAGCACTCCGGATCACTCACTGGCTTTAAGCTTTGCCTTTGATCCCTTCATGTTCGGCAGGACTTCAATGTTTCTGGCTCTTCACAAACAGGCAAACCTCCTTGATGAGTTTGTCCTCAATCATGCCACTTCCACATGGATCGGTCCTCACTCCGGTGACCTACTGGTGCACGCCAGCCACTATCAATGTCTTGAGGCTCACAGGTGCACGCCAGCCACCTGACACAGCCTCCTGAATGCTTTCTGCTGCGCAGCCTCTGCCGATCAGTTCACAGTGAAAAAAGACTTTCTTCTTCATGCTTCCCGGTGCGCAACTTCTGCACCACAGATTTTTGGGGAAAAGGACACTCTCAGGACCGGCAGCTGGAATCTGCCTTGCAGTGGTCCCGGCACCCTCACTTTCCTCCAACTTCTGCCTGGACTGACAACTGAAACAACGTGCCTACTTCTGCCTCAACTTCTTCTCCTTCTGCTACTTTCTCCTTCTCATGACCTACACCTGAGGAGACCTTTTAAGCCCCTCCGCTTCCCTCAGGTGTGGGTCATTTACCCTAACAAGCTGACCACTCCTGCAACCTTGCTCTTGGGCCCTCGTATTCATCCCAGTACTTAAGGAATTATGGCACTACTGCAAAGTTATGTTTTCTTATTTCTTCTATTTTACAATAAGCCTTTAGTTGTGTGGGATTTTGGGGAAAATTAAATGAGGGGGTTTCCCAATCTTCCTGTCCTGTTCCCCCCAAATGTGATCCTCCCGCAGAACACCACCCCCCATTATCGGGTTCAGGAACGTCTGCCTTTCCCTGGCCACATGAGTAGGGTCCAAGGCCAGGTTTTCTGGGGGAATCAACTCTGATTCATCACACCACGAGATGGGCAAGAAATAGACTGTCAAAGGCCAATGTGGGGACCTCAGGAACTTTGAGGACCATGTTGCACGCAATCCCACAACCCAGGAGAGCCACTGTTCTTCATACCTGTAAAAAAAGTAGTAATGGAACCCATAACCCTCCAGGAATTGTGAGGGGCTTTTGTTTTAACTACTTATAGCCTCACTACCCTTAATAAGAACTTCCCTTTAGATTAGGGGGCCTGGACACAGAAGGCTGATCCTATTTAGACTACGGTCATTTTGTTTTGGACTGCCATGACAGATTTTGTGTTTTCCCTCAACCTCTGCAGTGCACTTTAGATAACTCTTAGTTGTGCTACTGTCCTTCGCAGGGAAAGCCTTACTTGTTTGGTTGTCAGTAAAGCAGAATTGTACACCCTATTCCTGGGGCCTCATTCCGAGTTCGGAGGTAACCACGCCGCTATTTGCGGCATGGCTGCCTCCGAACTCGTCCAAACTCCGGCCTGGTGAATGGAGTAATTACCGGTCCATTCCGAGGTCGGAGGGACCGGTAATTCCCCATTCACCAGGGCCATTCCCCATTAGGGCTCAATGGGAAGGGGGAAGGCGGCAATAACGGTACCGTAAATTACGGTACCGTTATTGTCCCCGGAGTCCCTTGGCGGGTCCGTCCTTAACGCCTGCTAAAAGCAGGCGTTAAGGACGGACCTGCAAAGGGAACTCATAGTAGGGCGATAAGGGTTTAATGGCACTGGTCTCGTTACATGTGACGTTAACCCTTACCGCCCTACTCGGAATGAGGCCCCTGGTCTTGAATCTTCTATTAATTTGTCTGTCCTGTAAAAGAACCCACACTTGCCACCACCTCAGGCACAAAAGACTCCCCCTCTCTTATCCACCATCCAGGCCTGCTTATATACTCACGTAGACCAACTAGAAACCTGCTTCTACAAACCCATACCTATTGCTATCCCACTGATCAGACCCAAAGGACTGTGACATCATACCCACATATGACCACTAACAAATACAGAACGAGAATCCTGAAAAAATAATGGTGGATCATACTGGAGCACAACCCCACTAAGGACAACCTGCAACATGTACGCTTGATTAGTGTATACAAATATAAAAGTAACATTTATGATAGTCTTGGTTAGTCCCTCATCTATGGTGATCAACCAACCCCCTTTAAGGGTATGTGGGGACTGCCGAAAGCCCAGCAAAGAAAATGGCCAAGTAAGTCCTCACTGCCTCCGGTGTAGAAAAGACATACATATTGTTTTTATGGATGACCCTGAACTTCACTGGAACATTATGGAGTATTGGAGCCACCTACCCCACATCCTCTTCTTGACCTCCAGACCGGATTAAGGGATAGGGAGAGGTTGTGGATAGGACTGGGGAAATGAGGGTAAGGCGATGATTGCACACTTGTGTTTAGCCAATATTTGTTTGGCGCACTTTTGAGGGGGCGATGTTCCAACACCTCTGCATGTAAAGGTGTTCCCCTGCACACATGGTTAAAGAAACAAACATGAACCTGTTAACTCCAACATCAAGGTTGACCACAATGCCACAATGGAGTATCCAGCACAGGTTTAGCCCATATACATTTGCACCCAAGTTAATGAACATGCACTTGCACACTTAGCTTTTTCATAGTCTGTAAGTCAAGTCCTGCAAGGGCTGTCGAGTCCTGTGCCACGTCCCTGAAGTGTGTGGGTCCTTTTCACACTAAAAGAAAACAAAAGACTGCATTAGTGTATGCTTCTGGGTTTGTTGGTCACTCGCTCCTCACAACACATCCAACACACTCATTCCACACTTGACGTGCACAAGATTTCCAAATTCCATGGGTGTGCGCTGCTGCACGTGACTGGTAACATCTATTGATGTTTATCTGCTCAGCACAGCCTTTCTTCAGACCGATCGTTCATTCAGTAACATGCTTTTTTGTCTCGTGTGCCCATCGGGCTTAACGTTCCTCGAGGCGAAAACGCATGGAGTTTTTTAAACGAACACCAAAATGTATTCTTTGCACCAAAATATGCTTTCCCGAAGATCCCCGCCCACTTAGCTTAAGTCGGTGGCGCAGGGGCTCTGGAGGGGTTGATAAACACCCCATGCGGTTTCCCCTTCCTTCCCAATGAGGTTCAAAGCCAAGCGGTACTTATCTTTTGAGAGCGAGGGGCCGGATCGCTGCTTCAGAGGCTCTGGGTCCTTCGCGTGTGATTTCCTTGGAGCTCCTGGGCGCACGTCCTGTCTCCTTGGAATCTCAAGCACAAGCCCCGTGCCTGGGGGCTTGTGCATGCACGTGGACCTGCCACACCCAACATGGCTTCCCATTGGCTCGCGGGCCCGCAAGGCATGCTGGGTAATGTAGTCCTGGCATGCCTTTTGCTGGGTCTTGTAGTCTTTCAGTGTTTTTTGCCTGCAGAAAGGGCATAGCAGCCGTCTATAAGGCTGTAGGCTTTTAAACAATGATTTCTGTAATGGTTCTAGCCCCACAACACCAATAGTCCGTGGCCCACGCCCTGTCAAGGCCCCTGACATTTGGTTTGGCCCCTGGGTTGGTTGATAGCCCCTACGTTCCTGTGGGTGGTCGGGCTGCTCTGGGCATGCAGCCTCCGCCCACGCTAATGACGCGGGGTCACCACACACAAATGGCCCTGACAAAAATTGTCTCTAGGCCATGGGGGGGTCACTCAAAGTTAATTATTAGTCTGTATCCACAGTAATTTGCCCAAAATACATGTCAGTTATCTTCCATAGGATGGAAATCTTGCCAAAAGATGAGGCATAGCATCTTTTACAAGCGCATTTTCATTTGTTCCTTTATCTCTTACAAGTGCCATGCCACGTTTAGTCTGGCTTAGGTGAACAGTGGCTTTTGATTCAGGTGGAAAGATTAGTAAGACATGCTTGTTGTATATAGGTCACTTGTTGGTGCTGTGATCATCTTGGATTTTTCAGCAGAATTTGATACAATGGATCACTTTATCCTGCTGTACATGCTAAACAAAGTGGGATTGACAGATTTACCCAATAGGTGGCTTGAATCATTCCCGATATACTAAAAGCAAGTAATTATCATTGATTCTGTTCTGTATTTAATAAATAGACTTGTGGTTTCCCAAAGCAGTAAGAACTCTACCCTGCTATTTAATATTTACATCCTATCATTAATGATCTTCTTGAGTCTCATGGACTACAATTAATGAACTATGCAAATGATACCCCTGTTCTGGTTAGGATCTCCCCTCCTTCTATCTCAACCCATGCAAATGTAATTTTTTGCATGAATGAGAGTAACATCTTGATGACTGACAACAACCTAGCATTAAAAGCCTGAATATGGAGTTGCTACTGGTGGGATGCCCAGAGACAAATTGTCTATCGCATGTTTTGGCATCTCTTCTAGACTCTTACTCTTGAACTGTTACTCTTGTCTGAAATCTGTCCACCTGAGCCCAAAATCACAGCTGTTACAAAAATTGACTTCCACACTCTTAGATTGGTTTTTCGCACCCAACCAGCACCAAACCAAAGCAGACTTAAAATACATTTACACCCAAAATCGGCCTAATATCTAAAATAGGTTCAATTCAATGTAACAGTTTATTGGACGGTCACTCTCAATTTGGGGAGTCCCCCCCCAATCAAGGTGTTGCACAACCATGCCCTTAGCAAATTCTAATATGGTTAGGTCTCCAACCTCTATAATACCACTCAGCTGATACCCCCTGTATCACCAATAAGTCAGGAACCAGGTTGGTGTATAGAAATAATAGTATATATTTATTTACATTGACACCATTGATAGTAAGTTCTCTACAATAACACAAACCACCAACTCCATGGTCCAACACAATAATCACTCATGAAATGTTTTTGCATCAATATGACCAACATGTATTTTTGAATAAACTTTCAATTGCAACAACAACAACACTGATTGAAATTCAAAACAGCACAATGGGATTTCTCTGCACTTTCACACATAAGACACTATAATAATGCACTATCTTCACTTCATTGATCACCATGCTCTTTTCTCCCAGAGCCCTCCTAGCATCAATCATCAGATATTCAGGGCTTTTTGCATTTCTAGTCTGTGAATAAATGGGAAAATAGGGTCACCCAATTACTTTATTGATTATAGTGTCTGTTACACACTGGGAAACAGATTTGTTAGTTTCAAATTTTAACAAAACTCCCCCATGTGATCGTTTCTGTATGGGAATTAATTGAATTAACTTTAGTTAAATGTGCTAAGGGTCTAAACAGTTTCACCCCCCCTTCCACAATTAAATGGAAAGGATTAAGGCAGGTAGTTCCCAACACAATGGATAGTGTTGGGGATATATCTCCTTACATAGGAGGTCTCTATTCTCAGCTGGGGAGGCCAGCCAGATCTCAGACCCTCATTTGGAAAGAGGTAGGCAGCTTATACCTCAGGCCTCTGTCCACTGCAAGGTGCCACCAGTCACAGGCCTCTCTCAGATAGGGCTACCAGCTTTCCAAACCGAAGTCCCCAGCAAACGTCCAAGGGTCTCCTGTCTTGGTTAGGCTTTCATCTCCCATCTCTGGTTGTTCTTTCTTTCCTTTGTTTGGTCTCTCCTTGCCTCTCTTGCTAGTTGTTTCTCCTCTTTCAGATTGAAAATTGATACTATATGGTGCTGACACATTATCAATATTCCCACACTTTGGATTAGACATCTCTTTTCCTCCCTTCCCACCAATCTGCCCACTGCCAGCCAATAAAACCAGGAGTTTAGGAGGTCTGGATTATGGATAATGAGGGGAGGAGAGAAATGCATCATTTCAAATGACATTTTATTTTACATATTTGGTTTTCTCAGAATGTCATTACGTGACAACTATCTTCTCTTTTCAGATAACTGCATAAACATATATATTTTTGAATTCTACAATATAAGACAAATTGGGGGACACTAATTCCTGGGAGGAGGTATCATTTTTTGTGGTTTATTCATGAGCTGAAATAGTTATAAACATCAAACTTCACAAAACCCACATTCATTTTTCTTTCTATCGGTTCACCAAGTTTTGGATTTTTCTGATTTATACGAGTGTCACAAACCCATTTTCAACAGTAACTCAAATTACACACATGGCATATGGTTAATATTTACATAGAACTGACAGGCTTTTGATAATCTTCAAAATGAGTCCAGAATGAGCCCATCGCGATGTAGGGTTCTCCTATTATTAATGAACATGTATCCAATGTGTTTAAAATGGCAATCATTAATATAGAAGCCTACAGTTTCACATCTAGCTCATCCCCAATGAGTTTCCATTTCTCCAATGTCACATGACTTGGAAATCTGCTTATCAGTAATGTCTGTTTCTACACAGTCTTTGAAGATCCATTAGTTGCTCTGAGAGGCAGTTTATTGGGGCCAAGACAGTCCTGAAAAGGTCAGCTCTGTTGGCTGCTTTATCTGACCCTTCCACAATTTTGATCTAAATATTCGTATTTCTTTGTATTTAACTGAAACAGACCTGAATTCTTGATGAGCCCCAACCAAAGGTCTCTGAGGTCAGAGTTCCAGGGACATAGCCTTTAGTTCAATGGGGAAAAACAAGCTACATACATAATTCTGAAAGAATAGCATTTTAAATTGAAAAGATGTGTTTTACACATAACATTTTGTATTGTATCTGGGCCGGCTATCCATAAGTAAAGTCTTTCTTTAGTATAATAGTTGAAAAGACATGCGTGTCCCTTTCTGCATTTTTCACACATAGGCCACAGTTTACCATGGGAAACCATTGTTCACCTTTAAAACCAAGTAGGCCTTTCTTTTTGAATTATGCCATTTTGGATGTTGGAAAGTAAGTGTTTTTATTTGTGTCAAATGCAATAGGTTCAGCTTCACTTAGATTCCTGGATCACAGTCTTATGTTGCATAGAAGTTAATGTAACATGCTGTTATCAGTCTTTTACAGTCAAATTGTGGCTTTTTACTGTTTATGAAAACAGCATGTGCAGCAACATTTGTCTTTTGGAATGCATTGGGCACATTCAACAGTTTTAATTTTTCAGTCACACTTTCCTTCACTTGAGTGCCTGTCCACTTTGGTAAAGTTGAAAGAGGCCCAGTTTGGTTAATTCACCAGGCCTTATGTCAGAAATCAATGTTTTGAGCTGGCCTGCATATTCCAATGGGTCTCAACATCAGCCAGTTTGACTCTCACAATATGGGCCTTGCCTGGCCTCTCTGTTTCTGTCACTCTGGGGCTCTATTTGTACCCCACATCAAGAAAGTGAGAAAGGGTGGTGGAAGCATTATGCTCAAGCCACATAAATGTGGAATAATCTCCCACAAACTCTTAAAGCCATGTTGGACCATTTCTGTTTATGCGTGGGTTGCTCTGACCTTCACTGCTTCCCTATTTTCCTTTCATGCCGAGCAGCCATCTGGTAGTTGATGAGCAATACAAAAGAATCCCACCATAACATAACAGAATATCTTCATAGAGGCCTGGCAAAGACATAGCCTAGCAGTCTTCCAACCTGACAGGGAAGGTTTGCTTGATCTTGTTTTCTGAGCTGTTTTAAGCCAGATAGTGCCTTCTCTCTTGCTCATATTGTCCTGGCTTGGATTGATGTTTTGGGGCAGATTGAGAAGAGTCTTATTTGAGGTATTATCATTATAGAGTGTAGCATGTTCCTTGATGTAAGCCTGGAGAAATTTTCCAACTGGGATCAATTTGATTTTTGAATTTGTTTCTATTCCACGAAGCAACTAGGGCTGATTTTTGTATTCTCTTCTCAAAAATCACTACGCTATGTCAGAATCTATTTGGAAGGTGATGAATGAGCATTGGTGGGTGCATTGAGTATACTTGCTAAAGTGTTATGCTCACCAGGGCTCTGCAGGGGTGTTGGGGGACGGTTGGAGCCCTCCCTCGACTTGGCTCCCTGGTGTCGGTTGTCTCCCCTAGCTGCCTCGAAGGATAGGGTTCTGGATACTGGTGTTGCACCTGGGAGGAGAGGAGAGGAAATGAGGAGGGTGTAGAGGTGTCCTGAATCCCCTCGCCTCTTTCGTTTCAGAACAATGTGCGCGAAAGTCTTCCCATGCAAGCTCACCTGTTCTTTCGTGATGTTGTGCTCTGTCTTGCTTTCTTCAGCAGGGGCGCGTAGAGAGGGCCTAGTTGCTTCACTGGCCCGCAATGTGGCGATCCAGACCGGCTGTGACCAATCCACTTGAAGGTAAGTGTTTGGATTTTTAATAATGTCTTTAGCGATGAGTGTTGAGGAAATGATAAGCAGTAATGATTTCCTGCTATGCCGCTGCTCTTCCCAAATAGGTGTGAAGATGAAGATTGGGAGCGTGGAAAGGCTTTTGGGCTCTCAAGGACAACAGGTACACAGATCGGTGTGATGGAAGTCAAGACTCAGGTAAGTTGCAGCCCAGAGTTTGTGATTGTGATATTTCTAACCTGTTGTGATCTTTTCCCCTTGTAGGAGCGGTCCGACGGCGTGAAGCAGAGTCTGGAGACTAGGAGGGATTTTGATGGCTCCGGAGGAAGGTCACGCGGTGAAGCGGAGAAGAAACGAGATGCTCCCGAGTCGCTGGCAGTCCGAATCGGAAGAGAAGGTAGGATGCACGCACAGCGGTAGAGTGGCTGGAGTCAGGTAAGCGCACCTTCAGCGACGGTGCGGCTGGAATCAGGTACGCGCGCTTTCAGCGAAAAAGCGGCTGGAATCAGGTAAGCACGGTGATCTTCGGAACTGGAGTGCCGGAATCAAGGTGAGATACAGCGGTAAGCGTTACGCTGCAAAGCAGAGTAACGCGAAGCGAGGGCCTGAGATTGGGCTGGCCTTATATAGGCTGGCTCTGGCCCCTCCCTTTAGCCATGCCTTGTGGCTCCACCTTGCCTTGCCCAAGGATTCCTTAGGCACAGATTGTTCCAAGCACATATTTCCATGAGCCTGGCACCAAAGGCACATGGACTGGGTCCAAGTGGCCCTTGTGGGTGATGGAGGCCTGGGCCCTCACCCCATGGCCATGACAGCACTCCCCCGCAAGGACCCTCTCATGGGTGTCTTCCTCCCTGACCCGGGTTTGGCAGGATTGTCACGGTGGAATCGCCTGATCAATCGTGGTGCATGGACAAATTCCTCAGGTTCCCAAGTGCGATCTTGAGGTCCATAGCCTTCCCAATCAATTAGGTAGTACAGTTTCCCTTGCACCATCGTTGAGTCCAGAATGTCTTTAACCTCATACTCAGGTTCACCTTCGATAATGTCTGGCTCTGGAGGCTTTTTGATTCTGGTTTCGGGTTTTACCGGCTTTAGGAGTGAAACGTGAAACACAGGGTAAATTTGCATGTTGGCGGGTAGGTCCAGTTTTACTGCGGCCGGGTTGATAATAGCCTTGATGGGATAAGGTCTGAGATATCTGGGCCGGAAGGCTTGAGGCCCTTTTAGAGGTACATTCCGGGCAGCCAACCATACTCTATCCCCAATACGGTATTGTGGGGCTTCCCTCCTATGTCTGACAGCAAGTTTCTTCTGTTGTTCCTTGGCTTTGGTTAAATTCTTGGTTGCTTCTTTCAGAGTTTGAGTAATTGTTTTGTGTAAGGAGGTAATTGCTGGCATTTCTAGCTCATCAGGCATGTCAAAGGATGATGTCCGGGGATGTCGACCATTCATAATATAGAAGGGAGTTTGTCCAGTACTGGTATGGATGGAGTTATTATACGCAAACTCAGTCAACCAGATAATGTCCTTCCAAGGCTTTTCGATTTGTTGTAGCATGCATCTCATGTATTGTTCCAGCATCTGGTTAGTATTTCCATTTGACCATCGGTCTGGGGATGGTGACTAGTGGAGAGGAAAGGTCAATTTGCGCTAACTTGCACCAGCTCCTACAAAATGCTGAGACAAATTGCGTTCCTTGGTCTGAAACCAATGCTGAAGGAAAACCATGTAGCTTGACTATCTGCTCTAGAAATACAGTTGCCAAAGCTCCTGCGGTCGGAGTCCTTTTAGGGGAATAAAGTGTGCCATCTTAGAGAACAAATCTACCACTACTAAGATTGTGTTGAAACTGTTGCAGGGAGGTAGGTCCATAATGAAGTCCATGGATAACATGTGCCACAGAGCCGGTGGTATGGCGAGTGGGTGTAATAATCCTGCAGGGTGTAGCTTTTGGGATTTCTGTTGGGCACAAACTCTGTAGGTACTGACAAATTGGGCCACATCCTTTCTCCAGGTTGGCCACCAGTACCTTTTCCTGATCTTGGCTCGGGCTTTAGTAATTCCGGGGTGTCCTTCCATAAATTATTTGTGGTAGTTTGCGATGATCTTGTTTTGAGTTTCTTTGTCCTTAATGTATAGCCACCCTTGGAAATAGGGTAAGTGGTCCTTAATGGAGTACTGATCCCCCTTGCGTAACCATTCTTGTTTGATCCATTTGAGACTGAAGGTCCATCTTTAATTCTTCCAAACAGGCAGTTACAGCAATTTGATTCTGAATCCGTTCTTCCGGAATGATTGGGACTGGGTCTGATGGCATAAAGGCGTCCTTCTCTTCTCTCATGCGTGACAGAGCATCAGCCTTTCCGTTACGCACTCCGGGCTCATATCTGATCACAAAATCATACTCCGCGAAGAAGAGGGCCCAACGAAGCTCACGGGAAGATTGGGCTTTGGCAGTTTTCAAATATTGAAGATTACAATGATCTGTAATGATGGTGACAGTATGCCTGGCACCTAGAAGATAGTGTCTCCAAGCTTTAAGAGCTCCTTTGATCGCCAGTAAATCTTTGTCGGTTATGGCATAGTTCTTTTCCCGGCGCTGTAAACTTGCGAGACCAAAATGCTATGGGGTGCAGCTGTCCCGTGTCAGGATCCTTTTGCGATAATACTTCCCCCATGACAACACTGGAGGCATCAGTCTCAACGATATAGGGGAGATCGGGTCGAGGATGCCGAAGGATGGGTGCTGAGGTGAAAGCTGCTTTTAATTCCAGGATGACTTTTTCTGCCTCGGGAGACCAGTGAAACTTCTTGTTCTTTTTTAATAAAGAGGTAATAGGGTGCACAATTTGGGTAAAACCTGGAATGAATCGCCGGTAGAAATTGGCAAATCTGAGTACACTTTGTACCCCCTTGATTGATGTCGGGGATGGCCACTGAAGAATAGCCTCTACCTTACGAGTATCCATGTGCACCCTTCGTGGGGTCAGCATGAAGCCCAGGAACTCAACTTCTGTGACGTGGAAGGAGCATTTTTCCAGTTTGGCAAACAGTCGGTGTTGACAGAGTTTCTCCAGAACGGCTCGCACATGTTCCATGTGGTATTCTTTGGTTTTTGAGTAAATGTGGATACCGTCGATGTAGACTAAAACACAGATATCCAATAATTTGTGGAGAACATCGTTCATAAAGAACTGAAATGCTGCTGGTGTGTTGCATAGCCCAAAGGGCATAACCTGGTACTCAAAAAGCCTGTACTTGGTCCTGTATGTGGTTTTCCATTCATCGCCTTTTTTCACTCTTACCAAATGGTAAGCTCGCCGTAGATCGAGTTTCGTATAGATTAGTGCATTCTTTACCTGATCAAGCAGTTCGGGGATCAGCGGTAGAGGGTACCTATTCTTCAACGTTATTTGGTTTAATGCCCTATAATCTATACAAGTCCTCAGGTCCCCTTCCTTCTTTAGGACGAAGAAGAGCGCGGAAGAGGCTGGAGACTTGGATGGACGAATGAACCCATTAGCTAAATACTGGTCTAAATACGATCTCAGGTGTTGATTTTCTTGCTCAGTCAGAGCGTAAATTCTGCTGCTTGCGCTCCGGGGACTAGATCGTTTTGACAATCATAAGTTCTGTGGGGCGGTAGGGTATTGGCTTGTTCCTTTTGAAATACGTTCAGGAAGTCTTGATATTCGGAGGTACTGAACCAACAATTTCCAGAATGGATTTTCCTTCGAGACAGACTTTTCTCCCTTCCTAAGGGTAACAGCGTCTCTCACATTCCTGTGGGAAGGTCATCTTCTTGGTACGCCAGTCAATCTGTGGATTATGGGTTTCCAGCCACGGCATCCTGAGGATCATTTTGAACTGGGGGGCCCCTATAAGGTCAAATGAAATGCTTTCCTGATGACCATCCAGACATGTCAGCATTACTTTGTGGTGTGTTGAGTTACTGGCCCCCTAGACAGCTGTGAGCCATCCATAGCAGTGTCATTTTCCGAGTGTGGTTTTTGCTGAAGTGGAAGGCCTATTCGTGTGGCCAAATCTTGATCGATATAGTTCCCCATCGCACCACTATCAATGTAGGCTTCCAGGGCATGGACTCTTGACAGCTGTTGGTGGTGGGTAAGGAGTACCGGGATGACTAGGTGGGAGGTCTGTTCAGCTTTCTTGATTCCGCTCGACAAGTGGACCTCTACACTTGCCGGACGACTGAGTTTTCTGACTCTTGTTCCTTGACTTCTGTTTCAGTGTCCACGACCCCTACCACTTTCTTGGGGGGCTTAACAGGACAATTGCGCAAGAAATGTCCAGCCTTGCCACAATATGGGCAGAGTTGCTGTTGTCTCCTCTTTTCCCTCTCAGCTTTGGAAATTGGAGCTCGTACCCCCCCCCCCCGATTTGCATAGGTTCGATAGCTTCATGAGCCTTGGTTTGACTGTCCCGTGGTCGCAAATAAACTGACCTCCCTTCTGACCGTGTGCGATCCATTCTTCAGTCTTGAAGACGATGTTCCAATTGTACGGTTAGGTTAATATACTCCCCACAAGTCTCGGGTGGATTGACCACTTGAGCTAGCACATCTTTTAACTCACCCCGTAGTCCTCTGTGAAATAGTGTAGTTCTTTTCTCTTCAGGCCAATTCATTTGTGCAATGAGGCGGTTGAAGGTGGCCATGTAAGTTAGTAGGTCATGATTCCCTTGTTTAAGAGATAGCAACTCATTGTCTAAGGCTTGTCCGTGGGTGTGCCTGGCAAAAGTTTTTCCAATTCCTGTTGAAATTCCCCAAAGTTCCGAAGTATGGGATCATCCTGGGTTACTAATGGGATGGACCAATAAGCTGCACAACCTCCCAGATAAGAAGGGTCAAGGAGCCGCCCTTGCGCTGTCGTTAGGGAAAGCTCCTGGTCGACATAAGAAGTGAAGACGACACTGGTTCATGAAAACGGCATATTTGTTCAGATCACCGAAGAAGCGTTTGGGTGGAGCGAAAGGAGCAGCCCCCGTCAGAACCACCTGTACTGGAGGTAATCGTTGGGGCACCTATAGCGGCGTGATTCCGGTTAACGGAGTTTGTCCTGCATGTGCTTGAAGCATCTGCCATGCCAGATCCTCGGTCCGCTCACGGGCAACTATAAGGTCCCTTCTCAAAGAATTAGTCTCTTGTCTTGAGGCATGAACTTCAGCCCGCAGGTCCCCCAGGAGTTGGGCTAATTGGTCTGTTTCAGAGATTTCCATTGCACCCATGCAGAGATTCGGGAGGCTTCATGTTCTGTTACACTCACCTGGTCTCTGCGGGGGCGTTGGGGCACGGTCGGAGCCCTCCCTGGACTTGGCTTCCTGGTGTCGGTTGTCTCCCCCAGCTGTTTCGAAGGATAGGGTTCTGGATACTGGTGTTGCACCTGGGAGGAGAGGAAATGAGGAGGGTGTAGAGGTGTCCTGAATCCCCTCGCCTCTTTCGTGCCAGGACAATGTGCGCAAAAGTCTTCCCATGCAAGCTAACCTGTTCTTTCGTGATGTTGGGCTCTCCGTCCTGCTTTCTTCAACAGGGGTGCGTAGAGAGGGCCTAGTTGCTTCACTGGCCCGCGATGTGGTGATCCAGACCGGCTGTGACCAATCCACTTGAAGGTAAGTCTTTGGTTTTTTAATAATGTCTTTAGCGATGAATCTTGAGGAAATGATAAGCAGTAATGATTTCCTGCTATGTCGCTGCTCTTCCTAGATAGGTGTGAAGATGAAGATTGGGAGTGTGGAACGGCTCTTGGGCTCTCAAGGACAACAGGTACACAGATTGGTGTGATGGAAGTCAAGACTCAGGTAAGATGCAGCCCAGAGTTCGTGATTGTGAGATTTCTAACCTGTTGTGTTCTTTTCCACTTGTAGGAGCGGTCCGACGGCGTGGAGCAGAGTCCGGAGACTAGGAGGTAGTTTGATGGCTACGGAGGAAGGTTCCGCAGTGAAGCGGAGAACAAAAGAAATGCTCCCGAGTCGCTGGCAGTCTGAATCGGAAGAGAAGAGGCTCCGACTCCGGCGGAATGCAGGTAGGATGCACGCACATCGGTGGAGTGGTGGAGTCAGGTAAGCGCACCTTCAGCGAAGGAGCAGCTGGAATCAGGTAAGCGCCTTCAGCAATGGAGCAGCTGGAATCAGGTAAGCGCCTTCAGCGATGGAGCGGCTGGAATCAGGTAAGCACCTTCAGCGATGGAGCGGCTGGAATCAGGTAAGCACTGTGATCTTCGGAACTGGAGTGCGGAATCAAGGTGAGATACAGCGGTAAGCATCACGCTGCAAAGCAGAGTAACGCGAAGCGAGGGCCTGAGATTGGGCTGGCCTTATATAGGCTGGCTCCGGCCCCTCCCTTTAGCCACGCCTTGTGGCTCCACCTTGCCTTGCCCAAGGATTCCAGCATCTGCCTCCCAATACAGTCCTATGGCCATGACCGGTCCCGATGCACATGCCTTAGGCACAGAGTGTTCCAAGCACATATTTTCATGAGCCTGGCGCCAAAGGCGACAGGACTGGGTCCAAGTGGCCCTTGTGGGTGATGGAGGCCTGGGCCCTCGCCCCATGGCCATGACATAAAGAGCATCTGCAGTTGTCCATAGTCAGATGAGATAGACTTGCCCCATAGTCACATTCCTAGCTGAAGAAAGATATATGGCCACATTACAAGTTTGGCGGTATTCCAGCAGTATTATTGTGGAAATACTGTCAAACTCAGATACCGTTACTGCCACCCGGTCCGTCGGCCTTACCATTTTATGGCGGGTGGCAGCATGGCAGTGTTAATCCCATTTTTGGAGTTCATAGGGCTCCATTTGGGGTTTTGGCAGATTTAGTGCAGGTGGTAATTCTGATGGCGTTAAAGTTTCCTGTGTTTGCATATAAAGTGGAGGGTTGACCTCCAGCTACATGATGGAGGTCAGACTTCCACTTTACCTCTAATGACGGAATTTGGCATTGCAGGAGACTGATAATAACGTGGCAGTAAAATTGGTATTGCCGTTTTACTGCCTTTTCCCCACACTGCCAAACTCATTATAGTCTATTTTTTAAGGTCTACTTAGTGGTCTCATCTTCACAAATTTAAAAGTGGTGAGCTTGGTTGTAGCAAATTGATCCTTGTGGTAAAGCACACATCTATATATATATCACTCAAAAAATCTTTGTTAAGGGAACGTTATGGTTAGGTTGCCCTACCAAAAACCTGTGCACTTTACTAAAAAAACTTTTCAAACGTGCCATTATGGTTCAAAGTAAAACCGGAAAACCCCTGAAATTCGCCAGTTATGGCAAGCTAAGCAACCATAACTGCCCGCATCACTGTGCACTGCTAACACTAACACCCAGGACATCAAAGATGACATCACAAATCCTTTTTCAAGATGGCTACCTTACAAAGGGAAGGCGGTTATTTCATACATAGTCCCTCTTTCCTTTCCATGGTAGTCTGCAAAAAACACAAGTACGTGACGTGACGCAGAACGTGTAAATAAACATACAGCGAAGTACAACCTAATATCTTACATTTGCAAATAATAGAGTGGATTGTAAAAGAAAACGTAAACATTTTGGAGTTCGTAAAGTAGGTTTATTTTACAACAAACTGTCAGAGATCATCGGAGAAATCCCATTTTCAATGCAATAATGACAATGGGTGAAAGGGCGGCATTACAAATGTCAAAGATGAAGAACACGTTGCTTTTTTTTTGCATACAAAAATTACGAGTTCTTGGTTAAAGCAGGCGCTTTGTTTCCATAGTGATTTCCAAGAAGGGGGCATAACCTTGAGCCTACAGCACCATAAATGATGTGATGTTGCTCCGAGAAGCGAGTTCAGCGTACGGACAAAGCGGGCCTAGGGTATCGTCCCATATAATTGTTATGGACAGGAAACCGTTCACGAGCAGTTGTATTTGACGGCCGAAAAAGACCTCACTCGGCATCTGAAAGCCATGGCACGGGCAATACTGCAACATGTACCTGGGGGGCAGACGTAACAAAAATTACGTGTCAGTAACCAACCTCTATCAAAAATATTTAAAAAAAGACAAAAAAAAAATGGCAAACTAATACAGAAATGTAAGTGTGCAAACATGACATTTTTGTGAAATGTTACTAATGACCATGGGCCTCATTACACAGATGGGGGAATTACCGCCGCATTCCAAGGTTGGCGGGGCGGTAATTCCCCATTCACCAAGGCCCCCATAGGGCTCAATGGGAATGGGGAAGGAGCAAATAACGGTACCGTTATTTGCCCTGAAGTCCCTCAGCGGGGCCCTTCCTTAACGTGTGGTCTGGCCACACGTTAAGGACGGGACCCGCTGAGGGACCTCGCAGTATGGCGCTAAGGGATTACCGGCACCGGTGCCCTTACCGGTGCCGGTAATCCCTTAGCGCCATCCGTGTAATGAGGCCCCAAGTGTAACTGTAGGAACAATCTACAAACGGCAAGATTCTGCATGCACCATAAGAGAAAAAAAAATAGCAACTACACAGAAAGACGATTGTGTAGTTATGAAAGCAAAATGAGTAGACAGTGTAAGAAAAATGATGTCTCGTGATTTCAAACAAGACCACAAGACCGTGCAAACTGATGCACAAACCTATGTGCACAAACATAACGTTGCAACCAATAAATATTAATGCTAAACAAGGATGAGTGTACTCATACCCTACAAATGGGAAACTTGTGCACTTGGCAATATTACAGGAAAAATGTAACAGCGCAGAAACATAATACGGCGGTTATATTGGCACAATTAAAGTTTTGGTAATGTAAAAATAAAGGGTGGTTCGCTGTAGAGTGGGCAAAAGTAAACCTACATAATATATACTGCCTCCATTCTGTTTCTGCAAGTCAGACACCAAAGTATTTGCATCAAAGAAACTTCGTGGACTGATATTGCATGTCCCTAACAAACTTTTTAAAACATAACCTTATCAATTGCTATTTTTTTTTACCCTTTCATTCCTTGAATTTCTTGTAAGGTTTCCGTTTCGCTCAAGGTAAAAAAACAAACGCCCCTTATACAATCACTCGGATGTGCGGGTGTATTGACCGTCCAACCAAAAAAGCAACTCATGTGACCTTCACTCAGAAGGCACAAAAATTCCTAGTTTGTAACAACATATTGAAATCCAATTATGAGAACCGCTACTCCCATACACCTCCAGAGTTGCTGTTTCCAGCAAACAGTGCAGATGTTGGCCTTAATTTTCAAAACATAGAACGCCAGTCTGACGGCAATATTATTCCAAAAAGCATTTTAACACATGCGCACTAATTGGTAGTGGTACAGAGAACACGAATTTGCAATTAAATGTATGAGTTTGGTGACAAGAAAAGTCAACTTTTTCAGTTTTTGCCCCCATATTCCATCCCAAACCCCTCAAAGGTGACCTTCTGAAGTAGTATTACATAAGTGTGACCAGTGCAATGCTGTTGTGTTTTGTATGTGGGTCTGCTGATGTCCGCGTACACCAAAACATTAATAAAAGATAGCGGGGGGACGGAACAAAGCTGACGAACTTGACGCTGTTCCACAACCAATCATGGAAAGCACCACCTGCTCGTGGGCACAAACCTTTTCCCCCATTCAGTCTAAGGTGAAAACAGACGTTTTGAGACCCCCCCGCCCTTATAATTTCTCCCCCCCGGACTAAACATCACCAAACGTTCCAAAGAAATTGAAAGTGTCTGATATATTTTTTTTGCAAACTTTGGTGAGGAATCGTCCAAGGGGAGCACAGTTGTAAGGCACCCAAAAAGTGCTCTTCCTATGGAAACAGCAAATTCACCATAACAACACAGCCACTAACGTGCCTGTGTGATATGCTACAGTGGTTGTGGGCAGGACCTAGAGATTTCGATACATATCCATACAAATGTAAGGGTGTACATTGGCGTATAACTGTACTGCTTATACGCAAATGTAAGGGTGTACATTGGCGTATAACTGTACTGCTTATAAGGTCATTTCTGCGTGCATGGCCTGTGGCCATGCACCCAAGACTGTACACCCTGCCCAGAACCATCAGACTAGTAGGCTATAGTACGGGTGAATGCATTCCTGTAATATGATGTGGTGATTCTGGGCAGGGCCTAGTGTTTAGGAGTAAGGCATATGGCCTATGGCCTGCAGCCATGCGTCCAAAACTCTGCATCCTGCCCACAACCACCTGAGAGATGTGTGTAAGTATGGTTGTATCCATAGGTGTGGTATTCCTCACTTGATCTGGCCAGAGGCTAGACTCCTACCTGTATGTTCATAGATATAACAATGTGAGGGTGTGCAGTAGCTTATACCTCCAGTGCTTATAATTTTGTTCTTGGGTGCATGGCCTCTGGCCATGCACCCAAGACTGTACACACTCCCCACAACCATCCAATCGACAATCAATACTACAGGTGTATCCATAGGTGTGACATGCTGTGGTGGTTGTGGCCAGGGCCTACAGTCTTGGAAGTATGGCCTTCGGCCTATGGCCTACGGCCATGCACCCAAGAGTGTACACACTTCCCACAACCATCCAATCGACAATCAATACTACAGGTGTATCCATAGGTGTGACATGCTGTGGTGGTTGTGGCCATTGCCTACAGTTTTGGAAGTATGGCCTTCGGCCTACAGCCTACGGCCATGCATCCAAGACTCTAGGCCCTGGTCAAAACCACTGCAGCATGTCACACCCATGGCGGCGTACTAATGAATGGCACACCCATAGGCAAAAATAATGTAATAACTACATTTACTCAATTTCAATGGTCGCTAACACCACGCGTGTCCTTAGAACAGTTTCAAGGTGCCTGTACACAGCACGGACTGAAATACACCCTTATGAGACCCCTCATTTTCTGCACGTACAAACATCCCGAACAAGCCGGGCATAGAGAATACATCATTGACACCTGCCGCACAAACAAGTACATTATTTCAGAAATCTCATACTCTCTGAACCTTCCCAAGCCCTGTAGGACATCAAAGTAGTTTCCGAACCAGCATTTCGCTTGGCGAATATATCATTAACAACTGCTGCCCAAACAAGAACACTATTTAACCCATCTCTTACTCTGTGAACCTCCCCACGCACTGAAGGACAGCAAAACAGTTTTCGAAACAGCATTTCGCCTGTGGTGGCGACCGCGCTGTCTTTGGATCCAAGATGTCGGGCACAGCCACACATTCTGACGCACATCACGGCTCTCTGCAGCCAAATGGCGAAGACGTTGCGTGTCCGCGGTCATGACGGCACCCCCCTGGCCAATCGGTATCTTGTCCGCGGAGCGAACAGGGAAGTGTGAGCGTGGAGCGGACATAGATATCACTAATTTTTTGAGACATATTCTTTGGTCGTTTTAATGGAAACTACTGGATGGATTGTCACCAAATTTACAAAAGCACGCTTTCGGGACCAAGCCCCTGCCGCAAATTTGGTGAAAATCGTCCAACAGTTTGACCTGTAGGCGTGTGCAAAGTTTTTCCCCCATTCAGTCTATGGGAAAAAAAGACGTTTTGGGACCCCCCCTATAACTTTTCTCCCCCTGGACCAAACATCACCAAACTCTGCAGAGTTGCCCATATACTTTTTCTGCAAAGTTAGGTGAGGATTCCTCCAGGGGGAGCGGAGTTATAACCCGCCCAAAAAGTGCTCTTCCTATGGAAACAGCAACCTAACCATAACTGCATGGCCACTACCGTGGCCGTGTAATATATATATATATATATATATATATATATATATATATATATATATATATATATATATATATATACCGTGAGAGAGGGGGATAGGGTTGGCAGGGCAGAGGGGTGAGAGGCATGTGCTGGGGGGCATTAAAAGAATGAAAAGCAATTTGCCACAGCCAAACTTACCACTTTTAAATTTGTGTAGGTGAAATAATATAGAACCCTTTTTTTAAATTGTTCTCTCCCGGTGCAATTGTAGGGCAACTCTTTTCCAAAGGGCCAGTGTGTTGAAGGCAGAGGCCATTTCGGTACTGTGAAAAACAGGCCAAGATATTTGCCTCTTACATCTGGTACATCTTCTTTAGGGTGAGTTTGTTGGTGAATGGGGGATCTATAGACATGTCACTGGTTTAGATAATCTTCATAATCTCATTGTAAACAATTTTCCCATTCTAGAATTAAAAGTGCCACATATTAGATATTTACATAATGTATCTCTTTTCAGCAGACATTCCTATGTGTCTCAAACTGGTGTTCAGCGTTTTTACGTCTTTTAGGTGGAAAATAGACATTAACAATCCAAATGGACGATCCACCCAAATCATGTACCATAATCATTTGGAAGTTTGGTATTCCTGTTTCACGGAAGTTTACATTTTGTTTACAGATTTAATATGACAACGTATACAGTCATGTGACATCCTACACTATTTAATGCTGATGATGGGCAGTTTATAACACAGTTAAGCAAGGACAACAACCACATAAGGACAATCTCCTCTAGCAGTGAAAATATCTAGCTGGAGGTGATTCTCTTTGGTTGCCTGCCAATCAACACTGAGCCTTCACTTATGCCAGTTTGTTTGGGCCCCCCATGTATTTCTTCCAACAAAGTCAGTAACCTTGAAGTCATCTTTCATACAAACATTTCCTTTATACTTCAGGTCGAAATGAGTGATAAGAAAGCACGTTTTCAAATACACATTCCAAAGCAAATCCACACTCTACTAGATTTGATTCACAAGGTGGCCATCAAAAGAGCCTGTAATCCCATGCTTGTACGAGTTCCACACTGTATACGTGGGATCTACAAGAAAAGCACCTCCAACTCAACCGGTCCTGTTCAACCCGAATAGTCTTGGAAAGTGAGAAATCAAGAAATGGGGACACATTTTGGTAGCACTCAAAGGATAAGTCTGATTACCAGTTGAACTTCAAAGCACTGGGAATAGCAAGAGCAATGTACTGAGTATTGCTCCTAAATACATTGACTCACTAGTTACGCCCAATTCTCTACTTGGTTACATTTGACAACCAAAGGTCTGATCAACAAGGGCAAGTACAAGAAAGGCTGATTTGGGGAGTGGAGCGGGGGGGGCGCGGTCTTCTACTGTCCCTAAACTAAAGGACAGTGTACCAGAAGAGCTAAGACGCCAGGAAAATCCTCAAATTTGCAATGATTTGCTCACTAACGTCGAATACCCCAGGTCAAATCTCAACCGCATCGCTAATTCATCCTAAGTAGCATCTTGAGGACCTGGGCACCCGCCCTTTAATATTCGGTGTTCTGTTAAAGAGACTCACTGCATATATGATGCACCTTTTGTCCAGGAATATGACTTATGTTTGGCTGTGATCTGAGACCTTCTCATACCTTTCCTGAGCTCCCATGCCTGGTAACGCTTCCTTCCCTTCCTCTTCTTACCAGCTGGGAAGTGTGGTCTCATGTAAATGAGGTCATTGGACTTTACCACTGGTGGGGACGTCTGTAATACTTCCACTTTCAACCCGTGCCTGCTCAGGCCCAAAATTTTCCTCAGCACTCCACCCAGACCAATGAACCTTCTGTGGGGACTCATCTTTTTTTTAAATAATCAGCCTGACATTTTCACTCCTCAACCTACCCAGAGCCAGAGGGCAATCTCTGCGGCTGTTAATAAACCCCCCCACCCCCCCCATTTCTCTTCCAGATGAATTGCTTAAAGGGTGCCACTGGGGTGGGACAGCACTGAGGGCCGCCCCAGCCACTGTGGCTCTTTTACAGCTTCCCAAGAGGATTATCTGTGCCCCCTGCAGTGAGTGAAGTCCTTAAAGGCTGGTGGATATCATGAGGACGGGTGACGCATCCCAGACCTCCCAGGGCTGCCCAAAGACCTCAGACAAATGCAGGAACCACCTTGATGCAAGGAGGCAAGATGGCCATGCTGGCCCCTCTTAATCTACCAGGAGACATCCAGAGTGTCAGCAATGCCCTGCAAGGACCAGCAATGCTGCTACTCTATCTATGGGCAGGTAATAAGCCCCAGTCGCTCTCGCACCATCGGGTAAGCACTCTTGTGACGGGGAACGGATAACCCCCTTTCACCTCTATTTACCATATGTCAATTTCATGTAATTGTACACAGCACAGCACTTCTTTTGGGCGATGGCGTTGTTTTGAAATACGATATTGAAGAAAGACACTGCTGGTTTATCCAACACCACCATGTTCCTGGCATGCGCGATACTGCCGAGATGCAGTGAGGGCTATGGAATGGAAAGTCTGAACCAGGCTGTCCATCCTAATAATATCACGTTATAACAACTGATTTGTATAAAGCACTTCATGCCAGATTCCACCTGCTTCTAAGTGCTGCAATATAGGTGTTATTAATTACTAAGAAGAATGAGGGGCCAAGTCAGCTTTGTCACTATTCAAATCTGTGCCCATTAGGCTGAATACAGTTTTCAGAGGTGACCGTTTAACTTGCTCTGCTATCTTGCCACTTGCAGGTAAAGGTGATCGAGGCACTAGCCAATTCAGTTTTCCCAGACTTACTGACTTGCAGACACCTCATTCAAGTGTATGTATTATGGGACTTTGAGATTCGGTTAACTCGATAAACGTCCTTAGGTAAAACTAAAGTAAAAGCAAAGGCCAGGATTGGACATGGCTGTCCTCTATGACATGGATTCATACGGAAAACTTGCTGCAGCTCTGTTGGTCCTGCAAGATATAGACCACCTGGAAAGTGTAGTAATCCTGGAATGCCCTTGTATTTATTTACTCTATTAACAATAGGTATCTGTTTTCTGCATACAGTGCCAAGATACCCAAGAAGGGTGGAGGTGTGCGCTACAAATGCACCTGTCATACTATTTTGCTATGTTATTCTCTTCAGTTTTGGGAAATCATTGTCAGGCCAGACTGTAATCATCCATCAATATAACACGGGTACCATTTCTGTGGAATTACAATGTGACAAGCAGTTGACATAATGTTGCAAAAATAAGATGTGTACGTGCTTTTCCCAGGACAGGTCTTTTACAATACGTTTTTCAATAGGTGTGAAAATTCCCAACCAGTAGGGACTCCTCAAAATGAAAATCATAGATTATGAATTTAGCTCTATTATAGAGTAATTTGATTCAACCTGGTATCTTTGGGTTTCATTTTTTAAAACGATTGTGCTACATAAATGCACAAAGTAGCATGAGATGTGTTGTTTCATCCAACACAACATAAACATCCCTTGTGTATTATTGGTTAGGAAGGGGTCTTCCTGTCAAGTACATAACAACTTTGGCGGAAATGCATCCACAGGATCTCTGGCGCGCTGGGGTCCCCAGTTCCGCGGGACCGAAAGCTACTGCTATTGGGAATCTGGGGGGAAGTGGACTTCACTAAACATCCAAACGTCATTCCTGGCAGTAGCATTGGGACTGGGGAAAAGACTCACTGCTACTACGTGGGGCTCTGCAGGTAGGCTGGGCTTCAGTCGATGGGTCAATGAAGTGGACATATGTACATCCCTTGATACACGAATGTATAATGCATTTGGCTGCCCCAGGAAGTTCCAGAAGATCTGGGGGAAATGGACCAACACTGCCTGATCATTTGGCACCCGAATGTGCTGGGGGGCGGGGAATCCATTACGCTCTGGACGAGAAGTATCGTAGGTGCTCAACCCCCTATTAATCTTCTCACATGTATGCGCAATGCTGCCCTAAACTCATTGATACATTGTTCCTATGCTCTTATTGGTTCTTCTCTTGTTGTAAAACAATAAACAGATTTATAAAAAAAAAATGTATTTAACAAATTAAACACTAATTGGCAAAGAAATTGGCCCTTTCAAAATTGGTTAGTCACTATCAGTGCGACCGTTGCACCATACCACAATTCAGGAAATAATGATGAGCACGATAAATCCTATGTTGTGATTTGCCAGTTTGCCAACTGAATGGCCAACAGTTTCGCCCACTTGGGGACTTTTTCAAGGCAGAACTTCAATTTCTTGATTTACTCACTCCAGTTTTAGCCATTGGTTCAAGGCTTAATCCCAGAAAGGGGCAGCCCTTTTTCCTCTTTAGGTAATTAGCTCCCGTGATTAGTAATCAATAAGGGCAGCCTCAACCAAATGTGACAACCACTTCCCAATCAAAGTATTAAAATAGTACAACCATTGGCAAAGCCAATAGACCTAGCTTTGTAAATTCAGAGATTAAGATGTTTTGTAAAAGCCAAGCTAAACAGCACAAACAATCTTACCCTCTTCATTTGCAAAGCCAGACCTATTGATGTAGCCAATGCCAATTATTGTGGATTTGTCTTTGGAGGGATATCCCAATTCATACACTTTATAATGTCTGCCCTACTGCAGAGGAGATCCCTGTTTGATCTGCAGCCTTACCTGTGCTTTAATTTCCCTGACCATCATCGTTCATGCAGGCTTCAGAAATCAGCCTGTTCTCATTTACATTAACCTGAATCCATGTCCTTTTGACGAGACAGTGGTGCTTTCTTCCTGTAAACCCTATTATATTTTCACATGCGATATATTACAAAGGTCTGAGTAGATATAGTTCAGTTGATAGACAGTGTTGTGTTCACAAACATGGTCACCTCAACGTTCACATTTGTCAGATATCGCATATACGTACACTAATTTGTTCTACTTTAGAAGCACTTGTTCAGTACAACAGAGAGAAATATGTAAACCTATTTTACGAAAATGTAATGCACGTCTTCCTAACACTCCTCTCCATCACATGTTTACCACTTAATGGAATACATTACAGTGGGGGTGCAGAAGTGTGTTTGGGAGTGCTTTTTATGGTAGGCCTGGTGATCCTTCAGGCCTTTTGCCATGGAAACAGAAATAGAAAACATAGGCATGTTGAGGCATGCTGATTCCCTTTATTGCTCTATTTTCCACTTTAACATTTATATTACATATGAGTAAAATGTGCTATTTATTGAAAAAAATGTGCAACGTTTCATAGAAACATAATTAACACATTATAGAATGTGGGTTACAAAAGAGCTCTTGAGGGTTGTTGTCAGCACAATTTAATGATATTTACATGACCCCAAGCCTAGAATGTACCACTTGCAAGTAGCTTTCTGCAAGTTCAATATCTGCGTGTGTCAGTTTGTAGAAAGTAGAAAGGTTTCAAGGATTTCTAAGAGGCACTGTGGCCCACTTTAAAACATAGACTGAGGAGAGGGCAGGGTAGATTAAGTGACAGAAGCCTACCTCTTTGCAATGGTGGGTGACTTTGAAGTGGATTCGGTTGTGTGTCGTGTTTTATACTATAGGTTATAATCTAAGAATATATACAGTTTGCCCAAGATCACAGGGTGCTCTGCAATAATGCTTCCATTTTCCTGTGCTCTTTGTTTCTATCCTTCCTTTTATTGTAACACAATAGCTCTGCATATACTGTTTGTGACGATCACAACACTGCACTGTAATCGATCGAGTTCGGGCTGCTATGCGGTTTGCATTTTTCTTCATAACTGGAAAAAAGAGCTCAGAATATACTGTTTTCCAAAGAGCACAAGGATGCTCTAAATTGAATCCCTACACTTCCTTGTGCTGATTCAATTTTTTGCTCCTCAAGCAAAAAACACCTTACAATGTACTGCTTGACCATGACTACAGAGCTGCCCTCTCATGAATATTTCCATCTCCCTGTGCCAATTGCTTTTCTTCACTCACCAGAGAACACAGCAGCTCACAATATACTCTTTGTCAAAGATCACACGAGCACAATTTAATGAGTGTCATTATCTCCCGGTTCTGTTCTTTTCTTTCTTCCACATGGAACTCAAGAGCTAGGTGTCTATGTGGGTTTGCTCAGGGCACTGCAATTAATCTCTCAGTCTCCAAGTGTTGATTGGTTCCCTGTCTTTCCCACAAATACTCAATAACGAAAATAGAACACACATTGATGTACCAAGAAGCATAAGTTGCAGCTCAAGTAAAAAATATAATGTAATGCAGCACGCAAGTGTTAATAATATTGTATCAAGCAGCATGAAACGCAACATTCAGGAACTCTCTCCCTAGCTTAAACAGTTCCATTTGGTTCTAGAAAATGGCTGCCACTATTATCGAGGGTTCGCCATTGTGCTCTTGATCTCCATCACAGAGCAGCTGAACGTCACCAGGGCCATTCTAATGTTTATCTCCAAGAGCTCTTGCAGAGGGCTCAAGCGCTTCCCAATCTGACCTTAAAATTGGCATTTGTTTCATCATTATCTCCACCCTGCAGAGCCCTGCTGGCTATAGTTCATTTTCCTTTGTCACTGAAATCTAGGTAATATTGCCAGCTCGTTAACAAATGCCTCTGTGTCTCTTTGTAACTCCTTTAACCACCGTCTGCAGCAAGAAAATGTGGTGAAAATCCTATCTAATTTCTGGCATTTGAAAATGATTCCTAGAAACATACTCCTCTCTAGGTCTGTACCTTTAGTCAATATAGCAAAGTAGACTGCTTCGATTTAGTGGCCTTTTAATGAACCAACTTCCTCGTACGTCTTCTAAATAATAGGGCCGATTCCCGGAAGGGGGTGCCTGCACAGAGGAATGCACGCAGTGTGCAGCGCTTTGTGTGACCAGGCCGCACAACGCATAGGTCCACCGTTTCTTGAAGGGGGTCGGAGGGGCTGGTCTAGGGGGCAAGTGCTGCACAGTCCGATATTTTCTGTGTATGAAACTGCTGGTCAGCAGCCCGTAAAGACCTGAGTTAGAACTGCATGAATATTGGATCCATGGGGCATAAATTGCTCCCCCAATTTTTTTAACTCTTTAATGCCTTTTTGCATAAAAGGCATTTTTAGCCAGTGCAAATGTTGATGCAAAATTGCACTAAACTGGTGCAAAGATTGGCACCAAGTCCAGATGCCTCAGGACTTGGTGCGCTATATAGATGTACAAATAAATAAATAAATAAAGGTCATCTACCACGGGTCATGGTCCCGAAAATGTGCTCTGTATACATGTACTCAAACTAGCAATATGCGAAATGTGAAAAGATGTCCTTGTTCATTCTATGTGGCTGACCAAATGTGCATATTGGCTCTTTAGTGATAGCACATTCACAGTTTGTTTTAGTAAAATTAATTTCACACATCTGGAATAGGGCCGAGTGCATGAACTTCAGTATTGAATGCCTTGTTTTAAGAAACGAATACAAATGTGAGAGGGATTTGAAAATCTCTCTTTCACTCTATAAGTCTACTCTCTCCATCATTCTCTCGCCGTCTCACTGACCCCTTTTCTGTATCTGGCGGTTCCTGTAAACCACATATACATTTGTTTTGTTTTCACAGTGGAGATTGTGGACTCCGTGGACGTGTATCTTAATCTATTGCGAGGTCTTTTTGACTTTAATGAAATCAAAAGCTTCCTGACAGGACCTGACCAGCTGAAAATAAAGATTGACGCCATGCATGGAGGTAAGACTTTGGGGCCTCTCTCAAGCAAGCGATATCACGAGAAGATGGGAACCCGGGGGGTTGTGTATAACCACTGCGCCCATCCAACCCCAACATCATGTTGCTGTTGGAAGAGAGGGGAATATAAAGAACTGGACTCTAGATTAAAAATAAAGGTTTCAAGAATGTTTCTAGCAACTGTTTAGGGTTTTTTTTTGGGACGTACGACACATTTCTTCAGTTGTTTATGGTGCTTTGCTGATCATAGAGATTCATTTATTTATTTTGTTAAAGGTGATTTGATGTGTTTTTCACAGATTTACTAGAGTTTTTGGAGCATTGTTTGATTGTATTGTTTCTATAATTGAAGATCTAAAAACAAAATTGATAATTGTGTTGGGTGGGTATTGGGAACAGTCATACGCTGTTTTGGAACCTTTTGTTATGAGCTGTTTATGAGTGTCATAATGTTTTAATAGTACATCATTTTGCTTTTAGTATAAATATAGAATTGAGCTGCATGTGTCTAGTTACTCAAATAACTGTGTGTGAACTATGTGTGCCTCTGTGGTTGCATACGTCCTCCTCTATTACTTAACTGGGGAGAAACCCACGGGGTACAAGCCACGTTCAGTGTAAATATAGTGCTCTTTGTGTTAAGATGAATTTTCAAAATCAGTGCTGTGGACAGATTCTGAGAGATCATCCTATTATGATGAACAGAGACAAATACTAATGTTTAGCCAAATTCTATCTGGGTAGTGTGACTGAACAACTAAGCTTAAACTTAGGAGAGCGTGAGAGTGGTGAAGGGTTCAGATAAGCACGCACAGAGCACTCTTAATAATACAAGTAGGCAGAATGTATGGAAATACAGTTATTTATTTAAGCCTTAGACAATCCTTAGCAATGAAAAAGGAAATGAACAGATTAAAACGTTCACTATTGTGATATATACATTTACTTGCTAAGAGCAATAACACGTCACTTTTATACACATTAGACATATTTTTCAATGTACTTTAGTGTAATAAAATAAGTGAATCAAAAGATAGAGTTGGGTACGTAATCAAGAATTTAAGAACTAATCGGTTGAGAAGAAAGACGTTAGAAGGGTATGACGTTGTTTCATCCCCAGTTATGTTTTCGATTTGTTTTTTGTTGAAACCTTTTAAATGAAAAACGAATTGAAAAATATAGGGAGGGCGGAGGGTTGGGTAAGGGTATATAAGGCGTAGCAGGGTTTGAAATAGGCAGTAAATAATAGAGCAGGGGGATTTTAAAATATAAAAAGGAACATTTTTGATGAGTTTTTTCAAAAAATATTTCCCCAAAAAACGAATTGAAAAAGAACTGGCAATGAAACAAGATAGAACCGTTAGAAGACACCATACAACACCTGAGAACTAAGGTTCTAACCATAAAAGTCCCTTCCCCAGCTAGAAAAGAAGGGGACTAGTGCCCTTAGAGCCACAGGTCCAAATCAAAGTGTTTAAGGAGGCTGGAGATCTCTTTTAAGAAGTTCAACAAAGGTTGCTTGAGCCAACAAGTTATTGCAAGCGTTTTAAAGTTCAGTAAAAATAAGAGGAAGGCCTTTAAAACACCCTCTCCTTTAGCAACCACCCAAGGGGAGACCCTGGGGAAGATACCAGGCCAAAACACTACCGTTCAGGGCTAGGCAAGGGAGATATAGGGCTAGCACATCACAGCCATTGAGCCCCGTGGAGACACGCTGCGGGGGGCGGGGGCTAAACATGTATGTTTTCTCACCCCCTGTACTCAGATTCACATAGGGACCACCAGAGGAGGACCTGAAGTCGCTAGTCCTTCAGGTTACATGCCTTGGTTCCCTTGGAGGAAGCCCATGGGTCGCGGGTGCAACTGCCATAGGGGGAGCAAATACATGGAAGAAGGCCGTTTGGCTTAAAATCAGTCCTGACAAAGCTGACATTGTTTTACTAGTCCTTGCAAGATTCACCCTCCAAAACTAGGGAAATGCTAATTTGCAGTGCAGCAAATATTTATGACATCAAGGCACTCATTGCAAGTCTGGCAGTAATGGTAAATGCAGGCCGTATTTTTAATACCACCTTCAAAAATATTAGTGCCGGCAATATTTACCTCGCATTCTGAGTAGGGATTGCATTTTTCACCACACTACTTCTTTCCTACTCCATTCTCTTCTTCTCTCTGGCTAGTTGAAACTATCACTGAGTATTGGGTTTTTGGCAAATTGCTTTCAACTCCTAACTTGTATTCCATCCAATCAAAAGTAATCTTCATTATCTTTGCAGCAAAGTGCCACCAGAGGCTCATGTCAGAGATAAGCTTCAGCGGTCACTCTGTTGGGTGGCTTCCAGAACAGGTGAACCAGTGCTTTCTCCGCTGGTCGGATTGGAAAGAATGTTGTCGGGTCCCTTCTCTGACCATCAAAGGTGGAGCTTAGGGTACTCACAAAGTTGTGAATCTCTGCCGTCAAAGGTGGAGCTCAGGGTACTCCCAAAGTTGGGAACCTCTGCCATCAAAGGTGGAGCTCAGGGTACTCCAAAGTTGGGAACCTCTGCCATCAAAGGTGGAGCTCTGGATACTCCAAACATTGTGCATGATCTCTAATCTGAACACAAACAGAACACAGTCAATCTTTTTTCACTCGCCTCATTTATACTCCCACTCTATACTCTAAATGCGGACGTCGTTAACATGGAGCCCCTTTGGATGGGTCCCCAATCCCCTCTTCTTGAACACAGCAGACCAGATACTGTCCACTGTGTCTCATTGTTGCTGGGGAAAATGCATCCATGAATGTCTGTAAAATAGGAAAGCCCAGGAATTTGCTGGGTGCACATATTCAAACAGTTTCTCACTCCTGTCCCGAACTCTAGCACTCAGAAAGTTACTCACCACTGCAATACAACACCATGCCTTTAGTAGCACCCAAAGGGTCGTTATACCCAATTAATGTATCTGTGGAAAACGAAACTGACTCAGCCATCTAGTTCTATCCAGTCGAGCTTGATTAATCAAGGAAGCATTGAAGAAGGGGCAAGCACATGTCACATGGGCTGAAGAATCAGCCCGCTCCTGAACATGATGTCAGAACAAAGGCCGTCAATGTACTCATTAGTTGTCCGTTTTTCTTTGGTGACCTTCTCCTCGATTGAGGAGTCGCCTTCCCATTTGGTTTATATGTTTACTTTTGAAAGGTTTTGTTGCATCACAAGGACTGCTTTTCGAACTTTTCAACTCACTTCTCAGACTGGAAAAATAAAATAAACAATGCCCAGGCGATTGCTAAGGAAGCAAGAGAACATAAATATAAAACAACAAGTGTGGGATCTATAGAGGGTCACGTGAAAGGGCTGTGAACATACGTGACATGGGATATGTAGCAGGGCGTACCTCTGATTTGTACCCCTACCCGGAGGGTCTTTAAGGCTGGCAACCTTCTTCATCTTGCCACTCTCAAATCTCGCTCTGCTGTCAAACACTCCTCTGACATCTGCCACCTCCTTGAAGAACTGGCCCTCGATGTCCTTGGTCTCACAGAGACATGGTTCACGGACAGCTCTGTCACGAGCTTTGACACTCTCCTCCCTGATGGCTACAAGATCCTCTATGCACCCAGATCCACTCGGCCTGGAGGGGGCGTAGCCCTGATCTTTCCTGAGTGGATTCCTGCCACTATCATTCCCACTCAGATTTATTCCTCTTTCGAATGCCTTGTCTGCAGGCTCTCTCTCTCTCCCAGCCACTCTCTTACTGTTGCTACTCTCTACCAGCCTCCTGGTCAAATCACCTCTTTTCTCTCTGAGTTGGCTGACCTCTCTTCCTCCCTCCTGACCTCTACCACTCAACTCCTCCTCCTTGGTGACCTCAACATCCACCTCGATTCTCCCTGTCCCTAATCTTTGTTCTTTCGCAACCTCTGCGATTCCCTCTCTCTCTCTATCCTCCCCTCCGGCCTGACGCACGCTGCAGGACACACACTTGATGTCTTGATCTCCTCTGACCTCCCCCTCTCCATCCCTCTGACCACTCCTCTCTCCTGGAGTGACCACTGCCTTCTCTCCTCTCACCTCTCCCTCTCTTCCCCCAAGCCAAGCCTACCCCAACACTGCCACCTACCTTCTCGGACATCCGGCCCATGAAACGTGTGTCAGTTGAGGCTTTTGCTGCCACCTTCTCCCCCAGCCCCCTCATCCTCCCGCTGTCTCACATCCGGACACAGCCCTGTCCCTTCTTTACTCTTCTATTTCTGATACTCTTGATGCTCTTGCCCCTGTCATGAGGGTCTGCTTGAAGTCCAAAGCCAAGTGCAATTCCTGGTACGACTCCGACCTAGCCACACTTAAACGTAGGTGTAGGGCGACTGAGAGGAATTGGAGGGCTTCTTGTTCACCCTCTGATAAACTGGCCTGTCGCCTGCTCCAAGGGCAATACCGACTCTCCGTCCACACCAAGAAGAGAGTCCACATTCAAGCCTGTGTCTCTGCTGCATATAACAACTCGGCCAAACTTGTTAAAATCTGCAAGGAGCTTGCCAACCCTGCTGCAGTCTTTACCCCTCCTCTTGCCTCCCAGGCTCTCTGCAATTCCCTGGCCTCTGACTTTATCTCAAAAACCCAGGACGTCATGTGCACCCTCTCCTCCCCTCCACCTCCTATTCCCTCTCAGTCTGAGCTTGCTGACCCTCTTTCTACCACTCCCCCACCCGCCTTCTCGTCCTTTCCTCTTTTCTCCCCTGATGAGGTCACTAGACAAGTCCGATCTATGAAGGCCTCATCAGAACAGGTTCATCCCTGTTCGTCTAAAACCATCAAGGATCACATTGACACCCTTGCTCTGGCCCTTGCTGATTATTGCAACCACTCCTTTGCCTCAGGATCCTTCTCCTCTGCTCTGAAGCACTCGCTTGTGCACCCTCTTCTCAAGAAACCTACAGCTGATCCCTCTTGTCCAGCAAACTATCGCCCTATTTCCATTACTCCCTTTCTGGGCAAACTCCTGGAAAAGCTGGCCATCTCTCAGCTTAACCTTCATTCCGATTCTGTTGGCTGTCTCCATGACCACCAGTATGGCTTCAGAACTGCCAGAAGTACGGAAACTGCTCTCCTGAATATCCGTGAAGATATGCTCTCCAACCTTTACTTTAACATTCCCTCTGTCCACATCCTACTTGATCTCTCTTCTGCCTTTGACACGGTCAACCATACCATCCTGCTGAACCGTCTCCGTGATCAGGCACTGGCCTGGCTGACCTCTTTCCTCTCTGATCGACCCTCCCAGGTCCAACTTGGGTCCTTCCTATCATCTATCTTCCTCTCTACCTGTGGTGTTCCCTAACCTTTCGCCCTGGCTTTTCAACCAATACCTGGCAACTCTCGCCCACTACATTGCCATTTTATGCTCAAACTTCCAGTGCTATGCTAACGGTACTGAACTCATTTTCAGGCTTCCCTCTGCTACCTCCTCTCCCTCTCTCATCTCTGATTGCCTAACTGCCATTCAAGATTGGTCTGCTGCCAATGATCTCTGTCTGAATGCCAGCAAGATGGAGATCCTCCTTAGCGGCACACCTTCACCATCCTTTCCCCTCACTCTTTCGCTGGCCTCCCTTGGCCCGCCTCCTACCCCCACCTGCGAGGACAAGAACCTCAGGGTCATTTTTGACTCCACACTTTCCTTCTCTGCCCACATCTCTGAGGTCTCTAAAAAGTCAAATTACCTACTGCACCTCCTCAGAGGTACTCTGCCTTTCCTCTCCTTTTCCCAGAGCTCACTGTCTCCCAAGCTCTGGTTCTCTCTGGGCTGGACTATTGTAACAGCCTCTTTCTAAATCTACCTGCCTCTCCTCTCCGCCCTCTGCAACTAAACCAGAACAGGACTGCAAGACTTGTCCTTGGCCTCAAGCCCTGGGATCGTATCTCTCCAGCTCTGAAATCTTTCCACCGGCTCCCAGTGGCTGCAAGGATTAAATTCAAAATCCTCTGCATTGTCCACAAGGCTTTCTGGGGCCTGGGTCCAAAATACCTTCAGCTATCCCTGCGCAAATACCTCCCCTCTTGAGCTCTTTGCTCATCTACTTCTAACTCCCTCAGGGTCAGTTGTTTTTCAAAGAAACAAGCTGGGGGTAGATCTTTGGCTGGGGCCTCACTCTGGAACAGCCTCCCTGCCACTCTAAAACTTGAGGAGAACCATCTACGGTTCCGAGAGCTCCTCAAGACCTTCCTCTTTGCTTCCGCTTTCGCTCTCCCTCTCCCCTGCTGAACTGCTCTCTTGGCACCGTGCACCTGGCCACCCTTTGTCCCCTGGGCCCAGGTACCTGTTCACCCTGCCACCCTCCTGCACTGCCTCCTGGCCACCCCTTACCCTGGTGGACTGTATCTGTACCCATACAGTTCCCCACAACCCTATTGTCTTCTTTTTTTCTGCAATTATCAGACTTACCCAGTCTGCTGCCTTAAACACAGCACTTTCCGACTGCACTAACACTGTTTATTGCCTCTACTATCTATTTATTATTATTTATATGTTCTTCTCTGCTCCGCACTTTCCACTCTCCCCCTTCCAGGCACTTTTCCCCTTTCACTTTCCCATGCACTTGCACGTTCTCAGTGTCACTGGACCTAGTAAGATCATTTTGTTCTCCCTTGTTTCCCTCTCTTCCCTTGTCGCGCTCTGAAACACTTTGTGTACGAGCGCGATATAAATAAATTATCATATCATATTATATCCTTCCCACTGGGTCTGAGTCCAGTGTCCATGAAACCACTAATCCAATGGCATGAGAATGACAACTGGCAAAACCCCACCGTAATCAACAATACCATGAGTCCAAGGTCTGCAGAATGCCCGTTGATGAGAGGTAGACAGAGGGGTGTGTGAGAACAAAACTCAGAGAGCAGAGGAAACCTCCCGGTTCTAGTGACACAGCAGACAGGATGTAAAGGAGGTTTGGGTCTATCTGACCTAAAACATTTGACCTAATCACATTTGATTACATTTTTTGACCTTTTTTCGGTCTAAAATGCAGGAGGGGGAGCCCCCATAAACTCCCCCACTTCTCCTCAACCTAATCTACACCCTTACCCAACCCCATATATATATTTAATTAAATTTGACTGAAAAAATGGTCAAAAGAATTCAATCAAATGTTTTAGGTCATATGTTTTAGGTCAATTATGCTAATACCGTAAAGAAGGAAGAAGAAAAAAGGAAATAGGGACATGTGACAGCAGATCTGAAAAGAAGAATGTTTGACCCTAAGCCAAGCAGCAAAGGCTTGGGTCCCACCAAGCATATGGGAAGGGCAGCAACGGAGATAAAGTAGGAACTAACCCTACGTGCAGAGAAAAGAACAACGATCCAGGTGGCAAGGAAAGGAGAAAGGCACTAGCATAGTGAGAACAGATCAGGGGTCAGAAGCATTGTAACGCCAACCATAGAAAAAACGGCAAGAGCATGGAGATAACAAACAGGATGGTCCAACATGTAAAGAGTGCCGAATACGATAAAGAGAACACGATTCCTGACATCACCCAATAAATAGAAGTAGGCAAGAGCAGGCCAGAGTGGGCACGCGACAGAGTCCCGGTGTAAGCAGGAAATGCAGCAACACCAAAGTGCTGTAGACTGGTGAGCCTCTGTCCATTGCTACTTTTCATTCTGGACATGGTAATGGTGTCCTCATTGCAAACACCACGTAGTACAGCACACAAGATATCAGTAATCCTAGTCCTGGTGACATCCACGGTCTTGCCGTTTCCAGAGACCCGGCCAGCAGGAGCTATGCATCCTTCTAACCATATTAGTACCGATTTGTACTACAGCCTTGAAAACAGCCAATGAAAATGTGCAATACAAGGGCCTGAATGTTGGACACTGGTTTATACGTACATTTCCAGGGGCCACGCCCCTTCCAATCTACAAGGTAATAAAAAGCCATGTCGAATACGTGAGACTACAATGGTGTACACCTTGTATTCATCCTCTTCCTCACCCACCAACAAAGGCACTGGTGACCATGGTTAACAAGTACCCGATCAATAGGGAATGAGGAGTGAAACATGGAATGGAGGATGTGTTTTCTGGGATACAGATAAGGCCAGACCTAGTGCCGCAGGGATGATAACCTTGGTGATTGAATAGATGCCTAGATCTTTGGGCAAAAGTCTGCATGAAGTCAGCCGTATGGGCCTAGATCTTTGGGCAAAAGTCTGCATGAAGTCAGCCGTAGGGGCCTAGATCTTTGGGCAAAAGTCTTCATGAAGTCAGCCGTAGGGGCCTAGATCTTTGGGCAAAAGTCTTCATGAAGTCAACCGTCATAACCGCTGCATAGACTGCCATACCTTGTGCCTGACATTATACAGGGGAGCATCAGTATATCATTGGTCCAATTGGCAATTAGAGGCCTCCTCAGGTAATAATAGCTGGTAGTATACAGTGGCATGAAAAGAACGCCACCACATTGTTGGCTGTGTGTACACTGGGCATGCAAGTATTGTATTTCTGAAAAGCAAGGCATAAATGAGGGAAACCCACAGAGATCACAACTGTAATGGCTGAGCAATGAACAGAAGACTCGAGACAGATATTTACTCGAATTGTATTCTCTTTATTGGGGTGCATTTATTTATTTATTGGTGCTTTACATAGTGCCAACTGCAATACAGAATAGGTTTGCGGTACTTCAAGAAATTGTGGGGGTGTGGCAGAAAAGACTAGAAGGGACACAGAAAACGGGTTATTCCCAGGTTTTGGTTTATAATAGATATTGGTGAGGAGCAAGGATTGCAGGTTTGCTAATAAAGAAAAATAAGGGCAATCTAAATAAAACTGCATTCAGTCACAAATTACTGTAAGCCGTGCGGTCTCACCTTTTAAAGGACTGAAGTCCTGAGCCTGTCCCTTTCTCTAGGTTAATGCATTCTCACCCTATGGAGATCAGACAGTCACTCACATACTCTGGTGCTTTTGAGTGCTCCAGTGCAATTCTTTGGGCCTCATTCCGAGATTGGTGGTAGTCATGGCGCTATTAGCACCATGACTGCCACCAATAACGGGTCCGGCACCGGTCTAGTTCAATGGGGACTTACCAGTGTACTCCACCTTTACGGGACCGGTAAGTCCCCATTGAAAATACCATTCCCCATTCCCATTTGAGCCCCCATAGGGCTCAATGGGAATGGGGAGGGTGCAAATAACAGGCTCGCGCATGTCAAGCCCGTTATTTGCACCCTGGTCCCTTTGCGGGTCCTGTCCATAATGCCTGGTCAGACCAGGCGTTACTGGAGGGAGCCGCTAAGGGACCTTGTAGTAGGGCGGTAAGGGATTACTGGCACCGGCCTCCTTACCGGTGCCCCGTATCCCTTAACGCCCTACTCGGAATCAGGCCCTTTCTGTTTATCAGTCCTCTTTTCTTGGCAGGTGACTTGTGACTCATGATGTTGCATTTGATCACATGTATGCACCGCCACTAAGTAATATCACCCTGGTGCCCCTACATTACCTGATGGGGGTCAAGCATCAGACTCTTCAAGCTGAATGGACTCCAGGGCACTATTGCATCCTTTTTGACATTGAGCTGTAAGCTCCTCTGTAAACTACTGTGGTGAATCTCCTGCCTGAACTTGCTGTTGGATGGGGGTTTTACCAAGTGGCTGGGTGCCACCACAAGCCAGGTGATGCAGTCCCGGGTGTGGTGGTGTGGGGAAGGATTCCATGGCTACTCCCTCCATGCCACAAACGGGGAGTCAGGGGCACATCACATTGTCACCTTAGATCATCCAGGCCCATTAAGTAAATCAAGGAGCAGTGATTCTGCAGAGGTGGTCAGGTCTACATGCTCAAATTCCCCTCGCGCAGGGCGGAAACTCTATGTAAAAGCGCAGTGGGAAAACGTGGGGCCTAAATCAGGAGATAGAATGAAATAAATCCACTTCCCAAGAGCTCCATTCTCATACACCTAAGAGCGGGTAGCTAAGGGAATCCAACTAGAGTGCAGCGGCTAGGGTGTGGCAACTGCAAGACCCACATCAGAGCTGTAAAACATCACCCAGAGCCCATCAGCCAGTCCCTGCAGCAGCAACCAGATGAGGAGAAGGATGGGGTAAAGAAATCCAAGATGGTGCATGTGTTTCATGAGGTTACAGTCTAGCTGACCCTACAGACCAGCCAAGGCATCAGACAATGCAAATATACCCTCATCTGGCCTTCATATCTGATTCTACTTACACTAGGGGGAGGTTCCAAGGTGGGGCAGAAGGTGTGGCCAAGACCCTACAAAAGGCATGGGCAGTGCCAGAAGGCAGGGGGGAGTTAGGAGGAAGAGCTCATTGAGAGTGGGCTGGACATGGAGAAGAGAAGGGGCTGGAGTAAGGGGCACAGGCCTACAGGAGAGCACCCTGGGGTCTGGTGACTCAGGGGACAGGAGGCTGGAAGAGATGCCCAGGTGACTGGGTTAAAAGATAGACAGAAGGCCACATGGTGGCCCAGGAAGCTGGGAAGTGACAGACCCTGTAGATTAGGAATTAAGAGAGCCAGTGGGATGGGAGAGGGAGGATCCAGAGGGATGGGGAGAGAAGAGTCAAGTTCCTGCATACTTTAAATATTGCCAATTTAACATTTTCTAGCAGCATTTCTACCTGTGATTGAAGCAAATTTACCAACCCATTGTCAGCTGGCAGAGTCCCCCATCGCAGCTGATTCAAAGTTGCAATTTCAATCTTTCACATTCAGAATGATTAAAAGGTCTGCTGGATTTTCAAGCCTCAGGATCACACTCTGGGTAAGTAAAAGGAGCTGTATTTTCACCAAACAGTGTTCTGCAGCGAAGGGGATTCAAAGATGACAGACAGGCCAGATAATGGCTTGGTCCAGCCCTTAAGGTCCATAGTAGGCACAGGCGAGCCTACGAAGGGCAGCCCGTCACAGTAACAGGGCACAGGGCACAGGGGGGAGCACAGGACTATTTAAGCTTAGATACTCAATAGGTGAAGAGAGATGGTCAGAGCATGGAGAATGGGCTGGTTTTGCAAAGAGGAGTTTGGTGGTGTGACGAGCACAGAGAGTTCATGTGCAGGATGGAGTAGAGATCCTGGAGGTTGTTTGAGGCCAGGAAAGGGAGAACTGACTATGGAACACAGGAAGCTCTGGTCCAGGAAGCTAGGTGAGGCCAGACCATCAGGAGCTGAATGTGGACTAAGGGCCACGAGGATGGAGGAAATGTCCAGAAGCATGGTTGAGGCCACACCAAGAGGGGCCCAAACTAGATAAAGACACAGGAGGCTGGTGGTGGAGAGACTTGGAGCTGGAAAGATGTCAGGAGATAGTGTAGAGTAAGGAAGTTATTGGGGATAGTGAGGAAGTGGTGAGTGACAATCAGGAGGGGTTTAGAGAAAATAAAGAGGAGGAACTCTACAGAGAGGTTCTGCAAATGATGGAGGAGACTGGTGATAGTGAGGACAAAGTAAGGAGATATCAAAACGAGTTTGGCAATGGAAGAGAGGTGAATGGTGATAGTGTGGAAGGTCAATATTGGTAATGATTTGGAGGAGGGGTTTGGAGAATTCAAAGAGGAGGTTGGTGGAGAAAATCAGGAGGCCAACATTCATAGTTCAGCGGATGTTGGTGGGGATAGTGAGGATGGGTGTGGAAAGTATCGGGAGGTTGGAGGAGGTCATAACACTGGAAAGAAGGGAAAGGAGAAGAAGGAGGAAAAATATCTGGAAATTGGAGAAAATCAGGAAGTGATAGGTGGAGAACTTTCCGAATCTTGGAGGAGGAGGTTTGGATAGGAGGGTGTAGATGGCAGAGGGAGAAAAACCTGATAAGAAGATCTAAAAGGGCAGTAAGAGAACAGCAGAAGGGAAAATTGTTAGTCAGATCAGGAACGTTTATAAAGGGCATGTACGGCAGGTTGTGGGCACTGTCGCAAGCATGTGGAAGGGAGTTTACCGTAGGCTCATAGAGGCGAAGAAATGGACAGAGACCCTGGGAGGAATGGCTAGGCAGGTCTAGTATATTAGGCCCGAAGGTTGACCAGAGGACCTCCCCTATCCCGATCCCCCATCTGTGGCACTCACAACTTGCAGGGGAGTAATTTCCCCAAAAAGGGGAGATAACAGTGGAACTGCTGGGTGCTCTTGTGGCAGAGATACTAAAGGTTTCTGTAGTAAAGGACAGGAGCAAGGTAAGGTCCGTTAGTCAAGTTTAATGGCATATACTACAATGAATAAGTTACTTGAAGAGCGCCCCCAAAGCAGCTCCTACTTCTTTTCCTCCAATCTTCTTCAAATTCCACTCCTCGAATACCCACATACACAACACTTTACACTTGCCTAAGGAACCCTTTTCCCATTTCACCTCTCCATGTACAGAAATACACATTTACACCACAGTTTCCTTCTTCCTTTTTCCTCGATGAGGCCAAACAGATCTGGTGACCCAAGGATGAAATGGCTTGCTGACTTTTCACAGGGCCAGGAAACCCTGAAATGCGACTCTGAGATTGGAACTGTGCAACTTCTGGAAACCCACAACGCCAGGGCTAGGGAACCCCTGGAAAATCCACAACAGAGGACTGGGGAAACACCCTGTTGAAGGACTCAACATTTACTGTTGGTGGAGAACTTTAGGACACCTGGAAGACACACGCTTTTGATAGGTTCTGAGACACTACTCAGACCCTCGGGAGAATATCCACCCTGGCGATTTTGTTTGGTCAATACTCATTGGCCCTCATTATAAGCATGCTGACTGGTACCGTAGTTCCCGGACTGCCATACTACAATCTGTGCTTGCAGGTGCCTGTCAGCCTGCCAGGTCTGGCCTGGCGGGTAGAGCGGCACCTGCGAGCACAACTCGTGGATGCACCGTCACCGTTATGAACAGTGCCAGTGCATCTGAGCTCCCCATTCAGCCCTATGGGGCCGAATGGGGATGGGGAGTCCCTTATTGCTGGCACCCGCGAATGGGCAATTACCGGGACTGCCGAACTCAGCATGACCCGGTTCTTGCCCATTCGCAGGTGCCGGTAAAAATGCAACTCCGGCGGCAGCCGGGCTACCGCCAGAGTTGTAATGAGGCCCATTTTGTTTTGTGTTCACTTATTCTTATAAATTATTGTTTAATAAAGAATGATGGCCTGTCTGGTCATTAGATCCATGCCACAGACATGACGGTCTTAAGATCTTACAGGCTTCAGTATCCTAATGCCATGCATATGGGCCTTCCCAATCAAGTGATTTGCAAACTGCAGAGAATTTAGAATCTACAAGCATGTCTGTTGTGCAATCTCTGCCTGCATGATCATGCCTCGCCGGTTCTTCATAGACTTCATTGGCTACCAGTGCCAGCGAGAGTCCAGTTGAAAGCACTCTGTTTAGCACACAAGGCTATGTATGCAGCTAAGCCTCCCTTTTCAATAAACAAACTTCCTTCGGTCACAAGCCATGGCATCGGCCACCCCCCACTGATACATTTCTAAAAAAACCCTGGGGCCCCAGGTACATACTGGAGGTTGGGGGTTCTCTCTTTTCAGGTGGGCAGACTATAGAATGCCATGCCTCTTTTCTAGCACCCTACCTCTGATCTTGCCAGTCTCCGTAAGGCGCTGAGAACATGACTCTCTCTGATGTAATCATTCTATTCGTCACTGACAGCTTTTGTGTTTTTTCAGTTCAAAATCATATCTCAACACGATGCTGAGCATTGTAAGTTAGCGCTCTTAAAATATGTAATAAGTACAATAATATAGAAAGGCTGCTGGTTTTGTGTTAATCTTCTGTGAGAGACCCAGCCCTGGGCGTACTGAGAACTTCCTGAGGGACACTCATTTTGTTAAGTTGTCCCAGAGTATGATACATATCTTGGAGAATAACTCTAACTCCTGGCAACTTTAGGTCAGACCTACCAATGTATTTGTGCTCCAAATCGTTCACAGTTCCTAATCATCTTTTGTTAAGCATGTGCACTTGTATAGCATTTAATGTTTTGATCCCTAGCACCCATGTGATACCACATATTAGGGCTGGTCTGGGGATTTTCCTTCTTGGCCCCTCTGTCACCACTAGGATAACTGGCTCTTTTCCTGTGAACCGAGCCTTGCTGATTCCCCCTGGCACTTCACTAAGGGTATAAAGTGTGTGCCACTCTTCCCAATTCTCCTTTACCTGCTCTCGCCTTCCTCGCTCTTTCCTTGCCCCTCCCTCACCTACTTCCTTCCATGTGTTCTCCTTTCTCCCCCTCTCTCTCCTCTAACCTCTCTCATTCATTTCTTTCCCTACTGCCACTCCGTGCTTGTCCTCTTCTGACCCGTTCCTCCAGTTGTTTGTTTTTCTCTACATCTCATCCGTTTCTTTTTCCTCAACGCTGCCTTATAGTTTTTCTCTCACTCCTCTATGCTCCTGCTCTCTTGTCTTTTGTCTCTTGCCTCCTCTTCACCCCCACTCTCTCTTTGCTCCACCTTATCTCTTCTCTCTTCACATCTCTTCTTTATCTCCTTCTCGCGGCTGCACTCTGTCCCTCTTATCTCCTCCTTGGCTCCACTCTCTCTCATTTTCTCCAGACTCTTCACACTGTATCTGCTAACTACCACACCAAGGACCTGCACACATGCCTTTTTATCACCATCCATGCTACCCAGCAGATCGGGCTGACAAGCACCACATTGGAGGCACCTGAGTGTGTTCAGTGATCAGGGACCAATATTGGGTACTTCTCTTGCCTCTTGCCTCCCTTCCTGGTGAAACTGCTAATCTTCAGAAGCCATAGGTGACCCATAGCTTTGTGGGGCGGTGCTATGAAGGGGGGTACCTCCAATCGGGATTCAGGTGGCTTTGTCGTGGCAGCCGCGTGCCACTGTCATGGCACAGTGGTGTCACTGCACTGCCCTGCTCCTTCCTTCGACCCCCACTCCACTGTTTTCCCCCCAGGTCAGCTCTATATATTTGTGCTTTCGGTTTACTTTCACAACCACTCATTTTATGTCATATATCTATGTTTTTCTCAGCTGCTCCATGCACCTCCATTTGCATGGGTGCTTCTCTGGGGAGATTGAGGGGGACTACCTAGTGGTAAGGTTTTTTGGCCTTCTGCATTGTGACATTTTAAAAAGTGAAAATGTATTTTATGTTTGCTTCTTACTAGCTCCTTTTATATTTTTTCCTTTTAGGTGCTAGTTTTACACCAGGCCACAGCATTTGACTGGGCGTTCTTTTTTCAGTTCCTTCCTTGCATTTTAGTCATTGTTTTATTTGAATTTTATCTATTGGTTCTTTGTATGGCGCATTCAGTGGCGTGAGGGTGCCTGGCTTCAGATAGCGCTTCGTGACATGCGCCCAGCAAGCGCTGAGTACTGTTTTTATTTCTCACCCCCACGCACGCTTAACAGAGAGTCTATCTTCCCTGTCTATTTTGCAGATTCACAGGATTGGCTAGGATATCTGTGCCTATCTAAGCACACAATCGCCAGGAAGCGCAGCGGACACGGCTCACCGCGCCGAAGTCGCACCAGGTTCCAGACCATCTGTGCCCATCCAGGCCTCAGGTGGGCCTTGGCCCGACACCTCAACACCCGTCTCCCTACCTATTTCCTAATCACGCACTCTGATGCTCCATTTAGCCCCTTTTGACACGCTACTTCCAATTATGCCTGTTGATATTACAAAGGCTTGCGAGTTGACTATTGCGCCATTATCTTTTGACAAACTGAGATGTCTTTTGTGTAATGCCCACTCTCTTCCAGCTCATACTGGCCAGTGTCATGACTTACTTTGTGACCTTCGCCCTGACCTATGTCTCATTGTTGAGACCTGGGTCCTTCGGGACCTGCATTAGTGCAAGCCCTGCCTTCCACTTACAACATCCTGCATGTTGATAGCATCCCGGCGGTGGCCTTGCACAGTTTTTCAATTGGCCCTCTCTTGCTCATTGACATTAATATGGAGGCCATGCTCATATGTATTTCAAAAATCGGCTTCTAAAACCTGGCATTCTCTCCTTGTCTATGGTCCTACCGGGCATGTCCCTCAGTTCTGCTTGGCCTTTCTTAATTTGGCATTTATTGATATTGATATTGATATTTTATTTCTATCGCGCTCGTACACAAGTGTTTCAGAGCGCGACAAGGCAAGGGGGGAACAAGGGAGAACAAAACAACGATCTTACTAGGCCCAGCGACATTCAGAACACACAAGTGCATGGGAGAGGGAAAGGGGAAAGTGCATGGGACGGGGGAGAAGTGGAAAGTGCTGAGAAAAGGAATGAAAATAAATAATAAATAAAAATAAATGATAAAAGGAACTAACAATGGTAGTGCAGCCAGCAAGTGGCAAGTGCTAGGTTTAAGGCAACAGACAGGGGGTGTCTGAATAAGTGCCGGAAAAAAGGGGGGGGGACTGTAGGGTTACAGATACAGACCCCAGTGCAAGGGATTGCCAGGAGGCAGTGCAGGTGGGTGGCAGGGTGAGCAGGTAACTGGGCCCGAAAGTCAGAGGGTAACCAGGTGCAGATGCCGAGAACAAACAGATCACCAGGGGAGAGGAGGAGTGAAGGCAGAAGCGAAGAGGAAGGTCTTGAGGTGCTTCCGGAACCGGAGATGGTTTCCCTCGACTTTAAGAGTGGCAGGGAGGCTGTTACAGAGGGAGGCCCCAGCCGAATCTGATTTGAAACATCGTTTTTTTGCTGTTTTTTTTTATGCTTGCCGTTTTCCATCTGATTTCCATCCAGCTGTCCTCTAGTTCGATGGATAGCTTTTCATCTGCAATGCCCGCTCTTGACCTTCAACAATTACTTATAGGCCCTACTCAGGTTCAAGGCAACATGCTTGATGTCATTTTTTGTCCGACTTCTCTAAGATTTTTTCACCTTTTAGTGTCCTTTGGACTGATCATTTTATCATACCTTTTTTAATTTTGTCACCCCTTCCTCCTGTCTTGCCTGCTCTTCCCCACCCTCCAAGATGCAAATGGCACTCCATAGATACGATCATCATTGTGAATTCGATTACCATTACGTGTACTATGGACTGTTCCGATTTAGATCAGCTTATACTTTCTTTTAATAATACGGCTGACCGTTTGGCCCCTTTGAACCCATCCAAGTCAAGTGAGTGTCTCTCTGAGCTCCGGTTTTCTTCTGACCTTGCCGAACTAGACAAGCAGAAAGGAAACAACGATTAAACTACTGTCCTTTGGCCAAATCTCTTTATCGCAAACCCACCAGTGTACCATCATGCCATTTTCGAGGCTAAACGCCTTCATTTTTTCCCATCAGATTAAAGCGCCTAAAGATCTTTGTAAAGTTGATCAATCTCTGTCTTCCCGTTCGGTTACGTCTAACTCTGTTTCGTCTTCCCAGGCACTGTGCGATTCATTATCGTTTTTCTTTATAAATAAGATTGATCTCATTCAGCAAATAATTTCTTCTCCTACTACTGATTCTATGGCCATTTCCAGGCCTGTCTCGGTCTCCACAACAATTTGATCTTATTCTTGGTCTTCTTTTCCTGTGTTTGATTTAAATTACATTATTCGGGCGACTGATAAGTTAAAATCAGCATCCCCTCTGGATTCTATTACTTTACTGCTGCTGTTGATCATTCATTTGCTACTAGCACTCTTCCTCTTGAACTGAAACATGCCCTTGTTATTCTTTTATTGAAAAAACCATCTCGTGACCCTTTTTTCATGAAGCTGTTAGAAACTTTTGTCACCCCCCCTCCTAAGTTCTTATCTTGAGGATTTTGGCTTTTTGATTCTATTCAATCAGGTTTGGGCTCTGGCTGTGGTACCGAGATGGTTTTGGTTTCAGTCGTGGATGACCTGGCTCGACTCTCTAACCAGGGTGGTATTGGTGCACGGATTCTTCTTGATTTATCAGCTGAGTTTGTTACTATCGACCATGCGGTCCGGGTGTCTCGGGGTCCGTGCTGGCCTGGTTTTGCTCTTTTTTAGCAGATCATTCAGAGTCTCTTTTTTTACCTCCCTTTAGCTCTTCTTCTCTGCCTATCACTTGCGGGGAACCCCAGTGCTTGCTCTCCCCGATTCTGTTTAACACTAATGCACAGCCATTAGCCAAGATCTTCCAGTCATACGATTTCTGCTGTTATGTCTACGGAGCTGATACTCAGATTGTGGTTCCCCTTAATCTTGCCCAATCTGAGGTTGCCGTAAATCTTAAAACCTGCCGGCAGGCCATGGGTGACTGGATGAGTCTGAACTGGCTCAAATTGAATGGTGAGAAAAACAAGGATTTACTGATAGGCCCCCCCTTCAGCTGCCTCTTTTTGGGCCCCTGATTTCTGACCTGCCACCCTCTGTTCCATCACACAGCCTATTCCTGTAGTTAACGATTTAGGTGTTAAAATCTCAGCCTCTTTATCTATGGAAGATTAAATTAGCTCGGTCTGCCAGACAGGACACTTTAAAAATCAAGGTTTTGCGGAAGGTTACCCGTTTCTGCCATTGTATTTGCGAGCTCCAGTGGTAGCCTCTTCTGTATCTGGCATGCTGGACTACTGGAATGCCCCTTACTTGGCCCAGCCTGCCTATCTTTTGAATCGTCTGCAGGCATTACAAAATTCTGCAGCTAGGGCAGTTTCTTGGCTCTCTTCCTTTGGGCTCATGTTCTATTCTTTGCAGCCTTCATTGGCTGCCAGTTGCTCAACGGGTCAAATGTAAGTCACTGTGCATTGTGCACTGAGCCTTTTATGGTTTCGGAGCTAGGTACGTTTAGAGGAGGTTTTGTCGTTATATTCATAACAGCTCCTTACGTTCTACCTCTGATCTCTTGATTCAAGTTCCTATATTTCTTTGTGCTTGAATCAGTGGTCGTGCTTTCTCTGTTGCAGCTGCACTGCTCTGGAATAAGTTTCCTTTCAACCTTCGGGCTATTGCTAACCATCTGCTCTTTCGACACCACCTAAAGACTTTGCTGTTTTAACTTTCTTTCACTACTGCCGTTTGTTTCCTGCTTGGTGTCCTGATTAACGCCATGATGCCTTCTGGTGTATGTTGCGCTGTATAAATTAATTTAACATAACATAACATATTGTTAGGCCACATAGCTGTGATGTCCACACTGCACATAAGGCTAGGGGTGGGGAGAAGGTCCAGGGGCCAGCCTCATGTAAAAAGTGGTGGCCTCTACCCCTATCATCTCAAGGCACTCAAGTCCTAGCCCTTTCTCACTGACCCATCACAGAGAATATTGAAGGACATCTGTTACTATGGTAATTCAACAAAACTAGCATTGTAACAGGCCTTCAGTTTGTCCACATCCTGGCTGACCAGCTGCTTTTGCATTGTGGCACCACAGCAGAGCACATTGTTGATTTGCAACAGCCAGAAGATACAGTAAAACATCTTCATAGGGGAGCCATTGATGTATAGTTAGATTCTGGGACATGACCAAGTCGGGGTCCACCCAGACCCGTAAATCAGCAAGGAGGCTCTGGGGCATATCATACAGACAACAAGCGTGACCTGAACGAAGAAAGGGCAGTGCTTAATTTGTGGGAGTGGTTGCCGGTGCCGAACACCGGCACTCTTTTTTGGGCACCAGAACTAATCATGGGGGGCCAGCGCACGTGCAATTGCTTTATTTGTTCTTCCACTTCACTTTGCTTCATTATAAATCATTGGGTTTCTTTGTCATTGTGATCTCTCGTGCTTGCAGGTGCAGCAGGCCATGGCTGGCTGGGCCTGGGAGGGGCCAGCAATAGCAATGAACAACAAGTTACAAACAACAGCCAATGAAAACTCCCATTCTGTTGTTACTATCCAGTATTTGATACATTCTGTATAGTAACACAGAATGTGCAGTTTTCACACCCCACGAAAGGTAGGTTTTAAAAGAAATAAATATTTTTGAGTGGTGGCTGGGGCCCATCACTTCAAAAGTGATGGGCCCCAGCCACCCAAATATACGTTTTTCCTTTTAAAATCTTACCTTCCATGGGGCCGCTGCTGCTGTGCACCTATTTTTGTCATCAGCATGGCCGCGGTGGCTATAGCGGGCGGCCCCACGGAAGGTAGCCTAAAGTGATTGAGGCAGCTCAGCTCAGGTGAAATCGACCGATTTCTGTTCTCTGCACTTTGACATGACAACCCATTGAAGTGTGTGGGCGGCGGCCAGCGGGTGAGTAAACTGATTAATTTACAAAGTGACACCCCCCAAGGTGTGTGAGTTGAGAGGCGTCACGTGTGAGTTGAGAGAGGCATGGGCAGGTTTTACCGGTGGTCCTGGTTGTCAAAATTAAAGATTCGGGCAATAAGAAAACAAGAGCCTTTCTCTCCTCTGCAACAGCCCCCTGTCCCCCACCAGGTGTGCAGAAAACTGCCCCCCCGCCCCAAAGCTCTCATCACCCTGTGCTTGCCAGGCCGGCCTGGACCCTCATCCTGCAACACCCCCCTAACTGCCCAGTAACCCAATAGATTCTCACTGGGCAGGCTTTCACCCCTTCCTCCGAGGGGGAGCCCAGCCAAGCACTGAGGCTGTTGCTGTTCCATTCAGCAGCTCGCCTCTCATTCCCGGGGGACCCCCCTGGCGCTGCAACCCTACAAAGCAAGTGGGAGTTCCTCAGAGAAGCAGTCATGCAGGACTTACCCTTGGGCCTAAACACATCACCCCAGGACCCTGCGTGAAAAGCCCCCCAGGACACTATGTGCACCTCCCCCAGGTTACCATGAGTGCAGCCCTGGGACACTGTGAGCACAGCCCTCCCACCCCCTCTGGACTCCATGAGCACAGCCACAGACCCCTGAAACAAAGTGAGCACAGCCCACCAGAACTCTACGTGCACAGGCAACCAAGGTGGTCACTGCATGCACAGCCCCCCCAGGACACAGCGTACACAACCCCTCAGGACATTGGGTGCTCTCAGCCTCCAGGACAACGCATGCATAGCCCCTCAGGACAGCATGTGCACAGACAGCCCTCCAGCACACTGTGTGCACAGCACAGCCCCTCGGGACTGCACAGCACATGCAGCTTCGTTTGTGTCAGTTAGCAATTGTTAGGCAGAATCCTGTGCAGTTCCCTTGGGGAACACTGCAAAAATATTAAGACTACAGGAGTAAGCAGTCTGCACCACCCAGTTTTACCTGGTAGCTGTGGCTGAGCAGTCAGACCTCTCTCAAGAAGAGTAGGGCAGTATGCAGAGTATACACAATAGGGCCAAACACAGTAGAGCAAACAAACACTGACCAGAGCTTTGTATAAAAAGTATATAGTTATTTATTTAAAACACACTTTAGGCAATACACTAGCACTCTCAATGAAAAGTAAGTTAAAACACAGTCAGGTAAGTATACACACCTCTGTTGATAACTATCAGACAAGTCAGGGTTAAAGCACAACTACTTGTTAAGACAGAAGTGAGCCCTTAACCTAGATGGCACTCCAGTAGTTTAGGTAAAAAGGGAGAGAAAAGGCAGAGCATAAAATAAAACAGTTCCCAAAACTTTGAAGAGTTCAGAGCAAGGGGAGAAAGGCAGGTTATACTGTAGAGCCAAAGTTCATAGGCTAGGCCCACTTTAAATGGAGCAGAGCGAAATGCGCCCAGGATCACACGGTTTAAAGTGCACTGAAAGTCTTTGCAGAGTGTTCAAAAGAGGTTGGGGTGATTCAAAAGATATAGTTAGAAGGCCTGGAGCCACCCCAGTTTAGAAGCCAAGGATTTAAGGGTCACCTTTAGCAATCTGTAGAAAGGGAGGTCAGGCAGGATACAGTACCTTAAAGAGAAAGGAAGCTCCAGCGGGGGCAGTTGTCCCTGGCAGTGGTTGAAGTTCTGGTTCCGACCAGGGGAAGAGAAGATCTCGTCGAGGAGGGGACGTGGAGTCGTTGCACTGCACAGGGATGAAACCAGCCGCGGAGTTCCCGATTAAAAGGTGCGGTCCTTTTATTTGCGGTCAAAAACCCCAAAAATCCAGGAAAGCAGCTGGGGGACTCACTAGGTTTGGAAAATTAGCCTTATAAGAGAATTCTCCCTAACAGCAATCCAGCCCCACATCACCTGAGCGGAACCGTAATATCCTGGGGGGGAGGGCGCGTAGGGGTCCCGAAATCCTTGACCCAAGTGATTTGCATTTAGCCCCCCTTCACAATGCGGTACACCACATGGACATGTGCAGGTTTTTACACTTGCATATTTGGGATTTTTCCATAATTTTGATCCTTCGGGCCCCCATCCGCCCGTTTGACACCATTTTGATTGCAGGCAGGAGCAGCCATGGTCTTGTCAGCTATGCCTCTCTCCACTGCGCTAACATACTGCACTGCTTCCTTCACCCCAAAACGCACACCCGGCAGAGTACCAGAAAGGATTCGGGCAATGCAGGGGCTGAGTGTTTCGTTTTCATTGAAAAGATAGCACCGGCTCAGACTGGCCTATAGGGCAAAGATAGCATTTGGGTCAGACTGGCTCAGACTGGCCTATAGGGTAATGCATGAACCAAAAACACAAAATGCTACTGTGGGTCAGCTTCTTTGGTCCATGTGGGCCACTTTTTTGTCCCATGTGGGCCAGTTGACGAGTTACTTCACCATTCAGCTAGTAGTTTGGGCCAGTGTCACTGAAAACATACTCTTTAAAATGCACAATTTGCCTCACGTTTTATCAAAAGGCCTCCCCGTGGGTACTACTCAGGACAACAAGTATGGTACAGACGTCTAACAAGTGTGGTCTAGAACTTAGAAGTGTGTTCAAATGCACTCTTTTACCTCTGGGATTGCCGGAATGCTGGAACCACTACACCTACCATAACAAGTGTTTGCCAACTTTAAAGCATTATACTTTCTCAACCCATGTGTGCCCTTCCCCATCCATCCCACTAATAGCCTGTGCCAGCAGTTGCTGCAGCACCAAACATGTGACATGGAGCAGCAGCAGTGTGATGGGCCGATCTAGGTCTAGTACTGAACTGACCCGGGCCGCGCGCCATCAGTGCGGGCAGCACCGCGTGCCCGCACTGCGAGCAGCGCCGCACGCTGCATTATGGGGCCAATATTTTTTGGGCACTGGCACTTATTTTTTTACAAATTAAGCACTGAGAAAGGGATCAAGTATTCAGGGCTTCGATTGTTCATTGGCATGAATTTGGGACAGGGGAGTAGCCCTCCCCTACTTGCATCACAGTCATTACATCTGCAGAAAATCACAGGGCACTTTCCTGGCAGTACCTTTTTATGGTCTATATATACCATCACTTGGCATCATGCTTCTTTCAAGTTATGCCTCTGTTCTTGAAAGACAGCTTTTATCACTAAGAATTCCTTGTCAGTGAGAGTGTAATGGGTTTCGGGAGTTTGTTTCTTAGAAAAGAATGCCGTTGGAGACCAAGGGCCTCATTACGACCCAGGCGGTAAGTTACCGCCTGGGCCGTGACTTTACCACCATGGCGTAAACTACGTTTACGCCATGGTGGTTGGCGGACTTACCGCCCCATTCCGACCTTGGCGGGGCGGTAAGTCCCCAATCCCCATTTACCCTTCCCCATTCCCATTTTTGCCCCATAGGGCATAATGGGAGTGGGGAAGGCGTTAATTACGCCACCGTAAATTACGGTGGCGTAATTAACTCCATGGTCCCTTAGCGCCATGGATTTTAACACCTGCTAAAAGCAGTTGTTAAAAGCACCATGGCGCTAGGGGACCTCGTAATTGGCGGTAAGGGGTCGGCGCAGCTAACGCTGGCGTAAACCCCTTACCGCCAGGGTCGTAATGAGGCCCCAGGTGTCTGTGGACATCATTGGGACAATACAGCACCTATAGTGCTGTCTAAGCCATCTACCTCTAGAAAAAAGGACAGACCTTTACTGGGATATTGGACCACAGGAGCTGAGGTGACCACCTTTTGAGAGTGACAAAAGCATCTTGGGCTTCCTGCAGCCAAGCAAAAAGATGAGACTCACAGGTAAATCAGGTAAACAGAATCCCCACAGGTGAGAAATTGCATATAAACTGGGTATAAAAGTTGAAAAATCCCTACAAAGACTGTAGAACTTTTACATTCTGGGGCAAAAAGAACTAACTGGACTTTGGCAGTGTTCATAGACCTGAGCAAATCCCAGAAATTCCTCCCTGACTGTGTGGAATATGCATGTCTGGAGTGTCACAGAGACTGTGCTCAGATAACCGTAGCAGCACCACCTTCGCTTGGTGCACGTGTTGAGAGAGGTATGACGGCAACACCAGGATATCCTTCAAGTAGGTGACCACATAGCTATCAAGTATTTCATTAGGAGTTGGAGGATTACAGATGCATAACAGCACACCTTTATAGACAATAACAAGTGCGAAAGGCAGTTTTCCACTCATGGGCTACCCTGACATGAATTTGGTTGAATACCACAGACATAGCCAACTCGTGTGTATACTAAGGCTGAGCTAACACAATTGATAAGGCAGAAATCCCAGGCAAAAGATAACAGTTCTTTGCAGTTATTGCATTTATAGCACCATAATCTATGCAAATTTGGAGACCTCTCCCCCTCCTTCTGAACTCAAAGGAAATGCATGGTCACCAGCAAATGTAATATCCATGTGAATCCCAGATATGCCTGAATCAATGAACACCTCAGTCTGGAGAGGCAGTGATTCCTCTCAGACATTAAAAACACAGGGATGCTCTGGTGTGTAAATAATTTGGAACCTTCATTGGGATGGTCTTCAGGGATGTGATGAATTCGACCATCCGCCCAGTGGCTGAGCGCTAACCTGGCCTTTGTTTTAAAATTTTAAAAGAAATTGAATGATGATAGCTGAAACTCCGGAAAATGTGGGGGGCTAATCCGCACACATTTTCCTATGCTCACCGCAAGACATACACGTAGACCTGTGTACTCTGGGTGGACACAGCCTACAGGCACAGTCCCTCCTGTCATATTTAGTTGGGATATGTCAGCCAGGATCACACCATATCCTCTCAGAAGTGGAAGGGCAAACCCTTCCCCCTACCATGGCCAGCCTAATTGACTATCAAAGGCTCCATGGATCCACCCTGAACTTTTGTTGAGCCCTGCATAATGGTGGCAGTGATTAACATAATTTTATATACTGGTAGAGTATACTTCAAACAGGCCCACAAGGGGCCTGGCTGCAGAGGTCAACAAAGGAGACAGGAAACCCCAACAACCTTTGATATGAATCTATGTCAACCTGAAGCCAGCTCCCGCCTCTCAGTATCAAGGCCAGTGAACTGTCACGTCTGGGACAGCTGTTTACAGTAGTCATCTCCGCAGGGGGACCCCATTCAGAAGGTATGAGAATGTTGTTTGCAGAAGCCAGAAATTCTGGTCATGCTGCAGTTTCAAGTAAGACCTGCTGCTTTAATCAGGAACCACAGAGAACTTAATTAACCAGAGAGACCCTTTGATCCACAACAGACAGGAAGATGGGTGGGACTTAGTATTACTGCCATGATGCCTACCCCCGGGCATCCGGATCAAGCCCATCAACCCTGGGAGCAGGCATCTAGATATTTAATAAAACCTCAGCAGCCCCGGCTGGGGGCTGTCTGGGTTCAGTCCTGGCACCTTAGGCGCCAGGCTCATAATAGAAATCAGTCCTGGCGCCATAGGCGCCAGGCTCATAGACTTTACTTACCTCATGCAGACCATGCTGCAAATGAATCCAAGCCAATGTGAGGCCTGGATGGGACTATTTTACTACAGGGACTATTTTTTACTCGGTTGTGGTTCTAGGGACTTCTTACCTGGAACTACTTTGGAGACTATTTAAACCACGCCCGAACAGCAGCACATGCTTCGCATTATTCTGCATCCAGCAGCGTAACGCTCACCGTGCCTGCAGTCAGCATCCAGTCTTCATCCACGCCCGTCTCGAATCCAGAGCTCCTAGCAATAGAAGAAAGAAGAAGGAAAGGTTAGAAAACAGATATTATTTCAATCCTTACCTGAACTCCGGATCCATCACGTCTTCGAACTTGAAAAGTACATTATTCTACACGCGTCGCATCCCCAGCTGCAGCGCCGCGCCATACTCACCAGTCCTCACAGCATTTTTCGATCCAGCGCAGCCTCCATCATTTTCTCCGCCGAATTCCACCATCTAGGGGACAAAAGAAACATAAGGTGAGCCGAGAGAGCCAACAAATACAACCTCTCCGCCATAGACTTACCTGATTAACAACCGGAGGCATTATTCCGTAACAAACCGCAACTTCTTACGCTGCACCTGTAAGGAGAGTGAAACCAGCAATTTAAACACACGCATCTTTTGCCGAACAGTGTTGGGTAACACAGACTCTTACCTGAACATCATCAGCTGCCACAAGACAATCTTCCCTTGGACCCAGCTGCAACTCAAGAAAGGAATGAACAAGAGTGAACATCGGACATATTGAACTCTTTGAACTTTATACTTACGGGTTCTCCCCTGGAACCTCGGAGTCAATATTCATCCGAAACTCTTCCAACGCCTTCAAACCAGTGAAGTAACTGGTATCTACGCGTCCCTGCATTCCACGCAGGATGGAGAGCTCATCATTTACAAACATAAGGTGAGCTTACTGAAAGTGAATATCGGTGGTGATTAGTGGGGAGAACAGTGGGGTGCCATTACAAAAATCCACTAGTGGCTATATCCCTTTCTCCACTTGCAGGAGAATACTTCTATGGGTCAAGCAGACGAGATTAGGTGGTCCAGTCCAGTCTGTCATCTCTGCACTACGCTTCACGTTGGAGGAGGTCGCAGCTGTCCGGGTCCGATCAACGCCCCTGTGGGAGCCAGGTGAGCGTAACAGAACGCAAAGCCTATCTACAAATTCCCACCCGGGCGTTATGGAAACCTCCGAAACAGACCAACTAGCCCAATTATTAGGGGTACTTAGGGCGGAAGTGCACTCTGCGCACCAAGAGACTAATGCCCTCAGGAGAGAACTGATTGAGTCAAAGGAACGCCCAGATGATCTTGCTAGACAACTGTTGCAAAATCAAGCTGGGAAAACACCCCTACCTGGACTCAGGGGAAACCCAGCTCCTGTTTCATCGAGCAATCCTGTGCAAGTAATCCTACCAGGGGCTATTCCTTTAGCTCCACCCGAACGCTTTGCTGTGGACCCAAAAAGGTTTGCAGTGTTTATGAATCAATGCCGCTTGCACTTTTTATGCAGACCTGGAGCTTTTCCAAATGACCAAGCCAAAGTAGCCTTTGTACTATCATATCTTAGTGGCAGCACAACTGACTGGTCAATTCCACTAGTCAACCAGGATGACCCTCTTCTTCAGGATTTTCAGGGTTTTCAAAGAAGCATGGAAAGACTATTCGCCAGACATTCACAGGGACAGGCCCTGGATAACTAACTTTTATCCCTCCGACAGGGTAATCAGGATCTGCTAACCTATATCGCAACCTTCAATAGGTTGGTGGTGGAAACCGGATAGCCTGAGGAGAAAAGAATTACATTATTTCATCGTGGGCTTTGGGGAGAACTCAAAGATGTTTTGGCTCAAGTTGTGAACCCACCTCAGGATTGCGCCGAATATATAGACTTAGTGGTCCAGTTAGACCACTGACTTCAGAATAGAAAGGCTGATCGAGCTAGGTTCGAGAGTCGGGTATGGGTTAAACCCAATGTTACCCCCAAAGGAACAGATGCATCAGAACCTATGCAGATCGGGGGGGCTAAAGGACTCTTAACTCAAAAGGAAAGAGAAAAGAGACGGCAGATGCAATTGTGTCTGTACTGTGGAACCGCAGGACATTTTCTACGGGATTGCCCTATAAAGCCACCCAAGAAAGAAGTAGGAGTTGCTGACAAAAGTCAAATGGAGCCTGATTCAGGGAAACGACTGCGCCCGACAAGCGTAGAGGTCCGCTTGCTGAGCTTAAAGAAGGACACTCAGACCTCCCACCTAATTATACCAATGGTCCTAATTGATCCAAGGCAGCCATCACGTATGTACTCAGTAAGGGCATACATTGATAGCGGGGCCGTAGGAAACTACATGGACCACGAATTGGCCTCAAGGACGAATCTACCCCTTTGCAAAAAGACTGCTTCGGATGTCATCACCACAGTCGATGGAACTGAAATTGCCTCTAGGCCTGTAACTCATTCCACTACTGAGCTGACACTGTTGGGTCAAGATGAGCATCGAGAAACTATTGTGTTTGATTTAATTAAGGCCTTGCCATTCCAAATAATTCTGGGAATGCCATGGTTGGAAACACATAATCCTTGTATTGATTGGCGAGAGAAGAGAGTGACCTTCCCAGATTGTGCACACACCTGTAACCCGGAAAAAACCTTGAATAAAAGCCTGGCCACTGTTACTAATCCAGTTGTGCAGTTACCTCAGGAATATCAAGAATTTCAGGATGTTTTTCAAAAAGAACAGGCAAATACCTTACCACCTCACAGATCATACGATTGTCAAATTGACCTAGTACCCGGTGCACAACCTCCATGCAGTAGAATCTACGCCCTTACGGAACCCGAAAATCTTCACCTACAACAATATCTGGACCAATACCTTGCTAATGGCTTCATTCGTCCATCCAAATCTCCTGCATCCTCAGCTCTATTCTTCATGCCTAAAAAGGAAGGTGACCTTAGAACGTGCATAGACTACCGCGCATTAAATCAGATTACGGTAAAAAACAGATACCCATTACCTCTGATCCCCGAATTACTAGACCAAGTAAATGATGCTTGTATCTACACTAAATTAGACCTCCGAGGGGCATATCATCTGGTACGTGTAAAGAAAGGCGATGAATGGAAGACTGCATTCTCACCAAGTACGGGTTATTCGAATACCAGGTGATGCCCTTCGGGTTGTGCAATGCACCAGCAGCCTTCCAGTATTTTATGAACGATGTCCTTCGTGAACTCATTGACATCTGTGTTGTCGTATACATAGACGATATTCTAGTGTACTGCTCCTCAGAATCAGACCATGTGAAGCACGTTTGTGCAGTCCTAGAGAAACTACGCCAGCACATGTTATACGCAACATTGGAGAAATGTGTTTTTCATTCTACAGAAGTTGAATTCCTGGGATTTATCCTGACTCCAAAAGGAGTTCAAATGGACTCTCGAAAGGTGGACGCAATCCTCAAGTGGCCATCACCCAGTTCTGTTAAAGGGGTACAAAGCATGCTTGGATTTGCTAATTTCTATCGCAGATTTATTCCTGAATTCTCACATATTGTACACCCCATCACAGCACTTTTGCGAAAAAACAAACGTTTTTTGTGGACTGAAGAGGCTAAAAGAGCCTTCCAAGAGCTAAAATCGAAATTCACGTCTGAACCTGTCTTAAAGCATCCACGCCCTGAGCTTCCATACATAGTTGAAACCGATGCATCCAGTTTAGCCATGGGAGCTGTCCTGTCCCAGATGGATCCCGAAACCGGTCAACTTCATCCAGTAGCATTCTGGTCAAGAAAGTTCTCAGCACCCGAATTAAATTATGCGGTTACTGATAAGGAGTTATTAGCCATCATGTCCGCCTTCAAGGCTTGGCAGCATTATCTTCTCGGTGCCAGGCATACCATCACTGTAATCACCGATCACAGGAATCTACAGTATTTGAAAACAGCCAAGGCCCAATCATCGCGTCAACTTCGGTGGGCATTATTCTTTGCCGAATTCGATTTCGTGATCACTTATCGACCAGGTTGTAAAAACGGCAAGGCAGATGCCCTATCCCGAATAGGGATGGGAGAAGTATATTCGAACCCGGAACAGGTGCCTATAATTTCAGAACAAAGAATTCTTGGCATAACTACTCTACAGACTCTAGAAGACATTCATTTAAAAATCCAACAACTTTTCGATCCAGCAGCCCTGCAGGACTGGGTAAAGAAAGGCCAAGATTATTCAGTCATCAATGACCTGCCTTACTATCAAGGACGTCTTTTTCTACCACACAAGGAACTACAATAGCTAGTCATCTCCAATTATCATGACGCCCTTATGGAAGGACACCCAGGTACCACAAAAACTGAAGCTAAAATTAAAAGACAATTCTGATGGCCCACCTGGCAAAAGGACGTAAAGTCATTTGTGATGTCTTGTGGTATCTGTGCCCAAAACAAAAGTCAGAAGAAAAAACCAGCTGGCCTTTTACAACCTTTGGATATTCCACCTACACCATTGCACACCTTGTCTTTAGACTTCATTACAGATCTACCTCTGTGTAATGGATTTAACACCATTCTAGTTATTGTGGGTCTTTTTTCCAAAATGGCCCACTTTATTCCTTTAAAAGGATTACCTTCCGCTTCGATTTTGGCCAAGGAATTTGTCGAAAACATTGTTCGAATCCATGGATTTCCTTCCGTATTGGTCTCTGACCGGGGTAGTCAATTCATTTAGCAATTTTGGAAGAAATGCTGTCAATTGGCGCAAATCGACATAAGGCTATCAACCAGTCACCACCCCCAAATGGATGGTCAGACGGAGAAGACCAACCAGACTCTTGAACAATACCTACGTTGTATGCTACACCAAACCGAATGCAATTGGAAAGATATTTTATTGATTTCCGAATCCGCATACAATAACTCTGTACATTCAGGAACCGGACAAAACCCCTTTTATACCATATATGGACATCATCCTCGAACCTCAGAACTCGATTTGCCTCAACACTTAGAAATGCCTGCAGTGACTCATCTGCACTCTACTATTACACAAGCCTTTAAGGAAGCAATAGAACACCTGAAACAAGCAAAGGAGAAATACTAGAAAAATGCTGATCGACATAGAAGTGAAACTCCACAATACCAGATTGGAGATCAAGTTTGGCTGGCTACAAAACACATACCTCTAAACGGAACTCAAAATTTCAATTCTAGATATTTGGGACCTTACACCATTAAGGCCATTATCAACCCGGTGGCCGTCAAATTGGAATTACCCTCTAATATGCGGATTCATCCTGTCTTTCATGTTTCATTTCTAAAACCAGTTCAACCTGGGACAAGATTAACCAAACCACCTGACCCCATCCTAATAGATGGAGAACCTGAATTCGAGGTAAAGAATATCCTGGACTCTAAGATGGTTAAATCAAGACTTTTTTATTTGATCGACTGGAAGGGTTACAGACCACAAGAAAGGTCATGGGAACCTAGTGACCACGTTCATGCACCTCGGTTGGTGAAGAAATTCCTTCGGAACTTCCCAGACAAACCAGGACCAAGGGGAAGAGCAACTTTAGGAGGGGCCTTGGGGGGGAGTGCTGTCATGATGCCCACCCCCGAGCATCCGGATCAAGCCCATCAGCACCGGGAGCAGGTATCCAGATATTTAATAAAACCTCAGCAGCCCCGGCTGGGGCCCGTCTGGGGTCAGTCCTGGCGCCCTAGGTGCCAGGCTCATAATAGAAATCAGTCCTGGCGCCATAGGCGCCAGGCTCATAGACTTTACTTACCTCATGCAGACCATGCTGCAAATTAATCCAAGCCAATGTGAGGCCTGGATGGGACTATTTTACTACAGGGATTTTTTTTTACTCGGGTGTGGTTCTAGGGACTTCTCACCTGGAACTACTTTGGAGGCTATTCAAACCACGCCCGAACAGCAGCACATGCTTCGCGTTGCTCTGCATCCAGCAGCGTAACGCTCACCGTGCCTGCAGTCAGCATCCAGTCTTCAGCCATGCCCGTCTCGAATCCAGAGCTCTTAGCAATAGAAGAAAGAAGAAGAAAAGGTTAGAAAACAGATATTTCAATCCTTACCTGAATTCTGGATCCATCACGTCTTCGAACTTGAAAAGGACATTATTCTTCACGCGTCACATCGCCAGCTGCAGCGAATTCCACCATCTAGGGGACAAAAGAAACATAAGGTGAGCCGAGAGAGCCAACAAATACAACCTCTCCACCATAGACTTACCTGATTAACAACCGGGGGCATTATTCCGTAACAAACCGCAACTTCTTACACCTTATCTGTAAGGAGAGTGAAACCAGCAATTTAAACACACGCATCTTTTGCCGGACAGTGTTGGGTAACACAGACTCTTACCTGAACATCATCAGCTGCCACAAGACAATCTTCCCATGGACCCAGCTGCAACACAAGAAAGGAATGAACAAGAGTGAACATCGGACATATTGAACTCTTTGAACTTTATACTTACAGGTTTTCGCCTGGAACCTCGGAGTCAATAATCATCCGGAAATCTTCCAACGCCTTCAAACCAGTGAAGTAACTGGTATCTACGCGCCCCTGCATTCCACGCAGGATGGAGAGCTCATCATTTACAAACATAAGGTGAGCTTACTGAAAGTGAATATCGGTGGTGATTAGTGGGGAGAACAGTGGGGTTCCATTACACAAATCCACGGGTGGCTAAATCCCTTTCTCCACTTGCAGGAGAATACTTCTAGGGGTCAAGCAGACGAGATTAGGCGGTCCAGTCTGTCATCTCTGCACTACGCTTCACGTTGGAGGAGGTCGCAGCTGTCCGGGTCCGATCGACGCCCCTGTGGGAGCCAGGTGAGCATAACAATTACATGTTTTCACCCCATTACCTTTTCTACTTCAAAGGACTCTGTTTATGATCTCATTCATACAGGAGATTGTTTATGGGGACCCAGGATTGGTCCATTAAGTTAGGCCTAGCTTACACCAATCACTGTGGCCCATTTGGCTTCAAAAGAGGGCTGAGCCCCTCTTTTGGGCAGATCATCTGAAGACTTTGCAGGGAGTAGCAAGAAGACCTCATTGGGACCCTGGGTGAAGGTACAGTTTGCCTTACATCTTCCGCTAGTGAAGGAAGGCCTGAAACTCCAAGAGGGAAGCAAGATTCCTCCCTTAAACAGCTCCCCGGGAATAGAGGGTGATACTGAATCCAGCAGACCCTCCAGCAGCTCCAGAACCGGTACCCAGCCAGCACAGAGCATGCCCTGCTAGGCTTTGCAGCAAGCTTCTTAAGTGGGAAGTGCCAGAGAGACTCTGAACCAAACCAAGGACATGGCAGCTGCCTGCAACACTCTCTTCAGCTTTGGGCTGTCCACCTTAAAGGACGACACAAGCCCAGTGAAGAAGCTAGGAGAAGTGCATCGAAAAGCATCTACCGACATCTGCCGTAAAGGACATTTTCGAGCCAGTGGAGCCCCTCAAGCTGTAACCGACTGCACTGTTGACTGTTGTTACACCACAGTCGGCTAAAGCTGCCTGGGATGCCTCGACCAGTGCTTCAGAACCGCCCACCAGCACTGAGACAGTGATTCCTGACCCCAAGCTGCTGTTTAGGGCAGCCTGCAGCCGTCTCTCCAGCCCTGCTCACCGAACTGCCTGCCGCCTGATAACCGCAGCTGTCTCTCCTCTTGAACTGTGTTGCAGAAGCTGCAAAGTGCCCTGAAACCGACTCTTTACTGTTGAGCACCAAGAACTTCTACAAGTACAAGGCACATTGTGGTTCTGTCACGCTGGTCCTTCTCCAAAGGCCGCTAGTGAAATGTTACGACGCATTACTCCCTTTGTTTTGAAATCAAGTATCCTTGAACCATTGAGATTAATTACTTTACTGACTACCTTCCTGTTAGTATCCAGAGTGCATCCCTTTTCCTTCTTTGAAACTGTCTGTCTCTGCTTTCTTTTACATGGTGGGATGTATTTTGTAGTGTGCAAGAACGGTCTGTTGTGATAATAATAAAGTAGATATGTTTTTACAGCCTTGATTTGACATTTGATTATTTATCATTGGGTAATAATTGTACTTTTGCTGTGTTGCAACTAACCAACGATCCACAACCTTTTGGAGATAAGCCTGCCGTTCCATCCACATTGCCAAAAATGGACAAGGAGGTATATAATGGACTTGTGTTTCCAATCTGTTCGGATCCCTTCTGGTGCATTAGAGGTGTGGGGCTGATTGATGGTTTAGACACTGATATTCATCTCCGGACCACTGGTGCCCTGGAGGTTGATTCGTTACAAGGGACAAGCTTTGCTATTTCCCAACATCCTATATGGCTTAGATATAATAGGTAATATAAACACACACAGATTCTACTCTATCTCTCCCTCCCTTCTCTTGTGAGGGGAATCCAGATGCTCTTTATCTGCATGGGCTCCAGGAGTACCTTTTGGGCCTTCAAATCAGAGGACTTGACATCCTCCACACACGATGGCAGATTTATCGAAAGCTGCCTATGGTATTCCGTCTTTCAGACATTCATCCATTAACTTGTATCACTAGGTCCAGCAATCTACAAACACAGTAGACCCCTTCAGATATAATTAAAATAAATGTTGTTATCGCCTGGATCATTATCAAATGCATTTGAATGTAGATGGCATTTTTAGCTTACTTCTGTAAAATTCTGTTCCAAAAATGTGCTTACTAACCCGTGCAATAGACCTTTTTTACTTTTTATGAACTAATGATCCAGGTATAAATTGGATTTCAATATGGCGCTCACTTACAAAGGAGCGCCATATAAAGCGCTGTGTACAGGTGCGATAACATGCTACATAGTGCTTGTTCACCATTTGAGGTGATTCGAAAGATTAGGATTATTTACTAGTAATATCTTTCGTTGTACTGAGATTTGTATGGGACATAACATTTGTTTTTCTTTAGACAACAACAACTAACATAATGGTCTTAATAAGACCATCAAGGTGTGGATTCTGTTTGGTATAATATGTTGATCCTAGCCTACCAATTTAAATGATGTTAATAAGTAAGTGACTTCTTACATTTATCATTGGTGCTTGATACAAGGTGATATATGTTGGGAAAATCATCAATATTTGTGTAAGTTATTCTTTTTGTATGGCACTGTAGACCCTGGTCCAATTTGGGCCCATCTAGGGTGGACTACATATTTTGTTTAATGTTGTGTGTGTGTATGTTACATGAATTTACCTGGACTATTTTATGTTAAGTTGATTTACACAGGTCACTGATGCTATTTTCATGGGCCCTCATTACGACCCTGGCGGAAAGTGACTGACCGGAGCGCCACAGCGTAAATAGCGTTTCCGCCATTGCACGAAGGAGCAAAGTGCGGCCCATTCCGACCCATCGGGCACGAGCACCACGCCACGGCGGAAGTGCAAAGTCCGCGATGGCGGAAATGACCCCAAAACGGCCCACACCGCCGCCGTACGGCGCCCTAGATGCAATACCGCCACCCCTCTTAGCGGTCACCGCAGTGTGCGCCTACCGGAAAGTACGGTGACCGGAAATATACGGAAACGGAAGTTAAAACATGGGCCCGGAACGGGAAACATCCCGCCGTACACCTATAAAAACACTAAAACCACACAACCACTAAAATCACTACCCTGAAACACACCCCAACCCGTCACCCACCCTAGCGAAACCAAGAAAAATGGGAAAAGTAGCGAAGAAAGCGTGCGACCGCAAGCGGCAGGTCCACTTCTCCCGTGAGGAACTCACCGTGCTAACAGAGACCCTCCAGGAGAATGCTGCCGTCGTCTTCTCCACGCAAATGACCAGAACGGCACTTGCAAACAAGAAGACCATATGGGCTCTTGTGGCACAGCGGGTAAGTGCGGTGGGGACCGCACCCCGCACCCCACAGCAATGCCGCAAGCGATGGGACGACCTGCGGATACGCGTCCGCAGCATACTGTCTGCCAACTGCAACATTGCCACAGCCACCGGGGGAGGTCCTGAATCACCCATCAAGTTGACCCCCTGGGAAGAAATCTGTGCCTCCACCATCGGAATGGAGAGCATAGAGGGAGTCGGAGGGATGGAGAAAGGAGTGCAGACATCCGAAGATTCAGGTAGGTGGCCCAGATAAAACAATGCCAAATCCACACAGTCCATCCATGTGAAGTACCATGCGTCCACATAGTGCAACAGAAACACATGTCCAGGAGAACGTCCACACACATCGGCCTGATAGCGCACGTTAAAACCCACAATAAATACATAAATAATTAAAAACCCCTAATACACGCACTACACGTGCAGCAGGCACACCCAAACTGCAGGCTGCCAAACAACTGCACCCTCACTCCACACACAAATGAAAGCACCTCCAAGGCCCCGACCCAAATCACCCTCAGGTACCACCCCAAAGCATGTGATACAATGCCATTCCAATTCCCACAGACCCATCAATAACCCTCGCCCTCCTTTACTCCACCACAGGGTCCGATCCAAACGACGAGCTACAGGACACCCCTACCAGCACACCTGCAAAGAGGGCCAAGACCAACGGCCAGAGACCCTCCACCTCAGCTGCACGCATCAAGACACGGCAGCAGCACAAATCAGGTGGCAGCACAGAGGAGGGAACATCAACAGGCACCCCAGCAGCCAGCATGGCCACAACACCACCACCACAGGTCCCCCCAATGGATGCCACAGAAGGCACTGCCTCTGGTGGCAGCAGCACCATAGGTGACACCCCATTGATGGCAGCATGCTCGGACACAGAAAACGGGGATGTCGAGGTCAGATCCATCCATGACCTGTCCCAATCCCCCTGTCTGTCCCATCCCGTACAACATGAGGATACCACGCAGGTGCAGCCACAAGTCGACGACTGGCCATCCCCCACAAGCCCTGTGGCAAGGCAACATGAGGACAACAGCCCCTCTGTGACACCCCCGCAAATGGCCATGGCCCAGCAGAGGCAACAGTCCCTCGACAAGTTAATCGTCCAACAGCAGCAAATGGCCACACTCCTCAAGGACCATGCCGATGAATGTGGGGGCACTAAGGCAGACATAGAAACATCAACTGAGACACTTAGGGCAGAAATGGAGAGAGGTACAGAGACGCTAAGGGCACAAATGGAGAGTAGCACCGAGAGCCTGAGAGTCCAAATGGAGAGTAGCACCGAGAGCCTGAGAGTCCAAATGGAGAGTAGCACCGAGAGCCTGAGAGTCCAAATGGAGAGAAGCACCGAGAGCCTGAGGGGGGAACTGCATGCGACGTCCAAAGACGTATGTGCCGAACTTGCCGCAGTGCGCCGTGTGCTCACTGAGCTCTCGCAAACCCTTAGGGACATGCATGGACGTGAGCAGGCAGACACATCATCCGTTGCAAGTTCCGTCCAGGGCAGCCCCCAACGTAGATCTGGAAGGAACCTGCGCTCCACAGGCAGGGGTGCCCCTGATACCCGCAGAGGGGGCTTGCAATAGCGACAGCCCACTGACAATGAGCATCTTTGGACACTGGTGTTCGGGGGGGGAGGTAGGAGGGTGGAGGGGGTGTGTTGGGCTCACTTGGGTGGCGGGTCGATAGGGTGTTCAACATGATATCACATATGCCATAAAAAGTGCACGATCAACCAATGAGATGTGTGGACATTGATCTTTGTGTACTAGGCCATCATAGGCGTACAGTCCATATTGTGCATGTCCCAGACACACGCAGTGCCACGAGTCCCGTGTCCATGTATCAGCCACCAGGCGTGAGTGCTAGAAGCATACATCAATGAGATGCTGACGAATGTCACGGGCCTCCGGTGCCTCGCAGACTCCATGAGGTGCTGCCACATCCCCACCCTCATCATGACCATCATCAGGTGCTTGCAGTTCTGCGTCAGGGGGCATGGGCACATTTCTACGTACGCACATGTTGTGGAGCATGACACATGCCATCACCATCTTTGCAACCTTCTCATGGCGGTACAGGAGTGCCCCGCCAGACCTGCTGAGGCAGCGGAAACGAGTCTTCAGTAGGCCGAATGCCTGTTCTATGACTACACGGGTACGTGAGTGGGCATGGTTGTAGTCCTCCTCATGCTGGTCCCGTGGGTTCCGGACTGGTGTGAGGAGCCATCTCTTCAGGGGATATCCAGCATCACCTGTATGTGGACGAGAAACGTATGATGTGGAATGCCATTGATACGTACGCACACCCCCCCCCCTTCCTGCCAGGTCATTGCCAATTCACATACCCCACATCATCATGCATGTAATGAGACTCACCGAGTAGCCATGATCTGTTCCCTGCGTGTCGCTCCATGTAGCGTGGTATTGTAGAGTTCCTCAAGACCATAGAATCATGGGTTGATCCAGGGAATCGGGCACAACAATGTGTAATGATCCTGTTGGAGTCACACACCATTTGTACATTCAGGGAATGAAATTGTTTCCGGTTGCGGTACTGGGCCTCCATGGTATGTGGGACGACCAATTCAACATGGGTGCAGTCGATGGCACCAATGCAACCCGGTATGCCGGCTAGTGCATGGAATCCCACTTTTGTGTTGGTAATTTCCTGCTCCGAGCGTGGTAGAGAGATGTAGTCGTCTGCGTGCTGCAGGAGGGCATCGAGCACTTGCAATAGTGTCCGTGAGAACAGTGGCTGAGAAATGCCGTGCAACTGTCCGACTGTGTGCTGGTAGGTGCCTGTGGCCAGGAAGTGGAGTACAGACACCACCTTCAGTAGGGGTGGGATGGCGGTTGGGCTATCAATCATGCTGACAAGGTCAGCCTGTGTCATGTCCACAATGGCGGCTATGGTGTCCCGGTCCAAACGGTAGAGGGTGTGGATCTGCTCATCAGTGAGGTTGAATGGATGTGCTCGGAGGCGTGGGATTGCGGGCTGCCTGCGTGGTGGTAGTGGCTGTGCTGGCGGCCCTTGCTGGCCCTGCCTTGGCCTCCTCCTCCTCCTGCGTCTCCTCCGTGCGGCTGGTTGTAGATGGTGTTCGTCTTCTTCTTGGAGTCGGAGCACTTGCAGTGCTATCAGGTCCCCCAGGGCCAACATCGCGAGTCCTGCCGGTAGCATTTCGGTGTGGTTGTGGGAGGAGGCTGGCTGTGCAATTTATGTGTATTCAGGCTGTATGGCCTCCACCTGTGGTGATTAATTCCACCTGTGCAAACTGCTCTCCCCTTTGGCCGAGCACGTCCCACGCACAACGCTGCAATTCGGGGAATGGTATCTTGCTATTGCAATCATGTATTTGTACCCGATGGCCGTGTAAGATTGGTTGATATGTTCATTCTGCTGTGGTCCCATTGTTTCCCATACTATCTGTGCAGTCGCGAACAGACTTGTGAAGGGTCAGTGGAACGTAGTACTCGAGTAACGGTGGGCCCTCATGCATCACTGTACCGAGTTGCAACGACGGGCGGGGCGTCCCATTTGTGGGTGAAGGCAGTTGCCATTTTCACACACAGCCGCACTCGATTGAATAATTAGTGATTTCAAACGGCCACAGATGCCTTTTCGACGTGATGTTGCAAATGAGGAATTCGAAGGGCGGCGCTTTCGGTTTCCAGCTAGCGGCGAGGAGATGCCCACAGGTCTGACTGCAAATATAACGTTCTATTGTTCAGTGTCCTTGAGACAGGGCCCATGGCGAGGGAGCAATGATTGATATGAATAGTTTGGGATGCGCAATAGCTACGTGGGCGATGAGGCCGGCCGTTCCCAGATACATGTTACTTCACAACACTGGAATTACGGCCTGGGGCACTGTGGATTTAGCAGGCTGCATAACGCACAGACTCAATGGATGTTTCTAATGTCATGTGAGTAAATAATCAGGCGTTTTGGTCCCGGGATGGGGGAATGATGAATGGATGCATGGGCAGGTGATTTGATACAGAGTTTGCCATGTACAGGGCTTCTTGGGATCTTTCCGCCTCCCCTACGCTATGTGATGCAGGGCTGCCTTAGTGGGACCATCGTCTATCTGGCCTTGTTGAGCCCTCCCTGTCTCGAGGCGCACTCAGACACTTGTGTCCATGCACGTTGACATTCCCATCTGATGGAATCTGTTTTGACAGACGCATGCACAGGTACACTCGTTTGTGATGGTGTTTGCACCTCGATATAGATGGTTATGAGTCGCAAGTGGTTTTGGGGTGGTGATGATCCTTTTGAGTGGGCTAGCATGCATATGGCTGTGGATTTCGTGTGATCATTGAAGTGAGTTGTTTGAATGTAGTTCTGATGGCCATTCTGTTCTTTTTCTGTTCTTTTGGTTGACAGGTATCTCCTCCCCTTTTGCCACTGCCATCTGTATGCCACTCCTGCAGATGGGGTTTACTCCCGACACCTGCTGCTTCGTGTTAATCAGTGGAGCAGCATTACGATCTTATGGGACGATCGCCAATGGCCCACATGCCCTTACGCAGTACTGGTGGCTCGGAGCAACATTTCGGCCTTTCAGCTGGACTAGTGCCTCCCCATTGGGACGGCCCTGCGGTTCTGTGCGCTTCCATGTTGCCTTTTCGTACGTGAATGTGGCTCTGTGTACCATGGGGGAACAGGGCGACACACAGGTAGTGGCTGGTCATTTCTTGCGGATGCAGCCCACGATGGTGATTAGTGTTTTGGAGTTCATGGCCTGATGGCTGTATGGGCTTGGTGACTTTGATGTGCATTAAATTTCTATTCTGATTTGGCCCGTGTAGCGTTTTTCTTTGCAAGTGATGTGGCATATGCCGATTTGGGGGGCGATGTGTTGTGAGGAGATCTGCATTGGGTTCCAACTTCGGGGTTTAGTTGCGTGGTACTGTGCTGGGCGCGTTTGCCTACGAAGCCCAGTGAGGTCAGGGATGGGGGCTGCCAATATGACTGTTTGAATGTTGTCATGCTCAGGGGCGGGGGATTGGGTTTTGTGTAACAGATGCCGGTCAGCCAGGTGGACTGGTGGAATGATGTGATTTTCGGGATATTGCTGGTCTCAGGTGCCTGTGTTAGCATGCGTTTCTTGGTGGGGGACTGTGGTCATGTCCATTGGGATGGCTTCTGTATTCGTGCCATCTGTGCCCTGCAGCTCCCATTGGCCCCTCTTGTGTTTCTTTTGTTCGTTGCCATGCATGGGTGACTTGTACATTTCAATGGTTGCATTGTGACTTCATTGCACCTACGGGGAGTTGTACTTTGTGGGCAGGGAGCGGTGTACAGGCACTCAGTGGGGCCGTTTACGGTTGATTCGCGATGCCGTACTTCTCGCCATGGCGGAATGGTACATTACGCCATGCCTGATGGCGTTAGGTACATGTCCGCTAGGGTCGGAATTGGCGTACCCTTGCGCCATGGCGGTGTTTGCGGTTTGGCATGGCGCGCGCGCGCGTGCTTGGTGCAGTTAGCGTTGGCGTTCACTACGGTGTCGCTTATGGCTTCGTACTTTGCGGTGACGGGTCATAGTCGCACCGAGCGCTATTCGATGGCGGTATTGCATTTCCGCCATCGTTTTTCGATTTCCGCAAGGGTCGTAATGAGGGCCATGGTCTCCAGGCAGTCAAGTGGCTCTGCAAGGAAAAGTGGGTGTGGCTGGTTAGTGAGGAGGAGAGAGGGATAGGATAGATGTCGTGCTCATCCATTTATGCATGCAGAACTAGAAACAACTGGCGTCTGTGCGTGTGCGCTTTCTTGGTGTGCTTTGTTTTGTACACTTGGCTTGGTCCGGAAGGGTGGCATCCAGTGTTTGACTTGTTTGTTGTCTGAGGTCGTTGGGTTTTGGTTAGAGCTAGGTGTGGTTTGTATGCTTTGGTGGCTTCATTCACCAGCCCTCTGGGTGTGTGTTGTAAGTGTGGAGCGTGGGTTGTGAAGGAGAGAAGAAGTGGTAAGTGGGGTTTGGGTGATATCTGGTTATTTGTAGTTATGTTACTGTTTTCCTTTCAAATGTACACCTTGTTTTCCTTGTTTCTGGTTTGTAGAAGCAGAGATTTTATGGGTTGGCCGGTCCATTCATGGGGTGGCTGTTAAATGGTTGATCAGAGTTTATCTCAGTGAGTTGAAAAAAAGTTTTTACACTTTTTCTAAAAGTGAGGTGGTCTTCTGCCGTTCTCATTTCCTTAGGGATCGAGTTACATAGTTCGGCTATTAGGAAGGAAAAGTCAGTTCCTCCGAATTTTCTTTTCTCGTAGTGTCTTGTTGCTATTTGGAGGTTGGTGCTGGATGTTAAGTCTCTTCTCGGCTGGTATTGGGTGATTTTTGTTTGGATGATTTTGGCTCCTTGACCGTGCAGTGACTTGTGGGCAATGCAGAGAGCTTTGAAATTGATGTGTTTCTTTACTGATAGCCGATTCGAGACTTCTTAGGCCCGGTGTGATATGGTCTCTTCTATTTACTCTCAAGCATAGTCTTGCTGCAGTGTATTAGATGTGTTGTCGTTTTTTGTGAGGTGTTTGGCCATTCCCGGATGTAGACTATTTTTGTAGTCTTTCCTTGATAATACCCAGGAAATTATTGTAAGGGTTCTGTGTGCGAAGGTGAGATAAGGGAGAATCCCTCTTATTAATCAAATGAAGTAGAAGCATTTTTTAGCGTGCACATGTGGTTCCAAGGTGAGGCAATTGTCCATGAGGATTCACAGATTTCTTGTATCACTGTTGACTTCTCTGGTTGGGTTCTCATGGTCAGGGGCCATGTGAGAGATGTCTGTGTTGGATTGTTTTCTCGTGCAGTGCTTAATATTTCAGTTTTGGTTGTGTTTAATTTGAGGTAGTTGTTTGCCATTGAGGTGTTTATGTCAGTAAAGCATTTATTGAGGGTATTGTCCAGTTATTGTCGTTAGTTTGTTGAAGATTTCCTTGCTTATAGAATCAAATCGATTGAGTGTTGTGTTGGCTGTTGTGGTGCCGGGTTCTGGGCAGGGTGTTTGTGTTCCTGTAGGATGTATCGATGGCCTTTTGTATTGCTTCTAGTTTTGCTCTTAGGTGGGCCGTGATGCTGTCGCAAAGGGTTTGTAAGAGTACGATGTGGTTGTTGCATGAAGTTAGGTTTATTATTTCCTTAATGATTTTAACATTTCTTTTTGTTGGTTTCTTGCCAATTGGATTCTCGAGATATAGGGCCTCATTATTACAGGCACGGCTACCGCCTGGATTTTATTTTTTCTGGCGCCCAGGAATGGGCAACTGGGTCATTACGGCATTGCCGGACCCAGTATTTGCCCATTCCTAGGCGCCGGAAAATATTCTTCCCCATTCCCATTTGAGCCCCATAAGGCTCATTGGGAATGGGGAAGCCAGATGCACCGGCACCATTATAAACGGTGCCGGTGCCTCCGACATGCTGTGCTCGCGGGTGCCGTTCTGCCTGCCAGGTCAGACCTGGCGGGCAGAAAGGCACCCGCGAACACAACTCGTAGTTTGCTGGTCTGGGAACTACGGTACCGGTATGCTTACCGGTACCATAGTTCCCGGAATGGTAACCTTATAATGAGGCCCATAGTATGCTTTCTTGGCTTTCAAAACTGTAAATTTGAATAGCTGGATTTGGTACTGGTAGTTAATTCTGTCTATTTGGTTGCAGTGTTTCCTCCATCGCTTTTCTAGTTTCCGGTCGTTTTTTTTCAGTTCCTTTAGTTCCTCTGTGAACCATTGTGCTGTTATTTTTTTCGGTGTGGTTATGAAGAGTTTTAACAGTGTTAGTTGGTCTAAGGCATCTGTGATCCAGGTGTGAACGTTCTTTTCAACTGTATCTGGTGTCATTTAGTTTAAGTGGGAGATGTTTGGTTTGGTAGTTTCTAATATTTGTGTTAAAGTATCAAGGCCAAGTCTTTTCCAGTTTCTTTTGTTTGTCACTGACAGTTGTGTATTTGTGGACTTTATCTGGCTCGGGATTTTGATGTTGAAAAGGATCATATGATGGTTGCTCCATACGTTTGGCACTGTAGGGGCAGCAGTCGAAAGTCTATTCTGCAGAAAATTGCATCCAGTGTGTGTCCAGCTCTGTGAGTGGGTCCGTTCACTATTTATTTGAGATGAACAGTTTCCAGTAGGACGCTGAGGGAGTTTGTTGTGGTTTTACTTTCTCTGTCGAACTAGATGTTGAAATCTCTCAGAATATTATGTTATTGTGATTTTTAGAAAGGTTAGCAATGGCGTTGGGGACTTTTGTGGCAACATTTGGATTATAGGTGGGTGGTCTGCAGATCAGAAGGAAGAGTACGTTGAATTGGTTGTTGTGCTTGAGATTGACTAGGAGTGATTCCCAGTCGTGTATATCTGCTGATGGTTGTGGTGAGAAGCTGATGTGATTATTGTGTGCTAGAGGGATTTCTCCTCCTGTTCCGGTCTCTCTGTGAGATTGTTACACTTTGTAGTTGTCAGGTATGGCTTCATAGGCGATGACTTTGTAGGTGTCTGAGGGCCATGTTTCTGTGAAGAATAGAGCGTCCATACGTCATTCGCTTAGGATGTCCTACATTTCTGTTACCTGCTTTGCCATCGATTGCACATTGAGTAGGCTGTTGTGTCGTCGGTGCGGTTTGGCTTGTTCTGTGTTAGGAGTTATTTCAGGTGTTTCTGTGGAAACAGCGTTTGTTGGTGCTTCGGCTCTGTTAGGCTGGCCTGTTTATTGTGGATTGTGCAGTTGGTTCATCTGTCCCTTCGTTGAGGAGTTCCATTCAGTTGCGCAATGGGTTTTTCTGTTCAAGGTCTTTGTGATTAGATGTTTGGTTCTCTTGGTGGTCTTTTTTCAAATCTCTGGTTATGTAAGGAGTGTGCGTGGTGAGGGATTCCAGTCTAGCTCTCGCTCTTCTAGATGTCTTTCCATTACTGTTTTCGCTGTTGTTGGGTTCTGTGTATTGTGATCTGTGGTTTGATAGAATAGTGGGATCTCCTCCATTGTTCCCTGTGCCCTTGGTTGTGGGCTGCTGGTTTCTGGTGGGGCTGGCTTGTAGGTGGAGAGGAAGTACAAGATGTATGATGTCTTTGTTCTAGTCTTAGTCCAGATCTTTAATTCATTCAGTGGGTGCTTTGGTGGCAATTTAGAGATGTTGTAAGTTCCGGTAGGCTGTTCTTGTTGTTTGGTGGGAGTATGGTTTCCTTCAGCTTCTTTGTTCTGTTTTCCATCCTCGTTCATTTGTCCTTCTTGTATCGGGCACTCTGTAGTTTTGGCTGTTTCGTGATGGTTGTGGATCAGTGGTTTATTGATGTTCTAGATGTGCGCCAGCTGTTCCGGTGGTAGGCTTCCTGGTTGGGGGTTTGCTGATGTTGATAGGTCTTTTTGATTCTAATTACACTAGTTATGGCATGGTGTTGTACAAAAAGTAACCTACCGTGTTTGTTGGCCAATGCCTCGCTGTGCTAATAGGGAGGGGAAGACCTGCATTTGTGAAGGGCTTGTATGCTTTTTTGGTTAGAGGGGTGAAAGCCCTTCTGTGGTGAGTCGTTTCTTGGTCTCTGGAGTATTCTGAGGTTCATAGTGCTATGCTTCAGAAGTGGTTGGAGCTGCAGTGGGAAAGGTTGGTTTTCCAGGGGCAGAGGGGCAAGGGACACAGTTCAAGGTATTCATGTTCAAAATGTCTAGTGGTCGTGAAGATTTAGAAGGTGGCTATAGAGGTAAGCTTGGCTGAAGTAGAGCAGGTATGATTCAGGGTGTCTAGGTTCAGAGGTGGAAGGGTTCAAAGTGACACAACTCAGTGGTGGCATTGTTGGGATTGGTAAGGTTTGTGGGAATGGATGTAGTAGGGGTTGGAAGAAGTAGGTTTCTGATGGGTGAAGCACAGTGGTTTGTGGTAAGCTGGAACATTCAGAGAGGTAAATATTCAGAGTCTCAAAGTTCATAAATGCTAGGTGCAAAAGGTAGTGAGATCAAGTGACAGGATTTGGGTTGGCAAAGTTCAGATTGTCAGGGTTGAGGATGGCTTAATACGAAAGTGGCAGAAGTCAACTATGTCAAGGTTCAGAGGGGCAGAGTTCTAGACAGTGAGGTTTTTGGCCGGAAAGTTCAAGGAGTCAAAATGAGAGAGTGTTGAAGTTCAAAGCAGCAAAGAGCCAGAAGTTAGGGTTCTGGTTCAGCAAAATTCGTAAGCAGCAGGGCATAAGCCAGTGGGTTTAAATTGGTTGGGTTCAGAAGGCGGCAGAGTTCCTGGTACCAGTAATCGGAGCGGCAGAAATTCAAACTGGTACAATTCCATGTTGATTAAGTTAAAATACAATACAGTTTTAAAGTGGATGAGTTAAAGACAGCAGCAAGCAAGTTAGTGCTGTTTTGGAGTGGCTAAATCCAGGGCAGCAGTGGCCAAATCAATAAAGCCCTAAAGGGGCTATGTTCAAAAAGAGCAGAAACCAAATCAGCATAGAAATAATATGGCCAAAATTCAAAAACAGCATGGATGCTCCAGCAGAGCTCTAGTGTGGCTAAATTCAAAAGCGGCGGGGTTTAAACCAGTACCAATTTGGTGTGGCCAAAGCAGCAGAGATTGAACCATTGCAGTCCATTGGTATGGCTGAACTCGAAGGCAGCGAGAACAAAATCAGTACAGTTTCAGTGTAGCCAAACTCAAGGCAGCATGGAACAAATTGGCACAGTGTGGCTATATTCAAAAGCAGTGGATGCCAAATCAGTATAGGTCTAGTGTGGCTAAAATTCAAAAGCAGTGGGAACAAGTCAGTACAGTTCTAGTGTATCTAAATTCCAAAGCAGCGGTAACTAAATCAGTACAGTTCTAATGTGGCTAAATTCAAAAGCAGCAGATGCCAAATCAGTGCAATTCTTGTATGGCAAAATCACAAAACAGCATGAAGCAAATCAGTACAGTTTTAGTGTGGCTAAATTCAAAAGCAGCGGGGGAACCAGGTTAGTACAGTTCTAGTGTGGCTTAATTCAAAAGCAGTGAGAACCAAGTTAGTACAGTTCTAGTGTGGGTACATTTCAAAACAGTGTGAAGCAAATCAGTACAGTTCTAGTGTGGCTAAATTCAAAAGCAATGGGAACCAAGTTAGTACAGTTCTAGTGTGGGAAAATTCCAAAACAGTGTGAAGCAAATCAGTACAGTTTTAGTGTGGCTAAATTCAAAAGCAGCGGGAACCAAGTTTCTGCAGTTGTAGTGTGGGTAAGTTCCAAAACAGCATGAAGCAAATCAGTACAGTTTTAGTGTGGCTCAATACAAAAGCAGCTGGAACCAACTTACTACAGTTCTAGTGTGGTTAATTTGAAAACAGCATGAAGCAAATCAGTGCAGTTGTAGTGTGGGTAAATTCAAAAGCAGCGTGGACTTAATCAGTATAATTCTACTGTGGCTAAATTCAAGAACAGCGACAACCAAGTTAGTACAGTTCTAGTGTGGGTAAATTCCAAAGCTGCGTGGAGCAAATCAGTACAGTTCTAGTGTGGCTAAATTCAAAAGCAGCGGTAATGAAATCAGTACAATTCCAGTGTGGCTTTATTCAAAAGCAGCAGATGCCAAATTAGTACAGTTCTATTATGGCTAAATCCCAAAACAGCATAAAGTAAATCAGTACAGTTCTAGTGTCACTAAATTCAAAAGTAGCAGAAACCAAATCAGTATAGTTGTAATGTGGCTAAAATCAAAAGCAGTGTTAACTAAATCAGCGCAGTTATAGTGTGGCTAAATTCAAACTCAGTGGACACCAACTCAGTACAGTTTTAGTATGGCTAAATCCCAAATCAGCACGAAGCATAACAGTACAGTTCTCATGTGGCTAAACTCAAAAATAGCAGCAAACAAGTTTGTACAGTTCTAGTGTGGGTAAACTATTCTATCCAGCCCACTGTGGGGCTGTATGGAATGTAGACTGGAGAGCGAAAATTAGAAACAAAGAAAGAGAACCGTTTGTAAACACTCCCCTGCCCAGGAGTGGAGCAAATCAGGGGAGAGAACATTCTACAAAAAGACGGTTAGAAGAAAATGTTTGGAAAGGAGTGAAGGGGAAGGCGGCAGTGGGAGCTGGCTTTTTAGCAGACAGTGGCCTTGTGTAGGCCAGTGGTTCTACGAACACTTCCAAAGTCGGGTTGCATATGCCAGGTGTGACGCAGCATCTACTGTGGGCCCAGACTCTGTGTCCGGAGACAAACTAAGAGCTTTGTCTGGAAAGTGGGAGACTGGTCAATAGTTGGGCATGAATGTGACTGGAAGCTGTTTTGTGTTGTCCTTTTGCGTCTGAGCGCTTTATTTCTAGACAACTGGTAGACTTCGAGCCATGCATCAGTTCGTTACTGAACATAGCAATTTAGAGTGCATTGCATTGAGCTGTGAGAGCGAGGCTTTCAATTGACAATGCGCCTGGTTGAATAGTGTGTGTTGTGGGCGCTAGACGATTCACCAACTGAGAGCCAGTCGCTATGGCCTTTTGCTATTGCACTGCAGTTTGTAAACTAACAACCATGCAATAAAACTCTAGGAATCCATTTTGAATCAGTCCGAAATTGATAACTACATTGACTTGATGGGATCTGTTGAGCTATGGAAGTCGTTCATGATTGGCATATAATATATGAATCCAAAGAGTACCTGACTCCCCAGAGGTTTTTACACACTGGTAATAATAGCACTGTGTGCACAGCAGACGTCATCCCCTGCTGTGCACACAGTCGCTGATTTCCAACTGAAAACAAGACTGCTGTCAAATTATCAAAAACAAGAGAAAAGCCCCACGCTTGAATATTTGTCCAATATAATGTGTTATCATCATAAGTCATTCTGAAGTAAAATACGTTAAAATATCATATGACAATGTGTCTGTTTCATGCGTCATGGCTTTCACGTCAAACCCATTGTGCCTGCAGATCTGAGGAGGAGCTTTGTGAGTGACAGTCCTCTTTCTTTTCCAGTGATGGGGCCCTATGTGCGGCGGATCCTCTGCGACGAACTAGGAGCCCCAGCCAATTCCGCCATAAACTGCATCCCATTGGAGGATTTTGGCGGGCAGTATCCCGATCCAAACCTGACGTATGCCACTGCTTTACTGGAGGCCATGAAAGGAGGAGAGTATGGCTTTGGAGCGGCTTTTGATGCTGACGGCGTACGTAATTTTAAGTGCATTGCGGTTGACGTTGTTGAAAGTTCAAAGCACATGCATATTGTTCTCATTTTTCTCCATTTGCAAGCTTCCCTCCACTTTTTTTCTGTCGTGTGTGGATACATTTCATGTGTGCAAAGGGCAGGCAGGAAAGGCATAAGATACATACGATTTCTGGTATCACACAACATCCGCCATGCATTAAAACAATATTATGGTAGGGTGGGGTTCATTGATCAACAACTTCAGGTGACATTTTTATTTTTGCTAAGGTTTGCAAGTGCAAAGCTTTGAATGCTTGTCCGAATAAACTGCTGGGGGTGTGTAGCTACTTCTTGCCACTGCTTGGTCTGGACTACTCTGGCAGTGCCGAACCTGAGAATTAAGGCATATATACAAGAAAGAACGTGGCCACGAGAAGTGGATAGCACTAACTTTGGGATACATATGTCTTTGACACCAGTATCTATTGCTTGCTCCTGGATAACAGCAAGATGTACACTACTGAATAAATGCACAAAACATTGAATGTGATAGGCACTCAAATGGGGAGGTGGGTCCAATTGCTCCATATGGTTTATCTGGTTGGTGTACACACTTTTTATGGGTGGCTGTAGTGTGCACTTTTTGGGGTTTAGTACATGGACTACATTTTTGGTAGGAGGGCAGTGCTCAGCACACTTTTCTCTTACCGGTTTTGGGGCACACACACTTTATTTTAGGGGGGTGTGGGTAAGCAGGGTGCAGTGTAAAGCCTATCAACCTCCAATGCTGTCAACGAAGAAAGTGCAAAGAACCAGCTCCACTTCACAAAACAGCTGCCAGTCACATTCTATCTGCTGCATGAGAGGATGGCATGCAGGGTGTAAGCCAGGGACTGAATAATACAAAGATGGCGGATGGCAGATACGAGTCACCGGTTGGCAGCGCCGTGGGCTGGTCCACCCGCCAATCATCACAGCTAGGAAATCTGCAGAAATTGCACCCAATCACAGAGCAAGCATGCTATAGACATACATCTGTTCCCATGTAGGGAGTTATACACGCCGTCCCCGATCCTGTGGCACGGATGCGGACCGGAGAGATGTGAGGATGGAGGAGGTGGAGAGGCGAGATAGAGTAGCAGAGGAGGAGGAGGAAGGGGGAAATAAGAGGTTGGAGGAGGTGAATTGGAGAAAGAGAGTAGTGTAGAGGCTCAAGAGGGTAGAAGACTGGTGATAAGAGCAAGAAGAGTGAAGGAGGTGGAGAGGAGAAAGAGGGGGCAGAGGAGGAAGAGAAGGGGAGACAGGCGGAGGAAGGGGTCATAGAGAGAAAGGCTTGGAGGGGCGAGGATAAAGAGGAGAACGGAGGAGGTAGTAATGTAAAAAAAGAAGAACAGGAGATGAAGGGGACGAAAAGGATCAGAGGAAGAGGAGAAAGAAGGGAGAATGTGACAAAACAGAGACCGGGAGAGCTAGAGCGTGCAGCAGAGTGGCAGTGAGACCTACAAGAGAATAGAGTGCTGAGGAGTGCTGAGCAAAAGAGAAAGGAGGAGAGGGGGAATAGAAAGCAGAGATTACGTGAGGATGAAAGAGGCAAGGAGAGCAGAGGGGCTCGAAAGGGGGATCCCAAACTCTTGATCCTGACTAGAGTTACACCATGGTGGAGAGGCCTCAAGATACCCCTAAAGGATAAGGAGAGCTGTTACTACTCCCTCTATCACAGGGGGGAACCCCAGAGCCCAACGCTTGTGAAAGACTCTCATGCCAGAGCCCCACCCAGATAGCCTATGGTGCCAGGGGTGGTGGCGCAAGCATCCAGGAGAATCTTCCTGACGATTGCAACAGGAGCCAAGAAAGACTCTACAGAAAGCCAAGAAAGCGCACAGGGCACTACAGACCAGAGAAAGTGTGACTGGGTAACCGGACCTTTGGGCTCATCTGGACCTTAGCCTCTGGTTTCCTGCATGCATCACGTTGACTTTGACATATATCGCAATATAATTGCATTTTTTTCAGTATTTAATGTAGAATTCTGTTCTTGAGAGTTAGGCTTTATTTGTGCGTCACTTCAGTCTTGTGATTTGTTACACATGGGTGTTTGGCATTTTTGTATTTTTTTATTTTGTTATATATGAAGACATCCAATCGTATGTGATTGTGTTCTGCAGTACAAATATGAATCAGACCAAAGTATGAATAACTATTTAATAAATATCTGATGAATTCAAAATATGAAACGTGTAGCAACATAAGTTGTCCTATTTCACCTGTGAAATAAGATTAGATTTTTCTGTAAAACAGATCCACACGAATCATTTAAATAATAGAGGATTTGTTTCCTGGTAGGATTTGTCTCTGATGTCCCCATTCCCTGCCATTGTAGGGGCCTCCTCCCTTCGGTTATAATGCATAATAAAGGCAGCATGCCCTGATACTCTGGCTTTGAGTTGTCTGGTGACCCCCTCCACGAGGACACCTGTCAAGTTTGGAATGTATGATCTGGGTGATCTCCAGCAGGTACATTAACCCACTGAGCTTTCCCACACATAAATGATGCAAGCCAGACATGTATAGATTATTAGCGCGCAGCAGCGCAGGCTCCCATATAGCACTATACAAACCCAGCCTTATTCCTTCCTGTGCATTTTCCGTGGCGATATTTTGATGGAGTTGGACAGATAATTGAGAATTTTAAAGTTAAGCCACCTCGCCACCTTTTCCTGCTGAAGGCTGTAGGAGCTTTAATGCCAGCTTATCTCTACTTGTTAAATGCAAGATGAGGAGAGGACATGTGCATTCACTTTCCTTGTTCCTTCTAAAGTATTTATTTACACCTGCATTGTATTCTGCTTTTTTTTCCAGGACCGGTATATGATTCTGGGCCAGAATGGTTTCTTTGTGAACCCGTCTGATTCGTTGGCAATTATTGCTGCCAACCTGTCCTGTATTCCGTACTTCCGGCAGGTGGGCGTGCGAGGGTTCGGCCGGAGTATGTGCACGAGCACAGCCCTAGACAAGTAAGTCGAGCTGTACTCCTTTCTATTGACCCATTGTGCCGCACCTTGAACATGTCTGGCCGGCCGAAGAGTGTGTCTGGTTATCCTGGGCTACCTGCGGTCAGGATACAGGCCGCACTTTCCTCTAGCAGCCAGGTCCCGCAATGCTTTGGAAATGTGGGGAGTTCTGGATTGAGCTAAATGCCGCTGCGAACACTGACTTGGCAGAGAGTGTGTACTTTAAATGACAGCATGGGAGGTATTTCTGGCGAACTGTTCAGTTTGCGCGTGATCACTGTTTCTATACGGTTAAATACAATTAAAAAAGAAAGGGTACATGACCTTCGGGGTGTAAGGGCAGACAAACAGGATGTCTTACACACACACCGCATTCCACTGCATATTGAAGGCTGTGGCGAGGTGGCCTCGCTCTTTAAGGCGGGCTTTTGCTTGTCAGGCTGAGGGCCCTGTTCCCACTGCCTTTCCGACCTCAGAGGAATTCATGTCACGCTCTGCGTGCTTCCCACTCATTGCCATCATCGCGTAGTCCTGCCTCCTTGTACGTGACCCGTGGAATGATTTCTGTGAGTTCATGATGTTTGATGGGACATGAAAAAGGCGCTTTTGGCTGGCATTCTCAGCGTAACCGCTGGCTGAACCTTGTCTCCGGTAACAGCGGACCATTGCCCGAGGTTCCCTGCACTGGCTCGGCTGCTCTGACCTGCGGCAGGGGGCTCTCAGGCTGTGTGAGACGGCCTGCTCGCGTTATGACGCAGTTCGAGCTTCGAGGGTAATCCTTAGCAAGGTTTCTTGCACCGGGCCTACAGTTGCCATGCATCCGGCCGTTGCCAGGGTTTGCTTCATGTTTTTTAGGGAGCGGGACCTGCAGACTGCAGCAAGTCATGCTATTTCACATGCCTCTCTTTTCAGCTGCTCTCTCATGGGGTACTCAAGTGTAATTACATGCTTTAAAGTGTTTAGGAGCAGACATGATCGCTGCATAGAGAAAGCCGCTCGTTTTCCTCAGGTTAAACCCATCAAGTAAGATTTGTTTTTTCTAGCCTGTTTCCCTGCCTTCCTTGGAGTGGCCACAGTTTGACCCCATTTCAGTAAGGGTGGCAAAAAGAAGGTCTACGGTCATTGGTAATTTCTGCTACGGTGAAATAATTCCAGCTACTAGAGAGAAAAATACCGCCCTGTGCTAAATTCCACCTTGATCTTTTAACACCAGGGATACAATTACAACTGGTGGTAAATACATTACCACCCATCACAGAACAATTACCAAATAAAACGCTGTGCACAACCGCCAGAATCAAGAATAGTCTAGTGCCTAAATGTGTTCACAACCAGAAACCACTGCAGTTGCTCCAAGTATCGGACAGCGTGGCCCACAAACACTCAGGTCACGACCGGGGTGCAGCTTGTGCTCAAGGGACTCAATCCCCACTGTGTCATTTCAAGCTCTTCCGGTTTGTGGTATTTGCATCAAGGCCAATAATTCCATATTGCTAGTGGTCATATGTAATTCCAATACCAACATGTTTACGACCCGTAACTTACCACTCCGGGAAGTTGATTATTGCTATTAGCACCATGGCTACCCCCTTACCGCATTCCGGGTCCGGGTCCGAGTTCCCGAAATAGGGACTTACCAGGTCATTCCAACCTTGGAGGACCCGGTAAGTCCCCATTCTAATTCGAGCCCCCATAGGGCTCAATGGGAATGGGGATGGAGCTAATAATGGCACCGCAATTTGCGGTACCGTTTTAGCTATGAAGTCCCTTAACGGGTCCCATCCATAACGCCTTGTAAAACCAGGCGTTGAGGAAGGGACCCTCTAAGGGACCTCGGAATAGGGTTGTAAGGGATTACCGGCACCGGTGACCTTACCGGTGCTGGTAATCCCTTACCACCTACCGCGTAATGAGACCCATAGAGCCGTACTGCTATCTAGGGTCTGGCGCTGCCCAGCAGTGGCGCCCCCAGACATTTTTCATAGGGGTGGCCACTCTTGAAGTCTTGGGGTGGCACACCAAAACAAACATATATAAATAAATGGGCCGGTGGGGGGGGCTCGTGCTTTTATAAGGGTGGCCGTGGCCCCCCTTGGCCAACCCTTGGAGGCGCCCCTGCTGCCCAGAAGCCATCCTTCTGCGTCTGTGGCCAGACCTTCTCCTTCTGTTATGCCATTCACTCTGTAGATGTAGTGCCAATTGAGGGACATAGTCACCCAGTCTAGGAGGGCTCACCCTGGTGGGGGTTGTGCAATTCATGCGTGGTAGTCGGGGCAAGGCACCACCTTCTGTACCTGCTGCCGCTCTCCTTGTGTGTCTACAGCATGCGCTCCTTCTGGACCTGTAGAACATTATGCTTCTACTATCTAAAGCCCAGCCTGACCTGCCATCTAGGGATTGGGAGCACCGCTGCAAACCTCAGGTAGTTAGATGACCTCTAAGGCATAATTGTGTATTTCTCTGAGTGTCTGTGGCTTTCACGGGTCTCCCGGGCTAAGAAGATACTGGCTTTTCGGTATTATGCCTGGAACCACAATTGACTGCATATTGGTGAATTCATTGCAACCATGAACATCTGGACTGTGCATTCCCCTGATGGATGAGTGCATTTATGAGTCCCCCTTCAGAGCACGGGCTTTCCTGCACAGCTTCAATGCTTAACACCTCATGCACATTGTCACTGACCATATACAAAATCATGGCAATGTGACTACAAAGGTAGCAGCAGATATTGTCTTTTCTGCTAAAAATGTCTTTACACAACTCTGTAATTTGTCCGATTAACCCAAATTAAATGGGAAAAACAGGTAGGCATGTATATCTCTAAACATGTGCACATATTACAGTGTTGCCAACAAGGATTGCCTGAGCGGGAACATTTTCAAATGTTTTTAAATAACATCTCAGGCAGCTTCAAGTGAAAGATGTGAGCAAGAACTGGGTATGGAATCAAAGCCAACAACCTTTGCTACTTGTGGTGGGCCCTCAGGGTTTGGTCCAGTGCCCGCTTCTCTTGACTGATTTTGCAGTTCAATGCTTGATGGCCCTTCACTGTCTCATGCTTACCTCTTCCAAACTAAATCAATTTTCCATTCAGCACACCACGCTCCTCGTAATCTTCCCTCACCTATTTCTGTTTCTCCTGACCTGCTATCATCATCAAGGCCAACACTTTCCCATCATCTCCCAAGACCCGCAGCCTTAGAATGCTTTTTGACAGCAGCGCCGGGCTCCACCAAAGTGCTACAGCAGCCCCAACCAACCTCCTAAACCTTAGAAAGAGCTGTGCCCTCTTCACATACCCTTCTTATAAATCTCTCATCTCCACTGTTGTATTCAGTCACTTCGACTACTGCTCAAGCTATGACAAGGCCTTCATCACTACTCTTTAGGGTCCCGGGACAAAGTCCTCAACTTTGCTACCTGTCCCCTTTACAAGCCACCACGCTCCTCTGCCAACTCTCCTCACTGGCACAACCAGATGTGCCTGCACTCTTTTTAGATAGCTTCTCTCAGTCTTTAAATCTATTCATGGGCTCCGCCCCTTATATGTGGTACCTAATCCCTCACTGCTCCTCCCCTTGTACCATTATGTGTAGCAAAAGTTAGCTTCTCTGCCACGCCCACCCTGTGCTGTCCTGGTTCTGGTGTTTTTCCCTACTTACCTCTCAGAACTGAAGATTTATACACCCCAAAATAGAAAGGTCACCCCTGTCCACACCTTCAAACTGCCACTTAAACCTAGACGCCATCTTCTCCTAGAAGATGCACCCTTCCTCTCCAGATCACATTCTCTCCGCTCTTAACTTCGCTCTCTCATCCCATCTTTGGCAGAGCCCCCTTCGCCCTATACATGTCACCATGAATAGAGCCATCCTCAGTGGACTAATGCCCCCCGTCAACGTCCCATCTAACTCTCCCCAACCGCTGCTTAGTACATGCATGTCTCATTTTTCTCTGTAAGGCATCTGCGTCCCACCATTCCTCTAACCATGGTATGTGTCTCATTCACGACTCTTACGTTGCTTGTTTGTCCAGTGTACAGGACATAACAAGATTAGTTGCGTAAAATACCTCAGATCTTGCCATCAGCCCTAGAGGAGTGGTCTATGCACACGACTTGTTTACTCAAGATGGGCCCAACTTCCAGTGCCCAACTGTGGTAACATCATCGAAAGCTATCCTGAGGATACAACACTTTTTGATGTCTGTAGTCTGAGAAGTTATATTGTATTGTGTATTTAATATAATTTTAACAGAAATACACATTGTGTTTTAAATGAACTACATCATTGCGTTGTTGTTTGGCAACTGTGTTTCTTGACATGTGTTCATGTTATGTAATGTTACTTGGCATTTATATAGCGCCTTATGTATCATTGGTATGACCTCAAAGAGCTGGTAGGTTGAACGCCCTCGGGAACCGTAGTTCAAGTCAGTAGAGAGAGAGAGTGTCGTATGGTGCATGGGTGCACCAGATATGTGTGCAGCTGGTATTGGTTGTTGCATGATAGCTGCTTCTTAGCGGTAGGTGTGCTGTTGAGGAGATCAGTTGGATGTGTTTAGTCTGGAGGGTGGACACTCAGACTGAGTTCTGGCTGCGTTAGGCCTGAGGAGAGGCCTAAGCTAGCCGGAATGTGCTCATCTAGCTGGTTTTTATTAGGATGATGAGGTGTTCGTGGGGTCATGTTAGTAATGAACCCACAATAAACCAAGAGGTGCATCACAGCAGCTGTCTTGCTTTAGAGCCATAACACTGATACTGAAGGTGAGTGCTCATGGATTGTTTGAGAAAATAAGTACAGATGTAGTCCACATTCTGATCAGCTAGACCTAAGTGCATGCACATATGGTGCTAGTGTATGAAAGAGAGCACTAGGACTAAGAAGGACCCAAAGTGAGGGATTCCCACTCACACTGATCCAGGATTAATTCTACAAGAAGACTGTCATCTGGTACCAGGGCCTTATCAGGGGTGCCCCGTCTAGGCCCCTATTTAATCTCTGACTACTTGCAAAGTATTCAGAAATGGACATTATGTTAGTTTTCAATTAGTGCCCCTTTAGGGACTTCTCACTTGCTCAATAGGGAAGTGAAGCGCATGCCTTCGAACAGAGAATCCCCAGCATACACTAGCAGGTAGTGCCAGTCCCTACAAGATGTCCAGGAGATCAGATCCCTTCTCCTTGGTCTGAAACCGGTTACACTCCACCCAGCACTAACACTGCCTTCATCCAATCTCTCCATGTACTGTCCCTGCAAATAATGAACTGGCCCCATGCATGTACTATAATAGGCCACACTTAGAAGTTGAGCTTATTGTAAGTAGTGTGTAGAAATGGGCATTAAAGATTCCTCTGAGGAATTACCCAACTGGTCGATGCTGGAGGCCAGAGTGCTACGCCACATTCTTCGATGAGTCAAGTAGTGGCTACATTTTAGAGGGGCTTTGGCACACCTCCCACATTTCAACCTCATCACTGGGGTATTTTCGGTGTGTATCTTGGAAGTTTATAGAAACCAACCAACATAACAAGCCTTCCTTCTCAAAGTAGTCCTGAAGAAAAGGCATTGCACAGTATGCTCCCTAATGTATCAATTATTGTGCTATTCTCTCATAGACTTAATATGACAATCAAGAATGACTACTGCACATTTTTTGAGTATGTCTTTTTATATTCTCCGCTGGTTTATGGTTGGCAAACTGTTTCTATATGTTGCCCGTTTCATCAAAGGAAAGCTTCAACTGTATTCACAACCATTCTATCCTGTTCATGCATCGCTTGCATTGCATCAAATAAAGGTTGTCTGTTTTGTGAATGTTAAATATTTCTTCTTCAAATCCTGTTTATTAATTAAACACAGGCAAACTATCAGAACAATCACTCGTATTAAACCCACCAAATACTGTTTTCAGATGTTTGCAAGGCAGAAACCAAAAAACACCACCACACTGTGTGCAACAAACCTTCCATCTGTTAGAGGGCTTCCTTGGGGAAGAGGGAGGGAGAAAGGTCGTCTGGCTAACAAGCAATTCTCAATAATGTGATCGCGACACATAATGGACGACTCCCAGAGCCCCAGAGTCTAGAAAGTGCACGATCCAGATTCCCAGCATGGCCAGCGCGGTCCCTAACAAAAAGGTAAAACCCTATTCTACCCTGTCCCCCAGCTCCTCCAGAAGGGCGTGAGCTGCACTCACTTCAGTAAACACAAAAGCTGAGTCCCCTTTAAGCCACCCTCAATCGACTTAGGTGGGAGACAGATGCAACCAAGATCTTCTTGATCAATTCACCTTTCATTTCTAGGTGCACTCGCCTTCAGGCCATTGCCCCCCGCCCCCGCACCAAATACGGATCAGGGAAGCGCAAAGAATTCGACAGCCAGTGGAGCAACTTTGCTGAAAATTATGGGTGGTTCAAGGGGTATGACATCTACATTAAAAGGGCCCCCGCCAAATGAGTGGGACAAAATAGTGTGCAACAAAAGTTGGGGGGACAAACACCCATAACCCCCCACCCCCTAAAATTACGCTGATATTGACAGACTTTAAACAGTATCTCCTTTATCTTCAGAGGGTTCCGAATTGCTGGGAGCTTTGGCGCTATTGAGCTCCTGCTTCTACCCTGGTGAATTTAAAACCAACAGCTGCCAGGAGCTACTTTTAGCTCCTCAGGTACCGTACCAATGTGCACATTTAACATTAACTTTTCGTTATTGAGAATGTTAATAAAGAAGAATGATGACACATCCAAGACACATTTAAACATAATGGATCCTACATAATGGCCCAAAATATGTAAAGTGTGCATCTCATGTGAAGGTAAGATGTGTAGTGCTTTGTCTACTCACTCCTAGTTCCCCAGGGGTAGCTCCCGCTTACTCAGTGATTCCTGACACCCAGGAGCTGGTTTTGGCTCCAGCTCATTGAACCCTAATTTCAAACCCTGTTTTCACTTCAGGCCTGAACAAGTGCTGCCTAATTCGCGAGCAGGCAGGCACCAACATGATTGTCTCCCCGCTGATTCTTTCTGCCCATATCCTCAGTTCCACCATCGGTAAGCCCTTAAACCAGGCACTGAGGTGCTCTGTTGTCCAGCGGTGCTAGCTTCCTGAGATAAACCTGGTCAGATGCTTCCCTCCATGCTGACTTGCCCGGGGTTCTGAGGTCAGTTTCTCTCGGTGTATCTTCAAGCCGTTCAATTCTGAGGTCTGCCTCAATAATATTCTGCGCTGCACAACATTGAAAGCCATCGGAGGAGTCCCTAAAACCGTCCAAAGTCTTCATTGCTTCTTGCCCCACTGAAAGCAAACCTGCCTCCCAACTGAGATACTGTAGCCTCATCTTTTTCACCTTTCTAGCTAGGTCCCCTAATGTGGTATTTGACTGTGTTCTTTTGGTCTCAAGTACATCCACTTTAGCATGAATGCTGCTCATACACTCCATTAAGGTCGTCTGACCTCTGGATAGAGCCTGGTTTTGTACAGCATCCTATGCCAAGCCTTCCTAGGTAAAATCAAATCTTTAGCGTAAATGCTGCTCATACACTCCATAAAGGTTGTCTGACCACTGGATAGAGCCTGGTTGCGTACAGCATCCCATGCCACGCCTTCCTAGGTAAAAGCAAATCTTAGTTGGATGTACCTAGATGATGGTTCCGTGAATTTTTGGGGTCCAGTCCACAGCTCAGGTTTCCCTAACAGAGCTCTGAAACTCAGTAGGAGGGGCTGGTTGTTACACTTCATGGTTCTCCAAGGCTCTCTTTGTCCGCCACCTATGTTTTCATGCTCTGTGTTTTTTACCCCTTTGCAGGAGTTGCATAGTCTCCTAGTTACACTTCTCTGTTGCGCTCGTCCATGCCACATTACCGCAGCAAGAAGGAAAAATTCCCAATTTGGGAACCCGCATCCCCTGAACACTATCTAAGGTCTTTGAAGACAGACTGATATCCTTATGATAATTTTAGTAAATCTTCATAAAAATAATTTCAATAACAATTCAGTTTATAATATGTATATGGAACAATTTTCAAAAACAACAATTATATTATTATCACAAATTTCTTCTTTTATTCATGATGTTGGAAAAAAGCCCAACACGTTTCAAGTAAGTACTCTTCTTCAGGGGCAAAAGAAATTCTATAAGATAGATACACATAAAACAAATTAAGTAAATATGTAATTACTTAAGTATCTATATTTTCATCTCATCATAATTCTCTTAATCTCATATTCATTAGGTAAAGTTCTTTACAAAGAAGGCCATGTTAGAATATCTAATCTTAAACACTGGTTCCATTCTTTCAACCTGAAGACAACAGACCATTGATTGTTTGAATGATCCAAAGCCATACCTTGCTGCAAATTTCAGAACAATACTCTTTCAGCAAGATAATACTTATGTTTAGTTCAAAAAATTGAAGCTGTTTGAAAATGTATGACAATGGTGAAACGCAACTTGTAGGATTCAACTAGCTGGAAGTAGAAAGCTAACCTTGTGATCACTAACACGCTCCTTATATATCAGCGGGTAATTACATCCGATGGACTTCTCATCGTCCAAATGTATGTTGTCTACAATAACTGTGCTGCAAATGTCAAGTGAATACATTTCGGTTATTAGGGCGTATTTGCTAGTTTTATGACCATTCAATATAATAAAAAGTGATTGTAAATGATCTTACCGACTATTCAGTCATCAATTCATAAGTATATGAGTTGCCAGTCTGGCATCTAAATGGATTCTATGTCCTCATCTATCTCCTGCATGTTGGAGACTGTTTCTTCCATAAATGGTCCCCACTTGGTCTATGTAAAAAGGGCAAAATTTAAAAATATAAGGCGAAAAAACAGGGCTAATGTAGTCACTATCTAATTTTAACGCTCAAAGACTCGTTATACAAAAAGCCACATCCACTTACTTAAATTGGCTTTGAAAAATGGTGACTGGTGCGGTTCGCCTCGGTACGATCTTTAGGTTGAATACAGGAAGTTCAGTGGGCTGGAAGTGAGGCTAGCAATAAGCCCAACCTTGGTGGGTTGAAATCTAATATAGAAAAATAAACCTTAAACCTTAAGTACCTTAAGAATAACATGTAAAATTATATGGCCGTGAAGGAAAAAGATCCTGGTTTAGCTACTTACTGCTGTGAGTTCTAGCTGTCCATTAGAAGGAATACAGGGTCCGGCGGAGTGGAGAACTATCAGGAGCGTCTGACTCTATTGTTACTAGTGAAACCTGTTTATATATGCCACCCTTTGCTGATGTCACAATCGCGCATGCACGAGTGACGTCAGTAATTTACCGCTACGGAAGTAGTCTAGCAATAAAGGATAGCACATTCGTTCTTATCCTACACCTTTGTATTATCCAAGCGTGGAAAACCTTTGAATTATACCCTTTATTTCGGGTATGATGATGATTGATCTACATCCTGTGAGATGTAAACAAATGACGCCAAGATGCGCATTGCATCATCCGTTTCATGACGAAAGTGTCTGAAATATCAAACCTGATCTTGATCCTATTTTTTGGACGGAGTAACAAAATACCTGGATTTGTGCTCCTTTATACTGCAGAACGTAGATGATGATAAATGGTATGGAATGTAAACAATTGAGGTCACATTGCATGGTTAGATGGTGTCATTTTATGATGCGCCAATATTAAAGTTGGAAATTCTCATATGTTGTGAAGTAATGAGTAAAAAGATATCATTGGGGACGAAATGAGCCCCATATTTACCAAGTAAGAAAATTGTAGGGTAAATTAGTGTCTCCTATTAGTGCTAAGTGGTGAGTCACAGTTTATAAGCAGTCAACCAGCAATGAACAAAGGGTTCATAAATGAGTGACAATATATGTATGTCAGATAATTATTTAGAGTTAATCAGACTGATCAAAGGAGACTAAAGCTAGATGGGTCGAATACGATCTACAGCATTTCCCCTGTGTATTGACCACCTATCCAACGGTTAATCTGTCATTAACATGTTGGCTTTCCCTCATATAGCTGAATGGTAAAATTCAGCTTGAACATAATGGGCTCTGGTGGACCATCTCTTGATATTTAAACAAAATAAGTAATAAGCATAAACACAAATGTAAAAACATCATTGTTAATGTCCTCTAATGGGATCACAATCTAATAAAGAGTAGTGCAAAGTTTTTTTTAAAATAAAAAGCACATGTACAGATTTAAAATAAAGCATTTTCACTGGACTGTCCAAGGACATAATGTTCCAAAGGAAAGAAGGTCTAACCAATTCCCCCTATATTTTTTAACAGTGATTATTAGAAAATTCACCCTAGAGATTAAGAGGTCGATTCATGGAGCAAACGTGCGCCGAAAATCTCAGCGCAAGCAGGCGCACGTTGGCGCAAGCGTGAGAAACCCAGCGCAAGCGCACGCATGCGATTCAAGGAAGATGCTGCGCGTGTTTCCCGCTGTCCGTGCACCAAATCCTGCCATGGCGCACACGGGCACACACAGCGTGCGCTACGCGCAGAGCAAAAGCGCACATAGAGCGGCGCACACAACCAAAGTGTGTGGAACAGTGGGCGTAACACGCGGAATGGGGAATAACGCGTGAAAAAGAAGGTGTAACTGGGGAAGTACTGCAGGGAACTACACGGAACGCCCACATGCACGCGAACAACCTGTATTCATGGATTCGAATACGGGAAACCCTGCACGGCAAAAGACGCAAACAGGCGTCAACGTGTCCGCCACACGAAGGCAGGCGGAAGCGTCCCCGCGCACAGTATAAAAGTGCGCGCAAACAACAAACATGTATATACAGCTATGTTGAATGCCCCATTTGTCGCAGCACTGATCGTGGGACACCGCAGGAGGAGGAGAATAGCCAGGGCACGCATTTTCGCACCACGGACAAGCCTTTTTGGGATGCCTGATGACCAGGTCTACGGCAGGTATAGGTTTCCACCCCATATCATCCTAGACCTGGTCAGGGAGTGGGAAGATTACCTTACATCCCCCACCCTTTGCTCCCAAGCATTGAGCCCTTTGGAGAAGGTGCTCAATGTCCTGCATTTTTTGGCCACTGGGTCATTTCAGCGGACTACTGACATAGTGGGGGGGGGTCTCACAGGCCACGCAGTCACGCTGCCAACACCAGGTACTGGCAATCATGACAGCGCGCCCCTCAGTCCGCAGGCACATATACATGCCCAGAACACCCGCAGAAAGGCAGGCCGTTGTCCTGGATTTTTTCAGGGTGGCACACTTCCCCAAAGTCCTCGGTGCCATAGATTGCACCCATGTGGCCCTACTTCCACCTATGGCCACTGAGCACAAATACCGAAACCGCAAGCACTGGCATTCCATCAATGTACAGGTGGTATGCGATGCAAAGGGAATCATCACCTCTGTCTATGGAAACTGCCCTGGCTCCATCCATGACAGTTTCATATACAGAATGTCCACCCTGAGCTGGGCCCTGGAAGCTGGGCAGCATGGCGAAATGCCCTTGCACATGCATACATGTCACACACACACACACAAATACACAAACCCCAATAATCACAACCATTTACACCTCCCCAGGGGACAGTGCCTACCCTCTGAGCAACCACATGATGACGCCAATCCGGAACCCCACCACACCACCCCAGGTAAGATACAACGCCTCCCATATTGCAACCAGGGCCATAGTGGAGCGTACATTCGGAGTGCTCAAGTCACGTTTCCGCTCCCTTGACCTCTCTGGCGGGCAGCTACTCTATGCACCCCCAGTAGAGTGCAGGATCATTGTGGCAGCATGTGTCCTGCACAATGTTGCAACACGGCAGGGCGTACCGGTGGACATGGTGGTGCCCCCACATCCCCAACCACAGGCACAGGCGTTGCCCATGGGAGGGGACAGGGCACGTGGCGAGGAAGCCCGGACCCAGCTTGTGGCCACATTTTTCACCTAAACTCCCACCCCTGCGGAGTGCACACAGGCCTGGCACATACCATGTGACAATCGATGATGACAAAGAGACAGTCAACTGTCACAACCCTACCACCCTGAGATAGTTGCCATGGAAGTGCCACATTGTCTGCATCCCTAGCTACTTAAACACAAGCTATCCTGTGTGACCAAAAGGCACACATATGACATGACATGATATGGCATTTGTAACGTGCCTATACACAAGTATTTCAAGGTGCGATGAGGCAAGGAGGGGGGAACAAGGGAAGACAGACAACGATACTACTAGGCCAGGTGTCATTTAGGTTGTGCAAGTGCAGGGGTAGGGGGAAGGGAAAAGTGCAAGGGGAAGGGGAGGGGGGAGTGCAGTACAGGGTAAGTAGACTAAAAAACAAATAAATAGGCCAGCTGGTGGCAACTGCAAAGGTAAGTGCAGACAAGTGCTGGGAAGGGGGGACTGTAGGGATAGAGAGACAGTCCCGAAGTGCAGGGGTTTCCAGGGAGGCAGTGCAAGTGGAGAGTGGCTGGGCCAGGGACCGAGGTCAGTGAGAGTGGCCCAGTTGCAGATCCAGTGCAGTTCCAGGTGAAGAATTTTGCAAGGGAGAGGCAGAGAGAAAGCAGAAGCAAAGAGGAAGGTCTTGAGGTGCTTCCGGAACCGGAGATGGTTCTCCTCAAGTTCCAGTGAGGCAGGAAGGCTGTTCCAGAGGGAGGCCCCTGCCGCAGAGAGAGATCTACCCCCAGCTAGTTGCTTTGAGAAGCGGATGACCCTGACATGCAAGGTGTGAATCACACACACCTGCAAAACAGGCCATGTCCATCACTGTTATGTCACTCAAACCCTCCCAAACCATAACATGACATGGCAAGCAATACCCATACACCAACACAGTAACAATAAGGTACACATTGCCATGTCAAAAATGTACAGTGGCATCAGACAATGATGTCTGACATGGCATCAGATGAAATGACTGACCAACAACCTCCCACCCAAAATAAGTCATTTCCAAATGCATTACAAGAGTTGTAGACGTAACATAACGATTAATGCCTGTCTACATGCACATTGTGCATTGCAAAATCAACACTGCAGCTTCTGTGTGCTGTGTCCAACTCCTGCAACACACTGCTCAGCGCACAGCACAGTGAACAGCCATTGTGTATGATGCACACCCGGAGCATCACATCTATGCGACAGATCACATCAAAAAGCAAATTAGGCATGTACAGGATCCATAATTGGTCACAGAACATGTGCTGCAGGGACACAGTGGGCACCAGAAGGCAAACAGTGTACACGTGGATATGCAAGGGTGGTTGTACATGTAGTGCATCATAGTGCAAGTGTGTGGGTCAGCAAGGACATGCACTCAACATATGCATGTGCAATCAAGAGACCATCAGTGTTCTCTACACATCACATGTGAACATTCACCATGTGTACACCCCAGCATGTCAAACCACAACTATCCTCTCGCACCTGAAAGGTAAACACAACACATGAACAGGCATTGATCAGCAGAACACAACATGTACATAGGATACCATCATTACAATGTCAGGGTTCCCATCACACTGCAGGGCAAGGCAACTATCAACAACACCCCCCCCTCCCTCACAAATGACCATGACCCACTGAACAATTGCACCTGGTTCATGGAGCCTTCAACCCTCAATTTCACCTGGCCACAGGATCACCCTTCCACTTCGTCACCATCTCCCACCTTGTGTGTAAAAAGGTGCCTGCACCCTCAGAGTCCACCCTCATTTGCAAAATCACAAAATCCAAGACAGAAAAACAAACCAGAACACCCTCCAGTAGATGACTTGACGTAGCAGTACCTCACAAAGGCCAACTACTACCACAATGATGTAACAACCAAGGTAGTACAGTAAAACAATGTCACAACAAGATGTGAACCATGTGTGGTACATAACATAGAATGATGCACCATGAACGGATGTGTACTGTCACAGGTCCCGTGTACAGGCGCGGCAGTGTCACGAAACAACCACCCCCACCGTGTCCCGGGTGCCTGCAAGGTCAAACTCACACAGGCCTCTGAGACCCTGGTGGGGAAGGAGGGTCAGGGATATGCAGTCGGGACAGGTGTTGGCACACTGGATAACTGGAATTAGTGGCAGGAGAGGGGAGGAGGAATGACACATGAAAGTAGGGAATGCACGAAAATGTACTACCTGCATGAACACATACACAATCCGAACAAACTTGGACATCATTGTCATGGCCTTCTGTAGTCCAGGCTTAGGAGTGGCACGAACCAACCACCCCCTCTAGGGTTTTGCCACCTGCAAGTTTGGGGCTTACACAGGCATCCGCAACCCCAGCGGGGAAAGAGGGTTAGGGAACGTTGCTTGGATAGGTACGGGAAGCAGGAACACCGGGTAGAGGGTACAGGGTTTAAAATTGGATAGGACTCCGGGTGATTAGGGGAAAAATAACATACCAAATTGAATTACACATTCATCCATGCATTAATGCACCCCCCAGCAAGCCTATGCAGAGCAGTTTTAAAGAAAAACAACAAGACACTTAGCTCTGGTTTTGAGTGCTGGCCTCCTGCCTGCGCACTCTCAGGTCCGGTTACAGGAGCACTGCAATGCTACAAAGAGAGCCACAGTCAATAATCTGTACGTGCCCATTACACAAAAACACACCACCAAACATGCCCCATAGCAACAAACTACTCTACAAACAGACAATATGGTGTAGATGCTTCGTACCCATATATAACATTACCCCTGTGATGGGTCATACACAGTCAATGCAGTAAGTCAGCCGCCGGTGGGTGCGTGGCAAATGGAACACTAATGTGTCACAATTCACACAACATGCAATGTTCCCTGGGTAAGCAGACAGACCCATATAGCAAGCCATGACTTCAGAACAAGTCGTGTTCCACCATGACCGAAACAAAGTTGGCAGTGCATGTATCAAAATGTACATGGAAATGAAATGCACTGCCCCCGAGTATGTCCCTTGCTGTATGTCCCTGTGAGCTGCCCCTTTCCATGTCTCGGAAGGCTACATGGTTGATACAAGTGCCTCAATGGACCTTGGTGTACAGGAGGGTATGTGCCACTGCCCCTGCAGGTGTCCCAGACAACCTTACAATCAACAGCCATCAGTCCACCAACACATCTGAGCTGCATTGTGTGCTTCAACACCAATATTTGTCCAAGCTCACCCTCAGTGCTGTGACTAAGCCTGCATGTGCAACTCGCCTGGTGCAAGCTTTGCTGTGTTGTGGCCCCCCTGTGCTGCTCACCTTGCCTGGAGTTCCTTGGAACACGTCAGCAGTTCTAGGATGTAGGTCTGCAATCCATGTGCCTCTGCTTGTGCACACATGTGCATGTGGGCACCAACCAACGTGTCCAGAATTCAGACGTCCAATGGGCCATGTCTGCTGGCAAAGGTGCTCTGGAGGCTCATCCCCCTGCAGAAAGGGCATGAAACACATGATTAATGCTTTAAAGTCATCTGTGTGTGTCTCTTCAGGCATCTCATTACTGGACCATGTCAGAGACTTACATCAGAAATCACACCATCAGTCCGCCTTTCACATCCAAAGTGTGGAACACACTATCTACGGCATGAATTGCAACAAGGCCGTGTACAGTAAAGATAAGAAACATACTACACAATGCATAGCAATGAATGTACACATTAATCATGAAACCCCCCATCTAGCAAAAGCTGAACAGTGGACAATAACACCACAATCATCCCCACTAGGGGTGTCAACACAAGTCACACAGCACCAGACATGCCACAGATATGACAGTCCAAAGCCCTTGTGTAATAGGTTGTAACACCGAACCATCCTTGCGAGCCCATGGATAAGGGAGGCAGGAGTGGCATATGTGAGTCAAGGACCCCAAGCAGCAAACACATACACAAGACAAGCCTGAAGGGCCCAGCTGGAACAGACAGTGGATGCCTTCAAAAGCCACAAAGCACCGCACCATCACATGAAAGCACAATAGACAAGCAATTTTAAACTATATTAACTAATTACACTAACTATGAAAAACCTACATTACCTGATTAAACTAACTATCAAACAGAAACTTAACTAACGAAACTAAAATCAAAAATGGCCACATATGACCCGGGGGGGAGTGGAGGCACCCAGGAGGGGGGAGGTACAGGGTGCTGCTCAACACCCACATGCGATGATGCTGAGCCAAAAAAAAACCCTCCATGGGCTCAACGCCTGCACAGCCCGACCTATGTGGGAGATAGATGGTCATCCGAGTCTGGTTCATCCTGGAAAGGAGGACGTGGCACAGTAGCCTGGCCACGCCCACCCGCAGCTTGCCCCTCATCTGCAGCAAGTCTGCCGGACGGGTGAGCCTGGTTCTGTGTGGCGATGTGACGTAGGTCTGCATGCAGAACCTCACGTGACACACGTGCTTCCTCTTGCAAGGTAGCACGTGTAACACGGAGTTCCTCCTGCAAGGCCTGGCTGGACAACCGCTGCACCTCCCGGCAAGCCTGTAGATCAGCCGAGATCATACGCTCAAGCTGTGCAAACCTCTCCTCTGCCCGCTGCCTCTGGGACATCATAAGGACACCCAGATTGGATTTGAGGGGAGCATACTCCTCCCTCAGGGCATCCATGTGCGCCTCTGCGTGAGCAGCAATTGCTTGACGCAGAGACGACATTTCAGCCTGGCGTGCCCTGTCTGAGGTGCCATGCCCAGCCTGAGCGAACGGGCCGTGGACCATGCCGCCTGCTGCTGGAGAAGCACCTGCCTAGCAGGGGGGAGCACAGATCGGGCCACACGCTCCATGCTCTCAGCGATGTTCTCCATTGCTGCCCCCTGCCGTTCTGAATTGGCAGTCATGTCTTGCTCCCACTCAGTATACTGCGGTTGCGAGCAGCAACCGCGTTGCCGGGCTTGACCCCTGCGGGACCCAAGGACCGGGTGTCCTCGCTGTGTTGGCACCGCCCGCGGCGGCACGACTACATGCCCCCGTCGACGTGATGTCCCAGGCACATCAGTGACTGGTGTGGAGGGTGACCCTGTGTCCCGATCCACCACGGGCGGAGGAACCAAGACTGTCTGATCCCTCAGTGCAGGTGTCGCAGACAGAGGAGTGTCCACATCAGAATCACTCACCCCTGACACATGGACTTGATGCTCATCCAACTCAACATGGACGTCAGAGTCGTCATCAAGGCTGGACTCATAGGCAGCCAGAGACAAGATGGACTGTAGCACTTGGGGGTTTTCGTGGCCTGCCACCCCACGACCCCCACTTGTGCCGGGTTGATGTAGTGGTAACAACCCTGTGTCTGGCATGACAACACCATCCTCCGCCTCCATTGCGTCATCACCTGAAAAATAGAGAGAAAAAAGGTCACTACACATGTCAGAAGCACACAACACACACACACACACCGACAACAAATGCATCAGGCAGACATGTGACACACAACATATAACCTGGCATGCATGCTGGGTCAACTTTGAATTGCTTCTGTGATCAGACCTGTTGAAAGGTGGCAGTATCCATGGAAGTGGGTCTATGTAGTGCACAAAATGTGTACGCCACTCACTACCTACATGTACAAGGACTCCATGGTGTGTGCCAGGAAATGTGAAGGCTGTGCAAGGTCGAATTCAGGCATCACGTGCATTGTGCATTCAATGTGTACCATATCTAGAAGCCAAGCACCCCTCCACCCCAGTACAAAAGCAGGGATGCCTAGCATGGTATCAAAAGGCTGACCATACGCCTGTGTATTGACAGGCAGTGTTGACTGGCACCAACAGCTTAATGTGATTCAAGTGACAATACTGCAAATGATGATGGGACAGTAAGCAGGACACATGATGAAAACTCTGGAGGCCGCCCACGTGTGAAGAAGACACAACAACAGTTGGACAGAGTCATTGGCCATTGAACAGGCTGAAGCCTGTGAGCCACACAGATTGTCAGACCCTAAACATGTGTGCAACACAGTACTGAGCCACAGTTGACATGGGAAGGCTGATGAGATGCCATGCAATGTATGTCACCCAGGACTTGTATTACAGTGATCATCCAGTCAAGGACACATAGGGGCATGCGTGCAATGCACATGGAGCATGAATGGGCACTCATGTCCCTCCGGGACATCTGACCTATGCACAGTACAAGTAAGATACCCTGCATCAAGTACTAAGGCTGTACCACACGGCATATGTCTGGCAGATTCTACGCTGGAAGTTAGCATCTACACAGGATGCATGAACAGGAAAGTACACATTGGCAAGATTGAAGCAGACCAGTGCAAAGGTGGAACTGGGGTGCAGAGTGGCGGAGGAGGGGCAAGGGAGCATGCCTACATGGAGTCCCCGCATGCAGGCAGAGGAGACATGCATCACGGAAGCATTGCATTACTTACAGATCAGAACCATGTACACGTCACATATAGTGGCAATCATGCACAACACATCCCACAAGTGAAACACACACGTCTTCAACAAACGCGCATCAACACTCACTGGACTGCGCATCAAAGTCCAGCATCTCTCCCACTCCTTCGACCAATTCAGGTGGTATGAACTCCGCAACGAGTGCCTCATGTGGAGTGAGCTCTTCCTCCTCTGGTGCAGGCCCACCGCCAGTCACCAGAGTCAAGTTGTAATTAGAGGCACGCTTAGCCTTAGTGCTGCGTTTGATGTCATTCCAACGCTTTTTGCACTCTTGCGCCGTGCGCACCTCATGGCCGAATGAACTGACATGTTCCGCAACATGCTTCCAGTGGGTGTCACGTTGGGCAGCCGTAGTCTGACTATTGGCACCCACTAGCATGTCACGGCTGTGGCCCCGCATGTAGCCCACGAGGAAGTCCAGTTCCTGCTTGCAGAAAGGATTCTTCCTCGACATGCAGGAGGTCGTGGCTGTGTGTGGGGTCCCAGACTGTGCTGCAGGTACAACCTTCCTCCTCTTGGACTGTGGCGCAGACCCTGGCTGGCTAATGCCGCCCTGACCAGTATGGCCAGTGGGTTCGGTGGATTGAGCCAAGGGAGTGGCAGGTGGAGGGACAACCAAAGGCCTGACTTGTGTCAGTGGCATCTGGGTGCCCTCTAATGGAACCTGCGCTGCAACATCAGCTGTGGCAGGGTCATTGACCGCAACGGTCCTTGTTGGCAGACTCACAACCGGGGTGTTGTTGGGTGCATCTGCCCCTGCGCTTGTCAACACCCGGCTGTTCTGGGCAGCAGATGACATAACTGCCCCAGGGACACATGTCTTGGTCTGAGCAGCCCGGCCTGCCCCTATGGTTTCCCTCCTGGCCTGTTGGAAATCTACCAAGGGCTCCTCAAGTGCCAACGTAGCCTGCGCTGGCAGACCCTGAGCCTGGGTGGCGGTGTCCACAGCTGCACCTGCAGCTACCACTACCCTTGGGCCCGTGGCAGTCAATGGAACGGACTGCCGGGTCACACGGGCACCAGTGCCAGATGCAGAAGCTGCATCCCCCTGAACCACAGGGGGTGGTGGCATGACTGCACCGACACATGGCACAACATTGTGCTCAAGTGGCGCACCCCTGCCTCTTCCCCCTCTGTGGCCGCCCTGGACACCCTGGAGTCCCCCTACTCCCTGGTCACCACGGCCACGTCCCCGAGCACGCCCGCCACGAGGAGTACGCCCAGCTGAGGCGCCCCTCACCTTTGGTGTCCTCCCAACCATTGCACAGATGTAGTAGTGCCGGCACAGATGGAGTAGTGCCAATGGGAGGTGTACACCACAATTGACCTGGGCAATTGGGGTGAAGGGGGTGGGAAGCAAGATGTTAACAGCCCCCCTGCACCTGCAAGGCTGTATGTGACCCCGGTGATGTAGTGACGGGTCACGCAACGCTCAGGCACCCCAAAACTGCAGTAAAACCGTGCACGCAACCCTGCAGCCTACGTGCGTGGATTCAACCTCCCGCAGTACGCGGTGGCACCCAGTAACACGAATAACGCGTACGCATGGGACACGCAGGCTACTATGACATCGAAAATGGGTGCGATACACAGGGGCACCCGCAGTGGGAAAAATAGCGTGTGCGACTCACCGTCTGACTAGCGCGATGCAGAAAAACACGCGTAACCAATACCCCGACAAAAGAAGAGATATGTCCTTGATAGCTGTGAAGTTGTGATGGCGCGCGAAACAACAGGAAGCAGCAACACACGTCGGTCTCCACGAAAGGCACGTACAGCGAACTGCTGGCCCCGCTCACATTTAACCCGTGCTGAGGGAAACGCCCACGCGCGTCACGTCACTTACGCGCATGGGCCCTTTCCTCGCATTACACGCGGACGTGCAGTTTTTCACGTGCGCTGAAACGCCCATGCACGCCTGCGCGCGTCATGTCACAGAGGCGGTTGCGCTTGAAGGGCCTTCTGTCCAATGAAATTGCGTATGCTTGCAGACGCGCTTACGCGCTAAGGGCCTTTGCTCGAATTACACGCTGACGTGCAGAATTTTCACGTGCCAAATCACTCCGTATCAAGCTGGCCACGCGTAAGCACACGGAAGACCACGCTCCTGCCCAGAAGGCCGAATTACTGCCCCCCAGAACCTCCGAGCACGCTCCCACCTGCCATCTGCTGCTGCCTGACTGCCTCCTAGCAGTTCCTATTTTTAGGTGTCGCGAAGCAAAAAATTGTTTTGTACAAAGTAGTGGTTGCATAAGTGTTGCCTCCCAACAGACCTAAATTTCAGGCTCCGTGAAGCAAATGTTTGTTTTGTACAAAGCACTGATGACAAATATGAATTAATATTTTGTTTAACCAACACATAGATAGCAGAATTGAGTAAAGAGGTAGTATTGTGGAGCCAACAAACTACACCTCTCTTCTCTTTAATGTGTTTTTTCTTAAAATGTAAGCCTAAAGTTCAGTTTTACTTTGGTACACCTACAAACACAAAAAGCTGCATTTAATGCCTTTCTCCCTCTGTTTAAATACTCAAGTCCTTGCTGTACACAATTGAGTAAGCTGATGACTAAGTTGTTGATTTTTCTGTCTACTGTTTATTTGTAAGTTTGTAAGACAGTGGTAGTACTTAAACTACGCTGTAATATGTGACCTAAAGTAATAAAGGTCTATAAACTGGTTTTCCAGCCCTTTCAGAATTTGGATTTGTATGTTTTTCCTCCCAAGATGCATAATCTGTTAAGTGTGCAGTATTGTATATGGAGATGTATGAGAATTGTGCCTACAGTAAATCATTGTAGCCTAAATGTTTGAGGTCAGGACTACCCCCCTGTTCTAAATATTTTCATAAGCCTTATCGTCCTGCCCGATTACATGCTATCCCTCAGGTTACTAAATCCTGACTGCCTGCTACCCACGTGCCCTGCCATTTGCTGCCTGCACATCAGCCAGGGGTGCTGTTGCTGTGACCACCCCTGCTGGAACGGAAGACTCCCGACTGGGATTTCATCGCTCCACAGCCCAGCCCCAGGACCCAGTTGCCCACCCACTCCTGCCTCTGGGGTTGTCATGTCGGGCAATGCAACATCTGGCACCACTGACAACCCCCGGCCAGAGAGGCAGAGGGGCACCAGCTTCAGTGCCAGGGAAGTTGGTGTCCTGGTGGAGCAAGTCCTGGGGCAGTATGATGCCCTCTTCGGAAGTTCCCGCGCTGACAAGGAAGGACGGACTCGGATCTGGACGGACATCGTGACTGCCAGCAATGCGGAGGGGGTGGCAGTCCGCGACTTCCAACATGTCAAGAAGCGCTGGGAGGACTTCAGGTCCAGGACCCTCAACAAGGCCCGGCGCCTCTTGAAGGCAGCGGATGCTAAGTGGCGCCGGGGCCACTTGTCGGAAGATCAGATGAGGGTCCTGGAACGCATATCCCCAGCGCTCCACGTCCAGGTCCTTGAGAGGCAGACCCGTCTGGAGTCGAGCGGTAAGTGTACATGCATCCTGATTGTAAGCTGTGCGTGTGGTGATGTGCCAGTAGTGTGCAGGTTGCACATCTGTTTGTATGGGGCCGAGTATGGGTGGGGGTGTACAGGGCCATGAGGCTAACACATGCGAGGGCTGTCATGTGTGAGACATGGATGGTGCTTGTGTGTGTAGGCTTGCATGCCAAATGCATTTGTGTGGGCACACATGTTTGGATGAATGTGGTTGTAAGTAGGCATGTTCGTGATGTCACGCATGTATGTTGTTTTCAGCTGCATGTATCAGCACTGTGTACATGTGCATGTGTGTGTATTTGACAAGGGTGCAACAGTGATGCAACATGGATGCATGTGACAGCGGGATGTGGACGCCTGATTGGCAGATGTGACATGGATGCCCATCTGAACACTGCGACAGTTGGCAGAGGTGTACACATGCATGCAAGTGTGGTGGTGTGTGTACATGTGTAGTGCACTCCCTTTGTTGCATGTGATGTCTGGCCCACCTTTGCCTGCTCATGCTGTGGTATGTGTATGGATGGTGCTGGCAGTGATATGGCTGTGGTATGGCTCATGTGTGCAAGTTGAAATGACATGTGTGTTGGGGATTGTGATGGCATGTCTGAGGTTTGCCAATGCCACTCATGTACAACTGTCATGTGTGTATGTGTCCATTGTACAGTACCCTGATGCCTGTGTTTTATTTCTCCCTGTCTGCAGCGTCAACTGATGAAGAGGGCGGAGAAGGTGCTGTGGAGCACAGCGGCGGGGATCGCACTGCCAGCCGGAGACGCAAGGCCCGGCTCCCCTCCCAGGTTGTGATCTCGTCGGGGAGTGAGGAGTCCGGTGCCACGTCCCAGGCCGCAGCTGCCGGGGGGAGGTCCAAGAGGCGGAGGTTGGAGTTGGACTTCTCGGCAGCAGAAGGGGCAGCTGGGACCCCGCAGGGCCCAATGGGGGAAGATGGCACGGAGTCATCCAGGTTGGTGGGGGGTTTGGTGGAGGAGGAGGCCGTGCAAGCAACAGAGACGGGGTCTGGAGGTGGGGATTCCACTGGTGCTAGTGGTGCAGTGCAGGACCAGGGACAGGAGGCAGCACAGGCCGCCACGGAGGTGCCTGTGTGCAATCCTGTCCCTGATCCTTTCACTGCATCATCTTGCACCAGCAGGGATGCCTACGTCCAGACCCGTTTTCAGGCAGGGGATGAGCTCACGACAACTGGCCTTCCTCTGCCTGCGGACGTGGCTATCCGGGTCCGAGTTGAGCCTGTCCTGACTGGTGTGGCGTTGCGTCAACGGGCCATGCGAGGTGACCTGCAGTCTTTTCATGAGGAGACTGCACATCATCTCGAATGGCTCGTTGACCGCGTCGGCCTACTGGCACAGGTCACCCAGGCCGGATTCCTCCGTTTGATGGGGCTTGCTACGACCCCCTCCTCAACTGAACCCCCTATGTGCCAGTCGTCCTCCGTGCCATCTTCCCACCCATCAGTCACCTGGGTGCCCTGTGGAGCTGCCTCTGACGGTGCGGCCAGGCTGGTGGAGGAGGCATCCCTGCCACAGTCGGGAGTCGGACGTCCAGCAGGGCTGGCCACATCAACGACTGTACCCCAGCCAGCGGAGGATGTGCAGGCAGCAGGAGGCAGTGCACGGGCAGAGGCGCAGCAGCAGCAGCAACGTGGTGGGAGCCATGATGGCTCGGGGCCTCCAACATCGCAGGGGCAGGCATCGGCCGGATGGCAGGAGGACCCAGGATGGGAAGTGTCTTCCGTGTGGCAGCGGTTGGGCCACGCCATAGATGCGGAGCGGCAGCGGGCAGAAGAGGCACGGCTCACGATGGTCAGGGCGGAGAACTCCATGCGGAGGGCCCTGAGGCGGGCCGAGTGCCTCGAGGCAATCCGCAGGGGGTTGGAGGTGGACATGTCGACGGCCCTGCAGACCCTCGGGGCCATGGAGGAGGACCGCCTCCGGGACATTGAGCAGGAGTTCGATGATGCCCTGGCTCGGGACATCCAAAAGTGAGCCGTCGGACTAGCCCGCTGCCCTTGTAAATAGTTCTGTAGTTAGTGTTAGGTTTCCTTTGGTTTTGCATTTTTTTTGGACCTTTTGGACAATGGACCACATTTTTGTATATAGTTATTTTTTATTAGGTAGTGTTATTAGATAGGTTTCATTTCTTCTGTTGGGATCATGGACCCTGGATTATTTATCTGTATATAGTTGACTGTTGGATTTTCATTTTTTTTAATGATTTACCCATGGAGCAATGGTTTTCGATTTTAATTTTCCATTGGATTTACTTTTGTGGACTGTTATTTTGGACACCTTTCCTTTGGATTATGATTTGTGGTTTTGCATTATTTCACGGACATGCTGGTTTTTATTTTTTTAAATTCCCATTTTTGTTTGTTTATTTTTGATTCAATTTATGTTGCTTTTAATACATATTTTTTGTTCAAACTTCAATGTGTAGTATCATCTCATTGGTTTCATGCATATCATGATATGGGTTTTGAGATTCACTGACACCCATTGGGTGTATGTGAGGGGACATGTGTTCATTTCCAAACTTGCAATTGGGGTTCTATCATGTTATTGCCATTTCTAAGTGGGTGGATGCAATACTCGGGTGGGTGTTTGGCATTTGGAGGCTGACTATAAGGGCTAGGGATCTAGATTGTGATGACATATTGGCTGGGGGACATGTGCAGGGGCCTGGTGGAGGGTGCCCCACAGTGCTGGGGGGTGGGGGTGCTGGGGGACATGAGTGGGGGTGCAGGGTAGTCCCCCGTGGTGTGGGCTGCCTGCAGGGGCCGTGGAGGTTGTGGAGCGAACACCTGGGAGGACCCACACGGCCAATTCACGTGTAGTACTCCACGGAAACCCCTGAAATACACGTACCTTGCTGATATCACGTGTGAAACTTCCCGCGCACCCCAAAATACACGTACCTAGGACATTCGCGTGTGGAACTTCCAGTGCACCCCTGGAATAGACGTACCCAGCTGAAATTGCGTGTGAAACTTCCCGCGCACCCCTGAAATACACGTACCCTGCTGAATTCGCGTGTGAAACTTCCCACGCACCCCAGTAATACACGTACCACGCTCGCACAGGGCCAATCGCGTGTGAAACTTCCCGCGCACCCCTGAAATACATGTACCCTGCTGAATTCACGTGTGTAACTTTCCGCGCACCCCGGAATACACATACCTAGGACATTCGCGTGTGGAACTTCCGGCGCACCCCTGATATACACGTACCCTGATGGAATCGCGTGTAGAACTTTCCGCGCACCCCTGAAATACACGTACCCTGCTGAATTCACGTGTGTAACTTCCCGCGCACCCCCAAATACACGTACCCAGGACATTCGCGTGTGGAACTTCCAGCGCACCCCTGATATACACGTACCCTGATGGAATCGCATGTAGAACTTTCCGTGCACCCCTGAAATACACATACCCTGCTGAATTCATGTGTGTAACTTCCCACGCACCCCGTAATACACGTACCCAGGACATTTGCATGTGGAACTTCCAGTGCACCCCTGATATACACGTACCCAGCTGAAATCGCGTGTGAAACTTCCCGCGCACCCCTGAAATACATGTACCCTGCTGAATTCACGTGTGAAACTTCCCGCGCACCCCTGATGTACACGTACCCTGATGGAATCGCGTGTGGAACTTCCTGCGCACCCCTGAAATACACGTACCCAGCTGAAATAATGTGAGGAACTTCCCGCGCACCCCAGTGATACACGTACCCCGCTTGCCGTGCTGGTACAGGGTTAGCGCAGCCCTTTGCGCTGGATTGGGGATTTTGATGGCTTTTCCCTGCGCAAGGGGCGTTCTTGGGGGCATAACTGGCGCTGCTGCTGGGTCGCTGCGCCACTGTGCGCCACAGCTGGTTTTGGTGGCTGGAATCCATGAATACGCTGTGCGCGGAAATGTATTTTGGCGCACGCGGCTGGCGCAGGGATTCGCACGCGCACACTGTGCGCCAGCCGCGTGCGCCACTTGTGCGCTGAATTCTATGAATTACCCCCTAAACCTCTAAGGCAAATGTTCTGTTTATGCTCATTACTTATTTTGTTTAAATATCAAGTTTTCCCTTATATAGATGAATGGTTAACATTTAGTTTGAACATAATGGGCTCTTGTGGACCATCTCTTTGTGTTTTTTAATAGTTTTGACCTATTCCCAAAATCAGCACCTAGAAGGCACAAAGGAGGAATGAGACAAGCCCCAAAAATATCTAAATACGAATACATCATAAGTCTTGCTCTGCAATGCGCAATCAGATGGCTGATATCTTTTTTACCAATCCAAACAATAATATTTCATATGAAATAGAATGTGTTATTGCACATATAAAATGTATCCAATAAATAGACATTATGCACGTGCAATGTGCCAAAAACAATAAATGTTTATACGTGATCCAACCTGATCCCCTTAAGTGAAAACAAAAGCAGACATACACACAGGACAGTCCAACCTTAACGTGTTCAGTTCCTGACTACACAGAAAGGCCCTACGTGTTTCGTTCCTTTCTATTAGTCTCATAACTTCTTCAGGGGCTACACTTCAAGATCTCAGATAATTTAACCTACACATAATTTAAGACACATTCTACTGTATAATCCAAATAACCAGTGCCACAATACATTCAGTCAAAACACATTCCCAGAGGTACCATATGTATACTGCTTGTGCTTGGTACTTGATAAAAAAATGTGACTATACACATTGGTCTTACACATTACTTGTACAGCACATATTCTGTTTTTTTTTCAAATGAGCAATGAATTATCGTCACAACATGGCACGTTGTTGAGAGCTCGTCGTGCAACCTAATATGTGATGCAATTATTATTTATTTGTTCTATGTTGCACATTTTCACATTTGTTAGATTGGTTCAACACAACTTCTTGATCTTAGGCAGTTCCTCAAGTCAGAATTCATATTTTATTCATATACTTGGACCTAACTATAGGTCTAACACACCAATCAACTTAATAAAATGATGACAAACAGCCTAGGAACAAAAGAAGTCACACAATTAGTGACAGTGAATACTGCAACAAACCCTCTTGATTCATGCATTGCAACATATAGACAACACATTTCATATTAGGGCCCTCCATACGAATACTAAAATACAAATCAAACTGAACAATCAGGGTGAACTCACTGATCCTATTTGTACAACTATTGGTTTGAAGCAAGGGTGTCGTCTGGCACCAGCAATTTTCAATCTTTATGTGTCAGCCGTGGAAAACGCCTTTAACAATTTAAGATGCTTCCCACCTAGATTGTCGGGGACTCCAGTAAACAGACTTCTGCGGATGATCTAATGGATCAAACAGAGATCAGTCTGCAGCACCAATTGGACGCCTTACCCATGTATATATAAAGTCAAATGGGTTGCAGATAAATGCTAAGAAATCCAGAATTTTGACTCTCGGTGGGTCGAACTCCAGAAGATCAAAGGATAAAAGGTGGTCCATGAAGAGTGTGTACATTTTGGAAGTAAAATCAGTGATATACTTAGGCTTGTCAATCAATGATAGCTTAATGGATTCCGACAGAATCTTGAGCCTACGCGGCAAAACCAAGACTCTGGTAGTACAAGCAAAAACAATCAGATTTCATTATTGCAAGCTTTCCATCATCCCAGGTATTCAAATTTTATAAATTGAAGGTTCTGCCCATTCTGACCTATGGGGTAGACGCCTCTCTCACTTTATCCGGGAAAGTGTGGTCTACTCTGGAATGTCAATTCTGGAAATATGTGCTTAATCTGCAAAACTGCATACCATCAGCCGTAATACGAATGGAACTTGGTTTGAATTCTTTGTTTGCGACATCCGTATGGAAAACTCTCTCTTTCTACTGTAACTACCTCCTGCCCCCAGTTGAAGGGGGCTTTTCAATTCTTGGATATTCATTGCTAATGGGAAAAGAGACAATCCTTACAGAATGGAGAGACATGTGTAAAGGTCAGTTAACCGAGCTATGTACGACAGAAAAAGTGCTTTTGGAAAACCCTCATTGGGTAAAGCGTAAACTTCTTGACCAAGATTGGATAAACGCATTGGAAGCTGCATGCCAATATAAGATCTATGGAAAAGGCCAAGTTGAAACTAGAAGGAGAGGATCGTTGCCGCTCTACTTGGAAAAATTCCCCTGCAACAAAAGTCGTCAACAATATCTCAGACTCCGGCTCAATTTGTTGGCAACAAAGGAAGTTCTTGAGACAAGGAAAACACCTGAATTTACAGATTACAGCTGCAGTTTATGTAAGGACAATAATGAGACCATATATCATCTGATAATAGAATGCTTAGGAATCAAATATTTAAGGAGATATCTGATGGGAAAATTCTTCTGCCACTTTCAAACTATGAGCGAGAAGGACACATGGGCATATATGATGCAAGGTACAAGCATTTCGCGTACTTTTGCCCTCCTGGAAATGGTGGAAGAAATCTTCAAAAAACATTGAAGGAAGAAGTGCTCCCTAAGCATTTTTAGGACTGTATGAAGTAACACAAAGTAAGGAATGTACTTGCTTTTAGGGATGTAAACTATTTTATGACAGAGATATATTTACCTCATGTTGATTTATTTTTTCTTGTTTTTTTTATTTTGGAGGTCTCTAATGTTCTTTATGTAACTACAGGCAAAAGGTTTAGCTTTAAACCATATGCTAATAAAAAATAAAAATAAAAATAGTCAACACATTTACATTACATTACCTTATTTTTAGGCAGTGCAGCAGTGTGCGACCCTTCAATATGGTATTTCACAATTTATGATGTGCCTGCGCTAGATGACAAAAAAGAAAGTAACCCGAAAACAGCCAATGAGTACGTATTCTCCCTTAATCAGCTGCAGCCAGATAATCGCAGTTCGATTCCCCCTACCAGTGTTTCTACATCAAGTCTCTCATAAAGTTAGGGCAGACAGTTTAAAAAAGGTTTTTTAGACAGATATAAACTGGGTCCACCATTCCTGTGAATCTGCATTAAAAAACATAACCACTGACCTTGACAAGGTATGGGTAGTTGCAGAGACCTGCCCGAGGCCTGCGTTGCAGAAGCACATGTGCAAAGAGATATAGTATGTGGGATCATCCTCAGGTGGCCATCTTTGATTGGCAGGAACATTGATTGTGAACGCATGGAGTGTCAGAGGAGCAGAATAACAGCTGTCAGTTGTCAATGGCAGCATTGTGTGTTCAATGCCTAAATTGCAAGTGACAATTATGTATTCTATGTTTTGGGAGCTATTTAGGGAGGGATGATCTTCCAACATAGACGCATCCACCAGTGCAGACGTCCAAGGACGATCCCACAGGATCAAAACATGTACATGTAGTGGCAAGATAAGGTTCAAAGTAACAGTATTTTCATTGAACGAGACCATTAACAAGCAAAATGAAAGTGGCGGTTTGTCTCATTTACCTGCAAGTGAGTTAATCTTGGATGCTTGGATGCTTGCGTATGATTTATGATTGAGCCAGTATGATTTGTATTTGTATTTGTATTTATTGTATTTCTATAGCACCTTACATTTGAGATGGGTCGTTATTTACAATAACTTGGAGTGCATTAAATCGTCTGTCAAGTGAAGTTACAAGTTAACTGCATACATGTTCTCTCAAAATTACAAGAAAGCATGGGGGCTCTTGTCAATCAGCCAGCCTTGGGGGTGTACAATAAAAAAATATACCCCATTATTATGGATGCAACAAAACATTGAAGCGCTCTTGATGCAGAAAGATGTAGGGCAATGACCCTCTTTTTTTGTTTTCGGGGGGCCTGACTCTATAGGGTACGTAAGTAATAAAACACAAGGCAAGAGAGTCAAGGCTACCCCTCTCTAAGACGCACAAGAGGTGCTCAAACCTATATACGACTAGAAATTATTATAAACTAGCCATTTGATCACACAGCAATGTAGGAAAAATACTGATAAAACTAAGTTTATTAACATTAACACTTTCACGGCATTTCTACTGTCGACAGTAGAAATGTACTGAAAGTGTCTGACAGTACATAAAACATCACTCACTGTGCTACTAACTTCACCATGTACAGAACTGTATGTGTTACGTGCAGCTCTTGATGAATATCTCTGTTTTTAGTATGTTTCCTTAATGTTAATAAACTTAGTTTTATCAGTATTTTTCCTACATTGCTTGTGTGATCAAAGGGCTCGTTTATAATAATTTCTAGTCGTCTATAGGTTTGTGCGCTTCTTGTGCGTCTGAGAGGGGTAGCCTGCACTCTCTTGCCTTGTGTTTAGTTCTCTGGATGCTACATTTGTAAACAAATTTGAGGGGCCAAGTTGGAAAAAGCTGCTGAATAGTCGTAGCTCTGCCAGTATTGGAGCACTCCGCCTTGAATAAGGCATTAATTCAAAAAGAGCAAACACGAAGGTTGCAAAGACAATACGACAATGGGCCTCATTACTAGTACGTCGGTGCACAAAAAGTGGCAAACAAGTTGCAGTAATTCAGCTACTACTACTTGATGCCACATAGCTTCACGACCGTACTATGAGCTCTGGGCAAAATGCAAGAGACAAATCATCCAGTTTACCGCCCAAAACAGTCAGATGTACTGTGTGGAATGACTGCTTGCGGTAAATCCACAAAAAAATTCTCATGGATTCGAATGGTCTCCCTTATTTTCACATGTTTGCTTATTGCACACACACAAACAAAACGGGTTTAATTTGTGTGTGCAGCTTCACATCACATATAATAAAGTGCGTATCTGTGTCAACCAATGACTACACTCTGTGGACCTTATCACACAGTTCTTTTAATATTCGTCTTTAAGTCCTAAAAATACATTAGCAAAAGCCAGAGCAAATGTACTAGGTTCAGATGCCTTTGCATTCTGGTACTTGTAGTCTTCCATTGAAGGGGGGAAAATAGAGGTACAATCATACACTTTCTGCTTAACATATTTATATAAGGATGTACTGTGGGAAACCTGAGGGCATCCTCACATATACTCCCCTTGGATCCTCTGTGCTGGTGGCCAGGGAAAGGCCCTTGCTTTTGGATCCTGATCCTGGGGGTGGAGAAGCGAGGAAGGATCACCTAGGTGGAGGGCCCTTTGGGGTTTGGGAATGAGATGTTCTCAGACGAGACATGGTATTCCGCATTCCCCTTCCAGGAGGACCAAGAAAATTATTGGAGCTATTGCCAGTCCAGACGCACCAGAAAGAGGGTAAAAGGATTAAGTGTAAGATGGGCGAGACATAGTATCCCCCTTTTCCTATTGACGACCAATCTAACAGTCCCCCAACCTTTATGGGTTATAGTACGTCATCTCCCCTCATTTCCCCTCTGGTGACACTTGACAGTACTGACACGAGGAACACTATACCATTTCCCCAAGCTGGTACTGGGACAAAGAAGATGCCTGGAATTGTGAAGTTCGGGCATGTCCCTTAATCATGGCCAGGCAAGTTTAATTGAGAAAGCACACCTGAAACCTGTTAGAGGGTTGCAGGTGTATAAAAGGAGGAGGGAAAAGCAACAGAGAGCGGAGCATCAGGGCGGTCTGTGTGATCATTAGGGAACCTTGTTGGAAGAGAGGCGAGCTGCCGGAGGGAACTGCTGTGGGACGGTCCATTGTGTGCAGCACACTGAGACGCTGGCGATTGCAAGGAGAAGTGGTCTTAGAAAGCGTGGCATGGGAGCTGGGGCTCCCTGGAGTGGACTGAATACAGAGAAGGGAGCTGTGTGGAGAGGCTGTCCCTTTCACTTTCATCAGAAGTGTGTGTTTTCCCATCTCAATTAGCCAACACAGGAGTGCCTAAGGGGCAGGAGTTGGAACCCTGACAACAGACGTTTGTGTGTCACGCACTGCTGGGAGAGCTATTAAAGAGACAGGTGAGTTTCTACCAAATGAAAAACCTGGCGCATGAATGATTGAGCATTGCCATTGTTACAGAATACTTTGTATCGGAGTGGTCGCGGGTCTCAGAAGAGAGCGTTTTCGAAGGTCTCCTGTCTAAAGTCAATTCCATTGTTGAATGTTGCAGCGCAAGGAAAACATTGTATCAGAGTGGTTGCATGGCTTAAGAAGAACGTTTTTTCGAAAATCTCAGAGCGCTGGGCATTTCAATGAAAGTGAAACAAGCAAATATTAAACAGGGGGCTGAGTGAAACTGAACTTTAAGCCAAAGCAATACCTAATGACTAAAAATGTAACCATTAAGCAAAACTAACACTTGTTAAATCCCGAATTGAAGGGAACTTTAAATTAAGCAAAATTACTGCATGTTGAATGCCAAAGTGCATGGAACTTTAAAATTCAAGCAAAACCATTACATGTTAAATTGGGAATTTAATGGAACTTTGAAAGCTTCAAAAGCATGAAAATACATTGAAGTTAATCCTATTACATGAAGAACGGAATTAAAGTTTATGGGCCAAGGGAACAGAGAAAGTAACCAAGAGGCCCACCTCTTTGTGATAATGAGATGAAAGACTTGGGGAACGGAACCCTGAGACTTGAGGAGCTACATTTGTCGTCTTGAGCATGGAGCCTCAAGACCCTTTTGTGTTTGAATTATGTTGCCTAAAATGTATTGAAGGGAGCCCGAGGATTGTTTAAAACAGCATCGTCTTCAACTTAAGAAAGGTAACCTTGAGACTTTTTCTGGAACTGGTTTACACTTGGTGAAGGGAGCTGAAAGAAAGCAGTGAACTGGAAGAAGCTCAGAACGTTATTTTTGAACACTTTATTTGGTTGCTGACATCCCTACACATTGTTTAACTTTGGTTGTGAAGGCAAGGATAGGTTTTGGGTACAGATATGTTCTTAAGTTGAACTCTTGCACTCAAATTTACCTTAGTTCTGTTCAGGTAGGTGTTGTGCATGTAGCAGAGAAAGATATACTTATTAAAATATCGGAGACAACGGAGTGCGCGTCAGTATCCTTTAATGTCTAACTTTAACTGCCTGTTTCTTACATTCCACATTCTAATCCCATTTCACATTCTAACCCTACGTCGTCCCTCGACCTAGGACAGATAACATTCTAAACATGGCGTTTACTATTAAACATCACAACAGTAGGGAACTCCCACCTTAGCATAGGGCAAGTTAGGCCTTCTACCATCCTGACATTTACTTTAATAAAACAGTTTGTTTTGAAGTTTGAATCTGTTGTATGTGGCCTACGTCATGTCTTCACAGTACATAGTTCTCAAGTTGGTCTACTATGACTTGTGTACTTTTCATGTCATCTCTAAGAAAAAGAGTATTCTTGAAAAGCAAACAAAAACAGTTATTTCTACCAAACAGACCTGAGAAGATATGTGGGCAAGTCCCCAGTTTCTAGGCTGCTCTCAGATCCCATTGTGTTATACTGGGCAAATCCTTTCATCTCAGTGGGCCTTATCTGTGGGTGTTTTAATGTGAACGACTTAAGTCCTTGTTGTGCACTATATGAACGATGATCTAATAATGAAATGAAGCAAATGTTTGCAGTTGCTTTTAATCCTTAGCAAATTAAATATATGTATTTACCCAGAAATGAAGTAAATATGACTATACTAAGTTGTAATTACTTCGTTTATTTTTATCACATTGATTCATACTGAAAAGTGTCTGTTTGGTAAGATCCCTTTTTAAAACTCAGGCTGGAATGCTCTGTGTTTTCAGTTTTGGCTGTTATGTGATGCTTTGTGCCACCTTTAAGCCAAAACAATTGCATTAGAGTGCAGCTAGGGAGAAATGATATCTGAGGAGGGACACAACCTTGTATGTGTTGTTTGGTTATTTACCCACCCATTGACTGCCCATGGCAATGCCAATCCATATGGCCATTCCCACCCACTGCCTGCCCCTCCACGCCCAAAACACATGCTTCTGGGATCTCTTTGAGCCAGCTTTTGAAAGCCATACCATCAAACTGTGTGCTTGAAGTGCCTAGCAGTGTTTTTTCAAAGTAGCCTTCTCAGTTAATGACTTAATTGAGCTTTAAACGTGCTAGTGGTGTAATGAAAATGTCAACCAGGTCTGCCTTCTGCCACTCGATTTATAAGCACTATGTGTGGCCTTCACTGAAGTCCTGTTAAAAACAAGCACTGTCAAAGCCAACAGTTTTGGCTTGTGTACAATATTAGGCATTTGCTAGGCACTGCTATTAGACTCCCAGGTACTCGCAGCTGTTACCACGGTGGCCAGTTAATACCACTGTGACAGTGCTTGGCTAATGCCTTTCCAATGCATACACAACAGCGCAAACTGTTGGCCTTGCCATTGCTTGTTGATGAATGGAGGCAGGTTTGGTTCTGTTGTTCCCATCGTTAACAATGGCCTATGTTAGTCCAGAGGAGGAAGCTCACAGGAGTGCAGGATATTCCATATGAGGGAGTTACCCATGGATTCACAGGCCAATGGCTAATGCTTCTGCAAACAGGGCCACCGCCCGATTGTCTTCATGCACAGTTAGACTGCCCATGCATAGTCTGCCCCAGGGAAAGCTAGCCCGGGAATTGGCACAATGTTTGAGTCTGTCTTTATAAAGTCAACAATGGCACACCTTGGACAATGGTTCAACATTTCTCCAAGGCGTTTAAACAACTCGTGCGTAGAAAGGGAGCATTTTGGCTCCAGCGTAAGGTTGTGTTCTGTTTTCTTTTATGCAAGCCATCGTTGCAGCTTGCGAGTTCACGCGCGCTCTTAGTAAAAGCAGTAAAACATATGAGAAGCAAATGTGCATGAAGCACCCCAAGCTTACACAAGTGCTAGGGAGATGTTTTAAAAGGGTGCTTTTCTTTTAAAGAAGCAATGATAGGTTAATGATCTGATTGATAGAATAATTGAATAATTGGGGGCTTTATAAAGTCCAAACAGCAGATTGGCCATATTCAACACTGCATGCATCACCTGCAAAGCAGCTTCGAGCCCGAAAAGAGAAGACTTGCAAGCATTCCTTCTCCTGTCACGCCCCCACCATCTGGAACTCAATGCCGGTAGAGGCTCGCAATGCCGGTACATCCTCCAGTTCCAGAAAAACACTAAAAACGTGGCTCTTTCAGTAATACCTGCTGGAGGAATACAGAGCCCTCTCTCCCTCCACCACCAGTGCTGCGTTACTGTATAAAGTGCAGAGCTCGATTCTGGCACTATCCTGTTAAAAAGTGCTCTGCTGCTCTTGAGCTAGGTTCATGCTATAAGCAATAAAAGGCTAAATAATTCATGTATATATACAATGTGAAGGTTTCATGTAAACACTAACACAATAGCAAGCACTGCTGGCCGCCATGCTTGCAAGCAGCGTTTATAGCGTGTTAAAGACTTCACATTTTGACCTAAATAGTCATAACGTGTGTTATCAACTCTAAGACACTTCAATGCATTGTATAAAATACCCATTGCTTTTCCAATCTCTCATCAGCTCACCGCTGAGTTCTATCTGCGGACGAAGCATGGCCCATCTGCATACACGTTTCCTCCAGCACTGCTCCTCACCCATGAATTTAAGCAGCACTTTAAATATGTTAAAGAATGTAAAGGGTCTTGGTACTTTCCACTCTTGATGGATAGTAAAGGCACTCTGTGATACAAAACACAGCCTGGAATCAGGAGTATTTCCCTTTTGAGTCTTAGCTATTAGGTGGTGCTAAAGTGCCACCTATAATCCAGAACTATTGCATTGGAGTACAGCTATGGGGAGATGGCATATGAGGAGGGTCACAAACCTTGTAGGTGTTGTTTGGTTACTTGTCCACCCATTGACTGCCGGTGGCCTTGCTAATCCCGATGGCCATTCCTACTCACTTCCTGCCTCTCCTCACCCAAAACACATCCTCTTGGGATCTCTTTGAGCTAGCTTTATCAAGGCATTGTATCAACTTTGCACTCGAAGTGCCTGACAGCGGAATTTCAATCTTCAGAGAGTTAATGGCTTAACTATAGCTGTAAACCACTGGTGTAATACAAATGTCTTAACCAGGTTTGCATTGGTCACTTGATTTATAGCAGTGCGCATGTCCTTCACTGAAGTCCTGTTAAAACAAGCATTGATAGGCATTTGCCAGGTACTGCTATTACAGGTGCACGTTCTCAAACCATTTTACTGCTGTTACCATTATTGGCCAGGGAGTATCTTTACGGCAGATGCCTTCCCCATGCCTACACAAAAAGCCAAAACTTGTTGCATTGCCAGTGGTTGTTACAGTCATGAGACTGACCCTGGCATAAGAAACCAGTAAGTGGAGATCAGCTGGAGTATGGAAGTAATGAGACCACTATAGGCTTCTGTACAGTGGGCGGACTGAGGTGGAGCAGAACAGTGGTAGTCGCTGCGTAGAGCAAAGGACCCGCAATCCTGGCGCAGGCTGCATTAGAAGCAGTGAGTGGTGGCAAGGACAGGAGAGGAATATCCATTCTGTACCGCTTGATGGAGTCCAGAGGAGGATACGAGAGGCGAACCCTGGAGCCCCTGATGGCAAGCCTATGCCGGGGAGAAAGAGGGAGTCCTAGGTGGAGAAGTAGCGAGAGCGAGGATTCTGAGAGAGTGCCAGGTTTGCAAGGAGAACAAGTGCAGAGCCAGTCCACAGTGAGGGTCAAAATCAGGGGGAAACTTTGGATATAAACCCAGGAGAAAAAGAGCTGCCAAGTGGTGAGTGTGGAGAAGGAGACAGAGATCAGACGCAGAGGAGCAGCAGCACTGGGCGCCAGTCCAGAGGGGGGGATTCTAACTCCTAGTGGTCAAAGTGGAGAAGCGTGGACAAGTTCAAGTCTGTTTTCCCAAATCCCAATGAAGTTAGAGAAGGCTGTGGGAAGCAAAGGCAAAGTGGATCAACATTGCTTTGTGGGATCTGAAATGTGTATTCCTTTATCCCTCTAAGGTAGTTGTCTTAAAAATGTGGGGCCGACTGATGCTGGGGCGGGAGGACAAGGCATTTTAAAAAGGTATTATGGTGACTGCATATAATAGAAAATATACGCAGTTTTTAGGACATATAAGTGTGTTATAGCGTGTGTGGTTGGGGGGCCAGAAAAAAAATATTTTTATTCAATGGGGGCTCAATATAAAAAGGCTTGAAAACTACTTCTCTGAGGTAAAGGCTGGCAAAAAACTGTTTAAATTGTGAAACATTGCTTTGAGGTAACTGAATTTGTTATTCCCAAAACCCTCTGAGGCACAGGCGGAAGTATCATCATAGTGTAGAAGAGGTATATCGTGTAGAAGAAGAAGATTGTCTGAAGAATTGTTAAAGTGGTGACCCATTGCATTGTGGGACATGAAGTGTCTGTTCCACTAATCCGCTAATGAAGAGCTTCTGTGAAGCATGTTTAAAGTGAATAAAACTGCATTTTGGGAATTGATGTCTATATACCAACATCACTATGAGGAAGGTTCTGTGCGAGGAGTCTTTAAAATAGAGAAGTAATACACTGTTGGAGCTGATCTCATATCACTCCGACGAGGTGGCTGTGTAAAGAATTGCTAAAGTGGAGGAACTTGCTCTGGGGCAATCTAAGTATGTGTTCCCATATCCCTCTAAGGTAGAAGCTGTCTGAAGTTGTGGTTATTGAAGTTTATATTGACATTTCTCTCTGAAGAAGAGGATTGTCTGAAGATCGTTAAAGCAGGAACGCTTTGTATTTTGGGAACTGAAGCCTGTGTTCCATATGCCTCTTAGGAAGATGCTGTGTGAAGGGTCATTAAAGTGGCGTTACACTGTTTTGTGGGTATTGAAGTCTGTAGTCCCATAATTCTCTGAAAAAGACAGACAGTATCAGGATTGTTTACTGGGAATTGAAATCCACGTTCCCAGAACTCCCTGGCAAAAAGTAAGAGATGGACAGAACGTTTGCTTCAGCAAAAGGTTATCAGAATTGTGGCAAGAGGCCAGACCCATTTCCAAGATCCAGCGAGCCTGACACAGTTGCATTGCATACTATCTTCAAAGGTTATGCCTTGTTTAGCATCTTCTGTTGAGTGGCTACGCCATAGTCCATAATCAGACAATGGAGGACTCACATGGAACACTGGCTCAGCAGCACTTCTCCCTCCACCCCCACATGAGGAGTCTTGGTCCTTATGCAAGTGCACCAATGATCCACAGATCTCTCTCCGGTAGGCGTGTGCGACGCTGCACCCACATCTTCAGTAGTAAGTGCCTGTCCCTTTGGCTTCCCTTTATCAAACAGGCAGTGCAAGTTCGTGTTCAGGCATGAATGGATGGAGAGGGTGGGCAGGGCTGGCCCTCATGGTATGGCTGAGGCAAGATTACCCAACCCATATATACCCTGTCGAAGCAAAGCAGGTTATTTCCTACTTTGGGTAAGTGGAGTAGTCGGGCAAAGTTGGTCTAGGAACCATAAACTATGGGAAGAATGCCAGATGCTGTATAGATGATAAAACGGAGGTCATTTGACATCTCAAAGCCTACAAAATTCCTCTAATTAGGGTGTAGGGGAGAAGGGAGTTGAAAGTCTCCAAAAGCTTACTGACTCCAGTAGTGACACACGGCCAGGCTCTTAAGGCCCCATAACACGTTTTGGGCTTCTTTTGTGTGGGAGCTGCCTTTCGGTTATCAAACTGCTCCGAGGTCTTCTTTGATTTAGTATTTAGTATTTATTTTATTTATCTAGCGCACCAGGCCACAGGGCATCCGGGCGCGTCACTTAGTTACAGGCATAGAAACAAGACAGTGAGTTATGTACAGTCATTACATTGGGAGAGAATATACAAAATAATACAAGTTATACAAAATATACAGGAGAAATACAATATATAGGCATTGTATAAGGGAAAGAATACACATTAAGCAAATTTTGCAAGTTATAGACGAGATACAATATATATACACAGATTACAGTAAAGGAAGTACCAGAGGGCTGTTGGCAGATAATTGTGGCTCATGTGCTAAGGATCACAGTCCAGGCAGGTCTTGGGCAGACAACCAGGTTTTGACTTTGCGCTTGAAGGCCGGGAAGGTAGGTTTGGCTCTGAGAGGATTAGGTAGTGAGTTCCAAAGTTTTGAAGCTAGGACAGCGAAACTGCGACCACCAGATCTCTGGAGGTTGAAGCGTGGAGTAGCAGGGCAGTTGGTTTGAGCACTTTTTAGGGGTCCCACAGATGTGTGTGGTGTGAATCTGCTGGCTAGGTAGCTAGGGGCTTGGTTGGTGAGGCTTTTGTGAGTGAGTGCAAGTGGTTTAAAAGAGATTCTTTGGGAGACTGAAAGCCATCGAAAACTATGTCTGGTGTCAGAAATATGGAGGTTCCTGGGCAAGTTCAGAGCCGCTCTGATAGTATTGTTCTGAATGATTTGTAACTTTTTAATGTTACATTGGTTGGTGCCCAGGTAAAGGGCATTACAATAGTCAATTATGGATAGGACCAAGGTCCTGGCTAGTGTAGTGCAGTTGGCTGGAGATAGGAAGGGACGGCATGCTGTAATAAGCTTGCATGTGTAGGAGGCAGCCGATGATACTGCATTGGTTTGCCTCGCTATTGAGAGGGTAGAGTCGATGTGGATTCCAAGTGTTTTTGTGTCTTTAGCCACTTTAATGGTGTTACTATCAATAGTGAAAGATTTAAACGATGCGTCTAGTTTACTGAGTCTTTGGTGGGAGCCAAGGATGAGAAGCTCAGTCTTTTCGTCATTTAAACAGAGTGCGTGTTTGGCCATCCAGGCCTGGATGACTTGATAAATGGCGTTAATGGCTAGAGAGTCGGCTTTGTGGTCCCCTGTGATAGGGATAAGTATCTGGGTGTCATCGGCGTAGTTAGTATAAGTGACACCCAGATAATCCAAAATGTCAAAAAGGGGTTTTGTAAACACATTGTAGAGTGTCGGTGATACGCATGATCCTTGAGGGACTCCACAAGTGACTGGTGAAGGGTCAGCGGGGGCGGTGGGGGAAAAGACCCTCATGGATCTATTAGCAAGGAAGGAAGTAATCCAGGCTGTGACTTTGTTCGAAAAGTGGGCTGCGGTTTTGAGGTGGCAGCATAAGATTTGGTGATTTACTAAATCGAAAGCCACGGAGAGATCTAAGAGAAGTAAGAGAGCCAGTTTACCCTTGTCTTTTAGGTCTTCAATCTGGGTTTTGAGGTCTGAAAGAGCAGTTTCAGTTCCGTATCGTGGACGGAAGCCTGATTGCCTCAGTCCCATGAGTTTATTAGTTTCCAAGTAATCTTGGATCTCTAAGTAAGCAGCACGATCCAGAATTTTTAAGAGGAAAGGGACCGTGGTGATTGGTCTGTAATTAGTGGGTAAATTAGCATCCAGAGTGGGTTTCTTGAGGAGAGGGATAACGCAGGCATCCTTAAGGTTGTCCGGCACAATCCCTGAGCTGAATGAGGAGTTTATGAGTGTGGTGATAAAGGGCTTGATATATTTGTTGCTTAGTAATGGGTGCTCTTCATACAAAATCTGTGATAATCCAAAGATTCTGGGGTGAAATCCTTCAGAAATGGGCCGAGTGGTGGGTCAATAAGACTTGATGGTTCGTAGATCTCATAGTGGGCAACTTGCAAGCTGATTGCAAAGTAACCAATAAATAATGCATTTATTTATTTATTTGCATTTGTAAAGCGCACCTACAGCCCAGAGGCATTGTGGCGCTTGTTCCAAGAATTTTTACAAGCAATTTCCATAGGCCAGGTTACATGTGACCGCAAGGTCTCTTAGTTACAGTTACAGTCTTCATACATTACTCATTACAGAATTGACATTACTCATCACAGTTTATGTATCACAGGAGAAACAGCTGATTGGTTGGATGAATAGTTGTGTTTTGAGTGCTTTGCGGAAGGCTGTATGGGATTGAATCATTCTTAGGTTAGGTGGGAGGGCATTCCATTGTGTAGCAGCAATTGTGGGGAAACTGGATCCCCTCCACAAGCCTTTTTGGTTTTGGGCACAAGGATAAGGTTAGAGTAGCCTTCCCTAAGAGGTCTTTTGGCAGTGTGTTTGACAATCCTCTGTACAAGGTATGGAGGGGCACCATCATGGAGACATTTGTGTGCCAAGGAGAGAGTTTTAAAAATGATTCTCTGTTTAACCGGGAGCCAGTGGACCTGTCTCCTGATATGGGAGATGTGCTCTTTCCTAGAGGTCCCCGTGGCTGCCCTCAGGGCATTATTTTGCGCTAGTTGTAGTTTTGAGAGGTTTTTGCATGACGTCCCGCATAGTAGGGCGTTGCAATAGTCTAGTCTGGAGCCTATAATGGCTCTGGCTATGGTGAGACAATTCTGCTGGGAGAGGAATGGTCTCGATGCATTAATGATTTCACTTGTCTGTCCATGGTGAGGTTAGAATCTAGGTATACGCCAAGTGTTTTGACATAGTCAAATACCTTGATGGGTGTGTTGTCGATAGTGAAAGAGGAGTATTCCCGACTGAGGTTACCTAGAGTAGTGGGTGAACCGATAAGTAGGAGTTCCGTTTTTTCACTGTTTAAGCAAAGCCAGTTGTCAGCCATCCAGGATTGGATGGTTGAGTAAATGGCAGTGAGATTAGACATGTCAGTTTTGTAGTCACCTGTGAGTGGGATTAACACCTGCGTATCATCCGCATAATTGGTGTATGAAATGCCCAAGGAGTCCAGGATGCTAAACAGTGGCCTAGTGAAAAGGTTATAAAGTGTTGGTGCAATGCAGGATCCTTGTGGGACTCCACATTTGAGGATGCTGGGGGTGGCGGAGGCTAATTCAGAAAAGACTTTCATATCCCTGTCTTGGAGAAAGGAGGTAATCCAGTCGCATGCTTTAGGGGAGAAGTTAGCTGCAGAGGCAAGGTGACGGCACAGGGTGTTGTGGCCGACCAGGTCGAAAGCAGCTGATAGGTCAAGGAGCAGGAGGAGTGCAAGTTTGCCTACATCACTCATGTCATCCATTTGGTTCTTTAAATTGAGGAGGGCTGATTCCGTGCCATGTCGTGGGCAGCAGCCTGATTGCCGTAGGCCTAAGAGTTGGTTCTCTTCCAGGTACTTTTGTACTTGCACATATGCAGCTTTGTCGAGAATTATTAACAGGAATGGGACCGTGGTGATGGGCCTGTAATTCCCGGGGATTGTGGGATCGAGAGAAGGCTTTTTTATTAATGGGCGCACCCAGGCTTCTTTGGGATCTTTGGGAACAAGGCCTGTCCTGAAGGAGGCGTTAATAAAGGCCGTGAGAAAAGGAGCCAATGTGGGTGCAGAGTCTTTGATGAGTTGGGCTGAACAGGCATCACCTTTGCAGTTGGAGAGTTTAATGGATTTGAGCAGGGTGATGACTTCCGATTCCGTGATGTCTTTGAATTCGAAGGGGGGGGTTCTGTGCAGGTGGGGTGGGCGATTTGCTGTGTTGGCTAGCTATTAGCTTTTCAAGCACTTTTTAGAGGCCAATGATTTTGGATTGAAGGGTGTTGAGCTTGTCTAGCATTGCTGACTGAATGCTGTTGCACCAGTCGGCATCCTTAATGAGCGTGGGAGGGGGGGTGGAGGGTTTTTCCAATTCTCTGAAGATACAGAATATTTCTTTGGAGTTGGATTTGGCGTCATTAATCCTTGAGTTAAATGAGAGTGCCTTGGCTTTGATGACATTGTTTTTGGAGATGGAAATGGATTTGAAGGCCTCCCTGTTAGAATCTGAGGGGTTAGCTTTCCAGGTAGAGAGGGCGGAGTGTTTTTCTGAGCGTTGTTTGAGCAGCTCATTGGAGAACCAAGTGTTGGAGTGCTTGATTTTCTTGACTTTCTTGAGGGCTAGGGGAGCAATGGTGTCTATAGCATTGGTTTTAATGTTTTTGAAGGTGCTAGCGAGGATGTCTGGATTGCTGGAGGAGGGCGCCTGAAGCTCGGGAGACATTAGAAATGGCGCCAGGTTTTCCACTGTGAGTTTACGTGAGCTCATGGCGAGTGCCGCTGGGCAAGGGGTGTTGGGGACGGTGTGCTTTTGCTTAGTGGTTCGGTAGAACTGGATATAGTGGTGGTCGGACCATGGGATGGGGGTATTGTCAGTAACCAGGATGGAGCAATTGTGCTGGTTGATCCAATCCAGGGTTCGTCCTTTGATGTGAGTAGGTTCGGAGATGGTGGGTGCAAAGCCAAGGGTGGTAAGGGCTTTGTTAAGGGCTTTGGCATGAGGATCTTTAGGGTCATTTAGGCCCAAGTTGAGATCGCCCAGGAGGATGATTTGGGAGTTTTTTTTAATATTGTCTGATAGGGCATGGACGAGAGAGTCTTGGAAGTCAATGCAGGGGCTGGGGGGTCGGTATATAATGTGCATACTGATGGTGCAGGTGTGAGACAGGTTAATTTTAAGTGGGAGGTAGTCACAATTGAGTCCTAGTTGTCCCTGTTGTCTGGGTGATTCCCTGTTGCTAAGTGAATTCTTGGCTATGAGGGCAACACCACCACCTCTTTGGTTGGTGCGGTCTTTCCTGTAGATGACGTAATCTGTGGGGATAGCTAAAGAGAGTGCAGGTCCTGAGCTATCGTTCAGCCAAGTTTCAGTAATTACGAGTATGTCAAGATTGTCTTTAGTTATAAGATCCTGAATGTCGAGAGGATGCACAGGAATAGAACATGCATTCATTAGTGCGCATTTTAGGGTACGTTCAGGGTGCTGTAAGGTGATTTGAGAAGGGGGTTGAGGTGTGGAGCAGGGTGGCAGAGTGGTATGGAGTGGCTCAGGGGGGACGTGGTTGTTACAAGGAGGGAGGTTGGAAGTGTATGGAGTGCCAGGCATAGGGGATGCAGTGGCAGGAGAGGGCAGACAAGCAGCAGCAACATGATTGGGCGCAGGCATCACAATGGGCATGGGTAGTGCAGCAACAACATGATTGGGCACAGGCATGGGTAGTGCAGCAACAACATGATTGGGCGCAGGCATGGATAGTGCAGCAACAACATGATTGGGCGCAGGCATCACAATGGGCATGGGCAGTGCAACAGCAGGAACCTGAGAATTTGCAGGCAATACAGGCAGTGCAGTATCAACATGAGAAGGTGCAGGTAATACAGGTAATGCAGTATCAACATGAGAAGGTGCAGGCAATACAGGTAATGCAGTATCAACATGAGAGGGTGCAGGCAGAGCAGTGGGCAGTGTAACAGCATGGTTACCTGTAAAGTAACGTGCAGGTGATTTGTCCTCAGCGCCTGGGCACTGCGTGAGAGTCAGGGTTCCTTTAGAGAGTGTTTTAGTGACGTTGAGGCAGGCATTGGGCATATTGGGGGGGGCGTCGTGGGGCTTTGCCGGAAGGCCTCGAGCAGAGTACCATCTGTGGGGGATTTACACGGGCACCTACTAGCAACTCTGAAGTTGCGTACGCTAATACACGCCGCATAACATCGCATCGGGAAGGGCTGGATGCGTGTACGGAGTCGTAGATTTCTTACCAGCAGGACCGCAGAGTAATTGTGGGGATGAGCTCGGCCCTCAGTGTGGAGGGGGCTGTGAATAGAGGTAGCAGAGGGGGGTGGAGCCTTATCTCTTTGCAAAACCAGGGCACCTTTGAGCGCCGACGAGCAGCGGAGAGCTGCAGAGAGTGAGCTTGGCCTTTTCTCCTGGCCTTCGCTCCTCTGCAGCTTCGCCTGGCAGTGAGCCCCCCTCCATTAAAGGCAGGAGGGGAGGGGCGAGCTGGAGCAGGGGAGCAATTGCTGGCCTCGGCAGAGGCTTGTTGATTCCTGGTTGCTACGGCAACCACGGCGGCGGCCATCTTGGCCTTTCCTTGCATCTCGTGGTCTGCAATGGCCTTGAGGGGCATTTTTAAGTACTCCGGTGCTACGGCGGCATGAGACGCAGCTGATGCTGTTGTAGAGCGTTGATGTAGGGTTGAAGTGATTTCAGAGCACTCCTGTTCTACGGCGGCGCTCGGCATGGCGTTACTTGATGCAGCTAAAGGAGGAGGGATCAGCTGGAGATTCACTCGCAGCAGAGCTGCAGAGAGTGAGCTTGGCCTTTTCTCCTGGCCTTCGCTCCTCTGCGGCATCGCCTGGCGGTGAGCCCCCCCTCCATTAAAGGCAGGAGGGGAGTGGCGAGCTGGAGCAGGGGACCAATTGCGGGCCTCGGCAAAGGCTTGATGATTCCTGGTTGCTACGGCAACCACAGCGACGGCCATCTTGGCCTCTCCTTGCATCTCATGGCCTGCAATGGCCTTGATAAAGTGTGAATCTCTAAGTCCATTGAGTTCAGATTGGTTCCTTTCTGCAAAGTGTGCATCATGTGTTAGAAAATAAAGAGGCACACTTATTTTCTACTACATTGTGTATGTCCCATGTTAAAAGATAATTCTGCATGTTTGAATCTTCCAAATACCCACCCTGCCAAGGTTTCTGAACCTGTATGCCTTCATGAGACTGTAGGGATATCCTCTATGCCACTTTTCCTACCAACAGCCTTACATGCTGTGGTGAGTTGGAGCAACTTTTTAAAGTCGGGGCTGAGCCACAGGTTACTAGGTTGGTCTGGAGGTTACCCAATGTGCCTCCCGGAGGGTAGATGGTGTGGGATTCCTTGAGCTTGCTCTCCCCTCAGAGATGTAGTAGTCCTTAATCCATTTGGATATATAATTGGCTAGAAATATGTCCCAGGACTACAAATCCCAACATGCCCCTAATATGAGAATAACAGAAAAAGGCCAGAGATCAAGGAAAAGTTATTATGGAGTTGAATCTAACAGCAAAAAACAAAGGGGGTCCTGGGAGTCCCTTTGAAGACATTTGTCCTGGTTACGAGAGCCTTACCCAGATTCTTTATCTCACTGTCTTTGACAGAGGAGAAATATCCAAAACATATCAGTCTTTGTCCTGCCCTGGGGCAGTCCAGCAACGAAATGCTAGGCAATTCTCCTCTGAACAAGAGTACCAACAGCAATCCCAGACACATGTTTTGGTCGGGTTGGACCTCATCAGTAGGGCAGAGCTGTGACTCTCTAAGAATAGTGAGGAAGGGGTCCACGTCTGAATTCCCCTAGTAACTTAGGGTGAGACCCAAAGTTACTTAAATTATGCAAAACACAAGAGGGGTCCTGGGAGTCCCTCTGTCAGACATTTGACCTAGTTACGAGAGCCTTATCCAGATTCTTTAGCTCACTGTCTATGACAGAGGAGAAATATCCAAAACATATCAGTCTTTGTCCTGCCCTAGGGCAGTCCAGCACCAAAATACTAGGCAATTCTCCTCTGAACAAGAGTACCAACAGCAACCCCAGACACATGTTTTGGTCGGGTTGGACCTCATCAGTAGGGCAGAGCTGTGCCTCTCTAAGAATAGTGAGCAAGGGGTCCACATATAAATTCCCCTAGTAACTTAGGGTGAGACCCAAAGTTACTTAAATTATGCAAAACCAAGAGGGGTCCTGGGAGTCCCTCTGCCAGATATTAGTCCCGGTTATGAGAGACTTACCCAGAGTCTTTAGCTCACTATCTTTCACAGAGGAGAAATATCCAAAACATATCAGTCTTTGCCCTGCCCTAGGGCAGTCCAGCACCGAAATGCTAGGGAATTCTCCTCTGAACAAGAGTACCAACAGCAACCCCAGACACGTGTTTTGGTCTGGTTGGACCTCATCAGTAGGGTGGAGCTGTGCCTCTCTAAGAATAGTGAGCAAGGGTTTCACGTCTGAATTCCCCTAGTAACTTAGGCTGAGACCCAAAGTTACTTAAATTAGGCAAAACACAAGAGGGGCCCTGGGAGTCCCTCTGCCAGATATTAGTCCCGGTTATGAGAGACTTACCCAGAGTCTTTAGCTCACTATCTTTCACAGAGGAGAAATATCTAAAACATATCAGTATTTGTCCTGCCCTAGGGCAGTCCAGCACCAAAATGCTAGGAAATTCTCCTCTGAACAAGAGTACCAACAGCAAACCCAGACATGTGTTTTGGTCTGGTTGGACCTCATCAGTAGGGTGGATCTGTGCCTCTCTAAGAATAGTGAGCAAGGGGTCCACGTCTGAATTCCCCTAGTAACTTAGGCTGAGACCCAAAGTTACTTAAATTATGCAAAACACAAGAGGGGTCCTGGGAGTCCCTCTGCCGGACATTAGTCCCCGTTACGAGAGCCTTACCCAGATTCTTTAGCTCACTATCTTTCACAGAGGAGAAATATCCAAAACATATCAGTCTTTGTCCTGCCCTGGGGCAGTCAAGCACCAAAATGCTAGGCAATTCTACTCTGAACAAGAGTACCAACAGCAACCACAGACACATGTTTCGGTCTGGTTGGACTTCATCAGTAGGGTGAAGCTGTGCCTCTCTAAGAATAGTGAGCAAGGGGTCCCCCTCTGGATTCCCCTAGTAATTTAGGGTGAGACCTGAAGTTACTTAAATTATGCAAAAACAAAGGGGGTTCTGAGAGTCCCTCTGCCTGACTTTAGTCCAGGTTATGAGAGCCTTATCCAGATTCTTTAGCTCACTATCTTTCACAGAGGAGAAATATCCAAAACATATCAGTCTTTGTCCTGCCCTAGGGCAGTCCAGCACCGAAATGCTAGGCAATTCTCCTCTGAACAAGAGTACAAACAGCAACCCCAGACCTGTGTTTCGGTCTGATTGGACCTCATCAGTAGGGTGGAGCTGTGCCTCTCTAAGAATAGTGAGCAATGGATCCACGTCTGGATTCCCCTAGTAACTTGGGGTGAGAACAGAAGTTACTTAAATTATGCAAAAACAAAGGGGGTCCTGAGAGTCCCTCTGCCGGACATTAGTCCCGGTTATGAGAGCCTTAACGAGATTCTTTAGCTCACTATCTTTCACAGAGGAGAAATATCCAAAACATATCAGTCTTTGTCCTGCCTTGGGGTAGTCCAGCAGCAAAATGCTAGGCAATTCTCCTCTGAACAAGAGTACCAACAGCAACCCCATAAACGTATTTCGGTCTGTGTGGACTTCATCAGTAGGGTGGAGCTGTGCCTCTCTAAGAATAGTGAGCAGGGGGTCCAAGTCTGGATTACTCTAGTAACTTAGGTTGAGACCCAAAGTTACTTAAATATGGAAATGAACAAGGGGGGTCTTGGGAGTCCCTCTGCCAGACATTAGTCTTGGTTACGCGAGCCTTACCCAGATTCTTTGGCTCACTATCTTTCACAGAGGAGAAATATCCAAAACATATCAGTCTTTGTCCTCCCCTGGGGCAGTCCAGCACCGAACTGCTAGGCAGCAGCAACACTTTAACAGATGTGAATGCCAAAGGAGAGGTGAACTGTGAGAGTTTGTGTAACCAAAAATACGGAGAGAAATGACTCTGCAAGAACACCAGTCAAGCATTGTACCTTCAGGTGTGACAGTAGAAGGAGGAGCAGACAGCCTACGGTCAGTTGAATTAGCAGACTCAGCTTGCTTTGAGAAAACTGAACACTGCGGAACACCGTAGATCCACATCCACAAGCATTTACAGCTCGACAATGCAGCTGGTGGCCCAATCCATGTTTAAAGGATCAGGCCGACCATTCTTCTAAATGCAGTAGGTCCACAAAATCATCAGAAAATCACCAAATACTCTTTTTGGCACCTTACAACACCATAAGATTGCTCAAACACAAACTATCGACCAATGTAGCCATCACATGCCATATTCAAAAGCACTACCAAAACTGGGAACACATCCCACAACTTGAGGCAAAAACTTCATGCACAGTTGCCAACCAAATGTTTTCACACTCACAGAACCATCACTGTGACAACGCCACACTAACAAGATCAGCAGCACCTCACCACAACAACTAACAATTAAAGTAGTTGTCCCAAACAACACATAAAACACTGTAAAACCCAGTATCAACACCTGATAACTGCACACAACAGTGACTCCCCTCAACAACATTGCGTTAGTAATGCAGATACCACATTGTGCACTACAAAATTAAAGTTAGCATATCTCACTAAAATAAAACTGAAACATCTGAAGCAATACGTTTAATTCACTATTGTATCCAACGACACCAAACAAAATAAACTCCAGTAGTTGGGGTCACGTTGTAGTACATCTTAAAGGATGCAGCAGGCTCCCTTTAACTCAGCTACGTGTCCATCTGATTACTTCAGGACTACGATGACTCTTGGCTGTTGTCCAACAAAAACATGTGGTATCCTTTCGCAGAGAGCGTAATAGTAGAAAAGCAGCTGATGCAACGCGCTCCGCCATCTTTCGAACAACCATGAAGATCCGGTGGTAAAGAAATGAAATCTTTTGAACTTCACCGAGTCATTCACATTAAAAAGTACACATCTCCAAGTTCTCAATGGTTCCTCTTGAGACGTCGTAATGTAATGTCACTTGCCAAAGAGGACACTCAGAGCACATTGGGACACGTTAGTAAGGTCCTTTTTTCCAACACTACACCGCTTTGTAGTGACGTAGTCCTGGCCTCTGCTGACTCCGAGAACGTTCGTACCAACATACTCACACAGCAGACCTTCGCCAACACTCCACGAAGACCACTGACGTCACCATTGTGGACAGGACCGCAGACCAGTACAGATCTCTCCGCACCAACCGTCCTCAGTGCTGCAAAGCAAAGAATGCCTCCTAGATCCTGACAGACGACCAACACGCCCACATCGCGTCAAAACTGCACCACATGTACAGCGCTCAGCATCGCTTCTCCCTGTACACGTTGCAGCCACTGCTCCTTGTCGCAAGACTCCAATGCTGGCCACCAAATCACACTTGTTCCCCCCAGCCCCTTAGCCACTGCCAAATTACCACCACTCCCTTCCTGAGTGCTATGTGTCAGGTGCAGAACAGCTGCAACACTCCTTCCAAGCACTGTATATGGAAGGGTCTAAACAAATGGCTATGTTACCATAAGCTTCACATAAGGTGCACAGCACATCCCTTAAAATCTCTCAGAGAGCCCTTGCTCACTACAAACAAGCAGGGCTTGGGGCTCACTCACCTTGGGGCCGTGGGGTGGGGGACGGTGGATGTCTCTTATTCCAACTTCTTACTGGTGGGAAACTTCCTTGCCCCTCTTGTCTTCAAGTTCCAGTTCCTGTGACAGCTTGCTCCTTACTTTTCTAACGGTCCTGGTACCCCTCCGTTTCCACAAATCCTTGTTGCCAGTGTTACATTTAAGATGTATGAGTGGTACAGATTACTCAGGAGTCTTAAATGACATAAGTAGTCTTTACTGGGTTCTTTCAGTTACAGGTAAGTACACAGGGATAAGATTGGCAAACATAGGACAAGTTCATGGGAGAGAAACATCCACTGGTCCTCCTGTGCCAAGCATAAGTTCTCAACTGACTTTTCTGGAACACAGCACTTACATCATGACATTCTAATCAGCCAACACTCCATACTCAACATTCCAGGTTCAGACACACACATAGGGAAATAAGCAGAATAGGTAAAACCCAACATACTGAGAAAGAGAATCGTGAGGAGACTTAAGAGAATTGGGCTGAAATAAGAAAATAAATCTGGAAGCCTGCCCTCGTAATGCTCCTGAAACAAGGTCTGCTGCAAACGTTGACGTCATAAATAGCCATTCACAGAAATGTATCTCATCCAGAGATTGTGGATGGAAACTAAGAGAATATCACGGCAAATGAGAAGTAACAGAGAAACTTACAAGGACGTATACCGAAAACCTGAGGCTCAGGGTGTTGGAGTTGCTGAGGAAGAACACTGAATGGAACACAAACTGTGAGTATCCTGGGGAACTTGTGTTGTATGCTACGGTTAGCCAAGAGGGACACATAAAGAGTGAGTTAAAATGTTCAGTTGCCATCATTTGTGGACTTTTGATCTGCCCCTCAGGTGATCGCCTGAGGGGCAGAGAGATATAAGAGCAAGGTCAAGGCTTTTTGTGTTAAAAGACATCATCATCTAGCGGTGCGGGGAGCACCTGGAGAATTACAGAAATGCCTGATGATAACAATCACCAGACCTGAGGGCGCCATTGGTGTAAAAATACTATTGCATATTAAATAAAATCAATAATCAGTACAATTAAAGAAAGAAGAAGGTTTTTTTCATGATGCATCTTGGAGCAGGAGGAAGGCAGGACACACTTGGGTAAGACTCTGGACCCACGTAGGTACAAATAGACAGCTTCTTTAATGTTGCAGGTTACAGTTGGAAAGATAAGACAGGAGAAACAGGCAGAAACATCTCTCTGGTCAGGGCTTCCATTCTGCAGCTCCCAACCGACTTCTATGGAACCCTCAGGTCCCTGCAGGTTCTACATTCCATTAGCTCATGCACACACACACACTACAAGATAGGGTCGAAGTCATACCACACCTCCCTTCCTAAAAGAAAACAACCGAAATGCTACTCACTCGAAAAGGCTCCCTCCAAACTAAACACCATACCAAACTGGACAGGAAATAAACATATTGCAAGAAAATAAACCTCCTTTTGCCAAGACCTGCCATGTCGAGGTCTCAGGATGGCACGAAGGGCGGGCTTGCAATACCAGACAATATTCACTCCTTTAGAAATAACCTGATGGACTTTTAAGGGTGAGGCATTGTGGCACCAAGAAATGAAAACCATAGTGAGTCGGGTTACTGAATGGCTCATTACTAGTATGGCGGTGTGGTAAAACAAGGCGCTGCTGAGCGGGCATTTACAGATTTTGGGTGGGCGTTGCCCGCTCAGGCCCCACCCTGTCTACGCCTCTGCTGCCCACCCTCGCAGGATGCAATTCGGGCACATGCTTGCACACTCCAAGGGAGCATTAGCACTAACCCTCACCTCTACTCTTTTCAAAAAACAAACAGACCTCTGTGTACCCCAGTGTCTGTATGGTAAGCAGAGTTCTGTTTCTTTCTTTCGAGTTAACCAAAAAAAGGCCAGTGGCATAGAGGCCCACTGGGAACCCTCCAGACATCCATGTAGACTAGTGTGCTTCTAGTCAGCACTGGCAATGTGTGCACCGGATGATTGGTTTTCAATGCAGCTCATTTTTATCTCAACATGGTCATTTTGTAAAATCGAGTGGACGAGGTCCAGGTGCCCGCTGAGATCCAGTACTTTGAGGGGGTTTGGTTGATCTGAAGAGTTCATGATAATTATTAGCACCTCATAGGAAACAGAGAGGTCTGACCGGGTATTATTATTCTCTGGGCACAGAGAAGATACAGCAGTCAGTCACATTTATGGCAGTAGATTTGAACATATTAAGGCAATCCATGAAGATGGGGCATGCTAGAAAGACAGCCAATTCCGTATTCTAGCAATCTAAGCGCTCCTCTCATAGTTTCTGTTTCTTTATTTTCTATAGCGCCTTCTTATTTTCTAGTTTGTGCTAAACATTGCAGGTTAATGCCTTCCTCTCCTCAGATAGAAGGGTTGGATATCGCTTTGTCAGTTTTTTATTCATTATGTGACGTTTTGGGAGGTGACAGAGTTGCAGTATATCTAAGAATCAGAAAGTTGGGATCCACTGGATCCCCAACTGGATAACCTCTTTACAGCTTTGTCTTTGAGGCAGGAAGGGAACAGCATTTGGGCTTCATTATAAGTTTGGTGGAATTTTGGTGGTAAATCTGCCAAAACACCACCAAAGAGATTTACTGTCACCGTCACTAGGACTGCCGGATTACAACTGATGGCTGATGGTAAGTGTGATAGTCCCCATTTATTAGAGTCCATAGGACTGCATAGGGATTTCGGCGGTATTACCACTGGCGGTAATTCTGCCAATTTGGCAGTTTTCTGGTGGTAAGGTGGAGGAAATACCTCCAGCATTGTGCTGGACGTTTTTCCTCTGCTTTACCTCCAAACTCAGAATTTGGTGGTGTGGTAATGCGTCGGTAATGCAGCAGTAACTTTTTAACGACTGCATTAGCACTGTTTGTTGGCACACCGTCGAACTCGTAATGAGGCCCAAAGTGCTTACGTCCCTCAGAAACCAAATGAAAAGTATGGTACATGCAGGCTGCAAAGTTGCCAAATTCCAGAAATTATCTGGTCCTGGAAAGGGCTGCCTTTACTGGTACAGGTTCTGCAGTTGGTTTTGATTGCTCGAAAAAAAGGCACTCAGGTGTGTCTGTAGCCTCCAGTATGAATTGGACAATGTTGCCGGATATGTTTGAGTTTGCGCAGTGCAGCCTTTTTGCATTGGTAGGGTGTGAGGAATTCGATCATCTGCATGGTGGGTATGCGCTCGCCTGGCTTTTTTGAAATTTTAAATGAAATTGAATGATGATAGATCAACCTACGGAAAATATGTGGGGCTAATCTGCATACATTTTCCTATGCTCACCGCATGACATACACATAGACCTGTGTACTCTGGGTGGACAGAGCCTACAGGCACAGCCACACCTGCCATATTTAGTTGGGATATGACAGCCAGGAGTAAACCATGTCACCTCAGAAAGGGGCATGCCAAACCTTCCCTCGGCCATGGCCAGCCTAATTAACTAACAAAGGATCCATGGATCTGCCTTGTCCTTTTGTTGGGCCCTGTAGCTGGTGGCAGCAGTCACATACTAATCAGAGTTTAATTCAAACAGGCCCATGGGGCCTGGCTGCAGAGTCTAAAAAAGGAGACAGGAAACCTCCAACACCCTTTTATGTGCACTGTGTCAACCTGATTCCAGCTCCCGCTTTCAGTATTGATTGACAGGGAAATGTCATGTCTGGGACTGCGTGTTTACAGTAGTCATCTCCGCAGGGAGACCCCATTCAGAAGGTATGAGTATGTGGTTTGATGGAGACAGAAAGTCTGGTCTCGCTGCAGCTTCAAGGGAGACCTTCCACTTTAATTGGGATCCATAGAGCGCTCCATTAACCAAAGAGACCCTTTGGTCCACAACACACAGGAAGATGAGTGGGATTTAGTATTACATGTTTCAACCCCTTTACCTTTTCTATTGCAAAACTCTCTCATTATGACCTCACACATACAGGAGATTGTTGGTGGGGACCCAGGATTGGTTCATTAAGGTAGGATTAGCCTAAACCAATCAATGTTGCCCATTTGGCATTAAAATAGGGCTGAGCCCCTCTTTTGGCAGATCATCTGACCTGTGGCCCATTTGGGTTTAAAAGACGACCGAGCCCCTCTTTTAGCAGATCATCTGAAGGCTTCCCCAGAAGTAGAAGGACAAACTAGTCATTGAACCCTGGCTGAAGGTACAGTCTGCCTTACATCTTCCGCCAGTGATGGAAGGCCAGGACCTCCAAGAGGGAAGCAAGATCCCCCCTAAACATTTCCCAGGGAATAAAGGGAGATACTGAATACAGAGGACCCTTCAGCAGCTCTATAACCAGTACCCATCCAGCCCACAGCGTGCCCTGCTAGGCTCTGCAGAAAGCTTCCTAGGTGGGAAGTGCCAGAGAGTCTCTGAACCGAACCAAGGACAAGGCAGCTGCATGCAATACTCTCCTCAGCTTTGGGCCATCTGCTTTAAAGGACAAAACAAGCCCAGTGAAGAAGCTAGGAGGAGCGCATAGACGAGCATCTACCGACGTCCTCCTTAAAGGACATTTTCGAACCAGTCGAGCCGCTTGAGCTGCAACTGACTGCACTGATGACTGTTGTTACACCACAGTCTCTAAAAACCATCTGAGATGCCTCGATCGGTGCTTTAGAACCACTGATCAGCACTGAGACAGTGATTCCTGACCCCAAGCTCTTGTGTAGGCCAGCCTGCAGCCGTCTGTCCAGCTTTGCTCGCTGAACTGCCTACCACCTGATACCAGCCGCTGTCTCCCATCTTTGAACTCTGTCGCAGAAGCTGCAAAGCACCCTGAAACTGACTTGATCACGTCGAGTACCAAGAACTCCTATAGCACAAGGTACATTGTTGTTCTGTCCCCATGGTCCTTCTCCGAAGGCTCCTAGTGACATTTTACAACCCATTTCTTCCTTTGTGTTGAAACCAAGTATCCTTGAACTATTGAGAATATTTACTATATCGACTACCCTTTTGTCAGTATCCAGAGTGCATCCCTTTTTCTTCATTGAAACGGTCTGTCCTCTGCATTCCTTTACAGGTTGGGTTGTATTTCATAATGTGCTAGCACTGTCTGTTGTGATTAATAATAAAGTAGATACTTTATACAACATTGATTGGACAGTCCCTTTTATCATTGGGTAATAATTGTATTTTTTCTCTGTTGCAACTAAGCAACGATCCATAACCTTTCGGAGATAAACGTGCCGTTCCGTCCACGTTACCAAAATTGGACAAATAGGTTTATAATTTGCTTGTGTTTCCAATCTGTTCGGATCCCTTCTGGTGTACTAGAGGTGTGGGGCGGATTGATGGTTTAGAAATCGATACTCATAGCTGGACCACTTGTGACCCGGAAGTTGATTTGTCACATAGGGTGACTGTTCAAACAGTATGGGCACCTAGAGGTGACCTCAAAGGAAAGAGATTATTGGCTACCACAATTTTATGGGCCTTCAGTTTGGCAAGATGAAGCTGAGGTTTGTGTTTAGGGTCACAACCAAGAAAGAAGAAAGAAGCATGGAACATGATTTATGTAGAGCTGTCCTCGGTTGCATGGTAAGACTGATCACATTAAGGGAGGACAGGAGGTCTCCTGGCATGGGTTCTGTAAATTAGCTGTCATTCCCTCATGCCAACAATTTCTTTTTTTAAATCAAGAACAGTGAATTGCATGAACTGGGTTGATTGCCCTTGTGTATGTCACACACAGTGACATGATACACGTGACACTCTAGGTGAATACATGTTCCTCTGCTGCAAAGGTGCCCATTGTGTGTATATCACTTTTGAGGCTTGGAAAATCCGGTCGCAGGGTTCTCCGAGGGCTGTGCTTTGTATGTCACCACAAGGACCATGTGACTTGCAATTGCAGAATCTCACGTTCTTCTGTTAATTTGCTTCCCTTCCCTATCATTTACTAATATTTATATACCCAGGAATAGTACATTGCGCTGTCAATTTAACATTAATTTGCGATCGCCGCATTAGTCACGATCGTGGTAAAACTCTTTTGTTTACAAAACGTCACATGTGTGACGTCATCACTCCCACTATACGCGGCAATTTTGACCGCGGCGTGTTTTTGCCCGCACAGCCGCCCACAGAAAGGTAAGACCCTGGCTAGCTGCAGTTCTGAAGACATTCTCGTCACTTGGCGCACCCATATTAGGATGCTGACTAAGGACACTAAGTATCTTATTCTCTATTTTCACAGAGTGTAGTTCATTGAACTAAACACCAAATCAAGTAGAATTGTGCCTCCATGTGAATCTTTTATTTACATCTACAACCTACGAGTATCCTAACTCGACATCATGTGAGTAATTCTCACCACTTCATTTTAGATTTCATACTTTTGGAAATATGCATAACTTATTCCTTTCTGACTGCTGTAGGCATATACATGTTCAGAACATCTATGGCGAAATACGTCTCTTTCTAGATGCCCATATGGGACCCTTCTACCTGCATTACCTTGTCAAGTGGCCATCACCATTAGAAGGTCGGCGGCTCTCAAATGAATAAAATGACTAGATCTTAGTAGTAGCAGCCCAGGCCCTACATAATTTACCCTCCACATGTTCCACAACAGGTGGAGCAAGACCCTGCTTCATATGTCAAAATTCACATACAACATCTTACCGAGGAGGGGTTGACAAGTCTACTGAGTCGCAAGAGAGTACTTGGGTGACGTTATATTGCACATAACCAACATCATTGTCGAAATGATAATATCTTAGTGCATAATATTCGTTTAGTTTGGAGAGACTCAAACTCAAAGCATTGTTTTCTTATTTACCTTTTGTAGACTTTTGAAGCCCAGATCTTGAAGAGAAATTCTTACTTTAACTAAGAAGTATTGCTCCCGATGAAGGGATCATAATCCCGAAACGCGCAGAGCTCATGATTTTTGTTGGTCACGACTATTTATTACGCTTTGTATACCACGAATTGAATTCTGACTTCTTTCAGAATAAACCGGAATTGTATAAATCGTCTATTTGTAGATGAACAAGTTTGAAACTTTGACTGCGTTATTGGTGTGCCGAGGATGGGAGTGTCCACTAAATGTGGCACTGTTTGTTTCTTGGTGTCACCACAAGGGCCTGCCAGGACTTTTGAGAGGCGTTGTGAAGTTAGAGACGGGCGATGCCTCTGATGCATGCTGTCCCTACGCGGGCACCCCAGGGTGTGCACTGGCACACCTGCATCATCCAGCGAGGCACAGCATGGCATGCCCCTGTCCCTCCCTGCAATGGCACAGTAGACAGTTTGCTCATAATTACCCTTGCGCTATTTGCATCTGATTCGTTTAGGAATCTGGGCATTATACGCTGTCCTTGAAAAACCCATATATGGGTGAACAGGCCCCTTTGGACCATCTGCACCCTACAGATCAGCCGCCCAGAGGGCTGCCAGGGAATGTTTGCATTTCCCACTCCATCTTCTGTGCCAATGGGCTCTGCTTTCAACAGTACATTATAAACTTGAATGGACGGCAATTCTAATCCGCGGGAGGTGGGGGGGTGACTGTGGGGGAGAGGTTCTGTGTTGTTTAATAGTACAGCCCCACCAAAACATAAATCACAGGATTTGGTGATTGTTCATTTAAAAGGCCTTTCAGCAGAGGCCCCTGTGCTGCGCTTGCTTTCGAGGATGTGTTCAGATGGACAGACATGTTCTTTAGGGAGGGCCCAGAGGTGGCAGGAAACAGCTGCCCTCATCTGATGCGGTGTCAGCAGGACAGATGCAGTGCGAGTGTGGAATTGGCGTGCCTCCACTGGCAGGGGGACTAGTTTATCATGGAATGCACATAGCCGCGATCAAGTTCAGCGATGTTTTGCAATCATAACATATTGTGTAGTTTCCATCCAAACATGTCTCTGCCACATGCTCCTGTTTGGTACACCCATTTTTGGCGGCGCCGATTCGGTGCGGTCCGGTTTGGCGCGACTGCTTTGGCACGGCGGCCAGTTCGGCGCGCCCATTTTGGTGCAGAAGCCTGTCTGGCGCCGACAATTTGGCGCGAGGGTCGTTTGGACGTGGCTGACATTGCAGCCGCGTCTGAACACCCTCACTTCAAATGGAAAATGATTACTTGCAACACACACCATTCTCTGCACACACGTCTCCTTCACAAACAGAATATTGCAACATGTAAATCCAGCGATTATATATATCATATAAATATATATACTTTTTGTAATGAACATACAGAATGATGATGGAACAATAGGTGACTTGTGCATATAGAAATCCCAGGTAGCCGTTTGTCCTTGTGGTTCAGTTATCCGCCTGCAGTTCTGCAGACCACGGTTCGTGGCTAACATAAAGCTTTATTTTTTATTTATTTGCAAAACATACCATTATTTTAATTTTAATGGTAAAATAAAAGAAAGGTTCATTAAAAAAAATGAAAGCTGTATCTCAGCCACGAACGGTAGCCTGTAAACTGGAGGGTCAAGAACGTAACCACAAAGCCAAACTCGCCGTTTTATATAAACGTGCACAAGTTACATATTTTACCAACATAATGCAATATCGTGATGGGGAAAAAATGCATATTATATGTCATGTTTTTTTTATTAACGACAGCTTTGTATTGTGGGGGGAGAATGCAAGTGACTGCAGGGAATATGAATATGCATATATATATATAAAAGCAAGAAAGAAAATGAAAGCTGTCGCTCAGCCACAAACCATTGCCTGTAGGCATCTGCGGCAGAGAATGTAACGCAAGGCCAAACTCGAAGTGTTACTTTAAAGTCCACAAGTCACATATTTCAGCACCATAATGCAATACCGGACATTAAAATAAAACTAATCTGTGGCGCAAAAAGAGCCCTGCAGTGAAACGTCCCTGTGCCGAACTGGGAGAGCCAAAATGGGCGCGGCCAAATGTCTCCTGCGCTGAAGTGGTCGCGGTGAATCGGCCCGTGCCGAACTGGCCGCGCCAAATCCTCCTGCCCCGTCTCCGGTTTTGGACTTGCTTTCACTCAAGCGAACTGGCCAACCACCACCTTTCCATTAAAGCCGATCATTCCTTTTTGGTTGGCCAGCACCAGATCCCAGTCATTTTAACATTTAATAGAACACCTTCACATTTTAACAGAAGATTGACTTCTGTGTTTTGTCCATATGATCATTTTGTAAGTACTCAAGTACACAGAACATGTCACTTACTGGCTGCAATATCTGACACGCTTTTGATATAGCCTTTGGGCGACATTCCTGTTTGAAAAGTAAATAGGGGCAGAAAGTATGCTTGTAGGGCGGCCTTTGCATGATCATAGGTTCCATTCCCTTGTGGCAGAGATTCAAAAGTCTCCTGGACAGAGGGCCGTGCCGAATATAACATCGTGGCCAGCCTGGTGTCGTCATCGACCACTTGTGCAGCCCTGAAATACATGTCCAGGCGGTCCACCCACCTTCTCCATCTGGGCCCCAAGCTGGATGGCGGGCCCGACACATCGAATTCGGGGATGGGCTGCAGGGCAGCATGTGCACGTACCTGGGCCATGGCAGGCGCCACTTGTTGGACACCAGGTGCGGCAGCTGGTTGAACTGGGGGTTGGAGAGCCGGAACCGCTGCCTGACCATCTGCTGGAGCTGCCGGTTGCTGCATTGGAGGTTGTCGACCCTGCGGGGCCACTGGTGCACGAGGATGAATCTGCGCCGCCACACCGTGTGCTCCGTCCTGATCCTCGGTGTCACTCATGAGTTTGAGCGCACAGGCACCCCCAGAATGTTGACCAGGGGCCGCAACTCAAACACCCAGTCCAAATTGACCCTCAGCATGGACCACCTCTGGATGCAGTGACTCCCAACACCTCTGTGATGATGAAGAGGATGAAGGCTGGTGGAGTCACCAGGATGATGATGAAGGGGATGAAAAAGGCATTCTGCCTTTAGCTGTTCCAAAAATTGTGGCAAAGGACAAATAGATTCAGCAGGCCCAGCCAAAATAGGCCTTCTCCTAGCTTCCACTCGACGTAGAAAACCCAAAATTGAGTCGATGCACTACTCGCTCTCAGCTACTAGAATATCCAAAAATTAGGCTTGGGGTCGCTTCAGGGCCCAAACCGGAGCCTCCTGAAGTCCCACAGCCCGTTGCACAAAATGGCCGCCAGCCGCGTGGGCAACGCACTACCCGTGGCGTGAAACGAAGTCTGTCTTCCGACCTCGTTTCGGTGAAAAATTGTTCCGATGATCACCGCCGGGCCCGGGCATCGTTTCCCCCACTCGTCACCACTGTTGAGGGTGACTGGCGCCCCCCGCGCGCATCGCCGCAAGCCCCGGCACCAAGGACTGAGACGCACACGTCTGTCTTGGTTCGGCCTTCCCGGTCGCTCTAATGCGGCCGGGAAACGCCCCGTTTATTTGTACTGCACGTGACGGCGTGCAAAGTCACGCCGCCGCGTGCGCGCCCGTCATCGGGCGGCGCCACAGAAAATAGCTTTCTTAGCTGGACAAAGCCCTAAAAGTGGGGGCTATAAAGATCAGTTATTTCCCATAGCACTTAAATACCACTTGGACAGAAGGGCGGTGCCACAGGAAGCCTAAATATGGAAGTTACAAGCTTAATTCACAAAATACTCTTATTTTATTTTATTGTGCATTTGTAAGGTGCTTATACATAAAGGAAATTGTGTTTCAAAGCGCCCACAGGGCAACAAGGAGGGAACATGGGAATGAAATGAAAAATAAAAATGAAAGATAGAGGTGGTCCTACTAGGCCTTGTGAGCATTCAGAACGTGCAAAATAATCCTCTTTAATTAGAAAAAAAGACAAAGGGTGCTATTTTCAAAATCCCTGATGGATTGAAGTAGAACTCAAAACCACACCGTAAGATGGTTATGCCTTGTTTTTCAGCTCTGAGGTATTTTCATTCTCTGGAGGGCCTCATTATAAGTTTGCCGGTTCGGAATTAATGTGCTGGTAATTACGTTTGCTGTCCCGTTGCGGGACTGGCAAACGACAAGTTTGCCAGTGGGGAAGCCTGAATTACCACCAGCTAAAAGTTGGAGGTAAATTAGGCTCCCCATCAACAAAAAACAGCCTGTATTACCGGCACCAGTATTACCAGTGCCGGTAATACCGGCAATCCCCTATGTAGTTTTATGAGACACTTAGGAATGGGGACTTACCGTTATTCCCGCTACCTGTAACATGCAGGTAATTCCGACATATCAGGCGGCAGGAATGGTAATACCATTTGCCAGTATCTCGTCAGAATAACCAGCGAGATACCAGAAAACGTATGACCCCCCCAAGTCCCGTCATGAAACCGGATAAAAGTTTCCGTTCCTCATTCACACTCCATCTCCAAGTAGCACATGGTTTTCCATCAGCATGTATAATCATGCTGGCGGAAAACCATGTATTCCTTTGGAATCCGTCTGACTTTACCACCTGCAAAAAGTAGGCGCATTCCATAGGCATCCACTGTAAATGATGCCTGTAGATTGTAATGTGCATGCAGCATTTACACGTCTTCCAAAAGCAGTGGAAAAGTGAAGTGTAAAAGTGATTTTGCCTATGGTTTACTCTTTGCTTCTCCACTATGCTTTGGAAATTCCGAAATTGAATGGAGGGGGCCTTTTGCACTCCGCATTTTAAAAAATGACCCGCAACAGGTTGCAAAAGCATTCATCTGAGACCCTCGTACAGATCTATATAGCACTGTGACCGTTCAATCAACACAAGCTGATATAGCTACAAAACAAGGAGATTTTTGTTAGAAATATATCCTACTTTTATCAAAGTACCAAAGTACCAATTGAAAAAAACATATAGTATCAGGGTGTAAGATTAATAAGTTGATTGAAAAAATAACTGTTTATAAACTGTTTGAAAAATGACTGCAATAACGTACACGCTAGTGACCTATATAAAAGAGGGTGGCGTGTTTTTCATTTTGTAAAATGTAGATGTTGATGGAGGTAAAGAAAGGAGAATAGTTTTATGGTGGAACCAAGAGTTAATGATGATTTCCATCAAAAAATGAAAGACAAACGTGAGCGGTCAAACATTTTTCAGCAGTGTATAGAGGTAGCCAAACCACCAAATGCCCACACCACCACCAAAAAGTAATATATTGTTTAGTATCGTCTCTCACGCGACTGATGGGTGGGGGAGACACGTCATGGCAAAGTACAAGATATGACAAGCAGGCAGAGACTCTCCAAGGTACAATGAGCAAGCAGCGAACCTGGTCAGTCACCTCTCACGCGACTGATGGGAGACACGTCACTGCAAATTACAGGATATGACAAGCAGGCAGAGGCTCTCCAAGGTACAATGAGCAAGCAGCGAACCTGGTCAGTCACCTCTCACACGACTGATGGGTGGGGGAGACACGTCACTGCAAATTACAGGATATGACAAGCAGGCAGAGACTTTCCAAGGTACAATGAGCAAGCAGCGAACCTGGTCAGATCACCTCTCACGCGACTGACTTGCATCTCTTGATAGTTTCCACCTCTTGAGAATTATCATTCCAAGCGCACGCAGGTTGACAGGTAAAGCAATATATTCTTCTTGGATGGGCCTCAATTTCCGCTTTTTTGCGATGTTTAACATTGCTGTGCTCTAAAGGACGTGTTTTTTTTTTCTGTGTCTGACAATATGGAAAAAATGTTAAAATATGAAATCCATACATTCATAGTTTGCTGATGTATTTGTGTATTTTTCGTTTGGACCTCTTATAAAGAGTATCATGCATCTATGTGGTAGCTTCGGCATGTTTCATGCTGCCATGTGCCAACACACAGCACAGCATATTGATAAAGAAGAACTTCACACAGTGTTGGAAGTGTATGAAAAGAAGTAGTGGAACTATGTTATGTGCTGGCCTGCTCCGCTCCCCACAAACCCCATCACCACGCCGCCTCTCACATGCAATACAAACCCCGAACAAGCACATCTGCTGTTTAAGGGAGCGTTCAGTGAAGTGCACTGAAGTGCAAGTTTCAGCTGCTTCCTACACTTTCATTTTAAAACGAAACCATTACGGAACGGGGTCTTTTTAATGTAAAAGTATAGAACAGTAACACTTTTTTTCGAAGTAGGAGAGCACAGCCTCTAACTGCTCCCGCCCACTTCCTTCACAAGATCACCCAACACAGGCGGAGTCATCACTCTACAAGAATAGTCTCTCAGCGAGCAAAACACCATACTTGTGAACATACAGGTTATTGAAGGTAATAAGCCAACTGTACAAATAGTGAAATGTATGTGGGTTAAGCAATAAAGACTTCCCTAGGTTCGTAGTGAAGGGCGTGCTGAACTATCTCCTCGCCCACATTAGCTGTTCCAGACACAGGCAACACAGGCAGTAGTAGGATTCTTCTAGCGCATATTAACCTGACAACTTTGGTGATGTTTTAAAAGGCAATAAAGGCCATCCTCACACACAGGCCAAGAAACGTCACGTGCAATTGTAGCTTTTATGGCTCCTGGTGATCACATAGAAGCACAGGAGGCCCTACAAGCAAAGGGTGAAGAGCAGAAGGCATGACCACACCAAACAAGGAGCAAAGTACGATCACTGTTTACGAGGACAGAAGTTAAAACCAATCAACAAACTTTTATTCGATATAAAATCTTTAACTCAACACATTCATTATACATTAAAACTGAACAATGAAGAATAATTACACAATAAATAAAAATAATAGCATAACAATTTCATTACTCGACAATAAAACATTTCAAACATGATATTTCTCCAGTCTTGGTCTGCAACAACTAACAGCTCTTAGAAGTAACCCCCCTTATTGAAATAACAGTACTATCTGATGGGCCCGCTTTCCATAAAAAACAGAAGACAGAGGGGAGCACTGCTCTCAGCCTCTGGCGTAGGGGTTACACAACTTCTTCAATTACAGCATGATTTAACATCTTCTTTCTTAACAACCATGATCTGTGGGTATTTGCACCCGCAAAAACTACATGTGGTGAGGAACATTGTCACAAAACAACATTGCTGATCTAGTGTCCCTACCCCCTGTTTCCATGAGTATCTGTCTTATATAAAGGTTCCTCAGGTATTCAGTTTTCTCGCATGTCAGGATAAAATGGGTCATGGATTCAACAGCATCCCCACACAACTGACATTTATCAGTATTAATCTCGTTACAATCACACGAGAGTGCAGCCACTGGCAGGGTCCCCAATCTCACTCTCATATACAGAGGTTTTTCATAGTGGGGTGATATAAAATCCTGATATGGTTTCCTGCCTTGGTTCATGACTACAAGATAATCAGGGCCCAATTTAAGACTCAGGGCGTCCGTAACCAAACAGTCCATTGCCCTTTTGGCCCCAAGACCCTTTGCACTTTCCTGATTCCCAATTGCTGGTCCTGGGGGTTGTCCCATAAATTGTCACCCCCTACTTCTATAAGGGTCCTTTTTACATGTCGAACCCATTCTATGGATTTACCTCCATTTAGGGACATTTAGTGCGTCTCTGTGTTTCTCTAGCCCATCTTGGTTCCATAGTCTTAGCCAGAGCAGTGCCGGGCTTATTGACACTTTAGATGCCACTGGGGTTACTTCTAGCTCTAGGAGGCACAAATCAGATGGAGTGCTCCTAGGCAGCTTAATTCAGTAGTGGTAGTTTTCCCAAGCTGGCATAACCCCACAATTCTACCCCATATAATGCAACCGGCACTGCCTGCCTAGGATATAAGTCTAATACTGGCAAAATTGCACCCTGACCGTGGCTCGCATGGAACACATGAATAGACCCCCAAACTTTTCTAGGGTACAAACAGACCTACTCACTTGGGCTCCCCACCCAGCTGATTCTTGAAATCTAACCCTGAGATAGTCAAAGTTTTTTACTTGCTTAATCTGTTTTCCATTCACTTTTAACACCAAGGGGATGGATTTTGAGAATTGAGATTTGAACACCATCACCTTAGATTTCCCAATATTTAGCTTCAAATCTAGTTCTTCACATTTATTCATAAAGATTCCAAGGGATTATTTTTAAAGAAAAACTCTGTCTTACCTCTTTTCCTACTTCAAAGAAGTTAAAACATAGTAATCATGTAACTGGCAGAAAGCGTGCACGCGCACACTCTCTCACAAACAGACTCTCTCTCTCTCTCTCTCTCTCTCCCTCTCTCTCTCTCTCTCCCCATGCTTTATACATCGAGTGGCGGAAGGAATACCTTATTAAGACATTCCTATTACACCAGTAGCGAGTTTACAGCTCCAATTAAACCATTAACTCTCAGAAGGCTGCTTTGAAAAAACACTGGCAGGCTTTTTGAGCGCAACATATGATGGTAAGGCTTGATAACAATGAGCTAATTGTTATGGGTTGGGAGGAGCAGGAACTGGCTATAGGGCCATAGGTCCATAAGGATTATCATGGCCTTGGGCAGTCAATGGGTTGGCTCAATACCAAACAACACCTATAGACGGTGTCCCTGCTCATATGCTTTCCCTCCCTATCTGTACTCTAAGGCAATAGTTTCAGCGTATAGGTGGCGCAGGACACCTAATAGCCCAAACTGAAAACAGAGAATCAATGTGAGCTGGTTTCCATCTCATGAGGTCCTTCTATGCTACGAGTAGTCCACCAACAGCCGTCTTCTAGGTGGGATCCCACTGGGTCCATTTTTCACCTTCTATGGACTCAACCTGTTCAACTAGGGAACCAATTTCCTGCCTAATATGCATGTCAGTTTTAAGTACCTACTGAATATTGTGTGATTTTCTTTATGATGACTACAGGCTGGAAAACACAGTTCATTGACAAGACTCGAAAAGTAATTCAATTAGAACATTGGTGATTTTGAGTTTTATCTTGGGAATGACAATTATTTCGATTAGCCCAATATTAATATGTATTAATTAGACCTGCATCCCTTGCCAGGTTGAATCCCTTGCGGCAGATGGAACCCCAGCCTACAGGGCACTAAAGGGCTCTGATTAGTGGCAGGTGGATCAGAGCGTAATGCAGATTTCGCAGAGGGTGTGGTTAGGCAAGTGCTAACAAATATAGAAGGCCATTCCTGGATGCAAAAAGCAGTGTCAAATGGCAGTGGTCATGCAAGGTGCATGCATCCTTGCATGGCAGCATTCCAAAAGATAAGATATTGAAGTTATGGCTGCTTGGCTTACAGTCCATTGGATGGAATCCGCCCGCAAAAGTACTGATAGCATTTCTTAAAAGTAATAGGAGTTCATTTAAGAATAGCAGAATAATTATTAATAGGACACCCATGCCTGCAAAATCGAGTCTGTGCCAGCTGAGCTGGGATGTCACTGTTACTGAAGACAGCTCCCATGCTGTAGCTCGCGGCTCAGCTACGGTAGCTTTGTGCTGTTCTGTTTTCTGTTCTTGTTCCTATGTATTTCGTTAATGTGAACAAAGGCTTCCACATTCAGAATGCCACTGATGAAGAAGTGAAAGCCCAGGACTGGGGCAGTCAGCCATGATTATCCGGCTCCTCGTTAACACTGTGGGAGCAGGGGCAGATGAGCAGCGGTGTGACACACTTGAGACACTGCAGCTGATTACTATTCAGGAAGGTGGGGTGGTCGGGAAGAGCAGTATCTGGACAAACACAGCTGGGTGCAAAAAGAAGCTGGCAGGTGGGTGGGCAGTGATCATTGCCAAAGCAACAGCGCCGTGTTGAACACCACCCACACCATTGGAAAGAGACCAAAGAGTCTTTGCACCTGGGCCATACATTTTTTACGAAGCCATAGCATAGAATTGGAAGTTCTGATTATGTCATGACATCGTGCAATAAAGTTGCTGCAAGAGTTTGTCCGGTCAACATTTATTTGGCCAACTATATTGATGTACCCGGTTTGAACCTAGAATACATCTTTGCATCAATGACTAGTGGGGTTGCAAAATACAATGACATGATCAGTGGTCACTGGGATGGTATTTGACAGATCATAGTATTAAAGCGCCTTCGCCAGTTCTCCTCCGAACATTGGTCCTATAGGAGGGACTGAGCATTGTAAATCGACAAATTTGGGTTAATGTAATGATAACATTGCATGGCCTCGACCAGTTCCTCTAACCTACCAATGCACTCTCTGTATCGAAGAGTCAGGGCTGAGTATGGATGTTAGTAGGTAGTTATCGACTACTCTGCTCTACATTATGCAATTTCCTCAGAAGATTTCAGCTGCCTCTTGAGAAATTTGGTTCCACAACAGTGCCAATATGTATCAATGAAATACCCATTTCATGAATGAACAATAAACGATATATCAGTAACAGCAACCATCCCTTCCCACTACCAATTCCCCAATCGTGTAAATCTAGAATTATCAGGGCCAACAGGATCAGTCACACCGATTAATACTGTTTGAATGACTAATACTGAAATGAAAAAAACAGGCTTTAAAAGCTCACTTATGATTTAATGCAACAGGTGTGACCACTCTAAACTGTTGCCTGCCCGCGGCTCCATCTGAAATTGGCTTGTGAGGGTGAAGATATAGTTGTGTGCAAGTGTTCCTGGAAAATACAGCCATTGGAATGAGACTGCACTCTGCATGCCATGACAGCAACATGGTTCCTGATCAGATGACATTACTTGAATGTAATCCTACAGTCTGTATGTCACTATAGAGAGGTTTCACAAGGTCGAGAAGCAAAGGTAGACAGTATAAAGCCCAGGGTTTGCCCCATAGTGGTGGGCCCCAGAGAGAGACTAGCGGATTGCGATAGATGCATCATGTCTGCTGTAGTTGTTCTATGAACCCTTTTTTTCTCAATTGCCATCAGATTGAATCTTCTGGATATCATTTTCCCTGATTGAGTAACTGTGTTTCATGTCTGTGCTGTTGAGTTATATAGCAACGGTTGTGCTTGGAGGGCAGAGGAATCAGTTTTAAAGGCAGGGCCTAGTCTCTAGGAGGATGTGTCTGCGAGTCCTAGCGGCATGATGAGAAAAGGTGCACCATGCGCACAGATGGTGAGGTGTGGAAGAAACTTTCTTGGTTGTTTCTTCATACAAGAAGTGGGTAATTGAGCCCCCATCTGCACCGTCCCCTTGCTCTCTCCTTCTGTATCGTCTCTCTAGCAGTCACTCAGATTCCGTCTTAACATTCCCTCCCAACCACATTCTAACTAAGAACAGATTGAACTATATACAAGGTGTGATGCAGTGTCTGCTCCACTGAGCTGCTTACATGGAAACATTCTAAATAATAACAGTATACAACATAACGCATGATCTAGCAGCTAACATATCTGCTGTACTAGAATGTCGGGCCCTTCTCAAATCAGTAATGGTTCTGTTGTGGCATCTAGCATGTGGAATGTCCTTTCTAAATATGTGTTCCTTCTGCATCATTTCCCCCAGATGGGCTTGGCTGAGTCTTAGGGTCTCGCTTAGGGTGTAAGGTACATTGGGCTGCTGCCCCGTCATGTTTTGTGCAGGATACAGAGCACTATATATATATTCTTTGTTACCCCTGTAACCGGTATAGTGTTTCTCAAGACGGGTGGCACATCTGTAATTTATGTTTATGTACACCCTGTTCTCAAGACTTTGCAAAGTCTGGATTTTAAATTTTGGGAGGACTGTGCATATCATGTTACAGTGCTCCCGCCTTGATACAAAGAGGTTTTAACACTATGGTAAGAGACAAGAGGGTAATCTGACCACCAAGGGCTGGCCCTTGAAAAACCCAACACACCACTCAAAAAGCCCTCAGGTCAATAAAGTGCAAATAGCGCATGCAAACACACTTATTTGGAAAAAATGTTTTAACATTTTTTAAAATATTCAAATACCAACATATGTAATCGAATTGTAGCATTTTCTATTGTTCAAATACAAAACCTGATAGTCGACATACTTATTTACAAATCAAAAATTGCAAACCACTCATTAAGCAGACAATAGATCAAGCACTCCCAGTAGAAACCCATCAGACAAACCTTCAGGTCCTTCAAGAACTTCCCAGTGGAAGCCCTCATGGAAGACCTCGCCAACCTCCACCTTACATGGACTGAACACCCCCAACCGAATTGCGATTCATGTACTGGAGGCACTCTACACCATCCTTTCAGCCTCCATCGACTGACCTGTACCTCTGAAACAACGCACCTGCAAACCGAAACCATCAGCACCCTGGTACTTGCAAGAAGTCAACCTCAGCAAAAGAGTCATCAGGAAACAAGAGAAAACCTGGTTCCGCTCCAAGATCGCATCCAACCCGGCACTACTCAAGGAACTCCGAGCAACCCGCTGACAACTCATCAACACAGCCAAGACTCCTACTATCAGAACACTATAGCAGAATCAAAGAACAAAAACAGAGCCCTCTTCAAAGCGGTAAAGCACAGCACCGACCCGCTACCCACCCCTGCCATACCACACTCCATCAAAAAACCTACCGCCATCAACACCTTCTTCATTGACAAAATCAGCAAGAATCGCCAGCACATAGACATCAGCTCTGCATCCTCAGACCCACCTCATGTCCCTCCTCATGAAATCCCCACAGCCTGGAAAACATTCAAGACACTCTCGACAGAGCACCTGGTAGAACCACTGGCCTCCCTCAAAGCCACATTGTATACAGATTACATCCTCCCAGCATCCATCCTCAAGACCCTCCCTGCATAAGCTCCCCTTCCCTACCTGGAGATCATCAACAGCTCCCTAACCCAAGGCACCTTCCCATCAATCCTAAAAACAGGACAAATCCTCCCTCTACTAAAGAAACCCACTCTGGATCCCGACAACCTAGATAACTATGAACCCATCACCCACCTTCCCTTCATAGGTAAGATCATCGATAAAGCGGTAGCTGCACAACTGAAGCAACACATGAACACCAACAATCTCCTCCAAACCTACCAATCCGGGTTCAGACCGAGATGCAGCAAGAAGATAGCAACCACACAGGTGGTCGGCGACACCCTCAACCTCCTTGGTGATGGCCACTGCGGCTTCCTGTTTCTATTCGACCCCTTGGCTGCTTTAGACACAGTAGACCACCAGGCACTTACGGACACCCTACACCGGGCATGGAGATGTCCTAGGTTGGTGCGGTATGACATCCTTTTATCGCCAGGCATTTCAAAGCCTGCATTTTAAACGTGTAAAGAATAACAAGAGTAAATCAAATTTGTTTGGGTTGGGGGTGGGAAAGGGCAGATAAGGGGTTGGGCGGTCGGGTATAGTTGAAAATAGGTGGGGGATGGAGGTTTTTTGTTATATTATACACGTTTAAAATGCAGGCTTTGAAATTGGGATATGACAGTACACAATGTATCTCCAGAAAAGGGAAGATCAAACCGACCCCCTGCCATGGCCAGCCTGATTAACTAACAAAGGCTCTATGGATCCACCCTGCTCTTTTGTTGGGCCTGACAGCTCGTGGCAGTGATTACCATACAAATAGGGTGTACTTCAAACAGGCCCACATGAAGCCTGGCTGCAGCGGTTAACAAAGGAGACAGAAAACCCCAATAACCTTTCATATGCAACTGTGTCAACCTGATGACAGCTCCCACCCTTAGTATCGATTACAATGAACTGTCATGTCTGGGACTGTGTGTTTACAGTAGTCCAGCCTGCAGGGGGACCCCATTCATAAGGTACGAGAAGGTGGTTTGCCGGAGCCAGAGAGTCTGGTCTCGCTGCAGCTTCAAGGGAGTCATTCCGCTTTAATCAGGAACCACAGAGATTAACCAGAGAGACCCTTTGATCCACAACAGACTGGAAGATGGGTGGGACTTAGTATCAGATGTTTTCACCCCTTTACCTTTTCTGTTGCAAAGCTCTGGTTATAACCTCATGCATACAGAAGATTGTGGTGGGGACCCCAGGATTGGTTCATTATGGTAGGCTTAGCCTGCACCAATCACTGTGACCTATTTGGCGTTAAAAGAGGGCATAGCCCCTCTTTTGGCAGATCATCTGAAGACCCTGCAAGGAGTAGCAAGAAGAACTCATCATTGGGCCCTGGCTGAAGGTACTGTCTGCCTTACATCTTCCACCAGTGAAGGACGGCCAGGACTTCCAAAGAGGGAAGCAAGTTCCCTCCCCTAAACATCTCCCAGGGAACAGAGGGAGATACCGAAACCAGAGGACCCTCCAGCAGCTCTAGAACCGTTACCCAGCCAGCACACAGTGTGCCCTGCTAGGCTTTGCAGCAAACCTCATAGGTAAGAAGGTCTCTGAACCGGAGACCAAGGACAAGGCAGCTGCCTGCAACACACCCCTCAGTTGTGGGCCATCCACCTTAACGGACGACACAAGCCCATTGAAGAAGCTGGGAGAAGTGCCTCGACAAGCATCTACCGATGTCCCCTTAAAGAAGTTTTTTGACCCACTTGAGTTCCTCGAGCTGCAACCGACTGCAGCGCTGACCGTTGTTACACCGCAGTTGCTTAAAGACATCCAAGATGTCTCGACCAGTGCTTCAGAACTGCTGACCAGCATTCAGACAATGATTCCTAACCCCAATCCGACTTTACGGGGTAGGATATATTTCGTAGTGTTGCTAGAACTGTTTGTTGTGATAATAATAAAGTCGATATTTTTATACAACCTTGACTGGACAGTCCCTTTTATCATTGGGTAATAATTGTATTTTTGTGCCCTGTTGCAATTAACCAATGATTAATGACCATTCAGAGATAAGCCTGCCATTCTGTCCACGTTACCAAAATTGGACAAGGAGGTTCATAATTTTCTTGTTATTCCAATATGTTCAGATCCCTCCTGGTGTGCTAGAGGTGTGGGGCTGATTAATGGGTTAGAAACCGATATTCACACCTGGACCACTGGTGCCCAGAAGTTGATTTATCACACCTTCTTTTGTGTGGAGGTAGTTGCCTCCACACAAAAACATTACCACATGTAGCAATCACCACACCTGTCAGTATTAAATCCCAGTCTATGGGACCTCAACATGGGGAATAACTGATGGGTCTGGATGACTCATAATCATGCAGACCCTTTAGCCTACTGCATGCAGAATTGCTAACACTGTTTAGTGGTGTTACCATAGGGCATACCGCCAAACCCGTAATTAGGCCCCTAGCATGCAATCAAAGTTATGACAAGCTTTAATGAAGTGACTCCCATAGGCTTCAATTTGAGTCAAACCAATAAAGTTGTGCTTCCTCACTGAGTCAGGAATGCTTCTAACCTGGCCCACTGTCATTCATGAGATGAAGAAACCTCGCCGAAAGCACGAAAGCATAGCTCTCCTAAGCCTTCTGTAACCCCGGCCAAATGAGGCCCTTTCAGGAATGGGATTCTGGGTAGGCATAGGGCATAGATAATAGGTTGGTAAGGGAAATTATAGTATAGATGAAAGAAGACACAGACATAGCAAAGTATTTTTAAAATTCTTTATTCAGTGCTTTGACTGTGTGCACTGGACTACCCTGACTATACCAAGGTGTCTCCACCATGGGGGACACTTGAACTCTCCAGACTAGTTATAATGACAATGCGGAGGACTATCCTGACAGGAACAATGGACTTACCTTTATGGAGATTTCAGGACAGGAGTTGAAAAAAAAGCAGTTGGAAAAGAGGACAGAGAAAGAGAAAGGCAAAGTGTGTGCTCTCTGAGTGGGCTGTGCCTTGGAGTGTCTCTCCAGGGCTCCAGGGATCCTGCTAGCCGGGTTCGGTTTGGCCAGAGAAGATCATTTGCGGAGTGTGGCTTGGGTGAAGAAGCACAACAACCGGAGGAAGCATGATTGCGCCGACCCTAGGCAAGCAGCGCAGCCTGCGATCAGACAGCCCACCCAGGGACCAGACCAGGTGGGCCAGGAGAGAATCTAGTTCTGAGCCACATGTGCGTGGTGGCTTGGGTGAAGGTGGCGTGGCCAGTGGGAGTAAGTCTGCCTGCCTTGTGGCCAGATGGGGCGAGTGCAGTGGGGGGCTGCCACTATTGGCAGGAGTGTGCCGTCCCCTCTGCAGGCAGCACAGTCTACCCGTGTGCTTTATTCGCATGAAAGACTGTGCAACCTACTTCTGAGCAGAGGTGTGTTCACCTTCTTTTCATTCTATTGTTCGTATACAGAGCCCAAATTGCTCCGCAACAAACGCAGCATGAAATAATGTGAGTTGCACAGTACCGTTGATCAAGGGTAAAGGGTACACCGGCTATTTTGGTATAGCCAGGCTGGATATACTTTCTTTTTTGTGGCATGGCATTTTTTTACTGGCTGGGAGTCCTTATATGGTAAAACGGGCATATATTGGTGTAGCCTGCATAGAAATGTATGGGCACAGACAGAATGAAAATGTTTTATATACTGGCATGTGTTGTGGGCAAAGGCATTATGAAAATGCATTGGAAAATGGACCTGTGCACTGTTGGTGACTTGTAACTATTGGTTCTTTTCATGTACCACCATACAAAACCGATTGCAAGCAGTGGCTTTTTACCCAATTTTTCACCGAAAATGCTGTTCAGGTTCCCTCGCTGCGCTCAATCGCTCCCGCATATTAGTCGCATGCATTTACACCCCTCCAGTTCCAAAATTCAACAGCTGCCACTGAGTGGTCGGTTAAGATGCCCTCTTCCTCGCTGGCATGGGCAGCATGTGTGGGGCTTCACTGTGCCGACGACAGGCCCACCTTTGCCTTCCCGGGGCTAGGCGGGGAGGGCAGAGCAGAAATAACTTACCTGGCGTCACCGCCTCCAGCATCCAACGCAGCTGGGCAGCACTGACTGAATGTGGCGGACTCGTCAGAGGCCCGACCCAGGTAAAAAGTAAATTAATCGCTGCCACAGAGGAAACGCTGTCTGCTACAGCCCTACACGAAAACAAAGCACCGCCACAGAGGAAAATGGAGCACCTAGTGCAACATGGCCGCCTGGTCATAAGAGACAAGTGGTTGTCCCCATGGCAGCCACCTGCAATAGTGCGCAGGTACAGAAAAACCTTTGACTCAGTCATGGGCTGCCACACACAGCATGTTAAAGAGGTACTGTACCAAGACAATGAGTACTGTATGCAGACAGACTTTACTGCATAGGGATGTGGGGCATTTAGTTACGTCAGACTGCAGCTGCCATTAGTTGATTATAGAAAGGGGGTAGGAATGGTTAAAGAAAGGGGTGGACAATTGAGTGATAAGAGCCCAGGAAAGGTTAATAGGGGCGTCTGTTCAAGGACTATTCAGGTGAGGGGACTATTATGAGGGAGTTAACCCCTGACTCCATAGATAAAAGGGCAACCAGTGGGAGGGGGGGTGTTTTATATAAGCCTTTTGTGTTTTACTAATATAAGTACCCAGAAGGGTTAAAAATACGCCCCCCGTGTACTGTGCCTAATGTTCCATCCGGAAGTCAGGTTTGTAGCGCCTCCTGTCCATGTTAATATCTACAGGTTGCTCAGCACGCCTACCTCTCCAGCTGGTCTGGGATGGTGGGGGTAGTACCAGTGTGGTCGATCTCTGGCCTTGGGGAAAATGAATGTGCCCCCACGCCCTGGCCACACTTCCAGGCCCTTTACTTCCTCGCACATTCTATCCCAAAACCCTCAAACATTGTAGGGCAGTGCTCACGTACCCAAGGTCTTGGTTTGGAACATGCCGGACAAATACTCTTAATGTTCCTAGAGCAAGTGACCCCTCAACTGTGCGCATCGCTTTGAGGGTCCTGGGCAGGATATGTGCACTCTCTCTGTCACGCGAAGCTGCCACAGCATAGAGCATCCTCTGTCTCTAGAAGGCCGCTCCATTGCTCTCCATCTACTTGAATGCTATAGAAATCCCTCACGTGCACCTAGACAGAGCACCTGGTTGTGTGCATGACTACGGTCCCAACTTCATGCACAAAGCAGGTTTGCACTGTTCTTGTCATATGGGAGACGGCAGAAGGCAGCTACGCAGCACACCTCTGTGTTAGCAAATAGGAACATGTTTCCTTCATGATACGCGGTCCTAAGATATATGGAATACATATAACCATGAATATATTGTCTCATTGGCACAACTCCCACAGTGTCAAAGCAGACATGGGTTACCATTTGCTTCCAGCAGACAGTAACTGGACAGAAGGAGTAATGGTTCCATTTGGATGACCCCGTGCCACACCCCGGGTTTAAGACAGGAGTCTTCATTTCGTGGTGTAGCAGCCCTTGATGCTGCATATCTCTTTAAGGTGAAAGAGGTCACAGGGCATGCCAACTGTCAGCAATTGTTTCCATGTGCTTTAGGGTTAGCAGCCGGGTGGTCTTTGGTCTTTACACAGGTGTGTGCAGGGCGCACCATTCATCACTGGTCCTAGAGGAGCATTAACAGGATGTCTCCCCCAAGCTCTCGAAACCAAATGTGAGCACCGAATGGGCTATGTAAGCAAGACAGCTTCCTTGTGAAGGAAAACTTTAAACCCCACAAAAGGCCCTCAAATGGCAGGGATTGTAAAGAGTGGCAGATCAGTTTAAAGCTTTATAAGGAGACCTAACTAGGTGCTTGCTGCATTCATCAGCCCAATTCAGTGCTTAATTTGTAAAAAAATAAGTGCCAGGGCCCAAACAATCTTGGCCCCCTAATGCCGGTCCCGGGGCCAGCGGGCAGCCCGTGTCGGCTCATTGCTAGACCTAGATGCTAGACAGTGCTAGACAGCCAGCAAGAGCGTGCTTTCTGGTCTCACCTATCCCGCTAATAGCATGTTAAATAGAGCTCCACATTTCTAGTCCTCTGGTCTGGCTTCCATTATTCGAAATTGGATCTGGAGAAAGGCGATGTGTTGAGGGTGTCATTTTCAGTGTCTGCCGTGAAGACCCTCTGTCGTGGGTCTTAGACTGTGAGTGACATATTGTGAGGTACATAATCGGACAGTAACACAGACACTATGTTTGGAGCCGGAAAAACCCCTTCACAAAGTTGGGTGCATTGTTGACATGGCCATGCTCGGTGTATGATTTATCTCTGAGTCCAGGGGACCCCAGCCCTCACTAACTGTACTCATGCTTGCTGTCTGAAACTGTCCTTGAAGTCGTGAGATCTTTGCATGTTGTAATCTGCAGTGTCTGGTATGGATGTGTAAGTGAGTCCGAGACCCACCAGAAGCGATGCTGAGAGACGCAGATCTTAACTCAGGCTGTCTGACATGGGCCCTCATTACGACCCTGGCGGAAATCGAAAAGCGATGGCGGAAATGCAATACCGCCATCGAATAGCACTCGGTGCGATTATGACCCGTCACCGTAAAGTACGATGCCATTAGCGACACCGTAGTGAACGCCAACGCTAACTGCACCAAGTACGCGCGCGCGCGCCATGCCAAACCGTAATTAGCACCATGGCGCAAGGGTACGCGAATTCCGACCCTAGCGGACATGTACTTAACGCCATCAAGCACGGCGGAAAGTACCATTCCGCCATGGTGAGAAGTACGGCATCGCGAATCAACCGTAAACGGCCCCACTGAGTGCCTGTACACCGCTCCCTGGCCACATAGTACAACTCCCCGTAGGTGCAACGAAGTCACAATGCAACCAGTGAAATGTACAAGTCACCCATGCATGCCAACGAACAAAAGAATCACAAGAGGGGCCAATGGGAGCTGCAGGGCACAGATGGCACGAATACAGAAGCTATACCAATGGACATGACCTCAGTCTCCCACCAAGAAACGCACGCAAACACAGGCACCTGTGACCAGCAATATTCCGATAATCACATCATTCCACCAATCCACCTGGCTGACCGGCATCTGTTACACAAAACCTAATCCCCCGCCCCTGAGCATGACATCATTCAAACAGTCATATTGGCAGCCCTCACCCCTGACCTCACTGGGCTTCGTAGGCAAACGCGCCCAGCACAGTACCACGCAACTATACTCCGAAGCTGGAACCCAATGCAGATCTCCTCACAATACATCGCTCCCCAAATAGGAATATGCCACATCACTTGCAAAGAAGAACGCTACACGGCCCATATCAGAATAGAAATTTAATGCACAACAAATTCACCAAGCCCATACAGCCATTAGGCCATGAACTCCAAAACACATTTCACCATTGTGGGCTGCATCCGCAATAAATGACCAGCTACTTCTTGTGTGACGCCCTGTTCCTTCATGGTACACAGGGGCTACATTCCCGTACGAAAAGGCAACATGGAAGCGCCTAGAACCGCAGGGCCGTCCCAATAGGGAGGCACTAGTTTAGCTGAAAGGCCGAAATGTTGCTCCGAGCCACTAGTACTGCGTAAGGGCATGTGGCCCATTGGCGATCGTCCCATAAGATCGTAATGCTGCTCCACTGATTAACACGAAGCAGCAGGTGTCGGGAGTAAAACCCATCTGCAGGAGTGGCATACAGATGGCAGTGGCAAAAGGGGAGGAGATACCTGTCAACCAAAAGAAAAGAAAAAGAATAGAATGGCCATCAGAACTACATTCGAACAACTCACTTCAATGATCACACTAGATCCACAGCCATATGCATGCTAGCCCACTCCAAAGGATCATCACCACCCCAAAACCACTTGCGACTCATAACTATCCATATCGAGGTGAAAACACCATCACAAACGAGTGTACCTGTGCATGCGTCTGTGAAAACAGAATCCATCAGATGGGATTGGTAACGTGCATGGACACAAGTGTCTGAAGGCGCGTCGAGACAGGGAGGGCTCAACAAGGCCAGATAGACGATGGTCCCACTATGGCAGCCCTGCATCACATAGCGCAGGGGAGGCGGACAGATTCCAAGAACATGGCAAACACCGTATCAAATCATCTGTCCATGCATCCATTCATCATTCCCTCATCCCGTAATGATAACGCCTGTTTCCATACTCACATAACATGTGAGAATTCCATTGAGTCTGTGCGTTATGCAGCCTGCAAAATCCACTGTGCCCCAGCCCGTAATTCCAGTGTTGTGAAGTAACATGTATTTGGGAACGTCCGGCCTCATCATCCACTTCGCTATTGCGCATCCCAAACTATTCATATCAATCATTGCATCCTCGCCATGGCCCCTGTCCCAAGGACACTGAACAATAGAACGTTATATTTGCAGTCAGACCTGTGGGCATCTCCTCGCCGCTAGCTGAAGACCGAAAGCGCCGCCCTTCGAATTCCTCATTTGCAACATCACGTCGAAAAGGCATCTGTGGCCGCTTGAAATCACAAATTAATCCATCTAGTGCGGCTGTGTGTGAAAATGGCAACTGCCTTCACTCACAAATGGGAGGCCCCGCCCGTCGGTGAACCTCGGTACAGTGATGCATGAGGGTCCACCGTTACTCGAGTACTACGTTCCACTGACCCTTCACAAGTCTGTTCGCGACTGCAAAGAATGCATGTGAAACAATGGGACCATAGCCGAATGAACATATCAACCAATGTTACACGGCCATCGGGTACTAATACATGATTGTAATAGCAAGATGCCATTCCTCGAATTGCAGCGTTGTGTGCGGGACGTGCTCGCCCAAAGGGGAGAGCAGCTTGCACAGGTGGAATGAATCACCACAGGTGGAGGCCATACAGCCTGAAAACACATAAATTGCACACCCAGTCTCCTCCCACAACCACACCCACTCCGAAATGCTACCGGCAGGACTCGCGATGTTGGCCCTGGGGGACCTGATAGCACTGCAAGTACTCCAACTCCAAGAAGAAGACGAACACCAACTACAACCAGCCGCACGGAGGAGACGCAGGAGGAGGAGGAGGGCAAGGCAGGGCCAGCAAGGGCTGCCAGCACAGCCACTACCACCACGCAGGCAGCCCGCAATCCCACGCCTCCGAGCACATCCGTTCAACCTCACTGATGAGCAGATCCACACCCTCTACCGTTTGGACCGGGACACCATAGCCGCCATTGTGGACATGACACAGGCTGACCTTGTCAGCATGATAGATAGCCCAACCGCCATCCCACCCCTACTGAAGGTGGTGTCTGTACTCCACTTCCTGGCCACAGGCACCTACCAGCACACAGTCGGACAGTTGCATGACATTTCTCAGCCACTGTTCTCACGGACACTATTGCAAGTGCTCGATGCCCTCCTGCAGCACGCAGACGACTACATCTCTCTACCACGCTCGGAGCAGGAAATAACCAACACAAAAGTGGGATTCCATGCACTTGGCGGCATACCGGGTTGCATTGGTGCCATCGACTGCACCCATGTGGAATTGGTCGTCCCACATGCCATGGAGGCCCAGTACCGCAACCGAAAACAATTTCATTCACTGAATGTACAAATGGTGTGTGACTCCAACAGGATCATTACACATTGTTGTGCCCGATTCCCTGGATCAACCCATGATTCTATGGTCTTGAGGAACTCTACAATACCACGCTACATGGAGCGACACGCAGGGAACAGATCCTGGCTACTCGGTGAGTCTCATTTCATGCATGATGATGTGGGGTATGTGATGCGGCAATGACCTGGCAGGAAGGGGGGGGGTGCGTACGTAGCAATGGCATTCCACATAATTCGTTTATCGTCCACATACAGGTGATGCCAGATATCCACTGAAGAGATGGCTCCTCACACCAGTCCGGAACCCACGGGACCAGCATGAGGAGGACTACAACCATGCCCACTCACGTACCCGTGTAGTCATTGAACAGGCATTCGGCCTACTGAAGACCCGTTTCCGGTGCCTCAGCAGGTCTGGCGGGGCACTCCTGTACCGCCATGAGAAGGTTGCAAAGATGGTGATGGCATGTGTCATGCTCCACAACATGTGCGTACGTAGAAATGTGCCCATGCCCCCTGACGCAGAACTGCAAGCACCTGAAGATGGTCATGATGAGGGTGGGGATGTGGCAGCACCTCAAGGAGTCTGCGAGGCACAGGAGGGCCGTGAAATTCGTCAGCATCTCATAGATGCATGCTTCTAGCACTCACGCCTGGTGGCTGATACATGGACACGGGACTCGTGGCACTGTGTGTGTCTGGTACATGCACAATATGGACTGTACGCCTATGATGGCCTAGTACACAAAGATCATTGTCCACACATCTCATTGTTTGATCGTGCATTGTTTATGGCATATGTGATATCATATTGAACACCCTATCGACCCGCCACCCAAGTGAGCCCAACACACCCCCTCCACCCTCCTACCTCCCCCCCGAACAGCAGTGTCCAAAGATGCTCATTGTCAGTGGGCAGTCGCTATTGCAAGCCCCCTCTGCGGGTATCAGGGGCACCCCTGCCTGTGGAGCGCAGGTTCCTCCCAGATCTACGTTGGGGGCTGCCCTGGATGGAACTTGCAACGGATGATGTCTCTGCCTGCTCACGTCCATGCATGTCCCTAAGGGTTTGTGAGAGCTCAGTGAGCACACGGCGCACTGCGGCAAGTTCGGCACATACGTCTTTGGACGTCGCATGCAGTTCCCCCCTCAGGCTCTCGGTGCTTCTCTCCATTTGGACTCTCAGGCTCTCGGTGCTACTCTCCATTTGGACTCTCAGGCTCTCGGTGCTACTCTCCATTTGGACTCTCAGGCTCTCGGTGCTACTCTCCATTTGTGCCCTAAGTGTCTCAGTTGATGTTTCTATGTCTGCCTTAGTGCCCCCACATCCATCGGCATGGTCCTTGAGGAGCGTGGCCAGTTGCTGCTGTTGCATGATTAACTGGTCGAGGGACTGTTGCCTCTGCTGGGCCATGGCCATTTGCGGTGGTGTCACAGAGGGGCTGTTCGCCTCATGTTGCCCTGCCACAGGGCTTGTGGGGGATGGCCAGTCGTCGTCTTGTGGGTGCCCCTGCGTGGTATCCTCATGGTGTACGGGATGGAACAGACAGGGGGATTGGGACAGGTCATGGATGGATCTGACTTCGACATCCCCGTCTTCTGTGTCGGAGCATGCTGCCATTAATGGGGTGTCACCTATGGTGCTGCTGCCACCAGAGGCAGTACCTTCTGTGGCATCCATTGGGGGGACCTGTGGTGGTGCTGTTGTGGGCATGCTGGCTGCCGGGGTGCCTGTTGATGTTCCCTCCTGTGTGCTGCCACTTGATATGTGCTGCTGCCGTGTCTTGATGCGTGCAGCTGAGGTGGAGGGTCTTTGGTCGTCGGTCTTGGCCCTCTTTGCAGGTGTGCTGGTAGGGGTGTCCTGGAGCTCGTCGTTTGGATCGGACCCTGTGGTGGAGTAAAGGAGGGCGAGCGTTATTAATGGGTCTGTGGGAATTGGAATGGCAATGTATCACATGCATTGGGGTGGTACCTGAGGGTGATTTGGGTCGGGGCCTTGGAGGTGCTTTCATTTGTGTGTGGAGTGAGGGTGCAGTTGTTTGGCAGCCTGCAGTTAGGGTGTGCCTGCTGCACGTGTAGTGGGTGTTTTTGGGGTTTTTACTTATTTATGTATTTATTGTGAGTTTTAAAGTGCGCTATCAGGCCAATGTGTGTGGACGTTCTCCTGGCCATGTGTTGCTGTTGCGCTATGTGGACACATGTGAGTCACATGATTGGACATTGTGGATTTGGCATGGTTTTATTTGGGCCACCTACCTGATTCTCCGGATGTCTGCACTCCTTTCTCCATCCCTCCGACTCCCTCTATGCTCTCCATTCCAATGGTGGAGGCACAGATTTCTTCCCAGGGGGTCAACTTGATGGGTGATTCCGATCCTCCCCCGGTGGCTGTGGCAATGTTGCGGTTGGCAGAAAGTATGCTACGGACGCGTATCCGCAGGTCGTCCCACCGCTTCCTGCATTGCTGTGGGTTGCGGGGTGCGGTCCCCACCGCACTTACCCGCTGTGCCACCAGGGCCCATATGGCCTTCTTGTTCGCAAGTGCCGTCCTGGTCATTTGCGTGGAGAAGACGGCGGCGGCATTCTCCTGGAGGGTCTCTGTAAGCACGGTGAGTTCCTCACGGGAGAAGTGGACCTGCCGCTTGCGGTCGCACGCTTTCTTCGCTACTTTTCCCATTTTTCTTGGTTTCACTAGGGTGGATGACGGGTTGGGATGTGTCTCAGGGTGGTGTTTTTAGTGGTTGTGTGTATTTTGTGGTTTTATAGGTGTACGGGGTGTTGTTACCCGTTCCGGGCCCATGTTTTTACTTCCGTTTCCGTATATTTACGGTCACCGTACTTTCCGGTTGGCGCTCACTGCGGTGTCCGCTATGATGGGTGGCGGTATTGCACCTAGGGCGCCGTACGGCGGCGGTGTGGGCCGTTTTGGGGTCATTTCCGCCATCGCGGACTTTGCACTTCCGCCATGGCGTGGTGCTCGTGCCCGATGGGTCGGAATGGGCCGCACTTTGCTCCATCGTGCAATGGCGGAAACGCTATTTACGCTGTGGCGGTCCGGTCAGTCACTTTCCGCCAGGGTCGTAATGAGGGCCATGGACACAAACCATTGGGGATACTCCCCTTTCATCTGGGAAACTCACCAGATGCGAAGTTAAGAGGCACATGGGTAATTATTCTGCCGGAGTCCCAGCGCATTACTTCTCGGGTTGCCCTCATGAGATGAATTGTATGAATCAGGTGCTAGGGAAACGGGTTCTTAACTTCATCTCTGTCATAAAACGGGAGTTCTACAAACAAGATGGCGTTTCTTTGAATAATTGCCTGACCCCGAGCCATTCCGGGTCACTGCGAGGGGGTGCCCAATATTTTATATTCATTCATAGGAAGGGTTGCAGAAAGGACTGACTGCGAAAAGAAAACCTTTTTAACAGTGTGATACAGTTCCCCCCGTGGGCACACCAGGTTAAAATCTACATGTTCCAACACAAAATGGCTTGCTGGTTCCAAAATTCTCCAGAATAGGCAAGTTTTTGTCTCAGTGAACAGTTTCAAATGCTGCTGCTGTTCCCCTTGAAATGAGGTGCAAATTAAATAGACATTGATCTTAGATAAATAAGGCTAACCAGGTTTCTCTGTTTTGGCCTTGACACAACACTGTGTAGACTCTATTTAGGCTCCCATTATGAGTTAGGCAGGCTGTTTTTTCAGAATTACCGCAAGCGGTAATTACCGTTACAAGATGAAGCAATTCTTGAAACCATCCTCATTACAAGAAATCCCATTCTCACCCGCCCCCCTATACCACCGATGGCGCTAACTACTGCTTTCATTTTCTGTTTATTGTTAAATTCCTATCCATCCCCATTTTGAGGATGGACATTGTGCACAGCAGAAATGTATTATTAGGTACTGCTACTGTATAATTATTCCCCAAAGCATCCATTCTGACTCTTTTGTGCTCTACATGGTACAGGTGGTGAGAAGGTTGGCATCAAACATGAGAAGACAGAAAAGAGAGGAAAAAACAATGATTTATGATCTGGGAATCCTAGGTACATGTCCCCACAAAAGACTCTGTCCCCCAGGGTAGGTGCCTGAACCCTAGTAAGCACCACATATACATATGTATCAAGATTGCAGGGTCTGTAATGAAATGCATTGTGCGGGACACTCTTGCCTAGCCAGTAGGCCATAGTGGAAGTTCACACGTTTACTTACCCAGGGCTGCCTCTGCAGTGTTGAAGGCCAGTATGCAGCTCTCCTTGCTAGGTTGGTCTTGCCTTCCTCGCTGTCACCCTGCAGGCACTTGACCCGGTCTAGGACTCCTTGCAGACTCTGGGAGCCGAATGTCCGCAGCGCCTCCTGGTGCTGCTTGGATCCCGGAAGGCCCCTGGGCAGCGAGGCCATGAGGGTCGAGGTGAGAGCCATAGCGTGAGCCAGGCTGGAGCAGAAGCTGGCGGCCAGGCTGGGCATTTGGTGGGGTGGGTGGGATGGGGCTGCCCCTAAATTCGTCGCCCTGAGGTTCCAGGCTGTTCTGCTGGCCTGGCCACCAGGATGCTGGCTTTCCTAGGTGCCATCGATCATTTGTATCATTGCCAGCATCCAACCGGCCTTCTGCCGAGGCGGGGGCTCCGCTCACGGCCCTGACAATGACTCCAGTGCCCTGCTGCACAATGAGAAGAACCTGGGCACCCTGCATCGGGCCGAGACCCTAACGGTGGTCGCGCCAGCCACAAGCGTGCCGTGCTGTACCTTTCTGGTAATGCGTGCTGGGATGCAGGACTCTTGCTGCAGGAGCCGGACTGAGCGGAGGAGGTAGTGCCCATGTGCACCAGCCGGCGACACAGTGTGGGCTCACACGGACAGTCACGCAGGGGCGGCGCACGTTGCCAAACACTACACACAACTGTGACCTGACCTGCAGGTTGCACGTTGGCATTGTGTTGTAATATGTGTTTTGCTCAGTGTTCCACACTTGCTTCTTCTATGTGTTTACTTGTGTTTGGTGTTCCACATTCCATGTGGGGAAGTTGATGGCTTATGGTGAAGAGGTGAGGCGTTGGCTGAGTACTGCTGGACTCGGGCTGGTTACCAATAAAGGATCTTCACTTACCCCGTCTGTGCCCCCTTTCCTACACATTGCAGGCCAGGTAAGAAAAAAAAGGAAAAAAAAATGAGCTTGTGACCGTGCGCTGCCACGAGTACAGGCAGCACAGTTAGACTATGAAGAAAAGCAAGGCAGACCCAAAATGAGTCCTGGTGCCCAAAAAAGAGTGCCGGTGTTGTCCACCGGCAAACACCGGCACAAAACTATGGTATTTTCATGTTAAACTGCATGAGTCACCACCACAGCTGTGTTAATGTGTCAAGTCCTTGGGCCTCATTACAAGTCTGGAGGTAACCCTGCCGGTGCTTCCGGCGGGTTGCCACTGGACTCATGACATGTTTCTGGCACCTGACTTCCCTGGCGGATCGGGAAGTCAGGCGCCGGAAAATGTTAGACCCCATTCCTGACTCCATCTGAATTGGGACACAGAAGCACTGGCACCGATGCTAACAGTGCCGGTGCTTACGTAAAAAATCTACGGGCGGGGGACGTTACGCCTGGCAGGTCAGACAAACCAGGCGCAAGTGCCCACTCCCGCAGAGTTGTAGTGTGGCGGTCTGAAATGGGCGCCAGTATGGTGCGACCGACACCCATAATTACGGGCCGCCACACTTGTAATGAGCCTCCATGGATGAGTGAACTGTGACCCCATTCAGGGTGTCAAGCCAGACCGTGCTCTCTATGGAGGGAGGAAAGAAGGGAAATCAAAAGAACTGAAGGACAAAACACATGGTAGAGTGGTAGTGTGAGTAGGAAGAGTGTAAAGCATTTTTTGGTGTTTGCATGGAGCAAAGGGTATGCACCAGGACCAAAAAATGGTGCTAGGAGGTTCCGGGTCTTTTGAGTGTGCAAAGGAGATTTGTTTTAATGCTATAACTTTATTCCGGCAGCACGCCAAATAAGTAGCTAAAAACAGTAATAAAATAGCAATAGCATATATTAACATTACAAACTTACTGTCTTCTGTAGGCTGCTTAGATGAGGTGGCTTCTGGTTGCGCTAAGCATTGGTTATGAGCGGTTTTTTTTCTCATAGCATCAGGTTCCCTTGCGTTAAGATCATTGATAATACAATAAAGCGCAAGATTGCAACAAATAAAACCACCACCACTGTAACAAATGAGATCGTATATTGACACTGTTTACCCTGACAGCATTCGGCTTAGTGCCGTAGGTCTGCAAACTGGAATAACCTCTCCTTAGAATCCCTTTACAATGCTGCCTCGTGCTAGCAGTATTAACTAAATGTTATGTATTTCACATCCGGGTTATTGCAAATATCGGCAGGATTTATTCCAACCAGAAATGGGCAAACATACTGGTTGTTCACACACTAAAGAGTCAATCGTTTATTCCGTGCTTTGGTCAAGACCTGGGCCACGTTCATAATTACTTCCAATCGTTGTGGACATTGAGCAGAGCAGGAGGAAAGGTGCTAAGGTTTCCTCTTGCGTGGTACAGGAGTAACATTTTAGGGATTTATTCGGACTCCAACTAGCTGTGACTTCTCGCAAGGGTAGGATCCCCAAGCGGCATTTACTGAGGAGTGTTCTATCCTTTGCATTCAATCTGACAGGACATTTTCAAAGCAGAGGAACTATTTGCTTCCAGGTTATTATCCATTCTGTGACTGCCCTCAGAAATGTGCATACTTTCACGCTTTGCCCACCCTCATATGCCTTTTTTAAGATATTGTTGTCCCGTAGGACATAACAGCTTGGATTCATCCATAGTTCACAAAGATTCAGGAGATAGAACATATGTTTGACATATCTGAACCAGGACAGATCATTCACACCTGCCACCTAGAAAAGATCTTTAAGTGATTCTATGTAATCTTTTAGGTTCTCACTAGTTCAGATCTGAATCCAAAATTGGAGTATTTTAACGGAATTTTCTGAGTTATGCCACCAAACCCAGCTCTGTACTGATTGGTAAAGACTTGTGCACTGGGCCTTATTACGAGTTTGTGGTGCAGGAATAAAGTGGAGGTAATTCAGTTACCTCCATTTTTTCTGCATTGCCAAATGACAATATTTGGTGGAATTAGCACCTTGGAATTACAGAGTTTTAATTTTGATGATTTTTGGAGGAAAAGTGGAGGATATACCTCCAGCATGATGCTGGAGGTGAATCTTGCAATTTCTCTCAAAATGTTCACGGAATTTACCACTAGATAATTCCTTCAGTGGTAATTCCACCAACAATTCCCAATGGAGTCCTATGGACTCCAGAAAATGGGGATTTACACCGCCTACCACCATTTGTAATCCTGTGGTAATTCCACGGGACCAAGTTGTGGTAACTGTAAATCCATTTGGTGTTATCTCGGAGGATTTACCTCCAAAATACCACCAAATGAGGTCCAATATGGTAGCCTTCACAATCTCTTTACTGTCCTATTTTCTTTAATCTCAATTATGTTAATGTTTGTGTGGTCCCACATTTCAGAGCCTTAGGTTGCAGCAGCAACTGCTTGTGCATTATATACCTCTAGAGCACCAATGTTATTCTATCATCGCGGTGCTTTGAAAACGCTAACATTGTTTCCCGATGCGACGTGGGTTGTTACTACTTTTCTCAGTTTGAGGGTTCCAACTTATTGTATTACTGATTCTAATGCCTAGATAGTCAAATTCATCTACCATTTTGACCATTGTTGCCCCTATTTATAATCTAGAACAGGGAACCATCTTCCGCCTCTGAGGTTTACAAACCATGATTTTTGTTTTGCTGAATTAATGTAATCCCCTTTTGCTTCACTAACTAACCCTCTGCATTGTCCACAAGGCCTTCTGGGGCCTGGGACCTCTATACCTTCAACTCTCTCTTCATAAATATCTTCCTCCTCGAGCTCTCCGCTCATCCGCCTCCAACTCCCTAAGAGTCAGTCGCTTCTCCAAGCAACTAGTTGGTGGCAGATCTCTTTCTTCAGCTGGGGCCTCCCTCTGGAACAGCCTCCCTGCCTCCCTGAAACTTGAGGAGAATCATCTCCAGTTCCGGAAGCACCTCAAAACCTTTCTCTTTGCTTCTGCTTTTTCTCCTCCTCTCCCCTGCTGACTTCCTGGCTGAAACTGCACTGGTTACCTGGCCACTGTCTGATCTCGGGCCCAGGTCCCCTCCCCCTCCAGTCACACACCTGCACTGCCTTCCTGGCAACCCCTGCACTTGGGGGCTGTTTCTGTATCCCTACAGTCCCACTACCAGCACTTGACACCCAATGTCTGCACTTACCCTTGCACTTGCCACCTGCTGGACGTTTTTTTATTTATTGCTTATTTATTTTATTATCCCATGTACTGCACTGTGCCCCCCCCTTTCCGCTGAACTTTCCCATTTCCCCCTTCCCTTGCACTTGCGCGATCTGAATGACACCTGGCCTAGTATGATCGCTGTCTGTCTTCCCTCTGTTCCCCCTCCCTTGCCTCATCCCGCCTTGAAACACTTGTGTATAGGCGCGTTGTAAATGCCTTATCATATCATATCATATCATCATAAGTTATTCAAAGTTATTAGTTGTCTCTGAAGACTGTGGTAAACCAGAAGAAGGAGTCTCATGAGGACTTAGCATGTTTAAAAGGTTTTATTTAAATAAAAATAAAAACGCTTATCTAGCCTTATTGCTATGAGGGTAATTCCCTACCTAACAAACTAAACTAAGGGTGCTTGTCAAATATCCAAATTAATATAGTACTCTGTCCAAAACCTACTTGCTAGCTGGCCCTACCAAAAGAAAAAAGTATCAAAAATAGGCTGGAGCAATTGCCTCTTCACTTTGCCAAACTACTTGGGTTTTCTCCCAAAGAAGGGTCTTTCAAATGTTCCAAGGTAAAAATAAAACAGTAAATAATTCATATATCTCATATAAATGTGCAGTAAAGTGCATAATCATTTAGATAAATACTATGAGCAGTTCAATTAATCAATTTCATCCAGTTTCTGATAAAGAGGACAGCCAATATATGTACAGATATCCTCTTTCATCATTCCCAAAGCTACCTTCCAGACAGTATATGCTGCACAGGACTTCACCACTGAGGTAGCACCTTTCAAGGTGCTCCAAAAGTGCTCATTTTCAATATTCGACGTATGCGACACATATTTCTAGTACCCCTTTTGATATTTAAGCTATTAGTATGGACACTGTGTCAATACATGTTGCAACGTCTCAACAGCAGCTTTACACAATCAACAAGTTCTCTCTGCGTGAGGTACTTTCGTCCATCCTCCAATGTATTCATATGTTGCCAAAATATTAAAGTGCATATGACAGATGAACCTCATCAGATCATTAGTGCATATTTTTGTTATATAAGTACAGGGCTTGTTAGGGAAAAAACTTTGCCTGCTATATTCGCTATACCTTTTTTACTGTTCAGGTACGCTAAAGATGGTGCTCTGTCCCAAATGAAAGTTTTTGTCTTTAACCATTTCCATGTATTAGGAGCTATCAAATCTACGGCTGCTATAGTGCTAGTATCAACCTTTAGGTCAATATCTGAAAGTGAATTGTAGCTGTTTTCCCCACTTCAGCCAATAAAAGATTGGGATAATAGCTTTGGTATCTGCAAGATAATAATGTGTCAAAGTCTTTCCATCTCTCAGAACTGTGACCAAAGAGAGGTACAATTTGCTACGTGTAATATACCAACTAGAGCAGAATTATTGGAGACCCAGCTCACAATGCAGGGCCTCAACCGGAACGGCTTTGGGGATTCCCAAGATGGATCTAAGGATTTTTCCCCCCAATACTTCAAGCCAGCCAACATATTGTTCTGCCAAAAGCTCCAGACCATATGTTATACCAGGCACTGTACTGGTGGTGTAGACAGCAACCAAGCCTTCCATATTGTCTCCTTCCCGTTTTTTCACAAAACGTTTAATCATAGACCATTTTCTCAAAACGTTAGTAGTTACATGATCCTCATACACAGAGGAGGCGGGATAGGTGCAGACGAGAAAGCCCAAATATATGTATCTATCCACTATTTCCAGCACTATATTATTTAGTTTCCATACATATGGATTTTCCCCCCTGATTTTCCTTCCCAATATCATGATCTTGGTCTTACTTATGTTGATGATGAGTTTGCGTATACCTGCACTGCATGCATTGATCACTGCAGCCCTATCGGTGTGCAGTCTACGAGTATAGTATCGTCTGCATACATTATCGACAGAACTTGCTCCTCACCTATTCTGGGTGGAGAATTATGAATGGTTGCCATTTTCTCATCCAAATTGGAAACTTACAAATTGTACAACAGGGGTGACAAAGCACATCCCTGTTTGAATCCAATGTTGGTGTTACATGTGGAGCAGACCATTCCATCTTGGTTCAATCCCATAGCTACTGAGGTATCTTGGTATAAAGCCTTAATATGATAAAGAAGTGAGGAGTCCAGTCCCCATTTCCTCAATTTAGCCTACAGTAGAGGTCAGGAAATTGTGTCAAAAGCCTGTGTAATCGCTGTAGCAAACATAAAGCCTGCGCTTAGAGGCGAACATCTCAGAAACATATTGTTATGCGCAGACGCTGAGAACAGTACTGTGCGATTTCCTGAATCCCATTTGGAATTTCTTAAGTCTACCGCTGGTCTCTGGCCAAGTGTTTAACTTCTTCAATAGTAGTGAGGCAAATATCTTGGAACTGGTATCCAGCATGGTCAAAAGCCTGTAGTTTGCGGTGTCCAACATATCTCCCCTCTTAAATGTGGGTATTAACATGGATTCCCGCCAACTGCAAGGTATCACTCCATCTCTCAGTATTTTCCTGAACCAGTTCTCTAAAACATTCACCCAGAACTTAGGGTTGGCCCTTTGGTACAGCAACAGGCCCCAGAGCTCTCGAGCTGCGCAGTTTCATTATTATACCATGTATGTCTTCCAAATCAAAATCCAGAGTCAATGTCCCCTCGAATGTGGAACACTTGTCAGCTTGTCATCGTAATAAAATGTTGTCATATGGGTGAGTCATACGGACTCTGTGATGGGATTTAATTCTTTAACAGTTCCCTCAGACAGGTAACACCAATAGGAGACCAGAATGTTTTGTTGTCATTGCTATGAAGGAGCCCGAACATGTGTTTCAAGTGGCACTGTACAGGGAGCGTTTATGATTACAAATCCAATTTTTATAGGTGGTATAGAGAGATGTAATAACAGCTCCCTGCTCAGAGTCAGTCAAATCCCCCCTCTTCCTGACCAATGCTCGTTCTCTCCTATACAACTTCTTCCTCTCATTAATCAATAAATCAAAAGGGCTCCTCACTATAATATTCCTAACTGTGTGAAAACAAGGAAATAATATGAGGCAGGGTAACCAAAAAGGAAACACACCAAACACAGGTTACAAAGGAACATACAAAGCACTTTATTTTATACTGAATCCAGTTACAAAAGAACAGAACAAAATTCAGATAGCTATCGACCCTCAGTACAACACAGAGAACTCCGGCGTGGTTCAGTGTGCTCAGTGAGTGCAAATATTCATTGAAACAGTCAGGCTTTTATACATTTCTCCAGCCTGTTGTCCAGCCTTTCTGCAGGTTAACCATTCCATAAATAAGTTACTGCTCTAGGGTCCCTTGCCAGGTCAAATCTAGTTCATCTTAGGTTTATACATTAACAAGAAGAAATGGTAATAATGTATGCTCTAGGCCTAACATTACAATGCAGGACTTAATTTATACAATATAGTTAAGCAGGTGTTCTCATTCAATTATAGATAAGTTTCGGTGATACAGGTAATCCATTGCACAGAGGTCAGCAGAAGCACAAGGTCTCAGCTCATGACCCTAACAAGTGGCCTGCAGGCAAGTTATACATTAGCTGTACAGAGGTCATGACAATCGAGTTCTGTTCTGAATAACATAGGCTACCATTTTAGCTCACATGGTGACTTTATAGAGCAAGAAAACCTAAAATGGCGGCTTGACCCAAAATGACAGTTTACATGGTTTCTAAGGTCAGGACCTTGCAATGCGTGTTTATTCACATGTAGTTTATAAGCAGCTTGTTAGCAGCTTGGCGTTGGCCAATATACATATATTCATAGCAATAGGAGGCACGATATAATTTCTAGTTTGACAAACCCTCCTTTTGGCCTATGCCAAGTGCTAAACTACTTCTGATCTCCCTGCAAATAACTCCATGTGTCATCGTCCATACACCCTGAATAGCTGTCAGAAATATCTATCGCCATTAGATCTTTTACTAAGATCTCTTTCAGTACATACTCCTTAGAGGTTTTATCCGGGGCATACACTTTATGTCCTATTGTACCTATCGCCTGAGCGCAACATCCCCCTAGCATTGAACATATACTTGGTAGACATTGGATACAACAACAAAGAAATTCCCAAAATAATCAGCAAGACTGAAAGCACTTTCCAATCCCAAGACCGCAAGAAGTCCCAGAACCAAGCGCTAAGATCCCAATTTCCCTCGGGAACATGCACTTCTGAACTAAGAATGTGCAGATTCTGTATTGCCTTAAAAATTGTCGGCGAGGAATCTGGTATGAAAACACAGCAAGCGGACCCCACTAATTTGCATACTCCACCTCGTTCTGCCAGAATGACATCTAATGCCATCCGATTTTGGAGTGCTACCAATCTTATTGCTTTTTGTTCTAGTGTCATATTGTAGAGTATGTCCGTGGTCCGGTTGATCATTCTCTCCAGTACCCTTGCTAATCCCCTAATGTTCTCAGAGTTTGTTATTTGTCCCCAAAAGGGCACAACTGATTTTGCTATATCTCCCAATACTTGCCCAGGGGTATCTCCATTCTTGTCCCGCCGTGGGCGAGCCTTAGAAACCTCCAATGTACTAGCTACAAATACCCCGGGTAACAGGTTTCCTAAATAACAGGTTCCCTGCCAATCCTTGGGCAACCAGGGAAATGCTAAACTACCACAAACAAAATAAACAGGCCCCCCTACATACAGAGGCCTGTTTTCTCCAGTCAAATTTACAATGTTCATACAACCTTCAAAATCTCCCATTGGCCGAGTGCCATTTCTTTGTACACAAAAGGGGACCGAGTCAGGGCTATGATTTATAGAGTAAGAAGGAGACACGGTGTCCTTATTGCCTATCAGAGCCATTTTAAAGGAAATTAAAGTTTGAAAAGGAAGAGACAGTTTATCAGACGGCCTAATAGAAGCGACATTAGGTTTACTTCTATTTGCAAAAAGCGAGCATCCCAGGGGAGTTAATTCACGTTTCTCGAAATCATTCAAATTAGTTCCATCAAAGTTCCCTGAGATGCTATCATTCCAACGGCCAATGAATAATGCTCTAAGAGAGGCATAGCAAGCAGTCGTTAAAGGTAAAGGGTGAATATACCATCCCAGTCCCTTGTTCCCATGTTGCGGTAAATGAGTGCAAATCCAACAATTACTCTTATTAAAAATGTCATGCGTTGCATTCATTACTATAATTAGAGTGTTATTATGATACTTTTGTCTTTGTTTGGAGTCTCTAGGGGACAGAGTGTGAAGGTGTACAGAGGGAGTCAAAGCAGTCGGTACAATCTCGGTCGGTAGTAAAGGTTTTAGTGGATAGATTTCTTCAAAGTACCAAAGTCCTACAGCAGTAATTGCAAAAATAACAATTATCGTTATCAAAACACAGCAGTACATTTTCGGGGCCCAGGCACATTGTTCATTGTCCAAGTTGGTCACCCCCTTATTCACAAGTCCAGTGCGGGGAGCAGCAGTGGAGGTGGCAGGCATTGTAGTTCCTCAATCGACAACCCCAATGTTTGTTGCTGGCGACGCTACGGTCGCGCGATTTCTTAGTCCTTCCCAACCCTAGCCAGCAGAATCCCTTTTTTTCTCTTTTGTTCAACAGAAACTTTCTTATACAAAGGAAAACTTTCGATCACTTCTCTTTCTCAAATGCACGGAAAAACCCGTGCCGTAGTTCTATTTTCTTCGTCGAAGGTTGTACCTGGTGGTACCCAAGATTGTTTGGTCCGAAAATAAGGTGTCGTCACTTCCTGAGGGAAGCGACGTATCGGAGGCGACGGAAGTCGCAGAGCTTGAAACAGTATTTTCCGGAAGTGATTTTTCAAAAGAGTGCGGAGACGAAATGGACTGTTCCCCAAGCTCCACGGGCTCAGAGAAATTCTCCGACGCACTCACAGCGCTGTTTGCTACTCCAAGATAAGGGAATGTAGCATCAGCGAGGGGTTCTGCTTCTTCTGTAACGTGTGGCGTCGGGTGAGGCAGTTTCTTGACATGCGTCGCGTGGATCCAGTGTTTCTTTCCAGCCACCCGCACTGCTGTCCGAGTGACCAACAGCACCTGGTAGGGTCCCTTCCAACGAGGAGCGAGACAGGAAGACCTTTCATAGGCCTTCACTAGGACCCAACTTCCAGGCTGTATATCGTGTCCTGGGCCCGTGAACCGTACAGGTAAAGCTGAAAACACCTGGTGATAAATGAAATACAGGTTTTTAGTTAACTGGTTACAGTAGTCGGAGAGAAGCACATTTTCTACATCGCGCAATGCGCAGCTTTTAGGCAAACCCCAAATATTAGCAGGTCTCCCCATTACCACCTCAAAGGGAGAGAGCCCAGTCTTAGTTTGAGGGGTTGTGCGCATGGCTAGTAACACGATCGGTAAGGCGTCCGGCCATTTTAGTTTGGTGCCGGCACACGTCTTAGCGAGCTTGTTTTTTATGATACCATTGTGTCTTTCCACTAATCCGGCGCTCTGAGCATGTCTGGCCGAATGGAATCGTTTGTCAATTTGCAATGCCGTACATATCTGTAGAATTACAGCAGCGATAAAATGCGGACCATTATCCGACCAGATAACTCTCGGCAAACCGAACCGTGGGAAGAATTCCTTTAACATGGTCTTTGCAGTGGTCATGGCTGTAGCGTCTTTAACAGGGAAAGCCTCGACCCACTTACTAAAGGCGCAAATGACCACAAGGACATATTTTAGATTGTTACATCGCTCCATTTCAATAAAGTCAAAGTGAATCACTTCAAACGGGACAGAAGGAGGCCCAAAGCTACCTCTTGGAGTTGCTGTCCCCTTTCCCACATTGTGTTGTAGGCAAATCATGCAATTTTGGACATAATGCTGGGCAATTTTTGAAATCTTATCATTTACCCAGACTTTCTCTAACATTCTCGTGATCTGTTGAGCGCACACATGTGTGGGACCGTGTGCCATGGTAACCATCATTACTATATAGGCATTAGGAAGCAACCATTTCCCTTCAACCATGTCCACCCAACACCCATCATCATCGAGTTTCCCCAAGCCCTCAGCCCACCTCTTGGATTCTTCTAATGTGGCATCGGCTTGGATATCCCGTACAGACCCAACACCCTCATCCATTGCATAGGCATCTACAGTCTCTCTTGAAACATACATCTCCGTGAAGAGATCAGAGGCAGTTTGTCTAGCTATTTGATCAGCGAAAGCATTCCCTTTCCCTACATCATCTATAATCTTGCGATGTGCTGCGCACTTAATGATTGCTAACTGACTAGGGAGCGCAAGCGCTGAAAGCAATTGTACTATCAGGGAGCCATGTTGGATCTTGGTGCCATGCGAAATTAAAAACCCTCTCTCTGACCAAAGTCTCCCAAAGTTGTGAGCCACCCCAAAGGCATACTGGCTATCAGTATATATGTTTACTGCTAGCCCTTCGGAAAGCTCACAAGCTCGAGTCAATGCTATAATCTCTGCGGCCTGCGCAGAGTTATGCGTAATTCTCTTGGTCTCCACAACCGTACTTAATGTAGTGACTGCATAAGCAGCTGTGGATGTACCATCCAGTAGTTTGAAGAAGGAGCCATCACAAAACAGCTCCCCTTGTGGGTTATCCAAAGGAGTGTCCCTCAAATCAACTCTGCCTTTTGTATCTTGTTCAGTAGTATACAGGCAGTCATGTGACTCTTCGTCACCGCAAACAGTATTTTGCGGGAAAGGTAGGAGTTCAGCCAGATTAAGAACGCAGCACCTCCTAATTTGAATGTCGGGAGCAAACAAGATTAATTCATATCTTGTCAGTCGTGCGGAAGTGAGGTGTTGCGTTTGGGTTTTGTTCAATAGAATATCTACAGAGTGAGGCACCATCAGGGTTAAATCATGGCCTAGGACCATTCCCTCACTCTGTTTTACAGACGCAGCAGCAGCAGCGACAGCGCGCAAACATCTTGGCAAAGCGCATGCAACAGGATCAAGGGCGGAAGAGTAGTAACCGCATGGCCTATTCTTCCCTCCATCTTCCTGCTTTAATACAGCCAAAGCACATCCATCACATTCATGCACAAACAACACAAAGGCCTTCTCACAGTTCGGTGTGCCCAAAACTGGCGCCGAACATAATGCAGTCTTGAGCAACTCGAATGAATGTTGATGCTCAGTATTCCATGGCCATGGCAAAGAAATACCCTTCTTCGTCAAGGCCAACATCGGTTTTATCACTAGTGAGAAGTTTGGGATCCATAACCTACAGTAAGAAGCCATACCTATCAAGGCTCTAACTTCCTTTTGTGTATTTGGACAGACATGCCAGAAATGTGTTTTATTCTTTCAGGTGTCAATCTTCTTCCCTCCTTTGACAGGAGATAGCCTAAATAGGCGACCTCCTGGCAACAATATTGAAACTTTTTGAGCGAAGCTTTGTGACCATGCTTAGCTAGAGGGATGAGCAACAACACAGTGCCCTCTTTACATCTTTACAAGAGCTCTCAGAATCAGCGGCTAAAAGCAAATCATCAACATATTGAAGCAACGTACAAGTAGGGGGCAATCCAAGGGTATCAAGCTTCTCTTTCAAAGCCCTACAAAGCCCTACTATAAATACTAGGACTCTCAGTATAACCTTGAGGTGCACGAGTAAATGTGAATGAGCGTCCCCCTAAGGTGAACGCGAACAAGTATCTACTATCCTCATGTATAGGAATACTGAAGAAAGCATTCTTTAGGTCCACAACACTGAAGTGAGTAGCCGTAGCTGGAATCATGGTTAATATTGTCGTCACATCAGGCACAATTGGAAATTGCGGAGCGACGACTTTATTAATGGCACGTAAATCAATTATAAAACGAAATGGAATTGCATTATCACCTTTTTTGTACACGGGTAAAATCGGACTATTGCACAAACTTCCTGCAATCTCCTCAATCACCCCACGATGCACAAAATCGGAAACAATGCTCTTCAAAGCTCGCTCGCCTTCAACTGAGATCTTATACTGTGGAATACGGGGCAGCTTAATTCCATGTTTCAAAACTATTTTAACAGGCTCAATCTGCAAAACACCGACATCATTATCATCAACTGCCCACAAACACTCTGGTACATTGCTGAATTCTGGCGGCAAAGGTCTAGTCAAGAATTGCGAAACAGAACATTGCTGTGGTGAAATCGTCAAATGCACTCCATCAGAAGAACAATGAATTACTGCATTTAATTCCTTCAACAGATTCAACCCCAGCAAATTCTCTCCACAATTCGAAGTCAAGAGAAATGGACAGTGGTCCGTAAAGGAACCCAAAGAAATAGGTACCGGTGAGGAAACCGGACAAACAACTGGTGTGCCAGAAAACCCTACAGAAACATTGGTTTGCCCTGACAGTGGAATGTTTGGAACCCGAGAATGATCAATGGAGCACTTCTGTGCTCCAGTGTCTATCAAAAATTGATGTTTCCTATTTCCCACTACCATTTCAACGTAGGGACCTTTCTGATTAACGGGAATAGGTGTAGGTTCCAAACCCTGCTTCGGGCAATCCTAATGAAACAAAATATCATGAAAAGGAAGCTCTTCAGATAGATATGCAGCAGAAGGATGATCAAATATGTTTCTAGTATCCACACTCGAAGTCTGATTATCCTGTGAAAAAGGTTGTTGGGGATCCTGCGAAAACTGGCCTCTACCAGGGCCCCCTACACCCGGGCGACCTCTGGATCATCTACCCATATTTCCAAATGTGTTATTCGACCTCTGTCGAAGGACGGGGCATTGTGCACACCAATGACCCTCCTGGCGACAATAGGCACACTGGTTAATATTCACAGGACCCAAGGGCACATTCCCTTGTAGAACATACTGACCTCTAATCTGTGAACTACCTCCTCTGGGGCCTCTAACAATTTGCTGTAACAATACTTTAGTCTTCAAATCACCTTTTCTCTTCTCGACTCTATCTTTTTCATTATTGACACGGTTCTCGTAGTACTGAGCCATGTGCAGTACTTCTGATTGGGATTTCGCCTGCCAAGCGTTCTCAGAAGACATAATTTGTGACTGGATGTCAGGCAGCAATCCACGTACAAATTCTTCCACAAATAATCTTTTCCCAGACTCTGTGCCTAAGTCTTGTCCACTGAAATCCGAGAATACCTGTTCGAACCTATTAAAGAACTCGGTAGCACCCTCAGATTTTCCTTGGACACAGGCCATAAGCTTGTCCCAAATAATTCTCTTTTCGGGGATTATAGTTTTCAGTTTTGCAATGATTCTGTCAGGCAAAGTTAGTATCACCTGAGGTGGTCTCTCACCAGCTGGCCTTTCCCCATCAAGCCTAACTATGTTAGCCCATGTATCTCCCAACCCTGGTACATCGTCTATAGTTCTAACTTGTTTCCACAAATCTACAGGCAGAAGTACAGGGAATAGCAAATCAATGTCGCCTAGGGTAAACACTGAGGACTGCAAAACAGACTCTATCTCTTTATAGAACCCTGTCGGATTTTTCCTAATGTCAGGAATAGTTTGTTTAATAGTATTCACTTCCTGTCGTGAAAACGGGACGTGAACAAACTGCGATACATAATGTGCAGGAATGTCCACAGCAGGTGTACCTGCTGCAGCATTAGCAGGAATCTCAACCTTTGGGACAAATGTCGGAGGAACCTCTCTCATAGGCAACTGAGATGTAGGCAACTCCGAACGCTTACTAAGCAACAGAGCTAAGTCGAGCGCTAAAGCAGTTGAAGAAGTGTCAAGTGAAAAAGCTCTCTTATAAATGCTCAATAACTCTGTGGGACAACTAACCTTTCTCTTTAAACATTCATCCTGCAGGTACTCTACCATTACCTGTATCACTTTCCTCTGCATTTCTAGCGTATATTGACTGTATATGTCATATACCTCAACTGGAGTTATCGATATGTCTGAAATCCATATAATCGCATCTTTTGTACAAATTCGCGCCTCCTCAGATGTCGATTTACGACACGGAAGAAATCGTTTCTGTACATAAATACTTTCTTCTTCGTCATCCTCATTCCATAACCTTTCCAACTCCTTTCTATACTCAAATAGCCTCTCAACATGCTCATGTACCTTCTCCACAGTGTCTCTTGAAAACGCTAAAATATTCAGGTCCCTCAACCCTTGTGGGAGGTCTGCATTATTTAATTTACCCCACATTACACATAAATGAATCCCTAAACCTTCAATGAAAACATTTTTCTCAGGAAAATTATCCATATTAGAAAGTGTGGCAAGAACATTAGCTTGATCATCTCTCTCCATACAATGCTTAGCCCATGCAAACAAATCCTGTTTCTTTTCTGTAGGAACAGTATTACGAGTAACAATCCTCGACCCCGCACCCTGATCAACTACAAGCGGTACAGAACTACTTGGGAGTGAGGGTGCAGGCAAATTCAATGGAGGTACTATTACTGGTGCAATGGGAAGAGGCAGAGGAGCAGGTGGAGGAACAACAACCGGAGGAATAGGAGCAACAGGTTGAGCAGGAAGAGCAGGAATAACAGCAGGAAGAGGTACAGCAGGAGGAAGAGGAACATACGGAGGTGGTGCAGAGGCACCAGGCCTTCGTTCATTTAACAATTTGTCGATAAACTCATCAGAAACATGAAGATCTTTAGAAGGATAGATTTTCTGAATACCGAGTGAGAAAGCCCTGTCCATATTCCTAACCGACTCAGACTGTTTGTCCCGATCATATAACAATGCCTTTTCAGCATTTGTTTTATGACGGCGCACATGTTTTTCCCTACTTTTAAGCTGCTGCAACGCTTCTCTTTTCCAATTTTGCAAAACATCAAATGCTGCAGGTCTGGCCTTCTTTTTTAACAAGACTGACTCTAAATATTCAATACGAGGGATCTCAAAACTACCATTGACTGGCCACTGAAGTTCGGAGGCATGTCTGGTTTGTCTGTGCCAAATTTTATTAAATACTACACTTCCAATGCCATGCTTACAGTACATAGTACATGCCGGTGACCCCTCCTGTGGTGCCGGATGGCTAAATTCCAAAGATTGTCTATCGCTGCGGAATAATGCCCTAAAGCAGCTAGACAATTTCCCAGACATTTCTCAAATACTCGGTGTTACCTGGTCAATAATTGTGTCTGCAGATACAATGCGCCAAATTCAAATTGTCAGGGTTGAATTAAGAGTCGGGTAACGACTCACCTGACCAAACCTAAGGAGGACCGATCGGTTTACAAAGGACTTACCTAACGAATTTTACCTTGTGTATGGTGATTTCGGCAAATCTGCCCGCCTCAAAAAGTTGACCCTCGTCAAGATGCCGTCTCAGACCACACGGCTATCGTCCAGGGAACGGATCGTGCAGCGCTGTTGAGGTGTTGCGTCTCGTTCAGTCGGGCCCGTTATGTCACACTGTCCGATCCCGGTCCGATAGCGTGCGTCAACCTTCAATAATCCGGCATCAATCTTGAGGGTCCCTATTCTGGGCGCCAACTGTGAAAACAAGGAAATAATATGAGGCAGGGTAACCAAAAAGGAAACACACCAAACACAGGTTACAAAGGAACATACAAAGCACTTTATTATATACTGAATCCAGTTACAAAAGAACAGAACAAAATTCAGATAGCTATCGACCCTCAGTACAACACAGCGAACTCCGGCGTGGTTCGTTGTGCTCAGTGAGTGCAAATATTCATTGAAACAGTCAGGCTTTTATACATTTCTCCAGCCTGTTGTCCAGCCTTTCTGCAGGTTAACCATTCCATAAATAAGTTACTGCTGTAGGGTCCCTTGCCAAGTCAAATCTAGTTCATCTTAGGTTTATACATTAACAAGAAGAAATGGTAATAATGTATGCTCTAGGCCTAACATTACAATGCAGGACTTAATTTATACAATATAGTTAAGCAGGTGTTCTCATTCAATTATAGATCAGTTTCGGTGATACAGGTAATCCATTGCACACAGGTCAGCAGAAGGACAAGGTCTCAGCTCATGACCCTAACAAGTGGCCTGCAGGCAAGTTATACATTAGCTGTACAGAGGTCATGACAATCGAGTTCTGTTCTGAATAACATAGGCTACCATTTTAGCTCACATGGTGACTTTATAGAGCAAGAAAGCCTAAAATGGCGGCTTGACCCAAAATGACAGTTTACATGGTTTCTAAGGTCAGGACCTTGCAATGCGAGTTTATTCACATGTAGTTTATAAGCAGCTTGTTAGCAGCTTGGCGTAGGCCAATATACATATATTCATAGCAATAGGAGGCACGATATAATTTCTAGTTTGACAACTGCGGACCTGCTCCATAATTTCAGGGAGGTGGGAAGAACTTGCAATAACTCATGCATGTCCCAGTTTAGCATATCCGCCCCCCTCTGGTCCGAGGCAATATATCTGCTAAATCTCTCAATGTTCGCATCTGACCAACAGAGTCTATTACCCTGCCCATTAGTACTGACAAAGGGGCATCTAAGCTTATTAGAACACTGTGTATATAACCCCACTCACAAGTCCAACTCAACAACACGTGGTCACTTAGGGTGTGTGTTTCACAAAATATTGGGCCACAATAAGGCCAAAGATCGTAATTTATATACACATAGTCCAAACAGAACTCAGCTCTCCAATTAGGCCAGGTTGTTTTCAATGGCACATCTCCACAAACATTCGAGTTAAGGCAGACCAGATGTTGAGCTTCGAGGCAGCTGCTCCATCCAATATTGGTTTTCCTCTGTGTCGAGTACACAGTGTTGGATAAAACCGTGCTTCCCTCAATAGCATCCCAATTCTCATTATATGTCTTGGGTTCAATATGTTCATGTAGGTGTCCTGCTACTATTACGTGCCCCATAGGGCAGAGGTCATACCAAGATTGCATTATCTCATCTACCTTACCACTCAGGTTAGCCGTCCCTTCCGAACCTGAGGGGTCATAAATAGTTATAATTAGTAGGTGGTCTGAGGGGCTTTCAGAGACCTTAATTATGACTGGCAAGATATAAGGTGAAACAATGTCTGTATCAAAAGGGCCAAATTGCATATCTGTTCTAGCTCCTATAGCCAAGCCACCCACCGGCCGTCCTCTGGTTCTGTGCCTAGCATGATTTCGTAAAATATTGTATCCATCTATAAAAAAGTCTTTCATCACCCGGTCTCCTGCAATAGGAACACATCATGCATTAGTATCAAAGCGAGGCCATCTTCGTTTGAAAGGGCAGCATTATAGCCCTGCGTGTTCCAGGAAGACCATTTAAGGTATTTTAATCAGCAGGTCAGGGCAGAAATGATTCAGGGATCCATTGATCTATTATTCTCTGGGCAGCTGACAATGTTTTCTGGCATTCTGTCGTAGCAAGTAAACATGATTTTTCATTATTTCTGCTATCCATAGAGAGTCCCGCTGTAATTTTAAGCAGAGGCCTCTCCGCCGTTTCTCCTATGTTAACATTGACAGGTGCTATTGGCAAACTGTCAGCTGATAGCCCAGGTCTCTATCTTCCAATTGATAGGCATTCAACAATGTTTTCACAATAGGTGATGCAAATTCCATTATGGCCCAATTGGTTGCGCTATCGATATTTGGCAACTCCACATGGATAATGTCCCTGCTGCTGATATTTCTTAAAGTAGGAATGTTGTGAAAAGGTTTCATCATATAGCTCCTGTGCGGGTGGCACTTGGGTTTATTTCCTCTAATTTAGGGCATTTGCCGAGTGGTATGGCTTCACGTGTGATTGATTAGTTAGAGCTCTTCTCATTGATGTATTCATATTCATCACGTTGTTTTTATCCCGCCGTGAGTTGCTAGTATGGGTTGTTTGATTACAGATAGTCCGATGATTATTCTCTTCTCCAATGTTCAATCCTTGTTCATGATGATGATTAATACAATTCATTGGCTGAGAATCTCTCAACATTATACTAGGTGGTTCAGGCATTTCAAAATGTATTAACTCTCTATGCCAACACACACCCCTGCCTGACGCCCACATTAATCTTAAAAGATTTATTAAAGTCTAGTTATGGATGCATGATGGCATTGAAACGTGCCGATGAATTCCAGTAAGAAGTACAAACAGCAGAGTTATTTATTTAGTGAAATGGGATTGGTTGGCAAATACATTCTTTAGGAGAAAATTAACCATGAACAAATGAAGGATCATCAATAAATAGGAGTAAAGAAGATGTGTTGTGAGCTAGCCTAATTAGTTACTCCTTAATCAATCAAATAAGACAATGTAGACACAAGTGCATGAGCAGCAAATGTATTTATGTAGTGAAAAGGGAGTGGGTGCCAATATACACCGACGAGGAACATTAAACATGAACAAAAGGAGTATCATGAATGCATATGAGTAAAGAGAGGGGTGCAGTTAATGGCCACTTGTCAATACTGTTCACTTAGTATTGTGCTATTACTTGCACAGGAAGAGCTGAGCATGAGGCGGGCCCATGCTGTGGTATGTTAGTCAATTGCCTAACAGTGAGGAGATCATCAGATTGTCCAAAGCATTAGTAGGGAAACAACCAAGCTTACTTTGCTTTTTTAAATTGTGGGACGGTGGGATAATTGTAATATATTTGGGGAGAGAGTTCAACAGTTGAGGTGCAAGGGGCGAAAAGGATGACCCAACCAGTTTCTTGTCTGAATAGGTCGGTACAATCAAAGTCACAAGTGAGGGTAATTCCAGGTTCATATTGGTGTCACAGATGGATTCACAGACAGACTACTGTAATAGAGTTCAAGGTTATTTTATTTGACTTCAACAGTAAGCATATCAGGGAGACTTGAGGTAGTACAGCTAGGGAGGTCCATGTGGCTCTTTCAAACTACTTGTGGGCATCCCCCACCCTAGCCCACGGGCACCTACGCTCCACTACCCTCCACAGTGGCCCTGATGTTACACTAAGGAACGATAATCCCTACAGTCTGTGTCTTTCGGAACTGATACCACTTTGACTGCTTCATTCCCTTTCCTTCCCTTACCAACCAAATGAAATTGTATATAGTCTATTCTTGATTTTTCATATCTTGGCTCAGGCTTGGCAGTCACTGAATTAACATTCGAGGGTTAATTTGACCTGGGGTCCTCATGCACAGATGCCCGGGCGAGTAAACCACCAAACATCCAGGATTGCCACAGCTCCCTCTTGCACCCCTTATGCAGCCAACATTACTTTGTGTGCTAACTTAACGTGCTCAGAAATACAACCCAATTATCAGAACACTTTGGGACATATCCACCTCCTCAATTTTGCAGAACCATGTTCTACCTAACAGGGCTACCATGCACCCATGTTATCACAAAATATTCTTCTCCTGCTACATCCCTCCCTTCCTGTGTTGGGAGCATCTATTTCCCACTTTCACATCCTCTTATCTTGATAAAAATCTTCCTAGAGAAACGCTGCTATAATGGTGATCATATTAAAAATGCTAGTGATCTGCAGCAGGAACTTTTGAAGCTCCCGCTTTGGGCATACATTCCTCCATCAAAACCAATGCTGATGCAAATGCATTCAATGAAAGAACCTGGGCAGATGAAACAAACTATAAACCATTACTCTTGATATCCAAACCTAGTAAACGGTCGGGGTCTCCTCCGGACGCTGCCCCTCTCTATTATTATTACTATTCAAGCTACCAGCATTATCAGCAGCAATGGCCCGGCCACTCTTACTGCCACTAAACATCTTTATGACCCGAGCCTTAGTAACATCTGACCCCAAGAAAGCATTGATCACACCACTATTAAAAAGTCGAATGCAGACGTTAAATATCCCAACAACTACAATTTAATATCAAATCTACCAGACCCGGCCAAACTATTGAAGAGAGTGGCGGTGTCGCAAATGGAAAGCGTCATTGAACACCAATGGCTTCTTGGTCCCTTCTATGTGAATTTCAGCCTGCTAAAGGGTCTGAATCTGTGCCCCTTTCAGTCTTAAAGGACTTCAGAATGCAGGTCGATGGTAGGGCTACCATTGCCCTCATTCCCCTGGACTTAGGTGATGCCTTTGAGAAGGTGGGCCACATCAACCTTCTGGAAAGGCTGGATTGTGCAGCTGTAGTAAATTCCTGTGTTAAACCCTGCTTTAAAAATTGACCATCGGATATCACACTAACCCGTTTTCGCTCTCTTTTCCTCCATATCAATTGTGGGGAGCCAAAGGGGTTGGCAGTGTCTTCACTAATTTTCAATATTGACCTCCGTCCATTATTGGAGCTAATTATGGGTTCTGGCATGTAATTCTTTAAATGCACTAATGACACCCAACCCATCCTGAAGCCAACTGGCCAGTCAACCTCCTCCTCCCAATTAAAAACATGCCCATTATCAATTAACTGTTGGATGAGCAGGAATGTGCTAAAACCTAGTCCATCCAAATCTGAGATCCTGGCTGTTGGACCCCAATTTAAGAGCTTGCAACAATCCCTTTGGCCATTAGAGTTGGGAATCTGCCCAGTACAAGTATCTGGGAGCCATGCTTGATATGAGCCTTTTACTCTCCCTTCATGTTGTTCATACATGTTTGAACTTTGAACCCATACACCAATGTCTACATATCTAGACCAGTAGCAAAAACCCTCCGCTGACGTTTCAAAGGTTCTTTTATAGGATTGGTTATGATATGATAGGTTATTTATAACGCGCTTAATGCCCAGAGGTTTCTAAGCGTGGACCCGGGCATCGTACCCGTGTTGCTCCGTGTCGTCTTGCTTCCAAGGCGAGCATGTTGCCGCTGAGCTATCCTCCTGGTTATGGAAATAGAGCCTTCCTAGGACATCCTGCTTTTCTTTTTTGCCACCTGCAATCATTACAGTTTGCTGCTGCCTCGGCTCTTACAGGGACTGGTCGGCAAGAACACATCAGCCCTATTCTTTGTGCCGTGCACTTGCTTCTGGTAACTTAGAGAGTCAACTTTAAGATACTATGCGTGGTACATCACGCTTGCTATAATCAGGCAGTGCCAGGTGCCTGTCCAATGCAATTTAGCAGCACTGCCCTTTTAGACCACCAAGATCTCCCGCCGCCTTTCTTCTTTTCCTGCCCATTTGCAGAAAGATATGCATGCGAGGCAGACATTTCAGCTGCCCGGCTCATAGGCTATGAAACTCGCTGTTCTTGGCCCTAAGGGAAATATCTCAATGACTAATTAGTGAAAGCAAACTAAGATGTGCCTCTTTGTGTCCTGTTATGATGCATGGACCTCCCACACACCCATAGGTCTCACCATCAATAGCGTACAAAGGCCAGTTGGGTTGATAGAGTGCTCTATAAAACCCTGCACATAACATACTTCTGATTTGGGAGGCATTTTCTCTCTGAAAGCTGGCAAGTACATAGCAGAAGGCACAGGGTCACAAAAATCAATTCTTTTGATGTTAGGCCTCATCAGGAGTTTGGCGGTATCCCGATGGTACTGACAGCGCAAATAGCATTACCGCTACTCGGTCCAGAGCCATTAGTGCCAGCGGTAATTACGCTGGTGATAATAGAGCTGAAAACCGACGAAAAGGGTGGTAAGGGGACATTTTAACTCCAGCAAAAAAAATCCTATTTACCGCCCGACTCATGATTGGGCCAACCCTTAAATGCGGTGGTAATAGCGTTACTGGCGCATTTAAAGGCTAAGACCTAACTCATGATGAGGCCATTGTGGATTGCGGGGGGAACTTGTGGGGTGGCGAGAGACATCTTACGTGCCTCGCTTAGCATTATTCCACCATACTTTTATTTAGTGGCTAGTCTGTAGTTATTTCAGGCCTGAGAGACCCTGTGCATTTGCAGCAGTGCCTCCTGCCTGCCATCCCAAGAGAAGTGGCTCAGGCTCCTGTTCCAGGGGATGTTTGCCACATTTTGAGAAATTGTGGACTTGGTAGCCCATGATACCACACAAAAGCCAGAAAGAGTCAAGTGAAGACATTCTGGGCAGCTCAACAGTGCTGATGGATCTCGTGCATTGAGACATCTGGCGTTTACATAGAAAACAGTATCTGCTTCACCGTAACAACCTTTCTTTGTGTTTTGGTGTTCATGTGATCGTTCACAACATGTTTCAGAAGGGCACTGCTTGTTTAGACGCAGAACATAACACGCGTGGCCAAATCATTGGAAGCGCAAGGCAGCAAGGGGACATGGTGAGGAGGTGTCCAGGATATGCAGCACCGGGGCAGTCGTGATTGACGTCTGGGGATAGCACCTCCTTAGCCTGTTGACCTCCTCTTGGGCATACTCTGCTAGAGAGGTGTAATGCCCTGTAGGGATAAGCATCACCGCAGCCGTACCATATCGGTGCTGTCGCCCATACTGCCTTGAATGCCCACTAGCTGTTGCTCGGTGTGCCATTCATTTTGCATGGTTTGCTCTAACCCTGGCCCTAGTCGCCTGTCTGCCATCGCAAGCACTGGTGCATTTGTTAAGTAACACCATGAATTGTAAGTATTGTGGCAAGTGCTTTTTCTGGCATCTTTTGCTCCTTTTTTAACCTTTCACCCTATTTCCACTGACATAGGCTGAATTGCTCTGGTCCAGAACTCAATTTTAAATGTAGAGTCATTTGCATGGCTTTGCATGGCGCTCACGTGATTTTCTCCTTCACTGCTAATTATTGGTTTAGCGTTTTTCTTAATTAGAGGCCCTCAGTTTTCCAATAATGTTTCAGGGCTATCCACAAGAATGTATTCAAATAACACCCACCCACATCACAACACTATATTCTAAAAAGTGATATTGCTATTCTTTGATCAAGTAGTTGCCTTGCTTTAAAATGATATCACGTTTGATGTAACTCATGTCGGGGCCCACCCACGTGCAATCTACTCTAAAGGTCTTATTTGCACCGAACTCAGTGGAAGTCAATGGTCCTCACTATAAGCATGCCGATCCGGTAACAACGGTACTGGTAAGCTTGCTGGTACCATTGTTACCGGACCGGCAAACAATGAGTTCTGCTCGTGAGTGCCGTACCGCCCGCCAGGTCTGACCTAGCGGGCGGACCGGCACCTGCGAGCAAACCATGTCGGATGCACCGGCACCATTCACGAATGGTGCCGGTGCATCTGGCCTCCCCATTCCCATTGAATCTAATGGGACTCAAATGGGAATGGGGAACAATAATTACCAGCACCCGTCAATGGGCAATTACTGAGTCCGCCGGGCCGGAATATCCCAATAATTGCCCATTGCTGTGTCCCGGTAAATTCATGACTCCGGCATGGCTACTGCCGGAGTCATAATGAGGCCCAATGTATCGACTGTGGAAGGATGACGAGCCGAGTGATCTGTGATGGTATTCAAACCTGTGAAGGCCTGTCCCAGGCCACAGGACCCGGACTACAAATCTCTGAAGCAAGAACTATACCCTCTGGGCTAGCCGACAACAATGCATTACAGCTTTATGTCATGCCATGAAGTAGATAAGGACCAATTATGAGTCAAATCTGATTCACTAATCATGTATCGAGGACTTAATACAGTTCAGGGTCAAACTAATAGCTGGAATGCAAGAAGGAAACCATCAGATTGGTTAGAATAGTTTCTTAGCCAGATCAGCCCATTCCCTTAGCTTGCTTCCTGGGTGGCTGATTAAGCCAGTGGGCCTCATTTCGAGTTTGGCAGTCTGGAAATAAGGGTGCCGGTAGCAACAAACCGGCACCCTTTCCGGATCGCCACGGATCCCCAGCAGGCTTTTCCTGCAACCCCGTAATGAAGGCCAGTGTCTCTTGTGAGGGGGAGAAAGGGTTGTGTCAATGCTTGGCACTACAAAACAAATGTCACCCACAGTACTGGTGCTGCAGCATCCCTTCACTACTTTCTTCCTGCTCCTAATCATCCTTGGGTCTTGATGCTGTCTTTTTGGCCTCAGGTTTGAGTTGTCAATCCCCCAAATGGAGAATGCTGATCTGAGGGCCAGATGAGGATCTCACAGCAGCCCAGAGGCATAGCCCGGCAGGGAATGCCACACTGGTTGTACTGGGTTGAACTTAGAAGCCTTGTTGCATTGCTGTTTTGGGTCCTATCTCTACTGGCCACCAACTCAGTCTCTCTCTCCTCCTCAATGCCTCCTCATGTGCCTGTTCCTAATGGAACCTGTCCTTGGCCCTCTCTCGCTCTCTCACTCTCCGCCCTCAAGCTTCATTTGCTCCCCCTCAATGGTCCACCACATGCTTGATGCTCCCCTCATACAAGGGTCAGGGAGCAACCCTCAGCACAGATTGCCACAATATGGTGCTGGGTATGCACCCTTTCCCATGCTTTCAGTCTCAGAGTTTTCTCTGCTGTGGTCTACCACCTTAGTCTCTTCTTGGCCTGACATGCCTCCTTCTCCAAGCTCCTCTTCCCTCATACTGGAGGATCCCTTCTTCCCTTTTTCTCTCAGATCTCCCCCCTCTAGTGTCTTACTGATCTTCTTCCTCCCCTCACGCTGTAAACACCTCACAACCTTCTTACTGGTGCTCTTCCTCTCCTTTTATCCACTTTCCTCTCTCCCCAGAGGTTTTGCCTCTCCTCTAATCTCCTTTCACCAACCACCTCTCTCCATCTGGTGCTCCTCCTCTACCCCTCCCCCTCAAACCTCTCCCTCTCCAATAGAGGTTCATGTTCTCCTCCTATTTCCCTCTCCTCTTCTCCCCTTTCACCCTTCTCTCTGTAACTTTTACTCCTCATCGCATACTCTCTCTTTTCACCTTCCTCCTCCCTCTAATAAATGTTTCTCCTCTTTGCATCTTTCCAAGCTCTGGCCTCATGTTCTCTCTCAGTCTGTTCTCTTCTCCAGCCCGCCTTCTCCAAACACTCAGACCCTTCTGTTCAGCCCTTCTGCTTTAATACGCGCCTGTCCCAGCTTCCTGGCCCGCCCCCAACTAACAGTGTTCAGGTGTGCTCAGTAACCTTTCTGTACTGGAAGTGATTGGCCAGATTCACTCAGCAGCTTTTCCTATGTGTAGCCGACCCCGCCCCTTCCCTGCGTAGTTCCGCAGGGCGAGCTGATAAAGAATCTCGCTGCCATCTTGGATTGGATTCTCATGCGTGGAGAACCGAGCACATCAGAGCTGTCTGCTGCTATGTGATGTGTGCACATTTCTAAGGCCGAACACAACAAAGACAGCTTTCTCTAGACCGATTTTCTGTGTCCTTCAAAATTCAGAAAAATTATATTTTGAATCCCCTCTCCCCCTCTGGAATGGCGATCACGCCCCCGCCCTCTCCCAACCTGGAGGGATTGCTATAAAATCAGGGGATTCTACCCTGAACCCCCTACATTGAATCTCCCACCGCCACCTTCCCTGCCCAACACATTCCCCCTCCCCTCCCACACAGTCATGCAAACACATATTTACCTGCTCCCCCGGGCCCACGCACAAACACACACAGGTATTACAAACCAAAAGCAGTTACCTAACTCCCTCGACTTCCCTTGCCTGGCCGCACCTGTCATCCCCTGCACGCGTGTTCACGTGTGGGAGGGGCATGACAGTTTGATTTAAGTTCTAAGTTTCTAAGTCTGTCTTTTTTTAATTTCGAGAAATGAAAAAATAAATGTTCACTTAATACCCGTGGACCCACTCTCCCTCCTTCAGGCTTGAGCCCCAAACTTCTGCATTTAGTGTGCAGGAGCCAACACTTGCAGAGGAAACTCATGTTTGGTCTGTATACAGTAGCTCTGTGTCCCGCCCAGTGGTGGAGGTGGAAAAAAGGAACTCGTGGTACTCTGGCTGCATCCAAAAAAGTGGGAGTGGGATGGCGGGACAGATGTGTTATATCCATATGCATAAATGTCTCAGCCATTCCATTGGCTTGTGGATATAAGGGTGTTATCTTTCTATGCTGGAATCCCAGATGTTCTGCGAACATTGCAAAATCATGACCACTGAAGGGCGGTCCTTTGTCTGATTTTACGGTCGTGGGGATTCCATAGTCTGCAAATGTCTAATCCAGGGCAGGGGTGATGGCCTGGGCGCTGGTTGAGTGTACAAGGTGTACTTCTGGGAAACGCGACATTTGATCCACAATGACTAGCACATATTTTCCGTTCACTAGGGGTCCAAACATGTCGATGGCCACCTCATCCCATACCTGTAGGGGCATAGGGGCATGTCAGACGGCCTTAACAGTGCGGGGAATGTTCTCGGAGCCACCGCTTGACATGCGATGCACTTGCTTAAAAGGCTTTCCACCTTCTCATCCATTTTCGGGAACCAAACTTTTGTCCGGAGCTGTCTTTTCGTGGATACCACTCCGCGGTGCCCCGCATGTGCTTTGTCTAGAACTTGGTTTTGCAAACTGGATGGGATCACCAATCTGTTTTCTTTGAGAATCAATCCCTCCAGGGTGTGGTGTACATGTTTGAATGTGCGCAATTGTGATTCCTCTTGGGCGAGAAGGCCCGCCTTGTCCCGGTCTTTTACGTGCCATCGGCCTGATTGTATGCACTCCTTGACGATTTGTAGGAGTTTGTCTTCGCTGGTGGCTTCCACTAGTTGGGCTGTGGAAATGTGTTTCGGGAGAGCGTTGTCAACGAGATAGTTGAAGTATTGATTTTCTTTGACGGATTGACGCTCCTCTTGAGCGGGCAGAGGGTATCTGGACAGGAAATCCACTGGATTATTATCTTTGCCAGGCCTGTGAACGATTGTAAATGAGTACTCCTGTAGTCGTAATCCCCATCGGGCTATGCGAGGTGGCATTTTAGCCGTGGGTTTGCCGTAGATCGCGGTGAGTGCCTGGTGGTCCGTGACAACGGTGAAAGGGCGTCCATACAGAAAGAGATGATAATGCTCACACGCCCACACAACTGCCAGGCTTTCTTTTTCAGGTTGAGAATAGGCACACTCGGCGGGTGACAGACTTTGACTTACATAAGCCACTATGCATTTTGGTGAAGTTGGTGAGGCTCTGGGTCTGGACTGGGCCAGGATGGCTCCAAGGCCAACTGGGATAGCGTCCACAGTAAGTTCAGTGTCATATGCGGGATCATAGTAAGCCATGCACGAGGCTGATGCGATGCGACGCTTGATCTCTTGAAATGCTTCTTCGCATTCTGGGGTCCACTGGTAGTCTCAATCTTTTCCTGTGAAGAGCCTTAGTGGTGTGCTCACCGATGCGAAATCTTGGATGTACCGAGTGCAGTAACTGGCCATCCCTAGGAACGAGCGTATGGCTGATGGAGATGTGGGAGTAGGGTCGTCCACCAGTGCTTACACCTTCTCAGGATCTGGGCGCATGCCTTTGTTCGAAAATATATGTCCAAAGAATTTCAATGTTGTTTTGCTGATTTCGCATTTTTCAGGATTAAGAGTGAGGTGGGCGTTTTCTAGTGCCATGCAGACTCTTCTCAAAGTGTCATCGTGACTTTCTTGTGATGCGTCGAAAATGAGAATATCGTCGCTATAATTTAGACATTGGGGAATATGCTTGATTATTTGATGAACCATGTTCTGGAAGATGTCAGCAGCCTAAGATACTCTGAAGCTTAATCTTTTATACCTGAAGAGTCCTAGGTGTGTTGAGAAAGTTGTGATATATCTTGATGAGGGATGGAGTTCAAGTTGGTGGTAACCTTTGTTCAGATCAAGCTTTGAGAACACGGTCGCCCCATGTAATAGATGCATCATGTCAGTCATGCGTGGGGCTATGTGTTCCCTTTCAATTGCCACATTTGGGACACGCATGTCCACACAGATGCGTATGCTTAATTTTCTGTCTCTTTTGGGTACTGGTACTATCGGCGAGACCCACTGTGTTGGACCAGATGCTGGCTCTATAATGTCCTGTTGTAGCAATGACTGTATTTCATCCTCAACCTGTCGCTGTATGTTGAGCGGGATGCCCCTATAATGTTGAGCAATCGGTGGTAAATGCGGGTTGATGTGTAGCTTGATTTGTCGGTCTTTTAGACGTCGCAGGCCTTTGAAGAGAGATGGGAACATCTTTTGAATCATGTCTTTTGCGCTAGAAGTGTAGGCGGACATAATTTGGTACATGATGCTGATTAGCCTCATTTGTATGGCTGTTTGGAAGCTTAGTATGCTTCCACCTGGGACTTCTCCTTTGATCACGTGGATTTGTACTTTTTGACTTTGATCTTTGTATTGGCACTTTGCAGTGAACATGCCTTTGCAATCTAGCAGTTTGTTGGAGCCATACAGATATATCAATGTGTCAGCTTTCTGTAGCTCTTTCTTCACCTCAAGTGCTTTGTATACTATGTCGCTTATGACATTGACAGTGGCCCCCGTATCGATTAAGAATTCTAAATTTTGTCCATTGAGTTGCAGCAGCAGTGTTGGGCTATATTCAGCAGCCTTGTTGTTTCCTATGGCATGTATATATGCACGTTTCCTCTCTCCACTGGAAGAGGACGACCTGGCCGTTCCTCTGTCTTGCGGCGATTCATTCAGGTACCTGATTCTTTGCCTTAGCTGGCGGTGCTGAGAGTGGTGTCTACTTTTGTGATGACTGGATGTGTCTCTTCTTTCTTCTCGCCACCGAGTGGATGGCACGTGCTCCATTGACGAGCTGGGTGAGCGCCGCCTGCTAGGCGCAGATGACTGACTTGCGTGTTTGCGCGGGCTTTCCCGCCTTGGCCTTCGGCCATCTTGTCTCCAGGACTCTCTGTTGGGCTCAGCACTCTGTTAGAATTTTATGTTTTTGCATACCGACTGAAAGTGGTTCTCACCTCCACATTTGTCGCATTGGTGTCCTATTGCAGGACATGGTCCTGTGTGGGGAACCCGAAAACCTCATCTGTAACATTTCTTTTGTTCTGATGAGTTGGCGGGAGTGCGAATGGGACATACTTGCGGTGCATTGGCTGTTTGCGTGATGGTGATGTTTCCTAGCGACTCAGTTTGCAGTGTTAATGCAGCGTCAGCTCTTACTATTTGCAGGATTTCTTCTAGTGTCCTACTTTTCTGCAGTAGTTTATTTGCGAAATTCGGGGGATCCACACCCAGCAATGGCTTGTGATTTGAGGGCCTCGTCTGTGGAATATCTCTCAAAGTCACAATATTTGGCTCTTTTTCTCAATCTCATGACAAAATTATCCATGCTTTCACTTTTATCTTGTATGGTTGTATGAAATACATGTCTCTCATAGTCAACATTGCTTAAAGGTGCAAAGTAAGTATTCAAAGAGTCGATGATACCTTGGAATGAGTCAGTGCTAGAATCAGGCATTTCAAATACTATGTCACGTACCGTGGGGCCCAATGAATGCAGCAAAATGCCTCTTAGGCGGAGTTCCTCCCTCATTGCGGAGGCGTCAATGTAGATATGCAGTTCTTTTAGCCATCTGGCCCATCTGGGAGCCAGGCTGTTCGTGTCAGACATGTCGAAGTGTGGCTTGTAATTGAAGTGACTCAGTGTTACCTTCCTCTTTGTTGCTGGCAGGCCTAGGGGTGGAACTGGCCTGGGGGCTTTGGATGCCACTATCCGAGGCACCTTCCGACATGGTTGCAGCCATGTGTGATTGGCTGTGTCGTGATGCTTTCTGGGGCAGGCCTCTCCCTGCAGATCAGCGCGGCCTGTGATGCCTGTGGGAAATTAAATCGCCGTGGAGCCCATGTGGTTTTACTGGCAGCGTTCGCGTAGTAATGAGTGTTTTCTCCGTGGCGGTGAAATCCTTGAAGTTCACCGTGCCGTGTGCGCGCATGTGTGTGGATGTGTTTCTCTTCTTGCGGCACGTTAAGGCAGCCGCCTGAGCGCGAAATGTCAATGGATTAATGAGGCCACAGTGGAGCAGCAGTGTGGCTGCAAATGCGGCCCTCACACCTCGCTGTAGCACGGTCTAGCGGGTTCGGCTGAGCGTGACACTCAGTTGAAGATCCTCGTCGCCATTGTTATATCCCGACGGGAGTCGAGTGCAGCAATAAAACAATATGGCAGAGTAAATCAAGCAAATACAATAATACGCGGGAGCCGGGCAAGTGGCTTCTTATCTCTTTAATCATCGGCGTGAAAACTGGCACCTCAGGCGGTGACCCCGCCTCTTCCTGCATACTGTGGGGCACAGCCCACAACAAAAGAACAACAATAGAAATGGGACTTGGCTCCCATTCAAACAGGGTTATTAATATGGATAAGGACACAACAAGATGGGGAAGTGGAAAGTGTTGGGGGAGGCACAGTGTGGGGCAGGTCAGGGCTGACCTTTGGTTTGCAGTGCTCATGTTGCAAGTTACCTGGTGCTTTGCGAGGTCTTTTAGTTGGAGATATTCCATCATGCATATGGAAGCCTCTGCCGCCGAGAAACGTGTTTGCAAGGTGTTTAAGGTACTAAAGCTGCAGAGCCATGAACGGACGTTGTGTGTGTGTGTGTCTTTGCATCTTTGCCTGCGTGTGTGTGTGTGTGCCTTTGCGTCTTTGCCTGTGTCTGTGTGTCTGCGTCTTTGCCTGTGTGTGTGTGTGTGTCTTTGCCTGTGTGTGTGTTGCCTGTGTGTGTGTCTTTGCGTCTTTTCCTGTGTGTGTGTGTCTTTGTGCCTTTGCCTGTGTGTGTGTATGTCTTTGCGCCTTTGCCTGTGTGTGTCTTTCCCTGGGTGTCTTTGCGTCTTTCCCTGTTTGCGCGCGCGCGCGCGCGTGTGTGCGTGTGTGCGTGTGTGTGTGTGTGTGTGTGTGTGTGTGTGTGTGTGTGTGTGTGTGTATGTGTGTGTGTGTGTGTGTGTGTGTGTGTTTGTGTGTGTGTGTGTGTGTGTGTGTGTGTGTGTGTGTGTCTTTGCCTGGGTGTGACTTGGGGAATTGGCAGTGATTGAATGTCCAGCCCCAGCTGATTCTATAGAGAAAAAAAAGTGTCCAGGACGCTTTTCTTGAGCCTTTGTACTAAAGGTGCGCACTGTAAAAAACAAACGAACTAGTGGTTCGGTGTACCTGTGATTTATATTACACTTCCCTCTCTGGTCCCACCTGCCTTGTAAGTTCACGTAGACCGGTGAAAAGGGGCTCTCAGCACGGGAAATGGAGCAAACCAAGCACCATATTGTGGCAATGCGTGCTGAGTGTTGTCTTCTAAATCGGGCATGGTGTTGTTGGCCATGGGATCTCCCACACCCTACCCAGGTGCCCGCATCATGGCATGAGTGGCGCCCCAGGCCCCGCCACCCTCCCCAAACAACAGCCCATGGAATAGGCAGGGGACTTGGTACAGCCATCGTCTTTGAACAGCATCTTCAGTTGGGAGAAGGTTTTCTTCTTGGGGCGCCCCAAGTGCCCGTTACTAACTTCAAAACTGAACTCAAGAGATCATGGTTTCTGAAACCGCTAGCATTATTTATTTCCGCTTTTTTGTATTTTCTCCCAGGGTTAAATGTTGTTGCGGATTTATCAAACTATAAGTCTTTATGCATTGAAATGGACATACATTAGGCATAACATCACAACTGGCGGACTCTTTAGCACCATGTTTTGGTTCCAACCTTTTGAAAGGCAGGCCTCAGGATTTAATGGCATTCAGCTATGTGGGTATGCAGCGAAAGGTCTCTTATTTCAAGTGAAACACATTGTCTTAATTAACGTCCCCCAAAACATGAGTGCATTGTCCTTTTAAACTCCACGGCTTTGGGAGTTCATCCAAGTGTCTCCGTGATAGCAGCCGCTGCCTCTATACTGTTCTTGGTATTGCATCGCACACTGCGATCGATACTGGATAAAGGAAGGGGCCGGCTGCAAATAGTACTGGGCGGCGGGGAGAGCTGTGCAAGGGCGCACCTATCACAGGTATGTGATGCCAGGCAGGGGCAGAGCAGAAGGCCCTGCAGTGGGCCCCCAACTATACAAGGGCCCCCACCTTAGTCCACTGCATGCGTATGTCACTAGGCGGGGGGACCACTGCCTAGTTGTGGGTGTGACACAAAGGCCCTGATTCACAGAGCGTTTTCCAATGGGGTTTTGCCATAATAATTAGGCCCTTTCTGTATTACACCATTGCCCAAAGGAGGAGAGAGGCGGTTTTCTTGTCAGGCACATCTGGATTGGGCTGATCACCCAGCTGCCTTGACAGAAAACAGATGAAGGACTGAAATTAAAAGCTGTCCAGGCTGAGCCATAAATGTGATATATGCACCCTTTCTCGGCCGGGTGGACAGCTCAGGGGCAATGCTCTCGTCTGAGCAAGACAATGCCGAGCAATACCACAGGCAATGCTCAAGTCTTGCGCACAAGACAATCCCGACAACACAGGTTTGGATACCAGCTCCCATGCTTAGAGGCTGGAATCCTGCATGAAGCGTGATACAAATACCCCGTTTATATCAGACTGCAAGAGCGCGGCAGCACCCAAGGCAGCAAAATAAACATTTGGCACACCGCCTCCTGCCCCCCATGCACCCCAAGTCATGCAGGGGTGGTCACCAAATGTTTCAAAAGGCACTGATGCAAAAGCATCAGCGCCCTATTGTTATTAAATGCGCCACTCTCCTGAGAGCGGGGCGTATTTCATTTCAATAGGGAGCTTGCTGCGCCTTCCCCCAACATGCCAGCTAGGGGGGGTGGGCGACCTTAAAAGACTCCCCGAGCTTCACTGGCGGGGGCTAACGGCGCCCCGGGCAGTCGCACGGGCGGCTCTGCCCTAAGGCCGGCCCTGAAGGGTGTGATAGAAATGGAGTGGAGCTGTGAGCTTTGAAGAGGCTCTCCCAAGAAAGATAGTCGTGCTGCATAAAGATACTAACATTAATTTAAAAAAGAAAGAGCTATTTAATTTTAAAAATGATATGCTCTTAAGCTTCACTAGACAAAATGTAGACAATGTTGCACTTATCGACCAAGCGGCTACACGCCTCCAAAGGCAGATGGCCTGGATAGATACACACGAGAACATTCTGTCGTAGCTCATTCATAACAAACAATTCTCTTGTCATTTGCAAGATAAAAATCACAACATGAATGGACCGCGGGTAGTCTCCATGTGCTTTTCTAGCTGTGAGAAGCAACCATAAAACGGCGTGGCTTCGCACGCGCACAGCTTTTCCCTAAAAGTAAAACTATGAAGGGTCTGACCACGTTAAACCATGCCATGGGGACTATATTATGACTCCTCGGATGAAGGCCAGTCTACTGAAAATCTCCCCTCACCTGAAGTGTGGAACGCTTTTATAGGGGCCAAACCCCATAACATATTGGTGACGACGGAAGGAAAGGCTTGGAGAATGTCGCTTTTGGAACAGACTGTGGCGCCGGGTCCATCCTTTATGTCAAAGGAAGGCATTGCCACAGTAGTACTTTGAAAAGGGCAGTGAAAGGTAAGTAGAAAACTACCCGAACATTTGTCCAACTGGAATGCAGAACTGTGGCCCAAGCTCCGAATGAAGACAGACGTACAAAGAGCAGAGTGGACTGCGGGCAACATGGACAGATGGTTCCTTTGGTTCCAACAGCCACTTCTCGCTAATTATTGGACGTCCCTCATCGGCAATGCAAATGACATGCACGCTGAAGAAGGACTTGAGGCAACCAATGGATTGAAATAGACAATATACAAAACGCATAAAAAAAGTTTTAGTTAAAAAAACCAAGGAACAATAATTAGAACCGGAAAAGAGGGGGCACAGAGCCAAATGAATTGTTGTTGCTCAACACTGTACCCATTATAGCCTATAATGGGTATGCGTTTTGTATATTGTATTGTGACATGTGCATATGTTTTTTATGTTTTTTTAGATTTCTGTGTCAGGATTTTGATGCTTTGAGTATTTAACAATAAAATATGCTATTTGAACTAGTTTTAGGACATACACCCGATATAATCATTTTTTGGTGTATATGGTGATGTCTAGGTACATACAGTGTCTGATGGTAAACATGGGAATGTTTGTTATGGTTTAATACCCTTCCTTTGTTCGAGATCAAATAATAGCCTACTCAATAAACAGATCATGTGCTGGAAAGATACTTGTGGGAGACGTCCCGCCCAAACCTTTGAAGGAGTTTCTTTCTGTAACAGGCAAAAAAGGCATGTGGCAGGTCACGTTGTGTACAACCAGACCCTACAAATGCATCTGATAATGGAGGAAAGGTGATAGTTCATCGATGTCCTGTGTGTCTCCAGGTTGAGTGTGAACTTGGGGATGGAAAGGAAAAGCCAAGCGGGATGAGGCAGCAAGCCATCATATGGAGAGAGACCTCACCAGTAAACGTTATGAAGCGTATGTTGATACTGGTAATGTTTTGGAATGTGAGGACTGTACTGATCAGTGTTAGGGCCTTACAACTCGGGTTTTGTGCAAGGCAAATGTATTTATTTACGTACTCGTGAAGTGCAGGTTTTCATTGGCAGTCGAACCACTAAATATCCTAAGCCAAAAGCTCCCTCTAGTGGTGACTACAGGCGGAATTATGCACATTGGCATTGTCTCTATGTATCCTAAGACATTAGGCAATGCTACTGCACCGGACAAACATACAGGGAAAAACATACATCTCGCCTTTTATTATACTACTATACTAGATGGGGTACCCAGCGTTGCCCATGTCCTGATCGAGTGATGTCTGATGTGCCCTGGAGGATGTTGCTCTTGTCCTCATGCCAGCAAGTCTTGCTTCAGTTTGCTCTGGTGTCTCATGTGCCCTGGAGGATGTTGCTCTTGTCGGCAAGTCTTGCTTCAGTTTGCTCTGGTGTCTGGTGTGCCCTGGAGGATGTTTCTCTTGTCGGCAAGTCTTGCTTCAGTTTGCTCTGGTGTCTCATGTGCCCTGGAGGATGTTGCTCTTGTCGGCAAGTCTTGCTTCAGTTTGCTCTGTTGTCTCATTTGCCCTGGAGAAAGTTACTCTTGTCCTCTGGTCGGCAAGTCGTGCTGCTGTTTGGTGTTGTGTTTCAGAAGCTCTTGATATTGATTTCCGCTTTGCATCAGATGGAGCTTTTCAAGTGATGTTTGTTATTTGTGCGGCATACTTCAGTCACTCAACGGCTTCAGCACATTTGAGAAAGTGTCCAAGAAAGATTGATTGATTCTGCTCTCTTCTCGTGAATGAACTTAAGTAAACCGTAACCTTGCCATTCCCATGCTTGGAGTGGCGTCATAAAAACATAAAACAATATTTTTATTCCCTTTAAAAATGCTTTAATAAACACTTTCGAACATCGAACATTTTGCTTCAGACACTTTTCCAAGTTTTGCCTCCTTCTAGTACCTGCTGTAGTGAATCGCGGTGAGCATCAGTAAATGAGTACTTGCATAGACTAGAATCTTGCCCCAGGTAAATGAGGAATCCATGCAAAATTTGGTAGCAGTGAGATCCACGGTGTGGATTTGTATAGCCGGACAAACATACCCACACACATACATTCAGCTTTATATATTAGATTAGATTTATATATTGGTGCAGTTTACGGTACGGCCCCTTCAGAGAGCCTGTACTGCAAATCAGCAAAAAGTTAAGCGTATCGAGCGCTACACAGACTCAAACTGAGATTGTGATGGTTATGTGAGAAGAGACTAGGAAGCTTTCACATCTACAATGTATTAGAATTTCAGTTCCGCCGGCATAGAATAAAAAAGAAGGCTGAAGCCATAGTCCTTTTGTGCTATGCAAAGACCTGCAGAGGTTTTTTTCCTGTAAACCTGGGGGCATAAAAAATCTCAGCACCAGGGGGTTTGACAATATGGAAGAACATTTGCGATAGGGAGGCTTGGTGAAAGTGGCCTTCAGCTTCTTTTTGTCCTTCGGGTGATCTTTGAACAACTCTGGTGATAGGACATCACTTTTCGGTTATCCATATGTAAGAAATACAAAAGCCAAAGCACAAGGGAAGATCTTGACTTGATGCATTTATTAGAGCAGGAATGTCGCAGACTATTCCAGGGCTGTCTCCGCGACCCCTTGCACAGCACTAGGATGGTAGGATTTACCATACTGTAGGCTGCTTGTCACTGTCCGCTTGTCAGTGCCCTCTCGGATATCGGCCAGTGAGGATTCAGTACCACTTGACACTCTGTAGCCACCGTCACTGAAGAATTGTAGCTGTTGGGACGTTACCTTCTCCAATATTTCTTCTTCTAACGGGAAATAACGAATGGGGCAGTGGTTTAAGTCATTTGTATCTGTACCATTTGTACCAGCCTTCATGTTTTGCAATAGTTGTGTTACCAAATCCTTTTTTAGCCTGTCGGGGGATGACGCTAGATAAAGAAAGACATGGTAATTTGTGTGACCGCTGAGGTGAAAATATTGCTATGATCCTTTATGAATCTAGCCAGACAAGGAAGGTCTTGGATTGGATGACATTAGCTAAAGGATAGAAACTCAACTATGATCCATTCTCACCTTCTGCCCAAAGGATCCTGCAGCCTCCTCCTGGGTAAATTGATCCATCTTGCCCAGGTGTTCTACTTTGAAGTGCAATGAGGACCCCAGAGGAGACCTCACATCCATATGGGATAACTGTTTTTTCAACATCAGGAAGGACCCTTTTGCCGCGGAACATCTCTTGACTTTAATCAGTGAAAAGTAGCAGACAAGTTTCACCATAGAAAGGTCCCTCCCTCTTCAGGATTGCTGCATGCAAATTTCCTCCCTCCGATCGGAGGAACAAAGTATCATCATCACCGTCCTTCCTCGATTGTCATCACCAGTCAGCCCTTTTGTTGACATCCTTGTCAATAAGCTGGGACTCATCTGATATTTTTAAAGAGTATTATAATACACTGTCATTTTATTGCACTGGTCCAAATCCCCATAGCAGTTTTTAATTGAGTTGATTGGGTGCATTATTTCTACTGTTGATTAATTTGTTCACATCAATTCACAATATATTTTGATATATATGGAGCAAGAGCCTCGCTAAGGAAGACAACACAATGCATAAAAGACATCAGGCAATGTAGAGTGCAGCCATTCTTCAGGTGAAAACAAACACCGTCTTGTCCATTGACTCACTGAAGCTCATAAAATAGGTCAGATCACTATAATAAAGATGATGCAGACAAAACCATTCCTTCTCAGGTATTGTGCAATTCCTTAGTTTTCATCAATAACATGTGGAGACTGTATGAGCATTAGATCTTTGATCTCTGAAAGAAGCATCTGTGGTGCCTTTTTAAAAACGGTAATACCCAATTTGTTAGAATTTAATTGATCGTATGGTAGATTTGGCCGAATTCCGCCAGTACCATTTGTTTGATTAAATTCAAACAAATTGGGCAATCAATACCGAACATGGGGAGCAGGGTTTGTGGGGGTGTCCCCTTCTCCCCATGTTTGGTAGTGATTGCCATGGGGGGTTGCGGACTGGAGGCGGAGGACGGGCAAACAAAAAAAAAAAGAGAGAAAAACGGACCCTGCGGCGTCGGATCCGGCCCATGTAAGAGGGACGGAACCGATGCGCAGGGTCAGAAGGAAGAGAAGTGTAAGGTAAGTGGAGGGGTTGGGGGGTCAAGGTTCTGCTGGGTTTGGCCGCAGCAAAATTGAATTTGCGGCAATATTGACAACGGCCAATTCCGCCACAAACAATTCTGCCACGGCCAAATCATGTATATCCTTTAAAAACCGCCTCTCCTTCACTGAAATTATCTTAGAGGGTAGATATCTTATCAAGTATATGGCTACTTAGGGAGAAAGAGTCCCCTGTCCAATGCTCAGTCTGGTTTTCAATGTATTAGAAGTTCTGAGACTTTTGATATGTGAGAAATTACTGGAAATGCGTGATGGGGCAGACCTCAGGCACTTATCCTATTGGATGTTTCGGCAGCTTTTGACACTGTGGACCATTAAATCCTCATACCCCACATGGCCAATGTTATGGGGATTAAGACTAAGCATTTAGATGGATTTGTTTCTTTTTGAATGAGAGGCGCCACATGGTTCACTCAGGAAATATTATTTCAAACGCCCAATTGATCTGTGGGGTACCCCAGGCTCCTCTCTTTAGCCTTTACTATTTAACATCTAAATGTTCCCATTGGCTGAGGTGGTGGAGGGGTCTGTTCTACTGAGTCAATTGTATGTTGACAATGCCCAGATATTGCTTGATCGACATGGTGAAGCTGTAGATGTGACCAAATACCTTGTTGTGGTACAGCGTTGGATGCAGGGCAAATGACTAGGCTTACGACAACAAGACGGAGGTCCTGCACCTTGGCCGCCCAGCCCAGTCACTACTACCATGTTCTTTTTAATGGCCTGAACATCTATGTCAGCCTCCATCCACAGTCAATCCTACTAGAGATCTGAGTGTCTCTTTTTATAGTTATCTTCCCCCCAGGTACATTTGGTTACTAGGACAGTTCATCTCCATATCATCATAGAAGAATTTGCCCTTTATTAAGTACATCTCATTGTGTGTTTTTTGTAAAGGCAGTGACAATGCCCACTCTGCAATATTGTATCTTCACATTTGTGTTAAACTAATGACCAAGTTGCAGCCGGCAGAGAGCCGGGCCATTTGGACAATATTTAACTTATGGGAAAGTGACCATATCTTACCAGCTCATCACTCACAGGGTTGGCTGACAAAAGCTGCGCTTGTCCAATGCCGGACTTTGTCTCTGATTTGAAAGGTTCTTAATGGAGCTGCCCCATGTTATCTGGTAAACCTATTTGAATGGTATGCCTCCAGCTGGTCACTGCGAACTTCTAAAGAATTTAAATGGAAAGAGCATAGATTTCAGAAAGTCCAGATGAGTGGCAAGTCAGGCACATGTTCTTTAGTGGCGTAACGTGACTGCAAGGCGTAATGCCTTTCAATCATGCTACGCCACATATTCAATCATTGGTATAGTGGAGAGGTGGGGTGGAACGCAACTTTAGTTTCTGCCACCTCCTACCTCTCCGCCATACAATTCCCCAGCTTCTGCCCCGGCATGGATTTTCATTTAGGCGCAAATGCTGGAGATCCTATGGGGTCCGCTTGCTTCATGCATCATCATAAAGCAGGCGGACCCCCTAGGGATACATTTTACATGCTACCATGCGTGGCAGGGAGCATCTACAACTGAAATGAAACCCTCCCTGACATTGGAAACACTGCTTACCATGCAGGCATAGCAAGCAGTGTTCCCAGTGGAAATTAATCCCTCCCCGACGTGCCAGCATGTCGGGGAGGGTTTCATTTCATTCGTGAGCATCGCTTGCCATGCCAACAAGCAAAAGTAAACACCAGCATGCCAGGCAGCGTTTACTCACTTTGCACTACGGAGTGCACATGTGAAGGGCACCTGAGAATCACCGGAAGTCGGATTTGGAATGTTAGGTGGGGTACATTCTGGTTTTAAAAAGGGGCTCTGGGCAGTATCTTTCAACCGTTGAAGATAGTCCTCTGAAACGGATCTGTTGCAGATATCGTTGGCTTCTGTTGGTGCTTATGAGTGATCTTATGGTTTTTGTGTTGTAGTGTTTTTATGTCACTGGTTCAGTTCTTTTGTTGTAATTGACTGCTAGGTTTTTCTAAAGCGCCTTGAAAATGGTAATGTCCGGTAACACTTTTGTGCTTAGTAAAAAACGTGTTACTCCTATATGCACGCGAACCCAGGGGGTGATCCTATACGCACGCGAACCCAGGGGGTGATCCTATACGCACGCGAGCCCAGGGGGTGATCCTATACGCGCGCGAACTCAGGATCACGCAGGGGGTGATCCTATACGCACGCGAACCCAGGGGGTGATCCTATACGCACGCGAACCCAGGGGGTGATCCTATATGCACGCGAACTCAGGATCACGCAGGGGGTGATCCTATACGCACGCGAAGTCAGGATCACGCAGGGGGTGATCCTATACGCACGCGAACCCAGGGGGTGATGGGTCTGCATTGAAGACACCATAAAGTCTGCCCGAAAGTCCCCTTCCATATGACTCTTACATGAGTCCCCTTCCTGGCCCCACCTTGGCATCCAAACTCACTATGCGTTACATGGCACTTTTTGAAAAAGCGTACCGCCCTCCCAAAGGCCTTCTTCCCCTCAGTGCCAGCTGTCCAAGCACCTCATGTCTGGGAGGACGCTTCTGAGGGTCTCGCTCCCTATTTAGCACTTTGATAAACAGGGATTCCAATTCCCTCTCCACCCGCTTTACCGCTGCATCCATATTAACCATTGCCTGCCTCATGTCAGTGCGCACAGCTCAAGGGAGCGAAGTTCAGTCCTTTCCCCCACATGAAAGCATCCCCTCCTCAGTGGGGTCCCAGCTGATCTCTCATTTCTGAACCTTCTTCTGGGAGAGAGATCTTGGTGTGAAATATCCCCTGGTGCATGTAATGCATGATATGATGTATGATTATGTCTGACACTGTATACTGTATGCTAAGAATGTAAGATAAGATGGTAACTCTCAAGATTGTACTATGCCTTGCCTTGAAACCTCTCAATGATTAAGTTGAAGTTCATGCCTGTAACCAATTTCATAAGAATAAGCGCCTAGATACATCTGGGTTTTGTGCGCTATATAAATGGCCAAATAAATAGCCATCAGCAGACACCACAAAGACCAAACATACTAGTAGGACGCCAGAAACAAGAAGGTTGTGTTTAAATTGTAAATCCTCCGTACTGTGGTAAATGTTTATTCCACTAGAGGCAGAGAGGAAGCTGCTTCAAAGAGCCCTGACATGATGGGTAGCATGCCCGCCACCCCCACGGTATAGTAGGGACACAAAGTCCTCATGCTTTGGGCCTCATAGCACGGTCTTCAGGAGACTTCTGTTGCATGAGTCAGGCCCTTCCTGCTGCATCATTTAAAGCTGTGTGTCATGGTGTCTCCCACACACCCTCCTCAGCGTTCTCCCTCACATCTAACTGCAGCGCTGCGGCGGCGCCAGCCTGTAGCCCTCTGCGTCGTGGAGAGGAAGGGAAGCCAAAGCAGGCCCAGGTCATGCAGAATAACGCCCCTGTCCGGGCTCCATACCAACTCGGGCGGCCCTGCTATTCGACACTCGTGGAGGCTCCATCCCAGGGCCACTCCTAGCTTGGAGCTGGCCCCAATCAGCAGCGGGGTAGAGGCGGCCAGCTAGCGATATTATTGAATATATATTGATTAGGTGTGGCAATCTACACCGATGTTACTACTTGATCCTTTCAGTGTTTACAATTGCAGTGGTGGTACATTGTAAATTGTCATCTTATAAACCAATATAACAGATAAAAGGGTATATCTAATGAGACTGCAGAGGGTCTAGGAAGGCATGCAAGCAGTGCTTTAAGTGGGCTGGGGCAAGCTGGGGCTAGGCCCCGGCAGTCTCCAAAAAGTGGGGCTGAGCAGAGGCCCTACACAGGCCCCCCGGACCCACCACGCCATGGCAGGACACATTATCCTGCCACGACCGTAGCCACGACGGGAGATGCGCCTGCCATTTTAATGTGCTGGCACTTCTGTCAGTCCCTGTAACTTCCTCTTTTGATCCCTCACGCGAGAGGTCACAAGAGGAAGTTATGGTCCCTTTGTGTGTCCTCCCCAGTCCAGGTCACTGATTCTCAGCGAACCCACGGGCTCTGTGATTAGATCAAGGAGCCCCTGGGTTTTGCAGAGGGTCAAAGCCGCTTCAGGTTCTGTGATCTATCTGCTCTGCAGAGCAGAGCACAGATCACTGAGCCCGAGGCGTCTTTTTCCATTGGCAAAGATTTATAAAAGATGCCTTGAATTGTGTACGTTTCATTCAAGCCATCTTTTACAATGCTTTGTCGGACAAAGACACCTCAGGTTTTGTCCTGCCTCAACGCTTTATAAAAGATGGATTGAATTGAGCACGTTTCAAACCATCTTTTATAAACATAGAAATATTTTACATATTTCTATGTTTATGAAAGGTGGCTTGAAAAGTACACAAACCATAGTAAGGTACACATATAAATATATAACTGCTTACATGCATTTATATATTTGATTGCGCACCTTAATATGGTTTGTGCACTTTTTAGGCCACACCCACCATGGAAGCAACGCTCCCAGATGAGGCCCCCCCCTCAATTTCTTAACCCACTTAAAGCCCTGCATGCAAGTATAGCAAAGAGATGTCAGATCTAATACAGAACTTGCAAAGTATCTTAGTGGGTTTGTTAAATATGTTTATGTTTATTTTATTTATATAGCGCTTTACGCCAAAGCGCTGTACATTGTAACAACAATATAATAACAGTAGAAGCAGATACAAATATGAGTCAAACCATCAATACGTGTGGAGGGGGCAAGGAGCTGAAAGGAGCGAAAACGAGAGGAGGCACATGGGGACGGGGGAACAAGGAGAAGGAAGTGATCTGCAGATCTGAGGCAACGGGAGGGAGTATAGAATGAGATGAGAGAGGAGAGATAAGGGGGAGCAGGTTCATGGAGAGATTTAAAGACGAAACAGAGGAAGTGGAATTTGAGTTGGGAATGAAAGGAAAGCCAAGCTGTGAGAGCGAGGAGGAGATGGAGTCTTTAGGTGAGAGTAAACAGAGGGTGCGGATGGCAGAGTTGAAGAGGAATTTTAGGGGGGCAAAATGAGATGCAGGGAGTCCGAAGAGGAGAGAGGAGCAGAAGAAAAGACGAGAGAAGAGAAGGGAGGATAATAAAAGTTTAGTGGCGTGGAAGGTTAGAGAGGAACATATTTTGCGGATATTGAAAAGGTGGTAGCGACATGCGCGGGAAGTGAGAGAGATGTGGTGGGTGAAGGAAAGGGAGGAGTCGAAGTGAATGCCAAGGTTATGAGCATGGGCAGAGAGAGGAAGATTAGTGGGAGGAAAGTGAATAGAAGGAGGGGGAGATGGAGGAGGAATAGTGTTGGAGGGAAGGAATAAGACTTCAGTCTTATCTGTATTAAGAGACAGAAAGTGGGATGACATCCAATTTTTAATGGCAGTAAGACAAGGTGAGAGCTTAAGATGGAGGTCCGGAATGAAGGAAGAAAATGAGAGGAAAAGCTGGGTGTCATCAGCATAGAAGTGATGAGAAATGCCGAAAGAGGAGATGATAGGTGCGAGAAGCGAGGTGTAAAGGGAGAAAAGAAAGGGGCCAAGGACAGAGCCTTGGGGAACACCATAGTCCAGTGGAAGCGCAGAAGAGGTACGACTGCCCCATGATACGGAAAAAGAGCGGTGGGAGAGGTAAGAAGAGAGCCAGTTGAGGACGGAGCCTTTGAAACCTAAAGAAGAGAGAGTGTTGAGCAGTAAGGGGTGGTCAACGGTGTCAAAGGCTGCAGAGAGATCTAGGAGGATAAGGATAGAGGAATGCTTAGAGTAACGAGCAGTAAGGAGGGAGTTGAGGACCTGGGTAAGGGCAGTCTCAGGGGAGTGTTTAAGACGAAAGCCAGATTGAAAGGGGGGAAGGAGAGAGTAGTTGGTGACGAACGCAGAGAGCTGGGAATAGGCAATGCGTTCAAGTTATTTAGAGAGGAATGGAAGAAGAGAGATTGGACGGAAGTTGGACACAAGAAGAGGATTAGCAGATGGTTTCTTCAGAATAGGGATGATGGTAGCATGCTTGAAGGCAGAGGGGAAGGTAGCAGAGGAGAGACAGATATTGAAGAAGGAGGTTAGGTAAGGAATGAGGAGAGGGTAGATCTTGGGAATAAGGAGGGTAGGGAGTGGATCAGAAGGGGCAGCAGTGGGATGAGATTTGGACAGGAGAATGGAAACGTCAGACGGAGTGATAGGAGAGAAGTCAGTCATACATATAGAAGGAGACTGGGGTAAAAGGGGGGAGAGTCGGTACCCAAGGAGGAGGAAGTGATGATTTGGCGAAGAGAGAGTATCTTAGAGGAGAAGAAGTCAGAAAAGTCAGAAGGGGATAGGGGAGATGAGGTTGAGGGGTCCTGAGTAGGTGGGGAGAGGAGGCGAGAGAGGGTTTGGAAGATACGACGAGGATGAGAGGCTTGAGAGTGTAGAAGGTTAGAGTAGTAAGATCTTTTAGCAGAGTTGAGGCTGGAGTCGTAAAGAGAGTGGTAAGAGAAGTAGGTAGTCTGGTTAGATAGAGAGGGGAATTTGAGCCAGCGACGCTCGAGGCGGCGTAGAAGACAACGCATAGATAGGAGGTGGGAGGAAAGCCATGGTTGAGAAGGTTTACGAGTAGGGCGGAAGGAAGAGAGAGGATAGAGTTGATCCAGGCTAGAAGAGATTGAGGAAGACAGAGAAGATAGGGCTTCATCTGCCGAGAGGGAAGTGAAGTCGAGGAGAGGGGGAAGAGAGGAGGAGCACGTGTCATGAAAGAGAGAAGGACTAAAGTTGCAGAGATCTCTTCGAACGAAGGAAGAGGAGGAGGGAGACGGAGAAGACTGAGGCTGAGAGGGAGCAAGGGAGAAGGAGAGTAGGGCATGGTCAGAGAGATAGTTGGGCAGTGTAGAGACGGAGGAGGAGGAATAGATAGAGTTGAAAATGAGATCAAGAGCGGAGCCAGAAGAATGAGTAGGAGGAGATGGGAGAGGAGATAGGAGGTATGAGTCAAGGATGGAGAAGAGAGGGGAAGAATGAGGAGGAGAGGGGAGGTGAAGATTGAAATCGCCAAGAACTGTGAGAGGAGAAGGAGATGGGGAGATAAGAGAGAGGAGGTGGTCAAGGTCTTCATAAAAGGAGGAAAGGGGGCCAGGAGGTCTATAATTAAAAAAGAGATAGGATGAGGGGAAGAGAAGGATTTATGGAGGTATTCAAAGGAGGGGAAGGTTTGGAGAGGTACAGAGGAGGTAGAATAAAGGTATTTAGGGTGGAAGAGGAGTCCAATGCCTCCACCCCGACCAGAAGAACGAGGTACGTGAGAGAAGGAAGAGGAGGATGTAGTGAGAGAGCCAGGAACAGTAGAGTTGTGAAGTGGGATTCAGGTTTCAGTTATGCAGAGGAAGTGAAGCTTAAGTCGGAAAAACATGTCTAATACAGCAGCGGTCTTATTGCAGATGGATCTAGTATTCCAGAGAGCGATGATGATAAACCTGGAGGGTTGGGTAATAGGAGGGTAGACAAGGTTGGGACGAAGGGGAAGGGAAGGAGGTGGATGAGATGGAGGGGGAAGGGGATTGGGAGAGGGAGTGGACATGATAATAAGGGGAAGGGAAAGAAGTATGGGGAGGAGAGGGAGGGTAAGAGAGGGGGAAGAGGAAGAGGAGTGGGGGGACGAGGAGAGTGAGGATTGGCGATGTGCATGACAGCGATGCTTAAGTGAGAGGGTAAGGAGGGTCCAAGATAGAGGCGGGTCTAAATGGTCCAATTTGTGGCAGAACCAGTGGTTATGGAGGGGGCAGGCAGACAGGGGACAAGGAATTCAGGTGAGGGGGGGGGAATAGTCAATAGTGATGACAGGGTCAAAAGGCAGTGGAGGTTGGTTGAGAGGTTGGACCGTATTCAGGCGACCAGAGAAGGAGGTAGCGGTCCTGAGGTGGCAGGTAGTCCGTGGAATAGTGTCCGTAGGATTCGGCAACTCGTGCTGGTAGGATCCAAATTATGGCAATCGGTGAAGGAGACAGTGGCAATTAATTTTGCAGGTAGTCTGTAGTGTTATGACCGCAGGATTAGACAGCCAGTGCAGGAGACAACAGCAATTGTAGATGGAGCACTAGGTAGGTGCCCAGTGGTGGTATCAGAGGCAACCAGTAAGGGAGGCAGCGGTACTAAGGAGGTAGGTAGATCAAAGGATAGTATCCGCAGGATTAGGCGGCCAGTGCAAGAGGCAGCGACAATTGCAGGCAGAGCACAAGATAGATGTCAAGTGGTGGTGATGAAGGCACCCGGTGTAGGTAGAGTCTCAGTGTCCATAGAGTAAGGCAGCCAGCTCACAAAATGGAAGAGCAGTGGTGGTGACCAAGACAGTGGCAGTGACGGCTCTAGCCAAGGAAAGGCAGGGACAATCAAGTGGTGGAGACGAGGCAGCAGGTGTAGGAAGGTGGCAGGTAGTATCAGTGTCTACAGGAGTAAGGCAGCGGCGCACAAAATGGAAGTCCAGTGGTCATTTCCAGGCAGTGATAGTGACTGCTCAAGCCGAGGAGAGGCAGGGACAGCAGTAGGCACGTCAGGCAGTTCAGGTGAGAGTAGGAAAGGGAGTGACAGGGTCACTGCAGCCAGGAGGCAGGGGCAACAGCAGGTTCCATCAGGAAGAGGCAGGAGCGAGAGAGGCAGTGAAGGAGTAGCTTAACCGCCCAGTATGAGAGCAAGAGGACCAGTAGAAAGATGAGAGCGGGCCCAGGGAACGGAGGAGACGACTCACCATAGTACCAGTGGCAGCGGAGGGTGGTAAACCAGGCAGCAGAGGAGAGGCCAAGGCAGGAGCGACTGCGGCCCCGGCAAAGATGCAACAGGAGCTGGAGATGTATGGCCCCAAACCTTGAAGCCTGCTGCACCAAGGCAGAAGCTGGAGAGACACAGCACCAAGGTAAAGGCTGTAGATACGGTGCGGAGGTGACAGCAGAGAGGCAGAGCAAGTCGGCTGGAGTCAGGACGCCGGTACGGGATAACGCATAAATCCAGGAGGCACCAGCACTGAAAGAAGCTAAGGGTGGTGCGACGGCCTACCGAGGTACAGGAAGCCAGCGGAGATCCAGGGGGGGGGGGGCGGGCGAGGAGGCGCCAGCACAGAGGTGCCTATAGGTGGAGCAAGGCCGGATGAGACCAACTGCACAGAGGAGGAGCCGTCGAAAGGAGAGGAGGCGAACCGGGTGCTACCAGGTGGGTCACCGCGGAAAAGAGACAGAGTCAAACTTGACACCGCTTTACCCGGCAGCAGAAGAAAGGCCCAGCACGGAAGAGGCAGCAGACCAGGAGCAGGCGAGACTGAAGCCAGAAGATGCAGAGGAGAAGCCGGGATGGGGGTGTCCGTGATGTCAGCGCGAGAGAGAAGCAACCACGCAGGAGGCGAGGACCAGGCCGTCAACTCTCAGTAGGACACACGCATGGCGCAGGAGGAACAGGAACGGCACGCCACCCCTGAGCCAATCGACGGAGAGAGGCACTGTTGCGGGAAGGTAGATCCAGTGGAGGCCCAGCGGACCCGCACCAAGAAGGCGGGAAGAAAGCAGAGTGCTGACCAGAGCACCGGAGCAGGAAGGGAGGCAGCAGGCACGCTGAAGCTCGGTCTGGAGGTGCACCAGGTAAGTAAGTGCCGGTCTGAAGAGTATTTGCTGAAAAATTGTTATAATTGACGCATTAATCAGGGTTTGAATCAGCCTGAGGTCGAGAGGCGCCGGTTCAGGCAACCAGGCTTCTGCACCCCCTGGTGGTGAAATATCATTGTGGGTAGCAATTTCAAGACAGACGTTGGTGGAAATTAGACTGTCGCGCCCGTCCAGTCTTTAGCCTCTATTCTTCCTGGCGAGTGACGGTCACTTCATCGTGACCTCTTGCTTTCCAGCAACAGTCCTGTGGCTGGAAGGCTTCTTTGCTGGGAGGCTTTTTTGCCCTGAACGATTGGCTGGGCCGAGGATCCGCTTTCGCAGAACCGTCTCCCTTAGGTTTCCTGAGTGGGTGTGCAGTGTGGCAAAAGGCACAATTTCCTAAAATCATGAGGTTGCGTATGTGGCTAGTGAAGAGATGAAGAGGTGCAATGGGAGACACTAGGGTCTCTTAAATTTGCAAAAGTTGTGGGAGCCTCACTACTACAAACCAACAAGGCCAGATAACAAGTTCTCTAGAACGGCTCCCACTAAGAAGATCTACCACCACGTTTGGGGTCTCTGCACCTTCCACAGAGGAGAAATATTACTTTGCATAAATGTCCAGCACTGAACTGATGGGCAATTCTCCTCTGCACAAGCGTACCAAAAGCACTCCCAGACACGTGTTTCGGCCTAGTCAGGCCTCATCAGTGAGGTAAAGCCGTGTCTCTCTCACCTCCTCCATATTGTATCAGTGTGTACATTACTCAGTGTGGCCTTCTGGGTCTCCCTTGAAGGGGAAACCGGTCTCACAATAGGCATACTAGTTGTGGAGTCAAGATTCCCATGATTGTTGTGATAGCTGCGCGATCAACTGAAAGGCTCATTGGTGGGAAAATAGTTCTTCAGGTCTGGCTAGAGAGAGCGTGCTCTCTGGAGACAGTGGTAATGCAGAAGAGAAGAAAAGGATTGCTGTTGAGAAAGTGACAGACAGGCTCTAAACTTCATTAATGATAAAAGTGATATTTTGCCAATGACTGCAGCCCACATTTTGATTAGAGGGGTTTATTTAGGGTTGCCAAATAAGGATACCATGTCCTAGTACTGGGATTTCACAGTGTTGAATCACTTCAATTGAATAAAAGGGACTGAAGTAAAACTAAAGTAAAAGCACCTCCCAGGAGTGGAGTAGGATGCCCCTCGTGACATGGAGTCAGCTGGCAACCCTAGGTGTATTGCTGTGTCCTTCCGTGAAAGGGTGCCTGCCTTAATCTCTGGTAGGACAGCTCAGTAAGTTGAGTGTTCGCTGCAGAAACCTGTCTGCAACCTGCAAAGGCTGCTTGGCATTCTGGCAGGACCCCCTCTGCCATGCATCTTCCTGACCTGGACATATTGAGCACCTGCGAGTCAAAAGGATCACCTGCTGCTGCAGCATTTGCATTAGGGAGGAATCTAGCTCTTTGTAAAACGTTATATCCCAGTTGTTTATTTTACCCTCTCTTGTATGTTCAACTTGCCTCCTCCCTTTAAAGTGTTTGTCTTCCTCCTGAGAAGAGGGAGTCCCACACTGCACAGCACGTGGGTCAGTATGAGGGGGGTCGCGCCCAGCCATGCGACCTGCACACTGGCTCCACCGTCTATCCCCTTCATCTCCCTGGGCCCCTCACTAGTTTTCCATCCTCCTCTTCCTCACTTCCCCTCGCATGATTCCCCTCCCTCGTTAGACTGGCTGGGCATATTGCAGTTCCGGCTGCGGGTTACCCAGCACCCCATGTATGTCTACTGGTGCCTTTTAGTATTCGCAGCCGACCTCCTTCCCCCCTCCTGGGTGCGCCACACAGACAAACACTTGTCCTTATTGGGCCATGTACCTGCCACTGCTCTTCCCCGCCACCCCTGTGCTTGAAGATACTATAGGCAAAGAAGGCAGAAGTGAGGCTTTGGGCGTGTGGGTGGTAAAAGGAACCTGGGGGGTATATGATATGATATGATAGGTTATTTATAATGTGCTTAATATCCAGAGGATTCTAAGCGTGGACCCGGGGATCGCGTTGTTTTGCTTCCAAGGCGAGCACGTTGCCCCTGAGCTATCCTCCTGAGACATAGAGGAAAGGACCGCATAGACAGGAGTGGCAGAGAGAAAAAGGAGGATAGGTATACAGAGGGGGGGCACAAAGAGACAGGAGGATCACAGGGGCAAGTGATGGACATGGAGAGGCAGAAGGGAGTCACAGAGAGCAGAGGCAAAGGGTGATAGAGGCAGAGGGGGGTCACGGAGACAGGTGGAGTACAGAGAGAATGATCACAAAGATACAGGCGACACAGGGACGCTGTTGGCACAGAGGGAGTATGTCCAAGATGGAGATGGGACGCGAGGAGCGAAACCCAGCCTGTCACCCATTGACCGCCCATGACCATTCCCACCGACAACTTGCCCGTACGAACGCAAGCTACAGCCTCCTCTAATCTCTGTGAGCTAGCTCCATCACGCTGCACAATGTAGCATCAAACGTGCTAGAAGTGCCTGCCGATGTTTAGTCTAAGCAGTCTTCCGACAGTTAATGGCTTAACTGCAACTGTTGATGACCTTTCAGTGTAATAAAAATGTCTTAACCAAGTGTTCCTTCGTTATTTTATTTACAAGCAGTATGTGTGTCCTCACATCAGTTCGCTGTGCTGTCATTGGCAACACCAACTGTTGTATGTTGTGTGTAGGTACTAGAAAGGCATTTCCCACACACTGACATCACGTGCACAGGTGTCCACACCATTTACCAGATGTTGCTCTCTTATGGCCAGGTAGTGCCATTAAAGCAATTCCTGCCCCATGGCTGCACAAAAGCCAGAAGTGCTGGCTTTTCAATGCATGTTCGTGCCGAGCCATGCTTTTGACATTTGCGTTCTGAAGAGACCTTACCTTAGAAATGTGCCATTTTACTCTTCTTATTGGGAGATATGAATGTTGCTCCTTTGACAGCAGGGGTCCCATCAAATGGTAGAGGCTTGGCTCTTGCAGCTGTTGCTGCACAGCTAGGACAATCTGAGGAGTCATCAGTGGAGCGCTCCACTACCCCATTTAAGCCACAGTCAATCAGGCCCTTGAACGTCAACTTCCAGGAAAGTGGTTGGAGGCCGCCATATATTTAGCCATGTTATATGTCGGGTACTTCATTCCTTGCAAAGGAAGCATTGACAAAATGAGTCAAAAAAGGAAGAAATAGATGACTATTGTCCACTGTAATTTTGGATGGCAGTGTTTCTCCATAGCATGTGGTAGGCCTCATGTTCCTAAGCGTTGCCGTCATAGTATCATGAGAGACCGAATGAAACAGAACGTATATTTCTCTTGATGAGATATTTCTTTCATCCTCACCACTGCTGTCACATAAGTTACATTATTTAAGTTATTTCTCATGTTATCCCGGGCTGTTTCAATTTTCTTTGAAAAAACCTGCAGAGTTGCTTCACAATCCTCAGTCTGTGGAGAAACAGTGTCTAGTGAAGCCTTAGGCTTCTCCAGGTTTCTTAAAATGTCAACATGTTTTTGGGAATCATTTTAAGCATTAGCTATTTCATTATCAAAGAAACCTTTTTTTCCAATCTAATCTCTTTGCGATAAAGTTTCTCAAGAGATTTCCACATATTTTTCTCTTCTACTGACTGCTCTTTCTTCCCATTCCTTTCTGCTCTTCTCTTTTCTTGTTTCCGACTGCTCAGGGCTGGAGGAAACCACTTTTGACCATTAGTCCTCTCTCTGAGGGTTTTCTCCCTCAATGGTGCTGCCTGATCCATGAGATGCATACAGGATCTCTCATATTCAGCTGCCAGAGTCTGTGGACCATCGTTCACTGAGGGTTTTTCCTAATCTCTAGGCCATTTCTTCCGCCTGGGTTGATGAGGAGTTTGACACCGACTTTAAATTGCCCCCCCCCCTTCCAGTAACATGAAAAGGCAAAGGCTATTTTTGAGATGTAATCTTGCGTTACAGGTAGGCACGGGCGGAAGTGGAAGAAAACAACGACTACATCCGCGACTCCGACCCGGGAAGTGGAGGGCAATGGCAGTATGGAGAAACACAAGCCAATGGATTAGAGGGCTGGTGGGCAATGGCCAAGTGAGTGGAACAGGCAAAGACACCTCTCCTCCTCAGATTTTAGGAAACTAATCAGGGGAGCGGCCAATTTAGATTGTTTTACTTTTGTTTCCTCCCACTATATTTCAGTTTATAATGTTGTACAGCAGCTCCACACATTTTCAGTTCATGATAGTTCACGTGTAAAACATAATTGGCACAGTGACCACAATGTTTTCAGATAAATAAACTAATAACTAATAAATAAAGTAAATTGGAGGGGGGGCAGTAAAGTGATTACTTTTGAAAACAGCACAGACTTTGAGAAATCTGCCCCTCTTATACTGTACAGGCTCCGGGAGGTGGTGATAATGACCCCAGAGTGGTTCAAGAGTAGCATCTATGTAGCATCTATGTAAACAATGGTTCTATGTTCTACATCGCTATGGGGTTTTTGGAGAAAGAAAATGTTGAAGACAATATTTTGAAAAACTCATTTTTTAATTTTTATTTGAGGTCATCCCCCAATTTCCTTCCCTTAATTATAAACCCTACCCCGCCCCCCCACCCCTAATAATCCCTTGCCCCTCCCACCAAAATATTACGATTCGTTTTTTCAATGTAATCTTTACAAAAAAATGACATCGAAAAAACTCCTGGGGATAAAGCAGCAGAATACTGTAAACAATACATGCGTTCACATTTGAGTTAGCAAAAAAGGAAAGTGACCTAAGCAGCAATATCAAAAGGATACATAGATCAAGGAAGTAGCATCATGTGATCAATGTGTGCTTCTCCACTTTTACATCACACTTCCCAAAATGTGACTCTTTAAGCAGAGCTTGCTTTCTCCATACTCCCACATAGGAGCTATAACTTAATATTTAACACGATCTTAAACATCCATTTATGTTATGTAATGTTAAAAGGTATTTCATATAGCACCCTCCCGCCATTTTGTTGGCCTTGGTGTGTGTGACTGTGAAAGAAAAGAAGGAGTTTTTTAGGGGGCTAGCAAAAGAGGCAGATGTGCACTGTGGGGTGGTGATGGACGCCGCTTGGAAGTAACTGAGTCCTGAATGCCGCTCTGCTTTTATGGGTTTGTCAGGGACACTTGGGGGGATATGTTATCCAAAGGGGAGAGCTGATTTGGAGTAGTAGCAGTAGGGCCAAAGAGGGGAGCTTAGCCACAGCTAGTTTAATGTTGATGTGGCAACAGTAACAGATAGGCCAGCGGCAGCTGTGTGCGGGACATTTCTGGGTGTAGGATGTATACAATTACCAGCTCAGCAGGTTCCCAAGAGAGGTGATCAGCTTAAACGAGTCTATCAAGAAAGAGGTAGTCTTTAACTGAAGGAAGAGCAGTTCTGGGAACTGTGCACATTTTAAAAACTAGAGGAACTAGAAACAGTAAAAAAAAAGTAGTGGAACTCAGTTCCCATTAGTTCCCACTCACTTCGACCTTTGCTGATAGGTTAACTTCATTAAACTCGTCAAAATAAGGATGAGCAGTATGTAAAGAAAACAGCGATAAACACTGTTTAGTTATAAATCACAAAAGTCCAAATTTACATAGTAAAATCGTGTGCTTGAAAAATAACTTGATAATGGAAAGTGTGCACAGCTAGAGCATTGAAACAGATCTTCCTGTCAGTCCTTTTTGCGCTGTGGATTAGTTAAATAAAGTAAAAGGGACAACAATAAGATCTTAGGGTGCATCCAGTTTATGGCAATCTTATAAGGGATTCAATCACAGTGTACATTTATCAAAAAACCTGAGTAACAAACAAATGATGATCTACATTTATCTTAAAAACCAAAATCACAGTCACAATCCATAATGTCCTTTTGTCCAAACACCTGAATCATAATTACAATCTAATCCTGAATCATAATTATAATCTGATCCAACAATAACTCATTGGACAGCAGGGGCCAATGTTTCGCGCTACTCGGCTTTATCGAGGTTGTTAACAGAACTCGTTTTTATAATTGCAGATGATTTATCTGTTTGTTTGTTTGTTTGTTTATTGAATTTCGAATGCGCACCAGACCCAGAGGTAGCAGGGCGCAGCAAAAAGAATGTGCAAAGCTTACAAGTTACATAATGAGAATCACAGTGACATAATAGTAAATACAGAAGACATACAAGTAGGTGCATTTGCAAAGTAGATACAGTGGTTTACAATCATAGTTTTAGTTAGAGAAAAAATAAAATAACATATTTAGTCATATTATCTATGTCTGAACATTAGGATGTGCAGATTCAGGGCAAGAATAATATTTCAATAATGTCCAGGTTAGGGTGACTGTTTCAAAGTTGCTCTTGGCTCGGAACACCTTGCTTCCTAATTTGGGAGAGCACAGTGTCCCTTTTGTTGTTCAACACTTACCCTGTACAGCCATTTTGCTCTGAATTGACTTTTACCATCGGGTGATGGTTGGAAACAGCTTATTGTTATTGTTTTTGTGAGCACATGTACTAAGCCAAGACCTCTGCATCATATATAGCACACATTTATGGGCAGGGTCAAAATACCAGACGAACATGTCAGATTCAGATAGTTCAAGACCAGCACTTTTGTTTAAATCGAGGGTACTAATCAGAACTGCCCATCATGCAGTGGCAGTTTTATTCATGTGCATGGCGTGTTGCACGCCATGCAGTTGAGCGTCTGAGGCGAGGGCCTTTAAAATAAAGAAACAAGTGCCTAAGTGCAAACACTGCAGAACTACACGGCTCTGTCTGTCACACTTCTAATCCAGGTCTTCGCCCCCTCGATAAGCCTCCACAGCCCCGAGAGCTGTGGTCCACTTTTACCCCTCATGAGAGGAACCTAGTAAAAGTGACCGGGCACTGCACGTGCCCTGGGTGAAGTGGGGGAGTGCAGCTGTTAGGAGCAGCTGCCCGTGCGGGGCAACCCACAAAGGGCAAGCCTGCGAATCCCTTTTTTGGGCCGGAAATGGACAGCTTGATGTGAAGACGACTGCCAGCTCGCGTACGTGCGTGCGTGCGTGCGTATGTGTGCGCTTGCATCGGAGCAAGGAACGGAAGGGCAGCGCGCTTACTTGCTTAGCAACGGGGGCAACACACGCGCGCGTGGGTGCAGGCCGGCCCTGAAGCGTTGGTGCCAGGGTGCGATATGCCCAGGCGGCAGCTGCTGTCACACCAGAGGGTGTTTGCTAAATATTAAGCCCGACAGTACTAATGATGTAGAAGTTATGCGCGCCTTCCTGTGAGCCCAGCTGACGCGCTGTCCGCACCCTCTCCGTGCCTTTTTGAACTCAAAGCACTTTGGGGGACGTTTTAAGAAAAAAAAGGCTTTTGGGGAGACGGGTGCCATATCATAAATGACACTCGAGCCGTTTATCAGTTTCCAGAATGGATTTGGGGACCTATTTTGCTTTCCCCGTTCTAACCATGTAGGCCCAGAATTCATAGTGAAACGTTAGTATTGGCTCAGGGCGTCACTCATGACATTGGGGCACTTGACAGCACTCTGGTCTTTAACTTGGACTTCAGCGTCCATAACTCCAGGTAAAGCCCGACGGCGTGGATTATACCTCGAAAAAAGAACAACAAAGGAAATCTGCCTGCATTCGTTTCTGGGAACTTGCTACTGCCCAACAACCATGTACAGACGTGATGAGGAGGGAGGGGCAAGGCCTAAAAAAAGCTGCGCCACCTCTGCCTGGTGCTGCCCGATAAAGAGTGCAGGAAGTAAGGGGAGGGTATGGTGTTCCGCACCTTAACAAGGTAAGGCGTGGGTGATTTCCCATGCCTGGGCCGCATCTGTCAGGTGCGGCCCAGGTGAGGACCGGAGCGGTGCTGGCATGAGGGCCTCGCCCCCCCCACCCCCCTAACCAGGGAAAGAGCAGGGGAGGGGCAGGTGATTTAGCTGATTGGGCCACATCTGTCAGGTGCAGCCCTGGCAAGTAGGAGAGCCATGCTGATGGTCCGCGCAGAGCTCATCTGAAGAGAGGGAACGCCACGCTGAGAGCTTTGGCTACATGGCTGTCTGTGCAGCGCTGCCCGTGGTGAAAGGGAGTACCGCACTGAGAAAGATGTCGCCAGCGCAGCAAGCTCAGAGGAATGGTGAAGCTTCCCTCATTGGCCAATTTCTGGGCTATACATATTTTCCGAGCCATACTGCTTCATGTAGCCCGGAAATTGGCCACTGTGGGAGTACATTGAATAATGGATATTATGGCCCGGGACTTAACATCCATAATTCAATGCACTATATACAAATGAAACCTCTAACTCCCAAGGCCATTGTGATGTTGTCTGATGTCTATGAGAAGTCGTTGGACATTCATCAAGATGTTTTTGCGGCCCTGAATGCTGATATCTGGCAGGTTGTAGAACCAACGCGCTGTGAGTTAAGGATAATAGTGCCAACCCTCTCTGCTTTGCAGGGGTGTTGCTAGGTCTGGAAAAGATCCTGGGCTACCACAACCTCCATGGCACACCATTCTGTTCCCACTCATTTGGCTCGGGCACCTCCCCTTCAGGTGCCATGTCCTCCCCAAACCCATCAGCAAAGCCACCCCACTAAATGTAATCAATCAGTTTGTCTAGCCATGAACCATACTTCCCATTTGCATCTCTCTCCTCTCCAGCTCTGTATTTGTCAGGTCTCTCCTCTTCCCGCTACTCTCTGCAGTCAGTCAGTCAGCGGCAGCAGGCCCTCAAGATCTGGTCACACGACTGCTTCTGCCAAGCTCTCTGCCCCAAAGCCATCGGATTCTGCTTCAGCAAGACATCTTTCCCTCATTCTCAGGATTGCATCCTCCATCCAAACTCCATCAGCAACTAGCTCAAACGAACTCCATCAGTTTCTAACTGCATCCTCCAACAGACTCTCAGCAACCAGCAAGAATTAGGGGCAACTCCCTCACAGCAACTAACTCCAACTCCCTCGAACTAGCACTCTCCTTTCTCTTCACCTCTGGTTATAGTTTCCAATGACGCACCCATTTCTATGGTTACTTTAAACATACTCTACTAAGAATGTCTCTTTCCTTATGTCAGCATTAACAATGCCTGCCAGTCTATGTTATGCGTGTACTTTCGCTGCGTGTTCTATCAGCGTGACATAGGACATCATATCTCTGCCTTGGCCTTCCATGTCTGCGGTGCAAAACACCATCTAATTCCATCTATTTCTCCATTCACTCCACTGTTGGCTCTGTCTGCATTACGAAATACTCTCTCCCCCAGAGAGCAGGCCATCTCTCTCTTATGCAAAAGCACACTCTCCCATCTCCCCATGTGGCTGCCCCCACCTTTTCTGTCTCTGCGAAGAATAAGCCAAGCTGATTAGGCTCCCTTCACCTTCCACAGTTGGACAAGGGTTCCTGTTATCTGTGTCTCTCTCCCAATGTTTACGAATTGTTGTACACTGTTAACTCAAAACAATCTTCGCACTGAGCCCAATGGCGCAGGCAACTTCTGTGTCTCCATCAGAAATGAATTCAAATGCCAGCCGAATGCTTTCTAGCATTTACGCTTTTTTCTCGCAATACAAGCACTAGCTATATGCAAACTTTATTCTAAGTGCACACTCAACATACAAACATACATGACAGTCTCTCCATGTGTCTCTACAAAGCATAACAATGTGTCATCATACTAAATGGCTCTACACGGTAATTCAAATAATATAACAGTGTGTCTATCCAAGCCTCAGTCATTCTCTCTAATAGCACGTTTCTCTCTCAGTCCAAGCGCTACATTCTAATGCATAATACATAACATCTCTACATGTCATGATGCAAATATACTGTGTTTCTAAAGCACTACATGGCACTTTAAATACAACAGTGCAAGTGTCATTCTATTGCAAACTCTAGTGTCTAGCATGTTTCTCTCCTAATGGCAAGCGCTATAATGCAAACATATCATTCTAAGCAAACCCTTCATACAACAGGGCCTATTTCTCTCTTCAAATGCATAATGCAAATGGCTAATGCATACAAAAGTGGCAGTCTAATATGTGGATAATATAATGATGCTACTTCTTCATGTACTCCTAAACAGGATGCAATAATGGATAACTAAATATGATCCAATCATTCCTAAAGGGATAATACTAAATAATGGTTCTCTAGCAATGGGTACTAATAATGGGGAATGGTTCTGTAACAAAGAGTACTGCTGAGTCTAATGATTCTCTAATGATAACAATTCCAGGTCCTCATTTTATCAGATTCCACGGTATGTTTCATTAAAAAGCATGCTGGGTACCACAATCCCGAAGGGTATTTCAAAGGATGAGGGAAGTCCTCAAAACTATAAAAGCCCTAGAAGTGCAATAAGACTTCTAATACGAAATTCCCCATCAATGTGTACATTTATTAGATTACATTTCCAAGACCATAATATGTGACCTCCAAAGTTAGTGTGTGACTACCACAGGGCCCCTAAAAATACCAAGAATGCATGATTTACACAGATTTCCTATTTAACATGAATCACTTATATACTGTTTAGCCATTTTGTCAAAAAATATGAATTTGCCAAACACTTAACACATAATTTTAGCAAAGCTGAACATGTGTTTACATATAGAAAAAAAAACAATTAAGACAGTGTCCCATCAAGACCTAAGGTCCAAAAAGCCATTATTTAGAAAATGTATTTATCTTGAAAGAAATCATGAACCAACAGTAGATATTGAATCTTATATATATATGTATAAAAACGATTGCAGTGGAACGGGTACTTAAGATCCCATCACAGAGTAAACCATGGAAATGTGGTAATGGTAGTCACTGGAGCCAGGTTAAAAATAAAAACATCTTTATTGAGAAACAAACAACGTTTCACTGCACCTGCAGATTAATCATGGTTTGGTTGACTTTAGGGACAGACTTTTATTTACACCAAGTAAGCAAATATGTATTTATGATATACAGACATATGATACATTATAACAAAGAATGATATCAAAGAATGATGTCAAAGATTTGCTTTGATGCTGGCTTGCAAAATGGTTACATTAAAGGTTGCATTTTAAATAGACTTATGGAAGATTTTTCCATTTTAAAGGATGGATAGTTTCAGCCTCTTTGTTACTATTTTACTGTGTTTTCATCAGGGTTAAGCCACACGTTTGATAAAAATAATTGTGATTGTTGTCAGTCCACAATAGTGTCGAAACCAGCATCCTAAGGCTATTTTATGAGTATTCTCCATCTCTCGCAGAAGAATCACCGCAGGAATATATGGTCTTGACTGGCTGCATCTCATTATTCTGTTATTTTTTATTATTTTTCACCCTCAGATGTTAGGCTCGTCTTCAACTTGCTCATTCAATATGCATATTATTAGCAACCAAAGTTAAGTGTTGCAATTTTTCAAGCATGTTATTTCTTTATCTTTGATTCCGAGATTGATCATCCAAAGGTTAGCTCTGGTAATGGCAATGTTTTCAATTCCAAAAATGATCAGGATCACACATTCTGACACGCAACCATAGAATTCCCAGATCTGCATAGCTGGGCCACATGCAGAGAATCTGAAAGCAAAGTGCAACGAGGAAAAGGTCCATAGCGTGCCCCCATTCTAACAATACTGTGATATGACTTACAACTCCTCATCCCACCACTTTCTCTTCCTAACCCCCAAGCATTCGCCAACAAGTCCATCAGGCTCTCAAAAGAGGCTTTGCCTCTTTGCCTCTGTTATTTGTTTCAAAGCCAGTGGTGAGTTAGGACTTTGTACTGATTATAGGGCCCTGGAGGAATTCACTTATGGAGCAGGTACCCTGTTTCCCCTTTTCCAATACTCCTTGATCAGATAACGTTAGCCTTGATACACACAGAACCTGATTCTATAGGGGCTTATTATCTGGAAAAGGAGGCAAGTGGAAATAATTAAGAAAACATTTTACCTTGATTGTGGCCTATATCAATATTGTGTAATATTGCTTGGTCTTTGTGACCCATCGGGTACTTTTTATTATTGTTTTAAACATGTCCTGTCTGTTAGATGTGTTAATAGTCAAATTGATTCACATTACCTTGATCTATTCGTACAGTCCAAATAAATGTTATTCTTGTGTAAAAGGCGTTTGGCACCATGCCTGTGTAGTACCTGCATGCAACATTGAATGAAGCAGAGAAAACCCACGCCATTGTTGAGAAGGAACTGTTGGTGGTTAGAGATACATCCCAGGCAGCGAGATATTATAGCCTTATAGACCAAGGGAGGGGTCATTATCACAGGATAATGACCTGCCACCTTCGCCAAGGGCCATAAACTGGGCAAGGGTCTTTATCCCAGGCGGTAATAAGCCCACCCAGGGTCTATAAGTCTATTAGCACATAGTGGTAGTAGCAATACATCTTTTGAAGTTTTGGCAGTGAAGAAAACACATTTCTTTAATACTGAATGAAATAAATAGGCCACTGATTTAGTAAATTAAATGTGGTTTTATTTTTTAATATTGAAATAGCATAGTTGTTCTCTTAAGTAATGCATTTTAATTGCAAACTTGGTTGAACTGAAACGGGCTTAACATGAGCGTGCATTTGGAGTCATGTAAACAGACAGTTTGGCTATAAGAAAGATACATCATTTTCACTGGTTTTAGCTTTCTCTTTTGTGTGTTAAATAGGATGCTGCAGCAAGAAATAAGGTCCTCTGAGAGAGGAAGTGTTTTGTTGAAAGAATTCTTGCCTGGACATTTTTATTGTTATTTTCCTGCCTGCGTGTTAAGACAGAATGTCAGAGAGCAGTCAATACCAGTAGTTATTGACTGCACTCTAAACATTCTGACTTGCTGAGAGGAGGTCAAACACGATCTCCTGGTGCTAATATTAGATGAGAGATGCTGTAGATGTCTTCACTAACCATCAGCGTTGGGAGATTATCATATCTGCTAATGCCATGATGGAAAGATAACTTTCCTGGATGTTGTTTAGTCCTGAGTTTAACTTTCATGTAACTTCCAGGCTTGGAAATACAAATAGGAACCTTATGACTCGCTCTCTCTCTCAACTGACTTGAACTACGGTTCCCGAGGGCGTTCTACCTACCAGCGCTTTAAGATCATACCAATGATACATAAGGCGCTATATAAATGCAAAGTAACATAACATAATATAACATAAACACACTTACCTAATGCATCAAATGTTATTAATTTGTACATTTTTAAAATGTTCTTTAGAGATTGTATAATATGCTACTTTGCAATCGATTAAATGGATACAAATACTTCCAGGTGCTGCAACCATATGTGAGGCGGAATTTGACCAGCATTTGATAGACACATACCAATTTAAACTAGATGTACAGTCGACAATGACCCCGGCCCACCTGGCGCATTGGCCGTGGTGCTGTAGCAGAAAACGCATTGGCTTGGAGTCATGATTGCACTTAAGCATTTCATTCCTGGGTGCCTGTGGACTTGATCTGCTCCTCACAGACAACACGCGGCAAGGCCAAAGCATATATGGGGGTGCAGTGCCACGCGGAAGGAATTTGAGAACCGATCAGTCTGGACTGTTCCTTTTGGGGTGGTATCAAGACGGATTTGTGCATGATATTCCCCCCCCCCCTTCTGTATTTTTTCCACTCCTGTATTGCCACAAACAGGCTAAAATGTAATGGAAAGCTGCCAAGCTGAGTTGCCAAGGGCTACCTATGATTGATTCAAATATTTCCATTGATCACTTTTTGCTTGTTCCAGAATTTTGTTCCAACCTCCACAAGGTTCCAAATTACTTGCCATTGGAAGGGGGCTAAGGATTGAGATGTCATTCCTCAATAATCAATCTGTGTTCACTTGATAGTGTCGTGCCTGGGTGCCAGGAACAGGAGATCACACGGGGATGTCGAGGCCAGAATGGTGTCATTGGCATACGATCCATCTTTGTGCCACTGTGTGTGGGTTTCAGCGTGGCACTGCAGTGCCTTGGCCGCTGCTGTGCATCCAAGCACGACCGCACCAGCATATCGCCTTGTGGTTGTGGCGCTGTATCATAGGGAGTAGATGCCTGTTATTATTCATTGAAATAGAAAGAAGACTTTCCAAAACGGACACAGTTGTGGATGTCGGCACATTCCACCGAAACGGGATTATTGTGCACGCCCTTCCCCCATCACTGGGCGCCATGGAGTATATAAGCACCAGGAGATTGGATGGGAATGACGCAGTTCTTTTACTCTTTGTAATGCCCAATCCTCGCCAGTTTGTTCCTGCTCTTTTCACCTTGACAGTTTGCTGGAGTCCAGTCAGTGGTGGGCTGGGAACCAAAAGAGGCCCCATATTACAGAGCGAGTGCAAGCACAACCCCTTCCCATAAGAACAGCTGGAAATAAAATAGGTAACTACTCGAAAGAAGTCCATGATTCGGAGGTCCCCCGTTGGCCAGTCCACCCCTGAGTCCAGTACTGTCTTGTTGTCTTTATATACACAGCACGTGCCTTAGGCCCTTCACCCTCGCCCACACGGCGGCCACAGAGAAGCGTTCCCAGGCGGCATCTTGTCTAACTCTGTGTAGAGTGAAGAGCCGTGGAGCGTCCAGCCCCTGGCAGGTAGCTCTTTAAGCACCACCTTAAGCGCGTCTCACGCGCCTCAGAATGTGCAGATTTGTTTCCCTGATTGTTTTTGCTTTCGACGGTGCTTTATTCGAGCGTCACTCCCAGGCCTCGCTGCCGCCATTATTCTGCAGGACGATCTGTGGGGAAAGGCTCTTGTTTTCCTTGACCGTTTGAATTATTCTTGGCAGGCTGCACTGCTCCCTTTCTTGTGATCCAGCTCGCAGTGCAGGGGAGGAAACATCGAGGAAAAGGCGATAGCCAGTGGCTGGAAGTTAACGCCAAACGGGAAGCAGCAGATTGGCCTGGAAAAATGTGCTCCTTACATTTCGGTTCAATCGTTTGACAATTGACCCCATTGGTGCGGTGGGAGTGCAGGGAGGCAACTGGCATTGCCCGGAGAGGAGGAAACATCTGTAATTTCTTGTACACATGGCCTGTATCTGCTCAGTTCACACCAGAAGTCCTGCAGCACAAGGCCAGAAAGGATCATTCTGCAGCACACTCCCTTAGCTGACATTTTATTATCATTATTATTATTATGGTATGCACTGAGCGCTGTCCTAGCTCCGAGAAGCAACGGAGCGCTTTACAGAGGTATAAAACAGTACAAATGAATAACAGATCGCTTTTCATAGGTAACAACAGAGCAGATATACAGCGGGGCACACAGGAGAGGTATAGCTGTACCGGGTGGCGGGGAGAAGAGGGGCTCTCAGCATCTAGCGAGTCAGGTGTCACGAGGGGCGACGTGATGGCCTAGGTGTTGAGGAGGAGAGACTCCTTGAAGAGGTGGGTCTTGAGTTGTTTTCTGAATTGTAGGAGCGTGGGGGCGAGTCTGATGCTGACAGGGAGGTGGTTCCATAGCCCTGGGTTGTACGCAGAGAAGGTTTGTTTTTTGGTCCTTTCCTTTTTTGCACCAGTGGATTTCAATTCTGCCTGTGCCCTGGCTTCAGAGGTGCTGAGTTTCTTCACGAGGTAGATGAGTGATTTGAGAACGACTGGCTTATAGATGATGCAGTACAAACTGAAAGTAATTCATGCATGCAGTGGGAGCCAGTGAAGGTCGATGAGGGCCAGGGTGTTGTGGTCATATTAGCATAGACCTTTGATCAGGTGTGCGGCCACGTGTAGGACACTTCTCAGGGGCGCAAGAGAGGACGACTGGGGCCTTCGAGGAGTGCATTGTTCCCATCCAGGTGACATTACACTGCTCAGAGATGTGAATAAAACCCCACTTTTTTTTTTTTAACACTACAGCATCTTAAACACGTTGGGTAAACCAGGATCTTCTTTAGGCAGTAGATATGTGCTACTTTTCTGAGTCTGCTCTATCTACAGAAACATACAAACCATGCCAGCCACATGAGAGGATAAAATGGCCATCCTTGGCCAGGCTTGCAAAAGTATAAACGCAAAATGAACAGTTGTTTGTGCAAATACACATTGTCTTGAGGCCATGACAACATAGAGCGGCAAAGGCAACTGTGAATTCACATGCTGAAATTAATAGTATGCAATCTGGGAAATGATCATGGTTGCCAATGTCAGTGGCTGACCATTTAAAGCCACAGCCAATTAATGCAAGACATTAATTGACATGATATTGCATAATTTGTTGCACAAGTCCAAAGTCTTTTTAAGGTAATGTTGCATCTGGGATGATGATCAAAAGACCAGTCAAACACAGAAAACTTAAGTTTAAGGTGATCTGTTAGGGCACTTTTACGGTGTGTTTGTCTTTGTGTGTGTGTGTATGTGTGTGTGTGAGAGAGAGATAGATAGGGTAGGAGTAAAGTACAACAGAAATGTCAGGATTGTGTCCTCAAGTTGGTTTGCTGCAGTGGAAACCAGAGATTCCTGTTCCAAGGGAGTGAGGCGCCTGGGTAAAGGAAGTGGCAACTCCCAACATCCTGGATGGGAGTCTAGAGGGATAGGACAGTTAGGAACGTGGTGAACTATTCTGCTCTCCTGATTGGCTTCCAAAGCTAGCTTTAATTACCAGTGACATGGCCTCTTTTTTACTCTCCCGAACTACCTTAAGGTATGTTATTCTCCAGTCTTCCTTCACCCTTTTACTGGCTTTTGTCAGGTCTCCCATCTTTGAATGCTCCTCCCACACTGGTGTACTCCCCCTTTCTTCACATCTTTGGGAACCTCTTACCTTCTGGCTACATTCACTCTCAGCGTCTTCCCTTCTTTGGGAACCCCCTCTCCAACTAGTCCCAAATGCAACTCCTTTACAGCCTCTGAGCAAGTCCTGTCCCAAAACATCCTCTTGTTCTAACAATAACCCGGCTCTCCAGTCCCCTATCTCCTCAACCAATTATTTCACTAACTCCGTGTCCCTTTCTTCTAGTTCTTTCAGCCTCCATAACCAACTTCCATGTGTATACTCCTCTGAACCCTCATTCTCTGTATCCCCTTCTTTACCTCTGTGGGCAGAGTCCATCTCCCAACCTTCAATTCTGCAGTTTTCTACACACTCTCCCAGCTTCTTCCTCCCTTTTGGCCCTATCCGGAGTGCTCTCTAATTCCTGGCTCTTTCTCTCACCTTCTTCACTCTATTGGCCACTATTCTTCATATTTCATTCCTCGCGCTCACTTCCTTTACCTCTTTGGGTACTACTGTCATGACTCTCCAAGTTCCTCCTCAACCTCATATCTTCTTCATCCCTCGGGATTCCTTCTTTGTCCGACTGGACACCACGCTCCTTACTTTCAAACTCATATATTCCTAAATCGTTCACCTTCGTCTCTGCTCTGGACAACTGCTTCCATTCTTAGCTCATCGCCATCCTCCTTACATTCTTACTCACATACGTCTAAGTCTCTTTAAACACCTTTTTCCCTGCGGGAGCTTTCACTCCTCTGAGTGCCATCCTCGTCCTTAATAGTGTCTTTCTCTATGACCACCAATCTCACACGTTTTGCCTGTTGTTTCAGATCTCCTAACTCTGTAGTCTATTCTCCTGGGTCTCTCCTCCAGGTTCCATATCCCAGTCTCCTTGATCTCACCTCAAATCATCTGGGTCTTGCTCAATCTCTTGTTCACTACTCCAACCATCATGAAATGACCTCCTGTCTCCACTCTCCAGCCTCCCCCACCTACTTCAACATGTACACCATACGACTGAGCCTGTGGGCACGTCTAGTGTAGCCCTGTACTCCCGACCCCTCGGCTGGGACCTTTGTGAGGCATTGCACCAGCATCATGGAATTGGTTATTGGCTGGGAACAGCTAATAGGCTCACCTGAGCCTGCACTGAGGTTCAGGGGCCAGACCAAGCCCTTTTCTGGTATGTCTGCCATCTTGGAATCCAATTCCTAATTCATGTTACTGCAGGGGAGGAACCCAGCCCCCCTACTTCCCCAGCATGTGAAACCAATGCTGGTAAATTCTTTAAATATCTCTTTAATCCTTCTGTGTGTGAAAAGAAGGTTTTGTCTTCAGTGAAATTGCTACTTTGTATCACTTGTAAGTGGAAACTCTGTCCGTATACAATATATTGGTAAAATTGTATCATTTGGGAGTGCAAAGGCTGCTGGTAAACCGCGAGCTGGCAATAATCCAACACTTGCAGGAATGTAAGTCTCCGGGAAACCTTCTCTGAGCCTGCGGCGTGGGGTAGTCTCTATCCCGGGTCTCCCAGTAACAGTAGCAACCTGCATCTGATGGATTCTTTGTTGCAAAGCTGAACGAGAGCAAGGCTTTGTAATAGCCTTGGGAGGTTGGATTTTGTTTTCTTGAAAAGACAGTAACTGCAGAGACCCCAGCTTCGGTGGAAGTGATAGAATTATGCTTCAGGGTTGCGGGGAGCCCAACTTCTAGTACCCTTTATTGACTTCTCGTTCCAGGTGTAAGGGTTGTGCCCCTTTCATTGAGCCGTCCCTGGCTGGAACAATGTGACTGTCCCCTGCCCTAAGTGCATTTGATCAGGAAATCCTCCCCGTGCCACTCCCAAGTCCATCGTCCTATAACTTGTGGAGGTACCCAGACATCTTGGGATGGCCCCAGAGTGAGGCATAACACTTGATCACATAAACATTGAGATAACGTTGGCAATCTATGCCCTTTGTATTGCCACCGAGCTAGGTGCAACGACTGGGACTACATTTTTGAAAGAATATCTCGACAAGACTGGTTCTACAGAAGGAAATTCCATCTGGCTGCCTGAGGCACTTCCAGCAGGCTGCTAGTGCCCCAGGTGGCTTTAAGGGGAAGCAGACTGGATCCTATAAACATAAAATCTGGCCTCCTTGCAACGGAATGAGGGGTGACAAGGCCTCTGTCACTCGCTGCCAGCACTTCTCAATAGCCTCCAAGCATGCCACACCCTTCACCTGCGTATATTGAAATTCACCTCACTGGATAGATGCCCATTCACCTTATTGATACACGAGTCCACTTGGGTGTACACGTCTATTTCCACCCTCTCCGCTCCAGTTGAGCAGAATGGACGAGCCGAGTGGCTCATCTTTGCAAGCATGGGAGCTGGACCTTACTCGCTGACTGAGGCTTAGCTATGGCAGATCAGAGATCACTGATGGTGACATCCAGGAATAAAGGTCACCCAGACATGTGACCCTAGAGGGATCCGGAAGCCGCCTTCTACTTTGTTTCCCTCCCTATGCATTTTTCCTGGCCACCACCGAATTTGAGCATTGAGAATGCCCGGGTGAAGCACCACTGTCTCCTCTGATAATTACTACATTTACCGTGACCCATGTCTCTTAGAGAGACCTCATCGTCCATCAGCTAACCCCGCAGTCTATCAATGGGGAAAAGGCACCTCACACACATGCTATTTGGCAGGAAACATGCATATTAAGAGTGCACAACAGGTACAAGCACCTGAGAGGGCTATCATTTCAAGTAAATACCCAAAACGTATAACCCCATTTGCAGTGCTGGTATTTAGCACTGCTCCCGTTTCATCAGATCTTGTTCTGTCACTGTCTCCTTCTCTTCCACAACTAAAGAGCTGTCAGCTGCTCTATATATGCCAGATGTGTATGTATTTATTGATTAAGGTTATATGGAGGGTTCAACTGATCCCTTAAGCATCAGAGCCCTCTACAGCACAGGGTGGGTGAGCAACAAGGAATGGCATAGGTTGAATAAGTGTTCATCAAACATAGCTTCCTCAGGTCCAGGGATGATACCAAAGAGAATCAGAAAATGTCAAGTTAGTATATACAGTGTGACACAGAGTCAGAACAGTTCTGTAGGTCTACCCCAACAATGACCACTGCCATCGTACATTGCCATCACTTTGACAAGGCAACAAGTAAAGTCATATGGATTACATCAAATCTAAACAGAGACAGAGGATGTGCTGAGGGTGTTAAACTAAAGTTAACAGAAGTCCGGGGTATACTGGGAACCAAAGGAGGCCCGGAAATAATGTTTAAAGTAGCCCCATATTACACATATAAGCAAGCTCAGCCCCTTTCCTATGGGAACATTTGAAAGTAACATAGGTTACCACACAAAAAGCCCCAAGATGCAGAGGCTTACCAGGAAATCTCCTTTTCATATTTAACTCTCGCAATAACGTTTGCTTGCTCAATAGCTCTCTCTTTTTCCATATATTCTCAGACACTCTCCGTTCTCTCGGTCAATTCCCTCCACTGGTGCCTGACTCTGCCTTAACCTCTTTGAACTCCGGTCTGCTCTCCACCCTTGATCTTCTTCAACCTACTCAGCCCTGTCGCCCCTCTCATAAACCTCCTCAACTTTGACTGATATCTGACCTCCTGTCGCTATGCCCTTCATTTCATCTTGCTGAAAGATGTTGGAAAAAATGGCAATCATCAGCTAATTTCCACTCTCTCCACTCTACTGTTATGATTTATCTTTACTTTTTGCTAAAAAGCAATACTATTATGATCTTATTTCCTCAATTTCTCTAGATTCACGCTGTTGTGTTCAGATTTTCAATCATATTCTACCTCCCACTTCACCAGACCCCTTTCTTTCTTTGTCTCTTATCCCCCTAAGAAGACTTTGCTCACATTTCTACTGATGAAGACCTTCTCCTTCGGTTCTCCATGTAATCTGTAATTTGTCCTAATCTGACATCTTAATCGTTCTCCTCTACAGTATCTTCTTAGCTCTCCTCTTTCTCTCTTCACTCAGAATCGGACACATCTTGTTTTATTGCTCGTGCCAATCCTACTGACTCTCCTCTTGATCCTATTCCTTCCTCTCTTATTCTTAACGACTTCTTTGTTCTCTATGTTATAACTACTATAATCAACCTCTCCCTCTCCACCACATGCTTCCCTTCTTTCTTTAAACATACATTGGTTTTACCTATTTCTAAAAAACCTTCCCTTGACCCCTCCTCTTCTGCACATTTGTGTCCTGTGTCTCTACTATCCTACCTGTCAAAGATTCTTGAACCCACCATCCATACTTAACTTTCCACACATCTTGATCATAGCTCCTTGCTGTCTCCTTATCAGTCTGGTCATTGTCCTCTCCACTCTACTGAGACTGCTCTTATAAGTGTATCTGACTCTTTACTGTCTACCCGTCATATTAACCAATCTTCAGTTGCTATTCTACTAGATCTCTCTGTTGTATTTGACACTGTAGATCACCATCTACTTCTCTGTTCTCTTTGATCTTTAAGCCTCTCAGGCCCGGTCCAAAAATTGTGTCCATCCTATCTTTCTGATTGCTCATTTTTAATCTCTTGGGCTGGAAAATCCTCTACCACGTTTCCTTTGCGACAGGGTGTTCCCCAAGGGTCAGTTACGGGTCCTCTTCTCTTTTCACTGTACACTTCATCATTTGCAGATATTGTCAAATCCTTCGGACGCTGATGATCTCAGATCATTCTCTCCTTTTCTTATTTTTCTGATTCTGTAAGATTACTGCCTATCCACTTTCTGTCCTATCTTGGATGCACTCTCAGTTTCTCCATCTCAGCCCCTTTAAAACTGAAATTCTATTCTATCCCTCTCCAACTCTCTCCCCCTTTGCTCACCACTCTACTATTTTTTCTCCTTCTCCCATTCCTCTATCCCAGCACACTCACATCCTTGGCGTTAGCTTTGACCCTTCTCTTGATTTTTTCATGCACATCTACATCACTGTTCGTTCCTGTTTACTTCAACTCTATTATATTCAGAAACCCACCATTTCCCGTCTTCCAAGCCACCAAACACTGTATCTCTACATCGGTTCTCTCATGACTTTGCTATTGCTCTGCTCTTCTTGGTGGCATTCCTGCCTACAGACTTGCTCCCTTATGCTCTACTTTGAATGATTCTATCCGTACTCTATTTCTCCTATCAGCTCAAACTCCTATCACTACTTCTCTTCAATCTATTTCTTGGTTCCCCTTCGAATCTTGCCTTCTTTTTCATTTCCTGAGCATTGTCTTTAAATGCATACATGGTCTTGCACCCAATTAACATTCATCTCTATTTTCCTTTTATGTCCCTGATCGGAAAAGCTATACAAGTGACAATTGGTTCTCTAGAGAAACATATGTAAATAAAATCTAGTATATTTCATGATTTATGACCAGTCATGTCTGGTGGATATTTGTAGTGGAGGAGCTTACATATTTCCCCAAATCAGTTTCAGTGACCGAGCAAAGCGAGACAGAAATGATGTGTTGAAATGTTGCATTTAAATAGCACACATTTTGAGAAAGATGAAGTAAAAGGCCATACAATTTACAATTGATTCTCTGGGGTAACACATGAAAATATCCAGTACATGCCACGTTGTCAACAGTACAGAGGAGCACTTAACACCATTTCATGAGACTGTGGACACAACCCATCTGTGGCAGCAATTGAGTAATGATCAATCTGAATCCCTTGCCGAGCCGGTGGCCAGAACTTAACAATGCCAGTATAATTAACTGTAAATCCCTTGAATGATTCGGTGGCCACAATTTATCTATACCTGTAATGGCCACTGTAAATCCCTTGCATGAGGCTGCAACCAAAATCTACGAATGCCAGTAATGGTCAATGTAACTTCCTTGCATGAAGCTGTCTGAGACCGGAACCTATCCGTGCTAGCAATGGTTACGGTAAATCACTTGCATGAGCCTGCTGCCACAATCCATCTTTGGCTTTATTGGTCACAATAAATAATTTGCATGAAGCTACGGCCTTAGTCACTCTTTGCCAGTAATGCTCATTGTAAATCACATGTATGAGCCTGAGCTAGCTATGCCATTGATGGTAACTGTAAATCCCTTGAATGAAGCTGTGACCTCAGCCTATCTATGCCAGTAATGGTCACTGTAAATCCCTGCATGGTGCAGCAATCACTATACATCCCTTGCATGAGCCTGAGGCTGCAATCTATTATTCCAGTAATTGTCACTGTAAATCACTTACATGAGCCTGAGGACATAACCTATAATTGCTAGTAATGGTCACTCTAAATAACCTGCAAGAGACTGAGCAAGACAGCACAACAACAATCTGCATTGCTCTTCCCCCACCATAATATCACATGCACGTATTGCATTCATGGATGCTCACACTCATGCCCAGATGCCCATACACTCAGTCAGACACATGTGTACAAACACACACACACTCTGACACTAACATACATATACATACACACACACACACACACAGCTACAGACTCATACAAATTGTCTTACACACACACATTCAAAAACACACACACACACACACACGCACTGCATTCAATACATTTAAACATGCATGCAAGCATACATTACAAAAAACACACTTAGCTTAGATCTTCTCTGAAATGAATCTTCTCTCTTCATGCAGAGGGACGGGGCATGGGCACAGCACCAGGAAGGAACAAGTCCATGTATGCAGTGCTGGCACATACGGGAAGGACTGGGACACCTGGGACATGCCGGCACTGTTCCACGAATCAACTTAGTAGCTAAGCAACCTGGGCCAAATGGGCAATGCTAATCATGCCAGTACATGTATAATTTTAAAATTAAAATAAATATGAAAAGAGGAAAGGAGTGTCTCAGAGGGCACCAGCCTCCCTGGACCCCGAGTTCTGCAACTGCCTATGACCCAACTGATGTAAAGGGCTCAATTGCATCCCAAAGATAGATTGATGTCAATAAATACCCAAAATAAAAAATAAGTAAACAATGTGACAGCTCAGGGTGAGTCACCCTCAAGACACTGTCACTCACATATGTGACCAAAATCATAACATAATAAACATCAGAAGGCATTCTATCCTCCACCATTGTGAAATCCCTCTCTTCAGAAAGCACTTGCATTCCTTATGAACACAGTTAATATCTCACTCGCCTAAGGCATTTTCCTGATGCACTAAAATAGTGCAGTGCCTCACAATCCAGAAGAAGCCAATTTTGAACCCTCATGGCCTTACTAACATCCGACCTATAACTTGCCTTCCCTTCCTTGGGAATTGAATGAAGAAATCAGTTTTCACTTAAATGGAAGAAAGAAGCAATCACAAAGACTGCCAGGGCTAATATGCAGCAGCAGGAAATCAACCATCCAAGTGATTGATGACGCCCTCCACATCATGGGCAATGGTGTCATCCTGAACTGGATAGTCCAGCCCCTTTGATGAGTAGCAATTACCCTTGAGATGGATGGGGATGCAGACTTTACTCATACATCAATAATAGAGCCGACTCAGGAAGTTGACAAAAGGAAGACTGTTTTAATATCAATTTTCTAAAACAGGGAGCATAACGAATATCACTGCAATCGCTCGATCTTCAAACTCAAAGTACTTTAAGACAAAACTGAACGTTTATAAGCAATATGTGTCATCAATGACGTCTAAACCACATGTGTACTAAAATCATCCTACGTGGCAAACTACAAAAACCTATAAGCATGGGCTATTGGCTCTGAGTGAACATCTAAGTATATGATCCATACTAGTCTAAAAAAGTGTAACTATGTGATTGGTTACTTAACATCAGGTGGGGCAACTAAGCCCTTCCCTAAAAATGACCACTATCAACATCACTAAATACATGGCGTCCCATTGATTTACACTACTACAGGACCCCTAAATACGCAGGTCCTCTACAATTGGTTGGCACTCTACCCTCCTTCAGTATTTTTCCACCTACGTTAGCAGCAAACAGGCTGGCGATACAGGTGCTGGCTAGGTCGCCTTAACTTTAGCTTCCCACCAATTAGCATATCAATCCATCATCACCTCAGTGGTCTACTGTCAATTAAGCCTTTGAAATTCGACCTTGAAAGTGTTCTTAGCTCTGAGAAAATTAGGGAGTGAGAAGCACAGTCTGCGTCCGTGCGTAGGTGTGACCATCTCGTTTGTCCAACTTCATGCTTCCATGTGACTGGAGACCATGGAATCGAGCCTTTTCGTGCATTTAATATTATTTTCTAATAGACCTCTGACGTCTTCCTTGTTATGTTCATGCCTTATAAACAGGAGTTTTGTTCTTTCACACGATTTTGTAGCCAATGTCAGTTCACTCCAGTTTTGATAAACCTCTTGGCTCGTCCAGCCTCGCCTTTTGCTGAAATTCACTTGTAATTCAATTTGCTTTTCAACTGCGACACACTGAAATGAGACCTTCTTGTTACTGTCCAACCTTCTATAATACGTTAGTGGAAACATCCATAGTTCTCTCATTCCTATATATGTATACGTTGGTGCTTGCCGCAATCTATTCACAATAAGCTTAAAGCTAGCTTCACGATTACTTTGCTGCTTGCGTTTCTTTTGAATCTGTACACGTGTAAAATAACTTGATATCTTCATCTGTTTCTGTGGCATAAGCTTCTTCACCTTGAGCACAAGATGTCACTTATCCTTGATACTTTCTTGATGCCTTATAGAATATTTGCATTCTCTGATCACTGCATCTCTTCTATGTATGTCATCATAGCTTCATGTAACACATATTGGTGATGATTAGTGATGTTACCATTCATCCTTGCCACTTATTGGCTCTGCTTCTTCAGGGATTTCATTCAAATGGCCATCATATTTTCTTGTATGCAGATATGGTTTCCTCAATGGGTACCTTGCCTCCCAGATTCTCTTAGGTACTGGCACTTTCACTGGTACTGGACCGAGTCCATACTCTGCTCTTTGACGATTGAACTGTTCCGTGTATGTCACATACTCTGGCTTCCAATCTATAGGTAAAAGGGACAGGATGGTTAAGGTGGGGGTACTTGACTCCTCCTCTACATCTGGCTGACTCGTAATCCTGCTTGATCTCTATGCAGCTTCGATCATCAAGCCCTACTCAACATTAAGTCAACTAGTTTGTAATTGGAAGACACAAAACTGCAATTGATTTGCCCATAACTTGCCAGCTGGCACCAGCATATTCCTGCAACTTCTAGTTGTTTACAGAGACTAGAATCATCCATACACCCCTCTCCCTCGCCCCCCCAGTCATCTTCGGCATGTATTTGAGGACACACCAGCCATAGATTCAAGAGTCGTAAGTGTGTTTACAACTCAGGAACAATGGTGGGATGGTTTCTAGTAACAATTAAAAAATCTGATCACTGACTTCGTTTCTCTTTGCAAATGTTAGACAAAATGGAGTTCCCCTTAAGAAAACGGTAATTCACTCATTACATTGAGGACTTTCTTTCAAATTAAAATATAATTTCCAGATAACAGAAAAATTACATAAAAACAATGGTATTTTGCAAAAATAAAGAAAGGTGCTCCACCGGAGGGGCGAGGGAACTTATTGGCATGAAAAACAAAGCATGGTGGGCCTGTTTGCACAGTCTGTTGGCCCAGGTTTGTTATCCACAAGAGAGGGAGCAAGAGGCAGATGGCAGCTCAGTGAGACATTTCCTTGCATGTAGGACTGGGCTTGTCCCCCCATGGAATAGTAAAATCCAATTGGGGGGTTTCAGAATGACCAAAGTATGCATATACACGCAAATGATCTCCGCTGGGGTCTGCTGGACATGCAGAAAATCTGTCTGGATTTTACTATTCAGTTTGACGATGAAATCAGTCCTACTGGTTTGCTGCATATGTTGCCAGAATTATTAGAGACCATGGGCCTCATTCCGAGTTTGGCAGAGAGTGGCAAAAAAAGTGGTGGTAACAGAATTACCACCACGTTTACTGTTCCGCAAAATCCTGAGTTTGACCTTGAAGTGGAGAATCGTCAAAATAAATCATCAACATTGGTGGAATTACTCCACCAAAATCCTCATGGAGTTCTATGGACTCCAAAACATGGGGATTTACACCACCTAACACCACTTGTTATCTCACGGTAAATCTGCAGGACCAAGTGGCTGTAGCAGTAATCACGTTTGGTAGTAGTTCGGCAGAATTAAACTACTGCCAAATTCGGATTGAGAGCCCCTGTGATGATTGTAGTGAAACCGAGCTCTCGAATTCTGAGAGCAAACGCGTTCTAATGAAGGCGACGCCATCTTTGAATGCCGTTCCTCTTTATTCCGCCCCTGCTAACTTTAGGCCTTTCTATTTTCCTTCCCGCCCACGCGCCCTGGTCCTCCGTCGCTGAAGGGTTCACGCGCACACGCAGCAATGTTAATAGGCCATTAGGCTACACTGGAAAGTGATCCGAGCGAATTATCCAAGAATGGTATGGCATTCAGTTGTTCATAGTTCGCCGAGCCAAACAGCTACAAGCAATCATTAGTCCGGCGTGTGCCAAAGAGCTGGATCTGACGGCCTTCCCATCAATGTGGCTTTGTCTGGGCCCTCAGACAGACCCGTTGTTGATATATCGGACATGTGTGTGCAATTCCACATGGCAAAAATGCGCAGCTCCGCGCCAAGTGCTTTTATTGTTCAGGAATAAATAATACGTCGATGTACCTGCCAAAAGAATATCTTGTTATGCACACAGTTTATACAAGTCGTGTTTAGGTGCACGCTGTGGGCATTCACAGATTCTTGGAGTGAAGCACACAGCTGCCTGGCTGAATAGAAACATTGTCAGAGCAACAGTGGGCCATTTTTGAAAAGTGTTCCGAGTTCAACTAAAACGGCCTTGATATGGAAGGAAGCGGTGGTGTTGCCATCAACAGTTATTTGTAACTTCTGTTGTTGGGAAGTGGTTTGTGTTTGAAGACCCCAACTCTTTAAATATGAATATGTTGTGGGCGGTGTTATGTCTTAATTGCCAACGGTCAATATTAATTGCCAGCGGTATTTGTGTGGAAATGTAAGCAGATTTGTCTTTCTCTAGCTGTGTTTTTACCACCAGCAGTAATTTTGAGCGGTGGCAATTCGCTACCACCGATGTTATCGCTTAATTGCAATATCGCCCAAATAACCGCCAGCCGAGTGGCAAACTCCGTCAGCGATGAACCTTACATAGTGATGGTCAAGAGTTTGTGGGGAGTTTCAAAATGACAATCCAGCTCATGTCGCCTGTGCAAAGAGCATTTTCACAAATTCGCAAAGGAAGCCGATTGGCGCCAGGCGGGCATGAACCTTCCCCACTGATCAGTGCCTTTAGCGCAGCCTGGCATACCAGCCTGGGTGCAGAGCACCGGTGGATCAGTACGACCATGCTTGCAATGCTCCCTGTTTCTCAACAGCTGCACAGATGTTTTCTTTTTTTTTTAATACATTGATGTCGATTGATTATTAACAATGGTCCTGAAAGTCTATTTCAATGATACTGGGCTGCGAGGTACATTAACCCCTCAACTGCTGGGCTATTATGCAAGGCTATGCAAACAGGACGAGCATAGCCGTCCTCATGACTTAAGCGGGGAGCCCGATGTGAAAATAACGGAGGCCTGCTCCTGCAGGCAGGCCTCTGCCCTGGCCAATGCTGCCACTGGGTCATTTACGTTATATTAACAGAAAAATGCCAAAATGCATAAAGCAATGATACAGAAGCTGTGAAAAGTGGCAAGTTAAGGGGATAAGCGACAAGTTAGGGGAATATTCCATACGGGTGCTTGAGGTTCTGCTTAGCAGCCATTAATTTCGAAATTAGAAAGGAATTAAGGAGATTGTTCAAGTGGTGAGGACTTAGAAGAAACAGCCTGTGGTGCGGGGCAGGGATAACCACCGAGTTAGACCTCAGTGGTAAAGCGGCAGAGCAGCCAAACATCACTCTCAGGTGGGAAGCAATGTGCAGACCGGGCCTGGTCTACAAAGCCCCAACATGATAGAGTGGGACAGGCTTTTGGCCAAAGTGGGCCAGTTTGATGACTTACTTCTCTAAACACCTATTATTTTTGATCATTGTTAAAGATGCCCACTTTGATGCACATTTTACCAGAAAACTCCCCCTTTGGTACTACATGTAGCCCCCGTTTTCTTCAATATTTAGAATACCCCGGCCAGTAATAGACCACATTGGCACCACCCCGCCCTCCCAGACCAGCTGTTCTGGTGGGGCGCTGAGCAACCTGCAATTTAAGGAGTAAGTACAGGAGATGGGCCGCACCCTGGGTTCCTGTTCTTACAAAAGGCACAGCACACCAGGGGGGAGTGTTGGTGCGCTCACAGGCTTTTATATAAAATAGAAAATAGAATGCAACCATTAGACCTATCTGATCCCTTTAAATCAACCCATGCTCCAATCCATATTCCCATTCCATATTTGATGATGCAATACTATGGGTAAGGGATACCCAGTGCTCCACCCATCTTCATATTGACCTTAAGCGGGTTATCAATCTCTTCACCCTGGGCATCACTTTCATTACATCCCCACCACTTTCCACATATACCTTTCCCCTGTAAAACTTTAAATAACCTTGGCAGCGGCAGTCTGCCCTTATTAATAAAGCCACACTCCCCATTTGTCAGTCCTGAAAACAAAATAATTACATTATCTTCCTTTGGTGCCTTTACTGCTGTTATATACCAAAGCACCCAAACCCCTGCTCTGCCGCGGGTGGCTGTCACAGGACATCCATCTGGACTTCCTGGGCTTTGGGAGCCCTGTGTCCTCATAGAGCTTTGGAGTCCCGCGTCCTGGCTTTGGGAGACCTGACTGATTTCCTCCATGGTGGTGTTGCTCTACCTTAATAGGGCGTTGGGAGCCTTTATCCTTCCATGGCAGTGTTCTGCCTTAAAAGGACTTTGAGAACCCTTATCCTAGTTTCCTCCATGGTGGTGCATCTGTCCCAGGTGGGAGAAGTCCTCGTTGGACTGCACCCAGGTCCCGCCCACCTGGGCAGAGCCAGCGCCAAGACATTGCACTCCGCATTGAACCCTGGCTATATAGGACGCTGTGGCTGGGGCTCCAGGTAAGCCCCGCTCTCGCTGCTCTTCCCATCTGGCCCTGGAGAGAGCAGATGCTCCTCAGGCCCCCAGCATTGCAGGCAGCCCTGCGCAAGCTGCAGGTGCCATTGAGGCTTCTTCAGTCTTCACAACCTGCCTGTTTGGCCCCAGGGTGTGTGGACTTCCTCCCCAGGCCTCCGCCATCTTCACCCGGGCCGCTGCATGCTGTGCGGTCAGGGACTTTGCTGTCTTCTGGCCCACCCAGACTGGCCCCCCAGGCAGACCACACACTCTCCACGGGGCCGCCCCGCACACGCGGCTCCGTGGAGAGGCATTTTTCTTCACCCTGGCAGCACTGTGTTTGCGGACTGGGGCTGAACTTGGCGTACGCAGCCTGGCGCAACACCTCTAAAATGCCCTGGGGGGCTGTTTGAGGCTGAGAGACCCCCCCACACACAGCTCATCCTTCTCTTTCTGTTTTTCCTGCTCGTCTCCACCTATGCTCTGCTTCTCTGACCTCCTGCTTGCAATGCTTCCTCCAAATGTCACTTTTTACAACGTTCCTCCACTTTAGCTAATCCTGTCCATGTCTTCTGGAAGGGGAGGCCTGAACATTGTTCCTCGGTCTCAAGGTTCCATGTGTCCTCCGTGGTGGAGAAGCGGCACAGTCAAGAAAGCCCATTGATAAGCGCACAGGCACATTAAATACAAAGCTGTTAACTCCTTCATGTGTCTTGTGGTTTCTATATATTATTAACCCCCTTCCTAGCAGTGTTCGATTTGGACCAGGGGTTACATACATCAAACATCTGTCACAAAAAAGAACAAATTGTCATTGTGACTGTGGGCTACTTCTCCATTAGTGCCCAAGCCAATTGTATGCCCCAGTCGAACCCTGGCAGTGTAGTTATAAAGTATACAGTCCAGTAACCCTTAATAACACAGGGAATGATTGTCCGCACAGTACACTTCCTGGGACATATACTGTTTAGTAGAAGTAAACCATGCAAGGGGTATCATGTAAGGATACATTGGGCCTCATTATAAGGTTACCGGTCCGGGAACTATGGTACCGGTAAGCACGCCGAGACTGTAGTTCCCAGACCAGCAAACTATGAGTTGTGCCCGCGGGTGCCTTTCTGCCCGGACCTGGCGGGCAGAAAGGCACCCGCGAGCCCAGCATGTCGGATGCACCGGCACCGTTATAAACGCATGGATGCATCCCATTAGAATGCACAGAAAATCACAGGTACATACAAAACATACCAGGGTTTCTTTAAAACCCAAGACCACCAAGAGAACAAATGTACAATGCCAGTTTACCGACCAGTAATTGTTAGTGTCACTTTTTAGAGTTTTAAGAGTTCCAAATTGTTTACCCATAGAGTTTAATGAGGCAAACCAGTTTGATCTGCACCATGATGGGAAAAAGGTACTTAGAGATGACTTACGGTCCATCGGTGCAGAGAAGATGGCAACCATCCAGATGAGGAATCCAAGGAATGGATCCTACAAGGAGAACTCAAGACTGAGGTTCCACCACCAAAGTCGTGGAGAAGGATAGTTGTACAGTGGGACTCAAGCCAATAGAAGAAGGACTGTCACAATCAGAGGGGTACAGAAGAAACACTGCACCCAGGGCCCAGAGATCGTGAAGAAGAGAACCAGTGTAAAGATGGGGGTTGCAAGACATGAGAAAGGCTGCTAAGTCTGAAGACAGTGGGCCTCATTACACGGTAGTGCGGTAATCCTTACCGCCTTACTACGAGGTCCCTTTGCGGGTTGGGGAATTTAATGCCTTCTTTTTGCAGGCGTTAAAAACCAACCCGCAAAGGGACCAGTGGAGCTAATTACGGTACCGCAATTTGCGGTACCGTAATTAGCGCCTTCCCCATTCCCATAGAGCCCTATGGGGCAAAAATGGGAATGGGGAAGGGCAATGGTGGAAGGGGGAATTACCGCCCCGCCAACCTTGGAATGGGGCGGTAATTCCCCTTTCCACCAAGGCGGTGCCGGTATTTTACCGACATGAACCATGGTGCTAATAGTGCCATGGTTCACCACCTTCCGTGTAATGGGGCCCAGTGACAAGGAAGGCCCAGCAACCACGGGTGAAGAGATCTCTCCAGCTGTTGTGCTTCGAGCTAGACAAAGGTTTAGGATTCTAGCTCGGTTCAGAGTCCCAGAAGGTGCCAAAACCAGAAACACAGGACCCAGAATGAGCCATGACCTCTTTTAAGCTGCCGATGATGATCTGGGCAAACCAGCAGCACCAGCAATGAAGGGGATCACTGAGATGCGACGTGGTTTCAGGTAAGATCTGACTAGAGGGCTCAGGACCACACACACACACACACACACACACACACACACACACACACACACACACACACACACAAACTGGCCAGCCAAACCTCACTTTCCCCATGCATTGATTTAGGGATCCAGTCCGAAGTGTATGCCATACACACAAACACTGCCTTGTTAGCTTGTGAAATGAGCCTGCATAGAAAGAAAAACATTCCTCATGCTCCAAACACACAATGTAAGAGCATGAAACAAGATGCCTAGGCTGTGCGATTTTAAAAATTCTTTTGACGCCAAATGAAGACTATATAGGTGCATGTGGTTATAGATGCAGTAAAGGGGCTCCAGGGTGGTATACACAAAAATAAAATATGAATCTGCCGTCAATCGACTCCCTAACACTCTTGCTGGTTTATGTTATTGTGCATTTGTATAGCGCCTTACATACCATTGGTATGATCTCAAAGCGCTGTGGATTGAACACCGTCTGGGACCATAGTCCATGTCAGTGGAGAGAGTAGGGTAGTAAATAGTGCTTGGGTGCACTCAGTATGTGTGCAGCAAGTGCGGTTTGCGTGGTGAGTAGCTGCATTCTAATGCTAGGTATGGTGCTGTGGTTGTGAGAGATCAGGGGAATGTGTGCAGCAAGGCAGTTGGCCTCAGAGTCTGCATTATAGCGGTGGAGGTGCCTCTGTATGAGATTATGTGTGCAGATAGGCCGATTTTTTTCGTGAGGTATGGCTGCGTTCTAAAGACTGTTGGGGTCTTCATAGAGTAGTGTAGCTATATGTGCAGCTAGGCCAAATTGATCGAGGGGTATAGCTGCTTTCTATTGGTTGGTGGTGTAAAGGAGAGAGTGAGCATATTTGGAGTGAGTGAGTGTCTGTGCTTAATGAGAGACCCTTATTCCTGGTTAATTTCCAGAGCCTGCTGAGTTGACCGTGTCTGTCCTGGTGGTTCGGTAGGAGGACTTAGGAGAGAAATTCCCTGACTAGTGAAGAGTATGTTATGATTACCCGTTTAGAGGGTCCTTGTTTCTGATGCTCGGTTGTAAGTGACAGAGGGCCCATTTTCCAGGTCCCTGGTCATTGTTTATAGCGGGTGGGTGGGTATTCCTGACAAATGTATGGTTAGAGTAGTGGAATTATATTGCATCAACGTTGTCCCTTCCGAGAGCAGGAGTGCCAGAGAGCTGACCGGTTGGTGGATGTAGTACATATTCTCAGGGGATAAGAGCAAGTCCAACCAAGAATAGTTGCTATAGCGCCTCGGGTGAGGGAGTTCATGGCATTATCCCTAGGTAGGCCAGGGTAACTTGACTTGATCAGATACTGCCTTGTGAACCCGACGGGTGACATGATCTGGCCCAATCGTAATGTTTGAAACATAAGTGCTATTAGGCTCTGTGAAAGTGGCTCTGCGTGTTAATTCCCAGATAGGCAAAGCTTGACACAGGTTAGAAAGAACAGTCCCAATCATATTTGACTGACAGAGGAGTTATGCTCTGGGATAGTATCTATGTGCAGCAGTTCATGGATAAGTTGGTATGACAGTGGTTGGCGTCTCCTGGACGGATAGCGCTGTGCTTACTTAGGGGAAGGTAATGTTAAGCTCAATTGTGGCGGAGAACATAGGTGCTGTTGGGCTCTAGTTTGGAGTCTGGGTATTCGTTTCCAGGTTGATAAATACAGACAGATATCTCCTGGTCTTAGAGCGTGGTGCATGTCTGGTCAGTTGACAGTGAGTGGGCCTGGTGATAGCATACGCTTAGTGTTGTTATGACTCATGTTTGGAGTCATGGGCATTTAAGATTGGACCCTGGAGGGGGCATGGTCGGCTTGTTGGCACAAGAGGGGCTGTCAGGCCATTGTAGTTGAGCCAGCAGCTACCTAGCCCAGATCAGACTGATCCTTTCAGCTGACTTCCGTGACACAGCTGTTCCTACTTTTCTGTGATAATGCTACTCTAGCTAGCTTCCTTGACCCAACTGTTCCTACTTTTCCGTGATAGACCTGTTCTAGCCAAATTCTGGCCATTGGTGGTGGGTTTAGCAGCCCTAGGTGGTCCATTATATGGTTTAGGGAAAGAGCCAGGTTTTTAGTGTTTTACAGAACACCATGTAGTCTTGGTTGTGTAGAATGAGGGGAGACAGTGAGTTTGACTGTGTTGGTGCCAAGGTTGAGTAGGCAGACCCTCCAATCCTGTCTGAATTGGAGGCTGGAACCACTAGTTGGTGGGCTGTGCTTGACGTTAGGGTGCGTGTTGGGAGGTAAGGCATAATATTTTCTTGTAGATATATGGGGCTGGCCTTGTACACTGCTTGTTGGGTAATGCACAGGATTTTAAAAAGTGTCCCTTTGTCCAATTGGGAGCCAGTGAAGGGTGCAGAGAGCAGGTGAGACGTGATTCCCTTCGTCCCAGTGCAAGAAGGAGTCTGACATCTGCATTTTGAACGCTTTGGAGTTTGTTAAATTGGTAGGCTAGTGCACCCATGTAGATGGAGTTTGCATAGTCTAGTCTGGACATGACAATGGAAATTATTGCCGCCAGTCTGTTGGGGTAGGTGAGGTAAGGGAAGATGCATCTCAGAACCCTGAGGTGATAGTGACAGTATTTGGATACATTATTGATTGGATGGGACTGGGTTTGGCCCAAGTCCATTGTGCAGCCAAAATATTTTACTGTGCTGGGGGGAGGGGGGACATGGGAATGGTTGCAGAAGTAGAGCTGTTTTGCCGCACACCATGATCTCTGTTTTCCCTGGGTTCAGAATGAGGTGGTTACTTATCAGGTACAAAAGAGGGGTGCCTGACTAGTCCCCGATCCTTCCAGGTATTATACGACCTGACCTACCAGCATGTCTCAGAGGTATAGACTTATGGGTGACAAATAACTACCTCAATTAACAAATGATCAGGATGAACCCGTAACCACAATGACCCTCAATAGTGGTTTAGTTAAGATTTCTCAAAGACAACATAATACATAATTCTGACATTTCAATAAGAGTTAGCTCATTCCCAACATTTAACATACACTGTACCTAATAGAAACCATAACACCTGGTACATACAAGAGTTTTACATAGATAAATCATCTCCCCCGGAAAACAATTCAGGAAGGAATTCATACAGGTTTTTTTTACACCAGAAACAGTGAGTGCCCGCTCTCACTAGTTTAAAAAGTCTACACAACTGTGTTTCGGCCTAGAGCCTTTTTTGTGTGCGCCATATTAGGTGGGCCTTCATCAGGACTCGGAATTGATGTCTGTTCTTGGGTGACTGTCCTAAAAGATAAACATAATGTGAATCAGTTGGGGTCTATGTATGGGGAATTTTTTTTAGGTGCTCAAAAGTAAAAACATGGTTCCCCTCGAGATGCGGCAGCCGCCTGGGTCAGCCCACATCTGACTAGTCAACTGATATTAATCTACATGCAGCGAGATCGAAGTTATGCTCTCCTAGGTGTTTCTGTGCGTGATCGATGCTACGGGAGATGTGATCTCCTTACCTTATTTCATAGGAGTTTTGCTATAATTGGTGTACTGATGTTGTCTATTCGGGACCCAATATCTAGAGTGGATATGGTTCCCTCAAGATGCGGCGGCCGCCTGGACCAGCCCACATGTGGCTTGTCTACTGATAATAATGTACATGCAGTGATAGTGAAATGATCCTCTCCTGGGCTCTTTTCTGCCGGATCGTGTCTGTGCGTGATCGATGCAACGAGAGATGTGATCTCCTTACCTTATTTCATACAAATCCATGGGTACGTGCTGGCCCGATCCCTGTTTTGGACGCGGTGCTTATTTCACATTAGTAAATGTCAGACTACTGTCATGGCAACCAGGCGGCACAGCGCTTTCCTGGCCCTAGTCATGGCAACAGTAAGAAGGCGCACATATCAGCTCTTACCAGGAGCGCCATCTTTGACTGTACTTTCCTTACAACGAGTCAATGTGCCATAAAATTACACATGAAGGGCTACGAGTACGAAGAGACTCCTAATATGTGTCAATCGCTAAAAGCGTATGTGATCGCCCTCTTGGACTGCACTTATCTTGATGTGCATCAATGTTACATGAAATGAAATATCAATGGCTTGTAAAGTGCGTGTGAGTATCACTTCTTGCAGGTTGGTGAAATCTATCAATGTGCTGTCAGAGCTTTGCCTTGTTACAGGCATTCTCTGGTGTGCAGTCCTGATACCTCTATTGCACGCCCGCCTGTACGAGTCTAAGCAAGGCAGAAGTACCTTCCATAGTACAGTACACATTTTCACAGTTATGTGGCATGTTTCAAACAGGGCTAATTGTAGCATATCAGCATGTTTCTAATACTGTCACACGTACAAGTTGTAGCGAGGCAGAAAACATTTTTTTAAGAGATGCTACATGTGTCAGGATGAACCAATTACAGTATATAGTATTGCGTCTAAGGTCCCTTAGCAAAGACATGCTGCTAGGTCATGTTGTGGATCGAAGCTCGATTTGGGAATTCTCAGGATAATTTTGGTGTTGTCAGCGTAGTTATAGCAGGTGAGGTTGTGCGAGCAGATGATCCCTGGCAGAGGAGTCATGTAGGGGTTGAAGTGACGTGGTGAGAGGCAGGTGCCATGGGGTACTCCAGTGTTCACTGGGTGTGCAGTGGAGAGCAAAAGGGGCAGGGGGAGTCATTTGTTGCCTGTTGAGTAAAGAGGCAATCCAGTTGAGTGCCGAAACTCGGATTCCTAAGGAGTCAAGTCGGTCAAGGATGATTGAGTGGTTAATGGTGTCAAAAGCTGCAGAGAGATAAAGGAGGACAAGCGCTGCGCATCCTTCAGAGTCTGCTCAGACTTTGATGTCATCCCAGATCGACATCACTGTTGTTTGGTGTGGCCGGGAGCCTGATTGTTCGGGGTCTAGGATGTTGTTGGATTCAACTAAAAGGTTGAGCTGAGACTATGCAGAGCGGTTGATGAGTTTTGCCAAGAATTGGGTGTTGGATATGGGCTTGCAAATTATTGGCTGGAGGGGGTCGAGGCATGCTTGCTTTAGGAGGGGTTTGACATGGGCTGTTTTGAAGGGTTCTGGGAAGATGCAAGAGGTGAGGGAGTCATTGAGTATGGACCTTGCCCGTTCTCCTGCAGAGATGGAGGCAAAGATTTCTTTGACGAGATAGGCAGGGCAAAGGTCGAAGGGGGACACAGAAGGTCTGCTGCTGGAAAATAGTTTGAGGAACACCTCACTCGGGATAGGTTTGAAAGAGGTGAAAGTGGGCATTATGGGTGGAGGAGTGGTGGCGTCTCGAGGAGCGGGTGTTGGGCTAGGGGGTGAGGTTGGAAAGTTTGTCATTAAAGGTGGCTGTCCTGTGGAAGTGTAAAAAGGGAGTTGCAGAGCATTTGCATGGACGTGGTAAGGGCAGTGGTTCAGGAGGGCTTCATGAATTCTGTGATGACTCTGTGGAGCTCTTGGCTGCAACTGTGGCAGGTGAGGATTATTTTATTGTAATAGGTCTTTTTTGGTCTCTTGGGTCGCAGATTTGTAGTTTCAGTGGTGGGGGGCGAACACTGACTTGCTATGAGGGGTTTTGGATGCTCGCCATTTGTGCTCAAGGGAGCGATTTTGGGTTTTGAATGCCTTCAGTTGGCGGGGGGGAGTAAACCACTTGGGGGTTGGCCCTTTGCAGGTGGAAGCAGAGTGGGAGGGTGTGGGAGGGAGGAATGGATCGTTAAGCCAGGAGCCAAAGGGTTCATTAGGTAGGGGTCTATCTGAGACCAGGAGTGCCGGGAGTGTGCATAGCAGGGCTTCAGCCAGGTCAGGAAGTACCTTGACCTTGTTCCAGCATTTGTGATCATGTGGAGGGACAGGGTGAGCCTTGGGAGGCGGGAGCGGTGTTTGGACACAAAGGTATGGATGAGTGGCTTATCCATATGGGGGGTTTGGGAGTGGATGCTGAAACGAGGTCAGAGGAGATGAAAATAACATCAAGGGTGTGGCCTCCAATGTGGGTGGGACCTGTGACATGCTGGGAAAGGTTGAATGCCTCTACACTGTCCACCATGGGTTGGGTCAAGGAGTTGTTGGGTAGGTCAAACCAGATATTAAAGTACCCCAGTAGGGTGAGTGCTGGGTGGTTAACCAGTGTGAATTCTAGTGAGTCACAGAGACTGTTGGGAAAATGTCTGTTGTATCCAGGTGGCCTGTAGATGAGTGGGAAGCTGTGGGAGAGAGTGGACAACAGAGAGAGTTTGACAAGAAGGGATTCACAGTTTGCTATACGTGGCTGAGTTTTCGGTGAGTGAGATGGAGATGTGAGGTTTGTGGAGGATGGCTACTCCGCCACCTCTGGAAGGTCTGTTGGTCTGTTGTGGGAGATGGTGCACCTCATGCCCTGAAAGCCATATGGGCTAAACAGCCAGCAAAATGTTAAGGGGACTAACTACTAAATGGTAATTAAAAATCAATTTTCTGACTGAACAATTACTAAAGCAGTAGTTAATTATCTCTTTTTGCCCATATATCCCATGCACAGAAATCAGCTACCTACAACTTGTACTCACTGTTGTTGTAGTGCTGAAATAAATGTTAATTATTTCAATGTATATAGCTTACAAACACCTTTGCTGCTCCAGCCACTCCACCACTGCACACATCTGCCAGATAAGGTTCCTGGTCCAGAAGACATACATAGGGAATACTAAATGAAACAATGCAATTCCTAACAGCTCATGAACCTTAACTAATTCAGCACAGTGCAAAACCTTTTCATGAGAACAGACTGCTCTGATGGAGGATTTAGTCTACCAGTCACTAGCAATTCCCAAGTCTGGCACCACTAGCGGGGCATCTGTGGAACATCACTGCTCTTTGCCAAGATCCTCGCTCTCTAAACAAACATTTTCTTTTTCTTGACAAAGAACCAGGAAAGAACGTTTTGTTGTGCAGTCTAGACATGCTACACATATCCAGTGTCCTAACTTAGTAAACACCCTGTGGTAATGTTTAAATACCAAGCCCTGTTTGCGTTATTTTTAATCAAACAAGTAGATGTGTTTATTTAATTGTATTGCTTATAACACAAACCTAGCTCAAGAACAATGTATGGCTTTACAACACGATTGTGCCAGAAGTGGGCTTGGCATTGTATACAGTAATGCAGTACTGTTGGTGGAGGGGCAGCAAGATTTGTATTCGTCCGGCAGGTATTGTTGAGAGTCAAGTTTTTAGTGTTTTGCCGATCTGGAGGATGGGTTGGGGGAGGCATTTTGAGCCTCTACCGGGATTGAGTTCGAGATGTTTGGTGTATGGTCCCCCCACCCTAATGGACAAGTCCAGCTGATCAACTGTGCCAGGTTCCCCAACACACAAGAACATCATCAAGCCATGATTCGTTTCAAACCTATTGGGAGGAAACCAAAAATAGATGCATCAAAATCCCTGAGCCACCACTGACAACGGGACAACACAGATGTGCATGTTCTGTTAAACATTATGGACAGCAATGCCAGCCAAAGGAATTTGGTTCTGCTTTTCGTAAACCTCAACTCAAAATATTGTGGGTGTAACAGTATGTGCTCAACAACTTGCCCAGATACTTTCTGCCCATAAATGTACATTTTCAGCTAATACATGGACTCAGCATGTCAATAATTATACTTACACAGCTCCGCTCAGTAGAACACACACACACACACATGTAATGCCTCAAACACCATATACGCTCTTCTCCATCGGCTCTCTTCAGACATTTTCCTGGAACTCACCTGTACCTTCAAGTTGCAGAGTGAGAGCAAGTGCGCAACTTTCTGAACAAGTTATTGGCAAAAGTTGCAGTCGAACTGTTGCAGCAGTTACTGAAGTGATGAATGTCAGCCCCCATTCCTTCTGGGCAGGGTAGAGGAAATGTAATTTCTTTTTGCGTAGCTGGGAAGGTTCCTGGGTACTCTTGGGGTAGACCGAGCTGCCTCAAGCACTGACAACTGGAAGTTAGGTGTCATCTTCACTGGTATCAAAGAGTGGTGAAAAGCAACTCGCGCACCTTGATAATCACTAAAGCAGACAGTTGTGTTTGCTTTTATAGTATTCCGTATATTTAGCACCTGAAGCCGCAAGTTCATACACAAGACCTGTTTGCTTCAGTGCAGCACATGGGGACTTGCATATGGCCAAGACTTCCAGGTGTCATTTTTGATGAACTCCAGATTATGGAAAATGTATGGCAAGTGGTCAGAAACATTATCCGTAGACTAATCTTGTTGTGCGTATGAACCGACCCGTTATAAACGGATGGAACCTGTAGCGCTGCAGATTGAACCACCTGAAGGCGTTACTGCTGATTGTAGGTTCAGTAACGGTACATGGGGCCAGATTCTAAAAAACTAAAGCAAATGGAAAAAAGCGCAACGGGTGTGCTTATTTCATTCGCGTTGGTTTTAGAAATGCGAATGTCACCACATCCTCAGAGGTGACGTGTGCATTTCATTTTTGAAATTTTCTTTTTTACTTTGTTTATTAAACTTGGATTCACATCACACATACAAAGGTTGTTACCAACAGATACATGGGGCAGTGAAAATTATATTATACATGCTAGCACACTACACAAGGTTGCATGCTACTACAAGAATAAAAATGAGATGACACACATTAGCCTTTGAGCAGTACTATTCAGCGAGTGATATTTCAGCAGCCTAATCCGGACACTGTGCCAGTAAGTAGGACCTCAGGGGGGCCCGTATATCTCTGGGAATCGTCCCAGGACCACCAAACTGTCCATAGTCTTTATCAAGTTCGCTTGCTCTGGTCAGACCATCAGGCCATGTACGGGCATCCGGAGGAAGGTGGCTGGTCCTCCCCACCAATATACATTTCCTAGCCACTATCATGGCTGTAGTCAACAATTTCCTACTCGAAGCCGGGACCCCTGGCAGCCATCCAAACATGCAACATAACAAATCACACGGTACATAGTGGTTCAATACCTCAGCAAGAATACCTGTCACCTCCCCCAGAACTCCCTCAGCTGAGGACAGGACCACAACATGTGAAGAGTGTCAGCGGCAGGCTCCAACATCTTGGGCACTCATCACTTTTAGATATGTCAAAAAGAGCATGCCGAGCTTGCGTCAAGTTTACCCTGTGAAGGGCTTTCAACTGTACTAATTGCAAGCCAGTATTGAACGCTCCATTATGAGACCTCAAGCACATCATAGCCCACTGTTTATCACTGAATGAGGCCTCAGCATCCCTCTCCCACCTCCCCCTACGATTCAGCATCACTTTGGAGAAGTCCCATTGACTCATTCCATAAATAGTGGACACCACACGCTTGACAGATGCCGAATAAAGAAGGTACTTCAAAATTGGTAGAGGCAGAGGGAGAGCCGGGAAAGTAGGGGACCATGCTTTAAAAGCGGCCCTAATGTGGAAATACTGAAGCCGTCTGCTGAAGCCTCTGCCCATTTTAGCTACAAAAAGCTCCTGTGACACAAACTCTCCCTCTGGATATAAATCTCCCATTGGGCCTATTCCCAGTCCACCCCCCTCGTTCTCCAACGTCTCATCACAAGTGGGGCCAAGACACTCAATCCTCCAGAGATGAAGCACCGGGTCAAATGGGAACTCAACCCCCAGTCTCCTAAGAGCCATGTTCCATGCATACATTGTGCATGCCACTGAGTCAAAATGCCATTATCTGCTACCTTCCTGGATATCAGAAACCCCTGAATGGCATGCAGCTGCACTGAACATTTTTCAATACAGGCATGAGGATACAGCAGCGAGCCTGGCATCCAGAATGAAACAAAGTGTAATAGGGCAGCAATTAACTACAACTCCATTTCGGGTGCTCCTATGCCCTCTGGTTCCAAGGGAGAACAAGGGTCTTCCATCCAATACTAGGGGGCTTTGGTTGCCATGCAAGTCTGACCATCAACAACCTCAAATTCCTAAAGAAGGATGCTCCAGGCCACACCGGGATGCTCTGAAACATATACAATACCTTGGGGACCACCAGTGTTTTAGCAACAGTGACCCTCCCCAACAGTGACAAGGGTAGCGTGCACCATCTATTCACCTTCTTCCTCAGGACATCCAGGTATGCTGGATGGTTCTCTGCCACGAGAGACGGGAATCCCTACTAACCCTCACACCCAGATATTTGACAGAGACCTTTTCCCATCTGAAACCTCCCAGGTCCCCTGTTTTTTCTGTTACCGCCGTCAGAGGGAATAGTATTGATTTAGACCAGTTCACTCGAAGACCTGAATACCTCCCAAACTCTGCCACTTCCTGTGCCAAATAGTGCAAGTTCTCCCCAGGGTCCTTAAAATAGAGTATTGTGTCATCAGCATAAAGCGATACCAATTCCCTCTCACCAACCACTGCCAGCCGGCGAATAATATGAAACTTCTGCAATCTGGATGCCAGTGGCTATGTAGCTAGGGCAAAGAGGAGCTGGGAAAGTGGGTAGCCCAGCCTTTTACCCCTACCCAGAGCAAACGAATGCGAAAGCTTCCCGAACAAACCTATTCTCGCTGACACACCAGAATACAGTAGCTTCACAGGTGAGAGAAAGTATGGCAGGACACCCACCACCCTCAATACTTCAAAAAGATAACCTCATTCAACAGAGTCGAATACATTTTCCATATCCAGAAGAGCTGTAACAGCGTGTACCTTTAGGTCAATCTGAGCCAATATGGAAAAGAATCTATGACGGTTTAACTCCAATAACCTCCCAGGAATAAAACCTGATTAATCCACATGCACCAGATCAGAGACAAATGGGAGCAGCCCCTCAGTCAGGACTTGACAAAAATCTTTGTATCCAAACTCAGAAGAGAAATCGGACGGTACGAGGCACAGTCTAGGAGGACTTTCCCCATCCTTCAAAAGTAGGATTATCACTGCTTCACGTAGCGAGGGGGGCAGCTGACCCACCCCCAATGCCTCCTCCTTTGCCACTTCCGGCCCTATCTTCTTGTAAAATTCAGCGACCATCCCTTCCGACACGGGTGCTTTAGCCGAGATAGAGCCTGCACAGCCACCCATATATCCTCTACCGTGATTGGCCTTGCCAGCATATGCCTTGCCCCTGGACCAAGTCTAGTCATTTTGTCAGATTCCAGATATTCGGCCAGATCCCCAGCCTCCACACCACCCCTGAGGCATAAATATCTCTATAATACCGACCAAAGGCATCCAGTATATCCTCCGAAGCTGCCACCATTCCCCCTTCCGGTGTGTGAATCGGTGCAATATCCGGGGCTCCTCTCTCCTTGCGCAACATGTCCACCAGTTAAAGCCCAGGTCTACCCCCTCAACGTATCTCCTCACCGTTACTGGCTGTGTCAGGTATTTAACCTCCCGTTTGGCAAGATCTTTGAACCGGCCCAGCATTACCTTCAATTCAGCTCTGGCTTTGGCATCATCGGCATCAGCCAACGTACCTTCAATTAACTTAAGCTCCCCTTCCATACTCATTACTTGTCTCCGAATTGTTTTCAGCACACCAATTTCCAGGGACATACACCTCCCACGCAAGAGAACTTTAAATGCCTCCCAAACCGATGTCATCGAGCTAACAGAACCCACGTTCTCCTCAAAATATAGATGCACTGCATCAGCCACCTCACTGTGGAACACTGTATCTGCCATGGCTGGTGCTTTAAATCTCCACCTAGGTCTGTGTACCCTCCCTAGTTCCAAAGACCAGAGGACTGGGGACTGATCTGATAGCATTTTTTGGAGTAATGTACAATCCTTCGTCATCTTCATCAGTGTAAAGACTAGAGGGGGTGTCTGTACTTCTGCTCTCTATATGGTAGAGGAGAGGCAGAGGACCCCAGCCAAGATTCTCTATTATTGTTACGTGGTCGAGCAATCAAGGCCTAGCTTCTTAGGAGGTGATGCAGGCTGGTTCTTAAGTACAGTGTAGTCCCCAAGCACCCACAAAGGAATGTCCACACAATGTATCGGTTACAACACAGTCCTTATATAATTAATGTTCAAAGGTATATACAATATCACAATAAGTCACTTTGTACTCCGAAAATCAGCAATGGTAAATATATACAGTTTCTAAAGTGGTATCACTAACGTTATTAGATCTCATTAAAATGCATACGGTCAGAATGACACACAGATCAAAATAAAGAGGAAACCAGTAGTAGAGAGAGGAAGGAAAGCAAGAGGGTTGAACAATTGGCAGAATACTGGCCCCGATGCCTAGACACAGTTCTGTGTGGAGATCCCCCCACCTGGGCAACCTGTAAAGCAAAGATGTATCACAAGCCCATTCCATATATTGTTCCCCCTAGACGTTCCAATAGTTCTGCAACCCCAAAGTACCTGGCGTTGTAGCGTTCCTCGTCGGGGAATCGACAACCCTTCTTGAGTGCCCGCAGGAGTCACGGGTGGTCAAACCTCCGATGGAGAACAGGTCGAGCTACGATGTTGAAGTGGCCACGTCGTTCCTAGCGGTGCTCGTTGATGGGGGAGCATAAACGTCCTGCAAGGAAGAGGCGTGCGGGGCACCTCAGTGTCAATAGTTCTGGACCGCAAAGAGTTTAAAGAACTGTGGCCCAGCAAGGGCATCGAGTCGTCGGCATCTCTGTGGTCTTTGGGTGGCGGGAAACCCACTAGTGGATGCTCCTCGGCGCATCGACGGTCAGGTCTTCTCCAGCAGGATACAGCGACGACGATGCGGACGAGAGCGTCCTTGGATCAATGAAGTTCTTAGACAAACGGGAGCACGGCGGCTCTGGTTGGCAACGGCGGTCGTCGACAGTGGCGGACAACAGTCGGGGCGCTTCTGTTTGGAGTTCCTCAGCAGTCCCCGTCTCGGGTCGGCAGCCTGTCGGTCTACCAGGGAGCTTTGGCAAAGATCAGCTGGTGCACGATGGTCCCTCGTAGCTCGGGAAGAGGGCGCCTTACCAGGACTCTCTGGGTCAGTCCTTGGAGGCACAGCAGCTTTCAGATTGTGAAGGAGAGCAACAGCAATTCTTCTCTTCCAGCAGGGCTTCACGGTCAAGCTTCAGTTACTCCAGTTACTCGTCGTAGTGGACTTCAGCTTCTGAACATGATTCCCAGCAGTGAGAGGTCCCCAGATGTACTGTTGATCTCCCATTCATTCCGCTGGGTCACACTCAAGCATCCAATCACGACTATGGTCATTCATGCAGGCAGGCAGCCAATCAGGCACACGGGGCATTCAGGCCATTTACTTCTCTTCAGACACTCACAACAAGTTATGTGTATTGGGACAAGTACCGGGCCATTCAACACTCCAAGCTGCATTCATACCGGTTTCGGGCAGGGCTGTCTCAACCATTGTGTCAACCACCAGATACTAGACAGCCACAACATAGAATGTATATTCGTCACACACTCCATTCACCTAGGTCCCACCCACGGGCGTACCCACAACATACGGTCGTTGAGAAGGCTCCAGCCAATCTGGTCAGCACTTCCCCACACTACCATATATGGAACTTCCACCCAACAGCCAGTCAGGGGGAAGGCAAGAGGCAGGGCTTCCCGGGACTTCGGGAAGATCAAGGTAACAGGTGATGGAAGGCAAGAGGCCATGGGGGCCATTTTGTCTCCATCCGGAATCTACCGATTCCAACATCCCAAAATGGAGGACGCTTAGGGCACCAGTCATTTCAGCACAGAGCTGCCACCAGCCCGTACCCTGCTCTGTGGGCCACCCACAGGTGCTCAAAAACATACACTAGGGGCGCTGGGTTGCACCCCTACCCATGGGTGCCATAAGGGTATCCCATGGGTCTGTTCACCAAACCAAAAGAGAGAGAGCTGCACCGCTAGGAGTCCCACGGAACTCCTGCACGGAAAACACAACAGAACACACGATAAAAAGCAGTAAAGGACAAGGATACGGAGGCCCTGTCCCTCCGATGCTTTTCCAGCATCACAGTCGCCCCCCCCAGACTGAGGTGGAGGTTGCCTAATCTCCCACGGGATAGACCCCCTCATCCAGACGGTCAACATACCTTCTGGAAAGGCCATCTGCATTATCGTGACTCTTCCCTGGTCTGTGCTCAATGGTAAAGTCTAGCCCTTGCAGACTAATGGACCACCTGAGCAGTTTCAGGTTTTCACCCTTCATCTGCAAAAGCCACTTAAGGGGCTTATGATCTGTTTGGACCTTGAAGGTAGACCCGGTAAGGTAATTCTCCTCTGAACAAGAGTACCAACAGCAACCCCAGACACGTGTTTTGGTCTGGTTGAACCTCATCAGTAGGGTGTAGACTGATATGTTTGGGATATTTCTTCTCTGTGAAAGATAGTGAGCTAAAGACTCTGGGTAAGGCTCTTGTAACCAGGACTCATGTCTGGCAGAGAGTCTCCCAGGACCCCCCTTGTTATCTGCATATTTCAAGTAACTTTGGGTTTCACCCTAAGTTACTAGGGGAATCCAGACGTGGACCCCTTGCTCACTATTCTTAGAGAGGCACAGCTACACCCTACTGATGAGGTTCAACCAGACCGAAACACGTGTCTGGGGTTGCTGTTGGTACTCTTGTTCAGAGGAGAATTGCCTAGCATTTCGGTGCTGGACTGCCCCAGGGCAGGACAAAGACTGATATGTTTGGGATATTTCTTCTCTGTGAAAGATAGTGAGCTAAAGACTCTGGGTAAGGCTCTTGTAACCAGGACTCATGTCTGGCAGAGAGTCTCCCAGGACCCCCCTTGTTATCTACATATTTCAAGTAACTTTGGGTTTCACCCTAAGTTACTAAGGGAATCCAGACGTGGACCCCTTGCTCACTATTCTTAGAGAGGCACAGCTACACCCTACTGATGAGGTTCCACCAGACCGAAACACGTGTCTGGGGTTGCTGTTGGTACTCTTGTTCAGAGGAGAATTGCCTAGCATTTCGGTGCTGGACTGCCCCAGGGCAGGACAAAGACTGATATGTTTGGGATATTTCTTCTCTGTGAAAGATAGTGAGCTAAAGACTCTGGGTAAGGCTCTTGTAACCAGGACTCATGTCTGGCAGAGAGTCTCCCAGGCCCCCCTTGTTATCTACATATTTCAAGTAACTTTGAGTTTCACCCTAAGTTACTAGGGGAATCCAGACGTGGACCCCTTGCTCACTATTCTTAGAGTGGCACAGCTACACCCTACTGATGAGGTTCCACCAGACCGAAACACGTGTCTGGGGTTGCTGTTGGTACTCTTGTTCAGAGGAGAATTGCCTAGCATTTCGGTGCTGGACTGCCCCAGGGCAGGACAAACACTGATATGTTTGGGATATTTCTTCTCTGTGAAAGATAGTGAGCTAAAGACTCTGGGTAAGGCTCTTGTAACCAGGACTCATGTCTGGCAGAGAGTCTCCCAGGACCCCCCTTGTTATCTACATATTTCAAGTAACTTTGGGTTTCACCCTAAGTTACTAGGGGAATCCAGACGTGGACCCCTTGCTCACTATTCTTAGAGAGGCACCGCTACACCCTACTGATGAGGTTCAACCAGACCAAAACACGTGTCTGGGGTTGCTGTTGGTACTCTTGTTCAGAGGAGAATTGCCTAGCATTTCGATGCTGGAATGCCCCAGGGCAGGACAAAGACTGATATGTTTGGGATATTTCTTCTCTGTGAAAGATAGTGAGCTAAAGACTCTGGGTAAGGCTCTTGTAACCAGGACTCATGTCTGGCAGAGAGTCTCCCAGGACCTCCCTTGTTATCTGCATGGTTCCATAGTCTCCCATGAAATTGCGATAATACCCCGTGAGGCCCAAAAAGGCTCTCACCTAGATTTAAGTAGTGCTGTAGTCCTGTACATCCTGTACCTTACTGGGGAGAGATTGGATTCGACCCCCTCCAACCTCATGACCAAGATACGTGACTTTCCCCTGAGCTATCTGGCACTTGGTGGCCTTGATAGTGAGGTTAGTCCTCTTTAAGGCCTGCAACACTTTATCCAGATGCGTCAAATGCGCTTCCCAAGTGGAACTGTACACGACAATGTCATCTAAGTAAGCCACACAAAAGGCTTCCAGCCCACTGAGCGCATGGTTGACCAATCTCTGAAAAGTGGCAGGGGCATTCTTCAACCCAAAAGGCATGACCCTAAACTGGTAGAGTCCCTCTGGTGTTGAGAATGCCGTCTTTTCCTTGGCATGGTCCGTCAGAGCTATTTGCCAATAGCCTGAGGTAAGGTCGAAGGTGCTCACAAATTTGGCAGCACCTATCGTGTCCACAAGCTCATCAGCCCGGGGCAGTGGGTGCGCATCAGTTTTGGTGACGGCATTGACTCCTCGGTAGTCCACACAGAACCTCCAATCCTTGGTACCAGCCTGGGAACTTGCCTTGGGGACAAGAACCACTGGACTGGACCATGGACTGGTTGATGATTCAATAACACCCAGATCCAACATCTTGGCGACCTCAGCCTGGATGTGGTTCTTTACAGTATCTGACATACGGTAGCACCTGCTTTTGACAGGCACACTGTCACCAGTGTCAATCTCGTGCCTACACCATGGTATAAGGCCTGGTGTCAGTGAGAACAGAGAGGTGTACTGCCGGAGCAAAGTCCTGCAGGCCTTCTGCTGCTCTGTCGTCAGATCGGGAGAGAGAGATGTACTCCCTCCACTGAGTCATCCTGAGGGTTGCTATGTAGCAAATCAGGAAGGGGCTCACTCTCATCCTCTTCTTGCCCTGAAGCTAGCAAGAGACATGAGACTTCGGCCCACCTATGGAAAGGCTTGAGCCTGTTAACATGGAATACCTGAGGGGCTACCCAGAGGCTCCCATGTCAACCAGATAATTGACCTCGCCCATCTTGGCGATTATCCTGAAGGGTCCAGTCCATTTATCTGCCAAAGCCTGAGGCTTGGTAGGCTCCATCACGAGGACCTCCTGTCCCGGAGTCCAGTCCACTTGCGATGCTTTAAGGTCATGCCAGTACTTATTCAATTCCTGGCTGGCCTTAAGATTCGCTGTTGCTTGACCCATCATATGTGTCATCCTCCGTCTGAGGCCTAACACATAGTCCCCCACTTGCTTGGCGGGACCTGGAGGGGTGGTCTCCCAACCTTCTCCGATTAAGGCAAGGAGCCCCCTCACGGGATGTCCAAAGAGTAACCCAAAGGGGCTGAAACGTACCTCTCTGTAGGCAAACAGCAGGCCTGGCAGGAGAAGATCCCACTTCTTCCTTAGGGGCTCTTCCAAAGCACCTAGCATGCCTTTGAGAGTTTTATTAAATCTCTCAACCAGACCATTGGTCTGGGGGTGGTAAGAGGTGGAGAACTTATAGGTTACCCTGCACTCTTTCCACATGGTTTTCATGTAACTCAACATGAAGTTGGATCCTCTATCAGAGACAACCTCCTTAGGGAATCCAACATGGGTGAAAATGCCCAGGAGAGCCCTGGCAACCACCTTGGCCATAACCGTCCGAAGGGGTATACCCTCAGGGTACCTGGTGGCATGATCGACCAAGGCCAGGATGAACCGATGTCCACCCGACGTGGGAGGGTCAAGGGGACCGACACAGTCGATGCCCACCCTCTCAAACGGTGTGCCAACCACTGGCAATGGTTGCAGTTGGGCGATGACTCTGCCTCCAGTCTTGCCAGACAACTGACAAGTTGGGCAAGTCCTGCAGTGGGACTCCACTTCTACTCCCATCCGTGGCTAGTAGAAATGGGCAGAGAGCCTCTGCTTAGTCTTCTTGGTACCAAGATGACCAGCCAAGGGCACCTCATGTGCCAACTGCAGCAGGAAGGGCCTTTAGACCTGGGGTACCACCAACCTCTTGAGGGCACCAGGTTCAGGCTTAGTGGGCTCACTAACAAGGATTCACCCTCCCAATAAATCCGAAATGTCCTAGGCACTTGTCCTTGTGCTTGGGACAGGGCCTGTTTCCTCAGACCCTCGAGAGAATGGCACTCTCTCTGTCTCTTACAGAAGTCTGCCCGGGAGGGTCCCCCTTCAGCTAACAAGCATTGAAGGTCGGGATGATCCTCCGGGTTGAGAGCCTCTCCTACTGGAAAGTCTTCTGGCTCTTCTCCCACAGGAGGTGAGATGGGAATTACCACTGGACCCAGCCCGTCCGGAGCATGGATCCCAATGGGTGCTGTCGGAACAGCAGGAAGAGCAGGGGCTCCCTCCACAGAGGCGGCCTTCGTACTCCTCCTTTTCTTTCATGCCTTGGGTTTCCCCGTCGGCAAGGGTACCGGGCTCGCAGCCAGACCCTGTGTGACCTGCGATCGGGTTACTGCCACAGCAGCCATGGGTAGACCATCCGTGATCATCCCAATCCGACCAAATCGTTTCCCAACAAAATGTTTGCAGGCACATTGTCCTGAACCAGGACCGAAAGCTTTGCTGTCTTGTCTCCAATCGTAATGTTGACTAAGGCTACAGGCGATAATTTGGGAGGCCCACCAGCTAACCTGGTGGTTCTCAGAGGAGCACCTACATAGTCCTCTGGTTTGAGCAGGGTCGAGCTACGATGTTGAAGTGGCCGCGTCGTTGCTAGAGGTGCTCGTTGATGGGGGAGCGTAAACTTCCTGCAAGGAAGAGGCGTGCGGGGCACCTGGGTGTCAATAGTTCTAGACCGCAAAGAGTTTAAAGAACTGTGGCCCAGCAAGGGCTTCGAGTCGTCGGCGTCTCTGTGGTCTTTGGGTGCGGGAAACCCACTGGTGGATGCTCCTCGGCGCGTCGACGGTCAGGTCTTCTCCAGCAGGATACAGCGGCAACGATGCGGACGAGAGCGTCCTAGGATCAATGAAGTTCTTAGACAAACGGGAGCACGGCGGCTCCGGTCGGCGATGGCGGTCGTCGACAGTGGCGGACAACAGTCTGGGTGCTTCTCTTTGGAGTTCCTCAGCAGTCCCCCTTTCGGGTCGGCAGCCTGTTGAAGGTCTGCCTCCCAGGGAGCTTTGGCAAAGATCAGCTGGTGCACGATGGTCCCTCGTAGCTCAGGAAGAGGGCGCCTTACCACTGTCATGCTTGCCCCAGTGTCTCTCAAACCAGTAGAAGGCTGGCCATTCAAGAGGACACTTCTCAAAAACCTACGAGTGTTTTGTGGGATAGTCGCCAGTACTTTTGCGTACTGGTCCCAGGCCCCAAGGGACACTAAGGAAATCTCTACGGGAGCACCAAAGGTGATCCCAGTAGAGGAGGGGAGGACAGTGGCCTCCACCTCAGGTACGGAGTAGGGATACGTCAGGCTGACAGCCTGGACTCCAAGTGCCTTACCCTTACACTTGGGGTCAACCCTTCGGTGATCCAGAGCCCCACAATCCCAACATGTGCCGGGCGTATGGGGTATGGTACTGGAACCACTGGGACCCTGCTTTGCAACAGGCGGACCACTACTCTTACTCCCACCCACAACAGACTTATCCCCACTAGGTTTTTGGGTCTTCGGAGAGGAAGGTTTTGGTTTACCCGACTGTGACTGCTTTTGGGACTCCTCAGCTTTCTGAGAGGCCTCCTTTTCTTTGTCCTTGTCCTTCCCACTGGAGTCCTTAGGGGACACCCGGTGGGAGACCCACTTGTCCGCCAACCTAGCCAGTTTAAAGGGGTCCAAAATGTTCTGGTCAGCAACATACTGACGCAGCTCTGGTGAACAGGCTTCCGAAAAATGCTCAAAAAACAAGAGGTGAGACAATTCAACAAACGTTTTCACTTTGTAACCATCAATCCACCCCATCATGTTCATGTGCGCAGCACTCATCCAGTCAACCCAAGACACATTGTCTCGTTTCTTAAAATCCCTGAACCGTTTAAGATATTGGGTAGGCGTTTTGCCAAACTTGGCAATTAAAGCAGACTTCATGCACTCATACTGAGCCCTTTCTTCCACACTCAGTTTCAGAATACAGTCATATCCAGTTTGAGGCACTCGGCTTCACAAACACTTAGCCCAATCTCTCTTGTCAACATCGTGAATTGCACAAGCCATTTCAAATGCTTCAATCCATTGGAGGATATCAGAACCCTCTGCATACACACCAACCAAATCTTTCATAAACTTGGTTGCTGGGGACCTAACACTCTCAACTGGTTTAGCTGAAGTCTCCACTCGAGTTTTCTCTAGCTGGATTCGCTGACATTCAGTGTCCTTTGCTTTGAGTTCAAGATCCCTATTCTTGAGTTCCACTTGCTGTGCCAACTCCTCTTTCTTAAGCTCAGCATCTATTTCCAACTTGCGATATTCAAAGGCCAATTTCATCCTTAATAACTCAAGCTCTAAGGAACTGCCAGGGTTTGGAACAGAGGCAGCAGGAATGGTGGCATTCCCAGAATCAGATTCGGCGACAACCCCTGGGGTAGAGTCCTCATTGGTTGCACCCCCCCCCCCCTTCAAGAGCTTCACAATCAGTCTGGTAGTCCACCAGGGCAGCTATCAGCTCCGCCCTAGACTTATCCACAAAGTCTAACTCCCTGGCTTCACAAGCACTATGGAGAGCCTCTAAGCTCATCCGAGTCAATTTACCATTCGCAATGGATTCCATTGCTTGTAATGCAGTTATCTTGTACACGACAATCTTAATTTAACAAAGTGCAGATATCCTTCATAAGTGGCACGGTTATACACTAAGTCTTAAAACCATGAGCATCCCACCGCTGCCACCAGCTGTAAAGACTGGAGGGGGGTTTCTGTGCTTCTTTTCTCTATATGGTAGAGGAGAGGCACAGAGGACCCCAGCCAGGATTCTCTATTATTGGTACGTGGTCGAGCAATCAAGGCCTAGCTTCTCAGGAGGTGATGCGGGCTGGTTCTTAAGTACAGTGTAGTCCCCAAGCACCTACAAAGGAATGTCCACACACTGTATCGGTTACAACAACACAGTCTTTATATAATTAATATTCAAAGGTATATACAATATCACAATAACTCACTTTGTACTCTGAAAATCAGCAATGGTAAATATATACAGTTTCTAAAGTGGTACCACTAACGCCAGAATGACACACAGATCAAAATAAAGAGGAAACCAGCAAAAGAGAGAGGAAGGAAAGCAAGAGGGTTGAACAATTGGCAGAATACTGGCCCTGATGCCTAGACACAGTTCTGTGTGGAGATACCCCCACCTTGGCAAACTGTAAAGCAAAGATGTATCACAAGCCCAGTCGATATATTGTTCCCCCTAGACACTCCAATAGTTCTGCAACCCCAAAGTACCTGGCGTTGTAGCGTTCCTCGTCGGGGAATCGACGACCCTTCTTGAGTGCCCTCACTTTAAGACAGGAGTCACGAGTGGTTGAACGTCCGACGGAGAACAGGTCGAGCTACGATGTTGAAGTGGCCGCGTCGTTCCTAGCGGTGCTCGTTGACGGGGGAGCGTAAACGTCCTGCAAGGAAGAGGCGTGCGGGGCACCTCGGTGTTGATAGTTCTGGACCGCAAAGAGTTTGAAGAACTGTGGCCCAGCAAGGGCGTTGAGTTGTCGGTGTCTGTGGTCTTTAGGTGGCGGGAAACCACCGGTGGATGCTCCTTGGGGCGTCGATGGTCAGGCCTTCTCCGGCAGGATACAGCGGTGACGATGCGGACAAGAGCGTCCTTGGATCAATGAAGTTCTTAGGCAAACGGGAGCACGGCGGCTGCGGTCGGCGACGGCGGTCGTCGACAGTGGCGGACAACAGTCCGGGCGCTTCTCTTTGGAGTTCCTCAGCAGTCCCCGTCTCGGGTCGGCAGCCTGTCGAAGGTCTGTCTACCAGGGAGCTTTGGCAAAGATCAGCTGGTGCACGATGGTCCCTCGTAGCTCAGGAAGAGGGTGCCTTACCAGGTCCTCTCTGGGTCAGTCCTTGGAGGCACAGCAGCTTTCAGATTGTGAAGGAGAGCAACAGCAATTCTTCTCTTCCAGCAGGGCTTCAAGGTCAAGCTTCAGTTACTCCAGTTACTCGTCGTAGTGGACTCCAGCTTCTGAACACGATTCCTAGCAGTGAGAGGTCCCCAGATATACTGTTGATCTCCCATTCATTCCGCTGGGTCACACTCAAGCATCCAGTCACGACTATGGTCATTCATGCAGGCAGGCAGCCAATCAGGCACACAGGGCATTCAGGCCATTCACTGCTCTCCAGACACTCACAACAGGTTATGTGTATTGGGACAAGTACCGAGTCATTCAACACTCCAAGCTGCATTCATACTGATTTTGGGCAGGGCTGTCTCAACCATTTTGTCAACCACCAGATACTAGACAGTCACACACTCCATTCACCTAGGTCCCACCCACGGGGGTAGCCACAACATACAGTCGTTGAGGAGGCTCCAGCCAGTCTGGTCGGTACTTCCCCACACTACCAAATATGGAACTTCCACCAAACAGCCAGTCAGGGGGAGGGGCAGAGGCAGGGCTTCCCGGGACTTCGGGAAGATCAAGGTAACAGGTGATGGAAGGCAAGAGGCCATGCGGGCCATTTTGTCTCCATCCGGAATCTACCGATTCCAATGACAGGGCCTGGGCATCCCAAAATGGAGAACGCTCAGGGCACCAGTCATTTCAGCACAGAGCTGCCACCAGCCCGTACCCTGCTCTGTGGGCCACCCATAGGTGCCCAAAAACATAAGGGTATCCCATGGGTCTGTTCACCAAACCAAAAGAGAGAGAGCTGCACCGCCAGGAGTCCCACAGAACTCCTGCATGGAAAACACAACAGAACACACGATAAAAAGCAGTAAAGGACAGGGATACGGAGGCCCTGTCCCTGCGATGCTTTTCCAGCATCACAATCAGGTACTGACCTGCAAAAATATAATCTAACCTGGACGATGTACCGTGTTCTGATCAGTAGAAGGAGAACTCCCTCAACCCCAGATGCAGCACTCTTCACACATCCACCAGACCTAAATCCGCCATACACCTGCCTACTTGAACTGCAGCCTGAGAGACTGGACGGGCGTTTCCCCCTGATCTGTCCAACAATGTCTCCATAATAACATTCAAATCTCCTGCCCAGACAATAGCAGTATGCATGTACTTGTAACAGCTGGAGAGTAGGGATACAAAGATACCGGGATAATCAACATTAGGTCCGTAGATATTCACAAATGTCACCAGAACATGGGCCCAACTCCCCCCCACAAAATGTCAAATCTACCCCCTTTATCAACCACCAACTCCAGTAGGTGAAACCGTAGTGCCTTGTGAATCAATGTCATTACCCCAGTCAAATAATTGGAGTATGAGGTGTAGTATTTGGTGGATACCCAGGATTTTGCTAGCCCCATCATTAGCCCTCCCCATCAGGTGGGTCCCCTGAAACATGATCACCTTGGCACCATGTCCCTCACAGTAATTAATCACCTTCCTAGATTTCCTTGGGTTATTCAACCCACGTACATTCCAGCTTATAATGTTCAAATCTGCCATACCTCTAGCATTTTCTTTTGCACCAGCACTCCATGAGATGACGTGAATCCTTCTGTAAATCAACCCACTCGTCCAACACTCCCACCCTCCTCTCACACAAATGCATTTGAACATCCAGCATACTTCAACACTTCCCACCAAGACCCACCCCCACCCACACTGCCCAACCCTCCCTAGCAGTGGCGAACCCCCCCACCTGACCCCAACCCCAACCCCAATACCAACATTTAACTGATGGGGTGCCGGACACAATGACTTAGTCAGCAGAAACCTCATCCACTCAACCCAGTGTCAGAGAGGACCTATTTCAACATTATGCTTATCAAATGGCCAATTTCGTTACAGTAACTGTTTGTCTCAAACCACAGAAGAACACTCTCCTGGGAGGGTCATAGAGTAGTCCACCTCCCATTAGCATCACAAAAACATATAACAGATAGAGGATCCAGTTCTGGGACTCCACCCGGACACTTTGAGGGCGTTAGCAGAGATTCTGCCAAGGCAACAACTTCAGTGGGATTCATGAAAAAAAGGTTCTTATTGTTGTGCACAACTCTCAGTTTTGATGGGTACAACATTGCGTACTGTATCTGCTTCTCACATAGCATACGCTTCGCTGCCAGAAAGGAGAGCATAGCTTTTTGTACAGATGGTGTGAAGTCTTGAAAAAAGGATATTCTAGCTCCCTTATATTGAATGTCCCTGATTTCACGGGCATTGCCTAAGATGATGTCCCGGTTTACAGTAGTTTAGCACTTTCATAATGACCGGGCGAGGGTGCTGACCTGTCTCAGCACCTGACCTGATATCTGCTGACTCTCTCCACTATGAACTGGGAGGAAGGCAAAGGATTTTTCAAAGGATTCCATGAATTCCTCCATATTGCGCGAAGACACCGTCTCTGCTATTCCCATCACACGGATGTTATTACGTCTAGAGTGCACCTCCAGGTCTTCATTTTTGCCACGTACTTCCTTCATTTCCCTCTGGAGGCCATGAAAAATGTCTGTTACTTCAGTGCTAGTGTCTTTGAGCACCCCCACTCTGAGCTCGGCCTTGCGAAGCCTGCCACTCTCCTTGTGAATCCTGTCCCTTTTGTACTCCATGTCATCCAGCTTGGTGTTCACTACAGTGAAGCCTTTCTTCATCTCTGCTAGTACCAGGCTTAATACAGAGGGCTGACTCCCCCCGTACACTGCCACAACTGCATGCAGTTCCAAAGATGTCATTCTCCCCTGGTCTATGGAAGGCCATGGTACCCCCTTTCAGTGGCAACCTCTCGTTTTGGGTGAACTTCAGGCAGCCCTGCTTTTTATTCCCTTTTGCCATCTGGTGCAGTGTAAAATGGCACAGCCCATGTGGGGCCCCACAGCGGGCAATCACCCCCAGGGATCCTGTCTCCGTCCGAAGACAGCACTCCAATTGAGGTCTTCCCACGTTCACATCCAATAATCTTCCTTCCTCTGGGCCGGGGGGCCCCAATGCCACAAGCGACACAAGCCAGTGCTCCTCCTACTCCCCGGATCCCCTCAGGTGGCCAGCAAGCCCAACAGGGGGACCTCACCCCAACAGCAGGTGGGCTACCTCACCCTGCCCCACACCACCACAGGGGGCCCACAACCACAGGGGCAGAGTCCCAGTCCTCCAGGGGCTGCAGCCCTTCCCTGCTATGCCCACACAATCAGCTCCCCAGTCCTCTGAGCCTCACATCCGCTGCTATGACCAGCCTCCAAGCAGCAGTTTTCAATGGTGCCTTGCGCCACCTCGCCGCCCCCTGGGGCCCGCACTGAGGCCGCCGCCACCCAGCAGGAGTTCACAGCTGGCTCACAAGCCCAAGCAGCATGGGCCCACCAGAGCCTCTGGGTTCAGCCCCCACCTCCCACTGTCCACCGCCTCTGGCGCAAGCCATCCTCTCGCTGCTCACCAAGGTTGGAGGGGGGACCACAGTCAGGCACTTCAATGCCGACCAAGTGCAACATTCGCTGGCCTACTCTCCCTCAGCCAGCGTACCCGCAGAGCTTAAAAGTCGGTGGCCATCTTGGTCACTGACTCTCGAGCACCCCTCGACATTTGCCTTTCTGGAGGGTAGCACAAAGTTGCATTACCCGCCCTTTCATACATTAGTGTCAGTAATGTGTGACCTGTACCCTGCAACCACATGTTTGCTGGGAGCACATTTCACAGAGACAGGCCCAGAAAGGGTCAGAAATAGTCATGTTCTCTAAGAAGTCACACTACCAGCTACACCTCCTCAGAGGTATCCTTCCTTTCCTCTCCTTCCCCCAGAAGCTCACTGTCTCCAGATCCCTGGTTCTCTCGAAGCTGGACTACTGTAACAGCCTCTATCTAAATCTGCCTGCCTCTACTCTCCGCCCTTTGCAACTCATCCAGAACAGGACTGCGAGACTTGTCCTTGGCCTCAAGCCCAGGGACCGTATCTCTGCAGGACTGAAATCACTACACTGGCTCCCAGTGGCTGCGAGGATTAAGTTCAAAACCCTCTGCATTGTCCACAAGGCCTTCTGGGGCCCTGGCCCAAAATACCTTCAACTCTCTCTTCCTAAATATCTTCCTTCTCGAACTCTTCGCTCATCCACCTCCAACTACCTCAAGGTCAGCCGCTTCTCCAAGCAACGAGCTGGGGGTAGATCTCTCTCTGCAGCAGGGGCCTCCCTCTGGAACAGCCTTCCTGAAACTTGAGGAGAACCATCTCCGGTTCCAGAAGCACCTCAAGACCTTCCTCTTTGCCTCCACTTTCTCTCCCTCTCCCCCCTGCTAAAATCACTGAACCTGCACTGAATCTGCAACTGGGCCACTCACCGATCTCGGTCCTGGGCCCAGCCACTCTTCCCTGCACTGCCTACCTGCACTACGGGACTATCTCTGTATCCTACAGCCCCTCCTACCGGCACTTAATTTGCACTTGCCACCAGCTGGCCCTATTATTTATCTTGTATTCTACTAACCCTGTACTGCACTCTCCCCTCTCCCTTTCCCCTTGCACTTTTCCCTTACCCTCTTCCCTTGCACTTGCGCGATCTGAATGACACCTGGCCTAGTAGGATCATTGTCTGTCTCCCCTTGTCCCCCCCCCGCCTCGTCGCGCCTTGAAACACTTGTGTATAGGCGCGTTATAAATGCCATATCATATCATATCATAACATGTCATGATTTGCACATCCCCCTGCGCCTGTTCCCAATAGGCACAGAGAAATGTGCCTCATTTCTACGTGTTTGAAAGAGCATCCCTTTGGTGAATTCCGGATTCATGTTTCAATGCGCAAAAATGCCCCTTGATTTGTGCAAATGCTCATAGGGGTCAGAAAGGGCCTTTGGCTGCGTGCATCTATAATGCACTCATTCAGGTACCCTTTGTACATTGCACTGCTCCCTTGTTTTGAGAAACTTCCCGCTGTTGTGCATTTGTGCAGGTTATCAGGTGCCTCCATTGGCTTGCACTGACCTCAAGAATCTAGCCTGGGCCTCCTGAAACAAGCACACATCACACCAACGCTGCAAAGTCACTGCAGTCCCACTGGGGGTAAGGGAAGAGGGGTGTTCATGAACTGGTAGATGGAGAGAACAGTCTGATCCTGGAGAAGAGGTATATTTCTCAGTAATGGTATAATCCACCTAAGTATATCCCTCTTCATAGATCTCCTTACTGCCAAGTAGCTCACTGTAATAGGGTTTCTAAGCGCTCTGCCAAAGTCTTGCTACACTGGCTCAATGCGTGCATACCTGCGGACTTAAGCACATACTGCTAAATAATGACACCACACTCAATTCAGCAAAAAACACATAGCAGTTTTGACTCGGCACAATGAGTTTCCATGATTCCTATGAAACTCTCCCCTTCTTGGGACAAAGATACTTCCCCTCAGTCACAAAAGCTGCAATTCATACCCCCCCTCCCCCCTCCAGTGCATGTCCTGACTGCTTGTCCTCTCTTGCGCGTGCCCTGGTGCATGCCACGGCTTGCTAACATCTCTGATTGGGCTGTCTGGGTCGGTGCCTTGCATAGCACTTAATACCGCCTTCTGGCCATTTCATTTCAAGTGCTAAGTGCATGAAAGAGGATTAGTTAGGAGAGAAGTAGGGGGAAATGGTGGCCGGAGGTTGGAAGAGAAATTGAGGAGTGGGAAAGACAGGAAGCAGGGGGCGAGGCAGTGAGTTAGGACATCGGGATCCAACTACGATGGGAAGTAGAGCAGAGACACCAGGAGCCAGCAGTTCTCTCCCTCCTCGCAGCAGTGTCTGCAGAAAGGCTCCCCACCCCTGGATCTCTCCCAATGGATATGTGTGCCTGGTGAGCCCCGTGCTAGTGATAGGTAAAGGAAGAGCAGAGGGCACCAGAAGATACCCCTTTACTTGACTCGGCAGATGGGGCTTCCAGGATGGCAGGGGCATCAGGGGTCCAGAGACTCTCCCTACCCAGGTGCTAAGGGACAGCCTTGACAGTCTCCTAGCTCAGGGTGATCCGGCCTAGGCCGCAGAGCCCAGAGCCTGACCCAAAGCTGCTTGATTGGTTGCACCAGAGAGGCCACATCAGACTGAGGGCTGTGGTCACTTTGTGAGCGTTAGGAAATCACGGGGGGCACGCTGTGCAGAAATGTGCCGATTTTGCTCCGGATTACGCCATGGCATCGTAAAAAGGTGAGAGGGGGCAGCAAGAAAGAGAGAGAGTTACTGCCACTTTTAACTGACAGGATAGCATAGCAACCTCTAGCACAGGATTCTGGATGCTTAAAGATTGTAGCGAACTGGCGAAAGAAGTTCACATAAACTGTGACAATTTCTATTTACAAGTATTTCATTTCGTATATTAAAAGATTTTTTTTTATTTTGGCAGGGTGTTGCTTCGGCGCATGTGCAAAATATCTTGTATATATCAGGACTTTGTCTTCCAGAATACAGTGTTTGAGTTTCCCTTTTCTCACTTTGGAACACTTTTACAAGAAGTCCGTTTACTAGAATGCAGAATCAAAACTCCTCTTCTGTCGCAGTCTTTCTTCGGCACTTTGGCGCTGTTGTCTTCATTTCCCAAAAGTCTGTGATGGAGCTCTCCTTCTACAACCGGCATTCCTAAGCGATTTGGTATTTGAACATCATTTCCCAGAATTCAGTTTTCAAGCTCTCCCTTTCTCAGAGATTTTAATGGCTGCTTTGATACTTGGACTACATTTCCCAAAATTGAGCATCAGGCCCACTTGTGTACTTCTATCTGCAAGGTCTGCTTTCTACCTGGACCTTTCCCTGCACTTTGTATTGTTCTATACCGGGTTTTTGTGCAAACTTACCAAGATGGTGGCTTTGCTTGCTTCTTGTGGCACCCTCTTCTGCTCTCCAAATATGAATCACGTCTTTCCAGCTCCCGCAGAACCCGCCACGACTCTCCTGGCAGCGTCTCCCGCATCCCTTCTTCCTTGGGTGGGGCTCTTTGCTGTAGTCTACCACCACAACGTCCAAGCCTAAGAACCTCAAATCTCCCCAATAGCTTGGGTCGCTGCTACAGTCCGCCACTTGGGTGCAGCTCAGCCAAAGTCAAATTGCCTCCTGATTGCATCCCTCTCTGGGCCCTCATTCTTCCTACCATCAACAACTATCGCCTCTTAGAGGTCTATTCAGCTTCTCACGCTCCACCGCGTCACTTCCCCTTCCTATTACTTTACGTAATGGACGCCATTCATCTATTCTCTCTGGTCTCATTGGCTGACTGGTGGGTGGTTATTTCTCACTTTCCAGCATTCACATAGTTTGACCTCTAGTCACAGGATGCAATGAGCAAAGGTCAAAAAAAGCCCAGGTTGTCATCTTAGATTTTATTGCCATTTCTCTCTGGAGCTCTTCGGTCAGAGAGGTTTTCTGGTCACCTGGATTAACGGGGGTGACCGGCCTAGTTTTTGCTTCCACTGGTGCTTCGGTGACAAAGTGCCTGTTTGTATTCTGCCACTATGTGAAGTTGTGTTGGATAGCTGCGATTCTATAGGGCGACATTTTGTCACAAGGCATAGCAGAAACTGCACAGCTCTGAGGCTTGGAACTATTTTTGTATGTTTATTGGAAATATTTTGATGTGGACCTGGTCCTATTCCAGGCACAATTACTTTTTCCATCTAGTGCACTCTTCATACTATGTGCTCCTGCCGCATCTCAAAGTGTTGGGGCGGGGGGGGGGTGGCGCTTGAGCAGAGTTCTCACAGCCGCTGACTCTCAGATCTCCAGCTGCTAGCTGTGTTCTCCTGCAGTTGAATGAGTGTGGTAGGGATGAATGGATGGGGAGAGTGATGGACAGTGCAAGAGAGGGAGTGAGTGTGTCGGGGGGAAATTCTGCCGGGGTCGGCCGGGCCGTCCGCGGACCTCCAGGCAGGGAGGCCCCAACTCCTCCCGTGTATATCCCAGATGAGATGAGATAGAGTATGAGACGCACACAAGGAGCAAGGTGACTCTGCTGTTTATTAGACAAAACGGCAGGGATGGGTCAAGGAGCGTACGCGTTCGTCCTGACACACACACAATCGTGGGGCTCGCAGGCCTTTTTTACTGTATTATGACACGCTACTTGCGTCACTTCAGAAAGTTAACAAAAAACCTATCGCCGCTCTTAATTGGGTGTTCGAGTGGTAGGGTTAGTATAGCACACATATAGAGAAAGATATTAGTGGACAAGGTGTAGTCAGGTGGTATATCTGGGTTGTCCCTACAATTAGATACATGAGAATTGTTACATGAAGACTCCTGAGGATTGGCTAAATTTGCTGGCGTCAGTGATAAGAGCCCCATGTTCTGATTGGTGCGCCCGTGAGCTTCCCAGCCTGGGACCACCGTCGTTCCCAGCTCTCGGTGTACCTGTAAGTTGCAACAATGTTTCACTATGGGTACATGCAGACAATGTGAGGACTTATTCATAGCTGGACGGGGGACCGCTCCCACTGTTGCAGATGTCCATTGAGCCTTTCAAGTGTATCTGCCAGTGTCTCGTAGCGAGGGATCCAGACGCCTCTGTTCTCCTGGGTTTGGCATCTCGTCAGGTTCGGCTTGGTCACGTGGGGAGGGACCGTGAAAGAGGCAGAATTCTGCACAATTAATATTGTTTTTCTACTGCGCGTCTGGTTTAATTTGTCGGTGTGACTTTAACGTTGGTGCGCGGAGTACGAGGTTGCAACATCGTGCCTTTGATGATTTGCTCTTGGAACGTGGGTTTGCAACATTGCGACCTTGGCTGGTTGCTTCGCCGAGCTCATTCTGCAGGATCAGCAACTGACTCTTGCCTTGTTGATGTCCACGGGAGCTCTTGTTTGAGGCCTACTTGGGCCTGGTGCATAAGTTGTCCGTTTGGTGCACAGGTGCTTTAGGTTATAGGAGCATATAATTTCATGACCAGTATTGTCTTCATTATACTTCTCATGGCGGTAACTGGTTTCAAGAGAAGCGTGAGCAAGCTAGTAAAAGAGTTCATGACGCGTCTTGCGTTTCTGCATTCTGAAAGCCTATGTAAAAATAATAAAGATGCACGTCCGTGAATATGCCTGTCGCCTACGTCATAGCACTGAGTATATTCTTCGTGTAGGTTGGTGTGGGAATGTCCAGTGTGTACATTTGTACAGATGTGCTTCCCGTTGTCTAGGTCGTCATGGCATCTCTAACGACGTGTAGATTTTAGTCTAGTTGATCCGTGCCGCAGGTGTCGGCATGGCCAGTGCGGGCTGCTGGGCAAGCAGATGGACACATCCGTATGTTCCTGTACCAGGGTATCTGGTCGTCTGGTAAATGGACAAACTCTTCTCGTGGCGGGTGTTTGGGTCGTGACCCTCTAGGCCAAGCGCGAGAGGCGAAGGACGGGAGCCTGGTCTTCCATTCTCCCACTTCAGTCCCCCCTCTGGTCGACTTGTCGACCACAAACATATCCTTCTCGTTATCTCCTCTTACTCGCCATATCTTAGTTATTCCTCCGAGATGTCCATAGTGGTTTACAGATCTTCAAAGGACCAATACATATATTCACAGGTACCTCCAGGAGTACAGTATACCCATCTTCCTATGTAGCTCCTGGGGTTTCTTGGGTTCTCGATCTTCACTGATGGTGGGTCTAGATGGTTGGTAATTATTTGGGTGCGCAGCTTCTCCCTCTCCTGTATTATTACACCTGTATGCTGGCCGTCATCTGCTGGCATCAAGGGGTGCATTCCCACCATTTCCAGCAACTCGTCAGTAGTGCGTGCCTTTCGTGCCTTCCAAAATCTAATTATGATCAGGGTAGCTCCAGCCAATATAGTACAGCCCACTATTATTTTCAGTCCATCTGACAGCCAGGATGGCATCCATGACCATAATAGTGAAAACCAGCTCTTATCCTTGTTCACACCGTTGCTTTCATCCATCATTTTGGAGTGCATCTGGGCCAATTGCGAAACTGCTTCTGTCAGTGTACCATTGTCAGCATCATTGGCAGGTATGAACGTGCAGCATGATTGTCCTATCTTTGCACAAACTCCTCCTTCCATTGCTGTGAGAAGGTCCAATACATATCTGTTCTGGAGTGCTACCATCCTTACAGCTCGCAGCTCCTCTTTTATTGCGTTGAACCTATTTACTGTAGAATTGATGGTCATCATTAGTTCCCATCTAGTTATTTGGAGCCATTTTGCGTTTGCGTAAGCCTGTAGTCCCGGGTGTATTATTGAGGAGAAGAACATTGCTGCTCTGCTAAATAGTCTGTGTTCTGGCGGTATTGATGTTAGTGCCGTTTCCGACCTTCCCCACAGGTAATTTCCTGTCAGCGGCTCTCCTTGTCTTTTTCTTCTATTTAGGACAGTGTCATTGCTGTTGGTCCTGTTCCCTTGCTCCTCCTGAAGTGGTGCAGATCTCTTTCTTCTCTTATCCCCTTCATTCATTCTAGGAAATTTCGCCACATTGACGTGCTTCTTAGGTACCACTAGTGATGGTACATTGACGTGTACCATTGTGCACACACCATTCCACAGGGGAGGCAGTGTATGGTATGCCTTTTCTCCACAGGCCCAATAATGGTCCATTATTACTGCTGTTCCCGCTCCCCCCTCAGGTAACTCCGTCACACTTGCACAATTGGTGTTATATCCTACGTCAACCTCTCCTTTATGCTGGTAGCATACCTTGGGCGCAGTCAACGGTAGTATCGTTATTGGGTCTTCATCTTCTTCTACCCACGTGAGCATTGGTACATACTTAATCCACGTCGTCCAACATCGGTGATTGTGTGTCTCGATGGTTGAGATAGTTTCTTTTGTTACCATGTTGCTGCCAATCACTCCTATCTCCCAGCTGTTGTCCAGATACACCTTTCCTGTTATCGTCAGTAGCGGCCTCTCCCAGCATCCTTGTTTACCCGGAACTTCAGTGGCGTACCAATCACATGGTAGATACTGCAGTGTTACTTTCTGTGTTTCTCCTTTTGCAGGGCCACTTGTTATATATTTGAATGCTTCAGCATGTAAACTGGTCTTGTGATAACTCAAGTAGGTCTTGAGGAAGTTGTTTTCATATGGGTATGAGTCTCGTGTTTTCCATGTCATGTGCACTACAGTTCCTTGGAATCTTCCTTTCGTCTGGAACAGTGCCAAGTATATTATGCACTGCGCTACCTTCTCATTTATTTCTGTGGCAACAAATGTTCGTGAAGCACTCATGGCGTATGGTATTAATGAGCAGACGTAGCAGCTATCCTCAGTTGTCTGCTTACCAATGCGGGTCATGTGTTGGTACCATATGTTGTTTGTGACGTGTGCTGAATCTTGTACATAATTATCAATACCTTTATTGTCTGAGTATGTGCTGCGTTTAACTCTATTTTGCTTGGGTGCATTGTTACTACTACCACCTGACGTAACACCTGTTGCAGCAAGGAACGGGGGTATATTAGGTTTGGGTGCAGCAACAAAATTGATAGCACAGCTGTACTGCCAGACAGAGGCAGCCAAAAATCCGGTGATCATCAAAATCCCTATTATTTTTATTACAACTGCTAATCTCACCGGCATTTTGCTCTTACCTTGCTGCAGTCCTGGCAGCGTATTCTTGCGACGTTAAAGTTGCCCGCCTAAAAATTCTCAGAAATGCTCGTTTTTAGATGTTAGTTTTGTTTTATTTAAGCTCTCCCTATCAAATAGTCATTCAGTGCCCAGGCGAAGAGCTGCTCCCACGCTACTCTAAGTGATTGGTCTCTTAGGACCGGCAAGTATGGGCGGAGGTGGGGCATGTAATATTCTATGGCCAGGAGGAAGGCTGTGTAGTAGACACGTACCCTTCTTCTTTTTAGGTATGTTGGCCTTTTTATTTCGTATACAAATTGGTGTGACAATTCTTCTGGGTAGTTATCGTCTGGGAGTACCATCTACGCCTGGACAGTGGACTTGTTAATTAGCTTTCTACTTAACAATGCAATAATACGCAGTTCCTGTATGTGCGAGAGAAAAAAGAGAACATTCACGTGTTTACATGTGTATTTGTGCGAGAGAACATTCAGTTTAAGTTGCAATTATACAATAATACGTAGTTCCTGTATGTGCGAGAGAAAAAGAGAACATTCACGTGTTTACATGTGTATTTGTGCGGCCAGTGGCTTTCAGTTTAAGTTACAACTGTCCTTGGGAGTCAATGGGCGGGGGGGGGGTTTTTTGCGCTCAGATGGCGGAAGTATTTTTACTCTTTGAACGTGTGACCATGGGGTGGGCAGTGTAGTGATCACCCCTTTCTTCGTCAGTTGTTGTCTCTGGGGTAGCTGGGTAGTGACACGGTAAGGGAACAATTGGGTCGTTGTCTGTGGTAGAACTTCCTTCCGCTGTCGGGGATGTTGTTGCTGTTCTTCCAATGGACCTGTCGTTGGCGCTGGGGCGGGTCTGCAGTTTGTATATCTTTACATCATGTAGGTGGTTCCAGGCACGCTTGTCCTTTAGTTTTACTGCTCTTGTTGATACGTCTTCTACCAGATGTGGGCCGGTGAACCTTTTGTCGTTCCACCTCCTATTGAAATTGCGAAGTAGCACGTGGTCACCTTTGGCAAGTTTGCACAAGTTCTCTTTTTCTAATTCTGTACTGGCGCCTTCTTCTTTATTTCTGGTGGACCCGCCCCGCGTGCGCTCGAGCTGTTGAGACACAAACACAACACTAGTAATCAAAGACGACACATATTGATACATTTCATCACCTAGTACACTCGCTTAACTTTCGTGGTCAGTGAATGCCCTTGACGTTGGCGTTAGGGGAAGGCGCATTTGACGTCCAGTAACCACCTCGTGTGGGGTGAGGTGGTGGTCGGACCCTGGCCTGTTCCTTAGTTCGAATAGGGCTAACGGAAGGCAATACAACCAACTTTTCTTTGTTGTTTGTTGTATCTTTGCAATTGCCTCCTTCAATAAGCCATTTAGGCGTTCACATACACCGTTAGCCTGTGGGTGATATGCACATGCAAATTTGTGCTTTATGCTCAGCAGGGCTGTGATATGTTGGAACATTTCGTTTGCGAAATGTGGGCCGTTGTCTGATCTTAACACCTCGCACACTCCCCACCTGGGGAAGACCTCCCTTACTATGAATTTGGCTGCTCTAAATGCATCTGGGTGTGAACAGGGCCCTGCTTCAATCCACCTAGAAAATGGGCATACTACTACAATCATGTACCTATTACCTTGACATATGTTGATCATATCAACATAGTCAATGTGAAGGTGCCGAAAAGGTCCTTCTGGCCGGGGTATGGTACCTCTTATCACTTTTAGGGTATGACCGGCCGTAAACTGTTGGCATGTGAGACAATTGCTGATAAAATTTGACACATGAGAATTTAACTCGGGACAGAACCAATCTTCTCTAATTCGTGCTGCAATTATTTCCTTGCCTGTATGGGCTGGGTGATGTAATTGGCTCAGGGCGGTATTTAAAAGTGCCAACGGTATTACAACTTTCCCAGTACCACCCTGGCGCCATAGTGCGTCGGTTGGTGACATTGTACATCCTCTTTTTACCCATATTTCCTTTTCGGCCATTGGTGCTGCTGCTTGTAATTCCATAATCTGTGTGGCTGGGAGATGGGTGTACCCTTCTCTTATTAACATCTCCCTAGCCATTCCCCTCCCTCTCCCTCTCTGTGAGTCTGTGGGGTTCCATATCTCACCAAAGTATGCAGCATATTTCGCATGTGCGTCTGCTGCTGCATTCCCTTTTGAGACGTGGTCTTCACTATTGGTGTGTGCGGTGCATTTTACTAGGGCTAGCTCTTGGGGGTCGTTTATTACTTCAATTAATTTAGCCAACAAGAGGGCATGTTGCACTGGAGTGCCATCAGCTCTCCTAAACCCTCTTCTCCTCCATTTTGATAGCCCTGAGTGGACAGTGGATGTAACATATGCACTGTCGGAATATATTGTTACACGTTTGTTAAAACTTTCCTTTAATGCCAATATTAGTGCAACTAGTTCAGCGGCTTGAGCAGAGTAATGCTGTGGTAACTGTACACACTTCATAGCCACACACACCGGAGCCTCCATCATTTTTACCACTGCTGCCCCAGTTCTCCGTATCCCATCTCCTTGATCAATAGTTGATGACCCATCAATAAACAAAAGTTCACCTCCCTCTAGTGCATTTTCTTCAACTTTTCTAGTACATGAATATATTTCATTTAGTTGGGTGCAGTCGTGGGCGTAATCTCCCTCCTCAATTATTTCTGCTAGAAATCTTGTAGGGTTAACAGTGCTACATCTAACAATCGCTAGTTCAGCCCTAGACAAAATGATCTCATAACCTGATGCCCTTTGTGTCGTTAGTGTGGACTTGGGTTTATTCAATATTGCAAATAGTGCATGTTCCACAAACAGTGTAGTTGGACACCCCATGGTTATTGCTGATGCCTTTTCTACTGCAAAAGCAGCTGCAGCGAGACCTTGTTCGCAAGGGAAGTGGCCTAACATCACGGGGTCTACGTGACCGCTATAAAATGCTACTGGTTTATAGCCCAAGCTTGTTTTTTGGGCCAATACTGCTTTCATTACTGCTGAGTCGCAATGTAAAAATATAAAAAAGCGTCGCTCATAGTCTGGGGATGCCAGTACTGGAGCTGTTGATATCGCGTCCTTCAATTCGTCAAATGCCTCCCTCATTTCCATAGTCCACCCCAACTTTTTCTCCCCTTTATTTGCTTCCTTCAAACCCTCAAGCAGGGGTCCTATGTATGAGCTGTAATCAAATACCCATGCTCTACAGTAGTTGCATAACCCCAGAAATTGCTGCAGTTCTCTCACAGTCTGTGGCATGGGAGTGCTTGAGATGGCCTGTGCTCTTTGTGGTGCAATCTTTCTTCCATGTTGGGATATCAGTTGGCCAATGTAAAGTACCTGTTCCTGACAGTATTGTATTTTTTCCATGTCTACCTTATACCCCTTTTCAGCCAATATAGTCAACATTTTTAAAGAGTCCTCTCTGCATTTACTTTCGTTTATACTGCAAATTATTATGTCATCCACATACTGTAACACTGTGCTTTCCACCTCAACGTTACCCAAATCCATCTGTATTACTCTATTGAAAATTGAGGGTGATTCACAATACCCCTGTGGTAACCTGGTATGTTTCCATTTTGTATTTCGGTAAGTGAAACTTGTCAAATCTTGTGAGTCGGGGTGTAATGGTATTGAGAAAAATGCATTTTTAAGGTCTATTACTGTAAATCGTGATGCTTCTGCTGGAATGCCACACAATATTGTGGCCGGGTTTGCTGTTACTGGATATTCTGCTTCCACTATGTTGTTCAAGGGCCTGAGGTCCTGTATGAAGCGCCAAGACCCCCCTTTAGCCTTGCGCACTGGGTACACAGCCGTGTTACATGGTGATTCTGAGGGGACCAATATGCCATTGTTTATAAGGGCCGTTATAGTTTCATATATGCCCTCATCTGCCTCTTTTGACAATGGGTACTGCTTTACTCTTGGTAGTATGGCACCTTTTTTCAATTTTATCCGTACACCCCCTATGCTTTTTATGCATCCTACGTCATAAGGGCTAATGGTCCATAATGATTTGGGCACCTTTGACATATCCTCCTTAAAGAAAGGGACTGGGGTGCATGCAGGTGCCTCAAGTGCCATCGCAATTTTCTGCGCTATTTGTTTGTGAGCCACTCCTAACCATATTTCTACACTCATCATGAACACCATTTCCCCCTCCTCCTTTTCTTCTGAGAACAGCTCCTCATCTGACACCTGGGTCAACCTACATCCTTCTGCTAGTGCTATCACTGCCCTCCATGCTCTTCCTTCTTTGTCTTGGGCGTGCACAGCAATATACTCAGCTGTTGCAATAATGCTCTCAATGTCTATTACAAACACCTTTCCTTCTTGTTCATTAACAGGTGTTTCTGGTCGGAACAGATAAGCTGCTGGCCTCCTCCATATTTTCCCTTCTATCCCTGGCATACATGCAAATGCCATGTCTGTTCCATACTGGAATAGCTCGCCATCTACTGGTTCCGCCCTAATTGCTGTCTGCCCGCAGTATGCTTGCATAATCTGTCGTGCTGCTAGCATGTTAATCCCTGGAGTAGAGCAAATTATACCATCCTCTGTAAAGGAGATTGTCATATTTAACCTATTCATTATGTCCCTCCCCAGTATATTTACTGGTGAGGCACTATAATACAAAAGTGGAACTGACAGATCATAATCTCCGATAGATAAGGGAACGTTATCAGTAAAAGGAACCAATCCTTTAGCCCCAGAAAATCCTTGGGTGTTCATGGCTTCGCCTGACATCTTAAATTTACCTTCCCTTATGCAAGACCGGGTTGCCCCGGTGTCAACAAGGAATGATAACTTTTTGTCACCTATCGTTACCTCTATGCGTGGCTCCTCTGCACTATTAGGTGTTACTGACAGGATGGGACACACCAAGGCCGTCTGTGGGCTGTCCTATTGGGGGTACAATGATTGGCCATTCCCTGTGTAAGGGTTGTGTCCCAAGACCGTCACCCTACCCAATTGCGTTTGTTCAGTTTGGGGTTGTTGTGTTAGCGCTACTTGTTGTTGTGGCAGTGGCTGTTGTTGTGTTAATTGCTGTTGTGGCAGAGAATATGTTTGTGGCTGTTGTTGCGTTATTTGTTGTTGTTGTGTGCCCTGCTGTTCTTGTGGTGGCCTAGGTTGTGCCTGCTCATTCCATGCTGGTGTTCCTGGCCTGACCCTACACGTACGTGACATGTGTCCTAGTAGTCCACAACTCCAACACACGGGTGGTTCTCTGCTCTGCCATGGGAAGCTCCCTGTGTTGTCCTGGTATACCGGTTGCCCTGTGGGGTAGGAATTTCCAAGTCCCCCCACCTGCTGTTGGGTATTATATCTGTATCCTCTCCCTCTCATAAATCCTCCTCTCCCCCTGTTATAACTATAATACCCAGCTCCTTGCATTGGGTACCCTCCTCCCACGTTTGGTGCGTGTAATTGCAGTGGCGGCACTTGCTGTATTATACTTTGTGGAGGTGCTATTTGAGCTGGATCTTGTGCAGCCACTACTTGTGTGGGGCTGTGGGCCATTGGTGTGGGCGCAGTTATTAGTGCCCCTTCCATTGTGTATTTAGTGAGTTTTTTCTGTACTAGTTTGGCCTCTTCTGTTTTCCTGTCCTCTTCCTTTTGTTTCATTTTTCCTTGCCATATCCTGCAATGATGTAATATAGTCAACTGTATTTCTGGCCATGGTTTTGCTTCCATTCCCACTACTTTATTTAGTTGTTTCTGAACTCCTTCTGGGAGCCCTTGTACTAGTATATGATAAAATATGGCTGGTGTTTTATCCCATTGTTCTCTAGTTTCCATGCGCCACTTCTCTTGAATATCCTGGATATAATCAACAGGATCCTCATTCTCACGCATCTTACGGGAAGTAATTGCTCCTATGTCTGATGTGTCTGGGTACTGTACTCTCAGTGCCTGCCATAGCGCATGTCTGCAGTTTGCAAATGGCGCCCCATCATGCGATGTGTTCGTTATTGTTACCCCATGGAATCCCGCTCTCTTCCAGATGTCGTCCGCTCTATCCCCTAATATTGATATTAACAGGCCCTTCACATCTCCCACTGCTAGTTTCTGTCCTGCGGTGTGTTTTTCCATTTCATATATCCACTTACCCGCACCTCCACTTAGTGATGGGAGCCTACATTTTATATTTTCTTTATCCGTATGCTTCCAAGGTACATACTGCGGTCTAACCCCTCCTCTCTCCAACAGTGGCATTAAGTTGTGTCTTGTGTCACCCTTTATGCTCCATAATATTGAGTCCTCACACCCCTCCTCTTCCCCCGTTTCCTTTACCACTTCAAATTCTTCCTTACTACCCCTGCTCCTACCTCCCTCTCCGTCCTTTCCCCTTTTTTCGTCATTTCCTGTGTTTAATATGGGTATGTTTATTTGTCTGTCTTGCCTGCGGCTAGGGAGGTCTCTAAGCCGACATGCATAGGGAGTCAATTCGTCCATGAAGGGCGCAAGCTTTATTGTGCGCAGCGAGCGTGTGGCGGTTGAGCATGTAGGGTGCGATGGGGGAGGGCGTGATGGAGATGGCGATGGTGTGGCTTCATGGGTTTGTTTTTCCACTAGTTGTTGCACCCTCTCCTCACTTTGTTCCAGCTCCTCCCCTCTCTTACTGATCCATGGCGAGTCTATGTTTGTTCTAGTGAGGTACAGCTTATCTAAGCTTTCCCTTTCACTCTTTCTTCCTACCCTCTCTACTCCTTCTTCCTCCTCACTGCAAAAATCAGTCATAAATGGTATCCCCCACTCTGCCTTTTTCCCTTTTACTGTTACTGTTTCTAAGTCTATTAGCTCCATTTCTCCTCTTCCTTTGTTACCAACTGTTACCCCTGGTGTTGATGTTGTTGCTACTTCTCTACTTCTATATACATCCCCCCATTTTTCACTCTCCTTATTACTGCCTCCTCTTTCCCCTTCACTCCTCTCCTCCATCTCCCTACTATTTTCCTCCCTTTTCCTTTTTAATTCCTCCATCACTTCGTTGCTCATCTGTTCCAATATTCTTTCATCCTCTTTCTTTCCCATTTCACCCTTTCTCTTTCTATTGCTTTCCCCTCTTCATATTTCTTAGCTGCCTCTGATACTACCCTCCTCCTCCATATTTCCAATTCCCTTTCTTTATCTTCTTCTTCCTTCTTTTTTCTCTCAACACTACTCTTGACACCCTTTCTGCTGCTGCTTTTACCCTTTCAGCTTCTATCCTTTGCTCCTCATTTCGTTCCCTTAATTTGTCCAATTCGTCTTTACCCTCTTTCCTTTTCCTCACTCTCTCTTTTTCCTCCTTCTCAAGCTGTTTTATTAATTCATTCTGCTCATCCCTTAGCTTTGCCAATTTTTCCTCCAAAATCTCTTCTCTTTGTCGTAATAGCTCCTCCCCCTTCATCTCACTCTCCCTTGTACTATCCTCGTCTGTTCTCTTTACTGCCTCCCTCTCTTCTCCCGTTTGTGAACCCCGTAATTTTAATAATATCTGTGCAGCTACCCACTCATCATGTCCTATCTCTACAATCTGCTCTTCTCCAATCCTCCCCTCCCTCACTATCATCTTCCTATGAGCCACATATGGTGGAGGGCTGTATGCCGGGTTCGAGTATCCTTCAGCCGCCCTTAACTGTCCTTCTATTTCTCCTAATTCTCTTAAAGGGTACAACCCTTCTCCCTCTGTTTTCACTCCCGGTGTTATGGGTATCTCGTTGCTCGGTTCCTTTTTTATGTTTTCTAATTTATCAATCTTTTCTCCTCCCTCTCCTTCATTCCCCGTATTCTTTGTCCTTTCACACCCCTTTTCCCCATCCGTTCCCTCTTTCTTAATCTCCTTTACTTCCGGTGTTTCTCCCATAGAGAACATTCCATTTGGTCCTGGTCGGGACCCCTGGAACATCCTCCACAAGTTAAACACCTCCACATGGCTCGCCAACCTCTTCCCCTTGTATGTATTGTGCAGATGGTTTAGCAATGAATGTTGGGCATATGGATCGAAACTACCATTAGGCGGCCATGGTGTTAACATTTTGTTATCCGTCCCCTGGGTCCACTCTATGCTGTACTTAATTAATTTCTCCCTATGGGGTGGCAGTGTGGTGCATATGTGTTGTAGTGGGGTAGTGAGGGTGTTCCCCCACCCTCCCGACCCTGTCCCATATGACATAGTGGTGCCCCACTTGTTACTCCTCCCTTCACTATCAGTTTGCAATTTACAACCTTATATTGTTTACCTGGCCCCGTAAGTGTGGGGACTTACGACAATCCTTGACAAAGTATGCAATAATAATAATTAATAAAAAACAAAAAATAATAAAACACAAATATATATATATGTATAATTTTGTATTGTATATTCCTTCCCCTACGGCCCCCTGCGGCCGAGGCGCACGCAGCCCCCTGTGGCTGCGTACCCCTTACGACGATCTTATACAGTCGTCCTGATTCCTCGTTCTCCTCCCCCTTTTACACTTGCCGTGGCCGGCGTTCTCCGTGCGCAGCCACGCCCCTCTCCCCTTCTCCTATTCCGATCCACTCGTTTATCGTTTATCTTCGTATCCGCTCCCTTATCATGTTTCTCTTCCCCACCACTTTCAAAACCCAATGTTCCTTGTGCTCGCGATATCCTATTAAATCCCTACTGGTGACGTCACCGATGTCTTTACGCTACTGGTACATTCTCATTATTAATTTCAAAATACACTTGCAATCTACCCCCGCTAACCCTACAGCTGTCTTCCTGTCTCTCCTGGAACAAGGTAATCTCATCAATAATATAATCGGACTGCGCACGCTGAGTCGCCTCGCGTGTGATACGCCCCTCAACAGGAGGGCTTAACCAGCCAATTATCTTCCGTATTGGGCAACTATGCAACTAGCTACCGCCTACAGGGAAACGTCATCTACCTATCGAGTTTCTTGCTCGAACAATAGGGAACCTCGTCATCTACCTATCGAGTTTCTTGCTCGAACAATAGGGAACCTCATCTACTCATTGATCAATAAATGCCAAATCGTAGGAAACCACACACACCCACCCCTACACGTTAGTCGCGACTTAGGCCAATCAGTGTCTACGAGCGGCCACACGTGATGTTTCGTGCTCCGCCCCCCTCTTTCGCGTGACGTAGCCGACTGCTCTCGCACTCGTCTCGCCACCATTCATTCCATTAGCAACACTCAGTTGTTAAACCTTCGCCGCGCATCTGTACAATACCTCCCTCCTCCCTTATTTACTTCCTCCCCCTCCCTCACAATTTCGCATTGCTCGTTGTGTGTGTCATGCTCACCAAGTTCTCTCGATGCAGGGCCGCTCGACTGCGTGCACCCCTCCAAGCGGCTCGCCACCTCCCCTCGTCTGGACCACGTCTGGACACTCGCCAACCGCGGGCGGGATACTTCTCAACCGGCTCCCGAGGGCCAATATCCGGATTGCGCTGTCCGGTCTTCTCGCAGCTCCGCGATGGTCCTGTAGTCCTCAGAAGGGGGCAACGGCAGAGGGGGCCGCGCCGCCGGGCCTCCTCGCAACGGGAGTGCCTGGAAAAAGTAAAAATAAAAAGTCGATCTTAAACAGATCTCAGCAGTGCCTCCAACTTGTCGGGGGGAAATTCTGCCGGGGTCGGCCGGGCCGTCCGCGGACCTCCAGGCAGGGAGGCCCCAACTCCTCCCGTGTATATCCCAGATGAGATGAGATAGAGTATGAGACGCACACAAGGAGCAAGGTGACTCTGCTGTTTATTAGACAAAACGGCAGGGATGGGTCAAGGAGCGTACGCGTTCGTCCTGACACACACACAATCGTGGGGCTCGCAGGCCCTTTTTACTGTATTATGACACGCTACTTGCGTCACTTCAGAAAGTTAACAAAAAACCTATCGCCACTCTTAATTGGGTGTTCGAGTGGTAGGGTTAGTATAGCACACATATAGAGAAAGATATTAGTGGACAAGGTGTAGTCAGGTGGTATATCTGGGTTGTCCCTACAATTAGATACATGAGAATTGTTACATGAAGACTCCTGAGGATTGGCTAAATTTGCTGGCGTCAGTGATAAGAGCCCCATGTTCTGATTGGTGCGCCCGTGAGCTTCCCAGCCTGGGACCACCGTCGTTCCCAGCTCTCGGTGTACCTGTAAGTTGCAACAATGTTTCACTATGGGTACATGCAGACAATGTGAGGACTTATTCATAGCTGGACGGGGGACCGCTCCCACTGTTGCAGATGTCCATTGAGCCTTTCAAGTGTATCTGCCAGTGTCTCGTAGCGAGGGATCCAGACGCCTCTGTTCTCCTGGGTTTGGCATCTCGTCAGGTTCGGCTTGGTCACGTGGGGAGGGACCGTGAAAGAGGCAGAATTCTGCACAATTAATATTGTTTTTCTACTGCGCGTCTGGTTTAATTTGTCGGTGTGACTTTAACGTTGGTGCGCGGAGTACGAGGTTGCAACATCGTGCCTTTGATGATTTGCTCTTGGAACGTGGGTTTGCAACATTGCGACCATGGCTGGTTGCTTCGCCGAGCTCATTCTGCAGGATCAGCAACTGACTCTTGCCTTGTTGATGTCCACGGGAGCTCTTGTTTGAGGCCTACTTGGGCCTGGTGCATAAGTTGTCCGTTTGGTGCACAGGTGCTTTAGGTTATAGGAGCATATAATTTCATGACCAGTATTGTCTTCATTATACTTCTCATGGCGGTAACTGGTTTCAAGAGAAGCGTGAGCAAGCTAGTAAAAGAGTTCATGACGCGTCTTGCGTTTCTGCATTCTGAAAGCCTATGTAAAAATAATAAAGATGCACGTCCGTGAATATGCCTGTCGCCTACGTCATAGCACTGAGTATATTCTTCGTGTAGGTTGGTGTGGGAATGTCCAGTGTGTACATTTGTACAGATGTGCTTCCCGTTGTCTAGGTCGTCATGGCATCTCTAACGACGTGTAGATTTTAGTCTAGTTGATCCGTGCCGCAGGTGTCGGCATGGCCAGTGCGGGCTGCTGGGCAAGCAGATGGACACATCCGTATGTTCCTGTACCAGGGTATCTGGTCGTCTGGTAAATGGACAAACTCTTCTCGTGGCGGGTGTTTGGTCGTGACCCTCTAGGCCAAGCGCGAGAGGCGAAGGACGGGAGCCTGGTCTTCCATTCTCCCACTTCAAGTGAGATACATGTTATGCCGCTAGAAGGCAGACAACATCTCTAGGAAGTCTCTCAAAGAGTAGGATTAGACATACACAGTTATAAAAGTCAGAGACTGTAACCCAAGGGTGACACTGCCCAGAAATAGGTAACCAGGAGATCGGGATGTCCTCCAAAAAGGCAGATCGGGCTGGTTTCATACAGCGTGTTCGGGCTCATAATCAAAGGGCAGCAGTCCAATACTATCAAAGCCATCATCTGCACCGGAGCGCCCGGATGCCAATGTGGCGCACCTCTCCAGGAGGGAGGAAGGAAGGGAACCCTCGCCCGCCACCTAGATTAGAAGAATCATCCATAGGAAGTGCCAGGGGTATCTCGGCTGTCCCTGGTGTATTACTGCCCAATTTGGAAGAGCAAAGGTATGTCAGCGATCCTAGGAAAAGGAGGGTAACACTAATGACAGTCCCGATGTGGAACTCAAACACAAACAAAACATCTACTCCAGCTGTGGAGAACTTGACCAAGAGTTCCATTGTCGGTAGAACCATACACCCACAAGGGCCTAACAGACACCAATTCAGCCGCTTGTGTGGCAGAGATGCCCTCCCTATTGAGGGACACCCATATTGGTGTTGGGTTTGCGCATCCATCTGACTGACAGGAAGGTAAGACCCCCCTCTCCACTTCTTCTGTGGCCACAGTTTGTTGCCCACCCACTCTCATTTTCTGTCATATCTCTTTTCAGGCACTGTTACTTTGCATTCTTCAAAAAGAAAGACATCTAGTAGATGCAGTGCAACAGAATGAGCCATTCCTGCAGCATGGTTTTGTGGAGTAATAATACTGAAGGGTGCACTGTCATGCCGGAACCCATGCGTGTGAGGTCAGCCAACAGGACCTGCTGTCGGCGGTGATTTAGTGAGAGCCAGGTGGCTTTGCTCAGCTCCATCTGGAGACAGGCTGTGTGCATTATGGAAAGGTCTGGAGGGTTTATGGGACAGGTGCGGGCCTCAAGATATCTCAAGTAGAAAGCGGTCCTGCTCAGAACACCTAACACTCTGGAGTACTTGCTTGATAGTTAGGCTCAGTGCTTGCTTTGAAGGACTAAAAATGTGAGCATTGGTTTCATTTTTAAATCAGCCCGCAGAGGGCAATTGCGCCTTGTAGCCTACACCTCAATGAGCCACGGACGTTTGTTTCTGAGGAAAAAAGTGCCTGTATTGATTGTGCAACGTTTCTGTGGTTTGACACCAATGGCTACTTCAGAATTTTTTGTTTTTCAAGAACATTTTTGAGACTGGGGCTCAGGGCGCTGTCTCGTAGAATTGTGTTTCTTGTGCGTTTTCTTACTTTGTTTGCGCTAAGTATTTGAAACTGTATTTTTTCGCTGCCAGAATTATCTTTGGCTATTTTGGCGAGGGCTTCAAACTGGGGATGGGTTGGTCCTGGGGGAAAAAAGGTGAACTCTAGTTAGCTGAATAATGTGCACTGCGTGCAGTGAAACTGCTGCCTCCCCCATGATAGTGTAAGCTCCATTAATTTGCAACATTTGCATAACGATTGCTGGACTAGACAGACTTTACCATGGAATTAGGTGGTTTGTAGTCGTGCGGTTTGCAGCTTTCGACGACACCTCGGGCGGTAATACAACAGAATGTTGCCTCCAGAACTCCGACTGTTGGTTTTTTAGACCCCCCTTACACCACATATATATCTGGGAGGGGGGTATGGGATATAATACAAGTATGGGGTGGGGCTGCGGGGTGTTTGTGGTGTAAAGGGGGTTGATTTTTTTTTTAAGCCTGAATTTTTGCCCGTTGGACTTCTGGGGGTCGCAGTAATCGCATAGATCTGTGAATGATGGATGCAGCACCAAGTTCAAAAGGTGTATTTGTAGGTGTCACCATGGTCATGTGAGCATCATTTCCACACTCCCAAATTCCCCATCAGTAGTCAGTACAAGTTAAGCCACACCAAGAAGTAGATATGGCTAAGATATTCCAATATGCTGGAGCATAAGATAGCCTGAGGGGATCTATGTGCTTACTGCGACCCCCAGAAGTGCCCACATGACCACTGTAACATCCTTCATCCACAGAGTCTTACTTGTTGAATCCACGCTGCACTCCTCCGTTCCCCATGCTTACAATTTATCATCCAAATGACCATCCCTCCGCCACCAACGAACCATGTGACCCTTAGTTGTATGTACCCTGTCCTTCTCAGCCCAATCAACGATGCTTGCATTTTCATTCCAGACCAGCCATCAGGGCTTATTTTGGTCCCTCCCTGCAACCCTTGACGACTTCAGGGTGCCAACCCTTTATCCCACAACTCCCATGCAGGCTGGTCTCCCTCGGGTCCCTCATCCCATGCCCCCTTTCACGCCTTTATGTCAGTAAGTCAGTCTCAGGGGTTGTGCTCTCTGCAGTGTGGTAGTACATTGTGAGTTCCCTGCATCCCCTCCAGGAAAGTTGGCCTCCACAGGTCTAATGCCCCAGACCTTTGGACCTTTGGACCGACCCCCTCCTCCTTCAGCCAACAGCTGAGGCTTTTCCTGTTGGTGCGAGCACCCCTTGTGATTGGCCACATGACTGGAGCGCCCCTTCGGCCAGACAACACCCCACCCCTGCTAGCTCCTTCTGTCCCTGGGTTCTTTGCAGGTAGCCGAGTCGTTTCTACTTGTAGACCAGAGAGTTGTGGCTAGAATTGTCTTGTTGACTAAAGGCACGCACTTAGATCTTTAGCATGGTAATATGGTGATTATAGACCGACAACATAAAAACAGGACTAATTTCTGCTGCTCCTCATCTCAACACTGATTAGTAGTAGTGCTTCAAGTAAGCACTTTTTGTATGTGTTTATGTCCAGACAAAACGTGCAAAAAAGATGATCCAGAAGGCACAAACTTCCATATTTTGCAGTGAGTTTGAAATATTATTGCCAGTTGTGGTCCTTGCAGATGTTATTTTTGTTTTCTTTGTACGTCTCCTGGGTCACTAGCTCTACTCCTCATGGCAAGATTGTTACTTTTACACATGTAATAGCTACGTTGTCTTCTGTTTTCCTCAAGACTTGCACAACACAAGACAGGAGAATCCTACCTGTTTTCAAACCTAACTAATGTTTTTTATTGTATTTATTACTTAAGTAATTCACTCCCAAAATGTCAAGAATGGCTGGCACTATATTGACTTCCATAAAAATGGAATGTCGTCCACGTTTTTAGGCTTGGAACTTCCTTTGCCAAAAGCAAGGCCAAGCTTTGTTAGTAGTGGTATTTTCCAATATTTGTCAGACCAATATATTTTACCAGAGTCGAAGGAAGCCGCCTGAAGGTTCAGACTAATATCTTGTATTTGATTGGTTGGCGCACATGAACATTACAAATAGCCAACAAGATCACTACGCACGAGTTCAGCATTGTACTACCACATTATGGCATATTTTTATAGTTCTGTTCTATATTTCACTTTAACGCACACACTACAAAATGACATTTATTGTAACTCATTAACCCTACTGATTGAGCAGACACCAGCCGTGGTCCTTTCCACATAGCTCGCAATGTCTTTCAAACCTGCCAGGTGGGCCAGCTAATATCCCAACATGGCCCAGACTACGTTTTCCATTGATAGGCCTGAACTGGAGGTACTCCTGTGGGAGGAACCACCCGGAAGTGAGCCCCTGTATGATGCTGTTGTTGTCTAAACACTGGTGGACTTCAGATGATTGCTGGCTATTTCCAGCTGAATCTCTAGTTTAGAGTTGGTTCAGAGCTTTGGCATTGATCACCGCCAGGCTACCCGTGCTTCAAGTCTTCACATTTGATCACTGCGCACACCAGATCCCTTGCCTCATGCACCTCCATACAACAAGATGGTGTCCTCAATGTAGTCCCTGTTTCCCGGCCCTGGATCAAGAAAGAACATGCACCTCTCACGCCGAACCAGGAACAGTCCCCATGGGAACCACCGGCCCCACCCCCCAGTCCTACTGGATAGGGAGGGGCTCTGCACCTCAATATAAAATTGCTGATAAAAGGAGATGGACAACACCCTGAGGTCTTAGTCACAAATGGACACAGACACCAGAGCAAATTGTATAGGGATCCCAAAGGGGGCCCCTCTTTATTTAATAAAACCACTTAAACCTTTCATATCTTTTCCCTAGGATTCTCCTAGTGTGAGCTCCAACTGATTGGGGACCTACTGCATCAGCCCACACGTCTTTGGAGGGGTCTCAGGAGCCCTTAGGGTGTGTCTGGTGCAACAGACCCTTACCTAAAATGAGTTACCCCCCACAGAGTGTTTGGGGAGAGAGAAGGGTTTATGTGGGTGGTCCCATCTCACTAGACGGCCTATGGCAGGCCCCCACACTATCCCACTACCTCACACCAGAGTATCTTCCCTCTACCCCCTAATTTAAATGGATATATATATATATATATATTACATGGCCCTTATCTGGGCTATGTACTCTGAAATCTTTATCCATACCTCCCTGCCACCACCACTCATACAAATGTGTACCTCCACTAACCGCAGACCAGTCCCTTCGCTCTCCTGCCTGCTCGCACAGATACTGCCAACCTACACACTGTCGTCCTCGCTGTAACTTTCACCTTAGCTGCCCCTTGGTTCACAGCACCATGAGTCCCACCGACACACTCTGCACACCACCTTCACCGCAGCCTCACACCAGTGCGTCCACCATTCAAACCACAGCACCAAACTCCCACACTGCCTTACTCACAGACCATGCCATCCTTCCCTCCAGGCTCCTCAGACTCTGAGCATGTGCTGATCCCAACATTCACCCTTGCATCCTGCTCCCCACTCACCACACAAACTTCAGACTCTGCACCCGCACCCCCAGCATGTCCTCTTGCTTTCAGTTAAATCCCATCCACCAACCGCCCCGTTAGCCCAAACCCACTCAGCACACACCCCCGCTCACCATGTCCAACTTAGATTTCACCCCCCACTCAGTCCCACCACTTACACCACCATGCCACCAACCTTCACCCCTTTCCCACCGCCAAAGAAATCATACCCAAAACACCTGCCCTCAAATGTGCCCTTATCAACGCTCGCTCCATCCCAGCACACACACTGGAGATTAACAATCTAATCAGCTCCCATGATCTTGACCTACTGGCCATTACAGAAACATGGCTCCATGAAGCATCAGGCCCAGCCATCGCTCTAGCCCTCCCCAAGGATACTCCATCCTCAGACAGGACCGGAAAATTTCCAAAGGAGGAGGCGCAGCTCTCATCTTTAAAGAGGCTCTCCCCATTAGACTTTGCAAACAACCATGGGATAACAATGCTGACCTCCTCACTACCAAATTAACACTAACGCCTAATTACACCATAAATATAGTAGTCACATACAGACCTCCAGGTACAGCCTCTGACTACCAAAAGCACCTCCTACTAATCCTGTGTAACAACTTAAAAAGTTCCACCAAAACTATCCTGCTCAGAGACCTTAACTTAGGCCTACATGACCCGAAGGACAAAGCAGCCTCCTCATTTGCAAACAAACTAGGATTCGCTCAAAAAGTCACAGAACCAACCCATTGTAAAGGTTGGTCCATTGACTGGATCGCAGACCACAACTGTGCCTCCTCCATCTCCTACAACTCGCCCCTCCCGTGGATGGACCACCATTGTATCCAGTTCACCATTCCCTCTAGACCACCCGCCAAAACACTCTGATATGCCCCCTCTACCAAAGCTAGAAGCGCCAATAAACTAACCACAGTCAACCTCCTCCCATTTCTGGACATTCCAGAACTTAAACCACCTTTTGACAACACCGCCACCTCTCTGGCCAACACCTAAGTCCACATCCTTACCCAAGCCATAGAGTCTATAGCCCCCCTGGAAGAAAAGAAAGAGAAAACATCTATGTACTCTAACTCATGGTTCACGGAAGAGCTATCTGCCCTACGTGCCAACAAACGTCTTGCCTTAACCAATTGGCAATCCACACCCAACCAAACAACTCTGACTGAATTTAAAAATATCTCATCCACCTACAAAAAAGCTATATTCAAAGCCAAATCTGAATCCTTCAACCTTAGAATCTCCACAGCAACTCTAAATCCAAAGAAATATTCTCGATTTTTAAAGAACTCATCACCCCACCAACCTGTCCAGATGAAAACATAAAAAATGAAGCTTGGTGTTCCAGCATTCATGCTGCCCTCATTAACAAAGTCAAGCTTCTCCAAGACAAATCCAATCTCAGCAATCTTCACTACCCAAACAAGACAGTCCACATCCATTCACCTCCTTTACTCAGCATCCTGATACCTCTCTTTTCTCCTTCAGAGACGTCACAGATGAGGAAGTCGCAGCTCTCCTAAAACACATCAAACCCTCCACTTGTAAAGGGGACATCTGTCCTCCAGCCATAATCAAAGAATGTTCAGATGTGCTTACCCCTATCATTACAGCATTCATAAACGCCTTCTTCTCCTCTGGAATTGTACCACAAAGCCTAAAAGAAGCATGAATCCGCCCACTCATAAAGAAACCCTCCCTAGATACAACATGCCCCAACAACTACCATCCCATCACCACTGTCCCCTTCCGCCTCAAAATTCTAGACAAAGCTGCCCATAATCAAATCCAACACTACCTGGAATCAAACGCCGTCCTAGGCAGAAGACAATCAGGCTTCCTCAAAGGCCATGGCACAGAAACCGCCATCTTAGACTTAAAGAACCAAATCACTGCTTCTCTTAGATCTCTCTGCTGCGTTTGATCTGGTTGATCATAGCATCTTAAACTCACACCTTTCGAACGCAGCCCACTTCTCAAATAAAGTCACATCATGGATAACCTTCTTCCTAGAGGGAAAAGCCATGAAAGTTTACTCTGATCAGGCTAATGCAGCTCCCTCCACCATCCACTGTGGCGTGCCGCAGGGTTCATGCACCGCACCCACCCTCTACAATCTTTTCACAAAGCCACTCTTTGACTTGCTGGACAAGCTCGGCATAGCCTACACAAATTATGCCGACGATACACACATTTTCCTGACTCTTACGGGCTCATATGACCAAGACTCAGCTTCCCTGCTTCAAATTTACACAACCATCCAAACCTGGATGGCAGCCAACAGTCTATGCCTAAATGGGGATAAAACCGAGATCATCATCCTAGGTCCCAAGGATACTTTGCCTAAACTGAACCAAAAATATGCGAATTTCACCATTGACAACACCATTATAGGAGTCTCCACATCAGTAAAGACCTTATGATTCCACCTCGACTCGACCCTCCCTATGACACGACAGGTCAGCGCCATCGCCTCAGCTTCGGTTCACACCACCAAACTGATAAATGCTATAAAACCCTTTCTAACCACACAAAACTGTCTCTTCACCGCCCGTGCCACAAAAGGTGCAAAACTGGATTACTGCAATGCTCTCCTTGCAGGGACCTCAGCTAAACATCTTAACAAGCGCCAAACAGTACAAAATAACGCACTCCGTGCAGCCCTCAACCTCTCTAAAAGAGACCACATCTCGCAGGCAAGGCGAGCCGCCCACTGGCTTCCAGTCACTGAGAGGATCAACTTCAATGTCCTCACACTTACACACAAATGCATCAGTCTCACAGCCCCATCCTACCTCTCAGAAACCATCTCCAGGAATACCTCTACACAACCCAAGAGAAGTCATCACGACAACCAACTCCGCGTTCCACCTATCAAAAGAACAAACGCCGGAGGCATAGGTTTCCCCTACATAGCTCCCAAACTATAGAATGCCCTACCCAACGCACTCAGAGCTGAACCATCTCTGTCCATCTTTCGCAAATCACTCAAAACTACCCTGTTCAACTAGTGCCAAGCATATACATACTAGGTAACTATGCTCTTCTCTTCATATGTAACCATTATGTATGTAATGTAATGTAACTACAGCTTGACCTGTAACCACCAAGCTCTCTGTATCCACTGTAACCAGTGCCACGATGCCTAAGGGTTTCTGCGCGCTTTAAAAATGCTAGTAAATAAATAAATAAATGGTTAAGTTGCTCAACTCATAGGAAGAGCACTTTTTGGGTGGCTTATAACATCGTTCCCCGTGGACGAATGCTCACCAAACTTTGCAAAAAAAGTAGTTGACCCACTCAAAATATTTTTGCCAAGTTTAGTGAGGTTTTGTCAAGGGGGGGGGGGGGGGAAGTTGTAGGGTGGTCCCAAAAGTGAGTTTTTTCTATAGACATAATGGGAAAAAAAATGTGCTCACGCCTACAGCCCAAACCGCTGGATGAATGTTCACCAAATTTGTGGCAGGAGCGGCAGCTTGGTCCCGAAAGCATGCTTTTGTTAATTTGGTGTAAATCCGTCCAGTAGTTTCTTTTAAAACGACCAAAACGTAAGGCAAAAAAATGAGTCCTATCTGTGTCTGGTCCGCGGACCCATTTCCCTGTTCGGTCCATGAACTGGCCTCTGATTGGCCCAGAACATTTTGTTGACTTTTGCGTGGTCCGTGGACATCGGGACGCGGCTGCTGATTGGGTGGTGAGAAAACGTTAAATGCGTCAGTTTCTGCGAAACACCTGCCATGTTGGATTTGCTGACTTTTTTGGGGCAACATTGAACTTGTTAAACTCAACAAACAATCTCTGGGGAGGTGGGGGGATGAGGATGGGATGGGATATGTCCATGAGAAACAGAAAAAACGTGTTGTTTCATCCCGCAAACACTCCAGATGTTCTGGGGCAGTCCTATGGTGTCCGCGGACACTTCAGATGTCCTAGGACATCTGTACCTATTTCTGCATTACATGGTTGGGGAAAAGCAGTTTTAGGATGGCTTATAACTTTAGCGCCACTCAATGAAACTGCATGTAATTTTGGAATTTTATTCTAGACCTAATCCTGAATAGTTTTGCAAAGTATTGTGTGGTTCTGTCAAGAGGGGGCAAAATTAGAGGAGGTCCCAAAATATTGTAACGGCATATAAATGTGGTATCCTTTGATGAATCTGCACAACATTTGGCAAAACGATTTTGGATCTAGATATAAATGGTTTTCTAAAGTTTGGTGGGATTTTCTCAAGAGGGGGCGCAATTAGAGTGGGGTCTCAACATTTTTAGATGGCTTATAACTTTGTTGCCATTTGACGAACGTACATGGGCGGATTTTGAGCCAACTCGTGTAAGGAGCATTGGCAAGGCCATTAAAGCATGGTTTTGCAAATGTGCCCATGTTTTATTTTTTGACAACTGTCATAATAAAGGTACAAAAAATAGTCATATACCTTTGGTGACTGAGGTATAGCCTGTGGCCGTGGGCAGTAGCCAGATTGTCTGGGTCATGGCATAAGGTCATGACGTGGACAATCTGGCTAGTGGCCATGACCGCGAGGGACAAAAAAGGGTGTTAAAGTGGCCATGTCCACCTGGGACTGGCTGTGTGGTAAAGTTATTCGAAAGTAGGATAGGTTTGAAGGGGAAAAAAATGTGCTTGTGGTAATATGGTCATAGGGTTCTGCAGGCTGCCATAGAAAGGGAAGGGGGAGTATGTACAGAGCCCCACCTTCTCTTTCCATGGTGGCCATCTTGGAAAAGGATTGTCCTTCCTACGGTGTCCCACTGTAGGAAGGAAAATCCTTCCTTCTTACAGCGGGACACCAGAGGCATCCCACTGTAGGAAGAAAGATCTATTTTGTACCACCCCGGCTTCCCGCTTTGGCAACCAGGGTTGCTAATGAACTTTATCCCCCATTGCAGGTGCTGCAGTGGATGATAATGGTCCGGAGTCCTTGTTATTTGTTTATTTATTTATTTATAACACACTGAAGCCCACAGACATCAGGGCACACACAGACACACTTTGTTTGGGCCGATAACTTGGGCTGCTGGGCTGTTATCCCGTTGCGGATGAAAAATGGTGTTAAAGTGGCCATGTCCACCTGGGACTGGCTATGTGGTAAAGTTATTCGAAAGTAGGATAGATTTGAAAGGGAAAACAAATGTGCTTGTGGTAAAATCGTCATAGGGTTCTGCAGGCTGCCATAGAAAGGGAGGGGCTCTGTACGGAGAACCGACTTCTCTTTCCCTGGTGGCAATCTTGGAGAAGGATTGTCCTTCCTACAGTGGAACGCCCCGGGCGTCCCACTGTAGGAAGGAAAATCCTTCCTTCCTACAGCGGGATGCCGCAGGCGTCCCGCTATAGGAAGAGAAATCTATTTATTTATTTATTAGCACCCTGGGTCCCTGCTTTGTGCATTTCACTTTGGTATCTTAAGCCTTTGGTACACTCCCAACAGTGGTAAAGAACTGCCACACCCATGATTCTGTGGGTGCTAGAGGTAGGCACGTCCTCTATCTCATCTTCTTGGTCCTCTTCATTGTGTTTGGAAGTACTGTGCTTTTTCTGTTGTGTAGGTCCTCCAGCTGGTGGTGGTGGCTCTTGGGGAGGAGGGAGGGCACTAATATTCTTCCAAGTATGTGCTTTGCTCTAGATTGTTAATGGGTAATGAGTACGTATAGGTGTAGGAGCTGTGCAAGGGTACCTTTTGAGCTTCAAAGCTCCTAAATCAGTCAGAAAATGCAGTTCCAAACAGTCTTCGAAGCATGGACCCGATCGTAAAGTGCGGACGTCTTCGCAGATACACGTCATCATGCTTCGTGCGAGCGCATGGTCACGTGCTACTGTCTGGAAGGTCTGTGATGATATCAGATGTTTGCAGACGTCGACAGATGCAAAAACAGTGGTAAAAGTTGCAAAAAGTGTTTAGAAAAGTTAAAAATGATGTTAGAAGGTGGGAAATGGCAGAGTTTTAAGGTGAGACTTTATAAATTGGACAGAAGTGTTGCTATATTGGGGTAAGTATGACATTAGTAAGTTGTAGGAAAATAGCAGGCACTGGTAAAAACCCATGAAATTCAATGAAAAAACTTTGTTAAAGGGATGTTAAGGTTACAAGTAAAACCGAAAAACCTCAGAAATTTGTGACTTATGGTAAGCTAAGCAACCATAACTCACTCCACCACCGTGCACTGCTAAGACTAACACCCAGGACATCAAAGACATGGAACTGGCACATCTCCCCAGGCGGGGACATTCCGCAGGCACATGCAGGACCTTGTTAAGCTAAATGCTACCCTTTTCTCATGTGGTATACAACCAGTATGAGGCACACTGATACATATGCACTTGGCAGGGTTCCAACTCACTGAGCCCTAAACACACATTGGGACAGTAATGCAATTGACACCACACAGCCGCCTGGGACAGAGGAGCAACCAGCACAGAGTTGACAACAGGACAGGCAACACCAACAACACTAGGGAAAGGCCAGATACAAAGACACTACTGTGTCACTGAGTGCCGTACTGAGTGCCAACATATATAAAAATATACTTGAACTAAACGATTCAGGGAAAACCATACCTAATCAATGTGCTCAGATGCTGGTAGAAAGTGAGGCATGAAACCCAAAAGTATGGGGCGCCCCCTTAACCTCCCATGTAATGAGACACATTTGATTAAATGGGATTTGGGTTTCAAATTAGCTCAGCCGAATGATTAAGTGGTGATGTGGTTGAAATACAGAATGAACACATACGTCCTTGTATTAACTGTTGCAGTTTTACTCTTTATTGCAAATTACTGTTCAAATTATTCCTGTCAAATATACCACATGATACAAAAGAGAGCTCCCAACATATGAATAAAAAAAACTCCTTACAATTGAGCCGACACGTGTTTCGAGATATGATCTCTTGTTCAGGGCTCAAACAATTTTAAAGAATCAATATCAGCTCCATTAGACAATGATATTTTAGTGATGTTACCATCTGGTATGACCAGTATTTGAAAGAACAAACAAACTAAACCGTATGGATTTGATTAACCTAAACCTCTTTACGAGTTGGAAACCCTGTCGGCTGTTAACGATATAAATCTTTAAAGCTTCTGTAATATGTGTCTCATCTAATATACTGGATATTTTATGGTTACTAAATTCAGAACGTAGGTACCAACAACAAGCGTGTCTTTTCGCCACACAATTGAAAGGGACCCTTGGCCAATTGAATATACTGGCAGTGCCATATGTACTCGAACGCCTGATAACGCTGATACTCGGAGTTGCGACCTGTCCGTCTACACCTGTGGACGTTCATCCTAACCACCACTTACTCTTTCGGCTGAGCACATTTGAAACCTCGAATCCCATATAAAAAAGAGCTTGTTCCAGTGTTTGACAAGCAAGTTCATCAGTTGAGTAAGACATGAGTCTGCATTTGTCTATCGCATTTGTATAAGAGGAACACTTGTTCACTCTACTGTGGATAGATGGAATAACCACTGCTTTATTTAGCTTCCTTCTTGCTGTCTTGATTGCCTACGTCCGATGCGCCCCATACCAGACTCTTCGTGCTATTACCTCCGACATAAAAATTTCAGTTTTCCACCAACTGTGTGCTATGCAGGGACTCGCAAATGTTTCTCTGTAATTCTCCCCTATTTGTGCTGACCAAATCGTTCCCCCCGAGGTGTATAACCAGGTACTCGGAGGGGTCCCTGAAGCTGATCAAGTCCGACAACCTGTCGTGAATGTCCTACCAGTGCATCCCCGGGAGGCCCCACCAGGATGTGATTGTTTTCTTAAAGTGGAGTCCTTGCTTCACTTCCTCAATCCACCTGCCTGCCCATGTCACAAAGGAGTGCCCCACTATCCATGCCGACTTGTAGGGGCCCGTCTCTGTGGAAATGGGGGAGATAGTGTTCATATCAGTTCCTCTCTTATGTACTTTTTTAAAACATTGTGACCTCCACCCCCCAATCCTTTTCACACCTTTCGCTCCCAGGCCCCCTGCCCATGCAGAAGTGGCTGCTCCTATTCTGAATGAGTGTGTTCCAAATTCGGCTGGATCCCATCCTGCTTTGGCCACTGCTTGTTTCAATACTGCCAGGAACTGGTACCTGCTGAGTGCGCTGCCGTCCCTATGTATCAACAACTGCCCGCCGACCTCCGGTCGGATATCTAGGAATTCCTGGGTTATGCATCTGGGACAGTGGTCCTTCTCTCTGATGCAGTTGAGGTCTATTGCTCTCCCCTTTCCTGCCTGGTCAGTCTTGGATTTCCTTAACATTATGGACATGCCCTTGGTTCCCATACTAATATCGCTTTTTGCCAGGCCATCTCCCGCTACCGTGTTACAGCCCACTAGTTCCCCTACCCTGAAGGCCCCATAGCATGCCAACGCGAATGCTGCCCTGAACAGTGCTGTTTCATATAAGCTACTACATGTATTTTGAAATACTTTTAACAGAATCACTAGCTTCCCAAAATTCAGTGGCCTCCTGCTGTCTGGTTTCTTCCCCTCTAACTTTGCCCAACCCTTCATTGCATACTTTATTCTAGGGCTGTTTGTTGGATCTGGTACACCGGCTGCCTTCGTGGTGTATGCCACTGCGGCTAGGTGTGCTGCCGCCCAGCTTTTCTTTTTTCCTTTGGCAAATGCTCCTTCCAAAAATTCACACATTTTTTCTGTTGAAATTTTACACACATCTTGCACTCCTGTTTCCACCAACACATCTTTTACATGCTTTTCGTACTGCTTACCCGTTCTGTACGTTAGGGCGTTCCTGGTCAGCTTGTGTATGACCCGTTCCGTTTTCTGTGGTTTTCTAATTTTCTTTGAGTTGACCTTGTAGTCAACCGCTCTTTCCTTTGCAGTGCTTTTAACGGGACCCATGCCTTCCGTGGCGTGGGTGTTCTCTCCCTGTCGGCGTCCGGTCTCAGCTCCCTGAACCTTTCCCAATGAAAACGAGATAAGGCGTCAGCCACATTTGTTTCTCCAGCGATGTGCCTCGCCCTTATGCATACATTAATTTTTAGGCATTCCAGTGTGATGGCTCTCATTAATTCCAATACTATTGGACATGATGCGCTCCCTTTATTCAACACGTGCACCACCGCCATGTTATCCGACCACACTGCCATCTCCTTGTTATTCAACTCCTCCCCCCATGCACACAATGCTACCCAGATTGGAAAAAGTTCCAGCAGCGTGATGTTCTTCGTCCATTCTGCCTCCTGCCATGCCTTTGGGCATTTCTCTGCACACCACCCTTTCCCTAGTATTGCGCCAAAACCAAAACCGCCTGCCGCATCAGTGAACACACTGTTTTCCCTTCTTCATTTATGGGTGAGCGCCAGATGACTGACCCATTGAATGACCTCAGGAATTCCCCCCAAACCTCCATGTCTCTCTTAATTCCTCTTCCTATCCTGACTCTGTGGTGTCCCATCTTGGCCCCCCCTTGTCCTCAGCTCAATGCTTTTTTGAAAAACGTTCCCTTGTGGTATGAACCTACCCACAAAGTTTAGCTTTCCTGCCAATGCTTGCAATTCCCTCACAGTAGCCTTGTTTCTCCCTTTTAGGTCATTTATTGTTACTAGCAGGTCTGCTACTTTATCCTCCGGCATCCGGCATACCCCCCGCTTTGAATCAATTTCTATCCCTAGCAATTGGATTATTTGAGTTGGACCCATTGTTTTTCCCCCTGCCAGTGGGATACCCCAATGGCTTCTTATCTCTAAAAATGTGTCCAAAGTGGGCTTTCATAGTTTCGACCCTTTGGGCCCTACGAATAAAAAATCGTCCAGGTAATGTACCATCCTGGCTTCCCCCATCTCCTCTGTGACTGCCCATTGCATGAATGAGCTTACCCTCTCAAAACATGCACATGAGATGGCGCAACCCATTGGTAGACATTTGTCGGTGAAATATTCCCCCTCCTATTGCATACATAGCCAATTCTGTGATTTGCTGTTAACCGGCAACAGCCGGAAAGCTGACTTAATGTCCGCCTTTGCCATCCATGCCCCTTTGCCTGCCTTCCTGACTATCTCCACTGCTTCTTGGAAGTCCGAGTAGGTTGCTGTTGCCTCATCTTGCGGAATCCCGTCATTGACTGAAGGCCCGGGGGGGATATGATAGATGGTGGATCAGTCTGTATTCCCCTTTCTCCATTTTTGGGACCAGCCCTAGTGGTGAGCATATGAATTCTTTAAATGGCAAGGCTGAAAAAGGGCCCCCTATCCTACCCAGCTCTACCCCTTTCTGGATTTATTTGGTCACTATCTCTTTGTTCTCCATCGCAGACTTTAAGTTTTTGGGGGTATCATGTGACCTTTGCCCTGTAAATGGAATGTTAAAACCTTTTTGAAAACCTTGTCTGATTATTTCTGCAGCTTCTTGGTCTGGAAAAATTTGGAGCCACCTTTCCATTTTCTCAATTTTCACTGGTGTAGCCCCTTTCTCGCCCCAGCCCCTAGTTCCGCTTCTCGTTGCTTCTGTTGCTGGGTGCTGTTGCCCTTGTGCACTTGGAGCTGCTATGGTCACCTTTACATTTCTCGCACTTGTGGCTGAACTTGCACTTCCAGCTCCAGCTGCATGGTACCCCTTTTTCAAAATTTCGACATTGACCTGGCTCTGCCCGTGCTGACCAAGTGTTCCCACTGCCGCCCCCTGCGTGGTTGGTGGCAAGCTGCTCTGCTACCCTCTCTGTGATCCATATTGCTTGTTCCGAAAGCTTTGATCCCTAGATCTGTCATAGCTATTTTCATATCTTCTGTTATTGTATCTATAATCAGATCTGTAATCATTCTGCCAATACTGCCTCCTCTGCTGCCCTCCTGAGTTCCGTTCCCTGGTTTCCCATTTTTCTTTGAACACGTTAAATATATAAAAGGTTAAAGTTTTCTTCGTCCCAACCCATATCCGGAAAGCAGTCCATCTCTTTTCTAAACTCGGGGTCGTATTCTTGCCATGTATCCCCCTCGAATGCCTTGTAAACTTTCAACACCCTCTGTTGATATGCGACCAATGCTACCCCGTCCTCTGGGAATTTCTGCAATATAATGGTGGACATTATCTGGAAGGCTGCCATCCATTTGTCAAAACTTTTTACTACTGTTCCCCTCCTCAGTAGGCCTTTCTCGTCTTCTTTTATGTCCTCTATTGACACGTTCATCCCCCTTTTTTTCCAATCTAGCAGAAAAAAAATATCAATAAACTCTTTTCTCCATATTTTTTCCTTTACCTTGTCATTTACATACTAAGCCATTGCCTTCATGGACCTGCCCTGTGCATCCTTTTCCATTGTTGGTCTGCCATACTTAGTCATGATTGGTCCCTCTTCTTTGTCGACTGTAACTGCAGCTGCTACCCCTGGTGGCGCCACCCCCTGTGGGGGTTCCCTGCTACTGGTGCTGCTGGTGCTCCTATTGGTGCTACTTGCTGTGGATTGGTACCCTGCGGTACCCCTCCAGGGTTTGGTGCCACTGGTGCCCCATGCGGTGCTGGGACCGTGATTTCTATGGGTTCCAACCCTGGCCGCCCTGCCCCTCTTCCATTCCCCTGCGGCCCAGAGCCCTTCTGCTTTTCCCTGCTCACAACACCTTTCCATTTCATCCATGCCTTGAGGTGATCCTTCTCTTCATCCTCACTGCTCTTTGCCTCGGATGATGAAACCCCCTGCTCCTCCCTGAGTCCCCTATGCCCTCTGCCCCTCCTGCCACTCGTTTTGGGCGACTTACCCGTTCCCGTGATGCATTTTTTCAACATGTTAACAATTTGCCTCCCCACTTTATCATCATTTTTCACAGTACCTTTGTTCTTTTCCTTCTTCTTCTTCCTGGGTGCCTCTGAATGGTCCTGCGATCTCTCTGTCTCTTCTCTCCCCCTCTTCTGTCCTTGTGGCACTTCATTCTCCCCTTCACTGCTGCTGGACTCCTCAATCAGCAAAGGCAAAACTACCTTTGCCCTCTCCTCTTTTTGCATTACTTCCAGAACCCAATGGGCCCCATATTCTCTTTCCGCCTTTCTGGCCCATTCGCTGAATTCCTGCGCTCTTTTTTTCCTTTCTTCTGCCATCCTTCTTGTCTGAATGCTTTCTTTCTGCAGGTTCTGCCCCATGCACCTCTTTCTTACTGCTTCTTGAGTGTTCTCACTTTCACTGCTGTGCTCCAGTATTTGTTTGCTCGTGCCTTCCTTGTTTGATTGTATACTGGGCAGCCAAATGTATCAAACGTTCTGATTGCCCTCCTCCAGCCAGGCCTGCAGTGATTTCACCTGTCCCTTTACGAAAGTTATGCTTCCCCCCAGCCGGGCCTTGCTCGAGCGGTTCTGCTTTGCTCAAGCACTCAAGCACTGCTACTCGCCTGTCCCTTTAAGAAAAATATGCCTCCCCCAGCCGGGCCTTGCTCGAGCGTTGCCGCTCCTCCTGACTCCTTTGTGCCCTGCACAAGCCACACCCCCTCTCTGCCGCTCCTTCGTGTCGTTTACCCAAAGTTCGCTGGCTTTCCCTGATTCCTGTCGCGGCTTCTCTCCCTGTAGCGATATGTTCCGGAGGCGTAGCCCTCCCTCTACTTGGAAGTTGCTCGTGTCCCGAGCGTGTTCCATAGGCAACGGCCCAGGCACAAGTATCGTTGTTTGATTATGCGGCTGATCGCCGTGTGCCGCTGCTCTGTCCCGGCTCTCCTTCCGCTGCCTCTGCTGCTGTTCTACTGCTCGCGCTGGTCCTGCCACTCGCCTGCCTCCAGCTGTGATCCTTCCGCTTCTCCTGCTGGCCTTCGCCGATGCAGCCTGGCTCTCCATCCGGTCCGGTCGACCTCCAGCTCACGCCACAGCTCCTCAACTTTGCTGCAGGCGATCCTTCACACGAGCAGCCCAGCTTCCAGTGGTCTTCTCCGCACTGCTCCGGCGATGCAAAGGTAGGTGAAAGCTGGATACGGGATGTACGGCTAACGCAAGCCGTTACGCTGCAAGGAGGGAAAAGTCAAACAGTAAACCTGCAAGAGTGAACGTTTTCCTTCCCTTTTCCAGGCTCTAGGAGCTTGCCCGAGAGAGGTGAGCTCCTTACCTGGTTTGTGCCTCATACCTTTTCCTGGGGCTACTTATACCCCCAAGGCCCTTTGTTCTCCCCTTGGGGGGCCGGGCTTCCCCCTGCCCCCTGCTGTTATTCCTCACACCTTTCCTTGGTGCCATTTCCTGTGCTTCCTGGCCATCCTGAGTTGTGGGTGGCATTTGAACGCCCCTACCCTCTGCTTTTGCTGTTTCCCCCCCACCCCGCGCCTAACCTTCCAGGCCCTTTATCGTGCCGTCCTTCGTACGGCCCGGGGCCTGGGGCACATTTGTCTATCACATTTCTATAAGAGGAACACTTGTTCACTCTTCTGTGGATAGATGGAATAAATAAAGATGTGGTTGAAGGGTAACACACATGAAATAAATGGTTCTATGTGATTTTGCCAAAATGATTTTATTGAGTTTGATTTTCATCAAAAAGAAAATAGTTTTAGATTTTGCCGCAAATATATGCGGGGAGACGCAGCCCCCCCCCATAAACCCACTACATTATTTATTCACCTAAACCCGCCCGCGCATATATTTGCGGCAACATTTGTTAAAATAAATTTGAAGAAATCGAGTTCGATGAAATCTGCTGCGGCAAAACCACCCTATCCCCAATAAAAACATCTATCCAACTCGGAGACAGGATGGAGATAAAAAGATCTGCTTGGTGCATCCAGAAAGGACTGACAGATTGATAGCTATTTCCCGATGCTCGGATAAGCTAAGAAAGGCATTCAATTCAATAAGTGTAGATGTCAAAGAATCTGAACGAAATAAATCGCTTTTTGTGAAATGGCCATTGCTATTTTTCTGGAAATTGCTTCTTTGGTCAGGTCTCCTAAAAGGTGCATACAGTTTTGTGAACATGTTTTTATAAACATACTATGACTATACAATGTGCTGAGAGTTTTATCAAGCTTACGTGATTTTAAATTAAAAAGACTGTCACTGTTAAAAGACAATGGTGCACAAAGTGTTGTTTATTGATAAAAGTAGTGACACCTGTGGTTTTTGGTGCTAAAATTCCAGCCTGTGTCTACCTCCAAATTAAGTAGAATTTGTTGCGACCTTGCTAAGAGGTAGTGGGAGTTTTGGGGCAGAGAAATGGCAGACGATACCCTAGGGTAACCAGCAAAATACTGGCCTCTTAATTGGAGTAAGGGGGTCCCTGAGATAACCCCACCCATATTGGGTAACCCACTTTCTCGTCACTCACTTCCCCGCACTCTGAGATCTCGAGTTCTTTTCAACCTCTCAGTCCCTGTCATCCTGTTGCCATATATTGCTTTTGCGTTTTCACCCTACTGACTCTCCACCACTGGCACTCCCTATTCTAAGTGCACCCCCACTCTATCTGGCTTCAAGATTGCGCCAACAAGACACTTCCTGTCCCCAGAAGGGGCATGCAAGCTGTTAGGTGGTGTCATTCGGTCTCCTTGCATTCCCCATTCTGCCCTTTGTCTATACGGTACTGGCCATTGACATTTGCAATCTCTGCTGAAATGCGATGTGCCCTTTGCTGCAATAGGATTTGCTACATATTGTTCACAGCACACTTGCTTTCTTTGTTGCCTTCCACACTGTTGTGCCAAAACAGAAGGAAAAACAACTTCCTAAACAGTGGCCGCCATCTTGCAATGACAATTTTAGCCACTGCTTTGTACAGCACATGTCAAAGTGCTTACTGTAGCAATTAATGTATTCCCTGCTTTCTCTGCTTTGATAAATATGTATATATTGTTTTTTAGGTGGTATTAGATTTTTTTTAAAGTAGCAGCTCAGTTTTAAAGTATCTGCATTGTTTCAAAATATTTAGAAAGTAGCCTGGTACATCTCTGTCAAGTTAACATTAAGGCTCCTTACATGTGTGAATGATCACAGGAATCCAGAAATTCGGTTCTGTTTCTAGTTCTCTTTTCTAGTAGTATTTGTTTGAGTGTGTGTTGTATTCGATGTGGTCTTCATTTCTCGTTTGCTTTCCTTTGTTGAAATCTTTTCCCCAAATCCAAGAAAAATAAAAACATTAAAAAAGGGAATGGAGGGAGCTGATGTTTTCTTTTCTGTTTGTTCCACACTCAGAATTTCCACAGCAACCTTCTCGATGAGTGACACTGAATGTATGTAGTTCTACAGCCAGGCATGGCCTCGCAGTGATTTATCTCACTAGAATTGCTTGTCGAGATGAGCGTTTCCAGCAAGAGAAAGAAGTGATGTGTCCAAATGTCGCTTTCAAGTGCAGTGATAGTTTAAATGCTTCACATGGTAATCTTGATAGATATGTATATATCATAAATGGTTAATCGTGAAATGTGTACGTTTGTAACCGTGTGCCAGGGCTGTCTCCATTTGCTGTTCCATGGTTTTCCTACTCCCAATGGTTATCGCATATGTCCCGGCATCTCATATGCCTATGTAAAACACCCGCTCATGGGATTGCCTCTTTAGCCGTGCATGCTCATATACTGAGTTCCTAGTTGAAGGTCTTTCCCCATTCAAAAAAAATGCAGATGTGGGGGAGTTCTTATTTTCATCGGCCTTGAACCAGTTAGTTAAATTAAAGGGGTGCCTTTAGAAGTGAATCTCAATCCTTAAAGACATAGGGGGTCATTCCGAGTTTGGAGGCAGCCATGGTGCTTAAAGACATAGGGGGTCATTCCGAGTTTGGAGGCAGCCATGGTGCTGCTAGCACCATGGCTGCCTCCAAACTCGGGTCCGGGTCCGGGTAGTCGGAATGGGGACTTACTGGGACATTCCGACCTATGCGGACACAGTATGTCCCCATTTCGAAAACCATTCCCCATTCCCATTGAGCCCCCATAGAGCCCCCATAGGGCTCAATGGGAATGGGGAAGGAGCTAATAACGGGCCCACAAATTGCGGTCCCGTTATTAGCTCCATGGTCCCTTAACGGGTCCCGCTAAGACAAGCTTGTAAAACCAGCCGGTCCTGGTGGGACCCGCTAAGGGACCTCGTAATAGGGCGGTAGGGGCTTAACGGTACCAGCATCCTTACCGGTGCCGTTAACCCCCTACCGCCATACTCGGAAATGACCCCCATAGATTGCCAAAAATGCCATGGTAGCAGTAATCTGCAGATTTTAGAACCTGACATTGTTTTAGAAAAACTTTGTTATTTGAAACGGTTTTGGAAGCAAATTGATTTATAAAGCATACACCAATTTCCTAGTTTGCCAAACATAGGAAATAATATAATATCCGTTTTTATATAGTGGTTCATGCAGGATTCCCCATGCCGCTAGGTGCTTTAATAGAAGATATTATTTAAGCAATAAACATTAATGGGCGGCGCATTACTTGTTGAGGTAATGCCCTGGGGCCAAGTTACAATTAACGTTAGCCCCGGGGCATTACCAGATCCGGTAATGTCCTTGCCTGGAGGGATTCATTGCTAGTATCATCTCAGAATGCTCTTTCTGAAATGTTAATAGTTTTTTTTCCAAGTTAAGAAACAGTGTTTTTGCCATTTGTCAACTTGATAAAAACTACAAACCAAGATGACCGCAATGGACAAGGGAGAAGGGAACAACATATATAGTCCCTTCTCCCTTTCCATACTGGCCATTGTCGCGACGGGCAGCGCGGGACAAGGAAGCGCCAGGTAAGAAAGGTTGGGGTGGGTTAGGGATGTGGAAATTGGGGGTTGGGAAGATGATGGTCTCCCATTTACAAGGAGGCTCGCAACTGGGGTTTTAACATGAGGTAAAGACCCCCCTTCTGAGTGTCCTGATTGGCTGGGAGGCCACCACACGCACCACTGGGGAGCTAATGCGCAAGATAACAGTACTTAGTTTATTGGATGAAGTCGGCCGTGCTAGGGATTTGAACTTGTGAAGTACAGGTTAGACGCATGTATGAAGCCATAGTTTAACACTAAGTTAGGCCCTCCCCAGTAGTACACAGAAAGAAAATTCAAGGTGAGCTACAAGTGCTCGTATGCCTGTATTTCAAACCAATAGCTACACATTTTAATCAGAATTTCCATCAAAATATGTGGAAGAACAAGCATTGCTTATTTGATGCATGTAATAATCCCTGCTCGCTTTTTGTATCACAGTTTATTAAATGTGGACATAATACAACATTTCATAAAATGCACAAGGGAAATACAAATTGTATGCAAGACCTAACTATGCAAAGACAGCATTATGTTAACAATAGCTATCATAAAATCCAAAGAAGAGTGAAGAACATTTGCAATAATAGCCATCACCTATCAAGAATGTGTTTGATGAAATGAGAGTAATGGACAAAGAAAGTACTCAGATGAGGGTCATGGGGAGACAGACATAACAAAATAAAAAAAAGACTATACACAGAAAAGACATCACATTGATTTAGTAGGTAGAATGTTGACGACAAACAAATAGCTGTATAATCAATAAGGCATCGTGTTCTGCTGTGCATTTTCTCTTCAACTGAAGAGAGTGTCACTAGATCTTGAAGCCAATTGTAATTACTAGGCTTTTTCGTGGTTTTCCACAGTGATAAAATGTGTTTTTGCCACAAACAAGTCAGTAGTCAAAATATTGTTGATTTTACACCATCAAGGTGTCAATATTACCTGGAGAGTTCTAGGTGTTGGTGCCTAACACTAGGTACAATCTATTAATAGTTTCACTCCAGAATTAGCAATTCCAATCACATAATTTAGCGTGCTGTTCGGTTGATTATAAAAATAACACCAATTTAGTGATTCATGTACTATTTCATACCTGATTCTTCCAGTTTGAAAGTGCTGCAACAATCTTTGTCACTAATATTATCTACTTGTGGTGCTCAATTTATCAACCCTAGAAAGATGATGGGCTGAGTCGACATACCCGTGTTGTCACACTCATGTCGCACAACATCATCCTGTTGTCGAGACAAGTGCATTGATATATGATATGATATTTTATTTGTATTGCGCTCATACACAGGGGAGTTGTTAGGTCTGGAAAAGACCCGGGGCTAAGCTGATGTCGGAACTGTTGGGACTGGGGGCTAGCTAGTCTTTTGGCTGTAGCTCCTGAGATTCTATCCGGGGCTACAACCAAAAGATCAGGGGCTATAGCCCCCTTGGCCCCCCCCCTAGCAACGCCCCTGCTCATACACAAGTGTTTCAGAGCGCGACGAGGCAAGGGGGGGTACAGGGGAGGACAAAAACAACGATCTTAGTAGGCCCAGTGACATTGAGAACGTGCAAGTGCCGGGGAGAGAGATGGGGGAAAAGTACAAGGAGGTGGGGGAGGAGTGGAAAGTGCAGAGCAAGGGATAAAACAACATCTGGTAGTGCAGCCAGCAAGGTGGCAAGTGCAAGGTTAAAGCGTAGACGGGGGTGTCAATAAGTCCAAGTAAGGGGACTGTAGCGTTGCAGATACGGACCCAAGTGCAAAGGATGCAAGGAAGCAGTGTGGGTGTGGGGCTAGGGAGGGCAGGAACCTGGGCCTGAAAATCAGAGGGTAACGAGGTGTCCGGTGTCGAAGCAGACAGATCAGCAGGGGAGAGGAAGAGTGAAGGTCTTGTGGTGCTTCCGGTACCGAAGATGGTTCTCCTCAAGTTTCAGAGAGACAGGGAGGCTATTCCAGAGGGAGGCCCCAGCCGAGGAAAGAGATCTGCCCCCAACTCATTGCTTGGAGAAGCGACTGACCCTGAGGGAGTTGGAGGCGGAGGAGCGAAGAGCTTGAGTATGAAGGTATTAACGGAGGGAGGGTTGACGGTAATGTGGACCCAGGGGGTCTTGAATGTAATCCTTGCAGCTACAGAGAGCCAATTAAGAGATTTCATGGTTGAGAGATACGATCCCAGGGCTTGAGGCCAAGGTCAAGTCTCGCAGTCCTGTTCTGGATGAGTTGTAAAGGGCGCAGAGTAGAAACAGGCAGATTAAGAAAGAGGCTATTGCAGTAGTCCGGCCTAGACAGAACCAGAGCTCTAGAGACAGTGAGAGGAAGGGAAGAATACATCTGAAGAGGTGCAGTTGGTAGTTTGACTTCTTGATGTGAGGAGAAAAGGAGAGTGTGGAGTCGAAGATGACCCGAGGTTCTTAGCTACACAAGAGGGTGCAGGAAGTGGGCCAATGGCGGCCAGCGAGTGACAGGAAAGGAGGGAGTGGGTGTGCCGATGAGGAGAATCTCCGTCTTACTGGCATTAAGGCAGAGATCATTGGCGGCGCACCACTCCTGCATAGCAGACAGACAGTCAGAGATGGGAGAAGAGTTTGCAGAGGGAAGCCTGAAAATGAGCTGTCTGTCATCCGCATAGCACTGAAAGTTGGAGCAGAGAGCAGCAATGCAGTGGGCAAGAGGTGCCAGGTATTGGTTGAAAAGTCAGGGAGACAGTTTAGACCCCCGTGGAACACCACAGGTAGAGAGTGAAAAAGAGGAAAGGAAGGACCCAAGTTGGACCTGGGAGGGTCGATCAGAGAGGAAAGAGGTCAGCCAGGCCAGTGCCTGATCCGTAATACCCAGGTTATCATGGAGACGGTTGAGCAGGATGGCATGGTTGACTGTGTCAAAGGCAGAAGAGAGATAGAGTAGGGTTAGGACAGAAGGGATGTTAAAGTCGAGGTTGGAGAGCAAGTCTTCACAAATGTTCAGGAGAGCAGTTTTCCTGCTTCTGTCAGCTCAGATGCCAGACTGATGGTCATGGAGACAACCAACAGAATCGGTGTGAAGATTAAGCTGGGAGATGGCCAGTTTTTCCAGAAGTTTGCCCAGGAAAGGAGTAATGGAGAGCGGGCGATAGTAATCCGGGCAGGAGGGGGTCACACTTTATCTATCCTCCCAGCCAAATTACACCCCGAAATTGTCCATTATCCTGTAAACACAAGTAAGGCATCATTAGAGGGGTGCAGAATAATTTGAAAGTTATTTATTGGTGCCTATATTTAAAATACTGATTTACTGGAATGTAAGCACTACATAGATCAGATGTTCCCACTTCTCAGTTGACATGTCATCAGCCAGTTCCTGTTTCCACGCATCTCTTAATTTGACCCATTCCTATGTGATTTATGTCTCATCATTTTCAGTTTTAAACAAAACAGCAAATAATAGAAAATGATTTGTGAGGAGCGTACACAATTTAGGCTACTGCTGGACTTGCTGGCGTTGCTCACTCCTGGCTCTTTCCAAAATACTTTTCATGGCTTTATATCTCAGTTCCACCCTTCTCGAGAGGATCTGAAAAGTTATTAAGTCATTGCAAATGACTATTTTACCACATTTCCAAACAGCTCTTTTTTAATATTTGCAGATATGCAGGTTTTCCACAAACGGTTCCTGTTATGTATTTTAATAGCTCGGTACCCCTACGTAGAGTGTTGCGTAAGAAGATCACTCGCACCTCAGCCGTGATCTTCTAATCTTCTGCTGTTAGTTTGATAGTAGGATCTATGTGCTTGTTTTTCATGCCTTTCCACTGAGAGTATTCCTTATATATTGTATAATTCTAGCTGTGCCCATCCTGGTCTCTTTTCAGATAATCCTTCAGTGATAGTGAGCAGAATTTGCCACCAATGCTTGGCGATATTTTTGAAGTTTATGTGACGAGGCTGAGAAACACGTCCTGTCAGGGGAGGGAGGGAGTTGACAGGCCACAGAAGGTGCTAGAATGTCTGCGAACAGACCCGCTCTCAGCCCCTCCTTACCTTCATGTGCAGCAGTGGGGTTAACAGTGCTGTATGGAGACACCGGAGGAAGGTGGGCAGCACTGGAGCCGCAACGGAATGTGGGGAAGCCAGGCTGTGCCAGTTGGTCCAGCACGACAGTAGCCTGCAGAGCACCGGAGTGGATAGACAGGTAGGTGGAGTCAGCGCGGGAAGAACCTCCATCACGCAACATAGCAAGAGTGCGGCTCCAGCTGACAAAACCTACTGGAGCCTGCACTCAGGGAACCACCACTAGCCATCAGGGACTTCTAGTAATGAAAGACCTTCATGGAGGCCACAGTAACAACTTCACTAGCCCGCCGGGGAGATGGAATAAAAACTAGGCCTGCAAAAAGGCATGGGCACAGCAGTTCTCTGTGGATCACTACATGACTCATGCTAGAAAGGCAGCAGTAGTACATGAAGAAGGGGTGGGCATGAAGAAGGGATGGGGCTTACAAGCCCTTTTAAGCCCTCCCCATAGTCTGCCCCCGTCACGTCTCTTCTGTCAGGTAAGCTATTGGATAAGGTCAATGGCCAATCCTGGGAGAGGGTTGGGTATTTAAGTAGGTGTATGTGGAGGGTTCAGTGTGGGTTAGTTGAGTGAGAACAGGAGGAGGACGTCCGAGAGATCAGAGGAGGATAGCACAACAGGAGTGCAGAAGCTATTGGTGAGAGGGGGGTCTGTGGAGTGTTTGTGTATGAGAGTAAGGCGTTTGTGAAATACCAAAAGAGTAGAAGTGAGTAGTAGTTGGGAGTGGTGGTAGCAGAAGGAAGTGGTAGTTGGCAGTAGTGGAGGGTGGTGAGTGGTAGCAACAGCATTGGAAGTGACAGTAGTAGGAGAGAGTTAGTGAACGTAGTAGTGGTAGTAGGAACAGCAGAGAGGTAGTTTTTGTAGCAAGGAAGCAGTGGCAACCGTAGAGTGAGAGTAGAAGGTGGAGTAGTAGTGAGGAGGAAGGAAGGAGATAGAAGCAAAGATATTGGTAGTAGAATGGTTGTTGGAGATGGATGAATAGGAAGAGTGGGGGACAGCTAAGGGTGGAGGTAGGAAGGTGGAGTATGAGATCAGAGGGACAGTAGTACTGTGGGAGGAGAACATCTTGGGACCTAGTGTAGGGAAGGTCCAGGTAAGAAGAACAGGTGGAAGGAGGCACCATCCTATAACACCCCTAGAGTACTAAATGGGCTAGGTTTAGGGACTGCTAGAAGACCCCTAGCGAGACAGGTAGCCACCTTCTTAGGGAAAACATCATTAGTCTCAGTGGGAAGACCCTATAGACAGGTGGCACTGTTCACTAGAGCTAGCATCCCCCTTACGTATGCCTTGGCTAGGGAGGAGGGAAAGGCCGGGGAAGTTGAGCCAGGGAGGGACGGCCCTATCGCCCAAAACCCCAAACCAGTCTATGGTAAATAAACACCTTTGGACGTACATCTGAGCCAGAGTGGTCATTTGTGGTGGGCCACCGCATCACATTCAGGGAATCCACATTTCCCCTTTTGGACCCTCCTGAGCATTATGTGTCATGACAACTTAGGTCTCCATTCTTCGCTACACTGAAATGTGTTTCACACCGTATCCATTTCTCTGTATTCCTTTTCATATATAGGCAAATGCACGCGTTTCAATGTGTATTTTAATGTTCTTACAGAATGTATATTTTAGATGCATTCATTTTGCCCCAGAGAGTCGGTGACAGTGTGTTCCACATTCTACAATCCAGTTTAATATCAGAAATGATGCTATCAATTTTGGTTCCCACTGTGTCCCACAAATGTTAACCATCTCTGTAACTCTGTAACTAAGGATCTTGCAAGTAACAGCGCCTCGATGCCCGTGGGCTGCATGTGTGCTATGCAAATGTAATATAAATAAAATATTTTCAGATCCTTCCCAAAAGGTATACCATGATATTTAATGCCACCTTTGGCCCATGTTATCTCCCTTTTGGGAATACATTCTCTAAAGCAGGTTTTAGTAAGAGGAGGATCTCAAACTTACTCCAGTTTGTTTTGTGACCCGATACCCCGACCCCACCCCCGAACTACTTTATTTCCATTACAAGGTCTACTGACTCATGGATTTCCCATAAAGACTATCTTACTTCAGCACACAGAGTATGTGCTTTTTGACACCAGTGCCCACACGCATTATCCTTTGGTCTTGGCAGATATATGTGCTGCTAAGGCACCAATTGCAAAGGTGAAGAACAGAGGGTTGAGGGGGGCAGCCTTCTCCAGGAATAAGGGGTCTGCTTTGTTTCTATTTGCTAGGATTTTACGTGAGACCCTATAATGTAGTGTCTGAAACAATTTGATAAATGTATTATCCCCTAAGCAGAAGTGGAATTCAGATGTGATTAGTTTACGCTGTCGACATGAAACAAAAATACTGCTTCCGGATCATTTATTACTAAATATCGTTTCGGCCCATAACCTCGTACATAAAAAGCTGACTGCGCTTTTAGAGTGCATTTTTCACGTTAAAAAAAAAAAAATACATAGCCCATAATGCCGCACAAGGGGAGCGGAGGTCATGTCACCCGCTCCCCCGGTTTAGCATTATGGGCTGTGGGGGCTGCAGGGGTGTGCCCCGCATACATCAAATGTAATGCGGGGAACAAAAAGGCACATTCGGAAAAGCTTGAGTTACAAAATGCGAGCAAGTCAGCTCCACTGTTTTGTAACTCACGCTTTTCCATTACGGTCTTTCAATGTAGATCCGTAAATAGGACTCAAAATGTGAATAAACTGTCGCATGTTGCCTGTACCAAACTGGACCTTAGTAGATCCTGCTTGGGAATGGTAGATTATTTGTCCAATGGAAAATTTCAAACTTCTGCCAAAAATGTTTGGAATCAATTTCAAATCAATGAGGATATCAGACCAATGGTCCTTATTTGGTTTAGGTATTAATGTCATTAGTGCCTTCATCATTCACATAGTTGCTCCTTTCTATGCAGTCATTAAACACCCTGCAAAGAATCAGTACAAGAAGATGAATCGTGCAATGTAGAACGCCGCTGGAAAGCCATCCAAACCAGGCGATTTCACCAAATATCATCTGTCCCGTTGCAGCCGTTACATAGTAATTCCATTATCCAGTCTGTTTACATCTGTTTGTTACAATCGTGACAATTCTATCCTGAAGAAAAGTCTACTTGCGTCTTCCACTTTGGGTGATAGACCTTCCCAGTACAACTATGTATGAAACTTAAGTAACCAACATTTTATCCGCCGGTTTGTGGCCATCACTGCACAGGCGTCATCAAAAATTGATCCAATGCTTTTCCCACTTGAGTGTTTTTTAGTTTCTTTCTAACGACAACAGTCACAGGCACCGTTTGATTATCATGAGTATCTCACCATCTTCGTCTGGTTGAGCGGGCATTTTTGTTTTCAATCTCATTCACTGTGGTGTTCCAAAAGGCTTTTCTGTTGGTTTATTCTTGAAAGGGGAGTGGCTGATCACCTCCTCCCGCCCCTGCGTGTAATGCCATTTAAAAGACTGGCACCCTCTTTGTATTGCTGCTGTCTCCGACCTTTCTGCCAGAAAAGGCAGTTTCCGTATCCACATGTTCCTTAGCCTTATCTTCTAGCTGGGAGGGAGGTAGTAAGGGGCCAATGGTTTAAGGTTTTAACATGATTTTCCACTATGCTATCCAGGGATGCAGGAGCTTGGTCCGAGATTGGATTTTCCTAAAAAGAGTCTGATGTAGAAATATTATCTGTGTGAGGGCAAAAGTTACGCCTCTTGTAAGAAAGTACATTCCGTCATTACTGTCGATCAGCCGATACATTTCAATGTATGCACTTTCATCATGTTATTGAATTCCCACATGGAGGTGTTGGCCCAAGAAGGACCTAAAAGGATCTCACTGATATTTTATCAAGCACTAGACTGAAGTCACCTCATAATATGAATGCATCTCCCCTCGTCTTGACTAGTTGTATTGGTAGATTCTATAATATTGGGTGGAATTCGGACCTTCGATACTTCCTCAGAAAAGTGGTGGATTGACCACCCTACTGCTGCCAACACTGAACTCCCAACGGACCCCCTTTGTTCATTACTGATAGTATTTCCTATAATACATGTGTAGTCTGCATGGAAGCTGATACAGGCAAGCACCCCTACATTTCCTGTCGAAACAGCTCCATAGAGCAAAGTTGAAATGTTTACTCAGTGCGTAAGCGCTTCTAGGGCGGTGTTTCTTTCAGCGTGCCAGTGCCAACCCTGGTGCTTTTGTATTCTACCAATGACTTGTTTTCGTCTTTTGAGCTGTTGAGGCCTTTATGTTCCGTGTGACAGACTTCATTTGTCTACTCGTTTGTTTTTCATAAAATAGTCCATTTATCATTGAAAGTGTTTCAGGACGGGGTCCGTTAGTACATCTTCAGGTTTTGCAGCCAAGTGCTTAACAGCTTAAACTAAAGGTGGTTTGGTGCCATAAATGGGCATGTGAGCACACCACTAGAACCAGGGGATATGGCCTTCGTGACATGTTTATATCTTTTCAATGCTAACCAGAGTTTAACAAGAGCATGTTCCAACCTGAAGACAAATCACAAAAGACACAAATAAAAGTAAAGTATTGTTTACATGGCTGAAATATGGAGCACCAGGAAGGAAGCCCAGCGGTAAATGTATTCAGAAATATGCACAGAAATGTATCATATTTTAGACTGTGATGCAGCAGAGATGTTTTCTTAGTCACTTACAGCCTCTGAAGTATGTCTGATTGGGGTATTTGCTTCGATGATGAGATATGTTAGTGTATTTCAAAGTTATAAGAAAAAAAAACGTTTCCTCCGCCATTAGTAAAAAACGTATGGCAAAAATATATCATAACTTTCTTTTAAGCATCGCACATTTTCCCCAAATAAATCGACTCATCTTTTCTCAACAAAAGCCATATTTCGAATCCAACATGGAACAGGATTTACCAAAATACTCTTCCTCTAGCTTATCTTTATATTCTATGTATACTGTGTTTACCCGGAAGAGGCCGCAGTGTTGAGCAATGCAGCTGCACAAGAGACTCTGCCCGACTATATGTAGCATGCTTCACTACATCCACGCTTCTGTGCCTTTTAAGAACCCAGGCCTATGAGGACTGACGTACGGACCCTCTGCAGCAAAGCCCTCGCAGGACAAGGCCACAGTGTTGAGCGACGAAGGTGCACAGGAGATGCTACCCGACTATACGTAGCACTCTTCACTATGTTCACACTTCCGTGCCTATAAGAACCAATGTACGGACCCTCTATGGCAAAGCCCTTGCAGGACAAGGCCACAGCGTTGAGCGACACAGGTGTTTGGCGGCGATGGGGTTTCGGCATAGACAGCGAGTGTGGTTGACCTCACCCTCCAGAGTGCGGGGAGAGTTAGCCTGTTACACTTGCTGCCCCTTCTCACTCTTGCACACGCTTTGTTTTCCCCTGTGACATGTCCTTGCACCCCCTGCCCCTGCTTATTTGCACTCCCTTGCACCACAGGTGCACATGCACTCCCTCGCATCTTAGGCTGTGTGTGCTACCTCGTATCATAAGCCACGTGCGCTCCATCACAACTCTAGGCTGCGTGCACTCCCTCGCATCCTAGGCTGCGTCTGCTCCCTCACATCTTATGCTGCGTGCGCTCCATCACAACTCTAGGCTGCGTGCATACCCTCTTACTTAGGCTGTGTGCAACCCTGCACATTTTAGGTCACGTTGTCCCCTCGCAATTTAGGCCACGTGTGCTCTCTCTCTACTCGGCCGCACACACCCCTCCTTCTCTTAACGGCTGTGCTCCCAGCTTTCCCTGCAGGCCCTCTCCCCCCTCTTTCTTAGCTCCCACCACTGACCTATTGTGTACTGTTCTTGACTTTTTTCTCCACGGTTGTTGGCTTACATTATACTGCCTGCACCCCTGCTGTGTTCATTCATTACTTCTAGGGTTTCCCCCACCTGCCTGCTCCCCAGCACTACTCCCCCACACCACCCTCCCTTCTCCCACCCTACTCTTCCTCTCTGAACCCTCTATGGTGCTCTCTGTCTTATCTATTTTCTCTAACTGCTTTTCTATCGACTACCCTATCCTTCTCACCAGGTCTGTCAGGAAGATGCTCAAAAGGTACATCCTTGTCTCCAACCCAGACCTCCCTATCGCTGATACGTACACCAGTGCTTCCTCTAAACAGACCCTTACCGACATTCTCTTTGTCGTTCCCTTTCCAGGCCTATGTACCTCCCATATGGTCTCTGTTTGCTCTCTTTTTTCCTCTTTGCCCATTAATTGAGGCACCTGGTGAGAGGCCCTCCTGGCCCCCTTCCACTCCTTCAAGACCATCATTAATGTCTACCTAAACTGCACCATCTTGGTCCAAGGCCCTCAGGCCAACGTTCTCTTTTTTGATAGTCGCTTCCCGTGCCTTCTCAACTTCCTTTCTTCTCCTGCTATCCCTTCTTTCCCCCTCTATGGCTCCTCTTTCAACTCCATCCTCTGCCACCACTACGGCTGCATCTGCTGCTTCTCCAGCCACCCAGTTGCCTCCTTCCTCTGCCACCTCTCTGGCACCCATCTCCTCCCTGGCTAGCTTGCCTTCTCCTCCTTCCTCCTCTGTCCATCCTTGGGCACCTGTAATACTTCTGCAGGGCGTACCTCTGACCGCCTCCATGGAAGTCCTTCAAAGGGGGCAACCTGCTCCACATTGCTACTCTCGACTCTCGCTCAGCTGCGAAACACTCCGCTGACATTTGCCATCTCCTGGAAGAACTCGATTTGGATGTACTCGGTCTGACTGAGAATTGGTTCACAGCTAGCTATGTCACAAGCTTTGACACTCTCCTTACTTATGGCTACAAGATCCTCTCTGAACCCCGAACCAACCGGCCCGGCGGGGGGGGAGGGTGTAGCCTTGATCTTCTCAGAGTGGATCCCTGCTTCTTTCATTCATATGCAGGACTACTACACCTTTGAATGCCTGGTCTGCAGGCTCTCTATCTCTCCTGGCCTTTCTCTCACTGTGGCCACTATCTACAGGCCGCCGGCCAGGTTGCCTCCTTCTTCTCTGAGTCGGTGGACCACTCCTCCTCCCTCCTCGCCTCTACCTCTCAACTTCTCCTCCTCAGAGGCCTTAACATCCACCTGGATGCTACCTGCCCTTCTTCAGGACTCTTTCGCAACCTGCGACTCTCTCTCTCTTCATTCTTCCCTCTGGCCCGACTCACTCTACAAGGAACACCCTGGATGTTCTGATCTCCTCAGGCCTCCCACTCTCCAAACCTCTGAACACTCCTCTATCCTGGAGTGAGCACATTCTCCTTTCCTCCCACCTTTCTCTCTCTACCCCCCAGGCCAAACCAACTTCAGCACTGCCACCTACCTTCTCGTTCATCCGACCCATGAAGCGTGTGTCAGTTGAGGCTTTCTCCGCTGCTTTCTCTCCTTCTTCTGCACCCTTTGGCTGACTCACATCCTGACACAGCCCTGTCTAACCTTCATCTTTCTATCTCTAACACTCTTGATTTACTTGCCCCTGTTATGAGGATCTGCTTGAAGCCCAAATCCAAGTGCAACTCTTGGTACGATTCTGACCTCGTCACCCTCAAACGCAAGTGCAGAGTGGCTGAGAGGAAGTGGAGGGCATCAGGTACACCCTCTGACAAATTGGCCTGCTGTCTGCTCCAAAGGCAATACAGACTCTCTGTCCTTACCAAGAAGAGAGCCCACATCCAAGCCCGCATCTCTGCTGCATCTAACAACTCGGCCGAACTCTTCAAAATCTGCAAGGAGCTGTCAGATCCTGCTGCATGCTCTACCTCTCTTGTTCCCTCCAAGGGCCTCTGTACGTCCGTGGCTTCTCATTTCATCACTAAAACTCAGGACATCCTGTCCACCTCCTCTTCCTCTTCCTCCTCCTCCACTCCTGGCCCACCTGTGGCCGTCTGTCCTCCTCCCTTCTTTTCCTTTCTTCACCCTAATGTTTCTATACAAGTCCGATTGTCATGATTCCTGCCCCTCATGTCCCCAGCCCTCCAAGATGTCAGGCTGGAGCCAGGCCACGATCACCTACATAGCCCTCAAGGGCCTCTCCATCCCTCCAAAGACCCACTTGGAGACAGACTTGGCGCTTGTGGCACCAGACTCACTCACTCCCATAGGATAACATTGGGGATTGGACTTGTAGTGCATTGATGGGGACAAGATGGATGCCCCCACACATTTGGTTCCTAGAACTGCATGTGCGGTCTAGTCTTTTGGGTGTGGTTCAGCCCAGAGACACCTGGGATACCCAGAGACTATTTAAGCCACACCCAGGCTGAGAAACATGCTTTGCATTTTCTGCACCTGCAGCGTGACACTCACCATGTTCGGATCGGTCTCCAGTAGGCCTGCATCTTTCTTCTGTGCTCAGCTCCTGCAAGAACAAGAACACCGTTAGGAACAGCCTTACCTTCCAGCGCTTCTGCCCATCATTCATCTCTCCTTCTGTTCTGCGGGCATCTTCGGCGGTGTCATTCACATGCCGGCACGTCGCTTCCTAAGGAAAAGCGAAAAGAACAGAAAAAAGGCATTAGTAAGCATTCTGCAAATCTTCGCTTATTTTTAAATACTGTACGAGCTTCAAACACTTACCTGAATCCCAGCCGCTCTGGGGAAACTTTGTCTCTGGAACTTCTCATCCATCTGCAAGAGGGAAAAGACACTCCAGGTTAGCGTGGAAACATCTAGAGGCGCCGCACACCGCACTTACCCACCACATTTGTTCTTCATAACTGGCATCCACGTTGAAAACGTCGCGGCACCTAAAAGACACAGAAAAAGAACTCAGTTCAATGCAAATACGAAAGGGGTGCATCGCGCTCTCACTCACCTTCAGTGCTACTCATCTCAGCAGCACGCCGCCATCCCTGGACGCCGGCCATCATCTAAGGAAGGAAAGGAACGAAGTTAGACAACTGTTCAAAAGACTCATTATACTTACCTGTCGGACTCTTGCCAGTGAAGTAACTAGGCAGCAACGAGCCCGCATCAATCAACACGCCCCTGCGCTGAAAGCAGGACGGAGAGCACACTATCCAAGAAAACAAGGTGAGCTGTGGATCAAAGGGCAGGGTTGGACCCCGGGGAAGAAGGGGTTCAAGCACACAGAGACAATAGGGAGTTAAACTCTACCAATCCTGTGTTTCAGGCCCTGTCTCCAGTCGAATAGCCTCCAGGGAAGGGTTTGAGGTTGTAAGAGGTCAGAACAGGCTGAGTGACATCCACATGGATACCAGGTGAGCATTACACCGATCTATGAAAGTCTCGTCAAAACAGGTTCTCTCCCGTTCATCCATAACCATCAAGGACCACATTAACACTTTTTCTTCAGTCGTGGCTGATTTATGCAATCACTCCTTTGCCACTGGAACCTTCCCCTGCCCCCTTAAGCACTCTCCTGTGCACCCTCTCCTAAAGAAGCCCTCTGCCGATCCTTCCTTTCTGGCTAACTATCGTCCGATCTCCATCACTCCTTTCCTGGGCAAGCTCTTGGAATAGCTGGCTATCTCCCAGCTTAATCTGCATACTGAATCTGTTGGTTGTCCCCATGACCACCAGTCTGGCTTCAGAGCTGCCAGAAGCAGAGAACCTGCTCTCCTGAACACCCGTGAAGACCTGCTCTCTAACCTTGATTCTAACCTTCCTTTTGTCCTCATTCTCCTCGACTTTTCTTCTGCTTTTGATACGGTCAACCATACCATCCTGCTCAATTGCCTCTGTGATAACCTGGGTATCACTGATCAGGCTCTGACCTGGCTGACCTCCTTTCTCACTGAATGACCCTCTTAGGTCCAACTGGGGTCTTTTCTCTCTTCTATCTCTCTCTCTACTTGTTGTGTTCCCCAGGGGTCTAACCTTTCTCTCTGGCTTTTCAACCAATACCTGGCACCTCTTGCCAACCGCATTGCTGCTTTCTGCTCCAACTTTCAGTGTTATGCGGATGACACCTAGCTGTCTTTCAGGCTCCCCTCGGCCGCCTTTTCTGCTTCTCTCATTCCTGATTGTCTGGCCGCAATTCAGGAATGGTGTGCTGCCAATGATCTCTGCCTTAATGCCAGTAAGACTGAGATCCTCCTCATCGGAACACCAGCTTTCTCCTTTCCTCTCTCTCTCTCTCTCTCTCTCTCTGGCTGCCCACTCTGGCCCCTCTTCGTTCTCCTACCTGTGAGGCTAAGAACCATGAGGTCATATTGGACTCCACCCTCTCCTTCTCTTCTCAAATCTCTGACGTCTCTAAGAAGTCAAACTATCAGATGCACCTCCTCAGAGGTATTCTTCCTTTCCTCACTTTCCCCCAGAAGCTAACTGTCTCTAGGCTGGACTACTGCAACAACCTTTTTCTAAATCTTCCTGCCTCTACTCTCCGACCTCTACAACCTATCCAGAATATGACTGCAAGACTTGTCCTTGGCCTCAAGCCCAGGGATTCTATCCCTCCAGCTCTGAAATCTCTTCATTGGCTCCCAGTGGCAGCAAGGATCAAGTTCAAGACCCTCTACATTGCCCACAAGGCTTTCTGGGGCTTGGGACCGCACTACCTCCAACTCTCTTTTCATAAACATCTCCCTTCTCCAGCTCTCTGCTCATCTACATCCAACTCTCTGATGGTCAGTCACTTTTCCAAGCAGAGTGTTGGGTGCAGATCTCTATTTTAGGCTGGGGCCTCCCTCTGCAACAGCCTCCTTGCCTCTCTCAAACTTAAGCAAAACCACCTCCGGTTCCGGAAGCAACTCAAGACCTTCCTCTTCGCTTCCGCTTTCTCTCTTCCTCTCCCCTGCTGATGTCCCGACTGCTCCACACACTGGTCACATGGCCACCCTCTGAACTTGGGCACAGGCTCCTGCTTGTCCAGTTGCACTTTGCACTGCCTCTTGGCTCCGCTAGCACTTGTGGTCTGTATCTGCAACCCTAAAGTCCCTTCTCTCTGCACTTGTGAGCCACCCGTTGGCTGCACTTTCTGATTTACCTGCACTGAGCCATTCGCTGGGTGTGCTTTTGAGTTACCTGCACTTCTCCCCACCTCCCCCCTCAGCACTTGTCCACCTACCTGCATTTGCACGATATGAATGACACAAGGCCTAGCAAAATAGTTGTTTTGTCTTTCCTCTGTTTCCCCCTCCTTGTCTTGTCACACCTAGAAACACTTGGGTAAAGGCGCGTTATAAATGCCATATCATATCATACCCAGCATACTGGGCATAACCCCACATCAGATCAACCCCCTCTATTATTTACAAAGGTATGCAACATGATATATATATACATATATGCAGGTGAATATAATAGATGTCTTTGTTATGGTGTGTTAAAAGGCCATTATACTGTACCCCTCAGTACGATAGTGGTCTTAAAGAACAGCAGCTTGTCCGATAGTGCAGGATAGAAACTAGACTGACAAGCAAGTAGACAGATACAAGAGGGATTGGGGGCGGTGCACATGGTAGTCGGGGTGCATGTGTAATCATTGGTAGTGGATCAATCAAATGCTGATTTTTTTTAAGAAAGGGGGTAAACCATGCTTTCTGATCTTGAGCAGTTTTCACTGAGGGCAGTTTCTAGTGCAGTGACTTTGTGGTGCTCAAATTAGTCAACACATTGTGCTGTGAACTCGAGCTGTGCTGAAGTGTACCGCTGAGGTTTGGAGGCTCATTCCACCAGAACATGTTTAAACACCACTCCTGGTAATTTGAGGGTGCCAAGCCACCTGGCAGAAGTTCCAGAACTAAGAGTTGGCCATGTAAATAAGTTAGTACTATGGATTTTATGTTCACCTCTACAGCTCATCCCATTGCCCCCAACATAGCTTCTCATATATTAAACAGGAGATGTACTATTGCTTACCTATATTAGCCTCAGTTCTGTAGATGCACAATAGTATTGAGAATGTACAGCCATTTGCCCCCTCCCACACATTTGTTATTAGCCCCCTGGCCTTGTGTGCACCAACACTTAATTTAGGAATTGGGTTTGTTTTTACCGCGGCATAAATAACCGCGACGGAAATGACCGAATGAGAAATGTATGTAATGCAAAATTGTTCATACATTTCCCATTCAGTCATTCAAGGTAAAACAACCCCAAATCACAAGAAACCCTAACCGCCCCCACCCCAAAAAATCACCACCAACCCCCTACTTAACTTTCCTTCAGTCTCGCTGGTCCCTGCAACGCCAGTTCCCTTTCAATTCCGTGATCGGGAACCGGCCCTGCATGGTCCTTTTTTTTTCCTTTTTCGGGTCAGCTGCAGGGGTGTCCCCCGCCACCCCTGCTCACTATAGTTTTTTTTGGGGTTGGAACAGCTGTCCCCACAGCTGACGCAACCAAAAAAAAAAAAAAAAAGACTACAGGGCTGCGGGGGTTGTCAACGGCAATATCCCACACACTATAGTGAGCGGTGGCTGCGGGGGACACCCCGGCAGCTCCTGCAGTCTTTTTTTTTGGGTCGGGTCTGCTGAGGGGGTGCCATCCGCAACCCCCGCTCACTATAGTGAGCGGGATGTTGCGGGTGACACCACCACAGCCCTGCAGTCTTTTTTTTTTTTGGTTGCATCAGCTGCAGGGACAGCTGTTCCGACCCCCCCCCAAAAAAAAAATGACCTACACCACCAAATAGATACTACTAAATGTCCTACGTTGTAGGTCATTTGGATTTGGTCATTTTGACTGAATCCTAATTTAGCAACGAAGCAGCGTTCCAGACACAACTGTGTGGGAACCCACCTACTCCCACTTTTTTCATCATTGATCCCAATCCCCCCTTTTTTTCGATGCCCCTGGGCAGCTATTAGTCACTTCCCTGTTGGTGGTAGACGTTGCCATGCTTGTCCACTTTCACACCTTTGCTCCCTCCAGCATTGCCGAGTCTGAGGGTCCCAGGTGTTGGTGTGCCCATCAGTGGGCACTGTGTGTCATAAAGATCATCTTGAGAGGGTACAAGACAAGTTACAGAGGTAAGTTAGAAAGGTCCACATGACAGGCCACGTTCAACAGTGAAATGTGCCCCAAATCCGAGTAGGCCTTAATGCCTCACATTCTAACGTGAGATGTGTGTAAATGACTTGAGGTGGCGCATAGAGATGAAGTTCGATCAAGAAAAATACTGATGCATTCCTGGCTTTGGAGGGGGGAGGGCAGCCTTCACAACCCCTCCCTTTCTAAGAGTCTTATACCAGAGGTCTATAAGGAAGTCTTCCCTGTTCATACGTTCTAGATAATATTTATGGGGAACAGAGATTTACTCAAATGTATTAATGAGGTAAATATTGAGTGGAAATAAGCAATGGAAAATGTATCTTAACTTCTGCCAAATAAAGCAGCTGCAGGCCTCGTATTCACCCTGCATCCCGTGTGGTCGCCCATTGTTCTGCTTACATGCCAGGTACAAGGTGATGGGGGCGGGGGGCAGGAAAGAGGGCAGGAGGAAGGACCCAAGGCGAAGCAGGTCTAAAACACAGGGGGGCTGAGGTATGGGGCTGTCACGACTAAGGGGGGAAAGAGGAGAAGTTGCACTCCCGGTCATGGTGTTGCCGTGTACTGGCCTCTTTAAGGAAAGGACATGGCATGGGGAATATGTCACACGGGAAGTGACGTGTAGAGGGGGGTGCTGGGAGATGAAAAAGGGGTTCCATGTACGTCGGAATAAAGAAAGGTTGACATCCCCGCTGGCTCCTCCGTTCTTTACTGGCCGCGCACCACGGCAACAACTGGCGACGAGGACCTGTCCCAGCCAGCGGTCCTCTGCGCAGCACGGGTGATCCTACCACGTGGCTGCCCAGCTGACGGCGATCCCGCCGTCGTCCTCCTTGTGCTCGCGGGTGATCCCACCACACGACACGGTTCCAGCCCTGAGGCACGTGAAGGAGACACGTGCGCTTGCAGCGATCCCGCTGCTCGGCGCCCCTCCATGTCGGCATGAAAAGAGCTGCGGCCCCCTCCTCCAGAATAGGGGACCTTTAAAGAGGAAAAAAAAAACAAAAAAAAACATTTTTTTTTTCCTTTTTCCTTCTTCCCCCTTCTCCCACATTGCGAGATAAAGAAGGGAAAAAGAAGGATAGCGTTGGCGAACCCACCCCCTGGGCAAACGGCCCACGAAGAGACTGTCCAGCCCCATCAGAGCTACAGTGCCACACTTCCCATAGGAACACGTGACGCTAACACGCTGTCAACCCCGAACGCCTCCAGACCAGCTTTGTGATCAACCAGCCCCGACTCAGCCGTGACAAGATGAGCAAAACGCCCAACTCATCAACCGCCCCAGCGGACCAGAGCACACCGCCAGTGGCACCAGTCACCAGATCCACAGCCACAGCATGGCGCATGCCGCCACCCTTCTCCATGATGCCTCAAGCTGACAAGGGAGCGAGGTGGGTCGAATGGCTAGAGGACTTTAACAATTTTATCGAGGCTGCGGGAGAAGAAACCTCTCCTCGACTGCGCAGCATGTTCATCAACACGGCGGGAAATGAGATAAAAACACTCATCAAGACCATTCCCCCGGCGGAACTCACTGATTTTGCAAGCCTCATCACAGCCCTAAACGAGAGACTTGTCATCGCTCCCAACAGGGACTATGAAAGATATATCTTTAATCAGTGCACGCAACGCACAGAAGAAACAGTGGACAAATTCATCGTGAGACTCAGGATAAAGGGTGCGCATTGTCAGTTTGACGCATTCTCACTAGACGAAGCCATCCGACTACGAGTGATCGAGGGATGTGTCTCACCTGCTTTGAAGAAGCAACTACTCAAAAAACCCATCACTATTGAGGAGGTGAGTGCGATGGCACGGATCCTTGAGAGAGTGGAAAAACAAGCAACACACATGGCTAACACGGCTGCCACCAAACAAGACAAAAGCGACCTCATTGCTGCGGTACAAGGTTCTAACAACAGGAACAACGAAAGGACTGGGAGTTTCAGCGCCGGAGCGACCCCGAGAATGCAGAGACAATGTTACAGATGCGGAATGACATTCCCACACGCGGGCTCATGCCCGGCCCTCACACAAAAGTGCGGAAACTGTGGGAGGGAAGGACACTTTCAGATCGTGTGCAGAGAAGGTAGACCTTTTCCCACAGGTCGCCCCCCCAGCAATCCCTCATTCAGTCCGGCTCAAAGGTCAAATCAGTCATACCAGACTCGCCCTTACCAGCCCGCTCCACAAAGATACGTCAGGGTGGTGGAAGAAGTATATCCCGAAGAAGAATATCAACGATACGAGACACTGGAACCCGAGCCGCAGATACAAGACGAATATGACGGACCACCCCCACCCAGGCAAGTGTCATATACTGTGCCTCAAGGCTACACGGACTATGATGGCGGACAATATGACCCGCACAACCAAGATGAATTCGTCAACCTCATACTAGACGAAGAAGTGGCGCGGGAAGCACCCAGAATACAAGTCGAGATCTGCAACCAACGATTCTGCTTCTTGATCGACTCTGGAGCAACGGTTAACATCATGTGTGAAAAGGAATTCCAACAATTACCTAACAAACCTGCGCTCACCCAGACCACCTCCAAAATTTACCAATGGGGTGCCGACACACCCCTTCGCTGCACCGGTTCATTCAAAAGACGCCTCACATTTGAGGGCAGAACCACCAACACCATAATCCACATCATCAGGAGCCCGACAAGAGGCAGATGTCTGTTGAGCTACAAAACAGCATCACAGCTGGGCCTGATCAACATACTGGTCCAGGAAGGTGATCTCATCAACTCTACTGAACCGCAAACACCACAACCAGCTCAAATATGCCACATTGAGCAAGGGGCTCCCAAACCCATCGTTCTAACAAAGGATGACATCATAAAGGAATTTCCCGACATTTTCCGTGGCCTAGGAAAACTGAACGGCCCGCCCATCAAGTTGCACATAAATCCAGACGTTCGCCCTGTGCCACAACACCCAAGGCGAGTGGGATTTCACTTACAGGAAGCCGTCTCGAAAGAACTACATCAACTCTTAAAGGATGACATTATTGAACCGGCAACTGGGCCCACCCCATGGGTGTCCCCCCTCGTAATTGTACCGAAGGAAGGCGGCCGACTCAGGCTATGTGTGGACATGAGGGTGGCCAACACGGCCATACAACGGGAATGGCACCCGGGTCCAAAAATTGAGGACATGATAGTCCAACTGAACAAGGCAGTCCTGTTCTCGAAACTGGACCTCAATCAGGGGTACCACCAGTTAGTTCTTCACCCGGACTCACGACCAATCACCACATTCGCGTCCCACGAGCGACTGTTCTGTTACAAAAGGCTCAACTTTGGAATATCCTCTGCGGCTGAAGTCTTTCATGAGACAGTTCGGCAAATCATTCGGCCCATCAAAGGGACATTAAACTACAGCGATGATATTCTTGTCTTCGGGAAAACTCGGCAGGAACATGACGAGGCACTAAGGGCCAAATGTGGAGCATTACAAAAGGCGGGTCTGACCCTTAATGTAGAGAAATGCAGGTTTGGGAAAGCCAAACTCAAGTTTTTCGGTCACATATTCTCGGCCGACGGGATGACCCCTGACCCTGACAAAGTTGCGACCATCCTCCATCTGGAAAAACCCAATCAGGCGGCGGATATCAGATCGTTCCTGGGCATGGCGGGGTACTGTGCGCGCTACATACCGCAATTTGCCTCTATCACAGAACCACTGAGACGCCTGTTGCAAAAGGACGTCCCCTTCCACTGGACGGAAGAATGCCAAGGAGCATTTGATGACATCAAGCACGCTCTGGCGGAGGCCAGGAAGCTTGCATACTTCGACCCAGACTGGCATACCGAAATCGTGGTCGATGCCAGCCCCGTGGGATTGGGTGCAATCCTCGCCCAGACCAGTGGCCAGGACATGTACCCACACCATGTGGTGGCATACGCCAGTAGAGCTTTGGCTCCTCCAGAGTCGGCCTACTCACAGGTAGAAAAAGAGAGTCTGCCAGCCGTCTTGGCCTGTGAACATTTCCATCACTTTGTCATCGGCAAAAAATTCACTCTCATCATGGACCACCAGGCTCTCCTATCCCTGTTTGGCAACCCGCGGACCAAGATGCCACCCAGGATCGAGAGGTGGGGAATACGCCTGTAAGAATATGACTTTGCAATAATCCACAGACCAGGGGGTGAGTACAACCCAGCTGACTATCTTTCGCGCCACCCTGTTGGCACTCCAGCCCAGAGAAAGGGAGATGCAGAATACGTCAGTTATGTTACCGCAAACGCCCTGCCTCCGGCCATTTCCATCGACACGGTAGCGGCAGCCTCAGCAGCCGACCCATCTATGGCCCTAGCCATCAGTCTGACACGCAACAACAAGTGGAAAGATTTTAGAAGAGCGGTTCAGGCCCATCCGGGAGCCAGTTGTGACGAGCTTGAGAGACTGGCGAGAGTGCAAGCGGAACTCGCAGTTCAAGATGACGTCATTCTACTAAGAGGATGCAAAATAGTCATTCCCAACACCCTACAAGCGGAAGTCATCAAAACGGCTCACGAGGGTCACAGAGGAGCAGAAAACACGAAGAGGCTGCTGCGGTGCCATGTGTGGTTCCCATTCATGGACAACATGGTTGACAGATGGGTACGCAATTGCGTAGCATGCCAATGCACCTCCAGACCAGAACCACCAAACCCCCTCAGGATAACTACGATCCCGGACCATCCGTGGGAACGAGTCGCAACAGACTTCTATGGTCCGACAGAAGCCGGAGACTATTTGCTGCTCCTTATCGATGAACATTCTCGCTTCCCCATAGTGAAGCGAGTGAAATCCACAGCGTTCGCACACGTGGCAGCAACGTTTGATGAAGTCATCAGTGAGTGGGGGATCCCTGACACGATAAAGTCGGGCAATGGTCCGCCGTTCAGCGGCCACAAATTTGGGGTGTTCGCAAAGCATATGGGGTTCCGTCATCAGAAGGTATCCCCGAGATGGCCCCAGGCAAACGGCATGGCCGAAAGGTTCATGGCCTCCATCAAAAAGACCATGCAAAGAGCACGCCTCGAAGGGACTGACCCCCACCAGGCGTTGTGCAGAATGCTGAGGGATTACCGGAACACACCCCATGAAGCCACCAATAAAACACTAGCCGAGCTCATGGTAAAGTATAGAGTAAAAACCAGAGTTATAAATAATCCAGCGTTGAGGCCAAAACCAGACCCAGAGATCGCTCGGAGGGATGAAGCAAGGAAAGAAAAGGCACGTGAACAGACGGACCAAAGGAGAAGAGCACAACCCAAAGATTTTCAGATAGGCGACGATGTCTGGGTCCAGCAAGCAGTTCGCAAGAAGACAGATCCGTTATTTTCACCAGAACCGCTCCAAGTCTTAGCTGTCAAAGGGACCATGGTAACAGCCGCGAACGACGAGAGAGAAGTGACAAGGAACAGCTCGCTGTTCAAGCATGCCGTGAAGGGTACGGAAGAAGAGCCACCACCCATCGATCCAGATCCGGAAGAGAGTGACACGCGAGATGAAGAGTGGGTCCCCCTCGAGCCACCAGCTCTGCGTCAACCGAGTCCCACACCCCTGGTTGACGGTGACCACAGCCAATGGTCGAGAGGACGACCACAAAGGACAATCAAGAAACCTCCCAGGTTAGTGGAGGAGTGTTGAAAGTTGTTGATACAAAGACAATCATGTGTTATAGTTGTAAGGACATTTGTCCGGGGGTGTTGTTGCCGTGTACTGGCCCCTTTAAGGGAAGGACATGGCACGGGGAATACGTCACACGGGAAGTGACGTGTAGAGGGGGGTGCTGGGAGATGAAAAAGGGGTTCCATGTACGTCGGAATAAAGAAAGGTTGACAACCCCGCTGGCTCCTCCGTTCTTTACTGGCCGCGCACCACGGCAACACATGGATTTCTGGACTTTATTCCCGCATGCCCTATGTTTGAGGGAGCCAGAGGCTTTGCTAGGGGGGTGTGGGAGGGGTGGGAGGGGCGGTATGCTGCGGCGGGCTGTAGCCCCAGGTCTTTTGGTTGTAGCCCGGGATATAAGCTCAGGGGCTACGGAGTCCCGACAGCCCTGACATTAGCCTAGCCCCAGATCTTTTCCAGACCTAGCAACACACCTGGTGGGAGCAACTCATGAGGGAGTGCCCGTGGGTAGGGTGTAGGTTGGTGGGGGCTGCTGTCTCGCCCAGCAAAAGCATGTGGGAAATATGACCAGTGCCACATTTTCAGTGGTATAATGCCTTAAAGAATGAAGTCCGAGAGCTAGAATTTTACACGAAATGTTGAAGATTAACATTCTAATTTCGTAGCAGTAAAGCGGTAGGCATATGCGACGACTGTGCTGTTATGGCCAGTGGATTTCTATAATTGGTTATTTCAAACTACCCAAGAAAAAAATCTGTTTCATGTGTTTTGTCCCTGTAATGGCGCGAGTATTTTGTATCCGTGTTTATTTAAAGGAAGAGAGCGAAAACAATACACACTTGCTTGAAAGCCTGCGGGCAGTTACACATCCTCCTCCTCAGAGTGGTACAGTAGATTGCACCATTTTCTTGCAGTAAGTTAGGCCTTGCCGCGTGCGGCAACCCAGTGTTTCCTGACGCGGTGGCACGCGGTGTCCATTGCGTCACAGCGAGCCACATTCAGCTACGCCATTTTGCTAAATAAATACAATAAATGCAGTGTGATAACATAACATGTTTATGTTATGCAGTGTCCCGATTCACCATGGCACCGGCAGAAAGGGCCACGCTGAAGGCTGCCATAACGCGCACGCCGCGCCCCCTCGTGGCTTGGCACCGCCATGCCAGGCTCTGTCTCAGGCTCTTCCCACTCCCCAGAGTGTGCATCTTATCACACTTACATGTCCTGGTTATCTGCGCCCTGTCAGGATCCGAATTCCACTGCCCCACTGCATAAACACAGCCAAAGCAGCATCCATTGAACACATGCCCATATAGGGGCCCACCGTTGTTTGGTTCTGCTCGAATTTCTGTGTATACACACTGGACCTTTTAAGGGAAAGCGGCGCGCGCTGAGTGGAAGTGTTCACGGGAGAACCTCTACTTCCGCCGCAGCTGCTGCTTCCACTGCTGCTGCGGCACGTCCTGGAGCGGCTCCAAAGAACAGAAACAAAGCCACGGTGCTCCTGAGGTCTACCCAGCCTCTGCATGGCGCTCACTTCTAAGTTCTAACCTCTTCACCATCTGACGGAGAAGTCAACTGGTCTTCGAAAGCTAACGCAATGCTCCACCTCCGCCTACTATTTCCAGTTAGTCAAATACAAGGTTTCAAAACCTGCATTTTGTGTGATTTTAAAACTGGACTAAGATAGTGTCACACTTTTCTTTGCACTCCGGCCGAAAAATTAATGTGTGTTCTGTCTTTCCTTCTTCGGCAGGGATTACTGTGTTATATAGTGTTGTGGTAGCAACAACATTGTTACGGTCACATGACATTTTACATCTAAAAACAAAACATTTTTTCATCTGTAACATTTGACCTCATCCATTTAAGGTCACCAAATTCGGTACACAATTGATGTTTGCCGTATCCGAACAGGCATGCGAAATTTTGTGAAGTTTCAGAAACATTTGCATGCAGAAAAAGCATGTTGCAGAACCGTTTGTTTTTTAAAGACTTGATGTAGTACTTGGCCAGACAGACATCTGGCAGGTATAGCATGCGTATACATACACACAGCTCCAGGGGGAGAAACGATATTACAGGAGAAACAGATAGACGTATTAGGCTGAGTAGTGTGGGCTCCCTTTGCTCCCCCTCCCAACAACCTGAGCAAGTAATGATAGCACAGACTAGTTGTATTTGTGGAAATATCATAGGCCGTAGGCAATTTTATTTTCTTACAAAAAATAACTTACATAAGCAAACAATACATTGTTATCAGCTTTTGGGCACACTTTGTCCAGTTCCGGATTTGCCCAAGGCTTGTTCCGAGTTCTTGTCCTCCTTGGGCCTCCGTCCCTGGGCACATGCCGCCACACCTGTGGGGGTGTTCCCACCACCCCTTCAGGACCCCCCCAAAAGCCCTCTACCTACAGCCCCGATCCTTGAGGGCCCTAAAAATGGTCTCTGTAAATACCCCCATTCCCTTTGCTGATAGGTGTACCCCATCCTGATGAAACATGTCAGGGTTGTTCTGGTATAAACCGTGCCTCAAAAAATGGAGCCCTGTGCTTTTGCAGTATTTTCCTATAGATTTGTTTAGTTTTCTGGCTATCTCAATGGTGTGTCTCCACTGTGCCCCATGCCAGACCCTCCTTGGTATTACTTCCGATATAAAGATTTCAGTTTTCCACCAACAGTGGGCTATGCTGTTCAGGGACCCGCAGATATTCCTCTGCAATTCTCCCCTGTTTGTGCTCACCAAGTCATTTCCTCCGAGGTGTATAATCAGGTACTCGGGGGGGTCCCTGAAACCTATTAGGTCTGACAGCCTGTCGTGGATGTCTTCCCAATGCATCCCCGGGGTGCCCCACCATGCTGTGATTGTGTTTTTGAAATGCAGTCCTTGTTCTACTTCTTCCAGCCCCCTGCCTGCCGGGGTCACGAAAGAGTGCCCCACGATCCACGCCGATTTGTATGGGCCCGCCTCTGTGGGAAATGGGGAGAGAAATGCTCATATCAGTTCCTCCCTTATGTATCTTTTAAAACATTGTGATTTCCACCCCCGATCTTCTTCACCCCTTCCGCCCCCCGGCCCCCTGCCCATGCTGACGTGGCTGCCCCTATCCTGAAAGAGTGTGTTCCGAAATCGGCTGGGTCCCATCCTGCTTTGGCCACTGCCTGCTTTAATACTGCCTGGAATTGGTACCTGCTGAGAGCCCAGCCGTCTCTGTATATCAGCAGCCGCCCTTCCACCTCTGGTCTGATGTTTAGGAATTCTTGGGTTAAGCATCTGGGACAGTGGTCTTTTTCTTTGATGCAGTTTAGGTCTATTCCTCTCCCCTTACCCGCCTGGTCCGTCTTGATTTTCTTAATAATATTGACATGCCCTTGCTTCCAATGCAAATATCCCTTAACGCCAGGCCATCACCTGCCCCCGTGTTACTGGCCACCAGTTCCCCTACCCTAAAAGCCCCATAGTATGCAAGCACAAATGCTGCCCTGAACAGCGCTGTTTCATATGTGCTAGAGCACGTTTTGTCCAGTACTTTCAGCAATATTACCAATTTTCCAAAATTTACCGGCCTTCTGTTGTCTGTTTTTTTTCCCTCTAATTTCGCCCAACCTTTTAACGCATATCTTATTCTAGGGCTGTTTGTTGGATCACCCATTCCTGCTGCTTTCGTGGTGTATGCCACTGCGGCCATATGTGCTGCCGCCCAGCTTTTCTTTTTACCTTTGGCAAATGCCTTCTCCAAAAATTCCCACATTTTTTCTGTTGATATATCCCCCATATTTCTTGCTCCTGTTTCCATTAATACCTCTTTCACATGTTTTTCATACTGCTTACCCGTCTTGTATGTTAGTGCGTTCCTGGTCAATTTGTCGATGACTCGTTCCCTTTCTTGAGGTGTTTTGTTTATTCCTGAGTCGACCTCTTGGCCAACCGTATGTTCCTTTCCAGTTTCTTTTGAGTCGACCTTTTGTCCAACCGTGCCTTTCTTTCCATTTCTTTCAGCGGGACCCATTCCTTGGCTGGCGTGGGCGTTTTTTCCTTGTCAGCGTCGGGTCTCAGCTCCCTGAATTTTTTCCACTGAACACGAGACAAGGCATCAGCCACCATGTTTACCTCCCCCGCTATGTGTCTTGCCCTTATGTTTGCATTTTTATGCAAACATTCCCCTGTGATGGCCCGCATTAGCTGTAACAATAACGGACAAGCTGCACTTCCTTTGTTTAGCACGTGTACAACTGCCATATTGTCAGACCAGGCTGTTACTTCTTTATCTCTGAGTTCCTCTCCCCATGCACATACTGCTACCCATATCGGAAAACTCTAAGAGTGTTATGTTTTTTGTCCACCCTGCCTCATGCCATGCTACTGGCCATTCCCCCGCACACCAACCTTTGCCCAAAATTGCGCCAAAACCCAAACCTCCTGCCGCATCTGTGAATAATACCCTTCTGTCTTGATTGTTTATCGATGTGCGCCAGATGATTGAACCGTTAAACTTGCTTAGGAAATCTGCCCAGACCTCTGGATCCTTTTTGATGCCCCCCCTAATCTTACTCTGTGGTGTCCATCCGTGGCCCCCCTTGTCCTGAGCTCAATGCTTCTCTGGAAGACCCTCCCTTGTGGTATGACTTTCCCAGCAAAATTTAATTTTCCCGCGAGTGCTTGTAACTCTCTCACAGTTGCTTTGTTCCTTCATTTTAGCTTGAGCAGTTCTCTGACCTTCTCCCTTGGTATCCTGCATATCCCTTTGCTTGAATCGATCTCTATCCCTAGGAATTGAATCACTTGTGTGGAGCCCGTCGTTTTTTCTTCTGCCAGCGGGAAACCCCAGTCCCTAGTTATTTCTACAAATTTGTCCAGGGTTGTTTTGCATAATCCCGACCCCTTTGCCCCTACGAACAAGAAATCGTCCAGATAGTGCACTATCCCTGTTTCCCCCATCTCTTTTGTGACGGCCCATTGGAGGAATGAGCTTACTTTTTCGAAGTGTGCGCAGGAAATGGCGCAACCCATTGGAAGGCATCTGTCTATAAAAAACTTGCCCTCCCATTCCATACCCAACCCCCTCTGTGAGTCGCTGTTAACTGGCAATAATCTGAAAGCCGATTTGATGTCTGCCTTTGCCATCCATGCCCCCTTTCCTGCCTTCCTCACCAGCTCTACTGCTTCCTGAAAGTCCGGGTAGGTCACTGTTGCCTCACTTTGAGCAATCTTCTCGTTCACCGATGCGCCTCGGGGGTATGACAAATGGTGTATTAGCCTGTATTCCCCCTCTTCCTTTTTTGGTACCAGGCCCAGTGGTGAACATATGAACTCTCTAAATGCCATTGTGGCAAAAGGTCCCCCTATCCTGCCCAACTCTACTTCTTTTTGGATTTTCTTTGTCACTATTTCCCTGTTTTCCGTGGCCGATTTTAGGTTTTTTGGGATGACCTGTGTTCCCTGACCTCTAAAAGGTATGTGAAAACCTTGTAAGAAACCCAGTCTGATAATGTTCGCTGCCTCCTGGTCCGGGTATTGCTGGAGCCACCTCCCCATCCTGTCAATTCTTACTGGCGTGGCTCCCTTCTCATTCCAGCCCCTAATTCCTTTTCTCGTTGTTCCTGCTGCCTGCTGCTGCTGGTCTTGTGCATTTGGAGCTGCTGTGGTCCTCCTTACATCTCTCGCACATGTGGCTGAACTTGCACTTCCAACCCCAGCTGCATGGTACTCCCTTCTCAAAATTCCTACATTGCCCCTGTTCTGCTCGTGTCGTCCCAGTGGCCCCATTGCCTCCCCCTTGTGTGGTTGGGGGCAGACTGCTCTGCCATCCCCTCTGCGACCCGTAATTCCTGTTCTGAAAATTCTGATCCCTTGACCTTTCATAGCTGTACTCATATTTTCTATTGTTGTATCTATAGTCTGATCTATAATCGCTCTGCCAGTACTGCCTCCTCTGTTGCCCCCCTGTGCTTCTTTCCTTGTTTCCCCAGATCTTTTAATACATTAAATATGTATAGGTTGTAGTTCTCCTCATCCCAGCCCATATCTTGAAAACAGTCCATCTCTTTCCTAAATTCGTAGTCATATTCCTGCCAAGCATCCCCCCGAATGCTGCATGCACTTTCAATACTCTTTGTTGGTATGAAACCAGAGATGCCCCATCCTCGGGGAATTTCTGTAGTATTATTGAGGACATTACACTAAACGCCTCCATCCAATTGTCAAAATTTTCTTGCCACTGTCCCCTTTTTTACCAAAGCCTTCTCATCCTCTTTTATGTCTTCTGGGGGTACATCCAGCCCTCTTTTCTGGGAATCAAGTAATGTATATATGTCGATCAATTCTTTCCTCCATATTTTTTCTTTTCTTTTATTGCTAATGTACCATGCCATTGCCTTCATTGCCCTGCCCTGTGCATCTTTGCCCATTGATGGCCTGCCATATTTTGTCATGGTTGGGCCCTCTCCTGGTGCACCTGCCGCCTGTGGTGGTACCCCCCCCCCCCTGGGGAGGCTTCCCTGCCACTGGCGCTGCTGCTGGTGTCACCTGATTTGGCACTGCCTTTGTTAGAGTTCCTTGCGGTGCCGGGACAGGAGCCCCTGTTGGTTCCTTCCCTGCTCCCCCGGCCACCTTACGCTTCCTCTTGCTCACTACCCCTTTCATTTTTACCCATGCCTTTAAATGATTCTTTTCTTCATCATCGCTACTCATATCTTCTGATGAAACCTCCTCTCGGTCCACTTTCCGCCCCTTATTTCCCTTTCCTCTTTTGTCACTGGTTATGGGTGACTTACCCTTACCCGTGACACACATTTTTAACATTTCAACAATTTTTTCCCCCACATTTTTGTTTACAGTACCTTTGTTTTTCTCCTTCTTCTTCTTTCTTGATGTTTCTGGTTGTGGCTGGGGTCTCCTCTGTTCTTCTCTCTTTCTTTTCTGCCCTTGGGGCAATTCCTCTTCCCCTTCACTGCTGCTGGGCGCTATGAACAGCAAGGGCGACACTGCCCTGGCCCTTTCTTCCTTTCCCATCACATCCAGCACCCATTGTGCTCTGTACTCCTGCTCTGCTTTTTTTGCCCAATCACTGAATTCCTTGGCCCTCTGTGCCCTTTCCTCTGCCATCCTTCTTCTTGCCTGCCTTGTGTCTGCCAGGTTTTCCTCTTCTTCTCCCCCCCTTTTCCGTTTGTTTATTAATCAGTTTTGTAAGTTTCAACTTCTCTATGGCCGCTACGTATCTGGAGGCTTCTTCAAGGGCAGTTTCGTACCTTTTTTCCCCAATCTTGTGCGTGTCTCCACCGTTGCTGCCTGCCCCTTTAAGAGTTTTTGTAACAAATCATCTTCCCCTTTAAGGGATTTTGTTCTGTTATGAAACCTGTCGCACGCGCTCACTCTGGCTCCGCCCCCCGCTGTAACCGGGCTTGCTTTCCTGACTATTTAATCGTCCTTCCGTGCTCTCTCTCTTCTGCCACGCCCCCTTGCTTCCTGCTTACCGCGGCAGAGTTGACCTCTTCGTGCTCCGATGCCTCTGCTTCACTCGGCGTGTCTCCTGTTTCCACTGCGCGCCTTCTTATCGGCCCGTCTCCTTGTGCTCGCCTGCTTCGGGTTTCCACTGCGCGTTCCTCAATGATGAAACAGCTGCTTCTTCCGACCTTCGACCTTCGTCTTCTGGTACCCCGCCGATGACAAGGTACGACAACTTGGTACCGCACTGCAAAGTGCCTGGAACAAGAGTGTGCAATTAAGCCCGCAAGAGCCAAAAATCGTCCAAAAACAAGAGTGTGCAATTAAGCCCGCAAGAGCCAAACAGCGTCCGAAACACAAGGGTGTGCAATTAAGCCCGCAAGAGCCAAAAAGCTTCCCCCTGTCCAGGTCCTGTAGGAGCTTACCCGCAGAGGTAGGCTCCTTACCTGGTTTGTGCCTGGTATACGTTTCCTACCCCCTCTTATACCCGTTGCCCCTTTGTCTTTCCCTTGGGGGCCGGGCTTTCCCTGGCCCCCTGCTGCTAACTTTCGTACCTTTCCCAGGTGCCGTTTCCTCCCTTCCTGGGGTCTATTGTTTTGGTGGCGCCAACGACGCTGCCCCTCCCTATGGCTTTTACCCCCTATGGGGTATTCCAGAGGGCTGGGGGATGCAGTCAGGGGCGCCATAATAACAGAACCAACACGCAGAGGAGCGGGGTATTTCAGAGTTTTGGGGCATGCAGTCAGGGGGCGCAATAATAACAGAACCAATACACAGGGGAACGGGGTATTCCAGAGGGCTAGGGCATGCAGTCAGGCGGCGCTATAATATTTCGGATCTTAGAGCGTCACAGAAGCTTTATTTATGAGATATAGTCTGAGCAAAATGTCAAAGGGCCTGTTAGTGGATGAGGTCAGGGACAGCCGTGTCTCCTCCATATTCTTGGACCATATGAAGTCTTTTAGCCAGTGGTCTCTAGTAGGTGCACCTTGGTGGTTATATAATGGTTAAGAATTGACTTCTCCTCCAAACGCACATTTTCATGCCTCCATCAATCTTCAGGGAGGCTGTGTTTCTTTGCCTTTTCAGGCGTGTCTTAATTTCCTTTTCAGGTGTAGCAGGCTAATTGACTATAGTGTCTCTAAGGATTCTGGTACTTGTATTTTTCACACTTAATTTCTCTTGCAGGTGACTGGAAACAACTCCCTCCATAGCACAGATCTTACCCTTGATAGGGGGAGGGGGAAAGCCATGCTTGTGGATCTCCATTGTAAGGCATGATGGCCCTGGTGCTGCTGCCTTTTGAGCCTGGGACTCCTGGTACATAATGGTTAAGAATTACTGACAAGGCACGCACTCTGATGCCAGTCAAGTTTTCCTGCATTGACTTCTCTTCCAAACGCACGTTTTCATGACTCCATCAATCTTCAGGGAGGCTGTGTTTCTTTGCCTTTTCAGGCGTGTCTTAATTTCCTTTTCAGGTGTAGCAGGGCAATTGACTATAGTGTCTCTAAGGATTGTGGCTCTCCATTGTAAGTCATGATGGCCCTGTTGCTGCAGCCTTTTGAGCCCGGGACTCCTGGTACATAATGGTTAAGAATTGCAAGAATACAAGTACCAGAATCCTTAGAGACATCAATATGAATTAAACTGAAACACCTGAAAAGGAAATGTAACTAGACATGCCTGAAAAGGAAAAGAAACACAGCCTCCCTGATGATTGATGGAGTCAAGAAAACGTTTGGAGGAGAAGACAATTTGTTGCTACAGCAGGAAAACTTGACTGGGAACCAGAGTGCACGCCTTGCCATCATTCTTAACACTATGTTCCAGGAGTCCCGGGCTCAAGAGGCTGCAGCACCAGGACCATCATGCCTTACTATGGAGAGCCATAAACATGGTTTTCCCCCTCCCCCTATCAAGGGAAAGATTTGTGCTTTGGAGGGAGTTGTTTCCCAGTCACCTGCAATTGAAAAAAGTGCAAGAATACAAGTACCAGAATCCTTAGAGACATCAATGTGAATTAAACTGAAACACCTGAAAAGGAAATGTAACTAGACACGCCTGAAAAGGAAAAGAAACACAGCCTCCCTGATGATTGATGGAGTCAAGAAAACGTTTGGAGGAGAAGACAATTTGTTGCTACAGCAGGAAAACTTGACTGGGAACCAGAGTGCGCGCCTTGCCATCATTCTTAGCACCTTTGTGGGTACACTGCAACATAATGCATCTTTTTGCCAGCAAAAAGCACAGGTCCCCCATTTTGCCAAAACAGACATACCAGTGGCGTGGGGGTAAGGTCTGCCCCAGTTATGTTTCCAAGACGATCACACATATCGCCCCAGTAGGTAGGCAGGTTGGGACAGGCCCAGAGCATATGTATGTAGTCTGCTTCATCTGTAGTGCACCCTGGGCACGCACCAGGGTAGTCCTGCCTAAGAGTCTCATCCTGGCGGGTGTATAATGCCATCTGTTCAATATCTTAAACTGGATGAGTCAGAAGCAAGAATTTAGTGGGACTTCTCTGGATAAACGGCAAATAGTCTGCCACACTTAATCCTTTTGTTTTGGACACTGCAGGGGCCGGGGGCAGGAGAGGAGGAGTGGGGTCTAGCTCGATATGTGTTTGTGAAGTGCGGACACTATTATATGTTTGCAGTCCCCTGCGTTTGCTATATACGAAAGGCATGGGTCAGTCCTTGTCTGAAACGGGAGGTCTGAACATTTATTTTGAAAGGCTGCATGGAGCCTATAGTATTGCAGCAGTCTCAATGGGTGTCGGCACACGTCAGGTATGGCTCCAGGAATCCTTTATGTACGGGTCGCCCGATGTAGTGTAGACAGACCGGCCCAGGTCTTAGCCAGCCCCGTGTCCAAAGTGGGTGGAAGGGACAAACCATTCCAGAGGGGTATGCCCCTACAGTATGGGTGGTGCAACTTTGTGCGTTAGACTATCTTCTTCCATGCTAGGACAGTGGCCTTGACCGGGTCAAACGGACATTTATCAGTGTACGTCCCAATGCAAGAGTTTAACATCAGGAGCCATACACGCCCTTTTATCATATGTTTTGCCCATCGCCACCCATTTCATGCAGACCGCTCCAGAGTGCCACATACATTTCAGAATCAGTGAGTTCGAGTTCTTAGAGGAACAATTTACCCGGCCAAATAGGAATGTTCTGAAAGAAGTACAACAGTTCTGGAAGCACTGTAGTTTTTGATAGTGACATCTTGCCTGCTACAGTGAAACGGATGCACAGCCACCTCTGTATCTTGTTCGATAAAAGGTACTCTGGGTATGTACAGTGGTTACGTTCATACCCTGAATCCTGAGTATTGGAAATCTGTATCGCCAAGTAAGATATGGCATCGGGAGACCAGGTGAAAATGTCCGCCCCCGTCGGTCTGGTTGTGGATATTGTTAGCGGAAACAGTTTTGATTTGGCTCGGTTAACTCGAAAGCCAGAGTAGGAGCCAAAGTTGTCTACATCCTGCATGATTGGCTCCAAATTTACACCCGTGTCTCGGATATATAGTAGGACATCATCTGCATTAAAGACAGATTACGTTTGAGACCCTTTGGATTCTGATCCGTATACCGGTGCCCGGAATCTGACCATATCTACCAGTGGTTCCATAATAACTGAAAATAGCAAGGGAGATAATGGCCATCCCTGATGGGTGCCACGTCATATACCTATGGAGACCGATAATTCTCCATTAGTGAAAACCCTAGCTATGGGTGCTGTGTACAATAGACGAACGTATGAGATAAAACGGTGTCTGAAACCACAGTGCTGCAACACTCAATATAGGTATTGCCACGAGACTGAATCAAAAGCTTTCTGGACATCCAGAAGAGTCACCACAGGTTGTATATCGAGGTCCACATGTGCCATTACATTAAATACTCTGAGTATATTCAGACTAGTTTACCAACCTGGGATAAATCCAGGTTGATCAGGATGTATTATGTGCACCATGAAAGACATGAGCCTGTTGGCCAGTACCTTAGCGAAAATCTCAACGTCCATGTTTATTAAAGTTAGCGGCCTATAGGACCCACAGTCATCTGTTAGTTTTCCAACTTTTAGCAGCACTGTGATAACCGCCTCCCTTATAGTGCAAGGTAGAAGTTGTTTTGCTAATGCCTCATCCCAGACGTCCAGTTTGTGTTTCCCGGTATAGCCTTATGGTGTTTGTAAAATTCGACAGTGAGACCATCGGATCCAGGGGCCTGGCCCGATGGAAGCTCATCAATAACGTTAAGTGTTTTGAGTGTTATTGGCAAGTCGAAGGATCCACTGGTGTCTGCCGATAGTTTTGTCAGTGGTACATTTCTAAGGCACCAGTCTGTCGCAGCGGTGGTGCATGCATCTTGCAATGTATAGAGCGCTGCATAAAAGTCCTCAAACACTTTGTTAGTATCAGTGCCCATATACATTTCTTCCTTACACTTATTCTTAACATAGAGCACCGCCTACTCCCCACCGTTCCACGTAACAAGAATGCCAATGTTTTCCCAGGTCCTTCCCCTTCTCCATATCTGAGGGCTGCAACTGGGGTCCACAGATATTGGAGTTCCCTGTTTGCATTAGTCTGGAAACTCTCCAGCGCCTCACCAATACGTGTTAATTTATCTTTCGTGGGGTCTGCTGTATAGTCTACCGCTAATCGGTGTAATTCAGCCTCACTGTTGCACATGTCTACAGGTATCGTTTTCAGGTCACCAAACTCAGTAGACATAGCAATGCCCCTGAGTTATGCCTTGAATGCCTGCCACAATGTTCCCACCTATTATACCGTGCCCATGTTAGTTCCAAAGAGCAGTCGTATATGATCCAGTATATTGGAGGCAAAGGTGGCATCCTTTAACTCTGCCGATTTAAACCGCCAGTTATTCCAGTGACTGTGTCTCCCGCTAAGGACTAAATTCACCAGGATGGGTGCATGACCTGAGTAGGTTCTGGGCCGTATGGCTGTTGAGGTGGCAGTGTTCATGAGTGCAGGTGACAGGAGCCACAGGGCAATCCTGGTGGAGGAATCATAGACAGTGGAGTAGAACATGTATTCCCGGTTTCCTGGATGGTGTGCGTGCCATGCATCTATCAACCTCAATTCACCCATGCCCTCTGGCAGCGCCCTGGCAGCACGTACCTGGCTGCATGGAGTCACCCCTCTGTGATCCCACGTAGTGTCCAGTATCATATTTAAACCCCCCCGCCCACAGTATTGGTACCTGAGGGAACGAGTCACACACAGTCAGCATATCCATATAAAATATCCATATAAAATTGAGTATCGTCAATATTGGCCCATATGTATAGATCAATAATACCTCCCTACACTCGACCCAATGGGTCTATGATAGATTTAATGCGTCCAAACATGAGGCACGTGTGTATTAAGGTTAGCATTCCCCTGGATTGTGTAGAATGTGGCGTATAGTACATATGACTTCCCTATGTATGAGCATAGGGGGAGTTGATCCCAGCCATCGCATGGGTCTCTTACAGGAACAAGATCGCCACTTTGTTGTTCAATGTGAGCCAATACCTTCCGCATTTTATCTGCATTGCCCATCCTACGGATGTTCCAACTCATGTAGACCAGCTCATTCTCCATTGCCTTTCAGTTCTCTGGTTCCTGCAATATTATTGTTTGACTCAACCAATGTTCACCCTAATGCCACAACACAGATGCCATAACACATATCTATCTCCTTGTCTCCAATGGCCAAGTAGAACTTTTAACTTTAACTTCCAAATGGACTCACAACCCCTCCCTCACCACTGTAACATCCCAATAGTGTAAGCAACCACCATCTCAACCGTTCACAAGTAGCAACCTAACTTGGGGAAAGCTGTATAGGCAGCAGCAGCGCTACCTGATCTCCTAACAAGCGAAACACAAGTGAGAAATGTTCTAAACTATGCACCTGGCAATACATGTTACAGAGCTTCCAGTGAGCCGACATCCTACTTCAGGTAGGTGGAGATAAGGTTCTGGCTCTCAGGTCAGGGATGTTATCCTCAATCAAACAGGTCGCCTCCCCAGGTAGGGTAAAGAAGTTTGTCCTATTCTCGAAAGCAAAGCGCAGCTTTGCTGGCTACAGCATGGAGTAGGGGAATGACCTCCATTGACCTCCCTCTCAGTAGTTTCTTCACCCCGAGAAAAGGTTTGCTGAACTGCTGTGGAAACATTTGTATACATCGAAACTCTGTTAGGTCCCAGTTGCAGCTCCCCCTTATCCCTAGCTGACTTCAGGATAGTGTCTCTGTCTCGGAAGTAGAGCATCCGGGCCATAATGGGTGGGGGGAAGCCCCCGGTTTAGGAGGAGCAGCAAGCGGTGTGTTGGCTCGCTCCACTCGAAAGAAGGAAGAGAGTTTAGTTCGGTCATGAAGTTTTAGCAGAGTATTCTCAACAAACTGTTCCATGTTGCCGCCGAATGGGCCCTCTGGGACCACCAAGATGTGGATATTATTGCGGGCAGAACGCGATTCAAGATCATCACATTTCTTTTATATGGCTTTTCTCTCCTTAGAGAAGGATTCAAATTCCGTTTCATGGAGGTCACATCATCCTCAACCAGACCCACTCTGATGTCCCCCTCAGTAATATGTCCCTTTGCCCTTTCAAACTTAGAGTTTAGAGCAGTAATATTCATTGTGATGTCATCCATTTTGGTGTTGACTGAAGAGAATCCCACTGACATGCTGGAGAGAATTGTATTCAATTCAGGAGATTCACTCAACTCAGGCGCAGTCCCTGTGTCCGGGTGGACCCCTCTGCCGAGGCATCTTTGCTGTTGACCTGGCATATGTAGCCACACTGCCCTGTTTCTTATGGGCCTACTTCGGCATCTTCTCGCCCCAATCATATAAGAGCAGGATGTGCTCTGGAGAGGAAAATGAGGAGAAAAGATGTTTTTGCATTGAGTTATCCATGGACCCACAAAAAAAGGTTTTCTGAACGTATGTGTTATGTTGTGTTACTTGATAATTGTATAGCACCTTTCTGCGTTGTTATGGCTTTGAAGCACTGTGTGGCAATGGCTGTTTGGCAGACAGTAGCCTTAATAGACATGAAGTAAAAGAGCATTACAATGAATGAAAACTAGATTTGTAATACATGGCAGTCTGCAATATCTGTATACAAGCCTGGAAATAATTGTCTTATTACAGGCTAGTTGTGACATCTCAACTGCCCCTTAATCTATTATTAAGCTTCAGTTGTGAGGAACAATGCCTGCTGCTTCAGCCAGAGCCAGCAAAGGTCAGAATTCCAGCTGTCAATGCAACACTTAATTAAAGCTGTTACAAGCTTTTCAAATTCCTTGCTTGTTAAATAGTTTTCTGTGACACTTTACAGCGGTAATTGCCAAGGATCTCTTTATGGTAGAATGTTTACTTTGTGCCCTGCTGAAGTTCGACACATGTGAGCAAGAAGCTGCATATTGTTACTTATCTCAAAGTACAAAATGAAAAGTTTTTTCAATGTATTTCATTTAAATGATTAAGCTATTTTTCTGCCACACATTGAAAGCTGCATATTAGCTTTTTAAATCCAAACAGATTCTACCTTGATTATATGGATCAGCAAATGGAGGATCCCTTTCAATAGATTAAGTAAGAGACTACGTATTATAGGGGATGACAGTGGGTGGCCATGAATTATAAGTAATAAAATACCCCCTACTGTATATAAAAGGGATACTGTAAGTCATCTCAGAGTTCCGTGACCTTATAAAGGAACTCAGCCTTCGGCCTTGTTCTCTATTTGGCCGCAGTACTCCTCTGTGACTTGCAATATCCTTAGACCATACGCTAGGGGGTACTTTATCCAATATATAATTTCTAGAGTCTGTTCAGTCATTAGCAGATTTGACCAGAGCAGTAACATTATAATAGCCATAATAGCCGGGAATACGAAGAGTATTCAGGCACAGAGTGGATTGCTGTGTCAATGACTATGTGACAAAGGCACAGCATTTCATGTGGGTAATCTTGGGGGAGTAGCACTAAAGGTGGATTGGGGGCTAGTACACATCAGTCTAATAACCCCAAGGGCAACTGTTTACACTGGAGGGCCCTGCTATACTTCACATGCAGAACACAAACAGAAATGAATAACATGTAATAACATGCTAATTCCATGCACGTTTGCCAGATCTGTCAAAGATACATTCAATGCATGTTCATTTATCCGGCCATATTTTTAAATTACATTCTCAAATATATGACATTCAAAGGCCAGATAACTGGCATTAGCCATACGTGCACACAGTATGCTTTTTTCTCTGGTTGTGAACGTGAGTATTGACTGTAGAGTTCTCAGACGTAATCACCACCCACATTGAGAGCTGTATAAATGGGCTTAGTTTAGTCATCATAGAGATGAATGTATAGTTTTCAGAGTTTTTACGGGAAGAACATGGTATCCAAAGAAGGGACAAGAGCTTCCTTTATTGGCCAGCACAGCTTTCATGGAGCATATTTTACTAGCATATCTTGAAAATGTCTACTTCCATTTTCAAGGATTCAAGGGCTACATTTCAAGGTAGCGTTTAGCTTAAACTAGTACACACCATCTTACTTTCAAAAGTCCATTCAGCCAAATTTTTGATAGACATTTTTCTAGAAACAATAAATAATATGCATTGCTATATTCGAATGTGTGCAGTAGGGACAAAGACAGTTACATATGAGACTTACCATATAAATAGACACACTTACTAATATAGGACATACCCGCAGAACAAATGTATGTACCTCCATTGGCACTGCTCAATGAATCAGGGTGTTTGTTGGCAGTGCAAACCGTGCCAAAAATTCCATGAATCAGGCCCAAAGTCTTTATGTTTTTCTTTTTCCTCCAAATTTAAAGTTTCATGCACTGCCTGTGCCCACTCAGGCTGGCGTTGAAGCTGCGGCCTATGGTGCCGCGTGCCCCGCATTATGTTGGCGCTGAAGGGCCTGCCATTGCTTTTGCATGGGTATCTTTAAGACGTGCAAACTTCTCAATAACTTGCTTATTGAATTCCGAAATTTCATTGATAAATTCCTTTTCAATAGACATAATATCCAGTGCATTAAGTCTGCCTTCGGTCATGGTATTTCTTAGGAATGTTTTAATCCGTTTTAGGGTTGAAAAGCATTGCTCAAATTCCGCTGTTGTCATTGGTGTGGTCATGAGACTCCTCAACACATTGACAGTCTCTGAAAATGAATGTTGTCCTTATGTCGATTATTAGATTGTAATAGTTTTTTGCTCTCATTGATGATTTTATTTTCAAAGGCTACTATTGCCGGAGATACCATGTTGTTTAATGGGGTGAAAGTTGAGGGGGGTTTTAAACCTGTGATGCTCGGTTTCTTGTTCGATATTGGTGTCTATTTAAAGAAATATTTCAGTCGGATCACTAGGTAGCATTAAATTTGCCACCTAATTATGAGGTGTGCACCCATAACTTAGATATCACATATATCACCAAGCCTTAACCTGGATTGACATAGAGTGGGGTAGTCAGATTTCTCATCCTTGTATAGTGTATCTATTTGTGTTCTCCTGTTCCTAGAAACTTACCCCCCACGTAAACAAAAAAATGTGGGAGATTACCTTTGTTTTAGGTAACGGATCCTCAAAGCACACAAGTCATACATTTATAATTCAACACCTTTATTCATAAGCAACGGAAAGGGAGAGGCGAATGATTCCACCTAAAAAAACAAGAGAGATAAGTGTACCAAAGATGTCAGGATGAGTCTTACTCAAAGAGTTCAATCCTTAGCGCCTATTTAAGGGACCACTTCTCATCCTTCTTGGGGTCTGGTCTCATCTTGCGCCTTGAAACACCATTTGCTGTATAGGCGCATTATACATACCCAATAAATAAATAAATAAATAAATAAATAAATAAATACATCTTGTGTTTGAGATACAGCCCTCAGCAGGCTTTCAGCTTTCCCTCTCCCTTTTGGCCTCGGCCCACCCAGTGTCTGAGATATAGCCCTCGGCAGGCGCCCAGCTTCTTCTCCTTCTCTGGGTCTAGTCTTGTGGCACCCATTGTCTGAGATACAGCCCTCAGCAGGTTTCCAGCCTTGTCTCCTTCTCAGGTTCTTGCTTCTAAGACTGTCCCATATATACCTCCAAGCAGACTTTCAGGTTCATCCCCTTCTCTGGATCTACCCTCTGCCAGTCTCTGCGATCTATTCCTCAGCAGGCGTTCAGCTTTCTCTCCTCTTGATCTGCTCTCGGGCCAGCGCCCTCAACAGACTTCTTGGTTCTCTCAAGGACCCTGAAACTCCTCTGCTGGCTCCTTCTCTCTTCGTCCTGCCTCCAGGTTGGCACCACAGTCTACGCTTCTCCAGATAGATCTCAGAGTCTTTTTAAAATGATACTGATTAGTCTAGTTAACTGAGAAAACGTCTGATTGGCTCTTCCTTAATCTTTCCCCCCTTGTGTCTTGATTGAATGAGTCCCGTTATTATGAGTGAGTTCCTTGGTGCATTGTTTCCCCCACTAAAGTTGTTCAGCTGTTTGCGCCGATTTCCTCCCCATTTGTAATGATTGTTGTTCGTTTCCTGACTGATGGTGGATAACGCTTAAAACCCAAACAAGGTCTAACTTCTTACCATTCTTTGCATCTGATCTGGGCTATTTGTTTTATGTATCATTGTCTCAATCCAGCAGGAGAGAGCAACCTGTTGGGTAATGCATGTGGACAAAGGGCTGTGACTCCCGTCAGTGAGCCCAGCAGTATTCCCACTACGATTTGACAGCATCAGGCTCTTCCCAGCACTCTCTTATCTTACTGGAGGACAGAACTCTCTACCTTTACCTTGCATTATCGGTTGCCATTATCTCTTACCATTTGCAAACCACTCTGCCCGAACTTATAAAAACCTGCCTCAAAGACAATTCTATCAGTTAAGTGCTTCCACCGGAGAGATCTGTGCAACCTGCAGGCAAAAGGCGGTTCCTACATTGGCGGCTTCAAGATGTGTCAGCAGGTGTCCGTAGGGGAGGCCAGTGAGGCCAGCAGTCGGCGGACACAGTGGGGACTCTGGGTGTGGCACGGGTGGGGTGTGGAGCGGTTGCTCTGCTCCGGAGGGCCCCCGCCACTCTGCCTTGCCTTTCCGTGGCGTGGACTGCCGTGGACTTGCACCGTGTGTGCTTGGAGAGATTTGTGACCGCCGGCTTGGGTCTGTTCATGGCTGGACTGTAGATGTTGCATTGCATTGCACGCTGGCTTGCTTGCCGGTGTTGGCTGGTCCCACACCCGGAGAGAACTCTGGGGGTTGGCCTGCGTCGCATCTGGATAGAAATGTGAATGTTGGCATGCGCCGCACTTGGATGGATTTGTGATCGCTGGCATGCCTCGCTTCTGGATGGGATATTGGGGGTTTGCAGGTGCCACACTTGGATGGAATGGCGGATGATAGCAAGCATCACACCTAGACATAATTGCAAGGACAGCAATGCCAATTAACCGATCCACTAACAATTTCACCCCTCTGCATACACCTCTCAAACTCTAACCAAACACAACAATCCGCACAAACTTCACTTCACTACACTGCAACAACAAAACAAACCACACATAGACTCGCACAACAACACACGACGACTACCGACCGTAAAACACCCCAAGCCCAGTCAACGGACCCACCGGGCTGAGGCTGCCAACAGCACATCACTGTTCTATTGCACTTTTCCAGCTTATTCCCACTAACTCACCCCCCTTCCCGTTTCAGAGCCGCCAGAGCGCCAGGTGACCACTCCAGTTGTGATAGTGCATGGCGCAAATGTACTTTAACATTAACACAACCTTACCCCAGAACTGTGAGTGATAGCATGTCCCACACTTAGTCAGAATTGTAAATGGCAGCATGTCCCATAAAGTTCAATTTAGAAGGCATTCTCAACATCACTGAATGTCCTTAATAACGTCTCTGTGTTAAAGCTCAACCTAGAAAGTGTGCCAAATATCATCAGTGTGGTATAGTTGAATCTAGAAAGTCTGTCTAATAGCCTCACTGCTAAAGTTGAATCTGGAAAATGTGCCTAATAGCGTAACTGTGGTATTGATGAACTTAGAAATTGTGCCTAAATGTACGCCCCCTGTCCTGCTCTCGTGCTTGATCACAGGCGCTTTACTGATAATCACCATATCAAACTACTACTCTTACTCTCCCCTATACACCATCATTCAACTAGAACACAGCTGTATTATGACACATATGTTCTCATAATTAACATGACCCCACGAACTCCACATCATCCTAATAAAACACAGCTAGCTGAGCACATTCCGGCTAGCTTAAGCGTCTCTTCAGGCCTAACGCAGCTAGAACTCAGTCTGGGTGTCCACCCTCCAGAATGAACACATCCAACTGATTTCCTCAGCACCACACCTACCGCTAAGAAGCAGCTTTCATGCAACAACCACACCAGCTGCACACATATCCGGTGCGCCCACGCACCATACCACACTCTCTCTCTCTACTGTCTGAACTGCGGTTCCCGAGGGCGTTCAACCTACCAGCACTTTGAGATCATACCAATGATACATAAGGTGCTATATAAATGCCAAGTAACATAACATAACATAACACGCTTGAATCCTGGCAGGACAAGCTCTTCCTGTCATCCTTCCCTGGTCACCAAATGAGCACCATTATATTGGGTAATACTAGCACCAATTATTACGGATTTTAATTTGTGGTAAATTCTTTGATGAAGTGCTATAGAAAACATTATTATTAGTGACCTCAACATTGACACTGGACTTGTAGATTAATGATATGTTCAATATGGCTGCCTATCTTTCCTGTGCTGCCATCTGCATGGCTGTTAACCCTACTGACCATGCTGGCACAGGCCGGCAGCCATATTCGGTTCGGGAGGGGTTCAGAAGGGGTGCAAAGGGGCAGATAGAATGGAAGGAATGGGCAGGGAGGAAGGGGGTGAAAACAGATACCGGTAGAGTAGGAAGTGAAGGACTGGTCGAGCCTCACCGCCTCTGGTGAGTGGCCTTGGGGCACGGAGACGGTTGGAGGGTGAATGGGGAGACGCCTCCTTCAAAGGAACATCTGAAACATGGTGCTGATGGTGACGAGGGCACCCTCTTTTTAATGTATGGGATGGATGCAGGTCACAAGTCCCATTGATAAAAGAAGCAGCACGGCCAGACTGGTGTACTAAAGACCTGCACCACAAAAAAAGCACAGGGATCACATATAACTGCACAGCACATCGTTGTTATTATAATATAAATAGTACAAAGTCAACTGAATTGCACATTGGCCTAGACAAGACCATACCAGCACATAAGCTTTGTCCAGATAAAGTGAGCTGGGCCTGAGGCACCTAACAGTTGGGCTGCAAGGCAAGAGAACTTGACTGTAAATTGGATCACAGGAGATTAAGTAACTCCAATAATCTCCTAATGAAATTGCATTGCCCTACAGTGAGTAACAACAAAAATATCAGCAGCACCCAGAAAAGGAGAGGCAGAGCTGCAGGGGTGCTGAGAATAGCGGGGTGAGGGGGGGTCCATGAAGAGAATGCAGCAGTAAAATAAGCCGCATTCAGGCCTTTACGTTTCACCCTACTGTTAAAGCTCAGCGTGTATTTCATGTTTTTTAAAATGATTATTACACTTATTATTACTAGGCTATGTATCATGCGCAGACCTAGCTTCTGGATGCAATGGAGCGCTTAACAAGTCATGAGTAGAAGTACACAGTGAGGGAAGCAGAGAGGCAAGAGAGTGGAGAGCGAACACTGCGGTTGGGACAGCCTGGGCAATTTGGCAGCAAGCAACCAAGTGAGAAAGCAGGGGAGTGCCGATCGCCCATCCTGAGATCAAGTGGAAAGAGGAGTCTGTACGGACCTGTGTTTGAGGGAGAATTCATTCCTCGAAGAGCTCCTTCCTGAAATGTAGAAATGAAGCGATGAGTCTGGTGTTGAGGGGGGGAATTCGCAGAAATGATGATTGAAAATAAAATAACGAATGGAGAAATCGCTGATTTATTTTACCGAATTAATTCGAATTTTGGGGACATTTTACTAAAATATAGGTGTGGGGTGGGGTAGGGATAATAGTTAAGGGAGGGGCAGATGGTAGGGCGGTGGGGGATGTCCCGCCGCATTATATACCATTTTTTAAAACGGTCATTTCTCCATCCGGTATTTTAATGGACATCCTTGATGGGGAGCATGTTTCAGAGTCTGGGGGTTTATACAGAGAGAAGACCTGTCTTCTGGTTCTTTCCTTCTTGTACCCACAAAGGTCAAGGCTGCGCATGTCCTTGCTTCTTCTGCACCGTAGGCCTCCAGATATGCTGAGCTTCTCAGCGAGGCAGCTAGGGGACTTGTAGGTGATGGCCTTGTAGATGAAGCAACACGATTTGTAGGTGACACATGATCGCAACCGGAGCCAGTGAAGTTCAATGAGGGTCGGAGCAATGTGGTTGAATTTGCATAGTCCTTTGATGGGTTCTGCTGCAGGACGCATTGCAGGGGTTCCAGAGTGGTCACCAGAAGGCCTTCCAGGAGGGCATTGCCGCCATCCAGGCAGGACAGGACCAAGGCTTGGACAGCAGATCTGAAGTTATTTGCTGGGATGACAGGCCTGATTTTCCACTGAAGGGAAAGTTGTTACTATGCTGTTTGTTTCCTCCATGCTATGAGCTCCTTGATGGAGAGGCGCCCTGAACAAAAATAAACCTACAACTCAAGCAACTTGGTGGAGATGGTCAGCTGGGGTGCAAAGCCCTTGAGGTTCATAGCAGAGAGCCAGGTGTGGATCTCAGGGTGTTCGGTGGTGTTGATCAGTAGGAATACAGATGTTCCATACTAATGTACAGAAGTCATGCTTCTATTAAAGACACAGAGGCAAAGTATTATGCTTAACTCTTTGATGTCTCTTTTTTAGTTTAAAAACTTGAATGCTTTGAGCTGGGTGCAGCCTTTGACTCTCTTAACCAATTGTGAGGACCGTAGCCCCATCCTAGTCCGTCATTACCCCTCCTCATTTGATAAGTTGCAATAAAGATGCATGCAAGTTATAAGGGAATATATTATTGATGTTAGAGTTCCCGAAAGGTATGTACATTTTGATGAATAATTGAATTTGTACTAATTGCATTGGATTGTGAACGATTATGGAGTTTGATGTACTACACTATGATAATTAAGGGCTGTAAAATTCATAATAAAAATGTCAAAAATGTCATAAGTACGACTGAGTTGTGGGGATACCATGATTGTAATGTCTCAAGCTGGCATGTAATAATATTGTTGTTTTCAGAGATCTATCTGTGTTTGTTAACTTTTAGATAAGGATGTACTCTCTACATGAGCACATTGAAGGTTTTTTTCTATGCAATTTTGCTAAATTACCTGGGCGCAACCAGACGTGGACTCCCTGCTCACTATGCTCAGAGAGGCGCAGTTTCACCTCACTGATGAGGCCGAACAAGGCTGAAACACGTGTATGGGGTTGCTGTTGGTACTCTTGTTCAGAGAGGAATTGCCATAGCATTTCGGTGCTGGACTGCCCATGTGGGTGGGACAAAGACTGATATGCAAATGGATATTTTGCATCTGTGAAAGGTACAGTGAGCAAAAAACGTGTGCTGCAAACTCACATCCCAGAACAGGTTCACATGCCATGTTCTTTCTGGAGAGGAGGGCCAGCTACCTTTTTTGGAACAATTTTGCTAATTTCACATGTTACAATTTACTAAATTAGTGTATTTGGTTACTAAGGGTGTAACATTGTTGATGTGTAACTTAGTTACAAATAAGAGGACAATCCATTTTGGGAACGTTCACTTAGAGTTTACTGCAGTAAACACTGTAAGTGTAATTTGAATGCATTCTTGCAGTCGGTATGGGGCCTTGATGAACATCTAATAGGTACATCAGAGACTCACATTAGGTTAATGGCCACCATATTTTGCTGTCCCAAGATGGCGATTTAGTTTGTCACAATGAAAGGGAGTTTCATCAGTGACGCAATCATGCTATCAGGCTTGTTGGGAGACGACAAGTCGCACTGATGGAGCACGTCACAGCACGGATTAACTCCAATACCTAGAGTTAAATTTGTAGACTAGACATTTACAATAGAATTTTCAAAAAACATGGTTACAATAACTATCTATCCACATATTAGACACACTTTGCAGACATGTTATGTGAACGTATCACATGAGTGTTTCCAACAGTACATACACCATCACGGGGCAGGAGGCTGTTTACAGCTATTCCTGCTCCATGCCTCGCCAGACTCCAATCTTGAAGGTGAGGATATTAATACGATTAACGTGGTTAGATTCTTCAAGGAGCTTGAGAAAGAATATAGAACCCACTTTTGGTCCTTTCATGCAGGACCTATTGTGGGGGTTTGATAGAAGGCACTTGGTTACAGTTATCACATCATGTTACACAGATTGGATACATTGTAGGTAAGGCAAGAGGTTTTTCATAACACAATATTTGGAACAGTCCAAATTGGATTTTAGACATTGAAGGAGCTTGTTGGTTTTGTATCTAGATTACTTTGCCTGACCGTTTGAGGTATAAAGAGGAGTTACCTGAAGATTAAAGTTAGTGAAAATAATGTATTCAAATTAGTAGATGTTATTTTTATTAGAATTTACATAGCAGAGACATTGATATTGTTGTGCTTATTATCACAGGAAGACAGTACATAATACATTGAATAAGGGATTCTCAGATTCCAAAGCACATAGTGACTACAAGAGGAGTAATTGAAGATCCATCTGATAAATTTCCATTGAACTGGTCTTGAATTATGAAAACTGCCAATTGTGTTTATTTGAGGCTTTAGTATGCCACAGCTTTTGCCTTAATCAAAACTTTGTTGGGAAAACAATCAAAAATGTTATTTTGACTTTAATTTCCTGCAAAGTTTTTTTGTTAAGAGTTGTTTGTAGTGGATCTCTGATGCAAATGGTCTACATTTATTTATAAGTATTACCAGGACGTATACAAGTGTTTTACATTAAAACATTCTATAAATGACTTTAGCATTTAACATAATAAAGACCACATACCATTTTAGAATGTATAATTGGTTAATCTGAATATAGTTTTGGAGGGTTGTTATTCCGTAGGAGTGCATGAGTATCTCTTTGATTATCGATGAGAATTATACTTTGTTTTGTCGTCCTTTTAGCCAAGGACTTACCCACAGCACCTGAAATCTTTTTTAAGAGTTGTTTTGAATCCACCCAATTTTACAACATTTCTTATTAACTTTCATAATGCATGCCTGCATCCCCTTTTTTGTTCTTAACATTCAGTATATGGAAATAGTGGTGGTTCGTGCTGTATCAAAGAAACATATCTGGAGGAAACTGGGAGATAGCAATGGCAAAAATATGATTGACAGTGAGACAAAAACCCACAGCATGACACTTTTGCAGAGGTACACTTCCCCACAGTGGAAGTTGCTCATACAGAGGCGTTGAATGTGCCAAATGTGGGCGGTTGAATGACTTTGCCAAGGTGTTCCATTCAGGGGTCAACCTAGTCCTGGACAGAGAAACTGCTCCTTACCACCAATGAGTACAACAAGTAGTCTCTCAACCAACAGGAGAGCCTGAAGATTCAGAAGATGATCATGAAATATTCCTAATGTGTGCACTAGGCTCCAGAACATGAGGCTGTTGTCAGCCTTGATGGATAATTCTCATATCGGACACTCCATTAACTGCTCTTATTGATACTGGAGTTTCTGTAAACTTGATGAGTCTCTCTCTAAGTTCATGTTACTGAGACCGAAACCTTATTTCAAACCCTCCAAAGTGAAGATCTAAGCCACTAGAGGAGATGCATCAATCGCCATCGCCAACATGGTGATCAAAGCATGGACAGGAGAGTATATGTAACTCCTGCTCTCTCATCATCCGCAACACAGCTGGTGATTTTCAGTGCATACATTTTACAAAAGCTATTTTCCAAGAAAAGCCGGATTACTTGATTTGTGAGTTTGGTGGTGTCTTACTTGGAATCTGCTGTTTGAAGGTTTATGGGGTTGGCTTGCACTGACAAATATTTCCAACCAGTTGCTTCAAAACATCAATGGATTCCCTTCTGTTTGTGCTCCAAAGTGGAAGAAGAACTGTGCAAATTGTAGAATGTGGGAATCATGGTGAGAGATTAGGGGCCTACGTCATGGGTATTGTGCTTCGCCGTGGTTCTTAATCCCAAACAATCAGCCCAGGTTTTCACCTGTATTCACATGTGCATTCCCAATAAGGGAGCGGTGCGGGTGAGGCCCCTCACTCCAATTCTCGATGAACTTATTACCAACATCCAAGGTGCAAGCCATTTTTCAATACTCAATTTCAATGGTCGATAACAGCAGATCCCACTCCACAAGGATTCAAGGTACATTCCAATGTTTTCTTATAATCTAGGTCTGCATCGATAACAGCGCCTGAACTTTAGCATATCCTCCGCCACTGAAATGTTCCAGGATACCATCAGGGATGTGATTGCAGAGATCACCAGAATTATCAACATGAGTGATGAAATCCTAATTTTTTCAAGTCGCCAGCCGAGCATCACCACTGCTGGCTGAGGGAAGTTCTTCAGCTTCTTAGGGATCAAGGCCTCACGCTGAACAGAAGGAAATGTGAATTCAGCGGAGGTATGCTTGAATTCTTCTGCCTTGCATTCCTAAAGTATGACATTGCGCAAGACTCCCACAAAGTCAATAACGTTAAAGCAGTATAGCCTCTCCAGAACCAGTCTGAAATCCGGAGCATCCTTGTCATGGTCAACTTTTGTGTCCGGTTTATACCCCAACTTGGTCCCCTCATGGAGACTCTGCAGAATTTAACCAGAGCTTTAGAGTAATGAAAGTTTGGGGACCAGCAAACAGTGGCCTTCCAAGAGACTAAAGATGCACAGGTCTCAACACGACAATAGCTGACTTTGATCCGGCGAGACCAACTGAATTGGTCATTGATGACAGTCTGCATGGATTGGGAGCCATCCTAACGCAGCTGACTGCGTTGGCCAAAGTTACCCCAGTGGAATTGACCAGCGGGGACCTCACTTCTCCAGAGACCAGTCAGCTCCAAATTGAAAAGGAAACCATCACCATGCTGTGGGGATGCCATCATTTTGACATATACCTATATGGGCATCCATTTCAAATCCCGACTGATCACAAGCCTTTAATCCCTATATTTAATGGCTCTACCCTCCGTCCTCAGATCTTTCTCCGAGAACAGATTGCGGCGGCAAAAGAACGGTTGGTGTCCTGACTGCCAGCATGCCCAGCAGCCAGTAAAGTGTTCCTGCTCAGGCCGATGCTTCCTCCCCAATTGCCCATCCTCCCCTGTTAGCTCCCCCCTCCTTTTTTCTCTGCTTCCCTCACTGGGTTCTTCTCCCTATGATTGTACAGCGCTCCGTTGCTTCCCAAAGCTATGTCTGTGCTCAATAAATAATAATAATCGTGTGTGTATTCGGGGAAGATGCCCGACAAGACTTTATGTTGCGGCGATAGACCCTGCGCTCAGGAAGCATTGCCCATTGCGACTGCATTACTCTTCAAGGGAAGTGCAGCAAAGCTTGCTACTAGATGCGGTGAATACATGTATTGTCCATGAACATGGTTCCACTCCTAATGTAATGTGATCAGTATGACATTTATTCTGCACATTTGAAAAGGTGCTAGTATAATTCCTCTTCATTGGCCGGAGCCAGTGGCCTTCAGCAACCCTTCCCATCCTTAATACGCATGGGATCAGCCTTCACAGTTATCAGCCATTGTTTCTAGAGGGCAAGATTATACCCGGCCAGCGAGCCAAGTACCTGCTAGAGGCGTTTTTCATGCCCGTCTCCTTTTAAAACATTTCCTGCCACTTAATCCCTGCGAATTGAGCCCGTTGGGAGGGATGAGCTTGTTTTGCATCAATGTTGACCGTCAATTCCTCCCCCAAGGATACTATAACATCATTATGGAACAGGTCCATGCAAAGCACGGTCAAAGGAAACCTCTGCCAGCAACACACGTTCTGTGAAACGTGACTGTCACTTTACTGATTGCAGCCGATGTGTAAAGTTATATTTACTTGCTGAATCTTACTAACTTTTCAGAAGTTACATTCAGCCAGTAAATACATCTTTACACATCGGCTGCAATCGTGCGCGATGAAAATGCAAATTGGTTTTAACCGCCTTTTTCATTGTATAGCCCAGCGGCAACGTGCTCGCCTTGGAAGCAAGACAACACGGAGCAACACAAGTTCGATCCCCAGGTCCGCGCTTAGAATCCTCTGAGTGTTAAGTGCGTTATAAATAACCTATCATAAGTGGAAAACATCAAGTGGGTCAATGGGCCTCATTCCGAGTACGGCGCTAACCAATGGCGCTATTAACGCCTTGGTTGACGCCGTACCCGGACCGGCAGCGCCTTGGTGGATGGCGGAATTACCGCCCCATTCCAAGGGTGGCGGGGCGGTAATTCCCCAATCCCCATTTACCCTTCCCCATTCCCATTTTTGCCCCATAGGGCATAATGGGAGTGGGGAAGGCGTTAATTACGCCACCGTAAATTACGGTGGCGTAATTATCAACAAGGTCCCTTAGCGCCATGGATTTTAACACCTGCTAAAAGCAGGTGTTAAATCCGCCATGGCACTAAGGGAACTCGGAGTATGGCGATAAGGGATTACCGCCACCGCTCTCGTTAGCGGTGGCCGCTATCCCTTACCGCCATACTCGGAATGAGGCCCAATGTGTGGACTCAGAAGTTGGTTCATTTATTTATTTGACGTTATTTATATAGTGCCCTTATCCACAGCACTGTACATAGCATTTTTAAATCGGCACTACAAAAACAGGTGTTTGTGCCAGTATTAACACCAAAAACTATGACATGGGGCTAGACAAAGAAATAGTTATGAAGCAGAGTGGGTCGTCAAGGGCACTGGTAACATGCTAACAAGCCGAATAAAGTAAAAAGGTTCTAGGACATATTTGGGTTAAAGATGGAGAATAATTAATATCAAGGGTAAGAGCATCCCACATTTCTGAAGTTAAGAGCTGAAACCGAGAAGAAGCGCATGTTTCATATGGAACAACAGAAAGAAGAAAGTGGAAAGCAGAACCTACAGAATGAGTTGGGGTATAAAGAGAAATCAGATCACAGAGATAATGGGGGGGGGACGCACAGGAAGCCATTTGTGTTGGACTAAATAAGGAGAAATGGGCGTCGAGTAGCCCAAACCAAAAAGAATTTGAAGAACGGAATTTAGCAAAGAACAAACAATCTGAACAGCATAACGAGGAAGCCCAATGTACACAGAGCAGCAGTAATTCGGTTGAGTAAGAGTCTGGAGAAGAGCCAGAAAAGGAAGGAAGTACCTGATTTTCTGACTATTATAGAGCTGGAAGTGGCATATCATTGCAACAGCCACAATTGGATCCTGGCAAGATAAAGTTGAAATGAAAATAAAACCTAGATTGCAAGCTGTAGAAGAAATCAGGAAGAGGAAAGAGGAGGAAAATAAATACACATCAGCAGAGGAATGGAAGCAGAAGCAGGGGAAAAAGGATCTCAGTTTTTTGGGGATTAAGATGTAGATGATGAGTAGACATCCAAGAATTAATAGCAAGAAGGCAGATAAACACGGAGGAAGTTCAGGTGTAAAAGAAGGAAAAGATAAGAACATGTGGGTATTATTGAAGTAAAAATGCGCAGAGAATCTAAACTCAGTAATTAAAGAAGCAGGGGGTATAGTGTAAAGCCAGGAATTGAGCCCTGTGCTGCACCAAAAGGAAGAACTCTGAAAGAAGAACGGAGCCCTTTCCAAGTGAGTTTGAAAGAACCATTAGATCGAGATGGGCTGGCATTTTTTCTGCAAAGAGAGCCAAACTCTTGTAGCCATACAGGACTTAATAATAAAAGGGAACCAGTATTTACTTTCCACCTGTTCATGGAGGGATTCCAGAAAGTAATCTATACAGGCCTGTTTGCACATAGTTTCATTTGCACACAACAGACCCCAGTCCCCCTCCACTCAATGAAGTGGACTTTGTCGGTGATGTGCATTGTGCACCGGGAGCGACACACACAGACACCTGGTGCTAATCCCTTTTAGGCATGGGCTGCCAACGTTTAAATACATTGGGAGAGTGCTTGAACCGTATTGAACAACCTTTGACCCAAATGATGTCTTGGAAAGTGAAATCATGGGAAGTGAAATAACGGCACATGTTTTTTGGTGGCACACTTGTATCCACCTGCGAAATTCAGGTGGTACGAACAGTTAATCGGCAAAACAGAGGCAGTGGTCAACATGACCACAGCCGTGACAGTGTGGACATGCTTCAGTGTGCCAGTAGAGACCATCTGAAACTGTAGTCAGGCAATGTCTTCCCCATGAGCAGGTGATTAAAGAGCCATTTATGTGGGCAGTAATTGCTGTATTTTCACATTGGAAGAATTGTGACAAATAGTGTGCTTTAACTGTGCATTGAACTATATAGCCAGCCATGCCTTTGACTGGACAGCCATGTGTTAAGTGGAAAATGACTCAGCAAAGCTGCAACTTTCCTCAGCTGAGAACTCTGAAACTCATTGGAAGCCACCAAGTCTCCATAGCCCCCACCTTTGCAATGTGATGTCTTGTTTGTCAGCTGAAATGGAACCCTCATGTTGCTAACCATTCTTCTTGCCACCTGTTGTTCTCCTATGCTTTACATCGAGTTGTCTGTCAGATTTCCTGGCCCCTGGAAGAGGAGGAGGATTCCCCTTTCTCTGACCTGATACGGCAGTGGAGGTCCACTTGGCATGTGTGGATGTTTTAATTAATTAATTCCCTCTATTTGTATCATAAAGGAGGGTGTAACTCTTTTACTGATATTCTGATTTAAATAATTTTAATTCCAGTCTCACTATTTTTCAACAGGTTTCCAGTCAAATAATTTATTTTAAGAATGTATAGTTATTGAACCCTCACCCGTGGTTTGCTACTTGGCACATCTTTTCTAAAACCCCTCTATACCTGACCTTAGTGTTGTCCAAAACTCGTGAACTATGCCCTGCTTTGGCATGCATTCCTTGCCCCTTCCATTCGAGCCTATTGCTGCATCTCCCTGTGCTTTCCAGACCCTCTTTCCCGGAGCCTGGTCCTGCATCCAGTTGTACCCTGTTGTACTCTGAGCTAAGCTTTGCCCTGTGGACTTGTTGCTGTTTTTTATGCCCTGTCTTTAGTTCTAGCCTGCTCCCAGACTTGATGTCTGTCACGGGTAGTTGTATCCCCTGCTGAGCTGAAGCCCACATTGGACTATGAGATAGAGCTGCTCCAGTACCAATGTTAGATAGCCATAGAAGAGTGAGGTACAAGGCCTGCAACAATTGTATGGAAGGTTGCCATTGCTGCACATCACCGTGTCTGAAGACCAGAGGAGAAAGGAAGGGTCCACTCATTGCAGGGGGCCCAGTAAGTTCCTGGCCTTCTCTGCTGGAAGGAACTGTGGTAGCTCTCTGCTTGCACACCCCTAATGCACCTAAATGTACACCTGGCTGAACTTGCCGTGAGTGTCTTAGCCCATGTCCCAGCCCGTATTCTCCCATTATGCACTGTTCAGATAATCCCCACATGTCTCTAAAAACAGTGTCAATACATTACGTGTTTGCAAATACTTTCCAGGTGCCGAAAACCAATATATGAGTTGTATATGAATAATTCGAGGCTATTGGGTTGGGCTCACTCGTTCAATGCTCGTTTTGGAAGTGTATGGATTTAATCTGATCCCAAGCATAACTACTCTAGGGCACATATATCTTGAAGATGTATTTTCCTCATGTGAAATATATAAAGCAATTTATATTTAACAGTGACACCGAGCGAATGTCTTGAAAATATATAGTGTGCTGTGCTGGGAAGTATCTTGTGTGTTTGGGTTTCATCTCATCCCAAGCATAGCTACTCAAGGCAACACATACTTTGAAGCTGTGTCTTCCTTGTGTAAAATATATTAAGCAGTTTATAGTTAACATTCTTACCAAGTGACCGTGTTGAACAAATACAGTGTGCTGTTCTAAGAAATAGCTTGTATGGGAAGTCTTAATTCTTTGTGTGTGGGTTCACCAATGAAAGGTGATTCAGTGTACCTGCTGAAGTTAAAGTGCACTATATTTTATTTCAACAATTCCAGTTTCCCCTGTATCCAGAATGCCTGCATATTTAATCGTACTGTCTGCATTTATTCCACCTTGTAATACTAAAATGTCCCCATTGAATTGTATAAATACTGTTTTCATATCATCGTGCCCATGTCAGAGTAAGCTGCTACTATTCTTCGTTGCTGTATATCATTCACATTTACCTTGCATTTTATTCTGCCAAATCTTTTTTACTAAAGCTAAGGTTTGACTGGCATCCCAGGTGTCGGTAATCGTTGCCTGAAGTCTGCAGTCATTCTTGCATGTACATCAAGTCTCCTATTAGCTCGATTCATTGTGAGTGTGTTTCATATGCAGCAGTTATTTTGCTTTGGTTCTTCACTGTCCTTCGTATTGCTGGCTGTGCACCAAGATCCCAAATTCCCCAGTCCACTTTTTCCCCTCTTCCAAGCATCCCAGTTGGCAGGTTTGCACAGAAGCTTTCCCATTGACACTGTTGATTTGAACTCAGGAACATTTATCACGTTATTGATTTTTAATTTAGCGCTAATTTCACGCAGTCACTCACTAGTAAGAACTCTGGTTGGTCCAGGCCCTCAGCCAGTAAGGGTCCTTCAAGTAATCTGCATCCTTTACATAAAGCTCTGTTACACACTGGCTAGGCCTTGATTTTTTAATGACAATCTGCTTTCCACCAAAACTATCAAGTGATGGATAGAAGGTTTTAAATTAATTAAACGCTGTAATATTTCTTTGGGCAACCTGAGACACCACACATTGGTGGCAGGACAATGACTGGCTTGCAGCTAGTGGATCTCATTCTGCAATGGGGCAGACAGGCTAAACAGTATGGCATGGAAGGCTGCCCAGGAAAATAATAGCGGTCAGGATTAATTCAAAGCCTTGCATCCATCAATTTTGCAGTGCAAAAAGACCTCCCAAATGGAAGAAGGTGCGCTATACACAACAGTTACATTACATTGCATTACATTTGATTTTGCTCCACTTTCCCCTGCAGAATGACATTTCTCATATATAAACCACTAGCTGGGGTGCCCGTGTCCTGATCGACTGGTGTCTCATGTGCCCTGGAGGATGTTGCTCTTGTCCTCATGTCAGCAAGTCTTGCTTCAGTTTGCTCTGGTGTCTCATGTGCCCTGGAGGATGTTGCTCTTGTCCTCATGTCAGCAAGTCTTGCTTCTGTTTGCTCTGGTGTCTCATGTGCCCTGGAGGATGTTTCTCTTGTCGGCAAGTCTTGCTTCACTTTGCTCTGGTGTCTCGTGTGCCCTGGAGGATGTTTCTCTTGTCGGCAAGTCTTGCTTCAGTTTGCTCTGGTGTCTCATTTGCCCTGGAGAAAGTTGCTCTTGTCCTCTGGTCGGCAAGTCGTGCTGCTGTTTGGTGTTGTGTTTCAGAAGCTCTTGATATTGATTTCCGCTTTGCATTAGATGGAGCTTTTCAAGTGATGTTTGTTGTTTGTGCGGCATGCTTCAGTCACTCAACGGCTTCAGCACATTTGAGAAAGTGTCCAATAAAGATTGATTGATTGTGCACTCCTCTTGTAAATGAACTTAAGTAAACTGTAACCTTGCCATTTCCCATATTTGGAGTGGCGTGATCAAAAAAAGTTTTTTTTAATTCCCTTTAAAAATGCTTTAATAAACACCTTTAAACTGTATACAGTATTAATACATTTCAAAGGAATAAACAATAGATCGAACATTTTGCTGCAACCACTTTTCAAAATGTTGCCTCCTTCTAGTACCTACTTTAGTGAATCGGGGTGAGCATCAGTAAATGAGGGTGTCTACGGAGTGAATACTTTGCATCCAAACATAGACTACAATCTTGTCCCCGACAAATGCGGAATCCATGCAAAATGTGGTAGCAGTGGGTTCAATGGTGTGGATTTGTATAGCCAAACATACAGACACACACACATTCAAAATTCTTTTTGCATATAAGATTTTTGCATCCAAACATAGACTACGATCTTGCCCCTGACAAAAGAGGAATCCATGCAAAATGTGGTAGCAGTGGGTTCAACGGTGTGGATTTGTATAGCCGGACAAACATACACACACACACACATTCAAAATTCTTTTTGCATATAAGATTTTTGCATCCAAACATAGACTACGATCTTGCCCCTGACAACAGAGGAATCCATGCAAAATCTGGTAGACATGGGTTGAACAGTGTGGATTTGTGTAGCCAGACAAACATACACACATACATACATTCCGCTTCATATATAAAGATCATCCTCAAGATGTTAAACTCATAGAAAAGACCATTTGAATCTAGTTTGTATGGTACCTCAATCGCGTGATGCACCTTGTGTAGAAATCTGTGTGCAAGCTGAAAGTCAAAGGTGTGTGTCCTGAGGCTGATACAGTGAGTAGCACTGAGTCGGCATATGCCCTCCAGTCAGGGAAGGAAGGGGCAAGCAGGAAACACTGCTGTTAGTCGGCTTAAGCCCTGGGGCAGCTTTCCTGAGGTCCTCAGCAAGCACAGATGAGAGCAGCAGGCGGCACCCACATGCCCTGGATTGCGGGAGAGACGGGTGGCAAAGTTGGACAATGTGGGGAGTGTAGCAAGCTTCCGGATTAGGCACGCATTCCCCATGCCTAAAATGACTTCCTTCTCCACCCCCACCCCACCCCGCTCACAGATGGAGCCCATATGGCCAGTGCCCCTTAGGTTGAAGGGATGGTGCAGATCCAGTTGGGCTTTGAGACTCCTTACATAGTTAGAGCCCAGAAAGCCCCCTCACTAATAAATATTGTAGTACTTGAATGCATGTTTCTCTTAGGGTGGTACCACGGCTCCCAAGTGATTGTGCAATGATACATGATCAGCATGTGACATGTACTGCATGAGAAACATTGTTATACATGGAACAGAAATTGCAGTCTATTAAACCATGTGAGTAGGGCCTTTGTGTGTTTCACACTTCACAGAATCATTTTCTAAGTGACTCTAATTTTTAATTTTTTTTAAGGTAAAGAAATTATCTATTTAGTTAGAGTGATATTTGATTGGGATCAAAGGGGGAAGCCTAGATGAGAGGCAATGTTTTATGGTTGCACAGTTTGCAAATGTGTGTTCATCACACTGCACATTTTCGTGTTGCATCATTAGTTGTTAGGGTTAAGGGTGGACGTTTGGCAAGCTCTGGCTTTTTAGTTCACATCATTCTGTTTGTTTGCCAGAAAAAAACCCAAAGGACTACACATTCCAGAATACAATTTGATGGCAGCCTAAAAGCCAGGACTCACAGAGCAGCCCACATGAGCCAAACTAAGTGGCTTTAATATGCATGTGTGACAAAAGCACCACCTGTTGATCAGTATTTAACACTTGATATGGATGATGTGGCGTTCCCACATGTGTGTTCTATGCATATTTGACTAAGTAAACAAATGATTGATGCAGTTATAACTTCACCATAAACCCTTTCCCAAAAAAGGTCTCTTAATCTTTAAAAAGACATCAACGCAGGGCCGAGAGTTTGCTCCGTCAAATCTGTCTGACTTGTAAACAAATGTCTCATTTGCTTCTATGAAAAGCTTCAATCCTGTGAATGCTCAAATTGCCACCTGCTACACTGAATGTGTGCTGCATGTTTCCATGCCACCCTTTAAATCACAGGCCTTCATATGGAGTCAGGTTGGAGTATATAAACAAAATTAAAAAACGGACCTTTAGAGATTACTTTCTACATGTGCTCTCTTAAGGTCACACTGTGTGACAGGAGGTGGGACACATACGTGTTAATGGCCCTCCACCACACAGGTGATGACCCAGCCTTTGCCTGCTCTCATCTGATGAGCCAGAGCAAACACATTTAACTTAAAATGTGTTGCCCATCTGGGTACTAATCAGTGGTCCTTAGGTTGCCATTTCCAGAGGGGGCTTCAGCACCCTCTAGATTTTCCCAGTGGGGGCAGAAACCCTCCAGCCCCATGTAGTGGGCACCAGTAATCGGCCAGGCCTCAATGTTTTGTAGTGTTTCCTCCTGCCGCCACCAGCAGTGTAATCCCAAAGGCATGGCTAGCATGGGACGGCACCAGCAGCCCGTGGAGTATGACACTGCAGCCCAGTTTCAAAACTCTTCACATAGGCCCCTCCACACACGCCACTGTGGTCACCTCTGTGCCCAGACGCCTAGCCACGGAAAAAGACGCGCTCTACAGCCATTTCTAAAATGTCTCTGTCAGATAATCTGGTGTTCCATCTCAAACACCTCACTCTGAATCAAATCAAGCGATGCACAGTGGCACTGGGCATGGAACATGGCAAACAGAAGCATCATTCATATTAGATTATGCTTTTATACAGTGCTTGCCTTGCCACGCAGTACAAGAGCACTGGTGAAAGGCTTAAAGATAAAACAAAATGGCGGTAAGTGGGAGGTTTTTAATAGATCAAAAAACTCTGGCATTTGCTCTGGGAAACCTTCCAGAGCATCATGTTCAGCCTTCCATTCCATTTCAGAGGGGGAAAGACCATATGCAAAACAAGCTTGGCAACATCACAAAAGAAGCAGTCCCGCCCAAACTGACAGGTCAGATCCCTTCTGCACTAAATCACAAGCAACCCCAAATACGTTTTAGTTTAATGTTTTGCAAGGTAGCAACTCTAGAAGAAGGACAATCTGAGTAGGCCATTAGAGTGTGAGCAGGCCCCAGTGAGCTATCTGACTGGCAAGTGAACATGGGATGTCAACATGAGTGACTTGCTAGTGAGCAGACATTCTGACAACACTGATGACCTGAGGAGGAAGGTGCTGGAGAATGTAAGTGGCAAAGGTACACGGGTTGTATAGTATTGCCCCTGGGGCGGCACCTGGGAGGATGGGGAGGAGATGAGGCTGGAGGTCAATAGCAGTGGGGCCACCCTAAGCCAGCAGGGGATGCGAATGCAGCCTGTGCCGTCTGGTGGAGCTGAGGGAAGCTCTCCTCTGGCTGGGGTTTCCAACTACAGGATGGCTCTTCACAGCTCTTTCAGGAGGTCTGTAATGGGTGTAGTGTTCCAACCCCCACTAACCCTGACTACCGCCAAGCACCGGAAAACTCCTGAGTGGTAACTGTGGTAGCCGTGGTTACCCCCGGGCCTTAGAATGAAGATCTCTGGGTATTTCATTCCTTTCCTTTCGGAGGCCCAGCAAGGCAGCTACACTTAACCCAAGGCTTTGTTGTGCATTTTATCGGCCAAACACCACTGGGACTTTATTTGTGGTCTACAGTAGGGAAAGAATCTTAAGAGTTTAGTGTTGAATATTTAAAACATCTTTTTTTGGGGCTAGATGGTTTAAGAGACCGTTTTAAAAAATGAATGTATTGCTTTATCTAAAACTTTTAGTTATTTAGATATAGTACTTTAGATATAGAATGTCACTTTTGGGTCCTTTTTTCATTGCTGTAGATAAGGTGGTTGAAATATCTCAAGTAAATCACATTATGCTCACACGTCACTAGAAAGAAAAGCTGTATGTATTTGTGTACACTCTACCGTGCCGCGACATACCTCTTGTAACTTCATCTTTCTACCTCTCCCTTCAGGAGTTTCAATGAAGGTGCCCTGGGAGAGCACACATCATCACATCCTAAGTAACCATGAATAATGGCTTAGCCAGCATGATTCATAACTTGCTGCTGAAAAGGGCCTTCCAATCCCTCCTCGAAACTTGGTGGCCATGTTGCTCCGTGTGATTCACTTCAGTGGAGCAAAGCAACAGCCCTGTCAGCGAGGTGATGGCGGACATTTTCCTGCAGTAGCTGTAGGCTCCAATTCCCAGGAAACCTTTCCATGCTTCAGCTTGTGCTCTGACACCTGGAGGTTCAGGGTTCAGTTCAGATAGGCCTTTCCCATAGCAACGCTCTAACAGTTTCTTGCTTACCATTTGGATTTCCAGGGTAGGGCGCACTCTTAAACACCATGACAGCCATCATCATAGGTGTAGAGTACAGGGGGGCGAATGGGGCAACTACCCCTTCTGTGGCAACGGGGCAGGACTCACGCTTTGCCCTCAGAGAGGTTTATGCTTTTCAGCCATCGACTGTACTTCCCAAATGGGACGGTAGGCATTGTCAATGCTGCAGGAGATAAAGCCTGGGGCGGACTAGCCTACAGGGAACTCTCTCTTCACACTGGGCCTCTTTTGTGCGGTATTTCCGAATGTTCCCATAGGAAAAGGGTCGGGCTTGCTGAAAATGTGTAATAGGGGAACACTTTGAGCATGATTTCCAGGGCATCTTTCGGTTCCCAGACCACCCCAGGATAAAGCATTGGCTTTTAAGCTGTGCACATGGACTACTCTGTTGCTAATGCAGTGACAGTCCCCGAAGTAGAAAGCTGCAAGGCAGCACAGCAGGTTAGTTGACTGTTGCTGAGATATATGTTGGGATCAATCTATAATTCCTTAAGTTTGTTTTCGAAGTGCCATAAAACGCCCGGGGGGAGTGGACGCGTGTGGGTGCTTGCTCATGGTTACAGGAGGACTGGCAGGAATGTTTGCCCCATTGTGAAAATTATAAGTAGGCCCCCGTGGTCATCAGCATTGTCATAATTTAGTCAAGCCACAAACCTCTGCGAGCAATGTGTCTATCATATTGTAGTGAAACCTGTTAAAATACTGTAAGACTACTCTGAAAAACATGCAATCATTATTGTAGGGCAAAATATGACTTCTAAACATAATTTCAAGCCATCCCAATTCTGAATTCCCTTGGAGACAGGTCACTGTGTGTTTTCTTTATGGTATCTATTTATGTGCATTATGTGGCATATTTCGTAATGAGCCGTTGGGAGATGGTAAAGGAAGTGATATATTGATCAATATCCCTGGTTGGATGGGGTTAAGATAAGTGCTTGCTCGGAATGTCATTTGCTACAGAAGGCATTGCCTGTTGTGCAATTTCTAGTTATTTATTCAGCAAATGTGCTTGTTGAAAATGTATACCAATGCCTGTAGCCATCTCCTTCCCTCCACACGACCTGGTCCACCAACACAATCTTAGTGGGGCCCTGGCCCTCACTAATTGAGGAGAATAAGTAATGGACCAGATACTACAGGAAGGAAGCAATCCCAGACACCCGAGGAATGACAACAGATGTGCCAGAGCTGACCTGCAGCATCCTCAATCAGGACTGGCCCATTGTTGAGCTGGATATTCTGATAGGACAGGTCAAGCATTTCACTGGTGTCACTGGTGCCACTGGTCACTGTCATGAAGTGAGCTTGCTCTATGACAGGAAATCTCCAGGCACAGATGTTGAGTGGCAGGATCAGGCAGCAACAAAGGTCACTGGGGGTCACAAAAGAAAAGACCTCCAGTGACCATCTGTACATAAACTATGTATGGACATTTTTCTTTGCACTGTGAATGTGTTTGGTTTTGCTGGGTTCGGCCATAGAAATCACATCAGGGATTATTTTTGACCGTCGTCCTGGTGCATTGTGGCATGAAAACGCAGTTATTTTCATGCTGCATTGATATACAGGAAAATATGCTAATGTGGGGTTTTGTTTGCATCGATGAAATGCAATTCTTGTAGTTATGTTCGCATGAATGTCGGATTATTGTATGGCACCTAATAGTACCTTGTGGCCCTTTTAAAGCACCACGCAGCTCATTTTGCTCCATGCCGTAATTTGGTAGCGGGGAACTGTAATGTGTAGGCATACACATAGGTGGCTCCCCACTGCCAAATTTTGGTCATTTGCAAGGCAGAGTGAAAATGTGCAGGGCAAAAGGTGGCTTACACGTGTGTACGCTGCCTTTTGCCCTGCTCATTTTCACTTCACTGTTCAAATGAGTAAATGCTGCCTGCTATACACTTGTGGTAGGCAGCGTTTAATTGTTGTTGTAAACACTGCCTTCCATGCAAGCACTGCAGGCAGCATTTACCATTTAATTGTAATTGTAAACGCTGCCTGCCATGTTTAATTGTAAACGCTGCCTGCCATGCGAGCATGGCAAGCTGCATGGTCAATAGATCCCTATGGAGTATGTCTGTTTTTTTATGTTGGCCCATAAAGTTGCATTCCTCCCCTCCTCTCTACCATACAAATGAATGGAAATGAGTGGTGGCATCATTGGAAGGCATAAAAGCCTTATGGAAGGCTTTTACGTCTTCCATTGATGTTACGGCCCTGATGAAAGGGGGAAAGTATGTAGGGATTGGAAATGGAGAGAGAGGAGGCGAGGAAGATCAGGGGGTCAAGTGGAAAGAGAAATCGGGAGATGACAATGAAAAAAATGATCTGACAGGGAGTTATATCTTTGGGGGTACAGTGAGAATGACACTAGGGCAAAGAGATCTCAGGCAATCAGTATTCTCCCTCTTCCTCCACATAGTCTGCAGACAGGTCCGTCCTTGTCTCGGGCTTACCCATAAATGGATGCATTTTCCCAGGGATGCCGGCTAGTTAGAGGGCAGGAGATCAGTCACCACTGTCATGGCCATGCTCTTCATTTCCCTATGGAGATGGGGAGGTCTGGCATGACAAGGACATTTTAAAGAGTTTAAAGAGGGGTTTCATCTTCCCAAAAGGACCAACCGTGGCAACCTTCTAACCCAGGGCATTCGGGCCACCACCTTCACCTTTCTACTTTTAAGTCAATGACTGTAATTAAGATTGTATTCCTCGACCACAATGTATACCAGTCGCCAGGTTATCTGATTCTGGCCCAAACGTTAGTTGTAGCTGGGCTTCTCTGGAAGCTAGCAGCAGCAGTATTGTCAGATAGGAATACCTAATGTTTTAAAATAAAAAGTAAAATGCTGCAGCAGTCTTTAAGTAGCTTTACTACATGGCCCTGGAATGCTCCACGGGTGGGTCTACACATGGAATTAACCCTTATACAGACCTCTAAGGGTGTAAAGATGTAGCTGTTTATTCGTTGCCTTCGGCAAATGCGCTTTTAGACTATTTCTGGGTGCATGCTCATTGTTAGGGCAGATTTCATTTTTGGGGTTCTGGCTCCCCAACTTTCTGGGTCCCCACAGTTTTGGACTTTTCCTTTTTGACCGGAGGGCCTTCTACCAAAGTTCCCCTGCCACTGTCACCCGTTTTCTGGTTTGATGCCCTTAGAAGCCACTTTGGCTACTCGGGCAAAGGTGTTTTTTTTTTTTATTTTGGTGCCACAGGGACTCTGTCACCCTGAAAGTGTGGTGGGGAGTCGGCTGATAACACTTGTGATTTAGTTTTGGCTAAATCCGGGATGTAGCCACCTTTACCACATTATTAGCCCAAATCACCTATATGGTGCCCATTTTCTAAGCAATACATCCAGCCATTTTGTTTTGGCCCATCCTTTTGTCTATGTGGGCCCTAAGGCATAGCCAAATGGTAGGTTTGCTGAGCCCACAAAGGCACCCTCGCTTCCACAGGAATTCCCAATCTACATCCGTGGGCAGCGGTATCACAAGAGTGTTTGCTGGTTTTTACGGTCAGCCTGATCAGCTGGTCATTAGAATCTTGTGTGCTTGCATGCAATTTGATTGTTCAGTTGACTTAGTTGCTGGGGGAATGTATTATCAGTGGGAAAATCTGTGTATCGCTCAGATATATACCTCAACTCCTGGAAGACTGCTGCCGACAATGGGCTTCTGCAGAGGATCCTGATGTGGCCTTACTGTCTGGGTTTTGGCTCCTTTGTTATTGTTATTGTTATTGTTATTTTGCATTTATATAGCGCCTTATATACCATTGGTATGGTCTGAAGGTGCTGGTAGGTGGAACGCCCTTGGGAACTGAAGTTCAGATCAGTAGAGAGAGTACAGAGAGTCAAAAGGTGCGTGCGAGAACCGGGTATGTGTGCAGCACATGCGCTATCCGTGTAATAGCTGCTTCTTAGAGGTAGGTGTGGTGGTTGAGAGATCAGGAGTATGTGTTCGTTCTGGCAGAATTTATCCAGATCGGATGTGGCTGCGTTAGGCCTGAGGAGAACGCCTGGCTGGAGGGGGTGTAACCAGCAGTGTTTACTTAGAGTGATGTGGAGTGAGCGGCGGATGTTGGTATGAGAACAGTTATACCGAATGGTGTCATAGTATCTCTGTGTTCTAGTTGAGTGGTAATGTAAAGGAGAGAGTAAGCGTGGTGGTGTGATATGATGGGTTATATGCTCTTTCCAACGTTCTCTGCATTCGAACCCATACTATATACGTCACGCAATTCTATGCGCTCTAGTCCGTTCCATGCACTCCTATTCACCCCATGTATCCCAGTCTGCTCCATACACTCCGGTCCGTGCCATGTACTCATGCATTCTGGCTCGCCCCCGCGCTCCGGTCCGCTCCGCTCCGCTCGCTCCAGTTCGCATGCGTACTCAAGTCGGCCCCATGCATGTACTTTTGTCTGCCCCACGGATGTACTCTTGTCTGCCCGAAGCATGCACTTTTGTCTGTGTCATGCATGCACTCCTGTCTGTCCCACGCATGCACTGCTGTCTGCTCCACGCATGCACTCCTGTCTGCCCCAAGCGTGCACTCCTGTCTGTCCAATGCTCTACGTATTCATCTATTCTACGCACTCACCAGTATTGGATGCAATCTGTGCTTGTTCATTCTACGATCTTGTCCGCTCTACGCAACACATCCGTTCACTCTGGCACTCGTTCGCTCCGGCATTCATCTGCTTTATGCCCTTACATGTACTATGCAGTCACCTGTTTTACGCACTCATCTCCTCTACGCACTCGCCCCCTCTACACACTCGCGCCCTCTACGCACTCGCCCCATCTACGCACTCGCCCCATCTACGCACTCGCCCCATCACGCACTCACCCCATTACGCACTCATACCCTCTACGCACTCATCCCCTCTACGCACTCGTCCGCATTAAGCACTTGTGCTCTACACGCATTCAACAGCAATATCCTGTTCCATATATCCCTCTCTACACTCATCTGATCTATACCTTCATCCGCTCTGTACACTCATCCTCACTGTACACTTATCCACTCATCCGCTCTATCCATTCGTCCACTCTACCCCCTCATCCGCTCTATCCCCTCATCCACTCTATCTCCCCATCCACTATATCTACTCATCTACTCTATCTACTCATCCGCTCTATCAACTCATCCGCTCTATACACTCATCCGCTCTATACACTCATCCACTCTATCCACTCATCCGCTCTATCCACTCATCCGCTCTATCCACTCGTCCACTCTATCCACTCGTCCGCTCTATATCCTCATCCGCTCTATACACTCATCCGCCATATACATTCATCCGCTCTGTACATTCATCTGCTCCAGTGATCTACACGCTCTCCGCACTTCGATATTCATCCATTATCCACACTCATGCGCTCTACATACTCATCCGCTCCACATACTCATCTGTTCTACACACTTATCCAGCTTACGCTCATCCGTTCTGGACATTCGTCTGTTTTACGCTGTTCTTCCTCTCATGCATTCTTCCACTCGGTGCATTCCTTTGTTCCACCTGTTTCATCCCTTCTAACTAATTCATCCAAGCCATTCAATTCATTTACTCCGCATGCATTCTGTTCATTTCAGGAGTTTAAATCTCTTTACTGTTTCCGTATGATTTACTCTTATTAACCGTTTCACTGCTTTGATCCACTTTATTTGTTTAATTCTGTTTGCCCTTCTAGTTTATATTAGGGGTTATTAGCTGTTAGTTTTTCACATCAGGTGGTTTGATGGATTGGTGTCCTTGAGTTGCTGTTGGTCAGTTTGGGTTAGTTTGGTACGGGTTGGTTTTAGGGGAAGAGCCAGGTTTTCAGCAGTTTGCGGAAAGACATTAGATCCTCAGTTAGGCGGATGTGTGGTGGGAGTGAGTTCCATAGCGTGGGGGCCAAGGCTGAGAATGATGATCCGCCTAACCTGATTGAGTTTGTCTTCGGTATGACTAGGAGACCGGCTGAGCTTGATCTTAGGGTGCGTGGGGGGTGGTAGGGTTTTATCTTGTCTTGGAGATATTGAGGTCCAGTTTTATGCAGTGCTCGATGGGAGATGCACAAGGTTTTGAAAGTCACCCTTCGGGCTACTGGAAGCCAGTGCAGCGTCTTAAGGGCTGGGGAGATGTGGTCTCTTGGGCCAAGCGCAAGTAGCAATTTGGCTGCCGCGTTTTGTGCCCTTTGGAGTTTATTCAGTTGGTACGCGTGGACTCCGAGGTATAGGGGGTTTGCGTAGTCCAGTCTTGATATAACGATTGATTGGACCGCAGAGAGTCTGTTGGGAAAGGAGAGATATGGAAAGATGCGCCTAAGGGTTTTAAGGTAGTAGTGGCAGGACTTTGAGAGGTTGTTGACTTGGCGCAAGAGTGTTAGGTCAGAGTCAAGGGTGCATCCAAGATTTTTCACTGAGTTGGAGGGGGTCGGTGAGTTGCCCATGGCGGATGGCTAGGGTAGTGGGTGCGGAAGGAGTTCGGAGTTGCCACATACCATGATTTCCGTTTTGGCGGGGATTAACAGGAGGTGGCTTTGGGTCATCCAGAGTTCTATGTTGAGGAGGCAGGAGGCTAGGTCAGGTCGGGAGTTGGGTTTTGAGTTCAGGAGTTTTAGAATTAGTTGAGTGTCGTCGGCGTAGTTGTAGCACAGGATGTTGTGCGAGCGAATTATTGGTGGGAGGGTGATCAAGTAGAGATTGAACAGGAGGGTGGATAGGCATGCTCCTTGTGGGACTCCTGTGTCGACTGGTCAGGCTTGGGAGGTATAGGTGGAGAGTATTGTTATTTGGTACCGATCTTTGGGGAATGAAGCTATCCATTTAAGAGCGGTTCCACGAATTCCTACGGAGTGGAGGCAGTCTAGGAGGATTGAGTGATAGATTGTGTGAAAGGCGGCGGATAGGTCCAGAAGGATTAGTGCTGCGCATCCCGCGGAGTCTGCTGTCATTTTGAGGTCATCCCAAATTGAGGTTAGGGTGGTTTCAGTTCCGTGACGGGCTCTGAAACCTTATTGAGCGGGGTCTAGGAGATTGTTGGCTTCGACAAAGGTATTTAGTTGGGAGTAGGCAGTTTGGTCAATGAGTTTGGCAAGGAATCTGGTGTTTGAGATGGGGCGGTAGTTTTTGGGCTCAAGCGGGTCGAGTGAAGGTTTTTTAATTAGAGGTTTGACATGAACCGTTTTGAATGCGTCGGGAAAGATACCAGAGGAACGGGAGGCATTTATGATGGATCTTGCATGCTCTCCTGCGCAGCTGGAGGCGAACATTTCTTTGAGGGCTGTGGCTGGCCAATGGTCCAGCGGCGAGCCAGATGGTTTGCGGGCAGATTGAGAAATTGTTCTGGTGTTATTGGACTAAAGGATTCGAATGTTGGATCGCGTAGTGGTCACAGCCGGTGGGCCGGCTGGTATTGGGGGAGAATTGCTCGGTGGATGTAAGAGAGCCAGTTTGGTGGCTAGAGTATTTGTTCTTTCGAGAGCTGTGGTGTAAAAGTGGAGGGAGAGTGAGTCACACAGTGATTGTGAAGGAGTCGGGACGCTCGTGTTGCAAGCCGGATTGGTGAATTCGGAGATGATTTTGTGGTGTTATTTGCTTGGGTTTTTGCAGTTTAGGATTCGGGAGTTGTAGTGGGCGTTTTTTGCTTTCTGGATTTTGGCCTTGTACTGATAAAGGTGTCGGGCCAAGGTGACCCTGTTCTCCTGGGTTTTGTCTTTCTGCCATTTGCGTTCTAGGTATTTATATAGTTGTTTAGTGATCTTCAACTCAGGAGTGAACCATCTGGGGAAGAGGCCACGGCGGGTTGATGGTTTGCAGGAGGGGGTGAGCCACATCAGAGATGCGTTGAGCCATGAGTCAAAGGCGTCGGGGGTTAGTTGTTTGTTGAGTTGGCAGGTAGGTGGTGGAGACTGGAGGAGTGCGTCGGCTAGGTCCGGGACGATTATTCGTTTTTTCCAGCATTTGCGTAGATTTGGAGGTTCAGATTTGAGTACGGGAAGGGGGTCGGGTGAGTGAATGGCGAACGAGAGAATGAAGTGATCGGACCAGAGGATAGGGGTGGTGGGCTTTAAATGAATCAGGGTGTTGGAGCTAAAGATGGCATCAAGAGTGTGTCCTTTATAGTGAGTCGGGCCGTTTATGTGGGGTTGGAGGTTAATTGCGTCCAAACCGTCAACCAGAGAGTGTGTCATAGGGTTGGTGGGGATGTCGAGCCATATGTTGAAGTCTCCAAGAAGGGTGAGGTTTGGATGGTTTAGTTGAAGGGTGGCAATAGAGTCGCAGAGGTTGTTTGCGAATTGTCCATCGTAGCCAGGGGGCCTGTAGATTATTAGGAAGCTGTGTGAGAGCGACGGGGAGAGGAATAGTCTCACGAGGAGAGATTTGCAGGAAGGAATGGAAGGTTGGTTGTCGATGATTGAGGCGTGGAAGAGAGACTTGAAGACGAATGCTACTCCCTCTCCTCTGGAGGGTCGATTCAGTGGGATGAGGGAGTAGTCAGGGGGGAAGGCTTCATTAGCGATTGGGGCGAAGTCGTCAGAGAATCAAGTTTCGGTGATAAAAACCAGGTCTGGTTTGTCAGAGGCGAGGAGGTCAAAGATGCAGTGTCTGTTTTTCGCTACGGATCGGGCATTAAATAGGATGCAGTTTACATCGGCAGGTGAGGTTGGTCTTGGAGCTGGAGCGGAAGGTGGTGGTGGTGGCGGAGAGAGTGTAGACTGGGGAGGGAGAGGGGTAGGGGGGTGATGCTCGATGGGAATAGAGGGCGAGCAGAAGAATTGGTGGGTTTTGGGCGGGATTGGGTAGCTGGGTATGTTAGGATGATCGGGTTTAGTTCGGGGGATCTGAAGGTGGGGTGTGGGTGGTTAGGAGTTTCAGTTGCAGTTGATGAGAAATGGAGGGAGAGGGGTTTTAGGAAGGGTGAAGCCACGGGGGAAAGAGGTGAATGCGGGAATGAGGTGGTGGGTCGAGACAGGGGTGGTGAGGAGTGCTGAGAGATTGAGGGGGACCAGGTACGTTTTCTCTTTAGTTTCTTTGTAGCAATTGGAGTGTGAGAGAGCGTAGGGGGATCGGAGGGAGAGAGGGATGCAGCTTCGGTTCTTGCTAGGGCTAGGCGTGCAGTTTTTAGGGAGGGGAAAGGGTGCGGTCGGGGGTTTGTGGGCAAGGCGGGGGGGTTGATGATTGCAGGGCGGGGTGTGCCTGTTGTGATAGTGAGGGGTGCGGGCATGGTTAACATTGGCTGGTCGGTGGTAGGGTTCGGGGGAGGAGTGGTTTTAGGGTGGTTGGCACGCCATCGTGGCCCTCTGGCTTGGTGTTTGGAGAGGGGAATGACCTTTGACCTTGCTCCTTACTTATTGGTGGACTCTCATTCTGGGCTCATATTAGTTTCCTGCTGTCCTAGAGTGCTGGCCTGGCTGTGCCTTCAAGTGACACATTTCTGTTCTGCATTGCGGCATCCCTGGCAAATCCTCTTGGCCCAAGTGCCTTAAGGTTGGGAGGCTTCCTTGCCTGGAAATCGAGTTGTGTGCTGCTGCTTTGCCCCAACTTAATTTTTGGGAGATCCCGAGTCATCTCCTGCAGTTGTCCCCATCATGGGACCATTCTTTGAAGCCTGGCTGCCCCTTCCTGCTCCCTGAGCTAACTCCGATCCTTAGTCGGGTTCTTCTGTGCTCCTGTTGTCGTCTTCGTGGCTGCTGAGTCTTCTATATCATGGGTCATCCTTGACAGTGTCCTGATTGTTGATCCTTTGGATGTCTGAATCCTTGCTGGGTCGGGAATTCACCATTGTGAGTATTTGTCTGTAGGCCTGAGGTCTGGTTCCAAATGTTTCCATCTGCTTTGGTACCCTGAATCTGGGAGTAGTGGTGTATTTGTCATCCCCACTATACAATTGAATAATATAGACTGGAGCTAGCTTTTTCTAGCCTTTCCTGTCCTGGTGGTTCTGGAATCCTGGGTTGGAACTCTTTTTGATGGTTATTATTGATGTCCACCCTGTCTGGTTGCCCCTTCTTCTTCACCTATGAGCCAAATTATACATTTCCTTACTTTGCCTCACACAAGGGACCTTCCCAGATGCAATACAATAAAATACAAAATACTTGAATCTCCTGACAAGTTAGAGAAATATTGCCAAAGTCAATACATGGGATTCATACGTTTTACATTGTCTTCAGTAGAGTTCATTTTGGTTTTCAGCTATGTTTCTAAAGGTCAAAATTGCTTTAAGCACTTTGGGCCTCATTACAAGTGTGGCGGTCCGGAATATGGGTGCCGGCATCTTCTGGCAGGGTTTTCACAGAGGAACCGGCACCGTTAGCAACACTGCCAGTGCTTCCATCTCCCCACTCCCATGCAGTCCTATGGGGCTCCATGGGAATGGGGATTCACATTTACTAGCACCTGACCTCCCGATCCGCCGGGACTTGTAATGCCCCAATGGCACCGGGATGTCAGGTACGAGTAAAAGTGTTACGAGTCCGGCGGCAATCCGCCGGAAGCACCAGCAGGGTTACCGCTGGACTCGTAATGAGGCCCATTGTCTTCTATGGTGGTAGGTACAGACACGTGTTGCTGTTCTCTCTGCTAATTCTGGTCATTTTCCAAGGATAAAGCCGAGCTGTTCTTGTCCAGTTTTACTCGCAAAGAGTTCCTTAATCTTGCTAAATGTGTGAAAATACGTGTCCTGAAAGTCTTTGTATGCAGGACAGTGCAAGAGAAAGTGTCTCTCATGTTGTACTTCTCCGAAGCCACATTGTTGACAAATTCTGAGTTGTGTCGACCAGTCTTTCTTTCCAACTTTTGGTCACTCAATTTGTGTTTGGTGAGTGTTTGCCCCTGCTTCAGATTTGTTTACCAAAAATATGTAATTTTCAAGTTTACAGGTTTGCCCAATGACCTGTAGCATTCTAGCTTGTTGTGCTGTCCTAGTTCTCCTCCCAAGTGCTGCTTTAGGTCCCTAATGAATTTCTCTTCCTGTCTTTAGTGTCCAGTATTTTAAAACGGCGGGGGGACAGCTGCTGAAATGACACAATTCTGTAATATATTCTTCAATGCATTGTTTTAAGAGTTTACTGTTTGGTCTTGTGGTGCAGGTTAATGGAGGCATTTTGAGTTTGTGCTCTTGATATGACACCAGAATTTAGAAATTGTCTTTTGGATGATGAGCTGCATGGTGAATCGCCCTAATTCTGCCCTGCACCCAGGGTTTGGGCAGTTTCTATGCACACCAAGTAAAGTACCTGTTTGCAGAGCAGTTGTGGGGGGGGGGGAACAGAATTTCTGTGAGAGATTATTCCCATTCAGTCTACTCTTTTTCTAGTGTTGGACACCACACCTCAATCCCATAAAGTAGCATGGGGTATGGTGGTGTCAAAAAGATGCTGAAGAAACCCACACTTGATCCGACTGACCTGGCCAACTGTCACCCCAGCACACATCTATCCTTTCTCAGCAGAGGGATTGAAGAGACTGCCACGATCCAGTTGTGTGAAAGGATCCTTCAGCAGAACCTCTTGCAGGTCACCAAATCTGATTTCTGACCACGATGCAGCACAGAGACTGGCACAATTCAAGTTATCGATGATCCTCTACACGTCCTGAACAGAGGAGACCCCTGTTTACTCAATCTCTCTGCTGCTTTCAATGCAGTTGAATATGAAGCCATCCTCAACATCCTCTGTAAGAGGGTAACAACAGGAAACAGGCCTTTCTACTGCGGAACACCCTGACTCTGGAACCAGTTACCAATGCAGATAAGACTGTCCCGCTCTATCCTGCACTTCAGGAAGGGCCTAAAGCCCATACTGTTGCCAATCGCTGATTGTTTCCCTCAATCCTAATTCTCCCCCTCTGGGGCTCGGCCTTTGTACCTTCCCCCATCCAGTCCCGCTGTTTTGCCCACCCATGCACCCTTACTTGTGACCCTCTGGGTGCATCGATATGCATAGTGTGCTGTTTCTTCACAGTAAGGTTTGCTCTTAATACATTCTGTACATATGCGCATACCTTACTTTTTCCCATAAGTGCAGTAGATTTATGGGAATTGGCCCACTTTGGCCTACTTAGTTCTTATTTGTGAACGTTAGGAAACTAATTAAAGTCCTTAAAACTTGCTAAAGTACTTATCGTAAATGAGGCATTTATCCAATTTTAAAAAGGCCTGTATGTATGCGACGATAATCGTATCAGTTGACACAGTGATCAAACATTGGTAGAACATTACGCATTGACATATGTATACGTTTCAAATGCCTTTTAAGTTGAACTCAAGGTACAGATATTCTATGCTTATACATTTAGGAAGCCGAAATAGTCGCCTTAGTAGTTTGGCTTCAAATCTGATGAGAGCTTTTTTAAATTTATGGCCCCAAATGGCTATTGCATAAGACATCATTGCTATTATCTTCGAGTTGTATATGGATAGTACAGCCGATGCGCTATACCCATTGTTGCGACCGATAAATACACTTAATGCATTGACCAAGGTCTCACATTTCAATTTTACCTCTGCCCAGTGGAGGTCCCGTTTAAACTTGTCATCAGTGATTACACCCAAGTATTTGTAAGATGCAACTTGCCCCAATGGTGCATCAGATAAGGACCAATGTAGACACTTTGGCCTCAACTTCTGTGTGAAGACCATGATTTTACTTTTGGCATTGTTAATCGTAAGGCCATTTTCAGATGCATATATGGCTAAAGCATTGAGCATAAGTTGTAATCCTGTTGGGGTATAGTCAAGAAGTAAAAGGTCGTCGGCATGTGCAAGCCAACCCAAAGCGACATTCTTCATTTTGATAGGGTTGGCAGCATAGATGTTAAAGGAAGTGATCATATCGGCCAGATATAGGTTGAAAGGTGTGGCGGCTATCATGCACCCTTGTTTTACGCCGCGTTTGGTGGACATAGATTTAGATGCATTAAGACAGACACTAACTGATGTGTGTGCGTGAAGTAGCATGAGCATACGAAGCAAACCACTTGGAACTGCACTTTTGCTTTACTCAGACAGTGTCTCGGAAGGTTGTACGTACTTTGTGTCATGCTTTGTGAATGGACTGCACAAGAGATTAGGTCTGGGACTGTCGTTACACCATTGGGAACTACCTGGCAAAATAGGCATATGACAGTACAAAATGGTATATTAGAGGCTCTGGACTAGTGTGTGCATGAACCTCACTGCCAATCTTCTGTTATGGGTGTAGGATACATAGCCGCACCATGGGCGTGGTCCGCTTGAAATCACTGATTACCACAAGCATGTGGACTGCAAGAGGCCTACTGAGGACCAAAGCAGGGGTGTTGCTGATAGCTTCTTGCATGCCTGGTGTTGGCAGTGTATACGGTCTGTGGGATTTCCATGGTGTGGAGTCAGAAGGAGGTCTATGGAGATGCAGGGTAAGATATTGGCTACAGGAGGATAGGTGCTGAAGGCATATGGGAACCCGAGGGTGAAGGTTATAGAGCATATGCCCACAAAGACACTGCAGTCTCTGGGTGCACATGGTGGACACGAGGTCTACATTAACTGCTGTTTCCGGGGGCACATATTTTCTAAGGAGTGGGGTTTAGAGGCAGCCCTTGGGCTGAGGTTCTTGAAGAAGATGCAGATAGGTTGAACTTGGTGAAAAGCAATATGATGCCTTGAGCATCGAGGGGTGTCTGTGGTAGAAGGCTTCTGCTTCATGTAGGGTTTGGGGATTACAGCATGGGGTAGACCTTTAAATAGTGGAAATGGGGTGGGGAGTGAGCAGTAAAAGTGACATGTGGGTGACACATTTGATCCTAAATGTTAGACTGCAGTGCCTCTTTTCCTACTGTAACACTTCCAAATATGCATTTTGTGCAATGTGTTTCAGCAGAAAGTTAAGGTAGCTTTAGCTGATTTTCAGGGATTTTGTTGCATTAAGTTCTCACCTTAACGTCCCTGCAACTAAAGTTGTGTCCATGAATTTCAAGGGTTTTGTTGTTCCATAGATTTTGAGAATGCTTCCAGACCCCTAGCATGGTCTTCACCCATGGTCAGTGGGCCCGGCTTTTGGCCATGCCCACTGTCCATTTTAAAATGCTACCAGACCACTAGCCATGGCCTTTGACCATGGCTGGTCGGCATGGCCTAACACTACCAAACAACTAGCTGTGGCCTTTGGCCATGGCCGTTGGGCAAGGCCACTCTGTATTTTAAAATCCTTGCAACCGATCGCTCAAAGGCATTCATCAGTCACAAACTGATTTTGTCCTGTTTTGACAGTGGTGTTGCGATGTTTAAAAGATTACAGGTTTGAGAACACACAATGTTTTAGGCATTGCACAGTGAGGTTATATTATTTGCCATGGACCACAAACTTTGGTTAAGCATCGTGCTCCAAGCCCCTTGTTTTATGGCCGGTCTCTTGGTGACTGTTGTGATACATCGCACAACCCCAACGGACCACATTTAAGCAGCACAGAAACAGGAAAAAAATGACCGGATGCAAGAATAGCATATACCCAGGTACTTTGTGCACCCATAGTGAAACTAAAAAGCTGGCCCCCATGAATGTACGCACAGTAAGTGAACATATATCTTAAAGTGAAATAGACAAATGTAGTTCATTTGACCTTGAAGTGTGCAAGACAAACTAGCACTGGACTTTAAAAAAAAGTAGTGAACACCAGAAAAATAACCTGATAGAGGAAAGGTTCCAATAAATATACGTGTAAAGTATAAAAGGTGCTTACTTTTTGAACCCAGCAATCTATAGTGAAATTTCCCTGGTAAACACAATCTCAATACGAAACAAATGCTTGTGGTCTTGCGGGTAAGCATCGGGACTGGGAACATGATAACCTGAGTAAAATCCTGGTTGCCAAATACTTTAGCAAGCTTGCCAACCTAAAAAAAAAACATGTGTTGCGGCTGCCCTCTGAAATAAAGGTACGCTCTTCAGCCACATCTGTCCTTCACTTGTGCCCTGAAAAGTAGCCACAGTCAGGGGAGAATAACTGCACCAGTGTCCAGGCTTACAATCTCTCTGGCCACACCTTGGGCAAATACTCCTGATTTACTTGCCCTCTCATCTTTTCCTCTCCTCACGAACATGTCTGGCTTGCAACAATACTCTGCTTTATGAAGATAACTTAATAAGTACACATTCCAAGGTGTCACTCAAATATATAAATCTTTATTGAGCTATGTTAGTCAAAAGGTGTACAATTGTGGCATTATCCCCCCCCCCCATCTTGACAGGGAGACAACAAATACCAGAATGCAATTCAGAAAAAGACAACAAAAATTGTCTCTGAGTGCAAAACTTTCAAGGACTGACAAGCATGGTTTAAAAAAAAAGAATGCAGATTCTGTGTGTTATGAGATATTTAAAACTTGGAAAAAACACTGCATTCGGGACTGTGGACTGTCGCTTCCATGCAGTAACTGGAACCGACCCTGCTTAGCTTTAAAGCGAGGGAGGATCCCGCACCCTCAGGTTATGCTGCTCTAAGTGTACTTGTAAGGGTGGCTTATTTATTAGGCAATATGGCCTGAAGGGGCTGGCCCCTTTCTTGCTTTGGAGCTAACCAGGGTCAGTGTTGGTTACTGCATGAATGTAACTGTAAACATATATATTTGTACAATGTATAAAAGATTGCAGGCTTTGAGAACTCACAATGTTTTAAGCCAATGCGGAGTGAGTTTACATTATTTTCCAAGGATCACACAGTTTGGTTAAACAGCGTTCTAAAAGCCCCTTGTTTTATGTCTGGTCTCTTGGTGACTGCTGTTATACATTGCACAACCCCAACTAACCGCATTTAAGCAGCACAAAAAAGGGTAAATGATCAGCTGCAAGAATAACATATGTCCAGGTACATTTGCCCAGATAGCGAAAATCAAAAGCTGGCACCCATGAATATATGCCTAGTAAGTAGCCATATATTTTAAAGTCAAATATACAAATGTAGTTCAATTGACCTTCTGCTTCGAAGAAGGTGTGCAAGACAAAATAGCATTGGACTTTTTTTAAAAGGAATGAACACCGGAAAATAACACGAGAGAGGAACTATTCCAATAAATATACTGGCAAAGTATAAAAGGTGCTCACCTTTTAAACCCAGCAATCTATAGAGAAATTTCCCTGGAAAACAAAATCCCGAAACAAAGCAAGTGCTTGTGGTCTTGTGGGTAAGCGTCTGCACTGGTAACATGACCACCTGAGTAAAATCCTGGTATCCAAATACTTTAGCAAGCTTGCCAACCTCATAAAAACCAAAGGGCTTTTGTCCGCCCTCTGAAAAAAAGGTATGCTGTTCACCCACATTTGTCCTTCGCTGGTGCCCTGAAAAGCAGCCACAATCAGGGGAAAATAACTGCACCAGTGTCCAGGATTGCAAACTCTCTTGCCACATCATGGACAAATATTCATGACTTAGTTTCCCTCTCATCATTTCCTCTCCTCACCGTCATGTTTGACTTTCACCAATACTCTGCTTTATAAAGCTAAATTGAAAAGTACACATACATAGTGTCACTCAAAAATATGAATCGTTATAGAACTAGGTTAGACAAAAAGTGTACAATTGTGGCATTATTCCCCTTATCTTGACTGTGGGACTACAAATAACAGAATGGAATTCAGCAAAAGACAAAAAAAATGTTCTCTGAGTGCAAATCTTACAAGGACTGACAGTAGCACGTTTTAAAATAAAACAACAAAATTCGGATTCCGTGTGTTATGAGATATTTACTGGGATCAAACCTTCTTAATTTCAAAGTGAGGAAGGGTCTAGCACTCACAGACCATGTTTCTCTAAGTGGTCTTGTAAGGTGGGATCATTTATTTGGCAACATGGCCTTAGGGGGCTGACCTCTTTCTCGCTTTTAAACTAAGCAGGCTCCATCCGAGTTAATGCAGAGATGGAAAACTCACTGTTGGTGTAAAAATATCTATTTTATTATTTTATTATTGACTGGGAGACTACAAATACCACAATTCAATTCATCAAAAGGCAAAAAATTGTCTTTGAGGACTGACAGGAACACAGTTTAAAAAATTAAATGTGGATGTCCATTCGGTTGCCCATTCATGCAGTAACTGGGACTGACCCTGCTTAGCTTCAAAGCAAGGAAAGGGCCGGCCTGTTTCTCGAAGTGGTCTTGTAAGGTTGGCTCATTTATCAGACAACATGGCGCGAGGAGGCTGGCCCCTTCCTCACTTTGAAGCTAAGCTGGATCTATCCTGGTTACTGGATGGATGGGAGACCTGGATGTCAATTGTATCATTGGCCATGGGCAGTGATTTTTCACCCCCGACGTCACTATAGCTGTAAAAATATCTTTTAAAAAAAACGTAACCGCAGGTACTGAACTACATATACCCACGGATATCTTTAGTCCTTTATAGCTGTGAATGTCGGCATAACAGCTGGGAAAAATGTTTTCCTGCTCCCACAGGCCCTCACCAAGTGCCCCCCTCATCTGTGCCAGCACTTCTCACCTCCCCTGCCCATTAGACACCCCCTGCCCCCTCCTCTATCCTGATTGCATTTGCATGTTTTTCGACCTGCAAATAGCGTTTTTCCTGCGTTTCGTTTTTCCATCTCCTCGGCTATAACCTTGAATATATCTTGCAACAAGAGAAAAACAAGATGGCAGCTTTTTCCTTTCTGAAAAGCATGATCCTGCAATGCACGATGGGAGAAATAACTATCAATTTTTGAGAAAGAGGCACCCCCTTATCCATCAAATATTTAAATAACTACTGCACGGAATAACCCCAAACCATGCATGGATCGTGAGTCAACGTTTCGTGCCCAAGTTGTTTTGGACCCAGTCCAAATCCATCCAGTGGTTTGGGCTGTGCATTTTTGCAAAAATGTACCTTGTTTGTCTATGGGAAAATGAATGGGAAGTAGTCCGCAACTTTGGAAAAAAAAATGTTTTTGTCTTCTTAATAACTTTCTTTTTTTAGCGTATCTTTATGAAACTTTACAGTCGAGGGGCAGGGGTGCTAGTATCTTATCACTTTTGAAATTTCAGTCAAATGCGTCACTCGAATCAAAAGTTATTAACAATAGAATTTTTAGGGATTCCTATGGGAGTCCGACTCGCCTCACAATAGACCAATTTTTGGTGCAATCACTACAGGATTCTAGGGTATGAGTCTTCTGGTGGGGAGAGTGTGGCAACTTGACAGCCCAGGGAACATGTGAGGGGATTGTGGCAGGATGCAGGATAATATTTCTTCCAGACCTGCAACATTTGGTAACCAATGTGAGCATAGTGGAAAGTGTCTGAGATGTACGTGTACAATAGGAGAGGTGAAGGAGTTACTGACACGCTGTGATTTTATTAGGGGACCGCAGGGAGGTGCCAGCCAGTTTTAATAACTTGCTTATTTGGAACCCTGAGAGGCCAGCAGGGGCTCCAGCATGTGAGCATTTTGTGGTGGGTCAATAGCAGCAGTTGCTATATTTTTACCTCATTTGCTTGACATAAAGATTCGGGAATGAAAGAGAGGGACTAACTGCTATCACTATCTGGGAACAGTGTTTTTGGCAGCCTGCTACAATCATTGGAGTACAGATATGAGTCTCTCTGGTGTGTGTGTTTTTCTTTTTCCACTACATTGTCAGACCCCCCAGGAAATCATTAACCATTCTCAGCTTTCTTTTTGCTACACAGAGCCAAAAGCCTGGTTGCAACTTTCCTATGGACCAGGGAGGTCCAAGACATGAGGTTTACCCTTCATTTGTTGACATGATTTACTGCCTGTTCGTTTACGTTCTTGAATGTGCCTTCCGGCGTGATCTTATTGTATTTCTAATGTACTCTCCTGTGTGATTTAATGATTAGCATTCCTCCGGGGATAACTGTAGTTTCTTAATCACATACCATATTTTGGGGCAATAATGCAGTGTTTAACATGTCACCGTTTGCCAGATTTTCATGTAATGTGCATTGAAACTATTGCAAGGCCCTCAACTGCAGACAGTTGCTCTTATGTTAGATGGATGACTATGTGCACGCTGCCGGCTCCAGTTTGGTGCTACGCCAGATACTAGATGGCTGAGCCCAGTCCAGGTCGCTAAGCTTTAGGTGAACAGCCTTACATACGGTTTAATATCTGTTGGGAAAATATAAAATGTCCTTCCACAGTGTCATTTGAAGGGCCTGCATGACTCTTCAAGGTTGTTATCACTGGGATAGTCAGAAGTACAAGCCAGTTTTGGGAAACCTATTAAAGTCCACTAACTACCAGCATGGGAATGATAAATCTGTGTGGGTATCTTAACATTTGAGCCAAATGGCACAAATATTCATTGTCATATTCTCTGAACATACCAAAAAGATTTCACTTGCTAATCCTCATACTGTCCCTCATATTACTGTAGGAAGGGAAACCTCGCACCACCAAGTAACTCTGGGAAAGGATCCTCACCCACATTTGCAGCTTTGAATTATTTCAGGGGCACATGGAGAACAGTTATACTCCTCGTTCAAGTGCTCTTAATGCAATCCACCATATTGCGTGGGGATGCACTGGAAGATCAGCACAATGATGCTACAAAGCATTTCACACAACTGCGGTGAGAAGGCTTCCACTGCATCCGGAAACACCAATGCCCTTCCACTCTTGCCTCCCCCATGTTCATGTTCATGTTCACATTCAGCTGTCACGTGGTCTATCCTGTATTTAGCCGCCCCTGGGCTCTTGGCAGTCCCAGTATTTCTATCCTGATGTGTGTTTGGTCTAAGACATTGGTTGCATTCTCAGACAGCACATGCCACCACACTTCAAGTGGCCAATTGTGCACATCTATCATGCAGCTGTGCACTACAGTGTATAATATTCTATGTTAAACCTGCCTCCAAGTAAAGTCTCCCTCATTCACAGACACATTTGAACATTCTCAATGTTCAGCACAAGTCTGTCACAGTCCTGGCACATTAGGGCAACATGCACCCTCGTTACTCCTCTCTATGTCTTTCCCTGTTCGTCCTTTCTGTGTTGCCCCTTTTCCTTTCGTCTTCTGCCTCCCCTTTTTCCCTTCCACTAATCCCTACCCTTTTCTCATTCCTAACTGGCTCGGGCGCAATTCACAACTTTTCGGGATAAGCCTAAATGCTCTGAGACTCTGTTCGTGATTTCGTGCTGTACAAAAGCTTTGTGTCATAACAGGAGGGACCAGGCTTTACATTCCATGGATAGACCTTGGAAAAGACGCCAGCATAGGCAAAGAAGAGTAGTTCTGCAGATACCTCCCTCCCACTGAGACACTGTCTGGCTGGGAATTTGTCATTTCCTGGCCGACGCGATGGCCTGTTTACAAAACATTCGCTTATTCAACCTCATAACACGCAGCATCTCATGGGCGTAAGCCTTCTTTATTTTATTTATTTATTTATTTATTTATTGGACATTTGTATGGCGCCTATACAGCAGAAAGTATTTCCAGGCGCCATGAGACACAAGGGGAGGGCGAACAGGGGAGGATAAAACGGCAAGACACAGCCCTACTAGACCCTGTGACATTCGGATCCTGCAAGTGCAGTAAATAAAGTGCATGATGGGGGCGAGAAGAGGCTCCAGGCCTCCTTGCAATCTCCAGATGAAACCTCGTGGGTGTTTATTTTTTATTAGATTGTACCTCCAACATTTGGGCGGAGGTAAACATTGGGAGAGTTCCAATGCAGGAATTAAACTCGAAATCAAGTAGAATTCTTTTTGAACACCACATTAGTTAAATATATAATCACTTGCAACGTTTAAAACTCGTTTTACTAGTAGCACCGCTCTTCATAAGGGCACATTTGTAAAATCGTATTCAATGTTCTTTCATTTTCTCCTTCTAATCTGTTTTAACTATGGACTCTCATATTCATGACAGCGCGACCGCATGCCATAAACATGTCTTTGCATCAGGATTGGAAGGTTAATTATTTAGGCCCTGGATGAGGCGTTCTCAACCTAGCTTTAAACACCCTGAAGTGTGGTAAGAAAAACAGGCCTTATTATTCCTACTGAAAATCGTTAGCTTGAATATGTCATTGGGTATGTGCAAGGTTCAATTCCCTGTGTACGCCATCTTTGGGTGGGTGCTGTGGCAGCTGGCCCGCTCGCTCTATAGAAGTAAGCATCATGTTGATGAAGCCACTGGCTCTTTAGGCGCCCAGAATGTGAGGACAGTTGGATCCGCCATGCAATGCAAACCAAGAGTTCACATTTGAGCACTCAGAAATGCCCCCCCACTCTTCGTCTATGTTTCCAAACGTGAAGATAGATTTGAAAAAGATGTTGGACCACGAGTAGCGCAAAATAGGCAGGTTAGAGCCCCACATTTCTAAATCAGTTTTTCAATGCTAGTTGAGGAAGTGTGGGGCCCATTTCAAAATGATGTTTGCGGGCCCCTTTGACTACATCTGGGAACACCCATCCGAAGCAGCTGGGTGTTGCATATATTATAATGGCGGGTTCTACGATGTTTCCCCGCAGGCGGATTTCATCAAGCCCGGTTGCCTGGGCCTGATTTCGGCGCTGCAGGGAAACACCGCTCCCGCAGCCCCTGTTCCCTCCCCACCCCTTCTTCCTCCAGATTGCCCCAACCCATCCCTCATTCTTGCCACAGGCACCCCACGCACACACATACACACACCCCTCCACCTCCCCAAACACCGTCTTTACCTTACATTCGGTCACCTTGTCAATCCCCTCTTCTTCGTTGTTTAGTGCGCAGTAAACGCACGTGCAGTTCCCCGACAGGCTGCCCTTCAATGAAAGCGGCCTGTCGGGCAAACGTACTCTAACAACGTAGGCAGAACTGAATGGAGATGTTTCCTCATGCAAACTGCAATGGGGGATTTCCCTGGTTTTACCATGGAGGCTGCATAAGCATGGCCCATGCTGAACTTCATTCATCTCCACACATATTCGCTGGCACTGCCCCATGCCTAAGTGCTTCCTAGGGGAATACGTCTATGCTATCCGCACCACCTTGATGCTTGATTCTGTGGCAAGATCCTAGATAAAGCGATGGAGGGAGGGGGTGAGTCGCTGCCGATTATCACAGGACAGGTTTACTGGTCTCTGCCCAGCAGGACAAGCAGAGTTAGCCATTGAGGGAGCGGAAATCCTAAATGATCACTTAAGAAAGGCGATTGACCCTTTTTTGTCAGAGTCACAGGATGCCCCTAAACTGTGGGGAACCATTCCAATGGACACGTTTGAAAGGCCCCGACGCCTGGCCTGGTTATTAGGATACTGTACACACACTACGTGCAAGTGAGGCGGCATTAGAGATGGATGGTTCCTTTTCAGAAATGTTTTGGCTCTGGACGAGGGAATCTGGAAAGCAGAAAGATAGCCATTCATTCTCCAGTTCCGGTTAATGTGACACATCCCACGAGCACTGAGGAATGAATTCAGATTAAACGTTATTAAAGAGTTGACTGGATTAAAGGCGCTGGCCAGAGCGTGGAATCACCCTGCCAAATAAGTACGTTTTCTGGCCGACAGCCGGGTACTCAGTCATTTCTTTTGGCACTCTTTAGGTCTTCATTTTGGTTTTTGTGATCTCTTGCACTTTGAATGGCTTTCTAAACATATTCATGGAAGGGTTGTTACACACATGATCTAGAAGTCACAGAAAGCAATTTGACCCTCATAGGCTTTAAAGATGGCTGACATATTCCCTGCTGCCAGGATCCATAAACGATTACCATTCACGATTAGTGTGCTCAACCTGTACTCTTGTTTTTAGCAGCTGACAAGTTACTCTGGGCCCTTATTCACAGAGCATTTTCCAATGGGGTTTTGCCATTATAAACCACTTCTGTGAATTAGGCCCCCATTTTCCCCACTCCGGTAGAGGTGTTGCTGGCTCCAAATGCTTGATGCTGTGCTGTCACATAAAGAACATATCGAGACAGTCAATATTGAGTAAATAAATATATTTGGGACTGATTTACTAAACTCAAGAAATAGTGTAATTAAAACTAAATTTACTAAGGTGAAAAAAATAGGGTAAGAAATCAGCCCAGTACCTATATATGTGGGGCTCATTGATGACGCTGATAAAATAGACTACATAAAACGTACACCAAACAATGGCTCAAGTTCTACGTACACTATTTCTTTTAGCGTAGTAAATTTCGTCTTGTTTAAGCTACTTTTCTAGCTCAGTGAATCAGCCCCATACATACTTCTGTACTTCTAGCCACTCTATAACAAGGTAGGTTGGGAAGCTCATACGCCCTTTCTCTGTTTAATGCTAATTGCCAACTTAAACACTTGTCGCTCAGGTCTGCATGTTACACGCCCGGGCACAGATACCAATCCAATCATTGCCACTCACCCATTCACCCTAAAGTCAATGAAAGGCATACTGTGCATTCTAGAGCAGATGGCACGATTTGCCTAGAATGCCCTGTGTCTTGCTTGCCACAAACACACCTTTCTTAGGCTTTTGCCTTGGTGAAGAGGTCTATGCACTGTAACGCATTATGATACACGCATATTTCATGCTAATCTGTAGAATGAAAAGAAATTAGGTCTAAATGGATTGCGTTCACTCCACCTTTCAAATTAAGAGCTGGCAGAATAGGTTGTTGCTGAGGGTATGGCACAAAATTAAAATGTCATTGAAGCATCAGGGAACCTCCGGACAGCCAGCCAGCCAGCCAGCACGCAGGAACAACACTGAGTTAGGTAAGTGCAAACAAGAAATTAACTTTATTGCTTGGTTCTCAGGTAGAAGGTTACAAGGGAGTAAAGGGGGTAGGCATACTTCTACATCTGGTTCCCATCTCTCTCCAAGTCCACACCAATGGTCATCCCTAGAATCACGAGAACTCCCCATTCTACATTCCAGCCGGGGTTCATTAGATAACTGACACTCACATAACAGGAGATGCATTAATTGAGCAAACAAACATGCCAGACAAACACGCTAGACACCATACTAATATACACACACAGGGAATGCAATAAATGATATATATGTCACACTAATGTCTGGGCCATACAAATTAGGTAATGCCTCGCCAGCCTGAGCCTATATGGGCCTGCGCAAAGAGAGGACCTTTATGAGAGCTCAGGGCCGTTACACGCCCTGTGTACCTCCAAATGTGGGGGATAACTATTTGTATCTCAGGGCTTTGTCCAGGATGCAAATGGTTTCTTTTTTACAGGAGACAAGCTGCGAGTGTCAATAGTGTGCCCAATCTCCTGTCAAAATAAAATCCCGAAATGGTTGCAGACATAGTAAATAGAAAAGGGACCAAGTCCCTTTTCAGTTTCTATTGCAGTGACCTGGTGTGGATACAGGAGGGATTATGGCATCCAGATCCGGGTCTGCAGATAAGTCAGGGAGGGTTGGGAATGATGTGGGGGAACAGAGGTGCAGAGGGAAGGATGGGGGAGATACTGGGGGCAGAAACACGGAGGTACTGAAAAAAGGATGGGGCACACAGGGAAGGGGCATGGGTGGCTGGTGGAATGAGGGCAGATACCGGCAGTATGCCCCCACATTTCCAGCTCCCTAATTGGCTGAGTGCCCTTCCCTGGGTGCAAATGTATGTCATCCACTTCAATTTTGTATTCAAATAATTGACTAATTGTTTGTATTGTATTGTATTGTGTTAGTCGTATTCATTTATTGAGGGAACAAGGTGTTTCACTCTGAAGCACACACATTTAGCACAACAGTAAAGAGGCCAATTCCATAACAAATGCCTTACAAAAGAGATAGGAATGATAACGAGAGATGGACCAGTCGATTTTAGGGGAAACAAGTAACATGGAACAGGTAAAGTACAGGACACATGACACACAGTAGTCCAAGGGGAAGGTGATTGTACAAGGTCCTAAAAGCAGTGACACAGGGCACAGGGTGATCATGGGGGGTCCGCTGTGAGCCAGAGAGTTACAAGGGTTCCTTCTCGGCTCATGGGTGCACATTTATTTAAAGGAGCGGGGGTGTTTGATGTGGGGTGTTGTGTATTATTGTGCTAAGGAGCAAGGCGGAGTAAAAGGAAGAGGAGGCCCAGGGTGTGAGGGGAACAGAGAGAGGATGGATGAATGATGCTAGAGCACAGTTTGCATGAAGGAGAGTATTGAGGGATAATGTCAGCCTGGTAAGGGGGGGCACGCTCCTGTATGGATCTAAAGACAAGCAGCAGAAAGATACTGATATCTCATAGAGAGCCAGCCAGGATGAAGGTGGCGATGGTAGATGGACGAAGATTGTGGAGACTAGGTTAGTGTGGGGGGAATTAGGTATTTCGTCCAGTGGGAAGAAGAAGTGGAGGGGGAGGCTAGCACAGTAGCCAAGAACACTGAGTGCCAATAAGTATGAGGATTTTGGCAGAGTGGTAGGTGAGGAAGGGGCCGAGGGGTTGATATTAAGCAGGCTTTTCCTGGCAGCAGGAAATTGATAGTGATGTCAAAAAGGGCCCTAAAGTTGCAAACCTGAGGGGGGAGGAAGGCAGGTCAGGGGGAATGAAAACAGATGAGAGAAGGACTGGGGGAATTGGAGGCTGGGAAATAGAAGACTTTGTCCCCAGAGGAGGTAAGCATGAGACATCAAAGTGCCCTCCAGACGCGGATTGCTGAGAGGCAGGCAGAGAGGTGTGCCGAGAGATCATGAGTGAGAGCGGGGAAGGAGAAGAACATTTAAATGTCATCTTGAGAGCAGGGATAGGAGTACCCAAAGAAATAGAACCCTTACCAACCAAAGTGTAAAGGGTGACAAGTAGATGACCAAGGCAAATCATTGGGGGACACCGACAGGGATCAACGTCAGATAGATGGTGGCCATGTTCATTCAGATGAAGGTGAGATGGGGAGATAGGCGTCTGCTTCATCAAGAGTGATAGCCTGGATCCCTCAGGCAGCAAGAGCCTGAAGGACAGAGGGCTGGTCCCCCATATCAAAAGCAGCAGAGAGATCTTGAAGGTTGAGGGTAGAGGGGAGTTTACAATGATGAACAGAGGTCAGAAAACTGGAAGCATGAATGAGGGTTGTTTCAGACTGTGGAAACCTGTCTGGAGACAGTTGTGGGGCCATTAGTATCAAGGTATTTGGAGATCCTGTTAAGGACGAGTCTTTCTAGGATTTTAGAGAAGAAAGAGCGACATAAGCCTATAACTGGCCGCAGAAATTGAGGTGAGAATGAGCATTTATAGGAGCTGGCAGGAATGTGGAGGCAAAGCAGAGGGAGAGGAGAGTGGTCAGAATACCCTGGATGTTAGATACTTTTGAAGAGAAGAATCCGGCAAAGCCATTAGCATACACTGTAGGGAGCTGGTACAAGCATGTGGAGGCACTAGCATAGCTTGCAGTGTGGAGGAGAGTTTGTGGGGGTGAGCAATGAATATTAATGGGAATAGATAAGTAGCATCAATTGGCAGTGTCTAAGTCTATAGCGAAGGAACAATGGCTTCTTTGTAGGTGAGGATAGCAAGGGTCTACTGTGTTTTTGCCACTTGAGGAGGTGACATTGCATATCAATCTTGAGGAAGAGGATCTGAGGTTTGGGGCAAAGGTTATAGGGAGTGATGGTGCCAGAGGGATAGTGGTGCTCAAACAGAGAGCTGGGGGCCAGGTGCAAGGCAGAGAAGGCCTGCTCAATGGAGGAGTTCTGAGTAGGAGGAAGTGAATGGACAGAGGACCTTACTTCGGCCAAGTAGGGGCCTAGGACGTTTGAACTTATTTTTAGATATGAATGATGGGGGAGCGAAGAGAGCAGGTTTGAACAATAATACTAAAGCTGATGATGGAGTGGGCAGAAGGAGAGGGCTCAGTAAGGAGATTAGAGAAGTAAAGTAAGGAGGAGCAGAAGACAAGGTCAAGAGAGTTCTATTGGGATTCAATAGGCAAGTATTAGAGGAAGGTTATGGAGTGGTTCTCGAGAGGGAGGTGACATTTAGTTCAGTGCTCATCAAACAGTGTGACGTGGCACATAGGGGTGCCCAGTGTGGTTCTAGGTTTGCTGCACCACACATGGCGTGAAAATTGCTGACAATTGTTCTTGACAAATTGATTAATCAAGGGGCATTACAAACCAGACTGAGCTCATAGCTATTGTGTTTTGTTGATGGGGGCTCCATAAAATAATCTATTTGTAAAGAATTACCTCAATGACCAACTGGTATAGAACATTATTGATTTACAAATCAATTAATGCAACATTAAGGAATTCAATGGAAAAACACATCAAATGCATGCACTGCCACTGTTGTGATGACTGGAAGTGTCAAAGGTTTCATCTTAAAGTCAAAAAACAAAATGCAATGGTTCAAGCCTCTCATTGGTTCAGTCGCTCTGAAGCACTTATCACCAAGAAATTGACAGAAGAACTGAGGAAATGTATCAAAATTGTTAACCTAATAAACAGAGACTACAGGAATGTCACGTGGCCTTCAAGAGTGATTTATAAAATTGTACTGGACAATGGCAAATTATATCAGTCTAAGAGAGGGACACCTAGACACCACATGCTTAGCCAGATTGCCCCAGAAAACATCCAAGCTACTTGACGCAGAGCTCTTGTTAAAGAAAAGAAGTGACATATGAATAAATCACAAAAAAGGGGGGCACTTAGATGTAGAACCTATTGCGCTTGTCAATTCAATCCAATACAAAATATCTTGAAAACACATAAGTCCACATTGTACAAAAGTTCATGCACATATCAAAAATATCTACCAATAATTCCAATGTATACCAAAAGTTGTGTTAAATAATTACATTGTGACAACACAGGGCATCTAATTAAATTGCATTTCAAGATAGCAAAATAAAAAAGTAAATATTGACCCACAAATGAAAAGTAAATATTGAAATAAAAAGAGGGAACATATTAAGACACAGGCAACATATAAAAACATAGAAAAGAAACAGAAAATCACCAATACTATTATTCAATTAATTATAGGTAATGTCTATATCCAAATTCCTGATGTCGTTTACCACCTGAGCCATTGCCACATGCCCTGTGTCCATGCAAAGGCATGCAGATCGATCAAGTGCACATTCCACCAGCTTCTGGTGCCTAAAAATTGTCCTACATGGTCAATCCCTTGTGACTGTATCATGACCAATTTCCAATTGGGATTCCACTTTAAAAACAATCTCTGGAGTCCCATTAAGCTTGTGTATACAAAATGTGGGGGTAACCTCCCCCCCTAAATTCACATACCCATGCCTGCCCTGGATTCTGCCTACTGTTATATTAAGATTGACTTGCTCAGTCTCTTAAGGCTCCAAGTTGGCTGAAACCTGATAGTAAGGATACCTATGTTAAACTTTATGCAAGTTACCATTGGAGTCCCCCTGACCAATACACCAATTCTGATGATACATATACCTTAAAACAATATTAAGAAGGTGTGTGAGAGCCCATAAGCACACCAAGAACTGAATATATAAGGTAATTGCCCCCAGAAACCACCTAATTATTACCATGATGACGATACTACCTAGAAATACCTGATCTCTGAATATATGCTGTCATCAATGCAGATTTAATACACTGTTGTGAGAGAAAAACCCAGATTGTACAGCATTATCAGTTAGCTTTTAAAATGTATCACCAATAATACAATGTCCAGCTCAAAAGTAAAGTGGCAGAGTAGGGAAAACACTGGTCCTTACCTGCTCAAAACAAGCATTTTGGCATCTGCTCCCCTTGCGACACACTGGCCCGTGATAGCTCCAGTATTAAGCTCTGAATTCTATCACGGGCCAGAAGTTCAAAAAAACATTATGCAAGCTGCCATCTTGGTGCAGAATTTTCCACATGTTGACTGCCTGAAAAATGTCTGGAAAATGTATTCCCAGACTGTTAAATGAGAGCAAACATCAAGCAAGTAAGGTTCCAAGACGTGTAGTTACAAATATTGCAACACAGGGTGCAAATTCAGGGGCAAGAAAGGTGGACAACACCATAAGAGTCAACCATCCAGAACCCGATCGGAGAATAATGAGATCCTGGCAGCAGAGACAGCAGAATCGGGGGAGGTGAATAACTTGGTAAATAATCTCTCATCATACGAATTGTCACATATTTCCAAATGCTTCACATTTTAAGCATTGTTCCTCCAAATCGAATTTAACACAGGAATTACATGACAACCGTCATGTCAAAAGACTCCTTGATTATCATGGAAGCAGATAAGGGGGGAAATGTTGTGTAGCTTGATAAGAAAGATTACACAGGAATGGCTTGGAATCACCTCACCCTACCTTGGTGTTATATGGAATTTAGGAGAAATCCTACTAAGGAAATTGTATCGAGGTATTGAGCCTCATTAACAAATGGCATAGAAAAGGTCTGTTGTCCGATGAAGACAAGCTGTATTTGATTGTGGAACACCCCACAATACCTACTATTTATTTTTTGCTAAAAATAAATAAAGATTTTGAAAGAATACGAGAAGGTAGGCCTATACTTAGTGGATGGGGTGGGTGACTGAACCGCTTTCCTGCTATATCAACCAAGTTTTATTGAAAGAGGCTTCTCTCACTACTACATATTTGCGTGACACAATGCATGTAATACAATTACTTGACAATTTAGAATGGGAAGAAGGGAACATCCTAGTGACATTGGACGGTAAGTCACTCTATACATTTATTCAACACAATCTAACCTTAAAAAGTGTAGATTACATTTTTCGAGGGCAATCTGCCTCCTTCCATAAACATTTTGAAATGGTCAAGGAATTCTTACAGTTCTCGCTTAACAACAATGTGTTCTTATTTAATGGGCAACATTACAAACAAACAGTGGGAATAGCAATGGGAGCGGGATTTGCACTGGCACTTGCCAATCTCTTTATGCACCAGTTTGAAGAAACATATCCGCTCACTGACCATCAGTTTCTACCTTACATACAACTATGGTGGAGGTACATAGACGATTTACTTATAATTTGGAGAGATACTGAGGATGCATTATCTGAATGTGTCATGCATTTGAATGCCACTTGTGTGGGGATCACATTTACCCACGTGTCAAGTAGACTTAGTATTGACTTTCTAGATAACGATCACAACAACAGGCTTTTCTACGCATACTTTCTGTAAAGTCACCGCTGTTAATTCACTACTACATGCTACCAGTGGCCACAAGAGTGCAGTTATTTGCAATATACTGAAAGGAGCATTCATTAGAGCTAGAACAGGTCCACACTATAAAATATCTAGGAGTCTTTATACATTTGAGGATTAACGAACATGAGTTGGAGGCTGCTTTAAGATCAAAAGTCTGGACTTGGCCCAACAAGCTCTTGTTCTCCACAAGAAATACAGGAAGTACTCTTTGCTCCCAGTTCTTACTTTCTATCGGCAGAAAGTTGTTCCGATATTGACATTTGTTGCTGAAGCAGCGCCCAATATAACATGGTTGATTTGGGACCTTTTGGAAGGCCTGTTTTGGAGGAAAGACCTTTCACTGCCACAATCCTTTCCAGTACATCAGACAAGATATGAATTAGCCACCTAGTCAATGCATTCAATGGTATTGTGGAAATCGATAGACCTCTATCGTAAAACAATTGTAGAAGATGATGTCCCTCCAATGGATATTTTGAGATCAATCCCGATTAACTGCAAAAACGTGGTACTCAACGGTTGGAAATCTAAATGTATAGAATGGGTGGAAGTTCTTGGATGTTCATTAGAAATGTTGAAGTCCAGTCCTAATCTGATCAATAAACAAATCCAATGGAATGATTGGATGGAAACACAAGAGTCTAATGCGAGATATAAAATATCAATCAATTGCCTAGCTGAGAGTCGAGCCTTTAACCAACTCCCTACTTACCTAAAGAGATTTCCCTGTCCAAAGTTTAGAGACCTTTTCCTGCGATTGAGGCTAAACCATCAGGGAGGTGTTAGCACACCATAAAGAATTGAGCGGTCTCTCAAGGTCTTGCCGCTTCTGCGATGATCTCGCCTGTCAAGAATCTTTACACCATCTCCTAATTGACTGTGTGGCCCTGTCCCCTATAAGAAATAACTATTGAGATATGTTGCCACCAGGCGCTTTGTCTCTCAATGCGGAAGAACAATGGACTTCTTTGAAAATCAGGGAACAAAAGTCTCTAATTCTTAGAGTATTACAATTTTGGATGGAAATTTCCATGTCAAATCTTTTTTTAAACCTGTGATAAGGACATTTGCAATGTTGTAAGATTCATGTAATATGGTGAAATGTTTGTAATAAATCCAGTCACCAAAAAAAAAAAAAAAAGAACCAAACACAACTGTAGCCTGATCATGGACTATGAGTATGAGTGTCTCAATATACAGAGGATGTTTTTGTCTAGAGGATACCCCAGAGATATTCTAAATGTGGCAGAGCAACAAGTAGCACAGATAGAGAGACCCCCACAGAAAGAGGGGTCTTCTCTGATACTAATAAGGTACGGTTTATTGCAAGGTATAATACTGACAGTAATAAAGTCTTTAATATCCTGAAAGACACTGACATTTGCTCTTAATTGATAAAGACCTGAAAGGGTGGTTGGAAGCTAAACCTAGCATTACCTACAGTAAAGCGCCAACTCTTAGGAGAATTCTGAGTCGTTCGTATATGTCAGACTTACCAAAAAGTTCCATGACCTGGCTACAGAAGGGACAGCCTGTAGGGTTTCACAGATGTGGAACCTATGCTATGTGTGTATGTGCTTAATGACACTGTCAAATTTGGCAAATTGGGGGTGCACAACATTCACCAATTTATCATTGTAATACCAAATATGTGGCTTAGTGTATCAAATGTGTCTGTAGACTTCATTACATTGGAAGTACTATCCGTGAACTTAAGATCAGGATGCGTGAGCACCTCAGCACGATTGGCAGTCAGGAAGCAAAGTATCCCTTTGCCTTGCACTGGCAGAAAGCTCATCAAATGAACAACAAAGAGGACCTTCATTTTGTGGGACTTAGACAGGTCTCAATGACAAAAAGAGGAGGTAATCGGGAACTCTCATTAAGACAACTGGAGGCGTGACTGTAGATACAGGACTGTTAATGTACTGAACACAGACCACAAATTTTCAATTTTTCTTTATGAATAGGGCTCTGTTAGTATAGCTTGTTACTATGCCCAGGAGTGTACATATTGGAAATAGGATGTATGCTGGCTTGTTCACCTCTCATGAAAATCTGGAGAATAATCTATCTATATTACAGACAGAAGTTGTACCTTAACCTTTTCAAAAACATTTCTGGGCCATTGTCCTTTTTAAGTATGGTCTAGGTCACAGCCAATTGTTGGTATTTACTCAAAAACGATGTATATCTCAGGCGATATGCATAATGTAGTTGACATCTGGGCCAATGCCAGAGAGCCAGCTGTAGGCACATTCAGGAGATTGGGGAGAGGGTTGATAAAGTGCCCCCCTATTCAAATTTAGACCATTTTTGCCATTATTAATGGCATATATATTAATTACCACAAACAAAATAGAGTGGCACAATTGGTGTCACTTGGTGGAGCAGCAGAATTTTCCAATTTTTGGGATTATGAATGTTTATATTGGGAACACTCATCATTTAGGTTGAAACCAGTCAACTGTTAAATAGGTATACCTTGGGTCTCCTTATCAATTAGAAATTAGGAGGCACCATGTAGGTGTTTTTAGATCGGTAACTAGTTACTTTCAATACTGTGGTTAAACAGTATTTAAATCTCACCAAAAGGTTGGGCAACACAAGTTCTAGGCATGCTTTCATGCGTAACATCCCACGCCAAGATGGCGCACAGTAAACCTGTGTATTTTAGAGTTTTGCATGTGGCAAATTAAATCATGTAGATTTAGGGTGTCTAATCAAGAGTTAACAGAAGGGAATATACCACATTGAGATAACGTGTGCACACAGGACAGAGATCTCATTTAACAGTCAGGGAATACCTTTTTCAGACATACAACATGGAAGATTCTGCACCAAGATGGCACCTTGCATAATGGGGTTCTCTGACTTCCAGTCCGCAACAGCGTTCAGAGCTTAATACTGGAGCTGTCACAGGCCGGCGTGACGCAAGGGGAGCAGAAGCCGAAAGGCTCCTTTTGAGCAGGTAACAACTGGAGTTTTCCCTGCTCTGACACTTTACTTTGGAAGCGGACATTGCATTATTGGTGATACATTTTAAAAGCTAATGGATAATGCTGTACATTCAGGTTTTCCTCTGACAAGTGTATTAAATCCACATTGACGGCATCCTACATTCAGAGATCAGGTATTTTTAGCTTGTATCCTCACCATGGTACTAATCTGGTTGTTGCTGGGGCAATTTATGTATATATTCAGTTCTTGGTGTGCTTATGGGCTCTCTCACACATTCTTCATGTTCTTTACAGATTTGCAGGGCAGACACAAGCAACCATGCTGAGTTACTTTTGTTTCAAGGTATATTTATCACCAGAATTGGTGAATTGGATCCTTATGACACTGAGCCAGTCAATCTTTATATAACAGTAGGCAACCTTAATCAGAATCCGGGGCAGGCATGTTTGTGTGAACTTAGGGGGGAAGTTACCCCCGCATTTAGTATACACAAGCTTAATGGGACTCCAGAGAACATTTTTAAAGGGGAATCCTAATTGGAAATGGCTCACGATACAGTCCAAAGGGATTGGCCATTTAGGACATTTTTTAGGCTCCAGAAGATGGTGGAATGTGCACTTCACCACTCAGCACGCATATGCATGGACATGAAGGAATTACGATATAGAAATGACCTAGAATTAATTAAACAATAGTAATGGTGCGTTTTGTGTTTCTTTTCTGTGTTTTTTATGTTGTCTGTTTCTTAATATGTTCTCTCTTTTTATTTCAATATTCACTTTCCATTTGTGGGTCAATATTTACTTTTTTATTTCTTGTTTTATCTTAAAATGCAATTGAATTGGATGTCATGTGTTGTCAGAATGTAATTATTCAACACAACTTAACAAAATTATTTGTTTTGTTTTGTATTGGTATTTCACTCTAAGATGTTTCCAGCCTGTTTGGGGTCTTTTTGGGACGTTTGATCTGTGTTTTAAGTGGCAATTAAAAATCGTTTTTTCTGCTGGTGTGCCTGTGTATTGTCAGTATTTTCCCTGGCTTGCAGTTATTAATCCATAGGCATCTTGCACAGCAAGCACCTGTTAATACGTTTCCAGCCTGTTTGGGTTCTTTTTGGAGGGTTTTATCTGTGTTTTAAGTGGATTTTGAACATTGGTTTGTTTCTGTTGGTTCAACTTCTAGAGAGGACTGGTTTAGGGGTGTAGTCCTTTGTTTCTGTTCCTTTTTCCCATCCTCTCCACTGTTGATAGTAATTGGCTGAGGGAGTCATGGGTGCCTGTCCATTGTCTGTAGTTTTCCCTGGCATGCAGTTAGTAATCCATAGGCATCCTGTACAGTAAGCACTTGGTAAGATGTTTCCAGCCTGTTTGGGGTCGTATTGGCAGGTTGTATCTATGTTTTAAGTGGAAATTACTCATCATTTTTTCTGCTGGTGTGCCTGTCTATTTTCAGTAGTTTCCATGGCTTGCATTTAGTAATCCATTGGCATCCTGCACAGTAAGCACCTGGTAAGACGTTTCCACCCTGTTTGGATTCTTTTGGAGGGGTTCATCTGTGTTTAAAGTGGATTTTACTAATCATTTTTTTTTCTGCTGGTTCAACTTCTAGAGAATACTGCCTTTGGGGGGGGGGGGTTAGTCCTTTGTTTCTGTTCCTTTTTCATCTCCCCTACCATTTTGATAGAAATGTGCTGAGGGAGTCAGGGGTGCCTGTCCATTGTCTGTAATTTTCCCTGACTTGCAGTTAGTAATCCAAAGGCACCCTGTACAGCAAGAGCCTGGAATGATGTTTCCAGTCTGTTTGGGGTCGTTTTGGGAGGTTTAACTGTGTTTAAGTGGAAATTACAGTTATTTTTTTCTGCTGGTGTGACTGTCTATTGTCAGTAGTTTCCTTAGCTTGCAGTTAGTAATCCATAGGCATCCTGTACAGCACACACCTGGTATTACGTTTCCTGCCTGTTTGGGTTCTTTTTGGAAGGTTATACCTGTGTTTTAAGTGGATTTTTCTGTTTGTTCAACTTCTAGAGTTGACTGCCTTGGGGGGTGTAGTCCTTTGTTTGTTTCTGTTCCCTTTTCCTCTCCCCTCCCGTGTTGGTTGCAATTGGCTGAGGGAGTCAGGGGTGCCTGTCCATTGTCTTTAGTTTTCTCTTGTTTACAGTTAGTAATCTATAGGCCAGAGCCTGCTTTAACTCCCTCCGACTGGCCTGTGTCCTTGGTCACATGACAGGGAAACATCATTTTATTCACTAGCCCTCCCAGGGCATCCTTGCCCGGGTAGCCCTTGGCTAAGCCCAGAGGCAAAGGGCAGCTCCCGAAGAAGCAGCTCCACTCTGTGTTTACCCGTGTTCGCCTGGGACGCTGGACGCAGACAACCTACATCGACAGGTAAGGTAGGTGTGGTGTGAGTGAGGAGTACAGCTATTCTATTCCAGAAAACCCCCACTACTCCTATTACCTGTTATCAGGCCTAATTGTGTAAGGTAGCCATTTTGGCACTCAGTCTAAGGAGCCTAAATGACATACGGTAGCTATACGTCACGCCCAAACCTTTGGTATAGCTTTGTTATGTGCTTTGTTATGTGCCGCTGCTGCACTCTGAGATATAACTGCGCTGCGCCCCATAGTTAGTCATTATGTTCCACACCATAGCTAATTTGTGTTGAATGTTGCCACGCCCTGTAACTAGCCATCATAAGGTGATAGTAGCAGGAAGCACAACCATTACTGTGCTCCAGAAACCTAGCCACTCTTGCACTATTAATACTCTGTAAACAGTGCTGATATAGTTGGCCTCTGAGTTGACTTGTGCTACCTTCCATAGTAAGCCATTGTGATACATCTCATAGTTAACCATTGTACTGAATTGTGGATGGAAATGTGTTGCACAAACATATATACTGGGGGGCAGACGTCATGCAGGATTAAGATGTATTTTTCAGGAAATTAAATGTGTTTCGCCCAAATGTATTTTGGGGGCAGGAAATGTGTTACAACAGACATATTAGGAAGATTAGCAATGCTTTTCATTTGGATAGATCTGTCAAGAAAAGCCATGCATCACATCCTGATAGAATTTTGGAGATTAGCCATGCACCACATCTCGATCAAATTGTAAAGATTAGCCATGCTTCACATTTAGGGAGAATTGTGAAGATTAGCCTTGCGTCACATCTGCATAGAATTGTGAAGATTAGCCATGCGCCACATCTAGATAGAATTGTAAATATTAGCCATGCTGTCAAATCTAGATAGAATTGTGAAGATTAGCCATGTGTCACATTTACATAGAATTGTGAAGATTAGCCATGTGTCACATTTACATAGAACTGTGAAGATTAGCCATGTGTCACATTTACATAGAACTGTGAAGATTAGCCATGTGTCACATTTACATAGAATTGTGAAGATTAGCCATGCGTCACATTTACATAGAACTGTGAAGATTAGCCATGCGTCACATTTAGATAGAATTGTGAAGATTAGCCAAGGTGGTCTCTGATAAAGGCATGCTACCCTGATCTGCCTGGGAATTGATGCCATGAACTCCTTCACATGGGGTGCAGTATCAACTATGCTTGGGTGGTACTTGCTCTTTAATTCTCTTGCAGATATGCACTATGCTCTCCAATCAGATGAGCTACCTAGCACTCTTAGCTCTCAGAAGGGACAATGATACGATATAATTCAGCAACTCAAACCATAAACTACGACAGGAATACCCATCCACACACTATAAACAATTACCCAGGGAAGTGGGCCAACTGGCACGTATAACTGAGCTTCAGCAATGGACTGACTTTGTTACACCTCAAGGGAATGCGTTCCAAATCAGGTGATGAATCTGGCAAGGGAAGCTCCCGCAAGTGACATCGAGGTGCTGCCGCCTGTCATCAATACTCTAAATTCACACCATATCAGGAACACTCTAACCCCCTCTGCATATAACACTGCCAGTTCAGACACACTACTTACATTACGGCCTGATCTGTTGCTTGACCTTCGGGCTCATGGAGTACCGTTCTTCATACATAGGATGTACTAGTATGTCCGATAGAATAGGAACTGAAGTAAATGCACACTGAGAAGGTGTTATCCTATAAGCAATCTACAGACCCAACAAGACACAGGGATGACCATAGTGACTGTTGCTGGTCCCTGGGTCCACTGAACACCAGTCATCGAATCTAGCTAGGACTCGTAAGTCCAATAGAACAGAACTGGATGTAACTGTACAACGAAAACCTATCTTCCAATAAACAATGGCAGACTCAACGAGACACAGGGACGACCATAGGCCTACAATTCGATTAACCCAATAAAGATTAGGAAGAGGGCAACTCAACACTGATGACACTGACAAGCAGGGAAAGAAAAACTTAAGCCTGTTAATCAGAAGAAACTCTGCACTAGACTGAGAATCTCTCTCAGAGAACCAATGCTCCGAACCTCTAGGATAGATATGGTCAGCTCAACGGGCACTGGAAGGTAATCTGAAATGGGGTCTCCCACCAATCCGCACCGACACTCACACATACCGTATGCTCACTCTCTCCTCTACACCAGCAAACAACAGAATGCAGCTATACCCCCGATCAATTTTGGCCTAGCTGCACACATACCTACACACCTCCATGAACACCTCAACAGTCTTTACAGTGCAGCTATACCCCACAAATAAATGGGCCTAGCTGCACACATAATCTCATACACAAGCCCCACCACTGACAGAATGCCAGCTCCGAGGTCCATGGCCTTGCTGCACACATTCTACTGACCTCACACAACCACAGCACCACGTCTATCATTAGAATGCAGCTACACACCACGTAAACTGCACTGGTTGCATACATACTGAGTGCACCCAAGCACTATTTACTACCCTACTCTCTCCACTGACCTGGAATACAGTCACAGAGGGTGTTCAACCAACAGCACTTTGAGATCATGCCAATGGTATATAAGACGCTATACAAATTCACAAAAACAGAACATAACATGTATGCCCATGGGCTGAATTGATATAAAATGGAATTATTGATGGAGATTTTTTATATATGTATGTACCTTTGTGCAATACGAATTTGGAGATTAACTCAACCTGAAAAAGACATTGTAGTTTGAAGCACATACGGCTGTGTGCTTTGATTAAATTCTTGGTAAATCGGCGCAGTGTGATAGTGCATCATTTAAAATCTAGGAATAAATCACCCAACAATGAAGCTGCTGGTCCAGATGGCATGCATGTGAATGTCGGTAGAACATTATCTACAACAATAGTTCCAATAATATAGTTTAGTGCAAGAAATAGCCTCATACCACCCTCTCTCACGATGCAATGCACATAGCAAGATATTATCCAAACTATTAATCAATAGGTTACAACCTATCAACCCAGGCCTAGTTTCTCCATTACAGCCTGTTTCATACCTGGGCAGGGTACTACAGATCACGTAAACACACTTTCAGCATTAATAGATATTGATGCGGCAGATTAAACTGACCTCTTAATTAAATCACATCATTCCCAAATGGCATTTGACCACCTATCATTGAGGTTTCAGTGGGCGTTCTCATATTGGACAGGATTTACCAATATATCTGTTTTGTGGGTGAAGGCTCTGTACGACAATCCAATGGCAAGGATCTATTTGAAGGGGGGATTGCATTCTCTTTCTCACTTCAAAGATCCAGTAGACGGGGGGGTGCTCTACAGTCCCATTTATGTTTGCACTGGAGCCTTTGGCATACCACATAACCCAAAGTCCGATTGCAGATGACGTGGAATAACATACTACCGGAGTGGACAACCATTTGTACCAAGCTACAAAACCATTATATTAAAAAAAGACAGTCACAAGGGGGCCTACCAACCATTGTTGCTGTCACGAATTTGGGAATTATTCAGGATATAAAGTAAACCTCAGCAACAGTCATTATGAAGTAACAGACTATGCTCCCCAATCCTCAGTCTACTCTCCACAAGTAGCTCATTTCAGAACAACATCAACCAATAAAAGACCCCAGATGTTCCTGCTTAACGATATACCACTATTGACTAAAAATGTAGCCCTTTTTAAGAAATGATCCAAATTACCAAGCTTATTTGCAAGTCAGAGTCAGCTTGGTAACCATATCAGACTAACCACACTATCTGTTTCTCTTCTGCGCCCTACTGAATCAAATTCTAAAATATTTCTGTCTGACAAGGCAAATAAACCCCCATTCTTATAAAAAAACCATTCTTCTGGACAGCTATAGGAGATCGATCCCCAAGGCCTTAACAGATGGAGCCCCTGTAACTCAATTGTCCCCGGGCTCACACAAGTAACGCAGATACACTAGTGATGCTGATTTGCTGCAGTATACTACAGCCACTTTGGGTACTGCCATCTGCAGCAATTAAAGCTATTTCTGATACAGAGATTGACGATTATCTACCCACCTTACTTCTGGGATTGATTGAGATTGAAAAAGCTAGAAGGCATGGGTATAACATAGCCCTTAATATAACCTTAATATATTAAGCCTTATATAAGCATAGCCTTAGTATAGCCTTATAGAACAAGGAGCAGTCATTATCCTGCGTTAATGACTCCACCAGGTCTATAAGGCTATTGACAAATAGTGGTAGTAGCAATGCATGTTTTGGAGTTTTGATTGTGAAGTAAAACCTTTTGATTAGCTAAGTTAGTAAATTAAATGTGGTTTTATTTTGTAGTCTTTAAATAACAAGGTTGGCTTCATAAGTTACACAGTTTAATTACATTCTTGGACAAACTGAAGCAGCCTTAATACGAGCATGCATAAATGTAAACAGTTTCTCTATAACAAAGTCAAAGCATTTCCCCATATTTTAAAAAACACATGAATAATCCTTCTGCATTAAGGTCCATCTGTACCTACTTATATACCAATAAACAAGGAGACCATAGTCACAGTGTTTCCAGATGGAAAGATTGACATGGATTTAAAGGTTCCCATCACAATTGGTGAAGATGACTATAATGGAGACAGAAATAGAAAAAACAAATAGCTAAAAATACATGTGGCCACTGAGCCTCCCATGTTTACCATTTTACTGGAGTAAGCATGTATTCCTAAAAAGGATGTAAAGCCGTTAAAACAGTGAAAGTGGGAGCCTTACCTTCTATGAGGAGGAGGATATCATAAGGGACTGTAAACACATGGAGACGCAGCTCCAAAATGGGCCTGCATGCGGCTCGCGCTGTAAGGAAAAGACGGGTGCCGACTCAGCGCTCCAAAAGTAAAGGGACGCGTTGAAGCCGTCACTATGGAGATGGCTGCATGCGAGTCAAGTGACGTGTCTATTGTGTCATGACCTTCAAGCAGAAAAGCTGCCAAAAAGCCATAACTATGGCAACGGCCTTGCTGAGCATGTGACAGCAATCTAATATTACTCGCCTCACGGCCGCTTGCAAGTAAAGCTCCACCTGGGCAAATAAGCTCCAGGCTGTCAAAAAAACTGATGTCTGGGCCAAATATCTGTCACAAACAATACATATGTCATAAAGGCTAAGACCCGAGCCCACAGTCAAGTGGCCTAAGAGTCGCATGTGGCCAGTTGGGTTCATGAATTAGTCTAATGAGGATAGCTCTCTAAGAGGAAAGCCCAAATGTGGGGCTAAAGTAAAGTTGGAAATAAAACAACCCACATGAGGGGTTCAAAAGTACAATGACACACATTGAGTAATGGAGACAACCCCTTCCAGCAAGGCTTCTTACTCTGAGTGTATTAAGAAGGGTGCAGATATACAATCATGAACAATATCCTAAAGCACAATTGCTGCCATTCTTAAGGTAGGGTTAATCACTGCCCATTCAAGAAACCGAAACATCAATAGAAGTAAAAATAAGTTATACAATATACAAGAGCTGGCAAGACACATTATGTAAACTGGGGTCAACTCAACAGGAAAAGGGCACAGTGATAGTGGCTAAATTATAAAACCAAAGGTTGCCATTCTTCCTGTTCATTTCGTCTAGAGCAGTAACTATCCAGCTTGTACAACCAGAGTTGTTCCTTCCTCACTTGCAGTTTTTTTGTGTCTCTAGTATCCCTTCCCGTTACTCTTTCAATGACCCACCATTTAATGTCATTTTCACTGTCGCCCAATGTCATAAAATGTTCCACTAATGGTGCTGATATGGTTTTTGTTCTGATTTTGGGCTGTGGTTCTGTGATCCTCACCGTTATCTGCCTGGTGGTCTTCACTATGTATATCTTCCTACATGGCCACAGAATACCATAGATTACATTAGTACTTTTGCACATATTGAGGAACTCAAAATGCCACTCCTTGTGATTGACCTCGAAGTTGAATTTTATCATGGTGAATTTGCATGCAACATAACCTCCACATGGATAGTGTCCCTTGATAGGCGGCAATCCCACAAATGCTCTCAGATTAGCCTGCGGTCTTGCCTTGTAGAAACCAAATGCTGCCTTTAAAAGCAAACAGAGGATGTTCCATCTCAGGTGGATGAGTTGGAGAATATGCCAATTTCTTAAAATCTATTTTTTGAGGGCATTGCTCTGTGGACTGAATTATGTAACACACACAGTCCTGTACATCTCTTTCTTATTGATAGACATCTCCAATAGATTGGCTCTATCCACATTTCTGGCTCTTTTTGTTGGACTTTCTGAGTGAATGTCTTGGATAGCCTCTATCAAGGAACATATCAAATACAATCTCTGATCCTTTTTTAAATCATGCACAAGGGTGCAGTTTCTACTAATATTATCCCTGAGGGCCTTAGGGTGATAGCTTTGGTGGTGTAAAATAGTGTTGCAATCCATGGGCTTTCTGTAAAGACTAGCACCAATGGCCTCATATATTATTTCCAGCACCAGATCCAAGAAGGGGATGCATACGTATTTTTCTGCCATGGTAAATCGTAAAATTGGAATTAAGTTGGTTGATCCAATTGACAAATTCATCAATATTGGCTTATCTGGTATTCCAGACAATCAAGATATCATCTATGTATCTTTTGTATAGACGTAAGGCAGCATGGAAAGGATTAGACAAGTTGAAAATGAAAAGCTCTTTGAATTTAGCCATGTACAATGTCGCCAAATTAGGGGCAAATGAGGCCCCCATTGCTGTTGCTTTGGTTTGTATAAAAAATTGGCTTTTAAAACGAAAAAGGTTTTTGTTGAGTGCCACTTTCAGATGTTGCAGAATAAATTTTGTCAGAACATTACAGGGTTGGACTTGTTCAAGTAATCTCTACACACTTGCACAGCTTCGCCCTGTGGGATGTTAGAGTAAAGGGATTCCACATCCGAGGTCACCAAGAGATTGTAGCCAGACTCAAAGGAGAGCCCTTCGATAATGTTGATGACATCTGTAGTGTCTACTAGAAACAAAGTAGTCTTAGCAGCCAGGGGTTTCAGAAATAAATTGATGAATTTACCCACAGGTTCTAGCACTGTGCTACATAAAGAAACAATGGGTCTAACGGGAGGTTTAGCCATATATTTGTGTACCTTAGGTAAGATATAAAACAAGGGAGTTCTGGGATTAGAGGGAGTGAGAAATTCTAATTCCTTTGTGATGAGAAATCCTGCTTCTAATCCAGGCTTGGTGATATTGGCTATGAGTGCTTGAATGGTGGGGGTGCGATCGCTGTGTAAGCGCCTGTAGGTGTCAGCTAGATTGAGTATTTTGATGGCTTCATCATCATAGAAGGTGCTAATCATGATAACCACATCTCCCCCACACCTCCCCCTTTGTCAGCACTTTTGATCACATTACTGGTGTCATTCTTTAGAGAACAAAGGATTTCTTTACGTCTATGTCCAAAGTTAAACTCTCACATGTGGACATTATCTTTAAATAGTCTCTAAAGCCCTTCAAAATGCTTTATGACTGCTATTCATTCCAAATTGTTGATTCGTTGGATTTTATTTATCACCTGTTTTAGATTGTGAATCAATTTGGAGATTTCTTTCATCCTCATTGATCAGGAAGTGAGGGTTATTTATGCACGTTAAAACATTCCTTTTCCTCTCCCATTTCTCTCCCTATCTGGGGCACGCACTGTTTGCTCCTTTGCACACTGTACTTTACATATTTATTGTGTAATTTTGAAATGTGTATGATGTTTACAACTTTTGTATTCTTTTGTACCAAAGCCAGCGGAATGCGGCTAAAAAAATAAAAAATTACAAAATATATATATGGTTAAATCTTACTTCCATTCCACCCCCATGTTGTTGTCTTACATGACATTATAATAGTCAGCAAAAAGAGAACAAATTGCGGGATGTCCACAGAAAGCCTGAATTACTTGGGAATTGTATTCCTCCATTAGCTCTCTAGATTTGTCTTATGGTTGAGGAATTCATACAGATGATGTTGATCTATGCTGAAAGTGTCTTTAACAATCCTATATGGGAGTGGAAAATACTCAAAGATCAGTATCTGAAAAATGTGTCACACAACTGAAAAGGGAGGTGTTGGTCTACACAACGTATTTCTATACTACTAACATTTTGTCTTATTTTAAGCATGTAAACTCTTTTGGAAAATAGAGATCGCAAAATACAGCTCGGCCAATTTAGAGAAGCAAACATTATCCCAGATACCACTATAACTTTATCTGAAAGCTGAACGAAACCTCCAGAAAGGCCCCTTCTGCAAAGTGTTATTGTGGTGAGAGAAAAAATCCTGAAAATAGCTACCATAAGTTACAAACAAAGAGCGCTATAAAAATTCAAATGTTCTACTCTAATAAAATCCATCCATTACTGAAAACAATTCTCCATTGATTTGGTACACGTGAACCCAATAAGTTTCATAAAGCTATAAGATGGGTATACGATGAGGTCTGAAGAACCAGGGTTAAAGAAATAATCATTTCCATTTGTGTGATTCTCTTGTATATTTCAAAGGTGACCATTGATCTCCAAGAGAGACTCTGGGTAACCAAAAATATGCTACATACTTTGATGGAATCCAGTAAACATGAATCTAATTACATTGTTGGTCTGTAGTAGGCGCTGGAAATGTGAAGGAAAATGAGGAATAAAAAGTCACTTGTTAGTGAAATGTCCCAAGTTAAAGCAATACTGGACCACCATTTTAGAGCAAGATTGTTCATCCTCCAGGGGTTTGGCGCTGGGCATTGGAACCACAGATTTAGCAGCTGATACTAATGGGCTGTTGAGACGCTTAGTGGCCCCACAAGGTGAGGCTTTTTCAGCCACATCTGCCGTCTTGGTTTCAGACCGTGAACTACAGCGTGCCATGCTACCCTACAGAATGGGCTTCGCTCTTGTCTTGAAATGCATATAATTTTGGATTTCTCGCACTCTTGGACCCGGGGAAGTTTAGCCAGTGGGGCTCGCCACAAATATCCGTAGGAGAGGCAATTTCAGACTTGCATCTCTTCATAAACCCACTACCTTTCTGGGTAGGGAATGTTTTGTGGATTACTGTTATAGTGGTATTGCTGACTGCCTGCTTTTTCCCTTCGATATTGTTTAATTTTCTGCAAAGTGATACTTTCTTGTCCTGCTCATGTTTCTGCGGGGCAGTGAAGTCTGGCACCAATAGGAGGCTAGGGATGAACTGCAGAGCCTGGGAAATCCTCCATATACCCTAGCCATGTCCTGCAGCGCAACGTTTAAAAAAAGTAAAGCTACCCAAAATTTCACTATATACATTTAACATCTGATGTATAAACTAAACGTCTTTACATTTTTTTTCCTTGCTTTCCTAAACAAGATTTTGTTTTTGATATATTGGCTCAGAATTGTGAATAACAGGGCACATTAGATTTTAAGCATAATTCCACTTTTATGGGCGTACATGTTCTATGTCTTTACCATGTGACCATGTGAACAGAATTTAGGGAATACTGTAATGATTTAATTTTATGAAATTATTAACAGTTAGGGAGGGCTTGCTGCGCCTTGACTCAAAATGAAACACTAAATAACAATAAAAATATTGGTGACATGTGTTTCGACCACATGGTCATTCTCAAGGCCTACCGCGTAAGTCAACTAACTACCTAATATATTCTCCCCAATGGAAGCCAACCTAATATAGGTACATATTTTGTGGTGCATGCATCTATGCAATTTATTGGAATTATATCGATTTGACAGTAGTACAAAACTATCTTCTGGGAGGACAAGTAGTCACGAATCACAGGTTCATATGAATATTTAAACACATATTGTGTTATTTGTTTGAAAGATATCAATGGAGTCAACGTCCCACATTTGGACACACGTTTTTTTCAAAGGTGATTTACACCATGAATACACGATAGGTCTTGAGAACGACCAGGTGGTCGAAACACATGTCGCCAATATTTTTATTGTTATTTAGTGTTTCATTTTGAGTCAAGGTGCAGCAAGCCCTCCCTAACTGTTAATAAGTTCTGTACATTGTGTAAGACACAGTGGGTGATTTACTGGGAGTGAGGCTCTTGTTGCCGACATCTCAACTCTAATTAGAGAGTGGTAAATAGTGCACAACTAATCATATCGATCCACTACCTTAATCCAGTGATTTAATTTTATGGTTTCCTACATTATGTATTTGTTACGAACACTGCACCTCACTCCAACCTCTAGGGGAATCGGTCATAGAGCAGTATCCCTTTAAGCCCAACATAGTATAATTCATGATTTATGCTGCCACAGGCATATAGACATTTTGTTTCCTCCTATTTTGTAATATATGCACATTTGCTTTGTGCAGGGCAAACCTGGTTCTCCCTAATGCCACCTGGCTGGTGATAATAATTTTAGCAACAAAGTACTATTCAATAATTACAAATGCAATATTTTGCTTTGACCAAAAGAGACCTGCTGAAATTGTACTCCATGCTATAGTTAAGATTTTGAGGTGGGAGCATTTTACTCCCTATTTTTAAACTTTCAGAGTACATGCGATTTCAAAGGAGTAAAAATGAGTTTTGTCCTCCACAAAGAGTAAAAAGTATGTGGCAATCCAGCCGGTGCATCACAAAAGTTAAAACTATTGAAATCATTATGCAGCAGCGGCAGTAGAACAAACACCGTTACACAAATGGAGCAAATGGGCACTAACACTGCGAGCTTCCCCTACATGCAAAGAATAGGAACAACAGCAACATAAACCTTTTCATGCTTCGTTCACACAGAACCGGTCATCTTGCGTAGGAGCCGATCAGTGTTCTCTCACACAAGCAGAAAAGGATACAACATGTATAACAGGGGGAGTAGATCCATGCAAGTGAAGCCAGGGTAGAAGATACCTACACAGAGAACAGATGAGGAATGGGTCTATAGGACAGGTGCAACATAGGCTTCAGGAGTGCACACTCCATATCTACTATCAAAAAGCTATGCATGAACCTCGGAATAGCATTCTTTCCTCACATGTAAAAGGAAGATCATGGGTCTGAACAGTACACGATTGCCACAGAGAGGTTTGCTCACAGCAATAGAGGTTCCACTCGCATAGGGAAGAAACTGAATGGGATGGAGCAGTGCAAGCACCCCCATACTGAAAGGTAAATGAAGGGCATCAGAAATGCAAGCTACATTTGCATAGAATGGGAACTGCATAGGCAATCCAGATTCCCATCACAAAGAACCTGCCCAGCAGGGGGTGAGTGATGCAAGCTCTCCTCACATCAAACAGGAATAGCATAACAGCAGTGGGATCACACCCACATAGAACAGGAACAGGTTATTGCCTCTGCAGTGCAAGCTCCTGACAGAGAGAGCTAATACAGCGTTGATAGCGGCTATGTAAAAACCAATGGCAAAATCTGCTTGCAGAATCAGAAAAACTCCACATAGTTGGAATGTACTAAACTGTAATTAGAAGAGATTCAACCTTAGAACAAGTGTACCATTTCCCAGCCACTCTATAGTTGGTTCATATACTAAAGCATGTTGCAGAAGGCGTTGTTCATATTACAGGAGGATACATATGTCACTCAATATGCCTTGCATTTCTCCTCTACAAAGGTCTACACATTTGATATCGTCTGTATATATTTACATTTTTAAGACCAAAACAAAACTAGACACTTACAGTAAAGCAAACTTGACTTGTATTATGTGTTTTTAGGTTTGATAGCAGAATTGTCGGTTGATTAATGAAAGTCCTTATTTACTGGAACGAGTAGTGCTTAATGGTGTGCCAGTGATGTGCTACGATGCTCAATGCTAAAATATACATTTTATCTCATGGTCCAATGTTGGCTGGCCAAAGTTAGCCTTAAAACCATCAGAAGTTAGTAAACTATTGACTGAGCTAATAATAATCACAGTGCTTAGAAGTTGGACGAATCCTCCATGAAGTGCTACATAAACATTTAAATACCTATCTTGGTTACCACTACAGGGACAGATTTTGCAGAGTTTCTATTTCATTTTTAAATGCAACCATTTAATTGGTGTTTTGTAATATAGCTTGCACTGGGTGAAGAGTCAGGTTTTGAATGTTTAAAATGTAGTCTTGAAGATTGGAAAGAGGCTGTGACCGCTGTTATTGGTGTACTGACAATCACTCACCTTTGAGAAAGGGCCGTGCTGCTTCTGACCATTTATATTACACTAGTGGTACCACCCGGCGTTGCACGCGTCTTTAGCTGACATGCACGTGGGGGTCTGCTAAAGCCCTGTGTATGTTTTATTGTGTCAGAACTTCCAATTTTTGAAAAGTCACAAAATCAGCAATCTCCTGAAATCACCTATACTGATAGCACAGGGCCAATACTGATAACACAGGGCCAGACCCCGCTCCACCCCCTTACAGGGTGGATCGGTGGGGTTGGTCAAATGTCACTATCACCAGTACACCGCAGACTGGTATGCTGACCTTGTGTCCTAAGTTCCTAACATTGGAAAAGTCACAAAATCGGCACTCTCCCAAAATCACCTATATTGATAGCAAAGGGGCAGATGCTGCCCTGTGCAGGGCGAATGGGTGGGGTTGGCCAGATGATTTAACTATTTCTAGTTCACCCCAGACTGGTATGCCGATCTTGGGCCAAAATTTCAGCCCACCAACTGTTGTGGGACCGAAGCCAACAATCGCAAAATCAGCAATCACCTGAAATTGCCTATACTGATAGCACAGGACCGGACCCCACCATGTGTAGGTTGAATGGGTGAGTTGGTCAAATTTCACTATCACCTGTACACCCCAGACTGGTATGCTGACCTTAGTACAAGATTTCAGCCCATCAACTGTTATGGGTCTGGAGCCAACCCCGAACATAGAAACACACTTTCATATAGATATATATATATATATATATATATATATATATATATATATATATATATATATATATATATATATATATATATATATATATATATTTAACACATTGTGGGGAATATTTTACACAGTTTTAACAAAATAAAAGAGTAAAAAATTACTTGCGACAAGCAGACAGAACATTTCTTAACTTAAAAATAAATAACAAAAACCGTTGTGTAACAAAGATGTCTGACATCAAACAAATTATTACATTTGTGGAAAGTGTTCTCCTACACATTAATGTGCTGAACACACCATATAGATTTAACTTAATGATAAATGCATACAACAGAGGAACAACGAAAAATACTTTTGTGTAATGCATGCATGCATTCACTGAAAAAGCATCATTTGTTTGTTAAAAGGATACTTTCCATTTGTAACTAAGTTGTCCATCTTATTACTGCAAAGATCCTAAAATGGTAGGAAAATAAATATGCAGGCAAAATGACATTCTCCACTCACAAAACATAGCAGCAGTTGAACTCTGGTTTCTGTCAAGTCACCTGCCTTTTGCAGTGACATCGGCTTGCAACTGGTGCATAAACGCATCGAAAGATAAAAGGTGTTGTATGCATAAAAAGGTCGGGTTCGACACTTATCTGGAGGTCTGATTGTACTGTTACATATATACCATGTCCAGATTTATAAACGTTTCTTACATTGTTTGTCATGTGCCTGGTTTTACAACAGTCCAAGTTGCTGCAGCCACAACCATTGTGGTTTTGCATAAAGGCAAAAGCAAGTTGCAAAGAAATGGGCACAATGTTACGGATGGCACGGCATGAGTAGAGCCCAGTCAGGCTCTCCGGAGCCATAAGGGGGTTCTGTGGATTCACAGTCATTTAGTTATATTTTATAGCAGTTACACTTCTTTGACTACCAACACTTTATTCTCGATCGCATACCTATTATATTAATTTCAAATTCATACCATTTATACAATTTATAAAAGTAAAAACATCTCAAAATTGGCCACACTTACTAAATATAGCCCCTGACCAGTAAAAAATACTTTTCTCCAGAGCCATAGACTATAGGTTTTCGGGTTTTAAGTGTTTGTTTTGTCCATTTGTGTGCTCTTTTACAGTGTTTTCAACATTTTAAGAATCAGTGTATATCAATGTAATACATTTTCCCCAGAAAATAATTGAGTGTATAAAATACATACTTTTTGGAGAAAAAATATCAAGGGATATATACAGCTCACAATGGACAAGCTATTGATGGGATACTGTATCCCAAAACTAGCAGCCAACACGTTTCTGCAGAGAAAGCTCACAGCATCGGTTGTAACGGATCCCAGTGAGATGCTGCCTCTGGAAAGGAAGTAGACAATGTACACTATCATTATTCCTTTTATCAATGTCCAGGGCTGATTCTATGATTTGTGAGGCTCTGTGCAGCAAAAGAAATTCAGGGGCCCCTTCTTTGCTTATGCATTGTCTTCACCCCAGCATCGTAGAACATGACGTTACAGGGAGTGGCATGAGGTGTTGGTACATGAATGATCCTGGGAAATTGCATAAAAAGGAGGTGCAATCAGTAATGCAACATGATGTCAGTGGTCTTGTTTAGCGCCCGTCTGCCACTATTGGTGGCCCTGCATCACTTGGCTCTGTAAGAATAAAAGGAGGCAGTGTTTATTATTGGGATGGTAGGAGAGGCAGATGTGAAACCTGTGGAGTTGATGTGTGCAGGTCGGAAGTACCCCGTTCCTAAGTGCCAATCTGTTTTCGATGGGTTTGGCAGAGAAACATAGGGGTATGTTATCAGTGGCGTCTCCAGGAATCAAATTTAGGAGGGGAACAGAGGGGGCCAAAGACAAAAGTAGGGGGGGGGCACAGACAAAAGTAAGGGGTGAACAGGGCCACTACTCGTCTTAGGTAGGAGGGGCACAAGGGTGGGCACAGGGTTTCACAGGGGGGGACCCGGCCCCCCCAGACATCCCCTTAGCGACGCCACTGTATGTTATCCATAAGGGAAGAGCCCAAGATCTAAAGGACTGCGGTGCTTTGGGTCTGGTTTGCCACTGATGTGGGAGTGTGCGACCGGGCTAAAGAGACGAGTTTAGCTGTGGCTCGGTTAGTGTTGGTGTGCTAATGGCTCGGCCTGTGGTGTCAATCTGTGTGGGGTTTGTGTGTAGTATAAAGTGGTAGGGGATCTTAGAGGGCAGACGCTTAGGCAGGGGAATGGGAGAGCAGGTTTTATAAGGCAAAACAACATGTAACACTGAACTCCCACCACTGACCTCTTCCATACAGGTGCTATTTCTCTAGCTTAATCTGGCCCAATCAATCCCTCTCAAGACAAAGGGCCTCATTACACGGAAGGCTGTGAGCCATGGCGCTATTAGCGCCATGGCTCATGCCGGTAAAATACCGGCACCGCCTTGGCGGAAAGGGGATTTACCGCCCCATTCCAAGGTTGGTGGGGCGGTAAATCCCCCTTCCGCCATTGCCCTTCCCCATTCCCATTTCTGCCCCATAGGGCTCTATGGGAATGGGGAAGGCGCTAATTACGGCACCGCAATTTTGCAGTGCCGTAATTAGCTCCGAGGTCCCTTAGCGGGTTGGTTTTTAACGCCTGCAAAAAGCAGGCGTTAAAGCACCAACCCGCTAAGGGACCTCGTAGTAAGGCGGTAATGGTTAATGGTCACCGTTACCATTAAGGGTGGCCGTTAATCATTACCGCCTTCCGTGTAATGAGGCCCAAAGTAAGATAAAATGATTTGCTCAGGATCACCAACTTCAGTTAGGTGGCGAAGCCAGGATTTGAGATCAGTCCGAGACTTAGACACTTAACAACAGACCGTAAACGCTCTAGTTTGTGGAAACATATTGTTTGGCTTTCAAAAACCACTCAGACGAATGTATACATCTTTATAGATATACGTTAAGCAGCAAGAATATGATTGTAGATTTATTTTCAACATCTGGAACAGAAGCCTACATGTACCAGAGTGCAAAGCAGCATGAGGATAAACCATGACTTCTGAATTTTGAAAATGTACTTTCAAGACTTAGACACACACACAATTATGTTAAGATCCTTAGTTGTAGTCATAGTTGGACAAAGACATGCAAAGGGGGGTTTAGTAGGGAGGGAGCGTTTGCAGGGCATCATTGGGCCTGAAACAATGTTACATAATTTTTGTCTAAGAAGTATTTGTCGGTGGGAATGGGCTATTTTGAGAAGTTATGGCCAGTTGGAAGACGTTTTTATATTTGGAGCAATGTGAATCTTTGGTCTCATAAACGAGTTAACAGACAATATGCATGTCTTGTTCAAATCTTACATTCCTGGCACAAATTCGGACACTGCAAAATCTATGTTCCATGGTTTTTGTTTGCAGAAAGGTATTTGTCAGTGGTCAGACGCTTTTGGGGGAATTGTGGCCATATGTCTTGTTCAAACCCTGCATGGAAAAAAAGATGGCCTTAAGGCACAAATACAGACACTGCAAAATCTACGTTCCAAAAATATTTTACTCCCAGTAAAACACTGCCACTTGAAATTCTTATCTGGAGCACTGGTAATACTGATGGGAGGGATAAGGGCCATTCTCCTATTGTATGCCAGGTGCCCTCTTCAGGCCCATGGGTGGTCTCCTTCTGCCTTTGACTCTGGACTCCACGCCATATGCTAGCTGCGATTGTCAGAGACAATTTCCTTGGAACTCTTTGTGCTTGATTGGGGGAACAGAGCACCTACCTCCACATTTGATTTTGTTTCTGGAAGTCACCAGGAAACATCAGAACTGAAAGAGCTTTCTTCCTTTGGACCTTGTGCGCCTTTCCAAGAGACCTTTGTGCATACTCTAATTTATGAGCATCATGACATGCCTGTGAGTTACCTTAATGCACCATCTTGTCCCTAAGGGAATTTCATTGATTGTCCTTAGGAAATCTTAATAAAGAGGAAACATATGCCACGTCTGACATTCGTTTGACCCTTTTAAGCTTTCTGAAGCCTCCAACCGTGGCGGTAGATGTTGACAGCATTGATCATCTACAATGTAGCAGTGCCTTGCAGATGGGGTGTCTGCTGTTGCTGTTTCGTATCAAGATCAACACACACTTTTTTCCCCAAAGCGTCCTATATTTTATGATTACCAAAATGATGTTACATCAGTTTAACTTGTAAAAAGGGCTGCCAGTCTAACCTATGATGTTCCAAGAAAGAATAGTTGACTTGAGTCAAAGGAGCACCTTTGAATGTTTGGAACAGAAATCATCTCTTTCAATAAGGCAGTTAAATTGTGATAAGGCAATCATGAGGGATGCTCAACCCCTGATTAATTGTACAGTAATAGGCTGGGATATATGTAGTTGGCTGAACATTGAGGGAGCTAGGGAATAGCCAGCCTCAGGGGCGCAGTCTTGGATCAAAGACATATTCAAACGTTAGTAGTTATGTTCTATGCTTTGGCAGCGAGTAGGTTGCTTTCTGAAAAATGAACATTAAATGATTTGCCACTGGCTATCCTGCCAATGTTTGAGAATGCACAGATGCCGACTGACTGCCTACAAGTTACAAACATTTTAAATGGCTCAGCCATTGCCAAGTACTGAGTGAGGCAACACTACTGCTTTATGTCAAGGAAGACCTAAAAGCAGAGTGTCCGTGAAAAGAGCATGGTAAACATTTTCACGCGTTTTATCTAACTTGGCTCGAAACAGACCTTTGACAAAGATGTCTATTCTTGTTCTTTATTTTTTGTCGGTTGTGGCTGGTGACATCTTTACTTGCAGAGGAGTATGTTTTTTTTCCATGATTTAGTGCATGTAAGCAAGCATTGTGAGCAATCCTGAACTATTCTAGGAGGTTTGGGTGAGATACCCTCTCTCACAAGAATTCTTTTTAAACAAGGTGTTCAAAGGGGACATTTTACAGCACCACATTTGCAAAATATTGTCTAAAAAGCAGTGCAATTTACAATTAGTTCGGTGCGATACACCACATAAAAAATGTATTAGATATCAGGTGACAAATAGTACACAATGGCATTTTACAAACAATTTTCATGATATGTGTGCTTTCAACATACACCAATATTGCCAGTGTAAAATACAACTTCATGAGCCCTGTGCCCACAATATATGCCTTCACTGACACTGTAAACATGTTTAATCATACATATGCCCACAATATGTATCAGCATTGCCAATGTAAAACACTCTTTCATGATTCCTGTCCCTACTCTATATGTCAGGATTGCCACAGGTCATTCTCAATAACTCCTCCTCATCAAACTTGGAATACCATCACCCCACCATTACACAAAGACCAGACTCAGACCTGTTGGACACTTGCAAAGATAGAACATACATCCTCTCAGTATACATCACATGCTGCCAAGACACAGGAATTGAAGCCATCTATTCCCCGGGAAACTAAATTCATGCACAACTAGCAACCTATATAATACTGGATCAGTCCAACCACTCCACCATAGAGACTGGGCTTCAGAAAACCCTCCCAAACTACCATCATCCAACAATCCTTAGAAAATGAAATCGAGAACAGGAAGAACCCCAATGTTCCAACTAAAAGACCTTAGAACCTCCACTATCAACCTGAGAGCCAACTGAAACAATACCGGGTCAGCCTAACTTATAGACAGTAAACAACAGGACTCCTCAAGAACCTCCCTATCTCTCTCTCCACAGACAACCTTTCTCAACTTTCAATCTACCATCACCTCAACACCACATGAAAAGACCCTCTCACACACACACTCCTGCCTACCACAACATTAAACAATGTGGTCCAACTAAGCACCCAATCCATGACTGGCACACTCTTTAACCCTTTCACATCCCCACCTTCCTCTCAGACCAGTTGTTCCCCTGATATCCAATTATTAACAGCTATCAGATCGTGTGTGCTACCTTTCAAATAAAAGATGTACCCAATAATCCATTTGATATTTGTATTCAGTGAACATTGTGAATATCACTTCCCACAGAAAAACATAGATAAAGGCATTACAGCTAAAAGAGGCAGTCCCTTTTTAGAGTGCCTTTACATAGAGATGATGGATGTCTGATTGAGTGAACAAACAAGTAATAAAGGGTTGGAATATAAATACATCAATCATGGATGGAGACAAGGTAAAGACATAACTACAATTCTGATTTCAGGGTCTACATCCTGAGAAAGTAAGTAATATATAAATATATATATATATATATATATATTATTATCCAAGCACGTGTGGTATTACCCGGAAAGGTGGATTGTGGTCAGTTTGCGGGCAGATGTGGGTGGAGGAGATGACCCTTTGCTGAATAGCAGATGGTATTTAAGTCTGGTTTTCAGTAGTTCTATAGACGGGCTATCTTTAATGTTTTGGGGAAAGCAATTCCATTGATGGGGCATGTGGAGAGAAGGGACAGACATGGGAAGATGTGCAGTCAGGGGGACAGAAAGGTTGTTGAGAGGGGAAGGATGCAGAGTTCTAGAGGGAGACTAGAGCGATGCAGTAGGGGAGACAGATGAAGGCAAGAGCATGGATAGAGTGGTAGATGACAAGTAGGAACTTGAGGAGACAGTGATTTTGCATGTGGAGACATTCATCATAGTTTCAGTGTGTGGAAGTAGGGGAGGACCTAGTGTCACAGATAGCTCAAGAATCACTCACAGTCTCAGAGGCAGTTTACAGGTTTTGATTGAAGATTTTGTGATGCCTATGGCCATACCCCTCTCTCTCTTGTCTTATTTAGAAACCCCATCATAATCGATGTGCCCCTGACCTGAGGTAGGATATACAGAATGTTGACACCTACTGTCTAGTCCCATCTACACCTAATGATGATGACCTAAAGGCTGAATACCTTTTCTAACTATGTTCCCTCTGGGACTTCATAACACTTCCTACATTATTCAAATATTAGCGTTTGAATGCCGGATAGGGATCATATCTTGCAAATATGCTGTCTGATTCAGGCCCCATCTAACAGGCACACTCTTACTCTTTCTCCACTCCACCTAACTCCTCCCCCCAATTAGGGATGTAACGGTATAACGGTATACCATTAAAGATACCATGAACAACTTAATTGAACAATAATAACCGTCACTTTGTTTATACCGTTAAACCATTAAGTGTGCTTTTCAATCTGAGTTGGAAAGGCTGCAGTAAGCAAGTGCTGTGCAGTCTTGGTCTTGCACTGTTGCATGTGGTGTCTGCTAAAGGGGCATTGTTTGGCAGTCAAGAGCATAGGGAAAGTGAGGCCACATTAGTAAATGCAGCTTTGCTGCTGTGACCGCTCCTTATCTGTGATCAGTAGAGTCGGTTCAAAGATCAGCTGAACCTTTTTGTTCCCCATGCAAAGCTGGTAACGATGAGCTGACTGACTGGCTCTATAAGCATACCGGAGACTCCAGTTCATAGATTCCGCCAGACCTGGATTTCATGGGCAAACTAGAACAAAGTTATTTTGTTTCAGGCATTGTTTATTTGAAAGGTAGCATACAGATTTTAAACGTTTTCACACAGTCATGCTGCTCCACGCTAGAGGTCAGATCTTCTATGGTGATTGTCCCGATTTTCAATTTGCAATTAGCAAGACCACAAGGACATCACAAGGATGAGCTGAGGGCCTGAACCAAAAATTAGCATTATTTTTTCCTTTTGTTCGTATGTAAACAAATGTAATAAAACGTTCAGTGACTTGCAAAACTGTGGAGCCAGGAGCACGTTGCTTAGAAATCACTCAGCCAGCAGGAGCAGAAATGTTATTGATTCAGCCTGGCCCGGCATCATGTGCCATTAGTTCAGTAAGTTAAGGTCCTACTGCACTGAGCAAACACACATTGAAACAGCTCTTGCTCTGGCTGTGCAAATTGTAAAGAAAAGGATGGCCAGTGAAGTCATGCATATTGAAGGTTTACATTCAAGGAACTTAAGTTTCTCATGGTCATGGACCGGATGACATCCAGTTCTGTTTTAGCTTAGAATTCTGGGATTTGTAGTTTTCCCACCAATTTGAAAAATTGGGAACCACACATCCCAGAATTCAAAAGGGGGAATGAACTGGATGCCCTTCTGGTGCATGTCCACAAACAACTTTAGCTCTGTAGACCAGGACCAAAACCGCAAAATGCTTGTGTGGGCCAGTTTTTTGGGTCAAAGTGGGGCACTTTTTTGGCCAAAGTGGGCCAGTTTGATGAGTGACTTCACTATGCGGCTAATAGTTTTGACCACTGTTGCTGAATAAATATTCTTTTAAATGTACATTTGCATCACATTTTATGCAATAATCTCCCCGCAGGGTACTATTCAAACAGTTTTCCAAAAGGAATGAATTCCCATTTGCAACTGTGGGCCACTTTTATGTTGGTGCCCGAGACAATGTTATGTCCCAGTCCGACCCAGCTGTAGACTATGTGAACACTGGGCCTATCAGTGCTTTCTGCTAGTAAATAAACTGCCCCCGTCCACTGTCCTCTGTGTAGATTTGCACATTGGCACTAGAGTTGTTGCTTCGCTTGATCCTTCACCTACCTGCCTTCTGCATATGGCACTGGACTCAAGCAGGTAGGACAGATTCTACATTCAATTTGAAGTATCCAGAGCAATGGGGGTGAAATATTTTTTGGGTCTATTCTCAATTTGTGACACCACCCACGAAAAAAGCATTCCTCCCTCTGAACTCGCATCACAAAGGTCCTAATGCACTCAGACCTGGGGAAAATGGTAATGAATGGGCTGTGGTGAGGTGGTGGTCTAGGCCATATTTGTGCCGATATGTATTTTAACTTTGTCATTTTCACAAAAAAATGTTGCCACGATCTTTAAGAAGGTAAATGAACATGTATTGCAAGAATCAAGAAAGAAATCAACAGCGCCCACTGAACGCCGTCCCTTAAGGATTACATGGTCAGTGGTGACTCCGACATCAGACCTTCATAATACACCAGGCAGATGGTAAACAAACATAGTGATTAGATCACTACGCAACCTTTCGGTGAGTCTGTGTTGGCTATGACATTTTGACAAAAGAAACACAATGACATGGGCTTTCAGACCGCACAAGTGACTTTTTTCCATTTTATGGGATGAAGAGTTATCAGAACAAACTTTTTGGTACAGCGAGGGGTCATGATGCCCATGCCATATGGTTCCAAAACAATGCAAGCCGAGGCCGATTTTCAAAGTGATGACCTGTGACTGAGCAGCAAGCTCATCACTCAAAATGTGCATTATAACACTTCCACTAGTCACTCTTTCATTCAAGGCGATCAACGAGTGAGCGCCATGAAAGACCAATTCTTCAGCTCCCTTAGATTCCTGGTTGGATCAGCTAAATATGTGCAGACAGAGACCAGTTTCAAAATGCTACCTTGCTACAGCTGTAAAATCCTGCCTGCGTATTCGTAAGTTAACTAAAAAGCATTGACTTAATGGTAAGTTAAAGAACTTCAAATGCAAAAAGGCAATAAAAAAAATAAAATTTCTTTTTTTGGTACAAGGAGTTTCAGTTGGAGCAGTTTTTAATGCCATTCTGTAAACCACACGTACCTGACACAAGATCAATATGTTAGCAATAGGAAGAATAAATACAGTGCCAAGAAGGAAAAGGATTTACTTCGGGTTGGCGGCTTTGGGGTTTATATATTTATAATGGAAAATTATTTCTAAACATATGACAATGGGGGATTTCCCTGGTTCTATCATTGAATTTACATATAATAAGTCACGCTGCGAAATTCACTAATCTCTGTGAGTATTCCCTGCTGCCATTCCAAAGGGTAACTTGTCCGTGATTACTGAACACCTTTTGACCCGCAAGTAAACTAAAGGCTGTAACATAAAGAGAGAGAGAGTGCATGTCCGCGTGTGTGTATGCGCATACTACCATCAGCCTCCATTGATCTGTGGCATGCAGATGATCAAGATGGCAACATGTTCATCTTCGCCAGTAGCCAGTGGGGGAGCTAAAAGCCTAAATGACCACTTAAGAAAAGCTATTAAGTTTGCTTTGCCAGTTGCAGCAGCACTCCCCCCCTCCTCTCCACACGTGTGTTTGTGTTGTTTGGTGGAAGCAAGGCGTGGCATTTCAGTGGACAGTATGTTGAAAAGCCCAATTCTGGCCCTGGGTGCATGGGTTTGTTTGTGATGATAAATCTGACAATGTATGACCTTTTAAGAAAATATTTGTTAAGATTAGTTAACTCCCCCTGCTATACCGCGATAACCATGATATACCGTCATTTGGCAAGAAGGTTATCATACCGCCATAAAACTAATACCGTGACATCCCTACCCCCAATCATCTGTCCCTTTTATGTTTGCATTCTTCCTAGACTTGCCTCCACCTTTGATGTTATTTCTCAATCATCCCCACTAATGCTCCATCCTCCACACTGCTAGTCCCTCCCCCATAACTCCTCCTTCTCTGCTATGTCCCACTACCCCTACCTCCAAACCACCACTCCTTTTCCAAATGACACACTTCTCAAACACCTTCCTTTCCCCAGTAATCTTCTGCTTCATGATCACGCCTAACACTACCTTGTCTATACACTTGCCATACAATTATGCACACTCACTCTGCAGTACCACTTCCACTCCTCAGCCAATACCTCACCTGCTCCACAAATCACCTCCAAAATCCACTGTTCTTTCATTCATTCTGCTGGTCTCTTAGTCGTCCTGCGCCTCTGACCTCACCTAAAAACCGGCACCTCCTGCTTCCTGTTCTCAGTTTATATTCCACTCTCTTGTCTATGATTGGATTGCTTTCCCTGGCCAATCTGGCGCTGTCTACTCTGCCAGGTGTATGTGTAATGTGGACAGTCATAGGTAGTGGGTTAAGTCCCTCCCACTTCTTCCGTGCAGGCTCACCACATACCGAGATGGTGGCCTGGGAAGACCAGTGTTCATGTTCATGTTCGGGGACACTGTTCTGTGGGATCTCCCGGTAAGTCTATTAGGGGAGGGCGGGCTCTTCTCTCCTTTCAGTCCTTGGTGTTCTATAGGGCTTTTGGGTTGCTGTGTGTGCTTGCCTGCTTTGTTTGGCAGCTATGCAAGGTCCTCTGCACTGCAATGGTTGGAAGCAGAGTCTCTCTCTCTCTTTGTCGCGTGACACCAGCATCTCCAGTGCATGTTTGTCTCTTTGTCTCTGCAGCCGATCCCTGCTAGTGGTCAGGTGATGTTTCTGATCTCTCTTCCGTTGGATGGTTTTTCTTTACTTCTGATGTGAGAGCTCTGAAACAAATAGAAAGACACTGGAAATGATCAGACCTTGGAGGCAAAGCTGGAGGTAACAATGGTCTGCAAAGAAACATGCTCGCACAAGAGGGGGAATAGGTATTGGGTTCCCATCAACTGCCACCGTCCATCTCAGGGGCAGGACTGGCTGTGGATTTCTCCCTTTTGGGCCTCCCACAACTAGCTGATAGGGGGTACCAACCCCCAACCCCTTGGTAAGGCAGGATGAATGCCCTTGACACAGTGAGGAGGTTGCAGAGGGTGTGAGATACCAAGGAGAAGGCTCGAGCTGTAGTCTAATTTGCTGAGCACAAGAAGAGATCAGGGTTTTGGTCAAAAGTTGGGTGAAGTTGGGTAGATTATCCAGATGTTAACTGGGTTAATCCTATCCACAGTGGCAGTAGGGATCATGAACTGCTACAATTTTAGGTCAGCAGGAGGTCCATACGGTTGTAATTCTTGGCTAAGGGAGTGAGGAGATCATGGGGAAAGGTGCTGGGATGTGTGAGGGTGGGTTAGCATCAGAGGCCAGAAGAAAGATGACTTTTGTCATGAAGGAATTTGGCATTAGGCTACATAAAGCCACCCACTTATGGACTGCTGGGAGGCAGCTCGTAATGTGTTCAGAAAGCAGGGGTAAAGGAGGGAAAAGAGAAGCGGTTTCGGTATCATCAATGAAGAGGTGGGATTGAAGCCAAAGGATTATATGAGTTTGCCTAGGAAGGAGGTGAAGAGGGTGAAGAGGAGTAGGCCAAGTATTGATCCATTGGGATTTCACCTGGAAGGGTTAGTAAGGAAGATTTGTGAAAGTTCTTGGAGATGAAGAAGGAGCCGTTGGAGCGGTAGCCGCTCAGTTAAGTGCCTTGTCTTTGAATCCAAGAGATGAGAGGGTTTGAAGGAGGGAGGGATGGCTCACTTTTTCAAAGACTCTGGAGAGGTCAAGTAGTATGAGGATAGACAAGAGGTAAGAGTGGCGAGCAGTGGTTAGAGAGTTTGAGTCATGTGTGTGAGCAGTTTCGGTGGAGTCTTTCCGGAAGCCCTATTGAAAGTGGGTCGTTGAAGACAAATCTTTTTAGAGTGGTGAGGGCAAAAGAGGAGACCCATTTGCACAATGATGGGTTGCTAGGGTCATTCATGGGTTTCTTTATTATGGGGGTAACAGTGACTATTTTGTAACATGCAGGAAATAATCAATTGGAGAGGTTGAAGAGGAAGAGAGATAGGATGGCTTGATAGGTCTGTTGATTTTTTAAAGTTTGTGGTGCAAAGTGGTCAGCACAGGAAATGTTAGTGGAGTTAATGATGGGTGGAATTTTGGTGTGGGAGGTGGGAGGGAAGTGGAGATAGAGGAAAGGATGGCGTGACAGGAGGTGGTGGGTGGAAAGGATAAGAGGGTGGTCATTGTGTTATATATTTTAGTGATTTTGGAGGAAACAATTCATAGTCAGAGAGAAAGCGGTGTGGGGATTGTTGATGAGGGGCAGGGGAGGAGAAGCGTTTGGAAGGTCCAAAAAGGTTTACACGGATGAGAGCAAAGAGAAGATATAAGGTCAATGTAGTTAGCGGAGTTAAGCACATTAATGAGGACAAGGAGAGAGTCTGTACAGGCAGTAGGAAGAATGGGGGATTGATCTCTGCTGCAGCAATGCAGTTGGAGATGCATTGTTGTCTTCAGCTGTTGGATGGCTGCGGAGATCCAAGGCTGGGGCAAAGGGCAAGTGGGGGTAAAGGAACCAGCAGGATGGCGACAGTCAAAGGAAGTGGCACGTGCATTTTTGAACTGTGTGAAAGCAACTTCAGTGGAGAGTGGTCTTGGAGGGAAGCCTTTACTTGGTCAAAGTATGGTGACATGCACTTGGATTTGAACTTCCCATTGGTGATGGGTGGAGGAGGGGAGATTCATGAGGGGTAAAAACAAACTGAAGCAAATGCGTGATCAGAGGGAGAAGGGTCAATAGAGAGCAAAGGAGTTGTCAGAAGAGGAGGATAAGACGAGGATATTGAGGGAATGTCCATGTATGTAGATAGGAATGTTATACAGGTTGATCAGGGGATGGGCAGAGAAAGTGGAGGGATGCTGAATCTGGCAGGGCTTAGGGATGTTGGAGTGGTTGAGGAAGGGATAGCATCAAGTAGCAAGTGAAGTTCGGAGCAGGAGTGGTGCAAAGTTCCTAGTGGGCTGTAGATGAGGACAATGTTAAGTGGAGTGAGAGCGAGGAGTTAGATGGAGATGTATTCAAAGAAAATGAGGGTGATGTCTGAGGAGGGCCGAGTGGCTGATGACATGCCCTTGCCCATTATTAAACCAACATCATCACCTTTTTTAGTAATTCGAGGGGTTGGGGGAAAAAGTGGCAAAGTCTGTATGGAGGGAAGCCACAGTGGCCTTGTTGTGGTGTTTCAGCCAGGCTTTATTTATGGCCATCACAGATTGTTTGGGTTGATAGGAGTCAGCATGCCAGTAATGAATGATGTTTTATTGCAGAGCTCCAGGGTAAGGTCATTAAGCGAGGCATGGGCTGAGGGGGCTGGTGTGTGAGTAGTAGTGGGATGGCAGCCGAGGATGGGCATAGCGAGAGAGATGTGGCGCAGAGGTGGCAGGCCTAAGCATGTAAGTAAGTGGAGACTCTGTGAGGGATGGAGAGAGAGACATTTGGAGGAGGAGTATAATAGGAAGGAGCATAGTGTAGTGAGAGTATAGAAGGAAGATATCATTGTGGAGGTGGATGGCAGGATTGAGGCAGAGGCTGGCTGTTGGTGACCAAACTATTACAAACCAGATGCAAATGTCACTGTCACGAACCAAATAGACTCATATCAAACAAAGGACGTAGGTACTTCTGGCATGTAGCCATCAACACCTTGGATTACACACCTGCTTTTCCCTCTTCCCTCATTATGCAGAACAATTTTAATTTACATTATATAACTGTAAACACACTTTATGATGACTTTGTCCACAATATATGCCAGGATTGCCACAGTAAAACATTTTAATGATGTCTGTGCCCACATTATATGCCTGCATGGCAATATATGTGAGTGTTGTCCTGTAAAACACATTTACATGAGCCAAGTGGCCAGGATTACATGTAAAACCTGTTTACATTAAGCATTTCAAAACCACAATTGTGTTCACCATGCACTCCTATTGTTGATGTTTGTGTATTTGGATAAATGTTAAATAGCACAGCCGATGAATTAAAAGAGTTCCTCTCTTACATAAACAACAGCCATGAGAACATCACCTTTACATTAGAAATTGGAACACCTGGAGTACATTTTCTAGACGTACAAGTTGAAAGAAGAGACACAGAATTGTACACGAGAATTTGCAGAAAACCAACAGACGTCAATAGTGTCCTACACTTTGGTAGCTTTCACCCACTCCATCTGAAAGACAATCTACCCTTTTCTCAATTTCTTCGCTTGAAAGAAATCACATCAGATCCTACAGAATTACTAATAGAACAAGAAATCATGAAAGACAGATTCAAGAAAAGAGGATTTCCAACGGAAATAATTGACAAAGCATTAGTACGAACTAACGCTATAACCAGAGAAGATTTACTTCAGGACAAACCCAAGAAAAAAACAACGAGACTCATTCACACCTTAAAATACTCCAGCCAAAGTTTCCAAATCAAGAGAATAATCAACAAAAACTGGGATCTGATAAAATCAGATCCAAATCTGAACAGATTATTCCCCGACCCGCCCATGTTAGCCTATAAGAGGGGCAAAAACTTTAAAGATAGTCTAATTAGGGCAGAAAGAATGAAGAAACCAACCCAAACCACATTCAGAAAACAGAAGATGGGAACACATGCCTGCCTCAACTGCCAACACTGCTCCAACCTCATCAAGGGGGACCACATAAGACACCCTAATAGCGTTAAAAAAATAATACTAAAGGACTTTGCCACTTGTGAAAGTAAAAATGTGATCTACGGATTAAAGTGTCCATGTGGAAAATATTACGTGGGCAAGACCACCCGCAAAGCACGTGAGAGATGGACGGAACATAAATACAATATACGAACGGGCAACATTAAATCCCCAGTTGCCAGACACTTCAAAGAAAATGGACATAATATATCTCAATTGAGACTGGTTGTACTAGATGTGCTTCGAACAGCCCCAAGAGGGGGAGACTTAGCCAAACGATTGCCACAAAGAGAATTATTCTGGATCCATAAATTGGATGCCATGACTCCATTAGGATTAAACGAAGACTTTTACTTAGGTCCATTCTTGTGAAATAACCAATGTACTAACCAAATTTAGTCCAATATACACTTATATAAGTTACTTCAAAAAAACCGAATGATACAAAGTTTCCAATGTAACAAAGGTGAACTGGTTACTCATTAGAGTGTAAGTCTCCCATCATTGAGACTGACGTTCAATGTAGAACATTGTATGTAATGATATATGTACCCATGTATATTGTACATATGTACAAAGGTTTCCATGAAATATCAGGGTGATGTAGACTGTAAGCCTCAAAACAACAGGCGAGTTGAATCAGAAAGTGTGAGCCCGAATCGACTTTTAAAGGAATACACCTGCTTTAAGCAGTACCGTTGCAAAGGACAACAAGTATGTTTTTTCTAAACTTTTGTACAGGTGAAACATTTGTACCTACACAACCACATTTCCCAGAACCACTAGTATGTTTTTTTACTGTTGTTTGACATCCACCTTACTGTAATGCCATTTGAGACCTACTCTTAGGAACACCCATGAACACTATTACCACTCGAGAACTATTCCAACTCTGCTCTTATGTTTCTAAGGGATCTTTCTATCCCAAGACGTCCGTCCACTCTGACATCTTACCTACCTTTCAGAACTTGATCACTTCCATACATTCTTAATACATTTTCTACCTTCGTATGTTTTGTTGCACTCGCCACTACCGTACACTACTCTTCCCGATTTTTTGTTTACAATAGTGACGTCACCTGACGCCACTGCGCGGTGACGTCATAGTCAAGCGCCATTACTTCAGTGTGCCGCCCGGTACTCTTACTACGAGCACGGGAACGGACACGCCATTTCTCCTTTCTTGCCGGACTGAGAAGATAAGCAGATCCTCCTCTGCACTACCTTGCTTCCTTAAACTACACGATCGGGCTCTAACGCCTTTTTCTACACATTTTAAACATTAGAGTATGACCCAGACGACTGAGAAGTCACAGCATCTCGTGTTCTGCCGGATTCTCCTGGTTGAGATTGTTGCCATTCTACCTTCACGGTGACTACTTTCCCTACCATAAGGGTAAGCACAAAAACCTTTTGAGACTAATATTCTTTTGTAAAGATACAGCCCGCCTCATATCTCTCAACATGAATAATCATTGATTAATAGCCCTCCATTTATGAATGAACCACTCTTTCTCTTGTCAACTACCGACAATGACAATGATATCTCCTACTTGAATGCCTCTATTACACCGCCATTTGGCGGTCAGACCCTTGAATGCCTTTTTAAAAAAAAATATATAGAATATCTACTACTTGAAATTTTGAATTTGGTATATTGATTGTTGGACACACCTGATTGTCTAGGATAGAATAGATCGAACAACTTTATAGTTGAATAACTTAGTGAATATGTTTACTTTAATGATATTTACCTAAGCCAGCAGTACATTGGGTTCTTTCCTGATGAGAATGCATGTGAATACAATATTTTGAATTATGATTGACTTTGAATATATATTATCATATAGATAATTACATGTTTTGTTGAAATTTCCCTTTAGATGTGATAAATATTGTTCAATATGCCCCTGAAGAAGAGATGAACTTCTCGAAACGCGTTGGGCCAACTATGAATTATTGAAAATTAAAGAAACTAGAAATACCTACAATTTATGTGTGGAGGTTCTTCATTGAATACTAAAATGTTTTTTGTGCTTTAAACTAAATAATAAGTATTGCAAAGTATGTACACACATATTTGGTGTATCTAAGTCATATTAATAATTGGGCTCTATTTGAGCTAGTGAAAGTATGCAGGGGACGGGAGTTCCTCTATTAGGAACTTACTTTGTTTTCGTACATTAAGCATGTCCCCACAATATACATCATCACTGCCAGTGTAATAAGTCACCCCAACAATAAATCAGGTTTGGCCTGGACACACATATGCATGCAGTGACATACAGGCATAAATACACATACACACTTACGCACATGTACACACACACGCACACACGTGTCTTTTACTTACCTTCCTGCCGTAGCCTGGCCCATCTGCTCATCTCCAGGCCTCTAGAACCCAGATCACACCAGTAAGGCAACACAAGTTCCTCCCAGCTGTACCACACTCAAGGATAATGAACACTTGTAGTGGCATACAGTCAAGTGGAAAGGTGGGAAAACTAGCTCATGGCTCTCTTCCCAGACTAAGGGAGACACAGAGAGTATGCAGGTTACTACACAATCACATAGACAACATAAACTTGCATCACAGTCCAGTGCCCCTTCAAACTGGTGAATGAGGCAGATGAGCAGGAAACCTAGAAGGCGGGATGAGCAAGCACACAGAGAGTTCAGAGCAGGAGTCCCCAGGTGCAGCTCCACTTGTTGGAATAGATGGAACCCCCAGCCCAGGCAGCACGAGAACACAGACTAAGGGAGGTGCAGAGGAAGTCTCGTTTACAAACAAAACAAAAAAAGTAACAACACAAATTCATCCAATCCAGATTTTATTTGATCCCAGACCAACGAGAAACCTAACAATTCCAAGCAGACACCACTGATACTCCAATACAAGATATCCAACTACAGAGGCAGGATGAAACATTCAGAAGTGCAGTTGCAGGTTTTCTGGAGGGGAGTCACGAACACCAAAACACTAGGATGAAGCCATGTGCACCCCGTAAACAGGCCAGGAGTTCAGGGACACCAGTGGCAGACATAGAACCAAGGGGGGTGCCAAATTTGCGAGGTCAGGATGACTGGCCAAAAGTCAAAATCAGGAGAGCCGGTTTAAATACGGCTAGGCCGGGCTATCAAACTAGTTATTATGCTTTACCTTTATTAAGCGTGAAAGCCATTAGTTGCTGTGTCTTGAGCCTTATGAATGTTTGAGAAGGTGGCATTTGAAGGTGTCTGCTGATAACGGCTTTTTGAGTTAAACTTGGCAAGTGCACACACGGGTATCTTGGGCGGAACATAGATACCCAAGTAGAAGCTTTAGGTGTCATCAAGCCTGCAGAGTCCTGGGGTGATGATTGCTCTGCTCATTGTGGGCATAATGCACTGGGTGGTTCAGAGATGCAAGAAGCAGCGCCTTGCTATGACTTAACCTCGGGGTCAAGGTGAGAGATGCTGTCCATGTCCCTGGGTTCAGTGTGATGTGGCCAACATGGCCAGGATTTACACCTCATCAGGGGAAGTGCTGCTATGGTGATCCCTTTCTGTTACAAGTAGGCCAGATTTGCTTCTGGCACAACCAATCTGTGCCCTCACCCCCTGCCCTTTTGCTGGAGGAGCACAGTGTAGTCAGCGGTTTCCTTAATATTTAGTTTTGCTATGCCCGAGAGGCAGCCTTCATCCTACGGGACTACTTGGAGAGCATTCCCCTTTTGTCCAGGTCACACAAAACAAGGAGAGATGAAGGAGCTGAGTGCTTTAATTGAGATCTTTTAAAATGATGTTTTCTTCTTTGAATACTCTGTATACATGTTTTTTTTTACAACCATACACAATAAAAGAAAATACATTTTTGACTGCCATGGAGTTTTGTTTTGTGCTTCAATGTGCTTCGTCCAGCTACGGCCAGAGGGTGTGACCCAATGAGTAGCCCACCACATCTCTGCAAATGAAAATGCTGTGAAAGGAAAGAACAGGTAGTGCATCCATGGGCGTAATTTTAGGGGGGGGGGCAAGGGTGTGTGTGTCCCCCACCCAATTTTCATGGTACACGATTCTGTCCCCATTCATTTGGGTGGGGCACCTTTTCTTCAGATGTCATGTCCCCCCCAATATTTTCTGCAAAGTTACTCCACTGAGTGCATCTGCCACTGCCACATATGGGCATGTGTGGTGACTGCACCGCCCACGCCACTAGGTCAAAACCCCAGTAATGAGCGCTCCTGTCTCCCTGGAAAAGCAGGCTGCCTTGATCTCCTCTTTTCCAGTAGGAAAGGCTTAGATCCTCCCCGGTTGCTTCTATGCCGCAGCCCCTCAGAGCGTTGTGACTCTGGGTGGAATGAGTGGGATGGGGGTGGTGATGCTGTGTGGGAAGTTGATGCTAGGTGGAAGAGACAAATTGCTCCCTCTGATCCAACACCAGCATTGCCCGACTCCCACATATTCGCCCACCATGTCTTTTTGTGCAAGGGCAGAGGAGTCCTAAGGGTGAAAGTAGGAGGGAGGGCGGCCTGAGGCGTAGAGGAGGTACGCGATGTGAGGCTGTAGCTGGACAAAGTCACACTCGACATGATCTCACATATGCGCCACATTTAATTTATGTGTTTATGCGGACATGCATCTTTGGTGCTGTGCGTTTCCGGAATGAGATGTCCAGTCCAACAAAACTGTAAATTGCCACCATCTGAATGGATTAGACACCTGCAAAATGTAAGAAAAAGGTTTCCTTCTGTGTTTCAGTCTCATTTCTGTTTTCCTGGAAGCAGGAACATGTTGCGCAGTTAACTGAACACTGAATGATTGTATCTTTGATGCGCCTATTGCATGGCCAATGACACAACGTTTCAGCAAACACTGCATCTCACTTATGCTCCTTGACTTAAAAAGGAAAATTCAAAACAAAGAAAAAAGGCGGGCCAAAGTGTAGGAGCCAGGCTGCCAGCTCAGTGCAGTGCCCTGCTGGGGTCGCAGCGCGTGTCCCCAACATGACACCTCCAATGCTGATAGAGGTGGGCGAGCGCCCCCCCCTTCCAGGCCTTTGCATTGAGTTGGCACCTTTGGTGTCTGTGACATCACTATGTGTGTTCCATGTGCTGGTATGCATAAATATACTGTCCTGGACATTACACAGAAACCTTGAGCTACCATTGGGAGTAAATCCATGCTTGTAACCAATGTGTACTGCCCCCCCTCCTCCGTGACTCACACAATCCTGCTACTGATCCATCAAAAGTAGGATTGTGTCCTTGATTTTTTTTGGTACTATTCTTTGACTTTCATAATCTGCACACTCCAACAAATACCATTGTATATGTCCTGCTTCCCATTACCCGCATTGTACAGTTTCCTGTTTGCCAATTTTATGTGAATGGTGAGTCAGCTTCAAATGGTCCTAATTTGAGTATAGGCAATAGGCGTGGCTCAAAGAAAATTTGGAACCCTATTTGTGACTTCTTTGAGGTGTTGCTTTGAACAGGATTGGCTTGGCCACAGTTGGCAGCGGCTGTTAGAAATCAGTGCAAGGAGAGTTTTAGTTGAAGGAGGGAAAGTTCAGGGATAAAGTTATAAAACTCCAATGCTAAAAATGCGGAAATGCCTCTGTTTGTTTGCTAGGTAAACTACTCCCATGCTTAAAATGTTGGGAGTGTAAGGGTCGAAAATCAGAATTGAAGAGCAGAAGCTAAAAGCAGCCCTGGGTATTGGCCATAACCCAGAAGGCAGAACCAGGAACTAGAAAACAGTGCGTAGCAGATCTAACTTGCACATGTGATGTAAGCACCACATTTCTGTCCATGATGTATGTTCTAGTCTGCTTTAAACATCCCTTAAATGTCCGATGTTCGCCTTCATTCATATTACCAAACATGCAGAGCTAACATTACATATGCATGTTTGTGTGGTGCCTGTTGGCTTGGCGGTCAAAAGTATCTCCTGGTAACTGATGGTTTCAAGTTGACCAAGCTCTCTGGAGCTTGAAGCAGGAGCTAAATAGCTCTGGGCTCCCGCCGATTTCGAGCCCTGACAGATTTCAATGAAGACAATTGTTAGAGAAGCTGAATTCTTCTTTTTTTCAAGTCAAGAGAACAAAAAGTAGGGCCTGGATTTGTCGCCACGAGGTCCCTGGGAAGAACAGGAAGGACTTTGGGACATATTAAAAGTCAATAGAAATCCCATCAGTATGTTTGACAATATGTCTGAGGTTCTTCATGAAGAAGACATCATTGAAGCACTGAGAACTCGTATGAAATCTTTGACTGCCTGGTAGGGTCTTTGCCATCTTTTTACTGGACGTACACATACCCAAATGGGGCTTAAATAAACCACTGGGATGTGTTAACAGGCTGCAGCCTCAATTCTGTAAATGCTGCTTAAACATGACATGTCATCTGGGTCCACAGTGATGTGAATCACCTCATGTGATGCAGCGGGGTGTCCAGACTATTTTGACTGGGGTGGCCCCAGTGGGGCACTGACTTATGCAGGGGTGACATGAAGTACGAGCGCAAACACACATAATGATCATAGTTTAGGATATGGGTTGGCACCTGGTTTGGTCAATCAGATTGCAGGGGTAGAACGTGCCACCTCAGGCCACTTCCTGGACATGCCACTGATGTGATGACCCTGGGGTGGGGCTCCAGTGTTGCCTCAGGTCACCTCCACTGCCTATGTGGATTCTTTGAATTGTACTGACTGTGTTTAGCACCTGCAGTCACATGGATCCAATCCTTCCTGGACAACAGAACCATGCGGGTCTTCTCCCCCCTAGCAGCGGCTGACCCCATCCCCATCACCTGCGGTGTCCCACAAGGATCCTGTGTCTCACCTACCCTTTACAATATTTTCACCAAGCCCTTATTCGACAAGCTGGACAATCTGGGTGTCACCTATACTAACTACGCAGATGACACCCAAATACTCCTCACCTTATCAGGCAACTACAACAAGGACGCCAAATGGATCAACGAAGTCTTTTCCATCATTCAGGCATGGATGGCCACACATGGCCTATGCCTGAATGATGACAAGACTGAATTGCTTCTTGTCGGCTCACCGAACACTATCAGTAAACTCTGTCCCGGCTACACTAGCTTCACTATTGACGGTAACACCATACCCATTGCCAAGAGCGTAAAAACCCTCGGTTTCTACCTAGACACGAACATCAACCTAGCTAAACAAATCAACATGACCGCCTCAGCCACTGCCTACACCGGTAAACTTATCAGGGCCTGCAGACCACTGATCTCCCCTAGCAACTGTCTCATCCTAGCCAGAGCACTCATTCAATCTAAACTGGATTACTGTAATAGCCTCTATGTAGGTGCCAACAAAACAGTAATCAATAAATTGCAAGTTTTACAAAATAACGCACTCCGTGCCGCCCTCAATATTCCTAGAAGGGAACACATCTCCGCCACCAGAACTGCCTGCAAATGGTTGTCCATCCAACAGAAAATTGATTTGAAAACCATATGCCTTACTTACAAAGCCCTCAATCATCTTGCCCCACCCTACCTCTCGAACAAATTTACACTTAGACAGAACACCAGAACCACCAGATCGTCCAACTCATTACAACTAACAGTTCCCAAATACTCCCTCAAAAGAGCTGGAGGATCCAGCTTCCCAACCCTGGCATCACAACTCTGGAACTCTATCCCACTGGATATTAAATCCACACCTACCTTCCAACCCTTCAGAACCAAGGTCATTTCCTGGTTAACCAACAAATAACTGTCCTACCACACATGTATGCACTCCGAATGTCCAATTTTATGTATATTGTTTGAATACTATTATCTATGCCCTATCAATACTGTACTATTGTCTTTTACCTGTAACCTGATGTTCAAAGCGCATATATACCCCCGGGTCAAGAGCGCTATATAAATAAATAAACAAACAAACAAACAAGCTGCCGGCTCTGACCGTAAACTGATATCTCTAAGGGAACTGTGGGCCTCATTAGGACCCAGGCGGAGTGGGTTTCCGCCAGCGCTAATCGCGGCGGACCCGTCCGCCGTACTACGAGTTCCCTTAGCGCCATGGAGGTTTTCTCCGCCTGGTTTTACCAGGCGGAGAAAACCATGGCGCTACGGGACCTCGTTGTTAATTACGCCACCGTATTTTACGGTGGCGTAATTAACTCCTTCCCCACTCCCATTATACCCTATGGGGCAAGAATGGGAATGGGGAAGGGCAGAATGGGGATTGGGGATTTACCGCTCCGCCGAGGTCGGAATGGGGCGGTAAATCCGCCAACCCCCATGGCGCTATCGACGGCTTTCCGCCGTGCTTCGCGGTGCATTTAGCACCGCGAAATCCGCCTGGGTCCTAATGAGGCCCTGTGTCCTTTTGCCGTCACCCGTTTTTCCGACGGGTGTTTTGCTGCGGCAGTTTTGCCAAAAATGCTCATCGAAAGTTTTTTGGGTGGGGGGGTTGGAAAGGGTAAATAAAGGGTTGGGGGAAGGGAAATAAAAAACATAATTAAATTAAGGAGGGATTGGGGGGAACCCCCCAAAAATAATTTAAACACAATTTCGATTAACTTTTTCTGCAAAACCCCCACGCCAAATTACCCATCGGAAAAAATGGCGTCGGCAAAATGACGTGGAACCATCTCTAACCTTATTTGTGTTATGATTGCTGTGTTTCAATACCCCATGTAAATAGTTATATTTAGTTTTATAAGGCATGAAGGAAATGATATCTTTGATTTGGCTGACCGATGCGAGGCAGCTAATTAATAAAGGACCAGGTGACACAGTGAGTAATCCTGATCCAGTATTGCAGCATAGAATCATATACCCTACATCAGTGAACGGCAAACGTTTGCCATGAATATGCATTATTACAGTATTTCCCACTATCCTGCACCAACCTTTTTCAACCTCTTGCCTAAACTGCCTGCTTCGAGTGACATCCTGCAATCATTGGCGCCCGCAACTTACAGCCGTGATTGTGCAGGGTGTTGGTTCCCACTAGTTCCGTGCCGACCACACTGAATGACCATATATACATTAACGCATATCATCCAGGTGACTCTTCTCTTGCTTTCCCTTTCAGGGTGGCAAAATCCATGAAAATTCCCGTCTATGAGACCCCAACCGGATGGCGGTTCATCGCAAACCTCATGGACTCAGGCAGGTGCTCGCTCTGCGGAGAAGAGAGCTTTGGAGCAGGTAAGAAAACCCTCTAGATGAAAGATCATGTGTTTATCAATAGTTCCCCTCGTCATTTCACGTCAACCATCGCTGATTGTCCGTGTTGGGGGATACAATTGGTGAAGGGAAAACTTACAACAGCAGCTTTTTACATTTGTTTACCACTGCTGTTTCTCTTTCTCTCACTAGTACTCCTTCCTCGATGTGTTTATCTACATTTCAGTGTTATACATACCTTTTTCCTTTTGATATTTTAATATTTTGGATATTAAATTGGCAGATTTTTGGGGGCTTTCAAATTGCGGCTTGTTATTTTTTGCATGCTCTAAAGATCTTTAAGATCAGGATTGCAGAAGCCAACACGTGCCCGTTCATTTCCTCTTGTGTCTTCCCACTCGCAATAATGTGCATTGGGAAAGCAATGCACACATTGCACGTGCAACATATTCTATTCAGATTTAAATATCAAACGACAGGCCTTTTATGTTTTGTAGTAAAACGTACATTAGAGATATTACCACATTAACCAGAGTTGGAAGATATAGCCCCTTATTAGGAACAAACAGTAGTGTTCTGAATAGTTACCCTTCTTCCTTCTACACATTTTCAAAACACTATAGGGATATTGTTATCATGCTTACATTCTTACATTTCTATTGGCAACCATAATTGACAAATACGATTGTCCATCAACCACCAATATTATGGTGGGATGAACAAATTCAAGGAAAAATGCAAGAGTAACATAAGCACTTCAAGTTAACACGCGACGCATGTCACAGCGCCACCTAGTAACAATCCCTGGAAGGTCACTTCCATTCTTATGGGCCTCATCACGAGTTGGCGCTAATAGCCCTACCGCCAAACCCCCGGCGCTAATAGCGCCGGATCACGGGTTTGGCGGAACGATTAGTGCCCATTCCCCATTGGGCCCATTCAGGAATTCCTCATTCCCCATTGGGCCAATGGGGAAAATTCGCGCTATTACCGCCGGCGGATTTCCCGCCGGTGGTAATAGCACCGAAAATCAGCACTTTTGCTGCTGATTTCCCCCCAGCTCAGAGCTGGGGGGAAATCCGCCCAGGCCATGATCTGGCGGACCCTTAAATGCGGCGGTAATAGCGCTACCGCCACATTTAAAGGTTTCCACGAGACTTGCAAAGCTCAATTGGTGTGCTGACATTAAATGGCAAACACTACAACTTAGAGAGACTGGAGGTACTTATTTACCGACCACTTATAAACAACCCTCCATTAGGCTATAGTTTGAACAAAAAACATTATGTTTAAAGGGTCACTTGCTTCCCCACTATCCCTTCTTGGTTGTACCTCTTATATATGCTTTCTGATCATTATATTGTCATATATCACACCTGTTTGTATCAAAAATAGTCATTTATTATTCTTTCTTTGAACACATTATGTAAAAAACACTTTAACAATTTTCTTTTTTCTTTTTATATGCAATTGTCAGATAGCTCCATACAATTCATTGACTAAACAAATATAGCGATGATTTTCAATTTCACTATGCGCATCAAATGATCTGTAGTAATACATTCTTTCACAATTTTCTTCAAGATAAAAAGTTCATCAAGATCTGTAGTTTGCTCTCCTCTCTCATAGAGAAGTACATCCCAGTCTATAAAATATTTCACTCTATGTTCATATCACCCATGCTTACTCTCATACTGCAGTCAAACCATACCCGACATGTTTCATTCCTTACACACTTTCATACCACTAACAAGGAAATTCTTCAGGGGTAAAAACTTCATTATACCACAATTCAATAAGATGTGCAAATCTGTTTGTCTTCTTTTCATTCTAAGGATCCATTATTGATGAGGTTCCATTAGTATTTTACTGAGGTCCAACCTTCAAACGGATAACTTAAGAAAGCAAGAGAAGGAATATTCAAATTTTAGTATTCGAATCACCTCCGGGTATACATTTCTATTATATGATACCAGCTGTCTTTACTAGCAGCATTTCGGAGTAAATTATTTCATTAGCTCCTACTTCACATCCATTCTCAAACTACGCCTCTCCATTTCGATAGCTACAGGGTATCAGTCACATTTTGCTTGGCAACTACACTTCTAATATTAGACTCTATTCAGTCTCAGTTTGGTCACTCCCAATAATACAATTATTTGAGACTGTTCATTATCTAGGATTCATACACATAAGATTACCTTTGTTTGTTTTATTCTATTTCTATCTTCTAGGTTTATCGCTTATTGTCGATACATCTGGTAGTACTGCTGTATGTATCTTGATGGCTGACTGCCGGGTACCGTCTAGAGTGCATCTCCGTGCTCTTCCACTAATCGAAGGAAACAAAAGAAACATTATTTTACAGATTTCTTGTTGTTTGCCCATCTGTCTTATTTTATTTTTTGTAATTTGTTATTCTATTCCCTTCCTACACCATGTCTACTTAGGTCTGCTCATACTGACCCAATTGTGTAGAAGGTCTTTGTACACTTCACAAAGAAGTAATCTAATAGCAGCTTCTAAGCTCGAGTCGTCTGGTACTCTGCCGGTACTATATCATCCAATACTTCTTTTTCGGTCCTCTGTTCAGTTTCTATTTTCCTACAATTGGGGGGACACAGAGAGCACTGGATTTTGCTATATTGCACTTGTGCATTTTATGTCAGTCTCTATCCAAACTAGCTTGTTGTTTAAATATGGATAGATTATTCTTACCTTTGTCTTTTCTTTTTTTCGGCCTCCAGTCCTTCCAGGTGACTCGATTTCGCTTTTCCAATCTGTCTCGGACTGTATCTCATTTGCTGCCACGGCGCGTCTCGCACCACCTCCCGCCGTTTGTGGTTGCCTGCATTTCTGTGTTTTCACCGTCTTTTACACTCTTGCACTAATCATGTGATTAGTGCATCACATGATCTGTGGACGCTGCGTACGCCACTCACCCTCTTTAAAATTTTCATGCCATTCTGCAGTAGCCTTCGGCCCCCTAGTCTTCCGACTCTGGGGCTCCGCAAGGCATACCGAAACGCCACAGACCCGACACCGCGCTCAAACCAATAACCCGCGGCGTTCCTAAAATCAGCCGTTCTCACATGGGTTCCCGCGCTGCGCCAATCTCTGTGCTTCACGGCTCAGCCTGCTGCAGTCCACAATATCCTACGTTCACATCCAAGAGGCAAAGGTATGTATTTATAGCTGCCATTAGGTCTGTGTACGGCTCTATATTTGTAGAGCACAGTTATCCTACTATGGGGCATCCAGTATATTCTTTCCCTCATTGTGGGCTAGCTATTCGTTATGAACTATTCTTTATTTCGAGCAGTTCAAATACTCCTAGGGTCCCTATTCTCAGCATCTCTTCAAATTGGACAAAACTGAGACACTCTGGAGAATTTTTTTTTACCCATGTAATAATTTGTTTAAGATCTTTAACTTAACTTTAGTTATGCTATTTTGTGTCTTCATCACTTATTACACTGTCTCCATCTTCTCTATTTGAAACACCAGGCCAGTTGTCTATCACAGCCCTATCTTTAATTGGTTAATGAGTAGTCACTCTGTTTTCTCATTTAAGTCTACCTCTATGCTTTTTGTGAGGAAAATCAGTTCTTTTTCTTTTCTGGCTAGTTTTCTTCTATCAAGATTCGAGTCGTTTGTTTGTCTCACTGAATACACTACTGACCATCTCAAGTCTTCCACTTTGTGTATCATCTCAATGAAATGATCTACTAAGGGGGCAGAATGCACTCTATTTCTTATGCAGCTTTTGTGTTCCGTGATGCGTATTTTTATTTTTATTTTTATTTCTGTCTTCCCTATATCGATCTTTTTACAGGGGCACCAGATCACATATACTACAAAACAAGAGTTGCAATTCGTCAGCACTCTTTGTTTCCAAGGACTTTTTAGTCCTAGATCAATTTCTGTTGTTTTCTTGGTTTATCCACAGCACATTCAGGACCCACATGGATAATGTCCTTCTGGGGCTCGCAATCCCCATGTTTCTGTTAAGGTCGGCTGTGTTTTGGTCTGCTTGGTAATATCATTTGTCATGATCTGATCTTTTATCGACCTGCTTCTTCGGAATGCCATCCAGGGTCTCTGTAGCGGCACCTTTTTCCAAGATTTTCCAATTCCGGTGGATGATCTTCTGTATTCTGTTAGAGAGGGTACTGTAGGTATTCACAAATACTATATTCTCTTTGTTATCTCTTCTAGGATTTTGTTCCAGTAATGCCTCTCTATTGTTAATCTCAGCTCTCCTCATGGCTCTTTTTGTCAGGCTAGTGGAATAGCCTCTCTTATGTAGATCACTTCTCAGTTTACGGACACCTTCTTTGTAGTCTGCATTATTCGTGCTGTTCTTCTTGAGCCGTAAAAACTGGCCAAAGGGTAGGTTATCCCGAGTATGTGCCGGATGAAAACTTGTATAATGTAATAAAGCACTGCGATCCATGGGCTTCTTATATGGTTTCACATACAGTTCTCTCTTCTCTGTATCCACTTTGATGGTCACATCCAGATAGTTGATTTCCACTTGACTTAGATTTTCCGTAAATTTTAAATGCTGGTTTTGTCCATTGATCCACTCAAAGAACCTACTGGCAGTGCTTTCATCTCCTCTCCAGATGATGAGCACATCATCTATATACCTCCTCCATAGTAGTATATTTGCTTTGAATGGATTAGTGTCATTGTAGATACAATGTTTCTCGAACGCCTCCATGTACAGATTAGCTATAATTGGGGCCAAAGTAGCCCCCATGGCTGTGCCTTTTATTTGTTTATAAAAGGCGCCATTGAAATGGAAGTAACTTTCCATCAGTGACATTTCAGCACACCACATTATGAAGGACACTGGAGTGTTGGTATTTATTGTCTCAGTGAGTAATCTTTCTTCCAGCACTTCCAGAGATTCTTTCTGAGGTATATTCGTATAAAGGCCTGTAACATCTAAGCTGATCAATATCTCCGTGGTGTTATCAAATGGTCTACCCTCAATTTCTCTTATGATCTGTGTGGTGTCTTTTACAAAGGAAACCATTTCCCTAACCAAAGGTTGCATAAAGTGGTCTGCAAATTTAGATAGAGGTTCTAAAATGGAATCACACCCTGACACTATAGGTCTTCCTGGTGGTCTAGTCAAGGATTTATGTATTTTAGGGAGTATATAGAATTGTGGGATCCTTGGTTTGTCTACCAATAGGAAAGCCGCTTCTTTCTTTGTGATCCATCTTCTTTCCTCTGCTTTTATCACTTTAAGATGGATTAGTCTTTCCAATTTCTCTGTTGGATTATTATCCAAAAGTAGGTAGTTGTTCTTATCTCCTAGTTGGTTCATACATTCCCCTATGTAATCTGTTTTGTTAAGGTCACATTTTTGCTCCATGTGTGATTATATCATTATCCTGTAAGGCAGCACTACTTAACATATAAGTGTATGAGCCCAAGACTGACTGCTTTTAAGGATGTCACTACCAAATACCCATTTCACCCTGATTGGTGGGTGATCACTAGGGTGGTCTAGTTTGCACTCTTATGTTCTGAACATTCCGGCATGTTTACAAACACTAAATAACATTGGGGGTCATTCCGAGGTTAGAGGTAAGGAATTACCGGCACCGGTAAGGGTGCAGATGCCGGTAATCCCTTACCTCCGTATTCCGAGGTCCCTTTGCGGGTCCTTCCTTACCTCCTGCTTTTAGCAGGAGTAAAGTACGGGACCCGCAAAGGTACTTCGGAGGTAATTACGGTACCGTTATTACCTCCTTCCCCATTCCCATTGAGCCCTATGGGGCAGAAATGGGAATGGGGAAGGGCAAAAGGTGAATGGGGAATTACCGGTCCCTCCAACCCTGGAATGGACCCGTAATTACTCCATTCACCATGCTGGATTTGGGACGGTTTCGGAGGCAACCATGGAGCTAATTACTCCATGGTTAGCTCCAAACCCGGAATGAGGCCCAATGTCTTTAGCCTGGAACATTTTAATATGTTTGATGTATGTTTGTATGCTGTCTCCTTCTCATTCACTTTCACTGTGTACTATATAGATAATGTCTGATGTGTTACTATGAGTTACAAGCATATTATACCATCCGGTGGTCCGAGTGAGATCATGAAACATGAGATTGCATGTCGTGTTTTTTCTATGGGCCTCATTACAACCCAGGCGTTAAGCGGTTAACTGCGCCGTAAAAGGTGTCAGCGCTGTTAAACCCTTAACGCCTGATTACGAGGTCCCTTTGCGGGTTGCACTTTAACGCCTGCTTTTAGCAGGCGTTAAAAAACCAACCCGCAAAGGGACCTAGGAGCTAATTACGGCACCGTAATTTACGGTGCCGTAATTAGCGCCTTCCCCATTCCCATTGAGCCCTATGGGCCAAAAATGGGAATGGGGAAGGGGCCATGGTGAATGGGGAATTACCGCCCCGCCAACCTTGGAATGGGGCGGTAATTCCGCCATTCACCATGGCGGACCCCGGCATGGACCATGGTGCTAATAGCACCATGGTTTAGCGCCGGGGTCGTAATGAGGCCCTATGTCACTAGAACTTCGAGATAGCACTGCATAGGTTCATAATTCACAAGAACTCAACATTCAATTTTTATTTTGCGTGGTTTACTTTTTGGGGAGTACATGCCTGTAGTTGACATGGGTGATATCTACCATTGCGTAGCCAAATTTAGTTTCCTACAAGAAATCCTGTTACATCGCTAGTGTGGTTGCTGACACTCTGGTGTTCCCATCAGATAGGAAAGTGCGGGGTCTGCTAAGCTGCGTTACTTCTACTGCAGGTGTGGCCTGCAGACTTCCACCATCCTACCCCAGATGTGGCACAGTGCATGCCCAGCAGCCAGCTTCAATATGTGTGAAATAGGGTGATATTGCACAGTTCGAAAAGATGACAGATGTTTCCCCCACATCCCTTAGTTCTGGCTTGGACTGGCCCACAGGGAAATGCCTGAAGGGCTGGTCCTTCAGCCAGGTGTGGGTCAGATTTTCATACCAATGTGGGCCAATATGGTGTGTTAGTGCACCGTGCAACTAGCAGTTTTGAACAATGTTACTGGCTCAATGTGCTTTAAAATGTATTAGCACATGGAAATCGTTATTTACCTCCTCTCAGCCAATCAGAATGTTTGGGGTGCAGTCAATAACTAATGGTATTGACAGCATTCTAAACATTCTGTGTCCAGAAGCAGACAGGGAAACAATAATATAATTTCCAAGCAAGATTTTGTTTCAACAAAACAATTCCTCTCTGGGTAGACCTTTTTTGCTACAACATGCAATTTGACTCACAAAAGAGAAATGACACCTAAAGCTTGCTCATGTTTTACCTGTTCCAGTTCAACCAAGTTGCAATGCAATGCTTAACTAATGAAGACAACCATGTTATTTAAATACTACAAAATAAAACCACATTTAATGTAGTAATTCAGTTTGTCTATTCGCTTTAATCACCCTTAAAGCACCATTTTAAACGTCACCAGAAAAACCCCAAACCATGTATTGCTAATACTATGATGTGCTGATACCCTTATAGACCTTGGGAGGGGTCATTATCGATTAGGATAATGACCATTCCCCAACTTTTGGCCCTTGGCTTCGCCTTGAGCATAACTTGATGTCAGGTCATTATCCCAGGATAATGACTCAGTCTATAAGACTATTTTTGCCACAAACGCTACCAAACATGCATTCTCATGTACTGCTCAAAGGTTTTCTTGAAAAATAACAGATTTCCATTTGGATTGTGGGCCACTCTCTTATTGGTTGCCCACCCTAATGAATGTGCCAATCTAACCCACCTTATGTATGTATTGATTGTTCTAGTTTACTATCTACACAACCTCACAGTGTAGTGGGTGCAGTCTACACCTACAAAAAATACCCCATTAGAACATTTTCAAAAGTGTTTGTCCCTCCAACAATTACACATGCCTGTGGTATACTCATTGCAACAATAAACCATATCAGCAAAATAGGCTCCAGAGCAAAATACACTTACACATTGAAACAATAAACAAAGCAAACAATGAGAAAGTATAGCATCTTGATCCAACCGGATATGGCTAGCCCAGGCAGGATGACCCCTTTTAGAAACATGACCCCGCCATGTCACCCAGGGACTGCGTGATAGAATTGCTGCCAGGGCGAGTACGTCTGTGACGCATGTCTTCTTTTGCGGCCTACTCTGATGGGCCACGCGGAAAGATTTCCCATTGGTTTCATTGTTTCTACCCACGAGAAAATCATTTGAGGATTGCTCAGCTGTATTGTGAGAAGCCGTGCCGCTCTTTAGCATTTCAAAGGTAGCATTTGCGTCCTCTAATGGAAACCAGCTGTGGTCTCATTCACTAACGACGCAATCCAGTAAATAACGCGCTCCGTTTGCTTTATAAGGGCAGGCGAGCGCGAGGCTCTCGCGCTGGCCTCCTCGGGTCTGCTTTCCTGGCAACGTTTCGCAGAACTGAGCGGACGCTTTAACTTCTTGCATACTTGGAGTTACAGAATCTCAGTCAAAAGAGGGGTTTGGTGCCCCAACTGTTATGTGATGTGTCCTGCGCATTCATAAGAAGGTGGCAGCAGCAGAATGGCTGAATGAATGCCCACCCCACGGCTGCTGCCTGAGAAATCTCAAGCATTATCAAAAGAATTCAAGACGGATAAACCCGGGAATAGGGGGTGTTGGGGGGGGGGGGCGTTGGATGCCTTCCAAGGGAGCTGCTTTGGCTTCCAATGGCCGATCACCAATAAGGCAACCATCTCTGCCTACATAGCTGCAAAGCTCTGTAGCACAGGCGGGTCGGACACCTCCAGGAGCCGGGCCAACAAAAACAGCAGGAAACTGTCTTTCTCTTGCTACACCCCTGCTTACTGGAACACCACCCTGATGGACAGCCGGACTGTGCCAACGCTCTCGCAGGTCAGGAAGGAACTCAAGACCTTACTCTTTAGTTAATACCTAGGTGCCACCATGGATCCTCGTGATCCCACCACACATCCTGGCCCCACGGCCAGAACATACCATGCCACATACATTGTAACTGCCATTACCGCATTTGTTGCCTTTAATGACATCTACGGCACTTCGTTGATTCGTAGCTAGGTTAAACTGTATAACACCCCCAAATACTAAATTCAAATACCTTGTAGTTTCTATATTTAATTCCATGCTGTCCTAATTATTAGCATAAAACGGGCTCTTCCTGCAATATCTCGCCGGACCCGAGACAATCAAATGACAGTACGGATTCTGGAACCAACAATAAAACAGAAAACTCTGTGCTAACCACTAGCCATCCATGTGCCTCGCTCCTTTCCAGCATACCCCACATATACCTCACATGAACTAACGGTCCAATCCCACCTCACACATCTGCCACAAGAACCAGCTGCAGCAAACAAACAACCCATTCACTGGACATTTCCCTTTCGGACACATTAACCCCAGTGCGCACCTTTCAAGCACACTCAGAAAGATGACACGCATCAGTGCCAGTTTCTCCTGGTTCTACATGACCATCAGAAGATCACAACCTCTCCCCTCTTCCCTTCTTCCCCTCACTAACATACCCAACCCAGTTTCTTACAGAGCCACGTGAGCGTCTGGAGACCAAGCAAATGGTAACGGTGCGTGGTATAAGTCAACTTAAGGTTTATTTATTTATCTAATTGGTTTTAATACCTGAGTTCGGGTTTCTAAGTGCAGATCCGGGATTCAAACCTCTGTTGCTCTGTGTGGTCTTGCTTCCAAGACCAGCATGTTGCCCCTGTGCTATCCTCCATTCCAAGTATGATATAACGTAATTAGAAATGTTCTCAAATATATCAATTCATGCCCTGTGAAGGCTGTGTTTGCTTGTGTGGCGTGGCTCTCTTTTCAGATCAGATATTAAATCATCTCCATGGAAAGTGCTCATTGACTGTCCAGTGAGGCTCTTGCTTCGGCCACATATATTAAGTTATAGCTACTTTGACATGGTCACATAGTTTGAGGCTGTAGCCAGATGTGAATCCTCCAATTGACTTCCATAAATCAGTGGTTTCACTGCACAGTATTTTCACTCACAGTAAACTGCCAAAAATCCCCATGGAGTCTCATGTATTCTGCAAATGAGGATTTACACTGCCATATGACTCCTCCTAATCCCGTGGTAATGTCGGTAATGGTAAACGAGTTTGCCAGTAAATCCTTGAAGACTTCGTATCTTCTAATATGTGTGTTTCTATGTCTGTTTCTTCCCACTTTTCAAATAGTAAAGTGTCTTTTCCTTGTGTGCGGTAGCACCTTGCAGCATCTCTTGTGCCAGATGTGTTTACCAATAAAGATCTCAGACCAAATAACCGGACAGATGCAAAAAATATGGCAAAATACTACTTTATTCTTAGTTCAATAAGGCAGGGCAAACTGACAGACATCAGACTAATGCTCGCATACTCACACACAAACCTGATTATACAGGGGTTTTATACGACAACATGCGTCATCTATGATGTCATCCTACGTGGAAAACTATAAAACCTATCGAAGGGAGGGATTGGTTAGGGGAACATATGTACCCATGGTATACATAGGAGTTAGTACATCATTGGCTGCCTCTTATCTGTAAGGCACGCCTCGAGCTACCTCTAAATACGTATAATACTGATTCTAGCGGAGAAAATGGCAGCGGATTAGTCTATGCAACATTGTATAGCAGGTTACCCCATCGAGACACTGATTAGTTGGTATTCTCACCCATGCTTGGACTTTTGGCTCGGTGAGCAGCACGTGAGAGAAATGAAACCCAGGTGCTTGAGTCACATCCGATTACTCCCCACTTTCTCAATTAATCCATCATCTTTCATCAGTCCGGCCATAAACCAAAATGTACCATCTGTAATTGACCTTGTAGCCTGCTCTCTGTTCTGGGACATTTCAGGGAGTGTAAGCACATCACTATCTTTGTCCAAAGCTTAATGAATATCCCTTGTTTTTTACTTCTAAATCACCTGGGAGGAGACCGCAAATGTGTCAATTTTGACCTCTTATTTACTGCTATTTGATTTAATTATACTGACTGTTCTTGCTTCTCTTGGCCTTCAGAGACTTGCTCACTCCATCTTGCATAGACTTTATACGCTTTTAATTGTCCAATAATTGGCTCTTGAAGATGTTTTCTTCTTCTTTAATCTAAGATAAATATGTCCTTCACACATAGCTAATCCATCCACCTTCCTTTGTTCCTTGCAATTATTCCTTAAAATAGCATCCTTGATCACAGGCCAGCCTAGACTCCTCTTTATTTTGCACACAAAACTGTTTCTGCAACATCTTCTGACTCTGCAAACCTGCTCTGTCTCTGAGGTAGCTGAATTGAGTCTTAACATGAGCCGGCGTCCATCTTCCCATTATGGCCATCCTAGCCACGTTACATTTTCCTCTGTAGAAGCTTCTATATGTCTCATCTATCTTGCGTTACTGCATGTTTACACTTATTGGTCAGCAAATTACTTTTTCTTCTTTGCATATATGATTACTTTATTATTTTGTACATATTTCCCTTGTTGCTTCAGTTACATAGTCAATCTTAAGTATTTTCATATCGTTTCAGTATGTGTTCGTATATCTGCTTCATGCCATAACTCTGTCCTCATCAGATTTCGCTCAGCACTGCATGCTGTCCAATGGTGCATGCTGACATCCTTCCACTCTTTTAGTACGAGGGTACATTTGGTATGGTTTTCTGAGTGCATATCATCTCTCATACACTCGATGTGGTATAGGGAAAACACATGGGGTCCCAGGTTTATAGTAAATATTTCGAATTCAATTATTTCGAATGCAAAAATGTCAAAAACATTAAGTCGATTTTTTTTTTCGAATGTTTCATTTATTATTATTTGGGGTTCCCCCCAAACCCCTATTTTTTTACACTTTATTTTACTTACCAAAACCCCAAAAAAACGTATTAAATAAAAAAATTATACATTCAACATTTTTTTTTCCGACATAATGTTTTCGACATTTCTGCATTCGAAAAAATGTGTTCGACATACTGACTGGACACCAGGGTCCCATATAATGCTCGTCTTCTGCTGTTGCAATATGATGGTGGTGAGGAGGCGGGAGATAGGGAAAACACATCCACCTGCTCCTCTACATTTGTACATGGACAACCTCTAATTCTCGGAATATAGTGTGGTATCACTTGGTTTCTTTCTTCTATATAAAATGCTAATTTCCGACTGGGGACCAACTCTGTTGGCGACGGTGTGCTATATAAATACCTGTAACATTAACATTAAACTCCCAGAAGGCAGAGTTGTCTCTTTTTACTTGCTTTATTTCTCATACAAGAAATATGTTGGCAATTTCACGAACATTTCCAGAATACTTGTGCTAGTATATACAGGCACTGTATATATTTCCAGAATATATCTACTTTACTCACTTCTTTCGTGTATATGGAATGCTTTTGAATCCAGCATTGTCCTGCTTTAGATGAATTGCCTGTCTCTTGAAGTAACACTTCTCCACCTCACACTGTTTCCCAGAATATCGTGTCCTTAAATGGTGTGCTAGCATTTCAACTTGTTGGTGTTCCTGATGTACTGGGAGTATTTCAGTCTTGTGATTCTGACAGTGGTTGACCTCTCTCCCATTGGTCAGGTTTAGCAGTTTCTTAGCACCTCCCCTGTGTCTCAGTGTGTATTGTATCCCTCAGTGTTTCAGCACCTTCCTAGCTGCTTGGCATTCTCTGTGTCTCTTGCAGCCTATCAGCACCCTCCCAGCAGTGTGTTCCTTGTAGCATCTCTTGCAGTGTATCAACACCTTCCTAGGTGCTTGGCATTCACAGAGGCTCTTGCAGCCACTCAGCAACCTCCCAGCAGCGTGTTCCTTGTAGCATCTCTTGCAGCATTTCAGCACCTTCCTAACTGCTTGGCATTCACTGTGTCTCTTCCAGCCTCTCAGCACCCTCCCAGCAGCATGGTCCTTGCAGCATCTGTTGCAGCGTTTCAGCACCTGCCTAGCTGCTTGGCATTCACTTTGTCTCTTTGCCGCCTCCCAGCACTCTCCCAGCAGCGTGTTCCTTGTAGCATCTCTTGCAGAGTTTCAGCACCTTCCCAGCTGCTTGGCGTTCACTGTGTCTCTTGCAGCCTCTCAGCACCGTCCCAGCAGCGTGTTCCTTGTAGCATCTCTTGCAGCATTTCAGCACCTTCCCAGCTGCTTCGCGTTCACTGTGTCTCTTGCAGCCTCTCAGCACCCTCCCAGCAGCATGGTCCTTGCCGCATCTGTTCTAGCGTTTCTGCACCTGCCTAGCTGCTTGGCATTCACTGTGTCTCTTTGCCGCCCATCAGCACCCTCCCAGCAGTGTGTTCCTTGCAGCATCTCTTGCAGCGTTTCAGCACCTTCCTAGCTGCTTGCCGTTCACTGTGTCTCTTGCAGCCTCTCAGCACCCTCCCAGCAGGATGGCCCTTGCCGCATCTGTTGCAGTGTTTCAGCACCTGCCTAGCTGCTTGGCATTCACTTTGTCTCTTTGCCGCCTCTCCGCACTCTCCCAGCAGCGTGTTCCTTGTAGCATCTCTTGCAGAGTTTCAGCACCTTCCCAGCTGCTTGGCGTTCACTGTGTCTCTTGCTGCCTCTCAGCACCGTCCCAGCAGCGTGTTCCTTGTAGCATCTCTTGCAGCATTTCAGCACCTTCCTAGCTGCTTGGCGTTCACTGTGTCTCTTGCTGCCTCTCAGCACCCTCCCAGCAGAGTGTTCCTTGCAACATCTCTTGCAGCATTTCAGCACCTTCCTAGCTGCTTGGCGTTCACTGTGTCTCTTGCTGCCTCTCAGCACCGTCCCAGCAGCGTGTTCCTTGTAGCATCTCTTGCAGCATTTCAGCACCTTCCTAGCTGCTTGGCGTTCACTGTGTCTCTTTGCTGCCTCTCAGCACCGTCCCAGCAGCGTGTTCCTTGCAGCATCTCTTGCAGCATTTCAGCACCTTCCTAGATGCTTGGCGTTCACTCTGTCTCTTGCTGCCTCTCAGCACCGTCCCAGCAGCGTGTTCCTTGTAGCATCTCTTGCAGCATTTCAGCACCTTCCTAGCTGCTTGGCGTTCACTGTGTCTCTTGCTGCCTCTCAGCACCCTCCCAGCAGAGTGTTCCTTGCAACATCTCTTGCAGCATTTCAGCACCTTCCTAGCTGCTTGGCGTTCACTGTGTCTCTTGCTGCCTCTCAGCACCGTCCCAGCAGCGTGTTCCTTGTAGCATCTCTTGCAGCATTTCAGCACCTTCCTAGCTGCTTGGCGTTCACTGTGTCTCTTTGCTGCCTCTCAGCACCGTCCCAGCAGCGTGTTCCTTGCAGCATCTCTTGCAGCATTTCAGCACCTTCCTAGATGCTTGGCGTTCACTCTGTCTCTTGCTGCCTCTCAGCACCGTCCCAGCAGCGTGTTCCTTGTAGCATCTCTTGCAGCATTTCAGCACCTTCCTAGCTGCTTGGCGTTCACTGTGTCTCTTGCTGCCTCTCAGCACCCTCCCAGCAGAGTGTTCCTTGCAACATCGCTTGCAGCATTTCAGCACCTTCCTAGCTGCTTGGCGTTCACTGTGTCTCTTGCTGCCTCTCAGCACCGTCCCAGCAGCGTGTTCCTTGCAGCATCTCTTGCAGCATTTCAGCACCTTCCTAGATGCTTGGCGTTCACTCTGTCTCTTGCTGCCTCTCAGCAACCTCCCAGCAGCGTGGCTCTTGCAGCTTTTCAGCAACTTCCTAGTGACTAGTGTCTTGCAGTCTCACCACCTTTCTAGCTCTTAATGGGCTTCCTGTGCCTCTGGTCAGGTAATCATTAACATAAAAGCGTATCATGGTTGATCTCAGTCTGTCCTCTTAATACAAAATAATCATAAGCATCATCTTTAGAGGGTGACTTGTCACAACCAGTGCCACTCTATTCTGCATTGGGATGCTGTACCTCATAATGGCTGTGGGTGGCACAATAACTGGAAACGTCACTGCAGTCCTTGCTGACAGTGGGCTATAAATGTCCATAACACAACATAGTGTGGTTATAGTGTGGACGCATAGCAGACAGTGTGGGTGGATAGCAGAAGGTGTGGATGCATAGCAGACAGTGTGTGTGCATAGCAGATGGTGAGGATGAATAGCAGACGGTGTGGGTGCATAGCAGATGGTGTGGATGCATAGCAGACGGGCTGTGTGCATAGCAGATGTTGTGCATGCATAGCAGACGGGGTGGGAGTATAGCCGATGGTGTGGATGCATAGCAGACGGTGTGGGTGCACAGCAGATGGCGTGGATGAATAGCAGACGGGATGTGTGCATAGCAGATGGTCTGAATGCATAGCAGAAGGGGTGGGTGCATAGCAGATGGTGTGGATGCATAGCAGACGGTGTCGGTGCATAGCAGATGGTGTTGATGCAAAGTAGACGGGGTGGGTGCGTAGGTGTTTGCGTGTATCTGTCACTAGAACCCTGAAAACTAAATTCATTTCCATTCTTGTTTGGGGGCTGGATGTGGACACAGTGCAGTAACAGCTCATTCCACTACTGTCCCATGTCAAATAATTTACAGCATGGTTAGTTGTGGCCCTTCTATGCACCCTTTCGGGGTGCCCTGCACATTAATGTTCTTTGAACTGGAGGGAGGCGCTGATGCTTAAAGGACACAAAGGTTTTCAGAGCAGGCGTAGTTTTCAATAATATTCCTCTGCCCTTAAGGTAGAGGTAAACATTGGTGGATTCCTATGCAGAACGGATATTTCTACTCATGGAAATATCTTTTATTATTCACGCAGAATACTTCATGAGGGAACTGCCTCGGGACCTGCAGGCAGGAGAGTGATCACAAAGAGTATTCGAAAAAAGCGGCCTGTTTTATTATTACCTCTGGGGTGTCAGAGTCACGAGGGCTTTGATTGGCCCCCTTGTATGTACCAAGAACCTAGGCAACTGGACGAAAGTACAACACTCTGCATGCGGTGGGATTCTAAAAGAGAAACTGTCCTTGCGGATGATCAGCCAGTGTCTTCCCACCTGCCGGATCATGAATGGGAGTGCTCAAGTCTCATCACAGAGCACACCTGCGATTCATACATGCATTTGCATGCGCGTTATAAGAAAGAACAATTATAATGATTCGCTCCCTGATGCGCTTCCTCTGTGGCACCAGTCACTTGCACCTGGTCTACCCTATCACAAGCCAAGTTCACAACATTGCACGGTGAAGATAGGGGCATCGCATACCAGGCCACATCTCCCAGGGAGTCTCTATCTATTGAGATTGCAGCACCTATAGACTACAGTCTATTTTCCACTTCTGGGCCTCCAATGAGAATTGTGTGGATCCAGGTGGTCACAAGACCAACACAGAGGTTCGGCCCTTCAAGGCCTCTAAGGTGTGTACCCATGAGTGTGGTAACAGTAACCACAATAGTATTATTTACAGTGCTACAAGACTGAAAAATATGTGGTAGCGATAGGATCCATAAAACAAGTTATTATTACTATTGCTATCCAATGCATGATGTTATACTTCAAAAGTACAGCTGATGGCAGGTGAATGGCCACTGCGCTGCGGCAGAGCCAATGGTGTAATGCTATGAGCTGCCCATGGTAAGCGCTTGCTTCTGTCATGGGAGCAGGCAGCAATTTACAAGTTTGAATCCTTGGCATGGCCAACTCAGGCCTTCCTTCTTCTGAGGTCAATGCATTGAGTATCATTACGATGAGTAATAATAACCGCCCCTGCAAGCAGGAGGAACCTGTCAGGAAGCATGATATAAACATGTGATGCTATTGTTATATTAAGAGAGGACCACCCATAGAAGAGCCTTCAAAGCTTAGTGCTGTCCAGTTCTAACTAGGAATAGCTTTCCCCTCCCTCTATTGAGTCAGAGATGTAACAGAAGTATTTGTGACACCTGTTCCCCCCAGGCAGAAGCAGGCTCAAATCTTTAAATAAAACTAGATGATGGCAAACTGCTATCAGGTTCCTTAATGATTGGTGTCCCACAGGTAATTTACCAAATGTGATGAATCTAGCGATGCCATCCCTCCCTCCTGGGGAAACTCTCTTCCCATATGGCCAGGGAAGGGCAGCCGCTACCTGATCCCGACCCTGGGGATGGCTGCCTGAGGCAGGACCATATGGGGGGAGATAACCCTCGTGGGAGGGAAGGAGACTCACTGGCCGGAACATGGAATCCCCCTTTCCACTTAGTGGATGACATCACCCCAAATTCCCAAACTTATATGGCATATTGTGGCAAGGATGCAGTCCAACAACTGTACACTGACAGTAGGGCTCTTTCTAGCTCTTTTTATTAAAGCACTGAGATGAGGAAGCGCATGAGGGTAATGCAGAGCACTAAGGCTGCAGAACTAGAGTCACGCTTTTGCGGTTGGACGGATCCGATAGCTGCCGGGACATTTAAAACAATGGCACTGCGAAGAAGATGGAGTTCCACTTTACCCGACGCGGGTCAGGGAGCGAGAAGAAAGCCAGTGACAGCAGGGAGCAGAGGAGCTTCTACCAGTGCTGTCACAGGAAGCAGAAGAGAAGAAGGTACACTGCACGAAGGCCTACAGCAGGAGACACTGCGAAGAGGGGGCCCAGGCATGGCGAGTACCGGAGTGCAGATGGGATGCTGGCAGAAGGAAGAGGTGCCCCAATGGAGAGACTGAAGACCGCGGAGAACGCTGACGCAGTCAGATGACTGCTGTCATGATCCCTGTCCACAGCCCGCTTAGGCAAAACACTGGAGCCAGGTCACTGTCCACCACATGGTCCTTAAAGACCTCCCCATCTCATCTGAGACCCACCTGGCGTCAGACCTGGTGCCTGTGGCGCCAGGCTCATACATGACTCAGAGGACAGACTTGGCACTGGACTTGGAAATGCACTTTGGGCAATATGGATGCCCCCACATAACTCAGTTCCATGAACTGAGCTATGCGATCTAGCTTTTTGGATGTGGTTCGACCTAGGGATACCTGGGAGACCTGGAGGCTATATAAACCACGCCCGGGCAGAGAAACACGCTTTGCTTTACTCTGCGCCTTCAGCGTGACACTCACTGAGTTCGGATCGGTCTCCTGAAGGCCTTCGCCTTTCCTCCTCATCCCGCGTACCTGAAAGAACAAGAACAACATTAACATCACACTTATCTTGAGGAGAATCCTGCTTCCATCCATCGCTCCTGTGGTACTGTGGACAGCATTTTGGCGGTGTCTTCTCCATCTCAGAACGCCGCACTGTGGGAAGAAAAGAACGAAGGGAAAAGATATTAGTAAGCATTCTCGTATCCCGATTCCTCTAAAACAGCAAGAAGAGTCAAACGCTTACCTCGCCACGGAGCACGCCATCAACCTACAAAGGGAAAAGACAACACAGGTTAGCACATAAGGGACAAGAAGGCGCTGCACATTGCGCTCTACTCACCGCACCTTAGCTCTCAGCTGGCGGCCATACTGGGACATTGCAGCGCCTGCAAGGGACAAAGAGAGACATAGATCAGCACAAGAAAAACGAACAGCGCTGCGCATCGCGCTTTCACTCACCGCTTAGTGCGACAACACCATCACTGACCCCCTCCAACACCTAAGGGAGAAGGGAAGACATTATTAAGGGGCAAGAGACACGAAAAGGACAGTTCACCAAGAATCAACAAACCTCCCTTGTCGGGCTGGAGTTACAACAAGCCCAGACGCATTGGGAGCGCACCAGTGAAGCAACTAGGTCGCACAGCGCCCACATAAACCGATGCACCCCTGCACCGAAGAGCAGGACGGAGAGCACACGACACAAGACAACAAGGTGAGGCAAGGACATATGGGGAAGGTTTGGTCCTCAATGGAAGTGGGGGTCAAGCAACCAGAGACAATAGTTAAAATCTGGAAATCCTGTATTTCAGGCCCAGTCCCCAGTCGAACAGATTCCAGGGAAGGCTTCGAGATCGTGAGTGGTCCAAACAGGCTGAGTGGCGTCCCTGTGGATATCAGGTGAGCGTTACAGAACGCAAATCCTCATACCATAATCCACCTTGAGGTCATGGAAACGTCAGAAAATGACCAGTTAGCCCAAATGCTAGGGCAGTTACATGCTGAAGTACATGCAGCCAGGCAGGAGACCAATACCCTGAGGAGAGAGTTGATAGTCACTAAAGAACGCACGGACAACTTGAGCCGGTAACTTCTCCAGTCACAGGCGGGACATGCACCGTTGCCCAGTAACGTGTCATCAATGCCAGTACCATCAGCCAACCCTGTACAGATAACTCTTCCTGGGGCATTTCCTTTGGCCCCACCTGAACGATTCATGGGAGATCCCACGAAGTATACAACATTTATGAATCAATTCCGTCAGCATTTACTTTGTAGGCCTGGGGCCTTTCCAAATGACCAATCACGGGTTGCTTTCATGCTATCCTATCTGAGCAGCAGTGCTGCAGACTGGTCGGTACCCTTTGTCAGTCAGGATGATCCTTTGCTACAAGACTTAGAGGGGTTTTCAGCAGGAGATGGAGAAACTCTTCGCTCGTCGTACCCATGGACAGGCATTGGACAACAAACTTTTGTCAAGGAAACCAAGACCTATTAACATACATAGCATTCAATAGGCTCGTGGTCGAAGCAGGGAGGCCGGAGGAGAAGAGAACCACGTTATTTCATCAGAGCCTACAGGGGGAGCTTAAAGATGTTCTTGCTCAAGTGGTAGACCCCCCGAAAGACTGTGCAGAGTTCATTAACCTTGTTGTTCAATTAGACCATAGGTTGCAAGACCGAAGAGCAAATCGAATCAGACTGGACACTCTCCCTGTGTATGTACGATCAAAGGACAATGCTTCACGAACAATAGAAAGTTCAGGGGAACCAATGCAGATCGGAGGGGTCAGAGCCCCCTTGACTAAGGCTGAAAGGGACAAGAGAAGGCAGCAGCAGTTATGTTTGTACTGTGAAAAGTCAGGCAATTTCCTTAAAGAGTGTCCAGTGAAACCACCAAGGAGAACCGTAGGGGCCACGGACAAAGAAGATACCAACAAAGAATCGGAAAACTACCAAGCCCGGCAAGTGTAGGGGTCCACTTGTAGAGCGAAGAAAGTGAACTACAGACCTCCCATTTTGCAATGTCTGTGATCTTGATCAACCACCAACAACCATCTCAGATGCATGCCGTAAAAGCATACATAGCCAGTGGAGCCGTTGGTAACTATATGGACCAAGATTTCGCAGCAAAGATGGGGCTTCCTTCATGCCCTAAGTCAACCACTGACACTGTCACCACACTTGATGGTACGGAAATAGCTTTTGGTCCAGTATCCCAATGCACCTCAGTGTTAACCCTTCTCTGCCAGGATGGACACCGGGAATCTATCGCTTTCGACCTCATCAAGGCACCCCAGTTCCGGTTGATTTTAGCAATGCCGTGTTTGGTAGCTCACAATCCTCGAATAGATTGCCGTGCAAATGAGTTGGCCTTTTCCGAAAGTTGTGCTCATACTTGTTACCATCAAGGGAAACAGTCAACTGATACTGGAACCCCTGCTCATGGAACAGCGGCAACAACTCTGGGGGTAACCGGTACCCTACGAAGTGAATACCAGGACTTTCAAGAGATGTATTTCAGAAAGAACAAGCTAATACCTTACCACCGCACAGACCATTTGATTGCCAGATCGACCTGATACCCGGCGCACAGATCCCTTGTGGGCGAATCTACGCACTCACAGAACCAGAAAACCAGCATCTAAAGTCCTATTTAGATCAATACCTGGCAAACGGATTCATCTGCCCCTCGAAGTTGCCAGCAGCCTCTCCTCTATTCTTCGTGCTGAAGAAGGAAGGGGATTTGAGGACTTCCATCGACTATCGCGCATTAAACCAAATCACAGTGAAAAATCGTTACCCTTTACCACTCATTCCAGAACTACTAGACCAGGTTAAACACGCCCAGATTTACACCAAGTTAGACCTTAGAGGAGCGTACCATCTAGTTCGAGTGAAAAAGGGTGACGAATGGAAAACCACTTTTCGTACCAAATTTGGCTTGTATGAATATCAGGCAATGCCCTTTGGCCTTTGCAACGCTCCCGCTGCATTTTAATACTTCATGAACGGTTTATAGTCATAATATCGAAAAAATAATGTCGAATTACAATAATGTCGAAAAAAAAATGTCGAATTCAAAAATGTCGAAAACACATACATATAATAGAAAAAGTCATTATTTCGAAAATAAAATGTCGAAAAAAAAATCGAAAAACCAATGTTAAAATAACTATGTAAAATGTCACACATACTAACGTTTTTTATTGGGGGGGTTCCCCCCCAACCCCCCATCCAAAACCCTACCCCAACCCTCCACTCCTCCCCATCCCCCCCAACACCCCCCATGGATATACCTTTAATTTTTTTAAAAAAAGTATTTAATAAAACATTAATTAAATAATTAATTATTAAAAAAACCCATCCCAAACCCCTACCCCAACCCCCCCCTCCTCCCCATCCCCCCACCCACCATGGATATACCTTTAACCATTTAAAAAAATTATGTTATGTACTATAATTAATTAATTATTTATTTAAACATTAATTCGAAAAAAAATTCGACATTTTTGTAATTCGACATTTTTATTTTCGACTAAATGTTTTCGACATTTTGACTTTCGACATTATTGTATTCAACATTATGACTGGATACCTTCATGAACTATGTCTTAAGGGAATTAATCGACGTCTGTGCCCTAGTTTATATTGACGATATCCTGGTATATTTCACCTAAAAACAGGATCATGTCAAGCATGTTCAATCTGTTCTGGCAAAACTCTGGCAACATCAGCTCTATGCCAAACTCGAAAAATTCTCATTTCATGTCTCCAAAGTGGAGTTTCTTGGTTTCATCCTCACCCCAAAAGGAATTCGAATGGATGTACACAAGGTAGATGCTATCCTAAATTGGCCATCGCCAAATTCAATCAAGGGAGTCCAGAGCATGTTGGGTTTCGCAAATTTCTACCGCCGATTCATCCCGGGGTTTTCACAAATAGTGCATCCAATCACATCATTGCTAAGAAAATGTAATAAGAAGTTCTAATGGACAGAAGAAGCAGAAAAACCTTCCAGGAACTCAAGGTGAGGTTCACTTCTGCCCCAATTCTATGTCATCCTCGCCCAGACCTCTCGTACATGGTGGAGACGGGCACCTCAAGTATGGCAATGGGAGCTGTTCTCTCACAAAAGGACCCAGAAACGGGTCAGTTACACCCTGTCGCCTTCTGGTCGCGTAAATTCCCACCACCCGAGCTCAATTACGCTATCACGGACAAAGAACTCCTAGCCATCAAGTCAGCCTTTAAGGCCTGGCGACATTATCTCCTAGGTGCCAGACACACAATCACCATAATAACTGACCATCAAAATCTACAGTACCTAAAAACAGCAAAGTCTCAATCTTCACGGCGGATGTATACGAATTGTTCGAACTACAATTGTTCGAATTACAATTGACCTTTGCACAATTGACCGAATTGTGAAGGTCAATTGTTACATATATGCGGGGGGAAACCCCCCGCAACCCCCCATTATATATATAAATATATATATATATACATATATATATTACCAAACCAATATATATATATTTATATATATGGAAAAACAAGGAAAGGTGCGCACTCCAATTCTCTGCATGACCTTCCAGGCCACTGGTGTACTCCTCCGACCGGTTTCTGTGCCAATACACGTCGTCAGGGAGGCTGGGTGGACTTGCAGCTCACCGCAGGTGCAGGTGGTAAAAATCTGCTGCAAGGGCTACTGGTAGATGTAGTCATCTGGTCAGCAGAGAAAACGCTCACGCCCAATCCCACAGTGGAGAAAGGGGGGGAAGGAGGAGTACACCAGTGGCCTGGAAGGTCATGCAGAGAATTGGAGTGCGCACCTTTCCTTGTTTTTCCATATTTTGCAGGATCTTGAGGGGTGGAATCCTCAAGACCTGACAGGGTGCCGCACCAGGGTTATATATGCCCGGCTTTGGAGTGCCTCACTTGAGGCTACACTCCCCCCCTTTCTCCACTGTGGGATTGGGCGTGAGCGTTTTCTCTGCTGACCAGATGACTACATCTACCAGTAGCCCTTGCAGCAGATTTTTACCACCTGCACCTGCGGTGAGCTGCAAGTCCACCCAGCCTCCCTGACGACGTGTATTGGCACAGAAACCGGTCGGAGGAGTACACCAGTGGCCTGGAAGGTCATGCAGAGAATTGGAGTGCGCACCTTTCCTTGTTTTTCCATATTTTGCAGGATCTTGAGGGGTGGAATCCTCAAGACCTGACAGGGTGCCGCACCAGGGTTATATATGCCCGGCTTTGGAGTGCCTCACTTGAGGCTACACTCCCCCCCTTTCTCCACTGTGGGATTGGGCGTGAGCGTTTTCTCTGCTGACCAGATGACTACATCTACCAGTAGCCCTTGCAGCAGATTTTTACCACCTGCACCTGCGGTGAGCTGCAAGTCCACCCAGCCTCCCTGACGACGTGTATTGGCACAGAAACCGGTCGGAGGAGTACACCAGTGGCCTGGAAGGTCATGCAGAGAATTGGAGTGCGCACCTTTCCTTGTTTTTCCATATTTATATATATATATATATATATATATATATATATATATATATATATATATATATATATATATATATATATATATGTGCGGTCAATTGTGCAAAGGTCAATTCGGACCCTCGACTTTCGGTCAATTCGGTAATTCGAACAATTGTGTTCGAACAATTTGGGTAATACCTTCACGGCAACTACGCTGGGCCCTTTTCTTCGCTGAATATGATTACGTGATCACGTTTCGACCGGGAGTTAAAAACGGAAAGGCTGATGCTCTTTCCCATATGGGTATTGATGAACAGGTATACAAGACCCCCGATCCAATAGCCAATTTCCGAAATGACAAACTCCTGGGAATTACAGCAGCCATGACTCAGAGCGAGTTACATGAAGAAATCCAAAGCTTGATGAGTTCCGAGCAATTACAAGAGAGGAGTACACAAGGAGATCATCACACAATAAAAAACCAACTACCCTATTTCAGGAGCCGATTATTCCTGCCGAATAATGAACTACAAGAACAAGTCATGTCCGGTTATCATGACTCCTTAATCAAGGGCCATCCTGGAATTGCAAAGACTCTAGCCAAGGTAAAGCAAAGTTACTGGTGGCCCACGTGGCGTAAGGACATTATCTAATTCATCCTATCCTGTGGTGTGTGTGCACAAAATAAATCATCAAAGCAAAAACCAGCTGGACTCCTTCAGCCATTGGAAATTCCACCAGCACCCTGGCATACGCTATCCCTCGACTTTATTACCGATTTACCACCCAGTCAAGGATTTAACACCATTCTAGTGGTTGTGGACCTGTTTTCAAAAATGGCACATTTCATTCCTCTTAAGGGTCTCCCAAAGCATGTTCGATCTGTTCTAGCAAACCTCTGCCAACATCAGCTCTATGCCAAACTCGGAAAATGCTCATTTCATGTCTCCGAAGTGGAGTTTCTTGGTTTCATCCTCACCCCAAAAGGAATTTGAATGGATGTACACAAGGTAGATGCTATCCTAAATTGGCCATCGCCAAATTCAATCAAGGGAGTCCAGAGCATGTTGGGTTTCGCAAATTTCTACCGCCGATTCATCCTGGGGTTTTCACAAATAGTGCATCCAATCACATCATTGCTAAGAAAATATAATAAGAGGTTCTGATGGAAAGAAGAAGCAGAAAAAGCCTTCCGGGAACTCAAGGTGAGGTTCACTTCTGCCCCGATTCTACGTCATCCTCTCCCAGACCTCCCGTACATGGTGGAGACGGACGCCTCAAGTATGGCAATGGGAGCTGTTCTCTCACAAAAGGACCCAGATACGGGTCAATTACACCCTGTCCCCTTCTGCTCGCGTAAATTCACACCACCCGAGCTCAATTACGCTATCTCGGACAAAGAACTCCTAGCCATCAAGTCAGCCTTTAAGGCCTGGCGACATTATCTCCTAGGTGCCAGAGACACAATCACCGTAATAACTGACCATCGAAATCTACAGTACCTAAAAACAGCAAAGGCTCAATCTTCACGGCAACTACTCGGGGCCCTTTTCTTCGCTGAACATGATTACGGGAGTTAAAAACTGAAAGGCTGATGCTCTTTCCCGTATGGGTATTGATGAACAGGTATACAAGACGCCCGAATCAATAGCCATTATTCCAAATGACAAACTCCTGGGAATTACAGAAACCATGACTCAGAGCGAGTTACATGAAGAAATACGAAGCTTGATGAGTCCCGAGCAATTACAAGAGGGGAGTACACAAGGAGATCATCACACAATAAAAATCCAACTACCCTATTTCAGTAACCGTTTATTCCTGCCGAATAAAGAACTACAAGCACAAGTCATGTCTGGTTATCATGCCTCCTTAATCGAGGGCCATCCTGGAATTGCAAAGACTCTAGCCAAGATAAAGCAAAGTTACTGGTGGCCCACGTGGCGTAAGGACATTATCCAATTCATCCTATCCTGAGGTGTGTGTGCACAAAATAAATCATCAAAGCAAAAACCAGCTGAACTCCTTCAACCATTGGAAATTCCACCAGCGCCCTGTCATACGCTATCCCTCGACTGTATTACCGATTTACCACCCAGTCAAGGATTTAACATCATTCTAGTGGTTGTGGACCTATTTTCAAAAATGGCACATTTCATTCCTCTTAAGGGTCTCCCAAACGCATCCACTTGGCAAAAGTGTTTCTCGAATGCATCGTACGGCTCCATGGGTTTCCTTCAGTACTGGTCTCAGATCGAGGTACTCAATTTGTGTCCAACTTCTGGAGGAAGTGTTGTTCTATGGCCCAAATCGACATCCGATTATCCACCAGTCACCATCCCCAAACTGATGGTCAAACGGAGAGAACAAAGCAAACGCTCGAGCAGTACCTACGCTGTATGCTACATCGAGTAGAAGGAAGTTGGACGGACCTGTTATGGATAGCTGAATATGCTTATAATAATTCTCTACACACCGGTACTGGGCAGACTCCCTTTTATACCATATATGGCAGGCATCCACACACTTCCGAACGAGATGCCCCTACTACCTTGGAAATGCCAGCAATTAAAACCCTGCACGTGACCATTTCTCAAACCTTTAAAAGGGCAGTCGAACATTTACTCCAAGCTAAGAACTGTCAAAAGAAATTTGCTGACCAGCGTCGAGCAAAGGCCCCAATTACCAGGTTGGAGACGAAGTCTGGTTGGCATCTAAACATGTGCCCATAAAAGGAACCCGGACGTTCTGCCCACGATACCTAGGTCCTTTTGCCATCACCTCTGTGATAAATCCAGTAGCAGTCAAGCTAGCCTTAGCAGCCAACATGCCAATTCATCCTGTGTTCCACGTATCTTTCCTGAAACCTGTTCAACCTGGAACCCGTGTTACAGAAAAGGACAGTTCACCAAGAATCAACAAACCTCTCTTGTCGGGCTGGAGATACAACAACAAGCCCAGACGCATTGGGCCTGCACCAGTGAAGCAACTAGGTCGCGCAGCGCCCACATCAACCGCCGCACCCCTGCACTGAAGAGCAGGACGGAGAGCACACGACACAAGAAAACAAGATGAGGAGAGGACATAGGGGAAGCTTTGGTCCTCAAGGGAAGTGGGGGTCAAGCAACCAGAGACAATAAAGTTAAAATCTGGAAATCCTGTATTTCAGGCCCAGTCCCCAGTCGAACAGATTCCAGGGAAGGGTTCGAGATCGTGAGTGGTCCAAACAGGCTGAGTGACGTTCTGTGGATATCAGGTGAGCGTTACACTCCAGTGAGCCCAGAGCAGGGAATTGGGACACTGGGGCACATTGCAGCATATACCACATGCCGCATATAACACATGCCGAGCAAATAAGCAGTGAAATTCAAGAAGAGGAAGAGCAGTCTCTTGGAAGTGGCAAACCCAGGGGAAGGAATCCATGTCCCCCCCTCCCGCCCGGACTGGACAGTTGAGTAGATTATGGAAAACAAGGAGAGGAGGAAAACTCCTGGAGGATTTGAGATCCAGGGGAAGAAAGTCATAGAACCCTGGACTCGAAAATTGCATATTGCTGAGAAGAGAATTCTGATTGTGAGTGTACAAAGATCAAGAAGAGAAAGAGAAACCCCTTGATGGTGTGAAATCCAGGGGAAGGGAATCACACCCCTGGAGTGGAAAAGTAAACTGTGAGAATCAAGGAGAGAAGGAAAAAACCATTAAGTGTGTGAAATCCAGGGTAAAAGGGAATCATACCATCAGGATGGGGAAATAGCATATTATCGGAAATAAACAAAAGGAGGAACCATACACCTTTAGTTGTTGTGTTGATTAAAGTGCCTGAAGATCTTAATACAAGAGAAACACCTCCTCAGGAATTGTGAGAGGAAATTGAAAGGACGCTGAGGAACTCTGGAGAAGCCCCACCCCCTGAGAATTGTGGAACTTTTTGGCACTTTGATTATATATTTTATTTGCAACGTTGCAACTTTGTGTTGGACCATTGGAAATCCTAAAATTTCAATTTCACCCAGTTCATTCACAACATGTTGATCCAAATACATTTAAAGGTACTAGTAGTAAGTACAAAAACAGGGAGTGGCTACAAGAGACAGATCAAATGAAGCTGTTTATAAAATGATTGTTTGACTATGTTTTGCCCACAGAGAGTTAAAATAGGCATACAGCCAACAAGCTGAAGAATACACCACAATGCAGGACCTTCTCAAATGGAATATGAAACCTAGTTGTAAAGAATAACAGGTTAAGTCCTATTTAGGAAGAGAACAAGATGTTGATATCTGAATTGCTGAACCATAAGAGAACATGTCTTAAGAAATGAATATTCAATACATTTAAGTTTAACATTAAGCATGTTGTGAATGAACTAGTTGAAATTTAAATTTCAGATTTACTATATGCTAGCAGTCCAAGAGGGTTTTTTGGACGATCAAAGTGTAATAACCTAGGGATAACCCCCCTGCTGCGGGATTAAAGGAACCCTGGGATCTCCCAAAGTCTAAGTGAGGGACATTGGAAAAACCTACAGATGGCCAGTTGAAAGACTATACCCCTTTACACATTATTTAGAGTTTAACATGTAAGAGTCAGGTTAGGATTTTTTGATACAGGACGGTGAACTCTTTATCTTTGGACATTCTGACACTGACATCCTTTAGTTTCGTTGAGGGGGGGACTCCTTGCAGTGATAGGACGAGATAGGTCTTTTTCCAACCCTCTTTTTACTTTAATAAAAGTCTATAACAACCACCCGAACAACCCCTGTGTCCGAGTCTTACTCCTGATTCATTACACAAACCATAGCAAAGCCAGCACAGAGGCCAGAATTGCTTCCACATTCTTCCCTGCCTGCTTTGACCCTGGAAAATGTAATCCTGCAGACAGTGGTGCAATGCTGTGACAGAAGGATTGTTCCATTTGGTGAGAGAAAGTGGTATCTAGCGGCAGAGAAGAAGAGGGGAAATGACACGTTGGCCCCCTGATCTACTCTTGCTTTAGGCCATCAGAGGTGGTGGAACGATTCACAGAAGACAAAGGTCCCATTTTTCCTCTGGCTGAACTCCCAGTTCCCAGATAAAAAGCACATTATGCCACAAAAGCGCACTTGTGGGCACTGGAATACAGAAACCCCTGTACAACTGCCTGCCCTGCAGACAAGGGTCATTCTGGATATGAGATCTGGTGATCTGAAGTCTCTAGTGTCCCCATGACCATAGTGTACCCTCAAATGCAAGTATTTTCTGTACACAATTGAAATGAAATCAACTACAATATTCCATTTGGACTGTAGTACACAGCGGTCCGGTTGCATACAATGAAACACTGGTTTTCTTTGCTGTGCTTGATGGAGCCTTTGTGGGCAAGGCGCGCCATCACATATTCTCTTGAATTGCATGAAAATTCGTTGCTTCTGGAATTAGAAACATTGGCAGGTCAGAGATGCATTCGGGTTCTCCAGCCCAGAAGGTGCACAGGCGATCCTCCTTGGCCTTCCAGTCACATCTGTATAGCCACTGCATGCTTCATTATGCCCCATTCATTGGCTAGGAAACCTACTGCTGGGAAATTCTGGGGGATACCTTGCCCAGTGACCTCAACTGGTGGTTTACGGTGCGATCATTATTGTTTTGTGACAACATTACATTTCTTTTACATGGCCGGTTGAGGATATTGCAACACTCTGGAGCCCTTTTTTGGAGTATTTAGGTTGATGCACTATCTCACTGACTTGTAGAGAGACTTCTTACCGTAGGGCACTTTACTGAATGTCTGTCTTCCCTGTAACTCTACTGCCTTGATCTTCACCCATCCCCTGCAATACATTCAGACTCTGCTACAAGAGCTGGACATAAAAGGGGGTGAGTGTACATAATCCCATTGTTATACAAGACTAAGGCCCTGATACACACAAGTGTTTATAGTGGCACCATCCTATTGGAAAACGCTCTGTGAACCAGGCCCTACGACAGGGGTGTATGCCAAACGCTGTTGTCCTTGCACATTTTAATGTTGCTGTAATCATTTACCTACTGTTGATAAAAATATTGAAAAGAAAAAGAAAAAGATGCAACAGGGACACACGTCTGAAGCACAGAAATGCGATGGCCAAAGCTCTCCCCATTGATTAAAGTCCATAGTCTCGAGTTTGTTAGCATGTTTCAAATGGTCATATTTCATCCCGTGGCTGACCGACGAAAGCCAAGCCCCTCAGTCTTGTGGTCCATTACCCCTGATCCACCATAAGCCCCACGTTGTGAGTATCATCTGCACAGGTGCAAAATAAGAAACAGAAAGAAGCAATTATCCTCATAAATAACCAAAGAATTGGCCACAGAGAGAAGCCCGGATGAACCCCAAGTTTCATCTTAAAGTATATGGAATCAGAATGCTACAGTAAGAACCAATGTCACTCAAGCACCCCAGAATAAACAGCACCTATCAAACATATTGTGCCCAATCTAGAACTCTGTGCCAGCCACGAATACGAATTGAGATCCATCACCACTGAGCAACTGAGATCTATTATTGATCAAAGAAATACCACTTCATGCCCCATAAATCCATACGCTACTCCTGATGTCAATGATTGTCTGAACGAACTCTTGGTGGAGTTATGGGGTTCATTAACAACTCCGTCACACAGGGCCAAGACCCCAACCCTCTCAGAATATGCTGCATTACACCACTACTAAAGAACCCTTGACCCAAACACACCACCAACCTGTTCACCAACAGTGAAGGCTCAATTATTGGCATGTTTTACCTCATGAAGTTGAGGTCGCCATCCAGCCTATTTCTGCTCTGATTGTATCTACTGTATCATGTCTGTTATGTAACCAGCGCCCAGGTGCCCCTGAGTTCGGCGCGCTATACAAATGTCAAATAAAATAAATAAATAAACATAATAGAAACTGACAGCCACCTTACAATTGCAAGAGACGGTAAAACGCAATAGATTCCTTGTCGGCAAACAATCTGGCTTCCAGCCATGTCGGTGCAGTGAATTAGCTTTAATAGACCTTCTGCTGTGGAACATATATGACCATCAAGATGCCCTCCCATCACGCTTGACTTATTTTCAGCTTTTGACAGCCCGGATCATCAGATCATTTTAGAAAGATTGGCATCAGTGGCCTGGGTGTTGGGGTCCGCTACTAAGTTAAATGGTGGATTTATTTTTATTCAAAACACTGCACATGTCATACTTGGAAGGGTCTTACCATCTCCAAACTTTGAAAGACTTGCATAGCGCCTCTGGGTCCAGCCTTTCACATATATATATATAATGCCACTAAACGGTCTGCTGTTAAAGATCGGCCTGGCATACCATTGCTATGCCAAGGACACATAGTTGTACTTTAAACTTTCTAAAACTAGCATTCCCAAAAACTCCAAATTTAACTTCCTCGTGAACACTATCAAAACATGGATGGACTGCAATTGACTGAGTCTAAGCTTTAAAACAGAGTTTCTGTCACTCCAGCTCATATACACAAGTATAATAACCAATCCCCTCTATTTACAATCCACCACATTCTCATATAGACATGTTATTGCATGTGTCCCATTAGGCAGGTTCTACCACTTGCTAATTGCTTCGTTTTAGAACATTTTGACCCCTATCTCTCGGAAACATCTCGCTCATAAGAGCTATCGCAGGGGTAAAACAGCTAATAGTTGCACTGCATGTGAGACCAAATTCAAAAACGATGAGTCCTTCAAAACCAATTTGCCCAAATGGTGCCAAATGCGCCACTGTACTTCCACATAACCCCACGATCACAAAGACTTCTTTGGATCTAGTGCAGGCTCAAATGGCCTTTCAAGGGGCCACCCAACCTAGAAATGCCTTCCCTGGACTACATCAGTTTACTAGAAAAACATAACCTCACCATACCATCCTGGCACCATCTTCTGGAGACCCTGCATTCATTCAGAAATCAGCAGGTGAGTGATCAAAGCATCTCGGTGCAGCGTCTTGGTATCTGGAACAATCTGCCAGGTGAACTGAGATCCAAACCAAACTTGATCAACTTTAAGAAACAATTAAAAGTAATCTTTTCTGCCTATATTTTATGTTTTAACTAGCCTCTATCTAATGCTGCTGATAGAGCATCCAGAAGGGAGATGATACTGACTCTGCTCCCCACCTCACAATGAAGCCTATGGGAAGGAATGCATCATGCTAACTATGGGATCTTTCTTGCATAGAGGTGTTTAAATGATCATAAGTAACCACATCCCTCTTTTACGTTCATTTAAGTAATATGGTAACGAATAGAACACACGTCAAATAATACACAGTGTGTTTATATACATATCGTACGCCCACCTCTTTAGTGTGAAGCACTTGCCCCCTTAGGTTAATGTTACCTTTGCAAGTCACCTGTTTTCTTATATATATATATATATATATATATATATATATATATATATATATATATATATATATATATATTGTATATTCAGTAAACAAATTTGTTAAAGGGACGTTATGGTTCCAAGTAAAACCGAAAACCCCCTGAAATTCACCAGTTATGGTAAGCTAAGCAACCATAACTCGCGCCACCACAGTGCACTGCTAAGACTAACATCCAGGACATCAAAGATGACATCACAAATGTTATTGATGACATCACTGATGACATCACATGTGCATTTACATTTCATGAAAAGTCTATACTTGGGATTCTTATTGCAATATTAAAAGTAGTGTCAAGGATCATTAGAATAAATATCATGAGGTACGTAGTGCATTAAGCAATGAATTAATCCAAATAGTATTGTATTATGATTTTGTTTACAATATACTAAGGTACATATGTCGTAACATAGGCATAGTTTGCAGGAGACATGATGGAGATGCAATATTAATAATCTTGCAATGTTAAATACTAAAATTATAAATGCCTTCTTATTAGAGTTTTGCATACTGTGAAATATATAATAAGTACCTAATAAAAATCAGTAACTACATTATTGCATTACTGCAAACAAAACACAAACAGACAACTACACATACAAATATGAGCATATACAGGTAAAGTGAAATAACTTAACTGATTATCTTCATGTACAGAAATGATTGCTCTGCTGCAATCTTACTATTTCCCTATGTATAACTATCACATATTGTGACTAGGCCCTAAGGAAAGTAGTGTACGTGCAATGTGTACAAATATGACCATATCCAGGGAAAGTACAGTAATAAAAAAAAACAACAGAACTATAATACACTGTTGATAACCTTACTAATCATCTTCATACATAGAAAGCATTGCTTTCTTCCAAGTCTGTGTTTTCCCCTTTTTATATGTTTCATATGCTTTGAGTGGACCCTAAGTGAATTACTGTAAGAACATATTTGAAGTATAAGTGTACAAATATAGGGCTTTTTGAATTTTTAGTTCCTAAGTGTTACTGGACTAGATATATCAGTAAAGGAAAAAAGAGTGAGCCAGACATGTGATGTCATCAGTGATGTCATCAATAACATTTGTGATGTCATCTTTGATGTCCTGGTAGTTAGTCTTAGCAGTGCACCCTGGTGGCAAGTTACGGTTGCTTAGCTTACCATAATTGGCGAATTTCAGGGGTTTTTCGGTTTTACTTGGCACCATAACGTCCCATTAACTACGTTTTTTTACTCAATTTCATAGGTTTTTAGTAGTGCAATTTAACCATAATACCTCTGACTTTATGTACATGTAACATGGAATATACTGAACCCCCTCTACTGAATTTGATGTCCGCGAACTCTTCTAATGTCTGTGGACATATGCGGCCAACAGCAACACTACCCAAAAAGTATGGGGGGTATGTTTAATTGTTATATCATAACATATGAACATTGTACAAATTCACAAACCAGCACACATACACATTATATGTAGTAATAAATAAGAAGTGTAACCCATATATATATAACACATTAACCATTAATTTAAATACAATATGTTCTAAAATGGAATATACCAAAAAAAGAAAGATAGGCTTCCAACATGATTACCTCACAGAAACTCCACAACTAAGAGCAACAGCAGATCTACAGACCAGTAAGAACACACCTTACCAGAAGCTAGTAAGTGTAGTGCATTTTACTCATATATTCCTAAACTTTCTGTATTAGATACAAAAAAAGTGTTTTTTTTTTTCTCACAGAAATGTCTAGTACTCTGGAGTGGCTAGAGGAGCATTTCCCATGTGTGGAAATGTCTGAAGATAGTGAACCTAATGGTAGACACTTTACTATATAAACCAATTAATAAATATTATTTTATATACATTTAACATACACATTTTTTTTGTACAGACCATACAAACATTGAAAATGTAAACAAAAAGAAAGTGACTCTCCAGCACATGGAAGAAAAAATGGACCTACTCATGGAAAATTTCAACAATTTAGAAAACTTTGTGGAGGATCACTTGAAACAAAAAACTACATACCATTGTCCCACATGTACCTGTACCCCATCACCATATCCCAGTCAATTATCCCCAAACCCTCTCCATGAACCAAAACGTTTTGATGAGACTTCCATCCCTTCATCAGCTCATATGAATCCTATTGAAACCCCCAATTCTCCTGTGTTTGTCTCAGTTTCTGCTTCACCTTCTCTGTCATAAATTTAACATCCATATATAATAAAGTAAAATTATTATATTGTATCCTAATTCATTTCTTTTTTTTTATTTTTAAAAGCAGTTCAGAAGTCCGCGGACAGCGCGGATGTCCGGAATGTCCGTGAAGAAACGAAAATGGAGGTGTCCTAAGAACACTATACCTGTCCGTACTGTTCGCTAGCAAGTTGAAACTGTTCTAAGAACACACGAGATGTCCAGGATATCCAATATCCGCAATTAACCAAAATGGAGATGTTTTAAGAACATTATGCCTGTCTGTAATGTTCGCAAACAAGTCCAATCTGTTCTTAGAACACATTCGGTGTCCGAGATGTCCGTAATCAAAGTAACACACGCGGTGTCCTGAAACGTTCGTAAAAAAACCAAAATGGGGGTGTCCTGAGGACGCTAGACCTGTCCGTGCTGTTCGTAGGCAGATTGAAACTGTTCTAAGAACACATCAAGTGTTCCAGATTGTTCGTAAATAAACAAAATGGGGCTGTCTTGAGGACGCTGTCCGTATTGTTCGCAGGCGAGTTAAAACTGTTCTAAGAACACAAGCAATATCCTGAAATGTTCGTAAATAATCAAAATGGGAGTGTCCTGAGGACGCTGTCCGTATTGTTCACAAGCGAGTTGAAACTATTCTAAGAACACACGCGGTGTCCTGAGATGTTCGTAAATAAACAAAATGGGGGTGTCCCGAGGACGCTATGCCTGTCCGTATTGTTCGCAAGCGGATTGAAACTGTTCTAAGAACAAACGCCTGTTCGTAACTGTTCGTTTCGCTTGTGTCGCACTTTTAATTAATTTCAGGACCGAACAGTGTCCATAGAACACCAACGCACATGCGCGAAACACTTCCCGTGCATTTGGTGTACTGCAGACACCGGTTCCCTTTGCGGACATGTTCGCGAAGCTATCATGTGACCACGCCCACGCTGAGCGTGTGTTCTGACTGCAGACACTGTTCGTGTGCCTAAACAATTCAAAACTACCTTTTCAGGCAATCCACAATATTTTTCAATAATAAATCACCATAGCACAAGTCCCAGACAGTAATCCTGAATTTCTACATACTTTTTGGGACTTTTTGAACCTTTTTTTGGTGTTCGATCTGTCCGCGGACAGCGTGTGTGTCCGCGAAACGCGTACAAGCACCCCTATAAAAGGCCACACCCTAGAGCTCATTCTCATTGTGTTTCTGGCTATCTTACAGAGCACAGTGCATTTTGCTGCCAACTTTCCAGATTTTCATCTGAAACCTGATGGCATCCATGGCTGCAGTACTGCCACCTGGTGCTACATCTGCCTCAGCACCACCCCCACCCCCTCCACCACCACCACCTCCCCAAGGGCCTGAAGAGGGGAACAGGTGTGAGGATGCAGAGGAGGATGAAGAGGATGACGAGAATGAGGTAGTGGAAGTCCCTACTACCAGCACTCGCCGTGAGTCTTGGGTGTGGCGGTTATTTACCATTCAAGGTAACGGACCTAAGGGGCGTGCGAACCAAGTCACTTGCAAAGAGTGCAAAATGGTGCTCATTCGCGGGAGGCCTGGTTCATACAGCTTTGGTACGACTACTATGAAGCGACACCTAAGGTCGTTCCACTCTGGGGCCATTCGCAAGGTAGTACCTTGCGAAGAGCGTAGTAGGTTGACTTCCTCTACTACATCCTCTGTTTCCGATCCTGTCACCACAAGGAACACTCCTGTGGGACAGCGTATTACTCCAGCTGCCTCACAGACCATTCACAATGCTGATGACCCTTACCTTTCGAGGGTCACAGTTGTGTGTATGTACTGTGACGCAGTACTCGGCAGGGGGGAGAGACTTCGAAGTGCTTTTGAGACTCTGGTCTCAGAGCACGAGAAGACCTGCTCACTACCTAAGTAAGGCCCACTCTACATCTTCTTCTCTCCACCCGCTCTTTCTTATCCTGGTGGTTGGTGTCCCCCCATTACCCTCCTTTTCCCTCCTCTCCTAGTGTGTCGTGTATAAAAAAACAAAAAAATATTTTTTAAAAAAGGCTCTTTTCAGAGCCGCCTTTCACAGTTTAAAAATAGAAGTGAAAATAAATGAAGCAGGGCCTTCTGTATTTTTTAGAAGTCCGCGGACAGTCCGCGAACATCTAAAAGTTTGGGGTGCTGCCCTATCATAACCATTGCAGTTTTGTGTGGGAGGAAGTGGTGGCTCTGAAAAGAGCCTTTCGGTGGTGTTTGTTTGTGTTTTAAAAATTTGAAATACTCAACACCTACTACAAAATGGATGCTGTAATTCTAAAAAAGGTTGCAATGCATTTTGTACATTTCTCAGAAAAATCTGATTGCCAGCATAAATAAGATGGACTCCATCTCTGCGAAAAATGTATGTGCTACGAAACATAATATTTTCATTGTGAAAAGAGGACATGCCAACATCTCTTAGAAAAGCACAAACAGCCTTATTGACATTGCGTCTTGCTTTCTCCATTTGTGGACCAAATGAAGAAGAACGAAGCCACATTTGTCTCTGCGCAATCCGTGAAAAAATTACTTGAGAATTTGGAAACAAGTCCATGACCTTCCCAAGTCCTTTTTTCATTGCAAATTGCAAAGAAATTCCAGACACATGTCCTAAACTGTTCCCTCCACAATGAATTACAATTATGGCTGGATGTTGCTCTGTCTCCAAAGTAGCACAGAGAGGTAGCAAGTCCAACCACTTCATTCCACGTACTCCATGCCAGTGCACTTCCACATGTGGGAATCCAAGATCTACAGCTATTCCACAGCTTTCTGCATGCACCTTCAACCAATGTATCCACGAGTCTCCCAAAATCCAAACAATCTGTTTTCTGAAACACACAGCCAAGGCTACTGTTCTTCTCTCAGCAAAAAGAGTATCGGAGAAACTCTCTCCGGCAGAACACAGCCACTAAACGTTACTGACCAATCCCTTGCTCTGCTCATTCTCATTTGCATGCCTCCCCAGCCCAAAATCCTCGGATGTAACACGCGATGTCCGCGGACTACTGCCATGTCCGCGGACATATTGTAACATGGATAGTCCTTCTACCATTTCCATTTCACTTTCTGTGCCATTCCCTCATTGGATATAGCTAAGCAGTCACACGACCATCCACCAATCACATCCAAGACCTCTACATCTAACTGCATCATCATAGATCAGCACTTCAAATGTACTGTTAATCTCTCTGAGTACAAGTGTCATATCATTGGAAAGCACCTTCTACAAGAAATACTGTACAAGTCTCCAAGATTTCTACTTGCAGCTGCATGCATATCCATATGCATGAACACAAACTACAGGTATGCATATTTTCTGTATAGTACATGTACAATTCTTATAGATTCATATAAACAAATTAACTGACTTTTAGCTTGTATAACCTATAAAATAAACTTACTGTCATTTTTCCCCTCTCCTATAATCAACTGTCACTTACAAACCATCTGCTATTTAATTTCTTTTTACACACACATTTGCAAAGCATGTTGAACTAACATATTTAAAGTACAATATAAAGGGTTAACATACTCAAACAAAATAGCATGCACACACTATGTTCAAATATCAAACAACAATACTTGTACAAAAACATAAAAATCAATGTCTAAATTAAAATCCGTGCTATATACAAACAAAATTACTAATTTGTTTCCTTTACAATTGCGGTGAAGACCACTCTCCTGAAAAGAAGCAGCAGAATTTGAAGTACAAACAACAACTAAGAAGAAACCTGCTCATTCCAGAAAAAAAGTAAGTTAAATACCACCATAATATTTGTACTATTACTCAAACACAATGTAAGGTTAATTCATGCTATTTCTGTGCCTAAAAATAGAGATTGTGCACCATTCTGTCCACAAATCCCCATTTGTTAAACAGAGATTTACAGGCAGAATGGCACACAAATTCCCATTTTTCAGCGCACAAATGACCCAACTCAGCCCCTAGAATTTTGATATTGTAGAACAAACAACTGTTTTAATTGTATACCATTAGATTTACTATGTGTACTTCTCCACACCACTAGCTTACTGTCTACCAGTTTGGTAGCACATAAATTCAAGAACACCCATCCCAACTAGTTGTAGTTGCCCAATGCACAATCACACACCCTCATATACATCTTTATCATCATACTCAGACACTCATGCACACAGCACACATACATTGCAGAACACCCCAACCCATACCTTCTTTATTTATTTCAACAGACCCTAAAGAATGCCTACCAAAAATCAAGTCCGTAGAAAGCAACGCAGAAGTAGAGCAAATGAAAATAGAAGTGTCCAAAATAAGCATCCATCTCTAGCAGAATGTGTTAAAAAAAAGTTCAAACAAAACAGCTAATACAGTCATTTAGCGAAACAAAACAAGCTTCAAGTGCAGAAACTGTGCCTCCTATATCAAAATGTAAAACGAAACAGAAAACAATTAACAGGAATTCAGCTAGCACTACTGATAAAACTGCCCCTATAAATCTTGATATAGTGCCAAGTAAGCATACCAAAAAAAGTATTTTAGCAAACATTTTCTGTCACAGAGTCCTTCAAAATCTTATAAAAATAGGAGAGAAATCAGGCACAACCCTTAAAAGCTATCGTAGGAAATTAATCTTAGAAGCTTTGATAGACAGTGCAATCCTTCTCAAAAGAAAGTTATTTATTTTAGTGTTAAACAAAATGAAACCACTAACAAAACTAATGACTAAATTACAAAAAAAGACTTCTCAATAAACGAAATGTCAACAGAAATATCTTCTTAAATATCTGTGGAGGTGAGTGGAGTCACACTACAAGCGCAGAACCATATTTTAATGAAGAAGCATACAAACAAAGGCAAACAAATACAATTGCCATACATAGCAGTGGACGAGGTTATGAAAAAGTTAATAATACCATAATGGAACAAGAAATACTGCTTACAAAAATATCCCCAGAAAACTTAGAATTACCTCTCCATTCAACTGAATCAGAACGTCTAGTATGCAAATGGCCATGCACGTCAATTTGTAACATTCCCAAAAAATCTTTCAAGTCTTTACGCCAATTCCTCAATCAGTATGTGAACAAAGACAAAATCAAAATGAAACTACTGCAAAATATGGATACCTGTCCAGTGCGCAAGTACACAGGACTACAAGGACATTCATTGGCCTGCATTTCAGGACCTACTTGCAAAACCACCTTCCATCAAATTAAAATGAAATCAACACATCATTCAACTATAAGAAATGTAGTCTATAAACTGTACTATGCTAAAAGTCCTGCTTTAGCACTAGCCAATTTAAATAACATTCTTCTACATGGTACAGCAAAAGACTTACTTGAGGAAATCGACTATATCCAGAAAAAATATTTTGGAAGTGAAAGCCACTTACAGAATGAAATAGCTTTAAAACAAATTAGCAACAATTCTATGCATGGCAACCTTCTACTACACACATACAAAAAAGAAATATTGAAATTTAAAAGTGCATCTGCTGAAGTACCAAACCATGTGTGTGTATGTTGCCGCAGAACTTTTTATAAAATGAACACAAAAACTGTAGACCTAACATACAAAATAGAAGACAATGAAGATTCTAAATGGTTTGAATTAGCTCTCTACCTTATAGCAGAAAACAAATACGAAATAACTGACCGCTTAATACTTTGCAGTTACTGCACTACAAAACTTGACAACAACCAAACTCCTTCACGTGCTATCACAAATAATTTGGAATTATTTCCACTACCAAAACCCCTACAACAAACTCAATTTATATTAGAGCATCATAATTCAAACAGTGCACCCCTTTAAAGCAATAATACGCCTTCAACCAAAAACAGCAAAATTACCTCCCTCTGAATTAGTGAAAGGTATTCGTGGAAAAGTAGTGTATTTATCATTAGATCTAAAACAAAATGTGCACACTCTGGGAGTGCAACGTCCAATGGATCAATCTTTAATTATCTTAGTAAATGGTGTACCTACAAAAGACAAAGGCCCTCATTACGACCCTGGCGGAAAGTAACTGACCTGACCGCCATAGCGTAAATAGCGTTTCCGCCATTGCACGATGGAGGAAAGTGCGGCTAATTCCGACCCATCGGGCACGAGCATTACGCCATGGCGGAAGTGCAAAGTCCGCGATGGCGGAAATGTCCCCAAAACGCCCCTCACCGCCGTCGTATGGCGCCCTAGGTGCAATTCCGCCACCCATCATAGCGGTCACCGTAATGAGCGGTAATCGCAAAATACGGTGACCGTAAATATACGGAAACGGAAGTAAAAACATGGGGCCGGAACGGGAAACAGCACGCCGTACACCTATAAAATCAGAATCCCAACACAACCATTAAAAATCCGACCCTGAGACACATCCCAACCCGTTAGCCACCCTAGTTAAAACAATCAAAATGGGAAAAGTTGCTAAAAAAGCGTGCGACCGCAAGCGGCAGGTCCACTTCTCCCATGAGGAACTCACCGTGCTCACATAGACCCTCCAGGAGAATGCTGCCGTCGTCTTCTCGACGCAAATGACCAGGACGGCACTTGCGAACAAGAAGGCCATATGGGCCCTGGTGGCACAGCGGGTAAGTGCGGTGGGGACCGCACCCCGCAACCCACAGCAATGCAGAAAGCGATGGGACGACTTGCGGATACGCGTACGGAGCATACTATCTGCCAACCGTAACATTGCCACAGCTACCGGGGGAGGATCGGAATCACCCATCAAGTTGACCCCCTGGGAAGAAATCTGTGCCTCCACCATTGGAATGGAGAGTATAGAGGGAGTCGGAGGGATGGAGAAAGGAGTGCAGACATCCGAAGAATCAGGTAGGTGGGCCAAATAAAACAATGCTAAATCCACAATGTCCAATCATGTGAAGTACCATGTGTCCACATAGTGCAACAGAAACACATGTCCAGGAGAACGTCCACATACATTGGCCTGATAGCGCACTTTAAAACTCACATTAAATACATAAATAATTAAAAATCCTAAAAACACCCTCTACACGTGCAGCATGCACACCCTAACTGCAGGCTGCAAAACAACTGCATCCTCAATCCACACAAAAATGAAACCACCTCCAAGGCCCTGACCCAAATCACCCTCAGGTACCACCCCAATGCATGTGATACATTGCCATTCCAATTTCCACAGACCCATAAATAACGCTCGCCCTCCTTTACTCCACCACAGGGTCCGATTCAAACGACGAGCTCCAGGACACCCCTACCAGCACACCTGCAAAGAGGGCCAAGACCAACGGCCAAAGACCCTCCACCTCAGCTGCACGGATCAAGACACGGCAGCAGCACAAATCAAGTGGCAGCACACAGGAGGGGACTTCAACAGGCACCCCAGCAGCCAGCATGCCCACAACAGCAGCACCACAGGTCCCCCCAATGGATGCCACAGAAGGCACTGCTTCTGGTGGCAGCAGCACCATAGGTGACACTGCATTAATGGCACCATGCTCCGACACAGAAAACGGTGCTGTCGATGTAGGACCCATCCATGACCTGTCTCAATCCCCCTGTTTGTTTCATCCCGTACACCATGAGGATACCAGGCAGGGGCACCCACAAGACGACGACTGGCCATCCCCCACAAGCCCTGTGGCAAGGCAACATGAGGTGATCAGCCCCTCTGTGACACCACCGCAAATGGCCATGGCCCAGCAGAGGCAACAGTCCCTCGACCAGGTGATCGTGCAACAGCAGCAACTGGCCACGCTCCTCAAGGAGCATGCTGATGAATGTGGGGGTTCTAAGGCAGTCATAGAAACATCTACTGAGACACTTAGGGGACAAATGGAGAGAAGTACAGAGACACTAAGGGTACAAATGGAGAGAAGTACAGAGACACTAAGGGTACAAATGGAGAGAAGCACCGAGAGCCTGAGGGGGGAACTGCATGCGACGTCCAAAGACGTATGTGGTGAACTTGCCGCTGTGCGCCATGTGCTCACTGAGCTCTCACAAACCCTTAGGGACATGCATGGACGTGAGCAGGCAGAGACATCATCCGTTGCAAGTTCCGTCCAGGGCAGCCCCCAACGTACATCTGGGAGGAACCTGCGCTCCACAGGCAGGGGTGCCCCTGATACCCGGAGAGGGGGCTTGCAATAGCGTCTGCCCACTGACAATGAGCATCTTTGGACACTGGTGTTCGGGGGGGAGGTAGGAGGGTGGAGGGGGGGTGTTGGGCTTTCTTGGGTGGCGGGTCGATGGGGTGTGTAATATAATTTTACATATGCTATAAACATTACATAATCACCCAATGAGATGTGTGGACATTGATCTTTGTGTACGAGGCCTTTATTGGCGTACAGTCCACATTGTGCATGTTCCAGACACACACAGTGCCACAAGTCCCGTGTCCATGTATCAGCCACCAGGCGTGAGTGCTAGAAGCATGAATCTATGATATTCTGACGAATTTCACGGGCCTCCTGTGCCTCGCGGACTCCTTGAGGTGCTGCCACATCCCCACCCTCATCATGACCATCTTCAGGTGCTTGCAGTTCTGCGTCAGGGGGCATGGGCACATTTCTACGTACGCACATGTTGTGTAGCATGACACATGCCATGACCATCTTTGCAACCTTCTCATGGCGGTACAGGAGTGCCCCGCCAGACCTGCTGAGGCAGCGGAAACGACCCTTCAGTAGGCCGAATGCCTGTTCAATGACTACACCGGTACGTGAGTGGGCATGGTTGTAGTCCTCCTCATGCTGGTTCTGTGGGTTCCGGAGTGGTGTAAGGAGCCATCTCTTCAGTGGATACCCGGCATCACCTGTATGTGGACAATAAAGGATGTTTGTGGAATGACATTACTACGTACGCATCCCCCCCCCCTTCCTGCCAGGTCATTGCCGCATCACATACCCCACATTATCATGCATGAAATGAGACTCACCGAGTAGCCAGGATCTGTTCCCTGCGTGTCGCTCCATGTAGCGTGGTATTGTAGAGTTCCTCAAGACCATAGAATCATGGGTTGATCCAGGAAATCGGGCACAACAATGTGTAAAGATCCTGTTGGAGTCACACACCATCTGTACATTAAGAGAATGATATTGTTTCCGGTTGCGGTACTGGGCCTCCATGGCATGTGGGACAACCAATTCCACATGGGTGCAGTCGATGGCACCAATGCAACCCGGTATGCCGGCCAGTGCATGGAATCCAACTTTTGTGTTTGTAATCTCCTGCTCCGAGCGTGGTAAAGAGATGTAGTCGTCTGCGTGCTTCAGGAGGGCATCGAGCACTTGCGATAGTGTCCGTGACAACAGTGGCTGTGAAATGCCATGCAACTGTCCGACTGTGTGCTGGTAGGTGCCTGTGGCCAGGAAGTGGAGTACAGACACCACCTTCAGTAGGGGTGGGATGGCGGTTGGGCTATCTATCATGCTGACAAGGTCAGCGTGTGTCATGTCCACAATGGCGGTTATGGTGTCCCGGTCCAAACGGTAGAGGGTGTGGATCTGCTCAGCAGTGAGGTTGAACGGATGAGCTCGGAGGCGTGGGATTGCGGGCTGCCTGCGTGGTGGTAGTGGCTGTGCTGGTGGGCCTTGCTGGCCCTGCCTTGCCCTCCTCCTCCTCCTGCGTCTCCTCTGTGCGGCCGGTTGTTGTAGTAGTTGGTGTTCGTCTTCTTCTTGAAGTTGTAGTACTTGCAGTGCTATCAGGTCCCCCAGGGCCAACATCGCTAGTCCTGCCGGTAGCATTTTGTAGTGGGTGTGGTTGTGGGAGGGGGTTGGGTGTGCAATTTATGTGTTTTCAGGCTGTATAGCCTCCACATGTGGTGATTCATTCCACCTGTGCCAGCTGCAATCCCCTTTGGGCGAGCACGTCCCGCACACAACGCTGCAATGTGACGCATGGCATCTTGCTATTACAATCATGTATTTAATCCCGATGGCAGTGAAATATTGGTTTATATGTTCATTCTGCTATGGTCCCATTGTTTCACATACTATCTTTGCAGTCGCGAACAAATTTGTGAAGGGTCAGTGGAATGTAGTACTCGATTAACGCTGGACCCTCATGCAGCACTGTACCGAGGTTCACCGACGGGCGGGGCGTCCCATTTGTGAGTGAAGCCAGTTGCCATTTTCACACACTGCCGCACTACATGGATGAATTTGTGATTTCAAGCGGTCACAGATGCCTTATCGACGTGATGTTGCAAATGAGGAATTCGAAGGACAGCGCTTTCGGTTTTCAGCTAGCGGCGAGGAGACGCCCACAGGTCTGACTGCAAATATAACGTTCTATTGTTTAATGTCCTTGGGACAGGGGCCATGGCGAGAATGCAATGATTGATATGAATAGTATGGGATGCGCAATAGCGTAGTGGACGATAAGGCAGGACGTTCCCAAATACATGTTACTTCACAACACTATAATTCCGGGCTGGAGCGCACAGTGGATTTTGCAGACTGCATTACGCACAGACTCAATGGAAGTTTCAAATGTGATGTGAGTAAATAATCAGGCGTTTTCATACCGGGATGAGGGAATGATGTATGGATGCATGGACAGATGATTTAATTGAGAGTTTGCCATGTACATGGCTTTTCGGGATCTATCCCCTTCCCCTGCGCTATGTGATGCAGAGCTGCCATAGTGGGACCATCGTCTATCTGCCCTTGTTGAACCCTCCCTGTCTCGACGCGCCTTCAAACACTTGTGTCTATGCACGTTACGAATCCCATCTAATGGATTCTGTCTTAACAGACGCATGCACACAAACACTCGTTTGTAATAGTGTTTTCACCTCAATTTATATAGTTATGATTCGCAAGTGATTTTTGGGTGGAAATAATCCTTTTGAGTGGGCTAGCATGCATATGGCTGTGGATTTAGTGTGATCATTGAAGTGAGTAATACAAATGAAGTTCTGATGCCCATGCTATTCTTTTTCATTTCATTTGGGTGACAGGTATCTCCTCCCCTTTTGCCGCTGCCATCTGTATGCCACTCCTGCAGATGGCTTTTACTCCCGACACCTGCTGCTTCGAGTTAATCAGTGGGCACCATTACGATCTTATGGGACGATCGCCAATGGGCCACATGCCCTTACGCAGTACTAGGGGCTAGGAGCTACATATCAGCCTTTCAGCTGGACTAGTGCCTACCTAATGGGACGGCCCTGCGGTTCTCGGCGCTTCCATGTTGCCTTTTTGAACGTGAATGTAGCCCCTGTGTACCATGAAGGAACAGGGCGTCACACAAGAAGAAGCTGGTCATTTATTGCGGATGCAGCCCACAGTAATGAAAAATATTTTGGAGTTTATGACCTAATAGCTGTATGGGCTTGGTGAATTTGATGTGCATTAAAATTTGATTCTGATTTCAACCGTGTAGCGTTATTCTTTGCAAGTAATGTAGCATATTCCTATTTGTGGAGCGGTGTATTGTGAGGAGATCTGCATTGGGTTCCGGCTTCTGAGTATAGTTGCGTGGTACTGTACTGGCCGCGTTTGCCTACGAAACCCAGTAAGGTCAGGGATGGGGCCTGCCATTATGACTGTTTTAATGATGTCATGCTCAGGGGCGGGGGATTAGCTTTTGTGTAACAGATGCCGGTCAGCCAGGTGGATTGGTGGAATGATGTGATTATCAGAAAATGGCTGGTCACAGGTGCCTGTGTTTGCGTGCGTTTCTTGGAGGGAGACTGAGGTCATGTCCATTGGAATAGCTTCTGTATTCGTGCCATCTGTGCCCTGCAGCTCCCATTGGCCCCTCTTGAGATGAGCCTGGCTGCTCAGTCACTCTGCCAACTTGTGTGGTACATGCTTATGCTGATGGTTGGTTTGTTTACTGGCAAGGGTACAGGGCTGGTGCAGTCTCCCTCAGGATACTGCTTTGAATGTTGCCTTACACTGGTGTCAAGCGATGGGGGCCTGTTGTTGTTTTGTCTCATGTTTCAGTTCATATTGCTGTACTTGAACCTTCACGTGCCTGTGCTGCATCAGTACGGCAATGGTGCCATGCCAAATATGGATGGCCACTCACAAGGCACTTGGAGCCCCTACATTCATTTGTTCGTTGGCATGCATGGGTGACTTGTACATTTCACTGGTTGCATTGTGTAACTTCATTGCACCTACGAGGTGTTGTGCAATGTGGGCAGGGAGTGGTGTGCAGGCACTCAGTAGGGCCATTTACGGTTGGTTCACGATGCCGTAATTCTCACCATGGCGGAATGGTACTTTCCGCCATGCTTGATGGCGTTAAGTGAATGTCCGCTAGGGTCAGCATTCGCGTACCGTTGCGCCATGGTGGTAATTACGGTTTGGCATGGCGCGCGTGCGCGTACTTGGTGCAGTTTGCGTTGGCGTTCACTACGGTGTCGCTGATGGCATCGTACTTTACGGTGACGGGTCATAATCGCACCGAGCGGTATTCGATGGTGGTATTGCATTTCCGCCATCGTTTTTCGATTTCCGCCAGGGTCGTAATGAGGGCCAAAATAATTTGGCAACAATTGGTAGATTTACATAAAGTTAGACAAGCCTTGCAATATCTAAAAGACAATAATGAATACTACAAAGAAATTAATATTGAAGAAAACTTGAAAGAAACCACTGAAATAATTCAAGAGTCACCAGAAGCTGGTCAACTTGAGCTTATAGATCCTGCTACAGTATCCAATCCTTTAGACCATTATACAATTCATCCATTGCACTCTAATGACACCGTAGAAGATGCACTAGAAACGTACCAAATGCGACAAACAAAAGGATCACCAATCAGCATATGGGAAAAAAGTATAGAAGCACGTGCTTTTCCTCTACTCTTTCCTACTGGCAAAGGAGGAAGGTACGATGATAGACCTATTCAAATAATAGCATCAGAATACCGCTCGTTACGGATGTATTCTGAAGATCCCAGATTTAGACAAAATGTGGAATACATATTCCACCTACTCTTTGAAAGTGAACTAGCAACTCTATGTTACGGAGTTGCACACACATTAAAATCAGGAGCCCACTTTCAAAATATGTCAGCTACACAATTATTACAAAAAGTGCAGCAAAAAGATAAGGTTTTACAATCAAGTATTACAAATCTATTAGCAAACATGCGTGGTACTAAAGAGTACTGGTTCCGACGTCATACATACTACCCAAACAGAAGTACCACTTTGGAAACCATGTGTCTATACCACATAGCCCAAATTTTCACATACAAAAATAATATAGAACCCGATGGAAAAAAAGGTAGATAGAGAGTGTCAAATTGTGAAGGCAGCTTAGTAAAACTCACCAAACCAAATTTAATGAATCATATCAAATTGTCATTAAAGACTCCTCAACATAAAGAACTATATTACATGTCCCTGCTACAACTCTTTAAACCATGGAGAAAAGAAGAAGAAATACTAGATAACTATGACTCCTATGAAGACGCTTTCAAAGCAAATGAAAGCACTATACCCGATGTAAACTTTACGCAGTACAAAACAATGTTGCACAATGAATAGCAACACGAAGAAGAACTCCAGGCCCAACTAGATAAGTACACTCCTGCCAGTAGTCAACCTTCTGTAACAGGAAGCCAAGAACCACTGGGAGAACCACTAATAACAAATGAGGCAGAATTAGCTATGACGGAAGTAGAAAACACCATGGGCCTCATTACGAGTAATCCCGTAAAAATGGGGTCCTTACCGGCATGCCGGTAAGAGCGGTCTGTGCTCGTATGGACCGGCTAATAGCGGGTGATTATGAGTGCGCGAGCACGTGCAAACCCCCATGCCGGTAATGGAAATACCGGCATGCCGCTAAAGGTCCTCCAAACTCCCGATAGCGGCATCGCGGGACCCGCCGATACCGGCACCGCCTCAGTGCAACCCCTAAATACCGGCACGATAATACCACCATGCAAATACCGGGTTCGCAAAAATGGACCCGGAAATTACGTCATCGTGCAGGAACGGGAAATGGGCCGGCGGACATCTTTAAAAACACAATCCATTGCCATCCTCCCCAACCAGCAGTCCTTTCGTGTTGTGCTGCATCAGAAAACACTCAGGATGTCCAAGGCAACCAGGAAGATGACCCCCCGGAAGCGGAAACAGCGTTTCTCTGACGCTGAACTCAATATGCTGGCAGACACTCTGGCCCAGCATGCAGACATCATCAGGTCAAACGACATGAAACATGCTGCCCAGATGAAAAAGAAGCAAATCTGGCAGGAGGTTGCCCAGAGGGTGTCGGCTGTGGGGACCACCCCACGTACAGTGCGCGACTGTCGCAAGCGGTGGGATGACCTCCGCCTGAGGGTGAGGAACATCCTGGCAGTCAACAGGAGTGCGGCCATGGCGACAGGCGGGGCGCCACACTCACCAGCAAAGCTGATGCCATGGGAGGAGACTGCCAGCTCATTCATTGATCCTGAGTCAATAGAGGGATTCGGAGAGATCGAGATGGGCGCCGCATCATCCACAGAAGGAGGTGAGTGACCCGGCACATCCCTGTAGGGTAAACCATGACATGGCACAAGTGATGTGGAAGTGAGACTAGGCAAGGCAATGCATGTTCCAGACCCAGATCAACATATCCAGTCAAGAATGCGTGCCACACCCTGCCACACACAAATGCATGCTGAGTGCCAATTCCAATACCAACACACGAGCAACATAACTCGACCGTGCCCATGTAACCCAACACACAGACACCATAACAATGGCATGCCACCTGCCATGCATTGATAGCCTACATGCCCCCTCAGAACCCCAAATGCCACACCCCTGTGATAAATGGATGCATGAATGTATGGAGATTTCACAGTGCAATAGAATGTCGCTGGCATGTGACACCATCACTGATGACCTGCATCTCTTCTATCCCCCAGGCACCGATGAGGAAGATGCCAGGCAGGACAGGGGTGCAAGGGCATCAACATCATGGCAAGGGAGAAGGGCCACCGCCACCACCACCCCCCATCCAGACCGGGCTGAAACCCAGGAAAGAACACCTGCAGCCAGTGTGGGCCACACACATGGAGACCAGCAGCAGCCGCCACCCACAACAGTGGGAGGTGTTCCCATACCTGCACCGCCAACCACCGCGGACGTTGCAGATGCTAATGTGAACACCAAGGGTGTCACAGTCGTGTCCACTACACCCACCCCAAGCCCCATTGATGTGACGTCCCGAGTGTGCACTGGGAATGCGCGAGCCTCGTTTGGGCCCGCGCATGCGCTATAGAATAAAGTAAGTCCGTGCGGCAGTTGCCGCCGGGTGATGCAACTGGCAACATCGTGTCTGACTCCTCTGTGCATGCGAGTGTGTGTGCACGTGTGTTTGGCCACCCACACTCCGCTGGGCCACACAACAACTGGCGACGAGGCGGGATGCCGCACGAGCGCTCGTGAAACACATGGCATGTTGTAGCAGCGACGTCACGGCAGACGAGTCACGGACCCGGCGGGTGCACTCCGGCGACGTTTTGGAAGCAGGAGCACAGTGGTAGCGGCCTGAGACGGTGCTCGTGCGCCACTAGCTCCATTTCTACCAATTTTTGGAATTTCTGGCTATCCTCCACGCACAGAGGATGACCCATTGAAGGCAGGCAACACACGAAGGGGACCTGGAAGCAGCAAAATGCAACAAGGGGGCCACCACACGCAGTAAGAGACATGAAGGCACGTGCAAGACCCTCCAGGGTCAGGTTTGCGGCCTCCAGCCCAGCAGGAGGTGCCTGTGCGACCTGTGACCATGACAGACAGTGAGGGAGAGGCAGAAACTGCGGCGGTGGCGGCGAGAGCACAACAGGGAGCCTTGTTACCCATGCAAGAATTTGATGTGTCAGAACCCCCTTCGAAATTGGGCCCAAGATGGCGGCTTTGGATCAAAAAACTGGATATGTACTTTACAGCAACGGGGATTAATGATGACAATGCAAAGAGGGCCACGTTGCTATACTCAGCAGGCTTAGAGGTTTTACGCATTTACGAGTCCCTCAACTTGCAGGTAGGCACATACGCCGAGGTGAAGAAGGCGCTGGAGAACTATTTCATACCGCTCTCGAATGTCGATTACGAGAGGTTCCTCTTCTGCGTCGAAAAGCAGAGAGAGGAGGAATCGCTCGACCAGTTCTGTGCCCGGCTTTGAATGATGGCCACCTCTTGTCGATGGGACAATGATGAGTGCATGATACGTAATCAGGTTCTACAGGGTTGCAGTTCCAGCAAACTGCGGAGACAAGTGTTAAGAGAACCAGGCTGGTCCCTGCAGCAGATATTGGACAGTGGCAGAATATTTGAGCTGGCCGAGTCCAGAGGTGCGAAAATGGATGCGGCGGTGCGTCCAGGAGTGTCGGAGGAAGCATTCGCCATGGGGAAACGGTCGATGTCCAGAGACAAGTGGGGGCAGAGAAAGCAGGAAAGTCGCTCGACTGCGGGGTCCGACAGCATTTGCCAGCAATGCGGCTATGATCTGCCCCACTCAGAGGAATGTCCTGCCAAGGACAGGTCATGTGGCAGATGCGATAAACCTGGCCATTCTGCCCGAATGTGTTGCGCCCCCGCCCCGGTGTCAGTGCAGAGAGGCCCAGCCAGAGCACGTGGGGGGGCTCTAGAAAATTGCGAAGCATCGCGGCGTTGGAGCAGGAGATACAGAGGCTCCACATGGCAGAAGAGGAGGAAGAGGAAGAAGAAGATGTATTCTTCATCTCAAACATTGCTTCAGGCGCCAAGAACAAGAGACAGCCCAAATGCGTAGTCGACACCGGTGCATCGGTCTGTGTGCTGGCCGCAGACCACTATAGGCGGATTCCGGGACCACCGGCGCTAAGCACATCAACTGCCAAGATCTTTACGTTTGGTGGGGACACCCCCCTTCCCATTGATGGCGTATTTATAGCGCCCGTGTCCAAGGATGGTAAGACCATAAAGGCACGTTTCTTCGTTACGGACGTGAGCCACCACTCGTTGCTCAGCTGCGCAGCGTCCGAGGCCCTGAATTTGGTCCATTTCACGATGGCAGTTTATCAAATGGACATCGAGGTACTGTTAAACAAATTCACAGGCATTTTTGAAGGGGTTGGAAAGTTGAAAGCTCCGCCAGTGCGGCTGCACATTGATAATACGATCAGGCCGACCACCCTGAAGCACAGGCGGATTCCGTTCCACCTGAGGGAAAAGGTGGAAGAGGAGCTTCGCTCGCTGATCAACAATGACATTATTGAGAGGGTGGAAGGGCCGAAACCCTGGGTATCCCCCATAGTAGTGGCGCCAAAGCCGAAGCAGCCAGGGGCGGTGAGAATTTGTGTGGACATGCGTCTCCCCAATGCCGCCATTAAGAGGGAGAGGCACCTCACGCCAACACTGGACGATATCATTGCCGAATTACAGGGAGCGAAAGTATTTTCAAAATTAGGCCTACGAGCGGGCTATCACCAGCTTGAGCTCCACCAAGACTCTAGGTTCAACACCGTCTTCACGACGCACGAGGGGCTTTATCAATTTAAACGCCTGATTTTTTGGTATCTCCTCAGCGGCGGAAGATTTTCAGAACACTATAAGAGGGGCACTCGCAGGCCTAAGAGGGGTATTGAACATAAGTGACAATATCTTGGTGTTTGCGGACACAGAGGCCGAGCACATGAGAAGGCTCGAGAGCACACTCAAGAGGTTGCACGACCTAGGCCTCACCTTGCACCGCCAGAAATGTGAGTTCCTCAAAGATCGGATTGGGTTTTTGGGTTCATTTTTCACGCAGCGGGAATGTCACCGGACCCGGAAAAGATCAGGGACATTCGAGAGGCAGCGGCACCAACATCCCCCACGGAGGTAAGAAGCTTCTTGGGGATGGTGAACTATTGCGGACGCTTTATCAAGGGCCTTGCCTCCTTATCGGAACCCCTCAGAGCACTGACCAGAAGCGATGCGGTGTGGAAGTGGGAAGGTAAGGAGCAGGAGGCGTTTCAGGCACTCAAGAATGCCCTGTCGGATGGGGACACTATGGCCTACTTCAACCCCGCCGTAGAGTCGGAGATTGTCGTCGATGCCAGTCCGGTGGGAGTGGGGGCAGTGCTCTTGCAGCCGGATGGAAGAGGTGACATGAGACCTGTTGCGTACGCCAGCAAGGCCCTCTCTGATACTGAAATGCGATACTCGCAAATTGAGAGGGAGGCACTCGCCATTTTGTGGGGCTGCCACCATTTTCGCCTATATATTCTGGGAAAGCCGGTGATAGTGGTCACAGACCACAAGCCCCTACTACCAATACTGGCGGGTCTATCTTCGAAGCCGCCACCAAGAATAGAGAGGTGGATGCTGGCCCTGATGGAGTACGGGGTGAGACTAACGTATAGGCCAGGCACCAACAATCCGGCGGATTACCTGTCACGTCACCCCAACGCTGGAGGTAACAACAAAGGCGGAGAAGTGTCAGACTGCCAGGGACTGCTCTGTCATGTGGTGGATGGGGCGCTCCCTGTAGCGTTGTCGAGAGCCACCATTGCCTCTGAGTCATCCAAGGATGAAGTTTTTGACATCACGAAAGAAGCCATTAGAAGTGGAGAATGGAGGGAAATGCTGCGCAACAACTCCCGGCGCCAGCAGGAGGCCCAGAGAGATCTTCAGGCACTCTGGCGGGTGAAGGAGGAGCTCTCAATATCTGACGATGGTCTGCTACTGAGAGGGAGGCAAATTGTAATCCCGCAGACACTAAGGAAGCGGGTGCTTGAACTGGCACACATCGGACATCAAGGGGTGGTCAAGACGAAAGCAAGACTACGACCAAAGGTGTGGTTTCCGGATCTAGAAGAAAAGGTTGAGGGCTTCGTGAAGAGGTGTTTGGCTTGCCAGGCGGCAACCCCGGGTGAAAGGGCTCCCCCGATAAGCTCGATGGAGCAGAGTGAGAAGCCGTGGGGGACAATCCATGTAGACTTTGGTTTGACTGGTCAGGGCATGTATTTCCTGGTAGCCGTTGACCAATGGTCGAGATACCCGGAGGTGGAGGTGGTAGAATCAACGGCAACAGAATTCACCACGAGGGCGTTCAACAGAATGTTTGCGGCACACGGTTTTCCGGAGATGCTCTGCTCCGACAACGGACCGCCGTTTACCAGCAACCAATTTGTGCAATACCTCCGTGATAGGGGAATACAGCACCGCAGAGTCTCGCCACTGTGGCCTCGTGCTAACGGAGAAGCGGAAAGAATGATGCGCACGCTGAATAAAGTGCTGAGGATCTCGGCCAACGGAGGTGACGACCTGCAGAAGAAGCTAGTGGAGTTCTTGGGGGAATATCGAACCACACCCCATCAGTCCACGGGTGTCGCCCCGGCGGAGGCCCTGTTTGGGCGCTGCCCCAGAGGAATGATACCTGAAATGGAGGGGAGGAGTCCGGGCATCATAGACAATGAAAAGGTACGACAAGAGCGGGCCATACACAACCAGAAGGAAAGTGACAGACGAGGTCTGCAGGGCAAGGAGATCCTTGTCGGAGATTCAGTGCTAGTCAAGAACCGTCACCCCGAAGGAAAGCTAGCTCTACCGTTTGAGCCGCACCCTTGGAAGGTCACCCATGTAAAGGGGACCATGGTGACAGCCGCCTGTGAGCGCGGTACGGTCATGCGTAATGTATCTTTCTTTAAGAAGGTGGACACATCAACAGGAATGTCCAGTGCCCAGGCCGTGCCCGCCCAGGAAGAAGGCCCGGAAGAGCTGGGCGAGGAACCCATGAACATCGGAGCCCCAGCGGCGGAAGCGAGCACGAAGACCCCAACAGTCACGTCTAGGTATCCCTCAAGAGTGTCCAGGAGACCGCCTGCCCGTCTCAAGGACTATTTGTTGGACTCAGGGGACTGAGGTCAGGAGATCCGTGGCCGTCAGTAAGTGATGGGAATAGACCTGCTCCCAGGTCGCTCCAGTTAATGTTTTACTAAGTTAATTTCATGGTGTTGTTTGTTGTTAAAGATAAAAAGGGATGTGACGTCCCGAGTGTGCACTGGGCATGCGCGAGCCTCGTTTGGGCCCGCGCATGCGCTATAGAATAAAGTAAGTCCCTGCGGCAGTTGCCGCCGGGTGATGCAACCGGCAACATCGTGTCTGACTCCTCTGTGCATGCGAGTGTGTGTGCACGTGTGTTTGGCCACCCACACTCCGCGGGCCACACAACAATTACCACCCCCACAACCCCATTTGGAGGCCGACGGCAGTGACGATCCTTGCCTCCACGACTCCGACCTCGGAGATTCCGACATGTGCCCCTTCGAGGTGGACAGCACCCTGGATGTGGGCCCCATCAACCACCCCGGCTACCACCACCCCGGCTACCACCACCCCAGCTACCACCACCCCGGCTACCACCACTCCGGCCACCAGCACTCCCGCTACCAACGACACCTTTGAGGCTCTCCTGTCGAGGGTGGAGGCACGACAGGAGTTGATGCTAGCTCTAATGCAGCAGTATATTGCCGATGGGGAGGACTCCAGGAGGGACACCGCTAATGCCATTGGCGAGACCACAGCAGCCATCGCTGCAAACACTGCTGCCATTAACGTGTCCACAACTCTCATGAGGGACTGTCTGGGGGCAGTGACGCAAGTCCTGACGTCCATCCTGCACCAAATGCAGAGGGCACGCCTTGGAGCAGGCGTGGGACCAGCCTCTGACACGTCCACTGCTACGACCCCTTCAACCTCTGCCCACTGAAGCCTCGTGCGGATGACCCAGAGGAGTGCACGGCACTCGAACATGCCACCTCCAGATACCAAAAAGGCCAAGAAGTAGGGTGGCCAGACATGGACGTTGGTGAAGGGAACAATCTTCAGAGTACATTTGGGGACATCTGGGGTTTGTAGGGTGGGTTGGGGAGTTCACTAGGGTTGTTTGGGGTTTGTAGGGTGGTTTGGGGAGTTCACTGGGGTTATTTGGGGTTTGTAGGGTGGGTTGGTGAGTTCACTGGGGGTTGCGGGGGAGTGTTCACATTGTTGCCTGTTTGAAAAATACACCCTTTGTGTGCCAAAAATTCAATGGCTGGACATTCTTCATTTTGTGCATGTACTTTTAATGTGTGATGGTGTTCAGTGGCCAACTCCAAACAATACAAGTGTACATGTACACATGGAGTCAGTGTGTCACTGACACATGTCTATCGTAGTCCGTGTGTTTCAGAAGTATTCGTGAATTAGTGCTTGGCGTACAGCATGGCCATCCCGTGCATGACGTACTGGCAGGAGGGCTACTTCACCTCCGTCTCCATCCTCATCATCCTCACCCGGGCCATGCATGTCAATATCAGGTGGCAGTGGTACATTTCTCCGGACGCACATGTTGTGCAGCATGACACAGGCCATGGTGATCTTTGCCACCTTCTCAGGCCTATATAGGAGTGCCCCACCAGACCTGCTGAGGCAGCGGAACCGCGCTTTCAACAGGCCAAAGGTCTGCTCAATCACAACACGGGTACGGGTGTGCACATGATTGTACTCCCCCTCATGGCTGTTCTGCGGGTTCCGCACAGGGGTGAGTAGCCACGGCCTCAAGGGATATCCTCCATCACCTGCAAGCAGATACAAATAGGTGTGTGTCACTCTGAACTGCCACCTTCAGGGAGCACAGTCATGGCGGCAGCTATTTGGTGTGGGCATGCACATGTCCCTGTACGCGTGCAAAAATGTTACCTAGATGCAATCTATACTGTCATGAAGTGTGGTAGTCTGGATGGCGTTCAATAGATGATGCAGGGTGTAATCATGCATGCTGAGGCAGATGTGCTGTGGTAGTGCAACAATGTTTAGCCTCCAATTCATGCTGTTCATCCCTCACTATGCATGGTCACACTGACCACATTCCCACAGTTGCCATCCTGTTCATTCATGCATTGCTTGCCATCACCATGGTGGCCTGGTTGTGCCTCTTACTTGTTGTCATTGATATGCATTAATTGTGATATGTGGCCCAGTGATGTGTCATGTTCCTTTTGGCTGTTTCAGGTCAGGCGTGTTTAGCTATGCATGCATTCTCCAATCACTGGCTATTGCCACCCAGGTGCAGTATGCCCCCCCCTTTCCCACCCAGGTGCAGTATGCCCCCCCCTTATGCGTCCCCACACATCAGTACCCCAATGCACTGCCATGGGACAGTAGTGCAACTCATCAAGCAGCCAGGCACGTGGTCCAGCATGTCGCTCTATGTGATGGGGTAGCGTGGAGCTACACAGTACCATGGCATCATGTGTTGATCCGGGAAATCGGGTGCAGCAATGTGTGATGATCTTGCTGGAGTCACATACCATTTGCACATTGATGGAGTGGTATTGCTTGCGATTGCGGTACACCGCCTCTATGGCATGGGGGACTACCAATTCCACATGGGTGCAGTCAAGTGCACCAACACAATTGGGCATGCCTGCCAGTGCATGGAAGCCCACTTTAGTGGTGGCTATCTCCTGGGCAGTCCGTGGTAGGGATATGTGGCTGCTTGCATGCTTAGGAGGGGATCCAGCACTTGGTTCAACATGCGTGAAAATAGTGGCTGTGAAATGTCATGTAGCTGGCCCACTGTGTGTTGGTAGGTGCCTCTGGCCAAGAGGTGTAGCACAGACACCACCTTTAGTAGCGGGGGGATGGCAGTGCGTATTTCTATGAGGCTGGCAATACCGTTCTGTATGATGTCCACTATGGTGGTGATGGTGTCACGGTCCAACCGGTACAGGGTGTGGATCTGCTCAGGGGTTAGGTTAAAAGGGCTGGGTCTGGTGCGAGGGATTGGTGGTTGCCTACGAGGCACTGCTGCCTGCACTGGTGGTAATTGCTGGGCCTGTCTCACCCTCCTTCTCCTCCTGCGTCTCCTCTGTGCTGCCTGTTGTTGCTGCTGTAGTTGTTGTTGTTGTTGTAGTTGTAGCAGCATGGCCATGTCTTCCAGCGCCATGATTGCAACAGCTAGTGGTTCGATTTTGGTGTTGGAAGAGGTGTGGTGTGTGGGTGTGCTCATTTTATACTGGCCTAGCCTCCATTGACTCCACCTGTGGGGAATGTGTGCACCTGTGGCAGCTGCCTTGTATCCTGATTGCTGTTTGCGGGTGGTCCGCGATGCCTGTATGGCCGGCATCGTGCAGCCCGTGATTACCGGCTTCGCGATGCCGGTATTTGCATTTCCACGTGGGTTGGGATGTACCCCTATTACCGGCATGCCGGTATTTGCTCCCCGAAGGGGCGCGTGTACGCGCCTATGCCACTATTAGCGGCACCGTTGTTTAGGGTGCCGCTTATACCGGATTTGCGGGTCGGAATACACTGGAGCGGTAAACGATGCCGGTATTACCATACCGGCATCGTCTTTGCCTTACCGCCAACCTTGTAATGAGGCCCCATGTGTCAGTATGAAGATAAAGAAGACTTAAATATACTACAATCAAAACTAAACAATGAGCAACGTAGCATTTTTCAAGAAGTAACAAAAGAAATTGCACATGGTGTACAACATGAAAACAAAGAATGCACCTGCCAAAATTACAAACCTATACTACTATACGTCAGTGGTGAAGCTGGTTCTGGCAAAACATTCTTAATCAAAATCATCAGTAAAATCCTTCAACAATTGACAAACAACAAACTGTCAGCGGTTGTCACTGCCTCCACAGGTTTAGCTGCCTACAACATAGGCGGTGTCACTTTACACCGATTACTACTCCTGCCAGTAGAACACCAAAACAAATTAGACTATTACAAACTTTCTACAGAAGCTGCAATGGAACTACGCAGAGTATTAAAACAAATGAAAATGCTACTAATAGATGAAGTGAGCATGGTATCCAACCTAATGTTGGCTTTGATTCACCTCAGATTACAAGAAGTACTTAAAACAAACTACGAAGAGCTCTTTGGAGGAAAACACATTATTGTTTTCGGAGATCTTCTTCAATTGACACCAGTGAAAGGTGAGCCTATTTTTAAAACCTTAGGACACAAGCTCTGCCGTAAAACTGTTGGCAGCATGGGCAATGTCAACCTTTGGAAACATTTTCAATACAGAGAATTAACAGAAAACATGCGGCAATCTGCAGATCTCACTATTGCCAACATCTTAAAAAGTATTAGAGTTGGTATATTATCTCAAGAAGCACAAACAATATTGAAAACCTGGCACATTCATGCACTTTATGGTGATAATGCATGTGCTACGGATGTTATGGAACAATTAGCCCACAAAAATGTCAATTGTATGCCGTAATGCCAACTCTTGCAAGCTGTTTCAAATTCAATGAAACAGTGTTAAAAAAAGAAATGCAACCAATAATTGAAATTAGCGCCACAGACAAACTAGACATACATGGTATGACACTACCCATGTGTGAGCAAGCCATAACAGGACTAAATAGTTTAGAAAATTCCATCTCCAGCACAGCTGGATTGGAAAAAATATTAAAATTATCCTTAAATTGCAGAGTAATGCTTAAACGTAACCTTGACGTGGATCAAGGACTAATGGAGCACTGGGTACAGTTGTTGGCTTTCAAACATACCCACGTGACAACAACATTCAGTTTGTCAATATTCTCTTTGACAAACTTTCAGAAGTGAAAAGGATAGGACGCTCAACAGCTCAATTCCTTCTCTTCAAAGACATGTATGTACGCAGAGAACAATTTTCTCTAACTCTTGCATACGCCGTCACTATTCATAAATCACAAGGTCTTACCCTAGACAAAGCATTGATAGACATTGGTAACATTACGACCCTGGCGGAAAGGGGTTTACGCCGGCGTAAACCATGGCGTACCTTTCCGCCCGACTACGAGTTCCCGTAGCGCCATGGTGATTTTTACGCCTGCTTTTTGCAGGCGGAAAAATCCATGGCGCTACGGGACTTGTCGTTAATTACGCCACCGTAATTTACGGTGGCGTAATTAACGCCTTCCCCACTCCCATTATACCCTATGGGGCAAAAATGGGAATGGGGAAGGGTAAATGGGGATTGGGGACTTACCGCCCCGCCAAGGTCGGAATGGGGCGGTAAGTCCGCCAACCCCCATGGCGGAGTTGGCAGCTTTGCGCCATGGACCATGGTGCAAATTGCACCATGGTTCTCCGCCAGGGTCGTAATGAGGCCCACAGTCTTTAAAGAAGGCATGAGCTCTGTAGCACTATCACGGTTACGTACACTTGACGGTCTATTTTTAATCAACTTTGATGCAAGTAAAGTAAACGCTGATATTCCTTGCATTTTAGAATACAATAGACTTTGTTCACTATACACCCCCCATCTAAAAACATATCCTGTTCCACAAACAGTAAAATGTTCTAAAAGAAAACTAAATCAAACAGAAATGCAACAGGATGTAACTGCCAATCCTCCAAAGAGAATAAAAAAACTAATACTTCATCAAGTATCACAAACAAAAAAGAAACTATTAGGGAAAGTAAACCAGGTACTTCTTCAAAAAAGGATGACAAACTCAAAAAAAAGCACTCAGATACAGAACTACCTGGTCCATTTAAACTTTCAAATGTAATTGGTGTAAGTTGCTACGCAAATGTAGCAATGAATATTCTATTTCAATTACCACCAATTGTTGACAACATTTACTTACACAGTACAAACCAATTGTGTTTGCAAATGTTAGTACTTCATAGAAACGCAACAAACAATCCTGACAACACGTATAGTGTTTATGGAATAAGACAACAATATGACTACTGTGCTGGAATGGTAAAATTCACTATAATCTCACAGGAAGATCCACAAGAATTTCTAATGTACCTACTACAAGTACTGGAAAACAAAAACATACCTATAAATGAAATCTTTCAGATTTCATACATATGGAAACATACATGCACTCTCTGCAACAATGTGACACAAGAACAAATCCTCTATGAGTGCTTTGTGTATGTATGAATACCTAATTGTGAATCCGTTCCATTTCAGCAACTTGTACAAAATGTAAACCATGGTAGAATATGTACTACCTGCAATTCGGATAATCGCTCCACCTTACTAATACAAACACATAGTAAATACGTAATACTAATGCTTCTTCTTTACAATGCAGATGGTAACAAAAACAACTGCAAGCTGACTGGATTCACACATGGTCAAGTATCACTTGGTAAGAAAACCTTCACAACAATAGGTATAATCTACCACACAGGAGACACAATGAATGCAGGTCACTAGACTGAATACATAAAAAAAAATGTGGATGGGTCGAATGTAATGATAGTACCATTACTCTAAAGCAGATATTACCTGCAAATATTACAAATGTTTATTTAATCTTCTTAAAACCAAAATTTATTAACTAAACTGTACTTAAACAGTAACAAAACTTCTATTAAAAAAATATTATAAACTGTTAAAATATGCTAACAGCTATCTAACTGCCCCAAGATTCTACAACAACTAAACAGATAAATGAATACCACTAAATTATATAATAAAATAGACAGAATACGCCAACTGGTATCTAACTGCCCCAAGATTTTAAAATAACCAAACAGATAAATCAATACCACTTCATTATAAAAAAACAATAGACAGTTAGAATATGCCAACAGGTATCTATCTGGCCCAAGATTCTACAACAAATAAACAGATAAATGAATACCACTAAATTATAGCAAAAAATAAACAGTTAGAATATGCAAACTGGTATCTAACTACCCCAAGATTTTCAATAACCAAACAGATAAATCAATACTACTACATTATAACAAAAAATAGACAGTTGGAATACGCCAACTGGTATCTAACTACACCAAGATTTTACAATATCCAAACAGATAAATCAATACCACTTCATTATACAAAAAATAGACAGTTACATTATGTCAACAGATATCTAACTGCTCCAAAAATCTGCAACAAGCCAACAGATAGAACATTAGCCAGAAACAACAAGTGAACACTGAAAACAAACAAACAAATAGACTGTAGCGTAACAAAAAAAGTTTTTTTTTTTTTAATCCAACATGGATTTTTTTTTTCCCACAGACCCAATATTTTTAGCAACAAACATAGAAACGGAGCAAATTGCACAGTACATTGGTTTGTAATCTACTAAATCTGAGGGTAAACAAAAAATGTTGATTATTCCATGTTATAAGTTAAAAAATACCAATACTAACATGATCTTTTGTTTTATCACAGAAATTAACAAGGAGTACATGTACTCCAGTTACTAAACCAAACAGTAAGTATATTATAATAAGTATAACCAACGCAGAAAACCACACCCATAGTGACTTATAACTTCACTATTTATAAATTTAGTCTTGACCCTGTACACAACCACCGCAGCATACCACACCCATAAAGCTTATAACTTCGCTGCTTATAAATTTGGTCTCGTCCATGCACCCAAGACTGGATAAAACATTTTAACTATGCCATATGGGCACTTTTAATGTCCGCAAACATGACAAGTGTTCTTAGAACAGTTTCAACTTGCCTGCGAATAGTACGGACAGCATCTTGAGGACACACCCATTTCGTTTATTTACAAACATTTCAGGACATCATTTATATTCTTAGAACAGTTTTAACTTGCCTGTGAACAATACGGACAGTCATAACATCCTCAGGACACACCCATTTCCTTTATTTATGAACATTTCAGGACACTGCATGCGTTCTTAGAACAGTTTCAGCTTGCTTGCGAACAATTTGGACAGTTCTAGCATCCTCAGAACACCCGCATTTTGTTTATTTACGAAAATCCCACTACACTTGATGTGTTCTTAGAACAGTTTCAACTTCCCTACAACCATACGGACAGCTTTAGTGTCCTCAGGACACCCCATTTCCTTTATTTACGAACATTTCACGACACCCGTATTGTCCATGGTCAGAACTAACACAACAGGGGTGCCTGCCACCTAATAAATACAACATTTAACCCATCTCTTACTCCCCACCCTCCCCAAACAGTCTTACACACCAAAACACTTTACTAAATAGTATTTTTCCACCAAGTTTCACCTCGCTGTCCGCGAATGTCCGCAAATCCAAGTTGGCGGGCGTTTCCAAAAATCTGACGCACTTCACGCTCTTCACCGTCCAATCAGCGAACACGTAGCTGAGCGAACGGGGAAGTGTGTCCGCGGACCGAACATAGATATCACTAATTTTTTGTGACCTACTTTTTGGTCATTTTTTAAAAACTACTGGACGGATTTTCAGCACGCTTTCGGGACCAAACCGCTGCTCCTGCCGCAAATTTGGTGAAAATCCATCCAGCGGTTTGAGCAAAGTTTTTTCCCCATTCAGTTTATGGGGAAAAAAGAAGTTTTGGGACCCCCCCTATAACTTTGCCCCCCCTGGACCAAACCTCACCAAGCATTTCAAATCAGAGTGGCCCATATACTTCTTTTGCAATGTTTGGTGAGGATTCGTCCAGGAGGAGCGGAGTTATAAGCCTCCCAAAAAGGGCTCCTCTTCCTATGGAAACAGCAACTTAACCATAACTACACAGCCACTACCGTGGCTGTGTAATATATATATATATCTGTTTTGCTTTGCTGTGTACCTGGTATATCTCCCACTTTTTTACACCCTGATAAACTGACCCACTACTATTGCACAGGCATCATTCGTGGGAATGCTTCAGCAAGCTTTAAATGAGTTATTGTGAGTCATTTCGGATCGAAATTGACATCCCCTTACTTACAATATTTACAAATACTAATTCTACACCACACGACCGAGCTGCTTCTATTCCCTACTCCATACAGCAGTACTGTCTCCCTCTCTGGTAATTCACATCTTTCCTGCACCCTTTTCTAGACATGTTTTGTTGTCATGGAGACATACCAAGATGGAAGAAGAAGCACACACATTGTAATATGCCCCTTACTTTCTGGCCAGTGCCAGGGGAGCAATGCTTCACGTGTCATCACTCACCAAACACTGAACGGTGCAGAGTGTACGAGTGCAGGCATCCCCAGCACACAATGGAACACAACACTGTCTGGGTCATCCCGCAGCTGCATGCTCCCCAGCCAGGGAAGAGGCTCCCCACAGAAGTGCTCTTCCCATGAGTCTCCTTAATGTCAAAATAGCCGAATGAGTCTACTTAAAAATTAAGCTATTAAACTGTTCTTAGGTGACGTTAAATGGCTGAATTCAAACCTTCATCAGTTGGAATCTGACCAAGCTTTGAGTGAAAGTTGGAGTCACCGGATTTCAGAGGTGGCTCGTGACTCCCTCTTCCTCGTGGTTTGTCACTTCCAGTCTTTTAGCATTTCTCACGCGTCCCTCTTTCGTAAACCCCCTTACTCTCCTCAACCACTAATTACGCTTTTCTACCCTTTATCTACGCAGCCAGTAATCGCCTCCCCTCCCGCCACCAGGCTAGTCAATTGCATATTCTTTTTTTCTCTCACAAAGAACTTCTTTCGAGCACCAAATGATCCTTAGGCTCACTTCTGTGTCCTCTGTGTTCCAATCTCAGATGAGTCATATTATCGACGACAAACGACCCCCTATGGGCCCACAGCACCACCGCGAGTCTTTTGGGCATATGTGCAGCATTGGGTGGGGGTTAACCAACATCTTCTCTGAGGCTGAGGGACTGAAATGGGGGAGCATATACTGTGTTCAGTGGTTCAATATAAATGCGCTCACAACGAAGCCCCCCAATATCTTGTAAACTGCCTCACTACTCGTAACCCAGCGGGTCGTAATTTGCAATCTTACGACCCACTAAAATGTATTCAACCAAGGTATAACTTAAACAACTTTGGCAGTTCCACTTTTGAGGAACAGGCTCCTTTGTACTGGAATAAACTTCCGTTTGAACTCAGGCATTCTAAGTCCTGTCTGGAATTCAAGAAAAGACTTAAACCCCATTTGTTCAGTCTTGACCTAGATTAAAGATTAACATTTGTATCTATACTGCTACTGTTTCATCCATAGACTGACTGCCCTTCCCTCTGACTCTTTGTTCGTAAGACTTGTCTCTGTTCTCTGTGCGCTTTGAGGCCCACGGGCGAGTAGCGCTACATAAGAATTATGAATAAATAAATAAGCATGCTTATTCATGAGTAGTGCATCGTTCCTTAGAATGAAGGCTCGCCTAGTGCTATTAATGAGTGACAGCAGTTATGAACATTATAGTAATCATTTTTTGTTCTGGCCCCAAATAGCCAATGTCCTAAAATCAGAGTGCCTAGACTTGTCGGAGAGTTGGCGAAGCAAGGGTGTATGTTTACCCTCTTGGGGGGAGAGGGTTTCATTAATGGATAGTTATTTAAGTTTATATGGTTTCTTATGGTGTAAATTGGGTTGCTGGTGTGTGTTGTCCATGTGACGGGTTGCAGTGGTGAAAGGTAAGAACTCAGGGGGGAGACCATCTATATTATTTTGCAGGTTGCCCAGCGCCCCTCTGCTTGCAGTTGGTCTCTGGGGAAAGTGTGGTTAGTGAGCCTTCCCTGGCCTGGGAATTAGAAATTGTGCACAAGCCATCAGGCCAGGACTTGAAACACCAGGGCTACCAGTACCTGAACTTGTGCTTTGACCGCACGCCATTTCAGGATCTCTTATCATGCAGGAAGCTCTTCTGTGGTGTGACAACAGGTTAGAGAAGAGTACACGAAGGAGCAAGTGAAGGCATCTGTAAGACACCAGGAAAGGGCAGGGCAGGGCATGGTCATTGAAGAGAGAGCATGTGCACGAAAGTAGAAGAACTAGCTACATATTCACTTGCTTATGTCAGGCACACACTTACACAATACTGCGGCTAGTGGCCTAAACAGCCTGTATCTCCTCTTATAGTGTGCTAGAAGGTAAGGGACTGTACACCTACCTTCTGTAGTTTATTCTGCTGGACAGGCAGGTTTACATTTGTTACTAGAAAAGGACTCCAGGGAAATTGTGTATTGAGTGCTGAGATAAACATTGGCCCAGAGCTACAGTGTGCCACGTGCGAAGGGTGAGGCATATGCCAACACACTTGTTCTGGGTGAATGTGACTGAGGGCTGTGGTTCCGGTTGCACCATCATTGGATGGCCCGAGGGATTGGACTGGACTGGACTGACGAGCAGTGACTGTCTGGAGAACAAATGTGCTTACAGGCAGGGCCGGTGCAAGGAATGTTGCCACCATAGGCAAACTGTCAGATTGGCACCCCCTCACCCCCACTCCACTCCAGACCCTAACCGTTCCCAACCAACGGTCCTCATTAGATGTGGGAAGCAGAGGACTTGCAGCAATATGTGCTCCTTGTTAAAGCACATTGACATTTGCACCCTGCAGTGCCACTCACACTGTGATATTTTCTAAAATACACTGTGGTATGTGTTCCCTTATATCCACATTGAACCTTACTAGCCCAGTCTCCCACCACAACAGACATCACACCTCACTGCAGCACCGAACACACTGCACAAAATGGGACCACCAGAACCGCCGCAAAGTACAGGTCCGACATTCATGAGCTGATGCTGTTCACTGCACGAACTCAAGCTTGAAGCAAAGACCCTAACCAGCAGACCCCCCACACAACCATAATGCTCAAACATACCATAACAGACACAGACAAGATGCCTTCCCAGTTTTGGGGCACACCCAGTCCATATCCGGAAAAAAGACTGCACACCAAAAAAGATCAAGAAGCTTTCCCTGAACACTGAGTCCATCTAGTTCCAACAGCACAGCAGCACAGTCTTGCACTGCTCCAGCTCCCTATGCCCCTACTAGCCCAACCCATTTAATGTTCCACAGGTGGCACAGCATGTTTTTACTCTCTACACACTTTAAGGCAGTGAAGGCAGTGAAGCCACCAAGCAAACTCAGTTATATTTTTGAGTGGTAAAAATATGTTAATCGCTGTTGAAACTGCTGTCCTTTTCTTTTTTAAATGCAGACTTCGTTTTGTGCCGACGCTGTATAAACACAGAATACATATTTTATGAAACAACTATTATGAAAGGGCATAGTGATCACCGAAAATACTCTCCTCGGTGGAGCTTGTCAAGATAACGCTAGAGAAGCTGAAGGTTGTGGCCACTGCCAGCTAGCCACACCCTAGTAGAACGACGCAGCCATGTATCGCTTCGCTTGTGATTACACAAACCCGCTGAGTTGGTCAAAAGTAATAAGCGTCAATTATTTACAATGCTGCGAAATTGCAAAACGTTATCAGCAAGAGTAACTTTGAATTTATTTTATTTATTCACACATTCTCCGCCAAAAAGTGAAGACTTTTGTCTTTTTCTTAGCCATGCGTTGCATAAAGGTTTCCCAGCATTCTCAGTTATCTCTTGAAAGGCACAAGCACACATATAACACAAAAGAGGCCACCATACATTTGAAATATCACCCCTAGTATCACCTCCGTTATTTGGGCAAAGTAGGGAGGAACAGTTCTAGTGATCTGTGTTGCGTTGTTCAAATGCACAGAGGTTTTTTGCTCGAGGAATGAGGAGTTGTGAGTTGTAAGCTCGGCTACATCACTCACCCACACTGCGTGCTCCCGAGCACATTACACCCATCAACACCATTTCCCATATATACCCAAACGGTAATGGAATTAGAAACGTTGGTGTAGCGTGATTTGTGGAGCAGGTGCCCGAGGGGAGTGCAAACAGCCTGTTTGGGGACCCTACACAAACCATTAAAACACTGGGATGATCGGATGGAAGGAGGCATATCGCGATTAAGTGCTTTTTACCTTGAGAGGTGGCCAAAGTTGTTGCGAGGAATAGAAGAAAGAGCTCTCTGATAGACGTAATCCTTCCTGATTCAGAGGATGCCAGTGCCCCCAATTCCTACACAGTCACTGGGCATAACATTTATTTAAGACAAGAGAGAGAGGGTTGTGGGGTATGCACCATGGTGCCGTTTGTGGCACAGCACCTCAGTCTGTTACTCTCACAGCACAGGGCCCCAGCCACTCTCACAGGAACAGCACAGCAGGGGCCGCCACCGCCAGGATGGGGTTGGCCTACTGGCTTGGCGGCTGGCGCACCATCCGCACAGCAAAAGGCTGCTTTGTATATGTGGCAGGAGGCCTGCAGCTAGTGCAGGGTGCACAGACCTCCACGTCTCGGGAGTCGTACTCGGACCAATTAAATAATAATTATAAGAGAAGTTATAACGGCACCCGCCCGCAGAGTTGTCACAGAGAGATCGGGAAGTCAGGTGGCCGATTTGGTGTTATGAGGACGACAGCAACCCGCCGTCCTGGTAATGAGGCCTATAGTCTGTTTATAAAAGTGATGATTAACTTTGTTCAACATTTGTCACTAAAGTTTAAATAAATACAAATTTGTCTCCAAAAAAACATTTAGTTAACAACAAAACAATAGCCGCCCCTGAATTCAAATGGTTTCAATAACGATAGAAAAGGAGCAGGCAAACTATGAAGCACAGAGGAGCTATTTCTCAAAGAAACAATCCTTTAGGTATGGACTTGCTAGCACAAATATCAACTCTTAGGAATCAGCAGCTTCACAAAGTGTTTCTACACATTCCATTCGTATATCATAATTACATAAACATGTTTTTTAATTTCTGCATTGGATGTTATTAAAAAATTGACATGCATATAAAAAATGCTGCAGTGTTTCCTTTGCCACATTGCAAAATGCACATTGATTTTAAATGTGTCACGGCATGTTTTTCAGCAGCTCTGGGTTGGTAGACAGAGGGTTAATTCACTTTTCTTCCTGGACCTGGGGTGTATTGTCTGAGAGGTTTAATTGGCCGGCCCGCCTACCTGCGGTTAAGGGACATCACCACAGAGGGCAGTGTTGTGATTAGATACATTCCTACAAAGGGGAAGACCAAGTGTGAGTGACACAGTAAAACTGCAATGAGAGGATTGTAATGTTGTGGCTGAGAGAATCCATTGGAGTACAGCTAAAGCCTGTGGTCTGAAGACAATAGTTGGATTCTGGTAATCAGAGTATGTCCCTAGACCAGGGGGGTTTCCTTTTTTAACTAGTGGGTCCCCTGTCCCTTTGCTGGGGAAGGGGGTCATTTCACATTCCAACTGAACATTTCGAGCATCTTTCTTTGCTTGGTTTTGGACTTACAGAAAGGGTTTCAAGAGAGAGAATACCACAGGAGTAGCCTGCTTGTAGCTGCAGTGGAGATATTAACTCTGCTTTCAGAAAGTTGACTGACTGGTATGACAGGGTGCTCAATGAGTCACCAGTAAAAACCAATCCATTTAAACTTTCATTCTCAAAATATGTACACAAATCCTTTCGGGTTACCAGTCTAGGGGTGTTCCCTGTACCCTTTTCCTCGACTGTGAAGGGAGGCTTCTGCCCCCCTAGCCCAGGCCTACCTATTTCACAATGGCGTGTACCTAGAATGGTTTACTACAGCCACGGTACCCCTACTATCAAATCTCTCCTTGCGCTATGTATGCCTAAAGCCCATTGCCTTATCCATCTGACTCCCTCAGGAGCTTCTCCTCTCTTCGCCACACTCCTCATTCTGTCTCCCACTCTCTCTCTTTCTTTCTCTCTCTCTCTCGCTATCTCTTTTTCACACTCCAGCCTCTGGTGTTACTGCTCTGTCCCCTTCCCCTCCCTATCCTCACCCTCCAACTGATCTCTCCCCTCTCTCTCTATTCTCTATTTCCTGGTCTTAATGCTCTCGCCCCCTTCTCATGTCTCCACCATTCACCCAATCATTTCTGGTCTTTCCCGTCTCACTACACTCTGATTCTTGGTTTTAGCTCTCTCTCCCCCATCTCCTGTCTCTGTGCGCCACTTCTCTTCTGATATTATCCAAATCTCACTCCTCGCAGCACTACCCAGCCGATACTCTCCTTCCCCCTCTTGACTCTCACTTCCCTCTTCTCTCTCTCAAGCCGCCACCTCCAAAATTACCTCCAACCACTCTCCTACTTACACTCAACCTGCCTCCTACGCTCCCTCCAAAATTACCTCCAACCAATCTATCACTCATCCAATTTATACCCCTTTCTCACCCCAACATATGATCTCCTCTCTCTGTAACCACTCCAAAGTCGCCTACAAGTTCCCCTCCGGCTACTACACACTCCTCTCCTGTCTATTAGTCCTCCTGCTCCTTTTCACTGATCTCACCCATATGCCTCTCACTCTGAAATGACTATGCTGCTTTTTATAGCCCTCCCTTCCTGCCTAGAAGTCTCCCTTTCTCCCAGTTGCTACTCAAGTCATCTTATTGTATGTGCCAATCACTGTGTGAACTATCCCTTCACTATCCATAGGGGTTACATATTAACCCTACCACCGTTTCATCCTCCATCTTTGAGATGAGTTCCAGCTGATCACTGGGGAATTTTGTTTTCTGTTCGCCTTCTGGATCAAGTAAGCATTTGCCTTAAAATAAGTTGGGGAGGCTGGCCTGGTCTCCCCTACTGCTGGACAGCTCCCTGCTAGTTCCAGTTCCTCAGCTGCTGCCCCACTGCTCCCCTACAGCAAGTCTGGTGTTTGTGGGATAGGTGTTTGGTACCCTATTCACCTTCTGAAGGGGGAAGCTTCGTCCATTCCCATTTTGGTACCAGTCAATTCCTAATTTTCGAGGCCTGGTCTTGCCCATTTGGCTGAGTTGCATTGTGGAATTTGTAGTTCCAGTTCTTCTTTATGTTATGCTGCTTCCTGGGATCCATGGCCCATTCTAATGTTTCTGAGGAGTCTGGTGGAGGGTGGTAACTGTGCTTTTGTTGAACCATCTGGAAGAATAGAAAAAGTGACCTGACCAGGACAGAGACTGATGGGCATTGGGACAGAGTTGGAGACACTAATGTTCATTTGTCGCTCCATGCATTCAAGAGAGATGAAGAAAAGAGTACACCTCAACTCTTCTACACCATCTCTGGGGTAGGTCTGTCACTGGCCTTGCACTGTTATGTTGCCTACCACATGTTGAGATGGGTCCTAGGCCCCCCTTGACAGGGTTTTACCCATGAACCTGTCATATACCTCCACCTTTTATTTTGGCCCCCCTCTTCCCCTCACTGGACTGGTTGGTCCTCTTGCTCTCCTATGCAGATTTTGCAGTCTTGATTGTCTGTAAAATGGCTGTACTACAAAAGCAGATTAATGGTTATGCTGATGTTATACATTTGCACTGTATAGTTCAGGATAGCGCAAGGGCAACACGTTTGTCTTGGTAGCAAGACAATGTGGTCCAACACAGGTTCGAATACCGATCCCACACTTAGAAACCACTGACTGGTATTAAGCATGTTATAAATGAACAATAAAATAAAATAAAAATATGACCATTTATCATGAGTCACATCCTGGTATACAAAAAAGGTTGGTTCCGTGTGATAATGTTGCTGTGAAAAAGCCCCAGGTAGGAGACTATTTATTTCCTCACCCCTAAAATTCTTTCCCCAAATATTCTAGTAGGGGTATAATTATAAATGATTACCTCCAATCCTATAATAATTGCGGAAAGTGTTTGATTGTCTGGAGGGTGCATTTTTAGGGAAATGTCGCCACCTGGCTGCCATTTCCCCAAAGACATTGGGCCTCATTACGAGGTAGGCGGTAGGCATGGTGCTGTTAGCACCATGGCTTCCCACTTACCAAATTCTGGGTCCGGGTTGGCAAAATAGTGACTTACCGGGCCATTCCAACCTTGGAGAACCCGGTAAGTCCCCATTCCGAGAACCATTCCCCATTCCCATTCGAGTCCCCATACGGCTCAATAGGAATGGGGATGGAGCTAATAACGGGCCCGTTAAGAGCGGGCCCGTTATTAGCTCCCTGCCCCCCTAGTGGCTCCCGCTAAGGGCGCCTGCTAAAACCAGGCACCCATAGCGGGACCCGCTAAGGGACCTCGGAATAGGGCGGTAAGGGTTTACCGGCACCGGTCTCCTTACCGGTGCCCGTTAACCCTTACCGCCCACCTCGTAATGAGGCCCATTATCACTGAATATGGAAAGGCCAGCATAGGTTACCATTCTTCACTATGAATGATAATGAGCTCACTAGGGTCTGTTCCTTTCACTACTTAGGTATTCATTTTTCTGTCAAAAACACCTGTAAAGACCATATTATCAAAACTGTGGAGCTGTGAAGTGGGCAATGTAAGGGTTCTTATGTTTATCAACCTCCTATGGTGGCGGTGCAGTACTACCTGCACTTTAAGTCTATGAAGCCAAGTCATGTGGTTTTGTATGTTATGCCGCAGGCTTTTAGGGTTCTTCTTCTTCAGCTAACATCGCCAAGCCAGTACACACTTTTTGGAAGTGTTTATTAGAAGTGATAGACTGTACACCTACCAATCCTCTATAGTTTGAATAAAACATAAAGCCAGTTATATATAAAATACCCACTTGCCCTGGTTGTTCTCTAGAATCCGTACAAATAACTTAAAACAAAAAAAGAATGGGCAATGACCGAACTTATTTGACCGAAAATAGTAGTTGTTTTAGTATATGTATAGTAAATAATAGGTGGGGCTGGGGTAAAGGTATACGTTAGGGTAGGGGAGGGTGAGTGGGGAGCAGGGGACTCCCCGGCATTATAATAAAAAATGTTTACGAAAATATCACATATATCCTTGTTCTATGGGTGGCAATATGATGTCATGAAAAGGCTGCTCTATCTTGCTTAATCAACAATGGAGTTATAACTCTGGATGATTGAGATAAGATGTCTTGAATTGGGTAAATAAAGTACATTTTGCGCGAATTGGGTCTACTTAATATATCTGAGGCTGTTACAGGTTTGACTATGCAGGCTAGGGAGCAGGCTATTGACACCTTTGAAGACTGAGACGATAATGTGTTGTTAGATTTGGAAATATCGAAGTCAGCAGTTAAAGTGCATCTATCGTGTATGAATGCTAATCCCCATTACAGACTCCTATCTCACATGGCTTTGTATTCCTCAGGCGAGCAAACTCTTTGCAAAACTGCCTGTCCATCAACACCCTTTGGCCCTTAAGATGGCCAAGAGGCAGACATCACAGGGGATGTTTTGGTTTATGTGCCACTTCACATCATATGTGACAATTCTTTAATTGAGTCCAGTTTGCACTTTCTTCTTTTGCGAGTGGTTCAATGTTCCGTGGTTCCAATGTGTAATTATGTTGCTAAGAATCCTCAATTTTAAATAATGTTGTGTGGCCTATTTACATATTATGTTAACAAATGACCATAGGTTTTGTTGGAGAGTAGGACGTTTCTTCAAATTGCTCTGAGAAAAAAGTAAAAAAATGATTATAGCACATATGCACTTTATTATCATGGGTTTAATTACATAAGCTTGGTCTAGATTATATTTTCTTTGACTTTCTTTATCTATCACCCAGGAAGCATATGTTTGACTTGGGTTGCATGTCAGTTCAGCTGCATTGTTATTAATTGCTCACAATAATAATATAATGTGTTACTTGTACAGCATTGTCGACAAAGTGCTGGACACAGAACAATTCTTTTAATATACAACCTTATTACCCAAAAGAAAGTGGTACTCATTTAACAAGCTCGGAAGCCTGGGCGGCTGAGTTAGCCTTGCTGGGATTCGAACCTGAGACTTGCAGATCACACACAGATCTCAGCATTGAGTGCTTACCCCCAAAGTATATTTGGGGACACACATGTGATCATGGATTGGTTTGGTGACTTTCTCAATGGTAGTCCAGCAGGGCTCCCCCTCTGACTGTTGCTTTTCAATGCTTATCTTCAGCGCTTAATGTCTACTTTTCGTACCTTGAGGTTGCACTTTCACTCATAAACTGATGATGATGAGAAATATGTTAGGCTCTCCGGTTCCAAAGAAAATGTTTCCCAACTCAAGCTATGCCTTTAGGAAGTAGAACAGTGAATGACCCTTAACTGTCTCCCGTTGAATCCATATAACACTGAGTTAATGCTCCTGGGGTCCTAACACTTATTAATTACTTCCCATGTCCCCCATGACTTTTTGGGCTCCATGGAATGGGGATTTACCACCCTTACTAGCACTCATAATCTGACGGTAATTCGAGCACGAGTGACTGCTGGTAATGGTATTACCATTTGCCGGTATCCTGGCAGATTTACCACCAGGATACCGGCAAAGTTGTAATGACCCCCAATGAGTCACTCAAGTCCCCAGCTTCAATGATGCGGACACACATCCTTCCAATGCTATTTAAATGAGGACCATTTAGACAGCTTATATTCCAATAATATTTATTTATTTATTTTATTGAATTCATTTATAAAGCGCAGAGCAGCCCGAGGGCATTGTGTCGCAGTTACAGAAACCAGTTACATGTGGTCACAATCGAGTCAGAAAGATAGAAAATTCATCGTGCAATTCGTGTTAGGCGACATTCATGCTTGGGTTATTCGAACAGCCAAGTTTTGAGGGCCTATCCAAAATGCCCAGTTGGAACGTTCAATATGGGTTAATGACAGCCCGGTGCCTGTGGAAAACCAATATAGTACAGATCCTCACTGTGCGTACTGAAGGATTGATTTTTTTCGTCAGCTCAAAACACTTTTCATTTTGCATTCTCTCTTTGACAAAATGTCTATACCATTTGCAAGCAATTAGCTTTGTCATGTCATATCATGTTATTTTCTTCTATAGTGCTTTTGGACTTCTTTTGGTAGCACCTCATCTTTCGCTGTAAAAAGAAGAGGGGAGGAGTTGCAAGCCACTTTCTGGCCATTTAAAAAACAAGCATTGGCAATGCCAATTTTTTTGGCGTTTACTGCTGTTCTTTGCATTTTGCATTGTTAGGCACAAGAGTGCAGAGAGGAGAGTGCAAAGTTTCAATGGAGTATGCGGTAAGGGGTGCACACAACATGTAAAATCCTTATAGCAATATAGTAAGCCAAATGAATATCATTTTGGCTTTAATTTTCACATCCCGAATGACAAACTGTAAGTCCCATAATACAAGATAATGTCAACCTGAAAATCTATTTACGCCCACTGTACTTTCAGTGATTTGAGACATGCAATAGAAGAAGTTGTGTAATAAACTTAGATAGCTATGGAGATTTTGTCACAAACCCTCTAGCTCATTGTTATTCATGATGTTGAAAACATTTGATTAGTGTCTTAACGCAACCTTTTTTTGTTTTTTTTTGCATGCCAAGATAGGATATAAAAAAAATCTTTGAATGGGTGCTTTATGTTGCTCACTTTAGCTTTCACAGATATGCAAGGTAACTGGGGCTTAAGAGCTCTTTGAGTTGGAAATGTTCCATCATGCATATGATATAATATAATTACATGGCCACGGTTGTGGCCATGTAGTTATGGTTAAGTTGCTGTTTCAATAGGAAGAGCACTTTTTGGGCGGCTTATAACTTCGCTCCCCCTGGACGAATCCTCACCAGACTTTGCAAAAAAAGTATATGTCCCACCCTGAATTATTTTTGCAAAGTTTGGTGAGGTTTGGTCCAGGGGGGGCAAAGTTATAGGGGGGTCCCAAAACTTTGCTCACGCCTACAGCCCAAACCGCTGGACGGATTTACACTAAATTTGCGGCGGGAGCGGCGGCTTGGTCCCGAAAGCGTACTTCTTTTTATTTGGCGTAAATCTGTCCAGTAGTTTTTTAAAAAAATGACAAAAATGTAAGTGAAAAAAATGAGTGATATCTGTGTCCGCTTTGCGGACACACTTCCCTGTTTGCTCCGCGGACAGGACAGGGATTGGGGAAGCGGCTTGCGTGATGTCCGCGGACATCTGACATGCTTTCCTATTGGCTGCGGTGAAGCGTGCAGTGCGTCGTATTGTGAGAGACGCCCGCCATCTTTGTTTATCGTTTGCATCAGAGCGCTGCATAGTAAGCTCTGTGTCTTCCTCCCGTTCCCCCCACCCCCCGCTCATGCCCTGTGTCTCCCTCCCGCTCCCACCAACCCCCGCTCAAGCCCCTTGTCTCTCTCCCGTTCCCCCCCACCCCCCTGCTCATGGCCCGTGACTCTCTCCCGTTCCCCCAACCCCCGCTCATGCCCCTTGTCTCTCTCCCGTTCCCCCACCCCCCTGCTCATGGCCCGTGTCTCTCTCCCGTTCCCCCACCCCTGCTCATGCCCCGTGTCTCTCTTCCGTTCCCCCCACCCCCCGCTCATGGCCCGTGTCTCCCTCCCGTTCGCCGCCACCCGCCGCTCATGCTCCGTGTCTCCCTCCTTTTCCCCCACCCCCTGCTCATGCACCATGTCTCCCCCGTTCCCCTCCCACCCCCGCTCATGCACCGTGTCTCCCTCCTTTCCCCCCCGCTCATGCCCCGTGTCTCCCCTGTTCCTCCCCACCCCCGTTCATGCCCCATGTGTGCCCTGTACCCCCACCCCCCGCTCATGCCCCGTGTCTCCCTCCCGTTCCCCCCACCCCCCGCTCATGCCCCATGTTTCCCCTGTTCCTCCCACCTCCCGCTCATGCCCCGTGTCTACCTCGTGTACCCCCCCCACCCCCCGCTCATACCATGTGTCTACATTGTGTACCCCCCCACCCCCCGCTCATGCCCCGTGTCTCTCTCCTGTTGCCCCCCACTCCCCGCTCATGCCCCGTGTCTCCCTCGTGTTCCCCCCACCCCACGCTCATGCTCCGTGTCTCCCTCCTGTACCCCCCACTCATGCCCCGTGTCTCCCTCGTGTTGCCCGCCACCCCCGCTAATGCCCCGTGTCTCCCTCCTGTTCCCCCCACACCCCGCTCATGCCCCGTGTGTGCCCTGTTCCCCCCACCCCCGCTCATGCCCGTTGTCTCCCTCCCGTTCCCCCCACCCCTGCTCATGCCCTGTGTCTCCCTCCTGTACCCCCCCACCACGCTCATGCCCGTGGCTCCCTCGTGTTGCTCCCCACCCCCTGCTAATGCTCTGTGTCTCCCTCCTGTACCCCCACCCCCTGCTCATGCCCCGTGTCTGCCCTGTTCCCCCAACCCCCTGCTCATGCCCCGTATCTCCCTTGTGTTACCCCCACCCCCCGCTCATGTCCCGTGTCTCCACCCTGTTCCCCCACCCCCACTCATGCCCCGTGTCTCCCTCGTGTTACCCCCACCCCCGCTCATGCCCCATGTCTCCCTCGTGTTCCCCCCACTCCCCGCTCATGCCCCCCCACCCCCCGCTCAAGCCCTGTGTCTACCTCGTGTACCCCCCCACCCCCACTCATGCCCCGTGTCTCCCTCGTGTTACCCCCCACCCCCGCTCATGCCCCATGTCTCCCTCGTGTTCCCCCCACTCCCCGCTCATGCCCCCCCACCCCCCGCTCAAGCCCCGTGTCTACCTCGTGTACCCCCCCACCCCCCACTCATGCCCCGTGTCTCTCTCCTGTTGCCCCCCACCCCCCGCTCATGCCCCGTGTCTCCCTCGTGTTACCCCCCACCCCCGCTCATGCCCCGTGTCTCCCTCCTGTACCCCCCACCCCCTGCTCATGCCCCGTGTATCCCTCGTGTTGCCCCCCATCCCCCGCTCATGCCCTGTGTCTCTCTCTTGTTCCCCCACCCCCCGCTCATGCCCCGTGGCTCCCTCCTGTACCCCCCACCCCCTGCTCATGCCCTGTGTCTGCCCTGTTCCCCCCCACGCCCCGCTCATGCCCCGCTCATGCCCGTGTCTCCCTCGTGTTACCCCCACCCCACGCTCATGCCCTGTGTCTCCCTCCTGTACCCCCTGCTCATGCTCCTTGTCTCCCTCTTGTTGCCCCCCAACCCCGCTCATGCCCTGTGTCTCCCTCCTGTTCCCCCACCCCTCGCTCATGCCCCGTGTCTCCCTCCTGTACCCCCCACCCGCTGCTCATGCCCCATGTCTCTCTCCTGCTGCCCCCACCCCCCGCTCATGCCCTGTGTCTCGCCCCTGTTCCCCCCACCCCCTGCTCATGCCCGTGTCTCCCCTGTTCCCCCCACCCCCCGCTCATGCCCCATGTCTATCCCCTGTGCCCCCCACCTCCCGCTCATGCCCCGTTTCTCCCCTGTTCCCTCCCACCCCCCGCTCATGCCCCTTGTCTCTCTCCTGTTGCCTCCACCCCCCGCTCATGCCCTGTGTCTCGCCCCTGTTCCCCCCACCCCCTGCTCATGCCCCGTGTCTCTCTCCTGTTGCCCCCCACCCCCCGCTCATGCCCCGTGTCTCCCTCGTGTTACCCCCCACCCCCGCTCATGCCCTGTGTCTCCCTCCTGTACCCCCCACCCCTTGCTCATGCCCCGTGTCTCTCTCCTGTTGCCTCCACCCCCGCTCATGCCGTGTCTCGCCCCTGTTCCCCCCACCCCCTGCTCATGCCCCGTGTCTCTCTCCTGTTGCCCCCCACCCCCCGCTCATGCCCCGTGGCTCCCTCCTGTACCCCGCACCCCCTGCTCATGCCCTGTGTCTGCCCTGTTCCCCCCCACGCCCCGCTCATGCCCCGTGTCTCCCTCTTGTTGCCCCCACCCCCCGCTCATGCCCTGTGTCTCCCTCCTGTTCCCCCACCCCTCGCTCATGCCCCGTGTCTCCCTCCTGTACCCCCCACCCCCTGCTCATGCATGTTATGGTTACGTTGCACTAATAAAAACCTATGAAATTCAGTGAAAAAACGTTAAAGGGACGTTATGGTTCCAAGTAAAACCGACAAACCCTTGAAATTCGCCAGTTATGGTAAGCTAAGCAACCATAACTCGTGCCACCATCATGCACTGCTAAGCCTAACACCCAGGACATCAAAGATGACATCACAAATGTTTTTCGGTTTTACTTGGAAGCATAACGTCCCTTTAACAGTGTTTTTTCACTGAATTTCATAGGTTTTTAGTAGCGCAACTTAACCATAACGTCCCTTTAACAAAGTTTTTTCACTGAATATATAATATGCATATAATATAATATGCATATAAGTTTCTGCCCTTGATAAAAGAAATGCGTTTGCAACCTGAACACCTTAACGACCTGCAGAGCCATGGGGGGTGGGGGGTGGGAGAGAGAGAGAGAGAGAGAGAGAGAGAGAAAGAGAGAGAGAGAGAGAGAGAGAGAGAGAGAGACTCGCTGTGACCTGGGAAACTGTGCGTTCTGAGCCGATACTATATTTGACTCAGGAGAAAGCGTGTGGGGCGCCTATCTTGATGTACCTTTGAAATAGGGTGCGCTCTGTAAAAGCAAAGGAACTAGCGCTATGCATACCAATAATTTATATTACACTTCCATCTCTGACTCTTACCACGGACACCCCGCATGCCAAATGCGCCACAAACATTTGGACGGCTTTTACCGCCTCTCTCCTCCCCCCGTAAGTAGGTAGCACACTGGACCGTTACCTGTTCTATAACCAGATAGGATCAGGCTACGGAGATCTGTGCCTTTCATTTACCAACTCAACCCAGCCTAATGTATACTTGGCATACCGTGCCCTCCACCCGGAAGAAGTCATTTTAAAGAACACCCCTTTAATCATCGGTGTTACGTGATATCCATGTCCAATACAGAAAGGTGGAGCCACTCCCTATTTCCAATGCCCAGCCTTGTAGGGTAGGTGACAGGCCGGAGAGTCCTTTGGAAATGCTATTTGCTGTCCCCTTCACAGCAGACCCGGGCGGTGCAGCCAGCAGCAGGTTTTGTTTCGCACGGGACCATCGTACAAGCCTGGCGGAAATAAAATGCAAACATAGTTTGGGAATGCACTACCCCTGTGTGTTGTGAACTATTACAGAACGGTATGCTGCGTGCTGCTGGGGCTTGAGGTGCATTGGTTAGCTTTCCCGTTACTCTTGTTGGAGCTGAACTGTGGTTATGGTGGGGGGGGGTGGGGGCATGTTCATTCTGCAGGAGGCTGCATCGAAATGTCACTTTCTTGTTCGCTTTTGATGTGTCCCTACCCCATTGCTGGGGTACACAAGAAGCCACTGTTCCTGATTAAAGCACAGCCGCTGTCACCCATTATGCTGTCTTTTCAAACCAGCCCATACCATTGACATTATATTGCGACACATTGCATTTGATTAATAAGAAAATACAAAGCAATCTTTGTCAGCAAGGGGCTGATGTGGAGGAAGCGGTGTAAAGAGTTGATCACACTTCTATCTACCCCGAGGGATGTGAAGGTCAGAAGGGCTGCAGCCAGTGCACATGTAACGCCCGCAACCAACCAAATGTATAACGGAATGTATTGCTGTGTTATAAGCCTGAGGCTTAAAAGAGATGACGGACCCTGCCACCTGTTGTGTTGTGGCAGACACTCGTGCCTCCGGTGGCCCACACACACTCCCAGCCTGCATGCACACACAAACACAGGGAAGGAGACACGGGACGCGCTGTTGCTGCTTGCGCGTCCCGGCGGCAACTGCCGTGGTACGCAGTTTATTTCAACCTGCGCATGCGCGGGCCCAAAGCGAGGCTTGCGCAGGCGCGCACAAACTAACTGGGGCGTCACATCCCTTTTTTTCTTTAACGACAAACAGTATAACACTAGGGGTGCGCGGGCTCCCCTGAACATGTAAACATGAACACGTTGTCTCACCAAACTGGAGCGGCCTCTCTTGCTATGGGCTCAGTCCCCTGAGTCCAGGACATAGTCCTTGAGACGAACCAGTGGCTTGCGATCCCGGCGGACGGGATACCGGGGCGGGGCCGTCGGCAGGGGGCGGTCACCTTCTCCAGCGGGAGTGCTCTCGCTCAATGGCACGTCCTTGTGCGCTCGGGGGCTCCTTTCCGGACCTAAAGTCTCACCCGGGGTCTGGGCTTCATCCGGCATGTCCACTTTCTTGAAGAAAGACAGGTTGCGGGTGACGGTGCCCCGCTCACACGCTGCCGTCACCATTGTCCTTTTTATGTGCGTTACCTTCCAGGGGCGAGGTTCAAAAGGTAGAGACAATTTGCCTTCCGGGTGCCGATTCCGAACCAGCACCGAATCTCCAACTCGCATTTCCGTTTCTCGCAAACCCCTCCTCTCGCTTTCCTTTTGGTTGCGCAACTCCCGTTCCTCCTGAACTTTCGCGTCATCAATGACCCCGGGCCCTCGGCCCTCCACTTCCGGCAACATTCCCCTCGGGCACCGCCCAAACAGTGCCTCTGCGGGAGCAACCCCCGTGGACTGGTGGGGCGTTGCTCGATATTCTCTCAGAAATTCCATGAGCTTCGTCCGCAGGTTTTCACCCCCACTGGCTGAAATCCTCAGTACCTTGTTGAGCGTCCGCATCATTCTTTCGGCCTCTCCGTTAGCTCGTGGCCATAGTGGAGACACCCGGCGGTGATGTATCCCCCATTCTCGGAGGAATTGGGCAAACTGGCTGCCAGTGAATGGGGGTCCATTGTCAGAACACAGTATGTCCGGGAAGCCATGCGTCGCAAACATTTTGTCCAACGCTCTGGTGGTGAACTCCGTGGCCGTCGACTCCACCACCTCAACCTCAGGGTATCTCGACCACTGGTCGACGGCCACCAGAAAGTACATGCCTCGACCCGTCGAGCCAAAGTCCACGTGCACCGTCCCCCATGGCTTCGTGCTGCGCTCCATGGAGCATATTGGCGGGGCCTTGTCTCCTGGGGTTGCCGCTTGGCAGGACAGGCATCTTCTCACGAAATGTTCCACCTCGCCCTCCAACTCTGGAAACCAGACCTTGGGCCTCAACCTCGCCTTGTTTTTGACGACCCCTTGATGACCAGTGTGCGCCAGTTCCAACACCCTTTTCCTTAGCGCCTGTGGTATGACAATTTGTTGCCCTCTGAGGAGGAGTCCATCATCAGAGACGGATAGCTCATCTCTAACTCGCCAGAGCGCTTGCAGGTCCCTCAGTGCCTCCTCGTGGTGCCGTGAGTTATTGCGCAGCACTTCCCTCCAATCTCCGCTCCTCACCGCGGCTTTGATAATGCCGAAGACCTCATCGTTGGAGGATTCCGTCGCTATGGCCAGTCTCGAGAGAGCCATTTGCAGTGCCCCTTCCACCACCTGACAGAGCAAACCTTGGCAATCCTCTTCACCGCTCTCTGCTTCCGTATTCTCCTTGTTGGGATGGCGCGACAGATAGTCCGCCGGGTTGTTGGTTCCCGGTCTGTATATTAGCCGCACCCCGTATTCCATGAGGGCCAACATCCACCTCTCAATTCTTGGTGGTGGTTTTGACGAAACTCCCGCCAATATGGGCAACAGCGTTTTTTGGTCTGTCACCACCACGACAGGCTTGCCCAAGATGTAGAGGCGGAAGTGGCGACAGCCCCACAGGATGGCTAGGGCCTCCCTCTCAATTTGCGAGTACCTCATCTCGGTACTGGAAAGGGCTTTACTCGCGTATGCAATTGGTCGCATGTCCCCCCTTTCGTCCGGCTGTAGCAACACCGCCCCCACTCCTACAGGGCTGGCATCCACTACAATCTCGGACTCCACCGATGGATTGAAGTATGCCATCGTGTCTTCATTGGACAGGGCATTTTTGAGAGCTTGAAATGCCTCATGTTCTCGAGCTTCCCACTTCCATGCCGCATCATTTCGTGTCAGTGCCCTGAGCGGTTGTGCCAGCGAGGCCAAACTCTTAATGAAGCGCCCGCAGTACGTCACCATACCCAGGAAACTCCTTACCTCGGTGGGAGACTGTGGTGCGGCGGCTTCCCGAATGTCCCTGATCTTTGCCGGGTCAGGCGACACGCCGGCAGCGTGAAAGATGAATCCGAAAAATCCAATTCGGTCTTTAAAGAATTCGCACTTTTGACGGTGTAGAGTGAGACCCAGATCGTGCAGTCTCTTTAGTGTGTCCTCGAGCCTTTTCGGGTGTTCAGCTTCAGAGTTGGCGAACACCAAAATATCGTCACTCATATTCAACACACCTTTTAGGCCTGCCAAAGCTCCCCGGATGGTGTTTTGGAACACCTCGGCGGCCGACGAAATGCCAAAACTCAGGCGTTTGAACTGGTAGAGACCCTCGTGCGTCGTAAATGTGGTGATGAATCTCGAGTCTGGGTGGAGCTCAAGCTGGTGATAGCCAGCCCGCAGATCCAATTTAGAGAACACTTTCGCCGCCTGTAGCTCCCCTACGATGTCATCCAGGGTGGGCGTCAAGTGTCTTTCCCTTTTGATTGTGGCATTAGGGAGGCGCATATCTACGCAGATTCTCACCGCGCCAGGCTGTTTCGGCTTGGGCGCAACCACTATTGGCGACACCCAGGGCGTAGGCCCCTCCACCCTCTCAATGATGTCCATGTTGACAAGCGACCGCAGCTCCTCCTCCACCTTCTCCCTTAGATGGAAAGGGATCCGCCAATGCTTCAGGGCTGTTGGCCTAATTGAATTGTCAATGTGCAGACGCACAGGGGGCGCCTTCAACTTTCCGACCCCTTCGAAAATGCCCCCAAACATGACAAGCAGTGATTCAATGTCCGCCAAATAAACCTCATATGCGAAATGAACCATGTTCAGTGCTTCAGATGCTGCACAGCTGAGTAATGAATGGGGACTCACATCCGTGACAAAAAATCTTGCCTTAATCGTTTTTCCTCCCTTGGATACTGGAGTCATGAACACGTCCTTGATTGGCAGCGGAGTTTCCCCGCCGAACGTGAATATTTTCGCCGCTGATCTGTCCAGTGCGGGAGGGCCTGGAATTTTCTGATAGTGCTCTTCCGCCAGTACACAGACCGAGGCTCCGGTGTCAATTAGTACTTGTGTCGGCACTCCTTGTATGTCCACTACACACTTGGGCTGTCTCTTTCTCTTGATTCCAGAGGCAATGTTTGAAATGAAGAACACTTCGTCCTCCTCTCCCTCTTCCTCCTCGGCCAACTGTAGTCTTTGCATTTCCTGCTCCAGGGCCGCGATGCTCCGTTGTCGTCTTGACCCTCTCCCCCGAATTCTAGCTGGGCCTCTCTGCACAGTGACGGGAGCAGGGGCACGACACATTCTCGCATAGTGTCCCGTTCCATTGCACCTGCCAAACGATCTTGATTTTGCTGGACACTCCTCCGAATGAGGCAAATCATACCCACAGTCTTGGCAAATCACGTTGGACCCATGTGGTGTTTGAGTCCCTTCCCTTCTCAGATGCGCCCGGTCGCACTGCGGCGTCCATCCTGGCACCTCTCGCTTCCGCCAGCTCATACATTCTGCCACTGTCTAGTATTTGTTGTAGAGTCCACCCTGGCTCTCTCAGTATAGTTTCCCGGATCGACACCCTTGGATGACCTGATTACGTATCATCAAATCCTCATCGTCCCATCGACACCTGGTGGCCATCAGCCGCAATCTAGCACAAAATCGATCCAGGGATTCCTCTTCCTTCTGTTTTTCCCCGCAGAACAGGAATCTCTCGAAATCAACATTGGAGAGTGTTATGAAGTGATTCTCCAATGCAGCCTTGACTGCATCATGTGTGGTTACTTGCAGGTTAAGAGATTCATATATGCGAATTACCTCCAGACCTGCGGAATACAACAGGGTCGCCCTTTTTGCATCATCATCAGTTAACCCCGTTGCCGTGAAATACATATCAAGTTTCTTGATCCACAGCAACCACTTTGGACCTAATTTTGACGGGGGACCTGATACATCAAATTCTTGCATTGGTAGCAACGACCCCTGTTGTGCTCTCGTCCCTACTGCCGCAGTTCCTCCTTCGTCATCGCTTTCTGCCATGGTCACAGGTCGCACAGGCACCTCTTAATGCCTCAGAGGCCGCAAACCTGACTGGGGTTGATTTCACACGTACCTCAGATTGCTGCTTGCTAATCCACCACCTTGTCGTGTCTTACAGCACTCCTTAAGAGGGTGCCTGTGTTGAGAAAAGTTGTCCTCAGGGCTCTGGGGCGACCAAAAGTTCCAAAAATTGCTTGGTTGCACTTAAACAGCAGCGCACGAGCACCCTTTCAGGCAGCTACTACTGTGTGCTTGTCTTTCGACATTACCGGAATGTTTGCGCCAGGTCCGTGCTTCCATCCGACGTAGCGTCGCTGATTTTTTTTTGACTGCCGTGTATATGACGCGAGCGCTACGGCGGTATCCCGCCTCGTCGCCAGTTGTTGTGTTGTGGCGGACACTCGTGCCTCCGGTGGCCCACACACACTCCCAGCATGCATGCACACACACACAGGGAAGGAGACACGGGACGCGCTGTTGCTGCTTGCGCGTCCAGGTGGCAACTGCCGTGGTACGCAGTTTATTTCAACCTGCGCATGCGCGGGCCCAAAGCGAGGCTCGCGCATGCGCGCACAAACTAACTGGGACGTCACACCACCCACCGGTCCTGTCCATGGGCCTGGAGTCTAAACATTTAAGGGATACATCTGTGTGGAGCAGTGGAGATGGCAGGCCATGAAGACAAGTCCCTGCGGGATAACTCAGAGCTTTTCTTGCTTCCAAGTGACACATTAAATACCTTCAAATTCGAAAGTAGCCGCAGCTTCTATTTAGAGCAATGTGAAGCTGCACGGCCGCTGTAAAGCGCTATGTATCAACCTCTCGCACACAGGATTATGCGGCTGCAAGGCGAGAAAGATCTCCACTTCTGCGATGCAGGTGGGCCTGTATCAGTGGGACACTTACTTTAAATAGGCCAGTACTAGGTAAGAGGGTGGCGGGCGAAAACGCTGCAGGGGTTGCAAGCATAGTTTGAGACCTTCTAATTACTAACACTTGATGGAGACCACTTCCATATGCCAGTCACTGGGCAGAGGCCTGCAGCTTCCCAGTGATTCTCGGTATTACATTATTAACAACCTTTGAAAATCACAGTGCCCTGAAGTGCTAAAGGCTGACCTGCGCATGCTCTCCCCCTATTCATATAGATGGGCACTAGCAGGGACGCTCCACACCAGGCAAACAGCGCGTCTCCATGGCCATGACAGCAACCGCCCGACAGCTCCCAAGCACTCGAAACCGCCTCCCAACCCCATCCCCCAAACACTCTGAGCACCTGGCATTCCGTCTGCCTTCACAAACGTCTTCAAAACTGCCCCACTGCCGTGTCATGACTGGAGCCCCAAAGCACAGGGTCCAGGCATCCAGTTGCTGGGGGCAGCCAGCCGACATCATCTGGAACTGGGATCACCCTGTTAATCCTTGGTCACACAGGCCCACCATGGCCTGGGGCACCCAGGCCTTTACACACACACAGCTGGAGTTGCCCCGCAGGGGCTCTGGGATATGATGTTTCCAGGTCCAGAGGCGTGACTTTCTCAGGAGCAACCAATGAATTGAATGATTTTCGTGCTGCCTGCCAATAGAGACTCGCAACTGGTGTCCCAACAGCAGCGCTGTAAAGGGATCACTCCACAGTGGACATAGTCCGACATAACTTTAACTAACACAAAGCTTTGGTGCATAAAAAACAAAATATAAGGCCATCTAGTTTGTGCATTTATTTTGCTCCAACTTCGGTGCGCCACACAGCTCCCCGGCAACAGCAGAAGGCCTGCAGACGTGAGCGAGAAGGTGAAGGCCCAGCAGGTGCTTCGGCCATTTCATCGCTCAGCGTCAACGTTGCCATGACAATGTCAAACACAGTTTGTGAACTCCCCTTTCTCTTTTCTTTATAGTAACAATGTTTTGGCATATTTGTGGCTTAGCACAAGCGCAAAAAAACAAAAATGTTTATTACATTTAGAGGACTGTCCCCTGCATGCAATTTTCAACTTTTGCAAGACAGAATGCAAATGCGAAGAGTAAAACCTGGTACAATTGCCTTTCCACTGCAATTTTATGTCCCTCTTGTCAAAAAGGTAAATGCACCCTGCACATTATTCTATGCAGACGGCATTTATCAATGGATTCCTATGGAATCTGCTTGCTTTTATCAGTTACTAAATGTAGGCGGATTCCATAGGAATCTGTTTGTTTTTATGCATAAAATATATAGTTTCAAGACATAGTATGAAAGCAAAAGGGAGATGTTAGCCCTACTTAATGCCCCCTCGCCACCTTGAAAGCAAGTGAAAATGGTGCAGAGAGGTAAATAACAGGGGAAAAGCACTATGCCTTGCTTTACGGCTTCATTTCCCACTCCACTCCATAGAAAATGACCCCCAATGTGATCCCTATGGCAGACAAGGTACAAACCTTACTAACCCGCTGTTCTCAGAAACGCTCATCAGCCTGCCATTGTGACATATCGCGATCCCCTGAAATAATGGGCAGTATTGTGGAACCCAGAATACCCTGAACGTACAGACGCCTCAGGGTTGGCCCACATACCTTGCCTGTGCTTAATCTTGAGGGAGGGGCAAGTCAAGTGTCTAATTATTGCATTTGGGATTATAAAACAAACAATGTCTGAATGTCCTATGAATTTGTGCAGTATTTGTGAACACTGGCGCCGTGCACACATACATAACTATCTGGAGAGTTTGACATTGTTCTCATTGAACACAGGAAATTAGCCTTGCCCGGTTGCTGCTATGCCTGGGTCCTGCGCCGCTTGAATAGCGAGTTTCCCACCCACACATATGTTCAGAAAATGGGCACGTGAGAGTTGCATATCATGTGTCTCAGCTCCAATGACTAAAAGAGAAAAACAACGTTACTCTGCAAGGTCTGCAAACAAGACCAATGTGTCCTTTTGCTTTAATTCGTTTGGGCTCCTATAAGCCGAAGCTAGCGCATTAAAGCACAGTTAGGGAGAAATGGCAAATGAGATGGCACACAAAGCATGTAGGTGTTGTTTGGTTATTTGCCCACCCATTGACAGCCCATGGCCAGGCTAATCCCGATGGCCATTCCCATCCATTTTCTGCTCCTCCCCGCCCAAAACACCTCCTCATGGCAACTCTTTCAGTTCACTGTAATCAAGTCTTACCATCAAACTTTGCACTTGAAGAGCATGTCAGTGTTTTTTTTTCTTCAAATTAGTCTTCTGAGAGTTAATGACTTAATTGAAGTTTTAAACGCGCTACTGGTATGATATAAATGTCTTAACGAGGTCTGCATTCAGCTCAGCCACTTGTTGTGTCTTGTCTTTCCCTGCACCTTGCCCTGTATGAGTGGCGCACTGTGAGTGACTGACATGGAATGCTGTGTGTGAGAATGTCATGTCCTGAATGTGCTCTGTGAATGTCAGTTGAGAGGATGAGTTGACTGAGAGAGGATGCCGGTGGATGTCTGTCCTAGTTACTTACATGAGGTGGCCTAAATGTCTACCCATACCCTTTATCTGGAGCTCGGACTTAATAAAGAAGTTTCCTGTTCTTACCACAGTTTGCTTGGCATGGGCCCAACTTAACACCACTCTTTTTATAAGCACTGTGTGTGTTCTTCACTGAAGTCCTGATAAAACGAGCGTTGGCAAAGCCAACACTTTTGGCTTGCGTAAAAGTATTAAGGATGTGCCAGGCACTGCTATTAGATGCCCAGGTACTCACACCATTTTGCACCCGCTACCATCAATAGCCAGTTAATACAGCTACGGCAGTGCCTGGCAAGTGCCTCTCCGATGCCTACCCAAAAGCCCAAACTGTTGGCACCGCCAATGCTTGTTTTTATGTATGCTATTAAGAAGCACTGACTGAGCTTTCAGGGAGTGGAAGAACATTTACATAGAGAAGGAGCAGGAAGATGAATACGAGATCGCGCACAAGGGGATTGGTCTCGTAGCGAGGATTCCGCGATTGGACACACAGGCCCTCATTACGACCCTGGCGGAAATCGTGGCGCCAAATGCACCATGGAGCACGGCGGAAAGCTGCCGATAGCACCATGGGGGTTGGCGGATTTACCGCCCCATTCCGAGGTTGGCGGGGCGGTAAATCCCCATTCCCCATTTTACCCTTCCCCATTCCCATTTTTGCCCCATAGGGAATAATGGGAGTGGGGAAGGCGTTAATTACGCCACCGTAAAATACGGTGGCGTAATTAACAACAAGGTCCCGTAGCGCCATGGATTTCTCCGCCCGGAAAAACCAGGCGGAAAACGCTCCATGGCGCTACGGGAACTCGTAGTGGGGTGGACGGGTCCGCCGCGAATACCGCTGGCGTAAACCCACTCCGCCAGGGTCGTAATGAGGCCCACAGACATTTGGAAGGAGCATTGTTGGGCGAAGGTGTACATGAGTATTGGTCCTAGTGGTTAAGGGTTGCTGTTTGTTTCAGGCGCAAGGGGGGTGGTAAAAGTAAAAAATGATCATTCAATTTACATGTGAGGATTGACAAAAATTGTTATCCTTGAAAAGGTAGATCTTGGTTCTTTTTTTAATTGTTGGAGGTATGGGGCATGGGGCAAGTGTAATTTGGGGTGGAATGCTAATCCACAGGCTTGGGGCATCGACTGAGAAGGCTTTTATTAGGGTGGGCACAATGCCCCTCCTTCTTGGTGCCTTCATTTAGCACTGTGGCCTGCCTATGGGGCAAAAGAACAGAAAGCGCTAGAGCAAATTTAGGTAGAAAGCCTGCTGTACCATGGAAAGTAAGGACACACAGTCTTGGCCTACTTCTATTCAGGGGGCTCCTCTCTTATGCCAGGGGTAAAGTGAATAGCCAGGACTTGCATCAGGTCCCTCAAACCTACATGGGGCTCAGTCTGAGCACACGCACCAACAGGTCCAGGTCTTACAGGCTGCTGATGATGGCGTGGGGCCAGGCTTCAGGGGCTCCTCTCAGACACAGGAGGGAACCCTCGTGGAATTGTGGAATTGTGACAGGGCCTGCTTTCATGTCCCGTCAGTGGAGGGAAGGGGCTCAACTCCCTCCCCTTCTGCAGGGTGCCTGGATGTGAGCAGACCCCCTCCCAAACCGGACTTACCTGCAAGAATGGGCGGCGGGCTGCACTCGGCTGCAGTCTACATCCTTGAAACGAGTGCAGCGAATACAGCAAAACCAGTCGCAAGATGTGGCAATGATGGACGCGGCACGAAGGGGTGCCGCGTCAACTACATCACTGGTGCAGCTCCAACAGACTTTGCCTTTTGGAGCCTGCGCAAACTGAGAGCCTCCACTACGCCACCAGGGAATTGTTTTATTAATTAAAGAAAGGCCAAGAAGGCCTTCCCGATCACCCACTACACCACCAGGGATATTTGTGTCAATCCTAGGCCTGCAGAAAGCCCTTTAAACATCCAAAGTCCCTGGCCCCCAACAGGCTCCATGTTGGAAAGGGGCGGGGCTTACAACCCCTCTTAAACCCTCCCATGGCCTTTCCCTGTCATACCACCTTCAGACAGCTACATCTATTGGATAGGATAAGTATCCAATCCTGGTATAGTATTGGCAAAGGTAGTAGTAGGTGGTAGTGAACATAGGCAGATGTAGTAGTGCGACTGGAGGATGTGATCGTGGGAGTAGCAGAATTGCAAGTGAGTGAGAGGGAGTAAGCATAAGTAGTGGTAGTGGGGATACAGGATAATATTGGAAGTGGAATAGGAAGTAGAGAGTGTTAGGGAGTAGAAGAAGCAGTAGCAATGTAGTAAGTAGTAGGAGGCCATAGCAAGAGTTAAGTCAGGAGTTGAAATAGTAACAGAATAGTAAGAGTGACAGGGAGTGGGATAATAGGGGTAACTATTAGCATTGCGCGAGACAAATTACAACGGGAGGATAGTGATAGGCGAGTAGATAGAGCGGTAGAAGGGAAAAAGGAGGAAGGGGAGAACAGAGGTAACAGGAGGTTGCGACAGTAAGTAGTGAAGGAGTTGAGACATAAGAGGTGAAGTCAGATCAAAGGGTGGAGATGGAAAGGCGGAGTGAGAGATAGGAGGGACATTTAAAGTGGTGGGAGGAGAACACATTAGGTCCTAGAGTAGAAAAGGGTCAGGAGAGATTGGGTGTGAGAGAGGGAGGAGTGACATCGGGTTAAGGAAGGCACCATCCCTAACTTCCTAGACTATTAAGCGGGCTACGTCAGTGGAAGGTGAGAAAGTCCCTAGTGAGAGAGTCAGACAGCACCTTAGGGATATCACCCATAGACTAAGCAAAGACGTGCCCAGGGAGTGGTCTAGGATGGCACGTGCTACCCATGGAATCTGATTGGCTACACCACGTGCCACCCCATTATCCTATTGAGACACGTGTGTGTGTGTGTGCGCAGTCGCAGCCGCTTACATAGGGCGGGGGGGGGGGGTGCCGCCCCCCATCCACTGCCCCCACCCATGGAGTGTGCAGAGAAGTGTCCCGTAAGTTCAGTTCTGCAGAACAGATAACAGAAATTCTGAATCTGTTCTGCATGAGCTGGGCAACGTTGCGGCAATCAAATGTGCACATAATATATCATTTAAAAAAAATTATCTGGCGTTGAGCCGTTCTGCAATGTTGCATCTTCAAAGCTGGGCAGGCTGGCACACTGTCATAGCGGGCGCATCCCGTTTTACGCATCTTTTTCTAATGTAAAATGCGTGGATTTCTTAGCTCCACGCATTTTATGTAATCCATGCCAATCTGGGAGGCTAGCGGGGCTCTAGAGGGGTGGCCCCGCCTGTATTAATCTCTGTGCAAACAGCGCACTGGTGTTAGGATCGGATCATCTGATCTGACCTTACAGTTGGGTGCATAGAAACATAATTATTTACTTAATGTCATTGGCTGTTTGTCAGACAATGACATTTGAGTGTGGGTGGGGTGATGGGCACTCTAGAGGGGTGGCCCCGCCTGTATTAATCTCTGTGCAAACAGCGCACTGGTGTTAGGATCGGATCATCTGATCTGACCTTACAGTTGGGTGCATAGAAACATAATTATTTACTTAATGTCATTGGCTGTTTGTCAGACAATGGGCCTCATTCCGAGTACGGCGCTAACCAATGGCGCTATTAACGCCTTGGTTGACGCCGTACCCGGACCGGCAGCGCCTTGGTGGTTGGCGGAATTACCGCCCCATTCCAAGGTTGGCGGGGCGGTAATTCCCCAATCCCCATTTACCCTTCCCCATTCCCATTCTTGCCCCATAGGGCATAATGGGAGTGGGGAAGGCGTCAATTACGCCACCTAAATTACGGTGGCGTAATTAACATCAAGGTCCCTTAGCGCCATGGTATTTAACGCCTGCTAAAAGCAGGTGTTAAAAGCACCATGGCGCTAAGGGAACTCGGAGTATGGCGGTAAGGGATTACCGCCACCGCTCTCGTTAGCGGTGGCCGCTATCCCTTACCGCCATACTCGGAATGAGGCCCAATGACATTTGAGTGTGGGTGGGGTGATGGGCACTGGTGACGTGACGGCGCCACTTTCTCACTTCCTGCTGAGTTGAAGGTTGACTGAAGTAGAGCTTCCCCGAGAACAGCAGAGGGCGCTGCCATCGCCGCCGTACCATAAGTAAAGTTAACTAAATTGCAGACTTTACTATGTGCCCAGCCTTCATTCCCCAGGGCAGTGCTCCAGTACCGTCCTAGAGCACTTTCCTGGGGAATGCGGGGCCTAGTTGTCGATGTCGTTGATGTCGTCCTAGGCCCTGCATGGCTGGCCTCGTAGCCTGAAGCTGAGCAGTCAGAGCCACGTCTGTGCGGGTGCTGGGGCCTTGGCCACCTTGCTGATTTGTGATAAGTTGTTGGGGAGGGGGGAGGGTACATGCTAGCCTACTTTCTACAACATAACTGTTGTAGACCTTTATGCCAGTGCCCCCCAGCCAGCAGTCGATGCTGTGGCAGGACTCATTACTGGGGTTGAGTCAGTCGTAATCCATGGACTGGTGGCACGAGATGAAGGCACTTCCAAATTCACATCCCTGCCTGCCCCTGTTATTGGCACCACTTAAGTGTGCGCTTGTTGTATGGTTTAGACGGTATTCGGAATGAAAAAGAAAATAGCACAAAGATAGAAGTTGATGGGCGTCCATAATTTGGCGCTGTTATTTGTTCTCATGACAGCCCTATTACAACAGTATAGGTAATTTAGTACCCCTTTTCATTGCATTCTACTATTTTTAGTTACAGCACTGCACCACCATTTATAAATGTGGTGCCACAGTACCCGGAAAGAATTGAACCAACAGATCCGCTTATAGCCGTTATCGTGCACGTTAGACAATTAATAAATGGGCGACTTTACATTTCACATGTGATGAGTGTCAGGTTCGCACACGCAGCCCACTTGCTGCATTTGAACCAGCATATCCCTGGCATGAAGGTGCATGCCCGTGAACCACTGAAGGTTTAGAATGCGTTTTTACTCAGGAGTGTACTCAGTTCATTCATGCATTGGGCAGCAGTTTGTGCTTTCGGTGGGATGTAGGTATCAAGGTGCTAAGTGAATGGACTGGCTAGCGCTAAGTTTGGATATGTGTACATTTGAGTAACACAACTCGTGGTTCGTGCTTTGTGCAGCAGTTGTCCCAATCCACTATCTGAATAGCTAGCTGACTGATATGAGGTTATCTGAATGCACGTTTGGGTAGCATGGTTCTCATTTTACATACAGAGCAGCAGGATGTTCATCGATTCCCAGTGCATGAGGTAGTGTGCATATTATCTGGGAAGTGGGGGCTGCGTCCTTTCCAACACAGCATAACCAAGCCCTGACGCTATTGTAGCATACCCTTCATGGCAGCCATTGGTGATAGTGCGACAGTAGTACCTCCCATGAGAATATCTCAGCGCACCGTCTCCCACTGTATTCTTCATTTCAGAAGAACATCATTAAAAGCTATATTAAAAAATGGGCACAAGGCGATTGAGCAATGGGTGCTGCATTTTCCTTTCAACCTCCAAAGGTTTGTCTAGGATTTCAATGTTGTCTCTGCACAAATGTGTGAAAATGCAACCAGAGTCACAAGGGCAGGGGTGGGCTTACATATATTCTGCCCCTGCTTGCGAGGGCACTATTGGCCAGAGGCAGACCCACATGATTTTATTTAAATGAGAATGAGGGACTCCAAGAACACCCACCATCTCCACCCTTCCCCGCAATCCTAGGCTCCCATCTACAGGCAGAATCGCAGAACTCAGTAATACCAAGTAAACCATATCTGTACAGGCTAACATATTCCTCATTAAGCGAGTTCCCAAAATGGGATGGGCGTGGCTAAAATCAAGCAATCAAGGCCCTGAGCAAACAGAAACATAAGTTCACACACACTCTTAACAACACGACCCATATCCACAACCGTAACAAAATACAGACTAGCAAGGAGGTTCACCGAGTGCCCGATTTGTGCTGAATCAACGCTTTATTTTAAGCAAGAAAATAATGTTCCATTAATGGAGCAGCAAAGTGCAAATGTGCGGTGAGAAAACGATCTTGTGGCTGCCTATGCTTTGCATCTTTAAAATAAAAGCATGTTTTTCACTACAAAGAAATGTCCACTGTAGACAGTGGACCTCCCGAGTTCCGCCATCAAGCGTAAATCACTGCAAGTCAATAAATGCATTGCCCAGTAGGAATTCGACCACACCCTTTAACTAAGCCTTGCTTTGCATTCAAAGTGCCTGCCAGTGTTTGTTCAAAGCAGTCTTTTGAGAGTTAATTACTTAATTGGAGTTGTAAACATGCTGCTGTCTTACCAGGCCTGCCTTCAGCCACTGATATATAAGCACTCTGTGTGTCCTTCAATGAAGTCCTGTTAAAACAAGCATTGGCAAAGCCAACGTTCTTGGCTTATGCATACGTTTTAAGCTTTCGCCAGACACTGATTGATATTAGATGCCTGGGTACTAGCTCAATTTTGCACCTCCCAACAATGGTTAGTTAATACTGCTATGGCTGTGCCTGGCAAGTGCCTTTCCCGTGCCTGTTGCCTAAACAAAAGTCCAAACCGTTGGCATTGCCAATACTTAATTTAAAACCCAATGCTTTTTCGGTCTTGTTTGTGTGGGTTTGTTAGTAATTAGCACATTTTGGAAGCCATTTTTCCCCAATGTGTGCAGGGGGAACCCCCCCCCACGCAACCCCTTGATGTGGGGCAGGCTCGCTTGCTGCACTTGCTCGCTTACAAATTCGTCCCGCAAAATTTCCGCCCCACCACCTTTCAAAGTGACCAGCCGCCACTGTGTGTGTGTGTGTGTGTTTGCGCTCGTACTTCATGCCACCAATGCATAAGTCAGTGGCCCACTTGGGCCACCCCAGTCAAAAGAGACTGGACACGCCGCTGAGACTAAGGTAGAAGGCCAGACAGATAGGGATCACCTGGCGATAGCGTACTAACACACCCCATTAGGGACACCTGTGTTATGAGGGCAGAGATAAGGCCAGGGAAGTGGAGATAGAGAGGGAGTCCCCTAGCACCAATTTCCCCTTAAGACTCCAGTAGGCTCTGAAGAACCTTGAAATCCAAAGCAATTCTGACAATCTGTTATTTTACTAACACCCTTGGACTTGACCTTGAGTCAGCGTGGTTCTTTGTGGCTGGCCACCCCGTCACATTCAGGAATGATGACTGTTTAGTAACCAGTTTTTGAACCCACGCTCTACATTTTCCAAGACCAGACCACCACCAACCATACCAAAGATAACTGGGCAGGACCTATGGTTTATGGCGCTTCAGGGCATTGACCTCCAGCTCAACTAGCCTCATTTTTAAATAGCTCTTTACCAAAATGATCAGATTCTACTTGTTACTCCCACTCTCCCCGAGGCAACTAGGAAGGTTGGGCTCAATACTTTTCTTTTCACCTTTTGCGTTCTGTGAGTTTTGTCTCTGCTGTTTTACCTTTTTTTCTTGGCAGATTTTGATTTAGTATAGGTTTGTTGTCACATCGCCGCCTCCTACAGAGGAATTCCTGATGAACTCTGTGGCATGTATTGTGCCTTTCGTGTGCGTGTGTTTTCTTGATTTTATCCAAGCATCTTGTTGCTTTGAAATGATTCCTCCATGTAGAGCATTTTCTGAGCAACACAAAGAAGCAAGTACTCAATGCTGCAACCTTCACTAAACCTTCACGCATCTCACCAAGTGACACACAACATTTCCATTGCTATGTCCTTGCCTACCATACTCACCAACTCCAAGCAACCGCACCTCACACTTTGCCTAAAGACAGACACCCCAAGTACACCATATCCCCCCACCCCCCAGCGCAAAATACTCATCCTGACTGTCCCCTCAGCTTTTGACATGTCACAGAAGACAGTCACCTATTCCTCCTACTCTTCTGATTTAATCATTCTACCCAATTCTCCTCAAACCCCTCCTCCGTCCATGCCCTCTCCAAAGAGGGCATGGAAGGAAACACATCACACAAGACAAACTGAGCCACACCAGTTTCGTACTTGGTCATCATAAAATGCATCCATTCACCACACGTGCCGAAGAAACCACACCAGACACCGAAAACTCAAAACCAACCACTCTCTTAATTGAACTATCCCAAATAAATTACAGCCTTTCCCAGGAGAGTTCACAAAGCCATGAAAGACCTCTCTTTTTCAGGAGTATTTCATAGCTAAGTAACACACACACACACGCACGCGCACACACACACACGATTCAGTGCATACCCACACCTATAAAACAATATGCTCCATTCAGCACACAGCTCATGACCCCACACTTCACCCAAAATCAACATACTGGATCAATGCCTTACACACAGCAGTGTAGGCCTCCCACCTAACCACTAACTGCACCCAACTGCACTCACATACCAAATCTACTTCTAACACACAGACAGCAACTCGCCTAGCTATACACCCACCACTCACACAACACACTAGCAACCATTCCACCACTTACTTACACGCAGCATGCAGGCCAGCACCTGGTGTCACACCCTGAATTCTACCTTCTGCAATGGACGCAACCTCCACACCTCACTCACCACTTAAGGCGAAATACATAATGCCCACCCCCTTTATTTGCCCAGGTTTTGTGTAAGTGAATCCTTCCATACCACCCACATTCACTACCACGAATCATTCAAAGCCTGCTACTTAGCACGCATATAACTTTACCCTTACTATTTCAAATTACTCTGATGATATCCACTCAAAGACAGGGGTTGGAAACCTCACTACTTGGACCTCCTCCTCCACATTGATCTGGAGAGGAAACTACAACTCTCAGGTGACGCCCACCTCCTGTCCCTGCGCAGCTATCAGTGGCAAGAGGTGGTACTAAAGTGTGAATGCATGCACACACCCATAACATAGCGTGTGTAACTTGAAGGTCACAGGGTTGAATCCATTGAGGGCTGTCCTAGCATGGTCGTAATTATAGTGGGGGACAAGACCCGCCAACTTATGTGGCATGCCTTTTTGTCCCCCCCATCTTTTGGTGAGAGGGCCAGGGGGGGGCACATTTCGGCCACCGCAATCAATATCATGTAATTTGACAGGGCAAGCGTGGCAGAGGTGCCGAGCCAGCCTGGCGCTGTCTCATCACATGATGCTGAGCTGAGCTCAGCTGCGTGTGTGTTTGTTGTAGGGCTGGACTGCGGGCTGCCCCTAGTGCGGGGTCACATTTATAGAATCACATTTGGCGTCAAGGGAGTATCCAGCATTGCAACATTGGGGGGTGAAGTGAGCCACGAAATGCAGGGTGTGTTATAGTCTTATTCACATCCCCAAATTGGCCACCCCTGTCCCAATCTACGTTTTGGTAACATTAGTGGAAGATGGCATTTTTACACATAAAAAAATAAATAAAACTGCAGGATCATTGCAGATGCAGCAAACTCATCTATTAGAAGCCTGTCCAGGCCCTCTGCCTCTGGGGCGAAATACATGCAAACCTCCCAATTTGCATATGGATTGCACCAACAGAAGTGACTTTACAGAAAAGGACATTGCAAGGAGCATCATTAGTCTTTAATACGCGGAGGCCCCATGGAAGTGACTTTAGAATAAGTTGCCATAAGTAGAGCCAAGTGGCAAATAATGCTGTGGGGCAAAATACCTAAATTGCACTATTGTTATATATGGAGCAACTCTATAGTCATTATTTTTTTTAAAATTATAATAGCATGATATATTAACATAAGCTTTGAAGTTAATGAGAATCACGTACAGAGCTTTAGATAAGACAATGGGCCTCATTACGAGTTTGGAGGTAGCCATGGTGCTATTAGCATTACCGGGTTCCTGCAATGGGGACTTACCGGTTCATTCCGACATCGGAGGACCCGGTAATTCCTCCTTGCAGGAACCATTCCCCATTCCCATTTGAGCCCCCATAGGGCTCAATGGGAATGGGGAGGGAGGTAACAACGGGCACATTACGAATGGCCCGTTATTACCTCCCTCTTCCCGTCGCGGGACCCGGAAAAGACGTCTGGTTTTACCAGACGTCTGATCCGGGTCCTGCAAAGGGAACCTCATAATCAGCGCTCCCGTAATAAAGGGGGTCGGTCCCGTACCAGCCCCCTTCATTCCGGGAGCACCAGGTTCGTAATGAGGCCTAATGTGATTAAATGAATTGCCCAGGATCACACACTTTGTTCAAATGGTGAAACTGCGATGTGGACAATTTAAGCAACTGTGCACATATTCCCAGGTTTAGTTGATATACATATGTATTAAGGTTTTGCTTTACATTTCATGTGCTTAAATATTTATCTCTGGCAATGCCTTGGAAGCAAACCACATTACATAATAAGCTAGCCTTTCATAGTAAAATAACTGTACACTATATACATTGTCATAGAAATATGTTGAGGAATGAGAGCATGGCTTTAGTTTTATTCTCCCCATCCTGCATGCAAAGTCACAACAGCATCATGCAGATTAATGTGAGCCTAACAAATCCCCCTTGGGTTTTCAAGCCATAGGCATTATTTCATAAAGCATGCAACATTATGCACCCTTCTCACTTCTGATCACTCCCTCCCATACACATTTCTAAAGGGACAAAAGTACCTGCTACTAGTCACTCCCCCTCACCCCCATCAGTGCCTAATAGCTCACAGTGTAATGCTCTGTTAACACAGAGCAACGCGAGGACCCTCTGCTTCCCGGAGCTCCTTGGGAAAATGTCCTGGCAGCGGGACACCTCTACCGTTCGGAAAGGGTAATGTGTCTTGCTGTCAGGACAATAAGCACGCAGAGTAGGAATTGCTTGGCACACATTGTCCTTCCAGTTGGACACCTTTCCCGTTGTGCACCCTCTTTGAGGTGCCGAACGGGAGTGGTGTCCCACTGGCAAATGTCCCAGCCTTGCCTCCCACTCGGTACGCTACTGCTTGGGGTCATTTGAACACAGGAAAACATACCTTAATTTTAGTGTCTGAATGTTGAAAGTAATTAATGAAATCAGAATAAGCAACCTAATATGCTGTTTTAAAATCTTGCAGGCATCCATTTTGTATTATGTCTGTATACTTGTTTGAGTCATTGCCCCAGTGGCAATAATGAAACACCAGCTGCCTTCAGCCTGCTTGCCGGCCCTCTTTTTTGGTAGACGGGGTGCAATGATTTCTAAAGACCAACTGTGGTATTATAAGTTTCAGAAGACTGGCACGTCTTTAGAATTTAATTTTAAATATATGCCACCAGTCTTTTGAAAGTTATAACAGAGCGTTGGCAATGGACCCTTGTGGTGTGGTAGTTTACTGTTATCCCTCAGAGCCGCTCGCCGCCCTTCCTCCACCCTGCCCCTTTCTTTCAGTTGTCATGTCCCCCCCAACATTTTCAGAAAAGCTACTCCACTGTGTCTTAGCCAGTCACGCTTCTGACATTACTTGTTTGACAATCAATACTGTGGGTAACTTTCAATCTTTATGGCATTTTTAGAAAGAAACAGAAGTACTGGTTATTACAGCCGAGTGATTAAAGTCATATACAAAATACTGAGATGAAGTATAAGGAAAACGTAAGATGAGTTGTGTGACAAAGTCCTAAGTGTGGAGCCAGTAGAGAGCCATGAGACTGTGGGGCTAGATGAAGCCCCCAGTGCTGTGGTTTGACCCCTGGAGGCGGTACACATAGGATTCAATGTGCTGTATCAGACATGGCCGTAAGGACCCTCTTGCTTAAAGCAGGAACATTGGTGGTACACTGCACGATTTAGACAGCCGCAGAAGAACTATAGCAATTACCCTGAAGTTTGAACAAACTGTTTCGGGTCTGCTCTTGTGGGAGAAGAATCCCTCACTATGCCTGTAGGTTCTTGGAAGTATCGTGATGCTCATGACAAGTGAACACACAGAAACAGGGCAGAGGATTTACAGGCACAGAGGGAGATGGAGGTGCTGAGCTGGGAAGGCTACATAACATTCCTGCCTGACAAGTTCTGCGAGCCCAAAAATAAACCATGGAGTGTGGCCAAGTGGAGAATTCACAACACGAGTGAATGGAGGAAAGAAGGAAGGAGGTTGGATAAGGGTCACCAGCCAACTCAAAATCCCCCACAATAGAGGGGAGTGGCTCAACCAGTCACAGTTATTGTTGGGCATAACTAGGCTAAAGAGAGATGAGGCAGGCCAGAGAGGGAGGGAGTTGAGAAGGTGGACCAGCGAGGCTCAGCAGCTGTTGAAAGAGCAGAGGTGCAGGGGTGGAGGCAGAGTTTGCTGGGTTCTGTAACTCAATAACTAGGAGGAAGCAGGCAATATGGATAGAAACCTGCAACCAACCTGCTGGGGGTTTAGCCAAGGCCAGAGACCTTTGAGAAGGAAAGCAACATCTTCAATCTACCAGGGGCTATCGTCAAGAGGCTGGCAAATTCCTGGGAGTGCCAGCAAAAGAACAGAGTCATCGGAGGGCGTAACCTAGACCCCTGTAAAGTTGCAGTGATTCAGAGAATCCGAGAAGAGTAATTGAGTCTGTGGAGGGCGCAAGCATTGGCAGGTGGGTGAGAATAATGTCAGTCTGACAAGCACCTTAGCATTTTAGGTCGACATTCCTGCTGGTAATATGTGTGTATATCCTCCAGGCACCTGAGAAAACCAAAGGTAGAAACGTAGAATGTAATGCTATAGAGTGTGTCTGCAAGTTGCTCATGGACTGCGTTCTTGCTTTCTTGGATTGGGCCTTTCTCCCCTCGGCTGAGAGCTGGTTCCTGCGGTAGAGTTCCTCCTTCCTCCTTGCTACTCCCCTCTCACCTGTTGGAAGTGTTGGAAGTGATGCAGAAGGGAAATGATGACAGGCTGGGCCTGCAACAGTGGCCCTAAAGAAGTGGTCTCTGCTACACACCACTCATATACCTTTATCCTTACCACTTCTAATGACCCTGATTATGTTCTCTCAATGAACGCGCCGGTAGCAGCTTCACTGTGTACCCTAAGACTGTGCCTATCCTGGGGTGCACTGTCCTGGGAGCAGACGGCCCATTAGTTTGGGATTTAACTGAGGGAATTGAATTTAGGATTTAGGGTATTTTGCAGTAGGCCGTTAACTAAACTTGTATTGTCCCTCTTTCCTCATTAGAATCTTCCTCTTTTAGTCGGTTGCTTCCCCAAGAGGAGTCCTCCCGCCCCTCACTGAGACACAGGAAAATAAAGGCGTTGAGACATAAGTGTGTTCTGTGATTCCCTCCAACCCTCCCCACCCCCACCCTGGCAATGTGAGAGCATAGCCTGGATAGCGCCAAGCAATACAAAAAAGCACCGATCCGCAGACCTTTAATTTCTACGCCCATTTTGTATGTATGAGTTCAGGCTATGTTCCGGGTATCAAAATGGTTTACATTTTTTAAAGATCTGTAAATAATGCCAAAGGAATAATCCAAAAATCTGCTAAAGAAGATATGGCGAGTTATAAATGAAATGTGCCAAAATGCCACAATGGGAGAAAAAAAATAGATTTCCTGCCATTGCCTATTCAAAGCGGTTTCCTGTATTTCACTGATTTATTTTCTTTACAGAGAGCGCAGGTAGCAGATTTAATACCGTGTTTATACTTTCAAATCACTCCTCCCCCTTTGCCTTGTTCGTTACCATCTTGTATTTTTTTTATCGAATTGTAATACATTAACACTGCACATAATACAATCCTGTTTAACCTGAAGAAAAGAAGAGTAGGACGAAGAGACATTTTTTAGATAAAATAAGTTGTCCTTTTGAGAAGTTGATGTAAATAGATCTTGTATATTCTAATACAACGGACTGAACTTAATTAAAATAGCCACTGCTGCACAGCACAAACATGGTTAGACATAGAGATTTCTGCAGTAACACTTCCCCCCCCGTGTGTTATCCTGAAATCTGACCACAGGTCAAGAGGCCCAGGCAGCAGGGCCACTGGAATATAAAAGCATCCGGAATTGAAAGAGAACTCAATAAGCGTCACAAATGACCCAATGTAGACGCAGCTGCGCACATAGTGCAGGAGCCGTCACCTGCTGCAGAGCCGTGACGGAACCCTTCCCTTAGGCTTGACATGAAAATGGTGGTCGGCCATTTAAGGCCGTGGACACCTCTGCACCAGATCTAATTAGTCTAAAGGGCCCACACGCAACCCATGATCTGCTCCAGCCGACACGCACTAATGGGAAGAGCCAAACACCTGAAAAGCAACAGGTGCAATGTAAGAGAAAAAGCGAAACCAGGGTAAAATAAATTCAGACCTTCACTGAATGATGTAACTAATTAAAAGCGCTATGGAAGAGCTTGGAACTCGGCAGTAGTTATCAGTAACCAGCCAGAGAAGTAGGATGTGCTGGAAAGCAGCAGCACAGAAGAAGAGACGCTGGCCACGAAGACTGGAAAGCCAGAGTTTTTTGCCCCTTGTGCCACTTGTTTGTCTAAGGTCTGGAATTCAACCAAAAAAAAAGAAGCTCCACTACTCACCCAGGAGGGTGACCTTGCCAGAGGGTGGAAACCTTTGGCTACTAACATTTTTCTCGAGTCAACTGGCTCAGTAGAGCAACCTTGCCAGAATATAAGAATATCTGGCTGCTGTGAATTGTTGGGGGGATCGACTGGTCCTTCAGGGTGACCTGCAGCTGTAAGTTGATAATATTACAGCCCGACAAAATCTCTAAGCAAGGGCTAATAAATATTTGCTATATGGAGAGATAAAAAGAAAGACTGTCAAGAAGCGACCCATCCACTATTTCTCTGGCATTGAGATTGTCAGCAGGCGAGCTGGGATTACACGTTAGGTATCTACAGATCGGGAATCATGGGAAAGATCTTTGTTCTCATAGTGAGGTCCTGGTCACACTTTAAGTATGATTGCAAGTTTGACAGTAGTGGTTAAACATGTGGTTTTTGCCACTTCTGCATGTATTACCGCACCACCAAGTTACCAAAACCATATCATAATGCCTACCTTTTTCAGGCGGTAATGTCGAGACTTGATTGTCGTGAAGATTAGAGGGGCCTCCGTCCCCAAGTACCACACAGGGAGAGATAATATGACTCTCTATGCTATCCTTGAGGCCACAGTTGGGAGGTGCTGGAATGCCGGAACCACGTAGCACTGGAAACCCCAAGGCCGCTGTAGGCAAACAATCATTAGTACAAACAATCACAGTTGCAGTATACAGAACGGACTAGTACTGTCCAGGAAGAAGCTTACTTAGGTGTAGTACAAAGGTCGCTGCTAAACACACAGGGGCCTGAGATACAGCTACTTGGGGGCACGTGACCAGCACCTTCAGATGATGGTAATGGTGACTTGGGATGGTGGTCAGAGTAGTCACCAGTTGCTGAGCCCACCTGCAGTTGTTGACGTGGAAGACGTGGTTATACGTAAGTTCGTGAGAAGTGAAAATCAATCCAGGCAAGAACCAAAAGAAGTCCGGTATGAAAGTCCTGAGTTCAAAACAGCCAGATATCCACAAGAAAAAAGCGCCAAATCCGAAGGGAAAGCCAAAAGGAGTCCGTAGTTCGAGGTCCGAGTTCGAATAATCCAAGAATCAAGATTGAAGAACAAACGCCAAACAGAGTCGTGAAGAACAGCTGTGAAGTGATGTGTGGTCACATGACCCAAAACAGAATCACGTGATCGGGATCTCCTTGTCATGTGATCCGGAAGTTAACGTGACTGCCTGACTCTGCCTGACCCAATGCGCCACAGCAGTTGCCAATGCAGAAATGGATACAACCGGGACCGAATGTGACTTCTGCTGTGACGTAAGGTATGGACCCCAAGCTGCTCACGCGGCCCCCGTCCTACATGTGTACCGGATGTTGGAATTGGACGTGCTGGGGGGCGTCTAGTAGGCGTGAGGACATGATGCATGACAGGTAATTACCACATGCATCAAGTCCTGAACCCCACAAAGTTCTAGAGTTTTCAAAATGGGGAATAACAGAAAGTTCTGCATGATTGGAATCATGCATAGTGTCTTCTATGGGGCTCCTGGCAATTCCCTGATCTGCCCAGGTAAGTGAAATGATATAATATACAATTGATCAGGGCGCCCGAAATGGACAAAAAACTCTAGTGACTCAGAAACATTTTTGATAACATTTTTTTACTCATATTGAGTTTTTGACATAACACATTGATTAACTAAAACCGTAATGTGATCCTAATTACACACAACAAAAAACAGACAATTGTATATATGTGTTCTGGTCAAAATCAGCACAGAGATCAATGTACATACAGTAATGGACATCAGAGACAATTTTTACAAGACATAATGTACACAACAGATGGATTCCATTTTTTCTGGGGAGCCCACAACTTGTGGTATATGCTGGTTCAAAGAGCTGACAGAGGATGGTGTTGACATTAAACACTGTGAGAAGGATTGTCGACAAGGGTGTGTTTTGGCCACTTTTGGGCATTCTATGGTGCTCGAGATTGGGTGGCCTTCATCAGGATGGAGGATGGGATTGTGTAAAACACAATGAATGATCGATCCTGTGTGGGTCTGTGAAATGACAAACAAACAAAAGTGGTTTCCGTCACTGAGAAGCCATTCAGGTATCTTGATAGTTTAGACAAGCTATTATTGCTATTATTTTGAAGAGAACCCCTTGGGGCGGGGGTGGGGGGGTGCTTACTGTGTGATCCTTGAGGAACACGGTGTGGGACTCTCCTTATATCATTTGACCGGAGCCCAGGTAAGGATAGGGGTGAACCTATCACAGCCTTATCAATGGCAGGCTGTGAGGAAAAGAAAAATTGTTAAGGCAGTGTTCGCGTCAAGTTGTGATCCTTACTGTGGGCCCGGGATGAGTGCCTAGAGCGGCCCAGACCACTGTTCCTCCCGGGAGCTAGACCAGACATGCCCGTCCTTAAAGGCTCTGGGCCTCGTATGTGGTGCGGCCTGGGGCAAAGAACAAAGAGTTGCCCAGTCCATGCCGCGTTTGTGGGGAAACCTAAACCAGGCAACCCGGCCTTGCCCCTGGCCCCTTATTGGTCCACCTTGTGGCTGAGCTGTGTGTGCAAAGGGCCACGGAGGTGAAGTAGCGGGTAAGCATGCTCCACCAACACGGAGGCCGGGGGAAGTCCTGGGCTGCTCAGTCTGGCTTCCCCAATAAAGAAAAGTGCCAGGCTTCCACGTTGGAGCAGCCAAGGTCAAGCAGAGTGCTCTGACACACCGGCCAGAACTCCAGAAGATCTGTGACCCGCCCTCTGTGTCACTCCAATACAATGCAGAGGGGTCATGGCCATAATGCAGGAGCCAGCACCGGTGCACAGTAGTGATGAAGGTGACATCCCCAGAGCAACAGGGATGCCACATGAAGAAGAATTGGTGCACAGTGCGTAGCTGATTCCATTTACCTGCAGAATTATTGCAGTGGCTCTGTCTGGAGCCTACGGTAGTTGCTTGTTCTTTTTCTGCAGCCCGACACCCTCATTGTGTGAACAGTAACTTAAGTGGGCATGGAGCCTCAGCGTTCGCTCTACTACAGGCCTCCCGCTTTGTGAAGCGTGGTGCGGAGTGTGAATTATTGTGCAAGCAGTGGCATAAGGGAGCATGGTGCTTCAGCGTTCACTCTAATAAAGGCCTTCCACTGCGCAGCGCGGAGTCCGAAGCTGAGTGCAGTTATTGGCCGAATCATTGTGGAGGATCTGTCTGGAGGCTACGGCGGCTGCTTGTTCTCGTTCCTGATCTCAACACCCTCATTGTGCGATCAGTCAAATAAGGGAGTGTGGTGCCTAAGTGTTTGCTCAACTAAAGGCCTCCCGCTACGCCTAACGCAGCGTGGAGTGCAAAGCCAAGGGCAGTTGACAGCAGCAACTACACTCACTTAGCAGGTAAGACATCAACTCCTATCTTGGTGCGCCTCGCTGAGTAGGTCTTTAAGAACTATGGCCTACAATTTACAAAGTAATACAGCTGAGCCCCTCCAGGATATGGGTCCACTCACTAAGTACAGCCGATTTAGTTTCCAACCCACAATTACCTAATCTGAAAGAATTCCAAGCTGCTTTGACAAACATACTCAACTGCCACCCCCAGTGTCTGTAGTCGCACTGAAAAGCCTCTCTTCCTGTGGCTTTGATACATGCTGCTCCCTCCACCCTGCCTACCACTCCTCTGGGTGATGCATCAGACAAGGCACCTACTTCCTTGGACTGTAACTCTCTAGATGCCTCCCTTTTGAACGCATGTACTAGTCTACGTTTGGAGGGCGACATGGGAAAGGAAGTTGGGAAAGAGAATTGTGCTGTTTGTGTGAAGGGGTGTGATCCCTCCCATGTTTCATAGACTAAGAGGGTAATGATCTATTTGCTGCTCTGCTCACCATTCAACCAGTACATGCACGAGCAAATACCACCCTTAACATCACAACCTCACTGGCTGCAGCACTCACATTGTTCCTGCAACCCTCGGAATCTCTTTAGGACCAAGTGAGAGACACAGTGTGAATGCATCATGAAGTAGACACAGACAACTGGACTCAATTTTGGCTATAAACCTTTATTAAACAGAAAGGAGGGTTGGAAAAAGGTCTAGCTTGCCCTATGCTAATGTCAGATTTCTCTACCTAAATAAAACTAAGGACAGTCTGCGTCCGGAAGTCCAAAGTAAATGTCTGTCTGTGTCCAAAACCTATACATTCCCACAACTTTTATTTGTTTACATAGTTTGGTGTCCTCGGTCTAGGCACAGTTGTCAGACCACACGGTCCATCCATTACAGATCACGCAACCGACACACCTCACTTGCTTCTTTTTCCTTGTATGCACGTTGCCACTGTTTCAGCTCTACTGTGGTAATTTGTTTACCCTCATTTCACATCCTCATTATGCTTTGCCACTGCTTGTTTTGCCACTATTCACTTGTTGCACTTTCACATGTTCCTATGGCTCTTGCCAATGCTTGTTCCCTCAAGTTGCACCGTTCCTTTTTATTTTGAGATTCCACAAAACTGCTTTCATTCAGATCGGTATTCAACAATACTTGCTTTCGTTCAAATCAGTATTCAAAAGTGCTTGCTTTCATTCGGATCGGTATTCAAAAGTGCTTCATTTAAATCGGCATTAATTAAAGTTCTCACAGGTATGACATGCTCGCCTGCCGTCCCAGTGTCCCCTGCCTAGGTTCACTCAATGGTCGGTGCTTACGTCATTCCAGTGCAGCTTCCAGCTGCCACAAACTCGAGCTCTCTTGTGCAGGGCCTCGCTCTGTCTCCTCAGTGGCTCTCTGTGGCTTCGCTCCCACCACTGATGTGTCTCTCGCAGCCCGGGTCTCACTTTGAAGCTTTGTCTGGTCACACTGGTTCCCTTTCCAAAGTCCGCCACAGGCCTCCAGCTTCCTTCAGCCTTGCTTCCTGCTGCATACACTTTGCATCTAACCGGGGTTCTCAAGCTCTATGTCTGCCACGCAGCCTTCCAAGAGAGGTATGCGCTCCTCCTGCAGTCCTTAGATCTGCTTCCACAGCGGGCTCCATTTTCACTGTTCTTGCTGCTTTTAAACATTCCGCCAGGCTGATTGGTCCAAAAAGGACTAGACTGCTCATTGCTGGCTTGGGAGTTCTGCATTGCTCTTGTTTTCCTCCTCCTCGTCCCAGTACATAACTGGTGTGTATAAGTCAATGAAAGGAGGATCTATTGCTCTGGTTTGTCTCTTCTTCGTCCCAGTACCTAACTGGTGTTTAATGGGGAATGCTTTACTAGAAAAATATGCAAGCAGCTGGAAACAGCCTATAAAAGCCTGAGGGATGTCAGACATATTATGAAAGGGAAATGAGGGATAACTGTCTCACCCAAGGGTGCCTCACCTCCACTCCCCAAGTCTCCTCCACACCGGTAGTCCTCCCTCACATATCCACCCCCAGGGTCAGGATCCAATAGGGACAGCCTTTCCCTGGCCACCTGGTGGGAGGATATCTGGAGGAAAGAAGTGAGGACGTCCTCAGATTCCTCACAAAAGTCAATAACACTTTTACTTTAGCAGGTATTTTGGAAAAACTCGATAAATCACTTGCTGTATCAAATGTTGCAATCACTAAAAAGGATGACAATGATAAAAATCGAGGGTCATGTTCTTTGGGCAAAGGTCATTAATCCTGTTTTGAGGTCTCCCTGCTCCCAAATTCCTGCAGTATAGATTATAGAGGAAGAGACGGCGGAACAAATAAGCATCACAAAGCTATGACTCAGAAGGGTAAAAAGTAAAAAAACAATACGAAAGCACCGTAAATCTAAAATGTGCTCCTCCCACAAGTTTCTACGTTTGTTGCAATTGTTTTATTTAATTCTGTATCTCTAATGCCATCTTAGAGGTCATTGTGCCAAAAGAACCATCATGACCTCTAAGTTGGAGGTGTGAACACGATCTGAAAAGGACATTGCTGCCTATATGGTGAGAGGATATTCTAAAGGAGCTATGGTGGAAGACGCAGTGTCTACAACCCGTCCACTGAGGACAATGTAGGGGGTCAATTTTCGCCACAGGTGACTGTAATACTCCTGGTTGACACTGTTGGAGAGGTGGAAATGTTGTCACGCTCAGTAGAGGACAGAGTCGAGCAGCATGCGTTAGTCAAAGATCAAGTTATCTTGAACTCTCAAGTAGAGTATTCACTTACTTCTAGGACACATGTGGGTATTGCTAATGTGTGTGACTTGTGTGAGTGTTGATTAACACCTTAGAGTGACATATGTAATGCACTTGACAGTAGTTTGTTTATTGAGGCATTGTGCAATGATTAGGGGCAATATCCCTTGAATAGGTCTAGGATTCTAACTATCACGAATTCAATCCCAAGTTTATGGCTGAATCCATCTCCTGATATTGATCAGGTAGAATTCCTTTCAGCTAGAGTGGATTTAGTTAAGTTACACATTCATTCTCGTTGGATCTTCTCTACTACAATAGCAGAAATAGATGCTTTTCAGTCAAGAGGATATGATATTTATAGATCTATTTCTGTATCCTCTGCAAAGGGGAGCGGTTTAGGTGAGTCATGGAGTTTCAGTCTTCTGGGAAGACCACTTCTGTCTATAAAGTGTCTATACTATAAAGAGCCAAAACAGAAGTAGTAGCAATTGTGCAGTCTCTATGCAGTCAAACAATTTAGTATCAAAAGTATCTGTACTTGTTTGTTCTTGGTTGCCAGGTGTGTTAGTTGCAGATCAGGGTTGACTCACACCCTGTAAGACCATTTTAGCGAAGAGGTATAACTTTGCTTTCTTGAACTGTCAGGGTTACAAGAATGTTTTTCGATCTGCCATTCTGTTTCCATGTATTTCTAGCCGTGATATACTTTTACAAGAGACCTGGCTCCCCGGGAAGGTAAGCCTGGATCGATTGATAGCTTTTTCAAAGTCTGCCCTGGAATTTTTGGATCCCCCTTCAGGTGATCTACCAACTGCAATTTCATTAAGCTACAATTGTGTGTTGAAGTGACCACAACTAAAACAGATGCCCTTGTAGCCATAAAAGTGAGAAGTCAGGTTGATTTTAAGATAAATCCTGTACTCCTAATTAACTTATACTGGAACCCTACAAAATTAATTTTAGGTGATGCTCTTGTGGCTCTTTGTGACCTCTTAGCAGACTGGCGTATTACTGATAATGACAATAACATCTTGCTGGATGGTGATTTCAACTCCCGATATCCTGATTGTGATACAAAGGATTGTTGCACGGGGGCCATGGCTTCTGACAATGGGAAGACAGGGATTATAATGGATACACCTGGGCACGCTTTCTCAAGGAATGGAATTTGTTAAGATTAAACAGCAATTTAAGGGGGAACTTGCCGGCGAATAATACCCGGTGGAGAGGCGAGGCCACATCCCAGGTGGACTATCTTTTTGCTTCAGGCTCATTTTTCTCTATTTGCGAGTCACTAATTATTACATTTTCTGACCTTTAAATCATTTAGATCGGATACACAGTTGCACACATCAGGATAAACCCTGGGGTTAATAGAGTCCTGATGTCCGGGTCTAACTGCAAGCATATTACTCGGGTGGCTGACAGGGTGTTCTGTCCTTGGGTAACCTATTGAGGCAATCCCATGTGGAATGTGGATAACTATACCAGAATCTTTAATACATTCCATCCCCCAGGACTCTTGTTCATATATTTGATAAGGAAATTGTACATAGGAAATATGAAATGAGAGCTCAAATAAGGAAATTAGTAAAAAAATCAAATTTAACCTTGAATGACTGTATATGATGATGAATATATGATGCTCAATCATGAGCATGAAGCAATGTGCTTAAAAAGTAATTGAGTGCCTTTTGGTCTTTAATTAGAAATACTAATTGCACATCTATCGTAGCCACCTAAAATCCAATTGCAGAAGAAATGTGGTTTGATACATATACAAAACAAATTAACATATGTTTGCTGCCGGCATTGCTGGTCCAATGGGGGGGTATTGCCATCTTGGAACCAGAGCATTACAAGATCAGACATTGTTGTCTGATATAGCAAAAAACTGTAGCACAGCCGGGGCTGATGGTATGACCAACCGCTTGTTAAAAACAAATCCAGAGCTGTGGGCTAATATTCTTTACAATTTATTTCAAGACATTATCACAGAGAATAGGATTCCAAAGTCATAGGCTAGGTCATTTATAATACCCATATATAAGAAGGGTGATATACTGGATCCATTTAGCGTTCGCCCTATAGAAATGCAGGATATTTACAGTAACATTTGGCCTCATTGATGCTTACCCATCTAGAAGAATGGGCAATTAATTCTAAGCAGAATTACAAAAAGCAACGTGGGTCAAGACGAGGCTTGGGAACTACCCTTGATGGTCTAATATCGCCCCTTCTCATTTCTAGAGCTTTAGAGAAAAGGAATTCACCAGCATACATAGCTTGCCTGGAATTAAGGGCCTTCTTCGATACTGTCATAAGACATGGCAAAGCTGCATAGTTGGGGAATACCCTTAGGTGTTCTCAAAATGGTTATGTTACTCCACTCCTACACCAAAGTGATGGTGAGACTAACTCTGGTCATGTGTCATGGGAGACTAATACAACAATTGGTCTTCGTCAGGGCTGCGTGCTAGCCACATTGCTTTTTAAACTTTATCTTTCAGATCTTGGGGAATCACTGGATGCCTGCATTTCCTTTCCTATAAAATTTGGGGCATCCAGATTCTCATCTATTTCTTATGCCAATGACATGATACTCTTTGATCAGATAAAAATAGGGCTACAAAGAAAACTGGAGGCCTTCAAGTAAGAAAACTGGAGGCCTTCATGTATTATGTTTCAAATAACCTGAAAATTAACATCAATAAAACTAATATCATATTTGCAATTACAAGAAACTGTACTAACTTTGGGTGGCGAATAGAAGGAATTTCTCTTGAGCAAGTTTCTTTTCTCAAGTATTTGGGCTTCCCGGTTAAGGATAAAAAGAATTGGTGGGTGGCTTATCTGGGAAAGATTGGAAAATTCCTTCAAATGCTTAAGGGTGCAGATGAAAGTGACTTAAAAAACGTACTGTAGATTCTCTCATAGACCGCTTACTGATTTCTTCAAAATTACTGTGTTTCCAAGGATTGGCTACAGTTTGGAACTCACTTCTACGAAAATGTCGGAGGAGCTGAAAAGTATTGAGAGGAAACATTTAGAAAATTATGCTAGGTATCCAGAGTTCTGTTCCTATTTCACTTGTGAGACAGCTTTTGGGTTGCTCCTCCCTAAAAGCATATTTTTGGTGCAAAAGACTACACTTACTGAGCAAAATCCTGCCCCCTGTAGAAAACTCCCTCTTCATGGACCTATACCAGGTGTTTAGAGATAAGTCGGTCACTGAGGTAGAATGCTTCATTTTGGATTGGAAGGTTGATCTTATCTCCAATTAATAGTATCCAGTGAGGCAGAGTTATAGGCCACCCCCTTCCTTTCAAAGAAAACAGGTTTTACTTTTCATTGTGCCATGAACAAACAGGAAACCTAATTGTATCCCTCGTTTAGAGATGTTGCTGTTATTCATAGGATTAGAGGTTCTTTAGTGGTTTTTATTAGTACATTTCCTTGTGCTTGTCTTAGTACCGGCTTAATACGTTTTCATTTAAATTTGTTGCCTACTCTTGCCATTATCGGTCCATGTCTCAAGCGGGATGAAAACAAAAAGATGTCTAGATTTTGTGAGCTCAAAGAACTGGAATCAAACAAACATCTGTACTGTGAGGTGTGAACAAATTAATTAAGAAACACTTTATTAGACTAGGTGGAAAGGATTTTATTGAGGCAATAAGCCCTGAGACGGCGGGCCATTACCGCATACGAATAGTAAAGACCTAACCAACAGTCAATAATTGTGCCTTGTAAATATAGGATGTTGAGTTAGTCAGTGATGACCACAAATTAATTTGCGTTAAAAAAAAAAAGATTTTATTGATATATTGCATTTGCCAATAGATCTATTTTGTAAATACATGTAATTATTGTAATATGTAATGCGTTTCTAATGTATGAATTATGTATTTGTCTTAACATGAAAGGCTTAATAAAACCAAACACATAAATAAAAAAATACAAAATTGGTGCCGCAGTGCTGTGGTTATAAAGGCGGTATCCCCATAGCAACAGTAATGCTGCAGGCAGAAAAATGGCTCCGGGGCAACGCCCAAGAATACATCAATGGACCGTGGGGTCGCGGCAGTGATCATGGCGAGCCCCCATCCAGGCACGGGGTGACATCAGGTGGCCCTGGGTGGTGTACAGGTTCATCCAGAAGATCAGACTGAGAGCTCATCCCTCATTTATTCTGGGCAGACACCAACCACAAGCACAGCACCACAAAGTTGCTGAAAAGGGGTGACTGACTGCAGCTGTCACCCATGTGTAAAATAATATGCTTTATATGTTACTGTTGTTACTGTTAGTTTATATGTATGTGTATATTTTAGTGCATGTGTATCTTTATAGTTATAAGTATGTATAGGGTATGTTAGTGTTTGAGAAGGGAATAATAAGGGGAATATATGGAGAGTTAAATAGATATGGGGGTTGAAGGTATGGAGGGAGTAAGTACCCTGATGTAGGGCAAGCAAGGAAAGTGGGAGCCTCCCAGAGGTCACATAGCGGGTGGGACCACCGACTGAGCCCCTCCTCTGGCCTCCCTCAGTAGTGGGTGGTGCCAGGTGTAGGCCAGGGATCTGTGTAATCGGTTTCATCCTATGAGTCTCCATATGACCCCTCTGAGAAAGGGTGGACTGACGGGTCAGATCTCTTTAGAAAGAGCTCCCACCAGTGGGAACTTTGAAGGGTTATAGTAATTAGAACGGTAGGAATGTTTGATAAGGAAAGATTGTGTTTCTGTGAATAAAGAGTGGTCCCCGTTGAGATCCCTAAAAAATCCACTTTGTTGCTGTGTCTTGTCTCATGTCTCATGGCGGAGTAAAGTAAGGACTTGGGATGTAGCCCATTTCCTGCTTACAGTGATTTTATTTTGCAGTTACAGAGCCACTTCCTGTACAGCTCGCCCTGGGATGTTGGTGGTTCCCATGGAGACTGCCCCTGGCCTGGAGTGGGGGAGGGACACCTTTTGCCTGGACTGGAGACAGAAATCAGGGGCTACATACCCCCTAAATATATCCTGAAAGCATGCAGTCTTGGAGTCCTAGTCTATGATTACCTCACCATCACAAAATAAAAAACATGCTCATTAATAATCATTCATTTCACCCCTTGTATCTGCTGAGAGGATGCGGGGCCCCTTGGGCCCCACCCACAAACTGCCCTAACCCTTGTATTGTCAAAACCTTGATTACACTACTATAGTGACTTGTAGACAGGGTTCCTAAAAAGTCACTGCTGAATAATCAAGTAGAAAAGTATGCTGCCTGCACAATCCTTGACTTGAAACAACCACAGGAAGCCAACATAGTAGGCCCTGCACTAGCTTCCAAGCAAAGGCATGTCACACTGTAAGTCGTAATAATTGGACCACAAGGCTCCACATGGCCACACACTAGGATGCCTACCGAAATATCTTTCAAGCATACCGTCCATCAACTTGGGGACCTTTAAAAAGTGCCTACTCCACATTTGTCCAACCACATACACAATATTTGGGGGTGAACTCTTCACATAACAAGCTGCTCCTTAAGACTGTTGATGAATTTCCTCCCGTTCCGAAAAGAGAGAAAACCCATCTGTTTCACATGGCATGGAATCAAGATCCCCTCCTCTGATTCACTTTAAATTCCCTGGATGGTCAGACGAATTCAGGATAGATGATGACACCAGGGTCACAGCCACACTAAGGCGTTTCCATCAATGCAGCATAGATAGCATGACCAGTCTCTATAGGTAGTTGAGCTGCCTGTCAATTGACATCTGCTCTTCTCCCAATTTGCTTTACCCCTCCCTTTTTGCAGATAGCTGATGTAGTGCTTAGTAAATATTCGAACTAACTATAAACAAATAACAAAAGAATGGAATTATCCATTCCATTGTCCCTTCACATCAAATAATGCGCCCAAGTCAATCCACCAAGTCTCTCGGTGAGATGCAACGAGGGAATGTCTTGGACCTGCATCAGACTCCACGCTTCCTGTTATAGGCTTTATGCCTTCCCTTGGACATCTTCACCAAGCCTCTCTGAGACACGTCTAGGGAATGTTCTGGCCATGCATCGGATGACACAATGCTTGTGGTGGGGTTTATGCCTTCCCTTGGGCATCTTCACCAAGCCTCTCTGTGAGAAGAGACCACCATCCTGGCAGAGAACATTGTGGGATTGCATCAGACTCCATGCTGCCTGTGATGGGCTAAATGTCTCTTCACCAAGCCTCTCTTTGAGATGAGCCCAGGGAGCATCCTGGGATGGCATCAGACTCCACACTGCCTCTGGTTGGCTTTATGCCTCCCCTTAAGCATCTTCACCAAGCCTCTCTGTGAGAAGAGCCCGCCATCTTGGGGAGAACATCATGGGATTGCATCAGACTCCACGCTGCCTATGGTAGGCTTTAGGTCTTCACTTGAACATCTTTACCATGCCTCTCTGTAAAACGAGCCCATGGAACATTCTGGGATTGCATCAGACTCCACACTGCCTTTGGTGGGCTTTATGCCTTCCCTTGGGCATCTTCACCAAGCCTATCTGTGAGAGGAGGCCAGGGAATGTTCTGGTCCTGCATCCAATGCCACCCTGCCTCTGGTGGCCTATATGCCCTGCCCTGGGCATCTTTAAACCTCCTTTAGTTCTCTACATTGGATATCGAAGGGACATGTAAGGTCACTGTGATTATGGGGACATCATTGCAATACAGAATTATTCCCTGAAGGTAGATTGTCAGGCTGTGTACAGGGTTTGACTAGGACAAACAATAATCCCAGGCACCATCAAATATGGCTCATTTTCAAGGACTGCAAATTGTGACTTTTCACAACAGGCCATCTGAGAAGTACCTAGAGACACATTGCTTTGGAGAAACTGGTGGGTAAAGCTGCACTTTAAAGCACACTGGGCCAAAAACTTTAGTTACAGTGTAGAGGAGGAGCCAAGTACCCCCACTCCAACTGCCCCGCCTACATTACCTGAAACGTATGAACCAAAGTATGTGATGTATACTGAACAGATAAAGCAGCAAAGAGAAGAGCGTGGACTCTGTGCAGTACCCATAAAAATACCTATACCTAAGAGAATATGGGAGGTAAAGTACCCATTGAGAAAACCATTCATGCATTCAAGTCAATATGATGGCCATTTGAATGAGATTCCTGAAGAAGCAAAGAAACTAAATAACAAAGATGAATGGTAACGTCATACAAAGTTGAATCGACAACCATATAGAAAGATAACCGGACCAGAGAGGCAGACGATTTATGAAGAACAAGGAAGTACCAAGGATATGTGACATCTTGTGACTACCTTTGCTTTTCCACATTGGATAGGAAAGGCCCTCGGGACGTTTCTCCCCGGTATAGCCCATGGAACAGGCATTTACCGCTATTAGCACCCATTCCACGGGCTGGAACAGGGCTAATTTGTAGTATTTTCATTCCGTGCATGGTTTGCCTCGTGGTGTCTTATTCACAAAAAGCAAATACTGTTCCAAGATGGCTGCCATGGATTGGGATGGCGGGGCTCTGTACAGAGCCCCACCTCTATTTCCATGGCAGCCTCACGGAGCAGAGCAGAAGCAGCAGCAGCGGTGGCGGCATACGCCCACTGTTACAGCCACCTGATTGGCTAAGGGCGCTTTCCCGGGTGCGAATCCTCTATAATCCTAACTTGCCACGTTCGTATAGTTAGAAGGTATTTTCATGAATAGTGCAGCAAGGTTCTAGCATTCATATGTTTCACGCTCTATGTTACAAAGAGACTTCAAACTGTGTACCAGATCAGGTGTACAGAACATCTCGTACATGGCTCTTCAACCTTTGGCTCTCCAGATGTTTTGGACTCCAACTTCCCATCAGCCTCAGCCAGCACAGTCAAAGGTGAGGTTTCATGGGACTTGTAGTCCAAAACATCTGGAGAGCCACAAGTTGCAGTGCCCTGATGTAGTCTGATCTGTAGCTATCAGCAAAGTTGTCCGTTTAGTAACACCTAGAAGCTCCCAAATATTCAACGTATTGCCAGCACATTGATTCTGTGCTGTGGTTTTGTTCAGGGGGCATAAAAAGGCAAAGAAGAGTACCCACGAGCGCCTATTCGTATTGAGAAGGTGATTTCACGTGCACAATATATGCAATAGGGTGTTCCGTAGACCCTAGTTGGAGTCTGCAAGGCAGTGGAGCCAGGTGGGGGGGTTGAAGGGGAGAGAGGGCTCGTGTGCTTCCGGTAGCATGCCTACAACCCCATTGCCAGGATCCCTTTGCAGGCACCGACTTCTACTGAGAGGAATTTCCTGAGCAGATATGCACTCCAGTGCACAAGTTATGCATAGACACATGAGCCAGCTATAGGGAAGTGACAGATATAAGTGCCTGCACAACATGTATTTATTTGGATTTGCATAACGTGCTATATGCATAAAATGTTGTTTCGGGGCAATTAATGTAGTCCCAGGCACCATAGCCCTTGTGTTTCCTCATTTCCTCGCCCGTAGCAAGTCCTTCGCTACTTACAGGGCTTGCCGGTGTTTCCCTGGCCCAGGCCTGTGCCAGGCCACACAAACAGAAAGTAGGTGAGTGTCGCGAAGTCAAAGATGAAAAATCACATTAAATGATAATATATGAATGCTATGGAGTGATCTGATGTCTGTGCTCCCCCTCACTGAGGTAAACATGCAGCATTTGTGTCTCCTCAGGTTCCGACCATCTACGAGAGAAGGATGGCCTCTGGGCAGTGCTTGTGTGGCTTTCCATTCTGACAGCAAGAAAGCAGAGTGTGGAAGAGATTGTCAAGGACCACTGGACGAAATTTGGGCGCCACTACTTCTGCAGGTAAGCACGCAGCTTTGTTGAGACGCCATGTTTAGTGGGGAGAAATTAGAAGAACATTCCATACTTTTGTTAATCGGAACACCTCCCCATGATCCACTCCCCATATCCCTGCTATCCTTGATTCCTGGGAGGGGGTGGTGGGGCCATGCAGAGCCTCTGTCAGAGGGGGTAGCAGAGACATGGAGTGCCTTTGGCATCGGGGTTAGTGGGGACATAGAGGGCCTCTGCATTAGGGGTAGTGGGGACATGAATTCTGGCATCGGGGGTAGTGGGGTCATGGAGTGCCTCTGGCAGTGGGGGGTGGTGGGGATATGGAGTGCCTCCCGCATCGAGAGGACATGGCATGCCTCTGGCAGTGGGGTGGTGGAGAAATGGAGTCGCTCTGGCAACAGGGGTGGTGGGGAGGTGGAGTGCCTCTAGCCCCAGGGATGCTGGGGACAACTAGTGGAGTGCCTCTGGTGGCAGGAGTGGTGGGAACATGGAGTGCCTCTGACATGGGGGTAGTGAGACATGGAGTGCCGCTGGTAGCAGCAGTGGTGGAAAAATGGAGATCCTCTACCTTGGCGGAAGTGGGGACATGAAGTGTCTCTAGCATCAGGGGTAGTGGGTACAAGGAGTAGAGTGCCTCTGGTAACAGGGGTTGTGGCGACATGGAGTGCCTCTGCTTTGGGGAAGTGGGGACATGAAGTGTCTCTGGCATTGGGGGTAGTGGGAACATGGAATGCCTCTGGCAGCGGGGGTGCTGCGGACATGGAGTGCCTCACAACATAAAATATGCACTTTGTTCAGTGAAACGGTTTGTTTTCCAATAAATTACCATAAGGTTGCCAAGGGGCACATTCGGTTTACCAGATGTTGCTATTAAATTCTTTGGTACTGTTGAGAAGCAGAGGTGTACATCATTGATATAACCCCCCCTAACCTCCGACATTCTGGATGAAGGACAAGAAGACACTGCATTAGGACACCAGGTATTATTCCAATACCGTATCGAGTATAGAGAGACGTTATGCACTCAGACAATTGTACCGAATGTACCCTCGAACTGAAGTGGTAGCAGGAGATCTACAGACACCACTGAACATCGAAGAGCTGTAAAGGAAATCTGACAGGTGCAAAGTGATGTCACAAGGAGAAGGCATGATGATGCACTGAAACAATATGAGAATACCGAAAGAATGAAGATGTAATTGACGAAACGAGAGTAACCATATATATACATGAGTGAGAAGACCCATATATACAAAAAAGATAAGTAACCAGATGTGTAGTAAATGTTTATACGCAGAAACGCAAGGTAGATGAGTCACAACGAAGCTTGACGCAGTAGAAAATATAACATGGGTAATGCGACCATGTTGAAAAAGATGGACGTTGGCTCTGAATGAAAGTAAGCGAAAATCTTGAAGGAGAGAGATCAGGGCTGTAGAGCTGACAGATGCTGGAAATACAAATTTGTGCATGAACCAAGAATAGCTGTTGGCGAAAGATCAAGGATGCCACAGCAAGAAGCAACTGCAGGGTACAAAGGGAGTCAACAAGAATAAGCAATGTACACAGGACATATTTCTCTTAGATTAAGTAAATGCGGAAACATGTGCGAATGCCAAGTATTGAACAATTAAAAATGAAGAAAGCATATGTAAGACAGTGCAACCAAGTCTTTAGAGGCTGAAGAGAGTAATGACACCCACTTTAATTGAATCAACTAGCACTAAATAGAAATGTGAGATGGACAAAATCATGGTCTCTTCATACATGGTGCAAGACCAGAAAACAAGCCCTTTGCATCAGCTCCAGACAAAGGTAACGATGTAACTCAACGCCCTTTAAAGATACAGCAAAGGGAACATTTAGCAAGGTCAAGTACAAAGAAGAAGCCTTGGCTGAACGTTTGGCTAATGAGAGATGGTAGACTAATTGGGCAAGTAGGCAGTTGACTGACGTTCTCTGCAACTGGGTTTTGTTTTGTTTATGTGCTGCTAATGAGCAGATTGTCCAAGGTTGGGAGAAAATGCCAACCAATCATGAGGGCCTACGCAATGGTGAGCATACACTGTTGCAGTGGCCAATACACTGTTTTTTATGCTGCTATAAACTATATTATATGTAGTTCTAGGGAAGATTAAGGCACACATCGAGGGATAAATCCTTTGTGCAATCAAGATGTGTTTGAGAGTGAACAAAATATGATTTGTTGTTTGCCAGGTTTCTCTACTTTACTGAGCTGATAATAAAGTAGTATGTTGCTATATTCCTTGAGTACGTCCGGTTATTTGGATCTGAGATCGTTTATTATGATGATCGTATTCTTTGCATAAGAATGCCCAAAGGTGCTAGCTGCACAGTACTACCATTGTTTGGCAGATATTTCCATGGTATGCTCTGGTACTCACATCATATAACATGTATTGCTACCATATTTCAGGCTTTGTCACAGTATGGCCAGGTACTCACATTATAACCATGGATTCCAAGCAAATGTACAGGTACTGGCACAGTAGCCACGTTTTGCACCTCTATACCCTGCTGCATACATCAAGTTTATATTTTGCCATCAAATGCTCCGGAATCTCATTCTTTTCCAGGCCTTGCTTTCAACTGGTATTGCATTATATTTCCACAAACTGCTATTGTTTTGGCATGTAATGTCATCAAATGCCCATGCACCTATGCCACATGTTAGATAATTAAATCATATGATAGGTAATCACACCATATGCCAGTTTCTCTTGTGGATAGGCGCATTATAAATGCCATATCATATCATATCATATCATATCATATCATACCATATCATATCATATCATATGACAAGCATTGTAATGATATGCCAGTTACTACATTTCAGCCTCAACGTGGGAAAGGAGTGCAGAATCCCTGCTCCTTCTTCTTAGCCACACTGATTACCCTCTGCAGCTTCTCGGCTGTAGTGGCGGAGAGCAGCATAGCAGAAGAGGACCCAGATATACCACGCGTCTCTTCTGCATACCGGCTCTATTGGATGGAGAGGAGGACAGCATCACTGAGTATCCCTTATGGAGTCACTGGGTCATGTCCCGCTCCCAATGGCCACAGCGTGTGGGGAGACAGCAGGTAGAGCACAGGTACACCAGTCCCAACCCCCGCTCAACTCTGCTGCACCTGCAGAGTGTGAGGGAGCCTCTGATTTTCTTTGCCGTGCACACATTTGTGGATGACTCTTTGTAGGGCCAAATCACTGCATGTCCACATGAATCAATGTGCGTCAACATGCCGTGTTATTTTGACTCTTAGATGGCAGATCCTGCCGAAAGAGCAATACACATCTTGGTCATTGTCATAGATCATGAGCTTGGAGAGGAATGGACATCTAATTTACTTGCCACCTACTCTGATCAATGTGTTCATTTCAGACGATGCAAGCTGCATGAGCTGAGTTACTCTACTGTTTTGTCGTAGGTGCATTTCTTTCTATTTCATATCTATTCATTGTGAATTGTTTTTTAAATTCAAACCTTACACAATCATTACAATAGTAAATACGAAAAGTTACATAAACAACATATTCATACATTAAGAACTATTTTTTATAATAATACAATTTCATTAATTTACAATAAATTAGATAATTATTCCTGTAAATAACATTTGAACCGGATGAATTACATCTTATCTACCACAGTATCTGGTAATTCATTCTTTATATACAATATATACAATCCATAAAAATCTAATCAGTATGACCAATCTTCTATACAGATATATAGAGCAGAAAATATATCAGTTTGTTCCTTATGCAATTTCACACTGTTCCACCAATCTGCACCCAATGTACAGTTACCATTACGACCCTCCAGACGTTACTGGCTACATGACATTTGGACACCCCAACCCTTTAACTAGATTTCAGCCCTTCACATATGAGACACCTGCCTGTGTGGTCATAGAAGGACCAGACAAAGCTCATTTTAAGCATCTTGATGCGAAGAACAATGACGTTTCAAAGCCTTAGAACACACCGTTCATGAGATATTTGCACTGCACTGCGCCATGGTGAGTCGACAGGTGGGAGAGTGCACAGAAGGTCGCAGTATGCTGCAGAACGACAACTCTCGCTTCCCCTCCACGTCTGCTCTGGGGTATGTCAGCCAACCACATGCACCATTTCTCAGTGCAGTTCACTTCAGAGTGCAAAACACATCAAGTGATAAGCGACTCGGAACAGTGACCTACAGGATCATTGATTTTCAACAATTGATGAGAGTGTTATCATGTCTGTCTACAGAACCCGTGCAGAACCCGTGCAGATTACGGGTACTTTTTTGCTAGTAAGGAAATAATCTCTCCTTCCATACAACAAATACATAGACGTTCATCCGCGTGGAGAAAAGAAAAGTCAGAACTTTTTAAAACAGGTCAATCAAAGGCCGTTGATACGTGGACAAAAAAAGAATAGGTGTTTTATTGGTTCGAGTACTGTGTTAGACCTGCAAAATCTACAAATTGTTTCTTCCTTTTTTAGTCCCAATCTGGGCCTGGCCATTCTAAACTAGGAATCTGATTGTGCTTAAATCTCATGTCTATTGTTCTAGCGTTGGAACAGGGAAAAAGAGTAAAGTATTCAGATAGATGATCCTTTATTTTTAAACGTAGAATACTCTACATAGAGCGAATAAGAGCTCAATTGCTCAATAGCAACTCTCCAGCCGCTCTCAAAAAACACTTTTTTCCCATTAGACGGGTGATTGAACAACTCACTCTCATTGGATTTGATTTCAACAACAAATCTTCTCTACCGGGTCTGACTTGCATTTGAGTACCTTTGTAACATAACATATTAAGCCTAAGCAGACTCTCGGGGATACCCCATTGTTTAAGTTTTAGCCAAAGTCTCTCTCTGTCTCCTCTGTCAAAAGCTTTTGGCATGCGGCTAGTTAATAAAAACATAGTTTTCGCAAGTTTACCTTTCGACAGAGCTTGGATCAGAGTTGGGATTAGCCTCCTGTGAAATCCTATTTGATACTTAGGAATAAGAGCACATTTTCCTACCCAACCATTGGGTTCTTTTAGGAGAAGAGATGCAAAGATCTTACTTGAAGCATCTAATATTGCGATGGGACAGTAGTTGGCAGCGTTACTTCTTTCACCTTTTCTAAACTAAGGGATAATGTACGAGAGATGTCAGAATGGTGGAATAATGTTCTCTTTAATGATATCCATCTGTCGGAGATGTAAGACCAGAGCTCAGCGTTGTGTTTTATAGTGATTGGAGCTATCTGGTCACGCCCAGGTGCTATAGAAGCTTTATACTTCACAATAGCATTTAGAATATAATTCCTAACAAAGCCCCCTTCCCATTTAGTCAAAGTGGTACGGTGAACTCTATAAGTTGTCGTTTGTGTTTCAGTAGGAGCATAGATCACTTCAAAATGGTCGTCCCAAACTGCTTCATCAATGGTGCTATCAAGAATGCTCACGTTGGGGCATGTAATGGAATTAGCAATATCCCCAAAGGTCGACACATTTTTACCCCAACCCAATGTAGAATGATTGGCTTTCTGCTATGCGTACATCGCACTTTAACCTTTTACATTGGTTCCTGTAGATTTGACAAGACTGGATGTCATATGAAAGAGACTGGGCTAGGTATCTAATTCTCGCTCTGGTGTCCTTCAGGGCATTGGCAATCAAGGAATTATAAACATGCACTTTAGTCTTACTGATAACACAATTGCCTTTCCCAGTTATTCTGGATAAACAGGTTTATACTGTTGTGTTGTTAATGTTGCCTACACACAACAAGCTCTCGGGATACATCGTACATCGTAGATATATTTTACATTTATTGCTGGGTTTAGATTCTATGGTGTAATGGCCACTCACTGTTGGCTGAAGGATTTGGCCATATGCAATGTAACCAACCCCATGTTTTATCTTTTAATCAGTCGGTAAAATACATGAATCCAGTAGTAGTTTCTCAAAAGAGGAACTCAGTTAGTGTATTATAAGTATGTTGTCTCAAGGCCATACAGAACATGAAGCTACTCATGAAAAATGTTGTTCAGTGTCAGGCTTTGTGGTAAGGCTAAGCATTCACACACTTAACACATGCAGTGTGAGCTTAAACAGCAACTTTATTTTAAAATTTAAATGGCTTTTTTATAACACACTTCATGCCGGAGTCCGGCATCTAAGCGCAGGACTGGGATTCAAACCCATACTTATCGGTGCTATCTCGCTCCCAAGAAGAGGACTTTGCCCCTGAGGTATATTCTCCTGGCTCTTTTTCTTTTAATTCACTTCAGGGTATGGTTTAGACTAAATGCCTACAGGATCTAGAGTTCAATCTATAAACGAGTATAGTGTCAGGATTGGGTCAACACAAACTGAGGCTCTCTCCAGGTGTCCCAAAACCTTGTGAAATCAGAATCCAAGTCATAAAGTTCTGGGCCCCCTGTTCTAAGACCTTGCCCCTCTTTGTGAGACCCCGTTCCATGTTGTTTCCACTAAGTAAATTACTTTGCGCTAATTTAATTTCTAGACATTACTTCAAATTGTTTTTTTTACGGGCCCCACAAAACACCCCCTTCAATTATCATTAAAACCCCTACCCTAATCCCCTCTGACCCCCCTTTTAGCCCTTAACCCACAAACACATATACATTTTGAAGTCATTCGAAGTAATTTCCACAAAGTCATTTACTTTGTGGAAACAACGAGATACATGAGACTCTACTCTACAATGAAATTCCCAAACAATGTGGCCAACAGAAATGTCCAAACTTAATGTTTACAAGTCACAAGTCTTCTGGCTACTCAAAGCTCTCAACACAAATGTTACAATGTTCAACCGACAAAAGAGTTTCTAAAATCATAATTTTATAATATATAGCCCTAAACTAACAAAACAAAACAAACAACTTCTCCTGGGATGGCTCTTACAGTCTTCATGCTTTCACCATTTTTCTCAAAGACCTCTCCCGACTCTCAGGTTCTTTGTATCAGGCTCCTTCTTTCAGGCTTTCTCTTAGCCGCAACTTGCATCAATGGGAACTCTGCTTCTCGATGCATGCATTGGGTTCTTTGGGTCACTCTCAGGCCTTGAGTTCAATAAGTGTCTCCCATACACCCGGGGTTCATCAATAAACAAAACAGGGCTCTCACAAGACATTGGGTTACTAGGTCTCCACTAGAACATGGGTTTCTTCAATTATCACAACAGGTCACTCCCTGACCTTGGGTTCAACAAGTCTCTTCATCTTGCACAGCAGGTCCCTCCTTGGCTTTGGTCTTCATCATTTTTCACAGCAGGTCTTGATTGAGATTTTGGGTTCACAGCCTCCACTTGAACAGGTATTTCTCCTCCCCTTTCAGGGTCCTTTTCAAGCTGTTCATATCGTCTTTTCCTACTGCCCCATGTTGCTCTAGTAAAAGAAGTATTTTTATTATTATTATTATTTGGGTAGTTATTGAGCGTGGACCTCGCTCCGTGAAGCAACTGGGAGCTTTACAATCATAGGCGGAAGAACACAGTGAGAGAAGCAGAAAATAGAGGAACCGGGAGCTAATGGGGGAGTGATGTCGGGCAATTGGCAGCAAGGGATCTGCAAGCAACTGGGAGGAGACAGTGGGGAGCAGATCACTGAGTCTCAGGTAAGGTGAGGAGTGCCGGGTGTGTGTACCTAGGTGTTAAGGGGGAGCTGTTCCTTGTACTTCTCGCCAGGCATCTTTCTCCTTAGCTCAGGACCATCCAACTAGGTCCCCCTCTTTTCAAGCAGACTGGGCTATTTTTGGATAGGGAGTCCAGCTTACCCCTTCCAGGATAGCTGCCGTCCCTGTGTACCTAGTGACAGTTAAGAAGTGCATCGGCTTCCTTTCAAACTCGTTTACCCCCTTATTTATAGTGCTTTTGGGGAATTGAGCCTTTTTCAGCCCTTTGGATTGGCTGGGTCTGCTGTGATTTAGTTTCCATGTTTTAGATTGGTTCCTCGTTCGAACTGCCTCTAACATATTTAAATCTCTGCGCAGGACTTGCTTTACATTGGTTACTTGGAAAATCTCCCTCACCTGTTCCTTCCACGTCTCCAAAAGTATCTTGTATCCTTGCCACCATCTTGGAATACCCCAGGTTCCTGAGCTGGCGTCCACTGCATTCCGCGTGTACAGGAAGGAGATCTGCGGCTTCTGATAGCATCTTTCACCGATCACGAGTAGCATGGTGGTCCAAACTCCCATCTCTGTAAGTTCATGATCTTCTTTGTTGCCCTTACATGGGCTTTGCTCTTTCATTTCCTACTGCTCTACTGGTTAGACTGGGGGATGTTATTATGGTGTCTGCAGCAGGTTTTACCACGGGAGCAATTACATATTATGCCGCCATTTGCTTCCTGTTAGTAAAGCATCATGACGTAAGGTTGCCGGAGCCTTTTCTTCTACACATTGAGGTGAAATCTCTAATATTATTTCCTTCATATTTTAGAAGTGGGGATCTTCAACCCCTTTGCGGGTGTACTACTGTGCCCTGGTGGGGGGTGATACGCTTTCGGGATTCCGTTCCTTCCACCCTCTGGGACGTGCATCAATTAGCAGCCAGACCCACACGCACCTTAACAGCGCACTCCTTCACTTATAACGATGGGGAGCTCTTGCCACTCTTCACAGCTTCTAGGGGTGAATGAATGGCATTTGTCATGGGTGGTGGCACAAAGAACATGCACACAGTGGCAGGTTTCAACACCTTTACTCCTCTGCCCACAGAGAAGGTTTGCACGATGGCCTCTGGCATGGGTATTCAACTCAAAAGAGGGAAAATCTAAGCAAACCGTTACAGGGAGGAGGAATATCATACATGATATATGATATGTTACTTATAACGCGCTCAATACCCAGAGGTTTCTGAGTGCGGACCCGGGGATTGCACCTGCGATGCTCCGTGTCGTCTTGCTTCCAAGGCGAGCACGTTGCCCTTGAGCTATCCTTCTGAGACATTCAGTGCAAGGGACAAATCTAAAGGACTGAATGTTCAGAGTCCTTTGCCTATTCTGGTTTTCAAGCTTCTAGGCATCCACACAGGGCAGTGTTCTGCAAGTTAAATGATCCCGGCACACTGCTTGCTTTAACAGTGTCTCCACCTTGGTTGTGGTTCTTGGTCTTTGCCTTGGCTTTTGTCACTGTCTTGATGTTGGTCTTTGTCTTTGCGATGGCCTTTGTCTTGGTCCTAGATTGTAGGACGAGGTAACGGCCTGAAAACTACTATCAGAGCAAGACCTGTATTGGACCCTTGTTGCCTCGGGTGTTTCTTGGTGGCAATTGTGGTAGGCATTCCATCTCTGTCTGGGTATTGATGGATAGGATTTTCTCTGCCCTCTGTAGGTTCTCAAACATTAGCAAGGTTTCTTTATTTATGCTGGTGGGCTCACAGCTGCCAATGGAGTGTGGGCTACAGCATCCAGCTGGCTTTGTTCGGAATGCTTAGAGCCAGGTTTGGCCCCGGGTCTCTTAAGGCCTCCTTCTTTAGCCTGTCCCTTCAGAGTGTCCTCTCACAAGATCCAGCTTAGCTGTCCCAGACATCTCCTTCTCTGAAACTGGTAGACCTTCTTGGCTTGGTGACAACGTTTCTTTTTTCCACTAGTTGGTCTGCTTGGCCAGGCCAACATAGGTTCTGCTCACCTGGTGCTCCTTCTCTAATTCCCCACTCTGTAACATTGGAATGTCATATCAAGTCAGGATTCTTGTGCCTCTTTTTGTATAGGTGCTGATAAAATTATTGGCGCAATGAAAGAACTGATTTTTGAGTCAATTACCCAATTGGTTACTCCCCATCAGTGTGGTTAGTCTTTGCATTTTTTCTGCCGGCGAATAGAGATCAGCGTATACCCCAATCCGCCATGTTGGGGTAAGGTGGTGTTAAAATGGCTGCACCATCAACTTGCTGCTCTGGCTTCCATGTATTCTTGTGAACTCCTCTCCTCGCTGTCAGTGTCACTGTGCTGAGCGATTTGGTTTTCTGCAATACAATTTCTGCTTGCCTCTGGATCTTGGTCAATGCCTAAGTTTGCACACCGAGTGCTGTCTTTGTAATTCCTCACCATGCATGGACGCCCGGACATGTGCTGAGCTAAGTGAAAAGCACCCGCTGATTCTACAGATGAGGACCAGTGATTGTGGGGGTGATTTTTGGGTGATTTTCTCTTAGGCAGTCTAGGGCTGAGCTCTGGAACTTAGGATGTGGACTTACTTTCCCCGCTCAGGAAGCCTAATTCCCCCTGGCTGACATGTGGTCTTGTTACTACTCATGGCCATAGCAGAACCTCTGGAACAACCGATGAAGAACTAGGGGAACTCTATGAGATCCACCTTATACCACTTTCAGGGGTTACATCACAAAGTGGGTGTCTCCCCCCTGACGTCCAGAGTTCCCCATGTTTCCTCTACTGGTGACTAACAGGTGACCTCATCACATAGTGCAGAATTCATTTACAGTGGACCTTACTGGGCGAGGCCAGGCTCTCTCGGGAAGCATCTACACCAGATATTTCAGTTTTTTATAATGTGTCCAACAAGGTTAAAGCTAGCCTGACCAGCATAAAAGAGACCCCAGGTCTCGGCGAGGCCTGCGATAGGTCCTTCACCAGTCGTGGCTATAACAGATCTGGGATTTGAACCAGTTTAACTTTGTGAGATAAAGTTACATTCCGTTCATTCCAGCCTTTTCAGTGCAGTTGAGACACCACATAGCATTGCAAAACTATTCCAGGATACTTTCTTTGGTTGAAACGTGTGGTTATTTGATCTCCAGCAGCTGTGTTAGTCTCTTCTCTGCTGCCGTTCAATATAAGTGTACCTGCTGCAGGCGCTGCGACAGCTGGATGAATGGAATCCTTCCCCCCTGTGAGTGGATCTCTTCCTTTCCTCGTGATCTGGGATCTGGTGATGGGACTGTAACACATCAACCACCAGATCGAAGGCAGTGCCCCTGTATCTGGCCACAGGCACCCTGCCGTCTCCATCCTTATCCAGAATGGTCAGCCTGATCTACGAGGATGCGGACCTTGATACAAACTGCAATTAAGATTTGTTTGGGAAAATCCAAAACAGGCTGTGCACATCAAGACCCTCCACATAAACCAAACAATGTTAACCCACATTAATAGTTTAATCCGCGCATGCAGAAGTATGTAAGCCGCGTAAAGCCCATAAAAGCCCTCTAGCGGATGTCTGGAATCCATGAGCCATCAGGGGCAGTACAAGAGCAGCTGTGCAAGCCATGAAAAGAGCACAGACCCCTTAACACAATGTTCAGATCCAGCTTTAAGCAATTCAATCCGCAGTATGTTTATTTTTGTAATTATAACACAATTCCAATTCAAATCCGAGCATTATTCGCATGTACTAAATGTATATTATCCTTAAAGCAAAGTAAGTTATCAATCCATCAATGCAGATGCATTTTCCAACAGTCACGTGACTAAAAGGCGATACAGTCTCTGGATAACTTCAGATCATTCTGGTTTCCATTTAAAGGACTATGGCTGCCAATGGGCATTCCTTTTTTCCATCTTGAAATGTCCTCACTCTGATGCAAAGCTCTGAGCCCAAGCACAGGTATCACACCTCTTCTATGTTCCTCGTCCATCACTATCTCTGCATTTCATTTGAATTGATCACGTGTGCTGCTTAGCTTTTCACTACAATGTTGTAGACACGCTGCCTGTTTATGCGCCGTAGACTCATCTAACCTGACACAGTGCACCAAATCATGGGAACACATACCCTAAAATATAACTTGACAAAACATTGCCTAAAGCTATTAATGCTGCACTCGTGACCCTTCGGTGTGAGATGTTGTTATGAGACATGTATTTGTATATTGTATTTGTTGAAGAACGGAGTGTAATTTCTAACAGAACTGGCTTAAAAATGAATTTAAAAGTTTCTGCATAAGAGCAGTGGTTGATTGAGTGACGTATACCAGGTGGTCAAGGGTTAACAGATGGAACCTACATCAGTGGCATGCACTGGAAGACATAACAATATTTTACTACTGAGAGCCCAATGCCAATATTTACACATTTACAAATCCAATAGAGTGATCTGAAGCCTAAGGACAGGATGCAGCAGAGGTAGGCCATGCGGTTAGTTTAGTTAGGAGAGTGAAAGGGCTTGCCGGCTCCTTCCATCACGAGCAGGAGGCGTTTGACCCACGTTTTGAAGAGTTCTGCTGAAGAGATGGCTTTGATGTTCGAAGCAGAGCACTCTATTGGAGTGGGCCGAGTAGGGAAAAGGAGCAAACGCAGGAGGAGGCCAGAGGGTCTAAGATAGGGTGTGCAGAGACGAAGAGCGGAGCGCTGTAGTCAGAGAAACCAGAGAGTTGCAGCCCGTGAGGTAGTGGGGGTCAAGACCTTGGATGGATTTACAGACGAGTAGAAGGAATATAACGAGAAAAGGGTTTTGCGTGGAAACCCACCCAGCATGGTGAGGGTAGGTAAAGGTGGAGGAAGTTCTATGTGGGTAGTCTGAAAAGGGTGTGTGCCACAAATGTGTGGAATTAAGCAGGCTCGTACAGTAGTCCAATTGGCTGAGCCCAATAGTAGAGTCAGGTGTTTCAGTTGAGTGGTGCATGAGCTGGGGAAGGTTGTTCTAATGTTTTGGAGGTTCAGTCTGGCTGGAGTGGCAAATGCCATGATGAACTGGAAGAGTTTAATGTACCTGCCCCCAGAAAACTGCCAGGTTGCCAGCCATGGGTGGGAGTGAAGATGTAAAGCTCACCTGATTCCCGTAGAGGCGCTGGTCTTGACTGGGCGTATACCGTATCTGCAAAGGTGATGTGTAACACACGGCTGGCTCTTTGGGCTGGACCTCTGTGCACTGTATGTCTGACTTGAAGGGTAAGATGTCTGCAGATAGAAAATATGGGATTAAGGAACTGGGTTATTGAATGTCTCTCTCTTCTTCCCTTTCTCTTCTCCTGTAGAACCCCAAAGGTTAACGCTCTCACCTTAGGTAAGTGAACGCCGTGCTCTCCATCTGCCTCGGGGCAGGGTGCTGTAACCAGTTTCTTCACTGGATAAGGGGAGCAGGCCTCTTGACTTCAGAGGACTGCTGTCCGTCGTTTACTGCACGAACGGTAAGTTTCGAGTAATTCCAATGTCTTTAAAGTCTTTAGTAATGATGTTTCTTGTTTTGCAGGGTTCCGGCGATGGCGGATGACGGGCTGAAGTGAGTTGAAGATGGAGCCCGTGTGATGAATAGAAGCGCCTGGAAGCACGTAAGTAAGCGCTTGTTGCCTGCTTCACAATGCGCTCTAACTGTCTTTTTATTTTGCAGGTACAAGTTCGGAGCGGCTGCAGGGTGCCGGAATACCCACTGGGTTAGATGTGGAAAGGAGTAATGGCACGTGAGTATTAAAGTTCCCCAATGTCTTTAAACGCACCTTGTTTTGTCTTTCAGATGCGGGATGCAGCGCCGAAGGCCTCCGGAGCGTGCGAAGAGTTGGTAAGCTTTTGTCTTACAGATGCCGGAATGCAGTGTGAAGACCTCCGGAGCGCACGAAGAGTAGGTAAGCCTTTGTCTTTCAGATGCCGGAATGCAGCGCGAGGCGTTGGTGACAGCCGATGGACCAGGTAAGTGAAGAGCTGTCACTGAAGACCGTAATGCTAACCTGTTCTTTCTTGTCTTTATAGGTGTTGCTGAAGACTGGATTCAGGATGGTAAGCATTTTTCCTTCAGCCCAGGATCAGATGCAGAAGACACGATGAGCATTCTGCTGCAGAGGATGCAGAATAACGCAAAGCAAGATTCATCCATCGGGTGTGGTTTAAATAGCCTCCTGTAGTGCTTAGGTGTCTCCTTCCACAGCCACGCCTAGGTAAGAAAAGAGTTCCTGCTTTCCAGAAGAGTTCCAGTGTTCTGAATCTAGGGAGTGGCTCCTGCCCCACCCAATAGGAAAAGTAGTTCCAAACAGAAGAGGATCAGAGGCTCAACTGGCAGGCAAGTAAGCAGCATGGTCTGCTGCAGGTAAGTCCACCCAAGCATTATGAGCCCGGCGCTTCCAGCGCTGGGACTGGGCATATTTATGAGCCTGGTGCCACTGGCGCCAGGACTGGGTCCAAAAGGTCCCAATTGGGACTGGTTGGCACTTGGAACCTGGGTTATGGATCTGCTTCCAAGGGAGTTGGGAAAACCCTGACCTTTTGGAAGCAGAGATCATGACAGTACCCCCCCTCAAGGCCCCTCCCAAACCGGGCTTCTCCGGGGGTTTTGGCTTGTCAGGAAATGTTCGGTGAAATCTTTTGATTAGGCGAGGAGCGTGGACATATTCAGCAGGTTCCCAGGATCTCTCTTGGGGGCCGTAGCCTTTCCAGTCAATTAGGTAAAATAGTTTAGATTTGGAGATCTTGGAGTCCAGAATGCTTTTGACTTCAAAGTCGAGTTCTCCATCAACTAGGATACGTTTTGGAGATTTAGTTAGTCGGGTTTGAGGTTGCACGGGTTTTAATAGAGAGACGTGGAAGACCGGATGTATCTTCATGTGCGGGGGCAAGTCCAACTTGACCGCTACTGGGTTTACTATGGTAGTGATGGAATAGGGACCAAGGTATCTTGGGTTGAATGTGCGTGGCCCTTTTAGAGGTAGATATTTGGTGGATAACCAGACTTGATCCCCTACTTGATATTGAGGGGCTTCCTTTCGATGTTGATCTGCTCCTTTCTTGTATTGTTCTTTAGCCCTTTGAAGGTGAGAAACAGCTTCCTTGAAGGCTTGGGTGATTGTAGAATGCAGGTAGTCTACTGCTGGTGTTTCAAGATCTTGGAGGGGATCCAACTCCGAGGTTCGAGGGTGACTGCCGTACAAAAGAAAAAACGGGGTTTTCCCAGTTCCCGAATGGACAGAGTTATTGTAGGCATATTCGGCTATCCAAAGGATGTCTTTCCAAGTTTTTTCAGTTTGTTGCAGCATGCAGCGTAAATACTGTTCCAGAGTTTGATTGGTCCTCTCGGTTTGTCCGTCGGTCTGAGGGTGGTGACTGGTCGATAGTCTCACATCAATTTGAGCCGACCGACAGCAACTTCGCCAAAAATGAGAAATAAATTGACTACCTCGATCCGAAATTAGAACCGAAGGAAAACCGTGCAGTCGGACGATGTTTTCGAGAAATTCTCGGGCCAGAGTTGCTGCTGTTGGCAAGCCTTTGAGCGGAATGAAATGCGCCATCTTGGAGAATAAGTCCACGATTACTAGAATCGTATTGTATCCGGAGCATGGAGGTAGATCAGTGATGAAGTCCATAGAAAGCGTATGCCAAGGGCGAGGTGGGATGTCAATAGGGCGTAAGAGGCCTGCTGGTCTTTCCTTTTGACTCTTGTTTTGGGCGCATACTCCACAGGACATTATAAAGTCTCTGATATCTTTTTTCCAAGACGGCCACCAGAAGTAGCGCTTGATCTTTTCTGAGGTCTTGGCCATACCGGGATGTCCTTCCATTAAAGAATCGTGATAACAAGAGATTACTTTTTTCTGTAAATCTGTGCTGGGTAGGTATAATCGTTCTTGGAAATACAATAAGTTGTCCTTTACTGCAAAGTCCTTTCCCTGCAGATGCCAATTCTGTATGTCTGCTGGAGTTACAAGTTGCCTGGCCTTATCCTTAACTTCCTCTATGGATTCTGTGGCGATTACACCCAGAATTCTTTGTTCGGGAATGATTGGTGCAGGTTTAGGGTTGATCAAGTGTTCTTCCACTCCTATCCGAGAAAGGGCATCAGCTTTACCGTTCTTTGTACCAGGTCGATAGGTAATTATGAAGTCAAACTCGGCAAAGAATAATGCCCAACGGAGTTGTCTAGAGGATTGGGCTTTTGCGTTTTTCAAATATTGCAGGTTTCGGTGATCCGTAATCACAGTAACGGTGTGTCGGGCCCCCAGCAGATAATGCCGCCAAGCCTTAAAGGCAGACTTGATAGCCAGAAGTTCCTTGTCAGTAATCGTGTAATTGATTTCAGGAGGCAAGAATTTGCGGGACCAAAATGCCACGGGATGCAACTGATTGGTTACCGGGTCCTTTTGTGATAGAACTGCCCCCATGGCAAGGCTTGAAGCATCAGTTTCCACGATGTACGGGAGTTCGGGGCGAGGGTGTTTTAAGATTGGTGCAGAGATAAATTTAGTCTTCAAATCCTGGAAAGCTTGTTCCGCCTCGGTAGACCATTCAAAACGTTTGTTTTTCTTTAACAAGGCAGTGATGGGCTGGACTATTCGAGAGAATTCGGGGATAAACCTGCGGTAAAAGTTAGCGAAGCCTAACATGCTTTGCACACCTTTTACGGAGGATGGTGATGGCCATTTGAGAACTGCATCGACCTTCTTTGAATCCATACGCACTCCGCCAGGTGATAATATGAATCCCAAGAATTCAGCTTCAGTCACGTTGAAAACACATTTTTCCAACTTAGCGAAAAGTTTGTGTTGACGCAATCTTTCGAGGACCATTTTCACGTGTTTCCGATGTTCAGATTCCGATGAAGAATAAACGAGGATGTCGTCAATGTAAACAACAACACACACATCTATGAGCTCCCTGAGGACATCGTTCATAAAATATTGAAAGGCGGCCGGGGCATTGCAAAGCCCGAAGGGCATGACCTGATATTCAAATAGTCCATACTTGGTGCGGAAGGCCGTCTTCCATTCATCGCCCTCTTTTACTCGTACCAAGTGGTAAGCTCCTCTAAGATCCAGCTTTGTATATATGCATGCTTTTCTGACTTGGTCCAGGAGTTCAGGGATCAAAGGTAACGGATATCTATTCTTAACGGTGATCTGGTTCAGGGAGCGATAATCTATACAAGTTCTAAGGTCTCCTTCCTTTTTTGGAACGAAGAACAAAGCTGAAGAAGCAGGGGACTTGGAAGGACGAATAAACCCATTTGCCAGGTATTGATCCAGGTATTGTCGAAGGTGAAGGTTCTCAGGCTCGGTGAGGGCATAAATTCTACTACAAGGAGGAGTAGATCCAGGTATCAGGTCTATCTGGCAGTCATAAGACCTATATGGAGGTAGAGAGTTAGCCTGATCCTTCCGGAAAACATCTTGGTATTCTAGGTATTCGGGAGGTAACTGGGGAGTCTCTGAAGAAATTGCTGCCAGTGCAACACCAGGTGGAGGGTGACAAGTAGAGACACATTCTGGAAACTGGACCGTTCTTGCTCGCCAATCGATCAGAGGATTGTGTTTCTCTAACCAAGGTATTCCTAGAATAATCTGAAACTGAGGGGCCTTGATCACATCGAACACGATCTTCTCATGGTGTCCATCTTGACTTACTAGCGTCACCTCTTGAGCGGTATGCGTTACTGGCCCGGAGGCTATCTCCGTACCATCCACCGTAGTAATGACGTCCTTTACAGCCTTGGGACAAAGAGTTAGATTCATCCTCAAAACCATTTCATGATCCACATAATTGCCGATGGCACCGCTGTCGACGTAAGCTTCAATTAAATGTAATCGATCCGGATTATCAGGGCTAATGAGGACCATAGGTATCACGAAATGCGAGGTCACGGAACTGGTTTTCACGCTCGGCAAGAGGACCTCTATTCTTGTCGGGCGAGGTCGTTTCCCTGCTCAGAGTTTGTAACTTTGGTAACTGCAGCTCCTACTGCCTTCTTGGCAGGTTTCACCGGACAGTCTCGAAGAAAGTGCCCTGAGTTTTCGCAATAGAGGCATAATTGCAACTGTTTTCTCCTTTCCCGCTCCTTTTGTGTTAGAGGACCTTTCAGACCCCCTATTTGCATGGGTTCCCCGGAGTCTACTCCTTTGGAAGGAGTTGGCGGTTTGGAAAATACTCGAGCATCAAACTTGGAACGATCGGTCTTCCTGTTCTGCAGTCTGTGATCTATTTGAACGACTAAGTCTATATAGTCCGAACAATCTTGTGGGGGATTCACTACTTGGGATAACACATCTTTGAGCTCTCCACGTAGACCTCTATAAAACAGCGTAATCCTTTTGTCCTCAGGCCATTGAGTTTCCACTATCAGTCTGTTGAAAGACGCAATATAAGCCAAAAGGTCTTGATTACCTTGTCGCAACGAAAGAAGCTCATTGTCCAAGGCCTGCCCCTGTGAATGTCTTGCGAACAGTTTTTCCATACTGAGCTGAAAAGCGTGAAAATCATGGAGGACCGGATCATCTTGATTTACTAGAGGGATCGACCAGTCTGCCGCATTGCCACTAAGGTACGAAAGCACGAAAGCTACTTTAGCTTGATCAGTTGGAAAGGCTGCTGGCCGGCATAAGAAATGCAACCGGCACTGATTGATAAATACTGCAAACCTCTTTGGGTCACCAGAAAATCGTTCGGGCGGAGCCAGAGGTACATTCCCAGGTAGGTTGATCTGCACTGGATTCATAGAGGATGTAGAAGGAAGATTTCCCCCAGATGCGGGTAACGGGGTCTGTCTGGCTTGTGACTGTAGCAATTGTCTAGCGAGATCATCTGTTCGCTCCTTGGAAATAATCAGTTCCCTTCTTAGAGCGTTCGTTTCCTGACGGGCTGCATGCACTTCTGCCCTTAGTTCCCCAAGTAACTGGGCTAGCTGGTCGGTATCCGAGGTTTCCATAGCGCCTGGACGGGAGTTTTGTGGTAGGCTTTGCGTTCTGTAACGCTCACCTGATTCCCGTAGAGGCGCTGGTCTTGACTGGGCGTATACCGTATCTGCAAAGGTGATGTGTAACACACGGCTGGCTCTTTGGGCTGGACCTCTGTGCACTGTATGTCTGACTTGAAGGGTAAGATGTCTGCAGATAGAAAATATGGGATTAAGGAACTGGGTTATTGAATGTCTCTCTCTTCTTCCCTTTCTCTTCTCCTGTAGAACCCCAAAGGTTAACGCTCTCACCTTAGGTAAGTGAACGCCGTGCTCTCCATCTGCCTCGGGGCAGGGTGCTGTAACCAGTTTCTTCACTGGATAAGGGGAGCAGGCCTCTTGACTTCAGAGGACTGCTGTCCGTCGTTTACTGCACGAACGGTAAGTTTCAAGTAATTCCAATGTCTTTAAAGTCTTTAGTAATGATGTTTCTTGTTTTGCAGGGTTCCGGCGATGGCGGATGACGGGCTGAAGTGAGTTGAAGATGGAGCCCTTGTGATGAATAGAAGCGCCTGGAAGCACGTAAGTAAGCGCTTGTTGCCTGCTTCACAATGCGCTCTAACTGTCTTTTTATTTTGCAGGTACAAGTTCGGAGCGGCTGCAGGGTGCCGGAATACCCACTGGGTTAGATGTGGAAAGGAGTAATGGCACGTGAGCATTAAAGTTCCCCAATGTCTTTAAACGCACCTTGTTTTGTCTTTCAGATGCGGGATGCAGCGCCGAAGGCCTCCGGAGCGTGCGAAGAGTTGGTAAGCTTTTGTCTTACAGATGCCGGAATGCAGTGTGAAGACCTCCGGAGCGCACGAAGAGTAGGTAAGCCTTTGTCTTTCAGATGCCGGAATGCAGCGCGAGGCGTTGGTGACAGCCGATGGACCAGGTAAGTGAAGAGCTGTCACTGAAGACCGTAATGCTAACCTGTTCTTTCTTGTCTTTATAGGTGTTGCTGAAGACTGGATTCAGGATGGTAAGCCTTTTTCCTTAAGCCCAGGATCAGATGCAGAAGACACGATGAGCGTTCTGCTGCAGAGGATGCAGAATAACGCAAAGCAAGATTCATCCATCGGGTGTGGTTTAAATAGCCTCCTGTAGTGCTTAGGTGTCTCCTTCCACAGCCACGCCTAGGTAAGAAAAGAGTTCCTGCTTTCCAGAAGAGTTCCAGTGTTCTGAATCTAGGGAGTGGCTCCTGCCCCACCCAACAGGAAAAGTAGTTCCAAACAGAAGAGGATCAGAGGCTCAACTGGCAGGCAAGTAAGCAGCATGGTCTGCTGCAGGTAAGTCCACCCAAGCATTATGAGCCCGGCGCTTCCAGCGCTGGGACTGGGCATATTTATGAGCCTGGTGCCACTGGCGCCAGGACTGGGTCCAAAAGGTCCCAATTGGGACTGGTTGGCACTCGGAACCTGGGTTATGGATCTGCTTCCAAGGGAGTTGGGAAAACCCTGACCTTTTGGAAGCAGAGATCATGACAGAAGAACTCATAGAGCTTAGAGACGGAAGAGGGGAGAGTTGTATTGCCATAAGAGGCACAGGGAAAGATGAATTCTGTTTTGAAAGTTTTTAGCATGGGGGAGCATAGAGCCGTCCAGTGGACAATGGTGGTTTGGCAGTTGGATATGGGTTCAGAGTTTGCAGGGTTGATTGAGGGGAAGGATAAGAGTTGTTGAGTATCATCAGTGAAGAGATGATAGTTAGAGCAACTCTGGAGGAAATGAGCTTTCGGAAGGGGGTGTATAAGGTGTGGAGTGGACCTAGGGCTGATCCTTGAGGAACACCCAGTGGTTTTCAAGTAGGGGGTGTTGGAGTCCCATGAGATAGAGAATGAGTGGTCAGGGAGATTGGAGGACACCTAGTCAGGTAGAGTGTTCTTGAAGACAAGGAGGGAAAGGGTTTGAGAGAGGGAGGGATGATCCATAGTGTCAAATGCATACGAAAGCTCTAGAATGATGGGAATGGAAGAGAGGTGACTGTGGTGGGCAATGGTAAAGGAATTGATGACATGGAAGTCTTCATTATCAGACTCTTGTCACTATTTGGATGTGAAGCGTAAATTAGTCTGTGTGTGTGTGTGTGTTCGACAGGTGGTAATTGTGTGCACTTGTGATGTGTCCGGATCTGGGCTCCGGTTGGAGACCCTGGGTGGTTCTTAACATCTTGTGCCTCTTGGAGCATATTGCTAACATGTCACTCAGGTGTAACAAATGTTCTGCAAAAGCCTACATGTGCCTAAAAAGTCCTCCTCATGCATGTTAAGGTAAGATTTTGGCGCTCACCTAGGAAGATGCATGCCTTCTAGATGTTCTCTGTCACGTGGGCTAACACACTTGCTGTAATCTCTTACCACACATCATATTACTGCACGAGTCTAGTTGATCCATTTCTGATGTAGTGCACACGCTTCCAGTGTGAAAACAAAATCAAAATATTGCGGCTGAGTACCCCAAAAGGAAATACACCGAACACGGGTTACAAAGGAACATACAAAGTACTTTATTTAATTCTGAATCCAGTTACAAAGAACAGAGCAAAATCAGATAGCTATCTGCCCTCAGTGCAACACAACGAACTTCCAGCGTGGTTCAGTGTGTTCAGTGAGAGACGCTGTACATTAGAATGCATTGGTCTTTTATACTCTTCGTGAGCACGATGTCCAGCCCTACTTCGGATTTAATATTCCACTAATACATCACCGATCTAGGGTTCATGCTGAGTTTCACACATCCACATGTAACTGGTTTGCTTTTAATACATATTTCAACAAGCCTATAAGTCAACTGTGTATTCTGGGATTTTCCATGCAGGTCTTCTGAAATATTAATACAATGTAGTTAAACAAGTGTTCTATGTTCAGTATTTGAATACATTGTTCTTAACATATGCTCGTGGATTAGTTTCTTTGCACGAGTAATCCTTTATACACAGGTCAAGGAAGGACAAGGTCTCAGTTCACGACCTCAACAAGTGGTCTGCAGGCAAGTTACATATTAGCTACATACAGAGGTCAAGACAGCCATGTTGTATTCCGAAATGACATTGTCCACCATTTTAACTCACAAGGTGGCTTTACAAAGCAAACCTAAAATGGCGGATTGACCTAAAATGGCAGCTTACATTGATTTTAAGGTCAGGACCTTGCAACACTGATTTCTTCGCAAGCGACTTATAAGCAGCTTGGCGTAGGCCAATATACATATATTTATTGTGATAGGAGGCACAATATCATTTCTCATTTGACACCAGTATTGGTGATATAAATACAGGCCACAGCCTTGATGTAGGGAAACATTCATGATGTGTTTCTGAGAGTCTTTTTCATGTATGTGAGGTTTCCTGTTGTATGCACTGTCTGGCATGACCTTGCAATGTCTCAGTGACTTCCCAGATGGCTTTTGAAACGGATCTTGTTTTTTTTGTGTATCCTTGTTGATCTTCCATAAGGAATCAGTTGTGTAACAGTACATTACCTTTAACTTAGGTGAGGTTATCTCGTGCTCAGTAATTACCAGTGTCTCACGGTCGTTGATTCGGAAACCAAACCTTGTACACCTTCAGTGCCATCAACATGGCGGAGCTTGGGCCTGGATGGGTCTTTCATACTTGTGTGAATTTCTCTATGTCGTCTGGTTACCCATACCTCTCAACCTTGTGTGTCCCCAGGACAGGTGAAAACAGACCATTTTCTTTTTGGCGAGTGGGAGCCATTGAAGGGTAGAGAACAAATAGGGGGTTGTTGGGGGAGTGACATGATTCGATGGCAAGTGACACCTGTCAAAAGCGTGTGAGTTGGGATCTTTGGGTCACCTCCACTCCAGAGGAGGAAGGTGCAGCACCAGTGGCAGTGGGTTTGCGATTTCCCTGTGCCTTGACGGTGTTGGGGATGGGACCCACTTGCTTCCAATTGCCACTGATGACTAGTGTTTTTGCAGCTGTGGTAAATTCTTTTTGTTTTCGTATTATCATTCCGCAATGTGTTTCTTCCTTCGCTTTCTTCTTGGATGGAGACTTGCGTTTGTGCCTGTTGTGGTGGGACTGCAATCAGCATTCCTTCCCATATCCCTGCAGGTGAGTGCTTTTAGTTTTTGTGAAGATGTGTGAACTGTTGATAGTTCTCTTGGCGCAATATGAACTGGGAACTCCAGCAATGGGTCCCCCTTTTTACCAGCTCTTTGCACTTCATTTCCAAGAACTTTCATTTCATGGGTGAAGCAGGATATGATATCTGAAGTATCAATTTCCATAATGTAGATATTTTTACCTTCAATTCTTTGGGGATTTTAGACCAGCCCTCCATGTTTACATACGTTCAGAAATGTTCCTCACAAGGCAATGGAAGCTTCCAGGTGCTGCATAACTCACGGAGCGAGGGCAGGGTGCGAGAGGTGGCTGTATTCAGGTCCAATGATTCATCTAAAAGCACTCTACATGATTACAGTCTGGCATGCAAAGTGGAGGCATCTGAAACCCTTTGAAACCTACTACTTGCCGGACTTCAATGATTTCCTATGCAAATCAGGCTGAATATGTAGGCATCAGCAAATGATATGGTATGGTTTTTTCGGAAAGGGAGATTAAACTTATCATTGGTCGGATGGAACAGCTCACCATAGGAATGGTGGGGCTGGGTAGGGGTGTGTGTGGGGGAGGGGCTGGAGAGTCATGCTTTCCATCCTGAGCAAAGACAATGAAAAGTGTGTGTTTCAGTGTTACTGGAATGATCCCTACAAAGTCCTGTCTGCATCAATTAAAGACTGTCAAAGGCAGCACTTGCGCCACTCGCCCAGAGTACCTCAAAGTGGCACAAACCATGTTCTGCCATTTTTGAGCAAGTGCCTGCTTGCTAGATATGACACTTGTTTCCTTAGTGGCGCTCCGAGGATTTCTTGGAAAGTTAAGATTTAACTTGGAGGAAGTTCAGGAGATGGATGTTGACCTTGGTTTGGACAGGGACAGACACAGTCAGCTTTATACTCAGAGCAGGGTGGTTGCCACCAGTCTCTTGGTGTTTCATGAAATCATGAGGTTTGCACTGCACCATCATAATAGGAGTAGATAGCAGGCAGTTGTTCAGATTTTGGGGCATTCAGAATGCAGGAGGACTCAGGGAATGTTTGAGCCTCCAGTGGGGCTGGCAAGGGATACATGATCATTCACAAATGCCAAACCAGTTGAACTGGAGCCCTCAGTGGAACGGGCGCTTATTACCCACTCGGGTGCATGGATGTATTTAATAGAACACAGCACAAAGTAACGATTACTTTAGGTTGTCTGAAAGGCACTCTTTTTTTTGTCTCATTCTCCTCTTGCAAGGTTTGACTACGAGGCCTTGGAACCCAGAGCTGCATTTTTCATCATGAGGGACCTGGAGGCCCTGATTACAGAAAAGTCGTTCCGAAGTCAGCAGTTTGCGGTTGGCAGCAATGTGTACAGCGTGGACAAATCAGACAGCTTTGAGTACGTGGATCCCGTGGATGGCACCGTGACCAAGAAACAGGTAGGGCGGCCATCACAACTAATGTCCTCGTGTATGCACTTAAAAAAAGAAGCTGGTACTGTGCTACTGTTATTGTTATTATTATTATTATTATGGTATTTACTGAGCGCGGACCTAGCTCCGTGAAGCAACGGAGCTCTTTATAGAGGTATAGGGGCGGCTCGTCCATAATGGGCGAGGGGGCGTCGACCCAGCGGGTCTTGGCCCCCTCTCACCCATTATGAAGGTGCCAGCCCAGTAAAATACGAGCACTCCCTCAGCTGTTCTTTTCAGCTGAGGGAGTGTTCTTAACTGTGAAAGGGAAACTTTGCTTCCCTTTCACAGTTACATTTCCCCACCCGGGAAAGCTGAATGAGCCATGCAAGGCTGGGGGCGTTTGCTTCCCTAGCCTTCCATGGCTCATTGGAAATGCTGGCTGGGGAACTGCACGTCTGTACTGCAAGGGGGCGCTCCTGCGTTTCCTCGCACATACAGACAGAGCAAGCTGGAGTGGGGTGTTTATGGACCCATGGTCAGGCCCCTTGCACGCATGTGCAGGGGCCAGGAAACTTCCGGACCTGCGGCAGAAGGTACAGTTGTTTGTGTTAATTTTTTTAAATTGTTATTATGTGTATGGATGCGTGCATGCTTGTGTTTTTAGGTGCATGTATGATGTATGGTGAGGATGGGTGCTGGATGTGTGTTTTTGCATGTTCATTTGATTAGTATTTAAATATGTGTATGGAGGCGTGTATGCTTGTGTTATGAGTGAGTGCATGATGGATGCTCGTGTGAATGAAACAGAGTGTTCGCTGTGTATGTGTTGTGTAATGTGCATTTGTATGCTCTTTTATTTATTAATTAGGTATGTGTATGGAGGCATGTATGCTTGTGTTATGAGAGTGCATAATGGGTCCTCGTGTGAATGAAAGAGTGCTTGCATTGCGTATGTTGTCTAAATAGGTGCATATGTAGGTTAATTTATTTATTTAAATATTTCTATGTATGCGTGTATGCTTGTGTTTTGAGTGAGTGCATGATGGATGTTTGTGTGATTGAAAGAGGGCTTTCTGTGTCTAGGTTCTGTGTATATGTTGTGTAAATGTGTGTTTCTATGTGTATTTATTATTTAAATTTGTGTATGGATGTGTGTATGCTTGTGTTTTGAGTGAGTGAATGATGGATGTTCGTGTAAATGAAAGAGTGCTTGCTATATAGGTTTTGTGTGTATGTTGTCTAAATGTGTGTGTTTGTATGTTTATTATTTAAATATGTGTATGGATGCATGTATGGTTGTGTTATGAGTGAGTGCATGATGGTTGCTCGTGACTATGAATGATACAGCGAGTGCTTGCTGTGTGTATGTTGTGTAAGTGTGTGTGTGTTTCTGCTGGTCGGAGATGATTTTGGTGGGTGAGGGTAGGGGGTTTGTATAACAAAGGCATTTTAAAAATGCCTTTGTTGCACAAATCACCTGCCCACTGACAAAAATCAGCTCTCTGTCTGAGGTGCTGTGGGGCCCATGGGACAGGGATGGTATTATTTTACTGGACGTCTATCAAAGATGTCCAGTAAAAAATACCATACCTGCCACCACCGCCTTGCATACACACATAATCACTTTGATTGTGTGTGTGTGTTTGGCGCTGTGAGTCCCAGGGGACAGACATGCTCTTTTTTTACTGGATATCTATGATAGATGTCCAGTAAAAAATACCAACCCCTCCCGTAGTCCCCCCAGTGCCTGGCATACACACATAACCACATTGATTGTGTGCATGTGTGAGGAGCTTGGAACGCAGGGGACAGGTGTGTAATTCTTTTAGTGGGCATCTAAGATAGATGGTCAGTAAAAAGGAAATGCCTTACCCCAGTGCCTCCAGCGCCTCACAATCACACATAATCACATTCATCATTATTGTGATTATGTCTGACTGCAAGGCACTGGCACACCATGGATCAGGCATGGCATTTTTTACTCTGCATGGTTGATAAAGCAAACGTGATGTGTTATTATGTAGCAAGACGCATTATTGTGGTGACATTTTGTATTGGGCATCTTTGGTAAAGCAAGCATGATAAGTGTTATTATAAGCAAGCAAGCAGTCCTGCCATTTCTTACTGAGTCATGACATTTTGATTTGGGCATCTTTGATAATGCACGCAGGAACAGTGGTATTATTCTTACTGTGGCATGACATTTTATATTAGGCATCTTTGGTAAAAACAAGCATAAGTGTTATTATGTAACTATACTGGCATTCCAATGCAGCTAGTCTAGTCATTTATTATTGTGGTATAACATTTTGTGTTGGACGTCTTTGGTAAAACAAGCATGATAAGTGTTATTATGAAGCACGACTGGCATTTATTATGCTACCAGTCTAGCCATTTCTTACCTGGGCATGACATTTTGCATTGGTCATCTTTGATAAAGCAAGCAGGATCAGTGGTATTAATCTTACTGTGGGATGACTTTTTGAATTAGGCACCTTTCGTAAAAATGAGCGTACATTTTATTATGTAGCTAGACTGGCATTTCAATACAGCCAGTTCAGTCATTTCGTATTGTGGTATGGCATTTGTATTAGGCATAGTTGGTGAAGCAAGCATGATAACTGTTATTATGAAGCAAGACCATCCCTTTTTATGCACTTAGTCTAGCCTTTTCTTATTGCGGTATGACATTTTTTATTGGGCCTCTTTGGTAAAGCAAGCACGATAATTGTTATTATGTAGCTCGATGGGCATTTTAGTACAGCCAGTTTGGACATGTTTTCATACTTTGGCATGCATCTTTAATGGTAAAGCCAACTGGAGTATGTTATTATGTGAGGATACTGCATTATATTGGCAGAACAAACATGGACATGTTTTCTTATAATATGATTACTGGCATTATGCACAAAGCAAACATGAGTATGTTCTTATGTGGGAATAATAGGGTATAATGTTGCAGTCAGCATGGAAATGTATGGGCACAGCCAGTGTGAGAATGGTTTATGCTGGCACATATTGAGGGAAACAGCATCATGAAAATGTGTTGGAGAAATGCTCCTGTGCACTGTTGGTGACTTGCATCTATTGGATTTACCCTACAAAACCCTACAAAACCCAATTGCAAACTGTTTGGCCTTTTACCCAATTTTTCTAAAAAGTGTGCTCTAAAATGCACAATTTTCACCCATCATTTAAAATGAAATTCTCCGGAGGAAAAGCTCCCCAAACCCCCTTTGAGTGGTGTGGGCTCCCTTGCTACACTCGGTTGCTCGGCCAAATCAGGAACAAATATTTTTGCCCCTCCAGTTAAAAAATTCACCAGCCGCCACTGGTGTAAAACAATATAGATACATAACAGAGTGCTGTTCAGAGGTAACAACAGAACTGTGATGGCAGTGTCAGGCGCTTCTGGTTTTTATTCAAGGGGTGATGGCTTGTGGTATTGTGACTTGTGTATCAGAGTCGATCGCTCAGCATGTGATTGGTGCCTCATGTTTTCATTCAGTGGTAGACGAAAGTGTGCAACTGTGTGTGCGGCATCCCAGTTATTGACTAATGTTCAAGGTTTTATTAGCCCTACTGGATGCTGCACAAGGATATACTGTAGTGCTATTGTAGATCTCATGTCCACCCACACAAGGGAAGTTATGCTGTCAAAATGAGCAAATTAAGTGTGGCAGCATGCACATTTATACGGCTGTTTGACAATGCGCAGTAATATTCATTGTCAATGCACAGAATAACTCTCTACATTACACACATGGCACAAGTGCAAAGTCCTAGCCCCTTTTGAGATCTGTTATGGTCCTCTTAAAACTAGCATTGCATGGATTAAAAAACGACCCATAAGGTGTGTGTCTGAGATTTTTCCAAGGCCTATCCACTTTCTTTCATTGCTATTTTTGGTGGTGTGAGACTGAAGATTGTAGGTCTGCCGCGAACACGATGTCTGTTCACCTGTTGGTCTTTCCCCATGCGATCTGAAGACCCACCATTGAACATGCATCCCCTGGATGGGGCGTACTTGCAATGCACATTTCAATGGAAAATGCAAGCATCTCGAAGCTGAGTACACGTGCTGCTGATGTGGAGGGACAGGTCAACGCCTCTATAATTCAAACCCAGTATGCATGACTTTGAGTGAATTGTTATGTGTCCAAATTGGTTACTGGCATTAACAACAACCTATCCCACTGCACCCCATATTGACAAAATAGCAATTCTTTATTGGTTGGATTTCAAAGGAAAGGTTATCTGTGGCTGTACTGGTGCCTGGGAAGGAGAGGTGTGCACACTTGCTCACATATGCGTCCTTCAGGCCTAACGCAGCCAGAGGCCAGTCTGGGTATCCACCCATCAGACTGCACACATCCAACTGATATCTCCAGCACCACACCTCCCGCTAGGATGCAGCTACCACCCGCAATTACATCAGCTGCAAACATATCTGGTGTACCCACGCACCCTACGACACTATCTCTCTCTACTGACCAGAACCACTGTTGCCGAGGGCATTCGACCTATCAGCGCTTTGAGGTCATAACAATGATATATAGAATGCTATATAAATGCCAAGTAACATAACATAACATAACTCGTCCAGCCATCCCTGCACAACTCTTAAAGTGCTGGGAAGAATATTTGCTGAGGTGAAAATGTTGCAATACTGTTTACATTCTGTTAAATCTAGCAGATGGGAGCAGATCTAATTGCCTGCCCCCTTTTCTCTCTCAGCCTCTCCCACCTCACACCCATTGCCTATAGCACCGAGCATATGAACGCTCATAGGATGGACAGCTTGGGTCAAGCATAGAACAAGAGGGGGCACTATAACTATGCATGACAAGAATGAACAGTCAGGTGGTCTGACTGTGCAAGCTCTCAGGTTCAGTATGGAGGCCCTTTGGAAGAAGAGAGCTCCTTAAACAAGGACTGTCCATAGTCATAGACTCATCAGTGTCCCGGAGTAAGTGCCAAGCACCAAACATAAAACACATAAAAGTGGAACCTTTACATTTATGGGAACGTGCAATTCTCTTTAAAGATGTCTACAACCACATGAAAGGTACCCATAATAGTTATATCCTTGAAATTCTGGTCATCTGATATTTGTATTTCAGGATGATATGGAAACTCGCTTAACTCACAAGGATCTAACTTAATGGACTTCTTTATTATTAAAATGTATTTCCTTATCATTAAATGCATTTGTTTAATTCAGCCTAACTGACCACACTTGTCCTTTCCGTTATAATCGAGAACATTACAGTTCATGTGGGATTGCGATAGCAAAGGGACACGGATCAAATGAATAGGTGGAACGGCCGTGTGGAGAGTCGAGAGGGTTGAGCAAGCCGGATGATACTGAGGAGTTTGGGAGATTCCGAAATGAGGAGAAGGAGAGACAATCACAGTATGGTTACACAGTATGCAAATATCCGATGTGTCTCCTTCACAGATGGGCCATGTTTGGCTAATTAAGAGTCATACTCATTTGGCTTCTTCTTGTGCTCTACTCCTTGAAGCGTCTCTTGTGCTTGATGGAATTACCAATAAAGATCTCAGACCCAAATAACTAGACAGACTCAAGGAATACGGCAAAGTGCTACTTTGTTATTAACATGGAATAAAGCAGGGAATTCTGGCGAACATCAGGCTGAAGTCCACACGCTCAAACACAAACTTGATTATACAGAGGTTTTATACCCTAATGTGCATCAGCTATGATGTAATCCTACGTGGCAAACCATAAAACCTATTGAAGGGAGGGATTGGGTAGGAGAACATATCTACTTATAGTATACATAAGTGTTAATAAAAACATTGACTGCCCCTTATCTATTAGGCACTCCTCGAGCCACCTCTAAAAATGTATAACACTGATTATAGTGGAAAGATGGCAGCGGGTTGGTCCATGCAATATTGTATAGCAAGCTGCTTCATAGACCCTCTGAGTGGTTGGTATGCTATCCCAATCTTGGACTTTCGACTTGTTAGCAGAACATAAGAAAAATGAACCGCAGGTGCTTGAGTAATGGCAGACTACTTCCCACTTTCCCAATTAGTCCATCATCTCTCATCGGTCAGGCCCCAAGCCAAGGCTTCTCCTTTACAGTTGACCTTGCCTCCTGTCCTCTGTTCTGGAACTTTCAAGGGAGTGTAGGCAAAACACTGTCTTCATCCGAAGCTTAATCATGGTTTTTGACTTCTAAATGACGTGTGAGGAGACCTCAAATGTGTCAATTTCAACCTTTCATTTACTGCTATTTGATTCAATTATACTGGCTGTCATTGCGCCTCTTGGTCTCTGGAGACTTGCTCACTCCATCTTGCATAGACTTTGTGCACTTTTAATTGTCCAATACTTGACTCTGGCAAATGTTTTCTTCTTTCCTTAATCCAGCGTCTTCTGACTCTGCAACCCTGGTCTGTCTTTGAGGTATCTTGATTACTTTTAATACGAGTTCTGCATCCATCTTCCCATTATGGCCATCCTAGTCACTTTATGTTTTCCTCTAAAGCAAGCTTGCATATGTCTCATCTACCTTGCGTTTCTGCAGATCTAGAATTATTGGTCAGCAAGTTGCTTTATCTTCTTTGTATATATGTCTCTTTTGTTACTTCAGTTACATCTTTATTGAGTACTTTCACATCGTTTCAGTGTGTCTTCATATGTCTCCTTCATGACGTCACTTTGCCCTCGTCAAATTTCACTTATCGCTTCATGATGTCAAATGGTGCATGCTGACATCCTCCCACTCTCTCAGGGTGAGGGTACATTCGAAACGGTTGCCTGAGTGCCTAGCGTCTCTCATACACTCAATGCGGCATTGGAACGGTACATGATGTCCCATATAGGGCTTTTCTTCTGCTGTTCCAATATGATGGAGGTGAGATGTGGGAGCTTAGGATCTACCTGTTCCTCTACACTGTTGTTACCCCTCTCGAGCTCTTCGCTCTTCTACCTCTAACTCCATGAGGGTCAGTCGTTTTTCAAAGAAACGAGCTGGGGGTAGATCTCTGTCTTCGGCTGGAGCCTCCATCTGGAACAGGCTCCCTGCCACTCTAAAACTTGAGGAGAACCATCTCCGATTCCGGAAACACCTCAAGACCTTCCTCTTTTCTTCTGCCTTCACTCTCCCTCTCCCCTGCTGATCTGTACTCTCTTTGAACTGTGCACCTAGCCACCCCGTTGTCCTCCGGGCCCAGGTACCTGCTCCCCCTCCCATCCACCCTCACTGCCTCCGGGCCACCCCTTGCACTGGGGTCTGTATCTATACCCATAAAGCCCCCCTTTTTCTCCCTGCACTTATCAGACCTACCCTGTCTGCTGCCTTAAACGTAGCACTTGCAAATTGCTGGCTGCACTACCACTGTTTGTTGCCTTTATTATTTATTATTATTTAGCTGTTTCTCCTTTGCTTTGCACTTTCCACTTCTCCCCTTCCATGCACTTTTCCCCTCCCCCTCTCCCATGCATTTGCGCGTTCTCAATGTCACTGGACCTAGTAAGATCGCTGTTTTGTTCTCCCATGTTCCCCTGCATTGCCTTGTCGCGCTCTGAAACACTTGTCTACGAGCGCAATAGAAATAAAATATCAATATCAATATCAATACCAATAACACTATGAAGCTGTAAGTATAGATTGGTCGAATGGAATCATGACTCGCGCTCCTGTCTGCTCTCCCTCCATCCTTGCCAGACTAAAACTAGACACCATACGAATACTGTGTCAATGTACTCAATCTGCCATGAGGAGAAAATAAGCATTTCACATTTAAAAAAGCAGGGACTAGAATCAAGAGCCAAGGAGAGGCACCATGCAAAGTACCAACATTACTAGACCAAAAGACCATCAGCTTGAACACGTTTCATGAGTGCTGACGAACGGGGTCAACAACATTGTCCAGTCAGAGTTTGAACTTTTTTAACAAGTACATATTAAACATTGGTTTTCACAAAATGCACCTGTATTACGAGACAGTTGGAAAATGTAAGTCAAGGGAATCTGGTTGCATTGTTGTACAGAATGGTAGTAAAGGGGCAGTGTAGCAGCTAATGCCATGCAAGATACCCTTCACTTAGCTGCGGAACTCCTATCTAATTGCTGTGACCAGGCCAAGTTGAAGTCCTCCATCATAATTATATTTCCTTTTGCAAACCCTTCAAGTGTAACTAGTAAGTCCTTCAAAAAAGGGCTCTTGCCCCGCATTCGGGGGCATAGATCGAGGCCATGGTATAGTCGTTCCCACCCATCACCACACTCACCATGATGCAACAGCTACCCTTATCAGCTTTAGAGTCTACGATTCTCATATCACTGCCTTCCCTGATGGCTAATACCACCCCCTGTCTTGGTGGGGGCTGACGAGTGGAACACCTGGGAAAAGCCTTTATGTTTAAGCCTCCCCTGGCCCCAACGCAATAGGTGGGTTTCTTGTAAGGCCAACACATTCGGTTTAATCGACCTAACAAACCACTCTCACTTTTTCCTCTTCAAATGGAGTTCAGCCCCCTAACATTCTGGGTTACCCACTTGAATGTATGAAGACCTTTACCAACTGCCCATTCTCGCCACTGACTCTTGTGGGGAACTCAGCCTTCCCTCTTTCGCCATAAAACCCCTTCAATTCAGATTCTGTCATCTCACCATCGTCCATTCCCCAAAAGAATTACCCTCCTCCCCATAAGTTCCCTGAGTCCCATAAATGTGTACCGTCAGCCCCCTCAACAGAACACCTTTCCGCCCTTTTGGTTCACAAGATGAGTTAGCCCATTGCTCCTCCTGCACTTCTCTGGTCAAATGCACTCCTGTTAGCAATCCCCATCCTTTGAGGCCTCCAATTTCCTCTGAACACAAAGTCCACTTTTTGATAGTATCAGGCTCTCCTTGGAGGGTTATTTCCGCTGGATTCTCCCCATCTCTAAGTGAGGGTCCTCTGGCAGAGGTCTCTTCCTCTGTCGATTCCCTGCCATAGACCATTCCCAGGGCCTAATTCTATCACACCCTTCAGGTGGAGGGTGTCCTCCCTCATGTTCACCGAGGTCTGAGTCAATCTGCAGCGAGGCACAACTGTCCTGGACTGATGTAATGCATCGCTCTGATCCATATCAAGCAAACCCCAGCCCAAAGGGAAATGTCCACTTGTTTTGTATATTCCTTTTGATCAGTTCTCCGACCACTGAGCCCATGAGCCTTCTTTTCAAGAGTGTGCACCGTTCCAGGTCTTGATATAGTTGGATCGGGGACCCCCGGGGACAACGGTTCCTTAGACATTGCTGCTTGTAAGACTGCTTCATTCTATGAATACAATGTGAATGCTGCACGGACGTCCCTTGAGCTGCTGTTTGGGCACCTCGCCAATCTGCCCTTTCTGTGGTTCCGGTCCAGTCCCACCTCTCCTGGCATGGTAGCTCACAGGATGTCTGCAAACAGTAATTGAAACTGCGTATTGAGATCTTGGTCACTGACTTCCTCCGGCATATTTTTTTATTCGAATGTTGACTCTTTTATTATCTATTTTCCTGGTCTTCTATTTGTAACTCCAAGTTCTGAGTGCAAGTACTATGTCATTTGATCGCTTCCCTCTGATCATTGGAGTCCATCTCCACCTCCTGAAGGCCCCTTTCGAGGTGGTCAGTCCATTCCCCCAGATGGCCTACCTCTTTTTTCATCCCAACCATTGCCACATTGAGGTCTGACCTTATTAGTTGGAATTGTTCCTGAAAAGCCTTTGTAAGGGAGGACTGTTGGTCTCTCAGATCATTGTGGAGATCTTGCCGTGAGAGGGCCGCCCGTTGGGTTACTGCAGGTAAATTCCCAGATGCCGCCCTCGCCAACACTCTCTTGTTGGTAGATTTGGTGTCACCAGGGCCCCATATAGTACGTAATGTTCCCGAAGAGTCACCCATATCTGAAGTGAGCTTCAGCTACCCTGGGGTAGCCTTTCGGCATCCAATAAACTCACTCTGGGCCTCGACAACTGAACTGGCCGAAAGAGGGGCCTGGTGCCCACCGGCCCCACCACAACACTTTAGCAGGCCTCTCAAATTCAAACGTAACACCACATGCCCCATGATTTCTTAAGGAGATACTTGCACACTTCCCCAGCCCACATGGAACCAGGTCCCCAAATCTTGCCACTCTAAGTATGAATGACTTGCTTGTCTCCCCATGACCGGAGAACTCATATAATGCTAATGTTGCTTCAAGCTTTAGTTGATCCCGGTCTGGGGCGAATCTCTAGGTTGCTCTGAAGTCTCCCAACTGCCAGAGACAGCTGTTGTCTGAAGGCGTAACCCCCGAGAGATCCGGCCCCTCCAGGGAGCTGGACTCATGCTGAATCTGTTCTGCTGAACTCCACTGCCTCTCGATAGATCTCCCAGCCTACGTTCTTTTCGGCTGATGCTAAATTGAAGGTCCGGGAGGGGAAAACCGCTTGGGGGATAAGCTCAAGAAAACAAAGAACAAACTGAGACAGTAGTACAGACACCGTCCACAGAGTGTGCTTGTACCTTTTGCACTGAGGTTACCTGCTCTCAGAGCAGGTTGACAACAAAAAATTCATTATAACCACCAATAGTTGAGAAGAGTCAAACCATCTCTCTGGCTAGCTGGAATACACGAGGTTTCTCGCATCTACAGTGGACAGTGAATGCTCAATTAAACAACTATGACATTGTAGCTCTGCAAGAGACTTGGATGTTACATGCACCCATATGGGATGATCATGCTATTTGCTTGCTTCCAGCAGTGTCCTCAAACAAAGGCAGGCCCTCGGCTGGCTTAATGGTGGCTGTAAAATCCAGTAGGAATTTCCAAATTGGGGAGTGGCTTTCTCCGAATAGATTTATTCAGGTGGTCAGAATCACTCATGGACCTCATGTATTTGCACTTATAACACTGTATCGTAATCCTGCAGGCATAACTGATGATGCCTTCTATCGTGCTTTATCATCAGTATTTGAAGCAATTGCCCTGCAATCGATCTCTGGTATAATGGTGGTTGGCGACTTGAATCTGGTATGTCTACCAACACTTAATAAGGGGTTGTGCATTGCGAGCCAGAAATGGAGTACATTTATTCAAGATCTAAACTTGAAAATGATGAATGGGAACATAACGGGTGACATTCCATCTCAACACACGTGGGAAAGAGGAACCTCTAGATCCACTATAGATTACATCTATGTGAGTGAAAGCATACATGCAAATGCCACCAAATTCGAAATCATAAAACAAACACATAGTGATCATCATTTACTGCTTCTCCAGTGGTCCGCCTCATATCAATCAGACACTACTATTAAACAATGGTCTAAACAAGCGCTGAAAATTAATAATGGTAAGAATCGTTTTCATTGGTCACCAGTCAAGCTACAGACTTTAAATACAGCCATTTTAAAACACCAAGGCACAAATGCTGTAACAACTTATGTTGATGTGCTCGATAAGTTCAGAAATATCCAACCGTTAATCACAAGACCATCTCGATCTCACATTCATGGTTTTGACCTTGCTTTACAACAACGCAAAACCTTGTTAAGAAAAGAAATACGTAATTGTCGCAAATTGCTGTTAAATGAACAACTTAAAGCCGTTAAAACAGCGAAATGCTTATATCGTAACTGGACTCGTGCCAGAAATGCGCAGCTTTTTCAAGTTGATAGTGAACATTTCTTGTCTACTTGTTATACGAAAAACTCGGCACAAGTGTGGCAATTACTGAACAAGTGTAATTCCTCCACTCAACTGAAACTCCAATTAAATGGTGTCCCAGAAGCACAATGGGTAAAGCATTTCTCTCAACTATATGCTGATCATAACATGATTAAGTATGAATATACCCAGAGAGCTTCTTCAAGCTGGTCGCTGGAGTGCTCTATAGACATTGTGAGGGAATTCATAAGTAAGTAATCTTCTTCAAGAGCTGCCGGACCGGATGGTCTAACAAATTAGATGTTCAAACAGAACCCATAAGAATGGGCCATTATCTTACATAATACCTTCCAACACATTTTACGAACTAAAATAATTCCACAATCATGGCGCACATCCTTAATAGTTCCCATCTATAAAAAGGGTGATCGTAAGGATCCAAAATGTTATCGACCCATTGCTCTTTTAGATGCGCCGGGCAAGATTTTTTCCCGTTTGGTTTTGAAGGAATTTAATCAATGGACCTTCAATGCAAAACAGCGTGATCCCGCCCAGACAGGCTTTGTTGCAGGTCTAGGGACTGTAGTGAACCTAATCACTCTTCACGCCATTAAACATTGAGCACAGTCCATCAAACAACCCATGTATTTTGCGTTCGTAGACCTACACTCGGCCTTTGATTCAGTCTCTAGACCTCGGCTGATGGATAAATTGTTAAAGGCTGGTTGCCCGTCAACTTTAAGTGACATTATCTTTGCATTACACTCAAACACTTCAATTAGTGTAAGACTAAACTTAGAGGGGCTTCTATCATCGGCAGTCCTGACTGAACGGGGACTTAAACAGGGATGCATACTTGCCTCGGCGCTGTTCGAATTTTTCATCAATGACGTCAGAAGTGCCCTTGACGAGATTTGCGCAGATGCACCGAAATTGGACAACATCGAGGTGAAAGCGCTATGGTATGCGGATGACTTAGTGCTAATATCTAAAACACCTATTGGTCTTCAAAACCTTCTAGCAGCACTATGAATATATTTTCAAACTAATGGGTTGGTGGTAAACAACAAGAAAACTCAAATTGTCGTCTATACTCCAAAAGGCAAGCGTAGTCACCGATTGAACTGGAAAATCGAACACATAAGTCTCGAGGTGGTTCCTAACTACATATATTTGGGCATCTTATTTGATGGTTCCGCGACTATTCAATCTCAGCTAACAAAAATTGAAGTTAAAATTCTCGCAGCAATACGCCAGACTCGACTCATTATGCACAAATATGGGACATTTTCTATCAAACCTGCCCTTATATTTTGGATACAAAATGTCATCCCCACCATTTTATACGGTTTAGAAACATATAGTGTGATTCAACCTGTGTTTCTGAATGTATTGGAAGCAAAGTTTTGGCGTGCAATTCTTCAATTACCACAAAGCACTCCAGAGACGATGATTCGATATGAATTGGGACTGACCTCGCTATTGGCAATGTATAATTGGCGCTTATGTAGTTTGTTTAGAAAATGCTTATTATCTGCACTTGATAAATCAACCTTAGCCACAGTATCCAGTTATCTGTTGTCGTCTTCCCATCAGTTTCCTAAAATATGGTCTAAAAACATCTTATCCATATTAGTAAATGCGGAAATTTCTATTGAAACTCTTGTCTCCGATCCGGATAGAGCAAAGAAAAAGCTCTATATGATGGATTGGATTGATACCAGAGATGCCTGTTTGAAGTATAAAGACTTTGACCCCTCTGTGTTCGCCGCAAAACGTTATAGAGAAATGGCATTCTATCTATGTAAAGCTCCTTCTCCTACCATTAGGAATGCATTATTGCGGATGCGTTTTAACTTATGCCCCACTCGTGAAATTCAAGCACGCAGGAAAGAAATTGCACCTGAATCCTCAGGGTGCCGTTTTTGCAACAATATAACAACTGTTGAAACCTTAGAGCATGTCATAGTAGACTGTCCTGATCTTATGCATTTAAGACAAAGTCACTTCAGTAAACACTGGCCTATTTTAGCCAGATGAGGTATGAATTTAGATGGCTTGCGATTTCCACCACTAACTCCATGAGCATAAAATTGGCAACAATCAGCTTTCTGTGAGCCTTAGATTTGATAAAATAGACTGATCCTTAATGGTGAATGTCCTTTGAGATCCGTGAGTGTTATATTTATTGTTCTGTTAACTGACTTGCAATGCAGAACTCAAATGTAATCACCAGTATTGGTGCTACCGGGGGTGTTGTTGTTTTAATATATAGCGCGTTCAATAAGGACTTACAACCTTGTGTGATGCTTAACTATTATGACCACTTCCATGCACAAAGTGACTACGACATGAAAGTCACATGCTAATTGTCCTGTTTTTATGCTACCACTAGTGATATGTGGCATTTTTGCTCTTGTTTTCTTTTGTATCTTTTCTGTATTTTTTTCGTGGCTTAGGAATGCTTTTTTTTTCCTTTCTTCTTTCTAATTTTCTTAATTGTCGTGGTTATTATTGTTCTTCATTCCCTATTTTTATTATTTTCATTATTCTAGGATGTTAATCTAGTTATAATGAATTGAAGAGAACGCTTCTGTTTTATGGTTTTATGCTTCATACTGTCATGTGTTTTATATGTAATCTGTGATAAATGTCTTGTTATAAATTGAAAAAGTTGATTAAATTCAGCTAAAATCAATAAAAAAAAAGAAAAAAAAAGAAAAAAGATAAGCCCTTGTATTCAGCATGGTCTGACTCCATGCCTAAGATCCCCAATGCTGCCTGACGATATGGCGATGGAGAGCCTGAGTACCCAGGCTCCTCGGGCTATGCAGGGCTGGCAAGCTCTCCTCTGCACCAGTCATCGATGGCCACCGAAGATCCCGAGGCAGAGTGGTACTTCCGTCCCACACAGTGACACTGATGGTGCGACACTGAGCAACTCGGTCCGACCCACTTGGGTGCCTGTTTCTCCCCGCTCTGATGGAGCTTCCCTGCCATGACCGGTTTGTGGCAGATGCCGGGATTTTGAGCCCTCTGTCACTGGATCCCGATCACTCCCATGCCTCAGGGAGACTTTTGGGATGTCCCCGAAGCTCCGGGATGGTGAGTCTGCCTATATCGGCCTGCAGGGCGCACAGAGCTGTCACTAGCACGTCCGTTTGCTAGCGGCAGCCATCTTGTCAAAGTTGATAATCTTAAGGGCAAAAAGCCACACTTCACAAACATACTCAACTATGCTGATAATTCTGCTTGTCGGTAGTTTAACTCTGTTAGTGCTTAAATCACCATCTTATCTCATGTAAGGGCCACTTTAAATCTCAGTTTTTTTAACTGATTACGGCCATCTGAAATAAAATGATTGGTTACCAGTCCTTCACGCCCAGGGATTATACTAAGCATTTAGCCACCACAGTATCTTTCACAACTTCACCCCCTTCTGTACCTTCCTTTTCACACTTTCAACTTTTGTATTACATATTTTTTTCAGTAAACTGTTATTTAACTAAGCGTTTTTCTGCTATTGTGCCTTTCCTTTTACTTGACTTAATATTTTAGTCAATACATCCATTGATTCTGCAGATTGTGCCAGCGCCTGTAACAGGGGGTGATACCCCTTTGAAGAAGACATTAGAGGACCGCTCTTTAAACGGCAACTACTGACCAGTTTGTCAGCTGTCAGTTGTTGGTCGTGCTCCAGAGATGCTTTTTACTGAGAAACACATCATCTTCGCTGCGACTTTTTTTTTTTTTTTTTTTTTTTTACAAGCACAAATTTTATTTTTTACATTTTTCCCTGAATTGGTTAATGTTCCCAAACATTTGACATCAATCACTTCGAGGTTAAAATGTTAACCTTATTTTAACTTTTTCCTTTCACGTGTTGTATTCTTCTGTTTGAGGGATTTCTACTGTGTTTTTTTTTTTTTTTAAATATATTTTCATTGGCATTTCTTAAACATTAACTTTGCGACTCAACATAGTCCCCAACTTCCCTTTCCCACCCCCCTCCCTCCCCTCCGGTATTAGTGTCTCTGCGGTCCTTCGAGTCCCATGTGTGTTTCTGATTCAGCTTGTAAACCTGTCTAAGATTCGGATGTTATGTGGGCACCATTGGAGCATGTAGTCACTTTGCAGGAATTCTATGGTGTCTCCCCAGTCTGTAGCGAATTTCTGTCTGTCCCCTTGGAGGGTATATGTTATCCTTTCCATCGCCACATATGTCCATATCCTGTGCAGCCATTCTTGCGTGGTTGGGGGGGTCTTTTGTTTCCAATGTTGTGCTATTGCCAGCCAGGCGGCTATGAGGAATCCCATAAAATTACGTTTTTGTGTCCTATTAAGTGTTTTGTCTGTGGGAGCCCACATGCCGCACATCCAAATCTCTTCTTCTAGGTTGGCCGTGTCCTTGAATATTTCTTGCATCTTATTTTTGACTTCCACCCAGAACTGTTGTAGCTCTCGACAGTCCCACCAGATATGTCTCCAGGTGCCCACTGAGTCACATCCCCTCCAGCAGTTATTTTGTGTTGTCGGGAACATTTTATGTAGCCTTTCCGGGGTGTAGTGCCATTGGATCATCACTTTAGTCCATGCTTCCCTTGTTTGAATTGCTCGCGTCCACTTGGGAATTATATACCACAGGTATGTCCACTGCGTTCTCGGGATTTGTTTTCCTAGCGTAATTTCCCATTTTTTCATGTAGTACCATGGGATGTGTTCTTCTTGGACGTTGATGAATTTGTAAAGGGAGGAGACAAATTTCTTTTCTCCCGTTTGGGTTAGTATGTAGCTCTCAAACGGGGTTGGATCTCTGGTCAGTGCCTTCGTGATTCTGGGAGACATGAGCCAGTGGTGGATTTGCTCGTACTGGTATCTGTCCTTCTCCGTGAGGCCTAGTATATCCTGGCAGTCTGTGAATGATCTTATCTGCCCTCCCTCAAACATGTCGCCCACTTTCGTGCACTCTGCGTTTCTCCATTTCTGGAATGTGCCTTTTTCTACCCCTGGGGGGAAGTCTGGATTGTCGAACATTGGGATGAATGGAGCTGGGTCAATCGTGAGGGTTTCTCTTTTGGTGGCTCTGTCCCAGATGTCCATTGTGGTGCTCAGGATTTCGCTTCTCTCGATGTTTTGATGCCTATGTGTGGGTCTCTTCCATAATAGATGTTGCAAGTTGGATCTCGCCACTGCCCTGTCCTGAGCCATCCACCATTTATCTGATGTGTCTGTGATCCATTCGTGTAACACCCACAGCTGGGCCGCTTCGTAATATTTCCTGAAGTGTGGGAGCGCCATCCCTCCGTCTGGTTTTTGGGCGGTAAGCGCTTGTTGTGAGAGTCTTGGTGTCTTGTTTTGCCATATGTATTTAGTGATTAGTTTTGTGAGTGACTTGAAAAATGATGTTGGGACTCTTATGGGGAGTGCTTGGAAGTAATAGAGCAGTCTGGGTAAAATCGTCATCTTAACGACCGTTATTCTGCCCCACCAGGATACTTTCAGAGGGTTCCATCTGCTCAGGTCTGATTTGACTTGTTCCAGGAGTTTCGTGTAGTTCCCGGGGTATAGGTCTCTTATCGTGGGTGTAAGGGTTACTCCTAGGTATCTCACTCCTTCCTCTGCCATTAGGAGACCTAGATCTTTCGTTATCTTGCGTGTCTCCACTTTGTCTCCGGCCAACGTCATTACCGACGATTTCTGCTTGTTTATTTTGAGGCCTGATATTTCTCCGTAATCATCAATCAGTTGGATAAGATGCGGGAGCGTCGTACTGGGTTCTGTGATGGTCATCATCATGTCGTCTGCGTAAGCTGCTGTCTTATGATTTAGACCTCCCATTTCTATTCCCTTGACTTCTGGCGTTACTCTGATTTTTTCCAATAGTGGTTCGAGGAATATTGCATAGAGAAGGGGCGACAGGGGGCATCCCTGCTTCGTACCCCTTCCTATTCTGATGGGGTTTGAGAGCTCCTGATTGACTGCGATCCTAGCGGTCGGTCTTCGCTGCGACTTTAAATCGGGATTTAGACATTGGAAGTGCCTTACCGGCTAGCCAAGAGAAGCCACTGCCAGACCAGCTGGCTGTATTGGCATACTCAGTCTATCAGAATTGTCCTTACTCTTCAGCGGCCTAGCAGAACTTCCCAAGGACTTTGACTTTGGGGCTTAGATGTGTCTTTGAAACACATGTTAATGCTGTAGTACAGAGTGCCTATTACCATCCTGACATCATTGCAGAACTTTGCCCATGCTCAGCTACGGTATTGGGTCATTACATTCATGCACTGGTTCCCACAGTACCTGATTTTGAAAAAGTATCGACATGAAGAAGTCCAAAAAGCCTTTGGATAGGTTTCAGGATATCCAAAATAAGGCAATTCCGTTATTGTGTGTCCTTAAGCGGTATGGCCATTTCTTCAGCTTGAGGCTGAAATTAAGGGATTTGACTGCCCATTCATTAACAAACAAACCTTTAAAACACCATCATCTTTGTGACAAAATAATTAGTGCTCTGCAGGATTACAGGGAGGAGTGGTGATGAAATCCCCCACTCAATCCCCACACTACTACAGAACTAGCTGTGATCCCAATCATAAAGGTGAACCAGACGCAGCCCAACGGATATACCTCCTCCAACTCTTCTAGTAATTGGGCCGAGGGCAGGTTACGCTCTTCGGGAGTGGTGTGAAATGATCCATTTAGCAACCCAAATAACAATTGTGCAAGGACTCCAAAAGAAAGGATTTTCCAATCAAGGTTCTATTCAAATAAAGGCTTAATTAAACAATACAAATGCAAATAACTAATTGAAAACACTACCAAAAACCCAAACATGTAGAAAAACACAGAAAATGCAAGCTATTGCAGAATAGCTGCATCGATGAACGGCGGGGTTCAGGCACTCAACTGGCACAATGTTAACATTCAAGAAGGTGTCTTGAAAGACAAAGGCGTGGGGAGGGGGGCTTAAAAGTGATTATGGTCCCAAAGGTGGACCTCATAGAGGGGTACAGTGCCCCTTCATAATACCTTACTTCTTTGTCTTGGTTGTTTGATGGCATCAAGCCAGGATTCTGTGTGCTTTCCTGTGATCTAGCCAGAATCGAGATAAGAGCCGTGTTGATCCAGCTGTGAGTTGGCATCGCAATGAGGCTCTGTGTGAATCGAGTCACCTCTCAAGATGGTGCAAGACATTGGGTTCCACCGGTTTGAGTCTGCAGTTGAGTTGGGTTGAAACGCTGCTACTGCTGGCCTGAGTCAGCGAGTGACACAATTGTGTCCAGCTTGTTGAGTCAGCGGTCAAGTCGGGTCACAACAAAATTCTGTTGTGTCTTTTCAATGCTTGAAATGTGACAAGTCGGATGGGTTCACAGCAGTGAACCGTCACTTGAGTCACAGGGGCAGCACTCTTTGCTGGTGTGAGACACGTTGAGACAGCTCGAAACAGCACTGTGGTTCTTGTGTTGATTCCAAGTGCATTAAGCAGGGTTGCAAACAGCTCAAAGGTGTCTCATGGTATTAGAACAGGATTCCAGCTGCTCTTGGACTTCTGAGTTGCTGCAAGTTCCAGTCTAGTAGCTCCAGGACAAGGTGCGTTCTTCTATTGCAGTCCCACTCCAGGGTGCTTGGCTGGCACCTGTAGGGGTTCCTTCACCTCTAGTGACAGGGACCGGGTTCCAGCGCAGTCACAGTGAGGCCTTAGTCCAACAGCAGTCAGCAGAATTCCCTGGGCTTGGTAAGGGGATAGAGCTCTCCTCTGCTTTGGATGCCTTGTGTCTACGCCTCTCTAGCAGAGGACTCTGGGATAGCCTATATCCCCAGCAGAGGTCTATATAAATTGCTCTTGTTCAGCAGGAATGAATCAAAGAATGAGGGGCTGCCCACATTTCTCTAAAGGCACAATGCCGCAGAGGACTGGTCCAAAGTAAGCCTGCTTTAAGGGGTTCAATCCCAGTTGTTGTAGTAAGGGCCCTCTGCCTTTTGACATCTCACCTAGAGTACCTTGCTTTCAGGAAATGGAGGGGAAAGGAAAGGGAAGAGAACCCTAATGGAAAGCAAGATGCAGAAACCCTTCTCCAGGCCTACCTTCCCTCTCTGGCTACTCTAACCCGCACCTTCCTATGCCTACTAGCTTCAAAGGAGCTCCAGTGATCATCAACCTGGTATGAGCCTGGATTTGTTATGTCAGTGGTGCCCCAGAAGCAGCGTTCCGTTCCCAGGAGACCCCCCAGGAGATCACCTGGAAAATCAAAGGGGCAGCAACCTAGCTATTGCTCTACAAGGCAGTTGTGATGTCAGTAAGCCTATCCACCAATATACATTAGTCCTGTCATATCTGAGTCCTGATCACAGAGCGGACACGGGCCTGATGCCAAATCGATGTGGCTGTATAATTGTGTGCTCTTATCAGTTACCATGCCACAACTCGGCATGGCTTACATTTAAAGATGTACATGACACCAAGCTGTCTAAGTCATGTAATTATTCTTTAATAGAAAAGAGGGGCAGAAGATTGCAAAGTCACATCTACCTGCAGGAGTTTTCGGACCTAGCAGCTGCCTGGGCTGCTCATGCAACCTTTGAGTCTGTCCTGAGATGCTTACAGAGCAGAGAGCTGAAGGTGCCTGTAGGCCGCCTCAGCCAGGAAAAATGTGTGCATGTCAATTTTGCCATGGAGCATCATAAAAGGGGGATCTGATTGGCAGACCTCCATTTCAGAAACACCATTAACCGTGTCATTTTATATGAATATCAATCTAATAAACTTGGGCTATTTCACTGTCACCAGAGGCTTTTTGTCACATTTTTAAAGAAGGCCAACATATCTTGCAATCTTAGCTCTGGCTTTCTACCCATTGAAGCATTTGCTTTTTCAGCTTGACAGAAGGCTAGTCACCCATTCCCGTGATGCAGAAGGGCCTAGATGGCAAATGCATCCAACTGTACACGTGCTTCATTCTGTTTTCCTTCTAAGACACCTGAAAACCGCATTGAGCGTGACTAGCTCTTGATGTTCTGTTGTTATTTTTCTCTTTCTGCAGATCATTTTACTTTTGGGGCTTAATTGTTTTTATGACTATATCTGCGTTTTAATGCTCCTCAAGGTTGTCATCTTTAAATCTGTGTTATGTATAGCGCCGTGAAGCTTGATTCTGGTATTATGCTTTGTTTACAGTCAATGACCATGAGCAACTGTGAGCACATGAACTCTGCTCTAATACAGTTGGACAATGCATGTAACAGACAAGCTATTTTGGCGGTGGAACAGTTTCAAGCATATTCATCCCGAGACAAAAATCAAAGAAGCATCGATATTTGACAATGCGCCAGGGTGTGCATCTTCCCATCTGCGGCTGACCCTCGCAGCGCACTGGGGGCATGGAGACTTGTATCCTATGCTAAAGAGGTTAATCGAAGCAGGCTGGTCTGCATTAAATAGCAATTTGGACCCAACATGGAAACGTCTGGGAAAGCATTACAGCATTTTTTATGATTTATTTTTTAAGTAGGACCAGATTGAAAATATTTGGAATGACTGACCACTCGTACTCGAATGCCCTTCACACAGTGTGAATGCACTGCTTTGTTAAATTTCTTTTAATCTGTTTTTAGAACACAGCTTTCCATCAATCATAAAGTGGCCAACAATCTCAATAGCTTTTGGAGCTATGTTGGCGCAATATGCTTGGTTGGTAACATTGATCAAAACTACCAGCTGTATAGTGCAGTAACTTTTTTTTTTTCGTTGTTTGTTGTTATGGTTAATTAAACCTTATAACAATCCATACAAACTATCCAGAAACATAATAAAAGCTAAAACACATATAGCACTCAAAGAAAAAAAAAGAGAAGAAATAAAACATAAGTTAAAATCCACTTCCCCTGTAAAATTATTCTATACAAACTTAATTCATATGACCTTGCCGCATCCAGAAAAAAATTCTTTTGAATTTCTTGCCATATGTGGTATACTGTAAAATGTAATATTGTACTATGCCCCGAGTAGATTTGGCTCCAAGTTCGATCAGATTGGACATTCTGTATACTGAATCTAAGATTGCAATAACCTCTTTTATAAATACCGTACAACACTCGACAGACCGTTAACACATGCCCAGGTGTTTCAATTTTAGCTTTGCAGGTTCTACAGAGTCTCAAGTTATATGGGATACTCCGCAAGGCCCCAGTATTAGAGAGAGCCGGGAGAGAATCCAATCTTAATTTCATAATAAAACATCTCACAATGCTCTCAAAATGCTTAACCAGGTAAGCACATGGTCTCCACAGGAAAGGCCTGTTTAGCATAATGCTCGTGTTTTTTAATCTTAGCCAGGTGGGTCATATTAGCATGACGGTCCCAGATTTTGGCTAGCTTTTTAATTCGCCTCTACATCAGAGTTATGGGCTCATCTAAATCTGGGTTGAAGCCTATATAATCAAAAAAGGAGAAGACATCACCTTTCAGTTCTTTCAATGTGATATCCACCTCATCAATTCCCATCAGATTTTTAAAATATGAGAATAATAAATCATTATCATTATATTTAGTCCCCATACGTATGTAGAAGATGCCCGTCATAATTCTCCTTCATGTAATCAATGATACCAGTCCTAGTTCACCATGTATCGCCTCCACAGATATATTTTTGGGGAGACCTAGGGCACGACCCCACATTCTACCTTCCATCTGTTTGAGCCATTTTGTCTCCTTCACAGTAAATATTTCTAGACCATAATTGATACAGGGAAAAAATACATGATCCATACAACTTAAGAAGACCCTCAAGAGAGACACCACCATTATACTTGATTACTTTCAAAATAGCCGAGAATCTTTTTTCAATTTTTGAACATATATAATTTTCCAGGCATTGAACATTTGCAGTTTCTGTTATCATAAACCCTGAATATATATAGGTGTAGGACGGTTGAGAGCTTGGAGGAATGGCAGACCCCCGCGCTATTGCTTTATCTGGTCGAGTGATTGGTTGAGTCCTACAGCCTGGCACATGGTTTGCTTGGGAAATAGCTCTGAAGTTCCCAATGGTAGAGTATATACAATTGGGTGGGCAAACCATGCTGGTAATGGTGCTGGATTATGTTAACATCCTGGACAGGGTTTATTGTTGAAGAAGGTCAGTACACCTTGTTATGGTTCACAATTCGATTTTTCATTGTTCATTTCTGTGACCATTATCCTAGCACGTACAGTGCTATTTGCATTTGAGAAGAGCCAACATGTGTTTCGACCAAAGTCTTTGTCAAGGCAGAAAGAGCAATGATTGGAGGTCCTTGTATAAGGAAAGAAGAGGCCAGGGGATGGTTAGGTATTCTGATTCGGCATAGGAAGGCTGGGTAGCCACCATGGATCTGGGTTGCTGTAGATGGTCTGCACACTGGTGGCAATTCTTTCCTTAAACAAGGAGGGCCCTCAGTTATGCAAAATGCCAGCCCTTCTGTGTTGAACCTTCTTGCCGTCTGCTTCTCTGCATATCAGGACCACCCAGTTCTGCTTCCTGTTTTCCTGGCCCTTGCTCCCTTTTTGTGTGGGCATTTTCTGCCGGTTATTCTGCCCGGTCCCTACAGAAGAATTGCGCTGTCAAATGAACGAGTATGCTCGTCCTATTTGCATAGACCTGCATAGAGCTCAGCGTTTAAGGGGTTAATACCTAGCATATATAGTACGCTTTTATATATGGGATAGAGTGGCTCACGCTGCACGTTATAAGGACATTACGATGATGCTGAGCACTTCTTTGACCAGATAAAGACATGAGCCTGGAAGTAATGAAATGTATTATTTTATTAAACATTATTTTAAAGAGCCATCAATTACACCAGTGTGTCAAATCACCTTACAAGTAACATAAGACACAAAACATACGCATTTACAAAAGTACCTAAAGCAAGAACATTTCTTAAAGAAGAATAAAAGGCTACATTTTTCATTCATGAGAACTTTGCAAGAAACGGCCCTGTCTTTGCATAGAAATCAATCAGAAAGTGAATTAATACAAAGGAAAAGCAGAATTCCAAAGACATTTTTTTAAGGCTTTCCATAGAAGAGGAGAAAGTTTGCAGCAATTTCACGGGAAAAGGAATTCCAGCATCTCACCCCCCACCTGAGAAGGACTCTTCTCAGTTCCAGTGCACAGTACATTGAATGTTGGCAACGTCAGAAATACGTCTTCCCGAATCAGGCATCACCACTTTGGGAACTAAATAAGTAGGTGAGGAATAATGACCGGCCTTGAGGGTAGTACAGGCAACGTGATCCCGGACACAAAAGGCAGCCAGTGCAGCTGTTCCACTAGCAGCTCAGTGTGGCCGAACAACCCAGCCCGCGCCACTAGTGTGCCGGCAGCATGCAAGGCAGGCCGCAGCGGAGCGAGAGCGGGCAGATGCAGGCCAATCCGGAGCCTGGAAATACCCAGAGCCTGAACAAGGGGACAAACAGCAGAAACAGAACCACTCTACGTGGGGACTCATGAAAGGCAGCCAGTGCAGCTGTTCCACTAGCAGCTCAGTGTGGCCGAACATCCCAGCCCGCGCCACTAGTGTGCCGGCAGCATGCAAGGCAGGCCACAGCGGAGCGAGAGTGGGCAGATGCAGGCCAATCCGGAGCCTGGAAATACCCAGAGCTTGAACAAGTGGACAAACAGCAGAAATAGAACAACTCTACGTGGGGACTCATGAAAGGCAGCCAGTGCAGCTGTTCCACTAGCAGCTCAGTGTGGCCGAACATCCCAGCCCGCGCCACTATTGTGCCGGCAGCATGCAAGGCAGGCGGCAGCGGAGTGAGAGTGGGCAGATGCAGGCCAATCCGGAGCCTGGAAATACCCAGAGCCTGAACAAGGGTGCAAACAGCAGAAATAGAACAACCCTACGTGGGGACTCATGAAAGGCAGCCAGTGCAGCTGTTCCACTAGCAGCTCAGTGTGGCCGAACATCCCAGCCCGTGCCACTAGTGTGCCGGCAGCATGCAAGGCAGGCCGTAGCGGAGTGAGAGTGGGCAGATGCAGGCCAATCCGGAGCCTGGAAATACCCAGAGCCTGAACAAGGGGACAAACAGCAGAAACAGAACCACTCTACGTGGGGACTCATGAAAGGCAGCCAGTGCAGCTGTTCCACTAGCAGCTCAGTGTGGCCGAACATCCCAGCCCGTGCCACTAGTGTGCCGGCAGCATGCAAGGCAGGCCGTAGCGGAGCGAGAGCGGGCAGATGCAGGCCAATCCGGAGCCTGGAAATACCCAGAGCTTGAACAAGTGGACAAACAGCAGAAATAGAACAACTCTACGTGGGGACTCATGAAAGGCAGCCAGTGCAGCTGTTCCACTAGCAGCTCAGTGTGGCCGAACATCCCAGCCCGCGCCACTAGTGTGCCGGCAGCATGCAAGGCAGGCCACAGCGGAGCGAGAGTGGGCAGATGCAGGCCAATCCGGAGCCTGGAAATACCCAGAGCTTGAACAAGTGGACAAACAGCAGAAATAGAACAACTCTACGTGGGGACTCATGAAAGGCAGCCAGTGCAGCTGTTCCACTAGCAGCTCAGTGTGGCCGAACATCCCAGCCCGCACCACTATTGTGCCGGCAGCATGCAAGGCAGGCGGCAGCGGAGTGAGAGTGGGCAGATGCAGGCCAATCCGGAGCCTGGAAATACCCAGAGCCTGAACAAGGGTGCAAACAGCAGAAATAGAACAACCCTACGTGGGGACTCATGAAAGGCAGCCAGTGCAGCTGTTCCACTAGCAGCTCAGTGTGGCCGAACATCCCAGCCCGTGCCACTAGTGTGCCGGCAGCATGCAAGGCAGGCCGTAGCAGAGCGAGAGCGGGCAGATGCAGGCCAATCCGGAGCCTGGAAATACCCAGAGCCTGAACAAGGGGACAAACAGCAGAAACAGAACCACTATACGTGGGGACTCATGAAAGGCAGCCAATTTAACCAGAGAATTAATATGAGGAAAAACAAGTCAAGAGTCAAGGGTAGAATCCAATGATTTTGCAAATGCTGCAAAGGAAACAGCGGCCCGAAGAACTGAAAACTTGTGTAACCACAGCAACACAGAAACCCAAGTATTTGGGCAAGAAAATGTGAAACAATCCAACTCCTAACCACTCTCAGACGTGTAGGTGCCTCGCCATATTATTTGTATACCTGGTGGGGGCTCAGGTATTCCTTATCATGAATGGACACAGTGCCTTCCTCTGCCATCATTTCCTGTCTTCCTCTCTTTGATGCAAACAATCTCAACATTGTTGATATGTAGAATTTAGAATGAGTATGGCTGGGGGGTAAAATATACCGATATGCAGCTTGCAATGCATTGGAAACCAATGTTTCACGCATTGTGATAATCTGCCTTTAAAAGCCTTTTCTGGTTTAAATTAAGTGGTAACATGAATATAGATATCGGCTGTTAGGCCCACACGCCTCCTTCACCCCACACCTCCTGCCCGCACTGACTGTGGGTCTAACTCCCCATGCTGTTTTGTCACACTTAAAAGGCGCCATTGTTTATTAGGAGGCTCAGATTCTGCTTCTGGCTGCACATTCCATTAATAGCCAACCTGGAGTGCAGGATGCAGAGGCAACCATGCAGGTGCCAGGCACCGTTGCAGTTCATGTAAATACTTTCAGTGGAGGTCTTGGCACAAACGAAAATCAAACATACAGCATGTTAATGTCGGTATCCAGTCAATAAATCTAAAACATTACAAAGAGGTACATTTCAGAGTCGACCATAATACCAGAAAAAAACTGCAAACATTAATTAAATAAATAAAGGGTGGTGGGGTAAAGGGGTTAAAATGGTTCAGGATGGGGTTGGGATGGCATTATAAGGGTAAATAAACAGGGTATTTTGTCTGTGATCGGTAAGATCACATATAACCGTTAAGGTCATGTCATGGATCATAGCAAATGAAAGGTCACAAGAACACAACAAGCCGAAGTGCAACCCCAATATCAAAATCTTCCAATGCCAGTATAAAAGGAATGACACCCTTTCAAATGGGAAGAACACAACGCACTACCATACCCCCATATCAAAACCACCCGGATCCCATGTTATTAAATAGGGGTGTAAAATGCAGAAAAAGGGACAAGCTTATGCTGTACTGTAATATGGAGAAAACAAAACACACCATAGAGTTTTAAGCAGTACTAGGACAGGAGAAAATCTAGCATGCACATGTGTTTCAATTTGAAGGGTCGCCATGCAATGGGAGCAGGTCACACAATTTTGTGCAAAATACTCTAGATGGATGGCCTGAACATTTGTATATATGCATTTCTGTTTATACAGTGCAAACCTACCCAGCACATTGTACAAGGAGATTGGTGTTAAAAGACATCAATGGAAGGGGAGTTACATGTTATATTTATTTATTAATTTACGTTGGCATTTTTGTAACGCCCAGACCCAAGGGTATCACAGCGTTTGGTACAGAGCATAGGCAGGAGAAAAGTACATATATAGGCAGCATAGGCAGAAAACAGAAGTCAAATGTTATTCATATTTATCAAACAGCCAGGTTTTTACTGTTTTTTTAAGGTGTTGAAGGATTGTCCGGGTGTTCCACAGAGATGGAGCTGCGACGCAGAAGCTGCCACCGCCAGACCCTTTGCTCTTAAAGCGGGGGCTAACAAGTAAGGTGCTAGCGCTGGATCTGAGCGCTCGCTGGGACCATTTGGGTGATACAGTTGTTGAGGTAGAGGGAGACTCCTTGTGGATGCAACGAGGTGTGCCATGGACAAAGCAAAAGAAATCCACACAAATTTTGACGGAGAGCAAGTAGGAGTCACGTCTGGTAGCTGCAATGCAATCTGAGCGTTTTAGCCCAAGGGCGGTGCAAAGTGCTTTATTTTGAAGTAGATGGAGTTTGGACATGTTGGCAGTCATGGTGCCCATAAGTAGGACATTACAATAATCCAGTTTTGCGAGAATCAAAGCTTGCGCAAGAGTGAGGCAGTTGTTTGGTGACATGAACTCCCTACTCAGAGTGATGAGTCTTGCAGTGTAGACGATGCTAGGGCATTAATATGCCTGGTCATGGCAAGGTCTGCTTTGAAGTAGACCCGTAGGGTTTTAATTTGTTTCAGGACGGGGATGGTCGTGCCGTCATTGCAGAAGGAGGAAAAGGTAGCATTAAGGTGTGTGAGCCGGTACAGAGAGCAAATAATGAGGAGCTCTGTTTTCTTTAATCATTTAGGCATAAGTTGTGAGTAGCCGTCCAGTTTTGGATTATGCTGTATGCTGCATTGATTGTGATCATGTCACAGACGTGGTCACCCGTGATAGGCATGAGTATTTGGGTGTCATCTGCAAAGTTGCTATAAATGATCTCCCTAGAGTTGAGAAGATCGTACAGGGGTTTGTGTATGTGTTGTACAGTGTAGAAGAGAGACAGGGATCAGCTGCTCATTCCCCAATGAATACTCGTGGGGTGCAACCACTGAGAAAGGATTTGATCCAAGATGAGGCTTTAGGTGAGAAGTGGAAGTATTGGCTGAGGTGGTGGCATAGTATGTGATGGTCGACTAGGACGAACGCAGCAGAGAGATCTAGCAGGAGGAGGATAGCTAGTTTTCCAGAGTCCAGCAGTGCATTATATGTGCTATGCTTAGGGCGAAAGCCAGATTGCCTTTTGCCGAGAAGGTGGTTTTGCTCAAGGAACTGTTGGACTTGAGCATAGGCTAGGCGTTCCAGGATTTTAGTTAGGAAAGAGACTGCAGTGATGGGGCAGTAGTTAGTGGGGATAGAGGGGATTAGGGAGTTTTTTTTTAGTAGTAGTGTGACCCACGCAGATTTGATACTAGGGGGCACCGAACTGGTCATGAATGAGGCATTGGCAAAATCAGTGATGATAGGAGCTAACATAGGAGTGTGCAAAGCTTCACTATGTGGGAAGGACAGACGTCTCCTTTGCAGTTGGAGGCTTTGAAAGCTTTGATACTAGCAACGATATGATGACGGGGTATGGGATGGCGATGCGCTCTGCACCAATAAAGTAATAGTAGTTATTACAAGTGGAACAGTTCAATTAGTTGATTTTAATTCAATCAAGGGATTAACCCGGTTATTGTTTGCGTTGCTCTATCCACCAAGCTATATACTCTTACCATCCATTACAGCTTTTACTTGAATTCGCCATTTGTTGCAATCACATCATTCGTGTGTTCTGCTGTGTACCATATATTATCAAGCACTAGGACTATCCAGATTCTGTACCGAAATTACTTTTGCCTTGAAAACGACCAGCATGTCGAAACACTTGTCGGCTGTTCATGATTGAATTAAAATCAACTAATCGAACTGTTCCACTTGTAATAACTACTATTACTTTGCGTGTTCTCATGTAAAGCACTTTGGATTAAAGGGCTATATAAATTCAATAAAATACAAATACAAAATACTTTATTGGTGCAGAGCGCATCGCCATCCCATACTCTGTCGTCATATCTTATCTATGCCAACCAGGGTGGATTGGTTGGTGGGATCTGAGTGATTGCTGCTTGCACACATCCAATTTATATAACCAAACTACATTTATTGTATTCAACACATTTTATGGGTGATTACTAGTGCACAGATATCCAGTTTCGAATCCACAAGCCAATCCTGACAGTTGATACTAGCAACCACTTGCTCTTGTGGGATTTTAGCAGAATGCAAATGAGGGGATATTATAGGTGTGGGCCCCACTGGGCGGTCATCAGTGCCTGGCAAAGCCATTTTCCTGGCATTCAGGGCCTTTTTGGCACTGATCTTGGTAACTGGTGTCTCAATTCTGTGGCAGAGGGCGTCTTGTATCATGCTACACCAGAATTTGTCAGAGCACCTACTGGCAATTGGGGAGATAGGGGGTTTCAAGCTACAGTTCTTTACTGTTAGAACCTGCATTGGCGATGATTCTGACATTGTAGCTGTTTGATTTGGAGGTGACAGCTGCTTTCTTGTAGGTACAAGCCGCTGTGGTGACTGCCATGTAGTTGTTTGGGTAGGGTTGTTTTACATAAGTGTTCAAGGGATCTTTATGTCCTACGTAGGAGGACTAGTTCCTTTCAGCTTTGTGTGGTTTGGGAATTTTTGTTTTGATAAGAGCATGCAGATCAAGGGTCTGGAGCAGGCATGCATGGAATTAGTTGGCACGGTCATGAGCAGAGTTGGTCTGAGCTCGGGCATTGGTACTAAGTGAGCCTAGGAATGAGGGCATTAGATCCTCATGCTTCAAAGTATGAGTATTGCAGACTTGTATAGGGCTCAATGTTGTTGATAGCGTTTTGTGGGGCCTCAGTCAGGGGGAGATTGAAGTGGATGAGGAAATGGCACTGAGTCGATGGTTGAAATGTTGATGGTTGCATTGGCCGTAATAATCCAATACAGAATGCACCCTTTAGAATGAGTGAGGGCGGTTATCAGTTGGGTGAAGCTCATGTTTCAGAGAGTGACTGAGAGTGCAGAGGCTTAAGGGTCAGTGGCATCATTATAGCCAAGTTTGAGAACATGTATTCTGGGTGGGAGGGATAGCCAGTGTAGTTCTGTTAGGATGGGAGAATACTCTAGCTTGTTGCAGTCAGTCTGGTGCAAACAAATGGGGTTGGGACGCTTAAGGTCAGCAGACATTGTGAATAAACTGCTGCTATCGCCCAGAAGGCTGTGTGGGAGAGGGGCTACTGAGATGGGCAGCCTACCAGGATGAAGGCTGTCATTCACCCTCAAAACGAGGACTTTTCAGGCATCGCCAAAAATAAATAAATAAACTGGGGCTGTTCAGACAGGCAATACTGTATGGGAATTATCTGCAATCTGTAAAATGTAATACATGGGTATATAAAAACAAAAAACTTAGAATAAAAATGGTGTTTGACATGACTGCCTGCAGGATCTAAAACAAAGATAATAGTGTCATTGCTGGCAGAGTGAAATCGAGCTGGCATCGCCTGGATCGAGTTGCTTGAGGGTTTCTCTGGCATGATGTGACCCATCCTTATGCCTTCCGACACAATGGCAATAATGTGTACGAGAATGCGTATGTACTAGAAAGGACATTTCCATCGCACTCTACGCATGCTATCTGTTGTAAAGTACATGAAGTAGGCGCTTCTACTCATATAAGTTAAAAAATCTTCAGCAGTTCGGGTGCTAAGTATACCATATAGTGTATCCATTCAATGAAACAGAGTCACGTATATATATCCTGTAAGGCTTCAGGGCCCAGACAGTAGTAGTTGATTTATTCGACAAGAAACAAAGCGGGGCATAGATATAAACAAAATACTCCCAGTGTTGCCTACTGTACAGTGGTTATCAGAACATTAGTGGGGAGGGTGGAACTATGGCTCTGAGTTGATTGCGAGGCTCTCCATGGCCCGAACTATGATCCCCAGTTGATTGGGGGATTTACCAGGAAAGAGCTGTGACCTAGAAAACACTAACACAGTGGGGTATGACACGCACCAGAAGGCCTTGGTGCTTGGAAATGGTGTGCATGTTAGCCGGGACAAATAGGTGCAGGCACCTTGGCCCCCTTTAAATGACAAGGATATAACCACGGGTGAAATTATAGACATCATCTCACATGGCATATCAGCTGTGTATGGAAGATAACTTAGGGGCAAATTATCAGCGGCAGATAAAAAAGTGTGATAAGTAAAATATGTCACTATTAAGTAGAAAATGGTATGGAAAAGGGTAAATGTGCTAGAATAGAGTCAATGGTGAAGGTCACTGTTTGAAGTGCTGTTGTCTAAACCTTCGGCAGTGAGGTTTATCCCTGGACCTTTCATGGTTGGGAAGGGCAGTATAACAACTACCCCTATCCTTGGAGAACCTGGGTCCCCCGGCAACCAAAAACCAAGGAAGTGACCCCTGACTCTCCCTGTTTCTCCGAACTGATTCAACTCCAGTTTGGGCACCTTCAATGCCATCCAAGCTGATGCAAGGAAACTGCCATAATCATCTCTGACTTCGATCCATGACCACCTCATTCATCTCTGAGTTCTTCTCGATGGCCAAGCTGAAGCTCCACTGTGTCTTCAGCTAAGACCCACTGAGCCCTCTAGAGTCCCCAACTCAACACCAGGGCCAGGCCCTCCCTCGACCAGTCTTCCCCCGTACCCTTTTTACAAGCACTTGCTTATGGGCACCCTTCCCAGATTAGCCTATTGAGTCTGGTCCGTTCACGTCCCCGCACTAGTTGACCCCCACCCCTGTTTTCCCCTGGCACTTGCCCTCCTTGGCTCCCCTAGCACTTGCACAGGCCTCAGGGCCCCCTCCCTCCTGCACTTCTCTCTCTCCCCCTCTCCCTATCCTGTCCCAACTGAAAAAAGAAAAAAAATGGACGCCAAGGTAGGGGAAACGAAGTCCGTTCTCCCTTTCCATGGCGCCCATTGCAAATAGTCAAAAAAAGTAAACAAACAAAATGGCCACCATGGAAACAGGAGAAGGAACTACACATAGTCCCTTTTCCCTTTCCATGGCGGGCATAACAAAAATAGGTGATAACGTAAAACAAAAAAATGGCCGACATGGAAAGGAGAGAAGGGACTGCATGTAGTTCTTTCTCCCTTTCCATGGCGGCGTGTCGCAGATCGGGAGCAGACACACTGGGGCCAGAAGGCAGCAGTATGCTCCACTTCACTTTGTCTGGCACAAGGCTGCTTCTGTGTCACAGACGGTTGGTGCGGCACCGGGTGTGCCTTCAAGGGGCTCCGTTCACTTGCAGCGCATACAGTTTGCGAGGGGTGGAGAAAAGGCTGACTCACTGCTCATTGCTGAGAGTAACATCGGTGAGCAGATGAGGAGGGCGGGGATTCATCCACCCAGTGAGGTTGCGGCTCCCTACAGAGAGTGCCTATGCGCCTCTGATGCCAGTTCAGTGCTCAAGGCATTTATCCGCTTGTGCAGTGCGTCCTGATCTTGTGTACACTGTACAGGAGGCACTTCTGGACCTACACCAGGGAACAATGGATATACTTACCTACACCACCAAAGTTCGACAAATGGCCACTCAGGCCACCTGGTCTAATGAGGCCTGTTTTACCCTGTATCGAAGCAGTCTTATAGAAGAACTGAAGGATGAAGTATCCCGAGTTCCGTGCCCCCCTACACTAGATGCTTTTATACAGTTGGTAATACAAATTGACTTCAGGATACAAGAATGCAAGATGGAAAAAAAGAAAGAACAAGGGGTTCCCCCCTCCTTTCCATTTGCTACCATCTATTCCAGAAGCACATTGGGAACAGTCGGAACTCATGCAGATTGGGACCACAAGAGGATCTTTGAGCCTAGAAGAACGAACCAGACGTCGGACTAATGGCCTCTGTATGTATTGCACCTCAGCCTCTCATCTACTACGCAATTGTCCGATAGCACCTCCTCGTAAGAGGGAAAACTCCAACTCCCAGCCTTAGATGGGAAAGAGACCCAGGAGCAATTATCCTATCTCAGTATTCCAGACCCCACTATAATTCGTTCAGCCAATATCTACTCTAGCTTACTGTTGGTTCTCACCGTATCCCTACACCTACCAGATGGACATGTATTGGAAGTACACACACTCGTTGATTCACGAACAGTGGTATTGTTTATGGGCACAACTTAGGCTCCTAAAGAAGGAGCACCATTGACTGGTAAGAATACTCCCATTCCCGTAGAAGGTGTGAACGGAAGGGAGTAAGTAAGTAGACCTATTTTGAAGAACCCCTAGCCCATCCAATTGTGGATCAATAATCACCAGGAAACCATTCAGTTTGACATTAAACAGGCAGGTCATGTTCCTCTCATCCTGGGGATTCTGTGGCTTACCTTGCACAACCCTTTTGTCAACTGGAGAGCACATAGTCTTTTTAGGCTCAGAACACTGCATGCCCTTGTGTATCTGAGAAAATAGACCAGTCTCAGTTGTAGCAGCTCCTATCATAAACAAAGAGGCGACAGCAAAGACAGTTCTTTCCACCATTCCCAAACATTACCAGGATTTTAAAACTGTAATCCCTAAAGATCTAGTCCAGTCTCTTCCACCGCACTGTCCAGAAGACTGTGCCATCAAGTTGATTCCAGAGGCTTCAGTACCATTTAACAGGATGTTTCGTTTGACCCCTACTGAAAAGACGGCTCTCAAAGAATATTTAAGCCAAAATTCGGATAATGGCCTTATCAGACACACTGTTTCTCCTGCTGGAGCATCCCAATTTTTTACAAACTACGAGTTCTGGGTTCCATGTGTTAAAAACGCAGCAAAAATGGCCGTGAACACAAAATATTGTGGCAAAAAGGCTGTGGTTTTGCCACCGCAATCCATATAAAGGATGCAGGGGACACCCCCGCAACCCCCGGTCCCATTATACCTTTTAAGGGGAGCAGGGGACACCCCTGCAACCCCCGCTACCCTTAAATGGTGTAATGGGGTATACCTTTAACGGGTCAAACCACTGCATTTTTGCAGCAATTTTTTTTTCAGGTGACATTTTTGCAGCGATTTTATCACTGTATACCGAGTTCTGCGAGTGGGTGCCTGTCAGACTGCCAGGTCTGACCTGGCGGGCGGAACGGCACCCACGATCAGAACTTGACGGATGCACCGGCACCATTTACGAATGGTGCAGGTGCATCCGGCCTCCCCATTCCCATTGAGTCCAATGGGACTCAAATGGGAATGGGGAGTCATATGTTCCGCCGGCGGCAGCCGTGCCGGTATTTACCGGCACGGCTACCGCCAGGGTCATAATGACCCCCCAGGTAATATCCTGGATGCAGTACAGACCGCCGTCATTTTTACCAAGTTGGATCTTAAGGGGCAGGGGGGAGGGGGGCTATGATCTCATAATAATAAAAGAAGGAGATTGAGACGAAAACCGTCATCAGTACGCCCTACGGGCATTAAAAAAACGCAGTTATGCATTTTCAGTTGTCCAATGCCCTGGCTGTTTTTCAGCGGTATATGGATCATTTGTTTTCTGACCTCCTTTTTCATATTGTCATAATATACCTGGATGATATTTTGGTGTTTTCCAACTCGCATGATCATGTCACACATGTATGAGTAGTACTGCAGGATAACCATTTACAAGTGAAACCTGAGAAGTGTATATTCGATTTCTGCTACAGTACCTGGGATACATATTGTCTCCTGAAGGAGTTTCAATGAACCCACAACACGTTAAGGATATTCAAAGCTTTTTAGGTCTCACTAATTTCTACAGGAAATTCCTTCCGTCTTTTTCACAGACAGTTCTTCCTTTCTCTCTCCTACTAAAGAAAAACTAACCCTTTTGCTAGAACCAAGAAGCAGACATAGCCTTCCACCAACTGAAGAAGGCCTTTACCTCAGCTCCTATTCTAATTCCGCTGAATCCTCACAAAGGTATCGAAACAGATGACTCAGAAGGTGCCATTGGTGCAGTATTAAACAAGAAGCCTCTGACCTTGAAGAACACCCCCAGGCTTATTATTCAAAGAGTCTGACTTCCTCTGAACCGAATTATTCAGTCTTAGAAAAAGAGTTGTTGCCATTAAAGAATGATTGTACAGAATGGTGCCACCACATACTAGGAGCAGAACAGGAAACTGAATTACGCACAGACCACCGTAATCTCTTGATGTTACAATCCGTCGACTGTAGGAACAGTCAACAAGCCCGATGGGCCTATTTCATTTCCCAATTCCAGTTTCAAATGACATACACACCAGGAACTCATAACGTTATAGCAGATGCCTTGTCCCGCATGGATTCTCCTTTTCACAAAAACCACAGTGCAACTGAAAGGATGTTTCCACATACTGCCTTGGTTTTCATATTACAAAAATTCCTCCAAGAAGTCAAAGAGGCTTATTACACCAATGATCCAGTGACTTCACAACTTGATTTCCAAGGTGAGTTGTGGTTCCATGGTACATCCCTGTATCTCCCAACAGACCCCCTAAGGAGGAAGGCCCTCCAGCTGTGCCATGGCTCAAACGTAGAAGGAAAACGTGGAGTATTACCCACTCTTCACCTTCTCCAAAGGCAATTCTGGTCGCCTTGTTTCTGCTAACAAGTTTTGTCAGTCCTGCTTGGTGTGTGCACAGGCAAAGACACCTCGCCAAAACCTGCAGGAAAACATCATCAACCTACAATACCTTCCCGACCGTGGGATAAAATTGCAATGGAATTCATAGTGGACCTATCTCCCTCCAAGAACTGTACAGTCATCGTGGTGGCTGTTGATACGTACACTAAAATGGCCCACTTTACGCCGTTTCCCAAGATACCATCAGCTTTTGAGATGAATAGTATCTTTTTTATGACATTTTCAAATTTCACGGCCTTCCCAAAGCCATGATTTCAGATCGCGGCTCTCAATACACCTCAGCATTTTGTAAGTCCCTTTGTAAAAACACAGGAATAAAGAATTGATTTTCTTCTGGCTTTCACCTTTAATCTAATGTGGCAACTGAACGCACCAATCAAACCATGGAGCAATATTTAAGGTGCTTCTTCTCAGCAGCTCAAGATGATTGGGTCAGTCAATTCTGCAGAATTTTCATACAACAATTCTTTTCATTCCTCGATCGGAAATGAATGTTCTTTTGGAATTACACAATTCCTTGCCCACTCACAGCTCACTCGTACCTTCCATTGAAGAAACCCTTTCCCAACTACATGAAGTCCAACAAGCACGCCTTACTTTAATGAACACCAAAGAACAAGACAAGAAACAAGTCTGAAAATGATAAAGAAAGAATGATAAGTGATAAGTGATATTATGTGGATAGACTGGCATTTTGGTGCAGCCAGTCTAGGTATTTCTTACTGTGGCATGGCCTTTTTTAGTAGGCATCATTAAGGCTAAAGCAAACATGATAAGTGTTATTATGCGTCTAGACTGGGCACTTTAGACATGTTTTCTTATTGTGGCATTGCATTTGTATTAGCAACTATTTAAATAATTAAAGCATTAATTGCTCAGTGCACTGTTTGTGACTTGCATCTATTAGAGTTTAGGATTGGAGTTACCCGACAAAAACCAACTGCAAATTTTCAAGCGTTTGACTCAATTTTTGGCATATGGTGTGCTGTTTAATGCACAATTTTAACCCATTAGTCAAACATTTATCTTGGCGGTGGGGAGGAACACCCCTGAATCTGATTTGGATGAATTGGGCTTCCTCATTACGCTCGGTCAGGCTGGCATATTTGTGGGAAATGTTTAGGCCCCTTCAATTAAAAAAATCACCAGCTGCTACTGCGTGAGTGACTGTTGGGTGAATGGGTATACATGTGTGTGTGTGTGCAAAGTTGGGGCCCGCACCAGGGGCATTGGAACATGGACATTTTCTCAAATGTGTTTCTGGCATTTTTGGGAAAAGTCAACTTAGTTTAGTTTAGTTTATTATTTGATCATGCGCTCCAAACCCTGGGGTAGCCGGGAGCAGCGGTAACAGGAATACTTAAGCTTGGTACATACAGTGGATGCATTACATGTTCTTGCAGCATTTACAGTACACATATGCGAGCTGTCAGTGCCTCACATCACACAGGGGGAATCAGGATAGTCAATAAAAACAGATTCAGGTAATGCCCCGGGACCTGCGTAACTATGGGCCCAAGGACATTAGCTAAAGCGGTAATGCCCCCCCTGCTCTGGGCTTATTTCTTAATTAGTGTTCCCTTCTAGTGTGCTGCGTTCCCCGGCTCCCTGTGTGTTCGGAATGATACTCCTGGTTATTCACAGAGCTGTAAAATCCACATTAGTAAACTTGAAGGCCTTTATGGGTTTTGCCTCTGGGAGATTCACTGCGTATATACCCTGCATGCTTTGCATACTAGTTGCATGCCAGAGGAGGGCAGCCAATGGGACATCGTCTCGTGACCTTATTTTACACTTAAATGGAAAATTCATTTTCCATAATTACAGACATACGTTGATTCCATCATTTTGTTTTAAAAATGTGTAACAAAAGTGGGCTTTTTGCAAATTCTGGAACATGTGGGGCAACATCGACGTCCCGTTTCCAGGAGAGGCGCGTAGTCAGAAAACGCGCGTGCATCTGTCTTTCGCAACGTCACCAGAGGAAACGAAAGGGATAAGTTATGGGCGACGGCGTCATCGCGCTGCCACCTTTGTAAATGGCTTCCCTGTGGCATGGGCGCCTGTTTTTAGCCCCGGAGCCCAACTGGCCTTTGTAGTGGCGCGCTGTGCGGCATTCTCAGCTGTGGTCTGTGGCTTGGAGAATTTCAGGCTTCTAGAAGGATGTCAGCTGTCGTTTCCTGCTCTGCCCCTGCTGCCACTGTGCATGAGCGTGAGAGAGAGAGAGAGAGACACTGGCGCATAGCAGCACCCTTCGCCTTTGATAGCATGCGCAGCATTAGCCACGGCGCCATTACATGGCCAGAAGGTTCCAGCATGGCCCAGAAGCTCGCCGCACAGGCTGTGGCTGCGGTCAGGGCCTGGGGTACTAATATGTCAATGGTCATGGTTTCATGTTTGGCAGCTGTCAGTGGCGTTTCCGGGTATTATCGAGGCGAGCACGCAAGTCATTGCTGGGGCAGTTGCTCAGAGTGGATGATAAACTCGTGCAGAAAGCAGACGAATCAAGTTTATAAGAGTCCCTGTTTCGTTTGGTTGTTGCTTTGGCTTGCATAATGTATGCAACTCGGACTACCTTTCCCATGGATGTTATCATTAAAAACATGAAGAACAACGTGTAGCACTTTCAACTCTGATGGGATCAAGAAAACATAATCTACACATGTGCCGAAAGTGTGTGAGTCTGGCTTCTGAGAAGAAATAATGCCAAATAACCTTTCCACACTCGGAAGCGTCTACCGTGACGTCACCGGAAAGGAAATCACCATTTCCATATCAGCCTGGTCCCACCAATAAGGACAGTCCAGCGCCGAAATTCCAGGCAAATCGCCTCTGAGCAGGAATACCAAGAGCAACCGCAGACATGTGACACACCTTGGAACCTGCCACGCCATCACTCCTAACAATTAGACGGACAGGAAAGAAAAAGAGAAAGCATATGCCGACTGCATAGTGCAACCAGATACATAGAACAAGAACTATAAGGACTCAGAGACATATAACCCACTAACCCAAAAGCTCAAATTCCTGCATACTTAGCTCGCACAAAAATCCACACAACCACCCTCTCGCACAGCAAACCGCACGCACTTCGCATCGATCCGATATTCACACCCAAGCTCAGCGCACAGTGAAAACCGAACTGAAGCTGCCAACAGGACATCAACTTTCTCTCTTTCCTACTCCCTCTTCACCCTACTAACCCCCCAGCTTCTTGTTTGCAGATCCCCCTGAGCACTTGGGGACCAATTCCGTTGGTGACGGTGCTCTATATAAGTACCCTTAACACTGACATGTGTTTCTGCCTTGTTGGGCGTCATCAGTGAGCTGCCAGTTATTTTGCCTTGTTCTTTCTCAACATAGAGGCTGTCACATTTTAGTTTTGGCTATAAATTAAGCTGGAACTAATGCATTGGCGTACAGCAAGGGAGAGATGGCATATGAGGAGGAACACAATTCTTGTAGGTGTTTGGTTATTTACCCACCATTGACTGCCCATCGCCATGCTAATCCCTATGGTAATCACCACTCACTTCCTGCCCCTACCTGCCCAAAACACACCCTACTGGGATCACTTTGAGCTAACTTTATCAAGCCTTAAGATCAAACTTTGCAACTGAAGAGATTGCCACAGTTTTTTTCAAAGCCATCTTCTGAGAGCTAATGGTTTAATTGGGGCTGTAAACACGCTACTGGTGTAATTAAAATGTCTTAACATGGTCTGCCTTCAGCCACTTGATTTATAAGCAGTATGTGTGTCCTTCACTGAAGTCCTGTTTAAACAAGCATTAGCAAAGCCAACAGTTTTAGTAAAGCCAATCGTTTTGGCTTGTGTATAGGTATTAGATAGGCATTTGCCAGGCACAACTATCATAAGCCCAGGTATGTGCAGCATTTTCAAGCTGCTACCATTAATGGCCAGTTAGTAGAATTACAGCAGTGCCTGGCAAATACCTTTCCTACATCGACATAAAAGCTAACACTGTCGGCATTGCCATTCATGTTAGCAAATGTGATTGCCATTTGTTTATTGCCATGGTCAATACATTGGTCTCTTTCAGAGACTGTGTGTGTTTTCATTGCCTTGGAGAGACCTGGGTTAAATTAAATCTGTGTTGGGTAGATTTAAGGAAGACATAGTGATGTTAGGGTGGGTGGTCTAGCAAGTGCGCTGATTGTTAGCTCAAGCTGGGCTGGCCATGAGATTGCAGTCTCTGCTGTTGCTTGAGTGAGCGGAAGTGCTGCCACTTAAGACTGTGTCAGAAGGAAGCTCTGGCCTCTTTCTGTCTAGTCCAGCAGAGCTGCACTGCTTCCACCTGCTGGTTTTCTGCTGCTCCTAAACAATTCAGGGTTGGGTGGACGGATCTGGTGGGTGGTGGTAGAAATGCAACCGCCAGCTCTGGCTGTGGCATCCTCACTGCGGCAATTTCCCATCAAACCCCAGCCCTGGCATCCTGGCTTCCATCAGGCCTCCAGACTGAGGCTCTAACACCTTGCATTTCTGCTTGTGTTTTCCGATCCTATTTGGTCAAGTGGCAGATATCAGCCAAGAATTGTGTCTGAGTTGTCTCCTGGTTTGGCAAACGTGTGATGAGTTGCACTAGCACAAGGGACAACAGTGGCGGAAACGTTTCCCCATGGCCTCCATGAAACAGCTACCGTCCCAGGTAGTTCTACTTTTAAACCCGATCAGGTGTGGAAGAGAAAGACTCTCTTCATCAGTCATAATGCGCTCACCTGTGCGGAAATGCCACGAGACAACGTGGAATGTGGGCGTTCCCGAAAAAGTGCATGCAATAACCAAGTAATGTAATGCAATGGGTAACCCTCCTCCATGCAGTTCTTTTCGTCAGCACCTGAGTGACGATGCAAGCCATTACAATGTATTCTAATGATAGTGCAAGTGGGTGCTGTAGTTATATGAAGCTGCTACTGCCAGTGCTCAGGTGCGGCTTTCATCTGAGAATAGGTAAATGTAAGTATTGGCGGTACCACTGCTTACCATTATTGAACTGAAAATGTCATATAGTGCCTCTGATATTAATGATACCGGTGTATTAACTAGCTCACCGGGGACATCAAAGCACTGTAATACCACTTAACATATATCCGGTGCACCCACGCACCTTATGACCAACTCTCCCGAGGGCGTTCAACCTACCAGCACTTTGAGATCATACCAATGATACATAAGGTGCTATATAAATGCAAAGTAACATAACAGAGTAACACATATCATTACTCACCTCGTGGTGCTCAATTTATCGAGCTTGGAAGGATCAATGGCTGAATTGGCCCTGCCGGGATGCGAACCTGCGTCAGTAGGCTACGCACAGATGCCAGAAACGAGCACTCAGCTCGCTGTGCTATCTGACTGGGTCTGAACAAAACAGCTTGGCTCTTCCCCTAATTCATATTGACAGGAAGGATCTCACATCTTTCTTGTGGCCAAGGTTTCAGATTGAAGTCTGATATGCTTAAGACGTCTATTCCCCAATTTCTGCGCTGGATACTGTAAGAATATACTTTGGCTGTAAAATACATTTAAAACCAGCATTGCACAGCTGCTGTGCATTTCCTCACAAATTGGGATCTCTGCACCTACAATGGGTGTGCTATGCTGGCGACATTGTTTTACTACACACCAAACCTTTTGGCCGTCAAAATACATTTAGAATTACAAACTTTTTCTAAATCCCAAGCTTTAAAGCTCAAGCTTGCAAAAACCAAAATAACGAGGTTTACTGTTCGAACAAACCTTACATATGTATGGAGGATCGATAATGGTAAACTACAGGTGATACCACACTCCGCTTACGGGGTGTTACAATTGAACCAGACTCTAAGTTGTAATACTCGTATAAAGCAACTTACTGACAAATAGTCTTTGTTGGCATTAACACTCAAACGTTGTCTATGCCATTATGGTGGACTAAATTCAAGCTCTCCCCAATTATGCGCTACGGTAGTGAATTCTGGTTACCCAAACAGTTAAAATCCATTGATTTATTGGAGAGCAACATTTTGAAAATGTTATCTGAATGACTAATTAGGACCCCGATTGAGGCCCTGATTCATGGAATTATTTACATGTAAAACGGGGATTTGCATGCCATGCTGCCCGCAAATCCCCAATCATCAAACAGGGATTTGCGGGCATGATGGCATGCAAATCCCTGTTTTACACGCAAATAATTCCATAAATCTTGGTCTTAATCTCTCAGAACTGAGTTTGGACTGAAGGCTATACGTTTGGGAGCTCAGCAGCGTATGCTCTCAACCTATATAGAGATAATGCAGGCAGATGTAGATACTTTGCTATATAACGTAAAAGAGGCATTCATGCATTAAGATCCTGTTTTAACATCAAACACGTTGGTAAAATATAGCAAAGTTGTTTCCGGCCTGGTTACTTTATTCCAGCTGGATCCTTTTGAGTGCCCAATTAAGGACCCTAAAGTCGTATTAGGTCCTAAACTCGCTGAGTTGCCCAGAAGCAGAATGCCAGTGATCTATCTACCAGGGCCCAGTCCTAAGACTAGATAATGCACTTGCCCTGGCTCGGTGAGAGACCAACAAGTATATCAGAGTTTCCATGTCCTCCTATATGATGTCTGAAATGTAATATATTACCTACATATTACATTTTGGGAGCAATGATGCAGATGCCTAAAGAAGAGCAGACTCCTAGCATCTGTTCAAATGTTATAGAAACTATGAAAATCTCAGCTTGGCAGAATTGAGAAGTTGCCATGTTTTTGCTTAAAGACTTTTATTCAACTGAAATGGGTTGGGAAATGCCTCTCTGACCCTATTCTAAAGAGGAGTTTACCAACCTTAAAAACAAAAACTAAGGACCTGTCTTTGTCAGGATGTCATACATCAAAAAGCAGTACTTGTGTCCAAAACAAGCTATCCTGACCCTCACACTAAAACAAATAATAAAGTGATAAGGGAAATGTATTTAACACGGTCTTTGCAAAGGTGTTCTTAAATAAAAAAAAATAGAATAGCTCCAATGTAAATGTTCTCCAAATTGGAAAGGACCTTAATTCCAGAGGGAGATTCCCTTGCCCTGGATTCTTCACTGGTATCACAAAAGTCTCTGGGTCTAACAGTCCCTTTGTGTCTGTCTTGGCCCACAACAATCCTGTTAGAAAAACACTCTTCAACCTTGTAAGTTCCTCTTCAACAAAAAGTTCCTTTTTGTAGCACAAGTTCTTTCCTTGTTTAACAAACATCGTTTCTGCTTGATACTCTTTTTAGGTTTGCAGTTTGCCTGCTATACTCCCCTGCCAGGACTCTTCATGCACTTTCAGCTGCCTGGTGTACTCTCCTGCCAGGACTTCTCTCGCATTCACTCCATTGGATTCATCAAAGAATTCTTCACCTATGGAGAGCATTCCTGGAGGAGAGGAGGAGACCATGTTTAAAGATCTTCCTACCATATACCCGAGCTAGTATATGCTAGGCCCTTAATACCTGTCCTTTAAATCTATAAGTACATACCCAGAGAACACTGTTGGGTAATATATGCTTACCAGCTATTCCTTCCTGTTTGGCACCTCACACCTGGTCACACACAATGACATAGAGCCTCCCTGCTAAACCCACTACCAATGCCCATCCAGGGGCAGAGTGATTACACAGAGTTGAACAAAGTTTAAATGCTCAGTAAAAAAGAATACGCCTCTAGTGTTGCCCTTTGGAGCACAGCTAAGCAAACCATATTTACATTTTAATGAGCAGGTACAGTAAGCAGCTGTAAAAGGGAAAACTGATCAGAAAGGCTGCAAGAATTGAGCATGCTCCTCGATTAACCACTACACCTTGTGTTGGTTGCTTGGAGGTTATTGAGTATACAAAGAAAGGCCTGTCTTCCACTCATTGGTCTGTAATGTAATTTCAGATTGCAGCTGAGCGTGTGCCTGTTCATCTTGGAAGGGTGCCGGGCAACACAGGCAGGCTATTCATTGGACATCCTTGACTTGTGCTAAAGTCAATGAAGGTTATGGGAACTTTGAATTGAGTGGCAGGTAGCTTCTACAGTTAGGGGCAGCTCAGTAACTCTGGCTTTTAGCCACTTTGATCGTGACAGTAATGCAATTGCGCCCAACGCGAGTCTCTGAAATACTACGGGTACCTTCTCAGAGTTCATTCTTGAGCTGTGCTGCTGAGGTTTAGTTGGGGCAGAGTAAACCTTCTGGCCTCCTGTAATTCAGCCCCCAGCCTCTGTGGAGACATTTCTCCCGGCTAATAGCAGTAATGTAGTGGGGGGCTTCGGCCACAAGGCTTGGTGGCTGTCGAGCTCCTGTGTGCACGAGTTCTGCGTATCACTTTTCCTTTACATGCGTGATTTTCCCTGGATAACATATGTGTTCCCTCGTGGCAGCACTGTTTCTATGTCATTGAAACCGTTAAATCCTTTCTCTGAAGCCCTACTTGCTATTTAGTGAAATATTAAAATATATAATCAAACAAACATCCAAAACCGAGCACATCAGCAGCGCCAGAAGAGAACCTCACTGGTTGAGAGTAGAGGATAGAGAACAATTCAAGGCTCTTACGTTGATACATAAACGTGTCTATGGCAAAGCGCCAGCTGATCTCAAGTCCAAGATCAATCTTTACGTACCAGGCCGAGCGTTAAGATTAGCCACTCTGGGCACGGTAGCCCTCGCACCTCATAATCGCTCAAACGGCCCCGGGAAAGCCTTCCCTACAGTTGCAGCTGGCAAATGGAATAGACTGCCCGTTAATCTGAGGCTGGAATCAAAATACTTAATGTCTTGCAAAAAAAATGAAAACTCACTTGTTTAAGTGATCATAACTCCCTTCCTCCGCTCCCTTATTTACCTTCTCCTGAGTGGTATCACCACTAGTCTTGTGTGTCTGTTGTAACGTGTTCACGTAAATGCGCCCCGATGCTTGCGAGCTTTCGGTGCTATATAAATAAAATAAATACATATGTACAGTAAACTCCACCCCTACTGTAGTGATGTTTTTATAGCATACTTTAACAGCACTTCAAAGTTGAATTCCAGTACCCACAACTTGTGAGATTTCAGTTTCTAAAAAGAATACATTTTTAATAAGTAAATATCACAAAAATGCCTATGTAAGGTTTCATATGTTCATCGCAGTGAAAGGCCACATCGTGCATTCCTGTTGCCACTGTCTTGCAGCCAGACCAAATTAAATGCACGGGCAGGCAGGGCACAGATACCGTAAACACATCCGGTGCAAAACGCTAGTACAAGCAGGAAGGACATGTTCCTGGATGAGAGCAGCGATGTCACTGCACATCGCACCGTTTAACTAGCTGCATAGAACCCATTGCGCCGTCTTCCAGACTCTGCCTGCCTTCCTTCCTTGACTCTTTTGCTGTTTGTCGAGAATGTCTGAGGATATCGCAAACATCCGACTCAGCCACAGAGAACATCAATGAGATTCCAGACCAGCAGGCTGGGCCAAGAGGACAAACGTTGCTGATGTTCTCAGGTCTATTTCCAGGCCAGTATATTGAATGGCGCCTTCACCGGAGTTCCATCAGCAAACCTTCCACACGTCACAGGAAAATGGGTGAAATTGGAAAGCCTTCCCTGCGCCTGTTTGGAACAGGAGCAGGGGGCTTCACAATGCATAGAAGGGTCTTCATGATGCTTCTGGGCATTTTTTGTAAAACCTGTCCAGATTGCATTTCCGTGCCTCAAACCGGCAAACAATTAGTGATCGATGTGAGTGGGAACGGTTGAGAGCTGTGCTCCACAACTTTTCTTTTTTTCTATTCCTCTACTTTTTACGACTATATTCACCATTCTATGCAGAGGATTTGTCAATTCATCTATTCGTGCAATTGTAAAGTTGTAATAGGCGCCTTAGTGACTGGTCACTTTGACTATTGTTATGTTATGGTGTAGACATTTATATATGGCACACGTCCTCCAAAAGGGCACCTTGGTGCTAGGATACTCCGCTGAGGCAATTGACTGGGAAAGCAAGGTTTTAAGCACACGCCGGAAGTGCAGGTGATTTAAGTTGTGCGTGCCCGTAGGAAGCTCATGCCACAATGTGCCGGCCGCAACCAAGAGCGCTCGAGCCGATATATGGCCTAAATGTGTCCGGGATAAATTCAGCCCCAAGCCCATGATACACCCTGTGTACAAGGCCTAGGGCTTTAAACGTAATTCTTTTTGCCACCGGAAGCCAATGAAGTGCCCAAATCACTGGACTAATTATGGGCACCCTAGCGATCCCGTCGCCACTTTGGCCGCCATATTCTGCGATCGCTGAAGCCGCCGAATCAAGCCCCTCGGTTGCGCCAGGTTAAGGGCATTGCAAAGCCCCGGCCGCAACACCTTGTCGCATGTTGCACTATGCTTCTGCCTACCCTCCCCCCTTCCGAGACACCACAGGCGCACTACTTTTGTCGGTACACTTCTACCACTGCATACAATCCTTTATTTTTCCATGATGGCAATGCCCTTAAGGCCTTTCATGGATAAATGTTCTTGAAGCAGCCATGTGGTTACTGGGGGCCCACAGTGTGAATGTGTCAGAGGTGGGGGCGGTGGGGGGCACGCCTGACATTAACTTATGCCAGGGGCTGCCAGACACTGGTGCACGGCCACCGAGAAATGCACAGGTAGCCTTTGTGAATATGGTGATAATCGCACACGTGGAAGAGGCACTTACTTAGTCTGTGTTTTTTGTTTACTTGTGTGATTCTTTGTGACTTTGTTAAACTGAAACGAGAGGATGGAACTGAGCGATCGCCAGCCAGAAGGGTTCAAGTGAGGCCTTCGAGAAGCAAATGTCCACGGCCATTAACCTGGCTCTTTATTCCCATTTCTTTGTTTGGTCTTAACTCCATTGCTATCAAACATTCGGAGCTGGAGGTCTTGAAGATAAGGTCTTTGGTGACGTCAATACGGAGTTCATCTTGGAAATTCTGCGTCTGTGATTGGTCACCTCCTCAATCTTCATTTCCCGTCTGCGCATCAGTAATTCCATTCCCTGCCCCGCGCTCGGGTTCCGGGTGCTCCCAGCCTCCCCGAGCGCGCTGTGCTCGTTTGCACATGATTTGTGTGGCATTAGAACAATGCACGCATTAATCACCGGGCCCTTAAGCACCAGTAGATACGAGTGGAGAGGCACAGGGAACACTCTGCTCATTACCAGCCCCGCGAGTGCAGCAAACCCTGCCTTCGCCTGGATGACCTTCAGGGCCTAGCAGCCAAATCTTCCATTTACATTGGCTTAAAACCTCAGCTCCCACGGATGTCTTTTCATCGTCGCTCCGTTTTATCGCAGCCAAATTATCGGTGCCTTGCTTTCCCTGCAAAGAAATACAGCAGGCCGCGTTCTCGGCATCTGCGCTGCGTAAACGGCAGAGCCTCAGTAAGGAATCGCAGGTCTTAGTGCGTATAGTCAACAAAAGGCCTGCGAGATCAGAAAGAAGAGACATGGGGACAGTCCACCATGAGCCATTCAGGGTCTGCCCAAGTGCTGAAGACGTGGTACAATCCAGGGGTCAAGTCCTAAAAACATAATAATAATGGGGGGGCCATTAGCATGCCAAATGAATGTCGTGTCGCTAGAAATGAGCATATCAAGCTGTAGTCTGAAAAAAGTGAGGGGACTCCGTCCACCTGCGTGTACCCTCAACTTCAGCCCTGGTACAATCCTGCATCACGTTTGACTAGACTTGGCACTATGCCGGCCCAAGGGTAGACCAGCGTGTTCCTACTTGCCCTCTCAGTGGTTGGTTGGGAGCGCCAGAACCTACCCAATCTGATGGCAAAGCCCCGTGCCACACAGAGCAAATGTGCTTGCTCAACTTGGATGCGACATTGCATAGGGAGTCAGTGTGGGATGCACAGAGCATTGTAGTATGCAACACAAAGCTATATTAAGTACTTACATGCAGCGCTGGCCAATGGGCCTGCTCTTGCCGGATCCGAGGTCCGGCATCAGATGTGTAGCCAGATCTCCGAGATCCGACATCAGATGTGTAGCCACATCTTCGAGATCCGGCATCAGATGTGTAGTCAGATCTCGGGATCCGGCATCAGATGTGTAGCCACATCTCCGAGATCCGGCATCAGATGTGTAGCCACATCCCTGAGATCCGGCATCAGATGTGTAGCCAGATCTCGGGATCTGGCATCAGATGTGTAGTCAGATCTCGGGATCCGGCATCATATGTGTAGCCACATCTCCGAGATCCGGTATCAGATGTGTAGCCAGATCTCGGGATCTGGCATCAGATGTGTAGTCAGATCTCGGGATCCGGCATCAGATGTGTAGCCACATCTCCGACATCTGGCATCAGATGTGTAGCCACATCCCCGAGATCCGGCATCAGATGTGTAGCCAGATCTCGGGATCCGGCATCAGATGTGTAGCCAGATCTCGGGATCCGGCCAGCCTCAGGCCCAAATAGACCATCACAAGCGCTCAACTTCTTTTAAAAAAAGAAAAAAAGAAAACCCAAACCAAAGCGCTTGTCGCGCTATGGTAAGGAGTGGGGGCGGAGCTGCACATAGCACATTGGCACCATGAGCCCTCTACTGGCTCCACCCCCTGCCTATGTCACAGCATGAGCCAATACAGACCCTCTGCGAACCTGGGGGCTCGCCTCGGTGACCTAATATGCTCTGTGCGAGCGCACTGTGCACAGAGCCTGTGTACACAGTGTGATTGCACAGAGCCGATTAGATCACTGAGGCGACCCCCCAGGTTCCTCCAGAGTCAAAGACCCTGTGACTGAGCAGAAAGCGCACTGTGCGAACAAAGCAGAATCCATTTGAAAACGCAATGAGCATTGAGACCCCAGCTTCGTGGACTCGGTGATCGTTGCCTTTCCCAAATGAATTCTGGTATTTGTAGTTTGGGATGTCAAAATACATTCTGACACGGCCGGTGCATGCTGTGATGACTTGGAAAGTACACAAACCATAGTAAGATGTAAATACTTTGGTTTGTGTACTTTTCAAGCAGTGAAAGAAATGTTGCAATTTTTAAACTATTATGTTGATAATTTCCTTTGATTTGCGTTAAACTGGCAGCTCCACCCCCTCTGAACTACACCCCTCCTCCAAACTGCGCACACAGGCGCTTGTGAGATTCCCCTCCATATCTTTTCCATTTCTACCACTGCTTACATGTGACAAGATTCAAATATTAACATTTTACACATTGTCACCACACCAACTGGAATGTCTGAAAGGAGGTGAGGACTGTTTTGCGATCGAGAGAATTTGACACAAAGCGATATCTGAGGTGAAAAAAGGTAGTCACAGAAAACCACCACGAATCCCAGGTTAAAATAAACACAATTGCTTGGAATGAGTCTTCCATCTGCCTGTATTGGCTGCAGTCAACCAAGTGAGCAAGTCCAGGGGTCTCATATTGTTAACAAAGCAGTGGCAGACGGTTTACCGAGATCATGTTCAGAGAAGGATTTTATTACGAAACATTTATAAGGAAAAATATCGATTTAAAAAAAAAACATCTTTTAAAAATTTGGTGACCCCCAAACCCTCCATTTGCCTATAGTTTTAACCCTACCCATCCCCCACCCCATCAGTCTTAACCCCCCAACCCGTCTATATTTTGGAAAAAATAACGATATTTTTCCGTTAAATTTTTTTCGTTATAAAATAATTCTCTGAAATGTTTATGTTAAAATCACTGGATACTGTGGCAAATTACCGATGGCCACACCTCCAGCTGATGCGGAAACCTTTGTAGTCACCATCTCGGTCTTGTGTTCGTGTTGCTTTGCATCAAAAGAGCTGATTGCTTCCTAATGGAGAAACAGTCATTTGCTGACCGTCTATCCACTGTACTGTTTTGCATGGGACTCTATGATCTCTCATGCTAGCCTTCAGTAAACAATCACAGCAGCAGAGCAACAAGGTACAATGGGGATCTCTTGGTCTGCACCTGTCTCCAGTCCCACAGGCAGGGGCGTTGTTAGGGGGGGGCTAAGGGGGCTATAGCCCCTGATCTTTTGGTTGTAGCCCCGGATAGAATCTCAGGCGCTACAGCCAAAAGACTTGCTAGCCCCCAATCCCAACAGTTCCGACATCAGCTTAGCCCCGGGTCTTTTCCAGACCTAGCAACTCCCCTGCCCACAGGAACACAACTATCTGCCCCAGGGCAGTACCGTCAAACCTTTCTGCCAATGAGGCACTTTATCGAACCCAATAATTAGAAGTCCACAGAAAATGCACTACTTAGCATGAGCCACTCAACACCCTGTTGCTGTCCGGGCCAAAGTCCTCTGTGAGGCCCAGCGGCAAGTTGAGCCTGCGCCCCAGATTAGGCCACGTGAGAGATCCCACTAATCGTAAAATGGGATTTTAAGTTACATGGCGATGACCTTCTTGAAAACGTTACCCAGAGTAGAAGAGTGGATGCGAGTTGGCCAATGAACACATCAATGCATTCTTTAAGACATTGGAGCCGATGGCCGAGGATCCAGGTAGCAGGCAGCTCTGCATGCTCATGGCCACGGAACAGTGCATGCATAACCTCTTCCCGTGCAAGAGTGGCTTGGGATTAAAGGCTGGAAGAGCATGCTTTTTTCCTGGGGATCTGCACTGCAAGACCTTATTGGTGCATGGATCTTCATTCTGCCGACCCATATGTTACATACATAAAGAAAACGGGTAACATGTCTTGCTTTGCTGTGCAATGCATTGATTAATGATGGAATTTCTACGGCGTCTTGTATTCTCCCGTCGCTTTCAACATAATTCTGGCAATCGTGGAAAAGGGGCAGAAGGCAAATATTGCAGTTAGTTTGTGAAATATTTGCACAGCTCAGATTTGAACCACGCATGCATCCACATGTTCATGCACAAAGTTTAGCAACATTTAGTATGCTAAGCAAAAGTAGATTTTTCATATACAAATATAATTTTGGCCAATGCATGTGTTTAGGAATTCTGTGGCATGCCAGGCAAAGGCACCATCTGATGCGAGTTTATACAAGCTGCATGCCCCAATCTGATACGTTATGCTGTTTGTCTTTTACACCATGCACATCACCACAGTAGTCATCTTAAAGCTATGAGCCTTGCCATCTTGATGTGAATTGTGAATTCACCCAGGATGGCATCCAGACCACTGCATGTACGGTGAAAAGGAAACTGGGTTAAGGAGAGCGGGAAAGGGAAAGAGTGGGAACATGTAGGTGATCATTGGGATGAATGGATGTAGTTTTCAGTGTTTTGACCGGAAGAACGTGTAATAAAAAAAGGCGACACAAGCTTCCCTCGTTGGATGGGAGAACTTTCATGGGGGTCATTGCTAGTGTGGTGGTGACATTACGTGGTCATGTGGTGGATGCGTGGTGGCATTGAGACATATTCAAGCGCTCAGAGGAGTTGTGAGGGCTACTAACAAGGCAATCATATGGGAATCCCTACTGCTGATGGCCCTAGGGGATTCTGGGAAAGCCGCGCTTTCTCGCGCAGGCATCGGAGCCAGGACATTTTTTGTGTGCAGTATGAGTGCTAGGGGACACAAAAGAAGACTTTGACTAAAAGGATCCCGGAGCCATACTCCACATAACCGGATAACACAGGATTTCAGAAACTGTGCACTGGTGCAAGCGCAATCAGCACGAGGGCAGCTCTCTCGGTGGCATCTGAGGCCCAGCCGGAAACTGGACACCGCACACACTTCATTTCATGTCTACGGGATTATTGTCTAGGTTTCATGATTGAGAAACCCCCATCGGCAGAGACTGAGGTCAAGAAGACAGTCCATGCCATACCCACAAATAAGAACAATTGGAAATACAAACCCCCCACCCCCATCTTTTTGATCACTAAAGGAACCACAACTGGGGACCCTCTCCTGATGAACCACAGGAAAACCTGTGGAGAAACAAGTGTTGAGAGATTCAAATTGAGAAATGTATGACAAAAAATACAGTGAGAGATGCATATTGAGAACTGTATGGCAAAAAATAGAATACAGACAAAAAACATTGCCAATTGTAGGACGATTTAATACAATATGGACTAAGCAAATAATTGTGAAAAACAGAATAAACCAGAGCTGTATCAAACTCAAGCAAAGCTGTATGGGATTATTATCTAGGTTTCATGATTGGCAAAGCCCCATTGGCAGAGACTGAGGTCAAGACGACAGTCAATGCAAGATCACATCTTTTGAGGCTCTTGTAAATAATGGCCCCATCCTTTGTCTAATAAGTGAGTGTGGTGTTCACCTCAGTATAGTCTCATCTGGACTAGATCAAACACATTACAGGTAAAGCAATTCAAATTGTCCTGCAAGGATTCCTCTGACCCTTCCACTGTACTTTGATGGTGTCACTTATCCTTGCCAAAGAGGTATGAGGGGAAACACAACTAATATATGAATAATGTCACAAAACTGAGTGTTTCCCCAGCACCCCCCAGAATGTGGAAAGGCTTACCTAACAAAAATACATCATGGTCTCTCTTAATGGTTCTCCCATGAAAAAGAAAAATATAAATTGAAAAAATCATTGGTAAACAATTGGAAATCATGGCTTTTTTCAACCCACACAATAGTGAAACAATTGGCAAAGTGCCTGTTTTTAACCCCATAGGAAGTGTACTGTCTCAGGGGTAAGGTTTGTAATTTAGTGTTAACTCCAAATTACTGAAGCAAGCATTACAAATTCTAAGTTGGAAAAATTGGCACAAAGGGCTAATTTGTGGGCTCACAGAGTAGAATTACAGCCTTGGCCTAGTCATCAAAGTTTTGTCTTGCATCCTTACACAGACAGGACAAAGTCTTGTGGGTCAGCAGTTGTCCTCCCGGCTCTTTGTCCCCTCTGGATTCAAAGTTCTGTAGTAGCCTTCAGTGAAAAATAAATTAGAAGACCATCACAGTCTGTTAAACACCTAAACACCTGGTTTATAAAGGCTTAGTCTCTCCCTTGTTTCTCTGTTAGCCAATGCAATCCTAACAGATGGGTACTAAGTGAAAAACTCTTTTCCCACTATACCGAAATACAAAATGATCAAATTAGAAAAGCTGCTCAGAGACGGCTCCAAACTGCCTTTCTAAACTGAACTGTCAGAACCCTGGATGCACACGAGTTTGTGCAGGGACTGACAAATGCGGCAGCGCCAACAGAGGGAAGATGCAGGCGTCTCAGGGAAGTTGTGTGTGTGTGAGTTTCTGTCCGTTTGGGACTGAGGCGGGAGAAGGGGGAATGTTTGTGGCTTGGAAAGAAGGGGGCAGGGGAGCGGGTAAACATGACTCTGTGGTTGTGTGTCGTCTGTTTCATGTGTCTGGTGGGGGTTAAGGAGAAATGCTTTGGGTGGGGAAGGGAGGTGGTGGGGGAGGAAAGAAGGAGGTTTTGGGGGTGAAGCCCCCAATTTCTAAGAAAACTCACCAGCATAGAAGAGGGTGGAGGTGGGAGTGGTGTTATCCGCCACTTACACATAAACTGCCATTTTTTATGTTTTGAAAAGCGTGTTTCTTTACCAAATGATACAAAATGCCAACACTTATACACAACATGTTGAGCTATTAGTTTGTCCCAATTAAGCATTCACACTTGGTTTGTGTTTTATTCATGTTAGTTTGCATGTCTGTCTTTTTTGTTTACAGAAGTAGCTAGAGATACGATATGTATAATAAATACTGTCATGATGTGCTGTCAAATTGCTGTGCATGCTTTGCAGTGTTCAATTAAACCCTTTCAAAATACTTGCCCGTTTTAACAATTAGCAATGATTTTGTTTTGAATTGCTGTGCCCTTGATTACTTTGTTTAAATACCAATGCTGACAATATGGCTACGCACTCATTAGGGTGACGCAAGCAGGACGATCCTTTTCTTTGCAAAGCAATTTGTAAATGGGACAAGTTATAAGTGAGGCAAATTGTTCAGGCCAAATCTATCTTGTGCTTTTCGCAAAGATAAATGCACTTTTTAAACCCAATAAGCTTTTGTGGCTTGCAGTCAACAGGTTAACCCTATCATACATTCTGAACGTTTCAATGATGCTCTCTACATTTTCAATTGTGCTTGAAAAGAGAATGTGTCAAAGACAATAATTTTGAATGGACATTTGTGAAATGCATCTTTTGTCACAGTCAATATGAATGTTCCATTTGTGAAACACATTCTTGTCAAAATCAAGGGAAATGCTCCATTTGTGGCTTCAATACTTTGTGGCCTGGCTTGGAGTGAGAGCTGTTCAAATGATAGGTATAAAATGCAATTTATGGCAGCTCTTGATGGGTGTATGATGTGGCAGGTACAGCTAGTTTTTAAATTAATCACACGAGATGCTTGCGCTTATGTGAATCAATGAGGTCTAGTGAGGTGTCAAAAAGTGCAGTCTTCCACCAGCTGCCCAATCCATTGGCGTGCGGTCATCATAACACTATCACAAGGGATGAGGTGCAGTGTAGAGTCTATGTTCTCATTCAATACAAAATGGAAATACAGTCAAATTATTTGCTTGGAAAAGAATGACATTACAAAACTGCAGAAATTCACGTGAAAGCATGTTAAGGTTCCCTTTTAGGATATTGGTTTCAGCAATTCCAGTTATAAAGTTTCAGTAGACGGGACATTAAGGTTATGAATTAATGTGAAAAAGAAATCAAGACGTTTGCTTTAACCGGAGGACACTGTTTTTGCACTCATGACAACATTGCTATGTCCCACATAAGATCTTGCATTACATCATTGTTTGACATCACTAATGACATTAAACATAGCCTCATCAACAGCTTCACTAACTACATCACACAATGATCTCATCACAGAATAATCTGAACTAAAGGACTGTACCATATAATGTAGGAGAGTGCACCTGCAGCCAGGCTGTCTCAAATGCCTCTCACGCTCTTTGGAGGAATTGTGTAATGCACCTCACCCCTTTAGGCGCCATCTGGCCTGCAGGTGAAGGCTTTACTATGACCTGTCTTGCTTTGGACAGCATCCAGTGAGCATCTTGACCCTTTCCAAACCCCCTCACTCATTTGGAGATACTCTTCAAAAGGATGGGTTGCATTGACCAGTGCTGCCCGGTGCTCTTTAATGCACCTCACCCTTTTGGGCAGCCCGATCCGGCTTGTGGATGGGCACTTTTCAATGCACCTCATCCCTTTGGAGAGCATTTAAGGGTCACCGAAGAGGCGAAGTGCATTGGATGGCACCCCTGCACAGCCAGATGCTCTCCAATGGCTTTATCCCTTTTGGAGAGTACCTGGCTTGTTGACTAGCACTCTCTAATCCACTTCACCTATATGGAGGTACTGGGCCGCTCACCCTTTTGTAGTGCTTCTAGAAATACTTTGGGCATCATCCGTCCTATGGCCCGGTGCTCTTCATGTTTACGCTTGTTTCATTTGTGCCCTGCAGTCTGCAAAACTCAGTTGCTTCTAGAAGCTTCAGCAGTGTTTAGGTCCCGTCTTCCATAAATCCAGACTATGCCAGAACAAAGAAGGCTTTGATCCCGGCCCTGAATGGCAAGATGCTGTTACTGTGTTTCTGGTTACCTGTGAGGCAGTTTCACAGGTGGGGAGTGGGACGAATCAACTTCCTGGGCACCAATGATCCAGGGATGAATATCAGTTTCTAACCCATCAATCTGCCCCACACCTCTAGTATACCGGAAGCGATCCGAACAGATTGGAAACACAAATACATTATAAACCCCCTTGTCCAATTTTGGTAACGTGGACGGAACGGCAGGCTTATCTCGTCAAGGTCGTGGATCGTTTATAGAACCTGACCAGTCATGGTTCTATAAAAAGATCTACTTTATTATTATTGCAGCAGACAGTTCTAGCACACCACAAAATACAACCCACCCTGTAAAGGAACACAGAGGACAGACAGTTTCATGAAGGAAAGGGGTGCACTCTGGGTACTCGGTAAAGCAATCAGTCTTAACTGTTCAAGGTAATTTGGTTTCAGCTCAAAGGGAGCAAAGGGTCGTAAATGCCACTAGGGGCCTTCGGAGAAGGACCAGGGGGACAGAACTACAATGTACCTGGTTCTTGAGATGATCCTGATGCTCGACAGTGTTGAGTCAGTTCCAACACACTTTGCAGCTCCTGCGACAGAATTCAAGACAGGAAACAGCTGTGGGTATCAGGCGGCAGGCAGTTCAGCAAGCGAGGCTGGATGGACGCTGCAGGCTGTCCTACACGGTGGCTCAGGGTCAAGAATCATTCTCTTTGAGCTGGTCGGCAGATCTTGAATACTGGTCAAGGCATCTCAGGTGGCTTTGGTGACTGCAGCGTGACAACAGTCAGTGGTTCAGCTGGTCGTGGTTTGAGGGCTCGACTGTCTCGAAAATTACCTTAAAAGTTAGACGCTGGTTGATGGTTGTTGTGGCACTCCTCCTAGCTGCTTTGCAGGGCTTGTGTCGTCCTTTAAGGCAGACGGCCCAAAGCTGAGGAGAGTGTTTGCAGGCAAAGGCCTTGTCCTTTGTTCAGAGACTCTCTGGCACTTCCCACCTAGGAAGCTTGCTGGGAGAACCTAGCAGGGCACACTGTGTGCTGCCTGGGTACCAGTTCTGGAGCTGCTGGATGGGTCCTTTGAGTCTGGTATCTCCCTCTGTTCCCTGGAAGATGTTTAGGGGAGGGCTCTTGCTTTCCTCATGTAAATCCTGGCCTTCCTTCACTGGTGGAAGCTATAAGGCAGACTGCACCTTCAGCCAGGGTCCAAATGTGTCCTTCTTCTTACTCCTTTCGAAGTTGTCAGATGATCTGCCAAAAGAGGGGCTCAGCCCTCTTTTAAAGCCAATTGGGCCCCAGTGATTGGTGCAGGCTATGCCTACATTAATGGACCAGTACTGGGTCCCATCCAACAATCTTTTTTTTGTGTGAGGTCATAACCAGAGTGCTTTGCAACAGGAAAAGTAAGGGGTGACAACATGTACTACTAAGCCCACCCATCTTCCTGTCTGTTGTGGATCAAAGTGTCTCTCTGGGTAATTGAGCTCTCTGTGACTCCTGATCAAAGTATAGGTCTCCTTTGAAGTTTGTGGTGAGAACAGACTTTCTCTCTCCATCAAATCACATCGTACTTCCCTCTGAAAGGGGGTTCCCTGCAGGGGTTGCCTACTGTAAACAGTTGTCCCAGACATGACATTCACTACCCTTCATACAGAGAGGTGGGAGCTAGCTTCAGGCTGACACATTGGACATCAAAAAGGTGTCGGGGTTTCCTGCCCTTTGTCAGTTCTGTGAACAGGCCTCTTTGCAGGCCTGCTTCAATTAACTCTCATCAATATGCGCTGCCACCACACATAACTTAATAAGCAGGGCGGATCCATGGCGCCTTTGATATTTTAATTAGGCTGGCCATGGCCGGAGGAAGGTGTTGCCCATTCCAACTGAACATGACAGGAGGACTGCACCAGTAGGCTGTGTCATCAGAGTACACTTGACTATGTGTTTGTTGTGTGGTGAGCATTGGGAAAGGTGCACGGATTAGCCCCACACATTTCCCAGATGTTTATCTACCAACATTCCCTTTTGTTCAAAAAAATATAAAAACATCCCCGGCGAGTGCACACTTCCCGTGCGGATGGTTGAATTCCTCACAGGGAGCCATGTCCATGAAACTGCGCTCTCCCCGGATCTGGATTTTGAATACATTTTTGGGGGACTGTCAGTTTGGTGGTCTCTGACTGTAGGGTACCTTTTGGGTAGTGGAACTGCAGCCCGGATTGGCAGTTAGGCTGCGTATTTTGTCCAGGCATTTGCACGAGAGTCACAGACTATTGAAGAAGACTCTGGCCTGCACTGGAGAACCAGTGGATGTTTCTGAGGTGATGGGTGCCTGATTCACATTGCCCCAGCCTGAAGAGGAGTCTACCTGCCTTGGTTTGGAGGCTCCCACATCAGACTTTACATAGGTGTACGTTTAGGGAGGAACAAGGGTGTTTGCCCCCACGCCCCCCAACTTTTGTGGCACACCATTTTGTATACCTCATTTGGCAGGGGCCCCTTTCCTTTAGCTGTCATGTACCCTGCCTCCAACATTTTCAGCAAAGTTACTCCACTGGACTTTACAGTAGCCCAGCCTCCTACACTGACCCCTTTACCTTCTCGGGAGATCTTCGGGAGGAACGTGTTTTCCTCGGGCCGCTGAGGATCTGGTCTCGACCTGCTGGATTCTTGCACTGTACTTGCCTGCGGTGGGAAAAGGTGGGGATCTAGGTGATCCCCCACTTTCTGCCTCCGAGGGTCGCTTCCCTAAGCGAGTGCCTGCCCCGGTAGCCCCCCACACCCGCCTCGGCCACCCGGCTTCCCCTCACCAGTCCTGCACGCGCAGACCCAGAGTCTCTTAGTCACATACCTCCTTCCTTTTTGTCGGTCACCTCCCGCCTTGTATTTTCTGGTCTTTGTTCGGGGTGTCCATTCAAGTAATACACTTTTGTCTGGAGTTTGCGTTCAATGTGTTCTATGGAAAATATAGTGCTGTGTGATGAGGTGCAGTGTCGTTGGGGTGGGAGATTCGAGGATGCCATCTTCCAACTCAAAGTTTAAAGTGGCAATTTACAGACTATAAATTCCCTGCCAATTGCTCAATAGTTACCTCTTTCATGTACAACTGCAAGGAAAATCATCTGTCTAAATCATCTGACAAGAGGGGGTTCAACGCATTCTAGAGTTGAAGGACTATAATGCTTTACTAATAAGTGATCACTTCATTCGGTCCATACGACTAAGTTAGTTGTACAAAGCAAAACTGCCATCTAGCGGGCATTTATGTGAATCACAGCCCTTTGAATGATGCAGAGAACAGGTTCATACTAAATCGGCCCTACTTCCTTTAAAAGTCTTCATGCAGTTTCATTGATTGTGCACATTTGTTCTAATTCTTATCTTCTTAATTATGCATATGTCACTGCAAAAGCGTCGACGTATCTGTTGGTTTCTTATTTTTTAGTAATTTTTCAAGTCATCCCTACAAAACAGAGGGGCTGATTCATGGAATTATTTGTGCCGAAAACCGGGGATTTGTGCGCCATTCTGCCCGCATATCCGTTTTTCGGCGCAAATAATTCCATGAATTAGCCCCAGAGTACTCTTGAAAACCAAACAACATCTATTTCTATCAACTAGAGCTGGGACTATATGTGGTTAAGTACATAGATTGCACATTGATCCCCAATCCTGGCTTCTCAAATGAGCTAAAGTGTGTGATTCTGGGCAAATTATTTTATTTAACTCTGTGTTACCTGCCAATCTTAGAAATCCCTACAAGCCATTCAGTTGCCATTTGTACGCTATACATAAAAGTCTCATTCACGGTGCTGTTTCATGTAACGTGATAATGATAGTGACATCTGATATATTGCAAATCGGAGTTATTTGTCTCTTGGCTTAATTATAGAAACTTCTTCTAATGTAACTTTCCATGAACCCCCTTAAGTAACAAATACTACCTGTAATGCCATTGTCTTCCAGTGATGTCGATACCTATGAAACGTAGGGGAGCATCCATGTCTTTTGCCGCACAGAGCCACGCAATCATAAACTTGGCCCTACTTTCAAGCGAAAGCAAAGATAACATTTTGGTCGAAGGTGGGAAGTCAGCAAGCAGAGTGTCTATTGTAGTAGTAGTAGAACGTTTATTTCGGGAATATAAAACGTTCCCATAAAACAGCAATTGACATCAGAATTATACATCACACATTAAAAAACAACATTCCCATCATCATTAAAACCTTCCAACCTTTTTAAAATACAAAGAATAAGAAAAAAATAATTCAATTCAAACACTTTTCATTACACACACACAACACACACACACGCACACACACACAACACACTAACACACACACACACACAACACACGCACACACACACACACTAACACACACACACACACAACACACGCACACACACACAACACACGCACACACACACACACACTAACACACACACACACACAACACACAACACATGCACACACACACTAACACACACACACACACAACACACACAACACACGCACACACACACGCACAACACACACACACACACAACACACGCACACACACACTAACACACACACACGCACACAACACACACACACACACACAACACACGCACACACACACACAACACACACACACACGCACACACACACACACACACGCACACAACACACGCACACACACACAACACACTAACACACACACACACAACACATGCACACACACACTAACACACACACACACACGCACACACACACACACAACACACACACACACACTAACACACACACACACACACACAACACACGCACACACACACAACACACGCACACACACACACAACACACACACACACACAACACACTCACACACACACACACACTAACACACACACACGCACACAACACACACACACACACAACACACGCACACACACACACACTAACACACACACACAACACACGCACACACACACACTAACACACACACAACACACGTACACACACAACACACACACACATGCACACAACACACACACACACACAACACACGCACACACACACTAACACACACACACACAACACACACACAACACACACACACAACACACGCACACACACACTCACACACTAACACACACACACACACACACAACACACGCGCACACACACACAACACACACACACACACGCACACAACACACACACACACACAACACACGCACACACACACACTAACACAAACACACACACACAACACACGCACACACACACACAACACACGCACACACACACACTAACACACACACACACTCAACACACACACACACACACTAACACACACACACACACACACGCACACAACACACGCACACACACACTCACAACACACGCACACACACACACACGCAACACACACACACACAACACACGCACACACACACACACAACACACACACAACACACACACACACACACACAACACACGCACACACACAACACACGCACACACAACACACACACAACACACGCACACACACACACACACACGCACACAATCACACACACAACACACGCACAACACACGCACACACACACACACTAACACACACACACACACACAACACACACACGCACACCTTTCACGTGCACTGGCAAAGACAATAGCCTTTCACGTGCATGCAGACCACTGCTTATCACATGTGTACACAACACGACAGCCTTGTACATGCACACATTACATCCTATGACCTCCAAGGACACTGCTAGTCTGAGTGACATGCACAGCTCAGAGCAAAGGCGGGCAGAGAGGAGAGGAAGAGAGATGACATAGAAGACGACGGATTTATGAAACATCGAAGTGGTGTGAGAGAGGAGCATGAAAGAAGGGAGATGAGCAAGAGAGGAAGACGGAAGGTGCAACAGTCAGAGAGACGGATAAAAGAGAGAGAAAAGCAAACACAGTGGATGTAGAAATAAAGGGTGACACAGTTGAGCAAAGAAGCAATGCAAGATAAACACGCAGGAGAACAGAGCAGGGAGGGAAGGCAGTGAAGAGGGGGGCCAACTCATTTAGTAGCATCGTGCTTGCACCCCGCTTGCAATATTTACGTAAGTGTGGCTAACTTGAAAGGAAGGAGCAGATGACAGTCAGGCCACCACACTCCTACCTTCCATTTCCATCAGCCAGCGTTTGGGGCCTGCCTGCAGTGTTAGTGCTTAACTCGCAGAGCGTTTGCCCATGGGGGTATGCCATTATAAAACGCTTCTGCGAGTTAGGCCCTTAGGGCCTCATTATAAGTTTTGCGGTGCGATTAAAAGTGGGGATAATTCGACCAACGCCACTTTTCCTGCACCGCAGAACTACAACTCTGTCAGTGGGGATCACTGATTTACCTCCAGCCAGTTGCTGGAGGTAAATCACCCATCCACCGGCAAAAAAACTGCTGGTATGTCCAGCACCGGCATTACCCGTGCCGGAAATACCAACAATCCCCTCCATGGAGTCCTGTGGAACTCCATGGAATGGGGATTTACTGCCCTTGTAATATTCCAGGCTATCAGGCGCGGTATGGTAGATTAGTTTGCCGGGGATACCAGCAAACCTATAATGAGGGCCTTAAGACTCCTCTTTTCTCTTTGTGTAGGCACGTGTGCTGTCCTGGAGTTTGGTGACCAGAATAACAAATGCTCATCTTCTCTGAAATCATGGAGCATTTATTTACAAAAATGAAAAGCATTGTGAATTGTGATGCGACATTGCTTATTTTATGTCTTGTCGAGGCAAGATTTCTTGAGTGGGTCTGTGTCTTTTTTTGTCTTTTAAGTGTTTCCCATGAGGAGGCTAAGTGACCGTGCCCCCATGAATCTCCTTCGAGCTCATCGTCCTCAAGCGTGGGGGTTGGGGGGGCACCGGGCCGCATTGGTCACCCCAGTTCCCTAGAAACAGGCGGTGATCTTCGTCACAAAATGTATTCGTTTACACCATTGCTTGTCGGCTGATAGACATAGCACTATTTTCTTGTTCCAAGAGCAGTTGTTGATAAATGAGCCCGGCTCGATAGGTATCTCACTGTGTGGCGTCCATCACATGTAATAACTTGAGAAAAAGCTCCAATGAGCCACTCTTCTGCTCATATTATCTCTGAGCCACAGGGTACAATATGTGATAGATGAGGAGGCGTATACGATCATTTACACTTTTGTAAAGGCTGTAGGGGCCATTGCTCCCAGCAGGTCTGACCTGCCCGGGGCACCGGCCCCAGCAGGCATGTTCTTCACACAAACACTGGCACCACTTGGAACGGTGCTGGTGCTTCCATGTCCCCATTCCCATGCAGTCCCACGGGACTCCACAGGAATAGGGACTTACACTTTCTGCCTCCTGACATCCCGGGCTGCCGGGAATTGGAATGTCCCAGTGGCACTGGGAAATCAGGCGGCGGAACGGTGTTACGAGTTCGGCAGCACCGGCGGGTTACCGCCAAACTCGTAATGAGGCCCAATGTCTATGGGAAATCATTTTCCAGACAATAAAATGAGCCATTGATGAAAATAATCTCATCACCTTCAAGATTATGATATCTCCCATGAATGAGACAGGCAGACCATGTTTTTGCTGCTGGGTTGTTTTTGACCGTTTTATGTCGTCTAAAAATGTTACATTACTAATTAATCCTCATAGACTACAGCAGGGTTATTTATTGCGGGATAATTGCCCATTCCCATGTTAGGCCTGAGAAGAAATGGAGAGCCATAACTTGGGGATATACATTTATCCCAAACAATAATGACCCTTCTCAAGTTATAAAGTCTGTGAGCCCTTTGTGTTCAAATAAAATAAAATTGTATGCACCATGTCTTTTCAATGACATATTTCCATATTGTTTCCCTTTGTGGAGCCTCAGTGTTCATTTTCCCGGGAAATATGGGTCTAGGTGAAATTCCTAAACACGTTAAAGGAATTCGTTTTCGGGAAAGCCACGTTCCACGGTTGAGAATATACCTTTGTATGTAAGATGTAGGCAGGTGTTGTCTGCTACTCTTCAGAATGTTTAAAATGAGGCCAAGATTGTAGGGTCACTCACTACATGGTGGGTCGGGCTTGGCCGGTAACAGCCCATCAGCCTGAGGCATTGCTACGGCCTGCGCGAGGGCTCAGGGCCATTACTGCCCAAGCTCACCACCACCACGTGGTGTTTATCTTTTTTAGCACCTGATATAGGTCCCAGGTGCTGGTAGAGGTGTTGATGGCAAAAAAAAAGACATTGTTGCCCGCGCCAGGAAAGCAGCGGCACCACATGGAATTTCACTGATGTGTCTGGGCATGATTGGCAAGGACCGGGCATGGCCGGTGTGATAGGAAATAAAGGGGGGAGGGGCGTATGGAGAGCTGAGGCAGGTAAGTGAAGTCTTGCAAGGTTGGGGGCGTAGGTGATGGCCACTTGCAGGCAAGGGCGGCATGAGAATGGGTGACAGATGAGAAAAGGCCCATCAGGAGCAAACATGGGCTCATCCTGGCAAATGAAGTCCATGTTCCATGGCCTCTGATTGGCTGCTGCCATCCTCCATGATGTCAGTGGTAGTTATTGACTTCATTTGAAGAATTGTCGGGGGCTGAGAGACATCCAATAATGGCATCCATGCGATATGGCCTGGGCAACAGGGTTTCGATCGCCAGCTCTCATGTGCTTTGTTGTCTTCTAGCATGGCTAGTGGTATTTACAGCTAATGAAGGCAGACGTGAATGCTTCATGAAGCAGCAATGATGATGGAAATTGATCATGCATGAGGAGCACTGAGCGACAGCCGGGATATGACTCTAATGCCCTCCTCTCTCATTCTTGCAGGGACTTCGTATTTTTTTCTCAGACAGCTCCAGGATTATATTCAGGCTGAGTTCCTCTGGAAGTTTGGGGGCTACTCTCAGGATCTATGCAGAAAGCTATGAAAAGGATCCAAGCAAACATAGCAGGGAACCACAGGTAAGAGCACAGACCCACAATATATCCTTCAAGGAATGCATTGATGGTTTCCTTTAGTTAAACAATTGTTTTGGGGCAGCAATGTATATTTCAATATGTTTTTTGTGAAGATGATTACCTGTTTCAGACAATATTAATATTATTTATGTTATTTTAAAATAATGTATGCACTGGTGAACTTATTTAATATTCATTGTTTTTTTTATAATCGCTTAATACCTGAGTTCGGTTTCTAAGAGCGGATCCGGGATTCAAACCTCTGTTGCTCTGCGGGGTCTTGCTTACAAGATCAGCGCTTTGCTGGTCTTGGACCTAATGTTCCATCAGCCCCATAATTGGCTAGTAATGGTGATCTATGAGAAGACAAAATCTCTTCAAGTTTCATTGCTCTCCCCCATCTTGGTGTAATTTCTCTAGATGTAGCTGGGCACGACGTAGAAAATCCACTATATGCATTTTCCCACACTATGTAGGGAAACCAACAGTGCCTCCAGCCACATCAGAATTTGATGTGGCAGAGAGGCTGGTATCCTATGGATTGTGCCTGCTTTTTTATGCCACAAAAAACAGCATGAACCCGTAAGGATCCCTTGGCATCCGTAAAGGCATCCAAGACACTAAAAGTCTAAAATTTCTCCATAGACCAACCAAAAGTCCAGAAAAATTTGATAGCCTGAAAAGAAGGTCTTGAAATGCATGCTAGGCAAACGAAAATATAGAAAACTTTGGAGGGCCGAAAAACCACTTAAAATGCATCTCAGACCCCTTAAAGACTGGAAAATGTTGATAGCCCAGAAAAGGCCTTAAAACTTGTCAGAGATCACCAAAAGTCTAGAAGAATTTGGAGGCCGGAAAAAAAGGCTTTAGAACGCATCCTAGATGACCAAAAGTCAAGAAATATTTGGAGTAATAAATACCATGTTTGTGGCCATTACTGGCCATTACGGATGACCGCCATGTGGCCATGATTGCATTGGGATGATCTGGAGCATTTTCCCCCCTGAAGCAGTTAATGGCATGGGGACTGGGGATGGCTCTGATTCCCATGTCATGTTCCGCTCCTGGTGGAAAAAGATTGAAACCAAGCAGAGCAGACCCTGGTTGTGGATGGTGGCCAGTTCCATTTCACCAGATTCAATTGCCGCAGCAGAATGAGGGGCTCCGCTATGCCATTTGGAAACCTTGAAAGTGATCACCGAAATATTCCCCTATACCTATGCTTTTTTTGCTCAAGTTCAGTTTGTAGCAGTGGAAAGACGCGCTAGATGTTGGGCCTTCTTTTTCGTGTGTTCATCTAGCTCAGTGCAGACTTTGTTACCCCAGGAGATGACTTCTGAACAGTGGTCTTTCCCCTCTGGCAGTGACTGGTAACCCAGAATGAATAGTACAGTTGTAGGCAATGGTTTGCAGTGCAGTAGTTGTATATTCAAGGACAACTTTGCAACTGCATACTTGGGTAAGGACTTCCCAAGTAACAAACTCTTTTTCTAACGTATTGTCCAAATCTACTCTTTTTTAGCCATTTAATTTTTTTAATCAATTTGATTCATAGACACCACACCAAGCTTCAGGTTGAAAAATTGCATACATTTTTAAACTAGAATCATTCTTTCCTTCTATATTTGATAAAAACATGTTAATCAGATCTGTACATACATTTCTTATCTACACATCATACAATGTAAAGTGCAGAGATGCCACACCATCAGCCGTGTTTGGCTTGTATACATTACATTAACTTTTGGTATCCTTGTATGTTTGGTCATTGGGCCTCATTATGTATGGCAGTAATTCTGTGATTTTTCCGTGGAGTTACTGCCAAACTTGGTTACCGTTACCATCACCCAGCCTGCAAAATGAACACAAGATTTGCAAGTGATGGTAAGGTGCTGTTAGTCCACAGGACTCCAAAGAGATTTGTGGGGATTTGCTGCGTTCTGTAATTCAGCCAAGGTAAGTCTGCCATGTTTTGGTGACAAAATGGAGGATTTACCACCAGCTATTTTCAGGAGGTAAATCCTCCACCACACCTCCAAACTCAGAGTCTGGTTGTGTAGCAAAATCAGCTGTAATTCTGTTACTGACTAAAAAGGTAGTGCTAACTGAATAACTGCTAAGCATTTCCGCCACCACTGAACTCACAATGAAGCCCAATGTCTTTTCTTATCATTACCAATACTCTAAGTGTACCACCGTATTGTTACCATTGCCTCATCAATTGACAATACCGATGCCTGACATGTTTCAGTCCTATAGTGTGATTACTGCACATTCATCAGGAGTTTTACTATTCTTTCAGAGTTTATTTTCAGGTTTTGTGCTTTTATTAAAGAATAACTCGGGTTGCAGACCCCTGGTCCACTTGATGAGTGCTCTCGTAGCCGATGAATTTAATATCTTGACAGGCTATCCTCTCTTAATCAATTTGGAAAATATATGATCAGCTGCCTTCTTACAGGATTCTCTTGTATTGCTGTTGCGTTTCCGTCTCACAAACTGGCCAAATATTAGGTTGTCCTTTGTGTGCTTCAGATGATGGCAATCAACTAGTGCACTCTGGTGTGAGTGCTTGTGGGCCCCTTCCTTCTCATAATACATAGTTACAGCTAGAAAATCCACTGTTTCACTTCTCGTGTTGTGGGTACACTTTAGCAATCTATTTTGTAAATGTAGACTACAAAGAAATGTAAAGATTCTGGATCGAGAGTTTTTATCAAGAAGAGATTCATAGTAAAGCAGAGAACATTGCCATATTGGAAGGTGAGGCTATTTTTCAGCATGAGCCTTACAGTGGAGTCTATGAATCGAAATCATTGCAGTGACATACAACATACCCAGCCGTCAAATGAGCAAAATGTTGGCAACAAGGTGCAACTACTCGGTCGTGCTCATGCTGCTGTGTGTGATTAGTGCTTGGCATGTGTGCTGTACAGCATTGAACAAAACCCTGGAGGCTCTGGCATCCTGCTTAACCTAACAATCTATGGCCAACTTACACACACGCTCGCACCACCCACAACTGTGTCCCTGTTTGGCACATGCATTTTCTATGGCGGGGCTAATGTCGTCACAGACTGTAGGATGCATTTGCTTCTGACGTGTGCTCACATTTCAGGTAATCTTGCTGTTCTGACAACAAAGATTGTCAGCGGTTATTTCCCAAAAAAAAATCGCATATTATCAAAATTGTGCTTTTCCCAGTATAGCATCCCATCTAAAAGAATGGTACTAGCAATGTCTTGTTGGCAAAGATTGTCAAGCTATATTGTGACCTGTACTACACAACCAAGAAACATTAAGTACATATGAAAGGATTATTGGGTGTCCAGTCAAAGTTTCGAAACAATAGTTTTGAATGACAAAAGTTCTGAAACAAAAGTTTAAAAAAAAAAAGTTTGAAATGTATTTTTTTATATTAAAGGTTTTATTTTAAGTTTGTATAGTAAAATAAGTGTTTTTTTTTAAAAAAAAAAAACGGGTTTGGGGGGGCCCTTCATAAAAAAAAATTCAAAAATGGAAACTTTTTTTTTCGACACTTTTGTGTCGGAACTTTTGTCATTCGAAACTGTGACTGTCGAAACAGTCACTATGAACCGATTGTCAGTGTGGGTGAAGAAAAGTTCTTTCAAGTGTTTTCATGAATTAAGCCTTAATAGGTTAGTGCTGCGCATGCGTCTATTGCCTGGACTAACCCTGACTATTGAGAGCAGCTGTTTTTTCTTTTAATGGCTCGTTTGTTGAAAACATTAAATTTGAAAATTGGTCAAGGTATTAATGACGGAGTCTAGTTGCTAAGTGTGAGATTGGGATTCAATCCCATGTTGTTATGCATTGGGCCTTATAAGTTTGCCGGTCCGGGAATCTACAGTACCAGTAAGCTTGCCGGTACTGTTGTTAACGGACCGGCAAACTACGAGTTCTGCTCGTGGGTGTCTTTTCTCCCTCCAGGTTGGACCTGGTGGGCAGACTGGCACCCACGAGCAGAACATGTCGAATGCGCCGGCACCATTGTGAATAGTGCCGGTACATCCAACCTCACCATTCCCATTGAGCCCTATAGGGCTCAAATGGGATTGGGGAGCATTTCATTCTGATGCCCACAAATGGGCCACTACCAGGCCCGTAAGACCTCAATGACCCGGTAATTGCCCATTCGCGAGTATCAGAACTTTTCGCAAGTTTGGCGGCAGCCTGCTGGTTTTACCAGCAAGACTACCACCAAACTTATAATGAGGATCATTTTCTTGCTGCCAAGACAGATGCATTGCACATGAGCTGTCCTCACAGACCACACCAGTAGCCCTCTTGTGTTAGGAATTCGAACATCCGCATGGGGAGAGTGCGCTCGCCTGGGCTTTAATAATAATGAGAATGAATGATAGGAGATCAACATCCAAGGACTGTGTGAGGCCATTTCTCACACAGTCCCTCTGCTTCCCGCACAAAACCATAGTCACATGTACTCCAGGAAGACACAGCCTACAGGCGCCGTCTTCCCCTGTCATATTCAGCTGCAATGTGACAGACCCAGGTACATCAAAGCATCTCCAGAAGGGGGAAGGCATACCTTCCTCCAGCCATGAGCAGCCTAATTTAAATATCAAAGGCTCTATGGTTCTGCATTCATATTCGCTACTCAGGCTGGAGGCAGTGCATACTAAAAAGATAATTGAAGCAAGCCTAGAGGAGAGGCTTGGTTGCCGGAAGAGACAACAGGAAGGCAGGACTAACACCCCTTTGGTATGCAATGTGTCAACTTGAAGCTAGTTCCCACCTCTCTGTATGAAAGGCAGTGAAGGGCCTGTCTGGGTCCAGCAGTTACCGCAGGTGTCCCTGCAGAGCAGACCCCTTTCAGCGAGATGAAGGATCTGATTTGTGAGAGACAGGAAGTCTGCTCCCTGCACATACTTCAAGGGAAGCCTGCACTTTAATCAAGAGTCACAGAGGGCTAAGTTAACCAGGGAGACACTTTGATCTACAACAGACAGAAAGATGGGTGGGATTTAGGTATATGTTGTCAGCCCTTGTCTGTCCTGTTCCCGAGCACCCTGGTCCTGACGTCATGCTTGGATTGGTTCATTACGGTAGACTTAGCCTACACCAGTCGCTGGGACCCGTTTGGTTTTAAAAGAGGCCTGAACCCCTCACTTAGCAGATCATCTGAAGACTTTGAAAGGAGTAAGAAGAATTACTCATTTGGACCCTAGCTGAAGGTACAGTCTACCTTATATCTTGCGCCAGTGAAGGATGGCGAGGTGTTCCAAGAGGGAAGCAATATCCCTCCCCTAAACATCTCCCAGGGAACAGAGGGAGATACAAGACTCAGAGGAACTGTCCAGCAGCTCCAGAACCAATACCCAGCCAGCACAGAGCGTGCCCTGCTAGGTTTTGCCAGTAAGCTTCCTAGTTGGGAAGTGCAGAGAGTCTCTGAACAAAGGACAAGTCCGTTGCCTGCAATCACTCTCCTGAGCTTTGGGCAATCCGCCTTGAAAGGAGCCGAGCCCTGCGAAGAAGCTAGGAAGAGTGCCACATAAGCATTATCCAGCGTCTATCTTTTAAGGACGTTTTCGAGATAGTCGAGTCCTTGAACCTCATCCGGCTTCACTGCTGACTGTTGTCACGCCGCAGTCACAAGAGCCATTTGAGCCGCCTCGATCAGCATTCCAGATCCGCCAACCAGCACAGAGACAACGATTCTTGGCCCCGAGCCACTGTGCCGAACTGCCTGCTACCCGCAGCTGTCTCCTACCATTAACTCTGTCTCAAGGGCTGCAAAGAGCCCTGGAACAGCCTCAACGTTGTCAAGCACAAATACATTTTTCAGCACCAGGTACATTGTGGTTCTGCCCCCTGGTCTTTTTCTGAAGGCCCATAGAGACAGTTACGATACTTTGCCCCTTTGGTGCTGGAACCGAATAACCTTGAACTGTAAAACTGATTACTTTACCAACTACCCTCCTGTCAGTATCCAGAGTGCATCTCTTTCCTTTGTGAAACTGTCTGTCCTCTGTGTTCCTTTACACGGTGGGTTTGGGTTGTATTTTGTAGTGTGCTAGAACTGTCTGTTGTAGTAATAATAAAAAAATAAAAAATAAAGTAGATATTTTTAAACAACCTTGACTGGACAGCCCCTTTTATCATTGGGTAATAATTGCATTTTCACAGTGTTGCAACTGACCAACGATCCACGACCTTACGGAGATAAGCCTGCCGTTCCATCCACGTTACCAACATTGGACAAGGAGGCCTTATAATTCACTTGTATTACAATCTATTTGGATCCCTTCTGGTGTACTAGAGGTGTGGGGTTGATTATTGGTTTACGAACTGATATTCATCTCTGGAACACTGGTGCCCCGGGAAGTTGTTTTGTCACAACTTGGGTCCGTATAAACTCACCTGGCCTTACCAAAAGCTCTCCATGAGTCTTTGCCATTGCCTTGGGCTCCCACGCCCTGATGGTTGAATTGCTTCACACGGCCCACTTGGCTATTAGGGGCAGCATGTGTAGGGAATTCTTAGGCCAATGAAGAAGGAGAGGTCTCCCTGCCCTGTCTGCCTACAGCCAGGGGTAGTCCTACTCCATAGTTGGCGATAGGCTCCCTCTTGCGATTCTGTGCAACTCTTCTCCAAAGGGATCATAGGCATGTCTTCTCCTTCAAGGGAACTGAAATAATGTTTAATAGATAGTGGCCTAAACCTAAATGTGGCCGATGGGAATGTCAATGTTTGGCCGCGGCTGCTCTTTTGATGCCCGAATCTTATCCAAATGGTATTTTGTTTTTGGGTAGCGCAGAAAAATCGAAAAAAATACTATCTTTTTTGACAGTGCTCTGAGCATGACATTAAAAATGGTTCTATGTCATATTCACACATTTTAAAAGCACAAACACAAAAAATAACTGATTTTCTTTTAGCTGTTTTTCTGTTTGCTTTAACAGGTGGGAATATGACATACTGCCCTCTTCCTTCGCCACCCTCACCTTCTCCCGCTCATTCTCTAATTACTCAGGGTGTGGGGGGAGTTTAACCCCCCAACCATCCCTTTAAACAACCCAACACCCCCTTCCCGCATCAACACACGCATTCTCACCACACATACCCACACAGACACATACATGCACACACATACAGTCCTAAACTCACCTCTGACTCCTGTGACGACTCTGCAGGGACTCACAGAGCCTGTCAGCCCCTGCGCGCACTCGTATGTGGCAGTGGTTGACAGTTTGATTTAGAAAGACCGCTCAGTGCGGTCACAGAGCGGTCTTTCTAAATCAATCTTTTTTCAAAAAGATCTTTTCACTTAGTACCTACAAAATGCAGTCAGTGTTTCACTTCCCTGCTTCTTGGCCAACTTGCCTGTGTGTTCTGTCTGACATGTTTCACTGCTCTAGAAAAGACACCTTGTTTTGACTGTTTCTCTGAGGCCTCAATGATGGCAGAATGCTTAGGGAAAGAGCCTAGTGGGCACCAGCAAAGTGATCTGTACAGCACGCGGAATCAGCAGGGCCACGTTCACGCTCAAGCAGCAGCAGCAGCAGCCAATGACGGGCATTCAGCTCAAGCACGTGACCCATCCGGCAGCCGCTGAAAGTGTGATTAGTGAGCCCAGGCTTACACTACACAGGTTCATAAGCTTATGACCCGACCTCTACCTCCCAGTTAAAGACATACTCCGAGCGCCACTCTCAGGCATCTGAAGCAGCCGGCCATTATGGGCAGATGTTTCCCTCGCGTGCTGAGGATTTATGGAGCCCAGATGAGGCAGATGTAGCAAGTGTAAACATACGCCTGTGTCTTTCCCTCACAGCTGCTTCCTGATCCACTGCAAAGCCTGGCCTCCCACACTGGACTGGCCCGGCCTGCCCGGCGCCATGAATTAGCAAGACCTCCCAGTCCTGGAGCAGCAGCACCTGCTTCTGGTGTGCTTTCCTTCTCCCAGGTTCCAACCTCTGGCCTTTTCGAGGACAGCACTTGTGCCACAAAATATTTTTTCTCTCTATGGCATTCCATGATTTGCGACTTTTCATGTTTTCTAGGCAACATTTAGGCTCATTACAAGTTTGGTGGTGTGGAAAAAATTCCTTCACCTCCATTTTTCCGGTTCTGCCAAACTACAAGTTTGCCGGTATTACCTCCGCTGGTATTACCAGGTGATTTTTTTAAAGTAAAAGTGGAGGAGTTACCTCCAGCTAGATAATAATACTAGATGACCAAGTGGCAATATCAGTAATTCCGTTTGCCGGCATTCTGGTGGATTCCCCGCCAGAATACCGGAAAACTCATCATGAACCCTGTTGACTTTTCATATAGCGTTAATCCCCCACTCCAAGGGCTGGAACAGGTTTAACGCTGCGACACCTCAAGTTATTGGCCCGAGCAAAGCGAGGGAGGATGATGCTGGCACCGGGCCTTTACCCTCACCTCCTGTTCCAGCCCTTGGAATGGGGGATTAAGGTTATTAGCACCCTGAATTGCCAGAGCGGTAACCCGGGGTACTAAAAAAAGTATTTTCCTTCGTTCAACGATGGCCTCCAAGGAAAGGGAAGCGGGGCTCTGCACGGAGCCCCACTTCCCTTTCCATGGCAGCCTTCAGGAGCGGAGAGGAAGGAGCGGCGGTGGCGGGAATTGCCACTGGCACAGAAATAAGGTAAGTGGGTAGTGGGAAGGGGCCAAAAAAAAACAGGACTGGGTGGGGGAAGATGGCAGTAGTGGGATCCGGCCATCAGGCGGTATGGAATGCAGGCTTTCACCGGCAGTTCAAGCCTGCGTTCCTAACCGCCTGATTGGCTGGCTCCCCCTCTAGGGTGCTAATACAAGTTCATGAGGATAGTTCAGGGGCAACGTGCTCGCCTTGGAAGCATAAAAACGACACGAAGCAACACATGTTCGATCCCCGGGTCCGCGCTTAGATAGCTCTGGTTATTACCTGCGTTATAAATAACCAATCATGTCATGTCATGAATTGGAAATTAATAATTAGCCATTACGATTCCCTGTATTATCTATTTGGGCAGAAAGCAGATTGGGTGCACGAGGCCTGCACGGCAAGTATCAATGTATGAATCGGGCGCTCAGTTTCTCCATTGTTGCAGAGCTCCTCTTCTTTGAAAGAGGGCCCTCAAGTCCCTAAGGACCAGCAAGGGAGCCCACACCCAATTCTAATGACCACAACCCCTTGCCTGCAGCACCTGAACACATCTGTCTATGGTGATGTCTCATCTTGCTCATCTGTTAGGGTGTCTCTCCTTCCCCCCCCCCCCGTGCTCAGTGTATTACTGTTTTTCAAATTCGGCAGCCGTTGGTGCTATACAAATCCCACACACAGTGACGAGTTCTTTAATGCTTCAGTGATTGCCAGTGGTTTGTAATTTCTGTGAATTTGACCATGTCCTGGGCACAGGTTCCAACTGTGGAAGCTCTGGGTTCAAGACAGCAACATTCGGGCTTCTGCCCCAAAGGTTTGACTCCTGACCTGAATGAGGAGTTCCTGTGCTGAAGCTGCGCACTGGGGAGGAGCTTCTTGAACATGACCTGTTTGTGGGCCTGCATATTGTGGTTGCACACAGTGACTCCCAGCCATTTTGTCTATGGCAGCATGATTGGCGACTAGGAGGTTAATGCTACCATGCTGATTTTTCCTCGTGCTTTATTTCCCTTATTGTTGTACTGCTCTTCTAAACGGAGACCTAGGGTTTAAAACGCTGGTCTGCCATCTTGAAGTCAGGCATACGCTCATCCGGCAGAGTGCAGCTCCATCACAGAGCACCTTCTCTGCTCTGTGACCATGAATGGTTTCTATGTGTTTGTGCAGAGAATGGGAGTGTGTGGATCCCTAGTGCCTCAGCTGCTGGAGACTACTAGTAAGCATTTCTTCCCTCTATGAGTAGGGCAGAGTGGTTCGGCTGATTGCTGCTGCGCTCTGTGGACCAAGGTTTACTACAATCTTCAGTGACTAGGTCCATAGACTAGTTTTATGATTACTTGAAAGATACAGTTCAGGTAGCAAGGGCCCTAGCTATAGGCTTTGGAGATTAATTAGAAGAATCAAGCTGTTTAGAAATATGCATAGTGTTTGCATTTACTCCTCTCATTCGTTCTGAAACCAGTCATGACTTCATTTATGAGTTTGTATATATTGTTTACGTTTATATTTGTTTGTTTCATACGTTTCTAAAAATTTAGAGATATAGGTTTTCAACCAGATACAGTGAATAATTACTCTTGTCTAATTAAATACAATTTGAAAACTGCAAAGCAGGACTCCAAGTCACCACTTGTCATAAATTGAGTTGGAACTCTTCTGCCTAGGATGGGGTCAAGTAGAATGGAGAGAAATGATGGGTAATAGGTATTTGGAGAATGTATTTCTAAAGTATTGATTGGTTTCCGGGCGAGGCAATTGTTTCTGGTTCATTACTAGCATCTCCATCCTTCTATGGCAGCCTGGAAGCAGGCAGGGAAGGACTGGATAGGTCACCCAAGTATCACGTGCAATGATTACTCTGGCTAGAAACTGTGTAGCTAGGGTGCTGCTGGGCTGTGACACTCGGACAGCACCCGAGGCTGGGAGATAGACAATGGGGGATCCCTAATTTCCTACTTCCAGGGGTCGCTTCACTTAGGGGGTCGCTTCCTCTGAACCCCAGAGTCTTCCGTTCCTTCTCAACTGGTTTGATGAATGTGACTTTATCCCGATGCATACCCTCACATCACATTACATGTCAGTTGTTGGGGTGATAACTGATTAATTACGTTAAACTATGTTTGCTTTTATTTAGTTGCTTTATTTAACTGTAAAATGTCCAGGTTATAGAAAACATTTGATGTGCTAAAATGACAAAGGGCTCTAATCAAAGTTAGTTATTTTACAAATATGGAACTCAAGGCGGGTCATTCCGACCCTGGCGGTAGGGGGTTAACTGTACCAGTAAGGATGCCGGTGCCGTTAACCCCCTACTGCCCTATTACGAGGTCCCTTAACTGGTCCCACTAGGGCCGGCCGGTTTTACCAGCCTTTCTTAGCGGGACCCGATAAGGGACCATGGAGCTAATAACGGCCCGTTATTAACTCCTTCCCCATTCCCATTGAGCCCTATGGGGGCTCAAATGGGAATGGGGAATGGTTTTCCCCACGGTTGGAATGACCCGGTAAATCCCCATTCAGAGACCCCGGAGCCGGGTTGGGAGGCAGCCATGGTGCTAATAGCACCATGGCTACCTCCAAACTCGTAATGACCCCCAAGGTCTGCCATTTATGTTTATCATGCACTTAAATGTGTAAGCACTTGTAAAGATATTTCATGTTTGCAATGAATGTTATCATTTTTTAAGCAATAAAGATGAATTGGAATGATCTCAGTCTTGGTATACAGGTTTCAATTGAAATCATTTCCGCATTGAAAAATCCCCTTGTTGTTTCATTTCATTTATTTATTCATAGATGAACTTGACAAATAAAAACAATCAGAATACAATTCCGTTAGATATCAACATACAACAGCATATCTAAATCAAAAGGAAACATAAGGAGGATGCTACAAGTAAAGAAGCAAACAGTGAGATTATCAACCCCCTTTCTCTTCCAGACAAACCTGAAAAGGCTTTAACATTTAAAAAATAATTTTCTCCATACACTTTCCTCAACACATTACCCTCCTCATCAAAAAAGCTCCTCCAAAACTGTTTGACTCAGAAAACATTTTCATGAAAACATTGCATCTTCAAAAACGTTTAAGTTATGGCAACTAGAATGAAAATGACTCACTGGCAAAGCGTCTTTGTCACCTGCCACGGATGTTTTAGTACTACCGGCCAAAGGCTGCAACATAACGTGTTGATGAGGCTTGACTGGTGTCTTCAGTCATTTTATTGCAGGGTGTCTTGAAAAGGTAGAGTTTGCAAGAAATGCCCAGTCATTTTATGCACTCCTGTGTTTTGTCAAGCCAAATGTAGTCATTAAACCATTTGGTCTCATTCAAAGAAAAAATCTATAACACATGACGTCATCCAAATGGTCATATGATCCTTAATTAGGGGTTATGCATCGACACTGTGCAGAATGCAGAGGCAGGAACGAGTGTTAATCCGCCAGGGTTCAGGTAGGAAGGTACATGCGCCTTCATAATCGGCAAGAGATGTATGGTGCATGTCGTATATAGCTGATAAAGCAGGGAGACGGAGCTATAAAACGTACATGCCAGTTATGATAGCACAGTCATAACATGGTCTCTTACGTTGAAAGCACTGGTAAAAGTCCCACTCTGTTTGCCACTTCCTCTGGGCGGGGCACGCTGAGCGTGCGAGTTTATTTCCGTGTAGATAAGTAAGACACGTGTCAGGTAGATAAGAATGGAAGCTGCCACCGTGCACACCAGATAAGTGCAAGGTTGCAAGTTATACACCGAAGTGTTCCCGAAAATGTGTATGGGCGACCTATATCCGCCGGGGGAACCCCGTTAACCAGTTTGAGTTTCGCAAGTGTTGCTCAGTATGGTGTCACGGGGCTATGGGATGGGTGTGACCCTGTCAAGAGAATGGGGTGAGCGGGACCCCAGCCCCTAGCTACCTATGTGTGCCTGACAACCTATAGGGCTGTTGCTATGGCTGTCCCTATGTCAATAGCTACCCACCTGTGTCCGGGCCAGGTCTCTGTTTCTTCTGTTTCAGAGCACACGAACGGCAGCAGACACCCGAGCCTTCAGAAGCCTGACAAGAACCACCGCTCCAGACACCAAATATTGCCATCAGTGGTAATGCACCACCTGAATCGGCCCATGTATGGAGCACAACCTTTTCCATGGTGTCAATTGTCTTGCAAACTGAAAGATTCTAATGCTGCCACCTATGTATGTCTTCCTTAACATCCTTCTGCACCGTGGCAACATTGCATTGCAAGCCATTATGCCGGAATCACCATTGACCAGTTCCACCGCCCAGATACCTATCTCCCTCTTTCACGTGCTTGTGCAGGGTTTGGAGAGTGGCAACTCCTTGCTCTTCACCTAACATATTACCGTATGGTCTGAGATGCTATCATAATTAGGGAGCAGTTCCAATAGAGGCGTAAGTGATGTCCCTGGGCCAGAATAGTGACCACCACAACATCAAAATGTGCCGGAAATGATATTTACCTTCCTAAGTGAGATGACTAGGGCACCATGCCTGTTAGAGAATGACTTCTGTATACGGCAGGGGTTTTAAGTAATAAAACGATGCAGGCAATTCTCATTCTGAAAGGGAGGTCTGCTAATCAGACCCCGCTTTCATTATGCTTCATGCCAAAATGATAGTACACTCATGTGCCTTTGCTGAGACAGTCTCTTGACATTGCCAGCGCATGGCCTGCAGTGGCAGAAGGGCAGGTTCAAAGGTCACACGTTTGTTTGTTTGTTTGTTTATTTTATTTGTATAGCGCTCCAAACTCGGAGGTAGAAGGGCGCTTAAGAAGATGGTTACATGGTTGTGATACATACAGATTCCAATTACAGCAGTTTACAAGGTATACAGACATGTTAGAGCAAAGGCAGGGTACTCCCTTATTGGGAGGATCTACAGTAATTGAGAACGACAATTTACAGAATTTACATAAATTTGAACCTATGGTGGGGTTACTCATTGTTTAGGAGCCATCTGATGACGTGTTTCCTGAAGATCTGGAAGGACTCGATAGTTTTAATATGGAGAGGTAAGGTGTTCCAGAGTTGGGAACGTGCATTGCTCACACCTGCTAGGATGCAAACTTCCAACAGCCAGAGATGGCATTTTAATTGTCAGCAGCTCATATGCAAAGCATAATCATTGTGAGCCCTAGTCAGCCTGGTGGCATGTGAAACTGTAAATATAAGCCATGTCTGGTTTCAAAATGGTGGCTACTACAGAGGCGTAGACAGGTTAAGGCCTGAGGGGCAAGGCCCACCCAAAATCTGGAAATGCCCACTCAGCAGCGCTGTGTGGGCATTTACAGATATTTTTGTCAGTGCAGTGGTCCCAACTACATTAGATTCAGGCCCCATTTGCCAGACAAACCTGGCTACGCCTCTGGGCTACTATGATCACACAATGATACAGCCAAATCACTTTGGATTTCATATTAGTGTCAGCTTGACGAGCAGTGCTTCAGTCATGGCAGGGCTGGTGTGTATTAGCTGCTGTCTGTCCTAGGTGTCTCCACATCAACCATCTGAGACTCTGTCCAGGAAGCTACTTCTTTTTTATTCACCTGACGGGTCAACACCTTCCTCCAGGGCACAGGCAGGTCACCTGGGAACCGGTGCTTCAAAGACAGTCCTGACATAAGGAAGAAACTCTCACACCAGGATTCTACTTACTGGAGTCTTTTGAAATAGGTGGCCACGAGAAGAGGGTGGAATTAGAGTAGTCAACAAAGGGGTTGCAACATTTTGGGTTTCTGCTATTTCTCCATACACTTCCTGTCCCCTCCCCATCTCCTACATACAACACACCCTGGATATGACAACAGAAGGCAAAGGATACTTGTTAAAGCAGCCTGGATTGGACCCAAGAAGAATTTGCCTGGAACTCTGTTGAGGATACAGTCTATTCCAAAGTTCTCTGCCATAGACGTGAATAGAAAAGGCACCAAGAAAGAGGACCACTCTTTTCCCTACCCATTTTAAGGGTGCCTTGGGGTTGAAACTGCTGCGGATCAAGTCCTCTCTGATACCTATGCACTGAAACCAGGATTCTGCTTACTAGGGAGAAGGACCCCTGCAAGCTTCATGGAGTGAAAGTGCAGAAACAAAGGAATCACCTTGCTCCTGAGACCCTGGATCCAGTAACCACAGAATCAAGGAAGTGACTCATTGCTCCCACTGCTTGTCTGAACCACCTTGATTCTAGTTTGGTTTCCTTCGATTGGTCCAAGCTTCTGCAAAGGAACCTCTGGCGCCATCTTCAACCTCAACACTTTAATGCCTCCATATCTCTGCAATTGAGAGCTGCTTAGTTTTCTAGTGTCCCCAGCTCAACACTGCTGCCTGGTGACCAGCTTCTTTGAGCTTCAAGTTGCTGATGCAGTACCCCAACACCATGTTTAACCAGCCAAGACTGCCTGCTGCTGCTCCACACCCAACACTACTGAGTCTTCCAGTGCCACCAACCTGACATTGCTCACCATTGGCAATATCTTTGACCCGCTACCCATTGCTGCGGCAGAACTCCATTGCATTGTTGGAACCTGTCCCCGCTGCTCCTTGACTTCACCCCAATCCAGTGCCAAATGCCCGCAGACTCCCAGAGCTGTTGAGCCCCAAGGACCCCAAAGAAAAGAACATCACGTATTTAATGAGGCTCGATCCCCTGGTATTCCTTAATGGACCATGGTGACCTTTAAACCCCTTCTCTATTTTTTTTGAAGACATCTTCATGCCTGAAGCACTGTGCTCCCCAAGTGTGCCCCTTTATTCCAAGGTCTGGTTGTTCTTTAGTGTTTTTAATTAGTGGCGTACAGTTGAGAATGTACACATTGTCTTTCTCCTTCTGCGCTTGACCCATCGGAATCCTCTGTCCTCTCTGCTACTGACTTTGCTACTTACTTTACCTGGAAAGTGTCTAACCTTCGCGAGTCCTGTTCTCTCGATCTTCCGCGGCCTCCTAGTGCGCCTAATCATCTGCCTGGCCCAGTTTTCTCTTCTTTTGCCCAGTTTACTGACACTGAAACTGCTTTATTTGTTACCTGTGCCCACCCTACTGCTGCACCATCTGATCCTCTCCTCTCCTCTCCTATTCCCCACACGTTCCCATCTCTTATTCCTTAACTTACACTCCTCTTTAATTGTTCTTTATCCTCAGCAGTACTTCCTCTTACCTTCGAACACGCTACTATTATACCAATTCTTAAGAAGTCCTCACTTAATCCCTCAGTTTTAACTAATTTCTGACCGGTTTCTCTTCTAATTTTTATTTTTAGAATCCTTGAAACAATTATCTATGCTCAGGTCTCCTCCTTTCTGAATCAACACTCTCTTCTTCCGCCTCTACAGTCTGGCTTCCATCCCTTACACTTGACAGAGACGGCTTTGCTCTCTGCCACTGATTCCCTTCTATCTGTTCGCAATGAGAACAATCATCCCTACTCATCTTTCTAGACTTGTCTCCGGCTTGTGACACAGTGGACCATACTATTCTTTCCTCTTGGCTTTCTTTTTTGGGTCTCTGTTCACGATTGGTTTCTTTTGTATCTCTCTGATCACTCCTATTCTGTCTTCTGGGCTGGCAATTTCTCTACTGCTATCCCACTTCGTTATGGTGTCCCTCAGGGCTTGGTTCTAGGGCCTCTTCTTTTCACACCATATACTATTCCTTTGTCATCTATCATCTCCTCATTTCATTTCTCATTTCATTTCTATGCGTATGAGTCTCAAATCTTTCCTTTATTTTCATCGTTTTCAGAATCCCTGCACTCAAATCTTTCTGCTTGTCTACTTGCCATCGACTTGTGAATGTCAGGTAATCTCTTACACCTAAATGCATCCAAAACAGACATTTTATTTTTCCTCTCCTCTCATATTCCACCACCTATTCCTCCTTTCCTCCATCACATCTCCCTCTTTCTACCACTGCCTGTAACCTTGGTGCAGTCTTTGATTCTACCCTTTAATTCTCTTTACACATTTCTGCGATTGCCTGGTCCTGCCATTTCCATCTGTTTAATATTTGTAAGGCTAGGGGCCTCATTACACGGTAGGCAGAGGACCAAGGTGCTGTTAGCACCTTGGTCCATGCCGGTAAAATACCGACACCGCCTTGGTGGAAAGGGGAATTACCACCCTATTCCAAGGTTGGCGGGGCGGTAATTCCCTCTTCCCCCATTGCCCTTCCCCATTCCCATTTTTGCCCAATAGAGCTCTATTGGAATGGGGAAGGCGCTAATTACGGTGCCGCAAATTGCGGTACCGTAGTTAGCACCCAAGTCCCTTTGCGGGTTGGTTTTTAACGCCTGCTAAACAGCAGGCGTTAAAGTACCTACCCGCAAAGGGACCTTGTAGTAAGGCGGTAAGGGTTTACCGGTACCGGTGCCCTTACCGGTAAACCCTTACCGCCGTCCATGTAATGAGGCCCTAGGTCTTTTCTTAGTTGTAATGCTGCTAAAATGCATGTTTCTAGTTTTATTCTTTCGCGTCTGGATTGCTGTTCCTCCCTCTTACTCAGATTACCTGCTTCTCATCTTGTGCTTCTGCAATGTATCTTTAAACCATCTATTTGCCTTATTTTTCTTCTTTCCACTTGTGAATCCATCACTACAGCCCGTCATGCTTTACATTGGCTTTCCTTTGATTCCCATCTTAAGTTCCACTTTTCATATCTTGTTTTTAACTCTCTTCATGCTATGGCTCTGCTCTATTTATCATCTTTAATCACCTGGTATCACCCTACCCGATCTCTACCATCTGAATCTCAATTCTGGTTGTCCTTGTGCTTCTTGTGCCCAGTCGCGTTTTCGTTCTTTTTCTCTTCTGGCGCCCAAGCTTTGGAATTCCCTCCCTCTGTCAATTTCGTTTTATTCTTTTCTGCTTTTTTCTACTCGGCTTAAGTCTCATTTTCTTTCTTCTGCATAATTACCCTAGAATTGTACCATATTTACTTGTTTTCGTACCTTTTAATTATGTACAGCGCTTAAGTGTTAGGCGTATAAAAATCTAAATAAAATACAACTGCATGTGCGTTGGGTGTACATATGCTCTGAGGAGTATAAGTGCCTTTTCAAGTGTAAATTCCTCAAGCATTTGCTGTCCCCTTCCCCCCATCCCTTACCACCTTATACAGAACACACAGTAACACAGATCATTTTTGTGGAACATGATATTGACACCTCTTGATTTTGTCATAGAGCAGCTCGATAAGGCAAAGTACCATTTTATATTCACAATGTAATCTCTATTTTTCCCCGCAAATGCATTGCCTGTGAGAAGATAATATCAGCTTTCCTTTTGGCTGGGTACGAGATGATCTTCCTCCATTTCTAAAACTGTTGAGACAATGCACATCCCAGGACCGGCATTTCAGTAACAAGCTATCCTACACTAATGAAATTCTATTACCCGCTCCCCCTTTCCCGTTTCCATCCTGAACATAACCTTTCGAAACGCCAAGATAACTCAACCTTTTCAAGTCACATCAATAACCACGTAGGGACAACCCGCCAACACCTTCCCCACTGTTGCAGGCTAAACCCGTGCCTCTGGCCACCCCATACACGCAGGCACACACACTCGCATACAGAGACACAGAGATACGTGTGTTGCTTCTGGGGTCCCGGCGGCAACTGCCGTATGGGGCGTCTTTATTGTAATCGTGCATGCGTGGCCAGAAAGAGGCTCGCGCATGCGCACTTTGTCTTCACGACATAACATCCCCTTTTTTCTTTAAACAGAAATGAACATTTCACAATTCTTTAAACAGAAATAAAACATTTCACAGCAGTTCACTACTTAACTTTAACACAACTCAACGTGAGACACCTGTCATGACCAGATACCGGCTCAGTCCCCTGAGTCCATGATATAGGGCCTCATTACACGGTAGGCGCTGAACCATGGCGCAATTAGCGCCATGGTTCATGCCGGTAAAATACCGGCACCGCCTTGGTGGAAAGGGGAATTACCGCCCCATTCCAAGGTTGGAGGGGCGGTAATTCCCCCTTCTACCATTGCCCTTCCCCATTCTCATTTTTGCCCCATAGGGCATAATGGGAATGGGGAAGGCGGTAATTACGGCACCGCAAATTGCGATACCGTAATTAGCTCCCTGGGTCCCTTTGCGGGTTGGTTTTTAACGCCTGCAAAAAGCAGGCGTTAAAATCCCCAACCCGCAAAGGGACCTCGTAGTAAGGCGGTAAGGATTTACCGGTACCGGTAAAATACCGGTACCGGTAAACCCTTACCGCCAACCGTGTAATGAGGCCCATAGTCCTTAAAACAAACTGGTGGTTGGCGTCCCAGTATCCCCGGGTACCGGCTGCTACTCCGTGTGGTCGGAAGCGGTACAATATCGACGGGTGGTGCGTCCTCCCGTCTCTCTGCCTCGGGACTGTCAGACATCGCTTCCCTGTCGGCATCCTCCTGCTCGCCTCCGCTTTCACGTGCCTCGACTTTTTTAAAGAACGACTTGTTGCGAGTCACTGTTCCCCTTTCGCTGGCTGCGGTTACCATCTCTCCTTTGACGTGAGTGACAGTCCACGGCTGTGGCTCGTATGTGAGCAATAGTTTCCCCTCTGGTCGGCGATTCTTAACCAGGACGGAGTCTCCCACCGCCACTTCCTTTTCTCTCAGGCCTCTCCTCTCGCTCTCCTTGTCATTCTTGGCAGCTCGGTCTTGCCGCACTCTGTCATCATCGATCACACTTGGCTCCCGCCCCTCTATTTCTGGAATTAGTCCCCTTGGGCAGCGTCCGAATAGTGCTTCTGCGGGCGCAACCCCGGTTGATTGGTGGGGGGTCTTTCTGTATTCCCTGAGGAATTCCAACATGTTTCTTTTCAACTCTGCTCCGCCGTTAGCTGAGATGTGGACTATCTTATTTAGCGTCCTCATAAACCTTTCCGCTTCCCCATTCGCCCGGGGCCAGAGTGGCGTGGCTTTCCTATGCTGTATTCCCTTCTCCTTCATGTACTGTGCAAACTGGTTTCTGGTGAATGGTGGGCCGTTGTCGGAGCAGAGGACGTTTGGGAAGCCGTGGGTGGCGAACATCTTTTCAAGGGCTAAAATGGTATGATCACTGGCCGTGGATTCAACAAGCTCAACCTCGGGGTATCTAGACCACTGGTCGACGACCGCCAGAAAGTACATTTCCCTCCCTGTTGAGCCGAAGTCTGCGCTCCTGTCCATGGATATTATGGATGGCGCCCTTTCCGCAGGACTTGCTGCTTGGCACGGTATGCACCTTTTCACATATCCTTGCACCTGGTTCTCTAGGTCGGGGAACCACACTTTCGGTCTGAACCCTGCTTTGGTCTTTGCTACGCCTTGGTGACCGGTATGTGCCAGCTCCAGGACTCGGGGTACCAGTGCGTGCGGTACAACGATCTGTCTTCCCCGCAGCAGGAGTCCATCCTCTGAGACAGAGAGCTCATCCCGTACTTTCCATAGTGTATATAGATCTTTCTGTGCCCTCTCTTCCCGCCTTGAGTTATTATTGAGCACCTCTTTCCACTCACCGCTCTGTATGGCCGACCGTATGATCTTGAAGATCTCATCGTCACTGGATTCCAGGGCTACCGTCTCCCTTGATAGTGCCACAGGCATGGCTCCTTCGACGATATTGTGGACAAGTTCCTGACACTCCACCAGCTCCCCCGGACCTTCACCTCCATTGCTGTTCGGGTGACGGGACAAGTAGTCTGCAGGATTGTTTGTCCCGGGCCTGTACACCAATTTCATGCCGTACTTAATGAGAGCCAGCATCCACCGTTTGATGCACGGCGGGGGCTTGGACGACACACCTGCTAGGATTGGTATTAGTGGTTCGTGGTCTGTCACCACCACCACTGGTTTCCCCAGTATGTAGAGGCGAAAGTGCTGACAGCCCCAAAGGATGGCTAGCGCCTCTCTCTCTATTTGCGAATATCGCCTCTCAGTCTCAGTCAAGGCCTTGCTGGCATAAGCAATTGAGCGCATGTTCCCCTTTTCGTCCGCCTGCATTAATACAGCCCCCAACCCCACCGGGCTTGCGTCCACCACTATTTCCAATTCAGCCGGTGGGTCGAAATACGCCATTGTGTCCTGATAAGAGAGGGCCCTTTTTATGTCCTGAAACGCCTTCTGTTCTCTTTTGTCCCAGGTCCATGGCACATCGTTCTTGGTCAGAGCACGAAGCGGCTCTGAAAGTGCAGCGAGTACCTTAATGAATCGTCCACAATAGTTGACCATACCGAGAAAACTGTGCACCTCGGTGGGCGATTGCGGTGCGGGAGCCTCCCGGATGTCGTGGACCTTTTCTGGTTCGGGTGATATCCCATTGACGTGAAAAATGAAGCCGAAGGATCCAATGCGATCTTGGAAGAACTCACATTTTCCTCGATGCAGCGTCAGTCCTAGTTCACTCAGCCTCTGAAGCGTTAGCTCCAACCGCCTCATTTGTTCCATATGAGATGACGCGAACACAAGAATGTCATCGCTCATGTTGAGCACTCCCTTAAGCCTGCCAGCGCACCTCTTATTGTGTTTTGAAACACTTCAGCGGCAGAGGACACGCCAAAGCTGAGGCGCTTAAATTGATAGAGGCCTGCATGGGTGGTAAAAGTTGTTATGTATTGCGAGTCCGGGTGGAGCTCTAGCTGATGGTACCCAGACCGCAGGTCTAGCTTTGAAAAGACCTTGGCACTTTGCAATTCGCTCACAACGTCATCCAGGGTCGGCGTGATATGGCGCTCCCGCTTTATAGCGGCATTCGGGAGTCGCATGTCTACACAAATGTGGACCGCACCAGGTTGTTTCGGTTTTGGTGCTACCACTATGGGCGAGACCCAAGGCGTTGGTCCTTCCACTCTCAATAATATCCATCTCGATGAGTGACTGCAATTCTTTCTCTACCTGCAATCTGAGGTGGAAAGAGATTCTCTGGTGTTTGAGTGCCGTTGGTTTTATGGTCTCATCAATATGGAGGCGTACTGGGTCTGCCTTAAGTTTGCCTACTGCTTGGAAGATGCTCGTGAACTTGTCCAACAGTTGTTCATTATCGGCCTGATAGACTGCAAGTGTGAAGTGAACAATGTTCAGAGCTTCTGATGCGCCACAGCTCAGAAGTGAGTGTGGGCTGACGTCTGTGACGTAGAATCGTGCCTTGATGACCTTCGGGCAATGCGCTACCGGTGCGACAAAATGCCCAGAATCGGCAAAGGCGTATCGCCACCAAATGTGTGCATTCATGCCTTGGATTTGTCCAGCGGTGGTGGGCCAGGGATAGCCTTGTAGTGTTCTGTGGCCAACATACATACGGAGGCCCCTATGTCAATCAGTACTGGTGTGGGGGCACCTTGGATGTCCATGACAAAAGTGGGCTGCCTCCTTCTCTTTGCTCCTGTGGCAAGATTTGAGATGAAGAAGATCTCCTCGTCATCCTCCTTCTTCTGCAATGTTGAGCTTTTGAGTATCTTGCTCTAGTGCAGCGACGCTTTGCGATTTCCTGAAGCCGCCCCCACTGGCTCTCGCTGGTCCTCTGTGAGTGGTCACCGGGGCAGCTGCTCGGCACATCCTCGCATAGTGGCAGGGTGTATTGCACCTCCCACACACCCTCGATTTTGCCGGGCAGTCTTGATTTTTTTGTGTGGGGAGTCATGCCCACAGTACTGTCACACTGCCGGGGAGCCTTGAGTGGAAGACGGTTTATAGTCAAAATGTTGAAAACAAAAAAGTCGAAAACAATAATGTTGAAAAAAAGAAATGTCGAATGTTTTTTTAAAAAACATTTTTAATGGGGGGGTTCCCCCCCAACACCCTGTTTATTTTTTATAGCTAAACCCAAAAAAACATATAAATAAAAAAGCACATTCGTTTTTTTTTTCGACATTTTTTTTTCTCGATATTATTGTTTTCGACTTTTTACAGTCGACATTATGACTGCACACCGTGGAAGACGTCTCCTGGCATTTCTGGCTCTAATGTGGTTTTGCTGGGGAGGACTTTCCAATGGCAAACGCCTCTTCTCCTTTACAGGGGTGTACAGCGGCGTCCATTTTTGCGCCTCTGCTCTCTGCAAGCTCATACAGCCTGCCATTGTCCAGGATTTGTGTTAGTGTCATGACTGGCTCTCTCAGGATTTGCCTCCTTAGTTTGCTGGAGCTGCACCCTTGATGACTCGGTTCCTTATCATTACCTCCTCGTTGTCCCACTTGCACGTGCTAGATAGTAGTTGCAGGCGTGCACAAAACTGGTCTAAAGACTCATCATCATGTTGTCTCTCCCCACACATCACTGTCATAATCAACGTTGGACGTTGGAATGAAGTGGTTTTGGAGTGCAGTTTTGACGGCAGCATATGTCACTACTTGAAGATTTAAGGATTCGTAGGATTCATATATGCGCAATACTTCAGTGCCAGCCGAATATAAGAGTGTGGCCACCTTCGCATCATCATCGTCCTCCCCTGTCGCCTTGAAAAACATGTCCAATTTCTTTACCCAGATGAGCCACTTGGGACCTAGCTCCGAGGGTGGGCCTGATGTATCAAACTCCTGCATCGGGGCTAGCGAACCCTGCTGTCGCAGGGCCATCCTTACCGGTGCTGCTGTCTCGCTGTCACTGTCGCCCATCTTCGCAGGTCGCACAGGCACCGCTCTTCAAGATAGAGGCCGCAAACCTGTTCTTCCTGGGTCTACCACAGACGTAGATGTGTGGGCAGTGCCTTGTGGTGCGCCCTCACCTTCAGCAAGTTCCGGATCCTCTGGTTCCAGGCTTGGTAGGCATCTTCTCCACCATGCAGAGACAGGGGTCTTCACAGACCAGGTGCGCGGCCCTCCGGAGTGGGGGGGCCACGAGGGTTCCAAAAATTAATTTGTATGCTGTCTGCAGCACGTGGGTAGCGCACGAGCACACTCACGGGCCGCAACTACGCCACGTGCCGAAACAAAATGGCCACCCGCTGTTGTGTCGGGTCCAGACTGCGTCGGAGAAAGGGTGTGAGACTTGATGCACTTGCGCGCACCAGTTCTCCTTTTCCTGGCAGCCGTTCCTCGTCGCCAATGTTGCAGGATAAACCCGTGCCTCGGGCCGCCCCATGCACGCAGGCACACTCTCGCATACAGAGACATGGAGATACGTGTGTTGCTTCTGGGGTCCCGGCGGCAACTGCCGTACAGGGCGTCTTTATTGTAATCGCGCATGCGTGGCCAGAACGAGGCTCGCGTATGCGCACTTTGTCTTCACGACATAACACCCACTACCACCAACATAAACCTAACACCTTCCCCAATACCACCAACTTAAACCCAAGACCTTCCCCACTACCTCCAACATAAACCCTAACGCCTTCCCCAATACCACCAACATAAACCCTAGCAGCAGGCACGGAATAGGAGGAATATAAATGAGTATAATTTATCAGATTAACCACCACCTTCAGATGCCAAACAACTAGTATGAATTATATCCATGAAAACCAATGGTAATCCTCAGATTTACAGACAGGCCTGACCAACTGCCAAATAAATGCCAGAATCACCAGCACTGTTACTACCGGTCCCAGTAATTTCAGCAATCCCATGGATTCCATTGGGAATTTACCGGCATCTCCGCCGCCCGTAATTTCCCAGTAATACCCGGATATCAGGCGGCAGAGACAGTAGGGGCAGTTTCCTGGTATCCTGCCGGAATTACCAGCCGGATCCTGGGAAACATGCAATGAACCCCATTGAGTCCACACAGCCTGAGGCAGCAGGGTCCAGGTCAAACCTTCCCGGGGTGAGACCCCCCTTGTGACTCTCCAGCCTCAAATAAACCAATATGCTCTCATTGATAGCACAGTGTTTGTGTATGAGGTTGAACCCCCGTCACTAGCAAGCCTCCAGTCTCTACTTTGAACTCCACAAAGCTGAATGGACCTGAACCTCAACCCCAGCAGGCAATCCTGCACTGGGCGGCAGCAGCTGATCCTGCACAGAACGGCCCAATCCTCCTTTCTTCTTTAAACACGCGCTCACCAAGGCAGTTAATGGCCCATTGAAAGTGAGTTGCTTTGCACAGGTATGAATACAGCAGTGGAATGCCATAGATTGTCCTGATGTTTCCAGTCAAACTCTATCTCCGCTCCTCCGAGCTACTTGTGATGTTCCAACCAACCTTCTGCTCTTTCATTAGAACTACTCCAGAGGACTTCCAGCAACTTCATCCTTATAACGTATCTTCTTGTCTTGCCTCCAACCTCCCACAGGCTCCTTCTCGCTCCAACCTCAACTTGTGTTTTGCACTCTAACCTCCACCAAGTGCCTGCCGCCAGCACCTTCTCCAAACACCTGTATGCTATGACTGGTTCCTTTGGTTTATAGAGCCCTGTTTTCCCTCCCATTGAATTGGGCTTTCCCTGAGGGTCTGCACCTGTGGAAGTGAAGGAATGAGGGACTGGGATTAATAGGGCTTAATGTCTTCCACTGTGTGTGCTATGAGTTTATGAGGTTGGGGCAAGTCTTTAAACCTCTGAAACACCATTCTGGTTTTCATTGGATGGCCCTGGAAACCCCCGGATTCCGTCTCAGCATCCCGATAATGTTTTATACAAAGGTGAGAGTGGAGAAAACACATTTGAATTTGGCGCAGTTCGAGGTTGCGGCGGCGGGAAACAGAATCTGTGTCATGGGAAATGGTGCCGTCACCGTGCGAGTGCCAGGGTATAGTTCAATGAGCCTTTACTATTTATGCCGTCGTGCTAGATGAGTGTCTTAAACACATCAAGTGAACGGCTGATGTCCACGGCACTCCACATGCGAACATCACAGGTTAATGTAAAACACCTCAAGTCTTTGACTGGGCCACTGGGCGAGTGGCATAGGATTCAGTCGGGTTTCTATGGTGTCTTACCCAGTGTTTATTTTTCATATCTGGAGAAATGTGCTCCCTCTCTGAAAGGAATAGTGTTTAGGAGCTTCTCTGTGTTGAGGTTGAAAGGGGTACCTTCTTTTGGGAATGGGATGGACAGAGTTATCTCAAGTTCCTGGGTGCAAGAACTCTCCTTCTTAAAGGGACAGTCTTTATGATGGGCCTTAGGTGTTTGACCCCTTCCATGAGGTGGGAAGTAAATGGAAGAGACCATGGATTCCTCCCCATACCATCCCTGGTCATACTACCCGCTAGCTCGGGGAGGCAGCCGGAGCTTTGGCCACCACACTAGGGAGCCGATTCATGGAATAATTAGCGTGGCGCAAGTGGCCAAAAACGTGCGAATCGCAGTGGAATAGCGAAAATCGCAGTGCAAGTGCGAAAATCGCACGAAAAGCAGCGCACATCGATTCATGGAAGGCCGTGCGCGAGAAAACCATCGGATGTGCACTAAAAAAGTGCACGGCGCAGGTTGGCGCACAGGCCATCTAACGGCGTGCGCCAGGTCACCGCGAAAATCGCAGAGGCCACAGCGAAAATCGCACATAGCGCTGCGCACACAACAAAAGTAGGCGGAACACGGGGCGTAACACTCGGAATGGGGAACAACTTGCCAAAATGTGGGCGTCACGGGGGAAGTACAGGGTGCAAGTGCGCGGAACGCCCACACGCTCGCCTACAACACGTATTCATGGAATCGAATAGGGCAAAAAAGCGCACGGTCAAACCAGCGCACAGGCACAAACACGACCGCCACAAGAAAGCAGGCGGTAGCGTCTCAGCGCCTGTAATAAATGTGCGCCAAAGGTGCGCCAACAAATAGCACCTATATACAGCCATGATGAATGTCCTATACTGTGGCCCTCCAGGAAAAATGACGTGCAAAGGGGTACCCACAAACACAGACACCCGCTGACTGAAAAATAACGTGTGCGTGTATTCCGGGGTGCGCTGGAACTTTCACACGCGATTTGGCTGGGTACGTGGATCTCAGGGGTGTGCGGGAAGTCCCACACGCAATTTGGCTGGGTACGTGGATCTCAGGGGTGCGCGGGAAGACCCACACACGATTTGGCAGGGTTCGTGGATTTCAGGGTTGCGCGGGAAGTTCCAAACGCGATTTGGCCGGGTACATGCGCGGGAATTTACACACGCGACTTGGCTGGGTACGTGGATCTCAGGGGTGCGCGGGAAGTCTCACACGCGATTTGGCAGGGTACGTGGATTTCAGGGGTGCGCGGGAAGTTCCACACGCGATTTGGCCGGGTACGTGCGCAGTAATTTACACATGCGACTTGGCTGGGTACGTGGATCTCAGGGGTGCGCGGGAAGTCTCACACACGATTTGGCAGGGTACATGGATTTCAGGGGTGCGCGGGAAGTTCCACACGCGATTTGGCCGGGTACGTGCGTGGGAATTCACACACGCGATTTGGCTGGGTACGTGGATCTCAGGGGTGCGCGGGAAGTCTCACACGCGATTTGGCAGGGTACGTGGATTTCAGGGGTGCGCGGGAAGTTCCACACGCGATTTGGCCCGGTACGGGCGCGGAAATTTACACACGCGACTTGGCTGGGTACGTGGATCTCAGGGGTGCGCGGGAAGTCTCACACGCGATTTGGCAGGGTACGTGGATTTCAGGGGTGCGCGGAAAGTTCCACACGCGATTTGGCCGGGTACGTGCGCGGGAATTCACACACGCGATTTGGCTGGGTACGTGGATCTCAGGGGTGCGCGGGAAGTCTCACACGTGATTTGGCAGGGTACGTGGAATCCAGGGGTGCGCGGGAAGTTCCACACACGATTTGGCCGGGTACGTGCGCGGGAATTTACACACTCGACTTGGCTGTGTACGTGGATCTCAGGGGTGCGCGGGAAGTCCCACACGCGATTTGGCAGGGTACATGGATTTCAGGGGTGCGCGGGAAATTCCACACGCGATTTGGCCGGGTACGTGCGCGGGAATTTACACACGCGATTTGGCTGGGTACGTGTATTTCAGGGGTACGTGGGAAATTATACACGCGTTTTGGCTGTGTGCTCCCAGGTATTCCCTGTACACCCTCCACGGCCCCTGCAGGCAGCCGACACCACAGGGGACTACCCTGCACACCTGCTCATGTCACCCAGCACCCCCACCCCCCAGCATCCATGGGCATCCCCCACCAGGCCCCCACTCATGTCTCCCACCACCCCCACCCCCCAGCAGTGCAGGGGCAGCACCACCAGGCCCCCACTCATGTCCAACTCATGTCTCCCACCACCCCCACCCCCCCAGCCACCATGGGCATCCCCCACCAGGCCCCCACTCATGTCTCCCACCACCCCCACCCCCCAGCAGTGCAGGGGCAGCACCACCAGGCCCCCACCCATGTCAATTCATGTCTCCCACCACCCCCACCCCACCAGCCACCATGGGCATCCCCCTCCAGGCCCCCACTCTTGTCTCCCACCCCCCCCCACCCCCCAGCAGTGCAGGGGCAGCACCACCAGGCCCCCACTCATGTCCAACTCATGTCTCCCACCACCCCCACCCCCCCAGCCACCATGGGCAGCCCCCACCAGGCCCCCACTCATGTCTCCCACCACCCCCACCCCCCAGCATCCAGGGGCACCCTCCACCAGGCCCCCACTCATGTCTCCCACCACCCCCACCCCCCAGCCACCATGGGCAGCCCCCACCAGGCCACCACCCATGTCTCCCACCACCCCCACCCCCCCAGCCACCATGGGCAGCCCCCACCAGGCCCCCACTCATGTCTCCCACCTCCCCCACCCCCCAGCAGTGCAGGGGCAGCACCACCAGGCCCCCACCCATGTCTACCACCACCCCCACCCCCAGCCACCATGGGCATCCCCCACCAGGCCCCCACTCATGTCTCCCACCACCCCCACCCCCCAGCAGTGCAGGGGCAGCACCACCAGGCCCCCACTCATGTCCAACTCATGTCTCCCACCACCCCCACCCCCCAGCCACCATGGGCATCCCCCACCAGGCCCCCACTCATGTCTCCCACCACCCCCACCCCCCAGCAGTGCAGGGGCAGCACCACCAGGCCCCCACCCATGTCTCCCACCACCCCCACCCCCCAGCCACCATGGGCATCCCCCACCAGGCCCCCACTCATGTCTCCCACCCCCCCCCACCCCCCAGCAGTGCAGGGGCAGCACCACCAGGCCCCCACTCATGTCCAACTCATGTCTCCCACCACCCCCAGCCACCATGGGCATCCCCCACCAGGCCCCCACTCATGTCTCCCACCACCCCCACCCCCCAGCAGTGCAGGGGCAGCACCACCAGGCCCCCACCCATGTCTCCCACCACCCCCAGCCACCATGGGCAGCCCCCACCAGGCCCCCACTCATGTCTCCCACCCCCCAGCCACCATGGACATCCCCCACCAGGCCCCCACTCATGTCTCCCACCACCCCCACCCCCCAGCAGTGCAGGGGCAGCACCACCAGGCCCCCACCCATGTCTCCCACCACCCCCACCCCCCAGCCACCATGGGCAGCCTCCACCAGTCCCCACTCATGTCTCCCACCCCCCCCCGACCCCCCAGCAGTGCAGGGGCAGCACCACCAGGCCCCCACCCATGTCCAACTCATGTCTCCCACCACCCCCACCCCCCCCCAGCCACCATGGGCATCCCCCACCAGGCCCCCACTCATGTATCCCACCACCCCCACCCCCCAGCAGTGCAGGGGCAGCACCACTAGGCCCCCACTCATGTCCAACTCATGTCTCCCACCCCCCACACCCCCCAGCCACCATGGGCATCCCCCACCAGGCCCCCACTCATGTCTCCCACCACCCCCACCCTCCAGCAGTGCAGGGGCAGCACCACCAGGCCCCCACTCATGTCCAACTCATGTCTCCCACCACCCCCACCCCCCAGCCACCATGGGCACCCCCCACCAGGCCCCCACTCATGTCTCCCACCACCCCCACCCCCCAGCAGTGCAGGGGCAGCACCACCAGGCCCCCACTCATGTCCAACTCATGTCTCCCACCACCCCCACCCCCCCAGCCACCATGGGCAGCCCCCACCAGGCCCCCACTCATGTCTCCCACCACCCCCACCCCCCAGCATCCAGGGGCACCCTCCACCAGGCCCCCACTCATGTCTCCCACCACCCCCACCCCCCAGCCACCATGGGCAGCCCCCACCAGGCCACCACCCATGTCTCCCACCACCCCCACCCCCCCAGCCACCATGGGCAGCCCCCACCAGGCCCCCACTCATGTCTCCCACCACCCCCACCCCCCAGCAGTGCAGGGGCAGTACCACCAGGCCCCCACCCATGTCTACCACCACCCCCACCCCCCAGCCACCATGGGCATCCCCCACCAAGCCCCCACTCATGTCTCCCACCACCCCCACCCCCCAGCAGTGCAGGGGCAGCACCACCAGGCCCCCACTCATGTCCAACTCATGTCTCCCACCACCCCCACCCCCCCTAGCCACCATGGGCATCCCCCACCAGGCCCCCACTCATGTCTCCCACACCCCCACCCCCCAGCAGTGCAGGGGCAGCACCACCAGGTCCCCACCCATGTCTCCCACCACCCCCACCCCCCAGCCACCATGGGCATCCCCCACCAGGCCCCCACTCATATCTCCCACCACCCCCACCCCCCAGCCACCATGGGCAGCCTCCACCAGGCCCCCACTCATGTCTCCCACCCCCCCCACCCCACAGCAGTGCAGGGGCAGCACCACCAGGCCCCCACTCATGTCTCCCACCACCCCCCAGCCACCATGGGCAGCCCCCACCAGGCCACCACCCATGTCTCCCACCACCCCCACCCCCCCAGCCTCCATGGGCAGCCCCCACCAGGCCCCCACTCATGTCTCCCAGCACCCCCACCCCCCAGCAGTGCAGGGGCCTCACCACCAGGCCCCCCTACCCATGTCTACCACCACCCCGCCCCCCAGCCACCATGGGCATCCCCCACCAGGCCCCCACTCATGTCTCCCACCACCCCCACCCCCCAGCAGTGCAGGGGCAGCACCACCAGGCCCCCACCCATGTCTCCCACCACCCCCACCCCCCAGCCACCATGGGCAGCCCCCACCAGGCCCCCAGCACCCCCACCCCCCAGCCACCATGGGCAGCCTCCACCAGGCCCCCACTCATGTCTCCCACCCCCCACCCCCAGCAGTGCAGGGGCAGCACCACCAGGCCCCCACCCATGTCCAACTCATGTCTCCCACCACCCCCACCCCCCCAGCCACCATGGGCATCCCCCACCAGGCCCCCACTCATGTCTCCCACCTCCCCCACCCCCCAGCAGTGCAGGGGCAGCACCACCAGGCCCCCACTCATGTCCAACTCATGTCTCCCACCACCCCCAGCCCCCCCAGCCACCATGGGCATCCCCCACCAGGCCCCCACTCATGTCTCCCACCACCCCCACCCCCCAGCAGTGCAGGGGCAGCACCACCAGGCCCCCACCCATGTCTCCCACCACCCCCACCCCCCAGCCACCATGGGCAGCCCCCACCAGGCCCCCACTCATGTCTCCCAGCACCCCCACCCCCCAGCAGTGCAGGGGCAGCACCACCAGGCCCCCACTCATGTCCAACTCATGTCTCCAACCACCCCCACCCCCCAGCATCCAGGGGCACCCTCCACCAGGCCCCCACTCATGTCCCCCTGCGCCCAGGTCCTCACAATCCCCAATCATGTGCGTTATGGTCAGCCTCCACAGCCAAAAGGCCCTACCAAGTAACCCATTCACCCACATGGAAATGGAAATTACATGTTACACCCCCAATGTTCATAAAGCAAATGAACCCATGTCCGTCACACACAATGGTTGCAAATGAATGGGAAAACACCCAACATGACATGCATGAAACCAATGAGATGATACCACACAGTGAAGTATGAAAACAAAATTGTATTAAAAAAAATTGAATGCAAATGAAATGAAACAAACTACAATGGCAATGAAAAAAAGATAAGCTGCATGTCCGTCCAAAAAAATCAAAACTACAAATCCAAATCCAAAAAAATGTTGTTCAAAGTCACATTAAAAATAAAATCAATCCGAGAGAGAAAAATAAATGCAAAGACCATTGCTCCATGGAGAATAAATCAAAAATAAAACAATCCAATGAAGAACTATGTACAAAACATCCAAGGGTCCATGAGCACAACTGAACAAAGGACACCTACAAAATACCCTAACTAAAATCCAACTATATACAAAAAGTGGAGCAGTGTCCGTCGACTCCAAATCATAAGTAGAAACAAAGGAAACCTAAAACTAAAGAACTATATACAAAGGCGGTGGGCAAGTCCAGCGGCTCACTCCGTGGTGTTCCGGGCCAGGGCATCATCAAACTCCTCGTCTATGTCCCAGAGGCGGTCCTGTTCCATGGCCCCGAGGGTCCGCAGGGACGACGCCATCTGCTCCTCCAACCCCCTGCGGATTGCCTCGAGGCACTCGGCCCGCCTCAGGGCCCTCCGCATGGAGTTCTCCGCCCTGACCATCGTGAGCCGCGCCTCTTCCGCCCGCCGCCGCTCCGCACCTATCTGCTGGCCCAACCGCAGCCACACGGAAGACACTTCCTGTCCTGGGTCCTCCTGCCCTCCGGCCGATGCATGCCCCTCCGATGTTGATGGCCCCGAGCCATGATGCCTCCCACGTTGACTCTGCTGCTGCCTCCGACGCAACTGCCCCTGCCAGCACGACGGCATCCAGGCTGATGGAATCCACCAATGCCGGCACATCCTCCATCTGCTGGGGTACAGTTGCTGTGGTGTCCACCCCTGCTGGACCTCCGACTCCCGACTGTGGCAGGGATGGGATCCCCACCGAGCTGGCTGCATTGGTCAGGGCAGGTCCACAGGGGGCCCTGGTGGCATCTGGGCCGGAAGACGGCAAGGAGAACGACCGGCGTATAGCCTCCACAGAGGAGGAGAGGGCCGCCAGATTGGCTGACACATGCAGGAAACCCCCGAACATGGAAGATCCCAATTGGGCCACGTCGGCACAGTGCTCTTCGTGATGATGTGCGTGCTCCTCCCGGGAAGCACGCATGTCATCACGAATTGCACCGCGCGCATCGCGACCCCAATCAGGACGTTCTCCATACGGACACGGGTCCCCACGTCCGCAGGTGGAGGGGAGTCAGGTGACATGGACATCCCCTCTACCTGCGGACGGGCCTGGGACGGGGCATCCCTGCTGGTGCATGGTGGTGCACTCACAGGGTCAGGGACAGCGACATGCACAGGCCCCTCCACGGTGACCTGTGCTGCCTCCTGCCCCTGCCCCTGGACTGCACCACTTGCACCAGCAGGGATCCCCGCACCAGGCCCCATGTGTGCCTCAGTGGCGGCCTCCTCCTCCTCTGTGGAAACCACCAACCTGGATGGCTCCTCACCGTCTTCCGCCGTAGCAGGCCCCTGTGGGGGCTCACCCACCCCTTCCGCTGCAGCCGTGGGGGCATCCCCGCCGCCTTGCTCCACAGCGCCGTCTCCGCCCTCTTCTTCACTAGCCGCTGCGTAGAGGGAGACATAGAACACAAGCATCAGGGTACTGTTCAATGGTCCCCTTGACAGGAAGCAATAGCAGATGAGTACCACTGTCAAAGTACACTTCCATCATGTCCCTTCACAACACATGGGTCAGTCCAGGCAAAACACACACAGTAACAGGCATGGTGCATGCCATGGACATTTCCATACATGTGCAATGGACTCTTGAAACATACAATGATATGGAACTCACATGCATCATGGGTCATGCCTATCACATGCACACAGTTCACCTCAGTCACATCCATCTGGCCTCATACACCCCAAACACAGCGGATACAAGGGTAACTAGGCTGCATCAGTGAATCTGTGCATTGTCACACACATGTGTCATGCATCCATGGCATTCACAAGTCACAGACACGCAGGTCAGGCACACAGACATGGCTACCATATATGTACCTGGAATCAGCACCCATCCCTCACCTTCACCCATGTCCAGGAACAGAGACTGGCATGCTCTCATGTGTAAAATCAGCATAGGGCTCCCCATTTTGCATTTAAACACATGCAACAACCATGTGGTTCACACATCACTGGTCGCACATGCATTACCATGATGTCCCTGCACACATACATGCATACATGGCCTATGTCACACATACAGGCAAGTATCAGACAACCAGCACACCGCAACATGCCCTGTCTCACACAGCAATGCTTGGACACTTACCGCTCAACTCCAGACGGGTCTCCCTCTCAAGGATCTGGGCGTGGAGCGCTGGGTGTACGCGTTCCAGGACCCTCATCTGGATGGAACTCATGCGGCCCCGGCCCCCCTCCACGAGGCGCCGGGCCTTCACGAGGGTCCTGGACCTCAAGTCCTCCCAGCGCTTCTTGATCTTCTGGACGTCGCGGGTTGCCACCCCCTCCGCGTTGATGGCAACCACACAGTCGGCCCAGATCCTCTCCCGTCCTTCCTTGCTGGCGCGGGACGATCCAAAGAGGGCATCATACTGCCCCAGGACATGCTCCACCAGGACACCAACTTCGGTGGCAGTGAAGCTGGTGCCCCTCTGCCCCTCTGGCCTGGGGTTGCCACTGGTGCCAGATGTGGAAGTGCCCGACATGGCAACCCCAGAGGCAGGAGTGGGTGGGCAACTGGGTCCTGGGGCTGGGCTGTGGAGCGATGTTATCCCAGTCGGGAGTCTTCTGTTCCAGCAGGGGTGGACACAGCAACTGGACCCCTGCAGATGGCTGATGTGCAGGCACCAAATGGCAGGGCACAGTGGCAGCAGGCAGGCAGGCAGGCAGGCAGCAGCAGCAGATGGCACGTGGGAGGCTGCTCGGGGTACTGGGGGGCAGTAATTCGGCCTTCTGGGCAGGAGCGTGGTCTTCCATGTGTTTTCGCGTGGCCAGCTTGATACGGAGTGATTTGGCACGTGAAAATCCTGCACGTCAGCGTGAAATTCGAGGAAAGGCCCTTAGCGCGTAAGCGCGACAGCACGCATACGCGATTCTATTGGACCAAAGGCCCTCAGCGCGTAAGCGCGTCTGTGACGTGACCCGCACGGGTGTTTCCCTCATAGCACGTGATGACGGAGCACACGTGGAAAGACTGCACGTCAGAGTGTCATCTTCTGTTCCAGCAGGGGTGGACACAGCAACTGGACCCCTGCAGATGGCTGATGTGCAGGCACCAAATGGCAGGGCACGGTGCCAGCAGGCAGGCAGGCAGGCAGCAGCAGCAGATGGCACGTGGGAGGCTGCTCGGGGCACTGGGGGGCAGTAATTTGGCCTTCTGGGCAGGAGCGTGGTCTTCTGTGTGTTTTCGCGTGGCCAGCTTGATACGGAGTGATTTGGCACATGAAAATCCTGCACGTCAGCGTGAAATTCGAGGGAAGGCCCTTAGCGCGTAAGCACGTCAGCACGCATACGCGATTCTATTAGACCAAAGGCCCTCAGCGCGTAAGCTCGTCTGTGACGTGACCCGCACTTACACACGCGAGTACATCAGCGCACGTGTATACCGGGGTGCGCGGGAATTTCCACACGCTATTGGCCTGGGTACTGGATTTCAGGGGTGCGCGGGAAGTTTCACGCGCGAGTACATCAGCGCACGTGTATACCGGGGTGCGCGGGAATTTCCACACGCTATTGGCCTGGGTACTGGATTTCAGGGGTGCGCGGGAAGTTTCACACGCTCGCCTACAACACGCGAAAGAAACACATACGCAAGTAGGAAGCAGGCATACGTCGACCCGCGACGCATAAATTTGCGCGCAAAAAAAATAACAAGCTCAGACGCCAGGATGAATATACCGTTCCTACCAGCAGTGGCCGTGGGCTACCAAAGGTGGAGGAGGAGGATAGTCAGGGCCAGAATATTCACACCCAGAACCAGCCTTTTCGGGATGCCTGATGACCAGGTGTATGGGAGGTACAGGTTTCCACCACACATAATACTGGACCTGGTGAGTGAGTGGGAGGATGACCTCACATCACCCTCCCTGTGCTCCCAAGCACTCAGCCCCCTGGAGAAGGTCCTCAATGTACTGCACTTCTTAGCCACTGGATCATTTCAGCGGACAAGTGCCATAGTGGGTGGGGTGTCACAGGCCACGCAGTCACGCTGCCTACACCAGGTCTTGAACATCAACACTGCACGCCCATCAGTCCGCAGCCACATATACCTGCCCAGAACACCTGCAGAGAGGCATGCTGCCGCCCTGGATTTTTACGGTGTGGCACGATTCCCCAAACTGCTAGGTGCCATCGACTGCACCCATGTGGCTCTACGTCCCCCCAGGGCATCTGAGCACATCTATAGGAACCGCAAGCACTGGCATTCCATCAACGTGCAGGTAGTATGTAATGCCAAGGGAATCATCACCTCAGTATATGCCAACTATCCCGGGTCCACCCACGACAGCTTCATTTACCGAATGTCCACCCTAAGCCGGGACCTAGAAGCTGGGCGGCATGGCGATACATGGCTGCTTGGTGAGTATGAATGCCACTGCACATGCATGCATGTCAGATACTGAGCAAGGTCACAACCCCACCAATGATACCAATCACCACCTCCACAGGGGACAGTGCCTACCCTCTCAGCCCCCACATGATGACGCCAATTCGGAACCCCACCACGCCACCCGAGGTAAGATATAACACAGCCCACATTGCAACCCGGGGCATAGTGGAGTACACATTCGGAGTGCTTAAGTCACGCTTTCGCTCCCTTGACCGTTCTGGCGGGCAGCTGTTATACGCTCCCCCAGTAGTGTGCAGGATCATAGTGGCAGCATGTGTCCTGCACAACGTTGCAACACGCCGGGGCCTGGCCGTGGACATGGTGGTGGCCCCACATCCCCAACCACATGCACGGCCGCTGCGCATGGGAGGGGAAAGGGCACGGGGGGAGGCAGCCCGTACACAGCTAGTCGCTAATTGCTTCACATAGAAATCACACCCCTGTGGAGTGCACACTGCCCTGGCACATACCATTTTACAATCAATGATGACTCAACCTGACACTGATCCTGAATGTCTGGAGAATCAACCGTCAAAACCATATCAGCCTGAGATTGTTCACCTGGAAGTGTTACAATGTGTGCATCCCTACCTACACCGATACCACCAATGCAGTTTCGTGGAAAAACACATTTATGCAGCTAAAATGAATACCCACTTGCAAAATGCAACATGAGGACAGTGCCATGTCACCCAACCCATCCCCAGCACTGCCACACGACACACCGTACCATGTCATGCTATGTGCAGGTAAACAAAGTAATCCCCACAACAAGACACAAGTGTCACAATGTACAGTGTCCCTAATTGAAACTCGCGACACCTGATATGCTCACAGTAATGCAGGACCAACAACACACTTGAGCAGGTATTCAGCAATAACACTTATCAGCTACTGACCCTCAAAACTACCATTAACATGACATTACGAATGTAAGGAATTAGTAGTCTCACCACCTGGAAATGCCTGCACTCCCACCACTTCCAACTGTACAGTGTTGCCGCCATGTAGAGTTGTAGGTGCACTGCTGCCAACATGGACCCCACCTCCAAAGTAGAGGGCCTTGTGTAGACACGAGGAAAGGACCTGCAAATTAGGAGGTAGACACGGATGATGAGTTACACATCAATGCAACATGCAGTGTACAACACAACAGCAATATGCACTAGGAATGTATACACAGTATTGACTAGACTACCCACACATGTAGTGGGAGTCCAATGTCACCATGTACGTCAATGTCACTTGGGCACACCCTTTGCAAGCCCATGGAAACGGGAAGCAGGAGGGGTGTGTGTGACAAAAACCCAAGCATCTGAACCAAATACATGACAAGCCTGCATGTGCCCAGCCACAATGCAGCGTATGCCCACAGGAGCCACAGAAGGCAACACATTGTCCCAAAAAAATAATAAAAATTAAGATAAAAAAAAAAAGAAAATCAAAGATGGCCATTAATGGGCCTGTGGGGTTGGGGAGGCCACCCAGGAGGTCCGAGGGCAGGGTGCACACCAAAACCCACCTGTGTGGATCTTGCGGAAAAAAAAACACCTCCATGGGCTCATGGCCTACACGGCTACCCTATTGTGGGAGTATCACTGCTGTCGCTATTATCACCCTGTGCAGCTGCATCCGGAGGTGGTTGCACTATGGGAGGCAGCCCACGCAAGGCCCTAGTCTGTTCTTCCATGGCTGCAAGCATGCGGGTGTGGTAGGTCTCGTTCTGGAGGATAAGTGTGTGGAGGTCCCCATGCAACAACTCACGGGATGCCCGGACCTCCGCCCTAGTTGGCTGCATCTCAGCTGAGAGCGTACGGGTGAGACGCTCCAGCTGCTGTTCTGTCCTTCGATTTGTTGAAGCCTCAAGCTCAACAAGAGTCATCCTGAGGTGAAGGAGCTCCAGCCTCAGGGCTTCCCTGTGGCCCTGGGACTCTATGGAGATGGCTTCCTGCAGAGTCGCCAGTGCCGCCCGCCTGTCCCTGTTGGACGCCAACATGTCCTCCCCTGTGACTGGCAGATGGAGTCGGTTGCCTGCTGTAGTCGCTCCATCAGCCTTTCGGGGGGGACAATGGAAGTGGCCACCCTATCCATGGCCTGAGCCATCATCTCTGATGATGCTGCCTGTTGGGTTGCCATACCGTAAATGGATTGCTCCCATGCGGTATTGCCAGGTGGCGTACGGCCACCACGTCGGCGGGCACCACACCTGTCTGGGGCAAGGAGAATTGCGCCTTGCTGTGCCGGCACTGCCTGAGGCTGCAGGACTGCATTCCCCCTCTGATCTGCTGGCCCAGGAACAGGATCAGATGTCGCGGAGTGTGACCCTGCATCCGTAACCACCAAAGGCGTAGCTGCCAACACTGACATCCCCATTGAGGGTTCTGACCCTGGTGCAGGTGGGTGGGACAGAACAGAATCCCTCCCAGGAACACTCACCTGCGACGGCACGTAGGTCTCATCATCCGAATCAACACCTGAGTACAGCTCGGGGGAGGTGCAGCCAGAGACACCCCTTGAGAGCACGACCTGCAGCAGTTGTGGGTTCTCACCCACCACCACACCACGTCCCTCACTGGTGGTCGGTCGGCCCTCGGACCCCTCCTGGGTCTGCACCATCTCCACAACCCCAGCAGTATCAGGTGCGTCTTCCCCTGCAAAGACATAAAAGCAAACAAATGGAAACAGGCATTAGCACCATGGCACACAATGAGGGCTGAGAAGCAACAGAACCAGTACTTGATTGACACATGTCCCACATGACTAAAACCCTCCCATGCATGCACCCTCACTGCGTATGAAGGGCAGGCAAATGGCACAGACTGATGACACCAAGATGGAAGATTAACACATTTTCTGCATGCTGCCTGGCAGTGGCATCACACATTGGCCTGTGATTGCCAGGTGAAATACACATGGCATCACACAGATGGCATGTACCATTGCTATCGAGTGAAGATGGAGAGGAGGGCAGCACTTATTCATTCAGTCCAGTTCCCTCATGTAATAGCTTTTCTAATTCAAACAGGTCTGATTTTTCACCTGGAGCTGCCAGTCCAAAATGGTCCGATTGCACAGGGACATGTGTGAACAAATGATATCCAGGTAACAAAGTCACTCCACTTTACCATAGCCATGTCAGACATGTGACTAGAGGTCTGAGAAATGCCTAGTAAAAGTGGTGGAATGCAAACAATATGCCTGAATGAACAGAGAAAAATAAGCAACAATGTTGTGGCAAGGTGACACTTCAAGGGCAACTGGCGTGCTGTTGGGCTAGATGTCTACTGTTGGCAGAAGGGATACTGCTATGGCCAAATGCTGCTGCGCAGAATGTATTGCATGAAGCACATGGGTGACCCAAACGACTCAGGCGCACACACCCTCACCTGGCACACAAACAGAAGCCCTCAAACACACACCATGCACATGGATGACACACATGTATGTGCACTCACCGGACAATGCCTCATAATCAGGCAGATCTCCCACGCCTTGCATCTGTTCCTCCGTGACGTAGGTCCCAGCGACTGACTCATGTGGAGTGAGGTCCATGTCTTCTACTGGAGACCCACCTCCAGTCACTAGAGTTGCGGCATGACTTGAGGCCAGCTTATTCTTTGCCCTGCGCTTTAGGTCATTCCGGCGCTTATAGCAATCATTGGCTGTGCGCCTCACGATTCCAAGGGCACTTACGATGTCCGCAACGGTCTGCCAGTGTGCCTGGCGTTGTGCAGGTGTGGTCTTGGATCCTGCAACAATGACCATCTCGTTATCATGTGCGGACACATACTCGACAAGTGCATTCAGTTCGGCATCCGTGAAGCTGGGCTTCCTGGACGGGCCGGACTGTGTAGCCGTGTCTGGGGCATCAGCCTGTGCCGGACGAGCACTCTTCCTCTTCCGCTTGGAAGGTGGTGGTGATCCTGAGTGTCCTGCGCCGCTCTGGACACTAGGGGCCTGAGCCCTGGTGGACTCTGTATCAGGAGTGTGGGATTGCACACTCAGCATGGGAGTTGGTGCAGGCATTGGCTCAAGTGTAATGGTGTCAGGGGGAATGTCAGCAGGATGGACTAGGACCGACACTGTCCTGGCTGGGTGTGTGAGAGCTGGGGTGGATGGAGCCGCAGCTGCCCCTGCAGCCTCTCCACCCTGCCTACTTGAGGCAACAGATGACCTTGCTGCCCCTGATCCACGTGGCCTGATGACATCAACGTGCACCAGCGCACGTGTCATAGGCCTGCTGACCTGGAAGTCAGCCATGGAGTCAGCCAGGTCTGGTGCCACAATGGGCTGGTCCAACAAGGGCTGAGCATGGATGGTGTCAGCCACATCAGCCTCAACCAGGGGAGGGGGGGGATTATGGGTGCCCTTGACTGGTCCTCCACACATGGGGGGACAGGGTCACCCTGCAAGTAACGACCACGTCCCCTACCGGATCCACCAGGGCCACCACTTTTGGCTCGTCCACCTTTGCCACCCTTACGGATTCCTCGCCTACCAACCATGGCACTGATGTTAATGTGCGTATGGGAGTGGCTGTAAACTATTGTCCTGGGCAATTGGGGGTCAAAGGGGTTGGGTACCAGATGGTAATTGTACCCTAGTGCTCTAGCAAGGCTGAATGTGACCCCTGGGGAAAGATGACAGGTCACGCAACGCACAGGAAGCCCAAAAAAGGGAGATGACGTGCATGCAACCCCTCCTAGACCACGTGTGCGGAAAAAAAACCTGCACTACGCTGTGGCACCCAGTAACACAAGAATGAACGTATGCGTGTCACACGCAGCCTAGAATGACCTCTGAAGGGGTAGGCTACACACGGGGCAAGCACAGATGTTAGATACGTGCGTGACTCACCGTCTGCCAGGAAAAAGAGCGTGAAAAAGAAGCGCGTTTGGTTGGCAACACCCCCGCCAAAAGAAGAATTGTACGCTGTCTGAGGAGACAGGACAACAGTAAAAGGGAACACTGTTTGAGGGAACAGGCCCAGGAAAACCAGAAAAAGAGAAAAAAGAGAAAAAGCTGTCAGAGGTAACACGGAGTACGAACTTGAAACGCTGTGAAGTAAATCGCATGTGAACCGACAAGAAGTACAGATTTCACCCACTCGCTCTCCACGAAAAGCACGTACAAGGAAATGGTGTTCTACACGTACCTTTTATGCAGGCCCACACGTCCAGCGTCACTTCCGCGTGTACGCGCTAGGGCCATTTCCACCAATTACACGCTTTGTCACTTCCGCGTGTAAGCGCTATTTCCACCAATTACACGCTTTGTCACTTCCGCGTGTATGCGCTATTTCCACCATTTACACGCTTTGTCACTTCCGCGTGTACGCGCTATTTCCACCAATTACACGCTTTGACACTTGGACGTGTCTTTCATTTTTTTAACACGCAACATTTCAAACGTGTGCCATATTCAACGTGCACGTGACTTCATAGACCCGCATACGCTGGTGGCCTTTGGGCCAATGAATGTACAGACGTGTGCTGACGCGCTTACACGCTAAGGGCCTTTCCTCGAATTACACACAGAGGTGCTGGATTTTCACATGCAAAATTACTCCGTATCAAGCCACGCGTTCACACACGGAAGACCACGCTCCTGCCCAGAAGGCCGAATTACTGCCCCCCAGAGCCCTGAACACGCTCCCACCTGCCATCTGCTGCTGCCTGACTTCCTGCTGCCTACATGCCCTGCCATTTGCTGACTGCACATCAGCCAGGGGTGCTGTTGCTGTGACCACCCCTGCTGGAACCGAAGACTCCCGACTGCTTTTCCATCACCCCACAGCCCAGCCCCAGGACCCAGTTGCCCACCCACTCCTGCCTCTGGGGTTGCCATGTCGGGCACTGCAACATCTTGCACCAGTGGCAACCCCCGGCCAAGGAGGCAGAGGGGCACCAGCTTCACTGCCACCGAAGTTGGTGTCCTGGTGGAGCATGTCCTGGGGCAGTATGATGCCCTCTTTGGAAGGTTGCGCGCCGACAAGGAAGGACGGACTCGGATCTGGATGGACATCGTGACTGCCATCAACGCGGAGGAGGTGGCAGTCCGCGACTACGAACGTGTCAGGAAGCGCTGGGAGGACTTCAGGTCCAGGACCCTCAACAAGGCCCGGCGCCTCCTGAAGGCAGCGGATGCTAAGGGGCGCTTGGGCCACTTGTCGGAAGATCAGATGATGGTCCTGGAACGCATATCCCCAGCGCTCCACGTCCAGGTCCTTGAGAGGCAGACCCGTCTGGAGTCGAGCGGTAAGTGTACATGCATACTGATTGTAGGCTGTGCGTGTGGTGTGCCAGGAGTGTGCAGGTTGAACATGTATTTTTATGTGGGCAAGTAGGGGGGGGTGTACAGGGCCGTGAGGGTGACACATGCGAGGGGTCTCATGTGTGACACATGGATGGTGCTTGTGTGTGTGGGCTTGCATGGCACAGGATGTGGAGGAATGATTGTCAGGTGTGACATGGATGTCGATCGGAACACTGCGACAGTTGGCGGAGGTGTACACATGCATGCAAGTTTGGTGGTGTGTGTGCATGTGTAGTGTACTCCCTATGTTGCATGTGATGTGTGGATGACCTTTGGCTGCTCATGCTGTTGTATGTGAATGGATGGTGCTGGCTGTTGCAATATGGCTGTGGTATGGCTCATGTGTGCAAGTTGAAATGACATGTGTGTTGGGGATTGTGATGCCATGTCTGAGGTTTACCAATGCCACTCATGTATGACTGTCATGTGTGTATGAGTCCATTGGACAGCACAGCGGCAGGGGTCGCACCACCAGCCGGAGACGCAAGGCCCGGATCCCCTCCCAGGTTCTGATCTCGTCGGGGAGTGAGGAGTCCGGTGCCGTGTCCCAGGCCGCAGCTGCCGAGGGGAGGTCCAAGAGGTGGAGGTTGGAGTTGGACTCCTCGGCAGCAGAAGGGACAGCTGGGACCCCACAGGGCCCAACGGAGGAAGATGGCACGGAGTCATCCAGGTTGGTGGGGGGTTTGGAGGAGGAGGAGGCCGTGCAAGCGACAGAGGCGGGGTCTGGAGTTGGGGATTCCACTGGTGCTAGTGGTGCAGTGCAGGATCTGGGACAGGAGGCAGCACAGGCCGCCGCAGAGGTGCCTGTGTGCAATCCTGTCCCTGCTCCTGTCACTGCATCATCTTGCACCAGCGGGGATGTCTACCTCCAGACCCGTTCTCAGGGAGGGGATTGGCTTACAACACCTGGCCTTCCTCTGCCTGCGGATGTGGCTATCCTGCACCAGGTTGAGCCTGTCCAGGGTGGGGTGGCGTTGCGTCAACGGGCCATGCGAGCTGACCTGCAGTCTTTTCATGATGAGTCTGCACGTCTTCTTGCATGGCTCGTTGACTGCGTTGACCCACTGGGACAGCTCACCAGGGCTGGATTCCTCCGTTTCCTGGACCTTGTTCCGACCCCCTCCTCCACGGAACCCCCTATGCCCCAGTCGTCCTCCATGCCATCTTCCCACCCATGTGTCACCTGGGTGCCCTGTGGAGCTGCCTCCGACCGTGCGGCCAGGCTGGTGGACAACAGATCCCTGCCACAGTCGGGAGTCGGACGTCCAGCAGGGGTGGCCACATCAACGACTGCACCCCAGCTAGAGGAGGATGTGCAGGCACCATCGGACAGGGCACATGGACAGCAGCAGCTGCAGCAGCAGGAGGCTGTAGGTGGGAGCCACGATAGCTCGGGGCCTTCAACATCGGAGGGGCAGGCATCGGCCGGAGGGCAGGAGGACCCTGGACGGGAAGTGTCTTCCGTGTGGCAGCGGTTGGGCCACGCCATAGATGCGGAGCGGCAGCAGGTGGAAGAGGCGCGGCTCACGATGGTCAGGGCGGAGAACTCCATGCGGAGGGCCCTGAGGCGGGCCGAGTGCCTCGAGGCAATCCGCAGGGAGTTGGAGGTGAACATGTCGACGTCCCTGCGGACCCTCGGAGCCATGGAACAGGACCGCCTCCGGGACATAGACGAGGAGTTCGATGATGCCCTGGCCCAGAACACCACTAAGTGAGCCGCTGGACTGGCCCGCCGCCATTGTATATAGTTATTTAGTGATAGGTTTCCTTTATAGTTTATTTTTAGTTGGAGTCGACGGACACTGCTCCACCTTTTGTATATATTTCCATTTTAGATAGGTTTTTGGTAGGTTTCATTTCTTCTGTTGGGATGATGGACCCTGAATACTTTGTACATAGTTGGACTTTGGATTTGGATATTTTTTTTACTATGGATATTTTTTTCCATGGAGCAATGGTTTTCATTTTCTTTTTTCCCTTCATTTCCTTTTTACGGACTTGAACTTTGGAAGAAATTTTTTAGTATTATCATTTATTGATTTTAATTTGAAAAGGGACAGCCAGCTTAATTTTTTTTTTTTACTTGTGTATTTTGTTTCATTTTGATTGCCATTGCTGTTGTTATCAATACATTATTTGGATTTTTTAATTCTTCAATGTGTGGTTTCATCTCATTGTTTTCATGCATGTCATGATATGGGTCTTCAGGTTCACTTGCAACCATTGTGTGTGTGTGAGACACATGTGTTGATTTACATTGTTTCCATTGGAGTAGTATCATGGGTGCATGTAATACTTGGTTGTGTCTTTGGGCTGTGGTGGCTGGCCATGAGGCCCATGCTTGAGGATTGTCAAGGCCTGTGGGCAGGGGGACATGAGTGGGAGCCTGGTGGGGGCTGCCCATGGTGGCTGGGGGGGTTGGGGGTGGATGGAGACATGAGTGGGGGCCTGGTGGAGGCTGCCCATGGTGGCTGGGGGGTGGGGGTGGTGGGAGACATGAGTGGGGGCCTGGTGGGGGATGCCCATGGTGGCTGGGGGGTGGGGGTGGTGGGAGACATGAGTGGGGGCCTGGTGGAGGCTGCCCATGGTGGCTGGGGGGTGGGGGTGGTGGGAGACATGGGTGGGGGCCTGGTGGAGGCTGCCCCTGCACTGCTGGGGGGGTGGGGGTGGTGGGAGACATGAGTGGGGGCCTGGTGGAGGCTGCCCATGGTGGCTGGTGGGTGGGGGTGGTGGGAGACATGGGTGGGGGCCTGGTGGAGGCTGCCCCTGCACTGCTGGGGGGGTGGGGGTGGTGGGAGACATGAGTGGGGGCCTGGTGGAGGCTGCCCATGGTGGCTGGGGGGTGGGGGTGGTGGGAGACATGGGTGGTGGCCTGGTGGGGGATGCCCCTGCACTGCTGGGGGGTGGGGGTGGTGGGAGACATGAGTGGGGGCCTGGTGGAGGCTGCCCATGGTGGCTGGGGGGTGGGGGTGGTGGGAGACATGAGTGGGGGCCTGGTGGGGGATGCCCATGGTGGCTGGGGGCGTGGGGGTGGTGGGAGACATGAGTTGGACATGAGTTGGGGCCTGGTGGTGCTGCCCCTGCACTGCTGGGGGGTGGGGGTGGTGGGAGACATGAGTGGGGGCCTGGTGGAGGCTGCCCATGGTGGCTGGGGGGTGGGGGTGGTGGGAGACATGGGTGGGGGCCTGGTGGAGGCTGCCCCTGCACTGCTAGTGGGGTGGGGGGGTGGGAGACATGAGTGGGGGCCTGGTGGAGGCTGCCCATGGTGGCTGGGGGTGGGGGTGGTGGGAGACATGGGTGGGGGCCTGGTGGATGCTGCCCCTGCACTGCTGGGGTGGTGGGGGTGGTGGGAGACATGAGTGGGGGCCTGGTGGAGGCTGCCCATGGTGGCTGGGGGGTGGGGGTGGTGGGAGACATGGGTGGGGGCCTGGTGGGGGATGCAACTGCACTGCTGGGGGGGTGGGGGGGGTGGTGGGAGACATGAGTGGGGGCCTGGTGGAGGCTGCCCATGGTGGCTGGGGTGTGGGGGTGGTGGGAGACATGAGTGGGGGCCTGGTGGAGGCTGCCCATGGTGGCTGGGGGGTGGGGTGGTGGGAGACATGGGTGGGGGCCTGGTGGGGGCTGTCCATGGTGGCTGGGGGGTGGGTGTGGTGGGAGACATGAGTGGGGGCCTGGTGGATGCTGCCCCTGCACTGCTGGGGGGGTGGGGGTGGTGGGAGACATGAGTGGGGGCCTGGTGGAGGCTGCCCATGGTGGCTGGGGTGTGGGGGTGGTGGGAGACATGAGTGGGGGCCTGGTGGAGGCTGCCCATGGTGGCTGGGGGGTGGGGTGGTGGGAGACATGGGTGGGGGCCTGGTGGGGGCTGTCCATGGTGGCTGGGGGGTGGGTGTGGTGGGAGACATGAGTGGGGGCCTGGTGGGGGATGCCCATGTGGCTGGGGGGGTGGGGGTGGTGGGAGACATGAGTTGATACATGAGTGGGGGCCTGGTGGTGCTGCCCCTGCACTGCTGGGGGGGTGGGGGTGGTGGGAGACATGAGTGGGGGCCTGGTGGAGGCTGCCCATGGTGGCTGGGGGGTGGGGGTGGTGGGATACATGGGTGGGGGCCTGGTGGGGGATGCCCATGGTGGCTGGGGGGGTGGGGGTGGTGGGAGACATGGGTGGGGGCCTGGTGGGGGATGCCCATGGTGGCTGGGGGGTGGGGGTGGTGGTAGACATGGGTGGGGGCCTGGTGGAGGCTGCCCCTGCACTGCTGGGGGGGTGGGGGTGGTGGGAGACATGAGTGGGGGCCTGGTGGAGGCTGCCAATGGTGGCTGGGGGGTGGGGGTGGTGGGAGACATGGGTCGGGGCCTGGTGGAGGCTGCCCCTGCACTGCTGGGGGGGTGGGGGGGAGGTGGGAGACATTAGTGGGGGCCTGGTGGAGGCTGCCCATGGTGGCTGGGGGGTGGGGGTGGTGGGAGACATGGGTGGGGGCCTGGTGGTGCTGCCCCTGCACTGCTGGGGGGGTGGGGGTGGTGGGAGACATGAGTGGGGGCCTGGTGGAAGCTGCCCATGGTGGCTGGGGGGTGGGGGTGGTGGTAGACATGGGTGGGGGCCTGGTGGAGGCTGCCCATGGTGGCTGGGGGGTGGGGGTGGTGGTAGACATGGGTGGGGGCCTGGTGGAGGCTGCCCATGGTGGCTGGGGGGTGGGGGGGTGGGAGACATGAGTGGGGGCCTGGTGGGGGATGCCCATGGTGGCTGGGGGGTGGGGATGGTGGGAGACATGAGTGGGGGCCTGGTGGAGGCTGCCCATGGTGGCTGGGGGGTGGGGGTGGTGGGAGACATGGGTGGGGGCCTGGTGGGGGATGCCCATGGTGGCTGGGGGTTGGGGGTGGTGGGAGACATGAGTTGGACATGAGTGGGGGCCTGGTGGTGCTGCCCCTGCACTGCTGGGGGGGTGGGGTGGTGGGAGACATGAGTGGGGGCCTGGTGGAGGCTGCCCATGGTGGCTGGGGGGTGGGGGTGGTGGGAGACATGGGTGGGGGCCCGGTGGGGGCTGCCCATGGTGGCTGGGGGTGGGGGTGGTGGGAGACATGAGCGGGGGCCTGGTGGGGGATGCCCATGGTGGCTGGGGGGGTGGGGGTGGTGGGAGACATGAGTTGGACATGAGTGGGGGCCTGGTGGTGCTGCCCCTGCACTGCTGGGGGGTGGGGGTGGTGGGAGACATGAGTGGGGGCCTGGTTGTGGATGCCCATGGTGGCTGGGGGGTGGGGGTGGTGGGAGACATGGGTGGGGGCCTGGTGGAGGCTGCCCCTGCACTGCTGGGGGGGTGGGGTGGTGGGAGACATGAGTGGGGGCCTGGTGGAGGCTGCCCATGGTGGCTGGGGGATGGGGTTGGTGGGAGACATGGGTGGGGGCCTGGTGGAGGCTGCCCCTGCACTGCTGGGGGGGTGGGGGTGGTGGGAGACATAAGTGGGGGCCTGGTGGAGGCTGCCCATGGTGGCTGGGGGGTGGGGGTGGTGGGAGACATGGGTGGGGGCCTGGTGGGGGATGCAACTGCACTGCTGGGGGGGTGGGGGTGTGGTGGGAGACATGAGTGGGGGCCTGGTGGAGGCTGCCCATGGTGGCTGGGGGGTGGGGGTGGTGGGAGACATGGGTGGGGGCCTGGTGGGGGATGCCCATGGTGGCTGGGGGGTGGGGGTGGTGGGAGACATGAGTGGGGGCCTGGTGGAGGCTGCCCATGGTGGCTGGGGGGTGGGGTGGTGGGAGACATGAGTGGGGGCCTGGTGGGGGCTGCCCATGGTGGCTGGGGGGTGGGTGTGGTGGGAGACATGAGTGGGGGCCTGGTGGGGGATGCCCATGGTGGCTGGGGGGGTGGGGGTGGTGGGAGACATGAGTTGATACATGAGTGGGGGCCTGGTGGTGCTGCCCCTGCACTGCTGGGGGGGTGGGGGTGGTGGGAGACATGAGTGGGGGCCTGGTGGAGGCTGCCCATGGTGGCTGGGGGGTGGGGGTGGTGGGATACATGGGTGGGGGCCTGGTGGGGGATGCCCATGGTGGCTGGGGGGGTGGGGGTGGTGGGAGACATGGGTGGGGGGCCTGGTGGGGGATGCCCATGGTGGCTGGGGGGTGGGGGTGGTGGTAGACATGGGTGGGGGCCTGGTGGAGGCTGCCCCTACACTGCTGGGGGGGTGGGGGTGGTGGGAGACATGAGTGGGGGCCTGGTGGACTCTGCCCATGGTGGCTGGGGGGTGGGGGTGGTGGGAGACATGGGTCGGGGCCTGGTGGAGGCTGCCCCTGCACTGCTGGGGGGGTGGGGGGGAGGTGGGAGACATGAGTGGGGGCCTGGTGGAGGCTGCCCATGGTGGCTGGGGGGTGGGGGTGGTGGGAGACATGGGTGGGGGCCTGGTGGTGCTGCCCCTGCACTGCTGGGGGGGTGGGGGTGGTGGGAGACATGAGTGGGGGCCTGGTGGAGGCTGCCCATGGTGGCTGGGGGGTGGGGGTGGTGGGAGACATGGGTGGGGGGCTGGTGGAGGCTGCCCATGGTGGCTGGGGGGTGGGGGGGTGGGAGACATGAGTGGGGGCCTGGTGGGGGATGCCCATGGTGGCTGGGGGGTGGGGATGGTGGGAGACATGAGTGGGGGCCTGGTGGAGGCTGCCCATGGTGGCTGGGGGTGGGGGTGGTGGGAGACATGGGTGGGGGCCTGGTGGGGGATGCCCATGGTGGCTGGGGGTTGGGGGTGGTGGGAGACATGAGTTGGACATGAGTGGGGGCCTGGTGGTGCTGCCCCTGCACTGCTGGGGGGGTGGGGTGGTGGGAGACATGAGTGGGGGCCTGGTGGAGGCTGCCCATGGTGACTAGGGGGTGGGGGTGGTGGGAGACATGAGTGGGGGCCTGGTTGTGGATGCCCATGGTGGCTGGGGGGTGGGGGTGGTGGGAGACATGAGTGGGGGCCTGGTGGAGGCTGCCCATGGTGGCTGGGGGGTGGGGGTGGTGGGAGACATGGGTGGGGGCCTGGTGGAGGCTGCCCCTGCACTGCTGGGGGGGTGGGGTGGTGGGAGACATGAGTGGGGGCCTGGTGGAGGCTGCCCATGGTGGCTGGGGGATGGGGTTGGTGGGAGACATGGGTGGGGGCCTGGTGGAGCCTGCCCCTGCACTGCTGGGGGGGTGGGGGTGGTGGGAGACATGAGTGGGGGCCTGGTGGAGGCTGCCCATGGTGGCTGGGGGATGGGGGTGGTGGGAAACATGGGTGGTGGCCTGGTGGGGGATGCCCCTGCACTGCTGGGGAGGTGGGGGTGGTGGGAGACATGAGTGGGGGCCTGGTGGGGGATGCCCATGGTGGCTGGGGGCGGGGGTGGTGGGAGACATGAGTGGGGGCCTGGTGGAGGCTGCCCATTGTGGCTGGGGGTTGGGGGTGGTGGGAGACATGGGTGGGGGCCTGGTGGAGACTGCCCCTGCACTGCTGGGGGGGTGGGGGTGGTGGGAGACATGAGTGGGGGCCTGTTGGAGGCTGCCCATGGTGGCTGGGGGGTGGGGGTGGTGGGAGACATGGGTGGGGGCCTGGTGGAGGCTGCCCCTGCACTGCTGGGGGGTGGGGGGGGTGGGAGACATGAGTGGGGGCCTGGTGGAGGCTGCCCATGGTGGCTGGGGGGTGGGGGTGGTGGGAGACATGGGTGGTGGCCTGGTGGGGGATGCCCCTGCACTGCTGGGGGGGTGGGGGTGGTGGGAGACATGAGTGGGGGCCTGGTGGGGGATGCCCATGGCGGCTGGGGGGTGGGGGTGGTGGGAGACATGAGTGGGGGCCTGGTGGGGGATGCCCATGGTGGCTGGGGGCGTGGGGATGGTGGGAGACATGGGTGGGGGCCTGGTGGAGGCTGCCCCTGCACTGCTGGGAGGGTGGGGGTGGTGGGAGACATGAGTGGGGGCCTGGTGGGGGCTGCCCATGGTGGCTGGGGTGTGGGGGTGGTGGGAGACATGAGTGGGGGCCTGGTGGGGGATGCCCATGGTGGCTGGGTGGGGGGGTGGTGGGAGACATGAGTTGGACATGAGTGGGGGCCTGGTGGTGCTGCCCCTGCACTGCTGGGGGGTGGGGGTGGTGGAAGACATGAGTGGGGGCCTGGTGGAGGCTGCCCATGGTGACTGGGGGGTGGGGGTGGTGGGAGACATGGGTGGGGGCCTGGTGGAGGCTGCCCCTGCACTGCTGGGGGGGTGGGGGTGGTGGGAGACATGAGTGGGGGCCTGGTGGAGGCTGCCCATGGTGGCTGGGGGGTGGGGGTGGTGGGAGACATGAGTGGGGGCCTGGTGGGGGATGCCCATGGTGGCTGGGGGGGTGGGGGTGGTGGGAGACATGAGTTGGACATGAGTGGGGGCCTGGTGGTGCTGCCCCTGCACTGCTGGGGGGTGGGGGTGGTGGGAGACATGAGTGGGGGCCTGGTGGAGGCTGCCCATGGTGGCTGGGGGGTGGGGGTGGTGGGAGACATGGGTGGGGGCCTGGTGGAGGCTGCTCCTGCACTGCAGGGAGGGTGGGGGGGTGGGAGACATGAGTGGGGGCCTGGTTGAGGCTGCCCATGGTGGCTGGGGGGTGGGGTGGTGGGAGACATGGGTGGGGGCCTGGTGGGGATGCCCCTGCACTGCTGGGGGGTGGGGGTGGTTGGAGACATGAGTGGGGGCCTGGTGGAGGCTGCCCATGGTGGCTGGGGGTGGTGGGAAACATGGGTGGGGGCCTGGTGGGGGATGCCCATGGTGGCTGGGGGGTGAGGGTGGTGGGAGACATGAGTGGGGGCCTGGTGGAGGCTGCCCATGGTGGCTGGGGGGTGGGGGTGGTGGGAGACATGGGTGGGGGCCTGGTGGGAGCTGCCCATGGTGGCTGGGGGGTGGGGGTGGTGGGAGACATGAGTGGGGGCCTGGTGGGGGATGCCCATGGTGGCTGGGGGCGTGGGGGTGGTGGGAGACATGAGTTGGACATGAGTGGGGGCCTGGTGGTGCTGCCCCTGCACTGCTGGGGGGTGGGGGTGGTGGGAGACATGAGTGGGGGCCTGGTGCGGGATGCCCATGGTGGCTGGAGGGTGGGGGTGGTGGGAGACATGAGTGGGGGCCTGGTGGGGGATGCCCATGGTGGCTGGGGGGGTGGGGGTGGTGGGAGACATGAGTTGGACATGAGTGGGGGCCTGGTGGTGCTGCCCCTGCACTGCTGGGGGGTGGGGGTGGTGGGAGACATGAGTGGGGGCCTGGTGGGGGATGCCCATGGTGGCTGGAGGGTGGGGGTGGTGGGAGACATGAGTGGGGGCCTGGTGGGGGATGCCCATGGTGGCTGGAGGGTGGGGGTGGTGGGAGACATGAGTGGGGGCCTGGTGGGGGATGCCCATGGTGGCTGGGGGGGTGGGGTGGTGGGAGACATGAGTGGGGGCCTGGTGGAGGCTGCCCATGGTGGCTGGGGGGTGGGGGTGGTAGGAGACATGGGTGGGGGCCTGGTGGGGGCTGCCCATTGTGGCTGGGGGGTGGGGGTGGTGGGAGACATGAGTGGGGGCCTGGTGGGGGATGCCCATGGTGGCTGGGGGGGTGGGGGTGGTGGGAGACATGAGTTGGACATGAGTGGGGGCCTGGTGGTGCTGCCCCTGCACTGCTGGGGGGTGGGGGTGGTGGGAGACATGAGTGGGGGCCTGGTGGAGGATGCCCATGGTGGCTGGGGGGGTGGGGGTGGTGGGAGACATGAGTGGGGGCCTCGTGGAGGCTGCCCATGGTGGCTGGGGGGTGGGGGTGGTGGGAGACATGGGTGGGGGCCTGGTGGGGGATGCCCATGGTGGCTGGGGGGTGGGGGTGGTGGTAGACATGGGTGGGGCCCTGGTGGAGGCTGCCCCTGCACTGCTGGGGGGTGGGGGTGGTGGGAGACATGAGTGGGGGCCTGGTGGAGGCTGCCCATGGTGGCTGAGGGGTGGGGGTGGTGGGAGACATGGATGGGGGCCTGGTGGAGGGTGCCCCACACTGCTGGGGGGGTGGGGGTGGTGGGAGACATGAGCAGGTGTGCAGGGTAGTCCCCTGTTTTGTGGGCTGCCTGCAGGAGCCGTGGAGGGTGTACAGGGTACACCTGTGAGGACCCACCCAGCCTAATCGCGTGTGATTATTCCCGCGCACCCCTGTAATACACGTACCCAGCCAAATCGCGTATGATAATTCCCGCGCACCCCTGTAATACACGTACCCAGCCAAATCGCGTGTGATTATTCCCGCGCACCTCTGTAATACACGTACCCTGGCTAATCGTGTGTTCAACTTCACGCGTACCCCTGTCATACACGTACCCAGCCAAATCGCGTGTGAAAATTCCCACATACCCCTGTAATACACGTACCCTGACTAATCGCATGTTTAACTTCACGCGTACCCCTACACGTACCCTGGCTAATCGCATGTAAAACTTCCCGCGTACCCCTGATATGCACGTTACCCGCTTTGCGTTCCTTGTTTGGCAGCCCTATCAACTGGTCCAGGGTTAGCGCAGCCCTTTGCGATGATTTAGCGATTTTGATGGCTTTTCCTTGCGCGAGGGCGTTCTTGGGGGCGTTACTGGCGCTGCTGCAGGGTCGCTGCGATACTCTGCGCCACGGCTGGTTTGGGAGCCTAAAATCCATGAATACACTGTGCGCGGAAATCGGTTTTGGCGCACGTGCCTGGCGCAGACAATCGCACGCGGACACTCTGCGCCAGCCGCTTGCGACACTTTTCTGCGAAATTCTATGAATTACCCTGTTGATGTCTTCAGAGCTAGAAAGGCAACTTAGTCACATGACATTCACCTGTTGTATGGTAAAATACTGCTAGACATATATAAACATTAATGGCATTACAAGCCGCCCGCTAATTAAGATACAGTTCACCACATCTATGAGGTAGCTATTCTTCACCTCATAGTGTAATGATATCATAACATGAGTTTCTCTTCCATGGTGATGTCACTTAAGAGTGGCAACCTTAGATCAAAGCTATATAAAGGTGATCAGGTGTACCCTATTATCACTTACCCATCCAAAGATGGCGGCTGCTCCAGCACCAGATGTGTGATACCGTATAGATTTTCTCTTCTGTTCACCTTTTCCATGGCACCAAAAACCAGCTCTAATTTTAACCACACATTAATCTAGAAGGCGAAGAACTGGGTTGGTGGCCATTTTTGCTACATTTATGTAGCAGAACCAACATGAACTAAGCATCAGAAAGTGCAATTGCTATATTTACAGCAGGCATATCTGATATCTGGCCTTAAAAGCACTTAAGAGGTTAATAGGTGTCTCCACCGAGATGATGACCATACAGATATCAAACACTCCTAAATGACTCTGTTTCACATTTTACTGTGGGAGAAACATATACAACCGCTCATGTACTCTGTCAGCTGCAAATGGTGGCTATGGGAGTCACAGGAAACGCTGTGTAGACATTTCAGAATAAGAACTAGAGATAACAGGCCCCCTCCTGAAAATCTGTCACCTCGGTTGGTCACCTTTGAAAGTACCATATTATGCCTCACTTGCTAAACATGATCCTATGGTATAATTTTCTTATTCAATCCAGAGGGCTCCACATGTGAAATAAAATTTTGACCAGTGCCTTCAGCATAACAATCATTAACTAAATCTGCAAGCCCTCTTAGGCCTGTATTGATATATCTGTCCACAAACCTTATCAGTCATAGGCAACAAAGATACAATAATTATGGGTTATTTTGCGAATTAAAAAGGTGCATTTTCCTTTCTTCCTTAACCCTTGTGGGTTAACAATCTTTGAAAACTCTATACTGTATATAACGGTCAAATTGAAATACCTAATGAATAAATAATTTAAACTGCTTAAATTGTTACAGATAACACCTTATTTTATCCTAACACTTAAGACTATTTTTGATCTAATGACTTAATCTACAGATACAATATTTGCATTGGGAAAGCATTGGGGTATTAAGCCTGTTAAGGCATTACTTTACATGCTGTAACTGATTAAAACACCCCAAAAGTGGCGGGTTGTGTGTTGGGGTGTTGCCTCACTTTATTTAGGCGAGAAATGTAAACTGAGCTTAACATTCGAAACTTCCATGTCTTAGATGTTGCTGTGGAGAAAGTTGGGTGGGTGCTTGCTATAGGGATTACTGGTCGCTGCTGATGGCTAGGTGCATGTTCCCACTGTAGAGCTTTTGTGTTAATTAATACAGAGCTCAAGGGCTCAGCGTAGATTATTAATTTCTTACTAAGCGCAACTTGCGCGTAGGCCTCAATGCACAGATAAAATGATATGACCAACAAACTCAAACACAGAAAGTTCAGACTGGAGAAGAGGTAAAGAATCCAGGTAATCATAACAATACAACAGGCACTGTTCAATCATTAGAGTTGCCAAAGAGCACAATATTGAGAGTTTGGAGGGGTGTAGGAAGTCTGGTCCTGACAGCCACTCATCTGTGGGCAAATAGCATGTGTCACAAACACTGACTCTAGGAGATGAGTGGCAGACCATCCAGATAACTGTGCGGCTGCAGCGAGGTGTGAGCCAAAGCAGGTAAGTATTGAAACACTTTTAATGTATGTATTTAGGTATACTACTCAGTGTATGTATGAATGAGTGCATGCAAGGGGGTGCCTTTGAGTGCACATGAGAGAATGTGTCACATGTATATGTATTCAAAGAAAGTATGTGCGTGTGAGTTGAGTAAGCAAGGGTCACATTTGCAGAGGGTGAGAGGGAAAACAGGCCACTGTCACTGAAACTTGGCAGCTAACCTTTGTGTACAGGTGGGCTGGGAGGAAACAAGATCCACTATTCCTGTGTAGGGTGAGGAAGGCCTACATTAGTGCAGCCTGTATGGTGGTGTTTTCTTGCGGTGGCATGTCATATTTTACTTCCATTTTTGGCACAGTCAACATGATGAGTGTTCTTACATGATCATACTGGCCTATATTGGTGTAGAAAGTAAGGGCATATTTTGATACACTGGCATTGCCTTTTATACTGGCGTTATGGGTAAAGCCAACATGATAAGCGTTCTTATGTGTACATACTTGCCTACATAGGTGCAACCAGAATTACATGTTTTCTTACAGTGGCATTGTGTTTTTCACTGGCATTATGTAAATCCAACATGATAACTGTTCTTAATGAGCCATAATGGCGTACATTGGTGTATCCAGCACTTTAGTGTTTTCTTACAGTGGGATTACATTTTTACTGGCATTATAGCCAAAACCAACACGAGTTTTCTTATGGGTCCAAGGTGGCTTACATTGTGCAGCCAGTATGGACATGGTTTCTTATAGTGGGATTGCCTCTCTGCTAATATTATAGGTACAGCTAGCATGAGTATTCCTATGTTTCCATAGTGGCCTACATTGGTGCAGCCAGCATATGAACATGATTTCTCACACTGGCATTCATTGTCTACTAACATCATGGGCAAATCCAACATGATGATGGTTTCTGTGTGGTCATAATGGCTGCCATTGGGGCAGTCAGAATGGATGCATTTTTTTTACTGTTGTATTGAATGTTTATATTATATCTTTATTTAGTTTGAATTCTGATACAAGTGGCTGGTAATCAATGATGCCACAGAAGGCACAAGAATCAATCTAAGACTCAAAGATGGTTCAAGGGTTTTTATTGACGTCTTTGTGGGCATTAGGGCTGTCTCTCTCTCATCTTATATTTACCCTCCACACTAACCAGGTGTCCCTGATACCCGAGTTAGTAGCTATCAGAGGTTGACCACTACTGTATACAGTCTGTTTGATACTGATGATGGAGACCTAAAGGCAGAACCGCATTTTCTACCTAAGGCTCCCTAAGGGACTTCCTAATTGCCCCTACTCTTTCCAGGGGTTAGCGTTCCACTGGGAGTTGGAATTGTGCCACAAACACCCGGTTTGATGCAGCCTTCATCAGATGTGCTCACCCTTTTTCTTGCCTACTCTTTCATCTTATCCACTCCATCTCACTCCTACATCGAATCTCCTGTCATTTCGATGTTCCCACTCCCCTTAGGTCCTACCTCCACCCTTCGATGTTACTTCTCCTTCCTGCTAAACCTTACTCCCTCTTCCACACTAGTGCTCCCTCCTTCACCTACTACTCCTCCCTCCTTCCACTACTCCTCTCTGTCAAATACCTGGTCTCATTGTTGCTGTGTTTGGGGTCCAGAGAAATAGCTCTTCAATCTCCCTAGGTGATCCAGAGCTCCACTAAGCCGTGATTATGGCATAGGGGCCAACCCCTGAGCCCCCTTCCTTGCAGTAGAAACAGAAAAGGAGCCCTGAGGCTGACTTTCCACGTCACAGGCCAGCTTCCCCAGATTATCGTGGCGACGAAACATCGCAGGGTGCTGGCCGGGGAAGCTTTTTGTTAATTTAGGCTGCAGGACAATGGTAAAGATGGTGCTGGGCAATAGGAGAGGGCTCCAGGAAGCAGTACAAAGACGCAGGTCCAGGAGTAGGCAGGCAAGGACAAGGCAGGCGGGGGGAAGGCAGAAGAGGTCAGGCAGGCAACATAGGTGTAAGCTGGGGGAAAGCCAAGGCACGACAAGGCAAGCAAGGACACAGCCACAGAGAAGCCAGGAAGGCAGGGAAAAAGAGCACAGAAGGCAAACTGGGAAAAAGTCAGGCTAAAAACATTTGGATCGTGTTAAGACAAGTGTGTATGTGTTAGTACAGGGTTTATAAAATGCATTCAGTCCTGTGCCATGCTCACTGCAGTAGGCGTCATTGCGACAGCAATAAGCGATGCGGTGTGGTCTGTACATGCGTGGGAGGCTAATGCAGAGTCCCTCTGCATCCATTCTGAGCCCAAGATGGCTACGCCTTTATAATGGCACTTTATTATACCACTCGAATGGCTCCTGCTGCCATGCTGAAGCCCCGACCGAGACTGGTAGTTATTGTCTCGTCTGCTGCCCCCCCCATGCCACAAGCGCCAGCGCAAATAACATCGGGCATGACAAATCCTCCCTCCAACCACCTTCCCTTCCCTCTCCAAACCAATACTCCTCCCTTCAAAGCACTATTCTTTTCTCCAAACCTCCACTGCTCACTCCAAACTACAGCTCCTTTCTCAAAAACACTACATTACACAACCACCTATACTTCACCCAATACTCATTCACTTCACAATCACTCCTTACACTACCGTGTCTATACACACTGAAGTATCGCTTCCACTCTTTAGCCAATTACTTACCTGCTCCAAAATCCACATACACAGTCCATCCCTCGGACATGTCTCAATTCACGGTAGCCCAAGTATACTCGTGCTTATCGTTTAGGGACATTTTCCCCTCCACCAGAGCTTTTAGCAGATCTCCTATGGGTGTTGGTGTTGCTTTAGTCTTTCTCTTGCTTATACTGGGTGGGGACTTTAAGGAATCCTCTAATATTGGCATTTCCCTGGCCTGCCCCACAGAAATGTTTGTCTCTGGGGTCTCTGTGGATTACAATGTATCTAGTCTTGGGGACTTCGGCTAAGGTTGTCATTTGTCTTTCTCTTTTTGCTGCAGTGGCAGGCAGTAATGTGGAGTCAATAAGTCTAGCGAGTTCTAGTTTTTTTCAGGGATCTTTGCTATCATATAAGAGTTCATCTTGTTGTTCTAGGTCTCTGTTTCTCCCCAGTTTTGGATGAAGCATGTTAGCACTCAGTTTTCATGCAAGGGAAGTATGGTCCTAGCTGGTCCCTCACATCCAGTGGCAAAGCTGGAATGAGTCTGTTTCGGAGGGACCAACTTCCCCACAGTCATCTTGTAGGTGTTCCCAATCCCAAGATGGAATGGATTGCTCCCTCCTTCTTTCTGGTTATCTTCGACTTTATACTGACATCCCCTGTTCTCCAGAAGGAGCTGGGGACGTTGAGTTCTGTTCACTGGCTTGTAGGCCCGTTGACCTGGATTCTTCTTGAGGTTGTCCTGTTGGTGGTCTGCCAGGTGGAGCACCTCAGGGTACCGCCACAACAGTGTTTCTTTCTGTTTTTATTGCATGGACTTCTTCTTCCCCTACCTGGCTTTGGGTCTTGAGGCATATGTGAAAAACCGGAAGGTGTCTCCCTGTCTAGTCCCCGGGGATGTGTCATCCAGGTAGCCAGGACACAGCCATCGCTTTTGGATCCAGTTCCTGGGGGTGGACCAGTGCGGGAGGATCACCTGGATGGGGGGTCCTTGGGGAGTGGGAGTGGAACACAGATGGGTGAGTTGCAGAATTCCCCTTCCTTAAACACCTTTTCCCCATCCTACCACGTAGGATATTCCATAACACTGCCCCCCTTTTCTGACCCGAACACTTTCACACAACACAAAGGACAACAGACTAACACCAGAGCCGTTTACATGATATGTCCCAACACAAGGGTCAGGCAAAGTCAGACAATTTACCAGAATCACACACACACTTGACGGGCCCTTTCCCTTGCTCATAGGGATCAAAGGTGAAGCACAAGAGCACAAGACGAGCAAGGCAGACCGCACGCCATGAGAGCTAGTTCCATTCGGCAGTTCAAGAGGCGGCGAAAGATGGCGAGAGTCAAGAGGAGACCAGGGGGAGAAGCGACCTTGCCCTTATCAACAGAGACCCGTAAAGCTTCAAGAGAAGGGATCCTAAGGCCAAGACCAATAGCCTGCGTGTGTTGCAGCAGATGTCAACGGAACCCAGGTGCCTCCTCTGCTGACAGCCAAGCCGGGGAGAGACCTATGGACCCATGGTACCGGTCTTGACTCTACAGGCAGAAAAGTAAAGACATTCATCACAATCGGTGAGTCGAAGGGAGAACTGATACAGACACCGAACTGTGCTGAACAGAAGTGCTAATTGAACTTTGAAATACAAAGAACTGTTATCTTATAAGAACGGGGAAAACCAGGAGAGCAGAGTCAGGCACCACGTGGGTATGCGCTCATGGTGATTACCCTATTGCTGAACTACAGGTACCAGGCGGTCTTGAGAGAAAGGCTAGCCGAGGGGTCAAAGTGGTTCTACAGTGGTCATATAAAAATCCTCCGTACAGTCGAAAGTCTTTGACCGGCAGACGATTGTGAAATGAAAGGGAATTAATCCTGCATGGTGAGACAAGCGCATGAACAGTGTGTAAAAGGGTTAGCAAGGAAAACCCTGGAGATTTGTTCAAAAGACATTAAGATTCATGAATCAAGGAGTATTGTGAGACAAGGAGAAGTGAACTGTCCTCCTTGTCATTCGTGCCGGCCGAGGGCGTTCCAGGGGTGAAAAGTTATCACACAATGTTCATTGAGAATGGAACTGTTTGATTAGTCGAGTACGACTGTGAAAGGTCTCTGCCCGGAAGAGGGGGGTCTAAGGGTGAAGTCATCACCCAAAACCATAAGTGGAGCAGAACTTTTGTGTTTGTTTGTTGAGAGTATCAGACCTTCGAAGGCAAAGGAATTTTTGTTGAAAAGAGACTTTAACCATCGCAGCACCCGATAGCTGGAGCGGAACTGTCGACTCGTGCTAGAGAAAGCTCGAGTGTGTGCTGTGTTCAGGAAACCCAAATTGCCCCGTGCTGAAAACCTGGGGAAGGGAAAGGCCTGGCAATCACATCCTGACTTATTATTTGAGAACACTTCTTTCTTTATTGAAACCTTATCCCACACTCTTTTGTATTTAGCGTAAGGACTGGCAATAGGTTTTTTTAGTATAGGCCCTTTTACTTTGACACAACACCACTAGGACTGCCTTATTTTCATGTGATGGTTGACGCTTGCTCCCATCTCAGATTTAGGTTTAGTTTAGGTGTTTTCCACCCTACATTTCCAGTTTAATAAACATCCTTGAACTGTGATAACTTGTGTCTGTCTTCACTGTTGCCACCACGAGTTCCTTACACTACACATGGCCCAGATCCTTGACTTCTTATACCTTTAGTTTCAGGATTTTCTGGCTCACCAATTGCAATATAAATTGGGTGGTCTAATATGCTAGGTGTTGCTTCCTAGGTCGAAGAGGACAATCATGATCTCTCGCTTATAGTCCCCTTCAATCACTCCTGCTCCCACATCTAGTGCATGCCTATTGGCTAGACTGGACCCTGGAGTGACTCTCCCCTATGTTTCTTTGGGAACCTCTATACGAAGACCAGTCCTGAACAGTGCCTTTGCCCTCTGTGGACCACCACATGCTCATCACCATGTAGGTTGTATCCTGAAACTGTTGGTATGGCCTTGGGTATCTTGCTGTTGGGGTGATGTGTACCATTTGTAGCATCTTGGATTAAAATGTGCGACCTTTGTATCAGGGTCTGGACCACTCCACTTCTGACTCCATGTGTCACAAATGGAACAAGAACCAACCTAAGTCTTACTGATGGTTCAAGAGGTTTTATTGAAGTCGTTGTAGGCCCTAGGGCTGTCCCCCTCTCTCTCGCTCATCTTAAATTGACACTTGACCCTAAACCCCTACTGCATAAAGGCAGAACCGCCATTTATACCTAAGGCTCTCTCAGGGACTTACTAATTGTCCCTACTCTATCCAGTGATTACTGCTCTACCAGCAGTTGGGATTGTGCCATGCTTCAATACCCACTCCGATTCAGGCTTTGTCAGTCATGCTTACTCTCACTCTTTCCATTTCCTACTCTTTCATCTTATCCACTCCACCTCACTCCCCCTCCAATCTCCTGTGCCTTCAATGTTACCCATCCCTCCTCCTCACCACTACTCCCTCTGTCAAACCACTCCTTCTTCCTCCAAACTACTACTATACCTTCCAAACCACTCCACCTCCATTCAGACCACTAAACTACACAGCCACCCTTCTTTCACCCAGTAATCAGTTGCTTCACAATCACACCTTACAATACCTTGTCTATACGCTCGCCACAGAAACATGCACACTCACATTGCCATACCACTTCCACTCTTTAGCCAATGCCTCACCTGCTTCAGAATCTGCCTCACAGTCCACCACTCCTTCCTCCCGTTGGTCTCTTGGTCGTCCTTCAATTCCATTTCTAACCTCATTCAAACAACCCACATGTCCTGCTTGCTCCCTTATACTTCCCCTCAATCCTGGGGATTGGTCTTCTCTCCCTGGCCAATCTAGTCCCATCTCCCCCACCCGGGGCACATATGTCCATTGGAAAGGCATAAGAAACCCTGCCCACTTTTCTCACCAGAGGTTGCCGGGGAATGGCCATGGCGATGCGATCATGTAAATGTTCATATTCGTATCATGGGATTTGTGTTTTGGTTTCCACAAGGTGGTTTCTCTTGGGGAGGGTGGATACTTCTCCCCTTTAGTCTCTGTACATCTTGTGGCTTTCTGTTCAATTGCGTGGTCTTGCCGGAGCCTTGGTTCTACACAGAAGCATGCTGGCACAAGGGGGGGTGCAGGAATTGGGACCCTCTCCACTGCCACTGTCCTCTGAGTTAGGTCTGGCTCTGTACATCTCCCTAGGCCTCCCAACCATGCTGAAAGGGGCTCTTATTCCCTTTTGACAAAGCTAAGTTTTAATGAATTAATGATACAATGAAATTATGCTGTTCAAAGTGGAAATCAACAGTTTGCTTAACACGGGATAAAAATATAAAAGAGTTGGTAGTAATTTGCAAAAATAATACTATGGCAATTATTACAACAATAGGCATTACATTTATACTGCTATTATGAGCAGTAAAAACACAATGAATGCCGTTGCATGGCAACACTGGCCTAAATTGATGAAGTCAGTATATACGTGTTTTCTTACAATGCTATTGCCTTTTTTACTCACATTATGGACAAGGCCAACATGATGGTGGTTACACTTGCTTACATTGGTGCAGCTATTATGAACATGTTTTCTTCCAGAGGCATTCCATTTTCTACTAGCTTTATGGGCAAAGCCAACATCAAACGTGTTCTTATTTAACTACACTGGCCTAGATCAGGACAGACAACATGGACATATTTTTTACAGTTGTAGAGGAGCAGGTGGATATGTCATCCCTAGCCCCCGCCCCCTCACCTCTGTCATACTGGAAGAGCAGGAGAAGAGCCCTATATGGGACACAGGCATCATCCCAATACCACATTGAGTGTATGAGAGACAATATGTACTGAGACAACCGTATCAAATGTACCCTCGCACTGAAAGCTTGGAAGGATGTCTGCACACACCTTTGGACATCATAGAGCTATAAGTGAAATCTGACAAGGGCAGAGTAACGTTAGGAAGGAAATATACTGAGGCGTACTGAAATGATATGCAATACTTAAAGAATAAAGATGTAACTGAAGTAATAAGAGAAACATGTAACCGAATATGAAGAAATCATATATGCAAAGAAGATAAAGTAACCTGCTGACTAATAAGTGTATATACGCAGAAACGCAAGGTAGATGAGACATATAGAGGCTTGCTGCAGAGGAAAACATAACGTGGCTAGGGTGGCCATGATGGAAAGAAGGACGTCGGACTCATGTAGAAATCAATCAAGCTACCAAAGGTACCAACTAGGGATACAGAGTCAGGAAAAACTGGAAAAACAGCTTTGTGTGAGGAATAAAGAGGAGTCTATTGGCCCGGGATCAAGAATGCTACTTCAAGGAATTATTTCAAGGCACAAGGGGAGTCAAAAGGATAAGCCATGTACATAAGACATATTTCTTTTAGATTAAGTAAAGAGGAAAACATCTACAAAAGCTAAGTATCGGACAATTAAAGATGAGAAAAACCTATACGGGGTAGAGTAAGCAAGTCTCTAGAGGCCGAGAGGAGTAATGACACCCAGCACAATTGAATCAAATAGCAGTAAATAAAAAGTCAAAAGGGACACATCTGTGTTCCCCAAACGCGTGATTCAGAATTTTGAAAACAAGGGCTATTCATTAAGCTCCAGATGAAGATAATGGTGTTCCTACACTCTCTTAAAAGTCCCAGAATAGAGAACAGGCTGCAAGGTCAACTACAAAGGAGAAGCCTTGGCTTAGGGCCGTACAGATGAGAGATGATGGACTAATTGGAAAAGTAGGGAGTATTCTGACGTTACTCTCGGCACCTGGGTTCGTTTTGCCTACGTGCTGCTAACGAGCCGAAAATCCAAGGTTGGGAAAGCATGCCAAGCAATTAGAGGGTCTATGTAGCAACATGCTGTGCAATGTTGCAGAGGCCAATCCGCTGCCATTATTCTTCTATAATCTGCATTATACGTATTTAGAAGTGGTTCAAGGCGTGCCCACTAGATAAGGGGCATCCAGTATTATTGTCAATACTTACATCATATATAGGTGTATATGTTCACTTAACCGATACCTCCCTTCAATAGGTTTTACATAGGATGCATAGGATGACGTCATAAATTACGCATGTTGCGGTATAAAGCCTTTGTATAATCAAATTTGGGTGCAAGTATGTGGAGTACAGCTTGTTGTTCGCCAGATTGCCCTACTTTATTTTAGGCTAAAATTAAAGTAGTACTATGCTATATTCCTTGAGTCTGTCCGGTTATTTGGGTCCGAGATCACTATTGGGAATTCCATCTAGCACACAAGAGCACACAGTGGCATGGCATTTTTTACTTTCATTGTGAGCAAATCCAACAGGAATATGTTGTTAGGTGGGGATATTGGCACAGGTTGGCAGAGCCAGAATAGACATGTTTCCTTTAGTATCATTATCGGCATTATCGGGAAGGCAAAAGTGAGTATCTTCTTATGTGGGAATACTTGCGCATATTGTTGAAACTAGCCTGGAAATGTATGGGCAGAGCCAGCATAAAAATGTTTTTACACTGGCAGAATACTGGCATCCATTGAGGGGAAAAGGCATCATGGAAATGCATTGAAAAATGTTCTTGTGCTTTGTTAGTGATTTGGTACCTTTTGGCTATTTCCACGTGTTACCCTACAAAACCAATTGTAAACTGTGTAGCTTTTACACCATTTTTCACAGTAAATGTACTGTAAGATGTAACAATTTAACCCATCATTTTAAAAAATGTCACCCAGTATAATTCCTCAAAACCTCTCTGGTGGCTTCAAGCTCACTCACCATAATCGATCACTACAGCATACTCATGGGAACTCATTAAGGCCCTACAATTAAAACATTCACCAGCCTCCACGCCACACCTGTCAAGGCTGGGCTGCTGTCACTCTTTTACCTTGTATGGTGGTAGAGTCATCATGTAGGTAAGGGGGGGGGGGGGGCGTCCCGGAATCCATCTTGTTGTTGCGTATATAGACACCAAGGTGACCATGGGGAAAAGGCCTGAAGTAAAATCATCTGGACACATCTAGTATGGTGATGGTGTTCACTGGAAGATGGTGTTCAAGAAGGCTTGCAGAGGATCTAGCAGGTCTCAGGAGTGCTGAAGACAGAGGTTAGTAACAGGTACTGGAGATGGAACTGACAGAAGCAGGCAAACTGACAGGCTGACAGGAGCAAGCAAAGGGCAGGAGGAGGCAGGATGGACCACACAGCCCATGGCACAGCATCAGCAGAAGGGGAGGCATGTGGAAGGAAGCAGGCCAGAAGCAAGGAGAAGAAAGGCTGGTAACAGACGTCACGAGGAGCGGAGGGCAACATGGCAGCAGGCTTCAGGAAATTCACTAGCACCGGTGCAACGCAATCTGCCATTGTTTCTCATGGCGTATATCCACCGCGCATCTTGGAAGGGACACATGCAACATCGGAACCCTAACTGCTCTGCCATGCTGAACGGGCACTGCTGTGGCACGTTTGCAATTACACGGCATGACCACACCACGTTAAAATGACCAAAGACATCAATCAAGGCTGATCATCAAGTTATTTTGTGGGATCATGCGCATGAGGACAGGCATACTCCACTGAATGCATTGCAATGCCTTGAGCTAGGCTACCCCATTTGCTTTCTGGGTCCCAACAGCAGCACATCCCCTAAGCCAGCAGGTTTGAAGGCTCCTCAAGTCAGCTGCCCTTTCTGAAAGTTGTGTTTGGACCGGAGTCACTTGAAAGCAATTCTATGACATACTTATTAGTCTGGCTTGGCAACCTTTTTTTCTTTTATTCATGTTAAGTATCTGTCATTTTGTGATTTTTGTTCTATTTGCGTCAGTCAGCCTTTGTATTTCTGGTAATAATCCATGTTCCTGTTTCCGGTGCTTTTGTGTCTGCTCATTCTTATCGCCACATCGTGCATGTGTACAGGTTACACTTGATCTCTTTCTGATTTTGTTCACTCTCCTACCTGTGTGCATTATCGATTTGCCCATTGACCCTTTCGTTTCACTTATCTGTTTCTAGGTATCCATTTGTCCAAAAGCCCACCCCTCCCCCCCTCCACAAAAGGGAATATTTCACTGTTTGTAAGGATTAAGTCCCTCTAAATTTCCTCAAAACTATTTTAACTGCGGGCAGAGGTTACGGTGCAGCTAAGTTGAGCTTCTGTTTGCAACAGGAAAGCAAACAATTGAATTGATATTCTCTGCAAATAAATCACAAGGCCTCAGTCCTGCGAAGGAATTGTGTTTACTCTGGCTTGTGCAGGCTTGAAGCGAGTCTCTACTGCAGCAGTTATGTACTGGTGCTGCTCCCATATCCTGCACACAGAATGGCAGAGCCCTGGGCTAGAGGGAGTGTCACGTGCCTAACCAGGTGGTAGAATGACGTCGTGTTCTTGTGCTTCAGAGACCCTTCTTGTTAGTAATTAAATAAGATGGAAAGCACGCGAGGAAACACTCTTCAGAAAAAGTCATTGACCTTCGGCGAGAACGCGACGACCGTCACTATTGGTTAATAAATAAGGAAGCTTTCAGTCAGGAGGTGCGTCATACAGGATGTTGCCCGTGTCCAATTGGAGCGCTGCAAGTCCACCACCCCCCTGCTAAGGAAGACACCCTTCGTAGTTCCGCTGACACTGCGACCTTTCATCAAAAGTGCGACACTCATCAATGCGCACCAGTGCAGCACGCTCTCAAACCACAGAGGGTAGTAGAAAGAAGAAGGTTGGGAACACATGCATTACATTACGGTTGTCACTATTGTGTTTTTTTAATTATTCGCCTTCGATTCAAGCTTGATGCCTGCTACAGCAGAAAATATTGTATTTATTTCATTTTATTTTTGGGATTTATCATTCACTGACCTAGCTGCCGGAAGCAGCAAAGCTCTGTACACCGGAGACTAATAGGAATCTAGGATTACACGTAATGGGGCGCAGACAACAGGGGTGTCTTACATGGCAGTCAAGCAACATGAGCAGGAATTAGGGGTGAGAAGGGGTTGGCTGGGATGCGACTTGCAGTGTAACAGTGAGCAAATAAGGTGCTCCTGGAGGAGGGTCTTGAGCTCTGTTCTGTATTGCATGAGGGTGGCGGACACGTCTAATTAGGATGGGTATGAGGTTTCACAATCAAGAAAACTTTGTGCTGATTTTTTTCTTTGCTGCATTTGTAATCAGACCAGTTCCTGGCTATTTGAGGAGTTTTGGCTGCCAGGCATGGTGACCTTGTCGGCCAGGAAGGAGGAAGCATGCAAATTGACCTATGCACGAAATAAATAAATGCTTCGTTTGCAATAAAGAAGGAAAATTATGAAATCAAATATATATATTATTTTTATTTCATGTATTTGTGTTGGTTTAAAAAAACCTTTACAAACATTCTAAATTTCACATGAATTACATAAAATACATAATACATTAATACATTAATACACTAATACAGAAATGTGAATACAAAAATAGAAATACATTTTTTTAAAGAAAACATTCAGTTATTCATCCTAAACTCCTTAAAATAGTTTACAAACATTAGTTAAAAATCTAAGTATAGCTAACTTCAGTAAAGTTCATTGTCCATTGTAACATGCTTAGCCACAAGTTTTCCGAAAATACACAGTCTATTCAACTTATAAATGACCCAAGGTATTCAATCCATTGTGTTCTTAATGCCGAACATGTTAATAACAAATGGTACAATGTTTCATTTTCTGACAAAGAATTGCAGAATCTACACAGACCCTTACATTCAAGTGCCTCACCTTTGATACCCAGAATTTCCTTGGTAGCTATACATTCATTCGCATACAATTATTATGTGTGCTTTTGTTTGGAAACAACATAAATAGGGTTCAATTGTGCCCAATTCTTTCTGCGGAAGAAACCACTTGTCTGTAGTAGGAGGGATTTCTGCAAGTCATCTACAGTTCACACCCAGTAAAAACGTTGAACAACTTGTATAGCTTTTTTGGATTAGTTAATAACGTCTCAAACGAAAGATCTAAGATGACCAATTTCCTTAAACAGTCCTGATTTAATTCCTAATGAAATCCCAAATGCACACTTCCCTCACACACTTCGATTTAGCACAGCGTAGATATTTCCCTCAGGATTGGTGTAAAATTTCCTAAACAGAGACAATCTTTTCCATAAGGGAACGCTCTCCAGCGATTGCAAGCCCAATTCATACCTTGTAGCGCGCAACAGCACACATTTCGGTAAATGATAAAATACAGGGCACCATATAATAAATTCTAAAGTGCCAAGTTTAGTTAATATCCAGGAGGGAAAGAATTCTAGACCATAGAACAACTTTGGGACAACCTTTGCCAATTAGAATTTGCGCATGGGTAGTGCAGAAAATCTGCCGTACTTCAAGTACATTTTTTCCATTTGTCTAGATAAAGTCTTTGCTTTAGAAAGTTCCTATAGAAACATTTCAATGGTTTGGTAATGATTGGATAGGCTAAGTATACCAGAGACTTCTTTACTTTCAATTTATGTTTGTTGAATATCGAAGAGTATTATTATTATCGACTTTTGAGGGTTAATACTTAAGTTGTTCAATGCCATATATTTATTGAAAGCCATCGGTAAGCGCTGTAAGTGTTTGATCTATTATAAGAAAGTCATCAGCATCGGCTGCCCATGTTATTTGTACCCCGCCCAACCTTAAGGGCGACAAATGAGGCTCGAGACAGAGGCAAGGGTCCAGTATGCACCCCTTCCTTAATCCATATTTGGTAGGAATGGACCTTGTGAGTAGACCGTCACTAGTTAGTCTGACTTAAATACAGGACCCCTCATGAAGATGTATGAAGATGCTCAGTAGTCCAGATGGTAACCCTAGTTTAATGAGTTTTGTCTAGAGTGTCGGACCTGGGTATCAAATGTATGGCAATGAACTCTAACACTATTATGTTTATTGAAAGTATGTGGCATGTAATCCAATACTGAGTGTAGATATGGTACAAATGTTGATAAAGATTATGAAACCATTTTTGTCTCATATGTGCAGTCCTCATAATTCTTCAGTATTGGTACATTCAGTTTCTCTAGGTTATTCTCATTTCAGGTCAGCCTATTTCTCCTCACATTTACCCTAGGGATATTAGAGAAATGTTCCCTTTCCCTTACATTTTTCAGAACTTTCAATTGTACACTCAACATTGCATGATCACTACATGTGTTAGAGAGAATGACAAGATCCGAGGCTAAATCATACAGATCTTTTGACAAAAAAACATAATCTATCGTGGAGGCAGAGGTCCAACTAATACAAGTTGGTGTCTTACGGCCACCCTCTTCTCGTGCTTCTGTGACCATGAGTAAGCCCCATCCCTCAAGGTTCTGACACCACTTCTGCCCCGTAGCCTTTTCCAACTGGAATTATTCTGGTTGTTATAAAGATCACTAGAAGGGATATCTGGGTCCTGTTCCCTATACTTCTTCATATTCTCCTTCAAATGATGCTCAATATCTAATGCATTGTCTAAGTTACAATCAGAAATAAAGTCCCCTGCGATAACTATTTCTCCCCTGGGAGACTTGATAACCAGACATCCATTGTTTCATTCAGAATATTAAGTGTATTATCTAAGCTTTCTTTTGGATTCCAATAAAAGTTCAACAGAAGGAACTGTATACCCTTCAACACATCCTCTCTTCGTTTACTACAGCTGTTATTCCCTTAGAAACTCTCCAATGTTTGTAGTACTTAAACTCCCTCTGCCTTCATTGCTTTCAAAATTCCACTGGCTGGTCTCCCACTGGGTCCCGGAATAGCTGCTTCATTCGCAATAAAATAAGCATCTAGAGCTGGTAGGTCCAACAGCCAGGTTTCCTGTAAAAGTAACATCAAATACTGTCGAAGATGTCTACAAAGAAAGGGGTCTGACTAAAGGGCAGAGAATTCTCTCACATTCCATGATAAGATAGTACACTGACTCTCCGTGCTAAAGTGAACCTTTCAAATCATGTTGTAGAGAAGGAGCCAAGTACCCTCACGTCAACCACTTCGCCCATATTGCCTATATGTTAGGAACCAGAGTGTGAGTCACGTGCGGTACCAGTGAAAATACTGATACCAAGGAGAATCCTGAAAGCAAGGTTCCCATTGAGAAAGCAATACCTGCATATGAGACAGTATGATGGCCTTTAAATGAAATCCCAGAAGAAGCAGGACCAATGAATGAAAGAGCAGAATGGTGACATCACATGAAACAAGCTGACATACATAGAAGAGATGCAGAGACACCAGAAGGAAGATATTCTATAAGGCATCAAGAAAGTAACTGCACAATCCCAAGGATGAAAAAAACTCGAATCAAGATAAAGAAGCAAGTTTATTTAAGGTAAAAATCACGGCAAACACACACAACAAACAAAACAGGTCGCAGAGGGGGAATCCTGAACAACGCGTTTCGCGCTTCCCTGAGCGCTTGGTCATGTTAGGGGAACGAAGCAAACAATCAACATAGATATTAGAGTGTAGTCCCCTTACCATTTCGCCCATCTCCATTAGGTCCTACACTATGCCATGAAACCAGGGCGGCCATGTTAGGCTGTAGTAAAGCCAAGTACAATCCAATGATGGAATGGATTGGGCACAATGGTTTCCCAAATTGCAAAATATAGCAGTTTAAGAAACATGTCTAGAAATAAAAAATATAAAATGTAACCAAAATGGAAAGCATTAAATCCAATAATAAAAGTCATAAAGTGCTAGTGCAAGTCCATAAATGTGGTTGCGTTGTAAGTATATAACAAATAACGACACCAGAGACAAATGACATAAATATATATATATATATATATATATATATATATATATATATATATATATATATATATTAAACTGCGCTCTTTGAGCTGGTGCTATTGGGCTAGAGCGGACAGGGCTCTAAAATGTGCAGAAGAATGTCAGCAAAAAGATACAGGTAGGCAGATAAACAACACCTCCAACTTAATACCAAACTTGCCCAAGCACTCACGACCATTTACTAAGTTTAAAAAAAATGTCTTTAATTAATCAAAAGTTGTGCAAAATGTTATAAAAAGCATACATGGCAATACCTGGTCAGACCAGGCACAAGGCACCACTCACCCCAACGGGTGGAAAGACGCCACGCGGTCAGCTCGACTCGCGAGCTTCCTCAGGCTTGTAGTTGTTCCCGACATGTGTATTTTCGTTTTTATAATGGCTCATGGGCTATGTCATGTGCTTCCCCACCTGCTACTTCACGCGTCACGTGATGCACTACTACAATCTGGCTAAAAAAGAACTCTATGGTTCTACATGCAGGAGAATCCGCTATCTTGGAATGGCTCAGGTCTAATGGACCTTGAGTGTAAATGTAGGGAGGTAAAATACTCGGGAATCCTTTATAAACTTAAATTCAGACTAGCGCGCGTGAATGACAAAGGCAGGGGGAGTCAGACATGTCCCATTGAGAGAACAGTATATATAACAACTTTGTAACGAGATTTTGCGCCAGTGCGCAATATCAATATTTGTTGCCTCACCGTGCGAGAAACATTCTCCACGGTGTGGCAAACTATCCGCATGAAGGGGTGAGTGCAAAAAAACGAATGTCGCTGCTATGGCCCAATGTTGGTAATGTCCACCCGCACAATACATGAGAAGGAGATAGCCTTAGTTTATACAGCAGGTGTGCTCAATCAATGACTGGTTTTGGCGCAATGCATGTTGGACCGGCTAGTCCCTAATTCGCCAAAATCACAAATGCTAGTGCATATTTTTAGAAATGAAGGCAAATTTAAACAAATATGCAAGCACCTATCATCCCATACCTCAATGCATTGATAAAGTGCTAGTGCATGATAGGAGCAGCATTAGGTTAGGGATTAAGGTGAATTCAGACAAAAATGAAAACGCCTGTCGTCCCATATAGAGTAATAAAAGGTTATCCGTGGATAATACCTTAATGCATTGGATGGATGCTCGTGCAAGTTAAAACAGCACGATTTAAAGTATCCGCACAAATGTCCATCTCTTTCTATCTCCCTACATTGTGCATATGGCGTACCAAAACTCAGCCATATTTTCCTGAATGATCAATTTTACCATCTTTAAAAAGTGAGTGAACATTCTGCCTGTCATATAAAGTGACATGTGCAGTTGGTTCATTCATAAAGTGCAAAGTGATACATGTATGTATAAATTCATAGAAACATGACTTTAAAAAGGAAAAAGAGAAAGAAAAAGAGATATTAGATCACTACACATTTACCCGAATTAGAGTCAGTGTTAAGTCACTCTCTATGTGTTTTGTCTACATCAGAGACTAGCCTAAACACACTATGATGTTGCTTTCTAAGTTGTAAAGTATACATGATGAGTGTGTAACACTAAAACAAGCATTGTACTGGAATATGGGACATTCATTAATGAAAATGGCTTCTAGCCCCTGATTAATCATATAGGAAGACATATAGCTCTTGGTCCACATTTAAATCATTAGGCTTTAGTGTATCAAACCTACAGATTAGTTTGGCTTCTAGTTGGCGCAGTTTGAGTTCCCTATTGCCCAACCTCTTATGTTGTGGTATGTGTGCTAAACCCACAAAGCTCATTTCTGATGTATTTTTATTATGTTTCTCACCAAAGTGTAAAGCTAGAGGGTATGTCAAATCTCCATTTTTTATGGCTCTGTAATGCTGTAAAATACGCAATTTTAGCGGGCCAATAGTTGATCCTATATAATGTAACGCACAGCTGCATGTTATTGCATAAACCACAAACTTTGTAAGGCAAGTTATTTTATGCTTGTACTTCCATTCTTGCCCATTAGCACTGATTGGAGGTTTTCTCGAGACATAATTGCACATTTTGCATTTACCACATTTTTTAAAGCCTGTATGTTCATGTTTGTTAGGAAACCAGCTCGATGAAGAAGCCTCGGTAATTACAGTACTGGGTGCTAGTATATTTTTCAGTGTTGGAGCTTTACGAAAAGTTACACTAGGTTTCTCTTCCAAAACTTTACACAAGTCTCTGTCAGTGGTTAGTGTTTTCCAGTGTCTATGCATATTAGCCCTGATATGTTTAGCTTGCTGATTGTAGCTCGTTATGAATCTTATCGTTTCATTTTTCAATTTAGGATGTGGTCTAAAAAGATCTCCTCTGGGTTGTTTTTCAGCTTTGGTGAAGCAATCCGTCACTGTACTTTTTGAGTATCCTCTATTCACAAATCTGTTGCCAATATTTTTCGCTTCTTTTTGGAAATTTGCCTCATTACTGCATATTCTTTTCGCCCTAAGGAATTCTCCATAAGGTATAGACTTTTTGAGAGCTGTGGGATGATGACTACTAGCATGGAGCATAGAGTTGGAACTTGTGTCCTTCCTGTGCAAGGTAGTGATTAGTCGGTTTTGGTCAACTTGCAAGGAAACATCCAGAAATACCAGTGCATTCTTACTTATAGTGCTAGTTAACTTCAGATTAAGGGCATTGGAATTCAAAATAGTGATGTATTCTTCTAGTTGCTTCTTTGTTCCATCCCATATCAGGAACAGGTCATCGATAAATCGATGCCACGTAACTATATGTTTGGTAAACTGTTCCAGCTCCTCACTCCATGCCACTGACGTTTCCCACCAACCCATATAGAGATTGGCGTAAGTTGGCGCCATACAGGACCCCATTGCTGTGCCCTGGGTTTGTCTGTAAATCGCATCATTGTAAAGGAAAAAATTATGTTCCAGGCAAAATTTCAACATTTCCAGCAACATATTGTTGTGCTGGCGGTAGCTAACAGATCTGCTGTTCAGAAAGTGACGGCATGCATTTAAGCCATGCTGGTGCTTAATAGGCGTATAAAGGGACACTACATCCAGGGAGACCAGAAAATAATTAGGCTCCCAATTAACTTCATCTAATTTTAACAGAAGATCTGATGTGTCCCGAATGTATGAATTAAGGCTTAGCACAAATGGCTGAAGGAAATGATCAAGAAATTTAGAGGTGTTTTCCAGAAGACTACCAATTGAGGACACTATTGGGCGTCCTGGAGGATCTATTAGAGTCTTATGGATTTTAGGATTGAAGTAAATAAGCGGAGTTATTGGGTGTGCATTTTTCAAGAAGTGATATTCATCATCATTTAGCAATTCTTCTTCACACCAATGGAACAGCAATTCATAATATTCTCTATTGGTGTTTCCCAAAATTGATTTATCCGCTAATTCATAGCAAGAAGTGTCATCAAGTTGTCTGTTTGCTTCTTTGACATAGCTGGTGCTGTTCATGACAACTATACTTCCTCCTTTGTCCGAGGGTCGGATGACTATGTTATGATAATTTTTCAAAGTATTTAATGCTTCTTTCTGTGTAGGACTAAGATTTTTTGATTTCATGTTAATAGAGCTGGACAGGCCTTTGAGATCTTTCATTACCAGTTGTTCAAAAACATCTATAGGGCTGCATTCTATATTCGGGCAGAAGGCTGATTTTGGCTTGAATTTGCTGAAACAGCTCATGTTGGTATTGATCCCATATCGTTCTGCCAGCATGCTGTCGTCCATTGTTTCTGTGTATGTATTCACAGAACTGGGGTTGGAATGCAGTTCATCTATATAGAATAAAGTGGCCAGATCTTTCTCTGATAGAATGGAGGCGATTTCTGTATCTGAATCTCTTTTCTGTGTTCTATGCCCAACTTGTGTAGCAAAGAATTTAGTGAGCTTCAGTTTGCGTGTGAATTTGAAAAGATCTATTCTGGCAGATGTGTAGTCGTAGGCGTAGGTTGGGCTATGGGATAGTCCTAAAGATAGGACGGATGTTTCCTTCTGGGTGAGGCTTCTAGCTGAAATATTGAATATTTTTAATTGTTCATGTTCTTGCCTCTCGGTCTCCCCCTCGGTTTGTTCCCAGATCTTGTGGCCCTTCCAATTTGATCTTCCCCGCTTTGCACGACTGCCCCGCCTGGTTGCCCTCTTCCCGTCTTTCCTCTTGGTGCTCTTCCTCGACCGGCTGATTGGCCTCGTCCTCTTTTGTCCATTCTGCTGTCCATGTGGAGCAGCTTGAATTCGTCTAAAAAGTTCAGCTTTTTTGATGAGTGAGCTCCTTCAGAATCTGAAAAGTCAATATCTGAACTGCTGGGATCCTCTGCAGTAATTTCATTTTGTTTAGTGGGGGGATTTTTCTGTTCCATTCTTGCTTTTATGGGCCCATCGAATCTCTTGGCAAAGGTGTATATTCTACCTTGCTCATAGTCTATCCTGTCTCTTTTGAATTTGAGCTGTTTCCTTGTTCTTGGCTCTCCTTCGAATCTTTCTAGATTCTCCTCTAGTCTCGTCATACGCTTTTTACATTCATCTGCATCTTCTGAGGTGAATAGTAGTTCTTCCATAGTTTCTATCTCTTTCATTAGTTTGATTCTGTCTAGTTTGGCGTATTTAATCAGGCTTTCAATCATTCGGAATGAGCAAGTGTTTGTATGGGTTGTCCATTCTTCTATTAATTGCGGATCCATATCTTTGAATGTAGGTATTGTAAGAATTCTTAATCCCCTCGGTATCCGCTGTGCTTCTAGATACATCTGCAGAGTCATGGCTTCCCACCACTTGGAGATCTCCTTTTTCTTTATTCTTTCCAATTTGTCAAGTTTCTGCTGCACTGTAAGACTTGCTGGTAAGCTGTTATCATTAATGGTGCCAGTTGTAGTCTTATCTTGATCAAACAGAATTAGCGCTGCTGCCATCCGTTTTGCCTCTACCTGGTCTGCCATAACTTGAGTTCCACTAATGATTAGTGGTGCTCAAAGTGTATGCTATGGTATTGCACTAAAAACTTAGTAAAAAACTGGGTGGAAAGACAGATGATAATCAATTATATATGGGATATGGGATGGAACAAAGAAGCAACTAGAAGAATACATCACTATTTTGAATTCCAATGCCCTTAATCTGAAGTTAACTAGCACTATAAGTAAGAATGCACTGGTATTTCTGGATGTTTCCTTGCAAGTTGACCAAAACCGACTAATCACTACCTTGCACAGGAAGGACACAAGTTCCAACTCTATGCTCCATGCTAGTAGTCATCATCCCACAGCTCTCAAAAAGTCTATACCTTATGGAGAATTCCTTAGGGCGAAAAGAATATGCAGTAATGAGGCAAATTTCCAAAAAGAAGCGAAAAATATTGGCAACAGATTTGTGAATAGCGGATACTCAAAAAGTACAGTGACGGATTGCTTCACCAAAGCTGAAAAACAACCCAGAGGAGATCTTTTTAGACCACATCCTAAATTGAAAAATGAAACGATAAGATTCATAACGAGCTACAATCAGCAAGCTAAACATATCAGGGCTATTATGCATAGACACTGGAAAACACTAACCACTGACAGAGACTTGTGTAAAGTTTTGGAAGAGAAACCTAGTGTAACTTTTCGTAAAGCTCCAACACTGAAAAATATACTAGCACCCAGTACTGTAATTACCGAGGCTTCTTCATCGAGCTGGTTTCCTAACAAACATGAACATACAGGCTTTAAAAAATGTGGTAAATGCAAAATGTGCAATTATGTCTCGAGAAAACCTCCAATCAGTGCTAATGGGCAAGAATGGAAGTACAAGCATAAAATAACTTGCCTTACAAAGTTTGTGGTTTATGCAATAACATGCAGCTGTGGGTTACATTATATAGGATCAACTATTGGCCCGCTAAAATTGCGTATTTTACAGCATTACAGAGCCATAAAAAATGGAGATTTGACATACCCTCTAGCTTTACACTTTGGTGAGAAACATAATAAAAATACATCAGAAATGAGCTTTGTGGTTTTAGCACACATACCACAACATAATCAATTATCATCTGTCTTTCCACCCAGTTTTTTACTAAGTTTTTAGTGCAATACCATAGCATACACTTTGAGCACCACTAATCATTAGTGGAACTCAAGTTATGGCAGACCAGGTAGAGGCAAAACGGATGGCAGCAGCGCTAATTCTGTTTGATCAAGATAAGACTACAACTGGCACCATTAATGATAACAGCTTACCAGCAAGTCTTACAGTGCAGCAGAAACTTGACAAATTGGAAAGAATAAAGAAAAAGGAGATCTCCAAGTGGTGGGAAGCCATGACTCTGCAGATGTATCTAGAAGCACAGCGGATACTGAGGGGATTAAGAATTCTTACAATACCTACATTCGAAGATATGGATCCGCAATTAATAGAAGAATGGACAACCCATACAAACACTTGCTCATTCCGAATGATTGAAAGCCTGATTAAATACGCCAAACTAGACAGAATCAAACTAATGAAAGAGATAGAAACTATGGAAGAACTACTATTCACCTCAGAAGATGCAGATAAATGTAAAAAGCGTATGACGAGACTAGAGGAGAATCTAGAAAGATTCGAAGGAGAGCTAAGAACAAGGAAACAGCTCAAATTCAAAAGAGACAGGATAGACTATGAGCAAGGAAGAATATGCACCTTTGCCAAGAGATTCGATGGGCCCATAAGAGCAAGAATGGAACAGAAAAATCCCCCCACTAAACAAAATGAAATTACTGCAGAGGGTCCCAGCAGTTCAGATATTGACTTTTCAGATTCTGAAGGAGCTCACTCATCAAAAAAGCTGAACTTTTTAGACGAATTCAAGCTGCTCCACATGGACAGCAGAATGGACAAAAGAGGACGAGGCCAATCAGCCGGTCGAGGAAGAGGACCAAGAGGAAAGACGGGAAGAGGGCAACCAGGCGGGGCAGTCGTGCAAAGCGGGGAAGATCAAATTGGAAGGGCCACAAGATCTGGGAACAAACCGAGGGGGAGACCGAGAGGCAAGAACATGAACAATTAAAAATATTCAATATTTCAGCTAGAAGCCTCACCCAGAAGGAAACATCAGTCCTATCTTTAGGACTATCCCATAGCCCAACCTACGCCTACGACTACACATCTGCCAGAATAGATCTTTTCAAATTCACACGCAAACTGAAGCTCACTAAATTCTTTGCTACACAAGTTGGGCATAGAACACAGAAAAGAGATTCAGATACAGAAATCGCCTCCATTCTATCAGAGAAAGATCTGGCCACTTTATTCTATATAGATGAACTGCATTCCAACCCCAGTTCTGTGAATACATACACAGAAACAATGGACGACAGCATGCTGGCAGAACGATATGGGATCAATACCAACATGAGCTGTTTCAGCAAATTCAAGCCAAAATCAGCCTTCTGCCCGAATATAGAATGCAGCCCTATAGATGTTTTTGAACAACTGGTAATGAAAGATCTCAAAGGCCTGTCCAGCTCTATTAACATGAAATCAAAAAATCTTAGTCCTACACAGATAGAAGCATTAAATACTTTGAAAAATTATCATAACATAGTCATCTGACCCTCGGACAAAGGAGGAAGTATAGTTGTCATGAACAGCACCAGCTATGTCAAAGAAGCAAACAGACAACTTGATGACACTTCTTGCTATGAATTAGCGGATAAATCAATTTTGGGAAACACCAATAGAGAATATTATGAATTGCTGTTCCATTGGTGTGAAGAAGAATTGCTAAATGATGATGAATATCACTTCTTGAAAAATGCACACCCAATAACTCCGCTTATTTACTTCAATCCTAAAATCCATAAGACTCTAATAGATCCTCCAGGACGCCCAATAGTGTCCTCAATTGGTAGTCTTCTGGAAAACACCTCTAAATTTCTCGATCATTTCCTTCAGCCATTTGTGCTAAGCCTTAATTCATACATTCGGGACACATCAGATCTTCCGTTAAAATTAGATGAAGTTAATTGGGAGCCTAATTATTTTCTGGTCTCCCTGGATGTAGTGTCCCTTTATACGTCTATTAAGCACCAGCATGGCTTAAATGCATGCCGTCACTTTCTGAACAGCAGATCTGTTAGCTACCGCCAGCACAACAATATGTTGCTGGAAATGTTGAAATTTTGCCTGGAACATAATTTTTTCCTTTACAATGATGCGATTTACAGACAAACCCAGGGCACAGCAATGGGGTCCTGTATGGCGCCAACTTACGGCAATCTCTATATGGGTTGGTGGGAAACGACAGTGGCATGGAGTGAGGAGCTGGAACAGTTTACCAAACATATAGTTATGTGGCATCGATTTATCGATGACTTGTTCCTGATATGGGATGGAACAAAGAAGCAACTAGAAGAATACATCACTATTTTGAATTCCAATGCCCTTAATTTGAAGTTAACTAGCACTATAAGTAAGAATGCACTGGTATTTCTGGATGTTTCCTTGCAAGTTGACCAAAACCGACTAATCACTACCTTGCACAGGAAGGACACAAGTTCCAACTCTACGCTCCATGCTAGTAGTCATCATCCCACAGCTCTCAAAAAGTCTATACCTTATGGAGAATTCCTTAGGGCGAAAAGAATATGCAGTAATGAGGCAAATTTCCAAAAAGAAGCGAAAAATATTGGCAACAGATTTGTGAATAGAGGATACTCAAAAAGTACAGTGACGGATTGCTTCACCAAAGCTGAAAAACAACCCAGAGGAGATCTTTTTAGACCACATCCTAAATTGAAAAATGAAACGATAAGATTCATAACGAGCTACAATCAGCAAGCTAAACATATCAGGGCTATTATGCATAGACACTGGAAAACACTAACCACTGACAGAGACTTGTGTAAAGTTTTGGAAGAGAAACCTAGTGTAACTTTTCGTAAAGCTCCAACACTGAAAAATATACTAGCACCCAGTACTGTAATTACCGAGGCTTCTTCATCGAGCTGGTTTCCTAACAAACATGAACATACAGGCTTTAAAAAATGTGGTAAATGCAAAATGTGCAATTATGTCTCGAGAAAACCTTCAATCAGTGCTAATGGGCAAGAATGGAAGTACAAGCATAAAATAACTTGCCTTACAAAGTTTGTGGTTTATGCAATAACATGCAGCTGTGCGTTACATTATATAGGATCAACTATTGGCCCGCTAAAATTGCGTATTTTACAGCATTACAGAGCCATAAAAAATGGAGATTTGACATACCCTCTAGCTTTACACTTTGGTGAGAAACATAATAAAAATACATCAGAAATGAGCTTTGTGGGTTTAGCACACATACCACAACATAAGAGGTTGGGCAATAGGGAACTCAAACTGCGCCAACTAGAAGCCAAACTAATCTGTAGGTTTGATACACTAAAGCCTAATGGTTTAAATGTGGACCCAGAGCTATATGTCTTCCTATATGATTAATCAGGGGCTAGAAGCCATTTTCATTAATGAATGTCCCATATTCCAGTACAATGCTTGTTTTAGTGTTACACACTCATCATGTATACTTTACAACTTAGAAAGCAACATCATAGTGTGTTTAGGCTAGTCTCTGATGTAGACAAAACACATAGAGAGTGACTTAACACTGACTCTAATTCGGGTAAATGTGTAGTGATCTAATATCTCTTTTTCTTTCTCTTTTTCCTTTTTAAAGTCATGTTTCTATGAATTTATACATACATGTATCACTTTGCACTTTATGAATGAACCAACTGCACATGTCACTTTATATGACAGGCAGAATGTTCACTCACTTTTTAAAGATGGTAAAATTGATCATTCAGGAAAATATGGCTGAGTTTTGGTACGCCATATGCACAATGTAGGGAGATAGAAAGAGATGGACATTTGTGCGGATACTTTAAATCGTGCTGTTTTAACTTGCACGAGCATCCATCCAATGCATTAAGGTATTATCCACGGATAACCTTTTATTACTCTATATGGGACGACAGGCGTTTTCGTTTTTGTCTGAATTCACCTTAATCCCTAACCTAATGCTGCTCCTATCGTGCACTAGCACTTTATCAATGCATTGAGGTATGGGATGATAGGTGCTTGCATATTTGTTTAAATTCGCCTTCATTTCTAAAAATATGCACTAGCATTTGTGATTTTGGCGAATTAGGGACTAGCCGGTCCAACATGCATTGCGCCAAAACCAGTCATTGATTGAGCACACCTGCTGTATAAACTAAGGCTATCTCCTTCTCATGTATTGTGCGGGTGGACATTACCAACATTGGGCCAAAGCAGCGACATTCGTTTTTTTGCACTCACCCCTTCATGCGGATAGTTTGCCACACCGTGGAGAATGTTTCTCGCACGGTGAGGCAACAAATATTGATATTGCGCACTGGCGCAAAATCTCGTTACAAAGTTTTTATATATACTGTTCTCTCAATGGGACATGTCTGACTCCCCCTGCCTTTGTCATTCACGTGCGCTAGTCTGAATTTAAATTTATAAAGGATTCCCGAGTATTTTACCTCCCTACATTTACACTCAAGGTCCATTAGACCTGAGCCATTCCAAGATGGCGGATTCTCCGTCATGTAGAACCATAGAGTTCTTTTTTAGCCAGATTGTAGTAGTGCATCACGTGACGCGTGAAGTAGCAGGTGGGGGAAGCACATGACATAGCCCATGAGCCATTATAAAAAGGAGAATACACATGTTGGGAACAACTACAAGCCTGAGGAAGCTCGCGAGTCGAGCGGAACGCGTGGCGTCTTTCCACCCGTTGGGGTGAGTGGTGCCTTGTGCCTGGTCTGACCAGGTATTGCCATGTATGCTTTTTATAACATTTTGCACAACTTTTGATTAATTAAAGACTTTTTTTTAAACTTAGTAAATGGTCGTGAGTGCTTAGGCAAGTTTGGTATTAAGTTGGAGGTGTTGTTTATCTGCCTACCTGTATCTTTTTGCTGACATTCTTCTGCATATATATATATATATATATATATATATATATATATATATATATATATATATATATATATATATATATATATATATATATATATATTGCGGTGAGTAAAGAATGGATGCTTCCACTACATATTAAAAACAATTTGATGAATTAACAGGAGTGAAACTTAGAAAGGCAAGGTTGGACGAGTCCCAAGAAGCCAAGGCCGTATCAAGTTGGGGTGAGCAGACATTGGATACAAATTGTGTGAAAGAATGAAACACCTGTTCAGAAGACATGGACAAAAACAAGGAAGACGTCAGAGGTCTATTAGAAAATAGTATTTTAAATGCAGTAGAGCTTGATTTTGTGGTCTTCAGTCACGTGGAAGGATGAAGTTGGACGAACATTATGACCACACCCCCTCCCCTGAATTCTCCAGAGCAATGGAACACTCCCAAGGACAACTTCAAAGCCTTAATTGACAGCAGCCCACTGAGGTGATGATAGATGAATATGCCAATTGGTGGGAAGCCATGGTTAAGACTAGCTCACCAGCACCTCGAAGAGCAACCTGCGTGCTACTAACGTAGGTGGAAAGGTACTGACAGAGGTTAGAGTGCCAACCAGTGGAAGGGGGCTGAATGATTAAGGGGCCTATTGTTTGTGTAGCCAATGGGACGTTGTGTATTTATTGACGTTCATAGTGACCTGTTTAAGGGGAGGGCTTAGTTGCCCCACCTGATGTTAAGAAACCTATTACTTTTCTTCACTATCTTAGACGAGTATGGATCGAATGCTTAGATATTCCCTTAGAACCTATCACAATAACCACTAGGTTTTTGTAGTTTGCCACGTAGGATGACATAAATACGTAGGTTGATGTCATCAATGATGATTTTTTGCTATAAAAGAATGGTTTTTTAAGATGCTTTGAGAGACCTTACGCTGAAACGTCCGTTGATGTCCGTTGTACTCCCTGTTTTAGATAATTGATATTAAAACAGTTACCTTTTTGCCAGCTAGCTGAGTCGTTTCGATTATTGATGTTTGAGTAACTTCTGCATCCCCATCCATCTCAGGATTATTGCTACCTCGTCTTAAAGGGCTGGGGTCCGTCAGTTCAATGTAGTTGACTGATAGCATTTCTGAGAGAGAGTGCCAGCCAGTGCAGGGGTAGGGCCCCAATCTTTTTTAGGTTCTGAGTTGCTACCCATCTTCTCTAACCCTACATCCCTTCTAAAAGTACCCCCACTGCATTGATCTGATGAATAAAGTACCAAGGCATATCCTAGCCTACATAGGCTAGGAGCTGCATTTAATAAGATCTCATAGGCCAAACGGGATGGTAGAACTAAACTCACATGGTCATGTCTTCTAGGATGAATTAAATCAACCAGTTTTATGTCTTTCGATGTAATTAGCCATGAAGCTGGGATTTCACTAAAGAGGGCCAAGATCGTGGATCTGTTTAATGAGTTTGGTCCTCCTTGATCGAACATATAATTCAGGATTAAGCTAGGACAATCAGGAAATATCAGTTCTCTCATGGGTAACTCCATAGCTACCTTTTCTTTATAAGTGGGGCAGCGAGAGAACTGTACTTGAGCCTGTCTTTCAGTACCCCCCAATACATCAAACTCTTTTCATTGGGGAGTTAAGTCTGATGTTGAATATATCTGCCCTCCTACCGTGCACTCCATATACTCACCAACCGAAAGCCCATTATAACGGTTGGGTATTGTGTCGGGTTTAGGTCTCAGATCTAGAGAAGCACAGGCTAATTCAGAGACAGGCTTGCAATACATCTGTGACCCATTTGGCTTTACATCTGATATATTACTAGAAGTTACAATGCCTTTATCATTAGATGTAATTACTTCCCTCTGAAAACAAATCCCATTCGTAGGGTTAGATGGATTTTGTGAACAATGTCCAGTCAATATATTTTTTACAATCTCACGTATAACTGGTACTGTTTACTGCAAAGTAGGGATACTTATATCTGTCGATGCCTTATCTCCAACAGTGGATATAGAAACTTCTTCACTAACAGAGCTGGAATCTATACGGACAATGTCAAGGGTCTTTGGACCACTTCCTTCCACAGTAGTGTGCTTCTCCCCTCCCAAAGAGCAACCTGGCCGGCCCTGACCCATCATATCCCCCTCTGATTTGTGTGGAACTGCTTTGTTGACACTCTTGTTGTCATGCTTCAGTTGCTTAAAAATCTGAAATATAGGTGGAGCTGACAACCTCTTTATGGTTTCCCTTTATGCTTCATATAATCTATCAGTCTGGGCTCCTGAGTACAATAGCATCCATAGCAACCTGGACTCCCTGAGCCTCATATATTTCAATTGCCCCCCCATATCTTGTAAAGGAATGTTTACCCCAGTCTAGTATCTCTAAATTATCTATATTTCTCTCCTCATGTGAAACAGAGTCTTATTCCAGATAGCAAGACTCCTGTTGATCAAAACGAGCCTGGGAGCGAAGATACTTGTGCGAGGACTTATTCAGGTTCGTAAAACCATTATTACAATTCTTCATCTTAGGTTTTTCCCCCCTTCTTGGGGTTATTAGACATATCCCCCACATTAAGAGGGATGCCTTCATTAACAGGCAAAGTCTGTACCGCTCTATTCCATGAACATAGACAGTTGGCCTATCAGTGTAGTCCTCCACTGGGACTTACATCAGACGTATTACTGAGGCTAAATGTGCTGTTATCTCATGTAGTACTTTTGTGTGTGTCTTGAGGTCTTTTAACACCTCAGTTTCAATTACGTAGGCATCAAAACAATTATACCTTTCCCCTGGCTCATGTTCCAGGGATGACCGGGTCTGAATCTGAGGTGAAGTAAAACTGGTTACCCCCTACCCTGCTTCCGACAAATGCTCTGACAAAGCCAACAATGAGATTTCTTCCATGGAAAACAGAGGAGGGGTGTGAAGGAACGATTCATTCACTAGCACTGGAAGAGGCAATGTGGTAGTGAATGGCTCCCTTCCCAGAATCTGATTTTTAACCACTTGTGGAAGGGTCCCAAGATCCTCAATAGATGCTGGAGTTGGAATGACCCCTATCCTGTCATACACCCCTTCGCCCCTACAGTGCTCCTCAATAGGAATTTGCTTTTCCGGCTCGACCGGCATCAGTGAGGACATTTCACCAGCAGGGGAAGGAGGAAGGGGCAATGCTACTGCCTGTGACGTACTACACGTCTTCTGGTAAAGACCAAAGGGGCCATTGTTATCTCCTTTCTAGACTAAACAATTTTTTCATTCTTCCTCATTTTACCGGTTCAAAAAAAGGCTTACTACCAGAACTCTGCAGGCAAAATAGAAGAAACAGCAGGACAAAAAGACAGGGAAATGAACACAATACTCACTTCCTATCACAGTTCCGCCAAATCAAAATAGGGAAATCCAGATAAAGTGACCTATGCCCTTAACCCGCAAGCCAGCGAACAGCCAACAGCACTGTGGAGGCACTCTGGGATGCGTGTGCGTGGATGGGCGCGGCCCGGGAATATTTCAAAGGAGTCGGATTTCTTGTGGGCGGGGCCTCAATTAAAATCAACCATGTGTTGCATATAGCTGTTTTGGATAGATTAAATGGACAATAGCTTAAAACAGAGGGCTTTATATTAATGTCCAAGTATTCCAAATCCGTAGCTCCCCAAAGTAGCTTTTGTACCTCATGATGCAGGATTGTAGAATGCGGGTGAAGAAAGTCGCGTGAGGCAGCCGGGACAGCCGAGACAGCCAACAGCACTCTGGAGGCAAACCAAGTAAATTTGATAGCAACTGATTTAGGGCCTCATCACGAGTTGGGCGGTAACGCCGGCACTATTAGCGCCGGCGCTAATAGCCCTACCGCCAAACCCCCCAGCGCTATTAGCGCCGGATCACGGGTTTGGCGGAAGCGTTATTGCCCATTCCCCATTGGGCCCATTCGGGAATTCCTCATTCCCCATTGGGCCCAATGGGGAAAATTTGCGCTGTTACCGCCGGCGGATTTCCCGCCAGCGGTAATCGCGCCGAAAATCAGCAATTTTGCCGCGGATTTCCTCCAGCTTAGAGCTGGGGGGAAATCCACCAAAGCCATGATCTGGCAGAGCCTTAAATGCGGCGGCAATAGCGCTACCACCGCATTTAAGGGTTACCCCCAGACTCGTGATGAGGCCCTTAGCAGGCATCCGTTTGAAGAGAGCAATAGAACTGTCTAACAATGACACTTTGAAGATTTGTCTATGCAACTGTATAGATCCTGGAGACCCTCGCGCAAGGGAAATTGCGTATCACAGGCTATCTTGGAACACACATGTAGTGAATGTCATATGACGCACGCCTACACTAAATGGAAATATGCAACCAAATTCACTGTCCTACGAAGCAACAATGTTGAATTTGTATTTTCAATTAATGGTTTTCTCCTTGAAGGCAATGTAATAACAATGGAGGAAATTGAAATCTTTACAGGAAAATTGCAGCTAACAATGGTTTAGAAGAAGGACAGATGAAAACAAATCAAAAGATTCATAGCATAAATGTATTGCCATGATTTTTAGTAATCCCAAAAAGGAAAATGTGTCACAACGTGTCTCACAGAAAGTAAAAGCAGATGTTTCACTATCTCATGCAGAAGAAGGGTTTGAGGATATTGATACATGAGCCCTTCTTGAAGCAGTTGCGATTTTACGGAGAGCTGTACTAACTTGTAAAATATGGAAATTCACTGGAAGTTCTGAAGAAGTGAATTCGGCAGATGTTGTTCCAAAGGAAGTTGTTCTTTTTTACAAGTGGTGCTCTCAAGGACAGATGGATATCAAAACTAATTCAAAAAAGCGGGATACCACTGTAATGAACATGGCTCATAAATTGTCACAGATGTTTATATAGGACATGCTATCAACATGACAAGCTTCCTATGCAAGCACTTCAACCACACTGCATATCTGTTAAATGTCTTTGCAAGTGGCAGTTGGGGTCAAAATGCACACAGCTACTCCCAGCAAATTCATTCAATTTCTGCATAGCATGGGAGCTTCTTTAGATTATGCCAGAGTCTTTCAGTATGAGAAACAGGTGGTCACAGAGGAAATACAATGCATGAATGTGTGTGGAGGATCTTACGTTCCCTCAGAGTTGCTCAGGGGCAGATTTTCCTATTGTGCTGCTGGCAACATTGCCTTCCTCGAGGATACTCTGCATGGTAAAGGAACCTTGCACAGTACAGGTATGGTGGTCTATCAGGAAAAGGAGGAGTCAGATGTCCTAAACCCAATTGAAATATCATGACCATCATCACTTCAATCACTACAGAATATTCCTCAGTCCCTGTCTGAGGTCATGTCTTGCAACATTCCCAAAGGGTGTAGACCACAGAATCCTGTAAGCAGGCAAATCACTGATTAGACAGAGATGAATAGTTTGTTTTAGATTCCAACAGGCTTGAGGACCTACTTTGGATGATGGTGGGAATGTCTGCCATTGAGTGATTTTCAAGAATGTTTTGATGAAGAGTTGCTGGATACACATTGCAATCCCAATGAAGAAATCAAGACTGATGAATGTGAGACAGAGTCAGAACCACTCACTACAGTTCTGACTTGGTCAGCTTACAATTTCATTATAAGTGATCTTCCAACTAAAGAAACTACAGTCTGTACCCCCCCTCATAGATGGCAGCCCAACAAGCACACAAACACAGCTCACATTCATGAAGAAGGTGGAGGAAAATAACTTCTGTTGTCGCCCTAGAATCAAAAACAGTTGTAACACTGGATCTTGGCCTTTAAACACCTGTTTTAAAACTACCTATAGCTAAAAACACTTTTCAAAGAACTGGATGCTTAGACCAGGTGAGCTACATATAATAATGGCAATGATTTAAGCTATTGGTTCTTTCTTGGATGGTACAGGCATTGAGACCACCTTAACTGTACTTTATGATGCAAATGTTGTGTCAAAGTTTCTATCAGGGAAGTGCGTAAGACGAGCAGTTGAAGCACTCACGTTACTAAGGCTTGCACTTTTCAAGTACATGTGAGCATGTTGAAACCAAGGAAAGGATGGCACCTGAACTTAAGAAGTTACTTTAAGGTTTACAAGTGAATGATTCCCAAAAAACAAAATCAGTCCATAATTACGTTCTGACAGTTCTGACAAATTTGACTGTGATGGCCAAAATGGAAGCATTTCAGGCTAATAAATCTCAAGAAAACCCAACACTCAAAGTTGCTCTTTAGTACATTCATATGGTGGGCCCAATGCTTTTATTTATCAGATATGTCCGAACTGCAAACTGGGATTTATGCCTTGCATCAACTTGAAGAGTTTGTTTGTTAAGTACTTTTTTTGCCCTAGATTTGATAAACTACACAAATTTGATAGCATAGTACTTAGCAGAAATTAAACAGCTTGAAAACAAACACCCGGACTTGTGGAGTGAGTTTAAGAAAGGCAATTGGAAATGAACTAAGACAAAACTTGGTGGTGTGGCTAATATTACTCAAAGGAAACAAGCTCTTGCACAATTCTTTTTAGACTCTCCAGACCTGTCAAGGCTGTCAACAGAAGCAAAATCAATTGTAGGAATCACAGATTACGAACAGTCAAAACATCACCACCTAACAGCATCTAAAGCAACACGCCAAAAGGAAGATGTTCAACAGATCTACAACTCGATCATGACATTCACTAATCCTGTGCATTATGATGGAAAAGAACTCATCAACATCTCAACAAAGTTAGTTTTTGATGGAAAAATTCAGAAGGACACATCGAGAAGGACAGAAAAAGGTTGCAAAATGTACAACAACTTTAAAGAAGACCGGATTGAATCAGACACGGGTAGCCTGTGGGCATCAATGAAGAAAGGAACCTTCAGCTGTGTAAAGTGCATGCAAAGTTGTTAAGACAAAAGTATCAGACACTAGAGTGCAGTTGAAGGCAGATCATTCTTTATTCACACGTTTGCTGATTACTTCACGAAATCGAACTGACATTGATCCACCGGAATGCTTGAGTAATTACAAATTATCTGCAGTAATTATTTCAATGTTCAAATTAGATGGTACAATGTTTTTAGCTGCAAACAAAAGCAAGCAGATGAGGATACTGGAAGAGGAACAACACACAGAGGTTTTTAAGAACATGACAGAGATCTCTTCATTTGGTACTGAGAACAGATTATCTGTATCAGAGCAGACATATTCAGAATCTGTCCTTGACGGAATGAGAGAATTTCAAGCACTGCAGAATCCGTCATATCTGAAGACATGCCATGATTTTGCAATTGAATTCAACAAGAAAATAGTACGTTATCTGCTCAAGTATGATGAAACTCATTTAGTATTTGACACCTACCTAGAAAATGTACTCAAGAACTCCATGCAAAGGAAAAGAGCAGAAAAAGTAACACCTGTTGAGTACAAAATAACAGATTCTATAAATATTGAAAATGTTTCCTGGAAACCCTCCTATTGTCTTCTAAAACTAAAGATGAGTTAACAGCTTACCTCTCAAATAAAGCAAGTCGGCATGCACAGAGGATACAAAGGAGCCTGGGAGCCAGTTGGAGAAATGAAGCCAAATCATCAGATAGAAATTATGTCGGAGACATTGAAAGCACACATGTGGAAGCAGACACATAAATAATTATTCACTCACTTTATGTATCATATCGTCATGCTACTATCCCCCACATTATCTCACCTGATACCAATGTTTTTGTCCTTTCACTGTGGTGGTCACTGTTTTTCTGATCTAACAGCATGTTTGTCACAGGTGTTGGAACTGAAGATTTATAGATCTCAAATGTGTCTGTTCCTGCTTGAGCCCTACAAAAGTTCAGGCATTACTTAGGCCTTCATGCTCTTTCAGGGTGTGATGTTACCAGGTGTTTTACTAAGAAAGGAAAACTATCATTCTGGAAAGCTTTCAAGACTTCAGAAAAAGAAATCCTTGAAGCTTTTGGGAGACTTGGATGTCTAGAAGAATTTACAAAGGCAGATGAATGATTGACAGCGATTCATTTGTCAAGTCTACTCGCCAGGCACAAAGATTTCAGACATTGGTCAACTGCGTTTATGGATGTTCACAAAATAAGAGATGCAAAGTGAAAATCTACTGCCACCATGATCCTCTCCAATACCATACATCTTAAGGACGTATTACCAGGCGATGGAGTGGCGACGCGCTGATCAACGACACCTGAATCTCCCAGAGTCATCACAATTCGGGTGGGAGAAGGCAGATAATCAATATTCTCCTGCTATGTGTATGCTTTCATGGGCACCACAATTATTCATACAGCTGGTACGGTGGGCATGCGTCAAAAGACAGTGTGCTGGGAATTGCAAATGCAGAGCTCAGTCACTAAGGTGTACAGAACTGTGTAAGTGTGGTGCCGACAAAGAGCTCTGTGATAAACAACGATTTTGTAGATGATGAAAATGAACTCTGGGACTCAGAAGATGACCTAGTAAAATTCCTCTCTTCAAACATAAATAGGTATTGTAGTTATAATAAATAGTATATTTCAATGAGAAAATTGCATACTATTTCAAAGGTTCTAATTTAATGAGCAGACAGTTGAAGGTTTGCAATGAAGTAGCAATATTTTATGAGGCATATCTCAGAAACAGTAAAAGATATTTCAACATTCCTTATCTATTCCTTTGATCATGTTTCGCAAGAAACCTATGGAGCACATTTGTCATAGAACCACCCTAAAAGCAGTTAAAGCTCAAAAAAGAAATTAGTATCTGTAGCAGCGGCCATCTTGGTTTAATGATGTCACGCAGGCCCTCTGACACAAATTCAGACAAAACACCTTGTAGTACATGATTGCATGCTTCATTTTCAATATATTTTGAGTAGGCAAACCTTCCCTTCATTCAGAATCCCACGGACTAGGTTATTGTAACAGATGCCCCTCAACTATCCTGAGGTTCAGTTGGTTGGGCCTCAACTTTCTCTTCCTCCTCCCGAACTCCATCCTCTGGCACTTGAAGCAAGTGCAGAAGTGCTGCATGTACAATTATATTTTGTCCTGTCCTGATGCACCAGATTCACTTGCAACAGATTCTGCTGTTCTTTGCAGACGTCTGTGACTACCGATAGACTGGTGTGTCTGGCGCGTAAACCCAAATACTGTATGCTTCTCCAATGCAAAAACCTGCTGCTGCAGCAGGTGAGAAATGCCCAACATATATATCCCTTCCACGACCCATGCCCCATTCTCTACCACATTTGGGTACTGCATTGGATTCAGAAAAGTTAATTTAATTCACCTGTGACTTTCAATAATGAGTCTAATGATACTTTGGCATTCTGCTAAACCTATCTAATACATGTAGGATGGTCCCGGCTTTGGTCATCTTTTCTGCCTACTAAATGCACATGGGGTTCAAAGGGCTTTGGCCTTCTTCTCCCCCTAGTAAATGCATCTGGGGTTCTCAGTGATGTGTCCTTCTCCTATATCTACAAAATGCATGTGGAGCGTACAGATCTGCTATCCACAATTTAAAGCCACATCGACCCACAAATCATGTGCTGCCAAACCCCCACAAACTCTAAATAGGCCCTATTATCTGTTCCCTTCCCAATTATGCATGAGCCGTGCCTGCCTCTTCAAAAGCCAACCAATGACTACCCCGAATTTCTACTCACCCGCCTTTATACAGATGCAATATCAACCCCAATAGATTGTGCACCTACCCTAATTGTTTCATTTGCGTATCTGAACACCTGATGTAGCCCCGTACCATGAGGCGTGGCTTTGCCAGATTGTGCACCTACCCTAATTGTGTCTTGGCGTATCTGTGCACCTGATGTAGCCCCTGTACCATGGGGCGTGCTCTGACAGGGGAATCACCCAAAAAGACTGATAAAAAATGCCTGAATACATGATTTGGCTGCATTTCGGTTGTTCAAAAATTCCGAATTGTCGAAAAGTTTGACCAAATTACGCATTCAGTGCTGGGGGCTGCTGGGTGCCCCCTCAGCTGTCCCGAATAAAAAAAACAAAGAAAAAAAAAGGAAAAAAGGAAAGGACCCTGCGGCGCCGGTTCCCGATCACAGAAGTGAAAGGGAACAGGCGTTGCAGGGACCAGCGAGTCGGAGGCAAGGTAAGTAGGGGGTTGGGGATGTGGGTGTGTTGTGGATTTGTTGGGGTGTGTACAGGGGTGTGGGTGGGGGCAGGGGTTTGGCCAAGTCAGAAATGTTCAGGGGAGAAAAGACCAAAGGTTATTTCAAAAAAATAATCTTCGATCTTTTCTCCCTCTAACATTTGTAACTTAGTCTTTCAACCCCGATCCCTGAGAGGTCCTGCTTTCATTTACCACCTGCAAGTTCTAACCGCTTTGCGTGGTCCAGCACTTCTTAAAATGCCACTTTGCAGTTACTGTAACTAGCGCCTGGATGCCCCTGGGTTTTGTGCACGTCTATGAATGTAAAAATAAATAAACCTCTTACTGCGAGCATCAGTCGGGAAAATCCATAAAGCTCGATCTGGTCGGGTTCCTGGACACTGTAAAGGTTTGTGTTTGGCACTAACTGTACCGCCCACGCTTATTTAATACCTTAAGGATTGAACACTTTGTTCTGCTGAGAGTCATGCAATGCAACTTTCTTTTCACTGCAAATGTGCTATGTCGGGCCGTTTTCACCCTTGCAGATTGCACCTGTGCGACATTATCAGTAGCTTTGGGCCCTGCCTGTGCCAAATGTTTCAAATATTTAGGGCTCAGGGTGAAATTGACACAGTACCAACCAGGGGTCAAGTCCTAAAAATTAAAGTGGGGGGACTCACCAACAAACGCAATGGGATGTCTGAAAAACGATGGTCTGGAGGGTTGCCCAGAGCTTTGCCCGTGGTTATGATTAATTCAAAACCTTCCAGCCATCCCTTTCTGTTTTGCAAAAGTCACCCCGAGTGGGACGGGTATGCCCAGACGTGGGTCCCGAGTCTGCCAGGCCTAGAGACCCAAGCTACTCCTCACTGATGACGCCCAACAAGGCTGAAACATGTCTGGGGATGCTTGTGGTCTCGTGCAGAAGGGATGTGACCTAGCAGTTCGGGCTGGACTGCCCCTTTTGGGGTAGGACCAAGCCTGATTTGCATATGGTTTTTTCCCTTCTGTAATGGCTTGGCAGGGTGAAAAACGATGGTCTGGAGGATTGCCCAGAGCTTTGCCCGTGGTTATGATTAATTCAAAACCTTCCAGCCATCACCTTTCTGTTTTGCATGGGATGGGACGTCGCCAGAAATTAGCATATCAAGGTGAAATATACGCATTTCATTAAATTGCCTTTGCATAACCACCGACATTTCACGGGACAAATGGCATTTGCCTTTCATAAAACCAACACACACACAAAACCAAGACAGGATATTTTCTTCTAACAGTGTTTTTAAAAACGTTTACATTCCTGGGACTTGCAGTACCGGAATAGGATATTTCACCTTTAGATGTTTGTTATTTTTTATCAGGTTATATAGTGCAGCGGTGAAGTGTCCAGCCTACAAACCTCACGACTGTGGTTTGATCCCCGAGGTCTGCTTTAATTCATGAATTCAAAGAGGACATCCAATGTGGCTCTTTTAGCTGGGGGGACTGAGTCCACCCTCTGAATAAAGTGGGGAGACTGCGTCCCCCCACATGTACCCTCGACTTGAGCCCTGGTACCAACTCTCCCCAGGTTTTAGCATGGCAGGTTGCGATATTTAGTGCTAACGCCCCTTCACTCGTTTGCTGAGTCTAGTTTACTGCATAGGAAATCACAATTAAACGTGGGTTTAAACTCCTTCGCCCTTTAGGAGACTTTTACAGTTGGTGGTTATTTTTAGCTGCCGCCTTGAACTTCTTCAAACATTAATTTTGTCTCAGTGTGTCTTGTGATCCATTATGCTGATTGAGAGGAAAGTGACGCACTTTGCTGAAAAGTTGTTGTGGATGGAGCAGCTAAGTTTTCCGGGTCACACTTGACTGGATAATACTCGGGATATCATTCCTTACCGCCCTTCCTCCGCATTCTGGCCCTGCAAACCCATTAACACCCACAACTAGTTAACATAATCCCCCATTTTGTTCTGTATTGCTGCGATATCTCAGGAAGACCGCACAGGGGCAATGTGCTCACCTTGGAAGCAAGACGACACGGAGCAACACAGGTTCAATCCCCGGGTCCGTGCTTAAAAACCTCTGCTAATACGACCAAGTGTGTAATGGGCCCATACTGGTTTAATGCTTTTTCCCCACCAAAAAAGTGCAGTTCCTTATTATACCACAAAGGCAAAAAAAGTGCCGTTCCTTATTATACCACAAAGGCATTGGGGTCACGTTCCTCAGAGTGTTCACTGCAAGTAGGGGACCTCTGCGCACGTTTCCTCTTTCCCACCACAGGGTGGAAACGTTGAGAGTAAAACAAATGCAAAATCGCCTCTACTTTTCACTTACCTGGTGGTCATTTCAGGTGGATTGCACAGGAACCTTTTCATTACAGCCAGCTTAAGCGAAGAGAGTATAGCTCAGGGGTAACACGCTCGCCTCCGAAGCAATACAACACGAGGCAACACAGGTTCGATCCCTGGGTCCGTGCTTAGAAACCTCTGACTATTAAGCACGTTATAAATAACCTATCGTAAAAATTCAGGCTGGTGGTAGTGGAGACACATTTGTCAGGTGGACATACTCAGCTACAGCAGGTGGACATGTAAAGTTATAGTATGTCCTGCTCCCAACCCCCTCCATGTGACAAATTATTGAAAAATCCCACAGGTGAGATGTAGGAAAGAATCCCACCACGTTGACTGCCATTGTGACCACTGCACAGGACTTGGAACATGACCCGCCCTTGGACCTAATTAACCGGAAGGGGCAAGGGCTGTCAGACCACCCCTCTGAATCCATCATAGCTATTTAAGCTTAGCAGTATCTCATAATACAGTAATTACACTAAGGCCAAACACGAAGGGGTTCATTGCAAGGTTGGTGGTATCCCACAGATTTACCGCTGGGATCCACCAAACGGAATTACTGTTACGGCCACTTGGTCAAGCGGCATTACTGCCAGATTACAAGTGGCAGCGTTAGTCCCTTTTATTTCGAGTCCATAGGAGTCCCTGGGGCAGGTCGTCCGAATTACAATGGCAGCCATTCAGCTGAAATTGGGCGGGAAGTTGGCAGATTTACCTCCACTCATAGTAATACCGCTGCATGGAACCCGCACCGCCCAACTCTTAATGGGGCCAAAGACATGTGAGACTGAAAATAATAATGTACGTAGATAGCCACAGAACACCCCCTCTCACAACCTCCCGCTCCGGGATTTGTTCTGTTTGTGTAGCAGTAGGACTTACTTTTCATGCTGATCTCATTAAATGGAAGCGCAAGAAGGACGGCGTGGTCACTGCACGTTAGATGGTATCTAGACTGGTGAAGGACCTTGGCCATCAAGTCTGCCTCCCCTGCAGAAACACTCTGTGAAATGCAATGTGCAACCCCACCGTCCTTCCCCTCAGAGGCAAACCCAGCAATGCAACCACACAGGCTGCGCTTGACAATTCATCATTGGAGCAAGCCAACACCCCTGTGCAGCCCCAGGCTTGCCCGCAATATGGCTAGTGAAAATCATTATAACATTTTATTTATTAAAGCATCTTGGTAAAACAATGTGCTTTTGCGTAGGTATTGGGTGAGTGGGCTGGAGAGGGCACATTAAGCTATCCTCTATGGTACTCTATGGAATTCCCTCCCTATGTCACTGCGCACCACCGAGGACCACCTTTCCTTTACCTTTCCTTTAGGCGTTCTTTGAAACCTGTAGTATTTCATGCACGCATTAATCGTTACTTGCTTCATGTTATTTCTACTGCATTGTTTTCCTTGTTACGGCGTCCCTGCCTGCTCGTGCCTGGTAGAATGTTGTGGCTTGAAAAGGATTCGGAGTGAGGGTTGGAGAGTGAAAGGAGAGCTGAGAGGTGTGCGGCAGAGCAGGGCGCCGGTCGTATGTGACACGATGATAAACGTTTATCTTCATTTCGGTTTCACGAGTATACTTCATTTTGGCGACGAGGATGGGATACCAGCGTCCTAAGGATCCACGGTGCTACGGAGAGAAGTAGAGCAGCGCTCCGAGCCGTCGCACCTACTTTTTCGGCTTGTGCAGATGCATCATTAACCGGGCTGCCCGGAGAGAGAGCAGACGCTCCGAGCTAACGTCGTGACTCACGTTGGCTTGTGCAGTAATTTCACTCTTCATCAAAGAGGAGTGAGGGAAGGAAGGAAAGCAGAGCGGATGCTCCGAGCCAGCGTCTGGAGCCACGTTGGTTCGTGCTGATAGCAGAGCAGATGCTCCGAGCCAGCGTCGGGAGCCACGTTGGTTCGTGCTGAGTGTTTCCTTCCTCATTTCTACCCTCCTATTGGCTGCAGGGTGGGGAAACAGCTGTCTGTCACTGTATTTCAGTAATTCAGAAAAGAGGACCCGCGAGTCACATGACTTCGGAATCAGGTTGAATGAGGAGTACACAACAATCTCCTCATCCTCCTCACAGTACATTTCGGCACGGCGAGATGAGGAGTACATAGCAATCTCTTCATCCTCATCACAGTACTTTACTGTGTTACACTTACACAATTGAGGAATTTTTTTTTTTTATAGAGAGGAGGAAACAAAAGAAAGGAGAAGTAGCATTTAAGAACAGCTCTCATACTTTGAAGTTTGAACAATACTCATACTTTTATCTTATATGGCTACAACTCTGTGAATGATGCAAGGTATTAGTATCCAGCCTCCAGCGAGCTTTCTCCCATCACCTGGACAGCCAGCCGTAAGTTGGGCAGAATGGAAGGAATTCTGGCTAAATTATATCCAGACAGTTGACCAGGAAGGTCTTACATCTCAAAAAAAGAAATTGTTGCTACTTCATGCATTGGGCCTAGAAGGACAAAGAAAATACAGAGAGCTGCCTGAGCTGTCAGTAGATGAGAGTGGAGATGCTGACGAACATAAGAAAACCATCAGACAATTAGACAAATATTACACCCCAGAAACAAATGTTGCAATAAACAGGTATAACTTCTATACCAGAACTCAAAAGGAACATGAGTCTATCGAAGATTATGTGTCAGCCTTGAGAACTTTGTCTCGCACTTGTCATTTTGGGAATGGCATCACGTTAGATGAACTAATAAGGGACCAAATTATCATACATGCCAAGGATAGTTTGGTTCAGGACAGACTTTGGATGGTAGGGAATCCATCCCTGCCAGAGACTATTGCCATTGCCAAACGTGTTGAGCATAGTCAATTATGTTCCAAAGAAATTAAAAGCAAAAAACAAGAAGCCGTCATGAATTTACAGCTGCAACATGTTAAGTCTTCATTAGATTCTGGAGAACAAAGCATGGTTAGAACACTGAGAACTAAGGAATGCGCAGAACCTAAAACTAGAAATAATAGAAACAAGGGATTTGAGAACAAAGGACAACCTTTCAGAGGGAGAAATTGGGCAAAGAATGATCTCAGAACCATGAATACGCAATCCAGAGATGGGGACAGGTGTTACAATTGCGGCAGGGTTGGTCATTTTGCAAACACCAAACATTGTCCAGCGATAGGACAGAAGTGTGGGAACTGTGGGTTGAAAGGACATTTCGCAGTCGCTTGTAGAAGGAAGAAGAGGATTTCGACCATACAGGAAGAGAACGATGAATCAGACGATGAAAGAGTTTTCACAATACGTGCACCTCCTGGAGGAGAATTCAAGTGCCCAAGTTGTGTCATAACAGTTGATAATTGGAAACTCAAAGTGAAAATGGACAGCTGCTCACCATGGTCGATTATCACGAAGAAAACTTGGAAGAATCTGGTGACTTGCGGCATGAGGAGCAAACTGAATACACCTGACATAGTTAATCCTGGTGGATTCGAAGGATCAAAGATCAAGTTGATCGGTTGGTTTTCTTGTATAGTGGAGTTCAAAGACAGGCGCGCAGAAATAAAAATTTATGTGGCGGAGAAAGGAGTAAACATCATTGGTTGGAGAGACCAAGCTAGTTTGAGGATCAGGTTAGATCCATGTGAGGAAGAAAAAGTTCTAGTTGTAAACTCTAGCGGGGATCAGATAGAAAAACACTCTGAAGATGACAAACTACAGAAGAAACTAGGTCTGTTGAACATTTTTTCACATAGGATTCGCCTGAAGGAGGGAGCAGTACCTGTCAGACATGTCAAGTCCAGACCCATGCCTTTTGCCATAGCGGATAAAGTTGAACAAGAACTGGTGAGGTTGGAAGAAGAAGGAGTGATAGAAAAGATTGAATCGTCAGAGTGGGCAAGCCCCATCGTTATCGTAATGAAGAAAAATGGAAAAATCAGAATTTGTGTAGATCTTCGAGACGTGAACAAGAACGTTGTAGTTGATATTTTTCCACTTCCTATAATTTCGGAAATGCTGAATCGCATGGGAAACGCTGATGTGTTTTCTACTCTGGACCTTTCAAATGCATACCATCAGATATCTCTGACGGAAGATTGTAGAGACATCACAGCATTTGTCAAACCTCATGGATTATACAGATACAAACGTATGCCGTTTGGATTAGCATCTGCAGCGGCAGTATTTCAAAGGGTGATGGCACATGTGTTGAAAGGGCTAAAAGGAATTTTTGTCTATCAAGACAATATTATTGTGTTTGGCAAAGGTCAAGAAGAACATGACTTGAGATTGAAGGATGTGTTATTGAAGTTAGAGAGCGTGGGTTTGAAGATTGAAAAGAGCAAATGCAAGATTGGTATGAATGAAGTTGAGTATTTGGGACATACAGTGAATGGCAAGGGGTATAAACCCAAAGGTGATGCTATGAAGGCCATCAGGGAATCCCCTAGTCCCAATAATAAGGACGAACTAAGATCATTCCTGGGTCTATGCGAGTATTATAGCAAATTTGTTAATAAATTTGCAAATGTAACTGAGCCATTAAGGAAATTGTTAAAAAAAGAAGCCAAATTTGAGTGGAGTAAAGAATGTGATGAAGCAGTGAGTTGCATCAAAAGAGAAATTTGCAATTCCACAGAATTGGGTGGTTATGATTTTGGCAGATTGACCAAGGTTACAGTAGCTGCTAGTGGCAATGGGCTAGGAGCAGTATTGTCCCAAATTGATGAAGATGGCAGAGAAAAAACCATCAATTATGCTTCTAGAGCAATTTCTCAGACAGAAAGCAGATATTCTGTAATTGAAAAGGAGCTATTAGCTGTTACCTGGGCAGTGAATTATTTCAGAAAGTACCTATGGGGCTGCAAGTTTATCATTCAAACCGATCATAAACCACTCATAGAAGTGCTTACTGTTAAGGGATTGTGCAAGGCGTCTCCTAGGTTGGCTAGACTAAGTATCAAATTACAGGACTATCACTTTGTGACAAGGTATGTACCAGGTAGGAGAAATATTATTGCTGATTACCTATCACGATTACCATTAAGTAATGTAGATTCTGATTTTGAGTGTAATGAAGACATTGTGGCAGTTTTTCATGAAGTTACATCTAAGGAAATGTGGCTGGATGAAATAAGTAAGGATATAACGTTACAAAAGATCGTTGACTTCACGATGTTGGGTTGGCCAGAAAAGAGATGGATTGATGGAGAATGTCTTAAATTTTGGGAAGTAAGGAACGAACTTTCCATGGAAGGAGGTTTTTTGTTGGGAGGAAACAAGTTGATACCCCCCAAGTCATTGTATGAGGAACTCATAGGAAAAGCTCACCAAGGGCATCCTGGGATCACGGGAACAAAAACTAATGTTAGATCTGCATATTGGTGGCCAGGGATGGACCTTTTAATTGAGAGATTTGTCAGGAATTGTTGGCCTTGCCAAAACAGTGATAAGAGCTGCAAAAGTTGTAAATCAGAACCTCTTGTCATAAATAAGGAACAAGCTCCCTGGATGAAGTTAGGTGTTGATATTGTGGGACCATATGCAAGGTTAATAGGAGAGAAAAAGTTTTTGATTGTCATGATTGACTATTATTCAGGTTGGGTAGAATTGAAAGCAGTCAGAAAGGTTGACTCTGGAGAAGTAATCAAGTTGTTGAAAGAAGTTTTCAGTAGAGAAGGCTTTCCAAAAACCATTATTAGTGATAATGGTGTTCAATTTAAGAGCAAAGAAACTAGAGAGTTTGCCATGGCATCAGGTATTAGTTGGAAGTATTCTGCATTATATCATCCCCAAACTAATGGTTTAGTTGAGAGATGTAATAGGGTGATTGTGGAAACTGTAGAGTTGGCTGTAAGAAACAACATACCTGTGGAAGAAGCACTAAAGGAAAAATTGTGGAGTATAAGAACGTCAGTCAAGAGAGATTTAAACGTTTCTCCCTTTGAGTTGATGAGGGGTAGAGCTCCCAACACGTTACTGTGTCCAGAGTGGGTTAATAGCAGGAAAATGACAGAAGTCAGAGAGGTGAGAAATTGGAAACGCCCCGAAGATATGAATAGGAACTATTCAGGACGCAATCACAGAATTGGAATTGCACCAGGTAATATGGTGAGGATAAGGTTAGGTCAAAGTGTTAGAAAGGGTGATTCAAAATATAGCAGACCAGTCAGAGTTTTTCGAGTGTTTGCAAATGCAGTGAAGGTCAGCGGTGGATCGGTATGGAACATGGACAGAGTGAGCAGATGGAATTGGGGTTTAGAGCAGTATGGAAATGGTCACGCTGGACATGTTAGAGGATATGACTTACGTTTGAGGAATAATGAAGTTTGTGATAGTAGTGGTGAGGAAAATGGGAGAGTGCAGTCGGATGTTAGATCTCAAACAGTGGAGGAAGATGGGCATTGGAGAGAGAAGGATGATTTTAGTGCGGTGGGGCAAGAATGTGTCATCAATAATCAAGTAAATGATCCTGGGAAAGGGGAGGTGTTCCAGAGGGATGATGATGGCATGGTTGTCGAAAGCAGTAATGTTGGTAATGATAGTGACAATCATTCAGAGTCCGAGATGGGTGTCACATCCAGTCACAAAATACTTTGCACGTCTAGAGAGAAAAGATTACCATTTTGGTCTAGAGATTACATCATGGGGAAGTAGCGTGCTGAACTTTTGTCAAGTTTTTTTTTGTTTTCAGTGTTCATTGCTTGTTCTATTCTTACTACGGATTTCATTAATATTTCACAGTAGTTAATTGTTCATCTTTGTTTTTGTCAATTCGTTTAAAAAAAAAAATAAGGGGAAGATGATGTAGTATTTCATGCACGCATTAATCGTTACTTGCTTCATGTTATTTCTACTGCATTGTTTTCCTTGTTACGGCGTCCCTGCCTGCTCGTGCCTGGTAGAATGTTGTGGTTTGAAAAGGATTCGGAGTGAGGGTTGGAGAGTGAAAGGAGAGCTGAGAGGTGTGCGGCAGAGCAGGGCGCCGGTCGTATGTGACACGCTAATAAACGTTTATCTTCATTTCGGTTTCACGAGTATACTTCAAAAACTCACTTGTTCTGACCTCGAGCTGTCTTCCTGTAGCTCTTCTTTCCAGTGCTGCTTGGTGCCAAAATGCCCCGGGGCAAACGTTGCGCTTTACAAGTATAACTATACATACGCTAATGCAGCTGTATAAATCATTTCACAGTGGTAAAGTCACTGAATTCCCCTGATGTTTCCTCAGTGGTTGCTTCTACGAAGCGATATACTGTGATACGCGTCATGCTGCGTTGCCACTTTTTTTTTCACCTCAACATTTTATTAGGCATTTAAAGAATTGACAAAGACATCAGACAGCATAATATATGCATACAATACACAACACTAGCACAATCCTAGCGGAGTCTCTCTCTGGGATGTCGGCCTGGGGTGGTATAATACTGAAATCGGACATTTAGTGTGTTATCCTCCCCAATCTCTCAACTCATTGTAGCCAACGGGTTAATGGGGGCCTTTGAGTGAGTCCGGGGAACTTTTCTGCGTAGTCCATTAATGGGGCCCAGGTGTTTTGAAAGGAGTCTAAGTTCCCCAAGCGTATCACTGTGATCTTTTCAGCCACTACAATGTCCCAACACTTTGTCCAGCATATCAGGATTGAGGGGCCCTCAGGATTTTTCCAGAACCATGCCAATGCGATTTTGGCTGCTTTCAGAAGGTGGGTGCAGAGGCGGGCTATATGACCTGTCAATGGGAATTTCCCTTCACCGGTGTCTCCCAGCAGTATTTTTTAAGTTGCTCCTTTGATACTATGCAGTGATTACAGTTAAGACCTGCGTGGAATCTGGGAGACAGATGGGGTACACCACTGACAGGACCCCACAGGCCCATTTACCAACATTGTGGATGGTAGGTAAAAAGGGGTACAAGCACTAGACTTAGAGGCATGCAAACATTGGTGGGTATGAAACAGCGGGAGATGTGGCTACTGGCACGCGCCCAACTATGGGGGATGTAGAACATTGGGGAAGTAAGCGAAACGTACAGGTTTGGAGGCAGGGAGTGATGTTGGGTAGGCCTGGAATCGGGGCTGGCATCACTGGGGGGCAGGGGCTAAGTGGGATATAGGCCCGGGTCTTTTGGTTGGATCTTCGGATAGAAGCTCAGGGGCTACAACCAAAACTTGAAAGATTGGTCCACCTGCCTGTGAGAATAAGCCTGCTTCTCCCGATGGCGCACACAGAGCAGGAGCCTGAAAACACGACTTCTGATTCCACGTATGCTACTGTCCACGGAATGTGCTCCTTGGCATGTTGAGTGTGACTCATTAATGGAATCCACACTTTGTGTGACGTGTGTGTCCAGAATAAAGAACTGCATGCAAGTGCCACGTGACTAAAAAGGACAAGCGGCTCAACGTACCATGGCCATCCTTTGTTTATGATGTGAAGTGTAGCCCGTGAAAGGTATTATTTCCGGCGCCACCGAGAAGGCCTATGCATGCAACCACCTGGATTTGTGTAGATGTGCCTTACGTAACAAAAGTGGTGGTGCTTGTGATGTCTCATTGCACACCCTCCAGAGCGCCTAGAGATCTTGCAAATTGCAACAGAGAGCAGTATACGTCCCAGTAACGTAGCATGCAAGGAATGTCTTTCACGTATGCATAAGAAAATACAACACGTCACTGAAATGTGTGTCCCAAGCAGATGTGATAGTGTAATATAAATAATTTGGTACGCCGAGCCCAGAGTTAATTTGTTTTTTTAAATAGCGTACCTTTAGTTCAAAGGCACACGAAACCACAGCAAATGTAGAATCCGCCTTTCGCGGATGATCAAGCACTGCCCGTTTACTACCACCAGGGGGAGACACTCTCGGTGTCCGTGGCTCAGAAGCCACCACCTTGCTGATTTCGCCAACACCTTCCTTTTGTCAACAGCAGCTGAGCCGTTCTTATGCTTATGCGGGATGGGCCATTTCCAACTGAAAGACCCTGCATAGCACAATTAGCTTGCAAATCTGTGACAGTTAAAGGCAGTAACGCAATAAATCTCAATTTTAAAGATGGGTGAATATCCATGTCTATTAGCTTGGCATGCAGAAAAGGAAAAGTGTGCTTTAATGTCAATAGTCACATAGTTCTTATCATGCATAAAGGTGAGGTGGAAGTTGGAAACAACCCCCATACCTAACTGAGTTGATTACACAACTCATCTCATATTATTGTGTGCCTCAAACCGCTGAAAGTATACCATGCTGTTAAATAGAAGACTTTTAGACTTGCATTATTTTACATTCAGTATGCTATTCCTTTTGCCTAACGTGTTTCTATAAGGATTTACATGTTGTCTTTTTTCTATAATATGCGATTTACTTTGCTAATCCCATTTTCCAGCTGTTTTCATCTTATGACCAGGTAGTGCCGTTATGGCAGTGCCCGGCAAATGCTTATACAAAAGAAACAAGCATTGACAAAGCCAAAAGCTTGGGCTTTTGTGTAGGTATGTGAAAATCACTTACAAGGCAATGCTCTAGCGGTATTAGCTGGTGGTATTAAGTGGCCATTGATGGTAGCAGGTGCACAATGGTGTGGGTACCTGGGCATCTAGTAGCAGTGTCTGGCAAATGCCTAATACCTATACACAAGCCAAAACTGTGAGCTTTGACCATGCTTGTTTTTAACAGGGCTTCAGTGAAGAACATGCATAGTGCTTATAAATGGAGTGGCTGAAGGCAGACCTGGTTAAGACATTTTTATCACACCAGTAGCAGGTTTACAGCTGCAATTAAGCAATTCACTTTCAGATGACTGCTTTGTAAAAACACTGGCAGGAACTTCGAGTGCAAAGTTTGATGGTTAGGCTTGCTTAAAGCTCAAAGAGTTGCCATGAGGTTGTGTTGTGGGAGGTGAGGGGCAGGAACTGGATGGTAATAGCCATAGGGATCATAATTATGTATGATGTTATTCAGTTCATCTTGTATATAAAATCCGTTACCAGCTCACACTATGGGCATCACAAACTCACACTACTCAGTCGTAGACCTTCAGTACCTAGGATGTAACACCAAAGTTTGGCATATTGTCGGATTGGGCTTTTATTACTGTCTATTTTATGTTTGTTATCTCAGCGACTACACACACATTGAACCTACCTGCAGGTGGTATTCACTATGGTTTGTCATCTGGCCGCTATGTTTTACTACAATCTTCTTTTATTAGCCAACACTCAATTTCTGAACTACATATCCTTTCAGCTATTCATAGTCTAAACACTCCAGAATACGGCCGATATTCATGGACATTTTTACTTTTTTACGTGTTCTTTTTATGTTTGTTGTGTTATTTTATTGAACAACAACGCTTCACATGGGAGTATGCATGCGAACGTCATCACGCACGTGACGTCATCGTGCTCGTGACGTCATCGCGGCCAGCAACGTCCTCTCTAAAGCTGGGCTTCAACACTTAACATATAGTTACAAACTAGCACACACATTGCAGCACAATCGGTTACAACGTGGTTTGGCACTCAACGTCTTCTGCCTTTGGGGGTAAGGCTTTTAAGTTACACTCCTTCTATAGAAACATTTTTCTGGGATGCTCTTCTATTTTTTTTCCTTAGGAACAATATATACCAGGAGGTTGTGATTGAGACATCTATATTTTTTTTTAATAAAAAGCAATCATTCACTACAGGCATGTGATACTGCTATATACTTTTGTTTATTCCAGACAGGCTAGCCACAAGTGCCTACATTAGCGTACAATTGAATGTACATTGGGATTAGTAGGTGGTTAGTACTTTGTAGACAGTCCCTAATCGCTGCCCTCGCCTGTACTGCGGGTGGGTGGTCCTGCGAGCTGGCTTCTGATGTAAGTTCCTTCTTCTGCAGTCCTACGTTCTATGTTGGAATTGGAAATGCGTCTTTTATTTTTACTGCAATATGTTCTGTCCATATTGCATTTCTACTGAATGCAACTCAGATGGTAATACAAGCTATGTTAGAATTGGAAATGCTTTTAATGTGGTAGTTATGTTATGTCATGCTATGTTATATTGGGTATTTATAGCCCGTCTGCTTGCCACTGACCGCAGCATGTTAGCGCTACAGTATTCGGTAGCTCTTTAGATCACTAAGAGACATATGTGTTTTTCTGGTTATTTTGGAAAAATCGTGCTCAAATATGTGTGATTTTCAAATAATTTCTCACTGGGGGAGACGCTGCCCTTACCCCACCCACAACCCCCAGTCAAGTTGAGGGTCGCTCGCTCTGCTTGCTACATTGTATAATTCAATTAATTATGGCCCACCCCTTTTTAAGCCCACTAGCTACCCTTTGTCAATTTGTCAGCCCAACTACCAGCTGTAGGCGACTGCATGTCTAATGTGGCAAACAGGTAGCTCTCCAGATGCTGCTTAAGCACAATTTCTGAATCCACAGCAAGTGTTTGGTTGTCCTGTCCAAAGGCTTTCCTTTGTCTTTGTCCCAAATGCAAACACAGCACTGATGATCCCTAATATCGGGGAAACTATGTATGTAGTTGTCCTGGCAGCCTTGAAAAATATCTGTTGTAGGTTGATAAAAGCTATCTATAAAGTAGCACTGCCCTCTTAAACAAAGACAATTTCCTGGAGAAAAAGGTTTGCATTTGGGCTAATTTTCACACCCACAATGCCTTGCTGTTGTGCCTCAGAACCGGAGGTGCACTTCCAGCCGTGGCTACTAGGTGGCGTTATAGAATGTGTGACTTGGCTCAAATGACTTTCCTACTTTTTCAAACCTTTTGAAACCCACCATAACTTTCTTGGTGTTGTGTGTGTGTGTATATATATATATATATATACACAAATATTCTTCCACTAATGAAAGACTTTAAATCTTGTGATCTGATGTACTTAAACGATGCTGATGACACTCAGATGGTGCTGTGGATTGATTATTCCTTCCTCTCCCGAGAAAAAATAACAATTTCTCCTTTTTCACGATAGATAATCAAGCCTTGGTGGCAGCCGACAAACTAAACAGAAATTCATACAAAATGTATGACGGCATGATCCCCGACCACTGGTTGCGTCTAAATATCTGGCCCATTTCCTTAGGCCCAGCCCATCGACAGTTATCCAGGTTTGCCACCAGGAGCTATCATGGATTCAAAACTATCACTAGTAACCCAGGATGCTGCTGTAGCAAAATCAGGATTCCATGCTTTGAACTTATTGACATGACTGATTCCTTTCCTCAGTAATGATCATAAAATCCAGACAGTGCTCACTTTGGGGAATGTCACATATTGATTATGCAAATGGGGATTATCTCAGCCTCTAATCCACTGCCTGTAGAGCTACAGAATGCCGCTGCAGACAGTTAACCTCTACAGGCCGCCAGGCATTGGCTTAAAAAATCCTTAATTGTTTGCACTGGTTTCCAGTGCACAAGCAAGTGTCTTCAAGACCCTGTGCATAGCTCACATAGATTTTTATGAAACTGGATCTTAATTTCTAAAAGACAGATTTAAACATTATTAGCACATGGAAATCGTTATTGACCTCTCAGCCAATCAGAATTTCTGATTGCAGTCAATAATTACTGGTATTGACTGCGTTCTGAACATTCTTACTCGAAAGGATGACAGGAAAACAACAACACACATTTCCAGGCATGGTTTCATTTAAAAAAGTCACTGCCTCTCTGGGAGGACTTTTCTCACATCAATATTCTATTTAGCACACCAGAAAGACAGCTAAAACATGGGAATATGCTTTAACTTTTTTTTATAGAGAAACTATTGTCTTTTACATGACACCATGACACCTAATGCATTGCATTCTCAAATTAAAGCCACTCAGTTGTAGCGAAGTTTGCAATTAAAATACTTAACCTCTAAATAAAATATGATAATAAAAAAAAAACGACAACCACATTTAATTGACTAACTCAGTTTCTCTGTTTACTTTACTCACTATTGCAGTAAATATTACAGTAACATTTTAATTCTATCACCAAAACTCCAAAACATGCATTGCTACCGCCTCGGGAGGGGTCATTATCACTTGGGATAATGACCATTCCCCAATTTATGGCCCTCAACTTCACCCTGGATAATAACTTGGTGGTAGGTCATTATCCCATGATAACTATCCACTCCTTCTCTCTATAAGGCTATATTAACGTGGCCGGAAACTTCGCTCAGTCTGCGGGTATTTTTGAGCCAGTTCTCTACAGAAAGATGAGTGTGGGAGGCAGAAAATGTGTCATTCACACCATGTCACTTTAAAATGACCTCCTTCTCACACTCAAAACTATAAACAATAATTTTAGTTTCGGAAAACAGTTACATCCCCATCTGTGTATATCTTAGGTCATTACAGTATACTTCTGCTTAACCTGTTGATTTCAAGTTCTTTTTTTTGCACCGAGAAGCTACCCAACAGTCGTTATGCATTAGATAGTTTGGGCATAATTCAAAGACTTGAAAATATTACAATCTAATACAGTAAGTACATTGTTCTGTCTAATATAGTAGTTGCTTGCTGAGCAGCATTAGGATTTGTAAAGATCCTGGCAGGGACCCAGAGTTAAGGTTCACTTTGATCTAAGCAAAAGCATGGGAGGGATGACTGGAAGGTTTTGAATTAATCCTAACCCCTAGCATAATTTGGGACTACCACTCAGACCATGGTTCCTCGGTCTGCCAAGCCATCACTGAAAGGGGAAAGACCACATGCAATTCAGGCATGGTCCCATTCTGGAACTGCTTGGTCACAATCTTTCTGCACGAGACCACAAGCAACCACGAACATGTTGTTGAGTGTCGTCAGTGAGGTGTAGCTTGATCCTTGTGAGCAAAATATGCCCGGGGTTGACTGTGGTCTTGTGCAGAAGGGATGTGACTTGGCAGTTGTGGCTGGACTGCCAGGGTCGGTATGGGAAATAGAACTGGCTCAGGCACTAATTAAAAAGTGGCCACCATCGCAAACGCCATTTCATCCCTTTGTGACAGACTATTTGAGAGGTACCTGATGGACATTTTTTTGTTTCAATTTGTGCATTTAAAATAATCTTTGTTCAGGAACCCTGAGCAAAACTACTAGGTGCATAGTAAAGTAACTCATCACACTGGCCCACTTTGGCCAACAAACAGGCCCGTTTTGACCAAAAAACGAGCCCACTTCAGCATTTTGGACCTGCTCTTCGGGCATTGCCCTATAGGCCAGTCTGTGCTTGTGTGCTGCCCCATTTGGGGTTGGACAAAGTCTGATGTGAATAAGACATTTCCCTTGCTGTAAGAAAATGGCATGCTGATAAACACAGCTGTCCAGGGTTGCCCCGAGCAATGCCAGCGGTTTCCATTAATTCCAAACCTTTCACCCATCACCTGTTTTGCAAATCTCTTTGATCTAAGCCATGTCTAGGATACAGAGGAACTTGGCTCTCCTAAAGCCCAGAGTTTCTGGTACAGAGATGTGTTAGCACTAGGCTTCTGTGATACACCCAAAGTTCATGTGAAAGCGTGTTCAAAACATGACAATAGCTTTCATTTATGTATTTAATTATTCATTAAGTTTAGTGTTTATGAAGAGTAACATTCACTACAGGGTATCTTGGCGCTTGTGGGGACCGTGAGATGAGTCAGCAAGGGCGGGGGGGAGGCGAGGGGGGAGTGGAAGGCGTTAGATTGATGGAGGGCACAGCCATGTTTCAATGATTTCATAGATATTGTAGTTTGAAAAAACCAGAGCATGCTCTGTGATCTAAAAATGTTTGTGACTGGTTTGGGGCTATGAGAAAATATCAGCCTCTATACACTTTGGAAAAGAACCATATCCTTCCTGTACTTGAACCTTAACTCTTTTGAAAGGATGACATTAAAGCAGGGCTGCTTCTAGGGCAAGGCAACACTAGGCAGCCTCCTAGGCCCAAGTCCGCTTCTTCATACAGCACATGTGCGCCTATTGGTGGGGCAGAGAGTAGCAAAATGCTGGTTTTCTTTTTTGGGAAAAAGTGCCTATGCTGGTCTAATGAAATCAACGGAAGCATAGAGCTTTCATGTCGCGCGGGGCTCTTGCACCCTGAGTAAATGAAAACCAGTCAACAGCATAGCATGCGTGACTACAGGCTCGCGACAATATGTGTAAATGGCAGTTAATTGACCATGGGAATTGACCTGGGAACGTGCACATAAGAATGACCCCATAAGAGACATTTCTATTTCTTCCGGTCTAACGACCAGATGATTTGAGGTTATCAGTATAAATGCACTCTGGGCCTATGTTAGACTCTGTTCTGGTCGTGCTCCTCCTCCCCCCACGCCTTTACCAAGCCTGATAGGGGCCTTTGCTCTTTTAGAATGCTCTCCAGAATAATGCCCTGAGAGCAGCTCTAGGTATCCCCAGAAGAGAGCATATATCAGGACTCAGTCAACAGAACAATTGGCTCTCCACCAGAGATAAAATTCTCCTAAAAACGGCTTCACTCACCTACAAATCCCTTAACAATGCCGCCCCGATCTACCTGATCAACAGGTTCCAGAGACAAATTTCCGCGAGACCCCTCAGAACGGCTTACAAAGACTGCCTCTCTATCCCAAATTATAAACTTGCCACCATAGGAGGTAACAGCTTCCCGGTAAAAGCAGCCAAACTTTGGAACTCTTTGCCCCCTAACTTTAGAGCAGACATGCCCTACCTGAACTTCCGCTCTAAGGTCATCTCATGGCTGAAAATGAAGGACCTCCCAGACAACTAAATGCCAAGGTTACTCCCATGTGATCCGCACTTGTATGCTTGCCACTCCTATTGTGTATATATTGTATATATTGATTGTTTTCTCTGCTGTTCTGTACATTCTCCCTACGCCAATTTGTACTTTTTACACCTTGTAACCAAGTTTCGCATATTCTTGTACATGCTGCGCCCTGATACCCCTGGGTATAACTGCGCATTATAAATAATAAACTAAACTAAACTAAACTAAACTATAAATCAATATGCTCTTTTTTTTATCAGTGAATGGGCTCCTAATTTATTGGTGCCTGTTATGTGTACTTTCCTCAGTGATAAGGAACTCTTCCCTAGTGGGAGCCAGAATAATTCAATTTATATCCTGAAGCCGGGCGATTGGTGTTAATACGTGAAGGTGCGCCATTACACAATAGTCAAGTCATCTGTTTTTCTCAATTGATTATTTATGTCATAAATATGACTGCATGGGTGTTATTGTTCCTGGAAAGAAGGGGGAACTATGCAAATAGTTTTTATTTCAACTATCGTCTTGTTTGCACTCCAAAGTACATGTGATTACGAGACACCGCTGATTTTCCTCGCGTCCACTGAATTTTACAAGCAGTTTTTCATGCTACATGTTGTTGTTTTTTACTACTATAGGGACTCATTACAAGTATGGCGGTCCGTGAGAAAATTGGGGGTAAGAGAATTACTGCCAGTTCTTCCGCACTGCCGTACTACGAGTATGGCGCTGGAGTGTGGAATTTACCTCCAGCATCATGCTGGAGGTAAATCCTCCTACTTTTCACCGAAGAGCGGTAAAGTCGGCAAAATCACTGTAGCGTAATTCCACCAAAAATGACCCATAGAGTCCAATGGACTCTCAAAAAATGGAGATGAACTCCGCCACCGCCACTTGTAATCATGCAGTAATTCCGCCGGACCAAGTGGTGGTAACAGTAATTCAGTTGGGCGGTATTCCGTCAGATTAACCACCAGAATACCACCCAACTCGTAATGAGACCCCATGTATTGATGGCCCATGGGAATAAAGGCATGACACGTACGAAGGAAATGGGGGACACTTCATAAGTAGACGGGGTTACTTGGAATTTGATTTCTCATCTGTAATGATTTTTTATGTGTTCTATGTTCTATGTTCTATGTGAATGGAGTGTCAGATATAACAGTACATATGGTGAGATTATCCACATATGAGTTTTCTTGAGACCGTGGGGCTCATTATAAGTTCCCCAGTCCGGAGGAAAAAATGCTAGAACAAATGGTGGTAATTCTAGCACTGGTATTTTTTCCAGACCGGGGAAACACAAGTTTGCCGGGTGGAAGTGATCTACCAGCAGACCTGACGTGCCAGTAAATCAGGCCTCTATCAGCAAATAAATGCCAGAATCACTGGACCCTGTACTACCGGTACTGGTGATTCCGGCAATTCCATCCATGGACGTCTATAGGACTCCATGGAATGGGAAATTATGCCCTTTCCACCGCTTGTAATATCCCGGTAGCACCGGGATATCAGGCGGCGGAAATGGTAGAGGTAGCTTGTCGGTATCCACTCGGAATTACCGCATGGATAGCAGCAAACCTCCAGTGAGCCCCCGTAAATTGACTGTCCATTCACCTTTGGTATTTGCATTTGCTTGAGTAGTGCGCACTCTATCTGAATTCTCTATATTTGTATTACAATGTATTTGTATAGCGCACCTGGCCGAAAGGAATCTGCCCCTTTTTAGAACATTGTATTGCTCGCATTCACTATATCATTGCTTTATCCTCACGTGTAGGACGTGTATCTGATGTTACCACTGCCTTATTATTAAATTTACTGTGGTTTTGACTCTAAACTCTTGTAATATGTTGGATTGCAATATTTTTATATTATTATATTTTGCCATACCATGATTCTTTGTAATGCATTGCTTCCTATCTGCTTGCTTTGCATGTTTTCTTTGCAATTCACAGATAACCCAGTTGAGCCCATAATGGCGTCATAGCGTTGATCACGCGATGTCATTGTGCACCGACATGCACACGATTTTCGGTAAAAACGCCAACATATTTAGAATTCAGCATGCCGGCAGAGTTTTCATTCTAATTTTCTCTGCCACTCCAGGTGAACATGTGTTTTGGCTCTGGTTAGCAACTTTCATGATTTTAAGCATTAGAGTGGTATACAGTGTTTATATCGAATCCTTTATATTGAATGCACATATTATCGGATATTTTATCTTGAAAACCTTTATAGTGAACATATTTAGGGTGGGGTAAAGGGTTAAATATTTTGGGGAAATGGTCAGGATGGGTTTTTAGGGGTGAGAAATAGGTGTTTGGGCCCCCCTCCCCAAAATAAAAAATAAAATAAAAAATGCATTCACTATAAAAGTTTTCAAGATAAAAGATTTTATATATGGGCATTTGTTATAAATTACCTCAATATAAAGACATGTAACCCATTAGAGCAATGTTCTCTATCGTGTGGATTGGCCCTCATGCTGGGGAGTGTTTCCCATTCTTTTTCAGCAGAGTTTTTGTTGTCAATAGTTCTGGAGAGTCCGTTAAGGTATAATTCATTTTAGATTTGAAGTGCATCTCAATCTAATATTCGGGTAGTATGAGGCTAGCCAAATTCTAGTCAAGCACAATTTTGTTCTTTTCAAGTGTGTCATTGCTTGGACAACCTCCACAGGCTCATCCCAGCTCTCTGTCTCTCTTCGAGGCAGGTATAGTACTGCGGCCTTCGCTACCGGGAGCCTGTTGCTCAGAGTTGGAAATAGTTCTGTAATACTGTGTATGCTGAGCATCCCTTACTCGTATGTTTCCATGTTATTTACAAGTGTGCCCTGATGAAGGACCGAATGGGTCCAACATGCATTGACCAACATGGTCTGCCTCTCGAGCTTGAGATGATGGAGTTTCAATAAAATGTTTTGTCAATTACTCTTGATCAAGGGGAGCATAAATGATTGGTTAACTTGGTGTAGTTATTACTACCAGGGTGCAGCTAATACCGATGGGTCGGGTGGGGGGTTCCTCAAGTCTTTTGTAATGTTCTACATCATGCAATGCAGTTTCTAGCATGCACTGAATACAATATTTATTCATAACAACAACTTATTTATACAGTGCTTTTATCCAAAGAGCTTTACATAGAACATATATACAAACATTATTATTACTACCCAATCGAAATTGGTACTCACTTTATCGACCTCAGAAGGATGAATGGCTGAGTCAAACTTGCCGGGATTCGAACCTGTGACCTGCTGATCAAACATAGATCACAGCAAGGAGTGCTCAACCCGTAGAGTGCCTTCCCTGCTGGGTGATTGGAGGTAGTGGCCTAGGGGCGTGCAACGGGATCCAAGATGATTTGGGCCCACCCTGGACTCCTTCCTGCCATGCCTGCAGGGTGATTGGAGGTAGTGGCCTAGGGGCGTGCAACGGGATCCAAGGTGAGTTGGGCCCACCCTCGACTCTTTCCTGCCATGCCTGCTGGATGATTGGAGGTAGTGGCCTAGGGGCGTGCAACGGGATCCAAGGTGAGTTGGGCCCACCTTGGACTCCTTCCTGCCATGCCTGCTGGGTGATTAGAGGTAGTGGCCTAGGGGCGTGCAAAGGGATCCAAGGGGAGTTGGACCCACCCTGGCCACCAAGCAGGGCCGGAGTTTGGAGCACATTTGAAGCCGCAATCACTGGCACGCACTGCAATTTCCTGGGTGTTGCTAGTTGCCCACAAGATGCTGCGCAAAGATCTGAGAGGCCAGGTTTCTTGCAGGACAAGTGGTGTTTGACCTGCGCCAATATCAGGCTCATTGGCAGCAGGTAAGAGCAGCGCTGCTGAAAGTCGCGCCGCAAGCGCCCTTCTGGGCTCTACCTTGTCCCTCTGTGGCTCAGGGCCGGGTGAGTGAGTGCTGATGTCTCTACCCTCTGCATCTTCAAGGATAGCTCCCAGGGGTGACCGGTGGTGGGTGCCTCCATCTGGCATCCTGGGCTTTGGCCCTGTTAATCTTTCATAGGGAATGCTGTTGTCTGTCATTGCTTCCTGTGCAACAAACATATTTCTTTCGATGCCACCAGGAAATGCAGCAGGAAATTGAGGCATATGGAGGTTCCGTCTCCTGCCTCTGACACTGATTGACCCTTCTTTCAGAAGGAAGGCAAGGAGAGAGCGGACCAGGTCGGTAGGATGAATTAAGAGACTTATTAAAACAGCCCTGTGAGGGGGGGAAGCACTTTCAAAAGTGCAAAAATGAAAGACCTTCTGTTGGGTCTGTTTGGACGGGCAAGGCTCAATGCACCATAGGTTCATTCGTGCATTTTCTTTCAAGTGGAATAGCAGTGATGTTAATATGGCTGCTGATCTTTGTGTTTCTGCTAAAGCGCCGCCCTCCTAGCAGCTGTTATTTTTAGTTTTGGCTATTTGGTGGTGCTTATAAGCAGATCAACGGTGGTAGTGGTCTTGCAATGGCAAAACATTTCCCGTATGGGCAAACTGTTGCCCTACCCGAGGTCCACACTGTGATCTGTGGAGTGAACAAGAAATGGGGCAAAGATAAGTGGGAAATGGCAGAGAGGGAAAAAGTCGGAGAACAAAACAGGCAGTCATGAGTCAAAGTGATGGCATGCATGCATAGTAGTATGGGTTTTGACCTAAAAAAAGGTCATGAAAGGAATCAAGACATGCCCATGTTGGCCAATTCCATTATCTTATCAAGTGGCAGTACAATTAAGTGTTGCTCTTCTTAAAAATCCAGTTATGGTTGTGTGATGGCCTTGAGATGTGCTCAAGAGTTCCTGTGAGTTGTGGGGGAGGGGGAGCTTAGAAACCAGATATTCATAATGGGTTTCCTTATGTGTAGTACTTAAGAGACCTGGCAATGCTGAGTCCACTGACAGAGGTGTCAGAGCATAGAGTTGGCTTTGTGCTGAATGAATGTTGGGGGAAACAATAGCGCAAACAGACAAAGAATCTCCCCACTCAGAGCCATACTAGGATAGTTTCCAGTGGAGGGGAGAAGGTGAGTGTGTCAATTATATAAGAGAATGGATTGACCTGTTCCTCAACTATAGGGGGACAAATGACATTATAATGAACATGGAGCTTCACCGTGCATTGTTTTGGCTGGATGCAGCCGTTGATTACCGTAGAAAACCCTGAGGCCTTACATCTGCCTATCAGATCAAGTGACACAGGAATGGCAATTGCAACTCCAGGCAATGGTACCAGAGGCGTAGGGGGGACACCAACAGAGGTGCAGGAGGATTTGAGGAATTCGACCATCCACAGGGTGGGTGTGTGCTCGCCTGTTTTTAAAAAAAATTTATTTGAAATTGCACGATGGTAGATCAGCCTCCGGAAAATGTGTGGGGCTAATTCGCACAAATGTTGTTATGCTCACCGCACGACATGCACATACACCTGTGTACCACGACATACACATATACCTGTGTAATCTGGATGGGCACAGCCTACAGGTGCCATCCCCCCAATCATATTTAGCTAGGATATGACAACCAAGAAAACACCATGTCCTTTCTGAAGGGGTGCAAAACCTTCCTCCTGCCACGGCCAGCCTAATTGCCTATCAAAGGCTCCATGGATCCGACCTGTCCTTTTGTTTAGCCTTGCAGATTGGTGGCAGTGATTAACATATTTAGCATACTAATAGAGTAGACTTCAAACAGCCATACAAGAAAAGTAGCAGGTGCCCCTCTCTAGAAAGAACATGGCATTATAAACGGTTCTGTGTTTTTTTTCCACTTTGAGAGTCCGCAGCCATCGCTTTTAACTCACTGTACTTTTCACAAAAGAGGAATATGCATTTGCATATCAGTCTTTGTCCCACCCACAAGGGCAGTCCATCACCGAAATGCCAGGCAAACCTCCTTTGAACAAGAGCACAAGAAGCAACCCCATCCACATGCTTCAGCCGTGTTGGGCCTCATCAGTGAGGTGGAGCTTAGTAATAAACACAGAAGTAACTGAAAACATGTAAACGTTTCAGGGGATTTTTATTACATATTTCCATCAATACGAAAATATAAAAATTAATGTAATCTTTTAAAATATGTTAAGTATTTCCAAGTGTTTTATTTAATGATGGATTGTGAATGCATGCAGCACTTTTTATATTAATATATGCACTGTTTTTTATTATATTTGTATAACTGTGTGGAAAACCTTGTTTAACTGAAACACGCAGTGCTCAATTTGTGGGAGGGTTTGCCAGACCCCCAGCACTTATGGTCTCAGCCTCACTTTAATTATGTGTGATAGTGACAGTCAGTGCATCCATCAATCACAAGAGAGACCCTTTGATCCACAACAGACAAGAAGATGGGTGGGACTTAGTATTACATGGTTTCACCCCTTTACCCTTTCTATTGCAAAGCACTCTGGTATGACCTCATGCATACAGGAGATTGTTGGTGAGGACCCAGGTTTGGTTCATTAAGGTAGTCTTAGCCTACACCAATCACCGTGGCCCATTTGGCTTTAAAATAGGGCTGGGGCCCTCTTTTGGAGAGATCATCTGAAGATTTTGCAAGGAGTAACAAGAAGAACTCAGCATTGGACCCTGGCTGAATGTAGAGACTGCCTTATATCTTCCACCAGTGAAGGAAGGGCAGGACATCCAAGAGGGAAGCAAGATCCCTCCCCTAAACATTTCCCAGGGAGATACTGAATCCAGAGGACCCTACAGCAGCTCCAGAACCAGTTCCCAGACAGCATACAGCGTGCCCTGCTAGGCTCTGCAGCAAACTTTCTAGGTGGGAAGTGCCAGAGAGTTTCTGAACCAAACCAAGGACAAGGCAGCTGCCTGCAACACTGTCCTCAGCTTTGGGCCATCCATCTTAAAGGATGACACAAGCCCAGTGAGCAAGCTAAGAGGAGTGGATCGACAAGGATCTACCGATTTCTGCCTTAAAGGACATTTTCGAGCCAGTCAAGCCCCTTGATCTGCAACTGACTGCAACGCTAACTGTTGTTACGCCGCAGTCACTAAAGCCATCGGAGACACCTCGACCAGGGCTTCAGAACTGCTGACCAGCACTGAGGAAATGATACCTGACCCGAGCCACCATGTAGGCTAGCCTGCAGCCGTCTGTCCAGCCTCACTCGCCGAACGGCCTGCTGCCTGGTACATGCAGCTGTCTCCCGTCTTAAACTCTGTTGCAGAAGCTGCAAAGAAACCGGCTCTACACCGTTGAGCACCAAGGACTTCTACAAGCACAAGGTACATTATGGTTGTGTCCTCCTGGTCCTTCTCCGACATCCCCTAATGACATTTTGTACGACCCATTGCTTCCTTTAACTATTGCGATTTATTACTTTACCAACTACCCTCCTCTCAGTATCCAGAGTGCATTTCCTTTTCTTCTTCGAAACTGTCTGTCCTCTGCATTCTTTTACAAGGTGGACTGTATTTTGTAGTTGTGATAATAATAAAGCAGATATTTGTATAAAACCTTCACTGGACAGTCCCTTTTATCATCGAGTAATAATTGTATTTTCGCTGTGTTGCAACTAACCACCGAACCACCACCTTGCAGAGATAAGATAAGCCTGCCGTTCCATCCATGTTACCAAAATTGGACAAGGAGGTTTATAATTTGCTTTTGTTTCTGGTGTAGTAGAGGTGTAGGTCTGATTTATGGTTTTCAAACTGATATTCATCCCTTGGCCACTGGTGCCCCGGAAGTTGATTCGTCCTAGAGGGACCACCATTTTGTCTCGAAATGTGCCCCATACTTACGTCGTCCCTCTTTCATATAGTGTGAACCTAATCACTCACAAGGACTCCAATTGGTACAGCCAAGTCAGAGTGAGATAAAACCATCTCCCCGGGATAATACCTTCTAGCCGAACAGGGAAGAAGGGATTTCAACCCACTGCGCAAAGGTTCAAGTGAAGCAGTATGTTCAGAAACTCAACGTGCAAAGCAGTTAGAATACTTAGGAATTATGTCTAAACGAGGCTAATGATAATTATACTTTTTATAGCTCCCTTCATATGAATTGCCTCAAACTCCTGGCAGGTGTGTTTGTCATCTTGAGTCTTCTCAGTGACAAAGCAGTTTCCTGAGTACTGCACTGGATAGACAACATTTCTGTAGCACAGTAGATAGAGAAGATGGGGCTTACTCATTCCATATCTTTGGCAGAACTAGCCAACCACTTCTGGGATCACTGCCTGCAGCAGGAGATTGTAGTCAAGGTAGAAAACCTAACAGGGGTTCCACAACATGATAGTAGATTGACAGTCACACTACCTGATGGACTTCAGTGATTGGAAGCTTTACCCCAGTGTACTCCGCGCTATTCAAGATCATTGTGGAGTTCCTGTAGTGGGCCTCCATACATTATCTCTGCTAACTCAATTGTTCATCTGGCGTTGGGATTCAGAGGCTTTAACGAAGGATGCTTTCCTCCAGAATTGCCCCAATGGTCTCCTGTAGCTGTTCTCTACATTCACAAGTATTTACAGTTCGCACCTCTGGGTCATATCTCAGGGGGCGCAACTGGTTCTCATGGCTCGTCCATGTATGACGCAGCCATAGTTTCCAGCTCTTCTGGAACTTTCTTCCATCCAGATTCTTCTCTTCCCTCTTCTCTTGACCAAACCACGGGGCCTTCTGAACCTGCTGATTCTAGACCACTCACCGGCATGGCTAGTTTCAGAAGATTTGTCATGACGCAAACACTTTTAGCTGTGGCTTGCTAGTTTATCAAGAAGGCTTGGGCACCAAGAGCATGAAAGAATTATAGTCTGGCCTGGGATAAATCTGCTGGCTGGTGTGCTCAAGAGGGTTCCAACTCTGCCAGTTCCTCTCCTGTCCTTGTTTCCAATGTCTTATCCTTCTTGTTATCATAGCGGAAATACTATAGGACAGTGAAAGGTTTTCATTCCGATATTTCTGTGGGCCATGTTTTGGTGGATAATATCACTATTGGAAATTCTCATTTTGTAAAGCGACTTATGAGACCCCTAAAACTCCAATCCCCTGGTACCCAAATATATGTGGGATGAGAATGTGATTCTATCATTTTTTACAAAAAGGTTAGATAATCATTTTCCTCCATGAAGTTTCTATCAGCCAAACTGGCAATGGCCCAATACCTGGTGTCCTTCTATAGAGTGTTCCATGCTAAAGTTATGGATGTCACCATTAAATGTTTTCCCATGAGAAAGTTTTATGACTCACCATAATCATTCAGCTGCTATTTTATTTATCCTGGTTTCCTCCAAAACCCTAAACTTGGTGTTGTACAATTTGTTATAGAGTACGAAAGTCAAACTTAGACATTTTGGTCTCAGGGTTCTCGGCACTACATTCCGGTTCTCAAATCTCATGGGCCGCTTCTGTAGCCACTCTGGCGAGATGGGCTTGTTGGGGTGTGTGCCTTCCTGGCATTGATTTCTCTGTTTTCTGGGCTCATTCCTCTAGAGGGGTGATGACGTCCAAGAGCATTTTAATGCATTTTACTTCAGGATAGTGGCTTACCATGCTAGTTAAATGATCGAGATGCTATGAAACTGTGCAACAAGAGCCCCCAGTCTTGCCATAAAATGCTGATTTTCTTAATAAGTTGTGATCTAAAAACACCATTTTATTAAAGACACAAAAGCGAGCATTAGATCTCCACTCACTCTCTACACTGCTGAATGTTTTGTGATTTCTTTTTCTTACAGTTCAAGATGTAATTGAAGTCATAAATTCGTTACTGGTGCTATAAACATGTCTTTCCAAGTGTGCTTTCAGCCAACTGATTTGTATGCAGTACACATGTGCTTGCACTTAAGGCGGGGTAACAACAAGCAATGGCAAAGCCAACAGTTTTGATTGCGTCTAATTACTAGATTGGGATGTGTCAGGTGCTGCTATGCTATATCCAGGTGCTCACGCCATGTTCCAGCTGTTACCATTTAAGGGCCAGTTGGTACCACTATGGCAGTGTGTGGCAAATGCCTGCCAATGCTTGTTAAAAGGTGTCCCCTACCCTCGTCGTGGACTGCTAATGTTGCCCTTGAAATGCCATTTGTTTATTATTCTGTTTCGAGCAAGTCTGAAGAGGGTAAGGGGGTTCTGGTCGCATTGGGAGGGGGGCACGACCAGAGATTCTGAATTCCTTCATTTGTTTGATTCGGTACAGAAAGGGAGTTGCAGGGGCGGGGGGTAAGTTTTTGTGCTTTGGGCTCAAAAAGATGGCCCTGGTAGGCACAGAGAGGAAATCTGCAGAAAATGTCCCAAATCTATACTCACTTAAGGCCCAGGATGCTTTCTATCCTTTCAACGCTACATAGAATAAGCATTATGGATTACCAATGGTTCTCCCTCACGGGGTTACTTACGGTGGAGTAACTTTGCTGAACATGTTGGGGGGGACATGACATCTAAATATAAAGAGTCCCTGCTAAATGAGTGGGACAAAATGGTGTGCCAGAAAAGTTGGGGGGGAGGGGTGACACACTTCCTTATCCCCCCCCTCTAAAATGACGCCCATGGTTACATGCTAATGTCGGCACGGTATGACTTTCTCCTCTGATTGCTCCAACTCACGCTCTTTGAAGCACAGCTTCCAGAGGGACTGTTCGGCATCTGAGAGTGCCAGGTGCATCGTTTCCACCCTAAAACCTGCCTCCTAACGTTGCATTTGATAATGACCGTTCCGGTAGAAGATTGGGGCTTGAGCACCACAATCCAGTGCATTCTGCTCGCCACTGATGCAGTGGTGTGGCCATGCGCGAGCAGCGCAGGCTAACAGGCCCCACAAAAGGAATCTGGACTTGGTTATACAGTCACACAGAAATGAAGGGTTCTTAACTAGTTTATTAGTCCCCTCTGGTGCCTACTGTCGTTGCACTGCGTTCCGGTAGGTCCTGTAACAATACACGAAGCTACAGAGATTCTGATATTCAGGGAAATGAAACAGATGCAATCAAGGAAGGCCTACACAATCCAAAAGATAAAGCTTTGGGAGCTGTCAGATCAATGCGCTCAACTCCTTAAGACTGGTAGTCATTTTGAAGGCCCTCTTTCTATGTGTGGACACAGGGGTTATAATGGTAAGCCTTCCTTTGTTTACCTTTTCGAAAACAGACAAGAAAAAATTACCTTGGGGGATGGGGGGAACTGCATCTGCAAGTGGCCAAGTTGGTTCCGAATATGCCGCCTTTGAGAGGATGGGGCTTCTTTGAAGGCACTACACATCTCATGATCTATTGGAGAGGCTGAGAAGTGAAGCCTATCGTGGTTTTTGGATGGTTTGTCCACAACTTGGATTTTATCTCCACGGAAACATTTTGGGTCAGAATTATGCTGGATGTCCAAATTCCATTAATTATTGTAGTAAACAGTATTATAATTTTTTAGGAGAAATGATATATAGGCTTTGGAATAAGGCTAACAAATGCGAATCTTAAGATGTATAAGTAAGGGCATTTTTTGTAAATATTTATAGGATGTGCACTGTAAATTATGAATATTCTTTTTATTGACGTTCTATTATTTTATCTGTATGTTTATATAAGTGTAATTATGGACTGACAGATTGTGGATTGTCAAAGGCTTTATTTTCAACCATAACACAATAAATAAACACAGAATCACAATGAGCAGGTGCCAGCTGTAGTGTAGTTACTTGGAGTTACTGAGCTGTAGTGTAACCTAAATATGTAGACTCTGTGGGGAGCAGCTATGGGTGATGGCAACAGTGGTGGGGAACTGGCCACCCGCTGTGTCACAAGCGTGCTAGAAAATATTTGGGACCCGGCACTTTTTTTTTTTACAAATTAAGCATTGGAATCATGCTATAAATACATTTAAAACAAAAGCAACTTTCTATACACATATAACCGTGAAGTAAAGAGCACATTTATTAATAATAATTCACGCGATAAATAATTATGTTCCTTAAACTTCTGCCTCAATTTATAACTAAAACACAGCAAAGTGACTTATAGCAAGTAAAAGCAATGTTCGCTACCCATACTCCCAAAGTGTCACACTTCATCTGAATGTGATATCGCTGAGTGACCTCATGGTAGTCGTCCCTTTAGTTTTCTTTCACTGCGGTATGAGCCTCAACCATGGATGATTGTGTCTTCTCTTCAACTAAATTATTTGTGGCAGGTGCCTTACGATGGATGTGCTTCTGAGAATCATTTGCCAATTTCACTGGTTTTGCCATATCTAACACATCCAACTCAGTCTGGCAGATGTAATCCTCTGACTGATTACAGTTCCTAATTGAGTCCACTATGTTGAGTTCAGTATTAGGTATCCTCTTCACTTCACCACCATCCAGCTGACGGGTTTGGCAAAATTGATCATCAATTTTAGCATCTGAAAACAAGTTGGTTTGACACGAGTGATCTATCTTTACAGGAATTACATATTGGGCAGATTTCTCCAAAAGGTCCATCTATAACCCAAAGTCATGAAAATTACTACATTAATGAAGGTCAGCAATAATTCTGTCTTTAACTAGCTGCCACACTGGTTCGATGTTCTCTAGGTCCACATTACACACCCCACTTGGGCCCACCAAGGACTGTGAAGAGGAGTTCCAAATCATTTCTTCTTCTTTTCCCCACACAATTGTTGCGTCAGGTCTAGATACTGCACAGTGGGACCACATCATCATGACTATCAATCACCATAACACTGTCCCCCTTACAAATTGCACTGTAGGCTCCAGGATTGACTTGCCCCTCCTTCACAATTTCCACAACTTCATTGGCACATGGGAGTATTTATTTCGCTTGAAGTGACCTTCTCCTACGGACACTAACGGCCGAAACCTTGGATAACTTATTCCTGTTAGGAGTTGTAATTTCCAATACATCACCCCTATTAAGTCCAGCCATAGCCTACAGGTGTGTTCTCACCTGTGTGCAAGGCCAAGCCAGCCTCTGGGCACCTCTGACTATTAGTCAAAGCTTCTGTCCCAAAGGACAAGCTGTACAGAAACACAAGTGGGCCTAGAAAATTCACATTCAATAAAGGCCGGAACAGACACCTTTGATAACAGGCCACTATGGGCTACAGGGCACCCCCAGTCGTTTGCTGCTAGAAATGATATCCCAAATATACCCAGCGCCCTCCTATGATAATACAAATACACAATGAGCATGGAGGAGACAACAGGCAATATTAGCTGGGGCAGCACCCGAGTAGTGTAGACCAAACGGTCAACAGACCAAGAAAAAACACAGTATCTGGTGGAGGTATGAGGCGGTTAACACTTGGGCATAGCACTTACTGGACACCAACTCAGTCCCCAAGAGTCCTTGGGGGAAGCCAACATAGGCACTACTGTTCTCCCAGCTCACACCCCAAACCCTGCAGCATGCTGGAGCGCTCCATGCTTCCAAGCAACCAGCCGTTCCGTCCAACAGCAGTTATGAAAAATTTGAGGAAAGGACCTAAGGCTGCACGGATTGGTTAGGGGAACATATTTACCTATAGCTTATATAGCAACATCAGACTTCTGCCCACTTGCCCAATTAGTCTACTATCTCTCATCAGATAAGTCTTCAGCCAAGGCTTCTCCTTTGTATTTGACCTTGCTGGATGCTCTCTTCTCTGGAACTTTAGGGGAGTTAAGGTACATGTTTATCTTCGCTCAGGGCTTTATGAATAGGCCTTTTTTTCTGGTCTTGCACCACGTGTGAAGAGACCACGATTTTGTCAATTTTTTGTATTTAGTGCTATTTGATTCAATGATATTGAGTGTCATTACCCTCTTCAGCCTCTGGAGACTTGGTTGTTCCATCTAACATATACTTTTCTGAATCTTTATTCATCAATGCTTGGCATTCGCAAATGTCTGCTCATTTACTTAATATAAGAGAACTATGACCTATGTACATTGCTTATCCTCGTTGACTTCCCTTGTACACTTCAATAGCTTATCGCTATTGCATCCTTAATCTCTGGCCAACAGATATTCTTTGTTCATGCATACATTTGTATTTCCAGCCTGTGTCAGCCTTGCAGCTCTGATCTCTTTCCTTCAAGCTCTTTGCTTACTATGATTGAGAGCCAGCATCCATCTTTCCACCATGGATGCTTTACCCGTGTTTTATTGTCTACTGCAGCAAGCTATGGCTCATCTACTTTGGGGTTATGTGTATATACATTCACTAGTCATCTGGTTACCTATCTTCTTTGTATATATGGTTTCTTCTCACTTGCATGTGTGCTTACTCTTGTTTCTTCAGTTACATCTTAATTCTCTAAGTAGTCTCATCTAGTTTCGGTGCAATCATTATAGCTTCTCCTTAGGATATTACTTTGCACTTGTCAGGTTCTCTTTACAGCTCCTCAATATTCAGTGGTGTCTTCAAATCTCCTGCTACTACTTCAGTTCGAGGGTACATTCGGTACAGTTGTCTGAGTGCATAACGTCTCTTGTACACTGGATGTGGTATTGGAATTATACCATGTGTCATACACAGTGTCTTCCTGTTGCTCATCCGATCGGTCGGGATAAGGAGGTGGCGTCCATCAGTGATGTGCATGTCTGCTCCTCTACAGGGTTCTGGCAAGTATGTTGTTCTAACTGTCCAGATGAGAAAGCACGAGGACTTGGACAATAGCGAGGCACTAGTGTTCTACTCTGTGTAGAAGTGAGAACTGGCACCCACTGTCAGAGTTTTCTTGTGGATATGGGAGTTGAAGAACACGTCATCGTGGACAGTGAATCTGAGTGATTATTTGCTTTGGAGATTTGGTTTGTGAATCCATCCAATTAAATGTTGAAGAGACAATTCTAGTTCTAGGCTACTCTAGTGAGGATACATCAGTCTTTGCCGGGTTTATTTTGAGTTAGGAACTTACTACCCAGTTGTGGATGAGGTTGATGCACCCTATGAGCCTGTGGATGTTCTTGATTGTGGAAACTTCATACAGAGTTGGGTGTAATTGGCATAATGATGGATCATTAGACACTGAAAATCACAGTGTAGAGGATGGATCCTTGCGATACCTTTCATGTCACCGATCCAAACTGGAATCTGAAAGTGTTAATTTGGACAGGTTCATGTCAATTAGAAGGGTGAGAGTAGAATCACTGTAGAACTCTGTTGTTGAATCTTATGCAGTTGGTGAACAGGGCATGATAGACAACAGTGTTGAGGACTGCTTAGTGATCCATCAGTACAATGTGGTGGAGGTCATTATTATATGTGCTGTTAATGGCGTTGTCCACAAACTGCATGGTTTCCGCCCTACGATTCGTTTTGTTCTGGATCCAGTCTGCTAACCTTTTATGTGTGATTGTTGATATTGGTTTTATCAGTAGTTAATTGACTCTCAATGGGATTTATTTTTCTTTCAATGAATGGTAGGGGATTGATGGGCCTGGATAAGTGAGGCCTTTGATGTCCAATGTTTGTTTCCTAAGAGGCATTCTTGTTTATAATTCATTGCAGAATATGCATGAGGAGGGGGGGTTGTTGACTATGTTGAGTTGAGGCCTAGACAACCCTACAGATAAGTGTTGCTTCGAAACATTAGGGAGCAAAAATTCACCCCATTGCAAATATGAGACAGCGGGCACGGGGGATGCTGCCTCCTACTTCCACCCAAACATCTCCACAGATGTGTCTGGATGTGTGGTGCCAGACAGCTGTGTTGCAGGTAGGAGATTTAATATTATTACTGTCTTATCTGAAGAGGAACTTTAAGGTAAAAATTGACCTTTTAATTTGCACGTGCTCCCAGGTGCAAGGAAGTCTGGATCACAAAGCTATACAGGTTTAGTATATATTTTACTCATCTGAACAATATCCCCAGTGAAATCGATAATTACCTTTTTACATCATAGAAAATAACTTTACTCCTAACTTCACAACATAGAGAGTAGCATAGTCCCACTTCAAATACTTATCTAGGGCCCTGGGGGCCAGTAATTCTGCTGAGAGGGAGTGCCCAATGGTGGATGCGAACATATAATCATTGTGTGTAGTGTTTTTGAGAGTGGTGGGGCTGTTAGCTAAGTCGGTGGTTGGAAATATTTTAAATGCAGTCCGTTCAGTAGGTATTCTGTAGTGAGATGGGAGGAGCGCGGGTGGTTGGCTTGGTGTTGTCATTGACTCTGCAATCGTTTCTATTTTTTTGTGAAGCATTGGGTGGTAGCATTACAGTTGTGTTGGGTGGTCTGGTGGTGGATTCCTCCACTTCTTGATGCCTTTGAGGAAGGCTCAGCTTCTATTGAAGACCTTGTGATAGTTCCCTTCTGACAGGCTACTTCGACTGTCACAGTACGTTTTCTCAATGCAGAGAGGCTTTAATTCAGAGTTCTTATTGAGATTTGATGTTGGGCCATTTCCTTTTTTTCTTGTGTTACAATTGCCTGCTGCTTGTGTTATCTCGTAGGTACCAGGGTGGACAGAGCTTCCTTGCATGGACTGTCGCTCTAGCGGGGCATATGCGCAAATATCGTTTTATGTCTGTGATTTAGTGAGTCCACATAGTTGTGACAATGGGTTATGAATGCTTAATGATGAGGTGTTGCATATGTGTGTTGACAGAGGTACCCTTGAAGGAGTTAGGTTTCTTGGGTAGGTGGCATTTGTCCAATAGGAATCGGTTTAGTAGAATTACTGCTCCAGTCCAATGGTACCAGCAGAATGTCACTCAAGTGATGGCACTGAAGGGAAGATCAGGTCTAGGGTATTGGCTTTAGCTCGGTTGATTCCATGTGTTGTCCCGCCCTCTGGGAAATCGAGTGAGACCATAGGTTGATATAATATTTTATTTGTATCGCGCTCATGCACAAGTGTTTCAGAGCGTGACTAGGCAAGGGAGGAGAACAGAGGAGAACACAACACAACAAAAATGGCGATTTTACTAGGCCCAGTGACATTGAGAACGCGCAAGTGCATGGGAATGGGAAAAGGGAAAAAGTGCATGGAAGGGGGAGAGTGGAAAGTGTGGAGCAGAGGAGTGCAGATAAATAATAATAGATAAAAATAAATAGAAAATGGGGAAATAAACAGTGGTAGTGCATCCAGCAAGTGGCAAGTGCTGTGTTTAAGGCAGCAGACTGGGTAAGTCTACTAAGTGCAGAAAAAGAAGAAAAATGGGGTGGGGGCTGTAAGGGTACAGATACAGTCCCTAGTGCAAAGAGTGGCCAGGAGGCAGTGCAGGAGGGTGGCAGGGTGGGACAGAGACATGGGCCAAGGGGACAGAGGGTGGCCGGGTGCACAGTGCCAAAGAGAGCAGATCAGCAGGGGAGAGGGGGAGTGAAAGCAGAAGCAAAGTAAAAGGTATTGAGGTTCTTCCGGAACTGGAGATGGCTCTCCTCAAGTTTTAGATTGCAGGGAGTCTGTTCCAGAGTGAGGCCCCAGCCGAAGATAGAGATCTACCCCCAGCTCGTTTCTTTGAAAAACGATTGACCCGGAAGGAGTAGATGTAGAGGAGAGAAGAGCTCGAGAGGGGAGGTATTTGCGGAGGCATAGCTGAAGATATTTTGGACCCTGACCCCAGAAAGCCTTGTGGACAATGCAGAGGGTTTTGAATTTAATTCTTGCATCCACTGGGAGCCAATGGAGAGATTTCAGAGCTGGAGAGATACGATCCCAGGGCTTGAGGCCAAGGACAAGTCTTGCAGTCCTGTTCGGGATAAGTTGCAGAGGGCAGAGAGTAGAGGCAGGTAGATTTAGAAAGAGGCTGTTACAATAGTCCAACCTAGAGAGAACCAGAGCTTGGGAGACAGTGCGCTTCTGAGGAAAGGCAGAGTACCTCTGAGGAGGTGCAGTAGGAAGTTTGACTTTTTAGAGACCTCAGAGATATGGGCGGAGAAGGAAAGTGTGGAGTCAAAGATGACCCCGAGGTTCTACGCCTCACAAGGTAGGGGTAAGAGGAGGGCCAAGGGAGGCCGGCCAGAGAGTGAGGGAGAAGGGTGGAGATGGTGTGCCGATGAGGAGGATCTCAGTCTTGCTGGCATTCAGACAAAGATCATTGGCAGCACACCAATCTTGAATGGCAGAAAGGCAGTCAGAGATGGGAGAGGAGGTGGCTGAGGGCAGCCGGAAAATGAGTTGAGTGTCATCAGTGTAGCACTGGAAATATGAGCAGAAAATGGCAATGCAGTGGGCAAGAGTTGCCAGGTATTGGTTGAAGAGCCAGAGTGAGAGGTTAGACCCCTGGGGAACTCCACTAGGAGAGAGGAAGACTGGGGATAGGAAGGACCCCAGTTGGACCTGGGAGGATCGATCAGAGAGGAAAGAGGTCAGCCAGGCCAGAGCCTGATTAGTGATACCCAGGTTATCACGGAGACGGTTGAGCAGGATGGTGTGGTTGACCGTGTCGAAGGCAGAAGAGAGATCAAGAAGGATGAGGACAGAGAGAAGGTTGGAGTCCAGGTTGGAGAGCAGATCTTCACGGATATTCAGGAGAGCAGTTTCCGTGCTTCTGGCCACTCTGAAGCCAGACTGGTGTACACAAATACATATTTTACTCACATTTGCATTTGAAATCGTACAGAAATGTAACAACAGGAGCTGTTGTACTGTTCTATGTGCAATTGTAGTTTCTGCCACAAATAGTTTTTCTAACATTTTGCAGGTAAAATATTTGTAGTTTTTGGTTCAACGGGGACCATTCCTCGTGGGAATAGATTGAAACCGCATTTGTTAAATGTAGACATCTGACAGACTCCAGCAAGCTTTTACTAATACTAATTACTCAATGTTTTCCTTTGTGTAATTGCAAATTGTCTAAAAATACAAAGCTACTGAAAAAACAGTCTAAGCACAAACAACATTTCATACTTAACCAAAAATCTGATAGCATCCAACATTACCATCCCTCCCAATTAATATGGTCTCCTGTGGATCCTTTGATGATGCCCCATGCCTGACCCTTGTGGTGTCTGGGGGAGTGACGTTGCGGGGCAGGTACCACCTTCTACTCTATAATGCAAGACCTATGGGCAGTTTTGGGCGCATCCCCTTGTCTCTCCCACTGAACCCAGGACAAAGGAGCAAGGACTTGTCACATGCCACACACAACTTTAACTGGCCCGTTAAAAACTATCCTCTGGAGTGTAGCACCACATTTTAAGTGATCAGAAGATTTTGTGGGTCCTTTAAAGTGGGCTAACTGGGGGATCAGAGTCACCACTGGTACAGACAAAGATTACCAGTGCGAGAGTGAGAGTTATGTGCGGTATGTTTGGGAAGTCAGGTTCATTGCCCACTGGTGCAGCATAGAGCACATACGTCCACACGCATGCACAGGGAGTGTCTGAAAATCAAGGTGGTGGAGCAGCCTTTTACCGGCTCTGTTGGCCCAGCACGGGAGACCCACGTGTCACAATCAAATAAAACAGAACCGATAGATGATGAGCCAATCCCACACTAATGGAAATAACCACACAGAGGTGCATGCCCATAGAGAAAGCCTTTCTAGGAGAGAGAACACATGCCCACTAACACTGAGTAGAGTGAGGATGTGTGTGGGTGTTTGGAGAAAGAAACAGTGCACATTTCATGGCAGCTGGGGAAAGGTGTGGCTGGAAGCAGAGATGTGGTTGGCGGTGAAAGGCAGCGTAGAGGAGGAGTTGGAAACGAGGGGCATAGAGAAGCAAGTGGTCGTAGCAAGATCAGAGATAGAGGAGTGAGGAGAGGGGGAAAGTTAATAAGAGGAGAAGGGAAGGAGTTGATGATGAGGGGAAGATAAAAAAAGGAACTGAGGAGGAGGTGGTAAAAAGACCAAAGGAGGAGGTGGTGCAGAGAGGAGCCAAGGAGAAGGTGGTATGAAGAGGAGGAAAGGACGTGATAGTGGTAATTAGAGAAACAAAGGAGGAGGTGTTAATACATTTAGGGAGAAAGTGGAGTCAGAGAAAGACCAGAAGAAGAGAGACACACGCCCCACAACTATGGCAGTGTGTGAGTGATGTGGGAGGAGGAGACAGCACACAGTGCCGCGTCGAATAGGTGAGACAGAAGTTAGTCAGAAGTAGAGTGGAATTTGCGCAAGGATGACACACAAATTCGTGAAGCGTTCCATAATAAAAAATAAATAAAACTTTTTTTTTAACTTAAAATTAAAAGAAGTAGAGTGGAAAAAAAGATACCAGGTAGAATGAGCCAATGTGTGGCGTTGAGAAGGAGGGTGCAGTTTTGCCAGTGGGCTGCAAAGCCAAGACCCTTTGACAGGGCAGCGGTCAGAAGCCTAAACACCACTGTATAGAGCACCCAAGCCAGCCTCGTCTGTGGTGGCCATTGTAGGCCTGTTGAGATGCCTGGCCATAAAAGCATTAACCAATTGACACGGGCCAAGCTACAGCGGTTCTGCTAGCCAAAGGCAATGCCAGGACTACATTGCCATTCTGTTCCGCTGCTTTAGTAACAAGCATGCCCATCTGTGTAAGGCAGTCGCAATCAACCACTGATTTTGAACTTTATTCTGGTCTGTGTCCGTTGTAGAGAGCCTTAGACTGCATGACAGTCCACATAGGTCATGGAACAATGCAAGGTCCCAAATGCAGCCATGTCAACTGTGATGTTGGAGCAAAATATTATAGTTTCTATAACTACAATACACTTGGAGATTGCCTCAAGGTAGTGTGGATGATGGTAAACGGCCATTGTAAGTGGTAAGCGTAGTAAGCGGATTAATCCTTTGGTTGAGCACTATTTCTTTCAGCAAATTATAGTATTGGTACTTGCCATTTACCACAGCCTAATTAATCTCTCTTGTCTCCTATGTGAACCACAGTCATGTGCTCTCATGCCCTGTTCATTCCTGCCTAACCTCCAGGTTTTACCCAGAGACTCTGGGTTTTTAGCCTCTTCTACCGGTCTCTGGGGAAGACCCTGGAGTCTCTGGTTTTTCGCTGCAGTTTCCGGGTCTCATCCGATTGGCTGAAAAAGACCACTGCCGGTTGCCAATCGAGTGGAGGTGTGGGCGGGACCAAAAAGAATGCAGACCTGAGGAGACTGAAGCAAAAGAAACATAGAATATTGCTATCGAACCGGTGTCATTAATGACAGGACACCGGATTGAAAGTGTATTACCGTGTGTATTTTGCTTAAGCTTTAATTCTTTTTGGCCAGTTTGCCTTATGTTTTAGTCACCCTAAATTGAAGGGGGACTAAAACATAAGGCAAACTGGCCAAAAAGAATGAAAGCTTAAACAAGATAAACGCAGTAATACTGCTTTCAATCCGGTGTCGCGTCATTAATGACACCGGATTGAAAGCAGAATTCCGCGTTTCTTATTTGTTCAGCTTTCATTCTTTTTGGCCAGTTTGCCAGGGCTCAAGTCGAGGGTACACGCGGGTGGACAAGGTCCACCCACTTTTCTTTTTACAGAGGGTGGACTCTATTCCCCCCCACCCAGCTAAAATGAGTAACATTGAAGGTCCTCTTTGAATTCATGAATTAAAGCCGACCTCAGCGATTGAACCACAGCCATCAGGTTTGCTGGCTTGACACCTCACCACTGCCCTATATAACCTGATGAAAAACAACAAACTAAGGTGAAATGTTACATTTCGGTACTGCAAGTTTCAGGGGAAACCTTTGTATTGGTTCTTGGAGTTTAAAACATGCACACATTTTAACGTTTTCAAAAACACTATTTGGTTTTGTGTGTGTATTTATTTTATGGAAGGCGTATGCCATTCTTCCTATGCAATTTGGGTGGTTATGAATAGCCAATTTAATGAAATTTAATGCATTTCACTGTAAAGTGCAAACTGCACATTTTGCCATATGGGTGGGGCGTCTGGGCGGAGTTGTGTGCCAAGGGCCGGAGTTTTGTGTGGCTGTGGGTGGGGCATACATCTCAGGGTTTTTGATTTTCAAATGTAGGCAGGTATGGCCCTGTTGTGCCTGGTCAATGCTAAGGGAAACATGCCTGTGTATCGCGCATATGATGTCGCGGTCTCATATTTAATTGGAATCTTTTCTGTTTCCTTGCAGGCTGTGCTGGGTCCCTTGATAGCTATTGCACTGAAACTGTCTCAGATCCACGAAAGGACCGGGCGCAAGGGTCCCACTGTCATCACCTGAATCCACGCTGCAGCACGCACCCTGGGCCAAAAGCAAGAGCGAGATGAATTTTCCTTGACCTTGCCATTGCTTTCATGTTGACTGTTTATGACTAGTACACTATGTAAGTTTACAAATATGCCCATTTCAAACAAGTGGGTGACCTGCATCACCTGCCATGTTGGTGCCTCCAGTTGTTGGGCGCAGGATGCCTGCTGGCATGCCAGCACGGACAATGCAGCACGCGACTGCGGCTCTAGGAAAATGGCTGCTTTGCCCTCTGATAGCAACAGTAGGTGTTTTCTTGGATCAGCAGTCTTTCTTTTGTTTTCTTTTTTTGGCTAGAAATAGGAATCACAAGCAATAAGAGCACATTTCTTTATTTTATTTTTACTTTTAAAAGTTAATTTCGAAAACAGGAAAAGTGCGATGGACATGAGTACTTGAACCCTGCTTTGCTTAGCGCTATGTGGCCACGTGAGAAGGGTGTCCAACTACAGCAGTACCCCGAGGATCAAAAGATATCCACTAGCTGCAGTACCACGGGGGGAGGGGCAAAGCAAAATGGTGTGTGTTTCTGGGGAGCATTGCTCTTTTTGGGGTGTTAGGGTGTAAAAAGCCATCCGGTACATCTAGATTTCCATGGTACATGGAAATTATTCTTCGCACAATGATCATAATTTCTGTGTTGCTGCAATAGGTTTCAGCAGGGAAGTCACGCAGAGCCGCTACATGCCGTTCATGCATTGCAAATTAAAAATGATAGATGTCCAGATCAAAAAACATCAGTTGTTAAAACAATTTTTCCAATTTCTACCAAAAAGTAATATTTAATTTTGCCAAAAGTGGCAAGCAACACTTAGCTCAATGTGTCAATATAAATAAAAAAATACTTATTTAATGTATCTTTTTGCCGTAACTAAAGAACTATAGGAAAGTTGTGACTTTTGTTCATACTAATCTTGCCCGTCTTTTCGCCATTAACAGTATACGGTTAGAAAGCACTGATTCCCCGACCATGAAAGCAGAAAGGGTGCATCAGCAGCGGCCCGTGATGGACGGTTACCCATTACTAGATATACTCAAAAAGTAGCCCAACAAAACAATGTTCAGATGTTAAGGAGTTCCTTGTGTAATGGTCGTGCAATGTTTCAAGGGCCTTCTCCCCCATCCTACATGGGCCATAATGAAGGTGCTTAGCCCAAATTCTGACAAGATCTAATGTGGTGCCCACCTGTGTGCAGCACTTATCGACAGGTGCTGTCCTTTCCCAAAATGAGCAACACTCATATCTAAAATCATTCTTTGCAATCTCGTTAAGTAGGCCACTTGCTGTGTCACTCAGCACCCAACCTCCGTCAACGTGCCATTCAATGCGAGTGTGCTAAGGTTCGGAATTGAAGTTCCCACCAGTGCCAGTGGTACCAACATGAAAAGGTATATAATCTTAGAGGGAACTTCTTGCCTGCCTATGCCCATCACTTCAGAGAGATCCCTACACATGAATCTCCATTACTCTCTGCGTGCCCAAGAAGACCCACAAGACCGTGTGTTCACTTTTCTGGCATGTTAAAATATCTAGATTTCAAACTCTTTGTGGTGTTACTGCTGAAGGAAGCTCCAGCTCGCAAGGGCCAATGACCGCCGATAGATTATGATAGCGGGTTGACAGCTAGTATTTCAGAATCATTTCTGGCATGGCAAAAGAGATGACCATAAGCCCTCACAGTGATACCAACCAATTTTCCTGGCTGTGACCAGGATTGCTAAGCATCAGAAAGTGGATACCTAAAGCAGAATGCCAGCTGCAGATCACGATGCAAAAACACAAGTTTAGCGGTGCAGACTTGTTGAAGTTGCAGACATTGAAATGAGTCAGAAATCCAGAGTATAATGTGAAATATAAAGGACATCTTAAAGAAAAACAATCAATCATTGTTGGCAGTGTCTTTCACTGGGAAAGATGGATCTGCTGCAGGACAGCATCAAGCCAAAAAAAGTTTTCTTTCACAAATACATATGCATCACGTGAACAATAATACATTGGGAATAGTACATGATAGAGACCAACTAGCATATACCATGTAATGTCCCAAATATTCTAGTCACTACTAATATTTATTTCATTTAAACATTGTCCATGTTGACAGAAGTAAATAAGAAGAGTCCTCCTCCCGATGATCCACCAGAAGGCGGTGAAACACGTGTAAAGGATAAGCTTTAGGGTATTCGCTTTGAAAAATAATGAAAGGGTAAGAAGATAAACACCTTGAGGATGAGTAAAACCTTAGGGTAAGCATCAACAAAATTGTTTGAATCTACAAAGACAGAGGGCTAAAATAGAGGCTCTATTGATGGAATGAAGAATTGTCTTTAATTACTACTAAGACAGGAAGTCAAGAATTCTTTTTCCAATTGTGAAGCTGACCAAGAGCATTTATGATGTATGATAACGGAAACTGTTGAAATTGAAAATTGGAAATTTTAAAGGAATTTAGAAATATCAACATTTTGTTTTTTCAGCAATAATATTTCGACTAAGAATATTTTTCTCAATGCCAAAAATTATAAGTCAAATCAATTTTCATTTTTCACTTTGAGAATTTGTTTGCCTGGATATTTTGGGAATCTTCATTGTTGAACAAAAAACAGTCATTCAGGCGCTGTGCTATAAATTAACTATATCAACTCATAATATACTTTTAACTTTTGGGGCGAAACAAGAGTCAGTTATAGGCAAGCAACGAGATTTCCATACCACCAGGTATATCACCTTGAGAGCGAGTGAATGCCTGCAGCACATAAACTCCTATAATTCAATATAACTATAGAATTTCTCGACTTTAGGTAAAAAGACATAAATAAACAATATCCCATGCAAGCATGCTGTCTGACTTACCATGTCCTTTACAAATGTTGACAGTCCTGTGAAGAAGTATGGCTTTTATTGAGGGTATCTTGATTGAAAAAAACTTTAATCACCTTCCAATCGCACAATTCATACAGGAGGAGAAATGGTCCGGTACACATACAACTTAGTGTTGTGTGTCATGTGCAAAAGAACATTACGTAGCCAATGGTTTCAAACTAATATCACGTAGGCAGACACCATTATTAGATCACCATGTGCTTAACCAATCTCCGAATGAATGGAGCTTGACAAAAAGGAAATCATTACCAATTTCCTGTTATCCTGGTGGTAAATCCGCCAGCACACAGGCAAACTGAAACACTGATACCGGCACTCAGCCTGGTGCTATTACCTCCATGGGGGATTTTGCCGGTATTACAAGCGAAATGTGACGGTAAACGTTAATACCGGCACATTAATTCTGCACCAGCCAACTCGTAATGAGGGCCAAAGTGTAAATGTGTAACTAAAATTGACTACTTTGCCAGCAAGCCAAAGATATGGCTCCATTCACGGGCAATTTGTGAATATCAGATATCTTTTCAAGGAGTGCTTTGTAGTCGAACATAATCTATGGATCAGATGATTCTAATGGCGTACGCCTCCCTATAGCTAAGTCATTTGACAGGGGGCCGGGGTCCAAATCGAAATCTAGTCGAAACCTAGCAGTTGAAACTAAGTCTTTACCTAGTTGAACCATGGAGATTTACAGAGGGCTTGTATGCTTAGAATCTTGTAATCTGGCTCTGGATGCAAACTCCATTGGTTTTTTTTAGAGGTGGACCCACAAGGACCTAGGGAGGAAGTTAAGGCATTAGCTATTGGTGGTAGTCATGAATGTCAATTTCATTTGAGGTCGATGTTGGTACAACTAAAAGTGGTTTCATCACTCTCATCACTTTACATAGGGTTGGAGTGACATTCCTCAGTGACTCAGTAGGTCAGTGGTAATCCCGTTCAGAGTGGTGAAGTCGAGGGCACGCGTGTCCCTACACCAGTACACATACAGTTTGCGGCTCTGGCTCAAGAATGGACCATGGTGATTTTTGTGCTGGCTAGTTGTTTTTAAGCTGGCCCTAAACCCTGGGGAGAGCTACCTACAAGATGATGTTAATAATGTGCCAGTCATTGCATTGACCGATAATGTCAGCCTCTCCTTACAATTTTCAGGTAGCGCTAAGACATAGTTGCCTCCGTCTTCTGCAATTAAGTGGTTAAGCATAGATTCCTTCTTAAGCAGTCTTAAGCCGTTAAAAAACATTAAGCTATAGATTCCTTCTTAAGTGTTCTTAAGCGGTTAAGAAGCTAAGCGGTTATGGATTGTGGATACCTTCCTTCTTGAGCTAGCTAGCTCAGGAAAGAAGCTGTCCTTCACGACTTAATTGCAGAAGACGTGGACAACCACGTCTCAGCGCTACCCGATAATTATTTGGGCCCGCACAGTGACAAGTATTCATGGCACACTACAGCCACTTAATTAGGTTGTTTTTTATTGGTCTGGTGTTAGTTTCTTCTATGCTGCAATGGGTTATGTTCAATGACCAGCGACACTGATGCAAAGTTGAATACAAATAATTAGTTTAGGTGCAATCGGATTTGCTGCTAGGTTGATTAAAGGGGAAGACCAGCTGGAATACATCTGTTAATTGTAAAGCAACATTTGCTTTGTACTGCTTCCGTTGCTATTTTTATTTATCACTTTGACAGTTAAAAAAGTTTTTTAACAAAAGGGCAGACTTTAGCTGCCATAACTTCTTAAATGACGTACACTTGACTCAATTGGCCCTCCTCGGGCCACCCTGCATAGCACGTGCCCTGGCAGGCTGAGAGCTGCAGTGGCATTCACATGCCACTGGATGCTGGCATCTACTGGGGTGCCACCCCTCATGAAGACATGCTGTCCAGCTGTAGCGGCCCCTGCAGGCAAGGGCAGAACTCTTTTTAACACCACGCACTGGCCAGAAGAGCACCCCAGCACAGGGCAAGATGCTGGGGGAGACGTTGAGGAGTGGTTTAGGCTAAAAGGCAATAGTCATTCCATAATAAAAAGTATCACTGATAGGAGACTGTAAAGCTAAAGAACTGGGAAGCAGAGGCGTTGCTGGGGAGGGGGGACTGAAGGGGCTATAGCCCCGGGTCTTTTGGCTGTAGCCCCGGATAGAAGCTCAGGTGCTACAACCAAAATGCTAGCTAGTCCCGCCAATCCCGACATTAGCTTAGCCTCTGATCTTTTCCAGACCTAGCAACATCCCTGCAGGGAAGCCATCTTGCTGCATGCCTAGGAGTGTGCACCCCACTCACTGACGCCACACTGGGGGCGGTGGAGTCTCTGTGTACCGTTCAAAATGGCTTCAATGACTGAACAGTTTGCTTTTTGGAGCCCATAAAATGACATTTCTGAATACCTTTTGAAAATCACAAAACGTGATTCTTAAATTATTTTTAAAAATGCAGACTATTGTAGCAACATTTTGTTATAATCGTTACGTTCTATTTCTCAAAAGAGTTTGCCATTTTAGTCGAATAAGAGATTGTAGTTTCCAACGAGTGGCCATTGTGTCTGCAGTTAGTTGGTCAGAGAGCAGTAGCCATTCCAGAAACTGTATGACGTCCATCGTCCGTGCCTGCCCCGCCTCTGGTACTAAACTGCAGCTGTGGTTACCTTTTGGTGTGCTGTGCAGTTGTGCTGAGCATGTGCCTCCTTTAAATGAATGTTTGCTTCTTTCAGGGGCAGAGTGCCGTCCCCACTTCATATCAACCGTCAAGGTGGCTTTGTGCAGTTCGGCTGTTTGTGTGTGTGTCACCATCTATTGTGACTGTCAGTTTGGATAGTAAATGTTGCCAGAAGGGAATCACGTGCATTTTCTTCTTCACGTTCAATGGTATTGCATCTAATAAAGTGGAATTCCATATGCCTTAGCCTGTTTTATTGTTTCAAGGATCATGGTGTTTTTTAAACATTCACATTCAGCAGTAATACACCCCTAAACTCTTTAGGAGTCTACTCTCTGGTGCACTATGCCTCCAAAATAGAATGCTAGTAAAGTGCTTGAGTAACATCCATTTGTGGTCAATTATTTTAATAATGTGTACTTCCTGCTAACAACATTTTGTGTATTGACATGAAGGTGGGGCTGCAACCTAGTTGAGCTGACTACCACACCTTGCTTATATAGATTAAGTTCTTCTATGTATGGAGTCAATTGTTCAGATCTCTAAACAACGGTGGGCAAGCAGAGGCTTGGGCTGATGTGAGACTCAGACCCAAAATGTTACAATAAGGCACATTGTATAGTATCACAACTAGCCACCTGCACCACAACCCAATAGTCTTCAATGTTCTCCAATGATCACAACACTGTTGCGTTGCTCCTGGTCAAACACACAATGTTTTTTTAGACATTGTGGGTATGGCGAGTTTTAAAATAAATTCCACAAGAAGTCTCAGCTGGAAAACAAGTGCCCCCTTAGCTGCCATGCCTAACCCCCAAAAAGAACAATGTTTTCCTAACTTTGTGCTCAAGTACTGAGGAATCAGTCGCACGAGCGAGGGACATGTTTAACCCCTATGCTTCCTTGGTATTTAACATCTTGTATTGGTTAGCCTTAGTCCTTTTCCTACAGCGAATCCAATACTTTTATCAACCAGTCCTCTTTTTTCCAATATTCTTGCAGAACCAAAATCATTAAAAAAAAGTCTTCAAATGGTTTTTAGATTTACTATTGACAATTAGCAGGTGCCTGAGAGACTCACACCAATATTTGCTTGAACTCGAAGAAATGTAATAACAGACAAAACAGATTTGCTTATGATCCATTGCATCTATCAATACCTGCTGGTATTCACACCTGTAGTCAATCACAGAGATCCAACAGAACATCAGAAGTAATCAAGTATGTACTCCACTCTTGCCGCAGCGTACTGACCAGGATGCTCCAGCTGTTAACCACAATGAATGAAAAGTATCACATCTCACCTTTCTTCTGGGGAAGCATGCATGGATTGGGGTTCCATGATGTCCTCGCTACAACTATCAGGTAGGTCACCAGTAACCCTAAAGGGTCCGCCGTTAATATGTCATATCACATACACAGTTCCCCCTGGATAGCTTTGTCCATTATCTCATTCTGAACGTTCAGTTTTGCACAGAAGTGAACCCTGAGGTTTAACTCCTTAAAGATACAATTGTATGTGTGTAAATCTACATTTTAATGTACAATTTTAGAAACCAAAGAAAAGGTATTTGTCTCTATAAACATGTGTATACACACACCTATGCTTACACCCACACACACCACTCTGCAAAGCATCATGTGAATCGTCCATATTGCCCTGGAGCTTTAAAGTCTACACATGACCCCTGGAATCCTTCCTGTTCCCCTTCCAGTGCCCCACAAACTCCAAATCCTCATCATGCTGGGACTCAGTTCAGCCCTCCATGTCTCAATCTCCGCTTTATCCTCCAGATCTTCACCTAGATAGCAGCCCGCACCATGTGCCCGAATGGAGTAAAAACAGAGTTCATCTTGTTCGACCAGCCCATCGTCACACCCCCTTCCTTTCCAACGGCATTCCACCATAGGGATCCTGCAGCCACATCAGAGAATCTTTCATTTCAATGTGTCTTTTGTGAAAGATCAAACTTACAAGTCCATCTTTGGAAAAATATGACTCCTCTCCTGTAACCCAAATGGAAATCCGATCTGGTGTGCTCTCTGGTTATGCGCCACCCGCGCTACTGCAATCACCTACTACCCAAGCCCACCAAGATAATCCTCAAGAGACTCCAAACAGTGCAAAACTGGGCCACTGCGCAACGAGAAGGCGTGATCATACATCTCACGCCCTGCAATCCCTCTGCTGGATCCGATAGAAGAAAGATGAACTTTTAGAACCCTTTGCATGCTCCAGAAAGTTAATCTACAGCCCTGCACCAACCTACTTAAAGAACCCTTTCTTCCACTACCACCCAGAAGCTTGAGAGCCTCCAATACAACCAGTTACCATCTCTAGCTCCTTCCGGTAACCTTTTCTACCAGTGCAGGCCTACAATCATGCTGTTTTTCCACCAGTTGGGCTTTTTTGTGGGTGCAAAGAAAGTGGCTATTACAGGCTCTCCAGCTTCTGGTTGTATTGCAGGGGTTGAAACTCATCTTTAAGTAGGTTGGTGCAGGGGTTCTGTGGTAGAACAATGCATATTATTTATCGCGGGTAAAAACAACACATTCTTTTAACTGTTGTTTTTGCTGCAAAATGCAGGGGGAGACCCACCAAACCCAACCTCGCCTACCCCACCCCACTTTCCATTTACCTAACCACAGCCTCCCTCCCCCCACCCATCTGTGGTAAAATAAAATGCGGGGGGGGGGGGAATATATTGTTTTTACCTGTGACCAGCAGGGCGAGTACCGTTAGGAGATCACTGCGGTCACTGGCAACTTCAGGAAGAGGTTGCACACCCAAGAGTGTAACCACAGTCCTAAATAACTCCACCTCTTGATCATGTGGCCAGCATGTGTTGCTATGGCCTCCAGCCCCCACACAACCCTCTTCTCTGTTTTTGGATGTATGTTTAGTGTGTTTTGCATACTTTCCTACCTTGAGGGCTACCTACATGCCAGTCACAATCGGTCCCATCCCCATCCCTCCACTGTGTTCTGCCCCCTTTCCCATCCCACAAAAATGTGCTTTGAAGCAGCCTGCCACAATGTAGCGCATTACAAAACACCAATAAATACAAATGAAATGTAATTAAAAATGAATGCACCCTATGGTTAAAGTCCTACCACAGTCTCACATGTATGCAATACAACAGGGCGCATGAATTCTAACTATTAACATGCACATCTGAGTGACACAATAAACGCCATGTACGACAAAAAAGCACAATACCGAATTCTTGAATCCAAGATAAAAGCACTATAAAACGTACATAACGTTATGAAACAAATGTTTTATGACCATTCTTTTTTTAAGAAAAATGAAGCCCATATTGCGACTGATGAGGAATGACTTTATGCCAGAGTCGTCTTCGGGGTCGTCCTTATGATATAGCGTGCCCGTTTCATCGCTCTCTTTCTTTTAGTAATACATCACATAAACCTGGCTTTTTACCGCTGTATCCTGAAAACCCCATAAACCCGAAGTATATGAACTGACTCTCCAGGGGGGGCCGTTGGTGGCATATCCGACCTTTTACTCCAAACACCTGACAGGGTTGACTGTGTTTTCGCTTTGCCCGGACCACACACCCTCATACATCTATCATGATCCTGCCTTCCCTCAAGCGCCACTAGCTGACACAGGACTCTCATAGGCAATGTCACAGGACTGACGAACGACTGCACCAGACAAACCGACAGAAAACGGTCTAATCACAACAATAGTGGTAAAAGCACAGCGGAGTGTTTGAACCAAGGCCTCTTCCACCGCAATCAAACAACTAACCCACATAGAAGAATCTGGCCTCCTGTGACGATGAATTGGGACATAGACTGTTGTTGCAGCTAACCGTTTCTTTCACAGCCTCAAGAACCAACAGAAGAAGCCAAATACCTGAGCGGGCATCCTAACATCAAAACACCTCTAATTGGCGACAATGGTATGTATAATACACCACTCCACTGGCCGCAGGCATGGCTAACCACACTCATCAGTATACTACAAGGACTATGACAACAATCCGGTTGTGCTGTTCACATAAATTCTCCGCCTGCCTACACCCGACTATGCCTCAACACCTGTTGACAGCGGAATGCGGCGCAGTCCCCAGATAAATTCAGCACTCTGGACAAATAGCGAGTCACTAGCACTGACACCACCCCTATTATTCTCAGCACCCATTCACATGCTTGACTACATGGGTTGCTTTTCTACCTGAGTCTTGCCCTCCCTGCTAAGCCTTTTTGGCCAAATGCACACCCACATCCTAATTGTACCCCAGGACCTCCAACACTCTAGATTTTGGTCCTCCGAGGGCATTCCCACTAACAGCACATTGAAACTATAACAATGGTTAAATTGGCACTATATAAAAATGACAAGTACAATACAATAAAATACAATACATGGGTACGGATTTGGATATGAGTCGATATTGGTTTTACATGTTAAGAGGCTTGTCTACCATACAAGGGGGGGTGGGATAGGAGAGGACATTCAATCTGCGTGTACACTAAACATCAGTGCAGATAAGCGGGGCCACCAGGGCATTGCAGCCTGACTCCATAATGGCTGCTGCTGTTTTTGAGACATTGCTTAGGCCATTTAATCCAATTCAGAATTTAAGCTAGATACGCAGCAACACACAATATCAGTGAAAGGAGAAGGAGACACCTGAGGAGAGGGTGCGACTAGGGCACCCTGGCCAATTGCAGACTTGGAATAATGCCGAGGCTGGCTTAACCAACACTGACAGTACTAAAGCTCCTCGGGAGCCAGCACAATATTACAGAAGGAATAAATCTAGCAATAGTATGGAACTATGAATCTTGGGAAAGAGTTTAGTAACTATTAGCGGACTGTGTAGTGATATTGGGATTCCGGGAATGGCCTCCTTTGACATTTTAATCTGTTCGAGATGTTGCCAGTATACTAATGTAACTTATTACAGCTTCAAGAAAAATATTTATTTACAAAATAACATGGAATTAGGCATTGGACTAAGACACTAATCCGCCTAGAGTAAACCCCAACACTGTTAAATCTCCATCCTGCCTCATTTATCCTCATTGAGCCTATGCCATTTAGGATCGAGATTATTACCTTGAGATCCCATAGGAATTCTCCCAATTCCCGCCCTAAGGCAGAGAAGCTTAGGGTGAGAATCAACTGGAAGGGAGTATTGTGAAACCCTCCACGGACAACGAGGTGAGGTCCAAAGCCTGTGGCGAGATCCACTTCATGTACCGCTGTCTTGCTTCCCTCCCATTCTGTTCACAGTTTTGCCAACATTGCCAGGCGGCCATCACCTATCCTTATAGCTCCCTTTTCTCCCATGTAGATCCACGCAACCCGTCCGGCGAGATTAACGAAGAATGCTGAACCTCAATATCTCTGCGTCCAGTGGTCTTTATACTCCCATCGTGCTGCTGCCCAGCCTCCGATATCCCAGGGAGGGCACCCAAAACTTCACCAGGAATCCTGGCTCCAGGATTTACTTTCCACTTTCAATAAAAAAAATAATGAACACTTTGTTCATGTAATTCTTGCTTCCAAATTGTTTTCCGTTTCATAGCACCGGAAGTGTCATGTGTTACTATCCTTATTTTATCAATCTGGAAGGATGAAAGTTTTACCTTTTCCCAGCTGCGTTCAGACTGCAGGTCACGCTCTCAGATATGAACGGTGAACGCTTTAACTGCGTTACCTCACAAGCTATACACAGTAGCTGACCTTTTACAGTTCAGAGGTCATAAACACTGAGCTTTCAAGTCTGACATATGGAAGGTCACTGCCCAGGAAGTCGCTCCAACCAAGATGCCTCTCAGATCTAAGAAACCAATCACTCAGCACCCTCAAGCTGAATATACTGAATACAAGGAGAGAGCGAGAGAGTGAGAGTGTGACAAACAAGAGAGAAAATAAGCACAATGAACAGGCAGCTCGTTAGAAATGTGCAAGAGGTATATAATGTGGGTCATAGTAGCAAAACAATAACTCACTAAGTTTTCAAAATAATTCAATATGCAGCTTGAAGCGACAAGCGTATAATTACACTGTACACTCAGACTTCTATCTGGGGCTGCACTGCCTCTCCCTGCTGACAAAACCACACCTGCAGCTGACCTCCAACGAGCCCCGCCATTGGCTATTTGCCTCAACATACCCTGAGGCAGCATCTTGCCGGCAGGCAGAGCCGACAGAGTCCGCCTCTTAAGGCCGACTCATAAGGCCTTTCACCCTATCTGGGCCTCTCCGGGCGCGTACGGCACATCAGAGTCACTTTCATTAATCTCCATGCCTGCTCCATACTCAAAATTAAATCCAGCCGGAGACCCCTGACCACTGTCGCTGCATTGCTGTCCTAAATACTGCTATGCAAGGTAAGGGGATTATCATCTCCGGCCCCTTTGCCTTGTTGGCATACTGTCTCTCCAAGCTACCTTGGTACTGCTGCGGGCCACATACATATCCGAATGGCCAGAGCTTCACTCCCACATTCACTTCTCTACTCACCTCCCACTGCATTCAAACAATTGATACTAGTCTGCTACAGCGCGGCTTACTATGGAACTAGTCCATCTCTATCTACCTCCAACATTGAAGGCCCATTGTAGAACTGATCTGGGCACACACCCCGCTTCCAGCGGCACATGACTAACTTGCTACATTGAACCTTATTATGGCAGCTATCACAACTATATTACTACGAATCGTCAAAAACGGCTATGACTATTCTTCAGTCCTCTCTTGACCTCACAGCCTTGTCACAGCCTTGTCACACATCTTGTCTGCGCACTCACCAGATGTAGCCCCCTTCATTATGAGCTGCGGACTGCCAAACCACGCATCCATACAGTAGACAGTCTTTCCATTGAAAAAGTTTCCAACAAAACTTTTTCCATCAAATCTTTTCCAATTAAATGTTGCCCATCGAATGCATATATGTGTGGGGTAAAGGGTTCATTTTGTTTGGGGTTGGTTTTTAAGGGTAAAAAACTAGGGGGTGCCCCCCCACCAAAAAATCAAAAAAATGCATTTGATGGAAAAAAATTATAAAGTTTTCGATACAAAGACTAGTAACCCATCCATACCAATGTTGCCTTTTACCTACCTCTACTTGCATACCTGATGTAGCCTCCAGTACCATGAGGTGCGGCTTTGCAAGACCATGCATCCATACCAATGATGACCTTTACCTACCTGTATTTGCATAACCTGATGTAGCTACCCCCACTATGAAGTGTGGCTTTGCCAGACCATGCTCTTCAAGATCCAGCTGGATGTTGCACCATCTATGCATGTCCTTGCATTATGTATAATTTTACTTTGCACTTACTGTAACTAGCACCTAGATGCGAGAGGGCTTTGTGTGCTGCTATAAATGTAAAAATAAAATAAATAAATAACCTCAATTACCTACATAGATAAATACAAGTTAAATGAATACAGTTCATAAATAATAGAGATGCTTAAAAATTCTGAAGTTTCTAAAATAATCATTATTTACATGGTGTTGTTAGAAAGTGCACTGCTTCTTGCCACTCCCAAAATGATGGCCAGGGGAGAGGCCACATCATATGCACTGAAGTGGGAGAATGGGATAACACCCTCCCCCCCAATCTCATCCAGACCCTGGCCTACAGGATCACAGCCTAGACACCCCCTACGAGAGGAGTTCATCTACTTACCAGATGACAAAGTACCCTGGTTCAAAAACCTACACATATGAGGACTATGCCCACCAGCACGCCATGCTCAAACCAACACCTGTGACATGGATCAGCTCGACTAAAACAACAGCCATGAGTATTCACATTGTTAGAGATGCCATGACGACATAGCCAACAGACAAGAACACACGTGCCACCATGCACACTGGTCACTCACACACCAACCCACTTGAAGAACATACTCAGTGCTACGACGTAGCGGACTGTCACACCCACGGACATGAATCATTGTTATTTTTCACATAGGCCTTCTACAGCACCGCAGAAACGCAAGACGTCTGAAGAGCTTGTGTATATGCTTGCTGATGCTTCCTCGCTACGTATCCCTATGAAGACGCTACCATGTATATCTAATGCTACCTATGATGCTTCGTCACCCTGCGATCCCCATAACATGGATCATGTACCGCCACCCAGGAACTAGGCCTGCATAGGCCACAAGCAAGAGTACCCAGGCAGGAGCCTCGCAAACAAAAATCCTCCCAGAACGAAGATGTAGAAAGCTGACCATGCAGAACGAGCCCCCAACGAGAGCTCATAGCCAAGGCCACGATGTTGCAACCCACATGCCGCGCTCTCAGCACCAAGGTTATACCTGCCAATGCCAAGCCATCAGAGCCGAAAAACACAAATCTAATGCTCACAATTCTGCTCCAGCTACGGTCTCCTCACACGTGACCAAGCCGAACTGACATGATGCCAAGCTCACGAGACAGCAAACCGCCAGGGTCCCACGTCTGGGACACAGATTGCAACAATGAAGCTGCAAGTTGGACACCTACAGCGATGGGAAAGACCTGCTCACTAGTCCGCAAGCAGACCTGTCCATTGTCCGCCACAAACACATAGTTGCACATTGTTGCTAATGTCAGGTACACCGCGAGCTGGGAACGGCGATGGTCCCAGGCTTGGGGGCTCGCGGGAGAACCAATCAAAAATACAGGGGGCTCATCACTGACACCATCACTCTTAGCCAATCACTAAGGGGCTCTGTGTAACAATTCCGTTGTAGCAAATGTTAGGGACAACCCAAGTGTACCACCTGACCCGTCCTTATCCACTAACCTCTCTTCATATAGCATAACCATACTAACCCTACCACTCGGGGAACCAATCCGAAGTGGCAATAGGTTTTGTGATGATTTTCCCAGGTTACGCAAGTAGCGCATCATACTACTGTAAAAAGGGCCTGTGAGCCCCAGTAACGACGAGAGTCTCACCGGATGCATACGAGCTGAGACCCATCCCTGCCGTTGCTATAATAAACAGCAGTACTTGCCTTGCTCCTTGTGTGTGTCTCATACTCCTTTTAAGATGCAGGAGGAGTTGGGGCCTCCCCAGCCCAGAGGTCTGCTGACGGCTCTGCCGGCCCCCGGGAGAGTCACCCCGACAAGTTGGAGGCACTGCTGAGATCTGTTTGAGGTCCACTTACCCTGAGAGCATAATTCTAAGGCCTCTTGCAACGAGGCAACCCGGCAGCCCGGCCGTCTCTGCCGTTGCCCCCTTTCGAGGACTACAGGACCATCGCAGAACTGCGAGAAGACCGGACAGAGCAATCTGGATATTGGCCCTCGGGAGCCGATTGAGGAGTATCCCGCCTGCGGTTGGCGAGTGTCCAGACGTGGTCCAGATGACGGGAAGCGGCGAGCTGCTTTGGAGGGGTGCACGCAGTCGAGCGGCCCAGGCTCACAAGGACTTGGTGAGTATAACACACCCAACAAGCAATGTAATGTTGTGCGGGAGGAGGGAGGAATTGTAATAAGGGTTGAAAAAGATTTGATTAATAAGTGTTGACAGACGAGGGAGCGGTAGTGGAACAGGCACGAGGGCCGTTTTCTACCACGTCACGAGGTAAACTGGGTGGAACGCAAGCTACCAAATGTGGTTGTTCGAAGGCACTGATTTGTCCAGATCGCAGGCACCTGTAAGGGGGATGTGTGGCTTTCCTATGAATTGGCGTTATAGATCAATGAGTAGATGAGGATCCCTACTAATTGAGTGTTGAAGCTCGTTAGGTAGATGAAGTTTCCCCACAGGAGGTAGCTAGTTTGGTTCCAAGTGCGGAAGATAATTGGCTGGTTAAGCTCCCCTGGTGAGGGGTGTATCACACGCGAAGCGACGCAGCATGCGCAGTCCGATTATAAGAGTTTATTGTGAGTTACCTTGCTCCGGTTGAAGCGAGAGGACAGCTGTGGGGTTTACGGGGGACAAAAGGGTTAAAACGTATCGCCTGCTCTTTTTTCATCTTATAAAGGTTTTTTACCGGTACTAGTTGCAGAAGGTGGTGACGTCACGTGCAGGGCTTGGATAGGACACCGCGACCATCTCGGGTTGACCAAGGAGTGGCCGGGGATAGGAAAAGGTGAAGGGTGGGATAGAAGAGTTGAGAGGGCAGCGCACGGAGAATGCCAGCAGCTCTCGATAAGGGAGGGGCGAAAAGGGGAGAGGTGGCCGCGCACGGAGAACGCTGGTCACGCTCAGCAAAGGGGTTGGAAAAGGGGAGGGAGAGGTTGAAGAAGAAGGAAAGGTGGGGCGGCTGTAAAAGCACGCCACACAGGGTACGCAGCCGCTGGGGGCTTCGTGCGCCACAGCCGTAGGGGGCCATCCTGGTGACATCAAGGGGGACAAACAATATAGGAAAAGAACTGTATATTTTGCAATTGTATTATCTTTCAGCGGATGGTCGGAAGTCCCCAGTTTACGGGGCCAGGTAAAGAAGGTTTATATTGAGAAAACCAAAACTGTAACATGGCCACTTATTACGGGTCGGGGTCTGGGGTTAGGGGAAACGCTTTAACTGCACCCCTCAAACACATTTGCATGTCACTATCACCATACAAGGAGAAAATTATCAAGTACAGTATCGACTGGACACAAGGAACAGACAACAAAATACTGACACCATGGCCACCTAACGGCAGTTTTGACTCATACACACAAAACTTGCTATTGATATATATACACAACACGTACAAGGGAAAGAAATTAGCTCACCATATATAGATGTTTAACTTATGGAAGATGTTTCAGGGAGCCAGGCCAGGGGCAATGGGGATGTTTACTATGGAAGAGGCAGCAGAGGAGAAAGGGAGCAAAAAAACAAAGGGAGTGAAGGAGGAGAAAGACAACAAATAGAGCACGGGCACGGCGAGCAGCAACGCACTATGCGCAGAAGAGAGGAAGAAGGAGAAAGAAGGATCGGGTACAGTATCAGAAGAGAAGGTGAAGGAGGAAGGGACAGAAGATATGCCTCTGGCGAAGGTAGTGAAGCAGGAAGAAGGGGGGTTGTACCCAGTAACGGAATTAAGAGAAGCCGCCAGACAACAACTGACAGCCACCGAGGGGTACTCCAACCCAGCATACAGCCCTCCACCATATGTCCCTACAGATAGCTACCAGAGGGGGGAGGATGTGACCAGCACAATGAACTTAAACTCCACACAGGCAGGAACAAAGGGGGGGAAAGAAAGTGGGGAACACATCGCAACCATAGGACCAGACGAATGGGTAGCAGCACAAGTGCTCCTGAAGCTCCGAGGGACATTAACAGGGGAAGAAGAGGACGTAGTGAGGAGGATGACAAAGGATGACATGGGTGACACACAGACAGGGACCGAGGTGAGTAAGACAAGAGAAGGTCAACTGTAACAGGCAGAGGAAGAAATGTTGGAATACAGGTTGGCTGAATTAAGAGACGCACAAAGTGCACTGATCAGATAGTTTGAGCAAGAAACACGAGGAAGGAAGAAGGAGAGAAAGGAGAATAGGGACGAGCAGGAGAGGATGAAGGAACGAATGGAAGAAAGGAAGAAGGAAGCAGAGCGGATGAAGGCAATAGCAGAGAGGGTGTCACGAGCAGAGCAACGAGAAATGAAACGGAGGGAGGAAGAGAAAGAAAGGGAGATGGAACTGTGGAAAGAGAAAATACTATCTGGAAGCGCCCGGAAATATGAAGAAGGTAAGGTAATAGAGAGCATATTAAAAAGGGAATGGGCAAAATGGGAAAGGAAGGAAGAGGAAGAGAGGATACTAGCAAAGGTAAGTGTGGAGGTGTTGGAAGAACTAAAAAGGAAAAGAGTGGAAATAGGTGGTGAAATAATAGGAAAAAAGAAAAAAGGATGAGGAGAATGGAGATAGGAGGGTGGAGCACGGTGTTAAAAACATACACACGCCAGGATTTGGCGGTGGCTACAACATCAACACAAGGGGCAGCTGTTAAAGGAGGAGACCACAAGGAAGCATACTTAATAGATCTAAGGATGGTGACAGTGGGGATTATCTTTTCCTGATGGATTTTGCAGCGAGGAGGAAGAATGTTTAGGGAAAAGTGGAGGAGATGGCAATGGGGAAAGTTTAGAGAAACTGTACATTACACGTACCAACCACGAGTCACCATGGTCGTGCGAAAGAAGGGAAGAAGATACGAAAGGTGAAGAGAAGGTAAAAGAGGTAGCAAGGAGCGCGTCACAACTATTAACACCGACACCGGTACAAACGCCACACACTCTAACAACACAACCTCTAGCACCATGCCCACTGACACCAACACCTGCGCACACCCCATATGTCGACAGACTTAGGGACCTCCCAGGACGCAGACAGGAAGAACGGGTAAGAACGCCCACAGTGAGAGAAGAAGGTAACAGGAGAGGGAGGAAGACTGAAGAGGACGATAGAGCAATTAACAGTAATATTGATATGATTGAAGAATTACCTGACACAGAGGCAGAGGATGAATACACAGACATAACCCCACGGGCATGGGGGAAATGAGGGGGTACAATTTAATGCCACTTCTGGAAAGGGGAGGGGCCAGACCACAATATGTCCCCTGGAAGCATGCCGATAAAGAGAATATTAAATGCAGGCTCCCATCACTAAGTGGAGGAGCAGGGAAGTGGATATATGAGATGGAAAAACACACTGCGGGGCAAAGACCAGTGGTGAGGGACGTGAAGGGGCTCTTAATATCAATACTGGGGGATGCTGCAGATGACATCTGGAAAAGGGTGGGCTTCCCAGGGGTCACAGTAACAGACACGTCACATGATGGAGTGCCATTTGCAAATTGCAGACATGCGCTGTGGCAGGCTTTAAGGGTCCAGTACCCAGACACGTCAGACATAGGAGCAATAACGTCACGCAAGATGCATGAGACTGAAGATCCTATTGATTACATCCAGGAGATTCAGGAGAAGTGGCGCTTGGAAACGCGGGAACCATGGGATAAAACACTAGCAATTTTCTACCATATACTAATACAAGGACTCCCGGAGCAAGTACAAAGGCAGCTGAAGAAAATATTGGGTATGGAAGTTAAAGCCTGGCCAGAAATACAACTGACTATAGTGCACCACCGCAGGCTGTGGCAGGAAAAGATGAAACAAAAGGATGAAGATAGGAAGGCCGAAGAGGCAAAACTGGTACAAAAGAAGTTATCAAAATATGCCATGGAAGGAGCACTAATAACAACACCCGCCCCCACACAGGTCTCATTTGTACAAGACACAACACAACAACAGGTAGCACAACTACAACAGCCAGCACAAGTAATAACACAGCAGATGCCCCCACCCCCACCATACACGGCATACATAGGAGGAGGATACATGCAAATGGGAAATGGATACTCTAACAACTACAGAGGGAGGGGTGGTATGACGAGAGGGAGGGGCTATAGCCAACAGGCACAACAACAAGGAGGGTTCAGGGGTTACTACCAATACGGACAACAAGGATACCAAGACAATGCGGGGGGTTTCCCACGGCAGGCCAGAGAACCACCAACATGTTGGACTTGTGGGATGGTGGGACACATGTCACGCTCTTGCAGGATGAGGCCTAACCAGGCAGCCTGGGGGGAACAAGGGCACCAAGAGCATATGGGGGAACAACAAGTTTACCAACAACAACAGGGAATACAACAATGCCTACCACAACAACAAGCAGCACTACAACAACCACCACCACAGACACAGGTGCAAACATACTCAGCACCACAGACACAGGTGCAAACATACTCATCACCGCAGCAACAGATACAAACATACACACCACCACAGCAACACGCGATAGCAACACAACAACACAAAGTGCAAACGGTACAGCAGCTCACACAGATACAGGACAATGCAGTATCAACAACTGATACACCCCTACAACAGACACATCTGGAGAAGGTGACAATATTGGGTCACAACCCTTACACAGGAGGCGGTCATCAGTATACCCACAATAGGACAGCCCACAGATGTCTTTGATGTGTCCCATCCTATCAGTAACACCTAACAGTGCGGAGGAACCACGCATACAGGTGGCGATAGGTGACAAACATTTTTCCTTCCTAGTTGACACCGGAGCCACTAGGTCTTATATAAGGGAGGGGAAGTTTAAATTGTCAGGCGAAGCTATGCACACTCAAGGATTCTCTGGGGCTTCAGGGTTGGTTCCCTTTACTGATAACATCTCCTTATCTATAGGAGATCACAACATGTCTCTTCCACTTCTGTACTTGAAGCAGTCACCAGTAAACATACTAACTTGGAAGGGATATAATGAGCAGACTGAATATGACCATCTCCTTCACGGAGAAGGGCATAATTTGCTCCACACCAGGCATCAACATGCTCACAGCACGACAAATATTGCAGGCTTAATGCGGCAAACAGTGGCCCACACTGAGCCAGTTGACAGAGACCTCTTCCGATATGGGACAGACATGGCAATAGCATGGTTGCCCAGAATTGAGGGCAAAAGTTGGAGAAGGCCAGCAGCTTACCTATTCAGACCTGAAACACCAGCAAATGAAAAAGAAGGGAAAATGATTTTAGTAAGCATTGAGAGCATTATGGCAACTGCAGATTACATCGCAGTACATGCCCAGGACAGGGAGGGGAGGGCCTGGAGAGCTGTAATAGCACTGGCAGAGGGGTGCAGGCTTACACAGATATCTGATGAGGAGCTCTTCTCAGATGATAGTAGAGAGGGAGAGATGGTGTTTGGGATGAGCATTAATATATGGTTGAAGGTAACATACAAGCAAGTGGCACTAAAAATGGCAATGGCACTAGAGGCACCTGCCCCTACACCAGTACCATTTTATGAGGACGACATGGCAGCAGTACCAGCATCTCTGTGGACCACCAGTCCATATGACGTTGGCTGCATCAAAAGCATTGGTGGAGTGAAAATAAAACTAAAAAAGGGAGCAATGTTAACCAGAGTGAAACAATACCCACAATACCCACTAACGAAAGAGGCAGATGAGGGCATATATGAAACAATAACAGCCCTGATAAACAACGGCATATTGATACCATCAGAATCACCATGCAACACTGCTGTGTACCCAGTGCGCAAGGCGAAAGTTGGCATTTCATCCAGGACCTTAGGCCCTTAAATTACATTGTAGAGGCAGAGTACCCCATAGCAGCTAATCCAGCCACCATACTATGTGGAATACCAGCAGAAGCATCACGGTTCACCGTGATTGACCTCAAAAACACATTTATCTCGATACCTCTGCACCCTAACTCACAAGATCTAACAAGCTTCACATACCGCAACAAAAAATGGAAACACACGAGGTTGCCCCAAGGGTACTGTGAGTCCCCATCCATCTTTAACAGAGTGATACAAATGGATTTGGGAAAAATTGAGATGGAGAGTACGGTGCTGCAGTATGTCGATGACATAATCATTTGCAGGACCACCAAAGAAAGGTGTAGGAAGGACTCAGTAAAAATGCTACAGTGTTGGCTGAGAAGGGGTACAAAGTGGACAAGGAGAAACTACAGTAGTGTCAGGAACAGGTGCTCTAGATTGGTAAGCTCATTTCACAGCATAGAAGGAACATTGCACCACAAAGGGCACAGGCCATAACAAAGACACCCCACCCACAAACATTGAGAGAACTGTAGCAATTTCTGGGCCTATGCAACTACTGCAGGGCGTGGGTTTTTGACTACAGTTCATACATAGGACCCCAGCTCGAGGCACTCAGAGAAGCACAAAAGGGGGACAAAATGTTGGGATGGGCAAGAGAAATGAAAGAGGCATTTGATGAGTTAAAAAACACCATCTCAACAGCACCAGTGCTAGCTACCCCTAACTACGAACACCAGTTTTTCATTTTTTCACATTGTGACTCAGCTGTAATGAAAGCAGTGCTGACACAGAAAACAAGCCTGGGACACAAGCCTGTGGCTTTTTACAACGGACACCTAGACCCTGTTATGTTAGGTCACTTCCCTTGCAAACAGAGCCTTGCAGCCGCAGCTTTTGCAGTGGAGAAATCATCATCAATAACAATGGGGTGCCCCACTACACTGTTCGTGGAACACGCCCTCTTTGCAATATTGAACAAACCTAAATCAACATTGACAACACAGAGATCATCAGGCTATGAAATAATACTATCCAGAACAGAATTAACAATTGTAAGGTGCAGCAATGTAAACCCAGCAAGATTTATAGCTGAGGTAATTGAAGATGGTGACTACGCTCATGATTGCACATAAGCCATTGAACTGTACTCCAACGCGAGAAGAGTTGAGGAGAATGCCCTAGAGGGGGGAGAAATAATGTACATTGATGGGTCCTCAACAATTGACCAAAGTGATGGTGTTAGAAGAACAGGAGCAGCAGTGGTTAAGTTGACAGAAGACTGGATGTATGTACCAGTAAAGTGTGTTCAACTACCACAACATTACTCGGCCCAAGCAGCATAACTAGTGGCCCTAATTTTGGCACTAAAAGAGAGCTATGATAAAAGAGTAACAATATATTCCGACAGTGCATATGCCACATCAACAGTGCACTCGTCAAGGAAACAGATACATAATTGTATTATTATGTCCATTTTCAAGATGGGTTGAGGCGGGCCCTGCTCTCATGCGGACGCATTCAGAGCAGCAACATTTCTGGTGAGGGAGGTCTTCCCAAGGTAGGGAGTTTGCAAACTGCTGCGGTCAGACAATGACCCGCACTTTGCAAATGAGATATTCGATCACATAACTGCAATGCTTGGCATCAAACACAAGTTTGCATGTGCATATCACCTGCAGGCTAACGGTGTTTGTGACCGCCTGAACGGCCTAATAAAAGACGAGATTGACAAAATAAAGCAGACACCTAAGAAAAGCTGGTTGTACTGCCTCCCCTTGGCCCTGTTTGAGCTAAGAAATAGCCAGGGTCTGATCACCACCTCACTTCCCACGAGGTGGTGACTGGACGTCAGATGCACCTTCCGCTAACTCCACCCTCAAGAGCAATGACCGATTATGAAAGTTCTGCAAATGTTTTTGGTGACGAAATGTATGAATATGTGTCTTCCTTGATTACTAGTGTCGCCTTTATCTCTCAACAGCTCAAACTCACGCGGGGTGGGTCGAAGATCACCCAACAAGAAGAAACAAATGAGGAACAAGTACAACCAACAAACTGGACAATAGCAGAAGGAGACAACATTCTCCTCCGCAACTTCAATCGCCGGTGGAACAGCCCTCGCTTTACAGGGCCCCATCAGTTGGAAGCAGTAGCTCCTCGTGCTGTAAAGTTGCACGATAAAAAGGTATGGAGCCACCTGCATGACGTTAAGCCCTACAAAGGCCAGACCCGCCCTCGCGTTGATGACAGGGCCACTGCAACGACAACAGCATCAGCAACACAAACAACAGACAAAGACACAGCAACTACAACAAAAGACAATTATGACACTGCCCCTGACCCTTCTCCAGCCACAGACACACCCATAGACTTTGGACAATCGCCCATAGCCCACCCCATGGTCACAAGATCTCAAAGCAAACAAACGGATGCCCCGCCCAGCCCCGTCCCTGCCACTACCCAATAAAGGACATTGTCTAACAAAAATTAATGCTGCACAACACCTACAAACACATGCATGTTCTCTTTCTCTTTTGTCTCGCACATGCAGGTACCGCATATTACTGTGTTGTAAAGAAAGTGAAGTTACTAACATCGTGTTTTGCCCAGGGGTAAATGCTACCCACAGATGACAATACCCCCGAAGCGCTGTCACACCAATTTGTATACCATATAAAGAGACCAAAATATTTAAAAACGAGAAGGGTACGTGCGTATTACAACACGTTCATTTTGGCCATAGAACAATCACTCCCACATCTCCACGAGCACTTACCAGCTCTGAGAGATAGGTCACTGAGATTAGCGTGGGAACAGCTTTTCGCCTGGGCACTAAATGACTATCTGATAGGGAGAACTTGATTAAAGAAAACTAACAAATTAACGCATATTTTCAGAATTTTCAGGCGGGCATCTTTAACATCATAAAGAATAAGCTGCAGCAAAGGAAAGAGCAAAAATGCCAGTGGGATTAGCTATTGTAATAAAGTGAATAGGTGTGTTGGTTATCACTGGTCTATTGGCTGCCTCTGTCTGGCAGACACACTATGCTTACAATGTTATGGCTGCACCTAAAACTAATTTACCCCCTCCCACGGCTGCAACAGGTACGGTGTCATGTGGTACAAGTAACCCCAGAGATAAAGGAAATAGGGTTAAACGTAGCACATATGGAGATAGTAAGGGGATTGACACATATCTCACAGATTCAGCACACGTCTTGAACAACATGTGGTATCAGCACATGACCAAAATTGGTAAGGAGACAACTAAGGACAACTGCTACGTGTGCTCGTTGATCCTATACGCTATGAGTGCATCAAGGACATTTGTAGCTACTGAAGTACCAGCAAAGACAGTGGAATGCCTGATATATTTGGCATTATTCCAAAAGAAAGGACGATTTCAAGGGACAGTGGTATCACTTCAATGGGTAACAAGGGACTCATACCCATACGAAAATAACTTCCTCAAGACATATCTGATGTACTATAGCAAACGCCTACATACTGAAGGTTTCAGATACAAGACAGATGGTCCTGAAAAAGGAGAAACAAAGAAAGTAACGTTAAAATACCTGCCGTGTGATTGGTATGCAAGTGAAATTGCTGGTGAGCAAGGGTGTTGGGAAAGACCTCTAATAACAATAACTGGGAAAATATATACGAATGAAGGATGAGAAATAGGAGTGGCTGGGAGCAATATGGTAACAAGAGAAAATATTAACTCAATAAAAGACCACAATGACAGAAGTTCAATGATGTGGGTAAAATATGTACCACTGTTGACATGGCTGGAGAAGGACGAAGACCCAATAACTATACTACCGCTAACTGCACCCACACTGTGCTAGCAACACTACGGCGATGTGGATGTTGGAAGTAACAACAACTGTAATATAACAATACTGATACCTGAGGGGGTGCCGGGACTGCAGTTCTAATGGACCACTATTGGGCCTGCGGTGATAAAGCATACCACAGCCTACCTCCGTCATGGAATGGAATATGCACTATGGTACATGTCAACGTACCATCTCTGGTTGTGCCTCAGAAACATGTCAACTTGGCCAACTTCCCCAAGATGGACGAAGGAGAAGGAAGGAGGAAAAGATCTGTGACGTTTGAAGAAGGTGACGAGAACGACAACACTAAAGTGTTGTCGAAAGTGAAAAGACAAGGAGAAACTCTGACGGCAAACTACCTGTGGGGAAGATCGGAAACAGCTCTCACTTCCATCCCACCGGAACACCGACTATTTAGCAGAGCAGCAATGTTCTTCTCATCAATAATACATCCAGGACTACAGGCATATGCAAATGCAAAATGGCTCCAAATCACCCGATGGGAGCTAATGATGACAATTAATTCAACCGTCAATGAATTTAATGAAATAAAAGAACAACTGAGGGCAGTACGAATGGTAGCACTACAAAATAGATATGTGCTGGACCTCCACACAGCAATGGAAGGAGGAGTTTGTGCGAAAATTGGACAATCATGTTGCACATTTTATCCCCGCTAATGACGCAGAGAATGGAACACTTACTGACGTAGTATCACAACTAGCCCTGATGCTCTTGAAAATGGTTGAGGAAAGTAAAGGAGTAAAAGGAGACGGCAGCTGGTTTTCGTTTCGGTGGTCATGGATGCCTTCATGGGTATCAGACGGCCTGAAGTTAATAGCAGGATGCATTATATTGGCAGTGGCTATATTGCTTGGAGTGAGAATATGGAAAGGAAGAAGAGCTCGTACAACGGGCAAAATGATGGAGATGGTCGGCATGCACGCCTTACTGCCAGCTGATGATGACAAGCACACAGACATGATCATACAGGAAAGGGAAAGGTTGTGCAAACAGATACTTGATAATCACATAGATCCACCATCTGTGAAGGTGGAGAACCCAAGGAACCCAAGGAGCTATGTTGGAAGATGGGTATACTGCAAACCAGGTGGCAGCTGCATTTACATGTATTGGTCATTTGAAGATCATGTCAACCACTATGGACACCTGGCTGGAATAACTAAAGTATGGAGAGTGAAAGGAGATAAGGAAAAGGATAATATTGTGGTTGACAAGTCGACCAGAGGGGGAACAGAAGTGGGAGAATGGGATAACACCCTCCCCCCAATCTCATCCAAATAGGCCTTCTACAACACCGCAGAAGAGCTTGTGTATATGCTTGCTGATGTTTCCTCGCTACCTATCCCTATGAAGACGCTACCATGTATATCTAATGCTGCCTATGATGCTTCGTCACCCTGCGATTCCCATAACATGGATCATGTACCGCCACCCAGGAACTAGGCCCAAGTAGGTCGCAAGCAAGAGTCCCCAGGCAGGAGCCTTGCAAACAAAAATCCTCCCAGAACGAAGATGCAGATAGCTGACCATGCAGAACGAGGCCCCAACGAGAGCTCATAGCCAAGGCCACAATGTTGCAACCCAAATGCTGCTCTCTCAGCGCCAAGGTTATACCTGCCGGTGCCAAGCCATCAGAGCCAAAAAACACAAATCTAATGCTCACAATTCTGCTCCAGCTACAGTCTTCTCACACATGAACAAGCAGAGCTGACAAGATGCCAAGCTCACGAGACAGCAAACCGCCAGGGTCCCACATCTGGGACACAGATTGCAACAACGAAGCGGCAAGTTGGACACCTACAGCGATGGGAAAGACCTGCTCACTAGTCCGCAAGCAGACCTGTCCATTGTCCACCACAAACACATAGCTGCACATTGTTGCTAATGTCAGGTACACCGCGAGCTGGGAACGGTGATGGTCCCAGGCTTGGGGCTTGCGGGAGAACCAATCAAAAATACAGGGGGCTCATCACTGACACCATCACTCTTAGCCAATCAATAAGGGGCTCTGTGTAACAATTTCGTTGTAGCAAATGTTAGGGACGACCCAAGTGTACCACCTGACCCGTCCTTATCCACTAACTTCTCTCCATATAGCATAACCATACTAACCCTACCACTCGGGGAACCAATCCGAAATGGCAATAGGTTTTGGGATGATTTTCCCAGGTGACGCAAGTAGCGCGTCATACTGCTGTAAAAAGGGCCTGTGAGCCCCACTAACGACGAGAGTCTCACCGGATGCATACGAGCTGAGACCCATCCCTGCCGTTTCTATAATAAACAGCAGTACTTGCCTTGCTCCTTGTGTGTGTCTCATACTCCTTTTGGGACGTGGGAGGAGTTGGGGCCTCTCCAGCCTAGAGGTCCGCCGACGGCTCTGCCGGCCCCCGGGAGAGTCACCCCGACAGCACAATTAGCTTCTGACAAGCACCCTGCAAAACCCGAGGCAGCATGTGGGATTAGACAGCACCAACCATTATGATGGGGTGAGTGCCACCTTCTACAGGTCCTACTCATTGGGGGTAGCCCGTGCTACAGGCTAGGGTTTGGGTATGGAAAACATGATACAGGAAAAAGGTGTGTTGCCCTAGCCAGCATTTTCATAATAAAGAGTCTATACACATTGAATTACATTATTAAAGGGGACGTTTGCTCAGAAATGTTACTGTCCCAATCGATCAGGCATGTCTTTTCAAGGATACTGTAATCGATCTTTAAAAAAAATCCTATTCATCTTACCATAGTTTTCCTCACATGAGAAAACACTGAGTTGGGAACCGCCATCTAATTCTAATCTTATCTGTTGATTCATCACCCTAAATTCAAGTGCCCTAGCGGCAAGAATATAGATTGCCCGCCCCTCAAACTGACATCACTTGCCCAAACGATATGCTCCACCTAATTTCATGACGTTCGTGGCCAGCATAGCAAAACACATCCTATCATCACCTACGCCATAACGTTACCTAATGCAGAACCAGGAAGATAAACGCAACATCCTCTCACTGTGCAAAACTTGTCTTCCTTTTCACAAATAGGAGAAGAAAATATTTATTTTGGAGAAAACGTCAATAGTCTGCAATGTTACAAGTTCCTTTACTTTACACATAACGCTCAAAATAGAAGATTATGTCCTTGAACATATTTATATATTTAGCCAATAAAAATTACAGCTACTGAACATAGCATGCTTCAAATCATTTATACATGTTCCTCATGAAATGCGGATTGCGTTCAGCCTTCGGTTCCATTGCCTATTTTCTTTTCGAACGCACATGGTGTTCCATTAGTCAGACGATAAGGAGTTGTTTCACTTTCAAACTCAACACCTTCACATCAGCTTGTTTTCACATCATAAACGCTGACATATTGCTCCTTATTGCTGCGACCGCTTACGGACATATTGGTCCCTGGCGATCGTCCCACATAATGTTAATCACAGAAGCGCCGTTGATTATTATTGTCTACTGTTGATTGAATAATCCATCAGACGGTAGCTGGAAACTATGCTATGCACAGAACGATAGAATATAGCTATGTAAATGACAGAATAAAAGAATATATTTCAGTAGCCATTTTATAATCGAATATACACATTACAATATGGTAGCTAACAAGTTATGTTATAATTCAGTGCTGGACGAAAACGAATGAGCAACACCCACACCACACAGAATGAACACAGGGATGTCAAGACGGGTGAGTAGGTCACACCACAACGTGCATGGAAGTGCATGGAAGTAGTCAGACAACCGAATAGGAGGGAGACTCAGGTGCACCCGTTTCCCATAGCAGCCCCTACCTGAAACTAAGGACAGAGATAGGAACATCTTCAGTTGAACCACAGACAGAGGGAATTAAAATTAAATCGGAAAGAGTAGCGAGCGAACAGATAACTCCCAGCCCAGGGGTGTGATGGTGGTTGCACACTGGGATCTGCCACGGAACAAAGCAGTATAGACATCATTAGCCTGAACTCAGGATGTGGGTGCAGGTGTTGGAGAAATCCCACAATATAGGCCAACTAACAACCCACAACTCTGAAAAGAATATATGATTGCGAAAGGCACAACAAGCCAGAAGTGCGACACTCGGGCGGTAATAGCGTGCAGCATAAATATTCTGCAACATAATATAATGCCGATGTGCATTATTTTCATCAAAAAGTACATTTGTCTGTCACATAGTCATCAAGTGCACAGCACACATGCCATTTTCAATCCCCCAAATATTATGTAAAGTTACGCTTACATAATTTCAGGGTGTTCCATTCTCTCGATGTCAAGCAGAACAACCGCTCTGAACAACAGATCCTAGAAATAGAGACTGAAGTTTTGTATGTCCACTTTCAATATAGTCAATGATATCAATTCTTTGTGGCTATTTGACACATTGTGTCCCTCACACTGTTAGTGTGTTTCATTCAAAGACAAATTACAAATCCAGCCTGTATTCAGTGATCTAAGCAAGCAAGGCATAGGTTACGTTTTGGACAAAGAAAGATACAGCATAAGACATTGCTTCTGACATGTGGTTTAGAAAACTGAGGACAGTTAAAAACAGTAATTTACAATATGTGCCTCAACAGGGGAGCGATAAAACACCAGAAAATTATGTATTGCTGTTAACTCTAGGGCTATCTCTGAGCTGCAAGAATAGGATATCCATACCCCGTTCTCACTCGTCCTGCACTCTTTCATGGCCCAAAGCATACCCCTACATCTAGTCTGCTACAAACCTACCGACTTTCATAACTAAGGGCCTCATTACGACTCAGGCGGTAAGGGGTTTACGGCGGCGTAAACAGCGCCGACCCTTACCGCCTGAGTACGAGGTCCCTTAGCGCCATGGAGGTTTTAACACCTGCTTTTAGCAGGTGTTAAAACCCATGGCGCTAAGGGACCATGGAGTTAATTACGCCACCGTAATTTACGGTGGCGTAATTAACGCCTTCCCCACTCCCATTATGCCCTATGGGGCAAAAATGGGAATGGGGAAGGGTAAATGGGGATTGGGAACTTACCGCCCCGCCAAACTCTGAATGGGGCGGTAAGTCCGCCAACCACCATGGCGTAAACGTAGTTTATGCCATGGTGGTAAAGGTACGACCCAGGCGGTAACTTACCGCCTGGGTCGTAATGAGGCCCTAAGTCCCTGTTCCACCCTTGATGCGTTCCACCCTTGATTCGTTTGTTCGCTACCTAATGTTCTGGCAGGTATTGTACGCCTCTTACTATTATTGCTGCATGTCTGTTCATGCTCACTTGCGCACCTGAAGCAGCCCTGTGTACTATCCGGCTATACGGGGTGATTGTGTGCTCACACTACATATGTCTCCCATGTGTTTATTCTCATGTCAAGTAGCCACACACACCATGAGGTGCCGCATCAAAACACTGTGGGCCTGATTCATGGAGTCCTCTGCACTTTGCAAAGTACTTTTCACTGGTGCAAAGTGACTTTGCACTGCCAACATACACCCTGATTAATGGAACAGTGCAGAGCGTCTTTTTGTCATGCAAAGTCGTTTTACACTGCAGAATGACACTTTGCACTGCTCCACCTTGATTCATGGAACAGTGCAAAGTGTCTTTTGCCATGCAGAGTCACTTTGCACTGCAAAAAGACACGTTGCACCGCTCCACCCTGATTCATGGAGCAGTGCAAAGGGTATTTGTGCAGTGCAGAGTGACTTTGCACTGCAAAAAATGAACTTTATACTGTTGCATGAATCAGGGTGTTTGTTGGTAGTGTAAAGTCACATTGCATCAGTGAAACGTCACTATGCACTTAGCAAAGAATTCCATGAATCAGACCCTGCTTACTCATACCTATTTTGTCTCTAGCCTTTTATGACACTTGAAGTGATCATTTCTGCTAGCCGGAAATTCAATGTGGTGTACTTATCTAGTTTTTAGTTCATTTTATTGAGCATTTGTAAGGCGATTTACACAACAGAATTGTGTTACAAAGTGCGACAATGCTCGATGGGAATAGAACATGGGAAATAAGAACAATGGTAAAACAGTAATATACTGTCGTTGTCCTTCTAGGCCTTGTGGCATTTGCCCTTGCAAGTGCATTGTCGAGAGGTGCTGGTGAAGGGGATGCAAGGAGGAGCAGTGGGGTGGACAAGTGCTGGGAGAGGGCCCGGGAGGGAAGTGCTAAGGGGAGCCAAGGAGCCAAGGAGGAGAACTTTTGGGCTCAGTGCTACTACCGGCGGGTCTCAAGGGTGGTATGTGAGCCATCAAACAGGGGACTGCAAGGCTGAAGTGTGTCTGGTGGAGGGATGCTGATATTGACTGGGAGGATGGCCTTGGGATCCTGAGACATTTATGATCATCAGGCCACCGGTCACAGTGGCAGTGGGGTGATTAGCGGTGAAGAGAATAAGGGATGATGCAAAAGCAAAAGAGGGCCTAGTTGATGATGAAGAGGGTCTTGAATTCGATCCATGCAGCCATCGGGAGGAAGTGCAGAGATTTTAAGGCTGGGCAGATGCGGTACCTGGGCCTGAGGGCAAGGATAAGTCTTGCAGACCTATTCTGGATTAGCTTGATTGGGAGAAGGAAGGAAAGAGGGAGATTGAGAAAGAGGCTGTTGCAGTAGCCCAGCCTGGAGAGTACCAGAGTTCTGAAGACATTGAGCTTCTGGTGGAAGGTGAGATGAGGAAGAATGCCTATGAGTAGGTGGAGCTGGAAGTGGGACTTCTTGGCATGGCCCATGATGTGTGGGGTGAGGGAGAGAGCGGAGTCAAAGATGACCCCGAGGTTTTGTGCCTCACAGATGGTTGGTGTAGAGGGCCCAAAGATGGTGGGCAGAGGATAGGAAGAAAAGGGGTGCAGGTGTCCTGATGAGGCAATTAGGAGCATAGGCTTTTGTTTGATTACAATCTGAATGTGTGTGTCTGGGATGCCATCTTTTTCACCACTTAGCAGGAACTCACCTCCACTTCGTACAGATTTAAAGAAACTGTTATTAGTCATACTTATTCCCTCTGCATTTCCATATCCACCAATGATATTACAGATGGTTACCTATGCTTCCATGATAGGAAATATGCATCAAAGTTTAAAACAATGGTCCATATGTCTGTACAATAATTGTTAAGTGCACTGAGTGTCTTCAGCTCAGTTGTTCATGGGTGGTCCCCATAGATGCATTTACCATCAAGTGAACGACCACAACTTCTTCTTGTGTAACGCGTAACTTCAATGGTAAATAAATATGATCTACCATGTACATGTCAACCAAACCCGCAATGGCGGGTTGTGAGTTGCAAGCAAATGGGAAACAAGCTATGTGGGCTAATTCTGTTGGGCTAATAATTACAAACATTACTGCCCCTACCACTTTTGCCTGGTAGTATTGCATGATTAATATCAACCACACAACTAATGGTTACTATTTTGTCAATAATTGTTTGAAATGTATTTATTTTTATTTATTTTTTGGGATGTTTGTAATGCGCCAATACAACTAATGGTCTTTCAAGGTGCCACAAGACCGACAAGTGGGGGGTGGGGTGGTGCAATTTGGGACAAGCGATAAAGATAGCAATAGCAGTCCTACCTACTAGTTCAATTGAAATTTTGATAGTGCAAGTGCATTACTAAGAAATGCGAGGAAAAGATGTGGGTGCGAGTGCAGGTTGGTTAAATGCAAAGTGCAGTGTGGCAAGGAAAATGCAGAGTAAAGAGGAGAGCATGCAGGTGAAATGGGTAGGAGGATGGAACAGGTGGGGAAGATGGCAACAGGGGCTAGGCCACTGCTAACGGGAGGTCATGAGTGCAAGTGCCAGGGATTGCATGGGTTGCAGGGGTGAGGGTCAACCAGCTAGTCCCATTCTGATAGACAAGAGTACTTCACATCTGGTGCTACTATTAATGGGTAATGAAGAGAAATGAGAGAGGACAGAGACCATGTGAATAGTCCATATGTCCGGAGAAGGAGCGACAAAGAAAGATTTAGAAAATCGAAAAAAGCATATGTCTCTAGAATGTCAATCCCCAACACCATTTCCATGATTTTGAAATAAAGGCACACACTTCAAATAATCACATTGACATTTTAAGTTTTTAATATATATACAATGACAGAGGAAAGGCAATATAAAGCGAGGAAAGGTACAATGAAACCATTAATGCATATTTAACACAATTACATCACCAAAATAAATAAATAAAAATACATTATTGAACAGTCACATTGCAAGTGTTACAACATTGCATATTTGTTTTATCAATACAGTGTCCAAACATTGGGTAACATTTTGAAACTTGCTTGTGAAAAGTTTCTGAAGACAGCTACAAATCATTTCAATCTGGAAATCAACCTCTCAACAAGTTCAGGTTTTGGAGGACAAGCCCCTTTTGCAATGTTTTGTGGCATAGTCTGGGCCCTGGAAACAAACTCTGTAGCCCTTCCATGCGTATGCATAACCAGCACAGACAATGTCAAATCTTTCACAAATTCAAAATCCATTTCCTGGAATATTGGCTTGGCCACCCACTGTTTGGTTTGTTTTGTAAACGCTATTTTGTAACAAAGCATCGTGAAAGTTCATGCAGTTCTTGCTGGTTCCCTCCCAATGTTCTTGTTGTGCGCAAGTACAGCCAGTCTTGTTCTGGCTTCCATACCGTCTATGCTGAAATGCAACCTTTTTGGCCTGTGCTTTAGGCACATATTATGGAACACTTCTGAATCTCCACTGTGGTAGAATTCGTTGAGTCCCTTCAGGTCTCTTGAAAGCGTTTTGTCATACAAAATGTTCTCAAGTGCTGTGTGAGGAGGGGAACCTGACACCAACCACTTCTTCTTATGTTCCTGCCACTTAGTCAAATGTCCATGTCCACATTTGTGGAAATGTTGTTTTCTCTCCAAGAGTGTATATTGGAACAATGGTGCATCAACGAATGCCACTGTTCAAGTGGAATTTATACAGATCCGTTACTAGTTTTTGAGCTCCACCAAAGATGGTTGCTGACAGACTGAGACCACTTTAAAATGTTTTCTGAACCTTTTTTCTTACCAGCATCTGTAATTTATTTAGAAATTGATTTTGCAATGTGCCATACATCAAATTGATGCTGTGTGTGTGGGAGCTGCTCTCACATGGCCTTTGCTATTCCAAAGTGCCTGTCAGTGGCTATCAGGTCTATTTGCATTCCCCTGGATTGCAGAAGTTCGATGATTGAATGAAATCATGTTTTTAAATGGCAACAGACGATGTACATTTAGACACCTGCACAGTGACCAAAGTCACTATTATTTTTACTTTGTATGTCTTGAAAGTGGTAAGTGTTGTATTTAGTGGTGAATCCTTGGCTGTCACACTGTCTGTCGCCAGCAAGCATGATCTTTTGCCAGCAAGTGTATTGTCTATTGATATCTGTTTGTGTTTACAGGCCTAGCTAATAGCGGGGATCAGGAAATCCTTCTGAGATTTATAGTACTGTGTTTTAGCAAGGAACTCAAGTCCCACAAATTGACAGAAACTTAAAATTTTACTGAACGTTGATCCACTGAACAGCAAAGCAGATGAACAAAGTATATTTCCAGGAGGCACTTTTCCAAGCATAGGTTGTGCTGACCATGAAAATGTGTTATGTTGGTGGACACAGCTGGCCTGAATATTCAGGTTGGTACCTTTGGCTACACAAGTAAAATTCACAAATGGCTTCCCACATATCCTCCTATGTAATTTATGATCACATTTAATAATTTATATAATCTCTAGCAGGCAACAGTCGAATACAATGTATGTTTGCTCCTTTAAGAGTCAATCGTCCTGCAGTAGTGTGGTGTGCAGTTCGATGGTGGTGGACAACTCCCCCAAAGCAGGAATACTGAAGTCAAGATCATGAGCAGTTTCGTTCATGAATTGCGAAGATGCTTTCCTTGTGAATTGGAGAAACAGGGATAATTGAATGTTTTGTCAGTGGACATTTTTTAGAGGGTGTAGATTGTGTCATCGGGTCTGCTAACATTTCTGATATATCTTCTGTGTCTTCAGTTTCTTCTAGGCGACGTTTTGCAATGTAGCAATGATCCGTGGTTACGTTCCATGGCTCGCTGGTGACATTAAATTCATATTTCGGCAAATGGACATTTGCATCACAACTTGACTGAACCATGCTCTGACTCAGAAAGTAGTTGCTCCACAGTGACATCCTTTTGGCAAGAGACATCATTAGTTTCTATTGTTGTCTGAGTCTTTATGCTCCTCTTCCTCCAGGGTCTCTAACAGATTGAAATTCAAACATGCTCAGTTTATGGCACACATACAGAACAACTAAAAAAGATCATATCAGCAACATATCTGCTTACAAACTTCTCCTAAGCCAACTGGTTTGTTCTTTACCCTTGTTTTCTTTACTTTCGTTGAAAGAGTGGACATCTATGTGCCGACCACTAGACCGAGCTGAAAAAAAGCATTTGTACAATGTATAAACCGAGCAAATTTCTTTACCACTCATAGAAACGTATGTACATATCTACAAATAGAACCTATTTTACTTACGTAAAACATTGAAACATATTAAAAATGCCAATCCTAATCAGATGTGATGATAATTATTTCAGATTATGTTATGTATATCTCTTTTCTATGTGTCTCTTCCATTTCGGCTGCTTCAGTGGTACATTCCTTGGACAAAACATTAATTACAAAAAATTGTCAAGCACATTTAATTGTACAATCTTTGATCTAAAAAAGTGCTTCTCGGCAAAGTTGTTTTAAATAATTGTCGACCTGAAATTATAAGGTTAGTCGTTGTAAAACAGTATGAAAAGTATTAACAAGATCACGTCGAACACATGGAACGTGTGATATTTTCAACATATATATTTTACATTGCACCTGATAACCTTGTGAGATTTCACATGGAGTTGATGTGATATCATCCTGCAAAACATAGTGATTAAAATGTTGCCTCCTAAATTAGTTTGTGCTGTAATGTTTTTATTTTAATACATTCTGCTTTGGGGAGGAAGTTAAATGTTATTAAAAGAAACAGAAAACGTTGATACAGTGACAGGTTAGTTGCATTTCAGTTTCATAGTATGTTTTGGGGAGGTTTTAGTTTCATTGTTGCATGTCTATGGGCGTTAAATACAACAATTTGTTGCACTTTTCTAACAGCATTGTAATTTTTTTTAAAAATAAAACACTTATGCTAATATCAAACCGAATAAAGTAGATCTAACTACGCATACCTCATATTCCGGACCAGTTTCAAAATGAGGAAGGGATTGTCGTTGAAGTTCCAGCGTCCCCCTAGAACAACGTCATTGTTTTAATATGGATGTTAAAGCAAAATTAAAAAGAAAACATCAGATGCAGACAATGGTCCATATTGAGAGACACTCCTACAAGACACTTCTTGTCAATAACCAATTTTATACATAATAATCTTCAATATGTTTAAATTTGAAGTAGGCCACATGCATGTATTGTTCAGTCCTATATAAAGGATTTGTATAAAATAATTAATTTCTAGGTGCATGATGTTGCTGTTGACTCCTGAATAGTGATCAATGATGAATTCTGCTCCTTTATATCATGTATATAATCAGAAAAGAGTTCAATTGAAATGGTACATTAGTATTATAAATGTGTCCTCATCCGTCGCACAAAACATTATTGCGTGCATGTGGCTTGGCCTCACCATTGCGATAATCTGTGGTTTCCTTATTGGTGATGGTCTGTACTTTCATCAGTGAGCTCTACATAAAGAAAGACATGTTAACCAACAAATGAAAAAGAATGAAGCGACAGTGGGGATAGACAAAGTAGTCTAAAGATTTTTTTTAAAGTATAGTGCTTTGAGTCACAAGAGCAACTTGTGTAACCTACTCAGCCTATGCATACCTTTATCTAAACTGCCTGGAGCCAATGCCCCGGGTGCGATCTCTCCTGCTCCTCTCTCCTTACCTGCTGTCTCTGCCACCATGCAAATGGCAGATATGCTCTGAATGCTGACTACCCCTGCTCCAACTCTTCGCCTCTGTATAATCCTCAATGGAACTAACTTTGTATCCCCAGGCCACTGCACTATTGTTGGAAGACCAGCGCTTCCATAAACGGCCCCAGCATCCTCACCTGCCTCTATGTTCAAATGTTCTATTGCATTTGCTGGTTATGCAGTAACATTCTCGTCTCTGTGTCATTTGTCTCCCGTCTGATGCGTCCGTGTGATACCAAAGGAATTTCATGTAATATGCCTACCTACTACCACTTGCTTAGCAGCTGCTACCAGCAAGCATACTGACCAACTCAGCCTTGCGCTGCAAATATATCATCATGCATCTTACCTTTTGTGACCAAGTAGCCTGCATGCCGAATTTAATATCCTAGCCATGTGTTGCACAGGTAATAATCTGCATCCTACCTACAGTGTCTAACTTAGCCTTTGCTATGTATATATTATAGTATGTAATTTACCGACTATGACTTAGGCAGCCAGGACTGCAAATGCAATTTTCTTACTTATGCCTCACTCGTTGCACACCGCCCCCCATACCAGGAGGTTAGCTTGTGCCAGTTTGTATATGCTGATTTACTGTCTGTAGCTATTATTGCTCTGTGACTCCTGGCAGCCTTCGATATACTTGTACCTATATGCAACATCAGATTTGACATTTGCAGCCTGCGCTGTTCTTAAACTATACATATACGCAACCTTGGATTTGACATTTGGCAGCTTGCGCTCTACTTGAATTGTACCTTTATGCAACTACCGATTTGACACTTGGCAGCCTGCGCCGCCTTTAAACTGTACCTATACCCAACCTTGGATTTGACATTTGGCAGTTTGCGCTGCATTTTAATTTATACCCATATGCAACCTTTGCATCTGACATTTGCCAGCTGGCGCTGCACTTGAATTATACCTACATGCAACTATGGATTTGACATTTGGCAGCTTGCACTGCATTTGAATTTATACTTATTTGCAACCTTTGCATTTGACATTTGGCAGCTGGCGCTGTTCTTGAATTGTACCTCTATGCAACTAACGATTTGACACTTGGCGGCCTGCGCTGCTCTTGAACTATACCTGTATGCAACCTTGGATTTTACATTTGGCAGCTTGCGCTGCATTTGAATTTATACCTATATGCAACCTTTGCGTTTGACATTTGCCAGCTTGCGCTTCACTTGAATTACACCTACATGCAACCATTGATATGACATTTGGCAGCCTGCGCTGTTCTTGAATTGTACCTTTATGCAGCTAACGATTTGACACTTGGCTGATTGCACCGCCTTTGAACTGCACCTACCTGCAACTACTGAATATGTCTAACATTGTTCTACTTGTACTTTGGCAGTAGCTCTTGCACCACATGCTTTAGCTCTGTCATAACCGTAACTTAAGCACTAAGAGTAACATGTATGTAACAGCGCCATGATGCCTGAGGGTTTGGTGCGCTATTTAAATGCATAAATAAATAAATAAATAAATAAATAAATAAATAAATAACATCGATGTAAATATTCCCCAAAAAGTAAAAAATTGTCATCTTGTTACCTTTTACCCACACTTATTCATTAGATTGTGAGATCATTTATAAGACATATGTATAGAGAGCACTCTTTTTATATACCAACATACATAACAGATTCTTCGTCCACTACTCACCGGAGCCAGCATGTGCTGACATTTTGTTGGAACTGCATCGGGAAGTAATTTACAAAGGCGTCTGGGGTGATGCTTTTTAGTGTAGTGGGATGCTTTGTATACATCATCCGAGAAGTGCATGCTGCAGAGGCTGAATCGATTGCCCCTCGCATCTTCCAAGACATCCTTGGCTCTACTTTCAATCTGAGACATTGGGAATCCACAATTTGAAAGCCATGTTCTTATTTAATCTAAATCCTTTGGGACTACATGCAGGACTGTGCCAGGTGTTTTGACATGGCTCACAGTAGAGCAATCAACAACGATACATGAAGGCATTCTTGAAAAGTCCGTAAAATCTGTTGAAGAAATACAAATAATTATTCAAATTAATAAAGTATCGCTGTGAGCAAAGCAACAATCATATAGCTTTGTTTGTAAACTTAGTTTAACATTTATTTTAAACTCTGTAACCTTGTCTAATTATCACAGCAATCAAATTAGTCAGAACTCATTGTTATACCGCAAATTGTAACATATTGCTGGTCCATTAGTTAAACTTTGAGCTGCCAAAAGTAAACATGCATTGAAAATATGGTCTACAAAACATTACATTCTGATACAGTGCTCTGCAATGAAATGTGCTAATTCCAGAGATAAAAATAAACAAAACGTTTGATAATGGTGAACTCTTTGAGATAAATTAAAATGAGAATACAGTGTAGATTGGGTATAAAACAATACAGCTTTCCGAGCATCGATCGATGAAACGACAGAACAAAATAGTTGACCAATCCTTACTTGGACACACAGATGAGCGGATTGAGCAAGCCTGGTAACAAGTAGGTCAATGGCAATATACCTTGTGGATTGCAGAGATGTTTCCTAGTGAACTATCAGGGTTTTTATAAATGCTTCGAAAAGTGGGTGTGTATGTGAATGTGTGACGTGTTTGTTGACACCCACCAAGCCTCGATGCAATGTTTGACATCCTTATACCCATGCACCCAGCCCCTTCAGGAACACACAGTCATAGGTGCGAACTGCAATTGGTACTGGAGGGGGATGGATGGGCCTGAGGCGAGCGCAATAGGCCCGGAACAATGTTCAAAGGATACATACATATGTTGATTGCATGGGTGGGGTCTTTAAAGGGCAGCCTGGTGATACCGGGTCTGGGGAGGCCATCTGGACAATGGTTGCAGTGCGGTAGAGCCCTGTGAGGTGTACAGGGTGTTTGGCACCTTGAACGTCCCCATGCACGCAGCCCCCTCGGGAGGGCATGGTCATAGGTGCAAACTGCAATTGATAGTGGAGGAGGATGGAAGGACATGAGGTGAGCGCAAATGGTCCAGAACAATGTTCAAGGGATACATACATATGTTGATTGCAGGGACAGGGTCTTCAAAGGGGAGTCTAGAGACACCGGGTCTGGGGAGGCCAGGTGGACAATGGTCGCAGTGCAGAAGATTCCTTTGAGGTGGTCATGGTGTTCGGCACCTTGAGTGTTCCCATCCACCCAGCCCCCTCGGAGCGCACGGTCATAGGTGCAAACTGCCATTGATGCTGGAGTGGGGTGGATGGGCATGACGCGAGCGCAAATGGCACGGAACAATGTTCAAGGGATACATACATAATACATAAGTTGATTGCAGGGACAGGGTCTTCAAAGGGGAGTCTGGAGACACAGAGTCTGGAGAGGCCATGTGGACAATGGTCGCAGTGCAGAAGATGCCTTTGAGGTGAACATAGTGTTTGGCACTTTGAGTGTCCCCATCCACCCAGTCCCCTCGGGAGCACACAGTCATAGGTGCGAACTGTCATTGATACTGGGGGAGGAAGATGGACCGTCGTGAGGCAACCGAAAATGGCACTGAACAATTTTCAACGGATACATAGATATGTTTATTGCAGGGACAGGGTCTTCAAAGTGGAGTCTGGAGACACTCAATCTGGGGAGGCCATGTGGACAATGGTTGCAGTGCTGAAGATTCCTTTGAGGTGTACATGGTGTTCGGCACCTTGAGCATCCCCATCCACCCAGCCCCCTCGGAGCGCACGGTCATAGGTGCAAACTTCCATTGATACTGAAGGGGGGGTGGATGGGCGTGAGGCGAGTGCAAATGGCCCGGAACAATGTTCAAGGGATACATACATATGTTGATTGCAGTGACTGAGTCTTCAAAGGGGAGTCTGGAGACACCAGGTCTGGGTAGGCCATGTGGATAATGGTCGCAGTGCACAAGATTCCTTTGAGGTATGGTGTTCACCACCTTGAGTGACCCATCCACCCCGTCCTGTCAGGAGCACACGGTCATGGGTGCAAACTTCCATTGATACTGGAGGGGGATGGATGGGCATGAGGCGAACGCAAATGGCCTGGAACATTGTTCGAGGGATACATACATATGTTGATTGCAGGGCCAGGGTCTTCAAAGGGGAGTCTGGAGACACCAGGTCTGGGGAGGCCATGTGGACAATGGTTGCAGTGCAGTAGACCCCTGTGAGGTGTACAGGGTGTTTGGCACCTTCAGCGTCCCCATGTACCCAGCCAGCCCCATCAGGAGCGCACAGTCGTAGGTTCAAACTGCATTGATACTGTGAGGGGGGTGGATGGGCATGAGTCGAATGCAAAACACCACCAAACTTCTTTCATGAACCTCCTAGACGGTTGGAGGTGTTGTTGACTTACTGACAAATTCAAGCAACTATTCATATTAACACTTTTTTATTTACTTTGGTAATGTAAATGGCACAAACTACAAATTGTATTGATGCGGGCACACTACTGTGTGTAAAATTCTCTTGTACTGTCCACTGCCACTGGGGAATTTCGTGCGAATGGCCCAAACAACAGAGGCAGTTATTACTAGTCGAACGCGGAATCCAAGCCTTCCATGAATCCACTATGGAAATGCACGATAGGCCACAAGCCTGTACCACCTGTGAAAGAGAAACAGACATATTTTACTAGAATTAACCAGATAGCTGTACTTATTTAGTATTAAATGCCATTTGAAGTATCAACAAATTACAAATGTTAACACCTGTTGAAGCAAGAACAGCTTGTGAGCTAAGGAAATATTGTTTTTAAGTTCAAAGTGAAAGAAACGTAATTCTTTGGACATTACATCTAGTGATGAATACTCTGGTTTTACATAAGTGCAAGAAATGTATTCAAATTACAGAAAAAAAACATTAGTCTGTGATCGATGGAAGTTGCAATGATGTAGAAGAACAACATCAAATGTTGGCCATCTCAATTGTCAAACATACATCAGATCGAGAATAAACATACTCATTACTTGGATTATGAGGGCAAACTGTTGCTCAAAGTTCATGCATAAGGACCATCATCATCAGCAACAAAGATCTTGTGAGGCAGGCTGCACTGAAGTCATGCACCTCGGTAACGCATAGCAGTGGTGTGTCTTCTTCGGCTATGTAGGCCAACTATCCAGAGTTTTCTCAGCAGCAGCAGTTCCCCACCTCAGTTGGCATAACCGTGCAACCATCACAGGTACACCAGGTGGAAACGTCTTCCATGCGACTGGGTTCAGGCTCCAGTGATTCCTCATCACGACTCTAATCGGATTCCCCATCATTTCCACTGTGTCTTTCAATTAATTCCTCCTCTGAATATTCGGGCTCGTATTGGTAAGTCTGTATTGTTGTCATAGTTCCTGAATATTGAATAAGTACAAAAACAAAAGTAGAAAAATAAGAATTTGTTTGTTCGTATGCAAGAACTACTGTTAAAGAAGGAGAAGAGAACAAACTGCCATGTTACAAAAACCCATAGTGCAAAGACATGAACAATAGGCACAAACTAAGAAATTTTGCATTCACACATGGAAAAAATAAGCCTGCCAAAAGTATAATTTAAATATGGTTTGGCAAAGACATTTGCACACAAGAAATGTTTAAATAAAAAGTGACTACGGCGTTCAATCAGTTCAGATAGCTGGCATGGCGTTGATCTAGAAGATAGTTGAACAGAGCAGAAACAAGTCATGGAGGCTTGAAACGAAATACACTGACACGAAGGAAAAAGAAACTTCAATGTTGTGTGATAAGAAAGGGTTTGTTTATACTTTTCGAGGAACAAGGTGTCTTGTCATTTCCACAGAGACACGTCACCAAGAAGAGAGTCCATATTCAATTTCGTGTCTCTGCGGCATCTAACAACTCGGCCGAACACTTTAAAAGCTGCAGTCTCTACCCCTCCTGTTGCCTCCCAGGCTCTTTGCAATGCCCTTGCCTCTCACTTCATTTCAAAAACCCAGGACATCCTGTCCACCCTCTCCACCCACACTCCTCCTCTTCCCTCTCCATCTGTGCTTGCTGACCCTCCTTTATCCACCCTCCCACCATCCTTCTCATCCTTTCCTCTTTTCACCCCTGAGGAGGTTGCTAGACAAGTCCGATCTATGAAAGCCTCTTCAAAACAGGTTCATCCCTGTTCCTCTAAAACCATTAAGGACCACATTGACACCTTCGCTCCGGCCCTTGCAAATTTTTGCAACCACTCCTTTGCCTCTGGATCCTTCCCCTCCCCTCTGAAGCACTCCTTTGTGCATCCTCTTCTCATGAAACCCACAGCTGATCCTTCTTGTCCAGCTAACTATCGCCCGATTTCCATTACTCCCTTTCTTGGCAAACTCCTGGAAAAGTTGGCCATCTCCTAGCTCTACCTTCATTCCAATTCTGTTGGCTGTCTCCATGACCACCAGTCTGGCTTCAGAGCTGCCAGAAGCACGGAAACTGCTCTCCTAAACATCTGTGAAGACCTACTCACCAACCTTGACTCTAACATTCCCTCTGTCCTCATCCTCCTCGATCTCTCTTCTGCCTTCGACACGGTCAACCATACCATCCTGCTCAACCGTCTCCGTGAAAACCTGGGTATCACTGATCAGGCTCTGGCCTGGCTGACCTCTTTCCTCTCAGATCGACCATCCGAGGTCCAACTTGGGTCCTTCCTTTCATCTATCTTCCTCTCTACCTGTGGTGTTCCCCAGAGGTCTAACCTCTCGCCCTGGCTTTTCAACCAATACCGGGCAACTCACGCCCACTGCATTGCCATTTTCTGCTCAAATTTCCAGTGCTACGCTGATGACACTCAACTCATTTTCCCTCTGCCACCTCCTCTCTCATCTCTGATTGCCGAACTGCCATTCAAGATTGGTGTGCCGCCAATGATCTTTGTCTGAATGCCAGCAAGACGGAGATCGTCCTCATCGGCACAACTTCACCATCCTTTCCCCTCACTCTCTGGCCAGCCTCCCTTGGCCCTCCTCCTACCCCCACCTGCGAGGCTCAGAACCTCGGGGTCATCTTTGACTCCACCCTTTCCGTCTCCGCCCACATTTCTGAGGTCTCTAAAAAGTCACAATTCCGACTGCACCTCCTCAGAGGTACTCTGCCTTTCCTCTCCTTCCCCCAGATGCTCATGGTATCTCAAGCTCTGTTTCTCTCTAGCTTAGACTATTGTAACAGCCTCTATCTAAATCTACCTGCCTCTACTCTCCACCCTCTGCAATTAATCCAGAACAGGACTGCGAGCCTTGTCCTTGGCCTCAAGCCCTGGGATCGTATCTCTCCAGCTCTGAAATCTCTACACTGGCTCCCAGTGGATGCAAGGATTAAATTCAAAACCCTCTGCATTGTCCACAAGGCTTTTTGGGGCCTGTGTCCAAAATACCTTCAGCTATCCCTCCCCAAATACCTCCCCTCTCGAGCTCTTCACTCCTCTACCTCCAACTCACTCAGGGTCAGTCGTTTTTCTAAGAAATGAGCTGGGGATAGATCTCTGTCTTCGGCTGGGGCCTCCCTCTGGAACAGCCTCGCTGCACTCTAAAACTTGAGGAGAACCATCTCCGGTTCCAAAGCACCTCAAGACTTTCCTTTTTTCTTCTGCCTTCGCTCCCCCTCTCCCCTGCTGATCTGTTCTCTCTTGGCACCGTGCACCTGGCCACCCTCTGTCTTTTGGGCCCAGGTACCTGCTCATCCTGCCACCCTCCCGCACTGCCTCCGGGCCACCCCTTGCACTGGGGTCTGTATCTGTACCCATACAGCCCCCCTCTTTTTCTTCCTGCACTTATCAGACCTACCCTGCCTTAAACCTAGCACTTGCAAATTGCTGGCTGCATTACCACTGTTTGTTGCCTTTATTATTTATGTATTGTTATTTATCTGTTTCTCCTCTGCTTCGCACTTTCCATCTCTCCCCCTTCCATGCACGTTTCTCCTCCCCCCTCTCCCATGCACTTGCGCGTTCTCAATGTCACTGGGCCTAGTAAGATCGCTGTTTTGTTCTCCCCTTTTCCCCTCTCTTGCCTTGTCGCGCTCTGAAACACTTGTGTACGAGCACCGTGCACCTGGCCACCCTCTGTCTTTTGGGCCCAGTTACCTGCTCATCCTGCCACCCTCCCGCACTGCCTCCGGGCCACCCCTTGCACTGGGGTCTGTATCTGTACCCATACAGCCCCCCTCTTTTTCTTCCTGCACTTATCAGTCCTACCCTTCCTTAAACCTAGCACTTGCAAATTGCTGGCTGCATTACCACTGTTTGTTGCCTTTATTATTTATGTATTGTTATTTATCTGTTTCTCCTCTGCTTCGCACTTTCCACCTCTCCCCCTTCCATGCACTTTTCCCCTCCCCCCTCTCCCATGCACTTGCGCGTTCTCAATGTCACTGGGCCTAGTAAGATTGCTGTTTTGTTCTCCCCTTTTCCTCTCTCTTGCCTTGTCGCGCTCTGAAACACTTGTGTACGAGCGCGATAGAAATAAAATATCAATCAATCACTCAATAGAGGACATTGACATGAGATGTGCATTGTCGTTGTGAAAGGGGTGTAAGTTTCAAGTGATGTCAGTTTGAGCTGTGGACGATTTATATTCTTGCCGCAAGGGCACATGAACTTAGGGCGATGTATCAGCGGATAAGATTAGCACAAGATGGCGGCGCCCAACCCGTTGTTTTTGCACGTGTAAATGTGAGGAAAACTAAGGTAAGATGCAAAGGATTTTTTTCTAAGAACGATTACAGTATTCTTAAAAATCTATACAAAAAAAGGGGGTTACCTGTAACAAAATCCCTGGTCCATCAGATAAGGTACGCAAGAAAAACATAGGTTGGACCAGTGAATAGAGGGTGACACAACTCACTATCTCAATTAATACATTATACAAATGTTATTAAATAAATCCAATACACCAATAATCATACATCGGTATGTTATACTAAAAGACATTATCACTTCTCATAATCACAATTCTTCACAACTCATATCCAAATACTCTCCATCCTTCATTCATACATAGATACATAAAACCATAAAGGTGTAAATATTAGTGAATGTTACACTTATGTTTGACAAGTATCTCTATAACATATATTTCTCTGACCCTGTCCTTAGTAATGGTGGCATATACAGTTTGTTATGATTTCCAAACAGTTCATATAGTCGACATGTGTTTCGGTCATTGGACAACAATACTGTCCTTTTCTTCTTGAGACCTTCCTCAGGACCAAAGGCAAAATATAGATGTCTTGCCTCTCATGGACTGGAGTAAGCCAATACAAATCTAAAAATCATACAGAGAATAAAACCTATCAAGGTCTTGTGTCACCCCCATTTCTTTTTCAAAAGACTGTTGCTGTCATATATGCAATTCTCTAAAGTAGATGCAAAAACATCTTACTCACCCCCGTGTTTCAACTTCGGAGATGTAGAAAGATGTAATGGACTGAATCCCTCACTGGTACCTAGTATCCTATTTAGGCAGGTCCTGTGAAATACAATGGGACAGAAAATACTAATTCATTTTCTACCCTATTTATTGTTATGGTCCATATTATTAGTCATATCCAAAATATACTTACAGATCCACATTCAAAGTCTGGGTTCTATCGCAAAATCTCGTATTCACTAGATGCTCATGTTCCAATCACATTCTATAACAGATATGCAGCCTCTGCCTCTGTGTTCTACGATCATAAAAAACTAATATGTGTCTTGATTTTTAAACCTTTTTAACGACCAAAATGGTATATATGATTCATATAGAAACTTACCCCCCATACAGGTCACAGACTGGTTGGCAGTTCTTATATCCAGTGGCTTCCTTCATCCACTGTGTATAACTTGTGCAATCGATTGTTTCATTTGCCTTCTTCTTATTAGTTCTGTATTTTTATACAAACAATATGTCATCACAATCTAGACTCAACTGCAGAACTTTCTTGTTACTTAAATGCTTCTAGATGACCAACTTGTAACAATGGTGCCACACGATAACGTACTGGCACCTACAGTCATCCATACGTCCACATGTTTAAATGCTTTTGACCGGCAAACTTATAGCATTAGTGCCAAATATAACTATCCTTGCACACACATCCATCCAAATAACCACATCAAAAGCCATAATATGGCCGGTATTTACCCGCCGCGGCTATCTATTCCAACGTGTGTTAGCATATGCCCAAATGTGTAGTCCCTACTTCATGGACAATTTACAAAAAATGTCGTACGCCTCGCCTTTTACCGCTTTCTATTTCACACATATTCACACATATTCTCTGTTGTAACCCCCTTACCGATGCACCTAATCACAACGGCTTCACTTTACTCGTGGAAACATCCGTACGATAGCGTTTTTCTTTCTCCATCTGATTCGGACTCATGGAAATGGAGAACGGACTCCTTTAAGTCCTTACTTGTTTGTTTGTTTGTTTGTTTATTTGGTATAGCGCAGAAGCCAAATCCGCGAGGGTAACTGGGCGCAGGCAGTACAAGGATACTTGAGAACTTAGTTGCAATACAAGAAAAGGTTATACAGATGAGAGGAAAGCATATACAGGCAGTACAAAATACAGAACTGTAGATAGAGCAGGTAGTCTAGCGACCTGTAATCTAGTTATGCACATCCGGGAAAAGTGGCGGTGAGATAGGGCAATCATCATAGATAACTGACTATAGTGTTCTTAGGAAATGGTGTGGTAGTGTTTCTTTCTCCACCTGATTCTTACTAATGGACATGTAAAAAACACCATACCGCCATCCTTTCCACTGAGGCACTCGTCATAAATGACAGACTATTTTAGAAGATGGACCTAAATATACGGCCGCCATGTTTAAATACGTACCGAAAGTGAATGACATTCTATATTAGTACCCATAAATCTCATGCGAGCCACATGCCAATGACCCATAATTCAAATCGCACAGTATATGCACCGTTTCTTCATATTTGCTTCACTTACCAGGAATACATCCTCATGTAGGAAATCTGGAAATATCTCACCTCTCACTTCATCTCGTATATATCCTAACTCAAAAAACAGTGATTGAAATATATCACTGTCAATCTCGTGTATCTAAGTATACCAAAAAAGTGAATACCATTAGGCAAACCGGAAATCCCACTGTTCCCTAAAGATTCAAATATATTCCACTAGACTATTCCTGATATATATTAATAGCCAAGCTTTTCATAAAGGGAAAACCGGTACTATCATCATCTGGTCTCTAGTCCAGAAGTTACCCAATGTTTTGGTCACCAGAGCATTCCATTCCACGGAATCATTTAAACCTCACTCTACTGTATCGAGGGAATAAAATCCAGCGCTGCTCAATGCGGCGGAGTATGGTTCCCATATCGCCTCCTCTCATGTTAGCTTTAACATGTTGGAGAACAAACCAATTTATGTCTGTGTCTTTGTGCTTTAGTTTTGTAAAATGCTCTACCAACGGCTTATCTGCAACCTTATTACGTATACAACTCCTGTGCTCAGATATACGTTGTCTTATTTCTCTGGTTGTTTTGCCGATGTACAGCAGTTGACAAGGACAACTGATTACATAAATAGCATTCTTAGTGAGACAATTAATATGGTGTTTTAATTTCCATACTACGGTCCCATAGCGGAATTCGTGTTTTGTTTCTGTAAGTGGACAAGCCACACAATTTCTGCACTTATAATGTCCAATAATGGGAGGGAGTCCCCACTGATTCAGAACTGATTGTTCTTTATTACACTCCTTGTACGTATGGTCCAGTCTCTGTCTTAAATTCTGGTTCCTTTTAAAGGAGAACATATGTTTTTTTAACAAAGATCCGGGCTGGTTCACCAAATTCCAGTGTTTGTTGATGATCTTCTTTATATCACCACTAATAGGGTAAATGTGGTAACACACACTAGTCGATCGTTTTCCCGTTTTTCTCGGGTGGTCAAACATAGATCTCTGGCTGTATTCTTGGCTCTTTTCAAATGATCTTTCACTAGTTTTTTGGGGTATCCTCTCTCCCCTAGCCTCCCTTTCAAATGGTCAACATGTATTTTAAATTCTTCTTTTTCTGTACAATTGCGCCAAATGCGCAAAAATTGGCCATACGGCAAGTTCTGGCATGCAGGATGAAAACTAGAGAAAAGTAGAAGGGAATTTTCATCTGCAGGCTTCTTAAATAAAGTGGTGATCAACTTATCCCGAGATTTCTTAACCATGAGGTCAAGAAAACGTACCTGTAGGTAACTGTATTCCATTGTGAACTTGATATTGATATCACACGTGCTGAGCCATTCCTGGAATTCCACAAGGGATGTCACTCAATATGAGGAAAACATCATCAATGTACCGCCGCCACACCCGGAGATGTGTGCGGAGTACCGGATGTTGTTCTAAGAGATTATTAGTCCCTAAAATGTATTTATCCTCATAATCAGCCATATACAAGTTAGCCACGTCGGGGGAAAAAGTTGCCCCCATACTTACCCCCTTCTCCTGTTTGTACAGTTCATTTTTATAGAGGAAAAGGTTTTCCGTCATCGCTAGTCGGATACATTCCTGAACATACCCATTAGGTGGTAAATGGGGTCTGGTACGTTTGTCAAGATACTCACCTAAAATGTGTAACCACTTCATTTGGGGAATTGCCGTATAGAGGGGTTCTACGTCCATAGTTACTAATATATCTACCTCATAATGTGAATATCATGAACAATCTTAATCATGTTGGTAGAATCTTAGAAAAGATGGCATCTCTAACACAAATGGTTTAAGAAAAACATCCAAATATACAGACAAAGGTTTGAGGAGTGAGTATATGGCAGAAACTATAAGTCCCCCTGGTGGTTTTTTAAAATCTTTGTGGATCTTAGGCAATATATAAAATGCTGCCTTTTTTGGCCAGGTCTTGTTAACAAAACGGCCTTTATCTTGGCTAATCCACTCTTCTTCAATCGCATGATTGGTTAGACTGGTTAGACTCATAATCTCTTCTTGTAATCCCACAGTCGGGTCCCTATCCAGTTTCTTGTATGAGTTCCTATCACTAAGGGGACGCATACATTCAGCTTCATATGACGATGTTTCCAGAATCACAATGCCAAACAAAATTGTAACATTCAATAATATTTACACTATAAAATAGTAAGCCGTTATGGTTTTTTGTATGTATGTATGTATGTATGAATGAGGGATGGAGAGTATTTGGGTATGCGTTGTGAAGAATTGTGATTATGAGAAGAGATAATGTTTTTAGTATAACATACAGATGTATGATTATTGGTGTATTGGATTTATTTAATACAATTTGTATAATGTATTAATTGAGTGTGTCACCCCCTATCCAATAGTATTCTTAAAAAGACATGCCCGATCGATTGGGGCAATAACATTTCTGAGCGAACTTCCTCTTTAATTGTTTTTTGTCTTTTTCGTCGACTAGCAACTATCTCTAATTCACTTTCTCACTGTACATATTATCATTATTTGTTTGCGCGTAAAATCATTTTGATATATATGTGTTGTTTCTCCTTGAGATTGCCCTTTAACAGCATTTAGAGTTTTTATCTTGAATGTAATTCAATGTGTTAAGAGTCTTTCTCATGAAAACACTGCCTAGGGCAACAGTCTGTATCACCTTGTGCAGGTACCAGAAAGGTGGATCCAACAAAGGTTATCAAGAAAGGTTCACCCTGGGGACAGCACATTGGACCCTGAACAACTGCTGCCATCACCCTTATCCCCAACCACCCATCTCAAATCAATGATATCCTGGTACTGCAAGAAACCAGAAGGTGTCTCACCCGCTAGTCCCTGGGCATCTGTCATCCAGGTGGCCAGGAGTGGGACACCGGATGGTAAGACGTCAGGTAGGATACTTAGGAACTCAACACCCCCCCCCTTTTCCGACACAAACACTTTCTCATGGACAGCTCACTGTGAGAGAAAACGGTCTAACCCCTGAGCCATATACCTGACATGTCCCAGCACAAGGGTCAGGCAGAGTCAGGCAATTACTGATAATTACACACACCTGACTTCCATCACACTTCCCCACACAGATAAAACGTGGAGCACGAAAGCACACCCTGAGCAAGGCAAAACACAAGAGGAAGCAGCAGTTCCGAGATGGCAGTTCAATACGAGGAGAAAGACAGCACAACCAGAGAGGGTTGCAAGGCGGGAGGTGCCCTTGACCTTTCTGGAGGAAATCTGCTACTTTCACAAGCCGTTGAGAATAAGAAACATAAGGCCCACAATTAAAGCTGAAGAAAGGTGCATTGTGTGTTGAAGGCACACAGGGAACTCCCACGTCAATAGCCAAGGTGCGGAGGAGTGATTGCTGCTGTGGTACTGTCCTTGGCTCCTACAACAAAGCAGCGCCAGTAAAGTCAGCACAGCCGGTGAGTCAGGGAGACTGATAGCAGACCGATCTATGTTAGAATCAATGTTGCAAGTGGAAACTTTGTATGAAGCAATCTGAAGAAAAGGTGTATGAAGCGCATGTGATGAGCAATACAAATTTAATAGAATATCTAAGGAGCGAATGAACTTTTGAAGCCAGGATAGATACCATATACAGAGTGGTCCAGCACCACGTGGGTGCTCATTTGAATGTCTCTGTTTAGTGTCCAACTGGAAGGTGGAAAATGCGGAAAGTGAATTGTGAAATCGTAGTGGTCCTGCAATGGGTCAAGCTAAATCCTGTGCACATTTGAAAGTCTTCAATAGCTAATACGAACTGCAATTGGTCTGAACCCAGCTCAGGGAGACTGGTTGTGTAAGAGGAAGGGTCTGAGTCTGGCGAGGGGAATCCGTGGCGAACCGCGTGTCACCCGAGAACGGATTTTCTCTGAACATTGGAGAAAGGGATCTGACCACCAAAGTGAGGGATTCACAGTAACGATTGTGGCATAAGGGGATGATCTGAGTCCAGCTGAGGGGGATCTAGGGTGAAGAGTGATACCCCTAACTTGAGTGCTTATAACTGGACAGGAACTTTTCATTTGTTTTGGTACATCAGGCTTCTACATCAAGAGACTTTGATAATTTAAGAAACTTTACCATGGTCAGGCCACAACATTATCCTCAGTAACCTGGAAACATGTTTACACACACACTAAATCCATCTCCCCTCCTCCCAGTCAAATCATTTTCCCACCAGAAAACAAAGCCTCTTTGGAAGCATTCACATAATTGAATTCCGCACCTCAGAAGACATAACCATCACACTCTTCTCCCTCCACAACTCTGTCACAAACACCCCAAACATAATCGCCCCTTTGATCTCAAAAAGGCTCAATTCTGAAAATAAACCTAACAATAGATGGTTTGTCAGTGAACTCTCAACCTTAAAACGAAAAGGAGAAAAGTAGACGCCCCCTCTAACTAATTAGAGGGCCTGGTTTATTAGCGAGCATACCAAAAATTCATATAGAGAAAGAAAAATTGATTAACTCCATCACAGAATATCACAATCAGAAAATAAATGTCCTCAGGTGTTCCATATTTACAGCGAACTGTCCATTCCCATGCAGGTCATAGACGGCAAACTGCCCAAGCGCTTGTCTACTATCAGACAGAACATTTCTCATCCTAATGTCAACTAGGCAGACCCTTCAAATACTTAGCCTTCCACCCCTTGTTTTGGCACTGAAGTCATATCAAATATGAAGGCTTTACTGAGCCCGAACATCCCATGTTCCATCAGCATCCTGAAGGAGCTCACCCCAAACCCTGCCAACTTCTGCAGTCTGTCCATGAAATCTGGTATTGTACTGACTATCGTAAAAAAATGTAACATTCAGAGCCGCCATCAAGAAACAATACCTAGATGCTTAAGACCTATTTCATTGCAGATCGATAGCGAACCTTCCATTTGAGGTCAGGTTTATATGATGAGTGATAATTTAACAACTTTAGGAGCTCCTTGAAGCTAACTTTTCCCTATCAGACAATCAGAGTTTGGACATTCTGCTACTCAGCACTCATGAGTTTAGCCGCCCAGCCACTTTGACCCTTCTACACTTTTCAGTAGTTTGCAATAAAGAAGAAGACAATGGGCCGCATTAAAAGTATGGGTTAAGTGGTAAAATTGGCGGTAAATCTGTTACCACCAACTTTACCACTAGGCTAAATTATGAGGCTGGGCCTGGAGTGGAGGATTCATCTCCAGAAAAAAGCTGGAGGTAAATCCTGCCACTCACTGCTGAAAAATCAGCAGAATCAGTGGAATTACCCCAGTTGAAATTCTTCCACGGTAATTCTGCCAAAAAAGCCCCGCTGAGCACAATGGACAAAAAAAATTGGGATTTACCCCACCACCACCACTTGTAATTCCAGCAGTAATTCTGCCGGTCCAAGTGGTGGTAACGGTAATTCAGTTGGGCGGTATTCCAGCAGATTTATTACCAGGATACCGCCCAACTCGTAATTAGGCCCAATATCCTACTGCCCCACCTCGGTAGGTCTGGGGGCATCCAGGGTCAAGTGTTACATTAGGGTACTTTCTTCCTATCCGACAGACCCACTCAAGTGAAGCATAGAAACTTCCCTTCAGGCATATTCCCCAAAACGTATTCATGCCCCAAGGGTCCTCTCTATGGCCTTAGTTTAGCAGGCTGGGGATAGCCTATGTAGGACCTGAAAGGCTTTGGCATAGTCAGAGTCTGACCCAGAACCACTTTCTAGTCTTAAACTCCGTGGGATTCTCTATATTTGTCACATTTCCTCCCATGATGGCCACCATTTGTGCTCTGCCACCACACTGTGACCTCTGTCCTCCTGTCGACGTTGTTTTTTCTGAAGTCTAAGTTGTTTTTTATTGGTCAATGCCTTTTCAAAAACTCGGGGTTCCAGTAAACATGGTTACCCACGAGTCATCGAAAGATGTAAATTACTCTAGTTTCACGCATGTTAATAATACAATGTTAAACTTGAAGTTTGAATGCAGTTGATCAGCATAAACACCAAAACGCCATGTATTCCACTTAATGCACTGATTATATTACGGTTTCTTTTTATCGGTTCTGCTCCCCGTTTTACGAGCATAACAATTGATTTTCTTGTTTATTAAAAGTCAGTACATTCAGTAAAGTACTACCATGCAAAGTGCACCTCTATAAGATTAGATAATAATATGTTTGCATCACTAAAAACTAATAGGCTGCTGCTCCTTAGCAGTTCAAACTCCAGTCCTGAGATTCTTGCCTCTTCAAATAGTCAATGTCTCCTCTAAACCGGTTGCACACAGTGGCAACGTGTGTGGCCGTGCCCAAGCTTTTCCCAACCTACCTGCAAACCCTCTGTTCGGTAATCGTTCCCATGCCTCTGTTCCATTCTCGCCATCTACTGGCCTGGCACAGCTTGTACTGTAGGACTTCTAGTATCACTCCTGGGCACGGAGCATTTCAGAGACACATTTACACTTCCCTGACCCCTGCCTGCTGCATGCACAGCATCAATGCACTCAACCGCGTTACCATCTTCTGATTCATTGTCCAATTTAGCTGCTTTTGCCTATATTTTTCTGACCAATTCTCTCCCATGTCATTAGCCTTCAACTAATGGAGGAGTCTAGATTTTGCAGTAAGGTTTGAGTTCGGTTTCATTTCCAACCCATGACACCAAACCACTTAGTCATCTGATGTAGTTGTGAGTGCATGAATATCTTTGAAACTTTCAGACAAACTCTGAGAGCCATCCACTCGACTGAAATTGACCTTAGGTTCTGTGACATTTGTATTAGAACCCAGGACCCCCGTGGTCAGGCCTTGCCCGCCATACCTGAAAGGAGGCACGGGATACAGGACTTTACTCGTCGGGCTCCCGGCGCGCACTGTCGCTCCTGGGTACGCCCACTTTATTTAAACAGAGCATGCGTGACAGTGAACGTTACAGTCGCGCCCACGTGACACCATTACATTCCTCCTTTTCCATAACAAAATTTGAACACAGCCGCTAGGCACAAACTGCTGTCAACATGACAGACATGAACACATGGTGGGCCCAACGTGGGCAAAACAGGGAAACTCAGATTGATTTCAGATTTGGCCCATGATGTAGTCTTTGAACTGCACGGGACAGTGACGGCCTTCTCTGCATAGGTAGCGCTCCTCTGCCTCTGTCTCTCACCTCTCTCTTTCCAGGTCGCCTTGTGCAAGTTCTGGATCCCCAGTATCTTCTTCTGGGTGTTGTTCTCTGTCCACAGTCCAGGCCGGGGAGGCTTCTCCTCGTTGATCTCTACGCTTCACTCCCCCTCCAACATTCCAAAAGAAACTGGAGTTCCTTGTCACCGCCCTCTCTGATCAGCGGCGGTCAGCATGGACCCTTTTACTTGGGTTACTCCCATGGGAGTGGGTTCATAATTGAGGGACAGCTTTCCTTCAGGGTGGCGGTTTCTCACCAGGACAGTGTCACCCACCTCAATGTCCGGTGGTTTGTGCTAGTCGGTCCTCTGATGTCCTTTGGTCATCGATGATGCCCGGCGGTCGGCCTTCCGCCTCCGGAATGAGCCCTCGTGGGCATCTGTTGAAGAGAGCTTCAGCTGGGGGTACCCCCGTGGATTGGTGAGGGATGGTTTGGTAATCCCTAAGGAACTGGTATAGAGTTCTCTTCAGCTCTCCTCCTTGCCCCTGGACTATGCGGAACACTTTGTTGAGCATTCGCATTAAGCGCTCAGCCTCTCTGTTTGCCCTCGGCCAGCCAGACGTCACTTTTCTATGCGTGATGCTGCAGTATGCCATGAAGTTTCCTCCCTGAAATGGTGGTCCATTATCGGAGCAAATTACTTGTGGGAACCCATGGGTGGCGAAAACCTTTTCCGTCACTTGGATGATCTGTTCGCAGGATGTTGACTCTACCACCTCTACCTCTGGGTATCTTGACCATTGGTTCATCATTACAAGAAAATACATTCCTTCTCACTGTCGACCCAAAGTCCACATGTAGTGTGTCCCAAGGGGTATTACTTCTCGCTATGGATTTAATGTTTGGCTCCCGGTTTACAGGGGCTGCTGCCTGGCACCAGACACAGCTGCCGACTTACTCATCAACCCTTACCTCGGGACCCGGCAACCACACTGTGGGGCGTAATCTTGCCTTTGTTTTCACCGTGCCCTGGTGGCCACAGTGTGCCAGTTCCACCACTCTCTCTATCCGTGTCCTCGGAACTACTATCTCGCGGCCACGTAGCAGCAACCCATCTCCGGTCAGCGAGAGTTCATGTCGGACTCGCCACAACTGTTCCAGTTCTCGTTGAGTCTCCTGGCTTCTGAGAGTGGCACTGGATATTACCGACCTCGACTCGCCTCTGACTATGGCCTCTTGAATTAGTCGGAAACATTTGTCCTCGTTAGGGCCACAGGCTTTGCTGTGTCCACCACCAAGCGGACATGTTCTTCACCGTCCACCGTTGTCGCTTCCTGATCACTGCCGCTCCTAGGATGTTGCGACAAGTAATCTGCACGATTGTGGGTTCCTGGTCTGTAGTTAAGTCTGACTCTGTATTCCATGAGAGCTAGCATCTACCGCTCTATCCTGGGGGGTGGTTTGGATGAGGATCCCGCCAAGATAGAGATCAATGCTTGTAATCGGTAATTACAGTGACATGCTTACCTAGAATCTAAATTGCGGAAGTACCGGCAACCCCACAAAACTGGCAGAGCCTCCCTCTCAATCTGCGAGTACCTTTGTTCGGTGGCGGTGAGCCCCTTACTGGCAATGGGCTTCATTTGCCCTTGGGTATCCGGCTGGAAGAGTACTGCCCCTAGTCCGACCGACTGGCATCCACAATTATTTCAGACTCCTTTCTTGGATCGAAGAATGCCATTGTCTCATCACCCATGAACGCTTTCTTGATAGTGTCAAAAGCCTTTTGTTCAGCTTCAGAGGCACAGAGTGGGGCCTTCTACTCTCTCAATTATATCTAAGTCAACCAAGTTTTGCAGTTCTTTCTCCACTTGTTCTCTCAGGTGGAATGGTATGCGCCGATGTTTTAGCACTGTTGGGCGTACTGTTTCATCAATGTGTAATTTGATGGGCTCACCGTTGAGCTTCCCGACCCCTCAGAAAACTTCTCCAATGTGTCATTGATGTCCTCTGCGTACAATATGAGTGCAAAATGTACAATCCCCACCGCCTCTGACGCAGCACAGTTTAAGAGTTAGTTAGTGTGTACTAATGTCCGTCACAAAGAATCTTGCTTGGATGACATTGACTGCATGGGCCACCTGAGCCACAAACGTGCCTCGGAGGTGCAGTGGCTGGGTCCCACCAAACGAAAATATGTTGGCGCGTGCCTTCCTTCATGCTGGAGGCCCTGGGAGTGCCTCATAGTAGCGGGTTGCTAGTACACTCAGAGATGCGCGTGTGTCTACCAGCACCGGAGTCAATGTTCCGCACACCGCCACCGTGCACGTGGGTTGCCTTCTTTTGTTATTAATGGAGTCGATGCTCAAAATAAAGAAGATATCTTCCTCCTCTTCCTCTTCTTCAGCTATCTCCAGACCCTGCATCTCCTGTTCAACCACGGCCACTTGTCTTTTTCGCCGAGGCATGTCATTGTGCTCGGCCCCCTGGGAATGGAGACTGGAGCGGCAGCCTGGCACATTCCTGCAAAATGCCCTGCTGCCCCACAGTGCCCACATACTCTCCCCTTCGCTGGACAGTCACCTGCATGTGGGAGATCGTAGCCAAATTTGGGGCATGGCTGTGGTGTCTCCGCTCTCCTTGGGGGCCATCTGGGTCTTGATGGGCCGGCGTTCCAGGGTCGCCCAATCGCACAAACGTCTTCCTCTTTCAGAGACTTAACTGTGGCGTCCATCTTAGTGGTGTGGCTTTCTGCAAGTTCATAGGACCTCCCCATCTCGAGAATGCGAGCTAGCATCAGCCCTGGCTCACGGAGGACTTGCCTGCATAGTTTTCCTGAACTGCACCCCTGTAACAGCTGCTTGCAGACCATGTCCTCTTCATTTTCCCAGTGGTATGTGTTCTCTAAATGATGACGCCTCCCACACAATTGGTCGAGGGACTCATCTTCCCACTGCTTCTCACTGCACATGAAGAACCTTTCAAAATCTTGATTCACAAGCGGCATAACATTTTCCTTGATGCAGTCTTTCACAGCCTGGTACGAGTTATCAGTGGGAGCAAGGGATATGAAGATGTGATGCACGTCAGACCAAGCGGCGTAGATGAGCGTCGCTACCTTCGCTTCGTCGTCCGCCTCGACAGTTGCTTTAACGTAGATATCGAGTTTTTCGACCCACAGCAGCCATTTGGCCCCAGTTTCAAGGGGGTACCTGATGCGTCGAACTCAGGCATTGGGGCAAATGTGCCTTGCTGATGGGGCATCCTAACTTGCGGGGCCCCTTCTGCACCTTGAGCGGCATTGTCGGCATTGTTCATGTCGACAGATCGCACAGACACCTCTCACACTCATGAAGGCCGCAATCTGCATCTTCCGTCTGGCCACCATGGCATCGCAACCGCACTGGCACCCTCACGAGGGCTGCAGTGTACACCTCCAGGTGTACTCCGTTGGTTGGGTAGTCTTCCCACCTCAGGAAGACAAACAGGATCCTTCCTCCACCGAAGATAGAGGCAATGAGGAAAAAGAAAAGAACAATTATTTATTTCTTTTTTAAAGTAAGGGCCCTCTGGCCCCCTTTTTTGGCCGCTGTGGCCTTCTCTGGAAGTTCTAGCCCTGGAGGCCTCCAAATATTGTTCTGATGGCGCACGAGCACTCCACACGTGGAGCCGTGACCATGGAATACACAAAATGGCAGTGGAAACGTCCCTGCGAGGGTTAATGCTCCGGGCAGGCGTCGGAAATCATTGCCGATGCGAAATGAAATGTTGGAATGTTAACTCCCTGCCCAGTAGCATCCTCGTTGCCAGTGTGATATTTGTATTAGCACCCGAGACACCCGTGGTCAGGCCTTGCCAACCGTACCTGAAAGGAGACGTAGGACACAGGACTTTACTCATCGGGCTCCCGGCGCGCACTGTTGCTCCTGGGTATGCCCAATTTATTTAAACAGCACATGCACGACGCTGAATGTTGCTGTCGCTACCATGTGACACCATCACAGGTTCAACCGGTTAGCCCCCTTTGGGAAGGCAAGACGAAGGCCGTTTCAGCAGGCCCCCTCCATAAAGTCTATCTCCATAATAGTCCCAGGTCCCCAAATGTAATGTCCTTTACCAGGCGATGCAAACACTTTCAAGCTGCAAGCATTGGCTCCAGAGACCGGCATTGTACATCAACCAAGATTACGCTTTTATTTCACGTGTACAGTGGTTTCATCCCCAAAAATTGCATAGTGGTAAGTTACATTGAGGCAGGTTTCATTGTGGGTGGAAGATAAGATATATGTAGAGGGTTAGTGGGTGTAGAGGGACCAGAGGGGATGGGAGTGGGGGTTTAGAGGGTGCCCCCATTAAAGGAAAACATTTTTAAAACCCCCAATGAAATTTACTACAAAGTAACTTACCAATGCGTAATATATGGAGACGAAATCAAGTAAAACTGTATTGCACAGCTTGCACTGAACTTTACAGTCCGTAAAGTATTGTTTCCATGACAAATCTGGTGTAAACACAACTCCCATGTATGCGCAGCTCTGCATCGGCACTAAATGTAACTCTACCCGCACCCACTGCATACATTGCTTGTTTACGTATATCATCTTTTCTTTTGCTTAGCTGACTTTTAATAAAATGTGTCCTGGAATTCCTTTCAAGATGAAACAACTGCTTATGCCAAGCAGAGTGGATGATTTTGTACAAGATGTCACCCACTAAATAAGCCAGTTGGCTGCCAAGTTACGTAACATAAGGGAAAGGTAGCTGGAGTTAATTAGTAAATCACGTAGGTGCATTTGAAAGCTGAGAATTTGTTAAGGAGAGTGCCCATTATTATGCAAGCAGCAAACACATTGGAAGACAATCTGCTCCATATATGTTCCACTGCAAAATGGCCATGTCATGTGACCTTTTGGAAACCCCTCTTTCCCACATTCCTTATTCGTCAAGCAGTACAAACGGTGAAAAAAAGATTTGCAAAATGTTTTCATACAGTGCAAATGTTATGTATGATTTCCCCCATCTCAGCTGTGTTCAAGAAATAATGTAGTCAATTCTTCTATCCCTTGTTTATTTCACCCGGCTAGCTAATTCAACTATAATTCAAAAGCTAATTATTTCCATCAATTCATGCATTTTAATATCAAGCAGAGCTGAGGTTGCTGTAAAGTACTGTCGCCGCAGCGAACGTGGGAAGAGATGAAGCATGAATACCAAGCTTGACGAAATGGCGTTTGTATAGCACAAACTGGGAACTATGTATATTGTAATGTGACTACAGGGTTCGAAATTGCCAGGAGCTGGGAGCTACATAGCTCCTGGTTATACCTAATTGGAGTCTGGGTAGATTGAAACCACCAGCTACCAGGAGCTACTTTTGACTCATAGAAATAGCAGTGCCATACAAACATCACTATGTGATATTAACTGTGGCGGTTTGGGAATGTGTATAAAGGAGTATAAAACCACACCTAGCTCCTGGTTGCTCAGTGGTAGCTCCTGCTTAACAGGTTATGCCTCATACCCAGAAGCTGCTTTTTGCTCCTGATCAACAAATCCTAATTTCGATCCTTGTGACCATATGAAATTCGGGCACAAAATCAGTGCTTGAGCAAACTTAAGATTTCAGAGCACAGCATGCAATCGAGAGCAGTGCTTACTGAACAGTACATAGTGACACATATTCATGCATGAGGAGGGTGAGAAGCATGTCCACACTCTGCTCATAAAATCAATGCCTTCTCTGCGGATACTGCCAAAAGCATTCTGTTTAATCTTTATAAAGTGCAAACGCATATAGTTAACATAAATGCATGTTATGCTGGCAAGTAAATATCTGTACGTTTAAAGTCTGTGTTTGCTAGATTTCAGAAAGCAGACAGGCTGCATGTCTGGCTAGGGGTGTTACGGGGCATTATCAGGGTTCAAAATTAAGATTTGATAAGCAGGAGCTAAAAGCAGCTCCTCGGCAGTGGCCGAAGTGGGCGGGAGCGGTTGGGAGCCGTGCTCCTCTACTTTTTTAAATTGTTTTACTGTTCCTATACTTTTATTTTAAAAAGATACCGTTCCTGAATGGTTTTGTTGTAAAATAAAATTGTAGGAAGAAGTTAAAACTGAACATTCCCTTAAACAGCCGCATGTGTTTGGGGGTTTGTTTTGTGCGTGGGAGGGGCGTGGTGATGGGATTTGTGGAGAGCGGGTTCAGGCCAGTAGGAAACATAGTTCCACCACTTCTTTTCGTACACTTCGAACACTGCTCCTGGGTATCCTGCATTAACCAGTGACCAGGAGCTTACACTGGGAAACTAGGAGCTAGTATATAGAGTTCCGCAAATCCAACTTCCAAATAAGATGCAAACATGTCATTTTGTTATTTATTACCCCTTATGCTTTAAATGTCGAATGCATGTGTCCTAATATTTATAGATCGACCCAAAAGCAGAGAGTTAAATTCACATGTGTGCATTTGTATATCATCAGATGGTGTGAGGAGCCAAAAGTAGCTCCTGGTTACTATTGGTGTCAAGCTAATCAGGCTCTTCTAGGCTGCAAGCAGCCGCTAAATAGCTCCCAGGTCCCCCCAAATTCGAACACCTGCCTTTTCAATTACATACTAAGGAGGGAGGTGTGACTGCAACTTGCCTCTGCCGAGCATGCCAGCCACTGAGTTTTGCGCCTGCCCCAAGCCAATAACTCGCTCTGAGGTTAGGAGATGGCAGAAGGAGCTTGGCTCCATTTACAGGATGGGTTATTGATAATGGTGTGACAGGTTGAAAACGGACCCCCCCTTACATAGTAAGAAAGGTTTGCACACATTATTGTGTGTCATGTTTCATAAAGGATGCCACTCTGCAATAATACATTAATTTTCCAATGCTGATTGCTTCCATGTATGCCTTAGATTGCAACACAAGAGTCAGGTGTCTTTTATTTTTTATGGGTGTTTGTAACTTGTTTGTTAGTGGGTGACCACCTTGTAGCGTGTGAAACGTTAAACAGATAAAGTCACGATTTTCAATATAAAATGTTTATTTGAAAAAAGGACAGCGAAAGCAGTTTAAACTTTGACCATTCAGTAAACCACATATACCACATATATTAGAGCACTTAATAAAAGAGGCTTAGGGAAACACCTCCAACCCTTATCCAATGAATGAATAGCGTCCAGAGATTAACACAAAAAATGTAATGAGGATTTCAGCAAAACTCTTCAGGTGTAGGAAGCAAAGGGATAGGGCCCTTTTACTTGAAATCTCACACTGCAGACCATAAACCATGCAAAAACGAGAATATATGAAATTCATCTTACTTCTTTTTTTGGCATCACTTATTACCAAATTAAACACTGGAAAGTGGGCTTGTGAAGGACGACATACAGGCTTTTAGAATGGCAAAGACAATATGCAAACATCCAACACTGAACTTCACTCTGTAAATGTGCCCTGCGCACATTAATTGTGGGTATCCTGACAACGTCACTGTAGTCTACTGTAACATGGATGGACGATTCGAGCTGTACTTTGCGGGATAGGAGGTTGGAACCTCCACTTGGTGTACCCATGTTAAGGGAGGGGGTCCTTTCACTGTCTTCAACGAAATATGCTGACAATAGCCAGCACATAAAATCAAACAAGAACACTGAAAAGAATAGGAACATGTACTCTTGAGTCCTTCGCAGAAGTGCCAGTGAGACGTCCATCTTGTGTCTTTGCAGTGAATGGTGCCAGCACTGTCTTTAGCAACGAAAATTGTGTCACACCCAGTTGGATAGTTAAGGGAGTTTTTAGGTCTGTGTGCACTTGCTTATTAAAACAACCCCTCCCCTCAACCGCCCTCCCTCGTGGAACGGGTCCTTACCATTCTACAAAGGGCCAAAAAAAAGGCGCCACATCATTTGTGTGTAAAAATGTAGCGGATCCATTTTACAAAACAGCACGCTCCCCAATGGCCTGCTGGTAGTCTTCAGTACATCCTGCCACTAAATCAAACCATAACAATATACGGAAATTACATATTGTGGGGCAAAGGAAGAACTGCCCCCATTCTATGCTAGAGCTTTTTTTGCCGCCTGCCTTGTGCAACTTGGTGTTTTGATAGGTGAACCCTGCTTCCAAATGTCACAGATCAAGTGCCTCACATGTCAAAGCTTTACAGTGGTCAAAGTCAGAAATCGCTGCACATTGTAAACATCGAAGTACTGTAAAATATTAACTTATGTAAACATGTTGCACCTCTGCGCATTTTGAAACAAGCTTGTATAAAAATAATAATTTAAGTTATTTACACTGAGCCTTTCGCCAAAGCTCTGCTGCTATTAATATACATGAACAGGTAGAATGTATGTACATACATGATACATCTACATGCTAATTTACAATTCAGATAAAACGTTCTGCAAATGTGAAACAAGTGCTCTTCGTTCACTGTTATGCACACTGTATTGCTGTTCCTGTGCGTGACTGTCATGTGCACACTGCCGCTTCTCTTCCCGGGTCACGTGAGTGTCTTCTCACCGGGCTTCAGCTGACAGATCCGCTACAGTCATAGTTCCCAAATCTCTAAAATACTTTGTTCATTCAGCTGCTGGCACTTTCGGTGGAAGTGTCTGAAGAACCAGCCGCGTTCCTGTCGCCAGAGGGGGGAATTGCCGCTGGTTGTCGCTGAACAGACGCTTCGTAAGAGGGTGGCAGTTCGAGGGGCCCGGATGTTTCCTGTATGACCTCCAGGCTGCTTTCTGTGTATAAGGGCGGAGGGGTGTTGTAGCTTCCTTCCTCCTGCGTGACGTGGCGGGTATGAGCTGCGTAATGCTGCAGTTCCAGGTCCTGGCTCTCCTCGTAGGAAGGCGGGTAGAAGTCGGGCCTAAAAGGAAAACGCAGAACGATGTCATTATGCCTGTTATGAGCACCGATAACGGATACAAGCACAGCATATCAGGCAGCTGCCAGATCACATACATTGAAGTGTGACGCCATCCTTCTTACCACAATAACACATTAGGATGAGTCTAAAATAATGTAAATATATATCTTTACCTATGATTTCAACTGCAGTATGACGTAGGAAGTTAAACTGCAAGGGCAATATTAAGTAATGTTTTGGACTACGAAATGTGGCTGAAATCTATTTTGCGACAGTAAACAGATTGTATTCCATAATACCAAGCCCAGTCGCGTATAGCAATTTGTTTTCACCCAGGGAAAGCTTAAAACAGACCTATTTTGCAGATACACTGTTCTCCCTTATAGAAATGTGAGAGAGGATTAAGTTTCGCGACTGTCAGTTTTGCACAATTGCTTATTGGGGTTTATGCTCAATTGGGATATTACGAATGCCCCTTTTTTGCCCAATGGCAATATATAGAATGTGGAATCTTATTATATAAAATGTGTGCCGAATATAGCCAGGAAACGTATTTGTTGTATACAGTGAATTAAATGACCAGCACCTTTACTTATTCACAGAGCTGTATTAGGTCAATTTTGCACTAGTGCAGTGCACTGTTACAATGACGTTTGCACTGAAGCAAATCAATGTTCCCAGTTGACATCTCCCAGTCACTACTCCTGGGTTCGCGGTCTGATGGGTGTATGGTATATAACTAGAGATGTTTTTATAAAAGTGAAATGCCAAAGCTATACCCCAGGCTGCAATAGAATTCCATCATTGCGATGTCTTTGTAGTAAAGTTCTAGGTCATATGTTCTTTAAAAGTGATACTACTGCATTCGTTTGTAAACTTCATTTCTTTGTATACTTACAATTGGGACACTCGCCCTTGCTTTCCCTTGTGGCATATGACCGTATCTATCTATGGTATCTAGGTACCCTACCTGCAAGGGCGCTGAGTATATGGGGCCAGAGGAGGCAGTTTCCCCTGTTCTGCTTCAACCCTGGGGGCAGCAGTGTCATTTTGCCCCCGTGGAGATTCTGCAAGTATGCGGCTACCAGAAAGGTAAACAAAAATAAAAAAAAGTGTATTGAGTGCAGTGCTCATTTAATTCACTGGGTGAGGCATGGCTTCCGGCTCCTTTCATGCTGGGCCCAGGCTTGGTGAAGCGGTAGCATGTATCCTGCAAAATTAGCAAGGGCTGTTCACTTTAAAGTGGGAAGGCCACCTCGTCATTGAACCCCCGGAGACTTTATTGGAGCGGGTTAAGGGAGTATTGTGGGGAAATTGTGAATCCTAAAACAGAATGCTGCAAAGACAGCTGTACAGGTTAGGCGACTGTTAAGTCTTTGTCTTTTTTCCAATTCCTGGTGCAAGATGTAATGTACAATGTGTTGTTTTGACCTGGGGATGAGTACGGCTCCTTTGCTTTTCTCAGTATGGGAATTTCTGTCCCAGAAACGAAAATCAAAAGTTGGCTCCCATGCGGCTGCCAACATTTACTACGTGCATATTTCAAGCTGTCCTGCTCAAAGATTTGTAAGCGCTAGCTATGGGTAGGAAGATAAGGTTTTCATGGTTACATACCTGTCCACAGTTTCTATGTGCATCTCTCTTTGGCGCGGGAACTGCCGCATCACGGTGTGGAAGAGGCTCTTGTGGTTCGCCTCGTGGTACGTACTCCAGAAGATGCCAACCAGCAGGAAGAGGAAGCCCAAAGGCAGCAGCGAGTAGGCCAGCACCATCTCGCTGCCGCAGTTGCAGACGTAGCTGGTCGACACATAGAAGGCTCCCAGGCACACCAGGGAGAAGCCGATGATGAGCAAGGAGAAGCGAAGCACGGAGAAGATGCTTTTGCGGATCTCCATGGCGAGCGTAAACCGGTGCTCCTTTCTCTTACAAAATCTTTTGCAGCAACACCGCCGGAGGGCTTTATATGCTCCAAGGCAGTGTGGCCTTTGGACAAAAAGAAAGTGAGCATACAATTACAAGCCACTCATTAACCGTTAACTGGCAGATCTCCGATTTAATATCCTCAGAGATTAACTTTCAGCCATAAAAAGTCTGAACACACATAACAAAAACTTCCTGTCCGACCTCATTGCAAGCACGCCGCCTGTGAAGCGTGGTAATGATGTCCGCATGGTTGGACAGAGAGATTTGAACTTGGAGCTATACATTTGCACTTGAGTCGATGGGACTCAGTTTCTTTGTACACAGCCATGAGAATGAAAGAGCCTGTAATCATGGATGCAGGGTTTGGGAGTAGATGTCGCATATCCCGCTCCTTTTCTGAGGGGGCGGTGTGGAATGCAGGATGCACGGCAGCATCATAGGGTTTTCTTTTCTCAAGTGTTGTCACAGGTTAACAGTCCAAGTGTAATTGGCTCCTATTGCCATTGAAATGCAAAACTATACCCCTATTATCCTGCTAATCGCCATACATCATCTTATCTGGTAAAGGGCATAGGCGGGGCTACCCACCATGATAGGACATGTGTGCAGACTGGCTTGTCCCCATTTACCTTTAAATTGCTGTATTCAGACACTTAGTAAGGTGAGAATCTCTATCCAGTCTGCCACATGCCACTCGTGGTCAGCATGGATGAGAAGGTGTGATCGGTTGAAGAGGAGATGGGTCCTTTAAAATTGTCTTTCCAGATTGCACAATGTGCAAACAAACTGCAACCTGGTCGGAGTGCAACTATGTTTGTAAACCTAGGAACAATCGGGTGTTTATTTAAATAAATCTAGCCTATGCCCATGTCTAGGTGGGCCAGAAGGGAGCTGCCCTCAGACCTGCAGTAAGTTGGAGTAGTGTGGGTTATGCTACTAGCAAAGTTCCCATGATTTCCCCTATCCTCTTTGGAATTTCAGTGTCTCCTATACGCCTGCTATTCTTATGTTGTTAATGTAAGTCAAATGTCTTAATCACTGAGGCTATATGCTGTGTTTTGATATTCATAGTACATGATACATGGGCTTTCTCACTGAATCACAGATCAATGTCATTTGGTTTTGCATTAACCAATAATAGTGCCAGCTGGCATTGAACCCATTTCACATATTTTTCAGAGGATTGGCACAAGCAGTCCTAGATGGAACAGCACGCAGCAGATTGACAAACGTTTTGTGAATCTTTTCATTAACGGCAGATGACCTGTTTTGCATGACCATAAACCACCCCTGTCCTTTTTGGGAACTTGCAGTTTCCGCAAAACTCTTGACTCATTTGCGCTATGAAGAGAGCTTCCGTGTACTCTTTGCATTTGCAAATACTCTAACTATAGATAGGTTTGTTGCAAATACAAAGGCTGGTGTTCCTGTTACCCTGTGTGCTGTGCATGGGACAGGGCCATTGCAAAATAGCACTGACCCTGATGCCATCAGGGAGCCACAAAGTCCAGTGACGTTGATGTCACAGAGTTCATAATCTCTAAAGGGTGCTAATTGCAGCCTATATGACACAGTGAAGTCCTCTTCCCCCATCCATTCCTGCCTGTCTCAAGTTGAGGGTGAGGACATAATGCCAACCTAACCCCAGTCATATTTAGAAGCAGGGTGATGGAGGGCTACAGGGAAGAACCTGAACCATCACCCCTTTGTCATGTTACTGTTTACTGCCTGCTAAGAGAAACCCAAGACCAGAGGCAAACACTATTACCAAAAGAAAACTAGACATTTAAAAGAAAATGTGTTTTTGTGCTTGCATGTTTGTGTGTCTGTATATGTTTGTGTGTGTGTGAGTTTGAATTCGTGTCCCTGCAGGAGTGAGAGGGTCTGCAGAGGGTGTGTGTGTGTGTGTGTGTTTGTGAGGGATAGAGTATTTGTTTTGGTGCAGAGGAAGTCCTCTGTGGATCTCACTACGCCCGTATTAAGTCGGACCCACAGGGGGGTACTGTGAATCCTGCTAGGATGAATATTTATTTCTCAGTTGCATGCTGGCATAATACTGGGTACATTCAGAAGGACATATCCTTACAAGGCAATCCTTGCATATTTGGGGGACAAACAGCATGGATGTGTTTCTACAGTGGCAATACTAGCATACATTTGCCACAAAAGTGTGAACATGTTTAACAGTGGCAATACTGGCACATATTAGGAACATCCAGCAAAAATATATTTTCTTAATCATGCTGGCATATATTGTGCACAGCGAGCATGACAGTAAGGTATAAAGCAGTACCCTGGCACATATTGGGCACAGACAGCATGAAAACAGTTTACTGTGACAATCCTGGCATAAATTGTGCACAACCAGCATAAAAAGTGTGTTCCATAGTCAGTGGCACAACAACCAGTGGGCAGATTGGGGTTTAGCACCCCCCCCTTTACCCTTGTCCAGAAATGTTGGATTTTGTTGACTTCATCTGGCTGACCTACAGAGCCGTGGCAGGATAGGACAGGACACATACAACAGTATGTTGGCTGCACAGTTAACAGTGGTCCAGCAATTACTAATGTAAAGCATTTCATTTTTGGCAACAGCATTTGTATGCATACATACATTTTTAGGCAATTGCAATTGTGTTTGGGTATTAGTACTTGCTTGGCAGGGTAGTGATTGTAAGGGAAGGAGGAAAAGGAGACTGCTCATTCTCACAGCACTCCTTAATTACATGTGTGGTGTCAAACGTGAATGAGAGAGTTAACTGCTTGTAACATTGAAGTCTGATTAGAATGTGTAAAGAAGTTAGAGACCCACACACAGGTTAGTTTGCCCATCCCCTATACTGTCTGAAGTTATCCCCTCGACTAACATTTGAAGGGTTACTGCCCCCCACACCTCTCCGAAATGTTAGTCTAGCTGCACCCGTGAGGAACAGTTAGCATGAACATGTATTTATAGGAATACTGACATATATCAGGTACAACAAGCATGAAAGTGTGTTCTTACAGTGGCACAATGGAATATTTCAGGCACAGTTACCATGAACATGTTTTATAGTGACCATATAGAGCACCATTAGTCTTGAAATATGTTGTAACAGTGGCAATATTGGCATATATAGTAAGCACAGCTAGTATGAAAATGTATTATAGTGTCACTATTACCATGTATTGGGCTTAGCCTGTACAGACCTCACAAGACTCACTTTAACTATAGCATGATTGTGAGATATCCCACAGTTAAAACAAGTGTCGTGAAGTAGTGTTGCAATGTGATTTAGAGTTGAATTTGTAGTGTGGTGGGTATTGTAGTAAGACATTTAATTTATAATTAGTGTTGGGATCTTTACGTTACTATTCCCAATGTTTGTAGATTTTACAACTTGTTACCTGTGGAGTGATGTATTTTTGTACCTTGACATTGGCATACTGAACATTTGGAGGCTTAACATTTTGATAGTTAATAACCTTCACTTTTTTTCAAAACCATGTTTTTTCCACTGGTTTATCTTTTTTGTTTTATTTTAGTCCGTTCCACTGTGAGAGAGTTATGTCCCTATTTCATATTCCACACAAACCCGTGCTTATGGGTTTTGTGACTGGAGTGTTTGTATGTATTAGATATTGTCTCAGCTTGCAGATTTTATGTGTTTTGTATGTGCCAAGTGTGAGTTCTAGGCTAATGTTCCTTCCAAGGACGATGTCCTGGAAGTGGTGAATGTTAGTTATGTTTACTTGGATACATTTTATATTTGATGATGTTTGTGTGTGTATGCACATGCATCATCAGCAAGAATGAGTAATAGTTACGTGTATCTTATGCACTTGTGGCATTGTTTGTAATGGGTGTGTGTGTGTGTGTGTGAGTATGCATATGCTGTATCAGAATAGAGGTGTGTTAGATTTGCTCAACTGATATACTTGTGGTAATTTTGGTGGTGGTTGTTATGACAAATCTGAAGGCTTCGTCCCTTTTTCTCTAGAGGGGGCCACCCCATTGAATTGAATGGATTTTTTATTTATATCGCGCTCGTACACATGTGTTTCAGAGCGCGACAAGGCATGGGAGAGGAACAAGGGAAGACAAAACACCGATCTTACTAGGGAATATCGAAGCGAGGGGTTTGGAAAATCAGGACCTCACAGAGAGTGACTCCCTCAAAGGGAACAAGTACTCCCATTCCCATGGGAACTTTTTCCACTTAAGGCATTATCTTCATAAATCGGAATCAGAGAAACCGATGTTACATTCAGCTGTGGGAGTCACTGGCAGTACCTTTAGGTGTTTGGCTCAAGACAGTGCTAGTCTGTGTCAGTGGGCTTGACAGCTGATGATAAACAACATGCTCCTTTTTGGTCATCAAGTGAGGATAAAGGGTTGATCACTCTTGAATGGAGGGGAAGAAACAATATGCAGAGGCGAGCCTCTTACGTGAGCACGTCATTGAGGGTTGCACCGAGAAGCAGGAGAAGAAAGGAGATGCTGTTGACCGTGCACAGAGCCGTGCATAGTGTGCAAGGCAAAGGCAGAGTGAAGCAATCCTTACCTGGAGGCACGACCACACAAAGGATGTGGTGGGCCCGGTGCCTGAGAACCTAGGCTGAAACCAGAACCTGAGGGAGGAACACATCCTTTGCTCGCATAACGAGAGCTAAGGAGCAGAGAGATGCTGAAACGAGCACAACACAGAACTTGCTCGTGTCCAGACGGGAAGACCAGAGAGCCGTGGAGAACTACACTGCTACTGAGCAGACGCCACCTCACTGAAGCAAACCCTGCAACATTGAAGGTACAGTGGTTGCTCAGAGTGGAGGGGGGCGGCGAGAAGAGGGTGCAAGAGGGCAAAAAGGAAGGATTTTCTAACCCATACCAAGGATATAAATGCCTGGAGAGTGCGAAAGAACTGTATAACCATAAGAGGTATGGGGACCCAACAAACCCGAATAGTGCAATATATACTAAAATCTACGACGGTTAACCCAATTCTTAAGAAGCCGGGTCTGGCAATGGATAACCCACTCAACTTTCGCCCCATTTCTAATACGCCCTTTTTACTTAAAATTCTGGATAGGGTGGCCTATGGTCAGTTGGCGGAGCAGTTGGAGTTACATCTAATTCTCCATCCTAACCAGTCAGGTTTCAGAAAAAAATATGGCACAGAAACCACTCTTCTGGAGCTGAAAACTAAAGTTTTGGGAGAAATGGACAGAAGTGGTTTGTCCCTGATTATTTAATTAGATCAATCAGCGGCATTTGATTTAATTCAACACTCCATCCTGATTCCCCGATTACAGGAGGCAGCTAACCTCTCTGACTTGGCAGCCCAGTGGGTTGCCTCATTTCTGGAGCACAGAAGTAGCAGAGCCTGCTCGGCCTTTGTTGAAGCCACTCTGTTATCAGTGCTTTATGGGGTTCCTCAAGGTGCAATCATGTCCCCCTGCCTCTATAATCTGTTTATGGCCCCCTTCTTCATGTTAGAGGAAGAGAGGGTCGTATTCTCAAACTATGCAGATGACACCCAATGTGTCATCTCACGAACCGGACATCATGAGACAGATCAGTTGGAGGTTAATAGAATCTTCGCGCTGATCAAAAGGTGGATGCTGGATAATTTCCTAGCCCTGAATCGAAGCGAGACAGAGTTGCTGATTGTAGGTAGTTCTAAGGCACTAAATAGTTTAAATGAAGCCTATAGCTCTTTCAAATTGGGAGATGACCTCATCTCTCCTCTACCTAAAACAAAAATTCTAGGGGTAACTCTGGACCCGACTCTGAGTATGAAGGCTCATGTCTCAACAGTAGTGGTGGCTGTAGTATATTATGTTAAACTACTGGCTCACTTGACGCCCATGATTTCTCAAGAAAGTGCTGAGACAATTGCCAAGGCAATAATTGGAGCAAAGCTGGATTATTGCTGCAGTTTATTGCTAGGCATTAGTCAGCAAGAAATGAGTAGGCTGTAGGTCGCTCAGAACTGGGCGTTCAGAGTAGTTCGCAGACTTCCCTGGCACAGCCATGTAACAGAGGCTAGGCGATCTCTTCACTGGCTTCCCATTGATTCCCGGATCTCTTTTAGAGTGCTGGTTATTACATTTAAATGCAGGCTACAAGTAATGCCTGCTTATCTACAAAACCATATAAACGAGAAATGTAATCAATGAACTCTCAGATCAGGAAATCAAAATCTGATAATACACCCCAGATGTAAGACCTCCAAGGCAGAAAATGGGGCGTTTTATGTAAAGGTGCCTTCCCTGTGGAATACGTTGCCTGTCAGACTAAGGAGCCATAATTCTCTCCAAGTCTTTAAGAAAGAACTGAAAACTCACCTATATTTCTGATACCATTCCGATCCGGTTTTACCAGGACTCAGGAATGACACCACTCTGTCTCTTAGTCAATGAGTTTTTATGAGATGTCCTGCTTTACTCTCTTGCGGGGCACCCAGTTAATACCTCTTGGGGTTCTTCCTTTCTTGTCCTTCTGTGTCTTTGTTACCTGTTTTTATTGTCTTTTTCTAGTCTGCGCCTTTATGCCTGAGGGCCAATAGCGCGCATAACAAATGTAATAATACAGCTGGCTCACAGAAACTATCAAGATCTAAGAGAGGCACATGGAAAGAGGGGTTACCAATACCCCAGGGACATAAGTGAGACATTGTGAAAGAGGAAGCCAAAGGAGCTAGAGGGGCCCAATAAGCTAAGTGAAGAGCAGATTTGAGGGGCGTACAGGGGCACCCCAGACGTGAAGCAAGTAAGGAGAAACGAATCAGGGACATATCCCTCCACCTAAGACAACTTTGACATTTTGTATTTTCAGGAACTTTTGAATTTATTTTGTAAACTTGATAAACATTTGAAACTTTGATGGACTGCCAAGAACTGTTACACCAGGGAAAATTGTTTTGAACGGATAACCATTGTTTCCGTTATCAGGAGGGATTTCTAGAAGTCCCGAGAGAGATCAGAGTGAACAACTCTGAGGGCAGAGCACTCTGCCTAGTTTTTCTTTTATATTTTTTCTAAGTGGTAGGGCCAGTTTAGAGGATAGGTTTGGACAGGACTGTTTTTTTATTTGGACTATTAACAAGTACCTTAGTATAGTTTGTTAGAAAGGAAACTCCCCTTTTAACAACAGATCTACGAAGGTGTTTTCTTTTGAGGTAAATAGAATCCTCACATGTCTTCTGTTCTGGGTCCTTCTTCCGGCTGATACATATTTATACAAGTATCACCAGCAATGCGTCACATAGAAACATCAATGTTTCTTGTTTTCATCTGTTATGCATGTGTTATTTTTGGTGCTGGTGTGTGTTGTGTATGTGTGTGGAACTGTGTTTGTGTGTCTGTGTTTATGAATGCATTTTTCAGAAATGCATGTCTTACGTCCTCCTACACTCTTCCTATGCATGTTCGATTATGCAAATACATTTTTGATTATTACAAAAATGAATATCTAAAATTTGTGTGATGCAATTTATTTAAATCATTGCCGTGTGAAAAGGTTCCATGTAAAGGCTAGATGTGTGGCAAATGTCAAAAAACCAAACTGTACAATTTAAATTAAACTTTGCAATTGCAGATTCTGTAACATGGAAAATACACTGGAAACAGTGAAACGCCTACTGTTGGTATGTAAGGCTGTGTGTAAGGACAGAAACAAAGTGCTAAGCAAAAACTTGTGGCAATACACAACTAGAACAAAAGAAGAATGGTGAATGAATTAATACACGGGAAAAACATAAGACTAAACCTGCTCGAAAAAATAATGACTAAACTGGGTTAAGAACGAAAGAAGATCATATGGAACACAAAGAACTAACAAAATGGACTTAGATGAGTTCTAAAAAATGGAGACAGATCACATAAACTGTGAAAAAAGCTTTATTGTATTAAAATAACACAATAAAATATATATTAAGAAAAAGTGTTTTTTTAGGTCGATGGAAAACACAATTAAAAAAACACATTCTTCCATGCTATGTAAGCTGAACTACAGTGTTGCAAGCACAATGATATAGTTAAGCTTAAATTAAACTTTATACATGATGATAACATTTTCCTTTGTAATGTTTGTCCTGACTCATGAAAGTTCACCAAATTTAGCAAACTGCTGATTTGTCCAAATCTGAACATCCACGACAAATATGGTTACATTTCATTAACGTTTTCATGTGGAAAAATAAAGTTGATCAAACGGGTGTTTTCATATTGGGTTGTCCATCAACCCCCAAAAAACCCTTTTGGGATGCATCTCTCAAAATTATTTGCTTCGATTTTTGAAATTTTAAGCACCCACCTACCCGCTATCTGGAACTATTGCATAATGCAAAACCAGATAAGAGAAGGTTAACCACAGTTTAGCATTATGTTTGGAATCAATATTCTTCATTCAAACATCATATTTCGCAACTCCTGACAATGGTGTGTTATTTAAATAGCACTAATGCCTAAGCGCTTTACATAGAACATATATGCATACAATGTCACCCAACCGAAGTTGGTACCCATTTAACGACCTCGGAAGGATGAAAGGCTGAGTTGGCCCTGCCGGGATTCAAACCTGCAACCTCCAGATCACACACGATCGCGGCAGCAAGCGCTCAACCAGCTGAGCTATCTTACTGGCAGAAGATAAAAAGAAAGAGAGAAAATTACATCCAGAATCTCCCTTTCCCATCTCATCCACTGCTAGCACATCAGGGTGAAGATGAGATAAAACAAAGTAGCTTTTCCTCTGGAATCAACATTAACCAAGTACGGCTAGCACATGAAATAGAGAGACTTAAATGTAGACTCATGAACAGAATCAACATTGGATGGATGGATGGGTAAGCAGGCAGATGGAAAGAAGGATGGGTGCACGAGTAAGCGGTCTGACAGAGACCCCTGCCTGATCTTAATGAGGATGGCGGGGCACCAAGGGAGCCAAGTGAGATGCTGGGCCTTCGGGCATTGTGGGGAGGATGCCCTGGACTTCCCCACCATGCCACAAACAGGAGGCAGAGGGGCATCACATGGAAGCACCAAACCCACTTGGATCTGTGACATTTCACCATGGTGGACATTTCACAGCATTTTATTGAGGTATTTTAATTTGAGGCAGTCTCCAAAGCCCTATCTTCCCCTTACTTAACCCTTATTCCCTATTTTAGTACCCCCGACCCCTTACCTCTATACATATGTCATGGTAACATGCAGCTAAATGGTCCATTTTGGAATTGTGGTAAAAAGTCCCCAAGGAAATGCGGGAAATACTGCATCACTGTCCTTTTAAGGGAATCCTGTTTTACTTTTGTTTTTCTCCACCTTCAACATCTCCTTCCCAAGTCAGCAGGAAAGTAGCAGCAAGGCAGGAGATAGGCATTGTTATGCAGGTCTCATCTCAGGGAAGCTCCTTTTGAAATGCGTGGGGCACTGGCAGAGTAGGCCTTTGGGTATTGGCTTGCATAAATACCAAGAGGGGAGAGAGTGGTCCTGCATGCCTGGCTCTCCTTGTAGGATTCAAGTCTAAAATGGGGAGACAAGCTTTTATCAGATTGTACCCAGATTCACGAGGGGCTACCACAGGAGACCCGAAGCAGTTAGTCAGCCACCTTCAAGGTCCACAAACACACACCTGAGACCTCTTAGGCCCAGGGAGGCGGTAAAGGTGGGGCCAAGGCCTGGATAGCAGGAAATTAACTACTTAGGCACAGAGAACTATCCGTTCTCAAACTGACCGCAAGCTGCGTACACCGGAAACTAAAAGGGCTAGAATCCTCTCTAGGGGTGCACCACGACCTGAATAATGGGGAATGAAAGGGGGTGTTGAGTGGAAGATTGGAGCAGAGCTCATTTGGATGTAGCTCGACAAGAGAGCAAAAGGAGCTGGGGCAGGAGAAGGCAGGTGGGTTATGGGAGTCTTGATTGCATTGATCAAGCGGCTCCATCATTGTTGAATCTTCTAGAGTGTCTTGGTTTTAAACAACATGTACAAAGAGCCACGCATAGTGGGGGGAATATCCTGGATTGGATTTTGACTAAAAATCAGGATCTCTCTCCCATAGAAGTATCGAAATGTATTTGATCAGACCACTTCTTGCCACAGTTTGATATTCCACTAGCATATCGACCAGTTAAAAATGACCAGTCAGGGCTGAAACCAATCTCATCCAGTAGCCACTGCAATGTTATTCGGGAGGCTTTTGAGGACACAGTGGTGCCTCAGCTTTCACTTTTGAATAATAATTGACCTCTTGATCAAGTGGTTTATTCTTTTAGGTCTATTACCAACGAGGCCTTTAACACCTTGGCACCTTTGAACATGATGCGCAGTAAGAAAACAGACAACAGTCAGTGGTTTTCAGCTGAGGTATTGGAAGCAAGTAAAATAAAACAAATGGCTGAACATAGCTGGAGAAAAAAACCCTCCGACTCTACATTCAGAATATTTAAGTACGCAGCAAAACACTTTAAGGAAGTTATCGTTAAAGCTAAAGAGACTAAACTTAATGAACGGATTAGTTCAGCAAAATCAAGTTCTAGAGAATTATTCTCTGTTTTACAAGAATTAAAAGGTATATCAAGTGACCCACAGATTGATATAACAACTGGTGTCAAAAAGTTAATGACAGTTTAGCACAGAAAATATAATTGCAGCAAGCAACTATTACAGATAGTTTACATGGATTGCCAGATCAATCACTTTCGTCCCCTGATTCCAGTACAAAGGTGGCCCTCGATTCTCCCACATTATTTACATTTAAGCAAGAATCCGAAGCCGATGTTTTGAAAGTTGTACAGGGAATGAAGCCAACCTCCTATAAGGGGGATGTGTTTCCAGCCTCTCTTCTTAAAGAACTTTTGCCTTTGTTCTTATCAAGGGTAATAGATTTTATAAATCATTCCTTTTCTGAAGGCCAGGTACCACACTGTCTAAAGGAGGTATGGATTACGCCCCTTTTTAAAAAGGAGAACCTGAATCCTGGTAACCCAGAAAGTTATAGGCCAATAACACATGTCCTTTTTTGTTGAAGATTCTTGATACAATGGCGTGTCTACAATAGCAGGATTTTTTTGAACAACAGGGAACTCTTGCAACAGGACAATCAGCCTTCCGGTTGAAACATTGCACTGAGACAGCGCTTTTGGATTTGATGTCAAGCATTGCTGGAGTTATCGATAAGAAAGTCCTATTATCACTCCTCGATCTGTCAGCCGTAGTTGATTTGGTAAATCATGAGCTGATGACAGACAGGCTGATTAAAGTTGGAAAATGTTCAAATAAAGCTGCAGAGTGGTTTGAAACCTTTCTTGGCCCAAGGATGGCACAAGTAGCAAAGGATGAATGTCAATCACAACGGACTCTGCTAAACTGTGGGGTCCCCCAGGGCTCGTGCCTGTCACCTCTCTTGTTTAACATCTACTCAAGACCTCTGTGTGGTATGACCTCCTGGATGGTCTGGGTGTGCAGCTTGCAAAGTAATGCGGCTGACACCGAGATCATCCTGGAAATATCCAGGTCCTATTCAATGGACTTAGTAAGGGTAAATGAGGTTTATGGTGCCATCAAAATTTGGATGGGAAAAAACTCACTGGCATTGAAAAATAAAAAAACTGAAATCCTGATCCCCGGTACAGGTGCTAAATTAAAATGAATGTACTCCCAGTATGACAGCTTTCTGATTTTGGGTAATAACATCACTGTTTCAAAACATGTCAAAGCACTTGGAGTCTTTTTTGATCCTCAACTAACTTTTACAAAACACGTATATCTGAATTCATACACGCCTATATGACGCATTTGCTGTGGCAAATACGTCCTTATTTGGCAGAGAAAAATAGGGCCTTAATTGCAGCAGCAACAATAAACACCAAACTTGACTACTGTAATAGTCTTCTAGCGGGCACCTCTCAAGCCAAGCTAAAGAAGCTGCAAGTGATTCAGAACGGAGCAGTTCGTGCAATATGTGAACTTGACCAAAGGGCCCATGTCTCTAAAGCCCGTCAGAAACTGCACTGGCGCCCCGTCTCAACGAGAATACAAATTAAGCTCTCTAGTTTGGTCTATAAATGTCTGTGGAATGACTGTCCATCCTATCTTTGCTCTTGGATTAAGAGAGTTCCTATTGGGTGTATGTTGCGCTCAAATAACGATAATCTTTTGGCTCAACCTCATTCCTCATTGAAGAGGATTGGAGGATCCAGCTTTGATTCATGGGCCCCCATTGCCTGGAATGCACTACCATGTGCACTTAGATCCATTCCTTCGATCTCACAATTTAAAAAAAGGCTTGAAAACCCATCTGTTTGACAAAGGAACTGATTAAATGCACCACAGCTGATTCTATTGTAGGGTTACATGTATTTTTGTTGTATGTCTTGTGAGCGCCCTGAGGCCTTCGGGCGTGTTGGCGCTATAGCAACATTCCATAGAATAGAATAGAAGGAAACAGGAGGCTGGAGGAGAGACCCAGAAGGTTGGTGAGAGAATGAGTCAGCAGGCTAGGGAAGGGAGATGAGAGCCTGGAGAGTTGGAAGCCAAGAACAGTAAACAAAGGAGGTGGTGAATAATAAGGAGGTGATAAAGAAGCAATCACTTGTTATAATAGAGTGCTAGGATGAGGTCGTGAAAAATCTGGAACTTGATACATAGGTGTCTGAGGAGGAGGTGGTGATTATGAAGGCAGTGGTGAACAGCATGGTGGTGAGTAAAGCAGAATATGGGAAAAGAGGAGAGGTGGAGAGGAAAAATATCAGGAGGCAGAGAAAGCAGGAGGTGTAAACCTGAATTAACAGCAGTTGCAAAGAGAAGGAGGAAAAATTGTGAGGTGGAGAGGAGTTGGAGAGAGGAGGACAATGAAATGAAAAATGAGGTGAGGAAGAAGATCAGGTGCCAAATGGAGAAGCAGGAAGAGAAGATTAAGAGTAGACGAGAGGAGGAGATGACAATAGTAGAAAGGAATGGACTATGTCAGACACCGAAAGAGGTAACATGGTAGTGTGGAGTGTAAGTGATTTCAATCCGGCACACACCCAAGTCAAGACCAGCATGTAGTGCACAATTGAAACCCTTATTTATTTGTGTCTATAAGTTCAATATTCTGAACGATATACCACTCATATCACACCCTTCTCCTGAGACCCCCCCACGGTCACACTGAACCAGGAATCAGGCTATTTTGCAAGGGTAAATATTTATGTATTTAAGATTTAATCACAATATATTTGGTAAACAACAATCACCAATGGGGTGACAGAACAGTGAATAATGTCTTTAATACACTAGGAATGAGTAATGAGCAAAACAAATGCAGCACAGAAAATAATACGTTTGTGTTGGTTCTGATCAGATAGCACTATGGTTAGAGGTTCCCCCTGCAACACCCCTCAACCCCCAATAGGCAATGTGAAGAGAAGGGCGGAGAGAGCAGGTATTTAGGAATAGCACAAATCAAACAGAATATCAGTCCCACCTTTCCCCATCAAACACAAGAGAAAAACGGAATAGACTTTTCAGCTGTCAGGATTGGCTTTAAAATTGTTTTTAGAATTGACTGGGCAAAAGCACCAAATATGGTCAAAAATACTAAGATTGTTGTAAATTCCTATGGAAGCCACTTTGAACAGTTGCACACAATCACACGCAATAATTTAGTCCAAAGAAAACATTTGAAATCTTAAAGTCGAAGTTGGGAGCAGTTTAAAGCTATTTCACATGTGTAAAAACCTTTCAGAATTGTAATTCGCAGCAAACCTTTCCTTGTGTGATATTCATGATAACGGGAGGTTCGCACTGTAATGCGGTTTTGAGTTCTATGGATACGGATGTTAGGTACAAGTAGGAGTTGAAATTTAGTTTCTATCACAAAAACAAAGGGAGTCAGAGGTTTTTGTAAGAGTGTTTTTTGCGAGATAGGCGTGAGAATGGAAACAGAAATGCACTTTTGAAAATGACAAATGGATTTGCTTACACTAGAGGATGACTATGAAAAAGCGAATACCACAGAGGGATCTTACAGTCACGTGATCAGTGTAACCCGCCTACTGTGGAAACTCTACTTCTTCAGATGAGAAAAGGGTCAGCGCAAAGATAGTTCTAAAAATACTGGTTCTGAATGAAAGATAGGATGGGTTTGAGATAGGGATAAGACAGTGCAAATATAATATGGGCCACAGTTCTTCCTATTAATACTCACAGGATAAGTTATTAAATTGGACCGTCAGCTCTGGCCATTGGATTGGGTCTGGTCTAGGAAAGACAGCACATCAGGCATGGTACTGGATCAGCTAGGCCGGTCGCCAGGTTTGCACAGGATCTGCCCTTCTTGGTGTGGGTCTTTCAATCAGTTGGATAGCGAGTTCCTCAGGCAAGCCTAGTGGTGGCAAGCCAGAGAATTTCAGGATACTGGTTCAGAAGGCCTTCTCTCCCCGCAGCGCTTCACTGGATGGGGAAGATAAGTTTGAGTATTTGGGCCCTGCAGAAATCAATAGTTCTCTATTGCTGGCAAGAGTCTTGGCCTCTGGATCTGGAAGAATATTAAAGCTGGATGTAGAATGCTGGATCAGAGTGCTTCGTCTGAATCAGGAAAGTGAGTAGATCGGTGAGTCCCTATGTGTTGTCAGCTCTCTCTATTTATGCTTTAAAATGACATCGCAAAGTGGATGTATGGGCCGGCCTAGCTAAGCTTTCCCCTGTGAGCTGGGATAGGACCAAAAATTCATCTCCGCCTTGCAATTTGAGTAATTGGATCAAGGCTGGATGATGTCACATTTTATGGTTTGCTTTACTGTCCTCAGAGGCCTCCCTTTAGCCACTGGTCTCAAAATCAGATTTTATAGTAACTACACATTTCTACATTAGTCACCTTTATACAAATCACACACAAAGATGCCATATTTTATGCAGTGTCTGTTCCTCCAAACCTTGCATCAGTGGGATCTTGTCTCAACTTCCTACAGAATTTTGCCCTTTTCACTATGAACACAATTTCCAAATTGTATGCAAATTTCCACAAATGTGTGTGTTTAACATGAGGATGTGTGTGTACATTTTCACAATTCTAACATTAATGCATTTGCATGAAACCACATTTATTGCTATTTCTGTCCAGAACATGTCACACAGTTCTACCACCTCTTCACACGTGCAGCCAAAAATTTGATTAACAACTCTGTCCTTTTTATATTTTTCCCCACTTTAAATCACAAGTTATGAATCTTTTAAAAATTGTTCATTGTTCATTCTTAACAGCAGATGGTCGCTTGAATCTGCCCTTTGTCTCTCCTGGGAGTCCAGTGCATTCCCCTCCTTTGGGGAAGTTCCTTCCAGGAGAAATTTACAACCACCTTCACACCTCCGCTTCCTGGGCTGAAAGGCTTGTCATTGTTCCTTCTCTTTCTGTAGACACGAGTCTGTTCTAACCCACAATAAGCATCTCTCAGTGGGTTTCTTCTGAGGGGAAGGCCCTCCACCTAGGAGAAAAACACGCTTTTCCAGTTCTTGCAGCTCAGCCAGGCTAATTAACTTCTTAAATCCAGCAAACCAAATTTGTTACATCTAACATAAATACATTACTTTCTTAGCCTTAAAATCTGTGGGATCAAAAACACAACTAAAATCTGTATTCCTTTTTGGCAACAATCCTTTTTATGTTTGCTAATCCAGCAGACTTTTAGTTTTAGCTCACTTTAAAGTTTCATCAGTAACTCATCCGACAGCTGTCATTCAGGTGGCCCAGGGTACTGCACCCAGATTCTGACAGAGGCTGTCAGTTTACAGACAATCCAGTTTGTCTGATGAATGTTTTGCTCTTCACATTAGGACTTTGTATGTTCCCAATCCTTCATTAGATACATGAATTTTAGCACCAGGCGAGATTTTGAATGTTGAGAAGTGTTGTGTGATAGGCATTTTGGAGTTTTTAGCAACAAAGCAAATGTCATTTGGAGGCACATTTTGGGGTTTCACTTGCAAAGTGCTGCTTCTCTCTCTGCACTCTGTTTGCTGGTCATGGAGCCCACTGGCACGTTTTCTGTAGGGTATGCTCTATTCCACCCCACATGCACCATGGGTGGCAGGTTGTGCATCCATTCTTTTGTGTGTTGCAGGGCGTGGTTTTTTGTAGGTTTTTGGGGCGCACAAAGGTTTTGCCGCCATTGTTGCCATTTCTTTCACCATAACTGGCAGGGTGATGCTGCATGGCATAGCGGAGTGGGTCAATACATCCCACAGGAGAGAAGTGAACCCTGATTCTGGGAAGAGGGCCCCTAGATTCAATATCAGGGTGAGGAATTGAGAAAGAAAAAGATAGTAGACAGGTGGGATATAATTTGAGGACCCTGAGACTGGGAGGTGGTTAGAGTCCTAGTTAAGAGCTAGCAGATGTTCCACGGCAGTCTCCTGTTTATTTATGTCTCTGAGCCTTAGTACAAGACTCACTCTGACAAGATGCTGAGTGAAAACTAGCCAACAAGCACCACTCTGGACCTTAGATCTGGTAATAGGGCTCCCCACAGTACTCCATCTACCCCAGAACACTGCCAAGAAAGTTGAAAACAACAACGAGTGAGATTCTGTGCAAAGACTGAGACAAACAGGAAGGAACACCACGAAACTATAAGAGGAATTGTGAGAGACATTTTAGTTGGAGTTCTTTATGTTTTGTTCAACCTGCACATATCACCTCACTCTCACATCTGTTTTTTTGTGGTAAGTTGTTGGGAGAGACCAGGAACCAGGCTTGATGAAAGCTGAAGAACCTTTGGTGAACAACTATCCTGAACAAAAATAATATGGACCCATTCAACTGAGAATTGGTGTGTTGTATGCGTAACACAAAACTGTTGCATCGGTTAGATTTTTTGGGTGTTGCTATTGTGAGCACCTCTTGTTACTCAATACCTATGCTGTGACATAAGAGTGATAATGACTAAAATCAATATTTATTTTGATATTAATTCTTAAAAAAATAAAAAAAATAATTTGCTTAACACTGAGAGAAAGTGACCTGTCCACCCTGTGAAAGTGGCTTGTGCATTAATAGCAATTAATACTAAATCTAACAGTTTAAGAAAGCGTTATACAATGTTTAATGCTAACCAGATTTCAAAAAATGTAATCATAACATATAACAAGTGTGTGCTAAACTACCCCAGTATGTCTTGAAATGTCTGTACTACTAATATGTGGCAGAAAATGCCAATATTTGGTTTGTGCAACTACTGTGTATAAATCCAGTTGATATTGACCTGACATGTTTCATTCCACCTCGTATATTCATACAAATAACAGAACTTCTTCAGGGGTATGTTCTTCTAAAAAGTGGTTTTGCTTTGCAAACAAAGGGCCTCATTCCGAGTGGGGCGGTAAGGGATGCTGGGCACCGGTAAGGAGACCGGTGCCGGTAATCAATTACCGCCCTACTACGAGTTCCCTTAGCGGGTCCCTCCTTTAACGCCTGGTCTGACCAGGCGTTATGCACGGGACCCGTTAAGGGACTTCAGAGCTTATAACGGTACCGCAATTTGCGGTACTGTTATTAGCACCTTCCCCATTCCCATTGAGCCCTAAGAGGGCTCAATGTTAAAGGGGAATGACTTTTTCATTGGGGACTTACCGGGCCCGCAAAGGTCGGACTACACCGGTAAGTCCCCATTGAACCATACCGTTGCCGGACCTGTTATTGGGGGCAGTCATGGCGCAAATAGCGCCATGACTACCTCCAATCTCGGAATGAGGCCCAAAGACTCTGGTATTTGATAGTGCTTCACAGTATTCTTGATTTATATCTTTGGATATTGTTTCCACATTACTATTGTTAATTTGACACCTAAAACACAATACACACACAGCCTTAAGTACTGTTCTCTTGCTATATATATATTTTACAGCACTGCTCCATAAAATAAATAAAAAGAGGAGTGCTTATCACCATTTGTTCAGGTGATCAATTAGGGTGGGTCAAACGTCTTTCAAATAGATTTTTGCCTGTGGACAAAAACATGTTTCAGGGTTCGAAATTGCTAGGAACTGGGAGCTATTTAGCTCCTGGCTAAAGCGAAGGGGAGCCTGGTTAGCTTCAAACCAACAGCTACCAGGAGCTATGTTTGACTCCTGTAGCAAGTTGTACCACACACACCTAGCTGTGCAATATTAACTGTGTATGTTTGGGAATGTATATAGGAATGTATATACAAGGAGAATAAGAACACGCCTAAGGGACAGTTTGAGCATATTGGATAGTATAAAATGGACAAAACTTTTGAGTTTGCATCTTGCGCAAAGTTAGATTTGATGTGTACTATTTACTAGCTCCTGGTTTTCCTGAGGTAGCTCCTGCCTAATTGGTTATGCCTGATGCCCAGGAGCTGCGTTTTGCTTCTGGTCAACAAATCCCAATTTCAACCCTTGGCATTTACTTAATCCAGCAAGACCATTCTGAAAGTTTAATCTCTTACATTTTAGAACTAGTTTTGCATAGTATTTCTTAGCAATTACTATGGTTGTTTGTGTATACTCATGTATTCTAGTGTCCATGTTTATCACAAGCGTTTCATCTGTCTTCTTGCATTGACTAATAGTAATTCTCAGGGTGCAGAATCCTAATAATAGCACTAATAAAGCTATTAGTACCTTGAATATGCTGGACAACCAGGAGAGGATCCAGGAGAACAAGTATGTGAACCAATCATCGTTCCCTATTCTACCTACTCAACTTTTTTCGTGTGGAGGTTGGTCAGCAAGGTAATGCCCCCTTTTGAGGGTTAAATTTTCCTCACCGTTATCAGGTTGTAAGTACAGCAGGATTCGCTAATGTATGCGCACACTCCACCCTACATGGGAGTTATTAGGTCAAGGACATACCTATTTTGATGAGCCTTGCTCTTAGCTCTTCCTTTATCGCATTGACACCCTTAACTGTGGAATTAATTGTCTGCAGCAGTTCCCAGTGGATTATCTGCAACCATTGATCATTTGTGTATGTCTGCACCCAGGGTAACTAGGGAGGCAAAGACCATTTCTGCTCTGCTAAACAATATGTGCTCCCATGCAAATTAATCAAGCACACCTCTCCCATCTTTTTGGAGATATAGTTGCTTCCTCGTTTTATTCATTTGAAGTTCAGAGACCTTCTCTTTCTCTAATGTGTATCCATTCTAGGGAAATCTGCAATGTGTAAATCGATTTGGGACACTACCATTGCGGGCATGCTTATCAGTACCATGGAATACACTCCTCCCCAATTAGGGATAAGTTTAATGTATGCTCTGAAAGCACAGGTCCATTAATACTGTGGTGCCTATCTTCATTCTGGGTACATAAAAAATGCTTTTACACCCCTTGTTTTCCCATACTTTCACAGGGCTGGCATTCCTGAAGCAAAGGATGGCATTTTTCACGGGTACTGAGGATACAAGGCCTGCTTCATCTTCTACCCATGTGAGCAGTTTGGAGTATCGGGTCCATTTATTGAGACATTTATTGTTTGCATTCTGTACTACTTCCACTGGTACTGCCAGGAGTGCCTTTGCTTTACACCCCGTCATCCCCACTGCCTATATATTAGTAGCTGGGCTCTCTCTTAGCGCCCGGATTCCCCAGATGTTTCTTTGCCTACAACATTTAGGCATTGCAGTCATTTTTTATCTACCGTTTTATAGTCTCCTTTATTTGGGCCCTCTAATTGTTTTGTATCATTTTATTCTTCATCTTTGGGACATCCATCATTGCCTCTGTTTCAATGTAACTATTCTCATAGGGAAACCAGCTTTTTGACATTTGACATCCATCGAAAAGTGGCCCATCTTCCTTCAAATTGTCCTCTGGTTGTGCATAGTACTAAATGAATTAAATAATGGCCATCGTGTGCTGGCACTTCCATTATCACAAATGTCCTGGAAGCACTCATGGAATAAGGAATGAGAGAACACACGTAACAGCTCTCATCTGATGTCTCCCTCCCAACTCAAGTCATGTGTTGGTACCACATATTATTAGTTATTCGTTTAGAGTCAGCCATATAGGCACTTACATGCAGAAAATCTTCCATTGCATTTCTTTTTAGTATTTTACTCTGGTAACAACAGGGACAGGGTAGAGATTTGTTTTGTCCCACATAGGAATGGGGGTCATATTAGTATAGTCTTATTGGGTTGCTTTACACAGAATACATTCTCGTAAAAAATGTATCTTTAAGCTTAAGTGCAATCGTGTCAACCTTTTGAAAAAGCCCATGTTTGGTTGCCTTTGGGCTAAGAGCGTATATCGCACAAAGTTAAAGACTCCCATTTTCTTTACTTTTTTCTTCAACGACATCACTGATTCTTAATTATCTCTGCCTTGTATATCAGTTATCAATGTCTGTTCCTGTAAGAAAACAGTGCATTTATGGCAGTAGACAATCTCATTACAAAAGGAATAATATAATGATTGCTAAAAGAACTCTTTTGACAATAGAATTAGGGCCTCATCACGAGTTGGGCTGTAGCCCTTAAATGCGGCGGTAACAGTATTACTGCCACATTTAAGGGCTGGCCCTATCACGAGTTGGGTGCTAGATGGTCTGTTTTACCTCCAGAATTTATTTGGAGGTGAAAATCCCATTTAGTGCCCTGTATTACCGCCTTCGGTATGTGCATGCGGTATTAGCGCTGAAACTCCCCTTTTGGTCCAGTGTACCCAATAGGGAATGGGGATTTACTGTTAATGCCCAATCCGTGATCCGGCAGTAATACCGCCAGACCGGTCGGCGCTAACGCTATTACAGTTGGGCAGTATTCCAGCTGGGATACCGCCCAACTCGTGATGAGGCCCAAAGTCTTTGGATTTTCACAGAGTGTTACCTGCATGATGTTTCGGGAGCAGAGAGTTTGGTAAGAATTTACTATGTGGGAAAAGATTGCCTGCAATAATCCTTTTAGGGGTGGCATTGGACGTTAGTTGGATTACGTACAAGCTGTCTGCTTGTGCAGTTATAGTTCCCTGGGGGGGGGTTGCTGTATCCTTGAATACAAAAAGACAATGGCCCTATTTACGATACTGGCGCTAAACCATGGCGCTATTAGCACCATGGTTGGTGCCGGTATCGTAACGAGTCCACCAATGTTCAATGGGGAATTACCACCCCATTCCAAGGTTGGCAGGGTGGTAATTCCCCATTGAACATTGGCCCTTCACCATTCCCATTTTTGCCCCATAGGGCTCAATGGGACTGGGGAATGCGCTAAGTACGGTACCACAAATTGCGGTATCGTACTTAGCTCCAAGGTCCCTTTGAGGGTCCCTACTTTAACGGCTGGTCTAGACCAGCCGTTCAGGTCGGGTCCCGCAAAGGGTTAACGGCGCCGCAGCCTTTTACAGCGCTATTAACCTATTAGCGCCAGGGTCGTAATGAGGCTCAATGTTCTATATTTGTTCTCCCATGAGCTGCTGTCTGTTCCTTGTAGCTGATTGAGTCTGCACTTTTGTCACTTCCTCCTTTTCTTCCACTTTGGGGGTTGGCAGAAGGGGGTCTCGGCTTTGTAGGGTTTAATGTTGCTGAGGTGGAGCCAAGCTCTTCATCCTTGAACCTTGACACCTGTAGGGGTGGTGTTTTCTATTACAAAAGGGCAATCGAACCATGTTCTGGTAAAACTTCTCACCAGAACTAGATCTCCAGGGTATAATTCGGGGGGCTGGAGAAGGGTTTGTGGGTCATGCGTTGGCTGTCTACATCGTTCTTCTTTGACCCCTCCTGTCGGGTTTGTAGTTGTTGAGACATAAAAGAGACACTTGCCATCATAAGCAGTCAAATATTCATGCATTTCTGATCCAAGAACAGCAGATGTACTTTGGGCATCAGTTAGTGCTCTAGTGAGAGTAGCAAGGGGCTTGTGCATACAGCGTCCCGTCACCAGCTCATGAGGAGTCAGGTGATGGTTTGAATCGGGCTGATTATGTAATTCAAACAGAGCTAGGGGTAGGCAATGGAGCCACCCTTTTCAGGGTCAATTTTAACTTTGCTATCCTTTCTTTGAGAAGACCATTGAGTCTCTCACAAATTACATTTGCCTGCGGGTGATAATCGGAGGAGAATTTGTACCCAGTAGAATTGTTATACGGTCAAATAATTTGTTTACAAAATGTGGTCCGTTGTCAGACCAGAGAACCTTGCACACTCTCCATCTTGGGAAGACCACTTGTACAAGGAACTTAGCAGCACACATGGCATCGGGGTGTGTACATGGACCCGCCTCGATCCACTTGGAAAAAGGGTGTAAAACTACCTGCAGATATCTATAGCCATTAGAATTCTGGATCATATCAACATAGTCGATATGTAGGTGCTGAAAGGGTCCAGTAGGGGGGTATTGCTCCTCTCACTACTCGCAGGGTGTTTCCTGCCATGAATTTCTGACATACCATGCAATTAACAATAAACACAGAAACATGTTCAGCCAAATTAGGTGTGAACCAGTCCTCCGAAATCAGGGCTGCAAAAGTCTCTCATGCTGTATTTGTGGGATAATCGAGCTGCTCTAATGCTACTTTAAGTAATGTGAGAGGCATCACCGGCTTGCTGGTGCTGTCCTGTCGTCACAGTGCATTGGTGGGGGAAACTTAGCACCCCTCTTGCTTCCAGAATTCTTGTTCATCTGGTGGTGCGTGCCCCTGGAGTTCTACGACCTGTGTTATGGGCAAAGAGTTAAAGCCTTCCTTCATGATCATGCTGCGCGCTCTTGTTCACTTATTAGTTGGTGTGTCAAATTCATATATTTCCGGAAGGTATGCTGCTTGTTTGGCTTTTGTGTCAGCTGCTTTGTTGCCACGGGAAATCAAGTCTCTTCCCCTAGTATGGGCTACACATTTTACCACGGCGATGGCTGATGGCAGTTGCAGTGCGTCTATAAGTCTGGCCATTAACGGCGCATGTTGCACTGTATGCCTTCTGCTTGTAGGAAGCCTCACCTTTTCCAGCGTGATAAACCTGCATGCACTGTTGAAGTCACGCAGGCATAATCAAAATACACTGTTATTTCCTCATCCTCATGCATTTCAAGGGCTTCATTAAGTGCTACTAACTGCTGTGTGCACCGAGAAGGGTAAAGGCAGTCTTGTACTTGCTGCTACTTCAAAGTTGCTGTTTTGTTTCAATTTTATCACTGCAGTCGCAGTATGTATTTCCCCTGAATTCTGAACAATAGTCGAAGACCCATCAATAAAGACTACTCCCCGTCCCTCTGAGGGCGTTTTCCCTAACATGGGGTATATAATCATAATGCTCTGTGTATTTGGTGCAGTCATGCACGTAATCTCCTTCTTCTACTCTGCCATGAACGTTTCTGGGTTAACAACCCTACACCTGACAATCTTGATTGCTGGGTTGGATGTAATCACTTCATACCCAGATGCCCTTTGCGTTGTTAGTGTGCATTTTGGTTTCTCAAGAATGGCGAACGGGGAATGTTCCACATACAATATTACCTCACAGCCCATTGTGATATTTGTTAATTTCTCAATTGCAAAGGCTGCAGCAGCCAGCGATTGTTCACATTCACAGGGTTAATGGCCTCTCATTACTGGGTCTAACAGTGTGCTGTAATAAGCTAGTGGTATGCGTCCTGGAGTAGTCTTTTGTTTGAGCGCTGCTATCATTACCACCCCATTTGATTTTGAAAACAGGAACAAGTATGCACCATAATCCGGGATCCCCAGGACTGGTGCTGTGCATTTTGCTCTCTTCAATTCATCAAAGGCTTCTGTTATCTATTCTGTCCACACTATGTTTGTATTGTCTTTCTGGGCTTCCTTGAGTCTCTTCAACAAGCCCCAACGTAGGTGCTGTAGTCAAAGACCCATGCCCTGCAATAGTTGCATAGGCCCAAAAACGGTTGCATATCCCTGACTGTCTTTGGCTGTGGCGTTTTCATAATCGCCTCTGCTCCAGGAGTTACTTTTGTCCCATCTTGGGATATCAATTGTCCAATATACAAAACCTCATCCTGGCAATTTTGTAACCTTTTCTTGTCTACCTTGTACCCCTTGTCTGCCAAAACTGTCATGAACTTTACTGAGTCATTTCTAACCTGTTCTTCTGTTTCACTACACACCAAAATGTCGTCCACATTCTGGATTACTGTGCTTTCAAGGTGTACATTACTCAAATCAATCTGAGGACTCGGTTGAATATTGAGGGCACTCACAATACCCCTGTGGTAAACGAGTGTGTTTCCACTTTTTATTTTGGTACACAAATGAGGTAAGCCCTTAAGAGGCCTCATACAGGGGGATAGGGAAAAATGCATTCTCTAAGTCTATTACTGTGAAACATTTGGCTTTAGATGGGATGTTACACAATGTTGTGGCTGTATTCGGGATCAATAGAAACTCAGCATCAACAATATTGTTTAGGGGGTGTAAATCTTGAATAAATCTCCATGACACCCCTGTCGATTTGTTTCACAATGCTGTGTTGCATGGGGATTCAGAAAGTACAAGTATTCCCTGTCTCACTATTGTTGAAATTGTTTCTTATATGCCCTCGTCTGCTTCTTTTGACATGGGGTACGCTTACACTCTTGGTAAGATCGCTGCGCCTACTCCTTTCAGCAGGACGACGTCATAAGGACTACTGGTCGACAGTATGCATGGTACTTGTGTCCAATCTTTTTGAAAAAAAGGGTGGTGTCTTTTTTATCAATGCCATCCTATGTGGCACTTCCCGTTTCTGAAGTCTCACCCAGTACGTGAATGCTATGCAAAATACCACTTCATTATCTGAATCCTCATCCCTAAACAGTTCCTTATCTGTCAAATCAGTCAATCTGTGCCCTTCATCCAAGGCGATCACTGCTCACCATACTGTCCCCTCATCCATCCCGTGGAGGATAACCCTCTCGTCTTTTACTATGACTGTTTCATGTTTTAGTCGGAACACATGTCCTACCTCTTTGTCCATGGGGATCTCTGGTCTGAATACAAATTTTGCAGGTAATCGTAACACCTTGCCCCTTCTTCCAGGAAGCCAAGCTAGCAAAAGGTTCACTCCATATTGGAACACTTTGGGATCTCTGGGTTTGCCCGCTGTGCTTGCTGTCCTGAAAATGCCAATATAAATTCCCTCACGTTCACATAATGAATCCCTGGAATGGAACACACTATCCTCCGGTCAATAAGTGAGATGGTCATGCTGTCCCTTCCCATGATGTTAACAGGTGTTTACGGGAATATAATAGTGGCATGGAGAGGTTGTGTTCTCCGATTTGTAGCCTGATAACACTGTTGTGTATTCATGGCATTGCCTGACATTGGAAATCATCCTTTCCTAACACAGGACTTGGTCGCCCCTGTATGTTCAAGGAAGGAGAATGTTTTGACACATATTGTTACCCTAACTTGTGGTTCCACTTGTGGGTCAGGCATAACAGATAGGACTGAAAACATTAAATCAGTCTGTGGGATGTCCTATTGTGGATACAGGGTCATCCCTGTCCCAGTAAAAGGATTACCCCCCACCACGGTCCCAATCCCTATTCTAGGCGCAGGTACCTGCACTCCTGCATTGGCATTCCAGGTTGCCATGGTACTATTCTATTGTACTTGTGCTTGCGGTTGCATCTGTGCATGCTGTGTCCATATGGGTACTTGCTGTGCCTGTGTTGGTGGTGGGTGTGCTTACATTGGCGGTTGTTGTATGTGTTGGATTTGCAGTGCATGTGTCTGATGTGTGTGATCTTGGGAATAATACTCTGGCGGCTCTGCACTGTATGGGGCGGATATGCCATCCCCCCTCTTGGGTCCAGCCAATCCTGTTGCATCGTTCCTCCGCCCATTAAATCCCTCTCCTTGCAGTGCTTGAAACCCAACCCCTCGTCCTTGTGGTGCAACCCCTCTTACTCGTGGCCACTAATTATATTTGCCACTTCCTGCAAAATTCCCTCCAGCCATTACAGACCCTTGCTGTGTGTCTTGCATAACCCCTCCTTCTCCACTTGTCAACACAGCGCCTTCCACAGAGAACTTTGACAGCTTTTTCTGAACTGGCTTTGCTTCCACTATTCGCTTCTCCTTAAGCTTCTTTCTCTCCTTCTCTTGTAGTAGTCGACAATGGTGAACTATTGTCAGCAAAATCTCTGGCCACGGTTTTGCCTCCATCCCTACTACTTTCTTTGAATGTCTCTGCACTTGCTCGGGCAACCCTTAGCATAGTATGTGATTAAAAATAGCTATATTTTTGTCCCATGACTCTTGAATGTATGCAACAGGATCTCGTTATCATGCATCTTGCTAGTCATGATCGCGCTCATGTCTGACGTGTCAGCGTATTGCAGTCTGAGTACTTTCCATACTGCTTCCCTGCAATTATTAAATGGTGCTCCAGCATGTGTTCTGTGCGGTCACTCTGGGATACCTGGCTCGCTTCCAAATCATCAGCTCTTTCCCCAATGGTGGCAGTGAGGAAGCTTTTTATGTCACCCACTGCTAGTGTCATCCCCAGCGGCGTTCTTTCTAGTTCATAAATCTTTTTGCCCACCCCTGATGTTAAAGTCGGCACCTTACATCTTAAATAATCCTTATCCATCTGTGGCCATGGTATACATTGTGGCCATCCTTCTTCCTTTTTTTTTAAAAATGGGAACTGTGTTAGTCCTGTATTATGTCTAGGCTCAGTCACACCCTTAGTTTTTGTAAATGCGCCTGTCATGCTCACTTTCCTTCATCCTGGTAACCCCCTTAACCTATTGGTATAAGGCAGGCTTGTCCAACCTTTTTGAATGTGGGGCCGAAGCATTAACTTTTTGTCGCCCAGTGGGCCGGCGAGCCAAAAGTCAACAACCTCACCCAAAGCAGTATATTAAAAAGTGATATTGTGTGACCTTTGACACAATAGCATCACAGGCAGTGATGGCCATGCAGTCCCAAGGATAGCTTTTGGTGTCATGGGCAGTGATCAAAGATTAGTTGCTTGTGATTTCTTTCAGTGTCTATGTGTTAATATTTTTCTGAAATAGTGGGGGCGATCGAGCGTAGCGAGGGAGCCACAAGGTTCTAGGGAGGGTTTGGGGGGGTTCCCCCCCCAAGAACTTTTTTTCAAATATGGAGTTGAAATGGTGCATTTTACAGCACAAAAGGTGACCAAAAAGCCATAAGTGTACAATCAGTTCTAAAGGGGAACATGAAAATTCCATGTCACCAACAGCAGAAAAGAACATTTTACAACACAACACATTTTAATGATCAATGTGTCCACAGTGTAAGACAGCACTGCCACTGATGTAACACATTGTCATGCTGGTTGTACCCAAAATATGCCTCTGTAGCAACATGTCTATGCTGGCTGTTCCCAATTTAGGCCAGCATTGTCCTGTACAAAGCATGATTGATGCTGCCCGAGCATGTGCAGTGTGCCCAATACATATGGCAGCTTATCTCTGTAATACACATTACTTCAGTGGTGATGAAAGAAGCATAATTCAATTCAACAGATAAAATGTGGAAAAGCGATCACCCAAAGGTGAACCTAATTGAAGAAACGCAATGTGAGCACAATCTAAAAGTATGCAACCTAGCAGGCCTAGTGCACACTTTACTTTTTCTTTCACCAATAAATCGGGGGGGGGAGAGCGCAAACGCAGTCCCCCACTACCAGAAATAATGCAGTCGTGTCTCCCGCATTTGGGAACATAGCAGGGGTCAGCAAATCCGATGTGCAATGGGTAAGTCTCACCCTGGAAGATCTGCCCTTGGGATCACATTCTCCCCTGCCAGCTAAGTATGAGTTGCATGCAAGAGGGCAGGGGTTGGGTCAGTTCTGGGAAGCCCCGCTAAGCGAGGGTGAGAAGGCAGGCCCTGACCCAGCCCCAACCCCCCAATCCCCGGAAGCTCTGAGCGTCTGCAGAGCTGCCTGTCCCGCGTGTAGGGGGAAGCTCCAGCAGGCAGAGCCCAGCAGAAGAGCAGATTGTAGCGCAGTTCCTTTCTCCCATCAGGTGCTGCTCGGCCCGAGATTTGTATAAATAGCAGGATGGCTTGAGCAGGCCTGTTGCAGTCTTTCCACTGGCCTGTCAGCCCCACACGGGCCCATGGCCCTCCTGAACGTAGCTGCTCAGCGCTGGCCCCATTCACACCATCATAATCATCATGGACCTCGACGCTCCACCACCCCTGAATCTCAGAGTTCTGCTCAATGACAATGCTGAAGCTTTGACATCTTTGCCGTAACCATATGCCGTGTTGTGTCAGCCGAGCCTGCACAACGCCAAATGCAAGTATTCCCTCGTCAGGGCCCAGAGGTCACTGAGTCTTCCAGTGCCATCCACTTGGCACGGCCTACTGTTCCCAGCGTTTTCTACCCACAAACAAGCACCACTACCAAACAGAACTGCATCATTGGGGCCCATCGCTGCTGCTCTCCGACTTGACCCCAGCCCAGCGCAAAGGCACCCATGCTTCTGGTCTGATGCTGAAAAGCCTGGCTCTGCTGAGATCCGAAAGACAAGAACTAAGGTATTTTGGGAACATAGTAGTATTGTTTTTTGTGTTGCAACTGTTTCAGCTCACACCTCTCCTGAAGGGTATAGGCTGCCCTCAGACTGCGCTACCAAAAGAGTGAAAATAAGTTATACCTGTTGGGCTTGCCTGTTTCACTTTTATGATTGGGATCACTGCTGCATGGGTATTAAGCGCGTTATAAATAACCTATCATACCACTCGTATTTTCTCCAGGGCTGCAGCAACTATTCGAAGTGTACTCCGATCCATTTTGTGAACAAACGCAATCCACTAACAAACGAAAACTTTGGTTCCCATTGATTTGGATTTGGATTTTGTTTCCTTTCTATACATTTCTGGAGAGCATTTTTTGAAAGGTTGTTCTTGAGTGTGTAGATTATTTGCTATTGCCCACTTTTGCTGAATGGCAATTTCGACAAAACAATTTTTTGCCGCATTTTTTTACGCTTTTTTACCCAAAAAAATAGATGGTAATTTTGGGTAAGGTATATAGAAAGTGAGGGTGCAGGGGTTCTGCCACCGGTTTTTGTGGTAAAAAAAGCAATAAAATTGACCCAAATGAATGTGGCGAAATTGGCATTCGCCATAAAAAAGGCAGAGAAAGTTTATTGATACGATTATTTATGTGTCCACAGGTCAATCACAGCCTGGCTGGGATTTGTAAGGGGGCCATGGTGATTGAATCGGGTTTACTGGTGAAAGGATGGTGATCCAGCACAGAGCGGCTCCTTTTGTGCCAATGTTTCCAAGTCTCCCCCCAAAAATATTGTGACTGATGATGCTGATAGCAGTCTAGTAGAGTGAGTGTGCGCTCAGAATTCTCATTCGTCTTGTTCTTTTATGTGTCCCGAATAGAGCACAGAGTAGTTTTGCGCACAGGCAGATTTAAAAAAAAAAAAAAAATGTTGTTTTTTTTTTTTTAACTCAAGCATTGTCCAACATACGGCCTGGCGGGCCACATAAAATGGCTTGGCGGGCCGCATTGTGGCCCGCGGGCCGTACGTTGGACAACCTTGGTATAAGGGGTTGTTTTTTCTAAGCTACGCAGCTGCTCCTTTGAAAGCTTGGTGTGTGCTGCGGGTTCAGTGTTTTCCTCCTCTGGTTCTTTTAAATCTAACCACTCTATTTCTCTTTCTGGGTTCAATCCTGCGAATGGGCCTTGCCCTTTTCCCTCTTCTTCCTTGTGCTCATTTTCATACCTTTCCTTGCATGAACACATTATCCCACAATTGTTATCACTTTGTTCGTCTTCTCTGTCATCAAAGTCTAATGGCTTTGGAGGGTTTGTTCCATATATCTCCAGACTGTTGCAGTAAACTCTGCCCTCTTGGTGGAGATCCTACTAAGTTCCTTTTCACTCTACGGGCGTCCCCATTCCCTTCTGCTTCTATATAGGTCATCAATCCTCCTGCATATTGCAGTTCCTCACCTTCATCTGGAAGAGTATTAGGTCCTCCATTTCTCTAGTGTGCCTCTCTAGACTCCTCTCTTCTGCCCATTGCTGTCCCACACTTCTCTCTTTTCCTTGAAGTATGCGCTCCTTAACAAACTGTTGGCTTCTTTCTGCCGCCTTTCTCTGCTCCGCTCTGTCTCTATTTCTCTTCTTCTACTTTGCTTTACTTTCTCACTCTTTCTCTATCTTCTCTCTCCTTTTCTCTTTCTTCTAGTTCCCTCCTTATATCTTCCTGCCATCTCTTCTCTTTTTCTCTGTTCGTCCTATGTCATTGTTCCCTTTCTTCCACTTCCTCCATTATTATGTCCCATTCTCTTTCTTCCTGTTCCAACTTCCTTCTCTGCTGTCCCTCTAATTCCTCCTTTTCCCTTCGTTGCTTATCTTCCCCTTCTTCCTTAGGGTCCTCTACATTCCTTCCAACCAATTAAAGTAGTATTTGTCCTGCCACCCACACATTTGAGGTTCTTGCTGTTATCACCTTGTCCTTGAGATGTCACTTATGTCTCTGGATCTCTTACTCTGCTTCAGTAAATCTCACCTGCAACTCGCAGCGCTTACTATATTCATTGTGCATTGCCATAGTCTTTTGGTTGTTTAATTTAGCTCCACTAATGACATCTTCATTACTATAACCGGGTGGAGCATATATGGGGTTAGTGTACCGTGCCACTGCATTTCATTCGGTAGAATCCCTGCTCTTCGTTTGGCGGATTGATGCTTTGGGGAGTAGGGGGAGCTGAGGGTGCTTTGCCCTCCCCTTCATGCTGGTTAAGCATCCACTCCTTCGAGGGTGGATATTCCACATCGTCCCGGAATATTTTCCATAGCTCTAGGAGGGATAACCTTTTCTGCAATTTCTTCCCTTCATACATTGCATGTAAATACGTATTCATGTGTTGCAACACTGATTTCGAGAGGGTACGCTCCTGGGGCCATGGCAGAAAAGTTTTGTTCGCTGTGCCCTTTACCCATTGCTTGTGATACCTGAGGATTCTGTCCTTGTATCTCAGCAAGGATTTGCACAGGTGTACAATGGGAGTATCCCCTCCCAAGATGGCATGTCACAGTCTTGACTGCTGATACTTACCAGGCCTTTTGAACCCCTCAAGATTCACTCTACCCCCTCGCGATTCCTTAACACTCTCTTTACTAACAATTTTCCTCAGTTTTCACCATTATCTATACCTTTTTCCATAAGCCTTCTTAACTTCAATACCAACACTTTGGGCGATCACCACAATGCAGCTGATGCTCAGGGCTCTGCTGTTTGATACAAACCAAATATCCACAAATTCTTGTTGTTACCCAAAGCCACTTTTCACTTTTCCTGCTGGCGCCAGTAATCTCTATACATATGGGTGTACCACTCAATGCAACACAACGATATACAATCCCCCAAACTCACAGCCGTCTTCCCTCTCTCCTAGCAAGGTAACCCCCTATCTCTTTTTACGTAGCCCTTAGCAGAGGATAATCACTAATCAATAATCAGTACACTATAATGAGGTAGATCTTCCAGAACCCTTGTCCTAGACTATTCAGATCTTCAATCTCCCCTATATATATAACAGCAAAAGAAAATTCCCCCCTTTGTCAGTTCAATGCTTTATACTTACATTCCCATGGATCGACCAAGGTCCTCTGTATCGTTCTTCCCCCAATCGGCCACTCGCCTTCCGCCCTGCGGGGCGCCTCTGCAGGGATCGGACAGGATGTTCTGCAAGGGGGCTCCTGATGACCGTCTTTATTCAAGCACAATTTTTCCTGTCTCCACGGACACCTCCGCAGTCTTCAGACTTGCTACAGGAATATTCAACAATTTTGGGGATCCTGGACAACCATCAATTTCTGCTACCATATGTAGTGGCAGGGTGGTAAGTCCACACCCTCAAGCAGACCAGCTAGGCCGAGAAGTACCGGGCCCAATTCATGGAAGAGTCAAAGTAAACGATAAATGCCTGTTTATTATCAATCATATAAAAGAGGGATAACCATAAGTAACAGATTCTCAGAGCTCTCGAGTCCTTCAATGCAGGTAACAGGTTATAAACGCCATCATTTGCATGGCCTGACAAACTTAGTTAGAAAAAACCTATGAGGGTACGGGTTTGGTTAGGGGAATCATCTATGTATGAAATGTATAGGGAGTGTTTCAAAATTGGGTACTCCCTATATTTTGTTATCGGGGGGTCGACTCTGCATTAAGGGAGAAACATATAAATCATATATTAAGCAAACCACAAAATAAATAATTTTTTTACACATTTTTAAACAATATTCTTTTTTAAGAAAACAACAACAAAGCAAGCTATCTTGGGACAGATACTTTTTCAAAAGTCTGGGAGTCAAGATCAACAAAAATGTATCTATCAGAAAAATCCCTCATAGATCAATACATTTGTTAGTTGCAGAGTGAACTGTTACTTCCTGTTTTTATTCTACACAGCTTCTCTATATTACTATGTGTGAGTATTGTGAGTGGTTCAATATTATAATTCATACAGAACCGCCCTACATATGGATATAGATGGAGAGAAAAGGAAACGTATAGTCAAAATATCATTTACGGTTGTTGACATATGTTTCAGCCGTCTAGATTCATAAATGGCACTCTCAAATGCTGTTGGTCTTTTACATATGGGCCGTCTTCAGGACAGACAAACTGTTTCTTCAAGAACGCTATTCTTCCCCCAAAAATGTATGCTTCTTGACTTATTATCTGTAGTCCTCTGTGCTTGTTTTCAGACCTTTAAGGAAAACCATCTGACAACTTGATAGGTGTATCATCCAGATGCGGGATATTTCTCCTGATCTGATTAGTCTGTCAGAATGCAGACTTGATGTAGCCATAGTCCTCGTGTCCATATTCATTTCAAAAGACCCACAAGTGTTTTCGGACCTTGTTTGCAGCCGCTTTCATTGCAGACCTTTCATTAGTTTAGTAAGCGTCCGGCTACCGTTACATGCATAGTCACTCATACGCCATCGTACCGCGTTAGTCTAGTTGAACTCCGTCTGCGAATCCGCTAATCACGTGATCACAGGTCATGTGTTAATGACTTTGAACCAGCGAGCGTTACCACTGAAGACAATTGAATTAATGTAATAAATGTATTTTTTTAGATTTGCACATTGTTCCTGTAGGGTCTGGTTTTTTAGAATTATATTAAATGAAATAATAAATTCAGCGTTTTGAAATACTAGAGCATGACCTGAGACAGTCTATTATGTAGAAGGATTGTCAATTTTGACTGATTTGTAGACGACACCTGAGGGCACAAAGGAAGGGGTAGTCGACCTGTTTGTTCTTCTGTATTTCTGTACAATATATAGGGGTTAGTGCCTTCATTGGCCATACCCTATCGCATGGCTCCACCTGGAACCACCTATAAATTGATAACAGTGACTTCATGTAATTTCTCTACTACTGGATTGGCCGGTGCTTCAATGATAAGATAGTATTAATTGAGGCTGGGGATTGGTTGGCGGACTTTGCTTGCCTTGGTCACTTGGAAGGTCATCAATCCATGAGCAGTGATAGTGGTGGGGTGAGTGACATTGAGGGGCCACTTTTCCAATTAAAATGTACCATCGCTAATTCTCTAGGCCATGAGCCAGGACTTTTAGCTTTGAATTTAACCTTGTACTGCATCATAATTCCAAGAACTTTTTAGGGAGTTACATGCAGGTGCATCTCTGTATCTAGTGTTAATGAATAGATACTGTCTTCCATTACCGGTCACATGTTGCGAGCAGCGTTTTTAGCTACTCTGCTTGTCTTTTACTGATATTTTTGTCTATTAGGATGTGGGTGTCCTTACCCCTTCTGCCCACTAGAGACTCGGTCGAGCTACTTTTCTTCAATATTGAGCCCCAACTAATGAGCATCTGGCTTTTAATGAGTTGGTTCATTCCTTGACTTAACCTACAGGAAATGTGTTTTGCCCCTGGGCATTTTCTTCTTCCATTCTCCTCGGTCCCGGCTCATGCCTCCCCTTTCTACTGCAACCTTGGCAGGGGTTGGCAGCTGACTTTAGTGTTGCTTGTCCCAGTGTTTTCAACTAATTTCAGTGGGCCTCTTCGGATTGCACGCTTTGCATCTTCCCTGATGTGTTACCACTTATTCCACTGTTGCTGCATCGTCCATCTTTTTCTACATGGCCTCTCATCCTTGTTGCTTTTTGCATTAAGCAGGCTTTATGTGTATTTCTCATGCATCTTGCATTTCAGCGTATATAGAGTATACATTTTCTAACCTATTGGGGGCATTCATGTTCTTCATGTCTAAGTGCAGATTGACTTATTGTTTGCATAGCTTTGTGGTGGATGCGTTTCTGCTGCATGTCTAATGCGTCTATGTTTGTCAGTTCTAACAGTGACCTCATTTGTTTTGGCATCCTGGTCAAAACAGTTTCAATTCTTTTTGATCCTGCATGCTCAACTCCTATTCGATTGTTTCAGTATACGACCGGTATGGTTGTCTAAGTGTATACCGTCTTTTATTTCCACAATATGGTGGCAGAGAGGAGACATGCTCCATGAATGGTGCCCTCCCGTCCGTTCTCTGATATGGAGGAGGGGCCAGTGCCGACGCGGCAGATGACTTATTCATCAGTCTCCCAACAGTAAAGTTTGTGAATATCATTATAAAGAGGACAGAATAAAACACAAATTTGGAGTGATTCCCACTCTACGCAATGGGAACAGCCATCCCCATCCGCCTCTCTGGACCACTGACATGTAATGGCTTTAAGATGGAAAGCATTTAGCCAAGCTCTGGTTAAGAGAGACCTGTGATATACATTAGGAACCATAGCAAGATCGTCTGCTGGTCCCGCTGCAGGAGAGAGCAGAAGATACAGCCTAACTGAGGCTTTATGCAAGTTTGCATTCTCTCTCACAGAGTATTAAAAGGCCCAACATTTCTCCTTAATGAGCCGAATGGAGATGTTAATGGTGTTTCCTGGATTCCTAAAACAATAATAAAGCCCCATGATACATAGTATTCTTTTAATAAAGGCCAACCACTCAATTTTTTAATGGTTCCCCCAATGATAAAACATTCCTTAAAAGAAGTCTAGATAGTGACCCCTCATTGCTTATTCACATGGGCCACCACAGTAAGGCCGCAATGAAAGCAGATCAGTTAGATAGTTCATACCTGTCTCTAAGTGCAGAATGTCCGAGAATGTTTACGGGGCCACCCTGAGGAGACATGCAAGAAAAAGATTTTCTGTACTCTGAAGGGGCTCTACATTCCCACAAGCCCATAGATCACTACTGTAAGGACTAGCAGCAATAGCCTTTGCTTATACACCTTCAACATGTGCTCAACGTAGTGCTGTCCCATGGATTTAGCAAATCTAAAGAGCCCTCCAATGACCTGGATCAGCCTAATATTCTGAGCATCCACATGCACCTTCCGAGTGAGTCTGTATGCACCTTCCGAGTGAGTGTAATTAAAACAAATTCCCAGGTAAGAAAAGTGCATGTAAGCCGGCAACGAATGGCCATTCAATGATATATGCGGAAGCCTACGTAGGCGGTTTGCAAAACACATGGTAAAGCAATTGCCAGCATTTGCTGTAAACCCACGACTTGTCAAATGTATACCATATGCATCCAAAAGTATCTGCAGGGATATAGAGGTCCTGGCGAGCAGTACAGCATTGTCTGCATAGCTTAGCACCGGTATCTTCCTACCCCGGCAATACAGCACATCTGCACTGGTAGCTTTCCAAGTCGAAGAGAGAGAGTTCACATAGAGATTAAATAGCAGGGGGTCAAGAACGCATCACTGCTTAACTACTTTCCTGACTTTGGTAGGATTACTCAATTCGCCCAGTGTACCATATAGTTGAGCTGTAGGATTTTGAATGAAGGGAAGTTTTGACTACTGGGGTTGCATTGCAAATGAAGCATATAATCATGCACTACTAGGTGTTTTGTCTGAATTTGTGGCAGAAGGGCTGGGTGACGTAATTAATCTAAGATGGCCATCGCTACAATTTATGAATCAGAATTTGATCTATAACTCCTTTTGAAGTTATCCTATCAAATATTTTCCATGTAGCTTTTTTGTTCATCATAAGAAACAGAATGAAGACGGTCCTTAAAATAATTTGATATCTCTTATTGTTTAGAAGTTTCTGTTAGCACTTTGTTTTTCATGATATCTAACATTTTGTTCCTTCTGTTTTGATATAGGTTCTGGTAATTGGCAAAAAAATTTAGAAATTATTAAAGAGTAGTTGAAGTGTGATTTTTCATTCCATCTTCCAGTAAAATCATTTTTTTCTAAATGTTGGTACCTCTAGATATCGAGAGTCATTTAAAAGTAGAATTTCCACCATCAGCCAAAAAAAGAAAATGGATAACAGACTAATTCTTGTGTATCTTATGTCAACAAAGAAATAACTCTCTCCTGGTTAATCCAAAATGTATTGAAAAGGTTTTAGAGTGCTTTAAGAAGAGATCTGAGTGGAACATTTAATAAATACTTGAACATAATCCTTCGATTAGGCAACTTAACACCTAAAAAACAGAAAAATGTAGAAGCATCATGGCATTCGGAATGCTACAAGCAATGTACTCATAAGGCAACCATGGATCGAAGCAAAAGATTGTATGGAGAGCTGTTATGTGAGACAAAGCCGTCTATCTCCATGCCATGAAGAAGAGAAAGGAGTAGAACAAAGCTACACTACAAGATAAAAAATACCTATGCACGACAGAAACAACTGTTTCTTTTGCAATAAAGAAGGCAAAAGAAGCAATCAATTATATTTGATAGCAACTGATTTAGCAGGCCTCCATTTGAGGAGAGCAGTAGAACTGTCTAACAATGACACATTGAAGATTTGTGTTAGGGATTGTACTGACCCTGGAGACTCTCACTCAAGGAAATTGCATAGGAAATTGCATATCACAAGCTATGTTGGAACACACATGTGGTCAAAGTCTAAGTGGAAAGATGCAGCCAAATTCACTGCATTACGAAGCAACAGATGCTGAATTTGTATCTTCAACCATTGATTTGCTCCTTGAAGGCAATGTAAGAACAATGAGGGAAATTGAAAAGCTTTAAAGGACAATTGCAGTTAACTAGTAACATAGAAGAAGAGCTTGAATGTATTGGCATTATTTTTTAGTAATCCCAAAAGGTTAAATGAACCACAACGAGTCTCACTGAAAGTAACAGCAGTTGATGCAGAAGAAGAATTTGTTGATCTTGAGAAAAATATGAGAACCCTTCTTGAAGCAGCTAAGCTTTTACAGAGAGGCGTACTAACTTGTGAAAAATGGAAATTCACTGGATGTTTTGAAGAAGTGAATTTGGTAGATGTTGTTCCAAAGCAAGTTGTTCTTTTTGCAAGTGGTGCTGTCAAGGACAGATGGATATGAAAAGTAAGTCAGAAAAATGGGATACCACTTCAATGAACAGGGCTCATAAATTGTCAAAGATGTTTATATATGAAATACTATCACCAAAACAAGCTTCCTATGCGAGCACTTCTACCAAACAGCATACCAGGTAAATGCCCTTGCAAGTGACATTTGGCCTCACAATGCACAAGGCTGCCAGCAGCAAATTCATCATTCAATTTCTGCATAACATGAGAGCTTCTATAGATTACGCCAGAGTCCTTCGGTTTGAGACACAGATAGCCACAGAGGTAATTAAACGCATGGGTGACTGTGGAGGATTTTACAATCCCTCGGAGTTGGTCAGAGTCAGATTTGTGTATTGTACTGCTGACAACACTGACTTCCAAGAGCATACACTATATGGTAAAGGAACTTTGCACAGTACAGGTATGGTGGTCTATCAGGAGAAGGAGGAGTCAGATGTCCTAAGCCCAGTTGAAATATCAGGACCATCATCACTTCGATCACTGCAGAATATTCCTCAGTCCCTATCTGAGGTAATGTTTTGCAACATTCCCAAAGGGTGTAGACCACAGAATCCTATAAGCAGTCAAATCACTGATTAAACAGAGATGAGTAAGGTTATTTTAGATTCCAACAGGCTTGAGGACCTACTTTGGATGATGGTGGAAGTCTTGCAGTTGAGTGATTTTCAAGAATGTTTCAATGAAGATTTGCTGGATACACACTGTTATCTTACTGAAGAAACCATGACTGATGAATGTGCGACAGAGTCAGAACCACTGACTACAGTTCCGACTTGGTCAGCTTACAATTCCATTATAAGTGATTCTCCAACTAATAAAACTAGAGTCTGTGCACTCCCACTCATAGATACCAACCCAACCAGCACACAAGCACAGCTCACATTCATGAAGATGTTAGAGAAAATAACATCTGGTGTCAACCCAGGATCAAAAATAGTTGTTAAATTGGATATTGGCCTCTCCAAACCTATTTTAAAATTAGCTATGGCTAAAAAAGTCTTGTCAAAGAACTGGATCCTTATACCAGGTGAGCTACATATAATAATGTTGATTCTTTGAGCTATTGATTCTTTCTTGGATGGTACTGGCATTGAGGCCACCTTAGCTGTACTTTATGATGCATATATTGTGTCGAAGATTCTATCAGGGAAGTGCGTAAGGAGAGCAGTTGAAGCACACACGTAACTAGGGCTTGAACTTTTCAAATGCATCATCGATGAACTCTACAAAGAGCATGTTGAAATGAAGGAAAGGATGGAACCTGAGCTCAAGAAGTTACTTAAAAGTATACAAGTGGATGATTCCCGAGAAACAAAATGAGTCCATAATTACGTTGTGACAGTTCTGACAAATTTGAATGTGATGGCCATAATGGCAGCATTTGAGACTAAAGACTCTCAAGAAAAACCAACACTGCTCTTCATTACATTCATATGGTGGACACATTGCTTTTATTTATCAGATCCGTCCGTACTGCAAACTGGGATTTACACCTTGCATCACTTGAAGAGTTTGTTAAGGACTTTTTCGCTGTCAATTTGATAAGGTATGCAAGTATGATAGTGTGGTACTCAGCATAAATGAAACAGCTTGAAAGCATACACCTGGACTTGTGGAGTGAGTTTCATAAAGGCAATTGGGTAGTAAGCAAGACAAAAGTACCTTTTTGTGCTTTAGGTTCAGATGAAGCTCTGGAACATCACAACAGGGCAATGAAAGTTCTTGGTGGTGTGGTTATTATTACTCAAATGAAACAGGCTATATCACAATTCTTTCTAGTCTCTCCTGAGCTGTCTACAGAAGCAAAGAAATGTGTAGGAATCACCTATTACTAACAGTCAAAACATCACCACCTAACGGCACCCAAAGCAACACGCCAAAAGGAAGATGTTCAACAGATTTGCAGCTCGATTCTGATTCTGACATTGACTAATCCTGTGAATTATGATGGAAAAGAACTCATCAACATCTCCTGGAAGAACTTGATCTCGATGTCCTCGGTCCCACCAAGATATGGTTCACGGCCATCTCTGTCACAAGCTTTGACACCCTCCCTAATGGCTACAAGATCCCGCGAGCGTCTCGGGAGGATAGCTCAGGGGCAACGTGCTCACCTTGGAAGCAAGACAACACATAGCAACACAGGTTTGATGCCCGGGTCTGCTCTTAGAATCCTCTGGGTATTAAGCGCGTTATAAATAACCTATCATATCATATCAGATCCAACCGTTCTGGAGGGGGTGTAGCCTTGATCTTCCCAAAGTGGATTCCTGCCTCTGACATTCCTATGCAGGCCTACTCCTTTTTCGAATGCCTTGTCTGCAGGCTCTCCCTCCTGGCCACTCTCTTACCATGACTACTATCTATCAGCCACCTGGTCAGATCACCTCCTTCCTCTCTGAGTGGGCGGACCTCTCCTCTTCCCTCCTGGCCTCGACCACTCACTCCTCCTTCTTGGAGAGTTTAACATCCACCTGGATGCTTCCTGTCCCTCTTCTGGACTCTTTAGCGACCTCTGCGACTCTCTCTCTCTTTATATTCTCCCCTCTGGCCCGACTCACTCTGCAAGGCACTCTCTGGATGTTCTGATCTCCTCAGACCTCACACTCTCCCCATCACCACTCCTCTCTCCTGAAATGATCACTTTCTTCTTTCTTCCCGTCTCTCGCTCTCTACCCCTCAGGCCATGCCAACTCCAGCACTGCTACCTATCTACTCGGTCATCCGACCCATGAAGCGTGTGTCAGTTGAGGCTTTCATCGCCACTTTCTGTCCCCCTCCTCCTCCTCTGGCTGACTCACATCCTGACACAGCCCTTTCCATACTCCACTCTTCTATATTTGATACTCTATATGTTCTTGCCCCTGTCATGAGGATCCGCTTGAAGCCCAAAGCCAAGTGCAGCTCCTGGTAGACTCTGACCTCGTCACCTTTAAACGCAAGTGCAGGGTGGCTGAGAGGAAATGGCTAGTCTCTTGCGCATCTTCTGACAAACTGGCCTGCCATCTGCTCCAAAGGCAATAGTGGCTCTCTGTCCGCACTAAGAAGAGAGCTCACATGCAAGCCTGCATCTCTGCGGCATCTAACAACTTGGCCAAACTCTTTAAAATCTGCAAGGAGCTGGCCAATCCGGCTGCAGTCTTTGTCCTCTCCCAGGCCCTCTGCATGGCCCTGGCTTCTCATTTCATCTCTAAAACCCAGGACATCCTGTCCACCCTCTTGTCCTCTCCTCCTCATCCCTCTACTCTCTCTTCTACCTCCAGCCCCCCTGTGGCCACCACTCCTCCCTCTTTCTCTTCCTTTCCTAAGTTCTCCCCTGACAACGTTTCTAGACAAATCCGATGTACGAAAATCTCGTCAGAACAAGTTCTTCACTGTTCTTCCAAAACCCTCAAGGACCACATTGACACCCTCGCTCTTGCCCTGGCTGACTTCTGCAACCACTTCTTCACCACTGGAGCATTCCCTTACCCCCTGAAGCACTCTCTTGTGCACCCTCTTCTCAAGAAAACCTTAGCTGACCCCTCCTGCCGGCTAACTATCGCCCGATCTCTATCACTCCTTTCCTCGGCAAACCCCTGGAAAAGTTGGCCATCTCCCAGCTTAATCTTCACACTGAATCTGTTGGTTGTCTCCATGACCATCAGTCTGGCTTCAAGCAGCCAGAAGCCTGGATACTGCTCTTCTGCACATCGGTGAAGACCTGCTCTCTAACCTTGATTCTAATCTCCCCCCTGTCCTCATCTTACTTGATCTCTCTTCTGCCTTTGACATGGTCAACCATGCCACCCTGCTCTATCGTCTCTGTGATAACCTGGGTATCAGCGACCAGGCCCTGGCCTAGCTGACCTCGTTCCTCTCTGATCAACCTTCCCCGGTCTAACTTGGGTCCTTCCTTTCCTCTATCTCGCACTCTACCTGTTTTGTTCCCCAGGGGTCTAACCTCTCTCCCTGGCTTTTCAACCAATACCCGGCACCTCTCACCCATCGTATTGCACCTCTCTGCTCCAACTTTCAGTGCTATGCGGATGACACTCAGATCGTTTTCAGGCTCCCCTCGGCCACCTCTTCTTCTTCTCTCATCTCTGACAGTCTGCATGTTATCCAGGAGTGGTGTCTCACCAACGATCTCTGCCTTAATGCCAGTAAGACAGAGATTCTCCTCATCGGCACACCTGCACCCTGTCACTCTCTGGCTTGCCTCCCTTGGCCTCTTCCTGCTCCAACCTGTGAGGCTAAGAACCTCTGGGTCTTCTTCGACTCCACACTCTCCTTTTCTCCTCACATCTATGACGTCTCTAAGAAGTCAAAGTACCAACTGCACCTCCTCAGAGGTATTCTTCCTTTCCTCTCCTTCCCCCAGAAGCTCACTGTCTCTAGAGAGCTGGTTCTCTCTAGTCTGGACTACTGCAACATCCTCTTTCTAAATCTGCCTGCTTCCACTCTCCGCTCTCTGCAACTCATCCAGAACAGGACTGGAGACTTCTCCGTGGCCTCAAGCCCAGGGATCGTATCTCTCGAGCACTGAAATCTCTGAATTGGCTTCCAGTGGCTGCAAGGATTAATTTCAAGACCCTCTGCATTGTCCTCAAGGCCTTCTGTGGCCTAGGTCCTCAATACCTCCAACTCTCTCTTCGTAAATACCTTCCTACTTGAGCACTTCGCTCCTCCACCTCCAACTGCCTCAGGGTCAGTCGTTTCTCCAAGCAACGAGTTGGTGGTAGATCTCTTTCTTCGGCTGGGGCCTCCGTCTGGCACAGCCTCCCTGCCTCTCGGAAACTTGAGGAGAACCATCTCCGGTTCTGGATGCACCTTAAGACCTTCCTCTTTGCTTCTGCCTTCTCTCTTCCTCTCCCCTGCTGATTTCCTGTCTGATACTGTACTGGTCATCTGGCTACCCTCTGATTTCGGGCCCAGGTCCCCACCAGCCCAGTTGCACATCTGCACTGCCTCTCGGCAACCCTTGCACTTGGGTCTGTATCTGTAACCCTGCAGTACCCCCCTACCTGCACTTTTGGACACCAGATGTCTGCACTTACCCTTGCACCTGCCACCTGCTGGCCGCACTTCTTGTTATTGTTTTGATCCCATGTACAGCACCACCCCCTCTCCTTTCCCCTGACACGTTTCCCCACCCCGTCCCTGCACTTGCACGATCTCAGTATTACTCGGCCTAGTAAGATCGTTGTTTTTGTCCTCCCTCTGTTCCCCCTCCCTTGCCTCGTTGCGCCTTGCAACACTTGTGTATAAGTGCGTTACAAATGCCATATCATATCATATATCTCGACAAAGGCAGTGTTTGGTGACAAAATTCAGAAGGACACATCAAGATTGACAGAAAAATGTTGCCAAATGTACAACAGCTTTAAAGAAGACAGGATTGAATCAAGCAGTTGTAGCCTGTGGGCACCAATGAAGAAAGAAAACCATCAGCTGGGTAAAAAGGCACACAACGTTGCTAAGGCAAAAGTCAGACACCATAGTGCAGTTGAAGGAAAATTGTTCTTTGTTCACACATTTGTTGCTTGCTTCACGCAGTCGAACTGACATTAATCTAAAGGAATACTTGAGTAATTACGAATTCTCTGCAGTACCTCTTTCAATGTTCAACTTAGGTAGTAGTATAATGATTTTAGCTGCAAACAAAAACAAGCTGATGAAACTACTGCAAGAGGAACAACATACAGAGGTTTGTAACAACATGACAGAGCTCTCTTTATTTGTTACGAACACTGGTACACTGACACCCACGACCCAGTATGAAGTGTCATCCAGAACAAGGGCTTTTGAATACGCAACCCAGCAAGACTCGCCCAGAGGAGATTCCTGTCCACATGGTCAAATTCGGAACATAGGTCCATAAAGGCCACATAGACAGAAGAGTCCAAAAGAAGCACATTTCTGGCTAGGATCAGGTAGATATTAAGGCACTTGTTGACTATGCCCATACCAGCCCTAAAAGCCAGTTGGGTATCAGACAAAAGGGCATGATCCTCCAATCGGATTAATAATAACCCAAAAAAAGACTTAACTTTTATCCAAGAGGTATGCAGCAATAGAATGAAGCAAGGATTTGATGCCCTTTTTGTTTTCCAAATTGTGGGAACCTGCACTGTAGAAAATAATAGCAGAGAAAGCTTGCGTCAGAAAGGGAGCCCACAAATCAATATTAACAACACCAAGGTCATCAGGGATCCCATCATAGCCTGGGGCTTTGCACCGATTTTGTGTGACAATTATCAAAGCCACTTCCCCAATGATAAAAGGTGGCAAAATGTCATTGTGCACAGCCACACAATCCTCAACTAACCCTTCATTAGTGTCAGTAAGACTATATAAGGAAGAGAAGTGCTTGAACCAGTCCTTTTCAGAGACATGGACTTCAGGGGTTTCACAGAACCCAAGTTCCAAACCATTTGTGTCTCTAGCCACATTCCTCCAAAAAGATTTAGAGTCCTTAGACGTGGACGCATCACCTTTGAGAGGATTGCACCTCATCATGATGTCAGTTACATTGAGGGGAACAAGCTTTAAGAGCTTCTAAAAGTATCCCCTTTTTTACCTTACAGCTACCCGATAGCCAAGAGGAAGTCTGTGCATCCCTGCCGTTCATACTGGGTTTCACAGGCAGAAAGATTGACTTGCAGTACCAAAAGCAATAATAATATCTGTATGGGAGGACAGAGGGGTAAGCCAGATCAACAGGGCTCCCCTATTCGAGACAACAACCTTAGTGGAGAATTCAGGCTCCTCTGCCCTCCAGCGGAGTACTCGACCTGGGGTCTCTTCACCAAAAACAGAGGATACACTGCATCTACATTTAACACTTCTCGCCCTCCCCAAGTCCAGCCAAGTGATAATGTGAGGGGATCACTTTCACACCTATCCAGAATGTCAAAGCCCTTTACACAGCCCACCACTTCATGGGAACCAGCATGTAATCAATAGTGCTATGTGATCTACAATTGTTAAAGGTGACATTTCCCACTGTATTTACCATTTATGGGTCTGAAACTTGTCTCCATCAAAATATCCCACAGAACAAGAACACTACTGGAAGTGTCACGGTCCAGCAAAACTGATTTATGGATTGAGATGGCTATGTCCGCCTCATTTTCATGGGGAAGATCCTCAACGACCCCCAGACATAGGTTAAAATCCCCACCACTAGCATAGGGAAGAACCCGCCCTGTCGGTCACAGTTATTGGACATGAACTTTGTAAAGATTTGAGTCAAGTGATCATCCCTTTGCCACACTTGTTGTTATAAAACTTAATCAAACTCAAGGAGGAGAGATCATGGATTTTAGCTCTCACATAGAGAATATTGGCATTTAACCGGCCAGACAAACATAGCGCTGGAACTAATACATAAGAAATATATAATGCCAAGCCCCCAGTCGGGTGACCCTTAGCATTGCACTTAACCACAGAGACACGAAAACGAGGAAACCCATGAAGATGAAAGTGATCAATTGCCCAGGTTTCCTGAAGCATTATACCTGCGTACTTCCTATCAAAGTTCAACCAAGTACCATCCTGAGGTTTGTTTTTAGGCCTTCTATATTCCATACTAGAATCATAACACCAGCAGAGCCACCTGGAAATTCCATCAGGATTTTACTGCTGTCATGCAGCAGCCCAGCCTCTAGCAACCACCCCTCTACCCTGGCGGACGGTGTGGCGGATCCTGTGGATCCCTCACTAAACCCCTGCCTAAAATCTCCTCCCAGGTGGCCAGGGAAAGGCAGACGCTTCCTGATCCTGACCTTGGCGGTGGTGAAATGAGGGAGGATCACTGGGAGGAGACATGGCCCAGGGTGGTGAGGAGATCCCACGGGATAAGACACAGTTGTCCTTTGAAAGGGAGAACCTTTTGGAGTTATCAAAGCAGCTAATGGCCTATTGCCATTATGATGTTCCTGAACCACATATAAGATCTGTGGCTCCGGTCGCACATCCTATAAAACCTGAACAAGCCTTAACAACAGACAGACCATTTAAGGTACATCCGAATATAAATCCTCCCTACTCCCACAGGTATAATGGCAGGGAATTTAGAGCAATATTTAGGCAATATTTCTAATTGCCTTCAATAAACTGTCTTCCTCTGTAACAACAAAGTCTGATGGCTCATTCTTAAATAACTCTAAGGGAAATAAATCTACACTTAAAACTAAGACGCTACTAAAAAGAACCGTTTTTGTTGTTGAGGACTACAAGTCCCATAATCCCATAAGTACTGAGTTGAGGAAAAGAGCTGAAGAGTGATGCTGCAGTAGTAGTCAGGCAATTAAGCCGGAGGGAGCACTAAGCAGATATTCCTCACACGATAGTACACTGTATTCATCAAAGAGACGGTGTCTTCTTTTGCATGAGCAGTGAGAGGCAACACATTAGTCAGGACAACAACCAAAGGGGGTGCCTGATGCGGTCAATTGACACACTATCAATTGAACAAGTTCCGGGCAGTCAAACCCAAATTTGACCACTGCGCCAACCGCCGGACCCGGATTCCCTCCAATTGGGGTGCCCACAGGAACCAGAAGGGGGCACAGAATCAGTTAGGTGTATTTATTTATTTATTGTTCGCTTGTTAGGCACTTATACAGGAAGTAAATACTGCTTCAAAGCGCCCACAGGGCAACAGGGAGGGGACAAGGGGATGAGATACAATTAAAATACATAAAAAGAAATATTAAATACAGTGCAGAGGTGGACAAACCTACTATGCCTTGTGAGTGTTCAGAACATGCAACTGCAGAAGGGAGGGGTGAATGGGATAGGCTCATATGTGAGCAACATGTGAAGTGCAATGAAAGGTATATGCGAGCCTCTAGGGTGGAGGGTGAGCCGAGGCAAGTGCTTGGGGCGATTTGGTGTGGGAGGTCAGGGCCCCCGAGGATGCACAAGTGCCCTGAACACCAAACAAGCAACTGTGAGATTAGCAGAGGAGAGAGGGAGGGAAGGAGGAGGTAAAGAGGAAAGTCTTGAGGAGCTTTCCGAATTCAAGAAAGTCCTGCTCAAGATGAAGAGGGCGGGGGAGCCTATTCCAAAGATGGGAGCCAGCTGAGGAAAGCGATCAACCACATGCTCTCTGTTTAGCAAAATGCTTTACATGCAAAGAGTTGGTGCCAGACGAGCGCAAAGGTCTAGATGGGAAATATTTAGTAAGGGAGAGTTGCAGATAGTGTGGTCCCAGGCCGCAGACAGCCTTGTGGATGGTACAGAGGGATTTGAATTTAATCTGTGAAGCAACCGGGAGCCAGTGATGACTTTTTAGGGTAGGAGAGATGCGGTCCCTGAGCTTGAGGCCAAGGATACATTTTGCTGTCCTATTCTGGATTAGCTTGAGGGATCACAGAGTGGAAGAAGGTAGATTCAGGAGGAGGCTATTGCAATAGTCAAGCTTAGAGACAGCCAGTGCTCGGGTAACATTGAGCTTGTGGGGGAAGGTGAGAAAAGGCAGATTTCCTTTGAGAAGGAAGAGTTGAAAGTGGGACTTTTTGGCAATGTCCTGAGTGTGAGGGAGGAAGTAGAGGGAGGATTTGAAAATGATTCGAAGGTTTCTGGCTTAAATAGAGGGAACAGGGGGGAGAGCCCATGGAAGAAGGCCAGTGTGAAGGGAAGAAGTTGGGAGCAGGGGCCCCAATGGGAAGGATCTCTGTTTTGCTTGCATTGAGAGAGAGATCATTGGAAGTGCACCAGGCCTAAATGGCAGAAAGGCAGTCAGGGATGATGGAAGGTGCAAGAGTGTCAGCAGGAAGTTTGAAGAAAAGTTGTGTGTCATCAGCATAACACTGGAAGTTTGGGGAGAAGGAGGAGATGAGGCGTGCCAGCAGAGTAAGGTAGATGTTAAAGAGCCAGGGTGAGAGAATAGAGCACTGGGGGACACCACAGGCTGGCAATTTTGAAAGGTGGTAGGGTGTAAATTTGTCAGGGGGAATTTAGAAGTGAGCGCAGCGAGCGCACCCAACCCCTACCAAAGGGGGTTTTCGCCCATGAAAAATGTGTAAAGTGACTTCCAAAATGTGCAATTTACTGTCCAAACCCACACAAATATGACCTAAAAAGTATTAGGTTTTAGGTACTAATGGTGGTACATTATTCTTACGTGTGCAAGTGTGATGGTGTATTTTACAACAGCTTGTATTGATATTAGCTGGTACTATGTTGTATGCATAAAGAAATTCATTATATAGATATCCTCGGTTGGGTGATATTGCATGTAAATATGTTCTTTGTAAAGCACTTTGGCAAAAGTGATGCATACATAACATCATTATCATTTAAAATGCACTTTTGCAATGGAGCCTGGGTATAGTTTCTGTTCTGGATGCGCAATATATACTGCTATAAATCAGTGTTACAATATGGTGCTGATAGTTTTTATCCAGAAACTGGGTGCAGTAAATTAGTCACTGTACTATTAAAGTAATCAGGCCACCTGTACCCAGCTGTTTCAACTGCCTTTGTTCGGTGGTATTGTGTAGTTCACCGAGAAGCAGGCAGCTTAATTAACGAAGAGAATTATGAAACCAGCATGGCCTGGGATAATATCTGAGGTGTCAGCCGGAAAACAAATCTTGTATGTTGAAGTCATGCGGCTTGCTGTGGCACCAGGGGCAGCAGGGGTCTCCAGGTTCTGAACGGTGTCAGGGAACTCCCGGCTGCTCTTAGTGTCTCCCGCAGACTCTGGACTGATGGTGAGGAAGTCGCTGGGTGCCCTGCCCGAGTCTGCCCCGTGTCCTGCCTGGAGCCCTGCGCTGAGTGCACTCTTACCACAGGGAAAGCAGGGCTTGGCATCGCTGAGCTTAGTTGAAAGGGCACAACCGTTCCTGCAGTTAGGCTTGAACTGACTTATAGGGAAATGCCCAAACCAAAAATGCAAAATTCTAGTGTGGGCCAGTTTTTTGGGTCAAAGTGGGCCACCTTTTTGGCCAATGTGGGCCAGTTTGATGAGTTTCTTCACTATGTGGCTAGTAATTTTGACCATTGTTGCTGAATAAATATTCTTTAAATTGCACAATTTGCATCACATTTTATAAGAACATTCCCCCTTGGGTTTCTATTTAAGCAGTTTGCCCCAAAAGTAATGAATTGCTTTTGCAACTGCAGGCCACTTTTTCAGTGGTGCCTGAGACAATTTTCTGCCCCAGTCTGACCCTACCTGCAGTCTCCTGGAGCGACTTTAATTCCATGGATGGACCCATTGACGTACTCGGAAGATGCTGACGGCCAGGACCCAGCAAGCTGTTAGAGAGCTGAGCTCTCCGTTTCTGCTCAGGGTACAGAAGCTCAACACATATTCTCCATCATAACTGTGTGACATGGACTGATAGCTGAGCCTTCACCGACATCTATCAGGAAGCTCTCCCCCGCACCTTACTGTGCTAGTTTTACACAAACACCTGCAAGCTACATATGAATCAACTGATGCCTTCCAAGTTCCCATACAGCTGACCTGCACACAGGACTCTATGCCTGTAGAGAATTAATTTCTCATAACAGCGCACCCGCATACAGCACGGGATGATTTACTTAATCACGTGATTTCGATGACATGTGCCTTCAAATATCTCTGCCATGTGTTTTGGCTACATGTGGCTGCTTAAAACTACAGACGTGCACCAATGTGTGTACCCTTTGCTATGAATTAAACACTCAAGTCTTTGGTGCCATTTGCCTCAACTGAATCATTCTTCCTGTGAGCTAACATACCTTTGGCATACCACAGTTTGCCTAAGAGCATGTTACTCTATTCAGGGCTGAATAGAGAAATCATCTCTGATGAAGGTGGTACACCCCTTTAATTCTACCGAAACGCCCATTGTGCCAAACCTCCGCTTGGGTACTGTGTTGTACCATCAGAACAATTGCGTTTGGCTATCCACGCTTTCTTTCAACTCAGGCAAGCGGAGGGCGTAGGCTCCTCTACATCAGCCTTAAACTCGTATCTTCTAACCAGGACTTTTTGGAATGATTTATTCATGTTTGTAATGATGTATTGATGTCCACAATAAGTTGCAATTGTTTTTCTTACGTCAATATGCACACGATGATGGCTTAACTTCACTGATTAGCCAGGGACAGTCAGCCAATTCAGCTGTATTTTCTGTTTTGCAAACACACAGATCCCTCTTGGGACTAATGTTGTTTCAAATTACATTGGATGTGCTTTTCCATTTCACGTTGAAACTGTTTTTGTACGTAGTGTTTGTGTTTCCTCACAACAATATTTTCTCTGTTGCTAGCTATTCCCCCTATGATTATGTCCAAATGTACATTTAGATGTTTTCACAATCACTGTTTAACTGTTGAAATAATAGCAAGTTGCTATATTTTATTTAGTTTTTGTATTGCTTTTTGATTTATCGGCGTTATATTAAGCCGGAATGTCTATTTCATGAATCTCAGACAATTATCTTTTGCCCTAAAAAAAATAAAAAAACAATTTGTTGTACATTCTATTTAGTATAAGTCTATTATTTGTTTTTTGATGTTGGCATCATTGAGACCCTGAATACTCACAGGGCTTATGTTACAATATATATACGGGTACCATAGATCTGTAAAAATATGTGATTAAATCGCCACTTAAGGCAACATCTAAATAGCATAAATTGTACTTACAATGTTAACTCATTTTCGTACACGGGAACACCTTTTTGTGTATTCCAAGTTCCTAAGGACACCAAGAGAGTTAGCAACCCTTTGGGGATTTGGTGTAATTTCTGGCCACCTCATACAAGAACAATTAATTGTTCACACAGTCAAGACAAACCCAAGGTCCAAGTGACCATATGGATGAGTAGATGCCTTGCTGGAACCATGCAAATGATTGTGAACACTGCTCGAGAAGAAAATGTTGGCAGGGCCTCATATCTTCGTACTATCAGTCCTCTAATTGTGGAAGTGTATTCTCGCAATGCTTAGCAGAGCTTTCAAGTATGCAAACAGAAGCAGAAAAAACAAGGACGCAGGAAACGTAGATGGGTGATAGCTGTATAAACAAATCATGGATTATAGAGACAGGTGGTGTGGCGCTGCCCGACGACGGGCGCGCATGCGGCGGCGTGACGTTGCACGCTGTCGCGTGCAGTATAAATAAACGGGGCATTTCCTGGCCGCGTTAGAGCGACCGGGAAGCCCGAACCAAGACGGACGTGTGGGTCTGAGTTCTTGGGGCCGGGGCTTGCGGCGATGCGCGCGGGGGGCGCCAGTCACCCTCAACAGTGGCGACGAGTGGGGGAAACGATGCCCGGGCCCGGCGGTGATCATCGGAATCATTTTTCACCGAAACGAGGTCGAAGGACAGACTTCGTTTCATGCCGCGGGTAGTGCGTTGCCCACGCGGCTGGCGGCCATTTTGTGCAACGGGCTGTGGGATTTCAAGGAGCTCCGGTTTGGGCCCTGAAACGACCCCAGGCCTAATTTTTGGACACTTCAGTAGCTGACAGCTACATCTAAACGGAGGTATGCCCAATTAGTGCATCGACTCAATTTTGGGTTTCCTACGTCGAGTGGAAGCTAGGAGAAGGCCTATCTTGACTGGGCCTGCTAAATTCAGTTATTATTTTGGCTACCAATTTTTGGAACATCCAAAGGCATTCTGCTTTTTCATCCCCTTCATCATCATCCTGGTGACTCCACCTATCTTCATCCTCCTCATCATCACAGAGGTGGCAGGAGTCACTGCATCCAGAGGTGGTCCATGCTGAGGATCACTTTGGACTGAATGTTTGAGTTGCGGCCCCAATCAGCATTATGGGGGTGCCTGTGCGCTCAAACTCATGAGTGACACCGAGAACCAGGACGGAGCACACGATGTGGCGGCGCAGTTTCATCCTCGTGCACCAGTGGCCCCGAAGGGTCTACTACCTCCAATGCAGCAACCAGCAGCTCCAGCAGATGGTCAGGCAGCGGTTCCCGCCCTTCAACCCCCAGTTCAACCTGCTGCTGCTCCTGGTGTTCAGCAGGCAGCGCCTGCCATGGCACAGGTACGTGCGCATGCTGCCCTGCAGCCCATCCCCGAATTCGATGTGTCGGGCCTGCCATCCAGCTTGGGGCCCAGATGGAGAAGGTGGGTGGACCGCCTGGACATGTATTTCAGGGCTGCGCAAGTGGTCGATGATGACACCAGACTGGCCACGATGTTGTATTCGGCAGGGCCTTCTGTCCAGGAGACTTTTGAATCTTTGCCGCAAGGGAATGGAACCTACGATCAAGCGAAGGCCGCCCTCCAGGCATATTTTCTGCCCTTAGCCAACGCAGACTATGAGCGATTCATTATGCTCTCTGCCAAACAAAAAGATGACGAGACCTTGGACACGTTCTATGGGCGCCTAAGGCGTCTGTCGCTCGCCTGCGCCTGGGGCGATGCAGAGGACATGATCAGGACCATACTTATCCAGGCGTGCTCATCAGGTAAGCTCAGGCGCCGAGTGCTGAGGGAGCCTGGGATAACGCTCCAGCGCATCCTTGAGCTAGGAAGGTGCCACGAGGTGTCAGAGGCGAGAGCTGCAAGAATGGAGGCCGGGTCGCGCCCCATTAAAACTGAAGAGATCTGCGCGATGTGGCGAGGGGGGAGAGGTGTTAGGAGATATGGCGGCGGAACACGGGACAGAGCTGGGAGGGCAGGCGAGATTTGCCAAAAATGCAGTTACGACCTGCCTCACCCAGCGGAGTGCCCTGCAGCTGGAAAGACCTGTGGACGGTGCGGGTTGCCAGACCACTTCTCAAGGGTGCGTAGGGCGGCCTTGCCCATACTGGTGCCAAGGGGCCAAGGCCGAGCTGTCTCCACTCGCCAAGGTCGGCCGTCCAATGTCGCCCAGGTGGACCAGGGCGAGGAGGAGGCTCAGGTGGAAGAAGCAGAAGAAGAAGATGAAGAGAACATATTCTTTGTCTCAAGTGTGGAGCTTCTAAGAGGCAGGAACCGACGACAACCAAGGTGCGTGGTCGAAGTGAACCAGTCTCCAGTCCCTGTACTCGTGGACACAGGGGCATCGGTGAACGTCATGGCCCGAGAACATTACAACGCCATGAATCAGCCGCCCAGGCTGGTCACGCCAAAGGCCTGCATCTTCGCATTCGGTGGTGTGGAGCCCATCCCTCTGGACGGGGCCTTTGTAGCAAAAGTAGAACACGATGGCTCCCACATCACAGCCGCTTCTACATGACCCCAGTGAGTAAGAACACTTTGTTGAGTTGTGCAGCGGCGGAGGCTCTCGGCATCGTAAGCTTCGCGTACTCCGTCTACCTGGAGGACATTAATGACTTGCTGGAGAATCATCATGCCCTATTCAAGGGGATTGAGCAGATGGCCGGGGAGCTGGTGCGGCTGCACATTGATGATTTGGTACAGCCGGTGGCCCTCAAACATCGGAGGGTACCTTTCCACCTCCGTGAGCAGGTAGACAAAGAACTGGAAAGCCTTGTCGATCTAGACATTATCGAGAAGGTGGAGGGACCGACTCGTTCGGTGTCCCCCATAGTGGTGGCAAGGAAACTCAAACAACCGGGCGCAGTCAGGATCTGCGTAGACATGAGAATCCCCAACAAGGCCATCAAGAGGGAGAGGCACCTCACACCGATGCTGGATGACATCATTGCGGAAGTGCAGGGCGCTCGGTTCTTCTCAAAGCTCGACCTCAGGGCCGGATATCATCAGGTCGTCCTCCACCCCGATTCAAGGTACATTACCACCTTCACCACACACCGGGGACTATATCGCTACAAGAGGTTGAGTTTTGGGGTGTCCTCGGCCGCGGAAGTATTCCAGAACATCATTTGGGGTGCCCTAGCCGACCTCGAGGGCGTCCTAAACATAAGCGACGACATTCTGGTCTTCGCAAGGACAGAGGTGGACCACCTGAGGCGTCTGGCGAAAACATTCGAGAGGCTGCAGTCGCTAGGACTCACACTACATAAGGAGAAGTGCGAATTTCTGCGCCCCTCCCTGGAGTTCTTCGGGTTTGTGTTCAAGGAGGGGGGGGTGTCTCCTGACCCAAAAAAGGTACTGGACATACAGAAGGCCCAACCACTGGAATCTGTGTCAGAGGTGCGAAGCTTCTTGGGCATGGTCACGTACTGTGGCCGGTTCATCAAGAACCTGGCATCCAGGTCGGAGCCCCTCGGGGCCCTGACAAGAAAGGACACCATCTGGAATTGGGGTCCGCTGTAACAGGCGGCTTTTGATGACATTAGGGGTGCCCTCACGGCCGAGGACACGATGTCGTTCTTTGATCCCGCCCTATCATCGGAGATCATCGTTGACGCTAGCCCATTTGGCCTGGGTGCGGTGTTGACACAGATTGTCCGTGACGGCGGCGTCCGGCCAGTCGCATATGCCAGCAAAGCGCTGTCAGACGCCGAACAACGCTACTCGCAGATTGAGCGCGAGGCGCTAGCGGTGCTGTGGGGATGTCGCCACTTCCGGCTCTATGTACTCGGACGCCCGGTGACGGTGGTTACCAACCATAAACCACTGCTGCCCATCCTAGCAGGGTCATCATCCAAACCGCCGGCACGCATTGAGAGGTAGATGCTGGCTCTCTTGGAGTATGGGGTGACCCTGGTGTACCGGCCAAGGGTAAATAACGCAGCTGACTACCTATCCAGACACCCCGGAGCGCCTGGAGAAGGAGACTGTGACATCTGTGAGCAAGAAGCTGAGGAGCACGTCCAAGTCGTGGTAGAAGCAGCCACGCCGAATGCCATGCCTCTCCAGGAGCTAGAGGCTGCGGCGGCACAGGATGAGTGCTTCAAAGTATTGAGGCAGTCCATGCAGCAAGGCTCCTGGAAGTCAGCGCTCGGGGCCCTGGCGGGACGCACTCAGGAGGCCCGGACTGGCTTAGAACAACTATGGAAGGTTCGTGAGGAACTGTCTTTCTCTGCGTCGGGCCTGCTACTTCGGGGTGACCGGATTGTAGTTCCCCAGTCAAAGGTGGGTGAGGTGATCGCACTGGCACACCGGGGCCACCAAGGGGCCGCCAAGACCAATGCCCGCCTCCGGATGAAGGTGTGGTTCCCCGAGCTGGAACGCAAGGTGGACGAATTTGTGGCGGCTTGTGTCTGGTGTCAGGCAGCCTCGCCCTTACAGCGGGAGCCGGTCATCGAGGCGATGCCGAGGGGGACCCATCCGTGGGAGGTGGTTCATGCCGATTTTGGGTCCACCACTATGAGCACCCACTTCCTGGTCCTGGTGGACGAGTACTCCCGGTACCCCGAGGTGGAGTTCGTGGAGTCTGTGGCGTTTGAACACGTGGTAGTGGCGGTGGAAAAGTTGTTCGCGGCTCACAGATTCCCTCACACGCTGTGCTCGGACAATGGTGCGCCATTTCAGGGTGAACGATTTGCTGAACTGATGGTGAGCTGCGGGGTGGTGCACCGGAAGATCATGCCTCTGTGACCTCGAGCGAATGGGGAGGCGGAACGCCTGATGAGGACCCTCAATAAGACATTTAGAATTGCGAAAGGACAGGGGCAGTCCCTACAGAGAGCCCTGTACCAATTCTTGAGGGTGTACCGCACCACGCCACATGCGTCCACGGGGGTGGCCCCGGCGGAGGCAATGTTCAGAAGGTGTCCGCGAGGGCTGTTGCCGGAGGTCGGAGAGCGAGAACCTGCGGTGATTGACGACCAACGAGTCTAAATGGACCGGCAAGCAAGAATTGAGCAAGAAAATGTGCGGAGGGGTCTTCGCCCACAACAGCTGGAGCCGGGCGATGAGGTTCTCATTCGCAATCGACACCCGCATGGAAAACTCTCTTTGCCGAATGAGCCTGAGCCACTGGATGTCGTGGCCGTCCGGGCCTCCATGGTGACTGCGTCGGATGGACGGTTGGAAGTGACTCGAAACGTGAGTTTCTTCAAAAAGATCAGAGACCCCAGAACTGACCCACCTCCTGATCCGGACCTGGGAGGAGTCCTGGAGAATGAGGGAGACCCACCCTGCATGCCGGAGTCCCCAGTTCGGGGTCCGTCGGCGGACAGATCACCCGTGCCAGAGGCAAGCCGGAGGTACCCCCAGAGGGCTGGGCGAGGGAAACCAGCTCGCCTCACCGATTACGTGCTGGGACAATTGGCTGAGGATCCGGAGGGTGAGAAAGGCTAGCTAAGGGGACCCGGGTGGATGCCAATAAAGAGGTGTTCATGGAACAGGGGTTTTGTGATTTGTTTTCGTTGTCCCATTGTTTCATGACTTGTTTCAATTGCAGTGTTGTATAGTTTGCAATGAATAGTTAAATGATAGTTGTTGGTTCTCCCCGAAAAAGGAGGAGTGTGGCGCTGCCCGATGACGGGCGCGCACGCGGCGGCGTGACGTTGCACGCCGTCGCATGCAGTATAAATAAACGGGGCGTTTCCCGGCCGCGTTAGAGCGACCAGGAAGCCCGAACCAAGACGGACGTGTTGGTCTGAGTTCTTGGGGCTGGGGCTTGCGGCGATGCGCGCGGGGGGCGCCAGTCACCCTCAACAGGTGGGAAGAGACAAAGAAGGAGCAATGTCTATTCAGTATTCTGGGGGCCTTTCCACAGTCAATGATGTTTCCGTGGATTTAATCCAGCACATGTCTGCAGACTTCAAACGGATAGCCGGTGGCACGTCCCTCTGTTTCTTCACTAAGATCTTACTGTTCGCATATTGAATGTTAAGTGGCACAGAGTGGCAACCTTACCTGGCATGGCTGTACACACCCAACCCTGTCACTTGTTATTTTCAGGTAGGAAACCTTTTTTGATTTCCGGGGTGAAAAGCTTTACCCTAGGGGGTGCAGCCGGCACCCATGAGCATTATCATCATGTGCACCCTCAGTTTATGGCTGAAATGGCAGGAAAGGTAGTCTCGAGTGCGCGGGCACCAGTGCCTGGCGTGCGTGGTATGCCCACAGCTGAGCAGACGCTGTGTGGTGGAGTGGCCGGGGAGAAGGAGAGGCAGCATGGCAGTGGGTGAAAGGAGAGTAGAGTTAAGAGGAGGAAGAGAAGAAAAAAGCGAGGGTGGGAGAACAAGCAACAGAGTAGATGAGGCAGCTAGCCAGAGCAAGGTGAGGAGGGTCAGTCAGCAAGAGCAGGGCCGCGGCAAAGGAGCTGGGAAAGCAGCACTGGCATATGCCCTGCTTTGCAGCCCACACTCCCACCAGTTGATTGGTGCCCAGACATAAAGGTGCCAATCATCAGTACTTTACATCAGTGCCAAGGCTGCTTATGGTGAACTGTGCACTTCCAGGAGGTAACCGGTTCCAATTCCAAAGGCCTAACATAGCCTTCCCCCCTTCATAAAGGATGTAAACGAACTAGCACACAACTAGGTGGTAAAAACAACTTCAGTGGCGAATGACATCTAACGCTGTGATGTGTGCGATGCTGTATATATGTCCAGTTTAAAACAAATAGACACAACACGTACTTCAAGATGAATGGGTGCTGAAATAGTGCTTTAACAGCAAAGACTTCAACAAATTGAAAAGCGAGATATCTGAAATGCAAACTGTCTTCTGTGATGTCACCACAAAAGAATATGAAACGCATATTCCTCTGTAGTGACATAACACGTCAACCTGCTTGCAGCACCTGTCTGCTCGGCCACCTCACAGAAGAAGTGGCGACCCACTGCCCCAATAACACTGCCTGGCTAAACTGTCTCCACATGTACGAAGGAAGGCCCAGGGCAGAAACAATCTGTGTCTTTGACTGACATAGGCTTCTGGGCGCGTCTCCTTCAGGCCTGTAAGCATGCCTGTGGCTTTCTCCAGAAAAACATCCTGGCTGCATCTATGCTGCTTTTAGCCTGCTGCCTGCCACGCCCTGCCTGCCTGCTTTCACCCCGCCTTTTACTCTCCTCCACCAGGGACGTCATTTCACCAAAATGCCAGGGGTAGCAGAAATGACATCACACGACCCTTGACCCCTGATGACATTACAGGAAGTTATGTCATTTGACCCCACACCGAAATGATATTGCCGGAAGCATGGAACACAACCTTTCACCCGCATCACATAGCATTGTACACTACGAAAAATATGGTTACAATATCAATATAATGTGATGTAAATTTCACACAAGAATGGATAGTCATATGTATTGTTAAGATCAGCGTGTATAGGCCCATATTACCAAATTACTGTGAATGCAACCAGACGTCCATGACCAAATGATAATGATGTGTTATTATATATCACTTACGCTTAAGCGCTTTTTATAGAAAAAATATGCACCCAATATCACCCACCCTGTGTTGGTACTAATTTATCTACCTCAGAAGGATGAAAGGCTGAGTTGAGTTGTTTAAGAATGGACTAAACCAGTGCCTGAAATAAACCTTTAATGAGTCTAGCAATTATTGTATAGAATTCCAGAAAGACACATTATTTGGTATTCCTATTCTTTCTTATTTAGGGTCAGTGCTGAAATTGTTAGACTTGTGGCACTCCTGTTCTTATTTTTCTTGTATTTTTTTAAGCGGCCTGAACAAGAAAGCCAGCCACTCCAGAAGTAAAGAGCCACATGGTGCTGGCCACAGCCCAGGAGCTTGCATTCCAAAAAAAAAAAAAACAAACAAAAAAAAACCTTTTTTTTTTTTAGAGGTCGCAAGGGAGCCCGCATTTGCGACCTCTGGCGACCACTTAATGACGTACCTGTCCTCCACACTGCCTTCACGCTGCAGACTGCACACAAGCAGGCCTATTTACTAAATACAGATTATACAGATTGTACTATAACTGCTGATAGGATTCAACGGAAGCCATACACAAAATAGCAGTGTAAATGAATAGATATCAGCAACAGTAGATATATCCCCTCTTGAGCTCTGGACTTGAGATATCCACAATACATTTAGTCAGTGGGCCTCATTACGACCCAGGTGTTAGCGCCATGGCTGATGCCGGATTCCGCCATGGTGAATGGCGGAATTACCGCCCCATTCCAAGGTTGGCGAGGTGGTAATTCCCCATTCACCATTGGCCCTTCCCCATTCTTGCCCCATAGGGCTCAATGGGAATGGGGAAGGCGGTAATTACAGCACCGCAAATTGCGGTCCCGTAATTACCTCCAAGGTCCCTTTGCGGGTCCCTTCCTTAACGGCTAGTAAAACCAGCTGTTATGGTAGGGACCCGCAAAGGGACCTGGAAATTGGGCGGTAAGGGATTACCGGCACCAGTTACCCTTACCGCCCGGGTCGTAATGAGGACCAGTGACACTATTACTCACCGACCGGACCAACATCGTTTGGAGTCGGACTCTAGTGTGGTGGTACCCACACTCCTCTACGAAGACAATCAAGAAACAGCCAATGAAAATACTGTTGCTATGCTGATACTACTGTACTGAATGACAGTAACACAGCGCTGTTTGTGCAGAAATTAGCAGTGGCAGGGCCACAGCTCTATCGCTCCTCCAGCCTCTAATCACAATGGATTAAGTAAACAGCGTGAGCCTACGCGCTTGTGCTGTAAATACCTTAGGGAAAACGGTGTGTAATGGGACATGCCCCGCCTGTTGTAGAGGCCTAAGGCCCAGCCAGCATGATGTATTGCAAGATATTTATTTATTTAGTAAAATAATATTGCAGCCACGATGCTGCAGATCGATGAATGCACACAAGTAAACACATGCCTTTTCTGCGCTCCTGTGGGATGAGGGAGAAGGGACGGTGCCCCCACGTTCTAAATAAGCAGCCGCCACTGACCACAGGAGGAGAATGAATTAGGAGTGGAGAAGGTCCCCAGGATGACTTCGGAAGAGCGGTCAGTTAAGAAGGTCAGTCAGTCCAGTGTCCGCTCTGAGATACAAAGGTGTCGTGCAGTCTTTGTATGAGGATGGAGTGGTTGACCGTGTCAAATGCAGAAGAGAGATCGAAAAGGATGAGGACAGCAGGGTAGTTGGAATCCGGGGATGCAAGCAGTTCTTCACAGGTGTTCAGAAGAGCATTTCCATGCCCCTGGATGCACAGAATCCACATTGATGGTCTTGGAGACCACCAACAAGGTCCGTGTGAGAGGTGAGTTGGGACAGGGCCAACTTCTTCCGCAGTTTCCCCAGGAAGGGGGTGATGGAGATAGGACCATAGTTGGCTGGACAGGTTGGGTCTGCTGATGGTTTTCTGAGGAGAGGCACACAACATAGTGCTTGAGAAAGGAGGGAAAAGAACCTGTAGCAAAGGAGTGGTTACAGAGATCAGCGAGTGCATAGGCAAGAGAGCCGATGTTGTCCTTGATGGTTCTGGATGAGCAAGGGGAAACCTGTTTGGAAGAGACCTTCATGGAGCGGACAACTCTGGTGACTTCTTCTGTTGAGGCAAGGGCGAAGGAGGAAGGAGGAGGGTGAGTGTTCAAGGGAGGCAAAGGGGTGACGGATAGGTTGGGAGAGTGAATGACAAGGCTGTTCAGAATGTCCTGAGTTTTGGTGGTGAAGTGAGTGGCGAGTGCGTTGCAGAAGGCCTGAGAAGGAAAAGGGGAGGAGGATACTGCTGAAGGGTAGGCTAGTTCACTGCAGATTTTGAAAAATTCAGCCATGTTGTTGGATGCGCCAGATACCAGTGCCTGAATGTGGGCTGTTTTTGTGGCACGGATAAAGAGTCTGTATTGCCTTTGGAGCAGGAGGCAGGCCAGTTTGTCAGAGGGTGAGCCTGAGGTTTGCTAAATTCCATTCTGCAGCTCTGCACTTTCGTTTCAGGGCTGCAAGTTTGGAGTCATACCAGGTGTTGCACTTAAAGGTGGTTTCAAGCAGATCCACATGACTGGGGCAAGAATGTCAAGGGTGTTGGTGATGAACAGGTGGAAGTTGCTGAGAGCAGTGTCAGAGGTAGAGTCTGAGTTGGGAAGGCAAGTGGGGATAAAGGTGGAACTGAAGGCAGCAGCTGACACTCATTTCACTGGGTGGATATGCTTGAATGAGGTTGGCAGGGCTTTTGGAGGAGTGGTCACAGGTCCATAGGGATCCAGGTAGGAGGAGAGAAGAGAGTGGTCTGACCAAGATAGAGGGGTAACCAGGGGAGATGAGAGAGGGAGATCAGAGTGGATGAGGGTGTCCAGAGTGTGTCCATCAGAGTGGGTTGGACCAGAAGGGAGAATGGAGAAGGATAGAGAGGTGCAGAGGTCAATGAAAAGAGTGGATGCTGTGCCAGAGGAGTCCAATTGGATGTTAAAGTCACCCAAAAGGAGCAGGTTGGAGGAGGTTGAAAGTAAGGAGGAACAGAAATCTGCCCATTCAGACAGGAACAGAGAGGTAGCGCCTGGAGGCCAATAAATGGTAGCCATGGTCAGGGTGGAGCAGGGAGAGATAACCAACTTGCATACAAGGCTCTCAAAAGAAGACTAGAGCTGAGTGGGTAAGATGGAAGAAGGAACGCCCTCAGGGAAGAGTAAGGCAACCCAAACACCAGCGCAGTGAGGTTGAGGCTTGGAAATTATGTTAAAGCCGTCAGGTAGGAGGGAGTCAAAAGCAGTGACTGAGCTGGCATTGAACCATGTCTCAGTAAGAGCGAGACTGTCATGGCCATTGTCTTCAAGAAGGAGCAGAGTGTTTGTTGGCTGAGCGGGCGTTAAAAGTCGCCAGGTGGCTGACGGTCTCTGCCTTTGAAGGTTTTCTGAGGTGGAGTACAGGGGTGTGGTACTTCAGTCAGGGGAGGATGGGAGGATTCGGGGGAGAGGCAGGTGTCATGACCACTGTGAGGGGGCACAAGTTGTGTCACAAGCAGGCTCCCACCAGAACCATGAGGGCCTTAAAACCACTGCAAAAGGGCTCCTGGAGCCAGTCCTGGCGCCTTTGGCACCAGGCTCGTATGTAGGAAGGAAGGGCTGTTCAAACTAGGTCCCACTTATGTACATGGGCCTTTAAATCCAACATGGAAGCACCCACACAGTCTAGTTCTAAGAACCAAGCCATGCGGTCTAGTGTTTTGGGTGTGGCAGGCCTGGAACTACTTTCCCTGATACTACTTTACCTGGGCTATATAGACCACACCCTGACTGCAGAACACGCGTGTGTTATTCTGCAACCCGCAGCGTGACGCTGTCCGTGTCCAGCTCCTGGTCTTCAGCATCTTCTTGTAATCCTGCAAGAACAAGAACAAGATTATTCTGTTTTACCTGAGAAAACACAATCCAACACTCAGCATCTCAACCGGGCTGCAATCTGTGGAAACCGAGAGAAGAAGAAACATCACTCACCTGTGAGTACTAGCTTAAGGATTTCCGGCGAACCTCTACCACATCTGCAGTTCGAACATTGCGACCTGCAATAACAAGAAAGTGAAAAACAATATTAGAACGCATGCTTCCAAAACATCGAATTCCATCAGTCTTACCTGAATTCCATCGCGCTAGGCCACGCTTCCATCCGGAGCACCACAGCAAAACTGCAAAGGAAAAGAGACATATACAGGTCCGCTTTCAATATTAAACAACCGCACAGTGCTGTACTTACCTTAACGGATTCCGGGGGCCTGTTTTTCATCGCGCTCTCATCCACTCGCAGCACCACAGTGGCCTGTGAGGAGAAGAAGAAGAAAACACAGGTTAGCTTTAAAAGACAATAAAGGTGCTGCGCTTCACGATTTCTCTTACCTAGAAAACGTGCCTTTCCATCCGGCACGCCAGCATCAAGACCTTCGCACCTGAAAAGAAGGAGATAAAGACTTTAACAAAGTCCCACCATTAACAGAACAAAGACTTACAATTAACAAACCTACCTGCCTACCAGCACAGCAGGCCTGGGCCCAAGGAAGGCGTACTGCACCAGTGAAGCAACTCGGGCAGCTCGCCAACAAGCGTCAAGCGCCCCTGCACAAGAAACGCAGGACGGATAGCTCACCCTTCAAATAACTAAGATTCATTATTCAGCACTGGGCAACTACGCATCCAGATTTCCAGATCTCAGAGCCTTAAAGACGCCCCGGGGATATCAGGTGAGCGTAACAGCAGGAGAGGGAAGAAAGTTAATGAGGGATGGCAGGATCCATTCAAAGAGAAGGAGGTTGGCCTGAGGACCCTGAATCAGGATAGTACCAGTGTGGTAGCATTAATGAGGCAGCATGAGGAGAAGAAGCCAGACAAGAGGACTTCCCAGTTGGTGCCACCACGAGTGGGAGAGGATGTGAAAGGGGAGAGAGTGGAGATGAGATGAGAAGTCCATAGGACTGGAGAGGGCACAGAGAAGAGGATATCAGTGAAGATCACTCTGGAGGATACAATGACATAGGTGTCTGCGATGGGAAGGCTAGTATCTGCACCCAGGATGTCTTTTTGTGCTTTTCTTTCATCCAGATTTCGTAGGAGAGGGAGAATAGGTGGTGATAAGGTAGCAGTTGGAAAAGAAGGGAGAGTTAGTGAGTGCCATCTCAGTGGAAGAGGATAGATGAGAGAAGGAAAAAGAAAAGGGGGGCTGCAATGCCCAGTCCTGGCCCTTACTCACAGGCGGCCTAGTAGTAAAGGAGGGTACAAATACAAATGCAGAGCAATAGGTAGGGTGAAGGATTCATATTTTACAAAAAGGGATACAATGCAGGGCACAAAATGGATGCGAGATTTAAAAGAATGCACACCTATATTCGATTTTTTCAAAAGGGAATACAATGCAGTGCACAAAATGGATGTGAGATTTAAAAGCACACCCACCTAGGTTTGATTCTCAATCTCAGGCTACAATCTCAAGGGGATGGTTTAAAGAGCCAGAAATTAGGCTTCCCTAAAATAGCAGGCTTATTTGTCCAGTTATAGGTATAAACCAAGTTGGTGGCCCCTTACTTCTGATCCGAGAACCTCTGACAGGTTTACTGAAGATTGGAGTTCTCCCAGCAGTCAGCAGGGCACTACAAAGTGAAAGCAGAGGTTCAGACAGATGACTCGCTTTCCCTTCCCCAATAATGGACCCCAACCTCACTTGTACTGAGAAACTCTCGGCACACACTGGTCCAGCAGACATCAAATGCCCAGTACAGGTCCCGCCCCTTTCACCCATCCTAATCCTCCTAACAGTGAGTACATTTTACTCTCCAGGTGCCTCGTGCCTCAGGGTCTCATGAGTGTTCAGGACCTGGATTTCTATAATAGCTAGCCGTTTTCCATAGGTATATTCAAGGTAGGTTTCCTTCAGTTTAAGTATTACAGAGAGCTGTGCAGACTGAGATCACCCAAATAATTGAACATTTATAGGAACACTGGCACCACCCACTATGGGGCACCTTGATGATTGGTAATTAGGTATAGCACTAGCCTCACTAACACTACCTCTAGCACAGTCCTTGACCCTTGATTCACTTCCACTACCTAGGATCTGAGATTATGGGAACATTACTATGTGAATTCTCTACCTGTTGGAGAATAGCTTCTAGATCATCAGGAATAGTTTCCAGAATATCCTTACTCACATTGACTTTTCTGCCAACAGAATTCTTTCATCCATGGCCCCCATTGCTTTAAAAAAAAAATGTTCAAGGGAGTCCGACCCATTCCCAAGGTATGTACAAAGTACAAAGTATGTGTACGAGTGTGTAAAAGGGCAAAGGGAAGAAAAGACATAAATTCATATAAACATACAACATACCTGCATGATAAAATAGTATAAAATGAACATTGCAAACAGTATAAAAACCATCAATAGCAAAGGTTATCGTCCATGTTTTAAAAGGTGGAGACCTTAAAAGCGCAGTGAGGATAAACCGTCCACACTATGGTAATATACTAGAGAGAGAGACCTGAAATCTTAACCCGCTTGAACAGCACGTCTCGCATCTCTGTGCCCCCATGGTCACTTGATCGTATCAACAGAAAGACACTATAGGAGGGACTGTAAAAGTACTTTCCGAACGACGCCCAGGACCGCTTTTTATGCACGGTCCTTCCAACAGTAACCGCCTTTGCCGAAGGTCACCTGCTGATCGGAGGCGAATTCAACCTCACCCCGTACCCCAGAGTCAATAAAACCTTGCCGCCTACCAGATCAGACTTTGCCCGAGCCTTGGGGCTGGCAGAGTTCCTAAGGGAAACCGAAAACGGTTGATGCATGGAGATTAGCCAACAACAGTTTACGAGATTACACTTTCTTCTCACACATCCACAGGGGGTTTTCAAGAATTAATCTGCTGCTGGTGTCCAGCGCACTGTTCCCATGTATTGAAGATATACACATCGGTCTGAGGGTGATCTCGGACTACGCACCAGTAATAGCCTGACTACGAACCAAAGGTCTACGGCGCCCCCGCAGAGGGCATAGAACTACAGGACTACTTCCTGTCGGACGTGGCATCCAGCCGGGAACTGTCGGACTCCCTGACAAACTACTTTGAGGAAAACGCAGCAAAGGGCTCTGCAGAAGCTATAGTATGGGACGCCATGAAACCGGTGATCCAGGGTATAGCTATCAACTGTACAGCAGTGCATAAAAGCCAACACCAACTCCAACTTTCTAAACGAGAGGCAGAGGTGGCGGAACAGGAAGCAAACTTCAAAGAACGCCAGACGGTGAAAGCAGGGAGAGATCTCAAAAAAAGTAAAAGTTGCACTGGAAATACCTCTGGCAGACAGAACAGCTTGGGCCCTGGCATACAGGAAGCAGTACTATTATCTCAATAGCAACAAGGCCAATCAGCTACTAGTGCATAAACTTTAAAGTTGCACTCCAGGAACAACATCCTGGTCCTCCAATACCAAGACGGCAAGCCCTGCTGCACGGAAATTGAAAAGTTGGACATCATGTCCGCACATCACAGGAACGTAATGTCTGGGGACCCCACGGATAAGGAGTTGAAAATCCGCTACCTGAAAACTATTCAAAGCCCCCCACCCGCAACTGGGCACCCTGGAACTCCCCATCTACACCGAGGAGGTGACCGAAATCATCTGCTCATTCAAAAACATTTGTCTGCCCCATTCTACAAAAAACACGTCCATATCCTGGCCCCCCACCTGGCATCCTTCTACAACTCCTTCTTGTCGACAGGCAGCACCACCCCTTCAATGGAGGAATCCCTTATAGTATCGATGCTGAAACCTAGGAAGAACCCAGATGACCAGAACTCTGCTCGTCATACAGACCCATTGCACTGATGAACGTCGACGCAAAAATCTTTTCAAAACTACTGGCTCGCAGGCTCGCAAGACTTCTCCCGGATCTGATCCACTCGGACCGACCGGGATTCATCCCAGGACGCAATACGTTGGATAACACCAGACATACCCTAAATGTCATTGAATCAGTGAACAGAACGGGGGAAGGCATGGCGTTCCTGTCACTCGACGCTCACAAAGCCTTCGACATGCTCGAATGGTGATACATGGAAGAAACGCTGAAGCACTTTGGCTTCGGGCCGAGGTTCCTGAAGTGGACGCTGGCAAACTACCAACACCCCGCCACGTCACTTAGAATAAATGGAAGCAAATCCCCCAGGATCGAGTTAACCAGAGGCACTCGACAGGGCTGTCCTTTGTCCCCACTCATCTTTGCGCTGTCCAAGGAGCCATTTGCTTCTAGGATTCGCCAGAACCCGCTCATTCGTGGCCTTGAGGTTAAAGGAGAAACCTACAAAGCTACCCTATCTGCTGACGACTTGTTGCTGACTTTAACCCACCCAGAAGCCTCCATGAGGGCCCTGTAGCTGGAACTGGACAGTTTTAGAGCGATAAAATCGTATGTAAGCAGAGAGCTGATGGCGCTGAAACGAACCCTGACAGCGCTCCCACCTTCCGAGAAAATATCAAGTTTATACAGACTTTTTGACAGAGGGGACCCCAATCTAAAGGAGCCTTATATGGAGCGATGGGAGCAAGACTTAGGCAGAGAGCTAGATGCAGAGAGTTGGAACCACATCTGGGAAGGACCCAGATGAGCTCCAAATGTGTCACAAATAAGGAGGGGGTGATCAAGGTCTGCTATAGATGGTATTTAACACCGGAGATCCTACATAAAAGTAACTCTGGCATCCCACTGCACTGATGGAGAGGCTGCTCGGTCACTGGCACACTATGCCACCTACTGTGGTCGTTCCCAAAAGCAAACCAGTTTTGGAAAGAGGTTTTGGAACAGATCAAACTAATTACCGGACTCTCGATCCCATGGGACACGGGCATAGTTTTACTGGGCGACACAGGCGAGGGGCAATTCCCGATGTCGGGGCGCTTAGCAGATCTCTGCTCCCACCTGCTCACAGCCACAAAAATCTCAATAGCGAGATTGTGGAAACACCCTGAGGGCCCATCTATCCCCATGTGGTGTAAAAAGTGTTGGGACATCAGAGAGGCCGAGAAGATCATGGCCAGCCGCTCTGGGAACAGAAGCAAGTTTCACAGCATTGTGGCCCCCTTTTTAGTTCCCTGGCGTGGTGAGGTGACCTCTGCCTCTCTGCTGGATGACGAAGCATAACTAAAAGGATGTGGGGATCCCGCCGGAGGCACTCCCGAAGATCCCCGTCCGAGAGTCCTTGGCTGATACAATTGAATGCCTTCTGCTTCATCCCTTAACGGAAGTACTGCCACTACTGCCCGGCACAGTGCTGACCCCAGGAGAAGCTCCTAACTAAAGCTGCCCTCCCTCCCATGGACCCCCCTGATAGCCTTCCCCCTTTTTGATGTTATGTTTTGACTCTTTTTTATTTGCTCAGCACTGCATTATGACCGGAATAATGTATACAGCAATCTGTTTGTTACAAAATCTTAATAAAAAGCCTTGCTGAAAAAGAAAAAAAAATGTAATGCCCAACTGTCTCAGAGGGCTGCCTTAGTCCGTTTCCCTCCCCTTTAGGAAGCTCCATAAGGATGAAACGCGCAGGCACTAATGGCAACAGGGAAGTCAGTCCTTGAAGCAAACCAATTCCTAGGGAACTGCACTAACTGAGTTATTGGCCAAACAATAACAGTGTGTCTGTGGAATGCTGATGTGGACCCTGCTATCCCCGCTCTGGCCTCCCACCTAGAGCAATGCCACAGAAAAGGCACAGGCATGGGAGAGGGTTCAACACGTCTTTATACTTCAACATCAAACCAGAACTGACTTTCCCTACCCACAGCCCGCCCCTCCCTTTACCGTGTCCCCATATCCCTCTCCATGTGACATGAGAGATGGTGATGACACCACACCGTCCAGTGTACCCAGTACCCACAGACCAGGCGTCCCAAGCATTAAAATCTTTGCCCAATAGGAACCCAGTCGGAACATCTACAAAGTCACCCAGCAACAAGGGACCAACAAGAACTGAGTCAGCACCCACACCTCAAAGAGGGCATACTCCTAACTCTTAGACAGCTAACAAATCAGCTCAGGGCAGACAGAGTCCGGCTCCAGCACAAGTGGTTCTTGCATGGAGCCTGCAGTCTCCAAACGGCTTATCCATGCCTTCCTAAGCTTCCAGAATACTCATTACTTCCCAAGCTACTGGAGTCTACCGGACTCACCACACTCACAGTGCAGTCCATTGGAGCTCATTCCGAGTCGGGTGGTCTGGTAAAAAATAACTGGTATCTGCGCATAGCGGCACTTTACCGGCCGCTCGACTATGGGTTTGTCGGTGGGGCACTTTGGTCTACCTCCAGCTAAAAGCTGGAGGTAACCCAGGCACCCTACTGGCAAGAAAAATCATCATTACCGCCAATGGGTTCCATGAATGGGGATTTACATTGCACCGCCGGCACTCGTAATCCAGCAGCAATGCTGCAGGACTAAGTGCAGGAAATGATAACAGCCTTTGCCAGTGTCCTGGCGACTCTACCTCCAGGATACTGGCAAGGTTGTAATGAGGCCCATTGTGCGGTACGCTGACTGGCTGGCTCCTTTCCTGGCTCTTTCCCAGGCTCCTTTTCTTAGAGTGTAGTTTGAGGTGTGAACTGAGAGGAGGTAGCCGCCATCCAAGCCGAGCTGCCAGACTCCAGCAGGGAACCGCTTGCCAGGCGGCAAGTGAAATGATTAAAAGCAGCTGAAGCTGAAAGTTGCCTCCCGTGCAATACGTGGTACTTCGCGTCCTCCTAACAGCAGGGAACAGCCTCCCCCACTTGCCGCCTGCTGATTATTCAGATGGATGAACGAATGGATGGATGCATGCATGGATGAATAGTTGGGTGATGCATGTTGCAGATTCTGGAGGTGTGTTGGCCTCATGAAACAGACAGCATTTTAGCTATGAACTGTTGCACCTGTGTAGTTACAGCCTTATATGTGTGTCACAGAGGTGTGGACTGGCCTATAGGGAACTCTGGAGATTTCCCAGTGGGCCTCTGCACCCTGGACCTCTTTTGTGTTGTATTTCCAAATTTTCACATAGGAAAAGCATTGGACTTGCTGAAAATGTGTAATGTGGGGCCACTTTGAGAATTATTTCTAGAGCCTCTTTCGGTCCCCAGTAATTATTTCCAGGGCCTCTCTTAGTTCCCAGGCCACCCCTGGTGTCACAGATGGTCTGAATAAGTCACAGAATCCCAATCCAGGTTCGATGATTTTATTGAAATTGTGTCAACAAGTATGAACTGTTCTTGGGAGCAATGTTGAAAGACAGGCAATTGATCAGGGGCACCGACTGGAAAAGAATTTATGAAGTGCTGCTAGGGCAGTCCCTCCCTCCCTCTCTCTCTTATCGCCCTTGGGATTCCGTACCTAGCCCAGGTATTTGTAACCCACAGTTAGTGCTACCAACTGGTAACCCCTACTGCCTAATAGCTGTATGGATGGATGGATGATTGGTCAGATGGATGAATGGTTGGTCAGATGGAGGGGATGCTTGTCTGGATGGAGGATAAGTGATCAGATGGAAGGATGGATGGATGAGTTCACACAAGATGGATGTATAGGCTGGTGGATGGATGGCAGTTAGACAGAAGGATGGATGCACTAGTAAGATAGATAGATAGATAGATAGATAGATAGATAGATAGATAGATAGATAGATAGATAGATAGGCAGGCAAGCAGATGATGGAAGGGTGAATGGATAGATAGCTAGATGGATAGGTAGTCAGACAGGCAGTTAGATGGATAGATAGGTGATAGATAGGCAGATAGAGGAGTAGATAGAAATATACACAGATAGATGCATAGGCAGAATGACAATCAGTAATATGGCTAGATAGATGAGTAGGCAGATAGAGAGCCAGGTAGGTAGGGTTACAACTAATCGAAAAGTGGTCTTTAAAGGAATAGTGCGCTCAAAAATATTATTGTCCCGAGGGTTCGGCATGTGTTTTTAAGCATACGTTGATCAATCGTACAAACATTTCCTTCGTACCTTACCGTAGTTTTCCTCACTTTTACACATTTGAAATCAGGCACCATGGCACGGCCATCTTGTGCTAATCTTATCCGTTGCTGCATCGCCCTAAGGTGGACTGCCCTGGCAGCACTAAATCATGTCCCCCGTCCCTGAGGCTTACATCAGCAAACCTAGTAATATTCTCTGCTTATCTCCATGACTTTACCAGGCAGCGTAGCCAAACGCGCCCAGTCATCACCTACGTTTTAACGTACGTTGACGCAGAACCTGGAATATCAACACACATCATCTCACAACAGAGCGCATCCCAATTTCGAATATAAAGCTATAATTTTAAAGGAAATAGGAAAACTCTAGAATTTGTAATGTACTTTTACTTCACAATAAACGCCTCGAGAACATCCGGCGATTGCCATATTCAAGCAGATGGGTAAATTTTTTCTTTGTTCCTTTTGGGTATAAGAAGTGCATTGGATGCACCTTGAATCACAAGGCCTCGGCATCAGCTTGGCGCTAGGCCACCGTAATGTCAGGTTGCTCCCTATCACTGGTACCGCATAAGGGCATATCGGCCCATGGCGATAGTCCCAAAACAGCGTCATGGTGATCCAGCCATTTAAGTGTATCTGCAGCTGCCGGTTGAAGAAGCCATCAATTGGTATCTGGAATCTATGACAATCACAGAAAGACAGGATGTAGCTGTTTAGAAAACATAACCGGAATGTGTCTCAGTAGCCGTTCTTTATTATAATTTATAATTTATAAATTTACCATTAATTCTGCACCTTGTGAAAACTAATGAGGACCACAAACGTGAAACAATGAGAACCCAGAGAAAACATTGTGGGAAGTAGTCTACAATTTGCTTGAGAGGTTAGTGCTACAGAGAAGGTTTAGCTCGTAATCGGATGCTGAAGCTGACACTACTATTCGAAAAACACATAGACGGCATTTTAACTAAATAATAGCGTATCATTTTGCGTTTGTGGAACCTGGGGGAACCCAGATGTGGACTACGTGCATTTTCGATGCATTTTCGATGCTGGACTGCCCAAGTGCCCCGGGAGAAAGACAAGTACACACAGGTTGTTTTTGCGTGTCGTTGCAATACGCCACAAACAACAACCTTTTACACGTTTGTATATGAAATCATCTACAGTAAAACTTACATAATATTTGGCATTTCTATTCTCTCTGCGTAACGCAGAGACTACGTTCAGATCAACACATTTTCGTTCCTTTGTCCAGTTTTGGAATGGTGAACCTTATCATATTTGACGGTATTACACCCCCCTTCATTCATTCCTTTCGGAATCCTACCTTTCTTCCAAGGTCGAAAAACAATTGAAGGTTATACTGTGTACGATGCGTGGGTTTGCTCAGCTGAGAAGCAAAATTCAAAGGCGCTGACCTTCACCTCGAATGGAAGCGAATACCCCTTCAGACCATAGAGGCATTAGAAATCTTTTTGAAAAACATATGAATTGTTTGCTGCCATCCACCAATGCCGCGTGAAATTTCTAGTGATTTTTCTTTTTTTAATGAAAACAGTTACAGTTAGATTACTTCAAAATGCCTTATTTATAATGTTCCTCTGGAGAATTTCGTACTCTCCCAGCAACTCCCACAGCCATCCCACACGACCTGTCAGCTCAGCCCATCTCCTGTTCACACGGCAAATCACGTACATTTTTTTTGCAAGGAGCGTGTCTCGAGCCCTGCCAAAATGTGCTTGTACGAGAATGTCAGAGCAAGCCCCGTTGCAACCCCCTCCTTCCTCCTGCCAGGCCACGGTCCGCTGAACCCATGACCCCAGTTACCTTTGAACCAATCTAAATTGCACACATGTGTTTGTACTATCCCACTTTGGGACACTAGCGAGGTGAAGGGTGTGGGAGTCTTGCCCCTGATGTAACCTGCAGGGGTCGTGATTAATAGTGGTCAGGTCTGGCATATCAGACCGAGAAGGGGGTGGAGTGACACATGTTAGTTTAAAAAGGAATATACTGTCACTGTGGTCTGGTTTTATTAGGGGGCACTCTGGGGTGGTCAGCCAGGAAGGGTCACACTTCTGGTACATTGAAAGAATAGCTTTGGAGGGGCACAAGGATGAACCAGCAGTAATTTTCCAACAGCGGGGGTGAGAGGTGCAGGAGCAGATTTGTTGAGATGGATGAACTATAAGTCATAGTTCGACCCTGCCACACACTGGACAGTGATCCCTGCTGAAGAACGTAATTAATACTTTGTTTGCTAGCAACATTTTGTCTCAGCGCATCCATGACAAAGGGACTTGGGAGGCACAGGCGCAGAAGGAAAAAGGTGGGGGCTATCAGTGCTCGCTGTGTGTGGCGCTGATGAGGGGAGGGGAGACTTTGCAATGCCAGAATGCGGCCTAATCCAAATATGGAGCTGAGGGTACACAAAATGGAGTCCAAGTGTGTTTAGCAATAGCCCCACCTCAGTTTATGTCAGGCCCTTATTCCCCATGGCTACAGAAGGGCAAAGGAGGCCTCCCGAACTAGTGCAAGAGCAAGTGGTCCCTTTGCCATAGAATGTATGGGGGTGGTGCTCAACCGGCTTCCTCCATTCCTTACATTAGCAACAACCCATAACACATGCCCCCATAAAAATATAGCTCAGAATGCACCTATTTCTCACCAACAACACCCTTTGATGCACTGTTTTGCATCCAGTCAGTAGTTCTTGCATGCCATGTATCTTATCGAGCCTAGGTCTCATTCCTCTTGTGGGACACGTAGTTATTTAGCTGTTTGTACAAGTGTTTGGTAAGGCAACTCTAGAACCCAAAACATGGTTTCATGCTGTTATCCATCTTACCCTCCCATGATCAGTGAAGGACCCACAAGAGCTCGACGAAACCGGGATGTGTGAAAGCACAGCGTTACACTGTATGGCATTCTCCAAAGGGCACTTCTTGCAAACGAAAATGGACAAAGAGGATACATTTCAAAAGACAAATTGGACGCTTTATTTGGACACTTTCTATAAACATTGTTGAACAAATAAATGGCTGCTAATCATTTCTACTGGGAAGTGAACTGTTCCACAAGGTCTGCTTTTGGTGGACAGGGCAAGGTTGCAATGTTTGGTGGCAATGTATGTGCCCTTGGAACAAATTAATGCGTGATTCCATGAGTATGTATGTCCAACACAGTCAAAATGAGATCTTTGACAAAATCGAAATGCATTTCCTGATATATTAGCTTGACCACCCATTTTTTTCTTCTTTTCGTAAAGACCATTGTGTAATGAAGCATCCCAAAGTTTCCCTCAGTCCTCGATTGTTCACACCCTACGTTCTTGTTATGCGCTAATACTGCTACTAATGTCCTATATTGCATCCTGTCTATGCCAAAATGCAATCTCTTGGGCCTGTATTTTAGCATATATTGTGGAACACCTCCAAATCTCCTGTGTGACAGAATTCTGTGAGTCCCTTCAGATCTCTTGATAGAGTTTTATCAAGCATGATCTTCTCAGGAGCTTTGTGTAGAGGTGAAGATGGAATCAACCACTTCTTCTTGCGTTCCTGCTCCTCTCACAAAGGTCCATGTGCACATTTGTGGAAATGTTGGTTTTCTGTCCAAGAGTGAACGTTTGAACAGTGGTGCATTAGTGAGCACCATTTTTCTAGTAGAATTTCCACAGACCCACCACAGGTTTTGGAGCTTCACCAAAGATGGTTGCTGAAAGACTGGGACCATTGTAAAATATTTTCAGAACCTTTTTTTGCCCAGCAGCTGAGATTTTGTTATTGATTGATTTGGCAACGTGCCATACATCAAATTGATGGTGAATATTTGGAAACTGCTCTCTCATGGTCTTGGCTATCGAAACATGTCTGTCGGTGGCTATGAGGTCGATTTGCATTCCCTTCAATTGGAGATCTTCCAGGGATTTTATAAAACCAGGTTTCTCCATGGCCACTGAGGATTTACGTTCAGACACCTGCACGACCACCAAACTCACAGTTTGTTTAGTTTCCATGTCCTGAAAGTGGTATGTGCAGTACTTTGCTGAAAATCCGGGGCTGTCACACTGTCCATCGTCAGCTAGCCTCAACCGTTTTTCATAGAATGTACTTTCAATTGACATTTGTTAAATTTGCCAAGCTTGACCAATAGCAGGGAATAAATATTCACGTTGATATTTGTAGTACTGCGTTTTAGCAAGGAACTGGAGTCCCACATATTGACAGAAACTGGACAACTTACTAAAACTAGAGCCACTGAAATGTAAAGCAGCTGCACACAGTAGATTTCCAGCTGGCACTTTCCCCAGCATCGGTTGAGGGGACCATGAAAATTTTGCATGGAGCATTTCACAGGTGGCTTGTATTTTAAAGTTAGTGCCTTGTCATACACGAGTCACATTCACCAATGGCTTCCCGCATACTTCCCCCCTCACTGGATGCACACATTTCAGCATCAGTATAATCTCCACCAGGCAGCTGTTGAATACAATGTATTTGGGCTCCTTTATTAGACTATCGTCCTGTATGAATGTGGTTTGTGACTCAAATGTGGTTGACATATCAGCCCAACTGGACAAACTGTAGTCGAAATCTTTGGCTAGTTCCCCTGTCAATTGTGTTGATGCTTCAGTCTCTGTTATTTCAGCTTCTGTTATTTGAACACGAATGGGAGAAAACATCAATGTCGATTGTTTTTTGGGTGGCCCTTTTTTGGCGGGTGTCGATTGTGTCTAGTGGTCTGTGACTAATTCAAAAGCATCTTCATTACATTCAGTTTCATCTTTATCTTGTGGAATTCTCGCATTGTGCAATGGCCCAAAAACACTTTGCTGGCTCCGCGGGTCACATTCAATTAATTTTCTGGCCACTGGGCATATGCATCTCGAGTCTGCTTATTGATTTGAACACACTGTGCCTCAAATAATGGTTGCTCCATGGCTAAATCAGTTTGGTAAGCAGCATCTCTGGTTTCAGTAGCTGTCTGTGTCTGCATAGTTCGTATACTTCTTGGCTTCTAGACGACGGATTGTAAAAACATGTTCAATGTAAATCCAACATACAGTATATGGTTCTTTAGATTTGAAAAAAAGCATGTTATGAAGGCACGGGCACAAAATACTTTCTGAAAATGAAATTGTTTGTTAGTTACCCTTGCTTTCTTGATTTTCTGTGAATCCTTCTTCACTGTAACGACTGCACCAGCAAGCTGGTCTGCCAACTCAGATCCACGTGCCTCCTCTTCTATATCCCAATCTTGTATACATCCCTAGAAAAGAGTATTTATTAAAAATAAGTAATTAGTATTTGAAATCAAATTATTCCCTCGCACACATGGCTTAAACAGATACCCTCGTACACCGTGTACGTCTTTTAGTCAAAATATACATTTTGAATTTTACCTGATTGATGGCTAGTGTACTAGATCAAAGATCACCGTGCGAAACCCACTGATTGAAATGTTGCACTCAAGCAATTTGCAAAAGATGCTCATTTATAATAATGTCACTGTCTAATAGTATCAGATCTAGGACCTACTTTCTTTTATTCGAGGGAACGGTCAGTACGCATACCTCTGACTCTGGATCAGCTCCGAAGGATGATGTAATTGTAGATGAAGTACCAGCATCAACCTGTAACACAATACTGGTTTTAGTATGGCTGGAAAAAGTGAAATTGAACACACACAATGGGATGCAGACAATGGTACATATCAATAAAAACCCATAAATGAAACATGATGTAAACAAATGACCAGATATGTATACTTTATCATATCTCTAATTCCATGCATAATACATTTCTGGAACAGAATAGCTAAATAAAACTACCTCATACGCGCTCGAAGTTCTTGTTGACTCTGGGAAAGACATGGATTCAGAATCTTGCTCCTTCAGTTTCAGTGCATTGTCAAGGAGTTGTAAAGGGAAAATTAGATATGAATTAGAAATGCTAACCTAAAGAAATGGACACGTAAAATAACTGATTTCGGAAAGATTATGCTTATTTCCAAGGGCACTATAGCATAGTTTTCTGTGTCCATAAATAGTTTTCTATGTTGCTCCTAAAACCAGGGACTGATTTATAGCAAAATGCGGTTTAGTTAGAAAGCAATACAATCTTGTCAATATGAAAAGTATTATAAGCAACATTTAAACCTAAAACATCAATCCGTCCATGTAGTTACCTGTTCACTATCCCAAGGCCTACAGCTAAATCATGAACCGTGACTCACCTGAGGGAGTGTGTGCATGAATAGAGTTGGAATTGCATTTGGAAGCAATTTACAAGACGTTTTGAGTCAATCCTTCTTTGTGTACTGCGATTGGTTGTACATATTTGTGATAAAGTGCAGACTGCAGATGCGGAATCGATCACCCCTCAAGTCCCACAAGACATCCTGGTCTCTACTTTCAAGCTTTTCCGGCGCAAATCCGCAATATCTGACCCATTCTCTTATTAGATCTATATTCCTCAGGAAGATATGCATTATTGTGCCTTTAGGTTTGTTATGGGTCTTAGAACAGCAACCGTAAACCATACAAGCAGCATTGTTGGAAATTCTGAAAAAAACAGGTACACATCGTTAAAAAACCTGTGTAGCATTGCCGACTGTATTCCAGGATAACTCTCATACACAATAGACTGATGTGACGCCAATCGTAACATGTTACTCATCCCTTGAATGTACTATCATGCATCAAAAGGGAACATGCTTATAGACACGGTCCTCAAAGGATGAAATTATATCCCAATAGACACTGATGACAATTGCTATATATTGATAACACAACAAATTATACTAAAGACAATGGTAATGGCAAGGAGATGAATGAACATTACACTATTAGTTATATTCATTCAAAATAGATTGAAATTTAGAGATCAAAAAGATATGATTAGGTGACCTGCGCTTACCTTGACCAACAAACAGTTAGATTCAGCAAGCAGGGTAGTTGGTAGCAGGAGAACAGGGAGATGTTCACAGGTAGCATGATGATGAGCTGTCTTTCAGTGGTCACAGATGTTCTCAGGTAGCACGTTCAAGAGTTGAATTGCAGTGCTCACAGATGTTCTCATGATAAATATCCAGGGGTTTATAAATAATTAGAAAGGTGGGTGTGTATGTGAATGAGTGACGTGTAGATGGTGTGGTCTTATGTGGATAGCAGAGGCACAGTATGCTTAAGGTGAGCCTGCATGGAGACACTGGGTCTGGGGAGGCCATGTGAGCAATGGCCCCTATGCATAAGATACCTTTGACACCTTGGCTGTTCCCACCCCTGCCAGCCCCCTTTGGCAGTGCACATCCCCAGGTATGAACTGCCGTTGATAATGGAGGGGGGAAGGAGGGGAATGAGGCATGAAGACAAGGCCTGGAACACTCCTGAATGGAGACACACTTATGTGGATTGCAGAGGCACGGTGTGCTTCAGGGGAGCCTGCCTGGAGACACTGGGTCTGGGGAGGCCATTTGATCAATGTCCCCTGCGCGTAAGATACCTTTGAAGTGTACATGGCATTTGGCACCTTGGCCATTCCCACCCCTGCCAGCCCCCTTTGGCAGCGCACATCCCATGGTGTGAAATGCCGTTGATAATGAAGGGGGGATCGAGGGGCATGAGGCGTGCAGACAAGGCCCGGAACACTGCTGAATGGAAACATACTTGTGTGGATTGCAAGAGTACGGTGTGCTTCAGGGGAGCCTGCCTGGAGACACTGGGTCTGGGGAGGCCATGTGCGTACGATACCTTTGAATTGTACATGGTGTTTAGCGCCATGGCCGTTCCCACCCCTGCCAGCCCCCTTGGGAGGGCACGGCCACAGGTGCTAACATTCATTGATTCTGCAGGGGGGATAGAGGGGCATGAGGCATGCAGAAAAGGGCCAGAACATCGCTGAATGGAGACACACTTCATCCACTGAAAAATTGAAACAACCATTCATAAAAGTTCAGTTGTATGTTATTTACATGGGCTTGAGGGTAGTCAAGGTGTTGTTTCTTCACCTATGCGTTGAATGTCTTTTTGACTTGCTTGGTAAAGTATCTTGAACTCAGTTAGCTGAGTGACATGGACCATTCCTTATGATGAATGCTGTCCGCCATCGAGGCGTGGCAATTAGAGCTAGTTTCCTTTTCTAAAGTGAAGCCGTAATCAGCAAGGACCTAGTGTAAAAGGCACAATGGTGAGCGCCGTCGGGAAGCCCGCCATTGTGCCTTTTACACTAGGTCCTTGCCAAAGACCTTCAACGCGTAGGTGAAGAAATAACACCTTGCGCCGAAATAACCAGCAACATGAATAACTCATGGTCACCGAATATTTAGAAGTTGCTCAAAAGTCGAATTCACAGATTTAAAAGTGAAGTTCACTTGATGAATGTATATATTGTGGTTACCTTTTCAGGTTGAAACACGTGTTGGCGTGACGTAGCTCATTTTCTAAAAATACGTTTGAGATCAGTATTTTGGAGACAGTGTTTACCCACTTGTTCTTTTGTGATTAAATGTGTATGATTTGAATACCGTTGAGAGCAGGAACACCCTGTAGATACTTGTCAGACCTACACAAGGTACTAGAAATTCCCCCAAAATGTGTTACTCAACCTAAATGTGTGATGTAACAGACAGATATATGTATGACAATACAAAAAACGTATACACTTACGTTGTCTCGAATTTTTCATTGTACTGTCTTTGGGTTGTCTAACTTAACTTAGACAACTTAACTTGACTAACTTAAATCACATACCAAATGTGTGATAAATCAGAAATCTCACAAAGGTTGTTAGAGCGCAGTCTGTGAGGGTAGTACCCTCAAGTCCATGTTCTTACTATAGGTGTTAGTGGAAGATCACCTAACTTTCACACGGCTGCAGCCATTTCACAATCACTATATCCAGCTGGTTCAATATCTTCGAAGGTGTGCGCGTCCAAAGCTTTGGGGTTTACTTCAACAAAGATCTCTTTTGTATTTTATTTAGTTGCTGATTTTGATGGCACAAATTAAGTACAGATTATAAACTTCGGGTTGCAGCGCAGTGTGGGAAAATCCCCTGTACTGACTGCTGTCACTGGGGAAAGTTTCTCTAACGGCACCAACGACACAGGCGGGTATTATTCATCGAACGCAGTGTCCAAGCCTCCCATGAAGCCACCATGTAAACGAACGATAGGCCACCAGCCTGTACCACCTGTGGTAGAGAAAGATACAAACTGTTTTTAAATGATCAAGATAAGTTTATTAAACCTTAGTTGAAAATGCAATCTTGTATCCTATGGCATTGTTGCCAGTACAAATGTTACCTCACGGATCAATCCACTTGGGCTATAAAGTATAGACACATTACAATATTGAACTATGCATTCCATTACATTTGTGACACAAAGAATTATTGCTTCATGGTTGTACATGAAATAAACATAAGATGACCACTATGATTTCCCCAAATCGTGAGTGATGTATAGAATTGCAAGACTACATTGATTTGGCAGTGATAGATCAAAGTTACAAAAATATAGGAGACAGCCATGAAATGTTTGTGGCATAAGTGACATCCAATCTAGAGTATACTTACTCGTTACTTGGATTGCGAGGGCGAACTGTTGCACGAAGTTCGTGCATAAGCACCATCATTATCCTCAACACGGACTGTGTGAGGCAGGCTGCCCTGAAGTTATGCAGCTCGGTAACGCATTTAGGCCGTGTCTCGTCTTCTGATATGTAGGCCAAGCATCCACTTTTCTTGGCAGCACCAGTTCTCCTCCTCGGTAGGCATCACCTCGAACCGATTGCAGGTACACCAGGTGGAGACGTCATCCATGCGACTAGACTCAGGCGCTTAATCTGGTGATTCGTCCTCCCAACTGTCGTCCAATGCCCCATCGTTTCCGCATCTTTCTCTTTCTAGTAATTCAGCCTCAGAATACTCTGGCTCGTACTGTTAGGGCAGCATTGTTGCCATTATACGACAAAATTAAAAACAATAGTGATGCTAGTACAAGTATCTGTTTGCACGGGCTCTGGGCAATGACGATAGCTGAACAGAGCAGAAACGAGTCACAGGCTATACATAAAAAACTGTGAAATGATTGAAAAAGCAACTCTGATGTTGTCTAATGAAAAACGGTCTGTTTATACATATTGAGCAAAGAGGCGTCCTGCCATTTCCATGGAAACACACCATTAGCTGAAGCACAGAGAATGTTGACACGAGACGTGCATTGGCGTTATGAAATGGGCAGTACGCGTCTAGCGATGTCAGCCTCAAGGGCGGGGGATATGATTTAGTGCCACCAAGGCAGTCGACCTTAGGGTGATGCAGCAACGGATACGATTAGCACAAGATGGCTGCGCCCTGCTGCCTGATCTCGCATGTGTAAAAGTGAGGAAAACTACAGTAAGGTATGTAGGAAATGTTTGCATGATCGATCAATGTATGCTTTAAAACACATGCCCGAACCCTTGGGACAATAATATTTTTGAGCGCACTATTCCTTTAACAGCGTGGAATGGTAATGTTCAGACACAAACACTCACACCAAATGCAGTATTGGTATTGGTATTGTACTTATATAGTGCTATCCTAGTTAGCAAACAATGCAATACTTTACAGGGTAGAGCAGATACCAGGGGGGGATGATGCATTGTGGACTTAGGTTGTTGTTTGATAGCACTGATGCGTAGGAGAAGGACGATTTCCTGTTTATTTATTTCTGGCATTTTCTTTCCATCTCACAGTGTTGCAGCTTCTGGAGTTGTGTTGGCCTTAAAAAACAACCAGAATTGTAGCTAGGAACCTTGGCGCCTGTGCAGTTACAGCCTTATTTGTGTGCCACAGATGGCCTGAATAAGTCACAGAGTCCCAATCTAATTTTGATGATTTTATTGCAAACAAATCAACTGTTCTTGGGAGAAATGTTGAAAGACAGGCAATTGATATGGGACAGCGGCTGAAAAAAGGGTTTGGGAAGCAGCGCTAGAGCCGTCCCTCCCTCTCTCATATCCCTTCGGATTCCCTCCCTAGCACAGGTGTCTGTAACCCCCAGTTAGTGGTTTCGACCGGTAACTCTTACTGCCTAGTATCTGGCTTCACCTACTGATGATTCCCTAATACGATGTTTACCAAATCTTCCTCAGGGACTTCCTAGCTGGCCCGGCCCTATAAATGGTTAATGTTAAAGGGGTGGAGTATGTACACCATTCGATCTTCAAGCCCCTTATCCCTTGATGACTCTCAGCCTCCCCCTCCTCTCCACCTACACTACTACTTCTCATCCTCCTTCTCTAGCAATACTACTTCCTTGTCCCCTCCCCACCAACTTCATGTCAACCTGATGTTTCACTCCTCTTCTTTCCTTCCTCCACCTTCCGATTTTACCACCTTCTTTCCTACCACTCTCTTCTCTCTATTCTAATACTACTTTCCCCTCACTACCACTACTACTAATCTCACTGCTACTACTTTCATTGCTATTACTCTCCCCTCTCCGCACTTCCCTCTGCTGACTTCCACACTTCTAGTCCTCGCCTTCACCCCTTGATGTTACTCTTAAATCTGTCCTACTACTGACACTCCCATCGCACTAATACTGCTCTCTTCTCCCCCAAATTCAGGGGTCTGGTGACCTACTCATCCTTCTACTGCACTTACTCTCACTATTTCCAGCTCATCCCCACTTTTCCTGTGCACCCTTCTCCTCGCACCTCACTTGTACACCCCTCTCTATGAACCCTACTTTCTCCTAACACTTGCTCCCTATCACCATAACTACTACTGCCCCTCAACCCTACTCTTATCTCCAACGCTATCTCTATCTCTCACCTGCTATCCACCCCTCAACACTTCCTTCACTACACTATACTACAAACAACTGCAAACACTCTCTAACAAAGGCCTCACCTTTACTAAGCTATGCCAACAACTCTCAAACACCCTGCTCCTCCACCCGTACTCCACCACCTGGTCTCTTAGTACACCTTCACTTCCTCCTTTGACCTCACCTGAACAACCCACAATCTGCCTTACCTACTGTCTGCTTTCATAGTGTGTGGCTTTTGGTTCAGTGTCTTTTTCCCCTTCCCATTGGCTGCAGCGCTCACCTAACTTTTCTCCAGGACCCAGGTGAAAAGCTTTAAAAAAAATGCAGCCTCTCCCCTTTTCCAGCCTGGTTTTCACAACCGTCTCTGATGTTTCTTTGTCATGCTATATGGCTGAACATTAATTTTTCTGCTGTGGTGGTGTGTTTTCTGGTTTCCTGCGGTGCTTGTCACGGTTGGGATGTTGGGAAGGCTCCTGGGTGGTCTTGGTGGTCGTGTTGCTTTTTTTTCACTTCGGTGGGTCCCAGTTTGTGCTTTCATGGCTGCTTTCAGGTGGATTGTGAGAGATGCATTTCTGAAAAAGAAATGAGAGAACTATAGCCAGCAACTGTGTTGGGAGGCATTCGACAACACAAAATGGTACCATTGTCGACATTTGTGGCACTTGGGGGGGGGAATCTTTTGGGGATTGGGGACCACCCCTAACTCCCACTTCACATATCTGGATCAGGCCTGTGTGGTAAGTCAGAATCCAGAGTTGGACAACCCATTATGGTTTTGGCTATAAACTTTAATTTGTTCAGAAAACTCCCTACTCTAGTCCTATTACTCTGTCCCTATATAAAGGATTCTCCACAGCTGTATCTGACATTTGTTTTAGTGAGCCTCCTGCCCTAGGTGGAGAAAGGTCCCTCACCCCCCCTTAACAGGGTCATGACCCTGGCCATTTCACAGAGATACTGGATGTGTATAGATTATTTGGGATGGTACTGGTGAACTAGTGTAGTTCCTGCAGAGTGGATGAGCTGTGATCCAAATCTTTGATGGCAGCAAATCAAATGGCTGTTGTATATTGCACTGCTTTGAGTGAAGCCAGAGTAAAACCGGGGATATCAGAGACACATTGTGTTTCCTCCATCCAGGTATGAAATTACCAGGGACTATACAGTCAACCTAAATCTGGTTGCCAGAAAGAAGGGCTTGATTTTGCGTGATAATGCCAATTGGTTTCAATCTGTTTTAGCAATTTGAGGTTTGAAAGAAATGTCCTATTGGATGGTGAAACAAAGCAAATTAGCTACTGAGGCTAGTTTTTGTGTGAACTCCTTGAGACACATCTTAGCCAAACATTGAATGAATGAGTGATTGACTGGATATATGCCAGCATTGCCACTGCATATCAATTTCATGAAACTCCACCCACAATGTGTATCAGCATTCTCACTGTAGATCACTTAGATAATGTTTGTGCATAATATGTTTGTGTATTTTGACACATCAAGTAAGGTTAATGATGTGGCTCCTCTACCCCACTAAGCAAACACATGCACACATTGCACTTGTGCGCACACACAGACACACACACAGTCAGTCACGCAATCACATTCACACACTAACACAAACCTATACCTACATGTACACACACACAGACTCACTGCCATGCATGCACACTCATTGAAACTCCTGTGCCGCATGCACACAAACTCACAAACATGTCATTATATTCAACTGAGGAAAAATGCAAATACTATCTTTTGTTTTTAAATGCACCTTTACCTGAGGTGAGCTTCTCTACTATCTGGGTGGGACAGCACTGCCACAAGATTTGGCATCAGTAAGTATCATGGAAGGAACACGTGGAGTCGAATCTCAGCTAGGTTGCCAAGCAAATTGTGAGATTTGTGCTCATTTCCACTCTGCACACTCCTGCATGGAATTTATTTTGCATTAAAGAGGAAGTGGCAGTGCACTGCTCGTCCAAGCAGCATCCCCACGGGTGGCAGGGGGCACACAAGGGCTGGAGCTAGGGCCCAAGAGGGGTGACCATTCCCCACTGCCTCCTCTGGCTCCACCACCGGCATATGAATAGGCAGACAATGGACAAGTAGATACCTAGTTATACACACACACACACACACACACACACAGGCCCTCAATACGAGTGACCCGGTCCAGAAAAAAGTGCTGGTAACAACGTTTATGGCACCTTTTCCGGACCGGGTCACTGCAAGTCTGCCGGTAGGGGCTGTGAACTACCAGCCGACCTGAGCTGTCGGTAGTTCAGGCCCCTACGTGCAGATAATTTACTGAAGCACTGGCACCGTTACTGACACCACGGGAATGGGAACTTTCCGTTCCACCGATGCCCGTAATATCCCAGTGTTACTGGGATATCAGGCAGAGGAAATAGTAAGCCAAGGTTGCCGGTAGGGCGCCAGTAGCACTGTGTGGACCTCATTACAAGGTTGCCGGTAGGCCGTCGGTGCTACTGGCGTCCTACCAGAAACCTTAGTAGTGAGGGCCACACAGTCAAACTCACAAAAACAATAAAAAGAAGAAACCACTAAAACCTTTTTCTTTTCTTTTTTTTAACAGTTAAGGTTATTAGATATAGAAAAGTAAAGTTTAATAAAAATCTGGCTAGCAACAATAACGTACTAACACTCAATAACTATTTCCCAGACACAAAGTTCATCACATTACAAATTAAACCTTAACTCACAGTACACCAGTACTTCACATGACTCAGTTGAGATATTAGGTTGCTCAAAATAATGCAATAGCTAAAGCAAGTGTTTTGTTGCAAACAGGCACATTGATTTACAGCATAGATAGATTGATTGGCAGATGAGTGACATGCAGCTATACAGGTGGGCCGAGGTACAGACTGATAGATGACAGGTAGATGGATAGGTAGACAGGCAGATGAATAAAAAGAGGTATGCTTAGAAGGGCATATGCACATACAAAGCAAAGCTCACATACAAATGAGCAAGGTCATGGAAAATACATTTTTTAAACAAGGTAAGGTTACTACCAATAGAAAAGTAAAATCTGCAAACTTTGGGCATGGCTGCATTAGTGTACAATGCTCAATACAAATGAGGTATGCCCATAATTGAAATGAAGACCATTACACTACAAATGAAGCCTTAGCTCGCACTACACCACCATACTTACTTTAAATATTAAGTAGCTTACACCAGTGCTATCCAGAAAGCAAACATCCTGAATCTGTGGTCTAACAAGAGTTCATGTTTAATTTGTAGTATAATGGTCTTTGGTCAGTCAGTCAATGGAAATACATTTTACAAAATATTAAAGGCTGCGCTCATTATTTAACTTTAAGATGGATTCAGATTGCTGATACTAATCAGAGTTGCGATTCTGGACATTCAAAGGGAACACCGGAGTAGTAGAATTGGTCCCCTTTTGTACAATTCAAAATTAAAATTTTGACAGGTGGTCATGCCCCCTGCTTCCGGTCTTAGTCCCTCCCCCCTTTGATATGCTTGGATATACACTTAAGATACATTTTGAAATAAAAAGGATATCAAGAATGTTTGATATTGATTTTTATATCAAATGTATAATGGCTATAAAGTATTTTCTAAATTATATCTGTTTTGATATAAAGTGAATATACATTTTTATATAAACTTTATATGAAGCAATTTTGATGTGTTTTTGATATAAAAGGTGTATAAAAATGTAATTTTTTAAAATATATACATTGATATACAAATCGATATTAAAAGTATTTTTGATATGGAATTTGATATCAATATAATATCAAAAATCATATTTTTCGATAGAAATATATATAAAAAGATACAAAATCATATTTTTCAATGTATAGATGTATATAAAAATTAACATTTGTTTAATATAAAATATTAATGTACATTGCTTATATTAAATTCCACAAAAATGTTGATATAAAAGTTTTTATATCAATTTTGATATACAAATTTATACCATCTTAAATGAACTGGGTTTGATACAGTGTGTAAATAATGAAAAACTGTTTACTTCATAAGTAAAATGTGCTTCCTAGAGCCCGTACAAAAGTCAAACTATTTTTTCTAAAGGGTCTAGAACATCTTATGCGCAAAACACATGTGTCCCTCTGTGACTCACCAAAGAGCTGTGAATCAACTCTGCAGGGGTTTTCTATTACGACAAGGCCTGAGGAATCCTGGAAATGTGGTGACTCATAGAGAGGTATTCTAGCCGCATCAGCAGAAAGCACAGGCGGGGTTTATATTTAGATCGCCGGAATAAAGGCTGTTTGTGCGAGCTGTAAATACATATGAACAATGTTTACCAACTAAAACTAATGATCGTTAGCAAGGCTATTTTTAACTTAGGACTGAAGGCCGGAACAGGAAGCAGCTGAACTTAATTGTAGACATTGCTATAACACATAGGAAACAGTATGCAGGAAATACCATGCTCTGCTTCTGTTGATAAGAAACCCATTTCGGCAAACTAAACAGAAATACATAAATCTGTGCATTGTTAATATTTAAACAACATTGAGTTTTCACCCTTTAAACAGTGTTCTATGACTCCAGCAGGGGTACTTTCAACCCCAGTATCAGAACGTCTGGCTGATGATCCCCTGCAGTGGCAATTCATTGGCTTGGAAGAGGTGACTGCAGCTTTACCCGGGGTTCCTTGCTTATCGGCTGGATTTGAGCGTGGGGTTGTAAACACTGGGAGAACTCCTGCAAAGCCTGCTGATTGGAATCTGGGCCTGTTGCTTACTATTTCAACAACAGCACAATTGTGAGTTTGGGGGGTATTACAATACTTTAATGTATTGTTTTGTGGTTTTTACAATTTATGTGGTTTTATTCAAGCTTGATAAGGCTTTTTTGTTTTACTGTATTTCTCAATAGGCAGGCCTTTTTGAGACAGGCCATGAGGTATGCCCTTTTAGAGACAGGTTGTGCATTTTTAAACTAAATGGCTATGTGATTTTAATGATGTGTTTGCAAATGCATAGTTTGTGTAGAATGCTCTGTGGTTTTGCATGTCGGCTAGGATAGAGCATAGATGTTGGTCGTGCCAGATTCTATTTCTTTGTGTGGAACCTATGTTCTAGAACTGTTTTTGAATACTTTAATGTATTGTTGGTGTGGGTTTTACAATTTATGACTTTTATTCAAGCTTAATAAGGCTTTTTTACTGTATTTTTATCGATAGGCATGCCCTTTTTGAGTCATGCCATGAGTCATTGCATGAGGCATGCCTCGTGGCCTGCCCTTTCTGAGACAGGCTGCACATTTTTAAACTAAACAGCTATGTGTTTTTAATGATGTGTTTGAAAATGTACAGTTTTCTTAGAATGCTATGTGTTTATGCATGTCGGCTAGGATAGCACATAGATACTGGTAGCGCTGTGTGTGTCTTTGTGTGTCTGTCTGATATTACATGGATACAGCACTTATGGTCTAGAACTGTTTTTGAGATTTTGACTACAACGCTTTGGAAGAAGTTGAAAATATGTAAAGGGTTTTGTAAGTGTTTTGTGTTTATAGTGCTGCTAGACAATCATTCAGACACTTCAATATTAAAGCTTAGAACCCACAGCCCTAATTGCCATTCCAAACATTAAATTAACCATTAAAAAAACTCTGACTGCACTTTTGGGCTACTTGTCGTTTTGTGATGCGACATATTTGCACGCGCACAATGCCTTGTCTCAGCTTCACAGCGCTGATAAAGTAGATTAAATATTTCAAATGCATGCAATTTGAGTATTTTAGTTTTTGCCAAAGATCACACATGCTGCGCAAACGCTATAGCCGAGATTTATATTGTACAAACTGCCAGCATGAGAGATTTTTAAGAGTGCCGTGAACCAGGGTCCTACATCTTACTTGATCTGTTTGTGGATGTGTTATGTATTGATCGACTGTGCCAGTGCATGTTATAGATTGTACTAGATTAATTTTGTACTTCCAGGTAGGCGCTATATTTTATTTTATTCTGCATGCAGAGCGGCACAAAGTAAAACAAAATGTGTTAAATCTCTGTAAGGGAAGTGCAGAGTGTTGCCACACATATTTACATGTGAAAACTACAATGTGTGCTTTTAAATTCTGTTCTAACTTTTGCAATGTTTTATGCAATCTTGACAATTCTGCCAATGTGAAGTTGTATTTGAGTATGTGCCAGAGTTCAAACATGTGCAAATGGTATACCAGAGTTTTATTTTGTACAAACTGCCAGCATGACAGATTTATTTTTATTTATTTTTTATTTTAAGGGGACATGTGCTGAGGTGTTATACCGGGCTTGAGATGTTTGGGTTGTGTCATGTATTGATGGCAGACTGGTTATGTGTAAAAGATGACCTAGCCCGATTCTATACTTTTCAGCATTTTATAGAAATGTGCTCCAACAACTGGCTGTTACAACCCCTGAAACAAACATCCCGCAGAACCCAACATTCAATGCCCCATTGCATTTCTGAACATTTCTACAAATAATTCAACAATTTCTGGATGTTTTGAGGGCCTGAGAATGCTGTTTGGGGGCACAACAAACCATCACGGTCTATGTGTTGTTCCCGCACTGTGTGGGACATGTGGCCACTCTCAACCAACATACGCCCATGCCACGGATCTAGGAATACCCATGGATGTGTCTGATGGGTTCACGCGATAATTGAGGCTGGATCTTTGTGGTAAGAATTTGTGGAGTGTGCTCAGGGGGCTTCAAAACACAAAGGCCTGGGGTTGCCACTGACAATGGAGAATGGCTTTTGGGCTAGTCTAAGGAGCCCCAGTAACAAGGGTTATGGAAATGTCTCAAGAAAAAAACAGGGTGTTGGACCCCATTTCTATCTGCAAGCACGAGGTATAGAGAGGGTGATGGCACCCATTGCTTCATCATCACCAGGGGTTATACATTAGAGGAGCTGCTGTTACCAAGATATCCATCACAGGGTGCAACAAATAGTGGTTCTGATCTCCAGAACCAGTACTACAGAATGTGAAGCATTGTCTTGAGGGCCCAAGGATGGGTCATCTTTGAATTTTAGCATAAGAGCTGCTGGATTGCCTGGCTGCCTGGTGCATGGAGTTGTTCTTTTTATTTTAAAAAATATATATATATTTTCATCAAAGGGCCAGAGAATTTCCTGGGGGAGGGTCCCGATGAGCAGAGTTGTTCTTTTTTTTGTTTTTGATTAATCCAGGGGCTCACGGAATGCCTGGGGGGCCCGACGAGAGGAGTTGTTTGTTTTTTGTTTGTTTTTGATTCATACAAGAGCCCGAGGAATGCCTGAGGAGTTGTTCTTTTTTTATTCTTCAAGGGCCACAGATTGTCTGAGGGCACAGATGAGCAGATGTGTTCATTTTTTTATTCATCAAAGGCCACGTATTGTCTAGTGGCCCGATTAGTGTAGTTGTTCTTTTGATTTATCAAAAGGCATCGAGAACAGGTGTTATGGGGGTCTGACAAACAGCAACCCATTGTTTTCTACAGGGGTGATGGGATGGGATGCTCTATGTGGAATTATTCATTATAACTTCAAAAATATGTTATGTGTAATATTCAGTTTTAAGGGGTGTATTGTATTATGTTTTATTTGCCGCTTCTAGGCACGCTAGAGAATACCATGCATTTCATTGTAAGTCTTTACGTACCGCTTAAACGCCGAACAGAGATGCGCAAATATAATAGTGTTTGTTTTATCAACTTCTAGAAGATTGAAAGGCCAGCCACTCGTTGTGATTTAACCCCACCCGAGAAGCTTGCACTTAGATATCTGTACAAGGTTTGTTAGCAAACTCAAATGTACAGCCGGTGTTAAGTTCTTGATGTTATTTAGTTATACAACATATAGCATTTATAGTAAATTGACACCTAAATAGATATGTTCCACTTTTTTAATATGTTATTTGTATGTTGCTAAGTACATGTCCAAGTAAAGATACAATAAAGTGGATTGAACACACCTACTTCAGATGCAACAACATCTACTACCCTAAAGATGACTGTTTTCATGAATGATAGTAAGAAAATACGTGGAAGTGACATAATAGATATGGGCCTCATTACAGGTCCGGCACTAACTGTGCCAGTGATACCGGCAGGTTGCCACCAGACCCATAAATATTTACTGACGCCTGACTTCCTGGTAACAACAGGGGATTACAACACAGGCGGCTCAGAAAGTCAGGAGCCGGCAAATTGTAAGTCCCCATTCCCATCAAGTCCTATGCGACTCTATGGGAATGGGGACCACAGAAGCACTGGCACCGTTGTTAACAGTGCTGGTACTTCTGTGAAAATTCTGCCGGCGGGTGCCATTCTGCCCGGCAGGTCTGACCTGCCGGGCAGGAGAGCACCCACCCGTCAGAGTTGTAGTGTGCTAGTCTGGAAACAACAATGCTGGTAAAACTGTTGTTTCCGGTCCGGCACACTTAGAATGAGGCCCATTGTCTTTTAATGTTTAGAGTCTCCCTGCCAAAAGCAGCATCATTCAAGCCTCATCATTCAAATCTTTCTTCTCACAAATCAGGTGTGCCAAACACAAGACCATTGGGTTAGGTCAGGCCCTTCAACCCCCTTCTTCTGGCTCCCCACACAGAGTACACAATGCAATGGCATATTAAAACAAGGTAGACAACGCAGCGATAGGTGAAAATGTACCCATTGAAGCAAAACCATAGAAATAAACAGTGAAAATCACATCAAAGTATTTTTCTTTTAAGTGAAGTCAAAATGCTATTTGTTTCTGCAAACATCCTGTAACAAAACCTTCAGAGTCCTTTCTGACTGATGCGCTGCACTGCCACACTTGCACTTATTTACACAAGAATAAATATTTCTATCCACTGCAGAAGAAGTCCCATGGTCATCACTATGTATTATTATGATTTTAATTTTCATAGATCAGTGGTGTGGCCCACAGGAAGTGGTTTTGAATCCACTCAATCCAACTTTCCAAATGAGTTTGAGTCCCCATGGCCTGAATTCTAAGCAATCTATACATGCCGCACTATGTGACACTTGATCACTTAATTCCCACTGCTCTTCCCCTATCCTGCTCTTTCACAGCCCTTGATTTGTGAAAATTGTCTGGTGCTGCAGGAAGCACACGCCAGATTCAAAATATGATTCTTCCATAGTGATGAAAATTATAGACAAAGATGGCAAAACAGATGTGTGCATTGACTGACTAACAGGTGCATCCTTTACCCATTAGAATTGCTCATCTGTTGATGAATGGTTAAAGCCACTTAACTCACCTGTCTGAGGCTCATGTGTAAAGATCTGCGCTCTCACATCCTATGAACAATGGGTCAAGGAGCATCAGAATGATACTGTATGAAATGTTGTTATTGTAAACTCACCATGCAAGGCATGCAGCATGCATAATTTAACACTTTCTATGATCACTTTCCATAAGAGATTGGGCCTCATTACGACCCAGGCGGATTTCGCGGTGCTAAATGCACCGCGAAGCATGGCGGAAAGCCGCCGATAGCGCCATGGGGGTTGGCGGATTTACCGCCCCATTCCGACCTTGGCGGGGCGGTAAATCCCCAATCCCCATTCTGCCCTTCCCCATTCCCATTTTTGCCCCATAGGGTATAATGGGAGTGGGGAAGGAGTTAATTACGCCACCGTAAAATACGGTGGCGTAATTAACAACGAGGTCCCGTAGCGCCATGGTTTTCTCCGCCTGGTAAAACCAGCCGGAAAAGGCCGCCATGGCGCTACGGGAACTCGTAGTATGGCGGAGAGGTACGCCATGCACTACGCTGGCGTAAAACCCTCTCCGCCAGGGTCGTAATGAGGCCCATTGTTGAGATATGTTGTGAACAGTGCTTGTCCTTCAGCAGTGGTAAAGCATGTGGAGCTGGGACATTTTTTACAACATGAAAATGTAAGACCTCCCATTTTCCATTTATGCTTATACTGCAACACATGAAAAGTAAAGAGACAAACTAACAAACACACTTTACACATGAAGTCTGAACATTTTGGAATCTATGGTGAACGCTTTGAAATTCCCTATTTTCCACCGATTATCGATTAGTACCTTCATGTGGAAGTGGCTAAAGTAGATAATCAAGCTCAGAGGTGCCTATTTAAAATCTTGGAAATGGGCAGATTTGTTATATCCAGATGCGAGTGATCTAGCACACCACAGCCATTAACACCCCAGGCACCAAAATCTCGTATTTCTTTGTATAGGGTGTGGACTTATCAAAGAACTTAATAAACATTCTCGGCTGTGAAGCATTATTAGGAGTTCAGATTCATGAACTTGAACCACTTGTCCTCCCTGGGGCATGGCCTAACAGTTATAACTAAGGCTGTGGAAACATTGGTCCAACAAACACTGGAAACTGTTGGTCCCAATGATTTTATTCAAATAAGAATGGAGCCTGAGGGTTTAATCAGACCCTTGATTACAAGGGGATCCCCTTGGGGTACTTTCTGAATTTTGCAGTTTTTGGAGAATGTGTGGAGGCTTCTGCAGAGTAGACTGAGATTTTGGGGGTAATTCATAGAATTCGGCGCACAAGTGGCGCACGGGCTGGTGCACAAATGGCGCACGCGGCTGGCGCACAGAGAGCGTGTGCGGCAGTCTGCGCCAGCCGCGTACGCCAAAACCCATTTCAGCGCACAGCGTATTCATGGATTTCAACATCCATAACCAGCCATGGCGCAGAGCGGTGCAGCGACCCTGCAGCAGCGCCAGTTACACCCGCAACCCCGCCCCATGCTCCAAAAACATCGCACAAATCCCCTACATGGTGCAAAGGCCAGTGGAACAGCATACAGCCCCCCAACCACGAAAACGCGTTGACAAGTCCCCATGCACCCCTCGGAATACGCGTACCCCGCTCGTGCTAGCAAAAAAGCTTGTAAAAGACCATGCACACCTCTCGGAATACGTGTACCCCACTCGCGCTAGCGAAAATGCGTGTAAAGGTCCACACGCACCCCTTGGAATACGCGAAACCCACTTGCACTAGCAAAAATGCATGTAAAAGTCCACCTACACCCCTCGGAATACGCGTACCCCGCTCGCGCTAGCGAAAACGTGTGTAAAGGTCTATGCGCACCCCCTGAATACACATACCCCACTTGTGCTAGCGAAAACATGTGTAAAAGTCCACACGCACCCCCAGAATACATGTACGCCGCTCGGCTAGCGAAAACACGTGTAAAAGTCCACGCGCACCCCCAGAATACACGTACCGCTTCCCACGAAGAGCACGTACAGAGCGATGGAAACCCACGTGGGAACTTCAACCCGTGGTAAGGGAAACGCCCATGCGCACGTTACGTCACCTACACGCTAAGGGCCTTTACTCGGAATTTACGCAAACGTGCTGTTTTTCACGTGCCAAATCACTCCGTATCAAGCTGGCCACGCGACAACACACAGAAGACCACGCCCCTGCCCAGAATGCCGAATTACTGCCCCCCAGACCTCTGAGCAGCCTCCCACGAGCCATCTGCTGCTGCCTGCCTGCCTGCTGCCACCATGCCCTGCCATTTGGTGCCTGCACATCTGCCATATGCAGGGGTCTAGTTGCTGTGACCACCCCTGCTGGAACAGAAGACTCCCGACTGAAGTTCCATCACTCCACAGCCCAGCGCCGGACCCAGTTGCCCACCCACACATGCCTCAGGGGTTGCCATGTCCGACACAACACCTTCCGGCACCAGTGGAAACCCCCCAGCTGAGAGGCAGAGGGCTATCAGCTTCAGTGAAAATGAAGTTGGTATCCTGGTGGAGAAAGTCCCGGGGCATTATGATGCCCTCTTCACACCATTGCGCGCTGACAAGGAAGGACGGAAGAGTATCTGGAAGGAGATAGTGGGTGCCATCAACGCGGAGGGTCCAGCTTACCACCCAGCAGATGAGGGTCCTGGAGCGCATTCGCCCAGTGCTTCACCACCAGATCCTCAGGATGCAGGCCCGTCTGGAGTCAAACTGTAAGTGGCCATGCATTCACGTTTAAAAAAGGGCACGTTGCAGTGTGCTGGTAGTTAGCTACTTGGCTGCATGTGTGACATGGGTCATGTTTGGATTTGTGTGTGCAGGGACATGATGGTGCTGCATGTGAGTCCAGTCAGGCATGAGCCACATGGATGGTGTATGTGTTACAATGCATCATGTGGAGCAGCATGTGGAATGCACACATGAATGCATGCCTGTGTCTGTACTTTGACATGTTTGGAGTGTGAGAGATGTGTGCTGCTATCATGGACATGCATGATGTACATGTCCGTGTGTCTGAGCAGTGTGTGCGCCATGGATGCATGACACATGTCTGTGACGATGTGTTGATTCACTGTTACAGCCAGTCATCCCTGTATCCACTGTGTCTGGGGATATAACGGGCCAGATGCATGACCCTCAGGTGATGTGTGTGCATGTGAGCAGCATGTCCCATGATGGGTATCAGCCCACCATTGGATGCAACTACGGTGCCTTGGACATGGATGCCAATGTATGTTGCATGTGCCATGCCTGTTTCTGCATTTGTGTTGCCTGCACTGACCCATGTGTTGTGGGTGGACATGATGGCAGTGACGTTTGACAGTGCCACTCATATGCTATTTCTTTGTGTCTAGGGGACTATAGTTCAGTAACCTGATGCTTGTGTTCAATGTCTCCCTTTACACAGCGGCGAGTGAAGAAGAGGGTGGAGACAGCGCTGTGGAGGAAAGTGGAAGGGATGCCTCCACCGGCCGGCGACGCAAGGCCCAATCATCCTCCCAGGAAATTCCATCATCCGGGAGCGAGGGGACTGATGCCGCATCTGCCACTACGGCTCCAGCAGAAGGAGTGGGTGAGCCCCCACACGGGCTTGCAACGGCGGAAGATGGTGCGGAGCCATTCAGGTTGCTCGTGTGTATAGAGGAGGAGGAGACCACTTTAGAGCCGCACATGGGGCCTGGTGGGGGTGGTCCCACTGGTGCAAGTGGTGCAGTCGAGGGGCAGGGGCAGGAGGCAGCACAGGTCGCTGCGGAGGTGCCTGTGCATGTCTCTGTCCCTGTCACTGTGACTGCATCACCATGCACCAGCAGGGATGCCCCGTCCCAGGCCCATCCGCAGGTAGGGGGGAGGTCCACGTCATCTGGCACTCCTCTACCTGCGTACAAGGGGACCCGTGACTGGATTGAGGCTGTCCTGATTGGTGTCGCATTGCGCAAACGTGACATTTGTGATGACGTGCGTGCTTCCTGGGGGGACCACGCATGTCATCACGAAGAGCTGTATGGTAATGTGGCCCAGTTGGGAGGGACCATGGTCGGGGGTTTCCTCCATGTGTCGGCCAGTATTGCTGCCCTCTCCTCCTCTGTGCACAATATACGCCAGTCGTTCTCCGTGCCGTCTTCCGGCCCAGACATCACCTGGGCCCCATGTGGATCTGCCCCAACCAACGCAGCCAGCCTGGTGGAGATCCCATCCCTGCCACAGTCAAGAGTCGGAGGTCCAGCAAGGGGGGCCAACCCACCAACTGGACCCCAGCGAATGGAGGATGTGCCGGCATCATCAGGCAGGGCACGTGCACGACGGCGCCGGTAGATTCCAACATCACAGGGGCAGGAGGACACTGAATTGGGAGTGTCTTCCGTGTGGCAGCGGTTGGGCCAGCGGATAGATGCGGAGTGGCGGTGAGCAGAGGAGGCACGGCTCACTATGGTCAGGGCAAAGAACTCCATGCGCAGGGCATTGAGGTGGGTTGAGTGCTTCGAGGCAACTCAGAGGGAGTTGGAACAGGCCATGACTGCATCCCTGCGAGACCTCGAGGCCGGGGAAGAGGCCAGCCTCCAGGACATCGACATGGAGTTCGATGATGCCCTGGCTGGGAACAGCAACAAGTGAGCCATTGGACTTGCTTGCCGCCATTGTACATAGATCATTAGTGTTAGGTTTCCTTTGTTTTTTGTTTTATTTTGGAGTTCATGGACATTGCTCCACTTCATGTATAAAGTTTTTTATTCATAGGACTTTTTGTACATACTTTCTTTTTCCATTTTCCCATGGATCAATGGTTTTCTTTTATTTGGATTATTTATGTCTTATTGGCATTGACAATGGACCACTTTTTCATTCAACATGACGTTTATTTATTTTTCATTGGATTACCATTTTTTTTGTCATTGTATATTGATTTTCAAGTTTGATTTCCTCTGTTACTTCATTATGTTTTTAATACATTTATTCTAACTTCAGGATTGGTGTTGTGTTCTATCATTGGTTTTGTGCATGTCTCAATGAACATTGCCTCAGTCGTGTGTTGCCACTGTGTGGCTCTGTTGTGCATTTATGCATGAGCATGGTAGTTCTTTTAAGACTGTCATGGGATGGTTAATTTGGGAGTGGGTGCTGTGGATGGTGCATGCTTGTACTGGGGGGCAAGGGGGATTTGGGTTTGCATTAGAGCCATGGGTCTGTTTTGTTAGGATATGTTGTTTGGTGGGCCATGTGTCGGGGCCTGCTGGCAGGTGCCCGTCAATGGGGGTGGGTGGTGGTGTGGGGGGACATAAGTTGGGACCTGCTGGCAGGTGCCCGTCAATGGAGGTGGGAGGGGGTGTTGGGGGACATGAGTCGGGGCCTGCTGGCAGGTGCCTGTCAATGGGGGTGGGTGAGGGTGTGGGGGGACAAAACGCCGGGGCCTGCTGGCAGGTTCCCGTCAATGGGGGTGGGTGGGGATGTGGAGGGACATAAGTTGGGGCCTGCTGGCGGGTGCCCGTCAATAGGGGTGTGGGGGGACATGAGTCAGGATCTGCTGGCAGGTGCCCGTCAATTGGGGTGGGTGGCGGTGTGGGGAGACATATTGGGGCCTGCTGGCAGGTGCCCGTCAATGGGGATGGGTGGGGTGTGGGGGGACATTAGTTGGGGCCTGCTGGCAGGTGCCCGTCAATGGGGGTGGGTGGTGGTGTGGGGGGACATGAGTCAGGGCCTGCTGGCAGGTACACCGTCAATGGGGGTGGGTGGGGGTGTGGTGGGACATGAGTCTGGGCCTGCTGGCAGGTACCCGTCAATGGGGGTGGGTGGGGGCATGGGGAGACATGAGTCGGGGCCTGCTGGCAGGTGCCCATCAATGGGGGTGGGTGGGGGTGTGGTGGGACATAAGTCTGGGCCTGCTGGCAGGTGCCCATCAATGGGGGTGCCCGTCAATGGGGGTGGGTGGGGAACATGTGTTGGTGCTCCTGAGTGCATGGTTCTATGTGGCCTGCCTGCGGGGCATGCCCAGGGGGGATGGGCTGCCTGCGGGGCATGGTCAGGGGTATAGGGTAGTCCCCTGTGGTGTGGGCTGCCTGCAGGGCATGGTCAGGGGTGAAGGGTAGTCCCCTGTGGTGTGGGCCTCCTGCGGGGCATGCCCAGGGGGGATGGGCTGCCTGGAGGGCACAGTCAGGGGTGTAGGGCAGTCCCCTGTGGTGTGGGCTGCCTGGGGGGCATGCCCAGGGGGGATGGGCTGCCTGCAGGGCATGGTCAGGGGTGTAGGGTAGTCCCCTGTGGTTTGGGCTGCCTGAAGGGCATGGAGAGGGGGGAAAGGGTACACCCGGGAGGGCCCACACTGCCAATTTGTGTGTAAAACTCCCTGCGCACCCCCGGAATGCACATACCCCGCCCACACAAGCGAAAATGCATGTAAAACTCCCAGCGCATCCCCGGAATACGTGTACCCCACACGCGCTAGCAAAAATGCATGTAAAAGTTCACGTGCACCCCCGGAATACGTGCAGGCAGCCCATCCACCCTTCCCATGCCCCACAGGCAGCCCATCCACCCTCCCCATTCCCCACAGGCAGCCCACACCACAGGGGGGAATTTTTCCACGCATTTTACCTAATGCGAGCGGGGTACATTTATTCAGGGGGTGCGCGTGGACTTTTATATGAGTTTTCGCTAGCATGGGCAAGGTACGTGTATTCCGGGGGTGCACAGGGAGTTTTACACGCATTTTCGCTAGCACGGGCGGGGTACATGTATTCCCGGCGTGCATGTGGACTTTTACACGCGTTTTCGCTAGCGCGGGCGGGGTACGCGTATTCTGAGGGTGCGCGGGGAATTTTACACATGTTTTTGTTAGCGAGGGAGGCGTACGTGTATTCCGGGGGTGTGCGTGGACTTTTACATGCGTTTTTGCTAATGCACGTGGGGTCTGTGTATTCTGGGGGTGCGCAGAGAGTTTTACATGCGTTTTCGCTAGCGCGGGTGGGATACGTGTATTCAGGGGGTGCGCAGGGAGTTTTACATGCGTTTTCCCTAGCGCGGGTGGGGTATGTGTATTCCGTGGGTGTGTGTGGGCTTTTACATGCGTTTTTGCTAGCGCGGGTGGGGTACATGTATTCCAGGGGTGTGCATGGACTTTTACACGCATTTTCGCTAGCGCGGGTGGGGTACGTGTATTCCAGGGGTGCGCATGGACTTTTACACGCGATTTGGCAGTGTGGCCCTCCCGGGTGTGCCCTTTCCCCCCTCCCCATGCCCTGCAGGCAGCCCACACCACAGGGGACTACCCTACACCCTTGGGCATGCCCCGCAGGTGCCCCACACCACAGGGGACTACCCTACACCCCTGATCATGCACCACAGGCAGCCCACACCACAGGGGACTACCCTACACCCCTAACCATGCCCCACAGGCAGCCAACACCACAGGGAACTACCCTATAACCCTGACCGTGCCCCACAGGCAGCCCACACCACAGGGGACTACCCTTCACTCCTGACCATGCCCCGCAGGCAGCCCACACCACAGGGGACTACCCTACACCCCTGACCATGCCCCACAGGCAGCCCACACCACAGGGGACTACACTACACCCCTGACCATCCCCTACAGGCAGCCCACACCACAGGGGACTACCCTACACCCCTGACCATGCCCTGCAGGCAGCCCATCCCCCCTGTGCATGCCCCACAGGCAGCCCACATGGCACCATGCACTCAGGAGCACCGACACATGTCCCCCACCCACCCCCATTGACGGGCACCTGCCAGCAGGCCCCGTTTTATGTCCCCCCACACCCCCACCCACCTCCATTGAAGGGCACCTTCCAGCATGCCCCGACTCATGTCTCCTCACACCCCCACCCACCCCCATTGACGGGCACCTGCCAGCAGGCCCCGACTTATGTCCCCCCACACACCCACCCACCCCCATTGACGGGCACCTGCCAGCAGGCCCCAACTTATGTCCCCCCACACCCCCACCCACCCTCATTGATGGGCACCTGCCAGCAGGCCCCGACTCCTGTCCCCCCACACCGCCACCCACCCCCATTACCGGGCACCTGCCAGCAGGCCCCGACTTATGTCCCCCCACACACCCACCCACCCCCATTGACGGGCACCTGCCAGCAGGCCCCAACTTATGTCCCCCCACACCCCCACCCACCCTCATTGATGGGCACCTGCCAGCAGGCCCCGACTCCTGTCCCCCCACACCGCCACCCACCCCCATTACCGGGCACCTGCCAGCAGGCCCCGACTTATGTCCCCCCATACCCCCACCCACCCCAATTGATGGGCACCTGCCAGCAGACCCCAACTCATGTCCCCCCACACCCTCACCCACCTCCATTGACGTGCACCTGCCAGCAGGCCCCGACTCATGTCCCCTCACACCCCCACCCACCCCCATTGATGGGCACCTGCCAGCAGGCCCCGACTTATGTCCTCCCACACCCCCACCCACCCCGATTGATGGGCACCTGCCAGCAGGCCCAGACACATGGCCCACCAAACAACATGTCCTAACAAAACAGACCCATGGCCCTTATGCAAACCCAAATCCCCCTTGCCCCCCAGTACAAGTATGCAACCATCCACAGCACCCACTCCCAAATTACCCATGCCATGACAGTCTTAAACGAACCACCATGCCCATGCATAAAGCACAACAGAGCCACACAGTGGCAACGCATGACTGAGGCAATGTTCATTGAGACATGCACAAAACCAATGATAGAACACATGACCAATCATGAAGTTAGAAAAAAATGTATTAAAAACAAAATGAAGTAACATAGAGGAAATCAAACTTGAAAATCAATATACAATGACAGATATAACCAAAAACAATGGTAATCCAATGAAAATGTCAATAGGAAATAAATAATCCAAATAAAAGAAAACCATTGATCCATGGGAAAATTGAAAAAGAAAGTATGTACAAGTCTGCAACTATATACAATGACAGTCCAAATGGTCCATGATCCACAAACAAAAGGAAACCTACAAAAAAGTCCTATGAATAAAAAGCTATATACATGAAGTGGAGCAATGTCCATGAACTCCAAAATAAAAGAAAAAACAAAAGAAACCTAACATTAATGAACTATGTACAATGGCGGCGTGCAAGTCCAACGGCTCACTTGTTGCTGTTCCGGGCCAGCCTGCCTAAATGCCCTGCGCATGGACTTCTCCGCCCTGACCATAGTGAGTCATGCCTCCTCTGCCCGCTGTCGCTCCGCATCTATCCACTGGCCCAACCGCTGCCACACAGAAGACACTCCCAATCCTGTGTCGCCCTTCCCTCTGGCCGATGCCTGCCCCTGTGATGTTGAAGGCCCCGAGCCATCATGGCTCCCACCCTGAGCCTGCTGCTGCCTTGCATGTGCCCTGCTGGTCGATGCCTGCACGGCCTCCTCTTGCAGGGGTCCAGTTGTTGGGGTGGTCACCCCTGCTGGACCTCCGACTCCCAACTGTGGCAGGGATGTGTCCTCCACCAGCCTGGCCGCTGGGTCAGGGGCAGCTCCACAGGGTGCCTAGGTGATACATGGGCAGGAAGATGGCACAGAGAACGACTGGCGCATAGGGGGTTCAGGTGAGGAGGGGGTCGCTAGAAGATCCAGCACACGGAGGAACCCAGCCTGGGTGACATGTCCTAGTAGGCCGACGCGGTCAATGAGGTATACAAAATAACGTGCATTGTCCTAACGAGAACCCTGCACGTCATCCTGAATACCACGTTGACGCAACGCCACCCCAGCTAGGACACGCTCAACCCGGTCCCGAATTACCACATCCGCAGGGAGAGGAAGGCCATTTGTTGTTCGCACATCCCCTCCCTGAAAACAGGTCTGGACGAAGGTATCCCTGCTGGTGCGGGATGATGCAATCACAGGATCGGGGACAGGATTACACACGCACCTCCGCGGTGGCCTGTGCTGCCTCCTGTCCGTGCCCCTGGACTGCACCACTAGCACCAGAGGAATGCACACATCCAGGCCCTGTGCGTGGGCCTTCCACGTCCTCCTCCTCAACCAAACTCCCCACCAACCTGGATAACTCTGTGCCATCTTCCTCCATAGGCCCCTTTGGGGGCTCAGCTTCCCCTACTGCTGCCAAGGAGTCCACCTCCAACCTCTGCCTCTTGGACCTTCCCTCGGCAGCTGTGGCCATGGACGCAGCACCAGACTCCTCACTCCCGCAAGAGATGACAATGTGGGAGGAGAGCTGGGCCTTGCGTCTCTGGCTGGCCGTGGGATCCCTGCCTCTGTGCTCCACAGCACCGTCCCCCGCCCTCTTCATCAGTCGACGCCGCAGACAGGGAGAGACAGAACACAGCATCCATACGCACACAACAGCATGAACATCCGAAGGTTAGCATGACATCACAAGCAACATGGGGAGTGCCGAACACATGCACACACACCCAACAGACAGACATGCATCTGTACATCTCCACTACCTGTCACAGTGCAATCACCAGCAACTATGTCACATCTGCCAATCGGGTTCATACATGTCCGTGTCACATGCATCCATGTTGTATCACTGTCGCACACGTGCAATCCACACATGCACATGTATGCCGTGCACATACATGAAGGTGTAACCAGCATCCATGCGTCACACCCCAACCATGCCATAGTACATACACATAAATACCAACATGTGTACATCTCCACATGCAGTTATGCATCATGCTTTGGAACACATACACCATTGATGTGCATCACTCATGACAGGACTAACATGCAGCACGGTCATGTCCCTGCACATACACATCCATACATGGGCCTTTTCAGACATATGTCCAAGCTGCACACTCCTTGCACACCTCAACATGCACTGCGTCCAATAAGTACGCATGGACACTTACCGCTCGACTCCGGACCGGACTCCCTCTCAAGGACCTGGCGGTGAAGTGCTGGGTTAATACGTTCCAGGACCCTCATGTCATTGGTGGTAAGTTGGACCTGGCGCAAAAGTGCATGTGCTGCTCCCAAGAGGTGCCGGGCCTTCTGCAGGGTCCTTGACCTGAAGTCTTCCCAACGCTTACGGACGTGTTTTATGTCGCGGGTTGCCACCCCCTCCGCGTTGATGGCAACCACGATGTCCAGCCAGATCCTCTCCCATCCATCCTTTTCAGCGCATCTTCTTCTGTAGAGGGCATCATTATGCCCCAGAACTTGCTCCACCAGGATGCCAACCTCTCCTGCTGAGAAGCTAGCAGCCCTCTGCCTCTCTGGCTGGGGGTTGCCAATGGTGTCTGATGGGGTTTCCCCAGACATGGCAACCCCGTGGCAGGTGTGGGTGGGCAACTGGGTCCTGGGGCTGGGCTGTGGAGTGTTGGAACTTCAGTCGGGAGTCTTCTGTACCAGCAGGGGTGGTCACAGCAACTGGAGCCCTGCAGATGGCTGACATGCAGGCACCAAATGGCAGGGCACGTGGCCAGCAGGCAGGCAGTAGCAGATGGCAGGTGGGAGTCTGCCCAGTGGTCTGGGGGCAGGAAAATGGCCTTCTGGGCAGGAGCATGGTCTTCCATGTGTTGTCGCGTGGCCAGCTTGATATGGAGTGATATGGCATGTGAAAAAAACAGCACGTCAGCATGTAATTCGAGGAAAGGCCCTTAGCGCGTAAGCGCATATGTGATGTGATACGTGTGGGCGTTTCCCTCATCACGGGTGCTTGGTAATTCTGCACGTGAAAAAACAGCACATCCGCATATTAATGCGTGTAATTCGAGGAAAGGGCCTAAGCGCGTAAGTGACGTGATGCGCACAGGCCTTTCCCTCAGCACGGGTTAAAGGTGAGTGGGGCCAGCAGTTCACTGTACGTGCCTTTCGTGGAGACCGACGTTTGTTGCTACTTCTGGTTGTTTCGCTCGCCATCACAACTTCACAGCAGATCAAGGACGTATCTCTTCTTTTGGCGGGGGTATTGGCTACGTGTCTTTTCCATTATCACGCTAGTCAGACGGTGAGTCACACACACTATTTTTCCCACTTCGGGTCCCGCTGTGTATCACGTACCCATTTTCGAGGTCATAGTAGCCTGTGTGCCCCATGCGTACGTGTTTTTCGTGTCCCTGGGTGTCAACGCGTCCTGCGGGAGGTTAATTCCACACACGTGGGCTACCAGGGGTTGCATGTATGGTTTTACTGCAGTTTTGGGGTGCCTGAGCATTGCGTGACCCGTCACATTATCACCGGGGTCACATACAGCCTTGCAGGTGCACAGGGGTGCTGTTAACATCTTGTATCCCACCCCCTTCACCCCAATTGCCCAGGGCAATTGTTGTGTACACCTCCCATTGGCACTACTACATCTGTGCTGGCACTACTACATCTGTGCCATGGTTGGGAGGCCACGAAAGGTGAGGGGCACCTCAGCTGGGCATACTCCACATGGCGGGCATGGTCAGGGACGTGGCTGGGGTGACCAGGGCGTAGCGGGACTCCAGGATATCCAGGGTAGCTACAGAGGGGGAAGAGGCAGGGGTGCACCACTTCAGCACCATGTTGTGCCACCTCTTGGTGCAGTCATGCCACCACCCCCTGTGGTTCCTGGAGATGCAGCTCTTGCATCTTGCATCTGGCACTGGCGCCCATGTGACCCGGCAGTCCGTTTGATCAACTGCCACGGGCCCAAGGGTAGTGGTAGCTGCAGGTGCAGCTGTGGACACCACCACCCAGGCTCAGGGTCGGCCAGCGCATGTTGCGTTGGCACCTGAAGAGTCCCAGGATGATTTCCAGGAGGTCAGGAGGCACACAATAAGTGCACTCAGGGCTGCCCTGACAGAGGCACATGTCCCTGGGGCAGTATTGACATCTGCTGCCCCGAGCAGCTGGGTTTTGGCAAGTGCATGGGCAGATGCAGCTGACACCACCCCGGCTGTGAGTCTACCATCCAGGACAGTCCCGGTCAATGACCTTGGCACAGCACAGTCAAGGGCACCCAGCAACCAAGTCAGGGCTTCCGTCCTTGTTCCACCTGCCACTCCCTCGGTTCAATCCACCAGCGCCACTGCCCATACTGATCAGGGCGGCATTTGCCAGTCAGGGTCGGAGCCAATGTCCAAGAGGGGGAAGGTTGCTCTTGCAGCAGAGGCTGGGACCCCAGACACGGCTCCGGCCTCCGGCACATCGAGGAAGAAGCCTTTCTGCAAGCAGGAACTGGACTTCCTTGTGGACTACGTGTCGGGACACGACCGTGATATGCTAGTGGGCCCGAATTGTCACACTACGGCTGCCCAGCGTTTGTCCAACTGGAAGCATGTTGTGGAGGGTGTCAGTGCAATTGGCCATGAGGTGCGCACAGCTCAGGAGTGCAAAAAGGCATTGGGATGACCTCCGATGCTCTGCTAAGCTAAAGCGTGCCTCTAATTACAACATGACTCTGGTGACTGGCAGTGGGCCACCACCTGAGGAGGAAGATCTCACTTCGCACGAGTCAGTCGCTGCGGAGTTCATATTGCCAGAATTGTACAAAGGAGTGGGAGAGATGCTGGACTTTGATGCCCCGTCCAGTGAGTGTTGTCACGTGTTTGTACAGACCATGTGTGGTTTGCTTGTGTGACGTGTTGTGCTTGACTTCTACTGCATGCTATGTGTACATGGTTCTCAAGTGTGAGTCATGCAATGCTTCACTGATGCGTGCCTGCTGTGCAGCATGCTGGACATGTAGAGCAGTCAGGGACTGTCCTCATTACCACACCTACATCCTGCTCACATGCTAGTCACCGGGCAGCCCCTCCGGTCCATGTTTCAGCTCACTGGCCCTTCTGCATGTAGCCTGGGGTGTCTTTCCACTCAGCACTGGCACTATGTCAACGCATGACTGACATGCATGTGGGTTCTGCCTGCATGCGGGTACTCCAGGTAGACATCATCCCTTGCCCCTTCACCCCTCTGCACCCCAATTTCACCATGGCACTGGTGGGTATCATGTTGGAGTACTGCAATGGCCTGTTCAACGCTCCTGTGTACATGCACACTTCCCCCTGCCAACCTGTCAGACACATACAGTGGGGTACAACCTTTGTCCTTGATGCAGGGTGTCTCACTCGGACTGTGCAGATGACAGATGCTCCACAGGGACATGAGTGCCCATTCATGCTCCATGTGCATTCCATGCATGCCCCTATGTATCCTTGCCCAGATGATCATTGTAGTACATGTACAGGATGACATACATTTAATGGCATTTGATCATCCAATCCATGGCCACTCTGGCTCAGTCCTGCATCACGCACATGTTTAGGGTGTCACATTCTGTGTGGGGCACAGGCCTCCCCCTGTTTCAGACCCCTTGACTTTGTTCAACTGGTGTAATGGCTTCTGCACACATGGGTGTACTACTGAGGGTTCATCATGTGTCCTGCTTACTGTCCCATTCTCATCTGCTGTGTTGTCAGTTGACTCAGATGATGCAATTGACGCTAGTCAACACTGTCTGCCAATACACAGTTCTCTGGTCACCCTTTCGCTGCCACGCAATGCCTCCATGCATTTTCACTAAGGGGCGGAGGGTTGCCTGTAGGCATGCACATTGCATGTGATGCCTGAACTTGCCCTTACACTGCCTTCATGTTTATTGATTGACATCATGATGTACTTGTTCATGTAGATAGTGGGTAACGTACACATGTTCTGCACTGCATCAACCCACTTCTGAGCCGTGTTACACCGTTCTACATGTCTACTCACTGCTGCAATGTCAAAGTGATCTGGCATGTAGTCAGATTTTCATCCTTTCACTGTCAGGAATGCCACGGGCACAGGTGCATCCTATGACACATGTACTCAGTATTGGAACACCCTAGTGGGTGTTTAGCAAAGTTGATTGGTCAATCTGTGGCCTATACCAACGGGTTTAGGGCGCAGATTGATTGTAGCCTGCCAATCGGGTTGTAATGACTGTGGAGCTGCCTTCACGTGTGTATGTGTACACTTTCAGATACATCAAAGCAAGCAGCTTTGTAACTGCTTGCTTTACTGTATTGGATGCTGTTCAGGTTCACAATACAGGTGTATTGGAAAAGGGGTATTTTTTGCACACTTTCACATGTACATATGGAAGCAGCTTCTATGTTGTGTAGTGCAACATTGCGGCTACTCACTTATGGTGTGTGAAAGTGTTCAATTTACACATGTGTCTTCTACAGCTTTTTGATTGACTAAATAATATGTAGTTGATTGACGTTAATGCTGGTGAGATTTCAGCATTGTGCCCATTATTTTCAACTGGCATAATCCTGAAGGTGCACTGTTGTGTAGTATGTGTACGCCCAGGCCCACTTAGCTAATATGGTGGGGCCTGGCCGTGATGAATTTACACACAGAATAATGGAATAGGGCACATTCCTAGCACAATATGCTCAATCAGGCCCTGAGGGGTGTTCTGTAGGCTTCATGGCTTGCAGCTCGGACCGTACTGGGCGTTATGGTCCATCACGCCTGGTTGCAGGCCCTCACTTTTCTCGGGACATTCACTATGTCTACATGGCCCATGATGCCCGGTACGGGCTGATCTGCAGATGCATGAAGCTATATTGGTGATGATGGTTTAGTGATGCATGTGTACATGCATATTACGTGTGCCATTGTATGTTTGGATTCACTTGCAGGTGTGGGCCTTTAGCAGTTCAGACATGTTTATTGTATGTGCCATTTCTTTGTTGTCATCTGTCATTTCTGCCTGTGACATGTGCCTGACAGAGGTGGTGTGTGATGGAGTTGATATGCTACATTTTGTACTTGTGTAGGCTTTGCTATTTAGACACATCCATTTCTGCTTTTGGGATGTGTTTGCATATCAATGCCACTGGATGCATGCCAGATTCTCATTTGTGTGTGACATGTCTGCTTTATGTGTTGTCTGTCGATGTGATGTCTATGGGTGTGTGGGTTATGTGCTTCTGACATGTGTACTCATGTTTGTTTTTTCCACTTTTCAGATGATGACGCAATGGAGGAAGAGGATGGTGATGTCATTCCAGACACAGGGTTGCTATCACACCAGCAACCCGGCACAAGTGGTGGTCGTGGGGTGGTAGGCCACGAGAACCCACTTGTGCTCCAGACCATTGTGTCTAGGGCTGGCAATGAGTCTAGCCCGGATGATCACTCTGACGACAATGTTGAGTTGGATGCGCGTCATGTCCATTTGTCAACGGTGAGTGATTCTGATGTGGACGATCCTCTGTCCGAGACACCTGCACTGAGGGGCCAGACAGTGGTGGGACCTCCGCCTGTGGTTGATCGGGACGCACAGTCACACTCCACACCAGTTGCTGATGTGCCTGGGGCATCATGCCAACGGAGGAATGTAGTCCTGCAGCTGCGGACGGTGCCAACCCAGCAAGGTCCCCCCAGGTGTCAAGGCCTGCAACCCGGTGGCCGTGCGCCACCGGGGTATACTGAGTGGGAGCAAGCCATGGTTGCAAATTCCAAACAACATGGGGAAGCTATTGATAATATCGCTCAGAGCATGGAACGTGTGGCCCAATCCGTGCTCCCCCCTGCTAGGCAGGTGGATCTCCAGCAGCGGGCAACACAGTCCACGGCCCGCTCGCTCAGGCTGGGCATGGTGGCCTCAGACAGGGCACGGCGGGCTGAAATGGTGTCTCTGCGTCAAGCACTTGCTGCTCACACAGAGGCACACAGGGAGGCCCAGAGGGAAGACCATGCTTCCCTCCGATCTACTCTGGGTGCACTCTTGATGTCCCAGAGGCAGCGCACATGGGAGAGGTTGGAGCAGCTTGAGAATGCCATCTCGGCTGAGCTACGTGCTTGCCGGGAGGTGCTCCAGATGTCATGCCAGGCCATGCAGGAAGAACTCTGTGTTACACGTGTTACCTTGCAAGAGGAAGCACGCGTATCACATGAGGTTCTGCATGCTGACCTATGTGTCAGAACCAGGCTCATCGGTCCCGCAGACTTGATGCCGATGAGGGACAAGCTGCGCATAGGCGTGGTCAGGGTACTGTGCCACGTCCACCTTTTGAGTCAGAGGGTGAGGAGGACAACGACTTATCTCCCACATAGGTCGGGCCATGCAGGCATTGAGCCCATGGAGTTTTTTTTTTTTATCTCAACATCATCGCATCTGGGTGTTGAGGTGCACCCTGTACCTCCCCCCTCCTGGGTGCCTTCCCCCCGGGTCGTATGTGGCCATTTATGATTTTTATACTTAGTTTAATTAGTTACTATAGTTTAAAATTGCTTGTCTATTGTGCATTCATGTGATGGTGTGGTGCTTTGTGGCTTTTGAAAGCATCCACTGTCTGTTCCATCTAGCTTGTTTTGTGTATGTGTTTGCAGCTTGGGGTCCTGACTCACATATGCCACTCCTGCTTCGCCTATCCATGGGCTCGCAAGGATGGTTCGGTTTTACAACCATTTACACAAGGGCATTAAACTTTTGTTATATCTGTGGCCTGGCTGCTGCTGTCCTACTTGTGTTAACACCCTAGTGGGGATTATGGATGTTTTCTCCACTGCATGTCTGCAATCAATTTTTGTGAGTATATTATTGAAATGCCCATTTATTGATGTTGATTGTGATGTATGTTATTTTCTTGCCAGTAGATGTGCTTGATGTACATCATGCTGTAGACAGTAGCCTGCTCTCTTTGCCTGTCAGAGTCATACTGATGGTGGGAGGGGGCCGGATGTTGCCAATGCCAAGTTGGTGCATGTTGAGTTCAGCCCCTGGGGATTGTGGCAAAGGAGGATGCATTAGGAATGTGACCCAAGAGGCACAAGTCACAGTCCAGTCCTCACCTGAGATATCTGCCTATACTACTACTAAACTCTGTTCCCTTTGGACGGCACGTTGTGTCTGTCTTTCCTCTTGGACTTTGATGCTGCCAGAGGGCACAGTTTTCCTACTGGACTACTGCTCTTTAACTTGTTTTTCACACTCTGGTGCCTTTAGTCCATTTTCTTCTTCCTGCTACTGTCCTTGATGCAGATCTGTCTGCCTGTCTGTCGGGCTGTTATTTCCACATACTCTTACACTGCCTAGGTTTGCCTCTGTAGAATTCTGTTCAACAGCATCTTTCTGTCACTCCTCTTGTCTTTCATCTATTACATCTATGCCTTTATGTTGGCTGTTGGCTTTCACCAATGCTATTCGACTGTTGTGGTTCTTGACTTGCTGTCAGCTGTTTCCGGCTATCTCACATTCTCTGTGCATTTCAAGACTTCTGCTGTCTCTGCCTTTCTTTGTTCACACTATCTATGAATGATTGGGTTTCAGGGCAACCATCCTGTTGTGCCAGCCTCCTTGGTTATTTTCGACTCAAGTTCCAGCTCTACCTGTCAGGGTACAGAACCTGGGATTGTGTGGTAGGAGGTGGGATGTAGGTTTCAGAGATGGCCCATTAACAACCAGCATGAAGACGCACACAGTAAACTTTCAATACTTATTGTTGCCTTTTATGCCCTTTCTGCAAGAAAAAGAGCATCCAGATTACCTTCGCCAACAGACACTGGTCCAAGAACTACTAAACCCTTGCCATGTTGGGTGGGGAACACGTGCGCATGCGCGCGCAAGCAGAAGCACGGAGCTTGTGCTCAGACGTCCGACAGAAGCAGACGTGTTTCCAGGAGCTCCAAGCAAGGTGAGCAGCACGAGGGGCCATGCCCCAGCCGACCTTCCTCCAGGCCCTTCACACATGCAAGCTAAATTGCGCCAGTGCTGTGGAGGTTGGCCAGGCGTTGGGGAAGATGCGCACAGTACAGCTAAGCCGCGCTGAGGACAAAATGCCAAGAAGCTTTCCCAGTTGTCAGGGGCAAACGCAGGGGGCGTCAGCCATATCCTCGAGTCCACCCTGCTCCATAGAAGCTAGGTTATTGGCTCAGTAGCGTTCTTAGACACAAACTAATACAGCACAAGGGGGAGCACCCAGCACCACACAAAGTCGAGTGCAGTGCATATCATTAGCATATGAAAATTGCCACGTGCGCTACCTATAGAAATCCACGGCTGGCAGAATGCAACTTGTACTGAAGTCGCACCTCGCCACATGCATCTAGCAGCTCACCCAAGGACCATTCTATCATGTTTGATTCTTACCACATGGTCTTCCATTTACCGCGGGGCCACATGTGGCTGCCATAACGCATTAACCGTGTATGAATAATCACGGGGCGCAAGCAAGAGGATACGAACGAAGCAGCAGACATGAGTGCTTGTGTGGGGAGGAGTCACTAGGTTTGAGGCATGAATGGTGTTATGTGTGTGGGGAAAACACACACAGAATAGTAACTCATGCTCTCTTTGCAGCATTGAACTGCTCCTGTTACCGGGCCTGAGAGTGTGCAGACAGGAGGCCAGCACTCACCCCAGAGATAAGTCTCTCTTTGTCTCGGCTTTGAGCCATTTTGCACAATGTGCATGAGGAACATGGTTTCTCTGATTGATTATGTGTAATTGTAAATAGTAGGATTTTGTGTTTTGCCTACTTTCCCTTGCCCATCCACCTCCCCTCTCCTGTCCCTTTTTCCGGTTATCCCGAAAACCGATGCCTATCCAAACAACGGATCCCTCACCCTTTTTCCCCTCTGGGGTCTCAGAGGCCTGTGTAAGTTTGACCTTGCAGGCGCCCAGACCGCAGAGGAGGTGGTTGGTTTGTGCCACTCCTGCGCCTGGAGACCTGAGCTGTGACACTACCCATCAGTTGTTGCATCCTCATTGATTATTGTGTACTGAAAATGCTACCCATCCTGTTGATCCATTCTTCAACTGTGCTACCTTGGTAGTTCTTCTGTCATTCTGCTTGGACATGTGCTTGGCCATATTCAGCAACTTCAAGTCATCTACTGGAGACTCTCCCAGAGTTTTTTGTGGGCTACAGGCTTTTTCCCATGTTTCGGGGTTTGGCTCCTTGGAGTTCTCTGCGATTTGGTATTTTTACCAGTCAAGGTGGCCTCTGAGGGGGCTGGACCCTATTTCCACGCAGGGTAGAACAAGGAAACCAAGGGGTAGCAGGATCCTGAAGCCAGGTAGACTAGAAGGAAAAAGCCAACAGACCCCAGACACAGTTCCTCTGAAGGTCATGGTGATGAGTAAATGAGGGAGGCGCTTTTGTTGTCGGACAGTACCCTTGGGTTACAGTGTTTGGGCACTCTCTGACATTGGCATTGTGGGGTACTATGTACATGATGTGTTCTGCTGGTCAATGGCTGTTCCTGTGTTGGCTTTACTTTTCAGGTGTCAGGATTGTTGTGGTTTGACATACTGGTGTGTACAGATGGGCAATGTTCACATGTGATGGGTACAGGACACTGAGGGTCACTTGATTGCACATGCATGTATTGTGTGCATGTCCCTACTGACACACACACTTACACAATGCTCCACCACACATACAACCACCCTTCCATGCCCACACGTGCACACAGATTGCCTTCTCTGGCATGCTGTGTCCCTGCAGCGCATGATCACTTACCATTTGGGGATCATGTACATGAGCCAATGGGTTATTTTTGTTGCTTGTCCTTTTTATACGATGCTGAAGGTGTATCCCCAACAGAATGGCTGCTCACTGTGCTGTGTGCTGAGCGGTGTGTTGCAGGAGACACACACAGCACACGGGTTAGGGATTTGCGGATTTGGCTTGGCCAAATGTGCATGCCAACAGGAATTCTGTCTTTTGTTGATGGTACCGCTGGTGGCTTGCATTTGTGTATGACTTTTTATGTGGGGGGGTTGTTGGTCAGTCATTTGACCTGATTCATTGTCAGGTGTGATTGTCGCAGGCCTGTTTCCATTTATCACATGTCACTTCGTATCTAATTGGTCATGTGTTGGGCTTTTGGTTTGCTCTTTTGCTGTTGCATGCCGTGTCATAGTGTGGCAGACAAGGGTGATGTGGGTTGGGAGGGTTTGGGTGACATACCAGTGATTATCATGGCCTATTTTTCAGGTGTGTGGTGTGATGTACACCTTGCATATTTTCCTTTTGGTCATACTGGATTGGTTATGTTTAAGTAGCTAGGGATGCACACAATGTGTCACTTCAATTGCACCATTCTCAGGATGGTAGGGTTGTGACAGTTGACTGTCTCTTTGTCATCATCGATTGTCACCTGGTATGTGCCAGGCCTGTGTGCACTCCGCAGGGGTGGGAGTTTAGGTGAAAAATGTGGCCTCAAGCTGGGACCGTGCTGCCACGCCACGTGCCCTTTTCCCTCCCATGGGCAGCGCCTGTGCCTGTGGTTGGGGATGTGGGGGCACCACCATGTCCACCGGTACGCCCTGCCTTGTTGCAACATTGTGCAGGACACATGCTGCCACAATGATCCTGCACACTACTGTGGGTGCATATAGTAGCTGCCCGCCAGAGCGGTCAAGGGAGCGGATGCGTCAATTTAGCACTCCGAATGGCCGCTCCACTATGCCCCTGGTTGCAATATGGGCAGCGTTGTTGTATCTTACCTGGGGTGGTGTGGTGAGGTTATGTATTGGCGTCATCATGTGGTTGCTCAGAGGGTAGGCACTGTCCCCTGGGGAGGTGATAATGGTTGTGATTAGTTGGGTTTGTGTATTTGTTTGTCTGTGTGTGACATGCATGCATGTGCACAGGCCTTTTTACACACCTAGGCGCCATGTGTCGCCATGCTTCCCAGCTTCCAGGGCCCCGCACATGACGGACATTCTGTATATGAAACTGTCATGGGTAGACCCAGGATAGTTTGCATAGACAGAGGTGATGATTCCCTTGGCATCGCATACAACCTGTACGTTGATGGAATGCCAGTGCTTGCGGTTTCGATAGATATGCTCAGTGGCCCTAGGTGGACGTAGGGGCACATCGGTGCAATCTATGGCACCAAGCACTTTGGGGAAGTGTGCCACCCTGTAAAAGTCCAGGACCACGGCCTGCCTTTCTGCGGGTGTTCTGGGCATGTATATGTTCCTGCGGTCTGAGGGGCGCGCAGTCATGATTGCCAACACCTGGTATAGGCAGTGTGACTGCGTGGCCTGTGAGATGCCCCCAACTGTGGCAGTTGTCTGCTGAAATGACCCAGTGGCCAAATAATGCAGGACATTGAGCACCTTTTCCAAGAGGCTCAGTGCATGGGAGCACAAGGTGGGTGATGTGAGGTCATCCTCCCACTCAGTGACCAGGTCTAGGATGATACGAGGTGGAAACCTATACCTGCCATAGACCTGGTCATCAGGCATCCCAAAAAGGTTGGTCCTGGGCAAAAAAATGCAGGGCCTGGCTATTCTCCTCCTCCCGCGGTGTCCCACGATCAGTGCTGCGACAAATGGGGCATTCATCATAGCTGTGTATACGTGTTTGTTGTTTGCGCGCACTTTTATACTACGTGGGGACACTTCCGCCTGCCTTTGTGTGGCGGACGTGTTTCCACCTGTGCGCGTCTTTTGGCGTGCGCAGGTTTCCCGTATTCGATTCCATGAATACATGTTGTCGTGTGCGTGTGGGCGTTCTGTGTATTTCCCTGCAGTACTTCCCCCAGTTACGCCTTCTTTTTCACACGTTGTTCCCATTCCGTGTGTTCTGCCCCGTGTGCCGCCCCCTTTTTGGTGTGTGCGCTGACGTTGAGCGCTTTCACTGTGCGCGTCGCGCACAGCGTTCTGGAAGTTACAATGACGTGTGCGCCCGTGTGCGCCACCCGTGGATTTGGCGCACATCCCGGGGAAAACACGCGCAGGGCCTTCCATGAATCGCACGCGTGCCCGTGCACTTGCTTTTTCATGCTTGCGCCAGCTTGCGCCACAGATTTCGGCGCACATTTGTTCCATGAATCGGCCCCTTTGTGTTTTGCGCCACAAAGAATTGTGGTGCTAGTTGTCAGGACACGCTCCGGCGGTGCTTATAAACCTTTGTGCAAAATTCTGCAGAGCCACATCATAAAATCCAGAGGCAGATGGTTCCCCAAGACTCTCTTGGAGTCAGTCCTGGCGCCTTTGGCTCATATGGGAAGTCAAAGAACTGGAACTTACAATAGCATTTACACAACAAGGATGCCCCTGCATTGCTCAGTTCCAGAACTGAGCCATGCGGTCTAGCATTTAGGGTGTGGTCAGGCCTGGGGGCACCTGGGATACCTGCAGACTATGTAAGCCACGCCCAAGCTGAGGAACACACTTTGCGTTACTCTGCTGGTCGCAGCGTGACGCTCACCACGGTCTGTTGGAATCCTCATCTGCATTGCTGGCCCAATTACCTGCAAGAACAAGAACAAGAACACCGTTAGTATTTGCGTACCTACAAGTGAGCCCTTCTTCTGTCCTCTGCTCCAGAATCCCGAAAATCCAGCATCTCTGTGACCGCTCGCTCAATCCTGAAAGCTGCAACCTGGGAAGAAAGAGAACGGAGAAGCAGCATTAGTAAGCGTTTATTCTTCAACATTGGAAAACAACCAAAAAGTCGCACGCTTACCTGAAATTAACTTGCTCTTGGTCCATGTCCATTCAGGGCCATTTAACGACCTGCAAGAAGAAAGAAAAGGCCGATTAACACGGAGAAGTTCTAGAAAGCGGCTCGTGCAGCGCTTTACTCACCGCTCTCCACCTTCTCGGCAACATACAGTCTGGAACATCACGGTGGCCCGCAAGAAAGGGAAAATGAACAGGTTACCACAAGAAAGGCATATAGCGCTGAGCTTTGCGCCTTTGCTTACCATCTCGTGCACAGCTAGGCAGCACGGCATCACCAGAACTCCTTCCACACCTAAGAAAGAAGGAAAGACATTAGTAGGGGCAATTGCAAAATAAAGGACAAACTACCAAAACAGCAAACTTACCTGGCAAACAGAGTTGCAGCAGGCCTGGACTCTGAGGGGCCCGCACCAGTGAAGCTACTATGTTGCGACGCGCCCATCCACAACACGCCCCTGCACAGAACAGCAGGACTGAGAGCGCACCATACCAAAAAGCAAAGCGAGGAGATTACTAAGGGGTTGGGCTCCACAAGGGAGGAGGGAGGAGGGCTAGGAGAGACAATAAAGCTAAATCCAAACTCCTGTGTTTTCAGACCTGGTCCTCAGCAGAACAAGAGTCCAAGGGAGTGAGTCCAGGGTCAGAAGCAGTCTAGCCAGACTGGGTGGCGTCCCCGTGGATATCAGGTGAGTGTTACAAAAACATTATTTGACACCATCTATTCAGTGGCTCTTATACATCTAAGAAACAGACAACATCTCTATACAGCACGCCCTAACTGGCAGTGGTGAAAAACGCTACAGACAATATTGGTTGGATGGCTATGCAGTGGTTCAGGGAGTGGGATTACATTCATGATTATTATAAACATCAGGGCATACGCTTTTGTATGGAACACATTGAGGACAACCCCGCTCAGCGGTTGTTGGAAAAACTATGCCTTAATTTTTTGTGGGGTAAGTTTGCACAAAGAGTTACTTTGCCCAACACATCCATCATCACAGACCCTGATGTGCTTCACACCTATCTATCACACGATGTCAGCAGCTGCCTGTTCATAGACGATGAAATGGCATGTCTGTGCTGGTGCTATTCCGCAGAATAGCCAACATCTTCAGAAAACACAAGCATATTCATAGCCTCGTTCACAACCGCTCACGCTGACTTAAAACTGTTTGCTGTGATGGAACAATTACAAGAGCAGGTTCTGTATCACGATACCAATAGCATTATTTTTGTCAGCCTCCCCGGGAATGTCAACCCGCCCACCGGCAATTATCTAGGGGATCTAACTTCTGAAGTAGCTCCTGAAGAATACATTGTAGAGTTTGTATCTGCTGGCCCTGTGGGATGTCTTGACCCATTTTTGCTCTGCCATGCGGCATCACTGTGTTCTGATGGTGCCAGAAACTTCAAAATGGCTGCACAACCCTTGTGCGCATCAAAACCTCTGAAAATCATGCTCTGCAAAGCAGAAACAGATGGTTGCCCAATCTACCACGCATGTTGTCAGTGGTGGAACAGAGATCTCACTCCTGAAATATGTCACTGGGCTCCACAACAATTGCAAATGGAGTACAGAAGGAAAAGCAGTGCTCTGCTAAAGGAAATCCAGAAATCTTGCTTTAAATCTTTTTCTTTGTTGCCGACACGGCAGATTGTCAGTACAAAACACCCTCAAACATCCACAATTCTTGCTGGGCGCTACAATTCGCTTAGTTCAAGAAATCATTGTTAACATACTTGTCTTGAAAAGCTGAAAGTATTAAAGAAACATCCACAGCAAAAGTTGTCTGCCTGTGGAATCTGTCAAAATCTGGGCACAGTACCCTCGGCCGCCTGAATGACAGCTGTCAGAAGCCTGCAGGATAAACTTTAAAACATATATAAACTGAAATCAAATGGTTGCAATCAAAGTGGCCTGTTCCTGAGAGTAACCTATGTTGTAATTGTTAATCCCATGGTTTAGAATCTGAAATAAGTGTTCTAGCTGCTAGTTTGAAATCACAAGTTTGTTTTAAGCTACGGAAAAATGCAACAGAATCAACATTTAAATTTAAGCCTGGCTAAAACCCAACCAAACTGGAACAACAGCTTTCCTCACAGAGGCAAGGCCTCTCCCTCCAGCTCTCTCCACCATGAAATCACACCTAAGTGATGATTATAGGGTGGAGGAAGAATTTGGTCTGCAGTGGGAAAGGAGACAATGGACATCCTCCAGCTAAAGGAAATGCGAGGCATGAAGAGTCATAAATGGCCTCTGCCCAGCAGAAACAGGGAGAAGATGCTTCTGGGTCCCAGGGAGAGACCACAGGGGTGGAGTTAAACAACCATTTGTTGCTTAACAAGGACAAAAGACACATTTTAAAAAGACTGATAACTTACTATGTAAAATTGTGCAAAATATAGAAATAATGGCATTGTTAATGTAATTTCTGGATGCACAGGTGAAAAGGCGCCAGAACTCTGTGGCATGTTCTGGTAAGAAACGGCAGAAAATGTGATATTACACAAAATGTATTTCTGATAGAAGTATGAAACTTTATACACGTATGCCCATGTTCATCGCACATATTTGTAGAAATTTGCTCCTAAATTGGACATTGTGTTCCGGCTGAAAAGGGAAATATTCTGTGGAAAGCAGACTCAAGATCCTACAGCAACGGGGCTTGGAGGAGTATCTACTACACAAAATATGGAATCTGTATATATGATTGTTATTGAGGTTGCACATGTGGAAATATGTATTGTGCCAAAAGTAGATTTTGTGTTCAAGGAGCTAGGGGTGGACTCTAAGCTTCATAAACCCACACCATAAAAGTGACACCCTGTTTTTCTCCTCCTATCAAGGCAGAGAGGAGACCTGGACCAATCCCTGTCAAAGGGGCGAGCTAAGGCTAAACCAGCTCACGCACCTCCTTTATCATAAGCATAAATAGAGACAGCTCAGCACTCAAAAAGACACAGACAGACTCACCCACTATCCGAATGCTGGCGGAGCACCCTGCTGCAGAACTATCAACTTACTTCCTCCAGACTCCAGAAACTTGGCAAAGCAGAAAGGCCCATTGCATAGCTGAACCATTTTCAGCTAAGCCTTACATTTCCAGAACCAGAACCAACCCCAGAAACCTAAGGGGAGCCAAGACAGCCGGACTGTGCTGTAATGCTTGCCTGCTGAAAATAATTATCAAAAATAATTATCATCAGAACCAAAAGATCCAATCCAATCCTGTGCTGTGCTGTGCCCAGAGCCATTGCAGATCCGATCCAGTCCGGTGCTGTGCCGTGCTGTGAACAGACCCAGTCCAATATGATGTGGCCAGCTGTCTATCCCAGAACCAGATTTCCTTCTCTGACCAGAAATCTTGACGGACCAGAATACTGACGGTTCTGTATAAAAACATATCTAGTGTGTATCTATAGATAGAACTGTGTCACTAGCATATGTACTGTCCATAGCTAATCCCTATCTTAAACCCACCCTATCTTGTCTTCAGAACCTGATATGGTTAAGAGTATTTTTGAATTGTCAGAACTTTTCTTGCGCTGAATTTCTCTTATTTATATTCTAAAATCATAAGTCATTAGTGTTGTGAGTAACTAAAGCGAATTCCAGAAAGAAATTGATTATCTACCATGTGAAGGGTTCCCTGGCCAGGATCTGTGGAGATTCATGTGTGGCATTCTCTTTTTCTATAGTCATAATCTAGTGTAAGAAATCCCATTGGTCTTTTAAAAGTGCATTCATGTTTCCCATTCTTGCGCCTATCTCGGAAAAACAACCTCCACTAAAACGTCCATAACTTCCTTAATTTCTGTGCTAGAAACAAGATTTCAATGTCTGCTTGTAGCTAACATCCACAACTTTAATTTGCATTTGCTTGAAAACCACTCCCAAAACCATACGGTTCTCCCGTAATCGCGATTACCGTGCACTGAAAAGTTTGTCACGAATTTTGTTTTAGGGAAATTCTGACACATGTAAAACAGCTTTTGATTGTTTCTGACCTTAATTTTAAGATTTCACATTGTTTCTTAGTATCAAATCATTGCTAGTGTTTGTGTGAAACTATCCAAAGTGGCTCCCATAAGAATTTAAACAATTTCAGCAATTTAAACCATATTTAGTGTTTTTACCCAATCCATTCTCAAGATAACTTTAAAACCATTCTGACCGCTTGCCAATCCATTCTGTTTTTCTCTTGTGTTGCTGGGGGGAAATTGGGATTGATATTTTGTTTGAATTCTGCCATTCCTGAATACCTGTTCTCTCCTCCTATCTCTTTACATTGCCTTTTAGGGGGTTGAGGGGTTTGCAGGGGGAAATAGTAACCACACTACTATTTGTTCTGAACACACACACAAAAGTATTATTTCTGTGCTGAATTGTTTTGCTCACTATTACTCCTTGTGTATTAAAGAGATTATTTAGTGTTACATTATCCCATTGGTGTTTATTGTGAACCCATTAAAACATAGTGTGATTGAATTGTGAATACATAAATAAATATTTTAACTTTGCAAACCAGCCTGATTCCTGTTTCAGTGTGACCGAGGGGGTTCAAGTAGAGGTGCGTGATATGAGTGGTACATCGTTCAGAACAAAATAACTTTTAGACACAAATAAATAAGGATTTCAGTTGTGCATTACACGCTAGGCATTGACTTAGGTGTGTGCCGGATTGAAATCACTTACAGCCCCAAAACATACGTCTATCGTACGTGTCTGGGGGCCATCAGCATGAAGGTAAAAAGTATAATGTTAAATGTTAAAAAGAGGGTGACAATACATTTTGATAATTTGAAAGAGCTGGTGCAATACTTTGTACAGGATGCTGCGTGCAACACCCCACATTCTATCAATGTTACACATCCGGGTATAGTGCACAATAAAAAACAGTGAGAGATTATCACCACCAGTCTACAAAAGATGATCAGTGTTGTGCTTGATAAAAGAACACTGGCACTGGCGGATTGACGCACCTCTATGGCTATTAAATAGTTTTAGTATTAATCTTTACCAGCGCTTTGACTATTCCACAGCGCCCCTGACATCTCTCAACCTCTAAATCATCTACGCCAAATGAGTGACATGTTCTTCTAGCTATTTGTCTCAGCGTTGAGAATTTAATCTGCATGTATATTTTTTCTTTCGCATTAAATGTTTTTCTGCCTGTATTAAATATGTCTCTTTACATAAACAAATATTTTTACAATTCATAAAATGGTCTGGCTCTTTACTATGCGGTCCTATTTATTATGAATATTAACACAGATCACTTGTTCATTTTTAAAGTTTATTTTATTAATTCATACATATAATGGTAGGTTGTGGTGGAGTCGGCAATTTGTAGAGAAACTGTTCATATGTTTGCCACACAAGTGAAATGTCCTTCTTGCTGTTTGTCTGAGCGTTGAGTATTTGAATCTGCATGTTTATTTTCTCTTTTGCATTAAGGGGGTAATTCATAGAAATCAGAGGACAAGTGGCGCACACGGCTGGCACACAGTGTGCGCTTGCGCCAGTCTGCGCCAGCTGCATGCGCCAAAACCCATTTCAGTGCACAGCGTACTCATGGATTTTAACATCCATAACCAGCCGTGGCGCAGAGTGGCGCAGCGACCCTGCATCAGCACCAGTTACGCACCAAACCCCGCCCCGTGCTCCATGAACAGTGCACTAATCCAGTACATGGCGCAAAGGCCAATGGACCAGCGCACCCCTCAGAATACACGTACCCCTCTCACGCTAGCAAAATCACGTGTAAAACTCCCCGCGCACCCCTCGGAATAAACGTACCCCTAGCGCGCTAGCGAAATTGCACGTAAAACTCCCTGCGCACCCCTCAGAATACACGTACCCCACTCGCGCCTGGTAAATTGCGTTGAAAACAAGTACCCCTCTTGCGCTAGCGAAAACGCGTGAAAAACTCCTGCGTACCCCCGAAATACACGTACCCTGCTCTCACAGGGCCTATTGCGTGTGAAACTTCCCATGCACACCCGAAATACACTTACCCCGCTCGCACAGGGCCTATCGCTTTTTACATGCGATTTGGCAGTGTGGGTCCACACCACAGGGGACTACCCTACACCCCTGTCCATGCCCTGCAGGCAGCCCATCCACCCCGGGCATGCCCCGCAGGCAGCCTATCCACCCTGGGCATGCCCCGCAGGCAGCCCATCCACCCTTGGAATGCCCCGCAGGCAGCCCACATGGCACCATGCACTTGTGAGCCCCAACACATGTCCCACCCACCACTGATGGCCACCTGCCAGCAGGCCCCGACTTATGTCCCCCTGCACCCCCACCCACCCAGCAGTGATGGGCACCTGCCAGCAGTCCCTGACTCATGTCCCAACAAACAACATGTCCTAACAAAACAGACCCATGTCCCTAAAGCCAACCCTAATCCCCCTTGCCCCCCAATCCAAGCATGCAACCATCCACAGAACCCACTCCCAAATTACCCATGCCATGATAGTCTAAATGAACCACCATGCCCATGCAGGAATGCACAACGGAGCCACACAGTGGCAACACGTGACTGAGGAAATGTTCAATGAGACATGCACAAAACCAATGACAGAACACAACACCAATTCAGAAGTTATAAAAAATGTATTAAAAACATAATGAACTGACTTGGCAGAATAGTAAAATGAAAATCAATGTACAATGACACATTTAGAAAAAAAATATTGTAAATCTAATGAAGTAAAAAAAAGAAAAATCATGTACAATTAAAAAGTGGTCCATTGCCAATGTCCATAATAAAAACATAATCCAAATAAAAAATAACCATTGATCCATGGGAATATAGAAAAAGAAAGTATGTACAAGTCTGCAACTATATACAATGGAAGTCCAAATGGTCCATGATCCACAAACAAAAGGAAACCTACAAAATGTCCTATGAAGAAAAAACTATATACACAAAGTGGAGCAATGTCCATTAACTCCAAAATAAAAGAAAAACAAAGGAAACCTAAGACTAATGAACTATATACAATGATGACGGGAAAGACCTACGGCTCACTCTGTGATGTTCCGGGCCAGGGCATCATCGAACTCCAAGTCGATGTCCCGGAGGCGGGCTCTTCCCTGTCCTCGAGGTCCCGCATTGGATGCATTCATGGCCTGTTCCAACTCCCTGCGAGTTGCCTCGAGGCACTCAGCCCGCCTCAATGCCCTGTGCATGGAGTTCTCAACCCTGACCATAGTGAGCCGTGCCTCATCCGCCTGCCGCCGCTCTGCATCTATCCGCTGGCCCAACCGCTGCCATATGGAAGACACTCCCATTCCAGGGTCCTCCTGCCCTCCGGCCGATGCCTGCCCCTCTGATGTTGATGGCCCCAATTCATGATGCCTCCCACGTTAGGCCTGCCGCTGCCTCCGATGCAACTGCCTCTGCCAGCACAACAGCATCCGGGCTGATGGAATCCACCGGCGCCGTCGTGCATGTGCCCTGCCCGATGATGCCGGCACATCCTCCATCTGCTGGGGTCCAGTTGCTGGGGTGTCCACCCCTGCTGGACCTCCGATTCCTGACTGTGGCAGGGATGGGATCTCCACCGAGCTGGCTGCGTTGGTCTGGGTAGGTCCACAGGGGGCCCTGGTGGCATCTGGGCTGGAAGACGGCATGGGGAACGACTGGCGCATAGTCTGCACAGAGGAGGAGAGGGCTGCCAGAGTGCCAAACACACATAATAAACCCCGACCATGGCCCTTCCCAACTGGGCCAAGTTGGCACACAGCTCTTGGTGATGCCGTGGGTGGTCACCCCAGGAAGCACGCACGTCATCACGAATGTCACGCGTGCGCAACGTGACACCAATCAAGACGGTTTCCATAAAGTCACTGGACCCCTCGTCTGCAGGTAGAGGAGTGCCAGATGATGTGGACCTCCCCCCTACCTGCTACAGGCCTGGGACGGGGCATCCCTGCTGGTGCATGGTGGTGCAGTCACAGTGTCAGGGAGAGTGACCTGCACAGGCCCCTCCACGGCGACCTGTGCTGCCTCCTGCCCCTGCCCCTGGACTGCACCACTTGCACCAGTGGTACCACCCCCACCAGGCCCCATGTGCAGCTCAGTAGTGGCCTCCTCCTCCTCTGTGCACACCACCAACCTGGATGGCTCCACACCATCTTCTGCCATCGCAAGACCCTGTGGGGGCTCACCCGCCCCTTCCGCTGCAGCCGTAGTGGCAGACGCGGCACCAGTCCCCTCGCTCCCGGATGATGGTAATTCCTGGTAGGGTGACTGGGCCTTGTGTCACTGGCCGGTGGAGGCATCCCCGCCGCTTTGATCCACAGCGCTGTCTCCGCCCTCTTCTTCACTCGCCGCTGTGTAGAGGGAGACATAGAACACAAGCATCAGGGTACTGTACAATAGTCCTCTAGACAGGAAGCAATAGCGGATGAGTGGTGCTGTCAAACGTCACTTCCATCATGTCCCGCCACAACACATGGGTCAGTGCAGGCAACACACATGCAGAAACAGGCATGGCGCTTGCAATGAACATTTGCATCCATGTCCAAGGAACTGTTGAAATATACAATGGTGATTTGGAACTCACATGCATCATGGGTCATACTGATCATATGCACACACATCACCGTAGTTTCATGCATCTGGCCTCGTACACCCCAGACACAGTGGATACAAGGATGACTAGGCTGCATCAGTGAATCAACACATCGTCACGGACATGTGGCATGCATCCATGGCATTTACAAGTCACACACACGCTACTCAGACACACAGACATGTACACCACACATGTCAATGACAGCAGGACCCATCTCTCACACCCCAACCATGTCCAAGAACAGACACAGGCATGCATTCATGTGTGCATTCCGCATGCTGATCTGCATGTTGCATTGTAACACATACACCATCCATGTGGTTCATACATGACTGGTCTCACATGCAGCACCATCATGTCCCTGCACACACACATCCATACATGGCCCATGTCACACATACAGGCAAGTAGCTAACTACCAGCACACTGCAACATGCCTTGTTTCACACAGCAATACATGGCCACTTACCGCTCGACTCCAGATTGGCCTGCATCCTGAGGATCTGGTGGTGAAGCACTGGGCGAATGCGCTCCAGGACCCTCATCTACTGGTTGGTAAGCTGGCCCCAGCGCCCCACTGCATCTGCTGCGTCTAAGAGGCGCAGGGCCTTCTTGAGGGTCCTGGACTTGTAGTCCTCCCAGCACTTTGGACGTGTTTGATGTCGTGGGGTGCCACCCCCTCTGCGTTGATGGCACCCACTGTGTCAGTCCAGATCCTCCTCCGTCCTTCCTTGTCGGCGTGCAATGGTGTGAAGAGGGCATCATAATGCCCGAGAACTAGCTCCACCAGGATGCCAACTTCATTGGAAGTGAAGCTGGCAGCCCTCTGCCTCTCAGCTGGGGGGTTGCCACTAGTGCCAGATGGTGTTGTGTTAGACATGGAAAACCCGGAGGCAGATGTGGGTGGGCAACTGAGTCCTGGGGCTGGGCTGTGGAGTGATGGAATACCGGCCGGGAGTCCTCTGTTCCAGCAGGGGTGGTCACTGCAGCTGGACCCCTGGAGATGGCAGATGTGCAGGCAACAAATGGTAGGGCACGGTGACAGCAGGCAGGCAGCAGCAGATGGCTCGTGGAGGCTGCTCGGGGCTCTGGGGGGCGGTAATTCGGCCTTCTGGGCAGGAGCGTGGTCTTCCGTTTGTTGTTGCGTGGCCAGCTTGATACGGAGTGATTTGGCATGCGAAAAAAACAGCACGTCGGCATGTAATTCGAGGAAAGGCCCTTGTCGTGTAAGCGTGTAGGTGACGTAACGTGTACGCGGGCATTTCCCTGGCACGGGTTGAAGGTCCCACGTGGGTTTCCATCACTCTGTACGTGCTTTTCATGGGAAGCGGTGCGTGTGTTTTCCAGACGTTGGGGTTCACACGCAATTACTTCACAGCGGATACAGTGCGTACTTCTTCTTTTGGCGTGGGTGTTGGCTACGTGTTCTTCTTCTACACGCAAGGCAGACGGTGAGTTGCACACACGCTATTTTTCGTACGGCGGGTGTCCCGGTTGGTCACGTACCCCTTTTTTCCGGGCATACTAGCCCGCATGTTGATCACGTATGCATTTTTTGTGTTCCTGGCTGCCACAGCGTACTGCATGTGTTTTTTTACACGCACATGGGCTACAGGGGTCGCATATCTATTTTTCGTGCTTTTTTGGGATGTCTGAGCGTTGCGTGACACGTCATTTCTCCTAGGGGCCACAGAATGGGACATTCATCATGGCTGTAAATACGTGTTTGTTATTTGCGCGCACTTTTGTAATACACAGGGACGCTACCGCCTGCCTTCGTGTGGCAGACATGTTTAGGCCTGTGCGTGCCTTCGGCGGTGCGTGGGTTTCCCTTATTCGATTCCATGAATACGTGTAGTTTGTGTGGGCATTCCTTGTATTTCCCTGCAGTACTTCCCCAGTTAAGTTACGCCTTCTTTTTCACACGTTGTTCCCCATTCCGCGTCTTCCTCCCTGTGGTCCGCCCCCTTTTTGGTGTGTGCGCTGACTTTGTGCACTTTCACTGTGCGCATTGCGCACAGCATTCTGGATGTTGCAATGACGTGTGCGCCCATGTGCGCCACGCAAAGATTTGGCGCACATCCCGGGGACAATACGCGCAGGGCCTTCCATGAATCGCACGCATGCGTGTGCCCTTGCTTTTTCACGCTTGCGCCAGCTTGCGCCACGATTTTCGGCGCACATTTGTTCCATTAATCGGTGCCTAAATGTTTTTCTTTCTGTATTAAATGTCTTTTTTGATATAAACAAATATTTTTACAATTCATAAAATGGTCTGGTTCTTTATTACGTGTTCCTTTTTGTTATGTATAATAACACTCATCGCTTGTTGGTTTTAAAATAAAATGTAATCATTCATAAGTATAATTCTAGGTTGTGGTGGAGTCACCTATTTTTAGAGAAACAGTTTCTATGTTTTTAATCACCTGTTGTAAGTTACGACACAGAGTAGAACTCTGTTGCTGTTCCAGATGCTGGCTTTCTATTTTCACAGATGATGCCACAAGCTCCTAATGGCCCTTTGTATTAGTATAATTCCAACAACTTCATGCCCGGGGATGTTCTCCCCCATAACCATTAAACATAAAGACACAACTGTGTATTATAAACAACACATTTTTAGTAAAATTTAAAACAGTGATTTTTAGTCAGATTGTATTCACAATAGTTTGGGTTATCAGGTGCTGCACAATGATCCTATCAGCTACGAATTCTGATGTATCAGTAATTACTTCATAGACACACTGTCTTTCACCTGTCACAGTCCTGGTGGGCCGTGAATCCTCAGAGAGCAGAGCATCATCCCAAAAGAAAACAAAAGAGCTACCTCGTTTGCCCTGTTACATTTGCTGCCCCATTCTACCAACAATGGAAGTTACCATGGAGATGTTCGCAGCATAACCGTATCTGATTACGTTGCGTTCCAGTACAATCCAGCCTTTCGCGATGTGTCACATGATTTTCACGTATTTTTCCAGCCAGAATACTCCGCCCTTGATGTCCGTATTAAGCCTTCCTGGTTAGGCGAAACGCTGGTTATGATTACAGTCGAGTGCTGGTTCCTTCTGTGTATCCTGACTCCCTTTGAAGCTCTGATTCTATGCCTTGTCCCTGACGTTCCTTGCCCTGCCAATTTTGTACTTCTTCTGACCGCACGATAACGAACCAACACCTGCTTAACGGACTGCCTTCCCGATCTCCCAGACGACTGCTGCTAAGAGAAACACGGTACTATTTCTGTCTGTTTCTCCTCTTGAATCAGTTCTGTATCCTTTGTGTGAATACTGACAAAGAACAGAACAGTGCACTATACCAGGATGCTCTGTGGGAAGTAAAACAGTGCACCTACCCAACTCTAGTGCATCCCTCATGCCGTTCGGGTGCAGTTCCCATACTAACCTACCTTATCCTATGTCGTTTGTTTTCTCTGGATTGTAACACCATATCCTTTCTCTGACTACTGCCGCATTCTGGTAAGACTTACTGTTTTTCAGCTCCTTCTTTTTCAAACTCTATTCATAGTCATTAGTGGTTGAAACTATCCTTATCTTTCTCTGTCTCCTATTCTAGTGAGGTTCGATCGGGTTGGAGAGCTAGCCTACCCTGCCCACAGCTTGACCCAAGAGCGATCCACATTGCATAGGCTGGCTTTTCAATTGTACTTATATATTGTGTTTGTACAAATCATCCTTGGGTCTAATCATTGTTCATTTCCTTTGCAGCCTGGGTTACAGCGGTGTTGTGCTCCTGCTCTTTCGTTTGATTTTCCCTTTTGTTCTGGTGATTCTTGAGTCAGCAAAGGGGCGAAACTAAAGAAAGATCTCCCTCATGTGAGGTGAAGCGGGCACGAACTAGCCCTGGTTCTACGATTACCTGGCTTGCAGGGAAAATAAATAAACAATCTGGTAATAAACCAATGACAACCAAGTTTAAGAGTTGATTACATTCTTTTGAATTTAGAAGCTAAGGCGCATAACACAAACCTAGCAACCCACACAACATATAGTTCTGAATGCTGTCAGCTATACTCAATTGAATTACTGCACTGTACTTGTTATTTTCAGATTTGTTTCAGATGTTTATCTGGGATATCCGAATTGAATAATTATTTCAGCATATTTGTAATTGACAAAAGAGAAAGACACATCCTGAGAGTACTGCATCTTTTGTTTAGAGCCATACCCCATTTGTGTGGAGGGAAAAACAGAAAACATTAGTCGATAGTGTGTTGTTCAACAAAACATTTTATTGGCTTGTCTAGGATTGGGCTGAGATGAACTCCAGAAGGACACAACACAACAGGATGTCCCTCTCAAAGAACAGGCTAAATCAAACACTGCTAGGATTGGGTAAACTATACTGTGTCAGGGCCCCTAAGAGGGGAGAAAAATGGTGCAATTGGTTAATCTGTCTAGAGTGTGTCTAGAGTCTGGTACTGCCTTCGGGTCAAAGTGCCCAGCACTCTTCTTGGTGCCTATTGCCTCTTTAGGTGAAGGTTTGGGATAATTGCCTACATGGAATCGCACAAGAAACAATAAAGGATACTTTGCTAATGGTGCATGAATGGACTATCTCAATGTATCTCAAGGGGCCTAACTATGGAAATACTGATTGTGTGTTCCCATTGTAACACATTTCGTGTCTCAAACTAACAGTCTCAATGATATAGTAACCACCTCACTTCTTCACTTCTCCCATCAGCAGGTTCTTCTCCCCACTTGCCTCAAGTGTTCCAAGCTCAGATATTGTACACTATAGCTGTCGATTACCCCTCCGGACAAGTGGCAATACCATTAGGTAAACCTCTACCTGTGGAAATGCCTTCGCCCACTGGTTAAAGGTTTTGTCAGGCTGGGATACTGTTCCCAGCATCCATGTGTTGCTATCATGGGCCAACATCCCCTTCTCTTTGATTTGGTCTTTCCACTGTCTGAAGTATAACCCTCAGCCAGCTGTATGGTTTTTCTCTCGATCTGGTCTCAGCCAGAATGTGCGCTGCTCCCTCTCTCTCTCTCTGTCTTGTCTCAGTGTATGAGATATTACTTCCAGCAAGCTCGCTGATCTCTGTTCTCTTCCCTTGGCTCAGTCTCAGTTAGTGTCTGAGATATAGCTCTCAGCCAGCTTTTCCATCTCTCTCTAAATCTGGTCCGTCCAAGTCTAAGCTATACAATTTAGCAGGATTTGGGATTCTTCTCCATAATTGAGCTCTCCCGGTGTTAGAGATGTATCTCGCAAGAAGCACTTCCATGATGGCTCTTGCCATCATCTCGCTGCTGCTTGGTCAACAGCCTGCTCAGAGGAGAGGAGCTGGCCCTCTCTAAATTGCCCCTATATTCATGAATAATGCTCTCATGGGTATATAGATTCATAATTTGATATATGTGCATATAACCACATCCGTCCTCCTTTTTACACCATTAAAAAACTACTGACTATCCTGCAAGTTCTAACAGCTGGGGATCCACTCAATTTTATTAATCCCCCTCATCTGACAAATTCTGACAAATTAAAATTCCTGAAGAGTTAGAACAACTAAAAAAACTAAAATTATACAAGAACCAGGTTCCACTCTCAGAATGGATAATATCCCTGTAGTTCACTCAAACGAAAGGTCGACCTGTTTCAGCTGTTCATCAACCTGTTATCACTGCTTTCTTCATGACCACACTAAATCAAATACTGCAGACTTATACTTGATTTGCCAAAGGAAGGGGTGTCTGATGAATCTGATGATGTCATCACTCTTTTCCCGGGGGAAGCCTCTTCCTATGTGGCCAGGTGATGGCAGCTGCTGCCTGATCCTGACCCTGGGGGCGGCTATATGCGTGAGAATCAAATGGGGGAGGCGACCCTTAGGGGGCTGCCCCGGCATCATCGGATGAAAACACATACCCCCGTTCCCTTTTATGGATATTTTCCCTGCATTGTTCATGCCTTCTGTGACCATCCCCTTCGATATTCTGTGAATAGAATGGCAAAGACCGCATATCATTCCCATATATATAGAAACACTGGGACGAGCAGGCTGAACGGAGCAATTAATTGCATTGAGCGTGGAAAAGAACCTGGCAAGGGAGTATACCTGGTATGCAAGGCTGGAACCCACATACAAGTTATTTTTGAATCCAAGTTGTTTTGTTGAACAAAGAATCCAAGAGAGAATCATGCCCATAGGATTTTGAATGGTTTCAACAGACCTGGGGAAGATTTCCCTAGGAGTGGAGTGCAATGCCAAGCGGAGGGACCTATCCTCTTGGGCTACAAAGAACTCTTCCAAGTTCTTTTGTTGAACAAAGAATCCCAAGGAAGAGTCATTCCCTTCAGATTTTGAATTGTGTGAACAGACCTGGGGAAGGGAGACATTTCCCTAGGAGTTGAGTGCAATGCCAAGAGGAGGGAGTTCTCCTCTTGGGTTATAAAGAACTTTGATTGTCTTGTTGATCTGTTACATTGGTAAAGAGAAACCAGGGGAAGGGAGCCATTCCCTGGAACTGTGAACACTATTAATTGGGAACTTTTGTGTAGGAGTTACACCTTTTTTTAACTTGAACATTTGTGCGCTTTCAAGGTCAAATACATTATTCTTAGCACCTTAGAGTTACTTTTAGAATGTGATGGCTAGGATAGGATTTTGGACACAGGACATTTTGCTTTGGACCTCTGAACAGGGGACAGAACCTTAGTTTTGGTTGAGGTAGGGAAATACCTCCTGGAGCAGGGACAGTGAGACATTTTCCAACCCCTTTATTATTCTGTACAATAATTGCGTTTGTGCTGGCATATTGTGCATTAACCACATGAGTATGAGTTCCTCTATGTCATGCAAATATACTCAAAGTCTAATATATTTGTGCCATTAGTTTAATATCTTGATGACAGCCGACACATATTTCGACACTTGGTCGTCCTCAAGGCTGTTAATTACATGTGGATAGTTCACAATAAAAAACACATTTTTTAAAAAGCAAATAATTATAGCATTATATTACAATTTGAAAAAACACACATTTTCAGAAAATTAGTCAGAGAAATGTTACATACCAATGATGGCGAGGGCGTTGGAACATAGAGAAAATATACAATGTGGAATCTCATTAGAGTTAACACTTGTTATATCCTTTATATTACATCACTGTAATAGATTCCATCAAATGGTGCTCATTATCTCCTGCTCCTTAATCCTTAGTGATGTGAGTGAAGGTGGGTATTCATGTACCATTGGGGTTATTTCAAGGCACTCCACTAAGTCCATGCCAGGTCGTGTTCCACTGTGATTTGAACCATATCATCATAAAAGATACTGGTCCTATGTGTGTGCTAAGTTAAATGTCTGGCCATTAAATGACAGTGTTCCCAATGAAAGGCTTTTTCTATGTTATCACCCATGTTCTGTGTTACACCGTGGTAACTTGCCAAGTAAGCATGGATATCCTCCCAACTGTATTGTGGGCTTGATTCTCTGTTGGTACAATAAGAGTTGGACTTATTATTCTCATATCAATATCATCACTCACTTGCCACATGTTTGAGCTTGGTCACTTACCCACGTGTTGCAGTGATCAAACACAGTTCCTATTTAAAGGCATGGTCCAGTAACATTTTTTATTGTCCCTACGGGTCAGCCATGTTTTTTAAGCCTAAGTGGCTCGATTTTAGAAAACTTTCCTATGCACCTTACCCGAGTTTTCATCTATTAAACGCACATGAAAACAGGCACCAGGGAGCCGCCATTTTGTGACAATCCTATCACATGCCGCATCGCCCTGGCTGACCTGCTTCTGCGGCACTAAATCAAATCCCCGCGCTGAGCCTGTCATCAGCAGACTCATACCGCCCATTTCCCAACGCCAAAGCATGTCTCGTGACAACAATCAGTGCGCCTCAGCTAATGACGTGTCGCCATGGAAATGGCAGGACGCCTCTTTCCTCAATAAGTATAAACAGACCGTTTCCCAACACACAGCAGCAGATTTTCGATTCCATTCCTCTCTCTGTGTTACTTTGAGTATTCTGTGACTCGTTTCTGTGCTCTGGTCAGCTACCTTCGCCGCTTGTAGCCCGTGTGAACACCTGTACCATCTCTGTAAATTATTTTACTTTGTTTACCACACAATGGCTACAATAATACCCTACATGTACAAGCCGAGAATACCGAGGAGGAACTACTGGAAAGGGAAGCACGCGAAAACGATGGGGATTTGGACAGCAGTTGGGAGGACGATTCAACAGATGAAGAGCCTGGGCCTAGTCGCATGGACGGCATCTCCACCTGGTGCACATGCAATCAGTGCGAGCTAATGCCAACCGAGGACGAGAACTGCTGCTGCCGAGAAAACTCAGGATGCCTGGCCTACATTTTGGAAGGTGAGCCACGACCGCAATGCATCACCGAGCTGCCAGACTGCCTCATACGGGCCGTGTTGAGAATAATGATGGTGCTTATGCACGAACTTCGCACAACTGTTCGTCCTCGTAATCCGAGTGACGAGTAAGTATACTGTGCTTGTCATGCCACTCCTTTTTCATGTTCTTCTACTATATCCAAAATTATATATTCATATCATAGTAACGCATGAAAGTCGTTCAATAATGTGCATTGTCTAGATAGCATTTGTCTGTGCAGAATGCCATTAGTTACAAGAATTGTCATTGACAACAAACGTTTATTAAACTTATCCTGGTCATTTAAAAACAGTTTGTTTCATTCCTTTTCACAGGTGGTACAGGCTGGTGGCCTATCGTTCCTTTACATGGTGGCTCCACGGGAGGCTTGGACACCGCGTTCAAAGAGTGATACCCGCCTGTGCCGTTCGTGCCATAAGAGAAACGTTCCCGAGTGACAGCGGTCAGTACAGGGGATTTTCTCTCACTGTGCTGCAACCTGACCTGTATAATCTTTAAAGTCTTGTATTTTTGTGTCATGAAAATAAGATACAAAATAAAACACCACATATATTTTAACAACGGTTGTTTAGATTTTTTAAATGAATCAAGTGTGTCTCCATTCAAGGATGGACGTCAGACATCTGTGCTCCGAATGGGTGAAGGTCTGGTTGCTGTGAAGCAGGGTGGTCACTATCTATCTAAGCTAACATAACATATTCTCGATAATGCATGCACTAAATAACACTTGTTCAAAGTCTTTCAGTAGGTTATGTCTCTATAAAAGTCACACATATATCTATACTAACAATTGCCATTGGATTATACAGGCCTTAGGTTAAGGGTCTTGACCACTATAATACACCGGTTGAAGTGTGGGTCTGTGCTCCCAAAAATCTCCGGTATGTGGCATTTGTTATTGATAAGCAACGATACATAATCAAAGGCAGTTCGCACCCATGGATGAGCGCTGGCATGTGGGGCTGTCTGGGGCGCGAACAGCCAAGGTGCCAAACAACATGTACACTTCAAAAGGTATCCCACGCCAAGGGGCCATCGCTCACATGGCCTCCTCAGACCCTGTGTCTCCAGCCAGGCCTCCCCTTGAAGCAGGCCGCCCCCCTGCAATCCACATAAGTGTGTCTCCATTCAGCAGTCTTCCTGTGCCTTATCTGCACGCCCCAGGCCCATCCATCCCACCCCCTCTATCAAAGGCGGTTCGCACCAGGGTATGAGCGCTGGCATGGGGGGCTGTCAGGGGCGCAAACGGCCAAGGTGCCAAACAGCATGTACACTTCAAAAGGTATCCCACGCCCAGGGGCCATCGCTCACATGGCCTCCCCAGACCCCGTGTCTCCAGCCAGGCCTCCCCTTGAAGCAGGCCACCCCCCTGCAATCCACATAAGTGTGTCTCCATTCAGCAGTCTTCCTGTGCCTTATCTGCACGCCCCAGGCCCATCCATCCCACCCCCTCTATCAAAGGCGGTTCGCACCCGGGTATGAGCGCTGGCATGGGGGGGCTGTCAGGGGCGCAAACGGCCAAGGTGCCAAACAGCATGTACACTTCAAAAGGTATCCCACGCCCAGGGGCCATCGCTCACATGGCCTCCTCAGACCCTGTGTCTCCAGCCAGGCCTCCCCTTGAAGCAGGCCGCTCCCTTGCAATCCACATAAGTGTGTCTCCATTCAGCAGTCTTCCTGTGCCTTATCTGCACGCCCCAGGCCCATCCATCGCACCCCCTCTATCAAAGGCGGTTCGCACCCGGGGATGAGCGCTGGCATGGGGGGCTGTCACGGGCGGAAACGGCCAAGGTGCCAAACAGCATGTACACTTCAAAAGGTATCCCACGCCCAGGGGCCATCGCTCACATGGCCTCCACAGACCCCGTGTCTCCAGCCAGGCCGCCCCTTGAAGCAGGCTGCCCCCCTAAAACCACGACATACATACGTCATTCATTCACAAACACACCCCTGTTTCTAATACTTTATAAACCACTTGATATGTCTCATGAGAACATCTTTGTGCTTTGCAAGTCAACTCCTGAACGTGCTACCTGGCAACCACTGAGATCTACGCTAATCTGCTCGTCGTCGTGCTATCCGTGAACTTCTGTGACCGCTTAGAGCAAGCCCATCAGTGTGCTACCTGTGGCCACCCACCTATTCTCCTGCAACATACTGCTCTGCTTGCTGAATCCAACTGTTTGTTGGTCAAGGTAAGGCCATGTATCCTAGTCATATTTCGCAGATTCTAAAATTTCTATCTATATGCGAGTAGAGTACACAATAGTGCTATGTTCATTGGTCTCATTGCCATTGACTTGAGTTTCCATTGCTATGCTATCAATAGATATATTTATTTTCATCTTTGTCTACTGTCATCGAATTGCATCCTTCGGGGGTCCAGTCTATAATGTAAGCATGTTTCCTTCTTGGGCAAGACAGAACATCAAAGGGACGAGTCACATGTTCAGATTTTAGTCACATCATTTATACATTTCTGCAACTTATGCAAATACTAAGCCGCACATAATGAACTGGTATAGTTCCTGCGACCAAAACAAACCTTGCATTGATCATTGTATGATTCATTTACTTTTGTATCAAATCTTTATTAATGAAGATTGTATAATAATGTCGATATTTACTTTTCAGATTTATCAACAATGCCTGCCTGTTCGATTAGCGGTTGCCGTTCGAAGACCCATGCGAAATCTGAAGGCACTACAATGCATGTATTCCCGAAAACTGTTGATCGAATAAGAGAATGGGTCAGGCATTGTGGATATCCACTGGATGAGCTGGAAAGTAGAGTCCAACAAGTCTTACAGGACAAGAGGGGTGATCGATACCGCATCTGCAGCTGGCACTTTTCCTTGGACATGTACACAACATCTTGGGTAACCAAGAAGAATAAACGGCGAACGACACGGAAATAGCTCGAAAACGCTATTCCTACTCTATTCGTCCACATTCCGCCACCGGTGAGTCAAGTGTCCGGATTTAGCTTTAGGCCTTGCGGTAGTGTGTAGGTAGCCGAATGGATTAATTGATATTGTAGGTGTTCTATCCCTTGTAATAATTTCGATATTGATATGAGTGTATAGCTTTTTGAATAATGACATTTATCAATATTTTCTTTTTCGATTTCATAACCCACAAACGAAATGTATATATATATATATGGGAACAGGGAACTGTGCTGTATTGAGCATTTTTCAAGTATTCTGTCGCCTTACATGGCTATTTTTAATATTGGCATTTCATTATCAATCATTAATTTACCTTTACAACTTGAATCTGAAGCAAGAACATTCTACATCCTTGACGTGGTCACAGTTATCAACCACTTCTAGCGCGTATCAGGTAATCTTACTAGGCTAATCCGCTACAGACTTTTTTTATGCATGTCAAGTAATAGTTTTATTCTATCGTGTAATTATTTTACCGAATGTTTGGTTAGTGCTTTCCAAATGATATACACCTTAGTTATCGTCCACTGGTGTTTGTTTTCAGTTACAATTAGTGTTATCCATACTAATGCAAGTACTGTCTTTCAGGGAGATGCTGAAGAGTCCGCCACATCTACAACATTTCTAGATGTTCTTCACTAGCAGGAGGTATGGATACTGACAGCTCCATCGAGCGTCATCATCAGAGCTGGAATTCTTGTCGTTTGATTGTTCTACACAATGTTTCATTCGTGGTTAGCTGTTGATATGTACCTGTGCTGTCGACCCCAGGTTTGTGTTATGTTTTCACTATTGTAATCCTCACTAATGCAAGTACTATGTTTCAGGCAGTTGATGGAACGTCAACCCCTGCACTTGATGCGGAGCCTGACATTCAAGTAATTCCAGGGGAAGTGGAAGCGGGACCATGCATATACGAATCGACGCAACAGCTTTCGGAAGTGCGCACTACATTTGCAATATCCATAGATATTCTTCAGCAGCACGAGGTATGGATACTGACAGCTCCATCATGCGTGATCATATAACGTGATTCCATTTGCTATACTTTCTTCCCTATTAACGCAAGTGCTGTGTTTCAGGGAGAACACGTAGCTTCCACTACAATCATAACATCCCATTTAGATGATGCAGATGTAAATAAATCAGTGAAATAACTCGATGAAATGTGATCATATTTAGATTTTCCTTGATTCTTTTAGACAATGCATCATTTGTGGTTATCTCTTTATATGTACCTGTGCGTTCGACCCCAAGTGTGTGTTATGTTTCCAATATTGAAAACCATACTAATGCAAGTACTGTGTTTCAGGGAGACGACGGAGCTTCCACTACAATCACAACATCCCATTTTGATGATGCAGATGTAAAGGAATCGGAGAAATAAGTCGATGAAATCTGCATATTTATATTTTCCTTGATTGTTTTAGACAATGCATCATTTGTGGTTATCTCTTTATATGTACCTGTGCCGTCGACCCCAAGTGTGTGTTATGTTTCCAATATTGAAAACCATACTAATGCAAGTACTGTGTTTCAGGGAGATGCTGATGCCTCCTCTCCAATACAACCATTCATGGCAGTCCATGCAGAGCCAGAGGTATGGATACTGACAGTTCCATCGAAATAGATCATCACAGGTCGAATACTTGTCGTTTGATTGTTGCACACAATGTTTAAATCGTGTTTGGCTATTGAGATGTACCTGTGTGTTCGTCCTCACGTGTGTTTTATAATAACAATATTTTGATACATAGTAATGAAAGTAGTATGTTTCAGGGAGACGATGGAGCCTCATTCCGTGCTGTCTATGCGGATACAGAAAATATACAGGGTAATTCATAGAATTTCGCAGAAAAGTGTCGCAAGCGGCTGGCGCAGAGTGTCCGCGTGCGATTGACTGCGCCAGGCACGTGCGCTAAAACCGATTTCCGCGCAAAGCGTATTCATGGATTTTAGGCTTCCAAACCAGCCATGGCGCAGAGAATCACAGCGACCCTGCAGCAGCGCCAGTAACGCCCCCAAGAACGCCCTCGCGCAAGGAAAAGCCATCAAAATCGCTAAATCATCGCAAAGGGCTGCGCTAACCCTGGACCAGTTCACCGGGCTGGCAAACAGCAAACGCCAAGCGGGGAACGTGTATTGCAGGGGTGCGCGGGAAGTTCCACACGCGACTGGCCCCATGCAAGCAGGGTACGTGTATTTCAGGGGTGCGCGGGCAGTTCCACACGCGATTTCTGCAGGGTACGTGCATTTCAGGGGTGCGCGGGAAGTTCAACACGCGAATGGGCCAGTGCGAGCAGGGTACGTGTATTCCATGGGTGCGCGGGAAGTTCCACACGCGATTCCATCAGGGTACGTGTATTTCAGGGGTGCGCGGGAAGTTCCACACGCGATTGTCCCAGTGCGAGCAGGGTACGTGAATTTCAGGGGTGCGCGGGAAGTTGCACACGCGATTACAGCAGGGAATGTGTATTTCTGGGGTTCTGGGGAGTACTACACGTGAATTGGCCGTGTGGGTCCTCCCAGGTGTACGCTCCACAACCTCCACGGCCCCTGCAGGCAGCCCACACCACGGGGGACTACCCTGCACCCCTGCTCATGTCCCGCAGGCAGCCCATCCACCATGGGCATGCCCCCCAGCCAACCCACATGTCACCTTGCACTACTGATCAACAATGCATGTCTCCCACCACCCCCCAGCAGTGCAGGGGCAGCCTCCACCAGGCCCCCACCCATGTCTCCCACCACCCCCACCCCCCAGCAGTGCAGGGGCAGCCTCCACCAGGCCCCCACTCATGTCTCCCACCACCCCCACCCCCCAGCAGTGCAGGGGCACCCTCCACCAGGCCCCCCCTCATGTCTCCCACCACCCACACCCCCCTGCCACCATGGGCAGCCCCCACTCATGTCTCCCACCACCCCCACCCCCCAGCAGTGCAGGGGCACCCTCCACCAGGCCCCCACTCATGTCTCCCACCACCCCCACCCCCCAGCCACCAGGAGCAGCCTCCACCAGGCACCCACCCATGTCTCCCACCACCCCCACCCCCTAGCCACCAGGGGCAGCCTCCACCAGGCCCCCACTCATGTCTCCCCCCACCCCCACCCCCCAGCAGTGCAGGGGCACCCTCCACCAGGCCCCCACTCATGTCTCCCACCACCCCACCCCCCAGCCACCAGGAGCAGCCTCCACCAGGCACCCACCCATGTCTCCCACCACCCCCACCCCCCAGCCACCAGGGGCAGCCTCCACCAGGCCCCCACTCATGTCTCCCCCCACCCCCACCCCCCAGCAGTGCAGGGGCACCCTCCACCAGGCCCCCACTCATGTCTCCCACCACCCCCACCCCCCAGCAGTGCAGGGGCAGCCTCCACCAGGCCCCCACTCATGTCTCCCACCACCCCGACCCCCCAGCCACCAGGGGCAGCCTCCACCAGGCCCCCACTCATGTCTCCCACCACCCCCACCCCCCAGCAGTGCAGGGGCACCCTCCACCAGGCCCCCACTCATGTCTCCCACCACCCCACCCCCCAGCAGTGCAGGGGCAGCCTCCACCAGGCCCCCACTCATGTCTCCCACCACCCCCACCCCCCAGCAGTGCAGGGGCACCCTCCACCAGGCCCCCACACATGTCTCCCACCACCCCCACCCCCCAGCAGTGCAGGGGCACCCTCCACCAGGCCCCCACTCATGTCTCCCACCGCCCCCAACCCCCAGCCAACAGGGGCAGCCCCCACCAGGCCCCCACTCATGTCTCCCACCACCCCCACCCCCCAGCAGTGCAGGGGCACCCTCCACCAGGCCCCCACTCATGTCTCCCACCACCCACACCCCCCAGCCACCAGGGGCAGCCTCCACCAGGCCCCCACCCATGTCTCCCACCACCCCCACCCCCCAGCCACCAGGGGCAGCCTCCACCAGGCCCCCACTCATGTCTCCCACCACCCCCACCCCCCAGCAGTGCAGGGGCAGCCTCCACCAGGCCCCCACTCATGTCTCCCACCACCCCCACCCCCCAGCAGTGCAGGGGCACCCTCCACCAGGCCCCCACTCATGTCTCCCACCACCCCCACCCCCCAGCAGTGCGGGGGCAGCCTCCACCAGGCCCCCACTCATGTCTCCCACCACCCCCACCCCCCGGCAGTGCAGGGGCACCCTCCACCAGGCCCCCACTCATGTCTCCCACCACCCCCCCTCTCCCCGGCAGTGCAGGGGCACCCTCCACCAGGCCCCCATTCATGTCTCCCACCACCCCAACCCCCCAGCCACCAGGGGCACCCTCCACCAGGCCCCCACTCATGTCTCCCACCACCCCCACCCCCCAGCAGTGCAGGGGCAGCCTCCACCAGGCCCCCACCCATGTCTCCCACCACCACCACCCCCCAGCAGTGCAGGGGCAGCCTCCACCAGGCCCCCACTCATGTCTCCCACCACCCCCACCCCCCAGCATTGCAGGGGCACCCTCCACCAGGCCCCCACTCATGTCTCCCACCACCCCCACCCCCCAGCCACCAGGGGCAGCCTCCACCAGGCCCCCACCCATGTCTCCCACCACCCCCACCCCCCAGCCACCAGGGGCAGCCTCCACCAGGCCCCACTCATGTCTCCCACCACCCCCACCCCCCAGCAGTGCAGGGGCACCCTCCACCAGGCCCCCACTCATGTCTCCCACCACCCCCACCCCCCTGCCACCTTGGGCAGCCCCCACCAGGCCCCCACTCATGTCTCCCACCACCCCCAGCCCCCAGCAGTGCAGGGGCACCCTCCACCAGGCCCCCACTCATGTCTCCCACCACCCCAACCCCCCAGCCACCAGGGGCAGCCTCCACCAGGCCCCCACCCATGTCTCCCACCACCCCCACCCCCCAGCCACCAGGGGCAGCCTCCACCAGGCCCCCACTCATGTCTCCCACCACCCCCACCCCCCAGCAGTGCAGGGGCACCCTCCACCAGGCCCCCACTCATGTCTCCCACCACCCCCACCCCCCTGCCACCATGGGCAGCCCCCACCAGGCCCCCACTCATGTCTCCCACCACCCCCACCCCCCAGCAGGGCAGGGGCACCCTCCACCAGGCCCCCACTCATGTCTCCCACCACCCCCACCCCCCAGCCACCAGGGGCAGCCCCCACCAGGTCCTCACAATCCCCAATCATGTGCGTAATGGTCAGCCTCCACAGCCAAAAAGCCCTACCAAGTAACCCATTCACCCACATGGAAATGGAAATTACATGTTACACCCCCAATGTTCATGAAGCTAATGAACCCAAGTCCGTCACACACAATGGTTGCAATTGAATGGGAAAACACTGTCATGATCTCTGCTTCCAAAAGATCAGGACTTGCCCGACTCCCTTGGAAGCAGACCCATAAACCCGGTTCCGAGTGCCAACCAGTCCAAATTGGGACCTTTTGGACCCTGTCCTGGCGCCAGTGGCACCAGGCTCATAAAGATGCCCAGTCCCAGCGCTGGAAGCGCCGGGCTCATAATGCTTGGGTGGACTTGCCTGCAGCAGACCATGCTGCTTACTTACCTGCCAGTTGAACCCCTGATCCTCTTCTGTTTGGGACTACTTTTCCTGTTGGGTGGGGCAGGAGCCACTCCCTAGGTTCAGAACACTGGAACTCTTCTGGAAAGCAGGAACTCTTTTCTTACCTAGGCGTGGCTGTGGAAGGAGACACCTAGGGCACTACAGGAGGCTATTTAAACCACACCCGATGGATGAATCTTGCTTTGCGTTATTCTGCATTCTCTGCAGCAGAACGCTCATCGTGTCTTCTGCTTCTGATCCTGGGCCTAAGGGAACAAAGGCTTACCATCCTGGAATCCAGTCTTCAGCAGCACCTGTAAAGACAAAGAAAGAACAGGTTAGCACTGCGGTCTTCAGTGGCAGCGCATCTCTTACCTGGACCATCGGCTGTCACCAACGCCTCGCGCTGCATTCCGGCATCTGAAAGACAAAGGCTTACCTACTCTTCGCATGCTCCGGAGGTCTTCGCACTGCATTCCGGCATCTGAAAGACAAAAGCTTACCAGCTCTTCGCACGCTCCGGAGGCCTTCGGCGCTGCATCCCGCATCTGAAAGACAAAAGAAGGTGCGTTTAAAGACATTGGGCAACTTTATTACTCACGTGCCATTACTCCTTCCCACGCCGAATCCAGTGGGTATTCCAGCACCCTTCAGCTTCTCTAAAGCTCCGAACTTGTACCTGCAAGATAAAAGGGACAGTTAGTGCGCATTGTGAAGCAGGCTACAAGCGCTTACTTACGTGCTTCCAGGCGCTTCTATTCCTCACGCGGGTTCGATCCTCAACTCTCATCAGCCCACCATCCGCCATCGCCGGAACCCTGCAAAACAAGAGATATCATTACAAAAGACTTTTAAGACATTTGAAGTGCCCAGAACTTACCGTTCGTGCAGTTAACGACGGACAGCAGTCCTCTGAGGTCAAGAGGCCTGCACCCTTATCCAGTGAAGAAACTGGTTACGGCACCCTGCCCCGAGGCAGATGGAGAGCTCGGCGTTCACTTACCTAAGACATCTTACTCTTCGAGTCAGACATACAGTGCACAGAGGTCCAGCCCAAAGAGCCAACCGTGTGTTACACATCACCTTTGAAGATACGGCATTCACCCAGTCAAGACCGGCGCCTCTGTGGGAATCAGGTGAGCGTTACAGAACGCAAAGCCTATCGCAAAACTCCCACCCAGGTGCTATGGAAACCTCGGATACCGACCAGCTAGCCCAGTTACTTGGGGAACTAAGAGCAGAAGTGCATGCAGCCCGTCAGGAAACGAATGCTCTAAGAAGGGAACTGATTATTTCCAAGGAGCGAACAGACGATCTCGCTAGACAATTGCTACAGTCACAAGCCGGACAAACTCCGTTACCCGCATCAGGGGCAAATCTTCCTTCAACATCCTCTACGAACCCAGTGGAGATCAACCTACCTGGGAATGTACCTCTGGCTCCGCCCGAACGATTTTCTGGTGACCCAAAGAGGTTTGCAGTATTTATTAATCAGTGCCGGTTGCACTTCTTATGCCGGCCAGCAGCCTTTCCAACTGATCAAGCTAAGGTAGCTTTCGTGCTTTCGTACCTTAGTGGCAATGCGGCAGACTGGTCGATCCCTCTAGTTAATCAAGATGATCCGGTTCTCCATGATTTTCAAGCTTTTCAGCTCAGTATGGAAAAACTGTTTGCAAGACATTCACAGGGGCAGGCCTTGGACAATGAGCTCCTTTCATTGCGACAGGGTAATCAAGACCTTTTGGCTTATATTGCGTCTTTCAACAGACTGATAGTGGAAACTCGATGGCCTGAGGACAAAAGGATTACGCTGTTTTATAGAGGTCTACGTGGAGAGCTCAAAGATGTGTTAGCCCCAGTAGTGAATCCCCCGCAAGACTGTTCGGACTATATTGACTTAGTCGTTCAAATTGACCACAGACTGCAGAACAGGAAGGCCGATCGTTCCAAGTTTGATGCTCGAGTATTTTCCAAACCACCAACTCCTACCAAAGGAGTAGACTCCGGGGAACCCATGCAAATAGGGGGCCTGAAAGGACCACTAACACAAAAGGAGCGGGAAAGGAGAAAACAGCTGCAATTATGCCTCTATTGCAGAAACTCGGGGCACTTTCTTCGAGACTGTCCGGTGAAACCAGCCAAGAAGGCAGTAGGAGCTGCAGTTACCAGGGTCACAAACTCTGAGCAGGGAAACGACCTCGCCCGACAAGAATAGAGGTCCTCTTGCAGAGCGTTAAAACCAGTTCCATGACCTCGCATTTCGTGATACCTATGGTCCTCATTAGCCCTGAACATCCGGATCGATTACATGCGATTGAAGCTTACATCGACAGCGGTGCCATTGGCAATTATGTGGATCATGAAATGGTTTTGAGGATGAATCTGACTCTTTGTCCAAAGGCTGTAAAGGACGTCATTACTACGGTGGATGGTACGGAGATAGCTTCCGGACCAGTAACGCATACCACCCAAGAAGTGACGCTAGTAAGTCAAGATGGACACCATGAGAAGATAGTGTTCGATGTGATCAAGGCCCCTCAGTTCCAGATTATTCTAGGAATTCCTTGGTTAGAGAAGCACAATCCTCAGATCGATTGACGAGCAAGAACGGTTCAGTTTCCAGAATGTGTCTCTACTTGTCACCCTCGACCTGGTGTTGCACTGGCAGCAATTTCCTCGGAGGCTCCTCAGTTACCTCCTGAATACCTAGAATTCCAAGATGTTTTCCGAAAGGATCAGGCTAACTCTCTACCTCCTCATAGGTCTTATGACTGCCAGATAGACCTGATACCTGGATCTACTCCTCCTTGTAGTAGAATTTATGCCCTCACCGAGCCTGAGAATCTTCACCTCCGACAATACCTGGATCAATACCTAGCGAATGGGTTTATTCGTCCTTCCAAGTCCCCTGCTTCCTCAGCTTTGTTCTTTGTTCCAAAAAAAGAAGGGGACCTTAGAACTTGTATAGATTATCGCGCCCTGAACCAGATCACCGTTAAGAATAGATATCCGTTACCTTTGATCCCTGAACTCCTGGACCAACTCAGAAAAGCATGCATATATACAAAGCTGGATCTTAGAGGAGCCTACCACTTGGTACGAGTAAAAGAGGGCGATGAATGGAAGACGGCCTTCCGCACCAAGTATGGGCTATTTGAATATCAGGTCATGCCCTTCGGACTTTGCAATGCCCCGGCCGCCTTTTAATATTTTATGAACGATGTCCTCAGAGAGCTCATAGATGTGTGTGTTGTTGTTTACATTGACGACATCCTCGTTTATTCTCCATCGGAAACTGAACATCGGAAACACGTGAAAATGGTCCTCGAGAGATTGCGTCAACATAAACTTTTCGCTAAGTTGGAAAAATGTGTTTTCAACGTGACTGAAGTTGAATTCTTGGGATTCATATTATCACCTAGCGGAGTGCGTATGGATTCAAAGAAGGTCGATGCAATTCTCAAATGGCCATCGCCATCCTCCGTAAAAGGTGTTCAAAGCATGTTAGGCGTCGCTAACTTTTACCGCAGGTTTATCCCCGAATTCTCTCGAAAAGTCCAGCCCATCACCGCCTTGTTAAAGAAAAACAAACGTTTTGAATGGTCTACGGAGGCGGAACAAGCTTTCCAGAATTTGAAGACTAGATTTATCTCTGCACCGATCTTAAAACATCCTCGCCCAGAACTCCCCTACATCGTTGAAACTGATGCTTCGAGCCTTGCCATGGGGGCAGTTCTATCACAAAAGGACCCAGTAACCAATCAGTTGCATCCCGTGGCATTTTGGTCCCGCACATTCTCGCCTCCTGAAATCAATTACACTATTACTGATAAGGAACTTCTAGCTATCAAGTCCGCCTTTAAGGCTTGGCGGCATTATCTTCTGGGGGCCCGACACACCGTTACTGTGATTACAGATCACCGAAACCTGCAATATTTGAAAACCGCAAAAGCTCAATCCTCTAGGCAACTCCGTTGGGCAATATTCTTTGCCGAGTTTGACTTCATAATTACCTATCAACCTGGTACAAAAAACGGTAAAGCTGATGCCCTTTCTCGGATGGGAGTGGAAGAACATTTGATCAATCCTAAACCTGTACCTATCATTCCTGAACAAAGAATTCTAGGTGTAATCGCCACACAATCCATAGAGGAAGTTAAGGATAAAGCCAGGCTACTGGTAACTCCAGCAGACATACATAATTGGCATCTGCAGGGAAAGGACTTTACGGTGAAGGACAACCTATTACATTTCCAAGAACGGTTATACCTGCCCAGCACAGATTTACAGAAAAAGGTAATCTCTTGTTATCACGATTCTTTAATGGAAGGACATCCCGGTATGACCAAGACCTCGGAAAAGATCAATCGCTACTTCTGGTGGCCATCTTGGAAAAAAGATATCAGAGACTTTATAATGTCCTGTGGAGTATGCGCCCAAAACAAGAGTCAAAAGGAAAAACCAGCCGGCCTCTTACGCCCTATTGACATCCCGCCTCGCCCTTGGCATACGCTTTCTATGGACTTCATCACCGATCTACCTCCATGCTCTGGATACAATACGATCCTAGTAATCGTGGACCTATTCTCCAAGATGGCGCACTTCATTCCACTCAAAGGCTTACCAACAGCAGCAACTCTGGCCCGAGAATTTCTCGAAAACATCGTCCGACTGCACGGTTTTCCTTCAGTTCTAATTTCGGATCGAGGTAGTCAATTTATTTCTCATTTTTGGCGAAGTTGCTCTCGGTCGGCTCAAATTGATGTGAGACTTTCGACCAGCCACCACCCTCAAACCGACGGATAAACCGAGAGGACCAATCAAACTCTGGAACAGTATTTGCGCTGCATGCTACAACAAACTGAAAAAACTTGGAAAGATATCCTTTGGATAGCCGAATATGCCTACAATAACTCTGTCCACTCGGGAACTGGGAAGACCCCGTTTTTTCTTTTATACGGTAGTCACCCTCGAACCTCGGAGTTGGATCCACTCCAAGATCTTGGAACACCAGCAGTAGACCACCTGCATTCTACAATCACCCAAGCCTTTAAGGAAGCCGTTTCTCACCTTCAAAGGGCTAAAGAACAATACAAGAAAGGAGCAGACCAACATCGGAAGGAAGCCCCCCAATATCAAGTAGGAGATCAAGTCTGGTTATCCACCAAATATCTACCTCTAAAAGGACCATGCGCATTCAACCCAAGATACCTTGGTCCCTATTCCAACACTACCATAGTAAATCCAGTAGCGGTCAAGTTGGACTTGCCCCCTCACATGAAGATACATCCGGTCTTCCACGTCTCTCTATTAAAACCCGTGCAACCTCAAACCCGACTAACTACATCTCCAAAACCTATTCTAGTTGATGGAGAACTCGAGTTTGAAGTCAAAAGCATCCTGGATTCCAAGATCTCCAAATCTAAACTATTTTACCTGATTGAATGGAAAGGCTACGGTCCCCAAGAAAGATCCTGGGAACCTGCAGAATATGTCCACGCGCCTCGTCTAATCAAAAGATTTCATCGAACATTTCCTAACAAGCCCAAACCCCCGGAGAAGCCCGGTTTGGGAGGGGCCTTGAGGGGGGGTGCTGTCATGATCTCTGCTTCCAAAAGATCAGGACTCGCCCGACTCCCTTGGAAGCAGACCCATAACCCCTGTTCCGAGTGCCAACCAGTCCCAATTGGGAACTTTTGGACCCTGTCCTGGCGCCAGTGGCACCAGGCTCATAAAGATGCCCAGTCCCAGCGCTGGAAGCGCCGGGCTCATAATGCTTGGGTGGACTTACCTGCAGCAGACCATGCTGCTTACTTACCTGCCAGTTGAACCCCTGATCCTCTTCTGTTTGGGACTACTTTTCCTGTTGGGTGGGGCAGGAGCCACTCCCTAGGTTCAGAACACTGGAACTCTTCTGGAAAGCAGGAACTCTTTTCTTACCTAGGCGTGGCTGTGGAAGGAGACACCTAAGCACTACAGGAGGCTATTTAAACCACACCCGATGGATGAATCTTGCTTTGCGTTATTCTGCATTCTCTGCAGCAGAACGCTCATCGTGTCTTCTGCTTCTGATCCTGGGCCTAAGGGAACAAAGGCTTACCATCCTGGAATCCAGTCTTCAGCAGCACCTGTAAAGACAAAGAAAGAACAGGTTAGCACTGCGGTCTTCAGTGGCAGCGCATCTCTTACCTGGTCCATCGGCTGTCACCAACGCCTCGCGCTGCATTCCGGCATCTGAAAGACAAAGGCTTACCTACTCTTCGCATGCTCCGGAGGTCTTCGCACTGCATTCCGGCATCTGAAAGACAAAAGCTTACCAGCTCTTCGCACGCTCCGGAGGCCTTCGGCGCTGCATCCCGCATCTGAAAGACAAAAGAAGGTGCGTTTAAAGACATTGGGCAACTTTATTACTCACGTGCCATTACTCCTTCCCACGCCGAATCCAGTGGGTATTCCAGCACCCTTCAGCTTCTCAAAAGCTCCGAACTTGTACCTGCAAGATAAAAGGGACAGTTAGTGCGTATCGTGAAGCAGGCTACAAGCGCTTACTTACGTGCTTCCAGGCGCTTCTATTCCTCACGCGGGTTCGAACCTCAACTCTCATCAGCCCGCCATCCGCCATCGCCGGAACCCTGCAAAACAAGAGATATCATTACAAAAGACTTTTAAGACATTTGAAGTGCCCAGAACTTACCGTTCGTGCAGTTAACGACGGACAGCAGTCCTCTGAGGTCAAGAGGCCTGCACCCTTATCCAGTGAAGAAACTGGTTACGGCACCCTGCCCCGAGGCAGATGGAGATCTCGGCGTTCACTTACCTAAGACATCTTACTCTTCGAGTCAGACATACAGTGCACAGAGGTCCAGCCCAAAGAGCCAACCGTGTGTTACACATCACCTTTGAAGATACGGCATTCACCCAATCAAGACCGGCGCCTCTGCGGGAATCAGGTGAGCGTTACAAACACCCAACATGACATGCATGAAACCAATGAGATGATACCACACAGTGAAGTATGAAAACAAAATTGTATTGAAAAAAATAAAGAATGCTAAAGAAAGGAAACAAACTACAATGGGAATGAGAAAAAATAAGCTGCATGTCCGTATTTAAAAAAAATAACTGCAAATCAGAATCCAAAAAAATGTTGTCCAAAGTCAAATGTAAAAAAACCTCTATGCAATAAAGAACTATGTAAAAAACTACCAAGGGTCCATGAGCCCAACTGAACAAAGGAAACCTACTAAAAAACCTACCTAAAAATCAACTATATACAAAAAGTGGAGCAGTGTCCGTCGACTCCAAATCATAATAAGAAACAAAGGAAACCTAAAACTAAAGAACTATATACAAAGACGGCAGGCAAGTCCAGCGGCTCACTCCGTGGTGTCCCAGGCCAGGGCATCATCGAACTCCTGTTCGATGTCCCGGAGGCGGTCCAGTTCCATGGCCCTGAGGGTCCGCAGGGACGACGCCGTGTCCTCCTCCAACCCCCTGCGGATTGCCTCGAGGCACTCGGCCCGCCTCAGGGCCCTCCGCATGGAGTTCTCCGCCCTGACCATTGTGAGCCGCGCCTCTTCCGCCCGCCGCCGCTCCGCACCTATGGCGTGGCCCAACCGCTGCCACACGGAAGACACTCTCTGTCCTGGGTCCTCCTGCCCTACGGCCGATGCCTGCCCCTCCGATGTGGAAGGCCCCGAGCCTTCATGTCTCCCACCATGTTGCTGCTGCTCTGCCTCTGCCCGTGCACTGCCTCCTGCTGCCTGAACATCCTCCGCCGGCTGGGGTGCAGTTGTTGATGTGGCCACCCCTGCTGGACCTCCGACTGTGGCAGGGATGCCTCCTCCACCAGCCTGGCCGCACCATCAGAGGCAGCTCCACAGGGCACCCAGGTGACTGATGTGTGGGAAGATGGCACAGAGGACGACTGGCGCGTAGGGGGTCCAGTTGAGGAGAGGGTCGGAGCAAGCCCCATCAGATGGAGGAATCCGGCCTGGGTGACCTGTCCCAGCAGGCTGACGTGGTCAACGAGCCATTGGAGATGACGTGCAGTCTCTCCAATGGCTGTGCTGCCTCCTGTCCCTGGTCCAGGACAGGACCAGGGACAGGTCGGCCTGTGCTGCCTCCTGTCCCTGGTCCTGCACTGCACCACTAGCACCAGTGGGATCCCCACCTCCAGACCCCGTCTCTGGTGCTTGCACGGCCTCCTCCTCCACCAAACCCCCCACCAACCTGGATGACTCTGTGCCATCTTCCCCTGTTGGGCCCTGTGGGGTCCCAGCTGCCACTTCTGCTGCCGAGGAGTCCAACTGCAACCTCCGCCTCTTGGACCTCCCCCCGGCAGCTGCGGCCTGGGACGCGGCACCGGACTCCTCACTCCCCAACGAGATGACAACACGGGAGGGGAGCCGGGCCTTGCATCTCCGGCTGGCGGTCGGATCCCCACCGCTGTGCTCCACAGCACCTTCTCCGCCCTCTTCATCAGTTGACGCTGCAGACAGGGAGAAACAAAACACAGGCATCAGGGCACTGTACAATGGACACATACACACATGACAGTTGCACATGAGTGGCATTGGCAAACCTCAGACATGTCATCACAATCCCCAACACACATGTCATAGCAACTCGCACACATGAGCCGTACCACAGCCATATCGCAACTGCCACCACCATCCCTACACATACAACAGCATCAGTAGCCAAAGGGGAGCCAGACATCACATGCAACACAGGAAGTGCACCACACATGTACACACACCACCACACTTGCATGCATGTCTACACCTCTGCCAAGTGTCGCACTGTTCAGACGGGCATCCATGTCACATCTGCCAATCAGGCTTCCACATACCGCTGTCACATGCATCCATGTTGCATCACTCTTGCACCCTTGTCAAATACACACACATGCACATGTACACAGTGCTCATACATGCAGCCGAAACCAACATACATGCCTGACATGACGGACATGTCTACTTACATACACATTCATCCAAACATGTGTGCACGCACAACTGCATTTGCCATGCAAGCCTACACACACAAGCACCATCCATGTCTCACACATTACAGCCCTTGCATGTGTCAGCCCCACGGCCCTGTACACCCCCACCCATACTCGACCCCATACAAACAGATGTGCAACCTGCATAATACCGAATAATCACCACACGCACTGCTCACAATCAGGATGCATGTACACTCACCGCTCGACTCCAGACGGGTCTGCTTCTCTAGGACCTGGACGTGGAGCGCTGTGGATATGCGTTCCAGGACCCCCATCTGTTCTTCCGACAAGTGGCCCCAGCGCCCCTTGGCATCCGCTGCCTTCAAGAGGCGCCGGGCCTTGTTCAGGGTCCTGGACCTGAAGTCCTCCCAGCGCTTCCTGACATGTTGTAAGTCCCGGACTGCCACCCCCTTCGCGTTGATGGCAGTCACGATGTCAGTCCAGATCCGAGTCCGTCCTTCCTTGTCGGCGCGGGAACTTCCGAAGAGGGCATCATACTGCCCCAGGACTTGCTCCACCAGGACACCAACTTCGGTGGCACTGAAGCTGGTGCCCCTCTGCCTCTCTGGCCGGGGGTTGTCAGTGGTCACTGATGGTGTTTGCCCCGACATGACAACCCCAGAGGCAGGAGTGGGTGGGCAACTGGGTCCCGGGGCTGGGCTGTGGAGCGATGGAATTCCAGTCGGGAGTCTTCGGTTCCAGCAGGGGTGGTCACAGCAACAGCACCCCTGGCTGATGTGCAGACAGCAAATGGCAGTGCACGTGGGCAGCAGGCAGTCAGGCAGCAGCAGATGGCAGGTGGGAGCGTGCTCGGGGCTCTGGGGGGCAGTAGTTCGGCCTTCTGGGCAGGAGCGTGGTCTTCCGTGTGCTTATGCGTGGCCAGCTTGGTACGGAGTGATTTGGCACATGAAAATCCTGCACGTCAGCGTGAAAATCGAGGAAAGGCCCTTAGCGCGTAAGCGCGTCAGCACACATACGCGATTCTATTGGACCAAAGGCCCTCAGCGCGTAAGCGCGTCTGTGACGTGACCCGCACGGGTGTTTCCCACACAGCACGTGATGACAGACCACACGTGGAAAGACTGCACGTCCGAGTGTCATTGCGTGTAATTGGACAGCACGTCAGAGTCTCATCGCGTGTGATTGGTGGAAATGGCCCTACACGCAGAAGTGACAAAGCGTGTAATTGGTGGAAATGGCCCTAGCGCGTACACGCCGCGTAAGTGACGCTGGACGTGTGGGCCTGTATAAAAGGTACGTGTAGAACACCATTTCCTTGTACGTGCTTTTCGTGGAGAGCGAGTGGGTGAATTCTGTACTTCTTGTCATTTCACACGTGATTTACTTCATGGCGTTTCAAGTTCGTATTCCCTGTTACCTCTGACAGCTTTTTCTCTTTTTTCTCTTTTACTGGTTTACCTGGGCCTGTTCCCTCAAACAGTGTTCCCTTCTACTGTTGTCCTGTCTCCTCAGACAGCGTACAAATCTTCTTTTGGCGGGGGTGTTGCCAACCAAACGCGCTCCTTTTTCACGCTCTTTTACCTGGCAGACGGTGAGTCACGCACGTATCGAACATCTGTGCTTGCCCCGTGTGTAGCCTACCCCTTCAGAGGTCATTCTAGGCTGCGTGTGACACGCATACGTTCATTCTTGTGTTACTGGGTGCCACAGCGTAGTGCAGGTTTTTCTTTCTGCACACGTGGTCTAGGAGGGGTTGCGTGCACGTCATCTCCCTTTTTTGGGGCTCCTGTGCGTAGCGTGACCCGTCATCTTTCCCCAGGGGTTACAATCAGCCTTGCAAGAGCACTAGGGTACAATTACCATCTGGTACCCAACCCCTTTGACCCCCAATTGCCCAGGACAATAGTTTACAGCCACTCCCATACGCACATTAACATCAGTGCCATGGCTGGGAGGCGAGGATTCCGTAAGGGTGGCAAAGGTGGAAGAGCCACAAGTGGTGGCCGTGGTGGATCCGGTAGGGGACGTGGTCGTTACTTGCAGGGTGAGCCTGTCCCACCATGTGTGGAGGACCAGTCAAGGGCACTCATAATCCCCCTCCTCCCGTTGAGGCTGATGTGGCTGACACCATCCATGCTCAGCCCTTGTTGGACCAGCCCATTGTGGCACCAGACCTGGCTGACTCCATGGGTGACTTCCAGGTCAGCAGGCCTATGACACGTGCGCTGGTGCACGTTGATGTCACCATGCCACGTGCATCTGGGGCAGCAAGGTCATCTGCTGCACCAAGTAGGCAGGGCGGAGAGGCTGCAGGGGCAGCTGCGGCTCCATCCACCCCAGCTCTCACACACCCAGCCCGGACAGTGTCGGTCCTAGTCCATGCTGCTGACATTCCCCCTGACACCATCAGACTAGAGCCAATGCCTGCACCAACTCCCATGCTGAGTGTGCAATCCCACACTCCTGATACAGAGTCCACCAGGGCTCCTGCCCCTAGTGTCCAGAGCGGCGCAGGACACTCAGGATCACCACCACCTTCCAAGCGGAAGAGGAAGAGTGCTCGTCCGGCACAGGCTGATGCCCCAGACAGGGCTACACAGTCCGGCCCGTCCAGGAAGCCCAGCTTCACGGATGACGAACTGAATGCACTTGTCGAGTATGTGTCCGCACATGACAATGAGATGGTCATTGTTGCAGGATCCAAGACCACACCTGCACAACGCCAGGCACACTGGCAGACCGTTGTGGACATCGTAAGTGCCCTTGGAATCGTGAGGCGCACAGCCAATGATTGCTATAAGCGCTGGAATGACCTAAAGCGCAGGGCAAAGAGTAAACTGGCCTCAAGTCATGCCGCAACTCCAGTGACTGGAGGTGGGTCTCCAGTAGTAGACATGGAACTCACTCCACATGAGTCAGTCGCTGGGACCTACGTCACGGAGGAACAGATCCAAGGCGTGGGAGATTTGGCTGATTACGAGGCATTGTCCGGTGAGTGCACATGCATGTGTGTGTCATCCATGTGCATGGTGTGTGTGAGGGCTTCTGTTTGTGTGACAGGTGAGAGTGTGTGCGCCTGAGTCGTATGGGTCAGCCATGTGCTTCATGCAATACATCCTGCACAGCTGCATTTGGCCATAGCAGTATCCCTTCTGCCAACAGTAGACATCTAGCCCAACTGCCCGCCAGTTGCCCTTGAAGTGTCACCTTGCCACAACATTGTTGCTTAATTTTTCACTGTTCATTTAGTCATATTGTTTGCATCCCACCACTTTTACTAGACATGTCGCAGTCCTCTAGTCACATGTCTGACATGGCTATGGTAAAGTGGAGTGACTTTGTAACCTGGATATCATTTGTTCAAACATGTCCCTGTGCAATTGGACCATTTCGGACTGGCAGCTCCAGGTGAAGAATCTGACCTGTTTGAATTAGAAAAGCTATTACATGCGGGAACTGGACTGAATGAATAGGTGCTGCCCTCCTCTCCATCTTCACTCAATAGCAATGGTACATGCCATCTGTGTGATGGCATGTGTGTTTCACCTGGCAATCACAGGCCAATGTGTGATGCCACTGCCAGGCAGCATGCAGTAAATGTGTTCATCTTCCATCTTGGTGTCATCAGTTTGTGTCATTTGCCTGCCCTTCATACGCAGTGAGGGTGCATGCATGGGAGGGTTTTCGTCATGTGGGACATGTGTCAATCAAGTACTGGTTCTCTTGCTTCTCAGCCCTCATTGTTTGCCATGGTGCTAATGCCTGTTTCCATTTCTTTGTTTTTATGTCTTTGCAGGGGAAGACGCACCTGATACTGCTGGGGTTGTGGAGAAGGTGCAGACCCAGGAGGGGTCAGAGGGCCGACCAACCACCAGTGAGGGACGTGGTGTGGTGGTGGGTGAGAACCCACAAGTGCTGCAGGTCGTGCTCTCAAGGGGTGTCTCTGGCTGCACCTCCCCCGAGCTGTACTCAGGTGTTGATTCGGATGAGACCTACGTGCCGTCGCAGGTGAGTGTTCCAGGGAGGGATTCTGTTCTGTCCCACCCACCTGCACCAGGGTCAGAACCCTCAATGGGGATGTCAGTGTTGGCAGCTACGCCTTTGATGGTTACGGATGCAGGGTCACACTCCGCGACATCTGATCCTGTTCCTGGGCCAGCAGATCAGAGGGGGAATGCAGTCCTGCAGCCTCAGGCAGTGCCGGCACAGCAAGGCGCAGTTCGCCTTGCCCCAGACAGGTGTGGTGCCCGCCGACGTGGTGGCCGTACGCCACCTGGCAATACCGCATGGGAGCAATCCATTTACGGTATGGCAACCCAACAGGCAGCATCATCCGAGATGATGGCTCAGGCCATGGATAGGGTGGCCACTTCCATTGTCCCCCCTGAAAGGCTGATGGAGCGACTAGAGCAGGCAACCGATTCCATCTGCCAGTCACACAGGGAGGACATGTTGGGGTCCAACAGGGACAGGCGGGCGGCACTGGCGACTCTGCAGGAGGCCATCTCCATTGAGTCCCAGGGCCAGAGGGAAGCCCTGAAGCAGGAGCTCCTTCACCTCAGGACGACTCTTGTTGAGCTTGAGGCTTCGACACACCAAAGGACAGAACAGCAGCTGGAGCGTCTCACCCGTACGCTCTCAGCTGAGATGCAGGCAACGAGGGCGAAGGTCCGGGCATCCCGTGAGTTGTTGCATGGGGACCTCCGCGCACTCATCCTCCAGAACCAGACCTACCACACCCGCATGCTTGCAGCCATGGAGGAGCAGACTAGGGCCTTGCGTGGGCTGCCTCCCATAGTTCAACCACCTCCGGATGCAGCTGCACAGGGTGATAATAGCGACAGCAGTGATACTCCCACAATAGGGTAGCCGTGTGGGCCATGAGCCCATGGAGGTGTTTTTTTTTTCCCAGGATCCACGCAGGTGGGTTCTGGTGTGCATCCTGTCCTCGGACCTCCTGGGTGGCCTCCCCAACCCCCCCGGGCCCATCAATGGCCATTTTTGATTGTTTTTTATCTTTATTTTTATTTTTATTTATTTTATTCCCAATTTTTTTGGGACGATTTGTTGGCTTCCGTGGTTCCTGTGGGCATACGCTGCATTGTGGCTGGGCACATGCAGGCTTGTAATGCATTTGGTTCAGATGCTTGGGTTTGAGTCACAAACACCCCTCCTGCTTCCCGTTTCCATGGGCTTGCAAAGGGTGTGCCCAAGTGACATTGACGTACATGGTGACATTGGACTCCCACTACATGTGTGGGTAGTCTAGTCAATACTGTGTATACATTCCTAGTGCATATTGCTGTTGTGTTGTACACTGCATGTTGCATTGATGTGTAACTCATCTTCTGTGTCTACCTCCCAATTTGCAGGTCCCTTCCTCATGTCTACACAAGGCCCTCTAGTCTGGAGATGGGGTCCATGTTGGCAGCAGTGCACCTACAACTCTACATGGCGCCAACACTGCACAGTTGGTAGTGGTGGGAGTGCAGGCATTTCCAGGTGGTGAGACTACTAATATTAAACATTTGTGATGTCATGTTAATGGTAGTACCTGCTCAAGTTTGTTGTTGGTCCGGCATTACTGTGAGCATTTCAGGTGTTGCAAGTTTCTAATAGGGACACTGTACATTGTGACACTAGTGTCATGTTGTGGGGATTACTTTGTTTAACTGCAAATAGCATGACATGGCACGGTGTGTTGTGTGGCGGTGCTGGGGTTGGGTTGGCTGACATGGCACTGTCCTCTTGTTGCATTTTGCAAGTGGGTATTCATTTTAGCTGCTTGAATGTGTTACTTCACAAAACTGCATTGGTGGTGTCTGTGTGGGTAGGGATGCACACATTGTGACACTTCCAGGTGAACAATCTCAGGCTGATATGGTTTTCACGGTTCATTCTCCAGACATTCAGGATCAGTGTCAGGTTGAGTCATCATTGATTGTCAGATGGAATCGGCCAGGGCAGTGTGCACTCCACAGGGGTGTGATTTCTATGTGAAGTAATTAGCCACTAGCTGTGTACGGGCTGCCTCCCCCCGTGCCCTTTCCCCTCCCATGCGCAGCGGCTGTGCATGTGGTTGGGGATGTGGTGCCACCACCATGTCCACGGCCAGGCCCCGGCGTGTTGCAACATTGTGCAGGACACATGCTGCCACTATGATCCTGCACACTACTGGGGGAGCGTACAACAGCTGGCCGCCAGAACGGTCAAGGGAGCGAAAGCGTGACTTTAGCACTCCGAATGTGCACTCCACTATGCCCCGGGTTGTAATGTGGGCTTTGTTATATCTTACCTCGGGTGGCGTGGTGGGGTTCCGAATTGGCGTCATCATGTGGGGGCTGAGAGGGTAGGCACTGTCCCCTGTGGAGGTGGTGATTGGTATCATTGGTGGGGTTGTGACCTTGCTCAGTATCTGACATGCATGCATGTGCAGTGGCATTCATACTCACCAAGCAGCCATGTATCGCCATGCCGCCCAGCTTCTAGGTCCCGGTTTAGGGTGGACATTCGGTAAATTAAGCTGTCGTGGGTTGACCCGGGATAGTTGTCATATACTGAGGTGATGATTCCCTTGGCATTACATACTACCTGCACGTTAATGGAATGCCAGTGCTTGTGGTTCCTATAGATGTGCTCTGATGCCCTGGGGGGACGTAGAACCGCATGGGTGCAGTCGATGGCACCTAGCACTTTGGGGAATCGTGCCACACCGTAAAAATCCAGGGCGGCAGCATGCCTTTCTGCAGGTGTTCTGGGCAGGTATATGTGCCTGCGGACTGATGGGCGTGCAGTGATGATGTTCAAGACCTGTTGTGATACACCACCCACAATGGCACTTGTCCGCTGAAATGATCGAGTGGCTAAGAAGTGCAGTACATTGAGGACCTTCTCGAGGGGGCTGAGTGCTTGTGAGCACAGGGTGGGTGATGTGAGGTCATCCTCCCACTCACTCACCAGGTCCAGTATAATGTGTGGTGGAAACCTGTACCTCCCATGCACCTGGTCATCAGGCATCCCGAAAAGGCTGGTTCTGGGTGTGAATATTTTGGCCCTGACTATCCTCCTCCTCCTCCTTTGGTAGCCCATGCCCACTGCTGCTAGGAACGGTATGTTCATCCTGGGTCTGAGCTTGTTATTTTGTTAGCGCGCAAATTTATGCGTTGCGCGTGTTGTAGGCGAGCGTGTGACCTGCGCACCCCTGAAATCCAGTACACAGTCCAATAGCGTGTGGAAATTCCCGCGCACCCCGGGATACAGTACTTACGTGTGTAAGTGGCCGCGCACCCCTGATATACACGTACATAGGCCAATCGCGTGTACGCGCACTTTTGTCCAATTACACGCGATGACACTCGGACGTGCAGTCTTTCCACGTGTGCTCTGTCATCACGTGCTGTGTGGGAAACACCCGTGCGGGTCACAGATGCGCTTACGCGCTGAGGGCCTTTGGTCCAATAGAATCGTGTATGCGTTCTGACGCGCTTACGCGCTAAGGGCCTTTCCTCGATTTTCACGCTGACGTGCAGGATTTTCACGTGCCAAATCACTCCGTACCAAGCTGGCCACGCGTAAGCACACGGAAGACCACGCTCCTGCCCAGAAGGCCGAACTACTGCCCCCCAGAGCCCCGAGCATGCTCCCACCTGCCATCTGCTGCTGCCTGACTGCCTGACTGCCTGCTGCCCACGTGCACTGCCATTTGCTGCCTGCACATCAGCCAGGGGTGCTGTTGCTGTGACCACCCCTGCTGGAACCGAAGACTCCCGACTGGAATTCCATCGCTCCACAGCCCAGCCCCAGGACCCAGTTGCCCACCCACTCCTGCCTCTGGGGTTGTCATGTCGGGGCAAACACCATCTGTAACCACTGACAACCCCCGGCCAGAGAGGCAGAGGGGCACCAGCTTCAGTGCCACCGAAGTTGGTGTCCTGGTGGAGCAAGTCCTGGGGCAGTATGATGCCCTCTTCGGAAGTTCCCGCGCCGACAAGGAAGGACGGACTCGGATCTGGACTGACATCGTGACTGCCATCAACGCAGAGGGGGTGGCAGTCCGGGACTTACAACATGTCAGGAAGCGCTGGGAGGACTTCAGGTCCAGGACCCTGAACAAGGCCCGGCGCCTCTTGAAGGCAGCGGATGCCAAGGGGCGCCGGGGCCACTTGTCGGAAGAACAGATGGGGGTCCTGGAACGCATATCCCCAGCGCTCCACGTCCAGGTCCTAGAGAAGCAGACCCGTCTGGAGTCGAGCGGTGAGTGTACATGCATCCTGATTGTGAGCAGTGCGTGTGGTGATTATTCGGTATTGTGCAGGTTGAACATCTGTTTGTATGGGGTCGAGTATGGGTGGGGGTGTACAGGGCCGTGGGGCTGACACATGCGAGGGCTGTAATGTGTGAGACATGGATGGTGCTTGTGTGTGTAGGCTTGCATGGCAAATGCAGTTGTGCGTGCACACATGTTTGGATGAATGTGTATGTAAGTAGACATGTCCGTCATGTCAGGCATGCATGTTGGTTTCGGCTGCATGTATGAGCACTGTGTACATGTGCATGTGTGTGTATTTGACAAGGGTGCAAGAGTGATGCAACATGGATGCATGTGACAGCGGTATGTGGAAGCCTGATTGGCAGATGTGACATGGATGCCCGTCTGAACAGTGCAACACTTGGCAGAGGTGTAGACATGCATGCAAGTGTGGTGGTGTGTGTACATGTGTGGTGCACTTCCTGTGTTGCATGTGATGTCTGGCTCCCCTTTGGCTGCTGATGCTGTTGTATGTGTAGGGATGGTGGTGGCAGTTGCGATATGGCTGTGGTATGGCTCATATGTGTGAGTTGCAATGACATGTGTGTTGGGGATTGTGATGACATGTCTGAGGTTTTCCAATGCCACTCATGTGCAACTGTCATGTGTGTATGTGTCCATTGTACAGTGCCCTGATGCCTGTGTTTTGTTTCTCCCTGTCTGCAGTGTCAACTGATGAAGAGGGCGGAGAAGGTGCTGTGGAGCACAGCGGCGGGGATCCGACCGCCAGCCGGAGACGCAAGGCCCGGCTCCCCTCCCGTGTTGTCATCTCATCGGGGAGTGAGGAGTCCGGTGCCGCGTCCCAGGCCGCAGCTGCCGGGGGGAGGTCCAAGAGGCGGAGGTTGCAGTTGGGCTCCTCGGCAGCAGAAGGGGCAGCTGGGACCCCACAGGGCCCAACAGGGGAAGATGGCACGGAGTCATCCAGATTGGTGGGGGGTTTGGTGGAGGAGGAGGCCGTGCAAGCACCAGAGACGGGGTCTGGAGGTGGGGATCCCACTGGTGCTAGTGGTGCAGTGCAGGACCAGGGACAGGAGGCAGCACAGGCCGCCGCGGAGGTGCCTGTGTGCAATCCTGTCCCCGATCCTGTCCCTGCATCATCTTGCACCAGCAGGGATGCCTACGTCCAGACCCGTTTTCAGGCAGGGGATGAGCTGACGTCAACTGGCCTTCCTCTGCCTGCGGACGTGGCTATCCAGGTCCGGATTGAGCCTGTCCTGGCTGGTGTGGCGTTGCGTCAACGGGCCATGCGAGGTGACCTGCAGTCTTTTCATGGAGAGACTGCACGTCATTTCGAATGGCTCGTTGACCATGTCAGCCTGCTGGGACAGGTCACCCAGGCCGGATTCCGCCGTCTGATGGGGCTTGCTCCGACCCCCTCCTCAACTGGACCCCCTACGCGCCAGTCGTCCTCTGTGCCATCTTCCCACCCATCAGTCACCTGGGTGCCCTGTGGAGCTGCCTCTGACGGTGCGGCCAGGCTGGTGGAGGAGGCATCCCTGCCACAGTCGGGAGTCGGAGGTCCAGCAGGGGTGGCCACATCAACAACTGCACCCCAGCTGGCAGAGGATGTGCAGGCAGCAGGAGGCAGTGCACAGGCAGAGGCAGAGCAGCAGCAGCAGCAACATGGTGGGAGACATGAAGGCTCGGGGCTTTGGACATCGGAGGGGCAGGCATCGGCCGGAGGGCAGGGGGACCCAGGACAGAGAGTGTCTTCCGTGTGGCAGCGGTTGGGCCACGCCATAGGTGCAGAGCGGCGGCGGGCGGAAGAGGCGCGGCTCACAATGGTCAGGGTGGAGAACTCCATGCGGAGGGCCCTGAGGCGGGCAGAGTGCCTCGAGGCAATCCGCAGGGGGTTGGAGGAGGACACGGCGTCGTCCCTGCGGACCCTCGTGGCCATGGAACTGGACCGCCTCCGGGACATCGAACAGGAGTTCGATGATGCCCTGGCCCGGGACACCACGGAGTGAGCCGCTGGACTTGCCCGCCGCCTTTGTATATAGTTCTTTAGTTTTAGGTTTCCTTTGTTTCTTATTATGATTTGGAGTCGACGGACACTGCTCCACTTTTTGTATATAGTTGATTTTTAGGTAGGTTTTTTAGTAGGTTTCCTTTGTTCAGTTGGGCTCATGGACCCTTGGTAGTTTTTTACATAGTTCTTTATTGCATGGAGATTTTTTTACATTTGACTTTGGACAAAATTTATTTGGATTCTGATTTGCAGTTTTTTGTTTTTATACGGACAGCAAGCTTATTTTTTCTCATTCCCATTGTAGTTTGTTTCCTTTCTTTAGCATTCTTTATTTTTTCAATACAATTTTGTTTCCATACTTCACTGTGTGGTATCATGTTGGGTGTTTTCCCATTCAATTGCAACCATTGTGTGTGACGGACATGGGTTCATTAGCTTCATGAACATTGGGGGTGTAACATGTGATTTCCATTTCCTATGGGTGAATGGGTTACTTGGTAGGGCTTTTTGGCTGTGGAGGCTGACCAATACACACATGATTGGGGATTGTGAGGACCTGGTGGGGGCTGCCCATGGTGGCAGGGGGGTGGGGGTGGTGGGAGACATGAGTGGGGGCCTGGTGGAGGCTGCCCCTGCACTGCTGGGGGGTGGGGGTGGTGGGAGACATGAGTGGGGGCCTGGTGGAGGGTGCCCCTGGTGGCTGGGGGGTGGGGGTGGTGGTAGACATGAGTGGGGGCCTGGTGGAGGCTGCCCCTGCACTGCTGGGGGGTGGGGGTGGTGGGAGACATGAGTGGGGGCCTGGTGGAGGCTGCCCATGGTGGCAGGGGGGTGGGGGTGGTGGGAGACATGAGTGGGGGCCTGGTGGAGGCTGCCCCTGCACTGCTGGGGGGGGTGGGTGGGGGTGGTGGGAGACATGAGTTGGGGCCTGGTGGAGGCTGCCCATGGTGGCAGGGGGGTGGGGGTGGTGGGAGACATGAGTGGGGGCCTGGTGGAGGCTGCCCCTGCACTGCTGGGGGGTGGGGGTGGTGGGAGACATGAGTGGGGGCCTGGTGGAGGCTGCCCATGGTGGCAGGGGGGTGGGGTGGTGGGAGACATGAGTGGGGGCCTGGTGGAGGCTGCCCCTGCACTGCTGGGGGGTGGGGGTGCAGGGGGACATGAGTGGGGGCCTGGTGGAGGCTGCCCCTGACTGCTGGGGGTGGGGGTGGTGGTAGACATGAGTGGGGGCCTGGTGGAGGGTGCCCCTGCACTGCTGGGGGGTGGGGTGGTGGGAGACAAGAGTGGGGGCCTGGTGGAGGCTGCCCCTGCACTGCTGGGGGGTGGGGGTGGTGGGAGACATGAGTGGGGGCCTGGTGGAGGCTGCCCATCGTGGCAGGGGGGTGGGGGTGGTGGGAGACATGAGTGGGGGCCTGGTGGAGGCTGCCCCTGGTGGCTGGGGGGTGGGGGTGGTGGGAGACATGGGTGCGGGCCTGGTGGAGGCTGCCCCTGGTGGCTGGGGGGTGGGGGTGGTGGGAGACATGAGTGGGGGCCTGGTGGAGGGTGCCCCTGCACTGCTGGGGGGTGGGGGTGGTGGGAGACATGAGTGGGGGCCTGGTGGAGGGTGCCCCTGCGCTGCTGGGGGGTGGGGGTGGTGGGAGACGAGTGGGGGCCTGGTGGAGGGTGCCCCCGCACTGCTGGGGTGTGGGGGTGGTGGGAGACATGAGTGGGGGCCTGGTGGAGGGTGCCCCTGGACTGCTGGGGGGTGGGGGTGGTGGGAGACATGAGTGGGGGCCTGGTGGAGGGTGCCCCTGCACTGCTGGGGGGTGGGGGTGGTGGGAGACATGAGTGGGGGCCTGGTGGAGTCTGCCCATGGTGGCAGGGGGGTGGGGGTGGTGAGAGACATGAGTGGGGGCCTGGTGGAGGCTGCCATGGTGGCAGGGGGGTGGGGGTGGTGGTAGACATGAGTGCGGGCCTGGTGGAGGGTGCCCCTGCACTGCTGGGGGGTGGGGTGGTGGGAGACATGAGTGGGGGCCTGGTGGAGGCTGCCCCTGCACTGCTGGGGGGTGGGGGTGGTGGGAGACATGAGTGGGGGCCTGGTGGAGGCTGCCCATGGTGGCAGGGGGGTGGGGGTGGTGGGAGACATGGGTGGGGGCCTGGTGGAGGCTGCCCCTGGTGGCTGGGGGGTGGGGGTGGCGGGAGACATGAGTGGGGGCCTGGTGGAGGGTGCCCCTGCACTGCTGGGGGGTGGGGGTGGTGGGAGACATGAGTGGGGGCCTGGTGGAGGGTGCCCCTGCACTGCTGGGGGGTGGGGGTGGTGGGAGACATGAGTGGGGCCTGGTGGAGGGTGCCCCTGCACTGCTGGGGGGTGGGGGTGGTGGGAGACATGAGAGGGGGCCTGGTGGAGGGTGCCCCTGCACTGCTGGGGGGTGGGGGTGGTGGGAGACATGAGTGGGGGCCTGGTGGAGGCTGCCCATGGTGGCAGGGGGGTGGGGGTGGTGGGAGACATGAGTGAGGGCCTGGTGGAGGGTGGCCATGGTGGCAGGGGGGTGGGGGTGGTGGGAGACATGGGTGGGGGCCTGGTGGAGGCTGCCCATGGTGGCAGGGGGGTGGGGGTGGTGGGAGACATGAGTGGGGGCCTGGTGGAGGGTGGCCATGGTGGCAGGGGGCTGGGGGTGATGGGAGACATGAGTGGGGGCCTGGTGGAGGCTGCCCCTGCACTGCTGGGGAGTGGGGGTGGTGGGAGACATGAGTGGGGGCCTGGTGGAGGGTGGCCATGGTGGCAGGGGGGTGGGGGTGGTGGGAGACATGAGTGGGGGCCTGGTGGAGGCTGCCCCTGACTGCTGGGGGGTGGGGGCTGGTGGTAGACATGAGTGGGGGCCTGGTGGAGGGTGCCCCTGCACTGCTGGGGGGTGGGGGTGGTGGGAGACATGAGTGGGGGCCTGGTGGAGGCTGCCCATGGTGGCAGGGGGGTGGGGGTGGTGGGAGACATGAGTGGGGGCCTGGTGGAGGGTGCCCGTGCACTGCTGGGGGGTGGGGGTAATAGGGGACATGAGTGGGGGCTTGGTGGAGGCTGCCCCTGGTGGCTGGGGGGTGGGGGTGGTGGGAGATATGGTGGGGGCCTGGTGGAGGGTGCCCCTGCACTGCTTGGGGGTGGGGGTGGTGGGAGACATGAGTGGGGGCCTGGCGGAGGGGGCCCTGCACTGCTGGGGGGTGGGGGTGGTGGGAGACATGAGTGGGGGCCTGGTGGAGGCTGCCCATGGTGGCAGGGGGGTGGGGGTGGTGGGAGACATGAGTGGGGGCCTGGTGGAGGGTGGCCATGGTGGCAGGGGGCTGGGGGTGGTGGGAGACATGAGTGGGGGCCTGGTGGAGGCTGCCCCTGCACTGCTGGGGAGTGGGGGTGGTGGGAGACATGAGTGGGGGCCTGGTGGAGGGTGGCCATGGTGGCAGGGGGGTGGGGGTGGTGGGAGACATGAGTGGGGGCCTCGTGGAGGCTGCCCCTGCACTGCTGGGGGGTGGGGGTGGTGGGAGACATGAGTGGGGGCCTGGTGGAGGGTGGCCATGGTGGCAGGGGGGTGGGGGTGGTGGGAGACATGAGTGGGGGCCTGGTGGAGGCTGCCCATGGTGGCAGGGGGGTGGGGGTGGTGGGAGACATGAGTGGGAGCCTGGTGGAGGGTGGCCATGGTGGCAGGGGGGTGGGGGTGGTGGGAGACATGAGTGGGGGCCTGGTGGAGGCTGCCCCTGCACTGCTGGGGGGTGGGGGTGGTGGGAGACATGAGTGGGGGCCTGGTGGAGGGTGCCCCTGCACTGCTGGGGGGTGGGGATGGTGGGAGACATGGGTGGGGGCCTGGTGGAGGCTGCCCCTGCACTGCTGGGGGGTGGGGGTGGTGGGAGACATGGGTGGGGGCCTGGTGGAGGCTGCCCCTGCACTGCTGGGGAGTGGGGGTGGTGGGAGACATGAGTGGGGGCCTAGTGGTGGGTGCCCCTGGTGGCTGGGGGGTGGGGGTGGTGGGAGACATGCATTGTTGATCAGTAGTGCAAGGTGACATGTGGGTTGGCTGGGGGGCATGCCCATGGTGGATGGGCTGCCTGCGGGACATGAGCAGGGGTGCAGGGTAGTCCCCCGTGGTGTGGGCTGCCTGCAGGGTCCGTGGAGGTTGTGGAGCGTACACCTGGGAGGACCCACACAGCCAATTCATGTGTGGTACTCCCCAGAACCCCTGAAATACACATACCCTGCTGAAATCGTGTGTGGAACTTCCCGCGCACCCCTGAAATACACGTACCCTGCTCGCACTGGGCCAATCGCATGTGGAACTTCCTGCGCACCCCTGCAATACACGTACCCTGATGAAATCGCGTGTGGACCTTCCCGCGCGCCCCTGAAATACACGTACCCTGCAGAAATCGCGTGTGGAAATTCCCGCGCACCCCTGAAATACACGTACCCTGCTCGCACTGGGCCAATCGCGTGTGGAACTTCCCGCGCCCCCCTGAAATACACGTACCCTGATGTAATCGCGTGTGGAACTTCCCGCGCACCCCTGAAATCCACGTACCCGGCCAAATCGCGTGTGAGACTTCCCGCGCACCCCGGTATACACAAACACATATTTTTTGTCAGCGGGTGTCCGTGTTTGTGGGTACCCCTTTGCACGTCATTTGTCCTGGAGAGCCACAGTATAGGACATTCATCATGGCAGTATATAGGTGCTATTTGTTGGCGCACCTTTTGGCGCACATTTCTTACAGCCGCAGAGACGCTAACGCCTGCTTTCTTGTGGCGGTCGTGTTTGTGCCTGTGCGCTGGTTTGACCGTGCGCTTTTTTGCCCTATTCTATTCCATGAATACGTGTTGTAGGGGAGCGTGTGGGCGTTCCGCGCACTTGTGCCCTGTACTTCCCCCGTGACGCCCACGTTTTGGCAAGTTGTTCCCCATTCCGAGTGTTACGCCCGTGTTCCGCCTACTTTTGTTGCGTGCGCCGCGCTATATGTGATTTTCGCTGTGGCCTGTGCGATTTTCGCTGTGACCTGGCGCACGCTGTTAGATGGCCTGTGCGCCAACGTGCGCCGCGCACTTTTTTATCGCACATCCGCTGGTTTTCTCGCGCACGGCCTTCCATGAATCGATGTGCGCTGCTTTTCGTGCGATTTTCACACTTGCACTGCGATTTTCGCTATTCCACTGCGATTCGCACGTTTTTGACCACTTGCGCCGCACTAATTATTCCATGAATCGGCCTGTTAGTCGTTGCAGCGCAAGAGGAAGGGAGGACATGCGGAAACGAATCGGCGCTACAGCGTGCAGATGTTGTAGGTCGAGTCAAAAAAGTTGCAAAGAAAAAAACCCAAAAAAAGGTTAGTTACAAACAGTTCATAACTTTAAAAAAATGATTGTGCTGGGGACTATTTTATGTTTTTTTCCAGTCAATTGCACTACACTTTATCTTGTGTTTAAACTGAACATCACTTTTCCAATCTCTCCTCTAGTAACCCGTGGGTGTCAGAACTATACATGCACAGACAGTGAAGCGAATGAGAGATGTAGCTTGCCAGACCATGTACACTATGGGGGAACTATTAATTGAGGCGAGGCATGTTCAGGCTCGAGATGATCATGTCCAATGGCCAGAACATGAATTAACTGTGTTTGGAGAATACAGCAAAGTTGCATTGGACCATTGCTACAGTGCGACCGCACCACCACAAGAAAATGATATTGAATGTATTGAAGACAGCTCAGAAGTAGTTGCAGATCAATTCACACAATCTACACCCGCCAAAAAATTGCCACCCAAAAACATGTTGACATTGTTGTGTTCTCCCATCAATGTTGAAGTAGCAGATGTCGAAATGACAGAAAATGAACCAGCCGCAGCATCCATAGATGCATCAGAACTTGATAGCAGCGATATTACTTTCCAATGTGTCCAAATCTCCGCAACGTCACAGGCCGAAACAACGTTGACGCAGGATGACAGTCTAATGAAAGAGAGCAAATACATTGTATTCAACAGTTGTTTGATGGATATTATAAGTATGCTGAAATGTGGGCATTCAGTTAGAGGGAAAGTATGTGGGAAGCCATTGATTAATGTGACTCGTCAAATAAAAGGCAGTAACGTCAAAATAAATGCCGCCTGTCGATTAAATCATAGGTTCTCATGGTCTGCACAAACGATGCTGGGGAAAATGCCAGCAGGCAATCTACTGTGTGCAGCTGCATCACTTTTTAGTGGCTCCAGTTTTAGAAGGTTAGAGGCTTTCTTTCAGTTTGTGGGACTCCATTTCATTTCTAAATCGCTGTACTACATATACCAACGTGATTATCTGTTTCCGGCCATTAGTGATGCTTGGGAAATTGAACAATTGTCTCTAGCAAGTACATTCGAAGGGAAACGTTTCAGGTTACCCGGCGATGGACAGTGCGACAGCCTTGGATTTTCTGCCAAGTACTGCACCTACCACTTTCAGGACATGGATAGTAAGAAAATTGTGAGTTCGGTGGTCGTGCAGGTAACACAATGTACATCCTCAGTGGCCATGGAGAAACTAGGATTTATAAAATCAGTGGAATATCTACAATCAAGGGGAATGCACATCGACCTCATAGCCACGGACAGACACGTTTCAATTGCCAAGACAATGAGAGAGCAGTTCCCGCTTTTTAATCATCAATTTGACATATGGCATCTTGCTAAATCAATCAGTAAGAAAATCTCGGCTGCAGGAAAAAAAAGGTTTTGAAAGTATTTTGCAGTGGTCGCAGTCTATCACCAACCATCTTTGGTGGAGCTCAAAAACTTGTGAATGGTCAGTGGAAATACTACTTGAAAAATGGCGGTCACTGATGCACCACTGTACCAACGTTCACCGCTGGACAGCAAATGAACATTTCCACCAATGTGAACATGGCCCTTTGTCCCCAGAGGAGGCACGGAAGAAGAAGTGGTTGATTCCAGCTTCACCGACACACAAAGCCATTGAGAAGATTGTTTTCGACAAAACTCTATCAAGAAATTTGAGAGGACTGACAGAATTCTGTCACACAGGAGATTTGGAGGTGTTCCACAATATGTGCCTAAAGTACAGGCCAAAGCGCTTGCATTTTAGCTTTCGGTGCATGAAACATCGCACTCTACTAGCGGTCTTGGCCCATAACAGCAATGTCGGACGTGAACAATCTAGGACTAGGGGTAAAGTAAGGATGCCTCGCTACACTAAGGTGTTTTCAAAACGAAGTAAGCAATGGGTGATCAAACCAGTCTATGATAAAATGCAGTTCGACTTTGTGAAATGCCTTATTGTTGCTGTGTTAGAGAAGCACAGATATGGAATTTTGGACGTTTCTGTGCAGAGCAGTGATCCATTGCCACCGAACATTGCAACTGTGCCATGTCCACCCGAAGCACAGCTGGTTGTGAAGTACAAATCCTGGTTTAAATAATTGCAATACGATTGTCTTTTTGTAAATAAATGTTATTGTACAGTGTACCTGTAGCCCTAACCCCTACCTTCACCATCATGGGTGGCGAACAAGCTGGGTGTCATCTTTGAATTCTCTCTATTCACCTCATATATGTTTATGTATACATTTTTCTCATGTCTCATCTGTAAATGTAAATGCTGCGCACTGTTGCGCACTGTTAACGGAGGGGAGGCTTGCGTATTGCAAATAATAAAACAAACAAACAAACAATAAATCTCACTTTTAACTCAACTCCTGTGGTACTTTATACTTTCCCTGACCTTCCGCCAAAAAATAAATGTCTCCATAGTTATGATTCTTTGGGGCTGCAAAGCTCGCAGACAACGGGGACAAAATTGGGGGCCTTAGAACGCGCCAAGCGAGCCGTGGCATTTGGGAGAGAAGCCAGTTCGCATTTGCACACTGTGGCGCACTACGTAGAGGGATTCTAAACTTCAAGTTCTCGCAGATGCCTTTACTACGGGATGTTGCAAATAAAGAATGCGAAGGACAGCGGCTTTGATTTTCAGCTCGCGTCCAGAAGAGGCCCACAAGTCGCACTGGAAGTATAAGGGTCTATTGTTTTTTGACCTTGAGACAGGGACCATGCCGAAAGAACTTCATTTGAAGGGGGTGCGCAATAACGTAAGAGCGATAAGGCAGAACATTCAGAAACTAGACCGAGTTTCATTTTAGTACAGTATACGAAAAAACGTTGTCAAGAGCACGGTTGGATTTACAGACTGCATTACGCAGAGACACAATGGAAATTTCAAATATAATGTGAGTAAATCTTTAGACATTTTTATACCGGAATGAAGAATTAATGAATGGATGCAGGAATAAATTAATGAATGAAGAGCTAGGAACAGCAAGGAAAACGTGTTTGTAGTGGGCACATGGGCATGCAGGTCCACAGGTCTCACCGATCTCAGTCCTTGGCCCAGCCACTTTTCCCTGCACTGCCTACCTGCACTACGGGATTGTCTCTGTATCCTTCAGCCCCTTCTCCCGGCATTTACCTTGCACTTGCTACCAGCTGGCCCTATTATTTATCTTGTATTCTACTAACCATGTACAGCAATTTTACCCCCCTCTCCCCTTCCCCTTGCGCGATCTGAAAGACACCTGGCCTAGTAGGATCGTTGTCTGTCTGCCCTTGTTCCCCCCCTGCCTCGTCGCTTGTGTATAGGTGCGTTACAAATGCCATATCATATATCATATCATTCCACATGCATGTAGACAAACTGTCGTTTCCCATTGTGTGTTGGCCTCGATTTATTTCGTTACTTTTCGCATTGATTTTAGAGCCGAACATACTCCATTGAACTATCCTTGCAAGCAAATAGTTTCTGATCGGCCATAATAAATAAAATATTTTTTTTGTTTTCATAACAGGTATTTGATCCCGTTCTGCTACTGTCATCGGTTTTAAGACACCTCGGCAGATGGTTTTTTCAACAGACACCTGCAGCTTCATGTGAACAACTGGAGCACGCTTACAATTTTATGGGACGATCGCCAAGGGCCCACATGCCCTTACGTTGTACTAGTGGCTAGAAGCAACATATCAACCTTTCGATGGACTAGTGCCTAGTTGATGGAACAGCCTTGCGGTTCACCGTGCTTCCAAAGTGCTTCTTTTAACAAAAAGCAACACCCTGTGTACCATAAAGGAACTGCGCGTGACTCAATATAAACTTATACGGATTTGCGGATACAGATAAAAGAAAATAAATGGCTTTCGGAGTTCATATGGCAATTGCTGAATATTCTCTAAACATTTAATGTCAAATAAATGTACTTTAACAAATGTACCGTGTTGCTGTTTGATTTTGAAGTACAGTTTCATATTCCGAATTGTGGCGTGCTGTGCTGTGAGATGGTCTGTGTTGGTTTCTGGGTTCTGTGTGGAGTCGCGTAGAAGACGACTGGGTGCGTTTGCCTACGCAGCACAGTAACGTCACGGAGAGAGGCGGGGAATATGAATGTTTTGATAATGTCAGGCTCAGGGGCGGTGGATTTGATTTAGTGCCGCAGAAGCAGGTCAGCCAGGGCGATGCGGCAAGTGATATGATTATCACAAAATGGCGGCTCCCTGGTGCCTGTTTTCGCGTGCGTTTAATGGACGAAAACTCGGATAAGGTCCATAGGAAAGTTTTCTAAAATCGGGCCACTTAGGCTTAAAAAAACATGGCCAACCCATAGGGACAATAAGATTTTTTGGTTCTGATCTCTGGGCACTAAAATGAGTTATCTGTAAGATTCTAAAGTAGGATTTCCGTACCCTTACCTCAAGGCGTCTTAAGAAGTTGTGCGCCTGTCAGGTATATTTGATAAAATTGGTTCACTCCGCTTAGCGTTTAAATCCTGAAAAAAAGGATAGTCCATTGGTGGCAGTCTATGGTGTGCTTCAGTGCCATGGTGCGGCACTGTGATATAGCTTATAATGAACTTAAACGAAAATAGGATGCTAGCTAAATCGGTAACAAAGAATAAAACCCTTCTAGACGCAATTAGAAGCTCAGAAGAGGAACTGGAGCGCAACCCAACTAAAGTAAAGCAAAGAATAAAAATATGGGATTGGATCCAGACCCTTGAGACAGCATCAAAGATTAAACTAAATGCGCATATGCTAGCGAATACACAAAAAGTGAACACAGTGAGAAAACATCTAACAAAATTTATTGGCAAAAACTTGCGCTCCACATTTTTGAAAGCTCGTCTAAACGTTCTAAAAACAAATGAGATTCAAGCAATTAGAGGAACATCAATTTCTAACAGCGGCAGATGTTGAAAAACATTGGATCAAGTTGAAAAAATTAGACATCTTCTATTGTCATGCTTCTGGCTTAAAAAGAAAGATCCATCTACCTGAGTCAACACGTCTATGCCGCACACACTGATGAGGAAGAAACTTGGTGGTCCAGAGTGATAAGCGAAGAACATATACCCTTAGTCATAGCTATGGCATCACTTTTTCGAAACATTGGCTTGGAACAAGAAGCAGGAAAACAAGCCAGCACAGCCATGAATTGATATGGAACTTCCTGGAAGCTCATTTACCCAGAAATCTTTTCGAAACCTCCTCGAAAACTTCCTGAAAAATATGTCTTGTTTCCTTTCTTTTTTTGTATCTTAGTGGAGGATCAATGAGTTTGTTTTAACAGGAACTTGATGATGAATTGGATTCTTGTAAAAATTGTGAAGGACATAATTAAACCAAGTTAAATATATATATATATATATATATATATATATATATATATATATATATATATATATATATATATATATATATATAATGCTGTAATTATTTGCTTTTTGAAAAATATGTTTTTTATTTTGAACTGTCCACATGTAATTAACAGCCTTGAGGATGAAACATGTGTCGGCTGTCATCAAGATATTAAACTAATGGCACAAATACATTAGACTTTGGGTATATTTGCATGACATAGGGGAACTCATACTCAAGGGGTTAATGCACAAACGAAGAAGAAGAGATTAAGGGGAACACCTCCAAGTGATGTCGATACAGCAAACCACCCAATGAAAACTGAAGACTTGAGCGCACCCAGCTATGGTTCTACCCCCACACATTATCTTACCTGTATTATTTTGAATAAATGTTTGTAACCACAATCATACGTTCTCTGTGTCCGTGTCTCATTCCTGGCACCTCAGAGGTGTCAATATGTTTGTAAGACCCTCATTCATGGTCATGCACTAACATGAGTGCATAATTCCTAGAGAATTGCTTATATTCCTCTTTGATGCAAGGACTGGAAAATAACACACTCCTTAATAGTAAATTGTCTGAGTATTGAGCACTGGGAACACTGGGATGCTGCGCTGATCGCCTTTTTCTTAGGGCATAGGTCCTGCTGCCGGTTCTTAGATTCCCATGGGACAGTGCTTATTTGTCCCAATGGTTTCAATGGGCAGAGGTGGGGTGGGAAATATATAAGGACCCAGCGCTCCCTGTATAAGATTCCTGAATGAACATGGTTGGTTCGTTAGTAATAACCGTAGTGGTAATATCAGTCATGATTGCGGTCGATTTGCATTGTTGGTTTCTATTAGTGTTCAAGGTGCCGACACGTGTTTCGACCCCACACAGGTCTTTATCAAGGCTGTTGTTGTTATGAGCCATGCCTTAGTTGACAACATTTTACATGAATTTTGATATTTGTGCACAAAAAAAGTGTTAACAGTGACAACCAACGTGATCAGTGTGGAAAGTGAGTAAATGACGTGAGTGAACCAATGTGTGTGAAGCAGGAATAAAAGGTTTACATTAAAGTGAGTATCATGTGTGATACAATGTGCAGGATTTGTGTGTGCAAGAAATATTGATGGAAAAGCACAAAGCGGGGGGGCAGAGAAGAATCAAGTTAGTTATTCAGTTGAGATTAGATGTTCGGGGAGGCTGTGTACTAGCCCAGTAGTGGCTTCATCTGAAGTTGGCTTACCAATCCCCCCCTCCCCCTGGTGCTTTTCCGTCAATTGTTCTTGCACACAGAGACCACGTCCTCCATGGCTCGGTGACCCTTGCAGCGGCCGGCCATCTTTAAACGGACTGTGTCAGTTTTATTAATCACCCAAGCCTATTATTTCCACCACTGGGATTATTTTGCCACAGCACCTAGAACTATGTATATTGAGTCATCAAATTCTTTTAACATCCCTTTTGCGGGCCACAATATTCTACTTTATATTGATTTTGATAATCTCTGAAGATCACATTCTCAAGTGCTTGCCTATTAAGACAGCGGGCGTCAGGAGCAGCTTATGAAAACTAAGTGTGTATAATGTTAGTACCAATTCAACACTATGGGCCTCATTACGAGTACGGCGGTAGGGGGTTAAGGCACCGGTAAGGATGCCGGTGCCGTTAACCCCCTACCGCCGCATTCTGAGGTCCCTTAGGGAGCTGCTAAGGCTACCATGGAGCTAATAACGGGCCCGCTATTTGCGGGCCTGCTATTAGTTCCTTCCCCATTCCCATTTAGCCCTATGGGGGCTCGAATGGGAATGGGGAATGGTTTCCAGAATGGGGAATTAGTGGGTTCTCCAAGGTTGGCATGACCCGGTAAATCCCCATTCCGACTACCCGGACACGGGTTTGGAGGCAGCCATGGAGCAATTAGCACCATGGCTACCTCCAAACTCGTGATGAGGCCCTATTTCTGGCAAATCTAAAATAAAGATCCATTTGTCAAAATATCGTCATGGTTTAGGGTTGTATATCATTCCGATAGAGCTACTGTAGATGTAATGTCCATTTCTTAGGCTCCCCATATCCTTATGGGCAAGCCGGTCTTCATCGGTCCACGCTGGATAACAGTGTTTGGCGCAGAACTCTGTTCTCAGTAACCACCAGGACTCCGACCCTGACTCTGCAGGTAACCAGGTATGGGATATCTGGAAACATGCAAACTTCTGGCCCAAGCAAAGCAGCTGCATCAAATAGCACTGGTAAGAAAATATATCGAAGCCAAATATGATTCTGTGCACACATAAGATGCAGGTTTCACGTTGCACGCCTATGACACAGGTCACACTCCCAAATCCCCCCTACCCAGTGAAACCCTTTGTGCTATTCCATTCACCCTCCCCAACCGACGGCCTACTACAACAACTACCAATCTGGCCCACCCACCATCATAAATTACACCTGCACCTATCGCAGCACAACCCCAAGACATCAAAATAGGACTCCTAAACACAAGGTCTATGAACAACAATGCACAAGATATTCATGATTACATCATCCACGATAAACTTGATATACTTTGCATTACGGAAACCTGGCTACAAGAGCTGGCAGGACCCACAATTGATGTTGCAGTCCCAAAAGGATATAACATTAATTTACAAAAATAGGGAAGTTGGAAGAGGAGGGGGAGTGGCTATTATAGCCAATCAGAACCTGAACCTTTTACCCTCACCCATACATTGTAATGGCTGTGAGATAATTATGTTGAAAATAGCAACCTCGAAAAATAACAGTATTAACCTCATAGTTCTCTACAGACCAAATCCTCAATGTCAGATTTTAATGATGAGCTAATCCACATACTATCACCCTAAAGGGACCCAACACAGGCACACTGTTACTGGGAGACCTCAATAGGTGGAAAGGAAATCCCCAAGATAAAGACGCAATCTCTCTTGAAAAGGAGCTAATTACTATCGACTATCATGTTCTGAACTCCAAGCCCACCTGTATTAGTGGAAACCAACTCGATTGGATCATTTCTTACAATATCAATACTAAACTCGAGACATATCCCTGTATATGGTCCGACCACCATAAAATCGATCTGAATTTCACCCATAAAGAAAATATTCAAAAATTGAATAACACCCCAACCACCAGCCTAAGCAGAAACTTTAAAACGATTACACCAGTCCACCTTGAACAAGGTATCACTCACATACCAAATTCCACAAAGGAAGAGGATTCATGTGATAAACTAATAGCCACCTACAATGACCCTTTCACAAAAATTCTCAATCAATATGCCCCCCTCAAACAAAAACTAGTAAGGCCCAACAAAAACCATCAGCATTGGTTTAATACTGAAACCAATAGCCTGAAAAAAGCGAAGAGAAAAGCAGAAAGGAAATGGTCTAAAGACCCCTCGGATAGTAACAAAGATAATTGGAAAAAGCTAGATCAGGCATACAGAGAAAAACTGACGTTAGCAAAAGAAAGCTATTAAAATGAACAAATCAACTCAGCAGCCAACTCAACAGGCAAACTTTTCCAAATCCTCAAATCAGTTGACAAACCTGCTACCCTGTCTCCTCCATGTCAGCCATCACAAGAAGACTGTGAAATAGTACAAACAGCGTTTCACAACAAAGTCATGAATGCCTGGGAGAAAATCCAAACATGTACCACATCGAACCAATCCTTAATTCAACCCAACCACAAAACTAAGACTATCAATTCAGAATTGATCAAATTCCAATTCATCCAAACCACAGTGAAAGAAATAACTAAAGTCCTTGCATCCACTAAGTGCACCTCCTATACTGAAAACATTATTCCTCCCAAAATGATTCTTGACAACACCAATCTTTTTGCCCCATTTCTGTGCAGAACGGTTAACTCTTCTTTTAGAGGCCGCAAGGTACCCACATCCAACAAAACACTAACAGTGACACCAATTGTAAAAAAAACCTGGCTTAGACCAACGTGACCCAGTCAATCTTCGACCCATCATGAATTGCAAATTTCTCCTTAAAATTCTAGATAAGGTTACAACAGGCCAGCTGCAAAAATATATCGACCAGAATAATCTAGTACATACCCAACAATAAGGTTTCAGAGAAGCCCATGGCACAGAATCAGCCCTACTGGACCTTCAGACCAAAATGCTGGGTATAATGGATGAGGGCAAATCAGGATTACTAATCCTGCTTGACCTCTTGGCAGCTTTTGATCTGCTAGATTACCAGAAGCTCCGAGAGGCCCTAGAGAAGTCAGGCAACTGTTCACCGGATGCCATTGAATGGATAGCTTCTTTCCTGGGAAATAGGACCTCCAGGATCCAATGGGGCGACCACACATCGGCCTCTCAACAGGTAGACTGTGGAGTCCCTCAAGGAGCCAGTTTTTCAATGCTGCTATTTAAAATCTATATGCGCTGTCTCTGCACCCTTCTGATCAATTTGGGCATATTTTTCACGAACTTCGCAGATGATACGCAATTGGTATTAGAACTAACTGCCTGCCACACCACGGACAGCGATATGCTCAATTCAGTCTATGGGCCTCATTACACGGAAGGCAGTGAGCCATGGCGCTATTAGCGCCATGGCTCATGCCGGTAAAATACCGGCACCCCTTGGCGGAAAGGGGATTTACCGCCCCATTCCAAGGTTGGAGGGGCGGTAAATCCCCCTTCCGCCATTGCCCTTCCCCATTCCCATTTCTGCCCCATAGGGCTCTATGGGAATGGGGAGGGCGCTAATTACGGCACCGCAATTTTGCGGTGCCGTAATTAGCTCCGAGGTCCCTTAGCAGGTTGGATTTTAACGCCTGCAAAAAGCAGGCGTTAAATCCCCCAACCCGCCAAGGGACCTCGTAGTAAGGCGGTAGGGATTTACCGGTACCGGTATTTTACCGGTACCGGTAAATCCCTAACGCCATCTGTGTAATGAGGCCCTATATCTCCATTGAGGCCTGGATGAAATACAACTGGATATGCCTCAATGGTGGGAAATCCGAACTCATGGTTTTCGGATTCCCTCAAGCAAGAGTAAAACTAAATCCAGCTTAAGCAACCTTTAACATTAAAGACTCACCAGTGAGGGTCTCAGAAAAAGTGAAGACTCCCTGGTAGCAGAAGCACAGGTGGCATGTCTTAAAAGGACATGTCAATACCATCAAAGACTGTTAAAACAATAAATCCCCACCTGAGTCAACAAAATAGCTCCAATATTGCTAGAGCCATCATATTATCCAGACTAGATTATGGAAATTCCCTTATGCTAGGTGCCACCAAAAAATGCCTTAAGCAACAGGACGTCATTTTGGGGGTCGCCAGGGGTCGCAGTTGAGACCCCTGAGGTCTCCCTTGCCACCCCTGTGGTCCCCCTTGCTACCCCTAGAAAAAAAGGTTTCTTTTTTTTAAAAATTGTTAATATTTTTTTTTTTAAATGTAAGCTCCTGGGCTGTGGCCAGTGTCATGTGGCTCTTTATTTTTGGAGTGGCTGACTTTCTTTTTCAGGCCTCTTAAAAAAAACAGGGGGTTCCACAAGTGTATTTAAGCAGTGATTTTCTGTAGTGTACTTAGGAACAATATGTGATGTCACTTCCTGTTTTGTCAAGGGTTGAAAGGCTGTGTTCCATCGCTTCCAGTGATGTCACTTCGGGCTAGGGGTGGGAGGTCAAATGACATCACTTTATGTGATGTCATTAGAGGTCAAAGGTCGTGTGATGTCACTTCCGCTACCCCTGGCATTTTGGTGAAATGACGTCCCTGTTAAGCAATGCCAAGTCATCCAAAATAATGCTATAAGAACAATCACCGGCAAATCTAAGAGAGAGACCACATCACTGAAGAAAGAAAAGCTCTCCACTGGCTCTCCATCGAGGACCAAATCTCTTTCAAGTCCATGTCTCTTGTCCACCATTGTCTCTATGGTTCCGGACATTAAGATCAGGAAACAAAGGGTTGATCAAAACCGGACAGGCAAATAAAACCAATGGCTTAGGCCGAGGTTTCCCCAGCCTAGCCACGATTAATGGAACAGATTTCCACTTGATCACCGACTTGAGCCCAACTACCTGATATTCAGAAAAAACCTGAAGACGGCACTGTTTAATTAACCACCCTGACACAGCTCTGTCCCACTAACTGACCGATATGTCCCACATGTCCTGTCCTCCTATGTTGTCCTGCGTCTCCTTGTTAGCGCCCTGATGCCCATGGGCTGCGGCACCCTATAAATAAATAAATAAATAAATAAATAAAGTCATGGCCAGAGGCTGCCAGATGATAGAGTCATTAAGGCCATATGTCTCCGTGCCCAGGCAGAAAATCCATTGCTGTACCCTTCTCAGAAGCATTGTATTCAGACCCCACCCATGGTGTTTTTTTTACTTTCTCAAGTACAGTTCACCTCAAGGATTCAAGAGGATGTTTCAGTGCAAAAAAGTGATCCGGCAAGGGTGATGTCATTTTGTGTGATCTAATACATGATTTGAGTTCAGTAATACAGGTTTGTGTGGGACAATTAGTCCTTCCCACATATTTTAAACCACATGGGCAAATAATTAAATATACCACATTTGAAGTGTTGCAGTTCATGTGATATCTTTGTTCCCATGGTGTGTGCCAACCTATATCTATGGATGCTGTCTTCTTGGTTATTTTGCATACTGAACATTGGCCACACGGATCGTGGCCTTTAGGCTTCGATGTGGACCACAGAGTTAGTTGCATCTCTTCCTTTTTGTGCTGATAAGTATATACTAGCATGTTCCTTAGATACCTCCATTGTTTAATTGCAAACGTCTGAGTACTCAATGAAGAGCGGCCTACATTCACAATTGTTTCTTATAATTGCCAGGTTGTGGATGTTTCAACGCAGCGGCAGCACAAATCTCCTGCCTCCCCTTCAGGGTCTTGGCACCGGCACCAGCAGTAATGTAGGGAACCGCAACCCCCATGGATTGTATGGGTAGAAGGAAACAAGATCACCGGAAAACGGGAAGGGAGTAGTGATGGAGAGGTAGGGAGATTCAAGGGGTAAACAGGCTCCTTGGGTCTTTAGGTATTCTTGCAGGCTGGCCTGCATGCCTTGGCTGAGTGCTGGTTGCACTCTCACATACCCGCTTTCTGGATAGGCAATCTGTCACTCAGTCATCATCTCTCACTGAGTTGTTGCATCCAGAATTCTGCCCTCGATTACCAACCGATATTCACCAAATTCTACACTCTAGGTAATATCTTTGCTTGCTTCCCCCCTCATTGCCCCTTCGAGCGATGTGCTACACATACATTAACACAGTAACCCTTACTGCGCCATACAGTGGTATCAAGAACATTACCATAACATTGGTATCATGCATAAATGATATCAAGAACATTGCCATTGCCATAAACAAGATTTAGAGCACTTAGCTTCCTCTGTGGGTTTGTAGCGTTCATGCCAATGTCTGCGGCAGCTGTTCCAGCGGTCTCAGAAGCCGTTGGACAAGCATCCTAGCAGTAGCGCCTGTCATCTGCCAAAGAGAGGCAGTTAGTATGTGCCCAAACACTCACATACTGGGCCTCATTATGGGTCTAGAGGTAACCCTGCTGGTGCTACTGGCGGGTTACTGCTGGAGCCGTAATAATTTACCAGTGCCTGACTTCCCGGTGCCACTGGCTCATTACGAGTCCATCGGCCCGGGAAGTCAGGTGCCGGTAAATTGTAAGTCTGTTGCTAAGAGTGCCAGTGCTTCTGTAAAGGGTTTGCCTACCGTGACCGCTGTGCCCGGCAGGGTTAGAGCTGTCGGGCAAAGCGGCCACGGCAGGCAAACACATAGTTAACCATTCTGGAAACAATTAGTTATCTACTTTGTTACTAGTGAGCAGTTTATGCGTCCTGCGGATTAGTGACCCCCCGCACTCCTCCCGGTGCCCGATCCTTGGCCTCATGCAGTTAGGGTTTTGTTTCAACATTAACGCGCTATGCGTTATGAGCCGGTAATTATCTGCTTTTAAGCGGGGCCTGGAGGAGCTGCTACAGGCAGAGACGCGAAACAATCAGTTATCTACTTTGTAACTAGTTAACAGTTTATGCGTCATCTGACGCAACAGCATGCAGATCAGTGACCCCCGTGCCCGATCATTGGCCTAATGCAGTTAGGGTTTAGTTTCAACATTAAGGCACTATGTGTTATGAGCCGGTACTTATCCGCTGTGAAGCGGGCCTGGAGGAGCTGCTACAAGCAGAGAAGCAGCCCTGCGATGAGTTTGCCTGCTGAAGAGCGAGCCGTGGTGCGTCCGTGTGGGAGAAATCACAAGCACCAACAAGCGCAAAGAACTGGGCGTTGGCCTTGGCTTTGCCTGGGGAGTTTGTAGGCTGCGTTGTCTCTGCAAACCTGGTGCTGAGCTAGAGGGGTATTGTACTTTTCGAAGAACTTGGCTCTTTTTGTGGATATGTTGTGTCCTGTTGGATTGGGCAGCCAGTTTATTTCCTGTGAACCTGCAAGTGGGGCAGATGTTACATCTCCCATGTGTTTGGCCCCCGTACAGTCTCCCAACTATTCCTGCCACACTTTGCACTCTAGCCTGCCTCTTGACGTTCTTCATATATGATAGTCCCATATATGCTAACATGGTGGATTGTCTACAGAATTCCTCACAGGAACGGGAGTTCTTGTCCCCTAAGCGGAATCTTTCCCAATGAGGTCCCACTTGCCCAGACCTCTAGGGAGGGTCTTGCGAAGGGGGCTCACATCCCTAGTCCAAAGGTGTCAGAAGTGGAACTCTAAAGACCTGAGATAGAGTCAAAGCCCACAATCCCTTAAGTATATGGCAACACCCGTCGGGAAACTCCCACTGATCGGCCTATTAAGTATAAAGCCTTATTTAAGAAAAAAGCCTCACACTGTGTTGAACATGTGCCACTTACAGCCCTAAAGTCCAAACTGCCCGACGACTCAGACCGGGTGGAAATCTTAGAGGATACCTCTCAACTTGTTGAACATTCTGATGATTTGCAGGAAGTAGTTATTCCGCGGCTTTCTCCTCCTCTGTCAACCCCCACATCGAAATGACTACCCTCAAGTCCATTCTTGAATGTCTAGTAGAACATCAGATCCAAGTGGATCAGTGACTCCAAGAAAAGCTTCACCAAGTATGAACGAGATCCTCTCACTGGATGGTACCGCATGGGGTACTCCAACCTTACCAGGGAGGGGAGGATTTGGGTGCATTTTTTTAAAACTTCAAATGGATAACCACCCAGTTGGGATGATGGGTTAATGGCCTTCTATCTGGCCCCCTTTCTAAAAAGCGACTTGCAGGCCTCATATCAAAATGTGAATCCTTCAGGAAATACCCCTTTTTCTGAGATAAAAAGGGCTTTTTTAGAACTGGCAGGGACAGATGCTTTTTATAGATTACAATTTTGGGACATTCATATACTACCTGAAGGAAGTTCCTTGGAACTAGCAGGCTGGGTACAGAAAACACTTCCTCAGTGGTTAGGGAGGAAAACCCTGCCAGACGTCTTAAGAGACCCTGGCTTTGGAACAATTTATTATCAACCTTCCCCCATCACTACATAGAGGTATTTTGCAACAACGTCAGCACTCGCTTGAGACGGCCATTCAGGCTGCCCATGCCCACTCGGAAGCGGTCAGATATTTTAAACATCTTGGAAAAATTGTAGAGTTGAAGACGGAGGTAAGAGCATATCCCAAATGCGTATCAACAGAGAAAGTTCAGAGGAACGAGAAAACTCCTTGAGAATACCTGGGGAAGGAGGAAACCCCTAAAAGAAACCCTTCTCTGAACATAACCAAAGCCAGACTTACTCCTAAAGGAGAAATAGGAAGAGTGACATCCCCCTTCTCTTCTTCCCCTCCTTTGTTTTTCATGTTGAGAAAAGGGACATATAGCCAGGTTCTGTCATAAAAAACATGAAAGAAGAACCTATAGAGGTAGGCTGGCTAGCAGCAGAAAACTGGGATAAAGAAAGTGAGGAGCCAGAGGACGATCATGTTAGGACAGGAATATATTCCTGTACTGCTCAACCTGTTCAGATTCACATGAAGGTCCAAATATATGGTTTATGGGCTAAGGCTGTCATAGATTCAGGTAGTTGCCTAACCATGGTCAGGCCCGACCTCATCTGCCCCGAAGACACCCAGGGTAGTCAAGCGGTCAGAATAACCTACATACAACCTACATACATGGGGATGTTGAGACCTACCCTAAAACCTAACAAAATGCTTTGAGGATCAGGGATCAACCAACAGGGATCCATGAAGACTGCCATAGTACCTGGTCTCCCTGAAGAGGTAATCATGGGCATGGATTTCCCAAACTTTACAGAACTATTAATCCCTCCTTTGATCCAAGATAGGAAAACCCAATATTCTTCTTTAAAATCTTGGGAAACCTCCTTGAAGTTTTTGGGAGAGGCTAGGACTCCAGACCCTGTGAAGAAGAAACTTCAAACCGATACAATCAGAATAAAGCCATCCATTCAATAAGGAGATGGGGAAGCCACAACCATAAGGGGAAGGGTATGTGACAAATCAAGGGTATTTGTCCCTTCTTCCCAAGAGGGAGCTTCCCCCTTTGAGGCTAGGGAGGTGAGCATGCTCCGCAAGACCCTACCTAGTGGTCTGAGCAAGTGGGACCGCACTGGAGAGACTTCCCCTTCGGGGACAAGGACTCACGTTCCTGTGAGGAACACACTAGACCCTCCAGCCTAGTGGAATATGTGAGAATACCTGATCTGAAGAACATTATAGCACCCAGAGACTTGGCTGAAGGCAAAACTAAAATGTACCTTGATGAACAAGGGAAAGGATCTGTCTCTTTAGGAAAAGACATACAAATAACTGAGACAAGGAGACAGACATGCAAATAACCGAGACAAGGAGACTGAGAGGAGAGAGCGCACTGAGAAGAGGCAAAGCACAGAAAGAGAGAGACGAGTGTAAGCAGTAAAAGCCCCCTGACAACGTAACACCTGAAGAAGGAGGAGTCGAGGAGAGCTGTGGAGCTCGCAACTCTGAGAAAGCTCCGGATACCAGAGGGAAACACTGGAGGCCTGATGATTACTGGCCAAGAGAAGCAGAGCAGAGGGTAATGCTAATCCCAGTGATGGCCTAACCACGACAGCTTTGTGGTGGGCCGTACAGCCATCGAACAAGCCGGAAACCATAGATATGCCCTGCGACCCATAGCCATACGCCGTCACAATGAGGGTGAAAACTGAGGACGGCTCACCAGTAACATCAAGAAGGACCAGAAGCCAAACGGAAGAAACCAACCTGAGCAGGTGCCAAGCATAAGAGCATTCCCCTGAAGACCCAGAGGTAACAAGGAGAACATGAGTACCCGGAGGCCGCTGGGACATCGTTTTAAAGTGGGAGAAACTTGTCCAAGTGGAATTGATGAGTTATTAAACATACATTCATTAAGTGGAACTGTCAGGGCTAAGGGCTGGGGCAAGCGAGGACGTGCATATCATTTTAGACACTGAAAACTGTGCTAAGACTACATTTCCCAGCAGCACTAGGGAAATCCTGTAGTAATTGCTTTTCACGTGTGGTGCCAGGTGAAGGTAATTACAAGCTGCATAAAGACATAACGGCCGCATGTGCCAGGTGCAGATTATTTTGTTGCAGTACGGGAGGAATGTTGGATGAATAATGCAATGCCGGAGGACTGGGCAGACGGCCTGGGCGACTTGACGGTGACTGCAGGTGGTTCAGTTTCTACGGCAGTGGATCTTCTCATCTGGGAAGTCCTGTGGGGCTCCCCGGACCAAAGCTAAATGCTTCATCTTGTGTTTTCATGTTTTACCGGCATATTGTGTGGAGTGTTCAGTACCCGTTTCAGCGGTTCGCAAATCGCACACGCTGAATACGGGTCAGACGCTTGTTCATATGGATACATGCATTTGAGTTGGGAGAAAGGGCTAGAAGTACAATCAGGGTGTGGAAGAAAGCCTATTTCTTGTGTTTAGGTTCATGAGATGTGTGTGCATTCAAAACACACATCAGTTACACCGGATAGGATTTCGGTGTGAGGCAGACTACGAACTTTAGTTAGATAGGAGTGTGCACTGAGTAAAACACACACCAAGTCCACAAGCTACCCTGCTATGCTTTATGTTCACTTTTGTCAAGTTGCTTAATGTCTATTCATGCATGCTTGCCCTGCCTGTGTGGCCATGTGTTTGTATGATCATTTTGGGAAAAGATTTCCTGCTTGTTCCATCATGCTTGCTACCCATTGCGCTTCATGTTCATTGTTGCTTCTTGTCTCATGCTGGGCGAGCTAAATGTTATGTTATGAAGAGTTGGAAATAGATCCTGGAATATTACTAGGTGTTGCTAGATACAGGAGGTTCAGGAGTATGGTCAGGTTTAGTTAAGAGGAGGCTTTAGGACAGTGTCAGGTTGATTTGTATTGGCATATATGTTTTATCCCTATTTTCCCCCGTACCTATCCAACCTAGCTTTTCCCCTTACGATCTTCCCAGTTTTCCTAACTTCACCACCCTATCCACAATCTATACTTATCCCTCTTCCCCCCATTGGCTGCCACATGGCTCCCTGTGTTTTTGACATTCATGTGCCCGTCCAATCGGCTTCTGTGGTTCAGGAGAAAGTGTCGGTACTCTCTTCTGGTGTGGTCTTGACAGGAACTGTGCTACGGTGACAAAAAGGGCAAGGAATAAGCCTCAAGGAGACGGCATTAATGCTGATTAATTAAATTAAGATTTGGGCCCAATTACCCTGGTAAGAGGGGAAAGGACCCAAGAGATTAAGAGATGCAATGTGGAACAAAGCAGAGAAAGTATTCCATGAATCTGAAGGAGAACTGAATGCAATTGGGCAAGATAAGGAAATGTTATCAAGTAGTAAACAGGGGGGATAATAAATAAAGTAGAGATGGGGGAGCGAACCTGACTTAAATACAAACACTACAGAAAAAAGAGCTCCCTGTCTCTAGAGGTTTGGTAATATCAGTTACTAGGGTATCAGGAATTGACCACTCATTTGAATCCACCACGCCTAAGTGAACATGATGTGCATGGAGTATTCAACCAAACACTGTGAAAACCAACAGCTTATGTTAAAACAAATACATTATATATTAATACATATAAAGGACACATTAAAAACATTCTAATAAAAACCATCACAAAAGTTGGCTAGTGCCAAATAAAGTGTCCTGTGACTGTCACCTATCAGGTGATTACAAAGTACAAATGCAATACAGTTCAGTCATATAATCAAACCACAAATGTACAATAATTATAAAGAATAAAGAGCATACATCTTGTAATACAAAGACCACAATTGTCCAGAATTAAACTAATTAGTATGTAACTCTAACAACAATACTGGTCATGCCCTAAGGAGTGGGCTGCTGATTGAGTAGAACTACTACAGGAGAGGGGGAGACTCAAGAAGACTCAAGAAGACCTGGGCCCAATTTCTCTGGGAAGAGGGGAAAGGATCTAGAGATTGATAGATAAAGAGTGGAACAAACTAGAGAAAGTATTCCATGAAATTGAATGTGAAATTAATGCAAGTAAGCCAGATAAGGAAGTAAAACAACCTCAGGGGAGGATGAGACTCAAGCCACAAGAAGGAATATCCCATTTGAAGAAGCCTCTTTTACAAGAAACAGGAAGTCATACGAGCCTCGGTCAAAGTATAGGAAAAGGTGATGAAAAAGCAACTTGAAAAGGGGAGAGAACATTACAAGTTACAAGAATTCATCCAGAAGGTGGCAAGAGATTATTGAAAGATTTCATATTAAAGATGACCTTGTGATACATCAGAGGAATGTTTATGTTTATGTTTATTTAATTTATATAGCGCTTTAAGCCAAAGCGCTTTACAATATAACAACTGGTACAAGAGTGAGAGAAGCATATTTACAAACATGAGAGAAGTCATTAGAACAACATGTACAACAATTTACAAGGAGGAGGGGGAAAGTGGGGGAAGGTTAACAGGGGTTCCAGAATCTGTTTAGTGGTCTGGGAGTGGGAGGAAGGGAATCACACTGGTATGAAACCATAAGCATGTTCTAAATGTGATAAGGCTTTCAAACGAAATGATCAACTGTAATGCATCAGAGAAACCACACTGGAGAAAACCATTTGCATGTTATGAATGTAATAAGACATTGCAGGTGAAGGGTGCTCTTTTGATACATCAGAGAAATCACACTGTGAAGAAACCATATGCATGTTCTAAATGTGATCAGCCTTTCCAAGTAAAAGAGTAAACTATTGATACATCAGAGAAATCACACTGTGAAGAAACCATATGCATGTTCTAAATGTGATCAGCCTTTCCAAGTAAAAGAGTAAACTATTGATACATCAGAGAAATCACACTGTGAAGAAACCATATGCATGTTCTAAATGTGATCAGCCTTTCCAAGTAAAAGAGTAAACTATTGATACATCAGAGAAATCACACTGTGAAGAAACCATATGCATGTTCTAAATGTGATCAGCCTTTCCAAGTAAAAGAGTAAACTATTGATACATCAGAGAAATCACACTAGGGGGAAACCATATACTTTATTTTATGTATTTGTTTTTTTATATAGCGCCAGCAGCTCGCAAGCATCAAGGCGCTGATATACACGAAAAGACAAAACATATAAATCACAGGACAAGATTCCCTTAAGTCATTAAGGGAATCAGTTTCTTAGGACCGTTTCATCATTTGAACAGATGAGTCTTGAGTTTTTTTCGGAAGCTTGTGTATTTTTGTTCTAGTCTTAAAGAGATGGGCAGGTTGTTCCACATCGTAGATGCTTTAATATGAAAGGCTTTCCCAAGTCCGTTAGCCTTTTTGAATCTGGCAATTTCGATTTGACCTTTTGAATCTGACCTGAGTGTCCGTCATTGTACGTTCGTGAACTGTTTGTTTTTCAGGTAAGACGGGGCAGTCCCATGGATTCATCTGTGAGTCAGCATCATAGCTTTAAATGCAATTCTTTCCTCAACGGCTAACCAGTGTAGATTCCTTCTGTCTTCGATTATGTGTTCCTTTTTGGACTTCCTTTTGATATTCCTTACCGCATTATTTTGAATGATTTGGCATTTGGCTATATGACCCTTATCTGCACCCAACATAAGGGCTTTGCCATAATCCAGCTTTGATAAAATGGTTGCTCTGGCTATAGTTGCACAGTTTTCTTCGCTTAGGTAGGGACGTATTGACTTGAGGAGACGAAGGTGGTAAGCGCAGTTCTTGTTTAATTGGAGAACATGTGCTTTGGCACTCATGGACAAATCCATGTACATCCCTAATGTTTTTACTCTGTCTACCACTTTGATTTGGATGTTATTATTTGGAAGGATTGATATGAGCTGTTTAGTTTGGCTTTGGCATGGCGTGTACCGAAGACCATTAGCTCCGTTTTATTTGCATTAAGACATAGCCAGTTGTTTTTCATCCAGTTTTCAATGGATTTGTAGATTTCTTCCACCCTTGCACTATCCTGTTTGTAGTCCCCGCTCAATTCCACCACCAGCTGAGTGTCGTCAGCATAGTTGGTGAAAAAGACATCTAATTTGTCAAGGCATATATATGTTCTGAATGTAAGTCTTGTAAAGGTCTTACACTAATGTTCTCTTTTTTCCAAACACCACATAGAAGGAGACTGTGGAAGCAAACGGAATGCTTTGGGAAAGCAAAGAGTGCCTTTTTTTTCTTTCACCAGTCATTAGTGTTGCTGAGATTTCAGGCAAGGAAGCCAGGCCAGTGACTGAATGTGCCCGGTGATTGAAAAGAAAAAACAAAATGGCATCTTTGTATTAGCAGACTACACTACTTATTAAGATACTGAACTCTTTGGCAGAGTTTGTTGGTGGCTCTGAAAAGAGCCCTTGTTTTTTTTGTCACTGTTTTGTTTTACAAAAGTGGGCAGTTACTTGCTGGTTTTGCCTCCTGCCTTGTGACCCTCCGTCTTTTTGGGCATCAGCATGGCCTGGATGTTGGGCAGCACTCCACCCTGGGCGATGGTGACTTGGCCCAGCAGCTTCTTCCGCTCCTCATTATTACAGACAGGGAGCAGCAGGTGTCTGGGGATTATACGTGTCTTCTTGTTGTCTCGGGCAGTGTTGCCGGCCAGCTCATTGATTTCAACAGTCAGAAACTTGAGCACAGCAGCCAGATAGATGGGGACCCCGGCCCCAACCCGTTCAGCATAGGTCCCCTTCCGCAGTAGCCAGTGCATGCAGCCAACTGGGAACTGTAGGCCAGCCCGCGAGGAGCGAGTCTCGGCCTTGGCATGGGCCTTGCCTCCTTGCTTTCCACGTCCAGACATGCTGTGCGAGTGGGAACTCTCTGTGAATTCAAAGAGAAAATAATGCCAGAGCGTGGGGAGAGAGGGCATATAAAGACTAGGCAGAATGCTCTGATTGGAGGAGACCTACGCTCTGTGTGAACACCCATTGTTGAGGAAAGGTTTGCGGTCCACCAATCAGTGGTCAGGCAGGCAGGCGGGGTCTGGGCCACACCTACAGGTTGTATGTGCTGACCGATACTGACCAATGTTAGGCAGGAAGCGGCAGCATCAGCAGATTAACACACACACCCTATAAAAGAGAGCGGTTTGGGGGAGGGCTTTACTTATTTCTCCCACTCGTCCACAGAGTGAACATCGCTGCCGTCCAGCACCCAAGAAGGGCTCCAAGAAAGCTCTCTCAAAGCCGCCCAAGAAGGACGGGAAGAAGCACAAGAGGAGCAGGTAGGAGAGCTATGCTATCTACATCTACAAGGTGACGAAGCAGGTGTACCCTGACACTGACATCTCCTCCAAAGTCATTGGCATCATATCATGAACTCCTTTGTCAATGACATCTCTGAGGTCTGTTAACATGGCAGCCAGAATTGGGGCAACCTACACTGTGGCCTCCAGCCTCACCATGGACCCGCTTGTGGGGTCCACTGATTGGCCAGATGCAGCTTTTCTTCATTTCCCCAACTGTTTTGCTTCTCATTAGTGCACGGTAATCTTTTTCATAGCCCCTATGCACAATGAAAAGAGAAACGTTACATGCTGAAAGTCAATAACGCACACAAAGCACTTAGCTAAAATGTAAAATGGCTCTTTTTGGCCATTTATTCACAAATCAGCATAGATAACAAAATAAGTGCAATAATGAAAATCAGTGAATGACTAGTAAATGGTTTAAAAATACTTCACTGTTGAGGTTGCTGCAGAACACCTCCTCATCTTAGCCAGATAAGCTCTGAAAACAGGCAGGCACAAGAGATTCTCCCTTCCACGGGCATGGAAAGCCGTGCATCCACGCTTTCCCCAAAGATGTTTCTGTCGGAGTGTTAAGGTGATTGTCGTTTTAAACATCACACAAATGCACAATGACATTTTCCAGGACTTTCTGGCTTTCCATGTCTACCTGTTGTCAGTTTCCCATGGACCCACGGTCAAATGACCCCATGGCAACCTCAAGAGGTAAACACTTCCTTTTCTCATGGGAGCATGAAAGACAACATAACTAGCCTTCGGCTCCTGCAACGTTATCAGGCACCAATCAGCACCTTTCTTCTAAACAATCCTTGAAGCAATGCAGAATAATATAAGCAGTGAGCCTCACTGAAAAACATGTTTGCCAGTGAAACAGAGTTCAAACTTCACATTAAATGCAGATCTCACTGAAGAAGAAAAGGTCCATGGCTGCTCTGGGCGCACCCAGAATGTATTTCACACAGACTCCATGTTTTAGTCAAAAACATACAAATTCAAAAGCATTACATTCCACTCTTGGACATTTGACTTCCATAACTCAGTGGCACTAAAGTCGGCTTCTGAAATCAACAAAGCACTATAGCTAAACTAGAAATACATTGAATATAACAGCAACAAAAAAATTAAAGCATAACAATTATAAAAATACAATCAAGGGCGTAACGCAAAATCCCTCCAACATCTGCAATCCAAGAAAACAGCCAATCTCACCAATTCCCATTGTGATAAGATGTTACTTGCTTTGTCAAATCCTTCAAATTTTGGATGTGGTTTTGGACAGACTGGGAATGGTCACTCAAGTTAATACAACACATTCCTTCAAATGCGTTACAACCTAAATTATGTTTCAATAACAAATAATCATTAGCAGCGGTATTCTGCAAGGCTGCCTTTCTCATAGCATGGCTATCTAGAAGCAATGAGAGGTATGATTTAACCCTTTCACTACTAAGCATGTAAACTTAATCAAATATTTATAGCCGCCAGCAGCTAATCCCCAAACTCCCACCAATGAATATGCGAGAGCCAGGACTTCTGATTCTAATAACAAATGCACATCTGAATCACAGTCTGGGAATAGCCCTACATATTCAAGCGCTGATCTTCTGATTCTATGCAGCATTGGTTGCAAAGGAAACATCATTAAAGCAAGTTGTGTTGAAGCACATGGTCCTCCAGAAATGTTAGCTGGAATATAAGTATAGGTGATATTACCACATGAAAAAGCCATCCTACTGGAAGTTTCACACCATATGTTGAACTGCCTCCTTTAATGTATACCACTTCTTTTCCTCAGTTGGTCAATCCGTGGTGATAGAATATTTGCAGTTACAGTCGCTAGGTTCAACAGAGATATTTGCAAAGCTTGGCCATTCTCATCTGGAGGAGGCCCAGCCCGCAATGCTTCTTGTATATTAGTGTCACTGGACAGAGGCAGGAAGCGTGGGGAATCTGTGGAATCTACTAACAGGCTACCGGCCCCCCAATCAAACATGCGCATCATCCATATAAGCAAAGGTTCCCCTGACTTCAGCCTCAGTCGAGTAATAATCTCAACAACCTCCTGTTGTGTGTAATCTTCCAGTGTGGTCAAATCCACAACACCCTCTCCCGGATTATGTGGATGGGGGCCAGCCGTGTGCCTAGTTACTGGCTTAGCAGTCACAGCCTTTTCATCCTGTTTTAATTCAGATTCTGCTCTCACCTCTGGGCTACACTCTGAAGCAGTGGAATTCCAAATATCACCATTCCGTTTATGAGGATCCCAATCTGCTCCTGCAGTGCCAATCACAGTAGCAACTTTCCTTTTGTTGACACTGCCTCGTCTTTGTCTGTATTTATACCGGGCAACTCTGACAGCTGCTCTTTCAGCAGCTTCTTGATATTTAGATGCTTTGTCATGCCAACTTTTCGACTGCAATTGTTGCATAAGTGAAATTTGCTTCCCAGCTGCTAACTCCTTTTCCAAGAGTAAAACATTTACCTCCAGTTCCACATTTCTCTGATGCATTTTTCTATGTACATACAAAAGAATCCAACCATGTCTCCCAAGAACGGCAACTTCTTTCCCTTTGTTCACCTGGACCTGTTGTAAACAAGACATTACCTCTGCGGGCACAGTGATGCCCAAGCCTTCCTCTCATGGCTCGCACAACCAAGCACTGCATGCCCATTCCTTTGCCAACTTATCATATGGGCCCTTAGCCCAGCCCGAAATTACAACACTTAGGAAATTCCCACCAGAGGAGTTCCTGTTATCTCTCTTTTTAAACAGGGTATTCATAATTACATTCATGTACAACAACATACGTACAATAACTTATCCACTGCAGCTTGAACACAGTCACTCAAAGCGCACACACACAACATGCTAATTAACGAAGCCAGGGTCTTACTTCAAAGAAAAAGAAAAAACCTAACACCATATATTCTGCCTTTCAACGTACAAGCACAGATTCCAAGATGCCTAGAACAGTTCATCACAAGGCAAACTTAAAAGCTTGCAGCGCCATATGTTTTGCTTCTCGCTTGGAGGAATTCAGCTGCTTGTCCATGTAGTGATTTGTGGGTGATGCAGAGGGCTTTGAAGTTAATGGGCCTCATTATAAGTTTGGCGGTAGCCTTGCTGGTAAAACAGGCAGGCTGCTGACAAACTTGCGAAATATTCCGACGCCCGCAAATGGTCAATTACCGGGTCATTACGGCCCTGCCGTACCCGGTAATTGCCCATTCACAGACGCTGCAATGAAATGCTCTCCATTCCCATTTGAGCCACATAGGGCTCAATGGGAATGGGGAGGTCGGATGCACCAGCACTATTCGTAGTTACCGGACCGACAAACTTATAACGAGGCCCAATGTGATTTTTTTACTGGCAGCCAGTGTAGGCTTCTTGGGGCTGGTGTGATGTGGTCTCTTCTGTTTAGTCTCAGGACTATCCTTGCAGCAGTGTTTTGGATTTGTTGGAGTTTTTTAGTGAGCTGTTCGGGCATTCCAAAGTAGAGGCTGTTTGCGTAGTCAATTCTTGATAGTACTAGGGAGATGATTGCAGGCGTCATGTGCAGGAAGGAGAGGTAGGGGAGGATCCCTCTAAGTGGTTGCAAGAGGTAGACACATTTCTTTGCTATAGCGTTGACTTGCGTTTCCAGTGAGAGTCCATGATTATTCCCAGAATTGGCCAGTTCAGTTGTGTGTCTGTTGCGTTATCCTTTGGGAGTGAGATCATTATTTCTGTTTTGGTCGGGTTTAGCTTGAGGTTGTTGGTTATAAATCAGCTGTACATGTCGGTGAGGCAATTGTTGAGGCTGTTGTTTGGGTCTTGGGTTGTGGCTATCTTGATGATTAGTTGGGTATCATCTGCATAGTTGTAGGGGGTCAGCCCGTGGATTTGAATGATTTTCATTAAGGGAGCCATGTAGATGTTGAAAAGAAGTGGGGAGAGACTAGAGCTTTGTGGTACGCCACAGGAGACGATTTTGGTGTTGGAGGTAAATGGTGGAAGATAAGTTCTTTAAATTTGATTAGTTGTTTTAGCCATTGTAAAGTGGAGTCATTTACACTGCATTCCTCCAGTCTCTCAATTAGTGGTGTGTGTGTGATTGTGTTGAACGCAACTGATATGTCCAGTAGTATGAGGGAAGATTGTGTGCTGTCGTCTGCATTTATTTGTAGGTTGTCCGTATGGATAAAAGTGCTTATTCAGTGATTCTGTTTATTTCTATGTGGTTGAGTAGGATTTTGTATACGTGGTTCTCCAGTAGCTTCGCTGGGTAGGGTAGATTAGATATGGGTCTGTAGTTGGTGGGAGCTTCTGCGTTTCCTGTTTCGTTTTATTAGTAATGGCTTGATGTAAACAGATTTGTACGATTTAAATGCTATTTTTGTGTTTAGGGATAGGTTCAGCAGCAGCCGGAAGTAAGATGCTGGGATGCTGTAGTTGAGGCTTTTTGTGTAGATATGATATGGCATTTATTTGCCTGGGAGGAATGGGTCACTCCGGGATGCAGCAAAAACGTCTTCATTTATGTTTTCAAATTGGTCGAGTGATGCTGCGGTTGGTGGTGTGCCGGTTGTTGGGGCTCCGTAATTGTACTTGTGTGTTTTGTTGTGTGGCTTGTTTAAATGGTGTGTTTCTATTTTTGTTCTTAGTTAGTTGGTGATGCTGTCACATAGTCATTGTGATGGTATGACGACTTTGCTGCAGGATGTAGAGTTTTTGATTTCTTTTATGATTTCAAAGAGTTCTTTTTGTGGGTTGCCGCTGATTGGATTCTTGTGGCGTAGTATTTAATTTTGCTTTAAGGACTGCTGATTTGTATATTCTGAGTTGTCATTGGTATTTGATTTTGTCAGATTGATTGTAATGGTTTCTCCATAGATTTTCTAGTATGCGGTTTGTTTTTCTGAGCTCCCTCAGTGCTTCTGTAAACCACCTTGCAGTCGTTTTTTTGCAGTGGCTTTGGAAGGTTTTCCTGGTGCTAATCAGTCTAGGGCCTCTGTTCCAATTTCTTTTGTCAATAGCATGCAGTATTGTGTTTCCAGGCAGTATGCAGGAATGGAGTTTGACACTGAATGTGATCAGGTGGGGATCACTCCATATCATCTGTCCCCGTGGGGCAGTGGTAGAGAGTCTGTCTCTGCAGAAGATTGCGTCCAAGGTGTGTCCAGCATTGTGGGTGGATTTGTTCACTATTTGCTTGAGTGTTTCCAGAAGGGTACTGAGTGAGTCTGCTGTGGTTTTGTTCTCTCTTTCGAACAAGATTTTGAAATCCCCTAGTATGATTAAGTTAGCATGCTGAGTGTAGAGGATGACAATGGAGTCAGTGAGCTTAATTGAAAGGTTTGGGTTGTAGGATGGCAAAGAATGAACGGTATGTTAGCTTGGTTGTTGAGCTTTATTTTAATGAGGGATTTGCAGTCTTCTATGTCCATTTAGGGGAGTGGTGTGGTGCAGATGTAGTCTTTGTGCGCCATTGCGATTCCGCCTCCTTTTTTGTTTTTCTCTGTTGGCGTGTGTTAGTTTGAAATTGTCTGGTATTGCTTTGTGGGCGATTGTCTTCTAGTTGTCTGATAGCCATGTTTCTGTGAAGAAGAGTGCGTCAGTGTCACCCTCGTTTAATCCATTTCTTTATTGTGCTTTGCTATGGATTTTACATTGTGTAAGCAGCAGTACAGTGTGTCTGTTTTCCTTATAATTTGTTGCCTATGCTTTTTTGAGTCTGAGCCGGTAAGGTCTTTTTTGGGTTTTTTCATTTCTTTGGATTCTGTCTTGGGTGAAGCTGTTGTTTGCTGAGATTGTGGGGATCTGTCTCTTCTTTGAGGAGTTCAATTAAGTTGACACAAGGGTTTCTTAGTTCTTTTTCATGGTGGTTGGTTGGTTGTTTGTACATGTGGGCTTTCTTCTTGTCTTTGGTTATGTAGGTTTTGTGGATGGGTATGGGATAGTTATGGATTCAAGTTTGGTTCTGATTCTTATTGGGCTCTTGCTGAAAGTGGTTTCTGGGTTGCCGTGTTTTGAGGTGTTTGGTTTGGTGTCCAGTTTTGTTTGGGTTCTTGCTTGTGGGTTGTTTGTCGGTTGTTTGTTTTCCATTGGATTGGAGTCGTGGGGGGATAGGCAGCATGAGATGTATTCTGTTTTCGCTCTTTTCTTGGTCTGTAGCCTCAGTCTGTTTAGTGATGTCCACACAGGGTTTATGGGTGTTATGAAATCTGGTGGGTGGTTTCCGTTTTGTTGGGGTTCGTTTCCTTCCTGTTTCTGTTTTCCTTTCTTGTTTCTTTATCTTTCTTTTATCAAGGCATGTTGGTGGCTTGTGTTATTGTTTTTGAGTTGGGCTTGCAATGTATTACAGGGGTGTGTGCCTTCCTCTGTGTCTTTCTTTATTTTGAGTAAGATATGGGACCTTCTGCTGTGATGTACAGCAGCTGTTTGGAATGGCCTCCATTTCGGGTTCGACTTGAGATATGCGGTGGTGTATTTCCAGGGGCCGGTGCCGTCCTGGATTGGTTATTTCCTGCTCTCTAGTTAGATCAGTATGATTCAACTATTTCCCAGTTTCCCAATAAAATGGTGTGTTCCGACGTGCAGTGTTCTGTTGTATGTATTTGAATGAGTCGCTGTCTCAGGGTCTTGTAGTTTCTGGGGTTTCCTGTCACTGGGGTTTAGTCACAGTATGGGGTTCGCAGTTGCAAATGCCTTTGTGTGGAGGTGGGATTTCTTTAGTTATGGTTATTGAGCCTCCTTTGTTGATGAGTGACTTCGGTAAGCTTTGTTCTTCCACTGGCTAGGTTTTTCCTTGTGTTGAAAGTGGTTTAGATTGGGGATGTTGCTCCGTTGGTTTGGTCTTTCCTTATGGGGTCCTGTGTGGTTTCTCTTTCTTCTGTGGTGGCGTAGATCTCTCTGAGGAGGTTGTGTCTCAGTCGTGTAGTCCTGTGGCGCTGGGATTTCAGTGTTGAGATCTCTTCTGAGGTGGCTGTATTTCCCTCTCAGAGTCTCTTTGTTAAGGGAATTGATCCCTCTTGTTTTGATGTGTGACTTAGGCTGTTCTTTATTCTCCTAGTGGTTCTGTTCTATCCTTGTTGGGTGTTGAGTAGTTATCTGCTTCACTGTGGCGATGGTCTCTCTGTGGTGGATGGGTTTTGTGATTGTATGGGGTTCACAGTGGCACAAGCCTCCTTGCCACATACTGCTTCACAGAGGCCAAGGCCTCTCTGTGGTGGTTGGGTGTTGTGCTAGTATCGGGTTCACAATGGAATAGGCCTCTCTCTGGTGGCCCAGTAAAAGGGTTGTAAGATGTAGGCAGCCTTATGTCATAGCTGCGCTGTGGGGTAGTGTAGAATGCAGTGTAACTCAGAGCAACAAAGACAGGTGAGAGCCTGATGTCGTGGTTGTTGTGGACCGAGAGTGCGCTGTGGAAAGACGCAGTATTATCTAGACCTAGAATACAACCATACCTCTATGGCGAAAAGGGCCTTACCTTTGTATCACTTCAGGTGGTTACCTCTGTGCTTTGCATGGGAAGGGGCATGTGGCAGGCTCCTGAGTAGTGGATAGCATCAGATGTAATCTGGGTTCAGCACTGTTCTAACTTTATAGCGCAGCAAGGATTTTGGTGTGTGTCACACTGTCTAGCTTTTGACTGCAGCGAGGTTTAAGGAAACGGCAGTCGCAGTGTCTGACTTCGGAGTGCAGAGAGATTTGAGGCAGGGTCACGATAGTGGGCAACTGGGTTCTTCATGCCTGTCTTTGAGATGTAGCAAGATTGGAAACTGTGGAGATCACAACGTTCAAGTTAAGAGCGCCACAAGGTTTGAGCCGAGGCGAACACTGAGTAATTTCAGGGACTAACAGGGATTAGCAGGGAACTAGCTTAATTGGGGACCTGGATTTAGCTCAATTTGTAGCTTTGAGTGAATAAAGGTTTAAACAGATATCAGACTGCCATGGCACTTGGGTACAATACAGTTTCTAGCATTGTGGCGCAGTGGGATATAAGACAGTTGCATGTTCCTATGTGGAAAGGTTCAATGCAGTAGCAAAGCCTCCAAGTGCTGTTAGGTTTAACCCTGTGGTAGAGTTACTGATGTCACAGGGTTCAATACAGTAGCAAACCTCCAGGCGTAGTAAGGTTTAAAACAGTGGCAGATCTCAACAGTAGCTAAACTTCCTAGCACAGCAAGAATAAAAACAGTGGCAGAAATCAACAGTAGTTATATCTCTGAGTGTATCAAGATCTAAACAGTGGGTGCCTTCCTATGTGTCCTGAGTGCAGCTTTAAAGCAGTGGCATGCGTCCACAGAGAAGCAAACCTCTGAGCGCAGCAAGATTTAAAGCAATCGCAATGTATAACTTCTGAGCGTAACAAAAATAAACAGTGGCATGAATCAGCACAGTAGCTAAAGCTCTGAACGCAGCAATATTCAACAAAAGGCAACTTCAGATCACAGAGTAATTCAGCAAAATGGTTAACTAAGGAGCACAGCAGTATTCAAAACAATTGTAGACACAAGTGGAAATAATATAATAGTGGCAGGCTTTTGGGGACCCAGTAATGGCTGAGCTCCCAACTCTTACAACCTATCTGGTTTTAGCAGTAGAATGCTTTGTCAGGCGCCCAGCACGGACAGGCAAACAGGCAGTGCGAGCTGCCCTTTACCTTAGGGCTTAGGCCCTTCGCTGGCTAACCTGGGAGTGTCTGTGTAGAACTGGTTTTCCTGTCATGTGACAATAGTCATGGACCAATCGGTGGGGGAAGGAGGCTGGTAGGGGTTGTGAGGAAGGAGGTACTACAAGTGGAGAGGGGACAGTGAGGGATAAGGGGAAACCAAATGAAGCAAAAATGGATGCAGGGGACTAGGGCCTCAACGCAGCCAGGCAAGTGCAGGTACTCACCAGGACGGACTTTCTCTGCTGGCACGGTGCTCAGAAAAGGCCAAGAATAGCCGCTGACGGAAATAGATTCTCTGGGCCCTTTGTGGTGTTCTGGTCATGTGACAATAGTGACGGACCAATCGGTGGGGGAAGGAGGCGGGTGAGGGTGTGAAGAAGGAAGGACTACAAGTGGAGAGGGGATAGTGAGGGATAAGGGGAAAACAAATGAAACAAAAATTGATGCAGGGCACTAGAGCCTCAACAAAGCCAGGCAGGTGCAGGCACTCACCAGGGGGGCCTTTCTCTGCTGGCGTGGGTCTCAGGAAAGGCCAAGAAGAGCCGCTGACATTAAAAAAAATTCCCTGGAGCCTTTGTGGTTTTCCAGTCACGTGACAATAGTCATGGACCAATCGGTGGGGAAAGGAGGCGGGTGGAGGTGTGAAGAAGGAGTTACTACAAGTGGGGAGGTTACAGCTAGTAATATTCTGTGCTCTAGAACCTTCAAGCATCTGTTGTGCTAGATGGAATTACCAGCAAAATACTTCTGACCCACTAAATGGACACTTAAAGGAGATGGTAAAATACTGATTTAATATCAAGAAGTAAAGCCAGGCGAATAAACACTAATCAATTCGACTCATGCAAGATCACCTGTCTTATTATTTATTTGTAGCTTATATAATGCTAGATAATTCATCTATGATGTCATCCTAGGTGGCAAACTTCAAAAACCTATCGAGGGGTGGGATTGGATAAGGGGATCATGTATACTTATAGAAAATGTGCGTGTTAGCTCCTCATTGGTGGCCTCTGTTCTGTAAGACACACCCTGAGCTACTTTGAACCACGTGGTATAAGGTACTCGTCACAGCAGAAAATGTGGCAGCGGACTAATACTTTGCAACATTGGGCCTCATTCCGAGTCCGGCGCTAACCAATGGCGGTAGTAGCGCCTTGGTCGGCACCGGACCCGTACCGGCATCGCCCTGGTGGAATGGAAAATTACCGCCCTATTCCGAGTTGACCAGGGCGATAATTTCCCATTCCCCAGGGCTCTTCCCCATTCCCAAATGATCCCCCATAGGACTCAATGGGGATGGGGAAATTGCAAATAACGGTGACCATACTTTACGGTCGCCGTTATTGGCTAAAAAGCCCCTTTGCGCCCTCGTCCCTAACGCATGTTAAAAGCAGGCATTAAGGCGAGGGCGCAAAGGGAACTCGGAATGTGGCGGTAAGGGATTACCGGCACCGGTCTCATTAACGGTGACCGGTATCCCTTACCGCCATACTCGGAATGAGGCCCATTGTATGTAAAAGTGCATAGCAAGCTATTCTAATTGGTTGGCAACCCAAATCCAACCTTGGACATTCGGCTTGTTAGCAACACGTACATAGAAACGAACCCCATGTGGTTGGAGATACGCTAGCTCTTCCTTTGTTTCCTAATTAGGCCATCCTCTCTCATCGGTAGGCCTCATGCCAGTGTCTTCTGTTTGAAGGCTGACCTTGCCAGTCTGCACTGTCTCGGTACATTCGAGGGAGTGTAGGTACACTGGTTTCTTAGCTTCAGGCCTAATGAATAGCCCTTGTTTGCAAGCTCCTCATCACGTGTTACAAGACCGTGAAACTGTCCACATCGACGGTGCTTGATTTATGGTCTTTTCATCGACAAGTTTGCAACGAAAAGAAAATGCATTGAAAGTTTTCCATCGACATTTTTACCATTGAATGCATTTTTTGTAACCCCTCCTTTTTTACCATTACAAACCCACCCCAAACAAAGTTAACACTTAAACCCACACAAACATTCATTCAATGGTAAAAATGTAGTTGCAAAACATTTGATGGAATTCATTTAGTTGTGAACGATGTTTATGGTAATACCAGATACCCGGTGCTTTAAACATCATTTGATTCAATTTATGCTCATTGTAGTTCTCTTTTTAGCCTTTAGAGACTTGCTTACTCTATCGCATATTGACTTTATGCCTTTTAATCATCCAATTTTTGGCATCAGTAAATGTTCTTGTTCCTCCTAATCTTTAGGTAATATGTCCTTGCGAATGGTCTGCTCATAGACTCCCTTTGTGCATTTCCTTCACATCTCGAAATAGCATCCTTGATTCAAAGCCGATGTACTGCCCTATTTCACAAGGAAAACCGCGTCTTCATCATCTTCCACGTTAATACACTTGGCTCGTATTTTGAGGTAGTTGGTTTGATTGACGTGAGCCATCGTCCATCTTGATCTGATAGTAGTTCTAAACGTTAAATATATACCTCTCATAAGCAAGCTTCTATGTATTCTTTCTACTTTGCATTTCAGCGTATTTACAGTTATTGACCAGTGAACATTTCATTCTTCTTTGTGTTCCTAAATACTACATCATGGAGTACATGTTTCTTTTAGTGCTTCATTTACATCGTCTTTCTTAAGTATTTTCTTATCGTTTCAACATAGCTTCATATATCTTCTTTGGGACATTCTTTTGCTGTCATTAAACTTCCCCCCCTCCTTCCACTTGCCCCCCCCTCCCACCCCGCCTCTTGTTACCACCTGCACTGCGTAAATTGTCGTCAGACTTAGTAATGTTACTGCTTGCTCTGTTTTCCTTCCTTTCCATTACCTCTTGCCTTACTCGTTCTATGCACTTGCACTATCAGAAATGTCGACAGGCCTATTATGATAGTTTTTTCACATTCTGTATTGTTTCAAGGACTTTTGCTGAATGTAACTGTATTTTTCCTATGTCCCCTCCCTCCTTGAAGCGCTTTGAAACACATTGTGTATAGGCGCTATATAAATAAACTATCATATCATATCATATCAACGTACATCCATGTCACACACCATTTTATTCATGGCTGCCTTTTGACAACTCTGAAGGGACATCCTTCTTGATACGTTTCCTCCATTATTGCAATGTGAGGGTATCTTCTGAATGGCTGCCTGAGTGCATATCGTCTTTCATATAGTTAGCGAGGTATGGACATATCGCATAAGCTTGTGCATGGTTTCCCAATCGTGGCTCCTTGTCTGTCATTCCAATAGAGCAGGGGTGAGGGGTCATTGACTAGGGAGAATGCATCCACTTGCCCCTCTACAATTCTATAACCCTGACTCTATCAACTTACTTCTTTAATTATGCCATTCTACCTAGATGTACTGCTGTAAAGCACTGCATTGCCTGAGCTGGTCGGGTTTGCATGAAATAAAACTTTTTCAGCAAAAGATACATCTAAATTAGCAATTGCATTCAACATCTGAAGGCCTAATTGTTGGGGTCAACAAACCCCTCTCCCCTTCCCCTTGCACTTTTCCCAGTCCTCCTACCCTTGCGCGATCTGAATGACACCTGGCCTAGTAGGATCGTTGTCTGTCTCCCCTTGTTCCCCCCCCCCCTGCCTCGTCGCACCTTGAAACACTTGTGTATAGGCGCGTTACAAATGCCATATCATATCATATCATATCATAGCATTTTGCTTCTGTACCATCAATTAGTTAGCAAAAGCTTGGGCGGGCAAGGTCTGTGTTTGCTGCCTACGTGCACACAGCACTTGTGCACAGCATTGTGCGATCCCACATCAGGACTTTGTGACTGCTGCCAGTGCCACATCTCCCAGCACTGTGCCGGCCAAAAGACTGAAGATTATGATTGTTGCTCCATAGCTTTTGCAGCTGATAAAATGTAATCATGTTATTGGCTGCACACCTTGCATATCCCACATGCTACTAGATCAGGGTAGTTTACCTTTATTTTGTAATGCCAGTGGTCTGCAAGTTAATGGTGGACCTTATAATTGGTGTAGGTTGCTCATGGGATACATCAGTGCCAGACTGCTCAGTTGGCCTCGTAGTCTGGCATACATTCTTCCATTTCTGACCTTTTTTCAAACTTTGAGACTATAAGGTTTTCACAGACAGTGAATGACTACATGAATATATTACTGATTATATCCAATCAAGTGTTTTTTTATTGGCATCTCACTATTGCCTACCTTTCATTTGATTCACACACTGGCAATGATCCAAGTTCATCTCTTGCATATGTATTGTCTATCATATTATTGTTTGTGTTTTTCTTTCTGCCTAAGAAAAATGCTGAGATCACTAAATTCAATTCAATGATCACTTGTAAAATTATATATTTGGCCATGGCAAAGTCCTATTATTACTTTAAGATGGCTTCCAAGTAAGTTACAATGCCCGTCGTACCTGTACCACATGATTACCCACACTTTATCCCCCTTTTCCTCAGATCATCCTCTTTGTTTTTTTGCCCTCTTGGCATTTCCGTTTATGCTCTCCTTTTTCTGGGTTGTTTGATTTGGTGGGGGGAATTCTGTGCCAGTCTGATCCAAGCTTGGACCTCAACCAGTGGTGAGGCTGCTTCACTCAGCCCAAGTTTCTTGACAGCGTGCTCAAGACTGTACCATTCTTCTCCACTTTCCCTCAATTCTTTTCAAATTCCTTCGGGGAAACAACTGCTTTTGGGGGTAGGGCTCTGCATGAGGTGTGTATAGCAACTAGAGGTCATGTTGGCCTACTGGTAGTCCAGAATGCTCCTCATTAAGGCCTGGTGCCTGGCTGTGGGAGCCTGGCCCTGGCTGAGGAGTGCTGTGTCGCGTTGTTGTGGGGGGGTTTCGACAAAGGGCACCTGCCGGAAGTGATGTCCAAGCTGGAGCCAGGGCTCTGCTGTTGTAAAGGAGGATTGTGTTTGTGTGTGGCTCATCGCTGCTTCTTGGCATTTGGAAGCCTTAGTATGCATTACAGTTCTAGTTCAAGTTTGAGAGAGGATCTATGTGGAGTCAATGAAGGCCTTTGGTGGCCTTTTTGCCTGTGTTCTGGGTGCAGGGAAAGCAAAGGTTCCTTTACAGGCTAATAGGGGCTGGTGGCGGGCTTGGCCTGTGAATTGGTGGATTGTTTATTGGGGTATGAATATGATGTCCTGTGATGACACTGGGAGGAGTGAGAGAAGCTACAGCCAATTAACCTGAACCTCCTTTTCATAGCACCTCTGAAGAAGGAAAGGGCCCTCCTCTTTGTCCGTCTAAGGCTGACACACAGTCTACCTCTCTAAGCAGCACCCACTGCACTCCTGGCATGCAGCCCCCTCCCCTGAGGATGTGAATGTGGAGTGTAGAGGTGAGTACTGTGACTGTGTCTGAGTCACAGCCCTGTCAAGGGGGAGGAGGCAGGGATCCTTCCCTACCTGAGACTACAGGATACAATGTAGAGCCAGTCTGTCCCAGATGTCGAGATTGGAAGTTGGGGGGGGAACAGTTCCTGAAATCCCCCAGTGTGCCACAAATGTCATTACTGGTACCATTCCTCAACACCCAATGCCTCCCAGTACATTTTCTGGCCATGGTTCTCTCTTTTCCTATGCAGGAACCATTCTCCCACTCTGCACTTGGCAGCAAGTAAGAAAACCAGAGCCAGGAGAACGGAAGCAATAAAGGCCAGGAAATGGTCTGGGAAATTCCCCGTCAAACAGAAACATCCAACACCTGACCTGCCAACCACAAACAGACCAAAGGTGAATGGGGGTGGGGAGTTTCCAAAATATGTACTGGGAGTGATGAGACACTGCATGTGGGCAGGCGAGACACAGAAAACCTCCCCAAACCTAATGGGCCACAAAACAGTGCTGGAAAAGGGGCAGGGGCTTAAATGGGGTTGAAATCTTTCATTTGAGCAACGCAGCACCTGTGGAAAAGACAGGCACAGATTGGTTCCTAGAGTCAGGTGGGCGCTGCAGCCAAGGGAAGGGGTGCAGGGGAGACAGATCCAGCAAGACCAGCAAGACCACAATATAAAAGGAGACAGTAGGAGAGATGAAATGTGGTTTGCAGGGGAAAGGTCAGTAGGTGTGAAGGTGTGAAGGTGGATTGATACTTTTTTTACTAGTGCATTAGGGCTGTTTCTTTGTGTAGATTAAACCAAGAATTGAGCTCTGTTTTAACGTTATAAGGTAATTTTATAATTGTATTTTAAAATTGTATTTTATATTGTGTGATTTGTAGAGGATTCGTTCATATAGGATTCTGGCAGAAGCAGCAGTAAGGCTTGCACGAGTAAAAGTTTTCACGGTGCTCGCATTAAGCATTGCACTGCAAAGAACTACAACTCCCTTGCATACTGTAGTTCAGTGCGTGCTCTAAAGGACACGTCAGGCGTGTCTGCGCCGGCGCGTCTAAGCCGGTTTACTCCGGTACCTAAACAAGGTTCGGCTCCTCACTCCCATTGATACTTTTTTTACTACTGCATTAGGGCAGTTTCTTTGTGTAGATTAGACCAAGAATTGAGCTTTATTGTCATTATCTCTGCTTCCAAAAGGTCAGGGTTTTCCCAACTCCCTTGGAAGCAGATCCATAACCCAGGTTCCGAGTGCCAACCAGTCCCAATTGGGACCTTTTGGACCCAGTCCTGGCGCCAGTGGCACCAGGCTCATAAATATGCCCAGGCCCAAGCGCTGGAAGCGCCGGGCTCATAATGCTTGGGTGGACTTACCTGCAGCAGACCATGCTGCTTACTTGCCTGCCAGTTGAGCCTCTGATCCTCTTCTGTTTGGAACTACTTTTCCTGTTGGGTGGGGCAGGAGCCACTCCCTAGATTCAGAACACTGGAACTCTTCTGGAAAGCAGGAACTCTTTTCTTACCTAGGCGTGGCTGTGGAAGGAGACACCTAAGCACTACAGGAGGCTATTTAAACCACACCCGATGGATGAATCTTGCTTTGCGTTATTCTGCATCCTCTGCAGCAGAACGCTCATCGTGTCTTCTGCATCTGATCCTGGGCCTAAGGAAAAAGGCTTACCATCCTGAATCCAGTCTTCAGCAACACCTATAAAGACAAGAAAGAACAGGTTAGCATTACGGTCTTCAGTGACAGCTCTTCACTTACCTGGTCCATCGGCTGTCACCAACGCCTCGCGCTGCATTCCAGCATCTGAAAGACAAAGGCTTACCTACTCTTCGTGCGCTCCGGAGGTCTTCACACTGCATTCCAGCATCTGAAAGACAAAAGCTTACCAACTCTTCGCATGCTCCGGAGGCCTTCGGCGCTGCATCCCGCATCTGAAAGACACAACAAGGTGCGTTTAAAGACATTGGGGAACTTTAATACTCACGTGCCATTACTCCTTTCCACATCTAACCCAGTGGGTATTCCGGCACCCTGCATCCGCTCCGAACTTGTACCTGCAAAATAAAAAGACAGTTAGAGCGCATCGTGAAGCAGGCAACAAGCGCTTACTTACGTGCTTCCAGGCGCTTCTATTCATCACACGGGCTCCATCTTTAACTCACTTCAGCCCGTCATCCGCCATCGCCGGAACCCTGCAAAACAACAGACATCATTACTAAAGACTTTAAAGACATTAGAATTACTCGAAACTTACCGTTCGTGCAGTAAACGACGGACAGCAGTCCTCTGAAGTCAAGAGGCCTGCTCCCCTTATCCAGTGAAGAAACTGGTTACAGCACCCTGCCCCGAGGCAGATGGAGAGCACGGCGTTCACTTACCTAAGGTGAGAGCGTTAACCTTTGGGGTTCTACAGGAGAAGAGAAAGGGAAGAAGAGAGAGACATTCAATAACCCAGTTCCTTAATCCCATATTTTCTATCTGCAGACATCTTACCCTTTGAGTCAGACATACAGTGCACAGAGGTCCAGCCCAAAGAGCCAGCCGTGAGTTACACATCACCTTTGAAGATACGGTATACGCCCAGTCAAGACCGGCGCCTCTACGGGAATCAGGTGAGCGTTACAGAACGCAAAGCCTACCACAAAACTCCCGTCCAGGCGCTATGGAAACCTCGGATACCGACCAGCTAGCCCAGTTACTTGGGGAACTAAGGGCAGAAGTGCATGCAGCCCGTCAGGAAACGAACGCTCTAAGAAGGGAACTGATTATTTCCAAGGAGCGAACAGATGATCTCGCTAGACAATTGCTACAGTCACAAGCCGGACAGACCCCGTTACCCGCATCTGGGGGAAATCTTCCTTCTACATCCTCTATGAATCCAGTGCAGATCAACCTACCTGGGAATGTACCTCTGGCTCCGCCCGAACGATTTTCTGGTGACCCAAAGAGGTTTGCAGTATTTATCAATCAGTGCCGGTTGCATTTCTTATGCCGGCCAGCAGCCTTTCCAACTGATCAAGCTAAAGTAGCTTTCGTGCTTTCGTACCTTAGTGGCAATGCGGCAGACTGGTCGATCCCTCTAGTAAATCAAGATGATCCGGTCCTCCATGATTTTCAAGCTTTTCAGCTCAGTATGGAAAAACTGTTCGCAAGACATTCACAGGGGCTGGCCTTGGACAATGAGCTTCTTTCGTTGCGACAAGGTAATCAAGACCTTTTGGCTTATATTGCATCTTTCAACAGACTGATAGTGGAAACTCAATGGCCTGAGGACAAAAGGATTACGCTGTTTTATAGAGGTCTACGTGGAGAGCTCAAAGATGTGTTAGCCCAAGTAGTGAATCCCCCACAAGATTGTTCGGACTATATAGACTTAGTCGTTCAAATAGATCACAGACTGCAGAACAGGAAGGCCGATCGTTCCAAGTTTGATGCTCGAGTATTTTCCAAACCGCCAACTCCTTCCAAAGGAGTAGACTCGGGGGAACCCATGCAAATAGGGGGTCTGAAAGGTCCTCTAACACAAAAGGAGCGGGAAAGGAGAAAACAGTTGCAATTATGCCTCTATTGCGGAAACTCAGGGCACTTTCTTCGAGACTGTCCGGTGAAACCTGCCAAGAAGGCAGTAGGAGCTGCAGTTACCAAAGTTACAAACTCTGAGCAGGGAAACGACCTCGCCCGACAAGAATAGAGGTCCTCTTGCCGAGCGTGAAAACCAGTTCCGTGACCTCGCATTTCGTGATACCTATGGTCCTCATTAGCCCTGATAATCCGGATCGATTACATGCAATTGAAGCTTACGTCGACAGCGGTGCCATCGGCAATTATGTGGATCATGAAATGGTTTTGAGGATGAATCTAACTCTTTGTCCCAAGGCTGTAAAGGACGTCATTACTACGGTGGATGGTACGGAGATAGCCTCCGGGCCAGTAACGCATACCACTCAAGAGGTGATGCTAGTAAGTCAAGATGGACACCATGAGAAGATCGTGTTCGATGTGATCAAGGCCCCTCAGTTTCAGATTATTCTAGGAATACCTTGGTTAGAGAAACACAATCCTCTGATCGATTGGCGAGCAAGAACGGTCCAGTTTAAAGAATGTGTCTCTACTTGTCACCCTCCACCTGGTGTTGCACTGGCATCAATTTCTTCAGAGACTCCCCAGTTACCTCCCGAATACCTAGAATACCAAGATGTTTTCCGGAAGGATCAGGCTAACTCTCTACCTCCTCATAGGTCTTATGACTGCCAGATAGACCTGATACCTGGATCTACTCCTGCTTGTAGTAGAATTTATGCCCTCACCGAGCCTGAGAACCTTCACCTTCGACAATACCTGGATCAATACCTGGCAAATGGGTTTATTCGTCCTTCCAAGTCCCCTGCTTCTTCAGCTTTGTTCTTCGTTCCAAAAAAGGAAGGAGACCTTAGAACTTGTATAGATTATCGCTCCCTGAACCAGATCACTGTTAAGAATAGATATCCGTTACCTTTGATCCCTGAACTCCTGGACCAAGTCAGAAAAGCATGCATATATACAAAGCTGGATCTTAGAGGAGCTTACCACTTGGTACGAGTAAAAGAGGGCGATGAATGGAAGACGGCCTTCCGCACCAAGTATGGGCTATTTGAATATCAGGTCATGCCCTTCGGACTTTGCAATGCCCCGGCCGCCTTTCAATATTTTATGAACGATGTCCTCAGAGAGCTCATAGATGTGTGTGTTCTTGTTTACATTGACGACATCCTCGTTTATTCTTCATCGGAATCTGAACATCGGAAACATGTGAAAATGGTCCTCGAGAGATTGCGTCAACACAAACTTTTCGCTAAATTGGAAAAATGTGTTTTCAACGTGACTGAAGTTGAATTCTTGGGATTCATATTATCACCTGGCGGAGTGCGTATGGATTCAAAGAAGGTCGATGCAGTTCTCAAATGGCCATCACCATCCTCCGTAAAAGGTGTGCAAAGCATGTTAGGCTTCGCTAACTTTTACCGCAGGTTTATCCCCGAATTCTCTCGAATAGTCCAGCCCATCACTGCCTTGTTAAAGAAAAACAAACGTTTTGAATGGTCTACCGAGGCGGAACAAGCTTTCCAGGATTTGAAGTCTAAATTTATCTCTGCACCAATCTTAAAACACCCTTGCCCCGAACTCCCCTACATCGTGGAAACTGATGCTTCAAGCCTTGCCATGGGGGCGGTTCTATCATAAAAGGACCCGGTAACCAATCAGTTGCATCCCGTGGCATTTTGGTCCCGCAAATTCTCGCCTCCTGAAATCAATTACACGATTACTGACAAGGAACTTCTGGCTATCAAGTCTGCCTTTAAGGCTTGGCGGCATTATCTGCTGGGGGCCCGACACACCGTTACTGTGATTACGGATCACCGAAACCTGCAATATTTGAAAACCGCAAAAGCCCAATCCTCTAGACAACTCCGTTGGGCATTATTCTTTGCCGAGTTTGACTTCATAATTACCTATCGACCTGGTACAAAGAACGGTAAAGCTGATGCCCTTTCTCGGATGGGAGTGGAAGAACACTTGATCAACCCTAAACCTGTACCAATCATTCCCGAACAAAGAATTCTGGGTGTAATCGCCACAGAATCCATAGAGGAAGTTAAGGATAAAGCCAGGCAACTTGTAACTCCAGCAGACATACAGAATTGGCATCTGCAGGGAAAGGACTTTGCAGTAAAGGACAACTTATTGTATTTCCAAGAACGATTATACCTACCCAGCACAGATTTACAGAAAAAAGTAATCTCTTGTTATCACGATTCTTTAATGGAAGGACATCCCGGTATGGCCAAGACCTCAGAAAAGATCAAGCGCTACTTCTGGTGGCCATCTTGGAAAAAAGATATCAGAGACTTTATAATGTCCTGTGGAGTATGCGCCCAAAACAAGAGTCAAAAGGAAAGACCAGCAGGCCTCTTACGCCCTATTGACATCCACCCTCCCCCTTGGCATACGCTTTCTATGGACTTCATCACCGATCTACCTCCATGCTCCGGATACAATACGATTCTAGTAATCGTGGACTTATTCTCCAAGATGGCGCATTTCATTCCGCTCAAAGGCTTGCCAACAGCAGCAACTCTGGCCCGAGAATTTCTCGAAAACATCGTCCGACTGCACGGTTTTCCTTCGGTTCTAATTTCGGATCGAGGTAGTCAATTTATTTCTCATTTTTGGCGAAGTTGCTGTCGGTCGGCTCAAATTGATGTGAGACTATCGACCAGTCACCACCCTCAGACCGACGGACAAACCGAGAGGACCAATCAAACTCTGGAACAGTATTTACGCTGCATGCTGCAACAAACTGAAAAAACTTGGAAAGACATCCTTTGGATAGCCGAATATGCCTACAATAACTCTGTCCATTCGGGAACTGGGAAAACCCCGTTTTTTCTTTTGTACGGCAGTCACCCTCGAACCTCGGAGTTGGATCCCCTCCAAGATCTTGAAACACCAGCAGTAGACTACCTGCATTCTACAATCACCCAAGCCTTTAAGGAAGCTGTTTCTCACCTTCAAAGGGCTAAAGAACAATACAAGAAAGGAGCAGATCAACATCGGAAGGAAGCCCCTCAATATCAAGTAGGGGATCAAGTCTGGTTATCCACCAAATATCTACCTCTAAAAGGGCCACGCACATTCAACCCAAGATACGTTGGTCCCTATTCCATCACTACCATAGTAAACCCAGTAGCGGTCAAGTTGGACTTGCCCCCGCACATGAAGATACATCTGGTCTTCCACGTCTCTCTATTAAAACCCGTGCAACCTCAAACCCGACTAACTAAATCTCCAAAACCTATCCTAGTTGATGGAGAACTCGAGTTTGAAGTCAAAAGCATTCTGGACTCCAAGATCTCCAAATCTAAACTATTTTACCTAATTGACTGGAAAGGCTACGGCCCCCAAGAGAGATCCTGGGAACCTGCTGAATATGTCCACGCTCCTCGCCTAATCAAAAGATTTCACCGAACATTTCCTGACAAGCCAAAACCCCCAGAGAAGCCCGGTTTGGGAGGGGCCTTGAGGGGGGGTACTGTCATGATCTCTGCTTCCAAAAGGTCAGGGTTTTCCCAACTCCCTTGGAAGCAGATCCATAACCCAGGTTCCGAGTGCCAACCAGTCCCAATTGGGACCTTTTGGACCCAGTCCTGGCGCCAGTGGCACCAGGCTCATAAATATGCCCAGTCCCAGCGCTGGAAGCGCCGGGCTCATAATGATTGGGTGGACTTACCTGCAGCAGACCATGCTGCTTACTTGCCTGCCAGTTGAGCCTCTGATCCTCTTCTGTTTGGAACTACTTTTCCTGTTGGGTGTGGCAGGAGCCACTCCCTAGATTCAGAACACTGGAACTCTTCTGGAAAGCAGGAACTCTTTTCTTACCTAGGCGTGGCTGTGGAAGGAGACACCTAAGCACTAGAGGAGGCTATTTAAACCACACCCGATGGATGAATCTTGCTTTGCGTTATTCTGCATCCTCTGCAGCAGAACGCTCATCGTGTCTTCTGCATCTGATCCTGGGCCTAAGGAAAAAGGCTTACCATCCTGAACCCAGTCTTCAGCAACACCTATAAAGACAAGAAAGAACAGGTTAGCATTACGGTCTTCAGTGACAGCTCTTCAGTTACCTGGTCCATCGGCTGTCACCAACGCCTCGCGCTGCATTCCGGCATCTGAAAGACAAAGGCTTACCTACTCTTCGTGCGCTCCGGGGGTCTTCACACTGCATTCTGGCATCTGAAAGACAAAAGCTTACCAACTCTTCGCACGCTCCGGAGGCCTTCGGCGCTGCATCCCGCATCTGAAAGACAAAACAAGGTGTGTTTAAAGACATTGGGGAACTTTAATACTCACGTGCCATTACTCCTTTCCACATCTAACCCAGTGGGTATTCCGGCACCCTGCAGCCGCTCCGAACTTGTACCTGCAAAATAAAAAGACAGTTAGAGCGCATCGTGAAGCAGGCAACAAGCGCTTACTTACGTGCTTCCAGGCGCTTCTATTCATCACACGGGCTCCATCTTCAACTCACTTCAGCCCGTCATCCGCCATCGCCGGAACCCTGCAAAACAAGAAACATCATTACTAAAGACTTTAAAGACATTAGAATTACTCGAAACTTACCGTTCGTGCAGTAAACGACGGACAGCAGTCCTCTGAAGTCAAGAGGCCTGCTCCCCTTATCCAGTGAAGAAACTGGTTACAGCACCCTGCCCCGAGGCAGATGGAGAGCACGGCGTTCACTTACCTAAGGTGAGAGCGTTAACCTTTGGGGTTCTACAGGAGAAGAGAAAGGGAAGAAGAGAGAGACATTCAATAACCCAGTTCCTTAATCCCATATTTTCTATCTGCAGACATCTTACCCTTTGAGTCAGACATACAGTGCACAGAGGTCCAGCCCAAAGAGCCAGCCGTGTGTTACACATCACCTTTGAAGATACGGTATACGCCCAGTCAAGACCGGCGCCTCTGCGGGAATCAGGTGAGCGTTACATTTATTTTAACGTTATAGGGGAATTTTATAATCGTATTTTAAAATTGTATCTTACATTGGGCCTCATTCCGAGTACGGCGCTAACCAATGGCGCTATTAACGCCTTGGTTGACGCCGTACCCGGACCGGCAGCGCCTTGGTGGTTGGCGGAATTACCGCCCCATTCCAAGGTTGGCGGGGCGGTAATTCCCCAATCCCCATTTACCCTTCCCCATTCCCATTCTTGCCCCATAGGGCATAATGGGAGTGGGGAAGGCGTCAATTACGCCACCGTAAATTACGGTGGCGTAATTAACATCAAGGTCCCTTAGCGCCATGGTATTTAACGCCTGCTAAAAGCAGGTGTTAAAAGCACCATGGCGCTAAGGGAACTCGGAGTATGGCGGTAAGGGATTACCGCCACCGCTCTCGTTAGCGGTGGCCGCTATCCCTTACCGCCATACTCGGAATGAGGCCCATTGTGTGATTTGTAGAGGATTCGTTCATATAGGATTCTGGCAGAAGTCTTGCACGAGTAAAAGTTTTCACCGTGCTCGCATTAAGTATTGCACTGCAAAGAACTACAACTCCCTTGCATACTGTAGTTCAGTGCGTGCTCTAAAGGACATGTCAGGCGCGTCAGCGCCGGCGCGTCTAAGCCGGTTTACTCCGGTTCACTTCGGAGAGCTTCAGCTTAGCCCGGTCTCGGACTCGTTGTCCCTCTGGGCACCTGGAGCTTCACTGTCTTAGGTAAGATTGACTTAGATTGACTTAGAATCATGCCGGATTTAGGGGAAGTAAGGCGAGCGGGATCACAGGCGGGGGTTACAAATAACGTGGATGCGGAAAATATTAAAAATGAATTACCTTAGGTGCTTACTGAGAGGTATTTCCATCTAAACATCGGTCTCCTCAAGACACGCTCTCTGACAAAACACACTATTAATATTAAAGATATGATACCTCTAATAGCTTTGATATTCTCTGTGTAACAGAAACCTGGCTTAAAGACCGGGTGGGGTCTACATGTGAGCAGGCGGTACCAGAAAGTTACACTATTTACACTGCGAACAGAGAGCAGGGTAGGGGAGGTGGGGTGGCAATTATTGCCAAGGATACCCTTAAACTGCTTAGGGTGACTCTATGCTGTAGTGGGTGTGAAGTTTTGCAACTGAAATTGGTGTTCTCCCCTAACAACTGTCTTAACTTAATAGCCATCTACAGACCACCGGCATTGGATTTCTCGTTGGAACTTTGTTCACACTTGAACACCTTAAGATCCACCAATGTGTCCACAGTTCTTATGGGAGATTTCAACTTCTGGCAGGGGAATACGAATGACAAAGGAGCTATCACTTTGGAAAAAGCGCTTAACAATCTGGAATTTAAAGTTCTAAACGAGGAACCTACCACCCCTCAGGGCAACCAGCTGGATTGGCTGTGTGGATATAATATCCTCCTCCAAGACTGCAGAACCACGCCCTGTATTTGGAGCGATCACTACCTGGTAGCTGCAATCATAAAATTGCCAATTCACTCTCACCAATATAATCCCCATATACAAGTAGTTAACAGAAATTTTAAAAATTTGAATAAGGCACAGCTCAAGTCATGTACTGATAAAATATTGTGCTCCTTTCAGGAGCATGATAAGTGCGTGGCTCTTTTAGACAAATACAATAAGTATGTTCTAGAACTGGTGGAGGCAGAGGCCCCTCTTAAAACCAAATTAGCCAGGAAAAACTACAATAGCCAAAAATGGTTCACTTCTGAGCGCCATACATTAAAGAAGGAACAACGGACTCTGGAGAGGAAATGGATTTTAGAGAAATCAGAGGATAGTAAAAACAATTGGAAAATAAAGGATAAGGAATACAGAGATAAAATCAAGACAGCAAAGGCTAACTTCTTTAATTCAGAAATTGAAAATGCAGACAAGACTAGCAAACTCTTCGACATATTGAAGAGTATTGACAAACCTGTACGTCTCACCCCCCATAGAGGAGGATTGTAATGCTGTTTTAAATGCTTTTCAAGCCAAAACGGAAAAAGCACGACAAAAGTTTATCAATGCTAGAACCTCTGTCAATCAGGACATTCTATCAATTGAAGTGGAGGCTATTACTAAAGAACAGCTTTTTAAGTTTAACTCCATTACAGAAGTAGAATTGCTTGAGGTGTTGAATAACATGAAACCTACTACCTGTGCGGAAAATATTCTACCACCTAGTATTATTCTCCAACATAAAGACATCTTTGCCCCCATTCTCCTGAGAATTGTTAATGCCTTGTTTAAGGAGGGCCTTGTGCCCAAGGAACTAAAGAAGGTCACCATCACCCCTCTTGTAAAGAAAGCTGGCCTGGACCCGAAGGATCCAGCAAACCTACGGCCAAAAACGAACTCTAATTTTGTCCTTAAATTATTGGACAAGGTAGGAACGCAGCAACTAAAGCATTTTGTAGAAAGCCATGAAGCTTTGTACCAGCAACAATCAGGTTTTAGAGCGTCCCACAGCACCAAGACTCCTCTGTTGGACCTGCAGAATCAGATGCTGAGTTTGGTAGATAAGAATACGTTAGGGATGCTGATGCTCCTAGACTTAAGTGCAGCTTTCGATCTAGTGGACCATCAACTCCTTATTAGGGCACTCAGGTAGAATGTGGGTTGTTCCAAAGGGGCAATTGATTGGCTACTATCATTTTTATCGGACCGCCAAGCTAGAGTCCATTGTGACATTATTTTCGGAGTGCCTCAAGGGGCCAGTGTGTCGCCAATGTTGTTTAACATATATATGCATACTTTGTGCAGCATTCTGGTTAAGGCGGGGGGGGTCGTTCACGAATTACGCAGACGATACCCAGCTTGTTTTAGAATTGGGGGTAGTCATCACGGTGCTGCTAGCGATCTGATTGGAAGGGTATACAAGACAATAGACGACTGGATGCAGGCAAATTGGATGTGCCTGAATGACACAAAGACCGATCTGATGTTGTTCAGCTCCAGTCGTCAGTTGGTTAACCAGAGGGCAGATTATACATCCTTTCTAATCAAGGATGCCACCATTACTGTGGCTTCTAAAGTGAAAACTCTGGGTATGATGGTTAACTCTGCGGTTAACTCGGACGCCCAGACTAGCTATCTCCAAAAAAATACGGCGTACTATTTGAGGCTAATGAAATCAATCAAGCCGTTCCTCAATGAAAGCAATCTGGCTACCATAGCCAGAGCCATTGTTCTATCATGGCTCGACTATGGTAATGCTCTGTTGTTAGGGGCCTCATCTAAGGACCTAACCAGATGCCAGGTGATTCAGAATAATGCAGTCAGGCTAGTCAAAAACCTGAAGAAGAAAGATCATGTCACAGCTGATAGGGTGTCTCTTCATTGGCTCAGAGTTGAGGAACGTATAAAGTTCAAGGCTCTATCTCTGGTACATAAATGCCTCTACGGCAAAGCACCGGATTACTTGAAAAATAGCTTAGTGCTCTATTCACCCACGAGACGACTACGGTCGGAAGGAAAGTGCCTTTTGGTTGTGCCCAAGTTTAAGTTGAAATCTGGGCTGGGAAGATCCTTTCTAGTGCCGGTTCCCCAATTGTGGAATAGCCTTCCTGAAACCCTGAGGTCATAATTCAGCCACCTTGCTTTCAGGAAACAGTTGTAGACACATCTTTTTAGATAAGAATCCAGGAGTTCGCCGTTAGTGGATTGTTCGATTCAAGGTATCTGACTTACTATGCCCACCCATGTAGCTTCTTTTTGTGTGTATTGTCTTAAGCGCCCTGATGCCCTAGGGCTATCGGCACTACATAAAAATAAATACATACATACATACATACAAAAGACCAGGCAGAGAACAGAAGGAGAAGCAAAGTGCTGGAGAGTTGGTGGCAAACCTGGTGTAAAGTGCCGGTGAGGTATTTGTGATAGAGAGTTGTACCAGGTGTGTGTGTGTGTGTCAGTGTGTGTGTGTTTTGTGTAGTGTGAGAGAAAGCAAGATAGAGATAGAGAGAGAGAAGCGTAGGGGGGAGTTAGAGACAGAATGCAAGTGTGAGAGAGAGAGAGAAAGAGAGTATATGGTGGGGTGGAGCAAGTGCAAGATGGTTGGGCCATAGCGGTGAAGGTGGAGTGATGTAGGAGGGGTTTGAATGTAGTGTTATGAGATAGGCAGAGAGAGAGTGTAAGGCACATTTCTCTACATGATGCTGACTTAATATACACAAAGAAAATACACAGCCTTGACTTTGTCAGAAATATGCAGAACATCAAATCAAGAATCATGCATTCTTCAACTTTAAAGGAAGCCCATGGGTCAAATGACTTGGTTTGCAGAACGAAAGCAATATTCCTATTTTGGCAGTGCATAGAAATCCTCACATAAAATTGTAAGGATCATAAGCAAATAACCTACCGGAATCGAGGTATCGTTTTACAGGTTGGAACTGCTGTCTGACTGATCACGTGACACAAGCAAAACAACGTACTGTGGAGATATCGTGCAATCCGTCGGCAGCACAAAATCACACAAAGTTCAGCATGCAGGCCTACATTTCGCAGGCTAATCAGAAGTGACAATCCTCTCCGAGATTCAGCTGTCCACTCAGAGCATCTCTGGGAGCTTTGGTGGCCATGTAAATGGATTGATTAATAGGCTAATGTGTATTGTACAGAAAAAGGTCAAGAAGCAGAAACGTTTTTGTCAATGCACTTGTCAGAACAATAAAAGAAGGATTTTATTAATTGAATTATGAAAAGTGTGCCGACTTATTTATACATGTGTGGACCCAGGATGTTGCACATTTTTCCTGGTGCCCCCTCTATATATGTGCAATGCTCGTTGGCACAGTCAGCTTGGTTCTGAGGGGATAATAAATACCAAGACACGGAAATAAACTCTTTGGAAGATTCAATGAGGCAGGAATCAAATAAGGCTGTCATTCTTGCCAACCCTGCCGATTTAAGCAGTAGGCTGCTCCTATTTAAGCAGTACTACCGCCTACAGATCTGGGTGACAGACCCTACTGCTTTTTACAGTGGAAGGTAATTTATGTGACTCTAAGGCAGGCTGCAGGACATAGCATGCAACACATTAGTCTGTCTGTACAGTGGGCTGGTAGGTGATTACTTTGCTTGGGCTCACACCAATCCACTGACCTGACAGCTACATGGCTCTGTCCTGCACTCTTGCCGGTACAACACTTAGGTGAACCACCAGTGAAGGCAAGTGAAGGCAAGTGGCAGAGTGTAACACCATCACACAGCATCTGCCTATCAGACTGAGGGGGTATCAGGCAATATTATCCCCATATATATGGTCGCCGTAAATAATATCGCCGCATGTTCCATGTAATAATGTCCCCACAAAAAACGGCCATTTTTCAGCGATTTTTTTGCATGGCGATTGATTGATTGATTGATTTATATAGCGCTTTATACCAAGGCGCTGTAAAGTGGAACAAGAAAAATACAAAATAACAACATTTAACAATGAGAGCAAAATGTACATCATGAATCATTCAACAAAACAGTGCAAAGAGCAATTAACTTAGGTGGGGGGTAGAAAGGGGAGAGGGAAGAGGTGGGGGGAGTAGGAGATGGACAGGGCGAGGGAGAATGGAAGGGGAAAAGAGAGGAGTAGGAGAGGCGAGAGAGGAATCAGATGAGGTTAAGAAGAGGGGGATGGGGGAAGTTAAGAGGGCAGAGGAGAAGTTTTCAAGGAGGAGAATGGAGGAGGAGGGATTTAAGGGAATTGCGAAATGAGGTGAAGGTTGTGGTAGAGCGGATTGTAAGAGGGAGCAGTTTCCAATGCAGGGGTGCAAGGAGTTGGAATGAGCGGAAACGGGAGGAAGCGCAAGGGGCAGGAGGAACAGTGAGAAGGAAATGGTCAGCGGAGCGAAGGGAGCGGGAGGGGGAGTAGAAGGAGAGGAGGGAGGAGAGATAAGGAGGAGCAAGACCATGGAGGGATTTGAAGACAAGGCAGAGAAAGTAGAACTTTAGTTGTGAGTGGAAAGGTAGCCAGCCAAGGTGAGAGAGCGAGGAAGAGATGGAGTCACGGGAGGTAAGGAGACAAAGGGTACAGACAGCTGAGTGGTATATGGATTTTAGAGGGGTAAGCTGAGATGCGGGAAGTCCAAAGATTAGAGAGGAGCAGTAGAAGAGGCGGGAAAAGATGAGAGAGGAAATTAGGAGTTTGGTGGCGTGGAATGTGAGGGAGGGACGGATTTTGCATACATTGTAGAGGTGGTACCGGCACGAGCGGGAGGTGAGTGAAATGTGTTGTGAGAAGGTGAGAGAGGAGTCAAAGAGAACGCCTAGATTACGAGCTTGGGGGGAGATAGGGAGATTGGAGGGAGGAAAGTGAATGAAAGGAGGAGGGGAGGGAGGGGGAAGAGAGTTAGAGGGGAAGAAAAGGACTTCGGTTTTATCAGTGTTAAGAGAGAGAAAGCGGGAGGACATCCAGTTCTTGATAGCAGTGAGACAGGAGGAGAGTTTAAGGTGGAGGTCAGGCGAGAAGGAGGAGAAAGAAAGAAAGAGTTGAGTATCGTCAGCAGAAAAGTGGTGAGAAATGCCAAACGAAGAGATGACAGGGGCAATGAGAGAGGTGTAAAGAGAGAAAAAGAAAGGACCAAGTGCAGAGCCTTGAGGAACACCATAGTTAAGAGGGAAGGAAGGAGAGGACTGGCCTCCCCACGATACAGCAAAGGAACGGGAGGAGAGTTAGGAGGATATCCATTTTAGAACAGGGCCGTTAAACCCGAAGGAGGAAAGAGTATGAAGCTGGAGTGGGTGAAAGACAGTGTCAAACGCTGCGGAGAGATCAAGTAGAATAAGGATAAAGGATTGCTTAGCATGTCGAGCAGAGAGGAGTGAGTAAAGGATAGAGGTGAGAGCAGTTTCAGTGGAATGTTTGGGACGGAAACGAGATTGGAAGGGAGGAAGGAGAGAGGAAGAAGTAGCAAAGGATGAGAGTTGAGAGTAGGCAAGGCGCTCAAGAAGCTTAGAGAGAAATAGGTCTTTAGTTAGCAGTGAGCAGAGGATCAGCAGAGGGCTTCTTTAGAATAGGAATAATCATTGCATGTTTGAACGCAGAGGGAAAGATTGATGAGGAGAGGCAAGAGTTGAAGAAGGTGGTAAGGTAAGGGATAAGAAGAGGATAGATCTTGGGGATAAGAACAGAGGGGAGAGGGTCAGAGGGGGCGGACGTGGGGTGGGCTTTGGAAAGAAGGGAGGAGACTTCAGAAGGGGAAACAGGAGAGAAGATGGACATAATAGATGAGGGAGGTGAGGAGGGAGGAGGAGAGGGGGAGTCAGAAAGGGAGTACATTTTTTGCCGGAGTGAGGATTTTGGAGGAGAAGAAGTTGGCAAAGTCAGAAGGAGAGAGTGTGGGATTGGTTGAGGGATCAGGCGTAGGAGGAGAGAGAAGACGGGAGAGACTTTGGAAAATCCGACGAGGGTGGGAGGCTTGAGACTGGAGAAGGTTAGAGTAGTAGGAGGATTTGGCTGCTGCAAGACAGGAGTTTTAAAGTGCATGGTAAGAAAAGTAAGAGGTTTGATTGGATAGCCAGGGAGATTTGACCCAGAGTCTCTCTAACCGCCAAAGAAGGCACCGCATAGAAGAGAGATGAGAGGTAAGCCAGGTTTGAGAAGGCTTCTGAGTAGGACGAAAGAGAGAAAGAGGGTAGAGTTGATCTAGGGCAGTGGAGATGGAAGAGGATAGGGAAGAGAGAGCATCATCTGCAGAGAGTAGAGCAAAATCATGGGGAGATGGAAGAGAAGCTGAACAGGTGTCAGAAAAGAGGGTAGCATCGAAGTCCAGAAGGTCACGACGCAAGTAAATTGGAGGGGAGGGATTAGCAGTAGTGGAGTGTGAGAGAGGGGATAGGGAGAATGTGAGTAAGGCATGGTCTGAGAGATAAACAGGAAGAGAAGAGACCGGGGAGGAGGGATATGAGGAATTGAAGATGAGATCAAGAGTGGAGCCAGAGGAGTGAGTGGGGGAAGAGGGAAGGGGGAGAGGAGGTAGGAGTCGAGGATGGAAAGGAGGGGGGAAGATTGAGGGGGAGGAGGAAGATGGATATTAAAGTCACCAAGTACAGTAAGAGGAGAGGGGGAGGGAGAGATAAGTGAGAGGAGGTGATCAAGGTCTTCATAGAAGGAATAGAGAGGGCCAGGGGGGCGATAAATGATCAGGAAGGAGATAGGGTGAGGAGAGGAGAAAGACTTGTACAGGAATTCAAAGGAAGGGAAAGAGGGGAGAGTTGGATAGGAAGAGGAGGAGATATATTTGGGGTGGTACAGGAGACTCACGCCTCCACCACGGCCAGAGGGGCGGGGGGTGTAAATGAAGGAAGAAGAAGAGGTCGTCAAGGAGGCCGGGACAGAGGTGTTGTGAGGGGGAATCCAGGTTTCAGTAAGACAGAGGAAATGAAGGTTGAGGCGAAAGAATAAATCAAGGGTAGCTGCAGTTTTAGTACAGATGGATCTGGCGTTCCAGAGAGCAGTGTTCAAGAGGGCAGAGTGGTTGGTAGTGGGGGGGTAGATAAGGTTAGGGCAGTTAGTGAAGGAAGGAGGGTTACTGGAGGGGTAGGGGTGATGATGGTGAAGAGGATTGGGCATCTGGACTAGGAGGAGAGAGGAGAGAAGGAGGGAAAAGGGAAGGTGGAAGGGTGGAGAGAGGGGGGAGAGAGAGGCAGAAGGGGGTTAAGGAGGATCGCATACCAATGGACGTGGAGAAGGACAAGTAGAGAAGAGCTGCAGTTGTAGAAATTAGGAATGTGTGAGGTAGAGACCAGTGCGACAGTTACAGAAGGGGGGGCGGTGGGTACTGTAGGAGTAGGAATAGGAGGGGGTTGGACATTATTACATGGAACCACTGAGGGGGTATTAGTCTCTGTGTCATTCAGTGTTCAACTTGCACTGCAGGAATAAATATGTAGTGCCCAGGCTGCTGCTACAGAGCAGTGGCAAACGTTGTTGCACGCAGCGGCGTGCAACGTCACGCCGCCGCAAGCGCGTCCCTGTAAAAGGGGCAGCGCCACACCTACCAGCTCTGTGTGATTACCTTCTGTGAAGTTAGGTAATCACATTTGGTGTTAACCTACCGTTCAGAATTATACATTTTTAATATTTGAACAACTTTCCATGTTGTGCTGTTTGATGGGTTGCGTATTTTAGAATGCTTCAATGGTGCCAACAATGTAGGTTTTGTAGTTTCTTGTGATGTCATTGTTATGCCAATTATTATTTTTGAAACTTGAAAAATCCTACATCTTTTTGGTCACAGAATGTTGGCAAGTATGGGCAGTGTGCACAGCAAATGCGCCATGAAGTAAATTGGAGCACACCTGAGCACAACTATTCCTTTTAAGGGTTAGGGCGTTTAGCTACACCATACCCTTTCTGCAGAGGAGCAAGGAAAGTCCACTTCATCAGATAAAGGGAAAGTGTTCGCCACATGACATGGGCTGGTATTCGTGCTTTTCGTGTACTGGTTGGAGACATTGTGAACGTTTAGGAGCTCCGTTTTTTGTGTTGCTACTTGGGATGGAATCTATTCTTTCTGTGTTTGTGTGTGTTTTCCGATAGAACCCTGAAAACTCCCAACATACGAACGTAGGTTTTGAAAATGCGGTGTAAGAGAGTTTTACTGACGACTACTCAGCCTTTCTGCCAGGAAGTTAAATCCTGCAAAGCGTGGGATTGTGGAGGTAGATATTATTAATCAATGTTAACCGCTGCATCTCGGTCAACACCACTTTACATTCACTGACTGAGGTTCTTTGGCATTCATTGGATCTGTTTTGCTGTCCCGTGCATAGCCAAACATATAAAAAGTGATGCTATGCCATTTCCTCTATGAATGAGTTTTCGTGCTGATTCATTATTTAAAAGAAATAAAAAAAACAAGAAACCTATGTTGGCAACTCTATTTATAATGACTGAAACAATCGATTGAATTAATGTGCATTTGAAAGAATGTATTTATCTGTGTTATTCATGGAGAATATCATAGACTGAACTGGATTCTATGGCAAGACTGGAGGCAAACATTATGCATAAACTTCCTTTAATTCTACTCTTCCAGCAGATTTAAATCTTTCCTTTTCATAACGTTTTCAGAAAGATAAATTGCAGGCCTGTAAAGCTCCTGCTTTAGAAACTGCCAGATTAACTGTATAATGTGTTTAATGGATGACAATCATAAACGTATGCATGAAAACATTTGGGGAATGTTTCACTGAACCCAACTATTTGTTATTTTGAGCCAAATGTGTGTCTTTGTATGAATATAGCACCAGATGTGCAGCGTGTTATTTTTATTCCATTCGAGTCCAGCCCAGCCGGACCCGTGAGTATATAACTCACGTCAGAGCCCCCGGCTGCACTCGGTAGTAGCGGCAGCACTTCCCGGCGTCCTGCAAAACATAGTGGATGATCACTCCTCACCAGTGTCCAAAGCGTCCGACTCTAGATCTTCCCTGAAGCCGAAGAGTATTAAGAGAAAACACAAAGAGAAGCATTTAGAGGCGCCTAAAGAGAAACTAACTGACAAGTGTGACCGCCAGGCGATCGTGCATCTGAGGTCCAACGACTGGCTGCTGTCGCCAAGAGTGGCATTATATATGACTCAAAGGCTGTGCAAGCCAATTGAGAAAGAGATGAGACTACCGATTCACTCAGAGTGTCCCAGACCGGAACTACCAGAGAAGAAGCAGAGACACCAGAGCTAGATCCCAAAATTATTGCATTTACATCTAAGGCATCCAGAGATCTCAGAAAAGGGAGGAACCAAGCCTGGAAGGGCTGCCAGGAAAAAGTCCTTGACATGGCAGGCCCCATCGCCAAGATTATGGATTTAGCAGAAAGGGCTGAAGACACAGGGGAACCTGTTGATCCAGACACCCTGGCCACCTCCTCAGTGACACTAAAGGGAGACTGGCATTGAGGTTAGATCTGAAGGATGCCTATCTGACTATACCGATTGCCAGGGAGCACCGCAGATTCCACCGCTTCTTATGGAACAAAAAAATGTGGCAATTCAAATGCCTACTGCTCGGACTAGCCTCGGTGCCTTGGGCCTTCACAAATGTGATGAGACCAGTGGCAGTGGCCATGAAAGAAAGAGGTATATGCGTGATCGTCTACCTAGATGATAAACTCATGCTAGCGGACGACTAAAAGTTACTAGTTAGTCAGCTGCAGTGGGCATCCTAGCTTTTTGTTCTCTGGGTTTCCTGATAAAGCCTGCAACCAAGATGGGGGTGATAAAGAAAGAGTTGAGAGCAGCTTTGACAAAGCCCTTGATATCACTATGAACACTGGTGAGGATTGTCTGACTTCTGGCAGCCTCCATCAAGGCCATCTTCCCAGGCCCCCTGCATTACCGGGCCGTTCAGAGGCTAAAAATGTGTCACCTGCAGGAGGGTCTAAGGTACCACCAGTTAGTACCCTTAGATCAAGAGTGTAGGTTAGAGTTAGAATGGAGGCTTCAAAACATGGAAGCCTGGAACAGCCGGGCTATCTTCAGAGACATCCTAGAACCCGTCATAGAGCCAGACCCCAGCAGAGCTGGCTGGGGAATGAAATGCGGACATCTGGCGACAGGTGGCAGATGGCCACGGGAGCTGTCCCTCCACATCAATTGCTTAGAATTACTCACAGGCTATTTTACAATAAAAGCTTTCACCAAAGGCAAAGCGGAAGTTGCATCCTGCTCAGGATGGACAACAGCTCAACAGTCCAATATATCAATCACCTGGGGAGCCTGCAGTCAAGCATGCTGGTGGAATTGACCAAGGACATCTGGCATTATTGTCTTGACCCGAAGATCTCTGTGACAGTGGAGTATCTCCCAGGCATGCAGAATGTAGTAGCGGACTAGAACTCCAGTTCTACCTCTACCTCTCCGGGAAGATCTACTGTCGGATTTGGCTGGGAACTTCCATCCTCTGACACGGGCGGGAGAAATGCCTCTAATAACGTGCAGGGTATCGGTGGCAGATGGAGCATGCCAGGTATTTTGGGAACAGCTGCAGAGTTTATCAAACAATCCTGGGCACCCTCTACGCTCAAAGGTTATGAGGCAGCATGGGGGAGATGGTGCCCATGGTGCAGCCAGCGCTGCATTCATCCCGTATCAGCCCCTGTAGTTCAGGTGCTGAACTTCTTAGCCTCCCTAGCTGGAGGAGGAAAAGCTTTTTGGACCGTAGGAGTCTACAGATCAGCTATTTTGGCCGGCCATGATCCTTTGGACGGAGCTCCCATGGGGGGAACACCCAGCGGTAGTGAGGTTGATGGACGGCATCAAAGTAAGTGTACCCCCTATCACTAGATACGCGCAGCTGTGGGACGTCGGTGCAGTCTTGCGACTATTCCTGGACTGGTCGCCTGATTGGTGCAAGAAATCATGTCTCTAGCAGGCATAGATGTGACTTGTTTCCGAGCACATTCGGTTAGAGGCTCTATGGCCTCCAAAGCTTTTGGGGACAGAGCAAGTCTTTAAGACATTCTGAAGTCAGCAGATTGATCCAGCAACGTCACTTTTAAGACCCTTTACTTTAAGCCAGTTACAAGTGTGGCAGCAATAGTTGTAGATAGCTTTGAACAAGCATAATACTCGTCTCTGGTCTTGACATAGAATGAAGATTACCCCTGCTGTAGCGCAGGGAGTCTTGATTCTATTAAAGACACAGAGGCGAGCATTATACCGCCCGGTGATGCATGACATAAATGAGTGATGTATTTGATAATGTCGGTCATCTGTTTCTTCCTTTTTTCTTTTTTGCTTGTCTTAAACATAGTTTTCTTTTATTGAGATTATTCTTGCAAAAAAGTTTCTTTTTTTATTAAAGGTTTTTCTTTGTAAACCCAAAACAAAAAAATAATAAAAAAATAAAAAAGTATTGCATCGTATGACCATCCCTAAAGTTTGTATTCTCTGACAGGGGATGACCAGAAGACCGGCTGAGGACCTGACATTGGAGGAGACGATGTTATCACAGTTGGCATCGCCAGCGTTGGCTATGGGAGGACTCCTGGCCGGAGGAAGCCGGGGCGACATAGCCAGAGGCGGCATGTTGGTTTCTGTTTGGAGTGATTTATTTGTTACCGGATCTCAATTTGAAGGCATTAAGGAAGAGGAAAGGACCTAGGCAATTGGTGGCTCATGAGACATAGAGACAGGATATAGACATGGAACACTTACATTTGATTTTACCGAATGCAAAAATAACAAAAACGTTTTTAACTAAATATTTTTCACGAAAAAATACAGACTTTCTTTTTTATTTGCGAGGTACCCCTCAAGCCTCTGTTTCCCTTCATTTCTAATCGCACCCAACCCCCTCCCCACCTGTTTTAATCCCTTGGCCGACTTCCATTTATATATTTAAGAACATTTGATATTTGTTTCGTTAAAAATGTTTAGTTAAAAATGTTGTTCGTTATTTTCCATTTGTTAAAATCACGCATACCACATAGGACTACCAGAGACACTGGGGCTCATGGGATGTGACGTTTTTTTTAACATGTTTTTCTGTTTGAAGTAAAAAAAGAAAATATGAAAACTTTATGAAAAGGAAGGATTTAAATCTGCTGATTAATAGAATAAGGGCTAATCTTCATTGTACAGAGAATGGTCAAGAAGAAAAAAGGTTTTGGTTATGCACTTTTCAAAACTATAAAATTATACATTATTTAAATTATGAAAGGTGTACTGACTTGTTTATTAAAATAATGTGCATCCTTTCTGTGATATAAAGGTTAAATGTATTTCCCGCTTCACTTTCAGGTTCTTGATCTTTGTGGGCTGTATTTAACCGTCAAGAGGAAACGTGCTGACCTTTAACAGGGGAGAGCATTGGAGCACGTGCTGTAGCCAATGAAAGTATTTTGTGTGCATGTGTTTCACATTTCATGTATTGTGTTTTTTTAAACAATCTGTAACGTCTGACTCCCCCTTTGAGAACCACTTCTCCAGGACACTCACTGAGAGACTTACATGTATGTATAAGCCAGCAACAAAATACAAACACAGACAATCGGTACTCAGGTGTCTTATATTGTTAAAATCTCCTACTGACATGCAACACAACGTTATAAAATATGGTTGACCTCGTACTTTTGTGTGAAGAACATACATTAAGCATGTGTTAATGGCAGACAGGTTGTTGCAAGCTAAACATATCCGACACACTACAATTTGGACCCAGAGCCTGCAGGGCAGAATGATCACCAGATAGCCACATCTCGTGGCTTTAGTTGCAATATTTTCAAACACAATGTTCACTTAGTTTTCACAGAATTGCTTTCTGACGACTTGAGCTGAAGGGTTGTCTGTGGTTCCACAAATCCATTTCTTAGTTCAAATTCCATGTCTTGGTCCAAGATGTACATCCAGAAGAATGAAATCCCCAAAAAGAAATTGCACCCTGGAATAAAACTCTAGGGTGCAATGCATCAAAAAGATTCCAAAATGCATATGCTGCCTTCAGGGTGCAAGCTGGAACGATCATAAAGTCCTTTGTGAATTCTTTTTTTAAATCCCGTTCCCTTACTTTCCATCTTTACAACATTAAAAAAATAAAGAAAATAAACCCTTTCTGAAAACCCTTTGTGAACTCCTTCGCGGTTGTTTGTTTTTGTATCCCCTTCCCTTACCTTTCAACCTTCCACCCCCAAATGATAAGAAAAAGAAAACCTTTGCGGGGCACTAAGTGCATTATTTAAGCCCTTCACTGAACCGTTCCCCTTCCACCACAAAAAATAAAAAATAGAAACCCATTGTGAAGTCCTTTGCCTAAGTGCCCCCACAAATGTTACCATGCATAAGGAAAAGGAACGCGCTCATTTCTTTAAGGGCTTATAACCTTTCGGCTAATGATGAGGCGGCGAGTGGTTTATGTGGATTATGTGGAGTATATGTGGTCATAGCCTGCTAAGAGTAAGGCTAACACCTCTTCTGTGGACATAGATGTGGACGCCTTTTAGAAGGATAAAGGTGGGGAGCCATCAAGAGATGGACAGGAACATTGAAAAGAGGATGTGAAAAGTGTGGAGACACAGAATAGTAGCATGCAGTCACAGGGGAAGTTCCACAGGTGATGTGGGAGGAGGTAGCGAGAACGTCTGCATATTCAGGAAAAGAGAATGAGGAGATGGAGTGGCTGGAGCTGGAACATAATGAGGGGCAGCAGGAAGAGGCAAATGCAGGGCAAGAAGGAGAGGAACATTAGAGGATGGATGCGGGCAGCCAATGAAACATGAGGATAGAGATGTGTAGCATAAGGAGGATAATGCAGGCCACGAGGTGCAACACAGGAAGGCTGTCAGCAGGAAGTGGAACATAGGTGGATGCATGGCAGGAAGATAACGGAGGGGATGCTCACATGGAGCGTGAGATAGAGTGGTAGGATGTGGCCGGACTTCTCCCTGTCTGCAGGGAAGACATGGGCAGAGAAGTGTTCAGTTGTGTGCAAGCTCTTCAACAAGAGCATGTGGTGGGCCAAGAAGAGGGAGCATTATGCATTGAGCATACATGCAATGCATAACCACATTTGATTGTGGCGGAAACTGACATTTAAGAACAATTTGTCATCCACTAGTCTGGCTGCCACTGTGCGCTTCTCTAGTTGTGTTGAAGAAGGATCTTCCAGGATGTCTGGACATATATGTTTTTGCACACAAAGTAAAGCACAAGAGCAAGTGAATGAGGCCCCAATCACAGCAAGAAGTACTGGCCACAGCTGGCAGGCCTGTGTTGTTTCCCTGCGACTCCCAGTGTTGGAAACATTAGTAGAGTTTTTATATGGGAGTCTGCATGATTGCCTGTTACCACATGCAGGCAGACATTTCCTGCATTGCCGAATGGTGTTCAGTGAGGGAGCTTAAAGACAATGCACATGAGATGCACTGGAGGTTCACTTGCATGCCAATCATCCCGACATACTCCATTACCTTGACCAAAGCGAGGAAGACCGATAGCAGCTCCATGAAGAAATAGGCAGGAACACCCTGTAAATGATTGCCTGTTCAAGCTATTGAATAGCATGGGGATCATGAGAAAAATGTTATGTCTGCATCTTTCTTATCTAGCCGGGAGAACCCAAAAAATCCCCTGTTGACATCTGTTGTGTAGCAGGGAGAACCCACAAATGTTTCTGTTGGTGGCGATCGAGCAGCGGGCTAGAACCAGAAAAGCTTTCATGTTAGTTTCTCTCGTGAAGCGTGGAGAACCTGAACAATTCTCATCTTGGTGGCTCTTGTGTAGTAGGGAGAAACTTACAATTCTCATGTCACCATTACCTCTTGCAGGAGAGCCCAAAATATTCTCAAGAATAATTCCTGCCTTTTGAAATCTGGCTCTACCCTCCACTACTGTGGTTCTAAGATAGCATTAGCAGGACCTAAGAACAAACAGTATTAGCACAACTGCTAATGGCAACTCTGCATGATATGACAATCATCAGTGGTGAGTCACTAGAGCTACGCATTTCACAACCACAAGCCCTACTAAACAACCATGCTCCACTTCTCGATGTATGATTTGAAGTGGTGTTTAAAAGAATGGGTACTCCTGTTTTTTGATACCGGGGGTCAACTCTATCGAATGGGAGACTATATATCGAAAAACAACAGTGATAGGTCAACTACCCCTTCCTTTAGTCCCTAAAGAACACAAGGCTAAATCCAAGCTGATCTAATTTAACTTGAGATTAGTCATACCACACCTACTTAACTTTGAAATAACAAATTCATTTATTTTGATGCATCTTATGCAAGTTTTAAAAAAGAGCTCAAAAGAGGTCCTATACACAAAAAAACGAAAACATCCACATCTGTGCTATCCACTTACAATCTAAGTGGTGTGATAACACCATACCTTTCATGAGGAATAGGAGAAAATACAAATAAACCAAAAATAATTTGTAAAAATGGGAAAAGCAGTATAAAATACTGTTGACACAATTTCATTTTTTTTCCACCAATTCGGGGATCGATGACCTTGATCCCAAATGCAATTATGCATGCAACAGAGGTCTATAGAAACAGTTGTTGATTTGTTCATTTAGTATAACTCATTTGCAACCACTCTGTAATATTATACCATGCCGAAATAGGGTATGAGGTTGTACATTCAACAAGAATACCCTGTATTTGGTTCTTGATGTAAATTGAGAGATAGGAAAAAAATGATACAAACTTCCTAGTATAAAGTCGACATATGTTTCGGCCCTACTAACTCATACAGTTCACTCTCTCAGTGTCGTGGGTTTTGTTGTTGATGGCTGTCTTCAGGACAGAATAGCAAGTATTTTCACAAAGGTAGTTCATACTTTCCCAGGGGCTTCTATTGCAATCTAGAAATAATTAAAAAGAACGTTTTTTTTTAAAAAAGACTCTTAAACAGAGCTCCACTTGAAAGTTGTGGTAATGGCCTGTTTTAACTCTGCCACTTCATGGACTAACCTGTATGTGACTCAGAGTTCTTCGGGCTGTATTAGGTAGGTTTTAGTAGGATGGTTCTACACAACATCTGGCTCCGTAACGGATGCTTGAAACACAGGTTGTGTTCATTCACCATACCTGTAAATATACATGCCTTTATCAATGTCATTCCCATATAGAATACACGAGGTGCTTAGTCAAGTGTACAAAACAACAGTTGGTTCATTATACAAAGGTACCTTGAGTGTCTGTTGAATGGCAGTCATTTTAGTATTGTCTCTGCAACGTAACACTGATAGAATGGCTCAACTTAATCAGCGTGTTGTTAATTCCGTCTTCTAGTATGGAAATGCACCAGCTAGAATGAAAGATAAAACAACAGGGCATTCGTTGTTATCTTCATCTATTGTGCTTTCGTACATAACTTAAGCCCCACAAGCCTATTATATGGGAGGGCAGTTTAAAGGTAATGTAAGAATCATTCTTAAAAATGGCCTTGTCTCACTAAAGACTGTATTTCTTCATTTTGTATTACTAAATGCCGAAGGTGGGTAGGGAGCACATAAATGCAGAAAGATATATTTAAATTGTAGAAAGATATATTTAAAGATATATTTAAATATATAGCTGGCTGTTAAGATTTAAAAACAGCCACAACAAATTTCGCCCAGTTTGTGTGTTAGAGCTGGGAAAAGAAGAAAGACCCGGTGCACTGAAGCCTTCCAGACTCCGTTAAGCCAAAGTACACGACTACGTGACAAAATCTTTCGTAGGATGCACATTGTTTAACTATTTTCATAGAAGGAAACGAAGCTGATTTGTAGAGGACAACATGTTTTCGTAATCAGTGGTGATGTGTTGGCCATGTCTAGGTGGCTTTCCATAGACTTTCTCAATGCAGCTCTGGCTCAGTATAGGTAGATTCCATCGTAGGAGATTTGATCAAATTCGATTCCATCAAATTATTTCCATCGAATTTTGCAGCAAATGTATGTGGGGGCGGGTTAGGGTTATAATAAATGTGGGGGATAGAAGAGAGCTGGGGGGAGGGGGGTTTCCTCCCGCATACATTTGCGATGAAATGTCTTAAAAAAAGAATTTGATGGAATCTAATTCGATGACACGGATTTGACGGAATCACATAGATACGCGGGCTCAGTTTAATGAATGTTTCCTACAAGTATTGCTTGCCAGATGGAACACTTACTGAACCAATACTGTAGTAGATCATCATTGCTACCCATTTGAGATGCGCCCAGTGGATAAGCATCAGCCATCTCAGCTGATGCAGGTCTGATATATGTTCATGTTTACACTTCCACGCTGGCGATTCACCATTGAAGGAGGACTGTATCCCACAGGCCTTCTAACGCCAGCCTATTGCAGTCCTCAATAGTGTTCACAGAAGATAGCTCAGGTGGTGAAGGATATGATATATGATATGATATGGCATTTATAACGCGCCTATACAGAAGTGGTTCAAGGCGCAAGACAAGGAGACAAGAAGAATGTACTTCGTGGTGTTATTGAAACCTCTGGTGGTGTGCGAGTGCAGGGGTTAATGCATCATCTCCCTGCCTCTGTTCTTCACACGATTTCATCTTCACATACTGCATCATTGCACATTTTAATTGAAAGAGCAGCCAATCTGATCTAAAGGATGAGCCAAGAAATGACATCAGGAGGTATTCAATGCTAACTTTCATTGAAGGTGTGTGTGAACCCTCGCACAAGGCCCAGAGCACAACCCTCATCAACTGAGCTTTAACCACCTTCATCAGCCAAATCATGGCCCTTATCAGGTTGAAGACGATGAGTCAGATTAGCTACATTAATGACAGTACTGAAGGATTCACTGTGCCAGCTAACACACTTAGCTGTCTCCTAACAAGGTCTTATCTCACAACAGACACCAGGTACCATTGGCATCTTGGTGTAAACAATGCCCATCTAGTAGTGTGGCTGTGACTATTGCAATAATCAGTGAGGGCATTGCCTTATTCACTGGGTTGGTCCAATGTGTGCAAAGTAGAACTCCACTGGGTGGCAACTTGACGCAGCCCAATTCTTGCAATGTACGTCCAACTGAAGTGAGAGCTGATCTTCTGGGCCATTGAAACCATTTCTTTCATAGGCTGGCACTTGATGGTGCAACATTCTGCTCCAATGTAAAGGGCATGTACAAAGCAAGGAAGGTGCAAGGGTTTGCCAATTCATATGGGAGCAAGAATGTAATACCAGTCTCAGAAGCAACAAAGCTCAGTGGCGTAGTGGGTTTAGCCGCTGCATAACCTACATCCTCTCCCAGATGTCATCTGCCTTCTGATCTCTACGTTGTAATTGTTGCATCGCAACAGTGGCATCATGCTACATTACATGACCCTGCTGGCCAAAGGGATTTCTTTGGGACTGAATTGTCTTTTGGCTGGCAGGGAATGGGAAAATCATCCACTGTGCAGTCACAGCCAAATGTTAAATGCTCTGTCGTGTGGTCCACATGCCATTGTGAGTTGGACTTTCTGGCCCTCCATCCATACCTCATTGTAATACTCTGCTACAGCCTTGAGTGAGAGTTTCCCAGCTGTGATAAGCTTTACAAATTATTCATTGGAAACCAGGATTTTCGAAAAAAGAATACTGCAGGAGGCCCATAGATGGATTTAGCCAGTTTATTCAAACATAATTGTTACAAAAATTCCCCTAACCCCAAAACTGCATTTTGGTTGGTGGATAAAAAGAGGGAGAAAAAATATGTATGGACAGTATGAAAGGTGTGGAGGGCATATCTCACACATACCAGAAAGGGGGAGGGGCAATATGGTAAAAAACAGACAATAAAAATGTAAACCAAGTAGATGGGAACAATACGCACAGATCATAACATAATATCCAGGTTAACATTGAGCAAGTACACTGTGCCATGGAGTTGTCTTATTTTTTTCCATGTATAAAAACCTACATTGCACAGATCTTGTGCAAAGGGACATCTCTGCAGCAATTGGACTTGGGGTGTTTTGAGTCAATGTTGCACAGCAGCAATGATTTCTAGGCACGGTCAGACTGGGCCGTCGGCCATTCGGCCCATGGCCGGGCCGATCACTACTTGGAGGGCGAGGCCATGGGGGCCGGTTATTAAGTGGGCCGGTGTTGAGCCAGGCAGCTGAGTTACAATATTTTACCTTGGCTTGGCTGGTGGCTTGCCTGCGGGCTGCAGGATGCAGTCCTCTCAACAGCCAGCTTGCAAGCTCGTGCCTCATCATGCATTCAAAATTCATCAAAGAAAGGTAACAGTTACCTTTCTTTGATGAATGCATAGAGAGTAGGCATGCTCACTGCTGGCCTGCCAGTGCCCCTGAGCCGATCCGCCAGCGACTGCGTGACGCCAGGAGCCGCTCCTTTTGTTGCTATTGCATTTGCAACAAATTGTTGGGGGAGGAGGGTGGGCTGGTCGAGAGGGCTGAGCGCCAAAGAGGCTGAGCTTGTGCCTCTCTCTCTCTCCTTCAGCTCCTGACTGTGCATGTCACAGATGGTGCCGCTGACCCGCCGTCCAGGGAAGAGAACCTCTGCCAGGCAGGGAGAGGTGCGAGGAGCTCTGTGCACAGGAGTCACTGTAAAGTCTGCATTCGCAATCAAACGGACCGGCCGGGTTTGATTCAGGGTTTGGAAACCCTGCTACTTATCAAGGTAAGCGCTGCACTCTTTGATGATCCCTTTGGGACTTGCAGCTCGCCTCAGACAGATGACTGGGAGGGCGGGCCATTGAGAAAGATGTTACAAGAAAAAGAAAACTGCTGGGCGCCTCTTAATTCACAAAGTGTTTTTCAATGCGACTTGCCCTTTGAAAAACTCTATGCGAATGAGGCCCACGGTGTGTATAGTGTAGTGCCTTCATAAGGCAAAAGATGGGACTGATTGAATAAAGGTGAGCAAAGGAGATTTTGCCTCTAAATGTAATTTCAGATTGTGTACTGCACACAGCATGTGGTAAAGTTGTGTACACAAAGTTAAACATGTTATAGAAAATGAAGTTACAGGCGATAAACGGCGACACTGTGTAGGACACGCCAGTTGGGGGACTTGTTTATGGTATAAATGGAGGGCGGAACATGCTGTGGGACGATGAGATCCATGTTGTGGTGGGAATTTCTAATTCAATTGTGCATTGTCCAGCGTGCTATTACAGCCATATGTGGGTTACAAAACTGAGATACTCTGACCTGAGCATTAAATCAACATGGTCAATTTCCATTTAAATAGCAATTTAATTTGCCCTCACCTTCCAAGCACACTGGCAATGACACCAGACCTTGCGTTCAGGGGGAATTCTTCCTCCTGATGGGCATGCAGTGCTGACCGGGCACGAGCTTCGCAGATTTAAACACCAGGTGCAGGAATAACAGTTATCATATTATGTCACATTGCAAGATTGCCAGCTAGTTGAAGGTCGGGAACAACACTATTAAAGCGCGAAGTGCGAGGTTGGACAAAATGTTCATGCAGGGTGCGCAGTTGGTTCCGTTTGGTGCTTGGGTAGTGAGGGGGTCACTTGGCGGGGTTGTTGCGAGGGTCTCTGTGGTTACGCCTAGGGGGATGGTGGGTGCGGTTGCTCCCAGAGTTTTTGGAATATGCTTTGATATGGGCAGCCAGGGGGCAGCTGTTTTCAAGGCGAGCACCATGAGTGACTTGGGCCAGCTTGGGGGAGGGGAGGGGTTGGCGGAGGGGTGTGGCAGTCATTCCTTGATTTTGCACAATGAGCATCCAGAAACATCTGGTAGACGAGCTACTTGGGTCCCGTCCTTGCTCTATTGGTTACCCTGCATTAATAGCCCCAGCAGAAGTAAATAATTAGTTATAAGTTAGCATGGTCTGCAGGTGCTGCCGGAACTGTTGTGCTGCTCTTTACCTCACATGGGTTGGCAGTGGTCTTCAAAGCATGGGGATGCTACATAACATGCAACAAATCCAATAAACCCTTCATAAGTAGCATTTTATGTAAGGTTGTGAATTGACTGATCCCACCAGCCATCTCAGGTAGTGCCTCACGAAAGGTTTTTACAACAATCACAACTATCTTATGAATACAAAAGCAAACAAGATGTTTACGCAAATGTCCTTTTTGTGATAGCCTCACAACATTGTGGCTTCCCTGGGATGCTCAAAATATATACGTCTGTCACCCATAATATATAAACATGAGAAAGGCGCTTGCCAGGCACTGCCGTAGTGGTATTAAATGGCCATTGGTGAAAGCAGTTGCATAAGTCTCGGCAGGATAGGTCAGGGGCTATGTGCTCGCGTTGGATGCAAGACGACACGAAGCAACAACCTCTGGGTATTAAAAGAGTTATAAATAACCAATCATATCATATCATAATGGTGTGAGCATGTGGACATCATAGCAGTGCCTGGCAGATGCCTAATATTACACATGCAAAATCTGTTGGGTTTGCCAATGATTGTTTTTAACATGACTTCAGTAAAGGACGCAGATAGTGCTTATAAATAGAATGGCTGAAGTCAGAACTGGTTAAGAAATTTTTGTTACACCAGTAGCGCATTTATATAATCAATTAAGTCATTAACTCTCAGGAGACTGCTTTGAAAAAACACTAGCAGACCCTTTGAGTGCAATGTTTAACGGTTAACGCTTGATTAAAACAAGCTCAAAGAGTTCCCATGAGGCAGTGTTTAGGGTGGGGAGGGGCAGGAACTGGGTGGTAATGGTCGTAGGGATTAGCATGCCTATGGGCAGTCAACCAATGGTTGGGTAAATACCCAAACAACATCTATATTCTTAGGGCCCCATCCACCGCCAAACGACTCAAAATGTGCTTGTAGCACATACAGCCGCTATTAGACTCACCCGCACTCCGAATGCCGCTGGACCCACCACAGCCAAGGCCCCCAGCCACCCGTAAATGCAGTCGACCACCCACCATCTTATCCCAAAATATCACTTGCCAGCAGATCACACATGCAGGCTACTACCCACATGCAACCAGAAGCTCTGCAGCAGCATGGCACACAGCACGAGACCAGGATCCCCCCATCATGACCGTAAAGTCGTGAATTGACGTGATTCACGGATGGTGGTTTGAGGGCCACTTTGTTTGAGGCAAGGAGTGGGCCACCTTTTTTGGGTGTCTGGGCCTATTTCTTGTCCCAGTGCGACCCTGTTTGTGGGGTGAAAGTATGGGCTGCGGGTGTTTTGGAGGTTGGCTACAGTTGAGGTCTTGTGTGTTCATACCAGTCCTTAGGCGCTGCATAATATGAGCTTGCAAAGTTCATCTCGGGCTTCCCCTTGCATATTGTTGTCATGCAGCGAGTGTAAGCAACGAGATGCTGTTGTTATTTGTCCTGGTTAAAGAAATTCCACATTTGGATTTTCATGGTAGGCTAAGACATAGCCTGTGTGATAAAGTTCCTGCCTGGAACTTTGTCTGGTGACCACCAGCAGGGTGACTCGTGGAGCTGGAACCTAGCCAAGCCAGTTAAGGGAAAATACATTTCCCATAATGCCCCTCAAGAACAGAAACAAAACTCAGACTGGATCCAGGAATGGAATGATGGACCACAGAAAAGGTGAACCTGAGAAACAAAACACAGTCAGGGTGATTAAGCCAGGAAATACATCATAAAAACCTGTCACAGTGTCCAAACACCAAAGTTGCATGGGCAAAACACCCTGAGATGGACTACATCTCCCACAATGCCCTTATCTCCCACCCAGAAAGGATCAGGGAAATTAAATTATCCCTTCAAATACACAGAGACCATGGGCTAACCCTTCAAGGGCAGGAAGACCCTGAAGGAAACTCAAACACCCGTAGAGCCGCTTAACACAATTGCCTTCCCAGCAGCAGTTTAGCAGGATATCCTCAACACAGGAAGTTTGTACAGCCTCTTCATGCACACATAGTTTCAAAATGACCACAATGGCTCGCATAGACTTAGCCCAGCTTCCTCCTGACAATATGGAAGTGAGAGAGCCTTTCTAATCATAACCCCCTTAAACTCACAGTTACAGACCATCCCCCCTAGTTCCAATCAGGGGGAAGGGGCATGTTACTATATAAGCCAGGCAGCCCAGTCGAATGAGGTGGCTGAAAGAAGCAGGCAGCTCTTCTTTGGAAAAGGTTGAAAAGATAAGACTGCTGCAGAGGAAAGTTGCTGCAAAGTCTTTGGAGAAAGGAAAGTGTTGCATAGAGCAGGAGACAAGAAAGGGGTGAGCGTTTAGGGGTGAAAAAAAGGTAGTAAAGTAACGTTTAAGTCTTCACTTTCTGTCTGGAACTTCACTGCCGGTGGCCATCTTGGATTGGTGACATCACTTCCAGTGTCCATCTTGGATCGGTAACATCACTTCCTGCGGCTGTCTTGGATCAGCCCCAAGTTCAGCTGAAGGCCACAAGTGGCCGCTCTGAGAACACCAATAAGGAACAAATCATCTCATCCTAGCAGCACCAGGGACAATATCATAGAGACCAACCACTGACGGACTGGGTGATCAGGAGACAAGAGCATGTGTCATCCCTTCTGAACTCCCTAGGTGCATGCATCCAGAGGCGGTCCAGTTCAGGATGCAATAGGGAAGGCTGAAGACCAGCTGTTGACAAGCCTCTTTGCGTCTTAGCCTATGAACCTTTGCTTTGCTGTGTCCTGCTAGTTGTCTGTAAGTACACTTAAATGCTTCTTCTCAGCTTCTCCCTCACCATGGACTTCTCATGCTATCTCTTCCTTTCCCTTCAACTTCTCTCTTCGTTCTCCTCCACTCAGAACCCTATTAACTCTTTCACCATCCCTATCATCTCTTCTGCTCATCACCACCCCTCTTCTCACTACACTAGCCTTTCTATTCACATACCCTACTCCAACCCTAATTTCCATTACACATCCCCTTTTCACATCTACCCAAATCACTTATCTATTTCTCAGAGTCAATGTCGCTATGCTTCTACATCTGACTCTCTTTCTATTGCTCTTTGGAATGCACAGTATGTATGCAATAAAGTCTCCTTACCTCCAACCTCTTTCTTTCTTATTCTCCTTCTCTTGACCTCATTACCCTTACTGAAACCTGGATCTCTTCCTCTGACCTGGCAAACCTTTGTTGCCCTTCATGGCCCTGCCTACACCTTCACTCACTCTCCCCGCTCCCTGGCAGGGGTGGTATTTTCATCCTTCAAACTTCTTATCTCTCCTCTCCTATCTCCTGCTAATTCTCCCTCATTTGAATACACAATCTCCACAATCACTGCCCCCTATGGCATACATATTATGTATATCTACTGGCTACCTGGTCTGGTAGGGCAATTCTTCGACCACATCTTCCAGCTAATTGACTGTCTCCCTCAGATCACCACCTCATTGTCATTGGTGATTTCAACCTCCCCTCTCTCTCTGCTGCTCTATCGACTGACTTTAACTCTCTTCTACTTAACCCCTCTCTTCTATCCACTCTCTGCTCACCCATTCAAATGGAAACTCCCTTGACCTTATTCTCATCTGCTCCCAACTCTCCAACTCGAATATCTCCACTGTGCCTTCTCCCTCTGATTACTCTATTGACTTTGCCTGAATCTCCATTCCTGCTTCTTCCACACTCTTTCCATCTACTACAACTATTAATAAGCCCAAGTTTCCCTCCTCCAAATTCCCAGCTACTCATTGCTCTTCAAAACTATTCCTCTACTCTTGACTCTGACAAATGTGACTTCTATCGCTCTCTCATTTCATCTCAATCCTCCCAACCTAGATGCCTCAAAGAATCTCTCAGCTCAATTCTATCACCTCCTAAACCAACCTCCATCTCCTCTACGCCTTCGTACAGTGGCAAAGACATGTAGATACAAACTATGTTCCGTGAGATCAAAGTAAAACAGAGTGAGAATGAAAAGGTAATAAGGGTATTAACATAGGAAAGGCAGATACAATAAAGTAAACTTGTTGTGATGCTGGAACACCCCAAAGACGAGGCAGACTTTCATATGGCTGGGAATATTAAATGCAATAATGCGGCTAACCGAATTTCTTGGAATCCTACCAGTTTAAAAAAAACTAATTGCGTAGCCGTTAAAGAACTGCTAGAATGGTGGGAGTCGATTGATGCTGGGCAAACTGCTACTGACAATACATTGATTGTCACATATGAAGCAGCCATAAGTAAGATCAAAGTAACCTCCTCTAAAAAACGAGAGTATTCCAGCAATGGTGAAAAATGAAATCTTACTCATGGCAAACATAATTCCTATGACCCGATAATAAACAAAGCAAAAAACATCTTAAGGAAGGCTATAAAGCATATTGCTGCAGTCAAGAGCACCGAAGCTACCTCACAAATAAAATGGCTAAAAAAACAACACAAGAAGTGGATGAGTAACCATAAAAGATTCAAGGCAAGTGAAATCTGGTTAAGGATTGCAGACCAAGCAAGAAGTAATAACCAACAAGGGATGTGGAGAGTGATAAACGATGCAAGAAAACGTAACCTCCCTATTAATTGCGTGGGAGAAAATGAGTGGATCATGCACGTTATACATACCCTGGGCTCTGAAGAGAGTAGTAAAATCAGCCCATTGTCTCGACGAGCAATCTGGGTAGGTAACTTCTCTGAATCTTCCTTGGTAAATATGATAAGGAAATTGCATACCTCTAGAGCCACTGGCCCTGATGGGACATGTAATGCTCTTTTACGTTTATCTCCTGAAGTTTGGGCTAAAGCCTTATATCTGTTGTTTAGATGGATTGGCATGAATGGGGTGATTCCAAAAACATGGCATGAAAGTGTCATTTTACCAATCTACAAAAAGGGAGAGTGGAAAGACCCACGTAACTATCGCATGCTAGCAATGCTAGATATTCCGGCTAAATTATTTGCAAAAGTTTTGCTAGACGACCTTGACATATGGATAGAGAAGAAGAAGATTCTACCAATATACCAAGCAGGGTTTCGAGCGAAATCCTCCACTACTCATAATATAATTAATCTAGTATCAGCAATTGAGTATTCTTGGTATGTTCGCGAACTTCCAGTATATGTGGTGTTCATAGATTACTCTGCGGCCTTTGATACTGTAATAAGAGGTAAACTTTGGTCCAAATTAAAACTTTGGGGGATTCCCAAAGGCCTTCTAGCTATGATACAGTTATTATATTCTGATAGCTCTGTCAGGATACGTCTAGATGGTGAAGGACGGCTCTCCCAACCAATTTCCACCTTTTGTGGAGTAAAACAAGGCTGCAGACTAGCAGCAACATTGTTTAATCTTTATCTAGCCGATTGCATGAATGATATAGACAAAAACATCGTCAACCCAGTGCGGACGGGCACAATAGAGTTACCCTGGTTAGGCTATGCCGATGATTTGGTTCTATTAGACTACACACCGGCAGGTCTTCAATCAAGATTAGATTGTCTACTCCATTTCTCTGAAAATAATGGGTTAAAGATTAACATCGCAAAAACAAAGGTAATGGCATTTCGAAGCACTACGAAGCAAACACGGTCTAACAACTTTAAGTGGATGCTGAATTCAGAAATACTTGAAAAAGTCGACTGTTACCGTTACTTAGGAGTCATAATTGACTCTAAGCTACTATGGAAACCCCACTGGGAGGCTACTAAACTGCTATGTTTAAATAACACTGGTGCCATTAGTAAATTTATAGGAAAACAAGGAGGCATCTCTGTAAATACAATTTTATTACTGTACGCAAGTAAGATAATATCCTGCTTATTATATGGTGCTGAGATCTGGGGGAGTAAATTTACCAATGAAATGTGTTTATTAGAAGGAAAAATTTTAAAAACACTGTTCAGGTTACCTAGTTCAACATCTTGTGAATACATTTTATTAGAATGTAACATTCGATATGCGAAAGACATCTTACAATACAAATCCGCAATGTTATACGCTAAATTAAGTATGCTATCTATTAGTACTTTTGTGGTTGAACTGATGAAAACATTTACCAAGGAGGGTCATAAAAAACAGTTTGTATCCTTAAGCAGATTACATACGATATATGAGAAATGGGCGACAGTTAATTCAAAGAGTTGGCTACTCCTCAAGCAAACTAAGATTAAAAACGTATTACAAGGAACTATATATAGCCATGCAAAAGAACGTGATATGATTACTCTGTCCACAAAATCCACTAGTGGCTTATTCCTAGAATACTGGACGCCAAAAACTGTGAAACCTAAATATCAATTTGCGTTTCCGACCGCAGCCACTATAAGACAGTACTTTTTGTTTAAGTTCAATCGTTGTGATACTCTGGAAATTTTAGGAGCTAAACTCAAGCTCGAGAGAAATATAAGGTTCTGTCGATTATGTGGAACCCTAGAAATCGAAAATGCGAAGCACTTAATATGTTACTGTGAAAGTCTTACAGTTATTCGTGGAAAATTTCTCTCTCGCTATAATAACACCAGTATCACTGAGGATGTTGAAATTATTTGGAAAAAACTACTAGAAGGAAATGATATTAATTTAATATATCATATGATGAAATTTTATAAACTAGTCTTAATAATTTTAAAGGATTTATCTGAGAGTATTTTTGTATGAAATTTGTTTTTAACTTTTATGGATTGTGTGATTTTTGTATGTTAAATTGTCTGTGTGTGTAAATTGTTTGTATATGTAAAGCCATTATTTGGCTATGAGCATATTAAAAATAAATAAATAAATAAATAAATTAGAAAGAATCAAGGGCTAAAACAGGCGACTGAGAAACTAGGGTGCATGTAGCAATCAAGGACTGCGTCAGAGCTGATCAAAGAGCCATGTTTTCGTTTTCTGTTTAAAGGTGTTGAGTGAATCCTCAGATCTGATGGTAGAAGGGAGAGAGTTCCTCAACTTAGAAGCTAGGACAGGGAAGCTCGTGCCCCCTGCTTTTTGAAGTTTAAATCTGGGTATCGATAGGCTATGGTCCTGGCCAATTCTTTGAGGTCGGGTGGAAGTGTGGAGGGAAAGACGGTTGGACAGGTAGGTGGGGGGGGGCCTTGTTGGGCAAGCATTTATTCGTGAGAGCAAGTGATTTCAATGAGATCTCTGCTTGACAGGTAGCCAGTGTAGGTTAGTTCTGAATTCAGAAATGTGTTGGTTTCTGGGAATGTTTAAAGCTGCCCTGATGGCATTGTTCTGGGTTATTTGAAGTTTGTTCAAGTTCCCTTGGCTAGTCCTAAATAGAGGGCACTACAATAGTCGATTTTTGACATGATGAGGGTTCTGCCTAGGGTGATGCTATTCGGTGTAATCAGAAAGGGTCTGCAAGTTGCAATAAGTTTGCAGGTGTAGGCAGAAGCTGATGTGACTGCGTTTGTTTGTCGTGCCAAGGACAGGGTGGCATCAAGATAGAAACCTAGTGTTTTTGTGTCTTTAGAGACATTAATGATGTTACCATCTATGATAAACGACTGATAGGAGTGATCAAGTTTATTGATACGTTGAATGGAGCCCAGGATGAGGAGCTCCGTCTTATCGTCATTAAGGTACAGTTAATGTTGGGCCATCCAGGCCTGGATGACCAGATAGATGTCATTCAAGGCCTTGGTGTCAACTATGTAGTCGCTAGTGATGGGAATGAGTATCTGGGTGTCGTCAGCATAGTTAGTGTAGGAGACACCCAGATAGTCAAGTACATCAAAGAGCGGTTTAGTGAAGACGTTGTAGAGTGACACACAAGATCCTTCAGGGACGCCGTAGTGAATCGGAGCAGGGTCAGTAGCTGCAGAAGGGGAGAATACCCTCATGGATCTGTTACTCAGAAAAGATTTGATCCACGCTGTGGCTTAGTCAGAGAAGTGGGCAGCAGAATGGAGATGCTGGCATAGGATTTGGTGATTGACTAGATCAAAGGCCGCAGAGAGGTCTAGGAGTAGTAGCAGGGCTAGTTTCCTGTTGTCTTTCAAGACCTCAATTTGGGTTTTCAGATCCATCAGGGCCGTTTCGGTCCCATGTCTGGGACAGAAGCCGGATTGTCGTAGACCCAGGAGATTGTTGGATTCTAAATAGTCTTGGATCTGTAGTTATGCAGTGCGATCTAGTATTTTAAGCAAAAACGGGACAGTGGTGCTAGGTCTAAAGTTGGTAGGTATGCTTGGGTCTAAGGAGGGTTTTTTAAGCAGTGGGATCACCCTTGCATCCTTAAGGTTGTCGGGGACAATACCTGTTTTAAACGAAGAGTTGATGAAGGCCGTGATAATGGGGCCAGGTCGTGGGCAGAATCCTTAATGATGGGAGCAGGGCAAGGATCGCCTTGACAGTTAGACGGTTTGATTCTATTGATAATGTCTTCCACCTCGGAGATAGCGAGGGGGGAGAAGGCAAAAGGTTTAATGTTGGGTGGGGCCGGAGGGGCAGCACTTAAAGGGGAGGATGGATGGTTGTCCAGCTTCAGGCTGTTTTGTTTGTCTTTGATATGGTGCAGCCTTCTTAGGTTCCACGAGGTGCAGCACCCTGGGAACATACAGAGTCTGGTCCGTATGGATCAGGCTACCTATCACTTTCCTAAGCCTATTCGCCAGGACTACTGTCAGCATTTTTCTATCTTGATTCCTCATAGAAAGAGGCCTGTAGGAACCACAGTCCCGCGGGGGATTCCCTGGTTTGAGTATGGGCACAATGGTGGTGTCCCTCACACTACCGGGCAATGTTCCTGCTTCATACGCCTCTATGTAGACTTCTAGTAGTCTAAGCACCAGTACATCCGTGTAGGCCTCATAAAATTCCCTAGGGAGACTGTCCAACCCCAATGATTTGGGGTCAGTAGATCATCTATCACTGCGTTGATTTCATCCAATTTCTGGGTGTAACTGGTGTAATATAATCTCCCAATATCTGCCATTCCTCTATGCACTTTTGGCACAGATCCAGCAATGTTGCCTCACCCTTCATTTCCTCCTGCGAGTATGCTTTCCTCCCGTGCTATGTCATTCTCAATGCCTCCCAGGGTCCTCTGTATGTCTGCCCTCAGACCTCCCATTTTCCCTATTGCCGCCCCCCCTTATGACCACCTTGATGGCATCCCATAGCATTCCTGTGTTCGCCAAGCTACCCGTGTTGGTGTGAATGTACTCTGTCACTGTGTCTTCTAGGTGGTTCCTAAAGGTGTCATCAAGCAGGGTCTCCGCCCTCAATCTGCAGGTTGGTATCAGTGCTCTCTCAGTAGTCGCCTGCCAATGCGCAATCAATGGAACATGGTCCGATAATACTCTGGCCTTGTATTCTGTCTCCCCAAACTCTCCTAGGATTTCTGCTCCTGTGAAAATATAATCTATTCTGGTGTGTGTTCCGTGGGGGGCAGAGAAGTGCGAGTATCATTGCGTCTCTCCATTCTTCTCTGTCCAAGCATCCACCAGCCGTAGGTCCCCCAGGAGGGCGCACAGTGTTTTAGCTGGCGACGCAGGTTTCCCGTGCTTCTTCTCAAATCTATCTAGTCTGGGATTAAAGGTACAATTGAAATCTCCTCCCCACACCCATGTTGCTCCTCTGTATGTGGCCAGTTTAGGGTATAATGACCGGAAGAACACATTTGCGTCATGGTTCATCAAACATATTTCTCTGTTTTATAGCAGATTGTGCACCACAACCAACCTGCCATCTTCATCCTTCTTTAGTTCCAGCAGCTGGAAGGATACAGTGGGAGCTATCCACACCATTAACTTCCTCGCATATGCCGAGAATGTTGAGCCATTCAGCCTCCCTCCCCACTTTCTGCCCATCATTGCTTGCCTGTCCTCTGTGAGGTTTGTCTCCTGTAATAACGCTATTTGTATCCCTTTCCTTTTCAAGTATGCATGCACTCGTACTCTCTTGATGTAATTATTGAGACCCCTGGAATTCCAGGTGACTACCCCCAGACATCGATTCCCATCTGTGGTGGGCTTTCACGTTTTTATCATTCCGACCACCCTGTCCCTCCCTCTCTCTTCCTTCACACATGTCACAGTTCAGTTCGCCAATTAACCATGCAGTCTCAACTGGTGGACCGCTTAACTTGGTCAGCTTTCCTCCCCCCCAACTATAATTAAAAACGAAAACCACCAACAACCATTTATGAACCTTGGTTAATTGCCTAGCTGCATCCTGCATGTTCAGTCGCTTCTCCCAGCCCCTTCCCCATCTCCCCCACCTTGGGTGATGTGCAGAAGCTCAATGCCTTCCAACAGTCATCTGGTTTCCTGGTGGGGGATCTCGGTAGCTGCTCGTTGGAGCAGCCAGTTTGGCCCAAACGTCACACCCCGCAGTCCCTGTTGCGGGTCTCCCAACTAGTATGTATCAGGGTCCATCGTGTCTGTCTGTTCCAGTGGTCTCGAAGTAGATCCATTTACTTGTCCGGCTTGTCCCTATGACTATGCTTAGGGACCATCATTGCTGTGGTAGTCCCTGTTCGTCCATCCAGGACTGCTCCTCCAATGTGCTTCCAAAGAAATTAGATCTTCCATTATGCAGGACCTTTAGCTTCGCCGGGTATATCACCATATATCTTAGGTTGGCCCTCCTCAATCTCGCCTTAGTTCTTCTGAACGTTACTCTGTTTCTGCACCTGGGCTGTATAGTCTGGGTCGATCGCCAATTTTGGGGACCCCTGTGTGATCTTGCCCCCGTCTCTCTCGAGAAGACAAATATTCTTTCTAGGTTCTTAAATGTCATGATTTTTACAATCACTGGTCTCGGGGGTGCTCCAAGCAGCAGTCTTTTGGTCAGAAAACCGGTGCGCCCTTTCAACTGTGAATTCTTGGGTCAGCGTGCTTGGCCCTATTTCTTGCTGTAGTACATTCTCAATGTAGCCTGCCAAACCTTTGCCTTTCACTCTATCTGGTAGGCATAGTATCCTGATATTGTTCCTTCGGATCCTTCCCTTGGCATCCTCCACATGGTACTCCAGTATCCGTACCCTCTCCAATACCTCTGTCATCTGAGAGCGTGTACTGGCTATGTTGGTGGTATTCTCCTGTACCTTCTGCTCCGCCATGCCGAGTCTATCAGCCATCTTGCGGAAGTCTTGGTGCAGCAGACCCACATCAACAATTACAACATCAATTGTGTGTTCAAGTTTTCAGCACAGCTCTTGCTGCCAGAATTGGTCCTTCCCCCCTGCGGGCCAAACTGTGGGTTCTTTATGCCTGTGCTAGTAGCCGCTTGCTGGATCGCCTCTCCATCTTCTTTCCGGGTGTATGCCTCCATCATCATTTGTTTTCCCTTGCTCTTGTTTTATCCGGCATCTGGGCCTCTGATCAGGTGCGCTGCTGTTAAAGGTGTAGGCGTCCTGTATGTCCCTTTTGCTCAGGGTGGGCTTTGGTATCTTGTGCACTATCCTCTGTGTATCAGGCTGGGTGGTTGCTGCTGTCTTTACTTACACCACTGCCCGCTCCGCTGTCCAGGCCGGGTCTGGTTTAAGTGTCCCTTGCTGCAGCAGCATGTGGGTGTTCAGTCGCATAGGGTTATGCTTGTGCTTTCGCGACCAGCTCAGACAGTTCTGCTGGGAGCCAGGAGTGTGTATAAACCTGTTTAGTGAACACGCTATGCGGACTGGCGCATATCCTGTCAGCATTGCCTGATATTTGTGGGGCTTCTCAGGAGGATCTCAGTGTGTTGATGCGCCACACCGCTTGCTGTTGGGTTGCGCAGAGCACCCACAGGGTTCTCAGATTTCCTCAGTCTTGTGCACCCATGGCACTGCAGGCCACGCGAACACTGCTCCGGTGCTTCCTGCCCCACGCTCTCACTCTAGACTCACCCACTGGTCTTGCAGCTTTCTGGTGCACCTTTGCAGGCAGCAGGCTCAATCCTCCAGGGCACGCAGTCTTGCCAAGATCCGTCGCCAGCCATCCTCTACTTTTCCCTCCTACTCCGATCACAGGATGGTCTGTCTCCCTTTTCCGCTGCAGCCTCCTTCACTGGACCAGGCAGACAGCAGCTCAGATTGCACTGCAGCACCAGCTGCCATCTTGGTTTCAGCGTACTCAGGTTTTCAGAGGCTCGCTGCTCTGCGTGTCCCCCGATGCTGCAGCTGGGACTCTCCTTTAGTGATCTATGGTGATTGCTCGACCTCGTACTCAATTTGTCAGTGAAAACAGACTCTCCTTCAGTATCTGTTCAAATGATACATTGTGAGCTCACTTCCCCTGCTGCTTCACTCCATGGCAGTTATTTACGCCCCTGTCTTCTCTCTACATTATCCTTGGCCTCAGAGATAAGGTCCTCACTTGGTTTGCTTCATACCTTGCCCCCAGAAACTTTCAGGTGTCCTGGAACAGCCTTGGCTCCACACTCACCCCTCATTACTGTTGGAGTTCCCCATGGGTCTGTCCATGGTCCCCTTCTCTTCACTCACTGTACATCAGCTCTTGGCACCCTGCTCTCCTCTTACAACTTCTAGTATCAACTCTTCACTGAAGACACTCAGATCTACTTCTCTTTTGACTCCTTAGCCAATGAGATGTTGTCAAAGATGTCAAACTGTCTCTTTGCCATCAAATATTGGATGGCGTCTCATGCGCTCATGCTCAACTCAACTAAGACTGAAGTTCTCTACTTTCCAGCCAAACAGGCTATCTCTTCCTCTCCTCCTCTTCTTCTCGTCTCTCTTAACTACCTCCTTACTCTACTTCCGCTCATAACCTTGGTGCCATCTTTGACCCATCACACAACTTCTCACTCTTTTGCTCCAAATCTGCCATTGCAGCCAGACTGAACATCCTCAAAAACATCTGTCATCTTCCTTTCAATACTGCTAAACAGCTAATCTCCTCCGTAGCCTTTTCTAGATCTGATTACTGTGCCAGCCTCCTCTATGGCCTTCACAACAATGCCTTTTCACCTCTGGACAAAGTCCTCATTTCGTGGTCCGCACACTTTTCAAACTTTCTTGCTTTCCCTTTACCTCCTCTGCCCATCACCAGTTGGCTGGCTATCTTTGAAACAAAGGGCTAAGTATGAACTTTTACTCATCTTCAAAACTATCCATGTACTCGCCCCACCCTACCTGTCTGCTTATCTCATTCCCTACTCTCTTCCTCGCTTGTTAAGCTCATCCTCAGCTCACCTCCTTCCCACCACTCGAGCCCCCTGTGCTCCCTCTTGTTTCCCCTCTCTCTCTCTCTCTCTCTCTCTCTCTCTCTCTCTCCTCGCTCCCCTACTCTGGAATGCTCTTCCTCTCCCTCTCTGTACTACTCCAACTGTACCACTATTTAAATCCAACCTCAAAGCTCTTCTTTCTGAAGAACCTGTTTCCTTGCACTCTATGCTAATGCATCACCCTGTTTTCAACGATCCCTACCCTTCATGGACAACCTTAGAGCACTTTTCCATCTCCACTCCATCCTTAATTCAGCACTTTCTCCACCATCCCGTTCCTATGTCATTTTGTCCTTTCCTCATCCCTGGTTTATTTTTCCACCTTCCTCTGTAACATCTGGTCTTCAAGTCACATTCTCTTAGCCCATTGTAAAGGATCCATGTCCTCCGCTCTGTTATCCATGTGCAAGCGTTTCTGTGCCAAAAATACACTGTTTTTCCTGTAGTTTTTATTAACAAATAAATAATGAGAATTGCAAAGAGTTTTTGGGCCTCATTAGGACCCAGGCGGTAAGGGGTTTACAGCGGCGTAAACAGCGCCGACCCTTACCGCCTGATTCCGAGGTCCCTTAGTGCCATGGAGGTTTTAACACCTGCTTTTAGCAGGTGTTAAAATCCATGGCGCTAAGGGACCTTGTTGTTAATTACGCCACCGTAATTTACGGTGGCGTAATTAACGCCTTCCCCACTCCCATTATGCCCTATGGGTCAAAAACGGGAATGGGGAAGGGTAAATGGGTTAATGGGGACTTACCGCCCCACTCACCTCGGAATGGGGCGGTAAGTCCGCCAACCACCATGGCGTAAACATAGTTTACGCCATGGTGGTAAAGGTACGACCCAGGCGGTAACTTACCGCCTGGGTCGTAATGAGGCCCTTTGAGTCCTAGTTTGTCTTAGTTTGGCAGTGGGATGAGCTTTTGACTTCTAATTGTGAATGTGGTGAGTGAGTTACCTCCATGATATCAAGAATTTCAAACTGTTTTCGATGAGAAGGAGATTCCATTTTTCTCTTTGTTGAGGCAAATGCTTGGAGCAGTGTGGTCTCACCGACTCAAGGAGACAGGGCAGTTGCATGGAGCGGCCATTTACTATTGCTCCTTCGTGTAATGTCAATGTGTGACAAAGTCAGATTAGACACCACTCCTGTTGGGGTTAGGGGGGCTCTGGAGGCCGCGATGTTCACCTGCAATGTGATGTGTGACCTGCATGAGCTAAACTGGGCATTCCCTAGAGTCCCTCTCCATGTCCCAGTCCCCACTTGTGTCAGATTCCAAAACATAGATAATGTGCACAGACCGGCATGGACAGTGGTCCACCATGAAAAGTGAGCCCTTCTTACCACTGCTTGTACCAACCTCTACCGCAGCACTTGGATATGCACTAAATTTTCCTTATAAAGAGATCTGTTGAGGAACTGCTGTTAGTATCGCCACTTACAGGGCTGCGGATCTTGAATGCAATGGAGTGCTGTACATAGGGGGCCTGCCCAGGGGGTTACAGGTACGGGGTGGGGGAAGCACAGGTAGCTGAAATTGGTAGGGGGAAGAGCTCCAGACACATAGAAGCGAACTGTGAATGGTCAGATGTTCTTTGAACAGTAGGGTCTTCAAGTCCTTCCTGAAGTGTAGAATGGTGGGAGTCTTATTTGTATTGGTAATGTGTTTCAGAGACAGGGTGTGTAGCAGGAAAATAACTGTTTCAAAGTGGTTTCATTCTTGTAGTTCTTTGTTTCCAGTCTGGAATTGGCCTTCGGTCATGGTGAGATTCTGAGCCAGGGAGAATGGTATTTTGATTGTGACTGCTTTGTAGGTAATACAGGCGGTGTTGAAAATGATGTGTGCTTGAAAGTGTAGCCAGTGCATGTCACACACTGTGGTCACTGGGACTCTCTCCCATCTAGTACTAGTAGCCACTAAATGATGAAACCTGTGTTGCACATTCAGTTACAGCCACCAAATGTAATCTCTTCCTGTCTCCAAATAAATTTAAGACTTTTTCTTCATAACTACTACTTTGTTTTGTCACAAAATGGGCATTCACTTGCAGCCACTGAACACACTCTCCACCCTACAAACAATTCTAAGAACTTTCTTTTTAACTATTATTTTGCTTCGTCACAAATCTTCCCAATTTCTATTTTCTGTCATCCATCATAACATGTTACAACACCCAGTAAAATGTAATGTACTCTCCTGCCTACAAAATATTCTAAAAATGTGTCTTCACAGCTCCTTTGTTGTCTCTTGAAAAAATCTTGCAACAGGTCTGTTCTCTTGTCCGTCACAAAATATGGCACACCCAGTACAACCACTGAATGTACACTAAAGCGTCAAAAGAATGAAAATATTATTTCTTTGTAATTATGTTTTTCTTTTGCCAGTCCTAAAATATTGATCCACCCCATACAACCACTGGTCGTGCTTTCTTGCCTCCAAAGAATGCTAAGACTCAAATTCTCAGAAACAAGTGAAAATAAAAAATGCACAGATGATGCGTTTTTTTATTTGCACACTTTTGCGAAATGCTCATGTGGCCTTATTCTCAAAGGTGACTGGCATATTTTCAGGTAGCTGTGCCACAGTGCTGAAGATGCTCTGCCCAGTCCACTTGCATACATTAGTGTCAAATGTACGACAGGCTCCCAAACACCTGCGTTGGTGTTGGAAGTGCACTCCACAATTGGACCCTGTGAAATGTGTAAGACATAAAAAAAAGTATTTTACCATTCTATGAAGTATATAAATGATTGATTGGTTGTTTATTTATTTTGCGCTTATACACAAGTGTTTCAAAGTGCAACCATGCATGGGAGGGGAAGACAAGACAAGATCTTACTAGGCATGGTACATTCAGATCATGCAGGTGAACAGAAACAGGAAGTGCGTGGGGGGGCAGTAGTGACCAAGTACACTCCAGTCCCATCAGAACATGGGTTAAGTGCAGAGAACTACCACTCTCATGGGTTGTAAGCAAAGTGCAGTAGTGCTGCGGCAAGTGCAAAGCATGGGGGCAAGTGCAGGAGACTGGCGAGGAAAGCTTGGGACCTGTGAGGCTCTTAAGGTCCTCCAGGCAGCCAATCACAGAAACTGAGCAGAAGTAGAGGAGAGAGAGCTGAAAGAGGTGGTTAGCAGGGGAGAGGGAGAGAGAAGGAGGCGAAGAGGAAAGTGTTTCCGTAACTTAAGGAGATCCGGCTCAAGACAGAGAGAGGCAGGAAGGCTGTTCCAGAGGGCAGCACCTGCAGTGGATAAAGATCTACCCCCAGGTCTCTGCTTGGAAAAGCGACTAACCCACAGAGTGTTGGAGGAAGACGAGAGGAGGGCTCGGGAAGGAGAGTATTTAGGAAGGGAGTGTTTCGGATAGAGTGGGCTCAGGCCCCAGAAAGCCTTTTGGACAATGCAAAGGGTCTTGAACTTAATCTTTGCAGCCACAGGGAGCCAGTGAAGGGATTTCAGCACCGGACAGGCATCTGCCCAGGGACTGCATGGTCCCTGGGCTTGAGGCAAGGATAAGTCTTGCGGTTCTGTTCTGGATGAGTTGAAGAGGTGGGTAGAAGAGGGTAGGTTGAGAAAGAGGCTGTTGCAGTAGTCCAGCCTAGAGAGAACGAGGGCTCTGGAGACAGTGAGCCTCTGGGGGAAGGTGAGAAAAGGTAGAATACTTTGAGAGAAGGTGTAGTTGGTAGAGATGTCCACGATGTGAGACGAGAAGGAGAGAGTGGAGGGCTAATGGAGGCCGGCCAGAGAGAAAGAAGGAAGGCAGGAGCAGGGGTCCTGATGAAGACAATCTCTGTTTTACGGGCATTGAGGCAGAGGTCGTTTGCAGCACACCAGGACTGAATTGCAGACAGACAGTCAGGTATGAGTGAGGAAGAGGAAGAAGCAGAGGGTAGCCTGAATGAGAGCTGTGTGTCATCCACGTAACACAGAAAGTTGGAGGTGAAGGAGGCTATCATATGGACCGGGGGGGGCATGTAGCTATTGAAAAACCAGGGGGATAGGTTAAATTCATGGGGGACAACACATGTAGAGAGAGTGATAGGGGAGAGAAAGGACCCCAATTCCAGCTGGGATGGGTGGTCGGGGAGAAAGGAGGTTAGCCATGCCAGAGCCTGATCAGTGATGCCCAGGGTATCACGGAGACATGCGATCAGGGTATTGTGGTCCACTGTATCGAAGGCAGAGGAGAGGTCGAGTAGAATGAGGACAGGGGGAGAGTTAGAATCAAGATTTGAGAGCAGATCTTCACGAGTGTTCAGAAGAGCAGTTTCCGTAACTCTAGATGCTCTAAAGCCAGACTGGTGGTCATGGAAACAACCAGCAGATTCAGTGTGGTGGGTAAACTGAGAAATAGCGATTTTCTGCAGGAGTTTGCCCAGGAAAGGAGTGATAGAGATCGGGCAATAGTTTGCCAGAATGCAAGGGCCAGCATAAGGTATTTTGAGGAGAGGGTGCACAAGGGAGTGGATAAGAGCAGTGGGGAAAACTCCAGTGGCGAAGGAGAGGTTGCAGAGGTCGGCCACGGCTGGGGCGAGAGAGTCAATGTTGTCCTTGATGGTTTGGGAAGGACAGGGGTCCACCTGTTTGGAGAAGGCTTTCATAGACCGGACTTGTCTAGTGACCTCCAATGGTGTGCCAGGGGAGAGAGAAGAAGGGGAGTGGTGGAGGTGGCCAATGGCGGTACAAGAGATGTTGGTGCTTGAGGTGGATGGTCGGCAAGCATTGCTTCATACTGCTGCCTTTGCACTTCAAAGAAAATGCACGAACGGTTCAGAAATGAACCTTTCATGCATTGAGGCTTTCTCTGCACATGTTCAAAATAGGTACAGTGAATGTCTTTGATTTCTGCACACTTCAAAGCGCTTCCTGTATGTGAATTCGGCATGTGCATTGCAATGCACATAATCACCCCCTTATTTCTCGAAATGTGGCCCCAATTTCTTGCAATTAGTATTTTCCTTCAACCAGCATAAAAAGCTGGCATAAACAGAAAAATTGCAGAATGTTCCTGCATCCAAATAAATTTCAGGACTGTTTGTTCACAAGAATTTTCTCCTATCACAAAAATATGGCACACCCAGCTAAAGCCACTGAATAGAATCTCCCCCATCTCCAAAGAATTCTGGGACTTTTTCTTCCCAAACGAATCTTTAAAAACTGATACAGGATTTATCATCATTTTGTATATATGTTTTATGCTTGGTTTTTATGATTGCATTTTTGCAATCGAAATAAAATATATAGAAACATATAGCTCGCTCAGTTACAGCATTGAGTGTACTCTTCTGCCTGCCTCCGAATTATTCTGGGATGTCCTCCTCACTCCCTAGTCACTGACAAGAAATGATACACCTGTGTACTTCCTGCAACGTGGTTCCTGACATGCTCTCCTGCCCTAACAGTAGTTTGCATAGCCACAAAATGATGACCAACCTATTCCATTCTAAGCCTCCCTTCACTATTTAATGATCTACCTCTTCCTCAAGTCAAATCTGTTCTAGCTTTTCCTTAACGAAATCCAGTGTTCACTTCCTATTTTGTAGTTTCTACTGACCCCTCAACTAAATCCTACTTTAATATTCTACCTCACCCTCCACTAAACCTATTAAAACATTTCATTACCTCAACTAAAGCCTATTCCATCAGCTTCTCTGGCAACCCCCTGCCTCTGCCGAAAAGAGTGATCTAGAAATCATTCCACCATGCTATATTTATAACTCTTTAGCATTTAACCCCAAACTCACTGAATCTTTGCCCAAACACAGATGAATTTCGGGGAATCCTTGATTCCACCAAATCATCCAATGTGTGGTTGATTTGTCTGAATAAATTCAGCTGTGTTTAGAAGGAGAACAGGGGATATTACAGAATGCTGCCCTTGGTAGCATGAACTCTGGGACATATTGTGCAATGTGCCATCCGTATATCAGGGTTAAAGGTTTGCTACGTGTTCTATTACTACCTTTCCTTTCTCTTGCCAATTCCTGGCTCCCACCTGCTTACTTCACCTTTCTTTCACTTTCTTGTAAAGTATTTAAGGTGCAATTAAAACAAAAATCAATAAAGCATATCTGTGTTGCCAGCTGGCATTACAATCTTTATCATGTTTATTTTAAGATTGCCTCACCACAAAAGACACACAAGTAAAAGCAGTAGTGGTAAGGAACGCGGTAGTGACTGCAGTCATAGGACAGTGGAGCAATTCTTTTACTTAATAGCCATGGGGATTTTCCTGAAAGAGAACTGTGCAGACAATTGTGGCTCATTACTAGTTTGCCAGTAGTCTGGAGGTAAATCCGGCAGAATACCATCAAACGGAATTACTGATGCTGCCACTTGGTCAGACGGTATTACCACTGGAGGTATTGCCTCTGGCAGTAATGCCACCTAATTACAAGTAGTGGTTTGCCGGTGTTAGTCCCCATTTAATACCGTAGGACTACATTGGGGATTTTTGCCGGCATTACCTCCACCGGTATTACCGGATGGTAATAACAGCAATTTCTGTAGCTAAAGCTACAGATATAAGCTTGTGATAGTCCTTTATGACCAGAAATCGCTGGTATCGCCTTGAAGTTGTAGTTTGTGGTGCTGGAAAAACAGAGGTAAACGGTATTACCTCCACTTTTTTGCTACACCACCAAACTCATAATCAACTCATATCCTAGCACTGACTTCGCTCTACAATTTCCTGCATGTACCGTCATGATATCCGGCTGAAGTCAGATACAAGTTTGCAATAGTCCTTTCCTGATAAATTCATCGACTGCTCGCAGTCATTAGATAATAAGGAAACATTGAAGGAGCTTTGGTTTTTCTATCTCAGTGCTATTGAGAGTTCAAGGCCAGTGTTCCTGGAATCTATGGCTACATGACATCATTCGAAAGTAAAGATACATGCTTCAATGTAAAATAAATGGCACATTATAATTTTGCTTGTTTTTCATTGATGAAAGTAAATAAAGCATAATACAAACTTTTCTTTGGGGAATGTAGCCTTACCATGCTCTCCCATTTCCATCCTCGATTAAAATAATCCTTCAATGCACATTTAGTTTTGCCTTCTTTCCAAATCTGGATTTATAACAAGAAACAGCCATTGCATTTGTATTTAGCCAACATGTGTACAATGATTGCACGCAGCCTGCTGAGGGTTAAATCACGGACACTGGCTGAGACAAGGAGCAAAGGAGAACAAAGTATTGTAAAACTACTGAGGGATCCCTGGGAGGAGCCAGGGACCAAGATGGAGACCCACGGGCCTATTAACGACTGAAAGCTTTGGTCCAGGGCTGGTGTGTGACAATAGCATAGCCTGACAAAAACCCTGAGCAAGTTGAAAGAAACCCCTGGCTGTAGAAGTGAGTCACAGGAAATACCCCAAGCAAGGGCAAAAGCAATAATTGCTCTTGAGAGTGCCAGGAAGCGAGCATCACGCTATACCCCTAGTATTGCCAATAAGCTAGCAGGTTGCTACACTCATAGAAATGACGGATTGCTGAAAAACGAGCAGGAATCTATATCCCTAGAATCACCAAGGTGGAAGCAGGGCTCTAAAGCTCTAAGTATAAGAAGTTAGTTTATGTTCCTTTGGGTGACTATCCCAAGGTCAAGGAATCACATGGAAAGCCACCCCAAGCTTTCGATTAAGTTTTCCCTGCACATTGAGCCGTCCAATCTGAGCCTTTCTAAAAAAGCTACTCCTTTTGAGTTGAAGACAGGGACCTATGTTGTGCAGTGTGAAAATAAACTGGGTGAACTGCATGCATGGCTTGCGTGTTCTACTGATCCTTCTTCACACAGATCTGTTCATAATCTGCAGAGCATACATTTAAATGCCAGTGCATCCAATTCAACCTTTCATCCTTCTTCTTGGGCAGCTCTTTCTAAGAGATTGGATGGGCAAAGCAGTAAAACCGTGATATTTCACGTGGGAGGGACTGTGTGATTTTCTTTTCTGCTACATTCCTCCAAAAAAGATAAATACATGAACATCACCTTCACCTCTTTGAAGATAGTCAAGCAAGTGTGTGTGCGTGTGTGTATTTGTTGCCCTTTGACTAGCTACTTAGAAAAATAAACAAGTGTGTTTCCTAGGAAAGGAATGACAAAAGCAGCCACATAGCATCAGGTTTTCTTTACCTTGCATTTAGTGACATGCTAATGCTTCAAAACATCTCCTTGGACATTCACTGATGTGGTGAACCACCAAGGAAGGCTAAACACTTCCACCGAAGTGTCAGCATTACACTCCTTCCAGAACACTTAGGTCCAGCAATGCTGCACTAGTACTATTGACCATCTTAAACAAGAAACAGCAAGGCAGATCCTCATTTCAGTTCTGGCCACAAAATGGTGGTACAGCCTACCCAAACCTCTCCACCTGACTTTCAGGAAACAGCTCAAGACTTGGCTTTTCAACCAACCACTTTGAAAGAAAATTAATTATAGCAACCAACTAAAAACTGCGCACCAGAAACATGAGCTAATTCCCGCCATGACAACATATTGAAGGAAAGATACATCCCAATTCACTGGTCTAGCAGGCTACCTCTGTTAGAACATAGCTAGTAGCGAACTGTCCTGATTAATATTCAAATATTCTTGGGTACAAAAATGTAAAAGTACCTGGTAAATAAAAAAAGGTAAATTATGGGCAATCATCATTCGCCAAAGTCTTCACTTCAAATGTGGATGCATTCACCAACTGCCATTAACTTGGATATTCTGCAACTCAAAATCATACATGGTGTACTTTAAAATATCTGTTCTAAAGATTGTCAAAACCACTAGCATCTCCTCTATTATCAGCAGTGAGGATAACCAATTACCTACTGTTGGCTTAAGCAGTTGCCAAAAGCTGTGTGCTTGATCACACTGGGTGCCAAAAACATCTGCCTCTGGATCTGCTGCCATTAGCATTGGTCTACAAATAGAAAGAATGGAATGGAATGTTTTGTCTGGCAGCTACATCCCAAACCAGTGCTTCAGTAAGTACCCTTCAGTTCATACTTGCCTGCTTAGAGCTAATTTACGATGGATTATTTAGTAGGTACTTTTACATTTTTGATTTAGATGGAGTGAGTACCAGGTCAATGGGAATCTCTCTTGAGATCCATCCAGTATTGGAACTAAGTCAGTGTTCCTCTGTTTTGTTTATAGTGAAAGAACTATGTGGCACTTCAATTGATTGTTAAGGGACATACACCTTCTAACATGCCCGCCTCTGAGGAATGTTCTGTATTTGGTGACAACAGTGGGACAGAAACTTGTTGGGTAGCTTTTGAACACAGATTGCTGTATTAGTACGAGAGTGGTGTTCTTAACCCAAGAATATTTGCATGTTAATCGACTGTCTTGGGCTGCGTATGATTAGTGTATCACATGAAAGTGCCTGTGATTAATTAGTAAAACCAAAATATGGTAACTGTACTGTAAACAAGGTAAGATGAACAGACATGGAGATGAGTATAAACAACAGAGTTAACTTGCTTCAAGCAGACCCAGGTTCTTACACAACAATAGCTGTGCAAAAGTGAGCAATTTACAGTAAGAAAATCACATCCTTTTATGCACCACCATTTACATGAGTTCTGCTGCGAGTATGATGTCATAGATATCATAGTTGGTGTACAGCTCCATGCTACATATAGGGTTTTCTATAAAAACATACATTTTTGTCAGTGATTTCATGCTTGTACATTCTAACTTTCTGATCTTACAAGACAACAGACTGTTCTCACTGTTCTCACTGAAAGGAAACATTCCTACCAACATTATCTTTTGTTTTCATGACTGAGGGTTGCTGTGTAGTGGCAGGTTTTTACAGTTTGTTTAGGATAACCCGTTCCTGGTAAAAATAGAACAGAACAGAACATCTCCTATGTCCTTTACTATCCTTATTATTTATACGTGGATTTGTGAGACCCACGCAATTAAAGAGCTGCAGATGAAAATATTTGATCACTCTTGGTCCGGCCTGTGCAAGATCCAAGGCTGCAATAACAATTAGCTAATTTCTTTGCAACAAAATTCCTAGCACTCTTGTGCGTCGATTCCTTGCAGCTCAAAATAGGAGATTTTGCAAGATGGAGTGAGTGCATGAAACAAAAATGTGGGAGCTTAAGGCTAACCTGAATAAATGCATTTTCACAAACCCTCCTTTTAACCTAAGCTAAGCCATTTTTTAATACATCACCAAATGCATGTATATCTATATTGATACATTTCTGAATGTCCATATCTTGCATAATTAGTTTATTTGTCACATTTCCAGGGTACAATTGTTCAGGTTGTAAGTGTCCCAGAGCTCTTGAACAGCACTGGCATAGATCCTAAAGTAGGTAAGCATTGTATGCAGCAACAACAGCAGAAAATGGCAAAAGTGATCATAGCAAGGACAGAAAGTATTTTCCAACCCCATGTGGTAAAAAGATTCCAAGCCCAAGTACTGAGGTCCCAGCTACCTTTGTTAACATGCATTTTTGACCCTTAGTGTGCAACCTCTTAATTGCCTGGAACACGGTTGAGGAGGAATCTGCTATGTAAACGCAGCAAGATGACCTAACCATTTTGCAAACCCCTCCTTTTTCAGCAAAAATTGGGCTTCATTACGAGTTTGCCGGTCCAGAAACAAGCTCACCATCACCCTTGTTTCCGGATCGGGAAACTCTGTGTCTGCCTGCCGCGGCCGCTGTGCCCGTCAAGTCTGACCATGCCAGGTGCTGTGGCCATAGTAGGCAGACTGTTCATGGAAGCACTGGCACCTTTGCTAACAGTGCTGGTGCTTCTGTTTCCCCACTCCCATAGAGTCCAAAAGGACTCTATGGGAATGGGGACTTACAATTTGCCCGCGCTTGACTTCCCGGGCTGCCAGACTCGTACTGAGCTGGTGGACCTGTGAGTCTGTGGCTGTTTGTTTGGCAATTCAGTCTGCAAAAGCATTGCCTTTCACAATACTGTCAGTGATTTTCCGGTGGGCTGTGCATTTTATTATTGCTAGCTGTATAAGTAATGCTAGTGCTGATAAAAGCTGCACTTACAAGGGACCATGCTGAATCTTGATGCAGTGAGATGTTCGAAATCCTCTTTAGGCCCATAGTTTCCCAAGATTGTGAGCTACACCAAAGGCATTGCAGAGGAGCAGACATACATATCGGCAGGAGATCCTACTCACCTACATACAAGCATATGGAAGACGGTACCCATTAAGACGACCATATCAAATGTACCCTCGAGTTGACGACAGCCTACAGGAGGAGCTCCCTGAAGGAATATGAGAAGGAGGTAAGAAAATGGACTGATGACATCATAAGAAAGAGTGCACGGCATCCTGAAGCACTAAATGAACTCAATGTATGGATACTAGAGGAGAAATGGCAAAGTAAAGACTCACGTGAACCTTAAAGTGTAAAAGAAGAAGATTAAACAATAAAAAGTTCTGCAGAAATCAGAAGCATGAAGAATGTACAGATGCTGAAATGCAAGATGGATCAAGTCATCATATAGGCTAGCTATAAGTAGTAAATAGAATGCAGGCTGAGCCACCATTGTATAGAAATTGGACATTAGTATCATGAAATACGTAATCCAAAGAATCACAGAGAAAGATTGAAAGACTGTGTCCCAGTAGAATAGCAGGTTATTGAAGCTGCATTGGGAGGCTGTCTGGCCTGAAGTCAAGAACTGAGAAGTCAAGGTCAGCTATCTACGCTGAAGAAGAATGTGTGTGGAGGATGAATCATCTCACGTTATGGTGCAAGAAAGAACACAAAGGATGCGAAGTCTTAATTAATTTAAAACATTGACAAGCTTGCAGAATGAGCAGAATCGTGGCCTCTTGTTACGTGAGCCAAGGATGGAAATAGGGCTTGCACTTGGAGCGCAAGATATGATAGTGAATGCCCTCCCGTTGCATTCCCAGGACGAGAATACTCGGCAAGGCCAAGTACAAAGAGAATTTCATGGCAGAAGGCATGGGTGATGAGAGATGCTGGGCTAATTGGGTGGTAGGGCAGCCTTATGCCCTATTTAATTGCACATGAGTCTTGGCTAACATGCTGCTAATTGAACCTAATGTTCCAGACATGGCACAAGCATGCCAAACCAATTGTATTAGTCCATATAATGAAGGACCTTATAGCTTAAGAAACCAAGGAAGCACTGTTTAACAGGTTTTTCTTAAATTACATGTATGAAGTGGTAGTCATAAATTGGCCATCTGATATCGGACAGCCATTAACAAACCTAGCTGCTATATGGTTGTATATCTAAATGTGCAACAATTGAAGCATTACGTATTAAGCCTTGTAGAGATTCATGATTAACAGAACCATTGGTGATTGCAAGTGACATTTATATTACGAGCTATATTAAAAATGAAGACGCCATCAATACACCATATAGGAAAACCTATCAACCGCCAACCCACGGCGAGGTATTCCCATTATAACACAAGAATCAGGCCCCGCCTTGATAAGGACCAAGTGGTCAAAACATGTGTCGGCAACACAAAATGGGCCTCAGACAATGAACTAATAAACACTTACTAGGAGTGACATCTGTTGCTCAATAGTGTTCTAATTATTTCAAATTAATAGTTTCAAGGACAGCGCTTTCCCATGCTGATATCAAATTTGTTGTGTATATCTAGATGTGTCCCTTAACCTATTCCAAACCTTGATACATTTTTCACTATTGCCACATAGTATGATGTCACTCTGATGCATAAAGAAGTATATACTTGTATTTTTTGTGGAAATCGCTGAGAGACTGAGCGTATGTCCATTGATGTTCGTTGTAATCTCCCGGTTTTAGATAATTGTTAATAAAACAGCAATTTGCCATCTTTGTGAGTTTGTCTGGTTATTTGGACTCAGAATTATACTGGTGTAATCCCATCCAGCCATAAATGCCCGTTCCAAGAACCATAAGCTCATGTGGTAGTGGTGCGGATGGGTTCAGACCTAAACTGGTTTGACTTCAGAGTTTTGGACGATCGGGCATCCTCTGCCATTAGCTGGAAGAAAGTGGAGTTTCCTGTGGAGAGCGGCTGATAGAAATAAACTTGCAAGAAGAACAGAGGCAGTGGGCAGGTCCCTCTTGGAAGAAATCCCTGCTCGATTTCCACTGGCACACCACGGATGAAGGTGAAGTGGTCGGATTGGAAGATGAGTCGATGCCAAAGGCCTTGAGTTGATAAAACGGATATAAGTAGACTAGGGGAAATAGCAATAGAAAGGGTCAGGATTGTGATCTTTTTGGGTAACGGGAAATTTGTGTGGATAAAGAAACACATAGGTAAAACCTATTTCAAGGGAGATAGAAGAAGATGTCTCAAATTCCAGTCGGAATATTAAGAGAGATAATACGCACAGTCAGGACCATGTAAGGTGATGTCTTAAGCTCCATACAGGGTAATTGGAGGCCAGGAAAGAATACCTCTTACTATAAACAATATAGGGAACAGAGAAGGTGAACACAAGGGTTGTTAATGTGCATTGTGTTATTATTTTGAGTATTATTTTATGTATGAAGTTCTGAGAAGTTATAAAGTGTGAAGGTTGGAAGTGAAGTTGGTTTGAGTTAAGTGTTAACAATTGGCGCCAGTCAGAAGACAGATAGGTTGTTGAGACAAAAGGGGATTGTGCGGTGATTGATGGTGCCTGCTTATATTTATTGTTGTTAATATTAAAAGTGTTGAGAAATAAGCTTTGAGATAAGTAGAGATTTATTAAATATAAATAAGGTAACGACCTAGTAAGTATCAACAGTTCATTGAGACTTGTCATTATGGAAGACACCCCTTTTATGCACCTTTGTAAAATATCACCATGGCATGCACCCAAGCCTAAACAGTACAGTGCAGAATGTGTATGCAGAATGTGTAAAGGACACAGCTGATAAAATGTTTATGCCATGGCCACAAGGGGGATCATTGTCAAAGGCAGTATTACAACACATGACCACATATGTGGACCGTGCGAGCACAGGAAATAAATTAGAGGAAAGACTGGCAGTTTTTGAACTTTGGAAAATTTACCAAGAGGAGAAAGAAGATCTGTTAAAGGAGGAGTGAGTGCTTAATTTTGCATAAAGCAGAGGGCATTGTGCCCTCGGCTCATCTTACCCCAGACAAGACTAAAAGCGTTAATGTAGAGGAGGCAGGATTGTATCCCTTGAAAGGATTAAAAGCAGCAGCGGGATATAGTAACCCGACGTATGAACCCCACGCTTATAGCAGTGATGATAGTCCAGAAGAGAGTAAAAGGAAGGAAGATGCCTGTAAGTTCATATGAGATAAAGAGGAAAGAGACGAGAGATTGAATATATTAACAGATATAGATAGAGAAATTAAGCGATGGAAAGGAGAAAAGGATAGGGCCGATGAGGTAATGCTTGTACAGAACGAATGGATGGGAGGACATATATTACTCAAGTTAGATGGGAAAAGTGTCGAGGAAGTTAGGCAAAAGGAAGACAAAGACAAGCAAGAAAAGAATAATAGAGAATGAGAAAAGCAGCTGAGGGAGGACGAGCAAGAAAGGGAAAGCAGGGAACGACGGGATCAGATATACAGAGAAGAACAAGAGAAAGATGAAAAACAGGTAGATTAAAGGAAATATGACAGTTGAAAAAAGAAATAGAAGAAACGAATAGTAAGAAAGGAAGAGAGAAGAAGAGGCACAAAGCGTGAAGGAAAACAGATTACAGAGAAGGAGAGAAGGAGAAGAACAAAGGGAAGAAAAACGAAGAAAAGAAGAAGGAAAACACGAAAGCAAGAAGAAAGGGGAAGAAGGGATGTTGAAAGCAAAGAGAAGTGTAAGAAAAAATAAAATAGAATAGATGGCGGTGAGATCTTGATACCAGTTTCGTTCTTAAAGAACAAATAAGACCAATTGACGAAATACAGAGGCAATGGGAAACGGTAAGGGAAGTTTTCCCAATGAGATAAATGACTCAAGAAATACCTAAAGTAGCACAAGAAGAGGAAAGATATGCTACAGAAAGTATTGTAGAGAGGATAGATAAGATATATCAGCAGATGAGGCAGAACAGCGACTATCGGGCTCAAGGGAGCAGCAAAGGGAGCAGCAAACGATCCCTGATACCTAAACCATGGGATGAAGAGGAAAACATGTTCAGTGATGAATGAAAGAGCACCGTCTTTAAATACATTACATTTAGACACAGACGAGGAGGATGATAGTCACACCAGTTGTGGTAGAGCAATGTCAGATGAAGAAAAGGAGTCAGGTCATGAGATAGAAGGGGAGGGTATGTGCGCTCTCTTAGGAAGTCAAACCATGGATAAAGAAGTAAGATGGTCAGATCTGTAACACCCTCAGCAAAGAACACCAGATCCTGTACCATATCCAGAGCCTCCCCAAAGACGATCGTGTAGTGTGAGAGGAGAATCTCCACCTTATGTGAGTAGGTTAAGGTTGTTACCAGCATTAAGACGAATGGGGACAATTACACCGGCATTGGGTAAATGAATAATGGGGTCCAATTATGGGATGGGGTTCTCACAGTTCCTCTTGCTAGAGATGGGGGGAGCAAGACCGGAATATATTCCATGGCCTCAGATGGATAAGGATAAGTTAAAATGCAAGTTACCTAGTTTGACTTATGGGGCTGGGAAGTGGATATGGGAATTAGAGAAAATGACATCTGGAAATATGTTCGCCATAGGGGATATAAAAGGTCTATTGGCAGCTATTCTTGAAGAGAGAGCTGACGACATTTGGAGATGAGTGGGATATGCGGGAGTGACAGCACAAAACACAGTGCATTATGGAGCACCATTTAATAACTGTAGGGCAGATGTTTTTTTAAGGGCTCTCAAGGTACAATATCCTGATATATCAGATATGGATGCCATCATAACACGTAAAATGAATGAAGATGAAGACCCTATTGCTTATGGTCTGGAAATTCAAGAGAAATGACAGCTTTGATACGCGTGAGCCTTGGGAAAAACAGTGGCACTGTTCTGTCATATTTTGTGTCAGGGATTGCCATAACAAATACAGAGGCAAATGAAAAAACAGGTAAGAATGGAAGCGAAGCCGTGGGCTGAGATATAGTTGACTATTGTGCATCATTGCCAATTTTTCAAGAGAAGAAAAGAAAGAAAGATGAGAACAGAAAAATGTAGGAAGCTAAGTTAGTACAGAAGAAATGGTCAAAAGTTCCCACTGAAGGGGCAGTCTTGACAAGTGGAGAAGGAGGAGGAATGCAAGAAATAATGGGTACATCACAGGTGAATAATGTACACCCAGTGGATCAAAGTGGATATGGGTTTTGGCCACAAGAAAGGGGTTCTGGAGGTGGATTCCAGAACACCCAAGGTGGATTGCAAAATACCCAGGGTGGAAGTCAGTATACTGAGGGAGGATATAATGGTTGGTTTGACAAAGGATCACCTCCAGTGTGTTGGAATTGTGGGATAACAGGGCATATTGCGTGTGTATGTAGAAGCTGAGGAATCATTCAACAAAATGGACAATCTTCAAGAGGGGGGACAGCTTATCCACCACCATACAGTACAAAAACATGAGAGGGCTTTGCCCAGGATTACCCATCTTATCAGACACAGGTGCCACAAGCACAGCAGGTGCAGCAGCAGGGGTCAGTGCAAACGTACTGCAAGGGCAATCGCAACAAGCATCCATGCAGACACAACAGAATGCGAACACAGGACAAATAGTAACATCACGGATAGGGGGTGTTACTGTGGCAGGAGGGAACCCATTTAAAGGGACAGGGATGCATCTGTACCCTCAATAGGACAGCTCACAGGGTGACTTGATGTGTTCAGTACTATCAGTAACACCAGAACCCGAAGAGGAACCAAGGGTTAATGTGATGATAGGAGGCAAATTTCTTTTCTTGTAGAAACTGGAGCGACTTGCTCTTGAATAAGGGAGGGTAAATACCCAATGTCAGGTATTGCCATGAGTGCTCAAGGGTTCTCTGGGGCTATGAACTTAGTTCCTTTTACTGATAAAATGCCTGTTTCTATAGGGGAATGTGACATGTATGTCCCCTTGTTATATTTGCGACAAACGCCAATTAACATTCGGTGAAGATATTTAATTACAAAACTTAACATGTTGATTTAATTCACTGATCAAGGAATAGTGTGCTCTGCTCCAGAAATACACTATTTAAATGTAGGAGAGTTTATACTGGCATTTACAGGCCAAGTGGCTCTACGAGGAGTTCCTGTAGATCCGGAATTCTTCATGCATGGGGTGAGCATTTTATTAACATTGCTAACTGGATTAGTAGGGGAAATTGTGAGGATACCTGATGAATTTCTTTTTAGACCACAAGTTCCTATGGATGAGGAAAAAGGGCAGACTATTCCTATAGAATTGGAAGCAGCTATAGTACGAGGGGAAATAACAATGCTTGAGGGAGTAGATGACGAAAGTAGAGCATGGAGGACAGTGATAGCACTTAAGGGGAGATACAGATTGGCTGGCATAACAGATGAAGATATGTTCAGAGATGAACATATAGATGATGAGGTAGTGTTTTTTATATGCATTACATACTGGATAAGAATTGAGAAAAGGGTAGTCCCACAGAGAATAGCACTGATGCAGCAAAGACTACCGTTCTTTCAGTAAGACCTATAAAGGGTGCCAAGTGTCCTTTGGACTAAGAACCCATATGACGTAGGCCTATTGAAGGGGATAGGAGAGGTCAAAATAAAACTTAAGCCAGGAGCAATTTTACCCTGAGCAAAGAGGTACCCCATGTCCCGAGAAGCTGATGAAGGTATATTTAAGACTATTTCACTGTTGATGAATCAGGGAATCCTAGCGCCATAAGAGTCTCCCCGTGCAATACTGCATTGTATCCAATAAAAAAATCTTAAGGAGGGTCATGGAGATTTATCCAGGACTTGCACCCTCTTAATCAGATTGTAGAAGCAGAGTTTCCATAAGTTCCGAATCCTACAAGAATATTGTGTAGCATCCTAGTTGAAGCTAAGTACTTCACGGTGATCGATTTGAAAAATGCGTTTTTCTCAATCCCATTGCACAAAGACTCACAAGACCTTACTTCCTTTACATTCAGACAAAATAAACTAAAAAATACTTGTTTACCTAAAGGGTACTGTGAGTCCCCATCAATCTTTACTAGAGTTCTACAGGTGTATTTAGGTATCATTGACCTCAAAAGTGTGGTAATTCAGTATGTAGATGACATATTAATCCGTAGTGAAATGGAGGATGAATGTAGACAGGACTCTGTTCAGTTAATGATTATACAGGCAACCAAAGGATACAAAGTAGATAATGAGAAATTACAGTATTGCCAGAAGAGGTGTTGTACATAGGTCAGTTAATTTCACATGAAGGAAAGAAAGTGACACCTGAGAGAGCTGAGTCTATCATGAAGACACCAAAGCCAAATACAGTGAGGCAAATGCAGCAATTTCTGGGCTTATGCAATTACTGCAGGGCCTGGGTGTTCGACTACAGCACATACACAAAACCGCTGCTGCAAGCACTGAAGAAAACACAAGTTGGTAAGGAAAAGATAGAATGGACTGAAGAAATGGAGGAAGGATTTGAGGAATTAAAAAGAGCAATCTGTACAGCTCCAGTTTTGGGAATCACCAATTATACTAAAGTAAAGTATAAGTATTTGTTTTTGCACACTACTGGGTCAGTAATGACAGCAGCACTCAAACAAAGAACCTTTTAAATATACAAAAAGGTAGGAGAGAAGATTCCAGACCAATTGCTTATCTACTCTAATACTTTTTTTACCACTTCTGAAGAAAGTCCCACCAATTGTTTAGAGGACTGAAACATGTTTAGTTTGCAATTTAGAAATAATACTAGATTGTGTGAAAGTATTTAGTGATTCACAAAGATCTGAAACCTAATTCAAAAGGATTTACAGCAAAGGTTTGAACATAGATTAATGTATTAGGACATATTTCTATTGTACTTTTTAGAGTATCTGATAATGGATTTTATATGTATAGTGTCTTTTTACCTCCTTGAGACTTTTAACTTTTCCACTCTCCTACCTTTTTATATATTTAAAAATGTTCTCTTCCCAAAACCAAGGTAAGAGTCCACCTCCCTTTGAGAGTGGATATTTGGGCTCTCCCTATTGTTTTTACCCTACCTCAAACAAAGAACATACCTTTATAAGTATAAACCTTTAGCATATTACAGTGGGTTTTTAGATCCAGTCATGAGAGGACATTTTCCATGCGAACAATCTTTGGCTGCTGCCACCTTCGCAATTGAGAAGTCCATAAGTATTACCATGGGCTATGCCATGACGTTATACATGGCGCATGCCTTATTTGCCATTTTAGAGAAACCCAAATTTACATTGATGACACAAAGAGCTTCTGCTTACGAAGTGATGATTTGTAATTCAGCGATTAAAATTAGAAGGTGTAAAATAGTGAACCCAGCCACATTTATAGCTGAACCTGTAAAAGAAGGTGATCATGTGCATGACTGTGCCAATTAGGTCAAGTTTTATGATGATATACCCCGTGTGAAAGAAAATGCTTTAGCGGGAGGGAAGATTCTCTTTTGTGATGGTTCTTCAAAAATTGGCGAAACTAGTGGGATGAGACATTCAGGATCCACAGTTGTAAAACACAGATTAAATGATGAATTTGAGGTAGTGGCGAGTGCAAGACTACCATCCCATTTTTCAGCACAGGCAGCAGAATTGGTAGCGCTTATTGCTGCGCTCGAGAAACACAAGGATCAGGAAGTGACGGTGTACAGTGACTCCGTCTATGTGACGTTAACTGTACACGCAGGGCTATTGTGCTGGAAAAGGAGGGGTTATCGCTGTGCAGACAGCACTCCAGTGCAACATGCATCTTTGCTGGACAGACTTATTAAGACGCTACAACTCCCAGTAGCGATAGTGGTCATAAAATGCACAGCACATATTAACAAACAGACTTTCTCTCTCATGGAATCAAAGCCGCAGAGGTAGAAGCCAAAAGGGTTGCATATTCCTCAGACACCTTGAGTTTCAAAACTAAAATGTTAAAGAAGTATTGGGTATAATATGCTGTCAACTAAACAACTAATAGAGATACAGGGTAGAGCCCCACAAGAAGAGCAGGAGCTATGGAGACGTAGGGGGTGTTCACCATTCCCCACGGAAGCACTATGGATACAGGAAAGCACTTGAAAGCCAGTGATGCCAGCAACATTACTGAAAGTCGCACTTGAGCATCTGCATTACCCCACGCATATAACCCAAGAAAGTCTCACTGCCAGCCTCGCAGAGGAGTGCTTTGTTCCCAATTTATTGGAACACATTGCACAATTCATTGTGAATTGCAGCGTGTGTCAGAAGTTCAGGGCTCGGCATACACTAAGAACAATCAGAGGAGTAATACCCCATCCAAATGGCCCTTTTCAGCATTTGCATATCAGCTACGTCGATATGCTGTAGACGTGTAATGGGTATAGATATCTATTAGAGGTGGTGTGTCCCTTTCTCAATGGATCAAGGGATATCCTTGTACACATCCTGATGCCGCCTGTGCAGCAATGTTTCTAGCGCGTGAAGAATTTCTAAGATGGGGTGTGTGCCAAGTATTGAGGGAGGTCGGATAATGGGCCACATTTTGTCAATGAGCTGTTTGAACAAATAGAGCTTCTATTGAGCATAAAGCATGGATTTTGTTCTGCTTATCACCCACAAGCAAATGGGATACATGAAAGTCTCAACAGCCTCCTTAAGGAAAGGATATCAAAGATCTGATTAATTTTGAAAAAGGGATGGCCTACCCTTAGCCTTGTATGCCCCATGAACTAGTAGCAGGGCGCCACATGAGGATGCCCCTTATCCCCTCATCTAGAGTAAGGAGTGATGCCCACAGTGTAGTGCAGACTCTAGGTGATTAGATGCATGATTATTTGACTATCAGTGTTTCTTTAATTTCAGATCAAGTCAAACATCGGAGGAAGGGATCGAGGAACACAGAAGAGGATGGCCCAGTTATCAATCTGAGGGAATTATTGCCACCACCGGAAGTTACATATTGGAGACCAAGTGGTTATTATAAACTTTACTCATAGGTGGCATGAGCCAAGATTTAACTGACCTTTTGTATAGAAGAAGTTTCCACTACTGCAATTAGGGTGCCTGGAGGAAGAGCTTGGTTACATTTGGGTGACTTAAAGATCTACAAAGGCGACACCCTCCCTCTAGTACCCACTGACCAGGAAGCAAGACAAGAAGAACAATTGCTGCATGTGGAGACTGGATCAATGACCAGGAAGAAGGATAATAAAACAGTGTGCGAGTGAAAAAAACATGTCTTTATTGGACTGGAATTCATTGGACACTCCTTAAACATTTAACAGGAAGTGCATGGACTTGCAGAGAATTCCAGAGCTTAAACATACTTTTTAGAGATTCTTTGAAAAAGTAAAAATGATATCTGCGTTATGTTATGTTATGTTATGTTATGTTATTTGGCATTCATATAGCGCTTTATATATCACTGGTATGACCTCAAAGTGCTGGTAGGTTGAATGCCCTGGGGAACGAAGTCCAGGTTAGTATAGCAAGTAGAAAGAGTTAGTGTCGTAGGGCGCGTGGGTGCACCAGTTATATGTGCAGCTAGTGGAATTGCCTGGTGGTAGCTGCATCCTAGCATTAGGTGTGGTAGTGAAGATCTCAGTTGAATGTGTGCAGTCTGGTGAGTGGATGCCCACACCGGTTTCTGGCTGTGTTAGGCCTGTAGGACGTTTATGTGAATAAATAATTGGGTTCTCCCTATTTTTTGATGACAGGGGTCAGATCTGTACAACTGGGAGAGTTTTAAAGTAGAAAAAGGAATGATAGATTGACTACCCCTCTCTATAGTCCCTTCAATCATACAGCTACTCCATCATTTGGTAGAATGTACACCTCTTTTAACAATGACACCTTATTTGCAAGTCATACATTTTTATTCGCTTGCTTCAAATTTTAAAAAAACATTAAAAAGACGTGATCACTTACAACGTATTCATAGATCATACAAAAAAACCTTTGGCCATATAACGTAACAATTCATCAGAATATATTGCCAAAATGGGTGAGTATTAATCACTTATATCCAACAATTATTTTTGAATGTTTTTGTTCTTTTTTGTAAAACCTGTTATGGGGTATCTAAGTGATTAAAATTGCATGTTAATGTCGGCACATGATGCAAAATGCCTCATCCATCTAGCAGCATGTACTACCAGAGGACAGTTCCAAGGGAGCTGGGCAACCCTGTGATGGCTATCAAGACAGTCATTCCCGTACCAGGATGATTATATCAAGACAACACAAATAGAAAAGCAACGTGGATGGATAGACAAGATACTCATGTATCCGTCCATGGGAAAAGACAAAGTGATAATTGAAGAAATGAAGAGGATGAATTTCTCTGACAAAGCTGAAAGAACTGGAATGCCTGGATTCTGGGAGTGCTCACATCTGTTGATCTATGGACGAGTGATTATGATCAAAGGATGGGAAAGTGTGATGATGTCCTGTGCAGCTCATCTACTAAGGAAGGAACCAGTGTACGGGGTGCAGAAAGTGAACAATGAGTGCCTAAAGTCATGGGCCAAGAACTCTAAACTGCTGACATGGATAGACAACGAATCAGGGCCAATGGCGGTAGTCCCATTGATTAATGTGACAATGTGCTTTCAAAGCAATTGTTAAATCCAAGATGGAGGAAATAAAGGGTGCAAGAACATAATTGACATCCCAAGAATAAAGAGAGGGACTGCCTTCTTGCTGTACATTCATACCATCTCATGACAGTGGTAACAGGACTCAAATCGATTCTATAACCATGCTGACAGAATTGCACTGGAAGATGGAGGAGGAGACCGAGGCTATCGGAGATGCCGATTGGTTCTCATAGCTATTTTCATGGATTCCCGATTGGATGGTGAGTATATTCAAGTTCCTTGGAGCAAAACCGGTGATGATAATGTTTGGATTCTGTGTTATAAGGATAATAATTGGACAATGCCAGAAAACAGCAAAGAAAGCAGTGGGAATGAAGATTATGATCTATGTGAAGGGTGAAACAGAAGACAACGCTTAGACTGAAAGTACAATCAGAGACCGCATAAAAGCAAGTATTGTGGCACCTGATGTAATAAAGTTCCTTTATCCAAGAGATCACATGAGACGTTGGGTCTTCTGGAGATTGCAGTTACATGACCTGGAGTGTGGACGAACATATCAAAAGTTCGGGCACCCTATAGGGGGGTGACGAATATATGGATACCAAAGAAACATTTCTTCAAGAGAAAATTCAAAGAATCAGCAAAACTTGAGAAGGTGGTCAAGGACTCGACCAGAGGGGGGAATGTAGAGGAGCAGACGTACATATCCGCAGGAGATCCTACCCCCTACCAACCCTCTATTGGAGCCATGTGACCATGCCCTGTCTAACTACAGCTACTGTACCAATAGTACAACAAAATTTGGAAGAAGGTATCCATTAAGACGGCCATAACGAATGTACCCTTGAGTTGACGACAGCCTACAGGAGGAGCTCCCAGAAGGAATATGAGAAAGAGCTAAGGAAATGGACTGATGACATCATAAGAAAGAGTGCACAACGTCCTGAAGCACTAATTTAACATAATGTATGGATCCTAGAGGAGAAATGGTGAAGTAATGGATCATGTGAACCTAAAAGTATAAAAGAAGAAGATTACATGGTAAAAACTTCTGCAGAAATCAGAAGCATGAAGAATGTACAGATGCTGAAATGCAAGATAGATAAAGTCATCATATAGGCTAGCTATAAGTAGTAAATGGAATGCATGAGGAGCCACCATTGTATAGAAACTGGACATTGGTATCATGAAATAAGTAAGCCAAAGAATCACAGAGAAAGAATGAAAGACTGTGCCACAGTAGAATAGCAGGTTATTGAAGCTGCGCTGGAAGGCTGTCTGACCTGAAGTCAAGAACTGAGAAGTCGAGGTCAGCTATCTATGCTGAAGAAGATTGTGTGTGAAGAGGATGAATCCTCTCACATTAAGGTGCAAGAAAGAACACAAAGCATGCCAAATCTTAATTCATTTAAAACATTTAAAAGCCTGCAGAATGAGAAGAATTGTGGTCTCTTGTCATGTGAGTCGGGGATGGAATTAGGGCTTGAACTTGAAGTTCCAGATACAATAGTGAATGCCCTCACTCCTGTTGCATTCCCAGGATGAGAATACTCTGCAAGGCCAAGTACAAAGATAATTTCATGGTAGAAGGCATGGGTGATGAGCGATGATGGGCTAATTGGGTGGTAGGGCAGCCTCATGCCCTATCTACTTGCACCTGGGTCTTGGCTTACGTGCTGCTAATTGAACCGAATGTTCCAGACATAACACACGAGTACCAAACCAATTGTATTAGTCTGTATAACTAAGGACCTCATAGCTTAAGAAACCAATGAAACACTGTGAAACTGATTTTTCTTAAATGACACGTATGAAGAGGTAGTCATAAGTTGTCCACCTGATATCAGACATCCAAAAACAAACCCTTGTGTATAGGCACATTATAAATGCCATATCATATCATATCATACACCTAGCCCCTATAGGATTTTCTATCTAGATGTGTCCTTTAACCAATCCCAAACCTTGATAGGTTTTTCACTATTGCTATGTAGTATGACATCACTCTGATGCATAAAGAAGTATATAATTGTATTATTTGGGAAATCACTGAGAGACTGAGCATACGTACGTTGATGTTTGTTGTAACCTCCCTGTTTAGATAATTGTTAATAAAATAGCAACTTGCCATCTTCTTGAATTTGTTTGGTTATTTGGACTCAGAATTATTCTGGTGTAATTCCATCCAGCCATAATTGCACGTTCCAAGGGCCATAAACTCAGCATACTGGCTGTCGGTATAACTATTTACTTTCAACCCTTGAGATACCTCACAAGGTCAAGTCAGGGCAATTATTTCTGCTGCTTGGGCAGAGTTGTAAGAAATCCTCCTAGTCTCTACCACTGTATGTAGTGTGGTGATTGCACAGGCAGCAGTAGATGTGCCATCCAGAAGCTTAAAGCAAGAACCATCACAAAATATTTCTCCATCTGAGGATGGCGGAGGTGTGTCAGTCAAATCGAGACTTCCTTTGTTTCATTTTTGGTGATAAAAATGCAATCATGATTGGTATCAGGAATGCTACTCTCCTATAGGGGAGGTAACAATTCAACTGGGTTTAACATGTTACATCATTTAATTTTGATGTGAGGTGCAAACAAAATGAGCTTGTATCTAGTGAGGCGAGCAGATGTGAAATCCTGTGTTTGCATTCTGTTCAATAGTACTTCTACTGAGTGAGGCACAATGTTGGTTAAAGAGTGACCCGAAACCATGCTTTTGCACTGCTTTACTGATGCAGCGGCAGCAGCTACAGATTTAAGACATGTTGGCAAAGTGCATGTAACAGGGTCCAACGTGGAGGAAAAATAGCTGCACAGCCTGTTCATTCCCCTATGGTCCTACGTTAAAACAGCTAAAGCACAACCATCTCTTTCATGCACAAATAACAGGAACTCCTTAGTGTAATTTGGTGTGCCCACCTCTGGCGCAGAACACGGAACAGTTTTGAGAATTTCAAAATCATCTTGACAAGCTTTTATCCCAAGGTAGAGGTGGAGCTACATCTTTTTTAATTAGTGGTAACAATGGCTTAATAAAATGGGAGACATTTCGGAATCCATTGCCTGCAATAGGAAGTCATTCTGATACATTTTCTAACCTCAGTTTGTGTGTTTGGATCCATCATGCCAGAGATAGCCTGTATTCTTTCTGGTGCAAGATGCCTACCCTCCTTCAACAGACGGCATCCTAAGTAGGCAACATTCTGTTGACAAGATTGTAATTTCTTCAAAGAAGCCTTGTGACCATTGTTAGCCAAGTGTGTCAACAACAACACAGTTTCCCTCCTTGCAAGCTTCCTCACAATCCGCGGCAGTAGGTAATTCGTCATTGTACTGTATCAATGTGCAAGATGAAGGTAATTCTAAAGTGTCCAGTTGTTCCTTGAGGGCCCTACTATACATGCTTGGGCTTTCAGTGTATCGTTGGGGTATTCTAGTGAATGTAAATGACAAGAGTAAGGTCGAATAAGTACCTACTGTCAGTATGTATCTGTATGCTCAAAAATGCGTTCTTTAAGTCTGGGTGGCCTGGGCAGGAATCATAGTCAAAATAGTCGTGATGTCAGGCACAATGGGAAATTGTGGACAAACAATTTTATTGATGGCCCGTAAATCAAGCACAAAATGGTAAGGTACTTCGTTGTCACCCTTCTTGTATACAGTAAATATGTGACTGTTACAAGTGCTTCCCGTAATCCGTTCAATGACACCTAGATGTAAATGATCTGAAATTATTGTTTTCAGTGCGACTTCTCCATCCACTGAAACCTTGTATTGTGGTATGTGCGGTAATGAGACATTTAGTTTTAACTGGATGCGTACTGATTCAACATTGAATATTCCCACGTCATTATCGGGCCCATAAATGAGTGGGTACACTTTGCAATTCCCTGAGTAGTAAGAGTGCTAAAAACTGAGATGTAGAAGTGTGCTGCGTTTAAATAGTCAAATATACATCATCGGGTGAGCAGTAAATAACAGCATATAATATCTTCAGTAAATTCAAACGGAATATCTGGAACTGATAGGCGATCAATGGAGCACTTCTGTGCACCAGTATCAAATAGAAATGTGTGTGGCCTATCCCCAACTTTCATTGTATTGAAGGGCCCTTTTTGATTGATAGGGATAGGGGTAGGTTCAAGCTTCTCTTTCGGGCTGTCCTAGCTAAAGAATATGTTGTCAGATGTGTAGTCCTCTGAAAAATAATTCTGTGAGGGTGTGTTATTGAAAATGTTGGCGGGCTTAGTCGGGTGTTGTGTGTCCATATATGCTCTGTTATTGCTAAACTGTGGAGGCTGAGAAAATTGGCTTCCATTCGGTCCCTGCATGCAATTACTACGTCCTCTTCCTCGTCTCGCGTGCATATTGTTTCCCTTCTGCTGGAGTTTTGGGCATTGCGCCCTCCAGTGACCTTCCTGCTTGCAGTAAGCACACTGGTTCTCACTCACTATCCCAGTATGTTGCAAAACCTGTCCCCTATTTGGGACATATCCTTGTGGTACCCTAGTCACATGCTGTAACAACACCCTTGTCTCCAGATCTACTTTTTTCTTTTCTATCCTTTCCTTCTCATTGTTAACTCCGTTCTCATAATGCTGAGCCATCAGCAGTATTTCAAAAGGTGTCTTTGCTTGCAAGGCACTCTCTGAAGCTGTGATTTGAGACTGAATTTCGGGCAAGAGAGCACATACAAACTTGTCAACAAAAAAATCTCTTTCCCAATTCTGTGCTCAAATCTTGTCTGCTGTAGTCAGCAAATACCTGCTCAAATCAAAATACTCTGTTACCCCCTCAGATTTCTCTTGCAAGCAGGCTGTCAATTTGTCCCATATAATCCTTGTCTCTGGTACTAAAGTCTTAAGTTTGGCAAGGATGGCGTTAGGTGATGCTAATATTTTCTCTGGAGGTTTCTCACCTGCTTTTCTCTGTATACCGGTAGCCATGAGTTCTGGCCATGTTCCCCCCAATGCCCATTTATCATCCATGTTCCCGATTTGCTTCCATAAATCGGAAAGTAAAATGGCTGGAAATCACAAATCTATGGGGGTCATTCCGAGGTTGGAGGTAAGGAATTACCGGCACCGGTAAGGGTGCCGATGCCGGTAATCCCTTACCTCCGTATTCCGAGGTCCCTTTGCGGGTCCTTCCTTACCGCCTGCTTTTTAAAGTACGGGACCCGCAAAGGTACTTCGGAGGTAATTAAAGGACAAGATAGTCCTAAAGCATCTAGCTTTGCTATCTGTAGTTCATGTAGTTCCTCCTTATGTGAGAACAGCTAAGATAGGTGCTGATGTGAGTCTTCTCCTGTATTGATGGTGCATGCTGAATAATTTAAATGTTGCAATTCTCTGGGTACTGCAGGATCAGTGAGTTTGCACCATTCTCGGGCACGTGTTTTTTCCCATGTGTTCTAACAAATATTATCCTTCAGGGGTATGGTAGTCAGTCAACATATGTGAGGCCGCTAATTCAGTCCCTTCCAGTATATAGTCTTCTGCTGTTACTTCTAACCTTGCCTTTTTATTCTCTGTCACTGTGCTATGAAGTCCTGTTCTCTGATCACTAAGCGAGTGTGAATATTGCAAAAGAGGGGAATCAGATTTGGAAGTGGTAGGGGAGGTAGGTTGCATAGCCTTAAGGAGCTCCGGTGTGGGAGGTGCAGCAGGCCAAGAGTTATGTCGGATACATGCAGCACTCGCTGCTGGTACATAGGGAGGTGGTGCAGTCAGACGTTCTCGTCTTTCCCTCAATAGTGCATCCATTAATTTATCAGCTGTGTGCAGCTCTTTGGATCGGTATTTTTTGCATATGTCTAACTGTATTGCTTTGTCTGTTGCCCTATCATAGTCTTTCTGTTGCTTTTGGTCATGCACTAAAGCCTTTTTTGTTTCTGTCATGTTTGTGAGAATGCTTCTGTCTACATTTGATGTGCTGGGTTGCCTCTTTGCGCCAATTCCTAACCGCATCAAAAGCAGCTGGCCTAGCCTTTTTCTGCAATAAAACCGACTCCAAATGCTGTATCCTTGCTAGTTCAAACAACCCAAAATCAGGCCATTGCAAATCAGGTACATGATGTCTCGTCTGGCGATGCCAAAGACTATTAAAATGAACAATTGCTCCTAACCCATATTAAATATACATATCATAAGAGGGAAAACTTCAGGTGGTACAGGTTGTCCACATTCTAAACCAGTGTTTTTTTTTCTACAACAGCACAACATTGCCCAATAAGTGCACATTTTACTGAGCCCAGGCATTTTTACACAAAATGGTATCTGTCACCTGGGAAATATTTTGCAGAATATTTGTGTACAACCAACTCGAAACAACTCACCTGATTGCAATCAAGACAATCATCCTCCATCAAATGAAATCCATGGCTGGTGGTCTTCAAAAGGGCGAAACGTAGTCGTAGAGCTACGGTCCAGAACCCTCACCGAGATGATCGCCCGGGCAGAGAGAGGCCAATGTGAATCACTAGTAGCAGCTGAAAGAAACTTTGTCTCAGATTTGGCAGGGATCCCTGGTATCCCTGGTACTCAGTGGTCCCAACACTCAGTCACTCCGTCCACAAAATATGATGTATCATCCTCGAGAGGGCCCACGTCCCGGGCGCCAATTGTAAAACCAAAATCTGGTAACTGTACTGTAAACGAGATAAGACTAACAGACACAGAGATGAGTATAAACATTAGAGTTCATTTACTTCAAGTGGACCCAGGTTCTTACACAACAATAGCTGTACAGAAGTGAGCAATTTACAGAAAGAAAATCACATCCTTTTATCCACCCCAGTTTACATGAGTTCTGCTGTGAGTGTAAGGTCATAGAAATCCTAGATGATTTACAGCTCCATGCTACATATAGGGTTTTCTGTGAAAACATACATTTTCGTAAGTGATTTCATGCTTGTACATTCTAACTTTCTGACCTTACAAGACAAGAGACTGTTCTAGCTGTTCTGACTGAAAGGAAACATTCCTACCAACATTATCATTTGTTTTTATGGCCAAGGGTTACTGTGTAGCGGCAGGTTTTTACAGTTTGTTTAGGATAACCTTTTCCTGGTAAAAATAGAACAGAACGTAACATCTCCTGTGTCATAAACTATCCTTGTTATTTGTATGTGCATTTGTGAAACCCACGCAATTAAAGAGCTGCAGACACAGATATTTGATCGCGCTTGGTCCGGCCTGTGCAAGATCCAAGGCTGTAATAACAATGAGCTCATTTCTTTGCAACAACATTCTTAGCACTCTTCTGCACCGATTCCTTGCAGCTCAAAATAGGAGATTTTGCAATGTGGAGTGAGTACATGAAACAAAAATGGGGGAGCTTAAGGCTAACCTGAAAAACTGCATTTTCACAAGTGGGACAGAAACATGTTGGGTAGCTTTTGAACACAGATTGCTGTGTTAGTAGGAGACTGGTGTTCTTGACCCAAGAATATTTGAATGTTAATCAACTGTCTTGGGCTGCATATGATTATTGTATCACATGAAAGTGCCTGTGATTTGTTTATGTATAGATTTTGGGCCACATCACGAGTTTGGCGGTAACCCTTAAATGCGGCAGCAACGCTATAACCGCCGCATTTAAGGGTCTGCCAAATCACGGGCTTGACGGATTTACCCCCAGCTCTGAGCGGGGGGCAAATCCACCACGATTTTGCCAATTACCACTGGCGCCAAACATTCCCCATAGGGCCCAATGGGGAATGGGAAATTCCCGAATGGGCCCAATGGGGAATGGGGACTTACCGTTCTGCCAAACCCGTCAAGCTTCCTGATTCCTGTTCATTCTGGCACGGGCCAGTGCACTAGAGAGGAAGCTCCAGGACCCAAGGCAGAAGGTAAGTGTATTTATGTTCATGTATTTTATATTTAAATTATGTGTATGGATGCGTGCATGCTTGTGTAACTGTTGGCCCCTCCTGGAGACTTTGGAAGAAGTGGTGTACACTGCGCCATTACTATTAATTCACGTTCCGAACGCTGTATCTGGTCTAGTCTTTTTAGACACAGTCCATCTTCCCCTTTTATACCAGTGCTTAGCGCTTACTGTGTGTATTTTGTGTAAATGTGTGTGTTTGTATGTTTATCATTTATTTATTATTTAAATATGTGTATGGGTGCATGTATGCTTGTGTTATGAGTGAGTGCATGATGATGGGTGTTTGTGTGAATGAGAGAGTGCTTGCTGTGTGAATGTTGTGCGAATGTGTGTGTGTGTTTGTGCTGGTCCATAGAGCTTATTTTGGAGAGTGGGGGGAGGAGGTTTGTACAATAAAGGCATTAAAAAAAGGCCTTTGGTGCACACGCCCCCTCCCCACTGTCCAAAATCAGCTTTCCTTCTGAGGTGCTGTGGGGCCCAGGGGACAGGGATGGTATTTTGTTTACAGGACATCTATGAACAAAATGCGATGACTGCCCGTGGGCCCCCAGCACCTTGCATACACACATAATCAGTTTGGTTGTGTGTGTGTGTTTGGTTCTGTGCGGCCCAGGGGACAGGGATGGCATTTTTTACTGGAAATCTATCATAGATGTCTGGTATAAAATACCATGCCTGCCCCTGGTCATGCCAGCGCCTCGCATACACACATAATCATGTTGATTGTGTGCATGTGTTAGGGACTGTGAGCCCAGGGGATGAGCATGGCATTTATTTTACTGGACATCTATGATAGATGTCCAGTATAAAATAATAGACCCGCTCCCTGGACCTCCAGTGCCTGGCGTACACACATAACCACATTGATTGTGTTTGTGTGTGAAGAGCTTGGGACCCAGGGGACAGGCATGTAATATTTTTTTACTGAGCATCTGTGATGGATGCCCAGTAAAAAAAAACATGCCTGACCTCTATGCCGCCAGTGCCTCGCATACACACAATCACATTCATTGTGAAGCATGATAAGTGTTATTATGTAGCTAGACTGGCATTTTAGTGCAGCCAGTCTAGCCACTTCTTATTGTGGTATGACATTTTATATTGGGCATCTTTGATAAAGCAAGCATTATAAGTGTTATTACGAAGCTAGACTGGCATTTTCATGCAACCAGTCTAGCCAAGTCTTACTGTGGCATGCCATTTTGTATTGGGCATCTTTGATAAGGTATGCCTGATTGTTGGTATTATTCTGTCTGTGGCATGACATTTTGTATTGGGCATCTTTGACAAAGCAAGCGTGATAGGTGTTAATATGTAGCCAGACTGGCATTTCAATGGAGCCAGTATAGCCATTTCTTATTGTGGTATGGCATTTTGTATTGGGCATCTTTGGTAAAGCAAGCATGGTAATTATTATTACAAAGCAAGACTGTCATTTTTTATGCAACCAGTCTAGCCATTTCTTACTGAGCATGACATTTTGTACTATGCATCTTTGATGAAACAAGCAGGATCAATGGTATTATTCTTACTGTGGCATGACATTTTACATTGGGCATCTTTGATAAAACAGGCATAAGTGTAATTGAATAGCTAGATTGGCATTTCAATGCAGCCAGTCTAGTCATTTCTTATTGCATAATGACATTTTGTATTGGGCATCGTTGATGAAACAAACATAATACGTGTTATTATGTAGCTCGACTGGCATTTTAGTGCAGCCAGTTTGGACATGTTTTCATATTGTGGCATGCATTTTTCATGGAAAAGCCACCTGGAGTATGGTCTTACGTGGGGAAACAGCCATATGTTGACAGAACAAACATGGACACGTTTTCTTATAGTATCATTACTGGCATCATGCGCAAAGCAAACATGTATGTTCTTATATGGGAATACTGGAGTATAATAGTGCTGTCAGCCTGGAAATGTGTGCATCTTAAAAATGTTTTGGAGGAATTCTCCTGTGCAGTGTTGGTGACTTGCATCTATTGAATTTTTTCATGAGTTACGCTACAAAAACCAGTTGCAAACCGTTTGGTATTTCATGTTATAAAAACAGGGGCTTAGTACTTCCCTGCGCTCTCTACCTAAATTCTAGGTGTTACTAACTAACTTCCATTATAACTAAAAAAAGGGTCAACTGGATGCATCGGTCTGTTCAGACTGTGAACCCAAGCCTGATGTCACAAGTTTAGTTCTATGATACAACACTTACTAATGCGCCAGATCCCTTAAGAATTGCTGTACCATTTATTCATCATACAACATTTTTGAGTCAATTTCTCACAATATTAATCTTTTTTACATCCTTAAAGTAGTTTGTTACAACAATACTTTTATAATTCCTGTCTACACGTGTTTGGACCTTCAACTTCAGGTCTTTTCAGAGCTACTGTGCCAATTGCAAACAACATAAATTATCAAACAAAGCATTATTTCTAATGACATTTATAAATGATAACATATTGGTACAAACCAAACGCCAGGTCAACGAAGATTCACAAGAAAGGGGAGGGGAGGAATTAAATATTTTTGTATAAGAAACCAAGAATACTCATCAAATTCAATACGCCTATTGACAATTCTTGCATTTTAATATTCTCATATATTTATTACACAAACAGCTTAACGTGATACCTTAATATTACATAGTCCATCTGTGATAATACTTATCAACATTAAACTTTTCTGTTAATGCACCGATGCAGCCTTAATTCATTACCAATAATACATTAAGTGTAGCATTTTCTAACTACATTTGTGCCAATTCCTCTGATTAATACATTTGTCCAATTCACCCTCCGTGATTAGCATTGGTATTTCATACCTTTCTCAAATCCTTGCCATGCATATGCTTCTGATTCCACTATTCCAAATTAAAAATGTCATAGTTGTAATATTGTCATCTTATCCAACACCACATATCCATACCTGCTTAATATCTCTTTACTTACTTATACGCTCTGCAACAGCTTTATGCTTTTTCAAGCTCCTATTCATCCGAGTAATCTCCCAGTACATCAAAACCCACAATCAGTAATTCATATAATTCATTACCTCATGGCTAGCAAACTAACAATCCACATTTCATAATAACTTCTTCAAAAATTAATTCATTCAAACAAATCCTTATGTTTTAAGCAGTAATAATGCTTGGTTAAGCTTATTCGCCCTCTCTTAACAATGAAATGTGACATTCCGTGTGGCACGAGGGCGCCATCTTGAATTTCTGAGCTTAATATAATACGTTTGATGTCCGACGTTAGCGTCCGGTGTCAGAGGTGTCTCGCATCATTGTTTACATTTGCCAGGATCTGCAACAATGTCCATGCATTCTAATTTAGAACGCTGTGAATCCTCATAATGCGAAACAGCCGCGTCCTGTGTTTCCAATCATTTATTTTGCTTGGTTTTCTAACCTTAAAATAGTTCCCATGACATCAGACGTTGACGTCCTAAGTCAGAGGCATCTCGCGTCATTGTTGACATTAACCAGGATGGCCTCCAATGTCCATGAGTTCTAGTTTAGAGAGCTATATCTCACAGGAACGTAAAACAGCCATGTTTTACATTCCCAAGCATTCAAATTGCTTCAAACATTGCCCACACCGTGTGAACAAGACTCTAACTTCCACCTAATATTATTAACGTTATACAAAATGCATAACTACAATTTAGACTTCCTCCTACTAGTAACTGGGAATTAATTGGTAAATTCCAAGTATAATGAAATCGATATAGTTTAAACAATCTGAAATCTTAAATGTTTTTCTGAGAGTTCATTTGGACTGTGTTACAACAAACTATTCCATCGTCTCGGGAAGATATCTCAGGGGCAACTTCCTCACCTTGGAAACAATATGACACAGAGCAACACAGGTTTGATCCCCGGGTCTGCGCTTAGCGCGTTATAAATAACATATCATATCATAAATCCATACTGTCAATGACCATCTTGCCGGTACTCAACTCAACGGTAACGATTAATTCATTAGACACAATCAGTTATTGCCCTGGTCTTGCAATCCCACAAACTCCAAATATATATTTGCCTTGGTCAGCTCAGTCAAATGGCTATTTACACTCTTTTGTGCTGAATCCTGGTGAATGTGTTGAATTCATATTTCTTCAATGATTTATCTTCTCATACAATAGCCATGCGGCACCCAATTTCATTAGTGGTGGAACAAGAACTGCATCCATGCATTCTGACACATATAATTCTAAAACTTCAAGTGTAAACATACAATCATTATTGCTACAATTTGATACTTAGCTCATTACTTATAACATTTCATACTCCACACCCAAATTTTCTAAACAGTCTGCTCTAAAATGCACCATTTTAACCCATTATATGAAAGAATTATCGGGGGTAGAACCTCCCTTAATTGGTGAGGGCTCCCTTGCTACGCTCGGCCGCTATGGCATATTGTGGAGAAATATTTACACCCCTCCAGTTAAAAAATTCACCAGCCACCACAAAGCAATTGTACATTTGTTGGAAAATTAGTTAAGTATGGTACTAGTATAACTTGCAAAAGGGACACTTTGACATCTGCTAATGCATGTAAAAAGATGCAGTTCACCAGGGACGTCATTTCACCAAAATGCCAGGGGTAGCGGAAGTGACATCACATGACCCTTGACCTCTGATGACATCACAGGAAGTGCTGCAATTTGACCCTGTGCCCAAATGCCATCACAGGAATTGATGGCACACAACCTTTCACCCTTTCACAAAACAGGCTGTGACGTCACATAGAATTGTTCCTCAGTACAGAAAAATATGGTTACAATATCACTGAAATATATGATATACATTTCATCACCATATTAGCTTTAATATCAGCGTGTACAGGCTCATATTACCAAGATCTTTTGGTTGTGTGACCACCAACTGGTATGGAACCATTTCCCCTGCCCAATTGACCATGACAAATACCCACTGGCTACTGGTTGCACCAGTTAAAAAAAGAAATTAAAAAAAGATATATTTTTTTTGTCCAGGGGTAGCAATGTAGACAGCAGGGGCCACAGCTGCGACCCCTAGAAACCCCCAAATGGCGTCCCTGTACTTTATGCACGTGTAAATCACATATGAGTCACAATAGAGAAATGTACCTGTGCAAGTGTCTGTAATATACCCATGAACTGCATACTGCAGGTCACACTTGTGTACCGGCGCGTTATGAATGCGATATATCATATCATATCATATGTCAGTGTTTCAGAGGATGTGTTGGTAAGGATCAAAGATGCATGCATGGCAAATTAGAAGAAGACCCAAGCAGTGGTTATGTGGTTGGTATTCACATACATTTAGCAAAGCATTGTTTACAAATTTCTAAACTATATTATTCATATTTAAGTTGGGCAGAGTGACTTACGCACATGCGTACAGACATAGAATTAACCCTAAGATATCAATGGTGGTGCTGGGTGAAACTCTGCCTTGCCCCACCTTTGAGTCAAATCAAACCTGTATTTTTTGCGCACTCAGGATTTCTTGCAAGATGCGCAGGTGGCCAGAAATCATGCTCGAACTAACGAGTTGGCAAGGTGGCCATTGGTTTGATAGGGCCAATCAGAAAAGCTGAATTTCTCTGAGGGATTCAGAAGGTCAATCAAAGCTCTAGAATCTCTAGAGAGGATCAGTGACCACATAGAATGCATATACAACTTCTTGTTTCTTTGTAGGCTGTGATTCACTGTTGGAGAGCTGATCCACACTAGGAGAGAGCAGTGGGTTTGTGCTTTGGCTATTTCAGGCCATTTTGTGTCTTCTAGACATTTGATTCTGTTTGTGACAATTACATGTTTATTGTATTAGTTTTGTGAACGTTGTTAGTCCCCCTTTGAGAAGACCTTTGCCATGAGAACCCCCTTCGTAATTTGTTCTATAATTTTCTCTTACGTTTCCTGCTTCCAAACAAAAAGCAAAGGAACATTAGAAACAAGATATCCTTTGGTAAAAGCTTTGCACTTTAATATGAATTATTTTTCCATACACTTCCTTGTTCCACACTTTGAGAACTCATTTGTGAAAATGAAACCCTTTGGGACACATTTTGCAATATTTTTAATCCCTTTCACTTAGCCTGCCACTTTCCACTGAAAAAAAAGGAAATAGGCATCATTGTGACACCAATCATTTTGAGAATTCTTATTGAAGCCCTTTGCCTTACCCCTCCTCCATCCATGCAAAAAACAAAAAAGGAAACTGGTGAGTAATTATTTGTGAAAGCGTTTGTGATACATATCATTATGTCTCAGAACTTCTGTTGACTCCTCCAGCCTCAAACATATTTTTAAAAACTCACAACTCTCTTTTACTGTTCATATTTGCCATGCTAGAATTTTTGAAAGATGTTCTATAGAAAATAATCGACAGAAGGTCACATTGGATTTCTCTGGGAGAATATTGGGCCTCTTTACAAGTATAGTGGTAATTGTTTAAAATTGGTGGTAATACTGTTACTGCCAATTTTACCACTATGCCAAATCACGACCTACAGAAAAGTTAGTGGAAATTGCCCCAGTGAAATTTCCTCTGGCGAAATTGCCTATGGTGGTAATTCCTCCAAGAATTGGCAGAATTAGCGCCAGGGTTAATTCCGTCAGTGAAATTACCTCGAAAAAACAAAAACCCATTTCTGCCACATTAAAATTCTAAAATCGCCTCCAAAGTGGTGGAGGTAAACGTATTCAGGTGCCGGTCTAGCACAACCTGGTCCTCCCTTCCCGCAGCACTCCCTTTCCCCTCTGGTCACCCCAGCACTTCCCTGCACCTTTCACTAGGGCCACCCTACTCCTGCACTTCAATATAGAAAGTGTATGACTGGCCTAACACACTCTGCCAACATGAGTACAACGCATAAGGTAAATACACTTTGCTTCCATTTGCCTTAGTTTTAGTTTAGTCTTGCCATCCCTCTTACCCTTTTTAGCTCTCATTAAACTGATGAAACGTAGATCGGTTTTCTCATTGAATTGATGTGTACTTTGCTAAAGCATTGCAAGCGGGAGCTTAGGATCTTGACTGTTAAGGCTTTTGATATGTTCTCAAATCCTTACGCGTAATTGTCTGATCGTTAATCCGACATAGGTCTTGCCACATGTGCATATTAAGGCACATACAACACATTTTGTGCGACAATTGATAAAGTCCTTAATTGAAAATTGTTTGCTATTTTGATCAATGAATTCTGTGCTGTCCGAGTGTGCGTAGCGGCACTTGGAACAGCTGCTGCATTTATGAAAGCCAGTTGGCGGTGTAAGCCATGTGGATCCCTTTTCTTGAATGCCTCTTCTGGGCTCAAAAAATGAGGGGCTCACTCTGTCCCAATTGTTTGAGCTCTAGTGAAAACAAGTTTTGGTTTATCCACAGTGTGCTCTGGTTGGCAGAGCGTGTTAGGCCAGTCATACACTTTCTATATTGTAGTTCTTTTGGGTGCTTCTCGGTGCACTCTCCTGACCTTGGCAATGCAGCCGGCCGCACACTAAGGATTTAGTGGCAATAGCGCACACTCACAGGTCCTACCCATACTTACATACTTTTTACTCCTGCACTTCTCCCGCCACCCCCTCATTCCTGCACTTACCAACCTTCTCAAGCACAAGTGCACCAGGACCACACATAAGGAGAATAAAAGCGCCGCACCTTTCCCAAACACACATCCAAGCAACATGCAGCACAAGCAGACATAGATTATGGGTTCCACAATCTCCTACTATACATCAAGCTACAGCAACATGCAAGACCACAGTAGGGGAGGAGACAGGCACCACAAAGGCCCATGAGACGTGTGCTGTGAAGGGCACCACTACCACATGCCCACCCATCCCCATGACACTGCCGGACAGCCAATTAGTGACCCTATATCGATTGGACCGTCCCACCATCACACAACTGCTCACCCTGATCCAGGCTGAACTCCAAGAGTGCCATTGCCATCAGAACTGCCCCCCACACCCTGCTGAAGCTTTTGTCAGTCTTACACCCCTGCAGTATGGGTGGATTCCAGCACCCAGTTGGGACACTGCATGGGATGGGATGTCACAGCCCACTTCCTCCAAGGTGCTGGACCAAGCCCTGGATGCGCTCATGAGGCATGCCCATCAGCACATCTCCATGCCCATCAGCCAGGCGCAGGTGCATGCAGCAAAAACATGTTTCTACATCATTGCCCATTTCTCCAATACCATAGCAGCACTGGATTGCACACATGTGGCATTGGTTCCCTTGCAGGCAACGGAACAGGCATACAGTAACAGGCCTGTACCATTCCATAAATGTGCAAATGACATGTGCTGCAGACGTCACAATCAGCCACTGCTATGCCCGATACACTGGGGCCACACACAATGCCATGATACTGAGGAACAGCACCCTAACAGTGTACATCGAGATAAACAGAGGGCAGCTCGCCTGGCTTGTAGGTAAGCGGTAGGCAAACCTTGTTACTGAAATCACTCTCACATTTATTTGATTATATTTGTTTATTTCTAACGTGCCATAGCCCACAGGCATCAGGGTGCACATTAACACAGGGACATTTCAGGTGACAGGACAAGATAAATTAGGGATCAGAAGGATGTAATCAAACAATAAGGTCTTCAGCTTTTTCCTGAAGACAGTGAATTTCTCTTCCTTACTGAGGCTCTCCGGAAGGACATTCCATGCCTTTGATGCTCTGAACGGAAAGGATTTGCCATTTCCTCTCATTCTCCTCACCCAGGGCACTACAATCGAGTGTGCTGTGCTCGAAAGCAATGTTCTACTTGGTTTATAACATGTTAGTGATTGTGTCAGGTATTCAGAGGCCATGCCACAAAGGCATTTGTGTGTCAGCGAGAGGATCTTGAACTGGATCCTCTTTTCAACCGGCAGCCAATGAAGGTCCCTTCGGTGGTTGGTATTGTGGTCTTTCCTGGGGATATTGCATATGACTCTGACAGCAGAATTTTGAATTAGCTGGAGTATATGCACACTCTCTTTAGTTGCACCAGAAGTAAGTAAGAAGAGCATTGCAATAGTCCAGGCGAGGCATGATAATTGCTCTGAGCAGAGTTTTGCAGTTCTTACTTGACACCAGAGGGCTTATTTGGTGCAGTACTTTAAGGTGGTAGAGAGCATTTTTAACAACATTATTTACATGTGCCTCGGAATTCAAGGATGCTTCTAATACCGTGCCCAGTGTCTTGACTTTTTCTACTAACGGGATAAGGCCGTTTTCTACTTCAAAGCTTGAATATGCCTGGCTAAATTTAGCCCTTGCTTGCTTTGTGCCAAAGATCATAAGTTCTGTTTTTGAGACGTTGAGGCACATCCAGTTTTTAACCATCCATTCCCAAATAAATGCGTTGATGGAGTTAAGGTTGGTCAGGTCCATCGTGTAATCTCCACCCAGGTCTATTGTCAGTTGGAAATCATTGTCATAATTAGTCAAATTTAGGTCCTTTGTTTCCAACTGTTCGCACAGTGGATTTATATATATGTTGAAAAGAGCAGGTGAGATACATGCCCCTTGAGGAACTCCGTATTTAATAGGGGCAGATTTTGAGCAAGCATTTTCCCAAGACATTTTAGAGCTTCTTTCACTCAAAGAAGATTCTATCCACACGATGGGCCTCATTTCGGGTCTGGCGGCAACCCTGCCAGTGAAACCGGCGGGTTGTCGCCGGACCTGTAAAAAGTTACGCCATTTGACTTCCCAGTGCCACCGGGATATTACAAGTCCGGCAACCGGGAAGTCAGGAAATTTGGTTAATCGCCATTCCCATAGAGTCCAAAAGGACTCTATGGGAGTGGGGACATGAAAGCAGTGACACTTTTGTTAATGGTGCCCGTGTTTCTGTGACGGCTTTGACTACCATGACTGCTGTGCCCAGCAGGGTCAGTCCTGTCAGGCACAGCGGCTCCGGCAGACAAACCCATAGTTTTCCGGATCCGGAAACAAGGGTGCCAGCGAGGTTACCAGCACCCTTATTTCTGGACTGGCAAACTCAGCATGATACTCTAGAGAATCAAACGCGGTTGAGAGATTCAAAAGGATCAACAGTCCAGCTTTGCTCTCGTCCAACCTCTCCAGCATTTTGGATTGTAAGTTAATCAAGGCACTTTTCGTTCCATGATAACTTCTAAAACCTGACTGTTTTGGGTGCAAGATCGCAGAAGCTTCAAAATGAGTCTGCAATTGTAAGGCTGCAACTTTACCTAGGATATTTATTAAAAATGGTGTGCTTGTCATTGGTCTTAGGTTTGCAGGATCCTTTGGATTTAGACCGGGTTTCTTTAGCAATGGAGTAACTGCCACTTCCTTTTGGGCTCTTGGTACATTTCTATGAGTAAAGGAGGCATTGACAAAGCTAGTCAGGAAGGGAGCAAAGAGTTTTCTGTTAGATAGTACAGTTTTAGTCGGTGTTATGTCTCCTGAGCAAGAGGTAGGCCATAATTTGGCTAAGATTTCCTCCATTTCTTCAAAAGTGATGGTTTGGAAAGAAAGCCCTGGCAGTGCCTTTCCCTTACTATTGCTATGCTCAGGATTTTTTTGGGGGATTTGTTAGGTTGTTCTGCCAATTTTGAATCTTATCCCATGCCGCAAGGACTTTATCCTGAAAAACTTTTTGAAAGTTTTCGCAATCTATTGTCTGTGATGCAAAGGAGTAGGATAGAGCTATTGGTTTTTCCCAAGTCTTATAGATTTCAAACAGCTTCCTAGTGCAGTTGCCTGCCTTATTCATTTGTTGGCCACAAAAGTGTTTCTTTGTGTCTAAGATTCTGGCTTTGTAGGTTTTTTCTAAACCCTTCCATCTATTCCGATTTTCTGCTATTTTATTGTTTGCCCAGACTCGCTCGGTCTGTCTTTTTTCTTTCTTTAGAGAACTTAATTCGGGAGGTCTGAGAGAGGAAATTTTATCCAGTCGCGTGGAGAGACGCTGCTTTTAAGTTTCTGCTAATTTGCATGGGTGGTCCAGATCACAAGAGGTGGGCATGATGGATTGAAGGCAGATTTCTAAGTCTGTAGGGCTAAGATTGTTGACATTTCTGCTTAAAACCATTTTTTGGTGGTGCGCGAGGAGGACTAAGGGCCTCATTACACGGACGGCGGTAACCATGGCGCCATTAGCGCCATGGTTGCCGCTGGTATTTTACCGAGTCTGCCATGGTGAATGGCGGAATTACCACCCTATTCCAGGGTGTGTGGGGGCGGTAATTCCCCATTCACCATGGCACTTCCCCATTCCCATTTTTGCCCCCATAGGGCTCAATGGGAATGGGGAAGGCGGTAATTACGGTACCACAAATTGCGGTACCGTAATTACCTCCAAGGTCCCTTTGCGGGTCCCATCCTTAACGGCTGCTAAAACCAGCCATTAAGGTAGGGTCCCACAAAGGGACCTCGTAGTAAGGCGGTAAGGGTTTACCAGCACTGGTACCCTTACCAGTACCGGTAAACCCTTACCGCCATCCTTGTAATGAGGCCCTAATTGTTTCTGGCAGGCTTACGGTACAGTCTACAATGGAGTGGTCTGACCAAAGGCATGCTTTGTTTTGATGTACCTTACGTTAATGTTTCGTGTCGATACCCAATCTAGAATGTGTCCTTTCACATGCCTGAGGTACGTAATGATTAGCAATGTGAAATAACTACAGGTTTCATGAAGCAACAACAGAAATGCACAGAACAGGCATAGAACCTTGACTGACCCACCCCAGTACACAGACTTTACTCATGTGACGACACAGGGCATCCTGCCTTGCAAGGCAGCACAACACAATCAGGGCACCCATCAAACCCATGAAAGCATTGTCATGGTTCATTCATGGCCTACTGCCACACCATGAGTGACAAGTGCATTGCAGATGACATTGCATTGACAAATACTTTATGACTGCGGACTCCCACAATGTGAATGACTGCAAGTGTACCATGTAGGCCAAGTCCCATTAACCTAAATGCACACAAGGTGCACCATAGACATGCAGAGTTTTGCACATAGGGGTAAACACCCCCGGATCATATACATGTTCCCCAACCCACACACATGCCCGCCATCCCTCCCTCCAGCACTATTTGAAATGTCGTCAGGCCTAGTACGATAGTCCCTTGTTTTGTTCCTCCCCTCCCTTTCTGCACCCCTCTCCCTCACCTTTTGTTTTTCTCCGGCTGTACCTGAAATGTCGTCAGGCCTAATACGGTAGTCGCCTGTCTGTTTCCATTTCCTTCCCACTCTCCCCCCCCTTCCTTATCTATGTCTTAACTCTTGCACTATCTGAAATGTCATCAGGCCGAGTACAATTGTTAATTTCACATCCTTACTGTTCATGGCCTTAAGAATGTAATTGTATTTTCCCTTGTTCCCTCCCTTGCCTTGAAGCGCTTTGAAACACATTGTGTATAGGCGCTATATAAATAAACTACCATATCATGTCTCACACAGTCAATTAATGTCTTTCAGGTGACGCTGGCTAGCCGCAGTTACCATGGCTGATGACAACTGTGAGAAAGCCAAATTCGGGTGCCTTCACCACACAGGCATTGTCCTCATGTACAACCCAGGAAAGTATGCAAAATAGTACTTATGTGCGCAATGATGCACAACTTGTGCATATGAAGGAACATAGACATGCCCCCCATAGCTCAAATGAGGAAGACGTTGAAGATGTAAACAGAGCACCACCGGACATATGTGGGGATTTGAGGAAGGACGAATGGTCCGCCAGGACCTCATGGACAATTTCTTCTGACTTGGGGCACATGCAGCCCATACGTGCTGTGAATGCACATGTCTTGACACCATTGAATATAAACTGTTCAAATGATCATGATTCAACTGTGTTTAATCATCAAAAGAAGGAACCCCCATCACCAACACCCATCCCACACCCTAGCCATAACTGCATCACCCACTCCACATCCTATCCCCAACTCCATCACCCACCCCAAACCCTAGCCCCAACTCCTTCACCCACCCCACGCCCTAGCTCCAACACCAACTCCCATTATCGCTTCCTCTTTTCCCCTTTGTCTGCAGGTTTGCAGCATGTGATGCACTGAGCTGTGCGTGCCTGGGTGGGGTGCTCGTCAAAGAACCCTCAGTAGGGGTGAGGACGGCTAACTCCCCTGCCCGCTTCCCCAGAGATGATCCATGATGAGGTGAATGGCTCTGGTCTTGGCCTCATGGGGGGACAACAACTGTTCTGCCAGCACCCACACCCTCTGGCTCGTGAGTCACTGGCTGGCATTGCTCCTGCACAGCCGATCAATGGACCTGGACAACTGTCTAGATGCCCCCTGTACGCAATCTCGCATAGCCTGCAAATGCCCAATTGTTCTTGGGCTATGGCGTGCATCTCTGCCTGCCTCTGCTACAGCTTGTCTACACGATCACAGATGGCCTGCAGTGTGGGGCCCGGCACTGACTGTGGTGCATGTCCACTGCCATGGACATCTTGGTGTACTGAATGGCTAGCAGGCTTGGGCTGCTCATCGGAGTAGGACTCATGTTCCTAATGTAGAGCATGGCGGGATGACCGATGGAAATGTGGTGTGTGCAGTGGGGAGAGGCTGCACAGGGGGTAGGATTATGGGGAGAATTGGCACAAGAGTGAATGTGGGTGGCTCGATGAGGGGGATGCAGACTCAGACAGCACACCTTGCAGGATGTCGTCACCACTCTGGCATACGTGTGAGCCTAGAGTCACCCCAGCTGTGGTGCTGTTTGGCCATGTTGCAGGTGGTGCAGTTTCCACGATTGGGTAATGTGGAGGCCCTGTGGCCGTGTTCTTCTTGACAGTCGGTGCGCCCATAGATGGCATGCTTACATGGTGCCTTTATTTTGGTGGCACACTCCCGCTCCCCGAACTACCTTGGCCTGTCTGCTTACTGACACTGTTTGGTGCAGGTGTTGTGAAGAGTCCAGCCACCTAGGTTGTTTATTGGGTTTCTTGAGTGCCTTTTGGGGCACACTGAAATGTGTGTTTGCACTTTGGTGCTGAGGAGCATTGTGATTCAACATTTACTGTCACTTATACTATGTCATCACAGTGTTTTAGAGCTCCTGGGAAAGCATGCATCATGGGTCAGCCACTGTGTTCATAGCATGCATTGCCAAATGTGTGTCGGGGCTGTTGATGCTTAGTTTGTGGTAGTGCATTTAGCTGTGTGTGAGTCAGGAGGACTTAATGGCGGGCATGGATTTGACAATGTGTGTCTACACAGAGCATTGCAGTTGATGGGCTCATGGTTCGGACACACACATCCACCGATGTGCATTCATGGACATGGGCTTGTCAAAGGGTTGCATGAGGGTTGTGTTGCCTGTGCATGTGTGACCACAGTGACGGTAAGGGGGGGTCGTGATGTGCAACATGAATGTGCATTTTACCTTCTAACTTGCGTTACAATGGTGATTCATGGCTACGGCATCCCCTCCCCTTCCTACCTGAGTGTCATGTAGGAGGTGTCATTGCTTCACTTACTCGTGCTGTTGTGGCCTGCTGCCTCGCATGGATTCTGTATGCTTGCTGGGGTCCATGTCGCTTGCATGTGTGTATGCGAATGCTTGCGAGGTTGGCCATGTATGGGACCATATTTCACTCAGGTACTCATCAGATTCTCCCTAACTGCTGGCTCCAAATCTCGGCCACGCCCTCGATCCCGACCATGTGCAGGATCTCACTAACCATGTCCTCCTACGGTGTGAGTTGCAGTGGTTCTACTGTGCCAACTCCCTTGGCAGCTGTCTCCTGGCGGTGGAGGGAGACAGCTCCTGACCCTGGCCTTAAGGCAATTCCATTGCTTCTTCATTTAATCGACCGTGTGTTGGACATGGCCGACGACCACCGTCTTGTCCTAGATCTCAGCCCATATGGTTTTTTTCTGCTGCTGGCTGGTCTTGCGGTTTTGGACTCCATATAGCTCCTCAAAGTGGGACTCTACTAGCTCTGCTAGCACAGTCAGCTCCTGCTCCGAGAATTCTGGCTCACGCAGCCTCATATCGGGCACCCTGACTTTGCCCTTTCAAACTGACATTTTTGGAATTGTCTGGGTGTTAGGATGGCACTCCTCTGTCCAGATATTTGATGGATTGTGATTTCCAAAATGGTTGCTGCTGTGCTTCCTTTTATCGTGATGCTGAATTTCCGCCGGCTGTATTTTCACTGACTGGCATGGCGGTGATGGAAATTCCACAGATTTTTGTTGACGAATTCCGCCATGTAATCGGTTTTCAGCGGGAACTCCATTGAGCAGAATTACTGTTACTGCTATTGCACAGTGCTTGCGACCGCCAGGTTGGAATACGGCGGTAATTCCACTGTTCCACACGGTGGGAACACTAATTCAGCTACAGTGGAGTTACCGCCGATGTTGGCCCAGAGGCCCATGTCTTCAAATGATGTGGAGTTGGATGTTGGGGCAGATAGGGTCAGAGATTATGCACATACCATTGAAATTAAGGCTCCAAACTTGTCTGAAGACATAGATGTCATAGCCTTCATCGATGGTGAACGCACAGGGCCACTTATCAATAGACAGAAAAAACTTTAGTTAGAGGTTAAAAGGGGTTCAGGGACATGGGGCCTCATTCCGAGTACGGCGCTAACCAATGGTGCTATTAACGCCTTGGTTGACGCCGTACCCGGACCGGCAGCGCCTTGGTGGATGGCGGAATTACCGCCCCATTCCAAGGTTGGCGGGGCGGTAATTCCCCATTCACCAAGGCTCTTCCCCATTCCCAAATGAGCCCCCATAGGGCTCAATGGGAATGGGGAAGATGCAAATAACGGTGACCGTTCATTACGGTCACCGTTATTGGCTTGGAGGCCCCTTTGCGCCCTCGACTTTAACACCTGCTCAAAGCAGGCGTTAAGGGCGAGGGCACAAAGGGAACTCGGAGTATGGCGGTAAGGGATCACCGCCACCGGTCTCGTTACCGGTGGCCGCTATCCCTTACCGCCATACTCGGAATGAGGCCCATGGTCTGTAGCATGCTATAATTGAGGCATCTACCTGAAGTGATTTTGGAAGAGATGGCAACAGCTGCTGGGTGTCTACAGGAAAAGATGTTGCAGTGGGTGGCTGATGGTGAGGGACAGCAGGAGACAGAAGACAATTTTGGGCCTCATGAGTAACCCAGTCTGGTAATAATGCTGGAATAAATGCGCTAATTCCGACTCTGGCATTTTTTCTGGAATGGTTTACTCCGAGTCTGCCGGTAGGGGCAGTGAACTATCAGCAGGCTTGACCTGTTGGTAGTGCAGGCCCTTACCGACAGATCATTCACTGAAACACCGGCACCGTTAACGAAGGTACTGGTGCTTCAGTTGTTCCCATCCCATGGAGTCCTATGGGACACCATAAGTAGAGGAATTTATCGTTCCGCTGCCGCCCGTAATATCCTGCTAATACCGGGATATCGGGCGGCAGAAACAGTAAGCCAAGGTTGCTGATAAGCCACCAGTACTAAGGGTGGCTTGCCAGCAACCTCGGAATGAAGCCTAATGAGGCAAATGCTGCACATGAAAAGCAGAGGGTCATGGGACAGGAGGTGCAACACAAGGAGGAGAGATTATGGACATCAGGAAAGGGACTATGAGATGAGGAGGTAAATATGAGGCAGGGGAAGACCATAAGGTGGCAGATGTGCAGTAGTAAATGGAACATGAAGAGGTGAATGAAAGGCAGACGGAACGTGGCAGCAGGTGAAACATGAGGATGTGCACGAAGTGCAGGAGGAGGAAGGGCGGAAGAGGTGGAAAATTAGGTATCAGGATTCAGGGTGTCAGAAGGCGGATAAGGATGCAGAAGAAAGACACAAGAAATTTGAGAGACCCACAGTGGTAGAGGGGACAGGTCTGGCAGTCATGTTGGTGACTTTTACCTGTAAAGGAGGCAAGGAGGGCCAAAGTTCAAGACGAAGGACTTGGACCTGCCAAATCAAAGTCTACAATTTGTTCTTCCCGAGTTTGGCAGGACTCGGAGGATTGCACAGTTGTATGCAAGCTCTGAACAAGATTATGCAGTAGGGCAGTAAGAGAGAGCTCATCTGTGGAAATGATGTTCCCCACTCCCCATTCTGCCCCACAGTCACTGGAATGATACGCCTCCTCTAGTAGTGATATTTGAGCATGGTCTATTTTATCTTGCACACCAGAGTAATGTATGTTAGAAATGCTCCTAAATGTGAGAGGCCTAAATTAGACATACACAATTCTGGCATCTACGGTGCACACAACAACTGCTCTGTATGACGTAAAAAGCTCTCTACCTTTATCCCTCTGCCTTGCTTGGCACTTGGAGGTGCTCCTAACATGTTGGTACCCAAGAAGGTCACTTCTCCTCCCAAGCCTCAAAAATATGGCACGTTTGTTGTACACTCGGTTATAGCTGCTGAATGCAACCTCCGGCTTCCAACTAACTTTGGGAATTTCTCTTCATTCATTTCTATCCTAAGAAGTCACAACAAGATGGCACACTCAGTTTCAGACACTGAATGACAATTTCTGGAATGTTCTACTTCCTAGTCATTGGGCCTCATCATAAGTTTGGCGGTGCAGGAGAAAAGTGACAATAATTCTGTGATATTTTTCCCGCACTACCAAACTTCAAGTTTGCCGGAGGGGGTTGCCTGATTTACCACCTGCCAAGAACTGGAGGTAAATCATGCTCCCACCAGTGAAAAACAGCCAGTATTACCGGTGCTGGTAATACCTGCAATTCCTGGGATTTACTGGTATTCCCGCCACCTGTAATATCCTGGAAATTCCGGGATATAAGCCAGTGGGAATGGAAATACCATTTGCCGGTATCCCACCTGAATTACCCGCGGGATATCGGCAAAATCCTAATGAGGCTAATTGGCTTACTGAAAAGAAATGTCACATGCAAGCATGCCATGCAAATGGTCACTGAAGTTCTCTCCACTCTACAAGTAGTCACAAAAGATGGTACACTCACGTACAGTCACTCTCTTGACTTCTTCCAACCAGCCCAGGATTTATAGAAAATTAACAAACGTATCCTGTATCAGTTTTCTACCTTTATTCACTGTCATGCAATGACATTGATCAACTGAAAATTTGAAATACATACCGTTTTGCGTTGATTTATTCTCACAAAGCACAGGATTGGGGGAAAGCCTAATGGAACTATGGGAATAAAACTAAACCCTAACAGGGATGAATTTACATACAACATTGCAAGGATACTTGAGGGATACAAACAAAGAGTGGACGGGTATCCTACTGTGAAGAGGACCTATCGTCCTGAGACTAGATTTCCCCACTCTTAGAAAAGTTAAAGGCAGAACTGCATCAAGCTCAATTGCTGTTTACACAGTCAGTCACAGCCCGAGCACATTTCTTTAAAAATGCTGGCATCAGAGGGCCGTCCTAGGCTGATGCACAATGTTCTCTAGTTGAGTATGATGTCAGGCTTATCTTCCCTCTGTACTGTACTGGGTACATTTTCAAGCTTTGTTATTTTTCTTTTGCCACAAGGCCAATGCGGGTGGTTCAGCACCATAAGCACACATCACCATCTTGTGTCCTTTGCAAGCCCAGAACACACTCAGACTCGTTGGAAGCTCCCCACCGGTACTTTTGGTCCTTGTTTAGCAGATTGCTATGCAGTGCCTTTGTCCTCAACTCTGTCTGACCCTCATATGTTCTTGGTGTTTGGGTGTGGTGTAGGTTAGCAGGCTAGGAAGAGAAGAGAAGTTCTGGGGGACCCCATCGACCACCTCAATGGGTTGCTTTGCCTCGCAGGGGGATTCACCAGGTCCCCAGATTCTTCTTACCCCACTTCCACGCCCTGCCAAATGTGACAGAAACTAAATCCTATTTATATTTTCAACCTCTCTGTCACTCAACTAAATCCTCTTTTAATTTCAATGCTATGCACACGTAACCTTTCCTTTCAGGGATGTTTTGACTAGGCGGTAGCAGGAAAATGAATGTGATCAAAACAGGATGGTACTCTCACTTGCATCCTATGAATGGTAATATCCTTTCTGTAACCAAACAATTTTGTGATTTTCAATTCTCATGTCACGGACAAGAAATGACAGGTTTGTCTATGCCACACACAGGGGGCATTGGGGTTCTTTCCACCCTACTACTAGCCATGAGAAGATGGCACTGGTGTTGCACACTCAGTTGAAGCTACTTAATTAAATCTCTTGCTTCCACCCAACCCTTGAATTTTCTATTCCTTAATTTTCTTTTCTAAGTAGTCACAAACATATGGCATACCCATATGAAGCCACTGAAAGGTAATCATTTTACCCTCACTGGTCATTGACTCATTGTCATGTTCATATATATCATGCAAGATGATCACTAGGCTTTTATCCTCCATAGTACTAGCCACGGAAGCAGTAGTCATAGTAGTAGTTTGCCATTTATATCGCGCCTTTATCCCATCAGTATGGGTTCAACGTGCCCTTGGGGGACCATAGTCTAATGTACGGGAAAATTTGAATTATTTGAAAGCGTGTATGCATTTGGCCAAGATAGGGAGTTGGGTGGGCTGGCCAAGATACAGTAAGCTACGCATGAAGGTCAAGCATGTGGATGGGTGCTGACACGGTCAGGAGAGTGTGCTAGTGCAAGAGACTTGTTATGTTTCCAGCTAGACCGAATTTTTGATATTGGGTGTTGCTGCATTCTAATGGCAGTGATGTTGTGCTTTGCGTTATAGAGCGGTGTATGGAGGCGAGACATTTTGTGTCCAGTTAAACCAAATTTGTGTCATAGTGCGCCGCTGCATTCTGATGCATGTGGGTGGGTAGCCATGCCTGTGGCAGATGTCCATCTAATTGGTCTGCGAATATGTACATTGAGGCTCAGATGGAGCTTTGTCTTTAATGTAGCTGTATGACCAGATCTTCTGTATAATAAACAAGCTACCCTCATAGATCCTCTAAACACAATAGACAGGCTATACTAATACATCTTCTAAGCGCAATAGAAAGGCTTCCCAATAAATCGGATCTATGTTGTGGGATGTATTGACCCACTCTGCTATGCTATGCAGCATCACTCTGATAGTATGGTGCAAGGAACTGCAACAATGGTGGCAAAACTCTTGTGCGTGCCAAAAACCTACAAAAACCGCGTTCTCAAGCACACAAAAAGATGGATGCACAATCAGCCTCCCATGGTGCATGTGTAGTAGAATAGAGCACACCCTGCAGAAAATGTGCCAGTGGGCTCCATAACCAGCATAGAGAGTGCAGAGGGAGAAGCAGCGCTTTGCAAATGAAACTCCAAAATGTGCCTATAAAGGACATTTGCTTTGTTGCTAAAAACTCCAAAATGCCCATAACACAACACTTCTCAACATTCAAAATCTTGCTTGGCACTAAAATTCTTGTAATCTAATGAAGCATTGCGAACATGCAAAGTGCTAATGTGAAGAGCAAAACATTCATCAGACAAACTGGATTGTCTGTAAACTGACAGCCCCTGTCAAAATCTGGGTGCAGTACCTTGGGCTACCTGAATGACAGCTGTCAGATGTGTTACTGATGAAACTGCAAAGTGATCTAAACTAAAAAGTCTGCCGGATTAGCAAACATAAAAATGATCGTGGCTAAAAAGAATACAGATCTCAGTTGTTTTTTTATCCCACAGAGTTAAAGCTAAGAAAGTAATGTATTTATGTTTGATGCAACAAGTTTGGTTTTTCCTTGATCTTTAATTAAGAATAAATTAGCTTGGCTGAGCTGCAACCCTTTGGAAGTGGACAAACAGATTTCTCCCAGGGGGAGGGAAATTCTCTCAGCTGAAACTCACTGGTAGATGATAATTGTGGGTTACCCCAGACTTTTGTCTACAGAAAGAGAATGTACAATAACAGACCCTTCAGCCCAGGAAACGGAGGTGTGAGAGGGTCGTAAATGGCTCCTGGAAGGAAATTCCCCAAGGAGGAGGATGCTCCTGGACTCCAGGGAGATAAAAAGGGGCATACCATTTGCTGTTAAGAATGAACAATGAACAATTTTCAGAGACTCATAACTTGTGATTCAAAGTGGTGAAAAATATACAAAGGACAGATCTGTTAGTCTAATTTTTGGCTGCACGTTTTAAGAGGCGGCAGAACTGTGTGACATTTTCTGGACAGGAATGGCAATATATGTGGTTTTATATGAAATGTATTAATCCTAGAATTGTGAAAATGTACACAAAAAATCCCTAAGAACACAGACATTTGTGGAAATTTGCATAAAGTTTGGGAATTGTGTTCATAGCGAAAAGGACAAAATTCTGTAGAAAGTTGAAACAAGATCCCACAGCTGCGGAAATGTGTATTAAGTATAAAATCCGATTTTGAGACCAGTGGCTAAAGGGAGGTTTCTGAGAACTGTAAAGCAAACCATAAAATGTGACATCATCCGGCCTTGATCCAATCACTCAAATGCAAGGCGGAGATGAAGTTTGATCCCATCCCAGCTCACAGGGGCAAGCTTAGCTAAGCCGGCCCATGCACCCATTTTGTGATGTCATTTGAAAGGATAAACAGACAGCTGACAACACATAGGGACTCACTGATCCACTCATTTTCCTGATTCCAGCGAAACACTCTGATCCAGCATTCTACATCCAGCTTTAACATCCTTCCAGATCCAGATGCCAAGACTCTTGCCAGCAGTAGAGAACTATTGGTTTTCAGCAAGGTCCAAATCCTCAACTTATTCTCACCACCCAGTGAAGCGCTGTGGGGTGAGAAGGCCTTTTGAACTAGTATCCTGAAACTCTGGCTTGCTACCACAAGGCTTGCCTGAGGAACTCGGTATCCAGCTGATTGAACTACCCACAAACAAGAAGGGAAGATCCTGTGCAAAACTGGTGACGAGCCCAGCTGATCCAGTCCCGCACCTGATGTGCTGTCCTTCCTAGACCAGACCCAATCCAATGATCTCAAGTGGTATTCCACACTGGAAGGGAATACTCTGAAATTCTATACAAACTCAAAATCAGAAAATTCCACTCCTATATTCCAAAATGATGAGAAACCAGCTTGGCTGGCATTCAGAAAATTGGAGAGCAGTTATTCATCCCAATTCAGTTAAATGAGGGGAAGGACTCTGTTCTCGCCCGAGTGTGTGTGAACAACAGTAAGAGCTTCATCAGTGAAGCCATGTTCTGTAAACTCCCAAAAGATCCAGCCATTTCCACATTTAAATTGATAGACAAATGGGAAATGGACCTGGAAACACTCAATTCCAAACATCCCCTGCCTAGCAGGCGTATGCTCAAAATTTCCATAGGCAACAAGAGCATAGTCCATAATTGTTGGGTCGTGCGAGATGTCCCTGCTGCATTTTATTTAGGCAGAGACATTCTCAATCACTTTGCCATTAGTTTGGACCTAATAAACTTCAAAGCCTGGTCCCGATTAGCGGGTAATCCCATGGACTTTGATGACCCAGAGAAAGCATTTCAGTCAGCTCAACTGCTGCCATATACAGTTGAAATTCAGATTGGAGAGGAAGTCACCATCCCAGAACGGACCTGACAATTCTCACTTGAAGAAAAAATTAAAAGAGGACAGAAACTAAAAAGTCCTGACGCATATGTTCACCTCAATGCCCATTTCCAACAGCAAGGGTTTGGGTTAAACCCAACACCACTAGTCAATACAAAACACAACACGATTCCAATAGAGGTGGATAACAGTGACCTTAGGAGTATCACTCTGGGCGCAGACACCATTATTGGAATGGCGGTGATGACTGACATTTTTCCATAGATTTAGGTAATGAACTGGTAGGACCAATCCCCAATGACTGTTTTGACAGTGATAGCGACAATGACACAACACCAGACAGGATCTTCACCTGGCACGGGGGGAATTTCCTGGTGTACTCTTCCTGCCCTTCTGGTAAGGAAGATGTGACCGGTGAATTCAGGAGGGATGAGGTGATCTTTCAAGTCCACCAGGACTGCCTCCCCCACCTGAAGCCATCAGTCCAAGTCAGTACTTTGACCAGGGACTTCTCCACCCAGCTGGAGGAGGCTGCTGAGATAGCCAAACCAGAAGTCTTTCCGGGCTTCAGGCAGATGGTTGAAGAGAGAGTCAACCTAGCTGATGCCTGTGAGACTCTGGAGCAAAAGCAAAAATTGAAACAAGTTTTCTTAGATTTTCAAGATCTCTTTGCGGTGGACTGATATGACTGAGGTCGCACCGACATCCACACAACAACAATCCCCACGGACCCTGGCATGACTCCAGTGTTTGTGAAGCAATATTGCTTGCCTCTCGCATCCATGGAGTCCCTTACTGAAATAATTAAGAGCCTGGAGTCCCGTGGGATAATTCATCCAGTCCACAGCACCTTCATTAATCCGATGCTGGTAATTTTGAAACCAAACAGCCAGTGGAGACTCTATGCTGACCTAGGGGAGCTCAACAAACGGGTCCATACTTCCTGATGGCCCTTCTCTACATTGACCAAGGGCTGGCCCAGATCCAAGGGTCAAAGGTATACACTGCCATTGACCTGACCAATAGGTACTGAACTGTACCTGTCAATAGGGAGGACCAATACAAGCTGGCCTTTACCGTTGGGGGGCAGCAGTACACTTGGACCCGGACTCCCTTCGGATACATCAACTCTGGCAATGAATTTAACATCTTTCTGCATAAGGCCATGCCCGACTTGGGTGAAAGGGGTAACCTGGCCTATGTAGATGATGTTCTAATCAAAAGCTCAACTGTGGAGGAACACATATCGGAGATCCGTTGCGTTCTGACACAGTTGAGGGCTGCCGGAGCAAAACTCTCTTTCCAAAAGGCACAGTGGTGCAGGAACCGTGTCAATTTCTTGGGGCATGAGATAACTCCTGAGGGTCTCTGTTCCCAGGAAAAGAAAGTAGAAGCACTCCAGAAAATAAATGACCCCACAACTCTGTGGGATCTAAGGAGCCTCCTTGGACTGACTAATTACAGCAGAAAGTTCATTGAGGACTACGCAGAGATCAACTCAAAAGAAGCCTCTCACAAGCGCCTTGCCTAGCTTACCCTGTCAAAAACAAGAAGTTCTTCTTGGAGGCAGGATCTCAAATACATGCTTGACTGCAGTATTATATGAAAAGCATGACAAGGTCAATAAAGTAATCTCCTATGTGAGTAAAACTTTATCCTCTGTTTAGGAAAAATTCAAGGATTGTGAGAAGGCACTCCTGGCAATGGTGTGGGCATTGAAGAATTACTGCCCGTTTATCCAGGGGGAACACATCATAATGGAGACCCCACACCAGCTTCTGAAATATATTCAAAGTGACAGAAACCGGGCCGGAAATGTGAGTAATTCCTGAATTACTTCTGGGATTCTGTCAATGCAAGGCTTTCCTGTGGAGGTCAGATATGGTCAAAACAAGAAGAATCCCCTCGCACAAGGTCTGGCTGACTTGGATGATTGTGCCAGAGAAAACTGTCTCGAGGACGAAAGTCTTAGAAACAAGGACAACATGGAGGCATACCTTAATTCCCCACACAAGGTCTATGAAGAAGACAAGTGTGAGAGAATGCCCACTGTCTATGTGGATGTGTGCTCCTATCATGTTGACAACAACGGGGAAAATGAACTTGTGGCCGGCTTGGTTAATGCATGGGTGAATGATGCCCCAGAACCCCCAGCTGGGTACAAAATCGGTCCCTGAAGTAGTCAAGTGGCAGAGCTGATGGCTGTGCATCAAGCCATCCTCTCTGCTGTCCAACACCAAATCCACAAACTGGTCATAATCACTGATTCAGATTATGTACGGAACGGGTTTGTGGAGCAACTGGTTAATTGGAAAACCAGAGGCATGCTATGTGCTAATAATAAACCATTAAAACATGGAAAATTAATACAAAATATTGATGATCTGGTCACCTCGAATGGGATGACCATCTACTGGAAAAAGATCAAAGGTCATTCTAAAGTAGAGGGACCAGACAAAACTGGAAATGACCTAGCTGATCAGCTGGCCAAAACCGGAGCCATCCAAGGGGATCTACTTGAGATTGAGTCCCTGTTGGGGGAAATCCAGGTCACTGCTATCACTAGGTCCCAGACAAATGCTCACAATGAACTCACAACTGCACAATGGAGTAAGGAGACCCCAGATGCTGATTTGATTACGGCTCAAAAAGGGGATCCAATAATGGGTAAGTTTTATCAACACATTGAGGACCCTGAGAACTTTCCCCTGATGGATACCAATTACATTGGGAAAGAGGACCTCAGAGTGTTGATGAAATGTCCAAAATGTTCCCAATCCAAGACGGTTTGTTGGTGAGGAGATCCATATCTGGCCACAACCAGTGGGTGGTCCCTACCTCATTCTGAAGCTTGATGCTAAATCACACCCATGATGCGGCCACAACTGGTCATCAGGGGTTACATACATTAGAAATCTTGCGAGAGGTTGCATACTGACCACACATGGGGGAAGACCTCGACCAATACTTGAAAGGGTGTCTTGTGTGTGCACAATTTCAGCCAACATCACTCACACACCGTGCTCCCCTCCAAAAGAGGTGGATGACACTGCCTTGGTCAGATTTGCAAGTCGATTTTATCAGGCCCGTGATTCGCTCCTCTAGGGGGAATAAGTACATGTTGACTGTAAAATGCTTGTTTACTAAATGGGTGGAATGTCTCCCGGCTCCAAATTGCAAGGCAGAAACAGCAGCTGCCCTGATGATCAATCACATCTTCTTGCGTTTTGGACTACCCCAAACGATTGAGTCAGACCGAGGTAGCCACTTCACTAGCGAAGTGATGACAAAGATGTGGGAGATTCTTGGGGTCAAAAGGAAACTACACATTTTCTACCGGCCACCCTCAAGTGGTGGAGTTAAGAGGTACAATAAAACTATTGTGAGCATATTAAAAAAGTTTGTGGCAGATTCTGGGCCAAGTTGGGACATTCGATTACCCCTTGTCCTGATGGCCATCAGATCTACCCCTTCTTCTGCAACAAAAATGTCTCCATTTGAGCTGGTGATTGGACGACGGATTGTGCTACCCCAGCATCTGCTCTACATAACCCAAGAGCAGACCTTGATAAATGCCTCCACAACTCATGAGTATGTTGAGAATCTGAGAAAACACCTTCAGCATGCTTTTGCCTATGCTCAGCGGAATCTAGAAAGATCTGCAGGCAGTATGAAGACCCACTATGACCTTAAGACAACTAAAAAGGAATATCAAGTAGGATACCTGGTCTACTTGTACAATTTCCAAAGGAACCAAGCCAAAGAGAGCACATCCAACTTGGCGGGGCTTTTGAAATTGTGGACAGAATCTCACCAGTCGCCTACAGTATCTGCATCCCCAAGGGCAGTTTGACAGAAGGGGAAGACAAGTGGGTCCACATCAACCAGCTGAAGAGTTGCCACCCCAGGCATACTTTGTGGCAGATAGAAGGGTATCCGGAAACCCAGCGGGGGAAGTTCCGGACGCCTAGAAAAATTATTAAATCTTCATTGATTGCACCTAATAAAATGAGTAAAGGATCACTGAAGAATAGATGGGGAATATTGCCACTGGTTAATCAATGCAAGTGTCTTTCCCACTGCAGACATCCCCCCGAAGATGTGTTGACACAGTAGTGGGAACATTTCCATAACCATGCTATGTTCTATTTTCTAGCATTGAAATTAAGAATCATCCCAAGAACCACCAGTGAGGACCACTCGGGGACCGGGAGGAAAGACCCAAGGAGCCTGGAGTGTCGCTCCATACTCCCAACCAGAACCAGCAAGGAGAGCGTGTCGCTTCAATCACTGACGGGAGAAGCAACTGAAGTTCTCCACATGGACAGAAAAAGAACATCCCAATCTCAATCTTTGACGGGAGGTCAAAATCAAGTCAGGATGGGGGGCTCTGTGGGATGTGTTGAGCCACTCCGCTATGCTATGCGGCATCACTGTGATAGTATTGTACAAGGAACTGCAACAATGGTGGCAAAACTCTTGTGTGCACCAAAAATCTACAAAAACCGCGTTCTCAAGCACACAAAAAGATTGATGCACAACCAGCCACCCATGGTGCATGTGTGGTGGAATAGAGCACACCCTGCAGAAAATGTGCCAGTGGGCTCCATGACCAGCAAACAGAGTGCAGAGGGAGAAGCAGTGCTTTGCAAATGAAACTCCAAAATGTGCCTAAAAATGACATTTGCTTTGTTGCTAAAAACTCCAAAAAGCCCATAACACAACACTTCTCAACATTCAAAATCTTGCTTGGCACTAAAATTCATGTAATCTAATGAAGCATTGCGAACATACAAAGTCCTAATGTGTAGAGCAAAACATTCATCAGACAAACTGGATTGTCTGTAAACTCACAGCCCCCGTCAAAATCTGGGTGCAGTACCTTGGGCTACCTGAATGACAGATGTCAGATGAGTTACTGATGAAACTGCAAAGTGATCTAAACTAAAAAGTCTGCTGGATTAGCAAACATAAAAAGGATTGTGGCTAAAAAGAATACAGATCTCAGTTGCTTTTTATCCCACAGAGTTAAAGCTAAGAAAGTAATGTATTTATGTTTGATGCAACAAGTTTGGTTTTCCCTGGATCTTTAATTAAAGCTGAGCTGAGATGCAACCCTTTGGAAGTGGACAAACAGGTTTCTCACAGGGGCAGGGAAATTCTCTCTGCTGAAACTCACTGGTAGATGATAATCGTGGATTACCCCAGACTTTTGTCTACAGAAAGAGAATGAACAATAGCAGACCCTTCAGCCCGGTAAACAGAGGTGTGAGAGGGTCGTAAATGGCTCCTGGAAGGAACTTCTCCAAGGAGGAGGATGCTCCTGGACTCCAGGGAGAGAAAAAGGGGCATACCATTTGCTGTTAAGAATGAACAATGAACAATTTTCAGAAACTCATAACTTGTGATTCAAAGTAGTGAAAAATATACAAAGGACAGATCTGTTAGTCTAATTTTTGGCTGCACGTTTTAGGAGGCGGCAGAACTGTGTGACATGTTATGAACAGGAATGGCAATATATGTGGTTTGATGTGAAATGTATTAATCCTAGAATTGTGAAAATTTACACACACATCCCTATGTTAAACACACACATTTGTGGAAATTTGCATAAAGTTTGGAAATTATGTTCATAGAGAAAAGGACACAATTCTGTAGAAAGTTGAAACAAGATGCCACAGCTGTGGAATTTTGAGGAACAGAAGCCACATAAAATATGGAATCTTTGTGTGTGATTTGTGTAAAGGTGACCAATGTAGAAATGTGTATTCAGTATACAATCCGAGGTTTCTAAGAACTGTAAAGCAAACCATAAAATGTAACATCATCAGACCTTGATCCAATCACTCAAAGGCAAGGTGGAGATGAAGTTTTGATCCAATCCCAGCTCATAGGAGCAAGCTTAGCTAAGCCGGCCCATACACCCATTTTGTGATGTCATTTGAAAGGATAAATAGAGACAGCTGACAACACCTAGGGACTCACTGATCCACTAATTTTCCTGATTCCAGCGAAGCACTCTGATCCAGCATTCTACATCCAGCTTTACCATCCTCCCAGATCCAGATGCCAAGACTCTTGCCAGCAGTAGAGAACTATTGATTTTCAGCAAGGTCCAAATCCTCAACTTATTCTCACCACCCAGTGAAGCGCTGTGGGGTGAGAAGGATTTTTGAACTAGTATCCTGAAACTCTCTGGCTTGCTACCACAAGGCTTGCCTGAGGAACTCGCTATCCAGCTGATTGAACTACCCACAAACAAGAAGGGCAGATCCTGTGCAAAACTGGTGACGGGCCTAGCTGATCCAGTCCCGCACCTGATGTGCTGTCCTTCCTAGACCAGACCCAATCCAATGACCAGAACTGATGGTCCCATTTAATTACAAAGGACTTTAAGTATTAATAGGAAGAACAGTGACCCATAGTATATTTGCATTGTCTTATCCCAATCTCAACCCATCCTATCTGTAAATTCAGAATCATAGTATTGTCAGAACCTTTCTTGCACTGATTTTCTCTGATTTGTTTTATAGAATAATTACTCCTTAGTGATTTTGAGTAACTAAAGTGAATCCCAGAAAGAAATTGAGTATTCACCACGTGAAGGGTTACGCTGGCCACGTAACCGTGGAGATTCATGCGTGGCATCCTCTTTTTCCTAGTCATAATATTGTGTAATCAAACCCATCTTCATTTTCAAAGTGCATTTCTGCTTTCCATTCTCACGCCTATTTTGCAAAATCAACTCTCAATAAAACCTCTATAACTCCCTCAGTTTTTATGATAGAAATTAAATTAACTAACATCCTTAGCTATCCATAGAACCCAAAACCGAATTGCAAAACAGTTTGATTCTCCCGTTCTAGCGAATATCGCGTAAGGAAAAGTTTGCCGCTATTGTAAAATTCTGAGAAACTTTACACGTGTGAAATAGCTTTCATTTATTTCCCACTTGGACTTTGAGATTTCAAAAGTTTTCTTCTGACTAAATCATTGCTTGTGATTGTTTGCAGCTGTTCAAAGCGGCTCCCATAGGAATTTATAATAATTAAGTATTTTTGACCACATTTGGTGTTTTTGCCCAGTCAATTCCAAAGACTATTTCAATTCCGTTTTTCTCTTGTGTTTGAAGGGGGAAGCGGGGACTGATATTCTGTTTGATTTGTGATATTCCTGAATACCTGCTCTCTCCTCCCATCTCTTTACATTAACATATGGTGGCTTGAGGGATGTTGCAGGGGAACTCCTAACCATAGTGCCATCTGTTCCAAACCAACACAAAAGTATTATTTTCTGTGCTGCATTTGTTTATGTGCTCATTACTTGATTCCTAGTGTATTAAAGATATTATTCAGTGTTCTACCACCCCATTGGTGATTGTTGTTTACCTATTAAAACATATTGGGCCTCATTACGACCCAGGCGGTAAGGGGTTTACGCCAGCGTTAACAGCGCCGACCCTTACCGCCTGAGTACGAGGTCCCTTAGCGCCATGGCGGATTTAACACCTGCTTTTAGCAGGTGTTAAAATCCATGGCGCTAAGGGACCATGGAGTTAATTACGCCACCGTAATTTACGGTGGCGTAATTAACGCCTTCCCCACTCCCATTATGCCCTATGGGGCAAAAATGGGAATGGGGAAGGGTAAATGGGGATTGGGGACTTACCGCCCCGCCAAGGTCGGAATGGGGCGGTAAGTCCGCCAACCACCATGGCGGAATTGCACCCTTAGCGCCATGGACCATGGTGCTAATAGCACCATGGTCCTCCGCCAAGGTCGTAATGAGGGCCATTGTGATTTGAATTCTAAATACATAAATAAATATTTACCTTTGCAAACTAGCCTGATTCCTGGTTCAGTGTGACCGGGGGGTTTCCAGGAGAAGGGTGTGATACGAGTGGTATATCATTCAGAATATTGAACTTATAGATAAAAATAAATAAGGGTTTCAATTGCGCACTGCATGCTGGGCGTGACTTGGGTGTGTGCCTGATTGAAATCACTTACAACGTGTTTTTCCGCGGCTGATTTTTCCGTGACTGGAATATTTGCATGGGAAATGCACGAATACAAAATGTTTGTACATTTCCCATGCAAACATGCAGGGGTGTCCTCCGCAACCCCCGCTCACTTTACTGTGTAGTATAGTGAGCGGGATGTTGCGGGGGACAACCCTGCAGCCCCCATTTTTTTCTTTAAAAAATGTTTGTTCTGTCAGGATAGTTGCATGGGTGTCCCCCGCAACCCACGCTCACTGTAGTGAGCGGGGTGTTGCGGGGGAAACCCCCAAGCCCCCGCAACCTTTTTAAAAAAATAATAATTTCACACCGACCCCACCAAAGTTAGAACTTTTGGTAGTTAGACCTTTTTGTGGTGTGTGTTTTAGGTCCTTTGGTGGGGTCGGTAATCTTTTTTTTTCGGACATTTTGTCCTATTACTATATATCATGTAAGTGCAATATCAGGGCTAACTGCAATAGACAAGCTATCCTTGTACATATTCTAAACGCAATGGACAGGTTACCTCAGAAATCTTCCAAGTGCAATTTCAACACAAAGGAAGGTGGCACATGTGCTGCACACTTAGTATTTGGTATCCAAACTATCACACCATAAGATTTATCTAGTACACTGTCAAATCTGGACTATTGGTCCCTTATCCCCAGAGAGGAGCCATCCCCTTTGAGGCAAGTGGGATGAGCCCGCTCAGTAAGACTCTACCTAGGGGACTGGGCAAGTGGGACCTCTTTGGGAGTGACTCCCCTCTTAGGGACTGTGGAATCAGAAAAAATACAATATTATGGCTGTTACACCAAGCAAAAGAAAATACACCGACACAGGCTTGTAAAGATTCCCAGAATCTTTATTACAAAACTGAACAGTATTCAACAAAGTACACAAATAGCTATTTGGCCGTCAATACATCACAGAGACCACCTGCAGGGTTCAATGTGAGCAGTGAACAGAATTTCCTAGCTGGACATCGACGCATTTATACAATTTGTAAAATGATGTCCAGCCCTCTTACCGGTTAATTATACACTGGGCTAGGGTCGCGCCAGGTTCATTTTCCTAATTTACATATCTCGTGCATGCGGTTTACTTTTGAATATATTTACTAACACACTCCATTATTCTTTAATTTAACATTTAACATTTACACTCTTTACATGCTGTTTTAATACAGACCAAACAAATGTTTCACATATTATATTTGGATAGCATTACTGTTCTTGTATACTTGTAGTTTAACTTTGCTAATTCAAGTAATCCCCTGCTCCCGAGGTCAACAAAGGACAAGGTCTACATGACCCTAACATGTAGCCTGAAGGCAGGTTGGACATTAACTCTCCTACAGAGGTTGGAGAGGTTAAGGCAAGAACAAGGGCACACGAGACGGCCATTTTAGGTTACAGGGTGACTTTGTACAAAAACCCCAAAATGGCGGTTCTAACCTAAAATGGAGGCTTGATTCAAGATGGCGGCTTACATCAATTTCTAAGGTCAAGACCTTGCTGTAGAGAGTTATTCGCGTACAATTTTAAGCAACTTGGCGTAGGCCAATATACATACAAATCGTTATAATAGGAGGCATAATTTAATATCCAGTTCGACAGGACAAGTACTCGCATTCCGGTAAGGAATTCCCAGTCCAGCGTACGTTATCCATCTACATAGGAAATGGAGAGACAGTTGTTGCTTCTATTTTGAATCCACAAATCAGTTACATTTCCTCAAATTCTTTGGCTTCAGGTTAAGTTGGATCTCGCTTGAACTCCACAAAGAGCAGCAACACACCCCTTTTATTTGTGATACTATTTTGGATTCACCAAATAGTGTAATTTCCTCAAACTCTTTGGCTTCAGGTAATGTAGGATCTTGCCTGAACTCCACAGTCAAAGAGGAAAGACAATCCCCTTTTGTAACTTATAACGTACATAAAACCATGAGGAACTTTGAATCAGAGAGGAGGACGAATCCTATGCAGAGGCAAGACTCTCATAGAAAGACGTTATGGAGGAGCTGAGCCACGCTAGACTGCAGAGCCAGCGGTAGCAAGGACAGAGATCGAAATGCTCACCAGATGCCGGAAGGCTGGTGACCTGACTGACAGAGAAGCTTACTTAGTGAAAGAGATAGAGATGGAAAAGCAACTGTCTTGCTCAGTGGTGCGAGCACACGGAAGCCGTGGTGGGCCTTGAGACTATTAACGATGCCGAGACCTGATTGCAGCGGAGAGCCCGGAATCCCAAGTTCTGTATGAGAAGAGTAGTAGCTGCCAAGCTGAGCAGCAGAAGGGAAGCAAATGCTCCCAAAGAGGTAATGCCATTGAGACAGGCGAATAGAGACATTTGAGGCTGGGAAAGCCACAAAGGTTACGGGAGCCTGACAAACCCGAGCGGGCATACGCCTTACTTAAGTTAAATTGAAGCAAGTGTATTAGAGGGTCAGAGGGCTTCTGAGAGCCCTGAGAAACCAAGAGACTTTAATATTCGAGGCTGGAAAAGCCACAAAGGGTTATGGGAGCGGTAAAAACCAGAACCGGTAGACACCTCACTGAGACTGAAAAGGAGTACTGCTATCTGAAGGCTAGAGGGCTTTGGGGAGCCCTGAGAAGCCTAGAGACAATAACATTCGAGGCTGGAGAAGCCAGAAGGGTTACGGGAGCTGGGAAAACCCAAATGGGCATAGGCCCTTCCAAAGCCCTGATACAGCAAGACTAGCAGAGGGCTTTGACAAGCAAAGGACTTTGGAGAGTCCTGACAACCTGAGAGACACTAATCATTGAGTCTGGGAAAGCCACCAGGGTTACAGGAGTCAAGAAAACTCAAACGGGCAGACACCCCACTGAGAACAAGAGAAAGTAAGCCTGTTAGATGGACAGAGGACTTTGGGAAGTCCAAGAACCATGAAATATAACAAACAGAACTGGAGGCAGAGAGACCCTGGAGCGTTCCAGTCCTCAATTATAAAACAAGGACATTGGGCCCTTACCATTTCCTCTGCCCGATATCCTGGTATTACTGGGATATTACGGTAGGTGGAGTGCCGATAAGTTCCTATTCCCATGGAGTCCCATAAGGCTCCATGCGATTCGATTGACACAATTACCAGTATCACTTAATTGTGGCATGTCTTTGCCAGCAGTGGCCTGATCTACCGTCAGGTCAGGCCTGCCAGGAGATCTATGGCCCCCACCAGCAAACTTGAAGTGTGCCGTTCCGGAATAAATGCCAGACCTGGAATTACCAGCCTCTTTTTCCAGACCAGCACACTTGTAATGAGGACCACTGTCTAGAATCAAATCGAAATTTAAAGAATTGACATTTGAGATACAAAAATTACAGAGAGGTTGTGAACTGTTTTGCGACATTGACACACTTTGAAAACCTATTTGAAATAAATAGACAAACTTGACAAACATTTTAAAATCTTTTTTTCTTGGAGAAGAGATCCAAGTGTTTGGGCTAGGCTGGAGCCAAGGTTGGAGGCTATTGCTCTGGCCTGCTTCTTTTTTTTCCATAAGTGGTAGCGCCAGTTTTCTGAACAGGATTTGGACTCAGGACTATTTATTTTCGGATGTTGGTTTAGTTGGATAGGCAGGGAACTTCCCTGATAGCGGTAGTGCTAGATGGGCATTTTCTTTTTCTTTTGACTAAAAGCCCTTAACATGGCATATAATAGTCTGAGTCCTCCTTCTGGTTTGCCACAATTGCCATAAATCCCATTAGGCACTGCCAGCTTAGCTCTCCTCCCTGTTTTCCTGTGAAACACTGTGAACTCAAGATCTACAACCAGAATGACCACTGGAAGGTAAGCCCCACCCAGGAACCCTCACAACAGTTCGCCTCACAGAACTCCTTTATCCAAGCATCTCACTGGAGCCATCATTGTTTACATCACCAAACAGCACCTTTCTGCACTTCTTTCCTGGATCCAGAATGAGGAACATGATCTCATAAATAACCTACCCAGCTTGTTTGAGAAGATATGCAACAACAAATAGTCCTCAGATGACCACCTGCAAAATAATGAACAAACTGATTGACTTCCCTCTACTCTGAGGAGCCACAAAGAAATGGTTGGAACCAGATGCCTCCTTAATGTCTGCTATATCGGCAAATATTCTTCTGACAGCTCCCATCCAAGCGCTAAATAGTCTTACTCTTCATCACAGAAATATGGCTCTTGGAAGTTACAAATGAAGCCATTACCACAGGCTACAAGACCAACTATGCCAACAGAACAGCCAAACGAGGAGGAGATGCACTTGCACACAGAGACTCCATAAAGGTTCCACCATTCTCAAACAAATCCCAGACTGTAAATCATTGATTTTGGTCTGCTGGACCACACACACGTTCACACTCACCCCCTTCTCATTTACAGACCACAATCCTAAAATGATTCCTTTTCATGCCACCTGGTTGATGCATTTGCTAATCTTTCTGTTGACCACTGACAACTCACCATAATGGCAGATTCCAGCAGCTGGCTTGACGAGGAGGACAACACAGCTATAAAGTCAGTCACCACAAACCTCAGCGTGTTGCACCTCAAATAACTGGTTAAAGAAGCTACTCACTAAGCAGGACACACCTTAGATGGCATCTTCTACAATGAGACCCCCATCACTGTTTCCTTCCTAGTCGGCTTAACCTGGGAAGTCTACCTCACATTTCATACTCCACCTTTACAATAGCATGACTACTCATCAAATCATCCAAATGAACCCCAACATTAATGAGACCATGCAAAGCGATTCAACCGGAGAGCTTCATGGAAAAACCTTTAGTATGCAAACCGAATCACAAAATGCAGATCAAAATGCAGGATGGCCAACCGAACAACATCCAGAAATTGATAGCAAACAGCCTGGACTGCATAGCTCCAAAAAAGTAATTCAAACTTTAACAAAAGAAAAAAAGACACCTTTACTCCCAAAATCTCGCGAAAATCTGGGGAGGAAAATACCTTCCTTCAGACAAACTGCCTGCCACCTGTTGTTAGGGCTCTACAGAGCAGAAACCATCAAAGGAAAAAAAAGCCCTTTAAACACATTGAATTGAATGGCACAACACAGTCATTAGGAAGTCTTTAAAATCATCTAAGAAATCAAAAACCCTCATCCTGTGAATGTTTTCACCACCTATGCAAGAACCATGTGACTCCATTGTGACACACTCCAGCAACAACATTGCACTAATTCAAGACAACCTGGACAGGAAAGGACTAACCAAGCCACCCTACGAGGGTAACCGTACTGGCAGACCATCCTACACCAACATTTGTATTTACTGATTTATAAAGTGCTTTCGCCAAAGCACCATACAAGCTAAGAAATTGGACAAAAAAGAATAATCAAATGTTGATCAATAAAAGGAAATTAAAGAATAAACAAACTCATAAAAAATTAGTTTTAATGGTAGAACAGAGAATAGACAAAGTGGGTGAAAAATGGATGAGAAGAGGTACGAAGTTTGATGTTTGGGAGCAAGCAACGAGAAGTAGCAGAAATGTGATTAGGTGCAAGGGAGTTTAGGAACTGTCTAAAGAAACAGATTGAGAGTGTGGAGAACAAGCAGGAACATAGAAAGAAACAAGAGGTGTGGAGGGGCCAAACCATGTGTACATTTATAGAAAATCCACAGGGAATGAAAAAGGAGCCTCGATTCGAAGGAAAGCTAGAAGATAGATTGAAGAGAGGCTGGGGAAGAGGGGCAAGCCATGAGAGAGAAGAGAGCACGGATAGAAGAGTTAAAGAATAGAGCCAAGAGAGCAAGTTGGTAGGCAGTGCAGCCCATCAATAGAGCAGGGCAATAGTCATGTCATGAGAGAACCAGTGTAGAGATAAGAGGTTTGGTGGATTGGGAGGAAAGAAAGCTTTCAAACTATTGAAGAACTATAGTTCACAGGAACAAACAGTGTTAGAAATATGTGTGGAAAATAAATGAAAGTGTGAAGACAAAAGTAACACCAAGCTTACAAGTGGATTGTGAGAGAGGAATAAGAGAATGGGGGAGGATGTAGAAGGGGGAGAGGAAGGCTATCGATGGTAGAAGAAGGAAAGGACAGCATTCCAAGTTTAGAAGAGTTGAGGAGAAAAAAATGTGAATACATCCAAGATTGAATCGAAAGTAGGCAGGCAATAATCATGAAGCGAATAGAGTCTGAAAAAAAAGAGAAAGATAGATAGAGCTCAGAATTGGCAGCATAGAAGTGACAGTTAAGTTAAAAAAAATCAACAGTTTCAACAATAGATGAGGTACACAATTAAAAAAAAGAGGGGCCAAGAACTGACCCATGAGGAATAACATGATGCAAAGGGGAGGTAGTAGAAGATTTTTCAGCCCAATAAATAGAAAATGAATGATCTGAAAGATAAGATTGAAATAATTAGAGCACAGCACATGATAGACCCAGAAATCTGAGGGCAGAAAGGAGCAGGAGGAGATCCACAGTGTAAATGGCAGATGAGAGGACAAATAGAACAGAAGATTTGTTGGTACGGCGGGCAGAGAGAAGAGAGTAGTAACACTAATGAGAACAGTTGCACTAGAGTGAAGAGGATGAAACCCAGATTGATAAGGAGAAATCATAGAGTGGTGATCAAGATAGGGAGATACTTAGCTATAGACAATACATTCAAGAATTTTTGAGAGATAACATAGAAAAGAAATAGGACAGAAATTAGCAGGAGTAGATGATTTGAGGGAAGGATTTTTAAGAAGGGATATGAGAACTGTGTATTTAAAGGAATAAGGAAAGCTAGAAGAGAAGAGAGAAAGATTGTAGAGGGTGAATAGAAAGGTGAGGAGGAACGTGAAATAAGGGAAGAAGGAACAAGGTCAAAAGGAGAGGCAGTAGGGTGGGAATGAGCAATGTAGCGATCAATGTCAGAATCAGTGAAAGGAGAAAAGGAAGAAAATGTGGTGGCTAGAGGTGAGGTCAGGGGTGAGATGGCTGAATTGGGATAGATGCTGATTGAACAGTGGAACGCAAGAGGAGGGAAGTCTGTAGGAGTTAGAAGTGATGAAAGGTAAGTATCAGGTGAAGGGGGAGATAGAATACGATCAGAGGTCGAAGTGGGCGGGAGCGGTCGGGAGCGGCGCTCCTATACTTTTTATTTTTAAATTTCACTGTTCCTATACTTTTATTTTAATAAGAAACAGTTCTGGAATGGTTTAGTTTTAAAATAAAAGTGTAGGAAGAAGTTGAAGCTTGCACTTCAATGCACTGCACTAAACATTCCCTTAAGTAGCAGGTGTGTTTGTTTGGGGGTGTGGATTGTGTGTGGGAGGGGCACAGCAATGGGGTTTGTGGAGAGTGGGGGTAGGCCTCCAGGGAACATAGTTCCACTACTTCTTTTTGTACACTTCGACCACTGAATACGATTCAGAACCTTAACAAGACATTAACAGATTTCCCCCATTCACCACCAAGGAAATCCTCTCCACTCGCCTATTCACCACCTAAGACTTCCTTTCCACTATCATCTCCAGCAATCCATTCGGCTCTCTAGAACAACTGTTCCTTCCTGCACAACATGAACAAAATGATAACTAAGCAACCCGAACTGTACTACCTTTTTAACCCTACTCAATGCCTCCAGCAAGCAGGGTTTTTTTCCTCTCACCTTCAAAACAGCCTCTGTCAAACCTCTCCTTAAAAACCTATGGCCGACCCAAATGACCTAGAAAACTAGCATGCAAACTACATTACACTTTTTATTGCCAAATCCTTGCAAAATTCGAAAGATCGAAAAAAACAACCTACTCCATAAGACACAACTTCTCTTCTCTCCTCTCTTCTCCTCTCCTCCACCCTTTCCTCTCATCTCCTCTCTTCTCTTCTTTTCTCTTCTCTTCTCCTCTCCTCTCTCCCCCGCCCCTCCACTCTCCTCTCCTCTCCTTTCCTCTCCTCTCAACACAACAATGATGCACTTGTAACAGTGGCGAGCTTCAACTGAAAATGGCGTTGAGGCTCTTCCTTCTCCCTCCTAGCAAACAAACTCTGGAACCCTATGCCCAAACACCTGTGCACAGAAGATCACCTGACCTTAGGGAACAACTAAACAACTGGCTATTCAGCTAGCAGCAAAATGAGATGAGCACTAAAATCTGCTCAGTTGATGCCAGCAAACCTCAACCAACTAAACCCTTGTACCCCTGTCCACGGCAATGAAGGGCACTCCCAAAACTCTATAAACATACCAGGAACCCATGAACACCATGACCGTGTCGGTTGCAACAATACGACAAGGGCTCAAATTAATACCATCAAAACTTCCATTAAACCCATCTACTCATATTCCCAGAAGCCACAATCACTTAAATCCCAAAAGGTGCCATACGCCTCACTCAATCTCCATGTACCCCTTTTTGTCTGCCCCCAACTTTACAGGACTACCCCACTCTCATCTAAAATGTTCTATCACCTTTCCCTTCACACACAAATCCCCCACACAAGGCTACCACAAGATTATTTCATTGCCACATCAACATTAATTGAGCTATCACTATGCCCTTCCTTTCAGGCATATCAAACCCCCTACATCAGTGTCCACCCCCAATGCACAGTGCTTTAACATATCAGATAATGGACTCTCACCCATGGTAACATAGTCCCAAGTATCAGCCACAGACCCATAGAAGCATGTCTAGAAGTCAGGTCTCAAGTACTTCCAACCTGCACCCATCAACACCAAAGGTTTTGCATCTGTCTCTCCTGCTAGCCCACCAACAACCCCTCCCTCTTTATTTGCATAGCCACATGCAGCAAAACCAGCACAATGGGACAAGGCTGCTATACAAGAGGGCTTGACATAATGTTACATTGCATTACATATCTTGGATTGCTTCCAGTTTTGGAGAACTACCCTTCTGCCCAATTCCATGACTTTGCATTTCGCCACAGTTCTTTGAGTTCAGTCACATTGCTGATCCCAGATCTAGGAATGCCAGGCTCGCCATTTTCGATCGCCTAGCTTGGAGTGTTCGGTCAAGGAAGCAAACCTTCTGCGAATGGACTTTTGTGATATTGGGATGGTGTCCTTTAATGTTGAGAACATTCCCTTTCCTCTTTCATCCCCTCCAATAGGTTGGGAAACTGTCTAGTGCCTATTATACTGAGTTGGGGGTAAGGTTTCTAGGATGTGTGGGATATGTAAAGATGAAAGCTCAAAATATTAAAATGATATTTTAGCAGCAAACAAGCCTGAGTCAGCCTGTTATCATTTGCACAGGGTGTGGGACTGGCACTGATATGAAGGACTAGTAGAGTATTATCTTTATCAACTTCAGGGATTTGATCATATTGTAACATGTGTGGACTGGACTATAGGGAACTCTGGAGATTTCCCAGTAGGCCTCTGTACCTTGGGCCTCTTTTGTGTGGTATTCCCAATTTTTCCCATAGGAAAAAGGTTTCAGATTGCTGAAAATGTGTAATATGGGGCCACTTTGAAAATTATTTCCAGGGCCTCCTTTGGTTCCCAGACCACCCTAGTGTGCTTCTGGCCAATTCTTTGCCACAGTTTTCAGACTGCATTTTAATGGGCATTTTTCACAGCATTTATTTCACATGTGTTTTGAGCTCTCCACAGGAGATGATTTAGTCATATGGAGTGTTGCACCGAGGACCAGAATCACTAACAGAGGTGATATCAGAATGCAAGAAACAAAGTGCTGATGCTGCATCTTCTGCATCAAGTGCCCAGATTTACTAAGGGACTTGCATTCAGCAAGCACTGGCTATAGGGACAAGGGACACACAGCCAGTCCTTTTATGCTAGACTAATACAATGGCCAGGCTATGTTATTATGCGACATAGCAACAACACACACCTGCCGTGAATCATCAAATATAAATCCGAAATTAATTAGATTATTATTATCATAATTAGTATTATTATTTTGAGTTTAAGGATTTTTATTTTATTTAGTACAGGAGTTAAACAATTACAGTCTGAGTCTATGGGCCTCATTACGACATTGGAGGTAGCCATGCCGCAATTTGCGGCATTGGCTACCCCCATTTTGGGTACTGGGTCCGGGTTCCCTGAATGGGGAAATACTGGGCCATTCCGATCTTGGAGGGCCCGGTATTTCCCAATTTAAGGAACCCGGATCTGGTCCATCCCCATTCCCATTTGAGCCCCCATAGGGCTCAGTGGAAGTGGGGAGCATGCTAACAACGGGCCCGTTAATGACGGGCCTGCTGTTAGCATGCTGGACCGCTTGCTGGACCCGCTAAGGACGTCTGGTAAAACCAGCCATCCTTAGCGGGTCCCGTGAGCGGACCTCGTAATGAGGTGGTACCGGCCCCGTTAACTCCCTACCGCCTTCCTCATAATGAGGCCCACTATGAGCTATTGATTACATAACATAGCTTTAAGCTCATTAAAATACATTTTATAGTATAATACTTAGGAACAGATACAACATGAGATTCATTAACTTTGAAGATATCTTACAGTATAATAGCTAGGATAGAAACAGTATAAAATTCGTTAGCATATGAGCGACTTGCTCAGAATTGAGTGATAAAGCGAAAGGGCATAACAGAGGAGGGTACATTTTTTTTTTTAAACAGTTCAACAACAATTAGATTATTCACAGGATAAAGGGAAAAGCTCTTGCCACCTTCAAGAGCTTTCAGCACAGGTGTGCATCCATTATCCAACCATAGCACACACTCTCTTTTCACTTGTCATCTGACACAGTATTACCCAAAGCATAAATATCCTCTGGCAAGGCAAGCAAAATGTGTGCTAGGGCCGCAGTTAGCTAGCATATTAGTAAAACACGGTATCAGGTCAAAATGCGATTTAAAAAATGCTGAATGTGAGTTCACTGCACATTCGGCGGCAAAACAAATCTGAATCCCATGACACTGAATAAGGGGAGCGGAGGTTGCCAGGGTGTCCCCTGCTCCCCTTGTTCGGTGTAATGAGCTCAGGGGTTGTGTGGATGGCGGGGTGACAAAAAAGTAAAACAAAAAAAAACAAGAACAAAGGACCTAGCAGTGCCAGTTCCGACCTACTTAGGGAGCTGACGCCACAGTGATAGAGGGAAGTCAGCAGGCCACACAGAAGCGTGCCGCCAAAAGGCAAGTAGGGAGGTAAAGCGGACGCGGATATAGGGGTGGCGGGCAAAAGTGATCTATGCGATCAGTGCACCTCGCCGTTTTTGTATTCAGCATTGTTTTTGTTGCCATTTTCGGTGGTGCAGTGATCACAGAGATCCATAAAACACTGCTTCTGTGATCCATTCTGATAGCAGGCATATGTGATTCAAAATGGAGTCTGTCTAACTATACCCGGTTCGTGAACTGAATATAGGGCCTACTTCTCTTAGATCACTTAAATCCGTATATTTTTTTCCATTTTCATTTGGGTTCACTTACACCTGAATTTCAAGCTACATTCTCTTAAGCTTCATCAGCTACAACTACATGTTTCCTCCACAGCATGTACGCCTACACTCCAATGCACGTTGCCGGTGGAAACTGTTTACTTTTTTATGTTTTCGCTGCTGAATTAGTAAACCTTTATTACAGACAAAACCTGTGGCCAGATTATGCAGTATTTGCACAAATGCCAAAAGGTTTAGCAAAAGTTTAGGTAATCAGGAATTGCGCAAATAGGTTATATCACATTCCATATTTTGATGCATAGCATGAAAGGAAATATGTTTAATACAGGCTGCATTTTTTGTTTTGAACCCAAGCTTTCCCATATGGTTCCATTAGAGGAATGCTGGTGATGTGACTGGGTGGTCAAGTCCTGTTCTAGATCTATCGTTCATTGAAATCCAAACATCCCTTATTAAATGACAGTAAGGTTTTTAGAACTGGGTATTTGGTACCCACTAAAGGACTCAAACCAGTGACATGGATTTGAAACAGGAAACAAAAAACCTGGTATGCTATGTAGCAGTGTTTAATCAGTTGGCAGCAGTGCCTACTTGGCCTACAGAAAGGAAAGCATCCGTCTTTCTAGAGAGGGCTCGAAGACACAAGCATGACTTTGGACGTCATTGCGAGTTTGACAGGTGTAACAGTGGTAAATCTGCCAAATAGAAATAGTGTTACTATCCCGTGACCGCGATGCTACCGCCTTGTGACTGCAGGTAAATCCCCCAGATTCCAAGGTCGTGTTATTCCCCATTTTGGAGCCTCAATATGACTCCATTGGGGGTTTGAGGAAATCCTGCCAGTGGAAATCCCTCAATTGTTTCGAAATAACGTGAAAGAAATTCCACCAGCTAAGTGCTATAGGTTTGTCCTCCACTTACCCTCCAAAGTTGGAATGTGTCAGTCTGTTAGAAGTGGCAGTAATTCCGTTACCACCAATTTTTACTAGACCGCCAAACTCAGAATGAGGTGTGTCTTTAATTCCTACACAACCACAGAGGCGTAGCCAGGATTGTCTGAGAATTGGGGCCTGAAACTAATGTAGTTGGACCCACCGCAGTGACATTAACATCTGTAAATGCCCACACAGCGATGCTGAGTGGGCATTTACAGAATTTGGGTGGGCCTTGCCCGCCCAGGCCCTACCCTGTCTATGCCTCTGTACAACCAACCACATCTCCAGAAATGTTAATTCTTACTTCGCAGCTTGATCAACAATTGTCCCAAAAAATGAAGGGAAACAACCCGAATTTCGCACATTACCTCCACCAGATGAGGAGATACATAAAGCCACGCTGCAGGTCAGAGGATTTATGCTTGTGTTGCGGTGAGTTTGCCCATTGTGCTCGACAGTGCCCAAGAAAACTGGGTATGGTTGAGACTAGGCGCACATGGTTCCGATCACCTTACAAACAGAAGTCGTTTATATGCCCAGGGGATGACTGGCCTATAAGGAACTCTGTAGATTTGCCGGTAGGCCTCTGCACTCTGGTATTTCCACATTTTCCCATGGGAAAAGCATTGGTCTTGCTTAAAATGTGTAATATGGGGCCACTTTGAAAACGATTTCCAGGGCCTCTTTTGGTTCCCAGTCCACCCCTGCATATGCCTGTTCACATGGGGGTCAGAAACATAGCTTTCACAACTTCGATGCCTTTATTTCAGAAATTAAAAGAACTTGCGCACGCTCTCGCTGATATGACCGTGGCATGCCTCGAAGGCCTCTGAGAAAGGCTTGCCTTTGGCTTGATTGAGGCACCACAGTGTATTGTTACTTTAGGAAAGCATGCTAGCAGTCCACAGCACCAGAGTGGCTGGGCAGCAAGAACTGTGCTGCTCTCATCCTTTTTGCAAGGGAACCTGTTTTTCTGCATATTCACAGTACACTAATCATTCACTTTCTGCCTGGTAAACCATGGTCCAATCCAAACCTTGGATGAACATTGTGGCCATGGAACTTCCTGCAGAATACCAATACAATCCCAGTGTTTTCAGCAGGAGACGTTTAATACAGCTACCCCTGCAGCATCCATACAATTGTGCAATTGGTCTCATTCCTGGGGGAGGGAGGCTTGTGTTCCCTGCATACGGACTCATGCACTTTCAGAGCAGGGAGACGATCACTGATGGCAATATCTTACTGCAAGCTTGCAAAATCCATATCCATCCCTAAAGTCCCAAGAAACTGTGCTGCTCTTTTTCATGCCGAAGAAAGGGGGTGAAGCGATGATCATGCAATTATGGTTAATATTAGAACAAAACGATATCCATTACTTTTAATGCCTGCTCTCTTGCATAGGTACCCAAGGCATAGGTGTATAACAGGGTAGATCTTCGTACATCTTGATCCGTATCAGGAAAAGGTGACAAATAAAAAACGCCAATTGGCCTAACAGGGGTTGTATGAATATTTATTTAGGGCATTTGGTTTTTGTACAAACCCTGCCACGTTTCAGCACTTCATAATTGATATATTTCCTAGCATAATCGATTGATTTCCAGTGATGGGTCCAGATGACATCCTTATATGCTCGGCATCCTGTGCAACAGGTCCTCTCCAAACCACGGAACATTCATTTTTAAGCCACATTGAAAAACTACAAATATCTTGTTTCTACAATTCAATTCTTGGGGTTCACAAAATCACCTAACAGGGTAGCAATATACAGCAAAAAATCGGTTCTATGTCGCTACTTCGCCAGTGTTTTTTTTCGATTCGTTTTTTGCCGACAGTCTTTTGCTGAAAAAACCAATCGAAAATGTATTTATTTTCTTTTGCTGGGTTCCCCCAATCCCTCTTCTCTCATTATATATTCCCTACCTATTCCCCTACCCTCTGCACATTATATCCCCTTAACCACCCAACCCCACGTATTTTCTATGAGATTATTCAGCAAAAGGACTGTTGGCAGAAAACTCAGTGAAAAAAAACATTTTGATTTATCAACGTCATACCAAAAAATCTAAAACTATTACAAAAATCCTCCTATAAGAGATGTGAAGGAGGTACAATCATTTCTTGTTTTCGTCAGTTTTTATTGCATATTTATTCTAGATTTAAAAAATCATAGCACCTGTGATACATCAAATCTAAAGGTGAATGGGCTCTCAGTGGTCTGAATGGATGTTGATCATTAAGGTAGGGCACCCAACCAATCATTAGATGCTTAAAGACAATGCTTGTAGTGTCCCTATGGGTGCAATGTTTTGCAGATGTCCCCTAACACATAGACATTCAGTGGCATTTTTTTCTAAGTGTCTGACTGAAAGAGAGAAAGATTATACGATAACTGAAAAAGGGCTACTAGTGACTGTGAAGCAGCGGACACGGAAAAGGGAAACAGGTATATCTGTTTATTAACAGAAACCATGCAGCAACAATGTTTAAGCAAACACAGGGACCTCTTCAACCAACTCCCAACCATCTCCCCCTACATATTCTACATTCCCCATTCCGCATTCCACCCTCGAATGGCACGAGCCTGGGCCCCAGCCAGTCACCACAGACACCTGCCCCACTAAACCCAATAGAAAGATAACATTAATAACAAGAGAAAACAGAAAATCAAAGGAGCACAGATCACACAATCAATAAAGAAATACAATGTAAATATCCTGAATGTTATACTGTGAACATGAACAAGTAAAAAGTGCATTATCTGACATAATCCTTGAACCACACCTGCTCCCTCCTCCTTCTCATCATGCCGATCATACTTCGATAAGAGGGCTCTCCTCACTTGTACCTGCGGAAACACAAATTACCCACATCAGGTACAGAGCTGCTACCCTGACACCCCATTCCGCAGTCATAACCATACACATCCACCAGTCTGTGACTTTCCAACACTTACCCAGCATCCTTCACACCCTCCACTGCAACCACTCTATCCAGATTCCAAATGGAACCACCCTCCACTCTCACAGCATTAACCAGCAATTCAAGGACCTTCTTCGGTTCTGAGAACTTTGACATTCCTTTGGCCGCATGCGTACCCCTCCTGATCTTCACCCTTTCACCACCTCGATACCCGGTTTGGTCCTCTTTCACAACCCGGCATGATAATTCACTTTATTTTTCCACTGCGTCTCACTTATCTTCCTCTTCACACTCTCATCCCCTTCTTCCATGTCACCATGACCATTAACCACAATGTTGATCCAGGCAGGGTTGCAACTAGTGTTGGCCTCACTTCCCCTCATAATCTTAAAAGGGGACACTCTCACATTCCAGAGCAGTTTCCGAACTGCATCCTTCACCTCTATACCATTCATCACCACTTGTTCAATCACGCCTACCAACATCCTGTTGAAGCGATCAACCAAACCGTATGACTGCAGTCTATACAATGACGTGAATGTCCACTTAATACCTCTCTTCTCTGCAAAATTCACAATTTCTGCACTCCTAACCTGTGTACCATTATCACTCACCACATCCAAAGGATAGCCCTCTCTCCTGAGCATGTGCTCCAGGAACCAGATCATTTCACCACTAGAAATCTGCTTAACCCACTTCACTTTCGGGCCTTCTCAAAAAATGATCAAGCAATACAATTAAAAATTTACATTCCTTTCCTAAAACTTCATATGGTCTTCAACACCTTGTCACTGTTGTGACACGCTCCAGACTCCCTAATCACTCTCTCCACAATGACATCCATTGCAGGCCACCAAAATCTCTTGCTCAATTTTCTTTTGGTACTCGTAATTCCTGAGTGCATCTCATGAGCTTTATTAACCAATTTCTCCTTGAAACACATAGGGACCACCAAGACTCCTCCTCTCAAAAAAAGATAATCTCCTATCGTCAATTGATCCTTGATCTCCCAGACCCCTTTAAACTCATCCGTGACCTCCTTCTTGGTCGGCAATCCATACTTTGTCCACTCAACCACCCTACTGAAAACGGCATCCGCCTCTAAGCCACTATTCCATTCCTCATTTCCTTTTACTGCATATTCATCCACGAACACCTCCTCAGTGAAGGCCGCCATTTCTTCTTCCTCCTCCACTGCGACCTCAAAACCATTCTCCTCCAATGATGCTCTTGACAAAAAATCAGAAATACGGTTCATAATTTCAGGTACATACTGCACCCTGAAATCGTACTCCTGCACTCTCAAACACATTCTGGCAATTCTGGGTGTAGCCCTCATCATCCCTTTCACAGAGAGCACCTCAACCAACAGCTTGTGATCCTATCTAACCAGGAAACGCCTACCCCATACATACTTCCTAAAATATTCAATACCCAACACGCATGCCTGCAGTTCCCTCTCAATTACAGAATACCTGCTTTCACATTCTCTGTCTCCCCCTATACGTTCCACATTCCCCATTCCACCCTCGATTTGGCACAGGTCGGGGCCGGGGCCTGAGCCAGCCACCACAGACTGCCAGTAAGTGGGGTGTTATGCACGAAGAGGCATAACAAAGAAAGTTGCTTATGACATGTGTTATTTAGGGACTTTACAAGAAACTTGGCTAATGAAAAGGAGGAAAAGTACACCAAAATCACAGCAGAATGCCTCCCGAGGAAGCAAAGAAAGGAGGTCTCTGTTTTAGGCTCTTTGAATGTTCATAGCACTTCCAGGGACACTTACAATCTTACAGGCCTCAACTTTCTGCAGTCCTCTGTGGCTCCACGGTGGATCACTTGTCATTGGAGTACGAACCTGGAGAAATGCTCCTCTCCCTCCCGCAGGGTTCAAAGTGCAGCTGTTCAACACTGCCTCAAAAGACTTTACTGAAAGGTCCCACAGCTTCCAGCGAGAACTCCTTCAGAGCTAACATGGACTATATGACCAGGGCACAGACCACCATCAGCCAACTCTCTCTCTCTCATCCTCAATCCTCTGCCACATGCTGGTCCTAAGGGCACCTGCTCTAGCCCCTGCACGGTTGCCTCCATGCTCTAAATCTCTTCCTGCAGCTCCCCGATACATCACTATGTGCATGTACTGCCACCCAACCCAGATTCACCCCCTTTTGGCAACTGGCATGACCGACACTCCAACCTCCTCTCCTTGTCTCTTGCCTCTGATCTTCTTCCAGCACTACTGCTTTCCATTCACTTCCACCATTTGATGTTACACTTCTCCTTGAAACTCCACTGCCCAACCTACTCTTTCTATCCACTGATGATGCTCCATGTCACCTCTGCACTCCACTTCCCAACGTCATCATCTACTCCTTTTGCCCTCGCTCTCTGGTCTGCTCTCTCGGCTCCACTATCCGCTCTACAACTGATGTAAAACATGTTTCCACTCCAACTCTTAACACACCCATTACTGTCTTTCTTGGACTGCTTTCATGCTTCCATTCAGCCTTCCCCCGGGGCGAGCGCCCCTCCATGAAATGTGTATATATGTGATTATTATGACTGTTTGTAGGGAATGCACACATTGAATTTGCAACCTACAGGATGTTATATTCACTCTTTGAACCATGCAGTTTGGAAGAATAGTAATCCTTTGTCTTTTGGTGACCGCTAGTGTTAAGGCCTTGCTGTTTAGTGGCACAGTAGATATCAGAAGTTGCAATGATCATAGTTAATGGTGTTCAATGTATCAACAATTGGAACCTTGATGGCCTGAACCGGAACTGTACATGTTCCTCTCTCTCCCATTTCCTCACCTTATTTTCTATATAAGTCAGCAATATTAATATATTTTGGTAGAAATGTACAGCTTTCCCATTTGTTTCTTCTGGGGACGTATTGTAAAACATGCATTAAATGGGACATTTTTCTGACTAATATGACTTAATCTCTCTTCAGCCTGCGGTGTTGATACTGCAAGTGATCAAGATGAAAAGAACACGAAAGATAGGTCTGGCCGCGTCAGATGGAACATTACGTATTCTCTAATTACATCATGAAAATAAAAAACTCTGGAGCCTGTGGTCCGGACGGTCTCGTGAATTCTTTATTGAAAGACAATCCTACCTTCTGCTCTGAAATCTTATTTTGCCTTTTTAGACAAGTAGTTGACAGTGGAGACGTTCCCTGGCAACAAGCAATTGTCATTCCGATCCATAAGAAAGGTCCTAGGGAATTGAACTGACCCTAAATGACCTCCCAACCAGGGGGAGAATTTCCACTCTATACAAACGCCTCCAAAATGACTTCCTAACCTCTAAAACCCGATACATGGCCCAATGGGAGGCGGACCTAGGCCACCCAATCGAGGACCAGCTATGGGTTGACATTTGGTCGCGGGCACACACTTCTTCATCCTGCATTACGAACAGAGAGGGCGCATACAAAATCCTTCTTCGCTGGTATTATCCTCCCCTGAGACTACACCATATGAACCCTACACTTAACCCGAACTGTTGGAGGCAATGCGGCCAAGTAGGGTCTTTCTTTCATATGTGGTGGTCCTGCCCGAGGGCCCAGACCTTTTGGAAACAATGCCTAGCAACAATCGCAGACATCACTCAGATACGACTTCCCCTGGAGCCCGAGCCCATCCTTCTGGGAGCCCCGGTCCCCGGGATCTACCCTAGATCTGGCCCTACGGCCAAACTACTGTCCCAATGTCTACTGGCAGGCATAAATGTAATAGCCCGCACTTGGAAAACCGCAGAAGGACCACTAATGCCTTTTTGGTGGATTAAAATTTGGGACATCTTAATCGCGGAGAAGGTGACGGCTGCTGGGGCAGGCCGCCTACATCGCTTTGAGAACATCTGCGGCCCGATCCTGGACTTTGATCAGAATTATCCAGCTCTGACATACAAGCCCCAATTAGCCAGGAGAACCTTACGGAACGATAATTCGCAGCTGGGCCAGGTAGAGGAACATTAAGATCATGGGGAGGGGAGGGAAGAGCAACCAACTGTATTGCTTCTGTACCATATGTCGTGATTGATTAAGCTTTGTATCATTTTATCCTGTTTGTTTAAAATAAATATTTTGAAAAAAAAAAGAAAGGGCCTAGGGATGATCCAATGGCCTATAGACCGATCTCTCTTTTGGGTATCTCGTCTAAAGTGTTATCCAACTTTGTTCCAAAAGAAGTGACCGCTTGGGCTGAAACAACTGGGAGACTTAATCCGCTTCAGATGGGCTATAGAAAAGTGTGAGCACCACAATATGTGGTTTAACATTACAGTCTTGCTGAGCACTAGCAGTAGTTGGAACTGTCAAAACTCTATATGTAGCAGTATTGGACCTCTCGTCAGCCTTCGATAGTGTCAACAGGTCATTATTATGGGCAAAATTGTTAAAATGGGGCATGCCAGTTGCTCTCTTAAGAATGCTGCAACTATTTCATGAAAACACCATGATGGACATTAGAATGACCTCTGCAGATGGCATCTCTAGGGACATTAGGGTGAATAAAGGGGTCAGAGAGGGATGTGTTCTGGCCCCAATTTTGTTCAACCTATAGATGTCTGACTTATGGCAAAATTGTGAACTAAGATGTGGCTATCCACCTGAAATCGCCCGGCTTGGCGTGAGCTGCATAGGCTATGCTGATGATCTTTTTTTATTGGATTTCACGCCAGCAAAACCAAAGACTGTAATATCTAACAATAAAAGGAAGACAAAGAGTTACTTGTGGACCATTTCTAACACAAAGATAACTCAGGTAAATTCTTTCATCTTTTTGGTTTATTTTTTTTACCAATGTTAAAATGCATGAACAACTGAATTTGAGAATGCATGATACGGTGAGAACATGCATATCTATGATCAAGAGGGTGAGGACTAAATTCTGCAAATTATTGCTAGCCGCTCTGATCGAATTCTACCGGTTGAAGGTTACTCCAATCATTTTGCATGAAGTTGAAATAAGGGAGTTTAAAGATAGAAGGTTTTGCGACTTTTTGTTTAGAAGGCCTCATTTTAAGAGAGGTCTTGGGCATCCCAAGGTTCGTTTCCATCAGTGTCTTGCGTTTAGAATTAGGATTACAATTCTGGTGGTGTATGTACCAACACAAGAGCATTAGGTTGTATGGCAATATATTGGAAGGAGAACAGACAGGAATATCCCCTTGTCTAAAGAGGCTATCTCTATCAAACTCCAACAAGGTTATTTCAAATCTGGGAAAAGATGTAGGTTCGATATGGACGAAATGGATCTGGAACACACTCGCAACCTGGAGGTTTTGAAATCCACCGTAAAGAAATGGGACAAGATCTGGGATATCCTTGATCTGCAAATATTAGGAAAATACAACTGGGCCAACCTATACACGCCTCAAAAAGAAACCAGAATCTATCTGACAAAGTTTCCGTTGGCTAAGTTTCACCAGTGGTACCTAAAATATAGGTTGAATTGCCTACCCACCTTGGAGATTTTAGGACCCCAACTGAACATTCCCATAGAGTTTCGAAATTGTCGACTGTGTAATTCACAGTCAGCGGAGACCTTATATCATCTGGTGATGGAATGTACTGCCCTTAAGAAGGACAGGATAATTGCTTTCAAGCCCTTCATACATTCAGTCACAGCAGTGATAACCGAGTCACTGTGGATCAGACTGATGACCAGCACACAGGTTTCCCTTCTCTTGGCGTTGCTCAAATTTGTAATGCTCATATTTGAACATGCAGCCAGAGTAATTCACAAAGGGAATTTGTTACTGGAATTATGCTCTTAGATGATAGTTTTAAGTTTAAGGATGATAACCTATTAAAAATGTTAGTATTGTATTTTGAATGTTGTGACGTTTTTAGGAAGTGTATCTTTTAAAATGTTTTATATGTACTAAACTGACTGTTTTTTTCTAATTTATACTGTGTTGACTATGTTGTCTAAGGTATCTTGTCTACTAAAAATGCAACAATAAAAATGTAATAAAAAAAATCAAAATGCATGCACACATTGAATTTGCAACCTACAGGATGTATTATTAACTCTTTGCACCATGCAGTTTAGCAGAACAGTAATCATTTGTCTTTTGGTGACCGCTAGTGTTAAACTCTTGCTCTTTAGTGGCACTGTAGATATCATAAATTGCCATGATCATAGTTAATGGTATTCAATGCATCAACAATTGGAAACTTGATGGCCTGAACCGGAACTGTACATGTTCCTCTCTCTCCCATTTCCTCACCTTATTTTCTATATAAGTCAGCAATATTAATATATTTGAGTAGAAACTTACAGCTTTCCCATTTGTTTCTTCTGGGGACTTATTGTAAAACATGCATTCTTTGGTTCATTCTTCTGGATAACACGAGTTAAAATGGCAAATGATACTAAAGGCCAATGTGTGCGCTAAATTGCACGGAACTAATCTTGTCCTGAGGAAGGCGTTTAGAACTAAACGTTTTTTTCCACTTTGAATGATCATTGGGAGTGAGATGGGTTGTTTCTTGTTTCAGTATGCTTGTTTAATGGAGTGTAATATTTGGTGTATTTTCACAGAATGTAATTATGTACAATTTTTGCCCACATTTGAGCACTATTTTTGCACATAAGCCTTGCATGATTCGCTGAATCGCATTAACCAAAGTAATTAATACAATTCCAGCATGTTTTTGTCCTTTTTCATTGATGAATTGTTTTGAAATGTTAAAGCTGAGTTGAAATTTATATGTGAACTATTACATATTTCTTTTCTGATGGAACATAGATGTAAAATTTGCTGCAGAGAAAGAAAATCATTGTTGTATATGTGTATCTTTCCCAGCATCTCTGAATAGGGATATTCCCTTGTTGGTTAAGATTAACACCCCTATATGTAGTACTGAACTGTACAAGTACCACCGAAACAAAGCATCTTCTTAAAAGCATCATTCAATTAATCTCTCCACAATGTACATAGTACCACACGCAGCATAAAAGTGAAAAATCGATCTACACTGAGCGTGGATATAAATGAAGCCCCTCAGAGCAACAGTCAACAAATCTCTCACCAGTTTAAATGGCCCTTATAAAATGGCAGGCGCTGTAACCGAGCTTTGAGCAGGATGCACTGGTTCAGCATGACCAGATAGTTGACTGACACCAGAGCCCCTTCCCTGTATGCATCTCAATACGCTCTCTCTGTCAGCGAGTAAAGTCAATTCTAGAGAGACCTAAAAAGGCAGCAGAACTAAAGAACAACCTGCAAACCTGCATATAGCAAGGGAAATGCTACAGTGTGATAACTGGCATTGATACCTCCGGAAGCAATGCCTAATGTTGTATTATGTGGCGGAAGTAGTAGCAGCAATCGATTTAATAGATGAACAATTGAGCATCACCTTTAAGCATTTCTCAGTGTTAGCAGCACAGCACATCCGGTTTGCATTTTAACTTTCTTTCTTAACCATCAGCTATTTATAACTGTTCATGACTGTGAATTTGTTGCGATGACTGGCACATCCTTCTCGCAGGATAGACATTCAGACTTGTAAAAATGTTTGCCGGTCAGCTATATCAGCAAGTGAAGCGCCCGCTGCTTTCACATGTGTTGAAACTGCATGTTAGGTAATTGCTGGCACTGCACAGTCTGGCACAAGTAGTGCAACTGGGGGACAGTCATGTGTGTCCCCTTTGTCAAGGCGAAACACGGGTCTATACAACTCTGCTGTTCTATTTTTGCACAAGTTTTTGCTGGGTGTCGATATATTTTCCATCTATGTCAAGCTTTCTTCATATTTACTCTACTTATTTTTTAGAAAGGGAGAAGGCTGCTGCATAATATGTGGATAAACACTGACAAATAGGTTTTGTGACCACAAAACACGATGCAACATATCCCTCGCTCCACCCTGAGCTAGAACAGGCCATAAAACTAAAGCAGGACATGGCTGACCACATGAAGAAGCAGTTTCTGGGTGTCAGAGGAAACCTATATTCATTCATTAAAAGCCACAATGTCATGGTACATACTGTCTAAACGACGAAACATTCTCTTCTGAGAAAGAAAAACTCGTATAAAGTCCTGGCGTGGCGAAAATATATATCTTGGAAGAATAATACTCCATCATGACCAGGATATTTAGAAATTCAATCTAATTATGAGGCAAAGCTTTTATTTCTCTTACAGATCAAAACACTCAATCATTTAGTTACCTACGATGAAATTGCATACTGGTGTAAAAGCTGGTGCACTTTGGGAATCCGTTTAGAGGTGAGAACGTTAGGGGTTGTATAGTCCTGACTTCTTCTTGTCTAAAGTTTGGGCTGGATGAGGTAACGATAGCCATTAGGCAGCAAGAGCATAATCATGCTCCAGGTCCGGATGTGATTCCATCTGACCTTTTTCAGGATTCCCTGGATTTGTGGGCACCTCTCTTAACGGTGGTGTTTAATGCTTGCATAGAATTGGGTAGATAGCCTCCATCTTGGAAAGGGGCTATTATATTTCCTCTTTTCAAGAAGGGGGATCATGCTAGCCCAAGTGCTTATAGGCCTATATCATTATTGGATACCTCCTTTAAAATCTTTGGGAGAGTGCTTCTTGGACGCATTGAAACCTGGCTGTCGGAACAGTCGATCTTATCCGACATCCAGTTTGGTTTTTGTCCAGGAGTAGGAACTATGGAGCACAGCCTAAATTTGTATCTCCTAGTGATAAACTCAGTTTTTTGCAGAGGAGAGGGGGTGTATTTAGCATTTATGGAGCTGAGCACCGTGTTTGACAAGGTAGACAGGTCAAAGCGTTGGGCTGTGCTGGGATTCATGGGCTGCCCAAGGGACATATTGAGGGTGCTGGTGGATATCCATAGTGACAATGAGGTATGTGTGCGCAGTGGACCCGGAGGACACTCAAAACACTTCAAGGTAGGCTGTGGCGTGCGGCAGGGTTGCGTTTTGGCCCCAATCTGTTTTTGTTTATATATCAATGGCCTCTCGAAGGATTTGATAAATACATTGGCAGATTTTTTGGTATTGGGGGGGCGGGCTTTCCCTGCCCTAGCTTATGTGGATGACACCGTATTGTTAGCCAGGACCTCGAGAGCACTCCAGATTCTGATTAATGCATATGAAGCCTTTATGAGTAATTTAGGGCTAAAAATCAACTCCAAAAAATCAGCCGTCATGGCATGCGTGGGTAGAAAACGGCCAGTGGCAATGCGTCCCATGCTTTGTGATTCTCTAGGGATTTGTTTTTCGGAAGCTCTTACAGGGAAGAAACACCTAAAAAACACCTAAAATGAGCCAACAAATAGGGGGTATTTTTCGCTTTATGTCACAGTGTGCGGGCCAACCGCTTGATGTGGTATCTAATATTTACATAGTTCAATCAAAGGCAGTTACTTTATATGGTGCTCCGATATGGGTTTCCAGCCGATGAGTTGCAAGCCAAAAAGAATCAATTTTTTAGGAGACTTTTGGGCTCCCTAACTCCTCAGCGTGTTTATCTATTCACAGAGAACTGGGCCTGGAATTCTGGGAGGACCAGTGGCTGTTGGCCCGATCTTTTTTTGGGTTCGGTTGTGGGCGAATGTACATACCTCTCTTTGCCATTTAATTATTAGATCTGTATTGGGTAGGGTGGGTTGGAAAATAATTCCTTGGCTTGACTATATAGATAAAATCCTGGGAGAGGCCAATCTAAGTATTCTTTTCCTCCAGCTGCCGTTTTAACAAAAATTGCGGTGAATTGTCACAAATCTGCTCTCGGCGAAGTGTTTACTAGGAAGAGAACGCTCTCTGAGTATGAAAATAATTCAGCTAATCTTCATGCAGCGATTAGCTGGCCACATGAGATCCAACACTATTTGATTTGGGGCTTGTATAAAAAAGTTTGCTGGCTAATTATACGGGCGAGGTTCGATTGCCTCCTCCTGCGGGGGAATACAGTGAACTGGAAAGGTTATCCGGACTCCGCGGCATGCCCCGTGTGCGGACATAATAAAGAAGATTTGGTGCATTTGTTATTGTTCTCCCTGGGGTATATTGGGATCTAGAGAGCAACGATAATTCCAGTTCTTAGGGAGACCAAGATCCGTCATCATAAAGCGGCTATCTCATTTCTTCTGAGTGCAGACTCTTTTCCGGGTGCATGGGCACTGCTCTCCTTTCTGAAGAGAGCAATGTATTTTAGAAAGGGGATTTTGAGGGCACAGGGTGAGGGATGATAAAATGTACCCGGCAGAGCTGTAATGTGAAAAGGCACATCGTTTTTAGACTTGTTTTAAACTTTGTAGCTACATTAATAGTATTGTATTGTAGTACATATGTAATTTTATTATTGGACGGTTGTTTGAAGCTTTATAATGGGGTTTCGGGTATACTTTCAAGGGAATAGATTTTATTTCTTGTAATTGCTTGGTTTTATTTGTTGTAATTGTTTGGTCCTATGTGTTTTAGGGATTTGGAATCCGAAATAAACTTTTTGATTTGATTTGAAAAGCCATACATTACACATACAATGTATGTAAAACATAAACCTATCTGCTGCAGCTTATTTAATTTGTACTTTTTTAAAAATACGTTTTACACCAATTTGATGATGTTACAGGTTTGTAGCGACAAAATTTTGTGCTAATTTCCTTTAACTGTAACAGTAAAAATGGAACTGGATTGAAGTGGGGAAATGGGAAAACACCCTCCCCCATTCTCATCCAGACCCTGGCCTAGAGGATCGCGGCCTAAGCACCCCCCGCGAGAGGAGTTTGACCCATTCACTTCTTTACCTGACGACCAGATACCATGTGTCAACGGTCCCCACAAATGAGGAGCATGCCCAATAGCAGGCCCTGGTCAAGCCGACGTCTGCGGCATGGACCAGCTCGACTAACGCAGCAACCACAGAAACCCAACATCGTTAGAGATGCCATGATGACATAGCCAACTGGCAATAACACATGTGCTACCATGCTCACTGGTCACTCACACAGCAACCTACACGAAGAACATACTCAGTGCTAAGACGTAGCGGACTGGCACACCCACAGACGTGCATCGTTGTTATTTTTCACATAGGCCTTCTACTGCACCGCAAAAACGCAAGATGCCCGAAGAGCTTGTGAATACGCTTGCCGATGCTTTACCCCATCCCCATATAGACGCCATCATATATGTCTACTGCTGCTTGTGACACTCTGTCATCCTGGGACACCCACCTTATGGATTATGTGTCACCACCCAGAGTCTAGGCCCGAGTAGGCCGCAAGCAAGAGTCCCCAGGCAGGAGCCTCTCAGACAAAAATCCTCCCATGGCGAAAGGCAAAGCGCTGACCATGCAGAACGAGCCCTAACGAGAACTCACTGCCAAGGCCGCAATGTTGCAACCCACATGCCGCGCTCTCGGTGCCAAGGTTACACCTGCCACCGCCAAGCGCCCCTCAGAGACGAAATACAAATCAAATGCTCATAATACTGCTCCAGCTACGGTCTATCCACACGTGACCAAGCCGAACTGACAAAATGCCAAGCTCAGGAGACAGAAAGTCGCCGGGGTCCCACGTCTGGGACACAGGTTGCAACAACGAGGCGACAAGTTGGACACCTACACCGAAAGGCGTGCTCATCAGCCACTAGCAAGACCTGTCCATTGTCCACCATTCACACATAGTTACACATTGTTGCCGATATCAGGTACATCGCGAGCTGGGAACGGCGATGGTCCCAGGCTTTGGGGCTCGCGAGGGAACCAATCAGAGTACAAGGGGCACCTCACTGATGCCATTTCAGCTAGCCAATCACCAAGTGTCCCCTTGTAACCAATTTGATGTAGCAACTTTTAGGGACAACCCAAGTGTACCACCTGACCCGTCCTTATCCACTAATATCCTTTCATATAGGTAGCTTTACTAACCCTACCACTCGAGGAGCCAACCCGAAGTGGCGATAGGTTTTGTGATGATTTTCCCAGGTGACGTGAGTAGCGCATGATACTACGGTAAAAGGGGCCTGCGAGCCCCACTAACGACAAGAGCGTCTCCCCGGATGCCTACGGGCTGAGAACAATCCCTGCCATTACTATAATAAACAGCAGTAATTACTTTGCTCTTGTGTGTGACTCATACTCCTTTTGGAAACGCAGGAGGAGTTGGGGCCTCCCCACCCCCGGAGGTTGACAGACGGCTCTGCCGACCCTGGGAAATCACCACGACAAGTTGGAGGCACTGCTGAGATATGTTTGAGGTCTATCTAACCTGAGGGCATCACTACCAGGCCTCTTACAACGAGGCAGCCTGGCAGCCCGGCCCCCTCTGTCGTTGCCCCCTTTTGAGGACTGCAGGACCATCGCGGGACTGCAAGAAGACCGGACAGCGCAATATGGACATTGGCCCTCGGGAGCCGACTTGAGAAGTATCCCGCCCGCGGTTGGCGAGTGTCCAGACGTGGTCCAGACGAGGGGAGGTGGCGAGCCGCTTTGGAGGGGTGTCCGCGGTCAAGCGGCCCCGGCACACGAGGACTTGGTGAGTATGGCACACCCAACCAGCAACGTAATGTTGTACGGGAGAGGGGAGGATTTGTAAAGAGGGAGGAGGGTGGTTGTAGTAGTGTGTGGAAATTGATTTTTGACTCATAAGCGGCAAGTGAGGTGTGAGGCGTAGCGGGACAGGCACGAGGGCTGTCCCCTACAGCATCACAAAGCGAGCCGGGTGGGGCCCTGGGCAACCACGTACGACTGTTGAAGGGCACCGATTGGTTTAAGATCCCGGAGACCTGTGTAAGAGGGGTGTGTGGCTTTCCTATGAGTTGACGTTGTAGATCAATGAATAGATGAGAATCCTTACTAATTGAGTATTGAAGCTCGTTAAGTAGATGACGTTTTCCCGCAGGGCGTAGCTAGGTTGTTTACCAAGTGCGGAAGATAATTGGCTGGTTAAGCTCCTCTGGAGAGGGGGCGTATCACACGCGAGGCGACGCAGCGTGCGCAGTCCGATTATAAACGTTTATTGTTGATTACCTTGCTCCAAATGAGGCGAGAAGACAGCTGTGGGGTTAGTGGGGATTAAAAGTGTGAGAAATAGTGAGCATTTGTAAGGTTTTGGAAACTTTAATGTACTTACAGGATCTTGTAGAGGTTGGTGACGTCACCCGTAAGGCTTGTATAGGACACCGCGACCATCTCACGTCCATTAGGGGTTGGTCGAGGACAGGGGGTGAAAAGGGGTAAGGGGAAAGGCGGCTGTGTACAGAGAACGCCGGCTGCGCTCGAAGGGGGAGAAAAGAAAAAGGGGGAAGAGGCAGCCGTGCACGGAGAACGCCAGCCGCGCTCGACAAGGGGTTGCATGAGAGGGGGGAGCGGTCAGAGCAGAGAGCGGGGACGGGAGAAGGAGGAGCTAAGTTGGAGGTGTGTTGAGTAAAGGAGGAGAAGGAAGGTGGGGCAGCCTAGAGGCACGCCGCAAAGGACACAGAGCTGCAGGGGGCTCTGTGCGCCACAGCCAAAGGGGGCCATAGTAGTGAAATTGGAAATAAAGGAATAATCAAACTATATTAGTGTAACATTATAATTGCTTTTCCTTAAAGCGGACAGTCGGAAGTCCCCAGTTTACGGGGCCAGGTAAAAGGTTAACGATTGAGAAAATAGAAGTGTAAAATGGCAACGGATTATGGGTCTGGGGCAGGAGCATAATTAGGGTTCAGAGCAAGCGCTTTAACCACACCACTCCAACACATTTGCGCGACATTGTCACCGCACAGAGAGAAGATCATAAAGTATAGTATAGAATGGACCCAAGGAACTGACAACAAAATAAGGGTACCATGGCCACCCAACGGCAGCTTTGACACATACACACAACACTATCTGCTGACATACTTGCATAATACTTATAAAGGGAATAAATTAGCAAACCATTTAGCCGTTTTCGATCTTTGGAAGATGTTCCAGGGAGGCACACCGGGGGCCCCAGGAGTGTATGCAGTAAAGGAGGTGAAAGAAGAGAAGATGGAAGGAGGGGATCTGGGTAAGGCAACACAGAAACCACTCAGCACTGTAGAAAGTGAGGAGGAGGCAGAAGGATCATTCGCGGTGGCAGAGGCGAAACTTAAAAAAGAAGGGGCAGAGGACGTGCCAATGGCTAAGGTAGTGAAGAAGGAGGAAGGGGGGTTGTACCCAATAACAGAACTTAGAGAAGCGGCGCGGCAGCAACTAACGGCTGCTGAGGGATACTCCAACCCCGCGTACAGCCCCCCACCATAAGCACCCCCAGACAAGTGTCAAAAACGAATGGGGACGGCAGGTACGGTAGATTCCACCACCACACCGGTAGGAACGGGGGGCAACAAGAACGCCCTGGGAAGCTCTGCAAACATAGGGCAAGATGAGTGGGTAGCGGCACAGGTACTTCTGAAGCTATGGGGAACACTAACAAAGGAAGAGGAGGACACAGTGAGAAAGGCAAATAAGGAAGAGAAGGATGACACACAAAAGAAGCACAAGGTAAGTAAAGAGGGAGAAGGGCGGCTTTCGCAGGAAGAGGAAGAGATACTAGAGGAAAGGTTGGCAGAATTAAGGAACGTACAAAGCGCACTGATCAGACAGTTCGAGAAGGAAACACGGAAGAGACATGAGGAAAAGAAGGCAAATAAGCAAGAGGTGGCGAGAACGAAGGAACAGGCGGAGGGAAGGAAGAAGGAAGAAGAGCGCATACGTGCAATAGCAGAAAGAATGGCACGCGCAGAAAATAGGGAGATGAGAAGGAAGGAGGAGGAGAGGGAAGAGAATGATAGGGAAATGGGAATATGGAAAAAGAAGATTATTTCTGAAAGTGCATGAAAGTATGAAGAAAGCAAGGTTATAGAAAGCATATTAAAAAGGGAAGGGAGAAATAGGGGAAGAAAGGAAGAGGAGGAACGAATAGCAAAGGTGAGTGCGGAAGTATTGGAAGAGCTCCACCAGAAATGAGCGGAAATAGGTGGCGAAGTAGTGGAGAAGAAGAAAGAGGAGATAGGAGGATGGAGAATGGAGAAAGGAAGTACATGCAGCAGGACAAGGAGGTGGCATCAACATCAACGCAGGGGGCTGAGGTTGGAGAAGGTGAGTACGCAGATGTGGATTTAATAGATTTAAGAACAGTGACCGTAGGAATGAAAAGCACAGAGTGGGGATTGGAATTTTCAGACTAATTTTGCAGAGAGGAAGAGGACGGTTCGAGCACCAGCAGAAGAGACAGCAATAGGGAAAGTTTAGACAAATTATACATAACACGCACTAACTGTGAGTCACCATCGACATGCGAGAGGCGGGGACAACAAAGCACAGGAGAAACAAAGGTGAGGGAGGCAACCAAGAAAACGCCATGCCCACTAACACCCACACCTGCACCAACACCACGCCCGCTGACATCAACCCCTGTGAACACACCATATGTTGGCAGACTTAGGGACCTCCCAGGACGCAGGCAGGAAGAACGAGCAAACACGCCAATGATAGGGCAAGAAGGTAATAAGAAGGGAAGGATGTAGGAGGTGAAAGGATAACCCTCTGTAACATTGACAGTATTGAAGAATTACCAGATATGGAGGAAGATGATGAAAATACTAACATAACCACACGTAGGCGGTTGAGGGGAGAAGAGAGGGAGTACAATTTAATGCCACTACTAGAAAGAGGAGGAGCCAGACACCAATATATCCCCTGGAAACATGCCGATAAGGAAAATATAAAATGCAGGCTTCCGTCATTGAGTGCTAGAGCTGGAAAGTGGATATATGAGATGGAAAAACAAACTGTGGGGCAAACGCTAGCGGTGGGTGACGTGAAGGGCCTCCTGATTTCCATACTAGGGGATGCTGCTGATGACATTTGGAAAAGGGTGGGATTCCAATGGGTGACAATACACGCACGGCACATGACGGGCCCCCTTCGCCAACTGCAGGCATGCGCTCTGGCAGGCATTGAGGGTCCAATATCCAGACACATCAGACATAGGAGCAATAACGTCACGCAAGATGCGTGAGAATGAAGATCCTGTTGATTACATACAGGAGATTAAGGAGAAGTGGCACTTGGAAACGCAGGAACAGTGGGATAAAACACCAGCAATTTTCTACCACATACTAGTACAGGGGCTCCTGGAGCAAGTACAGCGACAATTGAAGAAGTTGGTGGGAATAGAAGCTAAAGCATGGCCAGAAATACAACTGACAATAGTGCACTACTGTAGGATGTGGCAGGAAAAGATGAAACCAAAGGAGGAAGATCGGAAGGTAGAAGAAGCGAAATTGGTCCAAAAGAAGTTATCAAAATACGCCATGGAGGGAGCAATAATAACAGCACCAGCCCCACCACAGGCCACAGTGATGCAAAACACAACACAACAACAGGTATCGCCGATGCAGCAAGCACAAGTAATGGCACAGCAAATGCCTCCACCCCCACCATACACGGGAGGGGGCTATATGAAAATGGGAAATGGGTACTTGAATAATCCCTTGGCTCACAGAGGTTGGAGCAGGAGCTCCCTCTCACCCCAGCGGCTGGAGCAGCCCCATGCAGCCATAGCCTGTGGCTGGGCTAAGGTAAGCCTGGAGGCTACACCTTTGTCTTTTAGACATCTGCCCAACATCATCCCTGAAATCGCTCATCTCCCCCCCCAGCCAAAGCACTGTTTTAGTGCTGCCTCCCAACCCACTGCAGACACCTGCGCCTGCATGAAAACGAAAAACGAAGCTGAGTCCATCTAAAATCGAAATGGCATTAACACAAGGTTTTTGACATTCAAAGATGGCCGCCTCCGCTTGTCCCCATTGTCCTCACTGATCCACAACATCAGAAGCCTGCCTGCCTGTCTGTGATTGGTGGCCTGCAGCCTTTTAGCCTATCAGGGCGCACCGGCAGGCGAGAGCCGGCCCCCGACGAAGGCGACCGAAAAAGGCGGAATCCTGACTGAGCCTGATCATCCCTTGGCTCACAGAGGTTGGAGCAGGAGCTCCCTCTCACCCCAGCTGCTGGAGCAGCCCCATGCAGCCATAGCCTGTGGCTGGGCTAAGGTAAGCCTGGAGGCTACAACTTTGTCTTTTAGACATCTGCCCAACATCATCCCTGAAATCGCTCATCTCCCTCCCCCCCCCAGCCAAAGCACTGTCTTAGTGCTGCATCCCAACCCACTGCAGACACCTGCGCCTGCATGAAAACGAAAAACGAAGCTGAGTCCATCTAAAATCGAATTGGCATTAACACTAGGTTTTTGCCATTCAAAGATGGCCGCCGCCGCTTCTCCCCATTGTCCTCACTGATCTACAACATCAGAAGCCTGCCTGCCTGTCTGTGTTTGGTGGCCTGCAGCCTTTTAGCCTATCAGGGCGCACCGGCAGGCGAGAACCGGCCCCCGACGAAGGTGACCGAAAAAGGCGGAATCCTGACTGAGTCTGACCGAGCTCGGCCGTGCTCTTGTGCTCGCTTGCCCAGATACTGCATTACTCAAGGTGAGAGCCCTATCTGCCCATTATTTTCCCAGCGTCTCCCTCGACTTTGCTCACTCGAGTTGCTCACGCGCATCTCAGCTCACCCATCACCACCCACGTGAGCTCCACCATAACTACTAACTTTTGTTCCTGCCACCCCCGAACTTTGGTTAATCCCGCCACTCACTTTGCACATTAAGTGCACTGACTTCATAATGCTCGAAATCGATCTATTGTATGCATAAATTGCTAACTTGCCGTAAGCATCGCACGCTCTATTAGAGCCAAGGCCTCTCTGTGCCCATTTCATTGCATGTGAACTGCCGGAGACCATAATGCATATTGCCCTGCTCATTTTACTGCAGCATTGTACACTCGACCTACAGCCAGTGCGCGTTTGTGCCGCTTTTGCCCAACTGCAACATTGATCCACCTCTAATACTGTATCTTAATACTGTAGTTAGTACTGTACCTAAACTTCAATTGTCGCCCTCTGCATCAGACCTCACTGTCCCAACTCTATTGGCGTCTAGACTCCACTGCATAGACCTTGTTTGTATTAGATTACGAGCATAAGGTCAGCATATACACGTATCGCCTCCCCCTAGCCTTGAACTACTACTACTTCCAGCCCAATGTTGCCTCATGTGTATTAATGGTATTCAGCTTTGATTGTGCCCTACCTAGGGTCGCTGCCTGTAGCCTAATGTTGCCTCATGTGCATTAACGGTACCTAGCTTAGCTAGTGTCTTACCTAGGATTGCTGCTTGTAGCCTAATGTTGTCTCATGTGCATTAATGGATCTCAGCCTAAACTACGTGCCCCCCCAGGATAAATGACTCCAGCCCGCTGGTACTCCACTATTGACTACTGTATCAAGCATAACTTGTGTAGACGAAGTGAGGCTAGCCTGGCCTCACCCTATGCCTTCATCCTTAGCTATGACAAATTGGATACTGTTAATCATGTTCCCCTTCTGCCTGTCCATGCAGACACCCTGTGCACTGGTAACTACTTCCTCGCCTTTAGTAATGGTCTCACCAAACTAGCCTGCCCAACACTGTGTCCTACCTTTTTGTTGCCCCACTGCATACTCGCCATTCTGTACTGTTTGTTAATTTAGGTGCTAATTTGCCACTTTGTGCTATTTTGAATTTAGGTGCCAATTTGCCACTTTGTGCTATTTTGAATTTAGGTGTTAATTTGCCACTTTGTGCTATTCTGAATTTAGGTGCTAATTTGCCACTTTGTGCTATTCTGAATTTAAGTGCTAATTTGCCACTTTGTGCTATTCTGAAATTAGGTGCTAATTTGCCACGTTGTGCTATTCTGAATTTAGGTGCTTATTTGCCACAACTGGAACTACACCTAACTGACCTCTACTCAGCCATTCAGCATGCACACCCCGGGTCCTGCCTAAAGGTCACCCTGGCTACCATTGTATATTACCTTCTCCATCATACTAGGAGTACAATTACTTAACCTGAGCACTAAAGCTAACACTTTGAGTCTTTGCTCCACGTCCTATCCCACCCATCTTACCTACCCTATCATGCCTGACACACAACAACCCATCACAGGACCTAAAATGAACCATTACCCAGACAATACCACTCTACAAAGGCCATGCAACACTGCAGGCAGAAACCTAAGACTATGCGCTCGCCTATCCAAATTGCATGAGCCACCAGCCAAGAAAGTTGAATTACTAAATCTCCAGAAAAAACAGTTAGCCCTGAAGGTTACTGCAGAGCCCTTCAGGAAACAGTCCAAGCCCAATAGACCTATAATAAACGACAACAATCAGACATCCAAAGTTAGTCACAACACTACTTGCCCTAACGTAGAAGGCCACAAACCTCATCTCAAAGGAGCGCTTATAAACGCCCGATCTCTAGTCGCACACGCTACAGAGATATCAGACATCATTCTTACAGATAACTTAGACTTCCTGGCCATCTCAGAATCCTGGCTACATGACGCGGCAGGCCCTGCCCTATCATTAGCAGTCCCAGATAACTATACAATTCTACGAGCGGACAGACACACCTCCCGAGGTGGAGGCATAGCAATCATAACGAAAATCAGCCTAGACATGAGAATTATCACAACCACCACTATGAAATCTTGTGAATGCCTCACGGTCAAAATAGCCATCGCTAACTCCCAAACCCTAAAAATCATCCTCATCTATCGGAACCTTCGCTGAGGACATCTCGACATCCCTGTCCAATAACCTCAAAAATTCATCCCAAACAATAGTGCTAGGAGACTTTAACCTAGGTTACAATGACAATAAGGATATCCAATCTACAGCAATTGCTCTGACTTTGAAAGAGCTGGGATTCTCCCAGAAAGTTGAATTACCCACCCACAATAAAGGTTGTATCCTTGATTGGATAGCAGAGCACAACTGTGAAGTAAATATTACTGATTCCGTACCGCAAATCTGGACGGATCACCACCTGCTATTATTCACAGTGACGACCAACCGTGCTATTGCCCTGTCCTCACTTGCCCCACCCTTGCCCACGAGGAACAAAAAACTCATGACAACGGAAAAACTAATGCCCATCATAATACCTAAATTGAACTCACTACCAGACATTATGTATCCCAATCTGTTAGTTGAACAGTATAACGAAGCTATGACATCAGCCCTTGATCACATAGCGCCGCTTAAACTAAGAAATAGCAAACCGAAAAAACATCTCAACTCATGGTTCACGCCCCATCTAAAAAATCTCAGGCTGACCAAAAGAAAACTTGAAACTATTTGGAGACTCTCCCCATCAGTTGAAAATAAACTCAACCTTTCCAAGCCTCCTCCCAATACAAGAAAGAAATACTATTAGCCAAACAAGAAACCTACAATACTAGAATATCTAATTCAAAATCAAGTGTCAAAGAACTGTTCAGCATTCTAAAAGAACTGGAAACTCCCGTTGTACCTCAAGAAACCTGCACCAAGGACAAAAAATGGTGCTCCAGTATACAACTTGCCTTAAAAAATAAAGTAGCTAATCAAATGAAAATTGCTCTCAAGAAGGCATCCCTAACACCTCACATCCCCCAGATCTCAGCGCCACCACCACAGCCCAATCTTGAAGCCCGATTCTGCTTTTCTAAGGTATCTACCATAGAGGTAGAAAAGGTCATCCTGGGACTTAAACCGTCCAACTGCAAAGGCGACCAATGCACAGCACAATTTATCAAGGATGCTGCGAGAGACCTATCGCCATTTATAACCAAACTTATCAACTCCTCCTTCACCACAGGTTCAGTACCAAATAACCTAAAAGAGTCTTGGGTACTGCCACTATTAAAGAAACAAACCCTCGACCCTGCCATTCCCACCAATTTCAGGCCCATCACGACTGTGCCCTTTCTTCTAAAGATCCTAGATAAAGTGGCTTACATACAGATACAAAATTTCCTAGAGTCTAACCATTTACTTGGAACCCGTCAATCAGGATTCCGTCCGCAACATGGGACTGAGACAGCCTTAATAGATCTTAAGGCCCAAATAAACGAATGTAGAGATAACGGCCAAGCAGCCCTACTCCTCCTTCTGGACCTATCGGCGGCATTCGACTTAGTGGACCACACAGTCCTTTGTAGTCACCTTGACTCTGCAGCCCACTTCTCAAAAGAGGCTATAACTTGGATCAAGTCATTTCTGGGCAACCGGACCATAAGAGTCTTCGCTCCATCAGCCTCGGCAGATCCAATCCCCATAACATGCGGCGTACCACAAGGATCTTGTGTGTCACCCACCCTCTATAATGTTTTCACAAAGCCCCTCTTCGATGAAATGGATCATCTGGGTATCGCCTACACCAACTATGCAGACGATACCCAGATCCTCCTCCCGCTTTCAGGAGTTTGCGCCAAGGACCTGGCCCTAGTGAACAGAATCTATAGCATCGTTCAGGCATGGATGGCCACACACGGCTTATGCCTGAACGATGATAAAACAGAGCTTATCATCTTAGGCACCCCTACCTATATATCCAAACTTAGCCCTGATTATGACAGCTTCATTATCGATGGGAACAACATAAAAGTAGCCAATGAGGTGAAAACCCTAGGATTCTACCTAGACGCCACCATGAACTTTACCAAACAAGTTAACTCTCTAGCCTCTGCCACAGCATATACATGCAAACCTATCAGAGCAAGCAAACAATTCCTCTCTACAGATAGTTGCATTACACTTACCAGAGCCCTGATACTATCCAAACTGGATAATTGTAACGGGCTATACATTGGGGCAAATAAACAGACCATCCACAAAATCCAAGTCCTCCAGAACAACGCCTTGAGAGCAGCACTCAAGATCAATAGAAATTAGCATATACCCTCTTTAAGAAGAGAATATAAATGGCTCTCCACCGCTGATAAAATCCAACTCAAGATTGCCTCCCTTATCCACAAATGCCTTAATAACAAAGCTCCTCCATACCTCATTTACAGATTATGCAAAAGAACCTCGTCCAGACCAACTAGAACAGCCAACGCAAACTGCCTCCAAGTTCCGCGCTTCAAACTCTCCACCATAGGAGGAAACAGCTTCCCTGTCAAGGCTGCACAGTTATGGAACTCCCTCCCCCATGACATCAGAGAACCCCAGCCTTTCGCCAATTTTAGACAGAACCTAACTAGGTGGCTGAGAGCCAATGACAGCTAACTACTCTAACCTTGATTGACCTAATATGTCACACTGTACATAACTGTATATATAACTGTATATTATGCTCCTACGACTATGCAGGAGCATGTACCTTGCCTCTTTGTGCCTTGATCTCTCCTTGCACATACCTACCTACTGTAACATTGTTGATGACTGCACTTTTATGCTTCTTTCATGTATCTGCATCTAGCCGAGCATACCTGTAACCAAACTCAGCATATTTCTGTACCTTCTTCCCACTTTATGTACCTGTAAGTTGAGCATATACTTGTCTGCTTGCGCCCTGATGCCCCAGGGTATGGCGCGCCATACAAATAATAAACTGAACTAAACTAAACTAATAAATACAGAGGGAGGGGCGGACAAATGAGAGGGAGAGGATATGGCCTACTTTTACGCTCAACTGAACCCCACAGGGGTGTCGATCGGACCCGGACAGCTGCGGTCTCCGTCAACATGATGCGTAGTGCAGAGATGACTGTCTGGACTGGCCCGCCTAGTCTTGTCTACTGGACCCAAAGAAGTATTTTCCTTATGTTTGTAAAAGATGAGCTCTCCATCCTGCGTGTCTTGCAGGGGCGCGAAGATACCAGTTACTTCACTGGTTTGAAGGTGTTGGGAGAGTTCCAGTAAGCATTGACTCTGAAGTCCCAGGCAGGATTGGTAAGTATCAAGTTCAAAGAGTTCAATGTGCCCGATATTAACTCTTGTCCCATTCCTTCCTTAAGTTGCAACTGAGTTTGTGAGAAGAAGGTCTCGTAGCTGCTGCTGGCGTTCAGGTAAGAGTCTGTGTTACCCAACGCTGTCCGGTAACTATTGCATGCGTTAACGGGTTGTTTTTCTCCCTCTTTACAGATGCGGCATATGAAGATATGGAGAATAATACCGCCGGTGGTAAATCAGGTAAGTCTATGGTGGTAAGAGGTATTTTTGATTCCCTTGGCTCATCTTGTTATTCTTGTGACCCTAGGTGCCGAAGTACGGCGAAGAAATGATGGAGACAGTGCCAGATCGAAAGATGCTGTGAGAACTGGTGAGTATGGCGCCGTGCTGGTGCAGGACTGATGTACTTTCCAGGTCGGGAGATGAAATGGATCCGGAATCAGGTGAGGAATTTGAAATAAGTTTGTTTTCTAACCTTGTCCTTTTCTTCCTCTTTAGTCTAGGAGCTCCGGATTCGAGGCGGGCGTGGCAGAAGACTGGATGCTGGCTGCAGGCACACGGGCGTGGCAGAAGACTGGATGCTGGCTGCAGGCATGGTGAGAGTCACGCTGCTTAATGCAGAATAACACGAAGCATGTGCTGCTGTTCGGGCGTGGTTTAAATAGCCTCCAAAATAGTCCCAGGAAAGAAGTTCCCCAGGATCACACCTGAGTAAAAAATAGTCCCTGTAGTAACATAGTCCCATCCAGGCCTCACGTTGGCTTGGATTTATTTGCAGCATGGTCTGCATGAGGTAAGTAACGTCTATGAGCCTGGCGCCTATGGCGCCAGGACTGATTTTTATTATGAGCCTGGTGGCTACGGCGCCAGGACTGAACCCAGACAGCCCCTAGCTTGGGCTGCTGGGGTTTTTGTAAATGTCTGGATGCCTGCTCCCGGGGCTGATGGGCTTGATCCGGATGCCCGGGGGTAGGCATCATGACAGCACTCCCCCCCAAGGCCCCACCTAAAGTTGTTCTTCCCCTTGGCCCTGGTTTGTCTGGGAAGTTCTGATGGAATTTCTTCACCAACCGAGGTGCATGAACGTGGTCACTAGGCTCCCATGACCTTTCCTGTGGTCCGTAACCTTTCCAGTCGATTCAATAAAAAAGTCTTGATTTAACCAACTTAGAGTCCAGGATATTCTTTACCTCGAATTCAGGTTCTCCATCTATTAGGATGGGGTCAGGTGGTTTGGCAAGTCTTGTCCCGGGTTGAACTGGTTTCAGAAGTGAAACATGAAAGACATGATGCATCCGCATATTAGAGGGTAATTCCAACTTGACGGCCACCGGGTTGATAATGGCCTTAATAGTGTAAGGTCCCAAATACCTAGGATTAAAAGTCTGAGTTCCTTTTAGAGTTATGTGTTTTGTAGCCAGCCAAACTTGATCCCCAATCTGATATCGTGGAGCATCGCTTCTATGTTGATCAGCATTTTTCTTATATTTCTCTTTTGCTTGTTTCAAATGTTCTGTTGCCTCCTTAAAGGCTTGTGTAATAGTAGAGTGTAAATGACTAACGGCAGGCATTTCTAAGTGCTGAGGCGAATCGAGTTCTGAGGTTCGAGGGTGATGTCCGTATATGGTATAGAAGGGGCTTTGTCCGGTTCCAGAATGTACTGAGTTATTGTATGCATATTCGGAAATCCATAAAATATCCTTCCAATTGCTTTCGGTCTGGTGCAGCATGCAACGTAGGTACTGTTCAAGGGTCTGGTTGGTCCTTTCCGCCTAACCATCGGTCTGGGGAGGGTGCCTGGTTGATAACCTCATGTCGATTTGCGCCAATTGACATTTCTTCCAAAATTGTGAAATGAATTGACTGCCTCGGTCAGAGACCAATACGGAAGGAAATCCGTGTATTCGAACAATGTTTTCGAGGAACTCCTTGGCCAAAATTGAAGCAGAAGGTAATCCTTTTAAAGGAATAAAGTGGGCCATCTTGGAAAAAAGATCCACAATAACTAGGATGGTGTTAAATCCATTGCATGGAGGTAGATCTGTAATAAAGTCTAAAGACAAGGTGTGCCATGGTGTAGGTGGAATATCCAAAGGTTGTAAAAGGCCAGCTGTTTTTTTCTTCTGGCTTTTGTTTAGGGCGCAAATGCCACAAGACATCACAAATGACTTTACGTCTTTTCGCCAAGTGGGCCACCAGAACTGTCTCTTAATTTTCGCTTCAGTTTTTGCGATACCTGGGTGCCCTTCCATCAGGGTGTCATGGTAATTGGAGATGACTAGTTCTTGTATTTCCTTGTGTGGTAGAAATAGTCGTCCTTGATAGTAAGGTAGGTCATTGACGACTGAGTAGTCTGGGCCTTTCTTTACCCAGTCCTGCAGGGTTGCTGGATCGAAGAGTTGTTGGATTTTTGAATGAATATCTTCTAGTGTCTGTAGAGTAGTTATGCCAAGAATTCTTTGCTCTGGAATTATTGGCACCGGTTCCGGGTCTGCATATGCTTCTCCCATCCCTATTCGGGATAAGGCATCTGCTTTGCATTTTTGCGGCCTGGTCGATAAGTGATCACGAAATCGAATTCGGCAAAGAACAATGCCCATCGAAGTTGTCTTGATTGGGCTTTGGCTGTTTTTAAATACTGCAGGTTCCGGTGATCAGTGATTACGGTAATGGTATGCCTGGCACCAAGAAGGTAGTGCCGCCAAGCCTTAAAGGCGAATTTGATAGCTAATAGCTCTTTATCGGTAATCGCATAGTTTAACTCAGGTGCTGAGAACTTTCTGGACCAAAACGCTACTGGGTGAAGTTGGCCAGTTTCAGGATCCTTCTGGGACAGGACAGCTCCCATGGCTAAACTGGATGCATCAGTTTCTACTATGTATGGAAGCCTAGGGCGTGGATGCTTTAAGACAGGTGCTGATGTGAATTTCGCTTTCAGCTCTTGGAAGGCCTTTTCAGCCTCTTCGGTCCACAAGAAGCGTTTGATTTTTCGCAAAAGTGCTGTGATGGGGTGTACAACATGGGAGAAGTCCAGAATGAATCTGCGGTAGAAATTAGCAAATCCGAGCATGCTTTGTACCTCTTTGACTGAACTGGGTGATGGCCACTTGAGAATTGCGTCCACCTTTCGAGAGTCCATTCGGACTCCCTTTGGAGTCAGGGTAAATCCAAGAAATTCAACTTCCGCAGCATGAAAAACACATTTTTCCAATTTTGCATATAACTTGTGCTGGCATAGTTTCTCAAGGATTGCACGCACGTGCTTAACATGGTCTGATTCTGAGGAGGAGTACACTAGAATATCATCTATGTATACGACGACACAGACGTCAATGAGTTCACGAAGGACATTGTTCATAAAATACTGGAAGGCTGCTGGTGCATTGCACAACCCGAAGGGCATCACCTGATATTTGAATAATCCGTACTTGGTGCGAAAGGCAGTCTTCCATTCGTCGCCTTTCTTGACACGTACCAGATGATATGCCCCTCAGAGATCTAACTTAGTGTAGATACAAGCATCCTTTACTTGGTCTAGTAATTCGGGGATCAGAGGCAATGGGTATCGGTTTTTTACTATAATCTGATTTAATGCGCGGTAATCTATGCACATTCTAAGGTCACCTTCCTTTTTTGCCAAGAAGAATAAAGCTGAGGATGCAGGAGACTTGGAAGGTCGAATAAAGCCATTAGCAAGGTATTGGTCCAAGTATTGCCGTAGGTGAAGATTTTCAGGTTCCGTGAGGGCGTAGATTCTACTGCTTGGGGGTTGTGCACCGGGTAGGAGGTCGATTTGACAATCGTATGATCTGTGAGGAGGTAATGTATTGGCCTGTTCTTTTTGAAAAACATCCTAAAATTCTTGGTATTCCTGAGGTAACTGCACGATTGGGTTAACGACTGTAGCCAGGCCTTTGTTCAAAGTTTTCTCTGGGTAACAGGTGTGTGCACAATCTGGGAAGGTTATTCACTTCTCTCGCCATTCTATACAAGGATTATGTGTTTCCAACCATGGCATCCCCAGTATTATCTGGAACTGTGGGGCTTTGATTAGATCAAACACAATAGTCTCTCAATGCCCATCTTGACTCAACAGTGTCATCTCTGTAGTGGAATGAGTTACAGGCCCCGAGGCAATCTCAGTTCCATCAACTGTGGTGATGACATCCGAAGTGGTCTTTTTGCAAAGAGGTAGATTCATCCTTGACACCCATTCGTGGTCCATATAGTTTCCTACGGCCCCGCTATCTATGTATGCCCTTACTGCGTGCATACGTGATGGCTGTCTGGGATCAAGTAGGACCATTGGGATGATCAGATGCGAGATCTCAGTGTCCTTCTTTAAGCTCGGCAAGCGGACCTCTACGCTTGTCGGGCGTGGTCGTTTCCCGAATCAGGCTCTATGTGGCTTTTATCAGCAATCCCTACCACCTTCTTGGGTGGTTTTGTAGGGCAATCCCGTAGAAAAAGTCTGGAGGTTCCACAGTACAGACACAACTGCATCTGTCGTCTTCTTTCTCTTTCCTTTTGAGTTAAGGGTCCTTTAACCCTCCCGATCTGCATAGGTTCAGATGCATCTGTTCCTTTGGGGCAACGTTGGGTTTAACCAATACCCGATTCTCAAACTTAGCTCGATCAGTCTTTCGGTTCTGAAGTCGGTGGTCTAGCTGGCCCACTAAGTCTATAAATTCTGTGCAGTCCTGAGGTGGGTTCACAACTTGAGCCAAGACGTCTTTGAGTTCTCCCCAAAGTCCACGATGAAACAATGTAATTCGTTTTTCCTCCGGCCTCCCGGTTTCCACCACCAACCTATTGAAGGTTGCAATATAGGTTAGCAGATCCTGGTTACCCTGTCGTAAGGATAAAAGTTTGTTGTCCAGGGCTTGACCCTGTGAGTGTCTTGTGAATAGTTTTTCCATGCTCCTTTGAAAACCCTGAAAATCCCGGAGAAGAGGATCATCCTCGTTGACTAACGGAATGGACCAATCCACTGCGCTGCCACTAAGATATGACAATACAAAGGCTACTTTGGCTTGGTCATTTGGAAAGGCTCCCGGTCTGCATAAAAAGTGCAAGCGGCATTGGTTCATAAACACGGCAAACCTTTTGGGGTTCCCAGCAAATCGTTCGGGTGGAGCTAACGGAATAGTCCTGGTAAAACCACTTGCACAGGGTTGCTTGATTAAACGGGGGTTGGGTTTCCCCCATATCCAGGTAGGGGCGTTTGCCCAGCTTGGTTTTGCAGTAGTTGCCTAGCCAGATCATCAGTGCGCTCCTTTGAGACAATCAGTTCTCTCCTGAGGGCGTTAGTCTCTTGGCGAGCGGCATGTACTTCCGCCCTAAGTTCCCCCAATAAATGGGCCAGTTGGACGGTTTCCGAGGTTTCCATAACACCCGGTTGGGTATTTTTAGAAAGGCTTTGTGTTCTGTTACGCTCACCTGGACCCCACAGGGGTGTCGATCAGACCCGGACAGCTGCGGTCTCCGTCAACGTGATGCGTAGTGCAGAGATGACTGTCTGGACTGGCCCGCCTAGTCTTGTCTGCTGGACCCGAAGAAGTATTTTCCTTATGTTTGTAAAAGATGAGCTCTCCATCCTGCGTGTCTTGCAGGGGCGCGTAGATACCAGTTACTTCACTGGTTTGAAGGTGTTGGGAGAGTTCCGGTAAGCAATGACTCTGAAGTCCCAGGCGGGATTGGTAAGTATCAAGTTCAAAGAGTTCAATGTGCCCGATGTTAACTCTTGTCCCCTTCCTTCCTTAAGTTGCAACTGAGTTCGTGAGAAGAAGGTCTCGTAGCAGCTGCTGGCGTTCAGGTAAGAGTCTGTGTTACTCAACGCTGTCCGGTAACTATTGCATGCGTTAACGTGTTGTTTTTCTCCCTCTTTACAGATGCGGCATATGAAGATATGGAGAATAATACCGCCGGTGGTAAATCAGGTAAGTCTATGGTGGTAAGGGGTATTTGTTGATTCCCTTGGCTCACCTTGTTATTCTTGTGACCCTAGGTGCCGGAGTACGGCGAAGAAATGATGGAGACAGTGCCAGATCGAAAGATGCTGTGAGAACTGGTGAGTATGGCGCCGTGCTGGAGCTGGCGAAGCGACGTGTGCAGGACTGATGTACTTTCCAGGTCGGAAGATGAAATGGATCCGGAATCAGGTGAGGAATTTGAAATAAGTTCGTTTTCTAACCTTGTCCTTTTCTTCCTCTTTATTCTAGGAGCTCCGGATTCGAGGCGGGCGTGGCAGAAGACTGGATGCTGGCTGCAGGCACACGGGCGTGGCAGAAGACTGGATGCTGGCTGCAGGCAAAGTGAGAGTCACGCTGCTGGATGCAGAATAACACGAAGCATGTGCTGCTGTTCGGGCGTGGTTTAAATAGCCTCCAAAATAGTCCCAGGAAAGAAGTTCCCCAGGACCACACCCAAGTAAAAAATAGTCCCTGTAGTAAAATAGTCCCATCCAGGCCTCACGTTGGCTTGGATTTATTTGCAGCATGGTCTGCATGAGGTAAGTAACGTCTATGAGCCTGGCGCCTATGGTGCCAGGACTGATTTTTATTATGAGCCTGGTGCCTACGGTGCCAGGACTGAACCCAGACAGCCCCTAGCTTGGGCTGCTGGGGTTTTTGTAAATGTCTGGATGCCTGCTCCCGGGGCTGATGGGCTTGATCCGGATGCCCGGGGGTAGGCATCATGACACCTACCCATCCAACAACAAGGGGGGGTTCCGGGGTTAAAGTCAACCAGGACAACAGGGGTACCAAGACAATATGGGGAGACTTCAATGCAAGCAAGGGAACCACCGACATGCTGGATATGTGGGTTGGTGGGACACATGTCACGCACATGCAGAATGAGACCGGCACAGACAGCTTGGGGGGAGCAAGGACAGCAAGGATCAATGGGAGAGCAGCAAGTTTACCAACACCAGGGGACACAGCAACAACTACCACCACAACAAGCACCGATGCAACAACAACAACAACAACAACAGGCACTGCAACCACAACAGCAACAACAACCACACATGCAGACGTACATGCAAACGCACCAGCAGCCAATTGCAAACCAACAACAGCAGGTCCAAACAGTGCAGCAGCCCACACAAATACAGGACAATGCGATAACATCCACTGACACATCTGTAGCACAGACACAACTAGGGAGTGTGACAATACTGGGTCACAACCCATACATAGGAAATGGCCAGTCACTGTACCCACAGTAGGACAGCCCACAGATGTCTTTGATGTGTCCCATCCTATCGGTAACACCTAACCCTGTGAAGGAACCATGCATACAGGTGACGATAGGTGACAAAACATTTTCCTTCTTAGTTGACACCGGGGCCACTAGGTCATGCATAAGGGAGGGAAAGTTTCAAATGTCAGGCGAGGCCATGAACACTCAAGGATTCTCTGGGGCTCGAGGGTTGGTTCCCTTCACCGATAACATTGCCTTATCTGTAGGTGATCATGATATATCCCTCCCGTTGCTATACTCAAAACAGTCACCAGTAAACATACTAGGTAGGGACATCATGAGCCGATTGAATATGACTATCTCCTTTACTGACAAGGGGATAATATGCTCCACACCAGGCATATACATGCTCACAGCACGACAAATACTACAGGCTTACTGTGGCAAAACAGTAGCCAGAGCAAAGCCAGTAGATGGAGAACTATTCCAATACGGGACAGACATGGCAATAGCATGGCTACCAGGGATTGAAGGGAACATTTGGAGGAGGCCCGCAACTTACCTTTTCAGGCCCGAGACACCAGCCAGTGAAAAGGAAGTGACCAGGATGTCACTGAGCATTGAGAGCATTGTAGCAACACAAGACTACATTGCAGTACACGCCCAAGACAGGGAAGGGAGAGCATGGAGAGCGGTAATAGCACAAGCAGAGGGGTGTCGGCTAACACAGGTATCTGATGAGGAGCTCTTCTCAGATGATCAAGGTGAGGGGGTGATGGTGTTTGAGATGAGCGTTGACATCTGGGCAACAGTGACATACAGAGACGTAGCACAGAAAATGGCCCTGGCGCTAGATGCACCAGCCACTACCACTGTACCATTTCTAGAGGAAGATTTGGCTGCAGTACCTGCATCTCTATGGACCACTATTCCATATGACGTGGGCTGCATAAAGAGCATTCGAGGGGTGAAAATAAAGTTGAAAAAAGGAGCTATACTGCCAAGAGTAAAGCAATACCCCCGATCAAAAGAGGCAGATGAGGGGATATATGAAACAATAACAGCACTAATAAACAGAGGCATCTTAGTACCGTCACAGTCTCCATGCAACACTGCTGTGTACCCTGTGTGCAAGGCTAAGGGAGGGTTTGGTGTTTCATCCAGGATTTAAGATCCCTCAACCACATAGTGGAAGCAGAATACCCTATAGCAGCTAGCCCGGCCACTATACTATGTGGGATACTAGTAGAGGCGTCAAGGTTTACCGTGATTGACCTCAAAAATGCATTTTTCTCAATACCTTTACACCCTGACTCACAAGACTTGACAAGTTTCACATACCGCAATACAAAATGGAAACACACCAGGTTGCCCCAGGGGTACTGCTAATCACCATCTATCTTCAATGGGGTGATACAAATGGATTTGGGCAACATTGAGATGGAAAGCACGGTGCTGCAATATGTAGATGACATAATAATATGCAGCACCACGGAAGAGAAGTGCAGGAGAGACTCCATCAAAATGATCACAATACTAGCTGAGAAGGGGTATAAAGTAGACAAGGAGAAGCTGCAGTACTACCAATAACAAATGCTGTACATAGGGCAGCTCATTTCACAAAATGGAAGAAACATTGCACCCCAAAGGGCACAGGCCATAACCAACACACCACAGCCGCAGACAGTGAGAGAACTACAGCAGTTCTTGGGCCTATGCAACTACTGCAGGGCTTGGGATTTTGACTATAGCTCGTATACAAGACCACTGCTTGAGGCACTCAAAGAAGCACAGAGGGTGGAGAAGAAGTTAAGATGGACCACAGAAATGACTGAGGCATTCCAGGAACTAAAACATGCCATATCAACAGCACCAGTATTTGCTACTCCAAATTATGAAGCACAATTTTTCATCTTCTCACATTGTAGCTCGGCAGTAATGAGGGCAGTGCTGAAACAAAAAACTAGTATGGGACACAAACCAATAGCCTTCTACATTGGACACCTGGACTCTGTAATGTTAGGTCACTTCCCGTGCAAACAGAGCCTGGCTGCCGCTGCCTTTGCGGTAGAAAAATCATCATCAATAACAATGGGCTGTCCAACCACACTGTATGGAGCATGCCCTTTTTGCAATACTGAACAAACCAAAATCAACCTTGACCACTCAGAGAGCATCGGGGTATGAAGTTATTTTATCCAGGCCAGAGCTAACAATTGTAAGGTGCAACAACGTTAACCCAGCGAGGTTCATAGCAGAGGTAGTGGAGGATGACAAATACTCTCATGATTGCACACAGGCCATTGACACTTACTCCAGCACAAGAAAAGTTGAGGAAAACGCCCTAGAGGGGGGAGAGATACTGTACATTGATGGGTCCTCAACAATTGACCATGGTGATGGTATACGCAGAACAGGAGCGGCAGTGGTGAGACTGACAGAGGATTTAACATATGTCCCAGTGAAATGCGTTCAGTTACCACAACACTACTCTGCCCAAGCAGCAGAATTAGTGACCCTAATTTTAGCACTAAAGGAAAGCATTGACAAAAGAGTAACCATATATTCTGATAGCGCATACATCACATCAACTGTACATTCTGGGTTAATGAAGTGGCAGTGAAGAGGGTTCAGAAGAGCAGACGGCACACCAGTGCAACATGCCCTACTACTTGCTGAATTAATTGAAGTAATTGAAGCTCCCAAAGAAGTAGCTTTGGTGAATTGTCAGGCCCATACAAACAGGGATGGCCCTATTTTCAAAGGTAACGAAACAGCAGACGCACATGCTAAACATGCTGCGTATTTCAGTGAGAGTTGGAACCCCCCAGAAAAAGATAAGGGGAGGGCGGGGGCAAGACAGATGTTGTTGAAGGATGGCTACACTCACATCCCTGAAAATCAAATTATGGAATTACAGGCAGCAGTACCCATGGCAGAGAAGGAGCTATGGGTAAAAAGGGGATGCACAATGTCCCCCACAGACGCATTATCGCGCCAAAACAATACAGGCAAAATAGTGATGCCCCTGGCCCTATTGAAAACAGCCCTGGCCCAACTACATCATCCCACACACACAGGAAAAGAAGTGATTGCAGGAAGGATAAAGGAAGGGTGGTTCTGTCCTGAACTAAATTCACATGTTGCAAACTTAATTAGCGATTGTCTTACTTGCCAACAATTTACGGCCGGTCACACGCTGCAAGTGATCAAAGGTGTTATACCCCGGCCGGAAGGTCCCTTTCTACACCTCCACATTGACTACGTTGACATGATCAATGTATGTCAAGGATACAGGTACATGATTGTGGTGGTATGCCCATTCTCAAGGTGGATTGAGGCCGGCCCATGCTCCCATGCTGACACTTTCAGAGCTGCAAAGTTCTTAGTGAGAGAAGTTTTCCCGAGGTGGGGGGTATGCGAAGTGTTGTGGTCTGACAATGGCCCGAACTTTGCCAATGAAATGTTCCAACACATCACTGCCCTCCTTGGCATAAAGCACAAGTTTGCATGTGCGTATCACCCACAGGTGAATGGCGTTTGTGAACACCTCAATGGCCACCTAAAAGAAGAAATAGCAAAGATTCAGCAGTCAACCAAGAAAAGCTGGCTGTACTGTCTCCCCTTGGCCCTATTTGAGTTAAGAAACAGGCCAGGGTCGGATCACCACCTCACACCCCATGAGGTGTTGACCGGATGCCAAATGCACCTCCCACTGACACCTCCATCAAGGGCTATAACCGAATGCCATTCGTCTCAAACTGTTTTTGGTGATGAAATGTACAAATATGTCTCTTCCTTGATTACTAGTGTCGCCTTTATCTCTCAACAGCTCGAGGGGGCGCGGGGCGGGTCGAAGAGGAAGGAGAAAATGAACAACAGGAACAAGCGACCAAGTGGAAAGTAAGTGAAGGAGATAGAGTGCTGCTACGGAACTATAACTGCCGGTGGAATAGCCCCCGGTTCACGGGGCCCCACCTGGTGGAGAAAGCAGCTCCTAGATCAGTCAAGCTCCGAGATAAGAACGTGTGGACACATTTGCATGACATCAAGCCCTACAAAGATCAGACCCGCCATTGTGTCGACGACAGGGCCAACGCAGCAGCAACAGCAACAAGCAACAACAGCAGCACAGCCCCTGACCCTTCACAAAGCCCAGACACTTCCAAGGACTGAAGTGGACAATTGCCCATAGCTCACCCCATGGTCACGAGATCCCAAAGTAAGAAGGACACTACCCCGATAAGCCCCGTCCAAACAAGCACCGCCCCTGCTGCAATCTAAATGAAGGACGTTGCCTAACAAACTGTCAAATTACACCACACTTGTAGACACGTGCATGTTCTCATTTTCTTTTTTGTCTCGCACATGCAGGTACCGCAAAAGTACTGTTTTGGTGTAAAGATAAGTGCAATAATTAAAAGCTTACATTTTGCCCGGGGTAAATGCTGCCCACAGATGACGATACCCCTGAAGCCCTGTCACATCAATTTGTGTACGCAATAAAGAGACCAAATATTTGAAAGAAAAGGAAAATACATATGTATTATAACACATTCATTTTGGCCATAGAGCAATTATTCCCACATCTCCATGAGCACTTACCAGCCCTGAGAGATAGGACATTAAGGTACGCGTGGGAACAGCTTTTCGCCTGGGCATTAAATGATTACTTGATAGGGAGAGCTTGAATAATAAAGACTAACAAATAAATGCACATTTTCCAGACATTTTCAGGTGGGCATCTATATCATCAAAGGTATAAAGCTGCAGGACCGCAGCAAAGGTAAGAGAAACATGCCAGTGATATTAGCTATTGTAATAAAATGTATAGGCCTATTGTTTATCACTGGTCTACTTGCTGCCACTGTCTGGCAGGCACACTATGCTTCCGATGTCATGGCTGCACCCACTACTAATAAATCCCCCACCACGGCTGCGACAGGTACGGCATCAGGTGGTACAAGTAACGCAAGAATAAAAGGGAAGAGGGTTAAACGTAGCACAAATATTGATAATAATGGAGTAGACACATATTTTACAGAGTCTGCACACGTCTCAAACAACATGTGGTACCAGCACATGTCCAAAATTGTTAGAGGGACAACCAAGGACAACTGATATGTGCGCTCGCTGATCCCATACGCTATGAGCACATCCAGAACATTTGTGGCCACTGAAGTACCTGCAACATCAGTAGAGTGCCTGATATACCTGGCCCTGTTCCAAACAAAAGGACGATTTCAAGGCAGAATGGCAATAATACAGTAGAAGACGAGGGATACATGCCCATATGAAAATAACTTCATCAAAACACTGGCCATGTACAATCACTACTGGCAACTAACACAGGGGCTCCAGTATGTGACGGATGGACCACAAAAAGGGGAAACAAAGGAAGTTACATTGAATTACCTACCATGTGAATGGTGCGCAAAAGAAGTTCCTGGAGTACTAGGGTGCTGGGAGAGGCCACTGCTAGTAATATATACGGACAGGTGTACACGAAGGAAGGAAGGGTGGATGGATGGAGTTGTGCAGAGTAATATGGTAACATTTACAAAGGCAACAATGGAGAAGATGGATGAGGTAAACAACAAGTGCTACGACGGGTGGATTAAGAGCGCAGGACTGGTGACATGGCTAGAGAAGGACGAGGATCCAGTAACAATACTACCACTAACTGCACCTACACTTTGCTATCAACACAACAGAGACGTTCATGTTGGAAGAAACAGCAACTGCAAAAGAATAGTAATGATAAATGAGGAGAGTGCCGGTACGGAAGTATTAATGGACCACTACTGGGCCTGCGGAAAAAAGGCATACGACAGCTTGCCGCCATCATGGGATGGAATATGCACAATGGTACACATAAATGTACCATCCCTAGTAGTGCCACAGAAACATGTCAGCTTGGGGAACTTCCCCAATATGGACGAAGGGAATAAGAGGAAGAAAAGATCATTGAAGACTGGAGGAGGTAAGGGAGAAAACAACATGACAATATTGTCAAGAGTGAAACGACAAGGAGAACCACTGACGGGGAACTACCTGTGGGGAAGATCGGAAACTGCACTTAGTGACATTCCACCAGATTATTTAGCAGGGCAGCAATGTTCTTTTCATCGATAATACATCCAGGACTGCAGGCGTATGCAAATGCGAAGTGGGTCCAGATAACAAGATGGGAGCTAATGATGACAATAAACTCAACCGTCAATGGGTTTAATGCGATAAAAGAAGAATTGAGAGCAGTACGAATGGTGGCACTGCAGAATATGTATGTGCTGGATCTCCTTACAGCAATAGAAGGATGGGTTTGTGCTAAAATTAGAAGATCGTGTTGCACATTTATCCCTGCCAAGGATGCAGACAATGGCATGCTGTCTGAGGCGGTATCACAGTTGGCCAAGATGCACGCAAAGATGGAAGAGGAAGCAAAGGGTGTGAAGAGAGATGGTAGCTGGTTTTCGTACCTGTGGTCCTGGATGCCATCTTGGCTGTCAGATGGGCTTAAGATAATAGCTGGATGTATAATATTGGGCATGGCAGCACTACTAGGTATGAGGTTGTGGAAAGCGAGGACAGCACGTACCACTGATGAAATGATGGAATTGATCGGCATGCACGCCCTGATACCTGTGGAGGACGACAAAAACACAGATATCATCATTAAAGAAAGAGAGAGATTGAGGAAGCAAATATTAGAAGCAGACTTGCAGCCGTCATCAGTGAAGGTGGAGAACCCGAGAAACCCAAAGAATTATATTGGAAAGTGGGTCTCCTGCAAACCAGGTGGAGGATGTGTGTATATGTACTGGTCATTTGAAGACCATGTGAACCAGTATGGACACCTAGCTGGAATAACAAACGTTTGGGGACCAAGCGGAGACAAGAGAGGAGATCATTTTGTGGTTGACAAGTCGACCAGAGGGGGGACTGAAGTGGGAAAATAGGAAAACATCCTCCCCCATTCTCATCCAGACCCTGGACTAGAGGATCGCGGCCCAAGCAACCCCCATGAGAGGAGTTTGACCAATTCACTTCTTTACCTGACGACCAGGTATCATGTGTCAACGGTCCCCAAAAATGAGGAGCATGCCCAATAGCAGGCCCTGGTCAAGCCGACGTCTGCGGCATGGACCAGCTTGACTAACGCAGCAACCACAGAAACCCAACATCGTTAGAGATGCCATGACGACATAGCCAACTGGCAAGAACACATGTGCCACCGTGCACACTGGTCACTCACAGAGCAACCTACACGAAGAACATACTCAGTGCTAAGACATAGCAGACTGGCACACCCACGGACGTTCATCGTTGTTATTTTTCACATAGGCCTTCTACCGCACGGCAGAAACGCAAGATGCCCGAAGAGCTTGTGTATACGCTTGCCGATGCTTTGCCACCCCATGCCCATATAGACACCATCATATATGTCTACTGCTGCTTGTGACACTCTGTCATCCTGCGACACCCACATTATGGATTATGTACCACCACCCAGAAGGTAGGCCCGAGTAGGCCGCAAGCAAGAGTCCCCAGGCAGGAGCCTCTCAGACAAAAATCCTCCCAAGGTGAAAAGTAAAGCGCTGACCACGCAGAACGAGCCCTAACGAGAGCTCACTGCCAAGGCCGCAATGTTGCAACCCACATGCCGAGCTCCCTGTGCTAAGGGTACACCTGCCAAGCGCCCCTCAGAGACGAAATACAAATCAAATGCTCATAATACTGCTCCAGCTACGTTCTCTCCACACATGACCAAGCCGAACTGACAAAATGCCAAGCTCAGGAGAAAGAAAGTCGCCGAGGTCCCACGTCTGGGACACAGGTTGCAACAACGAGGCAACAAGTTGGACACCTACACCGATGGGAAAGGCGTGATCATCAGCCACTAGCAAGACCTGTCCATTGTCCATCATTCACACATAGTTACACATTGTTGCCGATATCAGGTACATCGCGAGCTGGGAACGGCGATGGTCCCAGGCTTGGGGGCTCACGAGGGAACCAATCAGAGTACAAGGGGCGCCTCACTGACGCCATTTCAGCTAGCCAATCACCATGTGTCCCCTTGTAACCAATTTGGTGTAGCAACTTTTAGGGACAACCCAAGTGTACCACCTGACCCGTCCTTACCCACTAATATCCTTTCATATAGGTAGCTATACTAACCCTACCACTCGAGGAGCCAACCCGAAGTGGCGATAGGTTTTGTGACAATTTTCCCAGGTGACGTGAGTTGCGCGTCATACTACGGTAAAAAGGGCCTGCGAGCCCCACTAATGACGAGAGCGTCTCCCCGGATGCATACGGGCTGAGAACAATCCCTGCCGTTACTATAATAAACAGCAGTAATTACTTTGCTCTTGTGTGTGCCTGTACTCCTTTTGGAAACGTGGGAGGAGTTGGGGCCTCCCCACCCCCGGAGGTCCACGGACCGCTCTGCTGGCCCCGGGAAATCATCCCGACAGGATACACTGTGTGGATATTTCAATATAGCCCATGGACATGTAAACTTGGAAGGAGGATTAAAAAGCGACCAGAGATTGGGGTCGATTACTGCAGTGTACAGAGTCAAAGAGGGCGATACGACGAGGGTCAAGGTCAATGAGGACTGGTTGCGATCTTGAACGGAAGTGACGACTGAAGGGTAAGGGGCTGAGTGGTACCCCAGAGCTTGCGGAGGTCATAGAATAGGTATCCTGACAATGAAACTCAGAAACTGGATCTGGGGCACAGGAGAGGGGAAAGAGGGCAGGCAGGTCATAATGCAAATGTAGGACAAATAGGTTGCATGTCAGAATTGCGAACTGCTCAATTTTGTGACTAAAATGTACAGAATTTTTTGAATGTTTGGGGGGTCCTGTGTCTCCATAACCTCCCCTTCCACAATTTATACATCCCACCATGTCCTCTTTACACGGAGCCTGTGAGCCACGTCATGCCCCCAATAAGATATTAGTGATACTGGAAGAGAGGTTTGTGAGACCTGCTCCCGGAGTCTGTACTGGGCCCCGTGATGGCCTTTTCTGGGGAAACCATGATCATAAGAGAGGAATCCAGGGTTGCACAGTAACCTTTGTGGAAGGTTACAAAAGTCTTGCTAGCTATTGCAATAATTTCAAAATGGCAGTCAAGCTTTGTGCAACCTCAGGAATAGGACCAGCGGGGTTATCACTTCACAAGTGAAAGCACATTAAAAAGGGTAGTTTGTATAGATGCGCCCAATCTGTGAACACCTTCGCACCACATATAGACCTGCACACAATCTTGAATTTTATGGCCAAGCCCCACAGCCCTACTGAAGTGGTTATTTCCAGTTGTCTAGTGTGGTTTTTAGGAGTCAGAATAAGGAGTGGTTGTTCGTGAATTCAGTCAAGGAAGATAAAGTTTGGTGAAAGAGAGAGAGAAGGAGGTGAAGGAGAGTGTGGCAGAGTGGAAACGGAGATGGGAGAGAGAGAATGAAGAAGGGAGGAGATGCAGGAGAGAAGTGCATGGTGCATGGTGGAGCAGTTAGAAGGTGGAGTGAAGAAGTAGAATAGTGACGTCAGGAGGAGAGGAGTGAAAAAGAAAGTGAAGGAGAGGAGACAAAGAAGAGGAAAATAGGCAATGGAGGAAATTAGTAGAAGGTTAGAAAAGTGGAGGCTAGGACGAAGAGAGAGACCAAAGATGGGGAGGCCAGGAGGAAAAGATAAAGAGAAGGGGAGGTGATCAAAAGTACTTCTTACCGAGTCCTGCCGACTTCCTGTTACTACTCACCACAGGATATTTCAGATACACAATGCGCCGCACTGTCAGAAGTGTAGAGATTTGCCCTGTTTATTTTCAGTCCTTGGTCTTGTGTTCCTTATTGTAAATGTTGTTAGTACGATACAGTTTCAGACTCTTCACTTTTGCTCAAATGTATTTTTCAAGAAGCCAAGATGAGCTAAACAACATATGAATAGGTTTAACAGCCAGAGTCAGCAGATAGGAGTGAAAGGAGACGGGAGAATAGCTCTGTGGCAACGCAAGACCACGCTGAGCAAACACCGTTTCGAATCCCGGATCCGCGCTTGAAAAAACAGAGCGCGTTATAAATAACCTGCACTTTCACAATCCAATGAAACTAGCGCCTAGATACCTACAGGTTATGTGCACTGCAAATAAATGCAAATTAAAAAAGGGGGGCAAACATGAAGGTTCTGTAAGGCAGAGGATCTAAGCATGCACATAAAGTTGAAAGAAAAATGCAGGAGGTTTGTCTCCCGTGGCACCATGCATCCACCAGACCAACCCCACAAGGCCCTCCTCTCCCCCTCACACTAGCTCATCCTCTTCCTGCTTATGCTCTTGCATGCTATTAAGGAGGGGAAAGACTGTATGCATATCAGGCTTGGTACCACCCCTAAAGGGTCAGTCCAGTCAAAACTGCTAGTCACACTCCTTCTGCTCAAGAAGGCATATAACCCCTCGCCTGTTTCAGCCTCAACATGTTTGGGCTGGATTGCTACTTTTGGGCTGGTTCCAAGCATTGTTTTTAACCTTGTGTATGATATGATAGGTTATTTATAACACGCTTAATACCCAGAGGTTTCTAAGCAGAAACGGGGGATCGAACTTGTCTTCCTCCGCGTTTGGCTTGCTTCCAAGGTAAGCACGTTGCCACTGAGCTATCCTCCCATGGCAGGTTGAAAGATAATGATCTGGAGTGTCGCCCAGAGAAAGGCCAGTGGTTATGGTTCATTCAGAACAGTCCATCTGTCCCTCTTGAGTTTTGCTCAGGAATCACATACTTTCATGGTGGATGATCACTTTTCAAGTGGAGTTAGGCAGGACTCATTCATTCAACCCCAGACCTCCTCCCAGAAAGAAGGTCAATCAATGTGTCTTCGTACTCCATTGATCAAAGCCTTCTCTTTAATCCTTGGTGGCATCTAGTTTGCCATGGATTAACCTTCTTTTACATTTCTTATATACCCAGGCAAAAGATAAATGTTGATAACATTTTTCTAGCGTAGTTGTAAAATCTAAAGCCTGCCCATTGCTTTTCTCTGTGATAAACAGCAGGAACATCAGTAAAAGCTTTTAGAAGCAAACCAAGGAGATGTTCTATTGACAATTTGGAGACAGCAGCAGTGGGTTGAATCAGGCAAAGGCCAATGGATAATACGTAACAGCAGCATGTGACACGTAAATGGAAAATCGCTAAGTTAATATACAAACGGATGCTCCCATCCTCCAACACAAGGGTCCATGGACAAAAATAAAACCGACAATAGCGCAGGGATTCATTCACCAGACATCTGCGTCACACTAGTAATGGCCCCTGGTGACCCATCCAGGTTGCTTCACTGACAAATACTTGTCACTTTCACCTCAGTTACTGTCCCGTTTACAAAGTATCCATCTGAGAAAACATCAACCCATCACTGTAGAGCGAGCTGCGGTCTATGCTCTGTTGTGTTGTGGTATATGAACTTTATAGAGTGCTAAGGGCCCAAAGGCCTTAGAGCGTTTAAACTTTAATATTAAAACGAAAACTATACCGAAAAAGAAAATAAGCCACAGAACGAAATGATACCTAATGTTTGAAGTACATTTTGAATAGGTGTGCTTTCAATTACCTGTAAAGAATTGTAGGTTAGATTGGACTCTTAAATCATGAGGAAGAGCGTTCCATATGTCTGCACTGTTTACTGAAAAAGTGCGTCACCCTACTGACTTGAGGCTGCATCTTGGAACCTGAATGAGATGAGAACGAGAGCACCTCAGTTGTCAAAGGGGGGCGGGAGCGGTTGAAAGCGGTGCTCCTTTACTTTTTTTTAAAATGGTTTACTGTTCCTATACATTTTTTTTTAAGTAACCCTTCCGGAAAGGTATAGCCTTAAAAATAAAAGTGTAGTAAGAAGTTGAATCTTGCACTTCAGTGGGTGGGGTGTGTGGTGATGGGGTTTGTGGGGAGTCAAGGCAGGCCAACAGGGTACATAGTTCCACTTCTTTTCGTACACTTCCAACACTGGAGGACCTTAGGATTGTTTTACCAATGACCTCAGGCAAAGCCAGGCTGTGCCCGGCAGGCATCTGTGTGTAACTGAAGCAACAACATGATCAATTCTGGCCTGCAGAGGGAGCCAGTGAAGCTTCTGTTGTACCAGAGAGAAGAGGGCAAAATGAAGAGCATTAACTACTACCCAGACCACATGATTTTGCAGGACTTGTAAACGGTGAAGTCGATATCTGATACAGCCGGTTAATAAAACATTAGTCAAGTTTAGAGCTTATAATGTCTCTGGCAACGTGACTCAAATAAAATGTTTTTAAACAGATGAAGGTAATAGCAAGAAAAAGTTATAATGGAGCGGATACGATCTAACGCAACCTGTGGAGGATCAAAGAGTACCCCCTCAAGTGTTAACCCTAGGAATTTGGGAAGAGTAGGCAATCCCTGGTTAATATAGGTGAAAGAGGAATAGAGACTATAATGATTCTTAGTATTAGTTGCACTGAGGCTGAGCCAGTTACTGCCGTCAGGTTTTTAGTGGTATCTAACACCACATAGACTGGGCATTTTCAGAAGGGTGGTCCCAAGGCAGTTTACGATTAGTCTGGCAGTCATTGGCGTAGCAGTGAGATCCCAAACCAAGGTCTGTCAAAAGGTCAAGTAAGGGTTTAAAATATATGTTAAAGAGAAGTGGAGACAATGAAGTTATATGTTGAACCCCGCATGAAGATGGACGATTGAGGGTAGTCAGGCTACTAAGGGGAACAGACAAATATATTAGATAATAATGAGCTGAACCTCGGCCCCGGAGGAGCAGCTACCCTGGCCACAGATTCCAATTTGTCATAGATAAATTGGTAGTACATTGTATCAACTGTGGGCAACAAATTCATCATACCCAAAAGGGTGTTTTCCTGGTTATCTTTATTCCATTTGAGATTTTCACGAACATCCAAAAAGGCAACTTCAGTGCCTCGATGTGAGCGAAATCCTGATTGCTTGTTGCCCAGAAGAATATATGCCTCCATGCCTCATATGCCTCAATGCCTCAATGCATGCCTGTGTTGCAGGGCGACCACCTTCTCGCAGATCTTGACCAGCAATGGGGCATTGGCAATTGCTGATAACTGGAGGGTCGATTGGGATCCAGATTAGACTTTTTCAATAGAGGCGTGATCCCGGAGATCTTAAAGCAATCAGGTGCCAGTCACTGTAAAAGAGAAAGGTTGAGAAATATCAAGTAAAAGGCACTAGCTCATCAAGGTAGCCTCTACTACTGGGTGTGGGGCAAGGATTGTCAAGACTCGCAGTCGTTTTCATGGAGAGAAAAATTGATTTGAGATCTTCACCAGAAAAATGGTGAGAGATAAACTCCTGAGGGATCACATCCAGAGTAATGGAAATTTAAGTGGGGTTTGTACCATTGAATATGTGTGTTATGGTGGTGTTTAGAGTATAGCTGTGGAATAGTGCTAATTTTTGAGTCAACAAAATTGACACTTGACTAAAAACCAGTCAAAGGTATTCAGGACATCAGGACTGGATACTAATTTATTTTCCATCAGTTAAAGAGTAGGGAAACATAAGTTACAGGAGTTTGCTATTTATTCGATAGCCTCAGCAAGACTTGTTTGTCCAGAATAATGGCATCTTGTTGCCTAATTGGTGCAAGAATGTGTTTGTCTTGTAAGTGTGTCGAAGAAGGAAGCTGACACAAAGGTGGTATGGTGGTGATATATAGACTTTTATTTACAAAAAGAAATATGCACTATCCCTAACGTCTAAGAGGGGTTTCCCTGCCTCAAACTAATACTAAAGGATCTGTCAGAATGTCAGTCAAAATCAAAGTCCACCGTCCTGTGGCACAACCTACTTCTATCCCTTAAAATACAACTAAAGACTAATAGAACCCAACAAAAAAGTTCCTTCCCCAGGAGCATGACTCCTTTCTCCTGGTATTCGGATGGTGTTAAGAAGAGTGTTCTCTTGCAAAATGTTTTCCAGGGGGAATTACTCCCTTCCCCTGGCTTGCCAGTTCCACACAATCTTTGCACAACTCCATGTTCTGGACCAGGAGAATTACTCCCTTCTCCTGGTACTGGTCTGTACAGTTCACAATAAGGCCAGGGGGAATGACTTCCTTCCACTGGCTTCTTTTGAATATGTCCTTAGGGGTTTCATTTCAGCCCCAGGAGAATGACTCAGTGCTCCTGGTATAAGTTCTTTTTCATGTCTTTCAACTTGCTGTAGATTTTGCCACTCTCTCTCAGTACCAGCCAAGTCCCAAACCCTTCTCTCCTGCTCAATTGACTTATCTTTGCCACTCCGCTGAGGACGTTCTACTCACGTTCTCAAATCCCTTGTACTGGGATCCCAGAGCTTTCTCTGGTGGTCAGTAGGATATGGTTGCCACTGCAATGAGGACGTTCTCCATGGATGCTCAGTTCCTTTTTGTTGGGGTCCTAGCCCCTTCTCTGGTGGTCAGTGGGCTTATTACTGCCACTGTGATGAGGAAGTTCTTCTCAAATGCTTGGTTCACTCTTGGTAGGGACCCAGACACTTCTCTGGTTCTCAGTGGGCTTATTGCTGCCACTGCAATGAGGAAGGTCTCCTCAGAGGCTTTCTTCACTGTTGTCAGGGTCCCAGACCCTTCTCTGGCGATCAGCGGACTTATTGCTGCCATTGCGATGAGGAAGTTCTCCTCGGATGCTTGGTTCACTCTTCCAGTTTCAAATAGCTACTGTGTTGCTACTGGGATGAGAAGGATACTCCCTGATGCACTCTACAGAGTTTGGTTCCCCAATAGCCGTATAGCTGCCACTGGAGTGAGGAACATTACATTGTGTCCCGCGCTCCACCTCCTCAATATCCCTATTGGGCCTCCCGTGCCTCCCTTTACCTTCTCTTGGAATGCGGCACCTCACGGTCCTTCCTAGGGTGGGTTTCCTTGTCAGCGGCTTCCTCTGCTCTTCTCGTCTGCTGGGAAGGTCCTGGTGCACCTTTGCGGTCCTCTGATCCTTAATGTCTTGGCTTCGCTCTGGGACCTCTTCTCTCTTTATCTACAGGACTCCACCTCAGATAATGTCTCTCTGGCATTCCTCATGCCTCCGGTGAGCCCCCTCGTGGCAGTACTTAAGAGTTGGTTAGTCTTCATGGTTGTTGTGTTGTTCCTCATCTCAGTATGTTCAGTTCTGGCAATATCCCATCTGTTACAACAATACATGGTCTTACTCTCGATGAAATGGCTTGGTATTTAAGGGGTGGTAGGAAATGTTGGGGAGTGACATGACTCAACGGGCTGAACCCTAGATGATCACCCTTATCCCCAGAGGGGGAGTCTCTTCCCATGAGGTCTTTCCGCATTAAACCACCCCTAGGGGGACTATTGGGTAGCAGACGCACTTCCATAGCCTCATGATAAAGTGCTCCCCCTGGGAAGAAGTGACGACACCTTGCTAATCGTCACATACCCTTCCCCTAATGCTGCTGGCTTCCCCTTCTTCCTCTAAGGGAAATCAGGATGGGAAATTGACATTCCCTGTTCTTTGCCTTTTCTGTGTTCTACATTAAAACAGAGAGGCTGGCGATCAAGGAACCAGTGCATTATACAGGGGTTTGTCTCTTTTCTCAGACTGAGCCAGGTGAGTGGAGAGTGGTCAGTTATTAACTTAAATGTTCTACCCATCCGATAGCATTTCCAGTAACACACTGCCTGTTTGATTGCCAGGGCCTCAAGCTTGATGGTTGCATAATTTATTTTCCCTGGGAAGAGCTCCGACTGATGTATAATACTGGATGCTCTATCCTGTCATATTCTTGGGATAAAACGGCTCCTCGCCCCACCTTGGAAGCATCTGTCTGAAAGATTCATTCTTTATTAAAACTGGGAACCTTAAAGACGGACTCCCTGCATAACATGTGTTTCATTGTATTAAAGCTAGTCTGATCTTCCTTTTGCCAGAAAAGCTTTTATGGCTCTGCATTCTTCAATTTGTCAGTGAGGCAATATGTTATGGGCGAATAATTAGGAATAAAGCTCTGATAATACCCAGTAAGCCCCAAAAAATCCCTCAGGCCCCTATTGGTCTTTTGGGGGTGGTGGTTCCTGCACAGCCGTGACATTTCCAATTGGGGTTGGACTAATCCATTTCTCACAAAAAAGCCCAGATATTTGACTGCTGACTTTGCAAGGTGACACTTTGTGGGATTAGCGTTGAGGCAAGCTTGCCTCAAAGCACCTGTGATTTCATATAAGTAAAACAGGTGTTCCTCACATGTTTTGCTGTGGATCATGATGTTGTCCAGATACACACCGAAGAAGTGGGTAAAGGGTCGCAGTATCCGGTCCATCAGCCTCTGAAGGGTTGCTGGGGCCCTGTGAAGCCCGTAGAGAAGACTTTTGAAGTGAAATAGTCCTCTGGAGGTGGAGAAAGACGTCTTATCTTTATCAGAGGAGTTCAGTGGCACCTGCCAATAGCCCTTCGTTAGAGCAATAGTAGAAATATAGACAGCCGATTCCAGTCTGTCAATGAGGTCATCAATCTGAGGCATTGGATAGTTGTCAAACTGGGATACAGCGGTCAACTTCTGGAAGTCTATACAAAACCCCCATGACTCATCTGGTATGGCTACAAGAACTATTGGTAATGACCACAGACCCTGTAATGGTTGAATGAAATCCGCAGCTAGCGTTTTGTCCACCTCCTGGAGAACTATCTCCTTTCTTAACTCTGTAATTTGTAAGGCCTCAGATTAATCATTTTACATGGGGGTGTGCGAATGTAATGTTTAACCCCTTTCACTCGACCGTGTTCACTATTGAAGACATCCGGGAATTGATCTAGTAGAGCCTCGATGTACTGTTGTTGCTGGGGTAGATCAGAGGGGACCAGACTATGCTTTCAATTTTCTTCCATTAAAAGGTGGCCATTAGGACCAAACAGGACTACACTAGGTCCTCCTTGCACTCTTTTAGAAGGTTTATGTGATATATTTGGGCTTTGAGCATTCTGTCCTGCTGAACAACCATATAGTTAGAGGCACCTGTCCTCTCTAATACTTCATAAAATCTGTACCACTGCGAAAGCATTTTGTGTTCGGAGGTGGGTAAAATAACTAACACTTTTTGTCTGATGGAAAAGGAATGTGGTACTGCCTTTTGATCATAATGGGTCTTTTGGCTTTCTTGGGTCTGCCCTAGATGTTTTTGGGCTAAATCCCTGTGAAAGGGTTAAAGTCAAGAAGGCAAGTCAGGAGGATGTATCTGGGAATATGAGGTGTCACGGCAGTATCAGATTAAAAGGGTGATTGACAGGAGGTGGATCCAATAAGCAAAGAGTCTGTGTGTATAGGTTCTTTCTTCTAAACTGGCTGTTGTTTTTGTTTTGGTTGCCAGGAGACGGCTGAGAAGGAGGACGATGGACGTTATGAGTGGGCATATTAATACGAGCGCCAGAAGGAAAGAAGACCCTGTTAATCTGAGGGCAGTTTAAGTTGAACAACGTTATTTAGTGAAGTTCCGTTTCAAGAAGTGTCTGGGTTCTGTTATATGTTACACTTGACTACGAGCGGGATGTGATGATTGCTGCCTGAGGAGATTGACGTTTTAGCCTTCCTGGTCGGAGGAGAAATTAGCATAAGGAGGCCTATCTGATCGATTTCGGGCACCTGCAGCTCGGATCAGCTGTACGGCGTCAGCTCTCTAACAGAGCAGCTGCGAGGGGGCGTGTCACTGCAGCTGGCGGCTGCGGCCCAATCCTCTGCCTCACATCGGAGTGTTGCAGACGCTGGAAGAAAGTGTAGAACTCATGCTGAAACTGAAAAAGATCAGAGGCACACCGCGACAGCTGGCCAGAAGAAGGTGAGACTGAGGGAAAGTCTCTCTCGCTCCGTTCGTCAGGAGGATAGTTTTACATAGTGTACAAAAAGGGAATACACCGAGTCTGAGGGAACATTGAGAAGGAAACATGTAGATCCTATGTATTATAACGTTCAAGGCAGACTTGTGCACCAATTTCAAAGAGGGAATTTTGCATTAGTAACCTGCTCAGTACTAACAGTAGAACTAGAGAAAGTCTCCCCAGAGACTAATAAGCCAATAAAAGGAGACAGAAAAGGTGGTGGTCTGGGATAAACTCTGAAGATTTATAGAGAGACTGAAAGTTTCAAATGACTGATTCTCTGGGAGAACCTGCAAGCAGTAGAGCAATGAACACTATAAACTAAGAACTGTTTTCTGAGACCCTCGCAGTCATGAACATTTGCTTCTGAAAATAGAAGAGAACCGCTGCAGAACTCAGTATCCTTTTAAGAAATAGTTCAAATAAAGTTACTGTTGAAATACAAAAAAAAGGAGTGTTGTCTTTATCCCACATTTAAACTCAAACAGTCCCAAATGATAATCATGTGCTCTTGAAGCCTTTAGGCTGTGGGACATAGGTAAAACTGCCTCTTCCCAGAGTCCAGTACGTCTCACGGGTCAGGTCCGTAGAGGAGCTGAAAAGGAGAAAACCCTAGGAAGTCTTGGTGGGCTTTTCTTGTGGCAAAAAGGGCCCAAGGGAATAATTGTGTCCCTGTTGCATCCATCTGCTTCCACTCATTTTTTAGAACGTTCCTTAAGGTTTTATTAAAACGCTCTACTGGGACATCTTTCTGAGGCTGGTAAGCAGATGTGCATAGGGTTTTTATCTGTAAGATCACCTTTATTTTCACCATCGACTTTGATGTAAAGGTACTCCCTTGTCGTTCAATATTTCTCTCAAGAAGGCCCACCCATGACAGAAAAGGGATTCAGTGTTTAAGAATCTGTTGTGATGTATTACTTCTAATCGGGAAGGCCTCCGGATACCGGGTTGCATAATTTAGAATTACTAAAATATACGTATTCCCTAATTTGAATGCTTCTAATGGTCCCACTATCTCATTACTGGTTCTAGACAAGGGTACCTCTATCATAGGATGAGGTCGTAATGGGGCTAGTGGTGGGGAGCGTGGAGCTGTTTTCTGGCATATGGGGCACGTGGCTATGAAGTTCTTGACATCAGTGTTAAGCCTGGGCCAATAAAACCTGCTGATAATCTGCTCCTGTTTTTTTGCTGTTCCTAAGTGTCCCGAGGTCAAGTGAAACAAAAGAGGTGATGGCTGGAAGGTTTAAAATGAATCTTAACCTCTGGCATAGCTCTGGGCAACCCGCCAGACCATCGGTGTTTGCCTGCCAAGCCATTAGAAAAGGGGAAAGACCATATGCAAATTAGGATTGGTCCGATCTAAAAGGGGCAGTCCAGCCCAAACTGCTTGGTCACATCCCTTCTGCACGGGACCACAAGCATCCCCAGACATGTTTCAGCCTTGTTGGGCATCATCAGTGAGGAGTAGCTTGGGTCTCTAGGCCCAGCAGGCAAGGGCCCATGTCTGGGCATACCCGTCCCACTCAGGGTGACCAAGCAAAACAAAAGAGGTGATGGCTGGAAGGTTTAGAAGGAATCATAACCTGTGGCAGTGTTCTGGGCAACCCTCCAGACCATCGTTCTTTGCCTGCCAAGCCATTACAAAAAGTGAAAGACCATATGCAAATCAGGCTTAGTCCCACCCCAAAAGGGGCAGTCCAGCCAACACTGCTTGGCCACATCCCTTCTGCATGAAACCACGAGCATCCCCAGACATGTTTCAGCCTTGTTGGGCCTCATCAGTGAGGAGTAGCTTGGGTCCCTAGACCTAGCAGGCACGAGACCCACGTCTGGGCATGCCCATCCCATTTAGTGTGACTAAGCAAAACAAAAGAGGTGATGACTGATTTAGAATTAATCAGAATTAATCTTAACCTCTGACATTGTTCTGTGCATCCCTCCAGACCATCGTTCTCTGCCTGCCAAGCCATTACAAAAGGGGAAAAACCATATGCAAATCAGGCTGGGCCCCACCACAAAAGGGGCAGTCCAGCACAAAATACTTGGTCACATCCCTTCTGCACAAGACCGGACGTCGGTCCCTTGCTTGTTGAGCCATATGGAACCAAACTGCACCTCACTGAGGAGGCCCAACAAGGCCGAAACATGTCTGGGGTTGCTTGTGTTTCTGTGCAGCGGGAACCTGGCATAGCAGTTCGAGCAGGGCTGCTCCCATTGGTGGCAGTACCTGATTTGATTTGAATATCAATGGACCCCTTTTGCAATGGCGCAGACGAGCTAAAAAACGGTGGCATGGAAGGTTGCCCATAGCAAAGCCAGTGGTTCACATTCATTTGAAACCTTCTACCCATCACTTTTATTGGTTTTAGTTTTGTCTCCCAAAGTCAAGTGGGCATGAGCTATCTCTATGACGACATTCCTATGGGTCCTAGGGCCTACAATCTGGTTCCTGGTTACCCCTTCTGGTGTGAGGTCTCCCCGATAGAGAAGGCCTTGTTTCCGAAACAAATGGGCCATCTTTGGACATTCCTTCTTCCTTGACAATTACTTTTAAAAGGGTTTCCCAAAGGAGAGGGTCATTTCGCTGAGCGAAATCTAGATTGGGAATTATCTCAGTTCCTTCACCAGTGGCCTCCTGGGTTACTGGGGCTACAAGAGGTGGGGTTCTTTATCAGCCTCTCCAAAACCCTCAGCACCTCTTTCTGTGATTTCTTGTTCTTGAACCCTTACAGGGTTGGGAAAGAGGGCTCCTTCTAAGAGTCCATGGGCAATCTTCTCCCCAGTTTTTACATGGTATGTATGTTTTCCATTGTTTAGAAGTAAGATTATTTCATCACCCCTGTAGTCTGGATCTATTACTCCAGCCATTACGTCCAAGCCGTATCGCCAAACTGGGCCGGGTTTGGATACTAGGTGGATGTAGGTGCCCTTCGGTGGTGACAAGATTAGTCCTGTGGGGATCAACTGGTGTTCTCCTACCTCTATAGAGATATTCTGACTACTGTGTAGGTCAAAGTCTATAGGCTCACTAGTAGCTACAGTGGGACCAGTGGCCGGCTACGAGTTTGGAGTATTTCAGGGTTCCCCAATGTATATCAGTTGAGTGAGATCCACTACTGACACCATATGTAAGGGTGTCGATGAAGGAAGCTGACACAAATGTGGCATGGTGATTGTTATAGACTTTATAAAACAAAAGACCCTCACTATCCCTAACATCTAAGAGTGGTTTACCTGAATAAAACTAATACTAAAGAATCCATCAGGATGTCTGTCAAAATCAAAGTCCACCATCCTGTATCACAACCTACTTCTATCCCTTGCACTACAACTAAAGATTGGTATAATACATCAGAAAGTCCCTTTCCCTAGAGAATGACTCCCTTCTCCCGGTATTCGGGTGGTGTTAAAAAGAGTGTTCTTTTGCAAAACGGTTGCCTAAGGGAATGACTCCCTTCTCCTGGTACTGGTCTGTACAGTTCACAATAAGGCCAGGGGGAATGTATCCTTTCCCCAGGCATCTTTTGAATATGTCTCAAGGGTATTTGTGTTGTCCCCAGGAGAATGACTACCAACTTCTGGTATTTATGAAGTTATTTTTCGTGTCTTTGAACTTGCTGTATGTTTTTCCACTCTGTGCCAGCCAAGTCCCAAACCCTTCACTGTTGGTCAATGGACTTATCTTTGCCACTACGCCAATGAAATTATCCTCGAGTTCTCAAATCCCTTGTATTCGGATCCAAGACCTTTCTCTGGTGGTCAGTGGGCTTATGGTTGCCACTGCAATGAGGATGTTCTCCACTGATGCTCAGTTCCTTTTAGTTGGGGTCCCAGACCATTCTCTGGTAGTCAGTGGGCTTATTTCTGCCACTGCAATGAGCAAGATCTCCTTGGATGCTTGTGTTACTCTTGGTAGGGTCCCAGATCCTTCTATAGGGTAGTGGGCTTAGTGCTGCCAATGCGATGAGGAAGTTCTCCTCAGATGCTTGCTTCACTGTTGTTAGGGTCCCAGGCCCTTCTCTGATGGTCAGTGGGCTGATCTCTGCCACTGTGATAAGGATGTTCTCCTCGGGTGCTTAGTTCACTCTTCCAATGTCCAACAGCTACTTCATTATTACTGGGATGAGGGAGATTCTTCCTGATGTACTCGACAGAGTTTTTTTCCCCAATAGCCCTATAGCTGCCACTGGGGTGAGGAACTACACCACCTCCCCTGTATCCCTACCGGGTCTTCTGTGCCTCCATTTACCTTCTCTTGGGATACGACACCTCACAAGTCCTTCCTGGGTTAGGGTACCTTGTCGGTGGCTTCATCTGCTCTTCTTGTCCAATTCGACGGTCCTGGAGAATCGGACTCTCGCAGCCTACTTCTGGCATCCCGTGCACAGACTTTCTTCCAGCCCTCATTTGCAGTTTGAAACTCCCAGGCTCCAGCAGGCTCCTGGCTTTCCCGCGATCAGATTCTCTTTAGTCCCTCTTCCCTTTCCTTTCTATCTACGGGACTCTGCCTGGTGCAGCATCAACATCTGCAGACAATTGGGGTCATTACGAGTTATGCATTTAGCAGCATGGCTACCCCCTTACCGGGTACCGGGTCCGGGTTCCTTAAATGAGGAATTACCGGGCCATTCCAACCTTGGAGGGCCCAGTAATTCCTCATTCAAGGAACCCGGACCTGGTACATCCCCATTCCCATTTGAGACCCCATAGGGCTCAATGGGAATGGGGAGGGTGCTAACTACGGGCCGTTAATAATGGGCCCGTTGTTAGCACCTTGGCCTGCTCCCAGGATCCGCTAAGGACGCCTGGTTTTGCCAGGCGTCCTTAGCGGGTTCCGCAAGCAGAACTCTTAATTAGGCGGTAAGGGGTTGACGGCTCCGGCACCTTTACCGGCGCTGTTAACCCCTTAATGCCTAACTCGTAATGACCCTCAATGTCTCTATGGCATTCCTCATGCCTCCGGTGAGTACTTAAGAGTTGGTTACTCTTCTTGTTTGTTGTGTTCTTCCTCGTCTCAGTATGTTCTGGTAATTACCCTTGTGTTACAACAAAACATGGGCTTACTCTTGATGAAATGGCTCGGCATGGAAAGTATGTAAGACAGGTCCCTATGGGTACCAGATCAAGCAAAGATCAAAACCAGCTGAAGAGATGGGGCTGAGCCAGCTGTGTGATATTTTACCTTGAAATCATAAGAAGCAGGAGGGGGTCCTGCTGACATCTGTCAGCCAAAATAGTACTGAATTTTCTGCGTGACACAACTTTTTTGACTGATAAAAAACATAATGTGGCTAATGGCACTTTCAACCCAGTATGCATACCGAAAAGCGTCAAAGCCGAGCAATCTATTTTCTTGACCTGAAAGGTAATCCTTGACTTTGACATGTTTTTGTCCAGTTGCGCAAGAACGATTCTGAAGACTGGCCAGCGTAGAACTGATACAGATATTATATGCCAACTTGTTATCTTGCCATGCTCCTATAAACATCCTTCTTTAAAAGACTGGATGCAATGGTGCAAAATATAACCATGCACCTGGCAAGCAATGATACATCTTTATCAAATTCCCTGCCTCCATAAAATAGCGTTTCCTGAGCAACGCCATAACTGTTCATAATTATCTTTCAACATTCTGGCACCAAACCTAGGGCAGCTCGGCAAAGTCCAAGGGAATGATAGTGAAGACAATAACAACAAACACTGTTCATACTAACAATACTTAACCCCTTGACTCTGCCGCCTAGGCCCATCAGCGGCTGGTCTCTTGTGTGGTGTTATGAATGTTTTGGGAACTATGGATGACTTGACTTCAATGAAGCGGGACTCACCACTTAACTCCCCCTGCTAGGTGCTGCCATGTGTCCTCTATGGGAGCCATGATTCTGCAGAGTTGGGGTGGATTTGATAGTCAGTGACAGGTCTTTCTGTGACCGAAACTGTCTTCCAGGTGGACAGGCCTTTACCACAATGAAACTGCCTTTCATTGGAGCTGGCTTGCACCGGTGCACCAGGAATTGGCAAGAATTAGGTAAGATAAGGTAAGTGGTCTTGGAGAGTGCCCTTCTGCCAATTCATGTGGCTGTGCCAAAAAGCAGATGGCAAGCTGTTGGGAGGATAGAGGGATAGGCATATGTAGAAAAACGGTGGTGCTGATGTGGGCAGGTTGGAAGCACTCATTACTTGTTGGCTTTGTAGATTTTCTGTGTAGGTGGAGAAATGATACACTGGGGTGGATTATCTGTAAGTGTATCTCCAGGTTTGAGAAAGCAGTGATCATGGCAGTGGGAATGTCAGGTGTCATCACTAAACTCCAGCCTAAAGTCTTCTCCCATGTGGCCAGGTGAAGGCCGCAGCTACCTGATCCTAACCCTGGGGGCGGACTCAGGATGACAGGACCACATGGGAGGAGATGGCTGTCAAGGGGAAGTGGTGGCTCCGCTAGGAGAGACGCAGTATTCATCATCTTCTGGGAGTGCACATCATATAATTCCCAGATACCTAATGGCGTATTATCAATGTACAAGCCCCTCTCATATAACTACTCAAAGAATCTGTCAGGGAAAATCATCTAGACAGAATAAAGTTGGTGCCTCAGGCGGCTCAAGAATTAAATGTAAAATCCTTTAATTGTCATGATTCAGCCTTGGGTAGGAGTCTTCACTCCAATGTGGAATCACAAACTCCTCTCACAACCAACCCTGATAACTCTCAGTATATAACAGTCACACCTAACTGAGTATAACATATATTGGGTATATCAATAAGATTATGAGCTGGAGAACCCATAATGCTTATGGTACTGGGAAAAGGAGGAAGAGTTCAGAGGCAGTGAGGGAAAAGAGTGCTATTAACAAAAAGGTGATGTCTAGTTATTACAGACCAGGGCACCTGAGCGGGTCATTTAAATCCCAAAATGAGGTACAGCTGGAGGAAGGAGGTGAAGGAGATGTGGAAGGCAGTGCGGAAGCCGTTGCTCGAGCAGAGGCTGTCCGAGGTGTATGAACAGCGACTGAAAGAAGAGCGCAAGTGGAAGCCATAGTGAAGAATGAAGGCGAGCGTCTTTGAAGAGTGCGCGCAGCAGGAAGCGGCATATGGAGAAGAAGCCCCATTGATAAGACATGCTCTCAACTCAGAACACGGCGTGTCAGTGAGCGAGAAGCCGCAGGAGGCTGAAGGAGCTGTCAGAGCTCAAAGGAAGAGACACGCAGCTCACTAGAGGTACACGGAAGCTGGAGAGAGAGTGGGCTACAATTGGGGAAGGCTTATAACCAACATTGCCAACAGCCCAAAGGCTCTGGGAAAACCACACTAAAACAACATGTGCATAAATACCTGTGTAGGCAATATCAATTGGGGAGAGCTTATATGCTGCATTGTCAACAGCCAAGAGACTGTGAAACCATACAGAGGGGACACAGGCGCAACTCTCTCTTTTTAGGATATCAACTCAGGCAAACTTGTACCTCACACTGCCAATAGTCAAGAGGCTGCCAAGAAGTAGTTAAGAGACAATTTGAAAACAATGTTTCTATATTGAATTTCCAGTTTGGGGAAAACTCGAACACACATTACCAAGAGTCAAGAGACTATAAGAAAAGGCAGTTGTTGTTCAGCCCTCCTTCCAAGAGATATTGGTAAGGGGAATCTTGTAATCAATATTGCCATCAAGTTTGATTGTAGCTGTAGGAGTTTTCCTCCTGGCAGGTGAGTATACCAGGAAAGGGATCATAGTAGTTAGCCCTGGCAGGCGAGTACTCCAGGAAAGCAGAAGATTTGAAGAAATATGTTTGGCAAAAAGGTGTAAAGAACGTATCCTTCATTTGACAATCTATGGCAATACCAAAATCAGTTGCTGTGCTATCCTGACAAAGTATTTCACTTGATGAAGGTGTAATATGCTGATAATTGTTCAACATGTTTTACAAGAACTATTGCTTTGGATTTTGAACTTGAGTTTTTGAAAGAAAGCCATTTGCCTTCCCAAAAGGATACTGTAGAGAACAACAGTGGTCTTGATGTGTGAACAAACATTCATGCAAAATACATTTGTTGTTACACATCGCCACAAGTGGTCCCTATGGGCTCGGACCCGCTTGTGCGGTGCCTTGACTACACATCCCGCTGTGCGGGAAGTTTCCTGTTCTCCTCATCCGGCTAGTAGCTGTCTAGTTGTTGCATGCTCCCTTGCCGTGCGAACAGGCGATCACGTGCGGCATGGAGATCATGTGACCCTTTATACGGAAACCAAGCGACCGGCACTTTGCGTCGCTTCTGCCTTTGGCGCTCCGTGAGTTCGCTTCTGGATTTCTCTCTCTCTCCTAAAACTCATTTTTCTCTCAAACTAACAGTTCTGACTTACCTGTATTTACGATCCTCTGCAGAGCCGTCTCTCCGGTTTCGCTATTCCCGCTAATCCCGCTCGCAGCCGGTTCCACGGATCTCTCTCCATTGATTCCCATCTCTGCCTTCCCTCCAGCTGAGTAAGTTTCCCAATCTTTAGGGGTTCTCGTGCCTCTACCCTAGTTTCTTATTCCCGTCTATCCCTATCTAGATTCTCCCGAAGCTCTTCTACTTCACGAAGCTCCCGATCCATCTTCGGATGGTGAGAAGCTTACCACTACCTCCTAATTTCTCTTCTTACCTGGCTCTCTCCTCTAAACCTTCTCCCCTGTTTTTTCCCCTTGTTCAACTCTGCAGACCAGATTCCCGGGGTTATTCTTGAGGGTTCCTGCCGGAGCCATCCAATCCACTGCCTTCTACCGGACCATCTCGAGTGGAAGTCGTCCAGGGTTTTCTTCCCATTTGAGGGTTTCCCTGGGAGTCCTGTCTCCTCACCCGGGTTACTTTACCTCGGGCGGAGGTGTCAGGATTTGTTCCGGGAAATCTTCCTATCTGCTTTGGGTCTTCCAATTGGAGTCTTCTATCGCCAAGGTGAGCGGGTATGGTTTAGTACCTATGTGTGCCCAATCTACAACTTACACTCATTGTGAATTGACAGTAAGCAACGCCTTAAAAATATTACCAGTATCACTCTTGGCAATCGTTATTCCAAATGGAACAACAAATGCAGCAGTTAATGGCGGCCATGCAGGCCATGTCATTAGAAGTCCAATCTCTGAAACAAGATAATGCTCAACTACGTCATCAAGTAGACAGAGTGTTTTCCGATACCCCCGTCATCCGTGCATTCCCTTATGTACGATGGTGACCCTTACAGATTAAAAGAATTTCTTGACAGTTGTACCGTCCAATTTACATTCAAACCCCGCTTTTTTCCGACCGACAAAGATAAGGTTGGCTATCTGATTTCACGTCTTTCTGGGCCAGCCTTAGCTTGGGCAACCCCTCTAGTTACGTCCAACAATGTGATTCTCGATTCTTACGCTGCTTTTACTAACAGCCTCAAAACCATGTTTGGAAGAAAGGAGATAGCAGTTGCCACACAAGAACGCCTTCTAGATCTCAAACAAGGGAACAAAGAATTACTCTGGTACATCACTCAGTTCAAACAACTCTCCTCTGAACTAGGATGGCCGGATGAAGGACTACTTACATTATTTCGGAGAGGTCTTACAGACGAACTCAAAGATGAGGTCTCTAAAGTTCCTCGTCCTGCTAATCTGGCCGACATGATCACCCTAACCATGCAAATTGATTACCGTATGCATGAAAGGACATATGAAAAGAAGAAAGGGAAAGGAACAACACGACTTCAGTTGGATCATTCCCATTCTCTTCAAAAAATTCTGTCTTCAACTGAAGAACCCATGCAAATTGGGACCATCCGTGGACCCATTACGGCTGCTGAAAGGGAGAGGAGAAAGTTATTGAAACTATGTATGTATTGTGGATCTTCGGCTCATGTGTTGAAAGACTGTCATCTGGTTCCCCCTCGCCGCCCTTCTTTCCCTAAGTCGGGAAACTCCAAAGCCTTACCGTTAGGGGAAGACCGGTAAGTGCCCAACAACATTCTTCCCCGTATGTGACCAGTATGTCTCTTGACGATTCTCTCACCAACCAGTCCATGGTGGTCGTCTCTCTTTCCATCCAGTTGTCAGAAAGAACTATCCCAGGTATTCCGGCGCTAATTGACTGTGGAGCAGCCGGTAATTACGTCGATGTGGAGTGGGCAAAGGTGCACAGTATCTCTCAGGTACCAAAGACGTTGATAACTCCTATACAGGGAGTTGATGGTACACCTTTGAGTTCCGGACCTGTTAAAGAACAAACTATTCCACTTATCTGTTCTATCTCGGGTCATAAGGAAATGTTGGTTTTTGATGTCATAAGGACTGCCCACTACCCAATCATCCTTGGACTCCCTTGGCTACGATTACATAATCCGTTCATAAATTGGACTGCTGGTACTTTGTTTTTAGGATCGGACTATTGCGTCCATCACTGCCTTTCTCATGATTCAGTAGGAATCCGAATACCTTCGGATCAGACACTCAAACCCGCTGTATCCTCCATCAATCAACTTGAGATTCCTGACTGTCATCTACCCTACCGATCCGTGTTTGATAATCCGGAATTTCCTACTCTACCTCCTCATCGAAGAGATGACTGCCATATTGATCTGCTTCCCGATCAACCCATACCTTTTGGCCGTATGTATGTTCTTTCTCAAAGAGAAAAGGCCGTATTGAAGGACTACCTGCAAACCCATTTGCGGAATGGTCTTATTTCTGAGTCAGTGTCTCCTGCAGGGGCATCACACTTCTTCATTCCCAAAAAAGATTCAGAAGAGCTCCGTCCCTGTATAGATTATCGTGGTCTCAACAAGATTACTACCGCTGACAAGTATCCAATGCCACTCATCACTGACATTGTGGAAGCTGTTAGAGGGGCTTCATGGTATACCAAGTTAGATCTTCGTGGTGCATATCATCTCATCCGTATCGCACCCGGAGACGAGTGGAAGACCGCTTTCCGCACTCCTTTCGGACATTATGAATACCACGTAATGCCATTCGGGTTAGTGAATGCTCCAGCAGTATTCCAGAGATTTATGGATCACTTATTCGCAGACGTATTATTCCGGTATGTGATCATCTATCTCGATGATATTCTCGTATACTCCAACAACCAGGACGAACACATCCATCATGTTAATACTGTACTCGAACGCCTTCAATCCAATCATCTCTACTGCAAGGCATCTAAGTGTGAATTCCACCAAAGACAGGTCACCTATTTAGGCTTTGTTCTATCGTCCCAGGGAACCGCCATGGACCCAAGAAAGATCTCTGCAGTGGTGGAATGGCCCAGTCCAACAGGAATAAAAGACATACAGAGGTTTCTGGGATTCACCAATTTTTATCGTAAATTCATTCCATCCTTCTCTGAAATCATCCTTCCCTTGACTCGCCTTCTCAAGAAAGGTGTCTCATTTGTCTGGGGTGAAGCAGCCCAGAAAGCATTTGATATTCTGAAGAAGCTGTTTACATCCGAGACCGTTTTGATCAATCCGGATCAATCTAAACAATTCATAGTTGAAACAGATGCTTCCCAAAATGCATTAGGGGCTGTGCTCCTACAGTCCTCTGCGCATGGCGAGGAGAGACCAGTGGCATACCTATCCAAAACGTTTAGTTCTGCTGAAACAAATTATTCGGTACTTGAGAAGGAACTGTTGGCCATCAAATGCGCCTTTGAGGAATGGAGACATTTGCTTTTGGGTTCCCCCTTTCCAGTCTTGGTGCGTACGGACCACCAAAACCTCAAGGTTCTTCAAAACGCTTACACCACTAACAGCAGGCAAGCGCGTTGGGGATATTTTTTTTTACCCTATCGGATAGAGTTTGTTTACTGGCCTGGCAGACATAATCTCAGAGCTGATGCGTTATCCCGCAAGGATTCCCCGGCTTCTTCCTTTTGTCCGGAAAGGATGTTTCCCAACGCTAGTTTTATCGCAGTACTTACCGATTTCCTTCAAGAGATACGATCAGCCTCCAGACTTAATAAAACGCTCTGTGAAGACCTGGCATCCCTTCATCACCTATCCAAGGAAGCGGAGTATTACTTTCATGGTACTCAGGTTTTGATTCCTATTCCTTCATTACAACTGGAGGTGTTAAAATTTTGTCATGATTCACGCGCTGCTGGACATAGAGGAGTCCTTCCCACTTTGGAGCTCATCCAGCGGCATTTCTGGTGGCCGAATTTGAGATCTGATGTCCGGGACTATGTTGCTGCCTGCAGGATTTGTGCTCATGCTAAGGCTCCTCGTTCACCCCCATTACGGCTGCTAGCGAGAATGCCTATTCCGGAACGTCCTTGGCAGATAATCTCGACTGATTTTGTTTCTGATCTGCCACCATCGGCGAAGATGACTACTATCATGGTCACGATCGATTACTTCACAAAGTTGGCGCACTTTACCCCTTTGCGAAAGCTACCCAGTGCTCCATTCATGGCCAGGATATTTCTCTCTGAAATCTTTTCTCGCCATGGCCTACCAGAGACGATTGTGTCAGATAGAGGTCCTCAGTATACCTCTCTCTATTGGCAACGGATCTGTCACATTTTGGGGGTAAAACGGGCCCTTTCGTCTGGATTCCATCCCCAGACAAATGGTCAAACAGAACGATTGAACCAGACTCTCGAGGGATACTTACGGTGCTTCATTTCTGCAGCTCAAGACAACTGGGTGGAACTACTTCCGTTTGCAGAATTCGCATACAACAATTCTCTGCATTCTGCTCTCCAATCCACTCCCTTCTTTTGTACCTATGGGTATCACCCTTCTTTTGCTCCATCTGTGTCTCCCTCTGGATCTGGCTGCCCAGGTATAGACTCCCTGGTTGCGGATATCCACGAAGGGCAGAAGATTGCCAGACAGTCGTTACAGAAGGCTCAGGATCGAGCTAAGAAATATGCTGATCGTCATCGTCATGATATTAAGGACTTAACCGTTGGGGATTCCGTCTGGTTGTCTTCCAGATTTCTTCCCCGTCGTTTGGTCCCATCCAAATTGTCTCCCAAATATTTTGGTCCTTTTCAAGTCCTCTCCAAGATCGGATCTGCTGCTGTTCGTCTTGCCTTACCTGCTTCCTGGTCTCGGATTCATCCAGTCTTTCACCTGTCCCAGATCAAGCCAGTAGTGCAGGACCGTTTTCATCGTGATGGGGAATCCCTACCACCTCCAGTTCTTCATCGGGGTCGCTTACAGTTTCTTATTGACTGGAAGGGTTATTCTCCTGCTGAGAGAACTTGGGAGCTTGCCTCTGGGGTTCATGCTTCTCGTCTTGTACGGCGTTTTTTCTTACTTCATCCGGGTAAACCCGGGGCGCCCTCCCGGAGGAGGGGGCATACTGTTACACATCGCCGCAAGTGGTCCCTATGGGCTCGGACCCGCTTGTGCGGTGCCTTGACTACACATCCCGCTGTGCGGGAAGTTTCCTGTTCTCCTCATCCGGCTAGTAGCTGTCTAGTTGTTGCACGCTCCCTTGCCGTGCGAACAGGCGATCACGTGCGGCATGGAGATCATGTGACCCTTTATACGGAAACCAAGCGACCGGCACTTTGCGTCGCTTCTGCCTTTGGCGCTCCGTGAGTTCGCTTCTGGATTTCTCTTTCTCTACTAAAACTCATTTTTCTCTCAAACTAACAGTTCTGACTTACCTGTATTTACGATCCTCTGCAGAGCCGTCTCTCCGGTTTCGCTATTCCCGCTAATCCCGCTCGCAGCCGGTTCCACGGATCTCTCTCCATTGATTCCCGTCTCTGCCTTCCCTCCAGCTGAGTAAGTTTCCCAATCTTTAGGGGTTCTCGTGCCTCTACCCTAGTTTCTTATTCCCGTCTATCCCTATCTAGATTCTCCCGAAGCTCTTCTACTTCACGAAGCTCCGGATAATCACTCCCGATCCATCTTCGGATGGTGAGAAGCTTACCATTACCTCCTAATTTCTCTTCTTACCTGGCTCTCTCCTCTAATCCTTCTCCCCAGTTTTGTCCCCTTGTTCAACTCTGCAGACCAGATTCCCGGGGTTATTCTTGAGGGTTCCTGCCGGAGCCATCCAATCCACTGCCTTCTACCGGACCATCTCGAGTGGAAGTCGTCCAGGGTTTTCTTCCCATTTGAGGGTTTCCCTGGGAGTCCTGTCTCCTCACCCGGGTTACTTTACCTCGGGCGGAGGTGTCAGGATTTGTTCCGGGAAATCTTCCTATCTGCTTTGGGTCTTCCAATTGGAGTCTTCTATTGCCAAGGTGAGCGGGTATGGTTTAGTACCTCTGTGTGCCCAATCTACAACTTACACTCATTGTGAATTGACATTTGTGGTATCAAGGAGAATGACACAGTGCATGGAAGAGACTTTTGTGTTATATTGAATAGAACTTTATGGAAGCAGAACTTTAATCAAAGTATTCCTGAACTAATCCAGGGGAAGGGAGCCCAACCCTGGTCACTAGGAGTGCTTACCAAACCCTTTAAGTTTGAACTGATAAATTGCTCTGCTGAACTAAAGCTAGCCATACAATCCTTGCATCATGTTGTTGTATGTATTAGTGTGAGGGTCAGAGAATGTTTGGACACTAGATCACTTTTGTTTAATTTTAATTTGCCAGGAACACACCTCCTTGTTATGATAGGGAAAGATAGGTGTTTATCCCACCCTTTTTCATTTAATAAACGGCAAACCTTGAGAAAACGTTACCTTTGTGTCAGTCTCGCATTTCTGATCCCTCACAATCTACAGAGGATTTAAGTCTGTGTTCAGTATGCTAGACTTTGTTGGCTGTCTAATGGGCAATGTGTCTGGTGTAACATTGAAGGTTTTGGCAGTGAGGAGTGAGCAGGAGATTAAAATACTGGGGAGGAAGAATGGGGGTAAGGGCCCAAAGACTTCCTCTGACATAGGGGTACAGTCCTTTATTGGTTGCAGAGGTTGTCATCAGGTTCGGAGTGTTGTAGGAAAGGAAATGGGCACCTAGGCAAAGGTAAAGAGGTCTTGGTTTCTAAGTGGAACATATAGCAGACCAGTTTGCTTGTTAAGATTTTGATTGGGCGGTTATAGCACCTATTCACCTGAGGGGGGTGAGGAAGGAAGATGGTGGCATGGGTGTAAAGAGTGCAATGTGCACACTCAGATGCCCACCCGACCTGTAAACTGTCCAGCCCTAATTCTCAAAAATGCACTGCGTGTCACAAATGCATTTCTGAGAATCACAACAATGCAGTTACATGCTCAGGTAGAATATGGCATGACAGATGCACTTGAAAGCACATCCCAAATCCAATAAAATGCACATCAAAGTAGTACTGCCAGTACTTCTTTTTCCTCCTGCACCCAAGATCCCTTGTTGGAAAATAGGCACCTGGGCAAGCCAAATGTTGACAGGGATCTAAAGAAACTCTTCCATGGATTCGGCTCAATTAGGTCAAATGCATGGTGTTTCCATTTAATTTTTCATTCTGAGGCCACAAACAGAGGTGAGAGTGGACAAAATGTATTAACGGTGATGAGTACTTAAAAGCTTATTTTTTAATTGTGCATTTTTTAGTTTTACAATTAAACTTTTTGCACAAAATGTAATATATTAAAAAGAGAAACAGAGAGAAAAGTAAGTAAAGTCATAAAACATGAGTAGACATACATAAAAGAAATATCTACATTTCCTTATGTCACCACCACAAACTCTAGAAAAAAGAGAAGCAAGTAAGTAAATTATTACATTCATCGCCAATGGATTTTTCATATGCTTTAATTACAATTGCATGCCTGACACTCCTCACTCCTCAATCTTTGAGTCCATTATTCATATCATGAGCAAGTCACAACAGTGCATTCAACCGACAGATCTTATTTATAGCTTTGTTAGTCTGAGGAGATATTTCACCGATAATTAACCGTAGCCACTCCTAACCTTAACAGCACTAGTCATAGATTTGAATAGAGCTCTACAACTGTTATTAAGTGCCTGACAGGATCACATCTTCTACCATGCGCATTGCGTTTTCCCATATATTGTAGGCTGCCCAGGTCAGAGAGCACATAGACATGTTATTGATTTATTTCCACAGTTGTTGTTCATTGCTGCATGAGCCAATTACACCCATTACACCATAGTACTTCTCGTATAGCTTACCTAGACACGGGCAGCTGGTAAATAATTGTTGGGTGGTTTCATGTTCAATCTTAAATAACCTGCATATTCGCATCATTTTGTCAAGATGCATTCTCGGGCCCAATCACATCAACCAGAGCAACAGGTTGAACCTAAGCTTTAGACCAAAATATCTCAGAGTTGGATTATCCCATATCACTAAATAAGGGAATGGCTGGATTAAAGGGCGCTGCTGCGTGATATATTCCTGGAATGTAGTTTCCCCTGAAGATATTCCAGGTTGGCAATTCTGTCCGCTTTGTGGGCTTTTTTAGTGAGCATGTTCGAGAATACTATTGGGTGTAGAGTGTAGTCCAGAGGTACCTAGATCTTTCTGAGAAATGCTGTTCTTCCACTCATACATACATGTATACCGTACAAGTTATTTGTCCCATAGGGAATTATGACTCCAGAATCATTCAGTATCTTGTGTAGGAGCGTACCTCTGTGAATGTTAAGTGATATCTCTAGCGATACTAGGCCTAACTCCACACAGATATCCTCTACTGGTGTACCTTGAGGTAGCCCCAATGCACAATGCCCTAGAGACTCTTCTAGAGTCTTAAGCCACTGGATTTCAGTGTCCCCAGTAATCTCTAATGCATATAAAATGCTGGGTACTATACTGGTATGGTAGACCATAACTAATCCGTTTAGTTCTGATCAATGCCCCAGGCTTGAAGTTTTCCCAATAGTCGTCCCCTGTCAACGCAATCAAAGGCATTTGAATAGTCAACGAAGGCCACATAGAGCTTTCTGTCCCCTTATGCCAGAATCTGCTGAATTAAGAAATTTAGAGACCAGAGGTTTTGATGTGTCCCCATTCCTTTTCGAACTCCTGATTGTTGCGTTGACAAGAGATTACAACCTTCTTTCCAGGTTTAAGGCAGGTCTAATAAAAGGGAGCATAATAGTTTATCAGGGGCCTCTAACATAGCTAATAGCCTGTAGTTAGAAACTATACACTGCGCGCCCTTCTTATGCACTGGGATCAACAATGATTTCTTCCACGAGGTAGTAAAAAGTTTATCTCTCCCATTGATACCAAACAATGTTGCCAAGATTGGAGTCCAAACCTCAATGTTACCCTTCATAACTATATTGGCTAGGTCATCTAGCTCAGGCTCTAGATACTTTCAGCCTCCTAATGGCCCTTTCTACCTCTTCCTCAGTGAAAACTATGTTATCTCCATAGTAAATGATGGAAAGTGGGTTAAAGACTGGCTTTTTAGGGCTGTAGCCAAACAGCTCCAGTATATAGCTCTCCCATTCGCCTTTAGGTATAGGGTTTAACAATGCGTGTTCAGTTGGATTTGGCATCTCTTTAACCTGGTGCCAGAACTTCTTAGAATCGTTCTGTCAGAGGAGAAGGAATAACTTACACATTGTTGCTGTTCTAAAGGAAATATTATGTTTCTTTAGCCAGTTATTATATTTAGTTGTTATATTTCATATCATGGCCTCACTTTCTTTTGGGCTAAATTGGCCATTTCCACCCATCTTGGTCAATTGTCGGACCCTTCCAAGTTTCTATGACTTTGTCCTGGATATTTCAGCATCGTATATCCAATTAATTTTGTTGGTCACTTTACCCTGACTTATTCTAGGCTTAGCACCATATCTATTTGCATATTCTTTAAGGAGCAAAGCAACCTCCTCAACCTCCAAGTTATGGACTTCTTGCTCAACCTGATCAATAACTATGCAATTATTTAATGCAGTTATGATTTTGTCCCCCCAACTGATTTGATTTTTCCCATTATTAACATAAATTTCCCCTAGCTTTCATACCCCCTCAGGAGTATGTATGCTTGGGTAATTAATTACCATAATGCTATGGTCGCTATATTGAGTACTACTTAGGGTAAGGTTGGTATCACTGAATAAAGAGAAAAGGGAGCTTCTGCGTGATATATTCCTGGAATGTATTTTTCCCCTGGAGATATTCCAGGTTGGCAACTCTGCCCATTCTTGGGCTTTTTAGTGAGCATGTTCAAGAAAATTGTTGGGTGTATAGTGTAGTCTGCAGGTACCCTGATCTTTCTGAGGAATGCCTCTAGCGTGTTCTTCCACTCATACATACATGTACACCCTGTAAGTTGCTTATACCATAGGAACATCCCAAGGGATATCCTGGTCTCAAAGGGATATCCTGGTCATCAACCCATGCCTTCCTATTGCTGATACCTACGCCAGTGCTTCTTCCAGACAAACCCTTACCGACATCCTCTTTGTCGTTCCCTCTCCAGTCCTATGGACCCCCTCATATTGTCTCTGTTCTCTCTCCTTTTTCCTCTTCACCCATTAATGGTGGCACCTGATGGGAGGCCTCCTGGCCCCCTTCCACTCCTCCAAGAACATCATTAATGTTTACCTAAACGGCACCGTCTTGGTCTAAGGCCCTAGATGCTTCCCACACCTTATCAACTTTCTTTATTTCCTGCTGTCACTTCTTCCCCTCTCTGACTTCTCTGCCTCCTCCATCCTCTGCCACCTCTACAGCTACCTCTGCTGCTTCTCCGGCCACCCTGTTGCCTCCTTCCTCTGCCAACCCTCTGGCACCCACCTCCTCCTCCTTGGCTACCTTGCCCTCTCCTCCTTCCTCCTCTGCCCAGCCTCGGGCGCCTTCAACACTTCAATACATACCTGAAGGTTCAGTATGCCCATGGTGAAGGGTAGCAGACTCGGGCAAAGAATAGAAAAACACAAAGGAGGTAGTGCTGCTACTCGGAAAAGCTCAACCCAATTTTTGTCAATGAATGAAACAAAACATTTAGGTTATGTCGGGGAACCTTTGCCAATTTTACTAATGGAATGTATCCCAAAGTTGGTAGCCCATGAAATTGTCCAGGAAGAAAAACACACACGCACATCAGGGGCTATAAGTATAAATTATTTGTATTGAGACTATACAAAGTTCTTTTGTGAACACTTACATATATAACAAAATTACATATTGTAGACAAAAACATATATTGGAGTCGCAAGTGAAACAGTATAAAACGTGTTGTGATCCTTGAATTCTTAAAATGTAGGCATAAATGTTTTCTGAAAACAGATTACAAAAACACAGCAAAAAACGTGAAAGGAACATGTATAAATCAAATGCACCAGTGATTTAGCGCCTATACGAATCTGTGAGAATCTATGTCCTTAAAGAAATGCCCAGGTTTAAAGTATCTGGTGCATGAGCTTTTATGGAATGCATCTTTAATTCAGATGCCTAGTCTTGGATCTGCCTAATCTAATAGATTCTACCAAAAAGGAAAATAATCCTAATAGCCATAAGCCTTCAACACTTACACAGGGCATACATCTGACATGTACCCCTCCATTGAAGTCCTTCAAAGGGGGCAACCTCCTCCACATTGCTACTCTCAACTCTCGCTCAGCTGTCAAACACTCCTCTGACAACTGCCGTCTCCTGGAAGAACTCGATCTGGATGTACTCGGTCCACAGCCAGCTCTGTCACAAGCTTTGGCACTCCCCGTCCTGATGGCTACGAGATCCTCTCCATGCAAGAGAACCAACTGTCCCAGTAGGGGTGTAGCCTTGATCTTCCCAGAGTGGATCCCTGCTTCTATCATTCCTATGCAGGACTACTCCTCCTTTGAAATCCTGTCCTGCAGGCTCTCTAGCTCTCCTGGCCTTTCTCTCACTGTGGCCACTATCTACCAGCCGCCCCCACCAGGTAGACTCCTTCCTCTCTGAGTGGGCAGACCTCTCCTCCTCCCCCCTCGCCTCTACATCTCAATGTCTCCTCCTCGGAGATCTTAAGATCCACTTGGATGCTTCATGTCCTTCTGCAGGACTCTTTCGCAACCAATCTCTGCGACTCTCTCCCCCTTTCTATTCTTCCCTCTGGCCCAACTCACTCTGCAGGGAACACCATGGATGTTCTAATCTCCTCAGACCACCCCCTCTCTAACCCTCTCACCACACCTATCTGATCACTTTCTCGTTTCCTCCCATCTCTCTCTCTCTCTCTCTACCCCTCAGGCCAAGCAGAGTCCAGCATTGCCAACTACCTTCTCGGTCATCCGACCCATGAAGCGTGTGTCAGTTGAGGCTTTCGCTGCTACTTTCTCTCCTGCTTCTTCACCTTTGGCTGCCTCACATCCTGACACAGCCCTCTCTAACCTTCATCTTTCTATTTCTGACACTCTTGACATTTTTGCCCCATCATGAGGATCCGCTTAAAGCCCAAATCCAAGTGCAACTCTTGGTATGACTCCAACCTTGTCACCCTCAAATGCAAGGGCAAAGTGGCTGAGAGGAAGGGAAGTGGAAGGAAACAGTGCACCCTTTGACAAACTGGCCTGCTGCATTCTCCAAAGGCAGTACAGACTCTCTTCCTCGCCAAGAATGGAGTACACATCCAAGCCCGCGTTTCTGCGGCATCTAACAACTTGGCCGAACTCTTAAAAATATGCAAGGAGCTGGCCAATCCTGCTGCAGTCTCTACCTCTCCTGTTCCCTCCCAGACCCTCTGTATGGCCATACATCATTAATGAAATATCATTTCATCACTAAAACTCGGGACATCTTGTCCATCCTCTGTTCTTCTTCTTCCTCCTCCTCCACTCTTGGCCTACCTGTGGCCGCCACTCCTCCTCCCTTCTCTTTCTTTCGCTTGTACACCCCAATGACATTACTAGACAAGTCCGATCTATGAAAGTCTCGTCAAAACAGGTTCTTCGCTGTTCATTCAGAAGCACCAAGGACCACATCGACACCCTTGCTCCAGCCTTGGCCAATTTCTGCAATCTTTCCTTCCCCCTGAAGCACTCCCTTGTGCACTCCCTCCTAAAGAAGCCCTCTCCTAATCCTTTCTCTCCAGCTAACAATCACCCAATCTCCATCACTCCTTTCCTGGGAAAACTCTTGGAAAAGCTGGCCATCTCCCAGCATAATCTTCACACTGAACCTGCTGGTTGTCTCCATGACCATCAGTCTGGCTTCAGAGCAGCCAGAAGCACAGAAGCTGCTCTCCTGAACATCTGTGAAGACCTGCTGTCTAACATTGATACTAACCTTCTTTCTGTCCTCATTCTCCTCAATCTTTCTTCTACACAGAACTCCTAACAGTCAAACTGCCACTTTCACCCTCTCGCACCATAACCTTACACCTCATATATCATCCCCCCTAACTCTCTAGTCCCATCTCGTCCTTTGAGGAAGAAATCACCTCCCTACTCTCTTCTAACACCAAACCTAATTCTCAGATCATAATACTAGGAGACTTCAACATGGGTCTCAACGACATCAATGACAACAATGCCCTAACACTGGCTAACACCATCACAGAACTTGGCTTCGCACACTGTATCCTCCTCCTTACCCATAATAAAAGAAGGAAACTAGACAGGCTTGCAGACCTTAACTGCAATACTAAAATGATTACTAATGTACTGACCATCACATAATCTCATTCAACCTACCTGTCAAGTCTCAAGCCACACTGAACCCCATAGCCCCCCCTACTCTGACTAGAAACAAACATTATATAACCGTGGATAATCTAATACCATTACTTCAATCTATTACTAACCCGACACTCTCTAGTTCAGACCCCACAGTGCTTGTAGAACTCTACAACAATGCTATCAAAATAGCCATCGATAGAATTGCACCGCTAAAAATGCTTAAAGAGAAACCCCAATCACACCTTAACTCCTGGTTTACCCAAAACCCCAAAGACTTATGCAATGAGAAAAGAAGGGCCGAGACCCTTTGTAAGACCACCCCAATGGAAGATAATAAGGAAAATCTGGCTCTAATATCTAAAGAATTTTAAAAGGATACTACGAACTAAAAAAGACACTTTCAATGACAGGATCAACAAAGCAAGTTCCAACACCAGAGAACTGTTCATCATTCTAAAAGAGCTTGAGTCACCTACCCCCCCAAGCAGAAACATGCATCAAGGACACGACTTGGAGTACTAATATCCAAACTGCTTTAGCCAACAAAATGTCCCTACTTCAAAAAGAAAATAGAAAATCTTAACATAGCCAAAAACTTACCTGTACCAACCTTGGACTCTACTCCTGACAAATCCTGCAACCATTTCAAATTTGCCCCATCCCCATCAAGGAAGTAACGGAAATAATATCTTCACTCAAACCATCAAGATGTCAGGGCGACCCTTGCCCTGCACCAATCATCAAAGAGGCTGCCAGAGAACTAGCGCCTTTCATCACTTCCTTAATAAGCTCGTCATTTGACTCATGCACCGTCCCGGCTAACCTAAAAGACGCGTGGGTACTGCCGCTTCTTAAAAAACTTAATCTAGACCCCAACACACTGACCAATTACAGACCCATAACAATGGAGCCCTTCGTTCTTAAAATAGTAGATAGGCCGGCCTACCTCAGATACAGTCGTACCTAGAAACTAACAATCTCCTTGGACTGAGGAATTCTGGATTCAGACACAAACACGGAACTGAATGGGCCCTAATTGATCTAAAAAATAAAATGGACAACCTAAAGGACAAAGGGGAAACTGGCTCTCCTCCTCCTTTTGGATCTCTCGGTCGCATTCGACCTTGTTGATCACAATGTCCTCTGTAACCATCTAACCTCAGCTGCTCACTTCTCCAATGAAGACACGGCCTGGACCCAGTCATTTCTGGATAACCGTACTATAAGAGTCTTTTCACCTAACGCCTCAGCTGAACCAATACTCACCACCTGTGGAGTTCCACAAGGATGCTGTGTCTCTCCAACATTATATAACATATTTACTAAACCCCTCTTTGATGATCTCGATAATCTGGGTGTCACCTACACTAACTATGCAGATGACACTCAGATTCTCATAACCATCACTGGCGATTACAAAACAGACTCCACCCTCCTTAACAATATATTTCTGATTATCCAGGCATGGATGGCCAACCATGGCCTCTGTCTGAATGACTAGAAGACTGAGCTTCTCCTTGTCGGTTCTTCAGTAAGACTAAACAATCTAAGTAATCAGTATCATTCCTTTAACATTAACGGTAACAATATCAAAGTCTCCAGCGAGGTGAAAACCTTGGGCTTCTACCTTGACTCAGTCCTAAACCTAAAGAGACAGGTCAATGCCAAATCTTCAGCCACGGCATACACCTGTAAACTAATTAAAGGAATGGTTCGGTCAAAATTTATTATTGCCCCTACGGGTCGGCCATGTGTTTTTAAGCCTAAGTCGCTCGATTTTAGAAAAATGTCCTATGGACCTTACCCGAGTTTTCGTCCATTAAACGCATGCAAAAACAGGCATCAGGGAGCTGCCATTTTGTGATAATCCTATAATTTCCCCCATCGCCCTGGCTGACCTGCTTTTGCGGCACTAAATCATATCCCCCGCCCCTGAGCCTGACATTATCAAAACATTCAAATTCCCCGCCTCTCTCCGTGAAGTTTCTGTGCTGCGTAGGCAAACGCGCCTAGTCGTCTTCTACGCGACTTCACACAGAACCCGGAAACCAACACAGATCAGCTCACAACACAGCGCGCCACAACTCGGAATATGAAACTGTACTTTAAAATCAAACAGCAACACGGTAAATTTGGTAAAGTACATTTATTTGACATTAAATGTTTATAGAATATTCAGCAATTGCCATATGAACTTCGAAAGTCATTTATTTTCTTTTACCTCTATCCGCAAATCTGTAAAAGTTTATCATGAGTCACGCGCTGTTCCTTTATGGTACACAGGGTGTTGGTTTTCGTTCAAAGAAGCACTTTTGTGGCACGTTGAACTGCAAGGCTGTTCCATCAAGTAGGCACTAGGCCAGCGTAAAGGTTGATATGTTGCTTCTAGCCGCTAGTACCGCGTAAGGGCATATGGGCCCTTGGCGATCGTCCCATAAGATCATCAGGATTGTGCAGTTGTTTACATTAAGCTGCAGCTGGTGGTTAAAAAAACCATCTGCCGGTGTCTGAAACTGGTGGCAGTGGCAAAAGGGAACGATATACCTGTTTTAAAAACATAAAATTTATAATTAGTCTCGCCAGCCGATCTTTATTAATATTATTCATTTTATTTATTACGGCCGAGCTGAAACTATTTGCTTTCAAGGATAGTGCAATGGAGTATGTTCGGCTCTAAAATCAATGCGAAAACTAACGAAATAAATCGAGGTTAGTACACAATGAGAAACGACTTTTTGTCTACATGCGTGTGGAATGTGGACCTGCATGCCCATGTGCCGCTACAAGGACGAACCCACAAACGTTTTCAAAGCTCTTCATTCAATCATTTATTCATGCATCCATTCATTAATTCTTCATTCCGGTATAAAAGTGTCTAAAGAGTTACTTACATTATATTTGCAATTTCTATTGTGTCTCTGCGTAATGCAGTCCGTAAATCCCACTGTACTCTTGACAACGATTTTTCGTGTACTGAACTAACATGAAACTCGGTCTAGTTTCAGAATTTTCTGCCTTATCGTCTCTTACGTTATTGCACCCCCTAAACCCCCCTTCAAATGAAGTTCTTTCGGCATGGTCCCTGTCTCTCAAGGTCAAAAAACAATAGAACCTTATACTGCCAGTGCGAGTTGTGGTCCTCTTCAGGGCGCGAGCTGAAAATCAAAGCCGCTGACCTTCACTAGAAATGAGCATACATTCTTTCTTTGCAACATCCCATAGTAAAGCCATCTGTGAGAAGTTTCGAATCCATCCATGTAGTGTGCCTCAATGTGCAAATGCGAACTGGCTTGTCTCCCATCTGCAACGGCTTGCTTGGCGCGTTCTAAGGCCCCCAATTTTGTCCTCGTTGTCTGCGAGCTTTGACGCCCCAAAGAACCATAACTATTGAGACTTTTAATTTTTTGGGGAAGGTCAGGGAAAGTATAAAGTACCCGAGGAGTTGAGTTGAAAGTGAGATTTATTTTTTGTTTGTTTTATTATTTGCAATACGCAAGCCTCCCCTCGGTTAACAGTGCCCAGCATTTAGAAGAGATTGCGAAAATTAGTTACATCAACAAAAATATATATATAGACAAGGTCAGCAATATGAGGTGAATAGAGAGAGAATTCAAAGATGACACCCAGGTTGTTCGGCACCCAGGATGGTGAAGGTAGGGGTTAGGGTTAGCATACTTTGTATGCACACTGTACAATAACATTTATTTACAAAAAGACAATCATATTACAATTATTTTAACCGGGATTTGTACTTCACAACCACAACTCTCCTTTGGGTGGACATGGCACAGTGGCAATGTTGGGTGGCAATGGATCAGTGCTCTGCACAGAAACGTTCAAAATTCCATATCTGTACTTCTCTAATACAGCCACAATAAGGCTTTTGACAAAGTTGAACTCCATTTCCTCATAGACTGGTTTGATCACCCATTGCTTACTTCTTTTTGAAAAGGCCTTAGTGTAGCGAGGCATCCTTACATTACCCTTAGTCCTAGATTGTTCACGGCCGAGATTCTCGTTATGGGCCAAGACCGCTAGTAGAGTCCTATGTCTCATGCCCTGTATGCTGAAATGCAAGCGCTTTGGCCTGTACTTTAGGCACATATTGTGGAACACCTCCAAACCTCCTGTGTGACAGAATTCTGTCAGTCCCCTCAAATCTCTTGATAGAGCTTTATCGAAAACAATCTTCTCAATGGCTTTGTGTGTCGGTGAAGATGGATTCAACCACTTCTTCTTCCGTGCCTCCACTGGGGACAAAGGGCCATGTTCACATTGGTGGAAATTTAGGTTTTCTGACCAGCGGTGCACGTTGGTACAGTGGTGCATCAGTGACCGCCATTTTTCAAGTAGTATTTCCACTGACCCTTCACAAGTTTTGGAGCTCCACCAAAGATGGTTGCTGATAGACTGGGACCACTCTGAAATACTTTCCAAACCTTTTTTTTCCCTGCAGCCGAGATTTTCTTATTGATTGATTTAGCAAGATGCCATACGTCAAATTGATGTTTAATATGTGGGAACTGCTCTCTCATTGTCTTGGCAATTGAAACGTGTCTGTCCGTGGCTATGAGGTCGATGTGCATTCCCCTCGATTGCAGATATTCCACTGATTTTATAAATCCTAGTTTCTCCATGGCCACTGAGGATGTACATTGTGTTACCTGCATGACCACCAAACCACAATTTTCTTACTATCCATGTCCTGAAAGTGGTAGGTGCAGTACTTGGCATAAAATCCAGGGCTGTCGCACTGTCGATCGCCGGCTAGCCTGAATCGTTTGCCTTCGAATGTACTTGCTAGAGAAATTTGTTAAATTTTCCAATCATCACTAATGGCCGGAAACAGATAATCATGTTGGTATTTGTACTGCATTTTTTTTTTTTTTTTTTAAATTCAAAGTTTATTGAGTTTATACAAGTTGAACATTCACTTACATTGCGATGAAGAAATTTCAGTGTATAAGTAGAAAGAGCACAAGAGAGAAGTATCATCAACATAAATCCTGTACAGTATTTCCTGAAAAGTGAACAGTATAGTGAACAAGAACAACAACGCCCAGTCGCACCCCTCCCCCTCCCCCCTCCCCCCCCTTCTCTAATATCTCCAAATAAATGGTTGGGAAACCTCCTTGCACAGCGAGACAACACCAGAGAACTTCGAATATGAGTATGATGACCGACCATTACACATAACGCAACTCAGAGAGCCGCCACAACAAAAATCTTCATTTGTTACTATTATTGGCACAAATCACAACAATGTATTGCACACTTTGTCTTTACGGGGCATGCTTGGCTCTAAACTCAGACCAGGCACTTTCAACATTAGTACGATCTCCGCGTAACGTAGCGGTCAGGCAGTCCATTCTGTAGAGATTCTGTGCCACCCCAAGCCATTCGGTTTTACTAGGGAGCTTGGGCCGCTTCCAAACCATGGTGAGGCAAGCTCGCGCAGCCATCAGGAGGCCCTGTACCATCCTAGGCGCTTTCACAACGTCGTCTCCTGTTTCGATCAGACCGAAGAGGACAAACATTGGTTGCTTCACCCTCTCTTCATCATCCAGGTCCCTGATCCAGCTAAGAACCTCCGACCAGTAAGTCTGGACCATGGTACACCCCCACCACATATGCCAGTAGCCAGCCCGCTCCCCACAACCCCTCCAACAGTATGGACTAACACCTTGGTACATTTTGGCGAGCCTGATCGGGTCATACTGCCATCTATACAAAAGTTTTATAGCATGCAATTTGTATTGGCAGGATATTGAGGACTTCGCAGTGCGTCTGCAGATGTGTAGCCACAGCTTTTCGGAGATCTGTCTGCCCATATCCGCCTCCCATCTGCCCTTGAGCACCAAAGAAGGGGAGATGTCAGTCTCGATCATGGCCGAATACATAGCACTGATCAGACCACTGGAGCCTGTACATCGATCAAGGATCGCCTCAAAAGGGGTAAGGTCCCTCTGCAGCTGGTCTTTCCATACAGGCCTTGTCATCACCCCTTTGAGTCTCAGATAGAGGAAGACCGAGAGTGCTCCTATGCCAAGCGCTTCCTGGAGCTCTTGTATAGTTACGAAGGTTCCCCCACGCCATAATTGGCCTGCTCTTTCCAGCCCCGCCTGGTACCATGTTTCGTAGCTTCCCGGTTCCGGTATGGCGTCACGGATCCCTGGAGACCAAAGGTGACCCAGGGGGGATGGCCACGTCGTGACTCCAACCATTTTCTTGCCTGGTCTCCAAATAGCCCATAATGTACCTAGGATAGGGTGAGATCTAACACTTTCACGTAACTGGGATCTGGGGACCCATAACCATTCAGGCACAATAAAGGGACGGAGGTGGTAATTATCTAAGGCTATCCACTGGGGTTCCGAGCGTTGCCTAAAGTGTGGGACAAGGACTCTAAGTTGCGCCGCCCTGTAGTATGTTTCCATGTCCGGGAGGCCTACTCCCGCGTTGTCTTTGCGGAGCTGGAGTAAGGGTCTTGGGATTCTGGGTCTTTGGCCCTGCCACAGGAAGGACAAAAACATTTTTCGCACATCTACGAAATATTCCGGGGGCAACCTAACGGGGAGCATCTGGAACAAATATAATATCTTGGGGAGAAAGACCATCTTTATGGCATTTAAACGACCCATCCAGGAGATTGTGAGTTTAGACCACCGTTGGCTATCTTTCTGTAAGGCAAGTAGCAGTGGGGGGAAGTTAGCACCATATAGGGAATCGAAGTCACGGGTAACATTAACGCCCAAGTAACGGAGGGTAGTGAGGCTGACTTGGACTCCCAACGGGGCAAAGCGTGCGATCTCAGAATCTCTACTCTTATCAATCGGGAGGAGGACTGATTTCTCCGTATTGATTTTTAGGCCGGCCAGCGCGCCGTATTCCTCAATTATTTCAAGCGCAGCTGGGATTGAGGCCAAGGGGTCGGTCAAATGAAGCAAGATGTCATCCGCATATAGCCCCAGTTTGTACTCTCTTTCTCCCACCGTGATGCCCTTGACTCTACCGTCATTTCTTAGTTTCTGCGCCAGCGGTTCAAGGGACATGACGAACAATATCGCCGACAGTGGACAGCCTTGTCTCGTACCTCTTTCAAGGGGGAACCAACGTGAGTATCCCCCATTCACCGCCACCGATGTCGTAGGGGAGGCATACAATGCTCTAATGGCACGGCAGAGTCTGGATCCCAACCCATATGAGACCAATACTCTTTCTAGAAAGTCCCAGGACACCCTATCAAAAGCTTTCTCAGCATCAAGTGATAAGAGCAATGGGTCCCCCTCCATTCCCTGTGCCTCGTATAATAAGTGGAGTGTTTTTCGCATGGTATCTGCGCCCTGCCTGCCTAGAACAAAGCCAACCTGGTCAGAGTGCACCAGTCTAGGGAGATATGTTTCGAGCCGAGCCGCGATGACCCTAGCATACACCTTGGCGTCGATGTTAAGAAGTGAGATGGGCCGATAAGAGCTACAGTGTTTAGGGTCTCGGCCTTCCTTGGGAATTACAGCCAATAGGGCCCGAGAAAAGGACGGAGGGGCCTGCCCAGTGTCAAGAATGTGATTAAACAAGGATGCTAGGAAGGGTGCAAGGAGGGTGGAGAATGCTTTATAGAAACCCGGTGTAAATCCATCTTCCCCCGGGGCCTTCCCTATTTTCAGCCTCTTGATGGCACTTTCCACCTCTTCCCCAGTGACCGGAGCGTCTAGAGATTCGGCCTCCGCGCCCGTGAGGGCGGGGAGACACGCCCCCACAAGATATGCATCCACGCTCCCCACAGGGGGAGGGGGGTCACACATATATAGGTCCTCATAGAAGTAGGCAAATGCCTCCTGTATGTCCTTCGGGGATGTGACCGTTGTATCTATCAGGGTGCCATCATTCCTCTCAATTTGGTCGACCCATCTCTCTGCTCTCTGCGCACGGAGGCGGGCCGCCAAGAGAGCATCTGCCTTGTCCCCCTTCTCATAGTATTTCTGTTTAAGGTATTGCAAGGTCTGGGCCGTTTTGCCAGCAATAAGAATCCTCAATTCTTCTCTAAGTTGCTTAGTTTCAGCTAAGTACTTTGGTCTATCAGCCGGGGTGGTCTGCGCCAGATTCTGTGCCACAGCAAGCTTCTCCCTGATGCCCCTTTCTAATATTGTACGTTCCCTTTTCTTTCGGGCCCCCTCCCCTATAAGGATACCCCTCCAAGTAGCCTTGGCTGCTTCCCATACAGCTACCTTCCCTACTTCCCCAGTATCATTAGTCGGAAAGAATTGCTCAATCTCTATCTCAAAGGTCTCTCTAAAGACCGGGTCGGCCCAGAGGGAGTCATTACACCTCCATTTTGTGTTGCGCGGCGACAGCTCACCCCAGGATATGTCAACTGTGACCATGTCGTGGTCTGACCAAGCGGAGGGGTATATAGTGGCAGCTTGCAGTACACGTAGAAGATCGTTAGAGAGAAAGATATAATCGATGCGTGTGAGTGTGTCGTGGGGGAGGGAGTGAAAGGTAAAGCCTTTTTCCGACGGGTGTAGATGTCGCCAGCTGTCTACAAGGCCATAAAGATCAAGGGTAGACTTAATTTCAGCCTCAGTTCGAGTGTTGGGAGGGTCTAAAGCATCAGCCCTGGTCTGTCTGTCAATAGAGCTATCCATCCATATGTTAAAGTCTCCGCCCAGGACCGTGTATCCCTTAGCCATATTGAAGACTTTTTCAGAGATTCTATGGAGAAAGCGATTTTGCCCTTGATTGGGTGCATAGAGTGTGGCCAGAGTAATCGTCGTGCCCCTTATATTGCCCACAACCGTGATCGCCCTCCCCTCATTGTCCGTCCATATGTCAAGGGTTGTCATTCGGAGGCATTTACGAACCAGAATTCCCACCCCTGCCTTTTTGAGTATACCCGAGCTCCAGTAGGTGAGCCCGATATCACGTGATGGGATGGCTTTCTCCTCTCCCTTCCGATATCTCGTTTCTTGAAGGAACAAGATGTCTACATTCGACCTTCTAAATTCCCTGGCCACCATCGACCGTTTTGTGGGAGAGTTCAAGCCTTTGACGTTGAGTGTGCAAATGCGTAATGTGTCCCTACGGGGTGTGAGTGCCATCTTGAGTGTAATTGTTGATCGTGGGCGGCCATTCCCTCTGTGCCACGGCACATTTCCTGTCGGCCATCGCTATGCATGGGTCGTCGTGATGGGATTGGTTCCCAGAGAATCCCATGGAGACCGACGACCAACTCGTCTGGAGCATATCGTGGGCCTCGGTGTGCGCAAGGTGTGTCTGCGTGTACGTCGTGTCAAAATCAGTGTGAGAAGTGTGTTCCCCAACCACCCCCTCCCCCACCCCCCTCCCCGTCCCCAACACATTCGGCGCCCGATTCGCCCAGGTTGACATCACCCAGCCGAACTCGGACCACCCGTGAAGACCGCAAAACAGGCGGTCCTATCATAATAGGATAATATATATCAGTGAGCCCCCAACTTTTGTGTGCACTTAACGATAACAATAATTCAGTAACAGAGACATTTACCCTCCCCCAGGAGCTAGCGGAGCAGAGATATTATGCCTTATCACATTTCTAACATCTGCGAGACATCGAGCTAACAATACCTCACACTTGGAGGAGGCGACCTTTCACAGTCAGTCACATATAGGGAGGTCGACTCGCACATGAGAGTTCGTAACCTCCGTGGTGGAGTAATTTTCCCAGTTTACCTCTAACCAAATAGTATGTCAAAGTACCTCAGGCACCCTGTCAATGTTCCATATCTTGGGAGGTGTTCATTTTTCTGTATTTTCTAGAGCCTGGAATCCTTCTTCGCCGCGAAGCCTTGACTTTCCATTCACCACCAGATGATCCTTGATCCTCATGAGAGGGAGCACCCTCCGGCGCACCCAGCAGATCCGTCGTACAGTCAGCAATGTCTTTCTCCGAGACAAGTCTCATTGTCGAGCCTTCCCATTCGAAAGTGAGGGAAAATGGATACCCCCAGCGATACCTGACGCCCTTGTCTTTCAACATTTTCGTGATCGGAGAGCACTTTTTCCTCATCGCCAACGTGAGGGATGACAAATCCTGAAAAAGTGAAATGACGGAGTTCTCCAAGGACAGCTGTGGGGCGCTTCTGGCCTTGTCCAAGATTCGCGCTCTGTCCGCATAGTTATGGAATCGGGCCAGGACCGATCTCGGGGCCCCCGGTCTACCTCCGGCCCTATGGATGCGGTCAATTTTAGGCGCGTCAATTGAGTCATCGTTGTATAGGAGCTTCAGGATGGCATGCAACGATTGCTTCAGGTCCAGTTCGGTTTCGCCCTCTTTCTCAGGAAGACCAAATATTCGGATATTGTTCCGGCGCTCCCTGTTCTCGAGGTCATCGACCTTAAGGCGCAGTTCATTCTCTCTGTCCGATATATCTGCGATTCGGTGATCCATCTGTGCTTCCAGCACATTCAGAGATGTTTGGTTGTGCTCAACCTGTTCGAGCCTATCGTCCATTTTGTCGATCCTCTGCGTGATCTTGTCTATCCTATTGCCAATATCTGCTCGCATGCCCCTCATTTCGGCAAGCAAATCAGCAACATCCGCCTTGGTCGCGGTGGCCTCGGATCCTGCAGTCGACATTATAGAAATCAAGGAGGGCCCTGGGGATCTGGCAATTGGTGAAAACGTATATTTCGCTAGCCTGGTTTTAGGGTCCATAAAGGGAGGCCTCCCACAGCATCCGGGTCGTGAAGCGACGTTAGCACCCGCCAACGCGGGGGACGTGAAGGACCAAGCCACCAGGGCCTCCTGAGCTTTGCAGGGGGGGTGAGGGGTCCGCCTACCGTGTCGCGGTGGGGGTATCAACCGCCCTTGGCAGAGGTGCGCAGCCGGTTCCACGCGGAGGACCGAGAAGTGCGCCTGATCAGACTCAGAGGGCGGCACTTCCCGCGTATACGCAGGCCCGGGTTGGGAGTTCCGCGGAACTCACGCCGCGCCGAAGGCCTCAAAGCGCCGGCGTTAATTTCACCACGATGCCGCTTCCGATTTTCTCCGGGTTTTCTCTCAGGTGGGGGGGACACCTTCCCACGTCTCTTGGTCAAAAATCAGCTCTGGGGGGGGTCTCGAAGTGGGGGCTCACTGCCACTTTCCGGACCCTGTGTAGAGCGCTCACACGGAGAGGCGACTCATCCGCGCGCCCCCTGGTGGCCGATGTACTGCATTTTTTAATTGAAATGGAGTCCCACAAACTGAAAGAAAGACTTTAACTTTCTAAAACTAGAGCCACTAAAAAGTGATGCAGCTGCACACAGTAGATTGCCTGCTGGCAGTTTCCCCAGCATCGGTTGTGCAGACCATGAGAACGTATGATGTAATCTACAGGCGGCATGTATTGTGACGTTACTGCCTTGTTTTTGATGAGTCACATGAATCAATGGCTTCCCACATACTTTCCCTGTGACGGAATGCCCACATTTCAGCATACTTATAATCAGCCTACCAGTTAACGTGCGTATCTTGCCCTTTTACGCATGTAAATATGGCAAATACGGACCATTTAATTTTGTACTGCGTACCGTGTACGCTTTGATTTATTCATTAAAAAAACATACTTTCCAACACTAGATGGCAATGTAGAATTTCTTTTGTCAGCAGCATAGCCTTCTTATGCATGATGGTGAATTTCCAACTGAAAGACCAAATCTGTGACAGCTAAGCGAGCAACACAATAAAGCACACACCCTTTTAAAATGTGTTCATACCCATAACGTATGTGTTGGATAAGTTTTACTCTCTTGCAGAGGAGAAAACTCATTTTTACTCTCTTGAAATTGCATTTACGCTCTAATTTGAAAAATCATGCTTAAAATACTCCCACCTCAAAATCTTATCTGGAGCACTGCTTATAATATCCATCAAACAACTGTCGAATATTATGTATTTGTCCTCTTTCATTAGACTGTCATCCTGTGTCAAAGTTGTTTCGGCCTGTGACGTTGAGGACATATCACCACATTTGAAAGAAATATCGCTGCTATCAATTTCTGATGCGTCGGTGAATGCTGCTGCTGGTTCATTCTCTGTCATTTGAACATCTGCTACTTCAACATTGATGGGAGAACACAACAATGTCGACAGCTTTTTTGGTGTCAATTTTTTGGCGGGTGTAGATTGTGTGAATTGATCTGCGACTACTTCAGAGCTATCGTCAATACATCCAGTATCATGTTGTTGCGGTGGTGCGGTCGTACTGTAGCAATGGTCCAATACAACTTTGCCAGATTCTCCGGGCACATTCATTTAATTTTCTGTATGTTGGACATGAGCATCCCGAGTCTCAACACGCCGCGTCTGAATTAATAGTTCCTCCATAGCCTCCATAGTGTAAATGGTCTGGCAAGCAACATCTCTCATTCGCTTCACTGTCTGTGTATGTATAGTTCGTAGACCCACGGGTAACAAGAGGACAGATTGGAAAAGGGATGTTCAATTTGAACACAAGATAAAGTATAGTATAATTGACTTGAAAAAAACATAAAATAGTCCCCAGCACAAATAAATGTCTAAAGTTATGAACTGTTTGTAACTAACCTTATTTTTGTTTCTTTTCTTTGCAACTTTTTTGACTCGACCTTCAACATCTGCACGCTGTTGTCTCCCCTTCCTCTTGCGCTGAAACGACTATATTATCTGTATCCGCATAGACAGCACGGAATGAGGCTTCATCGACTCCCTGAAACATAGTATTTTCATTACTGTCTATCAAAATATTGTTAGCATAAAACAAACGTGAGGACGAACACACATGTACATCTCAATAGCCAAACACGATTTAAACATTGTGTGGAACAATCAAAAGACAAGTATTCGAGCTCTGATGACCTAGTTCGATGGAGCTGTCAGTATCCATACCTCTGGCTCTGCATGGACTGCCACGAATGATTGTATTGAAGAGGAGGCATCAGCAACTCCCTGAAACACAGTACTTGCGTTAGTATGGTTTTCAATTTTGGAAACATAACACACACTTGGGGTCGACGGCACAGGTACATATAAAGAGATAACCGCAAATGTTGCATTGTCTAAAATAATCAAGGAATATTTAAATATGATCAGATTTAATCGACTTATTTCTCTGATTTTTTTACTTCTGCATCATCTAAATGGGATCTTGTGATTGTAGTGGAAGCTCCATCGTCTCCCTGAAACACAGTACTTGCGTTAATAGGGAAGAAAGTATAGCAAATGGAATCACGTTATATGATCACGCTCGATGGAGCTGTCAGTATCCATACCTCGTGCTGCTGAAGAATATCTAGGGCTGTTGTCAATGTGGTGCGCACTTCCGAAAGCTGTTGCGCCGATTCGTATCCGCATGGTCCCGCTTCCACCGGAATTACTTGAATGTCAGGCTCTGCATCAAGTGCGTGGGTTGACGATTCAACAACTGCCTGAAACATAGTATTTGCATTTGTAAGGATTACAATATTGAAAACACAACACACGCTTGGGGTCGACCGCACAGGTACATATCAACGGCTAACCACGAATGAAACATGGTGTAGAACAATCAAACGACAAGTGTTCCAGTCCTGATGATCACGGTCGATTGAGCTGTCAGTATCCATACCTCGTGCTGCTGAAGAACATCTAGGGCTGTTGTCAATGTGGTGGACGCTTCAGCATCTCCCTGAAAGACAGTACTTGCATTAGTATGGATAACACTAATTATAACTGAAAACAAACACCAGGGGATGACAACTAAGGTATATATCAATTGGAAAGCACTAACCAAACAATTGGTAAAATAATCACACGATACATGCAAACTATTACTTGACATGCATAAAACAAGTCTGTAGCGGAATAGCCAAGTATGATTACCTGATACGCGCTAGAAGTGGTTGATAACTGCGAGCATGTGACGGAAGTAGAATGTTCTTGCTTCAGATTCAAGGGATAGTCAAGAAGTTGTAAAGGTAAATTATTGTTTGATAATGAAATGCCAATATTTAAAATTGCCATGTAAGGAGACAGAATACTTGAGTAATGTGCAATTTAGCACAGTTCCCTGTGCCCATATATAGATTTCGTTTGTGGGTTATGAAATCTAAAAATAATATATTGATAAATGTCATTATTCAAAAAGCTATACACTCATATCAATGTCGAAAGTATTACAAATTGGAAACAACACCTAAAATATCAATGACTCCATTCAGCTACCTACACACTACCGCAAGGCCTAAAGCTAAAAACTGACACTTGACTCACCAGTGGCGGATTGTGGACTGGAATAGAGTGGGAATAGTGTTTGCGAGCAATTTTCGTGTCGATCGCCGTTTATTCTTCTTTGTTACCCAAGATGTGGTGTACATGTTCGAGGGAAAGTGCCGGCTGCAGATGCGGTATCGATCTCTCTTCTTATCCTCAAAGACTTGTTGGACTCTACTTTCCAGCTCACCCAGTGGATATCCGCAATGTCTGACCCATTCTCTTATTCGATCAACAGTTTTCGGGAATACATGCATTGTAGTGCCTTCAGATTTAGCATGGGTCTTCGAAGGGCAACCGCTGATCGAACAGGCAGGCATTGTTGAAAATTCTGAAAAGTAAATATCAAGATTATTATAAAACCTTGATGAATAAAAATGTCATAAAAAAGTAAATGAACCATACCATGCTCAATGCAAGGTTTGTTTTGGTTGCCGGAACTATACCAGTTCATCATGTGCGGCTTAGTATTTGCATAAGTTACAGAATTTTTTTTAATTATGTGACTAAACTCTGAACATGTGACTCGTCCCTTGGATGTTCTGTCTTGCACGAAAATGAAACATGCTTACATTATAGACTGGACCCCCGAAGGATGCAATTCGATGACAATTGACACAGATGAAAATAAATAGATCTATTGATAGCATAACAATTGAAACTCAAGTCAATAGCAATGAGATCAATGACCATAGCTCTATTGGGTACCGTAATAGCAAATAGATTGAAATGTAAAAATGACTGAAATATGACTAGGATACATGGCCTTACCTTGACCAACAAACAGTTGGATTCAGCAGGCCGAGCAGTATGTTGCAGGAGAACAGGTAGATGGCCACAGGTAGCACACTGACGAGTTTGCTTGAAGCGGTCACAGATAGCATGGCGACGAGCAGACTAGCATAGATCTCAGTGCTTCTCAGGTAGAAGGTTCAGTAGTTGACTTGCAAAGCACAAAGATGTTCTCATGAGACATATCAAGTGGTTTATAAAGTATTAGAAACAGGGGTGTGTTTGTGAATGAATGACGTGTGTATGTCGTGGTATTATGTTTATTACAGGGGGGCGGCCTGCCTCGGGGGAGGCCTGCCTGAAGACACATGGTCTGAGGAGGCCATGCGAGCGATGGCCCCTGGGCGTGGGATACCTTTTGAAGTGTACATGCTGTTCGGCACCTTTACCGTTTGCGCCCGTGACAGCCCCCCATGCCAGCGCTCATCCCCGGGTGCGAACCGCCTTTGATAGAGGGGGTGCGATGGATGGGCCTGGGGCGAGCAGATAAGGCACAGGAAGACCGCTGAATGGAGACACACTTATGTGGATTGCAGGGGGGCGGCCTGCCTCAGGGGAGGCCTAACTGGAGACACAGGGTCTGAAGAGGCCATGTGAGCGATGGCCCCTGGGCGTGGGATACCTTTTGAAGTGTACATGCTGTTTGGCACCTTGGCCGTTTGCACCTGTGACAGCCCCCCATGCCAACGCTCATCCCCGTGTGCGAACCGCCTTTGATAGAGGGGGTGGGATGGATGGGCCTGGGGTGTGCAGGCAAGTGTGTGGGAGCGAGGGGCCATCAGGCCCCTCTCATCCTTTACTTCTCAGTAGAAACTCGTACCAAGTGCCTCCAGTAGTGGGTTCGCCCCTTGCCCTTATGTGATGTTAACTTTGGATGACATTCGCGTAGGTGGGAACACTGAGCAGGACACGGGGCATCCATTTTTGTACCCCCTTTCCACTCTATATTGGTGACCATGCCTCACTGCGATAGTACAGCGCACAGAGCACATGGCCCACACCCTCGTTCCCTCTCTGACTGGAAAACTCCAGAGGTATTTGCAACAGCTAATAAATGTAACACATCACTCTTCCTCTGAGATCACGGTCCTGCATGTGAACCAGCCTGAGCCAAGCACATAGCTCGTTCATCGCCACAAACGTGTCCTTGCCCACGCACCCTTGCCAGTGGAAACTTACTGCCATTCTGACCCTGTGTCCCTGCAAGGTATTCTCTTCATTTGCCAGACCACTGACCACGCCATGATGCCCACCTAGCAGATCCCCAACTAACATTAGACCCCTACTGCAGTATATCGTTGCCTATCAATAACAAATGCCACATACCGGAGATTCTTGTGAGCACAGACCCACACTTCAAACAGTGTATTATAGTGGTCAAGACCCTTGACCTAAGGCCTGTATAATCCAATGTTAATTGATAGTATAGATATATGTGTGACTTTTATAGAGACATAACCGACTGAAAGACTTTCAACAAGTGTTATTTAGTGCATGCATTATTGATAATATATTATGTTAGCTTAGATAGTGACCACCCCGCTTCACAGCGACCTGACCTTCACCCATTACAAGCACAGATGTCTGACGTCCATCCTTGAATGGAGACACACTTGATTCATTTAAAAAATTGAAACAACCGTTGTTAAAATATATGTGGTGTTTTATTTTGTATCTTATTTTGATGACACAAAAATACAAGACTTTAAACATTGTACAGTTCAGGTTGCAGCACAGCGAGAGAAAATCCCCTGTACTGACCGCTGTCACTCGGGAACGTTTCTCTTATGGCACGAACAGCACAGGCGGGTATCACTCTTCGAACGCGGTGTCCAAGCCTCCCGTGAAGCCACCATGTAAAGGAATGATAGGCCACCAGCCTGTACCACCTGTGAAAAGGAATGAAACAAACTGTTTTTAAATGACCAAGATAAGTTTAATAAACGTTTGTTGTCAATGACAATTCTTGTAACTAATGGCATTCTGCTTGGACAAATGCTATCTAGACACTGCACACTATTGAACGACTTTCGTGCGTTAAAATGATATGTATATGTAATTTTGGATATAGTAGAAGACCATGAAATAGGAGTGGCATGACAAGCAGAGTATACTTACTCGTTACTCGGATTACGAGGACGAACAGTTGCGCGAAGTTCGTGCATAAGCACCATCATTATCCTCAACACGGACCGTGTGAGGCAGGCTGCCCTGAAGTCTGGCAGCTCAGTGATGCATTGCGGTCGTGGCTCGCCTTCCGAAATGTAGGCCATGTATCCAGAGTTTTCACAGCAGCAGCAGTTCTCGTCCTCGGTTGGCATTAACTTGCACCGATTGCATGTGCACCAGGTGGAAACACCATCCATGCAACTAGGTCCAGGCTCTTCAGCTGTTGAATCGTCCTCCCAACTGCCGTCCGAAGACCCATCGTTTTCGCGTGTTTCCCTTTCCAGTAGTTCCTCCTCGGTATACTCGGGCTCGTACATGTAGGGCATTATTGTAGCCATTGTGTGTTAAACAAACTAAAATAATTTATAGCGGTGGTACTGGTATCTGTTCACACGGGCTACAAGCAACGAAGGTAGCTGACCAGAGCACAGAAACGAGTCACTGAATACTCAAAGTAACACAGAGAGAGGAATGGAATCGAAAATCTGCTGCTGTGTGTTGTGAAACGGTCTGTTTATACTTATTGAGGAAAGAGGCGTCCTGCCATTTCCATGGCGACACGTCATTAGCTGAAGTGCAGCGAATGTTGACACGAGATGTCCTTTGGCGTTGTGAAATGGGCGGTACGCGTCTGCTGATGACAGGCTCAGGGACGGGGGATATGATTTAGTGCCGCAAAAGCAGGTCAGCCAGGGCGATGGGGGAAATAATCAAATTATCACAAAATGGCAGCTCCCTGATGCCTGTTTTTGCGTGCGTTTAATGGACGAAAACTCGGGTAAGGTCCATAGGAAATTTTTTCTAAAATCGAGCGACTTAGGCTTAAAAACACATGGCCGACCCGTAGGGGCAATAAAAAATGTTGACCCAACCATTCCTTTAACGCCTGTAAGTCCTTACTCTTTACAGCCAACTGCACCACACTGGCTAAAGCCTTAATTCTAGCAAAACTAGACTATTGCAACGCCTTATATCTAAGCTCTAGTAATTAGAACATAACTAAATTCTAAACCGTACAGAATAATGCACTAAGAACAGTGTTCAACATTCCTAGAACTCAGCACATCTCAGATATCAGACGCAGCACAAACTGGTTTGCAGTCAAAGATAGAATTAACTTCAAGTCCTTAACTCTCACGCATAAATGTCTTGCTAACTCTGCCCCCAAATACCTAGCTGACAAACTCAACAAAAAAACCTCAGAACGTCCCACGAGATCAATACACTATCACTGCCTGAATGTACCCAGATATAAACTGCAGAAAGCAGGCGGAAGTAGCTTTCCAGTGATGGCTGCTAACCTTTGGAATTCATTATCTATTAACCTCAGAGCAGAACCTTCCTATTATAGTTTTAGGAAGAACCCAAAATCCTGGCTCCAATCACTTGATTTAAAATTCTTCTCTCAGCTCTAGTACCTGTATATATCTGCCTGTAACACATGCTTGGACTTCTAATTATTTTGTATATACCTGCTTTATTACTGTTCTGTATGTATCGTGTATGTAACCTTCTGAAACGTTGTCACGCGCCCAGATACCTCTGGGTTTGGTGCGCTTTATAAATAAATAAATAAATAAATAAATAAATAATCAAACAAACAATTACAACCTTCTTCCCAGGCTTTAGGCAGTCTAATATGAGGGAGCAGAATAGTGGCCAATAGTATGTAGTTAGATACTATACCCCGGTCTCCCTTCTTATGCACTGGTATCAACAATGATTTCTTTCACGAGGTAGGAATAAGGTAGTCTCTCCTGATCTTACCAAACAATTTTGCCAAGATTGGAGTGCAAACCTCAATGTTACCCTTCCTTACTATATTAGCCAGGCCGTCCGGCTCAGGGACTTGAGATACTTTTAGCCTCCTAATTGTCCTCTCTGCCTCTTCCTCAGAGAAAACAATGCTGTCTCCATAGTGAGTGGTGGGAACTGGAAGTGGGTTAAAGCCTGGCTTTTTAGGGTTGTAGCCAAACAGCTCCATTATATAGCTCTCCCATTCTTCTTTAGCTATAGTGTTTACCAAGGCTTGTTCAGGTGGCTTTGTCATCTCTCTATCCTTGTGTCAGAACATCTTAGAATCGGTCTGTCAGAGGAGAAGGAATAACTTACACCATCTTGCTGTTCTACAGGAAATATTGTTTGCTAGTAATTATTTTATTTGTTGAATTTCTTATCACGGCCTCACTTTCTTTTGGCCTAATTTGGCAATGTTTAACTATCTTGGTCAATTGTAGGACCCTTCTAAGTTTCTCTGACTTTTTCCTTGATATTTCATCATTGTATCCCCTATGCATTTTGTTGGTCGCGTTAACCAGACTTATTCTAGGCTTAACACCATATCTATTTGCATATTATTTAAGGAGCAAAGCAATCTCCTAAATCTCCAAGTTATGGACTTCTTGTTCAACCTGATCAATAGCTATGCAATCATGTAATGCAGTTATGTTCTTATCCCCCCAACTGATTCGATTTTTCCTGTTATTAACATACATTTCCCCCAGGTTTCATACCCTCTCAGGGGGATGTATACTTGGGAAATTAATTACCATCATTTTAGGGTCGCTGTATTGAGTACTACTTCGGAGAGAAGTTGGTGGAACTAAAGATTCGATCCTCACTCTGAAAGGGGTAGTCAATCCAACTTCTCAACCTGCCATTAGTCCAAGTAAAAGGCTCTTCCAGACCATCAGGCTTCGTGGGTATTAAGAATTTCAATCCCCTTGATGTCATAAAGTTTAACCATTTCTTGTCCTCATTGGTTATTTCTACTTCACCATATGCTTTTACAACTGTTTTGTTATTACAATTGGCATTAATGTCGCCAGCTACCATAACTCAACCCAGGGGGTGAGTCACCATCCATTCACCATAACATGCTCAAGGGCCTGCATGATGCCCCTAGCGTATTTGCCCCCTGGTGGGTAATAGATATTGATCAATGTGGTGTAGTTTGTACTTTCAATGCCCTTTTACTCCCACATTTCTACCGCAATGACATAATCACCCCCACCCTCAACTTCAATTCCCCTTGACTTTATGCCACTGCGTATGTCGCTCAACAATCCACCTTTTGGTCTGCTCATCTTTCCCTTTCTAGCCATAGAATTATGCCAAACATAGACATCCACACATAGCTTTTGTTTACCAGCCATGTTTCAATGTTTCATGGAGAAAGAATATATCATTCTTCCCAATTTTATCTAAACATTCGGGTTATGGAGTACATGGGCATGCCCGCTAATGTTCCAACTAAATAAGGAGCAGGAGCATAAAAGTGAGGTGGTCGCCACAGCACTTCGATTGACGACGCAGCAACACATAGTAGCTTAAAGGTTTTGAAAGAAACAGACAAGAAAATAATAACTATGACTGACATTTTTGCAATGACGGAAGCCCCCTACATGAAGAGGAATGCGGTACTAAGCTGCCAGTACTGCTCCTTTCAGTGATTGTGCATTTGCATCTCCCAGACACTACTTCCACCAAGGCACATATATTTTGGGTTTCTATGTCATTTTTTCGATTTTTGTGGGTCGCCTAACCAAAAGACTGATTTTGTCAGCCGATTTTAGGCAGCATGCAAAAATAGAAAAAAGCAAATGTATTCGCAAGCCACCCCCAACCCTCTCTTGCCCCATTTGCTAAACATCATGGGTTTCCAATTCCCAAGCTCCCCTCCCTCAGCCCCTGCCGCCCCCCTCCCCTCCTAAGATCCCCCTTCCCACCATTACACACACAAAAGCACACCCGACACACACACAAACACTCCGGTCTCCCTCGCGGCCGCTTCCGGGTCCTGGTGGACTGTCATCCCCTGGGCGCACTTGTGTGCGTCACAGGGGCTGACAGTTCGATTTAGAAAGACTGCTCTGTGCGGTCACAGAGAGGTCTTTCTAAATCGTTTTTTTTAATTGTTTTTTGACCTAACACTGAATATTTCTTAGGTTTCCGACAAACTCTTTCATTTTCTTGACTTACTTTGCTGGCTTGTTTTCGGTTAAATTTCCTGTTTTTCCTTCCTCTCCTGTGTTTATGGTGATTTGCTACCACAAAAGGGGTGACCAGCCAGGGAAGTCATTTCACCAAAATACGAGGGGTAGCGGAAGTAACACCACATGACTCTTGACCTCTGATGACATCACAGGAAGTGATTCCATTTGACCACACCCCAAATGGCATCACAGGAAGGGAAGGGGCACGACCTTTCACCCCTTGACAAAACAGGAAGTGGCATCACATAGCATTGTTCCTGAGTACACTACGGAAAATATGGTTACAATATCACTGTAATGTGATATACATTTCAGAAGTGAACCTGTAGGCCCTTTAAGCGAAGTAACGCTTTATTGGATGGATGGGGATGCAGAGTTTACTCTCACACGAATAATAAGACTGACTCAGGAATTTGGCAAAACTTTAGCTGTTTTAATATCAATTGTCCAAAACAGGGAGTACAGCGGACATCAACGGACGCCTCATAGCATATCTCTCCATGTTTTACATGAAAAAATACACATTTATAGTAAAAACTTGACATCTTTTTTTTTATTTTTTATTTGTATTTGGTTTATTTAAACCTTTACAAAAACAGAGAGAAACATAACAAGATCAAAAAACTTACATCAAATCCAATCCAACATTGACATTAGTAATAATAATAAGAAAAAAAATACTAAATAGTCAAATAAAGACACACTTTTCATCATATGCCAACGTAAAAAATAAGTTAAAACATTAAGATATAACCAGAAAGATAAATTATACATATATACGCAAAAGAAAGTCTCTCCTAAAAATAAAACAAAAAATGAAAATGTATCTAAATCATATATCATAGTCCATATGCAATAGGAACAACAGATAGAGAAAAAATTCAAACAACAAATTGCAATAAATGCAGATTACAGTTTCAAACTTTTAATAAAACCTGATAATGCTAAACCCTCCTGGATAGTATGGATACTAAGGCACTGTTTCCATGGCCACTCTTCATGGTACAAGATGGAGTTCACTTTCAAGGGCTCAAGGAATTTTACTCTCAGTGACTGTAATGGCAGACCCTCCATAACCAGATGTTTTAAAGTCTCCAACTTGACTTAGCAGAACCTACAACTGGCTGAAGCCGCCGGGATTAATGATCTCCTTGCTAAAATGTCCCTGATAGGTAAGACATTCCAACGGTCCCTAAGAATAGTGCCTCTATGAGATCTACTTGGGAATTGTAGAATAACCTTTGTAGGCAAACCTCGGGTTCTATGTTCATGATTCAAGTGGAATAAAGAGGGATAGGAATGAAAGTCATCGATCGTCTGACACCTATCCAGATCGAATAAGGCACGTTTGACCTTCATAGGATTTGCAAGCAGAAAAATGTATATTTCTACCCATAAAATGGTACAGGGTATTTGGAGGTGAAGTAATCATTTTTGAGTAAAGAGAGAGGCATGCCCATTGTACCCGTGCCCACATAGACACCATGCCTAATTCAAACCGAATTGCAGAAGTAGGAACCGCATTCAGGATGCCCAAAATTCCTCTCCAAATGCGGCCCTCTATTCGGTTAAGAATACCACTTACTTTCTCGGATTGTAGTTCCAGGCCATAGATTAATTTGGGAATTATTTTGCTTTCAAAGAAGATCAATGAGGGTTTCAGAGAAAATTTCCCAAACCTTCTATCGATTTTTACCATCTGAGCCTCCAGTAATTTCGCCTTGTGTATAGTGGCCTCAGTTATTACCTTGGAGCCCTGATAGGCCGAAAGGTTGAAGCCCAGATATCGCACTAACCCAGAGAGCTTCAGGGGAGTCCCACCCAAATTTCCAATGTGCCCCGAGGTCTTTGCCCTTGCTTTCATGAAGGATAACATTTTAGTTTTATTAGAGTTAATTAGTAGCCCATTGGCTTGAGCATATACTTCAAAATTTGTGAGAGACCATCGTAACCCCACCTTAGTGAGATCAAAAATTAATAGGTCATCTGCATATGCAAGCCATATGATTTTTTCCTTGCCAATCTTAGGAGCAAGAAGTCCTTCTTTCATTAGCGATGTCAGAGAAGTATTGGTTGAAAAGCCAGGGGGCCAGGGTGCAGCCCTGTCTAACCCCCTGGTGAGAGAGAATTCTCTTTGAGAGATCCCCTTTTGGCTTAACCGTACCGGATACCACAGTGTTTCAGCATTGTTGGGCCTCATCAGTGAGGTGGAGCTGTGCCTCTGTGAGCAGGGAGTCCACGTCTGGTTGCCCCCAGGTAACTTAGGGTGACCAACCACAAGTTCCCGCCAAAAATACAAAAAAGGTAGCAGGCGCCCCTCTCTCGAAAGAGCACGGCATGATAACCTGTTCAGAGTTTGCAGCCATCTGCTTTTTGCTCACTGTACCTTTCACAGATGGGAAATAAACATTTGCATATCAGTCTTTGTCCCGCCCACAAGGGCAGCCCAGCACCAAAATGCTATGGCAATTCTCTTCTGATCAAGAGTACCAACAGCAACCACATACAGGTGTTTCAGCCTTGTTGGGCCTCATCATTGAGGTGGAGCTGGGCCTCTCTGAGCACAGTGAGCAGGGAGTGCACATCTGGTTGCCCCCAGGTAACTTAGGGTGAAGTTCCTTACAAAAATTAAAAAAAAGGTAGCAGGCGCCCCTCTCTCGAAAGAACATGGCATGATAACCTGTTCAGTGGTTTCTAACCACTATGAGAGTTCGCAGCCATCTGCTTTTTGCTCACTGTACCTTTCAGAGATGGGAAATATCCATTTGCATATCAGTCTTTGTCCCGCCCACATTTGTTTTGTTTTTTTATTTATTTATGGGCTGTCCAGCACCAAAATGCTATGGCAATTCTCTTCTGATCAAGAGTACCAACAGCAACCCCATACACGTGTTTCAGCCTTGTTGGGCCTCATCAGTGAGGTGGAGCTGTGCCTCTCTGAGCACAGTGAGCAGGGAGTGCACGTCTGGTTGCCCTAGGTAACTTAGGGTGACCAACCCCAAGTTCCTTCCAAAAATACAAAAAAGGTAGCAGGCGCCCAAAGAACACGGCATGATAACCTGTTCAGAATTAAAATAAAGGATAATCATGACAGCAAGTAAGTTTAACAGGTAAATAGAAAATTAGAACAAGAAGAAGTAGAAGAATTAGCAGGTGAAGAGGTGTCCATGCCTTCGGTTTTGATGGAGCGGATAAAAGACCTTAGATCAGCCGGATCCTCAAACATGATAGTGCAACCTTTGTGTGTAACCTTGAAGGAACATGGCTGATACAGCCAATACTGGATGTTAAGCTGCTTCAAAGCCAGGCTGAGAGATAAAAATACTTTTCTTCGTTGGGCTGTGCTCTTGGCAACATCTTGAGAAATGAATAGTTTGCTGCCATGCCAAATAAGGGATTTACATTCCTTGGCAGTTGAAAGGATGAGTTGTAGCTGAGAGTATCCAAGCATATAGAATATAAGTGTCCAGGATGAAGGGCGAGAGGAATTAGAGGCGGTAGGTTCACCAATTCGGTGAGCACGCTGAATATTGAGCGTAGTTTCCATAGGTAGGTGAATTGAGGCTGGTAGAAATGTTTGCAGAAATGCAATGGGGTCTGAGCCTTCTGAACCTTCTGTCAAACCCCAAATTTCGAAGATTATTACGTCTGCTTCGATTTTCTAAGTCTTCATTATGTTTCTGGAGATCCTTTACTGATTTCTCAAGTAGCGCCACTTTGGGAGACATACCCTCCACCAGACCAACTCTTCTCTCCACTTAATCCATTCCGTTTTCAAAGCCTAACCATCTGTCGTCTAATTGTTGCTGTGGTGTTATTCCTTACAATTTGCAAATATTATATCCATATTACACTGACTACCTTCCTCCGATAATTGGAGATCAAATGATAAAGATAGGTAGTAATAAGGAGCAAATTATAGATGAGAATGAGCTGTGCAGCACCATCAAATGAAAATATGGTAGCAAACCGTGAGATTCCAATGTTGTTAAAGATGAGTCAATAATTGAAGCGTAGAGAGTTTCAAATGAGTGCCAACATCCAGGCAAATTCAGTTGTATTCATAAAACGTGAAGGAGGGAACACCGGTTTGATGGAGTAGTTCCTTAGGGCATCCACTTACAAAAGCTGGAATACCAATTCAAATGAACCCAGTAACATAAGCAGCTAGGGGTTTTTATAAATGTGCTTCTCCACAAATGAATGTGGTAAATTGCGATTGAACATGAATTGTCTGGGTTATGCAAATCTTTAAAGCATCTGTTTACATGAACTGAAATAATGATATGTGTGTCCATGCATAAGACCAGTTAAGAATCTTAATGTTGGTTCGTAGGTTTATTTAAATGAAAAAAAAGCAAGAGCAATGTTGCTGTATGACTCGTGAGGAGAGTTTATAACGTGGTTCTTGCGCTATAACAATGCATTAACATCCTTGGGAATGTGAGGGGCGCTGTGTAAAAAAGAAAGAGAAAAAAAAAGAAACTCTCACTCATACAATTCAGCCTGCAGTTCACTGATAGTGCTGGTGGAGGCGTTGCAGCAGAGGAGGCACCGCCCAGGCTGAAGCCGGCACATAACAGTGGAAGTGACGCCGCGCGTCTACTCATGCAGAGCGGATACAACGGGAGGCAGTAGTCGTTATGGTGGCGCCGGCCCACACAGCGCGTCTCCCGGCAGTGAAACAATGTCAGACCAGGAGCAATCACCCGTGTAGCGATTCCAATATATCCAGAAAGAGAACAGGGTAAGGAAAAATGTGCAAATATAGTGGTTTTGATGTCTATTAGATAACGGTGGGACGGAGCGGCCGCGCTACGCGACCATCCTCTTTGGTGTCAGACCATGCCCCCCAATAACAACTGTTGTTGACTTCAATGCCATCATTCTGATTTCAGAATCAAACTGCCATGCAAGATGTCTTTCAACTAGACACTCCCTCTATGCGACCATCTTTTTTTACTGCACTTTGAAGGTCACAACTAATTTAGGGCATCAAAGGGATAGCTGAAACATGGGAAAATGCTTTCACCTCCGTATAGAGAAACCATTTACGTTTAAATTACACCCAATGCATGCTCATGTTAAAATAGTTCCAGTTCAACCGAGCATACATGTAAAATAATTACCTTATAAAGACACCGTTGCTATTTACATACAAAAATAAACGATATTTACCAACACTTTTTGGCCCCTTCCTTTATTCACTATTAAACTAGCAATTTCACTCCAACGCCTCCACTCTAAAACCACTATGTGCTAGTAACCTTATAAACCACAGGGGGCGGGGGGATTCATTATCGCTTGGAATAATGCCCCGTCCGCAATCTATGGAACAGGCCATAACGTATGGGTGGGTCATTATACGGTGATAATGACCCCTCCTTGGCTATATTAATGCATAATGTTATGTTGTCGCTTGTATATCCCAATGGTGGAATGCCCGCACTTCCCTTCCCGGGGCCGCTTTTCTACTTCTGATTCTTGCTCCGGCCCGCTGCTTTCTACTCCTGTGAGGCGCCCAGCATTGGGACTCTCCAGCCACCGATACTTGCTTATGTTCTGAACTTCTTGTCTGTGTTGTCCTTGCTAACCTCAAAAAAAGTGCAAATAGAAAATTGCCTAAAAATGCAACCTTGACCTGGCAGAACACTGAGAAAATCTACAGGACCAATTTTTATTTTCTTGCAGTTTTCCCCAGACGTGGTTCACTTTCTCCAAAGTTTGATAGCACCCACAGGGAAAAAAGATGAGATTGTTTCCTCAGTTCCACATCGCATGTAGTTTTCAGTTCAAGGGACTTGCGTCAAGTGGGCCTTTTTCTTTAATGATAATAAGTTGCATTCAGTGCTTTAAGTGGGCAGGGGCTTGCCGGGCCACAGTTCTGACAGGCTCCGAAAATTGTGTCTGAGACGCTCCCTAAAGTCTCCTGCTAACCCCAGCCCTCTAGAAGCTAAGGCTTTTTTTCTAAAGCCTGAAGCTCTCACGTATAAATGAGCGCTTCAGGCTTCAGAAAAAAAGCCTCTTCTGCCTTTTCATTGTGTCACTGAGCTCCCTGCCAGACACCCCTTTCATTTGAAATGATGGGATCATCCCCCTTGCTCCCCAATTGCGAGGGTGATGATTGATGCAACGTGGTGACTGGCAGGGGGTCGGTGCCGCAATTAAGCAGCAACACTTACTTGATCTAAATGACATCTGTAGGTCACGGCCCTTTTGCAAAAGCGAGCTCTTCTGAGGGCGTAGCACAACAGACGGCATTCAGGCGAGGTAAGTGTTGCCTCTTAATTGAAGCACCAACCTCCTACCTCGCCACGTCCCTTTACGGCTTCACCCCCCTAAAAGCCCCGTCTCAAGTGTATAGGCCCTTTAAAGCACTGGTTGCGTTTCCAGGAGATAAGTGTGTTACGTTCAAATTGCACGTGCCACATGAACGGTTCTCTGCGAAGGTATCGCGTTGTTTCATCCCCAGGAGTTTTTTCAAAATCATTTTTTTCGATTAAGTTATTTTTAAAAAAAAACTCAGCGAAATCATGGGTGGGGTGCAGGGGTGTTGCTAGATCTGGAAAAGTTCCGGGGCTACACTCATTTTGGGACTGTCGGGACAGGGGGCTAGCTGGCCTTTTTGGTTGTAAACCCCGAGCTTCTATCCAGGGCTACAACCAAAACACCCGGGGCTATAGCCCCCTCAGCCCCCCCTAGCAACGCCTTTCGTGGGGTGGGCTAAGGAGTTGCAAGGGGTGGGGAGGGAGTCAGGGTAGTGTTACTAATATAGGGTCGGGGGAAGGCATCCCCCAAATATAAAACAAATGTGAGGAGTTTTTGCGAAATAATTTCATCGAAAAACCTCATATCGATGTAGGGACCCTTTGGGAATCACCATGAATGTGCAACTTGCGGGTGGGGCCACCTGCGCGCCTTGGGCCCACAAACGCAACTCGTTGACAATCAGTGCAGTATATATACAGAGCAGGCAGAGACACAACACAGATGACACCTCAACACAGGCGCAATATGTCCTCTAGGATTAAGGCGTTCCATCGCCAGATAAAAAGCAAAGCATCCGGTATAGCATTAAACAGTGCAAACAAACCTTCTTCCAGAAAGCATAGGTACGATAAGGTCAAGGGTGAGTCACTAGTTGGCCTGGCCTGATCTGTTCAGCCACGACACCGCCTCTAAAATAACATCACAGGCATCAAGTATCCGGGCTCCTTTTCAGCAATGTATTTTGTGCTTTCGAGCGTCATTGGAGAACTATTCACACGGTCCTCTGCTACCACCTTCTGTTCAATTTTGGGATTATCTTAGTCAGTCAGCCCTGATATTGAAAATTAGGTTTGCAGAAGTATTTATATGAAAAAGCAACAGAAAGACATATTTGCTGCAATAGTTTCCAATATATTTCTGTGGCACAAAAAAATAAATATAGTACATACAGGATTTGGCTATTGACAGAGCAGGGAAGTAACGGTTTAATGAATTAACTTGCAGTTAAATCGTAAAAAAACAGTTTCGCAACCATCAAGAAAGTAATGAAGAATGTGCCTTTGCGGGTACCAGGAGCCCAGAGAACTCACCAGGATTCTAAGGTTGTTGTCAGATGCGCTAATATTCTGCTGCCATGTTAAATATGGGAGGATAGACAGTTGCTTGCCAAGCGAGCCTGCCAAGGCTTTCAATGTAACACACCGAGTTGGAGATGCAAGCTGTTCTTTTAGCAAGCATCGATGTTTCCTGTGGGTTGTTTGTAAATGCATACAATGAGTTCTTATCTTTTCCCTGGGGCTCAGTCTGGCCCGAGAATATTATGTGCCCTGCAACAGCTGCACACCTTACGCCAGGAGCCAGGAAACCGGAAGCGCAGTATTTATCCTGTGCCATGGACGCCCTGCTGTGTGCAATCGCAATCGATGCACAAACTGGCACGAACGCATGTTGGAGGAGGTTTCGCACCAACACAATTTCAGTAAGAAGTACTCGCAAACCTGCACATGCCATCATATGCTATGCTGTTTGATATTGGTATAGCACCTGCGGCCGTTGTTATGGCTTCGAAGCGCTGTGGGGCGGAAGAAGTCACCGTATGTAAGGCATCCCCATCTCCTGCAGGTGAAGGAACGCCCCTGAGAAAGAAGCCCAGAGGAAAGGGGGCTTCCCTCCCTGCCTCAACATTATTTTACAAGAAGCGATTAACATTTATTTTCTATTGTGCACATTCAGGGCTTGAAAAATCAGAAAGCGGTCACTACACCCACAGGTCAAGTGACGTAATAAAGATGAGTTCTCAACTCTCAAATGAACTGTTTATTCTAAGGTAGGAATAAAATGAATGTTTCTGTTATTGATAACATTTCATTTTAAAATGAAGTTTGTTTAATTGGACACATATTCCATATAAAATATTCAACAGGAAACGTAAGGCTTACATTAAGCAGTATTGATACAAATAATAGGGCCTGTAATCAGTTACATGGGCAAGCACTGGAGGACAATGTAAAAGTGACCATTTGATTCCACTTTATAATCACAATGATGATTAGCTGCCTGTTTCCTGGCCAGCAACACCACCATATTATCTCTGTGGTCTCCAGCTCTACATTTACTTTTGCATTATGAATATGTGATGGCTTCATTGGTATCCACATATAGCAGACATTAAGGAAAAGCAAACTATAGAGTCTGCTCCTGTTCATGCTTGATGTAACACCATCCACCCAGCTTACTCTCCAGATTGGCTCTCGCTATTAGCCTATGGATGGATCATAGATTTGCTGCTCAATACATACTAATATTTCCCTGTGATAATATTAAAATGTGCTTATATATTGAGCTGACTTGCAAACATTCTTGCCAATCAACAGGTTGAAAGTCACTCTTATTTACACATATAAAACAAAACAGTGAATTAGCAAAAGACAAGTCAGTACAACAAGTCTTACACATTTCTTAGACATCCACAACCTTCGAGACTCCCATTCAAGCAGCTTTCTGCTCCTGCCACTCCACGGACACTGCTCTCATGAATGTCTCCGACTTCATGGCCTCTGCTAAGCACCTGACAGCGATTCCCTCCTGTTCCTCACCTGAGTCTCCTTCAGATGAAAGTGGAGAGGATACCGCACAGGATGTTTCTTTGTCTTTCTTCTTCTATGAGGTCTTCCTCTCTTTAAAAAAGATATGGTCTGCCATGAGGGGTAGACTGACCTGCTGTCCAGTCATTTGGTCGACTACAAACTGGTCGACTGCAATTTGGTCGACGTCATTTGGTCGTAAACCAAATGGTCGAATTTCTTTTTTTTTATTTATATATGTGTTTTGTGGGTTTTCGTGTAGAAAAAAAAAAGAAAGAAAAAAAAGGGGTTGGGGGGGACCCCCCCAAAAAAAAACAAAAAAGGGGTGAAAATAAAAAAAATAAAAAATTCGATCATTTGGTTTTCAACCAAATTGATTCGACCAGTTGTCCAGTCGACCAATTGTTTTCGACCAAATGACTGGCAACCGACTGACCTGAGAGCGACAGCCAGGCAGAAAAAAGAGCAAGGGTAGAGACCGGGAACCAAGGCTGCAGACTTCCGTGTCCCCCGATGGAGAACAAGTGCGGGGGGGCAGAGAAAATAGTAGGAGAGTACAAACAGGAGAGATACAAGACAAGCCTCTTACCCAGGAAGGAAGGCAATGGGTTGCAACGCGCCATGACCGTAGAACAGAGTGGTTTTGCTAGACAGGCGGTGGCCATCTTAGAAAACACTAGACCGAAAAGTCACAGTCCAGGAAGACGTGACGGAACGCTAATGGTGGAATGTCCATCTCCTCCATAAGCACCAGGAAGGGAGCGCTCTGACAGCACTCCAACCTATCCTTTGACACTGTCGATCACTCTGATCTCCTTAATAATCTCTTTCTTCTTGGGATTCATGATCAAGCCCTTGCCTGGATTGAATCCTACCTGGCACCTCGCCAATTCTCTGTCTCCTGGAGCAACAACATCTCTCAACTCACTCTTCTAAAATGTTGGTGTTCCACAAGGCTCTGCCTTGGGACCTCGCCTCTTTCCACCCTATACATCTGCTCTTGGGGCACTTATCTCCTCCTTTGGGTTCTCCTACCAACTCTTTGCAGACAAAATGCAATTCTTCGCCACTTTTGAACTCTCCACTGATCTCTCTATCAAAATTTCAAACTATCTCTCTGCCATTTAATTTTGGATGGCTTCACACTTTCTGATGATAAACGCCACCAAAACAGAGCTGCTCTTCTTCCCAGCCAAATACTATCTCTCATCTCTTCCCCTGTTTATCCAGTTCCCACCTTACACTCACCACTACCCCTCTTCAGCTTGAAATATCTCTGTCATCTATGAGCCTTCTCACACCTTCTCTTCTTTCATCTCCAAAACAGCAATGGTGGCTCGGCTGAACCTCCTAAATATTAGGAAAATCAGACACCTCCTTCCTTTCGAAACTGCCAAGTATCTCGTAACCACTCCTCTTGTCTAAATGAGGCTACTGTGCCAGCAGCCCCTTTGGTCTCCCCAACTACACTAGCTCTGCTCCCGACAAGATCATTAACTTTGCAAGTAGGACTCTTGTTCAACTCTCTCACTTCACACCTACTTCTTTGCAACTTCACCAGGCTGGATGGCTGATGATGAAAATCAGGGCCATATCTAATTGTCTTCTCCTGGTTCACAAATCCACCCATAGTAAGGCACCCCTGTGTTTATCCTCCTCTATCAAACTCTAAAAGCCTTCACGTAATCTCTGCTCTGCCAACTCGACTGCCCTTCTGGCACTTTGCCAGCTCTATGCTTCTTCATGCTTCTGCTCGTTCTGCTCTCTTCTTGCTCCACTTGCGTGGAATTCTCTTCCCCATGAACATCCGAGAAACAGTCCACACCGATTTGTTCAAAACCAACTGAAAGCAAACCTCCTCACTTATGAGTTACCCTCTTAACTAACCTCTCAGCTGCCTTCTAGCTAACAGTTTTCCCTCGCCACTAACCTGCCTGTGTCCCTCACTCTCTCTGTCTCCACCTTAGCACTTCATCCATCATGGCCACATCCCTAACACAGCTGACCGTGCGCATACCTGCACTTAGAAACGTCCAATGTTGTTTGTTCTTAATTATATAAGTCCACCGTGTGTTGTCCCGGTGACTGTTCCATTTCCTGCCATCCACAACCTGGTCAGAATGTCCCTCAAACTCACCCCATTGTAAGAAGCTCATTGCTGCCCGTTAAATCTGATATCTTATCTATTGCACATTCTTTTATGATCAAAAGAGCATTACTCTCCCCTGTACATAAATATAAATAAATGTTCATATTCTTTAACACAAACAGAAGTCAATGACATCAGAGCACCCTTGAAAGCAGGAGGTAGGGTAAAGGCAGAAAAACCATCATGAATCTTACCTACCAAAGCTTTTGATTCTCAATGAAAAAATATGAAGAGAAAACAAAACAGATGGCGCTCATTGCATAAAGGAAAGGCTGTCACCGTAACCAACCAATATGAAAAGAACAACACATACCAGGAAGTGGCATGTAATTGTTTCTAACAGATCAGCAGCCCAAGAGTGCTGAGGGTGGCATAGTGATAAAGCACTGTATTTATCCAAAAATTCAATTTTCTTCTCTCCACGCTGAGGGATATTTTTACCCATGCCGATGCGCCCCACTGCACTCCTTTACCAATGGGGAAAGAAACTGCCAAAAATGGATGCGCTAACCCCGGTGCACGCAAAAGTCTGCAAAACTGCACATGGGTCATAATCATAAAAAGCTGCACACCCCTGCCACACACAGTCAAAGTGGGAGTGAAAACAGAACTCACCGCAGGAGAATGCCAGTGGATGCTGTTACATTTAAAATGAAGCAAGACCACAGAATCGGGCTAAAAAACGGAAATGCCTTTTTAAAATGCAGCTTTTGCAACCTTCAAAGTGCTGTTTTGGCACTACATCCATTAATTTTGCAGTGAATCATTAAAATTAAAAGGGTACAGATCATCCAGTGTGAACAGAGAATCCGGGCCTCATTGACTGACAGCAGTTAAGAAATGTAACTCATGAAAAACCAGCCCAACAACATTTCTTTCAGTTTCACGGGAAAAATGCGGCTAAAAATGGCAAAACATGTAACCATTTCAGCTGTGCAGAGAAAACTCCAAGCAAAGGCTGGATACTTACTTCCAGACTGCAAAAAAATCTCAGCACTTAAATGAAGAACTGGTGCTGAATACAAAATGTGTGCTGCAGAGGAAACTCTGATGTAAAGGATTCAGTTTAAATGTGCTTTTTCCATGAAGAAGTGCAAAATCGCCTGTTCAAAAGCATGTTTTTGTGAAAGCCCCAATTCTTTAAATGTCCAAATCCCTTATAAACTGTGTTCATTTTTATATGTTTTAAATGAAAGATCTTAAAGTGAATCTTAAAGTCAAAACCCAATTTGGAGTTAAATAATTAATTCTGACTTGACAGTGCCCAGCCTGGGAAAGATAACACTTCAAGTTGACACTCCCCTGTTAGCAGGAAGGCTTAATTGATGCTGGAGGTTCTCACATATTTAGAACAAAGACCTCATCAGACTTTCGTCTCTGGCCCAGCCAAGGACAATAGCAGGGTGAGCACCGAGCCCTTTAAGGGAGAGGCAGGAAACTTCTCTCTGGACCCACCCTGATCAAAGGATTTGACATCTGTTGGCCAGTTGAAAGTTACAAAGAAAAAAAATCAGCTAAAAGACATGTGTTGTTTAAAATGCCTATTTGTGATTAAGCTTTGAAAACCTTTAACTTTGCCCCGTGAAGGAGGACAAATCTAAAAATTGGTAGTTGTAAATCTAATTGTATGCTCTTTCTGTGAAGACGTGAGTGAACCCTATACTACATAAGGGACAAAAGTTACACAAAAAGAATAATTGTGGCAAAACTATTGATGCTGCAAATATAATATTGAATAGGGGGTAATGGGCCAGATATGTACTGAATTAGGAATTGTTAGGTCAAACCGTTATGATTAAAATTGACAAAATTCCACAGAACGACAAAGATAGCTCTTACTGAGATGGGAGTTAGATGTGAGGATAACCCACAAAATATGTAATGCATTTATTAGAGGGCATACCTATAGAAATGTGCATTTGTGGGAAAGTTAAATTGTGGTTCGAATCAATGTGGGAGTTGCCAAATCACATCATAAAAATATGACAGTTCTTTCTGACTTCCAACCAGATAAAGGCAAGTGCCTTTGACCTATCACAGCCGTGGGGGTGTGGTTTGAATTTCTGCCCCTACCATAAACTTTGTGATGTCCCTTGGCATGATAAATATAGGAACTTCACCACACACAAACACACTGATTCCTGACTACATCCTGATCTCTGTGTGATACTTTGTTCCTGACTTCTTCATTCTGTTCATGACTTCTTCCTCTTGCAGCTGATTCCAGACTTCTTTGCAAAACCCAGGCATCAGCATTTGCTGAAATCTTTTCAGCTAGGCCTAAGTCCTGAAACCATCCCAAAGGGAATAGTTATGATCCAGTTTGGCTCGCTACGATCCAGGCTTGCCTGCTAAACTTGCCATCACGCTAATCTACAGTGTCCGGTGACCATAAGGGCCAATTTAATCCAATCCAATCCAATCTGAGGTGCAGTCCAATTGACCAGAACCGCCCAGCTGATCCAATTCCACCAGAGGTACCCTGCTGCCTGTAGACCTGACCCGTGATGACCAAAACCTGACAGTCCAATCTTAATTTACAGTGGACTGTAAGTATAAACAGGAATCATCGTAACCCAGCGTATATTTGCTTTGTCCTATCCCAATCTCAGCCTATCCCATCTTTAACTTCAGAACCACTAATATTGTCAGAACCATTCTTGCAAACCTGTTTGTAATCCATAGTGTGAGCGCTCATTTGTTACAAGACAATAAGCCATTAGTGATTTGGATTAAATAAAGTAATTCCCATACAGAAAACGTAGTATCCACCACGTGAAGAGTTACAAGCGGCCGTGCGTAACTGTGGAGATTCACGGGTGGCATTCTCTTTTTCTTAGTCATTAATATAGTTTAAATAAAACCAATCTGTCATTTTTAAAAACCGAATTTCTCCTTTTCTCTGTTCTATTTTTTTTCAAAAACGCCCCTCACTCAAACTTGCATAACTTCTTCAATCAATTTTATAGCTAGAGACTTAATTTCAACTCTTACTTAAACCTAACACCTGTAGCTACATCCACAACCAATAACCGCATTGCGAAACAGTGGGGGTCATTACGACCCTGGCGTTAAGGGTTTAACGGCGCCGTAAAAGGTGTCGGCGCCGTTAAACCCTTAACGCCTGATTACGAGATCCCTTTGCGGGACCCAACCTTAACGGCTGGTTTTACCAGCCGTTAAAGTAGGGTGCCGCAAAGGGACCTTGGTGCTAATTACGGTACCGCAATTTGCGGTACCGTAGCGCCTTCCCCAGTCCCATTGAGCCCTATGGGGCGAAAATGGGAATGGGGAAGGGCCATGGTGAAATGGGGAAATACAGCCCCGCCAACCTTGGAATGGGGCGGTATTTCCCCATTTCACCATGGCGGACTCGTTACAACCCCGGCACCAACCATGGTGCTAATAGAGCCATGGTTTAGCGCCGGGGTTGTAATGAGGGCCAGTGAATTTGATCCATTTGTATTAAAAATCGCATTGCAGAAATTAGGTGCAAATTCACATTTTTGCAAACGTTTTACACGTGTAAATTCCCATTTAAAGTGTTTCTTAACTTCCATTCTGATTTAAAGTATGTACTGTCGCTCATATTGTAGCTTATGTTTACTAGGACCTGTTTAGTGTTCTAGTGTTGCTCTCATAGGAATTTATATCAATTTAAGGATTTTTGCACACTTTTCGTTGTTTCACAAAGCCATTTTCAACTGTCATTTCAAAAAGTGTAAATTTCCCAAAAACGTTTTTCTCTCTTGTTTGGGGAGGGAAGATTACATTCAAACACTGGATTCTGTTTTTCATTCCTGAGTACCCGCTGCTTACTTAGATCTGTCTAGAATTGCTCATGTGTGCATTAAGAACTTTGCAGGGGGAAATCTTAACCTAAGCTATCTTTTCACAAGCCAAAACTGTTCTTTTTCCTGTGTTTCTATTCTGTATTGCTAAAAGTGAATTAAATTTCCTTATTACTTTCTGATTTGTATTGTCACCACATTGGTGATTGCTGCCCCATCTATATTAAAACTTATGTTTGATTTCAATTTAAATAATAAATAAATATTTACCTTTACCAACCTGCCTGATTCCTGATTCAGTGTGACCTGGGGGGTATTTTGAGAAGGGTGTGATATGAGTGGTACGTCACTCAGAATATTGAACCTATAGACGCAATAAATAAGTATTTCCTCTGTGCATTACATGCTAGCCGAAACCCGGGTGTATTGCCTGATTGAAATTCTTAACAACGCACCATACAATTAGTTTTCGCTCAGCTAGGTGCTGATTTAGTACCACCTCTGAGCTAAAACCTGAAAATGACATTCCACAAGGTCCCGTTGGAAGCTTTATTAGAGCTGGCACACAGGATGGATCTTTCTCCTTCCAAATCTGCAAAATATGTTTTTAAGTTTCTGGTGGATTTTCAGGGCGTCTCCCCAGGTCATGCACATTCAGGGCTGAAGTGCCCCCAACTTCTTACATAATCTTTTGTTTGCTCGACCTTCATTTGGGTGCTCTCTGCTCTGTAATTGCATCATTGATCTACGCTGGAAGTCAAAGGTGGGACAGAACCTCAGAGAGCCCCACTTTTCAACCACACAAGAATCTGTCCACAGTTTGCACCGGTTTGCTTTGAAGCATCTCACCACCTCCCTATCCAAGGGTCTGGACTTTGTCACCCACAAGTCCACTCACTATTTCCACCTCAACCTCTTGTCACATGGCCATACCAAGGGGTATCTCATCCAATCTCTTTCTCTCCTCTTCACTATTCTTGTGCTTTGGGTCTTCCCAAATATAGCTATCAAAGCTAGTTTCACACATTCATAATCCTTCTTATCCTCCTCCCCCAACTCCATTACCACATCAGTTGCAACAGGGGGGAGCCTAGAGAACAACCAAGGAAGTAGCTCATTCCCTGTGATGTCCTGGAGCCCATGATTATATTCAAACATTTTCAACCAGTCCAACACATCCAACTTAGGTTCATACATACCCACTAATTCCTTAGGCATCCAGGGTCTTTTGGGACTGGAACTCCTAGAGGAACCAGAGGAGAGAGAAGCATTTTCCACAGACAACCTTTTCATTTCTAGTTCATGATTAAGCTCTATTTCTCTAAGTCTTAACTCAGCTTGCTTCTGCTCAGCCTGGGCATTCATTCTTCTGAACTCTAGCTCTTGGTTTCGTTCAGATTGAGCAATAAAACGTTTGTACTCTAACTCAAGCTTCATTTTTTCAAGTTCAAAATAAGCAGGGTTACATGTAGGACCTGGTATAGGCCCAGTAGGTACAGTAGGTAAGGCAGACAGAGGCTCAGAGTGGCTAACTTCATTAGGTTCACTTTCCTCTTCTGACTCATTATCAAGACTTTGATTCAGATCAATACCATCACTGTTTTCTACATTTGCTGGGGGGTAGATTCCTCTGTACCACCCAGACTTTGGTTTTCTAACAATCTTTCTACAAGTTCCATTTTCTTGCCCTTCTAAGAGAGATTCTTATGTCTACACAATACTTTTAAGCAATCAGCAGTTTTGGCAGACAATGATTCTAGGGTATAACTCTCCATAGCAGACATAGTTAGAAAATCAGCTTTTTAGTGCTAAGCTTTGTGGTTAGTTGTCCTAAAGTATTCAAAAAGCACACTAAAGTGTATACTCAATACAAATCCCACTGCTGTACACCAGTGTTAGGCAGAAACCTGTCCAGTTCCCTCTGGGACCACTGCAAAAGATTTAAGACTACAGGTGTTTGGCAGTAAACCCACTTGGTAGCAGTCCATACCATACAGATTCACTTGGTAGCTGTGGCTGAGCAGTCAGACTTCCCTCAAGAAGAGTTAGGCAGTATACAGAGTATTCACAATAGGTCAAAAGAACACAGTAGAACAAGCAAACACTGACCAGAGCTTGGTGTAAAAGAGATATAATTATTTATTTAAAACCACATCTAATAAAACACACTGGCACTAATATCAAGCAGTTCAAAAACACGGTCACTAAAAGATATACACTCCCTTCAACGATTAGTTAGACAAGTCTTAAGTAAAGCAACACTTATTTTTAGACAGCGGTGAGCACTTAACGAAGATGGCACTCTAATCAATTGGTTTGAAAGGGAGAGAAAGGCAGAGCAAAGATAGAAACAGATCCCAACACTTTCGGAAGAACACAGTAGGAGAAAAAGGCAGGTTAGAACCGTAAAGTCAAAGTTAACAAGGCCGGACCCACTTTAAGAGGCTCCGGTCGAAATGTGTCCAAGGTCACACGGTTCAAAGTGCCCAAAAGTCTCGCAATCAGTTCAGAAAGAGTTGGACCAAAAAGAAAGGGACCAGTTAGATGGTCAAGGCGGCCAGCCCAGTCCAGAAGGTTAAGGGATTATTATTACCTTGTAACAATCTTTAGAAAGGGAGGCCTGGAGGACACGGTACCTTAAAGTGGTGAGAATACTCCAGCGGGGGCAGTTGTTCCTGAAAGCGGATGCAAGTCAGTGCTTCATCCGGGGGAAGAGAGGATCTCGTCGGGGAGGAAGACAGGAGTCTGTTGCACTGCCAGGGAAGAAACCAGCCGTGGAGTTCTCAGTTAAAAGGAGTGGTCCTTTTATTCGCGGTAGAGTGGTAAGTGACTATCCAGTTGCCGGGGTGCTTGGCACGGGCAATTCGACCACAAGACATCCTGGGATGCGAGAAAAAGAAGGTAAAGTGGTTGTGCCCACCAGTCAGAGGAAGAAGACTCTCCAGCCGGGAGATCTTCTCTGTCGTTGGGAAGTGGTGAGTCGGTTCCGCAGGGCTCCACCGGTGGTGTCGTCGTAGCAGGTCGGTTCAGCTTCTCCCTCGTCGGATTTTCAGGTCCTGTGGCAACTTCTGAAGTTCCAGTCCCAAAAGCCCTGCTTTTATGCAGCACACCCCCATTCACTGAACCTAGCTGTCAATCAAACATGCTAAGTGGTGAGCCGGCCGGCTCACCACTTGGGCCAATCACACAAGAGTGCGACTGGAGTTACCAAGGTAACTCAGTCCAGGGTGCTTAAACCCCCTCCCACACCCTCTGTGGTACCCAGACAGAGTGGCACCACTTTTGGAGGCTTCTGTGGAGAAGCCCGCCAAAACGTGGAACAAAGGGCTCAACTTGGGTTGGAGTCACAGAAGAGAACACAAACGCCATTTTAGAATCGAGTTCTAGCAAAAAATACCAACCGGCAAATTAATATTAAATAAATAAACCAGCCGTATGTTCGAGGCTATGAGAATTAAATAATTAAAGTTGGTAGCCTCGAACAATGGGAAAATCCCATAGAGATATATTCGCGGTCGAATATAAAAAGTAGTATCCACTGCCACCAGCCAAAACACGATCAGGGGGGACGGAGACGTGCTCCCTCGAATAACAGACCCTGGGGCAATCGAATTGCCCCGACCAGTACGTCCACAATATGATGGTTTGTACTGGTTTCTGTTCATAATTTGGGACTAGTAAAGCCAATGGTGACTTTACATGCCCTGGGAGACAGTAGTCAGTCCCAGGGTATGGAGTCTATGGTGGGGTGTCACTATGACACCCCTGTGTCACTGCACTGAGGGTGCTGTGTAACACACATAGTAAAAACACATGAGACCCTATGGAGTAAAAGACCCCATAGCCCATAAAACACATTAACAGTCAAAGGAACACCACAAATCATGCCCAAGAGTGGGAGAAAAAGAGTCTCACTCTTGGCAGGCGAAAAAAACAAACTCCAGAAATCCAGCAAAGCTGCTGGGGGACTCACTAGTTTAGGAAATTCAGCCTAAACAGAGAATTCTCCCTAACACCCCCCCCCCAGACTAAGGGACAGGAGGATTTAATCCACTCCTGGATGAATCTCATACCTCTAGTCTATGACATACATCCTAGAGAGACCATCAGCATTTTGGTGGTGACACCCTGACCTATGTTCTATGGTCAAATCAAAGGATTTCCTTTGTAAGCTATATGACCTACAAACCCTTTGAGGAATATCAGTCTTTTTAAAGTTATAGGGGATCTGGTTGACCAGTCCCTCAGAAGTTGGTACAACTTCTGAACCTGGGTTAGGCTTTTTTAAGGGGTCCTTATAAAGGATTCCCTTAGATCTAGAGGGGCCTCTAGAGGTCCTCACCACCTCTCTGTTGGGGGAAGGTTGGGTTTTAGGCCTCTTGGTTGGAGGGGATGGAGATAAGCAAGGTACATGCTTCTCCTTCCTCTTAGATCTACCTTTACCTACTTTAGGAGTTTCCCCCTTAAGACTAGGAATTGGGTTGGAGTCTTCTGTGGAAGGTCCAACAGTCTGAAGGTTTTTGGCCTTAGACTTTTCTTTTCTGGTTTTCCACCAGCACTGAGAATTACCAGTTATCTTAGGCCTAGTTAGGGTTCCAGTAGGTCTACCCACCTCTCCCTCAGAAGCAGGGGGAGAAACAGACTCTATAACTGGGGGAACAATGATGGAGCTTGGTTGGGGCTCCCATTTCCCTAACATTTTAGCCTGTAATTTGCCTGGGTCAGAGGTCAACTTATCAACACCAGGGCTTGTAGTGGGGTTCTCAGTAGAGGTTCCCATAGGCTTAGAGTGGTTCCTTAAGGTGGCCTCTCTAGCCAATTTGGTTTGGTTCTGGGTCTCCATACTGGGAGGCCTGGGGGTACTGGATACTACTCCTAGAGTTCTTAGATCATTCACCAACAGGACTCTCCCAGGAACCTCAGTCTGAACACTGACAGGAATCAACACGGTCATGTCATTACACTGAATGAGGGCTGGTAGAATTGGAACCATTTGGACAGGGCCTCTAGACATCTTAGTGGGACCTTTGAGTGCCTTAGCAACATCCTCAGGCCTGAAAAAGCTTTCATCCACTACTGTTCTGCCGGCCCCAGAGTCTCGCCTGGCAGGAGTATCCTGGCCATTGACAAGAACACTGTCCATATAATAAACTTTAGAGTTTTCGGGTATGGAGTTGTACACACTCCTATTCTGATCACTAACCAGACCCATGGACTCTACTGTTACACTTGCTTGAAGACCCAAAGGTTCTTCAGCAAAGACTTCAAAGTGAGCACTAGCCATTTGGACTTCCTCCTCAGGAGTGAAGGCCAAGGATACTGTGCTGATCCCTGTAGGTTTACCCTTACATCTGGGATCTTCTTTGATGTGGTCCGTTGCCCCACAGGGATAGCATGTTCCAAAGGCTCTCTGGAAGGGTGGCTTGGCCTGACCTCCTTCTGGTTTGTGACCAGAAGGTACACTAGCCTGTTGTGGTTTACCCTGGGGCTTACCCTGGTTATTTTGTTGTTTGGGGCCCTCTTTGGTTTGGGAGGTATTAGAAATCTCTTGGTTCCCTTTTGGTGGCTGCTGTCCCTCATCCTTTTTCTGAGTGACCCCTGAATCCTTGTGAGTAGCCCTGTTAGCAACCCACAAGTCAGCAGCCTTAGCTAGCCTTCTAAGATTTAATTCCTTTGAATCAGCCAAGTGCTGTCTGAGCTCAGGAGAGCAGGCATCATAAATTGACTCCAACATTACAAGATTTCTCATTCCCTCATAAGTGTTCACCTTGTAACCCTTAATCCATCCCTCTACGTTTTTCAAACACTCACTCACCCAGGTAGCCCAAGGGGTACCATCATTCTTTTTGAGGGTCCTAAACCTCTTAAGGTACTGGGAAGGGGTCTTCCCAAATCTAGCTATCAAAGCTAGTTTCACACATTCATAATCCTTCTTATCCTCCTCCCCCAACTCCATTACCACATCAGTTGCAACAGGGGGGAGCCTAGAGAACAACCAAGGAAGTAGCTCATTCCCTGTGATGTCCTGGAGCCCATGATTATATTCAAACATTTTCAACCAGTCCAACACATCCAACTTAGGTTCATACATACCCACTAATTCCTTAGGCATCCGGGGTCTTTTGGGACTGGAACTCCTAGAGGAACCAGAGGAGAGAGAAGCATTTTCCACAGACAACCTTTTCATTTCTAGTTCATGATTAAGCTCTATTTCTCTGAGTCTTAACTCAGCTTGCTTCTGCTCAGCCTGGGCATTCATTCTTCTGAACTCTAGCTCTTGGTTTCGTTCAGATTGAGCAATACAACGTTTGTACTCTAATTCAAGCTTCATTTTTTCAAGTTCAAAATAAGCAGGGTTACATGTAGGACCTGGTATAGGCCCAGTAGGTACAGTAGGTAAGGCAGACAGAGGCTCAGAGTGGCTAACTTCATTAGGTTCACTTTCCTCTTCTGACTCATTATCAAGACTTTGATTCAGATCAATACCATCACTGTTTTCTACATTTGCTGGGGGGTAGATTCCTCTGTACCACCCAGACTTTGGTGTTCTAACAATCTTTCTACAAGTTCCATTTTCTTGCCCTTCTCAGAGAGATTCTTATGTCTACACAATACTTTTAAGCAATCAGCAGTTTTGGCAGACAATGATTCTAGGGTATAACTCTCCATAGCAGACATAGTTAGAAAATCAGCTTTTTAGTGCTAAGCTTTGTGGTTAGTTGTCCTAAAGTATTCAAAAAGCACACTTAAGTGTATACTCAATACAAATCCCACTGCTGTACACCAGTGTTAGGTAGAAACCTGTGCAGTTCCCTCTGGGACCACTGCAAAAGTTTTAAGACTACAGGTGTTTGGCAGTAAACCCACTTGGTAGCAGTCCATACCACACAGATTCACTTGGTAGCTGTGGCTGAGCAGTCAGACTTCCTTCAAGAAGAGTTAGGCAGTATACAGAGTATTCACAATAGGTCAAAAGAACACAGTAGAACAAGCAAACACTGACCAGAGCTTGGTGTAAAAGAGATATAATTATTTATTTAAAACCACATCTAATAAAACACACTGGCACTAATATCAAGCAGTTCAAAAACACGGTCACTAAAAGATATACACTCCCTTCAACGATTAGTTAGACAAGTCTTAAGTAAAGCAACACTTATTTTTAGACAGCGGTGAGCACTTAACGAAGATGGCACTCTAATCAATTGGTTTGAAAGGGAGAGAAAGGCAGAGCAAAGATAGAAACAGATCCCAACACTTTCGGAAGAACACAGTAGGAGAAGAAGGCAGGTTAGAACCGTAAAGTCAAAGTTAACAAGGCCGGACCCACTTTAAGAGGCTCCGGTCGAAATGTGTCCAAGGTCACACGGTTCAAAGTGCCCAAAAGTCTCGCAATCAGTTCAGAAAGAGTTGGACCAAAAAGAAAGGGACCAGTTAGATGGTCAAGGCGGCCAGCCCAGTCCAGAAGGTTAAGGGATTATTATTACCTTGTAACAATCTTTAGAAAGGGAGGCCTGGCGGACACGGTACCTTAAAGTGGTGAGAATACTCCAGCGGGGGCAGTTGTTGCTGAAAGCGGATGCAAGTCAGTGCTTCATCCGGGGGAAGAGAGGATCTCGTCGGGGAGGAAGACAGGAGTCTGTTGCACTGCCAGGGAAGAAACCAGCCGTGGAGTTCTCAGTTAAAAGGAGTGGTCCTTTTATTCGCGGTAGAGTGGTAAGTGACTATCCGGTTGCCGGGGTGCTTGGCACGGGCAATTCCACCACAAGACATCCTGGGATGCGAGAAAAAGAAGGTAAACTGGTTGTGCCCACCAGTCAGGGGAAGAAGACTCTCCAGCCGGGAGATCTTCTCTGTCGTTGGGAAGTGGTGAGTCGGTTCCGCAGGGCTCCACCAGTGGTGTTGTCGTAGCAGGTCGGTTCAGCTTCTCCCTCGTCAGATTTTCAGGTCCTGTGGCGACTTCTGAAGTTCCAGTCCCAAAAGCCCTGCTTTTATGCAGCACACCCCCATTCACTGAACCTAGCTGTCAATCAAACATGCTAAGTGGTGAGCCGGCCGGCTCACCACTTGGGCCAATCACACAAGAGTGCGACTTGAGTTACCAAGGTAACTCAGTCCAGGGTGCCTAAACCCCCTCCCACACCCTCTGTGGTACCCAGACAGAGTGGCACCACTTTTGGAGGCTTCTGTGGAGAAGCCCGCCAAAACGTGGAACAAAGGGCTCAACTTGGGTTGGAGTCACAGAAGAGAACACAAACGCCATTTTAGAATCGAGTTCTAGCAAAAAATACCAACCGGCAAATTAATATTAAATAAATAAACCAGCGGTATGTTCGAGGCTATGAGAATTAAATAATTAAAGTTGGTAGCCTCGAACAATGGGAAAATCCCATAGAGATATATTCGCGGTCGAATATAAAAAGTAGTATCCACTGCCACCAGCCAAAACACGATCAGGGGGGACGGAGACGTGCCCCCTCGAATAAGAGACCCTGGGGCAATCGAATTGCCCCGACCAGTACGTCCACAATATGATGGTTTGTACTGGTTTCTGTTCATAATTTGGGACTAGTAAAGCCAATGGTGACTTTACATGCCCTGGGAGACAGTAGTCAGTCCCAGGGTATGGAGTCTATGGTGGGGTGTCACTATGACACCCCTGTGTCACTGCACTGAGGGTGCTGTGTAACACACATAGTAAAAACACATGAGACCCTATGGAGTAAAAGACCCCATAGCCCATAAAACACATTAACAGTCAAAGGAACACCACAAATCATGCCCAAGAGTGGGAGAAAAAGAGTCTCACTCTTGGCAGGCGAAAAAAACAAACTCCAGAAATCCAGCAAAGCTGCTGGGGGACTCACTAGTTTAGGAAATTCAGCCTAAACAGAGAATTCTCCCTAACACCCCCCCCCCCAGACTAAGGGACAGGAGGATTTAATCCACTCCTGGATGAATCTCATACCTCTAGTCTATGACATACATCCTAGAGAGACCATCAGCATTTTGGTGGTGACACCCTGACCTATGTTCTATGGTCAAATCAAAGGATTTCCTTTGTAAGCTATATGACCTACAAACCCTTTGAGGAATATCAGTCTTTTTAAAGTTATAGGGGATCTGGTTGACCAGTCCCTCAGAAGTTGGTACAACTTCTGAACCTGGGTTAGGCTTTTTTAAGGGGTCCTTATAAAGGATTCCCTTAGATCTAGAGGGGCCTCTAGAGGTCCTCACCACCTCTCTGTTGGGGGAAGGTTGGGTTTTAGGCCTCTTGGTTGGAGGGGATGGAGATAAGCAAGGTACATGCTTCTCCTTCCTCTTAGATCTACCTTTACCTACTTTAGGAGTTTCCCCCTTAAGACTAGGAATTGGGTTGGAGTCTTCTGTGGAAGGTCCAACAGTCTGAAGGTTTTTGGCCTTAGACTTTTCTTTTCTGGTTTTCCACCAGCACTGAGAATTACCAGTTATCTTAGGCCTAGTTAGGGTTCCAGTAGGTCTACCCACCTCTCCCTCAGAAGCAGGGGGAGAAACAGACTCTATAACTGGGGGAACAATGATGGAGCTTGGTTGGGGCTCCCATTTCCCTAACATTTTAGCCTGTAATTTGCCTGGGTCAGAGGTCAACTTATCAACACCAGGGCTTGTAGTGGGGTTCTCAGTAGAGGTTCCCATAGGCTTAGAGTGGTTCCTTAAGGTGGCCTCTCTAGCCAATTTGGTTTGGTTCTGGGTCTCCATACTGGGAGGCCTAGGGGTACTGGATACTACTCCTAGAGTTCTTAGATCATTCCCCAACAGGACTCTCCCAGGCACCTCAGTCTGAACACTGACCGGAATCAACACGGTCATGTCATTACACTGAATGAGGGCTGGTAGAATTGGAACCATTTGGACAGGGCCTCCAGACATCTTAGTGGGACCTTTGAGTGCCTTAGCAACATCCTCAGGCCTGAAAAAGCTTTCATCCACTACTGTTCTGCCGGCCCCAGAGTGTCGCCTGGCAGGAGTATCCTGGCCATTGACAAGAACGCTGTCCATATAATAAACTTTAGAGTTTTCGGGTATGGAGTTGTACACACTCCTATTCTGACCACTAACCAGACCCATGGACTCTATTGTTACACTTGCTTGAAGACCCAAAGGTTCTTCAGCAAAGACTTCAAAGTGAGCACTAGCCATTTGGACTTCCTCCTCAGGAGTGAAGGCCAAGGAGACTGTGCTGATCCCTGCAGGTTTACCCTTACGTCTGGGATCTTCTTTGATGTGGTCCGTTGCCCCACAGGGATAGCATGTTCCAAAGGCTCTCTGGAAGGGTGGCTTGGCCTGACCTCCTTCTGGTTTGTGACCAGAAGGTACACTAGCCTGTTGTGGTTTACCCTGGGGCTTACCCTGGTTATTTTGTTGTTTGGGGCCCTCTTTGGTTTGGGAGGTATTAGAAATCTCTTGGTTCCCTTTTGGTGGCTGCTGTCCCTCATCCTTTTTCTGAGTGACCCCTGAATCCTTGTGAGTAGCCCTGTTGGCAACCCACAAGTCAGCAGCCTTAGCTAGCCTTCTAAGATTTAATTCCTTTGAATCAGCCAAGTGCTGTCTGAGCTCAGGAGAGCAGGCATCATAAATTGACTCCAACATTACAAGATTTCTCATTCCCTCATAAGTGTTCACCTTGTAACCCTTAATCCATCCCTCTACGTTTTTCAAACACTCACTCACCCAGGTAGCCCAAGGGGTACCATCATTCTTTTTGAGGGTCCTAAACCTCTTAAGGTACTGGGAAGGGGTCTTCCCAAATCTAGCTATCAAAGCTAGTTTCACACATTCATAATCCTTCTTATCCTCCTCCCCCAACTCCATTACCACATCAGTTGCAACAGGGGGGAGCCTAGAGAACAACCAAGGAAGTAGCTCATTCCCTGTGATGTCCTGGAGCCCATGATTATATTCAACCATTTTCAACCAGTCCAACACATCCAACTTAGGTTCATACATACCTACTAATTCCTTAGGCATCCAGGGTCTTTTGGGACTGGAACTCCTAGAGGAACCAGAGGAGAGAGAAGCATTTTCCATAGACAACCTTTTCATTTCTAGTTCATGATTAAGCTCTATTTCTCTGAGTCTTAACTCAGCTTGCTTCTGCTCAGCCTGGGCATTCATTCTTCTGAACTCTAGCTCTTGGTTTCGTTCAGATTGAGCAATAAAACGTTTGTACTCTAATTCAAGCTTCATTTTTTCAAGTTCAAAATAAGCAGGGTTACATGTAGGACCTGGTATAGGCCCAGTAGGTACAGTAGGTAAGGCAGACAGAGGCTCAGAGTGGCTAACTTCATTAGGTTCACTTTCCTCTTCTGACTCATTATCAGGACTTTGATTCAGATCAATACCATCACTGTTTTCTACATTTGCTGGGGGGTAGATTCCTCTGTACCACCCAGACTTTGGTTTTCTAACAATCTTTCTACAAGTTCCATTTTCTTGCCCTTCTCAGAGAGATTCTTATGTCTACACAATACTTTTAAGCAATCAGCAGTTTTGGCAGACAATGATTCTAGGGTATAACTCTCCATAGCAGACATAGTTAGAAAATCAGATTTTTAGTGCTAAGCTTTGTGGTTAGTTGTCCTAAAGTATTCAAAAAGCACACTAAAGTGTATACTCAATACAAATCCCACTGCTGTACACCAGTGTTAGGCAGAAACCTGTGCAGTTCCCTCTGGGACCACTGCAAAAGATTTAAGACTACAGGTGTTTGGCAGTAAACCCACTTGGTAGCAGTTCGTACCACACAGATTCACTTGGTAGCTGTGGCTGAGCAGTCAGACTTCCCTCAAGAAGAGGTAGGCAGTATACAGAGTATTCACAATAGGTCAAAAGGACACAGTAGAACAAGCAAACACTGACCAGAGCTTGGTGTAAAAGAGATATAATTATTTATTTAAAACCACATCTAATAAAACACACTGGCACTAATATCAAGCAGTTCAGAAACACGATCACTAAAAGATACACACTCCCTTCAACGATTAGTTAGACAAGTCTTAAGTAAAGCAGCACTTATTTTCAGACAGCGGTGAGCGCTTAACGAAGATGGCACTCTAATCAATCGGTTTGAAAGGGAGAGAAAGACAGAGCAAAGATAGAATCAGATCCCAACACTTTCGGAAGAACACAGTAGGAGAAGAAGGCAGGTTAGAACCGTAAAGTCAAAGTTAACAAGGCCCGACCCACTTTAAGAGGCTCCGGTCGAAATGTGTCCAAGGTCACACGGTTCAAAGTGCCCAAAAGTCTCGCAATCAGTTCAGAAAGAGTTGGACCAAAAAGAAAGGGACCAGTTAGATGGTCAAGGCGGCCAGCCCAGTCCAGAAGGTTAAGGGATTATTATTACCTTGTAGCAATCTTTAGAAAGGGAGGCCTGGCGGACACGGTACCTTAAAGTGGTGAGAATACTCCAGCGGGGGCAGTCGTTCCTGGCAGCGGATGCAAGTCGGTGCTTCGTCCGGGGGAAGAGAGGATCTCCTCGGGGAGGAAGACAGGAGTCCGTTGCACTGCCAGGGAAGAAACCAGCCATGGAGTTCTCAGTTAAAAGGAGCGGCCCTTTTATTCGCGGTCCAGTGGTAAGTGGCTATCCGGTTGCCGGGGTGCTTGGCACGGGCAATTCGACCACAAGACGTCCTGGGATGCGAGAAAAAGAAGTTAAACTGGTTGTGCCCACCAGTCAGGGGAAGAAGACTCTCCAGCCGGGAGATCTTCTCTGTTGTTGGAAAGTGGTGAGTCGGTTCCGCAGGGCTCCACCGGTGGTGTCGTCGTAGCAGGTCGGCTCAGCTTCTCCCTCGTCGGATTTTCAGGTCCTGTGGCGACTTCTGAAGTTCCAGTCCCAAAAGCCCTGCTTTTATGCAGCACACCCCCATTCACTCAGCCTAGCTGTCAATCAAACATGTTAAGTGGTGAGCCGGCCGGCTCACCACTTGGGCCAATCACACAAGAGTGCGACTTGAGTTACCAAGGTAACTCAGTCCAGGGTGCCTAAACCCTCTCCAACAGCCCCTGTGGTACCCAGACAGAGTGGCACCACTTTTGGAGGCTTCTGTGGAGAAGCCCGCCAAAAAGTGGAACAAAGGGCTCGACTTGGGTTGGAGTCACAGAAGAGAACACAAACGCCATTTTAGAATCGAGTTCTGGCAAAAAATACCAACCGGCGATTTAATATTAAATAAATAAACCGGCGGTATGTTCGAGGCTATGAGAATTAAATAATTAAAGTTGGTAGCCTCGAACAATGGGAAAATCCCATAGAGATATATTCGCGGTCGAATATAAAAAGTAGTATCCACTGCCACCAGCCAAAATACGATCAGGGGGGACGGAGACGTGCCCCCTCGAATAACAGACCCTGGGGCAATCGAATTGCCCCAACCAGTACGTCCACAATATGATGGTTTGTACTGGTTTCTGTTCATAATTTGGGACTAGTAAAGCCAATGGTGACTTTACATGCCCTGGGAGACAGTAGTTAGTCCCAGGGTATGGAGTCTATGGAGGGGTGTCTCTATGACACCCCTGTGTCACTGCACTGAGGGTGCTGTGTAACACACATAGTAAAAACACATGAGACCCTATGGAGTAAAAGACCCCATAGCCCATAAAACACATTAACAGTGAAAGGAACACCACAAATCATGTCCAGGAGTGGGAGAAAAAGAGTCTCACTCTTGGCAGGAGAAAAAAACAAACTCCAGAAATCCAGCAAAGCTGCTGGGGGACTCACTAGATTAGGAAATTCAGTCTAAACAGAGAATTCTCCCTAACATTCTTTCCCTCCACCTCCTCAATGCACCATCAAATGGTCTCTCCTTCATGCTTCCTGGGGTCACCCTTAGTGTTTTCACCTCCTCAATACACCATCACATGCTCTCTACTCCACCTTCCTGGGGTCACCTTTAGTGTTTGCCTCTGTCACTTCGCCACCTCACATTGTTTTCTCCTCTATTGCTCGCTCAATATTACATATAGACACCTCTCTATCTCTCCCCTGTCTTCCTTTAACTCCCCTCCCTCCAGCTCTCTCTGTCACTCCTCTTTTCCTGATCCAACCACCTATATACTCATCTCACCCTTCATCTCATTCCTGCTGTCCTTCTAGCCTCTTGTTTCTCTCTCTCGCTCAATCTCCCACTCTCCCTCTCTCCCTCTCTCTCAAACTGTTCTCCTATCCAATCATCGCCAAATGGACTCCTTCAATTGCTTTTCCTGATCCCCACACTCTCCCGAACCACCTCATGGCTAAATAAAGGGCCCTCACACAGCCACAGACATTGCCCTCCACTAATGGGTCTGAGGCCCTTTAAGGTTTGTGTGCATGAATCAAATTATACCAAAGACAACTCAAACTATACAAATCAACAGTCATGAAAGCAAAAGAGTACTATTACGCCACAAGAATAGAATCGGAAAATAATCCACAGAAAAATATCTTCAAAATCATCAAAGAGATTAAAAAAACCTTCTTCCTGCAAGAACTCCACCATCCTGACACAAGCACTTTGTGACAGCATAACCAACCACCTGAGATCAAAAATAAATACAATCCAGGAGACCATCAACACAACCCGGGCAAATACAACCATGACTGTCAGACCACAGACACTGGGCAAAATGTCAGAAGAAACCTTTGGCATACTGATCAAAGACACCAACCTTGCAGGATCTCCAAGGGACCTCTGCCCCCCTGACATCTTCAAATGAATCCTCAACCAGAGAACCCCGGCGACACACTTCCGGAACCTAATGAATCTATCACTCAAAATAGGAATAGTAAAGTCCTCCATCAAATCAGCATACATTAAACCACTGATAAAAAAGGAATTAGAAAGTGCAAAAGACATGAGCAACTACAGACCGACATCCAACGTGCCCTACCTAGGAAACATCCTAGGGAACCAGGTATACAAAATCCTTCTTAAATACATTGAAACAAATGCAATACTTGACCGGTCACAAGTTGGCTTCAGACCAATGAGAGGAACAGAATCCGCACTCTTATCAATTTGGGATGACCTGAAAATTAACCCAGACGATGATGCCCAATTGGCCCTCATACTATTGGACATATCAGCGGCATTTGACACAATCAGCCACTCAACACTAATAAAAAGATTGATTGAATGTGGCATACAGGAATCCACACTAAAGTGGCTTACCTCATTCCTAACAAAACAAATCAAAATAACATACCTCCAACCCTTCATCCCAAACACCAAAATATATCCTGCAGACTGCCACAGGGATCCAGCCTCTCCCCCCTACTGTTCAACATCTACATGTTCCCACTGAGGAAAATCATTCGAACCCATGAACTTACTGCCTACAACTATGCCGACAACACACAACTGATAGCGGAAACAAACCAGGAACAAAATAATAGCCTCAACAACTGTCTCACGGACATCTACAACTGGATTACAACAAACAACCTCAAACTAAACCCAGCAAAAATGGAAATAATGCTCTCACCCGTAGGATTCGACAGAGGGAACCCACAACTGGACTGGCTGACTGGCATGGGAACGCAACAATAGGCTACCGACGTAGTAAATAACCCAGGAATACTCAAGGACATCAGACTATCCCTGGAACCGCAAGTCAACGGATCGCCAAAAAATGCTTCTTCCTCCTATGACTGCTCAGAGGATTACTCCCCTACTTTGCTTTCCCCCACAGAACCCTAACAATCATATCCCTGATACTCACAAGAATTGACTACGAACAGCCTCTACCTAAGAATGCTGGAAAGAATCACCAAGAAACTTCAAAGGGTGCAAAATACTGCAGCCAGGATCCTATTAAGACTAAACAGAAGAGACCACATCACTCCAGCGCTAAATGTAAAAAAGTACATCAAATTCAAAGCACTCTGCATCGCCCACACATCCTTGCACAAACAAGGAGCTGAATTCCTCCAAGACAAGATTTGCCGGTATTGCCCAAGAAGGGACCTAAGATCAAGCAACGACCTACAAATAGAGGCAAACACTACGAAAAAAGATTTTAAAAAGCAGAACAGCGTTCTCACGTCTAATTCCGAAAATCCGGGACACCATGCCCAAAGAAATCAGAACCACAGAAGACCCCATTACCTTCAGTAAACGGCTCAAAACCTGGCTATTTAACAGACAATGGCAACCTCGAAGGACGCCAGCAAAAACAACACCACAGACAAACAACCAGAGGCTCCAAAAAACCGACCGATTTACTAACCCACTCTCCACTTCCTGCTCCTCCAACATAACTGATGCCATGCCAGACCATGCGCTAGCCACACTACACATAAACAAACCAAGAATCAATTCTACATTCACACCCAGCATCTCTAGATGCTGAAGCACACCTAAAGTGAACCACTCACATAGTCCATCAAACCAACAACAACGCAACTAGTGACCAAGACACCGGATAACCATTCAGCTACCCCACTCGTGACTCTGGATCCCTTGTGATCATTATCTAACCAGAAGGCACAACCCACCACAACCCCACACAACACACATAAAAAACACTACCACATACCCAAGGCTCTGAATATTACCCATACGGTTACAACAGAAGGCCTTGCACTAACTCCCACATGCAAAACAACACTCACAGACGCCAGTTGCTCCTGGCTCTGCACCTATCCTCTCAACCTATCCTCACTAACCTCCCCACCCCACTCTCTTGCAAAGCCACGCAAGCACCTGGAGACTGCCCCTGAGTGGTAATGGTGTGCAATATGAATCAACATAACATAACAGTTCTCGTTGATGCTGCTTTTCTGCTGTTCAACAGGCTCTGCCAACCCACTCCACGGGATTGAGAACCGAGTCTTCATCTCATGCCAGCACCATCTTGATTTCTCTTCTGCTGTAGGGTAAGCAGATGCAGGGCCATCACAGCTGCAAGTTCTATGCTCTAAATCTCTCTGGATTGCCTGCCTGCCCTTGAACCGGATCTGGCAAAGAGGATTGTCTTAGTCTGGAGAGACCCGCAAAGCCCGGTTTGACTTCTTCTTTGACATGTTTTCAACTTTCCTAACCGAAGCATCTCTCAAAGAGAATCCCTTACAACAACAAAGGTGAATGACCTGCGCTCTCTCTACTCATTTTACCCACTACAGCTTGGGGTACATTATCCATAATGGAAGACCTGAAGACCACTGCCCATCATGCGGTTCTCTTAAATGTCCAGGACCATAGATGGAGTTCCTGTGAAAAGCTCCTGCACCATAATGTGAATGTGGTGGGGTTGGCCAGGGATCCTCCCCAAACAGTGAGTGACAGAAGCTGTCCTTCTTGGTCACCTCAACCATCACCCCCAAAGCAAAGGCATAGGACTTCGCCACACTTAATGCTCTAGTCCTCATTGTGGATATTTCAAAATTCTTCTTTAACTTGAAGATCTTTTCAGTGGCTGGGGGTTCTGAGGTTCGTTGGTCCTCTATTTTGTAAGATTGTTGTAGTGCTGGTGTTATTTAGGCCTTGGGCCAATAGCTTGGCCATCGTCAATAGGCCAGGCTGGCAACACTGTGTGACCAACCCTCCTCCCACCGCCCAGCTGAAAGAGAAATGTTTGTCAGGCAACCTGTGAAATACCATTGGCACATGCAGGAGATGGGCTCTGTAAAGTTATTGGTTGTTGTCCCTCTCTAAGTAATAAATACATGACACTAGAATGGGTTTTTAAGCCCCAAGAGGGACCTCTTTTTTTCTTTCTTTAAACATAACCTGAGCAGAGCGTGAACTTTACTTACAAGCACACCTCCTAATATTCCTTTTCTGAGCACAGCCTTTCCCTAGGGGACCTGATCTGCATATCCACCCCAGCATCAAGAGGGTCACAAAGGGGACCTCCAGGGTGGGCGTTCAGAGCAGTCAAACTTGTTTCTCCCACTCCTGCATGACCCATAACCTGTGGGGTTATGAGATAGCCCCTTGGGGGACTCCTCCACCCGGGTGGCCTTCATCAGGCCAGTTCTAGTGTGGCATAACCCCACTCGTCCTACCACATGTTTAGCCTATGATGCCCTAATCCCCTCTATCACTTCAACTTTATGTGCCATAAACATAAGTATAACTATAAAGGAATATAGAGTTACACATAGTTTTGAACAAACACACATGTGCAACACTGTGTCCACAAGGCTGCTGCAGACAGCCGTGTCATTCCTTGGTGTCGGAGCCCACTGCCTTTCTGACCCGCAGAGCACAGTACCTTTAAATTGTTTTACTCCAAGGCAGCAGGGGCCAACATTAACACTCTCCCCCTACTCATTTGTTGCCAAAAGAATTCACCATCGCTGCCCCGTCGTTTTTCATATGCAGCACCCCATACTCCAGTGTGATGCTTCTATCACAGTCACTGACACAGGCCAGGGCTGTTTCTATCTTCCAAGTCCCCCCATGCCCTTTTCTATAGGGGGTGCTGCTATCATTGGGGGTAGGATTCGCTATCCGCTCACTATGCAGAACTAATGGCCTGTAAGTCAGCCTCACTCCTGTGTGACACTGTAGCATGCACAACCCAGGAGCACTCTATGGCAGCGGGGCTTCCCCACGGGCCTCCTGTTCTCACAGGCTTCACAGTGCACGTGACCTGGGACTTCACTCCTCCACAGCCTGCCCTTTATGTGAATAGAACGAGAAACACTGCCAGGAGTGGAAGGAGACCCCTCTCAGCCTGGGGTGGGAGGCCTACCAGGGTAGAAGCCAGAGCCAGTCCTACCCCGAAGGGGGAAGGAGACAGTTGGGAGGGGTCCAATCCCTGTACATTCATGTCATGCCAGTTTGTTTGCATACAGTACCACTGACAATCACACAATACCTTTCTCACATGATGCTGGCCAGTTTTTCTCTTGGTTTCAGAAAACCTACATCTACCAGAATTCCCTGTGAGAACAAGAACCATGTTTGACAGTATAAAGTTATCTAGTGTGCTGGGAGCCTGGACATCTTAATCAGTTATACTAAGAAGGGGACCTGCAGCCTGATCTCATCTCGAGAACTCAACCATGCAGCATAGTGAAGAGGAGCCGTGGCATGTGTCAGAAGCAGCAGGAAACTGCCCACACACAGACAGTATCACAGAGAGCTTGGGCATACCCCAGGGATAGTGGTGGCGTGCACTTAATGGACTAACAGGCCTACAAGGCCCTCAAACGAACTGGGACTTGAACCTGCACACAAGAAAGGGGTGTGGCTTAGACCCCTTTTTGTATCCTCTGTTGTCTGTATCACATCCTAGGTGGGGAAAACAGGGAAAGATTGGCCCATGGAACTAGAAGAAGTAAGGGAGTATAAGGGAGACCTGGGAGACAGGAAGTTGTGGGTTGTTCTTGTGAGGTCAGAGGAGGCAGAGGTGGACCAAGAGACCAGACAGAGGAAGGACAGTGCAGAGGAGTGTGGAGGAGGATTATACAGGAAGTGTGCAAGATGAGGTAATGCTTGGGGAAGGGAAGTGGTACTGGAAGCGAAAGAGCGTGTGTAAGTGGAGTAGTAGGTGAGAGTAGAGAGTAGGTGAGAGTAGGGAGTGATTGAGAAGGTGGGTGGGCAAGTGAAAGGAGAGTGAATGAAAGAGAAGTGGTGGGGGAGTAGTAGTTGTGTGAAGAGGAGAGAGCGGGAAGTAGTAGTGGTGTTGAGAAGGCAGAGTGGTAAGGATGTGGAGAGGGGAGAGTAGTAGTGGAGGGTGTGCAGTTATATTTTCGAATGTAATAATTTCGAAAGTCATGTCGAAAATATAAATGTTGAATATACAAAAAGTCGATTTTATTTTGAATAAATGTCCATACAAGGTTTATACATATTCAATATTTTATTAATCAATAAATAATAACATTATAAATATATTAATATATAAGTAATATTGGTTTAATAATAACATTATAAATATAATAATATATAATAGCATAAATAACTACAATAAATATTTAATTAATAGATAAATAATTTTATAAATAATTATAAGTGTATTTTGCAACTTTGAATAAATAGTATATGTTTTCACCACTAGATGGTGATATTGGATTACAAACGGTAATGTAGATTTTGTTGTTTGTTATTGTCATTTACGGAATGTAGCGTAAGGGTACGCTGGTGTGGAGCCATTTTTAAAGTCCAGTTGGGAACGATTTTTCGTTGCGTTCGGGTCTCCGTGCTTCGTGTTCCTGGATTTTTTGGTTTTGGATGGTTTTTTCCCTTGGATTTCTTGGACTTTATGGATTTTTTTCATCATATGGACTGTTCCTGTTGGATCGTGGATTCCTTCTTGGGCTTTTTGGATTTTTACACTTTTATTTTGGCTGGATCTAACTTTTTCACTGTGGATTTGGATATATATTTTTTCTTTTTTTCCTTGGCTGGCGTTGACTTTGTTTATGGATTTTGACTTTTTTTCGGTGAATTTCATTTTTATTTTCCTTTGGATTGGGATCTGGATTTCGGGATCGTTGGATATGTTGGGTTGGTGTCTTTGGTTACGTTTGGATTCGCCATGCCGGATCGTGGACTCTTCAAAACCGTGAGTTTTTTTAACATTTTAAATTGTATGCAATAGAGTCTAAGCATAATTTTCTTTGTCTTCTGGGTTAAATTGTTTTACTATTTGCTATATTTTTTGGTCATAGTCTCTGTATTTTTTCCTTTTTAAATGGGCGTTTGCAAGCGAAATGCTCTGTGATAGTCGAAATTCGTGATGCGATTGTTCACATATTAAGTCTTTTAAAAAGTGCCATAAATTTGGGTTTTTCGTGTTAAAAGTCTTGTTAATTCTGTTATGCCATCCCTCCAATGTATTATTAGTTTTTGGTCTCCCTTTCAATACGGCTTGGTAGCAATTCCACCATTTGATATTATATTTAGGCCTTCGTCTAGTGCCACTTCTTGTCAACTGTCCCAACCAACTGTTTTCCATGTAGTCTAACAAGTCTGAATTTTCCTCTTCATTATTTTTGAAATATTCACTGTCTATTAAATGTTTGTAAAATTGTATAACGTTTTCCTCCTTTACAAATGCTAATTCGAAAAGGTTTTTCATGTTATGCTGATATGCACTGTCTTCTGTGTATTTTGTGTGGAGTCCCAGTTTTTGCAGTTTTTTCCAAATGGCCTGCGTGAAATTAAAAAAACATCCTTGTATGTATGTGTCTGTATATACTGCTGAAAATGCCTTAATTTGAGCCATTTCAAAATCCATGATGATATTTGTAGGTTTTGTTTCTGATACTGCGTCCTTAACTTTTTGAAACACAATTTTGTAAGTATCTTCAGTTTTTTTGGGCATCCATATGTATACTAGGGGTATGGGATGGTTATTTACGGATCCATGTATTGTAAAACATTGTTGAAATGGCTGGGGGCATGTCTTGCAAGTCGCGTCACTTTGCCACATTTCGCATTGACTAAGTTGTTGAAAATTGCTTGCTGTTGAAAATATGAAAACATTTTCATCTTTCATTTCTATTGTTGCATGATGAAAATGTTCTCCCTTTTCCGTTGTTTTAAACATATCTGGGATGTTTATAAGGCTGTAAATCCTGGGTGCTGGTGGAAGATTTTCGTTCGGTTGCTTTGTCCTGTTCACTGTACGCTGCATGTGCTTTTCTGCAGGCATTTGTGCTGAGATGTGTAATGGCATTTTGTCACAGACTGTTGCAATTACAGACCCGCTGGCCTGAGTTGGGTTTTCTATTGCCTTTCTCTTTAGTTCATTCAGAGTTTTTTAAATTATTATATTGGTTCTATCCGGAAGATGGTTGTGTTCTCCTTTTACTTTTATATTGGAAGTCTCAGTTATTAACCTTGCTGTACATTTTGTTTTCCCACATTCCGTGCACTTCCAATATGTTCGTTCATTTTTGTGGGATTCCTTATTATAAACGTATCCATCGTAAACTAGTTGTTGTCCTCCCTTCTGCGAAGTTATATATTCCACGTTTTCTGTCGTAAATCTAAAATAACGAAAAAAACGTTTCACTATTTCTGTCACACATTACAGGTAGTATACTTTTCGAATTGACTATTTAGTTACATATTTGTTATGGTAATATTACCTGTATTTGCCTGAAGTAGTTGCACTGATTGTCCTTTAGTCTACTCTGACGTTAGGTTCTGTCAGGTAATGACGGTTTGTTACAACCGTCACCTGTTCCTTGGTACCTAGGTAAGGTTCTTTACTCTTGGTTTTCATTTGTTCGTTTAACCCTTACTAATCTTCATTTTGTGGGTTTTTCGTTATTCATAACGTATTATATTCACGGATGGTGACACGGTTCTGTGGGGGGTGGCTGGGGGGCTTCAGGTGGGGGGTTTGGGGGGAACCCCCTCCCATAAAAACTTTACTATTTCTGACATTTTCCATTGGTATGTTAGCATTGCCTTGTCGAGTTTTTTTTCGACATTTCTTTTCGAATAAGTGTCTTTTTCTATTCTACGTATATGATTTCGACATATTTACATTCGACATTTTTTTCAACATTTTTGTTTTTCGGCATTATGTTTTCGATATTATCACTATAAACTGTAGTGGAGTTGAGAGGGTAGCGTAATAGCAGAGTGGAGAGGAAGAAGTAGTGGTAAGGAGTAATATTGAAAGGTGTAGGTAGACCATATGAGAGAGGCTCATCGGAGGGACAGTACAGAAAATGTGAAGGAGAGCGAGGGGAGACTTAGGGCAAAGTATGAAGAAGAATAGTAGAAAGAGAAGAGGGTGAGTGATAGACAGGTTCAGGGAGAGGAACATTAGCGTATGCAAGAAACAGCAAGGGTGAATACCTGGGTGTCTGAAAGGCGACATTATTGAGTCAATCTGGAGGAGAAAGCAACTGGATAGGGACCCATAGATTATTCTCTGAAGAAATGTAGCTAGAAAATGCTTTAGGCCAACACCAGTAGCTGGACAGTTGTTTAGACATTAGGGGATACTGGTCTCTAGTATGAGCCCTGTGTTGAGAGATGCCTGGGTTACAGTGGGGCCGCCCTTTGCTAGGTTAAAGAGGTATGGCCATTAGGCAAACTATAGAATACAAAAAAAACTTGACTTGTGAGACGAATCCCCAGATATCATCGCTTCCTCCCTAGGGGGAGCCCCTTCCCATGAGACCAGGGAAGTGAGGCCGCTACCCGAGGTGGTACTCAGCGGGTGGATCTCATGGTGAGGGAAACCCCCTATGGGACTATGATGACCTGGGGAGAACCCAATGTACCATGGCACACCTACCTACCCCCACCACATCAACACTATCCCAAATGTACCTATATGTTTTTGTCGATATCAGTATAGGAAGTACTAGGACAAGGAAGAGTATAGGCTCCATAAAGGAATGATATAAATCCTGAGACGAAGGAGAAACCAACAGACCCACTGGAAGATCTCCAAGTTGGTACTAAGACGAAGAAGAGGTGCAGAGCCATGCAGATAACCATGCAGAACCAAAGCAAGCTTTCTAGCTGCACCACTGGAGGTATGACAACCAGTCAATAAAGAAGAAGAGGGAACAACCAATGCTGTTAAACCCTCCCTACCTGGAGGAACCAGGAGATTCAAAGCTGGACAGACCAGAGACAGACCAGAGAAGCCCAAAGGTCTGAGGCCAGGATGCTTACCCACAGGCACACGTGTCCCTGAAAGGGGAACACTGGGGAGCCACCACAGTCCCTGTAGAATCCAGTATAGACCCAAAAAGGAAGGCAGAGAAGCCCACCAATGACCAAAGGACGCCAGTAAGCACCCTGCAGGGCTCTGGGTGGCCGGGATGGTTGGTGGGACATCCAAAGGGCGTAATATTAAAGAAAGACGGGTCTGGGACTCACAACCCATAACAGCAGCCTCCTAAGCCATCTTCCTCGTGGTGGTACCAGGCAGGGCAGGAACCAGGTCTGCCAAAACCCAGAGAAAAGGAAAGACTGATCTGGGACCCACAGCCAAAGAAGAAGAACCTCTTAAACCATCGTATTCCTCACAGTGCCTGGCAGGTTAGTGAACCAGGTCTGCCCACAGCAGAGAGAGAAAGAAATATGGGTCTGGGACCTGCACCTTTAGAATTGAAAAACCAGTGGAAGATTTTCAAGCCAAAGCAAAGGGCCAGGGGAAGGGAGACATTCCCGCGGCACTGTGAAAGTGTTGAGAACAAGCTAGCTGGAGAAGGGAGACATTCTTCAGGAACCCAATAGTGAGGAAAACTATGGGCAATATGGAACGATGTTTGAGATGGAACTTTTGAGTTTGAATTGAGTACTTTACAGCATCTCAAGCTGGAACGTTGTGTTGTATCCTGGAAAGGAACTGGGACCTGGAGAAGGGAGTCATGCACCCAGGCGCGGTTCCCACCTGTCAACTGGAACTATAACCCAGTGTCCAGAAGAAGGGAGTTAATCTTCAAGACCAAGAAGTATCCAGCATCTCTTTAGTTTAGTTGCTAGTGTAAGGGACAGAGGTAGGCATTTTGACAGACGACGGTGGACTCTTTTTTTCATTTACTTGGACATTCTGGCAGATTCCTTCGTTCCTTAGTAGAGGCGGGGAACCCCCTCTTAGAGTTGGGGAGAGATAGGTTTTCTCTTTATTTTGAACCAATAAATGTCTATGCCAACGATCATGATACCTGTGTGTCAGTCAACTCGTTCTACACCTTAACAATTATCTCTTGGAGTTGCTATATTATTGAGGACATCTGTGAAAGCTGAGATTGTGTGTTACTCCGAGTTCCCCCTTGAACTCCCCTAATCCTTAGTGGGCCCCAGGCATTTGGACAGGTCTTAATTGATAAATAAGTGTATTTTTTCCTAACCCATGTATTTTTTTCTTTTGCCAATGTGCTGCATGTTGCTTTAAAAGGGTTTAAGGTGTGTTTTCCTGCTGCTTGATAGTGACTTCTTTTCTTTTCTTTTCTTTTCTTTATTTTTCAACTTTTGTGCTGCTAGTGCCGATGTCTACACCGGAGAAGGGATTTGTTGAATTATCCTTGAATTATGCTGTTAAGTGCATTTATTTGTTACATTCCGCTTGTCCATTCCACTATTACATGCTTTGTTAGGAAATGTTATCAGATATTGACACTGCACCCATCACCACCATAATGGTTTTACAGTGCCAGAAGCTTGTTTCGGAGGTAGCGTATTGTGATCTCACGAGGGTTTCACCAGACCATAGTCTGTGGATAGTAAAGAGGAGGGTTGGGGTGGGATAAAGATAAGAAAGGGGGATTAGCCAGTAGACAAACTGTTGTATTTTATGGTTCTGAGATGGAATGATTGGGTAGGTTTGCTGGGGAAACAAAATGAGGGGAGTGACAGTTGGTGGTGACTTGGAGGGGAGTTAGATGCTACTTGGGCGTCTGGGCTGTTACATGCTGAGTTCGCTACTTAATAAAGGACTCTTACCCACAATTGGTCTCCGCCTGGTGGATCCTTCATACTGGTGACAAGCGGGAGTAAGAAACAGCAACCTGGCGGCCAGAAGCGCAAAGAAACGTTGCAAGTCGCACCCTGTCACTTCGTCGAGGGATGAAGGAGGAGGTGAGGAGTGGTGGACGGACGGCAGTGGAGCCCTGCACGGACCCTCGTTCACGGTCTGGGGCTCTTGAGGTCAAATAAAGTGTGAGTGCCCAGCTCGAGTGCAGGTACTTCAATGGCGAGTGGACCCTGCCTGCAGCATTGCGCATCAGGTTCTAGATGAAAGCATCCTAGGATGCGTTGGACACCCCAATGGCTGCTAGGCAACAGTGGTGGACGACTTATTGAGAGGAGCAAGTGCAATGGAAGCAATACAAAAAAATAAAAAAACAGATTACAGGATTAAAAAGGGAGATTAATGTGGAGTGTTACCAGAATGAGAATACCCTCTACAAGAAAAAGAAATGCAGGCTATTACAATCCACCCCTCAGCATGTTTTCTTCCCAACCTAGGTGAACCACCGATACCATGGCGAGACTGAAGAGAATATTGGGGCAACTATTTAGGGGCAATAGAACATGAAGGGTTGACAATTGAAAAGAAAAAGAAGTTGCTGCTTCATGCTCTGGGTCCCAAAGGACAATTTAGAGAATGTCAACAGCTGCCGCTGACAGAAGGTGGTGACGTAAATTTTTATGAGTATGCCTTGAAACAACTGGATGCATACTATGCCCCAAAAACGAACATAGCTATGAATAGATTCAATTTTTACTCATGCAAGCAGAGGATAGGAGAAACTGCAGAAGAATACGTCACAGCTTTATGTAACCTGGCAATGTCTTGCAGGTTTGGAGCTGGGATAACACTGGAGGCACTCATCCATGCCCAGATCATCATGCATATGAGCAATTCATAGATCCAGTAGTGGTTATGTATGAGTGTGGACCCCTCCCTGGAGGAAACAATGTCAATTGCAAAAAAAAGTAGAACACAGAGTTGTGTGCAAATGTGATAAAGGAAAGAAGACATAAAGGGACGTGCAGATTCAAGCAAGGTCTACAGAGAGCACGTCACATGTGAACTTCGTGGGAAAAAAGGGAATGAGGAGGATAAAAGTAAGGATAGTAGAAAGTTAAAATCACAGACAGCGGCAAGTACGGACAGGAGGAAAGAAGGTACTAAGGATCAAGAGTGAGGAAAATGTTACAGGTGTGCAAGAGTAGGACACTATGCGTCCTCCAAGAATTGTCTGGCATTGTTGAAGACATGCACAATATGCTGCATGAAGGGACATTGGATCTCATTACAATTTTGCTGGTTCAGAACTAACGTACAGGTATTACCATATACCGGCACGTTCCCACACCGGCAAAGTACAAATTTGCCAGTGGTCTGGAGGAATTACCTCCAGCTAAGAGTTGGAGAAAATTCCACCACCCTACGGCCATAAATAGCCAGTATTACCGGCACTGGTGTTACCGTGACGGTAATACCAGCAAATCCTCCCATGGAGTCCTCCATGGAATGGGAATTTACAACCTTTACTAGCAACCGGAATCCAGTGGTAATTCCGCCGGACCAAGTGCTGGTAACGGTATTACCGTTTGCCAGTATCCTGGTGGAATTACCGGCAGGATACCAGCAAACCTATGAGACCCATTGTGTAGTGGTGTGCCAGAAAAAGAAAGTGGCGTGTGTGTACGAAGAGGAAGATTCAGATAAGGAAAGAGTAATGGTAGTTCGCGATACAGAAGAGTTCAGCAAAGTCATGTTTCTGAGTTGCTTTGTACGAATTGAGAATGTACCAAAGTCCATGATGGCCAACCGTTGTTCACCATACACAATCATAACATTCAAGAAAACAAAGGAATTGGAGGAAGCTGGAGTGAAGATAAAGGTATGCAAGTTAGACATAAATAATCCAGGGGGATTTGAAGGCACTAAGATATCATTATTCGGGTACTTCCAGGCTCTGACATAATTTAGAGACTGACTGGCTGTGGTGAAGGTCTACATGACCAAGGAAGGGGTGGATGTCTTGTGATGGCGGGACTGCTTTCGAGATTAAGTTGGATCCCACACTAGCAGAACCTGTTTTGAGCATACAGATGAAAGAGAATACAGTGGAAAAGTATATCCACAAGTATTTGCACCATCACTCAGATATCTGAAGGGGTATGCTCATTGTGTCATATTGAGAGAAGGAGCACAACCATTTGTGCATAATGGCAGGAACATACCATTGGCATTGAATATGAAGGTAGAGGAATAAATTAATAGGCTAACTAGCAAAGGTATAATAGAGCTGATAGAGTCATCCGAACGAGTCCTATAGTAATGGCTCTTAAGAGCCAGGAAAGACTTGCATGCATGTGGATCTTAGTTGGTTGATAAAGAAGACTTTGGTAGACAGATACCCGTTGCATCATATTTCAGAAATGTTGAACTGTGTAAGTGGGGCGAGTGTTATCACTACAGTTGACCTCTCGGTGGCTTATCATTAAATCAAGTTCACAGAAGATTGTAAGAAGTTTAGATCATGTATTATGCCTTTTGGAATGTTCAGGTATTTTAGGATGCCCTTTGGGTTGGTGTCTGCTGCAGTATTCCAGAGGACAATGACATATTTATGGAAAGGAATAGAAGGAGCAATGGCATATCAAGATGACACTTTGATGTATGGCAAGGGAACAGAAGAACATGGTAGGAGGTTACACAAAGTACTGAAGAAATTGAAAATCAGTCAAATGACCATAGAGGCATTGAAGTGCAGATATGGGGTACAGGAAGTGGAATATCTGGGACACAACATAAACAACAAAAGTTATAAACCCAAAGTGGGACCGATAGCAGCAATTAGAGATGCACCGTGTGCATGCAACAAGGAGGAACTGAGGTCTTTCCTCAGTTTGGCAGAATATTACAACAGATTTGTTAAGAACTTTGCACAGATTACCATGCCTTTCAGAGAGATGTTGTGGCAGAATGCAAGGTTTGAGTGGACAAAGGATTGTGTTGTTGCAGTGGAATTGATAAAAAAGAAAACGTGTTCGACAATGCATTTGGGAGGTTTTGTGGTGGGATAGCCAATGACGATAATGCTAGACATGAGTATGAGGGGTCTGGGAGCAGTGTTACCGGAGAAGATTGGACAGGTGGAAAAGGTTATAAATCACGCTCCATGCTCAGTGTCAGAGACAGACTCCAGATACTCAGCTATTGAGCAGGAATTATTAGCATGTCTTTGGGGTCTGAATTCTTTCTGGCATTACATATGGGGGACGCCGTGTGTGAAGAAGACGGATCACAAACCATTGGTTGACACAGGGAGTGTGTTTTACAAACAATTATGGTGAAAGCCTCTGCACTACAAAGGCATTCATGAGCACCTCTCAAGTCCATCATGCAACCACACACTAGCTACATCTAGTACTATACGTCATCTGGTCTAGATATTGCCATCACAGTAAAGCCTTTGTTTTAACCCAAGCTTTATGTTCCTGAAATGGTCAGTCATGCTTACCAATAACTACTCACAGTTAAGAAACATGCACCTCTACCAGCACAACCATATTACCTCCCTCTCATCACATGTATCTTTGTGAAGTATCCACCAGTCGGAGACCAATTGTGGATTAAAGTCCTTTATTAAGTACCAAAGGGAGCATGTAACAGCGCAGCTGCCCAATTAGCATCCGACTCCCATCCAAGTTACCATCAACAGTCACTTCCCCAGATTCTGTTTCCCCAGCACCCTTACCCTATCATTTCATCTCAGAACCATAAGAGACAATACACACCTCCCCCCTCAAAACCCAAAACAACAACAAACTACAATAACAGAGCCTACATTACTATAAACTGGAACGAGAACTAAAATGTGCAAACAAGCTGCGTTGTAGACACAATCTCATTAATGCCCATCCATAATAAAATCTCTATACCTACTAGGCCATTTCTTCAATCTCCCCAGATAGTGGTATCAGTGTTCTCAAAAGAAGGGACGGGAAGAGTAACTCCACGTTTGGCTGGATTGAGTCTTAAAGCTCAGGAATTTGATTTCATGGTAGAGTATGTGCCTGGAGTGAGGAACAAGTGGCAGATGTCCAGTCGAGGATGCCATTGGCATCGATAGAGAGTGTGAAGGAGGAATCAGATGACGTGGTTAGTGTGCTTATGAGAGGAGATGGTGCAGTTTTGTGAGAGAAATGGGAAATAGAAATGGAGAAAGATGTTATACTTAAAAAGGTCCATAAGTGGATGAATGAAGGGTGGCTGGAGAAAAGAGGCATAGAAGAAAAGTGTTGGCCGTTTTGGGAGGTTAAAGATGAATTGTCAATGGAGGGCAATGTATTGTTGAGGGGGCATACACTTGTGCCAACAATTGCGTAGACAGGGAGGCTGGCAGAAATGGCTCATGTTGGGCATCCAGGCATTACCGGTACTAAGAGAAAGGTCAGGGGAAAGTATTTGTGGCCAGGGTTGGATATGTTCATGGAGTGAGTAGTGAGAAATTGCTGGCTATTATTTATGTATATATATGTAATATATATGTATAATATGTAATATTACAGATAAGGCAAGGAAATTAAAGGATGCAAAAGTAAGATATTGACACAATGGTGGCATGTTTATTGCCTTTATTAAAGAAAAGAGGGTTCGGGAAAACCTTACTATCCCTAATAATAAAAGGGGTTTCCCTGCATAAAAGAATAATCTAAGGAGTCTGTCAGGATGTCCAAAGAAAAAGTCCACCATTGTGTCAAAACCTATTTCAATCCTTACACTAGGAACTCAAACTAAGGGAAATGGTGATCTTCTTTGTTTCAGAAGAATGCCTTTCTTCTACTGGACGTGAGATTAAATGTTATTTTCAAACTCGTGAAACAAAGTTCAAAATAATGCAAAAACACACTTGCAAAGGATGTTCAACCTTGAGACGAACGGGCTGTTGGGTCCTCACAATGCCAAGAGAATCTCTCCCTTCTCTTAGCTTTCTGCAGTGTTCCCAGACAGCAAGGGGTATGACTCCCTTCTCCTGGTTTCTCTTCAGCATCTTCAAAGTACCAAGAGAATGTCTCCCTTCTCTTGGCTTGGTATAGTGTTCAGAAACACCAAGGGGAATCACTCCCTTCCCCTGGTTTCTTTTCAGCTTCTCTCACAGCCACCCTGGTTCACTAACCTGCCAGGTACTGTGACTGAGAAGATTCCCAATAATCTAATCCTTGTGTGGGTACTTTATATTTCGCTTTCTGATATACTTGGTATACTCCCCTGCTAAGTATCATAGGGTGATTTTGGATATGTCAAAGATCTGTCGCCTCTCTCAGGGTCCTAGACCCTGTCTTCTGGGTTTTGCTCACCCTTCCGGGTTCTCCACCAGCTTCTTGGGGCCCCTGCACCTCCCCGACAACCAGCGTACCTTTATCTCTGGTTTGCTGTGGTTTCAGGTCTTCCCGGGCACCTGTGGTCTGCTGTGGGGCTTCCCCGGCCTTCGTGGTAGTTCTGCGGTCTGTGGCGCTTCCACAGTCAACACCTTCTTCTGGGGATCGCAATGTTTCCATTTCGCATTCTCCAGTCTGCTGCGATGCCAGAAACTTTTTCTTCCAGGTTTGTTGAGCAGTCCTGCTTCGAACCCACTCCGCTTCTGCTTGCTCCCGTGTCAGCGCCACGGTCTGCCTTCTTCCTTCTCTCGTGTCTCGGCTTGCTCTCACGGTTCCTCCAGGGAGGGCTCAACCTCATTCCCAGTCCTTCTTCCATGTTTATACTCTGTTGTACTCAGATTGTCCACATTGACTAGACCACGCTGTATCAACCTGCACTGTATTCTGCATTACTCTGGGCCTCTTCTTCGTCTCAGTTTTCAAGTTACAATGCTCACATGGGTAGTCCATATTCTTCCTCATCTCAGTGAACAGTAGGGAGTTGGTATATTCAACATTACAATAATACAAATAGGAGGGAGGGACTGTGTTGCCTTGAATATGTTAAGAGGGAAGGGAGTGGGTAAAGGGGTATTTATATACCCCATTCTCCCTATAATGTCATCCCTCATCCCGTAAGGGATTTCCCCTCCCATGTGATCCTCCCATGATGAACCACCTCCAGGGGGACTATTGGACTGTGGCTATACCACCCTGGCAACATGGGAGGGGTCCCCCCTATGGGAGAAGTGACGACATGCAAGAAGTTATCGCAGAAAATAGTTAAAAGGGAGAATAGCCATGTAGAGTTACCAGACGGCCTATGGGAATGAGTGGGGATTGACATTTTGGTTCCTTACCATGTGTTTGGGCCGAGAATCAAGTTTCTTATTGTTATGGTGGATCATTTCTCAAATTGGCCAGAAGTGAAAATGGTAACGTGTATGCAAACAGAGGATGTAATTGCATTCCTGGAACATGTTTTTAGGAGAGAAGTGTACACTAAAATGGTGTAGAGTGATAATGGACTACAATTTAGGTGTAAGGAGTTGGCAGAATATCCTAGGGAGAAAGGGTTGAAGTGGAGTTTCACATCGAATTTTCATCCTGAATGCAATGGCAAGGTAGAGAGGTTCAAAAGGGTGGAAACAATTGAGATGGCAGGAAGGAATGGCATGGATGTGGAGATGGCAGTGGAAGAGATGGTTTGTAGTGTCTGGTAATCTCCTAATAGGGTGATTGAAACGTCAACATTTGAGTTGATGCCAGTTAGGAAGTTGAATTCTAGTTTAAGTCTGCATTGGGTGAACTTGATGATTAAGAAAGATATTTGCACATTTAAAGAGGTGAGGAAGATAATTAAAGGAAAAGGAAGAATGGTGGAAGGAGAGACGCTGGAGATGAATGATGATGGAGTCAAGTTGGTGATTTGCTGCAAGTTAAAAAAGGGAAGTTAGTTGAGAAAGGGATGTCGAAGATTTCAGAACCTATCGTTATTATAGAAGTCTTCACCAAAGTGGTTAGAGTGGAAAATGTATCTATATGGAATATAAACAGAGTGTTCAGCTATAAAGGATCTATTGAAAGGATGCATAAGCTGGTGGCTAATGAGAGACTACATAGGAAGAACCATCTGAATTGGGGTAAGGATATATGGAGAGAAGATGTGTGGAGGAGTGATGAGGAAAATAGTCTAGTGAGAGAGAGAAAGATAGAGAAGAGGCAGCTGATAGGAGAGCATCAGAGGGGATGGAGATGAGAGCAGGTGTATGTCCGGGGAGATTGAGGAAACTGCCTAGTAGGTACAGATATTTCATTATGGATGGCCATTGATGAGATTGTGTCTACAACGCAGCTGGTTTGCACATTTTAGTTCTCATTCCAGTTTATGGTAATGTAGGTTCTGTTGTTGTTTGTTGTTGTTTTAGGTTTTGAGGGGGAAGGTGTGTGTTGTCTCTTATGGTTCTGAGATGAAATGATAGGGTAAGGTTGCTGGGGAAACAGGATCTGGCGAAGTGATGGTTGATGGTAACATGGATGGGAGTTGGATGCTACCTGGGTAGCTGGGCTGTTACATGCTCACTTTGGTACTTAATAAAGGACTTTTATCCACAATTAGCCTCAGCCTGGTGGATTATTCACAAAGATACATGTGCTGAGCGGGAGGTAATATGGTTGTGGTGGTAGAGGTGCATGTTTCTTAACTGTGGGTATTTATTGGTATGCAAGACTGACCATTTCAGGAGGGTAAAGCTTGGTTTACAACAAAGTCTTTACTGTGATGGCAATATCGAGACCAGATGACGCATAATTCTAGATGTAGCTATTGTGTGGTTGCGTGATGGCCTTGAGATGTGCGCATGAATGCCTTTGTAGTGCAGAGGCTTTCACCATAATTGTTTGTGATAAACACTCCCTGTGTCCAGGCAGAGAATTAGTTTTGCCAACCCATCTGCCTAATGTGTGGGTGCCAAATGCTGGAGTTGTATTGATGAATATGTGGGCAAAAAATGAAGTAAGCCGAAATGAGGGGAAGGGGAGAAACAGTTAACCTGAGTCCATTAGTATTAAGGTCTTAGGCAGTGAGCTAGTTATGGGGAATGTCGCAGGGCACCCAGGCAAGACTGGGTAACTGCTGTACCATGACAGCAGGCCCCAGGGTGGGGGGCGCAGGCCCGCTCAGGCCGACGCCCCCCACGCTGTGCAAAACTCTCCCAGAGACACGCAGTCTCGGGGACAGTGAGAACGGATGGGCAGGGTGTGATTTCACACCCTGCCCGTCCACAACACAAAGGGGTTGGGAAAAACCCACCCAAGACAAACGGCAGGAAGCTCTGCCAGAGCAAACGGTGCCCCCATCCCCTTAGGGGGTGGGGGACACAGACAGTCGGCGCCGTGCCGGCCTGGGGCTGGGTTACAGCCCACAAGAAAGCACCTACATGCATATAAGGACAGCGCTGGTGGACGAGGCACCAGTAGTTTTGTGGACCCTACAAGGGGACCCAAAACACAAAGGGAAGTGCACTGTGATCTCAGTGCCTTCCAAAAATCCCTTTTCCCGAGCCAATTTCGCTGTTTACTCAGTGTGTTGATTCAGGTTTTGGTTAGGGAGTTTCCCGTGTCCGGAGCAGCGCAGAGCCCAAAGCACCGGCCAGCGGGGAATCAATGTCCTGGTACACCCGCGCCGGCAGAACACAGATGGCAGCAGCTTGAACCTCTTTCATCTGACCGAAGACGGCAGGACAGTAGACCTAACAGCGCAGGGCTGCAGCAACGTCCAGGCTGAGAGCGGAGCAGAAGAGCCGTGACTTATACAAGAAACAGGAGAGCGTCTTCACCCAAATTCGGAGTCTGCGGCATCATCTTTCAAGTAAGTCGCGCTCTGGCAGCAAAAGCCTAAGCCACATAGGGAAAACGAGTGGCGCGGGACAGGCATAGAAACAGCCCAGTGTAAATTATTTGTTTATTATTCATAATTACTTTTAAGGTTGTGGTTTCATACATAAGGACCATAATGATCTAGTGTGCATTTGTCTTCCTTTTAAACCACTGGGTAAACCAGTCAATTCTCTATTACCTTCCCACCTTAAGCCAGCATACAGATTTCTGTATAACCTAAAAATAAATTCTGAGATCTTGCTGCTCACTTACATGAACATCCGATAAGGAACTGCAAACGATAAACATATTCTTGTAGTAATAGACTAGATAGGGACTATGAAAACCTGGAAGTGTGAGTGTGAATAGCATTTTTAGATAAAGAAATAAAAAAAGAATATCCTGTTATGCTATGACATGTTGATATATACCACGCACCACTTCCATTTGCATGGCCTCCAAGCGTTCACATGGCTCTGTAAGAAAAGTGGGTAGTGTTGGTTAGTTAGGGAGAGAGGGATATGGTAGAGGTTGCGCTCATCTGTTGATGCGTGCAGAAACAGGAGAAACTGGTGTCTGTGCGTGTGAGCGTTCTATGTTTGCTTTGTTATGAGCCAGTGCCTTGTTGTATTCGTAAGGGTGGCGTCAGGGGCGTAGGAGACACATCAAATCTGGGGGGACAGGGGACACCTTGGGGACTTTACTTTTTTTTCATTTATTGTGTTTTAGTCAAAGAACTCAACTTTTCACAAAATTAAAATTAAAATAGTAGTACGTATTAAATTACACATATCATCACTGTATAAAACAAGAGTAAGAAGAGAAGAAAAGAAAATTAAGAAAAAGAAATGCAGTTCCGAGTATAACATTCTTCAATTTATCGTCTCACTTCAGAAGGCTCAGTTCACGTAAAAATAGTACCACTTCCCAGGTCAAAAGGCTTCATGGCCTGAGCATAGCTGGTCCCAAAAAGATTGGGTGTCCACCCACTATTCCTTGTCCACAAATCTCACAAGCTTTACAACCCTCTTAACAGGGACTTTGCTGCAGACACGAACAACAGAGTAAAATGATCTGCCAATGATTTTGTAATGAGTGATGATCATGAGCATTTGTTCACAAATCCATATCCCCTAAAGGAGCGCTTTAATCTAATGTGTGATGTGAATATTGGAGAGGTGGCTTAAGACAGACACCAAATGTTACAACATTTTTTTAAATCAGGCCCCCCGTGCAGTAAGCATGGCTTAGTGAATACCAGAGGCCATTAACAGCATGTACTGCAGTTAGGATGAAACTATTGGGGTAGGACTGAAGGCATCCCCTCACCCGGCACAGTGTCTATTGGGTGTGGCACCAGGCCATGCAGAAGCATTAAAAAGCCTTCTTTCCTGTGTAGCGGAACAGGGTGTGTAGCAGGCTGGTGGAGTGAGAGCTCTGTGTGTTTTCGGTGACAGCCCAACCCAGCCAGCCAGTGAACTGTGTGACAATGGTCCACAGTTTGTGATTAAGGAGGTAGAAAGTTATCTTGGACAATTAATCAATATGCCCTGAGCGGCGGGGGCATTACCGACTCAGGTAAACCAGAGTTGGTAATGCCCTCGCCATGAGGGCATATAGCAATTAGTACCCCGGCCCACAAGATCTGCGTGAACGGAGTACACAAGCCAAAACTGCTGGCTTTTCCAATGTTTGTTTTGACCTTGGTATTTTCTTCCCTGTCCTCCGCCCCTTTTTTGTCTTGTGGCGCCTCGAAACACCATTTTCTGTCTAGGCGCTTTTTACGTACCCATAAATAAATAGCTATGTTCCCATAACACCATGCACCCAGCAAAGCATTGGATTAGTGATGCACAAATGCAGGAGATGAAAAGGCCTTGTTAATGCAAGTGTTGTGTTGCGAAGGAGCTTTCAATAAATACAAAGTTGAAATGTTGTGGCAAAGGTTTCCTATGATTACTTCAGGGACGTAATTTCACCAAAATGCCAGGGGGTAGCGAAGTGACATCACACGACGCTTGACCTCTGATGACATCACAGGATGTGATGTAATTTGACCCCACCCAGAAGTGACATTACAGGAAGCGATGGAACACGACATTTTACCCCTCGACAAAACAGGAAGTGGCATCACATAACATTGTTTCTAAGCACACTACGAAAAATATGGTTAGGAATGAATGGATCACCATATGTATCGTTAATATCGTTGCGGACAGGCCCATAGTACTAAATCACTGGGAATGCAAGGCCAAACAATAATGATGCATTATTATATAGCACTTATGTTTAAGCACTTCATATAGAACAATTACACATACAATATTACCCAACCTGTGTTGGTACTCAATTTTCAACCTCAGTAGGATGAAAGGCTGAGTTGACCTTGCTGGGTGTCGAACCTGCAACCTGCAGGTCACACACACATTGCAGCAGCGAGCGCACAACCCACTGAGCTATCTTACTGGCTATAGCTATCAGAAAACCAGCCACTCCAGAAACAAAGAGCCACATGCTGCTGGCCACAGCCCATGAGCCTCAATTTAAAGAAAAATTTAAAAAAATGTTTAAACACTTTTTTGGGAGATTTTCTTAGGGGTTGCAGGGAAGACCACATTGGTAGCAAGAGAGACCTCATGGGTCGTCGCCAATGTCATGTAAAGACACATTTTTGGGCCTGATTCATGGAATCTTTTGCATGGTCGAAAGTGACTTTGCGAGTTTGCACTGCTGAAAATGACTTTGCACTGGCACTGCCGACCCAAAGCCTGATTCATGGAACCATGCAAAGTGTATTTTTGCAGTGCAAAGTCATTTTGTACAGTAAAAATGACTTTACACTGACTTTGCACACCAAAAATGCACTTTACACAGTTCCATGAATCAGGGTTTGTGTTGGCAGTGCAAAGTCACTTTTCAGCAGTGCACAGCCTACAGAAGTATATTTACAGGTTGCATGCAACTGCAGACAGTGGCGGAGACACAGTGCACTGTGCACAACACAGACATATTCTGGGGGGGATCAATGCCATTATATCCCCCCACTTAAAATTGTGGGGGGGGATTTGTCCCCACTAGCCCCCCCATGTCCTACGCCCATGGGTGGCGTCCAGTGTCTGAGTTGTTTATTGTCTGCAGGTATTGGGTTTGTAGTGTGATTTGAGAAGGGTGTTCGGTTTGTGAGTTTTTGGTGAGTTGTTTCACTAGACCTCTGGGTGTGTGTGTAGTGCATGAGAGGTATGAGGGTGTGGAAAAGACGAAAGGGGCGACTAGTTAGTTTCTGGTGATCTCTCAGTGCTGAGCAGTTTTATTGTTGGTTCTTTATTCTGTATTGTTGCATGTTTGCTTTGGTCCCAATATATGGTTTCTAGAGGCACGCGTCTATGTTTATCTCTGTGAGTTGAATAGCCTGGTTTTTAGTAATTTCCTGAATGTTAGGTGGTCTTCTGTTGTTCTTATTTCCTACAGTATTGAGTTCCATAGTTTGGCTATCAGATAGGAGAAGGAGGTTCCTCGTAATTTCCTTTTCTCGTAGTGTAGTGTTTCTACCTGGAGGTCATTGCCCGATCTTAAGTCTCTTCCTGGTTGGTAACAGGTGGTTTTAGCTTAGAGGAATTCAGCTCCTTGCCTGTGTAGACATTTATGGGCAATGCAGAGGGCTTTGAAGTTAATTCACTTCTTTACTGGTAGCCAGTTTAGACTTCTCAGGACCAATGTGATGTTGTCTCTTCTATTTGGTCTCAGGAGTAGTCTTGCTGCTCTATTTTGGATGTGTTGTCGTTTTTATGTGAGTCGTTCTGGCATTCCAAGGTAGAGACTATTTGCATAGTCTATTCTTGATAATACGAGGGTGATGTTTGCAAGGGTTCTGTGTGGGAAATTGTGGTAAGGGAGGATCCTTACTATTAATCGCAGGAGGTAGAAACATTTGTTGCTATTGCATTGACTTGTGGTTCCAAAGAAAGGATGTTGTTCATGAGTATTCTCAGATTTCTTACCACTGTTGATGTCTCCGATTATGTTCCCATATTCAGTGTCAAGGTCAGGTATGCCTGTGTTGCATTGCCTTCTGGTGGGGAGATCAGTATTTCTGTTTTGGTTGGCTTTAACTTGGGATTGTTGTTTGTCATTCAGGTGTTTATGTCAGTGAGACAATTGTAGAGGCAATATTTGATGGTGTTGTCAGGGTCTTGGTCGGAGGTTCTCTTGAAGATGAGTTGGGTGTCGTTTGGATAGTTGATGGGTGTCAGTCTATGGGGGTTGAATGACTTTCATTATGGGGGTGATTTAGAAGTTAAAGAGAAGCGGGAAGAGACTTGATCCTTGTGGTAACCGCGGGTGATATTTTGAGTGTTAGAAGTAAATGGTGGTAGGTGTGTTGTTTCAGTTTGGTTGGTGAGGAAAGATTTCAGCCATTGTAATGCAGAGCTTTTAAAGCCACATTCCTCTAGTCTCTTCATTAGCACTGTGTATCTGACTGTGCCAAAAGCGGCTGATATGTCCAGTACTATGGGGGCTGATTGGGTGCTGTTGTCTGCATTTATTTTTAGGTCATCCCATATGGAGAGGAGTGCTGAATAAGTTACTCTCATGGGTCTGAAGCCAATTTGGGATTGGTCAAGTTTTCCATTGCTTTCTACATGATTGAGAAGGTCTTTGCAGACGTGGTTCTCTAGGATTTCTGCTTTTAGGAAGGGTTTAATGTATGCTGATTTGGATGATTTTGGTCCTATTCCTGTGTTTAGGGATAGATTCATTAGTAGTCGGAAATATAAGGACAGGTTTTGTGGTTGAGACGTTTTTGTAGATATCCGGTGTGCATGCGTCACTGGGAGATCCAGCGATGTTGGTGTCTTTTATTAGTTTGTGGAACATTTCCTCACTTATAGGTCCGAATCGATTGAGTGTTTCTGGGAGGTTGTTTGTGGTACTATGACATGCATTGATGATCCGTTTCATTGTATCTATTTTGGCTCTTTGATGGTTTGTGATGTTGTCACATAGGATTTGCGAAGGTACGATAGAGTTGTTGCAAGAAGTTGGGTTTTTTATTACCTAGATGATTTTGAACATTTCTTTCTGTGTGTTTGTTGCCAATTGGATTCTTGCGGTGTAATATGCTTTTTTGGCTTTCAGGACTGCTGATTTGTATATTTGAATTTGTTGTTGGTGGTTGCTTTTGTTCAATTGGTTGTAGTGTTTTCTCCATTGCTTTTCCAGTTTACATTTTTCTTTTAGTTCCCTGAGTTCTTCTGTGAACCATTTTGCTGTGATTTCTTTGGAGTGGAATTGATGAGTAGTTTAGCGATGCTAATTGATCTAATGCATTTGTGATCCAAGTGTGAAGCTTCTCTTCAACTGAGTCCGGTGTCATTCTATTTAGCTGGGAAGTGTTGAATTTGGTAGATTCCAATATATCTGTTAGGGTTTCCAGGTCAAGTAATTTCCAGTTTCTTTTGTTGGTCTCTGAGAGTTTTAGTATTGTAGGCATCATGCAGCTCGGGATTTTGACAGTGAACAGGATCATATGATGGTCGCTCCATATGATTGGCACCGGTGGGCAGTGCCCGAGAGTCCATCTCCACAGAAGGTTGCATTTGAAGTGTGTACAGCACTATGGGTGGGGTTGTTTACTATTTGTTTCAAGTGAAGGTTTTCATGTTGGGTGCTGAGGGCGTTTGTTGTGGTTTCATTATCTCTTTTGAACCAAATGTTGAAGCCCCCCAGAACAAATATGTAGTCATGGAAAGCTATTACTCACATGCGTGCGTTGTTTTTCAGGATGAAAATATTGCGTTATGTTATCAGAATTTGTGCTGTACACTGCTGCCATTCACATGGTCTCCAAGCACTCTGGCAGATATGAAAAAGAGTTGGTGGGTATGATTAACGGCAAGGAGAGAGAAGATGTGGTTAATAGGCCGTGCTGTGCAGTCTGGCAAAAACACTGGGCAGATATTTATTTTGTTATGTTGCTCTGCTTTTGAATTACACAAAATCGCCACTGTAGTGGTTCCAAGGATTTTCACCAAATTTGAAAAAGCATGCTTTTGTTGAGTCCAGACGGCTGCCTTTTGTCAAAGATTTATTTATACCAAACTTATAGAGCACACAGTCGGCTGAAGGCATCATGGCACTGCCAAACAAATAGAAGGGAAGCTAAAACTAATAGATCTTCAGGGATCTCCTAAAGGCCAAATAATCATCCATCCTCCAAAGGGCCAGAGGGAGAGATTTCCACAGGATGGCACATGCCACAGAGAAGGCCCGACTGCCGACCCTGGACAATCTGAAACGAGGAACCTCCAACAGAAAGTCTGCGGCTGAGCAAAGGGAACAGTGGGGTACATAAAACTGGAACTTAGCCTGCAGATAGGCTGGCCCTATCCCATGCAGGGCACAAAAGACCACACAGAGTGACCTAACCTGCAGTGTTTTTGCTACCGGTAACCAGTGTAGATTGCGTAACACAGTGGAGACATGGGCCCTGAATGGAGTTGAGGTAACAACCCAGACCGCAGAGTTTTGTAGAATTTCCAAGCGTCGAATCATGTAAGCTTGCTGTGTCAGAAACAGCGCATTGCAATAATCTAAAGATGAGAGCACTAACGTGGAGACCACTGGTGCCCGAAAGTGAAAGGGCAAGAATGGAAACGCTTTGCGCAATATCTTAAGCTTAAGATGCCCCGCCTGGCAGATGGCATTGACCTAGGCTGCTATAGATAAGGAGGAGGTGATTTTAAACCACAGATCCTTTTCAATAGGCTCTGGAATGGGACAAGAGCCCAGCGAGGAAGGCCAGAAAAGCAGAGACCAAAAAGCATCAGCTTCAGGTGAACCCACCACCAGTAACTCTGTCCTCTCCCCATTCAGTTTCAGCCAGTTAGAAGACATCCACTCCCCCATGGCCTCCAAGCATGTCCTAAGTCTGACAGCTGTGTCTGTAACCGCCAACTCCAGGCGGACCAATATCTTAGTGTCATCAGTGTAGGCAGAGCAAGTGAAGCCTTGGGAGGCGATGAGCTTCGTTAGTGGCTGAATGTAAACATTAAACCGAACAGGGGCGATAGCGGAGCATGAAGGACCTCATAAAGAAGTGCTGTAGGGGCAGAGCAGAACGGTGGCAAACAAAGAGACTGGGAATGGTCAGTTAGGAAAGAAGAAAACCAAGCCAGAAACACCACAGAGAGGCCGGCCCCTCCAAGGCGAATCAGCAGGACAGCATGACCGATTGTATCAAAAGCGGCCGACAGACCAAGCAGAATAGCTGCCCCTACGCCGCCTAAATCATGCAGTTGACCCCTTGCTTACCGTGGCCTGGCCAAAACCCTGATTGGGAAGGGTGAAAAAAAGATTTCTCCAGAAATGTGGTCAGAAGAGGGCAGGCCAGAGATTCAAGAACCTTCATCAAAAATGGGAGCAAAGAAATGGGTCGATAGTTAGAGAGCACATTCAAGTGTCGGTTTTTTCAGTAAGGGAATCACCAGTGCGTGCTTAAGTGAAATAGGAACAAAGCCAGATTTGAAAGAATCATTGACAGCTTGTGCAACTAGTGGGACAATTTGATCTATCATCTCCTTTAATACCCACCAAGGAATAGCATCAGTCGGGGGGGAAAATTTCAGTCTCCTGGTAGCCGGCACAATTTCCTCTGAGGAAAAGAGCGGAAACACATCCCGACCATACCGCGGGGGCCCCATTTCCCCTAGCGGTCTGCGGGGAGAATGAGACTGTTTAAATTTCTGCACAGCGCAAAGCAAAAACCACTGGACAGAATTGAATCAGGTATGAAACAACTTAGTCACGAAAGCGTCGATTTCCAGGAGGGATCAGGGGTTATTCCGTCCAGTAGTTAAAATATTTCACAGGAAGATGGTGCCCCTTCTCCCAAAATTGTAGCTATATATGTGTCCCACAATGCATCCACGAGGCTTTTTCAAAAATGAAAAAGCCGCTTTTTTTGTTTGTTCGATGCAAGAGATAACTGGGGTTATTCACAAAATAACCAGGGTTAGCCGAAAAAAAAGTGGAAAAAATGCCATAGGTGGAGAGGAGGAAAGAGGACACCATGTGAAATGTTAGGGTTTGGGGACTGGGGACCACATTGAGAGCTTGAATGTTTTCTGGTAACCAGGGTTATTGTCGCATAACCGGAGTTATAGTAGAAAACGGGATCGGGAATGAAAGTGCATCACATCATTATTTTAGGAATAACCAGGGTTATTTTATGAATAACCTGGGCTATCTTTAGTGCATTACTATTTTTGGGGTTATACTAACCGCAGTTATTGGAAAATGTTTTTTTTTTTAAAAAAAAGAGAGTTAACAAATGTGATTAATACAAAAAAAGTGGAATGTTGCAGCTACAGTGAGGTCGAGGTGGGAGGTAGTGGGTGTGGTTGAAGACTATGACTACTGACATGGCTGAAGACCATGGCCACTGCCCATGTCCAAGGCCATGGCTAGTGGGCCCAAATGAAATCTTTTGGGGCAACATGTCAAGGGACCACAGTGTTAGTGGGCCCATTAAGGAAACCTATTGAAGCAATATGTACAGTGGCCACGGCCAAAGGCTCTGGCACTGGCCATGGCCAAAGACCATGGCTAGTGGGACTGGAACAAAGCTATTGTGGCAACATATAAAGGGGCCATGGCCCTAGGTTGGCGTCAATGGTCATGGGCAAAGGCCATGGCTAGTGAGCAGGAAAGAAAGGTAGTTTTTTAAAAGATACAGTAAGGTCCTGGATAGTTGGCCCGAAAGACATGTATAGTGATCACAAAAGAAACATATTGGGGGAACATATAAAGTGGACACGGCCAAAGGCTATGGCTAGTGACTTGTAAAAAAAACTATGGTATAACAAAACCCTTGAAATTCACTGAAATAAACCTTAGTTAAGGCAGGGACGTCATTTCACCAAAATGCCTAGGTAGCGGAAGTGACATCACACGACCCCTGACCTTTAATGACATCACTGTCATGTGACCCCCACCCCGAAGTGACATCAAGGGCTGTAATGAACCACGACCTTTCACCCTTGACAAAACAGGAAGTGGCAGAGATGTTGCTAGGTCTGGAAAAGATCTGGGGCTACGCTACTGTTGGGACTGTCGTGCCTCAGGGCTAGCTAGCCTTTTGGTTGTAACCCTTGAGATTCTATAAGGGCTACAACCAAAAGATCTGGGTCTATAGCCCCCTAGCCCCCCTTAGCAAAGCCTCTGGGAAGTGGCCTAACATAGCATTGCTCTCCTTAGTACACTATGAAAAATATGGTTACGATATCACTAATGTGATATCCATTTCATACAAGAATGGACCACCAAATGTAACGTTTATATCAGTGTATATAGGCCCATATTACCAAATTACTGTGAATGCAAGCAGACGTCCAAGGCCAAATGATTATGATATGTTATCAAATAGCACTTACGCAATTTATATAGAACAAATATACATAAAATATCACCCAACCTGTGTTGGTACTCCTTATCGACCTCAGAAGGATGAAAGGCTGAGTTGGACTTGCCAGGATTCAAACTTGCAACCTGCAGATCACACAAACATCGCAGCAGTGAGTGCTCAACCCACTTAGCTATCTTTCTGGCTATAGTAAAATGAGCAATTACATATCTGAATGTTCTCAAAGTCAGAAAGCAAATTGCACTCTGTAGTGGATACCATTAAACTGGTAACTGAGATTCAAAAGCATGCCAGTTCATCTGTAGGTCTGGTGCAAATTTGGCCACATGTCAAGCCTGCATGCATCTTCTTTCAGGCTTCGGAGGTTGGCAAAATAGGGAAATCAGCGCACTCACAGGACATCCGATACTCTGAGCACTCGTTACCCCTTACATGCAAACAAACATCCTGAACAGCATGCCAGTGAGATGGGAAAGATAGACACATTACAACAAAGCATTCATTGTGGCACAATGAAGTCAATGGCCACTTGATGTGCTATGGTCAAATATTTATACACTGTACAGAGGCTTTTAGGCACAAGGATTTTGTCAAGTGACCGAGGACACCGAGATGGAATGTCTTGTGATGATCGTAACAGGGACAACAGCAGAAAAAATATGCTATAACTGCAACTTGTGAAAAGCAAAATACATTGGGCCTCATTTTAAGTTTGCCGGTCCGGGAACTATGGTACCGGTAAGCGTGTCGGTACTGTAGTTCCCGGACCAGCAAACTACGAGTTGTGCTCGCGGGTGCCTTTTTGTCCACAAGGTTGGACCTGGCAGGCAGAGCAGCACCCGCGAGCACAGCATGTCGGATGCACTGGCACCGTTCATAACGGTGCCGGTGCATCTGGCTTCCCCATTCCCATTCAGCCCCATGGGGCTCAATGGGAATGGGGAAGAATTTTTCCCGGCGCCCAGGAATGGGCAAATAGCGGGTCTGTCAAGGCCGTAATGACCCGGTAATTGCCCATTTCTGGGTGTCGGAAAAGATAAAATACCGGCGGCAACCATGCCTGTATTGCAGGCACGGCTACCGCCAGTCTCGTAATGAGGCCCATAGTCTGAAATTGATGCTTATTCTACTCTAAATGCTTTTTGTATGTTTTTGTCTGCATTGCAAATTTTACGTGTTTAAGAACAGACTAAATCAGTGACTCACCCCCTGAAGTGTGTCTGAAATACACCCTTTAATGAGTCTAGCAAGTATTTTATAGAATTCCAGAAAGACAAATTATTTGTTATTCCTATTCTTTCTTATTTAGGGTCACTGCTCAAAGTGTTACATTTGTGGAACCCCCTGCGTTTTAAGAGGCCTGAACAAGAATGCTAGTCACTCCAGAAACAAAGAGCCACATGGCACTGGCCACAGCTCAGGAGCTTCAATTAAAAAATAAAAAAAGTTAACATTTTTTTTTAGGGGTAGCAAGGGAGACCTCAGGGATTGCAGGTGCCACCCCTGGTGACCCCCAAATGACGTCCCTGAGTTAAGGTGCAGTTAAATTGTGCAGAGTTAAAGTGATAAAACCCTTGAAGTTCAGCTGATGTGGGAAATCATGACCAGCTTAACTCGGCGAGTTCCCGTTGCAAAGCTCTAGAGCACATACATATTATAAGAGAAGGGATTCACAATGACATACAAAATGGCATTATGGGGGACATCAATGGTGTGTCGAGTTCAGCTGGTCATGACTTCCCACATCTGCTGAATTGCAAGCGTTTTGTTGCGTTCAATCTGACCAATTTAACTGCACCTAATCTAAGGTTTTTACAGGTTACGATATATATATATATATATATATATATACTCACAACCTTTTCAGTAGCCATGGCGTATGATACTCAACTTTTGAAGTAACCATTAGTCGTGAAAAGGGAGGTTTTTTGTTTTAGTGGGGTACAACCCATTCAATTCTATGTTAGATGAAGGGGCTTGGCGGGTGAGTCGACTAAATCCATGGCGATTGACACCCTCCCAAAGCCTATCCATGGGGATTGACACTCGCCAAAAGTGTGTGAGTGAGGGTATAATATCATAGACCCACACAGACACACGCGCGCGTGTGTTCACGATAATCTGACGAGCGAGAAGAATAGTCTTCAATTTCGAAATGTTCAAAGTTCCGAAAAATACTGGGGAGGGTGCTTAAATGTGAAACCCCCACCACAAAAGAAAGAGGCTGGTTTCCCTGTCACATCTGATCAGCTCACTTACCAAGACTGGAGGCGTAGATCTCATCTCCTTTGTCTGTACCGTGACAGAGAGCAGGAAATGCATCAACCGTCCACTGATCTACTGCGATGATCTCTTACACTCTCTTCTGTGAGTTGCGCCTTCTTTAACTTCCATTGACTGCACGAACATTGGAGAACGCGGCCATGCTGCCGAGGAAACATTGAATCTGCTGCTGACTCTGCAGTACTTCAAATGGGAGCATTATCCGCCATGTTTTCTGGAGCTGGACAGTTTGTCAGGTGTTGCTCACAGCTCCTCCCTCTGATACACATGCAATCATATGCATGTTGCTTTATGCTAGTCCAGAGATTTTACAAATGGGCACAGATCAGCAGAGTCTCCCTTACTAATTGAAGAATGTTTGTAAAGACCTCCTTTTGCATACCAGAAACAAAATACAAACAGTAGCCTAACCACACGGAAAAAAGAGGGTTGAATAGCCTATAAGGAGCAACGTAAATGTGTTTAGATATGGCAATATAATGTTTGTAAATATATTACCAAAGTCTTGCTGGGCTTCTTGTAGACTCTGTTGTGTCTGAATACACCTAATTGCACCTATGGAGCGCAATAACCCACGTATGGAAAGTTTAAGTGCGGGAACAGGCGAAGAGACAGTGGAGATGCACGTTGCCACCCACAGATAGCGTTGCAGAATACCTGTAAAATTTACCTCCACCTAAAAGATGGTGGTAATGACTGCCAGGTCATGTTGGTTCAGGCACAGGTGCAGCCCATTACCTGCAAAAGGTACAAAAAAGACACAACAAAGTTGAATAACACCACATAGCAACATGTTGGGCAATAGAGAATTGAACACAGAAGCAGGTGATTGAGTCAATCGGTTGGAAGTGTTGGAGGAAAGGCAAAATGTGGCAAAGAGAAGGAAGGAAAGGTGACCAGCTGTGTAGCTCCAATGATCCCATTCTCACCCTTTGGTGGCAGGATAGACACATCCCCCAGCTGACAGAGGGTGAGATTGAAAGAAGTAGAATGGTCTGTTTTACCGCAGGTGGTGGCTGTGCTGCATTTCTCTGCCTCTGGGACTATGCAACAACATTGTGGCAATGTTACATGGCAGACTCCAGCCTACCTTCTCAGTCCTCCTGTGCCAGCTGCTGGATGCCCTCTTGCCCCGTGAGAATAGGCATCTGAATGATAGATGCGGGCAATGCCTGCTGGGACAAAGTCACATTTAAGGGACTTGTAGGGGGCAGCAGTGGGCCCTGAAGGCTAGAAATAGTAGCCTACTATGCGATGCAAGCTTCCAGAGAGAGTCCAAGGGATATCACCTAGAGTCCTTCCTCACTTCCAAACACCCAATCAAACAGCAGCAGGAGGCCCCACCGCCTCCCCACAAATGAAATGTCCAACAGAGAGCCACCTAGTCTATTTAAATGGAACCACCAGCCATGCTCTCCAGAGAAGAGAGGTGCACCAAGGACAAACACTCTAAACCACATCATTGGAAACACCAAATTGATGTTCAGTGGTGTGCAATGAAACACAAGCAGCATTACCGTATGTATGGTGCTTCTGGCAATGGCCTTTAGGCTTTCGTGAAATAAATACAAATAAAAACAGCAACATGATTTCCATTGTCTTGTGAAAATTCCTTCTTTCAGCACATTTTAAAGAAACATCTTAAAATCTCCCAGAGTGCACAGGGAATTTACCCATGGACTGTAATGTAATCATAGTCCTCAAATTGCCTGATTCAATATGGCATGATGTTCAGTTGTATTATACATTCTTTTTTTATTTATTAAAGATATAGTTTTGCCAGACAAAACCTTTCACTGCATTAAAAAAAACACTTAATTCAAAATACACATATTGATAAGAACATACAAGTATTGTTACAATTCAAAAAAACATTGTTTAAACGTATATTTATTTCGTTTAATTTACCACACACTAACATGTAAGCTCTATGCATAATTGCCAAAGAGCTAGAACAATAAAAGTACACACGCAAATGAAAGGCAAACAGCATTGTGTGACGTTCGTAGCAATTTAATATATTAAAAAGAGTTTTAAGAGCAGATCATAATAGACGCAAGCATGGGATCTATTCAGAGACACTAGGGAAGACAAGTCCAAAGTGTGAGAGTGTGACAAGTCTCTGCCTAGCTCTAGCGACCTATAGTGGGGTGATCAAAGGGGATCTGTGCCTCCCTGAGCTAGTGGAGGATGGCCCGTGAGGTGGTATGCAGAGGATCGCCACGGACGTCATTTCACCAAAATGCCAGGGGTTGCGGAAGTGACATCACAGGACCCTTGACCCCCTGATGACATCACAGGAATTGATGTAATTTGACCCCACCCCGAAGTGATATTGCGGGTAGAGATGGAACACGACCTTTTACCCGTTGACAAAACAGGAAGTGGCATCACATAGCATTGTACACTAAGAAAAATATGGTTACGATATCACTATAATGTGATGTACATTTCATACAAGAATGGATCGCCATATGTATCGTTAAGATCAATGTGTTTAGGCCCATATTACCAAATTACTGTGAATGCAAGCAGACGTCCATGACCAAATGATATGTTATTATATAGCATTTACGCTTAAGTGCTTTATATAGAAAAAATATACACCCAATATCACCCAACCTGTTTTGGTACTCATTTTTCGACCTCAGAAGGATGACAGGCTGGATTGAGGCGTTTATGAACAGACTAAATCAGTGACTCACCCCCTGAAGTGTGGCTGAAATAGACCTGTAATGAGTCTAGTCATTATTGTATAGAATTCCAGAAAGACACATTATTTGGTATTCCTATTCTTTCTTATTTAGGGTCAGTGCTCAAAGCATTAGACTTGTGACACTCCTGTTCTTATCTTTCTTATTTTTTTAAGGGGCCTGAACGAGAAAGCCAGCCACTCCAGAAGTAAAGAGGTCGCAATTGAGACCACAGAGGTCGCAAGGGAGACCTCAGAGGTCGCAGTTGAGACCTCTGGTGACCCCTAAATTACATCACTGAGGATCCCCCAGACACCCCAAATTAGTCTCTGCTTCAGCTCAGGGGAAGTCACATAGGGAGCCTTAAGGACTCAGCACTTTAACAGCCACCGTCCTGCACCTGCAAAGTGTCATAATCGCGTGCATGGGGTTGGGTGCATGCGTGATGTGCATGCAGGTGATTGTGACGTGATCCGGACTGCAGCGCGATCTCAGGGTGAGCTGGTTTGAGCTTGGGCGTGGCAGGCTTGAGGCCCTGGTGGGCAGTCAGGGCGGAAGGAGCAAGGTGCTTGGAGGGGTTAGGTTGTTAGTTCGGTGCCCGGTGTGGGTCTGCGGAACGTCCAGGTGTGGCAGACCTGGGGTCTTGAGGTAGAGCTCAGGACCGGTGGATGTGCTTTGTTTATTGTTTTTTGGTCCTCGAGGGTACATGTAGTCCGGGTTGATTTAGGTGAAATTGAGGTGATATCTAGGCTCTTTTACTAATTTGGTGGGTCTTATCGCTGTTCATATTTTCTCTTTGGGATTTTCAGTGGGATCATCAGTGAGGATGGAAGGATGTTTTTGGTTAGGATTAGTGTTGTGAATGGTTTGCAGTTTGGTAATGTTGATACTGTGTATGTAGGTATTGCAGTTTAGTTATTGTGATACTATATTACGTCCATTGGTTGTGGTCTGGGTTGGTTCAGTGAGGGTTTTGTCTACTTCCTTTGTGCTTCAGGTCTGTTGCTTAGTTGGCCACTTGGTGATAGGGCTGGAGTGTTTAGTGTCATGGCGTGTGGAACACTGCTGGTTAGTGTTTAATTAATTTGTTCTGTTGGTGTATAAGAGAGGAGGATGTGTCATAATCGCGTGCACGGTGTTGGGCGCGTGTGTGATGTGCGTGCAGGTGATTGTGACGTGATCCAGACTGCAGCGCAATCTCAGGGTGACAGTTGGAGCTTGGGTGATAGGAGGTGGCTGCAAGGGTTTGGGGAGCCGGTGTTTCTGAAGTCCCTTCGTGTCTTGTGTTAACCTGGTGTGTTAACTGAACCCAGACAATAAACGTAATAACATAAGTACCGGAGCGGTAGTACTTTTATCACGTCACAAAGCCTGCAGCTCCTGGGCCCATGGATAATGCCCCTCATATCCACAAAAGAAAGAATTAAATTTGTACCCGACATGGAGACAATCCGAAACACTGTCTCTTTAAAAGTACTGAACTCTGCGAGTGAGAGAAAGCTGCTAGCAGGGAGGACGTTTCCCTTCACATAGAAAATACATGCTGGATTAGACCAAAATTTTGCAGCGCTCGTTCAGCTTGCCCGCTTATCAGAGACAGCTCCTACTTTGCTTTTCCACTGCATTGGGCCTCACCAAGACATCAGAGGCACTGCATATATGTCTATGGCTCTTGCACAGGAAGCATGCATGTACAGCAGAAGCGCAACAGAGGTTTCCAAGACTCTTGAACAGTGCGCACCTTATCAGCACAGATCCAGAGAGTACAAGCAAGGGACTGGTGCCAAATTTTAAAATGGATCCAGAGTACTTACCTTTGTATACATCTACGAAACCCAGATACCTGTTCCATTCATTTTCCACACCGGGGTGGTGCCAAACGGAGCACAGCGTAGTTCAAAGGAAGGAAGAAAAATCCAAGATCATCAACCCACCCTTTAAAGGATTGACCCAGAACCTACGTTCTAAAACACACAGAGCCACACAGGAGTCCAGACTCATTCCCAGCCACAGGTTCAGACGCTTACCGAAACCCGAAGCCGAGAGGAAAGGGGTCACCATGATATTTAAGCATGGAACCTCAGTCAGGCAGTGTGTGTGATCGGTGTAGGAACTGGAAACAGGACTTTGGAGGGCAAGAGGATAGCTCAGGGGCAACGCGTTTGTTTTGGAAGCAAGACAATGCAGAGCTTCATGGTTTCAAATCCCAGTCCCATGATTAGAAGTCACCGGCATGAAGCGCGGTAGCTCAATTTAATTTCTTTTTGGGAAGCGGTTGGACAGCAAGTAAAGAGTATGGAGGAGAGTGGAGCACGAGAAAGGGGTTTGGAGGAGGGTGAATTCAAGAAGGGAGAAGGAACGTCAGGCAGTTGAAGGAGGGAAGTATGTGGAGGATAAAGGAAGAAAACATCAGGAGGTGAAAGGAAGTCCACACAAAAATGTGGAAGGTAGAGTAAATGTAGGGGTTGTTCGAAAACATCAAGGGGGCAATTATTAGGAGGCTAGCATGACCCTAGCTAGCCCTAGCTCTTGCTAGCTAGGGTCATGCTAGCCTCCTGATAATGGCCCCCTTTATGTTTTCAAACGACCCCTTCATTTTCTCCACCTTCCACATCTTTATATGCACTTCCTTCTGCCTCCTGATGATTTGAATGCAATGAGGAAGGAATGCAAAAGTATGCTTGACCCAAGAAAGGGGCAGGGGTGCAGCCTTGATTTGAATGGATCAAGCCCACGATGGGTGAAGAGATAATCCTGTGGTGCGTCATCAGGGTGGAGCAGGAATAAAACAGGAGTAGAAAGGTGAGAAAGAAGGAGGCCATACCATAACCATAGAAGAGGGAGGTGGCAGAATCCTCTCAAGCCCACCTGTGGAGGCGGGGAAAGAACACCCATTTGGCTCTGTCTTAGACTGGCAGAGGAGGTTGTCTACTTTGTACAACTCTTGTTTGTCTACCGTGTCTATCCGAAGCATGGACAGGTGTCCTACCCAAGACCAAGCAGGAAGAGGCCTACAAGGAATACCTGGAGACTGTGAGCCAATGCTTGCCTCAGAGGAGCCCCAGGAATTCACCTGGTGGTAAAGCCTGTGGATAGTCAGAAAGAAAACATTGCGTTGCCCAAGAGGAATTTGTCACATTTTGAAAAGGCTATAGTCGGCACCCAAAGCCTACAGGTGGCCACTGGACGAGAAGAAACCAGCAGATGGTGAAGCTATCAATCTGTGAGAAAGAAAAAGCTAGAAACTGCAAGTGTGGGGCACGCGTCGATAGTAAGACACCTGAGGCGCATGCAACAACACTGCACCAGAAGGCAGGCATCCTGAAAGAGTCGCAATGAGAGGGAGTCAAAGTGGACAGAAGCAGGACAGGATGGAGAGAGCAGGATTTCTGCCTGACACTGAGAAGGCTGCCGGGCATTTTAACAACTTGGACTGCTTCAGACCCATATAAGATAAAAAAAGAATCAATGGATGTAGTCAATGTGAGATCCCCACACGTCAAGAGTATAGAGGCAGTCCTACTGGAAGACGCAGTAGAAAGGCTGTTAGAAGAGAAGGCTTATGGAAGGGCATTGGAGAGTGGAGAAAAATGGAGGCCGGTGAAGGAGCAAGAGGAAGCTGGAGCCTTGGAGGGGGGACCCACAAATGTATCAAAAGCTGGAAAGAGTAGGACACTCATACACCAGTAAGTGGGTTATAATCAGTTTTATTCTGACGCCAATAGTACTGATAGCACGTGGTAAGGCAAGGTGTTCATTGTAACATGGTGGGCATTCTTGCACCATAGTATTTATATGATCGAAAGGATCTCTATTTACCACAGGCTGTACTAACCTGCAGAATTGTATATCTCGGCGTACCTGTGAATGAAGACAGTCTCAGTGGGAAAGGTCTCCCTGTTCCTCAAGCTTGTCTTGGAATGGTCATGTATCCTTGGCTTGATGTTCCCACATACGTGGGATGTTCTCTTCAAGTGTCTGAAGTGTCTGATGGTTAAGGTAGTGTGAGACAACATCAAAGGTTCCTGGTGCATCCACACCTAGGAAACATATATTCAGGTAGTTCACAGTAGTTCTTTGTCTAGCAGTTGATCCGAAGATCTAGTAGCCTTGCTGGATGCTCTAGCCTTGCTGGATGCTCTAGCCTTGCTGGATGCTCTAGCCTTGACTTGCCTACCCAGGCACACTTTGTATCATTACACCTCTTGCCCTAGGGGTTTCTGTATGCATTACAGAGGCACGACTAGTAGCTTCATCTCTTGCCTTAGGGGTTCTTCCGGGTGGGACTGTCTTTCCCCCTGCATAGGTATTTGTCAGCAATGATGACCCACCAGTCAGGGAATTGTACGATCGGACCGAAAAAAAGGTCAGACCCTACAAAAAGTCTGAAAAATGCTACCAAAAAAGATTCGAACACCAAGAGTGGTATAGTGAAAAGGGGAGCTGTGGGGGTGTCCCCCGCAACACCTCGCTCATCATAGTGAGCGGGGTGTTTTGGGGGACACCCCTGCAGCACACCTGAAAATAAATAAATAAATAAATACCATCAAAAAAGAAACAGGGGCTGCGGGGGTGTCCCTCGCAACACCCCGCTCACTATTCTGTGTGGTATAGTGAGCGGGGGCTGCAGCGCCAGAAAAAAAAGGAAAGGAAAGGAAAGGTTCACGGAAATGAAAGGGAACTGGTGCTGCAGGGACTCAGCGTGTAAAAAAGGTAAGTAGGGTTTGTTTGTGTTGGGGCTGTGGATGGGGGTGTTTTGAGGATGTGGGTGGGGGAGTGTTGTGGGTATGTTGTGGGTGTGGGTGGGGGTGTGGGTATGTAGGGGCTTTGAATGCGTGTTTGCATGGGAAATGTGCAAACCTTTTGTGGTTCGCACATTTCTCATGCAAACTTTTCTGTCGATGACTTTTCCGGTACGGAAAGATCACGCACATCCCCAGTCAGGCATAGCTCCAATGATACAAATCCCTTTAGTCAGCACTAGTGCCTGTGGCCAGCGCCAATGTTTAGGTTAGAGCCTCCATCATGCTACACTTTAGCTTTCTCTCTTAAGGTCTGGCTCCAGCTAGTCTTTGGGCCCTGGGTCCTAGCATGCCCTCCAGTATATCATCCACTGTAAGCCTATCTGTTCTACATCTTGGCTCACTTGTTCTGTATCTTCCTTATTAAATGGCCTATTTTGCTGTGCCGGCACAGGTTCGACCTCTCTAGCTCTTTTCCTGCGCTCACTGCAACACAGCTAACCCTCTAGACCATCCCCCTTTCACCCTCAAAGTCAGGGTGGTGCTTTGGCAGCAAATGTCCCAATATTTGCTCTAGTTGGTGGGTCTGTTTCCCCGTTCTTGGGTTTGATCGTGATAGTTTCCTCCCTAATGGTTCAAACTCATTCCAAACTGCCAGCCCTTTAGTTTCACTTAATCTCATGTGTTGAATAAGGCCAATGTTCCGGCCCCTACAGTCTATGATCTGTCTGCAGGGCTTTGATCATGCAGCGGTGTCATGACGGCTAGCTGTTCCAGCCCCCTCTTTCCCAAGTAAGTTTGTTTGCCCAGCGTCAATGCTTTCGCGCCAGGTCCAGATGCTTGTTCTGCATGGGTATCTTTGCTGCCGGATGATTGCCAGTTAGCTCCAGTTCATCTTCCTTGCCGGGGCCTGCACATCCGCAATGTGCTTTCTATGAAGTCACAATTGAAGAATGGGACCTTGAACAAGCCTCAAAGTGCTTGCCAAATCACCCGCTTCTGCAGTTTGGGTTACATACATATCCAACCTCTATGGGGCTGATTTTCTTAGTGATTTTATCCCTTTGGAATAGATCTGTGAAAGGATCCATGCTGTGAATGAAGAGGCTGAGCCGCGGTGACCGGTAAGACGTTTATTGTGCACAACACAGAGCGCAGTGGACACCCTCAACATCAGAGGAAACCGTTGCTCTCTGTTTCAAACAATCAGTTCCAGACCTCTCTCTGTGCTCTGGAACTAGAACATAATATGTCTTCCCCCTTATGAAGAGAATAAGGTAAGGCAGGGGAAAGACGGAAGGGGGAGGCAGGGAACAATGGGGTGGGGAGACCAAGCTGCGAAAACAGCCAACAGGCAACTATAAGGGCAAAGTGCAATGGAAAGACAAAGGAAATGCAGGCCAATGGAGAAAGCACAATAACAGTATAAGGAAGTGCAAAACAGCAGTATTGGCGTTGTTACTCACACACAAATTCTCTGAATCGGGTGGGCATCTTACTCACCCTCTCACTCACCGTTGCCCCGTTTATAAGATCAGGAACCCTTCCAGTAGGCTTCTCTGTTGTCCCACTCTCAGCAGCTCCATGACCAACACCAGGACCTCCAGCACCACTGGTATTTCCACCAACCACACCCGAGTCAACACTACCATCAGTCACTCTTGACTCACCCATGAACATAGTCAGTCTTCCTTTCGACCACACTTCTCCTCCTTCTAAGAACACCACGCTGCTCCTCACTGCTGAGATCCTTTTGGGACCTAGGAATTTGCTTTCCGAACATTTAAGGTGATATCTGGGGTTCTTAATCAAGACCAAATCACCAACAGCCCACTCCTGGTCCTTCACTCTAAGACTCTTGTCGAACACCCTCTTATAATGCCTGCATGCCTCCTGCACCACCCTCATAACTTCCTACTGGTCTACCACCACTGTGCAAGCCAGACCCATCCACCCTGGGCACAACTTGGTGCCAGGTTGGCAACCCTTTAAAGAGACAAAAGGAGACACTTTTGTTACCGTGTGGGATGTGGTACAGTAACTCCAGACCATCTGCCTCAAAACCATTCTCCAAGACAAACCTGAGCATATTGCCAACTGGACGCCTCCCTTAAGGAACCTGTTCACGCGTTCCACAAGACCATTGGCCCGGGGGTCTTACAGAGCGGTGTGCACATGCCCAATAGAATACTGCAACAGGAACCTTCTCATGACCTGAGAGCAAAACTGAACACCATTATCAGTGACAAGTTTGGTGGGAAAACACTCCCAGAAGAACACTTCTTTGAAAAAAAAACTGACCAGATCCACAGTGGTGGCTTCTCTCATCGCCTTCCATTCTACCCATTTGGAATGGTAATCGACCATAAGAAATATACATTTGAAACCCTCACCTAGCCCCTGAATGGGAGCCATAACATCAACAGCTACTTTCTGCCGTAGCTGATCCGGAACTCGGGCAGGGAGGATTGTGTTCTCCCTCACCAATTTGCTCTTGCTTGTCACTGGGCAAGCGTTCACTACAAATGCTAACCACTTTCTCAACGTAACCATCCATTATTGGCCACCAGTACCTCTACCACAACAATCTCTTACTGCCATTCACAGCCAAGTGTACTTGATGGGCAATTTCCACCAACTTCTCTCTGATACCATTGGGGGGAATCAATTTGTCCCCTCTTATGAGCTTTCCCTCCTACAAGGACCACTCAGCCTTTACCTCAAAGAAAGGCTCAAACCTCCTCGCCAGCACGTTTCTACTGGGCCAACCTACCACAGTCCATTCCACCACTATCCTAAGAACTTCATCCTCAGCACCCGAGAGTTCCCACACTCCTTCGCACGGTGCACAGTGCTCAACACTAGCCACGACCGTCTCCTCTGATTACACTCCTTGTTCCACACTGTTGGCATCACGGGGAGGTGAGACAAGCAATCAGCTACCACAAATTTTCACTGCAGGAATATAGCAAACTTGGAAGTCATAGGGTTTCATCATGAGTTCGGCAGTAACCCTTAAAAGCGGCGCTATCGGAATTAGCGCCGCCTATACCGCTCCGCCAGATCATGAGCCGGAGCAAATACCGCTGACTGTAAAAGCAGGCAGTGCTATTACAGCCGGTGCAAATACAACCAGCGCTATTACAGCTGACCACACGAGGTGCACAAACAGTCCAATCACAAGACCATGTCCAGTGGTATTAGCACTGAAAACCAGTGCTAATACTGCCCAAAACACGGTGCAGTTACCTCCAGCCTGCAGCTGGAGGTAAATGAACAGAGGTGTCTGAAATGAAGCCAGAGGTAATCCTAATACAGCCCAGAGCATTACATAAGGCATACCACTACCCCAATCACTGTTTCCAAAACCATGCTGCTGACGAGGAAGTGTCGAGTATCGCCCGGCCTCCAGTTGCCCCTCTCCCATTGCCTATTGAGTTCACACCAAAGTATGTGACGTATGAAGAACAGTTAAATAAACAGAGAGCAGCACATGGGCTCTGCCCAGTACCTATCAGGATGACAGCACCTATTAATATACCAACACCTAAGAAAACCTGGACAGTAAGGTATCCACTAAAAAAGCCATACCTACATGTTAAACAATATGACGGTTGTTTGAATAAAATACCTGAAGAAACAAAGAAGATAATGAAGGAAGATGAATGGTGACGTCATAAGAAATCGAACTGACGCACATATAGAAGATATAATGACCTGAGAATACTGACAAGAGACAAAATACCATGGATAAATGACATCTTGAGCCTAAGGTGAAGAAGTTGATGTTAAGATGAAGAAATGTATGCCACATACATGATGAAGATATTTAGTTAGTTTAAATGTGTACAGATGCAAGAAATTGCAAGAGGCAAAGAAATTGTGAAGCTTGTTTATGCTAAATAGTCGATAGATTGCGGCAAGTGCCAACGTTTACAAGTATATACCTCAAGAAGCACTTTATGTATGAATGCAAGTCCACTACGCATATGAGCAGAATTGAACAAAGGTTACAAAAGGCCTCAGATGGAGTGTGTTGCAGTAAGAAAATCGAGAATCAAGACAGAGTAAAACTCAGCTAAAGGATGACCATGCCAAGAAGCCAAGGTCTTATCTGGCTGGAATAAGCCGACATTGGATACAATTAAGGAGAAGAGAACAGAGGATCCTGTTCAGAAAGGTCAAGATGAGCCACAGACGTCAGAGAACTGGTAGAATTAAATCAAGTATACGCGGAAAAACAGAGAAAAGACAATGTCACGGTGTCCAGTCACGTGACAAAGGCAGGATGGAAGGATGAAACTCTCACACCTACGCATGAATCCCCGCCATGCCTATACTCCTTAAAAGTTCTCAAAGCAAAGAGCAGACTGAAGGCCAAACTACAAAGAAATAATTGACACATGACTACTGAGGTGAGGATGGATTGAAGCATATTTGGAGGGAATCTGGCGTGCAGACGAGGTTCTCTGCACCTGGATGTTCTTTCTGTGTGCTGCTAGACGTAGGTGGAAAAGTATGAGTGAGGTTGATGCCAACCCAATCATAGTGGACCGTGCAATCTAGGGTCCTATAGTGAGTAGAGCCAATGGGACATCGTACTTTTATTGGCGTTCATAGTGGCCATTTTGAAGGGAGGGCTTAGTTGCCCCACCTGACATTGATTATCCCATCCCCTCCCCCCGTTACCATATGCAGACGTAGTACCTATGTTAAGTTACCTTCCTATAACCAATCACATTGCATGTTAGGTTTTTAAGATGCCACGTAGGATGACGTTAGTACGTGCACAGGTTGTACATCAGCAATGATGAGTTTTTGCTGCAAGTATTGTGTTTTTTCTAAAAATAAAGAGAGCTAGAAGATCGAGCGATTGCTGATGTTCGTTGTACTCCCCGTTTTAAGAACTTGTCGTTAAACGGACTCACTTTGCCAAACTATTGAGTTGTCTTAATTATTTCATGCATGAGTATGAATCTGCATCCCCATCTATCTCGAGGGTACTGCTACTCACCTTAAAGGGCTGTTTGGAAATCATCCAGTTCACTTGGTAGCAGAGTTAGATGGTTACATTAGATAAAGATACCCATCGACCGTCAACATGAGTAACTTCGGGTCCTCTGCAATATCACACGTCCTTTGCCATCCAGCTGATAGAATGAAAAGCTCCCCGTAGATAGTGGATAGTTTAATTAAAACACCCTGCAGGTTAGGTGTTACAGGTTCCTTGCTTTCCCCCAAAAACCCTTCCCACTTCTACGAGTAGCGTATCGGATGAGCGGCACGGAGAGGTGGTAACGAGGGCGGTGATTCCGAGCGTCCATAGATGAAAGACATGCGAACAGTGAGTAAAAAAAACTGAATGTTTTGGCAAAGCATGCATGCTTGAAAACAAGTAAGGGAAGGTAACGGAGGGAGGCAGGATAAAATATAATGTCAGAATAAGAGTGTCAAGTATATATAAGGGGAAAGATATTCACTCGAGTGTGGCCGAGCAATATAAAGAGTTATCGTGAGTGTGGTCGCGATAACAGTATACCCTGTCATGATGCCTACCCCCAGGCATCCGGACCAAGCCCATCAGCCCCGGGAGCAGGCATCTAGACATTTAGTAAAACCTCAGCAGCCCCGGCTAGGGGCTATCTGGGTTCAGTCCTGGCGCCTTAGGCGCCAGGCTCATAGTAGGAATCAGTCCTGGCGCCTAAGGCGCCAGGCTCATAGTCATTACTTACCTCAGGCAGACCATGCTGCAAATGACTCCAATCCAACATGAAGCCTGAAAGGGACTATTTTTCTACAGGGACTATTTTTTACTTGGGTGTGGTTCTATGGACTTCTTACCTGGGACTACTTTTGAGGCTATTTAAACCACACCCGACCAGCAACACACGCTTCGCGTTATTCTGCATCCAGCAGCGTAACACTCACCGTGCCTGCAGCCTGCATCCAGTCTTCTGCCACACCCGCCTCGAATCCGGAGCTCCTAAAACAAAGAGGAAAGAAAGGGACAAGGTTAGAAAACAAACTTATTTCTATTCCACACCTGATTCTGGATCCATCTTGTCTCCGGACCTGTAAAGAACATCATTTCTGCACGCGCCGCACCTCCAGCTGCAGCGCCGCGCCACACTCACCAGTCTTCACAGCATCCTTCGGGTCGGCGCTGCCTCCATCATTTCTTCGCCGAACTTCGGCACCTAGGAGACAAAAGAAAACCACAAGGTGAGCCGAGGGAACTAACAAATATAATTCTTACCACCATAGGCTTACCTGATTTACCACCAGAGGCATCCTTTTGTGACTCTCCATATTTTCACGTGCCGCATCTGTAAAGAGAGACAAAACAACACGTTTTCCTCATGCAACATTTACCGGACAGCGCCGGGTAATACAGACTCTTACCTGAGCACCACCAGCTGCCACAAGAGCATCTTTTCACGAGCCAGCTGCAAGACAAGAAAGGAAGGGGGGAACAAGAGTGAACATCGGACATATTGAACTCTATGAACTTAATACTTACTTGTCCTCACCAGGAACCTCAGGGTCAATACTCTCCGGAACTCTCCCAAGCCTTCAAACCAGTGAAGTAACTGGAATCGACGCGCCCCTGCAAATCCACGCAGGATGGAGAGCTCATCTTTCGAGAATATAAGGTGAGATTGCTGTGAGGGCATTTCGGAGGTGATTAGTTAGGGAGGACTGTGGGGGTGCCATCACTTGAATCCACAAGTGGCTAAATCCATCTCTCCACTTGCAGGAGAATATTTCTACGGGTTAAGCAGACAAGATTAGGAGGGCAGATCCAGTCAGTCATTGCTGCACTACGCATCACGTGGGTGGAGATCGCAGCTGTCCGGGTCCGACCGACGCCCCTGTGGGAGCCAGGTGAGCGTAACATACGCCCAGTTCCTAGATTTTAAAGAATGCTAGCAGAAGCCCTTATCTAAAGTCCTGTTAATAGGATGACGTAGGAGACCGGATTGATTAAAGGCAATCCGAAAGAGATAGGCTTAAATTCCATGTCAGAATAAACATAGGGGTAAGATGCGTTTGAGAGAGCAGATGGCATAAGATTTACGTGGCCGGCCAGAGTTTGTCTGTTTGTTTTATGTGTTTGAATAAAATCGTGATGTCATAGTTGAAAAAAAAATTTAAGTGGAAAAAAGGTATGAAAATTGCATGATTGTAGAAGGAAATTGTTGCATGACATGGATTAATGGTTGTTTTTTTAGCAAGATTAAAATAAAAAAATATTGTTGGAAAAACGGGATTGGAGCTTGCGACGATTGGTGCTCGCTCATATTGTTGATTGTTGAGACGCAATTGTAATAAAGTGTGAAGTTCAAAAATAAGCAAGTGTTATATGAATGAGGGATAAATGAGTTAAGGATGGGGGACATCACTCCGTTAATACACATGTGCAAACAGTTGCCAAAACACGCACCTTAGCTTAAACAGTACAGTGCAGAATGGGTTAAAGGGACCGTGGACAAAATGTTTATGCCGTGGCCCGAAGGCGGATCTCTATCTAAAATGGTCCTGCAACACATGACAACATATTTACATGCCACGTACATTGGCAAAAAGTTAGACAAGCGCCTGGCTAGTTTAGAACTTTGGAAGATGTACCAGTAAGAAAGGGAGGAGGAGCCGTCGTTTGATTGGATACTCAATATATGCAAAGAGGGGGGTGAAGAGCCTTCTGCGCCAACCCGCCCCGTCTGAAATAAAAAACAAAGCTAGTAAAGACAACGGATTGTACCCACTAAGAGAATTTAAAGCAGCAACGGGATATAGCAACCCGTCATATGAGTCACCTACGCAAAGTAGTGACAAAAGCCCAGAAAAGGACAGGGAATGCAACATTACCTCCAAAGTCCCGAGGGACAAGGAGAGACGCGAAAAGGAGAAAGGTGATAAAGCACAAGCAAGTACATCTCTAGCTACAGGAAGAGAGGTAAAGAGATGGAAAGGAGGCGAGGATAGAACTGATGAGATGGCACTCACACAGAACGAATGGATGGGAGGTCAGAGTTTATTGAAATCGAAGAAATGAGACAAAGGGGAGACGAGATGAACAAGAGAGAAAGGATAAGGACAAAGGACGATTGAGAGATGAAGGGGTGAGAAAAAAGGATAGACAGAAACAAGAGCAGTTATACCATGATGAACAGGCCAGAAAACAGGAAAAGGCGGAAGAACAAAGAAAACGCGATAATAAGCAGAGGACAGCTGATGACCAGGAAAGAATAGAACAAAGGAAAGTAGAAGAAGAAGAACAAAAGATACGAGAGAAGAGAATAAAAAGACGGATAGATGAGGAAATACGAAGGGCAAATGAACAAAGAGATACTAGGAAAAAGGAGGAAGACAGGGTTAGAGAGGAAGCAAAGAAGCGTAGAGAATTTTCTGATGACATGGAACGCAAGCAAAGACAGAGAACGCATGATTTCGAGTATCTGGAAAGGGAGGTTAGAAGACCCGATCCAGTGGTAGAATGGGAAGATATAGAAGAATTCTTTCCTGAGTATGATTCAGTACCAAGTACGTCTAGAGTAAATCTAGAAGATGACTTCGACACCAATAGAATTTATGATGAGATAGGACTAGAAAAACTACCCCAAGGAAAGGGAAAGGATGAGCGCCTTGAAAGCACTCAGTAGTACGATACTGAGGACGCTTCACTCAGCAGCAGACATAGAGAGCTGTCGTTAGATAGGCTGACTTTAAATAGAAATGAGGAAGATGAGGGAAGATGCACAAGTTGGGCACAGGCAATAGCAGACGAAGAAAGAGAAGCCTGTGAAAGAGAAGAAAGAGAAGAAAGAGACACAGAGTGAGGTCGCGAGAGACGTTTCTCTAGTGGTAAGGTGGTCGGATTCAACCGCGTCCACATCTAAAGTACCAGAGTCAGTGACACCGTCAGATCGGCATGAAAGACTGCCACACGGTCACAGGGGGTGTCTCCCCTGCCATATGTAAGCAGGTTAAGGACATTGCGAGGCAGACAGCGATGTTAGAATATTACCCCTGCGCTAGACAGACAAATGATGAGAGAAGAAAAGGAGTTTAGTGCATCACAGTTTCCCTTATTAGAGAAGGGAGGGACAAGGCCACAGTATATACCATGGCCACAAATGGATAGAGATAATCTAAAAAAACAAGCTCCCAATGTTGACATCTGGAGCTGGGAAATGGATACACGAGTTAGAAAAAATGATGGGAGGTAATACATTGGCTATAGGGGATATCAGCGGTCATTTGATCGCCATACTTGGTGACAGAGCGGACGATGTTTGGACACGTGCAGAGTACCCTGGTGTGACTACAGTTAACACCGCGCATGACGGAGCGCCGTTTAACAATTGCAGAACCGCAGTATGGAAAGCGATTCGAGTGCTACACCCGGATACTTATGACATGGGAGTTATAATGACACGTAAAATGAAAGAGGGAGATGATCCGTTGCTTTACATTCAGACGTTTCAAGATGCATGGGTACTGGAAACTCGTGAATCTTGGGAGAAATCTATAGCTGTGTTTTACCATATACTATGTCAAGGGCTCCTCAGAGGTATCCTTCCTTTCCTCTCCTTCCCCCAGAAGCTCACTGTCTCTAGAGCCCTGGTTCTCTCGAAGCTGGACTACTGTAACAGCCTCTATCTAAATCTGCCTGCCTCTACTCTCCGCCCTCTGCAACTCATCCAGAACAGGACTGCGAGACTTGTCCTTGGCCTCAAGCCCAGGGACCGTATCTCTCCAGGACTGAAATCACTACACTGGCTCCCAGTGGCTGCAAGGATTAAGTTCAAAACCCTCTGCATTGTCCACAAGGCCTTCTGGGGCCTTGGGCCAAAATACCTTACACTCTCTCTTCCTAAATATCTCCCTTCTCGTGCTCTTCGCTCATCCGCCTCCAACTCCCTCAGGGTCAGCCGCTTCTCCAAGCAACGAGTTTGGGGTAGATCTCTCTCCGCAGCAGGGGCCTCCCTCGGGAACAGCCTTCCTGCCTCCAAGAAACTTGAGGAGAACCATCTCCGGTTCCGGAAGCACCTCAAAACCATCCTCTTTGCCTCTGCTTTCACTCCCCCTCTCCCCTGCTAATCTTATTGAAACTGCACTGAATCTGCAACTGGGCCAGAGAGTGCAGCAAAACTTGCAACCACAGCAGACTGTGACCAATTTCCCGCAAGTGCAGTCTCAACAGTCCCCAATGCAACTTCTACAGACTACAGGCACAGGATAGGTACTAAACTCTAGAGCAGGAAATGCCACTGGTGATGGAGGACATCCATTCACTAACTGTGGGACGAGATTGTACATGGACTAGGAGGACTAGGACAGCTCACTGGGAGACCTGATTTGTTCCATTCTATCAGTGATGCCAAACCCTCACGAGGAACCAAGGGTAGATGTCACTATAGGGGATAAAGAATATTTCTTCCTAGTGGACACGGGTGCAAAATGCTCGTGTATACGTGAAGGCAGGTTTTCTTTATCTGGTGATGCCATGAATACCCAAGGTTTTACAGGAGCCACAAGCCGTGTTCCTTTTACAAAAGTTTCTATAAGAGAATGTGACATGAAAGTGCCACCATTGTATTCGAGACAGATGCCTGTCAGTATAATGGGATGAGATTTGATGACAAAGTTAAATATGACAATGGGGGCGTGGCCTAACCGCCATGTAGGAGGGAGGCACTCTTCGGGGGCTCTGCATGATGTGTCAATGATACACTGAAATGATATGCAAAACTGCTGATCTAGATGCCCGATAGACTGCCAAACCATTGCGGAGGACATCGGGAGGCTGTAGCTGGAGTTTTGCAGGGTGGAACGCTTGGCTTGGCGTGTAACGGCCGAAGACGTTGTGCAGGGAAGAAAGCGAAAATGGCAGCCGAAGCACACGCGATGGAGACAGCACAGTGGTGATAGACTTGTACCGATGCACGAGGAGCCGGAGAGACCTGATAAGCTAAAGGGAAGTCCGGAGAGCAGGAGAGTGGCCGAGCACACTGCAGTGGAGGGAGCCGCCGAGTTGGAGGATAGGAGCAGAGACACACGACCGAACGGCACAGAAACCCTGCTAGAGAGACGCGGCTGAAGGAGACTAAGAAAACAAATCCAATGAAGAAGAGCTGCGTATCCACTGCCAGAACGGAGACGGGTGAGGAGGACTCGACGAGTGGTGCCTGAGCGGAGTGCAGAACGGGGACCGGGCACCAGAGAAAAGCGCTGGCGACACAGTGGCTGGAGGACCAAAATGACAGGAGTCCGGCGGGAGAGGGCAGTGCGGCCGCGCCATGAGAGGGACAGGAGAGGCCAAGCTGAATTACCCATAAGAGGTGAGGGGCAAAATTCACTTTGAACACATATGCGCTTTGGGTGCGCGGCGTGCCTCCCCTTGCTGGACCTTGTGTGGAGAAGACCCCAGCATTCGCACAAGGGAACTGCTGACTCTCGGGTGGGGCTGATTAATGGGGGAGCCCAACAGGGCACAAGTGGGAAGAGCAAGAACTGCATTACAGCCAGAAAGAAATAAAAGGTGGGCAGAAAGGGGACAAACTGGTGTGAGTACCGGCACGGTCGACTCACAGCGCTACACAAGCAAAGTAGCTCACGAGACCCGGCCCCCCTCCAGTGGTTGGGAGCGGTCCCCTCTTAGACACTTAAAGTACAGCTAATGGCGTGGGGGGGCCACACACCAAAGCGATCTCCCAACAAGCTAACGGACACAGCATAGGAGGACCCATGAGCTTCGTTGACCCTGTGCTGGGTACTGGCACACAGGAACTAGTGGCCAGTCCACTGGGGAGGCGAACTCGGACTGGCTGCCCCATGGCTGCAGTATACGAACACAAGGAAGCCCGGCACGCGAGGCACAGATAGCTTTTGGCGTGCACTAGGCGACTCCCCCCGGCACAACAAGGGGACTTGAGTACTGGAAAAAGAAACCCATAGTGGGAACACGATCAGATTAAGAAGTGTCACGCTAGGTGATGTCCAAGGTGCCCCTACTACGACAGCACCCACAGCAGGCGCAGGAATACAGTGCTACTGTTTGACTGCAAGACACCTGAAAAAGAACATACAGCCCCAAGTTGAGACCCACAAAAACCCCTTGGCCTTGAGATAATGACCACTAAGGGAGCAAAAGCCAGGCAAAAACAGATCACAATGGAAACTTTCACGGTCGGGGGGCTACCAAGATCCGAAGCCGTCCCTGTGGGTGCTGAGATGGTGTTGCCCGGAACTACAGAGGCAGCGGCGGAACCAGGCAATGCACAGATACTAAAGGCCATTAAAACACTGCAGACAGCCATGGAGAACAAAATAGATGCTGTGGCCATAGACTTGGGCCTACTGAGACAGGACGTCTGCAATATTTCTGGAAGGACAGACAAGCTAGAAACCCAGGTCCGCGAAAGCACTGACGCCAAAACACAGCTCTTGAGAGACGTAGAAGAACTGGCACAAAAAGTGAAGCAATTAGAAGACAGAGAAGAAGAAGCAGAAGGAAGGGCACGCAGAAATAACATTAGGATCCTGGGCCTGCCAGAGGGCATTGAGGGAACGGACCCTAATAACTATGTGTAGAACCTACCAATACAAGAGGTTGGGGGCGCAGCAACTGTCACAGGGTTTTAACATCAAAAGGGCTCACCGCTCCCTAACCAAACGACCGCCACCAGGAGCACCGGCTAGACCAGTAATAGCCAAAATGCTTAGTTACAAGGACAGAGAAACAATCTTGGCTTTTTCGAGAATGGGAAGTCAGATGGAAAGAAATTCAGCGAAGATTGCAATATATCCTGATTACACCTTCCAAGTGCAAATGAAGAGGGCATAATTCATTAATACAAAAGCTAGGCTAAAAAAAAGCTGGTTTACGGTATATGCTTCTATACCCAGAAAAACTTAAAGTACTGCACAATAACAAGACGCTACTCTTCGAGATGCTGGCTGAAGGCAGGGAATGGATGGACGGGGAACAAGTCCAGGATCTCGAACCAAAGGACGTGGGGTACGTTAAGAACAGCCCAGCGAGGACACAGGCAAGTCTAGTCCACCTACTACACAAGATAGACTAGATCACGCAAGAAACAGATGGAACATATACCTACACACAGCGAGACCGATCAGCTTCAGGATAAACCAGAGATAGCCTGCTTTCCAAAAGGGAGTAACTGCTGCGAACCTCTTAAACCCCGAAAGTCATTTGCGTATTATTAGTCCGCCCCTAGGGCACCAGGAGACAAGGACAAGGTCGAATGGAGCATAAACGGGGTAGTCATAATGGGGGAAACCCCGCTGGACAATGTTTGTTACGTGGGAGTTCAAAGTTGGGGGAGGGAGGGCAAATGGGAGTTGGTAACCAAATTGGGGTAACGATAAGAACACAGAAGAGACCATCCAGAGCTTCACAAATGGTCGGGACAAGAGGGGACGGCACCGGAGGTGCCACTCACAAGAACAAACAGACCTTCAAAAGCCATGGCTGACAAGATCAGTATTATGACATGGAACATCAGAGGAATGAACAGTTTTGTCAAACAACGCCGAATCCAGGCATACATCAGGCGGAACAAAGTCAGAATCGCCCTGCTGCAAGAGACCCATCTGGATGCAAGTAAGCAAGCCGCATTAGCTAGAAGCTGGAGATGTACATTGATAGGCTCTGCATATTCCACCTACGCCAGGGTGGTCCTGATATGGGTAGACCCAACCATCACCCTTAAAATTATCACCACGAAAACTGATGACGAAGGGAGGATGGCTTTGTTACATGGCACGAAAGAGGGGAAAGAGGTCTGTGTAATCAACACTTACGCCCCTAATCACAACGCCACAGTTTTCTTTCCATTCACTATATAAACGGCTGAGTCTATTCGGAGATAGTATCCTGATATGGGGAGGAGATCATAACTGTACAATGGACCCACAGAAAGATAGATTTGACAACAAACACACACGCCCATCCCCACCTGCTAAAATCTTAGCGACATTAGCTCAACAATTCAGGCTAAAAGACCTATGGAGAGAGCAGCATCCAGAGACCAGAGAGTACTCATTTTATTCACCCCCGCATGCTGTCTACACTAGGCTAGACTATATATTTGTCAGTGAGGAACAACAAGCCATGTTTGGGGATACATATTACTTGGCTAGAGTGCTATCAGATCACGCCCCACTCTTGACTACCTGGACGGTGATTGCAGCCAGGCCCCCCCATACCAGCATGGAGGCTTAGAAGTGAGGCCCTGCTAGATGCAGCATTACGAGAACAGATTGAAAAACGCACACCGGAATACTTGCAGATAAACGACAACAGTGTGCGAAACATAGGCACAGTGTGGGAGGCATACAAGGTTGTTGTAAGGGGGAAATGATTGCCGCAATAGGGGGAGCCCAGAGATCCATTGAAACCACTTTAGCGCGCACTGAAGGGGAATTAGGGGAATTAAGAGAATTAGAAACGAGGGCGGAATCAAACCCAGAACACCTGGCAAAGGAAGTTGAGCTTAGACAAGCTTCCCTAACGTATTGGGAACAACTGAGTAAGCTTAGTTACAAAAAACATATTGAAAGAAGCCACGCCCTTGGGGATAAACCAGGTAAACTTTTAGCTTGGCTATACAAGCGAGAATCCCCTAGAACACCCATATGCCAAGTGCGTAACTCGGAGGGCAGGGTGGCACACACACAAATTGAAATAAATTCGACTTTCTCTACTTTTTACCAGGACCTCTATGCTAATACTCCCTCGGCCACAGATGATGAAATAGAAGATGTCCTAGACATCATTAAACTACCTAAGCTAGATGCACAAATGGCAGAAGTCCTAGATGAACCAGTAGCCCCAGAAGAGGTCCTGGCCACTATCAGATCCCTACCATCCAGGAAAGCACCCGGAACAGACGGGCTCCCAGGGGAGTTTTACAAGGCATACGATGAAATACTGGCACCATTCCTAGCTGAAGTATATAACAAGGCGTATGAGGTGGGGGCAGTCCCAGAATCCATGAGGGAAGCTGTCATCATCCTGCTATTAAAACCAGGAAGGGATGGGGAGGATTGCTGCTCATATCGGCCATTGTCTATGTTGAATCAAGACAACAAAATATTGACGGCGCTCCTGGCAAGGAGACTACGCAAAGTCATCTCTTTATTGATCCACCAAGACCAGACGGGTTACGTGCCTGGGCGGACCATCTCTGAAAACCTGCGTAGACTACACCACATTATATACAGCACTAGCGGCAAGACCAAAAAATGTGCCGTGGCGTCTATTGATGCCACTAAAGCCTTTGACTCGGTTAGGTGGAACTGGCTGTACGCTACCATGACGAAAATGGGGATTGGACCTGTTTTCGTAAAATGGACCAAACTCATATACACGGGCTCTATGGCTAGAGTGCGCACGAGGAAAACATTCTCTGACAAATGGCAGCTATATAGGGGCACGTGACAGGGCTGCCCTCTATCCCCCATGTTATACATCATAGCTACTGAACCGGTGGCTGTGTATCTAAGCCAGGAATATGGAGATGGGGGCATAGTAATAGACAGAGTGGCCCACTTGGTGCCAATGTATACAGATGACACACTGCTATACCCTAACAACCCAGAACACATACTGCCATACATATTGGAAACGTTAGATGGGTTCCAGAGATACACGGGGATCCAAATTAATAAGGAAAAATCATGTCTCTTCCCCTAGCTGCCCTGGGTGAGGTCAACATCGAGAGTCTCCCGATCATGGCCTTTCAGTTGAAGGCCACCTCCTTTGAATACTTGGGAACAACCATCCATCGCAACCCTGAAACTGAACACGCACTCAACACGATAAAAGCCTGAGAGGGCCTGGAAAAATCAATGGTCTTCTGGAGCAAATTACCATTCTCAGTGGCGGGAAGGGCCGGACTCCTCAAGATGGTGGTATTACCACGACTGCTACATTGCTTTAGCAACGTCCCATATAAAGTTCCACCACGGTTCTTTAGGGACCTAGACAAGCTCTGCAGGAGATTCCTTTGGAAGGAGGTAGGCACAAAGTTGCACTACAAGTGATGCAGAGACCCTATGAAAAAGGAGGCCTGAAAATACCCAATTTCGAACTGTATTACTTGGCAGGACAACTGCGACATGTAGTGAGCTGGATGGCAGACGAGATCATGATGGACACCCGACTCCTACAGCCAGCCATCCCACAAATGCTCCTCAAGGATCTACTCTGGACCCCGCAAAAACTAACACAAAATGACCCCTACTTAGTGAAACGTGGAGTTCAGCTCTGGAGACGGACATGCAAGACTCTGAAGGTAGCAGACCCTCTCTCCCCACAGATCCCCGTCACAGCGACCATGGCAGGTAGACTCTCGGGACAGAAGGTAGTAAGAACTAGGTGGGAACCCTGCGGAGTAGCTACATTGGGGGATCTGCTGAAGCACCAGGGGATCCTGACATTCTCCGAATTTCACGAAACCACGGGGCTGCCTGCTGGTCAGTTTCTGATTCACAGAGCAGTGATAAGGGGGCTCATGACAAGGCGGCCTGATATCAGCAATCAAGTTACAGAACACAAAAATATTGAAAGCTTGCTAAGTGTTGCAGAAGGGGGCCATGATATCTCAAGGCTTTATGAAATACTACTGAACAGCACAACCAACGACGAGCTCAAAAGTAAAGCAAAATGGGAGCAGGAACTGGGCTTAGAGTTTGAGGACGAAACATGGGGAACCATAACTCACTACCACAAAAAGGTATCCAGGAATGCCAGATTGCAGCTATACAGTTTTACATCCCCAACAGAGTGTACCTCACACCTGAGGTGATCTCCAAGTTCAAAGGAGCGGGAACCAAGGAATGCCCTAAATGCAATGAACCTAGAGCGGGATTGACTCACATGTTTTGGGGATGTCCGGTGATACAAGCCTTCTGGACACAGATAGCCGCACTGGTGGCAGTGGTGGACATTGTCCTGGACATACAAACCCCAGCAGCATGCACCCTGGGTAGATACAAGAGAAGACGAAAGAACAAACCATTGAACAAACTAAAGGATTTGATGTGCATACTTGCAAAGAGACGCATAGCCATGGGGTGGAAAAACACCAGGAGTCCAAGTGTGGCACAGTGGTGGGAGGACCTTCGAAAGTGGGTGGCAGCGGAAACAGGGGCATGGGTGAATGCACTCTGAGAACAGAATCTAGATTTAAGCGAAGACTTGCAGCAGTGGGTGGCGCTCACGGTGTCGTTACTAATCTCGACTTTGGACAATAACACTACGGACGAAGCAGGGAGTCCACAACCGGCGTCTGTATTGGCGAAACCCCAGAACAGAGGATGGTCCGGGGTAGGGGGGAGGGAAGTGAATTGGGAGTTATGCGTTTTAATGGAAAATAATGCAATGATGATCAAAGCAGTTTGGTTTATGTTGGTTGTAAAATCTCAATAAAAAAATGAAGCAAAGAAAAAGTTAAATATGACAATCTCATTCACGGAAGAGAGCATAATGTGTTCAACTCCAGGAATGCATTATTTAAATGTGTGCGAAATGATTAGAGCATACGCAGGACGAATTGCTATGAGAGCCATTCCATTAGAACCTGAGATATTCGCATATGGAGTGCGCATATTAATGTCGTGGCTACCAGGCCTTGCAAACCAAACAATGAGAACCCCAGATGAGTTTCTGTTCAGACCAAGAATACCTAAGCATGAGGAAAAGGGTTGAGTGTTTCCCTTAACAATACAAGCAGCCATAGTGCGAGGAGAGATGGCTTTACTTGATGGCTGTGATGATGAAGGCAGACAATGGTGCGCAATAATCACCATTGGGGAAGGTTACAAATTGATTGACGTCACTGATGACGATCTGTTTGAGGAACAACTAGGTGATGATGAGATGACATTTGAGGTAAACCTCATTTATTGAGTGAAAATGATTAAAAGAGAGGTGCCCCAAAGAATGATGCTGGCACAAAAACGTCCTGAATATTTTGATGACGACAGGGCAAAGGTGCCTGTCTCAGTATGGACTACTGGCCCTTATGACGTAGGCTTACTGAAAGGATTTGGAGAAGTGAAGATTACATTGAAACCAGGAGCAATTTTACCAAGAGCACGACAATATCCCATGTCTAGGGAGGCAGATGAAGGGATTTTCAAGACAATTTCCACCATGATGGAGCAAGGCATCTTAGTGACGTCAGAGTCGTCATGCAATACTTCGGTTTATCCGATTAAAAAATCAAAGGGAGGGTCTTGGCGTTTAATACAAGATTTGCGCCCGATAAACCAGATAGTAGAGGCCGAGTTCCCTCTAGTCCCTAACCCGTCTACAATTCTATGTAACATACCTGTTGAGGCACGTTATTTCACAGTGATTGAATTGAAACATGCATTTTTCTCAATCCCATTGCACAAAGACTCGCAAGATTTGGCATCTTTCACGTGCAGACAAGTTTGTCTGAAAAACACAATGCTGCCTCAAGGTTATTGTGAGTCCCCTTCGATTTTCAATAGAGTCCTGCAGTTGGACTTGAGCAACATTGCATTAGAGAGTGTAGTTTTGCAATACGTGGATGACATTCTAGTTTGCAGCACAACAGAGGAAGAGTGCAGACACGATTCCATTGAGTTATTGACTACACTTGCTGAAAAAGGATATAAAGTTGATTAGGAGAAGTTACAGTATTGTCAACAAGAGGTGTTTTACATAGGCCAATTGATTTCACATGAGGGAAAGAAGGTCAGTCCTGAAAGAGCTGAAGCTATTTTCAAAACAGCTAAGCCAAACACGGTAAAGCAAATGCAAAGTGTTCTAGGATTATGTAATTATGTCAGGGCATGGGTCTTTGACTGCAGCTCTTATACCATGCCCTTATTACAAGCCTTAAAGAAAGCTAAGGCAACAAAAGAAAAAATTGTGTGGACTAAGGCCATGGAGGAAGGGTTTGATGAACAAAAAAAGGCCATTTGCACGACACCAGTTTTAGGGATTCCCAATTATGCAGAGGATTTCTACCTGCTTTCACACACGGATGGTACTGTTATGACAGCAGTCCTTACACAGAAAACCACGTTGGGGTGCAAGCCCCTGGCATAGTACAGTGGGATTTAAGACCCAGTAATGAGAGGTAATTTCCTGTGCGAACAAAGTTTGGCTGCCACTGCATCTGCCATAGAGAAAGCTACAACCATTGTAATGGGGTGCCCAATGACGTTATTCGTTGACCACGCATTATTTGCCATTTTGACATCACAAAGAGCTTCTGCTTATGAAGTGGTCATATCAAATCCGGCAATTTAAATAGTTTGATGCAGAATAGTGAACCCACCTACGTTTACAACAGAGCCAGTTACTGAAGGAGAGCCAATACATTATTGCGCGAACTATGAAGAATTCTTTGATGTGATCCCTAGAGTAAAAGAAAATGCATTGGCAGAAGGAGAAATCGTCTTCATTGATGGTTCTTCTTGGATCGATCAAAATGACGGACAAAGATATACAGGTGCTGCTGTGGTGAAGCACACGGCAAATGTGGAATTTCAAGTACTCATTAGTGCACGTTTACCCTCTCATTATTCAGCAAAGGCTGCAGAATTATTGGCGTTGATACTCGCGCTTGAGAATCACGCAAACCAGGAAATAACGGTGTACAGTGACTCTGCCTATGTGAGGTGGACAGTGCACGCATGCTTAGTGTGCTGGAAAAGGAGGGGCTACCTCTGAGCGGACGGCATGCCAGTACAGCATGCCACCTTATTGGACAGGCTGATTAAGGCACTACAGCTCCCAGTGGGAATAGCAGTCGTGAAATGCGCAGCCCACACGAAAGGGACAGATTTTATCTTACGAGGAAATCAAGCAGCAGATGCTGAGCCAAGCGTGTGGCAACTGAAGATGAAATAATGATGGATGTGGGAATGCCTGATGTGCATGAGAAAATTATTGTTGTGAGGAGTGAGCCGCAAGGTTACAGTAATAAGTCAAATACACAGTTAATGGAGCTCCAACGGGAGGCCCCACGGGAAGAAAAGAACCTTTGGAAGCAAAGAGGGTGTTCTTTAAACCCCTCTGAGGCTTTATGGTGACAGGACAGCACTGGTAAACCAGTAATGCCTATAGTCCTACTGAAAATAGCACTGGAACTAGCAGCAACCATTGCCGAAGACTGGTTTGTACCAAACCTAGCAGAGCATGTTGCATTTTTGATGATAAATTGCATAGTCTGTCAGAAATGTACTGCTGGGCATACACTACGTGTGATCAGAAGAGTCATTCCAAGGCCTAATGGTCCTTTTCAGCACTTGCACATCGACTATGTCGATATGATTCAAGTATGTTACGGGTGCAGGTATCTAATTGTTGTGCTGTGTCCATTCTCTAGATGGATAGAAGCAGGTCCATGAACACACAAACGCTCTATCAGTGTGGCCAAATTCTTGGTGAGGGAAGTGTTTCCCAGATGGGGGGTTTGTGAAGTAATGATGTCAGATAACGGTCCTCATTTTGTTAACACAGTATTTGAACAAATCAGCTTGTTGCTTGGTATAAAGCACAAGTTTTTGTCGGTGTATCATCTGCAAGGGAATGGCATACGCGAGAAGCTCAACAGTGTGTTAAAGGAAAGAATTGCCAAGTTGGAGCTTACTCTGAAGAAAAGATGGTTGCACTGCCTTCCACTGGCATTGTATACAACCAGAAACCAGCCTGGTTCTGACCACCATTTTACGCCACATGGAATTGTGACAGCAGAAGAATGCGGATGCCGTTAATGACTCAAACTAGAGCTAGATGTGATGCTCAGCCAACAGGAGAAGTGCTAGGATTGGAAATGCTAAACTACCTGAACTGTATGACTTCCAGTTCTTCTGTAATTTCAGGACAGCTGCAGCGACGAGGAGGGTGTAGGGCAGTACAGAACACAGAAGGAGATACTACAACAGACAAGGTTCCGGAGTTACGTTACCTCAACTAAACCCTGGGGATACCATCCTAGTTCAGAATCACACAAGGAAAAGGTGGGACGAGCCAAGGTTCCATGGTCCTTTTATTGTGGAAGACAAAACGCCATCTGCAGTCAAGTTACAGTGAAGAAGAGCTTGGATCTTCCTTGGTGACATCAAGCCATGTATCGGAGAGACCCCTCTGCCCGCAACCAAACCCGGACAGACTACAGACAAAGGGGAAGAACCACAAAATGTGCAGACGAGATCTATGATGAGGAAGAAGGACGCATGACCAGTCAAGTGAAAAATGCAAGAAACCTTTGTGATAAGGTTGTGGCCCAGTTATAAGACATTTCCTTTGAGCAAAATAAAAGAAAAAGGACACAAATACGAACACTCTGTGCCTCCTAGTTGCAGGGCAAAAGAAGAGAATTGCATTTATTGAGCCACAAGTAGTTTGTTGACTTTAGACTGAGGCACATTGAAGCCTTGATAAGAAAAGATGTGCTGAATTTGATCGAGGATTTATAAACTGGAAGAGAATACAGTATCCCGAGTCATTCAATACAGAATCTTTGTTTGGACTTACATATGGTGTCACACAACAGTGGCCTCACCAGAAACATATTGACCTATTTGGAATTGGTATTGAGGTCCTACCCGTCGTTGGTGGGGAGACTTAAGAGAATAACAGAGTTTTTGCAAGATCCTGATAACGAAAAGATAATTTCAAGCTCACTCAACTGATAACAGAACAATTTATTTTACTTCCAGAGTACAGCGAGGACAAGACAAATGTCCCTATGACCAGAGAATCATAGACTGGCAAATGCAGTGTTTTTTCGTTTAATTGAGGATTTTCCAGACCTTGTTGGGAAACACACTGATGTCCTCACATTCATCCTTGATCCAGCTAACACTTCAAACTAGAGTATGCTTCTACATAGCATAATAATACAGGTTGCACATTCTGGTCATCAAAATCACAGAAGAGTGTAGAGACTTTCATTCGAGGGACAGATCGTGGAAGTGTTGACAAGAAATACACTTTTGCAGATAGGGAAGCAACATGTCATCTGGAGTGAAGCAGATTCAAGATATATACTGGGAACTAGTCTATGTGGAACACATATAATAGACTTGCTGAGGTCATTGTTCAGTGTTGGAACATTACATTACAAAACAGAACTGTTTCCAGAGCTAAGAGACAGTTCTCTACCCAGATTCAGAGGACAACTGGTCCAGAACTATTGATCCGTAAAGCAGAGACAGCACAATCCAGAGAGAAGTGATAATAATGAAAATGTATTAAAGAACCCGTTTTTGCTTCATTAGATGATCGAGATGGGAAACCAAAGCAGTAGCAATGTTCTCCCTTAGGAGGAGAGACATTCATATTGCCCAAGAAACAAATGCTGTAAAATGACATATAGATGCATTATCTATGCATGCATTATGTTCATGATCATATTACTGTCATTAACTATCAGAACTGCATTTTTTATAGGTGCACAAAGTGTTGTTCCCGTGCACCCCCCTGAGGATGTACGCCTGACACCCACAAGAGCACCCAGACCTTATATAGTCATTCCTGTTCCAAGAAAGAATGATAGAGTGACTGAGCTTGAAATGGATGTGGTAAGCAATGACACACACACAACACTTGTTCTAGCAAATGAGTTGAAACGCCGGAGACAGGGTCGGGAAAGTAAACCATACAAGGGATTGACGAAAGTTACACCTGCACAGATAATGAATAAAAACACACCTGGTCTAGTGTCAGTGATTTCAGAATCACATTCCAGAGAATGGGGGAAGTTTGGGCAAACAACGATGAGAAGTTTTGCACCAAGAGAACTTGAGAGACAAATGGAGAAAGCTGAACTTTTAAAGAGACAAAAGGCTTTAAAGAATAAGCAAATAGAGAAAACACCTGGAAGCACACCTGATCCTGCGAGACATGATATCAGGGCAGTGCCTGGAAGGAAGACACAGAAAGAAATTTTGAGAGACATGTTCGTGCCTAGTTGGTATATTGAAAGGATGAAGCTTATTGCACTTTCTCCTACTTGAATAGTACAGATGGAAACACCCGGATCATTGATGGAGATGCCTGAGAATCCTTCAGCAAGAAGGAGCTATACAGAAGTACTGCGTGACATGCTTGTGGAAGCTCATATCAAAAGAATAAGAACCAGAAGAAGCACACAAGAAGACAATAACGAATTGAATGATTACCTGGATAGCACAGCACATTTGGGAAACAACATGTGGTACCAACACATGAAGGAAGTTGGATGACGAACTTCGGATGAGGAATGCTTTGTAAGTGTACTTCTGCCCTACAGCGTCGGAAAGTCAAAAATCTTTGTAGCTATCGAGATAGATGTTCAAAGAGTACACTGTCTGTCACACATAGCAATGTGCAAGACCAGAGGTCAGTTCATGGGAAGTGATGCTTCTCTCAAATGGGCGACTGAGAAAACAGATCCAGATGAAGATGATTATGTTCAAGAAATGAAGCCAAGAAACAATGCCAAAACAAAGAATATTGTGATCAGATACGAAAAACCTGGAGTAAAAGGAGCAGAGATCAGAAGAGAAGTGAATGAGAAATTGGAGACTGCAGGAAAGACTTCAGAAGAAGCTCGCAGATGGAAAAACAGAGGTCAAATGCAAATCTGGGGAACAGTGCTTTCACCAGATGGATGGGAGAAGGGAGTAGTGATCTGCAGAGCATAGGTGGTAATCGGTTGTTACCAGGCTACCATTGACATAGTGCAAAATGGATGCAAGCCATTATGGCCAGAGCTTGCTAACTTACTGACATGGGTCAAGGACAGAGGAGGACCCTTGCAGATAATACCATTGGAGAGCCCAACATTCTGTTTCAGAAATAATGGCACAAGATAAATGGGAGAGAATCGCAATTGTGGTCGAGTCTTGGACGTTCCAGGAATGGTGCATTGTACTGCAGTGATCATGGATCACTATTGGTCATGTGGATCCCAGGCACACATGAAATTGCCGAAAAATTGGGGAGGTATATGTACATTGGTGAATGTCCATGTTCCAGCGTTGGTGATGCCAAAAAGTGATGTGAACATTGACAGTTTCCGGAAAGAAGCTTTCGATGCTATCCCATATGAACACAGGTTGTTCAGCCTGACCTCATCAGTGTTTACGATGATCCTGATGCCGAGAATTCAGGTTGGAGCAAATACTAAATGGTTGCAGATAACCAGATGGGAGTTACTGCAGACCATCAACACAACCATAAAAGGATTCAATGCAATCAGAGAAGAGTTGAGAGCAATCAGACCGATGACACTCCAGAACAGATATGTCTCAGACATGATCACAGATATGGATGAGGTGTTTGTGCAAAAATCGGAGAATCATGTTGCACATTTATACCTTCACACGATGACGAGAATGGAACCTTAACAGAGGCCATAGACAATGAAAAAACTACAGAATCAGATGATAGATGAAGTTGACAAAGTTGATGATGACAGTTGGTGTGGAGCACTGTTTTCATGGATTCCACAATGGATGGCAGATGCATTCAAGTTCCTAGGAGCCCTGTTGGTGATGATATTACTTGGATTCTGTGTGATCAAATTACCAATCTCCCAATGCCAGAAGACTGCAAAGAAAGCCACAGGGATGAAGATCATGATTGATGTCGAGTCAGGATGGAAGCCCAAAGACCTAACTGTTGAAGAAATAAGAGACTATGTGAAGGACAGTATTTATGCACCAGAGGGAACCAAGTTCCTGTATCCAAGAGATCATAGAAAATATGTGGGAAGGTGGTTCTATTGCAGTCCAAGTGGGGAATGCCAACAGATGACATGGAACAAGGATGAACATTTGAGAACAGCAGGATGCTTGAAAGGAGTAATAAAGATATGGACCCCAAGGAAGCATCTCTTCAGACCAAAATGTCTGGATCCAGAGGACGATATAAAATTGAAGGATGAAGAAAAAGTGGATGCAAAGAAAGAAGTGAGAGTGGTCGATGAATCGCCCAGAGGAGGGAGTGAAGAGGAAGTGTTGAGTATTGCCCCCACTCCAGTTGCCCCCCTCCCATTGCCGATTGAGTTCACACCAAAGTATGTGACGTATGAAGAACAGTTAAATAAACAGAGAGCAGCACATGGGCTATGCCCAGTACCTATCAGGATGATAGCACCTGTTAATATACCAACACCTAAGAAAACCTGGACAGTAAGGTATCCACTAAAAAAGCCATACCTACATGTTAAACAATATGACGGTTCTTTGAATAAAATACCCGAAGAAGCAAAGAAGATAATGAAGGAAGATGAATGGTGACGTCATAAGAAATCAGACTGACGCACATATAAAAGATATAATGACCTAAGAACACTGACAAGAGACGGAATATAGAGAAGATACCATGGATCAGTGACATCTTGAGCCTAAGGTGAAGTTGATGTCAAGATGAAGAAACATATACCACATACATGATGGAAGATATTTAGTTAGTTTAAACGTGTACAGATGCAAGTAACTGCAAGAGGCAAAGAAATTGTGAAGCTTGCTTATGCTTAATAGTCGATAGATTGCGGCAAGCGCCAACGTTTACAAGTATATACCTCAAGAAGCACTTTATGTATGAATGCAAGTCCACTAGGCATAGGAGCAGAATTGAACAAAGGTCACAAAAGGCCTCAGATGGAGTATGTCGCAGTAAGAAAATCGAGAATCAAGACAGAGTAAAACTCAGCTAAAGGATGATCATGCCAAGAAGCCAAGGTCTTATCTGGCTGGAATAAGCCGACATTGGATACAATTAAGGAGAAGAGAATAGAGGATCCTGTTCAGAAAGGTCAAGATGAGCCACAGACGTCAGAGAACTGGTAGAATTAAATCAAATATTCGAAAAGACACAGAGAAAAGCAGATTTCACAGTGTCCAGTCACATGACAAAGGTAGGCTGGAAGGATGACACTCTCACACCTATGCATGGCTCCCCGCAATGCCTATACTCCTTAAAAGTTCTCAGAGCACAAAGCAGACTCAAGGCAAACTACAAAGAAGTAATTGACACATGACTACTGAGGTGATGATTGATTGTAGCATAATTGGTGGGAAGCTGGGATGCAGACGAGCTTCTCTGCACCTGGATGTTCTTTCTGGGTGCTGCTAGACGTAGGTGGAAATATATGAGTGGGGTTGATGCCAACCCAATCATAGTGGATCATGTAATCTAGGGTCCTATAGTTAGTAGAGCCAATGGGACGTCCTACTTTTAGTGACGTTCATAGTGGCCATTTTGAAGGGAGGGCTTAGTTGCCTCACCTGACATTGATTATCCAATCCCCTCTCCCCGTTACCATATGCAGACGTAGTACCTATGTTAAGTTACCTTCCTATAACCAATGACATTGCATGTTAGGTTTTTAAGATGCCACGTAGGATGGCGTTAGTATGTGTGCAGGTTGCCCATCATCAATGAGTTTTTGCTATAAATATTGTGTTTTTAAAAAAAATAAAGAGAGCTAGAAGATTGAGCAATTGCTGTTGTTCATTATACTGCCCGTTTTATGAACTTGTCATTAAATGGACTCACTTTGCCAAACTATTGAGTTGTCTTAATTATTTGATGCATGAGTATGAATCTGCATCCCCATCTATCTCAAGGGTACTTCTACTCAACTTAAGGGGCTGTTTGGAGATCATCCAGTTCACTGCCATTAGCCACTATGAGCTGGGACAGGCAGCTGCTTATGCTGTGCCTGGAAATAGAGAGGCATGACAACCAGGCCAGGGCACAGGGAGCAGAAGGGGGAGTAAGCGGCCTGGAGGAGGAGGATGATGATGAGAGCCCAAACAAGGTGTGCACCGATCCCCAGGTTTAGGCCCTCACCTTGGACCCTAACCGACAGCCAGTTGGTCAACCTGTACCGCCTTAACAGGGAGACCATAACAGAGCTGCTCACCAAAATACAGGAAGACATAGGGAGCAGGATCAACATCCGGACAGCAGTGTCCACACTGCTGAAGCTAGTGTCTGTCCTACAATTTCTCAGAACTGGCACCATCCAGAACTCCATGGCCCTGATGCACGGCATGGCACAGCCCACATTCTGCACAGTGTTAGCCTAGGTACTCGAAGCCCTCCTGTGGCAAGTGCAACACCACATCTCACTGCCCACCGCCTCAGCCCAGCTCAATGCCATGAAGGCACAGTTCTATGCCATTGCCCAAATGCCAAATGTGATTGCTGCCCTGGACTGCACATATGTTTTGCAGGTGACCCCCCCAGGCCCACGAAGCAGTGTACCGAAACTGCAAACACTACCACTCCCTGAATGCGCAGGTGACCTGCGACACCCACCTCAACATCACCCACTGCTGCGCCTGCTACTCTGGTTCCACTCACGATGCAATGGTCATACGGGACTGCACACTGTCAGGATACATGGAGAGGCGCAGAGGAAAACGGATTTGTATAGTGGGTGAGTAGAAAAGCCAGCACACATGCACTCTGGGTCACATGGCCAAATGGGGCAGGGATGTTACGAATGACCACACAAAGGCGGTCATGACAAGTGAATGCGAAATCCGCATATGGTCACCTTTGCACCAGCGTCACAGTACAGACCAGGGAGCATCCACATGTCTGACCCACCTGCATAGAGAAGCAGCAGTACAAATACAGTATCCACCAAATACAGCAGCATGACTACAGGTCCCACAAGGCAACATGCACCCACCAAAGCAATGCAGACAAATGGCCAAAAAGCCACACAGCCTGACAACCCTGCCAGTGCCACGGCCATGCACCCATGTGCAGCCACTCCACAATGCCCACTCATTACCACCAGATGCCCAGGGATGCCCATGGGGAACCAAGCATGCCACATGCAGAGTGCAAAGACACAGCCACATAACAGTCGCCATGTCCTCTGCACATGTCACCAACAGACACCGTACATAACACATGCCGCAAGGGAACGGGGTGCATATGAAGCACAATCTATGCATGGCACCAGTGACACTGCATGTACAGACATAGAATAGACACATGCCGTGAAATGAAGGCCCATCTGCATGCACAAGTTGCCCATTAAACTGATAAAGTGTAAATCCACCCCCACACCTTACACTGTGACTAATGTCTGGGCCTCCACCCATGCAGGTGACTCCACATACCCACATCTGCCCTGGCTAATGATTCCTGCGCGTGATCCACAAGCACCGGAAGAGAATGCCTACAACCACGCTCACAACCGCACCCATGTGTGCACTGAACGTACCTTCGCCCTCCTGAAGGCACGTTCAGGAGGCACGTTTCCGCTGCCTCAACTGTACTGGTGGAGCACTGTTGTACACTCCAGAGAAAGTTGTCAACATTGTGCTTGTGTGTGCAATGTTGCACAATATCTGCCTGAAGAGAAATGTTCTGCTACCCCCTAACATGGACAAGCCACCCCTAGAGGATTAGGATGCAGTCCCTCTGGCTAAGTCAAATGCACACATTGCCACAGATGACGTGAGGGATGGGAGAATGGCACGCCAGGGACTGATAGATAATTTCTTTTGATACTTTCACATGGCACAAGCCTTACACCATTGTGTGGCACCAACCAAATCAATAAACACATCAAAGACACAGTCAGGAATGTCCTTGCATTGATCAATTTTTACATTTTCTTATGGAATTAAGTGCCCCAACTATCCCCCCTCCCAACACCAACTCCCCAGCATACTACCGCCGCCCCACTAATTCCCCAGCACACTATCCCCCTCCCATCACCAACTCCCCAGCACACTACCCCCCTCTCCCTCCCAGCACCAACTCCCCATCACACTGTCCCCTCTCCCCCTACCACCACCAACCCCAGCACACTATCCCCCTCTGCCCTCGCACCACCAACTCCCAGCATACTACCCCCCCACCAACTCCCCAGCACACTATCCCCCCTTCCACCTCCCTCCACCAACTCCCCAGCATGCCCACTCATGGTAGCCAGTGTCCCAGAGTCATTCGCAGTCTAACCCCCCAAACCTCCCACCCGCCTGCCTCTGTTGACTTTGTGCAAAGAAGGCACTAGGACTGGTGTTGCGGCGTGCCCTGCTGTGACCCCTCCGTGGGTGGTGGTGGAGATGGACGGGAGGGAGTCTGTCACCAGGTCTGCTGCCGTTGAAGCTCATTCCCCTGCCGGATGGCTTCTGCTAGGGCGAGACACCCTCTGTCATTTCATAGACACGTTGCGCATATAGTGTCAGGGTGAAAGTGTTGGCACTCATCTCAGCCCTGTTATGCACCGTTTGATGCACAACCCTGCGGGTGGCCATCTGGATACTCTCCCTGGTGGCCTGCAGGTGTGCAGAGTGAGTGCGCCCAATCTCCTCCATCTCCCGCTGCCTGCGCACCATGTTATCCAGCCTTTGCAGCAGCATGATGCAAGACGGACTATGCGTTCTGGGTGGAGGACTCTGCACTAGGCCAGGGATGAATGCGGGTGAGCCACAAGATGGGGTGTCCACATCGAGCTCTGGTGTCACTATGTGCTGATGGCGTGGAGAGATTCCTGGGGATTGTTGGCCACCAGCAGGTAACGCCTCAGAGCTAGTGTCCCCCTGTCGGTACTCAGTGGCACTGGCAGCAGTTGTAGGCTCGGTGCCCATGCATACGGCTGCAGGTGTGGGGACAGCTTTACCTGCACTGCTCCTGGTGGCTGCTGGTAATTGTGCAGGACCTGTGGTGCCACCTGCAGGCTTGGTCTTGCTGGATGCAGGCGTTGCACCTAGGTGATAATTGTGTGCTTCTTCGTAGGGTGGTGGTGGCAGACCTTGAGGGCCTTGGAGCTTCACTCCCCGACGGGCCTGCTGTCTCCTCCTCAATCCTCTGAGGCCTGTGGCAATGCATGAGTGCCTGTAGGGGACATAGGCAATGTTGTCAGGTGTGGTTCCCCCATGTGTGTAGGCACGCAAGGCACAATTGGTATAGTACACACTATGACCCCACACATATGGCTAAATCAGCATGGGTGGCCATGGGTGGCCATGGGAGGATGCATGCGGGACCACTGTCATGGGGTAGCTTGTTGAGATGGGTGTGAGCCACATGGCCTGTTGATCATTGCCCTGTGCATGGATAGGGCAGGGTGTCCATGCTGGGCTGGCTTCTGACTGACATACATGTGTGTGGTCCTTCATGGCCCCACACACCCCAGGGTGGGACTGACATGGTGGGGTGTGGGGGGGCTTGTTCCATGGCACTGTCATGGCTCTAAGCGGCAATGCTGCGCAGCCAGCAGGGCTGTACTGTGGTGCACAGCGATTGGCAGACTGTCCACATATCTGTGTGTGGGACATGTACATCCCTGTGGCTTGTCTGCCATGCACTCATGCGGCAGGCCTACTGGTGCAGATTCATGCCAGGATGACTGCTGCTCAGTGTCATGGTCGCTCACATACCTCAATCCCACTGGCACATGGGGCGCCAGTAGGGGTGTGGTGCGCATGGCATTTGTTTGGTTCACTTGACTGCCCTTCCCGCTGCTGTGACGCTCAGGGGTGCCCTTGGTGCCATGCCCCATGGCTGTTGTAGGGGTTGGCTGATGTGCCACCCGTCACTCTGCCCTGTCAACATGCCCAAGTTCGGGGTCTGCTGACTTGTGTCTCTGTCCACTGATGCTGAGTTGTCATTTGTGCATGCATTTGTTAAAGGGGGGCCACTCATCTACTGCCTCCTAACTGCTGGCTCCGGCCTCTGCACTGCCAGCCCCCTCTATCTCCTCGAGGTCCAGCACCATGCTACATTTCTCCTCCCAGGTGATGAGGACCAGTGGCACGACAGTGCCTCCTCCTGTCGCCAGGGACTCATGGTGGTGTTGGGACAGCAGTCCCCACACCGTTACCCTCAAGTCGATCCACCTCTTGCGGCAGTCCTCACCATCACAGGGTACACTGGATACTGCTGACACCTTCTGGGCGATGTTGTTCCAGATTGCTGTCTGCTGCTGGCCACTAGTCTTCCTCTGCCTGCTTCCGTGCAGCTCGTCACAGTGGGCCACTACCTTATCTGTAAGGACCACTAGCTCCCCCTCACTAAATGCTAAATGTGGGCTTTCTCAGGCGATATTGTCTGATATCTCCTTGCCTCGTAGCTTCTCCTGGGACATATTTGCAGTTTTGCAGGACCAAACGGCTGCAGGAAGTGGAGCTATTCAATGGATTGTGTTTATAAAGATGGCCACTGCAATCCTTCCATTCCGGTGATGATGCAATTTACGCTGGCGCTAATAGCACCATGTTTGCCGGTGGTAGCAGGATTAGCGCCGATTCCTTGGAGGTTGACCGTATTCCGGCGCAATTGCCATTGGGCGCAAATAGCGTTACCATTGATCTTGTGATGAAGCCCATCATGTTGTAAACCCAACAACCATTTAGAGATCCTAAGTGATCTATTTGACCAACTTCCACACAGCAACATCTGAACAAGGGGTCTATGATCAGTGCTCACAATAAAACACTGACCCCACAAATAGAATTTGAAATGGAGGACAGCCCAAAACACAGCTAGGGCCTCCCTCTCCACAACAGAGTAGTTTGCCTCAGCACCCCTGAGTGGCCTGGATGTGAATGCCACCACGTGCTCCTCCTTCTCACTATCACATTGAGTAAGCGACACTTCAAACCCCACCAAACTGCCATCCGTTGTCAGATATGTTTTACTCCTACTATCGAATCTTCTCAAAGAGGGGCTTGGGCGATCCCTTCTTTAGTTTCCTCAAACGCACTCTTGCATTCCTCTGACCATAGAAACTTGACATCCTTGAGCAATGACCTCAGGGGTGATGAAATAACAGCAACAGTTTGAACAAACTTATGATAGAATTCCGCCATCCCCAAGTATGACCTCAGTTAATCATTGTCCCTTGGCTCTGGAGCTCCCACCGATCACCTCCACTAAGCTGAGCTTGGGAGACACCCCTTGCTCTGAAATATAATGTCCAAGATACTCCATGCTATGCACCCCAATCCTACATTTACTGCGTTGCACCGTCAAGCCGGTCCCATTCAATCTTCTGAACACATCTCTCAGCAGCCTGTCATGCTGCTCCAGACGATCTGCGTATACTAAGACATAGTCCTGGAAAACAACCACATTCTTTGCATCTTCTGACAACTTTTCCATGATGTGCTGGAACACAGCCGCAGCCGACGCTAGGCCAAACTGCATTTTAAAGAATGTAAATATCCCTTCAGTGGTGATGAAAGCCGTTACATCCTGCCACTCTTGAGTCAGGGCCACCTCTGAAATAATTGGTAAGGGATGTCGTTCAACCAAGATGTTCCTGTTCAAATCCCTCCTGTCGACACCCAGACGAAGTTTGACATTGCTGTTTGACACCAGAACTACAGGGGATACCCAGTCCATGTCCTTAAACCTCTCTATTATTCCTTTCTGTAGCAAAGCGTTGAGTTCAGTATGTAGCTGATCATTGAGGTCTTGTGGCACTGGCCGCACCTTGTGTACTAACGGCCTGGCACGCCTTCTCAATTTATTACAATGTTCAAAGTCTTTCAATCTTCCCATTTCCTCAGTGAAAACCTTTGGGAATTCCAAAGCCCACTTGTCTTCTATTTCAGCCACTGTTACGTGGTCACTCGAGTTTGCTTGAATGCGAATCCCCAAGCTAGCCTGTTCCTCCCAATGCAGTAATGATGACCCCTTTCTTGCCATGAAAATGTCTCAAGAGCATACTCGCCCTTTGTACTGATGACATCACTGGTGAAGCCACTAATGACATCATCTATGACACTTTGATTAAGCAGCATGCTACAAGCCCCTTGTTTTATGGCCGGTCTGTTGGTGACTGTTGCGAAAATCACACACAAAGCCAACTAACCGCATTTAAGCAGCACAGAAAAGGGAAACAAGTGCTTGAGGTCTTGTGAGTAAGCTTCTGCACTGGGAACATGACAACCTGAGTAAAATCCTGGTAGCCAAATACTAGAGCAGGCTTGCCAACCTAAAAAAAAAAGGGGGTTGCGTCTGCTCGCTGAAATAAAATTGCGCTGTCCACCCACATGTGTCCTTTACTTGTGCCATGAAAAGCAGCCACAATCAGGGGCAAATAACTACACCAGTGTCCAGGATTGCAAACTCTCTTGCCACATTGTGGGCAAATACTCATGACTTACTTGCTCTGTCATCATTTCCCCTCCTCACACCCATGTCTGGCATCCAACAATACTATGCTTTCTAAAGTTAACTTGAAAAGTACACATACCATAGTGTCACTGAAACATATACATCATTATTAGGCAAAAGGTGTACAATTGTGGCATTATTCCCCCCATCTTGACTGGGAGACTACAAATACCAGAATGCAATTCAGCAAAAACATGGTCTCTGAGTGCAATACTATCAATAATGCGGATGCCGTGTGTTTTCTGTCTTATGAGATATTTAAAACTAAGAGAACACACGGCATCCAGGACTGTGGATCTCACATCGATGCAGTAACTGGGACGAACCTTGCTTAGCTTCAAAGCGAGCAAGGGGCCAACCCCCTCAAGCCATGTTGCTGCAAGTGGTCATGTAACTTGGGCTCATTTATTAGGCAACATGGCCTGAGGGGGCTGGCCCCTTCCTCGCTTTGAAGCTAAGCAGGGTCCTGGTTACTGCATGGATGGGAGACCTGGGTGCCTATTGTGTCAATGGCAATGGCCAGTGCTTTGTTTTCTCCTCCAACATTATGGTAGCTGTGAATATATCTCTTTTTTCTGTAGTCGCAGGTATAGAACTACAGAAACCCTCGGCTATTATAGCCGTGAAGATCGGAAAAATTGCCATAAAAATGCTTTCCTGCCCTCCCATGCCCTAACCAAGTGTCCCCCTCCTCTGTTCCTACTTCCCTCACCTCCCTGCCCTCTCCTATTCCCCCCCACAACACACGCTGTAACTGCGAAGCAGTTTGCTTTCAGATGTTGGCTTTTCGTGGCTATTCTGTCCATACCCGAGGCTGCAGAAAAGCTTTGCGTTTAAAACTCAGTTCCTATACCCCCTACAAATGTCAAATTCCACTTGGTGTCCTCTTGCCACCCCTTTAAACTGATGGCATTTGCATGTTTCTTGACATGCAAATTGCTTTTTTCCTGAGTTTCATTTTCTGATACCCTCAGCTATAGCCCCGGCTATCTCTCACATCAAGCAAAAACAAAGATGGCGGCTGTTAATTTTCTAAAAACACCTGGTTTTGGCAAATTGACCAAGATATAGCTATCTATTTTGGAGAAAGGGGCACCCAGTTTTCCATCAAATATTTTAAAAACTACTCTATGGGATAACCCCAAACCAAAGGTTTGGGCTGTGCAGTCCGGCAAAAACGGACCTTTTTGTCTATGGGAAAAGGAATGAAAAGTAAGCTGCAACTTTTTTTGTTTTCTTTTTTTTCTTTGTTAATAACTTTTATATGTTTTAATGAATCTGTACCACACTTTGCAGTCTGTTGGGCCCCACGTGTCCCTAATTGACTTTAAAGTTTCTGCCAAATCCGTCACACAAATCAAAAGTTGGCAATTCATTTTTTCAAGGTTCCTATCGGAGTCCGGCACACCTTAGCTATCGGTCGGCGCCCACCGCCCTATAATATATGTGTATATTATAGTGCAGTGGTCACCGCAAATGTATATATGTGTACATTATAATGCGGCAGTCGCTGCACTAAAGTTAAGGTGGGTACGGTGTACCATAGGAAATCGAAAAAAATGAATTGCTACTAACTTTTGATGACCGATTTGGTTGAATTTTATAGACAATTTTGGGAAAGATTGTTAATAAAATAAAAAAGTTATTAAGAAAAGACACAAAAAAAGCACTTTCTCCCTAGTAGCCATTCATTTTCCCATAGAAAAATATGCCAAATTTGGGACACCCGCACAGCAAAAACATCATGAAATGGAAAAGTTATTAAGAAAACAAAACACTACAGCTTCACGGTCTTCAGCCCACTCATTTTCCCATAGAGTAAAAATGTGTTTTCCCACCCCCCGCCCTGCTAGTCCCCACTCATCTCATGCAGAACCGCCGTGGCGAATCTCAACCTCACAGCCGCTATGGAAGAGGGGCTCCACATTTACATTTACATGGTGGCCATTTTGGATGAGGATGCATTTTTGTGACAAAACGGGACAAGCCACGGGGTTGTTATACCAATTAGCCCCCCTTCTGGGAGCTTCTCTGGGTGGTAACGGCCTGGGGGTCCAATTTATAAGCCAGAACAGAGGCTTATAGCTATATTGAAGGTCCTCTCAGCGTTCTGTGATATTACAAAGCGACTCAGGCCTTTGGGGATGTTCCTCTGTTTGTCACAGAACACCCCCCATGACTCGTATTATCCCTATGCTGTAAGATAGGGTGTTCTTTATCCTATATATAACGGTTCCATGTAATAATGTCCCTGCAGAAATGTCACCTGGCAAAAAAGTCGCCAAACAATTGCTGTTTTTTGCAGTGACATCATCACATTGAACATGCATGGGACACCCCTGCAACCCACAAAACCTTTTTTTTTTCCCAAAGGGAGCAGGGGACACCCCCCGCAACTCCCACTCCCCTTGACCCCATATCTATGGTCACCATATATAATATCGCTGCAACCTTTTCCTGGAGACATTATGTATGGCGACCATATATATGAGGATAGTATATACCATGCCACAACGAGTAAAATACTGTAATATGTCCAATTAAACATATAACAATGCTAAATATCTCATCTGAAACTTGAATATCTAACAAGGGGCAAAGAGAGAATCCGCTTTATAATTACAACCTCTGCGGAGTAAAAGATATTGCCTAACATAATTCAGAAGCCATTCATAATCAATTTACAGAAGGTTTTTATTTCCCAAGAGAGATGTCATATTCGCATATATTTGGAGGAGGTTTCACTTCCGCTAGCCCAGTAGAATAATGCAGAAAAATCACACGCTGCTCTCATTTATGAATTGCCTGGCATGGGTGTATGTGAAAAGAGGAAATATTGTTTTTGTACATTGTGATTCCCCCCCCCCCACACCCTCGCATTCACCTACAATTGCCAGATGTGTTTTTCTCATTTTGCAGAAGATGCCATTCAAAAGTATTGATGAAAACGGCCATATTTGCATTCAACATCCACCTCTTTGCAGCAATCGCGGTATTCCATGGGAATACCGCCAGTATACAGCGGAATTAACGGCTAGCGTTTCACCCTCAAAACCTGTCAATAGGTATCTCCACTCCAGAGGAGGGTGAAATGTTCCCAGATTTTTTAAAGTCATTTAACTACAACAAAAGGGAAGCACTGACCTTAACTGCAGGAGGAAACTGGAACCCTGAAGACATTGTGGGGGGGTGGGGGGAGGGTTGAGGTTGGGAGGGAGCAAGTGTGAATCTTTGATGCCCACCCTCTCATCCCCTTTCCCTTGTAATGCATAAAATGGTCAAAACGTACCCTTTTATATATTAACAGATATGTACATTAGTGGCAGGGCCCAATACTGCACACTATCCATTTCCACGTCAGAGTGAATGAGGGTGAAAGTGAGTAGGACAGTTACAAAAAAACATCAAGACGTATTCCAGGAATGCCACTACTGTATCCACTAGGCCTGTGGCACTTCTGCAATTGGGTAGATATTTGGAAATACCTGCGGAATTGAAAACATTAACCGAGCTTCTGCAGAGACTGTAATTAGACTCTTAAGGGGCTTCAATTACAAACAAAATTTTCAATGGGACTTTCCCATGTTAAAACATGTTTGTAAATCAGGTCCAAGGTGTCTTCCTTTCATCTAGTGTAGTACTGGCTGTGGTTTGCTGCTATGGCTATCTGCAGCTCTGCGCACGTATTTCACATGCAGCCCAGGTGTATGCAGCAAAGAAAACCAACTAAGATGATTTCGGATTCCAAGGCCCCTATCAGACGCCTGTTGTGAGCAGTTAGATTCAAACCAGGCGCTATGTAACAATTGGAAAGGGGCATCACGTTTCAACCCGCTAATACAGCAGGGAACCTTTTTCCAATGTACAACTGATTCATAGAAGCATTTTATAATTAGGAAAACGTTCTGTGAATCAGTCAACAATGACAGAAAAAAATGGCGCAGCAGAATTAAACGTGAATTTCTCTGAATTCTGAAAAAAGACAGACTCTGTTTTGCAATATATACTAAGTCTATACTCCCACCTGGAGGCAATTATACATAATTACATCCTTACTCATGGTAGGAAAGTTGTCCGTAATAACCGGTATTGATGTAAACAATTGATCCATTTTATTCTGAGGGATCTTGGTCATGCTTTATTAACACCTGCGTCCCAAACACTAAACACCAAAGGCTGCCAGCTCGAGACAACTTTCATTGGTAAGACTCACTTCCATTAACAGACTGTCTATATTGTGCTTTGCCACACACAAGAAAACTTGAAAAAAAGACTCCATATTAACCTTTGATGTTAGAATAGACGCCCATTCTATCTGATGTATATGGCTTTCCACCTGCTTTTTTGTAGTTCTCATTATCTGGTATTTTCCTGATTTTCTGACAAGGTCACCGGTTTATAGCCTTGCTAGCCCACAGCTGTCAGGATTCCGGTGGCCATGTGTGAGTAGGCCATCCAGTCCAGTTTTTTTCCGTTTGGATTTTCGGACTTGTCGTTTTTTCTTTCCCATTTGAAATTTAGACAAAACTGCTAGTGCCAGAATACCAAGCAAACACCGGCCTGGATCTCCTTCCCACATGTGGCCACGGGAAACGCGAGACCTCTGCTAGCCCCATCACATTCATGCTGTGCCCTCACAACTTTCCACATTCCTAGAACACAAAGACTGCACACGATTGGACGAGCGGGGGTGGATGGTGGAAGGTGGTGGAGTGGTGGGGTTATAGGCTTCAATGGAATCCCTTGCCCAAGCGCGTGCATAAAAAGGGGTAAGCAGGCATAAGAGAGAACACAGTGGTAATAGAACTTTAACAAACATGTGCATGCCTCCACCACCTTAGGTTATGCTATGTTATGTTAAGTGAATTTATAGAGCGTGCGGTCGCCCAAAGGCATCATGGCGCTATGCAAAGGTATTAGCTATTGCGAAAGAAAAGGGGAGTCTATTGGGGAGTCTATGAAACCCATGTGGAGCTCCATGAACTGCTAGGGCAGGGCACATCCAATGCATCAAAGAAAGATACATGTGTCCCATGAAATGTTTGGCGGTTTAGCAGTGCTAATTACCACAAGCGGAATGAAAGTTACCACCGGTGCTAGATGCGCAATTTCCCCTGATTATGAGTTGTCGTTAGTCCCCAGTGTTAAGTCTTGTAGGCCATCATTGTTGAACGTTGGAGTTACTTCTGAGGCAATTCCAGTGGAGGTAATGCTTCTCCTTTTTGGAGGTAATACCTCCTTGCATATGATGGGGGATTAACTCCATGTGGGTTTGCAAACCACAATCAGGAGGACTGGGAAACATTCAAAGTAATTCGTTTTTTTTCAGTTACCTCCAAACACTTAATGATGTCCATAGTGATATACACCTGCGTGCCCACAATGCACGTCCACAATGGAGGAGAAAAGCCAAACGATTCCTAGGATCGGTATCACCCTTCCTCTCAGTCCCACTCTCTGACAAGATGTATGTTAGACCAAAGCTATCAAGAATACACAAATCGCACCCCTCCTCAAATAGTGTAAACAAAAGAAAATGTGGTGTCCTGCCTCAAAGAAGTATGACGGGTCCGGAAGGAGGCAAGCAGCACATTACGCAAAGTGCACAGCGCAGGTGCGTGGGTTCAGCTGTATGCGTGTCTATGCTCCCTTTAGCACACAGCCACCGGGAAGGCCGTTAACCACCTGCCTATAGGGGTAGCTGGCACCCCATCACAACTACAATACTATGTTTTACTACATCAAGATGCAGAGCCTTGTGATGGCACAATGTATTGAGGCACAGGAACTAGAATGTACACGTGACCACACAGGTGGACAGACAGGCGTGAGAAATTACCTGGTGGGTCTGCCTCAGGTCGATCGGTGTCCTTGCCTGTCCCGGGCCTTTGAAAAACAGAGAAGAAGTAAGTACATATGCGTAATTATTTTAATATTTTCGGAAGAATGAATTCACTCCCAGATAACAATAACACTTATTTTGGGGACCCTGTTATCTCACTGAAAGGGGGACCCGAGCAAAAGGTGTATGTGCTTTGTGATTTATAATTAATGCTACTGGTTTTATGATATTTGTTTTTCCGTCTTTTTCATCTGTATTCACCCACATGTATTTTTTGGCCATTTTTTCTGTATTTATCCACATTTATTATCTGTAATTTGAAAAGATAAACTGAAACCCGTGCATTTCTGCATAAGAATGAAAAAAATGGAATTTATGATATCACGCGCACAGCCATACAGAACACAAATGGAACTGTGTTATTGCATATCAATGTCAGCTCCACTTTTAACATAACAACACATGCTTGCTCCTGTCATTGCTGCTGACCTAACATATGTTCTCAGCATTTTGAAGAACTTTTATACTATTTTTCATACGACATCTACACTCTGCGTGCTGCCTGTCTACAATGCGATTGGCCTGCAATGCATGAGCGACAGCCTAGGGAACAAAGCAGAAAGACCTGCTTTTCCGTTTTTTTTTCCATTTTTATTCATCAATACATGAAGAAAGCAGATTGATTTATATCTGTATTGTTGTGTAGAAATCAGTGAAAGCAGAAAACAGGGAGATTTATTTACAAATAAAACTGAATCCCAGGCTCAGTAACATCATTGTGTTTGGACTATGTCCTGCAATTTGCAATCCCTCAGAAGCTTTAGAAATCTCAAACTGAACGTTGAACAACACGTTCTATGATTGAGGTCTACCGCAGTCAATAAACTAATTGAAATACATTGTGACAAAAAGCCAGTAATCAGGCCTTGTTAAGCAAGGCTGGGAAGCCTCTCAGCATTGGCTGGGAGGCAATCCAGAGCCAGTCCTACCTGTGAGGTGGAAGGTGGCAGCAGAGAAGGCCCCAATTCCTCCCTCTCCCCATATGTGCCAGAATGTTTGAATGCAGACCCTTATCTCCTACCGTGTATCGTCACAAAAGATGCTCACCAGTGTTTATCTTCTTGTTACAGATCCGACACAATAGCAGTTTGTCAGCCTGACCCTTCCAAGGAAAATGATGAAAAAAATATGACAGCCATCACCCACATCAGAAAGCCTCCAGTGCTACCAAACGACTCTTACGCCTGGAAGAGCCAGAAAAGAACCGCCTGGACTAGTATGAGAAGAAGAGAGAGAGCGCAGCGGAAAGCTGTGCACCTATGCAGCAATCACAGAGACACACTTTATAACTTCCCACATGGGAAAAGACATATATATTTTTTTCTTTTTTCATCAAAAAGCTACATTTCCCTTAGTTCCAGTCTGTAGTCCCATGTGCCCCGAGCACGTGATCATAGTCCTTCCTGTCATCCCCCTCTTCTTTCCTGCTCTCCATGAAGATAAGTCCAGTTTTTCGCTAGCTGCGTAGAGCAGTGCCCTAAATATGTATTGTAAATGTGTTTTGGGAAATTATAATTGAAATTAACTTAAAAGAGCGCAGAGATTTATATTGAGGACGCGTGCATTTCCACAACCTATATAGGACGGGTTTAGAGTGGTATTTAAGTTAAGTAACATGGAATCGGCAGCCCCGTACCACACTCTCGGCACGCTAAGGGCTTGCTGAACTCCGCAACATCAGTAGGCATCAGCCCCCTCCCTCGGGAGGGAGGAGCAAGCACGTGCGGCCCCCACCCTTGGGAAGGTGGAGCTGCGCCACCCAGCGGCTTTCAACGAAGCGCAAGCGAGGAGCGGAAACCCCCACATTTGTGTGGGAGGAGCTTCCCTCCGTGTGAATAGCCGTTAAGATGTACGCCGGTATACGCGCTCAGATAAGAAGCGCAGGAGGCATACTTAGATAAGGAGATTGAGACGAAACAGACAAATAACTCCCAGGGGAGAGGTTGCAAAGTACGAAATCCTTTAATTGATCATTCCGCACATGGCGTAACAAGCACTTCTGCCCAGCGAGAGGTTGCATACTCCCATACAGTGCAAGATCCCAATCTGCACAGCAGATAGACAGCTGCTGAGAGCATTAACAGCTGTAAGACTCCTACCTTCAAGTGAGAGCATTTGAACTTGCACAGCAGGACAAAAAGAGGTGGGTGCAGCCACACACTAGAAACCCAGTAAAGAAGTGGAAGTGCCACTACACCTGATCCCAGGTACACAAGGCACTAAAAGCAGGACAGACATGACAGACTTCGAATGGAGTGAGGAGGAACAGGCTGAGGACCTAGCCTATAGCTTTAGGGTAGTGCTGGGAAACTCACTGGCTGAAGCCGTGGCACAAGGGGTCAGACCCCTGCAGGAAAGACTGGCAACCATTCCTGAGCCAGGACAAGAGCACCAACAAAGAAAGCACGTCCACAGAGGGCACGTCAGAGGGCCCACAGGGGTGTAACAAGACCCGGAAGAGAAAGGCAATCTCTTCTGACCCCTAGGGTCAACCAGACGCAGAAGGAGATGAGGCCCCAGAGGCTACCGACGCATTCATGAAGCCAAGAGATGCTTTTATGCGCAAGTCGGGAGTGCCGAGACTCACAACCCCCTACCCAGCGGATGATAATATGGGAAATGAGTGGCTGGACTCGGAAGAAGAGCTCACAGAGATCCCACGATCCTCGCAAGAAGAGGACGATAGAGCTGATGAAGAAGAACCACAGCCCCACCTAAGAAAAGGCTAAATAAACTTAACAATATGGAGGCCGACAATGAGATCGCAGACATGTTCGAACCAGAAGATATCTGCAACCCTAAGTCCTCAGACTGGCTAACGTCACCGAGAGTGATGAAATATATGACCCACAGACTTCACAAAGCCCTCGAAAGAGTGGCAAGACAGTGGATGTGAGCAGAATGCCTGAAACCAGAATGGCCAGGCAAAATGGCCGAGGCGCCAGAGCTCGACCCAAAGATACTGGCAATTCTTTTTAACTGTACACTTCCTTGGAGTGCGCTTCCGGTATTCCTTTTCTGAACTTTTAAATCATACAAAGATACATCTTTGATTGGTTATGCACATCTTTGTTTTTTATTTCCTTTCAAACATAAACGTTCTTCTTTAAATAGCCATATCCCTTTTGTCTCTCGACACGTGTTTCTCCACGTTTAACGCACGTGGTTCATCAGGAGAGTTTTCTAATATAAAACAAGAAAAACACCAATTGATATATTCATTTAACATACTCACCAGTTTTTCCGAATTCAATAATATTCTCAACTTTTAAATCCTTTTGTTAAAGTTATTTTTTTCCCATTTATAGCAAAACATTTATCCTTTCTTATCTTCCAGAAAAAATATATAGGATTTCTGTGAAAACCAAAAGTAAAATAAACAAAATTTTAAGCTTAGGTTAAGTTTAAATAATCCCTATGGTTTTGGTATCATAAAGTATCCCTTAGTCTGCTCTCCTCACCTTATTTATCCCGGTACGATTGCCTTCAATCCTTCTCATTCAGTGCTACTGTGAAAGTGATTTGAATCCTCTTATTTATACTCGTGGGCCCGCTACGTGTGACGTCATCACGCCGCGCAACGCGATGACGTCATGCGTTACGTTGTGCGATGACATCACGTGTTTTTCCTACACGGTCGGCGGCCATCTTAGTTTTAGAATAAGCTATGTGTTTTACTTCACTTCAAAGACACCAATTCAAGATATTGCCATTTTAACAAAAGTAAGTTCCGATTTTTTAAACCTTATTTTCGCAATTATATGTCTCTAATTTTCATACATGTAAATAAATATGTAAACTCTCTCAAGTTACTTTTCACTATATCATCAATTCTTTTGAATTTAGTTAAACATTTTCACAACCCCCAAGCAATTTTAAATTTCAAACAGAATTTCAAAAAACAAATCATTACAACCAATGACTCATTTCATTATCTGAATTTAGCCCTGTATTGCAAGTGTCCAAAAAAAAAATCCATTTCGCTTCTCTTCTCCTTAATTATAGCTCTCTGTTGCCTCCTCTCTCCATGCTTTCAATTTTTTCTATGCCCAGAAACTTGATACCTTTAATGTCAGTTGCTTTATGTTCGTGATTAAAGTGAATTGCCATAGGGTATCTTGTGTCCTTATTTTTGATGGCTCTAATATGTTCTTGTAATCTGATTTTCAGTACTCTAATAGTACTTCCCACATATTTCGTATTACATATACATTTAATTGTATAAATCACCTACTTAGTGTCACAGTTAATGAATTGATTTAGTTTGTGAATTTTTCCATTTGGTAGCCTTATCTCTTTTACACCATTTTCCATTTGGTCACAGATTCCACAACTCCCACACTTGTGGGTTCCTGTTGGTGCTGGTACTTGTAAAAATTGACTTAACACTTCAGTTTTTTCTTCTTTCATATGACTTGGGCTAATGTTTTGCTTTAAAGTTGGTGCCCTTCTATAAATTATCCTGGGTTTAGCTTCTATGTACTGTTTTAGCATTTCATCGCTTTGCAAAATGTTCCAATGTTTTGTCAGAAAGTTTTTCAAAAGGTGAGCTTCACTATTGAAAGTCGTTATGAAGTCTACCTTTTCTTCTCTTTTCTTCATCATTCTTGATTTGTCCTTTAGTAGTTCAGTTCTAGGTACTTTTTCAGCTTTGTGGATGGCTTTGTCTACATCTTGATTTTTGTAACTTCTCTGTATACATTTTTCTTTGAGCAATTTAACATGATTTTCGTATTTTTCATTTGAACTGCAGTTTCGTTTTGTTCTCAGAATTTCACCATATGGTATATTTTTGATTATATGCTTCACGTGATTGCTTTCAGCATGTAGTACTTTATTTACTGAAGTTGGCTTTATATATAGATCTGTTAGGATCTTTTCCCCATCTGTATAGATTAGCAGATCCAAAAATTAAATTTTTTCAGAACTCATTTTTTCAGTAAATTTGATATTATAATCATTCGCATTGGGGGCGTGGCTTGGAGCCGATGGAGGGCAGAAGCTGATCTGCCGGGCTCCGGCCGAGACGCCGCTTCCTGATCCTTTTTCTCCGGTACAAGAGTGGTTGCAGCCAGCGGAAAAGCATGCATCGGTGGGGGAAGTGCTCCCCATTAGGAATTACTCGAGTGTTGGAATTTTCGGAGCCCCCGTGAGGAAGAGCGGGCTCCGGATCCCACCCTCCCCTCCGCCGTGCATTGATCCAAGATGGCGCCTGGCACAGCTTCACGCAGCCCCTGAACCAGCGTCCCCTGACGGAGCGCTTTGGGGATCGGCAACAAGGCCGGGGGGGGCGACCCCTGTCTGACGCTGGTTCGGAATCGACACAGGCCCCCAGGCCCCTGACTCCGTTACCCCTGGGCTGGCCCAATTTATGCAACGCGGACTACAACTAGAACCACGTGGATGGCATCACATAAAGAGAAACTCGCCACCTCTGAGAAGCAGCACCCCGCCCCACGGCCATCACCCGAACGACCTGATTCCAGCCGAAGCACTCGGGGGCCCTGAAACTCAAGGTGCGTGAGCCTACATAATACCCTTTGGTGGGCCCCTGACCACCACCGCACCCTTGGGCCGCCTGCACTTGGCTCCCCGACTCGGCTGCCCCGGGGCACGCACTTGCCCCTGCATGTTCGGCGATCTACGTCCAGCGGCTTCAAGATGGCCACCAAGAACAAGAGCAGGGCCGCCACCATGGACTCCTTTGTCTCGACTAAGGCGAAGACCTCCACCCAGTCCAGACCTAGCCTCTCCGAAAACACTCATCCGAACGAAGGGGAGGTCAACGACAATCGCTCTCAGATATTGAATGCCATTGCCTCACTGAGAACCCACATTGACTCCAAGATTGATGAGTTCAAAATAGACATACAACTCATCCGCCAAGATGCCCGCAACTTGACGGAGAGGGTAACGACCGTCGAGAATTCCACGACGGAGCTGTCCGGGGCCACCACAACCCTGAAGTCCGAAGTCTCCGATCTAAAGAGGAGGGTCGCCTTCCTGGAGGAAAGGGCGGAGGAAGCCGAAGGACGGGCCAGACGGGGGAACATCAGGATCCTGGGTATCCCGGAGGGAACAGAGGGCCTAAACACCACATCCTATGTCGAAACCCTTCTGCTACAAGAGATCGGGGCCGGAAAACTAACCCAAGGCTTTGCGGTCAAAAGGGCACATAGATCCCTCCAGAGACGTCCTCCCCCCGGCTCGCATCCACGGCCAATAATAGCCAAAATATTGAATTTTCAAGATAGAGAAACCATCCTACGGCACTCCAGGGAAGCAGGTCCCATTGAAAGGGGGGACTCAAAAATTACTATTTACCCCGACTACACCCAGAAAGTGCAGAGGGAAAGGAACTCATTCGTCCCGATCAAGGCGAAGCTTCGCCAACTGGACATTAAATACAGGCTGCTGTACCCCGCGCGCCTGAGAGTTGTTTATAATGGGCGAGCGATATTTCTCGAAAACCCGGAGGCGGCCAATATGTGGCTAGAAGATAATAACCTAGCCGATGGCAAGGATCCTCCTCGGAATGATGATTAAGTCCCGAGTCTCCTCGCACCACCAGTAACCGGACCCCAGCAGGTAATCCAAACAACAGTTTAACTTACGGAAGCGGCCCTCGCACGGCCCTGCCGCCTCGCACCAACCCTACCCCCAGCAGAAAATCCAATTGGGCCAGTTCACCGCCCGACCCAGCTCACGCCCGATTCCCGGATGGGTTCAGACGGCTCGAGAGTGCCTGAGCACCCCGACAGTGTTGTAGTCGCTGGGCGCACCAGTTTGTGTTATGTTATTAGTTTAGTTGGTTTTGCAGTCTACGAATCATCAATGTTGGTAAAGTACAAGATGGTGGCAAGTTACGACACAAGACTTCATGAACCAGGGGCCCCCCGCCCGCAGAACGCCACCTGTGGTTCGTTGTGCCACCGGGCCAGCGGGCCAGAACTCCAAGACGAATTCAGAACACCGATCCGATGGCGTCGCAACTTGTTGTGATGACATGGAATGTGAGGGGAATGGCTTCATACCTCAGAAGGAACCGCGTACAGTCCTACCTCGGGAGGAAGAAGGTCTCGATTGCGCTATTACAAGAGACCCACCTTACAGCGGACTCCATGTCTAAGTTAACAGATCGATGGGATGGGACCACGAGGGGGTCTCCTTACTCCAAATATGCGAGGGGCGTACTGATATGGGTGAACCCGAATGTGCCTTTCCAGCTAGAAGGCTGGGATTCTGACAAGGAAGGGAGATATACATCAATGTGGGGCACCATAGAACAAACCCCAGTGTGCTTCATTAACACATACTTTCCGCAGCATGGAATCCCGTCATACTTTAGCACGTTGAGTGCTAGACTGGCACAACACCGAGGCAGGACCTTCGTGTGGGGGGGAGACTTCAACTGCGTCATGGACTTAAGCAAGGACAGATCGCGCCCTCCTCCTCAGCCAAGCAATCCCGCATCCACCTCCTTGACGGAAACACTCGACCAGCTCAACCTGGTAGACATCTGGAGAGTGCAACATCCAGAGGCCAGAATTTACTCACACTACTCAGCTCCACATGGTGTCCACACAAGGATCGACTACTTGTTTGTTGATAAGGAACAATCTCCACTGGCCACATCCACTGAATATTTGGGGAGATCGATCTCCGACCACTCCCCGCTCGCCATGCACTGGCAGCTGCGTGGACCCAAACCTCCAATTCCCATGTGGAGGATGCCTACAGCAGCGTTGGATGATCCAGAGTTCAGAGAGGACCTTGCTGAGAAGTTAGAGGAATATGTCGAAAACAATAAGGGATCGGTGGCTACCTGGTCCACACTGTGGGAGGCCATGAAGGTGGTTACCAGGGGAGAAATCATTTCAAGAGCGGGCGGAACCCGCAGACAACTACAGTCCTCTCTTGAGGCCCAGGAATTAGAGATCACAAGACTAGAGTCCGCCCCTGACATTTCCCCAGAGTCCGAGAAGATCCTTAAAACAGCCCGTATAAAATGTCAGGAATCATGGGTCAGACTGGAGAAATTTGACTTCGCAACACATACCGCCAGATCCCACAGCGAGTCTGACAAACCCGGCAGATTGCTTGCCTGGCTCTGCAAGCGGGAACACCCTAAACACCTGCCAACGGAGATAAAGGACGAAAAAGGAGTAACACACAAGACGCAGATGGAGATCAACGAGACTTTTGCTAAGTTCTACTCCAAATTGTATGCCCACGAGTCCCAGGTGCCCGCCGCAGAATTAATCGAAACATTGGAGGAGATAGGCCTCCCTCAAATCTCCAGCGAGCAGAGGGAGGAACTGGACTCGGAAATCACTTCCGAAGATGTGACAGCGGCCATCAGATCGCTCGCTAATGGCAAAGCCCCCGGCAGTGATGGTCTCCCACCCGAATTCTACAAGACCTACAAACCCATTCTCACCCCCATCCTGCATGAAGTTTATCAAGAAGCCTACACAAATGGCATCCTGCCCAACACCATGAAAAAGACCATAATTATTCCAATGCTCAAGCCGCACAAGTCACCCACCGATTGTGATTCTTATCGACCTTTGGCCATGCTGAATTACGACAGCAAGATCCTCACTTCTATATTAGCCAACAGACTCGCCAGAGTGGTAGGATCCATAATTCACGAAGATCAAAATGGATTCGTCCCAGGACGCAACACCACGGCCAACCTCAGGAGACTACAACACATCATGGCCGAAACCCACGACCGAGAGGAGGACCTGGCGATACTGTCACTTGATGCCATCAAGGCCTTCGACTCTATCTATTGGGAGTGGCTTGTGGAGGATTTGAGGGGCTTCGGCTTTGGTGCGGGCTTCATCAGATGGATCCAGGTACTTTATAATTCGCCAATGGCAAGGGTTAAAGCAGGTAGAATTGTCTCGGGATCCTGGGCAATACAAAGGGGCACGAGACAGGGGTGCCCACTCTCGCCCATGCTGTAAATATTGGGCCTAGAACCAATAGCCATATACTTTCGCCAACAGTTTTTTGATGCGGGCATTAAGGTGGGCAACGTTTACAACATAATTTCATTATACGCGGATGATGTACTTCTCTACTTGAGGAACCCTGAGCTCAACGCACCCACAACGCTAGAAGTTCTCGACAATTATGCAAAGTACTCAGGGATACGATTCAGCAGACACAAATCAACTGCATTCCCCCTAGCTAGCCTGAGGGGCATTGCAGTAGACCACCTCCCGCCTATCGGAATACAGTGGCAACCTGACAAGTTCCGGTACCTGGGAATCAATGTGGGTCACACCCCGCTACTCACACACGAACATAACACTATAGCAGCAGTCACCGGCCTTCGGCGTTCAATCAAATTTTGGTCCAAACTACCACTGTCAATGGTGGGTAGAGCGGCGATTGCCAAAATGATAATCCTTCCTCGATTCCTGTACTTCTTTGCCAATATTTGCCACTACGTTCGCCCGCCTTTCTTCAAGACACTAGAGGCCATCATCAAGGACTTCTTGTGGGGTCCGCGCAGACACAAGCTCACACTGGCCACGCTGTCTCTCCCACATAAGGAAGGCGGAATAAAACTCCCAGACCTTCACCTTTACAACTTGGCGGCCCAGCTCAGTCACATTACGAAGTGGCTGTCTGATGACACATCGGCCGAACTGGAACTACTCAGGCAATCTTCCACAAACTTAATCCCCAAAGAAACTCTATGGTTTCCCCCTCGGCTACCTCCCGAAACTCCGCTGATTGTCAAGCTGGGCAGGCAGATATGGGCCAGGGCCTGTCACATAAGGCAAGTGAAACATCCGTACTCACCGGATAACCCCATAATGGTGGATGTGTGCAAGTCGGAGGCGGAACTTCCCACTCCCAGGAGATGGGAGGAAGCAGGCATATATACATGGGGAGACATGTTCACTGATGGGGAATTCAGGGACTTCGAGTCGTTACAGAACATTGAAGGACTATCCAAGGGCCAGTTCCTCTGGTACCACAGGATCAAACAGATCGCTAAGAAGCAGTGGAACAGCTGGCCGGAAGAGCCCACCCCAGACCCACTGCTACAGGAAATGCACGACCTCTCAGATGGATGGAGACCAGTTTCCAGACTTTACAACAGACTCATAGACAAGCCTAACCCCAAAGGTCAGGCACTGAAGGCGAAATGGGAGGCAGATCTTGAATCACCACTTACTGACAAGGAATGGGAGAGAGCACTGATCTACCCCAAGAAAGTGTCCCGGAATTCCAGATTCGGACAAATACAGCTGAATGTCCTTTACCGGACATATATGACTCCCCACAGGATTGCCTCATTCAACCCGAAAATACCCCCGACGTGCCCATGGTGCGGAAATGACAAGGCAGACATGATCCACATGTTCTGGTCCTGCATCAAAGTGAAATCACTCTGGTTCAAAGCCAAACAATCCTGCGCAGAAGCTGGCATGGTAAGATACGACTGGACGCCCGTAGAGTGCCTACTAGGTATATATCCTAGACCGGGCAAATTTAAACATTTGGTGAAACTAATGGACATCTCATGCATTTTGGTCAAGAGAACAATAGCGATGGCCTGGAAGACTCCAGCGGGCCCCAGCCATGCTCGGTGGCTGAGCGAACTGGCGAGATGGACGACTGCTGAAACCAGGGCTTGGCAAGACGGGATCACAACCAGCGGAGAAGCCACAAGTGGAACCCTGGACTCCTGGAAAGCCCTCCTGAGTGACATGCGCTTCAAGGCAGACTATAAGCCTCCCTGAGGGACTGTAGCGTCCTACAACACCCGATTTTTCATACTGATACAGAGATGGAATTACCCGAATCTGTTCCCCTCGCTTCCTGTAACATCGGAACTATAATTTTTACTTGCCACCAAACATCTCATAATTAACGCTACATGTAGACTGCTGTTGTTTTGGTTGTTCTCACGTTACTTTTTTTTGTTGTATCGTTTCTTTATTACCACACTTGTAAGTTTGTAACGTTTCTCACTTTCTTGAAAAAACCAATAAAATACTTTACAAAAAAAAATAATCATTCGCATTCAGATATCTGATGTAGTCAAAGAGTTCTTTTTATCTCCATTCCATATCATAAGAATATCAACAATATATCTTCCCCAATAGGTTATGTATCTATTTGTAAATGCTGTATGTTGCCATGCGTGGTTGATCTCAAAGTGTCCCATGAATAAGTTTGCATAGGCTGGTGCAAACTTGGCCCCCATTGCTGTGCCTCGTTCTTGTCTATAAATTTGTTTATTGAACAAAAAGATGTTGTTGGTTAAAGCAAAATGCAACATTTCTAGAATCATTGAATTTTGTTGGTGGAATGAAATTCATCTCGTTTTCAAAAAGAACTCAGTTGTTTCAAGCCCTTTTAAATGTTCAATACTGATATATAAGGATACCACGTCCATAGTTACAAAAAGAAAACTTTCTTCCCAAGGTATTTCTTCCAGTTGTTGTATGACATGTTTGCTGTCTCTCAGATATGATGACAGATTAGTTGTTAAAGGCTGAAGGTGTAAATCAATATATTGGGATACTCTTTCTGTTAATGAACCTATGCCATTGATGATTGGTCTACAGGTTGGAAATTGTTGAAATGTTTTATGGATCTTTGGCATAAAATATATTATTGGCATAATTGGATGAGTGTTGTTCAGATAATGATATTCATCTTCAGAGAGTAAACCAATTTCTTCCCAATTTTTGATCATGCTGTGCCATTCCGACTGCAAATCCATAATTGGATTCTTCTGTAGTAGACAATAACAATTCCTATCATTCAATTGTCTGTTTCCTTCATTAATATAGTTTTTTCTTTGCATCAGGACAATATTGCCTCCTTTATCTGCACTCTTAATTATCCATTGTGTATTTTTTGATAAGGTCTCAATAGCCATCGATTCTTTTTGTGAAAGATTGTGTTTCATTTTCGTTTGTTTATTTTTGAGAACATTTTGTCTCAGATCTGCACTCACCATTTTTTTGAAAGACATCAATTACATTGTTTTCTGCCATTTTAGGAATTAACTTGGATTTTAGTTTTAAGTTTGATTCTTCCGATAAACAAGGATCAATATTTTGTTCATCCAGGAACATTTCTGTAGTATAATTTTCTTCTGTGAGATTCATGATATTTATTGTCTTTTCTACAATTTCTACTGACAGAGGTGAGATATCCTGATTCGTCTTCTTTTGTTTCTCGAATATTGATTCGGCAAAGTATTTTTTCAATTTTAATTTTCTACAAAATTTTAATAGATCTACATTAGTGTGAAAATAATCTGCCTTATTTGATGGACTGAAATTTAGTCCTTTATTCAACACCTTGTTAATTGTTGTGTCGACTTCTTGTCCAGTTAGGTTCATGACTAAATTTACTTCATCCTCTTGTCTTGTGATCTGGTTTGCATTCCCCCTCGTCCGCTTCCTTTGTTTTTGCGTTCCTCCTCTTTTTCCTCTCTTGTTTTTGGTAAGTTGATTGATATACCTTCGTTTATACCAGGTCTTGTGCCTCTTATATTGATGGTGCTTTGTTGAAAATTCGATTTCGTGATCGACTTGTGCCTTCTGAATTCTGCTAAAAAATTGAATTCACGTGTTTTACCTGATGTACTTGGTTCCTCTTCCATTTCTCTTTCTGCTTCACTAACCGTTTCTGTGTCAGATGATTGAGTAGTTGAAGGTGGTATATTCACATTTTCTGCCTTGAAATAAGATTTTGAAATAGGAGTGGTTTTTCCTTTGATGTCATATTTTCTCTGATATGTGTATACTCTTCCAATTTTATAATCTATTTCGTCTCTTAGGAATGCTTTTTGTTTTTTAGATTTTAATTCTTCAGTGAATTTATTTAAATAATCATCTAATATTTGATAGTTTTTAAACGTTATTTCAGGTAAGTTCAATTTCTCAATTGTTTCTTTTAGTATCTTAATTTCTTCCAATGCTTTCTCATAGGCTATTGCCGAATGGTTAATTATTCTGAACATCATATCTTTTGAAGTTTTTGCGAGGAGAGCCTCCCAGTTTTTCAAGTCTTCTGTATCTTCATCTTCAAAGGAAGGAAAAATACATATTCTAAGACCCCGTGGAATTCTTTCCATACATTCTCAGGGTTTTCATTTCCCACCACCTGGCTAACTCTTTTTTCGAAACTGTTTCCAATCTTTCAAATAGATTTCTCAATGATGTTGATGTCTGAGATGAACGTACATCGCCAGGTGTCTGTCTGTGTCTCAGGAAAAGTTCTTCAGCTTCTGCCTCTCTTTTTTCAAATATATCTGACATATTTGCTTTTTTTATCTTCTTTTTGATTTATTCTAATTTACTCTTGGGTTTAATTGATTCTATGCACAAAGTCAGCCTATTGGAAAGCCTATGAATAAGATTTTTGTATAAATTTTGCAGTCCTTTGCGGCTTTTATTTCCTGTAATTGGCAATTTCTTACTGTGCAGTAGTGAGTGATTTCTTTGTTACCTGGATGCTGCACCTGTTGGAGTGTATATTGCGGCTGCTGCAATATTAAACAAACAATTCTTTTTTAACTGTACACTTCCTTCCGTGCTTCCGGTATTCCTTTTCTGAACTTTTAAATCATACAAAGATACATCTTTGATTGGTTATGCACATCTTTGTTTTTTATTTCCTTTCAAACATAAACTTTCTTCTTTGAATAGCCATATCCCTTTTGTCTCTCGACATGTGTTTCTCCACGTTTAACGCAAGTGGTTCATCAGGAGAGTTTTCTAATATAAAACAAGAAAAACATTTTTTTGCTTAGCTATATCAACCCAAATACATTGTTTATGTACAACAATTTAGGTGGTAGAGGCAAACCACCAATTGATATATTCATTTAACATACTCACCAGTTTTTTCGAATTTGGTAATATTCTCAACTTTTAAATCCTTTTGTTAAAGTTATTTTTTTCCCATTAATAGCAAAACATTTATCCTTTCTTATCTTCCAGAAAAAATATATAGGATTTCTGTGAAAACCAAAAGTAAAATAAACAAAATTTTATGCTTAGGTTAAGTTTAAATAATCCCTATGGTTTTGGTATCATAAAGTATCCCTTAGTCTGCTCTCCTCACCTTATTTATCCCGGTACGATTGCCTCCAATCCTTCTCATTCCGTGCTACTGTGAAAGTGATTTGAATCCTCTTATTTATACTCGCGGGCCCGCTACGTGTGACGTCATCACGCCGCACAACGCGATGATGTCATGCGTTACGTTGCGCGATGATGTCATGCGTTACGTTGTGCGATGACGTCACGCGTTTTTCCTACACGGTCGGCGGCCATCTTAGTTTTAGAATAAGCTATGTGTTTTACTTCACTTCAAAGACACCAATTCAAGATATTGCCATTTTAACAAAAGTAAGTTCCGATTTTTTAAACCTTATTTTCGCAATTATATGTCTCTAATTTTCATACATGTAAATAAATATGTAAACTCTCTCAAGTTACTTTTCACTATATCATCAATTCTTTTGAATTTAGTTAAACATTTCACAACCCCAACCCCCACAACCCACGAACATAAAGCAACTGACATTAAAGGTATCAAGTTTCTGGGCATAGAAAAAATTGAAAGCATGGAGAGAGGAGGCAACAGAGAGCTATAATTAAGGAGAAGAGAAGCGAAATGGATCTGTATTTTGGACACTTGCATTACAGTGCTAAATTCAGATAATGAAATGAGTCATTGGTTGCAATGATTTGTTTTTTGAAATTCTGTTTGAAATTTAAAATTGCTTGGGGGTTGTGAAAATGTTTAACTAAATTCAAAAGAATTGATGATATAGTGAAAAGTAACTTGAGAGAGTTTACATATTTATTTACATGTATGAAAATTAGAGACATATAATTGCGAAAATAAGGTTTAAAAAATCGGAGCTTACTTTTGTTAAAATGGCAATATCTTGAATTGGTGTCTTTGAAGTGAAGTAAAACACATAGCTTATTCTAAAACTAAGATGGCCGCCGACCGTGTAGGAAAAATGCGTGACGTCATCGCGCAACGTAACGCATGACGTCACCGCGTTGCGGCGTGATGACGTCACACGTAGCAGGCCCCCGAGTATATATAAGAGGATTCAAATCACTTTCACAGTAGCACGGAATGAGAAGGATTGAAGGCAATCGTACCGGGATAAATAAGGTGAGGAGAGCAGACTAAGGGATACTCTATGATACCAAAACCATAGGGATTATTTAAACTTAACCTAAGCTTAAAATTTTGTTTATTTTACTTTTGGTTTTCACAGAAATCCTATATATTTTTTCTGGAAGATAAGAAAGGATAAATGTTTTGCTATAAATGGGAAAAAAATAACTTTAACAAAAGGATTTAAAAGTTGAGAATATTACCGAATTCGAAAAAACTGGTGAGTATGTTAAATGAATATATCAATTGGTGGTTTGCCTCTACCACCTAAATTGTTGTACATGAACAATGTGTTTGGGTTGATATAGCTAAGCAAAAAAATGTTTTTCTTGTTTTATATTAGAAAACTCTCCTGATGAACCACGTGCGTTAAACGTGGAGAAACACGTGTCGAGAGACAAAAGGGATATGGCTATTTAAAGAAGAAAGTTTATGTTTGAAAGGAAATAAAAAACAAAGATGTGCATAACCAATCAAAGATGTATCTTTGTATGATTTAAAAGTTCAGAAAAGGAATACCGGAAGCGCACTCCAAGGAAGTGTACAGTTAAAAAGAATTGTTTGTTTAATATTGCAGCAGCCGCAATATACACTCCAACAGGTGCAGCATCCAGGTAACAAAGAAATCACTCACTACTGCACAGTAAGAAATCGCCAATTACAGGAAATCAAAGCCACAAAGGACTGCAAAATGTATCCAAAGATACTGGCGTTCATCTCGAAGACCTCCCGAGACCCCAGGAAAGGGATAGATAGATCCTGCCAGGAGAAGGTGCTGGATATAGCAGGACCCCTGGCTAAGATTATGGACTTGGCCGAGCAAGCCTGGGATACCAGGGAGGATGTGGATCCAGACATATTAGCTAACTGGGCGCAAAAAGTGTTATGCACCCTAGGCAATGCAAACAGCGCCATATCATCAGAGCGCAGAAGGGGCCTCCTACTCAAGATCGACCCCAAGTTAGGAGACCATGGGCCTCATTACACGGTAGGCGGAGGGCCAAGGTGCTATTAGCACCTTGGTCCATGCCGGTAAAATACCGGCACCGCCTTGGAGGAAAGGGGAATTACCGCCCTATTCCAAGGTTGGCGGGGCGGTAATTCCCCATTCCCCCATTGCCCTTCCCCATTCCCATTTTTGCCCCATAGGGCTCTATTCAAAAGAATCGATGATATAGTGAAAAGTAACTTGAGAGAGTTTACATATTTATTTACATGTATGAAAATTAGAGACATATAATTGCGAAAATAAGGTTTAAAAAATCGGAACTTACTTTTGTTAAAATGGCAATATCTTAAATTGGTGTCTTTGAAGTGAAGTAAAACACAAAGCTTATTCTAAAACTAAGATGGCCCCCGACCATGTAGGAAAAACGCGTGATGTCATCGCGCAATGTAACGCATGACGTCATCGCGTTGCGCGGCGTGATGACGTCACACGTAGCGGGCCCGCGAGTATAAATAAGAGGATTCAAATCACTTTCACAGTAGCACGGAATGAGAAGGATTGAAGGCAATTGTACCGGGATAAATAAGGTGAGGAGAGCAGACTAAGAGATACTTTATGATACCAAAACCATAGGGATTATTTAAACTTAACCTAAGCTTAAAATTTTGTTTATTTTACTTTTGGTTTTCACAGAAATCCTATATATTTTTTCTGGAAGATAAGAAAGGATAAATGTTTTGCTATAAATGGGAAAAAAATTACTTTAACACAAGGATTTAAAAGTTGAGAATATTACCGAATTCGAAAAAACTGGTGAGTATGTTAAATGAATATATCAATTGGTGGTTTGCCTCTACCACCTAAATTGTTGTACATAAACAATGTGTTTGGGTTGATATAGCTAAGCAAAAGAATGTTTTTCTTGTTTTATATTAGAAAACTCTCCTGATGAACCACGTGCGTTAAACGTGGAGAAACACGTGTCGAGAGACAAAAGGGATACGCCTATTAAAGAAGAAAGTTTATGTTTGAAAGGAAATAAAAAACAAAGATGTGCATAACCAATCAAAGATGTATCTTTGTATGATTTAAAAGTTCAGAAAAGGAATACCGGAAGCGCACTCCAAGGAAGTGTACAGTTAAAAAGAATTGTTTGTTTAATATTGCAGCAGCCGCAATATACACTCCAACAGGTGCAGCATCCAGGTAACAAAGAAATCACTCACTACTGCACAGTAAGAAATCGCCAATTACAGGAAATCAAAGCCGCAAAGGACTGCAAAATGTATCCAAAGATACTGGCATTCATCTCGAAGACCTCCCGAGACCTCAGGAAAGGGATAGATAGATCCTGCCAGGAGAAGGTGCTGGATATAGCAGGACCCCTGGCTAAGATTGTGGACTTGGCCGAGCAAGCCTGGGATACCAGGGAGGATGTGGTTCCAGACATATTAGCTAACTGGGCGCAAAAAGTGTTATGCCTCCTAGGCAATGCAAACAGCGCCATATCATCAGAGCGCAGAAGGGGCCTCCTACTCAAGATCGACCCCAAGTTAGGAGACCATGGGCCTCATTACACGGTACGCGGAGGGCCAAGGTGCTATTAGCACCTTGGTCCATGCCGGTAAAATACCGGCACCGCCTTGGAGGAAAGGGGAATTACCGCCCTATTCCAAGGTTGGCGGGGTGGTAATTCCCCCTTCCCCCATTGCCCTTCCCCATTCCCATTTTTGCCCCATAGGGCTCTATGGGAATGGGGAAGGCGCTAATTACGGTGCCGCAAATTGCGGTACCATAATTAGCACCCTGGTCCCTTTGCGGGTTGGTTTTTAACGCCTGCTAAACAGCAGGCGTTAAAGTACAAACCCGCAAAGGGACCTCATAGTAAGGCGGTAAGGGTTTACCGGTACCAGTGCTCTTACCGGTACCTGTAAACCCTTACCGCCGTCTGTGTAATGAGGCCCCTAGTCTCTTATGAGGCAGTAGAAGTGATGCAAGGACTCCTATTCGGATAGACATTCAGGAAGGAAATGGGAAAGTTCATAGGCACCTACACATCCCTAGAGAAAGCTCAGGCATCGATAAGAAAGATATTTCGAGGAAGAGTTTTCTCTGGGACCGGTCAGTATCGAGGCAGAGCGACTGGTCATTACCAAGCCGCGAGAAGGCATCAAAACAACAGGGCCCATTACTGGGAGAATAAGCAGCAAGATGCTTTCTTCGCCACGAGAGGGCAGTTCCTGAGAGGAAGACGAGGAAGAGGACAGGGAAGAGGATAAAGCTTCCCCACAGGTGAAACATACACCATATCTGCCAGTGGGGGGGGGAGAACCTTCAATTTCTGGGAGAACTGGTGCACGCTTTCCAGTGATGCATTGGTTTTGCATACAGTCAAAGGACTGAAACTAGAGTTTATACAGATATCCACACAGTCCCACCCCCCCACCCCCAGCTATTGTACACAGCGCAGGTAGAGAAAGAGACCATGCACGCAGAACTGCAAAACTTAGTCAGAAGAAAGCTATAGAGCCTTGCAGCATAACCCCAGGGTTTATAAGCAACATGTTCCTAGTACACAGGAAAGACAAAGTAAGACCTGTAATGAATCTGAAAGAGCCGAACAGCTGGGTGACATTCCACCATTTCAAGATGGAAGGGATCCACCAGCTCAGGGATATATTCAGACAGGGCGACTGGCTCACGAGGATAGACCTGAAAGACGCTTACCTCATGGTACCAGTCCAAGAGAAATATTTGATTTTGATTTTGTGCGTTTCTTACGTGCACCAAAGAGACTCAACTGAATTACAGCGCTGATGTTAACTATGCAAAGGAAGTAGAGTGTGTAGATATTACATATGGCTTGCAGCTTACTTGAATTATTTGAATAAAAATGTTTTTAGTCTAAACACCTCCACAGATTCACATGCCCGTATCTCTCCTGGTAATGGTAACTGATTCCACAATCTGGGGCCAAATACCCAAAATCTCCTTTCGCCTTTAGAGACCCTTTTAGCTTGAGGTACGCACATCAACCTTTTGCCTCCAGACTGTAGATCTCTTGTTGGGTGATAGCAGCACACTCTGCTGGTGAGATATTCCGGTGTCGTTTCATTGACACATCTGTACATCAGACAGGCTATTTTGAATTTCATTCGATCTTCCACTTTCAACCAGTGTAAAGATCTACGTAAGGCCGACACATGGTCCCTTTTTCCTAGATGACCCACCAGCATGACTGCTGCATTCTGGGCCTTCTGCAGTATACTGATCTGACTCGCTGGAATCCCTGCCAGCGGACTGTTACCGACCATTCCTAGCATTCGACTGGGACTGACAATTTTGTCAATTTACGACAATGACATTCAGACTAGCCTTAGCACTATGGGCCTTTACGAAGCTCATGAAGCTGATAGCAGCAGCAATCAGAGAGAAGGGAATAAAGATGATCATATATCGGGATGACATCCTGCTGATGGCGAACAGCAGAGAGATGCTCCAATACCAGACAAGGTAGGTGAAAGAGCTCCTAGCGTCAATGGGTTTCCTAGTGAATCGGGAAAAGTGAGACGTGATACCGACGAGGAGGATAGACTTCCTAGGGTTCGTCATAGACACCAGGACAGCTACACTAGAGTTACCAGCCAGGAAGATAAGAGATATAAAAAGAGAAATAAGGAGCTGCCTAGACAAAAGCGTAGTATCACTGAGGACGACTAGCAGTGTCGATTCAGGCAATATTACCAGGACCACTACATTATCGGGCCCTACAACGACTGAAAATAAAGCCCTTGCAGCAAGGGCTAATGTATAACCAAGCAGTACCCCTCGATGCAGAATCCAAGACAAAACTGGAATGGTGGCTACAGACAATGGACGCCTGCAACGGGAAAGCCATATTCAGGGACCAACAAAATCTAGTGATAGAGTCGGACGCCAGCAGAGCAGGCTGGGGAGCTCGCTGCAGGGAGCTAGGAACAGGCAGAAAATGGAGCACAGAGGAGCTCAATATGCACATCAACTGTCTGGAGCTACTAGCTGGGTCATTTGTGATGAAAGCCTTCACAAAAGGCAGAGTGAGCTTGTGCATCCTCATAAAAACGGACAACATGTCAGCGGACAAATACATCAATCGCTTAGGAGGGACGAAATCGAGATTACTAGCGAAGCTAGCCAAGGATTTTTGGCACTTCGGTGGTTGCAGAATATCTACCGGGTTCGCTCAATGTGCTAGTGGTCTGAAGTTCCAGACACTTATCAGACTCCAGTGACTGGATGCTGGACAGTGGTATCTTTGGACAGATAGAGGAACTATGGTATCAGGTAATAAAATCGCAGCAAAAATGTCACAGTAAAAAAAAATCATGGTAAAAATGCTGTGGTTTGACCCGGTAAAAGTGTGCCACATTATACCATTTATGGGGAGCAGGGGTTGCGGGGGTGTCCCCCGCATCCTTTACATGCATTGCGGCGCAAAAACCACAGCATTTTTCCCGTGATATTTTGTAACCACAGCATTTTTTGCCGCGATTTTATCACATTGAACCGGAACTATGGGGACCAATACATACAGACCTATTTACATTTGCTCAGAAGATCAAATATTTCAGCTGGAGGTTAGATCTGACAGCAGTAGAAATGTTACTTCAAGACTGGAGGGGAGACACGCACTACGCTTTCCCGCCATTCATAATGATGAACAGAGTACTAGCGAAAGTTCGCAGAGAGATAGCGAAGATGATAGTGGTGGCTCCAATATGGAAGTCATAAGTGTGGTTCCCGACGATGATGGAGCTAGTAATAGACTTTCTGAGAGTACTTCCACCAGGAGATAACCTCCTCACGGGCCTAGCTGGGTCATATCAGCCTCTGACACTCCCACTGATGGCATGCATGATAGCAGGAGATTGTGGAATCTCCAAAGCATTTCGACTCAGGTTGCTTGACTCATTGCAGAATTGTGGGCGCCGTCCACGAGACGGAGCTACGACGCAGATTGGGGCAGATGGTGTCGATGGTGCAAAGGGAGAGATCTTCAGCCCGTTTCAGCCCCTCTAGTAGAGATATTGAATTTTCTCGCATGGTTACTGCAAAACGGAAAGGCATACAGAACGATAGGAGTGTACAGGTCCGCTATATCAGCAGAACACTTGCCCATTGAAGGTATGCCCGTAGGAGAGAACAAAGCAGTCATTCAACTTCTTAGAGGAATTTGGTTTAGGAGGCCACAAGAACCAAGATATGACACCCTGTGGGACGTATCGGTAGTCCTAGAATTGCTAGCCAGCTGGCCAGGGAACAAATATCTATCATTGAAACAACTGTCAGGGAAACTAGCGATGCTCTTGTGCCTAATCTCCTGTAGGAGATTAGCGGACGTCAGAGCGATGGACGTGAACAGGACGGTGTATGGACCAGATGGAGTTATTTTCTTGCTGGTCAGGAGAACAAAGACAGGTTCGACGGAAATAGTGTATCCCTACCTGCAAGAACATCCCAAGTGGTGCGTAGCAGCCTGCATAATGGAATACGAGCATAGAACAGCATAGACGAGGCCCATGGGGACAATGCAATTGCTCATAGTGCGCAGGAAACCATACAAGGCTGTTGCAGCAACCACCATAGCGAGATGGGTGCTAGAAGTAATGCAGTTGGCAGGAGTAGACACGCATTCTGTAAGGGGCGCAATGGCTTCATAGGCACTAGTGCTGGGCGTGAAGTTGCAAGATATTCTGCAAGCTGCCGACTGGGCCAGCGACACTACGTTTAGAACATTCTATTTCAAACCTGTGTAATCAGTAGCAGCAACAGCAATGACAAGCTTTGAACAAGCATAATCCTCGCCTCCGGTTTTGACATAGAATGAAGATTACTCCTGCTAATAGCGCAGGGAGTCTTGATTCCATTAAAGACAAGGAGGCAAGCATTACTTTCCCGCCCTAGATACACGGGAGAGTTTTGATGATAATGCTTATGTTATTATTCATGATGGATTTCTCCCAGAATAGGGTTGTGTATCCACCCCCCTAATGTCCTCTTTATGTTTTTTGGGTAGGAGATGACCAGAAGAACAACTGAGGCAGGCTAGCGAGTTGCACAGGCTGATTGAGCAGCGAGGCCCAGCACCATATATGGGAGTCAAGCAGAGCAGTGCAGTCAAGAGAGAAGACTTCATGTTTGGACTAGTTCTGTTTTGGTTATACGTTGCAGTGCAGTTAAGAGCATTAAAGAAGAGGGGGTGACAGGAAGGACTATGGTCACGTGCTCAGGGCACATGGGACTACAGATGGACTGGAACTATAGGAAATGTAGTTTTTTGATGAAAAAAAGAAAATAAAATGTGTTTTCCCATGTGGGAAGTTATAAAGTTTGTGTTTGTTGAAACTGATGGAGACAGGAATAAATGTGAAGATGAAGCATAATGCTTGCCTCTGGTCTTTAATAGAATGAAGACTCCCTGCGCTATTAGCCGGGGCAATCTTTATTATCAGAGACTTACTGACACCAGGAGGGAGACACCTACCTGAAACACAAACTGTTGTAATGAACTTTAACATTGGGCCTCACTACGACCCTGCAGGTACAGTAACAACAGTGTCAGTAAGCCTACCCGCACCATTGTGCCCGGACCGGCAGAGTACAAGTTTGCGCTGCGGATGTCCTCGCACCCGCCAGGTCTGACCTGGCGGGCGGAACAGCACGCGCTCGCAGATTTTCTCGGTAGCACCGGCACCGTTATTAACGGTGCCGGTGCTACCGTCATCCCCATTCCCATTGAGTCCTATAGGACTCAATGGGAATGGGGATTAACATTTTTCCGGCGCCTTACTTCCAAGAACACTGGGGTCGTAATCCCCTAGTGTTTCTGTGAAGCCAGGTGCCGGAAAAATGTTAATCCCCATTCCCATTTCAGTCCAATAGGACTCAATTGGAATGGGGATGACGGTAGCTCCGGCACCGTTAATAACGGTGCCGGGGCTACGGTGAAAGTCTGCGAACGGGTACAGGCATGGCTACTGCCGGAGTTGTAATGAGGCTCATGCCCATGGAAGCAATGGGTGGGGTTTAAGCCCCTTTCCAAAGCTTCCGGGGCACATGGCATCACAAGGCAGCGAGAGCAGACCAGATTGGATAGGGAAATAATTTTAATCCCTAAAACAGAGGGATATTTAAACGAGGGCAGGAAGCAGGAAGTTATAGCTGCTCCGGCTGAGATTAGTGGCAGAGGAGGAGGATGACTAAGAGTTCAGAAGCAGGAAGGCAGCATATTGTGGAGGAGATTGTTGGAGAAGGTGAAGTGTTGGTAAAGGAGTAACAGTGGTTCTGTAGAGAGAGAGGGAGTGTGTGTGTGTGTGTGTAACAAATGTGCAGAAAAGATAGTGTAAGGTGCGAGTGTGAGATGGCTGGTACAGAGTGAAAGGAGAGTGGTTGAGTAATGGTATAGGAGGAGTGTCGTAGTGGAAGGAAGACTGTCATAGTGGGAGGAGGAGAGCAGTAACCAGTGGAAGGGAGTAGTGAAGTGGACTGGGAGCAGCTGGTACATCAAAGGGCGGTGTCAAGGAGTAGAAGGAGTGAAACATCAGAGGGACTGAGACTTGGTGAGAGGAATGAGTCAAGGGGGGGTAGTAGAAACAGTAGCGGAGAGGAAGAGAATGGGTGTGACTGATCAGCCTGAATATACAAGTAATTGCAAGGCACTTTCCAAACTCCATTTAGAACACTAATCTATAGCTGGAGAAGGGACAGTTATGAAGTCCCCAAGGGAGTTTAGCTGGCCTGCTTTTAGGGAGGCCACCTAAAGAACAAGGTAAGGCTCTAGACAGTGGGGGTAAAGATCCCTATAAATAACCAGGGGTTACCGATGCCTGTGTTAGGGAGGAAGTCAATAGGCATATGAGAGGTCAGCCTTAGGTCCCTCAAATGAAAATAAAAACCCTTGCATTGTCCTCAAGTCTTCCAGTGTTTTCTGTGCCATCTGTAGCAACCTGTAAAGAGAACAGTTGCATTGGTTTAGGTTGAGGGGCGGGTGAAGTCCCATTGTAATTCCAGTGGGGAATCACCTGTCACATTAGTTTGATACAATTTGATTTAATGAAATACATTTTTGTCACAAACCATCCTGTTTCTTGACTCAACATATAAGGGTGTTATTGTTACATGCTAATTTGTCAAACTGAGGGCTGTTCAAGGTCAGAACTAGAAACTCAAAAGACAAAGGTTGATTGCGCATATCCTGTTCGGGCTGGGTTTTTAAGCTAACTTGAATAGGGAGTCACCCAATTGATCTGACTTCACACACTCCTGACATATTTAAATATTGGTCTGGTTTTTAGAAAAACAATGACTCACAGCCCTAAAATATTCTCACTCTAGTGCACAAACATTAGGCCTGCCTGACTATAAAAAGTCATATACACTCTTTTGTCATGAACAAAATCGTTTTACACTAAGCTATGCTGACACAAAAGCAGGGGATATACATCAACAATTAGCATAGGAAGATGCTGCACACTATACTGTTGCTGTGGAATCACGTGTCTTAGGTATGTTGCTCCTGCTGCTCAAGCAGTATGACTGTTAAAAGGTCTCTTTTTACTTTCTTCATTAAGTGTTGGGTTGCTGCAAGCCATTAATGACTTGTTACAGGAAACAAAAGCACAACATCTGGCCACCTCTTGTCTCACAAACTATGACGCGCTTCTGCTGAATTCATCACACATTACTTTGCTCCACAGCCCTTTCCTAAACTCTGCCTCCTTGTTACCTAGATTAACAGATTTATATACTAATGACTGTATTTCTGTCACAGACACACTCACTTATCAGATGGACAATCTCCATGATGTTCCTTTGCGAAATCATGATCTCATTTACTTTGCAGATGATGCATGCCAGCATGATTAAAAGGAGAAACTGGTTGCCGGCTATGTTGTGTGTTCTCCTCAAGATGCAATGGAAAGCACACAACTTGCCAATGCTTTCTCTGCTCTCTGCATAGGTAGCCAAACTCATAGATCTCACAAGAGCGTGCATACTAGCAAAAGGAAAACGTGTCACAGTTTACACGGATTCATGCTACTTATGTGGAGTAGTTCATGATTACAGACAGCTTTTGAAACAAATGGATCAGTCGGTAACATGCTTCTATGTTTCTGCTTTACTTGAGGTCCTTATGTTACCCACTGAAAGTGCCATTGTTAAATACACTGCACATCAAACTCTTCATGATGAGGTCACACAAGGGAATACCTTAGCTGACAAAGCAGCTAAGTAAGTGGATCTTTCCTCCTCTCAGGTTATACATATGTATATACATATTGATACCAGAGAGGAGCAGCTTTCGGCCCTTTTAGAGGGCATTGCTAGAATTGTGGATGGGTCAGCTGAAATGGAGAAATAAATCATGGGATATGTTTTACAATTCATTACTATGGGAATTGAGTGTTCAGAGGAACATATTTGCCCAGGTTTTTATGCCCTTCCTAATTGAGAGTCAGATAAAATATACATAAAATGTTATGCACAACTACTACTGCTATGCCTCAATCTGTTTCCCCCTCGATACAACAAACCACCACTGCACTCCATGCTGTTGTAAGAGATACAAAAGCAATGCAGTTGCCCACACCTTCTCATGTGAGTGATCCAGTGTGTGCTAGATATTTGTTGTTTGATTCACTGGAAAAGAAATATGAATGACAATGCAGTGGTATACAAATGTCTATGACATAACTACTAATGTTAACCTTCCCCAAGAATCCCACCTCTCGTGTACATTCCTCGAGGGAGCAGGCAGGGCGGCAGCTCCTCTGTTATTGTGATATTCATGGTGAGGAGGAATATCCCACTCCCTTCTTAACAATTCTTTTATTTCCCAATGAGATATCAACTGAAATAGTGTGTTGTGACAAACGCAGAGATTTATGCACTAAAATTCTCTTACTTGATGATGTCAGTTGTACACTATTCCAGTATCTTCCATCTCATACCTTTAGCGTGAAATATTTGCAGGAACTTACCACTACAGCAAGACAATCATTCTGGTACACTGCACCAATCAAATGAGTTGTACTGGGTCAGCAGTGCACCATACCGGGGCATCCTAATGGAAAAGAAAAAATTTCTTACGCTTTTCATGATCCCCAATAATCAACCATTTCCCAAATGGCTTGAAATGAGCTGTTATCTACTTACTTAGCCCAAAAGAAAGCATAGTTTCCCCATTGAAGGAAGAGAGACTTATAAGGATCTTTTTGGGAGGGTGCTAATTTGGATGCTGCAGTGTGGAAGGCTTTTAATGGCAAATTACATGCTGAAAGTTAAGGCAACTGGAAAAGGAAAGCAGTCTTACTGCTGGGACACATTTGACCAGTTTCGAAACTAACATTGGTGAATTGACACAGTCTCTGATCTAAGTGCGATCGCTGAAACCCTCTTTTGAATGCCATATCTGCAGATGAACAGACAGACAATGACGGCATGCACAGAAGTTCATTCTTTCTTAAGGCAACATTCATGGGCAAGTCATGATGAGAGCGAGCACCAAGCCTGGCCAAAAATCCCCAAGAATGACTCTGGGATATCCTCTGATCTATGGAGACACCTGTGCAGATATACATGGTGGAGATGTCAATGTATAGTTCTCATTTCAAGCTTACAGCCCAGTGCAGGGGGAGTGGAGCCCCACCTACCGGATACTGCAGTGACCCTGGGCACGTGGAGTGTTGCATTGGTTTACTCATGGCCACATCCCAGAAATCAAGACTCAAAAGGAACAAAAGCACTTTGTTGGAAGTGCCCTAGGAGTTATATCCAACATTTGGGTAGAAATTGGCAACACATGGCAGTTTTGCTCATAGGAACTGTGACGATCCATCAGATGGTGCAACTTCTCCCCAAAAGTGAGCCCCTTTCCATGAGACTAGAGAGAAGCGACCGCTAACCAGTTGTCGCCTTCGGGTTGGTGAATGCAAGAGGTAGTGAGGGTGGAGGGGGCAGGCCGCCGGTATGACATTTCTTATGGGCATCTATGATAAAGCAAGCATGATAATTGTCATTACTTGGCTAGACAGGCATTTTGGGTTAGCGAGTCTCTAGTCATGTTTACTGTGGCATCATGACATTTTAGACAGGGCGTCTATGATAAAGCATGCATGATATGTGCTCTTATGTTACTAGACTAGCTTTTTGATTCAGTCAATCTCTAGTCATTCTTACTGTGGCCTGATGACATATTATACTGTCAAAAAAAGGTAGCAGGCGCTCCTCTCTAGAAAGAACATGGCATGATAACCTGTTCTGAAATGAGAGTTTGCAGCACACGCTTTTGCTCACTGTACCTTTCACAGATGGGAAATATCCATTTGCATATCAGTCTTTGTCCCACCCACATGGGCAGTCCAGCACCGAAATGCTATGGCAATTCCTCTCTGAACATTAGTACCAACAGCAACCCCATATACGTGTTTCAGCCTTTTTGGGCCTCATCAGTGAGGTGAAGCTGCGGCATATTATACTGGGCATCTATGATGAAGCGTGCATGACACATGTTATGTGGCTAGACTGCCATTTTGGCACAGCCAGTCTAGTGTAGCCATTCTTACTTTGGCATGGCATTTTATACTGGCATCTATAATAAAGCAAGCATGATAAGTGTTATGATGTTGCTTGACTGGCATTTTGGTGCAGCCAGTCTAGCCATCTCTTACTGTGTCACTGTCTGTGATGACATTTTGTAATGGGCATCATCAGTCAGCAACTCGTGGGGGTTAGAGGGTGGAGTTCTCTGCCTTAAAGTGCTGCATTGAAGGGACATCATTGGGCATTACTTCTTCAAAGACCTCAGCAAAGCAGCTTGCTGGTGTATTGTCAAAATGGTCTCCTCACAATTGGAATCACTACATTAAGCAATATGTTGATGAAAATTAATCCTATTCAGATTATTATCACGGTGTGCACTGGCTGGATGCACACTGCATGGTTCTTCTAGTTCGGTTACATCTTTGTAAGTAAGAGTTTAAAGAGTAGCCATTTTATGTTTTCGTGTGTCTCACTGTTCTCCAGAAACAGTGATTTTTTTCTTTCACCAGATAGTCGGCGTTCCCATTATCTGCATTTCACATAAATTGTGCAGCAGCTTTTATTCCACATTGTGTTTCATTTTGTTAGAATATGCATTTTAAATTGATCTTCTTACACAACCTATACGTGTGACAATGTAGTTTGTGTCACATTCAGAGACTAAGCAACTGAGCAACCTTCTGCAACCAGGGATCTGCAAACATGTCCTATTTAGCTGACTGTAAGCAGAAATGCAACTAGCTATACAGGACTTTCCTGTATAGCTAGATTTCTACTTCCATTCAGCTACACAGGGCATGTCTGCCATGTCTTTAGAATTGAACTCTAAAGGCACGGAATTGTGATAACTTTCATAAGACTGGGTGTGTCTTTTACACCAGTCGTATGAGAGTTATAACACAGCGCTGGCAAGGGACTCCTGTGGTCTAGGGTTTAGTGTTCTCTTACAGCCACACTCTGGCCTTCCTGCACCCGCCCCTTTCCTTCAGATGTCATGTCCCCCACCCCTAAGGTGATTGGTAAATTTGGACTAAGTGTTATTATGTTGACATTGGTATTACCAACATTTGAAAACATCACCCTTTCATAGGTTACTCTCTTTTCCCCACAAAAATGGTTTCCAATGACTTAAAATTATATATATATATATATATATATATATATATATATATATATATATATATATATATATATAGATATTTTGTATCTTTTCCCCAAAGAGTAAAGGTCACATTCACTGATGACTATCACAATGTTTTCACTATCGGGACCTTTAACATCACAAATATACATCACTGAACAGATGTCAGATAAAGTCAGTCGGTGCCATGAAATGCCGACATTAAGGCTCCCGTGGAAGCTTAAATCCCTCCCAAGAATGTTCTGCTGGTAACACGACACTCGGGGACAGATTATCTCAAGTTTGCCCTTGTACAAAAAAAGGAGCAAATTAATTTAGCCTGGATAAAATACGTTTACAGGGCTACAATATAAATGTGAAGCTGCCATCAGATGACGAAATATGTGGACCCAAATGCGGCGTCATGTTCAGTGCCAGTGGTAAAGGTGAGAACCCATCGCAAAGGGAGCGGCGAATAGTGCGGGAGGCTGCTGGGATGGATCAATAATCCAAGTTGATCAAAACCAGGCAGCCTGTGACCCACAACGTCAGTCTGTGTGTTATTTTGGAAGATTGTCAGAATTTGAATTAGGATCTACATTGGTGCCAACCGGGTGGATTTAGCAGTGAATGTGGGAGAGGTCTAGCTTAAGAGGTATGTGTACTTCAGCAGAGTCTTACTGCAGGGCTGTTGAAGGGCGTGCAAGTGGAGGGGTCTCATCATGTGATGTTTGACCATCTTCAAGAGGAGGGAGGATGACATGCATAGAAGATGAAAAACAAGCTCTTATAACGGACATATCCTTATCTAATTCTGTGTGACTCTTACGCCCCCTCAACTGAGTAGCTACATGCTGAATAGAAAAAGTGTGCGCATGAGAGTTCTTCTCCGCAGCCATCACTAGATGCTGGAGAGTGTTACTCCAAGTATGTATGCCACAGCTTATCACATGCCGTTCATCAATGCTGTAAAGTGCACTGGCCTGCACAACACTGCTTGCCACTTTATTCTCTATTCAGATGAATGTTCCTCAGTCCCAAGATCACACGGTGCTTTACAGAACTATGAATGGGAGGCTGTTCGTCCTGTGAATGCCTACATTTTGTTCAGGGTAATGTGGTGGGAGCTGCGGCAGAAACCAGCCATGGAACGGCTGTGGTTTTCTAAACCACTACTTCCTCCGCCGCAGTAGCCTCCAAGTCTGTGTCTGCAGGGGCTGGTGGACTACAGAAGCATGGATCCCCCTCAGTAGGGTACAGAAGATGTAGCGTGGCTTCCTATTGGACACCCGGTTCCATGTTCCCAAGCAACACTGCTTCTTCAAGGTGTTAATCTTGTTCTAGAGTGCTGTCGATACCTCACCAAACAAGTAAGAACAATGTTACTTTACATCTATGTACACATTTTGATCATGTGTCGATCCACGAGTGTGCTTATACACTGCCTATGTGTTTGTACGTTGCTGGTTTGTAAGCGGCCCAAGCACTGCCCAGTGAGGATTCACACTTTGAGGGTATGAGATGCTGGGCACATTTGGGGTAAATGGGGCCGGTCAACTTTTACCTCTGGCTAGTAAGTTTCATGTTAACGTGTTGAAATTAGAAGTCTTCTCCATACAAACCCACGGCATCCATGGTGGCTACCACCGACAGGCCAGCAGGACTTTATCTCGGTGCCTTCAGTGTGCTACTACCCGCTCCCTTGACCGTGTTCTTTGCTATAGGATGTTTGTCACACAACCTTCCCCATAAAACACACCAGCATTTCTTTATCTCCGCTGTGCTGCACTGATCACACTTCCCCCGCTCCTCCCCTTGCACTTCCCCCTCACCTTCCCCCTGCACTTCTCTTGTTTGCACTTGCACAATCCGAATGAACCGAGGCCTAGTAGGATCGTTTGTCTTGTCCTGCCTACATCTTCCCTCCCTTGTCTTGTGCCGTATCTGTAGAACGTCTGGTGCTTGAGGCCAATGTTCCCCCATCTTGTTCTTCACTTGCAAGGAGGTCCGGTGTGCCAGGGAACCAGAGGGGAGTGATTCCTAGGCAATTACCTGATCGACAAGGATGTCAAGAGCACATGCTGAGAATGTCCCTTGCCGCTTCCCACAACATGCAGACTCATTATTGACAGTGACATGTCCGTAGTTACCGAAGTCATTTCCTCTGCTCACTCCTCCAGCTGGGCTAGGATTGCAAAGAGGGACAGTGGTGCTTCCAATTGCTGCATGCAGTGGGCAGTTCTTTTTAATGTTAACACAGCTGCGGGCACATGCATTTTGCCTTTACCCTTTGCTCCTCAATCCTATTGGTCATGTTCTCCTGCAGGAAAGTATATGAAAGTCAGCTGCCTGACTTATCTTGTGCCAAGGCACGAGCCTCGGCAATCCAGGGAAGCAAGCCTACTTGCCAGAGGTGTCAGCTGCCTGGAGGTGATACAGGGTGGGAGTGCAGAGACCCACTCTTAGTCCATGCCTTCTCTATAAGCCTGGTGACCTAGACTATCAAGATCTGGACTAAAGTATCATATATTTGCCCCACTACCAAAGACCTACGTCTCAGCTGTATGTGATGACAAAAGGGGGGTGACAGAACATCCAGAGGGGAATTCCATTTATAAGCAGCCCAGCCCAACACTGTCCATTTGTTGGTGGAGGCCCTTGCACAAACAAAACTCATAGATCAGGAAGTTTAAAAAATGGCCAGTGGAGTAGACTGTGTTACCCCGGATCCAGTGTACCCAACGGAAGTGTTCCTGGTACTCTCCCTTCTGTCTCTTCCTGTGGAGAAGAGGAAAGGGTCAGCAGACCAGGAACAAGAAAAGAAAACGAACTGTGTGTTGTGCACATTAACTCAGTGGAAGCAGGGTTCCCGGCGGGAACTCACCAGCCAAGGGGGAAGATCTAAAGGTGTACAGCGCAGAGGACAGCACCCTTTCCAGTGCCTGCAAGGATGTTAAGGAGCTGAACCCAAGCAAAGGAGGCAGCACTTGTGCCTGTATCAAAGAAAGATGCCTAAGATTATGAAACCTCTGGATTCTGCTGCCCTACAACAGCCGGGGCATAGGATAGTATTAGATCATGGAGTCTGTCCAGAGGTTAACCAATACAGAGCTGCAAGAGATCAGTCCATAGTGTGTCACAGTGGCCTCAAGAGCACACCAACCCCGAAAGACAGTTTGAGGGTGTGTTATTGTTTTTGTAGTCAATGGGCTCTCTAAGGGCCATTCTTCTCACTCCTGTTTAGAGACGGGTGTTCCCTCCCTAACTCAGGTGTCCCTCAACCCCAGGATGGTCACTAGAGATTTGTAACACCTACAATCTAACAACGTTCTAACTCAAAGTGATGACCTAAAGGCAAACGCCCTATCTATCTAAACTTCCTCAGGGAGCCATTTAGAGAGTGCCTGTGCTACGATGCCACAAGATTGATTTTAAGGGTTTTGTGCATTTCAGACACCCAGGGCTCACTTGGTCTTATGCTCCCTTGTTCTACCGTTCCTCTCCCTAGGTATTTCTATCCCTCTCCCTTTTTTCCGTCTACTCTCCTCCCTCCTACATCACACACCGTCTCTCTCCTCATCTTCCTGGTGCTCTCTTTTCTGTGCCTCCACTTTTTACCTGTGTACTGTCTACCCCCACCATCCATTCTTACTTCCTGCTACTCTCTCCCTCCTCTCTACACTACTTTTACTCCCTCTACAATTTACTACTACTCCCCTCTCCATACTACACATCCTCTCCTTTCAGCCTACTACTGCTACGTTCCTTCTACACCCACACCTTCTCCAACAGTCACTCTCCTTTCACTTTCTCAGTTACTTTGTCAATCACTCCCTACTTGCCCCCTATCAGTCTCACACACACACCCCGTTCACGCTGGTTTAACCCCAAGTACCACTCTCTCCCACCAACCAGTATCTCACTTTGCACACTCTGGTAATAAATCTCTATGTTTCTCTGACCCATCCTTCCTCTGCATTGTCTCCTGGTCCTCCTTCTCCTCTTTTGACCTTACCCTGATAACCCACACTTTCCTGCTTCATATTCCCCATTTTATCCCCCCTCCATTGGCTCTCCAGCTGTTTCCCTGGGTCAACCGATACCTTTCCTTAACTGGGGGGAGCTGTTACAACTATCAGAATATTGAAATGGGGTCTTAAACCCTGCCACTTTTTATACGCGGGTCCACCAGTCTCTGCCAATGTGGCATACAACAGTTAATATCCAGTTTGTGAGAGTCATTCCCAGATGGGGGACAATGCCAGTACGATGTAGGGGCCACTCCGTGCACCCCACACAGGTGAGGGCAATGTTCTGGAGTGGCCAGGTCTCGCTGGCATCTCTACTCTGTAAGTGGTGCTGAAATGGCAACTGCGGTCGGTTGCGTTGCGGCTTGCTGCATTCGGGCCGCTGTGTGGTTCTTTCTGCTTCTCACCTGCTCGACTCTCTCCCTCTCTGGTTGTCCACTGGCTGCTTCGGTATGACGGTTGTTGGCATTTTGGGTCGTTCGAGATAAAAAGAAAGACACTGGCCAGAATGGTGAAGGTTCATGGGGTGACAGTGTTACTATTGTCAAGGAAATAGGCACAGGCGGAAGGGATAGGGAATGGGGCCCTCCCAACTCGCACACTCCACCTCTAGGGTAGGACTGGCTCTGGCATGAACTCTGGAAGGCCTCCCACCCCAGGCTGAGAGGGGTCTCTACCACAACATGACCAGTACAAATCTCTGGCCCTGTCACAAGTGTTGGAGACATTTAGAAGGTCCAAGACAGAATGGGAGGAGGGAGTAACGGTCAGTGAGGAATGAAGGACCGCCCAGGAAGGCGAGCACATCAATAAGACCTCACGGACGCTGAGAGTGAGCAAGGACCGGGTTAGACTGCACTGGCCAAAAAAGCTGAAGGAGTCTAGAGTCCTGGGAAGGCTTGAAATCCCAACACACCTTTTAGTGTGGAGATAGCCTGAAATCCCTTAATGGCCTCAGACTCCTGAGCTGGGAGCTGGGCTGCATACTCCTGAGGGATGGGCTGGGGGCCATTGCACCGGAGGGTGAGCTGGGCACTAAAACGCTGAAGAGTGAGCTGGGCACTATACTCCTGTGACTGTGATTGCAGCAAAGGAAGACGTTGAGCGCCATGTCCCTACTACTGTGTCCATGATAGTGATGCAGAGGATGACCAGTATCTCAGTTAGGGAGAGAATAACGGCCCTGCACATGATCTCCCCGTCCTGATAAAAGCCGCGTTGAAACTATACTTTTGTGTAGCATATTCTGTTGGTTGCCCAGAACAGGTCCTGACACTTCTGTGTTTCTCTGGAGGCTGGTTTCAAAGAGAGGACGGGTGCCCATGGATGTTCACAAGTGTGTGAGCTACTAAGGGACACGCACTTGCAGGACAATGAAGACTTGCAGACAGGCAAGCACACAAGGCACTTGCATGGGCTTTCTCTCCTAGCAGGAACCCGTGCACAGCAGAACAGGTGTAGGCGTGTGTGTGTGTGAATATGTGTGTGCATGTATTTATCTCGGACCATGCTCTCTGTGTGTCACGCAGAATGTGAACAGAACTTCAAAGCCCACACACACTTCATGCTCGAGACTTTTGTGGACATTACTGATGATCAACGCCTCGCTTACCAATTTACAAAAGTCTCACCAGCTACCCCATATTGTGCCGACAAGATACCTCGGACTGGTCAACATTTTAGGATGATACTTATGCCCAAAATTGAATAACATCTCCAAGCCTATGACCCCCATTATTGCACGCACTTCCGCATCATTGGAGAGAAGAGGACTTCCACAGAAAGACACCCTCCAATTGGACTAATCCAGGACCAGTCACAGTGATGCAACATGGTCTGTTATTGGAGGAGAACTGAAATGGCAGCCAATGGCAGAAGCCCTGTGTCTGCAAACCCTTCTCTTGTGTCTTGCATGAGGAACACGCTGCAGCGTAGCATTCGCGTGATCTACTTGTAGACGCACTGTCGGATCTGATCTCGAGTAATCTATCTGTACGAAGCAGGCAGACTCTTCATAGACAGGGCAGAAATAACCCTCATCAGGAACCCTTGCAGAAAAAGGCAGAAAGAACACAGACGTTGAAGGCGTTGCCAAACAGAGACCTTTTTAGTGCACATCTTTTAACAGTAGGCATGAGTCTCAAAGGGTATACAAATAAACTGCACTACTTGAGGCACGCTATGTAGATCCATGCAAGAGTTCCTAAGGTGTCCAAAATGGAATAAAACAGGCATTCCTGGGATGTTGCCCAGATAAAAGGCTGCATGTTAATGTTAATGGGCATTTGCATAGCGCCTTTCACCGTTGGTTTGGTCTCAACGCGCTGTAGGTTGAATACCCTCGGGGACCGTAGTCAACGTAAGTGGAGATAGTCAGAGCAGTCATCAGTGCATCTGTGTACACTGTATGTGTGCAGCTAGACTGAATTTTGTGTGGTGGATAGCTGCATTCTAAGGCTGGAAGTAGTGTGCAGGGGGAGTGAGATAGGTAGTATGTGTGCAGCTAGGCCGAATTGTCATGGGCGTAGCTTTATTCTAGTGGAGGTGGTGCTAGTATGTGAGATTATGTGTGCAGATAGGCCGAATTTACTGTGGGCAGTAGCTGCGTTCTAAAGGTCGTTGCGGTGTGTAAGGTGGTGTGTAATTGTGTGTGCAGCTAGGCCGAATTAATCATGTGGGCTAGCTGCATTCTAGTGTTGAAGTTGCTGAGCGGAGAGTCAGGGTAGTGGGAGGTATGTGCGAGTATCCGTGGAGTTGGAAGAGGCCTCCCTGCCCCCGATCACCTTCCTGTGCCTATCCGAACCTCTAACTCTAGTATGAGCTCAGCTCTATCTGCAATACATGGCCGTACCTTCCCAGCCTAGCACTTCATGCAACACTGTGTTTGGCCATCGCCCACCAGCTGTACGAGGCTAGTAGCTTCCAGGTGCAGAGGAATGTTTAATAATCTAGGTCCAGGCATGGCTAGGGCTGCTAGGTATGATAACAATGCTATGGTCATGTTAGTGCAGTACAGGACCAAGGCGTTACAGATCTTCTGTCTATCATCACTGTGTGTACTTGATTGGGTAGTGCTCGCTGATTATGAGCTTTAGGTAGGCAGATACCTCCAGGTCAAGGAACATTTCAAATACTTCCTGCAATACGTGGCTGGATCCTCCAAGAACCCGGAGACTCACGCGTTGAAACCAGGCCATCCTCTTAAGTGCTGTGTGTGTCTGAAACGTTCAGGTGCAGCGGATGGCTGAGTTTTCTAGCTGCAGCACATGCATGTGTCACTGCCAAACCCGCTTGGCTCACTGTAGACTAGAAACATCAAAGGTTCCATGCAGTTAGCTCTTGTAATCTTATCAAACGTTTGTTGGTAAGCTGCCAGCACATGACAGGGAATCCTTGACTCCTGAATGATTGTTCTGCTGATTAACGGATGATCATACCCGCAAAGCAGTCTCTGAGGACCTTGCCACTTCTAGGTGCTGCGGCATGAGCTTAAATGAGATGACCCGCCTTAGAAAGCACTAGGCTTCAGGCTCGGATGCGAAGGAAGGGGCTATTCCCATACAAGCACACACACATGTTCTAACAGAGCGCAACCTTGAAGACTTCGGCGCACTACAGCATATTTGAAGAGGAGCCGTCAACCAGAGGCGTAGCCAGGATTGTCTAACAAGTGGGGGCTTAAGCTAATGTAGTTGGGCCCACACAGTGACATTAACACCTGTAAATGCCCACACTGGGCATTCAGAGATTTAGGTTGGGCCTTGCCAACTCATGCCCTTCCCGGTCTACGTCTCTGGAGCCAACTGGCTCCATCTCCGCAGTGGCTACTGTAGCCAGTCCTGGCTTTTTAGAAGACAATACGTTGGGCCTTCTAGCTTTGCAGACTTCCATCATGGCTACTGGCATGCAGGCACTGGCCTCCAAGTCTAATCCTTTATGAGTAACAGCCTGCAAGGTTAGTCTAGCGTTTTGGACATGTGGGGCATGTTTTACAAACGCCCTTTTCAATAGGAAACCCAAGGCTGTGTAAATCAGGATAATTATCAAATGTGTACTTGCATTTACACCTCAGACTTAAGAGTGTTCAGCCAACAGCTCGTTCTCTTATGCCCTCACTTGTAGGCTGATTACAATGGTGTGTCAAGTGTGCTGGACACAGGATTACAAGTGTTCTAACACCGTGTGTATACTTCTCTAATAATTGTATTATCTTCAACAAATATTCATTCCTTTTATGTGCTCCCTGCACGCCCCGCTTCTACAAAAGGGGAGCAGACCTTTTAAGAGAGTTGGGAATAATCGAAGGGAGCAGCCAGGAGCGAGCTCTGTGGAGGGCTGGAAGCGGCGCGACTATTTTGAGGAGCCGGCGGACGGCAGAACAGAACACTGCGGTGGGAAACGTGTCTAATGAATTTATGAGCCATGAACAGCACATTGTTTTCTAGAAGGGGATGGAACGTGTGGTCCATTAGTTCGCGCGGCTTGTGGTTTGATCCCCTGGAGCAGTAACGCGTAAGCCGTCCTGTCATTTGAACTGCGTGTTATGGAGGCTGAAATTCATGCCTAAATACGCCTATTTATGGGCTGAAATGGTCGAAGCAGGACGGTTTCTTTCAGTTCTCTGTTCTTTGAGAACTTTACCTGGCTGGGAAATGGCAAGAGTCGCTCGAGGCCCACTGGAAACGCGCCTCTCGGATTTCTGTCGAGCCCACGAGACTGAAAAACAACCAGTGAGGACAGGGCCTTCCAAAACAGAAAATCGTATTGATAAAAAGATGATGTAGTTATGCATATGCCGTGCAATGAAATGGAGACGCAGGAGCAGATTTCATTTTATATAAGGTTGTAAGTCACAATTCCATAACCACTCTAACCTGAAACCATTCCAGAAATAGGCCAAGATAGTCCATGTGCCAGTGGGATAGTCCACGTGCCCAGTGGGATAGTCCGCTTGCCCAGTGGGGCAGGCAGCTTTTGGGGTCTGCAGGGGCGGGGCTCCTGAGGGAGTTCCGGCATTCTAAAGGATTTCAAGTCAGTGGTGGCTGGGGAATATTTTCAGTGGGGAGGGATTCATATCTCTCCTGAATTAGTGTGAGCGGCTGAGCATTGCAAGGGAGCCCTAAATAAGGTTAGGCCATTCAGGGGAGGAGAGGATTATGCCCCAAGAGCATATTTGAAATGGTATTGAATGGTCCATTTCACAGCACACTGTATGAGAAAAATGGGGCAAAAAGTAAATAATATACAATCAGTTCTCAAGGATAGCACACGAAAAGAAATCCACTAGAAGCCAGATCACCAAATGACATAGGAGCAATTTACATTTCCTTTATGCATGTGTCTGCAATATATTCCAGCATTAGCACTGGAAATAATGTGTTGATGTTCTACCCAGAATATATACAGCATTGCCACTGTAAATAGTTATTATGACACTTCCCCCACAATGTATACAAGACGTCCCACAGTAAATCACTTTCATGCCGATGTATCCTCAATATGTGCCATCATTGCCACTGTAACTTTCATGACAATGTTCCCATATTATATGTGAATCACATTCATGAAGTGTGCCAACAATGTATGCCAATATTGCCATGGTAACTCACTTTTATGATGCCGCAGCACCCAAAATATATGTCATCATTGCAACACTAACAGGCCGATTCATGGAATAATTTGCGCGGCGCAAGTGGGCAAAAACGTGCGAATCGCAGTGGAATAGCGAAAATCGCAGTGCAAGTGCGAAAATCGCACGAAAAGCAGCGCACATCGATTCATGGAAGGCCGTGCGCGAGAAAACCATCGGATGTGCGATAAAAAAGTGCACGGCGCACGTTGGCGCACAGGCCATCTAACTGCGTGCGCCAGGTCACAGCGAAAATCGCACAGGCCACAGCGAAAATCGCACATAGCGCGGCGCACGCAACAAAAGTAGGCGGAACATGGGGCGTAACACTCGGAATGGGGAACAACTTGCCAAAACGTGGGCGTCACGGGGGAAGTACAGGGTACAAGTGCGCGGAACGCCCACACGCTCGCCTACAACACGTATTCATGGAATAGAATAGGGCAAAAAAGCGCACGCTCAAACCAGCGCACAGGCACAAACACGACCGCCACAAGAAAGCAGGCGGTAGCGTCTCTGCGCCTGGAAGAAATGTGCGCCAAAAGGTGCGCCAACAAATAGCACCTATATACAGCCATGATGAATGTCCTATACTGTGGCCCTCCAGGACAAATGACGTGCAAAGGGGTACCCACAAACACGGACACCCGCTGACAAAAAATACGTGTGCGTGTATACCGGGGTGCGCGGGAAGTCTCACACGCGATTTCGGCAGGGTACGTGTATTTCAGGGGTGCGCGGGAAGATCCACACACGATTGGCCCAGTGCGAGCAGGGTATGTGTATTTCAGGGGTGCGCGGGAAGTTCCACACACGATTTCAGCAGGGTACGTGTATTTCAGGGGTGCGCGGGAAGTTCCACACGCGATTTTGGCACGGTACGTGTATTTCAGGGGTGCGCGGGAAGTTCCACACGCGATTGGCCCAGTGCGAGCAGGGTACGTGTATTCCATGGGTGCGCGGGAAGTTCCACACGCGATTTCGGCAGGGTACGTGTATTTCAGGGGTGCGCGGGAAGTTCCACACGCGATTGGCCCAGTGCGAGCAGGGAACGTGTATTTCAGGGGTGTGCGGGAAGTTCCACACACGATTTCAGCAGGGTATGTGTATACCAGGGGTTCTGGGGAGTACTACACGTGAATTGGCCGTGTGGGTCCTCCCAGGTGTACGCTCCACAACCTCCACGGCCCCTGCAGGCAGCCCACACCACGGGGGACTACCCTGCACCCCTGCTCATGTCCCGCAGGCAGCCCATCCACCATGGGCATGCCCCCCAGCCAACCCACATGTCACCTTGCACTACTGATCAACAATGCATGTCTCCCACCACCCCCACCCCCCAGCCACCAGGGGCACCCTCCACCAGGCCCCCACTCATGTCTCCCACCACCCCCACCCCCTGCCACCATGGGCAGCCCCCACCAGGCCCCCACTCATGTCTCCGACCACCCCCACCCCCCTGCCACCATGGGCAGCCCCCACCAGGCCCCCACTCATGTCTCCCACCACCCCCACCCCCCTGCCACCATGGGCAGCCCCCACCAGGCCCCCACTCATGTCTCCCACCACCCCCACCACCCAGCAGTGCAGGGGCAGCCTCCACCAGGCCCCCACTCATGTCTCCCACCACCCCCAACCCCCAGCAGTGCAGGGGCAGCCTCCACCAGGCCCCCACTCATGTCTCCCACCACCCCCACCACCCAGCAGTGCAGGGGCAGCCTCCACCAGGCCCCCACCCATGTCTCCCACCACCCCCACCCCCCAGCAGTGCAGGGGCAGCCTCCACCAGGCCCCCACTCATGTCTCCCACCACCCCCACCCCCCAGTAGTGCAGGGGCAGCCTCCACCAGGCCCCCACTCATGTCTCCCACCACCCCCCAGCAGTGCAGGGGCAGCCTCCACCAGGCCCCCACTCATGTCTCCCACCGCCCCCACCCCCAGTAGTGCAGGGGCAGCCTCCACCAGGCCCCCACTCATGTCTCCCACCACCCCCACCCCCCAGCAGTGCAGGGGCAGCCTCCACCAGGCCCCCACTCATGTCTCCCACCCCCCTGCCACCATGGGCAGCCCCCACCAGGCCCCCACTCATGTCTCCCACCACCCCCACCCCCCAGCAGTGCAGGGGCACCCTCCACCAGGCCCCCACTCATGTCTCCCACCACCCCCACCCCCCAGCCACCAGGGGCACCCTCCACCAGGCCCCCACTCATGTCTCCCACCACCCCCACCCCCCTGCCACCATGGGCAGCCCCCACCAGGCCCCCACTCATGTCTCCCACCACCCCCACCCCCCTGCCACCATGGGCAGCCCCCACCAGGCCCCCACTCATGTCTCCCACCACCCCCACCCCCCTGCCATCATGGGCAGCCCCCACCAGGCCCCCACTCATGTCTCCCACCACCCCCACCCCCAGTAGTGCAGGGGCAGCCTCCACCAGGCCCCCACTCATGTCTCCCACCACCCCCACCCCCCAGCAGTGCAGGGGCAGCCTCCACCAGGCCCCCACTCATGTCTCCCACCACCCCCACCCCCCTGCCACATGGGCAGCCCCGACCAGGCCCCCACTCATGACTCCCACCACCCCCACCCCCAGCAGTGCAGGGGCACCCTCCACCAGGCCCCCACTCATGTCTCCCACCACCCCCACCCCCCAGCCACCAGGGGCACCCTCCACCAGGCCCCCACTCATGTCTCCCACCACCCCCACCCCCTAGCCACCAGGGGCACCCTCCACCAGGCCCCCACTCATGTCTCCCACCACCCCCACCCCCCTGCCACCATGGGCAGCCCCCACCAGGCCCCCACTCATGTCTCCCACCACCCCCACCCCCCTGCCACCATGGGCAGCCCCCACCAGGCCCCCACTCATGTCTCCCACCACCCCCACGCCCAGTAGTGCAGGGGCAGCCTCCACCAGGCCCCCACTCATGTCTCCCACCACCCCCACCCCCCAGCAGTGCAGGGGCAGCCTCCACCAGGCCCCCACTCATGTCTCCCACCACCCCCACCCCCCTGCCACCATGGGCAGCCCCCACCAGGCCCCCACTCATGTCTCCCACCACCCCCACCCCCCAGCAGTGCAGGGGCACCCTCCACCAGGCCCCCACTCATGTCTCCCACCACCCCCACCCCCCAGCCACCAGGGGCACCCTCCACCAGGCCCCCACTCATGTCTCCCACCACCCCCACCCCCCTGCCACCATGGGCAGCCCCCACCAGGCCCCCACTCATGTCTCCCACCACCCTCACCCCCATGCCACCATGTGCAGCCCCCACCAGGCCCCCACTCATGTCTCCCACCACCCCCACCCACCTGCCACCATGGGCAGCCCCCACCAGGCCCCCACTCATGTCTCCCACCACCCCCACCCCCAGTAGTGCAGGGGCAGCCTCCACCAGGCCCCCACTCATGTCTCCCACCACCCCCACCCCCCAGCAGTGCAGGGGCAGCCTCCACCAGGCCCCCACTCATGTCTCCCACCACCCCCACCCCCCTGCCACCATGGGCAGCCCCCACCAGGCCCCCACTCATGTCTCCCACCACCCCCACCCCCAAGCAGTGCAGGTGCAGCCTCCACCAGGCCCCCACTCATGTCTCCCACCACCCCCCAGCAGTGCAGGGGCAGCCTCCACCAGGCCCCCACCCATGTCTCCCACCACCCCCACCCCCCAGCAGTGCAGGGGCAGCCTCCACCAGTCCCCCACTCATGTCTCCCACCACCCCCACCCCCCAGCAGTGCAGGGGCAGCCTCCACCAGGCCCCCACTCATGTCTCCCACCACCCCCACCCCCCATCAGTGCAGGGGCAGCCTCCACCAGGCCCCCACTCATGTCTCCCACCGCCCCCACCCCCAGTAGTGCAGGGGCAGCCTCCACCAGGCCCCCACTCATGTCTCCCACCACCCCACCCCCCAGCAGTGCAGGGGCAGCCTCCACCAGGCCCCCACTCATGTCTCCCACCACCCCCACCCCCCTGCCACCATGGGCAGCCCCCACCAGGCCCCCACTCATGTCTCCCACCACCCCCACCCCCCAACAGTGCAGGGGCACCCTCCACCAGGCCCCCACTCATGTCTCCCACCACCCCCACCCCCCTGCCACCATGGGCAGCCCCCACCAGGCCCCCACTCATGTCTCCCACCACCCCCACCCCCCAGCAGTGCACCCTTCACCAGGCCCCCACTCATGTCTCCCACCACCCCCACCCCCCAGCCACCAGGGGCACCCTCCACCAGGCCCCCACTCATGTCTCCCACCACCCCCACCCCCATGCCACCATGGGCAGCCCCCACCAGGCCCCCACTCATGTCTCCCACGCCCCCTACCCCCCAGCAGTGCAGGGGCAGCCTCCACCAGGCCCCCACCCATGTCTCCCACCACCCCCACCCCCCAGCCACCAGAAGCACCCTCCACCGGGCCCCCACTCATGTCCCCCTGCACCCCCACCCCCCAGCATCCAGGGGCACCCTCCACCAGGCCCCCACCCATGTCTCCCACCACCCCCACCCCCCAGCAGTGCAGGGGCAGCCTCCACCAGGCCCCCACTCATGTCTCCCACCACCCCCACCCCCCAGCAGTGCAGGGACAGCCTCCACCAGGCCCCCACCCATGTCTCCCACCACCCCTACCCCCCAGCAGTGCAGGGGCAGCCTCCACCAGGCCCCCACTCATGTCTCCCACCACCCCACCCCCCAGCAGTGCAGGGGCAGCCTCCACCAGGCCCCCACTCATGTCTCCCACCACCCCCACTCCCCAGCAGTGCAGGGGCAGCCTCCACCAGGCCCCCACTCATGTCTCCCACCACCCCCCAGCAGTGCAGGGGCACCCTCCACCAGGCCCCCACTCATGTCTCCCACCACCCCCACCCCCCAGCAGTGCAGGGGCACCCTCCACCAGGCCCCCACTCATGTCTCCCACCACCCCCACCCCCCTGCCACCATGGGCAGCCCCCACCAGACCCCCACTCATGTCTCCCACCACCCCCACCCCCCTGCCACCATGGGCAGCCCCCACCAGGCCCCCACTCATGTCTCCCACCACCCCCACCCCCCAGCAGTGCAGGGGCACCCTCCACCAGGCCCCCACCCATGTCTCCCACCACCCCCACCCCCAGCCACCATGGGCAGCCTCCACCAGGTCCTCACAATCCCCAATCATGTGCGTTATGGTCAGCCTCCACAGCCAAAAAGCCCTACCAAGTAACCCATTCACCCACATGGAAATGGAAATTACATGTTACACCCCCAATGTTCATGAAGCTAATGAACCCATGTCCGTCACACACAATGGTTGCAATTGAATGGGAAAACACCCAACATGACATGCATGAAACCAATGAGATGATACCACACAGTGAAGTATGAAAAAACAAAATTGTATTGAAAAAAATTAAAGAATGCTAAAGAAATGAAACAAACTACAATGGGAATGAGAAAAAATAAGCTGCATGTCCGTATAAAAAAATAAAAAACAGCAAATCAGAATCCAAAAAAATGTGGTCCAAAGTCAAATGTAAAAAAATTTCTATCCAATCAAGAACTATGTAAAAAACTTCCAAGGGTCCATGAGCCCAACTGAACAAAGGAAACCTACAAAAAAACCTAACTAAAATGCAACTATATACAAAAAGTGGAGCAGTGTCCGTCGACTCCAAATCATAATAAGAAACAAAGGAAACCTAAAACTAAAGAACTATATACAAAGGCGGCGGGCAGGTCCAGCGGCTCACTCCGTGGTGTTCCGGGCCAGGGCATCATCGAACTCCTGTTCGATGTCCCGGAGGCGGTCCTGTTCCATGTCCCCGAGGGTCCGCAGGGACGACGCCGTGTCCTCCTCCAACCCCCTGCGGATTGCCTCGAGGCACTCGGCCCGCCTCAGGGCCCTCCGCATGGAGTTCTCTGCCCTGACCATTGTGAGCCGCGCCTCTTCCGCCCGCCGCCGCTCCGCACCTATGGCGTGGCCCAACCGCTGCCACACGGAAGACACTCTCTGTCCTGGGTCCTCCTGCCCTCCGGCCGATGCCTGCCCCTCCGATATCGAAGGCCCCGAGCCTTCATGGCTCCCACCATGTTGCTGCTGCTGCTCTGCCTCTGCCCGTGCACTGCCTCCTGCTGCCTGCACATCCTCCGCCGGCTGGGGTCCCTGCTGGACCTTCGACTCCCGACTGTGGCAGGGATGCCTCCTCCACCACCGTCAGAGGCAGCTCCACAGGGCATCCAGGTGACTGATGGGTGGGAAGATGGCACAGAGGACGACTGGCGCGTAGGGGGTCCAGTTGAGGAGGGGGTCGGAGCAAGCCCCGTCAGACGGAGGAATCCGGCCTGGGTGACCTGTCCCAGCAGGCTGACGTGGTCAACGAGCCATTCGAGATGACGTGCAGTCTCTCCATGAAAAGACTGCAGGTCACCTCGCATGGCCCGTTGATGCAACGCCACACCAGCCAGGACAGGCTCAACCCGGACCTGGATGGCCACGTCCGCAGGCAGAGGAAGGCCAGTTGACGTCAGCTCATCCCCTGCCTGAAAACGGGTCTGGACGTAGGCATCCCTGCTGGTGCAAGATGATGCAGGGACAGGATCGGGGACAGGATTGCACACAGGCACCTCCGCGGCGGCCTGTGCTGCCTCCTGTCCCTGGTCCTGCACTGCACCACTAGCACCAGTGGGATCCCCACCTCCAGACCCCGTCTCTGGTGCTTGCACGGCCTCCTCCTCCACCAAACCCCCCACCAACCTGGATGACTCTGTGCCATCTTCCCCTGTTGGGCCCTGTGGGGTCCCAGCTGCCCCTTCTGCTGCCGAGGAGTCCAACTCCAACCTCCGCCTCTTGGACCTCCCCCCCGGCAGCTGCGGCCTGGGACGCGGCACCGGACTCCTCACTCCCCGACGAGATGACAACACGGGAGGGGAGCCGGGCCTTGCGTCTCCGGCTGGCGGTGGGATCCCCGCCGCTGTGCTCCACAGCACCTTCTCCGCCCTCTTCATCAGTTGACGCTGCAGACAGGGATAAACAAAACACAGGCATCAGGGCACTGTACAATGGACACATACACACATGACAGTTGCACATGAGTGGCATTGGCAAACCTCAGACATGTCATCACAATCCCCAACACACATGTCATTGCAACTCGCACACATGAGCCATACCACAGCCATATCGCAACTGCCAGCACCATCCCTACACATACAACAGCATGAGCAGCCAAAGGGGAGCCAGACATCACATGCAACACAGGAAGTGCACCACACATGTACACACACCACCACACTTGCATGCATGTGTACACCTCTGCCAAGTGTCGCACTGTTCAGACGGGCATCCATGTCACATCTGCCAATCAGGCTTCCACATACCGCTGTCACATGCATCCATGTTGCATCACTGTTGCACCCTTGTCAAATACACACACATGCACATGTACACAGTGCTCATACATGCAGCCGAAAACAACATACATGCGTGACATCACGGACATGTCTACTTACATACACATTCATCCAAACATGTGTGCACGCACAACTGCATTTGGCATGCAAGCCTACACACACAAGCACCATCCATGTCTCACACATTACAGCCCTCGCATGTGTCAGCCCCACGGCCCTGTACACCCCCACCCATACTCGACCCCATACAAACAGATGTGCAACCTGCACACTACCGAATAATCACCACACGCACTGCTCACAATCAGGATGCATGTACACTCACCGCTCGACTCCAGACGGGTCTGCTTCTCCAGGACCTGGACGTGGAGCGCTGGGGATATGTGTTCCAGGACCCTCATCTGTTCTTCCGACAAGTGGCCCCGGCGCCCCTTGGCATCCGCTGCCTTCAAGAGGCGCCGGGCCTTGTTCAGGGTCCTGGACCTGAAGTCCTCCCAGCGCTTCCTGACATGTTGTAAGTCCCGGACTGCCACCCCCTCCGCGTTGATGGCAGTCACGATGTCAGTCCAGATCCGAGTCCATCCTTCCTTGTCGGCGCGGGAACTTCCGAAGAGGGCATCATACTGCCCCAGGACTTGCTCCACCAGGACACCAACTTCGGTGGCACTGAAGCTGGTGCCCCTCTGCCTCTCTGGCCGGGGGTTGTCAGTGGTCACAGATGGTGTTTGCTCCGACATGACAACCCCAGAGGCAGGAGTGGGTGGGCAACTGGGTCCTGGGGCTGGGCTGTGGAGCGATGGAATCCCAGTTGGGAGTCTTCGGTTCCAGCAGGGGTGGTCACAGCAACAGCACCCCTGGCTGATGTGCAGGCAGCAAATGGCAGTGCACGTGGGCAGCAGGCAGTCAGGCAGCAGCAGATGGCAGGTGGGAGCGTGCTCGGGGCTCTGGGGGGCAGTAGTTCGGCCTTCTGGGCAGGAGCGTGGTCTTCCGTGTGCTTACGCGTGGCCAGCTTGGTACAGAGTGATTTTGCACGTGAAAATCCTGCACGTCAGCGTGAAAATCGAGGAAAGGCCCTTAGCGCGTAAGCGCGTCAGCACGCATACGCGATTCTATTGGACCAAAGGCCCTCAGCGCGTAAGCGCATCTGTGACGTGACCCGCACGGGTGTTTCCCACACAGCACGTGATGACAGAGCACACGTGGAAAGACTGCACGTCAGAGTGTCATCGCGTGTAATTGGACAGCACGTCAGAGTGTCATCGCGTTTAATTGGTGGGAATGGGCCTAGCGCGTACACGCGGCAGTGACAAAGCGTGTGATTGGTGGAAATGGCCCTACACGCAGAAGTGACAAAGCGTGTAATTGGTGAAAATGGCCCTACACGCAGAAGTGACAAAGCGTGTAATTGGTGGAAATGGCCCTAGCGCGTACACGCCGCATAAGTGACGCTGGACGTGTGGGCCTGTATAAAAGGTACGTGTAGAACACCATTTCCTTGTACGTGCTTTTCGTGGAGAGCGAGTGGGTGAATTCTGTACTTCTTGTCGTTTCACACGCGATTTACTTCACAGCGTTTCAAGTTCGTATTCCCTGTTACCTCTGACAGCTTTTTCGCTTTTTTCTCTTTTACTGGTTTACCTGGGCCTGTTCCCTCAAACAGTGTTCCCTTCTACTGTTGTCCTGTCTCCTCAGACAGCTTACAAATCTTCTTTTGGCGGGGGTGTTGCCAACCAAACACGCTCCTTTTTCACGCTCTTTTACCTGGCAGACGGTGAGTCACGCACGTATCTAACATCTGTGCTTGCCCCGTGTGTAGCCTACCCCTTCAGAGGTCATTCTAGGCTGCGTGTGACACGCATACGTTCTTTCTTGTGTTACTGGGTGCCACAGCGTAGTGCAGGTTTTTCTTTCTGCACACGTGGTCTAGGAGGGGTTGCGTGCACCTCATCTCCCTTTTTTGGGGCTCCTGTGCGTAGCGTGACCAGTCATCTTTCCCCAGGGGTTACATTCAGCCTTGCAAGAGCACTAGGGTACAATTACCATCTGGTACCCAACCCCTTTGACCCTCAATTGCCCAGGACAATAGTTTACAGCCACTCCCATACGCACATTTACATCAGTGCCATGGCTGGGAGGCGAGGATTCCGTAAGGGTGGCAAAGGTGGAAGAGCCACAAGTGGTGGCCGTGGTGGATCCGGTAGGGGACGTGGTCGTTACTTGCAGGGTGAGCCTGTCCCCCCATGTGTGGAGGACCAGTCAAGGGCACCCATAATCCCCCCCCCCTCCCATTGAGGCTGATGTGGCTGACACCACCCATGCTCAGCCCTTGTTGGACCAGCCCATTGTGGCACCAGACCTGGCTGACTCCATGGCTGACTTCCAGGTCAGCAGGCCTATGACACGTGCGCTGGTGCACGTTGATGTCACCATGCCACGTGCATCTGGGGCAGCAAGGTCATCTGCTGCCCCAAGTAGGCAGGGCGGAGAGGCTGCAGGGGCAGCTGCGGCTCCATCCACCCCAGCCCTCACACACCCAGCCAGGACAGTGTCGGTCCTAGTCCATCCTGCTGACATTCCCCCTGACACCATCACACTTGAGCCAATGCCTGCACCAACTCCCATGCTGAGTGTGCAATCCCACACTCCTGATACAGAGTCCACCAGGGCTCCTGCCCCTAGTGTCCAGAGCGGCGCAGGACACTCAGGATCACCACCACCTTCCAAGCGGAAGAGGAAGAGTGCTCGTCCGGCACAGGCTGATGCCCCAGACACGGCTACACAGTCCGGCCCGTCGAGGAAGCCCAGCTTCACGGATGACGAACTGAATGCACTTGTCGAGTATGTGTCCGCACATGACAACGAGATGGTCATTGTTGCAGGATCCAAGACCACACCTGCACAACGCCAGGCACACTGGCAGACCGTTGCGGACATCGTAAGTGCCCTTGGAATCGTGAGGCGCACAGCCAATGATTGCTATAAGCGCTGGAATGACCTAAAGCGCAGGGCAAAGAGTAAGCTGGCCTCAAGTCATGCCGCAACTCTAGTGACTGGAGGTGGGTCTCCAGTCGTAGACATGGAACTCACTCCACATGAGTCAGTCGCTGGGACCTACGTCTCGGAGGAACAGATCCAAGGCGTGGGAGATCTGGCTGATTACGAGGCATTGTCCGGTGAGTGCACATGCATGTGTGTGTCATCCATGTGCATGGTGTGTGTGAGGGCTTCTGTTTGTGTGCCAGGTGAGAGTGTGTGCGCCTGAGTCGTATGGGTCAGCCATGTGCTTCATGCAATACATCCTGCGCAGCTGCATTTGGCCATAGCAGTATCCCTTCTGCCAACAGTAGACATCTAGCCCAACTGCACGCCAGTTGCCCTTGAAGTGTCACCTTGCCACAACATTGTTGCTTATTTTTCACTGTTCATTCAGTCAGATTGTTTGCATTCCACCACTTTTACTAGGCATGTCGCAGTCCTCTAGTCACATGTCTGACATGGCTATGGTAAAGTGGAGTAACTTTGTTACCTGGATATCATTTGTTCACACATGTCCCTGTGCAATTGGACCATTTCGGACTGGCAGCTCCAGGTGAAAAATCTGAGCTGTTTGAATTAGAAAAGCTATTACATGCAGGAACTGGACTGAATGAATAGGTGCTGCCCTCCTCTCCATCTTCACTCAATAGCAATGGTACATGCCATCTGTGTGATGGCATGTGTGTTTCACCTGGCAATCACAGGCCAATGTGTGATGCCACTGCCAGGCAGCATGCAGAAAATGTGTTCATCTTCCATCTTGGTGTCATCAGTGTGTGCCATTTGCCTGCCCTTCATACGCAGTTAGGGTGCATGCATGGGAGGGTTTTAGTCATGTGGGACATGTGTCAATCAAGTACTGGTTCTCTTGCTTCTCAGCCCTCATTGTGTGCCATGGTGCTAATGCCTGTTTCCATTTCTTTGTTTTTATGTCTTTGCAGGGGAAGACGCACCTGATACTGCTGGGGTTGTGGAGATGGTGCAGACCCAGGAGGGGTCCGAGGGCCGACCAACCACCAGTGAGGGACGTGGTGTGGTGGTGGGTGAGAACCCACAACTGCTGCAGGTCGTGCTCTCAAGGGCTGTCTCTGGCTGCACCTCCCCCGAGCTGTACTCAGGTGTTGATTCGGATGAGACCTACGTGCCGTCGCAGGTGAGTGTTCCAGGGAGGGATTCTGTTCTGTCCCACCCACCTGCACCAGGGTCAGAACCCTCAATGGGGATGTCAGTGTTGGCAGCTATGCCTTTGGTGGTTACGGATGCAGGGTCACACTCCGCGACATCTGATCCTGTTCCTGGGCCAGCAGATCAGAGGGGGAATGCAGTCCTGCAGCCTCAGGCAGTGCCGGCACAGCAAGGCGCAGTTCGCCTTGCCCCAGACAGGTGCGGTGCCCGCCGACGTGGTGGCCGTACGCCACCTGGCAATACCGCATGGGAGCAATCCATTTACGGTATGGCAACCCAACAGGCAGCATCATCCGAGATGATGGCTCAGGCCATGGCTATGGTGGCCACTTCCATTGTCCCCCCTGAAAGGCTGATGGAGCGACTACAGCAGGCAACCGACTCCATCTGCCAGTCACACAGGGAGGACATGTTGGGGTCCAACAGGGACAGGCGGGCGGCACTGGCAACTCTGCAGGAGGCCATCTCCATTGAGTCCCAGTGCCACAGGGAAGCCCTGAGGCAGGAGCTCCTTCACCTCAGGACGACTCTTGTTGAGCTTGAGGCTTCAACACACCAAAGGACAGAACAGCAGCTGGAGCGTCTCACCCGTACGCTCTCAGCTGAGATGCAGGCAACAAGGGCGGAGGTCCGGGCATCCCGTGAGTTGTTGCATGGGGACCTCCGCACACTCATCCTCCAGAACCAGACCTACCACACCCGCATGCTTGCAGCCATGGAGGAGCAGACTAGGGCCTTGCGTGGGCTGCCTCCCATAGTGCAACCACCTCCGGATGCAGCTGCACAGGGTGATAATAGCGACAGCAGTGATACTCCCACAATAGGGTAGCCGTGTGGGCCATGAGCCCATGGAGGTGTTTTTTTTTTCCCAGGATCCACACAGGTGGGTTCTGGTGTGCACCCTGTCCTCGGACCTCCTGGGTGGCCTCCCCAACCCCCTGGGCCCATCAATGGCCATTTTTTATTTTTTTTTATTTTTATTTTTATTTTTATTTTTAATTATTTTATTCCCAATTTTTTTGGGACGATTTGTTGGCTTCCGTGGTTCCTGTGGGCATACGCTGCATTGTGGCTGGGCACATGCAGGCTTGTAATGTATTTGGTTCAGATGCTTGGGTTTGAGTCACACACACCCCTCCTGCTTCACGTTTCCATGGGCTTGCAAAGGGTGTGCCCAAGTGACATTGACGTACATGGTGACATTGGACTCCCACTACATGTGTGGGTAGTCTAGTCAATACTGTGTATACATTCCTAGTGCATATTGCTGTTGTGTTGTACACTGCATGTTGCATTGATGTGTAACTCTTCATCTGTGTCTACCTCCCAATTTGCAGGTCCCTTCCTCATGTCTACACAAGGCCTTCTAGTCTGGAGATGGGGTCCATGTTGGCAGCAGTGCACCTACAACTCTACATGGCGCCAACACTGCACAGTTGGTAGTGGTGGGAGTGCAGGCATTTCCAGGTGGTGAGACTACTAATATATAACATTTGTGATGTCATGTTAATGGTAGTACCTGCTCAAGTTTGTTGTTGGTCCTGCATTACTGTGAGCATTTCAGGTGTTGCAAGTTTCAATTAGGGACACTGTACATTGTGACACTAGTGTCATGTTGTGGGGATTACTTTGTTTACCTGCAAATAGCATGACATGGCACGGTGTGTCGTGTGGCGGTGCTGGGGTTGGGTTGGCTGACATGGCACTGTCCTCTTGTTGCATTTTGCAAGTGGGTATTCATTTTAGCTGCTTGAATGTGTTACTTCACAAAACTGCATTGGTGGTATCTGTGTGGGTAGGGATGCACACATTGTGACACTTCCAGGTGAACAATCTCAGGCTGATATGGTTTTCACGCTTCATTCTCCAGACATTCAGGATCAGTGTCAGGTTGAGTCATCATTGATTGTCAGATGGAATGTGCCAGGGCAGTGTGCACTCCAAGGGGTGTGATTTCTATGTGAAGTAATTAGCCACTAGCTGTGTACGGGCTGCCTCCCCCCGTGCCCTTTCCCCTCCCATGCGCAGCGGCTGTGCATGTGGTTGGGGATGTGGGGCCACCACCATGTCCACGGCCAGGCCCCGGCGTGTTGCAACGTTGTGCAGGACACATGCTGCCACTATGATCCTGCACACTACTGGGGGAGCGTACAACAGCTGCCCGCCAGAACGGTCAAGGGAGCGAAAGTGTGACTTTAGCACTCCGAATGTGCGCTCCACTATGCCCCGGGTTGTAATGTGGGCTGTGTTATATCTTACCTCGGGTGGCGTGGTGGGGTTCCGAATTGGCGTCATCATGTGGGGGCTGAGAGGGTAGGCACTGTCCCCTGTGGAGGTGGTGATTGGTATCATTGGTGGGGTTGTGACCTTGCTCAGTATCTGACATGCATGCATGTGCAGTGGCATTCATACTCACCAAGCAGCCATGTATCGCCATGCCGCCCAGCTTCTAGGTCCCGGCTTAGGGTGGACATTCGGTAAATGAAGCTGTCGTGGGTTGACCCGGGATAGTTGGCATATACTGAGGTGATGATTCCCTTGGCATTACATACTACCTGCACGTTGATGGAATGCCAGTGCTTGCGGTTCCTATAGATGTGCTCTGATGCCCTGGGGGGACGTAGAGCCACATGGGTGCAGTCGATGGCACCTAGCACTTTGGGGAATCGTGCCACACCGTAAAAATCCAGGGCGGCAGCATGCCTTTCTGCAGGTGTTCTCGGCAGGTATATGTGCCTGCGGACTGATGGGCGTGCAGTGATGATGTTCAAGACCTGGTGTAGGCAGCGTGACTGGGTGGCCTGTGATACACCACCCACAATGGCACTTGTCCGCTGAAATGATCCAGTGGCTAAGAAGTGCAGTACATTGAGGACCTTCTCCAGGGGGCTGAGTGCTTGGGAGCACAGGGTGGGTGATGTGAGGTCATCCTCCCACTCACTCACCAGGTCCAGTATAATGTGTGGTGGAAACCTGTACCTCCCATGCACCTGGTCATCAGGCATCCCGAAAAGGCTGGTTCTGGGCGTGAATATTCTGGCCCTGACTATCCTCCTCCTCCTCCTTTGGTAACCCACGCCCACTGCTGCTAGGAACGGTATGTTCATCCTGGGTCTGAGCTTGTTATTTTGTTAGCGCGCAAATTTATGCGTTGCGCGTGTTGTAGGCGAGCGTGTGACCCGCGCACCCCTGAAATCCAGTACCCAGTCCAAAAGCGTGTGGAAATTCCCGCGCACCCCGGGATACAGGTGCGCTGACGTACTTGCGTGTGTAAGTGCCCGCGCACCCCTGATATACACGTACATAGGCCAATCACGTGTACGCGCACTTTTGTCCAATTACACGCGATGACACTCTGACGTGCTGTCCAATTACACGGGATGATACTCTGACGTGCTGTCCAATTACACGCGATGACACTCTGACGTGCAGTCTTTCCACGTGTGCTCTGTCATCACGTGCTGTGTTGGAAACACCCGTGCGGGTCACGTCACAGGCGCGCTTACGCGCTGAGGGCCTTTGGTCCAATAGATTCGTGTATGCGTGCTGACGCGTTTACGCGCTGAGGGCCTTTGGTCCAATAGAATTGCGTATGCGTGCTGACGCGCTTACGCGCTAAGGGCCTTTCCTCGATTTTCACGCTGACGTGCAGGATTTTCACGTGCAAAATCACTCCGTACCAAGCTGGCCATGCGTAAGCACACGGAAGACCACGCTCCTGCCCAGAAGGCCGAACTACTGCCCCCCAGAGCCCCGAGCACGCTCCCACCTGCCATCTGCTGCTGCCTGACTGCCTGCTGCACACGTGCACTGCCATTTGCTGCCTGCACATCAGCCAGGGGTGCTGTTGCTGTGACCACCCCTGCTGGAACCGAAGACTCCCGACTGGGATTCCATCGCTCCACAGCCCAGCCCCAGGACCCAGTTGCCCACCCACTCCTGCCTCTGGGGTTGTCATGTCGGGGCAAACACCATCTGTGACCACTGACAACCCCCGGCCAGAGAGGCAGAGGGGCACCAGCTTCAGTGCCACCGAAGTTGGTGTCCTGGTGGAGCAAGTCCTGGGGCAGTATGATGCCCTCTTCGGAAGTTCCCGCGCCGACAAGGAAGGACGGACTCGGATCTGGACTGACATTGTGACTGCCATCAACGCGGAGGGGGTGGCAGTCCGGGACTTACAACATGTCAGGAAGCGCTGGGAGGACTTTAGGTCCAGGACCCTGAACAAGGCCCGGCGCCTCTTGAAGGCAGCGGATGCCAAGGGGCGCCGGGGCCACTTGTCGGAAGAACAGATGAGGGTCCTGTAAAGCATATCCCCAGCGCTCCACGTCCAGGTCCTGGAGAAGCAGACCCGTCTGGAGTCGAGCGGTGAGTGTACATGCATCGTGATTGTGAGCAGTGCGTGTGGTGATTATTCGGTAGTGTGGAGGTTGCACATCTGTTTGTATGGGGTCGAGTATGGGTGGGGGTGTACAGGGCCGTGGGGCTGACACATGCGATGGCTGTAATGTGTGAGACATGGATGGTGCTTGTGTGTGTAGGCTTGCATGCCAAATGCAGTTGTGCGTGCACACATGTTTGGATGAATGTGTATGTAAGTAGACATGTCCGTGATGTCACGCATGTATGTTGTTTTCGGCTGCATGTATGAGCACTGTGTACATGTGCATGTGTGTGTATTTGACAAGGGTGCAACAGTGATGCAACATGGATGCATGTGACAGCGGTATGTGGAAGCCTGATTGGCAGATGTGACATGGATGCCCGTCTGAACAGTGCGACACTTGGCAGAGGTGTACACATGCATGCAAGTGTGGTGGTGTGTGTACATGTGTGGTGCACTTCCTGTGTTGCATGTAATGTCTGGCTCCCCTTTGGCTGCTCATGCTGTTGTATGTGTAGGGATGGTGCTGGCAGTTGCGATATGGCTGTGGTATGGCTCATGTGTGCGAGTTGCAATGACATGTGTGTTGGGGATTGTGATGACATGTCTGAGGTTTGCCAATGCCACTCATGTGCAACTGTCATGTGTGTATGTGTCCATTGTACAGTGCCCTGATGCCTGTGTTTTGTTTCTCCCTGTCTGCAGCGTCAACTGATGAAGAGGGCGGAGAAGGTGCTGTGGAGCACAGCGGCGGGGATCCCACCGCCAGCCGGAGACGCAAGGCCCGGCTCCCCTCCCGTGTTGTCATCTCGTTGGGGAGTGAGGAGTCCGGTGCCGCGTCCCAGGCCGCAGCTGCCGGGGGGAGGTCCAAGAGGCGGAGGTTGGAGTTGGACTCCTCGGCAGCAGAAGGGGCAGCTGGGACCCCACAGGGCCCAACAGGGGAAGATGGCACGGAGTCATCCAGGTTGGTGGGGGGTTTGGTGGAGGAGGAGGCCGTGCAAGCACCAGAGACGGGGTCTGGAGGTGGGGATCCCACTGGTGCTAATGGTGCAGTGCAGGACCAGGGACAGGAGGCAGCACAGGCCGCCGCGGAGGTGCCTGTGTGCAATCCTGTCCCCGATCCTGTCCCTGCATCATCTTGCACCAGCAGGGATGCCTACGTCCAGACCCGTTTTCAGGCAGGGGATGAGCTGACGTCAACTGGCCTTCCTCTGCCTGCGGACGTGGCCATCCAGGTCCGGGTTGAGCCTGTCCTGGCTGGTGTGGCGTTGCGTCAACGGGCCATGCGAGGTGACCTGCAGTCTTTTCATCGAGAGACTGCACGTCATCTCGAATGGCTCGTTGACCACGTCAGCCGGCTGGGACAGGTCATCCAGGCCGGATTCCTCCGTCTGACGGGGCTTGCTCCGACCCCCTCCTCAACTGGACCCCCTACGCGCCAGTCGTCCTCTGTGCCATCTTCCCACCCATCAGTCACCTGGGTGCCCTGTGGAGCTGCCTCTGACGGTGCGGCCAGGCTGGTGGAGGAGGCATCCCTGCCACAGTCGGGAGTCGGAGGTCCAGCAGGGGTGGCCACATCAACAACTGCACCCCAGCCGGCAGAGGATGTGCAGGCAGCAGGAGGCAGTGCACGGGCAGAGGCAGAGCAGCAGCAGCTACATGGTGGGAGCCATGAAGGCTCGGGGCCTTCGACATCGGAGGGGCAGGCATCGGCCGGAGGGCAGGAGGACCCAGGACAGAGAGTGTCTTCCGTGTGGCAGCGGTTGGGCCACGCCATAGGTGCGGAGCGGCAGTGGGCGGAAGAGGCGCGGCTCACAATGGTCAGGGCAGAGAACTCCATGCGGAGGGCCCTGAGGCGGGCCGAGTGCCTCGAGGCAATCCGCAGGGGGTTGGAGGAGGACACGGCGTCGTCCCTGCGGACCCTCGGGGACATGGAACAGGAGTTCGATGATGCCCTGGCCCGGAACACCACGGAGTGAGCCGCTGGACTTGCCCGCCGCCTTTGTATATAGTTCTTTAGTTTTAGGTTTCCTTTGTTTCTTATTATGATTTGGAGTCGACGGACACTGCTCCACTTTCTGTATATAGTTGCATTTTTGTAGGTTTCCTTTGTTCAGTTGGGCTCATGGACCCTTGGAAGTTTTTTACATAGTTCTTGATTGGATAGAAATCTTTTTACATTTGACTTTGGACCACATTTTTTTGGATTCTGATTTGCTGTTTTTTATTTTTTTATACGGACATGCAGCTTATTTTTTCTCATTCCCATTGTAGTTTGTTTCATTTCTTTAGCATTCTTTAATTTTTTTCAATACAATTTTGTTTTCATACTTCACTGTGTGGTATCATCTCATTGGTTTCATGCATGTCATGTTGGGTGTTTTCCCATTCAATTGCAACCATTGTGTGTGACGGACATGGGTTCATTAGCTTCATGAACATTGGGGGTGTAACATGTAATTTCCATTTCCATGTGGGTGAATGGGTTACTTGGTAGGGCTTTTTGGCTGTGGAGGCTGACCATAACGCACATGATTGGGGATTGTGAGGACCTGGTGGAGGCTGCCCATGGTGGCTGGGGGGTGGGGGTGGTGGGAGACATGGGTGGGGGCCTGGTGGAGGGTGCCCCTGCACTGCTGGGGGGTGGGGGTGGTGGGAGACATGAGTGGGGGCCTGGTGGGGGCTGCCCATGGTGGCAGGGGGGTGGGGGTGGTGGGAGACATGAGTGGGGGCCTGGTGGAGGGTGCCCCTGCACTGCTTGGGGGTGGGGGTGGTGGGAGACATGAGTGGGGGCCTGGTGGAGGCTGCCCCTACACTGCTGGGTGGGGGGGTGGTGGGAGACATGAGTGGGGGCCTGGTGGAGGGTGCCCCTGCACTGCTGGGGGGTGGGGGTGGTGGGAGACATGAGTGGGGGCCTGGTGGGGGCTGCCCATGGTGGCAGGGGGGTGGGGGTGGTGGGAGACATGAGTGGGGGCCTGGTGGAGGCTGCCCCTGCACTGCTGGGGGGTGGGGTGGTGGGAGACATGAGTGGGGGCCTGGTGGAGGGTGCCCCTGGTGGCTGGGTGGTGGGGGTGGTGGCATAGCTCTCAACTCTCACGCTCTTGGCGGGTGTCACCCGCCTTGAAAACAGCTGACTCACCCGCCAAGCCTCCAGCACGCCCATTCATTTCAATGGGCGTCTCACCCGCCAAAACTAAAATCGGGTGTTTTCACCCGCCTTCGCGACCCAAATGGTTGAGAGCTATGGGTGGTGGGAGACATGAGTGGGGGCCTGGTGGAGGCTGCCCCTGCACTGCTGGGGGGTGGGGGTGGTGGGAGACATGAGTGGGGGCCTGGTGGAGGCTGCCCCTGCACTGCTGGGTGGTGGGGGTGGTGGGATACATGAGTGGGGGCCTGGTGGAGGCTGCCTCTGCACTGCTGGGGGGTGGGGGTGGTGGGAGACATGAGTGGGGGCCTGGTGGGGGCTGCCCATGGTGGCAGGGGGGTGGGGGTGGTGGGAGACATGAGTGGGGGCCTGGTGGAGGCTGCCCCTGCACTGCTGGGGGGTGGGGGTGCAGGGGGACATGAGTGGGGGCCTGGTGGAGGGTGCCCCGGGTGGCTGGGGGGTGGGGGTGGTGGGAGACATGGGTGGGGGCCTGGTGGAGGCTTCCCCTGCACTGCTGGGGGGTGGGGGTGGTGGGAGACATGAGTGGGGACCTGGTGGGGGCTGCCCATGGTGGCAGGGGGGTGGGGGTGGTGGGAAACATGAGTGGGGGCCTGGTGGAGGGTGCCCCTGCACTGCTGGGGGGTGGGGGTGGTGGGAGACATGAGTGGGGGCCTGGTGGAGGCTGCCCCTGCACTGCTGGGTGGTGGGGGTGGTGGGAGACATGAGTGGGGGCCTGGTGGAGGCTGCCCCTGCACTGCTGGGTGGTGGGGGTGGTGGGAGACATGAGTGGGGGCCTGGTGGAGGGTGCCCCTGCACTGCTGGGTGGTGGGGGTGGTGGGAGACATGAGTGGGGGCCTGGTGGAGGCTGCCCCTGCACTGCTGGGGGGTGGGGGTGCAGGGGGACAAGAGTGGGGGCCTGGTGGGGGCTGCCCATGGTAGCAGGGGGTGGGGGTGGTGGGAGACATGAGTGGGGGCCTGGTGGAGGCTGTCCCTGCACTGCTGGGGGGTGGGGGTGCAGGGGGACAGGAGTGGGGGCCTGGTGGAGGCTGCCCCTGCACTGCTGGGTGGTGGGGGTGGTGGGAGACATGAGTGGGGGCCTGGTGGAGGGTGCCCCTGCACTGCTGGGTGGTGGGGGTGGTGGGAGACATGAGTGGGGGCCTGGTGGAGGCTGCCCCTGCACTGCTGGGGGGTGGGGGTGGTGGGAGACATGAGTGGGGGCCTGGTGGGGGCTGCCCATGGTGGCAGGGGGGTGGGGGTGGTGGGAGACATGAGTGGGGGCCTGGTGGAGGCTGCCCCTGCACTGCTGGGGGGTGGGGGTGGTGGGAGACATGAGTGGGGGCCTGGTGGAGGGTGCCCCTGGTGGCTGGGTGGTGGGGGTGGTGGGAGACATGAGTGGGGGCCTGGTGGAGGCTGCCCCTGCACTGCTGGGGGGTGGGGGTGGTGGGAGACATGAGTGGGGGCCTGGTGGAGGCTGCCGCTGCACTGCTGGGTGGTGGGGGTGGTGGGAGACATGAGTGGGGGCCTGGTGGAGGCTGCCCCTGCACTGCTGGGGGGTGGGGGTGCAGGGGGACATGAGTGGGGGCCTGGTGGAGGGTGCCCCTGGTGGCTGGGGGGTGGGGGTGGTGGGAGACATGGGTGGGGGCCTGGTGGAGGCTGCCCCTGCACTGCTGGGGGGTGGGGGTGGTGGGAGACATGAGTGGGGGCCTGGTGGGGGCTGCCCATAGTGGCAGGGGGGTGGGGGTGGTGGGAGACATGAGTGGGAGCCTGGTGGGGGCTGCCCATGGTGGCAGGGGGGTGGGGGTGGTGGGAGACATGAGTGGGGGCCTGGTGGAGGGTGCCCCTGCACTGCTGGGGGGTGGGGGTGGTGGGAGACATGAGTAGGGGCCTGCTGGAGGCTGCCCCTGCACTGCTGGGTGGTGGGGGTGGTGGGAGACATGAGTGGGGGCCTGGTGGAGGGTGCCCCTGCACTGCTGGGGGGTGGGGGTGGTGGGAGACATGAGTGGGGGCCTGGTGGGGGCTGCCCATGGTGGCAGGGGGTTGGGGGTGGTGGGAGACATGAGTGGGGGCCTGGTGGAGGCTGCCCCTGCACTGCTGGGGGGTGGGGGTGGTGGGAGACATGAGTGGGGGCCTGGTGGAGGGTGCCCCTGGTGGCTGGGTGGTGGGGGTGGTGGGAGACATGAGTGGGGGCCTGGTGGAGGGTGCCCCTGGTGGCTGGGGGGTGGGGGTGGTGGGAGACATGAGTGGGGGCCCGGTGGGGGCTGCCCCTGCACTGCTGGGGGGTGGGGGTGGTGGGAGACATGAGTGGGGGCCTGGTGGAGGGTGCCCCTGGTGGCTGGGTGGTGGGGGTGGTGGGAGACATGAGTGGGGGCCTGGTGGAGGGTGCCCCTGGTAGCTGGGGGGTGGGGGTGGTGGGAGACATGGGTGGGGGCCTGGTGGAGGGTGCCCCTGGATGTTGGGGGGTGGGGGTGCAGGGGGACATGAGTGGGGGCCTGGTGGAGGCTGCCCCTGCACTGCTGGGTGGTGGGGGTGGTGGGAGACATGAGTGGGGGCCTGGTGGAGGCTGCCCCTGCACTGCTGGGGGGTGGGGGTGCAGGGGGACATGAGTGGGGGCCTGGTGGAGGGTGCCCCTGGTGGCTGGGGGGTGGGAGTGGTGGGAGACATGGGTGGGGGCCTGGTGGAGGCTGGCCCTGCACTGCTGGGGGGTGGGGGTGGTGGGAGACATGAGTGGGGGCCTGGTGGGGGCTGCCCATGGTGGCAGGGGGGTGGGGGTGGTGGGAGACATGAGTGGGGGCCTGGTGGAGGATGCCCCTGCACTGCTGGGGGGTGTGGGCGCAGGGGGACATGAGTGGGGGCCTGGTGGAGGGTGCCCCTGGTGGCTGGGGGGTTGGGGTGGTGGGAGACATGGGTGGGGGCCTGGTGGAGGCTGCCCCTGCACTGCTGGGGGATGGGGGTGGTGGGAGACATGAGTGGGGGCCTGGTGGGGGCTGCCCATGGTGGCAGGGGGGTGGGGGTGGTGGGAGACATGAGTGGGGGCCTGGTGGAGGGTGCCCCTGCACTGCTGGGGGGTGGGGGTGGTGGGAGACATGAGTGGGGGCCTGGTGGAGGCTGCCCCTGCACTGCTGGGTGGTGGGGGTGGTGGGAGACATGAGTGGGGGCCTGGTGGAGGGTGCCCCTGCACTGCTGGGGGGTGAGGGTGGTGGGAGACATGACTGGGGGCCTGGTGGGGGCTGCCCATGGTGGCAGGGGGGTGGGGGTGGTGGGAGACATGAGTGGGGGCCTGGTGGAGACTGTCCCTGCACTGCTGGGGGGTGGGGGTGGTGGGAGACATGAGTGGGGGCCTGGTGGAGGGTGCCCCTGGTGGCTGGGTGGTGGGGGTGGTGGGAGACATGAGTGGGGGCCTGGTGGAGGCTGCCCCTGCACTGCTGGGGGTGGTGGGAGACATGAGTGGGGGCCTGGTGGAGGCTGCCCCTGCACTGCTGGGTGGTGGGGGTGGTGGGAGACATGAGTGGGGGCCTGGTGGAGGCTGCCCCTGCACTGCTGGGGGGTGGGGGTGCAGGGGGACATGAGTGGGGGCCTGGTGGAGGGTGCCCCTGGTGGCTGGGGGGTGGGGGTGGTGGGAGACATGGATGGGGGCCTGGTGGAGGCTGCCCCTGCACTGCTGGGGGGTGGGGGTGGTGGGAGACATGAGTGGGGGCCTGGTGGGGGCTGCCCATGGTGGCAGGGGGGTGGGGGTGGTGGGAGACATGAGTGGGGGCCTGGTGGAGGCTGCCCCTGCACTGCTGGGTGGTGGGGGTGGTGGGAGACATGAGTGGGGGCCTGGTGGAGGGTGCCCCTGCACTGCTGGGGGGTGGGGGTGGTGGGAGACATGAGTGGGGGCCTGGTGGGGGCTGCCCATGGTGGCAGGGGGGTGGGGGTGGTGGGAGACATGAGTGGGGGCCTGGTGGAGGCTGCCCCTGCACTGCTGGGGGGTGGGGGTGGTGGGAGACATGAGTGGGGGCCTGGTGGAGGCTGCCTCTGCACTGCTGGGGGGTGGGGGTGGTGGGAGACATGAGTGGGGGCCTGGTGGTGGCTGCCCCTGCACTGCTGGGTGGTGGGGGTGGTGGGAGACATGAGTGGGGGCCTGGTGGAGGCTGCCCCTGCACTGCTGGGGGGTGGGGGTTCAGGGGGACATGAGTGGGGGCCTGGTGGAGGGTGCCCCTGGTGGCTGGGGGGTGGGAGTGGTGGGTGACATGGGTGGGGGCCTGGTGGAGGCTGCCCCTGCACTGCTGCGGGGTGGGGGTGGTGGGAGACATGAGTGGGGGCCTGGTGGGGGCTGCCCATGGTGGCAGGGGGTGGGGGTGGTGGGAGACATGAGTGGGGGCCTGGTGGGGGCTGCCCATGGTGGCAGGGGGGTGGTGGTGGTGGGAGACATGAGTGGGGGCCTGGTGGAGGGTGCCCCTGCACTGCTGGGGGGTGGGGGTGGTGGGAGACATGAGTGGGGGCCTGGTGGAGGCTGCCCCTGCACTGCTGGGCGGTGGGGTGGTGGGAGACATGAGTGGGGGCCTGGTGGAGGGTGCCCCTGCACTGCTGGGGGGTGGGGTGGTGGGAGACATGAGTGGGGGCCTGGTGGGGGCTGCCCATGGTGGCAGGGGGGTGGGGGTGGTGGGAGACATGAGTGGGGGCCTGGTGGAGGCTGCCCCTGCACTGCTGGGGGGTGGGGGTGGTGGGAGACATGAGTGGGGGCCTGGTGGAGGGTGCCCCTGGTGGCTGGGTGGTGGGGGTGGTGGGAGACATGAGTGGAGGCCTGGTGGAGGCTGCCCCTGCACTGCTGGGGGGTGGGGGTGGTGGGAGACATGAGTGGGGGCCTGGTGGAGGCTGCCCCTGCACTGCTGGGTGGTGGGGGTGGTGGGAGACATGAGTGGGGGCCTGATGGAGGCTGCCCCTGCACTGCTGGGGGGTGGGGGTGCAGGGGGACATGAGTGGGGGCCTGGTGGAGGGTGCCCCTGGTGGCTGGGGGGTGGGGGTGGTGGGAGACATGGGTGGGGGCCTGGTGGAGGCTGCCCCTGCACTGCTGGGAGGTGGGGGTGGTGGGAGACATGAGTGGGGGCGTGGTGGGGGCTGCCCATGGTGGCTGTGGGGTGGGGGTGGTGGGAGACATGCATTGTTGATCAGTAGTGCAAGGTGACATGTGGGTTGGCTGGGGGGCATGCCCATGGTGGATGGGCTGCCTGCGGGACATGTGCAGGGGTGCAGGGTAGTAGTCCCCCGTGGTGTGGGCTGCCTGCAGGGGCCGTGGAGGTTGTGGAGCGTACACCTGGGAGGACCCACACGCCCAATTCACGTGTAGTACTCCCCAGAACCCCTGAAATACACATACCCTGCTGAAATCGCGTGTGCAACTTCCCGCGCACCCCTGAAATACACGTACCCTGCTGAATTCGCGTGTGGAACTTCCCGCGCACCCCTGGAATACACGTACCCTGCTGAATTTGCGTGTGGAACTTCCCGCGCACCCCTGAAATACATGTACCCTGCTTGCACGGGGCCAATCGCGTTTGGAACTTCCCGCGCACCCCTGAAATACACATACCCTGCTTGCACGGGGCCAATCGCGTGTGGAACTTCCTGCGCACCCCTGAAATACACGTACCCTGCTCGCACTGGGACAATCGCGTGTGGAACTTCCTGCGCACCCCTGAAATACACGTACCCTGATGAAATTGCGTGTGGAACTTCCCACGCACCCATGGAATACACGTACCCTGCTCGCACTGGCCCATTCGCGTGTGGAACTTCCCGCGCACCCCTGAAATTCACGTACCCTGCTGAAATCGCGTGTGGAACTTCCCGCGCACCCCTGAAATACACGTACCCTGCTGGAATCGCGTGTGGAACTTCCCGCGCACCCCTGAAATACACGTACCCTGCTTGCATGGGGCCAATCGCGTGTGGAACTTCCCGCGCACCCCTGAAATGCACGTACCCTGCTCGCACTGGGACAATCGCGTGTGGAACTTCCCGCGCACCCCTGAAATACACGTACCCTGATGAAATCGCGTGTGGAACTTCCCGCGCACTCATGGAATACACGTACCCTGCTCGCACTGGCCCATTCGCGTGTGGAACTTCCCGCGCACCCCTGAAATGCACGTACCCTGCTGAAATCGCATGTGGAACTTCCCGCGCACCCCTGAAATACACGTACCCTGCTGAAATCGCGTGTGGAACTTCCCGCGCATCCCTGAAATGCACATACCCTGCTTGCACGGGGCCAATCGCGTGTGGAACTTCCCGCGCACCCCTGAAATACACATTCCCCGCTTGGCGTTTGCTGTTTGCCAGCCCGGTGAACTGGTCCAGGGTTAGCGCAGCCCTTTGCGGTGATTTAGCGATTTTGATGGCTTTTCCTTGCGCGAGGGCGTTCTTGGGGGCGTTACTGGCGCTGCTGCAGGGTCGCTGCGATTCTCTGCGCCACGGCTGGTTTGGAAGCCTAAAATCCATGAACACGCTGTGCGCGGAAATCAGTTTTAGCGCACGTGCCTGGCGCAGTCAATCGCACGCGGACACTCTGCGCCAGTCGCTTGCGACACTTTTCTGCGAAATTCTATGAATTACCCTGTCAATCACGTTGATTATATAAAGTGTTGTAACACGAAATCTAGGGAGCACCTGTGAGCAATGCTGAGCCCCCCACCCCCTCTCTCAAGCTCCTCAACAAAGCATGGGACATGCCACACTCTGGGTCCGCCTGCTCCACCACGCATGTGCAATGCTCATGATGATAATGCCACGGCACAGGGGCATTATCATCATGAGCACATGATACAGACACACTGTGCCAGGTGAAAGATGTAAGTATGTTTTTAATCAAAGTTTAAATCTTTCACCTAGTGAAGAAACAATGGAGCGGTGCCGGGACCCTGCACCCAAATGTACTAGCCACCAGTGGCGACTGGTGAACTTTTTAACTGGAGGAGTGTAAATATTTGCCACACGCATGCAAGAGCGACCGAGAATAGAGAAGGAGGCCGAACCAAGGAAAGGTGGCTCGGCAGGTTGTCCACCCAAGAAATTGGTTGAATAATGGGATAAAAAGGTGCATTATACAGCACACTTTCTGTGATGGGTAAAAGTCCAGACAATTTTCAATGGGGTTTGTCGGGTAACTCATGAAAAAATCCAATAGATGCAAGTCATCAAAATGGCACAAAAAACAGTTTCCAACACGTTTTCATGCTTTCCCCAACAATATATGCCAGTATCAAAAAACATGTTCAGGCTGGCTGTACACATACATTTCCATGCTTGCTGCACCAATATATGTCAGGATTCCCATATAAAATCACACTCATGTTTGCTTTGTGCATGATGCCAATAATCACTGTGACAATTCCAAGGAGATAATCACCACCCACCCCCAACCCAGGAGGGAGCCAACCCCTTTGCGACTAGGGACGTGAGCCGACTACACTTAACACCCCTAGGGGACAGGGTAAGCAGGATCCCTCTGGAGGTGACTGCCCCTTAGAGGATATGGAATCCAAGAGGGGTATAAGAAACTATCCCCATCCCCAGGCACTAACACCCTTGTACGGTATGTAAGGGTTGGATTTTGCACTGAATATGTACACCCTTTACTAATGGCTGACTTGGCTTCTGACCCTAGTTATGCCCAATCTCCTGTAAAGACTAAGGAGAGATGAGTGGAACAGCCAATCATTGAGGAGGCTGAGCAGGCCCCCGCAGAGCTTAACTGTGCCAAAGACACCAAAGGAGGTATGGCCAGGGGAGAGAGAGAACACCATTGTCAGCAGGCAGCCCCATGATGTGCATCAGAAGGGTGCAGCAAGGTGCAGCCAGCGGCTGGCCGGAGCAGCCCCAAGAAGCTGCGAGAACAAGGGATAAGACCCTCTGAAGGACGAAGCGCCCAGCTGAAAGGTCGCACAGACTCAGCACTAGGTGTCAAGTCTTCAAGGTGTACATTAGGGGAATGGCGATGTCAAGAGAGTCTGTTGTCCTCAAATGCATCTGAAGAGACCTAGGAAACATTGAAAGGTCACTCAGAGACCTCGAACAAGAACAGTCTAGAACCTCCAACCCCACATTACTCGCTAAAATCCGGTCTGAACTGGAGAAAGTTGAGAATCTCGCCCTAAAAGAAAGCCAATATTTCACTTGCCCAACCGCAGCCAGGAAATACGGGGAGGATGACAGACCTGGTAGAACGCTGGCAAGAGCGGTCCGCTCCGAACGCGGTAGAGACCAGGTGGACTGAATCCTAGATATGCATGGGAATAAAAGATGGTCCAATGCAGATGTGGTGGAAGTATTTAGTACCTTTTACCACACACTATACACTGCACCTGAACCAAGTGATGAAAAGGCCATCCACACCTTCCTCTAATCTATTCCGTTATCCTGCCTCAGTACACAAACCAGGGACGAACTAGAACTCCCGATCACACTTGAGGAAATTGTTGCGGTCATTTCCGCCCTCCCTAAATGCAAGCGCTCAGGCCCTGATGGCTTAACGGATGAATTTTATCAAGAATATGACACAACGCTCTCTCCGATGCTCCTGCTGGTTTGGGAGGAATCCCTCTGCCTTCATATTCTCCCAGAATCTTTGAGAGAAGCCCTACTCACAGTCATGCTTAAACCTGACAAGCCCAGTAACGACTGTGGCTCATATAGACCCCTCCCCCTTATAAACTGTGACACCAAAATACTGGCGAAAGTGCTAGCTAATCGCCTAGTCCCACTGATGCCACACCTGGTGCACCCCGAACAAGCTGGCTTTATCCCGAGAAGGTTCACCGCCCTTAATATTAGGCGGTTATTCAACATAATGGCTAGAATCAAACCAGGGGCACAGGCAGTAGCGATAACGATAGATGCCCAAAAGGCCATGGACATGGTCACCTGGGACTACCTATTTGCAACTCTGAAAAGTATGAGATTCGGCTCAAACATGCTGAGCTGCATTAAACTCCTGTACACACGTCCACTGGCTAGGGTTCTCGTTAATGCACGTACATCTGCTACATTTCAACTCGAGAGGGGAACCCGACAAGGTTGGCCCATTCTTTCCCATCCTCTTTGTCTTAGCTATCGAACCTATGGCAGAATTTGTCAGGATACAACATAGACACTGTGGGATCCACTTCGGCGGCCCCCCTAGATCATTTCCCTATACGCGGATGACATGCTACTGTACATAAGAGTCCCCTTTACTAACCTGTCACCAATACTCAAGGACATCACCCGAATAGGTGCTCTCTCAGGGTTTACAATTAATTTCACGAAATCCAAAATATTCCCCTTCACAGACGTGACCCCGGACTGTCGCAGAACTAACTCTCTACGATGGTCCCTGGACCATATTAAATACTCGGGGTGATAGTATCGCGATCTCATTCTGCCATGACACAACACAACTATACTTCACTCAGTTTGTACATAGACACCAAAATCCACACCTGGAAAGCTCTTCCGCTCTCCCCTGCTGCCGAGCTATCACTAATCAAAATGATAATACTCCCCAAGATGCTATATGCTTTCACCAATGTCCCAATATGGCCAGGCAAACCATATTTCTAGAAAATACATGACACGTTCGCACAGTTCCTGTGCCACTCCGGAGCAATCCGCAAGAAATGGCTTGATATGATGCACCCTTATGATAAGGGAGGTTTTGCTGCCCCTAACCTGTAACTGTACTGGATAGCCGCTCAGACTCAATTCACCACGTTCTGGTACCCTATGTCATCGCCTTCCCACCCCCGCATGTGAAACTGGAGACCTTAGCTCCAACAGACTCGGATTTAAAACACTTATTCTAAACCAAAACTACAAGGATGACTGCCCCTTCGAACCAGTGCTTCAATATTGCGTCCACAGTAAATAAAATCCTAACAGAAACCGTCTCTCTCCCCTCCCCCCACATGCCCACGAGGGATTGTCGCGGGAACTAGGCTAGAAACTCACAGACAACAAATGGACCCGCATGTGTAAGCATACTCAGAAAGTTTCAATACATTTTCAATTTAAATGTATGCAGTTCAAACTCCTGAACAGGCTTTACTACACTCCGGCTTAGCTGTCTAAGATGTCCCATTCACAACCCCAGGGCTGCCCAAGATGTCAGCAATCCCCTGCGGTCCATCTACACATGATCTGGCCATGCCAACGGATAAGTAACTAATGGGACCACATTATAAGTGTAATCTCCAAGGTACTGGCCGCCTCAGTTGACTGAAACCCCCTAGGAACACTCTTTGGCATTTTGCCTGATATCTGTAGCAAGCCCCACTGTGTTTTTGTGTCTATAGCATGCATGATTGCTAAGAGAGCCAGCCTATTGAGATGGAAGGACAAAAAAAAACAACTGCAAAAGACTGGCTGGTGACATTGACATGGGCTCTGGAATGTGAAGACCTATATATCACCACCATAGCCGCCAGATCAAGACCCTGTGATATCTAGTCAGCTTTCTTTCCTACCTATGTGACCCAAATATACCCAAACCAAAGTGAGACATGTTATTTATGACTTCTGTATCGTTTTGATGAATACTTGCCTGTTTATGCTTCATGTACTTCACTGCTGTCTGTACTGAATGTACTTTTCCACACTATACAAGATTCATTCTCGTTGACCTGTAACCCTTCTGCCAGTAATAAATAAAGTTTTTTTTAAAAAGTAAGAACCCCATAGTGGGGAGGATGAAAGATTGAAAGAATACCGGAGGGCAGAATCACTGAAGGAATCCCACAGTGGGACAAGACAGAGAGATACCTGGACTGGGACCCCTGGACAACCTTCCAGCCGACTAAAGAATGATATTTCTTGAATTTGAACTATGGCCTAGGGCCTTTACTAAAAAGGGCAGGGTTGGGGTCAGAAGCCATCTCTCCCAGAGTTCCACAAAGTCTTTCTTTGTTGCATTCTTTTGGAAGATAGGGAAAGTGGTTAGGTTAGAGTGGGATTCCGGAAGGAGGACCTTTTAATTACTTTTGGAAATCCTGATGAAGCACCCTTTTGACTTCCTTTTGTTATAAAAAAGGTTTTGTGATTGAAGATTTAGGGAAAGGTTATTTGGAGGGTTAGAGAAAAAAAGGGTTTGCCCAACAGGCCTTTTGTTTTATAACAGAAACCATACCAGCCATTAGTGCAGGAAGTTGTAAGTCATTGTGCAAGTTAACAACCATATAACCAGCAACCCTGTTAACTTCCTGAGACAAGGGAGGATAACACATATCCCTGTTCAGGGATTGCCTGTCCTTCAAGGGGGTCCCCCCCCCCGTGGGATCCCACTTCCCCTGTCCCCTAGTAGGTGTTACGATTACCGGGCTCACCTCCCTAGTTCCAAAAGAGGTGGCTTCCGCTTAGGGAGAGATGACGAATTTCCTGGATTCGTCACAGCACCCAGAACATTCACACTGCATTCTCCACACGGCACCCACCCAGAATATTCATATACAGACCATCATACTCATACCCATTCACCCAGCAGTCACTCAACCATATACCTTCACTCACATTCACCCACACTGCATTCTCCATGTCTGCAGCCACCAAGACCATTCACACACAATCATACCATACGCTCACCAGTCACTCACCCATTCACCTTTTCTCACATTCACTCACACACACATCCAGAACATTCACACTGCATTCATCATACGGGCACCTACCGAGAATATTCACACACTCATATAATTACATTCATACCGATTCACCCGCCAGCCACTTAACCATACACCCTGCGGGCAGACTCATAGTCTGGTATTCTCTGCATCTTGGCTGCATCTGGCAGGCAAACTTTTCTTCCTCGCATAGTAGAAAAAGATCATCCAGCTGTTGTTGGGACATTGGTGAATTCAAAACCCGATCATTGTAATGCCCTTCATACAGCATTTGTATAGTCTTCAAGTTGCACAACACATGGCCATCAGACTTCTTTATAATCTTCCAAGAACCATCTCAATATCCCCCTTTTTGCAGAGGTCTTCATTGGCTCCCAGGACAACAGAGGATCCCTTTCACAATCCTCTGTCTTGTCTTCAAGTGCCTTCATGGCCTAGCCCAGGGCTAGCTTGTCTCTAAGATCTATCTTCATTGTCCTATCCACTTACTCCGATCCGCTGGTCAAAATCTTTTGACAATCTCCTTTTCTCACATTGCTCACCATAGAGACAGATGTGTTTCCATCTGCGGTCCATGAGCCTTGAACTCGATGGCCCCTGATCTTCAGAAAATCAAGCCCCTGCCTTTATTTAAGAAGTTAAAAACTCATCTCTTCCAATAAACTGGCACTCCATTTTACGATTAAATGGTTCTCTTTGTTCGCCATCGTTGACATCTGTGCCTTGATGCAGTTTCTGTCTGGTTCCCTTGACGATGTGTGCACTATAAATAATCAAATCAAATTACACCATCTCTCACATTCTCTCCTAGAATAGTCACCCACCCAGAACATGCATATGCACACACACACAAACACACATTAACTCACCCATTCACCATCTGGTGCACCCAGGACATTCACACTTCATTCTGGACATGTGCACCCACCCAGAATATTCACACAATGGCACACGCACTCACACCCATACATACATACACACTATTCACATGCAGTCGGGCAAATATACATACTTGCACATTTGATACGCATGCATTATAAACACACACATTACACATACACATATGCAAAAGAGAGTTGTCTTGCCTGTTTCCAGTGGCAGCTTCAGACTACCGGACTTGATGCTCTGTTACTCCACGTCTCTGGCTACTACGCGCCACGCAGACAAGAACCAGGTAACAAGGAGGGCTTCCTCATTCCTGTCTGATGTGTACAGGGGAGCCAGATGCGGAACACCTCATTCCCGTGCTGCCAGCCAGCCAGAGTCAGCCACTGCCCAGCACTCACTCTGATGTTAGTTATGTGAGGGCTGAGGCGAGGCCACCCCTGAATATGGGGTGGCGGGCCCTTCCTCCCTGTTACACCATTGATTATGTCACATCCACAACATATGGCAGCATTACCACTGCAAATCAATTTCATGATGTTGCCCTCCCTTATATGAGAGCATTCCCACTATAGAACACATTCAAGATGCTTTTCCCACAATATATGCCAACATTGCCACTGTATATCAGTTCAGTGATGCTGGTGCAGCCCCTCCCCTTTAACCAATAAACACATGCTCCCATCATGTTTGCACCTACAATTAGTCACATACACTCAGAGAAACATACCTTTAAATACATGCATACATACAAACTAAATCACACACGAACACAAACACATAAAAAATAATGCATGTGCATAGACAGACATCATAGGCCATTGTATAACATTCAAAACATGCACACTATGGTGGGTTTCTTAGGGTCACTGAGCTGCTGAATGACTGCAAACCAGATATGATTTATTTCAATGGTTCGCATATCTAGAGGTATCTGCGGATCTGGGGTTCAGATTCACTGACTTTTTGGGTTCTCTGATCCACGGCACAAATTAACAAATTTGCGATAAATGTCTGCGAGAATGCAGGCAAGTGCTAAAATAGTTTTTAAAACATGTTTAACCACTTAACTGTGGAGGTGGTCGAAGCATACAATGATTCCTTATGGGAATTCAGGACAAACATGCTTGCCATTAGCATTTAAGAGGTTAAATAATGAAAACACAGCAAAACCCCTACTAAAGTACTTATATCTGCAAGAAAAGCATACAAGCGACATCAGCAGGCAGACGGGCACCCTCACCACGCAACAGCAAAAGGAGATTCCAAAATGTTCACCAGCCTCTATTTGACTGTGGGCTGGTCCCATGATACACCGGAAGGCCCTGTTCACAAGGACCACTCAAGAGAAGGAACAGCTGATGCAGTACAGGTGCAGACAGAGCCCTTGGGCAACCTACATGGGGAAAGGGAACCACACTTTAAAGGCAAGCTAGCAGTAAGCAAAGTTGTCTGTCCCTTGGAGAGCACCCAACAGGAAGACTGGAGTTTCTGGGTGGCACAAAGCAGGGAGGCTTGGCATGCGGAAGGGAGGCCAAACAAGGAGCCTCTGAACCTGGTGTGTGTTGAAATGAATGAAACGTGAGGCTAGTAACATTCAATAAAGAGAGATTTATTGGAGTTTTAGAAGGTAGAATGTTTTGTGAGGAAAGAAAAAGGTTTGGTTAGTAAGATAGTGATTTGGTGTCAGAAGGGACATTGAAAAGAGATTTTGTTTAGATGATTCAGAAGGTATTGGGAGACAGATTGCAGTGTGGTGAAAGTTAGGGGCATTAAATGAGTTAAAGGTTTATTGAAGTTTGAGCGAGAAGGTTTTAAACTGACAGGAATAGATCTGGTTGCAAAGAAAGATACATTTGGGGGAGTGAATTTGATGTAAGAATTCTGGAACAGATAGATAGGGATACCAACTTTGACAGAGAAAGGCGATAGATATCATCTGGGGAGAGGAAGAGAGAACAGTAGTGCAGGATGAAGGGGAGACAGGAAACATCTTCTTGGGAAGAATGCTACAAAGGTGAAGCCAGACTGGAAGCGAGCATCAAGGACTGAGAGAGAAAGTATATTGGAACTGAGAAAGGGGGATACCATCCGTGAAAAAGATGCGAGGGGTATCATCTGGGAAGATGGACGATGCCAATACAGGAGGGAGACACTCATATAGGGGACACAGAAACAGACCATGTGATGACACTGTTGAAGAAGGGACCATGAAGGATATTGCAGAGGAGAGGTGCATGGAAGAGGGAAGCAGAGAAACTAAATCACATCACTTGGAACGAGGGCAGTCAAGAGTGCAGGCAAAATGAAGATTGTTGCAAGGAAAAGGAAAGAGACAACAGGAGGGCGACAGAGATTTGGGAGCCGAAAGAGAGCCATCACTGAGAGACTGGAAAGCATTGAAAGTATAGAGAAGGAGGGCGACCTAGACCATCAGAGAGAAGACACAGAAGAGGAAACCCGCCATTTAGATAGGAAGGAAAGTGAGGTCCAGCAGGGCCCAGTTGATCCAGAGGGACGTGCAAGAATGGGTGGAGGAATGAGAGAACAAGATTATAGCGGGCGACAGGAAGGTCAGCCCGAAAATAGACATAGGAGGTAAAGGACCCAAGGTTGACTCTGAGAGGAGCGGGGGGTGGGGGGGCATAGCTACATGCTTCTCTAATGAACTAAACCAGGGTACAATAAATACTTGCAGAGTTGCCAATATTAGACCCAGCCTGGCTGGAAGATGTTGCTCGTTTGACGTCTGTCAGAGAAGCGTCGCACCAAAACTGCCTACAAGGTAGCAAGGAGGCAGAACCCGCCTCTGGCTGCCCAGGAGCCACAGGTCCATGGCTGGCGAAAGCCAACAACATGAGCTAAGGAGCAACGGAATGGAAGACCCACAACGGTTCGAACACTTGAGGATCAACAACACACTTCGTGAGGAATAAAGACTTTGCTCTGACTTCTGCATTTGTTGAGACTTTACAGAACTTTACGGAACTTCTGAAAACTTTGCTTTGCACCTATATTTTTGGGATTGGGATATATGATTTGGTTTTATGGAACCTGAAAAGACTGAAGAGACTGATTATTGTTTTGGTGGGCACCGTTAGAGCAAGAAAGGAGGACACTATTGTATTGAGACACAGGGCCCTTCCTTTCACAACACATCCTGACACTTTGAGACACAATTATTCTGACACTTTGTTTATTTGTAACACTATCCTGACATGTTTACCTGAAAATTGTACATAAAATGGTATTAGAACAGCTTGAAATCATACGTTTTTATCCAAGTCTCCTTTCTAAGAGCATTGTGATAATCCAACAATCAGACTCACAATGCATATAATTTTTGTTTAACTTATCTTAACAAGCAGGTGATCTGATCCAGTCTTCTCTCCAGGCATGACAGCAGCACGATTCACGTCACTGCTGCAAGAGAGTGGAAGAGGCGCTGGGGCGGGGAATCTAAGCTTGGTTGCCTAGCAACCCTCAGACCGCAGCAAGCAGTGTCTGAATGCTGCTCTCTCACTCCTGCCCACATTTTTCTGGAGAATGTGACCTTGTACAAAAAATAAGTTGAGTGAGCTCTGGCCAAGCTTGCAACAGGGTGCCGTGCTGGGACATCCGCGACTGACCTTGCCATAGTTTTTGTTCTGGATAAATAATATTGGCATCTGTCAAAAGTTCAGGCTGGTACTACAATAAGCCAAGAGGCGGGCTAGACGCGGGCTACTATTGAACCAACAACAGAAGTGTTCCAGGAGACACAATTTTTGGTCTACCAACAATATCTGGTCCTATTGAACGAGCACCAAAATCGCACTTTAGCAGCAGCAGCTTACATTCTTTCAACTGGCTGGTCTCAGCTTCTCCTTGTTTAAACACCCTCGGCGGTTTCAGCGAAAATAGCCTTTAATTTGCAGCCATTACCGGCATGCAAAAAGGCATTGCCGAGTTTATTACAGAAAGGGAGGTTAAAGACTGACAGGTGCCTCTAGGCAAACAGTGATTACCCTGCCCTCTGACTAAGAGTGATGACAGTGACATCGTTCCCTCAGTGACACCCCTTGGACTGCTGTGCGTCCGTCTCAGCTCATTTCTTCCTATACTGCCTACAAGCTGATTCGGGACATGAATTGAGAAAACTAAGGGTTTGTTGTGCAACCTTTGACAGAGGGCACCCTGACTATGGGGAGCCGAGGGACTGATCCCTGCTATTGCAAGGAGGGGTTCCCAAACCATGCCGGACCTGCCAAACAGAAGGCATGGCTCTGCTGCATATGCAGAGCCGCGCAATAAAGAGACTGTTGCCAGCTAGTGCCAACAGAAGGGAGTCAGGCTCCAGGTGCTGCCACAGGATAAAGGCCGACTAAGAGAGAAATTAACATATATTAAAATGATTTCGAGGGGAACAGGTAGGCTCACAGACTTGCTAAAGTTTTACCTGTACTTTCGAATATAAAAGCCAAGCTGATAAAATGTTTATCCTCACTGCCCAAATGTGAAGGGCGGTAGGAGCATCTCCCACAAACATCTCCCCTTCACACTTTGTATCCGCAGGCTGTACTGAAGTAGTCCTCTTACCGTGCTCGACATATGGCAGTCTCTTTCTCAAGTTGTTGGGTTATCTCCACCTTTTCTTCCACTGATCCTGTTTTGATCACCCAAAAAGACCCAAGGAAGAAATATAAATCACAGGAAATGAATGCGTTCGTTTACTGTGAATTGGAATGGTGCCGCAGAATGCGTCAGTATATATAAAACGAAGACATTCATTTAGAAAATCCAAAGAAATCCTCATTTTAATGGGTCATTACGAGTTGCATGGTATTCCGGCGGTAAATCCATTGGAATACCACACAATGGAATTACAATGGAATTACTTTTACTGTCACTTGGTCCAGTTTACAAGTGGTGGTGACGGAGTAAATGCACATTTTTTCCAATGGACTCTATGGGGCTTTTACGGCAGAATTACTGTAGCAGAATTTCCACCACAGTATTTTCACTGAAAACGGGCAGAAAGTTGGGGTGTCCAGACATTTGGTCGACCTAAAACTGGTCGAATGACTTTGGTCGACGCAATTTGGTCGAAAACCAAATGGTCGAATTTTTTTTTTAATTATATATTTATTTTTCGGGTTTTCGTTTTTTACAAAAATGGGTTTTTAGAAAAAAAAGGGGGTTGGGGGGTTGGGGGGGACCCCCCAAAAAAAAAAAAAAAGGGGTGAAAATAAAAAAAAAAAAATTCGACCATTTGGTTTTCGACCAAATTGGTTCGACCATTTGTCTGGTCGACCAATTTTTTTCGACCAAATGTCTGGTAACCGAAAGTTGGCGGATTTACCTCTGGCTGGAGTGAATCCTCTGACTTTCTGCCAAACCTGTAGTTGGGCGGTGCAGGACTGCAGCGGTATATGGTCATTCTGCTGCATTTTTCCCACACCACACAAATCGTTTCAGTTCTTAGTTCTAGTGATCCTGTGAAATTCGTTGTGGTTCCTAGTCTACCCAACTCCTTCATGTGGGGACTCAGGGGCTCATTTTTTGTTAAATACATACAGGGGATTAACCTGACGTCCGTCACACCATGCACGTGGTCTGATCATCACAAAATAACCTTCACCATCAAAGCCACCCCTCTAAGTACTAAAACGAGCATTGCTCCTGCTATTCACACTCGCAACAAGAAGGACATTACAAAGGAGAAACTTCTCCCTTTTTTCCTCCCCCTTCTCAATAATATCTCGTCATCTAGTTCCGACCCTACAGTCCTAGTGGACACCTATAATCATACTATCCTAAAAGCACTAAACTCTATAGACCTGTTAAAATTATGTAAACCAAAACAACGTCCTCATCTCAATTCTTGGTTTGCACCACATCTCAGAGATCTCCGCAAAGCAAAAATAAATGCAGAGGCTCATTGGCAAAGTATCCCATCTGATGCCAATAAAAGCACACTGACTACTGCATCTTCTAATTACAAAAAAGCCTTATTCCTAGCTAAAAAAGATGCCTACAACAAACGTATCTTGCAGGCTGAATCTAACACCAAAGAGCTCTTCAAGATTCTTAAAGAACTTGAGTTTCCTATAGCCCCCCTGGACCGGTGCAACACTGACACCTCGTGGTGCACTAACACCCAAAAAGCACTCCTTGATAAAATCTCCACATTGCAAACTAAAATCAATACCAAAAAATGCAGCTTAGTCCCTGATCCAGCACCTAAATCTCCTGCATGAAACACTACTGCATCCTCATATCCTTGTAAACCATTTAGCTTCTCACCCCTTTGTACGTAGGAAGTAGAAAACATTCTCAAAAAGCTCAACCCTTCCAACTGTCAAGGTGACTCCTGCCCAGCACCTATCATCAAGGAGGCCGCCCATGACCTTGCTCCCTTCATCACCACCTTTATAAACGCTTCCTTTTAATCCAGGATTGTCCCAGACAACCTCAAGGATGCTTTGGTTATCCCCTTAATCAAAAAACCCATCCTTGCTCCTTGTAACTCTGCTAACTATAGACCCATTACCATGGTGCCCTTCCCACTAAATATTTTGGGGAGGGCAGCCTATTTACAAATTCAGGCCTACCTTGAATCCAACAAACTTTTAGGCCTCCGACAATCAGGCTTCCGTCCTAGACATGGAACAGAAACTGCCCTTATTGGCCTAAAAACACAAATTGAGGATTCTTTGGCGACATCTTAAAACAGCTGCCCACTTCTCAGACGAAGCCACCTCCTGGATCAGATCCTTCCTGGCAAACAGAACTATGCAGGTCTTTTCACCGTCCGCTTCTGCTAAACCATCACCAGTCCCGTGCGGGGTCCCACAAAGGTCTTGTGTCTCCCCAACACTGTATAATGTGTTTACGAAGTCTCTCTTCGATATTCTCGACTATCTGGGTGTCACCTAAACCAACTACACAGATGACACCCAGATACTCATCCCTATCACTGGTGATCATGCAACTGATTCTAAAGCACTTAACGATGTTTACTCAGTCATCCAGGCCTGGATGGCGCATCATGGCCTTTGCCTAAATGATAAAAAATATGAGTTACTCATCTTAGGTTCACATATCAGACTCAATAAACTGGACCCTGCCTTCAAATCGTTCATTATTGATGGGAACACCATTAAGCATGTAGATCCTTCCTAACAGCCTCCAACTGCATCATCCTTGCTAGAACCCTTGTTATGACTAAAATGGACTATTGCAACACCCTCTACTTAGGGACTAGCCAAAGAAACATCAACAAGCTCCAGGTAACCCAGAACAATGCCATTAGGGCTGCCCTTAACATCCCTAGGAAACTTCATATCTCAGACACTCGTCGAAGTCTACATTGGCTCCCTGTTGCAATCAGAATATCGCTTAAAACCCTTGTCCTGACTCATAAATCCCAAGCCAACCAGGCCCCTATATAGCTTGGTAACCGTTTCATTGCCCCCACACTTCCAGCAGACCACTAAGAACTACACAAGTCCACTCACTATCGATACCCAGATTCAAGCTCCAGAAGGCTGGGGGATCCAGCGTCCCAGTCCTTGCTGCCAAGTTGTGGAACACACTACCCTCCACACTCAGATCTGAACCCTCTTACTACTCTTTTAAGAATAAAGTCAATTCTTGGCTCTCTGAGCAGAACCATGCTGCCGCAGAACGTAAACCTTCTCTAGCTCTACCAGGATCAAGAATCACATGCTCCTCTCTCCCTTGACTTGCTTCTTCTCCTACACTCTCTCTCCATCACTGATTCGTCTGTATCTCCTTCTTTCTCTTCACACGGCATTCTGCCAATATCACGCCTCACGGCACCTCTGCAATTTCACATTTTGTGTAACCTATATACCGTCTTGTAATATATGTACCTACCCTAGAAACTGTGCCTCCTGTCTGTAAATGTATGTGCCTTCTCACAATACTATGCCCTTGGCCTCCAGACCAAGCGCCTACTGTATTGCTATTGCTGTAACCAACTGTTAACTTATGTACCTATCTATGTAACTAACTGTACCGTTCTCAAGAAATGCGCCCAGATGCCTTCCGGCCAGGCGCGCAATACAAATAAAATAAATACAAATACGTTTACATTTACTTGCACTTGGGTTCCCTCCATCCCATTTTCAGCAGGTGCAAAAAAAGTGTTAAAACAGGCAAAATCACCCGAACACCTTTTTTTTACATTTTGTGTTGTAAAAAGTGTAAACACTGCATGCAATCCGCCTGCGGTTAGCAGGTACTAAAAACACAACGGGCCTCATTACGAGTTTGGAGGTAGCCCTGCCCTTAATAAGGCTGCCTCCAAACTCGGGTCCGGGTTCCTTGAATGGGGAATTACCGGGCCATTCCGACCTAGGAGGGCCCGGTATTTCCCCATTCAGGGAACCCAGACCCAGCCCATCCCCATTCCCATTCGAGCCCCCATAGGGTTCAATGGGAATGGGATGATGTTAACTACGGGCCCGTTAGTAACAGGCCCGTTGTTAGCATGCTGGTCCCCTCGCAGGACCCGCAAAGGACGTCTGTTCTGACCAGACATCCAGAGCGGGTCCTGCGAGGGAACCTCCTAATGAGCCGGTATGGGTTTAGCCGAAGCAGGAGCGGGACCGTGAGACGAGGTCTGCAACCGTCGTGGGACACTGGCATGATGCGCCATGACGGGCTGAGGCGTCGTGGGACCAGCTGTGGAGTAAAGGCAGACTGATCGAGGGCAGGAGTTCGGGAACACAGCAGCCAGTGCCAGATCGAGTGCAGGAAGGCGGGTCCAGGGCGCTGCAACAGAGACACCGCGTCGAGCTGAGGCGGCGAGGAGCAGAGGCAGAGCGGGACGAAAGGAGCAGCACCAAGGAGAGGACACTGGCGCGAGGAGCTGAGGACAGGGCGAGAGGGCACAGGCTGCAGGTAAGGCAAGCGCTCAACGGCGAGGAAGCGCCGTGCCTGCCAGCCTGGGGAGCCAGGCCCCTTTTCCGCATTCTGAAGTCAAAACGTGTGGAACACGTGAGGAAGCGGCATTGTGGGGCACAAATGGCACATGAACTGAAGGTGCCCAGGCATAATCTACACCGCCTTGCTAGCAGGACTGACACGGGCTCACGGAGCGAGTGGGCATTGTGAGGCCCACTGTGTGCAGAGCCACATGAACAGGTGTCCTACTAAGAAGAGGCTGGTCACGCAACGGACACGTGAACGGAAGGTGGCCAGCCATAATCTACACTGCGTCGCTAGCTGAACCGACAGGCGCATACGGAGCGAGGGGGTATTGTGAGGCCCACAGTGTGCAGAGCCACAGGAACAGGTGCCCTACAAAGCAGAGGCGGGTCACTAGCAAGTAGGGGAGATCCTTTTTCTTTTTGGACAGTACAAGTATGGATCTAGAGGCATTTATGGCAATGGCCAGGTTGATGCTACCAAACACGGGCCTAACTGGATGGAGGCCATGATCCCACAGTCAAGGGAAGAACAAGCTAGGGCCAGTCAGAGGCCAGATTCTCCCCTAATGTTCCCTGACAATGAGGAAATAATGAGAGAATTGCAAGGTCGAGATGGAGAAGAAGAGGCAGAGGAACATGGCGAGGAAGAGCCGGCCGCAAAGAGAAAAAGAACCATGAAACAAAAGGCCAGAGCAAGCAAGGAACAAGCCAGGACTGGCAAGAAGCCCAGGGTGATGGGGACAAGAGGCAAAGGAAGGACACAGGTGGTTGTAGCCGTACCTGCAGCTACACCCGTGGAGGCTCCAGAGAACCGTGGTCAACCCAGCACACCTGTATCCAGACCAGTGGTAGTGACTGACGATGGGCCTACATCCTTGGAGGCAGTGAAAGGTATGATCGTGCAATGTATGAAGACATGGGGGAATGGGGCAATGGTCAGTTGTTGAGTGGTAATGTGAATGCTTTCAACCAAATTGCAAGTGAAGCTGCAGTAGTACAACAGAGGGGGGTGACTCTGGGGCCAGGGGGGCTGGGCGCAGGGGGCTATCAGACAGGTAATCCTCTCAATACTGGATTTCCAGGGGGGGTGGGCCAGTTGGCGGGTAATCCTCTCAATACTGGGTTTCCAGGGGGGGTGGTCCAGTTGCCTCAAGGGTATCAGGTCACAGCATTGAATAACTCAAACTCCTTAGGGGGGCGGGGGTAATGCAATGCCTCAGGAAGGTGCAGCGCTAGCAGGGGCACCACAGGGTCCAGCCTGATGGGGCCAAAGGTCACCAGGAACTGGGGTGAACTCAGTTAGTAGCGCCAATGGCGTGCAAGGGAGAATGTGGGGCCCCAATATGAGGCAATATGGGAGACCAATGCCAGGCTTCGCTGCAGTCCGGGTGTCAGTGAGCTCCTTAGTGTGGCACATGCCAGGGACTACCAAGGAGAAGGTGTGGAGGAAGGAATGTATTGAAATCTTGGACTTAGTCAGAATGGAACCCCTGGGGTTAGGTATAAAGGATTTATCAGAAAAAGAGAAGGAGAAAAGGGACAGGGAGAAACCCAAGGTGGAACCAACCATACACAACTGGCTAAAGGCATTCAAAATGTATATGTCAATTATGCTAGAGAGATAGCCTCAGGATGCATTATCAATGATTGCTTATGAACAGTACATCCACAATCTGTATTTGAAACATGGGGGAGAAGGTTGGTTACAGTATGATCAGGGTTTTCGTCTGAAAATGCAAGTCTGGCCAGAGTTCTCTTGTGATGAGATGGACATTGGGGGATTCATAGATAAAATGGTGCCCGCAAGTGAAGGGGGAGACAAGGCCCAAGGGGAAAAACCACAAGTCTGGAGGGGCAGAGGGGGTTACAACGGGGGAGGGCGTCCTTTCGCGGGCACTCCTCCTGGAACAGCCGAGCCAGCTACCAGGGGGAGAAAGCAGAATGCTGGAGGGTTAATACTGAAGGGGGTTGCCCCTTTGGCAAAACATGCCAATTCAGGCATGCATGGGGTAAGGGCACAGGGGACCATAACTCCTCAGCCAGTGAAGGGAAGCATAGGAGCAGCCCCAAAGCAAAAGAGAAAGGAAAGAGGGAGTGATGGAAAAGCGCTCATGTTCAAGTGTACATACCCATGGGGGTCTCAGATTGTGATTAAAAATGGTTTGCCCACACCGGTTAGCCTCCAAGCAATGACTCCCTGGTTAAATACATACCACTATTTTAATAGAACAATTTATACCTACAGCTTATGTCCTTAACTCTAACTACATGTCCCTATGGGGGAAAGGTATCCATCCCTTATGAAACTGTCCCTGGTTGGATGAAGGGGACAGCCAAAGGGAACTCACCCTATCCTGACTCACTACTTTCCTAAAATTCTAAAAGGTGCACACCGTGTGGGAGGCAACAAATCTCTTTATTCGTGTTGCTGCCACTTAGTTTGACTAATAGTAAAATCACAGCAATCCGTGGTCCAATATTCATTGGTCCCCTTACTGCTGTGTATTATAAAAACAATGGATATCTTTTTACCAAGCTCATATATTGATTCTGTATGAGTCAAGTGGGTCAGGTCATCACCCCGAGCCTATATTTGTCAACCGGTTTCAGAGGGGAAATAACATTTCCCGCTTTCTTCAGGACCATAGATTATGCTTATTTTGGGCACTCTATGCATTCATAAAAAGACAGTTGTGTCATCTCTCTGTCCTTCAATTGCTTTGTCTGGATCCGGCATGTTCCATTTAGATGGGACATCTCATCTGCACAATGGCTCCCTGTAAGGGAAAATGCATAAATCAGGGACTTGGAAGGCATCTGACTACTGATCATTCTACAGTTCATACTTTTTATTTCCTCTTAACGCCATCCGTAGTCTACTGTGTTAGACCATCGGGTGGGTCTCTGTGCTATTTCTCCCAGGATCTCTGGTGTCTGTCAAATAAATGACTCCTGGTCAGAATCATGTTACACCCTCCTTTTTGCTTTTGTGTATATTTATAGGGTCTGATGTCTCTTGTGTCACGACGCTAACCATCACCTTGATTGTATAAGTGCTCGGTATTCACGTATTTTCTTCTCTTATTTCTTTTCACAGGTGTTGTTTCCCACGGGCTGTTGTGCCTGCAAGGTGTAAGCGCTAAGTGTGTCAGCAGTAGTTGGTGTATCCTTGATGCTTCACTAAATACACCAGTTTTTGTGACATTATGTAGGTCTACTGTTCCTACTCTATAGCGGAACAGCTCCTTTGTATTTATTCAGGGTCTTTAAATGAAGTTCTAGTAAGTCTTTATTCATACTGCTCGGTAGGAGAGGTTTTTTTCTATCCTCTGCCGAGGTATCATTCCCCAATAAGTGCACACAGGTTGCTATTAGCACGGTGCCTAACCAACAGTTGACATATTGTCACGTGTTGGTGTTCATGTGTTGCAAAGCTACACTATTTCACTATTTCAAGATACGCTTTCACAGCATGTCATGTCTAACCAACACAAGACACGACAACAGCATGGCAGAGTGTCATGATTCCTGCCCCTCATATCCCCAGCCCTCCAAGATGTCAGGCTGGAACCAGGTCACGATCACCTACATGGCCCTCAGGGGCCTCTCCATCCCTCCATAGACCCACTTGGAGTCAGACTTGGCGCTTGTGGCAGCAGACTCACTCACTCCCATAGGATAACATTGGGGATTGGACTTTTAGTGCATTGATGGGGACAAGATGGATGCCCCCACATATTTCGGTTCCCAGAACTGCATGTGCAGTCTAGTCTTTTGGGTGTGGTTCAGCCCAGAGACACCGGGGATACCCAGATACAATTTAAGCCACGCCCAGGCTGAGAAACATGCTTTGTGTTTTCTGCACCTGCAGCGTGACACTCACTGTGTTCGGATCAGTCTCCAGTAGGCCTGTATCTTTCTTCTGCGCTCAGCTCCTGCAAGAACAAGAACACTGTTAGGAACAGCCTTACCTTGCGGCGCTTCTGCCCATCATTCATCGCTTCTTCTGTTCTGCGGGCATCTTCGGCGGTGTCATTCCCATCCCGGCACGCCGCTTCCTAAGGAAAATGGAAAAGAACAGAAAAAAGGCATTAGTAAGCATTCAGCAAATCTTCGCTTATTTTTAAAAGACTGTACGAGCTTCAAACGCTTACCTGAATCCCAGCCGCTCTGAGTGAACTCTGTCTCTGGAACTTCTCATCCATCTGCAAGAGGGAAAAGACACTCCAGGTTAGCGTGGAAACATCTAGAGGCGCCTCATGCCGCGCTTACTCACCGCATTTCTTCTTCATAACCGGCATCCACGCTGAAAACGTTGCGGCACCTAAAAGACACAGAAAAAGAACTCAGTTCAATACAAATACGAAAGGGTTGCATCGCGCATCGCGCTCTCACTCACCTTCAGCGCTACTCATCTCAACAGCACGTCGCCATCCCCGGAAGCCGGCCATCATCTAAGGAAGGAAAGGAACGAAGTTAGAGAACTGTTCAAAAGACTCATTATACTTACCTGTCGGACTCTTGCCAGTGAAGTAACTAGGCAGCAACGAGCCTGCATCAATCAACGCGCCCCTGCGCTGAAAGCAGGATGGAGAGCACACCTTCCAAGAAAACAAGGTGAGCTGTGGATCAAAGGGAAGGGTTGGACCCCGGGGAGGAAGGGGTTCAAGCACACAGAGACAAAAGGGAGTTAAACTCTACCAATTCTGTGTTTCAGGCCCAGTCTCCAGTCGAGTCGACTCCCGGGAAGGGTTCAAGGTCGTAAGAGGTCAGAACAGGCTGAGTGATGTCCCAGTGGATACCAGGTGAGCGTTACAAAACACAAAGCCTCACATCAAAATCCACCTGGGAGTCATGGAAACGTCAGAAACCGACCAGTTAGCCCACATGTTGGGGCAGCTGCGTTCCGAAGTACATGCAGCCAGGCAGGAGACCAACATCCTGAGGAGAGCTGATAGTAGAACGCACTGATGATTTAAACCGGCAACTTCTCCAGTCACAAGCAGGGTATGCACCATTTCCGGCAAGCGTGCCCTCGGTGCCAGTACCATCAGCCAATCCCGTTCAGATAACCCTTCCTGGGGCAGTTCCCTTAGGCCCGCCCAAACGATTTACGGGGAATCCCAAGAGGTTTGCAACATTCATGAACCAGTGCTGCCTGCACTTCCTTTGTAGACCAGGGGCCTTTCCGACTGACCAATCACGGGTCGCTTTTGTGCTATCCTACCTGAGTGGTAGCGCCGCGGACTGGTTTGTACCCTTTGTGGCCCAAGACGATCCTTTGCTGCATGACTTCAGGGGCTTTCAGCAGGAGATGGAAAAGCTGTTCGCCTGTCGTACTCATGGGCAGGCATTAGACAACGAACTTCTGTCGCTACGCCAAGGGAATCAAGACCTATTAACACACATAGCCACGTTCAATAGACTCGTAGGTGAAGCAGAATGGCCAGTGGAGAAGAGAACCACGTTATTTCATCGGGGTTGCGGGGGGAGCTCAAGGATGTTCTCGTACAAGTAGTGAACCCCCCGAAAGACTGCTCAGAATTCATTGACCTTGTTGTTCAACTGGATCATAGGTTGCAGGACCGAAGAGCAGATCGAACCAAACCGGACCCTCGCCCTATGTATGTGCATTTAAAGGACAATATTGCCTGCACAATGGAAGGTTCAGGAGTACCAATGCAAATCGGGGTGGTCAGATCCCCCTTGACTAAAGCGGAAAGGGATAAAAGGAGACCGCAGCATTTATGTCTGTACTGTGGAAGGTCAGGTCATTTCCTTAAAGAGTGCCCTGTGAAGTCACCGAGGAGGATGGTAGGGGTCACGGACAAGGAAGATACCATCAAGGAATCGGAAAACTCCTCAGCCCGGCAAGTGTAGGGGCCCACTTGTCGAGCGAAGAAAGTGAACTACAGACCTCCCATTGTGGTCTTGATCAATCACCAACAACCATCTCAGATGCACGCAGTAAGAGCGTACATTGACAGTGGAGCTGTTTGGAATTACAATCGAACAGGATCTTCCGGCAAAGATGGGGCTTCCGTTACGCCCTAAATCAACCACTGACACTGTTACCACTGTCGATGGCATGGAAATAGCTTCTGGTCCAGTATCCCAATGCACTGCAGCTTTAACCCTTCTGTGCCAGGATGGACACCAAGAATCTATCGTTTTCGACCTCATTAAGGCACCACAGTTCCGGTTAATTTTGGGAATGCCATGGTTGGTAGCTCACAATCCCCGAATCGACTGGCGAGCAAAAGAATTGGCTTTTCCCGAGACTTACGCCCACACATGTTATCGCCAAGAGAAACAACCAATAGACACCAGAACCTCCACGCTTGCGACTGTGGCAATCGGCACCCTACCAGTGAATACCAGGACTTTCAAGATGTCTTTCAGAAAGAACAGGCTTATACCCTGCCACCGCATAGACCATACGATTGCCAAATCAACCTGATACCCGGCGCACAAATCCCTTGTGGGCGAATTTACGCACTCACGGAACCAGAAAACCAGCACCTGAAGGCCTATCTTGACCAATACCTGGCCAACGGGTTCATCTGTCCCTCAAAGTCTCGAAGTCTCCAGCAGCCAGTCCTCTATTCTTCGTACTGAAAAAGGAGGGGGACTTGAGAACGTGCATCGATTATCGCGCACTGAACCAGATTACTGTAAAAAAACGCTAACCCCTGCCACTGATCCCTGAATTCCTTAATCGGTCGAAGATGCCCAAATCTACACAAAACTAGACCTGAGGGGGGCATATCACCTTGTTCGCGTAAAAAGGGGGACGAATGGAAAACCGCTTTCGCACCAAATACGGCTTGTACGAATATCAAGTAATGCCCTTTGGACTTAGCAACGCGCCTGCAGCATTTCAATACTTCATGAACGATGTCCTACGGGAATTGATGGATGTCTGTGCTCTAGTGTACATCGATGATATTCTAGTATATTCCGCATTAAAGCAGGACCACGTTAAACACGTCCGATCCGTATTGGAAAAACTCTGTCAACACCAGCTCTACACCAAGCTCGAAAAGTGCTCATTCCACGTATCCGAGGTGGAATTCCTGGGCTTTATTCTCAGCCCGAATGGAATCCGAATGGATGTACACAAGGTAGATGCTATCCTGAACTGGCCATCCCCAAATTCATTCAAGGGGGTTCAAAGTATGCTGGGTTTTGCAAACTTCTACCGCCGGTTCATCCCAGGATTTTCGCAAATCGTGCATCCCATCACGTCATTGCTAAAGAAAAGCAACAAAAAGTTCCAGTGGGCAACAGTTGCCGAGGAAGCTTTCCAGGAATTCAAAGCAAGATTCACATCTGCCCCAATCTTACGTCATCCTCGCCCTGATCTCCCATACCTGGTGGAAACGGACGTCTGAAGCATGTCTATGGGAGCCGTCCTCTCACAAAAGGACCCCGAAACGGGCCAGTTACACCCTGTTGCCTTCTGGTCGCGTAAATTCACACCCCCTGAACTCAATTACGCTATCACAGACAAAGAACTCCTGGCCATTAAGTCAGCCTTTAAGGCATGGTGGCACTACCTCTTGGGCGCCATACACACAATCACCGTAATAACTGACCACCAGAACCTCCAGTACCTAAAAACGGCAAAGGCCCAATCCTCACGACAACTACGTTGGGCTCTTTTTTTGCTGAATATGATTACGTGATTACATTTTGACCAGGGGTGAAAAACGGGAAGGCCGATGCCCTTTCCCGTATGGGGTGGAAGAGCAAGGGTATCAGACCCCTGACCCAATAGCAATCATCCCGAGTGACAAGCCCCTAGGAATCACAGCAACCATAACTCAGAAAGAATTACGTGAAGAAATCCAAAACCTGATGAGTCCGGAGCAATTACAAGCGTGGAGTGCACAAGGAGAACATTACATGATAAAAGATCAGTTGCCCTACTTCAGGAATCGTTTATTCTTACCAAACCAAGAACTATGAGAACAAGTCATGTCCGGTTATCATGATTCCTTTATCGAGGGCCACCCCGGAATCGCTAAAACCCTAGTCAAGATAAAACGAAATTATTGGTGGCCCACATGGCGTAAAGACATTATCCAATTCATCCTATCTTGTGGAGTGTGTGCTCAAAACAAGTCATCCAAGCAGAAACCGGCTGGGCTATTACAACCATTGGAAATCCCACCAGCACCCTGGCATACATTGTCCCTCAATTTTATTACTGACTTACCACCCAGTCAAGGGTTTAACACTATTCTTGTGGTCGTGGACCTATTTTCAAAAATGGCATATTTCATTCCTCTTAAGGGGCTCCCAAATGCTTCCACTCTGGCAAAGGTATTTCTTGAAGGCATCGTACGGCTCCATGGGTTTCCTTCAGTATTAGTTTCAGACCGAAGTACTCAATTTGTATCTAACTTCTGGAGAAAATGCTGCTCTATGGCCCAGATCGACATCCGGCTATCCTCCAGTCACCATCCCCACACGGATGGTCAAACTGAGAGGACACATCAGATGCTCGAGCAGTATCTGCGTTGCATGTTACACCAAGCTGAAGGTAGCTGGTTCGACCTATTATGGATAGCTGAATATGCTTATAATAATTCCCTACACACCAGCACTGGGCAGACACCCTTTTATACCATGTATGGCAGGCACCCAGGTACTTCTGAGTTAGACTTTCCTACAACCCTGGAAATGCCAGCAGTCAGAACCTTGCACACAACCATTTCTCAAACCTTTAAAAGGGCAGCTGAACACCTACTTCAAGCGAAGAATCGCCAAAAGAAGTTTGCTGATCAACACCAAGCAAAAGCCCCCAACTACCAAGTGGGAGACAAAGTCTGGCTGGCGTCTAAACACGTGTCCATTAAAGGAACCCGAACTTTCCGTCCAAGATACTTTGGTCCATTCACCGTCACCTCTGTGATAAATCCTGTGGCGGTCAGACTAGCTTTGCTGTCAAACATGCAAATTCATCCTGTGTTCCACGTTTCTCTCCTTAAACCTGTTCAACCTGGGACCCATGTAGCAATGCCACCACAGCCAGTAGTAGTGCCGGGGAGCCAGAATTCGAAGTCAAGGACATCCTGGATTCAAAGTACGTCAGATCCAAATTATACTACCTAGTAGACTGAAAGGGGTATGGTCCACAAGACAGGACATGGGAGCCTTGTGAGTACATCCATGCACCTCGCTTGCTTAGACGATTTCATCAAAACCATCCAAACAAACCAGGACCAGACAGAAGAACCACCTTGAGAGGGGCCTTGGGGGGGAGTGCTGTCATGATTCCTGCCCCTCATGTCCCCAGCCCTCCAAGATGTCAGGCTGGAGCCACGCTACGATCACCTACATTGCCCTCGGGGGCCTCTCCATCCCTCCAAAGACCCTCTTGGAGTCAGACTTGGCACTTGTGGCACCAGACTCACTCACTCCCATAGGATAACATTGGGGATTGGACTTATAGTGCATTGATGGGGACAAGATGGATGCCCCCACATATTTCGGTTCCCAGAACTGCATGTGCAGTCTAGTCTTTTGGGTGTGGTTCAGTCCAGAGACATCTGGGATACCCAGAGACTATTTAAGCCACGCCCAGGCTGAGAAACATGCTTTGTGTTTTCTGCACCTGCAGTGTGACACTCGCCGTGTTCGGACCGGTCTCCAGTAGGCCTGCATCTTTCTTCTGCGCCCAGCTCCTGCAAGAACAAGAACACCGTTAGGAACAGCCTTACCTTGCGGTGCTTCTGCCCATCATTCATCGCTTCTTCTGTTCTGCGGGCATCTTCGGCAGTGTCATTCCCATCCTGGCACGCCACTTCCTAAGGAAAAGGGAAAAGAACAGAAAAAAGGCATTAGTAAGCATTCAGCAAATCTTCGCTTATTTTTTAAAGACTGTACGAGCTTCAAACGCTTACCTGAATCCCAGCCGCTCTGAGGGAACTCTGTCTCCAGACCTTCTCATCCATCTGCAAGAGGGAAAAGACACTCCAGGTTAGCGTGGAAACATCTAGAGGCACCGCATGCCGCGCTTACTCACCGCATTTCTTCTTCATAACCGGCATCCATGCTGAAAATGTTGCGGCACCTAAAAGACACAGAAAAAGAACTCAGTTCACTACAAATACGAAAGGGTCGCATCGCGCATCGCGCTCTCACTCACCTTCAGCGCTACTCATCTCAACAGCACGTCGCCATTCCTGGACGCCGGCCATCATCTAAGGAAGGAAAGGACCGAAGTTAGAGAACTGTTCAAAAGACTCATTATACTTACCTGTCGGACTCTTGCCAGTGAAGTAACTAGGCAGCAACGAGCCTGCATCAATCAACGCGCCCCTGCGCGGAAAGCAGGATGGAGAGCACACCTTCCAAGAAAACAAGGTGAGCTGTGGATCAAAGGGAAGGGTTGGACCCCGGGGAAGAAGGGGTTCAAGCACACAGAGACAAAAGGGAGTTAAACTCTACCAATTCTGTGTTTCAGGCCCAGTCTCCAGTCGAGTAGACTCCAGGGAAGGGTTCAAGGTCATAAGAGGTCAGAACAGGCTGAGTGACGTCCCCGTGGATACCAGGTGAGCGTTACACAGAGGCAATGTTTCTCGCATATGCAGAGGAATTGGTGGAAGGCATATTAGCAAATCCTTCCATCTTAAGAATTGAGGAACAGATGAACCTACAACCTAAGGGAGATGAATGGAATGAATTAGAGGTCCTCCGAAAACAACTTATAAGAACAGAACTTTATGGTGCCATTATGACAGAATACCTGAGGTCACAAACAGCTCCAAATGGTCTAATAATAAGAATTGAACCTCGCATCTTCTTGGACCAGATCCAATTTAGGAAAGATTGGAGCTTCATAGCGAACAGATGCACCAGAGACTGGTTAATCCTCATAATTAATACAGCAAAAACAGTCTCTGAAAAAAATCATGAATGAAATCATAGCAAAACAAGATGCTTTAGCTACGAAAATGATTGTAGGGAATTATTTAAAGAGCATGGAAGCATTGGATGCAACAATAAAGGAATTCAAGGAATTTAACCTGAATAAGAAAATCATCAAACTAAAGAAAGACATCACAGCATTCACCCATGAGAAAAAATCCCCCTACATTACGGATGAGTACTATGAGGAAATGGAGAAGAACATCAACCCGAACCAGATGACTGGACAATCGAGGGGTCGACCTTACCAACGAAATAATAGACCATGACCAAGTAACTGGAATTTGAGGACTCTCAGATTCGATGACCAGCAAGAAAACCAACGTGGAAACGCACAGGGTTTTCAACTGCCCAGAGGCCGTGGGACGTCAAGAGGATGGTGGCAAGATCAGTCACCACGGGTCACCCGCAACAGAGGGAGAGGATGGTACGCACAAAACGCCCAAAAACCATGAACAAGAGACAACGTGTAAGAAACCAGAATACACCGATGGCACAATCCTTGATAGTGAATTTATCCGACATTACACTGAGTAAAGATCAACTGGGAGTAGTACAAAAGGGACTGTCCTTCGTTCCCACTATCAAACACGACCCCTTTGAATTACGAATAGAGGTGACACAACTGATGAGGAAGATACGTTTAAAACAATTCTTCATGGACAACACGTTTCCATCAAATCAAGGAGCCACCAACCTCCACAACAAGTCACAGTACTACCCCCCTCCCCACTCGATCACCCCAGAGTCGATCACCTTTGAAAAAGCCCTACTAAAAAGGATTGAAGACATTGAGAAAGAAGAGAGTCAACCATTCTTCAACCTTAGGAAGAGGGAAAGTCAAGCCCTTATGAATTACAGAACAACGACCAGATCATAATTAAGCCCGCGGATAAAGGGGGAGCCATTGTGCTAATGGACAAAAAAGACTATCAAGTCATGGTGAATACTTTGGTGAATGACAGGACAACATATAGGCAACTTGGAGGTGATCCAACTGAAACACTAAGAAGAATGATCGACCCAATCATTGAAGAAGGCCTATTGGAAGGGTACATTAGTCAGAAAGAGGCAGAATTCCTCTGCCCAAATTATCCCAAATGCCCACCTTTTTATGCATTACCAAAAATACATAAAAATGCCACTCTAACCCCAGGACATCCGATTGTGTCAGGTATAGGCTCCATACTAGAACCTTTATCTCAATTTACGGACTTCTTCCTCAAGGATGAGGTCACGCATATGAAATCATACACAAAGGACACCACCGCTGTCCTAAACTATCTAGAGGACTTGGTACTAACTAATGACAATATTTTATATTTATATGGGGCTCTCGGAGAGCCCCAAATGGGAAATGCTAAATGCTGCGTTGTTTCTGCCTGAATCTGCTTTCCCATTTGGGGCTCTCGGGCTCCCCACGGGGAGCCCGAGAAACTTGGAAAGAAAAACCGCAGCGTTTTCCAACACAATAACGTTGTATTTATGTTTGCGGTCGCTTCAAAAGCGACCGCAAACATAAATACAACGTTTTTAAAGCTGCGGTTTTATTTCTAAGTTTTCCGGGCTCTTCCAGCCCGGAAAACTTAAAAAAACCCCAGCTAGTGCTTATTTTTAGTTTTTTAAATAAATAGCACTTACCGAGATTCAGCTGCAGCTTTCCTGCTCTGGTCTCCGGTCCCCGTCCTCCGCGTACAGCACTAATGAAGGGAAAGCCACCCAGCGGTATCTTTTGTTTACTACAGCTGGCTGGCTTTTCCTTCATTAGTGCTGCAAAAGCAAAAGCTAGCACAGGAGGGCATCCATTTCACAAAATGGATGCGGCCATGTGCTTGCTTTTGAGAATTTTGAGCTTGAATAGCTCAAAATTTTGCATAGGAAGTTTTAAAAAAGAGAATGCTAGTATTTTTTTTTATGTTGCCTATCTATTTTTTAAATAAAAATTTTTACTAGACCATGCCTTTAAAGTAGACAAAGAAATCAAGCGGGGGAGAGTGGCTGGCCCGTTCACGTGTCCACTAATGGAGAATTTAGTAGTATCTTCTTTGGGTTTGGTCCGTAAAAAGGAGGAGGGGCAGTATCGCTTAATCCACCACCTCTCCTTTCAGTGAACGACAGCATAGCCGTAGAATTGTGTCAAGTACAGTATGCCTCTTTTGATGATGCAGTGGAAATGGTGAGGGCGGCCGGGAGGTAGGCCCTGATGGGGAAGGCTGACATTGAGACAGCGTTCCGCTTATTACCTATTCACTAAGAGAGTCAACACTTGTTTGGTTTCAAGGTCCAGGACCATTACTCGTATGATAAATGTTTGCCTATGGGGTGCACCATTTCGTGTGCTTATTGTGAGGCATTTAGCACCTTCTTGGAGTTGACAGTAAAGCAAGAGTTTCAGGAGAGGGTATATTGCATTACCTGGATGATTTTTTGTTCGTCAGCAAACAAGGGTCCAAGGAGTGCGGCTCCCTCATGAGTACATTCCAGGGGTTGATGAAGGAGATGGGGATCCCACTGGCCAAAGGGAAGCAGGTGGGACGGTTACCTGCTTAACATTCCTAGGGATAGAAATTGACTCGGTCAAAGGGGAGTGCAGGCTCCCCCAGGATAAGTTGACGAAATTTAAGGAGAATATCAAGGGTTTGAGGGGAAGGAGTAAAGCAACCCTGAAGGAGCTCCAGTCGCTGGCAGGTAATCTCAGTTTTGTGGGGAAGTTCATCCCGGCAGGTAAAGTGTTTGCAAGAAGTATCAAGCTCAAGACAGTGGGGTTGCAACATGCTGGGCAACATGTCAGGCTGGGATCCGAAGTGCGGGAGGACCTCGGGACGTGGGAACATTTTTTGGAAAATTTCAACGGGGTACGGCTATGGAGGGAGGATTGGACCAGCAACAACAGGCTCGGGCTATTCACAGATTCATCTGGTTCCCTGGGTTTTGGGGCAATCTTGGACAACAGTTGGTGTGGCATGGCTTGGCCCACGGAGTGGCACCAACAGGGTATCACCAGAGACATCACGTTACTTGAACTTTTCCCCAATGTGATAGCCTTTCAAATGTGGGGGGAGCAGTTGACAGACAGAAAGGTGATGCTCTGGTCAGATAACCTGGCAGTGGTCCAGATCATAAATCAAGGGTCGGCCAGCAATACAAGGGTTTTGCGACTACTTAGAGAACTCAACAAACGCATGCTGGCTCTAAACATTGAGTTCCGAGCACAACATATTCCTGGGGTCAAAAACATAGCCGCTGATGCTCTCTCTCGTTTGCAGTGGGAAAAGAGCCACAGGAACAGATGATGACCCCATTCAAAACTCAGTGGTGAGGCCTGATTGGGGCAATCTGAGTTCCCTGATTCACACGGCTCTAGCACCAGGCACGGCAAAAGGATACAGGGCATGTTGGGAACTGTTCTTGGCCTTTCAAGAGGAGGTGTTGTTGGAAGGGCAGAGAAAGTTGCCAGTGTGGGCCTTTGTGGGCTGGTGTTGGCATGCAGGGAAGACCAAAGCACGGATGGCCTATCACTTGGCTGCAATTGCCCATTATTCTAAATTGGAGGGTAAAGGTGACCCCATGAAGGAACATTACATTGTAATGGCCGTGAAAGGCTGGGCAAAGCAGGTGGTGAAGAAACCAGATGAAAGAGGGCCCATTGACATCATTAAACTGCATAGGTTGGTCGGATGTTTAAGGGATGTTTGCCATGATGAATATGAGGTGGTTTTGTTCAAGGCGGCCTTCACACTAGCGTTCTTTGGGGCTTTTAGGGTGAGCGAACAGGTCCCAGAGAACAGGGTTGCCAAGGGAGCGGGGTTCCTGCAATTGGGGCATGTACGCATGACAGAGGGTCAGTTAAGAATGTTTCTAAAAAAGTCTAAAACCGACCAGGAAGGGAAAGGGTGTACAGTGTCTCTCCAACCCATTGCAGGGAGCATAGTATGCCCAGTCAGGGCACTGATGGTCTTTCTCGAGCCGAGGCCACCGTCAGGGGGGCTGCTCCGTTTCTCATCCACAGGGATGGGTCCGATTTGAGCTGCTTTCTGGACATGGCTCTGGAGAAAATTGGTGAAACTGAAGGAGTGTTCTGGACGCATTCCTTTAGGATTGGAGCAGCCACGTCTGCCGCAGCCATGGGCCTGGGGGCAGAGGATATCAAGCAAATATGGAGATGGAGGCCTGGGTGTTTTAAGAGATACATCAGACCCGAGAAAGGTTGACATGTTGCCTTCTCATCCCATTAGCACCAGCCCGAAGGAGGAGATCCGTCTGGGTGATAGGACACTCTTTGGTATCTAGGGCAGGGGCAAGCTGGACGGCCGACCAGGAAGAGTTCACTGGCAGGCGAGTTCAGGATCTGGTGGCACGGGGTGCCAGGGATGAAATGAGCACAACTGCAGGAGCACGTGCGCAAATTGCTGGGTAAGCAGCAAAAACCGGACGTATTGGTCATACATGTGGGGGGGCAACAATTTGACGAGCCTGGGGAAGGGGGCTTTGATGAGGGAAATTATGTTCTTGTTACAGGAGCTGGCGGGGAAATTGGGAGAGACGGAAATCATCTGGTTGGAGATGATCCCGAGACAGGAGTGGTAAGGCGCAGAAAACCACGCATCAGTGGAAAAGTCTAGAAGAAAATTCAATGGTGCAATGTCAAAATTCTGCAGGGGCAGAGGTTTCGCACAGATCAGGCACGGCATGATTAACTTGAAATCCCCGGAATATTACCTAAAGGATGGTGTATATCTGTCATCAATGGGGATGGATCTCTTCTATTGGAATATCTGCACTAAACTCCTGGAAATGTGACATAAGGAAAAGGGGGAGCCACGGTTGGCGGTAACCAACCTGTGGCGTGGCGGTGTTTGGGGGACCAAGCACAAGAGACAGACTCCGGATGAGCCAGGAGAAAGCCGTAAGGGTCTTCGCTCTTCTCAGACCAGCGCCCCTTTGGAGCCTAAGCGGCAGGGGTATCTGGGGGTAACAATAAGGGGTCAGATTCCCCCAAGGAAACGGCGCTCTCCTCGCCCAGGAACACCTGCATGGGCAGGCAAGGCTCAGGCACAAAAGGCTGGGAGTTGGGCCTACACTGGACTTTTGGGAAGGAAAGGGGGAAGCAGGTTGTTGGACACGGAGCAGTCGCCGCATCTTCAGAGTTATTTCCACTAATGTGTGCAGTGTGGTTTTTATGATGTTGTGGAAAATAAACCTGCGGCCCTTTTTATGCCAAAACAAAACAAGACTCATTCTGCACATTTCTGGGGGGAAAGGAGGAATGAGCACATACTATATGATGGGTCCAAATGGACGGATGCACGGGTTATGGAATCTTTTGCCTCACCTGAGATTTGTCAGTGTGTGTGACTTTACAACTGACTGTAAACATCTCGTAATGTATACAATTTATTACTACAAATAATTAGCAAACATTCTCTGAGTTTTAAAAGAGGAAACAAAACGCTACATGGTTTCAATAGGAAATGTGAGTGAACATGAGAAAAGTGCCTCTGAATCTACTGATGTGACAGTGCAATGTAAATATACCATCAAAGGAGTTGGCATACATCTTACAGGGGATTTTGTGGGGGGGATACCCCCCTCAGGAATGCAGTGCAGTCGGGTTTTCCTTTTGCAGTCGAGTCGCCGTTTTCAGAGGGGCTCTGCTGTGAGTCATGCAGTATATAACATTTCAGTGAATCATGTCACATGGCAGGATTTTCAGAGACCTCGTTCGCTGCACTCTGAGCGGCCTCGCGTTACATGAGCCATCATTATCTCCATCAGGACAAGGTGTCCTGATGGTGCTAACGATGGTCCCTGTACGCAAAGCTGTCTGAATAGTGCTAACAAGGCCCCCTGGGATACAAGGATGGCCAATGGGAAGAGGCCGCTCTCAAGCTGGTTGCCATGCCCAAGTACTCCCACTAGCCCCTGCAATATGGGCAGAAGTCTCTGCACTTTAACAGTTGCAAATAGGGGCTGCACTAGCAGACTGTGAGGTACGACCTCCGGAGGGCAGATTGGATCCTCTGCAAGGAAGACCGGAGTAACATCATGATCCCGGGCCCCTAGAGCCCTAACATGTACAATGACAAAGCTGTGGATGATTTTACAGATGTGGTCCATGAGCCAACTGAACACAGTGTCACAAAGCAGAAGCCGAAGCGCTGCACCATCTACATCCTACCAAGAGGCATCAAGCAGTCAACTGCTGAGCAGAACCGCGCTCGACGCCTGTGGCAGAAGCACCGCACACCTGATTGTTTGTTTGTTTGTTTATTTTATTTATATAGCGCGCCCCACCCAAAGGAATCTGGGCACAAGTTTACATGTTGCACTTGAATACACACAGTTTAACAGGTTGTAGTCAAAAAATAGGTCAAATACATTACAATTTGTATGCAGGTCATTTCATGTTACAGTTATATTGTGCATGTAGAGAAAGTAGAAAATACATATTTGTCCATACAGGTTGGCAGGTATCACGATAAGTTACTCAGTAGATAACAAGGTAGCCGTGGAATGGTACTCAGAAGGGTAGGAGCTGGGATTAGACTTTAAGGGCTTAGATTTCTTGTGTAACTAGCCAATTTTTTTTTGGGGGGGGGGTTTCCCGAAAAGTCCAGTATACTGTATCTGTTCTGAGGTCCTGAAGGCAGAGCATTCCACTACTTTGCGGCTAGGATGGGAAAACTCTTGCCCCCAGATTGTTCAAGTTTATATCTTGGTATGATGAGTTGGTTCATTTGGGTGGACCTGGTGGGTCTGTCAGATAGGCTTTTCTAGAACTTGCAATTAAGGTATTTAGGGGCTATGTTGGCAATGCACTTATGGGTAAGGGAAAACGTTTTGTAGATGATTCTGTTTTTCACTGGAAGGCTCTTTACTTTTTGTCTGGAGATAGTGATGTGGTTGGCTCTGGTTATGTTAAGAGCATCTCTTTTAGAGCATTATTTTGTAGTACTTGGAGTTTGCAAAGACTGGTTCTGTTGTATAATGTGTTACAGTAGTCCAGTTTTGCTAAAAATAAGTGCTCTGGCTAGGATGATACAACTGCCGGGTGACAGGAATGGTCTGCAGGCGGTTATAAGTTTAGCTGAATAGGCTGTTGAAGAGGCCATGGCATTGACTTGTTTAGTGAGGCTAAGGTTTGAGGCTAGGTAAATCCCAACTGGTTTGACTACTTTAGCAACTTGGATGGTATTGTTGTCAACGATGAAGGATTGGAACAGGCTGAGCAGTTTGTTCGGGTGGTTTTGAGAGCTAATCAATAATAGCTCTGTTTTGTCATCATTCAGACAGAGGCCGTAAGTGGCCATCCATGCCTGAATGATTAGGTCAAATGTTTTCAGGAGATTGGAGTCCGTGGTGTAGGAGCCTGAGAGGTGGATGAGTATTTCGGTATCATCTGCATAGTTAGTGTAGATGGTACCCAAGCTGTCTAAGTGATCGAATAGTGGCTTTGTAAAGATATTATACAAAGTGGGAGAGATACACAAGCCTTGAGGCACACCACATTGTACTAGGGCTGGGTGTGCTGTTGCTGTGGTAAGGAATACTCTCATAGTCCTGTTTGAGAGAAAGGATTGGATCCAGACAGTGGCATTAGCCGAGAAGTGTGCGGCTGATGTAAGGTGATTGCATAGGATTTTATGGTCGACCAGGTCGAAGGCCGCAGAGAGGTCTAACAGGAGGATTAGGGCTATGTTCCCTTTGTCCCTTATCTCATCCATTTGAGTTTTGAGGTCGATGAGAGCCGTCTCTGTGCTGTGACCTTGTCTAAAGACAGATTGGCGAAGTAGGAACGGTAGTGTGGTAATGGGTCGATAATTGGATGGTGTGTTGGGGTCTAGTGATGGTTTCTTTAAAAGTGGGCGGACCCAAGCATCTTTGAGGTTGGTAGGGACTGAGCAGACTTCAAATGAAGAATTTATAAAGGTTGTGATGAAAGGTGATGAAAGGTGTAATATCAGCTGCCACCTCTTTGATGAGGGTGGGCGGGCACGTATCTCCCTGACATTTTGAGGGTTTGAGGCTTTCAATGATGTTAATACCTTCAGGTTTACCTACATAAATATAACCTGCTCACAAGGCTTCTATGAGCGCCAATCAGGCAACAAATGGAAAGCTGCAACAGTCAGCCTGAAAGAATCTGACAACCCTGTGTGGAGGATGATTCATGACTTCACTGGGTAGAAGGAAGCAAGCCCACCTATTCAAAGCCGGACCAACCGTGCATGCAGCAAAAGACAGAGGTGCTATTGGATGCACTTAAGGCTTTGTTTATGCTAAACAAAGCCAGCAGGATAACGGATCAAGTGGAACATGAAGTTGACAAATATATATCGGAACGCAAAGTCGAGATGGGAGTTGAGAACATTGAGAAATGCACATGCTCTGAGGTAACATGACTTACCGAAAACCTGGCTAATGGCAAAGTACCGTGGAGCAATGGAAAAACCAACCCGGCAAGGTGCACTCATCTACAGCAATGGAATGCCATGCAGAAATCTTCAACACATGCATGCAACTTCAGGAGGGGCTGCTCAACCATTATGAGCGATGGGGCATTGATCCACCCAATCTCCACAAGCCGACAACCCAGCCCAGTAAAAAGACTGAGTGCTCCCTCAGCTACAACAAGCAGCTAAAGGAACGGTCCTGGGCTGGATTGAACTGTCAAAGGGAAACCTGGTTTCTCATTCACAGATCGTACCCCACAAGGCATGTCCAATGGGCCATGCAAGGCTGGGGGAGCATTTTGCACTATTGGTTGGACTATTGCAACAGCCTCTTTCTTAATCTACCTGCCTCTACTCTCCGCCCTTTACAACTTATCCAGAACAGGACTGCAAGACTTGTCCTTGGCCTCAAGCCCTGGGATCGTATCTCTCCAGCTCTGAAATCTCTCCATTGGCTCCCAGTGGATGCAAGGATTAAATTCAAACCCCTCTGCATTGTCCACAAGGATGTCTGGGGCCTTGGTCCAACCTACCTTCAGCTATCCATCTGCAAATACCTCCCATCTCGAGCACTCTGCTCCTCTACCTCTAACTCCCTAAGGTCAAACGGTTCTCAAAGAAACGAGCTGGGGGTAGATCTCTGCCTTCGGCTGGGGCCTCCCTCTGGAACAGCCTCCCTGCCACTCTAAAACTAAAGGAGAACCATCTCCGGTTCCGGAAGCACCTCAAAACCTTCCTCTTTGCTTCTGCCTTCTCCTCTCCTCACACCTGCTGATTCTACTCTCCCTCAGCACCATGCACCTGGCCACCCTCTGTCCTCTGGGCCCAGGTACCTGCTCATCTTGCCACCCTCACGCACTGCCTCCGGGCCACCCCTTGCACAGGGGTCTGTATCTGTACCCATACAGCCCTCCCCTTTTCATCCTGCACTTTCAGACCTACCTGACCTGCTGCCATAAACACAGCACTTGCCACTTGCTGTCTGCACTCCCATTGTTTGTTGCATTTTTATTTATTATTTTATTATTATTTTTGTTTTTTTCCTCCTCGCTCCGCACTCTCCTTTTGTTCCCCCTTCCATGCACTTCTCCCCCTCCCCCTCTACCCTGCACTTGCGCATTCTCAATGTCACTGGGTCTAGTAAGATTGTTGTATTTGTTCTCCCCTGTTCCCCTTACCTTGCCTTGTCGCGCTCTGAAACACTTGTGTATGAGCGCGATATAAATAAAATATTAATATCAATACCTTATTGGGGAAGCAGGCACGGGTACTGCGGATCTGAATGTGCCAGGGGCACTCTTGCTCCTCCCCACACATTTAGAAATTCCAGGGCACTGTGGAAAATCAACCTTCGGGGTACCAGTGGTCCAGGGATGAATATCAGTTTCTAAACCATGAATCTGCCCCACACCTCTAGAACACCAGAAGGGATCCAAACAGATTGTAATACAAGGGAATTATAAGACCTCCTTGTCTCATTTTGGTAACGTGGAAGGAATGGCAGGCTTATCTCTGCAAGGTCGTGGATCGTTGGTTAGTTGCAACACAGCAGAAATACAATTATTACCCAATGATAAAAGGGACTGTCCAGTCAAGGTTGCATGCAAATATCTACTTTATTATTACTACAAAAGACAGTTCTAGCACACTACAATTACAACCCACACTGAAAAGGAACACAGAGGAGAGACAGTTTCAGAAAGGAAAGAGATGCACTATGGATACTGACAGGAGGATAGTTGGTAAAGTAATCAGTCTTACTGTTCAAGATTATTTGGTTCCAGCACCAAAGGGGCAAATGGCCGTAACTGTCTATAGGGGCCTTTCGGAGGCAGAACCACAATGTACCTGGTGCTGAAGATGTTTGTGGTGCTCGACAGCGGTTCCAGGGCACTTCACAGCTCTTGAGACAGTTAGTGGCGGGAGACAGCTGCAGGTACCAGGCGGCAGGCCGCTGGGCAAGCGGGGCTGGACGGACGTCTCCAGGGTGTCTGGAGGGTGTCTGGTACAGCAGTTTGGGGCCAAGAATCGTTGTCTCTGTGCTGGTTGGCGGATCCGGAATGCTGGTCGAGGAGTCCCGGACGGCTCTGTTGACTGCAGCATGACAACAGTCAGCGGTGAAGCCAGATGTGGTTTGGGGACTCGACTGTCTTGAAATTGTCCTTTAAAAGATAGACGCTGGTTGATGATTGAGTGGCACTTCTCCTAGCTTCTTTGCAGGGCGCGTGTCCTTTCAAGGTGGACGGCCCAAAGCTCAGGAGGGTGTTAGCAGGCAACGTCCTTGTCCTTTGTCCAGAGACTCTCTGGCACTTCCCACCTAGAAAGCTTGCTGTCAGAACCTAGCAGGGCACACTGTTTGCTGGCTGGGTACCGGTTGTGGAGCTGCTGTATGGGTCCTCTGAGTCCAGTATCTCCCTCTGTTCCCTGGAAGATGTTTAGGGGAGGAATCTTGCTTCCCTCTTGGACCTGCTGGTCTTCCTTTACTGGCGGAAGATGTAAGGTAGACTGTACCTTCAGCTCAGGTCCAAATTAGTCCTTTTTCTCACTCCTTTGAAAAGTCTTCAGATGATCTGCTAAGTGAGGGGTTCAGCCCTCTTTTAAGGTCAATCAGGGCCCGGGGATTGATATAGGCCAAGCCTAACTTAAGTGAGCCAATCCTGTGTCTCCACCAACAATCCTCAGTGATGCTTAAGGTCAGAATCAGAGTGCTTGGCAATAGACAGGAGAAGGATGACAACATATATTTCTAAATCCCACCCCTCTTCCTGTCTGCTGTACATCAAAGTGTCCCCCTAATTAACTGAGCCCTATACAGTGCTTGATCACAACATGGGCTTCCTTTGGAGTAGGAGGTTGAAGGCAGACTTTCGTCTCCTACAATTCACATACTTCCCTGCTCTGAAAGGAGTGGTTCCAGGCAGGACATTCACTGCCCTTTCATACCAAGGAGGGGTGTTAGTACCAAGTTGACACATTGCATTACAGAGAGGTGTCGGTGTCTGGTCTCCATTGTCACTTCCAGCACACAGGCCTTCCCTGAGGCCTGCTAATTAACATTATCCAGTATTCGCTGCCACCAGCAAGGATTGACAATGGAGATACAAATCCATGGGGCCTTGAAATTCTATTCGGGGTGCCCACAGCCAAAGGCTTTTGATGTAACAGTGGATATAAGGTGTCAGCTACACATGATAGGGGAGGGCAGCGCTGGTAAGCTGTGTCCTCCCAGAGTACATGACTATTTTTCTGCTATGCTGTGTGCATGGAAAATATGTGCAGGAATGGCCCCACCTATATTCGGAGGTTGATCTCCCATCATTGATTCTTTTAAACGAATAAAAAAAGCCAGGCGAGTGCACTCTTCCCATGTGGATGTTCGAACCCCTCAGACTTATTCCAGGGGACACTTTGGTTCCTGCACACATGTGCAGCAACCACAAAGCACGCTCTGCTTTGTGGTTCCTGTTCATGTTGTGCAAAGCAAGAGAGCTGATGTGGGACCTGGAGGCTTCTATAAACAAAAATGTGTAAATGTGCGTGGCTGTGTGTGTGATGAATGCAGGTGATTGGGATTACTTTCCTTGTGTTCCCCGTCCCCCTCTTTCTTTCCATTTTGTCTTTCTTTTGCTTTTCTTTCTTACTTTGTCTGCACTCCCACGCTCAATCTCCCCAACCCCTGCCCACTTCCTTGTGTGTTTGTTGTCACACCCCTAACCCTCCACCCTCCCCCCATTGGCCACCCACCTTGCTACTGCAAGTGTGCTCCATTCTGTAGGCCCTCCCTGCCCTCCATTTCCATCTGGAGTGCAGGTGAGTGAGAGCCCTTTCCTTGTGCCCCGTCTCCCTCTTTCTTCCCTCTTTGTCTTTCTTTTGCTTTTCATTCTGACCTTTTCTGCGCTCGATCTCCCCCTCCCCTACCCGCTTCCTTGTGGGTTCTCCAATCCCTCGCCCCATTCGCCATCCGCCTCGCTACTCCGAGTGTGCTCCATTCTGCAGGCCCTCCATTTCCAACTGGAGTGCAAGTGAGTGAGACCCCTTTCCTTGTGACCCCCACCCCCTCTTTCTTCCCATTTTGTCTTTTTTTGCTTTTCTTTCTTACTTTTTCTGCGCTCCTGCACTCAATCTCCCCTTCCCTTGCCCACTTCCTTGTGGGTCTGTTCCCCCCCATAGCCCGCTTCCCTCCCCTCATTGGCTGCCCACCTCCTCATTAGTACAGCCCCCGGGCAGCCCCTTTGTCCATGCAGTACCTCACGGGAAGGGCCCAGAAGCAAAGGGCAGCTCCTATATTTGCAGCTCCAGAGTGTGTCTGCCGGTGTCCGCTGGGGAAGCAGGAAGCCCAGTGACGTCAACCAGCAGCGACTGACAAGGTAAGTGTGCTAGCCATAACTGCACCCCACTAAACCACCTCACCTCTCTAATTTCTATATCACAAAAACAGTTATATTTTAATAATAATAGTCTTATGCATGTACCCACTGTTATATGGCAACAGCACCTCTCATGTACATAACTATGTCAGCTTCCTAGCAAGGCACAGTGTGTTGCTTAACCATTCATCACATCTAGGTAAATTGTGTTAGCTAGCCACTTCTAACATCACTTCTTAACTGCCCCAACTCTCTTATTTCTCAACAGTTTGTAGTCTGATGCACATAGCCCACAGTGATATGGCGGCCATATCTGGCACTTAAGCCATTATGCTAGGTAGCCATTCTGAATAACTCCTTAATTACCCCACCTGTCCCATTACCAAATTATCCAACTCCCCCAGGCATTCAGCCTACCTAGGCCTATCCGCCATAGTCAGCATTTACCTCACTTATACAAGGTAACAAGCCATCTTGAAATCAGCCTCATTATGTAAGGTAACCACACTATGCATCATGCCAATTGTGTTATTCAGCCATAGTTTGCATTGAGCAAGTACGAATGGGATAGAATTGTGTAGCTAAATATGTGTCACATCTAGGCAGAATTGTGGAGATTAGCATGTGTCACATCTAGACAGTCGTGTGGAAATTAGCATGTGTCACACCTAGACAGAATTGTGGAGATTAGCTTGTGCCACATCTAAACAGAATTGTGAAGATTTTCATGCTTCACATCTAGCCAGAACTGGGGAGATTAGCATGCATCACATCTAGACAGAATTTGGGAGATTAGCATGTGTCACATCTAGACAAAATTGTGGAGATTATATTGCATCACATATAGACAGAATTGTGAAGATTTGCATGTGTCACATCTAGACAGACTTGTGGAGATTAGCATGCATTACATCTAGACAGAATTGTGCAGATTAGCCTTGTGTCACATCTAGATCGAACTGTGAAGATTAGCCCTGTGACACATCTAGACATAATTGTGGAGATTAGCATGCATCAAACCTAGATAGAATTGTGGAGATTAGCCTGGATCACATCTAGTCAGAATTATGGACATCAACATGCATCACATCTAGACAGAATTGCGTCTCATCTATATAGTGATGCCACTAACCAACCTTGCTAAAAAATCTCTGCATACACCTCTCAAACGCTGACAAAACACAACCATACCTCTAAAGCACAACAACTGCACACGCTTCCCTACACTGCAACAACAAAGCAGACCACACATAGCCTTGCGTAACGGCACATGATGGCTACCAACCAAAAAGCACACCTAAGTTGAACAGTGTTGACCGAACTGAAGCTGCCAACAGCACATCACAGCTCTCTTACACTCTTCCCGCTCAATCCTATTAACCCATTCTACCCTTTTTTCCTTTCAGATCTGCCAGAGCACCAGGGGACCACTCCGGTGGTGATAGTGTGTGGTATAGATATACTTTAACAATAACATTAACATGAATAAGTATTGTGGTAAGTTAGACATAGGAGATGGACAAGAGGTCGTGCTTCTCGCTTGGTATATTTTATTAAAGGAAAAAACGCCTCTTGTTTGCCTACTTCTGAGAAGACAGTGTCCCTATTTCACTGAAGAAAAATAACAAAACGGTGCTCGTCAGTGTGACAGATTGCCATTTTGTCAGGGTGTAGAAGCCCTGGCTTTTTTGATTTGCATTAATTAATATAATCTGCTGATCGGATTCCCCTTTTATAAGCTCCACACCAAAAGCATAGTGTGTATATGTGCCTTGCTGTCAGTATCCTAATCTGCAGTGCCTGCTCTACCAGTGGCACAGTGCAGGTTCAGAGGAAACAGGTGCCCATTTGACAGCTGTAGTGATGGTCACGCCTCGGCAGGGCAAGGGATGCATTTAAGGTATACACTGCTGTTCCAAAACCCTCTAATTCAGAGTCTACCTCCTGGCGGCAGAATAATCTCTAAATATAAACCTTTACCAGAGTTATGGTATGGTTGATGGTGGTCTCATAATTATTACAGCCACAGCAATTTTATATCACACATGTCAACCCTGTGAGCCCATGCTCAAGTGTGGAAGGATTATGTGTATTCTCACCAGACAGACTGACCCTTGCCACCCCTGGCTGGACTATAGCCTTAGGGGATTGCCTCTCTTTGTTCCTGTGGAAGGGTAGGTAATGCCCTTCCTCAGAAGACAGCCATTTCACAGGAAGTGGGCCTGGGAACAGGGACCAAATGGCACACCCATTCACAAAAAGACTGGCCTCACACCAGGGTGCTGCATTTCCCAGGGCTGTTGATCCTAGTGAGAAGAGAAGGGGTGGTTTTAGAGTAGTCAGGAGGGTGATGTACAGTGGAGGAAGACTTCCACCATCTTATTTCTCTCTGCCTCTCTCTCTTCTTCCTATCCCCTCCACTTCCTCTACAGCAAAGCCTTTGGGTGTGATGTCAGAAGGGCAATGTCCACCTCTTTCAAGGACAGGCATTGGGCAAATGAGGCAGGCTATATTAGTCCAATCACCTGTGGATCTTTACCTTTAAAAGAAGGGGTCTCCCACCACTTCTTTGAATCATCTTGAAGTATCTTTGGCTCATCACTTCAGAAAATTGAGCCGCTGTTGGTAGAGTTGATCTCTCCAAAGTCCTCTGCCAGTGATTGAAGACTGAGTGTCCAAGGCAGAGGCAGGCTCTGTCTCCTAAGCATCCCTAGGGACCATTGGGTGTGACCTGCTGCTTGGGCAATACCTGCCTTTCTGCCAGCCACAACAGTACCCAGGACCTAACCGCGTTGTAGGATTCTTGCAAGTGTGGGCCAGCCTCCCTAGTGCTTGGGAGAATATGAACAAGGGCCAAAATGTATCCATGGGCCCCTGGATTTGGACCCACAGCAACCAGATGACCAAGCCAGCCATGAATCCTGTTTTCCCCAGCTAAACCACTTAAAACTGTGATTAGAGCCCGTTCAACAACTTTGAACCTACAAGACTCTCCATAGCTGCCTTTGGCGCTCTACCATCTTGAACCACTTTGCAGCGTGTTGAACAGATTTGCCGCCCCACTACAACAGCTCAGTGGATCGTTGCCTCAGCTCGAAACAGAAGATCCTTGTTGCAGGCGGAGACTTAGAGCCACTGTCCAACTGCCAGCACCTTTGTTGCCGCTCCTCAATTACAGTCGACCAAGCCCTGGAAGACTCATTCGAACATCAATCTTTAAATGAAGCCTCAAATTGCTCAAACCTATCTGCACATCCAGTCACCAGCATCCTTGCCGTCAACCGAATGACTAAACCAACACTGATGGCCCTCACAATCCACACTGAATCAAGAACCATTTTGAATCGCAATGTACTTATGCCTCAACCCGGCTCCACACCTCCTTGCCACCTGGAGCCATGCGGCTGCTGCACCTGAACTCTTGGAACTGATGTGTTTGCACAAATCGAACCACCTTGACGCCATCTCATACCTCGCTGAGCCTGTCACCTGCCTGGCTCCAATCAACCGCTCCTTGCCGGCTCTCGACTCAAACCGCTGGGACGTCCCTCTCCGAATTTCTCCTGGCTGTTACCAAATGACTCAATCCTGCTCGACTTCGAAACGCCACCTTGCTGAACTGCATATTGGAATATCATGATCACAGCTTCAAACCCATAGCGGACATCAACGTGAACTGCTTGAGCTTTCGCACCTCGACCCTAACCAGCAGATACACCTGACTCAACCCGACCCTGGTAAACTTTCCGACCTGCATCGCTTGAGTGCCACTTTCAAACTCCTTATCTCCAGTATTCGACCTAACTTAATGCCCACTCTATGTCTGGATCCACTGCGATTCACAGTCCTTGAACATGGTTCAAACCGCTTGAACAACAGTTCAAAACCTGATTCGATGCTGTCGAACCACCATGCAACCTAAGAAAATTCTATTGACTCTTAACTTCCCACTTGGTCCAGTCTTGGCCCTAGAGACTGATTAGGGCACTAAATCCCTTATTATCTTCAAGGAACATATCCTTTTACAAGAACGTTGTCGTTTTTACTTGACTTACACCCCTGATTCATTACCCAGAGTGCTGCATTGTGCAATCTGTGCGTATTCTCTGTTCTTTCCTCAAGGGTGGGTTTTGGGAAGTTTTTTTCTATTCAATTATTTTACAGATGGTCTGTTTTATTAGAGTATATCTAGAACCTTGATTGGGCATTGCCTTTATTTTGGAATGTTATGCTTTGCTGTTTGGTTCGCTACTGAATCACATTCCCACCCATCTTCAGAGTATCGCCTTCCCTTGGCCCACATACAAAAGGCGAAAAAGGTATATCTCTTAACTGTGCCTGTTTTACCTTTATGATTCTGTTGGCTCTTGGTTTGTAGCAGTGCATTTTAGCCTCTACTCATCTGTTTGCTTCTGCAGGGCAGAATCCAATTAGTCAAAGTCGAGATGTCTCACAATACCAAAAATTGTTACCTGTCCAAACCTACTGTTCCCTAGAAAATGTCCCTACCAGTAATGCAAAACACTAACAAACAAGTAGTCTGGTCAATGACTCCCCATTAACTCGCATAATGGTGGCGGGTTTCTGACCCCCACCTAAAGATACCTTGATCCTCCGTCAGACCAAGTGCCCGGTTATATAGTTTCAAGCCTCTGTGTGTTTCACTTGTTTTCCGGGTGGTGCTTAGGCTGTGCTTCCACCCAAGTGTCCTTATTCCTTTCTCTAGGCAAACTACCTGGTTAGGCAACTCCCATTTCAGGATTGTCCAAAGTCTGTATCTCTATTCTCCCCATCAGGGACAAAAAACTCTTTCTGATCAGGTTTGTCTGAGTTTTCGTGAAGTAACATGTCTTTCACCTTTTTCTGCGGTATCTCAGATTTCAGCCCCATAGGAGCTGCTTGGCTTCTCATCCCCTCTTGGAAAGTTGTCTTTCTGACCCCTTCATGGGGTTTCCTGTATCTCAGCCTGGCTTTGGTTGTTTTCACATCTCAGTCCTTCTGGGTTTATTAGCTGTCTCACCCTTTTGTGTGGGGTTTCTCGGATCTCAGTACGACTTGACCTATTTTGTTTCTCTGCCCATTTGGGCAGATTGGCTTTCTCATCCCTTAGTGGCGCTACTCGTATCTCAGCCTGGCTTGGGCTATTTGGCTTCTCGGCCCTTCTTGGCCGATTTGCTTCTTCATTCCTTTTGTGGGGTTTTACCCAGCTTTTCTGCCCTGCTCCCGCTTCTCAATACGTGCCTTGCCCCTGTTTCTCAGCAGCAAAGCTCTGTGTGGGAAGTGGTCTCACAGGGCCTATGAAGAACCACAACTCCAACTTTTTCTATTCCTTTTGGTTGGATCTTTGGTGTCGGTTCCTCCCGTCCATACACGACAGGACTTTGGTGTCCATTATAGAAGATGCTGGTTGGCCTCTCCTGTGGTGGCTGCGTCTAGTTTCTTCTAGGTAGCTCCAAGATGGTAGGGCACCCTGCATTGCTGTAGATTGCAGTGTTCTGCAGGATTCTGTGTTCCTCTGCCCACCATGGCATCTGAGTGGCGCTGCCTTTTGGCTCCTCTTGGAAGGGAGCCGATCCCTCCTCTGGGCTTCTAAGCAGGCTTGCATCTTCAGCCCTCAGGCTGGTCTTTCTCCCTTGTATCAGTCTCACAGAACCTTTATGTTCCCCCCTGGAACAATAAGGGATAGTCCATTGGTTCCGTGCTGCACACTAAGTGGTCAACAAAAGCAGGTCAGAAACCACACACATTTTTAAAGGGCCCTATACAATATTGTCATGCTCAATTCCCATATGTCCAAAAAATGTTTGGGACTTGGTACATGAGAAAGGAGGATTAAAACCCTACTTAGAGCTTCCTTGTCCCAGGGGGAGGGGTGGGAGTCGCTTGCTGTGTCCTTTACGGGGTGCTAAGCATAGTAAGCTCACCTCCCTAGTCTCAACAGGGATGGCTCCTCCTTGGGGAGAAGGAACACATTGCCTGGATTCATCACAGTGTATGTTTAGGTGCGCGCATGAAAGAGTGCATGGTGTGTGGGTGCGTGTGTGAATGAGAGAGTGAATGTATATGGGTGCATGAGTGAATGTGCATGATTGAATGCGAGAAAAAAGGCATCACCCCGCCCTTCCCAAATCAGAGGCCAACTCACCAGCACAGTGAGCACTCTTCTAATTTGGAGGTGAAGCCTACTCACCAGCATGGTGTCCACTGTGCTGGTGAGTAGGCCTCTGATTTGGGAATAAATCAAAGGCTTGCTCACTGACACAGTGAGCAGTGCGCACCTTGCTGGAGAGCGAGCCATTGATTTGGAAATCAATCAAGAGGCCCACTCACTGTGAGTTCCACTCATGGTGCTGGTCAGCTGACCTTTGACTGGGGGATCAATCAGAGGCCCACTCACCATGCTGGTGCACTGGCCTCTGATTTGGGAGCACCCTCTTCCCCCGCAATTGCAAATCAGAGCCCCACTCTCTGTGGTGAAAGGGCCTCTGATTTGGGGATACGTGGCGGGAGAGTGCATCTAGAACTGAGTATACCAGAACACAAACCCACTGATCAGGAAACTTGCTACCATTATTGCAATTCCTTTTGACTGCTCCCAGCGGCCAATCCCAGCACTGACCCTGTGAAAACGACTCTTCTGTGGCAAGATAACACAGATGACTAATCAACCCAAACCGTGACTACACTTTCAACCAGAGAAATTGGAGTAATAAGGTTCAGCCTTGGTGTCCAAAAACACTGACAGATTAAAACTGTAAGCAAGATAAAGAGCGCAGTAGTAGTCAAAGGAGCATCCTGTTCATGCATGTGCTGCCTGCCCGATGCCTTGCTGCACTGCAAGCACACCATCCAGGCTGATTGACTGCTGCCAGGCCTCAGCTGTGTGTACCCCTGTTTCATCTGCAACACACAAAACACATCTAATTCAGTGATTTCAACCAAAATCTGAGCATGCTGGCTTACTCTAAAGTCATTAACTTTACATTTGATCATCAGTCTAATGCAGAAATTGCTCGCAAATATTAATCTACCACAGACTGATTTTGCCTTGTTTATGACACAAAGTATCTTGAAGCATTCACATTTGGCAGTTTTGAGAGCTTTCAATTGTAGCAGACAAGGCACATTGAGAATGATTTACATGGCCAGGAGGACAAAACCCTTTTTATAGCAGTGAAGCAGGGATTGTATCCCACTGTGCAATGTAGGCACCAGACCACATAACTTCAGAGCTCCAGTTGTGATACATATTTAGGTTTTCAGTTTCAAGAACAAAACCTTGCAAAGTGTACTTGCAAAGTACACATACCATCCAGAAAAAACATCCTGACAATGTATACGTCCGTATAGAAACATGTTAAGCCCAAAGTATCATTGCCGCTTTATTTTACGCATTTAGGATGCAATGTAATACAAACCTAAAAAAGCTCCTCTGTTTTACACCACTTTATTTTCAGCAAAGGCAAACAATAAAATAAATGTTGTGATAAAGTCACCTGCCTAAAGTAATTGTTTGAGACAGACTTCCAACTTGTTATGCATTGTGTTCACATATTTGAACATGGGTCACGAGGGTGGGCACCACTTAATCACAAAAACACGACATTAATAGACCAAAGACAAATCCAATACAATGACCTAAAAATCATAATATGTGGAGATATGAACCTTTCCTGGTTCATAGAGACAGACCAACTTGTACCAGAAGGGCAACGTCCACGAATAAAGTTAGCCATGGAAGCACCCAATTGTGTCATGCTAAATGGCAATGTAAAAGGTGACATACCGGCCAAATCTACCTGGCACAACAAAGAAAATCATAAAACGCTGGATTACATTTGGACGTCGCAAAATATGTGGAATAAAATTGTTAATTTCACAATTATACCGACCGCAAGAAGCACGATGTGCTGATGATGACCTGGCGCATACAGTCCAAAAACTCCAAATCTAAGAACAGCCAGAAAATCGAGACAAATCAGGCAGGCAACCGAATAAGGATCAAAGCCCCGCAGATCGAGAAACTAACAACAATAATAAGAAGCATGCCAATACTAGAAGGGGAGGAAATAAATTACGTACCTTTACTAATGCAATTCAAAACAAACCAAAACCAACGAAAAGGAAGCCCCCCGAACAAAAAAACACCTAAGGAGCGCTGAGGTAAACAACTAAAAAAAAGTCTTACATAAAGTCATTAGAGCCATGAAGAAAAAGCTGGGCGATCAAGCAACGATAGCAATTAAAAAACGGAAATAAAAATATCGAAATTGACTAAAATAATTTACCAGCATGCGCGATCAAGAACGTGGTGAGTCAATGTTGAATCTAATTAATAAACAGAAAGCAAGAAAAATCTGGACCATCTTAAATAATGGGTCCATAACTCAAAGTGCCACACTGGTGAATGGAGTAGCAGAAGGTGCATGGATCAAACACTTTATAAAGGTGTTTTACACTGCAGCAAATATAAGTCAAAAGTCAAATTGGCAGATTAAGACAGACTGGGACATATGCGAATCTGCAGATGACATTGCACAGGCCATCGCAATACTAAAAAATGCTTGGGCCGCGGGCCCCGACAGCATCACGAATGTTATGCTCAAAGCAAATAACATCCAGTGGGCAAAATTCATCGAGATCTTGTTCACACTAATCGCTAATTCAGAATCACTGCCACTGTCATGGGTGGCTGCGATAATTGTGCCAATACACAAAAAAGGGCAATCGGGATGACCCAGCAAACTATCGCCCGATTGCCCTCTTAGATACCATTACAAAGATCATGGCCTCCTTTCTGTAGCACAAATTAACAGAGTGGGCCACAAAGGCAGGACTAATGGACTGCAGACAAACTGGATTTACAAAAGGAGTGGGGACGGAGGGGAATCTAGTTGCCTTAAACCTGCTGAAACTTGAAGCATTGTGGAGAAATTCAAACCTTTTCTTGGCGTTCGTGAATACGCGGCAAGCTTTTGACACAATAAGCTGCGAGATCCTATGGCAAAAATTAAGAAATTGGTTGTGTCCTGAGGAAATTTTACATCCAGTCATGGCCCTTCATGAGAACACAACTATTCAAGTCCGAATAAATGAAAAAAGCGATCTATCAAAGCCGATTGCCACAAACAAGGGAGTGAAACAGGGTTGCCCTTTGGCTGCCCTGCTATTCAAGTTGTTCATTGCAGACATTCGTGAAGCGCTGAAGTCTGCAAAGTGTTTCCCATCAAAGATAAACGGACACCAGATAAGCGGGGTAACCCATGCAGACGACTTGGCATTATTTGACACCACACAGATAGGTCTGCAAAGGCTTCTAACAACTGTACAAAATTACATGCAAGAGAACACCCTACAGATCAATATGGAGAAAACAAAACTTTTGATCATTGGGTCGAACAAAGCAAAAAAGAACAGAAACTTCAGATGGACCATTGCTAATGAGCGACTACAAATAACATCTGAGATTTGTTATTTAGGTGTACTTTTCAACACGTCAATCAGAGAATGGAGCTGGGTTCAAGATCTAATCCAGCGGATGATGACCTTCTCATTACAAGGAGCAAAAATACATAGATTGTTCACACTGAGCCCAGTATGCTCCTTCTATCAACAGAAAGTCATTCCGGCTATTACTTTCGGAGCAGAAGCCGGATGGAACTTACATCATACCATCTGACCCTATCGAGAAGGCCTATTCTGGAGAAGAGTATTAAGATTACCAAAAAACATCTCCATAATTAAGATCCACAATGAACTTGCATTAGAGGCTCTATATGGAACTGTGGTATTGGAAATCAATTGCACTCCTGAGAAAGATGAGTACCAAAAACCCTGAACCAGCCTATGAAATCTTTGCTTCATCAGAAAAAAAAACAGCACACCGGCTTATTAATGATGTGGGAAGAGAAGCTGAAGGACATGCTAGAGTGCGCAGAAATAAAAATGGAAACAGTGTTATGGCAGCCACAGCTAGCAAAGACGAAACTGAAACAATGGCACGGGATACAAAACACGGAACCATACAACAACTTACCAACAGCCGTCTATTTAGGTACAGCATCTAACACTTTGAAAAACGTCCAAAATACCTACAAAATTTCTGTCGAGATACCATCAAGATGGATTTATGAAATTGCGGACTAAATGCATATAGAAATAAGGAAATGCTGTTCATGAAACACAATCCTGAGACCAAAGATAACAAATGAAGGTGTTGTAAAATAGAAGTGGAATCAACTAAACATCTAATAGTAGAATGTCCAGAATTGAAGAACCAAAGAACAATCCATCTTGGGAAACATGCCCCTCTGAACAGTAACATGGAGGAATGGTGATATGTTATTTTGAGTGGACATAACGTACAACTAAATTGTGCAATAGTCAATTATCTGGACAACATTCTGATATGAGTTGGACACAAGACGCAAAGGAGAAAAGAAATCAATTAAAGAATAATAACGACTGGAGACAAACAAGAAAGATTGAGAAATGAATTAATGGGGAGTGAAACGTGAAGATTTCTAATAAAAGTTTGTATTTATAAACTATAGGTTACAATAAAAATAAAAAAATTACAAAAAAAAACTCATTGTAAGTAACCAGCTCAATATGTTTAGTCTACCAGAAATCTGAAAATCACCTTTTCAGGGAATAGGACCGTGAAATTTAACTGGTCATGAACGTCCCAGATATGGTGACTACCCTATGCAGTATAAACTACTGCATTTCAAACAAATGTTATGACACAAGCATGAGAAAGTTCCTTCATCTTGGTGACATCGTTAATAGCGTTTGATGTACCTTCTTTAAAACTGAAGTGGCAGAGTCTGTGGCCTATGCGTTTCGGGCAACTAGTCCTTCATCAGGGCTCACTCTGGCTTTGCGGGCACACATATCACCAGTGAATAAAACCTTGTCTAGTGTGTTGGAGTACTCAATTAGAAGATAAGTCTTCTACTTAAGAAAGACTGTTCCTCCAAAGAAAAATCGGTATACAGACGATATTTAAGTATCCACATAAAAGCATCCCCTTTGTGCATGTCAAATCAGCAAACACTATAGATATAATCTAAGATTCAAAAGGTGCTTTTTCATTTTTGGCTCACTTCGGTGGTCTAGTAGAAGGGATATATTTAGTATGTAACTAGTGTGGTGTGCAGACTTTCAGTTCCAAACGGTTTCAATCACCTAAACATTTAAACACTAGAAAAGGCTCTGCTGATAAAAAAATTAAATGTTAAAAAACTAAATGCCAGGCCTTTCTTAAGGTGCCACCCACGCAGGGGTATCCCAGACACTATGCTCATCATCGTCCACAACATGAAAGCTCTGGCGGGTCCAGTCAGATCAATTAGCGAAATAGGTGCTACACGCACAGTGATCACACTGGCAGCCCTGCACCTGTACACTTGGTTCTGATGATTTTAAGAATGTGTCTTACCTTTTCCCGGATTTCCTTAAGAAATCGCTCTTAGATTTTTTGGGAAGCGGATGCAGAAGTGGTGCGCGCGGCCATTAGTAAATCAGGAAACCTCTTTATTAAAAAGAGCAGCTCCTCTCAGGCAAAGCCCAGATCTACCTGCCTTTAGCCACGGCTTACAAATTAGCACCCGCACCGCTTGTGCCACACCTGGCTGCCAGCAACGAGATCACCTTTTAGGAGACTAAAATTGGTGAAGAGGTACCTTACCTCAACAATGACTGATGAACGATTAAACCATTTGATGCTCATCGGTGATGAATGAAATACCTCAGATTAACTCAGTGTGGACAGTGAAACCTCAAAATGGAGTATTTTGAGGAACAGATATGTTTCAGTTTAAGGGGTATTCTTTATAGTATGCAGCCCCAAGGTGGCCAGTGAAATTTAGCATATCTGTACATAAGCAGAGGCGTTGTAAGGGGGAGGAGGGGAGGCTGAGGGGGTTATAACCCCTGGTCTTTTGGTTGTCCCCTGGATAGAAGCACAGGGGCAACAACCAAAATGCTAGCTAGCCCCGAGTCCCGGCAGTCCCGAAAATAGCGTAGCCCCAGATCTTTTCCAGACCTAGCAACATCCCTGTTTCTGCTCCTCATTAAACATCCAACAATCTATTTTTATAAAGTCACATTGTAAAGTTAATCTACTGGTAGAACCCAAATATGGAAACAACGTAGCATGTCTGGTACATTCAGATATTGCTCCCAGGTATGCTGCAAAATGGGTGTCCTCTGAATATTTAGTTGGGTACAGTGTGTTGTTCACACACCCACACACCCTCCCCCAATAATACTGACTAAGCCACGCCCCTGGGAGTGAGGAGAAAGGCTCATTCCCATATAAGGTTTCCCACAGTGAGTTTGAGTGCTACAGAATTGGGAGTCGCGCCGCCCACCAGCAATGCAAAGGCCATGAGCAAGATGTTCTTCTCTGCAGCAGCTTGCCACAGGAGACCCTCTGATCTGCTTCGTGCATGAGCACTGCGTCCACGCAGTGTGCAAGGAGCATTACCAAATGCCACCACACGAGGGAGCCAAAGAGATGTTTACATGCAACGGCACGAACAGGAAGGATGCAAACGTATTCAGCCCTCGGGCCTAAGAAGTTTATGGTACGAGTTTGCCATGCCGGTTGGTAACAACAATATAAAGGCCCGCACGTTTTTATATGTACTATTACTGTTGTTTTAAAAGTTATGTTACATGTATTAAATGAGTCAGGGGGCATGTCAGCATGTTTTTGTCAACCTTGTATCCATTTTAAGTACCCAGTTACACCTGGGTTCGGCGTGCTATATAAGAAAATAAACTCAACCAAACCATTAAGGGTAACTTAGAAAGTGAATTTGAAGCGGCGTAATGAAGTAGAGAATTGGCAGGATATGGAATATCTGTACCATGCCATTGCCTACAATGGGAGTTTGTCATAGGTGCTTTGAAGTCATCTTGTGTGCATATTTTTTTTGTCCTGCACTGGTAAACAGTAGAAACGTGATCGCCAACAAATATGCACGCCCTGGACATCGGCGCTCGCTTTCTTTAGACTGAAGGCGCACGTTAGGTATAATCGCACGTGCCGGCTCTTGAGCTGGGACTGACGCCTCACTTCCGGGCATGTCTGCTCTTGTTTCTTTCGCGTGCGCATTGTATTTCCAGTCAGGCTTCTGGCTATTTACCTCTCATAATCATTCTTGTTTTCCTGCTTCTTGTGCTCTGACCTAAATTATGTGTTATTTGATCTTTCATATGTCACCTGTCCTGTGTGACCCACTCATGGGTGCTCCATTTTCCTGCGCGTGGGAGGGAAGGGGAAGAACAAAACTTATGACGCAACCTTTGTTCCAGGTGATGTCACGTGGAGTGACAACACAACCAAGTGCATCTAGGTGACACTAGCATTGCTCAGGGCAACCCTGCATTGGAGGCGGGACCAAGGCAGATTTGCAATTGGTCGATGCTGTTTTGTAATGGGGGAAATATGAGCTACACAGTGATGGCCCTGGAGGCTGCCCAGAGCAGTGCTCAGAATTAATACAAACTCTTTAAGGCATCACTTTTGTAGTGAATGTTGCGCCAGTTATATTACAGTACATTATGTTTTAGTTTACTCCGCTTTCCCCCCCAGAATGAAATTTCTCATACAGCAACACTTTTTTCTCACTTATTGCCAAGAAGGTAATTCCACCGAATATAAAATATGTAGATAATTTGTATGGTACCTCAGTGGTTGATGTACCTGCTGCAGTGATCTGTGTGCAAGCTGTGGCCAGAAAATAATCCTTCTGAGACTGATACAATGAGTACCACTGAACAAGCTTATGCCCTCCTGCCAGGGAACGACATGCAAGCAGAAAACAGATCTGCTTGTGAGCTTAAGCCTCGGAGAGCTTTCCCCAGCTCCCCAGCAGGCAAACGCTGGAGTAGCGGATGGCACCCATATGTCCCTGATGTTGGGAGAGTGGGGAGAACGCTTAAAGCAATGTGTGTATTTCCCAAAAAAAGGTGCCCGAGCCCCTAAAAACACCAAAGCAGGGCACCAAATATTATTAAACAATTTTAATTTAGTCTGTGAAAAACTACAATGCTGCAGATGCATTAAATGCTGCATGTTGCACTGAATGCCCCCTGCATGTTTGCATGCAATCCTTTCAGGCTTCACGAGGTGGCAATGACAATATCCCACACTAAAATTGAAACCTTTTTTATGTATTTATTTATTTTATTTTGGTTGGCTGAATTATTCAACCTTTCAAAAATGGTTTACGTAATACAATAAAATTCCATTATTCGTAAAGTTCATATTTTTCCCATCAAATGGGACATTAAGAAACAAAAACAAATAGGAAATCAAATTCAGTAAAGAAACGCTTTATTAAGCATTTCTTTCTCAAGTGAAGAACATACCATGTTTACATTTTTTTTAAAACGATGGCCTTTCCAGTTTACTTCATACACTTGATCTGCTTGAGGTAACACCGTGACAGCAGGCAGTAATGTCACACTGATGCGTTAATAGCCTTCATCACACAGCTGATTATTTTGCTTTTCTCTGCTCTCAGCCATGGGTCAGAGTAAACAAAGATGCACTTAGAAGTATTCCAGGCCACAGCCCCTGTTATCAATGGTCCTAAGGTTACCTCATTATTATATTTATTTGTTATTGTGCATTTGTAAGGTGCATATACATCAAGAAGATGTGTTTCAAAGCACCCACAGGGCCTGGGAAAGGGGACAAGGGAGAAAAACAATGGAATAAAATAACAATGATGGGTCAAAGGCAGGGGCGGTCCTACTAGGCCCTGTGAACATTAGGAGCGTGCAAGTGCATTACCCCAGAGGGGGCCCCGCATAGTTTGTGTCACTCACTGTACTGACACTATAACCTCATCCCCTATACTTATTTACATTATGTGCAGATTCATCGTTATTCACCCCTCTCCCTCTTATATGGCATGTATGTTCCCCAGTTTTATTCTCTTGTGCAAGCATACATGGATAGGGTGGGAACTGTAAGAAAGCTAGGCAGTGTTGTGGGCCAACATGGTCACAGGGGGCCCCTGAATAATGAGTGGACACAGAAACAGTTCACTGCACTCTGGGCTCTGCCGGTGTATTGAGGCACGTGCCGGCGTGACACCCTTTTATTACGGCACCATCATGACTCTGTCATGGCAGTGTTTCTTAAAGCAGCACCACCACACTTCTTTTCCATAAGAAAGAATTGAACACACTTACATACCACTGTTAAATGACAGCAACACACGGGGGTCCATTCTAGTCCTTCCCCACACACAACCTTCTAAAACACAGTTCTGCAGATATGCTGGGTGCCCGCGAGACTCTCAGATGGGGTATCATCTTTCATAATAACTAATAACTAATAATTTCCTAATAACGTAGCCGGCCCACTCATCTCAAGGCCCACGGAAGCAAGGCTAACACCTGTTCCTTGCCTGTTACTTGCCGATTCTGCCTCTGCCAGTCCCCCTGGCCCACACAGGAGAGCACCAACATGGAGGACCCGCTGCCCCAGGACCACTCACCGTCGCCTTCCAGCTCTGAGGTCACCGGGTAAGCCCACCACCAGCCTATTACGCGCACCCACTGACCCCTAAGCTGGCTAACTCCCACCCCCATGCGCTAAACCCTACCACATGGCTTTCGCTCTACACACCTACTGCCACTGGCCCACACCACCCTGGTAACAGCAGCTGCCAAACCACTAAGTGACAATTGTACACAGAACTGCCCTGATCGCACACTGCTCTCGGCTGCACACCTCATTCAAACTTTACTGTAATTCAATGCTGTTTACACTGCTTGCACCACTATATGTCTATAGCTTGGCTGCTACCATCAACACTGTCCATCGACGCTAGCGCATGCTGCCCACTGCTCTGCACTACCCATCTCGCATCAGTAAACCCATCTTGTGATTTTCGAATCTAGACAGGCTGCCACTGTTATTATTTACTGCCTGAACACTGCATTTTGCTCCTCTTGTGATTTTCGAATCTAGACAGACTGCCACTGTTATTATTTACTGCCTGAACACTGCATTTTGCTCCTCTTGTGATATTTGAATCTAGGCAGGCTGCCACTGTTATTATTTACTGCCTGAACACTGCATTTTGCTCCTCTTGTGATTTTCGAATCTAGACAGGCTGCCACTGTTATTATTAGAACACTGCATTCTGCCCATTTGGAGACTATAATTATAATTAATGTCATGTGCGCCCGGCCCTGTGATAGCTGTATCTAGACTATCTGACTACTGCTCTCAGCTCACCAGTGCCCCACCCACATAGACAGTATATGCGAACCACCCGCCTTCCCGAGTATAGTGTATTGTGCATACTGCCCCCCAGGCCAATATTGTGCAATTATTATCGCGCACAACAGTAATACATGCCCCGAGCATATGAGCAAAACTAACTCTCACACAACATGTACTCTCTGCCCGTCCTCACCTGCATAGTTTGCATGCTATTCACCTTTATGAACACATCTCACTCTTCGACATCAAAGCACCTACACCACTTTCAAACCACTTCGAGTCATCGATGACACACAAAGGAACTCCTGCCCATACCCTCACACACTCCAAATAACACAGCACTGATGATACCTAACCCCAGCCTCAGATTAGACAGACTCAGAGCCCGCACCCTTCATATCCACTACCATGCCACCCCTACTCACATACCACATAGAAACTGCAGACTTAGCTCACGCACCCCTAAAGTGCGCACATCCCACCACCGTGATAATACCTCCATATGCCACAAACTCAAACCCACGCTTATTACACCTAGCGGTAACTCACACTCACAATGTACCACTGTATCTAAGGCAGACACCCACACCATACCTACAAAAATCTCTTGACCAACGCTATACAAATGCCCCTTAATCAATGTACAATCTCTCAATGCCCACGCACTAGAAGTAAATGACCTAATAACTGCCCAAAATCTAGACTTACTTGCGATCACAGAGACCTGGCTTAACGAAGCTTCCGGCCCAGCGATCTCTCTAGCTCTACCACAAGGGTATGCCATCCTTAGACAAGATAGGATAGCCAGAACAGGAGGGGGGGTAGCCATTATTCATAAAGAAACTCTCTCTATCAGAACCATACCCCACCAAGAGGAAGAAAATATTGACATCCTATCAGTCAAATTATCACTCTCTCCAAATAGTACAATAAATATTCATACTGTATACTGTCCTCCCGGCCCAACCAACAATTTCATAGGTCAAGTCAATCACCTCTTAGGAAAAAACCTTATAAAATCCACAAAATCACTACTTATAGGTGACCTTAACCTAGGATTCAACGACCCTAAGGACAAAACTGCTATCTCTCTAGCCAAAGACCTCCAAGACCTAGGCTTCTCTCAAAAGATCACCTCGCCTACTCATGCTAAAGGACGCACCCTAGATTGGATTGTAGACCACAACTGTAACACAGCCATCACCTCCAATACTAGCCTCCCATGGACAGACCACAACCATCTCCTATTTGACATCCCTGTCTCATTAAGCGCTAAAGTGCCTACCAAAGCACCTGCTACCCTTGCCAGAAGTGTCAAAAAACTCACCTCTGACAATGTCAGTGCACTCCTCAATCTGCTTTGCCTAGCACCTCCTTTCTCCACTGACCCTAATATCCTCGCAGAAATCTTCAAAGACACCATCACAATAGCTGTCAACACCGTTGCCCCATTGGAAAACAAAAAAGAAAAAAAAATCCTTCCACTCCAATTCCTGGTTCACAGAGGAACGCCAGACTTTGCGCAAAGACAAACGCTTAGCGCTCAAAAACTGGCAGCTTAACCCCTGGGATACCACAAAATCTAACTTCAAATCTATAGCAAAAAAATACAAAGACGCAATCTTCCTTGCTAAATCTGAAGCCTACAACCAGCGAATCTCCAATGCCAACTCCTACTCGAATGAATTTTTCAATATATTCAAAGAACTAACCGTACCACCTACATGCCCTGATGAGAACGTCAAAGACGAGGCATGGTGTACAGGCATTCAATCAGCCATGCTTACAAAAATAAACCTCCTCCAAAACAAAATATCCCACCACTTCAATACCTTACCAAAGCTAAATGCACATGCACAGATAAAACCTAATGTAAAAGTAAGAAATGTGCCCAAATTTGCATTTACTGAAATCTCTGAAGCTGAGGTCATTGACATCCTCAGACACCTCAAACCTTCACAATGCAAGGGTGATGTATGCCCCCCTAAAATCATCAAAGACTGCGCAGAACCACTCGCCCCTCTCCTCACAGCCTTCATTAAGGCATTCTTCAAAACAGGCATAGACCCAGACAGTCTTAAAGAGGCCTAGGTATCGCCCTTTTTTAAAAAAAACGACACTAGACCCTGCTAACCCTAACAACTACCGACCCATAACCACAGTCCCATTCCTCCTGAAACTACTTGACAAGGCCGCCCACAAACAGATTCAACTATACCTTGAATCTAACGCAATCCTAGGTAAAAGACAATCTGGGTTCTGCAAGGGACATGGAACTGAAACCGCCCTTCTAGACTTAAAAAACGAAATTACCAACATCCTAGATAAAGGCAAGCCCGCCCTCCTCCTTCTCCTTGACCTTTCAGCTGCGTTTGATCTGGTAGACCACACTACTCTTACCAGTCACCTGACACACGCGGCACACTTCTCTAATGACGCAGCATCGTGGGTAACATCATTCCTAGAGGGTAGAGCCATGAAAGTGTTCTCTAATACAGCACATGCAGCACCCTCCATAATCCACTGTGGTGTGCCACAAGGATCCTGTACTGGCCCCACACTCTATAACCTTTTTACCAAGCCACTATTTGATAAACTAGACACGCTGGCGATCACCTACACAAATTACGCCGATGACACGCAGGTTCTCCTCCCCCTGACAGGGAATTACCACCAAGACGCCTCTACCCTACAGCAAATATACTCCACCATACAAGCATGGATGGCTACCAACGGCCTCTGCTTGAACGGGGACAAGACCGAAATCCTCATTCTAGGACAGAAATCCACCCTCTCCAACCTCAATCCACTGTATATCAATTTCAACATAGACAATTGTATCATCCCAGTCCTATCCTCAGTCAAAACATTGGGGTTCACATAGACGCCACACTATCCATGGACAAACAAGTCAGTGCCATAGTCTTGGTCTCAGCACTGAGTACTAAACTCATTAACGCAATAAAACCATTCCTAACCAAGGATAACTGCCTTTCCATCGCCCGAGCAACGATAGGAGCCAAACTAGACTATTGTAATGCGCTCCTAGCCGGCACCTCCAAAAAAAACCTAAAACAAACTCCAAACAACCCAAAACAACGCTCTCAGAGCAGCCCTCAGCATACCAAAAAGAGAACACATCACACAAGCCAGACAGGCAGCCCACTGGCTCCCAGTCGAAGACCGTATCTCCTTCAAAATTCTCACAACCACCCATAAATGCATCAACCTCACAGCTCCCTCTTACCTATCTGACACGATAGGTAGATATCAATCCACGAGACCAAGAAGAGCACAATGCACGAATCAACTAGCAATACCTCGCATCAACAGATCTAAAGCAGGAGGCAGAGGCTTCCCCTTCCTCGCACCTAAACTCTGGAATTCCCTACCTACTGATCTCAGAGCGGACACATCTCTCTTCTCCTTCAGAAAAAAGCTAAAAACTGCCCTATTCAACTAACCCCACTTTCAAGTGCTCCTGATGATCCAGAATATCTGTAAGAAAAAGTATATCTTGTCCAATGTAACCGTACGGGCATGAACTATATGCAACTAAGTATAAGCAACACTGTAACTAGCGCCACAATGTCTCCGGTCTGCTGTGCGCTCAACAAATGCGAATAAATAAATAAATACATAAATTTGCCATTTACCCCTCACCACCTTTTCCGCAGGATAGCTCAGGACTGACTCCTCTGTCCCAGAACCTAAATCCTCGCTCTGGTCCTCTCTTGCGTGATCTCCCCACTCGCCACAGGACATCTATTCCATGGAATCCTCCACTCGTTCTTCCGCAGGAGCGCTCTACTTCTTGAAGAAACCCTAATTCCTTGTCACTGTGTTGCACCCATTAGATGCGGTCACCATTGACCCTTCATGTCGACCACTTGTAGCGGCACGGGTTCATAAGTCAGGGCCAGCTTTCCGATTGGGTTCGTCGTCTCCACCATGACGGTATCAGCAAGGGCTAACTGATAATCATGTTGTCCTCTCCTCAAGTTCTCATAATAAGTGGTCCTTCACCTCTCATGTTCTATCCTTCCGTCATCGACCACTCTGGGGTTCCGGTCTTCTTCATTTGGAATGAAACTGCAAGGGCACCTCTGAAATAAAGTCTCTTGCGGGGGCACTGCCATTGAACAATGTGGCGTGGACCAGTATTCCATGAGAAACGGGCACATTGCCCTCTTGAGACACGTGACTTGCGCATGCGCAGTCCTAAATACTTTGTTTAAAGTTATCATGAGTCTCTCAGCATCACAATTAGCGCATCGACACACCGGTGTGATCTTCCTGTGATGGATCCCATAGGTACGCATGAGCTCTGCAAAGCCTTCACTCTGAAATGGAGCCCCATTATCAGAGCACACTACCTCTAGAAGAGCATGGGTGGCAAATATTTTCTCCATTGCTGGGGCGACATCAGAGAGAGCACTGGAAGGCACAAACTCCACTTCTGGGTAACAGGACCATTGGTCGACCATGACTAAGAAAAGTTTGTTCCGCCAGGTTGAGCCAAAATCGATGTGCATGACTTGCTAGGGTGTGCACCCTCTTGGCATGGACTCAATGATAAGTTCTTTCTGTGTGGGAGCAGCTGCTCGGCACCATTTACAACCACAGACAAATGTATCCACGCTCTCCTCCAGCCCAAGAAATCACACTTTCATGCAAAGTCGGGCCATTGTCTTTGCTCTCTCCTGGTCTCCTGATGACCTTGAGTTTAGACAGAATCTTGGTTTGGGGCCTCTCAGCAGCAGTTCCTCACCAGTGAATGTCAATTCACTTTTCACATGCCACAGTTGTTCCAAAGACTTCTTGGAAGTTTCAGTATGTCATTCAATTTGGCCAATAGCCAGTTCCACCAACCTTTGGTAAAGGCTTCCTGCATTATTCAGAAACACTCATCATCGGTGGATGCGTTTCTTATTTCGTCTAAGGACATGGAGTTGGGAACATTTCCTTCCAATACCATCCTGACGAAGTCTTCTGCCCAATTTTCTTCCTCCATAGCTTGCCCCTCACGAGGGATAGGATGTCGGGAGAGGTAATCAGCGGCATTGTCAATCCCTGGTCGGTAGGTTAGGTTGATGTTGTATTCCTGCAGGGCCAACATCCATCTGTCAATGCGGGCCGGTGGCTTCGTTGAGGACCCTTCCATGATCGAAATTAATGGGAACAAGAAAAGAGGTTAAGCGGAAACTTCCATAGGGCTGGGCACTATGAAAACCTGTAAACAAGATCACACACACAAGAAGAAAGTGCCCACTAGCAGTGATTATCAAATTAATTCAGAACAGCATCTATTAATATTTAATTTATTCTTTGTTGAAATTTCTATTTCATTTCCATATTTTTTCAAAAAAAGACAAATCATAAATCATATGATTGAGAACATTTCATGATTACAACCAAAAAATGCATGACCTGGAGCACCAAGACTCCTCCCACACACTACTGGATGTCAATGCACCTTCTGTCAACATTTTGAGTCACATTTGTACCACAAACACACACATCATTTCAAACACAATCAATAAATAAACAACACAGAGAGATACAAAGAATTAAAATAAAATTATCTACCATTTCCAATGTTCTTGCTTACTATAAAACAGGCTGTGAAAACATCTGTCCTGTATTACAAATGCCTCAGTTCACAAGAGTACATGTATCCAATGTCATCGTGGACTTGTGTTTCGGCTTGGAAATCGGGTCCTCAAAACAATACTCAGAGCAGCCTCATCAGGACGAAGTGGTTGGAATGTGGAGGGGGAGAGAACTGGTGTCAACTGATTAGCAGGACATGTGGCCGGGAATCGCCTGATGTATTTGTGACTCAATCGCGTTCTGTTCACTGTTAGATTACCACCTGTGTGGCTTCCATCTATACGGAGTGTGCCCTGTACTCCTGATGCCATCTAACGTCACCATACTGTTTGGAAAAGGCAATCAACTGGGGTCGATAACTGCATTCATTGGCGCTGGATTAATGCAAGCGATCCTGGCGGTCCGTGGATTCTCACCGCAACGGTAGCAGCAGAGATCGAAATGAATGGCTTGTGGTCCATCACCATCGTCACTGCCTTCCGATAGACATAGAGATGAAAATGCTGGCAGCTCCATAGCACCGCCAGTGCCTCCCTCTCAATTTGGGAGTATCGCTGTTCGATCTCTGAGAGAGCCCTGCTGGCGTAAGTTGCACTTCCCGTTGACCGTCATGCTGGGTGAGCACCACACAGAGTCAGAATGGGCTCACATCAACAATGAGTTCCGACGGCTCCCTGGGATTGAAGAACGCCATCGTATTTTCAGCCGTCAAAGCGTCCTTCAGGTGGTCGAAAGCAGCTTGCTCAAACGGCGTCCATTGCCGCGCTGTTTCTTTTTTTGTTAAGTTCCGGAGAGGCTCAGACATGGTAGCCAAGCCTTTAATAAATCTCCCACAGTATGGGATCATCCCTAGACAACTGCAGGCCTCTGACGCGTTCTCTCAGGGTTTTGCGATTTTAATGTCATGCACTTTGGCAGGATCTACTGATATTCTGCCTGCCTGGAAGATGAATCAATAAAATGTGATTTTCAGCTGCAGGAAGTTGCATTTCTCCTTGTGGACATCAGGCCTAGTAGCCGTATCCTACTCAGCCCTTTTTCAAGACATTCCAGATGTTCCGCCGCTGAGCGTGCAAAGATCAGAATGTCATTTGCTGACATTTATTACACCTTGGATGCCTGCTAGGGCACCCCTTACGACATTCTGAAAAACTTCAGCGGTGGAAGAAATGCTAAGTTCAAGCGCTTATAGCTGTACAGGCCCTTGTGGGTGGTAAATGCAGTTATCTACCCTGAGTCTGGGTGTAGGACCATTTGATGGTACCCGGGCTAGAGGTCAAGTTTCGAGAAAAACACAGCAACGTGTAAGTCTGCAATGATGTAATCAATAGTTGGTGTGAGGTGACACTCTCGCCGTATGGCTTTATTTGGGAGGTGCATGTCTACGCAAATGCGCACTGCGTCACGTTTCTCCAGTTTCCACGCCACCACAATACGTTAGACCCATTGGGTGAGCCCTCCCATGGGCTATATAATGTCTAGTTGTACAAGCCTTTCCAGCTCATGCTCAACTTGATCTCTGACATGGAATGGGATGCACCAGTGTTCCAGCGCAGTTGGCTGTACTGTCTGGTCAATATGCAGGTGCACTGGTTCTTCTTTCATTCCTCCAATGCCTTCAAACACATCCTGAAAACGCTTGATGAGCGATTGTACATCCTTGACATATACTCCGTAGGCAAAGTTGACTATTTTTAAGGCCTCTGCTGCATGGCACCCCTACAGTGTTACCTCACTAACCTTTGTCACCAAAAAAGTCCCTTTATTTTCTCGTTATTGCGGTGTACTTCAGTCACAAATACGCCCGCCAGGAGTAGGAGCGTCCTTCCCCCAAATTTGAAAATCTGCACTGCTGTCTTGGATAGGGCAGGAGGAACAAACAGGGCTGCATAGTGAGTGGCAGCCATCACATTTATGGAGGTCCCAGTGTTGACGAGGAATGAAATGTCTCTGTCTGTTATGCACACAATGCAATGCCCTTTGCTTGGCGCTTGCATTTCTTTGCGACTTCCAATACACTTGAGATGAAAAAGACATCCTCCTCGTTCTCCTCCTCATCTTCATCGGGCCTTTCATTTTTAGTTCTCTCCGGCTCAACTTGGGTGATCATTTGCTTGGGTCTTGTTCACCCGGCCTTGGCTTGGCCTGGCCTCTCAGCGGGGTAGCCGGCACCCAGGCTCTACATACTCTTGTGAAGTGGGTTACCACCCCGCATCTGCTGCATGTGTCACCTTTAGCAGGGCATTCCTTCATGTGTGGGAGGTCCTATCCACACTGAGGGCAGCTTGGTGCATGATCAGCACGATATTCTTTCTTTGGCCATGGGCTTCTTCAGACAGATTTGCCCGTTTGCTGCTTCCCAACTTCTCATTTCAACTGAGTGACACTGTTGAATGATCTGTTGCTGGACCTCTTCTTCTTCGTTCCCCAGGGTGCATGACATTGCCAGATGTCTCAAACTCTATCATGTTTCGCCGCGGCCGGGTGGTCCGGAACTGGTCACTATGTCAACGCTGGTGCAGTCTTCGCTTATTCCAAGATGGAGGGACTTAACGCTGTGACATCACGGACCCGGAACAACCTGCATTCAATTCCATAGGAAGGCATCCTGGCCGGCGTTTGGTGCATTGCAACTTCTCTCTGTTGAAGTATGCTTGTTATCCCTGGTAAACCCTACTGGAGATATTTGCTCTCTTCTTCCTTTTTCCTTGCCTTGTCCTCCTTCCTTAATGTCTTGGACCTCTGGCTCGCGCGTTTTTCACCTTGTATGCCATATTCCAATTCCTGGATCCTCCTTCAAACACCACCTTGATCAATGTCACTGAACCTGCTTCTAGAACTGCAAGGATCTACTTGGCTGCTGATTCGTAGTTGCAGGTTTTTTCCCCATCAAGGGTTTTTTTTTTCCCGCCAATTGGCTCTGCATTCCCTGGTTAGAGCCAAGCACCTAGATCAATCTCCTGGGTAATGGTGGCTGCCCAGGGGATCGGACGCTGCACACAAATCACTGATCCGCCTGCTGACCACAAGGTAAGGCGTGATGGTGATAGATTGCAGTGCCTGAAAGAAAAAGAAAAGATGGACCAATTACAGGAGTTGGCAAATACAGTCCAGGGACTCATGCATGAAATGCAACAATTGAAACTAGAGAATGCACAACTGCGTCAAGCATTAATGTCCCGTGAAGCTGCTCCTGTAGTCCTACCTAGCCCGTCTATGGTGGATAAATATCAGGGAGAAGTGAGAACCTAAAAAGCTTAAAGAATTCCTTGATGCATGTTTAGTGGCCTTTTCCTTCCACCAACATGCTTTTCCCACTGACCGTTCCAAATTCGGCTTTGTGGTATTGCTTCTCTCTGGCAGTGATTTGGCTTGGGTAACCCCTCTTGTTTTGGCCGGTGTAGCCAAGAGTTCTTACTGGATTTTGTTCAAGGCTCCATGGATACACTGACCTATGTCACTCGATTTAAGCAAATTGTGCAGACTACCTGATGGCCGGAGGAGGCTTGTTTTACCTTGTTCCACAGAGGTCTCAATGAAGATCTTAAGGATGAAATAGCCCACATACCACATCCTCAGAACTTTGATGAGTTTGTGAAACTTACCCTACGAATTGACTTCAGACTGCATGAACGCAGGTCTAAGAGAAGAAAGAATAAGAACCCTATTTGTGCTCCGCCATTACCCTTTCCAAAAGAAAACGAGACTTCGGAAACATATGCAGATAGGTACTACAAGGGGGTCACTTAACAGACGAAGAAAGGATGTGCAGAAGAACAAAGGGTCTATGCATGTATTGTGGTTCTGCTGAACATCTGTTACGTCTTTGTCCTGTGGCCCCTCACCCCCCAGGCGTTCAGAGGGATGTTGGTTCGGGAGTATGCTCAAGATCCCTTTTCTAAAAGTGAACCTGCTAGGTCCTCTGCCTTACTGGTTATCCTTGTTTTACCCTCAGCAGATAAAATCAATAGCATTGCCTTAGTGGATTCCGTGGGCTGCTGGTATTTTCATGGATCTTTCTTGGGCAAAGGCTAGAGGAATAACTCTCCAGGCTAAACCTATTGTCATGCCTGTTTTGGGGTCAGCGTTCGTCCTCTAGAAGGTGGTCCCATAGTGGCTAATACAGAACCTATACAACTGCAAATCCATCATCACCATGAATTAAAATCTTTTTATCTGATCCAGATTACTACGTATCCTATCATAATGGGTATGCCCTCGTTGGAGGAACACAACCCTATATCAATTGGAGGGCACACACACTGTTTCTGTGTTCAGAACATTGTGTTTCAACCTGTCTTTCTTCTGAAGCTGCTGCTATAAGTTTTTCAATTCCATCCTACGATGACATGCCTGTTTGCTCAATACATTCCTTGATTCCCAAGGAATTCATCTCAGTCTTCGAGAATGATAAGGTCAAAAAATTACCCCCACATAGGCCAGAAGACTGTTCTATAAATTTACTACCAAATACGGAGTTAGCCTTCAACTGCATGTTCACCCTGTCTCCAAAAGAAAAGGAAGTTCTATGGTCTTATTTGCAGGAGAATCTTGCCAATGGTCTAATATTTGAATCTAAATCGTCTGCCGGGGCTTCTCTGTTTTTTGTATCTAAAAAAGATACTTCAGAGCTTTGACCTTGTATAGACTATCGAGACCTCAACAAAATAACAAATAAGGATAAATATAGCCGGTCTCTTATTCAAGGAATAGTGCAGGCAGTGAAGACCGCCAAAATAGTTACCAAACTGGATCTCACGGGAGCTTACCACCATGTCGGAATTAAGTATGGCAACGAGTGGAAAACCGCTTTTCGCACCCTCTTGGGTGAGTATCAGTACCATGTCATGCCCTTTGGGTTGGCAAACGCCCCAGCAGTTTTACAGAGATTTGTCGGCCATCTTTTTTCCAACCTGCTACTCCATTCTGTGATTGTATAGCTTGACGATATTCTGGTGTATTCTCAAAGGTTTGAAGACCATCAGGCACATGTCACTGAAGTTCTATGACATCTACAATTGAACCAATTGAAGGCCATACCTGGAAAATGAATATTTGGAGTAACTGTGGTGGCATAAATGGGATACATCCTTTCAGATAAGGGAATTTCCATGGATGCCAGGAAAATCAAGGCAGTGATCGACTGGCCTACTCCTCGTTCTGTAAAAGATATTCAAAGGTTTCTAGGTTTGGCCAACTTCTATCGCAAGTTCATCCCAGCCTTTTCAGAAGTGGTCCTTCCTATTACATCTCTATGGAAGAACACACCATTCAGGTGGACTGTAGAGACCGCCTCTGCATTTCAACGGCTAAAGTCACTTTTTACCTCAGCACCCATCCTTTCTCAACCCAAGTCCTCTACTGCGTAAATACTGGAAGCCGATGCCTCAGATCATGCCGTTGGAGCTGTACTCAAACAATTGCAGGAAGACCAACAGGAACATCCAATATTACTTTAAAACACTATGGCTATGCAAAAAGAATTACTCAGTCCTGGAAAAGGAACTCCTTGCCATAAAATTGGCAAGCCAAGAGTGGCACCATCAACTTATTGGTGCTTCTTTTCCCACCCTGGTTTGCACCGACCACCATAACCTACAATACCTACTTGACTTTGAATGCAAGAATAGCCATCAGGCTAGGTGGGCACATTTCTTTTACTATTTTGATCTGGTTTTCAACCACATACCTGGTTCCAAAAACACAGTAGCAGATGCCTTGTCTTGCAGTCTACAGTGCACTAAGGAACCTTCTGCTATGAAATCTAAGATGTTTGATTCTGATGTTCTTATTGCCTCTGTGGACTCTTTCCTGCACTGCACAAAACAGCTGTACTCCAACTGCCCAACAATACGCGTGATTCTATTCATGGTCTCACTAATAGAAATAGTTTGTTATTTCTTAGCCAGCGTTTATTTCTTCCTACCACGTAGTTACAGAAACAAGGTTTGCACATATGTCATGGTTCCTATGTAGCTGGTCATCAAGGCATACGTGCCACCAAGGAGCTACTCAACTTTATTTTCTGGTGGCCATCTCTGAAAAAGGACATTGTACAATATGTTTTTTCTTGTCCCATCTGTGCATAATCCAAATATGTCCCCGCAAAGCCCATTGGTAAACTCACGCACCCTGAAATATCTGCACGGCCATGGCATACCATTTCAACAGATTATATCGTGGATCTGCCACCTGCCAAGGGCAATACAGTGATTATGGTCACAATCGATATGTTTTCTAGATTTGCACATTTTGTACCTTTGAAGAAACCTCCTACAGCTAAGGAAATGAGAGATATCTTCATCGCCAATGTGTTTCAACTTCTTGGTATTCCCTCGAACATCATTTCAGATAGAGCTTCTCAATATACCTCAAAATTCTGGAGTGCCTTCTGCAAAACCCTCGGAATCAACCATTCTCTCTCTTCTGGATTTCATCCCGAAACCAATGGTTTGACTGAGAGATCTAATCAAACTATTGAACAACAACTCTGTTGTTTTGCTTCGGCCTCTTGTGGCAACTGGGCCTCTCTATTGCCCATGCCGAATTTTCATATAATAATACCTACCATTTTTCCTTATCCATGAGTCCTTTTTTTTATACACTTGGTTACCATCCTCAGTGGTTACCTATATCTGATGCTATACACAGCACCAACGTACCATCTGTGGAAGAGAGTACACATGCTCACAAGGATACACACAAAATCTCTTTGGACAACCTAAAAAAGGCACAAGCCTTTACAAAGTGTTTTGCGGATCGCAAATGCGGGGATGTTCCCAGCTACAAGAAGGGAGATCGAGTATGGCTTTCTTCTCGCTATTTGACAATGCATCTACGTACTTCCAAGTTTTCTCACCGGTACTATGGACTATTCGAGATTGTTGAAATAAAATATTCTGTGGCTTTCAAATTGGCCCTACCCAACAGCTGGAAGTGACCTCGTTTGTCAATTTTAGTCGTGTAAATGAGTTCTTGTTCTCTTTTCAGCCGAAGGTAAGCCCGTTAATAACACCTAATCTTTGACTTAACTCTTGCTATGTGCAGAATATATTGATATACAGACATACTGCCAAATGCAAAGAGTTTTATATGTACCGTTGGCTACACCAACAGACAGCAGTTGAGTTCCTTTTTCTAACTATTCCCAGTGATTTTGACATTAGCTCAATGTGAGAGGCGCTCTGTTTGAGAGTTATCAGAACCTCTCCTTTACTGCCATTAGCTAGACATTAGTCAGTTATTCCAATGCATATATTCTTAACATCACCTCATTAGAGTAGCACGCTTACCCAGGCATAATTGTAACAAGGCAGTGTAACTTCTAGGGATACTTGATTTAATCCTTAGTATCTCGTGGCTACACACCACAAGATACTTATTTCTTTTACCTGCCCTTTCATAGGTCAGCATAAGAGGAATTCAGTCCCGCCCAAATATTTCAGTCACACATTGATCCATCTTCATTCAGGGTAAGTCGCAACACTTAATATTCTTGACATTCATGACCTACCGCTACTAGATATCTAGAAATATACTGGGACTTATTTTACCCCCTGTAGCCTACCGCATAACAGGGAGGCGAACGGAGCAGCCAGATGCCGTAATCTTTACCGATAATGAAACTTTACAATGGCAAACAACACAGGTGATTGCGCCTCTAACCAATTTTTAACTGCGGAGGGAGAAGACAATAAAATAAGCAAGTATGTAAAGAAGGTAGCATACCTATACTTGTGTAATTGAACAAGGTCTATTTTTAAGACTGAACACTCTACTTCTACCACCACCTGTCAATCGAGGTAAACTATGTACCGCACATTGGCAGAGATAATTTACAATCTCCAACTATAGACTGAGCATTAACAGCACTTGTCTTTTTGATTTTACCAACAGCCTGCACTGTGAGAGCAGCGTCAAGTAACACGGACTGTGGATATTGTTTGATCAAAGACTGATCGGACGTAGAACGCTTAAGTCCTGTTACTACTAATGACCACATTGTTAATCTAATGAGGAATGTTCACCAATGTTAGGAATAGGAACAGAAACATGTCGAGAAGGTGCCTAAGCTCAAGAGAATAGGCTACATTTGTAGAACCTCCTACATCGAGTCACTGATACTCTAATGGAGACTATAAATGATATATGTCCCAATAACCATCAAGACCACTACTCGGATACGTTTGTATTCAGTACTTATTGCTATCTTTATACTGTGTTCTTTAGCTTTTCGATATTTTATCTCTGTTTTAATATCTTAATAAAGTCTAATATTTTGTTAATGTATTGTTGTTTGATCAACTACTTCACAACATAGGCTGTAAACGCTCTACCTCTTTATGAAATAGTATAAGCTTCCCCCTGGGAAGAGTTAGAGATCGCACGTTGAGACTCACAATACGTTTGCGCCCCAGATTGCCCCCTTATCTACTAACATGGATTTCACAAAGCCTGCATCGTCTTGTTCTGTCTTGTCTCCCTCACTATCTGTGGTGCCCTCAAAGAAGATGTGACTGAGTCTTGAATGAGAGGACAGAGCATAATCGATAATTCAAGTATTATTCCATGCTCAGTAGACTTTGAAAGAAATCTATTGAATATAATTGGGGGTAACATTAACATATTGCACACTACTTCAAAGAAATATGCCCATGCTATTCTTCGAACTAACCTAATTGTTTGTGATAAAGCACCTATACATATGAACATTCCTCCGTTTGTCATAAAGAACACCTATATGGAGAAATGCCATGATTAATATACAATACAAGATACTGAACTGATGCACCTGGATTGATCATGGAATCTCATCCATATCAGATATTTTTGATAGCTCAGGCTGTGTGGTCTCTTTTCAGGATTTGCAAGCCTGCTTCAACCTATCAAATGATGAATACTGTAGATATCTACGACCAGGGGTGTTGCTAGGTCTGGAAAAGATGCTAATGTTGGAACTGTGGGGACTGGGGGCTAGCTACACTTTTGGTTGTAGCCCCTGAGATTCTATCCGGGGCTACAACCAAAAGACCAGGGGCTATAGCCCCCTTAGCCACCCCCCAGCAACGCCTCTGTCTACGACGATACATAGTTGCATAAAAACCTACTATCCTCGCTAACCCTACTGGCACCTGCCTTCATCTCCCGTCTTCACCTCTGGTGCCCAGATTCCCTTTAACATTAAACCAAAAGACCTCCATATCTACATTAGATCATTAGACTGAAAAGTTGTATTACCATGTAACCGATCAATTTTTTCATGTGTAACCATTCGCTCGTGCAACTCACTGTACCTGCTCTCAAGTAACAACACTGTATGCCTGTATACCTCTGGCAGCTTTATTCAAAACATGATCAAATGCTGATCATGAGTACATTCAAAGGATAGGTACCTTTGTCCACAAGAAAGTTTGATTCAGTATTTCAAACATTGATTTTAATTGTGCATTTTGTTTGCTTTAATATGAAAGTATTTTTTTCCTTTGTTTCTTTACCGTTTACTGCATTTATATCTTGAATTATCCTGTTTGTAAACATTAACCATTCAAGTGGTCACTCTTTTGTTTTCCCTTTGTTTAAGTTTTTGTCTGAATATCTTATGTGTATATTTTCATGGCACTGTTCAGAACCATTACTCTTTACTTAAATTCAATGTATAATGAAAACATTTTAAACTTCCCTTTTTTTGTTTACATTAATAAACAATATGTATGACTAAATATATACATGTAGTTTGCCCTAATTGTTCACTCTGGAAGTTTCGTATTTTTTTTCTGACTTCTCAAGAAGCAGAACATTCATTGTTTGGGAAAATTAATATATTAACCTAGACCATAAATTGTTTGGTCTTATGATAGTGAGAGTTACAACCCCGTGTTTATTTGCCTGTATACCTCTAACATGTAATGACTAAGCTTTCAAGTAATCTTGTAACCTACGCCGTGACACCCCAGGGTATAATCAAATGCAATAAATACATTTAAAAAAAATATATCTAATTTATACGCATTGTTGATCTGAGTAATATATTCCAAACTCACAACTCCACTCCTTCGGAACAAGTGGGAAACAATTCTGCAAATTAGCTTTACGGAAACTCAGTGGCAGGTTATCTTAAATTCACATGATGCATGCATCAGAGAGTCTAAACTCTAGTTTACACAATTTAAAATACTATATGACTGGTATTGGACGCCGTCAAAGTCCATTAAGCTGGGTTAGGCACTGAGTGAAGATGTTGGGGGTGTTCTCATGAAGATACCTATTTAGTACATGGTATGTGCTCTTGCCTGATACTTGGTTGATGTTGTAATAAAGTAGCCGATTCATGGAATAATTGTGCGCCGAAATCGGTGGCGCAAGCTAGAAAAAACCAGCGAATGCGTGCCAATCGCACGCAAGCGATTCATGGAAGTCTGTGCACGTGGTTTTCCTGGGAGCTGCACCTAATCCCTGCCTACCTCACTCGTCACTGCGACATCCTGAACGCTGTGCATGACGCGCACCGCGAAAGCGAACAACGTGTAGCGCACACACCAAAAAGGGGGCAGAACACGCGGAATGGGGAACAAAGTGTGAAAATGAGGGCATAACTGGGGAAGTACTGCTGGGAAATACATGGAACGCCCACACGCTCGCGAACAACACATATTCATGGAATCGAATAGAAAAAACCCACACACACCAAAAGACACGCACAGGCGTAAACACGTCCGCCACATGAAAGCAGGCGGAAGCGCCCCTGCGCAGCATAAAAGTGCACACAAACAACAAACACGCATATACAGCTACAATGAATGTCCCATTTCTCGCAGCAGTGATCGTGGGACACTGCAGGAGGATGAGAATAGCCAGGCCCCGCATTTCTTTGCCCAGGACCAGCCTTTTTGGGATGCTTGATGACCAGGTGTATGGCAGGTATAGGTTTCCACCTCATATCATCCTAGACCTGGTCACTGAGTGGGAGGATGACCTCACATCACCCACCTTGTGCTCCCAAGCACTGAGCCCCTTGGAAATGGTGCTCAATGTTCTGCATTTTTTTTGGCCACCTGGTCATTTCAGCGGACAACTGCCATAGTTGGGGGTGTCTCACAGACCACACAGTCACGCTGCCTACACCAGGTGTTGGCAATCATGACTGCACGCCCCTCAGTTTGCAGGCACATATACATGCCCAGAACACCCGCAGAAAGGCAGGCCGTGGTCCAGGACTTTTACAGGGTGGCACACTTCCCCAAAGTGCTCGGTGCCATAGATTGCACACATGTGGCTCTACGTCCACCTAGGGCCCCTGAGAACATCTACCGCAACCGCAAGCACTGGCATTCCATGAACGTACAGGTTGCATGCGATGCCCATGGAATCATCACCTCTGTCTATGCAAACTATCCTGGTATACCCATGACAGTTTCATATACAGAATGTCCGCCCTGAGCCGGGTCCTGGAAGCTGGGAAGCATGGCAACACATGGCCCATTGGTGAGTAGAAATGTCTGTGCACATGCATGCATGTCACACCCAGACAAATACACAAACTCAACTAATGACAACCATCATCACCTCTCCAGGGGACAGTGCCTACCCTCTGAGCACCCACATGATGACACCAATTTGGAACCCCACCACACCACCCCAGGTAAGATACAACACAGCCCATATTGCGACCAGGGCCATAGTGGAGTGCACATTCGGAGTGCTCAAGTCATGCTTCCGCTCCCTTAACCGCTCTGGTGGGTAGCTACTATATGCACCCCCAGTAGTATGCAGGATCATTGTGGCAGCATGTGTCCTGCACAATGTTGTAACACAGCGGGACGTACCGGTGGACATGGTGGTGCCCCCACATCCCCAACCACACGCACAGGCGCTGCGCATGGGAGGGGAAAGGGCACATGGCGAGGCAGCCCAGACCCAGCTTGTGGCCACATTTTTCACCCAAACTCCCATCCCTGCGGAGTGCACACAGGCCTGGCACATACCAGGTGACAATCGATGATGACAAAGAGACAGTCAACTGTCTCAACCTTACTGAGAATGTTTCCACGGAAGTGCTACATTGTGTGCATCCCTAGCTACTTAAACATAACCAATCCGGTGTGACCAAAAGGAACGCATGCAAGGTGCATATCCCACCACCCCCCTGCAAAACAGGCCATGAAAATCACTGGTATGTCACCCAAAACCTCCCAACCCCCATGACCCTCGTCGGCCACACCATGACATGGCATGCAACAGCAAAAGAGCAAACCAAATGCACAACACATGACCAATTAGTCACGAAGTGCCACGTGATAAATGGAAACAGGCCTGAAACAATCACACCTGACATGGAATCAGATGACATGACTGACCAACAACCTCCCACACATACAAAGTCATACACAAATGCATGACACCAGCGGTGCCAACAACAAATGACAGAATGCCTGTTGGCATGCACATTGGGCAATCCAAATCCGCAAATCCCAAAACCGTGTGCTGGGTGTGTCCCCTGCAACACACCGCTCAGCACACAGCAGAGTGAGCGGCCATTGTGTTGGCGATACACCTTGAGCATCATATAAAAAAGGACAAGCCACACAAATTACCCTGTGACGCATGTACATGATCCGAAAATTGTAAGTGATCATGCGCTGCAGGGACACAGCATGGAAGAGAAGGCAATCTGTGTGCACGTGTGGGCATGGATGGGTGGTTGTATGTGTGGTGGTGCGTTGTGTAAGTGTGTTTGTCAGTAGGGACATGCACTCAATACATGCATGTGAAATGAAGTGCCCCTCAGTGTCCTGTGCACATCACATGTGAAGATTGCCCTTGTGGAACCCTAGTGTGTTAAACCACACCATTCCCCTGACACCTGAAAAGTAAACCCAACACAGGAACATCCATTGACCAGCAGAACACATCATGTACATAGTACCCCACATCGACAATGTCAGACAGTGACCAATCACTGTAGCCCAAGCGTACCAACTTGACATTGTCACCACCCGGCCCCCTCCCACCATCATTATGGCTTTGACAGCTAAAGGATGCAGGCTACCATCTACAGCATGAAGTGCATCTAGCACATATACAGGCAGGTAATGAAGAAACATCACAATCAACTTCAAAAATAGCACAGTTCAAAAATATACTCACCAAAATTGATTGCAGACATGCCGTGGAGAAAACATCCTTAATCCCCACTAGGGGTGTATACACAAGTATGACTGCAGACTGGCCACAGATATGACGAAAGTTCAATGCCCCTGTGTAATTTGATGTCACACCAAACAATCCTTGCAAGCCCCACGACCCCCACTTGTGCCGGGTTGTTGATGTAAAAGCAACCCTGTGTCTGGAATGACATCACCATCCTCTGGCTCCATTGCGTCATCACCTGTAACGCAAACAAAACAAACATGAGTACACATGTCAGCAGCACATAACACACACATAGACATCACTATATCGACAGCCAACACATGAAGCAGACATGTCACACACAACTCAAACTCCGGCATGCATCCAGTGGCATTGATATGCAAGGGCATCCCGAAAGCATAAATGAATGCGTGTAAATTGCGAAGCCTACACATGTACTGAATGTAGTATATCACCTGCATCACACACAACCTCTGGCAGGCACAGATCACAGGCAGAAATGACAGATGTAAACAAAGAGATGGCACGTAGCATAAGCATGTTTGTACAGCCAAATGGCCACAGCTGCAAATGAATCAAAACACACCATGACACACGTAATATGCACGTAGACATGCATCACTAAATCATCATCACCAATATATCTTCATCGATCTGCAGCTCGACCCGTACCGGGCATCATGGGTCATGAAGACATAGTTAATGTCCCAAGCAAAGCGAGGGCCTTCAACGAGGTATGAGGGGCCATAATGCCCAGTACGGTACGAGCTGCCGGTCCATTAAGCTTCTAGAACACCCTTCAGGGCCTGATTCAGCACTTTGTGCAGTGAATGTGCCAAAAAACATGATTCAGTGTGTCAAATCACCACGCCCAGGCTCCACCAGTATTGTTAGTGGGCCTGGGCGTACTCGTAGTGCATGACAGGGCACATTCAGGACTGTGCCAGTTTAACATAACTGACGCAATGCTGAAATCACAGCAGCATTTCCGTAAAATAACGACATATTTGTTATACAACAAAAATGCTGCTGAGAACACGTCTAAATAAACACTTTGACACACACCAAAGTAAGTAGCTACAATGTTGCACAACACAATGTTGAAGCTGCTTGCATATGCGTATATGAAAGTGTACATATACACCTGTATGGCGTATATCAACACCTTCCTATACAGCAAAGCAAGCAGTTTCAATGCTGCTTGCTTTGATGTATGTGAAAGTGTACACATACACACGTGCAGGCAGCTCCACAGTAATTACAATCCAATTTGCGGCCTGTAACCAATCTGCGGGCTATACCAGTTAGTATAGCCTGCAGATTCACCAATCAACTTTGCGAAACACCCACTAGGGTGTTCTAATACAGAGTACATGTGTCACAGGATGCACCTGTGCTACTGCGTTTCATAACAGTGAAGGGATGAACACCTGAACATACATGCCAGATCACTTTGACATTCCAGCAGTGAATAGGCATGTAGAACAGTCTAACATGGCTCAGAAGTGGGTGGGTGCAGTGCAGTACCCAAAAATCTGTCAATCAGTTAACAGGACGGCAGTGTAAGGGCAAGTTCAGCCATCATGTGCAATGTGCATGCACTGGGTTGCATGGCTACAGTTCACCCATCCACCCCTTACTGAAAATGCAGGGAGGCATTGCATGGCAATGAAAGGTTGACCAGAGAACTGTGTATTGGCAGACAGTGTTGGCTATCAACAATTGCATCATCTCAGTCAACTGACACCACAGCAGATAAGAATGGGATAGTAAGCAGGACGCATGACGCACCCTCAGTAGTACACCCATTCATGCAGAAGGCACTACACCTGTTGAACAGAGTCAGGGAGCCTGCAACAGGGGGAGGCCTGTGCCCCACACAGACAATGACACCCTAAACATGAGCGTGATGCAGGACTGAGCCAGAGTGAGCATGGAATGGATGACAAAATGCTATGACACATATGTAATCCCGGAGACGTGCTACAATGATCATTCTGCCAAGGACACATAGGGGCATGCATGGAATGCAGATGGAGCATGAATGGGCACTCATGTCCCCGGCGAGCATCTGCCATCTGCACAGTCCGAGTGAGACACCCTGCATCATGGACAAAGGATGTACCCCACAGTATGTGTCGTGCAGGTTAGCAGAGGGAAGTGTGCATGTTCACAGGAGTGTGGAACAGGCCATTGCAGTAGTCCAACATGTTACCCACCAGTGCCATGGTGAAATTGAGGTGCAGGGGGGTGGAGTGGCAAGGTAGCATGCCCGCGTGGAGTACCTGCATGCAGGCTGACCACACATGCACGTCAGTCATGCGATGACATTGTCCGAGTGCTCCGTGAAACGACACCACAGGCTACATGCAGACAGGACAGTGAGCTGGGACATGGACCGGAGGGACAGCCGAGTGACTAGCATGTGAGTATGGTCCATGTGTGGTGACGAGGACAGTCCCTGTCTGCTTCACATGTCCAGCATGCATCACAACCGGCACGCATCAGTGAAGCATTGCATGACTCGCACCTGAGAACCATGTACACATAGCACGTTGTGGCAGTCAAGCACAACACATCACAGAAGGAAACAACACATGGGCTGGAGGAACATGCAACAGCACTCACCGGACGATGCATCATAATCCAGGATCTCTCCCACTCCTTGGATCAATTGTGCCGTGATGAACTCCGCAGCAATCTCCTTGTGCGGAGTGAGTTCTTCCTCCTCAGGTGGTGGCCCACTGCCAGTCACCTGAGTCATGGTATAATTGGAGGCACGCTTTTGCTTTGCACAGCGTCGTAGGTCATCCCAACGCTTTTTGCAGTCCTGAGCTGTGCGCACCTGATATCCAAATGCATTAACACCATCCGCAATGTGCTGCCAGTGGGCCCAACGTTGGCAGGCATAGTATGGGAATTAGGGACCACTAGTATATTGCGTTCGTGTTCCAACACGTAGCGCACAAGGAAGTCCAGTTCCTGCTTGCTGAAAGGCTTCTTCCTCGACGTGCCGGAGGCCGGAGCCGTGTCTGGGGTCCCAGCCTCTTGCGCAGGAGCAACCCTCCTCCTCTTCGGCAGTGGTACAGACCCTGACTGGCAAATGCCGCACTGATAAGTAGGGGCAGTGGCGCTGGTGGACTGGACCAAGGGAGTGGCTGGTGGAAGCAGGACGGAAGCCCTGACTTGCGTCAGTGGCTGCTGGGTGCTGTTGTCAGGACCCAGTGCATCAACTGCTGCAGTGGCAAGGTCAGTGACCGAGACTGTCCTGGCTGGCAGACACACAGCCGGGGTGGTGTTGACTGCATCTGCCCATGCAGTTGCCACCACTCGGCTGCTTGGGGCAGCAGATGCCAAGACTGCCCCAGGGACATGTGCCTCAGTCTGAGCATTCCTGCGTGCACATTGCTTGTGCCTCCTGACCACCTGGAATTCAGCCTGGGAGTCATCAGGTGCCAATGCATCATGCGCTGGCCGACCCAGAGCCTGGGTGGTGGTTGCCACATCTGCACCTGCAGTTACCACTACCGTTGGCCCCGTGACAGTAGATGAAACTGACTGCCAGGTCACATGGGCGCCAGTGTCGGATGCAACAGCTGCATCTCCTGGAGCCCGAGGGGGTGGTGGCATGACTGCACCAACACGTGGCAGGACATCCTGGCCAAGTGGCGCACCCCTGCCTCTTCCCCCTTTGCAGCCACCCTGGACTCCCCCTACTCCCTGGTCACCCCAGCCACGTCCCTGACCATGCCCAACACGTGGAGGACACCCAACTGAGGTGCCCCTCACCTTTCATGGCCTCCCAACCATGGCACGAAATTACTAGTGCCAATGGGAGGTGTACACAAAAAGTGTCCTGGGCAATTGGGGGGAAGGGGGCAGGGTACGTGATGTAAACAGCACCCCTGTGCTCCTGCAAGGCTGTATGTGACCCCTAGGAGAAAATGACGGGTCACGCAACGCTCAGGCACCCCAAATATACAATAAAACTGTGCATGCAACCCCCGGTAGCCCACGTGTGTGGAATTAATCTCCCGCAGTACGCGGTGGCACCCAGGGACACAAAAAATTGCATGCGTGTGGGATCCACAGGCTACTATGACCTCAAAAACAGGTACGCGATACACAGGGGGACCCGCAGTGGGAAAAATAGCATGCGCAACTCACCGTCTGACTAGCGTGGGCAAGAAAAACACGTATAGGCAACACCATACCAAAAGAAAAGGTACGTCCTCGATCCGCTGTGAAGTGATGGCGTGTGAAACAACAAGAAGTAGCAACACATGCGTCGGTCTCCACGAAAAGCACGTACAGTGAACAGCTGTGCCGCGCTCACCTTTAACCCGTGCCGAGGGAAACACCTGCACGCGTCATGTCACTTACGCGCTTATGCGCTAAGGCCCTTTCCTCGAATTACACGCTGACGTGCTGTTTTTTCACGTGCTAAATCACTCTGCATCGAGTTGGCCACGAAACAACACACGGAAGACCACGCTCCTGCCCAGAAGGCCATTTACCTGCCCCCCAGAGTCCCAAGCAGCCTCCCACGAGCCATCTGCTGCTGCCTGCCTGCTGCCATCATGCCCTGCTATATGGTGCCTGCACATCAGCCATTGCCAGGGGTCCAGTTGCTGTGGCCACCACTGCTGGAACAGAAGACTCCCGACTGGTGTTCCATCGCTCCACAGCCCAGCACCAGGACCCAGTTGCCCACCCACACCTGCCTCGGGGGTTGCCATGTCGGTGCAAACACCATCTGAGACCACTGGCAACCCCCAGCCAGAGAGGCAGAGGGCTGTCAGCTTCTCAGCCAGAGAAGTTGGCATCCTATTGGAGCAAGTTCATGGTGCACTATGATGCCCTCTTCAGACGACCTAGCGCAGACAAGGAAAGACGGAAGAGGACCTGGTCGGACATCGTGATTGCCATCAACGCGGAGGGGGTGGCAACTCGCGACTTGAAACACCTCCAGAAGAGCTGGGAGGACTTCAGGTCCAGGACCCTCAGGAAGGCCCGGCACCTCTTGCATGCAGCGGATGCAGGGAGGCGCCAGGTCCAACTCACCATCGACCAGATGAGGGTCCTGGAACGCATCAACCCAGTGCTTCACCACCAGGTCCTAGAGAGGCAGACCTGTCTGGAGTTGAGCAGTGAGTGCCTGGGCTATCCCATTCCACACAGTGCATGTTGAGGTGTGGCAGGAGTGTGCAGCTTGGACATATGTCTAACATGGCCCATATATGGATGTGTTTGTGCAGGGACATGCCCGTGCTGCATGTGAGTCCAGTCATGTGTGATGCACATCAATAGTGTATGTGTTCCAATGCATGATGCCCAACTGCATGCAGAGATGCGTACATGTTTGCATTTCTGGGTATGTACTATGCCATGGTTGGGGTGTTACACATGGATGCTGGTCCCACCTTCATGAACGTGCACAGTGTACATGTGCGTGTGTCTGTTTGGTATGTGTGTGACTGTGAGACGCCATGGATGAATGTGACACAGACATCTGGGTACCTGATTGGCAGATGTGACATAGTTGCCGATGATTGCACTGTGACAGTTGGTGGAGATGTACAGATGCATGTCTGTCTGGTGGTGTGTGTGCATGTGAATGGCACTCCTCATGTTGCTTGTGATGTCATGCCAACCTTTGGATGTTCATGCAGTTACGTGTGTATGGATGCTGATGCCTGTAGCACGTTCCCTGCGTGTTTGTGCATGTGTGTGTGTTCAATTGACCTGAGTGTTGGGGAGTGTGATGGCGTCTGTGATGTCTGACACTGCCACTCATTTGCAATTGTTATGCGTCTAGCAGATCATTGTACAGTGCCCTGATGCCTGTGTTTTGTCTCTCCCTGTCTGCAGTGTCGACTGATGAAGAGGGCGGAGGCGGTGCTGTGGAACCCAGCGGCAGGGATGCCACTGCCAGCTGGAGCCGCAGGGCCCAGCTCCCCTCCCAGGTTATGATATCTTCCGGGAGTGAGGAGTCTGGTGCCACATCCATGGTCGCAGCTGCTGAGCGCCGGTCCAAGAGGCCAAGGTTGGAGGTGGACTCCTCGGCAACAGAAGGGGCGGCTGAGCCCCCACAGGGGCGTACTGAGGAAGATGGCACTGAGTCATCCAGGTTGGTGGGGGTGAGGTTGAGGAGGAGGCTGTATCAGCTCCACGAATTGGGCCTGGAGGGGGTGGTTCCACTGGTGTGAGTGGTGCAGTCCAGGGGCAGGGGCAGGAGGCATCACAGGTCACCGCAGAGGTGCCTGTGTGTAATCCTGTCCCTGATCCTGTGACTGCATCATCCCGCACCAGCAGGGATGCCTCTGTCCAGGCCCGTTCGCAGGTAGGGGATGCATCTACAACAACTGGCCGTCCTCTCCCTGCGGACGTGGCAATCTGTGACCATGTGCAGCCTGTCCTAGTCGTTGTGGCATTGCGCACGCGTGGTATTCGGTATGACGTGCATGGTTCTAGGCAGGACAGTGCACGTCATTTCGAATACCTGCGTTGCCGCCTCGACTTGCTAGGACAGGTCACTGGCGCAGGGTTCCTCTGTGTGCTGGACGCTCTTGCGACCCCCTCCTCAACTGCACCCCCTATGCTCCAGTCGTCCTCCATGCTGTCTTCCCGCCCATGTATCACCTGGGCCCCCTGTGGAGCTGTCCCTGAGCCTGCAGCCAGGCTGGTGGAGAACACATCCCTGCCACAGTCCGGAGTCGGTGGTCCAGCAGGGGTGGTCACAACACCAACTGGACCCCAGCAAATGGAGGATGTGCAGGCATCATCAAGCAGGGCACGTGCACGACAGCGCCGGGGGATACCATCATCCCGGAGGCCATCGTGGTGGCAGAGGAATTTGGCATTGAGGCAGCAGCAGGCTCGGCGTGGGGGGCGTCCTCACTCTGGGCCAACAACATCCCGGGGGCAGGCATCGGCCGACGGGCAGGAGGACCCAGGACTGCAAGTGTCTTCCGTGTGGCAACGGTTGGGCCAGCAAATCGATGCAGAGCAGCAGCGGTGGGCGGAGAGGGCACGGCTCACGATGGTCAGGGCGGAGAACTCCATGCACCAGACGTTGAGGCGGGCGGAAAGCCTTGTTGCAACTCGCAGAAACTTGGAGGAGTCCATGGCAACATCCCTGCCAGCCCCCGAGGCCAGGGAACAGGCCCGCCTCCGGGACATCGACGTGGAGTTCGATGATGCCCTGGTCCGGAACATCAAGAAGTGAGCCGTCGGACTAGCCCGCCACCTTTGTATATAGTTATATAGGGTTAGGTTTAATTTTGGTTTTTGTTATGATTTGGAGTCCATGGACTTTGCTCCACTTTTTGTGTATAGTTGTGTTTTTCATAGGCTTTTATGTAGGTTTCATTTTGTTTTGGGATCATGGACCGTTCAGACTTTCGGTGTACATAGTTCAGGACCTGTACATGATTTATTTATTTTTATCCCATGAAGGAATGTTTTTTTATGGTTTTTGTTTTGGATTTCGATTATTGGACTTTGGAGATGGACCACTTTGCAGTTTGCATTTTTTTTTCATTTATATTTCTCATGGATTGTGCATTATTTATGATTTGAACTTTCATGACTTTTTCAGTTTCATCTATTTATTTAATTTTGTCATTTCATATTCATTTTAATACATTTCACAAATGTTAATTATTGGTGTGGCCTACTCTCATTGGTTTGGTGCATGTGTCAGTCAGCATTGGCTCAGTCATGTGTCACTGCTGTGTGTCTCTGTTGGACATGTCTGTGCGTGCATGAGTGTCCTTTTCTGAATGTCATGGCATGGGGCATTTACTGGGGAGTGGGTACAATGGATCGTGGTGTGTTTGGACTCGGTGGTGCATCGTGGGGTGTGATTTGGGTTTTGCATTTGCAACGTGGACCTTTATTGTGACAACGTGTTTGTTTGGGGGACATGAGTCGGGGCCTGCTGGCAGGTTGCCGTCACTGGGGGTGGGGCGGGGGGACATGAGTCGGGGCCTGCTGGCAGGTTGCCATCACTGGGGGAGCGGTGGGGGGGACATGAGTCGGAGCCTGCTGGCAGGTTGCCATCACTGGGGGTGAACATGATTGGAGACATTCCTACTGGCATGCTCACGGGTGATGAGGGGCTCCATTGTTGTGTGGGCTGCCTGCTGGCATGCTCACAGGTGATGGGGGGGCTCCGTTGTTGTGTGGGCTGCCTGCTGGCATGCTCATGGGTGATGGGCGGTTCCGTCGTGATGTGGGCTGCTTGGGAGATGCGTTCGCAGGTGATCCGAGCATGTGCGTCCTTTTTGACGCGATTGGGCTGGCGTGAGCAGGGTACGCGTATTCCAGGGGTGTGCGAGGAGTTTTACATGCGATTGGGCTGGCGCGAGCAGGCTACGAGTATTCTGGGATTGCGCGAGGAGACTTACACGCGATTGGGCTGGCGCTAGCGGGGTACGCATATTCTGAGGGGTGCACGAGGAACGCGTACCCCGCTCGTGTCAGCCCAATCGCATATAAGACTCCTCACGCACCCTGGAAATACACATACCCCGCTCGCGCCTGCCCAATTGCGTGTAAAACTCCTCGCGCACCCCCGGAATACGCGTACCCCGCTGGCACCAGCGAAATTGCGTGAAAAGCGCACACGCGTACCCCGGAATACACATACCCCGCTCACGCCAGCATAATCGCGTGAAAAGCGCACTTGCGTACCCCCATATTCGCACACCCATGTGGCGAGGAGACATATGCACCCCCTGCAGCCAGCCCATACCACAGGGGACACCCTTACTACCCTGACCATGCCCGCAGGCAGCCCATCACCGCTGGCCATGCCCCGCAGGCAGCCAATCACCCCTGGCCATGCCCCACAGGCAGCCCACACCACAGGGAACCCCCCTACTACCCTGACGATGCCCGCAGGCAGTCCATCACCCCTGGCCATGCCCCGCAGGCAGCCCACACTACAGGGGACCCCCCCTACTACCCTGACCATGCCCACAGGCAGCCCATCACCCCTGGCCATGCCCCGCAGGCAGCCCATCTCCCCTGGCCATGCCCTGCAGGCACCCCGCACCACAGGGGACCCCCCTACTGCCCTGACCAGGCCCGCATGCAGCCCATCACCCCATGCCATGCCCCACAGGCAGCCCATCACCACTGGCCCTGCCCCACAGGCAGCCCACATCACAGGGGACCCTCCTACTACCCTGACCATGCCCGCAGGCAGCCCATCACCCCTGGCCATGCCCCACAGACAGCCCACACCACAGGGGACCCCCCTACTACCCGGACCATGCCCGCAGGCAGCCCATCACCCCTGGCCATGCCCCGCAGGCAGCCCACACCACAGGGGACCCCCTACTACCCTGAGCATGCCCCGCAGGCCACCCATCACCCCTGGCCATGCCCCGCAGGCTGCCCACACCACAGGGGACCCCCCTACTACCCTGACCATGCCCGCAGGCAGTCCATCACCCCTGGCCATGCCCCGCAGGCAGCCCACACTACAGGGGACCCCCCCTACTACCCTGACCATGCCCACAGGCAGCCCATCACCCCTGGCCATGCCCCGCAGGCAGCCCATCTCCCCTGGCCATGCCCCACAGGCAGCCCACACTACAGGGGACCCCCCCTACTACCCTGACCATGCCCACAGGCAGCCCATCACCCCTGGCCATGCCCCGCAGGCAGCCCATCTCCCCTGGCCATGCCCTGCAGGCAGCCCGCACCACAGGGGACCCCCCTACTGCCCTGACCAGGCCCGCATGCAGCCCATCACCCCATGCCATGCCCCACAGGCAGCCCATCACCACTGGCCCTGCCCCACAGGCAGCCCACATCACAGGGGACCCTCCTACTACCCTGACCATGCCCACAGGCAGCCCATCACCCCTGGCCATGCCCCGCAGGCAGCCCATCTCCCCTGGCCATGCCCCACAGGCAGCCCACACTACAGGGGACCCCCCCTACTACCCTGACCATGCCCACAGGCAGCCCATCACCCCTGGCCATGCCCCGCAGGCAGCCCATCTCCCCTGGCCATGCCCTGCAGGCAGCCCGCACCACAGGGGACCCCCCTACTGCCCTGACCAGGCCCGCATGCAGCCCATCACCCCATGCCATGCCCCACAGGCAGCCCATCACCACTGGCCCTGCCCCACAGGCAGCCCACACTACAGGGGACCCCCCCTACTACCCTGACCATGCCCACAGGCAGCCCATCACCCCTGGCCATGCCCCGCAGGCAGCCCATCTCCCCTGGCCATGCCCCACAGGCAGCCCACACTACAGGGGACCCCCCCTACTACCCTGACCATGCCCACAGGCAGCCCATCACCCCTGGCCATGCCCCGCAGGCAGCCCATCTCCCCTGGCCATGCCCTGCAGGCAGCCCGCACCACAGGGGACCCCCCTACTGCCCTGACCAGGCCCGCATGCAGCCCATCACCCCATGCCATGCCCCACAGGCAGCCCATCACCACTGGCCCTGCCCCACAGGCAGCCCACATCACAGGGGACCCTCCTACTACCCTGACCATGCCCGCAGGCAGCCCATCACCCCTGGCCATGCCCCACAGACAGCCCACACCACAGGGGACCCCCCTACTACCCGGACCATGCCCGCAGGCAGCCCATCACCCCTGGCCATGCCCCGCAGGCAGCCCACACCACAGGGGACCCCCCTACTACCCTGAGCATGCCCCGCAGGCCACCCATCACCCCTGGCCATGCCCCGCAGGCTGCCCACACCACAGGGGACCCCCCTACTACCCTGACCATGCCCGCAGGCAGTCCATCACCCCTGGCCATGCCCCGCAGGCAGCCCACACTACAGGGGACCCCCCCTACTACCCTGACCATGCCCACAGGCAGCCCATCACCCCTGGCCATGCCCCACAGGCAGCCCACACCACAGGGAACCCCCCTACTACCCTGACGATGCCCGCAGGCAGTCCATCACCACTGGCCATGCCCCGCAGGCAGCCCACACTACAGGGGACCCCCCCTACTACCCTGACCATGCCCACAGGCAGCCCATCACCCCTGGCCATGCCCCGCAGGCAGCCCATCTCCCCTGGCCATGCCCTGCAGGCAGCCCGCACCACAGGGGACCCCCCTACTGCCCTGACCCGGCCCGCATGCAGCCCATCACCCCATGCCATGCCCCACAGGCAGCCCATCACCACTGGCCCTGCCCCACAGGCAGCCCACATCACAGGGGACCCTCCTACTACCCTGACCATGCCCGCAGGCAGCCCATCACCCCTGGCCATGCCCCACAGACAGCCCACACCACAGGGGACCCCCCTACTACCCGGACCATGCCCGCAGGCAGCCCATCACCCCAGGCCATGCCCTGCAGGCAGCCCACACCACAGGGGACCCCCCTACTACCCTGAGCATGCCCCGCAGGCCACCCATCACCCCTGGCCATGCCCCGCAGGCTGCCCACACCACAGGGGACCCCCCTACTACCCTGACCATGCCCGCAGGCAGTCCATCACCCCTGGCCATGCCCCGCAGGCAGCCCACACTACAGGGGACCCCCCTACTACCCTGACCATGCCCACAGGCAGCCCATCACCCCTGGCCATGCCCCACAGGCAGCCCACACCACAGGGAACCCCCCTACTACCCTGACGATGCCCGCAGGCAGTCCATCACCCCTGGCCATGCCCCGCAGGCAGCCCACACTACAGGGGACCCCCCCTACTACCCTGACCATGCCCACAGGCAGCCCATCACCCCTGGCCATGCCCCGCAGGCAGCCCATCTCCCCTGGCCATGCCCTGCAGGCAGCCCGCACCACAGGGGACCCCCCTACTGCCCTGACCAGGCCCGCATGCAGCCCATCACCCCATGCCATGCCCCACAGGCAGCCCATCACCACTGGCCCTGCCCCACAGGCAGCCCACATCACAGGGGACCCTCCTACTACCCTGACCATGCCCGCAGGCAGCCCATCACCCCTGGCCATGCCCCACAGACAGCCCACACCACAGGGGACCCCCCCTACTACCCGGACCATGCCCGCAGGCAGCCCATCACCCCTGGCCATGCCCCGCAGGCAGCCCACACCACAGGGGACCCCCCTACTAACCCTGAGCATGCCCCGCAGGCCACCCATCACCCCTGGCCATGCCCCGCAGGCTGCCCACACCACAGGGGACCCCCCTACTACCCTGACCATGCCGGCAGGCAGCCCATCACCCCTGACCATGCCCCGCAGGCAGCCCACCACCCCTGGCCATGCCCCACAGGCAGCCCACACCACAGGGGACCCCCTACTACCCAGGTCATGCCCCACAGGCAGCCCACACCACAGGGGGGACTTTTCCCACGCGATTTGCCTGGCGCAGGCGGGGTACGCGTATTACAGGGGGTGTGCAAGTAGATTATCACATGTTTTGGCTGCCACGAGCGGGGTACGCGTATTGAAGGTGGTGCGCGGGGAGATTTTCACACGTTTTTGCAGCCGCGAGCGGGGTATGCACATTTGCAGGGGTGCGCAAGGAGTTTTACACGCGATTGGGCTGGCACGAGCGGGGTACGTATATTCGTAGGGGTGCGCAAGGAGTTTTACACGCGATTGGGCTGGCGCGTGCAGGGTACACGTATTCTGAGGGTGCGCAAGGAGTGTTACAAGCGATTGGGCTGGCACGAGCGGGCTACGCGTATTCGTAGGGGTGCACAAGGAGTTTTACACGCGATTGGGTTGTCGCATGAGGGGTGAGGGGCGTTTTTAGTGCGATTTCCTTGTTGGCGTTCTGTATGATGGGCCACTGACCTTTGTGCCATGTAGGGGATTTGTGCAGATGTTTTTGGCGCAATGGGCGCTGCTGCAGGGTGGCTGCGCCACGGCTGGTTATGGATGTTTAAGTCCATTAATACGTGGTACGTCAAAATGGGTTTTGGCGCACACGGCTTGCACAAGCTGGCACACGCTCCCTCTGTGCGCCAGCCACGTGCGCCACTTCTGCTCTTGATTCCATGAATTACCCCCAAAGTCTGGAACCTAGTACATGACTGCAAACATTTAAAACTAGCAGAAAAACCCGAGTTAGCACTACTGCATGACTTTGTTGAAATTGGCATTTCATCTAAGCACATTTCTAGATAGATAGTGGGCACTTTAATGACAGCCAAAGTGTATATCCTTAGGTTTTGGAATAGAAAGGAGGCACCCAGATTTCAAAACTGGCTTTCCAATCTGCAGATACTTGCCAACTACGGGATGATAATCTGCAGATCATATGATGAAGGAGAATTGTTCATTAATACCTGGTGACCTTTCCTATTGCTGCTTGGAAGCGTATCATGTGATTGGCATAGGATGCCACAGTCAGAGCGCCACTTCAAACATAATGTGTAGAAACTGACTTGGGGCCTTGTTATTAGCAATGCCACTGCACTGCGCAGAGATTCCTGGTTCTTTAGTTCGTTGTTTACTTTCCTCCCATTCTATTCCCTCCCCTTTAGTTTCTTGTTTTTCTTATAACAGAAGTACTGATATGATTAATGTTACAAGTACCTGTACATATTGTTTGATAGAAATAGTTGGCCATAGTATAATTGAATCTCCATCTACATGTACTACATTAACGTCCGGATCCTCATATTGTTACTGTTGTTATATAGCCCAGGGTGCTTCCCTCAGATATCCTTCAATCTTTATACTTTCTGTTTATTTCTGTCTTTGTGATTCTAATTTAAGCATTACATATGTCCCTTGTTATAAAGTCAAACTTATTTTGAGAGAAGTAGTTTGTCTAGTTCTGTATTAACACTAATACATATTTATGTATTAATGTTTTTTACTTTATTTTCCATTAGCACCCGGCACGCGCGGCGCAACGGGAATACTCCGTGGTGATTGGCTCATTTGCGAGCCATACCACACGGTATTCCCTTTTACGCCGTGCATGCTGGCTACTCTGTTCCCGGCGAGGGGCGTGGCAGCCCTTCAGCCAATGAGGAGGCTCGAAACGGGGCAATCCCCGCTCCGAGCCTCCCCATGGCTGGAGGCTTCCTTCGTCCCCCGCTGGGGACTCAGGTAAGAATTTTTTTTTTCCTCCCTCCTCCCACCCCACCCGACTTACCTTCTATCGTGCGATCGCCGGCGGGGGACGATGGAAACCTCCAGCTGTGGGGAGACTCGGAGCGGGGCCATCCCCGCTCCAAGCCTCCACACGGCTGGAGGCTTCCATCGCCCCCTCCGGAGACCGCGGTACTTTTTCTTTTTTTTTTTTTGTTTTCCTTCCCCGTCCCCCTCCCTTCCGCCCTCCCAACCCCACTTACCTTCTTTTTTCTTCTTATCTTGGGAGCGAACGCGCTGGGAACACTTGTGTTCCAAGCGCGTCTGCTCCCGATGGCCGCCATGGAAAGGGAAAACGGACTACGTTTTCCCTTTCCCGGTGGCCATTTTTTTTCATTTTCTTTTTTTTTTTTTCGAAACAAGCGAAACAGAAAAAAAAATGCCGTTAGCACCCCGGTCTCACGGGCCGGGGTGCTAATGGCAATAAGACCCTCGGCGGCGAGCCAATACCTGGGGCAGTATTGGCCCGCCGCCTCGGGTCTTATTGCCACAATAAAAAATGGCCTCAACTGATGAATATGGGTACCCATCAATCAGCAGAAATGGGTTGTGATGATAAGCAACAGTAGGCAGGCAAGATGGAGGATTCAGGTGGATTAGGGTTAGCCCCATCTTGTTGAATGTAACTGAAATCAAGGGGTTCCTGCATTTGGGGAGTAGATGTCTGTCATCACATGTAGAAGGTGTTCATAGATCAGCCCAAGAACTACATCATTTTGGGGGGTTATTTTTATCATGTGCTGTGTACGTTTCTCACTGGAATCTCCTCTTACTCATGCACCCTAATATCACTCACTCTGCCAATCAGTCCTTGGCCAGTAACATTTTGTATCACTGCCAAAGGGTCCCTCTTTTGGTTACAAGAACTGCCATTCAGATATATCTTTCAATTCAGGGAAGTGGATGCCCATTTCTACTTAGAATAACTATTTGGTATTCAATCCTTTTTTGACATAAGTGGGCTACAGAGAAGGGTGGCCTGGATCTTTAAAAATTCCTGTTTGCTCCACAGTGACTTGCTTCATCGGTACTGAACATGCCCTCTCAGGAGCCTTGACCTCTTTCCTCTTGACTCAGCCTTCACTCTAGCCTTCAGAAAGGCCTTATTGGTCATGTTCAGAGCTTTCCATTCGAGGCTAGCGTAGCGGCTTCTGGTGCTTGAGCAGATTGGGCCTCTGAGGATAGCAGAATTGCAAAAGCCCTGCTCAGTTTATGTCAGGGAAGCGGGTCAAACCTGAAGTCATGCTCATCTCTGGGTTCGTAAAAAAGGAGATCTATTGCCCAGACTGGGTCGCCATAGTGCCAATTGTTTGAACTTGGTTATACTGGTTGCCTTCAAGCGTTCTCACTGGTTTCTTCGGCCCTTCACTAGTACAACAGTTTTCATTCATGTTTTCAGTGTTCTGACGAACACGGTCAGATCTTGATTGTAGAGTCAGCCGGATGCTTCAGAACCATGCTATCACAGCATTTAAGGAAGAGAGCCGCTGCTGTTGATGGAGGGCACCATGTTTGGTGGTATCTTAGTTGGACCTTTAGGATCAGTTGCACTGAAAATCGTTGTTGATGACTGGTGCCAATGCTCTAAATATTTATTCCGGGACCTTGAGAGAATCACTTTTTTCTTTAGGCAAGGTCCAGATAAAGTAGTCTTTGGCCCACCTTTGGAATTCTTGCCAGTTTTTTTACACTGTTTATTTGTTTTATTTATTGGTCACTTGTTAGGCGCTTATGCAATTAGCTAAAGGTTACATGTCTTTGTACAGAGGTATTATATACTGATCACTTATATATCGAAACATATACCTTGAAAACCTGAATACTGAATTTTAAAAAAAAGATTTTGGGGGATCCCCCTCAAGCCCCTGTTTCCCACCCCTAAAAATCTGTTTGATATAAGGATTTTCAAAGTATATGTTTAGATATATAAGTGATTCGGTATATCATTTTCAATATAAAGGCCCTCATTACGACCCAGGCGGTAAGGGGTTTACGGCAGCGTAAACAGCGCCGACCCTTACCGCCTGAGTACGAGGTCCCTTAGCGCCATGGCGATTTTAACACCTGCTTTTAGCAAGTGTTAAAATCCATGGCGCTAAGGGACCATGGAGTTAATTACGCCACCGTAATTTACGGTGGCGTAATTAACGCCTTCCCCACTCCCATTATGCCCTATGGGGCAAAAATGGGAATGGGGAAGGGTAAAATGGGAAATGGGGACTTACCGCCCCGCCGACCTCGGAATGGGGCGGTAAGTCCGCCTACCACCATGGCGGAATTGCAACCTTAGCGGCATGGACCATGGTGCTAATAGCACCATGGTCCTCCGCCAAGGTCGTAATGAGGGCCAAAGACTGTGGGCCTCATTACACGGTAGGCGGTGGACCAAGGTGCTATTAGCACCTTGGTCCATGCCGGTAAAATACCGGCACCGCCTTGGCGGAAAGGGGATTTACCGCCCCATTCCAAGGTTGGAGGGGCGGTAAATCCCCTTTCCGCCATTGCCCTTCCCCATTCCCATTTCTGCCCCATAGGGCTCTATGGGAATGGGGAAGGCGCTAATTACGGCACCGCAATTTTGCGGTGCCGTAATTAGCTCCGAGGTCCCTTAGCGGGTTGGATATTAACGCCTGCAAGAAGCAGGCGTTAAATCCTCCAACCCGCAAAGGGACCTCGTAGTACGGCGGTAAGGGTTAACGGTCACCGTTGCCATTAACGGTGACCGTTAACCCTTACCGCCGTCCGTGTAATGAGGCCCTGTATACCTTAGCAAAAGTGTTTCAAAGGGCCCACAGGGCAACAGGGTGCAGACAGGGGAAGGTAGACAATGGCCCTCATTACAACTCAGGCGTTAAGGGTTAACGCCACCGTTAACCCTTAACGCCTGATTCCCACCTTAACGCCTGCTTTTTGCAGGCGTTAAGTTCCATGGTGCTAAGGCACCTTGGTGCTAATTACGGCACCGTAATTTACGGTGCCGTAATTAGCGCCTTCCCCACTCCCATTATGCCCTATGGGGCAAAAATGGGAATGGGGAAGGGAAAATGGGAAATGGGGATTTACCGCCCCACTCACCTTGTAATGGGGCGGTAAATCCGCCATCCACCATGGTGTAAACATAGTTTACACCATGGTGGTAAAGTTGGTGCACTTAGCACCTCAGTTGTAATGAGGGCCAATGAATTACAACAGCGATAAATAATTAAATTACTAGTACAAATAAATCATGAGAATAACAGGGAGGGGAGACGAACCTACTATGTCTTGTGAGTGTTCAGAACGTGCAAGTGCAGAGGGATGTTCAGGATAGGTGCAGTCTGTCTTGTCCGTAAGCGTAGCAAATTCGGAAAAAATATTGTTTGCTACTGGTTTGATTTGCATTACGTTCATGAGTTGTATTGTAGGTCTTCAACATCCAAAGGATCCTGCGTCCCTCTCTTTTGTTGTCCAGTTTAAAATGGTTTAAATAATGGTAGCCCAAACTGAGTACTGGAATGAAAGGTAGTCCAAGAGATCTCAGGCTGGTCAGGGAGGTTCTCTACCTGTACCTGTAAGTCGCCTTTCTACTGTTTATTGGTAAACCAATGCGTCCATCTTTGTTTCCATTTTCATTAGACATAAAAAATTGGTAACAAGAGGTGTTCTTTGGTTTTATCGAACCCAGAGGTTTTTTTTAGTCTTCTTCAGTCTGTGTTTGAACTTTCAGTGAATTCCTTGATACACGATTATTTTTGTAGCAATGTGTCACCGGGTTTGTATTTTTAATTGGAAGGCTGGCTGTGCAATAATGTCTTTGCTTTGGTAGGTCTCCTCGAAGTTACGTTGGAACAAGGATGAATTGACGAAGGGGTAATGGCTTGTTTATTCGCCAGAAGATTGCAGAGAAATGTTTTGTTCTTGCAGGCGACACACAAGGGCTAGTCCTGGAGCAGCGCTTCATACTAAGGACCTCATTAGGAGTTTGGTGGTAATCGGTGGTAGGCCTGCTGATGTACCGTCAGATTTGTTTACTGTAACTGCCCCTCAATCCTGTGGATTTGCCATGGGATTAAGAGTGGTGAAACGTTGGTGGTAGTCGCCCTTTTTGGAGTCCATAGGATTCCATGGGGATTTTAATGGATATACTGTGAGCATTAATTCCCCGCAGTAAATGTGACGAGTTTTGGTTGTAAAGTGAGAGATTTACTTGCAGTTTTTTGCTGTCAATACATTTTCCACCTTACTGCCGTAACTCGTAGTGCAGCGGTACAGTAATTTGGCAGTGAAATGCAGGTGAAGGAATTACTGGAATTTTACCTCCACTTTTTACCTCGCCGCCACACTCTTAAGGAGGCCCTAGAATAGAGCTGAGATGAGGATTAACAAGACTAAGGGCCTCATTAGAAGTGCGCCGGTCCGGGAAACAACAATGCTGCTACGTTTACCGGCACTGTTTATGTATCGGCACACTACAACTCTGCAACTCTGCTGGGCGCGTGCCGTCCCGCCGCGGGACGGCACCTGCCCACAGAGTTTTCACAGAAGCACCAGCACCGTTAACAACGGCGCCGGTGCTTCTGTGGTCCCCATTCTGTGGTCCCTCTAGGACTCTATGGGAATGGGGACATACAATTTGACGGAACCTGACTTGCCGGGCCGCCTGGGTTGTAATCCCCTGGTATTACCGGGAAGTCAGGCACCGGTAAATATTTACAGGTCCGGCAGCAACCCACCGGTATCCAACCCGCCGGTATCACTGGCACGGTTACCGCCGGACCCATAATGAGGCACAATGTATAATGGAAAGTAGCAGGTGAGTAATGTATCATTCCTCCGCTATGGTTTAACGTGAAGTGGAAAGTATTTCACCAAACATGTAAGCTCTAGTAAATGTGATCTGATGCCATGCAACGCTCGGGTCCAAGGACACTGACACTTTGGCACATGAGGGAGAAGGCCTAAACTGAGCTCCACAAGCTTTTTTCGAATACTTCTGTGGAATGCGATGTTATGCCTAAAGCTTTAGAATGAAGTATTTGCAATCATGTTCGGATCTTTCCTGAACCTGTCCTTATCCACAATGGTTGCGCCTTAAGGTATCAATGCATATTTTGGAGGCTGGCCAGGAAGGAATCTGCCCTCTTGTCCCCTCGTGCACGCAATGAAAGACAATGCCTAATTAGGTTGCCGCCCACACCTGCCCTTATTTCAGGTCGGATTGCCTAACATTGTATTACCTCCACGGCGTTTCAATGCAGATTAAGCCCATTGTTTCCCATCTGTTCCTAGAAAGGAGGCGATTTGGGCAGATGCTTGTAATGACTGCACTGTTCTACTTCACCAGTCTGTGTACCCTGGGGTGTGCGGCACATGCATGCACCTTGCAGGGCTGTGCAGCCTGGCAATCACTGCAGCTACAGCCGAGAAGTCGCCCAATCGTTGTCGAATGTGAGTGACCTTCCACGACAAACCTATTTGGTTGTCAGCATATTCTTGCAAATGGCTCTGCCTTTATTTGGTTAATCTCCCACGTGCAAAAGGCCAATAACCCTGGACAGCACACCGCCAAAGAGAAATGACCTACTAATGATTAACTCCAATAGCCTTTCTTCGGGCAGCTTTTCTCCTTTCTAGGGAGATAACGGGTGTTATCAGCTATTGCTATGGTCTTTCGCGTTTCAATGTATTTACTCCCCAGAGTGCATTAGTGGATCTGTCGGCGCGCACCTACAAAACACCTCGGCCTAAATGCATTGGGAGGAAGGCGGTTTCACACTGGGGCCCAGAATACATCACAAGGAATTTCACTGCGCCTTCTTTCAAGAGCTCTTCAAACCAGCAACAATGCACTAGTGATGGCGCCAATCAGCAACTGGAAATGACACAGAGGGCCCTACTTCTCCCCACTGGCAACCAAACTCTGTAACTCTGTAACTCTGTAACTCTGTAACTCAAAATACCAGCGCACAAAAAAGATCCACCTGACCTTCAGGAAACATTAGAAAACTTGGCTATTCAAATAACAGCGCCTTTAGAGGACCACCAGAATCCATTCAACTAACAGCAGCATGAGACAAGCACTGAAACCCCAACTAATGCAGACACCTACCCATGGAAATTCGATCCTAATGGATGCCCCCCCTATCTAAATGTACCCCTCCCCTCTTCTCCCCGACTAACCATCCCTCTACAAATCTCCTATTAACTTACACTAGAGACACCAAACCCCCTCACTTGACGTCAGCTGGCCTAGTTTCACCATCCTTAATCAGCCCACAATCAAAGCTCTCATCTTTAGCACTATAGCACAACCCCACATCAGTGACCAACCCTGAACCAAAGCTCTTCCACCTTCCAGACCATGGACTCCCCTTCAGATAACTTAACGCCAAATGTCACCACTAAACCCATTGAAGCAGAAAAGTAGTAAGGATTCAGGTACTTCTGACCAGCACCCATCAACACCAATGTTTTCACATCTATCTCTCCCGATATCCCACTAACAACCCCCCTGACCTCCCTCTCTTGCAGAGCCACATGCAGCAAGACCCACAAGCTAGCAGTAGGGAGGGTGGCATGTATGGCCCCCTTTTCATTACCTTACTTTATAGAGCCAGCTTCTTTGACAGTATGGGCTTCCCAAACATCGAGGGGCTGTTGGACTGTATCCACATTACCAGTCCCAGGCAAGGGAGCACATCTTAACACCATGAACGCGCTGATGATGTTTCATGCCAGCCTCAGTGCTGTGCATGGCTCCCCTGATCGACCCAGCCAGGTGCCTAGAAAGAGTTGTGTACAGTTATAAATGCCGTATCATATCATATCATGCACAATTGCTCCCGCCCAGAGACATCGAGTCACCCAGTCTTTTATCAAATGTCCAGGAGAATGACTCCCTTCTCCTGGGTTGCATTTTTGTAGTTTCCAAAAGGACCAGGGGAATGATTCCCTTCCCCTGGTGTTACTTTATACAATTCAACACAAGGCCAGGGGGAATTACTCCCTTCCCTTGGCTTCTCTTTAGGGTCCCAGACCCTTCTCTGATGGTCAGTGGTCTCCCCAATGAGATGAGGAGGAGTTCCTCAGATGCTCTCTTCAGGGTCCCAGACCCTCCTCTGGTGGTCAGTGGTTTACCTTCTTACACTGTAGTGAGGAAGGTTTCCTCTCAAGTTCGCTTAGCTGAACTTCATAGGGTCCCAGACCCTTACATGCTCTATAAAGGATTCACTGTGCTGAGGAAGTCCACCTCGGTGCACTCTGCAGTTTTGATGAGGTCCCAGACCCCCCTTATCTCCTCTCCGGGACTGGGCTCAGAGTTCTCAGAAAGTCTTACAGGGTCCCAGCCCCTCCTGGGCTCCTCTCTAAGCCATGCGATCCTCACAGTGTGCTTTGGCGACCCTCCTTGACTCCCCTTGTCCTTACCAGCCTTTTCGTAGCTCCCATTACATTCTGGGACTACTGCATATGACAGTGGTTCTTCCTGGGACTGGAGCCAACTGTCAGTGCACTCTCCACAGTCATCTGCTTCCTGTGGTTGCTGGTTCCTGGTTTGGCTCCTTGCCGTATTGGTATGATTCAGGGACCGTGTACTCCACCTCCCCCTGGATGTTGTATCACTGCCTCATCTCGTTTTCGTAGGACCGACCGACATCAGGTCCTGGCGAGCCACCTTCTGCTTCACACAGGTGGTTTCTGCTCTCCGGTCTTAGCCGCTTCTCATCTCCTGTGCCGGGCAGCGTCCCTCCCTGCTGCTGTTCCGGGTCTGGCTCAGCGACATGCTAAATCCTACTTGGGTTTTTAAACTCTGCCAATTTCCATTCCTTTGTGGAAGGCTAGAAAACTGTTCCCAGTTCCACGGATCCACTTTCATTCCAACACAAATCCTCCTCGTGTCAGTATTTGAGAAAAAGGTATTCTTCATGTTATTTACATCTTCCTCTTCCCAGTACTTTTATATCTTGGAGTTATTTCTATAGCATATAGTTTTATGCTCAGTAAGAGGTTGTGGGGTGGTGTGACCAGTGTGGTGACTGTGTGATTGGACACTGGGGCTGTGACTATAGGGGCTGTACCTGTTATGACTTGATGGTCGTGAAGATTATGGGGCCTCTGTCCACAAGTACCACTCAGGAAGATACAAATAACTCCCTGAGCGATCCTTGAGGCCACAGGTTTTTTGAGTGCCGGAAATGCCAGGAACATCGGAGACCCCCCGAACACTGTAAGGCAAGCAATGGGTACGTTCAATGGCAAGCGAAACAATGAAAACAGAGCGTAAATAAATACCAAGGGGTTTACCAAGATGGAGGGGTCTGGGTTCTCAGTAGCACAGATGGAATGGAGGTGTTCCATGCAGCTGCAGTGTGCGACAAGCAGCAGCGGGCAAGGTGTCACACTGGAAAGCAATTGAGATGTTATAGCACTGCAAAAACCTGCGTGGGCGGGTAGAGTTGGAGATCCTTATGCACTCCATGAAGAGTTCCAAGGTCGAGACCAGCCGTGTGCGTCGAAGCCAAGGGCAATCCAAAGGAATCCAAAAAACAGTCCATACAGTCCTGAAACAGCAGAGCAATACGATAACCAAGAGCTTGACAAGAGTAATCCAGGAAAACAGTCCATAGTCCAGTACCATGACAGAAACACCAGAAGACGCCGAACAGTGCTCAAATGGATCAGCTGTGAAGCACTGAATGAGCGTTCCCTCTCAGGTTTTGAATGGGCAGAGGAATGTCATGTGGCCCCGTCACATAACGCGCGATCCGGCACGTTTCCTCGTCACGTGACCCAAAGTATCAATATGCTGCCGGGTCTTCCTGGAGGTGTGACGATGCAGCGGGAGGAGTCGGCGGCTCCTCCGGCCGGCTGCGAGACGCCAGGGTAGCTGCCACTGATGAGGTGAAAGTAACAGGGTAGTTTGCCCATAGCCAATAGGATGCCTTTGTGTGCCCTTCCTGTATATTATAATCCGCTGCCGCACTGCCTAAGGGAGTGGAGATGTGGGTGTAGAAGGGGAATGTCGACCGGAACCAGAGAGGGAAGGAACGGTAGACCTATGGGCGCTCGTCCGTGGGGTGTGAACAGCGGATGGCGTAACAGTACCCTAGGTGGTCATCCTTGTCCCTAATATGGGGGTTCCTCCCCATGAGGTCCTCCTGCATTCTACCACCCATAGGGGGACTGTTGGGTAGTGGCCTAACCGCCCTAGCCTCATGAGAAGGGGCTCCCCCTGAGGAGAAGTGGCAACACCTAGCTATTCGTCACATTGACAAAAGGGCTTTCACCCAAACCTCAACTAGGTTTTCCCCTTTCCATCTTTCCAGCTCCTCTATGAAAGGCAAGACTGAAGTGCGTTATTCCTTATGAAAGATTCCTGGTTGGGGCAAGATCATTATAAGAATAGTGTGGTAGGATATTTAATCAATTAAAAGAAAATGTTTTCAATTTACAAGGGATAGCCACTGGAAATATGAAGAAGACTGAAATAGCGGAAAAAAAAGCTGGTTTGACTGAAATCCTGAGATGGAACATGAGAGCTTGAAGAGAAGGTACTCTTGTTACTACTAGATTGATTGTGAGAACACATTGATTGCCAAATGGCAGGGCCCATGCCCCATTGTACAGAGGAAAGGAGAGGTGAACTCTGGGGTCAGGAAGCTAGGGAGATAGAATCACTAACTGTATCTTGCAAACCTTCTTAAGAAGCTGAAGGAGAGAGCATGTTTTTCCTGTGTGGTATTGAGGGAATATGAATGGGGACATGGAATGGGAAGCCTATGAGAGGTTGCAGAGTGTGGAAGTGGAAGTAGAAGACAATAATGGGCCTCAATATGACCTTGCCGGTGCAGTAATAACATGCCAGAAATTCAGTTTACCCGCAAAGTACAAGTTTGCTGGTGGGGTGGCTGGAATTACCTCCAGCCAAGAGCTTGAGGTAATTCCACCACCCCACCAGCAGAAATAGCCGGTATTACCCATGTTGGTAATACCAGCAAATCCCCCCATGGAGTCCTATGGAACTCCATGGAACCTGGATTAACGTCCATTATCGGCACTCCAGGATCCCGGCATTCTCGTAATGAGGCCCAAGGTAGCTTATGAGGAGGAACATGCTGACAAGAAATGTGTGAAGTTGGAGAATTTGGTGTCATAGTATAGCCCAGCGCACACCAAACAGCCACCCTGTACAGGATAGAGACAAGATCTGCTAGATCTATTTACACCCCTTGATATTCCTGATTGACCGAAAAAGGGGGTAGAGTAGGAAGTGCAACAAATGCTGCCTATGGGCCCTCCACTGATTTGCACTGCAACAAAAGATGCAACTTTTTTTGTGGATGTTCAGGAGTTGAATGACTTGGTTGGTGAACTTAAATATGTATCTGATAAAGATGGTAGATGAATTGTTGGGTCTGATGGGAGGAGTCCGCCATAGCAGCACCTTAAATCTTACTAAGGGATACTTGCATATGCCATTAGAGGAATGTGCTAGTGCAAAAAAGTAGTGAGTACTAATAAGGGTCTATATATCCATGATCGACTACGTTTTTAGGGTCACACAAGGCCCTGCCACGTTTCAGAGAATGATGAACTGCGTTTTGGCTGGCAAAATACAGTTTTCCACTGCATACCTGGATGAAGTGGTGACCCACAGTTGAACCTGGGTATACCACTTTCAACATAGATCATCATTATACTGGAAAAAGCAGGATGAACCATCAATCCCTGGAGCAGTGCCATGTGGTTGAAACAAAGCAACATTGTGGGGGAATGTTTTTGGAAATGGGCAGATAGGACCTGAGTCTAGCAAAGAAGCATCAATCCAGAATGCGGCTTTCCCAAAAAAAAAAAGTCCATTCCTTTCCGGGTCTGGCAGTGCTTTATCACTGATTCATCCCTGATTTTTCATCAGTGGCCTCTCCATTCATAGATCTTAAGATAAATAAGGACAACAATAGGGTGTGACTAACACTGGGGTGCAATCTTCCCTTAAAGAAATTGAATATCCTTTTGTGCAGTTATCCTTCTGATTCTGAAGAGCCCTGATTGCTTAGCCCCATTTATTGTGCACTCTGATGCTTCAGAAGGTGCTTTGGAGGTTGTCCTGAGCATGGAGCCTGAGGGACAGGAGCAACCTCTGAGACTAGATATGCAATGGAGGAGAAAGAATGTTTGGCCATTAAGTGGGAGCTGGAGGTGGCGCTACACTTTGCATTTCATGGGAAACAGTTTAGACTTGTGATGGAACACCATGATCTCAACGGCTGAATACAGCTGAGCGTAAGACTGTACAGGCAAAGAGATGGTCTGTAGTCCTGGGAACATTCAGGTTTAGAGTGAATTATTGACCAGGAAAACAGCATCAAAAAGCGATATTTTGTGCTGATATATGCCATTCAGGGAGATATTGAGCTATCAAGGACACGTTGGAAGGGATGATGTATGAGTTAAATTGCCGTTTAGTCTAAAGGGATAGGTATTGGTCTTTAGAGTGGGTGACTGGAGGTTTCCTAATCTTACCAGTTATTTGCCTAGAGGAAACTGAACTGATCCTCTTGAAGAGTGCAATTGTTAAATAAACTAAAGGATAAAAAGTGGATTCTTTTAAGGCCAAGCGTGCATGTTTTGGTGTAACAATATGATTGCAGGCTGGAGAACATCTGGCGACTGAAAAAATAACGAGGGGAACTATTAAAGGCCTCATCAAGAGTGCATCAGGATTTCGGCGGTGAATTTGCGATTTACCACGGGATTCCAAGTGGTGGTAGTGCAGTGTAATTCCCAATTTGAGCGGTGAATCCACCAAAGTACCACCAAACTAAATTACTATTGCCACCACTTGGTCCCTCAGATTTAGTGCAGGATTCCAAGTGGTGCCAGTGCAGTGTAATTCCCCATTTTTGGAGTCCATAAAACATGACAGGAATTTCGGTGGACTTATCACCGCCACTAATTCCACTGTAGTAATTCCACAAAATTGTTCCGATTTTTGGCAGTAAGGTGGAATACTCCAGCTTTGTGCTGATATTTGTTTGGGCTCACATTACTTTATGTTCTAGGACAATGGAAGTGAGCATTTAGTTGAATTGTGGCTATTAATTAGTTACAATTATTCACTGATATAGAATTGTTCAAAGACTGGCCTAATTCATGGGAGCATGCCAGAGAAAAGACCCCCGCCCCCTGCCCCCTGCCCAAAACAAATATATCTCCATTAGTTGGAGGGGCCCACGTCTAAAATGTGCAGGCCGATCATGGCAATAAATCCTGACTACACTACTGGCGCCATGTTTTTTCTTCCCTTTTTTAATGTTCTAACAGTAGTTTACTGTTGTAAGTGCTGGGCTTAGCCAATCGACTTTTCTTAATATGTTTTTTGCCTCTTTACTTCATTGTTGCGTTATTCATTCTGTTAAACGGTGCTATTGCAGGCTGAGAAACTGAGAATGCACGGATTGTGAGGTGAGGGGTTACAGGTTGGTATTCTGGTTTAGTTTGTTAGTGTGTTGGTTTTGCCTTCTGCGTATAAGCAGTGAAAGTGCCATGTGCCTTTTACACCTGGGTTTACTGTTATGAAGTACTTCACTAAGCTGAAAGTTCGTGGCTGGAAGGTTTTCAATTTATTATAGACGTTGGCATGGCTCTGCCAGCCCAATGTTTTTCAGCCTGCCTTGGCATTACAGAAGTGGAAAGACCCTATGCAAATCAGACTTTGCTCCACCCCAAAGGAGCAGTCCACCCGGAACTGGTAGGTCACATCCCTTCTGCAAGCAACACGAGTGTGAAAGCTCAATGCAAGTTTGGCATGGGCATTCAAGTGGGTACACTTAAGTTTTAGGACTATGAAAAATATCTCTATTAAATGGGAGTGGGCACTGCTGGTCATCAGAATGCACTTTTAGATGGTACAGATTCATAGGAGTGATCAATCCTGATTTAGTTATTTATTTATTTATGTATTTATTTATTTAGCGCACTAAGCCCTGGGGCATCAAGGTGCTGTTGCATGACCAATTACTCAAATCAGTGATCTACACACTTTTTACAAACCCATGTGACCAGTTGCTCAAATGAAGAATAAACACATTATTTTCAAAACAAAGGTGAACCAGTATCCGTGATTAATTGAGTTTCCAATAGCACTTATCAGAGCAGATTTAAATGAACATCAGTTGGAGAGCTCTGCTCGCAAGATAGGTGGGAGAAGGTTCCAGTGTTTGGCTACAAAGGCCGGGAAGCTAGAGCCTCCAGCTTTGGCCCCTTTACATTTGGGCTGGACGATGTGGTGAGCTGCTCTGATAGGTCTGGAGGGGGAGGCTTTTATGATTTTTTGTGCTAAGTAGGGAGGGCCATCCTTGGACAGGCCCCTATGAGCAATGGGCATTGTTTAGAAGAGGATCTGTTCACGAATAGGGAGCCACTGTGCTTATTTTCAAGCTGCAATGATGGTTCAACATTGGGGATGTTTAGGGCTGCTTTGAGGACGTTATTTTGATTGACTTGCATCACATGGTACCTGCAAAGAAGGCATTGCAATGGTCAGGCCCGGATCCTATGGTGCCTCTTGCTATTGTAAGGCAACTGACCGGGGAGCGGAAGGGTCTGGAGGTGTTGATTAGTGTGGTTGTGTAAGCGGCAGAGGAGGCATTGGCGCTTACATGCCGTGTGAGAGATAGAGTGGCATCCAGGTATACACCAAGCATTTTCACAAAAAAAGAGACTGGGATCAGTATCCTGTGAATCTTAAAGGAGGAGTATTGTGGGTTGGGCCTTTTGATCATTGATGGAGGTCCCATTAAAAGTACCTCCGTCTTTCTGTCATTCAAGCATAGATGGTGTGGGGCCATCCAGACCTGGATCGTCATGTAGACAGAGTTTATGGTGGAAGAGTCTTTGGGCCTCATTACACGGTAGGTGGTAAGGGTTTACCGGTACCGGTATTTTACCGGTACCGGTAAATCTTTACCGCCTTACTACGAGGTCCCTTTGCGGGTTGGGGATTTTAACGCCTGCTTTTTGCAGGCGTTAAAAACCAACTCGCAAAGGGACCCAGGGAGCTAATTACGGTACTGCAATTTGCGGTGCCGTAATTAGTGCCTTCCCCATTCCCATTATGCCCTATGGGGCAAAAATGGGAATGGGGAAGGGCAATGGTGGAAGGGGGAATTACCGCCCCTCCAACCTTGGAATGGGGCGGTAATTCCCCTTTCCACCAAGGCGGTGCCGGTATTTTACCGGCATGAACCATGGCGCTAATTGCGCCATGGTTCACCGCCTACCGTGTAATGAGGCCCTTTGTGTTAGTTGCCAGAGAGGGGGAGGAGAATTTGAGTGTCAATGGTGTAGTTTGTATAGGATATGCTGATTCAGTCCAGGAGTGCAAATAGTGGGATCGTGAATATATTGTACAGTTTTGTGGATACACAGGATCCTTGGGGTACACCACATGTGATAGGTGCAGTGGGGCGCTGGCATTTTCTGAGAATACTCTCATGAGTCTATCCCCTAGGAAGAAGGCGATCCAAGTTGTAGCCTCAGGGGAAAATTTGGCAGAAGTTGATGGATGGCGACCCAAGATTTTGTGATCCACCAGGTCGAAAGCTGCTGATAGATCGAGGAGTAGCAGCAGCGCTGGTTTGCCTTCATCTCTAATTTCGTCAATCTGAATCTTTAAGTCAAGTAGCTGTTGCATGGCCGCGGTGGAACCCTGAAGGCAAATAGCTTCAGATTTTTCCTGAGACGACAAACAATTTTCTTCTTAGTCAAATCCAGAATAAAAACATATCTAAAAACTGAATGCATGTCATTGCACTTCATTTCATTCATTGCTTAGAAGTTAGAATGATCCGTCAAGAGAAATGGGAATCATGGCCCTGTCAGCAAATCATCATATCTGGATCGTATTGGATAACATCAAGATTTTCAAGGATGTTCCTTACATACGATACAAGCAGCCAACTGCAGATTTTTAGGGGATTTTATTGATGCAGAGTTGAAGAAGTATCATCAGCCACTTAAGGTAATAAGGGAGTAGGGGGGGGCAAAATAGGGTGAAGTATGCTCAGATAGACTTTTATTCGATTTAAAAATCTCCTTACATGTATGTTGAAAATTTTAAAAAACATATGTCCCCTATCAAGAGTGGAATAAAGAGTCTTTGGTGAGATATTGCAAAATCCTACATTTTAGCTAAATAGACCCTGGCACACTTGGTAAGTGATGGCCTAAAGATAAACTGAAACAAGATACTCCAAGTATTTTGAATAAGACACTGTAAAATATATTTGACACGTATAGAGTAAAGCACGTTTTTTATTTCACGATTCCAGACTTTATTGTTCACAGAGGAAGATGAGCATCCCTTCATACAAGTTCTTGGGTGAGTGCCCAAAGGAGAAGTATCTGTTCAAATGCACATGTTGATTATCTTTAAATATCTTTGCAGCTTCTTGAGCAAAGTGAGTACAAAGCTTAACAATATCACCTCCACAGTGTGGGTGGTGAGAGCATCTGTGCTAATGTTTTCTGGCATGCACCTAGGTGTTCCTGGCCAACAGCAAACACAGATAATTGTTTTGGCTTCTGCTGGCCAGATTATCTCTCATAACAGGATTGGCTGGCTAAAGGACCAGCAACAGGGGCTGTCCAACTCCACAAAGCCATGCTGGTAACCACAGCCATTTTAGGGGATTTTGGAGCCCAGGGCACAGGTTTTTTCCCTGTTACCAACAACAGAACTTAAGTGATCAAGAATCTCTGGCCACGCCCTCCCCCTCTCAAATCAATCAAAACCCATAGCTTGAAATGCTGCCCCACAGAAATCAAAGTGTGTATGGGTACTCCATTCCAGTGCCCTTACCCTTGTCAGACTTGCTGGAATCAGACTAAGAAACAGGTAGCATTTGAAGGGCAACCTTAGCAGTCCATGATGAGGGTTACCTATGTCACTGGTAGTCCTTGGTTGGTCTTGGGGTCTTTCTACTTCGGTATTGGGCTTCTGCAGTCTTCTCTCCTTCTCCGGTATGCTGCGGCGGTCCCTTGCAGCGGGCACTTCTTCTTCGTCCCAGTAGTGAGATTTTCATTCCTTACTAAGTTGTCGGTGTTCTTCCTTGTCTCAGTCTCCAGAGGTAATCTACCTAGGTGACCCTTGCTCTTCCTCATCTCAGTACCTCCTAAGGACTTAGTGTTCTCTACTTTACAGAGGCGTATGAAGGTGTGAGGGGAAGGTGCATCTTGAACGGAGCAGGTGGATTTTTAGAAGGGATGAGGTATGGCGGACATACCGCATTATCTCCAAATGGCTGTCCCTAACCTCATAAGAAGTGCCCCCTCCCCCTTTTGGATAAGTGACAAAGCCTTGCACTTCGTCACATACCCTTCCTCAAAGGATGGTGGCTTTGCCATCTAAAACTGATAACAGGGCTTCTTGTGTTCCCACAGAAGATGGTTTAGTCCTAGACGGAGCACCCATTTCCTGCATTCCCGTTCTTATCCCTATTCGGGCAATTTGGGTCATTCACTGATTAAATTGTGGAACCAGGCTCCCCAATACCAACTGAGCTGGCAAACCGTGAATCATGGCTGTGTGACCCACCTTTCTCTCCCTAAGATGGTAATGGGGATTTGCGTCTGCGGGTACCTTACCACATGACGATGGATGCACTCAACTCTTTCTTTCTTCATTTGTAACCACCCTTGGGGAAGTAGTTCTGATCTTATGGCACACCCTCTGCTTCCACTATCTAGTTGGGCCCATAACCTTTTTCTTTGAAGGGTGATTAGGATTCTATAGATGTTTTTTTCCCTGCATACAGAAAAGTCTTAGGGTTTCTCGTGCCCTTATTTTTCTTTCTCCTAGGGAGATATTTCTCTGGGTTCTCTTCCCAACTTGCTGTTACCCCACTAGACTGGGCATATAGGATACTAGCACAAGATGGTTCAGCCTTTAATTCCCTATCTCCCCCTTCCTGGTGGTATTCTTCTAATGGCTTTACGGTTGGGAAATCTCTCCTTTTTAAGGGCAATGTCTCGCAAGATGACAGATGCTCAACAAGAGAAACATAGCTTGTGTTGGGTAGGAGATGTAGGAGATAGGGTTAAAGAGGATGGATTATCTCAACCTTCAACTCTTACCACAAGGATTTTGGCCAACTGTTCACTATCTGTGGACCTTGCAGGTGTCTCTCACTACTGGGAAATATGAGTGGATTTTATTAGGACAAATGATTCTCCCTTCCTATCCTGTCCTATCGGGAACCAAGAAGCACCTCACTGAGGAGGCCCAACAAGGCTGAAACATGTCTGGGGTTGCTTGTGCTTCCAAGCAGAGGGGACCTGGCCTAGCAGTTCGGGCTGGGCTACTTCCATTGGTGGCAGTACCTGACAGATTTGCATATGGCTGGACTCTTTTGCAATGGTGTAGACAGGCTAAAAACGGTGATGTGGAAGGTTGCCCAGAGCATTGCCAGTGGTTCAGATGTATTGAAAACCTTCCACAAATCACTTTTTTGGTTGTTGTTTGTCTCCCTATTTGAGAAAAGGTATGTCCAGACATGGGTCCCTTGCTTGCTGCACCATAGGGCACCAAGCTGCACCTCAGTGAGGAGGCCCAACAAGGCCGAAATATGTTTGGGGTTGCTTGTGTTTCTGTGCAGAGGGGACCTGGCTTAAAGGTTCGGGCTGGGCTGCTACCATTGGTCATAGTACCTGACTGATTTGCCTATGGTTGGACCCCTTTTGCAATGGCGCAGATGGGGTAAAAAGGGTAGTATGGAAGGTTGCCCAGAGCAGTGTCAGTGTTTCAGATTTATTCAAAACCTTCCACCCATCACATTTTTGTTTGTTGTTTGTCTCCCTATGTGAGAGAGAGTGTGCCCAGACTCAGTCCCTTGCTCGCTGCGTCATAGGGAATTAAGGTGCACCACTCTGAGAAGTCATAACATGGCCGAAAGATGTCTGGGATTGCTTTTGTTTCCGTGCAGAGGGGACCTGGCCTAGTAGTTCAGGCTCGGCTGCTATTATTGGTGGCAGTACCTAAATGATTTACATATGACTGGACTCCTTTTGCAATGCCGCAGACAGGCTACAAAACAGCATTGTGGAAGGTCACCCAGAGCAATGTGAGTGGTTCGGAATTTATCAAAAACCTTCCACCCATCACTTTTTTGGTTGTTATTTTGTCTCCCTACATGAGAGAGGGTATGCCCAGACGTGGCCCCCTTGCTCGCTGCACCATAGGGAACCAAGCTGCACCTCACAGAGGAGGCCCAACAAGGCCGAAACATGTCTGGGTTTGGTTATGTTTCCGTGTAGAGGGGACCTGGCCTAGCAATTCGGGCTAGGCTGCAACCATTGGTGGCAATACCTGACTGATTTGCATATGGCCGAACCCCTTTTGCAATGGTACAGATTGGCTTAAAACAGTTGTGTGGAAGGTTACCCAGAGCAGTGCCAGTGGTTCCGATTTATCCAAAACCTTCCACCCATCACTTTTTTGAGTGTTGTTTGTCTCCCTATGTGAGCGAGAGAATGCCCAGACATGGGTCCCTTGCTCACTACGCCATAGGGAACCAAGCTGTACCTCAGTGAGGAGGCCCAACAAGGCCGAAACATGTATGGGGTTGCTTGTGTTTACATGCAGAGGGGACCTGGCCTAGCAGTTCGGGCTGGGCTGCTCCGATTGATGGCAGTACCTGAATGATTCGCATATGGCTGGACCCCTTTTGCAATAATGCCTGACCGGCTAAAAAAACAGTGGTGTGGATGGTTGCCCAGAGTAGTGCAAGTGGTTCAGATTTATTAAAAACCTTCCACACATCACTTTTTTGGTTATTGTTTGTCTGCCTATGTGAGTGAGGTTATGCCCAGACATGGGTCCCTTGCTCGCTGCGCCATATGGAACCAAGCTGCACCTCACTGAGGAGGCCTAACAATGCCGAAACATGTCTGCAGTTGCTTGTGTTTCCATGCAGAGGGGACCTGGCCTAACAGTCCAGGCTGGGCTGCTACCATTGGTGGCAGTACCTGACTGATTTGTATATGCCTGGACTCCTTTTGCAATGGCGCAGATGGGCTAAAAAGCTGTGGCGTGGAAGATTGCCCAGAGCAGTGCCAGTGGTTCAGATTTATTCAAAACCTTCCACCCATCACATTTTTGGCTATTGGGAAGTAATGCACAATTCTAGAAGGGGGTATTTCGATGATCTCCTTTTTGTAAGGTAGAACAAATGGCTATGATAAGGTATTTTTCTTAGGGTGAGAAACATCTCTCTCTCTCTCTGTTCCGGATGTAATAGGGTTATCGTCCCGGGTGAGAGACCGGATGACTGGGTTCTTGGAAGTCTCACAGCCTTCTATCTTTAAGAGGAAGGACGTTTCCAAAGAAGGTCGGGAATCGGGAAGGCTCCCAACTTCCATAATGTTGTCATTCCTGTGGGAGGACATTGAGGCTCTAAGCTCTCAAATTGTAAGGTTTTCTACGTTCAGAGGGAAGAAACCTTTCAAAGATGTTAGGATATGGGGAAAGTTGGTATCTGAGGACTCACCCTTGGCCTGATCGTAGTCTGCATCGCCTTCTGGGGATTGAAGCATGTTTCTGGGGTCCTACTGTTAAGGATTTCAATCAGGCGATGCACCCTGGTCTCAGCCTAGTGTGCAGCACACACCTGAAATGCTTATTTTGTTTTATATATAGGTTCAATATTTGAGAGATACACCACTCATATCACACACCCTTTTCAAATACCCCAGGTCACAATGGACCACTAACCAGGCTGGTTGGTAAAGGTAATATTTATTTATTTAGAAATTCAAGCAATCACACGCTTTTTTATATATGGGGCAGCAATCACCAGTGTGGTGACAATAACAAATAGGAAGGTAGGCCATCCACTTAATTCAACCCTTTAGCATCACAGATAGAAATCACCAGGGAATAGAAACACTTTGGGTTTTCCGGAAAGATAGCACTCAAGTTAGGATTTCCCCCTGCAAAATTCCATCAACCCCCAAATAATCAAATCTGAATGGATATATAGAAGCAGCAGGTAATCAGGAATAAGAAACAAAATTCGAATCCAACCTTCCCTCCTCAAATGAGAATGAAAAACGGATTTGAAATTCTTGCAATGTTAAAATGACACTCGGAAATGGCTGAACAAAACAATGAATGTGGGCAAAAATCCTTAAATAAGTACAATTCTTTACTGGAGCAACACTGGAAAGATACTAGCAATCATGAGCAATAGATTGAGCAAATAAAATTCGAAATTGAGTGGAAGGTTTAAAATAATTTATAATCGAAATCACACGTGTAAAACTTTACAAAAATGTCAATTCCCGCCTGGATACCAGAGGGTATTTGATAAAAACGGGTGAAATTCACTGATTTGGAGTGCGGTTTAGTTGGCATTTAGCTATAGGTCTTAGGTACAATCTGGAAGTGAAATTGGGTCTCTAGCTGGTAAATTGAGTGAGTTATACTAGAGTGAGGTGCGTTTTTGAGACACAGTAAGTTCCAGGGTGGATCCGCAGAGTCAACCCTAGTTCCCCAGTGCCCCTCCTGGCGGAACTAATCGGATCACTCAAAATAGAATTGATAGTTTAGGATTTACACAAGACAGAATTACTAAAATGATGTTGGCGCTATCACAATAAATCAATGACAGGGTGGCAAGAATGATTTTGACAATATTACAAGTTATCAGGATAAGTATAGGATGACTTAGAGATGGGATAGAGACAAAGCAGGATATGTACACTATGGATTTCTATAGGGTAGGGATGATTCTTACGTCCTCTTTATTTTAGGATATTGGACCATCAAGGGTTCTGGTCACTACACGACAAAGCGCCTGGCAAGACAGCTGGGCAGTTCAGTCACCTGAAGGCACTGGACTGGCACTGGACTGGCACCTCTGGTCACTGGATACTAAGAATCAGCTGGATGGCAGGTTTGCAGCAGGCATGCATTTAGTGAGCAGTAAGTCAGGTTAATTCAGGATGCTTCCAAAACACCACAGCTTCCCTTGGTTAATGGGATGTTTAGAATTAAGGCCTAGCTGAAGCAAGATGAGCAAGATTTTGGTTGGGATCTGGAATATAGATGAATAAGGTAAGATGAAGACAGGAACAGGATAGGACGCTGGGCAGGAAATCAGGAATCGGTCAGGAATCAGTGTGTGTCCTGTGTGTTGTCAGGGGCTCTTATTTATAATGCCAGGTGACATCATCACAGTACATGACAGGGGCAGGCTTTACTACACACGCCTATAACAATAGGATTGGGCAAGAGTAGAAGTCTCCGCCTAGCTCTTCGCTGGTTGGATCTCAGAAAAATGTTGTCATGTTTATGGGGTGATCTTTACAGTATCCAGAAACCTCACAGAGTTACTGGAACTAAAATCTAATTTTGCCACAAACACATATTTACACAATTACAACCTTTCAGTAAATCAGATACACAGGTTACATATTTTATACATGGTGGGGGATTGTCATGAGGAATGTATGTACAAAAATGTCTTCAATATTAATACTTATTAATATTAATACTTTTCTTGTAATTCAACATATATCACCGTTTCTGTCTAGAGTGTATCAATACATTCTATCAAGTTTCAAAATACAGCCACCACTTTCACTTTTTTTCACCAATTTTGGCAACTTTTTAAAGTTCTTTATAAAATAGTCTTTAGAACAAATGGGAGTCACTGTTTGTCATTTTTTTTCTTCCCTGCTGACACCAACTGGCATCTCCTTTCAAGCAGGATGGGGGGTTTCCTCAGCCTGATAGAAGTTATATGGCTCTCACAGCTCCGGCTTCCTTCCCTGAGAACAGCATTGTCGCAGCCTGGAGCACAGACGAATGTCTGACGAGCTTGTGATTCTCTTTGTCCTGGAAGTTTATGGTGTGCCTCCCTTCCTAGGGGAAGTTACAGGGCAGGCACTTGAATACTGTTTTTTCTTGATAGCCTACAAACTCAGCCTATGTGTTTTAATCTTTATTTCCTCATTCTGAGTCTTGAATTCAAACCTGTGGAATAAAAATAGCCTATGTGTGTATTTATCACCAGCCACAAACCTCTTCAACATTGCTGGGTAATGGCAGGTTTTCTTTTAACAGTTAACTTTTTAAATGGGCATTTTCCTCCTTCAGTTTGGCAAAAGCCCATTTTAGACGTGTTGAAAACTGCTAGCATTTCTTTCATTAAATTCGGTTTGGCAGCCCCATCTGCCTTTGCAATACTGCCTTGCAACCAAATTGATTTTCCTCGAAGCATGACTTTTATCTGAACACTGATACATGAAAATGACCAGTCTTTTGGAGACAGCTGTTGTTTGATACTTTGTGGAGAAATATGTGCGCTTTCCTGTGCGAGTAAAAATAAAGAGCCTTGTTGATTTCTTTCCATGCTAAGATGACTGGGCCTGTCATTCAGGAACTGGGCCTAGTTTTGCTAATGCACAATGACTTCTCCTGGGCATGGCAGGACCTTTTCAATCACAGCAGTTTCATAGTGAATGGATGGATTTAGCCTCAAAACAGCATTTTTAAAGGGTGAAAAAAAAGGTTTCATTCTGAAAAGTAATTTTGGGGTTTTCAGCAAGGCAATGCTGCCTATTTACTTAATTTTATATTAAATGTTGCAGAGCACACTGGCACTTTCCTGCATTGTGTACTCTATTCCACCCTGCCTGAAATATGTGTGGCAGGGTGTTGCAGTCATTTTTTTTATGGTTGTTGTAAAAACGCAATTTTGAGATCCTGGCACGCACAGGAGCCAGCACAGCCATTTTGCTGTTTCTTGCACCAATGCAGCAAAGTGATGGGGTAAAGCACAGCTGAGTGGGGCAATATATTCCACACTACTCTCTGCAGGTTGTTTTTGAGAATGACCTTCTTCTCACTTGATTGACTGGCGGAGAACTCCCACAGTCTTTCATATATCAGATGTCCCATCACCTCACCCCTTTCAATTTTCACTGGGTTTAAGGAGAAGTTCAAGAGGGCAAACTTAATTTTCTCTCCACAGGATAGGAGGGGGAGTGATTTGCTCTCTCTTATTCGGCCCGTTCTCCCAAGAGACATAATATAGATGACCAAATTAGTGAGAAGATCTACCTGTAGGTCTATAGAGATGATCACCTTCTTTCCGGCAGGAACTAGGTACTCCGGAGGACAAAAAAGTGTATAACTGTTCCCCTCTGCACATGTTCTTACAGTAAGAATGGCCTGGTAGGTATATAGATGGATGGTAACTCCCCTCCTATGGTTTAGATGGTTGTGGGGTCTATGGATTCAAAGCCGACCCTGGCCTTATGGTCTTGACCCAATGAAGTTTAGGGTAGATGACATACTGGCCGAAAAGATGATGTTGCTCAATTCGTTTCCGGGTGTTTGAATTGTGGGGCTAAAGATCATGTAATCTAGCTTACTACTCGTGGGTTCCCCAATTTGTGTCAACTTGGCAGCATCCCACTCTTGATACCATACATAAGAGTGTAGAAGTATGACATGAACAGAAAGGTGGTATGATGGTTGGCATACACATTTATTGTAATGTAAAATAAATGAAAACCTACCTTGTCCTATTTCTGAGAGGGGTTTCCCTGCCTCAAACCTTAAGCTAAGGAGTCTATCAGGATGTCCAGAGCAAAACCATTCCACCATTGTGTCAAACCTATTGCCAACCTTTACAATAATAACGTACACTAAAGGGGAATTGTGCTCTTCTTGGTCCGGAAGAATGGCTCCCTTCTCCCGGATGAAAAGCCAAAATGTGCTGGTACTAAAGTAAAGCAAAGTTCCACACAAAAAGCTGACACCAAGAGAATGGCTCCCTTCCCTTGGGCTCACTCATACTTCTCACTGTGGTCACAAACACCTGGAGGAATGCCACCTTTCCCTGGATTTCTTTCCAAAACAGTTCTCACAAGCCCAGGGAGGATGCTTCCATTCTTCTGGCCCCTTCTTCCCAATACCAGGGAGATGCTTCCCTTCACCTGTCCTCTTTATCTTGTCTTGCTTTCAAGTCTCTAAAGTACATTTCCCAGACCCTGGTTTACCTTCTTTTGTTTGCTTCACTTGGCCCTCCTCTTTGCCAAATACTGCCACAAGAAAGATTACTCTTGTCACACTTGGCTGGTGGGTCACAGACCCGTATTACAGTTCCTTTAATGATTCCTTCTCGCAGACCTGGTTCCCTACCCTGCCAAGTACTGCGACTATGAAGATGACTGTTGATGGTAATCTTCATTAGGTGCGATTGCTAGATACGTCTTTCTTGGTTACTTTCTTCGGGGGTTCAGGAAGGTTACTTTGCTTCCCTGAGTTTCCCTTCTTCCCCTGTTTGGCTGGGTCAGGGTATCCCACTGCTCCCTTCTGCCTCTTCTGCTTGTACCAACCGTCCTGGTCACCGCTGTACCTTTAGGGTCTCTCCCGGGAGTCCTTGGTTGGTCTTGGGGTCTTTCTACTTCAGTATTGAGCTTCTGCTGTCTTCTCCCCTTCGCCGGTATGCTGCAACAGCTCTGCAGCATATGGTCGCTCACAGCAGTCCCCTGGCTATGCCCACCAGGACTGCTGCTTTACCCTCTAGTTGGGTAGCCCTTCCACCTTGGAACGCTTGGAAGCACCTCTGCAGCCTCAGTAAACCCTTGCTCTGCAGCACCTTCTGTTTGCCTGCTTTTCTGCTGGTTCCTCTAAGGAAGGCTTGTCTCCCACTTCCTGAGTCTCTCTTACATTTTGAATGCAGCTTGATCAATGAGTAGTCGTCAACCTCAAGGAGATTCTCAGGAGTATTGTTTATGCCTCCACTCTTCCTCTTCGACCCAGTACTTGTTCCAAGTCTAGAACGCTCATGTATGTTCCGCAGGGCACTCTGCATTGCTCTGCGCATCTTCTTTGTACCAGTAGCGAGGTTTTCATTCCTCACTAAGTTGTCAGTGTTATTCCTCGTCTCAGTCTTTAGAGGTGATCTACCTCTGTGACCCTTGTTCTTCCTCATCTCATTACCTGCTAAGGACTGGGTATTGTCTACCTTACAGAGGCGTATGAAAGTGAGAGGGAAAGTGCATTGTGAGTGGAGTAAGTGGGTTTTCCAAGGGATGAGGTGTGGGGGACATACCGCGTTCTCTCCAAATAGTCGTCCCTAAACTCATAAGAAGTGCTCCCCTCCCCCTTTGGAGAAGTGATGATGCCTTGCACTTTGTCACAGAACCAAGCTCTAGTACTAATTCCACCTGATGCTATGCTACTTACTAGCACTCTCTGGTGCAGGTGCATTGCTTTGAAGCACACTAGGTGTTACTAGCACAAAATGTTTATACGCTAATAAGTTTATCAACCTCACACATAGGAAAGGCTGAGTCAACGTTGCTGGAATTTGGTTCTGTGAAGCGGACATGAACACACATCTCTGTAATGAGTGCTTACCCCACTGAGCTATCTTCTGAAAAATCGTTGCTCTCTAATATATCAATCTGCATTTCAACTTTCAGGATTGCACGTTATCAATATATTTCCCACAGAAGGGTGAGAAAGCTAGAAGGCTTGTACAAAATGGGACAGATTCTCAAGAATGAGTGCAAATTAAAAAATCACATAGAATGCAATTTATTATTTGCGCTCTTTTCAGAAATGCACAGATCACCTTATTCACAAAGGTGACCTGCACATTTCAGGTGTGGCTGAACAGTAGTGCAAAGATGTACTGCCCAACCCCTTAAATACATTAGTGTTGGGAGTGTCACAGGCTCCCATTAACCACATGGATGCTTGGAGCGTATTTCAAAATGGCAGGTCCTTAAAGGGCCTGCCACTGTGAAATGAGGTAAAAAGTAAAAATGCAATTCTATCCTTGTTTGAAGGGTAGAAATTCAACTGCGAGAGACGAAGATAAAACAAATTACTTTATCGTGCACTGGACCTTTCCCCACACATAGTCCAAACAGGCGCAGGGGAAGGTCTTTTGTTTTAGTGAATTTTAAACGTGCATTTGTGGATTCAGGATGTGCATTGAAATGTGAAAAAATGCCCCCTTAGTTATGCAAATCACCAAAGGGAGTGAATAAGGGCATTTGAGGGAGCATCGAAGATGCACACATTGAAAGGACCCTTGATTATTCGGGGGCACCTTTTTTGGCACAAGTGGTTTGTATTTGTATTTGTATGTTATGTATACAGCGTGCCAAGCCCTGAGGCATCTGGGCGCATTTCTTACAGTTGCAAGCAGTATATTTACAGTTCAACAACAAATTACAGTTCAACAGCAAATGTATTTACCATTACATCAGGTCATTAGTTACATTAGGTATCAGCAGGAATTATTTGCAAAGTAAAGATAGACTATGCGGAGAGTATACAGAAGAAAATTTACAGTTGTGATTAAAGAAGACATTATTATTAAACTGTACAAAGTTAGTGATTGGTTGCTAGCATTAATTTTGAATGAGGCAAGTTTTTACGTTGTTTCTGAATTCGTGAAAGGATGGCTCAGCTCTAATAAAGGTAGGTAATGAGTTCCAAATTTTGGCTGCTAAGACCGGAAAGCTGCTCCCTCCTTCCCTTTGGAGCTTAAACGTAGGGACAGTACGGCAGTTAGCTATGGTGGATCTGGTTGGTCGATCTGAGGAGTTACGTTGAATCTGTCAGAGGTATTTAGGTGTTAGGTTGTTTATGCATTTGAAAGTGAGTGATAGTGTTTCGAGTCTAATTCTTTGGTTGATAGGTAGCCTGTCAGTGTATACTACGTCTCAATTCTGAGATGTGCAATGCTCTCGGAAAGTTGGTTGCTGACCTAAGCGCGTTATTCTGGACGATTTGTAGCATTGCAATAGTCTAACTTGGATAGCACTGATGCCCTGGCAAGAGCAATGCAGTTATTGGTTGTCAGAAATGGTCTGCAAGCATTGATGAGCTTGCAGGTATCAGCTGTCGTTGAGACAATTGCAGTGATTTGCCTCGACAGAGAGAGTGAGAAGTTGATGTAAATACCTAAAGTTTTTACATCTTTGGAGTTCTTGATGTTGTTAGCGTCAATATTAAAGACATTAAATTGATTGTCCAATCTATTGAGTCTGGCCTGGGTTCCTACCAAGAGCAACTCTGTCTTATCGTTGTTAAGACAGAGTCCATGTTTGGCCATCAATGCTTGGATAATTAGGTAGATGACATTTAGACGTTTAGAATCTGTGTTATAATCACCGGTGATGGGGATCAGGATTTGGGTGTCGTCCGCGTACTTAGTGTAGGAGACACCCAAATAATCTAAATCGTCAAATAATGGCTTCGTAAATATATTGTAAAGCATCGAGGAGACGCACGAGCCTTGAGGGACACCTCAGGTGACTGGTACACGTGTGGCCGATGCTGTGGGAGCAAACACTCTAGTAGTTCTGTTATTGAGGAAGGACTGAATCCATGAGGTGGCATCGTCAGAGAAGTGAGCCACAGATGAGAGGTGGTTGCAGAGCGTTTTATGATCGACTAGATCGAAGGCTTCTGATAGATCTAGTAACAACAAGAGGGCTAGGTTGCCTTTATCTTTTATAATTTTCAATTGTGTTACTAGATCTATCAGAGCTGTTTCCGTGCCATGTCTACGCCGAAAACCAGATTGGCGGAGCTGCATATGAATGGTACGGCTAGTCTTAGTAGAATGCGTATAGTAGATATGTTATGGTGGTGCATGGCTAGGTTCCGGATGGTGAGACAGGTTAGTTGCCAGAATATGGTAGTTGAGCAGGTAGGTAAACGGTGCTCTACTAGGTTTACTTCTGTTAGCGATAATGTACCAAAATTAGCATGTTCACACACAAATCAAAGGAGACAGGTGGGTGGCCACCAGGGGGCGCGTAGATGCAGCCTGCCTCTGCCTGAGCTACCGGTCAGAAGGTCCTGTAAGATGATATGAGCCCCCACTTTGAACCCCTCACCCCTGGGGAATGGTCGACACACAGGGTATGTGAACCCCCCCTACGTAAGCAGAGAGAAAAAGCAAAAAGAATCCATCCCCGAAAATGGGAGCAACGACCTCAGCAGTTGAAGCCGAAAGTGAATCCTGAGTCCAGGCAGTTCTGCGTGGCTTGGTGGGACACTGTCTCCTCCCTCGGGTCTTCCACACGGCGGGTGCCACTGGGTCTGGCAGACTGCCCGAATCTCAATCACAAGAAGGCACACACTGGCCCTGTGAGGCAGTTCTGAGGTAGCATGATTACTGCAACCCCCCCCCCACCTGGCAACTGTGGGCAAATGAGATTCGGGCGGTCCGCCAGACCCAGTGGCATGCGTCGCGTGGAAGACCCAGGGGAGGAGACGGTGCGCGTGCCTCCTGGGATGCAGGACTCCTGTAAGAATGTACGGAGGCAACATCCGAGAAGAAGACCATGCCAAATATCACTCAGGTAGAGGTCCGACCTACGCAGGATCCCAGAAGTTGCCCTGGGTGACCTTTCCAGCGTTCGGAAGTGAAGACCTGGGTGGGAGTTGTCCAGTTGCATTAGGAGTTCCAACGCACCCTGATGGTGAGGACTTGCCCATATATGAGACCCACGGTGTGTCCTTGCCACAGCAGACAGCTGGCTCTCCACCCGGAGACACTACGGGACGAGTCCATTCCATGACAAACTCTAAGGTGAAGAGGAGCGGCCCTGTTATACTGTGGGCACAGCTTGTGGTCCATCAATGTCAAACCCTCATGCACATTACAACTAACAGGCTAGTGGACACTCCCCGCCCGAACCGGAGGTGCGGCGAGACTACCTGGTGGTTGTGTACCGCACCGCACATGCCCACATGTAAGAGCAAGCTCTGTGGTGCGGACGGCCCTCCCCCCGTGGCACTGAACAGACGTTGTCACCGCTGCAGGAATGCACACTTGAGGGGACCACGAGGAGCAACGGCAAGATACTGAGGCCTCTCAGGGGACGCCTTCACAATCCCCCCCACCACTTGCCTCAGTGCACAGAAGAGAACAGGATCCTGTCCCGTGCCAAAGAAGCCTGATGGGTACAAGAAGGAGTGGGTAAACTTCAGGTGCTGCACCCACAAAGACAGCCTCCTGAAGAGGAGCGCTCTGTGTCACTTTGAGGTGGCGACCTTGGTCATGGCCTACACTTTGACCACTTCAAGACCTAAGAATTAAATTACAAAAGAAGCACATGAATAACTGCAATTTTTGGTCTCTGTGCTCTCTGGTAGGGACCTCTATAGGCCATCCTTGCAACTGCAGTGTTTGGTCTCTGAGCTCCCTTGTGAGGACCTCTTTAGGCGAGCAATGGAACTGCAGTGTTTGGTCTCTGTGCTCTCCTGTGGGGACCTCTGGAGGCGATCCTTCCAACTGCAGTGTTTGGTCTCTAAACTCTCTTGTGGGGACACCTATAGGCGATCATTGGAACCGCAGTTTTTGGTCTCTGTGCTCTTTGGTGGGGACCTTTAAAGATTTAATAGTTAGGCGCAGCCCACCTCACCGCATAGGGAGCTGATGCACCCAAGGAGAGAGACTGCGCACCGTGTGCCGCACTCTCTTAAACTAATGCAGGAGAAGGACAATCTCATACGCAGACGGTGAATGACATTCAGGTGGAGGGCATAGAGGTGGGCACGCCTTCACTTGAAGGAGTATTCTTGACTTCAAGATCCTAACCTGGACACCATAACCTGCCACCAGTCATACACTCTCCCAGTCACATGGGGGCCTAACTAGTATATGGATACACACCAATGCAGGCCCTAGCCTCCACAAACTGAATAGAGGAACCAAAGGGCTGGGCCCCCAGTATTGAGGCGTGTGCCATCCTTCGGAACTATGGGCAGGGACACCCCAGGTAGTGTGGAGAGAGCAACCGGTTCACAATTGCCCGCATCATTGGACGAAGACCGTTATCTGAGACCATAAGGCCCCCACCATCAAGCAGGGGCCCCTTGCAGTAACCCCAGTGGAGTGAATTGACTGACCTCCCTGATAGCACGGCAAACCGGATCAGTGTGAGGGTTGGGCCCCCAGCCTCGGGGTGTGTGCCCTCCTGCAGGAATTGGACCAGACGACAACAGGAGAAACCAGAGTTGCGCCCCTGAAAGGGAAGGCTGAGTGCTTCACTCTCAACAGTACCCCTAGAAGGGAAAGACACCAAGGAAAAGCGGAAGCCAGGAGGTGAGAGAGCTGCAAGGTGAGAGCAGAAGACAACGCGCCTGTGTCAGTATTGGAGTGCATAATAATAAGGCAGAAATTGGCGACATACAGGTCCATGCTGCTTAGCACTGAGCCGGACACCCCCCATAAACCCACCATGGCAACCTCCAGGACTGATGCCGCAGGAGAGGTGGCAGCCTTACTGGAAGAAATTAAGAACATGAGAGCACACATCGGTGGGAAGGTCGACAGAATCACTCAGAGGATCAACAAGATGGAGGAGAGATTCGAAGGAGTCGAAAACAATCAAACCTCATTGAGCAAACTGAGTCCTGTGAAGAGGAATTCCGTCTTAAAATGGATGATTTGGAGAATCGTGAACGGCGGAACACCTAAGACTTTTGGGCATCCCAGAAAGAGAAGGGCAATCCAAACAGGATCTGAAAAGGACGCTCCATGAAATGATGAAGCTTTTATTTGAGGATGACTCCATCGATGAACCAAAGACCGAAAGAATACATAGAGCAGGGGGAGCTGCATGATGCCCTAAGACCATCCTAGTCAGGTTCCAGAGCAACAGCAACAATGCCAGAGTCTTGGAAAATGCTAAACATAGTGGTCCTGTCTCCCTTGACGCAGCGAGAGTGACGATCTTCCAAGATCGGTCATCTATAACCTTGGATGAGACGGATGTGTATGCGCCTTACAAAGTAGCTAAAAGAATGAGGAGTCCGCTTTAGATGGGGCTATCCATTCTCTCTTACATTTGAATTGGAATTTGAATTGGAAGGATGAAAGGAAAGGAAAGGAAAGGCTGAGAACGGAGAGGGACATTAAAAACTGCATCGCTTAGCTTCTGGGCAACCATGACAATGAACAGAACCAAGACGTAAGGAGAGACAACAACAGACAGTGGTGCATTCAGTGACCAAGACAGAGACGCATACCTGGCTCCAGAAAATACATAGGATAAATGCCTCCCCAGGGGCAGATTCCTGAAGGACCTTTGGAGCATCAGCACACCGTTTTAAGGGAATGTGGTGCTCCTTACAAAGCTGGGAGTGGATGACGCAGAATCGCATGTCAGTTCCGGGTGGTTAATACTGGGGTGGGTCTATCCCGAGAATGCTCGAGGAATGTTAGGAGCTGGCTGGACCATGAGTCACCTGAACATCGGACCCACGGACATGTGGCTAATCATATGCCGCACTAAGGATGGGCGCCTGGTTCAAGCTGGGCTACGATTATGCTCAGTGGCACTGCTTCTAGAGAAACCAAATACTCTGGAGTGCAGCCCGGCGGGTGTCCTGGGCCTCCACGATCCAGGTGACGTATCAACGAATGGGGCATGTTCAATGTGAGAAATGTTGGGGATTACACGATTTGTGTGACATTTGGGAGAGGGGGGGACAAAGGGGGATCAATGTTAATGTAGTTGTTTTAGAAATAGGATCGGGAGATATATGGTCTCCGCTGGTGGTCCGAACTCGGCTTGATGATGTTAACCAGGCAGTATCGGATGCCTTTAGGGGGGGAGTGAGGAGGGTAGGGGTAGGGAGAATGGTAGGAACGGGATCCTCTTCAAGCATAACACAAGTGGTGACATTTGGGCTGAATTACGAGCCTGGCCGCCAGGCTTATTAAAGGGTCGACAGGTTTACAGAGGAAGAAATGGCAGTAGATCTAGACCATCAAAGGGGTAATCTCCTTAGGGTTGGAACGCCGAATGTTAAGGGTCTGAACTCACAAACAAAAAGGTCCCTAGTTTCCAGGGAGTTTCGAAGAACGGGACTTGACATGATGTTTTTACAGGAAACCAAATACGCATGGGGGGAGCAATGTAGAATCCTAAGTCCGAAAGTGGGGGTGGAATACTGGGGCTCTGGCCCCCTGAGGAAGGCTGGGGTGGGCATTCTCATTAAAAAAGGATTGAATCTCGCGGTGACCAAGGTGTGGGCAGATGTGGAAGGGAGAGCTCTCTTGATTGTAGGCACCACATAGTGACCCTCAAACTGGTAACAGTGTACTCCCCAATACAGGTCGATCCCGATTCCTGCAGAAAACGCTCACGGAAATAATGTTGGAGGCCTCTGGACATGTAATCTTGGGTGGGAATTTTAACCTCTGGGCCGACACTAAACTGGACAGGCAAACGGCTAACCCAGACGCAAGCGACCCATTAGATGGAGGTCGGGCTGGGGTTATGGAAATGCTAGACATTTATGGGTTTTGCGATGCATGGCGGGGGTTCCACTGAAACCGAGTACACTTTTCACTCGACGCCCCATGGTACCTTCACCAGGATTGACTACTTATATGCCACGGTGGCCTGCGGGAGGTTGCGATGAGCGCAGAGATCTCGCCCATCACATGGTCCGATCATGATATGGTCACGGGTGATCTGGACTGGGCAGGTCTCCCACACAGGGGATCAAAGTGGAAATATAACGCGTCACTGTGGAAAGATCCGGTCTTTAGAACCGAGATGTGAGGCGAAATAAGGGAATACTTTAAAACAAACAATACAGGATTGATACCAAGAACGGGGAGGCAGGAAAGGCAACATGCATGGGATCCTGATCAGGGAGGGAGCCAGTAAAAAGAGAGAGAGGGCTCTGATAGAAATAAGACTGAGGATGGAGATAGCCCATCTGAACAAAGTGGCTCGGAACACCACAGAGGGGAGGTAGGATAAGGTCCTGGTAGCCAAACAGAAAAGAGAGGAACTCCGATTGTTAGAGGAAGGTCAGGTAGTTTGAAAATTACAACTTCTCAAACAGAAGTACTACGAGAAGGGAGACAAGGCGAACGCACTGTTGGCCGCCAGACTGCGTGGACAGCGCGCCGAGATAACGGTGGTGATCATAGAGGGGGAGGAAGGGGCCCGGGACTCAGGGGCAGGGGGAATTCCGAGGCGTTTGAAACATTTTATGAGACCCTATATAAATCTGAGACTAGCCACAGGACGTTGAGAATGGAGTGATACATAGAAAACTTAGAGAAACCGAAACTCTCTCGAGAGGAGGCTGACGAACTAGATGCCCCAATCACTGCAGATGAAATTAAGAGGGCTGTGAAGAGGCTGCCGCTACAGAAGGCCACGGTTACACGGCAGAGTTTTATAAGTCCTTTTTCTCTTCACTCCTCGCCTTTATGGTCGAGCTGGTCAATGATATACTTCAGACAGGCGTAGCCCCTGACTCTTTCTCGCGGGTGCTCATCGCAGTGATCCCTAAAGTATGCATAGATCCCAAAAAGTGCGGATCCAACGCTTCATATGGCTACTAAACATTGACGCCAAGATCTATACAAGGGTACTCGCAGCAAGATTGGAAATATTCATGCCTCGTCTGATACATTCGGATCAGGTCAGCTTTATATTGGGGAGACAGGGCTCACACACAATGAGGAAGACACTACACCTGATGCACGAGTCACGAAATATGGTGTGGGACCCGGTCCTCCTCTCTGTGGATGCAGAGAAAGCATTCGACAGGGTCGATTGGGGCTTTCACGAGGCGGTACAGGGCAAAGTGAGACTGGGCACACGATTTAGGAGAGGGATGAAGGCAGTGCATACGTCCCCCAAAGCATTGGTAATGGTTAATGCCGATTACTCCCGATGGTTCGACCTAGGTAGGGGAACACGACAGGGTTGCACCCTTTCAGCGATATTGTTTGCCCTCTCCCTTGAACCCCTAGCCCAGAGACTTAGAGGGGATCAACAGGTAGAGGGACTTAAAATGGGCAGGAGGGAAAACAAAGTGGCCCTATATGCGGACGACCTACTGTTACATGTATAGAACCCTTTGACTTCTATACCTAGAGCAATCCACTTGATTGAACAGTATGGGGAGCTATCTGGTTTCAAGATCAATAGGGCCAAGTCAATTCTATTTCCACTGCAGAATACCAATCAGGGTGAAACTGAAAGATTTGCCTCACGATTGGACATGACACCCTTTGATATTTGGGGGTAAATATTACAAGGGACCTAGACACCCTACATGAGGCCAACTTTCCCCCTCTTCTCTCAAGTTTCCGAGCCGATCTAGAAAAATGGCAAAAACTCTGTGAAGATGGTATGTCTGCCCAGATTCCTGTACCCATTCCAAATGCTCCCGATCCAACTCCCGAAGTCCTTCTTTGGCGAGGTAAAAATGGGAATGTTGAAGTTTCTGTGGCAAGGAAAGAAGGCCAGAGTAGCATACAAGGTTCTAACGTTGCCCAAAGACAAGGGTGGTGTGGGCCTACTGGATTTACAGAAATATTATGAGTCTGTGCAGCTAAGAATTCTTTTCCCCCATCTGTGAGGGCAGAAAGGACTCCAATGGATAGATCTAGAAAATCTCAATCTGGCCGCGGCCACGATCGCAGAATGGCTATGGGTCCCAAGAAATAGGTTGATACGCAGAATAAGGGACCATCCAATACTAGGTACCACATGGGAGATCTGGTGGGAAGGTGTCGACATGCGAGGGATCACTTCATGGCTGTCTCCTCTAAGTCATATCTGGGCACCGGCGGTCCGAGAAGATATCCCCAACCACGAATGATTCCATTCCTGGTTTGAAGCGGGCCTCGAGAGAGTGGGTCAACTCTGGAGGGAGGGCAACTTTGTCATGATCTTAGAATTAGAGGAAGCATTGGGGATAGATACCCTGCCAGTATTTCCCTTCCTTCAGCTTAAAGGAATCTTCACGAGGGAGAAATGGAAAGAGAAAATCCAGAGAGATCTTACCCCCATGGAAGAGCTCTTGGACAAAAGGAGGGAAACTAAGGGCCGAATCGCAGCCATTTACAGAGCGTTAATAGATGCTGGGAAGGGCTCAACCGCAAATCTGAAGCGCAGATGGTAAAGAGATCTCGGGTCAGAATTAGATCCTGACTTGTGGGAGAAATATGTAAAGGGAACTCGCAAATATCGATAGCGAGCCAGGACACACTGTGTGCCATTAAGCTATTACACAGATGGCAGTATGATCCATAAAGATTATTAAAGATGTTTCAGTCAACAAGTCCTCTGTGCTGGTGCCAATGCGGTGAGAGGGCGGAATATTGGCAAATGTGGTGGGGATGCCCTTGTATTAAGATATTTTGGGACGAAGTCTTGGGTTGGATTAGGGAACTGGATGGGATCCAGCACATTACTGGACCCCCCCTCATACTATTTGGGTTGAAGGAGTGTGAAGGGGAACTCAGGAGGATAACAAGAGTGGCAGCAGCACTCCTACTGGCTGCACAGGCCTGCCTTGTGATGCAAGGGAAAAGGGCCAAGGTAGCGAGTAAGAAAGAATGGGTAAATGTGGCCACCAATAGCTGTACAATGGAAAAGATTACTGCAGCCCTCCATGGGAAATATGCTCAGTATGATCTAATATGGGGTGGATTTTTGAATAAATATATGTCTAACTCCTGAGAGGTTGTATTGTACAATGATCACAGACCCTAACCTTGGAAGCATACTGCTCACGAACAAGAGGACTAATTTACATCACAGAGATGTCTCACCCGAGGAGAGCCACAATGTATATTAGTCTGTGGCTCAATCAGGCCGCCAACGCCATTGACTGATCACAAATGGGAAAACTGTCCACATGCCACAACCAGGAGAACAAAAAATAACGATAAATCCTGGAGGAGACACTGGTTAATGGGTGGAGAGTGGAGGGGGGGGGCATTGTGAAAAGAACAGCAAGGAGTTTGTTTGGGGACGGGACAGGCGTGGAAAGTTGACATTCATGATGTACTCTTTTTTATTTTAATGATTTTTATTGTTTAAATATTGAGTTTGATACAGATATCAACAAGTTACAGACTTTAAATGAAACAAGAACCATAAAGAAATAACATAGTGAATGATTCTGTCACTTGTAATAGTATTTCTATATAACTAATTCATTTGTTAAATTCACTTACGAATATAATATTAACTATAGTAGGTATAAACAGCATTAATATAACAAGTTGTATTAGATTAGTAGTAACTCTAGTCTGCAAAGAGTGATTTATATGTAGTGAATGTAGAGGTTAGGGGGGGAGACGTACAGGGAGACAGACAAGAGACATACAAGAATCAGGAGGGTAGAGGATATGGGGGGAGAATGGGTATATTGGATTATTTCATCAAGATAATCTAATCATTTCAAATGTTGTTAAGTTCTAGCATTTCAGTATAGACATATGGATAATGATGAAGACATAAAGGTGTAAATTCATGTACCATGATCAGTTGCATTGAAACAGTTAAGATACCTGGTGAAATAATACCTTTTAGCATTATATTTAGGAATTGTGTTATGAATATTGGCCATGCACATTTCCAGTTTATGAGTGTTACAAATAGTATTCCACCAGATTTTGGTAGAATGCAAACTAGAGTCTTTCCAGTTAGCAGTGATGCATGTTATACAGATGAATAGATCATAAAGTCTAGCAGAGTCAGATGGAACATAAGATGTAATGGCTATACTTCCTAAAATATGTTAACAAAGGAAAATGGCACATCAACACAGAAGATACACTTAAGAAGCTTCCAAATTTCCTGTCAAAATTTAAAAATATATGAACATTCAAAAAACATATGCATATACGTGGCGGGAGATATGCCACATGACCAACATTTTGCGTTATAATTCAGATTAGACTTAGTCAATCTGGCCGGAGTAATAAATGCTCTATGAATGAAGAAATAATAGTGTTGTGAAATATTTGCTGACACCGATATTTGTTTGATTTTAGAAAACAGACGGAGCCAAATATCATCTTCAAACATGTAGCCTAAATCCAGTTCCCATTACAGACGTATAGGGCAAATCTTAAAAGTTGAGGTGAGCATATTGTATATTTTGGAGGCTCGAACTTCACTAACTGTGGTAAGGTGCATTAGTCTAAGGGCATCTGGAGTAAGAATTTCATTGGAAAATTGGGCAAGTGCATCAAGGCAGGAATTAATTGAGTTATTATAAAATTGAAAGTCCTTCTTAGGTATGTTAAATGTGGTAGAGAGTTGCTGGAAGGAGAGGATATACAGGTCATCTATAATGTGTTGAATGAATCTGATACATTTTTAAATCCATGTTTTGCGGTTGAGGATCTTATTATTAATTACTATGTTCTTATTATGCCATAATAACAGGGAAAGATGCTTATTGGGGGTTATAGTATGGGGAAAAAGAAAAGTTTGTAGAGCTGAAACTGATGCTTTAATAGGGTCCAAAATCTTTTTAGACGAATGTTTAAATATGTATATATAGTCAGTGTTATTATGTGGTAGAACTACTTGTTTTTCTAGTGTACACCAAGTCGGGATATCAGCAGATATAGGATCCATGAACCATTGACGAGATTATTTTATAAGAAATGCAGAGTGATATGACTTAAAGTCGGGGAATCTAACTCCCCCCATATCATAGGGAGCTTTCAGTTTCGTCAGAGCAATTCGTTTACTTTTTCCTTTTCTCCAAAGAAAATTAAGTAGTATAGAGTAAATGGATTTGAAAAAGGAAAGGGATAATGGGACGGAGAGAAGTTGCAAATAGTATAGAATTATGGGAGTAAGCATCATCTTGATAGTATCTAAGCGCCGCCAACAGGAGAGGTATAGTGCAGACCATTTGGATGTAAGATCCTTGAGGGTGCCCAGTAGTGTTTCAGTATTGAGTTTGATCGTATTTGGGATAGTTGGGGCAAAACGAAGACCTAAATATTTAACAGAGCTGCTGCACCATTTGAGGCCAAAAGTGTCAATGTCGTGTTTAAGGCAGTATGGATTTAAGGGCATAATTTCTGATTTCTGTGTATTTAATTTATATCCTCAGACCTGGCCAAATTGCGATAGTGCACTCAAGAGGTTGGGTATGTGAAGTTTGGGATTTTTAATTAGTATAGGAATATCATCAGCATATGCGACTATTTTATTTATTGAGGCACCGACTTGAATTCCCGGGATGTTTTTGTTAGATCTTATTAATTCTAGTAGCGGTTCAAGAGAGAGGATATATAGTAATGGTGAGAAGGGGCATCCTTGACGCGTTCCTCTTAGTAAGGGAAAAGAGGAGGAAGTCTGACCATTTAAGTAAATAGCGGATTTTGGGGCAGAATAAAGAAGTTTAACAAGTGAAATAAATGTTTCACCACACCCATGCCAACATAGAGTTTGAAACATAAAATTCCAATCAACACGATCGAAAGCTTTTTCTGCATCTAATGCAATGGCCGCATAGCCTTGAGTGTCTTTTTTGTCATTGGCTGCAAGGTTGATGGCGTTTAGTAGGAGTCTTGCGTTACGGGATATGTTACGTCCTTTTACATAACCTGTTTGGTCTGGTTTAACTAGATTTGGGAGTGAGGATTCAATTCTGTTGGCTAGTATTTTGGCAAAAATTTTGCTTTCAATATTGATAAGGAAAATGGGTCCATAGTTGCTAGGAAGAGTAGGGTCCTTCTCTGGTTTTGGAAAAATGATAAGTAAAGCTTCAGAAAAGGATCCGGAGGAACATTTTTGTGAAATAAAATATGAAAAAAGTTTTTTAAGCTTAGGTGTTAAGATTTGAGAAAATGTGTTATAGAATTCTGTGGATAGTCCATCAGGGCCGGGTGCTTTACCTATTCCGAGGCTATGGATGGCTTTGGTAATCTCGATAGAGGTGATGTCATTTTCAAGATAAGATAGATCAATTTCAGGGTAGGTGGTTCTGCTGATGTTGTTCAAAAAGGACTCGATGTTTTCTATGGGAATAGCACATTCTGGAGTATAGAGATCAGTATAAAATGTTCTAAAGCATTCCAGTATTTCATCAGACCTATGATGCGTTTTGCCCAATTTGTCTTGAATGTGAGAGATTTGAACTTTTTCTTTTTTGGTTTTTAAATAAGAAGCAAGCATTTTACCTGCTTTATTAGAGGTTTGATAGATCTTTGTTTTATATTTAAGAATGGTACCTGCAGCTAACTCTGTGATTTCTTTATTGATTTCAAAGCGTATTTTAATAACTTGTCGTAGGTTTGCTGAGTTAGTGTCAGTATAGTAGTGTTGTTCTGCAAGAGTGAGTTTAGAATATAGATCATCAAGATGTTTTTTCCTGATTTTTTTATTCTTGCCTGAGAGAGCCATTATGTGATCTCTAAGGGCCGCTTTGAATGCATCCCAATTATTGACAGTGGAGGTATCTTGATCTTGGTTTTCGTTAAAGTATTGTTGAATGAAAGTATTGATGAATTGAATAGATTTAGGATCATTTAAAAGAAAATTAAGTTTCCATCTGGAAGCACCTTTGTTCATATCTGTAAGGGAGATGGAAGCGATGACCGGAGCATGGTCAGAAATAATAATATTGGATATTTTGGAATCTATAATGGATCTAGATAGGGTCTTTGTAGCAAAAATATAATCAAGATGTGATCATGTGTTATGTGGGGGGGAATGGAAGGTATAATCCAAATGTGAAGGATGAGATATTCTTCAAGAATCAATTAGTCCTGTTTCTCCTAGACAGTTTATAAAGGATTTGTGAGTTTTGTTGGGTTTAAACATGCAGCTGGATTTTCGATCTAAAAAAGGGTCAAGAACCTGATTGACATCACCACACATTATCAAATTGGTGAAGTTATTTTTCAGAATCATTTGTTTGATATTATTTCAAAAGGAGGGATCAGGTAATGTAGGTCCATAAATATTGAGAATTGATACTTGTGTCGTGTCAATTAGCAGTTTTACCCACATCCATCTACCATTTGTATCTGCATCTTGGGCAAGAACCTTGTAGGGTTGTTTTTACTAATAAGTATAGCAACACCATTTTTCTTGGATATAGCTGGACTAGAAATAACCTCCTTCACCCAAAGAGACTTACGTGTCATTGTTTCTTTGATGGATAGGTGTGTTTCTTGTAGGCAAGCTACTGTTGGTTCAAATGTATTCAAGTGAGATAAGACTTTACATCTTTTCATTGGATTCTTGCAACCCTTGATGTTCCATGTTATGCATTTAAAGATCATTTAGTTGGAGGAGATTTGATATTCATACACCTTATAGCTATAGTACAGTAATAAGCATATATCATTTGTCATTTGGTTGAAATTATGTATACACCAATATTTGTACAGAAGGAAGGAACATTGGGGGTCATGGAGAGGAGAAAGGGGTTCAATCAAACCTTGGCGGGGAGTATACCATGTCGAATGGGTGATTTTAGAGATCAAACAGGACATGGGAAAAGGAATTAAAGGGAGATATATATGGGGGATAGGAAACGCCTATCGGGTCGCTGACTAGAAAAAAGCGACTACCTGTGGAAGAGGGACCCAAAAGAGTGCCCTCCCCACATAGTAAATATCAATGTAAAATCATAGCATTAGGTAAATAGATACTTATAAGTACAAAAGTCAAGTGATGGAGATCCGGTTTCAAGTAATAGATGAAGTTGAGGCTGCCGCTGGAGAGGAGGTGTCCATATTTTCATTTTTGATGGATTGTATGAAGAGCCTTAAGTCATCGGGATCATCAAAGACTGCAGAGCGTCCTTCATATGTAACTTTAAAGGAGCATGGGGGGAACAAGCCATATCAGACATTACGTTGTTTAAGAGCAGGACGGAATGCCAAAAAGACTTTTCTTCTTTGTGCTGTACTTCTAGCCACATCCTGTGAGATAAATAACTTACTGCCATGCCAAATTAGAGATTAACGTTCTTTAACTGTAGAGATAATAAGTTGTAGTTGAGAGTATTCCAAAAGGTAAAATATAAGCGTTCTTGGTGTCTGACGAGATGAGGGAGAGACTGAGGGTTGGCCAATCCTATGGGCTTGTTGTATATTAAAAATAGTTTCCAAAGGCAAATGTAGTATGGCCGGTAAGAATTTTTGTAGGAAGACAATGGGGTCAGTGCCCTCAGCTCCTTCAGGAAGGCCAGAGATGCGTAGGTTATTGCGTCTACTGCGATTTTCTAAATCTTCATTATGCTTTTGAATTTATTTAATGGATTTCTCCATTTGTGCCACCGTAGGCGATATATCTTCAAGCACGCCGATTCTTTTCTCTACCTTTTCCACTGTGTTGTTAACTCCCATCCACATTTCATCTAGTTGCTGTAGCTTAGTATTTGTAGTTTCAATGAAGGGTTTGAGTGCTCTGATTTCAGCAAGAATGGCTTCAATAGCTGGGTCTGAAATCCCAATTGGAGGTGGTGAGTCACTTTTGGGTCTTTTCAGAGTAGTTGAGGAGGAGGTAGCATCTTTGATAGAGGCGCCATTTTTTTGGTTGGCTTTGCTGGTTGCCATATTTGAGCAAATGTTAACCAATATGATTTGTTATGGCGTCTGATTCTTTGTAGAAGTTATTTATGATGGCAGGTAGTATATAATTGTTACTTCCATATTATTCTTCAGGCTTTACTCTGAGCTAGAGAGACCGAAAAATGGAAAAACCCAGAATAATAGGGCATATACTACTGGAGATTGAGATAGATATGTTGATTAGGGCTGTTGTCCAAAAGGAGAGGTTTGAACCTGTGGAGCTGTAGGAGTACTGCGGTTGGATACTTGTAAACCAGTCTGTTTGTACAGAATTAGAAGGTTGCAGCGATAAGGTATGGCAGTGGTGTGAAATTTAAAAGGAGAGAAGAATTTATGCAGAAGGGAGACTGAATAACGTGTTCAGTATTATAATTTTAATGCTTGGTATGCCTTTAAGATGTGGCCTACTAGCCCCTTCACTGTTTTTTTCAAACTCCTTAATAAGCTTTAAGACTTGCGTTGCTACTATTATTAGTCCTGCATTTCTTCTTTTCTTTTATATCAAAACAGTCCTTTTATTTTTATATATTTATTTTTTTAAACTTTTTGCTTCAGTATATATTCATGTACAATTTAAGATTCGCTTTAAAGTTGCTTCTTACTGTTTTTTTTTTGTTTTCTTTGTCTCTCAGCAGGTGGCGCACTCGTGAGGAGGTGCTGCACTTCTAGGCCCAGACCAGGTTGTCAGCTGATATGAAACGCCGCTCCTCTCCTCACGAGGGGCGGTTCGCGTTCCGGCGCGCTTCCGATGCGGAAGCCTGAGAGACGAGCTGACAGCGTGTGAAGCCTTTCAACACGCCAGAGCCGCGGAAGAAGTCCAACGAGTGAAAGCGGGAGGTCGGGAGCGCTCAGGAGGAAGATTAACGTAAGTTTCAAGAAATTATAGATAACCTAAATGCTTTATAAAATTTGATGTGGGGTGGAGCCAGTCTTCTAGGCAGCCATCTTGCCTCGGCGCTAAGCCACGCCCCCCATGATGTACTCTAAACAATGTTTGTGTATTGTGTAAGATGTTCTTGAAAACTGTAGAGGAGGTCCCAGATATGGCCTGCACTCCAGCCACCCATATTGAAGTACCAGGAACGTACACACCGAGATATGTGACGTATGATGAGAAAATAAATCAGCAGAGAGCTGCACTATGGCTCTGTCCAGTGCCCATAAGAATAACAATACCTATTGAAATGCCAATAACCAGACAACCATGGGCATTAAGGTACCCAGTGAGACAACCGTACCAGCAGCTGACACGAAAAGAAGACTACTTACAAACTATCCCCGAAGAGACCCAAAGGGCCTTAATTGAAGGCGAATGGTGACGACACAAGGGATTGGACAGACTCACTGATGGAACGAACCGTCAACCAAAAAGGTGGCACACAAAGGCGAAATGCATGAAAATAACATAGTAGACATAGAAGAAGAGACAATATTGAATTACAAAGAAACGTAACTATAATACTAGATGAAAGCATACAACTAGCTAACGTCTGTACATGGGCTTGGAACGCAAGAAGCTAAGAAAACGATGCAGCTTGCTATGCTTAATAGAAGGATAGAGCAGCGCCAACTGTGTATCTACCTCAACAAAGCACATTATATAAGTGCAAATCCACTTATACAATAGCAGAATTAACCAAAGGTACTAAGGGGTCCTAACAGGCCAGGATTCATGTTCCAGCCAAAGGCAAGACGAAGAGGCCAGAATCGAAACTCCGCAAGAGGCAGCTCAGCCTGGGAAGTCGAGGTCAAACCAAGTGAGGGAGGCAGACAGCAACTTCTGAGAATCACAACTCAAGAACAGAGCAGCCTGCCCCGCAAAGGTCAAGATAAGGAGGCCCATGCAGGTGGCGGGCCTAAAGGAGAATTAACTGCACAAATAGAAGGAAAAAGAAGCAGATTCACAGTGTACTAACACGTGACCAGCTGAGAGCAAAGAGGTACCAATGGCTGATGTCACCCAAAAGCAGAACATACCATAACTTTACCTGACAAGAAGCTACAGTTTCAAGGCCATTCTCAGCCAACTAATTGACACATAGCCCTAAAGTACTGATTGATGGGAGGGAGGCAGGGTGAATATTGGGGCATACCACACCTGGGTGACCATTCTGCATGCGGCTAATTAAAGTGGAGATTCATGCTTACGGGTGTAACTGACCCAATCACAATGGACCAAATAATCTAAGGTCCTATAGATAGTAGAACCAATGAGACGTCATACTTACAGTGACGTCTTGCATGAGTAAAGTAGAGGGCAGAGCGTAGACGCCCACCCGATAAGAGTTATCCAATCCTCACACTCCATTACCATATACAGATATAGCACCTATACTTAAGTCACCTTTTCCAACCAATAGAATTGTATGAAGAACTTGTGAGTGTTACACGTCAATGATGACAAATTTTTACTATAATTATTGCTGTCTGAATGAAGATTTTGGGAGTTGAAGAGAGACGGGCGATCGCATCACTATTGATTTCCATGTTTCCCCGTTTTTTGTACTTGTCATTAAACGGACTTCCCTTTGCCAAACCATTGAGTTGTCCTTATTGATTGTTGTTGGAATAAGAGGATCCCGCACCCCATCTACCACAAGGTGCAGCTATCTCGTCTTTAAGTACTGGAGGGTGAGCTTTGATCCCATGGGCCCGTCAGAGGTTACTTTGCCCTCCTGTACACTTGGTAGCGGAGAGGATCGTTTTGTCCATCAATTATTGATTATTGATTAAAATAAGACACCTATTGACCGTCGACACGAAGTAACTCTAGGTCTTTGGCAATATCACAAGTCCTTCGCCATTTGGCCGAGTAGACTGTGAAGCTTCCCGTGGACAATGATAGCATAAATTGACCCTTCCATTCCTATGGGCAGCGGATCAGGCGAAAGACTGAAGGAGGCGGTAACAGAGGCAGTGATCCCGAGGGTCCAGAGAGGAACGATGCGAACAGTGCGTGAAATAAAAAGTGAGTGGTTTGGCAAATGCCATAGGCGTTAGAACAAGTAAAGGGAAAAGGTAACAGAGGGAGGTGGAAAAACAAAAATAGTCAGAAGTAGAGAAGACTGTATATATAAATATATATATCTATATATAGATATATATATATATAGATATATATATATCTATATATATATATATAAGGGGATAAGGACTCGAGAATAATTGAGAAAACAGGTTACCGGGGTAGACACCCGAGAAAACACAGATTACCAGGGCGGACACCTGAGAAGAGAGAGGATACCAGAGCGGACACCTGAGAAAGAGAGAGGATACACCTTATTCCTGCGCTTAAATATAGCGGTCAGAAGAAACTTGAACTCAGAGCCCCACATACTAGGGTACGACTAAGCTACCACCACGTTTAAAGACGTCGTGAACAGAGTTTGTTTAAACTCCATGTGGGGGTAAAAATTAGAGGCAGAGATATTTGTGGTCAGCTGGCTAGTCTGTTAAATGTCTGTCGTACATATTCTGTTATGTGTCACGTGTAAGGAATTTTGTCTCGCTGTTGTTTAGAACTGAGTACGATTGTACGGAATTCTATAGTTGAGAGGGAATCGCACACAAATTGATGTTTTTGAGTAAATTGGTGAGATAAAAAATTTTGGCAGGAACAAATTGGATTGGAGCTTGCAGTGTTTGGAGGTCGCTCACATTGTTTACAGTGTTAAAGTTGCATGAAAGCATTGAAAAGAGTTGTATAAGAGGAAATTAGAACAGATCTAAGCATGGAAGACATTACTCGGTAGCACACTCATGTAAGCAACTGCCGAAACATGCACCCAAGCTTAAGGAATATAGCACTGAGTGGGTTAAGAGTACCACCCACAAGATGTTTATGCCGTGGCCACAAAATGGGTCCTTATCCAAAGCCGTCTTACAGCATATGATGACGTACTTGCATGCTACATATACAGACAAGAAGCTAGAAAAACGCCTTGCTGTTCTAGAACTTTGGAAAATGTTCGAACAGTCAAAGGAGGAAGAGCCACCTACAGACTGGATAGTAAATGTATGCACTGAGGGGGGTGAGATGCCTACATGCCACCTGCCCCGCCTGAAGCAGAAACAGAGGGAAGTAAGCCTGAGGGTCTCTACCCATTGTGAGAGCTTAAAGATGCCAGAGGGTATAGCAACCCCGCACATGAGTCACCTACTGACAGTAGTGATGAAAATCGAGGGAAGGATCAGGACAAGAATCTTACCACTGCAGTCCCGAGGGACAAAGAGAGACACGATGATGAAAGAAAAGATCAGGCACAGACAAGTGTATCTCTCGATAAGGAGAGAGAGGGGAGGAAATGGAAAGGAAGTGAAGACAGAACTGATGAGATAGCATTGGCAAAAAACGAAAGGATGAGAGGGCAAATATTGTTGAAACTCGATGGAAAAGGAAGTGATGAAGTGAGACCTAAAGAGAGGTTAGATGAGGCGCAGAGAAAGGAAAAGGAGAAGGAGTTAAGGGATGAAAGGATAAGGAGGAAAGATAGGCTGAGGCGAGAACAGCTATATCGCGAAGAGCAAGAAAAGCAGCTCGATCGCAAACAGAGAATGGCCTATGACCAAGACAGACAGAAACAGCAAAGGTTGGAAGAAGAGCAAAGGGTAAGTGACAACAAGGATAAGGAGATGAAGAGATGAGGAAGTTTGAAGGGCAGATGAATGTAGAAATTAAAGGAGAACGGAAGAAGATAAGGTCAGAGAAGAGGCGAGGAAACACAAAGAATTTGATGATGATATTGAACGTAAGTGCAGAGAGAGGGCACGTGATCTTGAATGTTTGGAGAAGGAAGTTAAAAAACCAGATCCAGTTGTAGACTGGGAAGACATTGAAGAATTCTTGCCTGCGTACAGCTCAGTACCAAGCACGACAAGGGCAAATATTGAAGATGACATCGACACCAGAAGCATCGGGGAAAAGATCGATAAAATATACAACGAAATGGGGCTAGAAGGAATATCCCAAGGAGAGGGGGAAGATGAGCGCTTGTAAAGCACCCAGCTGTACGACACTGAGGATGTCACCTGAAGTGGTGTAAGTAGGAAGCTATCCCTGGACAGATTAGAAATCAGTGAAAACAATGATGACACAGGTCTATGTCAGACTCCGGAGAAGAGGCAGAGCGCGAGGCAAATGAAGAAGGGAGACGGCGCAAAAGGTGGCTCCCCAGGGACAAAGAGGTACGATGGTCAGACGCTAGCGAGTCAGCCTCTAGGACATCAGAGTCTGCCGCACAGTCTGACTGGCATGAAGGAACACCCCATGGTCAGAGGGGGGTGTCAACACCCGCCTAAGTAGACAGGTTGAGGACATTGCCAGGTAGGTGGCGAGGCGGATATATTACACCTGCGATAGACAGGAGAGCTATGAGAGAAGAGAAAGAAGGCTGCGCATTCCAATTTCCGCTACTAGAGAAGGGGGGAGCAAGGCCACAATATATTCCATGGCCACATATGGATCGAGAAAACCTGAAAAACAAGCTTCTGATGCTGACATCGGGAGCCGGGAAGTGGATAGATGAGTTAGAGAAAATGACAGGTGGAGTCACGCTCGCAATAGGGGACATTAAAGGTCTCCTGATCGCCATACTTGGTGAGAGAGCAGACGATGTGTGGACGCGGGCAGGGTACCCTGGTGTAACCACCATTAACACTGCACACGACAGAGCGCCATTTAACAATTGCAGAGCAGCAGTATGGAAAGCGCTACGAGTGCTTTACCCAGACACTTCCGATATGGGAGCTATAATGACTCGAAAAAATAAAGGAGTCAGAAGATCTGTTAATTTATATCCAGAATTTCCAAGACGCGTGGATACTCGAAACGCATGAATCTTGGACGAAATCTATACCAGCGTTTTACCACATATTGTGCCAAGGGTTGCCAGAACCAGTGCAGAAACAGCTCAAGAAATTGATAGGGATTGAGGCCAAACCTTGGGCTGAAATACAGTTAACTATCGCACATTACTGTAGATTGTTGCAAGAAAAAAATCAAAAAAAGGAGGCAACTCGAAAGGGTGAGGAAGCGAAGCTGGTGCAAAAGAAATTATCGAAGTATGGTCTCGAAGGAGCCATGCTAACTAACCCAGCTGAACAAAACATGCAACAGGTGGCTAATCCACAGCAGAACAACCAGGGTAACGTAGGATCCTACCCAAGGGGAAGAGGTTTCAGAGGAAGAGAATGGCAGAGCAATCAAGGAGGTTTCCAAAGTAATCAAGGAGGCTTTCAAAACGTGCAAATGGGTAACCCAGATATGTCAAATGGACAAATAATCTGACCACCACCAGTATGTTGGCTGTGTGAGATGACAGGGCATTTGGCACGCACGTGCAGAAGTCAAGGCGCATGGCAAAATAGCCAAGGAATGGGAGCAGGCACGGCGAATCCACCAGCAGTCACACCATAGGGCGGTGCACAGAATCACACGGTGCAGCAGCAAGCACCAGGCGTGCAGCAGGTTGCACAACAATGGGTTCAACTGCCGAACATGGGAAATTTGCCACAAGGGCAATCCCAACAGGCACCTCCACAACCTTTTCAGGACACAAACACCGGTAGGGGAGGCAACACTTTGAATGGAGAGAATCCACAAGTGTACAGTGGGCCAAACTTATATATGAACTAGGACAGCTCACTGGGAACCCTGATGTGCTCTATCCTATTAGTGACACCAGACCCTAATAGGGAACCTAGGGTGAATGTCGTCATAGGGGGTAAAGAATATTCCTTCCTAGTTGACACAGGTGCAACACGCTTGTGCATACGAGAAGGCAAGCTTTCCTTGTCCAGCGAGGCCATAGATACTCAGAGTTTTACAGGAGCTCACAGTCGAGTTCCCTTTACCGACGCGCTCCCAGTCTCCGTAGGAGAGTACCAAATGAATGTACCCTTGTTGTATTCACGTCAGACCCCAGTAAACATTTTGGGTCGAGACTTAATGACAAAATTGAACATGACAGTCTCGTTCACGGAGGAGGGCATAGTTTTCTCCACTCCAGGAATGCATTATTCAAATGTATACGAAATGATTAGCGCATATTCAGGACACATAGCCATGAAAGTTTTACCGCTGGAGCCAGAGGTTTTCGCAAATGGCATGCGTGTACTTATGGCGGGAGTGCCAGGCCTTGCAGACAAGCTCATGAGAACGCCTGATGAGTTTTTATTCAGACCAAGAATACCCATGCATGAAGAGGAGGGACACGTATTTCCCTTGATGATACATGCTGCAGCAGTGCGAGGGAAAGTAGCATTGGTTGAAGGCTATGATGATGAAGGCAGACAACGGTGGGTGATTATCGCCATTGAAGAAGGGTATTGAGTGACTGACGTCACCGATGACGATCTGTTTGAAGAGCAACCAGACTCAGAAGAGACAAGGGTGGAAATGAGTCTCATCTTTTGGGTAAAAATGATCAAAAGAGAAGTGCCTCAGAAAATGATGTTGGCACTGATACACCCGGAATACTTTGATGACGACATGGCCAACGTGCCTACCTCAGTATGGAATACAGGACCCTATGACGTAGGCCTCTTGAAGGGGGTGGGAGAAGTGAAAATTAAACTGAAACCAGGAGCAATTTTACCGAGAGCCTGACAATATCCCATGTCCAGAGCGGCGGATGAAGGGATCGCGAAGACAATTTCCGCCATGATCGACCAGGGCATCTTGTTGACGTCAGAAATACCATGTAACACAGTGATTTATCCTGTCAAAAAATGAAAGGGAGTGTCTTGGCGTTTAATCCAGGATTTACAAGCATTAAACGATATTGTTGTAGCCGAGTTCCCTCTAGTCCCCAACCCATCTACAATCCTATGTAATATACCCATCAAGGCAAAATATTTCACGGTGATTGACTTGAAAAATGCCTTTTTCTCAATCCTGTTGCACCGTGACTCACAAGATCTGACGTCATTCACATTCAGACAAATGCGTCTGAAAAGCACAAGGTTGCCACAGGGGTATTGTGAGTCCCCGTCCAGATTCAACAGAGTCCTATGGATGGACCTAAGCAATATTGCATTAGGAAGTGTAATCTTGCAGTATGTGGACGACATCTTAATCTGCAGCACCACAGAGGAGCAATGCAGGTGCAATTCTGTTCAGCTATTGGCTATACTGGCTGATAAAGGTTATAAGGTTGACAAGGAAAAGTTAAAAAAATTGTCAAAAGGAGGTGCTATACATTGGCCAGCTAATCTCACATGAAGGTAAAAAGGTGACCCCAGAAAGGGCTGAAGCCATCTTGAACACGGCTAAGCCACACACGATAAAGCAAATGCAGAGCTTTCTAGGCCTGTGCAACTATGTTAGAGCATGGGTTTTCGATTACAGCTCGCATACCAAGCCCTTGCTCTCGGCCCTAAAGAAGGCCCAGGTGACTAAGGAAAAGATCAAATGGTCTGAGGTGATGGAAAAAGGGTTTGCGGAACTCAAGAGAGCGATTTGTACAGCTCCAGTTCTCGGAATTCCAAATTATGCAGAGGAATTCTACCTGTTCTCGCACACAAATGGCAACGTTATGACGGCAGTGCTCGCACAAAGATCCTTGTTAGGGTACAAGCCCCTGGCATATTACAGTGAGAACCTGGACCAAGTAATGAATGGCCAATTCCTATGCGAACAAAGTTTAACTGCTGCAGCGTTCGCCATAGAGAAGGCGACGACCATTGTAATGGGATGTTCCATGGGATGTTCCATGACGTTATACGTCGAACACTCATTATTTGCCATTTTAGAGAAACCAAAAGGCACACTGACATCTCAGAGAGCTTCTGCTTACGAAGTGATCATATCAAATCCATCGATCAAAATAATTTGATGTAAAACAATGAAACCAGCTACGTTCATAGCCGAGCCAGTCACTGAAGGAGAGCCAATACATGACTGTGCAAACTATGAAGAATTCTATGAGGAAATCCCCAGGGTAAAAGAAAATGCCTTGGCAGGTGGAGAGATCGTTTTCATTGATGGTTCTTCAAGAATCGATACCATCTCATTATTCATTATTCATTATTCATTATTCAGCACAGGCTGCAGAATGATTGGCGTTTATACACGCCATTGAGAATCATTCAGACCAGGAAGTAACGGTGTACAGTGACTCCGCCTATGTGACGTCCACAGTGCACGCAGGACTAACACGCTGGAAAAGGGGGGGCTACCTCCGAGCGGACGGCACACCAGTGCAGCACGCAGCCTTACTGGACAGTCTGATTAAGGCACTACAGCTCCCAGTGGGCATAGCAATCGTGAAATGCACCGCCCAAATGAAAGGGACAGATTTCGTGTCACGCGGAAACCATGCAGCCGACATGGAAGCCACGCGTATGGCATCCAAAAGTGAGACGGTCATGGAAGTGGAAGAGGCGTGCACCCATGACAGAATGATGGTGGCGCGAAACCTATAGCAATCTGGGCCAGACACAACTGATGGGGCTTCAAAGGGAGGCACCGCAGGATAAGAAGAACCTGTGGAAACGTCGATGGTGTACCTTAAACCCCTCTGACGGATTGTGGTGACAAGACAGCACTGGTAAACCAGTAATGCCTGTAGCCCTACTAAAAATAGCATTGGAGCAATTGCATTACCCAATACACATGCCAAAAGAGAATCTAGCAGCAACGCTCGCAGAAGACTGGTTCATACCGAATTTAGCTGAGCATGTTGCATTCTTTATGGTGAACTGCATAATCTGCCAGCAATTCACTGCTGGGCACAAATTAAAAGTAGTGAAAGGAGTCATCCCCCAGCCAAATGGGCCTTTTCAGCACTTACATATCGACTATGTCGACATGATTCAAGTTTGTAATGGATACAGGTATTTAATTGTTGTGGTGTGTCCATTCTCTAGATGGATAGAAGCAGGTCCATGTACACACCCAGACTCTACCTGTGCGGCCAAATTCCTAGTGAGGGAAGTGTTCCCTAGGTGGAGGGTGTGTGAGGTAATGAGATCAGACAATGGGTCTCATTTTGTAAATGCAGTTTTTGAGCAGATTAGCTTGTTGCTTGGTATAAAGCACAAGTTCTCGTCAGCGTATCATCCAGAAGGTAATGGGATTTGTGAGAGGCTCAACTGCTTGTTAAAGGAAAGGATAGCCAAATTGAAGTTTACTCTAAAGAAGGGATGGTTGCACTGCCTTCCATTGGCATTGTATGCTCTTCGGAACCAACCAGGCTTTGACAATCATTTTACGCCGCACGAGATAGTCACAGGAAGGAGAATGAATACTCCCCTAACCCCTAGAGATAGAGCTAGATGTGATGCCCCGTCAACCCAAGAGGTCCTAGGGTCCGAAATGCAAATGTATTTGAACTGCATGACATCCAGCCTCACTATAATTGCAGACCAACTGCAACGACAACAAAAAGGGTGCAGCACGGCACATGACACAGCAGGAGACACTGCGACAGACTCAGTTCAAGGTCTACGTGCTCCACTCATCTTCCCTGGATATGCTGTGCTTGTGATAAACCACACGAGGAAAAGGTGGGAAGAGCCAAGATTCAATGGTCCTTTCATCGTGAAGGATTGCACGCCAACGGCTGTGAAGCTGCAAGGCAGGAGAGCATGGATTTTTCTCAATGAAATGAAGCCCTTTATCGGAGAAAGCCCTCCAGCTGCACCCCACTGCAAAGAGACTACAGACAACAGGGAAGAACCACAGCACGTGCAGATGAGATCCATGACGAGGAAGAAGGACACATGAGCAGTAAACAGACAGAGAACCCTTTTGCAAATTGTGGCTTAAAATGAACATTTCCTCTAAGAAAAAATGGGATAAGGACATAAAGAACTGAAACTCTGTGCATCCTAGTTGCAGAGTGAAGAAGAACATTGTGCATATAAACCACAACACGTTTGTTAACACGAACGTTTGAACCAAGTCACACTTAAGCTTTGTTGAAGAAAAGACTATAACAAACATTGATCAAGGACTTTTACATTGAGAGCAAAATACAGTATCCTGAATCATCCAGTATTAAGACTTTGTTCGACAGCACTTATGGTGTCCCCCAGTAGAGACAACACAAAGGACGTGCTCACCTACTTCCATTTAGTACTTGTATCATATCAGTCGCTGGTAGGGAGGGTAACCAGTGTCACAGACTTGATCCAAGACCCTGCCAACAAGAAAGTAATCTGGCACCTGCTTACTGCCATCGTGGAAGCCTTCATTGTACTACCAGAGTAAAGTGATAAGGACACAAATGCTTCCACCACAGACGATACTAGATGAACTCATCAATACACTTTTCTTTCGCATAATCGATGAGTGCCCATCTATTGTCGGAAGAACAACGCACATGCTGACCTTTGTTCGAGTCCCAGCAAACACTGAACATTTGAGCCAGCTGTGGAAAAAACTTAGCTATTTGGTCCCACTCCAGGCGTCCGACAGTGCAAACTTTGTTCACATCAAGGAAAGAACTTATAACACTGAATCCAGCAAAGCAGGGCAAATGTCCCTGTCACCCGAAGACAGCCGGCTGGCGCATAATGTCCTTTTTCGCTTAGTTACTGACTTTCCATAGATGGTGTGGAGACCTATCAAGGTTGACGTCCTCACCTTCATCAGAGATCCAGCTAATATCGCACAGATGTGAATGCTCCTCCATGGTATAATGTTACAAGTGGAACTTTCTAACTTTCATAGAGAGTATCTGAGGAGATTTTAGAGAAACCTTCCACTGAGGGACAGATCGAGGAGGCAGAGACAAGAACTTTACCTTTTTTATTTTTTCATTTTGATGGCCATTTTTCTTACTTCAGCATACTGGCCAGTATCCAGCATGTCCTCAGGACTGAAGCAGATTTGTGGGGTGGACTGGGAACTCACATACTTTGAAAATGCACAGTAAAAGTGACTTATTGAAAGTAGTATTCTAATCTATTTTTCATATAGTCTAGCAAAGGAACTGTATCCTGTATCAAGAGACAATCGTCACTCCCAAGAGGGGGGACACTTGTGACGCACTTGACACTTTATGACACAAAACTGTTCAAGAACGATATTGAGTGGGGTAAAGCAATAAGATTGACATTTGGTAAATGATCGAGAACAGTAACCTGGTCCTCCCACAAGCAGAGGGGCTCACTCGCTTCTCTGGAAGAAAATGCTGTTGCCTCACTTAACGCACTATTATTTACTTATGCATTGTGTTTATCATAATTTTGCTGTCTTTGACGATCAGAACTGCATTTTTTATTGGTGCACGAAGCGTTCCAATTTCAGTGCACCCACCTGATGATGTACTCATGAACCCCACAAAAGCACCCAGACCCTATATAGTTATTCCAGTCCCAAGAAAATCTGATGGTAAAGTAAATGAACTTAAAATGAATGTGGTTGATAATAGTATGCACACACTTGTGGTACCAAAGCAGCAGGAAAGCCGGAGACAGGGTCGGCTCGAAAAAATTGAAGACAAGGTACTAACAACTACACGCACACACACACTGAATGCACACAAACTAGGGCAGATGGCAAGAGCAGCAGAGCCGCAAACGAAAACCACAGAGGAGATGAGACTACCTATTGAACAACCAATCCCAGAAAATAATGAGAGAAACCGAAAGGAATCAAGAGAAAGACCAACGAAAGCAGTCATATCAGAAGCCTTTAAGAAGACAGAAGCGGCTGCTGGAAAACTCACTGCAAAGACACAAACGTTGATAGATCTTTTTTTCCTGTACATAGCTAGAGCGAGGAAACTGCATGAGGAACTGAAAAATAGAAACACAGAGACTGTGTTGACAAGCACACAAGTTCCAACACAAGGGACAAGTACCAGGCCTAGGATGCAGCCATACACTGGGCCAGCGACAGTCTGGTGGTTGATAAAGGCACTTATAGAGGGCAGGAAAAGAATGCAAGAAGAGAAGGAGAGGACTGCAAAACCTCCATCTATCCCATCGATGCAGATAAAGAGACCTGCACCTTGGATCAGAATGCCCGAAAGTCCTCCAGCAAGGAAAAGCCACAAAGACGCTTTTAGGGATGTAGTTATAGCAAACTACAAGAAGACACTAAGAATCAAGAGAAGCCCACATGACGATAACAATGAACTGAACGACTACCTGGACAGCACAGCACATCTAGGAAACAACATTTGGTACCAGCACATGAAAGAAGTTGGAAGACGAACTTCAGAAGGAGAATGCTTTGTTTGTGCACTTCTACCGTACAGCATGGGGAAATCCAAGATCTTCATGGCTGTCGAAATAGATGTCCCGACAGCACACTGTCTGTCACACGTAGCAATGTGCAACACCAGAGGCCAGTTCATGGGGAGGGATACCTCATTGATATGGGCAACTGCAACAGATTACCCCGATGAAGATGATTATGTTCAGGACATCAAGACAAGAAATAGAGCTCATACTAGGAATCATGTGATCAGGTATGAGAAGCCTGAAGTTAAATGAGCAGGAATAAGATGGGAAATAAACCCAAGACTGAACGTCCAAGGAAAAACTCCAGAAGAGGCTCAAATATGGAAGAACAGAGGCAAAATGCAGATTTGGGGAACAGTGGTTTGACCAGACAGATGGGAAGAAGGAGTGGTGATCTGCCGAGCATGGATGGTCCTTGGAGCCTGCAAAGAAGCAATAGAAAAACTCACAGAGGTTGTGCAAACCTCTTTGGCCAAAGCTCACAAAATTACTGACATGGGTCGAAGACTGAGTAGGGTTCTTGCAGATAGTGCCATTGGAAAACCCAAAATTGTGCTTCAGGAACAATGGCACAAGGAAGATGATGGAAAATCAGAACTGCAGATGAATTTTTAAAGCTCCAGGAATGACTCACAGAACTGCAGTAATTATGGATCATTATAGGACGTGTGGATCCAAAGCATACATAAGACTGCCGAAAAAATGGGGAGGCATATGAACAGTAGTGAACGTACACGTTCCAGCACTAGTGATCCCGAAAAGTGAGCTGAATATTGACAGTTTCCCGAAAGCAGATGCCCACATGAGGAAAAGGAGATCTGTGGAATTGGTATCCCGAATGAAGAGAGAGAATTACTTCTCTGCCAAATCAGAAGAAGCATTCCACGCAATCCCATATGAACACAGGCTGTTTAGCCTCAATTCATCAGTGTTCACTACAATCATCATGCCAAGATTCCAGGTTGGAGCAAACACCAAATGGGTGCAAATCACCAGATGGGAGTTATTACAGACCATCAACACGACCATCAAAGGATTCAATGCGATCAAGGAAGAGTTAAGGGCAATCCGACTGATGACTCTCCAGAACAGATATGTACTTGACATGATCACAGCGATGGATGGAGGAGTTTGGCCAAAAATTGGAGAATCCTGTTGCACATTTATACCGTCGCATGACGAAGAGAATGGAATCTTAACAGAAGCCATAGGTATGCTGACGAACCTACAGAATCAGATGATCGACGAAACTGACGAAGTTGATGATGACAATTGGTTTGGAACACTATTCTCATGTGTCCCACAATGGATGGCAGACATTTTCAAGTTCCTGGGAGCCCTGCCGTTGATGATACTACGAGGATTTTGTGTCATTAAGATAATAATCTTACAATGCCAGAAAACTGCGAAAAAAGCCATAGGGATGAAGATCATGATCGATATCAAACCAGGATGGAAGCCCAGCGACCTAACAGACAAAGAAATAAGAGACTTTGTGAAGGCCAGCGGATATGCGCCACAAAGTTTACGTATCCCAGGAAACAAAGAAAATATGAAGGAAAGTGGATCTATTGTAGCCCAAATGGACAGTGCCAGCTAATGACCTGGAATAAAGACGAGCATGTAAAAACAGCAGGAAGCTTAAAAGGATTGATACAAATATGGACTCCAAAGACACACTCCTTCACACCATCATGTATAAACTCAGAAGATGATGGAATGGATATAGAAGAACCAAGTAAGTTAAATCCAAAGGAGGAAGCAGAAGTGGTTTATGAACTGACCAGAGGGGGAGTGTAGAGGAGGTACCAGATATGGCCTGCACTCCAGCCACCCATATTGAAGTACCAGAAACGTACACACCGAGATATGTGACGTATGATGAGCAAATAAATCAGCAGACAACCATGGGCAGTAAGGTACCCAGTGAGACAACCGTACCACCAGCTGATACAAAATGAAGACTACTTACAAACTGTCCCCAAAGAGACCCAAAGGGCCTTAATTGAAGGTGAATGGTGATGACACAAGGGCTTGGACAGACTCACTGATGGAGCGAAACGGCAACCGAAAAGGTGGCAACCGAAAAGGCGAAATGCATGAAAATAACATAGTAGACATAGAAGACATAGGGCCTCATTACGACCCAGGCGGTAAGTTACCGCCTGGGCCGTGACTTTACCACCATGGCGTAAACTACGTTTACGCCATGGTGGTTGGCGGACTTACCGCCCCATTCCGACCTTGGCGGGGCGGTAAGTCCCCAATCCCCATTTACCCTTCCCCATTCCCATTTTTGCCCCATAGGGCATAATGGGAGTGGGGAAGGCGTTAATTACGCCACCGTAAATTACGGTGGCGTAATTAACTCCATGGTCCCTTAGCGCCATGGATTTTAACACCTGCTAAAAGCAGGTGTTAAATCCGCCATGGCGCTAAGGGACCTCGTACTCAGGCGGTAAGGGTCGGCGCTGTTTACGCCGTCGTAAAACCCTTACCGCCTGAGTCGTAATGAGGCCCGCAGGCTTGGAACGCAGGAAAAGAAAACGATGCAGCTTGCTATGCTTAGTAGAAGAATAGAGTGGCAAGTGCCAACTATGTATCTACCTCAACGAAGCACATTATATAAGTGCAAATCCACTTATGCAATAGTAGAATTAACCCAGGGTACTAAGGGGTCCTAACAGGCCAGGATTCATGTTCCAGCCAAAGGCAAGACGAAGAGGCCAGAATCGAAACTCTGCAAGAGGCAGCTCGTGCCTGGGAAGTCGAGGCCAAACCAAGTGAGGGAGGCAGACAGTAACTTCAGAGAATTACAATTCAAGAACAGAGCAGCCTGGCCCGTAAAGGTCAAGATAAGGAGGCCCATGCAGGTGGCGGGCCTAAAGGAGAATTAACTGCACAAATAGAAGGAAAAAGAAGCAGATTCACGGTGTACTAACACGTGACCAGCCGAGAGCAAGGAGGTACCAACGGCTGATGTCACTCAAAAGCAGAAGATACCATAACCTTTCCTGACAAGAAGCTACAGTTTCGAGGCCATCCTCAGCCAACTAATTGACACATAGCCCTAAAGTACTGATTGATGGAAGGGAGGCAGGATGAATCTTGGGGCATACCGCACCTGGGCGACCATTCTGCATGCTGCTAATTAAAATGTAGATTCATGCTTAGGGGTGTAACTGACCCAATCACAATGGACCAAATAATCTAAGGTCTTATAGATAGTACAACCAATGGGACGTCGTACTTATAGTGACATCTTACATGTGTAAAGTAGAGGGCAGGGCGTAGACACCCACCCGATAAGAGTTATCCAATCCTCACACTCCGTTACCATATACAGATATAGCACCTATACTTAAGTTACCTTTTCCAACCAATAGAATTGTATGACAAACTTGTGAGTGTTACACGTCAATGATGACAAATTTTTACTATAACTATTGCTTTCTGAATGAAGATTTTGGGAGTTGAAGCGAGATGGGCGATCGCATCACTATTGATTTCCATGTTTCCCTGTTTTTTGTACTTGTCATTAAACAGACTTCCCTTTTGCAAACCATTGAGTTGTCCTTATTGATTGGTGTTGGAATAAGAGGATCCCGCACCCCATCTACCACAAGGTGCAGCTATCTCGTCTTTAAGTACTGGAGGGTGAGCTCTGATCCTATGGGCCTGTCAGAGGTTACTTTGCCCTCCTGTACAAAACCTTAATAAAACCAAATAAAAAAAAAAAAAAAGAGACAAGTGGATGACTTCACAGAACGAGCAAGATAAGGCAGCAACAATACAGTAGGAAGCAGTCAGAACTGTATGTAGAAGTGATGCTGTCATGATATAAAAGGCACGTGTGTTGGTACGATTGACCACAGGTGGTTAAATCGGTCAGACATGCGTCATTATATTATGAAGGCAGAATAATGACAATGGGCAATATATACATTTAACAATGTGACATGCAATATTATTTTGCCATGTGCACTAGGTGCCATAGTGACCGTAGGGAAATAAGGGACAAAGCCTATGGGATCACTGCAATAGTAGGTTCTAGGAATCCTACTAAGAGCCAGAGGTCGCATATGTCATGAAGTTAACAGGCAAGGTAACAGAAACACAGCAATAATAAAGGTAAAGGACATGTCATGAATTAACATATGAATAATAAAAAAAATGCTCAATGGAGCAGCACCGTGCGGGTAGTTGAGGCTCGAACAGTGTTGCACGAATATAGTACAAACTGAAAGTTAGTATGAAGCGCACATATTGCTAACTAACAAGTGTGAAGACAGATATAAATGGTGCAGAATAAATGCGCGGGCAATCGTCCCACAGGGCAAAATGCAGAAGTGGCCATGTGACTTCCTATTTTTGTCGGCATAGTCGATATATCACGAGGCAGTGAGGAGTCATAGTCTCGGTAGGAACTTACCTTCTACCGCTAGGGCACAGAAGCGGACGGAAGGCACAAGAATATTGTGATACTGTTATCTGTGCCTGGCAGGGTCAGACCTGTCGGGCACAGCGGCCCCGTTTGCCGAACTTGTAGTTTGCCAGTCCAGAAACAAGGGTGCCGGTGAGCTTACCGGCACCCTTGTTTCCAGACCAGCAAACTCATAATGAGGCCCAATGTCTTTTTAAACAGCCCCCTCGATTTAGTAAGGTCCCCCTCATCTGGGCTCAGACCTTCCAAAGCACTTGCCAACGTTAAGCAGAGACTTCCGAAGGGCAATCTCGTTTCACTCCGTTAGCCTATGGCAAGTGCAGGTTTCACACACTCACAGTTCAAACAGCGTTCCCCTCATCTGGGTGCAGACGCCTGTTTCACAATATCAAAAACATCTGCAATGTGTCAAGGACGTTCAATGGTACAAGGTATTTGGCTTGACCCTTGTATGACCACCTTAACACCTTATACTGGCCTTCCCTATGTAACTTGTACTTTCTTTACTCACAATGTTCAACACAGTCTCATTGTTCAGGAGAGGGGTACCAGCTAGAGACCTTCGACTGAGCGCCCACATGGCGCCAGACCACTTTATCTCTGGTACCAAGTTTGTTCACAAAAGACTGCTTGTCTATTTATCTTCTTAATGTTGCCACTGCAACCTTGAGCCTAACACACTCTGGTTGACTATCAGATTCTTCCGGCTCACCGGCTGTGCTGAACTCATTGGCGGTACCTGTGCCGCTGGAGTCAAGGACGGTACCACAATGGCAACTACGTCTCCCCGCCCTTTTTATATTTTTTCATTTTAATTTGTTACATACAGAGCTGTACCCTGAATGTATATTCAAGTATTAGCTCATGAACAAAAGATACGTCTGATCATCTTTCTACTAATCTCAAATACTTTGGGCCAGGTACTCATATTGCGGCGAAAGTAAAAAAGCACAGAGGATGCACCTTTTGTTACTTGCACCACTTTAAGAATTGCACAGGTTACCCTATCCACAAAGCAGACCTATATGTTTCTTTGGGGACTTTGAAGCAGTGTTAGAAATGCTCTGGCTTCCCCTTGCATACAAGGTGGTGGGAGCTCGTTCCACGTTGATAGGCCCTTAAAGGCCTATTTGGGAAATGTGAAAAAAGCATTTCTATCCCTGTGTGTGGGAGACATGCAAGTGTGACAACAGCATTTCATACCGCTACTGTCACACATTAAAATAAATGCATGCCATGGTCAGAAATTACCATTTCAAATCCCCCTGCGCTTGTCCCAAAAAGGCACAGGGGAATTTGTTTTGTTTCCCTTTGGGAATTTCAAATATGCAAGGAAATAAACACAAACTCCCCCTTGTTTGTACAAATGTGCAAAGGGTGTGCAAAGGGGCACCTGATAAACATGTTCAAATGCCTTATCAAAATAGAGCACATCCTTTTTGGCGCAATTAAGGCAAAGCGCTAGGTTTGAGAATCGGACCCACTATGTACATGCACTGGGAGGGGGGTCGTTTTGCAAGTCCTGTGTTTTGGGGGAGGAGGGGTGACACATTAATGCCTGCCTTTTCCGGATTCAGGAGAGTTTCTTTTTGTTTTGAGGCAGACTGGGGCAAGGAATGGACTAACTGTGTCAGTCCTGCATCCCCACTCTGCCTCAAAGCAACACATGGTTTAACACCAGCATAGAGTGGTATGCAGGTGGTATTCCAGTGGCTCACAGGATTCATATAGAATCTGAACACGTTTTAACCAGTAAAAGGCGGGGAGATTCCATAGGAATCCATTGTAAATGTTTTCCACATTCATTAATTGCTGGTGACATTAACACTTCTTGGAACACGCAGCTGAAAAGAAAGATGTTAAGGGGATTTAAACACCTTTATGTAACACTAATTGTTAGAAATAATTTTGGGGTGGTCGGTTGGGCTTTAACGATATACACTATCATGTGGTGCACAGCGGACTTGGCCTACCGGCTTGTCCTGACCTGAAACCACCCATAGTTGCCTTTGGCCAGGTGAGGCATCCTTTATGCTATCTATTGTAGCACTGTACAAGAGTGATGGTTTTTAAGAATATGGTTTTCTCTCATCAGGAAAGTAAAAAAATAATAGTGAACACCTCACCTACACACTAGCAAGCTCCTTATGAGATTGAATTGATGGCATTTGTGACACATATTATACTCCTGATGAAAATTCAAGAATTATAGGTGTTATGAACTGAAACATGTTGAGTAATGAAATGATGTGCACCAATGATATATCACTGTAAAGCAAGAGATTAAAGTTTAAGAAAAAGGTGGTATGACACAGTACTGAATGAGTATTAATGTGTAGTGACATGTATATTACGGTGGTGTCTATAGATGTCTTCTGAATTAACTGCATGTATACCAGATGTATTTTTTGAATGAACTGTTTTTAAGATGAATGAAATAAAAATGTAAAGCTAAGAATGATTGAATGAAATGAAGATTTAAGTTAAAACTAGTGTTGACTTATGTATCTTTTGTAAAAACTGCAAAGACATCGGGCCTCATGTTTGGTGGTATCTCGGCATTAAATCCACTGAGATACCACCAAACGGTATCCCTGTTACCGCCACTTGGTCCGGCATTATTGCCAATGGGTTACTAGTGGTGGGAGGCGGTGTTTGTTAGACTTCATTAATTGGAATCTATAGGACTCGATGGGGGATTTCTGCACAATCACTGCCTTTTAACCACACCGCCCAATTTATAACGAGGCCTGTAGTCTGTTAATTAAAAAATAAAACATGACCATAATCACCTGCTGCATTAAACATCTCAGTATGCGTGAAACAGTGAGACGACAGGTTGTAATGCAATCCCACCTGTGTTTTTATAAGATTTGTGAATGGTTTCCTAGTGTATCAGACGCCCAGAATACTGTTTCTCGTGCTATAGAACGTTCCATTCACTGAGCCTCGAGACTATGAGGCCCTCCAGTGCTAGACCTGTTGGCGCACTTGTGTTTACGTTGTTGGCTTGCATGTTCAAAGACTCCCTTTCAGCTCCATGCCCTCAGCACTGTGAGGCAGTTTTCCTGTGGTATAAAGAGCTGGAACTGGGCAATGATGCCAAGCAATTTACATTTTTAAAGTTTTTCTATAAATATTTATACTACCTAAGGTACTTGGGAAAGACTTGCTATTTTCCCTTGTCTTAATAAAAGCTGAGACTGTTTATAACAAGTCTTTACATACATCTTTGTCCTGGCTCTGATAGTTATTCTTAATCTATTTTTTCAACTACATTTTTCCTAGCATAGCGTTTCAGACAATAGGCTACCATGCTATAACACTTCATTCTATAAATTCCCAGGCTATAACACTTCATACTATTGGCTACCAGGATATAACACTTCATAATATAGGCTACTATGCTATAGCACTTCATACTATAGGCTTCCAGGTTATAACACTTCATTCTATAAATTCCCAGGCTATAACACTTCATACTATTGGCTACCAGGATATAGCACTTCATAATATAGGCTACTATGCTATAGCACTTCATACTATAGGCTTCCAGGTTATAACACTTCATTCTATAAGTTGCCATGCTATAACACTCTTCATACTATTGGCTACCAGGATATAACGCTTCATATTATAGGCTACTATGCTATAACACTTCATACTATCGGCTGCCAGATTATAACACTTCATACTATAGTTTGGTTCCCAGGCTATAACACGTCATAATAAATGCTACCAGGCCATAACACTTCATACTATAGGCTACCATGCTGTAAAACGTCATATTATAGGCTGCCAGCCTATAACACGTCCTTCTGCTGCACTGCCAGGCTTTCTATGCATACAGAAGGATGGGCACCCATCCTCTCCCTCTATTCTTTCCTCTGTTTCCGTTCACAGTCCCCCATCATACAGACTATTCTTGACTTGGCTACAGGCCTGGTGATGCCAATATTACTTTTCTAAAGTTGTTTGGCCAGATGAATTAAGCACCTTCCGTGACAACAAAACGCCTCCACACTTCAAGGTGTTCACGTCAGTACATATCGAGTTCATAACACAGGCACAACTCATTATTTTAAACATATGTATCTTTCTAAAAGCGGACTGCCTCCAAGTAAATACGGCCTGCACCCGCAGATCCGTTTGAAGGTGTCCTCTATTTATATTCTGCATCCCGAATCCACAATCCATGTTGCCTGGATCAACATGCACCTATATCACACACATCGCGCCGCTGCCTTTAGTCTGCCTGGCCTCAGCTTGATCCTTTCCCTCTTCTGCGACCCCTGGACCACGGGGCATTTTCCTCTTTCTCCATAGACTGCCGTCTCGAAACCCCTGGCGGGGCACAGTAGGCCAACTTCCAGACAGGATCGATACGCCAAGACCACTATGAGGGTCATTTGGAGCAGTATAAAAACCTCATAACATAAGAGTAGGGAGGGGTCAAGACTGCAGCACTGCAAAAAAGTGTGACCACGGACCCGGAGCAACGTGTGGAGCCTAGCCAGGGCACGTGTGGAGCCTAGCCAGGGATGCTCTGTTAACCCCATCTTACCTTCTCCCTCCCACCAGGAAGCTCAACATAGACCACATTAAAGAGTATTCTGTAGTACTAAGAGTTATTTTATGTGTAGCGTCCCTTTCTGACTAAACCAAGGTTCAGAATTCGCTCGCGACTATTTAACTCATGGGTCGCATATATTTAACTCATGCGTCGCATATATTTAACTCATGTGTCACATATATTTAACTCATGCGTCGCATATATTTAACTTTTTGACGCATGGGTCGCATATATTTTGAAGGAACTCTGTGTAACTTTGGGATCTAATACAAAGGCACCAGAGATGTGCATGCATGCATTTGTGTCCCATTGTGTTGTAATTAGTATCTGCTATTTAACATTACATGTCTAGTCGACCTGTATGCTTGCTGTTCACAGGCATCTCGTGCTCTGACTTTGCTCCCTGATCTGCACGTGTTTTTTTGTGAGGTGATAGTCCCCAGTATTTCGCCTTCACATATTTTCGGGCAGTAACTCTCATAATCCCGTGTAGGCTCCTCCTCTCACCTCTGCTTGTTCCTTTGCCATCCCTTCTGCTACTTGTCCCTTTGAGCCTTTTCTTTTTTGCTTCCATTTCTCTTCATGCTCTTCACTCTCTATATATGTTGGATCCCAAATCCACAATCCATGTTGTCTGGATCAACATGCACCTATATCACACACATCACGCTGCTCCCTTTGGCCTTCCTGGCCTCTGCTTGATCCTTTCCCCCTTCTGCGACCCCTAGACCGTGGGGCATTTTCCTCTTTCTCCATAGACTACCTTCTCGAAACCCCTGGTGGGGCACAGTAGGCCAACTTCCAGACAGGGTTGATACGCCAAGACCACTATGAGGGTGGATGCTCCAAGGCGGCACTGGCCTGGTTGACATCTTTTTTGGCAGACCGAGAAGCAAGAGTTCATTGGGGTGAGAAGGTCTCTAAGGCAGCCCATATAAGCGCTGGTTTTCCACAGGGAGCTAGCATATTCCCTTTACTTTTTAACCTCTATATGAAATGTCTGTGTGAGCTATTAGAAACCATTGGCGTATATTTCACCAATTACGCCGACGATACACAGCTGGTGTTGGAGCTAGAGGGAGACTATCAATCAGACACAGCCAAGATCATGGAAATATATGGCATAATTGAAAAGTGGATGGAGGGCAACTGGATGTGCCTAAATAGCAAAAGAAATGAGCTGATGATTTTTGACTCTCGCCAAGCAAGAGCCAAGTTAGGAGCAGAATATGAGTCGCTTTTTGTTAAAGACTCGTGCATTAAGGTAACTGCCCAGGTTAAAACCCTTGGGATGATGATTGAGATGTCTTTGGGTGATGAGGCTCAGGTGAACTTCCTACATAAAAATAACTCCTCTCACCTTTGTCTCTTGAGGGCCATCCGACCCCTGCTAAGTGAGAAGAACTCTGCCACTATTGCCAGGGCCTTTATTCTGTCCTGTTTGGACTAGGGTAACTCACTGATGCTGGGTGCCATTAAGAAAGGCATTACGAGATGTCAGATCATGGAGAACAATGTGGTACGCGTCATTAAAGCGATCAACAGAAGAGATCACGTATCCGAGGGAGGGAGAGCTTTACACTGGCTCAGGATTGAGGATAAGATTCTCTTCTAATCCATGACGCTAGTGCACAGGTGCCTATACGGTGTGGCACCGTCGTATCTCAAAAATAAGTTCATAAAATACATACACAACCGGTCACTGAGGTCCGAAGCTCAAGGCAGGCTACAGGTGCCCTCGGTCAATCGAGTGATGGGTGCTGGGAGAGCCTTTCCAGTGCGGGCTGCACAGCACTGGAATAAGCTGCCACCGGCTCTCCGTCTAGAACCAAACTACAGAGGGCCTCATTACGAGGAATGCGGTAGAGGGTTAACGGCGAAGGTAGAGCTGCCGGCCCTGTTAACCCTCTACCGCCTCACTACGAGGTCTGCTGGCGGGACCCGCTAAGGACGTCTGGTAAAACCAGGTGTCCTTAGCAGGACCCGCTAGCAGACCAGGATGCAAACAACGGGCCTGTCATTAACAGGCCCATTGTTTGCATCCTCCCCATTCCCATTGAGCCCTATCGGGGCTCAATGGGAATGGGGATGTAACGGGTCTGGGTTCCTTGAATGGGGAAATACCGGGCCCTCCAAGGTCGGAATAGCCCGGTAATTCCCCATTCAAGGAACCCGGGTCCGGTACCCGATATGGGGGCTACCTCCATATTTCTAATGAGGCCCAGAATCTTTAGGAAGCACCTCAAGACACACCTTTTCAAATAAACAACATATAGATTGAAGAGACCCTGAATATTGCATGTCAAAGTATGTCTCTGTATTTTCGTTCTATGTTACTGCGCCCTGATGCCCACAGGCTTTCGGCGCATTACAAACATATAAATAAAACATAAATAAATAAACTCTATTTGCCAGCAGCTGCCCGCAGACCAGCTGTGTGCTAGAAAACATTCAGAGACGTTTTTATTGTTTTAAACTAAGCTGTTTTCCCTTTCAATCAATCAAAGGGTCTTTAGAATTCTTATTAAGAATTGTGGTGCATCTCAAATTCATTTGGCGTGTGCTTAAATATTCAAATGTTGACCTCTCGAAATGACATACATTATTTTTACAATTCCTATGCAGGCTGTTTCTTACCATACAATTGATTCTTTTAAAAAATTTATGAAAAAACATAGCCATAATTTTGCATCCGTTCTTTAGTTGGCATCTGTTTTACAGGTACATTTCATAAATGTTAAGGGTCTTCTTTTGAACTGGTTTTCAAAAGCATGGGTCAGCTTTTATTATATGAACACGAATAAGGTACGTCTTCATTTGCGGCAGTCAGACTTTGAAAGTCTCTTTTAGAGAAGTCTTTTAAATACGGGTCTACTCTGGCGTGTGGCTACCAGAGTGGCAGCCAGTACGCCAAACCCTAGAAATGGAAAAGGGACCAGTGACCTCGACTGCTAGCCCCAAATGATGGGTATGAACCAAGATAAAGGATTTAGATCTTAGAGATGTAGTAAATTACGTGGAGGGGGGGTCAAAACAGTATGTCAAACCTTTCCTGTCCAGCAAGACTTCAAAGAAAGAGACCTTGCACATGGCAAAACAGCAGGAAGAGGAAACGGACAGAAACAAACTTCCTATATGGTCTTAAGCAGCAGTCAAAATAGCTTTTGAGATGACCAAATACCCGTATTGCTTGCACACCTTAAAGACCTTAATAGGAAGTTCTCAGAAAGCGATGCTTGTAAGTAAGCCAACCCTAATTTTGCAAACATGGCTGCCATTTTAGTGAGACTCTCCATAAAACTCGCCTAGTGCCCATTGGTGGTATTTTGATTAGGTTCCATAGTGCATCAACTGTCTTCATTGTCTTGCCAGCCTGTCCCGTTTCGAGGCCCCAAAATCGAACCCTTGGGTTTATTCTACTGGAGCCTCTCTTCTGTTTCTTTCTTTGTTGCTTGCACTGCAACAAACAGTGTGCATGTGGAGATTTTTCTTAGGGGTGATATGGAACAATAAAGGGAAACTGGCTAGGTACCAGCATGTCACCACTTCCAGGCCATGTTCTGCCACATATTTCTTCACATCTCCATACCCTACCAGGTAAATACTTTGAAACTGGTAATGTAAGGAGAGGGGGCATTAGCTCCATATGCCTCTATTCATGCTGGGGCTGAATTTGTATGGCTAGCTGTACTTGCCATTCATGAAATCTCGACATTTCAGGGGCAACGGCACTACAGATTTGGGTGACAGATCCTACTGCTTTTTAAAGGGGAAGGTAATTTCTGTGACTCTAAGGCAGGCTGCTTGAAATAGGCCCAGGACAAAGCATGCAACACATTAGTTTGTCTGTACAGTGGGCGGGTAAGTGATTACTTTGAGTGATGGGCTCAGACTAATCCACTGACCTGACCACAAAATGACTGTGCCCTGCACTCCGACTGGGACAGACCTTAGGTAAACCACCAGGGAAGGCAAGTGGCAGCCCATCAAACAGCATCTGCATATCAGACTGAGGAGGGTATCAGTCTCCATGTTGTTCAGTGTTCAACCTGCACTGCAGGAATAAATATGTACTGCCGGGCTGCTGCTACAGAGCAGTGGCAAACGTTGCCTACCAGCTCTGTGTGATTACCTTCTGACTTCTGTGAAGTTAGGTAATTGAATTCGGTGTTAACTTACCATTCAGAATTATACATTTGAACATATTTCCACGTTGTGCTGTTTGATGGGTTGAGTATTTTAGAATGCTCCAGTAGTGGCAACAATGCATGCTTTGTATTTTCCTGTGATGTAATTGTTATGCAAAGTATTATTTTTGAAACGTAAAAAATCCTACATCTTTTTGGTCACAGAATGTTGGCAAGCATGGTTGCATATGGCCAAAGTGTTAGCATGTTTTGAGTTTTTTGGTCTGTCCTAGAACTTCTAAACTTTAGATTATCAAAAAAAGGATTGATTCTCGGATGTCTTAATTCCCAGACACTTTGGTCCCATCCCCTCCTGGATTGTACAGCAGCAGGTATGCGATAGGTCCGATTCTCACTCTCCAGCAAACCACTGCACCAGCATAAGTCGCATTCCTCAAGGAATGGAGGTTGCAATGGGATGTCCTCAGCTAATGGCTGGATGCAGAATCGAACCGCAGCAAATGAGCGATTTCGCAATGCTGTGTGTTGTATAATCAGTTCCCTCAGAGTTGTTTGAAGCCACTTCAGGTTAGCTCTCAACATCCAAACCCAGTGTGTTATGTGTGTGAGTAGCCAAAGGACTCAGGGGGCGGAGGACATGACTTCTATTACTTCATTGAAGATGTTCGCAGAGAAGTCCAGGGCACAGGTGTCATGCGGCCCGGTGCAGTCAGATGGCTCTGAAAGGAGGGGGTCATAGAAATAGCTGCATGGGCACGGTGTCTCGTTATTTACCTTCCTCCTCCCATGCTCATCCCCTGGTAGCTTCCGAGGCTACCATAAGCACAGGGCGATGAGAAAACCTGAGTAGTTTCCAATTGGTTAGTGTTTATTTTCCCTCAATCACTCGGAAGACAGGGTAATTTGGAATCTCTAGAAGACCCCAACTTTCCTCGGACTATTCATCTTTTGGCTCTTCCCACAGAGCATGGCTGTCCTACTTTTTACGAACTCCTGCCACCATCCAAAACCAGATCACTCTAGGGAAGGAAGCAGGAAGTGCCTCCCGTCCCAGGAGGCTTGGTAAGTGACTGACTGGCTTTTAGTTGTTAGGGACTGTGCTTTCAACTTCTGTTGGGTCATGCTGGGGAACAGCCATCTGCTTGCTGGACCTCTTTGCCATGGCCCTACCCTTTTTCCTTATTACATTCACAGCTGGAGATGCTCCCTCAAGGCTCTAGGCATTTCGATAGCACTCTGTGCTGAGCACCTTGAAGCTGTTCCTTGCAGACATTGCGCCTGAGCAGGACCTTGCAGAGGTCCATGTTGTTTTTCACAGGACCTTTGCGGGTCTTGGTGCAAGGCTCTGAAATGCTCGCCAGAGGTCTGCCATTATTGCAGGGGTACTAGGAGACACCATAAGTGTTCAGAGAAGCTGACACCCCTATCAACACTAGTCCACCAGCAGGAGTGGTCAAAGGTGGACAAGTGATGGCATAATGATGGCACAGGCCACACATATCATCACTACCCCTGTGTTCTAGAGCTCCTTAATATGCATATTTACTACCTTTATCTTGGCCTACCACACTCCGTACTGTCTCATAAATACTGCGATAAAGTGAAAGCTAATACACTTAATTCTGAGAACTGTAGTTAATGCACTAAAGTATCTAAGCAATATTATAAAAGGAGAGATCACACACTGAATTCTGGGAACTGTAGTGTGTGTCCCAGTGTCTCCCAGGAGTGTGGGAGAAGAAGGGTTCTGATGCTGCTTGGTGGGAAACCAAAATGTTGCGTTGCTTGTGCAGAGGATTTTGCTTTCCTGAGACTCGCACATTGGAAGCTGCATGGTGATTCTCCTCACTTCCAGCTGCATTGAACACTCGCAGCTCGTCGCTCCGTTCCCAGGAGGGGGCGGAGCCTTGTTGGTACTCACGTGAGGAGTCACGTGACCAGAAGCAAACTGAAAACGCATCCGCTTTCCCCCTCGCGGCGTTGCGCCCGGTAGGAGTAGAGGGCGACGGCTGTTGTGTGGCTGTTTGGTGGATGGTGGTAAGGAAGCAGTCTACGGAAGCGAAGAGGTAAGGAGGCATGGACTTGCAAACAGACCCCTTACTTCCTAGATCTGAAATTTTTATGGACAACTCTGAACTTTCCACCCTTTATCCCCAAGTTAAAAGCCCATCTGGTAGGGTACTGAGGAGCAAATTTCCATGCCTTGAGAAGCAGAAAGAATCGCATAAAATTGACACGGCAAGGAAAAACCGTGGAACTAACATGAACTCTGGCACCATTCCAGTGAAAAAAGCACTATCTTCAGGAGCCTCAGTGTCCCCCATCCAAACAAACTTTAGCCCCCTTGAAAACCCTCTTGAAAAAGCGTCCGGTAAGGTCGTAAGCCCTTTGACAGCTCAGGAAACATCAAACGACATTTCCTACGGCACTTTAGAGAATGCGACGAGTGAAAGCTCGGAGGAGGATGCTATTAATGTTTCCTGTGAAACATCGCATCTGGCATTGTTACCTCCCCAATCCGAGCTTTCTGTTTCCAACTTACACAGTTTGCCTCCCCCCCTCGCCCCTGATTATACCTGGAGGCCAGGCTGCAGTGGACCAGCGAGGGGTGGCCCATCATGCTGAAACAGACCAAGGTTGGATGTTGGGAGACCGCCGCTCAGTACGAGCTCGCCGCCGTCACCCATTGGCGCCCCGCAGGCCTCCGCCGCGGCGAGTGAGACTGAGCCAAGCGGAGTCGTAGGACCCCACACGGCTGATCTCAGCTTGCTGGTCGCCGCGCCGGCGGCGGCTGTTGCTGGTGGCTCCCACGTCCCTCTCGCCCCATCGGTGAGGGTGATGGGGCCACCCGCTACTTTTGCCGAGGTTTCAGATATCCAAGATCACCAAGTCCTTTCACAGGCGGAAGCTGCCGTTTCCAAACATCAGCCTGTGTTAAACCCAGACGATGCCACCGCAGAGCTTCTTTCTGCCGCCACCTCGTGGCAAAGCCAAGACTCGCAGCAACAGGCTCCTTTGCCTGTTATTGAGAATGAGAGCATGGGTGCAACCCCAAATCGACCAACTCAGGCAAACAGACAAAATGCCGTAACTGGCGAGCTCATTGCCCAGAAAAGAGAAATTGCAATGGCGCTATTAAAAAAACGAGCATCATTAAGAAAGAGTGGAAAGGAACTGAGGGAACACTTAGAGCATAGCTCCCAACAACTAAAAAGGGCTACAATTCAGAAACAAAAAAAATGTGACCTAGTCAAACCTACCTTTCAAAATCTTCCGACATCACACACGCTCAAAGATTTCTTTTTTAAACAAACAAAGAAGACACCAGATGCAGAAATGCTCGATGTCCTGCTGGAATTACCTCCAGTGGTGCTACAAAGAGAAAAAATAGCGGATTCCACTCATAGTGTAGTTGAGGCCCAGTGTGGCTGTTCAACCACCCCACTATCCAGCAGCTGCGTTGACAGGGACGTGCAAGGCAATAGGATCAATCCCTGTCGAACGGGAGTACAAACAGAGACAATAAATCTGCTCGATGAAGATGTCCCCCCACATCATTCGGAGAGAGCCAGACAGGGGGAAAATGTATTAATACCATCAACTATTTCCCCTCAAATGAAAGTATATAACCAAAGAAAGACTTTGTCACCAATACCAGCCCAACCGGACTTGAGGAATAAGTCCCTTTCTAAAATTGTTCCACCTGTGCTGGTTACGCATGGACAAAAGACATTTCTACCTGACCCTCCATCTGGTAGACAGTCTTCATATAATGACTTTCTAAAAGACACCTCAACACCAGTCAGAAATAGAAGACCAAGTTACATGGTGGGCCACCTTCCCAGAGAAACGCCAACAAAAAAGCCAGACTTACTTACAATCATGTCCGCCATAACAGTGGGGCTGGCACCTTTTGTAAAATTGTATGAATCAATTAACGATGCTATGAAGGAATCTTTAACTCTTGTTTCGACCCTGAACACAAAAGTAACATTCTTGGAAGGCTTCATTACTGCCCAAAACCAACAAAACGTGGAGAAAGAAAAACAATGGGACTCAAAGCTTACCCGGCTTGAATCTTTAATCACCATATTAAGCACTGCAAGAAATCTTGGGGAAAACAGGCAAAACCCCCAGTCAGAACATCTTCTGTCCTTAAATACAAAGGATCTACAAACAAAAGGTGCAAAGGTAAACCAAGCCGTTAGAAATCAGTGCCCAAACTCTACGCTTCAAAACGGGAAGAAAAGCAAAGAACACCCAAAAACGCCATCAATGTTTAAAACTCCTAAAGCAATTGCTTCGACTCAGGAAAAGATTGCAATTATCCACGGGCCACCTCAAGCCCTAGTAGGCACCAATTCAGAAATGGAACAAACTATAATCGAACTTGACAATTCCAAACAAAACGAGCAAGGCTCAATGGGGAATTTGTCACTTCTTGACTTGACGGTCCATCTGAACGAAGAGCAAACGAACTTGGAGTTAAATGCAAATGATGGAGAAGAACCACAAATTGTGAGTAGATCCTTGCCTTCAAACACAAATAAAACAAAAGTTACAATGTGTAAAGAGAGCGAAAAACTACCAGCAGACCCTTCTGCCAAAAAATGGGATGTGCGGCCAAAACAATACGAAAAAATACCTGAAAAGACGAAAACTGTAAATACTACTAAGATATCGGGGGAGACAAGGCGTCAGTGCGATTCCAAAGCAAAATCTACCAGAGTTTATAAAATGCAACAACTCGCAGCTGGGAAAAATGTCCTCGTCTTGAACAGAAAGACGGTCCTGAACATTTTAACCAGCATACCGGCATTGAAATCTTTAAAAACATCATATCTTGTAATGGTGGAGTCTTACCATAGAGATGGGAAGGCCAAAACGTACCTTCATGTGAACAATCCTGTGGACCTGGACGGTGGAGAAGATGTGATCGCCGCCTTAATTCAATTAGGCTTCTCGATAGAGGAAGTTCCTGTGTCTGAAGGTGCGGAAAAGGCCGTTCCTCTGCGAAGCAATGCGACGGTGGACCTTTCGGAACGCCACCTGAACACTACAGATCTGCCGGTGGGCAGTAGAAGAGTCGCTTTCAGAGAGAAACCTGAATTTAGCAGAGGGAGATTCAGATCGAGATTACACTTGTCGAACACCAATACAAATCATCGAAAATTCCAACATGAAGGTAACTGGAGCTCAAACCCCAGACGGGGGAAAAACTACAGGCACTCAGAGTCCACTGATGAAACTGCTGAGTGGGCCCACAATAAAAAGCGTGAACCGTCGGGGCCCTGGAGATGGCTAAAAAAGGTTCTGAACCCAAACCAGCAAGATTAACAACTAAAAGACTCAGCGACGCCTACGGGACCTCTAACATTGCAATGTTCACGACGGAACAGGAGTATCATGTGTTCTTGGAACACGAGGGGTCATGATCACCTTACCAAGCCAGACGCTTTTGACTTGAGTGACTACGATATTATCTGCCTCCAGGAGACGTGGCTCATAGAACCACCAGTACTAGATGGATATGACATATACATCTCGTCAGCAGTTAAAGGTTTGTTTGGAAGACCGTCATCAGGCCTCCTAACGGCAATTAAAATTGGATCGGGCATTTCTAGTAAAAAGAAAGTGGCCGAATCATATGGCATGTTAGCTCTACTAGTTGAGTGGTTCCATATAGAATCTATATCATGAAGCAATATGAAATCTAACTCGGAATCATCAATGTCTACTGGAACCCGCAGAGAACAAGTAATATGGAATTTCTTGATAACATCGCGGAAACCATAGATACATTTCTTCTTGAAGAGAAAACTGACTACATCATAATGTGTGGCGACCTTAATGCAAGAGTTGACCAAACTGCTCCAGCACCAAATCTCTGCCCCTCTGCCCTGAGAGGTGTGCTTTGGACTGATTTCATGGACGCGAGAAAATTTTACAATGTTGCACCAGCCAGAGGCCATTTACCCCGAATTACAACTTGGGAACGAGCCGAAACGTCAGCAACACTGGATCATATTTACGTCTCCTATCCTTTCCTCCCCCTTTGTTGACTATTTCGAGGTATACAGAACAAAATTTAGCTACCGCAATCCTCTGATAATGACTCTCGAGTTCAAATCAACTCCAAAGCAAACATATCCATTTGAGGTGGAGGTAGCGCGAAAGTCGTCGCGAATCCAACTTACAGCAACTAACATCAAGGAAATTGCCGAGAAATTTGATGCACTCAGTAAAACAAAGATAGACTCAACAAGTAGACCAAATTACATGCCCTTCTTGTTGCCGAATAGGAAAGAAAAGGGTCTATGTCACCGACCCAATAGAAAAGGGGTCCACGAGTATGATAAAGAATTAGCCTTGAAAAAAAAGCAGATGCGTAAATTAAACCGTCTGGCTAAAGTCTCCAATAATCAGGAACAAAAGGACTACGCCAAAGCTGCCATAAGATCTTACAAATCTTGGGTGAGACACCATAAAGCAGCAATGTACCAGAATGACTCAGAGCAAATGCTAAAAACTCTAACAACAAAAAATCCAAGAGAATCCTGGTCCCTGATCAAAGATAAAAATGACGAGACTAACAACCAACTCTCGAACGCCGTCTCAGAACAGGCGTGGATAACCTTTTTTTCAGCTTAGTTTGCTTCTATCCCGCAAACCTCAAACAATTCTCTATGCTACACAACATCACCTTGGGAAGATATGGCAGATCACAACGAAATTCTGGCAACTATCCTGAAACTAAAAACCTCTAAGGCGCCTGGCCCTGATGGCTTAACCAATATCGATCTAAAGCAGCACCCAGAGGAATGGGCCGCCCTAATCACAAAAACTTGGACCGAGGCGGTAATAGTTCCCATTTTTAAAAAGGGAAATAGAGAAATTCCAGCAAACTACCGCCCCATTGCCCTTCTTGACATCATGGGGAAGATCTTTGCCACCCTTCTATTAACTAGATTCCACAACTGGGCGAGATCGGCGACCTGTCTAGATACATTTCAAACAGGCTTTGCTAAAAACGCAAGTACCAGCATAAACATCCTGATTTTGAACATCTTAAAGGACAATGTTAAGAACGGTGCGCCTCCAGTCTACATTGCATTCATCGATTTAACACAAGCCTTTGACAAGATCAGCCGTCAAAGGCTATGGGCGAAATTAAGAATGTGGAATTGCCCTGAAAAGATCTTATGCCCAGTGATCGCATTGCATACGGACACCAAACTAAGAGTATGTTTAAATCGGCAAGGGATGTTATCAGCCCAATTTCCATCAGAGCGTGGTGTAAAACAGGGTTGCCCACTCGCTCCGGCCCTATTCATCGCCTTCATGGGAGACTTCCAGCATACACAACCAGTGGTCAGAGCCTTTCCACCTAAATTGGGCAATACTGAAATCTCAAGATTGTTATATGCTGACGACTTGATCCTGATGGGTCAAACCCAAATAGGTCTCCAACGCCAACTTATGAACCTGGCAACTTACATCAGCGATAATGACTTGGAGATAAACATCCATAAATCAAAAGTTTTGATGATGGGGAAAAGTCGTCCAACAACAATACACCAAGACCACTGGTATTTAAACAACACAAAACTTGAATCCGTGTCTACTATAAAATACTTGGGAATCATGATAGATTCAAAAAGGTCAGAAAGTGCGACCATCTCGGCGCTATGGACAAAGACCAAAACTCTGACAACCCAAATGAAACTAGTAGATCGGAAATTTGGGAAATTCTCGCTTCTTCCAGCGATCCAATACTACAACCAAAAGGTAGTTCCGTCTATAATCTACGGCATGGACGCTGCGTTGAACATTGATAACACCATATGGACTAAACTGGAAGGCTACCTATGGAAAGCCGTGCTAGGGTTGCCTAAATCCTCTGCAATTGCTGCTAGACGTGAATTGGGCTTACTATCATTACAAGTATCAGCAGACCAAAGCAAGATGCGTCTCTTTCGGAAAATTATTCTTCCAGATACCATTCCAATTTATAAGTTGGTCCAGATAGAGCTCAACCAAGGATGTTGCAGAGCACTAAATAATTGGGTTCAAAAACTCACAAAACAACCAGCAGATTTGGCTTGTTCGGCAGACGACCTGATTGCGAACCCCAACAGAATCAAGGAAAAAATAGCGCAAGCAGATTGGATCCAAACTGGTGAAAAAATAATAGGAAACAAAATCCTGGCTCATTTACTAGCAACAACAAATAAACTTAACCTATGAGCTACTGCATAAAATTTCACAACAAAAAAATGCAGAAAACTTTCATGAAAATAAGATTCAATCAATTACCAACGCAGGAAATCATAGCAATCCGTACGAAAACGGACGCTCGTCGTTGCAGATTCTGTCTGGACCCGGAAAAAGTGTAAACTCTGAGACATTTACTTATGAGTTGCACTAGTACCGCATTTTTGCGGGAAGCCTATTTGCTCCCTTTGATCTACGACGTACCACTCCGAGAGGAAAACACATGGTGGTGTCATCTGATTGCTGGAGATGAAACTAAGTGGTCGACAGCGACAGTAAAGATTCTAGAAGCAGCATTGAGTCTAAAACAGAACTTACAAACTAGTTGAGTGTAATCCAAAGAACATTGACTTTCTTTTATGTTGAGACACAAAGTTTCAGTAGTGAAGTGCCTAGTTTCTTGGTTTCAATTATTTTTCTGCTTCCTGTTATCCTCTTTGATTTCTATTTCCTTCTTTTTTCTATCTGCATCTACGAAATGTATTTTACAAAATGTGTTTTTCTCTGTTTTGCGTATCAACATCTTGTAAAAATCAAATGCTTTGATTATAAACAAGTAAATAAAAATAAAAAAAAATAAAAACAATATTATAAAAGGAGAGGTCACACACTGAATTCTGGGAACAGTAGTGTGTGTCCCAGTGTCTCCCAGGAGTGTGGGAGAAGAAGGGTTCTGATGCTGCTTGGTGGGAAACCAAAATGTCCCATAAAAACAGAGAGAAGGAAAACACAGACATTGTATGCAGGGAGAAGAAGTGTTTACAGGAGAGATTGTGATTTAAACTCTTGGGTGATAGTGTCTAAAATGCGTAGGTCGCACGGAGGGGACCACCAATCTGAGCAATTAGATCCCCTCAATGCAAAAAATGTTCATTACTCATGGCTGGTGGATTGAGGTTAACAAGTATTTTTGCACTTTGTGCAAAGAAGTGTAAATGCCTCCCACCATTTACCATTGGTGGAAGGTATTTACAGTGCATTCCTAGCAATCCAATTAGTCTTCACATCACCCCCACATCATCACCTGTGCAGACCCTATCCCACTTGACTGGTCTGAACATGCCGCCATCCCATTATCAGTCACCCACTCGACTATGGGTCACAAAGGTCTGGTCAGTCTAAACGCCACTCACTCAACGCTGCTCATTCAAAACCTTCCTGGTCAAAGAGCTCAAAGCAAACTCTGCAGACTTCCCCACCAGAGGTAATGCCACAGGCCTCCTGGAAGTATTCAGCAACTCTGCTATGAAACTGATGGACCATCATGCCCCCCTAAAATCCAGCCGGGATAAGACCAAACCATCCGCCCCATGGTACACCCCCTAGATAGCACCTAACACATTCAATCAGAGCACTAGAGAAGTGGTGATGCAAAAACTATAACTCAGGATACTTCACCAACCTCAAATCTCTGTGCGCAAACCATAGGATTTTGATTACCGGTGCCAAAGCTGCTTACTACTCACACACTACTGTGGCAGCATCTAACTGGAGCAAAGCTCTCTTTGAAGTGGTAAAGCATTGTACCAAAACCTCACCTGACCCCGAGGTACCAGCAACTCAGGAAAAATGCAACAGAATCAACACATTTTTAAGTGAAAAAATAGACAAAATCTGAGAGACCATTGAATCAATCACTCGCAGCACTAGCATCCCCTGCACCCAAGCATGCACACTGTCCCTCTGGACTGAATTCTCTCCCCTGTTTCCCCCGGATCGCCAAAAAATGATTGCCTCCATCAAACCTACTTCTTACTCTGATGATATTATTCATGCCCCATCATTAAACAATTGACAGGCCCGGCACTCAATGTGCTCCTCAGCATCATCAATGCCCCCCTTGCAGAAGGATCATTCCCGGACAACCTGAAGACTGAAGACTGGTCTCATACAATCTCTTTTGAAAAAAACAGCCTATGTCCAGACGACCTGGCTAACTACAGGCCCAATATGAACCTCTGTTTATTGGCAAATTCTTGGAAAAAGTAGTTGCTACACAACTACTCGCCAGAATCGAACAACACCACCTCCTAAATTACTATCAGTTAGGGTTCTGCCCAAAGTGTGGCATCCAGATATCCACCATCCAGGTAGTGGATGATGCTCTCCAAATCATGGATAAAAGCAACTCATGCCTCCACGTCCTCCTTGACCTCTTGGCTGCATTCAACACTGTTGACCATCGCATCCTTCTCTTCCTCCTTGCTGACAGGATGGGATTCTCTGGCACTATCCTGAATTAGTTTACCTCCTACCTCTCAGCAGACACCAGGCTGTCCAAATGAACTTGTTGCATTGTAACCGACTCCCGGTGTCCTGGAGAGTCCCCCAAGGCTTCATCCTCTCACCAATTCTTTTTAACCTTTACATGGAGTTTCTGGGCACTCTCCTGAAAGATCCCAATATAGCCATCCACTAATAGGCTGATGATACTCAGTTGTACATGAGAGCAGGGCTTTAAGTGGGGCGGGGCCTGCCGGGGCCGGGCCCCGGCAGTCTCCAAAAAGTGGGACTGAGCCGGGGCCCTGCCGGGGCCCCGTCCCACCACACGCAACATTGGCGGGATGCGCCTGTTTTGAAGTCAGGCGATCTGACAGAAGTGGCAGCCAACCACAGCGATGCTGTGCCTGGCTGCCACTTCTGTAAGTCATAGTAACTGCCTCTGGTGACCTCTCGCGCGAGGGGTCACCAGAGGCAGTTACTGTCCCTTTGTTTCCCCAGGTCGCCGAGGCGGCTTTAACCCTCGGCGAACCTGGGGATTCCTTGATATTTTTCGAGGTTTATGAAAGATGGCTTGAAAAGTACACAATTCAAGCCATCTTTTATAAAGCTTTGCCGACGGACAATTTTGTCCGTAGTCAAAGCTTTATAAAAGATGGCTTGAATTGTGTACTTTCAAAGCCATCTTTTATAAAACCGAAATGTTTAAAAAAAAATGGCCTGAAAAGTAGGCAAACCGGAAGGTATGCACACACACACATATATATGCATGTTATATATCTGTGTGCGTACCTTACTATGGTTTGTGTACTTTGCAAGCCATCTTTTCTAAACATAGAAATACATATTTCTATGTTTAGAAAAGATGGCTTGCAAAGTACACAAACCATAGTAAGGTACGCACATAGATATATAACATGCATATATGTGTGTGTGCATACCTTACGATTTGCGTACGTTTTAGGCCACGCCCCCAAATGAGGGCCCCCCCTCGATTTCTTACCCCACTTAAAGCCCTGCATGAGAGTAAATAGCGCGCAGGCCATCATTCGTCTTTGCGATTACCTAGACATCATCCAGTCCTGGATGTCGACTGCCTACCTCAAACTAAACCCATCCAACACTGAATTTGTCCTCATTGGTCCACCGCTAAAAAACTACTTGTCCAACAATGGTTCAATGATATGCGCCTGGAAGGATTTGATCCACAACTCTCAGACTTAGCAAAATGTGTAGGCTTCACCATTGACAGCAATCTGTCCTTCCAGACACACGTAGCCAAGAAGGCCCAAATAGCCTGGCTAGGAATCTCGATGGGAGAAATGCTCTCCTGACAGGACTCCCAGCTGCTCAATTAGCTCCTCTAAAAGCAGTCCACCATGTTGCAGCACGCCCCATTACAGGAGCATGGACATTTGACCGAATTACGCCCATTTTACACAAACTACATTGGCTTCCACTCCAAGCCAGGATACTGTTCAAGCCTGCATGTATCATCTACAAAGTAGTCATGAGTAGCACACCAGTGTACCTGGCAGCTAAGCTCCACATATCTGGTGGCACACGCTCCTCGCACAGAACATCAACCAAGTAGCTTGAATTACAACTTGTCCGCAACGAGAGGACCCACAAACAATCATTCTCTTGTCATGCACTCACCCTGGTGTCGACTCGGAATGCCCCTGACTTGGAATGCCCCCACAATTCTCCAATTACGCGAATCTCTCAAAACATGGCTCTTTCAACAACATCTAACAAGGGACTAATTCCAATGTACACATATACCGAAGCACAGACCTCAAAGTATTGTGCTACTGTTAAAAAAATGTTGGCTACCCACACTCTGTACAGTGCTCCGCTGCTCTCGTGCTAGGTCTGTGCTTTAAACAAGAAAGAAAAATACAATAGATTTCTGAAAGCATGAAAATTACATGGTGGCAGAAAAACATTCAGTTTTGGCAGGAGGAGTCGAAATGCAGGGTAATGGCAATACCATTCCGTGCCAGCACTCTGTCTGCCACAACATTCAAAATCCTATGGAACGCAAAAAGTGATGTTAAACCAGGCATAACAATTTCACGCCTGTTTCTAGCACCAATTCATGCATTCGAAAATGACCCTCTTAAAACTCGCTAGGACACTCTCTGTGCGGTCGCTGTGTTAACTGTAGCCTGACTGATAGAACCACACAAGTTGACTTGGGATTGAGGAAACCGTGGTTACAGCAGGCTTTCACTAATTGGAATACCAGTAATGTGGTTTACGCAATTTTGTGACCTTGTAATAAGATCTGTATCTGCATGACTATACGTAAGGTGAAAATCAGGATTTCAGAGCACAGAAGCTGCATTAAAAACAGGGTGTCCACCGCATCATTAATGAACCACTTTATGATGATGGATCACAAAGGTGATGATCTAAAGTGGACACTGCTCATGCATATTACACCCCTTAACAATGGTGAATCTATAACCAGAAGGTTACTTGCAAAATAACAATGGTTAATTTTCCTATGTAACTCAGCAGTCACAGGTTTGAACTAACAGGTTGAATGGCATAACTTCCCTTAAATAAGTGCCTTCACATTGGGCGGAGTCCCTAATCTCCACCATACGGTCTTAGATAAGGTGTTGTGATTGTAGACTGATGTGACGTTTAGTCGCAAGGGAATCATTGTGATGTTCGGAAATACATTTCTTAAATCAGTAAATGTGAAGAGCAGTATTTTGCTAATTAATAATAGGGAAAAGCCGAGTAACTCTGGATTACCCATAAAGTTGCTGCATGCCTGCCTGCTTGGTTAATCAGGTTGAGTGAGTCACATGGATTGTGTGAGCGTTCCTGATTGGTTAGTTTAAAGTGCGCTGTGAACGTAATTAAGGTTTGTTTAGGAGCGGGTTGACTTTAAAAGCAACAGCGTGTGCTGGCGATGCCGGAAGCCAGGTGATCTGTGACACGTGACCGTGACGCGTTGCCAACCAAGGAAGTAGATTAACATTAATGCAGTAAGTTCCCTGCTTTCATCTTGACAGTTTACTCTCTAGAGATCTAGTCTCCGTTAGTTGCCCGTAGTGCGGTTTTCGAAAAGGAGGAGAGCAAGTGTGTTTCATTTACTTTGCCCTCCGTTTTAGATATCGAGTGCAAGACATATGGCACCGCGGATGGTTTAATAAGACAAAGGATGCTTACTAACAGTGTGACGCTAACCGAGATACCGAAAGAATTGTAGTTGGCAGTCCCGCTAAAGTGTGAGGCGATGGACAACTCTTAATATAGGGTAAGCAAGTGGGTTCTCCACCTCGTAAAAAGGGTGTCTCTACACTAGTTAAAAGACTGGGCTTTTTATACTTTGTCACTTGGCATATATGGTGCACAATGTTTTTTAGTGTGAAGGTTTTGAACATTGGGCAGCTACATGGGTGAATTTGTTCACCAATAGGAATGAGGCAGTTAACGACGTTGTGGTCCTTGTATACCGCAGTTGTTAGATGCACTAATGAAAGTGATAGTATACTTGGTGCCAACGATGTTGCATCGTGGCTATTAGAGTGTAGGCGAGCATTTAACATCAACGAATAAGCTCTGGTTGAGCGGCTGACTCAAATTAGTGTGTTGTTTTGACAGATTGCAGTCTGCTGTGAAGACGTGCCTACTTACCCGTTTAATGGTCAAGCAATAAGTACTTTCACGGTTAACCGACAGTAGTATACTAATGCTCCTCCTTGTTTTGGTTGTTTAAGTAGTTAACAGTATAACTGATGGCTGTTTTTTTCATGTTGTTTTCCTTAGGGTTGAGAAGAACACCAATTTGAAGAGTGTGTTTATGCATTATGACCTGTTTGTCGAGTTCCCCCGAAGAAGCTCTTACAATACTTATATTTATGGAGAAAGAACGAAACATGTTGGGTGTTTAGAACACTGTATTATAAAACAGCGGGTTTCAACAAATTTATAATAAGATCAGGACCTTGTTGTTTATTTCAAGAGGATTTGCCCAATAAGTTGAATTAAAGAGTTAAGAGAGCAACCTGGAGGGTTAGGAGTTCTCTATTTAGTACCCGACGGAAGTGCTAAATGTTGCACAGGGTCATACTCTGATTAAGTTAATAAGTGTATGTGTGTATTTTTAATCTGCAAACATATTTTCTTGCACTTTATGAGATATATCTGCACATATCACAATATATGAAATGATGTGTATTGTCTTTTTAAATGTTATTTGATTTTTTTAATCTGGACTAATAAAATTGTTTATATATCAAATTTTTGCTTGTGTGAAGATACAGTCCCACATTTGTTAGTGGACTGAGGAAAGGCGTTTTTGTCCACTGGTAGGGATCAAAACATGAAGGCAATTAGATTCTTAAGTTTTGAAGTATTTCGCAAGCTGGGATTTGGGGACGAATCTCAGGGCCGTTAAAATTATTCCCCTTTGTCTCTCATTTGTTTTGTGGGTGCCTCTTACTCCCACCTCATAAATGACAGGAATTTCCCAAAGAATTATAAGAGTCTTTCATAAGTTTAAACCCACCTCTTCCAACATTTATTTATGCTTCATTAACTTCTGTAGTCCTCTGGACCAAAGATGGCCAGCCCCTCCACCATTCCTATCACAACACTCAACCATGCCTTCCTTGGGATTGCCCTGCTGCCGGACACTTAATGTCCCTCTGCAGGTCCTGTGCTTCCAAAGGACCTCTCCAAACGAGGGAGAAGGCCTGGGCATGTATACCTCTCACCAAGTATCTAGGCCACTGGCCCACCTAGAGACTCATGTTCATGAAACCCCTGCACTTATTGCTTCTCAGCAGCATAGTCCCATACGGCTAAGCTCACGTCGATCAGCCTCCCCCTGCTTGCTACATGCTTTTACTGCTACTCAGCAGCATGGTCACATGGGGCTGAGCCCACATCAGTCAGTCTTGCTCGGCTTGGTGCTTGCTTTTACTGCTTCTCAGCATCATGGTTCCATAAGGCTAAGCTCACGCTGGTCAGCCTTGCCCTGCTTGCTGCATGCTTTTACTGCTACTCAGCAGCACACTCTCATGTAGCTGAGCCCACATCAGTCAGTCTCGCCCGGCTTGCTGCTTGATTTTACTGCTACTCAGCAGCATTGTCCTGTGGGGCTGAGCCCATGTCAGTCAGCCTCCTCCTGCTTACTGCTTGCTTTTACTACTCCTCAGCAGCATGGTGCCAAATGTAAGGAACTCATGGTGGCAACAGTAAAGACAGACACAAGGGATCACAGTTCAAGGGTGTTTATTATACTGTATAGATGGGTTGGAAAAAACACCTAAATCTAAGATGGGAGCAAGCTACAACCATCAAATAATAATAAGGCAGTCCCAGTGGCGTCTTGTCAAATAAAAGGGCCAATACTAAAAACCTATTGCCAATCCTTACAGCTAATTTCAAAAAGAGTGTGGGATAATGTTCACAAGAAAAGAAAGAAGTGTTCACAAATGATAAGTCAGGATGTTATAGCCAGGGGTCTCCCTTCCCCACTTTTTTAGCACGGGACAACGCAGGACCTTTGAGCACAGCACACTCCTGGGCCTCGCCAGCACAAGGTTACAGTTCCTTTCAAAGATGCCAGGACCTTCTGGGGTCTCTTTCCGGCAAAGTCTGATACCTTAGAAAGCCTGCTGAACCATAAACACTAAACAAAACAAAAATTCCTTTGGCAATCTTTCACGTTGGGCACCCCTTTGATCCCCCTCAGGCGGGCTCCGATGCTTCTTGCAACGTTAGCCTCTCTCAATCGGGGTCACTATGGCCTTTTACTCAAAAACATATCACTCAACAGTCTCAATGGGCTTCATTACGAGTCCGGCGGTAACACTGCTGGTGCTACTGGCGGGTTACCACTGACTTGTAATATTTTACCGGTGCCTATGGGACTCTAGGCGAGTGGTGACTCGGAAGCACTGGCGCCATTGCTAACAGTGCCAGTGCTTCCGTGAACAGTCTTCCTACCATGGCGGTAGTGCCCGGCAGGGTCAGACCTGTCGGGCACAGCGGCCATGGCAGGCAGACTCGGAGTTTGCCGAACCAGAAACAAGGGTGCCGGTGAGCTTACCGGCACCCTTGTTTCCAGACCGCCAAACTTAGAATGAGGCCCAATGTCTTTTTGAGAAACTATCCATTGTGGACATCCCTCAGCCGAATTCATACTTGTCGTCACAATGTTCACGGGTATGTCACTGTTTTACCCTCAACTCGTAGGCATCCTTCTGTCGGGTTCACATTTGCCAGTTTCCCAGTTCAGTAAGGTTTCTCCACGGTGTCAAAGACTTTCGAGTGTACAAGGGATTTTGCTTGACCCACGTAGGACCACTTTCACACTTCACACTAGCCTCTCCTAAGGACTTTTCGTTTTCGTAGTTTCAACAAAACAACACAACCCAAAAAAGGCATCAGTCAGAGTCCTTATAATGAGCGTCCCCGCAACGCCTGACCACTCTGCTTCTGAACCTTTTACTAGGGTTCCTTTCAAATTCAATGACATAAGTTCTTTGTTCAACAAGGTTGCCACCTGCAACCTTGGGCCCAGCACAGTTTGGTTTTACTATCTGTCTTCCCCGACTCATCGGCTGTGCTGAACTGTTGGAGATTCTTTTCTCAGGAGTCAAGGACGGCACCATGGCGGCAAGCACTTCTTCCCGCTTTGACTATCAGCACAGGAGGGCACTGTGTGCCACTGACACCTGTCACAACACACGCCAGCTGGAATTCCTCGTTTCATGCTTTCCCTTTCAGAGGCTTTGTGGATCTGAGTCTTACAGGGCAAGGGCAATTCCCTCTGCGTTGTCCGTCCAGGTCTCTCCGCCTTTCTCCTCCGCTTGAACTGCCAGGCCGGAACAGCTGCTTCCTCGTGCGTTTGGCCTTGCTGGAAGTGTGGTTTCGTACTCTGCCTTTTATCCCTATGGGGAAGGGGAAGGGCCCTCAGCTGTGCATAGTTACTGTTAATTGCCTGACTCTGCCTGACCCTTGTGTTGGAATATGTCAGGTAAACGGCCCTGGTGTTGGTACATTGTCTGTTTCGGTTTAGGAAAGTTTTTGTGTTGGAAAAGGGGCAAGGTAGAACTTCTGAGTAGCCTATGAGGTAGGATGGGGAAAAGGTGTTATAAGAAAGGGGGTAACGTGCCTCACCCATCAGTGTCCCACTTCCACTCCCCGAAGACCCCCAATCCAGGGGATCCTCCTGCACTGGTCCATCCCCAGGAGCTGGATCCAATAGCGACGGTTGTGTCTTGGCCACCTGGATGACAGATCCTCGGGGACTAGTCAGGGATTCACCTTCAGGTTTCTCACACACGGGACAGTAGCCCTGGGGCCAGGATGAATGTGATGAGTCTGCCCTTTTCCTCCTCTTCTTCCTTCCCCTCTACACAGAGTTACCATCCTTTGTGTTGTTCACCAGAATGTCTCATTCCCCTTTTCTTCCCACCATGTTGGCCCTCATCCCCTACCTCTTCCTCACCTTACCCCCGGGCGCTCCCTCTAAGTGCTGCAAAGCTGATTTACTTCTGCATGCTCGGCACTGTACAAAACACCTAAATAAATATTTGAAGAATGAAAGAAATTGTCAGTTGAAAAGTGAAAGAAAAGAAATAATGAATTTAAGTAATAATAGCTGAGTGTGCTTCTATTGCCGGAACCCTTTGCATCAGTAGGATAACTACATCATATTCATAAGATTCAGAATCAAGCTGCAAAAACTAGAGTTTAGATGCATCTGACCAAGGCCTTCTTGTTGAACCGCTGGGCCAGTTGGGAAATAGCCAAGGTTGTCTGAAGAACAAATGTACATTTTACCATCAGGTCAGGCAGCTGCAATAACAGGATAAGTCTTTCGTGATAATAGCAATAATCAGCAGGGTCAGTGCTAGTGGGAGTCAGGTGTCAGGGCGAATAGGACTGCCGGATGTTTTTTTGCGTTTTCCTATTCCCCAAAGGGGGAGGCACACACACATAAACCATGCATGGTGTTGCAAAGGTTGAAAGCTTTGCTAAAAGTGGGAGCACCCTGCGCCAGTGTGCAAGGTTCAATATCCATGAGCGCACAGGTGCTGAACTCGAAGGAATGTCAAGACCGGCCCTGCTGTAGACCAAAGAGCCGACATTAATCTCCAGTAATTACCAAATAGATATCAACAACATGCAATGGAAGGATCCAGACGGATAGGAAGGGTAGTGGTGTGTAGCAAGAAAAACAGGAACTCAACAACATGCAGCTTCAGACGAGACCAGGCGGAGCAACTAGCAGCAATCAGAGCCCACGAGCAATGAAATAGTGCCCAGGCTCTGTCTACTAGCAAAAACACCCACTAATAGAAAGAGCAACTAACCACCAATCCCTACTGAGATAGTGAGAATGCCCAAAAGAGACCTTAGTCACAGCAGTGGTAGAAGTGTACTGAAAAAAGTAGTGGAACTGTGGTGTCTCGGCAGGGGAGAGTGTAGGTGGGAGCATAGTGCAACATGTGGCAAGGTGTTGCAGCTGGGGCATGCAATAGTCTAAGTGACTAGTAGCTAAGGCTCCTATTAGAACTTTACCCTTGCAACGGGACTTGAATGGATAAATCCTCTATATAGAATAGTGAATATGGTCATAAAAAGCAGAGGAATGGTAAACAGAAAAAACAAAAGTAGTGGAACACCGGTCCCTACCGTTCCCGCTCACTTCGATCACAGAGTGACAGCAGCACTCTATCGGTCAATAGCATAAAAGGACATACCAAAATCAAAACCCCTTGATAGCAGTGAGTTACTAAGTAAGGCATTATTTAGATAGAGTTAAAAGTATATTGTTTGTTACCTTTCCTGCTCCCTCTCCGCACCAGGATAGTACTGGTAGCCTAAAACATCCACAGGTACCCTTGCAACCAGAGAGCCTACATCTACCTACCAAGCATAACAGCCTTAGCAGTGTAAGTCTGTATCTATCATAAAGCAAGTTAGGAGGAGTGGAACATTACATCCCCACTCACAACAGCTGAAGTCATGCACACACCGCTCAGGGTAATATGCAAAAGCAGGTTTTTTACCTCTTTTTTACTCGTATATTTGGGACTCTGGCCATTCCATCCACCCGTGTTCAGACAATCAGTTGATAAACCCCATGGCCTACAGCGGGAAGAGGATTGTATTTCTTGGTTGGGTCCATGTAGAGCAGAGGTTCAAGAACAGGATGTCTGAAGGAAAATGACGTTGTCACTGAAGGGTTCCACACTCTTGCTCAGCTGAAGAGCCTTAAAATTAAATTGGATCCTAACACAGAAAAGGTGCTCATGTCCTGTGAGGGCAAGAAGGCTGGGGACATGGATGCCTTCAAGGACGGTGTGAGGTCCCTAAAGCGATGTACACATCACATCAGGCTGTGTGAAGGAACAGTGCCGTTGGTCCATAAAGTGCTAAATGTTTATCACCTACCTAAGTAAAATTATGGATGGGGAGGTCACGACTCAACTGTCAAAGTACTTGGAGAAGGGAAAACCTCTGGTAGGCTCCAAGTCTGATTGCACCCACTACATTTGTGAAAAATTGCTAGGCTTACGCAATAGAAGACATCCAGTCGCCCTCAAACCTTTGGATTTGTCGACATCTTTCAAAGCAGTGAATCACAGTATTCTAATTCAGCATCTCAAATCTATGATGAACATCACAGGGATTTCATTTGCCTCCTGACCCTCAGGTAAGATTGAAGAAAGGCTGATAATTCTGCTGGGAATTTTCTTTCATCTAGCAGTCAACTCGTATGTGGTGTCCCTCATGCTCATCTTTGTCGCCCCTTTGTCGGGGTAGAGAGTTGCTTGGTTATTGTTCAATGTTGGATGCAGGATAACTGCTAACATCTAAATGGAGATAAGTCCAATGTTCTGCTTCTCAGCTGGCCCGCAGGGTGCTCTCTCCTTTTTGGCTGGCCTCCTAATCTTAGAACTCCTCCATCTCCTGTGGATCTTGTCAGGAATCTGGGAGATCTGTTTGACTGCTTTTGTAAACAGTACACTTTATCTTTTGTCTAAGATTAGTAGATGCAATGCTATCTAGGACAGACAATATTTTAGTGCAGGCAATAGTCCTCCCAAGAGTTCAATACTGCTTGTCACTTTGTGTAGGTATTTCTAAGAAACTATTGTTTAATCTCCAAGCAGTACAAAATCATGCAGTACATGTGATTTTGCAATGCAGAATGTCATCCTTCGGATGGCTGTCCATAGAAGACCAAATCCATGCCTGGGTTCTTTCGCAGATTTGGAAGGTCCTTCATGGACATGCTCCTGGCTATTTATCAAGTATCACAGGTGTTACTTCCCCATAATGACCTTGAGATCCACTTCCAAGGCATCTGTTGGTAGTGGGTAAATACAACCGTGTCGACTAGGGCAGCAAAACACTACGTACTTTAGGTCGTTGCATTTGGAAGAATCTGGCGATTTCTACCAGAAACTGCCCTATTTTGCAGTCATTTAAGTATGGACTAAAACAGTATTTTGGGTCATTTTACGTCACTGAAAGTGCACGCTATGGCTTTTTTATGGTTTTGAATGATTGTTTCTCTATATGATGTTTTTATGTGTCTGTTATTTTGTCAATCCAGTGCCTTGAAACCGGTTTGCACTGTTGATAAACTGCTCTTAATAAATAATATTCACTACCTATCATGATGAGAGAGGTGGTGATGCAAGTACAGGCACGTCATTTGTGGGTGGCCAAGTTGCAACCCCAACTTTAAAACATTTTTTTGCTGCAATAATCAAACGGGTGCTCCTGGTGTGGTTGGCTCTCCTGTGGTGTGGGGGGCCACCACACCAGGGCTGATGGGACCCCGGCTCTGTCCTCACCCATCAGGATGAAGGCTGGGCCAGGAAGCACTCAGCATGAGTTGGAGCTGACCGTGACATTTGGCACATGTGGCTCTTGTAACTGGCTGGTTCCGGTTTGTGAGCAGCACGGAGGAGCCGAGTGTGCCTGGATGGACGGACCGAAGCTGGAAGAAAAAGGAAAGAAGTATTTTTATTTGGTAAAATGATGTGTGTTTTGCATATGTGAAGTGTGTGTCAGATGTATGTATGTGAATGTTGGTTGATTGAGAAGTGATGTGTGTTTTTGAATGTTCTGGGTGGGTTGGTGTGTGCCTGTGCACAGAGAATGTAATGAGTGGATGTGAGAGAAAGCGTGAGTGACAGGTGGGTGAATGAGAAGTGATGTGATGTGTGTTTTTGAATGTTCTGGGTGGGCGGGTGTGTGCCTGTTTAGAGAATGCAATGAGAGCATGTACGAGAAGGTGTGGGTGACTGGTGGGTGGGGGAAATAGAAGTGATGTTATGTGATGTATGTTTTTGAATGTTTTGTGTGGGTGGGTGTGTGCCTGTGCAAAGAGAATGTAATGAGTGGATGTAAGAGAAAGTGTGAGTGACAGGTGGGTGAATGAGAAGTGATGTGATGTGTGTTTTTAAATGTTCTGGGTGGGTAGGTGTGTGCCTTTGTAGAGAATGCAATGAGTGGATATAAGAGAAGATGTGAAGTGATGTGATGCGTGTTTATAAGTGTTCTGGGTAGGTGGGTGTGTGCCTGTGTAGAGAATGCAATGAGTGGATGGTTGGGAGAGGGTGAGTGAATGGTGGGTGAATGAGAAGTGATGTGATGTGTATTTTTGAATGTTCTGGGTGGGTGTGTGCCTGTGTGGAGAATGCATTGAGTTAATGCAAGAGAGGTTACTGGTGGGTGAATGAGAAGTGATGTGATGTGCATTTTTGAATGTTCTGGGTGGGTGGCTGTATGCCTCTGTAGAGAATACAATGCGTGGATGTAAGAGAAGGTGTGATTAACTGGTGGGTGAATGAGAAGTGATGTGATGTGTGTTTTTGAGTATTGTGGTTGCATGGGTGTGCCTGTGTAGAGAATGAAATGAGTGGATGTAAGAGAGGTTGTGAGTGACTGGTGGGTGAATGAGAAGTAATGTGATGTGTGTTTTTGAATGTTCTGGGTGGGTGAGTGTGTGCCTGTGTAGAGAATGTAATGCGTGGATGTAAGAGAAGGTGTGAGTGGCTGGTGTGTGATTGAGAATTGATGTGAGTTTTTAAATGTTCTGGGTGGGTGGGTGTGTGCCTGTGCACAGAGCATGTAATGATTGGATGTAAGAGAAAGTGTGAGTGACTGGTGGGTGAATGAGAAGTGATGTGTGTTTATGAATGTTCTAGGTGGGTAGGTGTGTGCCTTTGTAGAGAATGCAATGAGTGGATGTAAGAGAAGGTGTGAGTGACTGGTGGGTGGGTGAATGAGAAGTGATGTTATGTGATGTTTGTTTTTGAATGTTCGGGGTGGGTGGGTGTGTGCCTTTGTAGAGAATGCAACGAGTGGATGCAAGAGAAGGTGTGAGTGACTGGTGGGTGAATGAGAAGTGATGTGATGTGTGTTTCTGAATGTTCTGGGTGGGTGGGTGTCTGTGTAGAGAATATAATGAGTGGATGCAAGAGACATTGTGAGTAACTGGTGGGTGAATGAGAAGTGATGTGATGTGTGTTTTGGAATATTGTGGGTGAATGGGTGTGTGCCTCAGTATAGAATGCAATGAGTGGATATCAGAGAAGATGTGAGTGATTGGTGAGTGAATGAGAAGTGATGTGATGTGTGTTTTTGAATATTGTGGGTGGATGGGTGTGTGCCTGTGTAGAGAAGGTAATGAGTGTATGCAACAGAATGTGTGAGTGACTGGTGGGTGAATGAGAAGTGAGGTGATGTGTGTTTTTGAATATTGTGGGTGCGTGGGTAGAGAATGCAATGAGTGGATGCAAGAGAAAGTGTGAGTGGCTGGTGGGTGAATGTGGAGTAATGTGATGTGTGTTTTTGAATATTGTGGGTGGATGGGTGTGTGCCTCTGTAGAGAATGCAATGAGTGGATATAAGAGAAGCGAGTTCCTGGTGGGTAAATGAGAAGTGATGTGATGTGTGTTTATAAGTGTTCTGGGTGGGTATGTGCCTGTGTAGAGAATGCAATGAGTGGATGTAAGAGAAGGTGTGAGTGACTGCTGGGTGGGTGAATGAGAAGTGATGTGATCTGATGTTTGTTTTTGAATGTTCTGGGTGGGTGTGTGCCTGTGTAGAGAATACAATGAGTGGATGTAAGAGAAGGTGTGAGTGACTGCTGGGTGGGTGAATGAGAAGTGATGTGATCTGATGTTTGTTTTTGAATGTTCTGGGTGGGTTGGTGTGTGCCTGTCTAGAGAATGCAATGAGTGGATGAAAGGCAAGATGTGAGTGACTGGTGGTTGAATGAGAAGTGATGTGATGTGTGTTTTTGAATGGTGTTGGTGGATGGGTGTGTGCCTGTGTAGAGAATGCAATGAGTGGATGGGTGTGTGCCTGTGTAGAGAATGCAATGAGCGGATGTTAGAGAATGTGTGTGTGAGTGACTGGTAGGTGAATGAGTATGAATGTGATAGTGTGTTTTTCAATGTTCTGGGTGGGTGGTTGGTTGGGTGTATGGATGTGTGCCTGAGTAGAAAATGCAATGGGTGGAGGTATGAAAAGGTGTATGAGTGAGTGACTGGTGGGTGAATGAGCATACATCTGGCAGTGTGTGTTTGAATGTTCTGGGTGGGGTTTGGTGTGTGCCTGTGAGGTGAATCTCCAGTGTGAGTGAATGCGAGAGAAGATGTATGGGTGAGTGACCGGTGGGTGAAGGGGGATGCATATGTGTGTAAGACCCTGGGAGACAGGGGATCCCTGGAGCATTTCTGCCACATCCTTTATTGACTTTTCATGTTTTACAGGTATTGTGCGCCATTCCCTGGCAAGACTGGCATTTCGGTGCAGTCATGCTAGTCATTGCTTACTGTGGCATGACATCTATTACTCAGCATCTTTAAAAAAAGCAAGCATGATAAGTAGTGTTACCTCACTAGACTGATGTTTTGGTGTAGTGGACTGTATATTCTTCACTGTAGCGTGACCTTTTATTAACTGAGCATCTATGATGAATCAAGCAAGATAAATGTTCTTATGGGTCCAGACTGGCTTACATTGGAACCAGTTTGGACAGGTTTTCATATTGTGACATGTCATTTTTAATGGCCAAACCAACGGGAGTATGTACTTACATAGGGGTACTGGCATATTTTGGCAGAGCCAGTTTTGTGCCCAGTTGCAGTAATGATTCTATAGAAAAAACATCCTAAAACAAACACAAGTATGGTCTTATATGGGAATAGTAGCATATGGTGGTGGTATACTGACATATATTGCAGGGGCCGGCATGATAATGCATTGGGAAATGCCCTGTGCACTTTTGGTGACTTGCATCTTTTGTACTTTTTTCATGATTTACCCTAAACCCTACAAAACCGATTGTTGGCCTTTTACCCACATAGCTCGTCTTTTACCCAAATTTTCCCAGAAAGTGTGCTGTGTAATGCCCCATTTTAACCCATTATTCAATCACATACTTGTGGCAAATATTTACACCCTCCAAAAAAACAACTAGTGGTGGTTGGTATGTTTGTGGACCAGGCACCGCCCCCTTCTCTCTATGTTACATTAAAGATTTAAGCTTTGAAAAACATATTTACTTCTTTCACTTGCAGTAGTGCATGCCTCTGCAGCGGCTTAATCATCATGGACATTGCGCACACGTGGTGGTCCGATCCGGCCTGTGGTGTGTCATGCCCTGTGCTTTGTTAAGGAGGTTGGGTGGGGGGGGCCACAGCATGGCTCACATGGGAGCTGCCAAATTTTTAGCTACGCCATTGGGCAACACTGGGTCTTACAAAGGGGTAGTGTGCAGTGCGCGCCTTGAAGTCTGCCAGTGAGTTCCCCGGGTGAGAAGCAACTCATGGATGTTTTCAATTTTAAATAACTGTGTGGTGCTATGGATTTATGTGTGCAGAAATAATATTACATTAAATGGTGTTTTTTTTAATGTCCTCTGTCACCAAGTATTATGCTTAGATAATAAAAAAACTGTGGGGGGTCTTGGGTACATTGAAAGAACCTTTCCCAGGTATTATACTCCAGTAAAGATAACATTATCAGGTGCAATCCACTCTGTGCACGGAGACCAGCCTAATAGGTTTCTTCTATCGTAGTGATAGCTGACTCATAGATAGATTTATAACCAGGGAACTTTGTTGATACTGAATCCTGGTCTATGATTTAATTTTCAGGCCTTGCTCATGCAGCATTTTTCTCAAGGGTAAACAGCAGCACATGCTTCCACAGGCCAGTGCTTTTCTGGTTTGTTTAACACAGCAACGCCACAGATATCACGTACGTCTGTGTTCATTGATCTATAGATGTTTCTTTTTATTTCTTTTTATTTTATATGGTTTATTACAAACCTTTAAAATATGTTTTCAGACATACAGTTTTGGGCATCGTGTAATTACATTTACATCCAGACAGTGTATCACATTAACTGTAGTCTCCTTTGTCTTTAGGATTTCATGATCTTTAAATGTTTCATACACTAGCTGTACCTGTATGTAGATTTCAGGTCTCTCAACAGATGTGTGACACAGGATCGGTAATCTTTGCCAAACACTGAAGAGCTATGAACAATCATTGCGGATGCCAGGCATTTTGCAACATTGGACCTGACAGCTGCATATCATCAGGTGAGAATTCAGACAGAATCAAGTCAACTGACTGTCTTTATCACACAAGACGTTATTGTTAAATGTGTCCAAATGCCAATTAGCCTTGCATCAGCAACCATGGTGTTTCAATATACCATTTGCCAACTATTCCATGTTTGTTTTTTGAGGATATTTCTTGTACGGCAAGGACCATGAGGAGCATGACCATAGTGTACAGAGAGTATTGAATGTCGCAAAATCTGTCATAATCCTGAGTAAAGAGAAATGCTGACTCAAAAGGGACCACATCGAATGCTTGGGACATGTAATATCTGGCAATCTTGTGGAGGCCAGGAATGTTCTCATGGGTGCAATCCAGGAAACGCCAAAACAACAGGTAAAGAGCAGCTCCTGTCAGGGCCGTCACGAGGGGGTTGCAGGAGGGGCAAACTGCCCTGGGCCTCGCCCCTGAGAGGGGCCTCGCGGTGCCCTCTCCTCCAGCCCCTGCCTTCTGCCAGTTGCTGTCCCTCTCACCGACTCCTCGGCACTTCCTGCAGCAGCAGTTGCCTGGACTCAGCTGAACTTTTCTTCTGTTCAATGCAGTGTTCGAACTGTCGATGTGGGCCCCCATCCCCTCACTTACACTGGTTTCAAATGGAGTCCGTTTCGCCGATATCCTCACCCGTGATGCAGACTGGGGAGGCCACGCTTTTCCCACCCACTGGTACATAACGAGGGCGCATAACCCCGTTGCTGCCAGAAGCACAGAAACATCTTCAGCCCTCATCAAGGTTGTTGTGGGAGGTTCTGGCGTTCGCAGCATTTCCAGCCGGGAACTTTGGGAATGGTGATTATTTGTTGACTGTGAATGCTCTTTCCTCTGCCTGACCAGTTTGATTGTGTTCATTCTGACAAAAAATAAAAGTGATTATCCGATACAACCAGCAGCAAAGTATGTGAGCAAGTTTTGTTTTGACGAAATGAAAACACTGGAAGGGCACCATAGGGCCCAGTAATTAAGCCCGATTTAAACATGTCCTGTCGCAACAGCCTATGCTCATGTGTGACATTTCCACAGAGTTCTACTTTTTAGCTAACAGCGCTGCATGAATCCAACTTAAAATACCCACATGAACAGTACAAATTAAAGTTCAGACTGCAAAGTGCTTTTGACGTCAAGGCCAAGACACTTCATTTTTTCTTATACAGCATTGCTTTTTTATACACAGCTTTTTTTAACCCAAGGCAGGCAGCTCTCAAGAATGCACATATACATCCTTAATATTAATCATCCAAGTGATGAGTGTATAGAGCGGATGAGTGCGTATGAGCGAACGACTTTGTAGAGCAGGCGAGTGCATATAGCAGATGAATGAGTGAAAAGAACAAGTACATAGAGTGAATGAGTGCCGGGAACGAATGTGTGCGTGGAGTGGATGGGTGTGCCGAACGGATGAGTGCGCAGAGCGTGATAGGTGCGCAGACCGTGATAGGTGTGCAGAGCGGAAGAGTGCGCAGAGCAGAACAGTGTGATGAGTGAAGAATGCGCAGAATGGAGAAGTGTGTAGAACGGAGGAGTGTGTAAGAACGGAGGAGTGTAGAGTGGATGAATGCGTAGAACAGACTAGTGGGTAGAACAGACGAACGTATGGAGCAGACAAATATGTAAGAGCGAATGAGTGCGTAAGAGCGGAGGGATGCATGAGAGCAAGTGAGTGTGTAGAACGGGTGAGTGCGTAGAGAGGGTGAGTGCGTAGAGCGAGTGAATGCGTAGAGCAGCGTCAGAGGGCATAAAGCGGACGAGAGCCGTGAGCGGACGAGTGCATAGAGCAGACAAGTGCGTAGGGCGGTTGACTGCGTAGAGCAGATGAGTGCGTAGAGCGGATGAGTGCGTAGAGCAGATGAGTGCGTAGAGCGGATGACTACGTAGAGCGGTTGAGTGCCTAGAGCAGACTGAAGGGGTGAAGTATGTGGATGGAATGGGGACGTATGTAGATAGATCGAGTGATGTATGTCAATGGAACGTGTGACGTATGTTGGAACGGGTGATGTATGTGGATGGAATGGGTGACGTATGTGGATGGAACGGGTGATGTACATGGATGAATCGGGGAAATATGTGGATGGAACGGGTGAAATATGTGGATGGAACGGATGAAGTATGTGGTAGGTACTGGTGTAATATGTGAAAGGTACGGGGAAGTATGTGGATGGTATGGGTGAAATATGTTGATCAAGTGCGTAAAACAATTTAGAAATACACTGAACGGATTGGAGTGCGTGGAGCGGATTGGAATGCGTGGAGCAGATTGGAGTGCGTGGAGCGGATTGAGTGTGTGGAGTGGATTGGAGTGCGTGGAGTGGATTGGAGTGCGTGGAGTGGATTGGGGTGCGTGGAGCGGATTGGAGTGCGTGGAGCTGACCGGAGTGCATGGAGCGGACTGGAGCGCATAGAATTGCGCGACTTAGACGGAATGGTTTGGAATTCACGAAACGTTTCAAGAGCATGTAACCCACCATATCACATCACCACGCTTACTCTCTTCTTTACACCACCATTCAACTAGAACACAGAGATACTATGACACCATTCGGTATAACTGTTCGCATACCAACATCTGCCTCATACCCCCCATCACTCTAACTAAACACTGCTGGTTACACACCACCCAGCCAGGCGTTCTCCTCAGGCCTAACACAGCCACAATCGGTCTGGATAAATCCCGCCAGAACGGACACATACTGTTGATCTCTCAACCACCACACCTACTGCTAAAAAACAGCTATTACACGAATACCACACCAGCTGCACACATATCCGATGCTCACACACACCTTTGACTCTCTCTACTCTCTCTACTGGCTTGAACTTCGGTTCCCAAGTGCGTTCAACCTACTAGCGCCTTCAGACCATATCAGTGGTATATAAGGCGCTATATAAATGCAAAGTAACATAACATAACATCCTTTTTAGTTTTAGCTATTAGGTGCGGCACCTATAAATTGAAACTATTGCATTAGAGTACAGATAGTGGGAAATGGCACAAAGCTTGTAGATGTTGTCTGGATATCCCCCCTCTGCCCCCCATTGACTGTCTATGGCCATGCTAATCCCTATGGCAATTCCCACTCAGTCCCTGAATATAAAAACACACTCTCATGGCAACACTTTGTGCAAGCTTTAATCAAGCCTTACTGTCAAACTTTGCACTCAAAGTGCATGCCAGTGATTTCTCAAAGGAGTCTTCTTGGAGTGTATGACTTACTGGACACTGTAAACACACCACTGGTGTAATAAAAACGTCCTAACCAGATCTGCCTTCAGCCACTTTATTTAAAAGTAGCATGCATGTCCTTTACTGAAGTCCTGTTAAAAACAAGCATTGGCAAAGCCAACAGTTTTGGTGAGTACATAAGTATTAGACATTTGCCAGGCACTGCTATTAGATGTCAAGGTTATTGAACCATTTTGCACTTGCCGCCATCAACAGCCAGTTAATTCCAATACAGCAGTGCCTTTTCTATGCCTACACGATAGCCCAAACTGTTGCCATTGCCAATGCTTGTTTTGCTTTACCCTTGATGCACAGGGCCATGCATCAAGGGTAGAGCAAACATAAGTGTTACTACATATCTAATCTGGACCACATTGAATGTAGGCCAGTCTAGCCAGTAATAACACTGATTGTGGGCAGCCAGTCTGGATATACTTTCTGTGGCATGGCATTTTTAGTAGCTTGGAGTCCTTATATGGTAAAACTCCATATATTGGTGCAGCCTGCATGGATATACATGGGAACAGGCAGCATGAACATATTTTTATACTGGAATATGTTGTGGGCAAAGGCGGCATGAAATGCATTTGAAAATGTTCCTGTGCATGGTTGGTGACTTGCAACTATTGTCTTTTTCCATGTGCTACCATACAAAACCGATTGCAAACTGTATGGCTTTCTACCCAACTTTTTAAAGAAAGTGATGTCAAATGCACCATTTAAACCCATATTTCAAATATTTCCTTGGGAGTCAGAACCCCTATCAAGCACCCCTTTTTTGGTTTGGACTCCCTCATCAGCCTCCACTGTATATGTCACTGTGCACGATGTGTTTTGTAATACGCATACAAGTGCTGGACGCTTCTTAATGCTGGCACCTCGCACCACATGTCAGCATGCCATCCTATACATATATATGCATATGATACAAAAGTTAGTCTGACAAAACATTTCTTCAGTAGAGAAACCTAACTTTGCTGTAGTTGATTCGCAATTGTAGGAATACACCATATTTCGGTTCCTCCACACAAAAACCCAAGGGGATATTTCTCGTGTCTGTTTCCGGCTATGCTGCCGCTGGCCAGTGCAAACAATCATAAGGGGGCCTCACCAAATCTTTTGCCGCGGGCCTCACCACACGCTGTGACAGCCCTGGCTCCTGTCCTTTTAAAGCATTTCAGGATATTATTTTATGTGTCATTCCCAACCTCGCAGATGAGATGATAAAAAAACCTACTACGATTAGTTTTAAAATCCAAATGCGAGGCCTTAGAGTGGTGCAAAGCTTGCAACAACAAATTCAAAAAGTCAAACAGGCTAAACAGCACGCATTTTCACTTCGCGATCACAAACCCAGCAGGGAACAATCACAGTGGTAGAAGATGGCCAAGAGTATATGATAGGCTTCACAGAGCTGAGCCTTCCTACATGGCAATAGAGAAGGACACGCTGGCTGGCCAACGTGAAATTCATGCCCTTTACATAGGGTATACACTTTGAAGTTTGCACGGACCACACGCAGACTGGAGAAAACATGTCAAGAAAAGATGGAAGCTCAAGAAGTTGGTTAAGAGCCTGCAGGAAGACTTGTTTAAAGTGCAATACATCCTTGGGGCAACAAACAGAACTGCAGATTGTTTGTCTCACCTAACCACCAACTCTGAGGGTGAAGATGAAGGAGGAGAGGAAAATATTCTGATTTTGGGGGCGTGGTTCTGTGTCATGGCAAGAGTGGGAGCAAGCCATGGCAGAGGACATGGGCCTGTGCAAGGCCTCAAGGATGGCCGTTGCAACCGACAAAGGTTTATTGAAAAGACTAGCACTGGAAAGATTGAGTGAGGGCAATGATAGAAAAGTACTTTCTGAAGGGTAGTCATGTTTTTGAAGATACATTATTAAAACACATGTTAATGAAAATAATTCATAATCCACAACAACTAGAAATCTGGTAAAACAAGCTAAACTTAAAATCACACCAGAATTTTATTTCTACACAGCCTTCAAATCATATTTAACAAGAATTTCACAAAAAAACAGAGGGAGTCTGAAGCTCTCCCTGAGCATACCCAAGAATACAACAGAGCAAAAGAAAGCTTTTACTTTAAGGAAGGGTTTGGATACGGTTGCCACTTTACCGGGTAAATCAAAGGACTACTTCAGGGAGTTTTGTTGGGCCCACATTAAACTCAGTGGTTCCACTGATATTATGTTGCCATCTTCGAACGTCCCAAATGCTGAAAGGTCAGCACAGGAGAAAGAGATTCAGAGACACTTGTTGGGGGAAACTCTCAGGTACGCCAGCAGGATACTGCAAGTTCGCAGACTTGGAGGGCCCAACACCCTCCCCGAGGATACATGGAGGACTCTGTCAATGGCAAGTTCAAACTGCGGTTTATTACAGAGAAAACCAACAGGGATCAGCAATGGAACAGACAATATTCATGCACATCTCGCTCTTCTTCGGCTCGCAGGCCGGTTTTACCCTCAAATGGCACCAGCACTTCATCACAACTTCGGCTCCTCTCCAGAAAACCCATCAGCAGTGCTCCAGATAAGATTTTGAGGTGGGAATATTTTACTCCCTATTTTTAAACTTTGAGAGTAAATGTGATTTTAACAGAGTTAAAATGACTTTTCTCCTTTGCAAGAGAGTAAAATGTATGTGACATCCAGCCGACGTGTGCAAAAACGGTATGGAAATCATTACTATGAGGCAGCATTCTGCATTGTGACAGAATACACCTTTCATTATTTTTCTAAAATCTGGCCATTTGATCTCCCCTGTATATGTTTAAATGTTGAAAACACAAAAACCTAGCCAATTACATAGTAAAGCAAGCATGATTGGTATTGTGTGTTTTGAGGTTCGATAGCAGAATTGTCTTTTGATGTTTAACAAAAGTCCTCATTTCCTGAAGCTATTACTATCTAGTGGTATGCAAATGTTATGGTACAACAGTACAGTGAGACAAGGGGCCTCATTACGAGTTGCCTGGGAAAAAATTTAAATTACCGGCATGCAGGTGCAACTGTGTCCGTGTTGCATTGCTGCTGGAATCAACGGTTGATTCTGAGTCAGCATGCACGCGCATACCGACATGCCTGTAATGGGTACACCGGCATGCCGGTAAGGCCAACCAAACCCCTGATAGCGGGATCATCCATGCCGCAGACACGGGCACCGGCATCCTAGATGCCACACAGAAAGGCCCCGTTGATACCGATACCGTACATACTGGCACCGGAAGTGGTGTTACCGGAAGCAATGTCATTGCGCCAGAACGGGAAATGCGCTGCTGGCCATCTTGAAAAACACAATCCATTGCAATCCCCTGCCTACAGGACCTGGATTTGCTAACTGTGTACCCTGCCAGCAAGAAGATGTCAAAGGCTACCCGTAAAGGCACACCTTGGCTGCGTAAGCCCCGTTTTAGCGATGATGAGCTAAACATGCTTTCCGTCACCCTTGTTCAACATGCAGATGTCGTGTTCTGTCCAGACCTGCGCCGTGCCGCCCAAATAAGGAAGAGAAACATCTGGGAGGAGGTGGCCCAGAAGGTGTCCGCGGTGGCCACAACCCTACGCAGTGTGAAAGACTGCAGAAAACGGTGGGACGATCTGCGGCTGCGTGTTTGAAACATCTTATCGGCAAACCGCTACCAGGCCCAGGCAACAGGTGGTGGAGCAATATCACCCATTAAGCTTGCACAGTGGGAGGAAACCTGCAGCTCAGTAATGGACATGGAGGTCATAGAGGGAGACAGGCATTCGGAGATGGGAGTCCCATCATCAGACAATGACTGTGAGTGACCCTTAGTGTAATACAATAGTCACCACACATACCTAATGCCCCAAGTATAATGTTGGAGTCCAATTGGCAAGTAGATGAGAGTAAATACATGGGCCATCACCTCCCACCTAAAGTCAGCCCTAACTCAAACCCTACATCCCTGCCACGAAAACACACTACAAACCCCACGGACACAAACCACATGAGTCCACAATTGCAAACACAAGCAACATGTGCATGCAGACACACATATACATCACCGTCCAGATGCAGGCCTCACCACTGTGCCATCTCAATGGTGCACACGTCTCCACTACCGATTGCACACTTGAGACAAAATCTATCCACTGGCTCACTAGCTGCAAGGATCAAGTTCCAGACCCTTTGCATCGTCCACAAGGCTTTCTGGAGCATAGGACCACGCTACCCCCAACTGTCTCTTCCTAAACATCTTCCATCTCGAGCCCTCACTTATTCACCTCCAACTCTCTGATGGTCAGACGCTTTTCCAAGCAGAGAGTGGGGGGTAGATCTCTTTCCGTGGCTAGGGCCTCCCTGAGAGAGGCTGGGGCCACCCTGCCTCTCTGAAACCTGAGCAGAACCACCTCTGGTTCCGGAAGCAACTCAAGACCTTCCTTTTTGCTTCTACTTCCTCTCTTCCTCTCTCTTGCTGATGTCTCTGACTGCTCCCCACACTGGTCACCCGCACACTGGTCACCTGGCCACCCACTGAAACTCAGGCCCATGTCCAGTTGCCCTTGCACTGCCTCCAGGCTCTCCCAGCACTTAAGGGTCTGTATCAGTGGAGAAACTTTACTGAAAATGTTTGGGTGGACATGACTTCTGAAGAAAAGGTGTCCCATTCAAATGAATGGGGAATAAATAGTGTGCCATGAAAGTTGGGGGGGACAAAAACCCCCCTCCCACCCTAAAATTACGCCCATGGTCTGTATCTACAACACTACAGCCCCTTGTCTCTCTGCACTTATGATCCACCCTTCGGCAGCACTTATTGAGTTACCTGCACTTCCCTCTCCCCCCCAACAACACTACTCCCCACCCTCCTCCCTGCTCTTGCGCCATCTGAATGACACAAGGCCTAGTAAGATTGTTGTCTTGTCCTCCTTCTGTCCCCCCCTGCTTGTCTTGTGTCCTAGAAACACTTGTGTACAGGCGCGTTATAAATGACATATCATATATCATATCATATCCACATGGGCACATCACTGCAGTGCTAATCAGCCAGATTTGCTTCTAGATGGTTCAGGGCTGGTCATTTTTGGGGGACTTCACCATAATCCCCTTTTTGACTTATAGCCCTAAAACATGGACTCATGTCGAAATGGCACGTCGATGTGTTCTGTGATACATTGCAATCAATGAAACACTCATGTCAGAGACCTCGATTACAGTATTTGTGGCTGCAGGTCTGTGTCCGAGGTGGGTCTTGCTGCCTCGATAGGTAAACATTATGGGCCTCATTACACGGATGGCGGAGAACCATGGCGCTATTAGCGCCATGGTTCATGCCGGTAAAATACCGGCACTGCCTTAGCGGAAAGGGGAATTACCGCCCCATTCCAAGGTTGGCGGGGTAGTAATTCCCCCTTCCACCATTGCCCTTCCCCATTCCCATTTTTGCCCCATAGGGCATAATGGGAATGGGGAAGGCGCTAATTGCGGTACCGCAAATTGCGGTACCGTAATTAGCTCCCTGGGTCCGTTTGCGGGTTGGTTTTTGCAAAAAGCAGGCGTTAAATCCCCCAACCCGCAAAGGGACCTCGTAGTAAGGCGGTAAGGATTTACCGGTACCAGTATTTTACCGGTAAATCCTTACCGCCATCCGTGTAATGAGGCCCTATATGTTGGATACTTTCTAATGCAGAATTTCTACTGTCAGTATACATTTTGGCTGCCCTTCTGTTACAGTAATGCTAGCTGGATTTAGTCCTGAGTCACATTTTGCTGTCTGACATCACTTCTTGATGGGATATGGGCCTCAGCAACAATAGTGAGCTCTTGTGCTACAATGTAGTGTCTAAGGGCAGTCATGTGACTACAAGCCGCTAGGAAATGTACCATCGTTTTTTTCTGGAGCACAATATGTTTGAGGCGCAGCTCTTTGATTTCCGATTTTTAAAGTTCATTTAGAAGAGCACCTCTTAAGCATTCTCCCTTTCCACAGCCTTTGGCCCTGGTACCAGGGAATTTGTATGGCAGAAGCTACAAGGGTGCATCTGTAGCTGGAATCAAGATGTAACCCACTCTACTGGCCTGACAAAATACCTTCACTCTTGGAGGTGGACCAGTGGGAATGCAGGTAGGAGGCCATGCTTGCCTTTTCTAAAAGTCTGCCAGGATGGTGCTTCAATGCTAGTAAAGAAGAGCTACTATTTCCTTGCATCCTAGTATCCAGTGTTTTGGGTGCATGCCTCCCAAGAGCTGTCAGGCGACATCGAGCCTTTTTTCAAGTATACCTAGACATTTGGACATGTGTTAACCCCTAGAAGAGAAGGGAGCTGGGTAAACGGCCTAGGGCGTAAGAAGCAAACAAGATCTGTGTGCGGCCTGCAGTCAGAGGTTTGGGTCTCGGCAGGGCCGGCTCTACCAGTCATCTTTTTGGGGTTGATTGTCACTGAGTTGGAGAATCATCACACCTCCCAAAGATGACTTTTCTCCATCAGAATTTAGGGTTGGATTATTGCAGTGGGGGAGTTTCCCTAAATTCGTGTATATAAAGTTGAGTGGATAAGCATGTCTGTTTCCATGCCCCCAGGTCATTGTCTCAGTGGGGACACCAATGATCCAGTTCTTCATTCTCATTCTGAAATATTTGCACGAATGTCCAAGTTCAACATTATCGTTCCCAATCTGCCCTTTGCGGCCTGTTTGGCAATCACAATGGTGCTGACCCATCTGTGGAGAATCACCCATGTACACTTTACTCCATTCCTGCCAAACCTGTGCCAAACAGTGTAACGTGCTCTGTGGCATGCAGTGGATGTTGGTTTAATGTGGCAAGGAAACAATGATCTGTATTCTTCAGAACTTGGCTTGTTCAAGCAAGATCCTCAATCCATTTGCGACATTTGGAATTTATTTAGAATCTGCTATACACAGATTTGGCATTGCCTCCCTCTTCCTCATTGATTGCAGTTGCAATCCAGGCAAATATGATGAATAGAAATTGTGAGACTATGGTTTGTTCATGGTTGCAAGGTCCTGATTGCATGAACAGTGATGGTGGAACATTCCTCTTGTGCAGATCTAGGTGTGACATCCTCTGTCATTTCCCGTGACTCAGCTGTGAAGACGATGAACTTCTAGCATGAGCGTGCATGGTCTGGTAGACCTACTCGGTACAATGCAAATGGACTGTGTGAAAAACCTGAGGACTCCTTCACATCTACTTCCCTTGGATCCTTTTCACAGGTGAAAGGCCGTCGCTATTGGATCCCGACGCTGGTGGCGGAGAAGCGTGGGAGGATCTCCTGGGTGGAGGATTCTTGGGGAATGGGAATGAAATGTTCTCTGATGAGACGCAGTAGTTCCCTTTTCCATGCCATAATTAACCTCTAGTTTCTTTGGTCAGAATAACATCAGGAGAAAACACAAGCCTCACAGACCAAGAAGGAGGGGGAAAAATAATAAGGTGCCCTTGGGAGAGACATGGTATCCCCCTTTTTCCAGTGCCAACCAACCCAACCCTTCCCCAACCTTTTTGGTCATCTACCCTCATTTCTCCACCATTGACACTTGACAGTACTGAGACGGAGAAGAAGCAACTAAGAGCAATGAAAGCTATGCATTTTTACCACTCTAGCACTGGGACGAGGAAGATGCTTGCTAAGAGTAGTGAAGATCAGGTATGTCCCTTTAATTGTGGTAAAACAAGGCTGAATAATCATTCACACCTGCAGCCTGTTACAGGACTGCAGGTGTATAAATGAAGCCCAGCCCAGTGGCAAGAGAGAGCAAGGGAAATGACAGGAGAAGGACCACGAGGCTGGTGCAGGCAGCAGAGAAACCTTCAAGTGGCGTGGGTACTCCCTGGAGCAGACTGGGAAAGGTGAAGGGAGCCGTGCTGGAAGACTGCTTCTTTCCTTTCTATTCAACATCCTTCTTTCTCTGTGGCGGAGGACCAACTCAAGAGTATCTGAGAGGCAGGAACTGGAGCCCCAACACTAAAGGAAGAAGGCTTTGTGATCCACGCTGCAGCAACAACATTCAAAGCGGCTAGTGAATTTCTAGTAATTGAGCAGCCCAGTGCATGTGTATGAACTTGAGCATTTCCTGAAATACTTTGCCACGTGTGGCGAGATACACGTTTTCAGAGGTCTCCGAACATTGAATTGCTCAATTAAAGGGAAACAAACAACTATACTTGTCAATGTTCTAAGAGAGGGAAATACTTTGAATCGGAGTGGTCGCATGCGGCAAGGAAAATGTTTTCGAAAGTCTCTGAATGCTGCATAAATCAATTAAAGTGAAACAAACATTGATATTTGTCAACGTTTAAACCGAGGGGAATATTTTGTAGCAGAGTGGTCGCTTGTGGCAAGAAACACTTTTGCGAAGGTCTCCGAACATTGAACTATTCAGTTAAAGTGAAACAATTATTGAATCATAAGATGAAAGGCAAATTAACCTTAAGCTAAACACTTAATTATTGAATACCGAAATGAACTGAAACTTTGCTACTAATCAGATGAAAGTCACAATGAGGAGAGGAAGTTTAAATCCATGCAAACCATCATACATTGAAGTGCTAAAATGAATATAATGCTAACCCAACCACAGTATGCTGAAATATAATATGATTGGAAAGGAACAGGCAAACAAAGGATACTGAAGCCTGATTTATAGTGACATTTTCAACTTGTATGAACGCTACAAAATTATACAAACTGTGCATTTGAAAAGAACATTTAACTGTGGAATTCAAGGATATTTTGTGTTTCTTTTTGAAGTGTGACATCTGGAGCTTGGGGAAGGGAACACTGAGTTCTGACAAGGAACATTGCACTTCACAATTTTTTTTATTATGTGACTCAGAACTTGAGGAAGTGCATCCAAGTCCTAACTTGGGAAGGAGACCCCAAGACCTGAAAAGACTATTTCATTCTAATTCTAAGAAAAGGAATTTTGAGAATTTATTTTATTGAACTTTTTTATACTTGGGGAAGGCAGCTGAGAAACCTCCTAGTGGCGTGGGGACTCCCTGGAGCAGACTGGGAAAGGTGAAGGGAGCCGTGCTGGAAGACTGCCTCTTTCCTTTCTATTCAACGTCCTTGTTTCTCTGTGGTGGAGGACCAACTCAAGAGTGTCTGAGGGGCAGGAACTGGAGACCCGACACTAAAGGAAGAAGGCTTTGTGATCCACGCTGCAGCAACAGCACTCAAAGCGGCTAGTGAGTTTCTAGTAATTGAGCAACCCAATGCGTGTGTGTGAACTTGGGCATTTCCTGAAATACTTTGTCACGTGTGGCGAGATACACGTTTACGGAGGTGCCCGAACATTGAATTGCTCAATTAAAGGGAAACAAACAACTATACTTGTCAATGATCTAAGAGAGGGAAATCCCTTGTATCGGAATGGTCGCGTGCGGCAAGGAAAACGTTTTTGAAAGTCTCTGAATACTGCATTAATCAGTTAAAGTGAAACAAACATTTATATTTGTCAACTTTTAAACCGAGGGGAATATTTTGTAGCAGAGTGGTCGCATGTGGCAAGAAACACTTTTTTGAAGGTCTCCGAACATTGAAGTATCCAGTTAAAGTGAAACAATTATTGAATCATAAGATGAAGGGCAAATTAACCTTAAGGTAAACACTTAATTATTGAATACCGAAATGAACTAAAACTTTGCTACTAATCAGATGAAAGTCACAAGGAGGAGTGGAAGTTTAAATCCATGCAAACCATCATACATTATTTATTTTACATTTATAAAGCGCTCACACAGCCTGCAGGCATCGAGGCGCTGTTACAGGAATTGTTTGTTTTTCTTAGTTGTGTAATTGTGGGTTTTTTTTGTCTTAGTTACATATTTATAACGCGCTTAAACACCCAGAGGTTTCTAAGCGCGGACCCGGGGATCAAGCCTGTTGTTGCTTCGTGTCGTCTTGCTTCCAAGATGCGCACGCTGCCGCTGAGCTATCCTCCCGGGACATTGAAGTGCTAAAATGAATATAATGCTAAACCAACCACAGTATGCTGAAATATAATACAATTTCAAAGGAACAGGCAAACAAAGGATACTGAAGCCTGATTTATAGTGACATTTTCAACTTGTATGAACGCTACAAAATTATACGAACTGTGCATTTGAAAACAACATTTAACTGTGGAAGTCAAGGATATTTTGTGTTTCTTTTTGAAGTGTGACACTTGGAGCTTGGGGAAGGGAACACTGAGTTCTGACAAAGAACATTGCACTTCACAATTTTTTTTTATTATGTGACTCAGAACTTGGGGAAGTGCATCCAAGTCCTAACTTGGGAAGGAGACCCCAAGACCTGAAAAGACTATTGCATTCTAATTCTAAGAAAGGGAATTTTGAGACTTTATTTTGTTGAACTTTTTTATACTTGGGGAAGGCGGCTGAAAGAAAGCTGCGAGCTGGAAGAAGCTCAGGTCTTTGTGTTAAATACTGTTTTCTTTTTGGTTGGTGACATTCCCACACATTGTCTGGTTATAGGTGTGAGGGTAAGCCTAGGTTTTGGACACAGACAGATTCCTAAATTGAACTCATTGACTCAGACTTTCCTTAGTTTGATTTAGGTAAGAAAATCCCACCTTATCATAGGGCAAGTTAGGCCTTTCTCCATCCTGACATTTAATTTAATATAATTGATCATTTTGAATCTGGAATCTGTTGTCTGGGTCCTTCTTCATGATACCTTCACAACTGTAGGAGCTGTTAAACGTCTGCTTCTATGATCAGAGGCTGCCAGATATTCCTTCGGATGAACAACCAGGGCTAATTAATGGGAAACAATGATGGCGAGTCAGATCAATTTTCTTGAACCTGTTGGTCCAGGTAGAGTGGCAATGACCAGTGAAGCATATATGATGCCCACCTGTGTCTTCACTACCAGAGGAAAATTTCTTTGTAAAGAGATATGATAGCACACTTTGTTAGGTGCTATTATACACATGTTTTAAACTTGGGTACCATCAGAAGGATAAGCAATTGGGATGTATCCCAAAGCACCTTCAATAGATTTGTATGTTTTCCATTAGATTTAAGTCAATGTATAATGTGAGAAAGGCAACAGTCAGATAGACACAAGTGACCACAGTTCAAGGGTCTTTAATGAACTTCCAAAAGGGTTTGATAAACGTCTATCTAATCCTAAATCTACAGATGAGAGCAAGCTACAACCATCAAATGATAATAACGCAGTCCTAGTGGTGTCTTGTCAAAATAAAATGGCCTATACTAATAAACCTATTGCCAAACCTTACCTCTAAATACAAATAGTGTGGGAAACAGTGTTACGAAAAAGAAAGAAGTGCTCACAAATGATATGTCAGGATGTTCAGGTCGTTGGCCTTCCTTCCCCACGTTTTCAGCACAGGCCCGGGTTGTACACTCAAGCTTAGCACAGTCTCTGGCTTCTCTAGCACAAGGATACAGTTCAGAATAAACACCAGGGTCTTCTGCGACCAAGTCTCCTTCCCCTTGAAAGTCTCTTATTCATAGAATACCATGGAGTGCAAAATAATATTTAAAGTTAGCTTCTCTTTCAGACTTACACAATTGAAATGGGATATCCTTCCAAAGCCTTCTTACTTCCAGATTCACTTTGCTTTACTGTCTGAGACTTTTGAAACTATATGGCTTTGCTTTAATCCCTTACATGACCACTCCGACACTCTTGTATTCTGGTACTTGTATTTCTTAAGATCAATTCATTTTACTTTACAGTCAGTTCTGTTTCAAACAAGCCTTCTTGGGGATTTTATTCACTTTTCCTCTACTTAGTGATTTCCCTGTTTTGGCTTTTACTTTCGTTTGCCTATCAGTGTTCACATCACTTCCCTTCACTTCATGGACTTCGCTTTAATTTTACAGAGACTTCCGGTATTGTGTTCACTCACACAGGGTCACTCTGTCACTTTGGCTCTTATTATCTTTCAGGCATCACTTTCTCGGTTGATTCACGGTTCACCCCGGGTCTGCCTGACCTTACCTGATGTCATTAAGGGGACAACCTGCTGTCAGAGTGTTATAGTCTGTCTTCTGTGTTTTAGTGGGTTTTTCACTGATAATCTTCAGCCCACTAGGTTGCTTCTTTTTCTTCTTAGTATTATGCAAAAATGGGAGTGGAGGGAAATGTTGTGTGTTTGAAAATACCCCCAAAAGACTGTGGGGTTGTTTGGTTGTGGATAACAGGTGAGAGGGCGATACCATATCTCGCCTAGGGTATTCCCATGAGAATGACCCTGGACTCCCCTACCCGGATGATCTTCCCATACTGGTTCACCCCAAGGGTCTGGATCCAAAGGCGATGGCCGTGCCCTGGCCACCTGAATAGAGGATTCTCTGGTCCAAATGGGAGAATACCCTAGGTTTTTCATAATAATCAGTCAACAGCCTACAGGGAGTTAAAGCATGTCACTATTCTCACAACCCCTCTTCCCCATGAAACTAGAGGAGACTATTGTTAAAGAAAAATAGTAGGGTTGTGATATATATTTTATTGTGTGCTTTAGAAGTCTAAGTTTACAAAGCCTTTCAGTGTCAAATAAAATAATGCACATCCATTTACAAGGTGTTGCTAATTTGTATGTTGTTGACTGCCTGTTTATGAGTTGTTATATCTAGGACACCTACCAGACCTTATACATAGTCAAAGCAGGTGGAGGCATAAGTCATGTGCGTGCTTACAACACTAATGATATCACCTTGTGAATGGTCTACTTGCATACCAGCCTGTATTATCCATCCCCCTTGAACTCAGGCTCAAGCGAGTGTATCTTCTGTTTTGTCACAAGATTAGTGACACAAATACCTTCATTTCACACAGGGCATTTTAAGTATGTTCAATAATGTATTTCACCAGTTGGCAAAAGGGACTGACACATGCCCTGGTACTCTTCAAGAAAATGTGAATGTCATTCCTACAGAAAATGTCCTCATTGGTGTCAGTGGACCAAGGGTGGACTAGCACCGGAAGCTGAAGAATGGTATGAAATAATAAGAAAGAGAGTCCTGCGCACACACAAGAGACTAGGCAGGTATAGATGAGCAAAAAAGGCAGTGAACGCAACATGTCAGGGAATAAAACTAAGGCAAACAGGTCTGATTCTCACTGCTGGTACTCGCAAAATGGTTGCAGGGTTTCCTCTAGCCTTCTGAGCAAGTTAATATTATAGTGCCTCTCTCTGAATGCACATTGAAAGAAGCAGGAAGAATGATATGATATACGATATGATATTTTATCGGTATCACGCCCATACACAAGTGTTTCAGGAATGTACTTATGTGTATGGAACCTAAGAGAGGAATAAGGAAACAATAGACTTTATGGGTCCAGCGCGAACAGAACAGTGACTGCTTCCTGAAATAATAACCAGCACACTGTAATCAAATATGGCAATGCACAATACAGCAATGCAACAAATGAAAGGGACAGAGATTGTCTGCTGCAAACCCAGCAGCCAAACTCTGAACAAAGGGTTTATAAACACAAGCGAGGACAGAAGCAATAACACAAATCCTCACATGAAGATGGAAGAAAAGAAGAGGAAGATTAATCAAGTAAAGGTTGGAGAGAAAAAACAGGGAGCAACAATATAAGCAAGACTACTGCAGACTAAGAACAAAGGGTTGGACTGGAAATGTAGGCTGGAAAATATGGGCTGGAATAAAGGAAAGGTGGATTGAACTACAGACTTGAGACAAGGAAGAAAGGGACTTTAAAAAAATGGCATGTGATGTTGTTTTGCAAGCCCTAGCTAGCACACAATGGGTGCAAGAGACCCTAGCCACTAGCCGTAGCTAGTACACAATGGGTGCAATTGACACAAGTCCTAGCGAGTACACCATGGGTGCAAGTGACCCTAGCTACTAGACCTAGCTAGTACCTTCTTGCAGTGCAAGAGGCACCTTCATGACCATTGGGTGGCCAAAATGATAACCCAGAGATATGAAAGATTACGTTCTCTCAAATGTATCAGACAGTGATGATGCAAGATGTTGCACGTTAAATAACAACTTGGTACAAAAACAAGATAACAAGGAAATTAATTGAAGCTTTGTTACTGATGAATACGGACGGCGGTGACTGAAAAAGATATGGGACTTCGTAGAAATACAAGTAAATTGCGTTACTACGAAAATGCAAATGTAAACAGAACGTGGATAATGACATCACACATTATACATGTGACAACATAACGCAAATAAAGGACTTCTCAAGATGGAGACCACGAGAAGCCACATGGAGTGCCAAACAAGGGGAATATAGCACAAAGAAACACATTGTTCATTTAATAGATGAAAAAATAAAAAGATAAGAGGCAAACAAATCTTTTGACTCAACAATATTGCCATAATGGAAATCAATTACTATAATTTCATTTAACTTGATACCTGAACTAGATGGAGGATACAGGAAACAATATTCATTCTATTAAAGTCATATGTTATCGAATTTACCAGCAGGTGGTTATGAAAATGTGATGCTATATGAAACTATGATTAAAAATAAGTATGAATTTAGGATATATATCAAATCATTTGTCAAAATCGGTGATGTTGATTGTGAAAAGTTGGCTTTCGTAATTGCGAAAAGGAGGTTTTCTTAATTTCAATTGATGGGCTGGTAGGATGTAGGGAATGCTCACTAAGACAATAATTTGCATGGTCATCCATACTTCATGTCATGTAACTGCATTCTCCTTCCGGGTTGCACCATACCCTTTTTGCCCAGTATTTCCTGTTGTCCATGGGATCATCGAATGTTATTATCTCGGTCAGGAACAGTGGGTACTCCTTTATCTGTGTCATTATTTTATTTATTTCCTCTACTATCTTGTCTTCTTCACCATTTGTATCCACTAACACTTTAATTCCTATAGTCTTCTCTGTCGTCTTGCGACATTGTGTAATGCAGATCTTAATCACACAAAGTGCTACTAGCACCAATATTACTGCTCCTAGTAATACTTTTAGTCTGTCTTCCATCCATGTTGGCATTCATGAAAATATATACGACAGCCAGCTTTGATCTTTTCCTGTACCTTTTGCTTCCTCCTCCATCTTGGCGTGCATTTTCGTACAATCTGGTAACTGCTTCTGTGAGTGTGCTATTTGCTTAATTGTTTGCGGGCTCGAATGTACAGCAAGAAGACCCAATCTTGGGGCAAACTTCTTCTTCCATGGCTGTGAGAAGGTCTAGAACATGTCTGTTCTGGAGTGCCATTAACCTTACTGCTCGGAGCTCTTCTTTTATCGCGTTGAAGCCATTTACAGTCGAGTTTATTGTCTGCATCAGCTCCCATCTTGTAATATGGACGCATTTCACATTTGTGCATGTCTGCACAGCTAGAAATACTGACGCGAAGAACATCTCCGTCCTACTGAACAATCAGCGTTCAGGTGATACGTCATCCAGAGATGCTTCTGATGCTGACGAGAAGTAGTTCTCTCGTTTCACTCTACTCACTTCCACTGACCTCTTCTTTCTTCTTTCATTGTCCATCTTAGTCTTCTGTTTTGATGTCTTTTTGTGGCACTACTAGTGCTGGCGTGGAGAAATGTGCACCAACTAACATACTCCTCCACGGTTAGGTGGCCGCTTCTCGTACGCCCAATAGTGATCCATTAATACTGCCATCCCAACCTTCATGCTTGGATGCTTTTCTGTGTGCTTGCACTCTCTTTGTTTTCTCCAACCTTTACTGCACCATTGTTCTGGAAACATAATGCTGTTTTTTTCAGTGGCATTATGGGCATTGGTCCAGCTTCATTCTCCACCCAGTTCAGTAACATTGAACTTGCATCCCATTCCTTCAGGCATTTATCATTTTCTTCTTGTAATGTGTTTACTGGAACTTGTAGGAGCGTATGAGCTTTGCTGCCTACTACTCACTCCGTCCATCCTCAGCTGTGTACACCTGGCCATTGTGAGAAACCTGAAAGTGCTTCACTTACTAGCCCCTGGGGATCTGTCATGCAGGTGGCCAGATCACGGCCATCACTATTGGATCCAGTTCCTGGGGGGTGGACCAGTGAGGGAGGATCACCTGGATGGGAAGTCTTCGGGAGTGGGAGTGGAAGTGGGACACATACGGGTGATACGTGGTATCCCCCTTCTTATTACACCTTTTCCCCCATCCTACCCTGTAGGATACTCGAACACTCTCCCCCCCCGACATGTACATTTCCACACATCACGAAAGACAACAAGCACCAAAGCCATTTACCTGACATGTCCCAACGCCAGTGTCAGGCAAAGTCAGGCAATTGATGATAATTACACATACCTGTCAGCCCTTTCCCTTCCCCACAAGGATAAAAGGTGGAGCATGAGAAAAAGGTGGAGCATGAGAGCACAATGCGATCAAGGCAGACCGCACAAAGAGAGAGCTAACTCAGCAATTCAGTTCAAGAGGAGGAGAAAGATGGCACAAATCGAGAGGGTGCTAAGGAGAGAAGTAACCTTGCCCTTTCTGACCAAGGCCCATGAAACCTCTGCAGAAGGAATTGTAAGACTGCGAACAATAGCCAGTGTGTGTTGCAGCAGATGTCAAAGGTACACAGGGTCCTCCTCCACTGACAACCATACCGGAGAGAGACCCTTGGCCCCATGGTACCGGCCTTGACTCCAGAGACAAGAAAAGCCAAGCGGTTCATCACAGCCGATGAGTGAAGTGGAGAGCCGATAAGAAACCGAACTGTGTTGAACGAAAGTAGTAAGTGGCTGATTAAAGAAAGTACAAAGAACTGTTGATATGCAAGGGGAAAGCCAGCATAGAATAGTCAAGCACCACGTGGGTGCTCACTGGGGAAACTCTGGATGATTACCCTGTTGTTGAACTACCGTAACCAGAAGGCCTTGGGAGAAAGGCGAAAAGTGGGTCAAAGGGGTCATACAGGGGTCTAGTAAAATCCTCTGTACAGTCGAAAGCCTTTGACCCACAGATGATTATGAAGCTAAGGGAAGTGAGTCCCACATTGTAAAGTTGGCAAGAGTGAACCCGACCGAGGATGTAGATAAAAGGGGGTGAAGTCTGAAGTCCCAATGAATAGTGTGTTGACAAGGGACCCGGTTGAGGGATGTCCACAGTGAACGATTCAAAAATAGATTAAGATTTGTGAATCAAATCGATGTCACAAAGAAGATTGTGTTGAAAGCTATAGTGAACCCCATGGAGGGAGGATACCAAATCGAAGATTGTACTGCAAGCCATAGTGAACCCGGCAGAGGGAGGCTAAAAATCGAGAGGAGTCTGAGACCGGAAGAGGGTGAAGAGCTATCACCCAAATGCAAACGGATAGAATCAGAGAAGAACTTTGGTTTATTATTGTTAACCGTTTGTTTAATATTTTTGGAGCTCATCAAACCTTCAGAAACAAGAGAAGTTTGAATACTGAAGGGCCTGATATAGTTACAGACTTCTCGGGGATCTAAGCCTGGAATAGGGGGATTCAGGGGTGAAAAGACATCACCCAATGTGCAAACAGAAAGGAACGTTTGGTTATTATTTTATTGAAGACATCAGGTCCTTTTAGGGAAGAGAAGTTTTATAGAAAAGAGGCTTAACCACAGAAGGCCCTGATAAGCCGAGAGTGGAACTGTTGGCTCGTGATGGGAAAGCTTGAGCATGTGCTGTGCTCCAGAGTCCTACCTTGTCCCATGCTCAAACCGTGGGCAAGGGAGACATGACTACCACATCATGAAGTATTATTTGTGAAGTCTTCTTTCTTTCCTGTGAATCCTATCCCACACTCTTTGCTTGTATTTAGCTTAAGGATTGACAATAGGTTTTGCTTATTATAGGCCCTTTTATTTGACAAGATGCCACTAGGACTTCCTTTTTATTATTTGATGGTCGTAGCTTGCTCCCATCTTAGATTTAGGCTTAGATTAGGCGTTTTTCCAACCCGCATATACAACACCCTTGAACTGTTGCCGCCATGAGTTCCTTACACCATACAAAAGCATCTGTGGTTGCTCCCAACATCCTGGCTCTCACCCTATTTCCTTGGGTCCCTTCGTAGGACATGGCAATTCTTTCAGTATTAATGTTTTTGTCTTTCCTTTCTGTGGGCCGTCCGTTATGTATTGTATAGCCTGGTCTTGTTTCCAGTAATTTTCCATCATGTCAAGTGTTGTTATATAGCTATCTTCACAGGGGAATGTTGCCTTGAACATCCATCACAATGTTGCCGTTCTCCGTTGGAATCTTCCTCTGCTTGTAAATATCGACAGGTACATAAGACTTTGGGCACTGTAACGCTCACCTGATTCCCACGGAGGCGCTGGTCTTGGCAGGATGGTGTCTGTGACTCGAAAAGTGAAGTGCAGGACTCGATTGGCTTCCGGGGCTGAGCCTCTTCGCACTGTGTGTCTAACTCGAAGAGTGAGATATCTGCAGGTGAAAGAATATGGGGTTAATGATCTGGGGTTGTCGGGTATCTCTCTCCCTTTCCCTTCCTCGCTCTTCCGTGGAGCCCCAAGGTCAACGTGCTCACCTTAGATAGGTGAATGCTGGACTCTCCATCTGCGTCTGGTGCAGGGTGCCGTTGCCAGTTCCTTCACTGGGTGAAACGTAGGCCTCTTGACATCAGAGGATTGCTACCGTCGTTAACTGCACGAACGGTGAGTTTCCGGACACCTTTTAAGCCCTTACAGTCTTTAGGTGCGTGGGCACATTAATGTGGAACAGGGCTCTGTATAATGCTTTTTCTATTTGTCTTGCAGGGCTCTTGAGGTAGAAGATGGTGTGAAGAAAGCCAAAGTTCGAGCCAGAGTCTTGGAATGACGCGCTTGGAAATGCGTAAGTAAATGCCGGTTGCCTGCTTTTCAAAAGCTCTCTGTCTCTTTTCCCTTGCAGTTGCGAGTTCGGGTGTTGAAGAGACGCTGGAAACGCCGGAGTATTTGCAGGCGCCCTATTGTGGCAGGCGCGATGGCGCGTAAGTAAAATACCTGTCTAATGTCTCTTCTTTTGTCTTTCAGGTGCAGGATTGCAGCGTTGAAGAAAACCGGAATTCGCGGAGTGCCGGTAAGTAATTCCACACAGGAATAACTATGCTTTTGTCTTCACAGGCGAAGGAGCAGCGTGAAGAGATGGTAGCTGCCGATGGATCAGGTGAGGAAAGCGCTGCGCGTGAAGGTTGCCGTGCTAACCTGTTGTTTCTTGTCTTTGCAGGTGCTACTGAAGGCTGGATACAGGAATGGTAAGCGTTTGTTCTTGCAGGTTCAGGATCGGAAAGAAGAAAACTGGAACAGACACGGTGAGCGTTCTGCTGCAGATGCAGAATAACGCGAAGCACGCTTCATCAATCGGGTGTGGTTTAAATAGCCTTGGAGTGATGAGGCGTCTTCCTCCACGGCCTCGCCTAGGTAAGAAAAGAGTTCCTGTTCCAGAAGAGTTCCAGTGTTGTATCCAGGGAGTGGAGCTTGCCCCACCCAGGTAAGAAAGTAGTCCTGGCTCACAGAGGATTCCTATGTGGCTGGTAAGTAAGCAGCATGGTCTGCTGCAGGTAAGTCCACCGAAGCATCTTCATACAAATTATGAGCCCGGCGCTTCCAGTGCCGGGACCAGTGACTTTGATGAGCCTGGTGCCACCGGCGCCAGGACAAGGTCCAAAAGGTCCCAGTGGGGACCGGCTGGTGCCTAGGATGAAGGTTAGGGGCCTGCTTCCAAGGACGTTGGGCTGGTCCTAGCTCCTTTGAAGCAATGATCATGACAGCACCCCCCCTCAAGGCCCCTCCTAAGCGTGTCTTCTCCGGGGATTTTGGCTTGTCGGGGTGATTCAGATGGAATTTCTTGACCAGACGAGGTGCGTGGACATGTTCTGAGGGTTCCCAAGACCTTTCCTGGGGGCCGTATCCTTTCCAATCAACCAGGTAATATAATTTAGATTTGGAGATTTTGGAGTCTAGGATGTTCTTTACTTCGAACTCAAGTTCTCCATCCACTAGAACAGGTTCTGGGAGTTCGGTCAATCGGGTTTCTGGTTGTACTGGTTTTAGGAAGGAGACATGGAATACTGGATGTATTTTCATATGCGAAGGCAATTCCAATTTGACAGCCACCGGATTAATTATGGCAGAGATGAGAAAGGGTCCTAAGTATCTCGGGATGAAGGTGCGGGGTCCCTTTAGAGCAGGTGCTTAGTGGATAACCAGACCTGATCTCCCACTGCGTAGTGAGGGGCCTCTTTACGGTGTTGATCCGCTCCTTTCTTGTATAGAGCTTTAGCTCTTTGCAGATGGGCAGCGGCTTCTTTAAAAGTACGAGTGATCACCAAGTGCAAGTGATCCACAGCAGGTGTTTTGAATTCTTGGGGAGGATCCAGGTTAGAGGTCCTAGGATGGTTTCCGTATAATAGGAAGAAGGGAGTCTTCCCGGTTCCAGAATGGGTCGAATTGTTATAAGCGTATTCAGCGATCCAAAGGATATCCTTCCAAGGGTTTTCAGTTTGTTGGAGCATGCAATGTAAATATTGCTCCAGAGTTTGATTTGTCCTCTCGGTTTGTCCGTCAGTTTGGGGATGGTGACTGGTTGAAAGTCTTGGTCTTGGTCCACTGAGAAATCCTTCCTCTTGAATTGCCAGTCCTGTAATTCTGCCGGAGTTAGGAGTGATTTGACTGTAGTCTCGATGTCTTCAAAGGATTGAGCGCTGACCAAGCCCAAAATCCTTTGTTCTGGGATTATGGGTATTGGTTCAGGATTGGTCAAGTGTTCATCTATTCCCATCCGGGAGCGGGCATCTGCTTTTCCGTTTTTACTGCCTGGTCGATAAGTAATTATAAAGTCAAACTCAGCCAAAAACAGAGCCCAGCGGAGCTGCCTGGAAGACTGAGCTTTGGCCGTCTTCAGATATTGTAAGTTGCGGTGATCTGTCATTACGGTGACTGTGTGTCTGGCTCCCAAAAGATAATGCCGCCAGGCTTTAAAGGCTGATCTGATAGCTAAAATAGTTGAATAGTTGATCTCGGGAGCCGAGAATTTGCGGGACCAAAAGGCTACAGGATGTAATTGGTGTGTGACCGGATCTCTTTGTGATAAAACTGCCCCCATAGCAAGACTAGAAGCATCTGTTTCTACGATGTAGGGGAGTTCTGGGCGAGGGTGTTTTAGAACAGGTGCAGAGATGAATTTAGCTTTTAAGTCCTGAAAACCTTGTTCCGCCTCGGTAGACCACTCAAAACGTTTGTTTTTCTTTAATAGAGCGGTGATGGGCTGGACTATTCGAGAGTATTCAGGAATGAACCTGCGGTAAAAGTTAGCGAAGCCTAACATGCTTTGAACTCCTTTTACAGAGGTTGGTGAAGGCCACTTGATGATTGCATCGACTTTCTTTGAATCCATATGGACTCCGTTTGGTGACAATATGAATCCCAGGAACTCAACTTCAGTTACGTTGAAAACGCATTTTTCAAGCTTAGCAAAAAGGTTATGTTGACGTAATCTCTCGAGGACCTCTTTAACGTGTTTCCGATGTTCCTCTTCAGATGATGAATAGACGAGGATGTCATCAATGTAGACAACAACACACACATCTATGAGTTCCCTAAGGACATCTTTCATAAAATACTGGAAGGCGGCAGGAGCGTTGCATAGTCCAAAGGGCATAACTTGATATTCAAACAGCCCATACTTGGTGCGGAAGGCCGTCTTCCATTCATCGCCCTCTTTTATTCGTACCAAGTGGTAGGCTCCTCTGAGATCCAACTTTGTATATATACATGCGTCTTTGTCTTGGTCCAGGAGTTCAGGGATCAAAGGTAACGGGTATCTGTTTTTAACAGTGATTTGATTCAGGGCGCGGTAATCTATACAAGTCCTAAGGTCTCCTTCCTTTTTCGGAACGAAGAACAAAGCCGAGGAAGCTGGAGATTTTGAAGGACGGATAAATCCGTTAGCTAGGTATTGGTCCAGATATTGTCTGAGGTGAAGATTCTCTGGCTCGGTGAGGGCATAAATCCTACTGCAAGGAGGAGTTGTTCCGGGTATCAGATCTATTTGACAGTCGTAAGACCTATGAGGAGGCAGGGTGTTAGCTTGGTCCTTCCGAAAGACGTCTTGGAATTTCTGGTATTCGGGAGGTAGTTTGGGAACCTCAGAAGAGATTGCGGCCAATGGAACATCAGGCAGAGGATAACAAGTGGAGATACATTCTGGAAACTGAACCGTCTTTGCTCGCCAATCGATCTGAGGATTGTGCTTCTCTAACCAAGGGATTCCCAGAATGATCTGGAACTGAGGGGCCTTGATCACATCGAACACGATTTTCTCCCGGTGTCCCTCTTGGCTCACTAACGTCACTTCTTGGGTGGCGTGAGTTACTGGTCCGGAGGCTATCTCCGTGCCATCCAGTGTAGTGATGACGTCTTTTACTGCCTTAGGGACAAGAGGTAGATTCATCCTTGATACCATTTCACGGTCCACATAATTACCGATTGCTCCGCTGTCGATGTAAGCTTCAATTGCATGCAAACGATCCGGACGTTCAGGGCTAATGAGGACCATAGGCACCACGAAATGCGAGGTCATGGAACAGATTTTAACTCTCGGCAAGAGGACCTCTACACTTGTCGGGCTAGGTTGTTTCCCTGCTCAGAATTTGTGGTACAGGTATCTGCGGCTCCTACAGCCTTCTTAGCTGGTTTCACTGGACAGTCTCGAAGAAAGTGCCCCGAGTTTCCGCAATAGAGGCATAATTGCAGCTGTCTTCTCCTTTCTCGCTCTTTTTGGGTTAAAGGTCCTTTCATGCCCCCTATTTGCATGGGTTCCACGGTGTCAGCTCCCCTAGTAGAGGTCTGCGGTTTAGAAAACACTTGGGTATCAAATTTGGAACGATCAGCCTTTCTGTTCTGTAATCTGTGGTCCAATTGAACAACTAAGTCAATATAGTCTGAGCATTCTTGTGGAGGATTCACAACTTGAGCTAACACATCCTTGAGCTCTCCACGCAGGCCTCTGTAAAAAAGCGTTATTCTTTTATCCTCAGGCCATTGAGTTTCCACTATAAGTCTGTTGAATGAGGCAATGTAAGTCAAGAGGTCTTGATTACCCTGTCGTAACGAAAGGAGTTCATTGTCCAAGGCCAGCCCTTGTGCATGTCTTGCGAACAGTTTCTCCATGCTGGACTGGAAGGCCTGGAAATCATGAAGAACCGGATCATCCTGAGTGACTAAAGGGATCGACCAATCTGCGGCACTGCCACTGAGATAAGAAAGCACAAAAGCCACCTTGGCCTGATCTGTTGGGAAGGCAGCTGGTCTACATAAGAAGTATAGGCGGCACTGGTTAATGAACACTGCAAATCTCTTTGGGTCACCAGAAAAGTGTTCGGGCGGAGCCAAGGGCACATTACCGGGTAGATTGATTTGCACTGGATTTGAGGAAGATGCTGAAGGATAATTTCCTCCTGGAGCGGGCAAGGGTGTTTGTCCTGCCTGCGTTTGTAGCAATTGCCTAGCGAGGTCCTCTGTTCGCTCCTTGGATATTATCAGCTCTCTTCTTAGAGCGTTTGTTTGCTGACGAGCTGCATGTACATCTGCTCTTAGTTCCCCAAGCAACTGGGCCAATTGATCAGTATCCGAGGTTTCCATTGCGCCTGGGTAGGAGTTTTGCAGTGGGCTTCGCGTTCTGTAACGCTCACCTGATTCCCTCGGAGGCGCCGGTCTTGGCAGGATGGTGTCTGTGACTCGAAAAGTGAAGTGCAGGACTCGATTGGCTTCCGGGGCTGAGCCTCTTCGCACTGTGTGTCTAACTCGAAGAGTGAGATATCTGCAGGTGAAAGAATATGGGGTTAATTATCTGGGGTTGTTGGGTATCTCTCTCCCTTTCCCTTCCTCGCTCTTCCGTGGAGCCCCAAGGTCAACGTGCTCACCTTAGATAGGTGAATGCTGGACTCTCCATCTGCGTCTGGTGCAGGGTGCCGTTGCCAGTTCCTTCACTGGGTGAAACGTAGGCCTCTTGACATCAGAGGTTTGCTACCGTCCTTAACTGCACGAACGGTGAGTTTCCGGACACCTTTTAAGCCCTTACAGTCTTTAGGTGCGTGGGCACGTTAATGTGGAACAGGGCTCTGTATAATGCTTTTTCTATTTGTCTTGCAGGGCTCTTGAGGTAGAAGATGGTGTGAAGAAAGCCGAAGTTCGAGCCAGAGTCTTGGAATGACACGCTTGGAAATGCGTAAGTAAATGTCGGTTGCCTGCTTTTCAAAAGCTCTCTAACTGTCTCTTTTCCCTTGCAGTTGCGAGTTCGGGTGTTGAAGAGACGCTGGAAACGCCGGAGTATTTGCAGGCGCCCTATTGTGGCGGGCGCGATGGCGCGTAAGTAAAATACCTGTCTAATGTCTCTTCTTTTGTCTTTCAGGTGCAGGATTGCAGCGTTGAAGAAAACCGGAATTCGCGGAGTGCCGGTAAGTAATTCCACACAGGAATAACTATGCTTTTGTCTTCACAGGCGAAGGAGCAGCGTGAAGAGATGGTAGCTGCCGATGGATCAGGTGAGGAAAGCGCTGCGCGTGAAGGTTGCCGTGCTAACCTGTTGTTTCTTGTCTTTGCAGGTGCTACTGAAGGCTGGATACAGGAATGGTAAGCGTTTGTTCTTGCAGGTTCAGGATCGGAAAGAAGAAAACTGGAACAGACACGGTGAGCGTTCTGCTGCAGATGCAGAATAACGCGAAGCACGTTTCATCAATCGGGTGTGGTTTAAATAGCCTTGGAGTGATGAGGCGTCTTCCTCCACGGCCTCGCCTAGGTAAGAAAAGAGTTCCTGTTCCAGAAGAGTTCCAGTGTTGTATCCAGGGAGTGGAGCTTGCCCCACCCAGGTACGAAAGTAGTCCCGGCTCACAGAGGTTTCCTATGTGGCTGGTAAGTAAGCAGCATGGTCTGCTGCAGGTAAGTCCACCCAAGCATCTTCATACAAATTATGAGCTCAGCGCTTCCAGTGCCGGGACCAGTGACTTTGATGAGCCTGGTGCCACCGGCGCCAGGACAAGGTCCAAAAGGTCCCAGTGGGGACCGGCTGGTGCCTAGGATGAAGGTTAGGGGCCTGCTTCCAAGGACGTTGGGCTGGTCCTAGCTCCTTGGAAGCAGTGATCATGACAGGCACTTGCTGCTGGTATTTCCTTTGCTATAAACATTCTCGAGGCACTCATGGCATAGGGTTTAGTGAGCAGACATAGCAGCTCTCCCCTGTGGGTTGTTTGCCTACTTTAGTCATGTGCTTGTATCACATGTTATTAGAAACTCGAGCAGTATTAGTGAGATTGAGATCCATCCCTCCCATGTCTGCATCAGCACTGCGTCTACCGCTCCTGACTACTTATAGTGCTTACCTTTCCACCTGACATGGTTGTTCGACCTGCTGGAGTTGGGGTTATGTTAGTAGAGGTTACTGTTAGGCCAAGTTTGTATGCAGTACCCTTTGGGACCACTACACACAACTAGGACTACAGGTGTAAGCAAAACCAACCTTTAGTATAAGTATGTACTACACAGTTTTGTGTTAGCGCTGCTGAGCAGTCAGGCTTATCTCAAGACGGAATGTGAGCTGTAAGGATGTTACACAGAGGTCTATAATTACAAGTATTCAAATAGACTCTTATACTCAAGGTTTCTTGGTAAACACTTATTAATTTATTTCACAGTCATTTATAAAACATTCACTAGAAGGAGGCAATCTATATCACACAAAAATATACTTCAGTACTTCACCAAATCCGGTTCTGAGCCATTTAAAATACTTTGAAGGAGGAGCAAAATGGCATTCAGAGCATTTGAAGTAGGAGCAAACAGGCATAAGTTAATAAAACAAATATTACAGTTACTCTAAAACAGTGCAAATAGTTTGAGTTCACCAGAGAAGTTGATTCAATGCAATAGGTTAGGCCAATGTCAATAGACTAAAGTCTTGTATAGGATAAAGCAGTTCTGGAAGTTAAACGCAAAAGTATTTGCCAAAGTTCTCAGAAGTAGTTTGTAAAAGAAAGATTCATATGTCGGGTCACAAGCTGACTAGGCCTGCAAGTCGCCAAAGTTTCACGCACTTTCGCAGTGAGAGGTCAGTTCTCTCGGTCGGGTTTTCACAGTACCTTACAACGAAGACAAATATGCAGCTGAAGAAGTCTGGTCCTGGCAGTTCCTGCAGATCTCGCTGTTCCTGAGACTCAGTCGTGGGGACAAGAGGGAGGACATTGGGGGTCTCTTGCATTGCACTGGGACTGATCAAAAAACTGACGAAGGCAAATCTTTGATTCCGGTAGCTGTGGTCAAGCACACAAACTGGTGTCCTTCTCCCTGGCTATTTGGTTTCCTGCAGCACTCTGAGGAAAATACAACCAGAGAATGGTATCCAGGTGGCCTACGAGTTGATTGGTCCCACCAACTCAAAGGGAGAAGTCGTCCTTGAAGGGCTTCTCTGTCGAGATGAACTTCGTGATTCGGAACCTGCAGCAGGGCTTCACCGGGCAAACCAACGGTCCAGGAGTTGCAGCAGCCATCGTCTTCCAGCTCATCTTCGGTTCTTGCGTTCCAGTGGTCGACTCTGCCTTCCAAGCCAAGAGACTCGCCTTTTAAACAGTTTTCTCCCATTCATTCCAGCATAGCTGCCACTCACCCAGCAGGGTGGCTGTCCTTGCCAGACAGTCAGTCAGCCAATCACACCAGAGTGCATTTGGGTCTCATAGGAGACTAAGCACAGGGAGTTTCGGGCACCTCCCTCACTTCCTGCCCACCCCAGACACTCGGGCACCAGAGGCGGTCTTAAGTCCTGAAGCCCGCCAAAGGCGTAGGTAAAAAGGGGCCAAACCTGGTTTGGCGCGCATAGACAAACTGTAGAAGGACCTTTCCAAAAATAAATGGTGAAAAAAGAAGACCGGGACCCGTTTAAACAAAGGAGGCTCAGACGCCATCTTGAAAAACATGGCTCCCGTGATTTAACGCTACTGGTGTTAGCGGTCGGGAAAAATCACGGTAGTTTGTTGTAAAACCACTTCCACCAGCCATTACGAGAGGAAAGGGTATCATGTGACTGCTACATGAGTTTCTAGACACAGGAGATACTAGGTAACCCCTCCAGCACTCTATTGTAAGATATTGTATGCTGGGTCTAGGGATTTGGAAAGACTAGTAAAGTCAATTTCACTTTACTTTCTCTGGGAAACAGTAGTTTATCCCAGAGAAGGTATTTAAATCTTGGGAAAGCCTAAAAGGCTTCTCTGTGCCACTGCACTGAGGGTGCTGTGTGACACAAATAAAAAGATGATGCCTATGGAGTTGTTAAAAACTCCATAACCAAAACAAATAAACACATAAAACAAACTGAATTAAAAAGTTCAAAGTCCCAAAGTTTAGCAAAAGAGCTGGAGGGCTCTAAGGGGGGAGGAATTGGCACATTTTGAGAACTCTCCCTAACAGTTACAGCGGTATCACCTGCAACATATGACATTCGCCAAACGATGAGGGCTAAAATACCACATGAAAATAAGACACAAGAAACAATAAGCATTATTTTACTAATTTCTCCCATAACTTACTCTTCTTTGCACTCTTGTGTAGTCTTGAAGATGTTTGTTGCCCACCTGCAATGTGCTAAAAAGGTGTTATTGTATTAGTATCTTATTAAGTCAAGCACCGTGAACGTTGCGTTGGGTCATTGCTAGAAGGAATAAATGGTCCCAAACTGTGCGTATCCTAGTATCACGCCTATCTTTAGGTGTGGTATGTTTGGGTCAAATAAGCTATAAAAACATGGAAAAACACATTAGGATGCTGCCTTCTTGTGCTTTTCAATCGTCTTACAAACTGGACAAATTGGCCTTGGAAGTTTTTGAGATGAGAATCAAGGAGAAATTTAGGACAATGCAATAATAACAGATGCAGTTTCAGGATGAATGCTGTCAGTGTGCGGAAATAAAAATAATAAACAGACAGTGCGCCCTCACTCTGGATGTGTAGGAAGTCGTTTCCATATCTCTCTTGCTCTGGAGCAAGTAATCATAGGTTGGCCTGTGCTGGGTTGTGATGCTCTGTGGCAATTGTTTTGTTCTTCTGCTTGTGGATCATTGAACCTTTCATTGTTGGTGCTAGGAGAGGCCACCACTTTGCAGGCTTGATGTCCCCCAGGTAATTCCAGGCTTTCTTTTCTAGCAATTTAACTGCACGATCAGTGACCTGTTCCACTGTATATTGTCCTGTAAAATGTGGTTTATACCACCACCTGGTAAAGTCGCTCAACAACACCTGATCTCTAGGATACAGTTGAGGTTGCTTCAAAAGTTCCTTGTTTGCTTCCAGGTAATTGTTCTCTTCTCTTGCCTCAGGCCTCTCCCGTTGTCCCTGCAGTTGATGAGAAATAAAAGAGACACTTGTCATCAAGGAAGTGGTGTACTCAGACATTTCCTGACCAAATACATCAGACATTTTTTCTGCATCTTTCAGAGCCCTACTGGGAGGAGCCAGAAGAAGTCTCATGCGCGGTCCTGTCACTACCTCATGTGGGGTTAAATGGTGGTCAGATCCTGGTTTATTGCGCAATGCGAATAATGCAAATGGAAGACAGTGCAGACAGCTCTTGTTAAGGGTCTTTTTCATTTTGGCGATGCCTTCTTTGAGCAGACCATTGAGGCGCTCACACATCCCATTTGCTTGTGGTTGATAGGCACAAGAGCATTTGTGTTGTATTCCCAACAAGGCTGTGATGTGGTGGAACATCTCATTGGCGAAGTGAGGACCATTGTCAGACCACAGGACCTCACACACGCCCCATCATGGGAAGTATTCTCGAACCAGTAATTTAGCCGCTGTAATGGCATCAGGATGGGAACAGGTACTGGCTTCGATCCATCAGGAAAATGGTCATGCAACCACTATCATGTAGCGGTAGCCCTGGCATACTTGGAGCATGTCGACATAGTCGACATGCAGGTGCTGGAATGGACCCATTGGGTAAGGTATGGCTCCTCTCACTACCCTTAGTGCATGAACTGCTGTAAATTGTTTACAAATTAGACAATTAGTGATGAATTCTGCCAATGTGTTCTGCCAAATTAGGACAGAACCAATCTTCTCCAATTTGAGCAGCACGCACATCCTTCCCCATTTGGGTAGGATGGTGTAACTGTTTCAGTGCAGTGTGTAATAATGAGAATGGCATAACCACTTTCCTGTGTTGTTTTGCCACCATAAGGCATCTGTCAGAGACACTGTACATCCCATTTTTATCCATAACTCCTTTTCTTCCCTGGGTGCAGCTCCCTGCAATTCCATAATCTGTGTCACTGGTAAGGTGTTATATCCTTCTTTTAATATCATTGTTCACACATAGTTGCATGCTGGGAACAAAGCTTTCATTTCTAAAATATCCCCAAAATAGGCAGCACATTTTGCTTCCATATCCACTGCTTCATTGCCCCTAGAGAGCACTTCGCCACTACCATGCACAGTGGGCACTGGATTGCCTCTATCAGTCTGCCCTATAGTAGTGCGTGCTGCACCAGGGACCCATCAGCACGTCAAAAGCCCCTCCTAAGTCAACGTGACAGACCAGAATGTACTGTGGACGTCCCGCAATCTGAATCTGAATACATTGTTATTTCCTTGCCTTTGCTGTGCTCCAGTGCCAATATTAAAGCAACTAATTCTGCTGCTTGTGCTGAAAAAGTGATGGTAAACGTGTGCTTGTCACCACCTAGCTTGTCCCGTCCTCCTTTAATCTTATCAGTGCTGCCCCAGTATGTCTTTCCTGGGTCGTTTGGTCAATCATTGATGACCAATCCATATAAAGCATGTCTCCCCCCTCAGGTGCATTCTCCTGTACCTCTAGGGTGTCACTGAATTGTTCTGTGTTGGCTGTGCAGTGGTGCAAACAGTTGCCCTCCTCTATGGGTTCGGCGATGAAAGTCACTGGGTTGACAAATCAGCATCTCACTATCTTGAGTGCTGTGTTTGACAGTAACACCTTGTACCCTGAAGCTCTCTATGTTGTCAATGTACTTTTGGGTCTTTCCAGTATTGCGAAGAGAGCATGCGCCACAAAAAGAGTGGTGCTGCATCCCATTGTAATGCTCACTGATTTGTCTACTACCTGAAGTTGTCTCACTAACTAGTCCCCGGGGATCTGTCATCCCGGTGGCCAGGACATGATCATCACTATTAGATCCAGTTCCCGGGGGTGGAACAGTGCGGGAAGATCACCTAGAGGAGGGGTCCTCGGGGAGTGGAGGAGGGACACTGAAGGTTGTGACGCACCATCCCCTTACCTGTGACACCTTTTCCCCATCCTGCCCAGTAGGATGCTGAGAAACTCAACCAATCCCCACCCCCTTTCCAATATGAGCACTTTCGCACAGTGTGAATGACAGTGGACTAATACCCAAGCCGTTTAACTGACATGTCCCAACATAAGGGTCAGGCAGAGTCAGGCACTTGCTGACAAATACACACACTTGACTACCTTTTCCCTTACACATTGGGATAAAAGGCGGAGCACATGAGCACACTCAGAGCAAGGCCGAATGCACGAGGAAGCAGCCATTCCAGGAGAGCAGTTCAAATGGAGGAGAAAGGCGGCGAGACCTGAGAGAATGTCAAGGAGGGAGTTGCCCTTGCCGTTTTCAACCCAGACCAGCAAAGCCTCCGATGAAAGAAACATAAGACCAGGAATCCCAGCTGGCAAATGGTGTGACGGAGATCAGCAGTACATGGAAACCTCTTGCACTGATACCCAGGGTGGGTAGAAGCGGTTGCCATTGTGGTACCGTCCTTGACTCCAGCAGCAAAGGAACCACCAGCGAGTTCAGCACAGCAGGTGAGTCGGAAGAACCTGATAGTCAACCAGACTGTGTTAGGTTCAAGGTTGCAGTGGTAACATTAAGAAGATCATGAGACATAAGGCCTTTTGTGAGCAAACTTGGTACCAGTCGTAGAGTGGTCCGGCACCATGTGGGCACTCAATCGAAGGTCTCTAGCATGTACGCCTCTTATGAACAAAGAGACTGTATTGAACATTGGTAAGAAAGAAACTACAAATACCAATAGGCCATAGGGAAGGCCGTATTGAAGTGTTAAGGTGGTCATACAAGGGTCAAGCCAAATCACTTGTACAATCAAAAGACCTTGACCCATTGCAGACGTTTTGATATTGTGAAGCAGGTGTTTACGCCTGGCTGAGGGAAATGCAGTGCGAACTGTGAATGTGTGAAAACCGTGTTTGCCGTACACAAACGGAGTGACCCAGTGAGAAGAGACCATCCTTCAGAAGATTCTGTTTGAATTGGCAAGTGCTTTGGTTGGTCTGAGCCTGACTGAGGAAGACTGACTACTGAGAGAAGGATCGGAGCCCGGCTCAGGGGATCCAAGGGTGAAGGCTTATCACCCGACGTAAGGTCTGAGCCCGGATGAGGAGGACCTCACTAAACCGAAGGGGTTGTTTAAAAAGACCCTAAGACTTGTGAATATTACAAATAGGGAGATTAAGATTGAAGGGAAATTAATCCCATATTGTGAAGAAGCTAAGTGAAAAACGTTGTGATGACACATATAAACCTTAATGATGGATGTCCACAGTGAGTGGTTGGTCTGAGCCTGAATGAGTGAGGCCGATGACTGAGAGAAGGATCGGAGCCCGGCTGAGGGGGATCCAAGGGTGAAGGGTAATCACCCAATGTAAAAAGACCAACCGAAGGACCTTTTGTTTTGTTGTTTTGGCAAATCAGGCCCTCTGAAGCAAGAGACTTCGCTTGAGAAGAGACTTGGGCACAGAAGGTCCTGATATTGAGAATAGGAACTGTAAGCTCCTGCATGAGGATCCCAGAATTGTGCTGTGCTCGAGAGTCCTTCATTGTCCCGTGCTAAAAATGTGGGTAAGGGAGACCCCAGCCATAACATCCTGGCTTATTATTTTGTGAACACTTTTTTCTTTTCTTATGAACATTATCCCACACTCTTTTGTAACATAGCGGTAAGGATTGGCAATAGGTTTCTTAATATAAATGTTAAATGTTAAATGAAGTCAAGGGTATTTGTACCGAGCACCGTCACCAACGGAATTGGTCCCCAGGCGTTCTGGCTGATCTGTAAACGATAAGGTGGGATGGGTTAGTGAGGTGAAGAGGGAGTAGGATAGTGAGAGGAGTGGTGTTCTGTTGGCAGCTTCAAATCGATATACACCGGGTGCTGAGCTTTGGTGCGGGTATTGGATCGGTGTCAGTCCGCGTGTGCTGTTGCTCCGGCTTATGTGTTGTTGCAGTGTTGTGAAGTGCATGCAGCTTGTTGTGCGAGAGATGGTTGTGTGAGTTTTTTGAATGAGATAAGTATGCAGAGTTTGAGCTTATATTGGTTAGTGGGTTACCTGAGCTTTAACATGCTATCATTCACAGTTTTGTCTAAGTGTGGCACTTGTCGGCCTTCACAATCCCATCCAGATGCGGCACAGGCCAACGCTCAGAAATCTATCCAGGTGTGGTCATGCCAACATTCACAGTCCCATCTAGATGCGGCGCAGGCCAGTGTTTAGAAATCTGTCCAGGTGTGGGCATGCCAACATTCACAACTCCATCCGGATGCTACTAAGGCTGGTGTTCACAATTCTAAGTGTGGCACTTGCTAGCATTCAAGTTTCTTCCAGGCGCGGGCATGTCACCCTTCAATGAATCCTATCCAGATGCGACGCAGGGCAATGTCCACAACTCTAAGTGTGACCTATGCTAGCCTCCAGGTTTCGCATAGGTGCGGGCATGCCCTTTTATTTTGACTAGACTCAACTTGGACAGTATTATTATTACTTGATGGTCGTAGCTTGCTCTCATTAGATTAGGTGTTTATCTTACCCATTTTACAGTTTAATAAACACCCTTGAACTGTGATCACGTGTGTCCATCTTACATTGATGCCTTTTTTACATATGGTGTCAGAGAGGGATTTGGTTCAATTGATAAAAATTGAAACCCATGCTGATAATTGTCGTACCACAAGAAGGGGAAAATAGAATGGTTGAAATCCTGGACTCTGACCGTGTATCCACACTAAAAGAGGCACTGTTCTCTCAACTTCAGATTCTGACTGGTCAACAGGATATGTTCTTTAAGACTCAGGTATTATTGGACACCCTTCCTCTTTCACATTATAAAATACAATAGTGGGATTGAATATTACTGAAAGTTTGACCCATCTTTACCTTTATTAGACCTAATGCTCTGAACCGCCCGGCCCCTTTTCAAACCTTTTTTTCTGGCACCTAATTGTCATCCATCGCAGGGCCTTCAGGGTCAGAGATTAATTTACCAAAACCTATTTGAATTTAAGGCCCTTTGCGTAGCGTGTCATGCAGTGCATGGGAAGCAGAGTAACTCTTACACCAAATAACAGAACCATTTCAGGAAGATGGCAAAGTTTTCTGTTTTAATATGAATTGTCTAAACCATGGAGTTACAACGGACATCAATGGATGTCGCACAAGCTCTCGGCGCATCATACAAAAAAATTACATTTATATAGTAAACATTGTTCATACGTGACGTCATACAACGTGGCAAATAAGAGAAACCTACGAGGGATTGTGATACATTCAAGGGGAACATCTAAGTATACTTTCTATAAGGGGTTGGGTTGTGGTTGGATCTCTACTGTCCGGTAGACAACTCATGCCCACCCCTACTACAAGTCATCTTCAACACTTATTAAGTACATGATATATCATTGGCTTTTGAACTATAAGGCCCTTGACAATTGGTTGGCACAATCGTGTCCTTCTGGAACATTCGGCTCACTAGCAGCACGTAAGCCCATACCCCAGGTGCCAGGAGGTGGACTTGAGTGTACCTCCCCACCTAATTAGCCAAACATCTCTCATCACCCATGCCTTCTGCCATGAGGATTGTCTTTCAACTTGGCCTTGCAAAGTATACTGAGAATATATATATCGCTGTTCTGGTCCTCCATGCCGAACTCTATTTCTATCCTTGGCTTGTGTGACAGGAGACCACGATTTGGTCCATATTTCAGCATTTAATTGTCTTAAATGAATTGAACTTGGCACTAATGGTGTTTCTTCTTTGCAAATTAACAAGGGATGATTCAGCATCCCTCGGTTACTGCCTTCAAGAATAGATAACCAGTCGTGGCGCCTTCAGCCTTGACACCAGGCCAGAGAGCCCATACAGATTCATCCACGATTTCGGCTAATTCCTTGCTGCGACACAGCTTGCAGTTTTTCTTTTCATGGGTTTGAGCTTACAAAATATGTGGTGCCAATGTCCAGTTTCTATATAATGGTCGGCTCCGCCTGCAGTCTATTTACTACTATAGCTAGTTTCTAAGATTACTTGATCTACTTGCGTTACTGCATCTGTACAGTTATTGAACAACTTGCATTTTGTGCATTGCTCTTCACATGTGCACTTCTTTTGGCATATGAAAGTTTATCTTGTTCTTTACTTCATCATTAGTTTCTATAAGGTACATACATTCTCTTCTTCAGCCAGTCTTCTCAGTGAGTCACTCTCGTATCTTGTGACATCACCAACTTCTCTTTCATTTGTTTTTATATTCCTTCAGGGACCTTCTCCCTCAGATTATCATCTCTTCAGGAATACATCTGATAGGGTTTTCACAACAGATACTTTTTCTCAAATATTTGCAGTGGAATGGTTGCAAATGCTGGCATAAGGCATTGCACAATACCGGGCTTCCAGCATACAGATGGTCGGGTGGGACTTCCTGTAGGGGCAATTAGCTGCTCCACTACATTCCCCTCTCTGGTCGAGTAACCAGTCTCCACATTTTGATACCTCCTCTTGAAGAAGTACTTCTTTGGAGTCCAGATCTTCATCACTCCCTTCAGGGAACCAGCTGACTTTACATGTTCATCCACAATTCAGGTCATGTGACTGCACTGTCCATTCAGATTACAATAGACCCATCATCCTCAGTACTTCTTTTGATTTCTCGGATGCAGGAACTTCGTCCCCTAAGGTGCTACGATGCTGGTTTCTAGATATTTTCTTACATCATCATCTGTCAACTCCTTGGGTCCCAACCCTGATTCAACATCGATCATGATCTTCATTCATACTGGCTTCTTTGCTGTGTTGCTGCCATCTGCAAAGTCCTCTGTTTCATTTGCCATCTTGTTGTGCAGGTTTGTCAGCAACGTTATGGCCTCTGTCAAGGTTCCATTCTTGTCATTGTAAGATGTTGTGAATGTGCAACATGATGGCCCAATTTTGGCGCAAACTTCTCCTTCCACCCCAATGATCATGTCAAGGACATATCTTTTCTGCAGGGTCATTAGTCCTATGGCCCTCGATTCTTCCCTGATAGCATTGAATCCCTTTATGGTTTTGTTAATTGACTGCAAAAGCTCCCATCTCGTAATCTGCAACCACTTGGCATTGGCCATCGTCTGGATCCCAGGCATGAATATTGTCGTAAAAATGTATAGAGTCTTGCTGAACAGCCTATGCTCATATGGAATAGCCTCCTATGCATCTGACTTAGCTGAGAAATACTTCTCTCTTTTGGTTCGATTGAGAAATTCAAGCGATCCTCTCCTTCACAAATGGGCATCTACTTTTGGAAATTCTCCAATGTTCAGGTCACTCTGAGGAATCACCAATGCTGGAACATGGATGAGCACTAAGGAACAAGTCCTTCCCCAATCCTTGGGCAGCTTCATGTAGGCCCTGGGCCCACAAGCCCAATATCGATCCATCAGAATAGCTGTTCCTGCTCCCATTCTAATAATATCAACTGTAGTTTTGAAGCCTATGTTATCTCCGACATGCTTCTTTACATGTCTCCGGAAGCACAAAGTCGCATTCGTCGATGGGATCACAACCATACGACCCGATTAATCTTCTACCCATGCCAACAGCTTGCCATGTTTGGCCCATGACTTCAAACACCCAACGTTCACTATCTTTACCTCTTGTACATATTCTGGCTTCAGTAGATGAGATGCACAGGACATCAGTCCCTCTTCCCATCCCTTCTTGGATTTCACTCATCCATAGACTAAGAATTGAGTTTGTTCCCAACATCCAGGCAATCCAGCTATTTCTGTTTTATCAGGGCAGTCCACTCTCTTCATCTCTTTAATGACTACCTCTTCCTGTCCCGTCACCGAATATGTATGCATCTTGCTTTTCCATGCAGGTTCCTTTTCCATCTGTGTAGCATTGATATAGTCATCCTGGAATGGAAAGGACCATTTCAATCTCCATCGTAGAGTATCCCCATTTCCTTGGAATTGTCCTCTGGTCATACATGCTGCAAGACACCTGGCATCGTGTTCTGAAACTTCTCTAGAGATGAAAGTTTGTAATGTATTCAAGGCACACGGTATGAGAGTACAGACATAGCAACTCCTCTTAGATGTTCTCTCTCCCACCTTTATCATGTGTTGATACCACATTATTACCCAAGTGTGCTGCATTATCTAGATAGGTGTTATCCCCTCATTAGCTTCCTCTGCATTTCTCCTATATCTCCCATTTGCAAGGATTGTGTACTGACCATGAAGTGAATCAAAAGTAATTTTTATAGTGGGGAGAACCAAAGGGACATCTGCCTTATCAGGACCAATATGATAGAGAGTGTGAAACAGGAGGAACAGAATGACAAAAAGAGTAATAGTACAGGCATATACTATGCACAAAACCATGGACATCCATCTGTCTCGCCATCCTAGTACTGGTCGTGTTTGTTCATTCCCTAAAATCGTGTTAGCCTCACCATTCCTCATTTGTAATATAATCCTAAAAAAAATATTTACTCCTGCAATTGCAGTATCTGTTCTATTATAGCGATAAGAAGCCTTCTATCACAGAGCCATTTTTAGGATCCTGTAAAAAAGTGTGAATATCAATGTATCTTCTGACAAGAGCAGGATAAGCTTGAATGATAAATATAAAAAACAGATACAACAAAAAGAGACAATAGGCTATTTTAACGACCCAAGGGTTCTGCCTATGCTACACATATATATTTTAAACTGAGGAACCAGTGTGTCTCTTCTTTCCTTAAATCTCCCTTCTTGCTCTCATGTACTCACTCAGTCCATGTACCAAATAGGTACTGAGTATTACACAAATGATTTTAAAATGTGTATATTAAAAAATCCATTTTTATTAATAATCATTAGCACAAAAATATCTCAAAAACACAATCTTCATAAAACCCAATGTGGTTAAAACCTTGAAAGTAGGATATAAACAATCATAAAACAATACATATTTGTAGACAGTACATGTGAATACATAACTTGGTATGGTTTATCTCATCACAGTGGTCTTTCGCCCACTGTGGGTAGATCAACCCTAAAGTGCAAAGTGCAAAGTGAAAAGTAGTAATAATACAAAAAAATGTATTGCAAATTCTGCGTTGGAACTTTACAGTTTTAAGGACCTTCTTGCATCTAGGTACCCTTAAATCTTGTCAATAGAATACAAAACCTAACTACTTTCTAAATGAAAGGTATCACCCAATTAATATCTTTTGGTTACACTGTTATTTGGTCACAGTGCTCAACACCCAACATGTTTTGTTCTACTGGGGCTATTTTGCTCTAATTGAGAGAACTTCTTCAGGGGACCAACGTCATCCCACTACATACACTACATACAAAAAAACAAAGTTTTCACTTCTTAAATCCTGATTGGGAGTATATCTCTCAGGACAATTCAACATCAAAGTGTATGACTCCTTAGATCCCTTCTGGGAATATATTCCTTAGGACAATTCTCTTTACACCTGAAGGTCAAAGAGGGGGTAGCACAGCTAAGAAGGGAGATAAAAGATAAAGAAAAAGAAGAAAAAGTAGCAATTACCACATTGTGTATATTGTTAACTACAAAAAAGGTTCAAAGGCACTAAATTCTGCCTTCTACGCACTTACCATGCACCGATTGACTTTTGATCCTGCGCATGGGAATATACAGGTCTCCCTGTGGAAACACCATAGAACCTGGATATGAATATTCGTTATCGAGGTTGTATAATTTATTTAAAACAATTTACCTTGTACATGCGCAATGTTTATTCTAAGGCTTTCCAATGAACCTCATCCCGTTTGTTTTTTAATTCCGTTTTACTTCGAACGTTGTCATCTCTATCTCAGGCTGTTGTCAATGCTCACTGTTTGTTCACGTTAACACTGAAAAGCAATGTACGTGATTTGTTTATAATGACAATCTCCACGGCTCAAGAGTTCTCTTTATTAGCGGTCCGATTAATTTTCACTCTACTGCTCCCCGTACTATTGCTTAGATTTAGTCCCACATCTGCTCACCATTCGTCTGTTAGCGAGGTTCGCATTATCATATACTTCTGTCCTCCTCTCCACGGTGTTGTGTGGTTCATGTTCTTCATCGCTGTGTATTAGCATCATTCCCTTTCGGTGGCGTCGTATTTGAATCACATGACCTTGCGTTACGAGAACAGGACCTTGTGGCACATATGCTCCTAACTTCTAATCATGGACTAGCGTTTGTATACGGAGGGCTGGCGACTGCTCTCTGTAACGGGTGCAGTACCGCCCAACCCAGATATGGTCCCCATGACAAGGAGGATTATTACATAAGTATATAAAATATACTCTTCCATATTCTGAATCTTCATTTGTTGTTGTTGACCACCACTACATTGGAAATCTGGAAACGACAATATCCCAAGTCCACCGACACAAAGAGCCACACTTGTCACGCGCCCCATCTACCGCGCAGGAAAAGAGCTACTCTCTGTGCGGGATGCTAATGAAATCGTCTCTGTCGGCCCTTGCCTCATGCTGCTAGTGGTAAGGTGAGTTTTCACTTGTGATACGTAATCAGGGATAGTATGTGGCCTGAAGTTTGCTTTCTTTATATTTTTTATTATTTACTTTGTATATATTCCTTCTGTCACCTTAACACTTCATCCATTCTACCTGTTCAAAGGCATTGGTTAGGAAGATTAGCCATTGTTCACGATTAAAGAGCCTCTTATTAGAGCTTGCACCAGAGGGAATATCTTTCACTTGGAGCAATACTGTCAACGTAATGTGTCATGCCCATATTCCATTGCTAGGAAATGTCCTACCAAAGGTGCTGTCATCACTTTGTTCTTGATATTGCTCCGATGTTCACTGATCCTTATTTTCACCTTCCGTTCGGTCATACCAATATAGATTTTTGAACAAGGGCACCAAATTGCATACACTACATTTGACGAGATGCAATTTGTGAAGTATGTTTGGGACCAGGGTTTAGCAAGACCTATCTCTACTTCTGATGATCTTGAAGTGAACGTACAGTTTACACATCCACCACACAGTGAATGTCCCTTGATTGTTGGAAGTCCCCAGCTTTCGGTGATGCTTTGTTGTTTAAGTGGTCGTACCGAGATGTCATTTTTTGTTAATAGTTCTTTCAGATTTGATGTCCGTTTAAATATAAAAACAGAAAACACAATTTGATGCACATCCCTGTCGGTGAGAACCATAGGTTTAACCAAACAGATATTCAGTGAGAAATTAATCTGGAAATTGCTCTTTTTTCCAATCTTCGATCTCAAAATCACATTTAAGCATATTTATGATACGTCAATATTTTCTCAAGTACATTTTTCACAAGATTCCTGTGATCCTAAGCAAGGGTTTGCACTGCTGCTACATTATCTATAAGGAGTGTCCATTTGTATCACAGTCCAAATGCAAAATCTGCATCAGCAGCTGGTCGCTTTATCGTCCTTCGTTTTCGTCATTGATCAAGTCTGCACATGCTGACATTTTTCTTCTCGTCTTGCTTCTGGATTTGCACCAGTGGAAGGGTAGGTCTCACCTTTGTAGGCCTTTACATCATTCAAGTGAAGCCAACCTCGCCTACCTTGGACTTTCACTGCTGAGGGGGTTATATCTTCAACACAAAAGGGGCCATTAAAACAGGGCTCATGCCACTTTTGCGTGAACTTTCTCACAGCGACAGAGTCACCAATAAATAACTTGGGTGCCATAATAGTTCACATGATCCGGTTGCTGAATGGCCTTCATCTGTGTTCTGAGACCGACTACCCTGGCGCTTGACTTGATCTGAAATGAGAGAGATGCTAGAGGTCATACATGTCAAATATTCATGTAACTCATCACCTAACATTTTGGCTACACTCTGGGCATCACTACTACTCGTAGACGGAAGTGTAAGAGGCGTTCTCATGCCCTGTCAGTAGCTTGTGAGGGGTGAGGTGGTGGTCTGAACCAGGCTGATTCCGAAGGGCATATAAAGCCAAGGGCAGGCTATATAGTCATCCCTTCCTCAGTGTCAATTGATGGCAATTCTTTCTTTATGGAGGCCGTTGAGTCTCTCACATATTCCGTTTGCTTGCAGGTGATAAGCGGAAGAAAACTTGTGTTTAATACTTAATAGGAGCCCTAGCTGTTCAAATACTTAATTTATAAAATGTGGCCCATTATCGGATCTCAGCACTTCACACACACCCCTTCTCGGGAAGACTCTGTGTACTAGAAACTTTGCTGCGCAAGTGGCATCAAGATGTGTACACAGACCTGCCTCGATCCACCTAGAAAGAGGGCACACCACCATCACCAATAGATGCCCATATCCATTACACACCTGCAGCATATCGACATAGTCAATATGTAAATGCTGAAATTGACCATTCGGTCGAGGTATTACCCCTCTAATTGTTCTCAGTGTATGCCCAGCAGCAAACCTTTGACACACGATGCAATTCACTATAAACAGTGCAACGTGTTCCAACAGATTCAGAATGAACCAGTCTTCTGCAATAGTTGCAGCATGCCTCGCCCTAGTTAGATGTGTGGGGTAATGCAGTTGCTCAAGCACGACCTTCAATAATGCTACTGGCATCACCGGCTTTCCAGTGCTAACGTGTCACCATAATGCTTCTGTGAGGGATAAAGAACACCCCCTTCATTTACATAATTCCTGCTCTTCCTGTGGTGCACTTCCTTGAATCTCCATTAGCTGGGTCATTCGTAATTTATTACACCCTTCTTGCATCACCATGGTCGTGAGTACTTTCTCCCTTATACTTGGAGTATCGAAACTTGAAATATCTGGAGAATATGCAACCCTTTTGGCTTCTACATCTGCGGCTTCATTCCCGCAAGAAATAAAATCTGTTTGCTTAGTATGAGCTGCGCATTTAACAACCGCTATGGCCACTGGGAGTTATAGTGCCTTAATGAGCATGTCCAATAAGGATGCATGTTGCACTTGAGTGCTATACATACAGAGGTAGCCCCTCCTATTCCAACATGCTAGCCCTACATGTACAGTTGATGTTACATAGGCAGAGTCACTATACACCATCACTTCCTCCCCTTCGTGTTTCTCAAGTGCGACAATAAGGGCTACCAATTCTGCTGCTTGCGCTGAAAAGTGAGACGGTAGCCTGGCACTTGCTACAACTTCATATCCCCCATTTCATCTATGTCTCACTACAGCTGCGTCAGAATGCCTTTCCCCACTTGTCTGATTAATTTTTGAAGAACCATCAATAAAGAGAATCTCCCCCCTGACAAAGCATTCTCTTTCACATGGAGTATATAATAAAATTCAACATAATAAGCACAGTCATGCTTTTTATCGCCTTCTACTACTAGCTCAGCTACAAACGTGGCAGGATTCACTATTTTACATCTGACAATTTTAATCGCTGGGTTCGAAATCATTACTTCATAGGGTGAAGCTCTATGGGATGTCAATGTACCTTTGGGCTTATCTAAAATGGCAAACAGAGCCTGCTCCACGAAGAGAATCATAGGGCAGCCAATGATGATACTTGTAGACTTCTCAATTGCGAACGCAGCGGCTGGCAATGACTGTTCACAAAGAAAGTGTCCTTTCATAACTGGGTCTAAAATCCCACTGTAATATGCTAGAGGCTTGTACCCCAATGTAGTCCTTTGTGTAAGCACTGCCGTCATGACTGTCCCATTTGTGTGCGAAAATAAATAGAATTCCTATGCATAGTTGGAAATTCCCAAAACAGGGCCTGTACAAAATGCTTTTTTCAACTCCTCAAACCCCTCCTCCATCTCCTCAGTCCATTCCATTGTTACTTTGTTCACCTGTGCTTTCTTTAAAGCCTGCAAAAGAGGTCTTGTGTACCTACTGTAGTCAAACACCCAGGCTCTAACATAATTGCATAGCCCCAAAAACGGTTGCATCTGTTTTACTGTGTTTGGTTTTGCGGTTTTTATAACTGCCTCAGCCCTTTCAGGTGTCACCTTCTTTCCTTCATGTGAGATCAACTGTCCTGTATATAACACTTCTTCTTGACAGTATTGCAAGTTCACCTTGTCTATCTTGGATCCTTTGTCTGCTAAGATAGTCATCAACTGAATCGAGTCTTGTCTGCACTCATCTTCTGTGGCTCTACAAATTAAAATGTCATCTACGTACCTTATCACCGCACTCTTAAGATCAATATTGCCAAAATCCATCTGTAGGACTCTGTTCATGATAGATGAAGACTCACAGTACCCTGGGGCAAACAAGTGTGTTTTAGTCGAGTTTGGCGGAATGTAAAGGAAGTCAAGTCTTGGGAGTCTTTGTGCAACGGGATCGAGAAAAATGCATTTTTCAAATCGATCACTGTGAAATATCGAGCTTCCCTTAAAATACTAGATAGTATCGTCCCCGGGTTAGGAAGTAGAGGAAACGCTGCCTCTACAATCTGGTTAATCAGTCTCATGTCTTGTATAAATCTCCACTACCCTCTGTTCGATTTTTTGATAGGATACACTGCAGTATTGCACAATGAATCTAATGAAACCAGAATACCTAGTTTCATAAGTACTGAAATGGTCTGAAACATACCCTCATCAGCATCTCGAGACATGGGGTACTGTCTTGCTCGAGGTAAAATCACTCCTGGTTTCAGCTTTATTTTGACTTCCCCTATCCCTTTTAACAACCCTACGTCATAAGGGCCTGTAGTCCAAAGGACGCTGGGCACCTTCTCCAAGTCTTCCTGAAAAAATTCTGGACGCTGCAGCATTATCGCCATTCGCTGTGGGACTTCCCTCTTCTCTATTCTTATCCAGTATGTGATGCTCATAAAAAACACCACTTCATCTGTTCAGTCTTTCCTAAACATGTGATCATCAGTTATATTAGTCAATTTGTACTCCTCTTCGAGGGCTATTACTGTTCTTCATGGTCTACCCTCATAGTCCATTCCTTCGAGCATCACCATTTCCCTTCTTACTGTGGCTGCTTCCAACTCTATAGGGATTGTCTGTCCCCCATCTGTGTCCATAGGTATTTGCAGTCTAAACAAGAACTCATCAGGTATTCTCACAATTTTTCCCACTAAGCCAGGTAGCCATGTCAATAGAATGCTCACCCCATATAGGAAAACTTCTGGATCTACTGGAACGCCTCGCAGAGCCACTTTCCCTGTGAACGCCAGTATAAATTCACGCAGGTTTAAATAGTGTATTCCTGGAGTGAAACACAGTATCCCTTGATCAGTGAATGAAATCATCATGTTTAGTTTTGTCATCAAATCTCTTACCAAAATGTTAACTGGTGTCTGTCGTGAATACAACAAAGGAACAGACATGTCACACTCTCCTATAGAGACTAGTAATTCATCAGTAAAAGGAATTCGACTTGTAGCTCCAGGGACCGTTGAGCATTCATTGCAATTCCCAACATTGGAGTATCCCCAGTGTCCACTAAAAAAGAAAAAGATTTGCCTCTTATCGTCAGAGCAACCCTTTGTTCCTCTTGGGGGTCTCGTGTCACCGATATTACTGAACAGATCAAGTCACCTTGTGAGCTGTCCTATTGTGGGTACATGCCCATCCCCATCCCTATGAAAGTATTTCCTCCTACCACAGTGACACCTCCTATTCTGGGTATCAGCACTTGTCCTGTGTTTGAATACTGCTGTGTCTGCATGGGGGCGTGTTGTGACTGCCCTTGTGGTGGATTAATCTGCACTTCCTCTGGTTTCTGTACCTGCTGCACTCGCTGCGCTTGAGTCTGATACAATGTTTGATCTTGGGCAAACCTTTCATTCTTCTGTGTGTTATATGTTGGAGGATAAGCTGTCCCCCCTCTTGAAAACTGGCCATTCTGTACATTCCCTTGGGTCCCACATATGCGTGCAATGTGCCCTGTCATCCCACAAATCCAACATACAGGAGGAGCCTGCCTCACTAGTACCCCTTGGTTAAATGTGAGCTCATGCGGGTACTAGACCCTTTTTATATGTATAAGGACCCTTGTGATTAATGAAATGATGAACTACAATTTGTAACAAAAGCTGAAGTCCCAGTGTTTACATTGGGCCTATTCGGGCTGAAGTTTCAAATAAAAAAAAAAAATTACAAAAATGTGCCCTGTCATCCCACAAATCCAACATACAGGAGGAGCCTGCCTCACTAGTGCCCCTTGGTTCAATCCTCCCTGTGTGTTCTGATTCTCATTTTGTGCATTCTGAAACCCACCTTGATTATTTTGGAATCCCACTCTTCCTCTATAGCCCATACCTCTGCCTCATGGTACAAACCCATAACCACCTAGGTCCATCGGGAGCTGAATATTCGCCTGTGATTTACCTCCTGCCACCTGCATTCCCCGTCCTTCTCTGCTTGTCAATACTGCCCCTTCCATGGCAAACTTTGACAATTTTTTCTAAACTAACTTGGCTTCCTCAATTTTCCTTTTCTCATCTTTCTTCTTATTTTTCTCTTGCAACTCCAGACATAAAATGTAGTAAAATAATGCCACCGTCTTTTCCCACGGCTCGTGCGTATCAAGTTGCCATTTCTCTTGAATATCCTGAATGTAAGGAATAGGGTCTTCATCTTCCTTCATCTTACGTGTCATAATTGCACCCATATCTGATGTATCGGGATACTGTACCATGAGAGTCCTCCAAACATCTGCTCTGCAATTATTAAACGTCTCTCCGCCGTGCACTGTGTTTTGTGCTGTCACACATGCATACCCTGCTCTCCTCCATATGTCATCAGCTTTCTCCCAAGAATAGCTGCCAAGGAACCCTTAATGTCCCCTATGGCCAATGTGTTGTCGCTTGTCTTTTTCTGTAACTCGTATATATCCATTTCCCAGCACTTGCACCTTAAAATATCCTTATCCATCTACGGCCATGGAATATACTGTGTTCTTGCTCCCCCCTTTTCTAATAAGGGAAACTGCGTGAACCCTAACCCGCAGTCGGCTCCCATCGCCAGCCTATCCATAGCAGGGACGATCCTCCCTGTCCATCCCCTTGCTGGTAGCGACCATAACCTGCTCACATATGGCAGTGATTCTCCCTTCTCACTATACAATTGTCCTCGGGGATGCTCTGGATATGCTATGGGATCTGGTGTCCTATCCTTAGGTTGTTCTAGATCAGACCATCTTACATCCTTGTCTACCTGCAGGCTTCACTCGGGGGCGCACGCACCCCCTCCCTCTTCCCCAAGGAAGGATTATTTTTCCTCATCTCACATGTCTATTCCCAAACTTGTGTGACTGTCATCCCCTTGGCACTTATTTCAGTTCAGTCTGCTTAAGGACAATGCTCTATGCTGGAGACGGAATGGATTTTCTTCTTGGCTTTGTGATTGAAATGCAAGGGATTGATCCCCCTTCCCTCGACTTCCATATTTGCTACTTTCTTTTAATTCTTGATAGGCCTTATCAATCCCGTCTCTGACGCATCCCGCATCAAACTTTTCTTATTCCAATACTAAGATGCCCCTGATGTTGCTTCCTTAATCAGAAGTAACTCTTCTGTTCTCTCCCATCGTATTGCTGGGCGTGGCCCTACTGTTCCTTACGAATGAGACTAAGATCAAGATCCCGCTGTCTCCTTCTTTCTAGCTCTTCATCTAATTCCCTTTGTTTTCTCGCCTCTCTTCTAATTATCTCCTCCTCTTGTCTTTGTTCTTCTCTTCTCACTCCTTCTTTCCTCTTCTTCCCTTCATCTCTGTATCCCTTTATCCCTCAATGTCTGCACTTCCTCCTCCTCTCTCTTCCTTTCTCTTGTATCCTTATCTTCTATTGTTCTCTGCCGATTGTCATATTTTCTTTGCCCTTCTGCCCGCTCCTCTTTTTTCTCTTGTCCTTCCTGATACATCTGTTCTTGTCGCTCCCTGCTCTTTCTTTTATGCTCGTCTTCCATTAATCTCTTTTCTCGTTCCCGGTCTTTTCTATCCTGTTCGTCCTTATCTTCTCTTTGCCTAACTTTCTCAATGCTTTTCCCATCTAACTTGAGTAATATATGTCCTCCCATCCATTTGTTCTGCACAAGCGTTACCTTGTCAGCTTTATTCTTTATTCCTGTCGATTCATTTGATCACTCACTCTTCTCTTCATTGTCTTGTATGATCTTAAACATCTCCTCTTTTCTCTTATTCTCCTCTGGACTAACGTCACTGCTATAAGTGGGCGGTTCGTATATCAGATTACTATACCCCGTTGCCGCTATTAGTTCCTTTAAAGGATACAACCCTACTTCTTCCGCACTAGCGCCTTTTACTTCAGGCGAGTTAAGGGGAGCTGAAGGCTTGACACCTTCCTCTTCACACTGGTTAAGCATCCACTACTCAGGTGGCAGATCTTCCCTCTCTTCCTGGTACATCTTCCAGAGCTCTAGGATTGCTAATCTCTTCTCCAATGTCTTCCCTGTGTGCGCAGTGTGCAAGGATGTGGTCATGTGTTGCAATACCACTTTTGACAGTGATCCCCCTTGTGGCCACGGCATGAACATTTTATCTGCCGTGTCTTTCACCCATTCCGCACTATACTGTTTAAGCTTGGGCATGTGCTTTGGCAGTGTCTTGCATAAGTGCATCAGAGGAGTGTCTCCCATTATGACAAGTCTCAATTGACTTGCAATACTTACCAGACTTTATAAAATACTCTCACCACTTTTTCAATACTTTTTTAAAACAACAAATATGAGCGCGCACCAACAATCGCTGCTCAAGCCTTTACCTTTTCAATCCGCTATGTCTACCCCTGGATTGGTACCAACCACTTCGCTAGATAGTTACTATAGCTCCTTGACTTCATCTCAGTTCCTTCACAACTTGTATCACTTTTCAACACCTTTACTCAATACATAATACACAGACTAGTCGACTTTACACACTAATAAAAATACCTCTCACCCAGTCACCTCTATTTTTCAATACCCTGTCACAGGGTTTAAAACTTCACCTTATGCAAACCTGTTTGCACGTTACCTATTTTACTCCCGTTGGAGTGTGTGACATTTTCTTTTAGACTCCCTTGAGTCAGGACTCTTTCTAGGTGCTACTATCTCTTCACACAATATTTCCTGTTACTTAAAGGAATGGTTCGGTCAAAAATGTTTATTGCCCCTATGGGTCGGCCATGTGTTTTTAAGCCTAAATCGCTCGATTTTAGAAAAATGTCCTATGGACCTTACCCGAGTTTTCGTCCATTAAACGCACGCAAAAACAGGCATCAGGGAGCTGCCATTTTGTGATAATCCTATCATTTCCCCCATCGCCCTGGTTGACCTGCCTTTGCGGCACTAAATCATATCCTCCGCCCCTGAGCCTGTCATCAGCAGACGCGTACCGCCCATTTCACAATGCCAAAGCACGTCTCGTGTCAACATTTGCTGCGCTTCAGCTAATGACGTGTCGCCATGGAAATGGCAGGACGCCTCTTTCCTCAATAAGTATAAACAGACTGTTTCACAACACACAGCAGCAGATTTTCGATTCCATTCCTCTCTCTGTGTTACTTTGAGTATTCTGTGACTCGTTTCTGCACTCTGGTCAGCTACCTTCGTTGCTTGTAGCCCGTGTGAACAGATACCAGTACCACCGCTATAAATTATTTTAGTTTCTTTAACACACAATGGCTACAATAATGCCCTACATGTACGAGCCCGAGTATACTGAGGAGGAACTACTGGAAAGGGAAACACGCGAAAACGATGGGTCTTCGGACGGCAGTTGGGAGGACGATTCAACAGCTGAAGAGCCTGGACCTAGTCGCATGGACGGTGTTTCCACCTGGTGCACATGCAATCGGTGCGAGCTAATGCCAACCGTGGACGAGAACTGCTGCTGCTGTGAAAACTCGGGATGCGTGGCCTACATTTCGGAAGGCGAGCCACGACCGCAATGCATCACCAAGCTGCCAGACTTCATGGCAGCCTGCCTCACACGGTCCGTGTTGAGGATAATGATGGTGCTTATGCACGAACTTCGCGCAACAGTTCGTCCTCGTAATCCGAGTAACGAGTAAGTATACTCTGCTTGTCATGCCACTCCTATTTCATGGTATTCTACTATATCCAAAATTACATATACATATCATTGTAACGCATGAAAGTCGTTCAATAGTGTGCAGTGTCTAGATAGCATTTGTCCGAGCAGAATGCCATTATTTACAAGAATTGTCATTGACAACAAACGTTTATTAAACTTATCTTGGTCATTTATAAACAGTTTGTTTCATTCCTTTTCACAGGTGGTACAGGCTGGTGGCCTATCGTTCCTTTACATGGGGCTTCACAGGAGGCTTGGACACCGCGTTCGAAGAGTGATACCCGCCTGTGCTGTTCGTGCCATAAGAGAAACGTTCCCGAGTGACAGCGGTCAGTACAGGGGATTTTATCTCGCTGTGCTGCAACCTGAACTGTACAATGTTTAAAGTCTTGTATTTTTGTGTCATCAAAATAAGATACAAAATATAACACCACATATATTTTAACAACGTGTGTTTCGATTTTTTAAATGAATCAAGCGTGTCTCCATTGAAGGATGGACGTCAGACATCTGTTCTCGGAATGGGTGAAGTTCAGGACGCTGTGAAGCGGGGTGGTCACTATCTAAGCTAACATAATATATTATCAATAATGCATGCACTAAATAACACTTGTTCAAAGTCTTTCAGTCGGTTATGTCTCTATAAAAGTCACACATATATCTATACTATCAATTAACATTGGATTATACAGGCCTTAGGTCAAGGGTCTTGACCACTATAATACACTGTTTGAAGTGTGGGTCTGTGCTCACAAGAATCTCCGGTATGTGGCATTTGTTATTGATAGGCAACGATATACTGCAGTAGGGGTCTAATGTTAGTTGGGGATCTGCTAGGTGGGCATCATGGCGTGGTCAGTGGTCTGGCACATGAAGAGAATACCTTGCAGGGACACAGGGTCAGAATGGCAGTACGTTTCCACTGGCGAGGGTGCGTGGGCAAGGACACGTTTGTGGAGATGAACGAGCTATGTGCTTGGTTCAGGCCGGTTCACATGCAGGACCGTGATCTCAGAGGAAGAGTGATGTGTTACATTTATTAGCTGTTGCAAATACCTCTGGAGTTTTCCAGTCAGAGTGGGAACGAGGGTGTGGGCCATGTGCTCTACGCACTGTACTATCGCAGTGAGGCCTGGTCACCAAGATGGAGTGAAAAGGGGGTACAAAAATGGATGCCCTGTGTCCTGCTCAGTGTTCCCATCTACGCAAATGTCATCCAAAGTTAACATCACATAAGGGCAAGGGGCGAACCCACTACTGGAGGCACTTGGTACGAGTTTCTACTGAGAAGTAAAGGATGAGAGGGGCCTGATGGCCCCTCGCTCCCACACACTTGCCTGCACGCCCCAGGCCCAACCATCCCACCCCCTCTATCAAAGGCGGTTCGCACCCGGGGATGAGCCCTGGCATGGGGGGCTGTCACGGGCGCAAATGGCCAAGGTGCCAAACAGCATGTACACTTCAAAAGGTATCCCACGCCCAGGGGCTATCGCTCACATGGCCTCCTCAGACCCCGTGTCTCCAGGCAGGCCTCCCCCTAGGCAGGCCGCCCCTCTGCAATCCACATAAGTGTGTCTCCATTCAGCAGTCTTCCTGTGCCTTATCTGCACGCACCAGGCCCATCCATCCCACCCCCTCTATCAAAGGCGGTTTGCACCCGGGGATGAGCGCTGGCATGGGGGGCTGTCACGGGCGCAAACGGCCAAGGTGCCAAACAGCATGTACACTTCAAAAGGTATCCCACGCCCAGGGGCCATAGCTCACATGGCCTCCTCAGACCCCGTGTCTACAGGCAGGCCTCCCCCGAGGCAGGCCACCCCCCTGCAATAAACATAATACCACGACATACACACGTCATTCATTCACAAACACACCCCTGTTTCTAATACTTTATAAACCACTTGATTTGTCTCATGGAAACATCTTTGTGCTTTGCAAGTCAACTCCTGAACCTTAAACCTGAGAAGCACTGAGATCTATGCTAATCTGCTCTTCGCCGTGCTATCTGGGACCGCTTCGAGCAAACTCGTCAGTGTGCTACCTGTGGCCATCTACCTGTTCTCCTGCAACATACCGCTCGGCCTGCTGAATCCAACTGTTTGTTGGTCAAGGTAAGGCCATGTATCCTAGTCATATTTCGGTCATTTTTACATTTCAATCTATTTGCTATTACAGTACCCAATAGAGCTGTGGTCATTGGTCTCATTGCTATTGACTTGAGTTTCAATTGTTATGCTATCAATAGATCTATTTATTTTCATCTGTGTCAATTGTCATCGAATTGCATCCTTCGGGGGTCCAGTCTATAATGTAAGCATGTTTCCTTTTCGTGCAAGACAGAACATCCAAGGGACGAGTCACATGTTCAGAGTTTAGTCAAATAATTTAAAAAATGTCTATAACTTACGCATATACTAAGCCGCGCATGATGAACTGGTATAGTTCCGGCGACCAAAACAAGCCTTGCATTGAGCATGGTATGGTTCATTTACTTTTTTATGACATTTTTATTCATCAAGGTTTTATAATAATCTTGATATTTAATTTTCAGAATTTTCAACAATGCCTGCCTGTTCGATTGGCGGTTGCCCTTCGAAGACCCATGCTAAATCTGAAGGCACTACAATGCATGTATTCCCGAAAACTATTGATCGAATGAGAGAATGGTTCAGACATTGCGGATATCCACTGGATGAGCTGGAAAGTAGAGTCCAACAAGTCTTTGGGGACGAGAGGGGTGATCGATACCGCATCTGCAGACGGCACTTTCCCTCGAACATGTACACCACATCTTGGGTAACAAAGAAGAATAAACAGCGATCGACACGAAAATTGCTCGCAAACGCTATTCCCACTCTATTCGTCCACAATCCGCCACTGGTGAGTCAAGTGTCCGTTTTTAGCTTTAGGCCTTGCGGTAGTGTGTAGGTAGCCGAATGGATTATTGATATTTTAGGTGTTGTTTCCAATTTGTAATACTTTCGAAATTGAAATGAGTGTATAGCTTTTTGAATAATGACATTTATCAATATATTATTTTTAGATTTCATAACCCACAAACGAAATCTATATATGGGCACAGGGAACTGTGCTACATTGCACATTACTCAAGTATTCTGTCTCCTTACATGGCAATTTTAAATATTGGCATTTCATTATCAAACAATAATTTACCTTTACAACTTTTTGACTATCCCTTGAATCTGAAGCAAGAACATTCTACTTCTCGCGTCACGTCACGTGCTCGCAGTTATAAACCACTTCTAGCGCGTATCAGGTAATCATACTTGGCTATTCCGCTACAGACTTGTTTTATGCATGTCAAGTAATAGTTTGTATGTATCGTGTGATTATTTTACCAATTGTTTGGTTAGTGCTTTCCCATTGAAATATACACCTTAGTTGTCGTCCCCTGGTGTTTGTTTTCAGTTATAATTAGTGTTATCCATACTAATGCAAGTACTGTCTTTCAGGGAGATGCTGAAGCGTCCACCACATTGACAACAGCCCTAGATGTTCTTCAGCAGCACGAGGTATGGATACTGACATCTCAATCGACGGTGATCATCAGGACTGGAACACTTGTCGTTTGATTGTTCTACACCATGTTTCATTCGTGCTTAGCCGTTGATATGTACCTGTGCGGTCGACCCCAAGCGGGTGTTGTGTTTTCAATATTGTAATCCTTACTAATGCAAATACTATGTTTCAGGCAGTTGTTGAATCGTCAACCTACGCACTTGATGTGGAGCCTGACATTCAAGCAATTCCGGTGGAAGCGGGACCATGCGGATACGAATCGGCGCAACAGCTTTCGGAAGTGCGCACCACATTGACAACAGCCCTAGATATTCTTCAGCAGCACGAGGTATGGATACTGACAGCTCCATTGAGCATGATCATATAACGTGATTCCATTTGCTATACTTTCTTCCCTATTAACGCAAGTACTGTGTATCAGGGAGACGATGGAGCTTCCACTACAATCACTAGATCCCATTTAGATGATGCAGATGTAAAGAAATCGGAGAAATAAGTCGATTAAATCTGATCATATTTAAATATTCCTTGATTCTTTTAGACAATGCAACATTTGTGGTTATCTCTTTAGATGTACCTGTGCCGTCGACCCCAAGTGTGTGTTATGTTTACAATATTGAAAACCATAATAACGCAAGTACTGTGTTTCAGGGAGTTGCTGATGTCTCCTCTTCAATACAATCATTCGTGGCAGTCCATGAAGAGCCAGAGGTATGGATGCTGACAGCTCCATCGAACTAGGTCATCAGAGCTTGAATACTTGTCTTTTGATTGTTCCACACAATGTTTAAATCGTGTTTGGCTATTGAGATGTACATGTGTGTTCGTCCTCACGTGTGTTTTATGCTAACAATATTTTGATACACAGTAATGAAAATACTATGTTTCAGGGAGTCGATGGAGCCTCATTCCGTGCTGTCTATGCGGATACAGAAAATATAGTCGTTGCAGCGCAAGAGGAAGGGGAGACATGCGGATACGTATCGGAGCAACAGTGTGCAGATGTTGAAGGTCGAGTCAAAAAAGTTGCAAAGAAAAGAAACAAAAATAAGGTTAGTTACAAACAGTTCAACTTTAGACATTTTTTTGTGCTGGGGACTACTTTATGTTTTTTTCAAGTCAATTGTACTATACTTTATCTTGTTTTTAAACTGAACATCCCTTTTCCAATCTGTCCTCTAGTTACCCGTGGGTCTACGAACTATACATACACAGACAGTGAGGCGAATGAGAGATGTTGCTTGCCAGACCATTTACACTATGGAGGATATGGAGGAACTATTAATTCAGACGCGGCGTATTGAGACTCGGGATGCTCATGTCCAATGTACAGAAAATGAAATGAATGTGTCCGGAGAATCCGGCAAAATTGCATTGGACCATTGCTACAGTACGACCGCACCACCGCAACAACATGATACTGGATGTATTGAAGATAGCTCTGAAGTAGTCGCAGATCAATTCACACAATCTACACCCGCCAACAAATTGCCACAAAAAAGCTGTGGACATTGTTGTGTTCTCCCATCAATGTTGAAGTAGCAGATGTTGAAATGACAGCAGCATTCACCGACGCATCAGAACTTGATAGCAGCGATATTTCTTTCAAATGTGGTGATATGTCCTCAACGTCACAGGCCGAAACAACTTTGACGCAGGATGACAGTCTAATGAAAGACGACAAATACATAGTATTCGACAGTTGTTTGATGGATATTATAAGTATGCTGAAATGTGGGCATTCCGTCAGAGGGAAAGTATGTGGGAAGCCATTGATTCATTTGACTCGTCAAAAACAAGGCAGTAACGTCACAATACATGCCGCCTGTGGATTACATCATACGTTCTCATGGTCTGCACAACTGATGCTGGGGAAACTGCCAGCAGGCAATCTACTGTGTGCAGCTGCATCATTTTTTAGTGGCTCCAGTTTTAGAAAGTTAAAGTCTTTCTTTCAGTTTGTGGGACTCCATTTCATTTCAAAAACGCAGTACTACAAATACCAACATGATTATCTGTTTCCGACCATTAGTGATGCTTGGAAAATTGAACAATTGTCTCTAGCAAGTACATTCGAAGGCAAACAATTCAGGCTAGCCGCCGATGGACAGTGCGACAGCCATGGATTTTCAGCCAAGTACTGCATCTACCACTTTCAGGACATGGATAGTAAGAAAATTGTGAGTTTGGTGGTCGTGCAGGTAACACAATGTACATCCTCAGTGGCCATGGAGAAACTAGGATTTATAAAATCAGTGGAATATCTGTAATCGAGGGGAATGCACATCGACCTCATAGCCACGGACAGACACGTTTCAATTGCCAAGACAAAGAGAGAGCAGTTCCCACATATTAAACATCAATTTGACGTATGGCATCTTGCTAAATCAATCAATAAGAAAATCTCGGCTGCAGGGAAAAAAAAAGGTTTGGAAAGTATTTCAGAGTGGTCCCAGTCTATCAGCAACCATCTTTGGTGGAGCTCCAAAACTTGTGAGGGGTCAGTGGAAATACTACTTGAAAAATGGCGGTCACTGATACACCACTGTACCAACGTGCACCGCTGGTCAGAAAACCTACATTTCCACCAATGTGAACATGGCCCTTTGTCCCCAGTGGAGGCACGGAAGAAGAAGTGGTTGAATCTATCTTCACCGACACACAAAGCCATTGAGAAGATTGTTTCGATAAAACTCTATCAAGAGATTTGAGGGGACACACAGAATTCTGTCACACAGGAGGTTTGGAGGTGTTCCACAATATGTGCCTAAAGTACAGGCCAAAGCGCTTGCATTTCAGCATACAGGGCATGAGACATAGGACTCTACTAGCGGTCTTGGCCCATAATGAGAATCTCGGCCGTGAACAATCTAGGACTAAGCGTAATGTAAGGATGCCTCGCTATACTAAGGCCTTTTAAAAAAGAAGTAAGCAATGGGTGATCAAACCAGTCTATGAGGAAATGGAGTTCGACTTTGTCAAAAGCCTTATTGTTGCTGTATTAGAGAAGCACAGATATGGAATTTTGAACATTTCTGTGCAGAGCACTGATCCATTGCCACCCAACATTGCCACTGTGCCATGTCCACCCAAAGGAAAGCTGGTTGTGAAGTACAAATCCCGGTTTAAATAATTGTAATACGATTGTCTTTTTGTAAATAAATGTTATTGTACAGTGTGCATACAAAGTACGCTAACCCTAACCCCTACCTTCACCATCCTGGGTGCCGAACAACCTGGGTGTCATCTTTGAATTCTCTCTCTATTCACCTCATATTGCTGACCTTGTCTATATGTGTATGTATATATTTTTGTTGATGTAACTAATTTTCGTAATCTCTTCTAAATGCTGGGCACTGTTAACCGAGGGGAGGCTTGCGTATTGCAAATAACAAAACAAACAAACAATAAATCACACTTTCAACTCAACTCCTCGGGTACTTTATACTTTCCCTGACGTTCCCCAAAAAATTAAAAGTCTCAATAGTTATGGTTCTTTGGGGCTTCAAAGCTCGCAGACAACGAGGACAAAATTGGGGGCCTTAGAACGCGCCAAGTGAGCCGTTGCAGATGAGAGAGAAGCCAGTTCGCATTTGCACATTGAGGCGCACTACATAGATGGATTCGAAACTTCAAGTTCTCACAGATGGCTTTACTACGGGATGTTGCAAAGAAAGAATGTATGCTCATTTCTAGTGAAGGTCAGCGGCTTTGATTTTCAGCTCGCGCCCTGAAGAGGCCCACAACTCGCACTGGCAGTATAAGGATCTATTGTTTTTTGATCTTGAGAGACAGAGACCATGCCGAAAGAACTTCATTTGAAGGGGGGGTGCAATAACGTAGGAGACGATAAGGCAGAAAATTCTGAAACTAGACCGAGTTTCATGTTAGTTCAGTATACGAAAAATCGTTGTCAAGAGCACATTGGGATTTACGGACTGCATTACGCAGAGACACAATGGAAATTGCAAATATAATGTAAGTAACTCTTTAGATGCTTTTATACCGGAATGAAGAATTAATGAATGGATGCATGAATAAATGAATGAATGAAGAGCTTGGAAAACGTTTGTGGGATCGTCCTTGTAGCGTCACATGGGCATGCAGGTCCACATTCCACATGTATGTAGACAAAAAGTTTTTCTCATTGTGTACTAACCTCGATTTATTTCGTTAGTTTTCGCATTGATTTTAGAGCCGAACATACTCCATTGCACTATCCCTGAAAGCAAATAGTTTCAGCTCGGACGTAAAAAATAAAATGAATAATATTAATAAAGATCGGCTTGCGAGACTAATTATAAGTTTTATGTTTTCAAAACAGGTATATCCTTCCCTTTTGCCACTGTCACCAGTTTCAGACACCGGCAGATTTTCTTTTAACCGCCAACTGCAGCTTAATGTAAACAACTGCACAATCCTGATGATCTTATGGGACGATCGCCAAGGGCCCATATGCCCTTACGCGGTACTAGCGGCTAGAAGCAACATATCAACCTTTACGCTGGCCTAGTGCCTACTTGATGGAACAGCCTTGCGGTTCAACGTGCGACAAAAGTGCTTCTTTGAACGAAAACCAACACCCTGTGTACCATAAAGGAACAGCGCGTGACTCACGATAAACTTTTACGGATTTTCGGATAGAGATAAAAGAAAATAAATGACTTTCGGAGTTCATATGGCAATTGCTGAATATTCTATAAACATTTAATGTCAAATAAATGTACTTTACCAAATGTACCGTGTTGCTGTTTGATTTTAAAGTACAGTTTCATATTCCGAATTGTGGCGTGCTGTGTTGTGAGTTGATCTGTGTTGGTTTCTGGGTTCTGTGTGAAGTCGCGTGGAAGACGACTGGGTGCGTTTGCCTACGCAGCACAGAAACGTCACGGAGAGAGGCGGGGAATATGAATGTTTTGATAATGTCAGGCTCAGGGGCGGGGGATATGATTTAGTGCCACAAAAGCAGGTCAGCCAGGGTGATGGGGGAAATGATATGATTATCACAAAATGGCAGCTCCCTGATGCCTGTTTTCGCGTGCGTTTAATGGACGAAAACTCGGGTAAGGTCCATAGGAAATTTTTCTAAAATCGAGCGATTTAGGCTTAAAAACACATGGCCGACCCGTAGGGGCAATAAAAATGTTTGACCGAACCTTCCATCTGCAGAGCGCACGTGGAAACCGGGCAGGGATTTCGTCAAAGGGGGACCTGCCCACCGTCTCGGTTCTTCTTGCAATATTTCTATTCAGCCTCTCTCCACAGGAAATCCTGCGATCTTCCGGCTTAATGGCAGAGGGTGCTTGATCGTCTGAAAAACTGGAGCTGAACTTGTTTGGATCTTTTAAACCATCCGATACTGCTACCACATGAACTTAAAGGCCTTTTGGTAGAGTGTCATGCAGTGGATGGGAATCAGAGTAACTCTTACACCAAATAACAGAACCAACCAAGGAAGATCGCAAAGTTTTCTGTTTTAAAATCAATTGTCTAAAACTAGGAGTTGCAATTGACATCAACGGATGTCACACGAGCTCTCGGCGCATCATACAAAACATTACATTTATATAGTAAAAATGTGTCATACGTGACGTCATACTAAATTGCAAATAAGAGAAACCGATGAGGGATTGTGATATGTTATGATATGATATGGCATTTATAACACGCCTATACACAAGTGTTTCAAGGGGAACATCTAAGTATACTTTCTACAAGGGGTTGGGTGTTAGTGGATCTCTACTGTCAGGTGGACAACTCATGCCCACCCCTAGTGCAAGTCATCTTCAATACTTGTTAAGTAAACAATATATAATTGTCTTTCAAACTATAAGGTCCTTGGTTATACACCGCTCTAAAATTGGTTGGCACGCTCGTGCCCTTCTGGAAAATACTGCTCACTAGCAGCACATAAGCCCATACTCCAGGTGCCAGGAGGTGGACTTGACTGTATCTCTCCATCTAATTAGCCCAACATCTCTCATCACTCATGCCTTCTGCCATGAATATTGTTTTTGAGAACATACATGAGTACGAGCATGCACTATCGCTGTTCTGGTCCTCCATACCGAACTCTATTTCCATCCTTGGCTCACGTGATTGGAGAACATGATTTGGTCCATATTTCGGCATTTAATTGTCTTAAATTAATAAAACTTGGCACTCATGGTGTTCCTTCTTTGCACCTTAACAAGGGATGATTCAGCACCTCATGGTTACTGCTTTCAAGAATAGATAACCAGTCTTGGCTGCTTCAGCCTTGACACCAGGCCAGACAGCCCTTCCAAACTCATCCACGATCTCAGCTAAATCCTTGCTGCGACACAGCTCTCAGCTCTTCTCTTCATGGGTTTGAGCTTACAAAATATGTGACACCAATGTCCAGTTTCATTATAATGGCAGCTCAGCCTGCAGTCTATTTACTACTATAGCCAGCTTCTAAGATTACTTGATTTACTTGCGTTACTGCATATGTACAGTTATTGAATGACTTGCATTTTCTGCAGTGCTCTTCACACGTGCAATCTTCTTTTCGCATAAGAAAGTTTTTTTGGTTCTTTACTTCGTCATCAGTTTCTATAAGGTTCATACATTCTCCTCTTCAGCCATCTTCTCAGTGCGTCACTCTCATTTCTTGTGACATTCTCTTTCATTCCTTTTTATATTCCTTAGAGGAGCTCCTCCCTCAGATTATCATCTCTTCAGGAATACATCTGATAGGGTTTTCTCAATGGATACCTTTTCCCGAATATTCGCCTTGATATGGTTGCAACTGCTGGCGTCAGGCATGGCACAATTTCGGGCGTCCAGCATACAGATGGTCGGGAGGTGGGACTTCCTGTAGAGGTGATTAGCTGCTCCTCTACATACTCCTTTGGCAGACTAAGAGTCAGAGGAATCAGAAGACTTTGAGACCTTATGCGAGAGAGTTGGGAGTTGTTTCTTTTCCGATTCAGAATACTCCACTAAGGGAACTCTTACACCCCCGGAAGAAATGGCCGACGTAGCCAATGTCATCACCCAGTTAGCGGTCCATCAAATGCAGGCCGAAGTTAGACTCCAAGAAAATGGGACCAAATTGATCTATTTACAGGCGAGACCCCTACGATCACAGGGGGTACTTCAACCATATCTTGAAGGTGAAGATTTAGGAATTGTTTTCTTGAACTTCAAACACTTTGCTGACCAACTAGGATGGGAAGAGAACCTCAAAAGATATCATTTGGGCCCTTTGTTGATAGGAGAATTACAAACCTCCTATCAACTACTTTATCTCGCACAGGGCGCCACCTTTCTATCCATCAAGCAAAAGCTATTAAAAAGAGTGGGCCAAACCTGCAATTTTTATCGGCAGAAGTTGAGAGCCATTAGATTAAACCCAGGAGAAACCCCCTTAGAAATGGGTGAACGTGTCAAAAACATGGTGGCCCTGTGGATCAATAACACATCCTTAGAAGAACTGACAGAGATGTTAACTCTAGAACAATTCACTAATTCCATACCCCCTTTTTTGCAGACAACCGTTCTACAGTTAAATCAACCTACTTTAGCCACGGCCATTCAGAATGCACAAAAACCACTAAGATGCAGCTAAACAATTACACTCAGCGCATGGGTGGGAGAAACGGAAGGATCATAATCCCATCCACCAACCTCAAACTCAGGGAAAAGATAAACAAGGGGGGTCATATAGAATTAAAGAAGGGTTGCCACGAGACAAGAAGAAATCAAAAGAACAGATTCTAAAACCAAAGAGGAAAGCGAAAGGGAGGAAATAAAAGGAAGCAGACCATCTCCTCCTGTCTGTTTTTCTTGTAGAGAAACTGGACATGTGGCAAGACAATGTCCATAGAATCTAAGGGACAAACCTATGGAAATAGATTATTTAAAGGGCAAAGACTGGGAAGAACCTGATGAAGGGTTAGAGACCTTCAGTATTTTCTTATGTCAATCGTCGACTGACTTTAAGTACGAAAAGGCCTGGGTAACGGGGAGGCAGGTAAGAGCCTTACTGGACTTAAGTAGTAAGCAAACCACTATACGGACCGATTTAGTTACAACCAAAGACCTAGAAAATGTGGCGCTAGTTAGGGTTACATGTGTACACAGGGACAATGAAGTGTACCCCAAAACACCTGTACACATTAATATCCAAGGCGAAACCTGTGAAATATCGTCAGCCATAATTCCCGGACTCCCCAAAGAAGTTATTCTGGGGTGGGATTTCCCTACCTTCTCTACTCTCTTACAGGAAACGCCACCGCCATTTGGAGGTTTTCTACCCCACAGTTGTTGGTAAGCAGACTACTACTCCCAAAACTCTCCAATATGCGACTGGGAAAACTATGAGCCTATGAGACCTGAACCAAACCTTGAAAACCAATTCATAGGCTACTGTAGAGAGACCAGTAAAAGCACTACACCTCTACCAACACGGACCACGACAAACCAATGGAATATGCGAGAGTTCTTGGACATCTCTCGTCCCTGTTCTCTTGCAGGTCTTCACCAAGTGGAACCTGGAAAAAGAACAAGCATATCCACCTTGTGTAGGGTACGGGTATATGACAAACCTGAAGTGGTCTCACTTAATAATCCCCAGGAATCTGTCATCGAGATGGCCAGGCCATGGCCATCACTATTGTATCCAGTTCCTGGGGGTGGACCAGTGCGGGAAGATCACCTGGATGAGGGGTCCTTTGGAGTGGAGGTGGGACACCGAAGGTCGAGACATGGTATCCCCTTCCTTGTGACACCTTTTCCCCATCCTGCCTAGTAGGATGCTTAGAAACTCTATCCCCCCTTTTCCAACACAAAAACTTTCTCACAGCGTGAGCAAAAATGGACTAATACCCGAGCCGTTTCCCAACACAAGGGTCAGGCAGAGTCAGGCACTTGCCAACAACTACACACACCTGGCTACCCTTTCCCTTCCCCATTGGGATAAAAGGAGGAGCACAGGAGCACACTCCGAGCAAGGCCGAACGCACAAGTATGCAGAACGGCAGTTCAAATGGAGGAGAAAGGCAGTGAGACCTGAGAGGACATCAAGGAGGGAGTTGCCCTTGCCCTTTTCAACTCAGACCCACAAAGCCTCTGATGAAAGAAACATAAAACCGGGAATCGCAGCTGGCAAATGGTGTGATGGATGTCAGCGGCAAGTGGAACCGATAGCCAGGTCGGGGAGAAGCAGTTGCCATTGTGGTACCGTCCTTGACACCAGCGGCAAAGGAACGCTGCATGAGTTCAGCACAGCTGGTGAGTCGGAAGAACCTGATAGTCAACCGAACTGTGTTAAGCTTAAGGTTGCAGTGGCAACATCATGAGGATAATGAGACACAAGGTCTTTATGTGAGCAAACTTGGTACCAGATGTAGACTGGTTTGGCGCCATGTGGGCGCTCAATCGAAGGTTTCTAGTGGGTACCCCTCTTATGAACAAAGAGGCTGTATTGTATATTAAGAAGAAAGAAACTACAAATACCAATAGGCCATAGGGAAGGCTGGCATAAAGTGTTAAGGTGGTCACACAAGGATCAACCCAAATCCCTTGTACAATCTAAAGTCCTTGACCCATTGCAGAAGTTTTGGCATTGTGAAGCAGATGTTTGCGCCCGGCTGAGAGGAATGCTGTGCAAACTGTGAATGTGTGAAAATCGCGCTTGCCGTACACAAACACAGTGACCCAGCTAGAAGAGATCGCCTTTCAGAAGTCTCTGTTTGAATTGACAGGTGCTCTGGTTAGTCTGAGCCCGACTGAGGGAGACGGACGACTGAGAGAAGGATCAGAGCCCGGCTGAGGGGGATCCAAGGGTGACGGTTTATCACCCGATGTAAGGTATGAGCCCGGATGAGGAGGACCTCACAAAACCAAAGGGGTTGTTTAAAAAGACACTTAAGACTTGTGAATATTACAAATAGGGAGATTGAGATTGAAGGGAAGAGAATCCCATATTGTGAAGAAGCTAAGCGAACAACATTGTGATGACAAGTATTAACCCGACTGAGGGATGTCCACAGTGAGTGGTTGGTCTGAGCCTGAATGCGAGAGGCCAACAACTGAGAGAAGGATCGGGGCCCAGCTAAGGGGGATCCAAGGGTGAAGGGTAAACACCCAATGTAAAAAGACTAACCAAAGGAACCATGCTTGTCAGTACTGCAGTCATGAGCACTCCATTGGAGTGTGAGAATAAGAAGAATTAACTTTTATAGTCTGGGATCCCTAACACAGGAGCTGTGCATATTGCTTCTTTCAGCTTGTCAAATGTCGTAGTCATTTATTTTGTCCATTGCAGTGTACCTTCCCCTCTTTGTGCTTCCTTCAGTGCACTCAGTAAGGGCCTAGTGTAAGTGCTGTAGTCAAATACCCATGCTCTGCAATAATTGCATAGTCCTAGAGACTGCTGCATTTGTCTTATGGTTGTGGGCTTTGCTGTCTTGCGTATCGCCTCTGCTCTTTCTGGTGTCACCTTTCGCCCATCTTGTGATATCAGTTGCAATATTGTAGTTTAGCCTTGTGTACCTTGCATCCCTTTTCTCCTAGTACAGTCAACATATGCATGTAGTCATCTCTACACTGTGTCCCTGTCTTGCTGCAAATAAATATGTCGTCTACGTACTGTATAAGAACGCTCTCTAACTTTACATTTCCTATGTCCATTTGAAGGATCCTGTTGAAAAGGGAAGGCGAGTTGCAGTACCCTTGAGGAAGTCTAGTATGTTTCCACTTATTATTTCTATGTAAAAGCAAAGTTAAGTCTTGTGAGTCTGGGTCTAGTGGTATAGAGAAGAAAGCATTCTTCAAATCTATGACCGTGAAGTAGGTAGCTTCCGTGGGGATGCTACACACAATATTGTTGCTGGATTCAGAGCTAAAGGAAATTCTGCTTCGACAATATGGTTCAGAGGGCGCACGTCCTGTATAATTTGTATTTGTATTTTATGTGTAGTTTATAAAGCGCCTTAATCCGAAGCGCTGTACATTATAAGAGAAAGCGCAGTACAATAAAAGTGCTTAAACAATTAAGTTTTCAAGTACAGGTCGCGTACAATTAGGGATATTGAAGAAGATACTTTTTCAGGGAAGCACGAAACAGAGAGTAGGAGGTAATAGAGCAAAATGAGAGAGGAAGAGCATTCCAATGAAGAGGAGCAAGAAGTTGAAAAGAACGAAAGCAGGATTGAGCACATGGAGGTTGAGGGGCCACGAGTCTGAAAGGAGAAGAAGACAGAAGAGAACGAGTAGGAATATAGAAGGATACAAAGACAGCAAGATATCTAGGAGCAAGTTCGTATAGATATTTGAAGACAAAGCAGAGAAAGTGAAATTTGATTTGTGAGTGAAAGTGGAGGCAGCCAAGTGTAGCAAGAGAGGACCAAATAGAGGCACGATAGGGGAGAAGATATAATAAATGAATAGAAGAATTAAAGACTGATTTGAGAGGGGCAAGATGAGAACTTGGGAGCCCAAAGAGAGTAGCGGAACAATAGAAAAGCCGTGAGAAGGTCAGTGAGGATATTAGAAGTTAAGATGCCTGTAAAGTGAGGAAAGGGTGAGCTTTTCGTATATTATAAAGGTGGAAGCGAGAGGAACGAGAGTTGAGAGAAAGAAAGTTTGGAGTCAAAGCGAGGACCAAGATTACAAGCAGAAGTGGAAATTGGAAGACTGGAGGGAGGAAAAGATGAATGCGGGTGAGGGCTGGGGAGGAAGAGTGTCAGCCAGGAAAAACAATACCTCAGTTTTTCCCTGCGTTGAGAGTGAAGAAGTGAGAGGACATCCATGATTTAATAGCGGTGAGACAAGCAGTAATAGTGTGTTGAATTTCAGGGATGAATGAAGAGAAGGACAGAAAAGTTTGAGGATCATCTGCATAGAAGTGATGACAGAGACCAAAGGAAGAGATATTAGCCGCAAGTTGTGATGTATATAAAGAAAAGAGGAAGGGGCCTAGGACTGACCCTTGAGGGACGCCATGATCAAGAGGGAAAGACGAGGAAGAATTACCAACCCATGAGACAGAGAAAGTCTGATTAGAAAGATATGACCTAAACCAAGATAGGACAGAACCCTTAAGACCAAAAGAAGAAAGAGAAGTCAAGAGGAGAGATTGATCTACGGTATCAAATGCTGCAGATAAGTCAAGAAAAATAAGAAAAGAAGATTGTTTAGAATACCGAGCTGAGAGCAGGGAGTTGAGAACAGAAATCAGAGCAGTTTCAGTTCAATGAAGAGGACAAAAGCCAGATTGATATTGAGGAAGAAGAGAGAGATGGGTGACAAAGGATGAGATCTGGAGTACACAAGGCGTTCAAGCAATTTGGAAAGATACAGTAAGAGATAAATAGACCAGAAATAAGAAACAATCAGGGGATTAGCTGTGAGTTTTTTCAAGATGGGAATAATAGTTGCGTGTTTGAAAGAAGCAGGGAAAACAGCTGTTTCAATACAAGTATTAAAGAAGGAGACAAGATGAGGTATTAAGAGAGGATAGACTTTAGGTATGACGACAGTGGAAATTGGGTCAGTGGGAGCAGCAGTAGGATGAGCTTTATTGAGAAGAGAGAGAACATCAGCATTAGAAATAGGAGTAAACTGAGAAATAAAGACCTTAGGGGTAGAAAAAGAGGGAGGTGAGGAGCCTAAGGAATGAGAAATGCCAAAGTCTTGATGAAGTGAGAGAACTTTTGATGAGATAAAACACCATGACCACCCCCCTTGCCTTTTTGACAGGGTACACCACTGTGGTGCACAATGATTCTGATGGTATTAGGATGCCTTGCTTCACTAGTGCTGCAATGGTCTCATAAATACCCTTGTCTGCCTCCCTCGACAGGGGATATTGCCTAGATCATGGTAAAATGGCTCCTTGCTTCATTTTTATTTTCACTGCCCCTATCCCTTTCAGAAGCCCCACATTATAGGGACTTGTGGCCCATAGGATGCTGGAGACCTTTGCCAAGTCTTCTCGTGATCTGATCGATTGTCTTTGAACAGTTCTTCATCTGTAACGGTAGTCAATTGGTACCCTTCGGCCACATCGATCACTGATCGCCACGCTCGCCCTGTATCATCGGTCCCATTTACTGCTATCCAGTCGTCCCCAAATTTTACTGCCTCAAATGCTAGTGGTAGAATCGTCCCTTCCTTCTCATCTAATGGTAGTTCTGGCCTGAACATGTATTCATTTGAAAGGCGCCACATTTTTCCCTGAATCCCTGGGAGTTGTGCTATTATTATTTCAGTCCCATATCAAAATAGTTCCTCATCTGCTGGAACCCCACTCTGTACCATGTGTCCACAATAAGCTTGAGTAATCTCCCCCAAGTTTACAAGGTGTATCCCAAGGGTGGATCACACTATACCCTAGTCAGTGAATGAGATGGTCATGTTAAGTTTGCTCATAATGTCCCTTCCCATTATGTTTACCGGTGTCTGTCAGGAATATAGTATAGGTAGAGCTAGCTCGTGCTCTCCTATAGAAAGTGCAATATCGTCTGTAACTGAAACTGATTCTGTCACTCAAGAAAATCCCTGACCATTCATGGCATCGCCTGACATTCTATACTTCCCCTCCTGGAAGCAGGATCTAGTCGCCCCTGTGTCTACAAGAAAGGAGAACATTTTGTCACCTATCGTCACCCCTATGCATGGTTCCTCTGCCAGGTTGGGTGTAATCGATAGGCTGGAACACATCAGGTTTGTCTTTGGGCTGTCCTATTGAGAGTATAATGACATTCCTGCTAATGGGTTGCCCTGCACCATGGTAACCCACCCTGTTTTCCCATTGGGAGTCGTTGCCATGGAGTCCATGCGTGCCAGTGTCCCGTCGTTTTGCTGTGCCGTTTATGATGGTTTTGTGTTATTCTGTGTCGGTGGTGCCTGGGACGTCTGCAGTTAATGCTGCGCTGGCGTCTGCATTTGTGGTTTATGTGTCATGGGCTGGTGTGTCTGCGGCTATGTATTTGGTGACTATCCTTGTTGTTGTGTCTGGTCCTGGGCATAATACTCATTCTGTTCCCTTGGATATGTTAGCTGGTATTCTATTCCCCCATTCTGTGGCACCTGACCTCTGCTTCTACATACCCAGAGATTTGTCCTATCTGTCCGCACACCCAGTACTGGGGTGCTTCTCTTATTTGCCTCTGATACCTTCCAGAGAACCCTTCTGGGCCCTGCTACATTTGGTTGTCACGACTCGCTCCCTTCGCTCCCGTTCCCGCCACTTGGGGGCATGTTTTGGGGCTTATTCCCTGCTGGACATTTCCTCCGAACCTAATGCCACAGTGCTGCAATGAACTGGGAGCGCTAAATCCCTATTTTCCAAACTACTTCCCTTCCGGATCCATTCCAGGTTTTTGGCAGCCAGCATGCTTCTTTAACCAAATGACCGTGCTTCCCAGAATGCCTGGCCCACTGCTCCACCTCCACCCTTGCAGAACAAGGTTGGGTGGAGGATAGGCAACACCTGTGGCTGCAGGTGCAGCAGTCAGCACACCTGAGGCGTGTGCTCGTTAACAGCTTTAAAAGCCTCAGTCTCACTTCAGTCCAGCGCTGGTCATCGTCTGCAGTGTTCCTGTTTTGACTAGTCCCTGGTTCCTTGTTCCTTGCCTTTTGTACCTACTTTCTTGTTCCTGTTTTCTTGTTTCCTCCGCCCTGAATTTCGGATTCTTGAGCTAATTGATTTCTGCTCCCTTGATTTCCCTTTTTGTCTTCCTCTGTTTGCAGGCAGCATTTCTCAGTGCTTTCCCCTTTTAAATGCAGCCCAGTTTGTCTGTGTTCTATATTTCTTTGACTCTGTCCTTTGCTGCTGTTACCCATTTGCCTTAGCCTTCCTCTTAGTTTAGTTTCCTGTCTTTTCCTTGGAGGGGTAGGGAAAAGTTTGCATTGGTTATTTAGCTTTTTCCTTGCTCCTGATCCTTACTACTATTGGGATCCATTCCAGGTTTTCCTTAGCTCTTCTGCATTTATTTTCCCTTTTTGATTTTAGGTGTGGTGTGCGGTTGTTAGCTAGCTCCTGTGTGAATGCTATGTTTTCCTCACTATTTGTTATCACTATTTCAACTTAGGTATTTAGTTTTCTGCAGCGGATCACGCTCGGCTGCCTTCCAGCCTTCACCCTTGCCCTGCCGGGCTTCCCACATTACAGCGGATCACGCTCTGCTGCCTTCCAGCCTTCGCCCTTGTCCTCTGGGCTCCCTGCCCTGCAGCCTGCCTCGCTCCGGCTACCTTCAGCCCTCGTCCTCTTGGGCCCCCTGTTCTACAGTCTACCTCTCCCTGGCAACCTACAGCCCTTGCCCTCTGGACCTTCCTACTTCTCCCATTGCTGTTCTAGCCTATCGGGGTCCCAGTTTCATCAACAGGATTCGTGGGCTAGCTGACATCCAAGAGGTATATCTCGTCCTTGTGAGTACAGTTCTTTAGTTCCCTTATTTGATTCCATCAGAGTGTTAGTTCTCAGATCCTGTCATTGCTTGCCCTCCACGTGGGTTTAGCGCTGTCAGTACCTGTAACAGCTATTGGGGGTAAGGCGCTTGCCGACTTTCCTCGCGGTCAGGTGCTTACCCCACATCCCTTTTCATATATTGGGTTTAAAATCACACTCTGTTTGCACTCCTGGCTTCTAGCATACATGAGTCATTGTTCCTATGTGCACATTTCCCTTGCCATATTCGCTGCCTTAGTATTCGCAGGACTAATCCTGACAGTATCCTGACAGTATGACCAGCCTAAAATTCCCATTGAATATGGCAAGTTTAAGAAAGAAAGGCAGCAAAGCCTCTAACAAGTTAGTACAGAAAGCTTCCCCTACATTTACCTGTGACAATCAAATCACTAGTCTTGGTTTAAATGAACTCCTTGTCACGAATGGGCATTTACGAGCAGAGTATTTTTCCCATAGGATGGCATATCCTACATTGCCTGATCCTAGTTCGATCTTTTGTTCTGATCCCGATTCTATGTCAGCGCAAACCTTAGCCGCAGAAAACAACACACTGTTAGACTTATTATACAAGAGTACCTCTGTTGTTGAACCCCATGATTCCAGTTGTGCTTCATCTCAGATAGAACAGTTTCATGGTACAAACATAACGAATGGAGGGGTTCCTTGCATAGCTTCAGTTTTCTACCCTCAGCCCAAATACTTCTTTGCACAAGTACATACGGTAGTCCCTAATGTCAAGAGGTCTAAGGTCAATAGATTACTTAAGGGTAACACAGACCAAGTTAGTATGAGAAAGTATAAATCTCAGAACCTGAAAGCAGTTGAGGACAATGCACAATCGGTGCACATCCAGATTGCTAGTGCAGGATCCAGCCCTGATGCCACTATGCCTCCCCCTGTGCCTACTGATAGTGATGTACAGTTAATGCAGGGCATGCTAAGAGCTAAGCTTGAGGAGTTAACACAAGAATTCATTTCTTTACAAGAGGAGAATAAGATCTTGCACGCATTCCTGAATACACCTCAGACTTTATCCATTGATGTTGATGAAGTGAACACAGTTCAGCCCCTGAGTGCAGAGACTTTGGTAAACCATGATAATTGCCAATATGTTAGATCTATTGGAAGTGAAAGTCTTTCTTCTAGCACAGCGCTCAATCTGGGCACAGTTTCTAACAATTGTTCTGCTGATTGTCAAGGATTGCAGTTAGCTGAAGATTCACAAGCCACTCCTTTACCTAAAGTTTCCTGTGTAGCAGTCTGTCATAATTCTGAGCTAGCACACATACAAGCTTCTGATCTCCAAACACAATACACAAAGGTGACGTACACAGATTCAGTCACTACAGTAGGCTTAGGTCCTGCTCTTGATACAGCTGCTGAGACTGAAGTAGATGTTAAAGCTGATGTGGAAAACGATCTTACCTCTGGGTTCACTCTTCCTTCTGCCAATTCTGATCAATACGAACAGTCAGAGACAGTACAGATTTCATGTTCTGATGAACTCATTCCACAGTATACAGAACCAAAAGACCAGCAGGCGATTCCTGAACCATTGATTGTTAATCTGCCTCTTTCAGAAGCTAAGACAGAGGAATGGACAATTGACGAAATCCTGATTAACAGAGACTTTACTATGGTGATTCCACTGGTTGATTTTGACTTCCACAAAGAAAGAGACTCTGTGTCACCCACTAAAGAAAAGGTCTGCAAGGGTACAGTTCAGTCCTTTGTTACTGGAGCCAAGGAGTCTAATGCCCTAAAGGTGCCCTCCATTCCTGAGTCACCAATGTGTCTATCAACTTCTGAGACTTCTGGGTGTCCTCCTACAACCATTGACTCTTCTATGATCCAATCCACAGCCCTGCACTCATCTTTGGTACACGTGTCTTCAATCAATGAACCGCTGCCATGTCTGCCATTTAATCAAGAGCCTCCACCATGCACGGGATCAGTCCCAAAGACCCTGACATGTTTGGATTCAGCTACCGAGATGGCTCCAACTTGCATGCCTTCAGCTTCAAAGTTTCCTCTGGCCTGCCTGTTTTCAGCTACAGTGACTCATCCAGAAGATCATCCTTCAGCCAGAGAGCCTCCGGTAGTCCATCATATGTGCATGTCTTCAGTTCCAGAGTCTATTGCTTGTTTGCCTTCAGTTCATGAGACACCGGTATCCTGCTTAGCCTCGCTTCCAACATCAGAGGTATACCTGTCTACACCATCAGATCCTGCTGTATTTTCTACTGCTCCAGACAGTCCTCCTGAATCCCAAACATCTACTGTCGATGAACGTTTAGATTGCCTTTCTTTTGCTTCAGGAGGAGCACCAGAATGCCTGCCTTTTCCACAAGACGTTTCTTCCAACTGCTTCACTTTAGCATCAGAGCCTCCTAAAAATGCAGCATCAGAGTTTGAGACTTTTGCCAGCTCCCGCTTCAGAGTCATCAAGCTGGACCAAGTGGTGAGTCAGAACCACTCACCTGGGTATGCACAGGGGGTGGTGCAGACCGGCGTATTACCTACAGAACTTGTGCAACAGAATTCCGCCAAGAAGCACCAGTTGGGTGCTAGTAGCCAAAGGAAGGGAATGTCTGCTGCAGTTCAAGATGTGTCTGTTATCGCTCCTTCTGCGAGTGTGCCTGAAGTACCAAGTACTGTGTCTATCACTCCTATCAGTATACCTAACGTCCCTGCTGTTGTATCCAACGTGCAACAAGGTAGCTACACGACTGTCACCAGGAGTACCAGCCTCGTACAACCCATTGGACTTCCAGGCATCCAAGGTGTAGAACATGTGCAGTCAAACCTTAACCATTTTCAACCACAAGCCTTTTCCCAGATGGATGACAGAAAAAGATCTGAACCTCTACCTCAGCCGCCACCTTCTCTAATGGCTGAACATGAACATTTCCTGAAGCCAGCAACTTCCTCACCTCCCGCATGTCCGCTCTCGGCAGAAAGGCTAACAGAACTTCTACCATTGTCTAAGGCAAGTTGCACCAGTCTGCCTCCCTCCTCAAAGACTTACAAGGGTCCACTCCCAGTGACTGAGCTTCCTGGACCTTTCAACGTTGCTTCAGGTCTTGCAAGTCCTTCATGCCCTTCTTCGAACCATGAGTCTCTTCCTCACCAGAAACCACCGTTTCCATCAGTATCACCTCCAAAGACAAAGCACTCCTATCATGGAAGCCCATCTGCCTTTGCCCACAAGCCACCATTTCCATCAGTGCCACCTCCAAAGAAAAAGCACTCCCATCATGGAAAGAAGAAGTCTCGTGCGGGTGGCGGGCACCCGAAGAGGGCCGTAGGAGGGGGTATACTGTCACGACTCGCTCCCTTCGCTCCCGTTCCCGCCACTTGGGGGCATGTTTTGGGGCTTATTCCCTGCTGGACATTTCCTCCGAACCTAATGCCACAGTGCTGCAATGAACTGGGAGCGCTAAATCCCTATTTTCCAAACTACTTCCCTTCCGGATCCATTCCAGGTTTTTGGCAGCCAGCATGCTTCTTTAACCAAATGACCGTGCTTCCCAGAATGCCTGGCCCACTGCTCCACCTCCACCCTTGCAGAACAAGGTTGGGTGGAGGATAGGCAACACCTGTGGCTGCAGGTGCAGCAGTCAGCACACCTGAGGCGTGTGCTCGTTAACAGCTTTAAAAGCCTCAGTCTCACTTCAGTCCAGCGCTGGTCATCGTCTGCAGTGTTCCTGTTTTGACTAGTCCCTGGTTCCTTGTTCCTTGCCTTTTGTACCTACTTTCTTGTTCCTGTTTTCTTGTTTCCTCCGCCCTGAATTTCGGATTCTTGAGCTAATTGATTTCTGCTCCCTTGATTTCCCTTTTTGTCTTCCTCTGTTTGCAGGCAGCATTTCTCAGTGCTTTCCCCTTTTAAATGCAGCCCAGTTTGTCTGTGTTCTATATTTCTTTGACTCTGTCCTTTGCTGCTGTTACCCATTTGCCTTAGCCTTCCTCTTAGTTTAGTTTCCTGTCTTTTCCTTGGAGGGGTAGGGAAAAGTTTGCATTGGTTATTTAGCTTTTTCCTTGCTCCTGATCCTTACTACTATTGGGATCCATTCCAGGTTTTCCTTAGCTCTTCTGCATTTATTTTCCCTTTTTGATTTTAGGTGTGGTGTGCGGTTGTTAGCTAGCTCCTGTGTGAATGCTATGTTTTCCTCACTATTTGTTATCACTATTTCAACTTAGGTATTTAGTTTTCTGCAGCGGATCACGCTCGGCTGCCTTCCAGCCTTCACCCTTGCCCTGCCGGGCTTCCCACATTACAGCGGATCACGCTCTGCTGCCTTCCAGCCTTCGCCCTTGTCCTCTGGGCTCCCTGCCCTGCAGCCTGCCTCGCTCCGGCTACCTTCAGCCCTCGTCCTCTTGGGCCCCCTGTTCTACAGTCTACCTCTCCCTGGCAACCTACAGCCCTTGCCCTCTGGACCTTCCTACTTCTCCCATTGCTGTTCTAGCCTATCGGGGTCCCAGTTTCATCAACAGGATTCGTGGGCTAGCTGACATCCAAGAGGTATATCTCGTCCTTGTGAGTACAGTTCTTTAGTTCCCTTATTTGATTCCATCAGAGTGTTAGTTCTCAGATCCTGTCATTGCTTGCCCTCCACGTGGGTTTAGCGCTGTCAGTACCTGTAACAGCTATTGGGGGTAAGGCGCTTGCCGACTTTCCTCGCGGTCAGGTGCTTACCCCACATCCCTTTTCATATATTGGGTTTAAAATCACACTCTGTTTGCACTCCTGGCTTCTAGCATACATGAGTCATTGTTCCTATGTGCACATTTCCCTTGCCATATTCGCTGCCTTAGTATTCGCAGGACTAATCCTGACAGTATCCTGACATTGGTACCCATACCTGCTATACCCTCCCGAAAGCCCCCCTTGGCTTTGTTGCATTTGATGACAAAAAAACCCCCAGGGGGGGAGAGTTCACATGGAAGAGTACTATATTAATTTAAGTACCCAAATATAGGAATAGAGGTGGAAAAGAAAAAGGGCCCAATCATAACAGATTCATATTTTCATATTTTAATAATCATCCCAAAACATTATAAAATTGTGTAATATATAAACAACAATAAAATAGATAAATTAATGTTAGTATAAAATACTTGTCAAATCTAATACATTAAACCATTCAATCGCAATTTAATTACCACAATTCATGACCCAGTATTAATCAAGGTAAAGCATCACTGTCTCATATTTTTGAATTTCATTCGAATAATAAAGATGCTGTTGAAAAGAAAATTGCTGCCAATGGAATAAAGTGCTAAATGCAAAAAAGTTCTAAGTGCCTGCTGTACATACATGGTCTTCAAATGTCATTACAGTTTCGGCGAAATCAACCTATCTGGCTCAATTAAGTGAGCCAGTAGTCGCCTTCTTCAGGGCGCACTATATAATGCAGATATAAGCCTGGAACATACTAATGCTAAACTTTTGACAATAACACAGTAGTTCTCACAGGTGAAACTTTAGACAATACAAAAGACTTGATTGTAGATCTTGAAGTCTGTTAGAAGCATTAACCCTTGGTAAAGCACATTAAAACAAACAAATAAGAAAAAACACAAAAACATATGTTAGAGTAAAAAATGAAATGAGAGCCTCCTAATACTCGCCCGTTGGTGGCCCTCCTACCTCAGAACCCATGCTGTGCATCCCCTCGCCCCATGAACCCTAATCCCTACTGCATACTGTGTTTGTGGTGCACCTTGCCCTCCCATACTTGTTAATACTGCTCCTTCCATGGTGAATTTAGACACTTTATTCTGCACTAACCTTGCCTCTTCCTTTCCTCACACTTTTTCCTCATGCTTTCCTGCATTAACCTGCAGTAATGTACTATTGAGCTGAATTACTGACCACAGTTTGGCCTCCATCCCCACCAGCTTCTTTAGTTGCCTTTGCACCTGCTCTGGCAACCCTTGACATAGTATATGATAGGATAATGTCACAATTTTGTCCTGCGGTTCTTGCATTTCAAGTCTCCATAACTCTTGAATATATTGAAGGGGATCTTCGTCTTCCCCCATTCTACGTGCCATAATCGCACTAATATCTTATGTGTGTGTGGGTACTGTGCCAGTAGAGATTGCCATATGGCCGCTCTGCAGTTATCAAATGTTGAGCCATGGTGCACCGTGTTTTGGGTGGTTACTCAACCCTTTTCCACACGTCATCGGCAGCCTCTCTGAGGGTCGCCACTAGTAAACCTTTTATGTCTCCTACTGCTAACATTTTCCCTGCTGTCATCCTCTCTATTTCGTATATCAATTTCCCCGCACCCGTGCTCAATGAGGGTAGCCTACACCTCAGATTTTCCTTTCCTTTATGTTTCCATGCTATATATTAAGGTTGTGCCCTCCCATTTCCAGTAAGGGGAACTTTGTCAACCCGATCTTCCCATCCAATCTGCTAGTGTCTTTGGTGGCAGTGAATGCCCTTCCCAATTCTCCCCTCTTTCGTGCTGGAAGGTGCTGGAAGGTCCCTAAGCCTCTGTGTATACAGAGTTATTTTGTCCATGCTGTGCGACGTAACCCTGGACCTAGGTCGTCTCTCATCCTTGTCTCTCTGCAATCCCGCTGTATCTCTGTCTGCTCCCCACGTCGAACTTCGATCAGTGTGCTTCCCTGTCGATCGATGAACAGGTCACCCTAGTCCCTTATCCTCACCCCTCACTAAGTCATTGTCACACTCAGTTTCTCCCAAGTCACTGTCAATATAGTTTTGGAAGCTCAGTCTCCTCAGTGTCGTTGCTCCCTGTGGTTCCCCTTCTATGTCAATTAAGTTCTTGCAGTCCTCCCTCATGGAGGACCCAGTATTGGTTTTGACTGGCAGCGTAGTTGCCCTATCACTTTTTCTGCCACAATCTTGCCCTACCTGCTCGTCTCTTCCTTCATCATTGTTAAGACGTGCTAATCCCAACCTTAGTCTCATGTCTCTCACTGCATGTTCGTCATCCTCATTGAGTTTGCGCTCTCTTACAAGCTGCTCTATTTCTAACTTCCTCCTCTGCATCTTTATCAAAACCTGATTTTCCTTCTCTTCTTCCTCCCTTTTTCTCGCTATCTCCTTTAGCTCTCTCTTTCTTCTCGTCTCTCACTGCTCCCGTTCTTTTTCTTCTGCCTTTTGCTTTTCTCTTCACACTCTTTTGTGCTTCTCCTTTTCCCATTTTTCTTGTTTCTCCACCTCCTCCATTATCTCTGCCCTCATTCAAGCTTCACTGTGCTCTTTGAAACCAGCTACTTCCTTCCTCACCCCTCCTGTTTCTCCTGCTGTCTTCCTGTCTAATTTCAGGAGTATTTGTCCTCCTACACACTCATTCGATACTATTTTCTACAGCCCCACCCTTCTTTCCTCTGTCCCCAGGTCACATTGCCTTGTATTTGTCAGCGTTTCACTGCGTATCCCTTTTCCGCCTTGGGCACTCGTTTCTCCCCCTCCTGCTGGTGCAAGCCCTTTCTGCCCCTCCTCCTTGGTGCATGGTGGAGGTGAGAATATTGGATTTATGTACCCCTCCATTGCTCTTAATCCTCGTATACGGTATAATCCCTGGCCTCCTGCAGCAGCCCCTTCATTCCCATGTTCAGGAAGAGGTGGGGAAGAAGGGGCCGAGGGCTTTTTTCGCGCAAGGTCACCTGTTGGCTCAGCATCCATGGAACATCTTCCAGAACCCGAATATTGCAATCCGATTGGTCAACTTTTCCCCCTTATAATCCTCTTACGTGTGTGTGTGTGTGTGTGTGTGTGTGTGTGTGTGTAACGGTTGCTGCACATATTTGGAGAAGTTCCCTCCCTTTGACCATGGCTTAGACAGTTTACCCTCTGTGCTTCGTGTCCATTCCACGCTATATTTACAAATGTCCTTATTTCGCGGATGGGCCCTGCAAAGATGCTGTAGGGGCGTGTCCTCTGCACCGTTACCAAAATACATTGCTTTTTAATACTTACTTGACATCAAGTCGAGGTTTCCGACACTTCTGTTGTTATTCAGACACAAAAATACAGTTTATCTAATTGTTCATCAATTTTACAGATACCAGTTCTTTTCAAAACATCACAAGCCTCTCTGACTCCCAACCAACTTCTCAGGCATGCTCCGCGCACTGCCCTTCTGCAACTTTATGCCTCCTCAGGCACACCCACCAATCTCGCGGATGCGCCTTCTGCGCACCACCACAAAACAGCCCATTCTGTCAATTTATGATTGTCAAAACCAAATTCTGCACCTCCTCGTGCTCTCCTAGTCCTAAACACAGACTTTACTGGTGACATCATCTCTACAATCAGTAAGTGATTGACAGAAACTGCTAACAGAGCTCAGAATGACATTTTCCCATTAAACTAACATTTTCAAAAACACACCCAACATATACCCTCGGCCATCTTTCTGCCTCCTAACAGGGGATACCAATACTTCACGTGCTCAATCTGTACCTACAGCATCACCTTGCAGATAAAATGCCTCCGCAAGACTTAACCAGAAGAACACCTTCCGCAGTTCAAGCTAGCTTCATTTGCTTAGCCCTATACTCGGGGATACCATCATCCATGACCTGAGCTAAAATGCCCAATCCACAAGAAATCCAATACTTCTGTCATCCATACCCTTAAATCAGTAGTCTAGGCTAACCACCTGAACCTTTTACCTCGAGATCGAATGTTTCCTAACCACAAACAAATGAAATCTACCTCTCTCCCTTCTCAACTATACTTTACAATAGTCAACAATAATTCAACGATACTGAACAATCCTCAACACCACCCCACACCCAACATTTCTTTACCACTCCGGTCAATTGGCATGTGGGTGAATCAATACTTACACTCTGGGAGCCACTGACGCTGCTCGGCCAGCGGCTCTCCCCAAAACTGCCACACCGCCCTTATTGTCTGCTGGGCTCCTCACGGACCGTGGGTAGGATATTTTCCAAGATGGCTCCTGACGGACTCTGCATGGTGTGCACCACTGTGTCACTTGTGCTCCGTGGGGCGCCTCACAGTCCTCCAGGTGCTGAGAGGGAAGAGGCGGCTCTATGCCCAACGGGCTAAGTGAACCATCCCTCTGCTATCAATTTGTAGAGGTATACCAGAGGACCAGGGTTCGTGCTACACAATCACCATTCAGCAGAGTACCCAGGGCCCAACAAACCCTCATCCGGTAAAAGATATAGGACTCAGCCAAAGGCAAGTTAGAACTGTGCTTTATTTTCCATAACAGACAGGGAGCATACAGGAAATTATCCACCAATCACAGCTCCTGAGCCTGTGTCAGGGTCTTTTGTTGGTATGCGTCATCACAAGTCGAGCTCTTCCCCAAAAACCTAAGAGCATACACTATTTGGTGGCTGAGGTGGTCGTGCCTATAGATGGAACCTAGAGAGGTTAGCTGACTGGCTCTTGCATGTCAGGTGGCTTTGCCTTAGCCTTCTCCAAAAACTATCTATTACATTGTTGCAGGGTCGCAGGATTACCATTGTCCTTGCCCATTGCCATCCGCACCTGGATTTGTGTTCCCTGATTGGCTGGAGCGGGAATCCTCAGGCCTGGGACCCAGCTCTGTTCTCAGTGCTCCATGTACCTTTTCAAGGTGATAAGAAAGACTACAGGCCTGATTCAAAGAAGCGTTTTATAATGGTGCAATCCCATTGGAAAATGCTACATGAATCAGGCCATATGTGTCCCCATTGTTGCTACTGATGTAACCACCTCACCTTAGAGAGTGCCTGCAGGTTGCAACATTGTAAAACAACACATGTATCAGTTCTTGTCTGCTCCGCCTGGAACTGCTCCTCTTCCCACCATGGGTAAATGGCTATTGTTCGGCTCGACCGGATCACGTGGGTTAGGACCACAAAACTGAGATTTTTGGTCTGCAATAAGTGAGGATTTATTCTGCTATTTTGCAGGTGGCTCCCTGTCCCTGGAGCTAGGAATGTTCTGCTCATCTCTGACCTTGGCTGCGAGCACCAGGCCTGGACAGTGTGCTGCAAAATCTGTTTTCCTTGGTCCCTTGGTATGAGGCGTGTGGCTTCATGTAATTCTACTATAGTTATGCTATGATTTCTATATGTCTATGATGTATTATTTTCCTTATTTTTTTGTAAAATGTTTTATTGGTTACATTTTTTATAACCTTTAACATAACATGATTTGAAATCACTTGATAATATTATGTCCATCTACATCTATATACAATTGAGGTCTTCTTTACTGGCCTGATTATGAAATAGATTTGTAACTGCTGGGAGGTATATGTCCCTTATAAGTAGCCCTGGCTAGGGTCCATCCACAGTCCTTAGAGCTATATCTGAGGTATTCATTACCAGGACATATTCAATGAATTTAAGCACATCAAGCGTTTTGCCTAGCTTATCCACTGTCATCAATCTCTCCTAATATTCCTCTTCCATACTTGGGGTGAAACATAGTCTCCCAGTCATTGCCTTCGTTCCACTGCTAGGTTAGGGCAAGATAGTGCCATGGGGCCTGGTTGTTTCAATGATGTCAGAGTTTCCACAATATCGACATTTTGCCTCTGGAGGCGCAATCTGTTTTCTTTGGAGTTGCACCTCTTTGGTTAATAGGATGTTAAATCTACAGCGCCTCAGAAGATCTCTGTAATGGGACGATGGAAATCTCTTCAAATAGGGCGGCGGATCATTTAATGTTTTCCGTTCCCAAATGATGTTATGGCATAATTTATTTTGTTGCTGTAATATACTCGTTTCATCCCAGCCATTTTCTTGCAAGATTTTCTTTGCTTTGTTCGGATTTGTTATCAGAGTTTCTTCTTTTATGTTGTAATGAATTAGGACCATCTGACATTTCTCTTTCCATAGCTGTAGGTTTATATCCTTACCTTCCGTCGGTATTTTAGCCAAGATTTCAAAAGGTGGTGGCGGAATCTCCAAAATACACTTCCTATAGAAGGATATTGTCTTAAGGATTATATTCGTAATTCATGCCTTATTGTTGCGATTGACAAACAATTGGGCAGCCTTAAAATCTTCCACCAGAAGAAAGCTTCGATGATGTCCCAGCTTTCCCACTGAAGATTTAACAGGGATTCAGCACCATAAGTCAAGGTGGCTACCACTTTTTGCTTGTAAAAAGTCAGTATTGGCGTTGTTGAATATTTCCCATATCTGCGGTGGAGGGCTCTTCCTTGATTTGTTAATTTAGACAGTTTTTCTCTGATGAGGGAATATTGATCATGCTCATTAACGTTTTGTCAATTGACCATACAAAATTCTTTCTTTTTGATTTCTGCCCTCTGGATGACTTCATTATTAAGATGACAGATTTCTTTATGTTTGCCTTCATTTGATTTCTGTCCAGATATTGTTTGAACTCTGTAATTCGACGCTGAAGACCTATGGCCGTTTGATCGAGGAAGACCACGTTGTCAGCGTAAAGGATCCAAGACAGCTCCTCCTCATTAATTTTCGGCAGAAATGCCCTAATCTTACTCTGGGACTCTGCCATGTCCTCCAGATATAAAATAAAGAGGAAGGGTGCCAGAGCACAGCCTTGTTTAATTCCTTTAAATGTTGGAATTTTTTCCGTGGTGGTTCCTCCTTTTGTTGTTGTAATTTGAATTGATGTTCCTGTATACAATTCCTGAATTGCCTCCATGAGGACTCTCGGGCAATTCCAGGTCCTCAATTTTGCCCACAAAAGACTTCTACTGACTCCATCGAAGGCTTGCTTCAGGTCTATGAAGCCTAAGTACAAATTTGTTTTTTTTCCGAGGGCCCGGAGCTTTAATAAATTCAGGATAAATAAATTCAAAGTGGTTCCAACCCCACTAACAAAAGCTGTTTGTCGTTTGTCCAATATACCTTCCTTTATTGCCCATTTCTTAAGATCTCTTAAAAGAATTGAAGCAAAGATTTTTCCTATAAAGTCCAGGAGGGCGATAGGCCTATAATTCTTCGGGTCTTCCCGATCTCCTTTTTTGAATATAGGCACTACCAGCGCCTCCTTCCATGATGACGGGATGGTTCTGTTCTTCTTTATTTGGTCAAAGAGCTGTATGATGAAGCTTGCCCAGTCGTCCCCGTTTTCTTTCAATAACTGATTTGAAATGCCATCTGGCCCGGCAGCTCGCGAAGAAACTCAGCTTTTTAATTATCCCCAGGATGTCGTCATGTCATAGTTGATTTCCCAGGGTATATTTTCTTTTTTGCGAAGGGATCAATTTGATTCTTCTCCTGGGGTTGCCTTAAATAGGTAGGTGTAATGCTTAACCCATTTCTCTTTTGAAACCTGGGGGAGGCTTACGGCTGATTGGAGTTCCTCGCTTTTATTGATAATTTCACATAAAATGCGTGTATTTGCTGTTTGCAGTGCTGCTAACATTGTTTCCGCGTCACATTGTGCACGCCATGCCTCCGATGAGGACTGCCAATTTTTATAAGATTGTTTACATTTTCGGATTAGTTCCTCTTTATTAGGTAGTACACTTTGTTTTAAGCTTCTAAGTAAGGCACGATGATCTTTTCTCTTTCGCACCAGTTCCGCGTTATACGCGTGTTTCCTGGTTATTGAGGCATTATTTTTCCCCTTATATTGGACTTCAAACTGTTTTAGCAGCCATTTATATTCCACCTCGTCAGCCTTTTTTCCGAGATGATTTTATAGCCATCCGTTAGTTTTACAATTGATGGTTTCTTTATTCTCAGTCTATTTTGGCCTCCTGTCACTTCTACGAGGGGTTTGGATGAGCCTGTTGCCCTCCCAGAGGCCCAGTTGAATTCAACCTCCAGCAGAGCGTGGTCACTGATTTTTTTGTTTCTTTATTCTCATGGAGTTTATCCAACTATGGGTATTGCCGACTGTGAAAAAATAGTCTAGGACCGCACTGGTTGTGTTGTTAAACCATGTAGAGGCTCCTTCTAGATCACCTTTCGTTAGTCCATTAAGCATTCTCATTTCTCTTATTTCCATTTCTTCCATCCATCGTTTGGCGTTTTCCTCTAGCGCAGAGATAGGTTTGAGCTTTCCTGTCTTATCCAGAAAGTGGATATAAAAACATAAAAAAAAAACATTAGTTTTATGTTCAAGTCTGCGCAAAGGGCAATAAGTTGTTTTTTTCCTTTATCATTGAATCATCTATTTCAGTCATGATACCGGACAGATATATTTCGATTGCACAGTCCGTTTGGCTCCAGTAGGTGTTAATTATGAGAATTCCAATTTCCTGAGATTTTATCTTTTTCATTAACCTTAACGTCTGGACGTAATAAGGATTTGGGGTTTGATGTCGCAAAACTTCAAGATCGCTGTCTTCTTTGATTAGTGTCAATAGGCCAGTACGTGGTCTACCTAACAGACCTTTCTTTGCTGGATTCATGTGTACCTCGTATCCTTCGCATATTGGAAGCGTTCTTATCCATGATTATTGCAGACATATGATGTCATATTTCCCTAGGAAAGCACATTCCCTGAGAAGAGATGGACAAAACCCCTGGAATTCCATGAGGCCAGTAGGGATTTGTCCCTTACTGCCTCTGTTTCAACCTATTGTTTTTTTTTTTTCGGGTTTTATATCTCGCTCTCCCTTTTTTTGATCTTGGTTGTAGCTTCTATGTACTCTGTCTTTAACAGTGGAAGTTTCCTTAGTTGGTCTGTGCGCTGTTTTTACTGACTTTGAATTGTCCACTGTGAAACTCATTTTTTCGAACTGGATATTGGTCCGAGGTCTGTGTTCATCTCTCTGCTTATTCCTCCAATCCAGAGAGTCCTTAAGCCTTTGCTTTGGATGTTCACTCTCCCAATTTTTTGTTCGTTTAATTCCCGATGTATATTTAGGCGGTGGAGTCACCTCCTCGATTTTTCCGTGGGCCTGTCTTTTTTCCTTAATATTGTCCTCATACCTCGATTTCGTATAGGTTCTTTCTGATGTCTTATGGCCATAGTTCTTAAATTCTCCATTTGGAGCTTTCCACCCAGGTTTCTGCTGTTCCATTCTCGAAAACTCGCTAATTGTCTTGGTTTTACTTCTTTCTATCAACTCAGCCTCCGATAGTCTGAAGCCGACTTCAGCTAACTTTTCCTTGGCTTGGAGTATGGTTTCTTTTACCCTTTGTGAGACAAGATGGAGTATTATCACGTCAGGCCTTTTTTCCTCCGGAAACTCAATGATCAAAATATCATCTGTTGAGATCTTTCTGAGTAATGACATTTGATTGAAAATAGACATCACATTTTTCCTATTCAGGATTATTCTTTTTTGGTTCTTTGACACTCTTTCCAGTTTAAGATTATACATCAGGTGAGTAGCCTTTCTCCTTCTGGCTATTTCAGATTGCCGTTCCTCACTTCGGCCCGTTTTAAGGTTTCTTTGCAGATTCCGTTTGTCTCCAAACTCATATTCTCTATTCGATCTCGATGCATGCCGCCTCATACCTTGACGATCTTCCAATTATTTCCAGAAATCCGTTCTCAAATTTGGGGAGTCCTCTTGTGGTTCTTCACTCCTTAGCCATTTCCTTACTTTGTCATTTGTTGACGGTCTCCTTGATTTTTCTTCGGGTCTTTTCCAGCCTTCCTCTCTTGATTTTTTGGGTTCCTCTTGTTTTTCTTCACTTCTCGGACATTTCCTTGCTTTGTCACTCTTACGTTCCTCTATTGTCTTGTTGGTCCTCTCCACTCTTTTTCGTTTTTCCTCACCTTTTGACTTTTTTTCCAATTCATAGTAATAAAGCTGATTGTCAATATTTTGCCAATTTGAAGGATTAATATTTAGCCAACGTTCATCCTCCTGCTGTTCTTCTATAACTTCAATTAAATCACTTAGGTACCCATCTTCCTCTGACTCACTCTCTATTTCGATAGATGTTTAATTTTTTTGGGTTACCTTTCCCTTATCAAGATTGGCTAATTTCAGCTCCATCCTCGGTTTCTTGGCTCGATGTCTTTGTATTTCTCTCTCAGGCAGTTTGATATTTCTTAGGAAGGCTCTTGAACCACACTCCTTCCTCTTTATTACTTGGTTCTTTGGTTTTTTTCCAGGTTACTATGTGAGTCTTTTGTGGATTTCTTTACTTTTAATGCGACTACTTTTTTATTTGTCTTTTGGGCTTCCTGGAACATTTCGTAACTTGGTTTAGAATTCTCCTCATTTGTCTCCTTTTCTGTCAGTTCTCGAGGATCGTCGGGCAGGGGGATTCCCTTTCCTTCACAATTTGATTTTTGTTTATTCAGACCCCTGCCGAGTACTAAGGGACCTATTTTCGCTGTTCTCTGTTTTGCTACTTCAGAGGGTACTGGTAATTGATCCTCTAGGATATAAGGTTCGGCCATTTCTAGTCTTCGTTCAGCAGGTCCTGGGTCTTTTTTAGTAGGGACTTCTTGGCAGCTCTATCTTTGCCATTTATGGGCTTCCAATATTGCCTCCATCAATAATTGCTTATCCTTGGAGTCCCGGCAGGCCATATCACTTAGCCTATCCTGCCATTTGGTTGATTTGTCAGCTTCTAAATCCATCCTCTGCTCTAGTCTTTTCAGGATCCCCTCTGTTTCCAATGACTGGTCCCTTGTTTTGGAATGTACTGCAAGGACCATTTGCAGAGAGTCATTGATGTTTTCATAGAGCTTGAGGTATGGGGCGATTACAATATTCAGGGCGGCCATCACTACATTTTGTGTGTGCGCGAGATCTTCCATTCTCCCCTTACCACATAACTCGCTTATTTTTTCCAAAGAGGTGTCATCAATCTTCATTTCCATTTTCTCTATGTGTCCCAGAGTGTTGTCCTCTTTTCTCGCATTTGCTGATGTTTTTGCCAAAGTAGGAATGACCCTTTCTTTTATTTTACCATGTCTTTGATTGTATGCATCTAGGGAGTCCTCCACGTCTAGAGCATCGATTTTTTCTTTGATAAAGGATAGGCTTTTCCTTTTTTCCAAGGTAATTTTCCCAGTTAAGTTTGAGATGCCCTGTATGAGTTTCTCTGCCAGGCTTAAGTTGCTTATTGGTATTTTTTCTGTACTCTTTCGCTCGTCTCTAATTCTCCCTTTTGGGACATCTGATGTTATCAATGGGTTTCTTGACTCCCATTGGGGAATATAACTTTGCTCAATTAGTGAAGCGTCCTTTGATTTTTTTTTTGTAGTACTCCTTGGGGTTGAGGGTTCCCCGGATCCTTCCTTCTCTGCCCATAGAGACTCGTTCTGCCATATTTCTAACTCATTTGCACTGATCTGTCCTGTCCCAGATTCGTAAAAGTCCCCGTCCTGGCTCCAGGCCCTCTGCTGCTCAGGATTCTGCCACGCCGGCTGTTGCATGCGGTTTTCATTACTGAGTAAGATCAGCGAGGCACGAGGGCTTATTAGGGGTTCCTGTGTCGGAGTACAGGGGGCAGTATCTATATTAGCGGGTTTGTTGGCTCCAGCGTTTTTTTATTGGTTCCTTACTGTTTTCCTCATTGTCTGTCTGAAGTGTAGGAACAATTATTTTCCCCAGTGGTGAAAATCTTTCTTGCAAGTTAACCTCTACCTCAAGGGTAGTATCAAATATTTGATTTTCTGTTTCTGCTGGATTTACGGTCTGTTCTAATGTCCGTGGGGTGGTTCAACCAACTGGTTTGCTCCCACCTCATTGACCTTTAAATTGTTCCTTTCTGTTTTCTGGTTGTCTCATCTAATTGGATCTCCAGAGGGAGTGGCCCATCTGCTAACTGGAGTGAGTCTAGAATGATACAGTGAGGGGAAACATCTTCTCTCACACTCTGACTGTTTGCCAGACTTAGGACGGAGTGTTTACGTTGGGGCAGTGCAAAGGGACTTAGCAACTGAGGTCAGCATTTGCGTGTCTGGGCCATTCTCTGGTATTGTGGCGTCCTTTCCTGAGCCCGGAGCGCCCCTTAGTCCCACCTTCATCGCTTCCTGTGGGGAAGGGATCTCCTGATTCTCGCCTACTCCCCCGGGGAGCTCCTGCATGATTTTTGTGGGTCCTGATAGTGTCAGAGGGTGCTGCCGTCTTTCAATGCTCCTCCACCTTCTAGTGGGTCAGATTCCATTGCCAGATTCTGTTGCAGTTTTTTTGGGGAGGTAGATGGATCCAACTGCAGCATGAGTTTATCTATCGTGAAGGGGAGTTTCATCTTTTTTAGTGTAGACATGTGTTTACTTTTTGTTGAGCGCTGTGGGGAGGGGGAGCTTCGGAAAGCTGGGTGGGAGGCGAGCCTCTGTCTTACCTGCAGCCTTGTTTTCACGGCCGGCTCCGTTCCCAGCTCCATGGGTTCACTTGTCAGGTGACCCATTTGTGTCCGTCGTGCAGCTCCACTCAATGGATCACACAGCAACTTTCCCTGCAGTGCGATTTCGCTTTAGAGTTGCTCCACCTCCGAAACACAGCAAACAGCCAAACAGCCAGGTAGATCTGGCTTGCCCTTAACTTGCTCAGGCTTTACGCCGCAAGGGCGGCTGGGGCCTCCTTTTGGCCCGCACTTCCTGGTGGGGCGGGGCTTCGGTCCACGTCTCTCTCCGACGCTCTGCAAACGCGGAAAAACACTGCTGCAGCCTCACAGAGCAAACGCCAAACAGCCAGGTAGATCTGGCTCGCCCTTACTTGCTCGGGCTTTACCTTATGGGTTAGTGGTACTTGGTTCTTCCAGGTTCCTTATATGACCCTGTAGTTCCATATGGTTAGCTGCAATAAGCAGCTGCAATCTTGCTCTGCATCTCTTGCTTTTCTTGCATTTCTGCGTTTTTGTTAATGAAAAGGAAAGGCTTCTGACAGTACGTATTGTATCTGTCCTCTATCTACAGAACTGTGTAAGCATGTTCTTTGTGTGTGCATGTGTGTGTCCGTGTAACTTTGTGCAGGGTTGCGAGTTTGCTTCGCGGCTAACGTTACTATGTCATGGTGCTCTAAAGACGTTAGCACCGCTGGATGTTTATCATTAGTGAACCAGTTCCAGTGTTGAGACGCCTGTATCCATGAAGATGTCAGCTGGATAAGGTTTGAATGGCTGTCTGAGAGAATGTTTGTTTGCATATGTAGGTGTCACTGGCCCTCCTGGGGGCTGGCCAAACGGTGACTAGCATCTTGCATTTCTGGCTGTTCAGGCTGTCATGCTGATAGGGGCCCAGAGGGGCATTCCAGCTACCCTGTCTTCAGTATAGTAAGTGTGTTTTCTTAATTCATTGATTTATGGTCCATGGTGAATTGTTGATTTACTTAACAAGATGTTTTTCTGAAATTGGAAAATCGATGGAACATGATGATTTATGGAATTATTACCACTATAATATATCACTATAATAAATACATTTTACCAAAACTGGACATAGGAAGGAATGGTCAAATTGAATTTAATAATACAGATAAAGATTGCAAATCTAGAATATATGATGCAACATATTGAGACTAAGACAAAATTAAGATCTTTCACGACAGTGCATGTGTAAGCCTATCGCAGTATGATTTGGTGGTGTGCCGTTTAAACCACTCTCTATATTAGCACATGATGCAGTATGCACTAGATATTTTGAAGGTCTCTTGGCGCAAACAATTCTGTTTTTAACCCTATCTGTCTTGTGCTCTGGCTACACTACTGTTTGTGAATATGAAGTTTTCACTGTAACGCGGCTTTAGATGTAATTGTCCCCTGGAATGGCCCTCCGTCTATTATTTAAGACTGGGATCAAGAAGATTATACAGTGTGTAATGTAACGAGGATGACCAAGGAGTTATCAGGCCATTTGTTGACACATACATTCTTTAGCTTTGTACATCGTCCATCTGCGTTTTAACATTTTACTTTTTAGTGTCACTGGCCACATGTGAAAATAGAAACACTGTAAACTCACCTTTAAATTGCCGCGCTGACAGACCCGTGAATGGCAGGGACTCTGGAGACTAACGCTTGTTAGTGCTTAAACATAAATAATAATTAATTCTGGCTTGAGACCAGAATTGATGAAGAACCTGCATTTGTGTAACCTACCTTCACACAAGCGGAGACATACCGATGTGCACTTAGCCTCAAAGTGGCACTCCCAATGCACGTCTTGGGGATTGAAGTCCGACATGAGCTTAGTACCTTACCCGAAGAGAAACAAGATGATGGATAGGAAATGGAAGACAAATACAAAGAAACAGTGAAAAGGCTATCTAAACACTTCAACTTGAAAGGAACCATCCACCACTACAGAGCGGCAATGCAAATGGGAAGCGCAAGAGTCAGTGAGTTGGGGAGGAAACCTTGAGAAATGGAAATGGATGCATAGAATGCTTGAAATGCCAAAGGCAGACAGTACAAGAGAGGATGTTCCTGGCGTGGTAGCTATTCACACACAGATGGAAGCAGGGACTAACCAGCCAACGGCAATGTCTGCCAAATTGCAGAAAGCAGGACACAACCAGAGTGTGCAACAGCAGAACAGTAAAGGTAGAAAGAGGAAGCAACAACAGCAGCAGTAGCTAATTCGACAATAGTAAGAAATGCCATCCAATTCCAAGTGCTAAACATGAAGGGCATCAAAACCTATCTTTGCCAATCTTTCTGGATTCCGTCTACTTCGTCTTCTGTCTCCAGTTACCATTATTCTCCTCCTTTGAATATCACTTCTCTTTTCTAAATCTCTCCCACTCTCTTTACTAATCCACGATAAACCTCCTGATCCTCTCCTTAACTTCGATGAGAAAGTCTCTTTATATCTACACTTCTACATATTCCCAAGCCTTTCCTTCTACTCTGTGACTTAACCTTCATTTTACCTCTACTCAATCCTAATCCCCTCTATTTTGACTTCTTGCCTCTTTTCGCCATGACCAAATCCCTATCCTTCCTCTCATATCCTGGGATCCTCTCTGATCGTATCTTTTCATCCTTTTCATCGGTCCACTTTCTCCTTTCTTTCTCCCCAGTTCTTCCACCTACCCCATCTCCAACTACCTCCCTGCCACATTTTTCCAGTATGACTTGCGCTCTTTCAATTCCCCACTTTTCTTTTCTCACTTACCTCATCCCTGCTCACCATTTATACATTTGCCTATTTTTCAGCTGATCAAGCTGCTTCGATCCTTCACTCTAACATTCCTTATCAATAAGGTCTTCAACACTGCCCCTCTACCGATCTGACATCAACACTTCTTCTTTCGACTACGCAACTAGTCTACTTCTCCCTCCTACTCCTCTCACTGTTTTGGCTCTCTCTTGACATTCCCTGATCTGAACCTTCTCCTTGAGTCGCTGCCTACTGACATCCCCATTGTCATGCTGGGGGACTTTAACCTCCCCAAGCCCTCTGCAGCCACTTGCATTGAACTTAACTCCTTCCTATCTGACCACTCACTCTATTCCCTCAATGATGAGACTACCTGCTCTGGTCGGAACTCTCTCTTGTCTTTCTATCTAATTCCATCTCATTACCTGACCTCTCTTTTGACCCCTTTCCCTCTGATCATTCCATTGTTAACTTTAACATCTCGGTCCCTCCACCTTCTACTCCTCATCTCCAATGCTCAATGACCAAGAGAAAATTCATAATGGACTCTCTTGCCCCTTACCTTGATGATTCAAGCACCTATTTCCTGCCCCTTTGCCCTATTCATGCATCTTCCATTGACCATGCTTTCTCTCACTTTCAATGTGCACTTATGAATCCATTTGATCAACACTATCCTGTTCGCATATTCAAACCTTCCCATCCCCATCCTCAGCATTGGATCATCTCTGAAATTCAGAACCTCAAAACAAGCATGCATTGTAGCCTACAACACTGGGGCAAATTACGGACACCTACCCTACTCCTAACCTACATTAATTCCCTTCCTGCCCTAACCTCTGCAGGTTCTCCTACTTCACAAACCTAGGCTCCTCCCTTGGCAGCCATCCTCGCAAATCTTCCTTTACTCCCCTGCCATTCTGCTAATGAATTTGCTCACTACTTTTCCTCAAAAATCTCTAAAATTCATGAAACTCTCACAGACCTCCTCTCTCTGCCTCCCCAACCCTCCTTCTGTCCACCACCTCCCCCACCTCTTCTACTCTCGACTACTTCTTCCCTACTTCTCTTATTGAATTAGCACATATACTCTCCAGTGCTAGCCCATCAGTTCTATGTGATATTGTCAAATATTAAAGGCAGCACAAAAAAAGACAGATTTTTTTCAGGCCGATTTGGTGCAGCCTTCAATATTTTCCCAATATCACTTTTCAACCTCACCCCACCCCCCACCTCTTAAATCAAGGGGTTTCACCCTCCGAGCCCCTGAATTATTCCTGCACCCTCTTCCCTATAACCATCCCTAAACCCTCCCCCCACTAACACATACACCAATTGTGAGAAACCTGAGGGCGTCCTCACATTTACTCCCCCTGGTCCTCGGCTGAGTTGGCCAGGGAAAGGCCATCACTCTTGGCTCCTGACCCTGGGGGTGGAGAAGCGAGGGAGGATCTCCTCGGTGGCGGGTCCTTGGGTATTGGGAGTGGGGTGCACGCAGGCGAGGCACGGTATTACACATTTTCCTTTCAGGGAGGAACCCCTATCCTAGGGGCGGTTATGGGGTATTGTTCCCTGTGTCCCATTGACCAAGAAAATGATAGGAGATATTAACAGCCCAGATGTACTAGAAGGAGGAGGAAAAGGAGTGGGGTGCCTTTAGGTGAGTGCCAGAAAGAGACTTGGTATCCCCATTTCACTTTAGACAGTCAACCCAACCTTCCCGAAGCCTTTATGGGCTATTACGAATAAACTCCCTTCATTTCCCCACTTTTGTCCTTTTAACAGTACTCTGACGAGGAAGAGGCGACTAGGATTAATGACCACTAACAACTCCCATATCCACTTTAACACTGGGACAAGGAAGATTCCTGCTAAAAGCTATGGGGGTCAGGCATGTCCTCTTAATCAAAGTCAGGCAGAATTGAACAATGGTACACACCTGCAGCCTATTGAAGGACAACAGGTGTATATAATGAGAGACCAATAAGAGAACAGAGAGAGAGACCTGGGGAACTGTCGAGGTAGAGAGCAGCAGGAAACCCTGGAAGACTGGAGGCAGCCATGGTGGCACCCGAGGTGGAGCCGGGATGCCTGCCAACATCCCCAAACCGCGGGGACCTCCGATGAGAAGTGGGAGCAAACAGAGCTGCTGCAAAGCCAGAGCGAAGAGTACACTGTGTCCATCCTCGCAGAAGCAGAGTAGCCGGCTGCACCAGCCGAGCTCCAGTACACAGGCGAGAGGGGCTCACGGAAACAGAAGCAACAACTGGAGCAGAGGAGAAAAGCAGCAAGAGCCGCCGGTAGAGGAAGCCGCCGACCAGTGAGTACTGGGAAAGTCACTCAGAGAACGGGGCGCTCTGGGCCAGCTGTAAAAGCGTAGAACAGCGCCAAAGGAACCAATGCTTCAGTTACAGATGAAGCTGTGATACTTAGTGAATGCAAGAAAGGCAAGTTGTGTGCAGCACAGTAATTGCCAATATTGAATAGTGAACTGAAAGTACCAAATGAAGTTGAATTGAGGACTCAGACTACAGAGTTGAAGTTATGTCTGAGAAACCATTTGTTTGTTGAATAGCTAAATGATTGAACCCTAAAACCGTGCTTAAAGGAGAGTGACCTACATACTTGAAAGAAGCTAAGCACAAAGGGGGAGAAAGGGTCCTCAAAAGTGAAAAGCGAACAAGACCCTGAAATACAAAGAGACATTGAATGTGTACAGAACAAGAATTGGCTTAGAGATATATGGTACTCTACGGAAAACCTAAAAGGCTGAAGGAAGCCAAGTTAAGGAAACTCAAACACAGAGGCAAGTTACTGAGGAGCCTATCTGTGAGCAGGAGAACTGAGGGTTTCTGGTTGCATGAGCTGTGATGGATTGACCATGTGATCTAACAACTGTGCCTAGATCAGAGAACCCCAACGTGTTGAAAAAGGGAAGAAAGAAGGGTGGCCCTTGTTTTTCTTGAAGACTAGGCTGTTGTATAGGGGGGATAATGGATCTGATGGTATCCATAGGTCAAAAGTTGTGGTGAACAAAAGCCATAAGAAACTTGTGCTACAGATCGGCCATTCCCACCTGACAGGTGGAAATCTAGGGGCAACCAAAACCCAAGCACAGATCCTGAACCGGTTCTATTGGCCCCCAATATACGGTGATGTAAGGTACTTTGTGGGCACTTGTTCCCTATGTCAGAAGACCAGTATCCAAATTCCCCTCCAGCTCCCTTCCAACCCTTACCCATCTTAGACATACCTTTTTCAAGCATTTGTATGGATATAGTTGGATCCCTAGAATCATCAAAGTTGGGAACCCGATATATACTGGTGATATTAGACAATGCAACGCATTACCCTGAAGCCTTTCCTTAATGGAGCAATATGACACAACAGATTCTCAAGCATTTAATTCCATTTTTTTTCAAGAGTTGGGTTTCCAAACAAGATCTTATCAGACAAAAGATCTACCTTAATGAGTAAATTCATGTCAGAGGTAAAGGAAATTCTTCGGATTAAAACTTTGCATACTTCTACATATCTCCCTGAAACTGATGGTTTAGTTGGAGGATTCAACAAGACCTTAACGCATATCTTAAAGAAACTGTTTGAAGTTGATGGAAAGAATTGGGATGTTATGGCACCATGGGCCCTTTCTACATAAGGAAAACACCACAATTTTCAAAGGAATTTTCCCCATTTGAACATTTATATGGGAGAGAACTGCAAGCTGTCTTAGTTATGCTGTGTGAAACTTGTGAGGAACGAGAGGAAGCTACTTTACCACTATGCCAAACTGCCCAGAGACTAAAAGGGCACATGGCGACAGATCCATAGTGCAAACTAACATGATTAAGAAACAGAAACATCAGAAAGGCTATCATGATAGTAAAGCTGTGTTAAGATCCTTTTCTATTGAGCAAAATGGCCTAGTTCTGCTCCCCTCTTTCGAAAACAGAATGCTCTCTATGTGCCATGGTCCTTAGGTGGTAATAGATCAGACAGAGCCTTTGCAACTAGACAGAAAAATCCAAACTCACATTTATCATGTCAATCTTCTCACGGAATGGAAAGAAAATCCCATTGAAGACACTGCCATGCTATTAAGCAGCTTGTCATCTGATGAAACCAGCACAAACACTCTGATTCCCTCCGACTCAGCTCAGAATCAAAAGGAGAACCTAATGGACCTCTTAGAACAGTGCCCTGATGTTTTCAGAGAAGAACCTGGGAGAGTAAAAGATATATATCATTACATCTTTAACCCCCACTCCCAGGAAAAGTGGTATATCTGAAGCCATATCGAATACCTTAGACCAGAAAAGGCATCATTGAAGAGAAATTAGAAAATATGTTAAATGCTGATATTATTGAGTCCTTTCACAGAACTTGGCCATCCCCGATCGTGTTGGCTCAGCATTGATTTCAGGAAGGTAAACACTGTCTCCAAATTTGATAGCTATCCCATGGCCAGAATTGATGATCTTATTGATCGATTGGGGTCCACCGTTTTCCTCTCTATGATTGATATGCCGAAGGCATACTGGCAAGTTCCTGTTAATCCAGCAGATAGGGAAAAAACAGCTTTCTCTACTCCCGTTGGGCGTTTCCAATGTAAAGTATTGCCTTTTGGTTTGCATGGGGCACCGGCTGCCTTTCAAAGGTTAATGGATCAAATCCACTGGCCCTATGCCTCTTTCTGTTGAGCATACATCGATGATATCATCATCCACAGTAAATCTTGGAAAGAACATGTTTACCACTTGTATTTGGTTACCAGGGCACTAAAAAAAGTTGGCCTCACAGTAAACCCAAAGAAATTCCATTTAGCTAGATCAGCAGTCAAGTATGTTGGGTTTTTCATAAGAAACGGGCTGGTTCAGCCCAAGACGGAGAAGGTCAGAGCAGTTAAAGAAACCCCAAACCCCAAAACGAATAAAGATCTGAGAGACTTTTTGGGTTTAGTAGGATATTACAGACGTTGAACACCTAATTTCTCATCAGTAACATCTTGTCTTACTGATAAACTCAGATATGCTGAGGCCCAAAAAGTTAAATGGTGTAACGAAGATCAATTGTGTTTTGACAAACTCAAAAACATTTTGTGTAGCGAGCCTGTGTTGAAGGTGGGAGATTTCAACCTGGAATTCATACTACAAACAGAAGCTTTGCGTATTGGCCTAGGTGCAGTCTTTCACAAGATCATTATGTTATAGAGCATCCCATCCTCTATATAACTAGAACATTATTCCCAAGAGAGAAAAATGATGTGACTCTTGAACTGGAAGCCTTGGCAATCAAGTGGGCCAAAACCTACCTCAAATACTATCTGACAGGTAGGAGATTCAAACTTGTCGCAGACCATGCAAGAGTCATGCGCTGGTTCTTAGATTTACAGCCCTATTTTTGTACCGTGGAGCACAGCAAAGGAAAGGAACAGGATAATGTGGACTTCCTTTCCTGTTTCCCAATAGGTGCTGAGAGAACCAGTGACATTAAGGGAAGGGTTGTGATGAATCCAATGTAGTCATCATGGATTCCCTGCAGGGACCTCCTCCCATGTGGCCAGGGACCGGCAGCCGTTACCTGATCCTGACCCTGGGGGCAGTTATATGAGTGATGATCACATGGGAGGAAACAACTACCAGGGAGATGTTTTGACTTCATTGGACAAAATGCGGTATTCCCCCCTTTCCCTGAGGAAGACCCTCTAATACCCAAGTTCTTAATGGCCTATTGTCATTCTGGTCAGAAGCCCACCTTTGACCCAAACACCCACAACTCACACACAGCACCTTTTGTTTCTGATGTGCCTTTATGTGAAACCTCTGAGAAAAACGATCTAAGATTTAAAATGCCAATAATATCCATGAACTCCAATTACCATCACTGCCCAGATACTGAGACAATGAGGGGGATGAAGGAGTTTGTGCAAAGTGACAGAAGCTCGAAGTACAACATGCAAGCTACTTGTTTTACCAAGTCTTCAGTGCACCGGACATTTTAAGATGGCACCCGCACTGTTGGATCGAGCAGTGCAGGAGAAGACGTGTACCCCATGCTGAGATTTACGAATGCAAGGCACACGGACAGGTGTGGTGGAATGGAGAAGCCAGAACAGGAGGAGGAACACAGCGTGCAAGCAAGAAGTGCTGTGGAGACGCTGGGAGCCGTGTGAACCTCCTGGATGTTCGGCCGCTCGAAGAGCCATCGTTCTCCAGTTCGGGCCGAAAAGGCAAACCCGGCGTATGACCGCAGAGCCGCGCAGGACACTGGAAGGATGTTGCACATTGAAAAGTGGAAAGCGTACCATCCCTCAGAGTTGCAAGCAGGATCGGAGATGCTGGAAGGAATCAGTGAGTCTGCCCAAAATAGGAACTGTTAGCTAAAGAGACATTTTTGCCATCCTATTTAAGAATCATGGGGAAGGGGACCACCCTCTGGATCCACGTGTCTTTACCTTGAAGAACATTTTTGTTGGAGTCATTCTTAAACTTTTGGTTTTTAACACTTTTGCCGACATCAAGTTAAAGACACTTCCTTGCACCCTTTGATGTTTTGTGTATAGTGCGGGGGTCAGGATAGGAAGTTTAGGACACAAGGGCAGCTTTTCAGTTACTGACATCCTGACACAGACAGATCCTTAGTTTTTGGTTTCTAGGTAGGGAAGTTCCTCTTTAGAATAAGGCCAAAGAGGCATTTTTCCCAAACCATTTTTATTTAATAAATGTCTTTAACCAAAAACATGACAACTTTGTGCCTGGCTTTCATTTCCAACTCCCAACAACATACAATCCATATTATATGGCTTGCTGTATTGCTTGGGAAATAAATGCACTGATTTCTTTGTGTCTTTCAATGGCCCCCTATTTAAACATGGCAGTGAGCAAAGGGTATAATCTAGTCAGGTATTGTAACACTTACCTTTTGATGTCTTGTAGAAGAGCCCTGTCTTCGGCCACCAGCTAGGTGTTTGCGGCTCCCTCCCGTGATCAGGCGTGATGAGTATTCAAAAGCACTCCTTCCCCACCGTATTCGCGAGATGGCACGTTGTCTCAGTGGACAGTGCGGGTGGGAGTGTTTTGGGGTATGGTAGCGATGATTGCTGAATGACTGGAAAGCTGGCCGCTGTGTCATCTATGGGTAACAAGTAGGGACTTAGTGAATGTCAATGCTAATCCCTCCAAACCTGCCTTGACCCCTCTCTTCAAGGTTGCTGGCTGGCTAGGGCAATGGCTCACCCTTTGCTGGTAACGGCAAACCGGACAGTGTAGTCCTCGAGACCAGGTCCAGTTACTTCACTGGCTGCTCGTGGTCCAGTCCTGCTGCGGCACACAAACTGCTCCTGGTAAGTGATTGTCTATCAGCAGCTGATTGATGCGCTGCGAGGCGCAAATCTATACGTTCTGTTGTGTGCAGTGTGAAAGCTGCACCAAGTAATGCTCTCTTGTTGTGTCACTGGATGAGGGCGGCAATGTGTCCAGTTTGCGGCCAAATATGAGGTAAGTGAAGTCTGTGGATTCGCTCTGAGCGCGATGCTTGGGCTGGTTCAGAGCGCACTGCCAATGGAGGTTCTTACTTGGGCTTTTTGTCCTTTCAGGACCAGAGGCATGCAGCGGGTGTCTGGCTGCGCGTGAACGGGAAACAGAGCTCCAGCAAGCCGATTGGGATACATCAAGAAGACAAAACAGGTAAGTGTGGAGATCGCAGATCCCGGGCTCTCCTGCAGTAACAGCTGGGCTGCGCTTGCACAGATGGTAAGCGTTGTAGACCTGAGGCGCTCCTGAAGTTATAACAGAGCAGCGCTCAGACCCGATTGTAAGCGTTACACTGCTTACAGTCTGACAGAAGGAACGTTAAGCACGGGGTGCGGGCCAGGGCGTGGTTTTATAGTGGGTTTGAATACTAGACCACCAGGGATCTTCAGGTCCTGGGTTACCTGGGGGCCATCTTTTGTACCAGCCAATGGTACAACTTGGTGGCCATCTTGGTGCAGGCCAGCATTAGCAAAGTGTTGCCTATGCCAGCCAGCCACCTTCTGAGTCCAAACCCTGCCAACCGGACTATGTGCAGATGTATTGGACAGACTGTTTGCAGTGATAGCATGGTTGTGATGCATGCTAAGTGAGAGCCCACCCTGCCTCCTACTGGGGATCATGACAGGTATCTTTGTAATTGTGACAGTGAAGAGGTAGATATCTCCAACAAATGTAATCATGAATGTAATTTCGGTTGCTCTGCCAGGATGGCCTTTTCTTGATACTTTTACATTAAAAACGCTTCACTCAAGAAATGTCATCAGCATTAATAAGGCAACAATGGAATACACGTTTTGTTACTCTGATGTACTGAGTTCCTGATAAATACAATTCCCAGCCTTTTTTTCAGTCCTTAGTTAATGTTGAAAACATATCATTTGAATGTGCACACCAATTTGACCTTAAACTTGCTTTGCACTTTGTTAAAGTGTGCATGTGTAGGTTTGTTTTTGTGAGTTAGTCTATGTTTGTGTGGATTTCTGTTTGTATGGGTGTGTGACTGTGTGTGCGCAGACAAAAACATGTGATACATTTATATGCTTTTATAGGAGTGAAACTAAGTGATTTTCAGTGGCAGTTACTGGCATAGATTATGTCCATGAAAGTGTTTTACAGTCAAAATACTCTCACAGATTGTGTCTTCAGTTTCATGAAAGTTGTTTACAGAGACCACTACTTGCAATGGGATAGTGTCAAGGATGTACATGGGTGGACGGCGTCTACCCACATTTAGCAGAGGACGGACACTTACTCCTTCAAGTGATTTTGAGGATGTGACTGAGTTAGAATTTAGTAAGCACACTTCAACTTAACTGCCAAGAGAAATTATCCTAATGGGATTCTGCATGCACATAGGATGAGCAATCTCGTCCTTGGCACTTAAGGGGTTAATGGAGTGTTGCAAACTCAGCTGCTGTGCCCTATGACAAACCTGATAGCAAGGCCAGTTTTTTGGGCGGTACAGTGGTGGGCTTGGGAGGTAGTTCTGGGGGACGTTCAGGTACGAGCGGTGTGATGATGCCACTATTGGGCATGTCATACAATGCCAGAAGCCCTGGGACAGGAGGACTCAGACAGGGAGGTCTGAAATAATTTAGAGAAGGAGCATGATGGCGCTAACCCCCTCTTTCATTCTGGCCTGAAAACCTCACACACAGGATAGGGCAGCACTGCTGCCGACATCATTTTGTGTGTATTCATTTGGAGGCTAGCATATGTCGGGAAGGGCCACAGTGGATCGGGTGGTGTTTCTGCAAGTTTTATTTTTTGTTTGGGTGGTAGCATGGTGAGTGGCTTGGCTGAAGTCGGCAGTCTTGCGAGAAGACCTGCAGTAGCGGGAAGCTGTTATTGTGAATATTGAGGGTCAGTGGTTTGTCATTATTGAACCAACATGCTGGACCTCACAAGACTCTAGACAAGAAACTATGGAAATAAAAAAAAGGATATTGAGTTCTACCAAAACGAAAACCATATCCATACCTTTATTATTATTATTATCAGGAACAGAATAAACATCACAGTAAACGACGCTCAACTCCGAACAATACTGCACTGAGGAAAAAGTATTTGACATTGTCAGATGCCACCAATAGTCCTAGTGGTGCATGTGGTAGAGATGAGGGAGCTCAACATCAAATGCACCCAATACACAACCCACAGGTTTTTTCAGGGGGGGGCAGAAAAGGCAGAAGCAGGTGACGTTATGGACAGACAGAATATGGGAGAACTCAACAATGGATCAGCCAACAATAGACAGAAAATCTGAACATGTTATCAGTTGATGAACTGAACATCTTACATAAAGGACTTTGTTTTGTCCCCATGACTAGAGCAGATTGTTTCCTTACTGAAACTGATTCTTTGGGGTCTCTGTGGATGAGAAAGAACCTAGCACAACAGGCCTTAGACCACTATCCACCTTCATGCCACCAGTTACCTCCATGTGTCCTGAGAAAATGACCTATGAAAATAGGGTCTTCAGACAGATTAATTACCTTTGTGACTTTCATAACAATAGCAGGGACAATATTGCTAGTGGAGAGAGGAGAACTTTGAAGTTTTTATGATCTAAACATGATTTTATCACAAAACCAGTAGAAAAGGGAGGAGGGATTGCCGAATGGAACAGAGAAGATTATAACAAAGAGGTTTCACATCAGTCATTATCAGAAGTTATGAGACGATCCCATTCAAAGGCGTAGTGAAGAGAGCCTTAGTCTCACAAAACATGATCTAAGAGAAGGATGGATGGATATAGAAGAGAAACAGTTTTCAAACAAGGCACATACTATGACTACAACTTTCTAAATACTGCCAAAGGGTCTTTAGTTTAGTTTAGTTTCTTTATTTATACCGCGCACCGAACCCTGGGATAACTGGGCGCCGGAGACTTAGAGGAGGTTACAGCATAGTATAGACATACAGTATGATAACAGTAAGTGCAGTTGACCGGGTTACATGGTGGTCAAGAGGCAGACATAGAATAGGAGTACAATAAGGAGCATGTCAGACAGTGGTGGAGTTTGTGTTGGCAAGCCAGGACTTCGCTTTTGCTCTGAAGGTCCAAAAGGAGGGTTCTGCTCTAAGGTTCAGAGGTATAGCGTTCCATTGTTTGGCGGCTAGGACTGGGAAGCTGGAGCCGCCTGCTTTTTTTTAGGGAGAATTTGGGGTTGGATAGGCGGTGAGAGTACAACGTTCTGGTGGGTATGGTTGAAGTGTGTTTGTTGAACTTGTCTGCCAAGTATTTGGGGGCGTCATTAGATAGGCATTTGTGGCCGATGACGAGGGATCTCAGGGTGATTCTGTCTCATACAGGGAGCCAGTGGGTATCTTGTCTGAAGCTGGTGATATGCGAGGGACGTGGGATACACAGAGCCACTCTGAGGGCATTATTCTGCAGTACCTGCAGTTTGCTCAAATTGCATTCTGAGGTGCCCAGAAAGAGAGTGTTGCAGTAGTACATTTTTGAGAGCACTAGTGCTCTGGCTAGTGTAATGCAGCTGGAAGGTGAGAGGAAGGGTTTGCAGGCATTGATGAGCTTATTTGTATAATCTGTGGAGGAGGCTGTGGCGTTCACCTGTTTTTTGAGCGAAAGTGTGGAATCTAAATAGACCCCTAGAGTTTTAATTTCTTTGGCCACAGTGATTAGGTTACCGTTTATGTTGATAGAAGCGTAACGGGGGTCCAATTTGTTTAGCCGTGGTTGGGAGCCGACGAGAAGGAGCTCTGTTTTCTCGTTGTTGAGGCATAGGCCATGTTCTGCCATCCAGGCTTGGATCTCCAGGTAAAGGTTGTTTATCCGTGTGGAGTCCTCTTCATAGCAACCTGATAGGTTGATGAGAACCTGGGTATCGTCAGCATAATTTGTGTATGTGACACCCAAGTTATCAAGGCGGTCGAACAATAGCTTTGTGAAGATATGGTATAAGGTTGGCGAGATGCACAAGCCTTGTTGGACGCCACAGAGGATGGGGATGGGATGGCCTGAGGATCCCGGTGAGAAGACCCGGGTGGTCTGGTCAGCCAGGAACTCCTCTCTGTATAAGTTGATTTCTTTCTTAATCCATTTGTACTGAAGAGGCCATCCTATATGAATACACCAGAGATATAATCAACATTTTCAAAGACACTGAGATTGCACCAAATGACTATCTGGTGGTGTTCGATGTAAAATCTCTTTTTATGAACATTCCTCAACTAGCAAGTTTGGAAGTAATTAGAAAACATCTTGACACATGGACACCTTCTACTCGCACTGTACCCACACATTTTATCCTTGAGTGCACACGTATAGCCCTAACTGATTTTTTTTTCTGTTTGAAGATCAGATGTTCACATAGATCAAGGGGACAAGCATGAGTGTGACTTTTGCACCAGACGTTACTAATCTATATGTCGACAACTTTGAAGTTAGTCACACCTACGTGGATGGGAATCCGTTTAAACATCACATAAAACGTTGGCATAGATTTATTGATGATGTGCTCATGATTTGGCAGGGAACAAAAGAAGAACTTGAGTTGTTCCATAAATGGTTAAATATATAGGATGAGAACTTGAAATTCATTATGACATATGATGGGGGTTCGCTCCCTTTCTTGGACCTTTGGGTGATAAAAATGCTAGTGGAGGCATAGACACTTCATTGTATAGCAAACCCACAGACATAAATATGCTGCTCCATTTTAGAAACTTTGACCCAATGGGCTTGAAAGAGGGCCTCCCATATTGATCATTTCTGATAATTAGGAGGCATTGTTCCAATAAAAGGGATTTTAAAACACGCGTAGAAGATCTACATGAGAGATTACAATTGAGAGGCTATCCTTGTAACATTATAAATGGTGCCAGAAAAGAGCAAAATACACTGATAGGGACCTATGCCTTATCACGTAAGAGAGAACATTTGATGGTAAATGAAACTGTGTGACCTCCTATAGTCCCCTCAGCAATTTACTTAAAATTGGTATATTCTCCAAATAACTGGTTTTAGAACCATGATTTGCATTTAAAAGACCGAAAAATAAGAGGCAAACTCTAGTACACATTTATGAGAGAACAAAGAAGGAAGAGATGACCACAGTGTGTCTCCGGGGACTCAGGCCAGTGACTGGACACTTCAGATGTAGAAATTGCTCAGTGTGTTCTCTCACTCAAAAATGGAAACAAATTGACCTCTATGCTCTAAACTCGGAATATAGGGATTTTTCAAATTGGAGAAGCAGTTGGGTCATTTACGGGATCCAATGCCATTACAAATTGCTTTTTATTGGAAAAACAGCCTGGGAAATCAGACAAAGGATCTTTGAGCATAGATCCTGTTTAAAAAATAACTTACCAGATAAACACCTGTGTTTGAGTTCTATGTGATTTTACAGAATGACAAAATAGAGAATTACATTTTAAGGAAACAAGCCCCCTGTTTCCCCATGTTTAGAAACCCACCCAACCCCTTCTCTCGAGATTTAACCCCTTGCCCCACCCCACATATATTTTTAAAAAGAAATTCAGTCTTTTTATGTTCTTTTTTAATCGTTTAAATTTCATTCTCTATTTTTTATTTGTTATAATCACTGGTTACCTATTGTTTGTTATACAACGGATGGAAGCCCATCCTCGCTGTGGATAAAACATTGAGAGAAATTGAACACAAATGGATTCATCATTTTAATATCATAAAAAATGGTCTAACACAAGGCGTGGATAAAACATTGAGAGAAATTGAAGACAAATAGATTCATCATCTTAATATCATAAAAAATGGTCTAACACGAGGCGTGGAATGGAACTTATTCATCACCTAAATGTTGTGCCCATGATTGTACCTACTCTGAAACCCTTAAAATATACCCCATTGACCTAAGGATACATGTTACCAGCAGAGACATTTCTGCATAATAGTTATTTGACATTTTGATGGACTGTCCTGCGTGAATGGTCACTCATCAGCCTGCTGGTATTAAAGTTTAGAGAGGGTACAGTCTGGCATTTCTGTACAGTCGTGGACACATAGTGCCAGGCTATTATTGAAGTCTATGTAGAAAGGATGAGTATACTCGTCCTTGGCACTTATAGGGTTAACCATGTTCTGAATCCAGAGCAGTAAGTAAAATAGGCAATATGTAAATGTTGCAACACCGTATGTTTAGCCCTAGACAAGTAATTGATGTTGAGTATCACATCTGCAACATAGTATACATTTACAACCTCTTCCAATATGGTGCCTGTTTTAGTCATTCAACGGAGTAAACATGTGACAGTACAGTCGTCCTGCACTTAGCATGTAGAGGAAGTCCTGAGTTAGCATTGAAATATGTGCACCAGGCAGCGCGGTTATAAGATGCATGGCTGTGTTTTCGCTCTGAGAGACTCAGCGTGTGCATTTGTTTCGGGTGAATTAGCAAGCAGTGCGAGATCCGGTGCACGCTTGGTCAGTATCATTGCTGGGACGAAGAGACGATTTTGACTGTTCCTGCTGTAGGGTAATTGTTGTCCCTGATATAAAATTAATAGAACAGGCACAGGTGCAACACCATCTCCCTTTACACAGAGCAACACCTAAATACCAATAGAGGTGAGGGTAAATTTTAAATGTAAAACCACTTTCAATTTTTTTTACAATATGTGACTGCCAATGAACAAGCAGTTTACTACAGGTTTCATAAGATATAATGTAGTGGATTAAACTGTGTATACAACATAATTGGAGTATTTGCATAGAAAACTCATGTACAATCAGATATAATAGTGATGAGTGCACATTTGCACATAAAACAGGACAATATTAGATACCCGGTGTAAGTTCATATATCTCTGATAAAGATTTCAGGATATGTAACAAAACCTTTTTGTAACTACAACAGGGCTCCTGGAATAAACTGATTAATGAATTATGGTTTGAGACATAAACTTCTTTTAAGGCAGTACAATTTGACATCTTGTTCAGAAGCACAAGGTTTAATGAAACTGTTGATTAATTTGCTTATTTAATCTGGAGATACAGTATAAATACCAAACATGTAATACATTGTCACTTCATGTCTGCAGATATGATAAACACTGTCTTCCTAAGGGAATCTGAAGAACAAGTCTTCACACAAGAATTCTTCCACGTCCTGATGAAGACCATTGTCATAAACCGCATGAAGGGACACATGGGATAAAGGTGTACAGTGTAATAAAAGGCCTCAAACACAGAGTATCGACATCTTTTTGAGAGATCAATTTTTATGTCATAGAGAATATAACCCATGTCACAGTACGTTGCAACAAGGGTCTGTAGCTGTCCATGCTGACATACTAGTTGGGCATTGATACACTAATATTTTAACTGATGTTGAAAGTACTGCATGAAATGGCTTTTCTCTTATTTTTGTATTGAATGTATGTAATGTGTTGGTATTTTGCTGCTTACTTGGTTTTGAAGCATGTGTGCACTTACCCCTATGAACTTTTGTATGAGATAGGTTGTTAAATTGGATAAATGTTTTTAATAAAGTAATATTTATCATGTCATTTGAGGAATAAAAACAGCGTTTTGATAAGATATTTGGATGGCTACAAAAAAGGTTTGATGGCAGTGTTTCTTTAAAAGCTGTGTCCCAAAATCCATTCCGCCAACCAGTGAGAGTAGCTCAATTACGTATAGATGGTAAGGTGGGGTTTCCTACTACTCCCTTAGATTCTATGTAGCGGTACCCCCATTTTTAGTAGGACCCTTAGAGTGGGGCCAACCCATAGCAAATATAGATCAGCATTAATGAGGCAACGATGTATTGAATTTCTGATAAATAGAATCATTTTCTTCAATTCTGACAAGCTAGTCTTTAGTTAATGTTGAAAACATAATTTGAATGTATAGACCACTGTAATCTTGCTGTAAAATGTGTCACAATGTGCATGTGTAGGTTTGTTTGTGTGAGTTAGTCTTTGTGTATGTGGATGTGGGTGTGTGTGTGTCATGAGGACAGGACGATGGAAGTGTTGGACACGGTGGAAGCGGCATTGATACACCCTTCACGGCGCTCTGTGCAGCGTTCTAGCTGTTACGCTCTGTGCTCTTCATATTGACGTTAGCCACGCCCCCTCCTTGCGTTGCAACTGTTTCCTGTTCTTCGCTACACTGGTGCCGTTGGTTCCCGTGCCTTCTGTGTATTTTCCTCCCGACTGGAATTCTATCTTCTATAGCGTCCTTGTTCCTGTTCCTTATTTTTCCGCCTTTTGCGGTGCTACTCTCTGCATCTTTTTCTTTCTTTTTATTTCCTCCGTTTCTCTGTCTGTGCTCGGGCTTTCACTTTCTGGTAACTCCGCCTCCTTTTTCTCTGCATTTTCGGACTGCTTTTCCTCCGGGGCATCTTACTTTCTCACTGCTATTTTTTCACAGCTCCTTCTAGCCTTTTGATTCTACTTTCTTTTTCTCCTTAACGTTTGGGTGAGTTCATCTGTATTCTGCCTTTCCCTTTTTTCTATACTTATGGTCCTCTTCTCTGTTTCTACTCGTTCTTGTCTTTGCTGCATCACGTCTAGTTTCACGGCTTCTGTTTTAGTTTCTTTGGTTCTTCTCCAGTTTTCCCTTACACCCTACCGCCAGCCTATCCTGAATTGGATGGATGAAAGGACTTGGTTTTCCGGCCTTCTTCTGTCGGATACTGAAGCTGGACCTGTTACCTTGCACTTACCGGATCCTCTGCTGTGGACCCCCTTGTCCTTATTTCCTCGTGGCGCTTACTCTTGCGCTCCTCAGTGACTGTATTTTTCCCGGAACTGAAAGATCTTTGGACTTCCATCCAGCCTTGTGCACATTCAAGTAATTCAGGGGTTTTTTCTGCCACTGGCTTTTTCCCCTCCACAGGCTGTGCAGGGAATCCTCCGCCTTGGTTGCTGTCTGCCTTCTTACACAACCACTGTGGCGAGTTCCCGGAACAGACCGCATCTCTTCTCAAAAAAAAGGACTCCGGACCGGACTATGCCATCTGCTGAGGCTGAAACATCTTCCTGCGAATCAGACACCGAATCCCAGGTGAGCCCTACTAGTGACAGTTTGCAACGCCCAGTTATGGCCACAGCAGAGCAGGTCCAGGAGTTGATAAATGCAGTACAGAGCCTCTCCCTGGAGATGCAGGGAGTGAAGGCTGAAAATGCAGTACTCCGACAGATGGTGACCACCAGAGATGCCCATCTGTCCGACCTACCGCCTTTTTCTCTTGCGGTTGGAAAATTTGATGGAGCACCCAAGAAAGTTAAGGAGTTTTTGGATGCCTGCATGGTCTATTTCACATTCCGGCCAACTACGTATGCCTCAGACCGCACTCGAGTGGGATTTCTCATATCGAACATGATTGGGAATGCCCTAGCACGGGCTACTCCGTTGGTCACGTCCAACAATCCGGTCCTGCAAGATTATAACGCCTTCACTAACCTGTTACGACAGTCTTTTGAACGCAGGAGATTGGCTTCTCGGCGGGTGAAGCTATGTTTGACATCAAGCAAGGATCTGCGGACCTAATGTCCTATATCTCAGCATTTAAGAGACTGGCAGCTGAAGTGGGTTGGCCCGAGACCGTGCAATATACTGCATTCAGAAGAGGTCTACATGAAGATCTAAAAGATGAGTTGGCAAGGGCTCCTAGACCTGCTACGCTAGCTGAGTTATTCTCTCTGGTCCTTCAAATGGACTATCGTATTATGGAACGAAAAACAGAGAAAAGGAAGGGTCGATCCCAGAAATCCCCAGTTCCTGGACCCCCATCCTCGACACCTCAAACACCCCACCGGGTAGAGGAAGAACCAATGCAAATCAGCACGACCAGGGGTCCCCTTTCCTCCATGGAAAGAAGCAGAAGAAAAGAAAGAGGCCTTTGCATGTATTGTGCATCAGACGCCCACCTTCTTAGGGACTGCCCAGAAGTACCCCCATGGCGTCGGGGAAACGACGGACCCCGGTTTTAGAAGGAGCCGCTTACCGGGGTGTAGTGGAAGGCTCACCTTGTGCTCAAACTTCAGTAGAAGATCCACATCTTATGGTTTTACAACTCACTCTGCAGTGGAAGGATCAACCTAAGAAGAAGGCTCTAGCCCTCATTGACAGCGGAGCAGCTGGTAATTTCCTCGACGTAAACTGGGCTACACAAGAAGGTATCTGCCTAGTGAATAAAGAGGAGAAACAAAAGGTGGAAGGAGTAGACGGACGCCCCTTGAGTTCTGGACCCATTGTACAAGCAGCTACCAACATCCAAGTATGTATTTCACATCACAAGGAAACCCTCGAATTCGATGTTATAAGAGCAGCACATTTTCCTGTAATTCTAGGGATCCCTTGGCTACGCCGACACAATCCAACGATAAACTGGTCCCTCAACACCATAAAATTTGATTCTGAGTTTTGTGTCCAACATTGTTGTCTCCGTTGTCAAACAGAAAGAGTTGCTGTCTCGTGCCCCTCTGTGGCTTCTGAACCTCTTCAGGTCCATCATATCCATTCAGTATTTCAGGAGTATGCTGACATATTTGAAGACCGATTACCTAAGGATCTACCCCCACACCGTCCTGAAGACTGTGTCATTGACCTGATACCGGCGACATCAGTCCCCTTTGGGCGCATGTTCTCCTTGACCATACCGGAACAGCAAGCCCTAAGAACCTATTTAGATCAAAACCTGCAAAACGGATTGATCCGGCCTTCTAAATCCCCAGCCGGGGCTTCTTTGTTTTTTATCGCCAAGAAGGATACCAGCGAGCTGCGTCCTTGCATCGATTATAGAGGACTAAACAAGATCACTGTGAGAGATCGCTACCCAATGCCTTTGATCAAGGACATACTGGAAGCAGTCGAAGGGGCACGCCTGTTTAGTAAACTAGACCTAAGAGGCGCCTATCACCTCTTAAGGGTAAAGAAAGGGGACAAGTGGAAAACGGCTTTCCGTACTCCTTTTGGACTGTTTGAATACAGAGTTATGACGTTTGGTCTAGTCAATGCCCCGGCAGCCTTCCAGAGGTTTATGGACCATCTATTTGGTGACTTATTGTTTGTTTCAGTAATTGTTTACTTGGACGACATTTTGGTTTTTTCTCGTCATCCTCATAAACATCAGGAACATCTCACCGAGGTTATGAAGCGATTGAGGCGCCATCAACTCTTTGCAAAACCAGAAAAATGTCTTATTGCTGTGTCTTCTGTACCCTATTTAGGATTTATCCTATCCGAACAGGGCATTGAAATGAATCAGAAGAAGGTCACGGCTATTCTCGAATGGCCCTCTCCTTCCACTGTAAAAGAAGTACAAGCCTTCTTGGGTCTCTCCAACTTTTATAGAAGGTTCATTCTCAACTTCTCTGAACAAGTACTCCCCATCACTACTCTCCTGAAAAAAGACGTTCCCTTCAGTTGGAATCACACTGCGGAACAAGCGTTTCAAGGATTGAAGAAAGCCTTTTGTTCCGCACCCATTCTAAAACAACCTGATCAAAGAAAACCCTTCATTGTTGAAACGGACGCTTCAGCTGGGGCTTTGGGGGCGGTGCTCAAACAAGAGCATAACGGGGTAGAACACCCTATTGCCTATCTCTCGCGCACACTCAACCCCAGTGAGTACAATTACTCAGTAATTGAGAAAGAGCTGCTGGCCATTAAACAGGCATGCTCGGAATGGAGACATCTGCTTCAAGGGTCAAGACACCCATTTGAAATCCGTACAGACCACAGCAATCTTAAGGTATTACAGCAAATGGAGTGCACGAACTCCAGACAAGCCCGATGGGCTTATTTCTTTGCTCAATATGATTTTTACATTACCTACCTTCCGGGTAGCAAGAACATATTGGCAGACTGCTTATCTAGGAGTCCCTCTTCTTTCACCAGTCCGCCTGTTAAGGGAGAAGGAATGTTCCCAGAAGTTCAATTTGTCCATTCACTTTCAAAGTTTCTTCAGAAAGTAAAAGAAGCCTCAGTAGAGGCTCTCAAGCCTCTTCCCAGATGCGTAAGAAACAAACTAACCAAAAAAGAAGGAATGTGGTTCCATCAAGGAAGACTCTTTGTACCCGATGCCAAACTACAAGAACGAGTCCTTCATTGGGGTCACAATTCTCGGATCGCAGGTCACAAGGGCTTCGCGGCCACATCGGACCTGATCAGACGGATGTTTTGGTGGCCATCCATGCTCTCTGACATCAAACAATTTGTTAGTTCTTGTCCTATCTGTGCCAGAAGTAAGACAATCTTTTCCAAACCGGCGGGGCTACTACTACAACCCAGACTACCAACTACTCCGTGGTCACATGTCTCCACAGATTTTGTAACAGATCTTCCGTTATCACAAGGATACACTGCAATTATGGTTACGGTTGACAGCTTCAGCAAGATGGGCCACTTTACCCCTCTGAAGGGAGTACCTTCGGCTCCGGAAATGGCGCAGGTGTTTCTCAGAGACATAATTAGACTCCATGGTATTCCGACTACCATCCTATCTGACCGAGGCTCACAATTCACTTCAACATTCTGGAAGACATTATGTGACCTACTAGGGATTGAAAGGGCTCTCACCTCTGGATACCATCCCCAGTCGAATGGACAGACAGAGCGACTCAATGCCACCATGGAGCAGTACCTCCGTTACTTTGTCAATGATCAACAAGACGACTGGGTGTCACTCCTCCCCTTAGCTGAATTCTCTTATAATAATACAGTACACTCAGCCATCAAGATGTAACCCTTCTTCTGCATTTATGGGAAACATCCCCGATCCTTTCCGCTGGATAAGATCCAACCTTCAAACTTACCAATGGTGGATTCTCTGTTGGAAAACATCCACAAGACCCAACGGACGGCTGCAAGTAATCTACAAGAAAGTCGAGCCCGATATAAACACCAGGCCGACCTACACCGCGCCCAAGATCCTAACTGGCAAGTCGGAGATAGAGTCTGGCTCTCTACTAAGTACCTACCCAGATGAACTCATCCATCAAAATTGGCCCCCAAATATCTAGGTCCATATTCTATCACTGCTCGGATTAATCCAGTGGCTTTTCGACTAAAACTTCCTCATCAACTCAGCCGAATCCACCCAGTATTTCACTCTTCTTTGTTGAAGTCATTTATCCCTGATCTTCACCACCGGAAGAAAAGGTTCCAGATAAGGAGCAGGGAACCTGACCCAGAAGTCTATGAAGTAGACAAGATCCTGGACTCCAGGTATTACAGAGGCAGACTTCAGTACTTGATCCGGTGGAAAGGATACTCTCCGGCTGAAGATTCCTGGGAACCCGTGACCAGTATTTCCGCTCCCAGATGTGTACGGCAGTTTCATGCCCTTCATCCCGGTAAACCTGGGGTAGGTGCCCCTAGAAGCGGGCATACTGTCATGAGGACAGGACGATGGAAGTGTTGGACACGGTGGAAGCGCCATTGATACACCCTTCACGGCGCTCTGTGCAGCGTTCTAGCTGTTACGCTCTGTGCTCTTCATATTGACGTTAGCCACGCCCCCTCCTTGCGTTGCAACTGTTTCCTGTTCTTCGCTACACTGGTGCCGTTGGTTCCCGTGCCTTCTGTGTATTTTCCTCCCGACTGGAATTCTATCTTCTATAGCGTCCTTGTTCCTGTTCCTTATTTTTCCGCCTTTTGCTGTGCTACTCTCGGCATCTTTTTCTTTCTGTTTATTTCCTCTGTTTCTCTGCCTGCGCTCGGGCTTTCACTTTCTGGTAACTCTGCCTCCTTTTTCTCGGCATTTTCGGACTGCTTTTCCTCCGGGGCATCTTACTTTCTCACTGCTATTTTTTCACAGCTCCTTCTAGCCTTTTGATTCTACTTTTTTTTTCTCCTTAACGTTTGGGTGAGTTCATCTGTATTCTGCCTTTCCCTTTTTTCTATACTTATGGTCCTCTTCTCTGTTTCTACTCATTCTTGTCTTTGCTGCATCACGTCTAGTTTCACGGCTTCTGTTTTAGTTTCTTTGGTTCTTCTCCAGTTTTCCCTTACACCCTACCTACAGCCTATCCTGAATTGGATGGATGAAAGGACTTGGTTTTCCGGCCTTCTTCTGTCGGATACTGAAGCTGGATCTGTTACCTTGCACTTACCGGATCCCCTGCTGCGGACCCCCTTGTCCTTATTTCCTCGTGGCGCTTACTCTTGCGCTCCTCAGTGACTGTATTCTTCCCGGAACTGAAAGATCTTTGGACTTCCATCCAGCCTTGTGCACATTCAAGTAATTCAGGGGTTTTTTCTGCCACTGGCTTTTTCCCCTCCACAGGCTGTGCAGGGAATCCTCCGCCTTGGTTGCTGTCTGCCTTCTTACACAACCACTGTGGCGAGTTCCCGGAACAGACCGTATCTCTTCTCAAAAAAAAGGACTCCGGACCGGACTATGCCATCTGCTGAGGCTGAAATATCTTCCTGCGAATCAGACACCGAATCCCAGGTGAGGTGTGTGTGTGTGTGTGTGTGTGTGTGTGTGTGTGTGTGTGTGTTTGTGTGTGTGTGTGTGAGAGAGAGAGAGAGAGAGAGAGAGACTGTGTGTGCGCACACATGCACAAGTGATAAATGCATATGTTTTTTTATGAGTGAAACAAAGTGATTTTCAGTGGCAGTTAGTGGCATAGATTGTGTCAATAAAAGTGATTTACAGTCACCATACTAGTATAGATTGTGGCCACAGTTTCATGAAAGTGATTTACAGTCATAATACTGCATAGAATGTGTCTACAGCTTCATGAAAACTGTTTACAGAGTCCATTAAAGGCAAAGGGATAGTTTATGCAGGGCACAAGTCAACGGTGTACATGGGTCAACCGAAATGAATGTGTTGTTGCAAACTCCGCTGATGTACTGTAACGCTCACCTGATTCCCGCAGAGGCGCCGGTCTTGACTGGGTGAATGCCGTATCTTCAAAGGTGATGTGTAACACACGGTTGGCTCTTTGGGCTGGACCTCTGTGCACTGTATGTCTGACTCGAAGAGTAAGATGTCGGCAGATAGAAAATATGAGATTAATGAAGGGTGCAGGCCTCTTGACCTCAGAGGAGTGCTGTCCGTCGTTAACTGCACAAACGGTAAGTTCTGGGCACTTCAAATGTCTTAAAAGTCTTTTGTAATGATATCTCTTGTTTTGCAGGGTTCCGGCGATGGCGGGCTGATGAGAGTTGAGGATCGAACCCGCGTGAGGAATAGAAGCGCCTGGAAGCAAGTAAGTAAGCGCTTGTAGCCTGCTTCACGATGCGCACTAACTGTCCCTTTTATCTTGCAGGTACAAGTTTGGAGCTTTAGAGAAGCTGAAGGGTGCTGGAATACCCACTGGATTCGGCGTGGGAAGGAGAAATGGCACGTGAGTAATAAAGTTGCCCAATGTCTTTAAACGCACCTTCTTTTGTCTTTCAGATGCGGGATGCAGCGGCAAAGGCCTCCGGAGCGTGCGAAGAGCTGGTAAGCTTTTGTCTTTCAGATTCCGGAATGCAGTGCGAAGACCTCCGGAGCATGCGAAGAGTAGGTAAGCCTTTATCTTTCAGATGCCGGAATGCAGCGCGAGGCGTTGGTGACAGCCGATGGACCAGGTAAGAGATGCGCTGCCACTGAAGACCGTAGTGCTAACCTGTTCTTTCTTTGTCTTTACAGGTGCTGCTGAAGACTGGATTCCAGGATGGTAAGCCTTTGTTCCCTTAGGCCCAGGATCAGAAGCAGAAGACACGATGAGCGTTCTGCTGCAGAGAATGCAGAATAACGCAAAGCAAGATTCATCCATCGGGTGTGGTTTAAATAGCCTCCTGTAGTGCTTAGGTGTCTCCTTCCACAGCCACGCCTAAGAAAAGAGTTCCTGCTTTCCAGAAGAGTTCCAGTGTTCTGAACCTAGGGAGTGGCTCCTGCCCCACCCAACAGGAAAAGTAGTCCCAAACAGAAGAGGATCAGGGGTTCAACTGGCAGGTAAGTAAGCAGCATGGTCTGCTGCAGGTAAGTCCACCCAAGCATTATGAGCCCGGCGCTTCCAGCGCTGGGACTGGGCATCTTTATGAGCCTGGTGCCACTGGCGCCAGGACAGGGTCCAAAAGGTCCCAATTGGGACTGGCTGGCACTCGGAACCGGGGTTATGGGTCTGCTTCCAAGGGAGTCGGGCAAGTCCTGATCTTTTGGAAGCAGAGATCATGACAGCACCCCCCCCTCAAGGCCCCTCCCAAACCAGGCTTCTCCGGGGTTTGGGCTTGTTAGGAAATGTTCGATGAAATCTTTTGATTAGACGAGGCGCGTGGACATATTCTGCAGGTTCCCAGGATCTTTCTTGGGGACCGTAGCCTTTCCAGTCAATCAGGTAAAATAGTTTAGATTTGGAGATCTTGGAATCCAGGATGCTTTTGACTTCAAACTCGAGTTCTCCATCAACTAGAATAGGTTTTGGAGATGTAGTTAGTCGGGTTTGAGGTTGCACGGGTTTTAATAGAGAGACGTGGAAGACCGGATGTATCTTCATGTGAGGGGGCAAGTCCAACTTGACCGCTACTGGATTTACCATAGTAAATACCATAGTAGTGATGGAATAGGGACCAAGGTATCTTGGGTTGAATGTGCGTGGTCCTTTTAGAGGTAGATATTTGGTGGATAACCAGACTTGATCTCCTACTTGATATTGGGGGGCTTCCTTCCGATGTTGGTCTGCTCCTTTCTTGTATTGTTCTTTAGCCCTTTGAAGGTGAGAAACGGCTTCCTTAAAGGCTTGGGTGATTGTAGAATGCAGGTGGTCTACTGCTGGTGTTCCAAGATCTTGGAGTGGATCCAACTCCGAGGTTCGAGGGTGACTACCGTATAAAAGAAAAAACGGGGTCTTCCCAGTTCCCGAGTGGACAGAGTTATTGTAGGCATATTCGGCTATCCAAAGGATATCTTTCCAAGTTTTTTCAGTTTGTTGTAGCATGCAGCGCAAATACTGTTCCAGAGTTTGATTGGTCCTCTCGGTTTGTCCGTCGGTTTGAGGGTGGTGGCTGGTCGAAAGTTTCACATCAATTTGAGCCGACCGACAGCAACTTCGCCAAAAATGAGAAATAAATTGACTACCTCGATCCGAAATTAGAACTGAAGGAAAACCGTGCAGTCGGACGATGTTTTCGAGAAATTCTCGGGCCAGAGTTGCTGCTGTTGGTAAGCCTTTGAGTGAAATGAAATGCGCCATCTTGGAGAATAGGTCCACGATTACTAGGATCGTATTGTATCCGGAGCATGGAGGTAGATCGGTGATGAAGTCCATAGAAAGCGTATGCCAAGGGCGAGGCGGGATGTCAATAGGGCATAAGAGGCCGGCTGGTTTTTCCTTTTGACTCTTGTTTTGGGCGCATACTCCACAGGACATTATAAAGTCTCTGATATCTTTTTTCCAAGACGGCCACCAGAAGTAGCGCTTGATCTTTTCCGAGGTCTTGGTCATACCGGGATGTCCTTCCATTAAAGAATCGTGATAACAAGAGATTACCTTTTTCTGTAAATCTGTGCTGGGCAGGTATAACCGTTCTTGGAAATATAATAGGTTGTCCTTCACCGTAAAGTCCTTTCCCTGCAGATGCCAATTCTGTATGTCTGCTGGAGTTACCAGTAGCCTGGCTTTATCCTTAACTTCCTCTATGGATTGTGTGGCGATTACACCTAGAATTCTTTGTTCGGGAATGATAGGTACAGGTTTAGGATTGATCAAATGTTCTTCCACTCCCATCCGAGAAAGGGCATCAGCTTTACCGTTTTTTGTACCAGGTCGATAGGTAATTATGAAGTCAAACTCGGCAAAGAATAGTGCCCAACGGATTTGCCTAGAGGATTGAGCTTTTGCGGTTTTCAAATATTGCAGGTTTCGGTGATCTGTGATCACAGTAACGGTGTGTCGGGCCCCCAGAAGATAATGCTGCCAAGCCTTAAAGGTGGACTTGATAGCTAGAAGTTCCTTATCAGTAATAGTGTAATTGATTTCAGGAGGCTAGAATTTGCGGGACCAAAATGCCACGGGATGCAACTGATTGGTTACTGGGTCCTTTTGTGATAGAACTGCCCCCATGGCAAGGCTCGAAGCATCAGTTTCAACGATGTAGGGGAGTTCTGGGCGAGGATGTTTTAAGATCGGTGCAGAGATAAATCTAGCCTTCAAATTCTGGAAAGCTTGTTCCGCCTCGGTAGACCATTCAAAACATTTGTTTTTCTTTAACAAGGCGGTGATGGGCTGGACTATTCGAGAGAATTCGGGGATAAACCTGCGGTAAAAGTTAGCGAAGCCTAACATACTTTGAACACCTTTTACGGAGGATGGCGATGGCCATTTGAGAATTGCACCGACCTTCTTTGAATCCATACGCACTCCGCTAGGTGATAATATGAATCCCAAGAATTCAACTTCAGTCACGTTGAAAACACATTTTTCCAACTTAGCGAAAAGTTTGTGTTGACGCAATCTCTCGAGGACCATTTTCACGTGTTTCCGATGTTCAGTTTCCGATGAAGAATAAACGAGGATGTCGTCAATGTAAACAACAACACACACATCTATGAGCTCTCTGAGGACATCGTTCATAAAATATTGAAAGGCGGCCGGGGCATTGCAAAGTCCGAAGGGCATGACCTGATATTCAAATAGCCCATACTTGGTGCGGAAGGCCGTCTTCCATTCATCGCCCTCTTTTACTCGTACCAAGTGGTAGGCTCCTCTAAGATCCAGCTTTGTATATATGCATGCTTTTCTGACTTGGTCCAGGAGTCCAGGGATCAAAGGTAACGGATATCTATTCTTAACGGTGATCTGGTTCAGGGCGCGATAATCTATACAAGTTCTAAGGTCCCCTTCTTTTTTTGGAACGAAGAACAAAGCTGAGGAAGCAGGGGACTTGGAAGGACGAATAAACCCATTCGCTAGGTATTGATCCAGGTATTGTCGGAGGTGAAGATTCTCAGGCTCGGTGAGGGCATAAATTCTACTACAAGGAGGAGTAGATCCAGGTATCAGGTCTATCTGGCAGTCATAAGACCTATGAGGAGGTAGAGAGTTAGCCTGATCCTTCCGGAAAACATCTTGGTATTCTAGGTATTCAGGAGGTAACTGAGGAGCCTCCGAGGAAATTGCTGCCAATGCAACACCAGGTCGAGGGTGACAAGTGGAGACACATTCTGGAAACTGAACCGTTCTTGCTCGCCAATCGATCTGAGGATTGTGCTTCTCTAACCAAGGAATTCCTAGAATAATCTGGAACTGGGGGGCCTTGATCACATCGAACACGATCTTCTCATGGTGTCCATCTTGACTTACTAGCGTCACTTCTTGGGTGGTATGCGTTACTGGTCCGGAGGCTATCTCCGTACCATCCACCGTAGTAATGACGTCCTTTACAGCCTTTGGACAAAGAGTCAGATTCATCCTCAAAACCATTTCATGATCCACATAATTGCCGATGGCACCGCTGTCGACGTAAGCTTCAATCGCATGTAATCGATCCGGATGTTCAGGGCTAATGAGGACCATAGGTATCACAAAATGCGAGGTCACGGAACCGGTTTTAACGCTCGGCAAGAGGACCTCTATTCTTGTCGGGCGAGGTCGTTTCCCTGCTCAGAGTTTGTGACCCTGGTAACTGCAGCTCCTACTGCCTTCTTGGCTGGTTTCACCGGACAGTCTCGAAGAAAGTGCCCCGAGTTTCCGCAATAGAGGCATAATTGCAGCTGTTTTCTCCTTTCCCGCTCCTTTTGTGTTAGTGGTCCTTTCAGGCCCCCTATTTGCATGGGTTCCCCGGAGTCTACTCCTTTGGTAGGAGTTGGTGGTTTGGAAAATACTCGAGCATCAAACTTGGAACGATCGGCCTTCCTGTTCTGCAGTCTGTGGTCAATTTGAACGACTAAGTCAATATAGTCCGAACAGTCTTGCGGGGGATTCACTACTTGGGCTAACACATCTTTGAGCTCTCCACGTAGACCTCTATAAAACAGCGTAATCCTTTTGTCCTCAGGCCATCGAGTTTCCACTATCAGTCTGTTGAAAGACGCAATATAAGCCAAAAGGTCTTGATTACCCTGTTGCAATGAAAGGAGCTCATTGTCCAAGGCCTGCCCCTGTGAATGTCTTGCAAACAGTTTTTCCATACTGAGCTGAAAAGCTCGAAAATCATGGAGAACCGGATCATCTTGATTAACTAGAGGGATCGACCAGTCTGCCGCATTGCCACTAAGGTACGAAAGCACGAAAGCTACCTTAGCTTGATCAGTTGGAAAGGCTGCTGGCCGGCATAAGAAGTGCAACCGGCACTGATTAATAAATACTGCAAACCTCTTTGGGTCACCAGAAAATCGTTCGGGCGGAGCCAGAGGTACATTCCCAGGTAGGTTGATCTGCACTGGGTTCGTAGAGGATGTTGAAGGAAGATTTGCCCCTGATGCGGGTAACAGAGTTTGTCCGGCTTGTGACTGTAGCAATTGTCTAGCGAGATCGTCTGTTCGCTCCTTGGAAATAATCAGTTCCCTTCTTAGAGCATTCGTTTCCTGACGGGCTGCATGCACTTCTGCTCTTAGTTCCCCAAGTAACTGGGCTAACTGGTCGGTATCCGAGGTTTCCATAGCGCCTGGGTGGGAGTTTTGCGATAGGCTTTGCGTTCTGTAACGCTCACCTGATTCCCGCAGAGGCGCCGGTCTTTACTGGGTGAATGCCGTATCTTCAAAGGTGATGTGTAAGACATGGTTGGCTCTTTGGGCTGGACCTCTGTGCACTGTATGTCTGACTCGAAGAGTAAGATGTCTGCAGATAGAAAATATGAGATTAATGAACTGGGGTTATTGGGTGCCTCTCTCCTCTTCCCTTTCTCTTCTCCTGTAGAACCCCAAAGGTTAACACCCTCACCTTAGGTAAGTGAACGCCGAGCTCTCCATCTGCCTCGGGGCAGGGTGCCGTAACCAGTTTCTTCACTGGATAAGGGTGCAGGCCTCTTGACCTCAGAGGACTGCTGTCCGTCGTTAACTGCACAAACGGTACGTTCTGGGCACTTCAAATGTCTTAAAAGTCTTTTGTAATGATATCTCTTGTTTTGCAGGGTTCTGGCGATGGCGGATGGCGGGCTGATGAGAGTTGAGGATCGAACCCGCGTGAGGAATAGAAGCGCCTGGAAGCAAGTAAGTAAGCGCTTGTAGCCTGCTTCACGATGCGCACTAACTGTCCCTTTTATCTTGCAGGTACAGGTTTGGAGCTTTAGAGAAGCTGACGGGTGCTGGAATACCCACTGGATTCGGCGTGGGAAGGAGTAATGGCACGTGAGTAATAAAGTTGCCCAATGTCTTTAAACGCACCTTCTTTTGTCTTTCAGATGCGGGATGCAGCGCCGAAGGCCTCCGGAGCGTGCGAAGAGTAGGTAAGCCTTTGTCTTTCAGATGACGGAATGCAGCGCGAGGCGTTGGTGACAGCCGATGGACCAGGTAAGAGATGCGCTGCCACTGAAGACCGTAGTGCTAACCTGTTCTTTCTTTGTCTTTACAGGTGCTGCTGAAGACTGGATTCCAGGATGGTAAGCCTTTGTTCCCTTAGGCCCAGGATCAGAAGCAGAAGACACGATGAGCGTTCTGCTGCAGAGAATGCAGAATAACGCAAAGCAAGATTCATCCATCGGGTGTGGTTTAAATAGCCTCCTGTAGTGCTTAGGTGTCTCCTTCCACAGCCACGCCTAAGAAAAGAGTTCCTGCTTTCCAGAAGAGTTCCAGTGTTCTGAACCTAGGGAGTGGCTCCTGCCCCACCCAACAGGAAAAGTAGTCCCAAACAGAAGAGGATCAGGGGTTCAACTGGCAGGTAAGTAAGCAGCATGGTCTGCTGCAGGTAAGTCCACCCAAGCATTATGAGCCCGGCGCTTCCAGCGCTGGGACTGGGCATCTTTATGAGCCTGGTGCCACTGGCGCCAGGACAGGGTCCAAAAGGTCCCAATTGGGACTGGCTGGCACTCGGAACCGGGGTTATGGGTCTGCTTCCAAGGGAGTCGGGCAAGTCCTGATCTTTTGGAAGCAGAGATCATGACATGTACTCAATGCTGAACCTGGTAGCAAGCCCTGGCAGGGAGATCTGAAAGGACATTTGGGTGAGTGCAGCGTGATGACGCCACTATTGGGTCTGTCGCATGATACCGGAAGCACTGGGACTGAAGGTCTCAGGCAGAGAGGAATGGAACAATTTAGCGAGGGAGCATGATGATGCTCCCCCTCTTTTGTTCTGGCCTGAGACCTCACACAGGATAGGGCAGCACTGCTGCCAGCATCATTTTGTGTTTGTTAATTTGGACCTTACATATGTCAGGAAGGGACATGGTGGAACTGAGTTTTTGTTTGGGTCCGAGTGCAGGGGTGGTGCAGGAGGTAGCATGGTGAGCGGTTTGGCTGAGGTTGGCAGTCTTGCAAGAAGACCTGCAGGTGCGGGAAGCTGGTATTGTGAGAATGGAGGGTCATGGGCCTGGTTCCAGGGAATTGGCATGATGGACTCCGCAGCTTGGTGTGGTCCATTGTGGGTGAAATTTCTAGCAACTACCTTTACTTTAAGAGCTTTGACAGGTGAAGACAGCGGTGGAGTAACATGGCCGTCATGACCAGGAGGTGACTATGGCAGGGAGGGTCTCTCGGGTGAAAAGTGGCAGTGAAAAAGGATATTGTCCCTATTGATAGGGCACATAGGTACATCGCTCAGTTAAAGGGTTGTTTGCAACAAGAATGGTCCATGCAGTCAGGATATGGAGCATGAGCAGACTATTGCAGGTGCTCCATAAGATCTGTACTCTATATTGATGGGCACGGTGGCGAATGTGGACTATTCATCCCTTCTCCCGAGATGGGGACCACTGCATTTGAGACTAGGGAGGGGATCCTGCTAAGCAAGACCCTCCCTAGAGGCCTAGGCAAATGGAATCTCACTGGTAGTGACTCCTCTTTTGGGACAAGGACTCCCATTCCTACAAGGAACTCCCTGTCCAGAACACATTATTTGCCTATATGGCAATTGGAAAGACTGTTGTTACTTCTGTTTTAGACTATACCAATGGTGACATTTCTTCAATCTCTTTGGCTTCAGGTAATGCAGGATCTCGCCTGAATTGCACAGTCAAAGAAGAGCGACACACCTCTTTTTTGTGGTAACATACATAGAATGACGAGGAACCTAGAAGAGAGGAGGGAGAATCCTACGCAGAAGTGAATGCCTGACGATAGGTCTTCCTGGAGGGGCTGAGACACACTAGTCCACAGAATCGGTGTTAGCATGGAGAGTGAAGGAAACGATTGCAAGACACCAGAAGGCTGGCATCCTGATCAACTGAGAATCCGAGGTCAGGAGAGGGATGGCGATGGGAAAGCAACCATCCCGCCTGGTGGTGTGACCACATGAAAGCCGTGGTGGGCCTGGGGCCCATCAACAGAAGCAGAGACCAGACAGTGCAGCAAAGAAGTAGGATTCCAGATCTCCGTAGAAGTGCAACAACTGCTGAGTCAGGCAGAGTAAGGGAAGCGACTGCTCCCAAAGAGGTAATGCAATTGAGAGGGGCAAACTATCAGATTAGAGGCTGGGAAAGCTGTAAGGGTTACGGGAGCCTGGAAAACCAAAACGGGCAGACAATCTGCCGAGGCCATCAGGGGCCAGAGGTCTTTAGAGAGTCCTGAGAAACTGAGAGACACTAATCTTCATGGCTGGGAAAGCCACCTGGATTACGGGAGAACTACTGAGACCAAGACAAAATAAGCTTATCAGAAGGCCAGAGGACTTTCAAACGTCCAAGAACCACGAAATATAACAGAACTGGAGTGAGAGAGACCTGGAGGGTTCCAGTCCTCAATTAAAAAACAATGTGGGAATTAGTTGCAAACCAATGGTCCCCTCTTCTGAACAGCAACCCATCTATATTGTACTGATTAAAGGTGTGATCTGGCATATGGTACTGGGTGTGTCGAACTTATTACCAACAGCTGCTATCAGATATGAATTTGGTTTATCTTACCTGAAAGCAAAAGGTCAATGGCATATCTTAGCTTTATATGGGAAATTCCTTCAACCCTGTGTAAAATTCATGTATCAAGCAATGGCTGAGGTCATGAAGCTTGGACAAGTTCCTACTCTAAGAGCATTCACTGAGAGCTGCGAAGTAATACTAAAAAATCTTGATCTCGCTAAAGAAGATCTGATGAATAATCCAACTAAGACCAAACGAAAAATGTTTGAACATGATTGATATTCCAACACTGAAAAATTGCATGGCTATCTGTCCCTCAAGCAGCTTCAAAATGATCACAAAAGTAGAGGGACTTTGGCTCCCTATCTACTAAGGTTCCCCTGTGACATGATCAGAAATGATTTCCTTAATTATAAGAAGAGGCAGATAGAACCTATCAGCAATTAGGCCATTGAATTTGTCTCAAACACAAAATTAAAATTGTATTAAACACTCAATAAAAACATATCAATGTAAAAAGATACAATACATACATAAAAAGACTTATAACTAGTCTTTGTGACAAAAATAAACCTTAACCAGGCTTCAAAGACAATACATTTCATTACAGAACATCTTCTAAATGTTGATATTCTAGTATTCAATATGAATTTTTGAATCCTTTTCTAAGACGGTCTGTAATAACTAGACTGTTAAACTCAACTGTTACGCTCACCTGGTCTCTGCGTAGGCATTGGGGCATGGTTGCAGCCCTCCCTGAACTTGAATCACCCCTTCAGGCCTCTCCCTCAGTAGAAAAGCTGTGAGCAGTGGTACATGGTGATACGGCTCCTGCATGGAGATAACAGTGTCTGAGTGCGTAACTCTGTGATTGTTGCACCTCTTGAACCCTTCACCCCAAAGTACGGTTTCTGTGAGCATACGCCGGCCCATAAAACTCACCTGTGAATTATGGAGGATAAGATCTCCACCCTGCTACTTATGGCAGGGACACGTCGAATGGGATCTAGTTCCTTCACTGATCCCTGATAAGGATTAGTCCAGTCCAGCTGCGACTATGCTCTCCTTATGATTGGTAAATCTTCCTTGAGCTCTTGTGATGCTGTTCGTTCTGTTTAATGTCTTTATATGTTGCTCCTATTTATGTCTCTCTTCTGTTTTCTTCCCTTAAATGGAAATGCGGCCTCAATGCAGCTGTGAAATGCGAGACGAGTGCCAAGATGAAGATGTCGGCGTTCCGGAAAGTGTAAAGATGAATACTTGGTTCGCTGAAGAGATGTACAGCTAAGAACAGCTTCCCCCAGTTGGTAAGTTTGCTGACAGGAAGCAGGATGTCCAGGAAGCAGGATCTTCAAAGGTAAGTCTGACTTCAGACGACGGTGAGCGTTACGCTGCTTGCAAGTGCAGAGTAACGCGAAGTGTCTGTCTTGAGGATCGGGGACGCTAATATAGCTGAGATCGTGGGCACGCCCATTAGGGCCAGTTTACCAGCCACACCCTGCCACTCCTAGAGAGTGAGCACATGTGAAGGCAATCCATTAGCAGCCACACCCAAGAATACACTTGGGGCTTCTTAATGGATGGAATGTTCAAGGTTAATGCATCCTGCTTAATGGATGGAATGTTCAAGGTTAATGCATCTGAAGTGCTATGTCCATAATAAAAGCTTTTTGGTGTTAAATGGATGTTCTTGTTTACTTTTGTCCATGAGCCTGCACCAAAGGCGCCAGGACAGTGTCCACCCAGGTCTCCTGTGCATGTGACCCCTGCATGCCTGTGCCTCTGACTTCATGACTATGACAGCACTCCCCCTCAAGGCCCCTCTCAAGGGTGGTTCTCCTCCCGGTCCTGGTTTGGTGGGATTATTGCGATGGAACTGTCTGATTAAACGCGGAGAATGGACGTGTTCACTGGGCTCCCAAGTTCGGTCTTGAGGTCCGTAACCGGTCTTGAGGTCCGTAACCTTTCCAGTCAATTAGGGATTACAATTTTGATCGAACCACCTTGGAGTCAAGGAGGAATTTGACTTCATATTCTGGTTCTCCATCCATTACTTCGGGCTCTGGCGGAGAATTAAGCCGTGTATTGGATTTCATTGGTTTGAGGAGAGAGAAATGAAATACGGGGTGAATTTGAGATGGTAGCTCCAATTTCATGGAGACAGGATTGATTATGGACGTTATAGTATAGGGGCCCAGGTATCTTGGACGGAAAGCTCTTGGCCCCTGCAAGGGAATATATTTGGGTGCTAACCACACCTTTTCTCCAATCTGGTAGACCGGAGGTTCCTTCCGAAGTCGATCAGCAAACAGTTATTGTCTTTCCTTAGCCTTGGTCAGATGCTCTGTCGACTCCTTAAGAACCTGAGTGATGGTTTTATGCAAGTTTTTTATGGCTGGCATTTCCAGGGTATCGGGTGGATCAAATACTGATGTCGTCAGATGTCTTCTTTGCACAGTGTAGAATGGAGTTTGTCCTGTGCTTGTGTGAATTGAGTTGTTGTATGCATACTCAGCTATCTAGAGTATATTTTTCCAAGAATCCTCAGACTGTTGCAACATACACCTGAGATATTCCTCTAAAGTTTGGTTGGTTCGTTCAGTTTGCCCATCAGTTTGAGGGTGATGGCTTGTGGACAACCGGAGATCGATTTTGTCAATCGTACAACACTTTCTCCAAAAGGCAGAAACAAATTGAGTTCCGCGATCAGATACTAATATTGATGGAAATCCATGCAATCCATGCAATTGAACAATTTGCTCTAGGAACACAGAAGCGAGAGTTGATGCAGTTGGGAGTCCCTTCAGAGGGATGAAATGGGCAATTTTGGGGAATAAATCCACAACGACTTATATGGTGTTGTATCCATTGCAAGGTCTGTGATGAAGTCCATCGACAGGATGTGCCAAGGTGCTGGCGGTACTGTTAGGGAATGTTGTAAACCAGCGGGGTTCTGTTTCTGAGACTTGTGTTGTACACAGACACCGCCGTTTTCAATAAATTGGGTGATGTCTTTTCGCCAGGGTGTCCACCAGTAGTTTTGTTTTACCTTAGCCTGAGTTTTGGCTATTCCTAGGTGTCCTTCCACTAGTGAATCGTGGTCATTTGTGATGATTTGCTTTTGCAGTTCTTGGTCTGGACATATAATCGTCCTTGGAAATACGGTAGAAAGTCTTCGATGGTGTACTGGTCACCTTTTAACAGCCATTCCTGTTGTGTTGATTGATCCATCGGGGATTGCAAACTGGTTCTTTGGTGATCCACACATGTGGTGGCAGCTATTGTGGTTTGAATCCTTTCCTCAGGAATTATGGCCACGGGGTCGGATGCTGTAAAAGCCTCTTTTTCTTTACTCATGCGTGATAGAACGTCTGCTTTCCCATTGCGTAGTCCAGGTCTATAAGTGATAATAAAATCATATACCGCAAAAAAGAAAGCCCAACAGATTTGACGCGAGGATTGTGCTTTGGCGGTTTTCAAGTATTGCAAGTTATGGTGGTCCGTGATGACAGTGACCGTATGTCTCGCCCCAAGAAGATAATGTCTCCAGGGCTTGAATGCTGCTTTAATCGCCAGTAATTCCTTATCTGTGATTGCGTAGTTCAACTCGGGGGCTGAAAATTTGCGGGACCAGAATGCGACAAGGTGTAGTTGTCCTGTTTCAGGGTCTCGTTGTGACAATACTGCTCCCATGGCTATTTTTGAAGCATCTGTCTCAACTATGTAAGGTAGGTCTGGTCGTGGGTGTCGAAGGACTGGTGCGGTAGTGAATGCTAGATTCAACTTCTGGAAGGCTTCTTCAGCTTCTGTCGACCAATGGAACTTTTGATTTTTCTTTAACAAGGAGGTAATTGGATGTACAATTTGTGAAAACCCAAGTATAAACCGACGGTAAAAGTTGGCAAATCCAAGCACGCTTTGCACTCCTTTTGTGGATGTTCATGAGGGCCATTGGAGGATTGTATCCACCTTTGTAGGCCTTGTGGTGTGAGCATGAAACCGAGAAACCTCGACCTCGGTTACATGGAAAAAACATTTTTCCAACGTGGCATTCAAGCTATAAGGAGCTGATGAGGCCCAACATGATTCCTTTCTTCGGTTTCGGATTGGTGTCATCTTTTTTGTAACATCTGTCGGCACAATCATGAGGAAATGTCAGAACTCGTTTTCGACAGTCGATCCTAGGATTGTGGGTCTCGCGCCAGGGCATTCCCAATATCATCTGGAACTGAGGAGCACCGACGAGATCGAATGTAATGTCCTCTTGATGCCCGTCCTGACACAGAAGCTTGACTTTCTCAGTGTATTTTGTCACCGGGCCGAATGATAGCTGAGAACCATCCACAGCATGATTTTTTCTGATTTCTGCTTCTGTCAGAGAGGAAGGCCTATTCAGAGAGCCAAATCTTGGTCAATGTAGTTACCCACAGCTCCACAATCAATATATGCCTCCAAGGCATGTATTTGTGATGGTTTCTTGTGATTCACCAAAAGCAGTGGAAGGACTAGATGTGAGGTCTGTACGGATTCCTTTTTCATGCTCGACAAGCGGACCCTTACACTTGCCGGGTATTGGCGTTTCCCGAGTTCTGTTCTTCTTCTCCATCAGTTTTGTCTGTTGCCCCAACCGTTTTCTTGGGTGGTTTTACCGGGCAGTCATGGAGGAAGTGACCTGCTTGTCCACAATGTAAGCAAAGCTGTTGTTGTCTTCTTTTTTCCCTTTCTGATTTGGTAAGGGGACTTCGTAATCCAACAATTTGCATTGGCTCAGACTATTCATGTGGTTTAGTCAGATTCTCACGAGGTCGTACATAAACTAACTGTCCATCTGATCTAGCTCGATCCATTTTCTGATTCTGCAACCTATGATCGAGTTGCACCATCAGGTCTATGTAGTCCTCAAACTTCTCAGGGGGATTCACCACTTGCGCCAACACATCCTTAAGTTCTCCACGTATCCCTCAGTAAAAGAGTGTAGTCCTCTTCTCTTCTGGCGAGTTGGTCTGGGCTATGAGATGATTGAAGGTTTCAATATAGGTTAATAGAGCTTGACTCCCTTGTCTGAGTGACAACAACTCGTTGTCCAGAGCTTGTCCTTGAGTATGACGGCAAACAATTTCTCCATCTCATGTTGGAAGTTCCCAAAGTTCCGGAGTAAAGGGTCATCTTGATTTACCAAAGGTATAGACCAGTCCGCCGCACTACCTCCTAAATACGAGAGTACAAACACCATTTTGGCTTGGTCATTAGGAAAGGCTCCTGTCTGCACAAGAAATGAAGGTGACATTGGTTCATAAATACAGCGTACTTGTTTGGGTCGCCGATGAGGTGTTCAGGAGGGGCTAGAGGCACTGGTCCTGGAAGAACCACCTGAACCGGTGTTGATTGTTGTGGTGTGGAAAAATGAGAAGAATGGGTCACTCCAGGCAGTGGAACCTGTCCTGCTTGTGCTTGTAGCATTTGTCTTGCCAATTTGTCAAGTCTCGAGTTACACTAAAATCCCTCCGTAATGCATTGGTTTCCTGTCTTAAGATGTTTGATGTGATGGCTCTGGTATTGTAGTAATGAATTTCTATCAGTAGCCTTATGAAATGGTTTTACCAATAGATGGCCTACAGAATGAAAGATTGTCAAATCCAGAAAGTTAATACTGTCTTGTTCAATGGTCATCGTGAATTGTAAATGTTGATTTCGCTGCTTTAGCCAGATCAAAAAACTCTCGGCTTGTGCCTTTGTTCCCTTCCAAATTAGGAAAATGTCATCTATATATTGAGCCCATTCACATATCTGTTCTTTAAAGGGGTGATCAGTGTATATACATTTCTTTTTCAAAACATTTGACATATAGATTAGCAATACTTGGTGCCATAGTGCCACCCATTGCAGTCCCCTCTGTCTGCTGGTAAAAGACACCATTGAACTCAAAATAATTTCGAGTAAGAAGGAGAGGCAATCAAAACCCTGCACAGAGACCTTTTTTATACCCAGGCCCAACAGGGTCAACTAGAATGGAGATTACCACCTATTGGTAAAACCATTTCATAAGGCTACTGATAGAAATTCATTTCTACATTACCAGAGCCATCACATCAAACATCTACGAGATAATTTACCATACGGTCAATTCCTGAGACTAAACCGTAATAGTAGTAATACTAGTGCTTATGAAGAAGAAGCTACCAAACTCAGTAAAAAATTAAGAGCAAGAGTATACCCCAAAAAACTCATCAAGAGGGCAGCCAAAAGAGCAGGCAACAATAATCATGATGCCTTGCTAGAAGAAAAAGTTAAAAAACCAACAGAGTATAGACTTGTATCTGTGAATACCTTTACTAATTTAAGTCTAACCATTCATAATATTATACAGAAGCAATGGAAAGTTTTTGAAAAATCATAAAATAAAATACCCTTCCCTCTCTTCGCCTACAGAAAATCAACCACGATAGGCAATTGTGTTAGTAAAAGTAGACTAACAGCGAAACCAGTCAAGACAACTAATATCACCACGATGTGGGGTTTAGAACCAGTGACAAGCCATCACCCATGTGGACAATGTGTAATCTGCAAATTGACATCTAAATCACACGAGGTTAATATTGGCACGAATAGGAACTGGCAACAGAGACACTTTTCAAACTGTAATTCTGAATATTATGTATATATGATCACCTGTCCTTGCTCGTTAATCTATATAGGCAAGACAAACAGGAAGATTAAAACTAGGATTATTGAACACAAAAGCTGCATAAAAAACTAAATTCTGGTCGCTCCTATGGTTAAGCATTTTTTAGATAATAGCCATGGAAGCGAAGACTTCAAATGGACGATCCTCATGACTGTGCGAGGCTCCAGCCACAATGTGAAAAATAGAGTTCTATTTGCACAAGAACAGAAATTAATTTTTATAACACAGTGACAAAAAAGGTCTGAATGAAGCCATCGAATGGCATAAGTTAAGATAAGTGATTTTACTTGCTTAAGTCTGTTGACAAAAAGGTTGAATAATGTGTTAACCCAAGGGTTATTGATAAACCTAATATTCAGGAGCGTAAAGTGACATTACAAGGCAGAAAACTTGAGACTGTGTCTTTCTTTCTTTTATGTCTTGGGAATACACTCATGTTAGTGTTGTCTACCTCCCCAAAAAATCCTTTTACCAAAAAATTCTTTTTGACATCCTGGTAAAAAGAAGAAAAAATATATAGAGAAGCTAAGTCCTTTTTTAGTTTCTCGTATCAAAAGGCAAGAGATATACCCTTTGGTTAGAGGAATAGCTGCGATTAAAATGTATCTAAAATCACTTTTTATCTAGCCCAGGAACAACTGTTTACCTTCACTCCAGGAAGGCAATTATAGCAGTGTGACTAGTCATCTATTAAGAATCATATCTAATCTCGGAGGATGTACACCAGTAGACTAACTGATAGTCCCTTTTCAGTGTTTATCGAAGGACGTAGCGTTCAGAGAGTAGAAATGAAAAAAAGATTGTGAATGCCGGGTCGTAACGCTGAACGTAAGTGTGTGTTTTGCCGTCCCCTACCAATGCGGGAGACACTGTACTAAGGAATAGACATGGACAGATCCTGGGTCTAGAAACCATAATAGAGAAAGCACAGATTTCCCATATGAAAACAGACCAAGAGGTAAGTGGTCCTCACGGATGGTGTAGGAAGCAGTTACCTTTATGAATTGAGTGAAGGAGACACATAAGATTGAGCATTACATATATTAATATTTGTTCTGCCACAGTTGGAGTCCTTTCGGGTTGCAGAGTTAGGATCGAACAAAAGAGAGACAGAACAGCCCCCTATGATGAGGAGGAAGTGATAGACTCCTGGAATTCACCACCTTGTTTGTGGAGTCTGTGTTTGAAGCCCACAGAGGGGTAAGCAGAACGCAACGGCACCATTTTTATATTGGTTAGTGATGAATGATAAATAGTGATGTGCCATCCCTGCTAGGAAAGTAAAAACAATTTGAAATTTTGTGTTGTTCCACAGACAGGTATCATTTCTTGACAACGCTGCATCGCCAGAAAGTGGAGTCTCAAGTAGGACGAGACTATACAAGAGACCCTCATTAGAAAACCATCATCTAAGGTAATAACAGGGAGGGGCAGACAGTAGACTATACCCGTTAATAGCGTGAGACACAATAGCGAGTCCTGTAGTATAATTAATGTATTCATTGACAGGTACACGCGAAAACCATATTGATATGGGCCATTTCCCGATTTATTGAGGATGCTTTGGCAACCCAAGGACTCGACCCACAAGCTGGAAAAGGTAATTTGTTACCTATTTCTAAGCATACCTACAGAACCTTAGTATTAAGTACTTTATCCTGATCTTTTTTATTTTCTCCTCTATCAGCAGTTATGCCAATTTGAACAAGATAACGACTTCAATAAGGGAGATCAAGTTAATCTTTCAAGAGAAATGGAACGTGACATTACTCCTGAAGAATGTCCCTGAGTGATTTTGAGGACCGAAACATGTCGCGTTTAAGAGTCTAGTTATTACAGACCCTCTTAGAAATACTAGAATATCAACATTTAGAAGAGGTTCTGTAATGAAATGTATTCTTTTTGAAGCCTGGTTAAGGTTTATTTTTGTCACGAAGACTAGTTAAAAGTCTTTTTTCATGTATGTATTGTATCTGTTTACATGGATATGTTTTTATTGAGTGTTTAATAAAATTGAAATTTTGTATTTGAGACAAATTCAATGGCCTAATTGAATTTCTTATAGTAGATAGTTCTATCTACTTCTTATAATTAATGTATCTACTTCCCACCTTAAGGTAGAGTTATCACTGCAGAGTGGCTAGGGTGGGTTTCCCTAGTTTAATTGAGTGGCAGAAATGATTTCCTACATTTTTGTTGCAATTTATTTCTAACCAAAGAAGTTCTGCTTAGATGGAAAATGGTGAATGAGAACAGGGTTAATCGTAGATTCTGTAACAAGGGCGGAACAGTCGAAACATTGCAGCACTGATTAGCAGAATGTTCAATCCTTAGAAATAGGAGGTATCTACATTTTTAGAGATTTTTTGATTTATGTAATGCATTGACCAAGACACTTTTTTGGAGGGGATATGTATTTCACGCCAGCAAACAATTTCTGGTGGTTTCTATAGTAAACTTTTTGCACAGTTTGAATTTAAACAATCACTCTTCCTGTGTGTCAAGTCTGAATACTGCTGCAGCAGTTTAATGGAAAAATACACTGAATAAGTGTTGATCGCATTTGAATAAGTGTTGATTGTAATATATTAATATGTTCTATTTGTTTAGTCTTTTCATTTTAAAAATAGCTTTTTGTTAAAAAATATTTGGGGATTGTAGTAGTCGATTGATTGAATGTATTTGAACTGTCTTTTTAATTCTTTCTTTTCTTATTGTTTTTGTTAAGGTTGAATTTATTTTAACAAATAAACAAAGAAAAAAGAAAAAAGAAAACAAGAACATTGTCCAGAACCAAATCGAAATTGAAAACCTTTTCTTCCTGGAGCAAGACCATTGTAAAGAATTGACATTTAACATACAGAACTTTCAGTGAGGTTGGGAACCGTGTTGTGGGACATTGGGACATTGATGAACTTTGAAAACCTATTGGAAAGAGATCCAAACTTGGCAAACTTTTTAAAACCATTTTCTTCTTGGAGAAAAGATCAAATTGTTTCAAAGTGTTTTGGCCAGGCTGAAGTAAAGAACTGAGGCTATTGCTCCAGCTTCCTTCTTTTTGTTCTTTTCCTAAGTGGTCGGTCAAGTTAGACATTAGGATTTGGATGGAAGACTATTTCTTTGGACTTTGACGGGCACCGTTATTTTTAGTTGGTTAGGCAGGGAACTTTTGTCATAATAGTAGGGCTAGATAGACGTTTTCTTTTTATTTGAAAACAACATCCAGTTAACATGGCACATCATAGTCCAAGTCCTTCTTGTGGTTCACCACAGCATTGATGGGGTGTAACAAAGAGTGGATGGGCGTATAAAGGTGTGCCCTCCTGACCGCTGCAGCATGCAAACCTTGTGGAAGGGGTGTGGCAGACACAGGGTGGCCGGCCAAAGGTGACATGGCGGCAGATGTAAGGGTGAGTGTCCAGCTGACAGTGTGTCGCGAATGTCTGTGGAGTTGGAACATGAGCCAGTGTGTAGGGCACTGGGAGTCACAGTACAGGGATACAGGAATTAATAGAGGTTAATGCACCTGGTAGCCTGTCCGTGTGTGCATGAGTTTTTGGGTAGAGAGGAGCCTATGGCAGTGACAGTAAAATGTAGTTCCTCCGGTGGGCCTGGCACATGATCATGGTTGGCTGGTCGGGGGCAAGCATCGGAACATGTGGTCCAGAGGAGGGGGAGTACCCAGATTCTATAGCGAGGTGGTGAGAGTGGTTCAAAATGTTGTGCAGCGATGAGCCTTGGGCCTTTAAGGAAGAATTTTGTGCCTGCTGACTATGGCATATGATCACAGAGTGATGGTGAGTGGAGAGCTAATGTCAGTGGAGAAAGATCTCTCCCGGGTAGCCACGGCTCAACGTTTAGGGGTACATCCAGCTAGGTGCCAATTCAAGTGAAGTGTTTGGGAAACCAATGGCAGTGGGAGATTGGCTTTTTCTGGTAGTCGTGGCATGTTGTCATGAAGTGGTAGTTGGATAGGAGCCAATCGCGGTTGCAGATGGGTTTCCCCCAGTAGCCATAGTACTAGGCGCTGATGGCATTCGAGGAGGGTGTTTTCTCCTGGTGGCCATAGTGCATGATCATGCAGTGAGGTTTTGAGTGAAGACAATGGTGGTTGGAAAATACCTTTCCCTGGTAGCCACAGTGTGTGATCACAAAGTAGTGGTTGGGTAAAGCCAACAGCAGTGAAGAAGGATTTCTTTCAGAAACTCAGAAGCTATGGCACACAACCTAGGAGTAAGGTCAGCAGGGTGCCGATAGCAGTGGGAGTAAGGTGTCTCCTGGCAGTCATAGCGCATAGTCATGCATGAAGGACTTGAAGCCGATGGCATAGGGACCTGGTAGGCCGGTCTGCAGTGCATGTGAGCATAAAGAGTGTGAATGCTTGATTGACATCTAGTGATGGGTGAATATCTTGGGCGGAGTAGAGAATAACGGTTGGAGATGGTAGGCCTCTAAGTGATGTTGTGAAGAAGCGGCTGACGGTTGTATGTTTCCCTCCTGGTAGATGTAGTGCCTGTGCATGTAGTGCTGATCAGAGAGGTGGAAGCAAATGGCTGCCCAATGTTTATATGCACTGGCTTAAAACGTAGGTCAGGAGCCCAGTCAAACCAATAACAGAAACTGTGCTTAAGGTAGGTCCCAGTATGGTCTTAGATTGATGGGGGTATGGGGGCCAATCGGGACCTGACTTTGCTCTCAGCATATGGCAGGGGTGTCTCTTTGGGGCTGATTTGCAGTGGGTTCACATCATGTGTTGGGTCGAAGGATGTTAGAGCAGGATGTGTCGGCGAAATATGGCAAAAGGGGTTTTCATGTGATTGGAGAAATCAAGGGTAATCAGGCTGGCTGCCAAGGACAGGGATGGTGCACAGTGATGCTGCAGGTTGGAGTTATAAGTGATATCAGTGCTTCACAGGTCATTTGAAGGCCTGACGGGGGACCCTATCATGGAGAGATGATTGCTGTGACATTGGGTTTCGGATCAGCTGAATTTCGTTGCTTCCGGGTGAGATGCTGAGGAGGTGCATGTTACAGTGGGGGTTAAAACGACACCTCCCAACCCTACTTGGTGGATCAGCCAATGAACTACAGACATATTTGGGTGTGGGGTGATGTGGCACAAATGATTCATGGAGGGAACAAGGCATATGCCCAGGAGAAGAGCCCTACATTGGCCAGGGCAGGCCTGATGAGGCGAGGCGTGTGTGACAAATCGAGGGTATTCATCCCTTCTACCCAAGGGAAAGCCTCCCTCTTTGAGGCTAGGGAGGTAGGCCTGCTTTGCAAGACCCTTCCTAGGGGTCTGGGCAAGTGGGACCTCACTGGAAGAAACTTCCCCTTAAGGGACAACGACTCTCGTTCCTGTGAAGAACTCCCTAAGTCATTCCCCATGGTGGCATTCTTGGGACTATCCGATGTGAAGAACAATTTAAAATACAGAGATTTGGTTGAAGACAAAACAAAAACATACTGTTACAAACAAGAAATAGGATCTGTCTCTTTAAAAGGAGACCTTCATTTAAATGTTATAAAGAGGCTAGCAGGAGAGCATATGTCGAGACAATGCGAAGCAAAGAGACGCATATGCAAGCAGGGGAGGTCCCCTGATGTCACCACACCTAAGAGAGGTCGAGCCAAGGAGAGCCGCAGAGCCCATGACTTTTAGAACTGCTCTGAGAGTGAGAGCAAACGCTGGAAGCCCATCATTGGTATGGACATGGAAGCCGAGGAGAAGGGAACCTGAATCCCAGTGGTGGGGTGACCACAACGACTTCATGGTGGGCAGGGTACCCGTGCAACAATGCTGAAATCACTATGCTGAGAAATCAGTGAACAGCCTGCTTACCTGCAGTGTTACTAGTCCACACACCGAGAGAGGGCCGAGAGCGGGATGCCGGAGAAAACAAAAAAGTGAAGAACTGGAAAAACCGAAGAGAACCCAAGCAAACCGAGGCCACGGAAATGTACCCCTGCAAATTTCTAGGTTACAGGGAGAACAGGAGACTCGGGAAGCAGCTGCGGAATCGTTATGTAACCAGAGAAACTCATCCCAGTGAAATTAACGAGACAGTAAAGTTGATGAGACGGGGGGGCGCTGTTGCGCACAACTAATATGGCTGCCTGAGTGGAGAGCTCCGGCTCCAACATTAATCCTGCACCGAATACATCCTTTCAGTGCCGTACTACACGTCCGTGAAACGAGAATTCCTGAGGCGGAAGACCTCTAGAACATACACAGAAAAAATTAAGCCTGTACGTCCAGAGGGACCCGCAATATCTGCCTGGAGGCGTTTTGGCGGTCTGGAGGTGCTGACGCGGCCGCCCGACGGCTCCACAGCACATCTACTGCGAGCCGGAGGTCTGCCCAGGAGTGGGCCGCAGTGGGGGAGGAGCGCAGCGGTGATCGCGCACCGCGTCGCCCGCAGGATGAAGGACGACACAGCTATTGCCGGCTTGGAGCATCGGGGGGCCGCCTGCAGAGACCACCAACACCCGCAGCTGCTGCTGCCGGGGACGAAGGTCGGAGGGCTGGCTGAGCGACTGGGGAGCATCATACGGCTCTCGCGGCTGCCATATGCTCGGCGTCGCGCCCCCTGCTGGCGGGCTGGCCCCCTTCTCTCCCGTGTCGACTGATCAAGGAGAAGGACGCAGGGGAGCGGCACGGAGGCACGTGGGGGGGGTTGTGTTGCACCCCCCATCTCAAATAAGTTCAGTGGGGCGGACAGGCCCCCCCACATAACGTCATCTGCCTGTGCCACGCCATAACCCACAGGGAGAGCTGGGGGGAGGCTCGTTGCCACAAACCAGGGACTGAGACCAGTACTGAACCTGAATTAACATAGTGCCAGGCACACACCATATGGAATGCGGTGCACAACGCTGTGATAGAGTCTGTTGAGTGGCTGGGGGCTGGGACTGCCGCTGCAGAGGGAACACGGAGGGCTGAGCCCCCTCCTCTTCCCCCTGGTACTTAGCGGGGATCACCGAATAAGATACAATCAAAACCTATGAGGTGTGGTGTCGGGTGCACTGCTAACATCTGGCTACACACAGGCGGACTCTGGAGGCTCCTGCTGAGCAGTAACCCATTAATCCTGGAGTGGTGCAGGAGGGGCACCACGCTGTGAGCTATGTGGGGGCAGTACATGTGACATTCGGGACCAGCCCAGAGACGATCCTGGCCATGTAGAAGGCACAAAGAGACCGCTGAACACCCGGAGGAGGGAAGGTGCGTGGTGGGCCATCACCACCACGCTACCTGCCCTTTTGCTTGTCATAGAACATTTACATGGAAGTCTATACTACGTGGGAGGACATAGTCCACTCCAGGGCCGTACACCGCATTACATGGGACACACTGAGAGGAAAGGCACGGGAGGGAGAAAGACTGGCCCGATGGACTCCTTCGCCAGCTCCGAGCCAAACAGGGCGGCCAAGGAGGTGCCACAGGAACACGACAAACAAGGGGAAGATCCCTTGGACCGCCTGGCGACACTGGTCCAGAATGGCTTCATGGCAGTCAACGTCAAACTGGGCGATATAGTCGCAACAATTGGGTCCCTGAAAGCCCGAGTGGAAAAAGAGTGTGCGCATCACGGAAGCGGAGAGCAGAATCAGCACGAACGAAGACACAATATAACGGCATGGCCGCGACATAGCCCGCCTCCAGACAGAGCTACGAAAAACCCAAAGTAAGTGTGAAGATTTAGAATCAAGATCTCGGAGGAATAATATTCGGATTGTTGGGGTTGCGGAAACTTTTGGCAAAGGCGACATGGAGAGACAAGTAGAAAACCTGCTGAGAAACATCCTGGGAACAGACTCCTTCTCCAAACATTTCCCTGTGGAAAGGGCTCGCTGCACGTTGGCAACACCGCTGAAGCCTGGGGCACCTCCCCGCACCATAATAGCACGTCTCCTCAATTACAAAGATAGGAATGTGATACTCAGACTGTCCAGAGAGAAAGGTACTCTGCATTTTGAACGTAACAGAATCCATATATATCCGGACTTCTCTGCTGGTATACAGGCACTGAGGTGGTCGTACGAACTGGTTAAGAAACAGTTGCGAATACGTAATGTACCATATGCTCTCATCTTCCCAGCGAAATTGAGAATCCAACATGGTGGGAGAGATCACTTTTTTGAAAACCACACAGAAGCCATGACATACATTGAGGCCTCCATTCCTCTACCTCCCAGAGACCGGGGGGTTGACCAGAACGCCAGACCACAACTGGGGGATGAGATACCAGATGCAGCCAACTGACTGGAGTAAATCCTCAGGCCCCAACTGGGGGAAAGAATCAGGAAAAGGGGAAAGAACTCCCTATTAGAGGTGGGTGCCGACTCCCTGCCGCCCAGAGAAAGGGAAGCCTTGCAATGTAGACGGACTGAATGAAAACCTCAGAGTTAACCGAGCCGAGAGCCTCCGTTGGGGCAAGCCAGGTGCATGCAACAGGAGACCCTCAGGAAAGCTCCACAAGTTTAAGTGGATGTATGTTACAAGGCAGCATCGTCAAGTTGGGGGAGATGATGTTGGTGAGGGACTAAAATATCATGGGATGTTCAGCTCAGTTGAGCAGGGCGGGGTTGGGGGGGAGTTCAGGAGCCGGGACTCAGTTGGAGGAGTCCTTGAAGTTATAAAACGTGGTGACATTGCAACACATGGAACTCTCCTAAGTAAAAGCAAGCCAAGAGACGGTACAATGGGTATACAGACATGGCTAACCCTGTCAGAGCGGCCCGAGGTCTTAGACTGAAACTCCTTACGTGGAACGTCCGGGGGCTGAACAATCGAGTAAAGTTGAACAAGGTGGGAGCCTATGTCACTCATCATCATCCTCAGATTGTCATGTTACAAGAAACTCATGCGCTCCAGAAGGTTAATACCAAGTTCTTGAAAGGGTGGGGTAAACATAGATACTGTACGGAATACTCCTCACAGGCACGAGGAGTACTGGTCCTGATTCACCAATCCGTTGGGTTCCAATTGGAGAGAAGTAAAATAGACCCACTGGGTCGCTATGTTATAGTGTGGGGAAGCATTGCGGGGGAATAACTGATATTGATAAACACGTATGGTCCAAATGTGGATGACCCTGATTTCTACACGAATGTAATGCAAGAGATTGGTTTATGTGGAAGCGAACAAATACTGTGGGGAGGGGATTTCAACACCATATTAGACACTGTCCTAGATTGCTCCACCTCCACACACAGGAATCCCACGAAAACAGCTAACACTTTACAACAAATCATTTCACAACTGTTACTGGTAGATGCCTGGAGAACACTAAACCCCCAAAAAAAGACAGTATTCCTTTTACTCCTCAGTGCACGACACAGAATCCCGCATTGATTACTGGCTGGTGTCTGCGTCTCTTATGCACCAAATTAACGATAGTGAAATATTTCCCTGCACCCTGTCGGATCACTCCCCTATCGTGTTAGACATGACACTAGGCAACCTTAGACCCCCGGTCAGGAGATGGAGGATGCCTCCCGACATCCTTAAGGATCCTGCAGTGGCAGAGGAATTACACACTGAGGTAGAATTTTTTCTTGAAACCAACAAGGACTCAGTAAATAGCCCCACAATATTATGGGCGACGTGTAAGGCATGCTTGAGGGGTATCCTGATATCCAAATCCACTAGGCTGTTGAAGGCGGTCAGGGGGGAACTGGCGGAGGTGGAGAAACAGTTGGGAAAGTTAGAGCAACAATATGCATCCCTGCATGAAGACAGCACCCTTGCAGATATTAATAGCAATTTACAAGAATTCAGTAAACTAGCTACCAGGGAATTGCTGTACATGGCTACTCCGGCCAGAGCACGCCGGTATGGCGAGGGGAACAAGACTGGGCACACCCTAGCTAACCTACTGAAACTTGAAAGATGTCATACTTCGATTTCCAGCATAATAGCGAGCGACGGCACAGTAACAACAAGCGAGGAGGGTATAAATAGAGAATTTTCCCATTTTTATACAGAACTATATGCCAACCATGACCTGAAAACTCCCAATGACATTAGGGAATACTTAGATAGTATCACGCTCCCAACGTTGTTAACAGAAAATAAACTACTGTCAGACCAGCCCCTTACGTTTGAAGAAATAAAGGAAGTGATTAAATCACTAGCAAACGGAAAGGCTCCTGGCTCAGACGGTCTGGGGGTTGAGTTATATAAGGAGCTAAGTGAGGAGATTGCCCCGATATTACTGTCCGTGTGGGAGGAGGCCATAGAGGTAGGGACGCTTCCAACGTCCATGAGAGAGACCATAATCAATATACTCCATAAGCCCAGGTGTCCCCCCAATGAGATGTCCTCGTACAGGCCCCTGTCCCTTATAAACTGTGATGCCAAGGTATTTGCAAAGATTCTGGCCACTAGTCTCCTGCCTCACATGCCAGTATTGGTACACCCGGACCAATGCGGATTTATCCCCACTAGATCGACGGCACTCAATCTGCGTAGGCTATTTGGTGTCATGGCCCAGATCAAGCCAGAAGATCAGGCGGTGGCTGTGTCTCTAGATGCCAAAAAGGTATTTGACTCTGTGTCATGGACATATATGTTCATGGTGCTGGAGAAATTTGGACTAGGCCCATACTTCCTGAAATGTGTCAAGGTACTATACACTAACCCAGGAGCCGAAGTATTGACTAACCGCACCATGTCAGAATGGTTTGAGCCGGGTAGGGGTACAAGACAGGGTTGCCCGTTCTCCCCCATACTGTTCGCCCTAACCATGGAACCAGTTGCAGCAGAAATTAGAGAACATCAGGGACAGAGTGGTATATGGATGGCGGGCCTGACCCAATCAATATCCCTATATGCAGATGACGCCCTATTATACATCCGCGAACCGGACACACATTTGGGCCCAGCGATGGAGGCAGTGCACAAATTCGCAGAATATTCGGGATACAAAACTAATCGTCCTAAATCTGAAATTTTTCCCCTGACCCCAGCTACCAGATGTCCAAACAACACGTACGGCCTACAATGGTCCCCAGACAAGATAAGATACCTGGGGGTTATTGTGTCAGAATAACCACGATTCCCTATTGAATACGATTTCTACTAAGCTCTGCTTCTGGGCTAAACTTCCCATTTCACTTGTCGGCCGGGTAGCCATACTGAAAATGGTCATTCTTCCTAAGCTACTGTACATATTTACTAACATTACGATTTGGCCTGGTAGGCGGCTCTTTGACACTCATAGATCCATGGCGGGGGAATTCGTCTGGTGCGGGGGGCGGCCAGGATGAAGTGGGAAAAAATGGTGGAACCATATAACAAAGGTAGCATAGCAGCTCCTGACTTCGAACTATATTATCTAGTTGCACAGGCCCAGTTCGTTAAGCACTGGTATGATGAGCAGGACACTTCACCCAACATTTGTTTAGAAAAGCACGCTGCACGCCCAACCGACATAAGGTCAGTCATCTTTAAAGGTAAACACAGAGATGAATGCCCATTCGACCCAGTTAGTACAACAGCAAAGGCATGGTCCAAACTCTACCACAGGCTTGGGGTGGAGACACCTTACTATGCTGAGGCCCCGTTCTGGAACTTCCCCGGTATAGCACCCACATACGATCCAGGTATACAAAACAAATGGGACCCGGAAGAGGAGTTTAAAATCAAGGACATATTCCCTAATGGTAAATTCATAATGTTGGAGGAATTCAAAACAGGGATGGGAAGTGACCAATTGATGATATTGCAATATCATAGAATGAGAATGGCTTTTAAGGCTACGTGGCCAATGTTCCCAGATGAACCACCACCACACCCGTGCCTGACGACCCTGTCAACCCGGTCGGGAACCAGTGTCTCGGGGCTATATGCAGCTGTGCAGGCTAACACTCCAACGGTAAATGTAATAAAGGTCTCCTGGGAAGCAGATCTGGGTGAAAATATAACTGACAGAGCCTGGGAGAGGTACTGTGAATTGGCCAAGAGGGTATCCATGAATGCGGGCATCTGGCTGATCCAATTTAAAATGTTAAATAAGTTGCACTATACCCCCCAAAAAGTTGCGAAGTTTACGAATAACAGTCCAGGTAAGTGTCAGAAATAAGGGGCGGATCAGGCTGATTCGATACACATGTACTGGAGCTGTCCTCATGTGCGCGTATTCTGGGGCGAGGTAGCAAACATCCTAGAGGAAGTAACCCAGATACCGTCAGACCTCACACCACAAAAATATCTGTTTGGAGATATTGGTAAACAGTCAGAGGTAACAAGAAGGCTCTTTAACATCACATGCGCAGTGGCAAAAAGTGCATTCTGCAAAAATGGAAGAGTGCACAGGCACCACGAGTGAGCCACTTTCTTAAGGAATTGGTGTATGTCAATGAATGTGAAGAACACTATGTAATTTCACTCCCGAATTCATGTAAACCGAAGGACATTTGGGCCCTGTTTAGAATATATCTATGCGAAGCAGACTCGGCCAGTAACAGCCCGGCAGGGCCCAGTGATGCGTCAAATCAGTAATACTGCCTATTCTGTTATATAACTGAACTGAATGTTGCTGTTCCGAATATATACGATATGTGTTGTTGTTGCAATGTTATGTACCACAAGCATTAAATAAAGCTTTTTTTAAAAAAAAGTTGATGAGACAGAAATGTGATATTGAGAGAAAAAGAATCATGATAGAACCTGAAAATGAGATGCTGCACTCCTTTGGGCTTTCTCTCACTTTTTATGGGGAAACTGACATGCCCTTAAAGACAGTCAGTACTGGGAGAGTGTGTTTCCCTTAGTCCTTGTCAATGTTGCAACTTTTCTGCAACATGTTGCAAGTGCACAAAGTACAGTGCACTTTGGTGTTCCTGTCATTTCCAAAGGCCCTAGATACTCTGGAAGGATTTTTTAGGAGAAGTGCAGATGTGCCTTGGACAGGGCTGGTGGCAGCTTATCTTTTCATATATTTTTAACCCTTTCCTGCCAGGTAAACAGCGGTTACCGCATTTGGCACAAATAGGTGGCCTGGCTCCAAAATGGCCACGCCACAAGGTTCTTTGTCCTGTCCTTTGGCCATCTTGCCCCTTCACCTTCCCCAGCTGACCCAGGTCAGTCTTTATTTGGGTATGCATTCTCCCGTGAAATGCCAAGCTTTCGCTGGCTTCTGCATCCCTTGTGTGTGTGCTTCCAGGATGTGGGCTGGACTGTCTAATTCCAATACACATCCTGGGTACCAGAGAGTGTGGTGTGCTGTGAATGCCTGGGACCACCATGGTCCATGATTGGTCCACGTATGATACGCCTATACGTGAGCAGATCTCCCAATCGGTCCTCTTTGTTTTGGCGTGAAGGAGATTTTGGATAAGAGAAGGCTCCAAACACCCATACCATGTCGATCTCTGGAGTTCTCACTAAACGAAGGATAGGATCCAAGTATCCTGAAACTAAGAAGCTGAGTCGAGGAACCGCTGGTGACCCGCTGGAAGGTTTGGCACCCTGTGCCCGCTGTCGTCCCGCTGGACCCCTCTGCATCTGGTCATCCTAGAAGGTCTGTGAAGACGCTTTTACCCATTGGAATAGTGGGACCAACTACTCTGTGCACCTTCACCAAAACCTGCAAGTAAGCCTTCTCAGACGTGTCCCTGGGCCAACCAGTGGGCTGACCAGCTTACGCAGGACATTTGCTCTGTCACTGCCGCGTTTCGAGGAGGCCCTTGAAACTTGGTACGCTGCAAGCTCTTTGTTCACGGCACTCTCACACCGAATTTTGTACAGTTGGCCTTTCCAGGTCTGGAGTAAAGTGAGTGTGCCCGTACCGGAGTATACGTGGTTACCGTGTCGCCCAGCCGTGGTGACGAACTTTGCAAACCCATTGCAGCTGTGTCCCTCTGTGCCCTGAAGCCTGCTACAGTGGAACTGGCTTGATCTATACACCAGGAGCATAGAAATCGCCACTGTCCCGTTCGGGAATCAACACTGTAACTTTGTCGCTGAAAGCTGCAGAGCCGCGAGATTGCAGCATTTGAACCTGCAACCGAAGTGGACTCGACTGCCGAAGTTTGGTCCGGAGTGCGCCGGGGGTCGGTGAGTAATTGCAACCCTAATCGGTGGCCCCTAGCACATCCAACCATTTTTACGCACAAGTGGCCCCAGAGGGCCCCTCTCCTTTCCACTGCTAGTGCGAACTAGCGTACTATTCCCGAACTCTGGAACCTGCTCTGCCCTGTTGGGGAGACCCTCCATGAATAGTGTGAACTTATTCTGCATTACCTCACCCACCTTCCTGAGCTGCTACAGACCCTTGAAGAGACCGGTTTTGCCCATCTGTATTACCGTGTGCGCCAAATTGCATGTACATTTCAGCAATAGGCTCCACTCTTCTTAGGGATTGGACTGCCTTTCATTTAGGATAGTGTTTGATGCAGAAGGGGCTAAAGACTATTTGCACTGCCTGTTTCCTTCCCCTTTTAGGTTGTGGACTACTTTTGTGCATTCACCCTTTAGACACCATTGGTCTTGTATATATGTATATCAATGTGGTGCAAAGGATAAATCAGAGAGTTAAAAGGGATCCGTGCAAGAAAATCTGTAAAGAGGAGGGAAAACACAAAGAATTTGTGAAAGAGCTAAAAGAACTTGTACAGAAGGTGACAAAAGACTATTTAAAGTTAGCCTACTAACAAGAAGTCTGAAAGCAAACATAAAACATTGCAAGAAAAAGACAATCAGGAGAAGGGAGACATTAGGCCTGATTTTCAAAAATGTTTTCAATGGGACTTTCCCATGTTAAAATATTTTTGTAAATTAGGCCCATTTGCTTGACCTTATTTTGTAGAGTAGTGGTGTGGTCAGTTAGAATTGTTTTTTGGCAGCTCACTTTTTCATTTGACGACTTCCTGATGACGGACAAGCACCTTAGTTATTTATATAGACAGGGAACACCCACATAGCAATTAGGAAAGTTAGGCCTTTTTCTTATCATTTAATAAATAACAGGTAGAAATGTCAACCCAGTGTCAGTGTCCTTCTTCTGACCCACCACAGGTGGCAACACGTAACTCAAGGGCTCTTTCCCTATCTCTAGATGACCCAGTGCAGCTGGCATGACCCTTGTACATCCATTCTTGTAATAAACAATGGCCATAGTATGTGATGTGGTTCTACTTGAAGAGTGGGTGGTTGATTTACAACAGGTTGTGTAATATTGGCAGCCCACACAGCATAGAATGGCAGAAGAAGAGGGCTGTGGTGGGCATTCAAGTCAAGAAGAAGTGAACAAGTGAATTGTAGGGTGATTTAATCTGGTGACATCTAGTTCAGGAGAATTTTCCACCCACCCCAAATTAGGCATGCACAATTTTTATTTAACAAAGTTCTTTTTATTACCTTGGGACATGCCAGTTTAACAGTATTGACTCCCTATAGCCTCCCTCCCCTTTCGGAAAAGAAATGTGCAGGGTTGCACAGAAGGTCAATTTATTAAATAGAAACAATCAAACCAATTTAAAATATTAACAAATTATATGTCTTTGCCATTCTCTATGAAATCCTTATGTCAATGATTACTTCAATGATAAATTATCAATACACTGGTCAATTCAATTGTCAAAGCTGCATTTATCTTGAATATAGAGTTTTTAAAAGCACACACATCACCATATGTTAATTTGGTTAATCCTGAGTACACATTCACTTTCGGTTGGAAAGTGAATGAGGTTTCAGGGCAAAGCTTTTCTTTTTTAGAAAACAAAATTAAATCAGAACATCCCTGCCTATTTAAATCTCTTTACTTTTCATGTATTAAAAATAAATCCCTCCTTTTTTCTCAATGGATAAGTGAGTGTTTCAGACATCACTTAAGAAAACTCAATTTAAAGACATGCTACTTGACATTGCTGCATGTACATGGCTTGAAAAAAGAAAAATGTCTATTTAAAGTGTATGTTTGCTAGATTCCCTTTAATGGTGTTTCTATTGCATTCATATGTAGCAATTGCACATATGTTATTTTTTTTATGGGCAATTTAATGGGAGAAAAACGTGCAAGAGTTGACAACACTTTAAATTTGTTCTTGAGTGATTCAGATCCAATAACAATTCTTGACTCAGTAATATATCCAAGGAATTACTTCAATTACATTCTGTTCCTAGGCGTGTGCAAAGTGAGATATTTTTAGGCTCGTAGCCTGTACTTGGCCATTGCCAAGAGAGGAAGTCAGGGATCTCCGAATACACACACCATTCAGGTCTATTTGATCAAAACCAAAGATTCTAGAAGCACTTACACTTCTGAGATATTTACTAATTTCCCAGGGTGTACAGTCAATTGATATGCCCTCCCCTCTGTACTTTAATCAACTCCCCTTTAGTGTATAACTCTGCTCAGAATTATATTTCCCCTTAGCATTATACTTACAGAGGAATTTCTTTTGGCTGTCTCAGAGACAGGTGGGTATCCTCTCAAGGACTGGTTCAATCCCTCCCCACTACTAATAGGTGGCCATTAGTCAGCAAGATGAGCCATTGTCCCTTCATGGCCTGTTTTCTCTCCTTCTGCATTGGCCTGTATGCTTCCCTTTCCCACTGAGGAAGGCCTGGGGTTGAACTCTGTATATGCCTCTCTCACAGTGGTCTGCCAGCAATCTGAAATAAGTCCAAAGAAAGGCAAGCTATTCTATTCCCTTTTCTGTTGTTGTCAATTCTTCTTCCTATATCCTTTCTTCCAGCCAGTCTGTCTCCTTAAATCTATGGATTTTAAATGTTATAGATTATAACTACTCTCTTTAGGGGTGTGTCTCATTTTTCTATTTGAATTGGTCAGTCTGTGTGGTTGGACAGTGTTCCAAAAGTAACATCACACTAAACCATCCCATTTGTACTCATTGGGCATATTAATGAAGAGGGCAATTCAATGAGAATAACATTTTAACCCGTTTTCCCTCCCATTTGCTGTGATGTCATTTGAGATTTTACATTAAACAATTGTGATTTGCTAAAAAGTTATGTTCCACACATGTGATTAAGTTACTAATTAGTTTGCCTGATTGCTCTCACTCAGGTGAATCAAATCATGCTATTCACATCTCGGCATGGCATGTGATGTGCATGTGATAGATATTTTTTGTGATACTTTCCCTCAAAGATTCTATTCTCATCTTAGGATCTCAGCCTAGCCGGTACAGATGTAAGGACATATGAACCACTGATGTGTGACTTTTCTGTCCAACAATATCTACAATAACATAATTTACATAATTAAACAAGTACCATAAATGCAGCACTTTGTATTCACTTCTTAGAATTTTTCCAACAGAAACAAATGTTTTAAAAAGTATGTACTACGATACTGCTATCAAAAGGTATTCAGGACACATATCATGCAATGTGTAAAATTCAAAGGTGCGCTTATGTTTCTGTCCATGTAATGGGTTTGACAAAATATATAATAGCATTCCCATTCCACAGCCTGTCAGCAAGTCACATGGTGTCAGTAATTTGAGCTTCGGAATTTAGCCTTTTATGACCCCTAAGATACCTGGCTGTCATGGAACTGTCAGAAGGTTCTTTAATATTAGGCTGCTCAGAGCCCAAATGTTGATACAGTTCTTGGCCCCAGCTGGCTGTCACAGATGCCAGACGCCATGTCTCTGCAAGCATGAATTGCATCCCTTAGCAGAAGGCCTGTTTGATGAAGGTTGCTGATAATTTGGGGATGTCCACTGTGGGCCCAGATTTGAGGGTATATTTCTGTATATTTAGGGAATTCATGGATAGACCCAGTGACACATGCAAATTGTTAATGGCCATTATTTGTTTTATTACCACAGCCTGCGTTTCAAGGCAAAGAGAGCATTTTATCCTTTGGTGCATTGACTATGTCACAATGTTTAGAGCCCAGCCTTCAGGCCTTGGGTTAATTTGTTTTGAGAAATGTCTCCACTGCACTGGTGCTGGGGTCAGAGACAATACAATTTTGCTTTTTAGCCAGTGTTACTGGTTTCATGTACAACTGTAACATATGAAGTCACTGTCATTTCCACATTTCCCTTTTCTAATTTGTTCTTAAAGTATCTTCAGGATTCATTGTATAAGGCTGATTGTCAGTTATGTAAAGAAGAAAGCAGAAATAATGTAGGCATCAGTTTGAGCTTAACTTTGCTATAAAATGTTGTGCTTTTTCATCCCAGATTAACTGTCCTCCATTTGATACAGATTTCTGCACTTTCACGTAACTGAAAAGATACATTTAAGGCCTTGTTATTTACTGAGAACAAATACCCTTTTTTGTACATGGTCTGCTGATATCAATTATTAACAACAATTATAATTGCCAGGGTGGTGAAGCGTATCCCTGTAAGGGGGATATAGTGGTGTACACCCATGTCCCGTAGGTCAGGGACCCTGTATAGTACATTGGGACACATTGCATTGAGTGTAATAATGAGCTCAACAATTTGGGTCACTGTTAGAGAGATTTCTCTTCTAGTTGTAGGCTTAGGCTTGGCGGTGAACAATGAAGTGGCATGCCGGCACTCACAAAAGGGTGCTGATCTGGTAGGTGCACAGGAGCAAGTGGAAAGGGATTGGTGGGGTCTGATCGGGTCACAAGGTCACCTTATTTCCCCTAGGACAGCTCCCAGGGCATGGGGGAGATGGCCATAACCACTTTCCCATACTCAAAGTTTGTTCTCCAATATGACATATCATATCCCATGATGTCCTTCGTGTATTCACTGTAGCATTTTAATAAAAGCAGCCCAATGCCTTCCAAAGGAATGTGGTGTCTTGTCTCGCTTCTTAGCCCTACAGCCTGCGTCTCCAATGTAGTTCAGACCCAGGTCCTGCCAGAAACACACCAACATGAGGCTTGATGGAAATGACTGTGAAGTGTTTCATATTGGAATTGTGCCGCATGAACTATTACACACAGATTATTGGGTTTAAAATGTTTGCGCATTTTATGCTTTGCCAGCAATTTTATTGGACAATATGCTCTCATGGTTCATTTTTGAGGTGTTGAATGTATATGGTTAATTGTCAGGCTGATAAATGATCATTTGTCCTGTACCCTTTTCTTTCATTTGGAAAGGCCAATTCGATCAATTTTGCATATTTCACTTTCAGATTTGTTTACGTCTTGTGATGTCACTTCCCATTGTGTATATTAATGGATGACCCTACTATATTTTTTAGGACTTAATCCCTGAGCTTGTGGCTGCATCTTCGTGAATGTGATTTGCAATGACCGGTACTGGCATAGATTGTGGCCCCAGCTCCCTGAAAGTGATTTATAGTGACCGTTACTGGCACAGATTGTGGGCGCAGCTGCATGAAAGTGACTTACAGTAGTAATAGTGGTGTATGTTCTGAATGCAGACATCTTAAAATGCTGTATAATGTTCCTGTGTATTCTTGGGGCAATGGCCTCTACTAGATTTGTTCATGCATTACCCAAGAGAGCACTGTTTGGCACTGACTGCATTTGTGACTGGAGTGCTGGATAAGCCCCGCCCATTTCAGGAAGTGCAGCGCTAAAGCTGCGTTCAGGAGCCCTCGCGGCGCTAAGCCCGAGCGAGAGAAGGGCGAGCATTATCTGCATCTACTGTTTGGCTGTTTGCTGCTTTGTTGCCTGGCTGGGGTGCTCCTCAGGTGCAACGTAGCAGCTACTTGACTATTTAAACTGATAGCCAAGTCTTCCCTGGCACGCTCTCATGACTCTGTCTGCTGAAGGTCCCAGACTCGAAGGAAGACACTTTACCACCGAAGAATGGTGAACCCGTGGACTGCTTTGAAAACCACCTCGGACGGGGGCGTTAAGGTAAGCAAGGGTGTTCCCTGGCCCGCATCTCTACCCTCTGCCTCACCCCTTCCGGCATCAGCCGCCACACTAGTGATAAATACACACTTGCCAAAGAATCCTTCCACTGCCTGTGATGACTGTGTAATTGTTACAACTAACACGCAAAACACGTAGCATCACCCGTTGCATCACCTCGCAAATTCTGACATAACCAAATGTAAGGACACTCAGATTCGCGACCATGCTACTCACATTGATGAACAGCTCCACAGCATAGGCTTCCATGCTTCTTATGCAAGACGGCAATTGTCCAGCGAAGGCAGCGATATACATGAGGAACATACAGCAAAGAAAAGCGGAACTGCGATCACGCAGGCTCCGTCACGGAACTCATCGTCCACATCTCCAACACAGACCACAGCCTCAAATTTGCCCGATTCAAATGTAAAGACGACCATGATCAACGACCTTGGAGATTTGCCTGACAGTTTTTATTCGCCATTGTCCGCCATTGATGTCACCGATGCTGAGCTAATGAGTGTTTCTAATGCTCCATATGTCGACCAGCAAACTGCCATCAATTACAATCAGGATCCAGCGGAAGGTGCCTTTTCAAAAAGCACACTTAATGAAAAGGGGAAACAGCCAGCACAGACATTAAATAATGATGTTGCTGCGCTACCAACATTACTGTGCCTGCCCACTTGTGAAACAGCACCTACCTACAAACCCAAAGTTACACACCATGGCTGGAAAAAACCATACCTCTAACATCAAAATGAACAAAGTCCTGGTTGTGCACAATGCACGAGCTGACGAAATGTTTAAAGATGCCCAATTACCAAATAACAGGAGCCAACAGGAGCCAATCATCTGCACCTTTAAACAATTTTGCTGCAAGCTCAACTTAAGACAATAGTGAGAAGCAAAAACCCAACCAAGCACCCGATGACTTAGGAAAAAATGTACTGCCTACAATAGGCATGGACTCAGTGAAAGCCGATGCTCTGATCTTAGATCAAGGAGAACCTTACTCAACTTCCAGAATCGTTAGCATGGACTCAAGTTCCATGGCAAGAGCCCGACGCCTTCAACAAATTATTGACTTGAAATTAAAACTATACCATTCTGCATTTGACGAGCCTGCACTTCCACCAACAAACGTGAGCACACCATGTCCTAAAAATCACAGTACCTCCACCCAGGATCATGCAAAAAAAGTACAAAATTCTCCAATTCGAGATGATCAGTTTGACATAGAACATTTGCAGGCATCATTGAACGGAAATGACTCATCAGTGCAAAAGGATCAACAACTGAGTCTATCTGCTGATACCTTAACTCAACTCCACAGCAACGTTGTAGCTGCCTCCTCAATTGTCCTACTACCATTTACCAAACTATACAAATCTTTGAATGGAGCAATTAGCGACCAAGCAGCAATGCTCTCAAACCTTACAAATAAAATGGAAAAACTTGAACTTTTCACAGGGCTCTTACAGAAACAAATAGAACAACAGGCAGATCTGTCTGTTCGATGGCAAGAACGTCTAAGTGATTTAGCGGCACAACATCATTGTCAAAACGACAATCTAATTGAAAGTCTGCTTGAGGCTGTGAGATGGATGCGCCTCCAGTCCAGAGATGTGGGAAAGAAAACTCAGATGCGCGATCCTTCTCAGACGCAAAATAACTTGCCAAAATCGCCATCTCCACAAAGTAAAAACAAGATTGCAAAGGTCCAGGGAATTGCCTGGCAACTAAGCCAGCAATAGATCAAAGCACAAGGCCTTGTGTCATTTCAACTCATGACACCCAATCCCTGATAACGATTGTGGATGACTCCGCGCCTCAGGACACACCTCAATCTCTTGATCCCGACAATATCGATGTTAGGAACATAGAAACAAACAGTCCACAAACACTTGAGGCCAACACAAATGCAACAAACATCTTGCAAAGTGATGTTGGCGAGTCATTGCCACCACCTAAGGCACATATGCCCCCGGCCTCGGATAAAAACTTGGAGAATTCGGCATCAATAGTGCCTCTCAATAACTCAAAATGTTCATTCGATATATTCAATGGTTCTGCCAAAACAATTTTGATGACTGAAAAGCCCTCCAGACCGGACAGGAAAGAAAATAAAGCCCCTACTCAAGACAACAAAAAGAAGCAACTTAAGCCTAAACATCCAAATGTGAAAAAATGTATAAGGAATCTTACCACACCAACAAAATCTGGCTTGTTGGATCATCCAACAGGAACAAGCAAGCGGGCTGCCAGGGCCGTGATCGACCGAGATCTTGACAAAGAAAACAATTTGCAAACTAACAAACAGTCAGCAAAACGCTGCCGCCTCGAATCAGATGAAATGAGTAATGGCAGTCTTGCTGCCTCCTCAGAAATAGATTTATGTGACCTTTCAACATATTCGGCAGAAGTCGATGACCAAGACGAGCCAACAAACAATGGCTGTTCGATCGAGAGTTCGGGTGTCCAGTGGATGTCATCTGCTGAAAACTGGAAACAACCAAAGATATTACCCGAAAAAAAAATCAATCGGGCATATCTTACAAAAAGAAAAGGCAAAATCAATTTCAAGAGCATGGTCAATATTTGCTTCCAAGTTAAACCCGAAACTGACGTCTAATCAGAGGCACTCTAAAACCCAATATTCATCTAGGGTACACTTTACCAAAAATCAAACAACCAACACTCGGCTCTAGAAACTACGCCTTCAAAACATCCAAACAGACGATAATGAGGTTAACCTAAACAGAGCTAATGTCATGAAATTATTTGCATGCATTCCAGTTCTGCGGACAATATCCTCGGACGACATAAAGATTGTTGAATATCCAACAGAGTTAACTTCGGATTAAGTATTATTACATATTGGTTCCTCCGCGGTGAAAAATATGTTACTGCAAGCAACAGAAGATTTACTCATATTTGGGTTCGATTTAACTTTGGAACCTGAGCATGAAACTCAACAAGATTCCTCGGGGCGAGATGCCCGTGGAAATGCGGAAGGAATGGACAATCAATGAGCTACACTGCGAAAATCATTGGTTTACCCTCCTGCAAAGTACAACGAGTGCCGGACCCAGGGAATATTCCCCAGAACACGGACCGGAACCTTTCCTTCTAACGACAAACACCAATAACAATGATTGAAGAAGACCAACTCAGCCCAAATTGTGCTATCTTGGAATACACGAGGATTCGTTCACCTGTTCAACAACTTCAAGGTACCAATGGATAACATCTTTGCTGTATGCCTACAGGAAACTTGGCTATGTGAGCCACCGACCCGAGATGGATTCAGAACATTCCTAAATCCTGCTGGAAAAAACCCTACTGGTCACCCATTCTCTGGTCTAGTCACCCTACTGAAGATCTATAATTGGATGACGCCGTTGGAATCGTTATATCCAAATCCTTTTGTTCAGGGTACTTTGGTCCAAATAACATCTACAATAAATTCGGTGAAACAACATCTATTATTAATAAATGGATACTGGAATCCAGCCATGATTTCCACAAACAGTTTTATCAGTGCTGTAACAACACTAATTGATGACACATCACTGAAATAAAACAATCTATCTATAATAGTATGTGGAGATCTAAATTGTAGTTGGTACAACTACGACAATGTAACAAAGACGAATACGCTGAAGCAACCAGATGCGGTAGTTAATAGACGACAACTTTGGAGTGATGCGCTAGCAATATAAAACTGCACGATGGTCAATGGAAAACTAAAGGTGAGGAGCCTTGTAATCCAACATGGCGAGGCCCACACAGCCGAAATACACTGGACTACATCTGGGTTTCCCAACACCTTTCTGAAAGAGTGGCCTCCCTAAATTTAATCCCAATGACCAACAGCGATCACGACCTCCTCCGCATAGTCTGGGAGACTGACTGGGGGAATCTACTGACAAACACGATGTAGTTACATCAAATGCGGCAGGAAATCATTTGAGGATCAATAGGTTGCAGATTGGACAACTCTGCACTGACCTAAACAGGGGGAATCAGGTGAACTATGTCCCCCTGTTGTTAGACTCAAGCAGAAAACGGTAGACTCCAGAATAATTGGCCATTCAAATAAACACCTGTTCAGCAACGTCATCGTACAAGCTAAAAGGGAACTAAGGAAAGACTTTCGTCAGATAAAGAAAATGAAGATACCAACGGATAGTATGGTTACCAAAGTGAAAGCAAGACGTCAAGCCTATCGACATTGGCTAAAGGCGCACTCAGTGATGATAGAGCAAAATCGCGCCAAATTGATGTTACAATTGCTTATCACCAAAAACACGCGTGATATTTGGGCGATCCTAAACAAGGGAAACACAAAAGCTGCGCCGACAATCTTCAATCCAATTGGCGGCACAAAATGGGTAGAGTACTTTGGGAAAATCTACAAAAAATCTACAGAAGACACCCAAGCCCAAGCAAGCGAGGCAGCATCAGTCTGGGATATAACACCACTGAGCGACGAAATAGAACTAGCAATGCAAAATCTAAAAAATTCAAGAGCAGCAAGTCCCGACCAAATTTCAAACATCATGCTGAAGGAAAATAAAGAACATTGGGCTAAGTTCATTGAATTCCTGTTTGGAAGAGTGTTGGAAAGTAAGTGCATTCCTGAGTCATGGCTAAAAGCCATAGTGGTTCCAAGCTACAAAAAGGGCGATAGAAATGACCCGGCGAATTATCGTCCCATCGCCCTCCTCGATACAATCAGGAAAATCTTTGGCTCCTTTCTCCGAAAGAGACTTGCCACTTGGGCCTCCATGTCGGGGAAACACGACATTCGACAAACAGGCTTCACTGAGTGTGTTGAAGTCGACGCAAACCTACTACTACTGAACGTCTTAAAACTGGAAGCTCTTCGAACAAAGAGGAAAATCTTCTTCGCATTCATAGACTTGAGGCAAGCCTTTGACACAATAAATCGTGAGAAATTGTGGTCAAAGCTAAAAAAGTGGGAATGTCCATCATCTATCTTGGAACCACTAAAAGCACTCCATTCCAATACTACGATCCAGATAAGGCTTAATCAACAAGGCGAGCTGAGCCTGCCGATAACAACATACAAAGGCGTCAAGCAAGGCTGCCCGTTAACTGCTGAACTATTCAAACTTTTCATAGCTGACCTGCCCGAATGGCTAGACCCAGTGCCATGTTTCTCGCCCAAGATCAATGACACCCCAATCAAATGCCTTATCTATGCAGATGATGTAGTGTTAACCGACTACACGCAGATTGGCTTACAGCGCCTCCTGACACGATTGAATGAGTATATGGAAACAAATGAGCTGTTCATAAACACCGAAAAAACAAAGATCATGAGTATTGGTCATATGCTCAGTAGGTCAGACAAAAAATTCAAATTGCAAACGATAATCTCAGCATCGTAAAATCCATAAAATACTTGGCTGTGTTGTTTAACGATTCCATCTGTGAAACGGCATGGACTAAAGACTTGATCAACAGATCAATCAAACTCGGCCTTCAAGGAGCAAAGATCAATCATGACTATTGGAAATTTACCATTGCGCCAACAATGACATTCTATCTCCAAAAGTTCATCCCGACAATTGTCTTTGGTGCCGAAGCCGGATGGAATCTGGACCATCGTCTTTGGCAAAGATTGGAAGGCATCTTTTGGAGACGTGCGCTGAGGCTTCCTCATTACATTTCTGTATCTGCGCTGGGATATGAACTGGCAATCAATTCACTCTACATGACAGTCATTTGGAAATCTCTCACGACTTTGAGAAAAATGTACCTTAGTCCAAAGATACCACCAGCATATAAAATATTCAAGATCGAAAGTGTCGAGATGCAATCCAAATTAATTCAAACCTGGAAGCAAAAATTAGATGCCATTATGGAAGCCGCCAACATAAGCAGATCCGAGTTAATCAATCGCCCCCAACATGCTAAAATAAAAATAGAAAAATGGTATTGGATTCAAAACATCGAAAAACGCATACAACTTAAAACTGCTCTTCCATTAGGCCCAGGAGAAATCAAACTTCATAAGCCACCGAAATATCTATTAGACTGCTCCTCACGCCATCACAGAAATAAGTTCCTAAAATTCAGGCTGAATGCCCTAAACAATCGGGAAATGCTCTGGATAAGACGGAACAAAGACATCACGGATAACAAATGCAGATTCTGTGGAACAGGAGAAACGGAGTCCCTAAAACACTTGATAACTGCCTCTACAGGCAGAACCAGCCAACGGACTCTGCACTTGAACAGTTTCAAACCTCAGAACTATGACATGAATGAATGATGGGCATATGTAAGTGCCGGTCGAAACATCAAGCTATCATGTAGGTTAATCGACTATCTAGACATGATTCTTTGCGACAAAAGCTCATGCCCGACGAATGTCATCTGAGCAAAACCACCAGATTAACTAACAAGGATATTCAAGACTCACAAAACATTTCATAAACAATGACGGTAGATATGGACTCAGGTGTGGAATATGTCTTCTTGACGATGATGTAAAAATGTAACAAAAGTTTGATATTGATTTATTGAACTTAAGTTTTACAATAAAATCTAAAAAAATAAAAAAATTACCCAAGAGAACCACTTATAAATTGTATTGCTTTGTACCCCATTGTTATCAAAAATGGGGCTGTAAAATGGACCATTTCAAAACATTATTTTAAAAATGTTCTCGGTAGGAGAAGCCACACAAACCCCCTTAGTGTGCAGGGCTCTCTTGCTATGCATTGGTTGCTAGCACTAATTTGTGGAGGTGGGTAATACCAAACCACAAAATGTATTCTGCTACCACTGACATTACACGTTTTGCAATGTCAGTTCACCCCAGAAGTTGCCTGTTCCGCTGGCACCAAAAGCTGCCTCCACTCAGACATGCACATAATAATGTTACTCGCTGCGCAGAGTGGTAGCTGGAACATTTAAGTGTCAGGGGCCAGGCACAACCCCCTTGATTCTAAGCTAGGTAAAGGTTCTAAGGCTTGATTAAAAAACGTACACCTTTCATCTAGCGCAGACTCAGTGGTCGAAGTGGGCGGGAGCGGTTGGGAGCGGTGCTACTCTACTTTTAATTAAGTTTTACCGTTCCTATACTTTTATTTGAAAAGTGTAGGAAGAAGTTGAAACTTGCACTGTAACTGCACTGCACTGAACGTTCCCCTAAACAGCAGGCGCATGTGTTTTGGGGTTTGTATTGTGCGTGGGAGGGGGCGTTGCGATGGGGTTTGTGGGGAGCGGTGTAGGCCAGCAGGGAACATAGTTCCACTACTTCTTTTCGTACACTTCGACCACTGACCGCAGTGCTCAGTGTGCTCCTGCAGCAGCATGATCATCTTGCGCATCATGCCTGCTTGGTGACGCAGACTGGCATGGGAGTCTGTGTCGTGGCATGTCCTCTTTCGAGGATCTTGTGGAGTGGCTCCCTCATCAGTGCTAACAAGGGTGACCCTGCATTTTGTGTTTCAGTGCTGTCCACGTCGTACATGGAGCCAAGACAAAGTTCCACAATCAAAATGGTTGACTAGGCATCGAAACAGCTCGAAATAAAGTGCCTAGATGACATAATTATCAATTCCACCATAACCATGTTTAAGGAAGTTTGAGGGAAAGAAGTAAATCCTGCCTGCGTGATTACGGACAATGGTGTGCACTTTTAAGGTCCACAGAAAAGAAAGCACAAACACTACAGGTCAGTCCTCCGCCCCCAAGGAAACAGGGAAGTTGACAGAGCAAACAGGTACATTAAATCAGTACTCTTCGAAGAAACTGCTGATGTCTGAAAAAGAAGTACTAAAAGAATGGTGTGCCGCCTGCGACTCGGCTTGCCATTACTGTGTGGGGTTTCATGGCTTTATGGTGTGTGGGAGGCCCTCCAATACATCACCTTCCAATCCCATAGACCCTGAATGCCTCCCAAATGCCCCAGAGGCTACAAAGACTCCCTGTAAAACGTAGAGGCTATGTAGTCGGATAAAATCTCCTTGATCATAAAGGGGGCGATAAAGTAGCATTTTCTTTAAGTTGCGTCGTGTAACAGATCTGCACATGGTAGGGACTCTCAGGGTAGGCAAAGGGGAAGATGGATGGATGCAAAGGGGGGATTAGAGAAAAGGCAGGGAGTACCAGGAGAGAGTGTATGCATCTCTCTCACTGTGCAGAGCACCACACATGCTCGTTAGCACTGAAGCATTAACCGGTGGACCCAAGAGGTTGGTGGTTGGCCCCATAATCCTCCCATGTACCACACGAAACATTGGTTGAGTGTTGGCAATAAAAGGCTGTGGGATTTTTCTTGCACATCATTATGTAATAATACACCAAAACAATCATAATCATAATAACAATACATAATGTGTACTTTTGGACACGAGGTCCAGAGGTTACGCCCTCAGGGCCCTGTCGCCACGCCTGGATGGGTTACCCCAAAAGTTGCTACGGACATCCCCTTGCTGCCAGGTTGTCAACTATTTCCCTGTAAAAATGCTCCATTCCTTTTTCTGACAGGTGAGTCCCATCTTTGTGGAACAGCTCAGGGTTTGCTAGGGATATTGCGTTGTGTTTGATAAAGTGAAAACCTCTGCTTGCGCAGAATTTTTCCACTCCTCTGTTTAGTTTCTTCCTGGCAATGTCTACGGCTGTAAAAGAATTTAAGGGCCTCATTACACGTTAGGCGGTAAGGGTTTGCCGGTACAGGTAAAGGCATTGGTACCGGTAAACCCTTACCGCCTTACTACGAGTTCCCTTTGCGGGACCCGACCTTAACGGCTGGTTTTACCAGCCGTTGAAGTAGGGTGCCGCAAAGGGACCTTAGAGCTAATTACGGTACTGCAATTTGCGGTACCTTAATTAGCGCCTTCCCCATTCCCATTATGCCCTATGGGGGCAAAAATGGGAATGGGGAAGTGCCTTGGTGAATGGGGAATTACCGCCCCCGCTCACCTTGGAGTAGGACGGTAATTCCGCCATCCACCAAGGCGGACACGGTAAAATACCGGCGGCAACCATGGTGCTAGTAGCACTATGGTTACCGCCTACCGTGTAATGAGGCCCTTTGTCCCTACCCAATAACTGCCTTCTCCCCAATGTGACTATGTCATTGCCCCCCAGATGTATAATCAGAATGTCAGGGGGGTCCCTATAAGCTACCAGGTCCGCCAGCTTGTCATGAATGTGAACTGGATGATCTCCAAACAGCCCTTTTAAGATGAGTAGCAGTACCCTTGAGATAGATGGGGGTGCAGATTCAAACTTATGCATCAAATAATCAAGACAACTCAATAGTTTGGCAAACTGAGTCTGTTTAATGACTAGTTCATAAAATGAGGAGCACAATCAACATCAGCAAACGCTCGATCTTCTCGCTCTCTTTACTTTCAGAAAAACACAATATTTATAGCAAAAACTCGTAATTGCTGACGTACAACCTGCACACGTACTAACATCATTCTACGTGGCAACCTTAAAAACCTAACATGCAACGTGATTGGTTATAGGAAGGTAACTTAATATAGGTAAGCCCTTAGCGAGTGAGGGTCTCATAAAACAATGCTAATTTGGATGACAAGCTGATCAGTAGCTGCACGCAACATCGCGGCTAGCGCACAGTGATCTGGGTCCCCGTATGAATACTTGGGATTGAGATGACACGCTCCTTTATGAGCAGCTTGAAATGCTTTAAAATTTTTCACCGACAGAGAAATCGTAAAGAACCTACTTTATATACGCTTGAGTAAGCATTTAGTCTGGAGCGGACCGAAGCGGATATTGATATTATTGCAGTCGCATCTTAGGGACCCCCCATCTTATATTTTCTTTTTCAATATATCAATACTAATCATGGTTGTTGGGGTGAGAAGACCGTGAATCCCAAGATTCTGACTCCAACATCGATTTAAATACAAATCTAATTATTTCCTTACAGAGGAGATTTATCCCATGTGAAGTAACAGATTTACTTGAACCGACCACGCAAGATAACTACTTTAGGTAAGGACCACGTGTGACAATTTTTTAAAGGTTTCATGCCCTGCCAAAGCTACACTGCTATATATAAAACAAAAAAAATAAAACAAAATACTGGTTCAGGAAGCACAATTGGTTATGAAAATGAAACATTATGGAATAGCATCAGTAAAATCTAAATGAACTTTATTCAATAACATAGCAATGAAATATAAGTTACTGATCACAAATTGTTACTGGATTGTTCGAAATGGTTTACACCCATATAAATCACTTTGCAAACGTTATACATAAAATTGACCTTTCTGCTTGTCTAATTTTCTCCCTAATTTTCTCCCTATTTCTACAAACGTCCCTGCCCAACCCTCTCCCTTTACCCCTCCCATTTTATCTGGCATTTCATTTACATATGATCTTTATTACTATGTTTGGATAAAATGCAAACCGTTTGAATGAATCATCTTGTTCTAAACTTACTAATCATTTGTTTCTACCTTTAAATGGGTCTAAAAATTGACCATTGACTTATGTATCATACCTGTGGGTACCTTTACTGTCTGTGTAGTACTATATCAGCCCTGATTTGATAAAGACACTTGCAGTGTCGAAACACGTGTCATCGTAAAGGGCAAAAAGGATAAAAATGTGTGGACATCCCACCAATAAATTGATAACGTCACGCTAACCACAATGTGTGCCGCAGGTTTCTTTGTGTGAGGACAACCTACCCTTTCACTTTCTATACAAGAGGTTGGGGCTTGACCTCTTTCTTGTCCTTACATACCTGCAACACCAAAGAAATCCATAATTTATCTAGGGCGCAGAGCTTAGTCAAGTTGGCACACCCAACAACCCCCTGCTCAAATCACTATAATATAGGTACTATATATGTATATGGTAATGGGGAGAGGGGATTGGATAATCAATGTCAAGTGGGGCAACTAACCCCTCCCTTCAAAATGGCCACTATGAACATCACTAAAAGTATGACGTCCCATTGGCTCTACTCACTATAGGACCCTAGATTACATGGTCCATTATGATTGGGTTGGCATCAACCCCACTCATACATTTCCACCTACGTCTAGCAGCACGCAGAAAGAACATCCAGGTGCAGAGAAGCTCGTCTGCACCCCAGCTTCCCACCAATTATGCTACAATCAATCATCACCTAAGTAGTCATGAGTCAATTACTTCTTTGTAGTTTGGCCTTCAGTCGCTCTGTGCTCTGAGCACTTTTAAGGAGTATGGGCATGGCGGGGATCCATGCGTAGGTGTGAAAGTCTCACTCTTCCAGCCTGTCTTTGTCACATGGCTGGACACCGTAAAATCAGCTTTTCTCCATGTCTTTTCGTATATTTGTTTTAATTCTACCAGTTCACTGACGTCTGTGGCTTAGCTTGACTTTTCTGAACAGGATCCTCTGTTCTCTTTTCTCCTTAATTGTATCCAATGTCCGCCCATTGCAGCCAGGTAGTACCTTGGCTTCTTGGCATGGTCATCCTTAGCTGAGTTTTGCTCTGTCTCGATTCTCGTTTTTCTTGCTGGGACACACTCCATTTGATGCCTTTTGTATCCTTTGTTTAATTCTGCTCATATGCATAGTGGACTTTCATTCATACATAAAGTGCTTCTTGAGGTATATACTTGGAAACGTTGGTGCTTGCCGCAATTTATTGACTATTAAGCATAAGCTAGCTTCACAATTTCTTTGCCTCTTGCAGTTACTTGCATCTGTACACGTTTAAACTATCAAAATATCTTCATCATGTATGTGGCATAAGTTTCTTCATCTTGAGCCCAAGCTGTCACTTATCCATGGTCTCTCCTTATATTTTGTCTCTTTTCAGTATTCTTAGGTCATTGTATCTTCTATATGTGCGTTAGTTCGATTTCTTATGACGTAACCATTCATCTTCCTTCATTATCTTCTTTGCTTCTTTGGGTATTTCATTCAAACAACCATCATATTGTCTAGGATGTAGATATGGCTTTCTCAATGTATACCTTACTGTCCAGGTTTTCTTAGGTGTCGGTAAATTAATAGGTGCTGTTACACTGATAGGTACTGGGCAGAGCCCATGTGCTGCTCTCTGCTGATTTAACTGTTCGTCATACGTCATATACTTTGGTGTGAACTCAATAGGCAATGGGAGGGGGGCAACAGGAGTGGGGGCAATACTCGACACTTCCTCTTCACTCCCCCCTCTGGCCGATTCATCGACCACTCTCACGTCTTTCTTTGCATCTACTTTTTCTTCACCCATCACTTTTATTTCGTCTTCTGGATCCAGACATTCTTGTCTGAAGAAATGCTTCCTTGGGGTCCATATCTTTATGACTCCCTTCTAGCATCCTGCTGTTCTCAAGTGTTCATCCTTGTTCCATGTCATCAGTTGGCATTCTCCACTTGGACTGCAATAGATCCATCTACCCACATATTTCCTGTGATCACTTGGATACAGGAACTGTGTTCCCTCTGGTGCATAAATGCTGGCCTTCACAAAGTCTCTTATTTCTTCATCAGTCAGGTCTTTGGGCTTCCATCCTGACTTAACATCAATCATGATCTTCATCCCTATGGCTTTCTTTGCAGTCTTCTAGCATTAAGAGATTATTAATTTGATCACACAGAATCCAAGTAATATCATCACCAACAGGGCTCCAAGGAACTTGAATGCATCTGCCATCCATTGCAGAACCCATGAAAACAGTGCTCCAAACCAACTGTCACCATCAACTTCGTCAACTTCATTTATCATTTGATTCTGTAGTTTTTTCAGCATATCTATGTCCTCTGTTAAGGTCCCATTCTCGTCGTCATGTGAAGGTGTAAATGTGCAACATGATTCTCCGATTTTTGCACAAACACCTCTATCCATAGCTGTTATCATGTCGAAGACATATCTGTTCTGGAGTGTTATCAGTGTGATTGCTCTCAACTCTTCTCTGATTGCATTGAATCCTTTTATGGTTGTGTTGATGGTCTGCAGTAACTCCCATCTGGTTATCTGCAACCATTTAGTATTTGCTCCAACCTGAATTCTTGGCATTAGGATCAAGGTGAATACTGAAGAAGTCTGACAGAACAGTCTGTGTTCATATGGGATAGCATCGAAGGTTTCTATGGATTTTGCAGAGAAATAATTTTCCCTCTTCAATCTCTTCTTCCTCAGGTGAGCATCTTCTTTCGAGAAACTGTCAATGTTCACATCACTTGATGGAACCACCAATGCTGGAACATGGACATTCACCAATGTACATATACCTCCCCAATTTATCGGCAATCTCATGTATGCCTGGGATCCACACGTACAATAGTGATCCATGATTACTGCAGTACCATGCATCATTCCTGGAGCATCAAACACTCGGCCACAATTGCGATTCTCTCCCATTTTTCTTGTGCCATTATTTCTGAAACAGAATTTAGGTCTCTCCAATGGTACTATCTGCAAGGGTCCTCCTCTGTCCTCGTCCCATGTCAGTAGTTTAGCAAGCTTCGGCCATAATGGCTTGCATCCATTCTGCACTACGTCAATTGTACCCTGGTAACAACTGATGACTACCCATGCTCTGCAGATCACTACTCCTTTGTCCCATCCGTCTGGTGAAAGCACTGTTCCCCAGATTTGTATTTGACCTCTGTTCTTCCATCTGCAAGATTCTTCTGAAGTTTTTCCTGCAGCATCCAATTTCTTGTTCACTTCTCTTCTGATCTCTGGTCCTTTTACTCCAGGTTTCTCGTATCTGATCACAATATTCTTCATTTTGGCATAGTTTCTTGTCTTTATTTCTTGAACATAGTCATCTTCATTTGGATCTTTTTCTTCAGTTGCCCATTTGAGAGAAGCATCACTTTCCATGAACTGACCTCTGGTCTTGCGCATTGCTATGTGTGACAGACAGTGTGCTGTCTGAACATCTATCTCGATAGCTACAAAGATTTTTGACTTTTCCATGCTGTAGGGCAAAAGTGCACATACAAAGCATTCCTCGTCCGAAGGCCGCCTTCCAACTTCCTTCATATGTTGGTACCATATGTTGTTTCCCAACTGTGCTGTGCTACCCAGGTAATCATTAAATTTGTTATTATCTTCTTGTGTGCTTCTTCTGGTTCTTATTTTTTGATATGAGCTTCCACAAGCATATTGTACAGGAGGGTGGCGCGTCCTCTGACGGGCCCATAGGTCAGCGCTCACCCTCTAGTACCTGTAAGACAAGATAGCTGCACCGAGAGGAGGTTGGGGTGCAGGATTCACTTACTCCAACACAATTCAATAAGGACAACTCAATAGTTTGTCAAAGGGAAGTCCGTTTAATGACAAGTACAAAAAACGGGGAAACAAATGGGTATCAGCAGTGATGCGATCGCCTGTTTCACTTCAACTTCCCCGTTCTCCATTCAAACAACAGATCTTCATAAGTCTGTCGTGCAATTCTATTGGTCGGAAAGGTAACTTAAGTATAAGTGCTATGTCTGTATATGGTAACAGAGCATGCGGATTGGATAACTCTTATCGGGTGGGCCGTCTACGCCCATCCCACTACATCACTCGTGATAGACGTCACTACAACTTCAACATCTTATTGGGTCTACAGGCTATAGGACCCTAGATTATTTGGTCCATTGTGATTGGGCGGGTTACACCCCTAGGCATAAATCTCCACTTTAATTAGCAGTATGCAGAATGGACACCCAGATGCCGAGTGCCCCAAGATTCACCCTGCCTCCCTTCCATCAATCAGTACCTTTAGGGCTATGTGTCAATTAGTTGGCTGAGGATGGCCTCGAAACTGTAGCTTCTTATCAGGAAAAGTTATGACATCCTGGGTTCTGGGTGACATCAGACGTTGGTCCTTCTTTGCCCTTGGCTGGTCACGTGTCTGTTCACTGTGAATCTACTTCATTTTCCTTCTTTTTGTGTATTTGATTCTTACTTAGCCTCACTACCTGCCTGGGGCCTCCTTATCTTAATCTTCACTGGCTGGCTGGTATGCTCTGAAGTTTTGATTCTCCGAGGTTGCTGCTCTCCTCCCTTCCTTAGGTTGACCTCGAATTCCCAGGCATGAGCTACTTCTTACTGAGTTTCGATTCCATGCTTTTCTTTGGCTTTGGCAGGAATGAATCTGAATCTTGGCCTTGTTAGTCCTTTGCAACATGGGTTTAATTCTGCCTTACAAAATTGAGTCGTACTTGTATAGTGTGCTTCATTGGGGTAGATATATGATTGGCGCTTGCCGCTCTAAGCTTCTACTAAGCATTGCAAGCAGTACAGTTTACTTAGCTCTTTGTGTTCCGAGCCTATTTACATGCATTCAGTCAGTTGCACAATTCGATCCTGGTTACGTTCTTTGTGCTGCAACGTTGTATCTTCTTATATGTCTATCATATCATTATTCTTTACATTTTGTCCTCGTGCATCATCTTTCGATTGTTGTTTATGTTCATGTTATCCTTTTCACATGTCGTTGTATGTGCATTTGTACGACTGTCCAGGTTCTTACTGTCGTCACCATTTACCTTTCATTAGGGCTCTTTGGGTCTCTTCGGGGACGGCCTGTTGGTAGTTTTCACTTCGGGCCAGCTGCTGGTATGGTTGTCTCAAAGGGTACCGAACTGCCCATGGTTGTCTGGTTATAGGCACTTCAACGGGCATTGCTCTTCTGATGGGCACCGGGCATAGGCCCAGTATAGCTCTCTGTTGGTTCAATTGCTCATCGTATGTCATGTATTTTGGCGAGTATGTTCCTGGTACCTCGAAATGGGGTGCAGGGGTGCAGGCCATGTCTGGGACCTCCTCTACACTCCCCCTTCTGGTCGGTTCATCGACCACTTCTGCTTTCTCCTTTGCATTCATCTCCCTTGGTTCTTCTGTGTCCTGTTCTTCATCTTCAGGGTTTGTACAAGATGGTGTGAACGTGTGCATCTTTATCACACCTTTCAAACTTCCCGCTGTTTTTACATGCTCGTCCTTGTTCCAAGTCATTAGCTGGCATTGTCCATTTGGGCTGCAATAGATCCATTTCCCTTCATACTTCCTTCGTTTCCTGGGATATGTGAATTTTGTTCCTTCTGGCGCAAATTCACTGGCTCTCACAAAGTCTCTTATTTCTTCATCAGTCAGGTCTCTGGGCTTCCAACCTGGTTCAACATCGACCATGATTTTCACCCCAATCGCTTTCTTCACTGTTTTCTGGCACTATGTGATGATTATCTTGATGACACAAAATCCTAGTAGTATCATTGGTAGCAGGACTCCCAGAAACTTAAATATGTCTGCCATCCATTGTGGGACCCATGAGAATAGTACCCCAAACCAGCTGTCATCATCCACTTTGTCGGTTTCGTCAATCATCTGTTTTTTTAAGTTTGTCAGCATACCTATGGCTTCTGATAACGTTCCATTTTCTTCGTCATGCGAAGGTATAAATGTGCAACACGATTCTCCGATTTTTGCGCAAACACCTCCATTCATTGCTGTGATCATGTCAAGTACATATCTGTTCTGGAGGGTCATCAATCAGACTGTTCTCAGTTCTTCTTTGATCACGTTAAATCCTTTTATGGTGGTGTTGATGGTCTGCAGTAACTCCCATCTGGTTATCTGCAACCATTTGTTTTACAAAAGGGTAGGCTAGCCCCTGGGGTGTTAAGTGTGGATTCTGGGCAAAATTATGAAACAAACATAAGAAAGTGATCCACACTGTAGTTAGACAAAATGATTATTGTCTTATTTTTACTTATTTTTACCAAAAAAACATGTTTCTGTGCTCATATAAAGAGTCACACTTATAGTAGGAAAATACCAACAAAAACAGCTGGAAAAAGAGTTAACCATTTATTGGTGAAAGAAATATGAAAATTCAAAAAACAGATTAAATGAATTGGACCAAGCTTGAAACTCAGTTGTTCAAACACGAAGGAACATACATTTCTCTAAACATAAAAATCAAAATCAAAGAGAATATCATATTGAACAGTAAAATGTCAGAGACATTACAAAAAGATGCAAACAGCAATGAGATACAGATAGTTATATCAAAACTTTCAATAAATACACAAAAATTCCTCTGTGATAGACTTAATGTTTTTTGTACACACAATTTACTAAAATTGTCTATTCCCAGAGATTTCTCTATTTTAGATGTGTATCATGATCAGTGTGTGATCATGTTTTGTAATCTGCCAACGTGCCCACTTTTAAACTGAAAAATTGATGGTTTCAGTATTGCTGCTCTAAAACTTTAACAATAGGCACATACCTAAGGCACGTTTCGGCTATTGCCATCTTTGTTGGCACGGATTTCAAAGCCTTCCTCAGGGCAATATGGACCTAGAAATAGTCCAGGAGACAAATAAAGGGAGGCAGATACATGTATCTAATCGATGTAATCTTATTCCAACATATGGAGGGTATTTCCTACTAAAGTAAAAACATTTTTGGAGTAGGGACGGTACTGCTTTAAAGGATTTGAGAACAGGGTGCCTGCATAATACTCACCCTTTGTGTTGAACAGGGGTATGCAGGCTGGTGATCCTTTAGGTTTGCTGTCGACACGTCTCTCTCCCCGGTGGGCAGGCTGCGGGCAAAGGTCTCGCGGCACTCAACTAGGATCACTAAAGGGTCCAAGGATCGGTGGGGCTGAAGAGTCCGGAACGGGATGGGAAAGAAAGAGGGGGAGGGAAGAAAAGAACAGCAAGTGGTGTGAAGATGTAGGTCTCAACTACTGGTGTCGTGGCTACCTTGTGAATGCTCAAGCACAGTGGTAGACCTAGATTTTTTAAGGTTAAATGCAATTGTAGTAGAGGACCTCTTACCAGAAGAAGTATTGTTGGCTGATTGTAAATGTGCAAGTGACTGGAAATCCCCGCAACTGCTGATGTTTCCTCAGAGGACATCAAATATGGCTGGTATGTCGGTCAGGAAGTGGTCTGTGTGAACCGTGTGTGGCTCTGTGTACAAAGATGGACAGAGAAAGGCAAAGCACATCGCGGTTGATGAAATCATTCATGTAGACAGTTGCCAAGGAAGTGTTTCTGGTCAAGAAACAGGGGGTGCTCCGCTGTATGGATAGCGTGGCATGGGGTGTTGGGAGGAGAAAGAGAAAGAAAGAAAGAAAGAAAGAAAGAAAGAAAGAAAGAAAGAAAGAAAGAAAGAAAGAAAGAAAGAAAGAAAGAAAGAAAGAAAGAAAGAAAGAAAGAAGATGAGAAAAAAGGAGAAGGAGAAGAGAAAGAGCAAAACCAGTGAAAGAAAACTAGAAAAAGGGGTAGGAAGAAGGGTAGGAAGGAAAAGAGGTAAAGGGGGAGACGGGCAGGAGGGAGAAAAGAAAGGAAAGGAAAGAGGTGAGAGAAAAAGGTGCGTGGGTACCTGGCATTCAGGGATAGTTTTTCCTCATAAATCAGGATGGACTGCAGGCTGCAGGTAAGTTGTAGGCTGGAAGCACTGGCGTAACCATTAGTCACGATTGCCTTGTGCGCTCAGATTGAGACGCATTGTCAGGGCGTGCCTGTTGACAAAGAGGCATCAGATGAGGGCTGGTTTTGAAAGGTTGACGGCTCCGACTACGTTAATAAGTGGAGGCACACAAAATCGGACTTACTGTAAATGAATGGCTGGCTTAGAGGACCATTTAGCATTCACTCCGATTTGGATGTGTGGCAAGAGTAGTGTTGTAAATACTGTTGAGGTGAGGCTAAACAGCCTGTGTTCGTATTGGATTGCATGGAATGCTTCTTCTTATTTGGCAGAAAAGTAATTCTGTCTCTTCATCCGGGATACCAGTTCCACAGATGTACTCTTCTTTAGATGAGCATCTGCTTTCGGGAAATTGTCAATACTCAAGTCACTTTTTGGGATCACTAGTGTGGGAACGTGGACGTTCACTAGTGTGCATATGCCTCCCCAGTTTTTCGGTAGTCTTATATATGCCTTGGATCCACACGCCCAATAATGGTCCATTATAACTGCAGTGCCTTGCGTCATTCCTGGGGCTTCAAAGATTCGTCCGCAGTTTTGATTCTCTCCCATTTTCCTTGTGCCGTTGTTTCTGAAGCACAGTTTCAGGTTTTCCAGTGGGCCATAGAGGCTTGCATAATCTCTGTGAGTTCTCTATTGCTTCCTTGCAGGCTCCAAGGACCATCCATGCTCGGCAGATTACATCGCCTTCTTTCCATCCGTTTGGGGAAACCACTGTTCCCCATATCTGCATTTGGCCTCCATTCTTCCAAATTTGAGCCTCTTCTGCAGTCTTTCCTTGGACTTTCATCCTCGGGTTTATTTCCCATCTTGTTCCTGATACTTTCACTTCAGGCTTTTCGTAACTGATCAAGTGATTCCTGGTATGCGCCCTGTTTCTTGTTTTAATGTCCTGGACGTAGCCATCTTCATCGGGGTAATCCTTTTCAGTTGCCCATATCAATGAGGCATCTCTCCCCATAAATTGTCCTCTGGTGTTGCACATTGCTACGTGTGACATACAGTGTGCTGTAGGGACATCAATTTCTACAGCCACAAAGATCTTGGATTTTCCCATGCTGTACGGTAGCAGTGCACAGACAAAGCATTCTCCTTCTGATTTTCTTCTTTCAACCTCCTTCATGTGTTGATACCAAATGTTGTTTCACAGATGTTCTGTGCTATCCAGGTAGTCATTCAGTTCATTGTTATCTTCGTGTGGGCTTCTCTTTATTCTTAGTGTCTTTCTGTAGTTTGCTATAACTATATGTTTAAATGCATCTGTGCTGCTTTTCCATGCTGGGGGTCTCCCAATCATGCTTGTTGGAGGGGCAGGCTTCATTACCTGTATCGCTGTAGTGGGAGAAGGTTTTGTGTTTCTCTTCTTCTCCTCATGTACTCTCTCATAGAGCTTCTTTATCCACCATTGGTTTATCATCTGCCCAACACGTGGCTGTGTCGTGGGCCTGGTGCTTGCCGTTACAGTTTCTGTGGTTCTGTTTTTTAGTTCCTCATGCAGTTTCTTCGCTCTAGCTATAAACAGGAATAAATGATCTATCAGCATTTGCGTCTTTCCTGTGAATTTTCTTGCAGCTGCTTCAGTCCTTTTGAGTGCCTTGGTTATCTCTTCTTTAGTTGGTCTTTCGCTTGCTTCCTCTTGGTCACTTCCACAATTTTTTGGAACTGGTTGTTTGGTAGGCGGTCTCTTACTTTCTGTTGCCATTGTTCGAGGTTCTGTAGCCATTGACACTTGCCCTTGTTCGTGTGCATTCAGTGTGTGTGTCTGTGTAGTGGTCAGTGCTACGTTTTCATTCATTCCACGCTGACACTGTCTCCAGCTTTTCTCTTCATTTGTTACCTCAAATGTGTATGAATCACTGCTAATTACATTCAATGTTAGTTTATTTGCTTTACCATCAGGTTTTCTTGGAACTGGAATGACTATATAGGGTCTGGGTGTTTTCGTGGGATTTGTACGTACATTATCTGGTGGGTGCACTGAAATTGGAACGCTCCTTGCACCAATAAAGAATGCCGTTCTGATTGTTAGTGACAGAAAAACAATAATAATCACTATACATATGCACATTACCGTTCGATAGGACAATTTGCAGCATATTCTTCCAGGGAAGTGGAGGCGCCCCTCCGCCTGTGGGAGGACTAGGTTACTGTTCTGGGCCCCCATTTCAATCATATCAATAGTTAAAGTTCTATAAGGTTCTCTTCTTTTCATTTACTCCATTATTGTCTTTCAGGAGGTTTGGACGTAAAGTGTCTTGTGCTTCGTAGGAGTCCCCCCTCTCGAGGGTGATGACGGTCTCTGGTCACGGGATGCAGTTCCCTTGCTAAACTATGGAAAAAGATTAGACTAGCCTCTTTGGTGAGTCACATTCATTGAGCATATATTCAAAATAGGTCAACTCCCAGTCCACCCCCCAAATTTGCTTTAGTCCGGAAGACATGCTGGAACCTGTTTAGATGCTGACAAATGGAAAAAATGGTAGAATGGTAAAAATGGAAAAAAATGGTAAAAATTGAAAAAATTGAAAAAATGGTACCATTCAAAATCAAATCAAAAATAAGAATAAAAATAACCATAAAAATGAAACTAAAAATAAAACAAAATGGTGAAGTTCTCTTCTCTGCTCTTCTCAATCTGTCCCACGGCGGAAAGATAAGTACTGTCTCTCTGTTTCCTCGATCTGTCCCTTGGTGGAAAGATGAAGAACTGTGTCTCTGTCTCCTGGATCTGTCCCACGGCAGAAGGTTTCACTGGAATCTCCTCAGGTACTCTCGCTGGAAGTTGGATAGCTCCACCTGGAGCATGATTCAGTGGAGGAGTGTTCCCATGTGTTCAGTGTTAGCTGGATCTCTGAGGAAGGTGATGACGTCAACCTCTGCAGGCCTTCCTACCATTTCTGGATAGTCAGTGACTAGACGAAACAGGACATTATGTGCCAGCCGGCTGTCCTCGAGTGACAGGGATATTTGTCCTGCTTTGCTGGGTTCTGGATCACAGGCCTTTCTTTTGACGTGAACAGTCTCTGCACTTTCCTGCTGCACGGATTGCGACCACGTAGTTTAGCTTGATCCACAGTTGGTTCAGATATTCATTGTTTCTTGGATATCTGATGTATGTTAGGGTATCCGTGGTTCTCCCGATGAGTCCTGGGCACTTCTCTATAAATGCGAAAGAAAAGCGTGTATGTCAGTTCATCGATGATCACTTGTGGTGGACGCATTTGAGTCCTTATTACTGTATTCAGGCAACTCAGCGAGGGCTTCTTGTGTGATGACAGTCAGTAGTTGCCAGATTACCTTCTTATTAGCAGGATCTTGTATAAAGTCTGTGACACTGGAGACTCTTTCTACGAGTGATGGGTATGAAATTACCACTAGCTGAAAGTAGGTCAATACATCCCATGTGAGATTTCTTCCTTGAGATACCATGTAGTCTGTGAAACAATGTCTCGATATTGGCTGTCACAGGACACGGTTTTGGAAGGTCTTTTGCTCACAGCCTATCAGAGTCTTTGTTTTTCAGCAATGTTCAAGGATGGCTTGATTCAAAGTTCATGTGGTCAGTGTGTTGTGGCTTGGATGCACAATTCTCTTTTTCACCCTGCACCTGTGATGCACAGAGTGTCCATATTATTGTCCTTTATCACCTTTCTTTTTTGCTTAGGGGAAATGTCCTGTTTAAAAGCTACAATTTGCGCAGGAGTTCCTTTTCTGGTCTTTGCTGCTTATGAGTCCTTCTTCCTCATCATGGATCTCGTCTGCACGTGCTGAGGTTCTTCCCCGTTGTCTGTGGTCTCTTTGCGGTGAGGTGCAACTGGAGGGCTCTCCCCGATATATGGTTTAATGTCATTTAGGAAGAGCCATGCCCTCCTGCCCTGCAGCTTGACGGCTGAAGGAGTGCAGTCCTCCACGATGAAAGGGCCATTGAATCTTGGTTCGTCCCACCTTTTCCTCGTATGGTTCCTTATCAATACTGCATCACCAGGGAAGATGAGGGTCGCACATAGATTTTGAACTGCGTCTAATTCAGCACCTCCTGTTGTGTTTTGTGCTGTGCTGCACCCTTTTTGCCGTCGCTGCAGTTGGCCTGAAATGACAGAGAGGCTTGATGTCATGCAGTTAAAATACTCCTGCATTTCGGTCCCCAAGACCTCTCTAGTGGGCTGGGCATCTCATCTAGCTCTATCTTGGGGGGTAAGGAGGGTCCTCATTCTCCTGCCCGTGACTATCTCGTGCGGCGTGAGATGATGGTCGGAGCCTGGCTGGTTCTGAAGTGCATACAATGCCAGTGGTAGACAGTGCAGCCATCCCTTTTTTAGAGTGAGTTTCAACTTGGCTATCCTCTCCTTTAACAAGCCGTTGAGCCTCTCACATATACCATTACCCTCAGGATGATACGCTGACGAGAACTTGTGCTTTATACCAAGCAACAAGCTGATCTGCTCAAATATTGCATTGAAAAGTGAGCCCCATTATATGACCTCATTACCTCGCACACCCCCCATCTAGGAAACACTTCCCTTACCAGGAATTTAGCAGCACAGGTCGAGTCGGGGTGTGTACAGGAACCTGCTTCTATCCATCTAGAGAAGGGACACACCACCACAATTAAGTATCTGTACCCGTTGCACACTTGAATCATGTCGACATAGTTGATATGTAAGTGCTGAAAAGGCCCATTTGGCCGGGTGATGATTCCTCTCACTACTTTTAATGTGTGCCGAGCGGTGAATTGGTGGTAGATTATGCAGTTCACCATAAAGAATGCAACATGCTCTGCTAAATTCGGTGTAAACCAGTCTTCTGCGAGTGTTGCAGCGAGATTTTCTTTTGTCATGTGGAACGGGTTATGTAATTGCTCCAATGCTATCTTTAGTAGGGCGACAGGCATTACTGGTTTACCGGTGCTGTCTTGCCTCCACAACCCATTAGAGGGGTTTAAAGAACACCCTTGACGCTTCCATAGATTCTTCTCTTCCTGAGGTGCCTCCCCTTGGAGCTCCATTAGTTGAGTCTGCCCATATTGCTATAGGCCTCTGGTGTGGTTCGTGCTACCATCATACGCTCATGGGTACGTGCCACCTCCACGTCCATGATTGTTTCACTCTTGGATGCCATACGCTTGGCTTCCGTGTCCGCTTCATGGTTTCCATGTGACACGAAATCCGTCCCTTTGGTGTGGGCAGCGCATTTCACGACCGCTATGCCCACTGGGAGCTGTAGTGCCTTTATCAGCCTGTCCAATAAGGCTGCATATTGCACTGGCGTGCCGTCCGCTCGAAGGTAGCCCCTCCTTTTCCAGCGTGCTAAGCCTGCATGCACGTTTGACGTCACATAGGCAGAGTCACTGTACACCTTTACTTCCTGGTCTGCATGATTCTCAATGGTGAGTATCAACGCCAATAGTTCTGCAGCTTGTGCTGAATAGAGAGAAGGTATTTGTGCGCTGACGAGTACTTGAAACTCTCCATTCGCTAGGTGTTTTACCACGGCCACGCCTGCGTATCATTGTCCATCCTCTTGGTCGATTCTTGATGAACCGTCAATGAACACGATCTCACCACCTGCCAGGGCATTTTCCTTCACCCTGGGGATTTCATCATAGAATTCCTCATAATTTGCGCAGTCATGTATCGGCTCTCCTTCAGTGACTGGCTCTGCTATGAACGTGGCTAGGTTCACTGTTTTACATAGAACTATTTTGATCGATGGATTTGATATAATCACCTCATAGGCAGAGGCCCTTTGAGATGTCAGTGTACCTTTCGGTTTCTCTAATATGGCAAACAATGAGTGCTCGACGTATAACGTCATGGAGCATCCCATTACAATGGATGACGCCTTCTCCATGGCGAACGCAGCGGCAGCTAAATTTTGCTTGCATGGGAAGTGGCCACCCATAACTGGGTCCAGACTCCCACTGTAATACGCTAAGGGCTTATACCCCAGCGAGGTTCGCTGAGCGAGTACTGTCATCATAACATTGCCATCTGTATGTGAAAACAGGTAGAATTCCTCTGCATAGTTAGGAATCCCGAGAACTGGGGCCTTACAAATCATCCCCTTGAGTTCTGCAAACCCCTTCTCCACTGCCGAAGTCCATTCAATCTTTTCCTTTGTCATCTGGGCATTCTTTAGGGCCTGAAGCAAAGGCTTGATATAAGAGCTGTAATCGAAGACCCATGCTCTGACATAATTGCACAGGCCTAGGAAGCTCTGCATTTGTTTTATCGTAAGCGGCTTAGCCGTGTTCATGATAGCTTCAGCCCTTTCTGGGGTTACCTTTTCCCTTCATGTGAGATTAGCTGGCCTATGTACAGCACCTCTTGTTGACAGTATTGTAACTTTTCCTTGTCAACCTTATATCCTTTCTCAGCCAGTATAGTCAGTAGCTGGATAGAGTCGTGCCTGCATTGCTCTTCAGTGGTGCTGCAGATCAGAATGTCATCTACATACTGCAAAACAACACTGTCTACCGCAATATTGCTTAGGTCCATTTGCAGGACTCTATTGAAAATGGACGGAGACTCACAATACCCCTGTGGCAATCTCGTGCTCTTCAGACGCATTTGTCTGAAAGTAAACGATGTCAGATCTTGCGAGTCATGGTGCAACGGGATTGAGAAAAAAGCATTTTTCAAGTCAATCACCGTGAAATATTTTGCCTCAGTGGGAATGTTGCATAGGATTGTAGATGGATTAGGGACTAGAGGGAACTCGGCTTCGACTATGTCGTTTAATGCTCTTAAATCTTGGATTAAACGTTAAGACCCTCCCTTTGATTTCTTGACGGGGTACATCACTGTGTTACAGGTTGATTCTGACGTCCCTAGGATGCCCAGCTCCATCATGGCGGAAATTGTCTTTGCTATCCCTTCATCCACTTCTCTGGACATGGGATATTGTTGCGCTCTTGGTAACATTGCTCCTGGCTTCAGCTTAATTTTCACTTCTCCTGCCCTACGTCATAGGGTCCTGTAGTCCATACTGAGACGGGCACTTGGGCCATGTCATCATCAAAGTATTCTGGATGCACCAGTGCCAACATCATTCTCTGTGGCACCTCTCGTTTGATCATTTTGACCCGAAATATGAGACTCACTTCCACCCTAGTTTCTTCTAGGTCAGGGTGTTCTTCGAACAGATCCTCATCAGTGACGTCAGTCACTCGATACCCTTCTTCAATGGCGATAATCGAGCACCATTGTCTGCTTTCGTCATCGTACCCTTGGACCAGGGCTACCTTCCCTCGCACTGAGGCAGTATGTATCATTAAGGGAAATACTTGTCCCTCTTCTTCATGCATAGGTATTCTTGGTCTGAATAGGAACTCATCAGGGGTTCTCATAGTTCTATCTGCGAGGCCTGCCTATCCCGCCATGAGCACACGCACACCATATGCGAAGACTTCCTGCTCTAATGGTATAGCTCTCATGGCTATGCGTCCGGAGGATGCCCTGATTACTTCGCACACGTTTGAATAATGCATTCCTAGAGTGGAGCATACTATGCCATCCTCCGTAAACAAAATTGTCATATTCAACTTTGTCATTAAGTCCCGACCCAAAATGTTTACTGGGGTCTGGCGTGAATATAATGAGGGTACATTCATCTCACAATCCCCCACAGAGACTGGGAGATTGTCCGTAAAGGGAACTCTACTGTGAGCTCCTGTGAAACTCTGAGTATCTATGGCCTGACCGGACAAGGAAAACTTGCCTTCTCGTTGCACCCGTGTCAACTAAGAAGGAATATTCTTTCCCCCCATGATGACATTTAACCTAGGTTCCCTGTTAGGGTCTGGTGTCACTGATAGGATAGAACACATCAGGGTTCCCAGCGAGCTGTCCTATTTCATGTATAAGTTTGGTCCACTGTATACTTGTGGATTTTCTCAATTTCCACGGTTGACTCCCCCTCCAGAGTTTGTTCCCTGTGATATTTGCGGCAGTGCCTGTTGGGATTGTCCCTGTGGCAAGTTCCCCATGTTCGAGAGTTGTACCCCTTGCTGCGCACCTTGCTGCACGCCCGGTGCCAGTTGCTGCACTGTGTGATTCTGTGCACCGCCCTGTTGCGGGAAGGCAGGCTCGTTCGCCATGCCTGCTCCCATTCCTTGTCCATTTTGCCACGCGCCTTGGTTTCTGCACGCGCGTGCCACATGTCCTGTCATTCCGCACAGCCAACACACTGGCGGTGGTCGGGCCATCTGTCCATTTGGCATATCTGGACTGCCCATATGTGTGTTTTGAAAACCCACATGATTGTCCTGGAAACCTCCCGGATTGCATTGAAACCTTCCCTGATTACTCTGCCAGGTTAGTCGCTTGTTGTGCACTTGGTTCAGCTGGGCTAGTCAGAATAGCTCCTTCAAGAGCATATTTTGAGAATTTGTTTTGCACCAGCTTAGCTCCCTCAACCTTACGAGTTGCCTCCTTTTTTCGATTCTTCTCTTGCAACAATCTACAGTAGTGTGCAATTGTCAACTGTATTTCAGCCCATGGTTTAGCTTCTACACCTACCAATTTCTTGAGCTGTTTTTGCACCGGTTCAGGCAACCCTTGGCACAATATATGGTAGAATACAGGGATAGATTTCGTCCAAGATTCATGCGTTTCGAGCAACCACGCGTCTTGGAAATTCTGGATATAAATCAACGGATCCTCTGACTCTTTCATTTTCCGAGTCATTATAGCTCCCATATCGGAAGTGTCTAGGTACAGCACTCGCAGCGCTTTCCATACTGCTGCTCTACAATTATTGAATGGTGCTCCGTCATGGGTAGTGTTAATTATGGTTACCCCAGGGTACCCAGCCCGCTTCCACACATCGTCTGCTCTCTCACCAAATATGGCGATCAGGAGACCCTTGATGTCCCCTATAGCTAACGTGACACCCCCTGTCATTTTTTCTAACTCGTGTATCCACTTCCCAGCTCCTGATGTCAGCATTGGAAGCTTGCTTTTCAGGTTCTCCCGATCCATGTGTGGCCATGGAATATATTGTGGTCTTGCGCCCCCCTTTTCTAGCAGCGGAATTGAAATGCGCAGTCTTCCTTCTCTTTCCCCATAGCTCTCCTGTCTATCACTAGCATTCCCGCATCGCCGTCTACCTGGCAATGTTCTCAATCTGTCTACATGGGTAGGTGCTGGCACCCCCCTCTGACTGCTGCGGGGTATACCCTCCTGTCGGCCAGGCTGCACATCGGACTCTGTTGCCCTAGGTGCGGACTCGCTAGCGTCTGACCATCGTACCCCTTGGTCCCTTGGGAGCTGCTTCTCGCGCCGTCTCCCTTCTTCATGTGTCTCGTCCTCCGTCTCCCCACCGGAGTCAGGCACTGATTGTTCCCAGTTCACGCAACTCATTGCATCTTCTTCATTCTTACTAATTTCTAGCCTGTCCAGGGGGTTCCATGTAATAATGTCCCCGCAAAAATATCGCCATGCAAACAAATCACCGAAAAATGGCAGTTTTTTTTATTTGATTTGATTTGATTTATTTATTTATAGAGCGCTTTACACCAAGGCGCTGGACATTATTACATGGAACATGCGGGGGACAACCCCACAGCCCCCAAACCTTTTTTTTTTTCTTAATGGGGAGCGCGGGACAACACAGCAACCCCTGCTGCCCCTGTCCCCATATATATGGTCACCCAAATAATATTGCCACGACTTTTTCCCGGCGATATTATTTACGGCGACCATATATATGGGGATAATATTACCTGATACCGTCCAGGGACAGTCCCCTGCTCCCACTACTTCGAGTGACATCCTCAGTGTCATACAGTTGAGTGCTTTCCAAGCACTCATCTTCCCTTCCCCCTTGGGAAACTTGTTCCAGCCCCATTTCATCGTATATTTCATTGATCGTTTCCCCGATGCTTCTGGTGTCGAAGTCATCTTCAATATTTGCCCCACTTGTGCCTGGTACTGAATCGTACGCAGGGATGAATTCTTCGATTCTCCCCATTCTACAACAGGATTAGTTTTTTTACTTCCCGCTCCAAATATTCAAGATCCTGTGCCCTTTGTCTATGTTTGCGTTCTATATCATCATCGCGCGAAGTCCCGTGTAAGTCCCGCTTTGCCCGCTGCTCTCTGCTCCTGCTCCTGTGCTACAACCACTCACTGCGACGCTGCTGGATCTATCTGGACTATTGCTCACGTGCAGGGACTCTCTGGACCATAAGGTGATTAACATCACACAAGGAACTTATTAACTTAATATGTTTTAAACACGTATAACAATCTTGCATTTACCTTGCAGGCTTTGCTAACTATCCTTGTGGGCGTGACTAATTAAAGGGACCAGCGCACGCACCGCGCGTGCGAACACCGGCGATGTCCCGTGTAAGTCCCGCTTTGCCGCTTTGCCGCGACGCTGCGACGAGCGGGTACGAAATAGTAATTTCTGTCCATTGGCAGTTTTTGTTCTAATTATAAGCATATTTTACTCATGTGGTGATTGTGTAAGCCACAAAAACGATTTCTATTGCATCAAATATTGTGTTAATATATTGCATTTTACTTCTCTGACTTTTTAGTCACTGTTATATATTTTTGTTAACATTATTGAATATTGTGCATTGTTGACCTTACGTCCAAATAGCAAATAATTTAGTTGTGATAGCTAATTGAGCTTAACTCCGCACACGCTCAAAACCACCATGCATTCACGGGCGGTGGCAATAAACACCCTAACAGATGTTGTTGCAACTAGATCTAAAAGCAACCCAAAAAAAATGTCATCGTCAACATCGATAACATTGACACCGCGTGCGAAAACACGTTTAAAAACTCAACTGGCAAGCAAAGATATCAGCCAATTTTGCCCGGTGTTAAAAAACACTTTGCAATCTTCTGTAAAGCCTTTACCACAACAAGGAGATTCTAATGACGAAGGCATACCCAAGCCTGTTCACTCGGCACAAATGGAAATCTCTAGAAGCCCCTCTCACAGGCTGAATGAAAAGCAGACCGAAGTGACTGAAAACATAATGAATTCTATACCAGAATTAAACCAAACAGAGCCCTCAACAAATGGTGCTATGACAATCAACGCAGAGTGCGAAGACACAGACAATCTGCCAATATCTGACAACACTATGATTCAAACAACAAAGCAAATTGAACAGAAAAAAGACCCAAAATTTCAATTGGAACAAATAACAGAAACCCAAGAGGATGAAAATACTGTTACTAATGATGATGTTTTTCCGGAAGAAGTAAAACAAACGACGACGAGAAATGAGATTACATCTCCTACTAGGTCGCCTACCGACTATCGCCAGCGATGTTCTATGGACTCCACCATCTCAGAATCTGTTTCTTATATACTTCCAACACCAAGGCATCGCAAATCCTTTCGTGAAAAAGAAAGTGCTCCTGCGAAAGCAGGGCTTCTGGAAGTCTCTCTTATGGCAGTGAACACAACAATTCAAAGCCTGTTTAAGCTATTTGAAACTCTTGAAAGTAAAATTAATATACAATCTGTCAAGATCGATCAAATAACTTCATGGATACAAACACAAGCGATTCAGAGGGAGAAATCTCATCAACATGAAGAACCATTTAACGACTTATCCAAGAGTGTCGAAATCATGACCGTACCTACCACACATCCCTCAAGCCTCCCCATGTTCGATCATATTATTTGTCCAATTGAAGCGGTTGCTCGAGAAAATATGCATCAAAATACATCGTGGATAAGTGTTGAGAGTTCTCCTAAAATATCAAAACAACCAAGCAACAGAGCTCAATACAAACTTTTCAACAAACACGTGCGAAATAAAGGTCGAGCCAGACATCTTATAACTAAGCCGTTCCAACTAACGAAATGAAATAATAAATCAACCAATCGCATGTTGCGATCACAAACAGTGGACCTGACTGGACCTGTAAAACCTCATGTTGATCAGGCATGTGGAGTTGACATACTGGGTGATAAGAACCCTGTTGTAATCCCAACATCGAACCAGCATGTATCACACATCAGTCAGTCTCCGTTAAGTCATTAGGTCACGGCTTTTGAAAACGTGATCCCAAATGAGCCTGTACTAACAAATCAGTTACCGACACATGAAACTAACCCAAAATCTAAGCCAATCAAGACAATTGAAAGAACATGTCAAGCAACTTTGCCAACACCGGAGGGATCACAAATTGAGCAACTTAAAGCCACGGTCGATTCATATATCCTTCGTCGCACATGTGAGATAAAGGATTTGGCAGCCAAAAAAAGTATTCAGAATGATGTTGCGAAATGTTCTTTGAATGATGTTCAGCTTAGTGAATCTGTTGTTGAAACCCAGAATGCGAAACCTAGAGAAAACAGAGGACAATCTACGTCCAGGAGTTGGTGTGCCCCGGAGTCAGCAAACGTATCACAAGCTGACGATTCATGGAACGTCCACAATGAGAAGATTAAGTCAGTAATTGAATCCTACTTGGCAACTCACTTGGGATCAGTGTCCATGCCGACACGTTTAATAGAAAAACCACCAAGAGTCACGTTCTCTGATGAACTCAGTCCTGACAATGACTTTAACTTATGTCAAAAGGCAAAGAGACTAACCACTGAATTGAGTTGTAACCAAACCCTCAAAAATCAAGAACCTGCAACTAAACAACAAAAACAGGACTTAAAAAGAAAAAAGAATTCGCGAATCATCACACATTAATCTTAAAATGTCGTGCGGCTCCTCATCCTCAATATAATCTCTCCCGCGCGAGTGTCCTTAATATCTTCAGCGATGTGCCAGAATTAGCAGACCTTACATCATTTGATATTAACCAAGTGGAATTCATATGTGATGCTAACTTAGGGGTAGTGCGGTTATGGATGAAATCAGGGTTAGTTCTGAACTCCCTGTGGCAGGCTCGAATGAAACTCTTTGCAATGGGCTTCTTTTTAGCTCAAGATCCGGAAAGAAAAAACTGTGAAATCACCACTGAAAAACAAGCAACAGCCAATTCCGCAACTGAGACATGTCAGTGTGAAAAATGTAATGCTGTTGATTCCGCATTTTTTAATCCCTGCATCTCGCAGTCATAACCATCATTGATTCAAGAACCACTTGACAAAAAAGATGACCTCGTAACTCTAGCAAGCTGGAATACAAGGGGCTACTCTCATCTTCTCACTCACTCCAATCCTCTCTTGGACGATGCAGACATCATAGCCCTCCAAGAAACATGGATAAGTGTTGCCCCATCATGGGATAATCATGACATTACCATCAATCCTGCAATCACAGCTCAAAAAGGTCGTCCTATGGCAGGAATGTTGGTTGCCGTCAAATTGGGATCCAAAATACAACTGCAAGCATGGGAAAATCCAAACAAGTTTATACAAATGGTTAAAATTTCGATTGACTCCCAAAGGTTGGCATTAATTAATGTCTACAGAAATCCGGCCGCGATCATGGACGACTGCTTTTACAAAGATCTGTCCAAAATGTTCGACATAATTGCTCAAACAAAAGAAATAACGGATGTTATTCTTGCTGGGGATCTCAACATAGATGCCTTCAAAGGTGAACTGGTGAAAAGAACACCCGACTACAACAAGTGGAATCACTTTATGAAGCAATTCGACATGAGAATGGCTAATGGATCACTCCCTGGAGATATACCGCCTCAAGTTACATGGCAAAGAGGAACGTCGACAAGCGTTATTGATTATGTATACCTGTCAGTGGGGTTATTTATGGCATCAAAGGAATTCAAGATAATAAACCAATCTAAAAGTGACCACCACATGCTAACATAAACGTGGCCAAGAGACAAACAAGAAGATTGCGTTAAATCCCAATGGATGCTGCAAAAGCTGTCAATTAATAATGCTAAATCACGCTTTAAGTGGTCGCCATCCAAACTTATTGCCTTGAATGAAAATCTCATGCGACAGAACGATCCATAGAATACACAATCATACGTTGAAATAATATCCACCTACAGAACCTTTTTCATTCCATCGGGACGGTCTCATCTCCATACATATGATCAACAATTGTCTCAAAAGAAAAAAGAACACCACAAAGAGTTAAGAAAAGCCAAACGTCTTCCATGGCCTGAAAGGAATGAAGTTTGCAAAGCGTTAAAAACTCGCTACAAATTCTGGATACGATCTTACAAAGAAAAGCTATTCCAACAGGATGTAGAGGCCTTTTTGTCAGCTACAGTGAGTAAGAATTCTGCCCAAATTTGGCAATTACTTAATCTAAACTCAAATTTAAACAATCTCCAGTCACAACTCAATGGAGTCCCTGAAAGTCAATGGGTATCACATTTCTCCTCCTTGTACACAGACAAAGCTTTTCAAATGCATGAATTTAAGAGTCATTCGTCAGTTCCTTGGAACATAGAATGTTCGGAAGAAATAATAGAGGGGCTCATAGTTAAATCTTCATCTTCTTGAGCGGTAGGCCCAGATGGCATAACCAACTATATGCTAAAGCAACATCCGCAGCATTGGGCCAAAATCCTGAACAACATCTTTCAGTACATATTGAAAACTCAGAGCATCCCAGACTCGTGGCGCAACTCTGTTATTGTTCCGATTTTCAAAAAAGGGGACCGCAGTCTACCAGCCAACTATCGTCCGATAGCGCTCTTGGATTCCCCAGGTAAAATATTTAACCGACTAGTCTTAACGGCCTTTAACACTTGGACACACGAAAACAAATGCCGAGACCGTAATCAAACAGGCTTCGTACGCGGGCTGGAGACGTCAATAAATCTAATGATCCTCAATTCTTTAAAAACCCAAGCACAACAAACAAAAACATCATTGTTTTTTGCATTTATAGATCTAAATGATGCGTTTGATTCAGTCTCCCATGTAAAACTCCTTCAAAGATTAATCAAAGCACAGTGCCCGCAAGACATTTTTGACATCATAACTGCTCTCCATTCAGGCACTTCCATTCAAGTTCGGTTATCTACCATGGGCCTGTTATCCACAGTTATCAAAACATTGGGAGGACTGAAACAAGGGAGCATCTTGGCCTCGGCCCTATTTAATTTTTTCATACACAATGTTCAAGAAGTCTTTCTTACTTTATCTACTCACTCACCAAAAATGAATGGTTCCATAGTACAAGCTTTATGGTATGCCGATGATCTGGTTTTAATATCTAAGACACTGATAGTCCTCCAGAAGCTAATTAATGCACTCTCAAACTATTTTGAAGACAATGAGTTATCAATTGATATAAAAAAAAATCTCAGATTGTAGCTGATATCGCAAAGCGATCACAAAGAACTAAGTTTGTATGGATGGTCAAAAACATCACTCTTGATATTGTTTCGAGCTACAAGTATTTAGGCACTCAATTTGAAGCCAATTCTGTGACAATCGAACATCAGCAATTACTACGAAGTAAATTGACAACAGCAATATCACAATCCAAATTGATTCTCTGTAAATACGGCAAATTCACCATCAAGCCTGCGTTACATTATTGGCAACAGAAAGCAATACCTATAATACTATACGGATTGGAGACTCGAGATATCACTGATGTGAAAGATCTTGACAGAACAGAAGCTAAATACTGGAGAACCCTTTTACATCTCCCACAATCAACTCCGATTTCGTGCATCAGGTATGAATTAGGCCTTATATCACTCAGGGCCAGATATCACTGGCAGCTTTGTGCATTGTTCAGGAAATGTTTAGTGAACATCGAAGCTGACACGATACTAGCTGTCCTGGCTACATACCTGTTTAACTCGAATCATCGATTTGCAGTGAAATGGACCATCTATGTGTATCAAATAATGGCAACAGCTGACGTTGACATAGAAACCTTGATACAGAACCCTGACCGAGCGGAAAAAAAAAATCTATTTTCATGATTGGTGGTCGAATCGTGATCTTTGCCTGAGTTACAAAAATTTCAGCAGTCACCTGTTTCCAGACACAAAAATGGGAACCGTTGAAAACTACCTGTTAAAATCGCCTTCCCCTCAAGTCCGTATAGCAATCATGAGAATGCGTTTTAATTTATGGTTGACTAGAGACATCTTAGCGCAACGGTAACAGATAGTCATGTCTGATAACTTCTGCAGGTTCTGTCTCAATGTGTCTCAAAAAGAAACCTTAGAACACTTAGCAGTGGAATGCCCGGCCTTGTGTTCATTAAGAAATAATGTGTCTACGGTTGCTAGTGTTCAGCCGACCATGAGATGGTCCTGCCTGTTAAATTCCAACAAGATGAGTTTGTTTATTGCGTCAGTAAACTTTCTTAACAATCTTTGCTTAAGCACTCCATCCTATGCCTGAAATGTCCATAAAGATATGCCTTGTTAAACTGTTCACATGTAAAGTGTACTAATATGCTTATGAACTTGATGTAAGGCAATGTAAACTCTGATGATACCAATGCCATTTTATAGTCAATATGTATTTTATAATCTGGGAACTGTTTATGTAATTGCTCTATGAAAATGTTCTTGTAAAATTCTTTATGATTAAAAACAAGAAATAAAAAAGAAAATATATCATCATCGACTTCCTTGTGCATCCTCGCTTCTTCTCTAGTCTTATCTTCTTCCCTTCTTCTTTCATTTCTACGTTCCTTTGCCCTTCTAACTTCCTCATCTTCCCGTGGCTTTACTCTCTTTTCACGTACTCTTCGCTCTTCTTCCAACCTTTGCTGATTCTGTCTGTATTGGTCACAGGCTGCTTTCTGTTTACGATCGAGCTGTTTCTCTTGCTCTTCGCGATATAGTTGTTCTCGTCTCAGCCTGTCCTTCCTTTTTATCCTTTCGTCCCTAATTATCTTTTCCTTTTCTCTCTCCCTTCTTTGCGTCTCATCAGACTTCTCTCTTGGTCTCACATCATCACTTCCTTTACCATCGAGCTTTACCAATATCTGTCCTCCCATCCATTCGTCTTTTGCAAATGCTATCTCATCAGATCTGCCTTTGCTTCCTTTCCATTTCTTTCCCTCTCTCTCTTTAATGAGAAATGCACTAATCTGTGCCTCGTCCTTCCTTTCATCAGCGTGTCTCTCCTTGTCCCTTGTGGCTACGGAGGTAAGATTGATTTCCTGCTCCTTCTCCTTGATTTCGTCACTACTGTACATAGGTGACTCATACGCGGGGTTGCTATACCCGGTGGCTGTCTTAAGCTCCCTTAACAGGTAGAGTCCCTCTGACTTACTCCCCTCGATCTCTGGCTCAGGCGGGGCTGATGGTGCGGTAGGCGTCTCACCCCCCTCCGTGCATACGTTTAATATCCAGTCTGTAGGAAGCTCTTCCTCCTTTGGCTGTTCAAACATCTTCCAAAGTTCTAGAACAGCAAGACGTTTCTCTAGTTTCTTGCCTGTATATGTGGCATGTAGATAAGTCGTCATATGCTGTAAAACGGCTTTAGATAAAGACCCGTTCTGTGTCCACGGCATAAACATTTTATGGGCGGTATCCTTAACCCATTCCGTACTATACTTCTTAAGCTTGGGTGCATATTTGGGCAATTGCTTGCACAAATTGGCAAGCGGGTTTATCTGTTCCATACTTGAATTTCGTTACCAACAATATTTTATGCACTTTTCACACGTCCAACAGTATGAGTGAGCACCAAATACAGAAGCTCCAATCCAATCTTTCCCGTAAAAATTCTAAATCATCAATTTACTCAAGAACATCAATCCATTGGCGATTCCCTCTTAGTTACGGAATCGCGTAAAGCCCAAACTTCATTTCAAACAATCAATGATACAGTTCTTTACATATGACATATAACAGGACACGTATGACAGACATTTGACAGACTAGACGGACACCAGCTGGACATACATATACCTGCCTTCTAATCAATACCCCGACATGGGGTTTAAACGAACCCCATTAGTGCCGACTTTAATCGTCACCGTAGTCTAATCGTTCCCCATTATGTGGGCTCTGAGTTCACGTTTCTTCTGACCACTGTATTAAAGCGCAGGAACAAGGCAAATCCTCTTACTTTTTCACTTGGGTGCCCTCCCAGTAACCTACTTTTTCTCTCGGGTGTCCTCCCGGTAACCTACTTTTTCTCTCGGGTGTCCTCCCGGTAACCTACTTTTTCTCTCGGGTGTCCTCCCGGTAATCTCTGTTTTTCTCTCGGGTGTCTATCCCGGTAACCACTTTTTCTCTTTTATACTCAAGTCATTAACCCCTTATATATATACAGTCTTCTCTACTTCTGACTATTTTTATTTTTCTCTGCCACCCTCCGTTACCTTTCCCTTACTTGTTCTAATGCTTACAAGACATTTGCCAAGGTAATGAGTTTTTTGTTTCACTCACCGCTCGCATCTTTTCCACTCTGGAACTTCGGGATCACCGCCCCTCCTTTCCAGCCTCTTGTGGTCTATTCGTCCGATCCGCTGCCCGTGGGAATGAGAAGGGTTATGCTTTGAGAGGCAGGTTCCTTCAGACCCACTGCAGATTTTATGGACTTACACTATCATTGTCCACGGGAAGCTTCTCAGTCTACTCAACCGAATGGCGAAAGGACTTGTGATATTGCCGAAGGCCTAGGTTTACTTTGTGCCGTCGGTTTATGGGTGTCTTAGTGTTAATTAATCAATAGTTGATGGTCGAACCATCCTCACACTACCAAGTGTACAGGAGGGCGGCGCGTCCTCTGACGGGCCCACAGGTCAGAGCTCACCCTCTAGTACCTGTAAGACAAGATAGCTGCACCGAGAGGAGGTTGGGGTGCAGGATTCACTAACTCCAACACAATTCAATAAGGACAACTCAATAGTTTGGCAAAGGGAAGTCTGTTTAATGACAAGTACAAAAAACAGGGAAACAAATGAGTATCAGCAGTGATGCGATCGCCTGTCTCGCTTCAACTTCCCCTTTCTCCATTCAAACAGCAATTCTTATAGGCAATATTCATCATCATTTGACGTGTAAAACTCATAAGTCTGCCATGCAATTCTATTGGTCGGAAAGGTAAATTAGGTATAGGTGCTATATCTGTATTTGGTAACAGAGCATACAGATTGGATAACTCTTATCGGGGGCGTCTACGCCCATCCCACTACATCACTCATGATAGACGTCACAACACCTACAATGTCTTATTGGTTCTACAGGCTATAGGACCCTAGATTATTTGGTCCATTGTGATTGGGTGGGTTACACCCCTAGGCATAAATCTCCACTTTAATTAGCAGCCTGCAGAATGGACACCCAGATGCGGAGTGCCCCAAGATTCAGCCTGCCTCCCTTTCATCAATCAGTACCTTTAGGGCTATTATTATTATCACTTCCTTCTGGGTTCTGCCGTCTCCGCTTCACGGATCAATAGTCTGGACCAGTTGTCTTCTGAATCTGGATAATGGACTGTCTCTTGTCTCTAGAACAGTTCTGTTTTGCAATGTAATGTTCCAACAATTAACAATGACCTCGATGAGTCTATAATACGTGTTCCATATAGACTAGTTCCCAGTCGATACCTCGAATCTGCTTCACTCCAGATGACATGTTGCTTCCCTGTCAGCATAAAAAGTGTATTTCTTGTCCACACTTCCACGATCTGTCCCTCGAATGAAAGTCTCTACACGCTTCTGTGATATTGATGAGCTTGAAGTGCAACCTGAATAATGATACTTTTCAGGATCATGCTCAAACGTTCTGTGTTCACTGGATCTCAAAGAAAAGTCAGGACATCGGTATGTCTCCCAACAAGATCTGGACAGTCTTCAATTAAACGAAAGAATAGCACGCTGACAAGGCTATTCGCTGCTTCTTCTGATTGGGACATTTGGCTTTTCCTCGATGTACTCCGGCAATAATAAGAACTGCTCTGAGATAACTGTGAGCAAGTTTGATATTGTCTTTGCGTTATCAGGATCTTGCAAAAACTCTGTTATGCTTGTAAGTCTCCCCACCAATGTCGGGTAGGAACTCAATACCAATTCGAAATAGGTCAGTATGTTCCTGGTGAGGTAACTATTGTGTGACACCATAAGTAAGGCCAAACAAAGACTCTGTATTGAATGACTCGGGATATTGTATTCTCTTCCAGTTTATAAATAGCTTTTCTTATCAAGGTTTTAGTGTCACTTAGTCCAAAGTCAACAAGCTACTTGTGGCCCAATTAATGCACTTTTCTTCTTTTAACCTGCAACTAGGATAAACAGAGTGTTCATATTTTTGTCCTTTCTTCCCTTATTTTGCTCAAGGGGAATGTCTAAAACTGAGCCACAATTTAACACAAACGTTCCTTGCTTTTTTCACTTGACTAGTCATGAGCCCTTCTTCCTCGTCATAGATCTCATCTGCATGTGCTGTGGTCCTTCCCCGTTGTCGGTAGTCTCTTTGGGTTGGGGTGAGGGCAGAGGAGTCTCTCTGGTATAAGACTTGATGTCACCAAGGAATATCCAAGCTTTTCTTCTTTTTAACTTGACTGCAGATGGCGTTATGTCCTCCACAATAAAAGGGCTGTGGAACCTTGGCTCGTCCCACCTTTTCCTTATGTGATTCCGAACTAAGACAGTATCCCCAGGGCATAGTTAATGTATGCGCAAATCCAGAACCTTGTCTGTTGTAGTATCTCCTTCTGTGTCCTGTACTGCCCTACACCCCCCTCGTTGGTGCAGCTGTCCTGAAATTACAGAAAAACTAGATGTCATGCAGTTCAAGTAGTTTTGCATTTCCAATCCTAACACTTTTCCTGTTGGCTGAGCATCACATCTAGCTCTAGTTCGAGGCATTAAAGGCATCTGCATTCGTCTGCCAGTCACAATTTCGTGTGGCGTAACATGATGGTCAGAACCAGGCTGGTTTCTGAGTGCATACAATGCCAGTGGAAGGCAGTGCAACCATCCTTTCTTCAGAGTAAGCTTCAATTTCGCTATCCTTTCCTTTAACAAGCCATTGAGCTTTTCGCATATGCCATTTCCTTGCGGGTGATACGCCGATGAAACTTGTGCTTTATATCAAGCAACAAGCTGATCTGTTCAAATACTGGGTTAACAAAATGAGGACCGTTATCTGACCTCATCACTTCACAAACTCCCAATCTGGGAAACACTTCCCTCACCAAGAATCTGGCCGCACAGGTAGTAGGTGTGTACATGGACCTGCCTATAGCCATCTAGAGAATGGACACACCACAAAAATTAGATACCTGTACCCGTTACATACTTGAATCATATTGACATAGTCGATATGTAAGTGCTGAAAAGGACCATTAGGCCTTGGGATGACTCCTCTGATCACACATAGTGTATGCCCAGCCGTATATTTCTGACAGACTATGCAATTTATCATAAAAAATGCAACATGCTCTACTCGGTTTGGTACAAACCAGTCTTCGGCAATGGTTGCTGCTAGATTTTCTCTTGTTACATGCGCTGGATAGTGTAACTTCTCCAGTGTTATTTTCAGTAGGGCTATAGGCATTACTGCTTACCAGTGCTGTCTTGTCACCACAAAGCCTCAGAGGGGTTTAAAGAACACCCTCTTCGCTTCTAAAGGTTCTTTTCTTTCTGCAGTGCCTCCCCTTGGAGCTCCATTAACTGGGTATTTGACATACTACTGTAGCCTTCTGGCTTATTCCTCACAACAATCATTTTCTCATGCACATCAGATATTTCCACATCCATCATTATTTCATCTTCAGTTGCCACACGCTTGGCTTCAGTGTCTGCTGCTTGATTTACACGCAAGATAAAATCTGTCCCTTTCGTGTGGGCTGTGCACTTCATGACTGCTATGCCCACTGGGAGTTGTAGTGCCTTAATGAGCCTGTTCAATAAGGCGGCGTGCTGTTCTGGCGTGTTCGCATGGGAAATGACCTCTCATCACTGGGTCTAAAATCCCACTGTAGTATGCCAGGGACTTGTACCCCAACGTGGTTTTCTGTGTAAGGACTGCTGTCATAACAGTACCATCCGTGTGTGAGAACAGGTAGAATTCCTCTGCATAATTGGGAATCCCTAAAACTGGTGCAGTGCAAATGGCCTTTTTTAGTTCATCAAACCCTTCCTCCATGGCCTTAGTTCACACAATGTTTTCTTTTGTTGCATGTGCTTTCTTTAAGGCTTGTAATAAGGGCCTGGTATAAGAGCTGTAGTCAAAGACCCATGTCCCTGACATAATTGTATAATCCTAGAAAACTCTGTTTTATCGTGTGGGGCTTAGCTGTTTTCAAAATAGCTTCAGCTCTTTCAGGGGTAACCTTCTTTCCTCTACGTGAAATCAGTTGGCCTATCTACAACACTTCTTGTTGACAATACTGTAACTTCTCTTTGTCAACTTTATATCCTTTCTCAGCAAGTATAGTCAATAACTCAATATAATCGTGTCTGCGCTTTCTATGCTGCAAACTAGAATGTCATCTACATATTGCAAAACAACACTCGATACTGCAATGTTGCTCAAGTCCATCTGCAGGACTCTATTGAAAATCGAAGGGGACTCACAATACCCTTGAGGCAGCCTTGTGCTTTTCAGACAAACTTGTCTGAACGTAAAATATGTCAAATTCTGTGAATCTTTGTGCAATGGGATTGAGAAAAATGCATTTTTCAAATCAATCACTGTGAAATAACGTGCCTCAACAGGTATGTTACATAGAATTGTAGACGGGTTAGGGACTAGAGGGAACTCGGCTTCTACTATCTGGTTTATCGGCCTCAAATCTTGTATTTGCCTCCAAGACCACCCTTACTTTTTTCACGGGGTACACTGACATATTACATGGTGACTCTGACGTCACTCAGATGCCCTGATCCATCATGGCAGAAATTGACTTAAAAATCCCTTAATCTGCCTCCTTAGACATGGGATATTGTCGTGCTTGCTGTAAAATTGCTCCTGATTTTAATTTAATCTTCACTTCTCCGACTCCTTTAAGTAAGCCTACGTCATATGGGCCTTTAGTCCATACTGAGACAGGCACCTTTGCCATGTCGTCATCAAAATTTTCAGGACGTTTTGTGCCAGCATCATTTTCTGGGGCACTTCTCTTGTAATCATTTTTACCCAACACATGAGGTTTACCTCAAATGTCATCTCATCCTCACCTAGTCGGTCATTAAACAGATCGTCATCAGTGATGTCAGTCAATCTGTAACCCTCCCCTATTGCGATTATTGCACACCTTTGTCTGCCTTCATCATCAAAACCATCAAGCAAAGCCATCTCTCCTTGCACTATGGCTGCTTGTATTCCTAAGGGAAACACTTGTCCCTTTTCCTCATGCATAGGTATTCTTGGTCTGAACAGAAACTCATCTGGGGTTCTCATTGGTCTGTCTGCCAGGCCTGGTAGCCACAATATTAATATGCGCACTGCATATGGGAATATCTCAGGTTCTAATGGAATAGCTCTCATAGCCATTCGTCCTGTGTATGCTCCGATCATTTCGCATATGTTTAACTAGGGCATTCCTGGAGTTGAACACACTATTCCTTCCTCAGTGAACAAGATTGTCATATTTAACTTTGTCATCAAATCTCGTCCCAATATATTGACAGGCGTCTGTCTGGAATACAGCAGTGGCACCTTCATGTCACATTCTCCTATAGAAACTGGAAGTTCTTTTGTAAAAGGAACACAAATTGTAGCTCCTGTAAAACCTTGAGTATTCATGGTGTCGCTGGACAAGGAAAACTTGCCTTCACGTATACACGAACGTTTCGCACCCGTGTCAACTAAAAACAAATATTCCTTACCCCCTTGGTTCCTCATGAGGGTTTGGTGTCACTGATAGAATGGAACAAATCAGGTCTCACAGTAAGCTGTCCAAGTCCATATATAATCTTGTCCCACAGTTAGTGAATGGATTCCCTACATCACTAGTAGCATTTCCTGCTCTAGAGTTCAATACCTGTCTTGTGCCTGTAGTCTGTTGAAGTTGCATCGGGGACTGTTGAGACAGCCCTTGCGGGAAATTGGTCACAGTCTGCTGTAGCTGTAAGCTTTGCTGCACTCTCGGCGCTTGCTGCTGTACAGTTTGATTCTGCACAAATACATCTCCACCCTGCTGTGAAAATGCAGGTCGATTCATCATCCCCCCTCTTGTAAATTGGTCATTTTGCACCATCCCTTGACTCCTGCACATACGCGTTAGATGCCCTGTCATCCCACACGTACAACACGTTGGCGGCGGTCTGATCATTTGCCCATTTTGCATATTCTGATTTCTGCCTTGCATATTCTGAAAGCCTCCCTGATTATTTTGCCATCCCCTTCCTCTGGAGCCTCTTCCTCTTGGGCTAAACCCATTATTGTTTTGATCAAACTGCCTTTGGTTATTGACCTGTTACGTATTGGATCCATCTGTGCTAGTTAACAATGCCCCTTCAATGGCATATTTTGACAATATTTCTGCACTAATTTGGCCTCTTCACCTTTCCTTGCATCATTCTTTTTGCGATTTTTCTCTTTCAGCAGCCTGCAATAATGCGCAATGGTCAGTTGTATTTCTGACCATGGCTTAGCTTCCATTCCTACCAATTTCTTGAGCTGCTTCTGCACCTATTCTGGCAGCCCTTGACATAGTATATGGTAGAACATGGGTATAGATTTCCCCCAAGATTCACGAGTTTCCAGTACCCATGCGTCCTGAAATGTCTGAATGTAAAGCAACGGATCATCTCCCTCTTTCATCTTATGTGTCATTATAGCTCCCATGTCTGAAGGGTATAGCACTCGAAGCGCTTTCCATACCGGGGTTCTGCAATTGTTAAACAGCGCTCTGTCATGCGCAGTGTTGACTGTAGTCACACCAGGGTAACCTGCACGTGTCCAAACATCAACAGCTCTATCACCATGTAGGGCGATCAAAAGACCCTTGATATCCCCTATAGCCAACGTATTACCTATCGTCATTTTTTCTAACTCGTGTATCCATTTCCCAGCTCCAGATGTCAACATTGGGAGCTTGTTTTTTAGATTCTCTCTATCCATCTGTGGCCATGGTATATACTGTGGCCTTGTCCCTCCCTTCTCTAATAAGGGAAACTGTGACACACTAAACTCCTTTTCTTCTCTTATCATTTGTCTGTCTACCTCAGGGGTAATATTCCCACATCGCTGTCTGCCTGGCAATGTCCTTAACCTGCTTACATATGGCAGGGGAGACACCCCCCTCTGACCGTGTGGCAGTCCTTCATGTTGATCTGACTGTGTCACTGACTCTGATACTTTAGATGCAGACACGGTTGAATCTGACTGTGTTATTCCCTGTTACGCTCACCTGGTATCCACGGGGACGACACCCAGCTGTGGGGACTCTGGTGCCCTTCTCAGCCGCTCCCAGGTATAATTAGCGGAGATGTTCTGCCTGGAAAACAGGTGGGCAATGTTCAAGACTGGGCAACTGGGGTAAGAGCCTCCCAACACCCCATATGTCCGAAGCCCCTCCCCAGACCTTTCCTCACCTTGTTATAGGTTTTGGCGTGCTCTCCGTCCTGCCTTCTTGGCAGGGGAGCGTTGTCCTTGTGGGCGAGTGCGATCTAGTTACTTCACTGTTGCAAGCCCTTTAGAGTCTTTCAGGTAGAACTTATTACTGCTATACTGTATGCCTTTCTTGGATTTAAATAATGTCTTTCTCTCTCCTTAGATGTGCGGAGGTCCGCTTTGGAACGTTGGCTGAATTGGGACTCGCCGACAGGTGATGGTGTCTTGAGAGCGCCTTGATGTGGTAAGTAGGCGCTTTGCACAGCGCTATGATGCCTTGCCTTTGCTAACATGTTGTCTTTTGTTCATAGGTTGCTGTGCTCACCTGGAGCAAGAAGTCCCAAGGCGATGCTAGTCGATGGGCGACTCATGAGTTATGCTGCGGCACAATTGCAAAATGTCTAATGTCCTTTTCTCTCCTTTTGCAGATTCGACGATCCGGGCGGCTCGGTGATGACATTGGATGATGGTTGCAGGAGAGGAGGGCAGCTTGCGGTGGAATCACAGGTAAGCTGCTGATTTTCACAATGTCCTTTTGTTTTTCAGATGCGGTTCTTCCGAGGTTCGCAGATGCAGCTGAACACGATGAGCGTCACGTTGCTGGATTGCAAAGTAACGCGAAGCATGTACTGGAGTCCGGGCGTGGCTTATATAGCCTGCAGGCATCCCAGGTGTCTCTTGGCCTGCCACACTCAAAATGCTAGACCGCATAGTTCAGTTCAGGAACTGAGCCATGTGGAAGCATCCATGTTGTTGTGCAATGCCCTTATGGGCCCAGATTACTGCTTAAGCACCTGAGCCTGGCGCCAAAGAGAGTCTGGTACTAGAAGTAGCCCGCCTGGCAATCCAGGCCTAGGGCAGGGGTCGTGACATTTCCTTACCCATAGGGAGACGTCTCTTGAGACCTCGCTCTGTGTTTCTTTCTTCTCTTTCACAGGCTTCCCTTTCTTCATCTGATATTGCCTGTGCCCAACTCGTGCAGCTTCTCTCATCTTCCTCATTTGTATTAAGTCTCAGCCTATCTAACGACAGCTCTCTATGTCTGCTGCTGCGTGAAGCGTCTCAGTATCGTACAACTGAGTGCTTTCAAGGTGCTCATCCTTTCCCTTTCCTTGGGGTACCTTTTCTAGTCCCATCTCATCATACATTCTATCGATTGTCTCTCCTATACTTCTGGTGTCAAAGTCATCTTCTAGATTTACTCTAGATGTGCCTGGTACTGAATGGTACTCAGGAAATAATTCTTCTATATCTTCCCATTCTACCACTGGATCGGGTTTTCTAACCTCCCTTTCCAGACACTAGAGATCACGCGTTCTCTGTCGTCGCTTGCGTTCTATGTCGTCATCAAATTCTCTACGCTTCCTTGCTTCCTCTCTAACCCTGTCTTCCTCTTTTTTCCTCATATCTCTTTGTTCATTTGCCCTTTGTATTTCCTCATCTGTCCGTCTTTTTATTCTCTTCTCTTGTATCTTTTGCTCTTCTTCTTCTATTCTCCTTTGTTCTATTATTTCCTGATCATCAGCTGTTCTCTGCTTATTGTCACGTTTTCTTTGTTCTTCCGCCTTTTCCTGTTTTCTGACCTGTTCATCATGATATAACTGCTCTCGTTTCTGCCTATCCTTGTTTCTCACCCCTTCCTCTCTTAATTGTCCTTCTTTTTCCTTATCTCTTCTTTCTAATTTGTCTCGTTCTCCCCTTTGTCTCATGTCCTCAAAGCCTTTACCATTGAGTTTCAATAAAATCTGACCTCCCATCCATTCATTCTGTGTGAGTGCCATCTCATCAGTTCTATCCTCATCTCCTTTCCATTTCTTTACTTCTCTTCCTGTACCTAGAGATGTACTTGCCTGCGCTTGATCCCCTTTTTCCTTTTCGCGTCTCTCCTTGTCCCTCTGGACATTGGAGGTAATATTTCATTCCCTGTCCTTCTCTGGGCTCTCGTCAGTACTTTGAGTAGGTGACTCATATGACAGCTTGCTATATCCCGTTGCTGCTTTAAGTTCCCTCATTGGGTACAATCCTTCGTCTTTACTAACTTATTTTTTTATTTCAGACGGGGCGGGTGGCGCAGAAGGCTCCTCACCACCCTCTTTGCATATATTCAGTGTCCAATCTAACGGCAGCACCTCCTCCCTTTCTTCCTGGTACATCTTCCAAAGTTCTAAACTAGCCAGGAGCTTGTCTAACTTTTTGCCAGTGTACGTGGCATGTAAATATGTCGTCATGTGCTGCAGGACTGTTTTGGATAGCGATCCACCTTGGGGCCACGGCATAAACATTTTGTCTGCGGTCCCTTTAACCCATTCTGCACTGTACTGTTTAAGCTTAGGTGCGTGTTTTGGCAACTGTTTGTACAGGTGTATTAACGGAGTGATTGACGTCTTCCATGCTTGACTCGTTTACCCCTTATTCATGTAACACTTGCTTATTTTTTCACTTCACACTTTATTAAAATTGCATCTCAAAAATCAACAATATGAGCGAGTACCAATCGTCGCAAGTTGCAATCCTGTTTTTTCAACAATATTTTTTACTTTAATCTTGCTAAAAAACAACCATCAATCCATGACATGCAATAATTTCCTTCTACAATCGTTTTTCATACCTTTTTTCACATAAATACTTTTTCCAACTATGACGTTACAATTTTACTCAAACATATAAAACAAACAGACAAACTCTGGCCGGCCACATATATCTTATGCTGTCTGCTCTCTCAGATGCATCTTACCCCTAATGTCTGTTCCGACATGGAACTTAAGCCTATCTCTTTCGGATTGTCTTTAATCAATCCGGTCACCTACGTCATCCTATTTACTGGACTTTAGATAAGGGTTTCTGCTAGCATTCTTTAAAATCTAGGAACTGGGCGTATACTCTTATCGTGGTTATATTTTATCGTGGTTATATTTTATCCCGCCTCCCTCCGTTCCCTTCCCTTACTTGTTTTTTAAGCATGCATGCTTTGCCAAAACATTCAGTCTTTTTTACTCACCGTTCGCATGTCTTTCAACTACGGACGCTCGTTAACGCATCTCCATGCCGCTCGTCCGATCCGCTACTCATAGATGTGGGAGAGGATTTTGGGAGAAAGCAAGGGACCCGTCACACCTAACCTGCAGGGTTTTCAATTAATCTATCCACTATCTATGGGGAGCTCCTCGTTATTCTCGCTCTCTTTACTTTCAGAAAAAACACAATATTTATAGCAAAAACTCGTCATTGCTGACGTACAACCTGCGCATGTACTAACATCATTCTATGTGGCAACCTTAAAACCATAACATGCAACGTGATTGGTTATAGGAAGGTAACTTAATTAAGGTACTATAGCTGTATTTGGTAACGGGAGAGGAGATTGGACAATCAATGTCAGGTAGGGCAACTAAGCCCTCCCTTCAAAATGGCTACTATGAACATCACTAAAAGTATGAGGTCCCATTGGCTCTACTCACTATAGGACCCTAGATTACATGGTGCACCATGATTGGGTTGGCATCAACCCGACTCATACTTTTCCACCTACGTCTAGCAGCACGCAGAAAGAACATCCAGGTGCAGAGAAGGGTTCCATATCTTAAAATCGTGGCACAAATGGCCATGAATACAAAATATTGTGGCACAAATGCTGTGGTTTTGCTGCCAAAATCCTGTAAAGGTTGCAGGGGACACCCCCGCAACCCCTGGACCCATTATACCATTTAAGGTGAGTGGGGGACACCCTCGCTCCCCTTAAATGGTATAATGGGGTATACCATTACCGGGTCAAACCACAGCATTTTTGCCACGATTATTTTTAGCAGTGACATTTTTGCTGCGATTTTATTACCCGATACCCAGAGAAGCTTGTCTGCACCCCAGCTTCCCACCAATTATGTTACAATCAATCATCACCTCAGTAGTCATGTGTCAATTACTTCTTTGTAGTTTGGCCTTGAGCCTGCTCTCTGCTCTGAGAACTTTTAAGGAGTATGGGCATGGCGGGGATCCATGTGTAGGTGTGAAAGTCTCACTCTTCCAGCCTGTCTTTGTCACGTGACTGGACACCGTGAAATTGGCTTTTCTCTGTGTCTTTTCGTATATATTTGATTTAATTCTACCAGTTCTCTGACGTCTGTGGCTTATCTTGGCCTTTCTGAACAGGACCCTCCGTTCTCTTTTCTCCTTAATTGTATCCAATGTCAGCCCATTCCAGCCAGATAAGACCTTGGCTTCTTGGCGTGGTCATCCTTAGCTGAGTTTTGCTCTGTCTCGATTCTCGATTTTCTTGCTGCAACACACTCCATTTGATGCCTATTGTAACCTTTGCACAATTCTGCTCATATGCGTAGTGGACTTTCATTCAAAGCAGCTCTGAGGGTAGATGATGTTTCTGGGGGGTATTTGGTGAATAAGTGGTACATCTGGCTATGGAGGGGGTACCTGGAAGCTCTGTTTGAAAGATAGTAGCCCTAAGGGACAGGTGGTGGCTTTGGGTGCAAGTGGTGATTTTGTCATGGAACGGATTGGAGTGCATGGAATGGATTGGAGTGCATAGAATGGCATGACTTACATGGAATGGTTTGGAGGGCATGGAACGTCTGAAAGAGCATTGAAAGGAACGGTCTGAGTGCGTGAAACGGTCATAATGCACGGAACAGTCAGAGTACATGGAACGGATGGAGTACATGGAACTATTGGAGAGGGCTCGATCTCAAGCACCTAAGGTAAACCACCATATTCACATCTCCACGCTTACTCTCTTCTTTACACCACCACTCAAATAGAACACAGCAATACTATGACACCATTCGGTATAGCTGTTCTCATACCACCATCTGCCTCATGCTCCCCATCACCCTAAGTAAACACTTCTGGACACACACCCTCCAGCCTAGGCGTTCTCCTCAGGCCTAACACAGCCAGAATCGGTCTGGATTACAACCTGCCAGAACAAACACATACTCCTGATCTCTCAACCACCACACCTACCGCTAAGAAGCAGCTATCACACGAATGCCAAACCAGATGCACACATATCCGGGGCTCACACGCACCTTTTGACTCTCTCTACTCTCTCTACTGACTTGAGCTTCGGTTCCCGAGGGCGTTCAACCTACCAGCACCTTGAGACTACACCAATGGTACATAAGGCACTATATAAATGCAAAGCAACATAACATAACATACATAAAGTGCTTCTTGAGGTATATACCTGTAATCGTTGGCGCTTGCTGCAACTTATTGACTATTAAGCATAAACTAGCTTCACAATTTCTTTGCCTCTTGCAGTTACTTGCATCTGTACACGTTTAAACTATCTAAATATATTCATCATGTATGTGGCATAGGTTTCTTCATCTTGAGCCCAAGCTGTCACTTATCCGTGGTATCTCCTTATATTTTGTCTCTTTTCAGTATTCTTAGGTCATTGTATCTTCTATATGTGCGTCAGTCCGATTTCTTATGATGTCACCATTCATCGTCCTTCATTATCTTCTTTGCTTCTACAGGTATTTCATTCAAACAACCATCATATTGTGTAGGATGTAGATATGGCTTTCTCAATGGATACCTTACTGTCCAGGTTTTCTTTGGTGTCGGTATATTAATAGGTGAGGTTGCACTGATAGGTACTGGGCAGAACCCATGTGCTGCTCTCTGCTGATTTAACTGTTCTTAATACGTCACATATTTTGATGTGAACTCAATAGGCAGTGGGAGGGGGGCAACTGGAGTGGGGAAGCTACTCAACACTTCCTCTTCAAATATCTGGCCATTTTAGTCTCCTGTACCCCTACCATGAAGTGATGGTGTCTTTGAATGCGGTTCCCTCCTTTGTCTCCTCTGCCCATCTCCCTGTTCTGGAACACGAAAGAGTGTCCTACTATCCAGGCTGATTTGAAGGGGGCACCGTGATCTGTTTGTGAAGAATTATTTTTTAGATTAGTTCTGGTCTTATGTATCATTTGTAACATTCACATTTCCATCCCCATATTGTTTTTACTTGTTGCGCCCCCAGCCCGCCTTGCCATGCAGTTGTTTCTGCACCTATTTTAAAGGAATGGGTCCCAAATTCTTTAGGGTCCCACCCGGCTTTCAATAGTACCGCTTTGAATTGAAAATGGCAGAGGGCAGAAGCATCCCTATGGAACAATGGTCGCTGTACATTGTATTTGTTGGTTGTGCATACTGGGCAGTTGCTGGAGTCATCTATACAGTAGATATTTATTTCCCTCTTGCAACCTGTCTTGGATTTCTGAACTTCAATGGTGATTTTGTCAGCCCTTACCCTTATGTCCATCATCCCCAAGCCGTTGCTGGCTTTGGTGCTTAATGCTATGAGTTCACTCACTCTGAACGCCCCAAAGTATGCTAAGGAAAAAACTGTTTTAAATAATAGCGCCTCAAAAGGGTGTGAGCATATCTCTTCTAACAGACTTGTCAACATAACCAGTTTCAGAAAATCTAGAGGACGTCTTTTATCTTTGTGCGGCCCTTCCGCTTTCCCCAGCCTTTGAGGGCATATGTAATTAAAGAACTCTGAGTTGAGTCTGAGTCGCCCTTTATTTTAGCAAAATATGCCACAGCTGTTAGATGCCTTTTTGCCCATTCTGTTTTCACTCCTTATCTGCAAGCCCAAACTAAAAATACATTAATATTTTTTGTCGTTATTAATTCCACATGCGCTAGACCTGTAACATTCAGTACCGTTTTCAGACACTTACTATATTGTACTGCGGTGTTGTCCACCAGTGCCATCTTGGCCAGATCTAAAAGTAGCCCTGTTTCAGGGTATATGTTTTTCGTTGCCAGTGCTCGCCTGCATTCAACCGTATTTGAGGTGTTTGATGTTGATGGTTGTGCATCCAGGCCCCGGCCGTTCGGTGTTGGCGTTGATGCTGTTTTTATCAATTTTCCAGAATATCCCAGCAGTCTTTTGGGATATTTGTCATCTCTTTTTGTGCATTTGGGGCAGTTTGGTGAACATTTGCCCACTAAAAACGAGATAAAGCATCAGCAATGTTATTGTCTCTTCCTGCAATGTGCTTCGCTCTTACCACGATGTTTTTAACCAGTGTGATCTTGGTCGTTGCTCTTAAAATTCTTAACACTAGCTGGCACTTGGTGGTTCTTCTATGAATAATTCCCACCACTACACGTCTTTAGGGAAACCCAAAAGAACTAGTAGTTCTACCTTATATTGGGGGTGGGTCAATATTTCAAAACATCAGGAGGTAGTTAACACATATCAACAGTTTACAGTTGTATTAATTAAATCAAAGCTGTAAATGGTATATTTAAAGTCATATTTTAATTCAATAATTTGTAGATAAAATACATTTTGAGTTAAGAAATGATGGCACAACCCCATTCATTTGGTACAGTAAAACATACACACAATGTCTAAAAAGAGAAAGACTGTTTAGTCGTGACACATTAATTTGTATATTTTAATATCAAATATCTAGTAGCTTAAAATGGATATGTTGATCTATGCAGAAAAAAGATTTTACACTTGCAAAGATCCTCAAGCCCTATTATGGGGCAGTTATTTCGTCAAGCTAGTAGTTGTTACACTAGATGGTTAGATAGAACTCGACATGTTTCAGTTCTGTGGTGATTCTGGGAACTTTCTTCAGGAGTAGTGTCACTGTATCTAAATCATTCCTTACAGTAAAAACAAACATCAGTAGGAGGTGTATTTAATACATTTGTCATCGGATATCAATTCCTATTACTGGTATTGCATGGTGGGGTTGGATCTGCCTTCTGCAACTGTTGATATGAAACAAAAAAACAGAAAGGAAAGGGATATAAATATTCCAATTGGTTCTGTAATAATTTCAATTTATAAGACAGAGCTAGAGTAATAATTTACCTAGTCCTGTCGGGAGCGAGTGGCTCTTGATTAATTAATGTGTCACGACTAAAAAGTCTTTCTCTTTTTAGACATTGTGTGTATGTTTTACTGTACCAAATGAATGGGGTCGTCCCATCATTTCTTAACTCAAAATGTATTTTTTCTACAAATTATTGAATTAAAATATAACTTTAAATATACCATTTACAGCTTTGATTTAATTAATACAACTGTAAACTGTTGATAGGTGTTAACTACCTCCTGATGTTTTGAAATAATTCCCACCACTGCCATGTTATCTGACCAAGTGGTTCGTTCTGTGTTTGCCAGATGCCCGCCCCAGATGTGTACTGCTAGCCAGATTGGTATGATTTCAAGAAGTGTGATATTTCTGGTCCAACCTGCTGCATGCCAGGTGTCTGGCCATTCTCCAGCGACCCAAGAATGGCCCCAAAACCTGTGCTCCCAGCTGCATCGGTAAAAAACACTATTTTGTCGCTTGTATTCAATGGCATGCGCCATAGTGTTGTGCCGTTTACATTTTGAGGAAATCTTCCCATATTAGTAAGTCTTTTTTTAACTTCCTCTCCTAACCTAATGTGCAAATGTGGCTTTTGGCAGTCGTCTTTTTTTCTTAGCTCCAAGCTCCTTGCAAATGTTTTGCCCTGTGGTATGACCCTGGCTGCAAATGTTTAGGCTTCCTTCCAGGGGTTGTATCCCTCTCATTGTGCCTTTTCCCATTTTTCTAATGTTCCTGTTTTTTTCTAGTAGTTCCTCTACCTTTTTGCTTGGTATCCTGCAGACACCAGCCTTGGAGTCTATTTCTATTCCTAAGAAAATGATGTTTGTCGCTGGTTTTGTTGTCTTTTCCTCTGCCAATGGTATGCCCCATTGTGCCGCAATTTCTATCATCTTCGTTAGTGCCCTCTGGCATTGTCCTGTCTTTGGATGCACTATCAACATGAAATCTTCCAGGTAGTGGACTGCCTGTGCTTCTGGTAACTGTTTTAGAAAGGCCCACTGAAAAAAATTGCTAAACTGCTTGAATAGGGTGCAAGATACTGCGCACCCGATTGGTAGAGACCTGTCCACATAAAATATTCCATCAAAAGTAAAACCTTACCACAGTTGTGATTCTGGGTGCACAGGTAACAGTCTAAATGCTGAATCTATGTCCAAGTTGGCCATCAGAGCCTCTTTGCCACATTTCCTGACTACTCTGAGTGCCTCTGGTAAATGGGTGTAGGTCACTGCAGATTCTGTTTCTGGGATTCCATCCTTCACGGATTGCCCTTGTGGGTATGATAGGTGATGTATCATTCTCATTTTTCACAGTTCTTTCTTGGGCACTAGCCCTAAGGGGGAGCATATGTATTCCTTAAAATGCATATGTTCCCAGGGCCCCCCGGTTCTCCCCACATCCAGTTCCTTTTTAATGTTTTCCCTCATTATCCCCGGTTTGTCTCTTGCTGATTTTAGATTCTTTGGGATTTTTGGGGACCCTTTGCCTTTGAACAGGATGTAGAAACCCTCTTTGAAACCTCTCTCAATTATTTGGCTGATGTTTTTGTCTGGGTATGCAGCTAGCGCTGCCTTAAAACCCCCTACGTTGATTGGGGATTTCCCTTGTTTAACTATAAATGTGTCTCCTACCTTATTGTTCCTATTTTTTGGGGCCTCTGTTTGGCAGGTGGGTGCACCTTCTACTGGGATATTTACCCCTGCATTTTGTGCAATTGTGCTTGTATCTGCACTCTTTGCCCTTTCTCAAAATTCCAACATGTGGTGTTACTTCTGTTGGTGTTGGTGTTTTGGATTTTGTATTGACTGCGGGTATTGGACCTAGCCCCCGGTGGCTGTTTCTTCTGAAAGGGCTTTTGCTGCTCACCCTTTCTATGTTCATCTGACTCAGTGATTTTATTGCTGGTTGTATATGGTGTCTTATTATGTGACTGAGTCTTTTCTCCATATGTCTCTGGTCTTTCTAGTGCTTTCAATCTTTCCATTAGCTGTGTCTTTGTGACCATTATGTCCTCATTTTGTGATGCTGTTGCTACATTTGCATTCCCCTCGCCTGTTATTGTGCCCCCCCCTTCTATTGCTGGGGGTGTTCTCATGGGCTACGCACCATTGAGCCTAGTTGGGCATGTCTGACCCTTTGTGTGGTTTGGGCCGGTCCATGCCTTTAGTAGCCCTCCCCCTCCGCCCACTTGTTCTATAGCTATCTCTGTATTTATAGGCTGTTGCTGTTTCTCCCTTAGATCAGACATCATTTGCTCTATTTTATCAAATGTTGTGTTTACTACGGATTCTTGTTGAGTCACATATTTATTTGCAAAGTTATCTAACATATCAGACAGATGTGTTTTATTATTACCTTTCTTGTTGCCCTTCTTTCCTTGTGCCGGAATGGTCTGCTTGTCTGTTCCCCTTGGTTCTGGGTTTTCTTTAGCTTTCTTTGTTGGTGGTGGTGCAACCTCCGCCGCCACTGTAATGTCTGACTCTTCATCACCTGAATCTTTGCTTAGGCGTTTTCTTAACAATTGCCAGCTGTGTATGCGCTCTGCTTCCTCAGCCCAGAGCATGAGTTTCGTTTTCTTTCTGCCTGCAGGTTCCATGTCTCTGCCTTGTCTTATTACTTCTTATGCTCTGTTCAATGCGTGAATAAATGAAAAACGCCTCCACTTAAATATCAAAATGTTATGGTTCAGTGATGATTTCAAACTTGTAAATCTGCTCTTTTGTTCAAAAAGACTTTTCCTTTTGTAGGTTGCATGTTGCGCGTGTTGATTTCACTGCTCGCCAGCACTTCGATGCTGCTGTGTTCTTAATTGCCCTGTGAGCTTGGCTCGGCCCCTTGCCAGCTGCTCAGCGTTATTCACCTGTCTGCCGCTTTCAGTTTTTGTAATTTTCTAAACAAACGTGTCTTTAGCTTGCCGATATCTTGCACACTTTGCTATTGTGTCAATTTCTTCAGAGTGCGATGCCATGACAACCCTGCCCAGCTCTTTCCCTCTCATGGCTTAACTCCGCCCACTGTCCGCTCGATCCTTGCTGTTGCGGGCCACGCTGCTTGCTGCAGCGGTTTTCTTCGCCGGGTCCTTCCCTTCGCTGGATCGGCTTTTGCCTCTGAATCCCCCGGCTATCTGGCGTCTTCCTTAGATCTTCATGCCGCTCTTGTAGCAATCCCTGTCCAAACCTGGAACTCGGGCAGCTTGCAGTTTCTTCACCACTGGCGCTGCAATTAGGTACCGAAAGACACTTGGTTTATGCCTTTGGAGCTAACTCTGCGAGTGGGGCACGTAATACTCAAACGATCTCCTCACGCTTCCACTGAAACAGAGCACGGTGAAGCTCAAGTTTTTGGCAAATGCTTGCAATTGAAGCAGAATGACCAAGTATTCCCGGAGACTTCTCAAGAACCTTGTTGCATTCACTTCAAACAGAGCAAGGCAAAGCTCACGCTTAAGATGCTGTATGTGAAACAGAACAATGTTCCAAAGAAAACGTAAACCGCGTACGTAGGATACTTGTTTAGTGCTTTGTTCGGAGTCCCAAAACGATTGTGCTTTGTGGGTGCTCCTGCCCTGGGCTTTGTCTGCCTGTGTGGGGGCTGTGACTGTGGTGTCGGGTCCCAGTTAGTGTGCGGGGCCCGACCTCGTGTGTAGGCCTGGCTTGGGTCTGGCCTAGTGCGCAGCGCTTTGCGCCGCTCAAAGGAAGACGCGACCACACGTTCGGCTGCATAAATCCGGACTGGCGTTCTAACGCCAGTTCCGGTGATTCCTTTATTTCCAGGTGTCACGTGACCCGGAAGTATCTGGGCACGTGACACCACATTCCTCTCCAACTTGGAGGTGTTTCACAACAGTTAGACAACAAACATGTTATAACGGGTACTGTACACTCTGAGCCACTCTGACCTCATCTTGGTCGGTTTTCTGAAGGTAGACTCCGTCCACCACGTACCCCTGGAGGCGGGACAACAGTCTGGGCTTCTCTCTCAGGAGGTATCGGGGATTTCCCCTCTCCGGCTTGTCTGCCACTGGGCGCTTGAATTCAGTCCTATTTTCTTGTTGGTGGGGTGCCTCCGGCTCTCTTGGGGTGGCATAGTTTCTGGGTGTCATTTGGTCTCGGGGCATGCATGGTGTCACCGGCTCTCCTCTTGGGGACACCGGGCTCTCTTCCCATAGTTCCGGTGGCACCTTCCTGAAGTGCGACACATTCCTTGTTACTGTTTCACTCCCTCGGGTGGCGGTAATCATGCTGTGGTTTGCGGCACTGACTGTCCATGGTTGGAGTTCAAAATTGAGGGACATTTTCTTGGGCATCGCCCGGTTCTTGACGATGACGGTGTCTCCTGGTGTTAGGTCTCGGTGGCTGGCTCGCCTGGCAATACTCTCTTGCTCATTTCGCCCCAGTCTCATAGCATCTATAGCTGGGATGTCGGGTTCCGGAGCTACCCATTGTGGGTGTATCGGGAGCTCTGTCTGTATGGGTACCCCGAACATGAGGGCAGCAGGGCTGATTCCTGTAGAGGAGTGTGGAGTTTGTCTGTGCGTCCTCAGGAACTGATACACTGCCTTCAGCCATGGATGCCCTCGTTCTTTAGCAATGCAGATAACTTTATTGAGTGACCCCATGAACCTCTCAGCGTCACCGTTTGCTTGGGGCCATCTTGGGGTGATCCGCTTGTGTTTTACATTTATGTCTTTGAAAAATGTGCGCAGCTCTTGGCTGGTGAACGATGGTCCGTTGTCGCTCTTGACTTTTGTCGGGATCCAATATGTTGCAAAGATCTTTTCTAGTGTGAGGATCGTTGTCTCCGCGTTGGTGGATGCCACGTGTTCTACCTCAGGATACCTGCTGAATTCATCAATCACAAGTAGGTATCCTTTGCCGGCAATGGTACAGTGGTCCATGCTGACTGCCTCCCACCGCTTGCTGCTTCTTGGGGTGCTGGCGATGGGTTCTGGGTTCTCGGCCCTCCTGGAGGCTTGGCAGGCTGCGCAGGATTCCACCAGCTCCACTACTCATTGTTGTATGTTGGGCATCCACATTCTGGACTTTATGTATGCCGTTGTTTTGACGATGCCCTGATGTCCGCTGTGGGCTACCCTGAGGGCTCTCTCCTCTAGTGATGCGGGTAGCACGATCCGGTGGCCCTTGAGGAGTATACCTTCGGGGGCAACTGAGAGTTCATGTCGGATCCCAAATAGCGCCCGAAGTTTGGCTTGAGCAGACGTGGTGCGTTGGGCCATGGATGTGAGGTAGTTCTTCCAGTTTCCTGACTGGATGGCTGTGGTAGTGTGTGTCAGGATGGTGTCTGCTTCCGTCTCGCTTGCTATTTCATGTAAGGTCAAGGCCCGTGGACGGGCACAGGCGACTACATGACATATGTGTTCATCTGTTTCTTTCGCGTGGCGTTGTTCCCCATCAGTAGCGGGCCGTGGGTGACGGGACAGGTAGTCGGCTGGGTTGTCCGTCCCTGGCCGGTAGTCCACTTCTATGTTGTAAGGCTGCAGCTGCAGCATCCATTTTTCAATGCGTGCTGGTGGGTGAGGAGCTGATCCTCTGAATATTGGGATCAGGGGCTTGTGGTCCGAGAATACTTTTGCTTGCTTACCCAGCAGTTATACTTTAAAATGTCGGCATCCCCACAGGATAGCAAGGGCTTCCTTCTCAATGTGGGCATAGTTCTGCTCTGGTTTGGTGAGTGCCCGACCGGCAAATGCGATGGGGTACACGTTGCCTTCATTGTCTGTTTGGGTTAATACTGCCCCTAGGCCGACTGGGCTGGCATCGACAAGAAGTTCGGTGTGTCTTTCTATGTCAAAGAATGCCATAGTTGTGGAGGCCGATAAGGTGTCCTTGATTTGTTGGAATGCTTGTTGGTGAACGGGTGTCCATTCCCACTTCTTATCTTTCTTGGTTAGTTCCCGGAGTGGGCTTGCGATGCTGTCAAGGTCTGGAATGAACCTTGCGCAGTATGTTGCCATCCCCATGAAACTCCTCACCTCAGTGGCCGATTGAGGGGCTTTGGTGTTCTTTATGTCGTTAACTTTAGAGGGGTCCGGCGACACTCCTTTTGCGTTGAATATGTAACCGAAGAAACATAGTTCCTCCTTCGCGAATTCACATTTTTCTGCGTTTAGTGTCAGACCGGCTTCTTCCAATCTGCCTAGGACTGCTGCCAGGCATTTGTGGTGCTCTCTTTCGTTGGATGCGTACACAAGAATGTTGTCGCTAATGTTCGTTGTTCCCTCTAGGCCGGTGAGAACTTTGCGGATTTCGTGTTGGAATACCTCCGCGGCTGACGATATCCCAAAGTTTAGCCGTTTGTACCTTCTCAGACCAAGGTGAGAGGAGGATGTAGTGATATATCTCAACTCTTTGGCTAATCTGAGCTGGTGATAGCCGGATCTGAGGTCAAGCTTGCTAAAGATTGTTGCTCCTGTGAGGTCCACAATGAGTTCATCTATCGTTGGAGTTATGTGGCGCTCTCTTCCGATGGCTGCATTGGGAAGTCTTATGTCGATACAGATTCATACCGCATTGGGTTGCTTGGGTTTTTGGGCAACCACCATGGGGGACACCCACGGGGTCGGACCTGATGTCTTCTCTATTATTCCTGCGTCCTCGAGCTTAGCTAGTTCCTTCTCCACTGCTTCTCTCAAGTGGAACGGTATCCGTCGGTGTCGTACAGCTTTCGGCTCGATGGTAGGGTCTATGTGGAGCTTGATGGTTTGGCCTTTTAGGCATCCGATGCCTTGGAATATCTTCTGGTATTGTTCTAGTAGACCGTTGAGTTCTTTGTGTTGAAGGCTGAAAGTGAATTGTATTAATTTCAGTTTTTCCGCTGTCTTACAGCTTAGCAGCGTTTCGCAGCCAGCATCCACGACATATATGCGTGCCCGGCAATTGGTGTTGTTATGAGCATAGTCTGATTTAAAGGATCCTTGCACCGGTCGGGGTTTCTTGCATCCATAGGCGTATAGTCGGACCTTCTTCTCATGGAGTTTGGGCTTCGGGCGGAGCTTGCCGAATGCGGTCGTTGGCATTACATTCACTGTTGCGCCAGTGTCGATGACTACTTTTAGTGTTTCTCCGTTGGCGATGATCGTGCATGATGGTCTCTTCATTGTCGGGATCGATGTGGTTCAACGGCCGAGATGAGGTGCACCCGGTGTATCCGCTTGTTCCCTCTTTTCTGTCTGTCTTTGTCTTTCCTATCGGGGGATTCGCTGTCATCGCTGTCGTCACTATCACTTGTGTCCGGGGATCTTTGGGAGTGATCAACGGCTCTGGCCTTTCCTTGCCTGTTAGGCTGGTATGGAGTTTCCATGGGTGCAAACTTTTTCTGGCTCTCTTGCCCTGGTCGCGGAGTTGGCTCTCTGTCATTTCGGTTCGGCGGGTTTAGACAGACTGCAGCGTAATGATTGAGGCGGTTGCATTTTCGGCAGATTGACTCCCATGCGGGACAGGACTCACCTTTGTGCCACGGGCCGCCGCACCATTTGCAGGCTTTGTCCCTCCCTTGCGGCATGTGGGCCTTTTGCTCAGGCTTCACACGAGTGTTCCGGTTTCTGGATATGGCTGCAACGTCTTCCGCTGGTTTCGGGCTGTCGAGTGGAAGTCTCTGGATCGCTGCTTCGATCACCGCTACCTGGTCTTCCCGCTGCTCACGAAGGTGTGCCATTTCTAGGATGCGGGATAGGCGTACATTCTTCTCTGAGAGGATAGCTCTCCTCAGTTTTTCCGAGGATATGCCGTTGATTATTTGGAGACGGATGGCGAATTCCTCGTCGGGGAAATCGCAGCCAACCGCCATTTCGCGTAGGCGTGCACGGAATTTATCAACCGTCTCGTTTTCTCGCTGCCTGGCCATGCAGAAATGAAAGCGTTCATAGTCCGGGTTGAGGTCTGGTTTGAACATGTTGGTGAGCGCAGTCTTTGCAGCATCGTAGTCGTTTCCGTCTCCGCGGTTTGGGATGGCGTTGAACAGGCGTAAGGCGGCAGCCCCAATGTTGAGCAAGAGGAAGGTGCGTTTCTTCTTTGGTACTGTGATATCTCTTGCATCGAGGTGCATTTCAAACTGTTGTAGCCAGATTTCCCAGCGAATGGCTGCTCCAGTGGTGAATGGGTCAAACGGAGACATGAGCGTGGTGAGCACTGGGTCGGAGTGATCTGTGGTGATACTCCTTCTGGTTGACGAGTTAGTGTTGGCCCTCGAGGGGCTTGACTCTCCACTGGACATGTTGCGTTTCTGGGGTGAGGGCGCAGCCAAAACGCAGGCTTATTGGGCTTCACTCACCAGTGTCGTGATGCAGGTGCCTGGGTGCCTGAGTGGTGGCCTTGGTTCGCAGTGGTGTCTTGTGTTAACCTTGTTGGCTTGGCTGTGCCTCCTGATAATTTAAATGTTCAATAGGAAAAAAAAAAAATTGGGGGGGAAAAAAACCTAAATTGTTCTTGGATGAGGTGGGACTTGCTGCAGCCACTTTGTTCCAAGTGCGATGCTCCTAGAACGTTTGGTGGCAGAGAATGAGGCTTTCAAAGTTTCTGTACGTCCTGTGTGTTGATATAGAATGTTGGGGGTGTGAAAGTGAGGCTCGGATGCCGCGCGTGTTGATACACGGCTCCACTCTGCTCACGGGCTCTTCTTCATCCCACCTTCGTCGCCAGTGTGGTGTCGGGTCCCAGTTAGTGTGCGGGGCCCGACCTCGTGAGTCTGGCCTAGTGCGCAGCGCTTCGCGGCGCTCAAAGGAAGACGCGACCACACGTTCGGCTGCATAAACCTGGACTGGCGTTCTAACGCCAGTTCCGGTGATTCCTTTATTTCCGGGTGTCACATGACCCGGAAGTATCTGGGCACGTGACACCACAGTGACCAGCCCCCGGCCGGCTGGCGCTGACTGCATTTTGACCCTTGGGGTGCTTCTTTGGTTACTACCTGAGGTTTCCTGTTTTCGATGCCCTTGGGTGCTTAGCACTTCCTTACTGGCCTGCCAAAAGGTGTTGCTCCCACCTAGCCCCTCATCCTGCCTGGCTCCAGGAGTCAGGGGGGAGAAGAGGGAGTTATGTTTTTGTTTCCCTAAACCTGACTGAGGCTCTGCCAGCCATTTGCCATTTGCCTTGCTCCCTCTCCTTTTCCTGCCCTCCTTGAGGCACAGGTTACTGGCCCTCCGTTTTTTAGCTGCGGGGTTCCCCCTCCGCAGGGCTGGCTAAAATACGAATGGCCTGATTCTCAAAGAATTGCCTGGAGCCAATCAGAAATACATGTGACCACCTCGGATTTGCTCCTGCTGCCTCATACCTGACTCACAAATGCTAAAGCTGGAGCAAATGTGGCGATGGCTGGATCCTCTACAGACCAGAATTGGTGACGAGTCTGCTAGCGTCCACAGACGCATTCCTGTATTTTTTTTAAATTCACAATGACCTCTGCATGTCAAATTTATTTCGGATAAATTATACAATTGCACACAATGTACGTATCCCGTGTCTATATCACCAATGTTTATGCGTTTAATTTCTATCAATTTCGAATATAATGGTGAGGTTAGCCGCTAGCATAAGCAACATGGTACTTAAATATCCTCCCTTGTTCTGTCAGAGTTGAAAGCAGCAGCTGAAAACGATTTTGAATGCGCTGCTAAAAAGAATGACGCGGGCACGTCACAAACGAGCACTTGCTGACAGAAACATGGCGCATCACACACAAAAGGCATGCATGCTCCATGTTTGTGTCATGATGTCTTAGGCAGGTAGGGTGCCTGGAAAGGCTCGCACCTTGCCTGCCACGCAGTGTGGTGCCTGTGCGCGTGTGTGTGAATTCGCTGTACAGTATGTCTCTGTCGCCCTCTTATTGCCTTGAGGGCTGGAGCCTGGTGACGACAGATTACCATTCAGTGTAACCCCCGCCCTGCAGGGAGGGGGAGGAGAAACCGTGTGTACAGTAGGTGTTGCATTAAGATACCGGAGCCCTGGCTCAGGGAAGGGCAGGAGCCGGGAGGGAGGAATCTACCGCAGCCGTCGGGGAGGGGGAGGCATGCGAGCAGCCGCTCTCTGCTTGTGGAGCCTACGGTGAGGCTGCCGGTTGCATTGGACTGCGTCTCTTCAGGGTGACAGGACACAAGAGAAGCCACGGGCAGGCTCGGCAGGAAAGCAGCATCCCCGGTGTAAGGTAAGAGTCAAGTTTTCTTTGCTATCTCCTACAGTGCTGTGGTGCCGATTTGTATAGAAGTGCTGACATCAATGAAGGACACCGAGACCCGGCAATCGCAGCAGCCTGTTTTGTGATGTTTGAGGACTGGGGCGCTGAATAGACATCGGAGCCCCTGCTCGCAGCCGCTTCTACTGCACTACTCCGGGCGACCATGCTGAGACCTGACTGCATATCTGTACAGACCTGAGTGCAAGTGATGAGTCTGCAGAGAGGCTGAGTGCTCGCTGAGGGTGCTTACCCCGGAATCTGCTGAGGCCAACTACTTACCTACTGCTCTGTGTTCTGCCACTGCCATCTGCAATTCCTTTTGCTGTATGCTGCCACACGCATGCCCGGGGCTGTGCACTGCTACTCTTCCCACAGCTCCTGACTTGGATGTTGCCATCCGCGCAAATCCCCGTAGCACCCCAGCTATAGGTCCTGCTGTATTGCCCTGGGTCAGCCACCGGCACCAGGCTCCTACCCCCTGCCCTTGGTGCTGCCAATAGTACCCACCTGTGACCTCACTGACCCCAGTGCCACTGCTGTCCATTTTACACCCATGTACGCCCCGGGAGCAGCCACAATCCTTCATCTTCCCCGTGCCCTAGGTGCCACCACAGTTGCCAATCTCCCAGCACCGTCCTGCCGTCTGCCACCGCAGCCAATCACACACCTAACCCTTGCCATGCCAGCTGCCACCGCTGGCCGTCCCCGCCGCTGGACGCTGCCACTCTTGTTCCTCTGCTTTCTCTTTCACCGGGGGTGTCGTATTCCCTTCTAGGACCCAGTAGCCCAGAGCGCGGGAAGGGGGCGCAGCAGAGAGGTATTTATTGAATTATACCTTTCGTAGTTACCGGCTCCTCTCAGCGCCTCTGCCTTGTAAATGTTTGGAGGCAGGTGTATTGGTGTGGCAGCCCTACACATGTGGCTCGAACTATGATTCTATTAACTATTTTTTTTGCAGTGTGGGATTTTGAGTGTTGACAAAAAAATGCGTTTCGTACTATGCCAGTTTCCCAGGCTGAAGCTTTGCGTAGTGTCGCATTTGTTGTTATTGGTTTACCCGCTGCTTTCCTCGTGGGTGACTTGTTTATCGTGTGGTGCTCTGCCTGGCTCGGGTGGGAACGTTGTGTGTGTGGAGCGGCTGCGCAATGTGGAATCATTAGCATTAGTCAGAGAGTGCCCACTCAGTTTTAGAATGCACCTTAAAAGCATTCGTTTTTTTTATACGGCTTTACACGTCAGATTCCACCTGCTTCTAAGCTCCGTGATAAAGGAGCTATTCTTAGACAATGTCTTGGCCTTGTTTGGATGGGCTGAGTCGGGCCTTTGCGGATTCGAACTTGCAATCTGCCGGTTGGTTCCATGTCTAAGGCTGGCGCTTAACTCATTAAGCTATCCATACCACAAGAAGTCTAAGCTTTGTGAAATCCATGCCAGGAAGAGTACCCACAGTACTTGCCACTAAATGCCTCCCACGGGCTCAATATGGCCCTGCTTGAGGAGGGATTCTGGGTAATGTAGGACACCTTGGGAATGTAATAAGGTAAGGGAAAAGGCTCTTTAATGTCTGTTGGTGGGAAGTTGGATTCAACACATGGGTAAAATACCGACGGTGGTAAAATCCCCTCTGGTTAGAAAGGGTGTTAAAATTGCAAATGGTTGTTAGTGCTTTGCCACAAGTGGCGGTTGCATTACCAACAGTAATCTCTGCCTCGGAAGAAAAAACACCTAAACAATTGGCGAATTTCCACAAAACTCAGGTCAGAGCTAAGCTGGTCTATGGTCAAAACAAGAACTGGCTGCTGTTAGGCTAGTAGTAGACCAGGTTTGGTTCCTAATGGCAATAAAGGGGAAGTGGTTTGCGTTGCATGCATCCCCTCCCTTCTCCTAACATGCAAGTAGGCTATAGATGGTAGTACTTTTTTTTCCTGCTAGTTGTAGTTTTACTTCTAGCTTCATTTCTTAAATTGCTGGATATGTCATGTGTTTGTCATGCGGCTTTCCTACAGCACACATAACCCCCTAGTGGTTTTAAAGCACTCCGACCTGTCCGTGCAGAAGTGAATTGTGGCACCTGACCCAATATTCAAGAACCTAATACTATTCGCTGCCCTTGGCCTATGTTCCAGGATGGCTGCCATTTGTCTAAGATGGCATTCGCATTTGCGTTTCTTCTATAGCTCCTAGGGCATGCATTACAGTGATCATTCACCCCCTTTTGTAGGTACCCTTCTCCCCCCTGCTCCGCGAATGTGTCTTCTACCATTTGTGCTTTATTCAGTATCACCTATGGAGGTGGGAAGTCCCTGTCTCCTTTCCAACGCATCGCCTGAGGTGGCAGGTAGATCGTGGTCATTTGAGGAAACAGGGAACCGGGTCAAGGAGTGCGTGAAAAGGGGGAGAGTGAGAAGAGTCAGGGAGACAAAAAAAGTACAGACTTAGCTCACAACATGTAAGGAAATTAAAACATAAGGGTGAGTGATAGTGATCATTGGGATGAATGTATACTTTTCAGTGTTCTGACCAGAAGAAAATGTAATGAAAAGAAGGGACGAGCGCTTCCCTTATTGGCTTGCAGAACTTTCATAAAGGCCATTATTAGAGTGGTAGCAATATTACATAAGTCATGCTGTGGAATTGTGATTTCCTTGAGCTGTGCCCAAGAGTTCATGGGAGCTGTGGTTTGACAAATGATCCTATTGTACAAAAAATATGTTTCTTCTCTGGTACTTTGACCACAGCTGTAATTACCACTGGTGGTAGCACCATACTGCCAGCGGTAATATGTAAATGCAATACCACCCACATTGCCACCTGGCCCTGATGTAAATTTTGTGGAGTAGAGTGGTCATTTACACCGACAATATGTCTTACGTTTTGGGGCTGGTCGGGTGAACATTAGAGGAGCCACATTCTGTGATAATTTGGTCTGCAAATTAACCTGCGATCCCGTCACACTAACCCAACCATAGTATTTTGTACTATATAACCGTTCTATCCTTTGTAATGAAAGTACCACATCTATGTGTCCCTAATGGAGGGGCGAGTGTGTTATATGGTATACATTGCGTATCATGCTAGTATTTAATGTAACGTACCTGGCAATTGGACTACTCCAATATTCATATGCACTTTGCACGCTGCTTCTTGGTAAAGCACTTTTCATGTTCAGTACCTTCACATTGATTTCCTATGTACCTCGCGCACCGGAGAGTGGCCCCGGTAGAAGGTTTGGCTCTTAAACACACCGTTTAATAACTATATATGGAAAATACTCAGGACCAATGAAATTGCTGCCATCAGTCTACGAGGGAGACTCTCTCCAGTTCAGGGAGACATGTGCTGTTTGGAGAGGCGAAAGCCTTCGCCTGCAGGGTGCATAATGGCACCGCGGTAACACCCTGCCTCCTGGCGCGCACCGACTTGCGTGACAGAGCCATAAAAAGCATTTTAGTTCGTGAAATAGTGCGCCGTGTATAGCAACAGCGACTCCCGCCACGCCGTTGGCTGAGAGGCGCGCGCGTGCCTCGCCGTTGTCTCGGTGATCACGGCAGACGCAGGGCGCGCGGCACGACACGCTGCGCCTGCCCACCCGCGCGCGCCTCCACTCCCGGCAGCGGGACGTTAAAAATGTGAGGCCGTTACTGCAGCGTCATTCCATGTTTACAGAAATCCACCCGCCTCCCCCGAGGGACTTCGTGCACAAGCTTGCAGGTCATAGGCAGTGAACCCGAGGGGTCACGCTTGGTAGCACCGCGAGTGCTCTTTGTACTGCTCCCAGCAAGCCATTCTGAGCGTGTGCTGGTGTGCGGACCCTCAATTACTGTTTAGCTAAAAAAAAAACATAACCAGACCAACTGCCAAAAGTTTTCAACCATTTTTGATTACGAAGGCCCTGATTTACAAACATGTTTTCAAAGGGACTTTGCAATGTTTAATTTCTGTAAATCAGGCCCTGAATTTCAATAGATTATGGTCCACGTGCATGTTTATTTTTACCAAAAGCTGCGATGAAACCTCTCTACACGTGGAGAGAAAGTAGCTCCTGACAGTGGGCTCTGTAACAGGTGTATTGGCCTATGGCGTCTAACATGGGATGGTGGCTGCGCCCTGTCGCTGCTCTTCATGTTTTAAGGTTTCAGCCAATAAGCTATGGTTGTTCAAAGTTTGCTTATCTGGGTTTTAGGCTGGATGGCGTCCAGCTTTCTGGCAATCATTTCAGTGGAAAATGCTACCGTGAAATTGAAGCTGTTGCCTTCTTGGTATTGAATGCCAATCCTGCCATCTTTGGTGGTGCTTCTTAAAGCCACGCATTGTTTTTTTGAGAAGGGTTATTTTCAACTAAATACGACAGCACATGGAGACGTGTGTGATTAAGGGAGAAGGCACATGTTGATATTCATTTTTGATTTTACACGCTTGCAAAATTGCACTTCCCATCTTTCTGGATTCTACCAATGTATGAAAAAGCTGTTCCAATTCTTATATGCAGGCAGTCAATTTGAAAAGGTATGGCTCGAGCACTGTTGTATTATGAATCTACTCCCCATTTTTCTATGATCTAATTAGTTCTTGGGATCCTCACATCACGGGTGGACAAAATGGCTGATTTTCTTACTGCGGACAGAAAAACCTGTCACCTCCGACTATGTTATGGCAAGTTGGCATGCACAATTTCCCTCTTTTTGTGTGATTTTTGACAGAACGCAGGAATGTTTCGGCTAATTGTAAGCCAAAAAAAGCGTTGGCCTCCTAATAAGCAGTAGTGTTTGTGTGCCTAACGGAAAAAAGGTGTCGAAACATTTGTTACAGCCGAAGTGGCCGAATCAGCAGGAATATCCCCCCCCCCCCGCCGTGTGGAATTATGGGTGTACATTGCCAGTTCCACTCCACTGTCAGATGCCTCGCCCACCCCACTCACAACACTGTACAGACAGATTTAATCTACAGGTGTGTGGATAGAACTCTGAACATTCTTTCCCCACACCTACATGACCTCATCCACTCATAACTACCGTCAACCCTTGAACAGGCCCGGGTAATTGCCCTTAACAAAACCTCATCATGAATAAAGAAATCCATGACGAGTTCCTCTTCGCCATGCCAACCTGTATAAACACAGGCATTGCAAAAGAACAGTAGGGCTTAAATCAGTTACTAGCAGCTGGGAAACACACAGGCACTCACACACAGTGTTCCAGCCAAGACACACACACTGTACAACATTCAAGGCATATGTAAACACTATTAGCAAAAACTCCACACCTCTCATTAAACCATGTTTCGCTATGATGAGGGTGACTACAACATTCAAATCCAGCCTTTGTGCGGGTTCGATTTTCAATTTCGGGCCATTTTTTGAAAACATTTTTGGCAGTCAGCTTGTCTCGTTTTGCGTTTTATGGTAATCCAGCAAAAACAAGGCAAGTGACTGCTCTGACTTTGAAAGGAATGTGTTTGAGAGCGAAACGTGAACATTTAATTCCAAATGAGTCCCTGACAAGTGTTAAACGAACGTGTACCTTGATTACCAAGTAGTCCTTGGCATTCATCGAGTATGTGCATTTTTGAACATTAATCCGGTGTAACACACCAGGCACTGCAGTGAGGTTTATGCCCGTGAACATAAGAAAAAAATACCTGAAATGGAGCAAAACTCTAGTAAAACGGAACAAATAGCAGTTTGGTAAAAATCGGAATTGGCAAAAAAAAATGCCGGTTATGGTTAGGTATAGTTGGCGAGTGGGGCAAGTGAAAGTCAAAAGAGTTAATGAGGGTGGACCCTTCTATTGCCATCAAATAAAGGTGTACATGTAAACCAATCCTTTTTGCCAGCATGCATTTGGGAGGCAAACGCATAGTCCCCAAGGCAGTGGAATATGTGATGTCGGCCTGCTGGGTTGCATGCAGGCCCGACATTCAGGGGTATGCCTTGCAGGCCGCCGGTGGCGCGAAGCGCAATGGTATCGCAAAGACGACACGACCACTTGGTTGGATGCATAAACCCGGACTGGCGTTCTAACTCCAGTTCCGGTGATTCCTTTATTTCCGGCGTGTCACGTGACCCAGAACTAACTGGGCACGTGACACCACATTCCTCCCCAACTTGGAGGTGTTTATACAACTGTTAAACATCAACAATTAACTGGGCATTACATAGTCAGATGTCTCTGAGTTCATCTTGGCAGGGTTTTCTGGAGGTAGACTCCGTCTACTACGTATCCTTGGAGACGGGATGATGGTCTGGGCCTTTCTCTCAAAAGGTATCGTGTGCCGCTTCTCTCGGGTACGTCCGCTCTTGGGGTCACAAGCTCGGTCTGGTCTTCTTGCGGGTGTGGTGCCTCAGTGGCACGGGTCATGGATGATATTTGGCCCTGGGGTGTGTGAGGTGTTATCGCCTCGCTTCTTGGGGACATTGGGTGCTCTTCCCATAGTTCGGCTGGTACTCTCCTGAAGTGTGGCACGTTTCTTGTCACCGTCTCGCTCCCTCGGGTGGCGGTGACCATGCTGTGGTTTGTCGCGCTGACCGTCCATGGTTGGAGCTCAAAGTTGAGGGACATTTTCTTGGGCGTTGCTCGGTTTTTGACGATCACAGTATCACCCAGTGTTAGCTCTCTGTGACGGGCTCGCCTGGCAATGCTCTCTTGCTCGTTCCGCCTCCGCCGCATGGCATCTATGGCTGGGATGTCTGGTTCCGGAGCTACCCACTGAGGGTGTATGGGAAGCTCTGCTTGTATAGGTACCCCGAGCATCAGGGCTGCCGGGCTGATGCCGGTGGAGGAGTGCAGGGTTTGCCTATGTGTCCTTAGGAATCGGTATACGGCCTTCAGCCATGGATGTCCTTTTTCTTTGGTGATGCAAATGACTTTATTAAGCGACCCCATGAATCTTTCTGCGTCGCCATTCGCTTGGGGCCATCTTGGGGTGATTCGTTGGTGTTTGACGTTTATGTCTTTGAAGAACTCCCGCAATTCTTGGCTGGTGAACGATGGACCGTTGTCGCTCTTCACTTTTCTCGGGATTCCATGTGTCGCGAAGATCTTCTCTAGCGTGAGGATTGTGGTCTCCGCGTTAGTGGACGCTACGTGTTCTACTTCAGGATATCTACTGAACTCGTCAATCACCACGAGTAGGTATCCTTCGCCGGCGATTGTGCAGTGATCCATGCTGACTGCGTCCCACCGCTTGCTGCTTCTCGGGGCGCTGCTGATCGGCTATGGGTTCTCGGGCCTCCTGGAAGCTTGGCAAGCAGCACAGGATTCCACTAGCTCCACTACTCTTTGTTGAATGTTGGGCATCCACATTCTGGACTTGAGGTATGCCGCAGTCTTGATGACGCCCTGGTGTCCGCTGTGTGCTAGCCGAAGGGCTCTCTCTTCAAGTGACGTAGGTAGCACGATGCCGTGGCCTTTGAGGAGCACTCCTCAGGGGCTACGGTGAGTTTGTGTCGTATTCCGAATAGCGCTCGGAGCTTGGCCTGAGCAGATGTGGTGCGTTGAGCCATGGACGTGAGGTAGGTCTTCCAGTTTCCTGACTGGATGGCAGCGGTGGCGTGTTGCAAGATGGTGTCCACTTCTGTCTCACATGCCACTTCCTGTAGGGTCATGGCTCGTGGTCAGGCGCAGGCGACCACGTGGCATACGTGTTTGTCAGTTTCTTTTGAATGGCGTTGTTCTCCTTCAGTGGCAGGCCTCGGGTGACGGGACCAGTAGTCCGCTGGGTTATCTGTCCCTGGGCGATAGTCAACCTCTATGTTATAGGACTGCAGCTGCAGCATCCATTTCTCAATGCGTGCTGGTGGGTGAGGAGCGGATCCTCGGAATATCGGGATCAGGGGTTTGTGATCCGACAAGACTTTTGCTTTCTTTCCTAGCAGGTATACTTTGAAATGCGGCAACCCCACAGGATGGCAAGGGCTTCCTTCTCTATGTGGGCATAGTTCTGTTCTGGTTTGGTGAGTGTTCGACTGGCGATTGCAATGGGGAACACATTGCCTTCATTGTCCGTCTGGGTTAGTACCGCTCCCAGGCCAACCGGGCTGGCATCCACGAGGAGTTCGGTGTGTCTTTCTACGTTGAAGAACGCCATGGTTGTGGATGCCGACAAAGTGTCCTTAATTTGTTGAAACGCCTGTTGGTGGGACGATGTCCATTCCCACTTCTGGTCCTTCTTGGTCAGTTCTCGGAGTGGGCTTGCGATGTTGGCGAGGTCTGGAATAAACCGTGCACAGTATGTCGCCATTCCCATAAAACTCCTCACCTCCGTGGCAGACTGAGGTGCTTTTGTGTTCTTTATGTCATTGACCTTGGCAGGGTCAGGGGATACGCCTTTTGCACTGAAGATGTACCCAAAGAAACATAGTTCTTCTTTTGCGAATTCACATTTTTCTGCGTTCAGCGTTAAACCTGCTGCTTCTAGTCTGCCCAGGACTGCTGCCAATCATTTGTGGTGCTTTCTCTCGTTTGACGCGTACACCAAAATGTCGTCGCTGACGTTGGTGGTGCCTTCTAGGCCAGTGATGACCCTGCGGATTTCGTGTTGGAATACTTCTGCGGCTGACGAAATTCCAAAATTAAGCCGTTTATACCTCATGAGACCAAGGTGAGAGGAGAATGTGGTGCTATATCTTGAGTCTCTGGCTAATCTGAGCTGGTGGTAGCCGGATCTGAGGTCAAGTTTGCTGAATATTGTGGCTCCTGTGAGATCTACAATGAGCTCATCTATCGTTGGGGTTATGTGGCGTTCTCTTCCAATCGCTGCATTGGGAAGTCTCAAGTCTATACAAATTCTTACTGCGTTGGGTTGCTTAGGTTTTTGGGCTACCACCATGGGCGATACCCACGGGGTTGGTCCTGATGTTCTTTCAATTATTCCTGCTTCTTCAAGCTTTGCCAGTTCCTTTTCTACTGCTTCTCTCAGATGGAATGGTATCCGTCGGTGCCGTACGGCTTTCGGTTCTATGGTAGGGTCTATATGAAGCTTGATTGTTCGGCCTTTTAGACACCCAATGCCTTGAAATAGTTTCTTGTGTTGTTGCAGTAGGTCATCGAGTTCGTTGTGTTGAAGGTTGAAAGCAAAATGGATTAGTTTTAGCTTTTCCGCTGTCCTGCAGCTTAGCAGTGTCTCACAGCCGGCATCTACGACATAGATGCGCGCTCGACAATTGGTATTCTTGTGGGCGAAGTCTGACTTGAAGGACCCTTGCACGGGCAGGGGTTTCTTACATCCATAGGCGTATAGCCGGACCTTCTTCTTGTGCAGCGTAGGCTTCGGGTGAAGCTTGCTGAATGCCGTCACTGGCATTACATTGACCGTTGCACCATTGTCGATAACTACTTTTAGTGGCTCACCATTTGAAATGACTGTGCACGATGGCCTCTTCCTTTGTCGTGACCGATGCGGTTCAACGGCGGAATTGTGGTGTACCCGGTGTATCCGTTTGTTCCCTTTTTCTCTGTCTGTCTCTCCTCTCGGGGGATGCACTGTCATCGCTGTCGTTGCTCTCGCTCGTGTCTGGGGACCTCTGAGAATGGTCCACTGCTCTGGCTTTTCCTTTCCGGTCTGATTGGTATGACGATTCTCTTGGTGCGAACTTCTTCCGGCGCTCTTGTGCAGGTCGCGAGTTGGGTTCCTTGTCGTTTCGGTTTGGCGGGTTTAGGCAGACGGCAGCATAATGATTGAGACAGTTGCATTTTCTGCACGTGGATCCCCATGCCGGGCAGGATTCTCCCTTGTGCCATGGGCCGCCGCACCATTTGCAGGATTTGTCTCTCCCCTGCGGCATGTTAGTTTTCTGGCCATGCTTCGTACGAGTGTTCTGGTGCTTGGATATAGCTGCAATATCTTCTGTTGGCTTGGGATTGTCAAGTGGGAGTCTTTGGATCGCTGCTTCGATCACCGCTACCTGGTCTTCTGTCTGCTCATGCAGGCGTGCCATTTCCAGGATGCGGGACAGGCGTATTTTCTTCTCTGAGAGTACGGCTCTTCTTAATTTCTCTGAGGACATGCCGTTGATTATTTGGAGGTGGATGGCAAACTCTTCATCAGGGAACTCACAGCCTACTGCCATTTTGCGAAGGCGAGCATGAAATTTGTCCATTGTTTCTTTTTCCCGCTGCCTGGCCATGCAGAAATTAAAACGTTCATAGTCAGGGTTGAGATCTGGCTTGAACATGTTTGTTAGCACAGCCTTGACTGCGTCGTAGTTGTTGTCGTCTCCACGGTCAGGGGTGGCATTAAATAGGCGTAGGGCAGCCGCCCCGACATTGAGCAAGAGGAAGGTGCGCTTCTTCTTTGCTATGGTGAGGTCCCTTGCATCGAGGTGCATTTTGAATTGTTGCAGCCAGATTTCCCATCTGATGGCTGCCCCTGAGGTAAATGGGTCAAACGGCGGCATGAGCGTGGTTAATGCTGGGTCAGGGTGGTCCGTGGTGAGGCTATTTCTGTTGGATGAGCTCGTGCTGGCCCTCACGGGGCTAGTTTCAGAACTTGACATGGTGCTGGGGTTTCTGATAGGATGTTACTTTCCTGTGAGGGTGGTTGCAGGGGTACACTCACCGGTGCGTGCTGCTCCCCGTGTTGGCGCTGGTTGTTCTGGGGCCTTGTGCACTGAATATCCGGGCAGCTACAGTCTTTCCAGAAAACACAAAAGGATCACATGTCTTTTCCCTTTGTTCTGTGGCTGGTATTATGCAGTGTTAGGTTTGTGGATGTTCATTCCCTTGGTCAAGTTCAGTGATGGTTCTATAGTGTTGGAGAATGACTGTGAGGGCCCTGCTGGAACGTGTGTCAATACGCGGCCTTTTGGAATGTTGGAGGATGTTTTCCAACGTCGTTGCAGCTGATGGACGTTACGGTCGGAGCGTGTGTGTTGCACTGGCCGACACGCGGCCTTACGGGACGTTGCTGCTGATGCGCGTGTTACCTGTGGCCTTCTTACGGTGCAGATGGTTCGCGTATGCTACGCGGCTTCGTTCCTCTGATGGAACGGAGTGCTGGCGTTGCGCCACACGTCCTGCTTCGCTGGTCTGGCCGACACGCGGCCCTGCAGACAATGTTCGGATCCGCAGCTGTGGTCAGCACGGGCCAGCCGGTGCGCGATAGATCGCGCGGCTCCGCAGAGGCAACGGCCTCCGTGCGTTGAGAGGCAACGGCCTCCGTGCGATGAGAGGAGGCGTGGTCACGCGTGGCTCTCACTGCAGCCTCGTCGCCAGTGTGATGTCGGCCTGCTGGGTTGCATGCAGGCCCGACATTCAGGGGTATGCCTTGCAGGCCGCCGGTGGCGCGCAGCGCAATGGTATCGCAGACAAAGACGACACGACCACTTGGTTGGATGCATAAACCCGGACTGGCGTTCTAACGCCAGTTCCGGTGGTTCCTTTATTTCCGGCGTGTCACGTGACCCGGAACTAACTGGGCACGTGACACCACAGAATAGACTTCCAATGCAAGCGATGTGTTTTGGCCATGGCAAAATATACGACGTGGCGCATCCCTCCCTGCAGTGGACTGTGTCACAAGTGTACATTTGTGGTGTGCTGGTGTGCAGTGTTGAGGAATAGGGGGTTCAATGGCCAATATATGGAGAACCACACACGTAGTGATTATCCCTGAACCCCCACCTATGTATGACTCTTGACTCTTTACATAGCCACTTCTGTTCAATTATCGACTTTAAGAGGCTGGAGTTCATAGAAGCCATTTAAGACCCTTAACCGGGCGTGTACAATCAGAACACAGGGACGGTGTGAAGTGGAGTGCGTTTGGGCCAGGGATATTAGGGAGGGGGGAATCAGGCCATGTTTTTCCAGTCTGCCGCCAGAGGAAAAAAGGGCACACGAGAAGTGGCATCTTTGCCGAAAAAAGCTTACCTTGAAATTGTGCTTTTGATGAACAAAACTTATCCCTGTTTGTACTTCCAGCCCCACCCTCACTGCATCTAAACCCAACCCAGCTTCACTCTTCCTTAGCTCTCCCTTCCCAATTGCGATTTATTGACCCCGTCATTTTATTTTTTGGGCATGATACCAGTTTTGTTATATTAGCTGGTTAGGCCGTGTTACATTAGGTTATATCATGTCATGTGTCGTTATGCCAATAACTCCTTAATGTCAAATGTCGAGCACTTTGAAGCAGTGATAAAGTGGCATCTTGCATGCCATAAAACACCCAAATAAATAATACACACGAGCGGCACTGAGTTCCTGAAAAAGGCCATAACACCCAAAGTAGACCTACAAATGTAAGCAGAGGCCGCACCTCTGTTGGAATTATGAATTAAGATCACCCCGGTGCCCCCTATTGAAAGAACAACATACATGCAGTCCAGGATGAGAAGGGTAGACAAGCCTGCATTATGCAGATTCGTTGTGAGAAGAGCGCAACCTCCGCTCAAGAGGAATGCTACACCACTTTAACCATCCCCATGAAGTTCCTAGCAGGCCTCGTGAACTTCCAGGAAGCTCGGTCCAGGGCTTTGCTACCAGCAGACCACAAACCCTACCTTTCCTTTAAAGGTCCGTATTTCCTCCCAGCTTTTCTGTCTATAGAACCTGGTGGTTCGGGGCCTTGGGGACAAGTAGAATGGCAAATACATGTGCATATGTGAAATTTCTGGCAATAGATTTTGCTGAAAGAAGGTGGCAACAATTGCAATGGAGACAATCATTAAATATTGCATAGTTCTATTGATCTGGTGTTCTTTTTTTGCCAGCCCCTTTTCTGTAGAACCTTTAGTAAACATTCAAAAATGTGCTGTTCTATTCCCCTGCCACATAAGAAAAATGGTGTCTCTCGATTTAGCAGCATAAACATTTACGTATATAATTTCCTTAAAGAATTCAATTGTACCTTATATATAACAAACTTTACAGGCATTGCAACCAATTAACTTCATTTGAAATAGGGATCAACCATTGATTCAATTTTATTAGTAGAAAAAATGACAACATATATGAAATGTTAAAATAGAACACAGACCACAAGAGACAATCAATGACAAATATAAAACATCAACAAGAATCAATAACGTGTAAAACCCTGCAAAAAAGTGCATCAGGCATGCAGGCCTATATACCTAGCCACAAAGGTGATTATGCAATATTTCATCAATGTCAACCTAATATAAAGTGATAAATGCAGCTATAAAGTGCAATCAGCAGAAGTGTACAACAGAATGGTCTAATGATAAATAGGCCTCAGAGTGTGCCGAGATGTGTCTTTCAAGAAAATGCCAACGGTCAATAGTAAGCAGACACTTCTAACTGTAGATAGGTTTCAAAACCATTTGTAGTGGACAACAAGCGTCAAATTACTTATTTGTGGATAGGTGTGTAGGCCTGATTGTCTGAAGACCTTTATTGCGGGTTTTACACATGTTATTGATACTTGTTGATGTTGTATATTTGTCCTTGATTGTTTCTTGTGGTCTGTGTTCTATTTCAACATTTGATACATGTTGTCGTAATTATTTCTACTAATAAAATTGAATTAATGGTCGATCCCTATTTCAAAAGAAGTTAATTGGTTCTAATGCCTATAAACGTTGATATATATTATAGGGTACAATTGAATTCGTAAGGAAATAATATACTTAAATGTTTATGCTGCTATCTTGTGAGACACTATTTTTCTGTATTATGTGTGAATATTACCCCAGGGGTCTACGAGTGACAGGGTACACCCATCCATTAGGTTTTTGGTTCTATTCCCCTGTCCATGGTTTAACACACCAAGGCTCCCTGGCGTTGTGGAAGACGTAAACGCCTGACTACCCCTGAGCTAAAGACATATATCAGTAAAACATTTGACACAAAAGGGTGTCTGACTGTCATTGCATGGAGGACAAGCATATGGTCCTTCCCTCTTGAACTACACTCCTTGTCACAAATCCCCTTCGCCACACATACAGTCTAATGAGCACATCCTATGTAGGGAGCACAGGTATATTTTCTGTCTACGGAGAGCTATGCATTGATAGCCTACTCCCAAGTAAGGCACAACACGCTGTCTCACAGACAACTAGAATAAAGTCTAACATGACATGACGCAGAACAAACTCTTAATTAAAACCCCCTTTGACATCAAGTGGCCAGCCAGACTGTAGTTTAAAGTATTACTTTTACAACTCCATTCCACTAACTTCTGTTACCAACAACGTTCACCTTTATACGCAGAGTCTAGTCTTGGCTAGGTAGGCCTTAAGAGTGATTTATGAGCCAGTTAATGCTGGAGTGATCATTTTCAATGTTTGTTCTGCAAGGAAGCTAGAGATGCCTGCATGTCTGACGGGGTGCAGTTTGCAATTACTGAAAAAAAAGTCGCTGCATTTGGGAAAAACAGCCAACACGTGTTTCGGCCAAAGGAAGGGTTTTTGTCAAGGCAAATGAGGTGGCCTATGCGGTCCACCAAGAGACTTTGTCCTTCTGTTGGAGAACCAATGACTGAATTAGTTAGGGGACTAAACAAGCTCAGCTTTGGTGGCTGATTCGAGGTGACACGTACCTCTTTAACAGGCACGCTATCACAAGCAATTTACTGCAATTTCTCTTGCGTGCTGCGTGTGCTGGGATTCAGGACAAGGCAACACGTCGGTGCTTAAGGGGCCTGAACAATATGGAAACTGTAAAATCGATGCGTGGCCATGTGAAGCAGATACGTGGTGAGCCTTTTGCGTTCAGCGGTTACGCTTTGCAGAACTGAATGCTGAAGGCTCGCTGCATATCCGCTCCAAATGGCCACACAACAATCTTACGGTTTCAAAATTGCCCAATTCGTTTTGTTGCCTTTTGTATTTTGCTTGATTCCTGCGCATCCTTAATGACCAATAACAACTGTTTTAATATGCAACAGGTAGATTCAGCAAAGTCAGAAAAAACTGCATTTAGTTACAACAGCCAAGGGATTTCAAATGCACCTGTTTTACTCATTGCATATGTTATATGGGATTGTGTCAGAACTGCTTTATTATTGGTCCAGATTCTCAACCATTGTGGTACGGATTCCGCTACCATGTCATCTGCCAAACATGACATGCCCAACTCAAGATGGCTGCCATCATTTGCAGCTGACTGTGGAAATCCTAAAATGGTTTTAAGACAGTTGTTCTCAGTCACTTGGATATCATGCGTATTCCCAAAGCCCAATAACAAGGCTCCTTATTTGGCCACTGCTCCTGCTTTGCTGCAGAACACTTTTTTTTATTAGGTCTACGGGTTTCTCTTTTGACATATTCATTCACTATGAAAATAAAAACAATCATGAAACTGCTACCAAAACAACACTTTATACTTCAGTTGGAAAAGGACAGTCTAAATTCCATAGTGAGATGGAGTTTTCAACCCAACGTTGCAAAAAGAATTGTTGCAAATAAAATAACTACCAACTATAGCTGGGAAAATGTGCACGGTGGTCTAAAATCTCGGCTCCGTTACTTAACCGAAGTGTGTGTTCCCGGGTAAAGCATGCTATCTCAGTGTGTCTTATTTGTAGTGATGGCTCGTGCGTATTGGGCAATGGCATGCCGACCTGCCACCTATCATGAAGCAGCCACCAGACAGAGAGAGAGCGGAAGCAGGGGAACGTGGGTTCCCGTTGCAATCTGCAGTTCCTCAGCACGCATGCGCAGCCGGCCATGCAAAGCCCGGGCCTTTTTTCCCTCATCCCTCCATCGCCCATTGGGGAAGCAGGCTGGGGAAGTGCACTGCCAGATATGAGTAGGGGCTGTTGTTCACCTGCCGCACAGTTGCTGGGCCTGGGGCATTAGTACCTGGCACTCCAGCTCCATGTGTACGTGTAGGAATAACGAAGCTAGTTCTGCGTCCACTCTTCTATGTACATGGTGCACAAGAGCCGGAGGGCCCGAAGCAGATGCGGAGGAGGCGTAGAGTCCAAATTTGGTGAGACATATTTGTGTATGCATGCTTGTGAGGGTTTGTATGTATGTGTGCGCCCATGCAAGGGGTTGCCTGTCTACATCAGTGCACATGTGAATAAGGGTGCCATGTGAATGTTGTGCATGGTGTGAATGAGAATTCAGTATGAATGTTCTGTATGGGTGTGCTTGCGAATGAGAGAGAAGCTACATGTGCTTGTGAAAGTGTGCGTGAATGTGTATGAATGTATGTGTGTGTGCGGACCCCAGAAGCACGGCTGTGAAGCCATTGGGCAGCCAGCATGGATATTTCTTTACAGTGGCATGACACGTTTTACGGGCATTATATGGACAATGCCTACTTAATGACTGTTCCTACGTGGAGGTGGGGCTGGGGAGGGGAGACTACACTGGGGCCGCCAGAATGAGTTTTCTTTTACAGTGGTGTGGCATGGTTTATTACCATTATGTAGGCAAGGCCATCGTGTGCAGTGTTCTTCTGGAGTTGAGGGGTTGGGGAAGGGTGACTACATTGGGGCAGCAGTGTAGAGGTTTCAACACAGTGGCATGGCACGTTGTATTAGCATTATATGGGCAAAACCATCTTCAGGAGGGTTCTTATATACTGGAGGGGATGGGTAGGGTGGACTACATTGGGCCAGCCAGTGTGGATGTTTTTTTTTTACAGTGGGATGGCATGTTTTACTGGCATATTGGCAAATCCAACTTGATTAATATTTTTACATAGAATTCTGGCTTGTGTGATGCGTCTTTTTATGCATCCATACTGGCTTATATAGGCCTAAATTGTTGCAGCCAGAGTGGTCCTGCCCTTACAATGCATTGGCATTTTTACTGGCATTCTGGGAAAAGTCAACAGGGGTATGTTCTTATGTAGAGAGACTGACGTGTGAGTACAGCTAGCATAGTCATGTTTCCTTATATTATCATTACTGGCACTATGGTTAAAGTAAACATGAGTATGTTCTTATGTGGGAATTCTAGCCATATATAGGCCAGCCAGCATGAAAATGAATAATACTGGCATATAATGTGGGAAAGGCAGCAGGGCATTGCGTTGGAAAGTATTCACGTGCATTGTTGGTGACTAGCCACGAATTGCATCTTGATTATTTGAAAGATGTCACAGATTGCAGGTGCGTGGGGAGATCTCCCCGAATCCTGCTTAGTTGGATCGGGCTGCCACACTACAGTCGACCACCCCCATATACTCATAGAAAAGGTTTTTGCCCCTCCATTCCGCAGCCACTCCCCCTTGTTTGTCATAATTAGAAGTCCCTAGAACCGAATTAGCTCACAGTGTTCACTACTGAAAGAAAGCCTAACTCATGATAGCACCACATAGTTAAAACCAGTGACCATTCATTTGCTGGGCATCGCAAAGTTTATTGATCTCTTGGCTTACTTCTGGCAACTTAAATGTAACTTCCCACGACCCCCTTGGATATTTAAGACTCAATAGGTGCTATCATTACAGCAGCGGTCTTGGAAGCCCCCACCCCAAGGACTGTGTGCTGCTCCATGGCTTGCAGTGACATTCAGCGGTGCGGTGGGCATTTGTATTATATGTTTACTGTGGGGACAGCTGAGGCTTCCAGGGAATACCCACTTGCAGGCTCTGCAGCCTCACCCAGGCACCAAGAGGGTTGTGCCAGCAGTTGACCGCTCTCCACGGGCGTTGGATGCATGCAGGATCAGTTCGGGCCTTTTTGCTTCTAGGAACATGGCGTCGGCCTTCAGCTGTTCGCACACCCCGCAGGCGATCGCTTTCATTCAGCTGGGCAGGGCAAGAACTGGCTTCAGAAGTACAGCTTCACGGGACAACCTGTTTCCCACGCCCCGACCGGCAGAGACAGATAAGAAGTCAAGTTTCACTTCCTCCCTGTTTTCAAAAACACGCCCATGCATTTGCCACTGAACGGGGACGTACTTTCCCAAAGGGCTACGGCACAGTAATGCTCTTTCTGTGCCTTTCGCAGGCCATTTGTTTTTGGGGAGGCATTTTGGACAAAAGGAAGGCATTCTCCCCTCTGTGGCAATACATGGGATGTTTTAGGCCGTGCTTTGACAACTCGAGTGGCTCTGACACCTGTGTTATCCGCTCCAAATGGTGGGGGTTTCCGGGCACTCTTGAACGTGCTTATCTTTTTTATTTTTTAAACGTGGTCTATTCTGGAAGAATGGTTTGTGCATGAAGTAAATAGCTACATAAAAGGATGAAATATATACATTTATGACGGCACGAAAAGCAGATTTTCACTGTCACGAAACGACTGCTTCCATGACAGATAATTCTATTTTACCGTGTCTATTATATAGTGGCCCCTTGGTCCTGTATGTCAGTGCACAGCTTAACTTGTCATGGGCTAGGGCACACCCACACCTGCGCAGCTTTTTACAAAGAGCAACTGCTTATCATAAACTTGGGAAGTGGTGATATAGAGAGGGTGTCTCTAAAACGAGATGTGAGATGTAGACTGAGCTGGAGGTTGGGGGACTAGGTAATGGGCAGAGGAGCAGGGACAGAAGGGTTGTGGAGGTTGGGAGATTAGGTAATGGGCAGAGGAGCAAGGACCGAAGGGTTGCTGAGGTTAGGAGATTAGGTAATGGGCAGAGGAACAAGGACTGAAGGCTTGTGGAAGCTGGGGGACTAGGTAATGGGCAGAGGAGCAAGGACAGATGGGTTGTGGAGGTTGGGGACTAGGTAATGGACAGAGGAGCAAGGGCAGATGGGTTGTGGAGGTTGGGGACTAGGTAACGGGCAGAGGAGCAATGACAGAATAGTTGTGGAGGTTCAGGGACTAGGTAACGGGCAGAGGAGCAACGGCAGAAGGGTTGTGGAGGTTAGGAGATTAGGCAATGGGCAGAGGAACAAGGACCGAAGGGTTGTGGAAGCTGGGAGACTAGGTAATGGGCAGAGGAGCAAGGGCAGATGGGTTGTGGAGGTTGGGGACTAGGTAATGGACAGAGGAGCAAGGACAGATGGGTTGTGGAGGTTGGGGGACTAGGTAACGGGCAGAGGAGCAAGGACAGAAGAGTTGTGGAGGTGTGGGGATTAGGTAATGGACAGATGAGCAAATACAGAAGGGTTGTGGAGGTGTGGGGATTAGGTAATGGGCAGAGGAGCAAGGACAGAAGGGTTGCAGGGGTAGGGAGATTAGGTAATGGGCAGAGGAGCAAGGACAGAAGGTTTGTGGAGGTTGGGAGATTAGGTAATGGGCAGAGGAGCAAAGACAGAAGGGTTGTGGAGGTTAGATTAGGTAATGGGCAGAGGAACAAGGACTGAAGGGTTGTGGAGGCTGGGGTGTGAAAACAAAATAAAAATATCGAGGCTGAGTACCCCAAAAGGAAATACACCGAACACGGGTTACAAAGGAACATATAAAGTACTTTATTTTATACTGAATCCAGTTACAAAAACAGAGCAAAATCAGATAGCTATCGGCCCTCAGTACAACACAACGAACTCCAGCGTGGTTCAGTGTGTTCAGTGAGAGATGCTGTACATTAGAATGCATTGGCTTTTTATACACTTTGTGAGCACGATGTCCAGCCCCACTTCGGGTTAATATTCCACTTAATACATCACCGATCTACGGTTCATGCCAAGTCTCGAACAACCGCATATAACTGGTTCGCTTTTAATACATGTATCAACAAGCCTATACAGCAACTGTGTAATATGGGATTTTCCAGGTTAGTCTTCTTAAACCTTAATACAATGCAGTTAAACAAGTGTTCTATGTTCAGTATTTGAATACATTGTTTTTATAGTATACTAGTGGATTAGTTTCTTTACACGAGTAATCCCTTACACACAAGTCAATGAAGGACAAGGTCTCAGTTCACGACCTCAACAAGTGGCCTGCAGGCAAGTTACATTTAGCTATGTACAGAGGTCAAGACGGCCATGTTGTATTTTGGAATGACATCGTCCACCATTTTAACTCACAGGGTGACTTTTACAAAGTGAATCCTAAAATGGCAGATTGGCCTAAAATGGCGGTTTACATTAATTTAAGGTCAGGACCTTGCAACACGGATTCTTTCGCAAGCAACTTTCGAGCAGCTTGGCGTAGGCCAATATACATATATTTATTGCAATAGGAGGCACGATATAATTTTTCTTTTGACAAACCCTCCTTTTGGCCTATGCCAAGTGCTAAAACTACTTTGGATCTCCTTGCAAATAACTCCATGCATCATCGTCCATGCACCCAGAATCACTGTCGGAAATATCTATTGCCATTAGGTAATTTGCTAAAATTTCTTTCAACACATATTCTTTGGATGTTTTATCAGGGGCATACACTTTATGTCCTATCAAACCTATCGCTTGTGCGCAACATCCCCCTAGCATGGAACACATACCAGGTAGACACTGAATGCAGCAACAAAGAAACAACAGGATTCCCAAAATAATTAGCAGGACCGAAAGTACCTTCCAACCCCAAGATCGCAAGAAGTCCCAGAACCAAGCGCTTAGATCCCAGTTTCTCTCGGGAACATGCACTTCGGAACTAAGGACGTGCAGATTCTGTATCGCCTTGAAGGTAGTTGGGGAGGAATCTGGTACGAAAACACAGCAAGCGGACCCCACTAATGTACACACTCCACCACGCTCAGCCAGAATGACATCTAATGCCATCTGGTTTTGAAGTGCTACTAGTCTTATCGCCTTCTGTTCTAACGTCATATTATAGAGTATGTCCGTGGTCCGGTTGATAGTGCTCTCCAGTACTCTCGCTAGTTTTCTGATATCTTCTGAATTCGCTATCTGCCCCCAAAACAGCACAACTGATTTAGCTATATCTCCCAAAATTTGTGCTAGGGTGTCACCATTCTCGTCCCGCCGTGGACAAGCCTTTGAAACTTCTTTTGTACTAGGTATAAACACCCCAGGTAACAGGATCCCTAAATAACAGGTTCCCTGCCAATCCCTGGGCAACCATGGAAATGCTACATTACCGCAGACAAAGTAGAAGGTTCGCCTACATACAAAGGTCTGTTTTCCCCAGTCAAATTTGCAACGTTGGCACAACCTAGAAAATTTCCCATTGACTGAGTTCCATTCCTCTGTATGCAAAAGGAAACTGAATCGGGGCTATGATTAACAGTGTAAGAAGGAGGCATGGCATCCTTATTGCCTATTGGAGCCATCTTAAAGGAAATCAAAGATTGGAAGGGACGAGACAGTCTGTCAGAAGGCCTAGGTTTACTCCTGTTTGCAAAAGCGAGAATCCCAGGGGAGTCAAAACACGTTTCTCAAAACTATTCAAATTGGTGCCATCAAAGTTCCACGAGATGCTATCCTTCCATCAGCCAAAGAACAGTGCTCTAAGAGAAGCATAGCAAGCAGTTTTCAAAGGTAAAGGATGAATGTACCAACCTAGCCCCTTATCCCGTGTTGCGGTAAATTTGAGCAGACCCAACAGTTAGACTTGTTAAAAATGGCATGTGTAGCATTCATGATAAGCAGTAGAATGTTATTGTGGTACCTCTGTCTGTGCTGAGAGTCCCTAGGGGATAGAGTATGCAAATGTACAAAGGGAGTAGGAACAATAGGTATACTTTCAGTAGGTAACAAAAGTTCTAAAGAATGAGTTTCCTCAAGGTACCATAATCCTAAGGCAGTGACTATTAAAAACCCAAATATCATTATAAAAATACAGCAATACATTTGCGGGGCCCAGGCATTTTTTCCATTGTCCCGGTTGGTCACCCCCTTATTTACAAGTCCCATACGAGCGGTAGCAGGCATTGTAGTCTTCAAACGGATACCCCAATGTTCGTTGCTGGCGACCTCCCGGTCGAGCGACTTCTTAGTCCTTCCACAACCCTAGCCAACAGAATCCCCTTTCTGAAATTTGGGCAAAACAAGCCCTCGATGATCCTTTTCTTCTTCAAATGCACAGCCGAACCGTGCCGTAAGTCTATTTTTTGGACGCAAATTGTACCTTACTTTTCCCGGTACTGATTGGTCCGGAAACAATATGTCGTCACTTCCTGCTGGAGGCAACGTGTCGGAAACAAGTGAAGATGCCGAATTTGAAATAGCAGTTTCCGGATGCAAAACCTTTGGTGAGTGTGGAGACAAAATGGCAGCTTCCCCAAGCCTCACAGGCTCAGAGAGATTCTCCGACACACTCTCAGTGCTACTTACTGCTTTGGGGTCGTTGGTTGCAGCATTAGCGAGGGGTTCTGTTTCTTCTGTAAAGTGTGGCACAGGGTGAGGAAGTTTCTTGACGTGAGACCCGTCTGGGTGACCAACAGGACTTGGAACGGACCACGCCAGCGAGGCGCAAGGCAGGAGGAGCGCTCAAATGCTTTGACGAGCACCCAGCTTCCAGGCCGTATGCTGTGGCCCGGGCCCTCGTATCGCACAGGTAAAGCTTCTCGTACCTGGTAATAAATCAAATACAGGTTTTTAGTCAACTTGCTGCAATAATCTGAAAGTAATACATTTTCAACATTTCTCAATTAATTGCATTTAGGAAGGTTCCAAATATTGGCAGGTCTCCCCATTACCACCTCAAATGGAGAGAGCCCAGTCTTAGTTTGAGGGGTTGTACGCATGGATAACAACACGATCGGTAAGGTGTCCGGCCATTTTAGTTTGGTGCCGGCACACGTCTTAGCGAGCTTGCTCTTGATGATACCGGTGTGTTTTCTACTAGTCCGGCGCTCTGAGCATGTCTGGCCAAATGGAACCGTTTGTCAATTCGTAATGCCGTACATATCTGCAGAATTACAGCAGCGTCAAAATGTGGACCATTGTCTGACCAGATAACTCTTGGTAGCCCGAACCGCGGGAAGTATTCCCTTAACATGATTTTTGCAGTAGTCATGGCTGTAGCATCTTTAACAGGGAAAGCCTCAACCCATTTACTAAAAGCGCAGATAACCACCAGCACGTATTTTTTATTATCACATTGTTCCATTTCAATAAAGTCAAAGTGGATCACTTCGAAGGGGACAGAGGGTGGCCCAAAACTTCCCCTCGTAGTTACTGTCCCCTTTCCCACATTATGTTTAAGGCAAATCATGCAATCCTGGACGTAGCGCTGGGCAATTTTCGGAATTTTGTTATTTACCCAAACTTTCTGTAACATTTTTGTCATCTTCTGGGCACATACATGCGTAGGACCATGGGCCATGATGACCATCATCATTATATATGCGTCAGGGAGTAGCCATTTCCCTTCCGCCATATCCACCCAACACCCGTCATCATCAAGTTTCCCCAAGCCTTCAGACAACCTTTTCGATTCTTCTAACGTGGCATCAGCTTGGATATCCCGTACAGTCCCAACACCCTCATCCATTGCATAAGCATTTACAGTCCCCCTTGAAACGTACATCTCCGTAAGGAGATTGGTAGCAATTTGTCTAGCTAACTGATCAGCGAAAGCATTCCCTTTCCCTATATCATCTGTAACCTTTCGATGTGCTGCACATTTCATAACTGCTAACTGAGTAGGGAGCGCAAGCACTGAGAGTAGTTATACTATTAGGGAGCCATGTTGGATTTTGGTGCCATGTGAAGTTAGGAACCCTCTCTCTGACCAAAGTCTCCCAAAGTTGTGAACCACCCCAAAGGCATACTGACTATCAGTATATATATTTACTGCAAGCCCTTCGGAAAGTTCACAAGCTCGGGTCAATGCTATAATTTCTGCGGCCTGCGCAGAATTATGCGTGATTCTCTTAGTTTCCACAACCGTGCTTAATATGGTAATTGCATAAGCAGCTGTGGATGTACCATCTGGAAGTTTGAAGCAGGAGCCATCACAAAACAGTTCTCCTTGCGGATTATCCAAAGGAGTGTCTTTCAAATCAATTCTACCCTTCGTCTCTTGTTCGGTAGTATACAGACAATCATGAGCTCTTCATCGCCACAAGTAGTATCTTGCGGGAAAGGTAGGAGTTCAGCCGGATTAAGAACACAACATCTCTTAATTTGAATGTGAGGAGCAAACAAGATGAATTCTTGTCAACCCTGCAGAAGTGAGGTGTTGCGTTTGAGTTCGGTTCAGTAGAAGATCGACAGAGTGAGGCACCATGAGGGTTAGATCATGGCCTAGGACCATTCCTTCACTCTGTTTTACAGATGCAGCAGCAGCAGCAACAGCTTGCAAACATCTTGGAAAAGCGCATGCTACAGGATCAAGGGCGGAAGAAAAGTAACCGCACAGCCTATTCTTCCCTCCATGTTCCTGCATTAATACAGCCAAAGCACATCCATCACATTCATGCACAAACAACACAAAGGCCTTTTCATAGTTTGGTGTGCCCAAAAAGCAAGTCAAACGATTGCTGGTGTTCCGCGTTCCAAGGCAATGGCGAAGAAATGCCCTTCTTCGTCAAAGCCAACATCGGTTTGATCACTAGTGAAAAATTTGGAATCCACAATGTACAGTAAGAGGCCATACCTATCAAGGCTCTAACCTCCTTCTGTGCATTTGGGACAGACATACCAGAAATGTGTTTTATTCTTTCAGGTGTCAATCTTCTTCCCTCCTTTGACAGGAGATAGCCTAAATAGGCGACCTCCTGGCAACAATATTGAAAAAAAATTGAAGCAAAGCTTTGTGACCATGCTTAGTTAGATGGATAAGCAATAACACAGTGCCCTCCTTACAGGTGCTCTCAGAGTCAGCAGCTAAAAGCAAATCATCAATGAACGTACTGAAGCAATGTACAGGTAGAGGGCAATTCAAGGGTATCAAGTTGTTCTTTCAAAGCCCTACTATAAATACTAGGACTCTCTGTGTACCCTTGAGGTGCACGAGTAAATGTGAACGAGCGTCCCCCTAAGGTGAACACGAACAAGTATCTACTATCCTTGTGTATAGGAATACTAAAGAAAGCATTCTTTAGATCCACCATACTAAAGTAAGTAGCTGTAGCTGAAATAATGGTTAGGATTGTCTTTACATCAGGCACAATTGGAAATTGTCGAGCCACGACTTTATTAATGACACATAAATCAATTATGAAACGGAATGGAATTGCATTATCGCCATTCTTGTACACGGGTAAAATCGGACTATTACACAAACCTCATGAAATTTCTTCAATCACCCCGCGATGCACAAAATCTGAAACAATTCATTTCAAAGCTTGCTCACCCTCAACTGAAATCTTATACTGGGGAATGCGTGGCAGCTCAATTCCATGTTTCAAAACTATCTTAACATGTTCAATCTGTAAAACACTGACATCATTGCCGTCAATAGCCCATAAGCTCTCTGGTACATTAATGAATTCTGGCGGCAAAGGTCTAGTCAAGAATTGCGAGACAGAAAATTGCTGTGGTGAAATCGTGAAGCGCACTCCATCAGAAGAACAATAAATCACTGCATTTAATTCTTTTAACATATTCAACCCCAGCAAGTTCTTTCCACAATTCGAAGTCAACAGAAATGGACAGTGGTCCGTAAGGGACCCAAAGAAATAGGTACCGGCAAAGAAACCAGACAAACAACTGGTGTGCCAGAAAACCCTACAGAAACATTGGTTTGCCCGGACAGTGGAATGTTTGGAACCCGTGAATGATCAATGAAACACTTCTGTGCTCCGGTGTCTATCAAAAACTGATGTTTCCTATTTCCCACCATCATTTCAATGTAGGGACCTTTCTGATTGACGGGAATAGGTGTAGGTTCCAAACCCTGCTTCGGGCAATCCTAAAGAAACAGAATGTCATCAAAAGGAAGCTCTTCAGATAGATATGCAGCGGAAGGATGATCACATATGTTCCTGGTGTCCACACTCGAAATCTGATTATCATGCGAGAAAGGTGGCTGAGGATCCTGTGTAAACTGACCTCTTTCAGGGCCCCACACACCCGGGCGACCTCTGGATCGTCTACCCATATTTCCGAATGTATTATTTGACCTTTGTTGAAGGACTGGGCATTGTGATCGCCAATGATCCTCTTGACGACAATAAGCACACTGGTTAATGTTCACAGGAGCCACCAGCACATTCCCTTGCGGGACATACTGACCTCTAATCTGAGAACTACCCCCTCTGGGGCCTCTAACAATTTGCTGCAATAGCACTTTAGTTTTCAAATCACCTTTTTGTTTTTCAACTCTATCTTTTTCATTATTGACACGGTTCTCGTAGTACTGAGCCATGTGCAGTACTTCTGATTGCGATTTCGCCTGCCAAGCGCTCTCAGAAGACATCATTTGTGACTGGATGTCGGGCAGCATTCACGCACAAATTTGTCCACAAATAACCTTTTCCCAGGCTATGTGCCTAGGTCTTGTCCACTGAAATCCGAGAATACCTGTTCGAACTGATTAAAGAACTCAGTAGCACCCTCAGACTTTCCTTGGACACAGGCCGTAAGTTTGTCCCATATACTTCTTTTCTCTGGAATTATGGTTTTCAATTTAGCAATGATTCTATCAGGCAAAGTTAGTATCACCTGGGGCGGTCTTTCACCAGCTGGCCTTCCTTCATCGAGTCTAGTTATATTCACCCATGTATCTCCCAACCCTGGCACGTCGTCAATAGTTCTGACTTGTTTCCACAAATCTACAGGCAGGAGTACAGGAAATAACAAATCAATATCACCTAAGGTGAACACTGAGGATTGCAAGACGGACTCTATTTCTTTATAGAATCCTGTCGGATTTTTCCTAATATCAGGAATAGATTGCCTAATAGTATTCACTTCCTGTCTTGAGAACGGGACGTGAACGAACTGTGATACATAATGTGCAGGAATATTCACAGCGACTATATTTCGTACATCGGCCGCAATCTCAACCTTTGGGACAAATGTCGGAGGAACCTCTCTCATAGGCAACTGAGAAGTAGGTGACTCCGAACGCTTACTAAGCAACAGAGCTAAATCGAGCGCTAAAGCAGTCGAAGAAGTGTCATGTGAAAAAGCTCTCTTGTAAATACTCAATAACTCTGTGGGACAACTAATCTTTCTTTTTACACAGTCATCCTGTAGGTACTCTATCATTACCTATATCACTTTCCTCTGCATTTCTGACGTATACTGACTATATGTGTCATATACTTCAACTGGAGTTATTGACATATCCGAAATCCATCTAAGAGCGTCCTTCGTACAAATTCGTGCTTCCTCAGATATCAATTTACGACAAGGAAGGAACCGTTTCTGTACATACATACTTTCCTCCTCGTCATCCTCATTCTGCAACTTTTCTAACTCCTTTCTATACCCAAATAACCTCTCGACATGCTCATTTACTTTCTCCACAGTGTCTCTAGAAAACGCTAAAGTATTTAGATCCCTTAACCCTTGCGGGAGATCTGTATTATTTAATTTTCCCCACATTACATATAACTGAATCCCTAAACCTTCAATAAAAACATTTTTCTCTGGAAAATTATCCATATTACAAAGTGTGGCAAAAACATTAGCTTGATCATCCCTCTCCATACAATGCTTAGCCCATGCAATTAACTCACGTTTCTTCTCCGGTGGTACAGTATTGCGAGTGACAACCTTTGACCCTGCACCTCGATCGATTACAGGACCACTTGGAAGAGAGAGAGCAGTCAAATTCAATGGAGGTACTGTAACTGGTGCAATAAGAAGAGGTGGAGGAGCTGGAACAACGGGAACAACAGTAGGTAGAGCAGGAATAACAAGAGGAAGGGGCAAAGCAGCAGGATGAGGAACATACGGAGGTGGCGCAGAGGCACCAGGCCTTCGTTCATTTAGCAATTTATCTATAAATTCATCGGAAGCATGGAGGTCTTTGGAAGGATATATTTTTTGAATTCCAAGTGAGAAAGCCCTATCCATATTTCTAGTTGATTCAGAATGTTTATGTTGGTCATACAATAATGCTTTTTCGGCATTCGTCTTATGACGGCGCGCATGCTTTTCGCTACTTTTCGCTACTTTTGTTGTAACGCTTCTTTTTTCCAATTCTGCAAAACATGAAATGCTGCAGGTCTAGCCTTTTTCTTTAATAGAATTGACTCTAAATACTCAATACGAGGGATTTCAAAACTACCATTGATTGGCCATTGAAGTTCGGAGGCATGTCTGGTTTTTCTGTGCCAAATGTCATTAAATACTATACTTCCAATGCCATGCTTAAAGTACATAGTACATGCCGGCGACCTCTCCTGTGGTGCTGGACAGCTAAATTCCAAAGATTGTCTATCACTGCGGAGCAATGCCCTGAAGCAGGTAGACATTTTCTCAGGCATATCAAATTATTGGTGTTACCTGGTCAATAATTGTGTCTGCAGATACAATGCGCCAAATTCAAATTTTCAGGGTTGAATTAAGAGTCGGGTCACAACTCACCTGAACAACTCTAAGGAGGCCCGATAGGATTTCAAAGAATCTTACCTGACTAATCTTACCTCGTGTATGGTGATTTTGTCAAATCTGCCCGCCTCGATAAGTGGACCCCCGTCAAGATGCCGTCTCAGACCACAAGCTAATCGTCCAGGAATCGGGTCGTGCAGCGCTGCTGAGGTGTCGCGTCTCGTTCAGTGGGGCCCCTTTTTGTCACACCGTCTGATCCCGGTCCGATAGCGTGTGTCAACCTTCAATAATCCGGCATCAATCTTGAGGGTCCCTATTCGGGCGCCAACTGTGAAAACAAAATATCGAGGCTGAGTACCCCAAAAGGAAATACACCGAACACGGGTTACAAAGGAACATACAAAGTACTTTATTTTATACTGAATACAGTTACAAAAACAGAGCAAAATCAGATAGCTATCGGCCCTCAGAACAGCACAACGAACTCCAGCGTGGTTCCGTGTGTTCAGTGAGAGATGCTGTACATTAGAATGCATTGGCTTTTTTTACACTTTGTGAGCACGATGTCCAGCCCCACTTCCGGTTAATAGTCCACTTAATACATCACCGATCTAGGGTTCATGCCAAGTCTCGAACAATCGCATATAACTGGTTCGCTTTTAATACATGTATCAACAAGCCTATACAGCAACTGTGTAATCTGGGATTTTCCATGTTAGTCTTCTTAAACATTAATGCAATGTGGTTAAACAAGTGTTCTATGTTCAGTATTTGAATACATTGTTTTTATAGTATAGTTGTGGATTAGTTTCTTTACACGAGTAATCCCTTACACACAAGTCAACGAAGGACAAGGTCTCAGTTCACAACCTCAACAAGTGGCCTGCTGGCAAGTTACATATTAGCTATGTACAGAGGTCAAGACAGCCATGTTGTATTTTGGAATGACATAGTCCACCATTTTAACTCACATGGTGACTTTTACAAAGCGAATCCTAAAATGGCGGATTGGCCTAAAATGGCGGTTTACATTAATTTAAGGTCAGGACCTTGCAACACGGATTCTTTCGCAAGCGACTTTCGAGCAGCTTGGCGCAGGCCAATATACATATATTTATTGCAATAGGAGGCACGATATAATTTCTCTTTTGACGGGGACTAGGTAATGGGCAGAGGAGCAAGGACAGATGGGTTGTAGAGGTTGGGGGATTAGGTAATGGGCAGAGGAGCAAGGACAGATGAGTTGTGGAGGTTGGGGGACTAGGTAATGGGCAGAGGAGCAAGGGCAGAACGGTTGTGGAGGCTGGGAGTTTAAGTAATAGGCAGTGGAGCAAGGACAGAAGGGTTGTGGAAGTTGGGAGATTAGGTAATGGGCAGAGGAGCAAGTACAAAAGGGTTGTGGAGGTGTGGGGATTAGGTAATGGGCAGAGGAGCTAGGACAGAAGGGTTGTGGAGGTGTGGGGATTAGGTAATGGGCAGAGGAGCAAGGACAGAAGGGTTGTGGAGGTGTGGAGATTAGGTAATGGGCAGAGGAGCAAGGACAGAAGGGTTGTGGAGGTGTGGGGATTAGGTAATGGACAGAGAAGCTAGGAAAGAAGGGTTGTGGAGGTGTGGGGATTAGGTAATGGACAGAGGAGCAAGGACAGACGGGTTGTGGAGGTGTGGGGATTAGGTAATGGGCAGAGGAGCTAGGACAGAAGGGTTGTGGGGTGTGGGGATTAGGTAATGGGCAGAGGAGCAAGGACAGGAGGGTTGTGGGGGTGTGGGGATTAGGTAATGGGCAGAGGAGCTAGGACAGAAGGGTTGTGGAGGTGTGGGGATTAGGGAATCGGCAGAGGAGCTAGGACAGAAGGGTTGTGAAGGTGTGGGGATTAGGTAATGGGCAGAGGAGCTAGGACAGAAGGGTTGTGGAGGTGTGGGGATTAGGTAATGGGCAGAGGAGCAAGTACAGAAGTGTTGTGGAGGTGTGGGGATTAGGTAATGGGCAGAGAAGGACAGAAGGGTTGTGGAGGTGTGGGGATTAGGTAATGGGCAGAAGAACAGGGACAGAAGGGTTGTGGAGGTGTGGGGATTAGGTAATGGGCAGAGGAGCTAGGACAGAAGGGTTGTGGAGGTGTGGGGATTAGGTAATGGGCAGAGGAGCAAGGACAGAAGGGTTGTGGAGGTGTGGGGATTAGGTAATGGGCAGAGGAGCAAGGACAGAAGGGTTGTGGAGGTGTGGGGATTAGGTAATGGACAGAGGAGCTAGGAAAGAAGGGTTGTGGAGGTGTGGGGATTAGGTAATGGACAGAGGAGCAAGGACAGACGGGTTGTGGAGGTGTGGGGATTAGGTAATGGGCAGAGGAGCTAGGACAGAAGGGTTGTGGGGTGTGGGGATTAAGTAATGGGCAGAGGAGCAAGGACAGGAGGGTTGTGGGGATTAGGTAATGGGCAGAGGAGCTAGGACAGAAGGGTTGTGGAGGTGTGGGGATTAGGGAATCGGCAGAGGAGCTAGGACAGAAGGGTTGTGAAGGTGTGGGGATTAGGTAATGGGCAGAGGAGCTAGGACAGAAGGGTTGTGGAGGTGTGGGGATTAGGTAATGGGCAGAGGAGCAAGTACAGAAGTGTTGTGGAGGTGTGGGGATTAGGTAATGGGCAGAGAAGGACAGAAGGGTTGTGGAGGTGTGGGGATTAGGTAATGGGCAGAAGAACAGGGACAGAAGGGTTGTGGAGGTGTGGGGATTAGGTAATGGGCAGAGGAGCTAGGACAGAAGGGTTGTGGAGGTGTGGGGATTAGGTAATGGGCAGAGGAGCAAGGACAGAAGGGTTGTGGAGGTGTGGGGATTAGGTAATGGGCAGAGGAGCAAGGACAGAAGGGTTGTGGAGGTGTGGGGATTAGGTAATGGACAGAGGAGCTAGGAAAGAAGGGTTGTGGAGGTGTGGGGATTAGGTAATGGACAGAGGAGCAAGGACAGACGGGTTGTGGAGGTGTGGGGATTAGGTAATGGGCAGAGGAGCTAGGACAGAAGGGGTGTGGGGATTAAGTAATGGGCAGAGGAGCAAGGACAGGAGGGTTGTGGGGATTAGGTAATGGGCAGAGGAGCTAGGACAGAAGGGTTGTGGAGGTGTGGGGATTAGGGAATCGGCAGAGGAGCTAGGACAGAAGGGTTGTGAAGGTGTGGGGATTAGGTAATGGGCAGAGGAGCTAGGACAGAAGGGTTGTGGAGGTGTGGGGATTAGGTAATGGGCAGAGGAGCAAGTACAGAAGTGTTGTGGAGGTGTGGGGATTAGGTAATGGGCAGAGAAGGACAGAAGGGTTGTGGAGGTGTGGGGATTAGGTAATGGGCAGAAGAACAAGGACAGAAGGGTTGTGGAGGTGTGGGGATTAGGTAATGGGCAGAGGAGCTAGGACAGAAGGGTTGTGGAGGTGAGGGGATTAGGTAATGGGCAGAGGAGCAAGGACAGAAGGGTTGTGGAAGTGTGGGGATTAGGTAATGGGTAGAGGAGCAAGGACAGAAGGGTTGTGGAGGTGTGGGGATTAGGTAATGGGCAGAGGAGCTAGGACAGAAGGGTTGTGGAGGTGAGGGGATTAGGTAATGGGCAGAGGAGCAAGGACAGATGGGTTGTGGAGGTTGGGGGATTAGGTAATGGGCAGAGGAGCAAGGACAGAAGGGTTGTGGAGGTGTGGGGATTAGGTAATGGACAGAGGAGCACATACAAAAGGGTTGTGGAGGTGTGGGGATTAGGTAATGGACAGAGGATCAAGGACAGAAGGGTTGTGGAGGTGTGGGGATTAGGTAATGGACAGAGGTGCAAGGACAGAAGGGTTGTGGAGGTGTGGAGATTAGGTAATGGGCAGAGGAGCAAGGACAGAAGTGTTGTGGAGGTGTGGGGATTAGGTAATGGGCAGAGAAGGACAGAAGGGTTGTGGAGGTGAGGGGATTAGGTAATGGGCAGAGGAGCAAGGACAGAGGGTTGTGGAGGTGTAGGGATTAGGTAATGGTCAGAGGAGCAAATACAGAAGGTGTGGGGATTAGGTAATGGGCAGAGGAACAAGGACAGAAGGGTTGTGGAGGTGTGGGGATTAGGTAATGGGCAGAAGAACAGGGACAGAAGGGTTGTGGAGGTGTGGGGATTAGGTAATGGGCAGAGGAGCTAGGACAGAAGGGTTATGGAGGTGAGGGGATTAGGTAATGGGCAGAGGAGCAAGGACAGAAGGGTTGTGGAAGTGTGGGGATTAGGTAATGGGTAGAGGAGCAAGGACAGAAGGGTTGTGGAGGTGTGGGGATTAGGTAATGGGCAGAGGAGCTAGGACAGAATGGTTGTGGAGGTGAGGGGATTAAGTAATGGGCAGAGGAGCAAGGACAGAAGGGTTGTGGAAGTGTGGGGATTAGGTAATGGGTAGAGGAGCAAGGACAGAAGGGTTGTGGAGGTGTGGGGATTAGGTAATGGGCAGAGGAGCAAGGACAGAAGGGTTGTGGAGGTGTGTGGATTAGGTAATGGGCAGATGAGCAAGGACAAACAGGTTGTGGAGGTGTGGGGATTAGGTAATGGGCAGAGTAGCTAGGACAGAAGGGTTTTGGAGGTGTGGGGATTATGTAATGGGCAGAGGAGCAAGGACAGGAGGGTTGTGGGGGTGCGGGGGTTAGGTAATGGGCAGAGGAGCTAGGACAGAAGGGTTGTGGAGGTTTGGGGATTAGGTAATGGGCAGAGGAGCAAGGACAGAAGAGTGTGGAGGTGTGGGGATTGGGTAATAGGCAGAGGAGCAAGGACGGAAGGGTTGTGGAGGTGTGCGCATTAGGTAATGGGCAGAGGAGCAAGGACATAAGGGTGTGGAGGTGTGGGGGTTAGGTAATGGGCAGAGGAGCAAGGACAGAAGGGTTGTGGAAGTGTGCGGATTAGGTAATGGGCAGAGGAGCAAGGACATAAGGGTGTGGAGGTGTGGGAATTAGGTAATGGGCAGAGGAGCAAGGACAGATGGGTTGTGGAGGTGTGGGGATTAGGTAATGGGCAGAGGAGCAAGTACAGAAGGGTTGTGGAGGTGTGTGGATTAGGTAATGGGCAGATGAGCAAGGACAAACAGGTTGTGGAGGTGTGGGGATTAGGTAATGGGCAGAGTAGCTAGGACAGAAGGGTTTTGGAGGTGTGGGGATTATGTAATGGGCAGAGGAGCAAGGACAGGAGGGTTGTGGGGGTGCGGGGGTTAGGTAATGGGCAGAGGAGCTAGGACAGAAGGGTTGTGGAGGTTTGGGGATTAGGTAATGGGCAGAGGAGCAAGGACAGAAGGGTGTGGAGGTGTGGGGGTTAGGTAATGGGCAGAGGAGCAAGGACAGAAGGGTTGTGGAGGTGTGCGGATTAGGTAATGGGCAGAGGAGCAAGGACATAAGGGTGTGGAGGTGTGGGAATTAGGTAATGGGCAGAGGAGCAAGGACAGATGGGTTGTGGAGGTGTGGGGATTAGGTAATGGGCAGAAGAACAGGGACAGAAGGGTTGTGGAGGTGTGGGGGTTAGGTAATGGGCAGAGGAGCTAGGACAGAAGGGTTGTGGAGGTCAGGGGATTAGGTAATGGGCAGAGGAGCAAGGACAGAAGGGTTGTGGGGGTGTGGGGATTAGGTAATGGGCAGAGGAGCAAGGACATAAGGGTTGTGGAGGTGTGGGGATTAGGTAATGATCAGAGGAGCAAATACAGAAGGTGTGGGGATTAGGTAATGGGCAGAGGAGCAAGGACAGAAGGGTTGTGGAGGTGTGGGCATTAGGTAATGGGCGGTAGAACAGGGACAGCAGGGTTGTGGAGGTGTGGGGAGTAGGTAATGGGCAGAGGTGCCAGGACAGAAGGGTGGTGGAGGTGTGGGGATTTGTAATGGGCAGAGGACCAAGGACAGAAGGGTTGTGGAGGTGTGGGGATTAGGTAATGGGCAGAGGAGCTAGGACAGAAGGGTTGTGGGGGTGTGGGGATTAGGTAATGGGCAGAGGAGCTAGGACAGAAGGATTGTGGAGGTGTGGGGATTAGGTAATGGGCAGAGGAGCAAGGACAGAAGGGTTGTTGAGGTGTGGGGCTTAGGTAATGGGCAGAGGAGCAAGGACAGAAGGGTTGTGGAGGTGTGGGGATTAGGTAATGGGCAGAGGAGCTAGGACAGAAGGGTTGTGGAGGTGTGGGGATTAGGTAATGGGCAGAGGAGCAAGGACAGAAGGGTTGTGGAGTTGTGGGGATTAGGTAATGGGCAGAGGAGCAAGGACAGAAGGGTTGTGGATGTGTGGGGATTAGGTAATGGGCAGAGGAGCTAGGACAGAAGGGTTGTGGAGGTGTGGGGATTAGGTAATGGGCAGAGGAGCTAGGACAAAAGGGTTGTGGAGGTGTGGGGATTAGGTAATGGGCAGAGGAGCAAGGACAGAAGGCTTGTGGAGTTGTGGGGATTAGGTAATGGGCAGAGGAGCAAGGACAGAAGGCTTGTGGAGGTGTGGGGTTAGGTAATGGGCAGAGGAGCTAGGACAGAAGGGTTGTGGAGGTGTGGGGGTTAGGTAATGGGCAGAGGAGCAAGGACAGAAGGCTTTTGGAGGTGTGGGGATTAGGTAATGGGCAGAGGAGCAAGGACAGAAGGGGTGTGGAGGTGTGGGGATTCGGTCATGGGCAGAGGAGCAAGGACAGAAGGTTTGTGGAGGTGTGGGGATTAGGCCATGGGCAGAGGAGCAAGGACAGAAGGGTTGTGGAGGTGTGGGGATTAGGCCATGGGCAGAGGAGCAAGGACAGAAGGGTTGGTGAGGTGTGGGGATTATGTAATGGGCAGAGGAGCTAGGACAGAAGGGTTGTGGAGGTGTGAGGATTAGGTAATGGGCAGAGGAGCTAGGACAGAAGGGTTGTGGAGGTTTGGGGATTAAGTAATGGGCAGAGGAGCAAGGACAGAAGGGTTGTGGAGGTGTGGGGATTAGGTAATGGGCAGAGGAGCAAGGACAGAAGGCTTGTGGAGGTGTCGGGATTAGGTAATGGGTAGAGGAGCAAGGACAGAAGGGTTGTGGAGGTGTGGGGATTAGGTAATGGGCAGAGGAGCAAGGACAGAATGGTTGAAGCTTTTGTGGGTGGAGTCTGTCCCTCCACCTGCGGTGGACTAGCCTACAGGGAATTCTGGAGATTTCGCAGTGGGCTGCTGCACCCTGGGCCTGATTTGTGTGGGTGCCTTGGTTATCTGCTCCTATTACAATCTCTCTCAATGGCACCCCTCCTTCCATTTGATCTCCTACACACCCATTTGAAGTAAATTATTATTTTTTAAAATAAAACTTCGAGTATGTTTGTCCTCACTATTAACATGTTTTATATGACAGTATTGTTGTTATGTTTGACTACTTTTGAAGTTTTACACAAGGACAAATGTACCTTTTGAACCAATTTATTACACATGTTCCTTGAGGGTGAGGGGCACCCCCGAGTCCTACTTAGAGGGCTTGCCTGCCTTGCTCCATACATTCCCTTGCACACTGCTGTGTGGGGTTACTTTCTAAAACATGAACAGGGTCCCTTTAGGTTCACAGTCCACCCCTCCCCTCCACACCCATGTGCCTATCGTCATACAGTAGCAAACACAGCATCGTTTAGGAAAAGAAAAATAGACCCATAGGCAAAAAAGACACTACAACATGGCTTGGGTTTTAAATAGGCTACAAGCAGCCGGTTATTATTAGTAATAGGTGGTCAAATTATTAGGGGGCATCCCCCTTTGCAAGAGGGCATCTGCTTTCACCAGCAACCGAGATGATGGACACCTAAAGGGGGTACCTGGGGGTTTCATCCAATTTTTGAGCAAGCTACCGTCCCTTCATGGGGCCAGCATTGCTCTGCCCCTCCCCCCACACCTTGCCCACGCCGGCATCCTATTCACTTTTCCATTACTTATAGAGTGGCTTAGTTCGCTCACCGGCCCCATCCACTTTCAGTCGGATGACAGTACAGTGGGCATGCATTATGTTCATACAGTTATCCATACTTTGTTTTTAGGGGTGACTTTCTTTGTAGCGCTCTATGAAAGTGTTCTCAAGCTCCAGGGAATGAATTAAGAATGCTGCAGCTTGCGCTACTTTGGTGGTTTAAACCAGCTGCCTCAGGTCTGTTTTAGGGCCCTGGAAAAGGGCAAGTCCAAGTGCCAGGCAGTGCTAGCTGAATGCCCAGTGCGCATCAGCAGGGGTCACCTGACTGCCACAATAAACAGGAAATGGGGCCCCTTCGCCTGGGAAATGGATGGCAACAATTCCTCTGGTACCTTGGCTGCTTCTGCCACAAGGCAGAGCAGTGGCAACCTGGCAAACCCAGAAATCGATGTGGTTGGGAACTACAGGGCATAACGTTCACTTATTTGTTGGCGAAAGCCACCGTCGTTCCCTTACTGTGACACCAGAGCACCATTCCAGGGCGGCAGGGAAGGGCACCTTTATTTTTTATTTTACTTCTCCCTCCTGGGGATTCGAACCTGTGTTTTGATGTGTCACATCTAGCTGAGCCCCGTCGGATGGGTGTCTTTTTTTTTTTTGTAAATACACAGCTTGGGACATACACCCCCCCCCCCCCCCCCAGTGATCTGCGTATGTCGTATGTCTTGAGCGCTTCTGCATGAATTGATACTGGCACAGCCTTCTGTATAGGTAATGAGGGCGTGCGTGGGGCTGTAGTACTGGGCATATCCCCTAGGGGGCGCAAATGGTGGTGATTGGAAAGTGGAGGGTGCATAAAGCCGCATGGTGTGGGGGCAATAAACGAAACTAATGGTGGTGATTTCAATACATTTTCTTTCACAGTTTTCTTCATTTTTTGATAGAACTGTTGTAAAACACAAGGTTGGGGGTGGAGTGGAGGAAAGGCAGGACCCAGGTATGGGGTTTGAATTGGGGGGAGGGGTCATTCTGAGGAGGGTGTCTGGGGGTGCATCTGAGGGGAACATAGTTCCACTACTTTAAAAGAAAATGTAACACTTTCTACACTTCGAACCCTGGACTGTTTCTACATGGTGGACGGAGCATAGAAATAAATAGGTAGGCCTCTCCTCGAAAGCAGACACTCGCGCCTCTGTCACGAGCTCCATGTCAAAGCCCACTCATGGCTGGACTGAGGGCCTGCAACCAACCATTAAGCCCAAAGTTGCTCTTAAGTTTCCAGGTGGGGAGTGGAACCCGGTTATGACGCTAACGACAACAAGATCATTTACATCCAGGTATGCGGGCCACTACTTGCAGTGTGTACCCCATTAAATAGTCTTTTTTTGAAGCTGCACACAAGCTAGTTCTTCTCTGGACGACTGTCATCCTTTCTTTCAACATCGCAGCCTAAACTTTCAAAAGTACGGATTGCGACATGCTTTTTCTGATTTTGCTTTTTGCCACCCACTGACTACAAACGAACTTCTCCATCTCATTAGGCGCCTTCGTGCGCCTCCCCAAGGCAAGTGTAATATAAGTGAAAGAAAAAAATGTATCAAAGTAAAATCAATTCTTTTGAAAACAAATGTGACATTTTAATCATGTAAAAATCCTGGCTTTTAATGTATTCTTTCGTAGCATTACAAGGCCTTATGAGTGCCGCCATCTTGGAATATGGTGGCCCTGAGTGTACAATATACGGATACCGGGCGGCTGTGCCAGGCGTATCATGCCAGATCTAGTGCTGTCTCTCTCTCGCCCGTGCTCTGTGTCTCCACTCATTCTCTCTCTCTCTCTCTCTCTCTCTCTCTCTCTCTCTCTAACTCTTTGTGTCTTGTCTTTCTATGCGGGTGAGAGTCTCTTGTTCATATTTGCTGGAGCAGCCCATGCATTGCTGACACCTGCATGAACCGAGGCATTCAAAGAAAGCTTTTTTTGGGGGGCAGGTGGGTTGTTTGCAAAACCAGCTATTGAAAACCTTAAAATAAAATGATTTAAATATACTAACATTGTAACCAAGCTCGATTTAAATTCTACAGTGTTCCTTTCTAATCATCACTTTAAGTATATATTTTAATCACAATAGGCTAGTGGTATAGCCATCATAGTCAAGGTACATGTACAGGGTTAATATGAATATCATACATGTGATTAGTGTGGTATGAAATCCAAGAAACACAACATCAGATAACACGAATGGACTATAACAGATGACACTTTAGAGATCCAGAAAGTAGCTCTTCGTTACCAGCAAAGTAAACCGACCTAGAACGGCACCCTAAAAGTGTGATTTGGACATGATTAAAATGTGCATTAAAAGCGCAGTACGGAGCACAACATTATATAGACAGGGATAAAAATTAATATTATGAAATTTGAAATGTCCAAAATGAGTCCTTCACCATCAGCAGAGTCTACCAGTGAGGAGGGGCGCTGTAAAAGTGAGAATCAGTGAGGGTCAAATGTCTAATGAAAACCTGAGTAACATAACACACCATTACCAGGTTCCATGTAATAATGTCACCACAAAAATCTCGTCATGCAAAATATTGCCAAAAAATGGCCGTTTTTTGTGGCGATATTATTGCATGGAACATGCGGGGGACACCCCCGCAACCCCCAAACTTTATCTTTTTTCTTTTTTTACAATTTTTTTTTCCCTGTCCCCATATATATGGTCACCCAAATAATATCGCCACAACATTTTCCCGGCGATATTATTTAGGGCGACCATATATGTGGCGATATTAATACCTGATACCCATTACCTAGACAGTGTAGACATCTCTATTTGATGGCACCTGAGAGGTCTAGAAGTGGCCCCCCACTATCAGGTATATCGACGAGGAAAATAGCAACTCCCTCCAAACGAGTCAGGAGAACTCTATTCTCATGGGGAATTTGATGCTGATTCCGGAAATGCAACCCATACTCGCATCAAGTGTCAGCGAGAGTGCATGTAACACAAATACACAAACACGCGCCTTCCTTATCACCTACCAGGCTCTAAAAGCACCCGTTCGTATCGACCTTTCCTATTTACTAGTCACCATTATTATAGATCCTAATGCCTATTATTTCAGGGCAGCGCAGGTGACTGAAATTGGTATGTGCAAAGTTTCGGGCGAGCAATGAATCGCATGCCAGATATTTTGTCTGTCTAATGGCTGCATGTGTCTTGTTTACACTGCATAAACCCTTTCATACTTTTCATGTGTTTTATGATGTATTTGTACCGTGGACCCAATCGCATGTCTTTGTCCTTGGGTGTCTGCTGGGGTAGCCTCCTTCGCATGTGTCAGACTTGCTTGCATCAGGCATGTGCCCCGTGGTGGTGGAGCTGGAGCTGAGGTTGCATGGTGGTCAGATTATGCCAATCCATTTGCTCCAAAGGTCCCGCAGCTCACACCAGTGAATTTGCCCACATGGAAACGCCATGCATGTATAGCTTTTCCAGAGTGGTTTCTGCTTCCTTCTCCCCTGTTCCCTTTGACCCATTGTGGTTCCCAGCATTCACCTTTTTGAGCAGCCTATCCTTGGCTCTGTCACTTCTGACAGTTGATTTGGCATTCCTAGATTATAAATCTGGGATTTGCAGGAAGTGCCTAAAAAGGGCCAGCTAACAATTCTGGCCTCCACACTTGAAGGGCTTCCCGAGCACATCTCGAGGCCATCACATAACCATGCTTCGACTAATTCTAGTACTTCTTTCACTGTTCCAAAAAATGTAAAAACAAGAAAATGCTTATTACCACAATATTTCTTATTTTCCCTCTTTCTATATCAGCATTCCACCTGATTCACTGCCATCGCCTACCCTTTCACATGTGCCCGCACACACACACAGCTATCCGTACAATCATATTCCCTCTACAACAATCCCATTTTATCTTCCCAGTTTGATAGCTCTGTGTGTGCCTATCCTATTCCTACTTCTTATTCCCCTCCACACTTTTTCCCTGTTTTCCTATATTCTTCCTCCACAGACTACGGTCTGGTTACCTCGGGTGGGGGCACATTATGCCATTTTCTCAGACAAGGTGACAGCACTGTAAAACCACTAGAAAAGTGATTGGCACAGTATACAAGTTTCATAACATTACATAATAAGAGGCTCACACTTGTCCTACTAAGTAAAAGCACATTATCAGCACCTAGAGTGACCATATAAAATATTTTCCAATAGAAGGTTATCATTTCAAGATGGACAGTCCGGCACACTCCTATAGTACATTTTTGAAATACCCACGTGAGAAAGGAGAAAAAGGCAAATAACACCAGTGAGGGTTCCAGCCTGATTTGCATAAAATCAAAGAGCATTTTGGGAACCAATGAATAACCACATATCTTTATATTTGACAAATATGTCTGTTATAAAATGGTTGTATGCTTGAGTTGCTAAGTACATCAAACACACTGGGTTTGGTGCTCATTTCATTTGTCACGACACTGAACCTAACATTAACATGTGTGTAACATTGAATCCTATATATTGATTCTTGCAGCCTCACGATTTGGATGTGGGGATAGAATGGCTGTGATATTAGCTACTTCAGTGAGATGCATTTTCGTTCAATGGCCACCTCGGCAAACAATCTATGTATATGTATAGGACAATAGGTCACCAGGGAGCTTGGCTCCATAGCTTCACATTTTGTATATGCTCTGAACTACAAAGTGTCTACCAATACCCATACGTAGCGCACCAACAGGACAATTAGAATTCATTAGTCGCTGTGCTGTTACAATATGATGGCATTGTTCAGAGTGGAAGATGAGCCTTGGAGGGCTTCAGCCACCTCCAATGTGTTTTATGTCATGGTAATAAGTGTTCAATTATATTCCAACTAGAACATTATAACGCAGTCAGCTAATTGTTGTATCACAGCGAGTATATAATAATCTTCACAATTGTGATGTTGCTGCTCAACAAATATAATATAATGTTTCAGTTGTTATGTCATAATCTGAGGATTGTATATGTGCTAAAGTACCCGTCTACAAGGAGATTGCAAGTCAGTGAGGCATTTTGTGACCAACTAAAGGAACACATGGTAGGAAGTATTTTATTACTTATCATCCACTGCGGGACCCTCATCCCCTTTAATACTTTGTTATTGCAAGAGATCTTCCAATCTTTGATACATATAATCCGTGTGGAATCTGTTCAGATGAAAAACACACTCATTTTAGACTCTTGTAATGTTTGCAAATAATACTTTTAACAGTTTCATCCGATGCATTTTAATTATTGTTTAAAATAAACGATAACATGCTGATAGACTCACTCTCAACTGTGCTAAACTCAAGCACTCTACAAAATAAACATGCTGCTGCATAAAACCATTTTAGAAGAAACTAATCTGTACATCCAGTCACATATGTAAGTGCTCTGGTGTCAGCTGGGATCCTGCTCAGTGCTTGCTCAAGCGCCAGTCACTGAGGCTTCGTGAACCAACTAACACCTTTGCAACATCCTGATGGCACTATCTCATCCCACATTACCAAGGAAATGGCACAGGTACATGACAACATTGACTACTAGTGGACTACCATGGATAATGAAACCGACCCAAGACCATCCAGACCCTGACAAGAGTCTACAGCTTGACATTGCTACAAACACACACAGAGCAGGCTATCTTGACAGGAATCACCAGGAATAAGCAAGAGGCACCCATCTTGAATTAGCTGCTTACACGGCTAGATGAGCTGCCTACCCACCTCAAATAATCCAGTGAATGACGTTGACTGCCGGGCTGCCAGATGTGACCCTTGAGGTGGTCCAAAATTTTACATGGGCCAAGGGCTGACTGTGGAGACGCGTCCTGTTCGGGAAGGGGCCGAGAACAAAGAGCTTGCGAAAGATGATGAATTTTGGGCCGTAAAAGTGATGCAGGAAATTACCTGCCAAAGAGCAGCCGGTCCTATTGATTGGCAGAGGGGACAAGCACCCCCCTCAAACCGCGAGTGGAAAGTCCCTCTTTTGCGCTACACCCAACAAGAAATGTAGCCATCGACCCTCCCTGGGCCATTGGGTGCAACGTCACATGCAGCATATAAGAAATATAATGCATGATTAATGCACTGCCGTTTCTTTTGTTCAAAGAGCAGCAGTGACGCAAGCGAGCAAGCTCATCAGAGAACAGCCAGTATGAAGGAATAAAGTAGGGAGGGTACGCCCAGGGCTTTAAGTGGCAAGCTCTGAAATCTTGTTTTGAGGCAGGGCCCTTCCAGGGCCCACTAATGTCCCCTGGCAGGCCCGTCTCCCTTGGCAGGCCCGGCCACTACACGAAAAGGCTTTTTTTCTATAGCCTGAAGCTCTTGCTCGTGTGCAACAGCTTCAGGCTTCAGAAAAAATGGCTTTCAGCCATAATGGTGGCGCAGCACCTGTGATGCATCCCTTGAAGTCAGAGATGCCCGTGGGCTGGCGCCATCTTTGTGGAGAAAACGTGATGCCGCTGGAAGCAGAGGCCTTGTTTTCTAAATCCTGAAGCTCCCCACGTATTAGCGGGAGTTTCAGTCTTCATGAAAATGGCCTCCACTTCCAGTGGCCTCACCCTTTTAGCCTTAAAGGTGATGCTGCCCCTCCCCAGCTGGCGAGGGGCAGCGCCACCATTAAGGCTGAATAGGCGAGGCGCTGTCCCCTGCCAGGCAAGCCTAAAGAAAATAAATGCAGAGGTGCTGATCGCTACAAAAGGCTGCTAGAAAGAAGATCAATGAGCACCCTCAGCCTCAACGGGGAGACCATGAAATGGGAGAGCAGCAGCAGCTACCTTGGTGTGACCCTGGACAGCAAACTCAACTGGGGAAGCCACATCGAGAATACTCAGCAGAAGGCAACAGGAAAGAGGGCAGCGCTGTACCCACTCCTTAAGACCAAGTCCATGCCCCTCCGGACAAAGATCAACATCTACAAGGCGATCATCATACCTACCCTGATGTATGCCTCCCCAGCATGGATGACCTGCCATGAACGACACCGGAAGAGTCTTCAGATAGTCCAGAACAAGGCCCTGCGGATATCGTCTGGAGCTCCAATCTTCACAAGGATAGCAGACCTTCACTGAGACCTGGACATTGAGATGTTGGATGAACATCTTGCGAAGCTGAGTAAGATCTTCTGCCAAGGACTGGATCAGAACCCGAACCCTCTGATCAGAAGACTCACTGCCACCACTGCAAACCCCTTTGACCGCTAACCGCGGCCCATCATGGCGAAGACCCTGTGAAACCAGCCCTACTGTGACAAGTCCACACAGATCAAGAAGAATTCGAACCCTTGACTATACACTCAACCCGAGAAGATGGAGTAATGAGGCTCAAGCCTCGGTATCCAAAAGTCAACGTTGATGGATAAAAATCTATCAGCAAGAAGAAGAAGCACCAGTGCCAGTAGCCCATTGAGCAAGGGCTCGTCGGGGTGTGTGGCCTAACGGGCCAGCATGACCCCCGCCGTTAGGGCACGCCCCCTTGATGAGTCCCGGGTCATATTGTAGTGCCACTTAAGGCACTGGGTACGCCCCCCTCCAGTTACCCTCTGTATGCCGAGCGGCAGAAGTACATCAAAGACAAGAATTGACACCTCCTCCATGACGAAGAAGCACAGCACTTCTTGGAGCGCAAACCAGGGGTCACCCGATCAGTCATGCAGAGGCCTTGCATCAAATAAAATGGTTGGCAGGTTGAAACTGAATAAGAACAGTGGAGAAAGAGAGGAGGTACAGCAACCAGTGCAACAAAAAGCCAGTGAAACTTCAATTGCATGGTCGCTTGTAGTGAAATTCAATATTTCCTATTTTAACTCTTGTAGAAATTTTAAATAAACATGCAGCCTTTTAATTCTCCACAAAAAAATCTAGTGCCCTCCATTATCTACGTCCATACTGTAGTACGCCTGTAATCGGTCGTATAGGCACTCAAGTGGCAGAGTGCCAAGGTTATGCTTCATGTGGGCCTTCAAAAGGCAGATGCAATTAACCAGCACAGCCCCGTAAGAGCACGACTAGTCAGCACAATCAATCGGGGTAACCACAATGATGCCAGAGAAGGCTCTGCACTCAATATGGACGGACACATGAGGCCAAGAACATGCAGACATGCCGTCATATAACTATCCCAGCCACTCACTAACCAACTCATGCTGCCTCCACTAGAATGTACACAGCCGCGGCCTGTCCACTTGGACAGCACTATATCATAGACTCACAACTCTTCACTTAGCCTGGAATCCAATTTCTGTACAAGCCCAGATGCACTCAGGCTCGCAGGGCAAAATCGATTAGTACACATCTGTGGTGTAGCCAGGATTGTCTAACAAGGGGGGGGGGGCTGAAGCTAATGCAGTTGGGCCCACCGCAGTGACATTAAGACCTGTAAATGCTTACAAATCGCTGCTGAGTGGGCATTTACAGATTGTGGGTGGTCCCTGTGTGCTCAGGCCCCACCCTGTTTATGCCTCTGGTACACAACAGAACTTAACAACACCCGGGGTTCCCCTATAGCACAACCATACTCATGTTCCCTAACCCAACACACCCAGAAACTGCAGAGCACACAGATAGCAGGTACTTCAGGTCAACATGCATCCCCACCTCGGCTCACGTTTCACACCTTGCTTCTCCCACTGCCCCCACTAACTCCAAACCTGCTTGCAGAATTCAGTTCCAGAGGCTGCCAAAATGGCAGATATCAGACTATGTGTTGCAGGTGAAGCAACAGGGTACAACCTTAACTCCAGGTACGCCCTTAAACACAGAGACAGGAAGGGGACGTCATGGGAGGAAGAGGAAGGGCTAGTAGAGCCCGGGAATCGGCAGTATGGTGTAGAGGTGTTGCATATTAGAATGCCTCTGCCTCATTTGTTATAGTGAGGCTGCACCGTCCATACAGGGTACGCAGCCCTACCCGTGAGGGGTCCAACACTATGCAGGGCCCAGTTACCTTACATCACACAGAAAACTGTATCGAACGTGTTGCTTCGGGCTGTATATGCTATGGCTCTTGCGGAATTTTTGATGACGTCAAACACCCTGTTAAACCCCTATCATCGTGGGCCAAGGAAATTGATTTGTTTTAATTGAAAGTCCACTCATCCGCCAGCTGAGTACTTTTTATCTCGTTCTCCAACGGCAGACAGCCTCTCCTGCTCGGTGTCACCTTATCTCCACAGGCTAATCCCTACGAACACTTCCTTCCTGGATCGCACGGGAAGTGAAACAGGGGTCACGTTGTCTGTTTCCGCTCCTCTGTCTGCGACCATGCCGCTTTTCCCAACACAGTACAAGTCTGCCCAGCAGGGCATCAGAACGGCACATCTCCCAGGACAGGCTCACTGCAGTCCACACACAGTTCAGCGATAAGATGCGTGGTGGACGGGAACTGGCGATTTAGACATGCAGGGACTGGCTGGCTGTTGTTGAGGTGAGGGGCTTACTCGAAGCTCCAAATTGTTTGGAAGATAAGCACATCTTGAAAGTATCCAATTGTGTTTGCCTGTCTCAACAGGCTAAGAGCCTTCAAATAAAGCAAAGCAACTTTTGGCTGGTCTACGCTTTTGGCTAGTAAAACATTTACATACACTATCTGCAAAGCGCCAGCACATAGACAGTGTGGCGGGGAGAGGTTACAGCCGGGGACACATATCACGGCCCTGCATCACCTGGGCATTGTACAGCTTCATGCAGGGTGAATATGAGTTGTCTTGTCTTGGCAAGGTGTGACTATTTATGTCCGTGTAAAGGTGTGAACATTAATTATCCACCAGTAACAAATGCAGGTGACAGAAAGTGTCCCATTCACTTTGCAGCGCCTCCAGAAGCCCTGGGCGGCACATCCCTTTATTTTATATTTTGTCTCATAGGTGGAACAGGCCACCTACGAAGCAACATGATTGGCATGGACGTCCCAGTAGAGGAGGAGCTGGACTGGCGAGAGGAGGAGCTGACATGGGCATGTGCACGGTGGGGAATTCACAGCGTGTTTTGACAGGGTGAAATGACCACCTCAAAACACACTGTATATTTCCCACAGAACTTAAATACCTCCTACATGCCCACTAATTACTTTTAAAAGTGAAAACATGAGCAAATTAGTGTTTTCATACACACTGAGCATGACTAATAGAGAGGGGAAAACACATCAGTCAACCACTGTGGGCTGAAGTCTATTCGCTGTCACTCTGGAGGCCTAAAATCTTGGCTTTTCCCATGCTTGTTTCACACTGTGTCATTATTCCAGCCATGAACCTCGAATGGGCAGCAGTTTCATTGGGCACTCTGGCCGAAACCACAAACAGTTATGGAATGTCCCCTTTCTCGGAAAAGTCTAAGCTCCTTTTAAGTGTTAATGTTGATTATTTTATGTACAAATGTTCTGAACATTATGTAAGAGAACAAAAAAGTATGCCTGTGTCAAACATGGAGCACAAAAAGGTTACTTTACCATAGGCTCTTCAGCGGCCTGTATGTGTCTTCAAAGTGCTACAACCCATGGCTGTGAAGTAACCATTCCTGGCTTTTAGGCTCACTTCATGTTGCATTTGGTATTTGTAGGTCTGAATTTTTCATGTGTACCGAAACGAAAAATGGCATGTGCTAAAAATGTCAACGGTTGCAGCATGTTTTCAGCTTCTAAGCACTGCACTGGGGATCAAACTCACGTTGCATGGTAGCAACTGTTTCCCAAGGAGAGCAGGGTGCCAGTGGCGTGCCCATCCCTTTGACTGGGGTGGCCCAAGTGGCGCACTGATTTATGCAGTGGTAGCATGAAGCACACACACACACTGTGCGGTGGCACCTGAGGTGGCCAATCAGAGTCCAGCAGTAGCGCGTGCCACCCCAGGCCAATCCCTAGACAGTCTATGCAGGATGCCTATTTTCCATCCTGCAGGCACCATGCTGTTGACAATCTAAGTGCTAGCGGGTCATGTCGAAGCTGCATTGCTGCCATCCTCGCTTTCATGGACCCCCCAGAATCCCGCCTTCTCCACCCTTTGTCCCCACGTGTGCCTCTATTTCCCAAACTATTTGCATTTGTCATTCTGCGCACCACTGGTCTATGTGCCTTGGTTTCCTGTGGCAATGTCTTGGTGACGTGACGTTTCCGGTGGACCGAACTCCTCCTGTATGCTGTTCTTGTGGGGTTCTGAGCGGAGGCCTGTAGCTACCGGGTGCATTAGGGGGGAACATTTGGCACTGGTTTGTCCACGTTCTTAGCTTTGGCGGCTCTAGAATATTCTCATTGAGCAGTTGCTCTGGGTGAAGACCACTGCTGTGCGGCAGAAGATTAACCATTTAGTTCTGAAAATTACATAGGCCAATCCCACGGGCCAGGTAGACATATGGGTAGACTTCGACAGATCTTGGCATCTTTCAAACGTATGTTTGAATTCTGGCAGGGCGGCGGTCTTTACCCGACACAATGAGTACCATTTAATTGGGCGATATTACACAGGTACTGGGAAGCCACTGTCATGCAGTGTGACGCAGCCACGTTTGCTCCATGTGCCAGGTTGACTGTAGACTGTAGTGCTGTCGTCCAAGTGGGGTGCAGCGCCCCGAGAAGATGGTCGCTTGAGTCTCATTCACATCTTTGACTACACATTGGGAGTCCAAAATATTCCCCCAAAACATGCTCGGTGCTCCCGTTGTTGCCTTTTCAGACTCTCTGTCACTATGTTCATGCATGATGTTGTATCTGGGTCGCCGCTGCCCTCACTCCTGGCAGCAGTGTAGCAGCGCCGGGCCTGGAAGTACGCAGAGTGCTTGCCCTCTTCTCGCGCACTGACCTGGCCACTTGAAACTGGTGCCCCAGAATCACAGCGCACACCAATCACATGAGACTGGCGCCACTGGGCAGGGTTCTGGCGCCATGTTTTTGAACCGTGGCGCTATCCCTGGTTGTTAGCCACATGTACAGTGCAAGCCATGTTTTTATTTACAGTCATCAGCCATTTTGGCTAATGGCTGAAGAAATGAGCATAATTGAGAATGCACTTGCAAATACAAACAAGTACATTTTGTTTAAAAATCGAATATTTACTTTGATGTGTTAAGAATTTTCTGCGTCAAATCCTTTTTTTAAGCGTGTAAATTGACTTGTGTTTCTAAGGCACTTTCAGCAATAAATAAACCGGTCTGACGAGGTTGCGCCGTCGCGGGTTGAAGAGAGGCTGTTTCCCTTTTGAACACATGCAAAGCTGCACTGTGTTGTGTTGGCAAAGGTTCCCTCTTCTTGAGCTATTTGCATGAGGACAGATGTCCCAGGGTTGCTGGCTTTAGTCGTTCAATTTGTCAACAAGAGTTCACTTGACATCGCTTGCTAATCTGCACAGCGTGCCCCTCCCTTTATCCCTTTATCTGGGCGATGCACACTGCTGTGTGCCTCGGACATTGCGAACACACGTTGGTTTTCACTCTAGCAACAGATAGAGCGTATATTCACCATTACACGCTCGATAAACAAGTGCACTTTCTTTCCTGCCACCGTGCCCGTGTATGCTGGTTTCCTGTTTGTGCTTTGCTCTCTGCCAGTGTGTTGGCCTAACATTGTTTTGCGTTTGCTTGCTGTGCTGCTGTGCTGCCCTCACTCTGCTTGTAGTCAGCATCACCTGCAACAGTTTTTAATGACATGGCCATGAATGGTGTTGGTTGCTCAAGGGGGACTCTGCCCACCCCTGACAGGCGCTGAAAAGACTGCACAAGCTTGTGAGATGGCTCAGTGGGGTTATGGTTCGCTGCCAAGATCTGTGTGTGGGAATCTGAAGGTTGCAGGTTCAGATCCCAACGTGACCAACTCACCCTTTGACCCTTCCAAGGTACATACATGAGGACCAACATTGGTTGGGTGATAACAATTGTATGTAAATGTTCTATGTACAGCGCTATGGGGAAAGCACTATATGAATAAAAAGTTATTATTATATATGCAAAGGGAGTCCTGCTGAAGGCCCCCCTCCTTCACCGAAACCTAAATTTCACTGGTAGCTCCAGTGAGCACTGGGCCGAAATTGAATCTTTGAGTTGAGCAATGGGCCACATTTTTCTAATCAGCCATATTGTATTGACATTGTAATTCGGTAGTGTTCTTCGTTATCTGCTGGGTGGGCAAGTCTGACTGGCCCAAGAATAATACTAACCGGCCAGACAGTCTTATCAAGTTATGAGGGCCCGGGAGTCCATCAAATGATGGTGGTGGATTGAACGCACACAACCGGGGTAACACCACAGTTAACACACTGATACTTGTCTTGTGGCTACTGAAGTGCCTTCTAAATTGTAGTGTTTTTTATTTTAATGCAGGGGAATGATGTTTGGTAACCCCTTCTTATAGGACACACATGGAATCTACTACCCATGAGCTTGCCTTGAACCCTGGCGTACGGCAGCAGTTCTGCATTGTAGTACCGTTTGGTTAGATGCCTTTCTGTGTAGAGACTTCCCATAGGGCGGAATTATGGAGCGCCTATGCTATGGGTCTTCAACGCTTGCTTTTGAAATTCTACTGGGAACTATTCTATAAGGCTGACATTTGCCCCAATTAAAGAGCATGCAGAATCTTCCAGTGCGTTAAACATACTGCAGCAGAGGGCAGGTGATCCTTTTGCTTCCAATCCAACACCCTAGCGACATTTGATGCCAAACGATGCTCAAAAACCTACAAGATGGCAGACTGGGTGCAGCTTCCTGTATCTTATTGCGGGTGATCAAAGTCTTGGATGAACTTGCAGTTATCATTCTTCTAGAACTATGCATGCCGGGTGTGTGTGATATGATATGATACGATAGGTTATTTATAACGCGCTTAATACCCATAGGTTTCTAAGCACGGACCCAGGGATCGAACCTGTGTTGCTCCGCGTCGTCTTGCTTCCAAGGCGAGCACCTTGCCTGTGAGCTATCCTCCCGGGACATATGTGTCCCCGGAGCATAGCTCCCGTGTGGATTCTCGTGGCTAGGCTCTGCTTTTCTTCACAGTTGGTGTCCTTTGAGGTCAGTGTCCAAAGATCTTGTATACAGTCAACAGTACTCTAATGACAGCAAGTTATTTGTCCATTGCTTAGAAGAAATACCACGTGAAGGCGGGTGCCAGTGTGTTGTAGTACAAGGTCGGTGCCCTAGATGCAAATCTGCGGGTCAGATCACACCTGAAGTATTCACTAGCAGAGGGTGCCACCGAAAATCTGCACTGGGCAGGAGGGATTTGCCTCATGCCCATCATTCCAGAGCATTTGCTTCACTCCAGAACTGGGGCCTGGAAAGGGCAGTCTCACTGTCAATCACATTTGGGTAGCTTCCGTGAAAGACCTTAGGAACATGGGCATACGCTTCAGATCTATTTTCTGCATGCTGCGGGCCATCATATTCAGCCTCCTGTTAACAGAACTGATTTGTGGTCATTATGTGGAAGGAAGGGATTTTGTCCGGTAAGTGGACTTGAGCAATTTAGGTGCCTCTATTTTCACACTCACTCTCTCTAACTGTCCCACACCACAAAGACCCTTTTCAAGCAAAACTGAAGTGGGTTGGGTTTTATATCTGTCCAGCACACACCGCTCTTCTGCATGGTCTCTCCTCTCCTTTTATTATTAAGGACATCTGGTTGTTACGTACCATAGTGTATTGCACCAGACTAGTTATTTTATGTGTAGCACACGCTTCTCCAACATGCTTCTTGTTGGAGGCAGGACTACAGTCTAGGATGACACAAAAGCAAACCAGGCTGACATTTCAGGGAAGACCAATAAGCTTCAGACACAATTAAATAGTGGACAGGGGAACACTGGATGGGAATGGATAAGGCCCCCAGTGTAAAATGTGAAACAGATAAACTTAAGGCCGGGGGCCTGAATTGATCTTAACCGCAGGTGTGGCAAAATGAAAAGGGGATGAAAATACAGTTTATTAGCATCCCTTATGGAACGGTCTGAATGGCTTAACCAATCGGGAATGAGGATTACATGCACATTCCAGGGGCTATTACCCAGTGTTTGCTTGGAAAATTCACTCTCGCTTGGCTGGCCAAGGGGAAGATTCCATGTAGCGGCTGTCCCTTCCAACGGGAACTGCTCGTACCCATCACTTACCTGCCTTCCTCCGCTGCTTCCTGGATGGCCTGGTTGCCGGCACATCTTCTGCCTGCTCCTGATGTGCACCGGCACCAAGTTATCACACACCGAGGGGCACACCCTACGTGCCGTTGCCCTCTCAGCCATGTTTACATGGACGTGCAATGCAATGGGGACACATCGGTGAGTGCTGCACTGGTTTTTGAGGATGAGATTCATGTTTTCCCCGGACCCCGGGTGCCTAATAACCTTAGCGCCCATAGGGGATGGAATTCCTGTGCATTAGGTGCCCAAAGTCCTCTTTAACCTCTTTGCTTTGCTCGGGAGGTTAAGTCTTCTGGGCAACGAATGCCAAGGAATTCCACACACCCAGAGCTCTATGGCTTAGAAATCACTGTGTTGTAATGTGTCTTTTGCTCTTGAGTGGAATTCTACCTCGTAGAATTCCACTCCTTCTCTGATGTCATGTTTACTTCTGTTCAGAGGGGAGATTCTATGAAGAGCCGTTAGAAGCTGGAGTGAAGAGGTGCTGTGTAGGCTGAGTGCTGCTGGCTCAGGCTGGTTACTAATAAAGGACCTTCACTCACCCGCAGTGTATGCTTCCTTATTACACTGGCGACGAGTGTTAAGACGGATTTCTGAACTCTGTCCTGGTGGCGCAGAAGTTCAGAAGGCCAACCTAATTACTTGGAACAGGGTAACCTCTGGACGAGCCAGACCAATCAAGGTAGCGATCGCGGCGGTCAAGACTAGGTCTCAAGAGGGGTGAGGGTGACTGAAAGCCCGCAATGAGCACACAAAGCAAGAGCGCTTACAAACTACTCCAAACAGTTGTTATATCAAAAATAGATACACATTTATTTTAAGGCCTTTAAAATAATGACCGTAGCGAGAAAATCATAATATCACAATATTAAACCAACACATACCATATCAACACAATATATATACAAATACACAGTCGCAAGCGTTTAAAGCACGAAATATGTAGTCCACCTGAAAGGAAAGGAAAACAGGCAGTGCGATAACGCTTTAGACTCAGTTCGCCTTCAGAGGCACCTAACTAGATGGAAGTCCGAGCCCTGCGAAGAGTGGAGCCTTGTGCTCAAAGTACCTGCCACGCCGGTGCCCACGGGCAAAAGGAGAAGCTCTTCGGAGGAAGTCAGGCAGTTCGGGTTAGTGCACAGAAGAAGGAGAACAGGTTCCGCAACTCAAGCGCAGCCTCCACAGCGGGCAGAAGCAGAGCGCGAGTACGGCCAAAAGGGTGCTGTTTTTACACAGCGGGGAAAAGCAATGGGCTACTGCAGGAGGGCGACCAGATCCTAGCTAAACTACTCACCGGTCCCCGAAGCAAGCAGACCCAGGCTTCTCCACGTTAGTTTCAGCAGCTGGCAGGTTCGGAAGAGCAGGGAACGCCTCGTAGTCGTGTAGAGCAAAAAGACGTCCCAATCGACGAAACCAGCACAGTTTGTTGCCGCAGCAGGACAACGGAGTGGCCGTGTGTATTCGAGCCAAATGTACACTCCTCCCTTCAGACTTGGGAACGCCAAGTGTACGAAGCGTGGGAGAGTGACAAGGACTCGAAATACAACACAACCTGGCGGCAGTTGCAGAGCAGGACTCCCTTGTAAGCTGGTCAGTCAGCTGGATGGCCCAGAGACACTTCCGAAGGCTTACTTGGCAGGAGATGATGAAGTCGCCGGGAATAGCTGTTCCTGCTATTCCAAAGGTCGAAGCACCAGTACAGGCCTTCTGGTTCGATCAAAGGAGGAAAGGGTTTTACAGGACGACAGCAGTGCAAAGGAGGATTCCTTCAGCGGGTCACCAGCGATTCCTCGGTCCAGCCTCTTGGTTGCAGGATACTTGGCTCCTGTATTCCTTCGTTCGTGAGAACTCAGGAGATCGACATGGTAGTGGTGTTTCCAGCCCCCTCTTATCCATGGTTCCCTTCGCGCCAAAACGGAGGGGAGCCAATGGGAGATCCGCTCATCAACACACATACCATACGTGGACCAATCACGGACCACGGTGGTCCCAGGCATTCACACCACCCTAGACTCTCTGGCACCCAGGATGTGTATTGGGACCAGACATCCCAGCCCACACCCTGGAGGCACACAAACGACATGTAGAAGCCCGCGAAAGCAACCACGTTTCGCGGGAAAGTACATGCCCAAATAAGGAAGGCCCCGGGTCGCTCGACCTGGGGAAGGTGAAGGGAGCAAGACGGTCAGTGGACAAGACAAAGGAGCCTCGTGGTCTGGCCATTTTGGGAGCCAGGCCACCATTTTGGGTTCAGTGCGAAAAACGTGCTCAGAACGCCAAAAGGAGCTCAAAATAAACAAAACGATCGCTGCCACCATTCGAGTCCCTGAATGACTTGCACCGATCAAATACCATCCTAAAAGAGTATCTAGGGCCTGTAGAAGGCTAGAGACCCAAGAGAGCTGTAACTTAGCTTACAGTGCCCTCTTGTGTCATGTTGCACTAAAGCCGCAACACGATAAAAGAAACTACGGGAAACAGCGTTCCCCGGTACTGACTGTCTTAAGGGCATGTCAGTTTCCCCGTAAGAAAGGAGCGAAAGCCCAGAGGAGTGCGGCAGAAGGCTGCACTTCTCTGGCAAAGTCAAGAACAAGGTGCAAAACAACAGCAAAAAGTTTAGGGGTTGCCACATGGAAGGAAAATTACCTACAATTACGAAATCTTTCCTAACACTCGCCCCTCCCAGACTATGGACAGGGGGAACTAATCCACCCCTGGATGAGTCTCTTGTTCAGGTCGGTTAAACATTCTGGACAACCCATCAGCATTGCTATGTTGGACACCTGGCCTATGCTCAATAGTGAAGTCGAAGCCTTGTAGACTTATGGACCACCTAAGCAACTTTGGATTCTCCCCCTTCATGTTCATTAGCCACTTTAACGGCTTATGGTCAGTCTGCACAGTGAAGTGGGTCCCATAGAGGTAGGGCCTCAGCTTCCTTAGGGCCCACACAACAGAGAAACATTCTTTCTCTACCGTGGACCACCTGAGCTCTCTGTCCTTAAGCTGGCGACTAATAAAACCGATAGGGTGTTCCTTACCCTTCTCATCTACTTGTGATAGTACAGCTCCTATCCCAGTGTCAGAGGCATCCGTCTGCACGATAAAAGGTCTTTGATAATCAGGGGCCCTGAGGACAGGGGCCTGGCACAAGGAGTCTTTTAAGCCATTGAAGGCCTTCTCACACTCGTCGGTCCAAGTTACCTTCTTGGGTTTTTTCGGAGTTGTGAGGGCAGTCAGAGGAGCAGCTATGGTGCCATAGTCTGCCATAAAATTGCGATAATACCCCGTGAGTCCTAAGAAGGCTCTCACTTGGGTTTGCGTAGTGGGGGTAGGCCAGTCTTGTACTGCTTGTACTTTACTGGGTAGAGGCTGTATCCTCCCTCCACCTACTTCATGTCCAAGGTAAACCACTGAGCCTTGTCCAATCTGGCATTTACTAGCCTTTATGGTCAAGTGGGCTTTCCGAAGAGCCTGGAGCACAATCCCGAGGTGTTTTACATGGTCTTCCCAGGTGGCACTGAAAACTGCTATATCGTCCAGATATGCAAGACAGAATTCGTCCAACCCATTCAACACATGATTCACAAGCCTCTGGAAAGTGGCAGGTGCATTCTTCAACCCGAACGGCATTACCCGGAATTGGTAAAGGCCGTCTGGAGTAGAAAATGCTGTCTTCTCCTTGGCATGTTCTGCTAAAGCTATTTGCCAATAGCCAGCAGTGAGGTCAAACGTGCTGAGGTACTTGGAGGCACCCAAAGTATCCACCAGCTCATCTGTTCGAGGCAAGGGGTGTGCGTCTGTCTTGGTGACAGCATTCAGAGCCCTGTAATCCACGCAGAACCTCAATTCAGAAGTGCCTGCCTTTGGAACCAACACCACAGGGCTGGACCAAGGACTACTAGAGGGTTCAATCACCCCAAGATCTAACATCTTGTTGACCTCGGTCTTAATATAAGACCGTACTTTGTCTGACATCCTGTATCCCCTACTTTTGGTAGGTACACTGTCTCCTGTGTCAATGTTATGTTTGCACCAAGGTGTCAAACCAGGCGACTGTGAAAACAGGGGGGAAAACTGCCTAAGCAAACTTTTCACCTCAGCCTGCTGATCAGAAGTCAGGTGAGGGGCCACTCGGACACCCTCAAAGGAGCTATCTGAAGGACCGCTCTGGAACAGGTCGGGGAGAGGTTCAGACTCCTCTTCCTCAACATCTGAAGCCAGTAGCAGTGCTGCGATTTCGACTCTTGGGACGAAAGCCTTCAGCCTATTCACGTGAAACACTTTTGGAGCCTGTCCAGGCCTTCCAAGGTCCACTAAATAGTTGACCTCACCCAGGGGCTCCACCACTGTGTAAGGGCCTGACCATTTGTCCTGTAAAGCGCGAGGCCTTATTGGATTCATGATCAGGACTTGCTGACCAGGTGTAAAGTTGATGAGGGAAGCTTTCTGGTCGTACCAATGTTTCACCAGCGCTTGCCCTGCCTTCAATTTATCACTAGCCAAGCCCATCAGAAGTACCATCCGTTTTCTGAGCCCTAGCACATAATCAACTACGTTGGTAGTAACAGGGGGAGTGGGCATCTCCCATCCCTCTTTGACGATGGCTAAGGGTCCCCGTACGGGATGACCGAACAGAAGTTTGAAGGGGCTGAAGCCAACACCCTCCTGTGGTACCTCTCGGTAGGCAAACAGTAAGCATGGTAAAAGAAGATCCCATTTTCTTCTCTGGGGCTCCTCCAGAGCCCCAATCATGCTCTTTAACGTTCTGTTGAAACGTTCCACCAGACCATTGGTCTGGGGGTGGTATGCAGAAGAGAACTTGTAGGTGACCCCACATTCTTTCCACATAGCCTGCATATACTTCGACATAAAGTTGCTGCCACGATCTGACACAACTTCTTTAGGGAAGCCAACCCCAGTAAATATGCCAAGTAAAGCTTTTGCAACTGACTTGGCAGTTACAGTTTTCAATGGGATGGCCTCAGGATATCTGGTTGCATGGTCGACCAGCACCAGGATAAACCTATTGCCCGAGGATGTTTGCGGGTCAAGGGGACCAACGATGTCGATCCCTACCCTTTCAAATGGTACCCCCACAACTGGGAGCGGTACCAACAGAGCTTGGATTGTCGCGCCAACCTTACCAGACAACTGGCAGGAGGCACAACTCCTGCAGTGACTTTCTACTTGCACCCCCATCTTGGGCCAGTAGAAGTGCATGGATAGCCTTTGCTTGGTCCTCTTCATACCAAGGTGACCAGCAAGGGGAACTTCATGCGCCAACTGCAGGAGGAAGGGCCTAACAGCAAGGGGAACCACCAACCTCCTATGGTCTCCTTCTGTAGACTCTGTGGGCTCACTATACAGGAGTCCACCTTCCCAATAAATCCTATGCGTCCCAGGAGGTTCACCCTCAAGCTGGGAGCAGGCCTGTCTCCTTAGGCCTTCCAGAGATGGGCACTCACGTTGGCCTTTACTGAATTCGTCCCTATCAGGACCTCCTTCAACTAACAAGTCTTTTAGTTCAGGATGATCGTTGGGGTCGAATACTTCAGGCATCGCCACCTCCTCGTCAGGCCCGGGCGATTGACCAACTTCCTCCACCGCAGTGGTAGGCGAGCTCGGGGGAATATTCTCTTTCCCTCGTTTTGACTTGTAGACTCCTTTCGCCTTGGGTTTCCCCTTTGGCTGGCGCGGCGTATTGGGCTTGGCCAATTCTGCCCGTGCTTGAGACCGTGTGTAGGGTCTTTCGGCAGTGTCTCCTACGAGCCCTAAAGCTCTGAGATCATTACCCAACAAGCCCTTTCCCGGGACGTTTCTCTGAATGCTCACTGGAATCCTGACTGCTGTACCATTTAAAGTAAGATTTACAGGTATTACTGGAAACATACGGAGGGGGCCGTCAGCCAACTTAGTGGGCATCAGAGTAGCTCTGGCAACTTCCTCTGAGTCTACCAAGGTAGAATCCACTACAGTGCGACTGCACCCACTATCCCTAAGAGCTGGAGTATCCACTCCATTGATCAGCACACTGTCTTTAAAGTAGTGCTTGGTATTATCCGGAATCCTAGCATAAGCCTCTGCGACTTTAGGCTCCCAGGAACCCAGGGACACTAAAACTACCTCAGCCTCTATTCCGCTGGGAAATGAGTCTGAGGAGAAGGATGCTCCTGTAATCTCTTCTTCCTCGTAGGAGGAGAAGGCCAGATTAGCGGAGTGGACCCCCAAAGGTCTAACCTTACACCGGGGATCCCCCTTCACATGGTCAGTTGCTCCACAAGAAAAACAAGCCCCAGTGGGTCTGTTTACGTAGGGAGGCTTATTGTAACCAGATTTCTGTTTCGGAGGCTGACCTCCACTACCCTGTGAGTTCTCTTGTGTCTTACCCTTGTTTTTCTTTTTGTGGCCCTTATGGGAAGAAGATTTAGCAGATTCCCCACCCTCCATATCTTGGGACTTTTTCCCTTCCTCCTGCTTACCAGGATGAGTTTTGTCCTTATGGGACACTCGATGTGACACCCATAAGTCTGCTGCAATGGCCAGCTTCTTAGGATCTATCTCCTTCGAATCGGCCAAATGCTGCTTAAGCTCCGGGGAAGAAGAAGCAAAAATGTGTTCCAGCATGACAAGATTTATCATGCCTTCGAAGGTAGAAACCTTATAACCTTCGACCCAGCCAGTTAAGTTTTTCAAAGATTCAGCGACATAAGATACCCAAGTACCACCTTCCTTTTTCTTATACTCTCGAAAACGCTTTAAATATTGGGCCGGAGTCTTCCCAAACTTTAAAATGAGAGTTTGCTTTAACATTGCGAAATCAGCTCGCTCAGCCTTCGACATTTCCATAATGGCACTACAGCCAGAATGGGGCAGTCTACTGAGCAACCACGCAATCTTATCAGCATTGTCAACTTCTTGAACCTCGCATGCATACTCAAACGCATTCAGCCAGTCCATAATGTCATTCCTTTCTTCATACACACTGAGCAGATCTTTCGGAAACCGTGGATGAGAGGAAGCCCCAGACCCATGTCCAGGACCCTTGGACCCATTTGCAACCTGAAGCTTGGCCAGTTCCAACTGGTGATCCCTGTCTTTCTGTTTTTCTGCCTGTTCGATTTTTAGTTTGGCTATGCTGAATTCAAGCTCCTGCTGCCTAAACCGCAGCTCTTGCTTCTTGAATTCAAGCATAGCCTCCCCATCAACACTGGCAGAGGAAACATTAGACATCTCGTCCTCCCTGTCCTCGTGGTCGCGATGGATCAGTGCAGCGGCAGAACCGTCGGTTCTACCAGTGAGAGCAGCCCCACCACCTTCTGCACTGTCCTCAGAAGTTATAGCGTCAAGCTGCGCTTCTTGCCACGCCACGATTCTTTGGATCATTTCCAATTTAGTGCCTTGAGAGGAAACACCTCTCTCCGCACACATCTTTTTCAGCGTTTCTGATTTGGAAGCATTTAAAGTTAACAAGGTATTTGTTTCCATACTGTTTGATAGGACTATGGCCTTTTTAAAGTTATACTACAACAATTCACTACGTGTACTGGTTGGAATAACCTGAAATGCCTTAGTTCGAGCGCAACACTGGATACCTTCAGTCGTATCCCACCGCTGTACACCAATTTGTTAAGACGGATTTCTGAACTTTGTCCTGGTGGCGCAGAAGTTCAGAAGGCCAACCTAATTACTTGGAACAGGGTAACCTCTGGACGAGCCAGACCAATCAAGGTAGCGATCGCGGCAGTCAAGACTAGGTCTCAAGAGGGGTGAGGGTGACTGAAAGCCCGCAATGAGCACACAAAGCAAGAGCGCTTACAAACTACTCCAAACAGTTGTTATATCAAAAATAGATACACATTTATTTTAAGGCCTTTAAAATAATGACCGTAGCGAGAAAATCATAATATCACAATATTAAACCAACACATACCATATCAACACAATATATATACAAATACACAGTCGCAAGCGTTTAAAGCACGAAATATGTAGTCCACCTGAAAGGAAAGGAAAACAGGCAGTGCGATAACGCTTTAGACTCAGTTCGCCTTCAGAGGCACCTAACTAGATGGAAGTCCGAGCCCTGCGAAGAGTGGAGCCTTGTGCTCAAAGTACCTGCCACGCCGGTGCCCACGGGCAAAAGGAGAAGCTCTTCGGAGGAAGTCAGGCAGTTCAGGTTAGTGCACAGAAGAAGGAGAACAGGTTCCGCAACTCAAGCGCAGCCTCCACAGCGGGCAGAAGCAGAGCGCGAGTACGGCCAAAAGGGTGCTGTTTTTACACAGCGGGGAAAAGCAATGGGCTACTGCAGGAGGGCGACCAGATCCTAGCTAAACTACTCACCGGTCCCCGAAGCAAGCAGACCCAGGCTTCTCCACGTTAGTTTCAGCAGCTGGCAGGTTCGGAAGAGCAGGGAACGCCTCGTAGTCGTGTAGAGCAAAAAGACGTCCCAATCGACGAAACCAGCACAGTTTGTTGCCGCAGCAGGACAACGGAGCGGCCGTGTGTATTCGAGCCAAATGTACACTCCTCCCTTCAGACTTGGGAACGCCAAGTGTACGAAGCGTGGGAGAGTGACAAGGACTCGAAATACAACACAACCTGGCGGCAGTTACAGAGCAGGACTCCCTTGTAAGCTGGTCAGTCAACTGGATGGCCCAGAGACACTTCCGAAGGCTTACTTGGCAGGAGATGATGAAGTCGCCGGGAATAGCTGTTCCTGCTATTCCAAAGGTCGAAGCACCAGTACAGGCCTTCTGGTTCGATCAAAGGAGGAAAGGGTTTCACAGGACGACAGCAGTGCAAAGGAGGATTCCTTCAGCGGGTCACCAGCGATTCCTCGGTCCAGCCTCTTGGTTGCAGGATACTTGGCTCCTGTATTCCTTCGTTCGTGAGAACTCAGGAGATCGACATGGTAGTGGTGTTTCCAGCCCCCTCTTATCCATGGTTCCCTTCGCGCCAAAACGGAGGGGAGCCAATGGGAGATCCGCTCATCAACACACATACCATACGTGGACCAATCACGGACCACGGTGGTCCCAGGCATTCACACCACCCTAGACTCTCTGGCACCCAGGATGTGTATTGGGACCAGACATCCCAGCCCACACCCTGGAGGCACACAAACGACATGTAGAAGCCCGCGAAAGCAACCACGTTTCGCGGGAAAGTACATGCCCAAATAAGGAAGGCCCCGGGTCGCTCGACCTGGGGAAGGTGAAGGGAGCAAGACGGTCAGTGGACAAGACAAAGGAGCCTCGTGGTCTGGCCATTTTGGGAGCCAGGCCACCATTTTGGGTTCAGTGCGAAAAACGTGCTCAGAACGCCAAAAGGAGCTCAAAATAAACAAAACGATCGCTGCCACCATTCGAGTCCCTGAATGACTTGCACCGATCAAATACCATCCTAAAAGAGTATCTAGGGCCTGTAGAAGGCTAGAGACCCAAGAGAGCTGTAACTTAGCTTACAGTGCCCTCTTGTGTCATGTTGCACTAAAGCCGCAACACGATAAAAGAAACTACGGGAAACAGCGTTCCCCGGTACTGACTGTCTTAAGGGCATGTCAGTTTCCCCGTAAGAAAGGAGCGAAAGCCCAGAGGAGTGCGGCAGAAGGCTGCACTTCTCTGGCAAAGTCAAGAACAAGGTGCAAAACAACAGCAAAAAGTTTAGGGGTTGCCACATGGATGGAAAATTACCTACAATTACGAAATCTTTCCTAACAACGAGAGTAACCAGCCTCCGACCCACGTTGCCTTTGCAGCCGCCAGCAGTTGCCTACATTCCTCTTTTCACCGTTGGGAGAGTGCCTGCTTCGGAGGAGGAGAGCCCTCCCGTCGACGCTGTCCGCGTCGAGTGACTCGTCCTGAATCAGCTGGGAGGAGCAGCATTGCCCAGCCCCTGCCTTCACAGTTGGTCCGTGGGCTGCGGCGCCTGGTTGTCCCGTGAAGGGAGGCGCCTCCGCGCACATCGGCACCAGGACAGCCGACGTGCCCCCAGCCTGTGCTCCCCAGCTGGGGTTGAGCGCGGTGCCTCCACTGACAGCAGGTGAGAGGGGAAGGGATACCTGTTTCCCGACGTGTGTCCGTCCTGCGCGGCGAGCGGGGCTGGGGGGCGGGGCGAGTGTGCCGTTTAGCCCCCTGTGTCTGCTGCCCCCGTTTCCTTAGCGGATATCGACGCCGGCTGGAGGAGGGCGGGACTAAACGTAAGCTGCCTCCTTTCTGCTCACAGTCCTGCCTTAGGGGCGTTCCCTCCAGCCGTACAGAGGGAGAATTAACCCAGTGTGGATCCTCCAAGGGTTTTGTCACTGTGCCCAGACGCAGCCCTGCCCGAAGGGCGTTCCCTCCAGCGGTACAGAGGGAGAATTAACCCTGTGTGGACCTTCCAAGAGTTTTGTGACTGTATCCTGGCCACATCTCTGTCTTCGCTCAAAGCACATTGTATTGTACAGTGACACTCCAGAATTGGTTGTTTTGCCAAGCACACGAGTGAGGTTGCACAGTGGATACTAATTCATTACAAGGTTGCACAGTGGATATTAGTTCATTACAAGCCTGACTGACCCCCTTCTCAACATGCAGCACAATAATGCACGTCTGCCACCTGCATTCTTGGCCAGTCCTGGTGAGCCGCCTATTGTGTGGGACTTGTGGGTGGACACCTTCAAAGTATACCTCAGAGCCGCGGGTGGTGCAAAATTCACAGATGATGAGAAGGAGGTGGCGTTGCTCAATTGTTTGGGAACTGAGGGCCTCAGGGTATTCAGGCATCTGCCCGGCCCCAATGTGCATGCTACCCCCGCTGCCCAGGCAGAAGGCAGTGAGGGTGGTGATTTTGTACCAGCAGTGGTGCTCGCTTATGAAACAGCTTTGGGCAAGCTGGAAGCGCGATTTGGCAAGAGGGCCAACGTTGTTCTTGAGAGGTACCATTTCTTCTCGAGGGCTCAAGGCTCCTTTGAGGGTATATATGCTTATGTGACTGCCCTACGCACTTTGATTGCAACATGCAAGTTCATTGGTACCGTCGATGAGTACATCCGTGACCAAGTAATGATGCGCACGTGTAATGTACGTGTCAGGGAGAGACTATGGATTGAAAAAGACCCACCCCTGGAAAAAGTCATAGGGATTGCCCGCGCAATTGAAGAATCTAGGAAGAGTGTGAGAGAAATGGCTGATAAAGGGGAAGCTGTGCATGCTGTGATCCCCTGTAGGACTGTTGAGGCCAAAGTGAGGAACAAGGACGGCAGGGCAGGGCCCTCATCGAAGGAACAGTGCAGGAGATGTGGTTGGCAAGGTCATGCAGCAGATGCAAAGGAATGTCCTGCTACTAATGTGGACTGTAGGAAATGCAAAGCCAAAGGACATTATGCCCGCATGTGCAGGGGCGTTGCCTCCATTAAGGAGTGTGTGAAAATGGTGGACGTGAATGATGATGATGATGATGATGATGTGACGATAGTGGGGTGCATGGGTTGTTCTGACAGGGGTGAAGGAGGTGTGCCTGAAGGGACATTGTTGAGTGTGGGGAGCTGCAAGAAGAGAGCCTGGCAACGCTCATGGTCAATGGGGTTCCGTTAGAGATGATGGTGGACACAGGTTCTCCATACACTATGATATCCCCTGAACTATACAAGTCCAAGTTCCACAAGAAGGTGTCTGAACTCTTCTGATATAAACCCGTGTGCCTATGGGCGAGTACCCATCAAAGTTTTAGGGTTTGAATGGGCTGACATAGAGTTTGAAGGCAGAATGACTAGGGGAAAGTTGTATGTGGCTCACAAAGGTGACCCTGTAGTGGGTTGGGACAAACAGGCTGCCCTGGAGCTGCAAATTAGACCTGGGAAACCTGTCCCTGTGATGAGTGTAGGTGAAGGGAATGACTGTGCCATGTTGCCTGTGGGAATCACAGCAGAAGTCTTGGAGAGCAAGTTTCCCTCGGTTCTTACTTCAAAGTTGGGCAAATTGAAGGGTTTTGCACACAAGATAGTTCTCAAGAAAGGTTCCGTGCCTGTTGTACACAAAGTCAGAAGAGTTCCGATCATGGCACGTGATGCTTTAAAGGAAGAGTTGCACAGACTCAAGGAGTCTGGGGTCATAGAGGAAGTAGAGTGTTCAGAATGGTTGGCCCCGGTAGTATTGGCACGCAAGGGTGATGGAGGAATGAGGATGTGTGTAGATCTCAGAGATCTAAATTCAAGCATTTGGGTTGACAGACACCCCCTGCCCAAAATCAATGAGATGCTTTCCCGGGTGTCTGGGGTTCCTGCTTTTCTACTTTTGACCTTTCCTCTGCCTATCATCAGATAGATCTGCATGTGGAATCTCGCCCGCTTACATCTTTTGTCACCTCTTTTGGCAAGTTTCTGTTTTTGTAGGATGCCCTTCGGCTTGGCCTCCGCAGCTGCGGTTTTCCAGAGGACAATGCAGAAACTTTTTGGGGGCATTCTGTGGTGGAATGTTTCCAGGATGACATTTTAGTATGGGGTAAGTCGCAAGCTGAACATGATGTTAGGGTTCTTGAGGTGATGTGTGTCTTGAGGGATTGTGGTCTCACTCTCAAACTCAGCAAGTGCAAGGTGGGTGTTCCCAGTTTGACTTATTTGGGACATTCATTAGATGCCCAGGGTATTCATCCTAGGGCAGAGTTGGTAAAAGCGTTGAATGATGCACCGGCCCCAGTAAACAAAGATCAGTTGAGATCCTTCATGGGTCTCACAGAGTACTACCGTAGATTTGTGCCTTCGTATGCCGACAAGACTGTTGGTATGAGGTCGTTGCTGAGGAAGGGTGTGCATTTTGCATGGTCAGACCAGTGCCAAACGGAATTTGTCAGGTTGAAGGAGGAGATTGAGCAAGCCCCGTCCTTGGGTTCCTTTTTACCAGGCAGGAAAACTTATCTCACTGTGGACGCGAGTGAGTATGGCATAGGTACTGTCTTAGAGCAGAGGGTGGAGGGCGAGCTTCGGCCTGTCGCCTTTGCATCCAGGGTGCTCAGAGAGGCAGAAGGCAGGTACGCTGTCATAGAGAGAGAAGCTCTGGCTGCTGTGTGGGCCTCCAAATATTTTAGGACCTTTCTGTGGGGAATTGAATACACCTTGCGCACTGACCACAAACCTTTGGTGCACGTGTTGACGACTAAAGGGTTGTCTCATGCGTCTTCAAGGATTATGAGGTGGATGGCTGATATGGCGGAGTTTAATTTCAAGGTTGAATATGTCCCGGGAGCGAGGAACGCGGCAGCGGTTTACCTGTCGCGGTTTCCGAGGTCTGATTATGTCGATGTAGTCCAGGATATAGGGTGGGTTGATTGTACCTTGGTTGCGAGTGTGGTGCCTGCTGTGTCGGAGTTGGAATGGGGTGCTGAATGTACAGCTGATCCTGAGTTGATGGAAATAAGGACTGCGCTCTGTAGTAGGGTTGTTGGTACTGCGTTGTCTAAATTGTATGGTCACGTGTGATAGGAATTGTCTGTAGGTCCATGGGGTGTGGCCAGAGGTCTGAGGTTGGTTCCTCCTTGTTCCCTTAGGGGGAAGCTTGTCGATTTGGCTCACGAGGGGCATGTAGAAAGGTCCATGACCAAGAGGAGGCTCAGAGAAGAGTATTGGTGGCCCCGAATGGACGCTGATGTGGAGGATGTGGTGAAGGATTGTGTGGCCTGTTCCACTAGTGACAAGAGCAAAGTTCCAACTCCCCAACCCATTTATCCTGTGGAAGTGCCCCATGAAGTGTGGTCCAAGGTGGCACTTGACATAATGGGCCCCATAGATTCATTGGGGGGGGTCTAAGATTTATTGTGGTTTTGGTGGATTACACATCCAGATGGGTTGAGGCCACAGCTTTGGCTACGGTTACTGCCCAGAAAGTGGTGGAGTTCCTCTCTGCGGTGTTTGACATGGAAGGTGTGCCTGCGGGGTTGGTGACCGATAATGGTGCCCAGTTTGTGTCAGAGTACATGCAAAAGTTTTTGCATGATCTTGGTATACGTCATCATAGAGTTGCGTTATATAACCCACAGGCCAATGGTCTGGTAGAACGCATGAATCGTTTTGTCAAGGGTGCGGTTCAGTTGGCTCTTGCCAATGGTCTTCCCTGGGGGAGAGTAGTATCAGAGTCACTTAAAGCATACAGACTTACTCCTTACGTTTACACTGGTCATTCTCCTTTCGAGTTGATGCGAGGGAGGAAACCTGGCTCCAAATTGAGAATCCCTGCCCTGGGTGGTTGGGTTTAATCACAAGTGGATATGCAAGAAGTCTTAGATCGAGTATGGTGTAGGCAACAACGTTTTCTGCAGGAACAACTGGCCCGCAGGAAGCCTTTGCCGGTCTAGATGGGTGATTGGGTCCAAATCAAGAATCCCAGGTTTGCAGCGAAGGGACTCAGCAAGTATATGCAACCACGTTTAGTTGTCAAGTGTGGTCGTGGTTACGTCAAACTTGAAGATGGCTCCAGATGGAGTCTCAGGCGTGTGGTTGTGGTAGACAACGCCAAAATGGATTCTGCTGGTGATGCGTGGGGGGAGCCTGATTGTGCTTAGGCGATGCTGGGGCAATGGTTGAGTGTCCCTTGCTATGCCCTTCTACTTGTGGGGAGGCTGCTGATAAGGTGCCTTCTATGCTGGCCCCTTCTCACAATTGTGAAACTGCTCCTGTTCCGGTGCGTGAACGTGATGAGGAGACATACTCCCTTACTGGGCCGTCTGTCTCAGTCCAGGGTAATACTCATCCTGTCAGGGCGAGGAAGGTTCCTTCTAAGTACAATGATTATGTTTTGGGTGCCATAGTTTGTTAGCACTTGTTCTTGTTCTTATTTTTCCCCTCCTTGAGCTGCATTAAGGCCCTCATATATATATGTGTTGTGGTGAATGTGTGTGTTTGCCTGTTGGTGTGTGTTGCGGTAGTATGTGTAGCTGTGTGTGTGTGCAGTTGTTTTGTCAGTTGTGGGTAGAGGGGGGAGAAGTGTTTTAATGTGTCTTTTGCTCTTGAGTGGAATTCTACCTCGTAGAATTCCACTCCTTCTCTGATGTCATGTTTACTTCTGTTCAGAGGGGAGATTCTATGAAGAGCCGTTAGAAGCTGGAGTGAAGAGGTGCTGTGTAGGCTGAGTACTGCTGGCGCAGGCTGGTTACTAATAAAGGACCTTCACTCACCCACAGTGTATGCTTCCTTATTACACACTGCTGTTAAAATATAGAGTTCAATTCAGATCGAATGCAACTAGCTGAATATTCTCTCAGTTCTACATACTGTAATGATAGGCGCTATTATCATCCAACTCAAATGTACTTAAGTCTTGGAAGGAAGAAAGCCGGAGTTCAACCTACCAGGATCTTATCCCCTGACTGCGACGTGTAGATATATCTTAAAAGCAAACGCTTAGCTTGCCGAGTTTCCTAATCAGTGATTTTAGGTTCGGGGTTGACTTGATTGGTGACCAGGATCTCATATCATGCCTGCAGGTTGGACACAGATCTTGAAGGCAACGACTTAACTTGCCGAGTTTCCTAATAGGTGATGTTGGGTTTGGGGTTGACTTGATTGGTGACCAGGATCTCATATCATGACTGCAGGTTGGACACAGATCTTGAAAGCAAACGCTTAACTTGACGAGTTCCCTAATCAGTGATGTTTGCTTTGGAGCTGACTTGATTGGTGACCAGGATCTCATATCATGACTGCATGTTGCACAAAGACCTTGAAAGCGAGCGTGCAACTTGCTGAGTTTCCTAATCGGTCACGTTGGATTTGACTTGATTGGTGACCAGGATCTCATATCATGACTGCAGGTTGGACACAGATCTTAAAAGCGAGCGCGCAACTTGCCGAGTTTCCTAATCAGTGACTTTGGGTTTGACTTGATTGGTGACAAGGATCTCATATCATGACTGCAGGTTGGACACAGATCTTAAAAGCGAGCGCGCAACTTGCCGAGTTTCCTAATCGGTGACGTTGGGTTTGGGGTTGACTTGATTGGTGACCAGGATCTGAAATCATGACTGCAGGTTGGACACAGATCTTGAAAGCGAGCGCACAACTTGCTGAGTTTCCTAATAAGTGATGTTGGGTTTGGGGTTGACTTGATTGGGGACCCAGATCTCATATCATGACTGCGGGTTTGACACAGATCTTGAAAGCAAACGCGTAGCTCGGTGAGCATAATCAGTGATTTTGGTTTTGGGGCTGCCATGATTGGTTTGTGTAGGAGCCATAAAGAAAACAGCGTAATCAATGGAGTTCCCATGAACGGTAATTGAAAGTGTTCGAAGGACGGTTGAATGAGCTTTCCCATAAAGAAAGTGCATACACCAGCGAGGCAAATAGATTTCCTGTATTTTGACCATTGCACCTTGATTTGTGCTTCAAACGTTGAGAAACACGTTTATTGGAATACAATATCAGCGGATGAAAGCCTGCTTGCCCGAGTTAGCCGAAAGCCTTCATTTATGATCGGAAAGTATGCCTGGACATAATGTATAAATAGCAGCGAACACTGCTTAGGTGGAAAATGAAATGACCTCATGCTTGTAACACACAAAGTTCCAGTATCATCTTAATTGCTTGTAAAAGTGAGCTGATGCCTTTTTATGTAAAATTACCTATGTGGCAATTTAGAAAGGCCCGCAATTGTATTACAATTTGTGATGGAATCGTTCCCATTTCAACAACTGTATTCAGTGTTTTTTTTTAGGGCGTGCCCAGGTAGAGAGCAGTTGCTGTACGCATGGACTGCCTAAGGAAGGGTCCAGAGGGTAGCCGACCGCAGGGCTGTTGCTAGGTCTGGAAAAGATCCGGGGCAAGGCTAATGCCGGGACTGCCGGGACTCGGGGCCAGCTATAGCCTTTTGGTTGTAGCCCATGAGCTTCTATCCGGGGCTACAAGCAAACGACCCGGGCTATAGCTCCCCCTAGCGACGCCTTTGGCCGACCGTTTAGTGATAGGGCACGATTCTCTAGTGTGTGGTGCGCAGGAAGGGAGTGTTGGGATGTGGGTAAGAGGGGAGAGTAACAAGGAAGGGGCACAGCTGTATCTCCAGTGCAACGGTTTTTCTATTTTCAAAACTGTCTTTTTCTGGGAATCAATGTTAGAACCCACGCTCGGAATGTCCTGCCCCCGTGCAGGGGTGGACTGGGATCCAAAAGAGGCACAGGAAATAATTTTCAAAGTGCCCCCATATTACACATTTTAAGCAAACTAAAGCTCTTTCTCTATGAGAAAATGTGGAAATAAAATATGTAACCACACAACAGAGGTCCAGGCTGCAGAGTTCCCTCTAGGCCAATCCGCCCCGGCCTCCTTGTGCTTTTAGTGGTCTGGAAACCACACCATTTTAAGCAAAGCATGTCTTAAATGCCCCCTTCAAAAGCTTGTAGCATTTCAATTTTAGATGAATGGCCACACAACGGGGCAAAACGAATTGATGATCGCTCTTTGCCTCTGTTTACTTACGGAGTGATTGATTGGTGCAATCGCTTTGAATATGTAAATATGCAAACCACTAAAATTAGCAGTGTACTGAATGGTATATTTAGCTTTTAGCCAAATAACAAATAGTCTGTCAAGTATTCGACCAAAGACAAACCCGAAGCCGAATAGTTGTTTTATTTAATAAATCATGTTCTTAACTTGAAAAAACTTTTTTTTTAAGCACTATTATTATTGTGCCCATGTGTCATTTATTTGTCTTTATTTTAATCAGCATCCATATTTAACGCACACAAGACAGGAAAGAACAAATTAACAAAAACACAGACCGCATACGTATGGATGGATGTTGCATATGCAGAAAAGTGCCACTCAAAGTGGCATGCTTCATGATGCAAAGTGCTAGGTTGCAATGAACAAAATGGTTAATGCAATTGACAACTTCCATTGCAAATAGAGCACGTTGCAATCTCTCGTGCGTCGCAAGGTATCGTAGGTGGAACGTGAACGTCAATTGCAGCTGACACAGAAATGTATACATCGTTCCCGTCCACACACGAGGACGCAAGGAGAGAGTACATTTGAAGTGATTGTACTCCATTTCCCTATCATTTTTAAAGTGAGTTCTCCCCCCCCCCTCTGAAGCAAACAGGAAAGCAGACTCTTCTGGAGAGGCTTTTGGGGTTGGAGGAGCAGGGGCAATCACACATTGGAAGGTTCTGGCCAAGCCCTAAAGGCTCTAGGAGGAGTGGGCCCTTGTCTGTTTGGCCGTAGCTGCATGCCACCAAACCCCACTATCTCCTTCCCGCCACCCTGGAGTATGCACGGCTTCGTTGCTCATGGCCTTTTCTATGTGTCTCACTCTTCATCCCTTCAGCCCACAGCACCAGCAGATCCAGCTCCCTCTCTCGTATCTTTGCTGCTGATGCTGACGAGCCTATTATGTGTTTTCAGGAGATTTCCTAGTAAGCAAATTCTCCTAAGGAGCCAATACGGTTTGGGAAACGTCGGCCACATCTGAGTTGCCTGACAAGTAACTGAATCGTCCGCAGCCCAAGTGACCTAGAAGAGGCACCTCACCTGTTAGGAATACTTCTGATTTCTAAACATCACGCCTCCTACCAGTTTCCCGCACAGAACATAGCTCTCTGACTACGTCCCCATAAGAGAACTGACGCCTCTCTCTGTCTCTATACCTCCTCTGGCGGACTGGCCTACAGGGATCTTTAGAGATTTACCAACTTACGTGAAGTTTCTTAGAGGTCTCTTAGGCTGGGACATGTCACTCAGTGTGACATATACATGACAAGCTCAGTCCTACTTGCCTTCAGTACCTGTTACCAATTCTGGTTTCTCCATAGACATTTCCCATAGGAACCAACCATGCTCCCCTCTCTCTCATCCTCACCACTCCTTCTCCCCAGTAACCAAACAGAAGCACTTAGTACTACATTTAATTGGGGATACTTTCAGACATTTCATTCCATTCCCTTTTGCAAACTCCACTCCATATTTGCCTCTTTGAGTTACACTGCATTAAAATGAGAAGACAAAGGGCCTGATTTAAACGAACACGTTTGAATAGGCAAACCTAATTGAAAAAGGCTTTGTAAATCAGGCCCAAAGCATTTGGCTGAAGCCGGATAGCTATTTGTCAGCCAGAATTTGGCCGAATACATATTTGAAGCCCAGGATTGGTACATGCCTCAATTTAAGCCTATCACACAATTAACCTACACAAAAGCAAATCTATGCATCTCATTGATGAGGAAAGCCATATGTGTGATGAATAATCTCTAAACTCCCCTGGGACTTCCTACCTGTTCCTACTTTAGCCAAGTGTTCGTGTTTTACAGGAAATGTGAGTATTGTGCTTTTCAGACACCCTGTAAGATTCAATGGTACCTTTCACACTCACTCTCTCCTCTCCCTTATATTGTCCTCTCTGTACACTCATGCTGCACTCCTCCCGCCTCCTCTACCCTCTCTTATGTCCCTCTGATATTTAAATTCCTACCTCTAGCCTACACCCTTTGGTCGTACACCTTCTCTACTGTCCTGTCTACCATTTCCCCCTCCTTCCATTATCACTCTCCTCATACCACTACTACTCTTCTTCTCCCCTACCACTACTACTCCTACTCCCCCCACACTACTACTACTGGTTTATAGTGATATTTTCGAAACCCATATTTTCGAATGCCATTTTCTCGACACCAAATTTGCCGACATTTTTTTCCGAATGTTTTTTATTTTATTTTATTTTTTAAATGGGGGGTTTCCCCCAAACCCCTGTTTTTTTATTTACACTTTTTTTACTAATGAAACCCAAAAAACCCATAAAATTAAAAAAAAAACATTCAAAAAAACAAATTTCGGCAAAATGTTTTCGACATAATGGTCATTCGAAAATATGTTTTCGAAAATATGACCGGATACCACTACTACTCCTCCTCACACAAAACTAATCAGCCACCTTCCTTGCACCATGCATCAGTCTTTCACATCTTCCACTACCCTCTGTGCACACAGATCTCACAAACATGCACACTCACACTGCAGAGCCACCATCACTCCTAAGTCAGGTCCTCACCGGATCCAAAACTCTTCTCCATAAGCTGCTGCTACCTTCTTCCGCCTGCTGGTCTCTTGGGTCATCTCCATTTCTACTGTTGACCTCACCCGAATAACCCACACTTCTTGTGTCCTGTCCCCTGCTTAAGTATCCCTCCGTCTGACAGGTTTGGGCATCTTTCCCTGGACAAACTGGCCCTTGCTCCCCATCACCCCCTGGGCATGTGTGTGTGTAGGGAAATGTCTTGAAAAGGAGGCTATGCCCCGCCCAATTTCTCTGCACCTGTTCGGCATGTAGTAAAGATGACAGCAATAGAGTCAAATATCCAGGTTCTTCTGCCAGGACCGGCTCTCGTGGGTTATGCTGGTAAATTTTGTGAAAGATGGCCTGTTTCCCATGCCTTTCCCTGGTAGTCTAGCTAGTCCTGAAAGGCCTCTTCTTCCCTGCTTGTACATTCAGTAGCTTTTCCGCACACTGGTGCGGTCGGCCTGGGAACCTCTCTGTTTGTGGCCGTTTTCCGGAACCCCATTTCAGGGGTCTCATGGTAAGTCTTAGGCTGAAGGGGGAATAAACTGCCTTTTTTCAAATCTGGTGGGTTTGGGGATCCTTTGGGCGCTGATTGGGTCCGATCTTGTGATATGGGGGTCCGCTCTTGTGATCCGGGGGCTTCGCACACACACTGCGACTGCCCTATCGAGAGACGGCCTCTCTCTTCCTTCGCTACGTCCCTCGTTTAACTGTCTGTTGGGTAGGCTGTTCACCGCGGGGGTTCTCGTTTATCCACTGTCCGCTCTGGTCTACGATCCCTCTTTTCTCATAGGCTTTTCCTAGAAGAGCAAAGAGACTGGCAAGCATCTGCTCGAAGCTTGGCATTGAGAATTTGTGGTCTTCAGTGATACATTTCGGCAGAGGGGATGGGGGGGAGTTGGGATTTAGGATCTTGTTTCCCCGGGTCACCAGCCTCTTTCCCCATGTAAGGGGCTCTCATCCCCTTTTGACAAGGCCAGTAAAGTGGCCTTGTCACAAAGTCATGAATGACAGAAGAGACATACCACGTGAAGCACTCAAAGTGCGATGGGCGCATACTTATACATAACTGTGGCTACAGCAGAAGGATTGCACTGGCATAGGAGGCTGCATCTTGGAAAAGGAAGAAGGCATCACTTACAGAGGTGTGTGCCAACTCTGGACTTTATAACAAAGCATAATATTTAACATAAAAGAGCCATGATACTCCATACAGGCGTTGGCAGAAGTTGTGAAGCCTACAGCAGCGTGTGCTCCACCTGTCTTTGAAATCATGTGATAGCACAAGGACACACCTGCACTCCCAGGAGTGGGTTCATGACATTGATGATATGCCATGTAAAGAACACATTGGGCCTCATTACAACCCAGGGGTTAAGGGGATAACGGCGCCGTAAAAGGTGTAGGCGCCGTTAAACCCTTAACGCCTGATTACGAGGTCCCTTTGCGGGTTCCACTTTAACGCCTGCTTTTAGCAGGCGTTAAAAAACCAACCCGCAAAGGGACCGCCATTAAACATTTTCATGTGAGGCAAAAATCCTCTGAATTTTGTAACAACTGGCAGAGACCAACCATTAAAAGTCCACTTTTGCAAAATCTTGTTGACAACAAATACATCTGGTCTACTGAAGAAAATGTCAAATTTGCATAAGAAAGGGCAGTTAGAATTTGATATCGCAGTCTCTGAGATATGGCTGTTCAGAAGCTGTAACAAGCATTCCGTAAGCAGATCCAGTGCTTGTTTTCTTTCTCTCTCTCTTACTCCCTCTTTCTCTCTCTCTCTCCTCTCTCTCTCTCTCTCGCTCTCTCTCTCTCTGTCTCTCTCTCTCTCTCTCTGTGCTCTCTTTCTCTCTCACGCATGCTTTCTCACTCGTATTCGTCTCCCCCCTCTCTGGGTGAGTTTTATGTTGTCAGGTGGACATTTGCTAGAGCCACCCCAGCTGTTGCTGACAGCAGAGCCACCTGAGATGAGGACACATGAATGTGGAGAAGGCATGTAAAGGGTGATGTGTTTTTTAATGGAATGGGAGCATCAGCAAGGGAAGTATCTCCCAAGGTAGGGAATTGTCAGATATTCAGAGGCCAATTGCCATGGCGTGTGTCTAGCCATCCCACTGAGTGCACATTTCCAATATGGGGAAACAACGGGGGTTGCAGATAGGCTCTGTGTGGTGTGCTGAGGTTCCGGCCAACCTTTTAAGGGACCAGAGGACCCGACTGGAGGCTCTACAGTTGTGTTTGGTTTTTAATGCTGCAACAACAAACTAACAATGAGTGGCAAGCACAAAAAATGAAACATTATCTTGGTGCTCAAAGATTAAACAGATTGTTGGTTTAAACATGAACACATCCTTTTCCAAGAAGGAGGGATATTTTGAAAGACAAGGGGCCTCATTACACGGATGGCGGTGAAACATGGCGCTATTAGCGCCATGGTTCATGCCGTTAAAAAACCGGCACTGCCTTGGTGGAAAGGGGAATTACCGCCATATTCCAAGGTTGGCGGGGCGGTAATTCCCCCTTCCACCATTGCCCTTCCCCATTCCCATTTTTGCCCCATAGGGCTCTATGGGAATGGGGAAGGCGCTAATTACGGTACCGTAATTAGCTCCCTGGTCCCTTTGCGGGTTGGTTTTTAACGTCTGCAAAAAGCAGGCGTTAAATTCCCCAACCCGCAAACGGACCTCGTAGTAAGGCGGTAAGGATTTACCGGTACCGGTAAAATACCGTTACCGGTAAACCCTTACCGCCATCCGTGTAATGAGGCCCAAAATGTTATTTATTCTTAGCCAAACGAAGCTATTCAAAAGACAGCAATTTACTTGTGCTTCCATAAACTGTCTCTCTTTAAACTTTTACAGTGCTCCTTACGGATGCTCAGTGGTCTTTCTGAGCAAAGCACATTTCAAAACCTAGAATAACATATACATTATTTTCTGACAGAAGGTTATCATGACAAAATTAACCATCTGGTACACTCCTATTGTAGTCTTTGCAAATATCCCTAGGAGAAAGGGGGCAAAGAGCACCATTGAAGGTTCCTGGGCACTAACATTTGAATGAACACAGATCTTTATATTTGACACATATGTATGTGGTTAAAGGGTTGTATGTTTGAATCGCTAAGTACTGTTTGTGCTCATTTCCTTTTTCACAAGATCACCCTGTGTTTGCAACAGGGGACAAGTCCTAAAAATGAAAGTGGGGCGACTCATCAACAAACGCAATCGGATGTGACGTTGTCAGAAATTAGCATGTGACGTTGTCAGAAATTAGCATATCAAGGTGAAATATGCGCATTTCATTAAATTGGCTTTGCATAACCACCCAAATTGAACAGGACGAATGGCATTTGCCTTTCATAAAATCAACACACACACAAAACCAAGAGAGGATGTTTTCTTCTAATAGTGATTTTGAAAATGTTAAAATGTGTGCATGTTTTGAACTCCAAGAACCAATACTAATGTTGTCCCTGGGACTTTCAGTACCGAAATGGGATATTTCATCTTTAGTTGTTTGTTATTTTTGATCAGGTTATATAGTGCAGTGGTGAAGTGTCCAGCCTGCAAACCTGACCACTGCGGTTTGATCCCTGAGGTCTTCGTGAATTCAAAGAGGACATCCATGTTTCTCTTTTAGCTGGGGGGACTGTGTCCACCCTCTGAATAAAGTGGGGGGACTCCGTCCCCCTGCATGTACCCTCGACTTGAGCCCTGGTTTGCAACCATGAACCATATTTTATCATTCAGAAAGCCCTAGCAGGGCGCAAAATTTGCCCACATCATTGCTTAGTAACATTTGACTCTTGGCGAGTAAGAATTGGTCTCCTGTGTATATGTATAGAATTGAGGTGGCAAACAACTTTTATTTAATGGCTGGCTAGTAGCTTTCAACTTGAATGATTCCCCCCTGCCCCGCGCCTCGTCTTTCAATGAGAGGACCAAGTTGGTCTGACAGCTGGTACTCCATTGGGGTATGTGGGCCACCTTGCTTCTTGCTCCCATAGTTAATTGTACACGTCAATGGCCTGGGAGTGCATAATCAGTTACCGAATGCACAGACATAACTTGACAGAATTATAAAGCAGAAATCGCCAATATTAATCAGTAGGGTAGCTAACAAACGATGTGGAAATTGGACAACTACATTTGATAGGAGGTAACAGTCACTTCTGTGTTAAAATATTTCTGCTGGGGTTTTTATTTTCTCCCTACATCACTGGTTTACCACAAGCAAACCGATAACTATGTCAGAAACAAAATTATGATTTCAAAGAAATGTATAAAACGTGCTATTTGGGTCAGAAATGTGAGTCATTTTTCAGAGATTAAAATTGGCATGGTGAAGATCGGTCCCTGGGTCAGTCGGCCGCTGATGCACGTTCGAGACCACGCGTGACAAAGTATGATCAGGACCTCCTCTGTTATCGTCATTTTGGGCACCTGATTGGTTTATCAACTCCGGATAAAGCGCTCATTCAGTAACTTATAGCTCCTTTCTATGAGGATTTGGCATATGTTTGTGTAAATATATTGGTATGAAAGTTATACAGTATGTTTCAGAACACATTCAAGCGTACAGTCACTCCATTTTGTACTTTGTAGGAAATAAAGATAGCTGGACTAATTTTGCAAAAAAATCTTTTTATTCAGAACTTTAAAAAATGTTTTTATAAATGAAAACATTTTGCAAGGCAACAGGAAAAATACCACACTACCCGCCCCAATGTTTGCAGGAACACTGCCCCCATTCCACAGCAGCGCAGTCGGTACCCATCTGCGCAACCTTTGCTCCAGTCAACACGCGGGCGCGCTGTTCTCAGCCACCTGCGTTTGTTACATCGCTTGCCCAGGCATATGCCACTATGTAAAGTGTTTATGCTGCCCTGAGCTAGTCCACACAAGGCTAGCAGGATTGATGCAAGTCATTCTGGGAAGGGAGAGGACCAGTGCTTAATTTGTAAAAATATAAGTGCCAGTGCCCAAAAAATATTGGCCCCATAATCCCTGGCGCGGCGCCGTCCACAGCGCGGGCACGGGCCGCCCTCAGTGCAGACGCGGTGGCGCCCTCAGCGCGGGCACGCCGGCCACGCCAGTTCAGTGCTACACCTACCTAGATCGGCCCAGCACCAGCCCATCACACTGCTGCTGCTCCATGTCATGTGTTTGGCGCTGCAGCAACTGCTGGCACAGGCTAGTAGTAAATACGCAACTAAGACATGCTCCTCCTGTAACTGCGTCTCAATGCCCCCAGGCTGTGTGAGCACTTTAAAAATGCAAACAAATAAAAAAGCATTCTGTTTCAGTCACTGTTGCACTGTATTTGTCTCTAACCCTTCTGCCCCATCTGACAGTCTGTTAAAGTACACCAAGAATTGGTAATCGTTTACCTCCAGGAAGAGCACCCACCCTCAGACCGTTCTTCAGTCACCTCATCCAGGTGTTTTGTGTAATCAATTTACTCTCAAGCCCTTATCAGTCATCACATCTCATAAATACACCCCCCTTTACCTTTTCTTCAAGCATGAGCAAGGTGTTGTATAAGTTGGAAAAAGTCATTCCTGCAAGACATTGTTGTGAAATCAACAGCCTGTGCTACTTCTGCTTTAGGGCCTCTTTCCACCTTAACACATATTAAAAAAATATATATGTTTTGTCACCCAATATTCAGGAGCCAGAGGAGAATGCATATTCGGATACCTCCTTCCCACTGACATGTTCTTGACATACTTCACTAAACTGCGGGGGGTAACAGACACCCACCTCCCTATCTGAGGATTCCTATCTGAGGATTGCATGTGCTCTCATTCGGAGCACATGCTCAGAGCGTATTGTACCCAGGTTAAGGGGCCACATCTGGTGTATAAACCACACATCTGTATAGAAAACATGCGCTGGAATTATGTAAAAAAAATGACAGCAAAAGACAGTTGAGAATTATACACGAATACTCAACTAGTGCTTTTATTATGACGACAGATTAGTGGGCACGTACACCATGTTTATCCATGTCTAGTTTCCATGTGTGCATCTTTAAGCCTGAAATGGCATTTCAGTAGTTTGTCTTTGCATGGGCTTTTCTCGCGAAGTGCAGCCGGTTTGGTTTCGGCCCAATTCGTGCACCGTTCAGGGTCCCCTCGCTGAAGCTCGTTTGTGAACTAATGAGGCCGATAACATTAAAAGGAAGAACAGAAACACCCGGGCAAAAATTCACAGTTCATGTTTCGCTTAGATAAATGTTATCCAGGGTCGGACTGAGACATACAATTGTCTCGAATCGGGCTCGGCACCAATGAAAAAGTGGCCAAAGTTGCAAACGACAATTCATTCCTTTTGTGACAGACACTAGTGGGACCACGCTGCTGCCCGTGCCCCGTCCGGTCCTGGACTTTGCCCTGCCTTGCCTCAATCACTTAGGCTACCTTCCGTGGAGCCACCACCACCACGGCCATGCTGAGTTTGATGATGACAAAAATAGGTGCGCGGCACAGCGGCCCCGACGGAAGGTAAGATTTTAAAAGAAAAAACGTATATTTGGGCGGATGGGGCCCATCACTTTCAAAGTGATGGGCCACAGCCACCACTCAAAATAAGTTAGTTCTTTTAAAACCTACCTTCCGTGGGGCGGGGCCCAGGCCACCGGCCCCACGGGAGGTCAGGTTTTAAAAGAAAAAAGTAAAAAACATACTTTTGGGCATAATCCACAGGCCCGGGCGCCCGCGGAAGAGTCATCCGACTCAGTCTGCGGTAGCCGGCAGCCCCATCTCACAGAAATTGGCCTGGGCCTGGTACTGACTGCAGTCAGCAGCACACTGCACACAGGTCACACAGACAGAAGCCCGGGTGCGGATGAGCCCCTGATGGGGTCCTGACTCCTGGGCAGTCAGGACACCACCAGGGAACCGTGCTGTTGCCTGGGCCCCGACCTGGGCCTTCCTTGCTTGATCACTTGACTGTGACAGCCTCTGGCTGCACCGCACACAGCAACAAGTGACTTACCTGCTTTGCCAGCTGGGACCTGGTCTCCTGTCGGGACCTCAGGGTGGGGGGCCGGGTGCGTACACTGGCACCTGCACAAATGAAAAAGCAGGCAGAGTGGGCCCCAGGAAGCAACTAGGCTGCACCACGCAGTGCAGCAGGGCAGGCTCTCTCTCTCACAAGTCAGGACCGACGACACCACGCCTCGACACCTTCACTTCACAGTAACTCGTGAAATGAAGGTGGCGCTGCGCTGCCTCCTGTGGCAACAACAAGTCACCATGTAATTTCACTGGCTCAGAAGAACAGCCAATGAAAACTGCACATTCTGTGTTACTATACAGAATGTATCAAATACTGCATAGTAACAACAGAATGGCAGTTTTCATTGGCTGTTTGTAACAGTTTGTTGTTCATTGCTTCTGCTGGCACCTCCCAGGCCCAGCCAGCTATGGCCTGCAACCTGCAAGCACGTGAGAGATCGAGATCAGAATGACAAATCCCAATGATTTATAATCGTAGCAAAGTGAAGTGGAAGAACAAATAAAGCAATGGCACGTGCGCTGGCCCCGGATGAGTTCCGGTGCCCAAAAAAGAGTGCCGGTGTTGGGCACTGGCAACCACCTCCACAAATTAAGCACTGGAGAGGACACCAGAAAGCATAAAGCCCTGATGAAGTCCATTCTGGACTCCGGAAGCTCGATGACTTGTTGGACAGCACAAGATGCACGTTTCAATACACTGTAGTGAGGAATGCTTCATTGGTTTATGGATAAAGCAGAGCTTTAACCCACAGGTATAGGGCTGATGGGCACCCATTTCCACAATATATGATGCACAATGATATACAGCAATAGCAGTGGTTATAAAACGTTTCAAATAGTATTTAAAACCATCATCTAGAAAAGGCACTAAAATAATAAATAAGGAATAGCACTTTCCTATCAAATAACGGAGATTTGAAAGCTTTTTGAAAAGCAAGTAAAGAAGGAAGAAGATGGATTGAGGTCGGAAGGTATGTTTAATATCCCGCCTACGTGTATTTCTGAGACCCAAGGAGATTTGCAAAATGGCTGCCAGATAGGCAATGCTTCAATGTCAGCAGTCCAGCTCAGAGGTACAAGAAAATGGAGGTCCTACGGACTGGCTTCAGGCTCCAGATAAAGTATGTAAACAGGGGGAATGCAGGCCCAAAAGCCAACATGGAGCACACTCTCAAGTAATGGGGACTTGATGTTACAAGTTGACAGGCTGTTGCTAGGTTGGGTTAAAATGCTTTGACCACTCCCCCTGTCCACTAGAACGTGGTCCTTTTACATTGTACTTGGTTCATGCGGCCCCCACAGAGGTGGCATGTGTCTTCTTCCTGGGTGCAGCATGGTGCAGGGGGCAGGAGGGTCAGCTGTGGTGAACTAGAGGAGCCGCCATGTTTAGGGCCAAGAGTGGAGACAGGATGAACCATGGCATTCGTGTCTTTGTTAGCACTGGTGTGCGCTGGCATAACCAGTACCGAGCAGAGAGATGTCATTTTTCAAAGAACGTACAATGATTTCAGAAAATTGTATATCTATGCGCCCTCGCATAAGAAAAGGAAAGCGGTTGAAATACTCGGACAGCCTCAAGCACCTGAGCTCTATCTGTATTTGGCGCACCCCTTAATTTTTTTTTTTTTTTTTTTTTTTTTTATTGGTTTAAATTCAAACCTTTAAAATGTTTTACAACACATATGACAGTTTTAAAAATTACATTGGGTATTTCAAGTCTCTCCCAATGACCTCTTCTTTATAGTCTCGTGTTCAAGCGTTACTCCGCTTTTCTTTAATGCCTGGTGTACAGTGGGAATGGTGCCGACGTTTAATCACTCATTATTGTCTTTTAGTCTCTCTTCTATCACTGCCAGGAAGGAGGTCAAAGGTATAATTAATTTCATGTCTTGCCCGTTCCACATGGTCTGCCACCACTCGTCCGCGCATGCTGATAAATTATTTTCATTCCATCGTCCCAGGTGAATTGATCTTACGTCTTTCAAGGCAGCGCAGAACAAGACTAGATGTTTGAGAGATTCTAGCTCGTTTTTGCACAACCGACAGGTTGGGATCATATGTGTATTACACGCCCAATGACCAATTCTGTCTTTAGTTTTCATTGCATTTAATCTAAAGAGCATAAATGATCTTCTTGCTTTTGGATTAGGAAATCGAGTTAGATATTTTTGGAGGATGTCATATCCTCTTGCTTCAGCGGGGCAATCTTTCATCGCTTTGACGTTGTTACGTTCGCTGCATGTATTTATCCAATCCCCACGCCATACTTTCTTTTTGGCTGCTGTGGGGTTTGTGAGTAAGGTTTCCAGGGTGATGTTATACATTGTTAACAACTCTTCGCAACGTCTTACCCATTGCGGCAGAATACCTGGCCCTTCAGGCGAGGCATGATGGAAAATTTGAAATTGGACGATTCCTTCTTCTACTCTCGTTTTCCGAAACAATGAGAGTTGGTTCCAACATATCTTGGCGTGCAATGATGTTAAGGCTAATTCATAACGTAAGCAGACTGTAGCAATTCCCGGTGGAAGACTTAGTGCTTTGGTCCAGAACATGTGTTCTAACACGGCCCAGTGAGTTGACGGACAGCCAAACGCGTTTTCGGCTCCGTATGCCAGAATTGGAGACACTTTCTGTATATAGAAATTCCGAAGTGGTTGCAGTGAGAAGCGTCCATATTTTTTATGTATCACAAGGCCTTGGCAGGCCAACTGGCCACACTTGCGCTTGGAATCTGTTACCCATGGTTCGTCGCAGATGCTGGAATTCAAGATCATGCCCAGATATTTCACGCTTTTGGACAGTTGCAGTGTCTCGTGATTTAGATGCCATGTCTGTCTTGTGCCCTTTTGTTGCCAGCTTGTTTTTAGATTCTCAAAGATCAATATTTCAGTTTTTGTAGTATTGATCTTTAGCTTGTTCTGCCATACATAGTTGTGAACTGCTTCCAATTTTCGTTGGAGCCCTATTGGGGTTAGATCTAATATTACCAAGTCATCGGCGTATAGTAACCACTCTATCTTCGAAGAATTTAGTTTTGGTGAGAATGATCTCACAGATTGAATTGTAGCTCCGATATCGGAGATAAAGAGACTGAAGATAGCTGCTGCTAAGGGGCATCCCTGCTTAACCCCTTTGTGCGTCATAATTTGGGTTGACAGGGTCCCAAGTCGGTCAAGTCTAATGGAAATTGAGGTATCCTTGTGGAGTTCTTTTATGGCAGCGAGTAAGCCTGGAGGACAGGCCCACATTTCTAGCTTTTGCCACAAGATTTCTCTGTCGACCATATCAAAGGCCGTGGAGAAGTCAACAAAAGCCAAATACACTTTCGTGTTTGTTCTAAGGGCCTCCATTTTCAACAGGTTTAGTACGAGCAGGTTCAGTGAGCAGCCAACTGATTTTACAAATCCTGCCTGTCGTGAGTCCACTCTGTTTGCTGTTTTTGCCCAAGAAGTCAGTTTCTTGTGTAACAATGAAGAGAAAATCTTGCCCAAAACGTCAAGTAAGGCCACTGGTCTGTAGTTCTTTGGTAATAATCTATTGCCTTTCTTAAATATTGGTACGATTATTCCAGTCTTCCACGAGGCTGGTACTTGCTTTTGAGTATTAATTCTCGCAAATAATTCGCAGCAAAAGTCAGCCCACAAGTCCGGAAATTGTTTAATCATACTGTTTGACAGCCCGTCAGGGCCAGGTGCCCGGGAGTTTTTTGCTCTCACGATTGTCTCATAGATATCATCTTTTGAGAACTGTAGGTTCCATGTTGTTGCATCCGAGGGAACATTATTTGGCTCAAGGTCTTTGTAATACAAGCCTGTGAAGTGATTCACCCATTCTTTTTCTGACACTGGGCAAGCTTGCAAGACGAATTGAGGCGCTTCCAAGCTGTTGATTGTGCGCCAGAATTCCCCACTATCTTTTTTCATTAGTGTCATCATCATCGCTTCTGCATCATTTTGATATATGGTCGCTCGATGGCTTTTAATCCAGTTCTTATAGGCTTGTCTCACTGCTTTGTTTTTCTTCGATATTTCATCAGTTGGACCTCGGTTGTTTTTGCGGATTTCAGCTCTCATCTTTCTCTTGCGTTGTTTTATCATGATGTCAAAAGTGTGTTTATTTTGGAAGGACCAATTTTTCATTCCAATGTTTTTTGTTTTAAATTGTGACAACATTGGGACGTAGTCGATCTCCTTCCCTAATGACTTGTATTGGGTACATATCATAGATACTTCTTCTTCCTTCAACCTTAAGCGCCGACGGTTTGGTTCCACCAAAATTTTTGTGCACCATGTTTCCCTCTCTATGCCACCAGAGTCTTGGAATGTTAGTTCCAACATATCATGGTCACTATTGTCCATTTTTTGAATTTTCAATGATTTGGTTTTCTCGTGTATGGTATTCGACACAAATATATAATCAATGGTGGAACTTTGACCCTCTCGCTTCCACGTTGGCTTCGGCGGGATGTCTCCTTGTGTGCAGCCATTTAACATAGAGAGACCCCTCACTTCTAATTCGTCGTTCCATGATTTGGCCAGCTGACGTTTAAGGGAGCTCTGTGGGTTGAAGAAGTCGATGTTCAAGTCCCCACAGACAATAACATCACTTCCAGAGTTAGATTCTAGCAAATTATCAAGGATTGTGGTGACCTGATCTATAAATAGCTGGGTCCCAGTTCGTTTATGGTTCCAATATAGGTTAATGATATGGATCACGTCACAAGCCTTTGTAGGAGCAACAGATTTTCCTATCTCACAGACCTGTATATATGAGGTGTAATTAGTTGCTTTTAACAACCGGTATCCCGAGGACCGGTTAATCATTGTCAATAGTCCCGCTAATGGACGGCCTTTTTCGGCTTTAATGGCTGGATTTAAGGCACATTCAAAGTCTGTGATGGTCGGTAATTCACACATCCAGGTTTCCTGCAGGCAGATCAGGTGTAAGTCGTTGATCCATTTGTTGTTTCGAAGATGTGTGAAACCTCGTGTGTTCCATGAAGCAAAACTGCATTCCTTAATCACGTTAAGCATTGGGCGTTAGCTGTTGGATTTCGTGTTTAAGGCAGATGCCATCCAATTCCAATCTTCTCCTTGACTGACCTCTGTTTGTGCATTTGGTAATGGCAAGTTTAATTTTGCGGATGATTTCTCGTTATCTATAGTGATTTTAATTTTTTCCATGGGCTCAGTTCTCATGTTTAGATTCTGCTTTCCCATCACCAGTCTATGCAGGGCTACCCCTGTGAAGTTCGTCTTTCGTACCAATTCTCCCTTGTCGCAGTGTGGTTGCCGTCTTGGGGCTGTTTGATCACTATTTCTCGGAGTCTCTGATGTCATAGATAAATTTTTGCCACAGCGCAGAGACTCCCCTTCTTGGTGTTCTTTCTCATCTTCTTTGTCACCACGTTCGGGGTCCAACACCCTATAGGTGTCAAATCCCAGTGACAACAGTTCTTCATCTGCATCAAGAATTACATTTGCAATTAGATTCGAGTTTAGATGGATTATGACCCTGTCAGTACACAATTCGTCTGGGAATTCAATGATTTGTATATCTTTTGATTCAAGCGCACGGAGTCGCGGGACATGGTGTAACAGCCTTAGTACGTTCATTCGATTCAGTATGAGATTGTCGTCAGTACCCTCAAGCCGTTCTAGCATTAGTTTAATCGTATATGATGGTTTCACAGGACATGCTAGTGGGCGTTGAGTCCTGCGTTTCTGACTTTCCTTCGATGATTCTGCACGGTTGTATTTAAGAGTCAAAAGTTTCGGTACTTTAGTTTTTTGCTGTGGACTTGCCTCCAACGCAATATTTCCCTCCGTATTTATCTCGTTTGGAATGCAATTTTGTAAGCCAACAGCAAATGGGGAGTTTGCCAACTTTTTAATCAGTTGTCTTTCTCTTTTTTCTTGAAGTGTGATGAATTCAGGGCTCTTTGGTTCTCTCATCGCATCCAACGGCTTAACCTCACAGGAAATTATCTCGCACGTTCTCCCTTTGACTTCCTGTCTTTTGTTATCTGCTAAGGCTTGCTGCTTTTGGGCCTCGTCCGAGGTCTGGTTACATTGGCTGAGTTTTTGTTCCATTGGGGTTTCATTGACGCTTTGAGTATCTCTTTGTTCGACGCTGGCTTTCACTGCTTCTTCATCTTCCACAGCCATGTCTTCATAGACTGACAGTTCCATTAGGTCGTCCTGTGTTGCCAGGTCTTCTGCGTTTTGCACACTCTCTTTAGGTTTTTTAGTTATCTTCTCTTGTTCAGGTTCGGTAATTTCCGTCTCTTTGATTGTTTCAGCTAATTTTAAGCTTGAAGAAATAGCTTTATCGACCAAATTAAACATATTCAAATTTCGTAAGAATTTTCGAGCCCCTTTTTGATTTGATTTTTTTCGGGCAGGCATATTTTTCAATTTTTTTGTTTGCACAGAATTTGATTTTATGTGCGTCGTTTTTATGGTTTGGTTTTCTGCCTCCGACTTACCAAAGATCGGGAATAATCCTGCTGATTTCGGTATTACAAGTGGTATAGTTTGTTGAGCATCAGCCAAGTCAACAGTCTTCTGTCTAGCAGAGGAGCTCGATGGAGATTGTAAATCCGCCAAGGCTGGGTTTAATGCGTTTTGGGTCTGTAAGAAGGCCGAGTTAAACGAGATTTCAAGCAAATTAGTTTGGTTGTCGCTTTTCTCATTTAAGTTGATAACCATCGTCGAGTTTCTCACCTCCGGCACTGTTCCTATAGCCACTGAACTGGTTCGTTCGGTAACCAGATCAATCACTTCTGTTTGAGGAGTTTCCGTTGGCGTGCTAACTTTGGCAGTAAGGTTGTTAGCTTGAGTCGTCTGTGTTTGAGAGTCGGACATCCTTGTCCCTTTTGCGGATTTTCCTGTGATTATAAGGTTTGGGCTCACTACTTTATTGCCCAAATCTTTCTGCTTTCCATCGGGATTCCTCACTTCACAATTATGCATTCCATATGATTTGTGAAACAGCGATAACGCTTCTTTGGCTACTTCTGCAAATAGTTTTTTATCAATCGTGTCATTCTGTTTATCCTCCCTCAGTGCTTGCATACCCAAAACTATTTGTTTGTTCACTTCATTTTGTTTATGGCCATCCATCCCTTGGTTTGTCTCTAGGTGAACCAGTTTTGAGTTCATCAATGCTAATAGTGTTGTGACGTCCTTCAAATTATCATTCAGTGTTTCATATAATTTAGTGAATGGAGTGAGAGAAATTGCCATTGCAGAGGTTAATGCTGTTAGTAGATCGTTCGTGGGCACATGGACACATGGGGCATTGTGTTTACTTTGCATAAACTGTTGTGTCTCGTGTGTGTTTTGTCTGGCCCTTGCACCCCCTCTCCTTATTTTAGGGAATGGACGTTCGCCAATTGAAGAGTCTGTTACATCAGACTCTCTTGATGAATCATCACTGCGGGAGGTCAAACTTCTGCTTATCGACTTCTTTTTGCGTTGAGGTGAACCAAAATGATGATAAATAGGTATCCTTTTTTGGGAATCAGCCACAAGTTCCCCCTGTGAGTGAACTGAACTGCCAGGGGATACGTTCGCTCTTGCTTTATGTCTTTTATAATTTGCAGAACCCCAAATATCTTGGTTGGTGTCTGTAACTTGTGCACAGGGTCTTTTCTGAGCATATTTCTGAGTCAAAGCAGTTGTTGGCGTAGAAGCTACCGATTGATCAAAGGCTCTAGATTTATTCAGGGATATCAAATTTTGTAACACATCTGAAACCACTTCAAGTGAGTTTCTTTTGTCAGTGGTCACGGAAGAGGATGACATTTCCGTCTCATGCTGTGTGAATCGCAGCTGTCCTGTTTTATTTGGTTGAGAACAAGTTTTTAACATATCTGGGCTGTGCGCCTTGTGGCTCTCGCTTACAACACAATTGGTATCAGGTGTAATGACATGCAACTTATCATTTAAATTGTGTTTTGTGGCGGATTCCGCCAGAGTCGGTGAAACATAAGGTGCACTCACCCCTGGGACTGCATCACTCTCAAACATCCGAGTAGGAAGGGCGCTGTAAGTCTCGACGCGAGGGGACACACCGGCGCCCCTGCTCACATCCAGAGCGGCTACCTGAAGTCGTTCGACTTCGTCTCCACTCGCCGCGCTGTCTTGCGCGGCCTCCGGGCACTCTCCCCGCTCGCGCACGTCATCACCCGTTGCCGCGTCCACCACATCCTGTTCAGGCGCGACGTCCTCCACCGTCGCGTCGTCTCTCGCCATGGCCGTGTCAGCTTCATCCTCCGCGGCCACGGCCACAAGACCGCTGGGACAACACGCGGCGCCGGCACCCGGCAGGCCACCATCTCCACCACACGCCAAGGCAGTCCCCCCAGCGCACCCCGCAACGAGTGCGCCGGGAATGACCGTTCCGGCCGCCTCCATCCGCTGTGTCGGACATAGTGTCGCAGCGACCTGAGAGGTAACTTTTGATTGTGTGTGATTGGGAACAAGGAAGCGTTTCTTTGCCGCTTCACACTCCTCTTCCTTTTCTAGGGGATCAAACACGTCTTCCGAAAGTTCTAACATAGAGCGATCTATGAGCTGTGTTTTGTCGCTTGTTGAACCACATGAAAAATATTCGCTTTGTTGTTTGGTTTTTGCATGCGTGACGTCAACCTTCGCCGCCCTTTTCACTTGGGCTCTTGTCCTTGAGATTGAGTGTTGACAAGAGGACCTTGGGACGAGTGGGTCCATTTTTCTGCAAGGGAGCAGAGGGATGATCTAATACGGCGCCTCACGCCGCTCGCCAAACAGCAAACAGCAGTGTCCTCAGCCCTTTGCACTCAGGGCTTAGCGCCGCAAGGGTGGAAGAGGCGGCCTCAAGTACCCAATCGCCTGGGTCAGGTGACACCAGCAGGCAGGCTGTTAAAGGTACGGCACACGCACCTCTCCTCCTTCCTTTCCTTCTCTTCTCTCCTCAAACAATGTAAACGCTCGCCACAGCAAACAGCAGTGTCCTCAGCCCTTTGCACTCAGGGCTTAGCACCCCTTAATTTGCTTGCAGCAGACTGTCTTCCATAAAGGCAGTGTATAGTTATGTTTGACAGCAAAATGATTCTTGCTTCAAATGTGACCTTGAATCTGTTCCTGGAAATGTGAGGGCACGTGTAAAAACGTTACCGTAGATTTCTTGAAATACCATTTCACCTAATGAGATTTCACGGAATTTATTTCACCGAAAATGGTAGGGGAAATGGCATGTGTGTAATGAATAATAGGTGTGGTGTGGCGTAAGGGTATAAGTTAGGGTAGGGACGGGTGGGGGGGCTGCGGGACCCTCACATTATTTTTAAAAAAAGTTAAAAAAGTAGAAGGTAGATTTCGTTTTTCAGTGAAATGGATTTGGTGAAATCTCCATTAGGTGAAATATTGTCTAAGAAATCCCATACATCCGTGTAAAAAGGCTCCTTCCCTGTTGCTTAATGCCTACTAAAGTCAGGACCTATGGGATGGCTCCATCCCAGCAATCTATCAGATTTGCCAGCAGCTACTGAAGCAAGGAATTCGCAGCAATGAACCAAGGAATTGACAGCCCTACTTATGTGACATTAGGCAGTGAACAACAGTACTAGAGCGATTGTTTGAAAACGAAATAGAATGAAACCCCCAAGAATTGAACGACTCGTCAGGGCTGTGGTATCTGGAGACAAAAGAAGAGGGAAAGAAAGCATTCCTGTGTGGCGATACCACATCATTGCTTTCAACCTCGCCAGCCTATTGAATAGACTGATACAAACAGTGCAGCTGGCAGCAATATGGATCAGCAAAACACAGTAGGGGATGGCTGGAAGGTTTGGAAATAATCCTAACCTCTGGCATTGCTCTGGGCAGCACCCAGACCATCGTTCTTCACCTGCCAAGCCATTATCAAAGGGGAAAGACTACATGCAAATAATTCTTGGTCCCACCCCAAAAGAGTCAGTCCAACCCAAACTGCTAGGTCACATCCCTTCTGCACGAGACCACAAGCACCCCCAAACATGTTTTGGCCTTGTTGGGCCTCATCAGTGAGGAGTAGCTTGGGTCTCTAGGCCCAGCAGGCCCGGGACCCATGTCTAGGTACACCATCCCACTCTCGGTGACTTGCGCACAAAAACAGAGGTGATGTTTGGAAGGTTTGGAATTAATCCTAACCTCTGGCATTGCTCTGGGCAACCCTCCAGACCATCATTCTTCGCCTGCCAAGCCATTATCAAAGGGGAAAGACCATATGCAAATCAGGCTTGGTCCCACCTCAAAAGGGGCAGTCCAGCCCGAACTCCTTGGTCACATCCATTCTGCACAAGATCACAAGCATCCCCAGACATGTTCCGGCCTCGTTGGGCCCTATCAGTGAGGAGTAGCTTGGGTCTCTAGGCCCAGCAGGCACGGGACCCACGTCTGGGCATACCCATCCCACTGCGCGTGATTATAGCAAAACAAAAGAGGTGATGGCTGGAAGTTTTGGAAATAATCCTAACCTCTGGCATTGCTCTGGGCAACCCTCCAGACCATCATTCTTCGCCTGCCAAGCCATTACAGAAGGGGAAAGACCATATGCAAATCAGGCTTGGTCCCACCCCAAAAGGGGCAGACCAGCTCAAACTGCTAGGTCACATCCCTTCTGCACGAGACCACAAGCACCCCCAATGTTTCGGCCTTGTTGGGCCTCATCAATGAGGGGTAGCTTGGGTCTCTAGGCCCAGCAAGCACGGGACCCACGTCTGGGCATACATGCCTCACTCGGGGTAACTATAGCAGAATAAAAGTGGTGATGGCTGGAAGATTTCAGGCCTGCAATTTAGAAACAAGCACTGGCAAAGCCAACAGTTTGACTTTTCTAAAGGCAGTGTTCTTCCCCCCATTTATACATTTTTAACATTATAACCTTTATATGTAACGGTTTTCTACAAACCAATCCCAATAAAATAAAGAACATGTTACCACTAGTATTTACTTTTGCTATTGAAAAGAGACGATATAAGTACTTTTCTTCAGCGATATCTCTGGAGATATCGTGTTATTAGAGCGCAAGTGGCTGAAGGCACACTTGGTTAAGACATTTATAGTACGGCCAGAGCTGCTTAATAGCTGCAACTAACCCACTGCTTTTAGGGAATTGTTTAGCATGCAGAAATGATTGTTTAAACTCACCTTTATGTTATGTGACGATAATTTTGAAAAAAGTGCCACTGGTCATGCTGCTATGCCACATGTATGCCACACAAAGTGCACACCAACATATACTTTCTATGGGATACCAATAGGTTTTTCTAGTTACTGCCACCTGGGGGGGGCCCACATTATTGATGCATCCAAATGGAATGTGAAACAGAAACTCTATACAACTGATAACAATCAATGGGTTTAGTTCCCTGACAGTGTCTAAGCCATGCGTGAATATCTGAATCGCACATTTAAGACACAACCTTCAGGGATACAAACACTCCAGGAATAACCCTCCAATCCCCCAAACTTGTTGAGACAACATAGAGCACATGAGCGAGCCATATATCAGTGATGAATGTATACAGACCAGGGCGACAGCTTGAACATACAGTATACGCCATGGGCAATCGAGACACTGGGCCTCATTACGACTCAGGCGGTAACCATGGCGCTAGAAGCGCCATGGTTGCCACCAGTATTTTACCGATTCCGCCATGGTGAATGGCGGAATTACCGCCCCATTCCAAGGTTGGCGGGGCGGTAATTCCCCATTCACCATTGGCCCTTCCCCATTCCCATTTTTACCCCCATAGGGCTCAATGGAAATGGGGAAGGCGGTAGTTACGGTACCGCAAATTGCGGTACAGTAAATACCTCCAAGGTCCCGTTGTGGGTCCAATCCTTAACGGCTGGTAAAAACCAGCTGTTAAGGTAGGGACCCGCAAAGGGACCTCGTAATTAGGCGGTAAGGGGTTAACGGCGCCGCCACCTTTTACGGCGCCGTTAACCCCTTACCACCTGGGTCGTAATGAGGCCCACTGTCTCTCCAAGTCCTGGACTTAAACTCCTCCCTGTTAGGCCATCACGGGGGTGAACCATAGAGCAGAATCGGCGAGAGCAAGCCACCCTTCCTATTCCTGAATAGGCAATAGGGGACAAGCGCATTTCAGATGTACCTTTTGTTTTAACAGAACAGCATCCCACGAAGTGGCATTGCAGCCACCGCGCCACTGTCAACACATTTGTATAGTTCTTTCCAATGTCCATCCCTGCCAGGGGGCTTCCTTGAACATATATTTATGAATGGTATTGTCAAAGTCTCATCGATGATGATAAAGACATTGGGCCTCATTACGACTCTGGCGCTAAGTGGTTAACAGCGCCGTAAAAGGCTGCAGCGCCGTTAACCACTTAGCGCCTTACTACGAGGTCCCTTTCCGGGACCCGACTTGAACGGCTGCTCTGGACCAGCCATTAAAGTAGGGACCCGCAAAGGGACCTCGCAGGCAATTACGGTACCGCAATTTGCGGTACCGTAATTGCCGCCTTCCCCATTCCCATTGAGCCCTGTGGGGCAAAAATGGGAATGGGGAAGGGCCATGGGGAAATGGGGAAATACCGCCCGCCAACCTTGGAATGGGGCGGTATTTCCCCATTTCCCCATGGCGGACTCGTTACAACACCGGCACCAACCATGGTGCTAATAGCGCCATAGTTTAGCGCCGGTGTTGTAATGAGGGCCATTATTTTAAAAATGTTTTCCCCATATCTTTTATAAAGAACTTAATATCGAGACCAGACTCCGAACGCAGGCCACGGATTCGAACCTGTGTACTCTGGCTTGTCTTGTTTCCCAGACAAACACGCTCGGAGACACCTACTGTGGCAGCAAGTAGGTCTTTATTGGCAAATACTTATAATATATTGATGATGTGCTGTTCGCTTTGGTAACAGCGATACCATCACACCTCACACAGACCTGCTCAGCTGCATCCAGCTCAACCCCTGGCAGAAGCAGTGTATTCTTGCCCCAATGCACGTGGTGTCATTATATAATTCTCGAGATCATCATGTGGGAATCTGAGCTTGTGGCACTGCTTGCGACCAAAGTGTCTGAATTTTGTAAAATATTCCAACATAACTGGCATGCAGGCCTTCTGTTTGAGGAACAATATGTTCACATTTCGTGGAGATTAGTGCCAACAATTCATGGGCACAGCTATTGGTGCCCTGCTTCTTCCCTCCTTTGCGAGCCTGACTATTGGTTTAAGGGAGGAAAAGATTGTGTGGGATAAAACAATTGTAAGTACACTGAACAGATAGACCTATATACATTGGTGACCTGTTCTTCATTTGGAATGGTGAAGTTTCGGAATGGAAGGAATTTGGTTCTGCCTTAAATGTTAATGAGTTGAGTTTGAAATTCACCCAATCACATAGCGACAAGTCAATAGAGTTCCTAGATGTGATGAACCATGTCAGAAATTGTGATTTACACACAGATGTAACAAAAACAAATACTAGCTTCATTTCACTCTTACATGCTCAGACCAGTCATGCACACCACTTGAAGTGGAGTATGCCGTATGGAGAGTTTCTCCACATGAGACTTAGGGCTTCATTCCGAGGTTGGAGCTAAGGGATAAACAATGCCGGTAAAAGATTACTGGCATCGCTTACCGCTCCGGGCTATTCTGACCAGCCAAACCGATATTAGCGGCACCGTAAATAACGGACATGCTAATACCGGCATCATGAAGGCGCTAAAAGTGGATACCGGCATGCCGTAAATACCGGCATCGCTGACCAAAATGCCATGTGCAGTGTTCCCAACTGCCACAGGTGCACACCATCAGCACAGGTGGAAGTAATGGAGTCTGAGCCTGTACAAAAGGAGCACACCCACACACCACACCCGTTTCCACACCAAGTTCAATCCAATTGTAGCATCAATACTTCAGTTGGAGGACATGCTTGCATTGCAACACCAGCAATAACAACACCAGCAATAACAACAGCAGGCACCACAGAGGAGACGCAGCAGGAGAAGGAGGGTGAGACAGGCCTGCATGCCCCACCAGTGCAGCCAGCGTAACCACACATGCAGCCCACAATCCCAAACATCAGAGCCAGTCCTTCCAACCCAACCCCGGAGTACAACCACAGCTGTACCATCTGGACCGGGACACCATCAACACCATCGTGGACATGATACACGATTGTCAGCCTCATTGAAATATGCACCGCCATCCTCCCTCTACTGAAGGTAGTGTCGGTGCTCCACTTCCTTTCCACAGCCACCTACCAGCACACAGTGGGGCACATGCATGGCATATCACCACCCTTATTCACTCGCATCCTGAAGCAAGAGCTGGATGCCCTCCTGAAGCACACAACGGAATACATATCCCTACCACGGACTCCCCAGGAGATTCTTGAAACAAAAGGTGGCATCCATGCCATGGAGGTGATTTACTGCAATCGCAACCAATACCACTCCAACAAGGTGCAGATGGTAGGCAATGCCAGCAAGATCATCATACATTCTTGTGCCTGATATCCCGGATCAACCACAAGAATGCTGCATGTCAACATGGGAAAAATCAGCGCAGAATGCCTAACATTGCAGAACCTACTGCCAACGCTCCTCATCAGAAAATCATACAGAACGCTACACATCACTAAATGGACACGGACACAGCTGTATGCGTACACAATGCATGAGCAACAACACGGCAGAGCACACCGTCTATCATCTTGAAGATGCAACCCACACCATTATTCCATGGCACAGGACACATTGAGGGCATACAAATGGCGTGCATACATCCAGGGACATGTGCATGTGGCCACCGATAATCTGGCGCCATGTGTATCCGACACACCGTGCCCCTGGCCCCTGACATTGAACTGCAACCACCTGATGATGATGAAGGGGATGAAGAAGAAGTGGCTGCACATCATTGCGGTGCCGATGCACAGGAGGGACGTGTTGTGCGTCAGTCAGTGATTGCACAATATAACTGACACACATGGCTGCAGAGGGTGACATGATAGTGTGACAGAGGGCACTGGGTGTGGTGGTACATGCACAATATGCACTGTATATGAATAAATGACACATGCGCAATGATGAATGTCCACTCAGGTCTTGCTTTTGACACAACGGGTGTATTAAATTTAACAATGAAAATGAAACCCTACACCACCCTCACACAACTCCCCCACACACCCTCACCCCCACGCCCTTCCCCCGCAACTCCCCCACACACCCTCACCCCATCCACCTCCCCCACAACTCCCCCACACACCCTCACCCCCACCCCTCCCCCCACAACTCCCCCACACACCCTCACCCCACAACGACCCCAAACATGTCCCAACAAGTCTCTATTGCCTTCATCAGGCTGCCTTATCAGCACTCCCTGGTCCTGGTGGCGGCATGTCTGGCCAGCGCAGGTTGAGGGATGACCTTCGGAGTTGGACTGATCTGGGTAGAGCTTGACGAGGATGGTGTGGCCACATGCTCAAATTGGGTTGCCGGATATCCTGACTCCATGGCATCGGCTATGCGGCTGAGTACCTGCCGCAGGGCGGATACCTCCTCGCACAGGCGGCTAGTATTCCCCGCAAATATCTTGCCCATTGAGGCGGTGTTGTCTGTGATTGTCTTGCCTAGGGAGGTGATGTTCTCCCGCCACTCCTGCCTTGCCTGGCCGTTGTCCTCCATGAACTGCGGCACAAGGGCAGTCAGCTGCTCAGAACGCTGCGGCCCTGCGGGTGCACCTGTGGAGGTGGACGGTGCCTGTGTGCAGTGGTCGAAGTGTACGAAAAGAAGTAGTGGAACTATGTTACCTACTGGCCTGCATCGCTCCCCACAAACCCCATTGATTCAACCCTCCCATGCACAATACAAACCCTAAAACACATGCGCCTGATGTTTAAGGGAACATCCAGTGCAGTGCACCGAAAGTGCAAGTTTCAATGTGTTCCTACACCTTTATTTTAAAACGAAACCGTTCCGTAACGGTTTCTTTTTAAAATAAAAGTATAGGAACGGTAAAACCTATTTAAAAGAAGTATAGGAGCACCGCTCCCGACCACTTCGACCACTGCCTGTGTGTCATGCTCAGCCTCACTGCTCTCCACTATGAGACTAATGGGCCTTTCAATTAACTGCCGCCTAGACTGCTCTGGGGTGGTTTTGTGGTCTGACTCAAGGGATGAGATTTGGGGGGATGCAAGTGGAATGGGCGTGAGGGGTAATTCTGAGGAATCGTCCTCCACGGGCACCCATACCTCATCCTGTGCCACCTCCTCAGCCTAGGGTGCTGTGGCTGCCACCTCCCCAGCCAAACTGGACTCTGCCTAGTGTGGAGCCTCGGCTAATTCCTGTGGCTGTGCTATAGGTGTTGGCGCTTCCGCCTCAACGGCCCTTGACAGCACTGGTGCCCTGGCAACCTAGGTCTTTTCACTGGTGGTGCACGACGGCCCTTGGGTTGGTCCTTCGAGGTGGAAAGCCGGTTGGCCTCATCCCGGGCCCTCTTCCGGGGTGTGGTTATCGGTGGGGTTGAGTCCTGGGCTTCGCTGTCATGGTCTGAGCCTATTGGGGTCGAAGAGAAGGACGGCATGAGTGATGTTTTGATAGGCATCATACATACATTTGTACAATTGATCATCCACACAATCGAGGGTAATAGGCATTTGAGTTTGGATGATCATGTTGTTTGATACATGGGTGGGTGATGCAGACATACGGCGGGGTCACTCACGTTGGGCAAGACCTATGATATGTGAAATGCATATTTGTTGGGGCCTGCATGCAGTGTTATGGCATTTACATTTTGTGTGGTATGTGTCAGGTACGGCATTGCCTTGCTGCAGGCATCTGCATGTGTCTGTGATGCGTCCGACAACTTTGCTGGGATTGTGTGTGTGTTGGGCCATGGCTTGCCTCTTTGGACAGACATATTGGTTGACTTTCATCAGACTCTGCATTACAGTGTTTTCTTAGGACACTCACCTCCATCCGCCGATGTTGTGGAGCCACACTCCATGTCTCCGACACCTTCTATCCCCTGAATGCCAATCAGGCTGGTGCAGATGTCCTCCCATCGGGACAGCTTGATGGGGGAAGCTGGCTCCTCCGCCTGTTCCCATTGCCTGGCTCCTGTTTACAGAGAGCATGTTCCGTACTTGCAGCTGCAAGTCGTCCCAACGCTTCCTGCAGTCTTTTATGGTGCGTGGGGTGTTCCCGACTGCGCTCACTTTCCGCGCCACAAGTGCCCAGATCTCTTTTTTTCGAATGATGGCCTCCCTCTTCATGCTGTGGGCGAACACGATGTCAGCATGTTCCTGCAGGGTCCCAGCTAGCATCTCCAATTCGTCTTCATTGAAGCGCTCCTTGCGCTGGCGGGCGGCGCCCTTCTTGACGGCCTTAGTCATTGTGGTGTGTTAGATGAAGATTTTCCAACGAACAGCATGGTCACACAGGTCCTGTGTGCTGAGGGTGGCAATGGATTGTGTTTTTAAAGATGGCCGCCGTGCTCCTTCCCGTTCCTGTGCGATAGCGCTACTTCCGGTTCCGCTTAATTACGGTGACTGTTATTAGCGGTGACCGCTATTGCCGCATTGGTTCATGCCGGTAGTGCTATCTGCGCTATGCATGATGCCTCTAAGGGCATTTTTTGTGTCTTTAACGGCATGGCGCTAATGCCCTTACCGGCATGGCGCAAAGCTCGTGCCCGCGAAGTCGTAATAGCCCTCTATTAGCAGGGCTCTTGACTACACTGACACGCTATTTGCGCCATGCCGGTAAGGACCATTACTTACCTCCAAGCTCGGAATGGGGCAGTTTCATCAAAGAAGTAAAGTTTACAGCTCAGAGATTTCACCAAAGGGGTTACTCAAAAGAGTTGAGTGAAGCAGCATTTTTGAAAGCTTGCAAGTTGAGTAGAGAAGAGACTTGTTTATGAAAGGAAGAGAAAAGACAGACCCCACAGAGATTTGGAATCTCAAAAGATCAGAATAATAGGAATTTTCAACAATACATCATTTTAGATTACAGATATTTTGAATACACATTGCATATTATTTTTGCAGATGTGGACCTAGGAAATGAACTAGATGACAGATTGTCCATAACGTATTTAAAGCCACCGTCATGAATAGACATTCTGATTCCTATCCTAGTCTGAAATCAGCGCCACACAGCAGCCTTCATTGGAGGTTCACCTCCAGCTCACATGTGACTTAGGTGAAATAGTTTATTCTACTTTCACATTTCAGATAAAAAGTGCAAAGGTTGTGGCAAGCTTTTACAACCACGCCATAAATTTGCTGATGTTTGCAAAAGACTCCACAATGCTCCAACCTCAAGGATGTCATACTAAGAAGGGTGAAACATGTACAAAGTTGTCTGCATCCTTGAGAGCTGTCTGTCTTGGGTTGAAAAAGCCCTGTAGAAAATATCACTGCCCTATAAAATGGAGATAGCTTTCTGGAGCAGAATGCTTTCTTCTGAGCTAATCTGCGGAGCCACAATGCTTTGCTTATGTGGCTGTGAACTGGAAGTAAACTTCCAGTGATGACTACAGAGTCGCGCTAAATAGCAAGTGTGACTAAGCTGAAATGGCTTATTGTACAAATATATTCCCATTTAGGAGAGCTGCTGAGTAACTCTGGGTTCATGTCCTGTATGAATAAGTGTTGGTCTTCTGAACCTATCATCTGAGTTTTGCTCTCAAATGTTTACCAATGGTAATGAAGGACAAATGGCCAACTTATAAGGCTGATTCTCCACATACATTCCTCTCCCCGTGCATTCCCACGTACAGAAAGGTACCACTCCTTTTCCACCAGGAAGTCTTATAAAGCTAAATCTCCACATAGGTTGCTCTCCCCATGCATTCCCACTACAGAATGTTGCTGCTCCTTCCCTACCGGGAACACTTATAACCTTTTCAGGAATGCTTAGAAGACCACAAAGTTGCATATTTTTTACCTAGAGGCCCCTTGAGCCTTCAGTGGTGCAAAGCACAAGAGCAAAGAACTGGAGGATTTGTAAGAGGAGGAAGAGCATGCAGCCTATGGAACAGCTTAGAAGTGATTGGGTAAGACCTTTCCGAACCACTAACAGGCTCTAGCGAACTGGGAACAGAACATAATGGCCCGTCCAGTACCATTTGACCTGCTCCTGTGAATGCAACATAAAATAGCACTTCCAAATCCAAAGGGCATGGCTTTGTGAAGGACCAATTTTTAGTAAAACCTACATTCAACCTCAGGAAACATGATGGCCATCTACATTTCCCAAGTCTTATCTCTTTATTGGCTTTACCACTGCCTTTCAACCCGCCTGACTCGGTTAGCAATAGTTATTTTCTTCTATTCCTATGGAAACAAGACTGTTCCTAAAGAAAATAATATTTAGGGCTCTGCGAGCAGAAGGCCGAGCGTGCAGGACTGTAGTTAGTGTTTTCTTTGTTAAGGACCCAACCGCTCCCCATTGTGAAAATAGAAATGAAAAAAAGGCTTTTTGTAACCGGGCCCATGAGGTGCGTGAAAAAGAATCAAAGCTGAGATGCTGTTGTGGGTGCCCCCCCCTCCCATGTCAGCTTTAGTATTATCTTAAACTTTAGGACTCCACTCAGGCCCACAGAAATGGAAAACTACTATTGCCATAGGTCCATGCACCTTCTTAAGAACTGCTCAATTAACACATTTAATATCATATGTATGAGCCTGCAGGTGAGGTTGGGCCCCAGAGGGTAATTAAAAAAAAATAATAATGTGTGTATGGCCTTCACTGGCCCACTTTGAAAAGTTGAAAGTTGCAAAAATACCCACAGCTCCACAGGAGCTTTCATTAGAAATGGCCCCGACCCACAGAAACAGCATTTTTCTACTTCGATGGGTAAAGATGAAATCTGAAATGCATGCTTATGGGCTTGCTGGGGATGGCAGGCCCGCCATAGGGGTGCGTGCACAATTTTCTTTTTATAAGGATCCACCTGGCCATTGTTAGATATAAAATAAGTAACATTTCTAATGGGTTCAGGGAGAATCCTTAAAACAAGGCATGATCACAGCATTGGAGGGCCCTTCCCCACAGGACCGTAGATGTTATTCTAATGTGCGAGTAATCATTTTTATAACTATTACAAAGACCATAGAAATAGAAGAAAATGAGGAATTGGGGCTTATGCTTTTTAAATACATGCTTAGTAATACTTTTAAAACATGTTTAGAATGTTTCTGGGGAAGACAGGCTCCTTTTTGTCTTTATTAAATTGCTGCCTGGTCCCTGTAAGGAATTGATTTTATTCTATTTCTAACCAGGACCAAACAGAACGCTAAGTGCCTGATTCCCAAAGTGTTTTCCAATGGGGAAATCCCATTGAAAAACGCGTTGTAAATTAGGCCCATCGTAAAGAAGCATTTTTTTAAGACATTTGCCTCATTTCAACTATGCTGTTCTGGAAACAACAGTTGTTTCCGGACCGGCATATTACAACTCTGCAGGCGGGTGACATCCCACCCGGCAGGTCAGACCTGCTAGGTGGAACGGTACCTGCCCGCACAGTTTTCACGGAAGCACCGGCACCGTTAATAACGGTGCCGATGCTTCCATGGTCCCCATTCCCATAGAGTCCCATAGGACTCTATGGGAATGGGGACTTAGAATTTGCCAGTGCCTGACTTCCCGGACCGCCGGGCTTGTAATCCCCCAGTGTTACCGGGAAAACAGGCACTGGTAAATCATTACGAGTCCGGCAGCAGCCTGCCGGTAGCACCGGCACGGTTACCGCCGGAACCGTGATGAGGCCCATGGTCTTCACGCAAGGAAATGGTATTGTTTGTATTTCTTTGTTTTAGGCAAAAACCTTTAAAAATGTTTACCAAGAATTTTGAAATCATATTCATAGCCCTACACGGTTGTGGCCATTTTGGTTTTCTGCTAATGAAAGAGTTGTCCGCAGGCGGATGCAAAGAGTGGGAACAAGATGCCATTGGCCAATATCCCTCTAACACATAGTGCCAAGAGCTCTTGGAAAGCAAAAGCTCCATATAGCCACACCCAAAAATGAATTCCAAGATTACATGAGTAGTGTCAAGACCTTGTGGAGCTATAGACAATTTAATGGGGGCCAACAACGTAGCTACCCTGCAACAATAGTTTTCTACATAACAGGAGTTCTCCACAGGTCCACATAACTCAATGACATATCCATGAGCCTTAGGCGGTATTGGGGGCGGAATATCTATTGGGCTCTAAAGCCTTTCCCTAAACAAATCTTAGGAAATGATTGCTGGAAAGGGATTGGACGTATGTGCTGATCCATGTGGATTTACTGTTACGCAGGTGAGAGTTCTTGGTTCTCATTATGAGTGTGGCGGTCCGGAATTAAGGGTGCCGGTAGCAACATACCGGCACCCCTTCCGGACCGCCACACTACAAGTCTGTGGGCGAGGGCCGTTGCGCCTGGCAGGTCTCACCTTTTTCAGAATTTTCATAGAAGCACCGGTGCTTCCCTCTCCCCACTCCCATGGAGTCCTATGGGGCTCCAAGCGAATGAGCATTAACATTTGCCAGCGCCTGACCTCCCGATCCACCGGGACCTGTAATGTCCAGGTGGCACTGGGAAGTCAGACGCCGGTTAAGTGTTGCGAGTCTGGCGGCAGTCCATCGGAAGCACCGGCAGGTTTACCGCCGGCCTCGTAACGAGGCCCCTTGTCTTGTAAGATGACTGGTTTGGTCAGGTTATGCTCACAGTGGTGTCCACTGAATGAGAGGTGTGTCCAGATCCTGTGACTGGGGTTGGCCCGGGGATGGGCTTTGTCACCTTGATGGACTGAAATTCATTTAGGTGCTGTGTTGAAATCTCTGTCTATCTGGCTTGGCGGCTTCGAGTCCACGTCTCGGAAAGATGGGCCCAGTCCCTCCTTTGAAAGCAAGGGGGTTAGTCCTGGTCATGTCCGGCTGAGAAGAAAATGTCTTTAAAGAGGGCGCCTTCAAGGGCTCTCATGAAAGTGGAAATGCCGGACTGGGCATTTACCCAGGGCTCTCTTTTGTTGTGTGGTTGCCAGACTTTGCAAATCTCCACACTGGTTTGAATCTTGTCCAGGCCTGGCAAAGCATTTATAAAAGGCAGCAGCAAGAACATAGATGTAAGTCTGTTTATTTAGTTATTGGGGGGACTTCCGGCTTGCATTTCAGATACTCTCATAGTGTAAGATTTCATATGGTTTTTGTTACAAGTACGGAAATTGAACAAAAAAAAGTTCCTGCATTAAGTGATAGGGCGGCATGCGAAAGGATGTGACTGTTTCAGAGAATCTTGTTTGCACAGCTTCATGAGGAAGGGCTAATCTAGCAGGGAACACTTCCTGCCACAAGGACTTTCTGATACCTTACAAAAAATGGCTGCTTTGGTCGGTTATTCATTTTGAAAATCCTGCAGCAGCAGGCACGCCCCTTGATTACATTCCTGGCCTTGTTTCCCTTACATTGCCTTGCACTGCTTGTCCGCGCGCTTAGTGCTTACTTTAATACCAGCTGAAGAAGCGGAGGGACGAGTTCAAAGTTCAAATTGAAAGTTTCCCTCTCCGTCTAAGGATGGCCTGTCTGTGTTTTAGGTTTGTGTTAACCTGGTGCTTGTGAAAGGGGCGGTGTCAAGAGCGCTGTGAACCTGTGTCCTTACTCTGGCTGCAGGCCGGATTCAGCCCAGCGTGTGGTAGTATGGCCCTGCTCACATCTTTTGTTTTCCCCGCACAGCAGGTCATGGCGCCCAACTGTTTGCTCCAAACACCACCACAGGGGATGATAACAGATTGCACTCTTGTGTTATTCTGGTCTTTCCTAGCCACTGGACCGACATTCTTTTCTATGGTCGTTATTTGTTTGGAAGTATGTGTTTTTACACGTTGGTTCGTTTGCGCACACCATATCGCACATAGGACACTTGAATGTGGTGGTTTCCAGCACCTTTCATTGTCGAGTGCTGCTGGGGTCTTAGCACCAAGGTGCTGTGTGCGCTCAACAGAGGATCTTGGGCGTTTTTTCTTTTGATAACTTTTCGATTTATTTTTTCACATATAAGAAGGGTGCTTTGCAGTAGAACTTTACAAACATTGCTTCGGTTTCCCTCTTTCACATTATCAGGAGCAGTTTGCTAGAGCCTCCCCAGCCGTTGTGTACAGCACCAATACCAGACGAAAAACAATACATATTTCTTCATTCCTTGAAGTGTGTGCTAGATTTGTTGTCCTATTTGCCCCCTCCGGGTATTTAGAAGAAGCACAATAACAGGGGTGCACCAGATTGTCCATCTTGGAATGATGACTTTCTATCAGAATATAATTCAGACGGCGAGTCTACTTTATAATGCAATGCTTTGCACAGTAGGGTAAATGTGACATTCTTATTGTGACTACAATATATACTGGAAGAGATCATGAGAAATGAGCATTGTCAAATATTAAAAACAGACAGCTGACGTTAGTGCAATTAAATATGTTCTTTTTTTAATAGCTTCTTTTGCCAAACATACACACCATTTCATCTCTCACAGTGTCCTTCCTACTTGGACACTTTTTTGTCTTAAGCTCCACTGGATAACAATTTGGATAGCTTTTGTGACATTTATGGAAAATCATTGTATCAGCGTTATATATTGATACATGCCAATATTGTAAAGGTTTGGTGTATTTAATGTCAAAACAGTACTTTACACTTGAGGTCAAATTGTGTGACCTACTATTTTTCTATTAATCAATTATTTTGTGTCGTTTGCACGGTATAAATGGACTTTGTATGAGAACAAATGTGGTTGGTTTGGATGAGTCAGAGTGTTTGATCACAGAACAGTTGTGTGTATTTCTATGATTAAAATATATTGTTGAATTACAGATTTAGCTACATACTTTTAATGGCATGAAATCGTTTTTACACTGTTTTTGTATGTTTTTTCATGCATTATACAACAAAATAACAAAATAAAGAATATTTTTGATAATCAATAAATGTTGTCTTGATGGAAAGAGATTGCCTTTGCACAGCAAAATAGTTGAATGCACTGAGAGTCAGTATACACCCTGGTATTTACATGTTGTGACATCTTGGAATGATGACTTTCTATCAGAATATAATTTAGACGGCGAGTCTACTTTATAATGCAATGCTTTGCACAGTAGGGTAAATGTGACATTCTTATTCTGACTACAATATATACTGGAAGAGATCATGAGAAATGAGCATTGTCAAATATTAAAAACAGACAGCTGACGTTAGTGCAATTAAATATGTTCTTTCTTTAATAGCTTCTTTTGCCAAAAATACACACCATTTCATCTCTCACAGTGTCCTCCCTACTTGGAAAGGGTCGCACTCAGATCAAAACCATTGAGCTGTTTCTTCTTTGAGCCCCCACAATGTTTAATTGTGTGTGCTGGCCACTGATTGCTTCGTAGCATGCTGAGGCTGTGATTGTGTTATGTTATGCACAAGCACGAATAAGTAACACAAATAGACAATAGCAAATACAGTTCTAGACCCAGCCGTCTGGGCCTTCGGGCTCGGACAAGTTCTGTCAGATCCCCACCAGCCCGTGCAGAGCCTATCCGTGTCCCCCATCACCTCCCGGGACATAAAACGTGCCCTCTTTGTGATGGCAGAATTCTAGCATACGATGACAATGTAGGTCTCAAAATACCATGGTAACCCTCACCATGGGGGTCGGGGGGGGTTGGTTGCGTCTGCTCTCATTTTACTTTTAACCATAATAAACACAGTACACTTCCCCCACCTTCAAGATGTCTGTGTTTTTTCTATGGTTACACTGATGTCAGCAACAGCTGGAATAGTTCCAGCAAACACACAACTGACAATGTGACTCAAGCCCAAAGAGAGACCAAGGGGTAACTGAAGGGACAGCCCGGATAGTGGGAGGACTATGGGCTAAACGAATAATGAAACAATTGGAGCGTTCTGCCACATATCTTTACTCACATACAATCATGTACGTTTTTAGTGTTTTACGGCCCATTCTTTGGAGTGGGCTTCCATTAATTCGCCCGTTGGCATCCTTTACAATTTAGCTTGTAAACAATTTCTTTAAATTCAATTATTTGATCGTTTTTCACACAACACATACAGTAGTGTATTGACATACAGAAATGTTACCATACATGAAAAAAACTCTCTCATCACTGTGTATACAGGGCAAAAGTTAGTATGCAGAGCCGTCATAAATATATAGTGTGGATTGTGTACTCCAGTATCACAAAAGTAGGTAGCATTGGAACTAAAACATGTAATCACAAACATAAATGGATAAATGAGAGGTAGCAACTTTCCCTAATTCTGGTTGCTAATAGAGGTATGCCCAGTGGACAAATAGCACCAATGAGGGATCCAGTCTGCTTTGCAAAAAAATCAAAGAGTATGTTAGGAACATAAAAAAGACCACAAGCCTGATTCACAGAGCATTTTCCAATGCGATTGCGCCATTATAAAATGCTTCTGTGAATCGGGCCCCATATATCTTTTTATTTGATAAATATCTAAAACAAACCTTGTACTTTTGAATCACTAAGTATATAGTGTACAGTGGGTTTGGTGCTCGTTAAATGTTCCCCAACACTTACTCTTACATTAAAGTATTCTGTCATCCAGGTGGTCAGGACATGGCCATCACTTGTGGATGCAGTTCCTGTGAATGGACCAGTGCAGGAGGATCACCTGCGTGAGGGGTCTTCGGGGATTGGGACACCGGATGATGAGACGCGGTATCCCCTTCCCCCTAACATCTTTAACCCATCCTACAAGGTAGGATACTTAGGAAATGAACTCCTACCCACCTTTCCCAACACGAACACTTCCTCACGGACAGCTCACTACGAGAGAAAAATAAACTAACACCTGAGCCATATACCTGACATGTTCCAATACAATGGTCAGGCAGGATCAAGCAATTACTGCTGACCATTACACACACCTGACTTCCATTACACTTCCCCACACTGATAAAACACAGAGCACGAGAGCACACTCTGAGCAAGGCAAAGCACACAAGGAAGCAGCAGTTGCAAGATGGCAGTTGATACAAGGCGAAAGACGGCAAAACCGAAGGGGAACGCAAGGAGGGAAGTGCCTTGACCTTTTTGACAAAATACTGTTACTTTCATGATCCATCAAGAATAGGAAACATAGGACCACAAATCAAGGCTGAAGAATCCTGCATTGTGTGTCGGAGGTACCAGGGGCACTCCTGCGTCGATAGTCAAGGCGGGGAGAATCGTTTGCCACCATTGTACTGTCCTTGGCTGCTACAATCAAGCAGCGCCAGTGAAGCCAGCACAGCCGGTGAGTTGGGGAGACTGATACCAGACTGGTCTTTGTTGAAGCCAAGGTTGCAGGCGGCAACATTGTATAGTGAAAGCTAAAGAGAATAATGTATGAAGTGTATGTGGCAAGCGACACAAACAAAATTAAAGAACAGATGAGTGATTGAACTTTGAAGCCAAGATACAATACCTTAGACAGAGTGGTCCGACACCACGTTGGTGCTTATTTGAAAGTCTCTGTTAGGTATCCAACTGAAAGGTGGCAAATGTGAAGAGTGATACAGAATTGTGAAATCAAAGTGGTCGTGCAACGGGTCAAGTAAAACCCTGTGCATATTTGAAAGTCTTCGATAGTTGATGACAAAGTTGACGAGGATGGTCCGAGCCCGGCGGAGGGAGACCAGATAAAAGATTTTGGTTAAAGCAAGTTTGTGTTAAAAGTTATATAAGCATTTGGAATTAGTCCAAGCCCGGCGGAGGGAGAATAATTGAACATTGTGTTAAAAGGATCTGAGCCTGGATGAGGGCATCCAGGATCTGAGCCTGGCTGAGGGGGATCCAGGGTGAACCATGAGTCACCTGAGAAAGAACATCCTACGAGAAATTGGATGCATAAATAATCTTCCAACATTACCTTGTGTTGAGAGATTCTGAGACCGGCCGAGGAGGATCCGAGGTGAATAGTGAATCGCCTGAGAAATTGAGTACTTGTAAAAACAGGAAAGAGGAAAGGAACTTATTGTTTGATTGTTGCATCAGGCCCTCTGAAAGAAGAGACTTTGAAAGACAAAGAGACTTGGGCACAGAAGGCCCTGATGCCAATGACTGAACTGTAGCCTCGTGCTAGAGAAGCCAGAGACTGTGCTAAGCTCGAGTGTACTGCCTTTTCCCATGCTGAAAACGTGTGGAAGGGAGGCCAACGGCCTGAGCATCCTGACATATTATTTTTTTAGCACTTCTTTATTTTTTGTAAAACTATTTATCACACTATTTCTATTTAGAAGTAAGGATTGGCAATAGGCTTATTAGTATAGGCCCAATTATTTTGACAAGACACCACTAGGACTGCATTATTATTATTTGATGGTCGTAGCTTGCTCCCATCCTTAGATTTAGGGTTAGGTAGGCGTTTTTCAAACCCTTTTTGAAGTTCAACAAACACCATTGAACTGTGGTCACTTGTGTCTGTCTTACTGTTGATACCATGCCTTCTTTACACCATTCACCCAAACTTTTGGATGCAAGGATAACATTTCTGCAACACCTGTCACTCTGTGACGTCCCAGAGCCGTACTGCTTAACCATTCTGCAGATGTTTCCTGCCCCAAAACTGAAGGTACTGGATTTGGAAATCTCACCGAATTGCAAAAGAGGGGAGGCTGAGAGGGGAAAATCTGTGTCAGGGTAGTGATGTCTGTGCACACCAGGCTGTGTACATGAAAAGTCCCAAATGCACAAACACTACAATTAATTACAATTTAGATGAAGAACTCTACACCTTTTCAGGGACCTAACAATGGTGGTCAAGATCATTATCATGATCATTTTTGTAATGTAGATGTTCTTCACCTCTATGAGATGCATTTTAATGTCTGGCATTCCTCACCCTTATCTTGGTTACATCTAGCCAATATTGTTTATAGTATTGCCGAATGTAGGATCTCACTTTATGAACTCACCATTTTGTATTGCATGAGGCTTTTGTTATGATACTTAATTGTTGTACTAGCTGTTTTTTTCCATTTTTCCATTATTTCTTCTCTCCTTTTTCTCTTTCCAAGGTTCAGTCTCTAACTGCCTTTGCTTGTATAGGTTTCTTATGGTTGGTTGGTTGGTTTGTTTGTCCTTGCATTGTTTATGTACAGGGGATACCTTTTTGGTCCACATCTTAGGTTGGTATATAGTGATTACCTTATACTGACACCCCTGACATATTCTTGGATATCATTTACTATAGCTTTTTAGAATTTGAGAAATGTTTCTTTCTCTCGTATTGTATATTCTCATTTTGTTCCTTTGGGAGTGTTCAAAGGCGAAACACACTGGGATATCTGTAACAGTCTCTCTCCTTTTTAAGATTACTCCTGTAGACTCCTTAACATTGGCAGGCTTTCTCTGCATGAACTACATGTTAGCGTTATGCCACAGTACTTTTTATTTTCCCATGCTGCTATATGTATATGTTTCTGAAGACCTGAGGCACTTTACTGTAAGGATGATATATGTATGTGTGATTCTAGTAGACTAGAAACTATAGTAAGATCATACTACCTGATATCTTAGTCTTTGCAGTATTGGTTCTTGTGTTTGCATCAGATGGATACAGTTTATTATTTTTTTGCTGATTTGCACAAGTCATAATGTTTACAATTGACGTTTACAGGCACTAAGCACTTTACCGACTTGGAAATATTTAACTGGGAATAATAAATTCCAGTTGGATGCCTCTATGCTTATTTATTTACTGATGCTTTTTGCGGTCCTTGGACACTTCCACATAAGCGAGGCCAGCAATTTTGCTATGTGTATATAAATAAAGGCCATGCTTATGGGAATTAATTGTGCCAGCAGCAACAGTGGGCAGCATAGGACAGCGTTTCCTTTACCTTTACATACATAATTTTAAACATATAGTAATACATTAAAACGTTGGTATTAATGTTATGCACAGATTGCTATTGCATGCTAAATATAAAGTGGTTAATTACCGTGGGAAACTTTTTGCACTAAGCATAAATGTTTCTCCATGCAAAGTCAGTATTCGAAATTCACACACTTTATGTGAAAATGCGAGCTGTTTTAATGAAATGTAATGCGATTTGAACATTTTATCAGATCTTAGCAACCAGGCTGATTATTGCATGTGTAAAGATGTCTGCCACTTTGTATTTCAACAAGCACTTTGCTTTAGATGGAGACACTCTATTTGGAGTCAAGGAGATAGAGACTGATGTGTTATTTAAAGTCACCTTTACTATGTTTGCACTTCTAACGTGATCTTCCTTGCCATGCTGACGAACTAAAGAATAAAAGGATTTGTTAGTCTGGACTCGCTTTGGTGTTCCTGCCTCTTTGCAGAAAGTCATCTGGGCTTTTTTCTGCTGTTCTTGGGAGTGCATCCCGTCCACTTCCTCCTGGTTCCATCCCGGATAAGGTTTTTGTCTTTTTATGAATATATATATATATATATTCAAATATAAGGATATAAGGATTGCACCTTTTTCGTTATCCTATATATATATATATATATATATATATATATATATATATATATATATATATATATATATATATATATATATATATATAGGATAATATTATCCTATATATATGATAACGAAAGGTGCAATCCTTCCATAATACCATGGTAAAAGATGGTAAAGAGAGACAGGAGAAAGGAAAATAATAGGATACATATAAGGAATAAGCTAACGCTCATCAGTATTCCGTTAAAATCTCTGGAACAAAATGCTGAATCTGATTTTACCGAATTACGGTAGTGGAGGATGCAGGAGTGTTCCCTGCTTCCCATGTTCAGTAAAATGGGATTCAGGGGTTAAGGGTGTCTCCCCCTGCTTCCTTTATGCTGATGGCGTGGGGACAATAAAGTCCCCCCTCAAAAATAGGACACTGTGGCGCCAGTACCGACTCACGTTGGGAATAGGGCACTGACATTGCAGGTGGAGGGGGGGTGTGGAAAGATGTGTGACACGGGAAAGTAATTAGGGATGAAGGGGTATCGGGTAAGGGGGATGCAGGTAAAAGTGATCTATGTGATCACTGCACAGCGCTATTTTCAGAGTCTACATTTTCGTCATCGAAATTTCAGTGATCACATAGATTCATGCTCATCTAATATTCCAAATGAAAGCTTCATTGTGTAGCAAGTTAGTCCTCACATATCTACAAGTACTTGGCCACGCTTTAGGAAAAGTGTTTCAAGGTTGACCAACTGGGCCAATGCAAGGATTTATGCAGTCCCAGAGAACCAGCCTCCCTTACAGTGAGGCCATATTTGATGATTTAGTGTCATCGTGGAAGTCCTGTTGCCTCTCTGCTAATGGCACCTTAGGCCGCTGCTTTATTGTAGCCCAGACCCTGATGGCTGAATGGACATTTCCTGTAACCGAGTGGAGTATAACTCTTCCTGTGAGCCTTCAACCCAATTTGAGTTTTCTAGATAACCCCCAAATATGCAAATAATTCCACGTTTGAATCCGTCAGATGCAAATTCCTCTCCTGCAACCTTTATGGTGAAAATCCTAAACACCTGACCTTACTGTGACCTTCGAGGACCGGAGTTGCGCATCCTTGCTCTACACAGATATCTACTACGTTTATATAGTCTGACTTTCAATAATCCAACAGGTATTCTGGAATGTAATTAGTGTTCTTATTGTAAGCATTGAGCCAAACTCATATGTTGTGGTACTACAGTTGAATGTACACATATTGGGTTGAGGTATAGAGCCATGACCAGATGGTATTGGGTGCACCACCAAGGATTGGCATCGGATCTGATAGTCAGTGTCTATGGAGATTACAGGCAGTCACTTACAGCGACATCCATCCTGCTAGGATCTACCTTATGTACAGTATGGACAAGCGAGAAGTCCTCTTTTCTTTCCTCACCAAGTTCTCATAAATGTTGCCATATGGGTTCACACCCAGGATCCTCTTGTGTTCCTGCTTCCACTCCAGGACTGTAATTATGGCCGGTTCCAAACCATCCCAAAAGCTTAGAGGAATTGGAATGGAGATTTGCGGTGTCCCTGCCACAACTAGAAGAGTTTTCAGGCATGTGGTATGTTGGTATGGTGGTATTTGGCATATTTGCTGGGCAAATTATCAATAATACTGATTGCCCCACTTTTCTGCTTGTGCTGGCACAATCCCAGAAATAATCTGCTCTCAATATTGAGTTATACAAAAATCATCTCTGAATATGGAACCCTTATCTCGCGCCTCTTTAGTTCACCTTTCAGGACCCATGCATGCAGCTAAAGAAATAATGAGGCCATTTCAGCCCTTACTGCGTGACTGCCTCACACGGAAATGCTGGACATCAGTGCTCACTTGAATACAAAAATGCATGCCTGTAAATCTCTCAAAGTGCATTGTCTCGCTAAAGAGCTCTCTTCGCGTGAACCCAGCTGAGCTCCCAGATGTGACGCGTCATGATAGGCACACCTCTTTCTGCACCCTCTGGAGCAGAAGTGCCGTGTCACTGGCACGGCGTAGTGGTATTCAATACTCAGGAAATGCATGGGAGACTTTATAAGGCGGTGAACAGTCTACATCTCCAGCACCAACACCTAGCTCCTACCCCTGGTAGTATGTTGCTCTAACGAATGGTGATGCCATTATCAGAAATGCATATGGAGCTAGTGTACCCAGATTGGGAATGTCGGCCAGTGCCACATCTAGATAGAATAGCGATTATTAGCCAACAAACCACACATAGCCTCCCACAACAGCACACGACAGCTACCGACCGGAAAGCACCCCAAGCACAGCGAACGGTGTTAACAGAACTGAAGCTGCCTACAGCACATCACTACTCTCTTGCACTTTTCCGGCTCGTTCCCACTAACTCGCCCACCCCCCCCCACCTTCCCTTTTCAGATCCACCAGAGCGCCAGGGGACCACTCCGGTGGTGATAGTGCGATGTACTAATATCCTTTAACATTAACTAATACAGATTTTTGGGCATTTTCTGATACAAAGTTTTATGTAGCGGAAAGCATTCTGAAACAAGACATGCGTGTTTTATTGTTCATGAGCAAGGGACCCTCCTCTTTTGAGCATTCCGAAGCAGAGGTTTCCTCATAATATTCTGTGTATCATTGTCCTAATGATGTAACTGACAGGAGGCCTCCTCCATCACTCAACCCATTCGCTTTGAAATCCATAACATGTAGATTTGGGATTGTAGTTTTTCATTTTGTTTTATATTCATGATTGATGGTCTATTGTCTACTGGGGCCTCATTGCGAGTTGGGCAGTATATCGGTGGTAAATTATAGGATATGATAGGTTATTTATAACAGGCTTAATACCCAGAGGTTTCTAAGCGCGGACCGGGGATTGAACCTGTGGTGCTCCGTGTTGTCTTGCTTCCAAGGCTATCCTCCCGAGCCAAAATCCGCTGAAATACTGCCCAACAGAATTACTGTTACCGCCAGCTCACAAGTGGTGGTGGCGGTGTTAGTCCCCATTAATCCAGAGTCCTTAGGACTCCATTGGGGTTTTATCCGATTTTCAGCCGAAAGTGGGAGGATTTACCTCCAGTATAATGCTGGAGGTAAATCGCTCCCTCCAGGGCCAAACCCGCAGTATCGTGGAGAGGGAAATGTGGCAGTAATTTCGTTACAGCCTCTTTTTTCCTGTGCTGCCATACTCGTAATGAGCCTCTTTCGTCTGTAATATACTCGAAAGTAAAATAATTCATACTTCATTTACTGACACAACACTGAATGTTTGCTATGGGAATTGAACAGTTGTTTTTGAAGTACAAATGTTTTCTGCGCAATGTAATTTATTTATTTATTTTGCATTTTTAAAGTGCTCACACAGCCCATGGGCATCGAGGCACTGTTACAGGAATTGTTTGTTTTTCAATGAACACTATTGCTTTGACGGGTTTATTTCAAGTTACCGTTGGTCTTGCATGATTCAAATAGGCGGCAGGACCCAGCTCGCGCCGCTGTTCTGTGCTGAGGCCCATTGTGTGGAGACAGATCATCAAATAGCAGTGGTGTGCCTGGCAAGGCGCATCTTAAAGACCAACACCAACATGCTCTCGGTGCCACTAGTAAAAAGAGTAAAAGCGGGCGGATCCAGCTTCCCCTATCTCGCGCCCACTCACTGGAATGCCCTACTTCCCACTATCCGAGGTGAGGCCCCCCTCACCACCTTCCGCAAAACTAACTACCCTCTTCACACAAGGTCTGACACACCAGCACGAATACTTATTATATATGTTGTAATATACGTCCCAATGCAATATCTGTAACAACAGTATGATATCTTGTATTATTCATAATGTGTTAACAATCGCTATCATGCCTGTACCATGTAACTAAGTTATTGCAAGTAACAGCACCTCAATGCCCCTGGGCTGCTTGCGCGCTATATAAATGTAAATAAATAAATAAACTGCCCTCTCCCTACAGCCCGGGACCAGTAGGCTTTGCTCTCTCATTCACTCCAAAAAATGTCAGCGTGCTGGACGCACCCGAGACTTGGACTCTGATCTGTTAGGGGGCATTGCAAGGGAACAGACCCGCAATTCACTTGCTATTTCTGCAGTGTGACAGCAGGGTCACAATAAAAGCAAACCAGAAGTGGAGTGTGAACACAACCCACATAACACACCAATTTAAACTATATGCTTACTAATTTCCTGATAGGAAATACTGTACTTCGCTGCATTAAAGGGCTGCCAGATGATGCTGTGGATGGGTTATTGTGTATGTACAATGGGTAAGTATGTAGCCTTGATTGCATTCAAGATAATAATAGCTTACTACGAACAAAAAGTAATTCCCATCATAACTTATGGGAGTGAATCCATGATTATCGCAGCAAACATTAACTGGAAAAAGCTCGAAGCCTCCTTTTGGTGATAAATCTTGAGGCTCCCCCCCAACTATCCAATGGCTAGAATAAGACATGAAGTAGCAACCCAGTCACTAGCATCCATTGTACTATGGAAACAACTAGACTTACTTCGCAAATTGATGTCTGAGGAAAAAACGCCAGCCATACAAATACTACGATCCTTCCGAAAGCTATGAACAATACCATTTTGGAGGCCTGGAAATACAAGCTAAAACGGCAACTGATACACGAGGACATCTCTATTGAAATGCTAATTCAAAGACAGCACAACGCAAAAATTAAGCTACAGCGGAACGACTGGATAAAGACAATCAAGGAGAAAGGAAAGTATCTTATGAAACACCAATGTGATGGCGATACACGTGCCATCAATGAACTTCTGAAGAACTTATCTATATTTTCAGACCAAAAAATCTGTTACATGTTCATGAAAATTCGTCTGAATATCATTCCGACGCGATGCAGATTAGCAAAAAACAGACAACGCGCTATGACGGGTTAATTAATATTGCTGCTTCTGTCTGGGCGCTAAAGCACTGGAAACACTGCCCCATCTTCTCATGGTCGCCATACACTCGCTCAAAAGAGAGGCCTCTTTGGAGCCCTTTTCAAGATCTCTGCGCAGCAAGTAGACGCTGAAACCAGATGGACCATAATCATGAGTGGACACGACAAAAAGTGTATTTACACAATTACTCAGTTTATTTCTACCATTTTAGAATTGGACAAACCAGTATAGCAATGCATTGTTGCTTATTTTGTGCATTTATGTCAGATTTGTCTGTCCGTTCCTTTTCTATGTAGCTGATATCTGTCTTTGTACGCAATGTTGGAAATGATTACTATATCGAAAAAGTTCACAAATGAAGAGTTTATTCATAAACTATATCATTTTAAATAAAAAATAAAACCTAATAGCTTTAAAAAGGCCATCTATGCATTTCGCTCTTTCCTGGATGATGGAAATGTGTTCAGCGGCAAGTGTCAGCTAACAATGTTTCTGAAGGGACGAGGAGTGGTAGGACCCCAGCAGGGTCGGACTGGGCCACACAACTGTCTCCGGCACCAATGAAAAAGTGGCCCAGAGATGCAAATGGCAATTCATTCCTTTTGTGACACTGTTTGAATGGTACCCAAGGGGGAGGTGGGGTTTGATAAAGTGTGATGTAAACTGTGCATTTTAAAGAATATGTATTCATTAACACTGGTCAAAACTACCAGCCGGCAGAGTGAATTAACTCCTCAAATTGGCCAAAAAAGTGGCCCACGTTGACCAAATAAACGGCCCACACCAGCATTTTGTGTTTTTGGTTTGGCTGTGGGCCTATTGCGCTATAGGCCAGTCCGAGCCTGGACCCCAGTAAACCCCAATAAATCACCTCCTCAAGTAACAAAGATCTTTTGCACGTGCCCTCGCTGATCCCTTTTAGTCCCTAATTGGGAACCAAGTGGAGAGCTGATAAATAATTGCAGGCAGGCACACACCTCAGCCTCCTGGGAACAACGGGGTCGAAATGACTACTGCTCTGCAGCCGTTCATCAATGAGTACTACGTAGGGTGACCAGATAAAAAAAAAGAAACGGGATGGGCCATAGAAATAGAAGCAGGACTAAAGTAAATACACATACTGCTTCTATGTCGCTGTCCTGTTGAGGGCAGGGGGGGGGGGGCTAACAGGCACACTCCTCTCAATTGAGGAGAGAGCTGGGAGGGGACGGGGGAGGAAATGGGGGCAGGAAGAGTTGCGCCGGGACCAGATTTTGGGATTTCGAAATCGGGTCCCAGCAAAAAAAAGGCACCGTAGCCTAAACCCCGGACTGGGTTTATAAAATAAAAAAACTCGTCTGATCACCCTAGTAGTACCCCAATAAATCATCTCCTCAAGTAACAAAGATCTTTTGCACGTGCCCTCGCTGATCCCTTTTAGTCCCTAATTGGGAACCAAGTGGAGAGCTGATAAATAATTGCAGGCAGGCACACACCTCAGCCTCCTGGGAACAACGGGGTGGAAAAGACTACTGCTCTGCAGCCGTACATCAATGAGTACTGCGTAGGGTGACCAGATAAAAAAAAAATAACCGGGATGGGCCAAAGAAATAGAAGCAGGACTAAAGTAAATACACATACTGCTTCTATGTCGCGGGCGTGGGGGGGTGCTAACAGGCACACGCCTCTCAATTCAGGAGAGCGCTGGGATGGGACGGGGAGGAAATGGGGGCGTGAAAAGCATTTCACGCCCCCATTCGCGCAGGAAGAGTTGCGCCGGGACCAGATTTTGGGATTTCGAAATCGGGTCCCAGCAAAAAAAAGCACCGTAGCCTAAACCCCGGACTGGGTTTATGAAATAAAAAAACTCGTCTGGTCACCCTAGTACTGAGTAAAACCCGGACTTAGCCTGCACACTACTACTAAACCAGCATCGATCCTAATCATAAAGATGAAACAGACGCAGCCCGGCAAATAGGCCTCCCCTGCCTCTTTAAGGGAGCATGGGCAGATAGGGCAGCCTATACCCTGCAGGAGGGGTGTGAGCTAACCTAGCTGAAACCCAAACAACATGAGTACATTGGTACCAACATCAAAGAAAGTCCAACAAAGGTTCTAAAATAATAAGTAATTTACTAAAATCTAACATTGCACACAACTAATTAACAACCTTCCTCTGTAATGCAAGCACAGATAATGCAGATATGGGGGCAAAGGGGGCACTCTGGGTGTAGACTGTTGTGCAGGCAATTGATTTGATCAGCAAATCTCATGAGTACTTGAAAGGCAAATGATGGGGTCTTAAAAATATTTGCAGTGGTCCAATCCCCCAAGCACTCTTTAAAGGGCCCTAGTGACTTATATTTCTTGTCTTGGGTACTCAACAGCATTGAGCTGGGCTTCTTGGTCCTTTTCTGCAGTTGAGCCAGTGTCAAGGTGGTTGATTTGAATTGTTCCAGTGGTGAGTTGAGTCAGCTTTGAGACAGGGCGTTCTGTAGATCAAGTTGGCACCCGAGATGGGTCGAGATTATGGGCACCAACAATTCGAGTTGGCAGTCAAGTTAGATTGAAAAATGCATCTTCTGGGCTGAGTCAGCATTCGAGACGGGCTAAGTCTTTGGCTTCCAGTGGGTCGAGTCAGAATTGAGTCAGGTCAAGATGATGCTTCTGTTGGGTCAAGTCTACATTCGGGGTGCAGCGAGTCGGGTGCTTCCACAATGGCAAGCTGGCAGTTGAGTCACAGCAGCAATGCACTTCATTGAGTCGAATCCGCATCAAGACAGTTTGAAGCACGTAAGTGGTTCAAAGTTCGTACAGTACCAAAAGCAGAACCGCAGACCCTGTAGCGGCTCGAAGTGAGTTGAGCGCGGTTGAGCTGGTTCAAAGAGGTCTTGAAGCGGTAAGGACGGTTTTTAGCTGCTTCTGGACTTATGGGTTGCTGAGAGGACCATTAATAGGTCTCCAGGGACAAGGTGAGTCCTTTGCTTCATACTTCTGCTCCAGGAAGATTGCCTGGCTCTTACAGGGGGTCCTTCACAATGAGCAGGATCCTGGTTCCAGTGCTCAGGCAGCTGTCACCCCAAATGTGTCCCGTTGGTGGGTAGGAAGCAAATTTGTCCTTTTTCTTGCAAGACTCTGTCTTCACCTCTATGTCACAGGGCTTTGCAATAGGCTGTATCCTCAACAGAGTTCCAGGCAAATCCTTCTTGTCTTGAAGTCCAAAGATGAATCAACTAAGGAGGGCAGAGTCACCCACGCCCCTCCTGTGACTAAAATGCAACAGGGGATTGGTCGAAAGCAACCCTATTGTCAGGGGTCCAATCCAGGTGCTGAAACATGTGTCCTTTGACTTCTGATGTCATATGCAGAGAGCATTGTGTGCACGAATGTGGGAGAGGGCAGGGAGTTAAGGGAGCCCTGGTAGAATCCAATATGGTGGAATTCCTCTTTTGACCTGAACCTCTCCTCTGGCTACTCCAATTCCATCCCTTGCCCTGTTTGCCTACTTTAAAATGACTTCAGTGTTCAGCACTCTGGTGTGCAAATGTCTTTGCTGTGTTAGGACTGTCATTGAAGCACAGGTTCTGAAGGAACCTCCCGTGGAAGCTTTCTACGCCCTGCAGAAAGGTGTCGGCCTTCCTCAGGGGGATCAATGAGGCAGCTTCACAGGAAGGGTGCACATAGTTGTTGTGGAGACACCCAGGCCAGACTGTTAATACACACCAGCTCTTTCATGAATGATTTCCTTTGCCAAGCTGCCACTAATATGACATCCAATTGCTGTGAATGGCTCAAACAACTAGTCCTTTGCTTGACTGGCAAAACAAACTCTTAAAATAAACCAGTTTGTGACATAACATTTTAGCAAAACCAGCACATGTGTGTTAGCTGATTCGGGTTCCTACTTAAGGATTTTAACCAAAGAAACCTATTTCAAGCTTTTTCCAAGACATGGAGAGCATCTTCATGTGCCAGATATAAATCCTGGAGTTTATGGAGGCCACAAAAACGAACTGATTGGATGCAGAAGAAGAACGGTCTCCTTCAAAGGATCACTACTGTGTTCAAAGTGTATATGTGAAAGAAGGACCCGGCTAGGCTGGGATGAACAGAGGCTCTTCGAAATCAAGCTAGATCCGTGTTCTCTTGTGTAGGTGTTTCCAATCCATCACTGTACCACTGTGGGTATGCTTGAAGCCCCTCAAAACATATTTTGTGATGTTCTCAGATTTCTCAAGCAGCACGTTAACAAGATCACCCTGCACAATAATGCCATGCCCACTAAACACAAATGGCCAGATTCATGAAATATTTGCCTGGTTCAAAGTGAATTTTCACTGCTGAAACGTGACTTTGCACTGCCGACACAAACCATGATTCATGGAACTGTGCAAGGTGTATTTGTGCCGTGCAAAGTCCGGACAAAGTCAGCGCATAGTCCTTTTTACAGTACAAAATGACTTTGGTTGGACTTTGCACGGCAAAAATACACTTTGCAAAGTTTCATGAATCAGGGTTTGTGTCTGCAGTGTAAAGTCACTTTTCATCAGTGCAAATTCACTTTGAACCGGGCAAATATTCCATGAATCGGGCCCAAAGTTTGTTCTTTTCCTCTGACAGCACACAATGAACTCATCAAATTGCTTGACGAGCTCCAAGTCCCGGGCATCATTGAGCCAGTGGAAGCCACAGAATGGCTGAGCCCAATCGTAGTCATGAAGCAGCACGGCAAGTGCAAAATGCAGATGTGCGTAGAGCTTCGCAGTCTCAACATGAACATTGTCTCAGACTCTTGCCCGCTACTGAATATCAAGTAACCGTTGTTGCTTGTGCAAAACGCAAACGATTTTATGAAACTAGACCTAAAGAACACCTACCTTCAAATCTGTCTGCATCTTGATTCAAAACACCTCCAGCATTTGTTACACCGGAAGGCACCTTCTAAAACACCAGAATGCCTTTCAGCTTATCCTCCCCCGCATCAGTCTTCCAATTCCTAGTCGCAAACCTACCCAGATGCCCCAGTAGTGCTCTTCAAAAATGGCATGTTGCTGTACGGCCATGACAAGGAAATGCATGCCACCCCTCTTACCATAGTCTTCCGCACACTGCAGGAAAGCAGAGTGACTCAGAAGAAGGAAAAATGCATGTTCGGTCGATTCGAGGTTGAATACCTAGGTTATGTGATTTATTTTAGCAGCAGGGAATTGCCCCAAGGTATTGCCAGTGGAAGCAATCATGAACGCTCAAGAACTGACCTCTAAAAAACACCTACTCTCATTCATCGGGTTATCCTAGTACTACCCAATCTATGTTGAGGGATACTCAGCAAAAACAAAACTGCTGAGAGCCGTTTTGGAGAAAAATCATTTGAGTGAACAGAAGTATGCTAAGGGGATTCGACACCATCAAATCCTGCATCCTTTGTACCACCACCATGCACACATTTGTGCCTGACAGACACAAGATCATTACAACCGTGCCAGCGCTTTTGGCCTAGAGGCCACCATGATGCAAAGGGAAAAATCAGACTATTTGGTTGTAGCCTTCGCATCCAGACCATTGACAGTGTCTGAAAAGTACTACTCTGTCATAGAAAAGGAGATGATCATGCGTACATGGGCTGCCGAGTATTTCAGGAACTACTTTTAGGGCAAGTTATTCACACTGCGCACTGACCACAAATGCCTCATTCACATATTGACGTACAGAGGAATGAACAGGATGATATCAAAGTTAGCAGCTGCAATGCTTCAAGAATTCACATTCGCTTTTGAGTACGTACCGTGTGGGCAAAATTCACAAGCTGATTGCCTAACCAGGCCTCTGTTACCTCACAAACCTGGTGATGAATGGGACGCAAGTGACTGCATTGTAGGGTCATTGCATGACGCTGAAGAGCACCCCACGCACAGCAGCTCAGTGAGCATATGGCTACAATCCACCAAAGAAGATAACACTCTTCTGCATCTAGCAGAGTTCACAAAGTCAGGATGGCAGCCGGAAAGGAATCTTCCACCTCAATTAGGTCTGTACAGCAAGATTCAGGCTGAAATCATGGAAGAAGGTAAACTCATCCGTAGAACAGACAAGCTCATACCACTTGCCGATCCTATACATAGACTACTCACCATAGCTCATGAAGGTGATTTAGGCTGCACATTGTTGATATTTAGGTTAAGAGAACACTATTGGTGGTTGACAGTGACATGAAGACACACATCCCCCCTTGTTCAGCGTACAAAGAAGGTGAGGAGTGCCTCACAACCCATATTCTGCCCATGCATTCTGTGGAGTGGACAGGACTGCGCTGGCAGAAGGTAGGGATAGACTTTATTAACTTTGTGGACCACGTGCCACCTGAACAAAGGTATGCCCTAGCATTGATCGATAACACCTCCAAGTGGATTGAAGCCAAGTTCATGTAAGAAAGAACCACCAGAACGACTATAAAGTTGCTCACAAAAATGTTAATGAGGGCAGGATGTTCCAGTGAACTAGTTTCAGATAATGTCCAATTCATCTCAGGGGAAATGGCAAAGTTCATACAAGGCAACAACATCAAACACATTAGATCAGCTCTGTACCATCCAAGACGAAATGATCAAGTAGAAAGGGCAAACCATATGATCAAAAAGCAATCTAGCAGGCTCGAGCCAGTGGGACCGACGGCCATAAGGAGTGCAAAAAACCATATCAGACCATAGAGTTACAAGAAACTCCACCACTGTTCTGAGACGAACCGAGAACCATCTGGAATTTAGACAGAGGTTGATCTACTGTATGTTGCCTCTAATTGTGTTCTATGTAGGAACTACGGTTTCCCGACACTCAAGATAAGTTATAATGTCTTTAATGTTCAGGTCCAGCTCCTTCATCAAACAATAGGATTGTAGGGGAAACACATAGATACGCAAAAGGGAGAAACACTTGGACAGCCCCACACCCCATACACATATTTGCTCACTGACTAGCCCAACCGTCAATACTAGAACTCCTGAACCTCCACATTCCACACGATGACACCCCCATCATTCCACAAACCTAGTTATGAGCACATGCTCATAAGCCTACATTATAACACTTCCCCCTCCCTTGCGAACAACAACAAAAACTAGGGAAAAATGACCAGCATCACAAGACTAGCACTGCACTACTAAACATGGCGGCCGTCCAAATCAGCAATCGCAGCACCCACACAAGGAAAACTCTCACTGGGCCAACCGGACCACAACCACAACAATACTCCACAGGCCCACCCAGACCACAACTACACCTCACCACTACACCACCACCACCAATGACCAACTCCAGATCAAATGCCAGTGTAATTCCAAAGTTACAATTTCCATAACTAACAATTCCACCAGCGACTACTAAACCCCTCGATGGGAACCAACAAGATACAAAAATAACAAAGAAATGCACTTCCACCGTTCCGAACTGCCCCTCGGAACCCGGGACTGCCACTCCCAGATCACACAGTTCATTATAGAACACAACTACCTAACAAACCAATACCACCATCGCACAAACATCCTCCCACTCTGGTCTGCACCCCAGAGTCTCAGAACTGCCACTTCTGAGCGCAGACCAGCTCAAAAGAGCACAACAAATGCCCAACACCACCGAGGAACCAGGCAAAACTGAACAAACGGTCCACTGCACATGTATCATACAAGGTAATAACCAAATATCCTATCTCTGCATTTGATCTGAATTGGCTTATTGACAAACATCAACACGCCCCCTACCCAACTGGTAGAAAACAAACTTGGGGCAACCTGTACCACTGCCAGGGCACATGTCATAGCATGGCATAGAAACACTAATGGCGTACTCTCCATAAACACCAACTGGAATCGTGGACCCACCCGGCATCCACAACCCACGAAAAATGGAAATGGACCAACCCGGTATCCATGTCTCATGTAACAATACCACAATACAACAATCTGCACTCCACCGGATGTCACACCAGGTTGAACTAAGTTACGGCAACTAAAACTCGAAACTCAAAAATCTGCCGCACTACCCACCAATAACTAAAACCAAGAATGCACAAACACATTCTATGCCAGAACGGCATATCTTGGGGGCCCACCCGGCATCCAAGATATATATTTTTTTTAATGTATAAATTCACATAGTAATGAACCAATGATATAGAAGATGCAACATAGACCCACTCTGCATCTACGATTTACACTGCCAAAAACCGCAATCCAAACATTGGCATCTAAACTCCATTACCACATAAACACCACATACACTCACACGTTTCACAACACAACAACAACATGAAAACATAAACATTATTATGCATTTCATACAAATCACATTTCTTGGTAAAATTTGCATTACAGTTAACATTCATTACATTCCCCATGAAAGTTAACCCACAGACCACCACCCTCAAGTCCAAATATTCCAGTCCATAGGAAAACACCACCCGCAAGTCCACAACATTGCAGTCCCTTGGATGTACCACCCACAAGTCCAAAAATCCAATAAAACACCCATTACTACGGAATCGTAACCAAACCCATTGCCTAACCATGCTACAATTTGCTTGATCACATCATCAGTCTCCATAAAAGCACCACCCACAAGTCCTTGCTTCCCACATAAGTAATAATCCCTCTAAAGCCATGGAAGCACAACCCTAATATAGTGAATAGCTAACATACATTTTTAAAGTGTGACCTAGCATGAACTATGAGGCCACAAAACAACATTCCACTGGAACGAGACAACGGCCTCGACGACATCTACCCCTTACACTACCAGGATTCTACCCTACTCCCACGGTGGGCCACTACATCAAGACAACAACACACTGGCCCAAAACACTAACCTGCAAAGAACAGTTGTTCAATACTGTTCCAATCCATACGGTTCCTTGAAGTGCCCAAACGCGAAATCCAGGAAGTGAAAATCACCCGTACTACTTCCAGCACCGGCACATGAACCCCCATCGCACAATTCGCCGTCCCCTGCTGGGCTTCCATCACCAGGACCAGGACAGCGCAACTAACCCCTTAGAACGGGGTGCAATATTCCTTGCTGGCTGACCCCACCAGGACCAGAAGCATCCACAACCCCCGACCGCTTTACTGGAAAAGGAATATCCACGGCATCACCTCCATTGCCGTATTTCCGCATCACGTGTTCATCCCACATAGCATACGGAAATGAACTACGAAACTTAGCGTTGACCTCAACGCTAACATGGGTGGGACACGACCCACAAGAACACCAACGGCCTTGGCGGTGATTGGCCCGCGTAGTAAGAGGCGGGGACGACATCATCATTCTTCCTCTCGACTTCAACTTGTCAACAAAGCTACCAACAGTTGCTGAGACCTCCTCCATGGACCTTCCGGAATGGTTCACGTCCGTATTCTTGGACGCTGAAGTCAGTCCAGGGGAGGAACCTGGCACCCACAACTGCCGCCTGTCGGACTGACACCCGGACCCGTTCCTCCTCTCCATGCCCAGGACCAGCCGTATGCCGTCGGCTCACTGCTCGCCTCCAATCAGATGCTAGAAACAACTTCGGGGCCCCGCTGGCACCACGCTCCAAACTCAAGCGCTCCCTCACGGCAACGAACGGGACCTCCACTGCCACCAAGTCCTCGCAAGCATCCAAACAGATGCAACAACGGGCCAACAAAAACAAAACCGCTCAGGTTTAAAGCACGAACCTCCGGACGAGACTCGACAGCAGTGAAACTGGCACTCGCTCCTCTGCCCAATCCCAGGCAGCGCTCCCTGCACAGAGCCTGCAAAGTAAACAGAGCTACGTCCATAATTGAATCCGCTCGGGGTGCGGGGCTTCCTCTGGGGGCAGTGTTCTCTGGTGGCACAGGGCTGCACCCCCCCCCCAGCAGCAACGGTCTCCCCTCACAATCCCATCCTTGTCGCCAGTGTAGGAACGACAGTTTCCTGACACTCAAGGTAAGTTATAATGTCTTTAATGTCCGGGTCTAGCTCCTTCATCACACAATAGGATTGTAGGGGAAACACATAGATAAGCAAAAGGGAGAAACACTGGGACAGCCCCACACCCCATAAACACCTTTGCTCACTGACTAGCCCAACCATCAATACTAGAACTCCTGAACCTCCACATTCCACACAATGACACCCTCATCATTCCACAAGCCTAGCTATGAGCACTTGCTCATAAGCCTACATTATAACATTCTACTGCCAAGATGCCGATTGTCCTATAGGCGCATTACAAATTGCAATAGCATAACATAACTGTGGTCCCCCTTTTACAATTAATGAGGGGAATAACAGCCCACACAAGACTGTATCCTACTTAGGCACACCCCAACAATATTGACCAAACGACAAAGCTATCAGGAGTTCTTGAGAAAGTAAACAAAACACAACAACGTAAAAGTTAAACCTTCAACAGACGATGCACCGAAAATTCCCCATTGGGTTCAATTTTCCCAACCCGTGATCCGGCGGTAATACTGCGCGACCGGTGGGCGCTAACGCTATTACAGTTGGGCAGTCTTACAGCCGGATTACCGCCCAACTCGTGATGAGGCCCATAGTAAAGAGGCGGATTCCCCAGAAAGACAAGACGGCTTCCTTGAGATATGGAAGACCCACAGTAGTCACGGGAGTACAAAGCTATATCATAACTATAGAAGGCGGGAAAAGGTGTACCAAGGCAAGGGTAGCAATATATCAGAGAAATGGAAGAACCTCAAACGACCAAGTTTCACGACCAAGACCGCATAGCAAATTCTAGTTTGAATTAACGGGACAAAACAGCTCATCAACAGAAGTGATACGAACTGAGCATAACTGTGATGAAGAAATGAAGACAGCGCAGATGGAGACAAGGGAGATACCTACACCCTATCTGTAGAGAACAGATACGAGAAGAAAGTTACCTGTGCTGGAAATATACAGTTAGTATGAACTCTCTTAGTGACAATTGGGGATGATGTGGTGATGTTGCAGTGCTGGGGCGCACGCTGCGTGGAGTATCCTGACGGCACTCCATGAATGACGCAGGATTTGGCAGCAGCACTGGGCCACAAGAGAACAACAGAGGAGCCGAGTGACACGCACAAAATGTGTCCTCTCTCAGCTCCACTATTATACAAATTTATGTATGCACATATGTATGTTATCCGCACGTCGGTTCCCAGAGAATTGTACTAATCAATAAAGGTAGATTCACAACATTCCCGGAGACACAGTAACGACCTCGCACAGCAGGGACGATCATGGGAGCAGGAAGACGTAGCTCCCTGCCCTCCCCCCCCATGTCTGTCATCCGCCATAGACATACGCATAGCGCCAGTGGGAGCAGACAGTCACTAGCATGTCTGCGGTGATGTCTGCCCACAGCTGCTCTATGCACCCCTGGTGGCAGACGTGTAGATTGCTTCCACTGAGCAGTGACGCAGGCCGATTAGTCCCCGCTTCCAGTTGATACACACTCTCCTCTTAACATTTACTGGGGCGTGGATTTCTCCGTTGACACATGGGAGGTGTTTGGGGATGTGCTTCTGTGGGCTGAAGGAAGGGAAGTGGTAACAGCAGGCCAGCTGGTATTTTAGGAACTGCGATTCCTTCTCTGCAGATTCTGTATTTGTGCACGTTTGTTTAGGCAGCCACATGCGTTTTTTAGTACACATTATTTATTTGAGCAGCAAAGCTCGGGGTTTCAGATCATGGGTTCGATCAGCAAATGGAAACCACTGACCTCCACCATCAAGGGCCGCCATTTTATGAGTTGTGTGGCTCCAACCGCTTTATTAACTTTAAACAAACATTGAGAAGGTCACAGATCCGCGCGCATTTATTTCCGTGACGACATCATATTACGTCTTTGTCTGCTCATTCAAAATATAAACATAAAATAAAAATGTATGTGAACCGAAGTGGATTTCTGTGACTTTGAAAAAAGCGTTTTTAAACACACACCTCATTTCCAAAATGTATCCTGGCACACCAAGTTCATGGTGGCCTCTCAAAGCTGGAACAGGGGTGACATCAGTTGTGGACGCTTACAGAATTGCATGCAGATTAGCGGGTTCGGGGGACACACGATCCTATGATCAGTGTAACATGTTTAAGGCCTGGTCGTAGATGGCAAAAATAAACACAGTAGAACATCATCAGAGTAGAACAATATTTTTAAATTCGTCAAGGGTCAAGCCTGGTGCCATCCCATGATATGGGCAATGCACATGCATCTTTGTGTTTGAGTTCTTTGTGGAATGAGAAGCCAGTGGTTTGCAATGCCAGCTAGATGTGAGTGTGGTGCTGTAGTCTGAAGATAAGTTATAAAGATGCAGTTTGGACCAGGCGAAGTATACAGATCTGTGTTTCAGGGGGACCCAGAATAGATACTGTTGCAGTAGTCGAGACAAAATGAATAGACAGACAATAGTGATTGTGTTATCAGCTGTGAAAAAGTCTGTGTATGCGGTGTTGTAGTGACGTTACAGAGGTCACTGCAACATTCACTGTGTTCTTTTCCCATAGATATCCCACTGCCCTCCCTTCCATGTCATGTCTCCTCTCCAGCTGCCCCATCCAACATAGCATGTCCATCCCTTCAACCCTGACCCTTCACACTATTCCAGCTTCCCATACCACCATACACTCGCACCCTGGTAAAACCTCCCTTCCGTCACCTTTCCTCTCTCTCTTTCATACATCCCCATACCTCTCCTTGAAAATCTCCTCTCTCCCAATTCCTCTATCCCCTCTCTGCCACTAATTATATCTCACTTTTGGGCCATCAATCATCCACATCTTTACTCCACACTGCATTAATACAACATCCCTCTCCCATAACCGACCAACCTCCAGCTGGTTTTGCATTCACAATCTCCTGTATATCAAATACATCCCCTTTTCACCACTGACACTCGGAGACCCTTCACCTATTCCAAATGGTGAGAAGCTACACATGTTTTGCAGTACACACCGTGGATATCAGGTTCTGCTCTCAAACTCTCATATACATGTCCACTGATTGCCTGCCTCCATGGGGAAGCCACCTCACGCGTAGCATAGCTCAGTGGCAACACGCTCCCACGACGACGCAGAGCAACACAGGTTCGAATCCCAGGTCTGCGCTCAGAAACCTCTTCAGTATTAAGCGTGTTATAAATAACCTATCATATCATATCTCACCATCTCAGTCTGAAGAACAGCACCCTGATTACCTCTGCCCACCACACCTGAGGCCCTGTAATGCAGACGCGCCTGTGGCCCTCTATCAAGATTTCACTCTTATTGACCTGGATTTCACCTTCCTTTGCCATTGTCCTGAAACCATTAACTGACAGCAAATGAATACACTCAACCTTGACTCTCTCAGATCCATTAACTGCAATGTGATCAGAGGGCTCAACCAAGAACCAGTTAAGAGCGAAAAACAGAGCTTTTGGGTGGTGGTGGCACTGCCAATTCATGCCCCCTGACACGTTTTTATAGCAAGGCGGGCGGACAGCTAAAGAGCAATGCGCTTCTCTTGCGAAGAGGGCGATGCCGTGCAACATGGGTTTGATACTCTGGTTGGGCCGGCTCAGCTCTTTACCCGCCTGTAAAGACTGGAGGGGGGTGTCTGTACTTCTGCTCTCTATATGGTAGAGGAGAGGCACAGAAGACCCCAGCCAAGATTCTCTATTACGGTATCAATGGACGAGCAATCAAGGCCTAGATTCTCAGGAGGTGATGCAGGCTGGTTCTTAAGTACAGTGTAGTCCCCGAAACCCACAAAGGAATGTCCACACACTGTATTACTGAAAACACAGTCTTTATATAATTAATATTCAAAGGTATGTACACAATCACAATAACGCTCTTTGTACTCGGAAATCAACAATGATAAATATATACAATTCTAAAGTGGTACCACCAATGTTATCAAATCTCATTAAAGTGAATCAACTGTACAGTTAAAATGTCACACAGATCAATAACGAGGAAACCAGCAATAGAGATAGGAAGGAGCGCAAGGTGGTTGAAACAATAGGCAGGTTTCTGGCCCCTACCACTAGCCACAGTTCTGTGTGGAGATCCCCCCACCTGGGCAACCTGTAAAATAAAGATATATAGCACAAGCCAAGTCCATATATTGTTCAATAGCCTTGTTTCCTCCTATTAAGGTTTTATCCCCCCCCCAATGTACCTGGTGGAGTAGAGTTCTTCGAAGACGCGTCGAAGGATCCTTCTTGAGTGACTCCCTTTAAAGCAGGAGCCACGGATCGTCGAGAGGCGTCGAAGGTGGTGAACTTGTCGTCGACGGCGTCAATGAGAAGTTCAATGGTGCCGAAACCCCGATGTCGATCCAAGCGGTGCTTGTCAGCGACGTCCTGCGAGGATGAGGTGTGCAGGGCACCTCGGCGACAGATTGTTCAGGACCGCAAAGAGTTTCAGAAGAACTGTGGCCCAGCAAGGGCATCGAGTCATCAAAGTCTTTGTGGCCTTCAGGTGGCGGGAAACCCACTGGCGGATTCTCCTCGGCGAATTGGTCGTCCTCGACTTTCTCCGGCGGAACAAAGCGGTCGACGTTGCGGACAAGGGAGTCCTTGGATTCAAATGTTCTTAGGCAAAGGAGCGGGCGGCTCCGGTCGTCGGCGGCACGGCATCAAGTGGTCCCCACGGCTGGGCAACAGAACTTCGACGGGCCTCCAGCGGTTACACAAACCTGCGAACCCTGGTCGACGGCAATAGACTTCGACAGCGGCGAAGTCCGGGTGCTTTGCTTCGTTCTCCTCAGCGGTCCCGTCTCGGGGCTGCAGCCTTTCGAGGGTCTGACTTCCAGGGAGCTTCGGTGAAGGTTGGCGGTGCTCGATGGTCCCTCAGAGCACAGGAAGAGGGCGACTTACCAGGTCCTCTCTCGGATCAGTCCTTGACGAGTTCGGCAGCTTTCAGATCAGGTTGAAGCAAATGCAACAGCAAGTCTTTGTCTTCCAGCTGGGCATCGAGGATCAGCAGTTCCAGTTACTCTTGAAGTGTAGACATAGCTTCTGAACACTTTCCAGTGGTGAGAGGTCCCCAGATATACTATCTTGTCTCTCATCCACACTGCTGGGTCACTCTCAGCAGCCAATCATACAGAATGGCATTCATGCGGTCAGCCAGCCAATCAGGCACACAGTGCATTCAGGCCATCCTCCTCCCTCTCAGACACTCAGGACAAGGAATGTGGATTGGGACAAGTACCCAGCCATTCAACACTACACACTGCATTCAGGCCAGTTTCGGGCAGGGCTGTCTCAGTCTTTGTCTCTCATACCAGGAACCAGACAGCCACAACAAGAAGTGCATATTGGTCACACACTCCATTCACCCAGGTCCCACCCACAGGGCGTACCCACAACATACAGTCACTGGGAAGGCTCCAGTCAGTCTGGACTGGACTTCACAACAACACCATATATGGAACTTCCACCCAACAGCCAGTGAGGGGGAAGGGACAGAGTCAGGGCTTCCCAGGACTTTGGGAAAACAAGGTAATAGGTAATAGAAAGCAAGAGGCCACAGGGGCCATCTTGTTTTCCTTCAGGAATCAACTGATTCAAACGGCAGGGCCTGGGGATCCCCAAAATGGAGGATACTCAGCGCACCTGTCAATGTCAGCATGGAGCTGCCACCAGTCAATACCCTGCTCTGCGGGCCACCCACAGGTGCCCAAAAATATACACTAGGGGTACAGGGTTGTACCCCCACCCACGGGTGCTGTAAGGGTATCCCACGGGTCTGTTCACCAAACCAAAAGAGAGAGAGCTCCACCGCCAGGAGTCCCACATGAACTCCTGCACGGAAAATATGACAGAACACACGATAAAAAGGCAGTAAAGGACAAGGATACGGAGGCCCTGTCCCTCCGATGCATTTCCAGCATCACACCGCCCATGGTTGTTAAATTGAGTATCACAATGGGTAATAAGTGTTACACCAATCATTAGAGCACTTAAAGAATATGGCATGAAGCACTCTATATGTCACTAAATTATTATTCTTATTTTTATCAACGATAGCTTCAAAATGACTGGTAGACAATATGCAATGTCAGAAAAAGGCTAGTACTCTAACTGAGCTGTATCTGCTGATTGTCTTGACAAGACATTTTCAGGCTCATCTCTGAAAGTTGGAATCCATTGTCATGTTCCAATGTACTGCTTCATTCACAGTCTTGCTTTGATTTCATACTGACTAATTCACTCTCAAAACATCCAATATACTCAAGCATCTCTATCTGCCAAGTTGACATCTAGGTTAGCTTCTACACCCACCAACCCCCTCGCCTCCATCTACAGGCCCCTGGTTGTACCTTCCCCTTTCCAACTCTTAACAGCTTTTGCACCAGTGTCTCTCTTTCAAACTCAAGAGCTAGTGACTGCTGTGAGAGATTCAGGTTACGGCTGCCTTATGGTGCTGTTCGGGGAACAGGTGGTGGCACCAGTCTTAACCATCTCAGGGCTCCGACCTCACCCATTATTCTTTTCACTGTCTACTGAAGTCCCTTTGCATCCACTCCTTTGCACATACCTGCTGCAACTATGAAGACCACAAACCAAATCACCCTCAAAGCTGGTACCTCTCCTCTCAAGGACACTTGCAAGCTGGATAGGTGATTAGCTGCAGTTGACTTGTGGATAACAGGAAATTACCTTAAATTATGCATGGTTTGGCTCTGCCTACCTCCCCCGCTTTTTAATTTTAATATGGCCCCATTGGCCAACATCATTGGAGGATATGGCCTACTTCTTCTAAATTATGCTGATGATGCACAGCTTTCTATAAAGCAGCCGAGAGACGGAGTCACCTCTACCAACACCCTCAAAAACTGTCAGTCAACAGTTACACATTGGATGGATTCTGCCTCAACATTAATCCAACCAAAACTGAAGTTCTGACTGTTAATGCCAATTATTACCCTTGGAACAACACTTTCTGCCTTAAATCATTTGGTGCCCAGCTCCGTCCCCTGACGTGAAAAACGTTGGTATTATATTTGATGCAGCTTTGTCCCTGACACTGCAGGTACTCCTCGCTCGCCCATCTTGCTTTTTGCAACTTGGAAACTTAAGACACTTGTTAGGAAAGATTTCGTAATTGTAGGTAATTTTCCTTCCATGTGGCAACCCCTAAACTTTTTGCTGTTGTTTTTCACCTTGTTCTTGACTTTGCCAGAGAAGTACAGCCTTCTGCTGCACTCCTCTGGGCTTTCGCTCCTTTTCTTACGGGGAAACTGACATGCCCTTAAGACAGTCAGTACCGGGGAACGCTGTTTCCTGTAGTTTCTTTTATCATGTTGCGGCTTTAGTGCAACATGACACAAGAGGGCACTGTAAGATAAGTTACAGCTCTCTTGGGTCTCTAGCCTTCTACAGGCCCTAGATACTCGTTTAGGATTGTATTTGATCGGTGCAAGTAATTCAGGGACGGGAATGGTGGCAGCGATCGTTTCTTTGTATTTTGAGCTCCTTTTGGCGTTCTAAGCGCGTTTTCTGCGCTTAACCCAAAATGGTGGCCTGGCTCCCAAAATGGCCAGACCACGAGGCTCCTTTGTCCTGTCCGCTGACCGTCTTGCTCCCTTCACCTTCCCCAGGTCGAGCCGACCCGGGGCCTTCCTTATTTGGGCATGTACTTTCCCGCGAAACACGGATGCTTTCGCGGGCTTCTACATGTCTTTTGTGTGCCTCCAGGGTGTGGGCTGGGATGTCTGGTCCCAATACACATCCTGGGTGCCAGAGAGTCTAGGGTGGTGTGAATGCCTGGGACCACCGTGGTCGGTGATTGGTCCACGAATGGTGTGAGTGTTGATGAGCGGATCTCCCATTGGGTCCCCTCCGTTTTGGCGCGAAGGGAACCGTGGATAAGAGGGGGCTGGAAACACCACTACCATGTCGATCTCCTGAGTTCTCACAAACGAAGGAATACAGGAGCCAAGTATCCTGCAACCAAGAGGCTGGACCGAGGAATCGCTGGTGACCCGCTGAAGGACTCCTCCTCTGCACTGCTGTCGCCTTGTGAAACCCTTTTCACCTTTGATCGAACCAGAAGGCCTGTACTGGTACTTTGACCCTTTGGAATAGCGGGAACAGCTATTCTCGGCATCTTCATCATCTCCTGCCAGTAAGCCTTCGGAAGCGTCTCTGGGCCATCCAGTTGACTGACCAGCTTACAAGGGAGTCTTGCTCTGTAACCGCCGCCAGGTTGTGTTGTATTTAGAGTCCTTGTCACTCTCACACGCTTCGTACACTTGGCGTTCCCAGGTCGGAAGTGAGTAGTGTACATTTGGCTCAGATACACACGGCCGCTCCGTTGCCCTGCTGTGGTGACAAAACTGTGCAGGTTTCTTCGATTGGGACGTCTTTTTTCTCAACACGACGACGAGGCGTTACCTGCTCTTCTGAACCTGCCAGCTGCTGAAACTGACGCGGAGAAGCCTGGGTCTGCTTGCATCGGGGACCGGTGAGTAGTTTAGCTAGGATCTGGTCGCCCTCCTGCAGGATCCCATTGCTTTTCCCCGCTGTGTAAAACAGCACCCTTTTGCTGTACTCGCGCTCTGCTTCTGCCCACAGTGGAGGCTGCGCTTGAGTCGCGGAACCTGTTCTCCTTCATTTGTGCACTGAACTGAACTGCCTGATTTCCTTAGAAGAGACTCCCCTTTTGCCCGTTGGCACCAGCGTGTGCAGGTACTTTTGAGCACAAGGCTCCACTCTTCGCAGGGCTCGGACTTCCATCTAGTTAGGTGCCTCTGAAGGCGAACTGAGTCTAAAGCATTGTATCGCACTGCCTGTTTTCCTTCCCTTGCAGGTGGACTACACATTTCGTGCATATAACGCTTGCGACTGTCGTATTTGTATATATATTGTGTTGATATGGTATGTGTTGGTTTAATATTGTAATACTGTGATTTTCTCGCTACGGTCATTGTTTTAAAGGCCTTAAAATAAATGTGTATATATTTTTAATATAACAACTGTTTGGAGTAGTTTGTAAGTGATCTTGCTTTGTGTGCTCATTGCGGGCTTTCAGTCACCCTCACCCCTCTTGAGACCTAGTCTTGACCGCCGCGATCGCTACCTTGATTGGTCTGGCTCGTCCAGAGGTTACCCTGTTCCAAATAATTAGGTTGGCCTTCTGAACTTCTGCGCCACCAGGACAGAGTTCAGAAATCCGTCTTAACAAATTGGTGTACAGCGGTGGGATACGACTGAAGGTATCCAGTGTTGCGCACGAACTAAGGCATTTCAGGTTATTCCAACCAGGACACGTAGTGAATTGTTGTAGTATAACTTTAAAAAGGCCATAGTCCTATCTAACAGTATGGAAACAAATACCTTGTTAACTTTAAATGCTTCCAAACATTGAAGAAGATGTGTGCGGAGAGAGGTGTTTCCTCTCAAGGCACGAAATTGGAAATGATCCAAAGAATCGTGGCGTGGCAAGAAGCGCAGCTTGACGCTATAACTTCTGAGGACAGTGCGGAAGGTGGTGGGGCTGCTCTCACTGGTAGAACCGACGGTTCTGCCGCCGCATTGATCTATCGCGACCACGAGGACAGGGAGGACGAGATGTCTAATGTTTCCTCTGCCAGTGTTGATGGGGATGCTATGCTTGAATTCAAGAAGCAAGAGCTGCGGTTTAGGCAGCAGGAGCTTGAATTCAGCATAGCCAAACTAAAAATCGAACAGGCAGAAAAACAGAAAGACAGGGATCACCAGTTGGAACTGGCCAAGCTTCAGGTTGCAAATGGGTCCAAGGGTCCTGGACATGGGTCTGGGGCCTCCTCTCATCCACGGTTTCCGAAAGATCTGCTCAGTGTGTATGAAGAAAGGAATGACATTATGGACTGGCTGAATGCGTTTGAGTATGAATGCGAAGTTCAACAAGTTGACAATGCTGATAAGATTGCCTGGTTACTCAGCAGACTGCCCCATTCTGGCTGTACTGCCATTATGGAAATGTCGAAGGCTGAGCGAGCTGATTTCGCAATGTTAAAGCAAACTCTCATTTTAAAGTTTGGGAAGACTCCGGCCCAATATTTGAAACGTTTCAGAGAGTATAAGAAAAAGGAAGGTGGTACTTGGGTATGTTATGTCACTGAATCCTTGAAAAACTTAACTGGCTGGGTCGAAGGTTATAAGGTTTCTACCTTCGAAGGCATGATAAATCTTGTCATGCTGGAACACATTTTTGCTTCTTCTTCCCCAGAGCTTAAGCAGCATTTGGCCGATTCGAAGGAGATAGATCCTAAGAAGCTGGCCATTGCAGCAGACTTATGGGTGTCACATCGAGTGTCCCATAAGGACAAAACTCATCCTGGTAAGCAGAAGGAAGGGAAAAAGTCCAAAGATATGGAGGGTGGAGAATCTGATAAATCTTCTTCTCATAAGGGCCACAAAAAGAAAAATAAGGGTAAGACACAAGAGAACTCGCAGGGTAGTGGAGGTCCGCCTCCGAAACAGAACTTTGGTTACAATAAGCCTCCCTATGTAAACAGACCCAATGGATCTTGTTTCGCTTGTGGAGCAACTGACCACGTGAAGGGGGATCCCCGGTGTAAGGTTAGACCTTTGGGGGTCCACTCCGCTAATCTGGCCTTCTCCTCCTACAAGGAAGAAGAGATTACAGGAGCATCCTTCTCCTCAGACTCATTTCCCAGCGGGATAGAGGCTGAGGTAGTTTTAGTGTCCCTGGGTTCCTGGGAGCCTAAAGTCGCAGAGGCTTATGCTAGGATTCCGGATAATACCAAGCACTACTTTAAAGACAGTGTGCTGATCAATGGAGTAGATACTCCAGCTGTTAGGGATAGTGGGTGCAGTCGCACTGTAGTGGATTCTACCTTGGTAGACTCAGAGGAAGTTGCCAGAGCTACTCTGATGCCCACTAAGTTGGCTGACGGCCCCCTCCGTATGTTTCCAGTAATACCTGTAAATCTTACTTTAAATGGTACAGCAGTCAGGATTCCAGTGAGCATTCAGAGAAACGTCCCGGGAAAGGTCTTGTTAGGTAACGATCTCAGAGCTTTAGGGCTCGTAGGAGACACTGCCGAAAGACCCTACACACGGTCTCAAGCACGGGCAGCATTGGCCAAGTCCAATACGCCGCCCCAGCCGAAGGGGAAACCCAAGGCGAAAGGAGTCGACAAGTCAAGACGAGGGAAAGAGAATATTCCCCCGAGCTCGCCTACCACTGCGGTGGAGGAAGTTGGTCAATCGCCCGGGCCTGACGAGGAGGTGGCGATGCCTGAAGTATTTGACCCCAACGATCATCCTGAACTAAAAGACTTGTTAGTTGAAGGAGGTCCCGATAGGGACGAATTCAGTAAAGGCCAACGTGAGTGCCCATCTCTGGAAGGCCTAAGGAGACAGGCCTGCTCCCAGCTTGAGGGTGAACCTCCTGGGACGCATAGGATTTATTGGGAAGGTGGACTCCTGTATAGTGAACCCACAGAGTCTACAGAAGGAGACCATAGGAGGTTGGTGGTTCCCCTTGCTGTTAGGTCCTTCCTTCTGCAGTTGGCGCATGAAGTTCCCCTTGCTGGTCACCTTGGTATGAAGAGGACCAAGCAAAGGTTATCCATGCACTTCTACTGGCCCAAGATGGGGGTGCAAGTAGAAAGTCACTGCAGGAGTTGTGCCTCCTGCCAGTTGTCTGGTAAGGTTGGCGCGACAATCCAAGCTCCGTTGGTACCGCTCCCAGTTGTGGGGGTACCATTTGAAAGGGTAGGGATCGACATTGTTGGTCCCCTTGACCCGCAAACATCCTCGGGCAATAGGTTTATCCTGGTGCTGGTCGACCATGCAACCAGATATCCTGAGGCCATCCCATTGAAAACTGTAACTGCCAAGTCAGTTGCAAAAGCTTTACTTGGCATATTTACTAGGGTTGGCTTCCCTAAAGAAGTTGTGTCAGATCGTGGCAGCAACTTTATGTCGAAGTATATGCAGGCTATGTGGAAAGAATGTGGGGTCACCTACAAGTTCTCTTCTGCATACCACCCCCAGACCAATGGTCTGGTGGAACTTTTCAACAGAACGTTAAAGAGCATGATTGGGGCTCTGGAGGAGCCTCAGAGAAGAAAATGGGATCTTCTGTTACCATGCTTACTGTTTGCCTACCGAGAGGTACCACAGGAGGGTGTTGGCTTCAGCCCCTTCGAACTTCTGTTCGGTCATCCCGTACGGGGACCCTTAGCCATCGTCAAAGAGGGATGGGAGATGCCCACTCCCCCTGTTACTACCAACGTAGTTGATTATGTGCTAGGGCTCAGAAAACGGATGGTACTTCTGATGGGCTTGGCTAGTGATAAATTGAAGGCAGGACAAGCGCTGGTGAAACATTGGTACGACCAGAAAGCTTCCCTCATCAACTTTACACCTGGTCAGCAAGTCCTGATCATGAATCCCATAAGGCCTCGAGCTTTACAGGACAAATGGTCAGGCCCTTACACAGTGGTGGAGCCCCTGGGTGAGGTTAACTATTTAGTGGACCTTGGAAGGCCTGGACAGGCTCCAAAAGTGTTTCACATGAATAGGCTGAAGGCTTTCGTCCCAAGAGTCGAAATCGCAGCACTGCTACTGGCTTCAGACGTTGAGGAAGAGGAGTCTGAACCTCTCCCCGACCTGTTCCAAAGCGGTCCTTCAGATAGGTCCTTTGAGGGTGTCCGAGTGGCCCCTCACCTGACTTCCGATCAGCAGGCTGAGGTGAAAAGTTTGCTTAGGCAGTTTTCCCCCCTGTTTTCACAGTCGCCTGGTTTGACACCTTGGTGCAAACATAACATAGACACAGGAGACAGTGTACCTACCAAAAGTAGGGGATACAGGATGTCAGACAAAGTACGGTCTTATATTAAGACCGAGGTCAACAAGATGTTAGACCTTGGGGTGATTGAACCCTCTAGTAGTCCTTGGTCCAGCCCTGTGGTTTTGGTTCCAAAGGCAGGCACTTCTGAATTGAGGTTCTGCGTGGATTACAGGGCTCTGAATGCTGTCACCAAGACAGATGCACACCCCTTGCCTCGAACAGATGAGCTGGTGGATACTTTGGGTGCCTCCAAGTACCTCAGCACGTTTGACCTCACTGCTGGCTATTGGCAAATAGCTTTAGCAGAACATGCCAAGGAGAAGACAGCATTTTCTACTCCAGACGGCCTTTACCAATTCCGGGTAATGCCGTTCGGGTTGAAGAATGCACCTGCCACTTTCCAGAGGCTTGTGAATCATGTGTTGAATGGGTTGGACGAATTCTGTCTTGCATATCTGGACGATATAGCAGTTTTCAGTGCCACCTGGGAAGACCATGTGAAACACCTCGGGATTGTGCTCCAGGCTCTTCAGAAAGCACACCTGACCATAAAGGCTAGTAAATGCCAGATTGGACAAGGCTCAGTGGTTTACCTTGGACATGAAGTAGGTGGAGGGAGGATACAGCCTCTTCCCAGTAAAGTACAAGCAGTACACGACTGGCCTACCCCCACTACGCAAACCCAAGTGAGAGCCTTCTTAGGACTCACGGGGTATTACCGCAATTTTGTGGCAGACTATGGCACCATAGCTGCCCCTCTGACTGCCCTCACAACTCCGAAGAAACCCAAGAAGGTAACTTGGACCGACGAGTGTGAGAAGGCCTTCAATGGCTTAAAAGACTCCTTGTGCCAGGCCCCTGTCCTCAGGGCCCCTGATTATCAAAGACCTTTTATCGTGCAGACGGACGCCTCTGACACTGGGATAGGAGCTGTACTATCACAAGTAGATGAGAAGGGTAAGGAACACCCTATTGGTTTTATTAGCCGCCAGCTTAAGGACAGAGAGCTCAGATGGTCCACGGTAGAGAAAGAATGTTTCTCTGTTGTGTGGGCCCTAAGGAAGCTGAGGCCCTACCTCTATGGGACCCACTTCACTGTGCAAACTGACCATAAGCCGTTAAAGTGGCTAATGAACATGAAGGCGGAGAATCCAAAGTTGCTTAGGTGGTCCATAAGTCTACAAGGCTTCGACTTCACTATTGAGCATAGGCCAGGTGTCCAACATAGCAATGCTGATGGGTTGTCCAGAATGTTTAACCGACCTGAACAAGAGACTCATCCAGGGGTGGATTAGTTCCCCCTGTCCATAGTCTGGGAGGGGCGAGTGTTAGGAAAGATTTCGTAATTGTAGGTAATTTTCCTTCCATGTGGCAACCCCTAAACTTTTTGCTGTTGTTTTTCACCTTGTTCTTGACTTTGCCAGAGAAGTACAGCCTTCTGCTGCACTCCTCTGGGCTTTCGCTCCTTTTCTTACGGGGAAACTGACATGCCCTTAAGACAGTCAGTACCGGGGAACGCTGTTTCCCGTAGTTTCTTTTATCATGTTGCGGCTTTAGTGCAACATGACACAAGAGGGCACTGTAAGCTAAGTTACAGCTCTCTTGGGTCTCTAGCCTTCTACAGGCCCTAGATACTCGTTTAGGATTGTATTTGATCGGTGCAAGTAATTCAGGGACGGGAATGGTGGCAGCGATCGTTTCTTTGTATTTTGAGCTCCTTTTGGCGTTTTAAGCGCATTTTCTGCGCTTAACCCAAAATGGTGGCCTGGCTCCCAAAATGGCCAGACCACGAGGCTCCTTTGTCCTGTCCGCTGACCGTCTTGCTCTCTTCACCTTCCCCAGGTCGAGCCGACCCGGGGCCTTCCTTATTTGGGCATGTACTTTCCCGCGAAACACGGATGCTTTCGCGGGCTTCTACATGTCTTTTGTGTGCCTCCAGGGTGTGGGCTGGGATGTCTGGTCCCAATACACATCCTGGGTGCCAGAGAGTCTAGGGTGGTGTGAATGCCTGGGACCACCGTGGTCCGTGATTGGTCCACGAATGGTGTGAGTGTTGATGAGCGGATCTCCCATTGGGTCCCCTCCGTTTTGGCGCGAAGGGAACCGTGGATAAGAGGGGGCTGGAAACACCACTACCCTGTCGATCTCCTGAGTTCTCACGAACGAAGGAATACAGGAGCCAAGTATCCTGCAACCAAGAGGCTGGACCGGGGAATCGCTGGTGACCCGCTGAAGGACTCCTCCTCTGCACTGCTGTCGCCTTGTGAAACCCTTTTCACCTTTGATCGAACCAGAAGGCCTGTACTGGTACTTCGACCCTTTGGAATAGCGGGAACAGCTATTCTCGGCATCTTCATCATCTCCTGCCAGTAAGCCTTCGGAAGCGTCTCTGGGCCATCCAGTTGACTGACCAGCTTACAAGGGAGTCTTGCTCTGTAACCGCCGCCAGGTTGTGTTGTATTTAGAGTCCTTGTCACTCTCACACGCTTCGTACACTTGGCGTTCCCAGGTCGGAAGTGAGTAGTGTACATTTGGCTCAGATACACACGGCCGCTCCGTTGCCCTGCTGTGGTGACAAAACTGTGCAGGTTTCTTCGATTGGGACGTCTTTTTTCTCAACACGACGACGAGGCGTTCCCTGCTCTTCTGAACCTGCCAGCTGCTGAAACTGACGCGGAGAAGCCTGGGTCTGCTTGCATCGGGGACCGGTGAGTAGTTTAGCTAGGATCTGGTCGCCCTCCTGCAGGAGCCCATTGCTTTTCCCCGCTGTGTAAAACAGCACCCTTTTGCCGTACTCGCGCTCTGCTTCTGCCCACAGTGGAGGCTGCGCTTGAGTCGCGGAACCTGTTCTCCTTCATTTGTGCACTGAACTGAACTGCCTGATTTCCTTAGAAGAGACTCCCCTTTTGCCCGTTGGCACCAGCGTGTGCAGGTACTTTTGAGCACAAGGCTCCACTCTTCGCAGGGCTCGGACTTCCATCTAGTTAGGTGCCTCTGAAGGCGAACTGAGTCTAAAGCATTGTATCGCACTGCCTGTTTTCCTTCCCTTGCAGGTGGACTACACATTTCGTGCATATAACGCTTGCGACTGTCGTATTTGTATATATATTGTGTTGATATGGTATGTGTTGGTTTAATATTGTAATACTGTGATTTTCTCGCTACGGTCATTGTTTTAAAGGCCTTAAAATAAATGTGTATATATTTTTAATATAACAACTGTTTGGAGTAGTTTGTAAGTGATCTTGCTTTGTGTGCTCATTGCGGGCTTTCAGTCACCCTCACCCCTCTTGAGACCTAGTCTTGACCGCTGCGATCGCTACCTTGATTGGTCTGGCTCGTCCAGAGGTTACCCTGTTCCAAGTAATTAGGTTGGCCTTCTGAACTTCTGCGCCACCAGGACAGAGTTCAGAAATCCGTCTTAACAACACTATTTCCATGTTTCTCTTTCAATCACAAAGTTGCAATCTTCAATGGGTGTGTTTCATCTCACCTGGTCTTCGGAAATAGTGCCTGTCTGGGCCTATCGTAAAAGAAAAGATCTAGATTGCAGCAAGTACAAAATTCAGCTGAGAGGCTATTGCTTTGAGGTAGGAAATATGGCCGTGTTTCTCCCGGCTTCTGTTCACTGCATTGGATGCGTATCAATCATCAAAGGGTAATTTTCAAAAGTATGTGCCTTGTACATTAATCAGTCCATGGGAATCCCATGAATCCTCGATCTGAAAGACAGCATCACCCTTGCAGGTTGCTTGGATCATAGCCTCCCTGCACCCTTACTATTCCTATGTTGAACAAGTCCAAGCTGGGTGGCCTGCAGGGATGGCATTTGAGGGTTACCAGGGGTCGCAGCCGTGACCCCTGTGGTCTCCCTTGCTACTCCTGTAAAAAAGAAAACAAAAAAAGGTATATATATAATTTTTGTAATGGAAGCTCCTGGGCACTGGAGTTAGGGGGTGGGCCCCACCACACGAGGTCTGGGGCAGTACGGGCAGCCAAGTCCTCACCCCTCAGGGTGAAGCGCAAGAAGGAAGTCTTCACTAGTGTGAGCTGATCATGACATGTGACATGTGTCACATGCCACGTTCAGCTCCAACCCCTTCCCCTACGTCTTCCTCACGGCTCGTGTACAGGAACAAGGAAGCGCTCCCAGCTTCCTGGTTCCTGTTTGTGCCAGCACGGAGGAGCCGAGGGTGGCCTGGAGTGACAGACCGAAGCTGGCAGCTTTTTGTGTGTGAAGTGTGATGTGTATTTTGCATGTGTGAAGTGTGTGTCACATAAATATATGTGCTATGGGTCATTGAGTGGTGGATGAATGAGAAGAAATGTGCTAGTGTGTGATCGAATGTTGTGGGTGTGTGTGTGCCTGTGTGGCGAATGCAGTGAAAGTGGATGTAATAGAAGGTGTATGAGTGAGTGACTGGTGAGTGAATGAGTACGAATGTGATAGTGTGCTTGAATGTTCTGGGTGGGTGTGTGCCTGTGTGGGGAATGCAGTGAGAGTGTATGTAAGAGAAGGTGTAGGAGTGACTGGTGGGTGAATGAGTATGAATGTGGTAGTGTGTGCTTGAATGTTCTGGGTGGAAACACAGGAGTTAGACGCATCCTATTGTCGTGTGCCATCACTTCCCATGATGTCACTTGGGGGTGGGGTCAAATGACATCACTTCCTGCTACCCCTGGCATTTTGGTGAAATGACATCGCTGGTGGTGAGAATTTTGTATTCATGGTGTCCAAACTTTGGAAAAATCTTTCCACCCACTCTTAGAAAGACAGACATCCCGCTATCATAATGAAAACACTTGAAAGCGTGTTCTTATGCTCTGCTGTCGATGGCCCGTTATTTAGCTAGTCTTCAATAGTTTGCAGATTGTGCCTTTCTGTAGCACCATGATGCCTTTTGGTGAACGGATGTACTTTACAAAACTCCTGTACCAAATACTACTTACACATATTCCTCCTGTTTGTAAGTGAGTGGTCAGCTCCTCATATACAAACCCCTGCCTCTCTATTTCTTGATGGAATCCCCGGCCGCATTTCATCTGAGCGTGGTTCCAGCTCTGCATACAGCCACGCCAATGCACCGCCACTACTCGGAAGCAAGCCTGACAATTATTTAGAGTGGCGAAGGAAGGAACAAGCAAACAATAACACACGCATGTCTTTTTCGCAGAATGCATAGGAGGAGAAAACAATATGTACCACGTCTTCATCATTTGATATTTAAATTGTATGCTAGAGTGCTTGGTACTCTGCAGTGCTTATTTAAAATGAGCTAATCGTGCAGTAGAGCTCCAGTAGTACCAATGTCATCCATGCACACAGACTAGAGGCCCACCGGGCCATGCACCCGCCTCTCCACACCGGCTCTTCCTTTCATGCAACAAAAAACACAGACACATCATCTTACAGAAACAGAAACCTGTTTGCACCACAAACGCACCATATTCCACAAATGTCTGCATTGATTAATCAATTCAGAAGTACAGGATTGTGTGTGTGCACTACACTACTTTTAATTATACAGCGTGCCTTGTCAAAACAATGAATCTGCCTACATGTGACATGTTTCTGTGTACATATAATGACTACGTTCTTCCAGATGAGTAAACATGTATGGTGTGTTGCAGTGATTATTAACCATCGACAATCCAAGGAGTTGTGGTTAAGATGGACACGAATTGAACAAAGTCTCGGCAGGATAGCTCATGGGCAAAGTGCTCGCCTTGGCAGCAAGACGACACGGAACAACATAGGTTCGATCCCCGGGTTTGTGCTTAGAAACCTCTGGATATTAAGCGTGTAACAAATAAACTATCATATCAAAGGGGATGTTCCTCTTCATTATTAGTAGAAATAATCAGCTATTATTTTATGTTGAAGTCCGCCTGCAGAACATGGGTAAACTTATTGTTCCTGGAATAAACCCACGCCTAAACTTGAGTCACTATTTCCCTCAACCCTATCTCTATTTAAATGACTTAAAGCAGACCAGGGACCCCCAAGGACTGCACTACTTGGCTAATGTCAATAACCCACAACCCATATTTGCAAACTTGATCGATTCGAACTAGTGCTGATTTGTTTGCAGAGAAATTATTATTCCAATTGTGTACTGGACCAACACACTCAGGGAAACAGGATTTGTTCATAAATTCATGAACACTGATCAATAGCACGCACTTCTGTGTCACAAACACACGAGAGTGGCTATGCATGCCACAAGTGTTTCCTCGCAAACAAGCAACATTATTCTCCTGTCCATATGCATCAGTCTAAGACACCCCTGCCACGCGTCAAGTACCAAAGTCCAATTTATAAATGATTTGGGGATCAGTAGTGGGAGGCAAACATGCCTGATTACTGAAGCAGCTTGATAAAATGCTCCCAACATTGTGCTACCCACACCACATTCTAACATCATGTCATCAGATGTAATACAATTCTATGACAAGACTGGAGGCGAGCATTATGCTTCACTTCTTTAATTCACTACTCTTCACAGCAGTTTCAACAAACTCAAACATATAACAAAAACGCTGAAAAACGGTCTGAACAGACTTTTTCTTCCTTGAACTACAATCCCCATAGTCTCTGTAGTCCTATCTACTCCAGCTCAGCTATGACCATATCCTGTCCCTGAGCTCCTCCTCTTCTTTTACTGCTCTTCAAGCAGATAAGTGGCTTTCTGTTTACCTCTAACCTAATGTGGGTTTATGTACTTTAGCGCAGGTTTTAGGCGATCTAGTGGGTTGCAGAGGCCCAGGGCAAGTTCACGCGGAGTAGCAGCGTTCAGAGCAGTGCTTATAAAAGCTTTTTTCTTTTTACTGCGTAACGGAACGGCGTTTCGAATCCGGAACTCCGCCCTTTTTCGTCGCGCCTTTACGGAGCGATCCGCATAGCTGCGTCACAGCAGCTCCGGGAGCCCCGGCGCCCACCAGCCCCGTGCCGCATTACCAGCACTCTAGGGGTATTCCGCCGGGCTCCGGGGCTCCCCGAACCTCCCTTTCACGCGGCGAGGAGCGGGCCAAGAGGAGTTTCCCCCCCACCTTGGGGAGGCGGAGCTCAGGAAACGCGGAGCCGCGTCGCTCTCATTACGCGACGCGGCTGCAGCACGGAGCGCTCGAACAGTCGGAGTGTTTAGAACTCCGAGAGCGAGAGCCCTAACTTTCACACGCGAGCGTGAAGCGCTCAGCAAGCGGGAGCCTGCATTACCCCTGAGGAGGCAGCAGGTTCGAGCACTTACAGATTAAAAGTCAAAAAAAAAATAAAAAAATAAAAAAAAAGAAGTGCTCCTACAACCTATTTACAAGCAGCCACCACAGGCATATTATGTAAGAAGAGTCCGGTGCAGCCACATATATAAAAAAAAAAAGGATCTAAGATATCTGGAGACTTGGAAGAGGTCTCAGAGGAGCATCTATCAGGAAGTGGGCAGCAGGAGACACCTGAACGCAGGTACCGAGGCACGCAGCACCCCTTATCATGTCTGAATATGAATGGAGTGAGGAGGAGCAGTCCCTAGATCTGGCTGCAAGCTTTAAGGAGGTGCTGGGGAATTCCCTGATAGATGCGGTGGCTCAAGGGGTGAGACCCCTACAGGAAAGGCTAGAGACACTAGAAGCTATGCTTCATCAGCCTAAGGAAAGCACCAAGACGACTCGTAGCCTGCCCATGGAACCCTCTGGAGCAGGGTCTAAGGGGAGTACTCAGGCCCGCAAGAGGAAAGCCTCTGCAGACCCCCAGGGCCCATCGGATGGGGCAGAAGACAAGGCCCCGGAGGTCGCCGACGCCTTCGCGAAGCTTAAGAGAGCATATTTGCAGCGTCAGGCAGTGCCGGACCTCACGACCCCCTCTCCCGGGGAAGATAATAGGGAAGATGATGACCCAGGCTTGGAAGAGGAGCCAGAGGAGGAAGAATTTTCCCCTCAAGAGCCAGAGGAACCAGTGGAGGAGGAGTGGGCAACGCCCAGCGGGGGAAAGAAAGCCCGCAAAGAGAAGCACCTCGATGAGGAGCAAGATGATATGTTCGATCCGGACGCCATCAGGAATCCGAGATCTTCCGAATGGCAGCCTTCTCCGAGAGTGGCTCAATACATGACAGCAAGGCTCAGGAAAGCCTTGGATAAGGAAGTCCGCCAGCGACTTCGTGCGGAATGTCCCAGGCCAGACCTACCTGGGAAGGTGGCAGAAGCCCCCGAATTGGACCCAAAGATGCTCACTTTCGTTTCAAAGACCAGTAAGGACCCCCGTAAAGGAATTGATAGATCATGGAAGAATTGCCAGGAGAAGGTCCTGGACTTAGCCGGTCCGCTCGCTAAGATCATGGACTTGGCGGAAAGAGCGAAAGACACAGGCGAGGAGGTGGACCCGGAAGCCCTAGCTGGATGGGCGCAAAGGGCGGTCTGCCTCCTAGGTAACGCGAATTGCGCTATAGCCTCCGAGAGGAGAAGAGGACTACTTCTGAAGATAGACTCGAAGCTCAGCGACCTGGCATCCTACGAGGCCGGGGAGACAGCGCAAGGCCTCTTGTTTGGAGAGACTTTCGGGAAGGAGATGGGCCGATTCGTAGGCACATACACATCACTGGAGAAGGCGCAAGCGTCAATCCGTAAGATCTTCCCGCAGAGAGTTTTTGCCGGGACCGGTCGTTACAGGGGTCGCTCGACCGGTCGCCAACAAGGAGGCAGAAGACCCCCGAATCACAGGGCCCAATACTGGGAGAACAGACAGCAAGACACGTTCTTCCCAGCCAGAGGTCGTTATAACAGAGGACGTCGTGGAAGAGGCTTCGGACGAGGCCAAGGGTTCACACCAGGTAAGAGCGGTAACGTACCCTCCGGTGGGAGGGAGAACAAAGATGTTCTGGGGAAGCTGGCGCGCGCTTTCCAGCGATGCCTGGATTTTGCAAACCGTCAGAGGTCTGCAGCTAGAGTTCATCCAAGACCCAGTGCAGACAAGAGCCCCCCCCACGCCAGCAGCTAGCGAGCGGGGAGCAGGCGGCCCTCGATACCGAATTGGAGCTCCTAGTGAGGAAGAGAGCTATAGAGAGATGCCCCGGGTTCCCAAGCTTTCTCAGCAACATGTTTCTCGTTCACAGGAAGGAGAAGGTACGCCCAGTAATAAATCTGAAGGAGCTGAACGGATGGATAGTTTACCATCATTTCAAGATGGAGGGAATCCATCAGCTCAGAGACTCCCTGCGGGAGGGAGACTGGCTAACCAGGCTAGACCTGAAGGATGCCTACCTTACAGTACCAGTACAGGAGCAGTTCAGGGGATTTCTAGCTTTTCGCTGGAAGGGACAATTCTGGCAATTCAGGACTATGCCATTCGGGCTTGCGTCGGCGCCTTGGGCGTTCACGAAGTTGATGAAACCAGTAGCCGCAGCCATCAGAGAAAAAGGGATTCGGCTGATCATATACTTAGACGATCTATTGCTGCTAGCGGAAGATCAGAAGGCACTGGAATATCAGACGCAGTGGGTCCTGGATCTCTTACAGTCACTGGGGTTTCTAGTGAACACAGAGAAGTCAGATACGAAGCCGGCTCAGAGGTTGGATATCCTCGGTTTCATCCTGGACACGAGGAAAGCCACTCTGGAACTCCCAGCAAGGAAGATCCGAGATATCAAGAGAGAGATCAGAGCATGCCTAGGGAAAAGAGTTATATCTCTGAGGATCCTAGCGAGGATTGTGGGCCTCCTCGCAGCCTCAATACAAGCTATCTTTCCAGGTCCGTTACACTATCGAGCTTTGCAAAGATTGAAAATCAGACACCTGCAACAGGGGCTGAGATATCATCAATCGATACCGCTAGATCAGGAATCGATCACGGAACTGGAATGGTGGTTACAGAATATGGACGCTTGGAATGGGCGTGCCATATTCGGAGACCGGCCGGACCTCGTGATAGAGTCAGACGCCAGCCGTATAGGATGGGGAGCGCGTTGCGGAGAGTTGCAAACTGGTGGGAGATGGAGCGCAGAGGAGCTGAACCTGCACATAAACTGTTTAGAGCTCCTAGCAGGCTCCTTCGCGATAAAGACATTCACGAGAGACAAAGTGAAGTCTTGCGTCCTACTGAAGATGGACAACATATCAGCAGTGCGTTACATAAACCACTTAGGAGGGACGAAGTCCAGGATGCTAGCCGAACTAGCGAAAGATTTCTGGCACTATTGCCTGAGGACAGGGACATCAGTGACAGCGGAGTACTTACCCGGCACACTGAATGTGATAGCAGACTGGAACTCCCGGTACCTCACAGACTCCAGCGATTGGAAGTTGGATCCATCAGTGTTTCAGATGATAGCTCAGAAATGGGGCCCGTTGCACACGGATCTATTTGCGTCCCGGCTCAACGCCCAGCTATCCAGCTACTTCAGCTGGAGACTGGACCCAGACGCAAAAGGTACGGACGCATTCCTGCAAGACTGGACAGGCGGCACTCACTACGCCTTTCCCCCGTTCATGATGCTGAGCAGAGTGCTGGCGAAGTGTCGGAGGGAGAGAGCAGAGTTAGTGCTAGTAGCACCGTTGTGGAAAGCCTAAGTGTGGTTCCCGACGCTGATAGAGCGGTTGATAGACCTGCCGAGGATCCTCCCGGAAGGGGATCAATTGCTCACGGACCCAGCTGGGCAGTGTCATCCTCTGAGAATGAAGAAGACACTCCCGCTCGTCGCGTGCAGGATATCAGGAGACGATGGGAACTGCCAGGCATTTCGATGCAAGCAGCAGAACTTATTGCCGAATCATGGGCTCCATCGACTCGGAGGAGCTACGACGCGGCTTGGGCCAGGTGGACGAGTTGGTGTAGAGGGAGAGGTTTTCATCCCATTTCTGCGCCTATAGTAGCCATACTGAATTTTCTAGCACACCTGCTGCAAGATGGGAAGGCTTTCCGCACTATTGGAGTGTACAGATCAGCGATTTCCGCTGGCCATATGCCAATTGAGGGTTCACCAGCGGGTGAACACCCAGCAGTGTGTAGGCTCATTCGAGGAGCTAAATTTAAGGTGCCACCAGTTCCCAGATATACAGTGTTATGGGACGTTACAAGAGTTTTGAAATTATTAGAGAGTTGGCCGGTGAATAGATTTTTGTCGCTCAAGCAGTTATCAGGCAAATTGGCCATGCTGTTATGTCTCATATCCTGCAAGAGGGTGTCGGACGTCAGGGCTTTGGAAATCAGTAGGAGGAGGTTCGGTCCTGAAGGAGTGACCTTCGTAGTAGTGCAAAGGACGAAATCCGGCACATCCGCAGTGCACTATCCCTATTTCCCCAGTAATGTCAAATGGTGCGTAGCTAGTTGCATTAAGGAATACGAGGCCAGAACGGCAGAAGATAGAGCGAGTAGTACAAGTCAGTTGCTGATAGCGCGTAGGAAGCCCTTTCAGGGAGTAAAGACAGCTACCATAGCGAGATGGGTCAGAGAAGTAATGCTGGCAGCAGGGATCGATTTGCAGCAATTCGGTGCACATTCAGTGAGGGGGGCCATGGCGTCTAAAGCATATAAGACAGGGGTGCCCTTGCAAGATATTATGGCAGCAGCAGACTGGGCAAATGATCGTACGTTTAGAGAGTTTTATTTTAAACCAACAGAAAGTATGGCTAGTACAGTGTTGGGACAGCTTTGAACAAGCATAATGCTCGCCTCCAGTCTTGTCATAGAATAAAGATTACCCCTGCTAACTGCGCAGGGAGTATTAATTCTATTAAAGACTAGGAGGCGAGCATTAAATTCCCACCCGAGAAATGTATTGTATATATTATTGAATGTTGCATGCGATAATATTATGAGGATGATAGCAATACATGGACACCTCCCTGATTTTCTGCTTTCTATTATTTCTAGGAGAGGAGCAGAAGAATAACTGAAGTGAGAGACTAGTAGGAGTCGTTGTCGAAGTTGAGAGAGGGCGACTTTCGTTTGGAGTGGTTCGAGTCATTGCCGGTTGCAGGACTAGTGTGGAGTTTTCTCTGGGACTTTCAGAGCGAGTAAAAGAGAGGAGGAGCTCAGGGACAGGATATGGTCATAGCTGAGCTGGAGTAGATAGGACTACAGAGACTATGGGGATTGTAGTTCAAGGAAGAAAAAGTCTGTTCAGACCGTTTTTCAGCGTTTTTGTTATATGTTTGAGTTTGTTGAAACTGCTGTGAAGAGTAGTGAATTAAAGAAGTGAAGCATAATGCTCGCCTCCTAGTCTTTAATAGAATTAATACTCCCTGCGCAGTTAGCAGGGGTAATCTTTATTGTGCGAATAAACAACATCCTGCCCTACAGACACATGGATATACCAGCACCTTTTACTCACCAAAAACAGGCAAATAATCCCAACAAAAGAAAATGGGGAGTAGAAATACACAAAAGTAACAGGAACACACAGATGTTGTCCCTCTGCTCCCACCCACCAGCTCCATGCATGTGCTTGGAACTAGTGGTGTATTTAGGCTTTCTGCTGACCTAGGACCAAGTAAGTGCATGCACCCCCCAACTTTACTTCGCCTCTGCTAGACTCTGCACCTTCACCAGATTCCGCTCCTTCAACAAACTGTGTTCACATTGACCAAACTACGCCCCTTCAACCCCATTTTGGCTCCATAACATTATAAGGACGTTTTTAAGGTTGCAGGGATTAGAAAGCAATTTTTTCCTCTCTATTAATTCAAGCCCTACATCTTCTATGTTATGTTAGTTGAAAGAGTGTTTTCAGATCTCTGCTGCCCAAGATTTGAAGAAGGCAGTGTTTTCTACAGTTGAGTGTACTTGAGGTAATTGTTACAGCTAATGTCTACTTTTGGTTAGGTCCGAAAACAATCTGTTCGAGGAAGCGATAAGAACATAAGCTGTCTGCCAACTGGACACAACTGAGAGAAGGTTGGAACCAGGGATGTCATTTCACCAAAATTCCAGGGGTAGCAGAAGTGACATCACATGACCCTTGACCTCTGATGACATGCCAGGAAGTGATGTCATTTGACCCCACCCCGATATCGTGGGAAGTGATCCTTGCTGACTTCCTGGCTGATACTGAAACTGTACTGGTTACCTGGCAACCCTCTGATCTCGGGCCCAGGTCCCCTCCCTCGCCAGTTGCACTCCTGCACTGCCTTCCTGGCAACCCATGCACTTGGGGACTGTTCTCTGTACCCCTACAGTCCCACTATCAGCACTTGCCACCTGCTGGCCGTACTTATTCTTATTGTTATTTAATTTCTTATCCCATGTACTGCACTGTCCTCTTCCTCTTCCCCCACACTTCTCCTCCTTCCCCTTCCCACACACTTGCACGATCTGAATGACACCTGGCCTAGTAGGATCGTTGTCTGTCTTCCCTCTGTTCCCCCTCCCTTGCCTCGTCGCGCCTTGAAACACTTGTGTATAGGCGCGTTATAAATGCCATATCATATCATATCATAACACGACCTTTCACCCCTTGGCAAAAGAAGGAAGTGTCATCACATACCATTGTTCCTAAGTACACTAGGAAAAATATGGTTACAATATCATACAAGAATGAATCGCCAAATGCATCTTTAAGATCAGTGTGTATAGGCCCATATTACCAAATTACTGTGAATGCAAGCAGACATCCATGGCCAAATGATAATGATGTGTTATTATATAGCACCTATGCTAAAGCGCTTTATATAGAAAAAATATGTATGCAATATCACCCAACCTGTGTCGGTACTCATTTATCGACATCAGAAGGATGAAAGGCTGAGTTGAGGTGTTTAAGAACAGAATAAATCAGTGACTCAACTCCTGAAGTGTGCCTGAAATACACCCTTTAATGAGTCTAGCAATTATTGTATAGAATTCCATTATTTGATATTCCTACTCTTTCTTATTTAGGGTGACTGCATAAAGTGTTAGACTTGTGGAACCCATGTTCATTTTTTAAAGAGGCCTGAACAAGAAAACCAGCCACTCCAGAAGCAAAGAGCTGCATGGCGCTGGCCACAGCCCAGCAGCTTCAATAAAAAAAGGAAGAAAAAAAAGACATTTTTCTTTTTCTTTTTTTAAATTTTTTTTTAGGGGTAACAAGGGAGACCACAGGGGTCGCAGTTCGGACCCCTGGCAGCCCCTAAATGACGTCCCTGTTTGTAACGAAGAATTTTGCTTTCAATGCTATCTGGTTTCTCTCACAAATTGTCTGCTGTCACTCTATGAGTAGCACCTAGAGTGGTCTGCAATATTAATGCAACAAACTAAATTTCTACAACCGGTCTTGTCAAATGGTAAAGTTTACATATGAAATATATGCAAGTGGTACAGGAACATCTTATAAAAATGTTGACTAAACAAAACTCAACCCCCTTCTCATGGTTACAGCTCTGGTGTTAGCAGGGGGCAAAATGGAAATAAGGAAAATTACCTGTTGCATCCGAAGTACCTCCAATCCCTTGGGCTGGAATGCCATTAAAATATGGCAAAATCACACAAGTGAAGTTTGTAAACGCTCCCTGGGCATAAACACCTCAGTAAAGTGAAGGCAGTTGGAGAAAGGTCTTGGAATCTTTGGCTGTACATTCCCACGGTGGAGTAATGGATAAGGGCTGCCCTGAACATTCATGTGTGAGAAGCAACAGCATTCCTCGTAGCCGCACAATGCAGGCTCTTTTTATAACAAATGAAGTGGTACATACTGTTCACATCATTGCTGTTTGTGCCATTGTCCAAAATACCCAACACTCCAAGAGTAAAACTGAGCAATAGATCGGGCATTCCAGCACAATATTACCTTTGTTGGTGTGGTTTAGGCTATGAATCTTGCCAGCTTGCGTTTAAGGTATTTTAAAATGTTTGTAAACTCTGTAGAGTTGCTTTGACTGTACAATCCACAGGAACATTTTGAGATGTGTGGGTATAGATGTAGATGTCCTGCTGTCATTTGAAGTACTGTTTCACAGTAAAAGTCCTACCTTGTATTTAAAATTAAATTACTGTAAAGATTACTTCTTAACATCACAGTTATGAATTTTGTGACATATTTTGCCGTTGGTTCTCCTGGTAGTACTGAGCGTGCAGCAAAATGTCAAAGACAGATGATAAAACCTGCAGTGATGCCATTTGCCTGCTTAGCAGTGAGCAGCTTCTGCAAAGATGACTGAATGGATATCTTGACAGGACACCTTTACAGCTGTGAAACAGTGTGTACCTTTGGCTCACAGTTTTTTTTCTAACACTTTTATGGCTTTGGGTTTCCTTTCACAGGTTTCTTGGTGTACTTGCGTGTTCAGGTTTACTCTTCGCCCTTTTAACTTCTCTATGATCTATTTCATGCTTGCACCTTTTAGGCGGCCATAGACCTCTGAAATGTGGGGCTGGGGAGGTAAATGAGGGCTTGCTTCTGAACATCATTTTAGTGCCACATGTGGGAACTCTGTGCTTGACTTAATCATAGGCATGCGTTTAATATTGTAAAATGATGCATCATTTTTAACCTTTTCTTTTCTCAAGGGAATCCCCTCATTATTGCAACGGTTTAAAAAATGCATGCCGTGTATTTGAATATAAAAGTGATTGCTTAACCCAGTGTGTGTGTCCATTGTTTAGAAAGAACTTCAAAGATAATGTAATGTGAAGTGGCACCAATAAAACCAATGAGGTTTTGGCGGTTTTGCATATTAAAGAGCATTTTGGGAAGATAAGAATGACCAAAGAGCTTAATATCTGTCATTTATGTCTGTGATAGTTGTATGACTGAATCACTAAATACCTAAAGCACGATGGGTTTAATAGGCGTTTCCTTTTTTTAAAAAAAAAAAAAAAATTGTAGACAAAAGTCACCCTAACAATGAAGCTTTTGCAAATATCAAGCATATTTAGAAGTTTGCCCATCAAAAGCATTAGCTGTCAGAGTGGAATGACTGCTAATAGCTCAAAATTACTCCCAGTGTTGTGAATCTGCCAGACCGGGAGAAAGAAAATTGGCTTCATATTTTGAAATTGACAGCCAGTAAATTGAAAATAAACTGCAATAAAATGCTGCTTCTCAGGGAATCTGCCGCCCTGCGCCTGGGCCTAGTCTGCCTTGTTGTTGGAACAGTGAAGCCACCAGAGCAGTGGCACAGGAAGGAGCTCTTATATTATTACTGCTTGACATTAAGATGAACTTTAGGGTAAAACTGCATATTTTAATTTGCAAAGCAGAGTGAATTACAAAAATATTATATTTTTACAGTTAAAATATATTTTTGCCCTACTAGAAAGTACTCTCATTGGGAATCGGAATTACTCTTTTACTCCCTAAAAAGTCATTTTACACCCAACTTCAAAACAGTAGGGAGTAAAATGTTCCCACTGCAAAACCTTACATGGGGCTAACACTACATCTATGTCCAACTTCATCAGCAAATGAATTAAATTACATTTCCATCCTTCACTAGGATTCATAGAGCTTAATATGGACTGGATATGGTGCATTCTTGTGCATGTTACAGGAAAGCCCTACTTGTGATTAGATGCCAAAGTTAGAACCAAGAGACAAACATGTTTTTATAATCATTACCAAAAAGGTATCATTGTCTGATATTATTGGACAAATCTTCATGAGCTGACTTGAGAGCAATCCTTATGTGGCCTCTTTTCATCCAGTGAAGCCACCGACATCATGAAACTATCATCCATATAGGCATGCCACAGGTAGATGAATTGCTTCCAGTTATCAATATGTAACATGTGTGGGTTCTAGCGCTTCTGCAAAAATAGCTTAGCATTTTGGATCCATGGAAGTTTTGCTAATTTGCCAAACAAATGTATGAACTCGATCTGCAGCATCCCTGGGATGTAACGTCCATCAAAATGTTTACTTATATAAATGCTTCTTTCTGGGGAGCGGGGGTTGTTTATAAACTCTCTAAATTCAAGCCACTAAGCACATTGCATTTGGAATTTAATATCAGAACTAGTCAATTATTTTCTGAAATGGTTGAAAATAAAATGTGCTTCCTTCCTTCGATCTACCCCCGGATCCTCCACAACATTAGGCCTCCCTAGAGACATCCTTACATGTAGTTACCTTTGGTAACCTATAAAGCACTGGCATGATAGAATACTGTTTAGTCAAAACGTTAATGTAACTTGACACTAGTTCAAGTTCTTGAACCTGCAAGTAACATGTGTTGGAACTCTTAACCCCTTCTTCTGGCGTCTGAACTACTCTCACACATGTACAGAAACACTCACGGAACAGTGTCCTTGCCTCAGCCTTGTCTTTGCAATATTTTACTTCATATAATTTAGAAAATTAAGTTTGATATCTGATGTAGAATCCACATAATAATAATACGTCTTTATACAGGGCTTCAGGCAGGTTTTATCCTCCTGCTTCTAAGCACTTCAATACCAGCTAATATTACTACAGAATGGAATGATACTCTACTTATCGACCTGGAAGGATGGGGGGCTAAGTCAGCCCTGCCAGGGATTTGAACTTGCAACATACAGACTGCCTCATGTCAAAGGGGAGCACTTAACCTGTGTGCTAGAAAGCAAATCCTCTAAAATGATCAATGACACCAATGACCATTACGGCCTTTCAATGTAAAGGGCATAGGCCATGTCATCAAAGTTATATCCCCGTGAGGAAAAGAGCTGATACCTTGCACCTCTATACCTGCACTTTTTTAAATCAGCTTTTCAAACCATTGGGTGGTTATACAAAGGATTGGCCTCTTAGTATACCTTGCCAGAGATACAGAGAAGAGGAATTCTACATGTTTTGTTAAATTTCCCATTAAGCTCGTGGAGGTGAGTATTGTTTGCTATGGAGAGAGACCTGCGGGCGACATAACAGCTCCTTTCAGAGCATGTGTGTCTATAGAAAAGGGGGGAGGGAAGATATCATGGCCTTCCCCATTCAAACAAAATAAGCGATTAGCGGCTGAAACTTGTTATGACTAAATGAAGTACAACCCCAGATCAAACCCTCTGGAGGCTCCTGCGCAGTCGAAATGTCAGGAGCCCCCCTGGCAAATTATCTCTGAATACGTATTAAATTTTCTGCACCGCTTTATTTTGATCCTTTGTCGCGGGGCCCCTAAAAGGAGTGGGGCCCACAGGCCGGTGTCTACTTGGCCTAATGGATAATCCGGCACTGAGTACAACCACTGCATGCTGTGCAAATGCCTCCGCGGCGCCACACAGAATAGTCTGGCGGCGGTCGCCCTCCTCCTCATGATGTGATCAACCTTAAATAGATGTATTTCCGGTGTAAGAGCGTTACAAAAAAATAAACTGAACCTGAGGTACACGAAGCATAACAGAATACTGAGGCCAACTAACTTATCACTGACCACCAGGTTTCCTGCATTCGAAGATTTACATTATTCAGGCTTGTTTTTAGTTGTACGGTAATAGGGTGATTTTTATCAGAAATGAATACCAACTGGTTGGGCATTGTCTGGTGCCGATGTTTATTTCTGACATGTTATCCTATGACCGTTTGATCGTACAAAGACAATCGACAAAAGTATTAAAAGACAGGAAGAGTCACAGCATGGTCACCATAGCGCAGAGAGTTAGCCAGGTTGAACAGCACACGGCACTTCTAAGCACCTAAAATCTAACGGCTAACATTTAAAAAAATACAACTATTGGCAATGGAGATACTATACTGGGCATTATATTAGCAAAATTGATAGCTTATTCATGGAATATCCTCCTGCAAAAAAATGAAAGAAATCGCCATAAATATCGACCTATATAGCAAAGCCTGAGAGATCAGCCACCTAAAGTGTGGTCGCTCTTTGCATAATATTTCTCTGGCCAAAAACCATGCCCATTATTCCACTTATAAAGGCCTGGTGTCCTCTTCAGGCACAAGGCGCACTCTTTCATAAATGTTGAATGTGGCTTCTCCCAGCAGCTTCGCATATCATCAATAATTACTGCATAAATTATATTTGTTTAACGGAGGTGGTTTGTTTCGGTTACAGCGCATGCATGTAATTTCATTTGTCCAGCACGCAGCGTAATGAGCCGCAGTTCTTCAATCTTGACACGCTGCAGTATCCTGAATAGTGATAAGCGGCATCGTGGCGCAGATTCAATTTTACATTCAATTAGATTCAATGTGTACTTTTATCGACTGCCAATGAGATGGTTACTGACAGCGCTTGCACTGGATAGGCACTGTCTGGCTCTTGGGACCTGCACTTCTTCGTATTACATGTGTAGCGTACTGGCACAGGGAGGGAACCGCTGATGCAGACCCAGGGACTTAAGTGTATGCGTAGGATGCTCCGGTCAGTGGAAACAAAGAGATACAACTTCAACGGGAGCGCAGCACCGGAACCCCTCCAATCAAGACTGGTCTGGCTTTCACCCTCTAAGCTTTATTATATATTCAGTCTTTTCTCAAGCACCACTCGTACATGAGTACGCCAAAGCGCATAAAGAAAAATGTGGATGTAGGTGGGAGATGGTAAGAGTTGAGGTGAGAACCGTCCCCCTCCATGTTGTACAGTGTCTCCCAACCTGGATTGCGCTTTATAAATCCAAATGCATACATAGTTCTCACCATGAGTGGGATACTTTGAATAGGAGAGCATTGACCATTCTTCATCAAAACAAGCATTGGCAATGGCGACAGTTTTTTGGCATTTGTGTAGGCATGGGAAATGCAACTGTCGAGTGGTAATAACTGGTAACAGCTGCAAAACGGTGGAAGAAGCTGGCCATATAATAGCAGCGCCTGGCAAATGCCTAATACTTATACACAAGCCAAAACTGTTGCCATTGCCAAGCCTTTTTTTTAACAGGAACTTCAGTGAAGGACACTGCTTCGAAAAAACACTAGCGGGCACTTCAAGCACAGTTTGGTGGCAAAACTTCATAAAGTTAGCTCACAGACATCCCGGGAGGATGTGCTCTGGGCAGGGAGGGGCAGGGAGGGTTAGGGAGGGGCAGGAAGTGGGTGGGAATGGCCATAGGGATTAGCATGGCCATGGGCAGTCAATGGGTGGGTAAATAACCAAACAAGACCTATAAGCTTTGAATCCCTCCTCATTTGCCATTTCTCCCTAGCTGTATTCGAATGCAATGGCTTCGGCTTATAGGTGGCTAGTACCACTTAATAGCCAAAACAAAGAAAACAATTTGCTGTTGGATCTTGAATTCCTGCCCTACTCCTATAGGATACATCCTTTCCATCCTGCGCTAGACCAGCATGATGACTGATCTCACTGCCTCCGAAACCCATAAGGAGCTTTTTTCTCGCATCCCAAAACTACACTTTGCATCAGTAAAATGGTCTTTGTGCATTGGTTAACATGGTGATGCCCGTTTTTTGGGGAGGGCCAGCTACAAGCCCATATTGGCTTTTCGTCATTAAGGGTGGATTTCATATTTGGTGTGGGCCAGCAAGCTAAAAGAAACAGCTACTGATGATCGTGCCTGCTGGTATATTGACCAGAAGGCGAAACAGAACTGTCTGTCATACGCTTCCCATCTTGTTCACAGGTGAAACTGCCCATGATTTTACCCGGGCCTGTCAAACGTCATTGGCACACTGCGTGCGTCAAGAGAGAGGACTAGGCACGGAAGGAGCCTCCACGCCTTTCTTTAGCGCGCGAGAGGGCAAGGACTTTGAACCCGGAACTTATCTCGATTGTCTCGCGCTGTTGATTATTAAGCCATTCCCGACTTTCCTTGATTTTTTAGTGTGTTGGTTATGTTTCATTGTGAGGTCGTCTGTGGTGTACAGGAAGCGCAGCTCAATTACGCTTCTTGGCAGGTTTCAATGGAAGTGCGTGTCCCGCAGGGAAGAAGCGTGTGTGGTGGAAGTTGGGACACTTACCCGCTTTCCCCGCCTTATCGTTGAAAAGTGGAGCGTATTTTTGAAGGAACAGTGAACCCCGTGCTTTGTGAACCTGCCACATGCGAGGAGCCGAAATCGGCCTGCGTTTAACTGGGTAACTGTCGCGCGTCAGGCTGAATGAGTTCCAGGCATTCACAGTTGCTAGTAAGTGCAACAACAAAAAAGCCTTTTATGGTGGGCGAGGGGTGGCGCTTGCCATTGGCACGAGGACTCAGACCTGCATCCCGCGTGACGGTAATTCGGTGCCTTGTGCTTTATTCATTGAATTTAGGCAATTATAAAATGTGCTGTTTTGGGAAATGGATTTCATGGAGGAGAGTTACTGATCCATTATTAGGTGATGTTTGAAATGTACACTGTGCTCTTTATTTGGCCATTGTTTTTCTCCATTCAGGTTAGTTGTGTAGCCAAAAACTTGTAGTGTAGGTACCTGGCTTATAGGTGTGTAGCGTCATTAAATGGAAGTGTTACCCTTGTTGGCAAAGTCACCCCAAATCTGCGCAGCCCATGTGCAACAAGTGGGCTAAACCCAGCTAGCGCTGCCTGTCTGATGCCACATGGCTTCCGGACTGGCTCGCCACTAAGCTGCAAGGCTCGCAAGACATTTTGGTTCGTACTGACCATAGGCGTGTCCAGGTTATGCCCTGGGGTGGCACATGTTACCCCTGCAATCTGATTGGCCACCCCCAGGTGCCATTCCATTATACTAAACTATGATCATCATGTGTGTGTACGCCCTTACTTCATGCCACCCATGCATAAATCAGTGCCCCACTTGGGCCACCGCAGTCAAAAGAGTCTGGGACGCCGCTGGTGCTTACAGCGGGAAGGCACATTTTTTTGCAAACATCGCATCACATGCTCCCTGCGCTTATGCTGGTCCCCTCTTCCCCACCAGCATACCCCCTACCAAAAAATCAATAGAGCGCTCAACCAGGAGCTTTCAACTACTGCTCAGCTGAACTGAAATTGAGCGCTGGTTGGGATTTTCATATGCAAATTAGATTGCTCAACTCCATGCAATCGTCTAAGTACCCAGTCAAAGCTTAACTACACTCCTACGAGCTCTCAACATGACACATTGGGGGTTTGTTGAGCATTGGTTTAGTGAAATTGCTCAACTCTGAGCTGTCAACTTGTTTGGCTATTTCAATGGGACTAATAGTGTTGTTCAACTTGAATTAATGAATGAATGCTTGGTGAACGCTTGTTTAAACAGTTTGTATGGGACGGAATCCTGCGCACGACTCCATGCCCACTTTTAGCTTGCCGGAAGATGCCAACTGGGCCTTACTACATGCCATCGAGAAGCAGTTAGAGAGAAGTATTTCTCTAAAATGTTAATCAGACTTACATTATAATATTCTAGGAGGATTTGTACATTGCTCGTATAGCACCAAAGTGTCCTCTTGACACAATACCCTTTCCTTTATGTAGACAAAAAGGTTTGAAAAAATACCATTTAATGCGGTGAAGCTCCAGTGGCGAGGATACAGAACATCCTGGGCATGCAGTGGAAACTGCAGAAAGCAACCGAAGACCAAGGAGACCCATGCTAGCACACTCAATCTGCCACACCCACTACTAGTTGGAGCGTCCACATCGGCTTCAAGATCCGCGCTGTTGAAATGTCCGCCTGCGTTAATGAAGTTAAGCTACACCACGCCACATAGAATCGATTCTAGGCGCTGTCAGACAAAAACAGGCTCAGTGCTGAAGACAACTTAGGCCGGTGAGAACCACTTATGCCTATGGATGACAAGAGGCCCTTGGCGGTTGAGGCTCCAAAGAGTCGCCACTCCCTGGGCCTTTGTCCGAGACATTGGTAATGGTCTAATTCTATCACCCAAGGGTTTACTCTATTCCCTCCTGAGACTAGAGGTGCTCTTCAGATCCAGCGTTAAATGTCACCATCTCACGTGGGTTAACCTTTCAGGTCTTTTGTAACCTTCCGGGTGTAGCTCTTCATTAGGTACCTGTAGAAAGGGGCCATGGTTAAATTGATTATGCGCACAAAAATGGTATGTGTGTGCCATCAGCATAGTCATGCAATAAGATAACAGCTCCTAGCCACTCTACAAGCAAGCAAATGAAATAGGAGTGGTGACGGCTCTGGGTATTGAAGCACCTGAATACGGACAGAAAACAAAGGAGACACTGGGCAGGTTACACCGAGGCACAGGAATGCCTGCAACAGGCAAGGATTTCAGTGGGCCGGGCTCAGGCCGGCTGATTGCACAAAGTCCACCCAAGCTGGGCTCAACAGGGCCCCTCAACGAGATTTCAATGCCAAGATTAGTGACAATACAGCTCTTTACCAGTAGATGTCACTATTAGTGACACTACTCCTCTTGACCAGTGGGCCTCACTATCACCGAGTTTAGAACGGCAGCATCTGCCCTCATTATGAGTCTGGCAGTAATCTGCTGGTGCTACTGGCGGGTTACCGGCAGACTCATTTTACCATTTCCGCCGCCTGATATCCCGGTGTTACAAGATATTACGGTCGGTGGAGCAACGGTAAATTCCCATTGCCATGGAGTCCCACCATGGGAACCACTGAAGCACCGGCACCGTTGTTAACAGTGCCGGTGCTTCAGTGAATTATCTGCCAGTAGGGGCCTACACTACCGGCAGGTCACACCTACCGGTACCTTGCTGCCCCTACTGGCAGACTCGGAGTATGCCGGTCTGGAAAAGGTGCTGGTTCACATTGTTACCGGCATCTTTTTCCAGACCGGCATACTCGTAATGAGGCCGTTGGAGCTAGGTTATTTGTTTTCTAATACTCTGAAGGGAAAATGTAATGCACAGAACACATGACTTGATTTTTGAAGCTACTATATTGAAGTCCTGTCAGAATGATTTAATACAATTAATGAATATATAAGAATCATGGATTTCCATCAAAAGAACCGAAGAATTGGGATGTGCCTTGACCTATTTTAATTTGATTTCATTTTTACATTTGAATAGTGTAATTTTAGCAGATTTCAGACAGTTTATTGAGTATAAGCTATTGAATACCTGTACTCCCTTTCATGCCAGGTGCACACCCTTGGCTATGCCTGTCGGACCACTTATTTAGTTACCTAGGCCACATGGTCATTAAAGGTTCCCATGCAACTTGGGATTTTTAGGGCACCCCATGCTCTAGTTAGGCTGCACCCCGAAATACTGTTTTGCAACTCATTGCCCCTATGCCCTTCATTTCTTATCCCACTTAAAGCACTGGCAACGGGCTACTTCTCTGCTTCTTAGAGATCTAGTGACATATAGGGGCTCATTACGAGTTTGTAGGCAGCCATGGTGCTAATAGCACCATGGCTGCCTCCAAACCCGTGTCCGTGGTGTCGGAATGGGGATTTACCAGGACATTCCGACCTTTGCGGACCCGGCAAGTCCCCATTCCGAAAACCATTCCCCATTCTCATTCGAGCCCCCATAGGGCTCAATGGGAATGGGGAAGGAGCTAATAACGGGCCCGCAAATAGCGGGCCCGTTATTAGCTCACTGTTCGCAAATAGCCGGTCCTAGTGGGACCCGCTAAGGGACCTCGGAATGCAGCGGTAGGGGGTAAACAGCACAGGCATCCTTACCGGTGCCGTTAACCCCGTACCGCCGCCCATAGTGACCGAAAGACTGATGGGACTTTAGGCTCAAGAGCACTGTGCGAAATTCAGTATGGTCAGCGGCAGCCGATGAATCGAAAATGACAAGAATACAACACAAATGATGATTGCTAATGTCTAGATGGCTGTCTCATTTATCTCTGAAATAATCAGGGGACTCTACCGTACAGTGCTGTCGCAAAGTTCAAGTTCACTATGAGTGAAGTGTTAAGTAATTTAAGTTTTATTCATTATAGTTGATTGATACCTTGACATCGTTCTGGCGACATTGCACACGTGACTGAACTTTGTGGCTTGCGATTTATGAGATAACTCTTCAATGAAATATGCAAACTTAAAAGCAACACAACGGGTTGTAACATGTTAACAGAGCAAACATGTGCTAGAGTGAACCAATTCCAGGTTGAGTTGCTGGACAGGGAACCAAGGAGTCAGTGACGACCAAGGGAGATCTCCAGGCTGTTTCCTGTGCATTGCGTGTGTCGGGCTCCCAGAAGCAGTGGCCCTCTGTCTCTGGAAATAGTGATGGCCCCGGGTATGGTGCGCCTTCCCCCATTGGTTCTGGCAACTGAGAGGGACAGTTTGTCATCTTTCTCTGGTGTTTGTCTTCTCAGACTCGTTTTACACTGTTAATTAGGCATCGCGCTCTATTAATAAAAGCGCTTCAGCTGAGTTGCAAAGCGGCTGTCATCACAAGATGGCCAGCCAGCTCCTGCTGTTGCTTCGGGCAAGGTCGTGGAGTTTTGTGCATAAGGGTGCTCTTCCGGCGCTCTCCCGGCACTCTCCCTGCTCTTGCTGGTTGTGATTATGTCAGAGTGAGTATTAAAAGTAGATCTGCGTTCATTGCATAATTGTGGCTATGTGAAATGAAGCCATTTGATTATAAGCATTGTCTCTGTCTTCGAGCTTGTTATTCCATAAAGCAACTGTTTACAAGTCTGTGTCCATCCCCTCCTGGTTTTGATACAATTGGCGTTGAATCTAAAGTCTACTGCGCAAGAAGTTGGCTCGCTTCATGTTTTGGTGACTGGTGTGTGTGGATGCCACATGCACCATTCACGCTGATATCATGTGAGCTCTAGGGGCCTCTGGCATCGTATCAAGTTGACTTTGTTTCACCGCCACTCATTCCACTCATAATATTATTTTCTTGCTGCTTCTTTTTTTGCGTGACATCTCTTGACATCAGTACAAAGACATTGGGCCTCATTAGGAGGTTGGCGGCAACCGCGTAATACTGTTTGCGCCGCCTGAGATCCTGGTGCCACTGGGATATACAAGTCCCGGCAGCCCGGGATCTCAGGCGGCAGAACTCGGAAGTCCCCATTTCCAGTAGGGCTCTATGGGAGTGGGGAGACGGAAGCATCGGCACTGTTGCAGGCACAGTCTGCCGGTCCTGAATGGGTGTCGGTATGTTGCTACCGTAAAAGTAAAAAATGATACCCCTACACCAAAAATTGTACACTGATGCAAAGACATGCCAACGTGTTTGTAACAATGTAATACCTTTTGATGAAAAAACATTTCTTGTGGCTTGATTTTTGTACACTCACTGCCAAAGGATGCCTGGCAGTGAGAGGGCAATTACTGTTTTGGGGGTCACAAAGTCATCTTTATTGCTCTGTAGGATTTATTCCCCAAACATACTGCCATCACTCGGAAGCATGCAGTGGTCTCATTTAGAGGGGAAACGTTGGATGACTTTTCATCAGCCACTCCATTATGGCTGCATCCTGCATCCACTGTGATATTCTGGATAAAGAGTGTTTAGCTACTGACACCTCATAGTGAGAACAAAAATGTGTTCTTGCCTTACAGGCACACTACAAATACTAACTCAGTGTGGAAAAATCCCACTATTAGGAATTCAAGGAGAAAGATGCAGGCTTTTCCTCAATCAGGGCAATATTTGTTGCAGGAGGTTACCATGCTACCCAAAGCATGAGATCAAGGTCCCCAATATGTTGGTCTAATGAAAAGAAGCCTAACACACTGAATTGGGACTTTGTGGGCAGGGCTGTTAACTGTCTCCAATGTGGTCGAATGGAGACAAGATAAGGCAACTTCCTGTATTGCCAATATCCTTGCCATGTGGAACACCAGAGATAAGACTCTATAGTGTCTGTCAAAATTACAAGGCTACGCTGCAATCGCTCCACCTCCCAGTGACGATTGCATTCCTACACAGGAGCAGGGGTTGTGGCAGCTTCAGAGACATTCTGTGCGGGGCTCACATTGGAAACAAAGATAGCAGGTTTGATTTAAGCCCCCCTTCTTGGGTGCTTCGACAGCATGCACCTTAATCGTTGCATGCATAAACTCGTCAGGCTCCTCAAATGAAAATATTGTTGGGACTGTTGTCCCATGAGCCCATAACAAGCGATGGCCATGGCCCAAACCACATTTGTATTCAACAAATAGTGTACACCCTGTTCTCCCATAGAGTCTCTTAGATATGATAATTCATTTAGGCCCATTACCTTTCTCTTCAGACTTTGCAAATTAGGATAATTGTTGATAAAATCAGTGTATTATCTGTTTTCTTGCTTCTTTGTCAGTGCCAGATTAAACCCTGTGGCAGCCGAAAGTTCGGGACCCCCCTCGCAAATTATCTCATAATACGTTTTTTATTTTCTGCACCGCTTTGATGCCTCTTCTTTTTGGGCACCGACATTATGGGTCTACAAAAGAGCAACGACAAACAATATTTACGCTATGTTCAAGAGAATTAAAGAATTCTTAAATCTCAGCCAAAAATGTGTAAAAGTGCCTGAACAAGATAGATTTGTTCTGTTATGGTAGAAATTAGATGATGAAGTTAATCAAACTTCTGTATAACTTAGAAAAGCTAACTTAGTAACGCAGACGTTGGTTACCGACTGTATATATACTCATCAGTGTTCTCAAAGCTTCTACTCGCGAATATCCTCTAGGGTCTGGAGTTGGCAGGCACTCGCGGCACACTAACTCACAGAAAGCTTCATTTCTGGAGTTTCCTCATGCGCGACTGCGCGCAGGCACTCTAGTGGGATAACATTGAATTTAGCAGTGTGCATGTCGGCCGCTAGATGGAGATGACCATCACTACTGTACATTCTACGTACGTAGTTTGCACTGGATCTTTTTACAAACTGACAGCTGCCAGGAGATTAGCTTTTAAGAGACAAACTATTATGTGAATCTGATGTTTCTGGTTTACATACTTTGTTAATAGGTACTTTATATGAATACAGTATTTTCTCTATAGTCTATAGAGTATTTATTGTAAAGTTTTGGTTTGTTTCTTTGAGTTGATTAATTTTCTTATATCTTTTGGAAACAATTTAAGAAAGCTTGATTGTAATTTTCTTTCAAGATCAAATCAACATTATTTGGATCGGTTGTCACAGGGCCCCTAAAAGGAGGGCGGCCCATAGGCCGTTGCCTACGTTGCCTATTTGGTAATCCAGCACAGTTCTCTGTGTTCAGTGTTGATATTTTGTACATGAGTATGTGTATGCGCTAACCAATACTCCATGCAAGGTTTGACCCTGGAAGAGTGTTGCAAGATCTTGTAAAACCTTTGGAGATATGTGGCTTTTATCGGCCCCAGGCTCTTAACACCTCTGGCATTGCATGCTCTGCGAAGCGGGTGTGGAAAGTGCAAAGTGTGCGGTGTGGTGTGAGAGACAATGCATTCCAGTGGCTGAACTTCAGTGACTTACCTTTGCTCCTGCTTGACAATTACTTTAAGAGCTCTCTGGCCTAAGATTAAGCGCATGTGATAGTGGAGACACAACGATGACAAAAACAATGAAATATGAAAAAGGCCACAATGCACCAAACATTCCTGGAAGGCCATAAGTGGAGCAGAGACATAATGAGGCATGAGACATACAAAGGACATGGTGCTGTTGATTAGTGGAGCAAATGGGCCACAGGCTTTATTAATTACAACATATAAAATGCAAATTTGAGAGTGTGTGCTTTTGGGAACTGTGTGGCCAGGGAGAGTGAGCGCAACTCCTGCCGGCAGTCGGCTCTTTTAGTTCCACAGAGCTCATAATTCAGTCCATCCCGGTGCCATCTTTTCACTGCTCAGAAGCTCTGGTTTCTTGCCCAGGTCCCATTAGGCATTCAGCAAGCAGGACTTGGTATTCCATGAGTCTTTTCCTTTACTTAATTTGTGGCTGGAAAACATTTTTTTTCAAGGTGGGCTTCCTCTGCTCTGACCCGTGCCACCACACCTGCGAGGGTCTACGGCCGATCAGGTTCCCCCAAAAGATACCTAGAAGCACCCTTTTGTAACTAGTGCATCAAAAATGTTACTGGTAAAATTATCCATACCTAACCCCGACAGATGTACTCTGTGCGGCTGAAAAAGATCAGGGTTACCCAATGTAATGTTACCATGTCTGAAAGTTTAAACCGTTACTTTTGCACAATTTTGCCAATGACCAAAATAGGCTCACGCGAAAGCTGCCTTAAAGGGTGTTATTTCATAACCGCTGTGGCAAATCTTTTCCACTATTTCTAACAACCTCAATAATTTCTCAAAATTCAAAGGTCGCCTCTGGTTTGGTGTTGCCCCTTCTGCCCTGCCCCGTCCTTTTAAGGCATACGTTATCAGAGCGCTATGTGTGTGACTTATACCCACAGCCAACTTAATGAGATATGAAACTGCTGCAAGATGTGACAGTGCCCATGATTTATTCTTGTTTTGTAGAAATGCCCATTCTAAGAAGACTATGATATCTTGATCGTTGATTCATTCAAATCTTTCAATTTTTATTATAGCTTTAAAGGTTTCAAAGCACTTAGTATACTGTTTCGCCGTTTTCTGTGCTATGGCATTTATTGGCAAATCCATTAATACTCCACCAGTATTCCTCATGTTTTTTTCTTTTGATGCTGGTAACTGTCTTTATGGTCATAGTATCTTTGCCCTGTGTTTTGTTCTTTGTTTTTCTGACCCTTCTGCTGCCAGGCGCGTTAAGCTCTTGCTCTTCTCTTATGTGTCCGATATTTCTCAAACCTTTCTTGTCATTAGTCTCATATTTTGCTGCGCCCTTGGGTGTCGTTTCCCGAGAATTCCCCACTGTGAACGAGACAGTGCATCAGCGATGTCATTTTCTTTCCCTGCAATATGTCTGGCTCTCAATTCAATGTTGAGCCTCAATATTGCCTTTGTTATTGACCTCAATGCGTTTAATACTAGTTGACATGCTGTGGAGCCCCGATTGGTCACTTGCACCACGGCTAATTTGTCTGACCAGATGGTCACCTTTTTCTGTTCCAACCTCTCACGCCATAAGCAGAGTGCTACCCATGCCAGAAAAATGTCTAACAGTGTGATGTTCTTGGTCCATTCACTTCAATGCCAAGCCAGCGGCCATTTACATGCAATGCGTTTATGGTCCAGTATTGCCCCAAAACCAATGCTGCCTGCTGCGTCTGTGAACAATAACTGCTTCTCATCTCCATGTATTGGTGTTCTCCATATCACAGAGCCACTGAAGTTCTTAAGGAAATCTTCCAAGACTGTTAAGTCCTCCCTAACATTTTTGCCTAGTCGGATGTGGTGGTGTTTCTTTGTTAAACATTTTGGGCCTCATTACACGGTAGGCGGTGGACCAAGGTGCTATTAGCACCTTGGTCCATGCCGGTAAAATACTGGCACCGCCTTGGAGGAAAGGGGAATTACCGCCCTATTCCAAGGTTGGCGGGGCGGTAATTCCCCCTTCCCCCATTGCCCTTCCCCATTCCCATTTTTGCCCCATAGGGCATAATGGGAATGGGGAAGGTGCTAATTACGGTACCGCAAATTGTGGTACTGTAATTAGCACCCTGGTTCCTTTGCGGGTTGGTTTTTAACGCCTGCTAAAAAGCAGGCGTTAAAGTACTAATCTGCAAATGGACCTCGTAGTAAGGCAGTAAGGGTTAACGGTCACCGGTACCATTACCGGTGACCGTTAACCCTTACCGCCTTCCGTGTAATGAGGCCCTTTGTCTTGAGCTCAATACTTCTTTTAAAGATGTGTCCTTGTGGAATTATTCTGGCTGAAAAATTGAATTTACCCTTAGAGATTATAATCCCCCCAAAGTAGCGTTTCCTTTAACTTTCAGTGAATAGATTGTTTCCAGCATATCATCTATCTTGTCCTTTGGGATTCGGCATTCCATTTGCTGGAATCCATTTTGCTAACGGGATGCCCCACTCTTGTGATGGTTCGACAAATGTTTATAATGTCTTCCTGCATAAATCAGACTCGTTGGCCCTACAAATAGGAAATCGTCAAGATAATGCAGCACTAATGCTTCTCATCGGATCTTTTTCAATGTCCATTGAATGAAAGCACTAAAACATTCAAAATATGCACAAGAAACCGAGCCCCCCATTGGTAAACATTTATTGAACTAGAAATTCCCTCCAAAATGGAAACATAGCCAAGGGTGTGAGTTCTTGTGTACTGGGAGGAGTCGAAACACGGATTGTATGTCCGCCTTCGCCATCAACGCATTCTTTCTGACTTTTGTTTACTATCTCTAGGGCATGGGTGCACAACATACGGCCCGCGGGCCAGTTGCGGCCCGCCATGCCCTTTTGACCGGCCCGCGAGGCACAAAGACTTTCCTAATGGAGGGCGGGAAAGTCTTTGTTGTCTTCCGGGCCGGTGAAAACACTGGCCCTCATTGGCTCAGCACACACACGCATCACGTCGCTCCTACGAGCCACGTAATGCGTGTGTGCTGCACCAATGGAGGGCCAGCGCTACCGCTGGCGTGGTCCATAAGGCTTGATGCCGGAAGGCATTTCAGCCTTGGACCACGCCAGCCGTAGTGCGATTCCAGTGACTTCCAGCTTACCTGCTGCTTACCTGCCTGCCTTCCAGCACGTCTCCGGTAAGTGGTCTGTTTGTGTTTGTGTATCGGGTTTGTTTTGCTTTATGTTTGTGTGTATGAATGTTTGTGTTTGAATGTATTTGAGTGTATGTGGAGATGCGGGGGGTGTCGGATGTGTATGAATGTTTGTGTTTGGATGTATTTTGAGTGTTTGAATGTATTTTGAGTGTATGTTGAGATGCGGGGGTGGGGGGGTGTTTCGGATGTGTATGAATGTTTGTGTTTGAATGTATTTTGAGTGTATGTTGAGATGCGGGGGTGTGTCGGATGTGTATGAATGTTTGTGTTTGGATGTATTTTGAGTGTTTGAATGTATTTTGAGTGTATGTTGAGATGCGGGGTGGGGGGCTGTGTCGGATGTGTATGAATGTTTGTGTTTGAATGTATTTTGAGTGTATGTTGAAATGCGGGGGTGGGGGGGTGTGTCGGATGTGTATGAATGTTTGTGTTTGAATGTATTTTGAGTGTATGTTGAAATGCAGGGGTGGGGGGGTGTGTCGGATGTGTATGAATGTTTGTGTTTGAATGTATTTTGAGTGTATGTTGAAATGCGGAGGTGGGGGGGTGTGTCGGATGTGAATGAATGTTTGTGTTTGAATGTATTTTGAGTGTATGTTGAGATGCAGGGGTGGGGGTGTGTGTCGGATGTGTATGAATGTTTGTGTTTGAATGTATTTTGAGTGTATGTTGAAATGCGGGTGTGGGGGGGTGTGTCGGATGTGTATGAATGTTTGTGTTTGAATGTATTTTGAGTGTATGTTGAGATGCGGGGGTGTGTCAGATGTGTATGAATGTTTGTGTTTGGATGTATTTTGAGTGTTTGAATGTATTTTGAGTGTATGTTGAGATGCGGGGGTGGGGGGTGTCGGATGTGTATGAATGTTTGTGTTTGAATGTATTTTGAGTGTATGTTGAAATGCGGGGTGGGGGGTGTGTCGGATGTGTATGAATGTTTTGATTTGAATGTTTTTTGTGAGCTGAGTTGGGGGGTGGGGGTTCGGGTCTGTATGGGTGCTTGTTTGAGAGTTTGCTGATTTGGAGGGGTGGGGGGTTTGGGTCTGTATGGGTGCATGTTTGTGTGTGTGCTGAGTTGGGGGGGTGAGGGGTTCGGGTCGTGTGTGTGTGCTGAGTTGGGGGTGGGGGGTTCGGGTCTGTATGGGTGCATGTTTGTGTGTGTGCTGAGTTGGGGGGTGGGGGTTCGGGTCTGTATGGGTGCTTGTTTGAGAGTTTGCTGATTTGGGGGGGTGGGGGGTTTGGGTCTGTATGGGTGCATGTTTGTGTGTGTGCTGAGTTGGGGGGGTGGGCGGTTCGGGTCTGTATGGGTGCATGCTTGAGTGTGTGTGCTGAGTTGGGGGTGGGGGGTTTGGGTCTGTATGGGTGCATGTTTGTGTGTGTGTTGATTTGGGGTGTGGGGGGTTCGGGTCTGTATGGGTGCATGCTTGAGTGTGTTTGGGGCATAGTGTTTGGTTGGGGGTGAGGGGGCCATGGGGCATAGTGTTTGGTTGGGGGTTAGGGGGGTGAGGGGGCCATGGGGCATAGTGTTTGGTTGGGGGTGAGGGGGCCATGGGGCATAGTGTTTGGTTGGCGGTGAGGGACAGGGGGCATAGTGTTTGGTTGGGGGTGAGGGGGCCATGGGGCATAGTGTTTGGTTGGGGGTTAGGGGGGTGAGGGTGCCATGGGGCATAGTGTTTGGTTGGGGGTGAGGGGGCCATGGGGCATAGTGTTTGGTTGGCGGTGAAGGACAGGGGGCATAGTGTTTGGTTGGGGGTGAGGGGGCCATGGGGCATAGTGTTTGGTTGGGGGTTAGGGGGGTGTGGGGGCCATGGGGTATAGTGTTTGGTTGGGGATGAGGGGGCCATGGGGCATAGTGTTTGGTTGGCGGTGAGGGACAGGGGGCATAGTGTTTGGTTGGGGGTGAGGGGGCCATGGGGCATAGTGTTTGGTTGGGGGTTAGGGGGTGAGGGGGCCATGGGGCATAGTGTTTGGTTGGGGGTGAGGGGGCCATGGGGCATAGTGTTTGGTTGGCGGTGAGGGACAGGGGGCATAGTGTTTGGTTGGGGGTGAGGGGGCCATGGGGCATAGTGTTTGGTTGGGGTGAGGGGGCCATGGGGCATAGTGTTTGGTTGGCGGTGAGGGACAGGGGGCATAGTGTTTGGTTGGGGGTGAGGGGGCCATGGGGCATAGTGTTTGGTTGGGGGTGAAGGACAGGGGGCATAGTGTTTGCTTGGGGGGTGAGGGACAAGGGGCATAGTGTTTGCTTGGGGGGTGAGGGATAGGGGGCATAGTGTTTGCTTGGGGGGTGAGGGACAGGGGGCATAGTGTTTGGTTGGGGGTTAGGGGGGTGAGGGGGCCATGGGGCATAGTGTTTGGTTGGTGGTGAGGGACAGGGGGCATAGTGTTTGCTTGGGGGGTGAGGGACACGGGGCATAGTGTTTGCTTGGGGGGTGAGGGACAGGGGGCATAGTGTTTGCTTGGGGGGTGAGGGACAGGGGGCATTGTGTTTGGTTGGAGGTGGGAGCCATGGGGCATAGTGTTTGGTTGGGGGTTAGGGGGTTGAGGGGGCCATGGGGCATAGTGTTTGGTTGGGGGTGAGGGGGCCATGGGGCATAGTGTTTGGTTGGCGGTGAGGGACAGGGGGCATAGTGTTTGGTTGGGGGTGAGGGGGCCATGGGGCATAGTGTTTGGTTGGGGGTGGGGGCTATGGGGCATAGTGTTTGGTTGGGGATGGGAGCCATGGGGCATAGTGTTGCACTCCAAGAGTGAACTCAAAAATAAAGCTAAAACAGGCACAGTTAGGAGATGTACATCCTTTGCTTTTTTGAGGACACCTGACTCAACGAAGGCCATACTCCTCTTGGGTAACCCAAACAGCAAACTATAGCAGTCCAAAATAACGGAATATCCAATCAAGGGTCAATAAAATATATATAATTTAATTAAACAGACGATATACAATAACTAAATCGAAATAAATGATAGCAATGGAAAATGTGTAGTACAAAATGTAAGTTTGAAATGCAATAAAAATCGTTACCCCTCAAAAACATATCTTTTTCCATGTGTTTAATACAAATTGGGGGTTGAAAAAGCCTCCTGACATGTCCTGCCTACCGCCCCGCCCACTTTTACTTTTCGCCCCACTATAGCCCTCATGTAAGGTACTTTCGGCCCTCTGTCAAAATCAGTTGTGCACCCCTGCTCTAGGGCTTTGAAGAAGCTGGCATAAGAAACCAAAGTTTCTGACTGGGGGTTACCATTATTAACTGACTTGCCTACTGGGTGTGATAAGTGATGGGTAAGCCTAAACTCACCTTTTACCTTTTCGGGTACTAATCCCAGCAAGGAGCACATAGATTCTTGGAACGGGATCTGGTCAAAGTCCACTAAATCCTTCCTAGACCGATTATTTCTGAATTTTCTTATGCACCACTTCAGAGTCTGTTACCGCAGACTTTACGTTTTTAGGGATGTTAACTGAGTTGTGACCGTGAAAAGGGATAAGAAAGCTTCCTTGAAACCTTCTTCTAAAAATGTGATGATTTCTTTGTCAGGGAGTTCTTGGAGCCAATATCTTATGGTCTCTAGGTTTATTGGTGATTTCCCCAATGAAAAACAACTTTCAAGGGTTCTTGACCTCAGCTGATTTTGGGGTGCATTGGAAGGAAGGCACTTTTGTACACTTAAGGTAACTGTGCCTGCCACTACACTTGCTACACTGGTGGCGGAATCTGCACTCACTCCCCCAGTTGCCGAAACCTTTCTCAAATGTCCAGCAAATTGGTGTGGTGCTGCTGCTGGTCCCTCCCTGTATTGGGGCTGCAAAGTGCTAGTTGGCAAGTACTGTAAATCTCTGTCCACGATATGGTTTCCTCCGAAAGGACTGGCTCCGTCTATACTGTGTCTGATTGCTTTCCCTGTTTCTATATGTATTCTGCCAATTCCACCTGCGATTTGCTGTGTTTGTGTTGTGCGTGTAGGGTGTAGATGTAGTTTGTGTGGCCCTGCCTTTTTAATACATTAAATATGTAAAGGTTTGCATCTTTCTCCTCCCTTCCTAAATCAGTGTAGCTGTCCATCATCATTCTGATTTCCATATCATAGTTGAGCCAAGCGTTTCCTCAACCCCTAGCATACTATTCTCATATGCCAAAAGAGCCGATCCCTCTTCCGGAATGTTTTCAAGAAATATTGTTGCTAATGTGTGAAATGCTGCGAACCAGTTTTGAAAATGTTTTTCTAGTTACTTTTCTGGCTCTGTTCTTCTCAACTCCTTTTTTTATCTTCTTTATTTATCTCAAAACACCTTTTTTCAAATTCACTGAATGAAAAGATTTCTATAAATAGTTTCTTCCATATTTTCCTCTTCACTTTCAATGCCAATGTTTTGCTTCACTGAATCTCTGCCACACTTTCTTTTGAAATCCTCTTATCTGTTCGTTCCTTTTTTATGCTTTCTTTACATTTTCCCTTCTTCCTCACCCAGGCTCTTAAATGCCTGTGTTCTTCTTCTTCACGACTGCTGGTTATAACCTGAATGTCGCTATCACCCTCTGTATCGGATGATGAATATGTCCCCTTTAGTCCCTTCTTTTTTATTGTTTTTCATATATGCTGTTTTTACTTTTTTTAAAATCTCTTTTCCCTGCCCCGTGTTATAGGAACACAAGAATGTCTCAACGTTACTTTTAAATTCACCTGGTGATGTTCCTGATAGTTGCTCGTCCGCCGCCTGCCTCTGCTGCCTTAGATGAGCCAGATGATGCTTCTTCTTACCCGGTTTGGTCCTTGCTCTTTGGTTTCTTGTTCGGCGGCTCTTCATGTTCCTCGGATGTTTCGCTGCCGGAAGCTTCACTTTCGCTAATTAAGCTGGCCGAGCCTTCACGGAGAGCTGCATGCCCTGATGTACCTTTCTCATCCCTCAGTCTTTTCTGGACCCAATCCGGTTCGAAACTCTTTCTCTGCGCTCTTATCCCAGGCCAGCGATTCGCTGTCTGGTACTTCACGTGCTGGCATGCTTTCTCTGCCCCAATCTGCCATGGATTTCTTCCAGCCAAACTCTGCTTCTTTGTGCGGCGTGCGGCTGCTGGTTCGTACCGTGAGGGCTAGGCTCTCAAGGCTAAGCCCCGCTGCTCTGCCGGGGTACTTCTGAACCTCTGCGTTCCCGCCATGAAGCCACCTAAGGGTAACCGGGTGAGAGTAACTATGGAGCATCGTCTGTCTGGGGAAAGCAGAGAGCAGCGCTGCTGTAGTACCTGGCCAGTGTTGAACCTCTGTGTCCCTGTGAGAGATCCACAGAATTCCTCCCAAGCAAGACCAATTTTGCAAGGAGACCAATCTGACCAAGAAATGATGTCGCCACCCCCAACCCCCAGGCTCCATCTTGCCCTGTCTCCCCTTGATTATATTAGCCACATCCCTACCTTCTAATTTGCTTAACTGTTCCTGTTTCCCTTTTGTTGTTCTCTTTGATGTTATATGCGTGCAGGGTCGGACTGGGCCATAAAATTGTCTCGGGCACCAATGAAAAAGTGTACCACCGTTGTAAATGGCAAATTCCTTTTGTGACACTGAATAGTACTTGTTTAACATAAAATGTTATACAAATTGTGCATTTTAAAGTATATTTATTCAGCAACACTGGTCAAAACTAATAGCCGCGTAGTGAAGTAACTCATCAAACTGACCCCCATTGGCCAAAAAAGAGGCCCACTTTGACAAAAAAAAAAGCTGGCCCACACCAGCATTTCGCGTTTCTTGGTTCGGCATTGGCCTATTGACCTGTAGGCCAGTCCGAGCCTGTATGCATGTTGCGTTCCCGTTCGCTCCCGGCCCTGCGAATTGTAAACCAAAGCCTCCCTGTCCGCCTGTTAAATGATTCTATTGTTTTATTGCTGCGCACGCGCAGCGTGGACCGAAACTTAGGCAGCCTGCCTGTCTCGCACACACCTCGGATCTCTTACCTTCCATTGCGGGTCCTAGGACATCAGTTGCATAAAAGGAACGTGCATGTCTTTCAGAGCGCACAGTGAACGCAAACATCTCCCCGTTGGAAAAAGCGAGATATGCCAAGCAGCATTAGCCATGTTCACCCCATTACCCTTCCCACATATTCTGTGTAGCTATGGCTGTAAACTAAGGGCACTCACACACATCTTTCACTTGCGGCTCTTTTCCAAGACGTTCACTCCTCGCAATTTCAGAGAATCCATCAGAAGCACTTCCATTTTTGTAAGATAATTTTAAAAGGCTTTTATGGGTCACGGCCACTTCAACTGCTTACACAGTGAGCTACGCAGTGGTCAAAAGAAAAGCTGGTACTTATGGTAACAGGATACTTCGAAAATAATTTGGGAGGTTTGGTAGACTCTGGGCAACCCATTAGACGATGGTTTTTCAGCTGGCCATGCCATTTGAGGCAGGTAGAGACCATACAACCATCCCAAAAGTCCTGCATTTGGTAAGCCGCTCCGATGTGCTGCTGTGCAGATGCTTCTCTAAACCTTTGACTTGAAGATGTGTCCCAAAGCATTGAAGATAGCACAGTAAGTTAGGCACTCAGCTCAGACATGGAGGAAACAGTCTCTGAAAATGTGATCCTTGCATGGCCGACTCAGCATTGCATCCTTATGAGGTCAATCAATTGACTACCATTAAATTACATAAAAGTAAGTCCTATCTTGACAGCGCTTAGAGGCATGATGCATTATGTAAAAATGTGATATTATCTACTCAAGGATGACTTCTAAAGGCCTGTCAGTGCCAACAGAAGATGCACACAGGCGATTTCAAAATTAGGTCCGGGGGTGCTTGCCTTCAGCTTGGAAGCCCCATCTGCAAGTCAGCAAATGCCATGGCGAATGCCATGACCTCAACGTATGCCTTGATTTTGTGGAAAAGTTGCGTGTGAAGCAACACATACAATCTGGCCCGTCCTGCCCATATCCTGCCACCTGGTCAACCTGCCCACGACCACTCAGCACTTGCCCGCTCTCTATTCTGCTCACCCTGGGCCCAGCAGGCACGCAGCACCGATCACCAACGCACACCGGCATGCCATCCCACTCGCATTTACCGCCTCCCACCCACCCATCGTCCACAGCACACATGCTGCCGCTGGTCACCATCGTCAAACCTTCCTGGCCCGCTCCCAGATTCTCTCTGTCCCATCGTACGAACACCTCTTCCCAGCCCCCTGCGCTACACCCCCGCAATGTACTTACCTCCATCTACCAGACTCCCTATTTCACTTGCTGCCCTCCTGCACACGATCAAAACTGCAACTACATAGCCTTGCAGCCCCACACAGGAACACCATAACCAAACCCCTATCCCTTGATCGGATCCCTACCACCTCTATGCATGATACCACGCTGGAACCCGCAACGCCCACAATGACGGTCAAGGCTCATGCCCTCCCTCCCCCAATATCAACCTTCACCCACTCACTCCTTCACCTTCTCCTATCCCTTCCGCACACGACCAGTAAGCATGGAAATGCTTTAACCTGTGCCTATGTAACTGCCAACAAACCCTGAAATGCTTTACCCAATGCCACTGCTATTGCCAGCAAACCCAGAAATGCTTTACCCAATGCTAGTACACACACCAGCACAGCCATAAGGGAGCAGCCGGATTGTGGCGCCTTCGCTCCCGCACCCACTACCCCAACCACTATGTTCACCACTCAACCGCAGATAAAACCTTGCACACACTCTACACCCAACACCCCCATCACTCCCTTACCCATCACCCCCACATCCTTGCTCACACCCCTCACCCCTACACAACCACCCACCATCACCAAACACAACACTAACATTGAAATCCTGGCCATCAGTGAAAGCTGGCTGCACGTAGCAGACGGGCCCACCCTCTCTCTCGCCATCCCAGGTGGCTACTCCATATTCTGCACAGACAGACTTGAAAGTCCAGGTGGAGGAGTTGCCATCATATCGAAATCATCCATCCCCCTCCGCGCCTCGCCACTACCAACCATACCCGGCTATGAGCTCCTGCACATCAAACTCAAGCCCAACCCGCAAACCAGCATCAACATCCTCCTACTTTATCACCAACCTAACTACTCCAGCCCCCCATACTGACACCCCCTCCTCATCACCCCGTTCATCAAAATTAAGACCCAATTCCTACTCCTTGGTGACTTCAATCTTGGTCTTCATGACACCACTGATCCCAAAGAATTAGCACTCCATGACACCCATAGGGAAATGAATTTCTCACAAGCCATCTCCTCACCTACACAAATCAAAGGCAGAATCCTTGACTGGATTCTACACCTCAATCTACCCATCACCATCACCACAATCTTCCCAGTGCCCTGGTTGGACCACCACCTCATCATCTTCTCACTCCCCCCCACACCACGCCACACCACCGCTTGCACCCCTATCACTGCCAGACATACTCAGAAAGGTACAAACGAACTTCTTGAGCCCACCATCCGCGCCTCCACCATCCCACTGCCCCACAATGCTGACCCTGACACCATCCTCACTGCCTACAACGCCATTCACCCTCGACCTCCATGCGCCCCTAAAAACCATAGCCAACAAAGTCCTCCTTACAACCGATAGCACTCATCCCAACACTACCTTGGACACCTGCACCTCCTCTATACCACCCTTCAACTTCTCCCATGTTACCCCCACTGAGATCCACAACATCATGCAGCATCTCAAACCATCCAACTGCAAAGGGGATATCTGCCCTGCCCACCTCTTTAAGATGTGTGCCTGCACTCTCGCACCCACCATCGCCATCGCCATTTTCATTATTGCATCCTTTAATTTCTGCTTGATCCCCATGTCCATCAAAGAGGCCAGGTCACCCCACTCCTCGAAAAGCCCTCATTGGACCCCTCCCTAACCACCAACTACTGACCCATTACCACAGTGCCATATCTCCTCAAAACCCTCGATCACACTGCTTACCGCCAACTTCAATCTGACAGAGTCCAATGACCAACTCGGATCACGGCAATCGGCTTCAGACCTAGACAAAGCACCGAAACAGCTCTCCTTGATCTTAAGATTCAACTTGACCTCATGCGTGACACAGGGTATCTTGCCATCCTCCTTCTCCTGGACCTCTATGCTGCGTTCAACCTAGTGGATCACAACATCCTTTGTGACAATCTCACATCCCACTCCAAACTTTCCACAAGCGCCATGAGCTGGATCAACTCCTTCCTGCACGATCGCACATCAAGACTGTTCAACGACTCTGCAGCAGCTTATCCCATCCTTGTCCCCTATGGCATCCAATAAGGCTCCTGCCTGTCACCCACAATCTACAACATGTACACCAAGACCCTCTTCGACCGCCTTGATGAACTGAATATCCCCAACACAAATTTTGCCGATGACACACAAGTCCAACTCACACTATCAGGCAATTATAATCATGACTTAACTAATGGCCTCGGGGGAATAGCTCAGGGGCAACGTGCTCGCCTTGAAAGCAAGACGACACGGAGCAACACAGGTTCGATCCCCGGGTCCACGCTTAGAAACCTCTGGGTATTAAGCGTGTTCTAAATAACTTATATCATATCATATCAATATCAATCAATCGTGTCTATAGCATCATTCAGGCGTGGATGGCAGAGCACCATCTGTCTGAATGATGACAAAACGGAACTCCTCATTGTCGGCTTCCCACACCGTCTCAAACACCTGGACCCTTCCTACACCTCATTCACGATTGATGGAAACAAAATACCTGTCTCCAAACACGTAAAAACCTTAGGTGTATACCTTGATGATGAACTGTCGCTATAAAAACACATCTAAGCCATTGCCTCCTCCGCCTCCTACTGCACTAAATTAATCAATTCCCCTGAAAACTGCCTCACGCTAGCCAGAGCCACCATCAGAAGCAAACTCGACTATTGCAATGCCATCCTAGCAGGTACATCAGCCAAATATCTAACCAAACTCCAACTGCTGCAGAACAATGCCCTCTGAGCAGCTGCGGCCTAAAACGTTCAGACCACATTTCATAAACCAGAAGACTAGCCGACTGGCTACCCATCGAAGCCTGCATTGATTTCAGGAAATGGAAAACAGCCCTATTCAACAAATATGCATAAACTGACTCTGCTGTATATCCAGGCCTCCCAATTGCTCTGCAAAAGTACTGTAATGTGACTGTATATACAGATGACAACACCTGATACCACACGTTTGATATGGTATGCATTTATGCACCTAACCTCATACGCGCACCCAATGTTTTGTACTGTAACCTCAACAACGTCAACCTTTTATACCGTACCTTTTTCTGTAATCTTACTAGAGCCGTGATACCTCCGGGGCTAGGGCGTGATCAACAAATGCAATAAATAAATAATGTATAGGATGCGGTCTGCAGATTATATGGGTGAGAGGCATCGTCCTCTGCATAACAGAATCAAGAAAGGCACGGGAGCGGAAGCTCTAAATGACCTTTTAAGGAAACTGGTATTAAGCTTTCTTTGTCAGTCACATGGCATCACCCAACCAAGGTGTGTGGGGGAACATTTCAAATGAAATAGTTGAAAGGCCCTGGCCCGTCCCTGATGTCTCCCACCTTTCGTGGACCTAATCGGCTGTGAATTTGTAGGTGTCGTCAGAGGACGTTCAGGTAGTACTGAATTACAATACAGGATTTCTGACCTTCATTTTATAAGTAGAAAATGCATTTCCCACGTGGGTTAACGAATTGTTTGATTTAGGGAATGGCAGGGTTCTCAGGGATGTCTGACGCTTTCCTCCGTTGTTCTGTTCCCCGTTTGCACGGGGAGCTCGGATCCCTGGACCTGCGGAAACATCGCAGAAGCAAACCCGCCACAGTGATGGCTGAGTGAGGAGGCAGCTTCACCCGTCGTCGCATTGTCTACTTCCGTGATTCATCGGCACATGCGCCACCGCAGCGCGCGGGTATTAATGACGTGCCGTACGTGGCGCTTATGACTCATTGATTTTGAAAACGTGTGAAGCCAGGGAAACAATTATTAATACAACATAACACACATTTCACAGCGTCCTGCTGTGGGCACGAGCTGCGTCCACGTGGACAGCTGGGTGCAGGCTGCAGCGCCATTGAACAGGCCTTGGTTTTGCAGGCGGAGGGCATACTCGGCCAACAACATGGCTGAGGCTGTGCGGCAGGGCATGCAGTAACTGGGAGCTGGGAAATCAGGGTAACAGGGATAAGCACAGCTTTTCTAACTTTTTTGTGTCTTAAGTCCCATTGCATTTTTCAAACAATAATCCAAGGAATTACAAAATTGACGTCTGAAAGCAAAACTCTTACTCGTGAGTCAAAAGTATGTGCTTGTATGTGTCTTGTGTATGACTGGCTACGTGTTTATTATCTGCACGTCTGTCTCTGGGTGTATCTTCCCTTTTCCACGCGTCTACCGTTGTAACTGGTAAGGTTTCGCCTGTGCTGTCCTTCTAGCTGCCTGTATCTGTAGGCATATTCAGCTTTCTGGCTGTCTTTTGCCCTATAAGTATTTCTGTCTCCATGCCTTACTGCCACTATCATCATCCGATATTTGCACTCTGATTGTCTCTGTGTTTCAGAGGCGTAGCCGGGATTGTCTAACACGTGGGGCCTGAAGCTAATGCAGTTGGGCCCACCACAGTGACATTAACATCTCTAAATGCCCACACAGCACTGCTGAGTGGGCATTTACAGATTGTGGGTGGGCCTTGCCCGCCCAGGCCCTACCCTGTCTACAACTCTGCTGTGTTTATCATCTGATGTATATTTATCTGTTTCAGTCTATTTGACTATTTATCCATTGTTTACCTATTCATGTATCTTCCTGTCTATGGGCCTCATTACACGGAAGGCAGTGAGCCATGGCTCATGCCTGTAAAATCGGTAAAATACCGGCACCGCCTTGGCGGAAAGGGCATTTACCTCCCCATTCCAAGGTTGGAGGGGCGGTAAATCCCCCTTCCGCCATTGCCCTTCCCCATTCCCATTTCTGCCCCATAGGGCTCTATGGGAATGGGGAAGGCGCTAATTACGGCAACGCAATTTTGCGGTGCCGTAATTAGCTCCGAGGTCCCTTAGCGGGTTGGTTTTTAACGCCTGCAAAAATCAGGCGTTAAAGCACCAACCCGCTAAGGGACCTCGTAGTAAGGCGGTAATGGTTAACGGTCACCGTTACCATTAACGGTGGCCGTTAACCATTACCGCCTTCCGTGTAATGAGGCCCTATGTCTTTATAACCAAAGCATTATAGGTTAAGCATCTACTGACTGCTGAGGTCGGTGTGTGATCTGTAAATCATGAGCTTGAATTCTATTGACTAGGGCAATGGGGACACTGGAACTTCCCATTATGCTCACAACGTCCCTGTCACTCGGCTCGGAAACAGCATAGAGAACCATGCACTGGCAAAAGACAGTAGTTTGGACATTAGCAGTTGCGTATTGCATTTTAGATTTATCAGAATGAAAAAAGTAAATACTTGCCTCCTACATACACAGTAATTACTTTAAGAGTTCCAATGTTATCTTCTAATCTGACTTTGCTCACACCCACACACACATACCCTAGTGATAGACACAGTAAAAAGACTATAGACCTTACCATCATATCTACGGGTATTCACACTCACCTGCATCTATTACCATCAGACGGCTAGGAAGTGTTATGAGACTGCATGCTCTGGCATTCTAATCATATGGCACGCTCTGCTATCTAATGCCATCAAAAGCCCAGCTACTCAGACCCTTTGAAGATTTTGTTTTCGAAATCAACGGTACTCACACCATTGCCAGGTATTGCCAGCACAGTCCCCAGATACTTGCACCCTTGCTATCCAATGCCCAGGTATGGACGGACACCGTTGTCAAGGATTTGTGCAGTTAGCACAGCAGTACCAAGTTACATTAAGTCCAGTTATGAAAGCTGTGCCTGTTTCCATTATGCCCTGTAATCACCGTAAGGCCGTATCCCATTATTTATAGTTATCCCTGCACCACCTGATGCCATTGTGCTCAGTAGGCACAGTAGCTTCCAGTATGACCAGTTAACACTGCTAGACAAGAGGGGACTGCACGCATGGGGTGCTTGCGAAGTATGATTCAGTGCTGCAGGCAGTGTGTGTATGTTCTATGCAGTGCTACAGCATTGTGTGCATGCATTACATTGTGTGCTGTGATGGGGGCAGCATATGTGGAGTCCAGCATTGGATTGGTGTCTGTTTGCAGGGACTGTGGGTAGTGTCTAAGAATGCATTGGTGGGGTTTGGTGTGTGGGCCCAGTTCTGAGGGCAGTGTGGACAGGATGGTGTGTCTAGTGATGGGGTGATGGGTGTGTTATGTGTGGGTGCATGCAAACAGTGGACAGGTGACCCATAGAGCCTCACAGCGTGCTATTCGCGTTCGTCATTAAGGAAAATGCCGCTCTTGGTCTTACTTTCACCCAAAACAATAATGGCAGTTATCCCCCGGGTATAAGTTAATAACATTTCTTAACTTTAGGTTTCCAATGAGAAGCAAACTTTTATTTTATGAAAATACTCAAATTAATCATCACATGCAATTTAGCTATCACATGCATCCCATGTGTAGGGACTGATTAAATTCCCAATTCAGTGCCGCAGCTTTACCTTGATTAGGAAAGTAGTTCCCACTTGCAGAAAATATCAAAGGTTACCATAAATCACCTTATCTCATTTGCCCAGGCAGAAACCACGTGACCTCTGCCCAATGTGTACTTCTGCACTGAACGTTAAATCTCAGCACTAAGGCACACTGGCTGGGACGTTGACTTGAGACTTCATGGTCACTGCTTGTTTACCCTGGGGCCATGTTTGTCCCGGGTAATCCCTGTGCAATGGGGCAGCATTGCCAATGCGCGAGGTCCCTGGGAGCCTTGACTTCTCTCCCCCTTGATGGCTCCTTTCCCACTCTTCTGCATATGGGTGCTGCATCTCCGACTCTGCCCCTGTTTTCTCCAGTCATGTGCCTCTCCAATTTGTACTAGTAGTGCTGCTCGGGAAGGTGTGTCCCGTCACCGGCCTTCCTAGTCGGGAAGGTTGGTTCAGGCACTGCCCCGTGAAAGAATGATCTGGAGGAGAAGATGCACGTCCCGCGAGGAGTTGTGCCGGAGCTGGAGTCTGCACTCCGAGGAAGCAGGAAATTGAAGGGGAGTCCCAGTGGAGAAGCTTATGCACACTGGGCTGGGAAGCTGCCCAGACTAAAGGACAGGGTGTATCGGACACTTTTACTCCCTAACAATAGACAAATACTCCCAGAAAATGAAAAGGGAGTACAAATACTGCCAACCAAAAATAGAAAACAGGCACCTAGGACCTTGTGCTCCTGCTTTCACCCACACAGCTCCATGGATATGTTCGGAGCAGTTGTGCACATAGTACCACAGGAAGAAACTACTATTACAGCCTGATTGGACAAGTAAACATGTATCTTTTTATGTGTATGAGTAACTATGTGTAAAGTAATAATTATTACAAAAAATGTCTGTTTTCGAGGTAAACATGTTTACTCGCTTGTAAAATACTCCCATTGGGAATTCGACTTACATTGTTACTCTCTAAAAAATCATTCAGTAAAATGCTCCCACTTCAAAATCTTATCTGGAGCCCGGCTGACACCTGAGCCGACCCCTTTGGCTTAAATACAGGGTGAAGCTACCTGTGAGCTCATGGTCAGGAAGGGTAAAGCTGGTAGGCAGTAGTGGATACCCTGAAAGCGGGACTCGACCCGCAAGATGTCAGCCCATTAGTGTCTAGGGACGCACCTGTGCTTCATTTGAAACAGTGAATGTGTCCGGCCACCAGCCCAAGAAAGACTGTCACCTGACCCCAACAATGGTGTTTCCCAGTGCAGAGTGAGCAGATGGGAAAGGATTGGCCTGTAGTCTAGAGTTCAGGAACCGTGAATAGGAGTTTCAGAGGTTGCATGGGCTGGGGCAGGGGGGGGGTTACTAATGCATGTGTACCCTAAGACACGCCGAATAAGAAAGCATGGCCAGCAGCCCACATATACAGTAGCTTCAGAAGAAACGTCAAGCTTGAAACGCCTGGCACACATTTAACAAAACAACACCTGATTGGTTTATGGGCGGGGGGGGGGGGTACTAGCCAATTCTTGTCACAGGCTTTGCCAGTTGCAATGCCAAGCAACTACTATTCTTCTCAACATTCGTTCCCTTTTATCCTTCCCCATCCCTTGTTTTTGGCTACATGGTCACGCTAAAACACCACCACGTGTGACAAAACCAAAAAAGGGTTGCTCTAGTTTGAATTCCTCCCTAGGTTAATGTCATTACAAAAGGGAAGACACGGTTTTAAATATATTTACTGTGCTTGCTTCTAATGGCGTCCTTAACTCTAGTTAGTCCTTGGGAGCTTCAGCTGTCAGTGCATCCATTTACTATGGAAACAACTTTTTATTTATTTATTTTGCATTTTCAAAGCGCCCACACAGCCCGCGGGCATCGAGGCACTGTTACAGGAATTGATTGTTTTTCATTTGCTTAATAGTTTTGTCTTAGTTGCGTAAGCTTTGATGCACAGTCTCTGTATGCAAATGTATTCTGATGTCTATTTCCCTGAAACACGTGGAGCTAGTACCCCTCCCATTAAGAGAAAAGTGCCTATCACTTGGAATAATAATGCTGCTAGCAGTACTGGTGGGTTTTGAAAGGCCTGGCGGCCTGCTGCACGGAAGCGTTTTATATAACAGGCACAATCCCATTGGGAAACGCTCTGTGAATCAGGCCCACACTCTCTTCCCAGACCCACCAGGTTTAAAACTCAGGATTTGGCTCAATGATATTTATTTTTAGAAAACACATCTTCATGCTGTTAGGAATATTTATTGCATGCAGTAAGAAGCAGCTCACATCAAGTTCCCTAGATGCTGTATAGCACGTTTGAACGGTGATTATGCAAATGAAAACCAAAGCAGAGAAACATGTAACTGTGATTTCTGACAAGGTCAAGCTTTCGGGGCCCTGGAAAAGTTATACACCGAATGTGGACGTTTACGTCCACTCTCCTGAAACCCATCCCCTGATATTTCTAGACCTGTCATTTTCTGTAGCTGCTGGTATGCTTTGCTTTGGGTTAGAATGTATGTTTAGTTTACCAACGCAGGCCCTAAACTGTCTTCGTGAAATGATAAACGCTGCTCTTGGCAGGCAGAGTCGCGGCAAGGGGGTAGGCTATTGGAAAAGATCAGGCTGAGAAAGAGCTGACATTTTCACTGGGAGTACTTCCGGTGTGGTGTTGCCTGCAACTGAAAACCCGGTGTGGTGTTGCCTACAACTGAAAAATGCGCATGAAGATCCATCTTCCGACGCCCCACAGCATGTGCAAATGCATGCAGACATGAGATGCATGTCAGATTTGCCATAGGATTCTTTTTTTTTCTTTCCTCGGCTGCATGGGCGTTCTTTGCTCTTGTACTTACTGGGGGGGGGGGGGGGGATTCGTTTCACATTTTTTCCCCTTGTGCATTGTTTCTCTTCTAGAGTTTACGTTGGTTTGCTTTTGTTTTCCTCTCCTTGTCTCTAACTCACTCAGCTCACTGTAGGCACGCAGGTTTGCCTGTGTACACATTCGCCATGAACCACTGTCGTATTGCACTCTTATCCTCCACTCTCTGGGAGTGAGGAGTACTATAAGTACGTGGATTAGCGGCCCTCCACTGCACTTCCGGTAAGAACCTAATACTTTGCTTTTTAGGCACATTCTCCTTGCCACGCAAAACCTCAAACAACCATAGCTGTTGGCCAAAGATTGAGTTCCTTCAATGGCATCTCCCACCTGCAGAATACTACGCCAGTCCCCAAGAGAGCCGAACCCCATACCGGCCCTGACCAGGTAAACTATGCCTGGTCTCGCCCTCCTAGAGCTGGCTCTAAGACTGCCAAGATGTCTCCCCACTGCTCCACGCATGCGTTCCATTCTGTTGCACTTTGCACATTCCACCAATCAAATTGAACCAACATGGCCCCGAAGCATATACATCTCTTGCGGGGAGAAATCGCCCTATAAAGGCCTTCAGGAGCGGAAGAGTGTGGATAGCAATGGAAAAGTACCGCTTCTCTTATCCTACTAGACATTCACTCCGACTCATCCATGTTGCTATCCTGTCACCAAGGCCCCCGGCCACGGGTGCCCAGAAGGGAGTGCTGAGAAATAACACTATGAATAATTGCAAACATCTCTCGCTGGAACAATGGAGCCGAACCCACTTCGGGCATGTGCTGAGGACCTGCTTATTTGGTCCCAGTTTCGGTTGTTACTTACAAGGAAATACCTTGCAATAACCAACACACCCCTTTCATTTTCAAGCCTGGAATCAATGCTGCTAACCTTTTTCGTAAAAATGCCTCGCTTATGAAATGTCTGAACTGCCCTGCAGTTATTGAAACAGAAGAGCAAAGGGGCCCAGTGCCAGTAAAGACCGTCTGAACTTTGCCCCAAGGATTCTCTGAAAAGAGGCAACTCAAAGGAAGGCCAACACATGTCTTGAAATGTAATGCTTTTGATGCTCCAACAGGGGAGATTACGCCAGTGTGGGGGCAAAAGGGGTTTTACGATCAATGCATGCTGGTGAAATGGCCTTAGAACCAGTGTGTCAGTTAAGCTCTTTTTGGGTGCAGGTAGTGCCATATCAGCCCCCCCTCCTCTGCCCCCAAAACTTCTGAAATAGTGACTAGAATGTGAAAGTCTTCCGTCAGTGGCAGTTTGTTTAAACCTTCACTGCCAGCAGTGGTGTCTTGGAAATATTCATAAACTAAAGTTCCCCTGTCTGTCTCCTAGTCGCAAATCCTCCACTCCCTCTGCCCACCCTCTTGGAATATCCAGACATCCACTGGTTTTTGCACAGCGTGTCATATAAAAAACTGTACAAACAACAATAGTATCCTATATGAAAGGATACACCTGTGCCCTGCACACCAATCTACTGGAATCAGTCGCCTGTTCCCTGCACAGCAATTTACTGGAATCAGTCACCAATGCCTAGCACACCAATATACCAGAATCAGTCACCTGTGCCCTGCACACCAATATACTGGAATCAGTCACCGGTCCCTGTACACCAATATACTGGAATCACCCGTGCCCTGCACACCAATATACTGGAATCAGTCGCCTGTTCCCTGCACAGCAATTTACTGGAATCAGTCGCCTGTTCCCTGCACAGCAATCTACTGGAATCAGTCGCCTGTTCCCTGCACACCAATCTACTGGAATCAGTCGCCTGTTCCCTGCACAGCAATTTACTGGAATCAGTCACCAATGCCTAGCACACCAATATACCGGAATCAGTCACCTGTGCCCTGCACACCAATATACTGGAATCAGTCACCGGTCCCTGTACACCAATATACTGGAATCACCCGTGCCCTGCACACCAATATACTGGAATCAGTCGCCTGTTCCCTGCACAGCAATTTACTGGAATCAGTCGCCTGTTCCCTGCACAGCAATCTACTGGAATCAGTCGCCTGTTCCCTGCACACCAATCTACTGGAATCAGTCGCCTGTTCCCTGCACAGCAATTTACTGGAATCAGTCACCAATGCCTAGCACACCAATATACCGGAATCAGTCACCTGTGCCCTGCACACCAATATACTGGAATCAGTCGCCTGTTCCCTGCACAGCAATTTACTGGAATCAGTCACCCGTGCCCTGCACACCAATATACTGGAGCCACTTGTGCCACCCTGCACACCAATATACTGGAATCAGTCACCCGTCCCTGTACACCACTATACTGGAATCAGTCACCTGTGCCCTGCACAGCAATTTACTGGAATCAGTCACCAATGCCTAGCACACCAATATACCGGAATCAGTCACCTGTGCCATGCACACCAATATACTGGAATCAGTCACCGGTCCCTGTACACCAATATACTGGAATCACCCGTGCCCTGCACACCAATATACTGGAATCAGTCACCCGTGCCCTGCACACCAACATACTGGAATCAGTCACCTGTGCCCTGCACAGCAATTTACTGGAATCAGTCACCAATGCCTAGCACACCAATATACTGGAATCAGTCACCCGTGCCCTGCACACCACTATACTGGAATCAGTCACCTGTGCCCTGCACGGCAATTTACTGGAATCAGTCACCAATGCCTAGCACACCAATATACTGGAATCAGTCACATGTGCCCTGCACACCAATATACTGGAATCAGTCACCTGTTCCCTGCACAGCAATTTATTGGAATCACCCGTGCCCTGCACACCAATATACTGGAATCAGTCGCCTGTTCCCTGCACAGCAATTTACTGGAATCAGTCACCTGTGCCCTGCACAGCAATTTACTGGAATCAGTCACCAATGCCTAGCACACCAATATACTGGAATCAGTCACCCGTGCCCTGCACACCACTATACTGGAATCAGTCACCTGTGCCCTGCACGGCAAGTTACTGGAATCAGTCACCAATGCCTAGCACACCAATATACTGGAATCAGTCACATGTGCCCTGCACACCAATATACTGGAATCAGTCACCCGTCCCTGTACACCAATATACTGGAATCACCCGTGCACTGCACACCAATATACTGGAATCAGTCACCCGTGCCCTGCACACCAACATACTGGAATCAGTCATCCGTGCCCTGCACACCAATATACTGGAGCCACTTGTGCCGCCCTGCACACCAATATACTGGAATCAGTCACCCGTCCCTGTACACCAATTTACTGGAAGCACCCGTGCACTGCACACCAATATACTGGAATCAGTCATCCGTGCCCTGCACACCAATATACTGGAATCAGTCACCCGTTTCCCGCACACCAATATACTGGAATCACCCGCGCTCTGCACACCAATATACTGGAATCAGTCATCCGTGCCCTGCACATCAATATACTGCAATCAGTCACCCGTTCCCTGCACACAAATATACTGGAATCACCCGTGCACTGCACACCAAATATACTGCAATCAGTGAAACGTCAAGTGAACTTGGTTGATTAATAGATTTTGTAGAAAGGTAATTTATGGAAAAGAATCTTGTAAGGAACTGTAGTCATATGTTTCTAAATAACAAGACTTAATACCGGTAAATTGTAAAACAATATTTGCTTGTCTTTCAAGAAAGTTGACACTCATTTTCTAAAATTAACAGTTAACTCCACTGTTCAGTTGTAATCTTCGCTCAACCCGTTTTGGGATAAACAGATCCCTTCACCAGGAGCTTTATGTTTCAAAATCTCTTAAATATAGAGTAGGGAGATAAGTGGGATTTAGGAATAAGCATAAGCTCTCTAGGTACTTGTAAAATACAATGAATGATGACCTTGAGGGTAAGAGAAATTCTTCCTCTGCATGGTAGAAAACAAAATTAGAAATTAGTTGCTAGTGATGGTCATGTTGCATAACGCTTGTTTATGGAAGCCTAACATGAAAAATGGGAAACAAAAGGGAAAAAAGGTACCTTAATGAAGTAGTGTGTATCCTGTAGAGTAAGGATATAGATAATGGAAATGCAGTATCAGACCGCCACTGTAAAAAAAGGTAGAATAAGCGAGCAAGAGGTGCAATATGTGTGCTTACTCAAGTTACTCCTCATGCAGGAGATCATACTTTTTAGACTGTGACTGCTACTGCGGAAGCCAACACATTCCATGTTCTCTTACTTTATATCTCAATCATCCTTAATGGGGTGTGACTCTTCCATTCACTTTTAAGAGCTCCTTGCTTTTACCCTGGTGTACTCCCCTGCCAGGGTGCTTGTTACTCTCTCTCCAATTTCCAAACAGCGTATGGCTCTTCCCTTTTACAGTTAATTACCACTGTTTCACAATGTAGTAATCTTTCATTCTGGTTTGCCCTTCTACCAGGATGTCACACTTAGGTCTCCAAAAGATAGTCTTGGGTTCTCTCTTTGCTCCTGGTTTACTCTCCTGCCGGGATGTTTCACTCTTGGTCCCCAATTTCATTTTCTTTCCAAACTCCTGGTTTACTCTCCTACCAAGATGCTTCACTCTTTGTTAACACCTACGGTTTCACTTTCTTTCCTTGCTCCTGATTTACTCTCCTGCCAGGATGTTTCAATCTTGATTGAAAAATATAGCTTCACTTTCTTTACTTACTCCTGGTTTACTCTCCTGACAGGATGTTTCACTCTTAGCTTTCGTGTGAGTCCCCAACTCACTATTTGCCTTGGTCACTAGGCTGTCAGGACTTTTACAATCTTCAATCTCTTTCCTTTCATTTTCCTCCACAGAGTAACGTTCCACCATTATTGGGTCACCAACCCATTCTTAGCAAAGTTTGCAATTATATTAATCGCCTTTTTCAAGTATTGGGTTCCTGACCCTTTTCCCACACTGTTCGGGTTAGTATCAGCCTCTCTTCCCCAGTACTGGATCACTCATCCTTTTATGACATTGTCTATAAATGTTTAGGCTTTTTTCCCAGACCCCAGTATTCAGCCCCTTTCTCGTTTACATTTGCATCCGTCTATTCACGCTCCTGTGACCCACTCTCTTTCTTTGGGCTTACCGGCAACCTCCAGTGTCCCTCGCATTCTTCCGTCCTTCTTTTTTCCGCACTGGCTGGGAGTGCAACCTGTTAATCACTCGGCTCCCACTTTCCACTCTTCCACTCCAGACAACTCTGGCTGCCTCTCACACCAACACGGCACACATCTCCTTGTCTGCTCTTCTATCTTGCCACTCTCGTCAACCTCTGTAATCTTCACAGAACTCTTGCGCTCCGCGTTCCAACAAGCGTGGCCCCAAGCTGCGTTCTTCTGCAGCTTCCGTCTCTCCTTCCGTATCTGAGCAGCTGTGTTTTAAACTTCCTGGTCCTCATGATTACTTTCTAAAGGCTATAGCACAGGGTTTGCTTCCCACCTTTAGTGATCATCATTGTTTTATCCCTCTTCCTCTCTCAGTGCTAAAAAGGGGAGGGGGGCGAACAGGAAGGTTGAGTATAAGATTTGGGAATTCTTCATCTACGTCACAATAAGCCATGTAGGCATGTTGTGAGGAAACGTGAGTGTTATTCAAAGTCATATTTGAGGGGTCATTCTGTTTTACCAATTCCTTAACTCCCTAAAGTTGGTCTTTCCCCACGTGGTCCTCCTGCAGATAGCCACCCCCAGCGTCAGAGTCAGGTAGCTTGTGCCTTTCCCTGGCCACGTAGGGGAAGCTTCCCTCAAGAGAGTCAGTGGCGGTACCGCTATATTCGTCACAGCACAAACAACCTTTGATGGTCAGGTGCAGTAAAACAGTAAGCCAAAAGAGTCTATGAAGCATATCCCAAGAGTGTCCCCAGTGGCAGAAGGAAACACAACACGCTTGTTAAAAATAGCAAAATCCTAATAAATACAAGGTCATTCAATTTCATACCCGGTCTTGTAGTGCGTGACCCTTTCACAGAGAGCACTGGACATTAATTGAACGCCAACATAGAAAGGACACCTGCAGTACTCCATGAATGCACACATAGATATGAGGTGCCACACAAGGGCAAGTACAAAGGGATACCCCGGTCTCATCGCCTGAGAATGAGGGATGTTTATTGTATTAATTGGAAGATGAACAGTCCATGGGCCTCACGCACTGTGTCTGGCTCATATCTTGATGACCTGTCAAGTGCCCAAGCTTGGTTAGCAGAGAGGCAATCTATCAGAATCCTTGTTGTCACCACACCCTTGAAATATTATTAAAATCAATTACTTGTATAGATGATATATTTTAACCTTTATCAATATAAGAGTGGTTCCAGGTGGGGCCATCAGATATTTGTAACCCTCTGAAATGCTTAACCCTGTGGAATCTATATGTAACCAAACCTACTAACTTAGCCCTATAGGTTTTGTAAACTGATAATATGTTATGATGTCATTTATGACACATTTCTAGTATTTAAGCAATTGTTTCTAATTAACATGTTGAGAGCAATGAGATTTGAATACTTGTATGCTGCCCGAGCTTTGTTTTGATGATAATAAAGCTGGATTTTGCTGTGCACTTTGTCTACTCCGTCATTGAGTCTGGTTTGGACTGACGCCGATTCCTCTGGCCCTACATAAGATTTTGCGCCACCTTAACAAATGAAATCTGGTCAGCTATAGGTGAACCGTTGCTTGTGTTAGTTGAACCTGTGGGTATCGTGGGCAAGTATCATGGGTAATATTCCAGGATCAAATCGAGGCTGTTTAGCTATAAGTGAGTCATTGCTTGCATTAGTTAGACCTGTAAGTTCCACAGGCATACAACATGGGTAACATCACTGTACACTGTACATGAAAGGTTGACGTGACTGCCCCTCCAACTATAGGCCAATTTCACTACTGCACTCTTCTAAGAAAATCTTTGCACAGGAGATTTTGGGCCATGTAAATACCTGGATGGACGAAAATAATGTATTTAGCCACCTGAAAGGGGGATGAGGGTTCGGGGGGTGTTCAGCTATGAGCAAGATAGAGCAGTGTTTTAGACTGTATATGTTGCTGGAGAAGTATGTCACATTACGAAAAATGAATTTAAATGTCACATATAATGACCTTAAGATAGCCTTTTATTGTGTTCTGTAAGAGGATTCAATTCAACACTACAGCTAAGTCAACGCCTAGTCTATAATACTGAATGAAAACCCTTATTGATATATCTTTATGTCCAGTTCATGCGTTCTGGATGACTACCCCTATATAACACCCCTCTCTTGGAATCCCCCTGACCCCACTGAGCCAAGAAGTAGTTCTGTTTTGCAAGTTTAAGAGGTTTATTTGATAATTTAAACAATAGATATATATCACCCTTTATAGTAAATTAATAATTGAATATCACACTTAATCTGATATGATAAATATTAACAACGGAGAATCTGGCACTAGCACGCTTCTTTATAATCACTAATGAGTTGAGATGAAATGGATAAGATAGCACACAGGTGAATAGGAACAAAAGAAGAAGGTGGTACAGAATGCTTTATGTAAGCTCAGGTGGATGCAATATTCAATGAATGCAGTACAGAAAATACTCAATATGATTTCAACCAAACAATGTAATCACTTTTCTCTGGCAATCCCCTCCCCCCCTTGATGCAAGGCAAGGAAATGGAAGGAAAACACACAGTTCTCAGAAATGCAATCAATGTAAATCAGTTCACCCCAGCAAGCTTAGACTACAGAAGTTTGAAAACACAGGCCCAAATTGCTTTGATATGTGCTGGCAATGAATTGAAAAATATGCTAAAATACTTTTAATTCCCTTTCAGAGGTTCAGGGTGAGTGGTATCTAGTTAATATTAGTCCAGGCTCACACTGGCAATGATGCAGGGATAGTTAGCAGGTTAAACGAATTTCTGGCAAATGGAAGGCAAGCAGCAGCAGTTTTTACATGTGAAGAAATTTGCAAATCGCGGTAAAATTCGCGAATGCGTGTTCCGCGATTGCGGTAAAACTATAAGGGGTAGGAATGCGGTTCTAGGTTCGTAGGAAAGCCACGATTCTAACCTTTCAGATGAAAGTTATTGCACAAACTAGCACAAACGGTTGCGGAGATATGAGCGATTTTGTGAAGGTCGTTTTTCAGATTTGAAATTTTAAAGTTCAAAAAGACAAGTGCAGCTTGCAACTAGGAAATGACAAGTGACAGCTTTACAAATGACAGGTGACAGTTAGGAGGCAGTTCTACTTAGATTAAATAGATTGAATTATATTATTTTAACTAGGAGATTGGTTCTGCACAGTTTTCTAGGTACTCACACTATATTCTTGAATTAAATGGGCCTCATCACGGATCTGGTCAGGGTTTTAGACTCGCCTCTGGTCTCTGCACTTCACAGTGATCTGGGTCAGCTCTCTCTGGTTCTCTGGTCTGGGTCTCTAGTTCTGGATAGATTAAAGTCTCTAGTTTGGCTCTCTGGAGGTTTGATGGAGGTAAGTATGGATTTTTCCGGCAGAGCGTCCCGCTGCAGATGGAAATGAAGGTCCCTATCTGTCCTGTCTGTCTGCTTTTATGTGTTTAGAATGTGGGTGTGTTCTAGCATCACTGACCCTACCTCTCTCTCAGCTTCTAATTGGTCAAACTTCCATTTATCATTTGATTGGGGAATGAACTGTGAGTCAGAGGGATGTCATTTTATGGCTTGCAGATAGTCCACTCCTCCTGTCAATTTACACACAAATCTAGATTTGAAACAAATACATATTTGCAGAGGTACATATTGTTTTAAAATCATATGCACCCATCATGCATTACAGGAGGTATACCCTGTTCAAACTCTGCTCTTCCTGGGAGCTTGCATTCAGAAATGGCACATATTTCACTTTTTAACTGATTTTGCAATTTCTGACATTGACCCAACTTTACATACATGTGCGCAGGGAGTATGGACATTAACTGATGAAGTTTCAGATTTTTTAACATGCATACATTTAGAGTAATATCCACTTTTCCGCTAAAACCCCCCTGAACACGCCACCGGGTCGAAAAACCTCTTAAAATGTGGGCAGAAAAATCACAAGAATTATGGTATCATTTATAAAATTTTCACATGTCCGCTCTATGAATGATCCATCTTTTTAAAGTTATGTTCTGGCTCCAAAGGGGTGTGGTTTCCTCTCAGCACAAGGTAGAAATACTGGTTTTTCCAGTTCTGCCAAGCCAGCTTGCTCTCACAGGCAGTGCCCCTCCCCTTTCCTCAGGAGGAAGCCACTTTTTACGACCATTTACGACTCCTGCCAATAAAACCTTTGCCTGAGCCAGGACAGGGCTTTGTTCACTTTCCTGCAGAGCACAGGTAATTCAATTATCAGATAGATGGCATATCCTTAGTGTGAGCAGCAAAAGGGCAGCTAGGCCTGGGAACACAGCTGTGACTCAAGTTTCACTCCTGATGGGGGTAGTTGCCAGGCAAATTGGAATCTCTTTAAGCTGTCATTTCTGTTCCCCAGTTTCTGCATTCAAATAAAACTAAACATTTTCACATATGCAGCTAGAAGGCTGATTCTAAGTTTAAAACTATGACATTTAAACAGTTACAAAGGCATGTGACACCAAACATAGGTCACTCATTTAATCTAACATTTTCGATTTTAGTGTCTTTAAATCCAGCGCAACTTAAACTGCTGACTCCATAGCTCAGCCAGTTTTGTTATAAGCATTGTTCTGGGCTCTTCATTTCCCAGATTTTGTAGGCACACAACACTCCCTTCTACCAAATGTCTGCTGGTGTCCAGTGAGTTTTTAGATGTGTTGCAATGTTTAAAATAGACAGTTTGAGCCTGCCTTCAGAGAAACACAGGGTGGTTTTAAACTGCCGGCTTTTGGATAGTGGTGAGTACTGGTACTGCACCCATTTTTGGGATTTAAGAATGAATTCCCCACAATTCTAGTTGCATTTGGCAATCAGCATTGCCATTCCCAATGGTTTCAGACTACTGTGCGGGTAGTCCAATGGTGGTTTTAAAGCGCTTTGAAGCTAACCGGCGCTACTGTTTTTCCTTTGGCAACCCATTTCCCTCATGGCAACCCGGCCTTTCATTCTCGCACTGGTGGGTGAGGCAACCATTTCGGTGTGCGCACAAACTGCGCAGCTTTCCTGGATTTCGGCGCACATGTGGGTTTTCCGTCATCTTGAATTTTCTAAGCCCACAGCACCAAATGTTGTGGCATGATAGCTTAAACGTGGGTCAGGACACCCAACAAGCCCCCCCACGCGACTGTACTTTGAATTTGAGTCGATGGGGAGTCGCGTGCCCAAGGGTTTTGACCCACGCACCGGTCTGTCCGCATAATCTTCTTCCTCTTCTGTAGATGGCATAGTTCAGCATCTTCTTCTCCATCCGGTACTGATCGATCAGTTCTCCTCGCCGGTCCTGATGGGAATATTGGGCAGTCCACTGGGCCCATTGGATCTTCGTTCCCGGTCTCCGTATCATCCTCCTTGGCCCGTCTTCAGGTTTTCTTTCTCCTAGGACGACAAAGGAAGAGCGGCAATACCTACTCATAGACTTTTTTCACCACTGTTGAGATAGTGGGGCAGCATATGCATTTCATCATCACGAAACATTACATACTTATTTTGAAAAAATAAAAACAGTATAACTAAGAGACAGTTTCATGCAAATCACAATATTTTAGAGACTAGATGTGGTATGTTTTATGATTGGAACAGAATTAGTCCGAGACAGTACCCGCTAGGATTCCAGAGGATTCCTCCAGTTGTTGCAGAGTGTGCCTGGGATGGCAACATTTCAACTGGTTTATGTGGACCCACTTGTCTTCCCCCGCTGCCAAAGGACCTTTGGGGGTGTGGATTTTATAGGCCACAGGGGAGATCTTGTCGATGATCTCAAATGGTCCCTTCCATGTAGGCAAAAATTTGCGCTGCTTGGCCTGGTTCCTTTGGAAGTTGTATAGATAGACCCGGTCTCCCACCTGATATTCCTTCCTGGAAGTTTTCAGGTCATAATGGGTCTTCATGCTATCAGCTGATCTTTCTAGATTCCGCTGAGCATACGCAAAAGCATGTTGGAGGTGTTTCCTTAAATTCTCCACATACTCATGAGTTGTGGAGGCATTTATCAGTGTCTGCTCTTGGGTCCTGTAGAGCAAATGCTGAGGAAGCACCATCTTGCGCCCAGTCATCAACTCAAATGGTGACATTTTGGTTGCAGATGAAGGGGTAGATCTGATGGCCATTAGGACCAGAGGTAATCAGATATCCCAACTTGGCCCAGAATCTGCCACAAACTTTTTTAAGATGCTTACAATTGTCCGGTTATATCTCTCTACTGCCCCAGAAGAAGCTGGTCTATAAGCAATATGCAGCTTTCTCTTGACCCCCAGTATCTCCCACATCTTTGTCATTACTTCACTGGTGAAGTGGCTACCTCTGTCTGACTCAATCCTTTGAGGTAGACCAAAACGGGAAAAGATGTGGTTAATCATCAAGGCAGCTGCCGTTTCTGCCTTGCAATTTGGGGCTGGGAGACATTCCACCCACTTGGTAAACAAGCATGTGACGGTCAACATGTACTTATTCCCCCTAGCAGAGCGAATCACGGGGCCTACAAAGTCGATTTGTAAATCTGACCATGGCAGTGTCATCCCCCGCTTTTGTAAAGGTGCCCGGTGTGTGAGGGATGTCGGCTGAAATTGTGCACACACAAGACAACCCTTCAAATATTGGTTGAGGTCCTGGCCCATGTGTGGCCAGTATGCAACCTCTCTTAAGATTTCCAGTGTTGTGTGAAACCCCCTATGACCGGCGGTGGCCGCATCATGGGCGTGACTTAACATCAGGCTTCGGAATGAGGTAGGAACCACCCACTGATCGTGGCCAGCTTTGGATTTCCTTACCAGCAAACCGTCTTGGATCCGGAACATTTTTGGACATTTCATCAACACTCTTAGGTCCTCTTTCCCAATGTAATCGGTATCCGTCAGGGGAAAGTTCTCAGGGTCCTCAAGGTGCTGGTAAAATTTACCAATAATTGGATCCCCCTTCTGAGCGGTAATCAAATCAGCATCAGGGGTCTCCTTACTCCATTGTGCAATTGAAAGGTCGTTGTGAGCATTTGTCTGGGACCTAGTGATGGCAGTGACCTGGATTTCCCCCAACAGGGACTCAATCTCAATTAGATCCCCTTGGATGGCTCCGGTTTTGGCCAGCTGATCAGCTAAGTCATTTCCAGTTTTGTCTGGTCCCTCTACTTTGGAATGACCCTTAATCTTCTTCCAATAGATGGTCATCCCATTCGATGTGACCAGATCATCAATGTTTTGGATCAACTTCCCATGTTTCAAGGGTTTGTTGTTAGCACATAACATGCCTCTGGTTTTCCAATTAACCAGGTGCTCCACGAACCCGTTCCGTACATAATCCGAATCTGTGATTATGACCAGTTCGTGGAGTTGATGCTGGACAGCAGTGAGGATGGCCTGATGCACAGCCATCAATTCTGCCACCTGACTACTTCGGGGACCAATTTTGTATCCAGCGGAGGGTTCTGGGGACTCATTCACCCATGCATTCCCTACGCCAGCCACCAGTTCTTTCTCCCCGTTGTTGTCAACATGGTAAGAGCATCCATCCACATAGACAGTGGGCATTCCCTCACACTTGTCCTCTTCAAAGACTTTGTGTGGGGAATTAAGGTATGCCTCCGTGTTGTCTTTGATTTTTAGACTTTCGTCCTCGAGACAGTTTTCTCTGGCACAATCATGCAAGTCAGCCAGACCTTGCGCGAGTGGACTCTTCTTGTTTTGGCCATATCTGACCTCCACAGGAAAGCCTTGCATTGACAGAATCCAGGAAGTAATTCGGGAATTGCTCACATTTCCGGCCCGGATTCTGTCACTTTGGAGATATTGCAGAGGCTGGTGTGGAGTCTCCACTATGATGTGTTCCCCCTGGATAAACGGGCGGTAATTCTTCAATGCCCACACCGTCGCCAGGAGTGCCTTCTCACAATCGTTGAATTTTTCCTCCACAGAGGATAAAGTTTTGCTCGCATAGGAGATTACTTTATTGACCTTGTCATGCTTTTGATATAATACTGCCGTCAAGCACGTATTAGAGAACCCCGTCTCCAGGAAGAACTCCTTGTTTCTGACAGGGTAAGCTAGGCAAGGCGCTTGTGAGAGGCTTCTTTTGAGTTGTCTTACTGCCTCAGCTTGTTCTGGACCCCATTCCCACTTGACCCCCCCCTTCAGGAGATGAATCAGGGGTCTGGTGATCTCTGCGTAGCCCTCAATGAACTTTCTGCTGTAATTAGTCAGTCCAAGGAGGCTCCTTAGTTCTCGCAGAGTTGTGGGGTCTTTCAGTTTCTGAAGTGCTTCCACTTTCTTTTCCTGGGGACAGAGACCCTGAGGAGTAATCTCATGCCCCAAGAAATTAACACGGGTTCTACACCACTGTGCTTTCTGAAAGGAAAGTTTTGCTCCGGCGGCCCTCAACTGTGTCAGAACATAACGGATCTCCGCTTTGTGTTCCTCAACAGTTGAGCTTTTGATGAGGACATCATCTACATAAGCCAGGTTACCCCTTGCACCCAAGTCGGGCATGGCCTTGTGTAGAAAAATGTTGAATTCATTGCCGGAGTTGAGGTATCCGAAGGGAGTCCGGGTCCAGGTGTACTGCTGGCCCCCAAAGGTAAAAGCCAGTTTGTATTGGTCCTCCCTGCTGACAGGCACAGTCCAGTATCCATTGGTCAGGTCTATTGCAGTGAATACCTGTGACCCCTGGATCTGGGCCAGCCCTTGGTCAATGTAGGGCAGAGGCCATCGGGAAGTATGGACCCGTTTGTTGAGCTCCCTGAGGTCGGCACAGAGTCTCCACTGGCCGTTTGGCTTCAATATTCCCAGCACCGGATTATTGAAGGTGCTGTGGACTGGACGGATTATTCCCCGGGACTCAAGGTTCTTAATTATTTCAGTAAGGGACTCCATGGATGCGAGAGGCAAGCGATATTGCTTCACAAACACAGGAGTCATGCCAGGGTCCGTGGGGATTGTTGTTGTGTGGATGTCAGTGCGACCACAGTCATACGAGTCTACCGCAAAGAGATCTTGGAAATCCAAGAAAACTTGTTTCAACTTTTGCTTTTGTTCCAGAGTCACACAGGCATCAGCTAGGTTGACTCTCTCTTCCACCATCTGCCTGAAGCCTGGAAAGACTTCTGGTTTGGCTATTTCAGCGGCCTCCTCCAGCTGGGTGGAGAAGTCCCTGGTCAGAGTGCTGATTTGGACCGGAGGCTTCAGGTGGGAAAGGCAGCCCTCATGCACCTGGAAAATCACCTCATCCCTCCTGAAGTCACACGTCACATCTTCCTTACCATACGGGCAGGAAGTGTACACCAGGAAGTTCCCCCCATGCCGGGTAAAAATCCTGTCTGGTGTTGCGTTGTCCTCACTGTCACTGTCAAAACAGTCCTTGGGGATTGGTCCTAACAGTTCATTACCTAAATCAATGGAAAAATGTCGGTCATCAACCGCCATTCCAATAATGGTGCCTGCGGCTAGAGTAATACTCTTTAAGTCGCTGTTATCCACCTCTATTGGAATGGTGTCATGTTCTATGTTGACTAATGGAGTTGGGTTTACCCCCAACCCTTGCTGTTGGAGAGAAGCATTTAGATGTATGTAAGCATCAGGGTTTTTCAACTCTTGTCCCCTTTTGACTTTCACTTCCAGGGAGAATTGTCGGGTCCTTTCTGGGATGGTGACTTCCTCTTTAACCTGAATTTCAACTGCATAAGGTAGCAATTGAGCTGACCTAAATGCTTTTTCTGGATCATCAAAGCCCATGGGATTATCCGCTAATCGGGACCAGGCTTTGAAGTTTATTAGGTCCAAACTAATGGCAAAGCGATTGAGAATGTCACTGCCTAAGTAAAAGGCGGCAGTGACGTCTCGCACGACCCAACAATTGTGGACTATGCTCTTGTTGCCAATGGAGATTTTGAGCATACACCTGCTTGGCAGGAGATGTTTGGAATTAGGTGCTTCCAGGTCCATTTCCCATTTGTCTATCAGTTTGAAGGTGGGAATGGCTGGATCTTTTGGGAGTTGGCGAAACATGGCTTCGCTGATGAAGCTCTTACCGTTGCTCACACACACTCGAGCGAGAACAGAGTCCTTCCCATCATTTAACTGAACAGGGATGAACAACTGCTCTCCAATTTGCTGAATATCAGCCAGGCTCTGAGCTGATTTCACATCTTTCTGGACCATAGGAGTGGGAGTTTCAGATTGTGGATTGGTATAGAATTTCAGAGTGTTTCCTTCCAGCGTGGAATACCACCTTAAACTGGAAGGAAGGTTGATTTTCAGAAATAGAGAGGACCCCCCATCACTAGTCTGTTGTCCTACTGCTATTACTCTCACGTCTGGAATCTGGTTGTTCTGGAAGTGAAATTCTACTTGGTCAGATTTTTGTTCAACCATGTGGCAGGTGCCGTTTAAACTAACATGGTTGACACTCTGTTTTAATTTTATTGGTCGGCTAGTCTGGGTCCAGAGGACCTTGTTTACACAATCTATTAGGGGTGACAACCTTCTCAGGAGGTCATTCCCTAGTAAACAAGGGGTGCCCTCCGGGGTCACAACTATGACCGGGTGTTTCAACTTATGTCACCCAATTTTAATTTCCAAGTCTGCAGTCCCCTCAACGGGAATTTCCTTCCCGTCAAAGTTCTGTAGTTGTCCCGGAAGAGAGGTGAGAGGAATTTGGTAATTCTCTCCCCTTCCTGCATTCAGTTCGTCAAAGGCCCTTCTGGACAGAAGGGTAGCTTGAGATCCAGTGTCCACCAGTGCCGAGATTGTACCCTGCCCCTGTACTTGTACCGGGGCATAATATCTTCCCTCCTTCTCCTCAAGGGGGCACAGATAATGTACATTTTTGGACAACTGGTGGGCTAATTTTCTGGTTTTGGACATTGCAAGAGAAGAGATTTGGGCAGAATTCTGTGGAGAGTCTTGGGAATCTGAAAGAAAAATTTGGCAACTGGAGATCAGAGCCATTGTGGGTTCCCCTGGTTCCGATTCTGGGCCGCCCACCCCTTTTTGGAGGCAGTCACCAGGATGGGTTTGAACCAGGGGATTTTCTTGCTGTTGGTTCTGGGATGAGATGGTGGGCGGCGGTAGCTCAGTCTCCACATCTCCCCAGTCTGGATTTGCATTCCTAGGGACCCATTTTTCTTTGGGAGGAGTTGCCCCCTCTCTGAAGGAGAAGATCCTTTTCTCAGGATCCTCTGAGGATCCCTCTCCCTCAAATTGGAAGATCTGTACCTCCTCCTCAAACTGAGTCTGTTTGGGTCTTTTGTTTCTCCCACCCCCCCTCTGCTCCTTAGGAGGCAGACTTTCAGGGGCAAGAGATTTTGTTTCCGGTTCCTGGGTTTCCAGGGGCTGTTTACAAGTGAGGAAGGAAGCTTCCTCCAAGGCTTTACACCCCCCTTCCCTTTGTGCCTCCTTCCTGGGAACCGGTGTGTTATCGGGGTGCTGCCCCTGTCATTGTTCTGGGGCACCAGGTCCAAAGTTGGGTGCGTTCTGCGCCGGCATGCCGATCTGAGGGTTCTGCTGAGCCCTCAGTATGTGACCCAGATCCCGCGCCATGTTTTGAACCTGGCGCTCTAACTGGGAAACCCGCTCAGGCTGATACGGGGCCCTGTTTTCTCCCCTGGGCTGATCCCGGGAAGGGTAGCTGTCCCTCCTTTGGTAATACCCCGGGTTGGGAAGATTTGGGTACCCCTCCACCCTTGGCCTCCCCTCTCCCGGATTCAGTGGTCTGGGCTCAGGGAATTGGGGAAAGAAGGATGGATGGTTTTGGGGCTGAAAGTCGGGTGGATATCTGGGGAAAAAGTTCTGCCCAGGGTTTGGTAAATTTCTGCCCTCCTGTGGGAAGTTTGGAGGGAAGTTCCCTGGGTTAGGTGCTTGGCTGGATCCCCCCCCTTGGGCTGGAGGAGTCCACACATAACCCAGGATGGGTCGATTTCCCTTGTAACGGGGACTTACATAATCAGGAGAGCGAGGGACCCCATTTGTGGGGCTGCCTCCTTGGCTCCCTGTCTGTGACTGACCCGAGGACCTCCTGGGCCTAGCATTATTAGGTGCAGGTAGGTTTTTAGGCCCCCCCATCTCCAAATCCAAAACGGGGGTGACCTTTACCTCTGCCACCTTGGCAGCAGCAGGGGTGCTGTTGGCTTTGGGGTTTTTCTGGGCATTACTTTTGCTATCTATCGGTTTCTGCACCTCATAGATCCGGGTAGCCTGTTCAATGACCCAGTCTAAAGATCTTTTCTCGTGAAAATCCCTCACAAGCTGGGTCATGATATATTTGGGCAAGGCATGGAAAAACGTATTTATAAATTCTCTGCTATCCGTGCGCACCCTTCTTGTGGTCTGTGCAAAAGCACGCTTTAACTCCTGCACAAATTCTTGTGGGGCCTGATCCTCCCCACATTGCAAATTGTAGGCTGCCTTGCGAGCCTCTTGAGGATTTCTGTGAACAGAAAAATGTTTCAAGATGGCCGCCTTATAGGTGGACCATCTTAAATGATTTTGGTCCTCCAGCCCCGCAAAGAAACTGGAGTATTCCGGGGAGAAGGTCCACTTTACATATTGAATACAGCTTTGGCTGTCCTTCAAATGGAAAGTCTCCATCATTTGTTCAAACAACTCTAAGTGCTCCCAAACAGAATACTTAGCGTTCTTATGGTAAGGCGTGATGACGCTCCTGATCGCCTTAATCTGCTTTAAAGGGTCCTTAAGCAAGGCCCTTTTTGTCTTATTGGCCCTTTTTGTCCGGGTAACCCTGGTCCAATCGTCCTCGGACTCAGAGGCACTGCTCCCAGAGGTTCCCGTCTGTTCTTCCAGGTTTTCCCGGATTCTGCGAGCCTGGGAATGGCTGGCAGAATGTGGGGACCTGGTCTCCTGTGTCCTGCGCAGTTCAGAGGAGTCTTCCGATTCCTCCTTGCTGCCAGGATTTGATGGGTACCCCCTCCACTGACCTAACTGGGCAGAGGTTTTCAGGATGCCCTTAATGGGCCTACTCTCCTGGGGTTCCCCATTGAACTGTACTGTACTTGGGTGCCCATACCCGGATGCCCACCCCTCCATTCCTGAGTGGTACTGGCCTATGAGCCCCATACTCTTAGCTGGATAGTAATCTGCCATCCCTGTGGCCCTGTGCTCATGTGCGCCAGGGGATATGGGGGTGGTAGAGTCCAGGGACTGGGGGAGATGAAGGCCCCTGGTGGTAGGGCTCCTGCGGTTATGGTCAGGAATCTCTCTTTCCCAGCGGACCTCATCTCTATCCGCCCCTGCTCCCTGTTGCAATGCAAGAGCCTGCATTTGTGCTTTCAGTTCCTCTGTTAAGGCCTTACTCGACTCTATCAGTTTCTCCTGCATCGCTACCTGTTGCTGGAGCCTCTCATTGTGCTGGCAGAGAGCCTCATTTTCCCTCTGTGCTTCCTGGTTGGTCCTGGAGTACTGGGCCAGTCTTTGCTGCAGGAGGGTTACCTCCTGGGCAATGTCCCTATTGGCCTGCTCCTTTCTTGCCAGAGCATCTTCCACCCTCCTGGTGTGCTCTAACAAGTTCTGGTTTTCTTTTTGGAGGTCACCCAGCCCCTGGAGGGACAGGTGATTTTCTTCCATTTTCCTTTTTAAATGGCAGACTTCCTGGCCTATGGCGTCTCTTTCCTGACTAAGAGCCTGCATTTGTGCCGCCAGGTCGTCCCTCTGCCTTTGGAAGGTACCAGCTTTCTGGCGCTCCTGGTCAAACTCTGTCTGGGTATCCAGGTCTTTCAAAATCAGTTTATTGCTCTCTGCCTTCTCTCTATCTAGGTGGCTTTGCAGGGTGACTACCTGCTCAGCACATGCCCTATTGAAGTCTAGCTGTTGCTCCAGCTTTTTCTGGCTTTGCAGTAGGGAGTCCAAACCTTCTTGGTGTTCCTTCTGCAAGGCCAGAAATCTGGTATCCTGTTCTGACTTTTCCTTTTGCAGCACATCCATATCCTCCTTCATTTTAGTGATGTACAGTCTGCTGTCATTTTCTGACTCCTGGCTCCTCTGCAGCCTCTGCTCAGAAGAGACCAGGTCAGATTGGACCTTCTCTAACACCATCTGTTGCCTATTTGCCAGATTTTGGCTTTCAGCACATCTCTCCTGCATGTCTCCCATATATAGGTACAGGTATGCTGCTATCCTGGCAATCTTATTGTGTTCCTCTTTGGCTTTAGGAGCCATATATAGTTCACTCAGGGCCACATGTAATGGACCCTGATCTCTCCATAAGTATGACCCTGTTTCAGTGACCTGTCGCGTGATGGCCTGCAACCAGGCATCCTGGCCCTGCTCAACCCATTCACCTCTCACAAATAGTTTATGTAAGAAGTGCTCTCTGGCTATTTTCATATCTACCAAGGTCGTCATTCTAGAGATTGGTCTCTGTCCTGACTTACAGAAGTTAGTATTTTATTTTTGCAGAACAGAACTTTTCTTGGAGTGTCCCTTTTGAGGAATGCTTCACAGCGTAATGCAGCGTGGTGATCCGACCGGATGTATGTATCCCGTCAGTTAGCACACTGTATTAAGCTGCACAAGTGGTAAATCTAACCCAACGTCTCGGCTCGAGCCCCCAATTTGTAAGAGGATTCAATTCAACACTACAGCTAAGTCAACGCCTAGTCTATAATACTGAATGAAAACCCTTATTGATATATCTTTATGTCCAGTTCATGCGTTCTGGATGACTACCCCTATATAACACCCCTCTCTTGGAATCCCCCTGACCCCACTGAGCCAAGAAGTAGTTCTGTTTTGCAAGTTTAAAAGGTTTATTTGATAATTTAAACAATAGATATATATCACCCTTTATAGTAAATTAATAATTGAATATCACACTTAATCTGATATGATAAATATTAACAACGGAGAATCTGGCACTAGCACGCTTCTTTATAATCACTAATGAGTTGAGATGAAATGGATAAGATAGCACACAGGTGAATAGGAACAAAAGAAGAAGGTGGTACAGAATGCTTTATGTAAGCTCAGGTGGATGCAATATTCAATGAATGCAGTACAGAAAATACTCAATATGATTTCAACCAAACAATGTAATCACTTTTCTCTGGCAATCCCCTCCCCCCCTTGATGCAAGGCAAGGAAATGGAAGGAAAACACACAGTTCTCAGAAATGCAATCAATGTAAATCAGTTCACCCCAGCAAGCTTAGACTACAGAAGTTTGAAAACACAGGCCCAAATTGCTTTGATATGTGCTGGCAATGAATTGAAAAATATGCTAAAATACTTTTAATTCCCTTTCAGAGGTTCAGGGTGAGTGGTATCTAGTTAATATTAGTCCAGGCTCACACTGGCAATGATGCAGGGATAGTTAGCAGGTTAAACGAATTTCTGGCAAATGGAAGGCAAGCAGCAGCAGTTTTTACATGTGAAGAAATTTGCAAATCGCGGTAAAATTCGCGAATGCGTGTTCCGCGATTGCGGTAAAACTATAAGGGGTAGGAATGCGGTTCTAGGTTCGTAGGAAAGCCACGATTCTAACCTTTCAGATGAAAGTTATTGCACAAACTAGCACAAACGGTTGCGGAGATATGAGCGATTTTGTGAAGGTCGTTTTTCAGATTTGAAATTTTAAAGTTCAAAAAGACAAGTGCAGCTTGCAACTAGGAAATGACAAGTGACAGCTTTACAAATGACAGGTGACAGTTAGGAGGCAGTTCTACTTAGATTAAATAGATTGAATTATATTATTTTAACTAGGAGATTGGTTCTGCACAGTTTTCTAGGTACTCACACTATATTCTTGAATTAAATGGGCCTCATCACGGATCTGGTCAGGGTTTTAGACTCGCCTCTGGTCTCTGCACTTCACAGTGATCTGGGTCAGCTCTCTCTGGTTCTCTGGTCTGGGTCTCTAGTTCTGGATAGATTAAAGTCTCTAGTTTGGCTCTCTGGAGGTTTGATGGAGGTAAGTATGGATTTTTCCGGCAGAGCGTCCCGCTGCAGATGGAAATGAAGGTCCCTATCTGTCCTGTCTGTCTGCTTTTATGTGTTTAGAATGTGGGTGTGTTCTAGCATCACTGACCCTACCTCTCTCTCAGCTTCTAATTGGTCAAACTTCCATTTATCATTTGATTGGGGAATGAACTGTGAGTCAGAGGGATGTCATTTTATGGCTTGCAGATAGTCCACTCCTCCTGTCAACTTACACACAAATCTAGATTTGAAACAAATACATATTTGCAGAGGTACATATTGTTTTAAAATCATATGCACCCATCATGCATTACAGGAGGTATACCCTGTTCAAACTCTGCTCTTCCTGGGAGCTTGCATTCAGAAATGGCACATATTTCACTTTTTAACTGATTTTGCAATTTCTGACATTGACCCAACTTTACATACATGTGCGCAGGGAGTATGGACATTAACTGATGAAGTTTCAGATTTTTTAACATGCATACATTTAGAGTAATATCCACTTTTCCGCTAAAACCCCCCTGAACACGCCACCAGGTCGAAAAACCTCTTAAAATGTGGGCAGAAAAATCACAAGAATTATGGTATCATTTATAAAATTTTCACATGTCCGCTCTATGAATGATCCATCTTTTTAAAGTTATGTTCTGGCTCCAAAGGGGTGTGGTTTCCTCTCAGCACAAGGTAGAAATACTGGTTTTTCCAGTTCTGCCAAGCCAGCTTGCTCTCACAGGCAGTGCCCCTCCCCTTTCCTCAGGAGGAAGCCACTTTTTACGACCATTTACGACTCCTGCCAATACAACCTTTGCCTGAGCCAGGACAGGGCTTTGTTCACTTTCCTGCAGAGCACAGGTAATTCAATTATCAGATAGATGGCATATCCTTAGTGTGAGCAGCAAAAGGGCAGCTAGGCCTGGGAACACAGCTGTGACTCAAGTTTCACTCCTGATGGGGGTAGTTGCCAGGCAAATTGGAATCTCTTTAAGCTGTCATTTCTGTTCCCCAGTTTCTGCATTCAAATAAAACTAAACATTTTCACATATGCAGCTAGAAGGCTGATTCTAAGTTTAAAACTATGACATTTAAACAGTTACAAAGGCATGTGACACCAAACATAGGTCACTCATTTAATCTAACATTTTCGATTTTAGTGTCTTTAAATCCAGTGCAACTTAAACTGCTGACTCCATAGCTCAGCCAGTTTTGTTATAAGCATTGTTCTGGGCTCTTCATTTCCCAGATTTTGTAGGCACACAACACTCCCTTCTACCAAATGTCTGCTGGTGTCCAGTGAGTTTTTAGATGTGTTGCAATGTTTAAAATAGACAGTTTGAGCCTGCCTTCAGAGAAACACAGGGTGGTTTTAAACTGCCGGCTTTTGGATAGTGGTGAGTACTGGTACTGCACCCATTTTTGGGATTTAAGAATGAATTCCCCACAATTCTAGTTGCATTTGGCAATCAGCATTGCCATTCCCAATGGTTTCAGAATACTGTGCGGGTAGTCCAATGGTGGTTTTAAAGCGCTTTGAAGCTAACCGGCGCTACTGTTTTTCCTTTGGCAACCCATTTCCCTCATGGCAACCCGGCCTTTCATTCTCGCACTGGTGGGTGGCAAGTGAGGCAACCATTTCGGTGTGCGCACAAACTGCGCAGCTTTACTGGATTTCGGCGCACATGTGGGTTTTCCGTCATCTTGAATTTTCTAAGCCCACAGCACCAAATGTTGTGGCATGATAGCTTAAACGTGGGTCAGGACACCCAACAGTTCCAAGGACATTGCTATGGAAAAGCCTGTCTAATCTGCGTCTGCCAGATTCCATGCTTGCTGTGCTGACTTAATCCCAGGAGAGCCACAGTTAGATGGGGAGTAGGAGTAGAGGAAACTGTAGAATTTGCGTTTCAGAAAGTGGGGAGACAGCGGGGTGTCCTGGCACCACTGCCTTTTTGCTTGTTCATAAGCCAGGCCATTGTGGACATCTTGTCCACTACTGCGGATGGTCCTTTGCTTGGTATGGACAGGTACCCAATTTTAATATTTGCTGATGGCTCAATTCTAATATCACCAACACCAGCTGGCCTGGAAAAGCAGCTCTCCATATTTAATACATTCTGTGAAAGTGATGGTTTACCCATCAACTACAGCAAAACTAAAAGCACGGTGTTCTAAAAAAATAAAGAAAACAGCCAAACTGACCTCTAGCACTGGGGGGCAATAACAATGAACAGTAACAATTTGATTATTTGGGATTAACATTCGCAGCAGCAGCAGGCAAGTGGGAATAACAGCTATCAAAGGCAAATGCGACCCTGGTAAGACACAGCGCGGTAACCTCAAAGTTTGCTAAGAACCACAGGTACGGTGGATTGAAACCAGCTCTACTTGCCTACAAATGACAGGCTCAGTGTTGTGTCCGCCTTCTGTCCCGCTACGCGGTGACGCAAGGCGTTTAATAAAAGCCCCGCCCCCGAGGAAGGGAGGCAGTTCCGGGGCAGAGACCAAGCGAAGCGTCTGTGTTTCCTTTCGCTCCTGTTTGGAGCTTCATCACTGAGGCCTACGCACAAGGCTTCGCTCGCCCTGTCCCAGGCCGCCGCAGTGCTGGGACAGGATTCTACACTGGCGACGAGGACGCGAGAACCACAGCACACGCACAGGGTGCCATCGGCGGATATGCCATTCACAGCAAGACGCACAATTTTTGGAAACTCGCTAGGGGAGGGGCACACAAACCCCCACCCACCTCTCAAAAAAAAAAGAAGACATTTTTTCTACATTCTCTCATCCCTCAACCACAAGTGGGATTCGAGAGAGGAAAAGTGCCCTGTCCAACACGTGGCCACAAGGAACATCAGGTAATCCCCTGACAGAGGGGGATCATAGACACGCTGCACAACGCTGGGAAGGCCATAACAAGCAATACAACTGCAACTGGGCTTAACAACCCTTCACTTCGATACCTGACAGGGGTGGCACATCGACGCACGCCCCACGAGGGAACGCACACGCAAGGGAGAATGCGGACCTCGGCAGGAACCCACCCAGGTGAGCCTGAAGACCCCGTTAGCGGCAAAAGTGAGGCCCAGTCGTGGCCACCCGCACATCCACCCCCAGGCCCGGCACGCCATCTAGACTCGCCGCAAACCTATCAGTGTCCACACTGCAAGCCCGCCCACAAGGTGGCTTGTCGACTTTGATACATCCTTTTGACCCTTACACGGATCCGTCGTCGGTTGGCCCCAGAGGGCAACTATGGATCCAAAAGTTTAAAATGGCGATGGAATGCAAGGACATAGCCACGGCCAGAAAAATGACATCACATCTGCTGTTAAACGTGGGGGATGAGGTGCTGCGTATTTTCAATTCGTTAACCATTGATGATGGCGAGGACATTTACCAGCAAGCAAAAGATGCCCTATCGGCCCATTTTCTCCCACAACTCAACCCTGACTATGAGACATTTATATTCTGCACTACCATTCAAGCGGAAGAGGAGACCTTAGATGCCTACCACACCCGGCTCAGAAAACTGGCAATATCCTGCGAATTCAATAACACTGAGAAAGAGATCCGGAGACAGCTCATCAATGACATCCAATCGGAAAAACTGAGAAGGATGATACTGAGTGAAAAAGGAATCTCATTAACATGAATTCTTGAATTTGGTCGTCAGAGGGAACTAGCACATGCCAGGGCAGCGCACATGGGCACCACACTCCAAAAACTACAGCCAGCACTCACGGCAGCCACAGTAGCCCAGATCTCAATTCGACAATCAACCAGGGAGGAAACTGGTGGAAACTACACGCAGACCAGATGGCAGCCCCGGACCGCGGGGCCCACGGAGTGTGGATGGTGTGGAGGACCGAGACATGGACGGCGGAACTGCCCGGCACAGGGGACCACATGCGGCGCATGTGGCAGAAAGGATCATTATGCCAAAGTGTGCCGGTCGTCAGGTGCCCAACAACAAGCCCCGCAGGGAGCCCAAGAAAAGAGTGGGGGTAAGAAAAAAAAGCAGGCGAGCGCCCGACGAGTGGAGACCACAAATTGCTCGACGGACGAGGAAGGTGATGACACAACCGGGGCCCAACTTGAGCCTGTAAATGACCGACGGCGAAATGGAAGAAAAGTCTACCCTGGGTCTGCCCTCAATCATGGGCAGGCCACACCAAGGAAAAGTCTCAGGAGACGCAAATGCCAGGTCACAATCCAAAACCAGCAAGTAGTAATGACCATAGACACCGTGGCATCCGTGAATGTCATGCCCGTGACCACCTTCAGACACTGCAGCCACAACCCAATCTGAAGGAAACGGACACACTGTTGTTCGCATATGGGTGCAAGAAACCATTACCCGTGGATGGCAGGTTCCGCACCACCCTTAGGCACGGCGAAACCGTTCTACTGTCCAAAATCTATGTGGTCAACGCGGGGATCGAATGCCGCCTGAGTGGAGATGCTGCAGAAGATTTGGGGCTGGTAAGCTTCATCTGCGAAGTACAGGACTCACAAGAAGTCGAGAGGGTACTAGGAAATTACCTCAACCTGCTAAAAGGGATAGGATGCCTCAAGGAGAAGTCGATCAGACTCCACATTGGTGAGTCGGTCCAACCAAGAGCCGTACGACACAGGAGAACCCCATTCCACATGCATGAACTGGTAGAAAAGGAGCTCAGAACATTGGAAAAGGCTGGCATTATAGAAGAGGTGACTGGACCCACGCCGTGGGTTTCCCCGATGGTAGTCACTAAAAAGCCTAGGCAACCTGGCAAGGTTCGAATCTGCATAGACATGCGGTTGCCAAACGCTGCCATCAAGCGGGAGCGCCACATCACTCCAACACTAGACAAAATTGTGGCTGACCTCACGGGGGCCACGATATTTTCGAAAGTAGACCTGAAAGCTGGCTATCATCAGCTGAAGTTACACAGGGACTCCCGATACATCACCACCTTCTCTACACACATCGGTCTACGAAGGTACAAGCATTTAAGCTTTGGAATATCCTCAGCTGCTGAGGTGTTTCAACAGACAATACAAGAAGTCATTTGAGGCATACCAGGCGTCCTAAATGTCAGCGATGATATCCTGATACATGCAAACAACAGCGAGGAACACATGAAAATACTCCACATGCTCCTTAACAGGCTAGCAGGGACAGAATTAACCATTCACAAAAAAAAATGTGAATTCTTGAAAACCGAGATATCTTTTTTTGGCTACACTTTCAGCAGCACAGGTATCTCACCGGACCCCCAAAAAGTTGCTGATATCCAGGCCGCCAGTCCTCCCACCACGCCAACCGAAGTGCGCAGTTTCTTGGGGATGGCCACATACTGTGGGAGATTCATCCCAAACCTGGCCACACTGTCGGAACCCCTTCGGGAGCTTACAAAGTCCAGCACTAAATGGGAGTGGGGAAAGGTGTGCCAGGAAGCTTTTGAAAGTATAAAAGCGTCGCTATCTGCGGACACCACGATGGCGTCCTATGACACCATGCTCCCAACGGAACTATACATGGACGCTAGCCCCGTGGGCCTAGGGGCAATCCTCACGCAGGTCACAAAAGCGGGTGAGCAGAGGCCCATCGCATATGTCTCCAGGGCACTCACGCAAACAGAGCAACGTTATTCTCACATTGAGAAGGAGGCAATAGCCGTACTATGGGGATGTTGCCATTTCCATCTCTAACTGTATGGCAGAAAATTCACAACGTATACAGATCATAAACCATTGCTGCCAATATTCATGGGCACATCCGCCCACCCACCAGCGAGGATTGCCAAGTGGTTACTACACCTCCAACAATACAATTTCGAACGGGCATACCAACCGGGAAGTGGAAACCCGGCAGATTTTCTGTCAAGGCACCCCCGAGAGGCAACGCCACAGGAAATTCAGGTCGCAGGGGAGACAGAGGAGCATATCTGCCAGATAGTACGGACCATGAGACCCAGGGCCGTCAGTTTGGAAGACATCGTGGAAGAAACGCACAAAGACTCTTGTTGCAACCTGATCAAGGACACTATTATATCAGGGGAATGGAGGTCATTCATGAGGAACACCCACAACAGGACGGCAGAGGCAAAGGACTTCCTCACAGGGATGTTCGCCATACGGCAAGACCTCTCCATCACGGAGCAGGGGCTCCTCCTCAGAGGGAATCGAATCATCATCCCACCAAGCCTCCAAGACAGGATAGTAGCACTAGCACATGAGGGCCACCAAGGAATGGTGCGGACCAAATCTCGAATCAGGCATTGAGTGTGGTTCCCGCAGATTGATGACAAAGTTGAAAGACTGATCAACACCTGCCTACCATGCCAAATAACGGGAGCCCCACCAGACCCCGAACCGATCCAATCGGCCGCACGTGGACTTGGAAGGTGGGAAGCAATAAGCATAGACCTTTGCACACTATAAGAAGGCTTATACCTCCTAGTGGCCATAGATGACCACTCACGCTACCCAGAGGTAGAGATTGTGAACTCCACGGCAGCGGAAGCAGTCATTCCCGCGATTGAAAAGATGTTTGCGACGCATGGACTGCCCACAAGAATCAAGAGCGACAATGGTCCACCCTTCCAAGGGGAGGAGTTCAAGCAATACCTGAAAGAACTAAACATACGCTACCACCACATCATGCTGAGGTGGCCCCAGGCTAATGGGGACGTGGAACGGTTCATGAGGACACTCAATAAGGTCCTACGGCTATCAAGGGCAAATGCCAGTCTGTGGCAAGTCGATCTCTGTTGGTTTCTGCGAAACTACAGAGTCACCCCTCACAGCACGACTAGCGTCCCACCGGCAGACCTGATGTTTGGCACTGTCATCAAATCATCCATACCACACCACCACAGCAGAAGCCCTGACAGGATGGACCAGGAGCGAACTGAAGAGAAAAGAACTGGAGCCAACGCACGAATGAGTGCCAAGAGACGGGCAAAACAATCCGACCACCATGTGGGTGACCAGGTGGTCATGCTATGAAATTCGTCGAGATCCAAGCTAGACTGTCGCTATGAAGCAGTCCCATGGACCGTCAGCAAGCGACAAGGCACCATGATAACAGTGCAAAGAGGACACCGACAAGTGACGCGTAATGCGTCGTGGTTCAAGGCCAAGCGCAAGAACTTGTGGACCGATGGGGACTGTCCTCAAGAAGAAGACGACCGCCCGCCGAATGATGTCGAATCCGAGCACCAGCACGGCAGAGTTGAAGCCGATGATCGAACCCTGGAGCTGTGGAGTGAACCAGAAATGGGTGATCCGGACACGGAAGGGGAAACACCCAATGAGACAATGGGACCCAGGTCCAGGGGTGGGGGATACGGGTTGAGAAATGCCACCAATCCGCCAGCCCAGCTCAAAGACTATGTGTGGCAGATAGTCCCACAATGACTCTAAAGAAATAAGGGACACCATGTTGGGTTAGTTTAAGTATTGCATTTGAATGTCATATGTTCTGTTTTGGTTTTAAAGTTATGATAAAGGAGGAATGTTGTGTCCGCCTTGCATCCCTCTATGCGGTGACGCAAGGCGTCTAATAAAAGCTCCGCCCCCGAAGAAGGGAGGCAGTTCCGGGGCAGAGACCAAGCGAAGCGCGTCTGTGTTTCCTTTCGCTCCTGTTTGGAGCTTCGTCACTGAGGCCTACGCACATGGCCTTGCTCGCCCTGTCCCAGGTCGCCACAGCACTGGGATAGGATTCTGCACTCAGCAAGCCGCAATCTGAAGGGCAGAGCTATGGGGCCACGCGAATTGTAAAAGGATAGAGGTTACCGAGCATCTTGTTGGGGCTGCCAGGTAGTGCGCCTTCCACTTGATTACATCTGGAAGTGGACCTAATTAACTGCAGTAACTTGGTGGCTTTGAAACTACTTCTATATTGGCCCAAGATATGGTCTTTGCCTTGTTTGATAAAACAAAGGGGGGCGCTCATGGATCTTAGGGGCCCCGATAGAAGTCATTCTGGTGAGCATACATTAGGACACTTCTGACAGATGACAAGCCAAGTGGCTATCTCCAAGAAACCAGAGGACATTACAGGGTATGTAGTGATTTTACAGAATGGAAAATAACAAACAACATTTTTACCTAAACATTTTTTACAAAAAAAAATACAGAATTAAAAAATATAAATATTTATGGGGGGTGGGATGAGGGGTTAAAACAGGTGGGGAGGTGGGGTGAGGTGTGATTATAAACAAAAGGAAACGTGGAGCTTGGTGGCCCAAATAAAAAAAAATCGGTATTTCTTCCGATCAAAATGTTTCGTTTAAAATGTTTTCGTTATTTTTCAATTCGGGAAAATCCCATATAACCCATTACAAGAACTGCCAAGTCGCGCCTCAGCATCACAAGCGCTTTTATGGAAAATATGAGAAGAATATCAGGGAAAGTACCAAAGTCATGTTATTGAGTTGCTGGGAAGATAAATCGAGCGAAGGATATGAAACGTATTTGGCTCGTGCTCACTGCAGATCCCATTTAGGGCGGGAACACTGCCACCGGCCCATCACCTACATGCATGGGCCAGCACGCTGCCACCCAGATGCCCCCGCTGCAGCTGCTGCATTGAAACCGAGGAGCACTTTTGCCTACATCAAACAAAAGATGTTGCCTCAAACCGAGATTTACTAAATATAACGGGGCAATGTTCATATGTACAAGCACGGATGAAGACGTCACTTCGAGTGTGTACGCGGTAGCTAAAATGTGACGCGTGCATGCAGAGCAGCATTGATAGGGACGGCGAATCAAGTTGCTAACGCGAATGAGTTGTTGGGGGCATACGTCTTCTGAATCCGGCATGAAGAGGAGCTGGCTTTGTCTCATGTTGACTCACTAATAGGAATTGTAACAGGCAACAGGCACTGAAGAGGGCTGTAGCATGAGATCGCGTGACCCTGACATGACAGTAAGGTCACAGACATTACCCAGAGGAAAGAAGTGTACCTCTTACTATATTTCTCAGAATTAGCATGTAAACGGGGCACAGTGCTGATTCTTTCAGTCATGTTAATACGTGCTCTAGCTTTATGTACATTGTGAGTTCCCTTAAGACCTGTTCGTATGCGTGTTTATAGTCGCTTGTGAATACAAGCAGGTACTTTAGGTGTTTAGCGTACATATGCCATCACGTGGGACTACTCTAAGGAATCCAGCCTGTACACTGAAGCCATGCTATCCCAGACGTTTAGATTCTCTTGATCTCGATCTTGTTTGATTGAATCGTAGTTTATGAACCCCAGTCTACTGCTCTGCTCTGCACTTCAGGCTCTAATGTTTGTTTTTAGTCCACTGCAATTAATTATTTATTATTGCTAAACTGTGATCTCGATAAATTAAATGTTTATGATTGTATTCGTTTCATGGATGAATGTCCGATATCAGCATGATGGATGATTACGATGAGAGGTTTTATCTCCGCCATCTCAAAATGGTCTCTACTCGTCTCCTTTTTCAGCCACTTTCCTGCTGTTAAACGTTTGCTGTTGTTTTGCCCTGTAGAAAAAAAAGGCAACGGACTGGCCAGGCCACATTCTTGTTATGGCTGCACTGTGATGTGCTGTAAACACTGACCTTTTCAAGCTCCGGAAGGCGTCACTGGTGAACCCAGTGATCGAAGTGGGCGGAAGCGGTCGGGAGCGGTGCTCCTCTACTTGTTTAAATTACATTTTACTGTTCCTATACTTTTATTTCAAAAAGAAACAGTTCCTGTAGGAAGAAGTTGAAACTTGCACTTCAGTGCACTGCACTGAATGTTCCCTTAAACAGCAGGTGCAAGCGTTTCGGGGGTTTGTATTGTGCATGGGAGGGGGCGCGGCGATGGGTTTTGTGGGGAGCGGGGGCAGGCCAGTGGGAAACATAGTTCCACTACTTCTTTTCGTGCACTTCGACCCCTGTATTCAAGTGAATGTCTCTTTTCTGGGGGTGAGCAAGAGCCAGCAACACTCTTTCCTTCGCGGCAATCACCTAACCCATGTGACCAACGTCCAGCCTCTCCCATGATCACAGCACTAGTCGCGAAACATCTATATGGATGCCCGCAAGGGGCAACTCTCGGGTATTCCTCCTGCACAAGAGAAGGACACAAAGTAAAAAAAGAAAGGACCACATCGATTCTCCTGGGAGAGACCATGTTTGCCAGTCACCCCTCTGGAGGAGCATCTGCGTTGTTTTTAAGGGAGGAGCAGGTGAAGAAAGAAACATACAGAATACATGCAGAGAACACATGATGCATGCTGCCACTTAAAACAACTGGTATCTAACACATGAAAATTAGGGCTGGGGGAGCCAGGGATTTCATGAGTAGGGCCGAGCCTGGGGGTCAGGCCTGGCTCCAGAACCCCACCACGGGCCGAGTCCATAAAGTCCTTGGCTCGCCCAGAAAAAGCAAAAAATGAAACGCAGCCCTGGCGAGCCATCTTCACAGCAAAGTTAATTTTTTTTCATATAAGGGCTTTTCTTTCCATCAAAAGAAATGGTCAAATGTGGAAAAAAAATTGGCATTTCATTCCATTTTACGCGGCGCAGGCAAAATGAAAATAAATGCTCAAATGTGAGAAAGAAATGGCATTTCTTTCCACTTTGCCTGCGCGGTGCAGGCAAAATGGAAAGAAATACCATTCTTTTTGTTGGTTGCCCTGTGCACTGGGCAGCTATGGTGGCGCCTGTGGCAGGCCTGTGGCATCCGGGGGTACTGGCCTGAAAGGAGTTTCGCGTTGGAGCACGGCCGCCCACCTCAAATGAAAAAATTGCAAATGATTTTTACTGGTGGAAAAATAGGGGCTTTTGTAGGATTGCAATGCACATAACAAGCAATTCAATTGATCATTTGAAAATACCATTACTGGGTGTCACACCGCAGCGTATCCTCCCTTTACTCTTCCTAAAAATGTCTACATTCACTTCGTCAGACATTTACTTCTTCATGCATTAACAAACATATGGATTCCAGCGAGAATAGATGAAAGCTTGCTGGACATTGACAGTTCGACCTTAGAAGACCTCATCAGAAAACTAAAGAATTCAAGAGCACTGGGTCCCGACGGTTTGTCAAAGCATTGAAAAAGGACCCAGTGGAATGGGCAAAAATCTTACCCCAATTGTTAAAATACATCTTGCAATCAGGAAAAATACCAAATTCATGGAAGACGAGTTTAGTGGTGCCAATTTTTAAAAAGGGCCTAACAACTGATCCAGAAAATTATAGGCCCATCGCCCTGTTAGATGTGGCAGGGGAAATCTTCGCCACCATATTGCTAAAAGCTTTGACTAAATGGCCAACTCGAGCTGGGACAAGGCACTCCATTAAACATCTTCCTCGTAAACCTATTAAAACACGAACCCTTAGAAACAAAGAGGCGAAATTCTCTTTGACACAGTAGATGGAGAGGAGATGTGGAGTAAATTAAAAAAATGGAACTGCCCGGAAGTTCACTTCTATAATGTAAAGGAGCTATATACAAACACTTCTATCAAAGTGAGGCTAAATAAAGCCGGCCTCCTGTCTGAGATAATTCCCATGACAATCGGGCTCAAGCAAGGTTGCCCTTTGGCACCAGAACTATACAACTTGTACTCCTCAGACATGGAAGACGCCTTTGCTGACTCAAGAATCTTTCCTGCAAAACTCGCCAATGTATCAATTGGAACATTAATTTACGCGGACAACATAGTCCTAATTGATCAGACTCCAATAGGCCTTCAGCACCAACTAAGAGCCTTAGAGTCATATGTAGCCAAAAAGAAAATGACCACCAACCCGGGAAAATGTAGGATTTTGACATTCGCCAATACTGAAAAGGGGAAAAAAACAAAACATGCTCAATGGTTCCTAAACAACAAAAAGATAACTGAAGTGTCTAACTTCAAGTACCTGGGGGTCTACGTCAACACGGACAGAAATGAAGCCCCAAGATGCCTAGATCTGAGAAACAAACTCAGAAACTTGATGGGACAAGCAAAGATCTTATTGGCGTGATTCTGTCGATTTTCCATGAAACCCCTGATAGACTTCTATCGAGCAAAAGTGGTGGCAATCCTCACCTACGGATTACAAACCTCGCTTCTCTTGGATGCCAATATATGGTCCCGGCTATAAGACAAATTCTGGAGAACAACCTTGGGACTGCCAAAATCTTTCCCAATTTAAATAATTCGAAGAGAACTGGCACTATCCTCATTGAAAGTCATCGCAGAGTGGAAGATAATGTCTTTCTTCAGGAAATGCCTGGAACCATCGACAAAGGGTGGTTTCGCAGCTATAAAAAAAGCAATGGCTGAGAGATCTGAACCGATACTATCCGAATGGTCCCAGACATGTCAGATAATTCTCCTTCACTTGATCGAAACGGAAGAGTCTCTACTAAGTAATCCGGACCAAGTGAAAAATAAAATGTACACCAGAGACTGGATTGAAACATTGGAAGACCTCTACAAATACCAAGGGTACGAAGAGTTCTGGGCAGTTCCGCGAAAACTGAATAGGCTACCGAAATATCTAATATTATTCCCTAATTGGTTCTTGAGAAAGGGCTTTTTAGAACTACGCCTTAATCTCTGGCCAAGTAGAACTAACCACTACAGAAAGAGAAGAAAAGAAGAACCAAAGAAATGTAGATTATGCAAAAATGCAAAGATGGTGGAATCCCTGAAACACCTGCTGCTGGAATGCCCAACCTTGAGAGGGGAAATACAGACCTATTTAGGTCATATTTGGCAGGACTACAGATTTAAGGAAATCGACCGCTGGTGGACACACTTGCTGGAAGGAGACAAGATCTCAAATAACCTTGCGGTATCAAAATTTATACTGGCTATCTTTGAGAAAGTCGAGGGAGAAGATTCAAACACAGTTTGTCGACAAGGTCCCGAAGCATAGCGGACATACTCTGTTATAAGTATCACGTTATTTAAAAGAACAGAAAGAGAAAGGAAACCACGTGTTCTTGTACAAAGTTTTTAAAAAATATATATTTTGGCTTGTCTTGTTGAATTGTAGAGTCTAAATGTACATTTCTCTGATCTTTTTAAGCCAATATTCACTTTTATATTCTGTCATCGTGGTTTCTAATTGTTAGTTGGTTGTTATAACACTATTTTTGCTTCTTATTAATTGACCGACTTATTGATATATTGATTTTGTTTAGTATAGTTCTTCTTTGTTGAAATAGCCAAAGGTTTTCCTTTATTGTGTAAACCAAAGAGCTAATAAAAAATAAAAAATAAAAATTAAAAAAAAATAACTTCTTCTTACCTTTCCTTTGTCTTCACCTTTACATTCTCATGGTGAAAATTGATATGACAAGGTTAGCTGTAAGGTTAGGGTTGGGATGAAGAGAGGGTAGGAGGAAGAATATGGCTGAGAAGAAAAGGGGGTTATAGGTGGTCATCTCCTGTAATGATGAAGTGAATGTTAGAAGAAGTGAAAGACAGAAGAAGTAAAGGTATGAAGAGGTAAATGTGAATGCATGGCGAACTGATTGCAGATCAAGTAAAGGCGTGCATCCACCTCAAAAGCCCATAAAATGAGGGGACATATCTGCAGAACAGTAACGTATATCAAGAGGAAATGTCTTCTCCTTTACTTACTCCACCTATAGAATTTCCACCTGACAGAACCTTAAACACAGGGCAAGCTCCACCAGCGATCAAGTGGACTATGGCTATCCACCTCTCCCACCTACATTCCCCCCTGCTGTGTGCCATCCTGCTTGTGAGAACCAGCTGGTACAGAAGCCAAGACTTGGCTTCCTGACACATCTCCTTGCCGATCCACATCTACTGGATCTGTTATGAAAACCAAAGCTGTGGACTCTGCAGCAGCGGGAACAGGGACGTCATTTAAGGGTCACCACTTGCTAGTCCTGTGGTCTTCCTTGCTACCCTTAAAAATAAAAAATAAAAATGTTTTTTTTTTTTTAATTGAGGCTCCTGGGTTGTGGCCAGCAGCATATTGCTCTTTGTTTCTGGAGTGGCTATTTTTTTTATAGCTATAGCCGGTAGGATAGCTCAGTGGGTTGAGGGCTCGCTGCTGCAATGTGTGTGTCATCTGCATGTTGGAGGTTTGAATCCCGACACAGTTAACTCAGCCTTTCATCCTGCTACAGTTGATAAATGAGTACCAATACAGGTTGGGAGGAATTGTATGTATATTTTTTCTATATAAAGCGCTTAAGCATAAGAGCTATATAATAACACATAATTATCGCTTGGCATTGGACGTCTGTTTGCATTCACAGTAATTTGGTAATGTGGAACTACACACACTGATATTAACTATATATATGGTGACCCATTCAGTATGAAATGTATACCACTTCACAGTGATATCGTAACCATATTTTTTGTAGTGTACTTAGCACCAATGCTATGTGATGCCACTTCCTATTTTGTCATGGGGTGAAAGGACGTGTTCCATCACTTCCCGTGATGTCACTTTGGGGTGGGGTCAAATTACATCACTTCCTGTGATGTTATCAGAGGTCAGGGGTCGTGTTATGCCACTTCCTCTACCCCTGGCATGTTGGTGAAATGACGTTCCTGACCGGGAACCTTTCATTTTATAGAGAAGGCCAACACACCCAGGGCAGACATCAATCACCCAGGATATTTATTTGACATGGATGTATGCATAAGGTTCCTGCCCCCTTCAAAAATGAGGCATGGCGCCCAACATGCTCTTCCCAAAACTAGGATTGGTCCTATTTATTTATTGGACATGGCGCCTCTACAGCAGAAAGTGTTTCCCAAAATACTGTGAGGGGAACTGCAGGGGCAAAAAGACATAGGTTCAATAGCACATATCCTGCACACAGTCAAAACGGCACTTTCTCCTCACTGAGGCTCGTGCCTGTCAATCTCAGTGGAGGTGTACGTCTCCACACTGGGGACTGGTAATGCAGGCCCGAACCCTGGATCTCGGTAACCCTCCAGGCCTTCGGAAATCACTTGGCAATACACCAATGCCATCAACCAATGTATGCGTTTTCACACAGGGTCCATCTCTTCTCCAATCAGAGCTCTGAAAATGACAAGTACACTACAGTATTCCTTATATCTGGGACATTCGACAGGATCACACAGAAGATCCCCCTTCATGACGCCATGCGGTGAGCAGAAGTGTCATCAAGGGCCACAGGGAAGGAAACCGATAACAGCCAAGAGTACCATATGCATTCACAGTTTGATGGGCTCCCATTTGCAAAGACTCCTTATGCAAAGCAAACTAATAGGCAAAAGTGAAGTACCCCAGCTGCCAAGTACACATTTAATATCGGTCATGTTAGGTTATTTCGGTTTCAAGAGCTTGCAAACACCTGGAGATCTCTTAGCACTGATCAGCAGGTGGACATATCATTCCAGTTTGGCATTTTTGATCAATTAAAGGCTGCACGGAATAAATGGGTCTTCAAGGATTTTCTGAAGGACAGATGAGTATATATACCCTACAGACTTAGAAGGAGGGGGTTCCAAGTCAGTGGAGCCAGAATAGATAGCGTGACTATGATCTGCCTCTGACTGCAGGTGCGAGGAATCTGCTTTAAGAGGAGAGAACCTAAGTGAAGGTGTCATGCAAAGGGTAGGCCCATTGAATCTTGGTTTGGGGAAAAGGAGGTTCACCGCCATAGCAGGCATAGTGAGATAAGCAGTGGTCTTCAAATTGTGTGCAGAACAACATTGACAGCCAGTGTAGCAGACACAAGATCTGAGAGATGTGGTCGAATTTGTGGGTGTCCGAGAAGAGGCATGCACCCACATTCTAGACCAACTGAAGGCACCTGGCCAGATATGCTGGATGGCCAAGGTCGATTAAGTGACAGAAGTCTAACTTAAAAGTGATGGGAGCTGTGACAAATGGGTTACAAGTATTAGGAGAAAGGAAAGGGAGATCCTTGCGTGGAGCACATAGGAGGTGGAAGCAGCTGCTACCCATGGAAGTTAGCCTGGAAATAAGTGGCAGCTTGCTGTCAATTTTCACTGCTTGGTCCCTGGCCTGGGAGTCTGTGGTAGGAATTGTATGGTGACAGAATGACCATCTAGTCGGGATACAGTAGCCAAGCTTTTTTGATTTTTATTCACATAACATTATGAAGGTAGTTTTGTTGCTGAAAGGGAGGTATGCTAATCAGACCCCCTTTCATAAATGTTTTATGTTAAAACGTTAGCACACACATGTGCCTAGCTGAGACAAGTACCCTGAGTGTTCACATGTGCATCCGTCACAGCTTCTAGGACACAAAATTTCTGAAGGAAGAGGGGGCCATTTATACTTCTACCCCTCTGATGTAAACTGTAATAATGGCATGCCTTTGTCAGTCTGGTGGCATGTATATCTGTAAGTATAAGCCATGTCTGGTTGTGAACAAAAAACAGAATTATCCATCCACAGCAATTTGATATCACACTATTTTTAACTCTGTGAGCGGGTCCCAGCACCAAAAGGACTAGTGTATATCGGTGTCTGGTCTCACTCTCTCCACAGCTGCTATGTAGGACAAAGGCTGGGATGCCATTTCTTTGATCCCATGTGCAGGGAAGCTGCCCCCCCCTCATGGGCACAAAAACCTCCACCCAGAATATCTCCTTGGAAGCCACGCTTCAGAGACAGCACTGACATAACTGAGCCACCCTCACACCAAGGTGCCGGGTCCCATGTCAGCAGCATGGGAAAGGGTTCAAGTTAGAGTAGCCAGAAAAAAGAGATGGCCTGGAAGAAGGGACTGACCATCTTCACTTCTGTCAGTGTTCTCTTTCTTTTCCTTTCCTCTACATTTCCAGAAGGTACTCTGGGTGCGATGTCAGCAGGCAAAGGGAACTTTCTATAACAACTTGTATTGGACCCCTTTCAGTAGGCTTGCTTTGGACCAATCCACCGTGACATTATGCCTGTAAAGGGAGAGGAATACCCCCCTTATTCTTTTATTCATCTTTGGACCATCAAGAGAATATGACGGACCTTTGTTGGGACACTTGCTGGTGCTGGTTTAATGCCAAAAAGCCCAGCACAATGCTGTTGAGCCCCAAAGCCAAGAACATAAGGTACTGTCAAGAGGCCCTGTCCACTTTTGGCACCATAGTGACTTTTAAGCCCCCTTTCTCTACTTTGTTCTTGAAAAGACATAACCTTGATCAGTGAATGACACTGTTGCCAATCTGATTGCCTGAATACCCCATCTCATCTGGTCAGAATATCCTTTGAAAAGTCTGCATTCTCTGTGTTCTTCTATAAGGGTGGGAATTTTTTTATTGATTTCTGATTAGTTTGCATTTTATTGTTTGGTTAAAAGTCTACCTTGGTTGACAGTCTCTTATTTTTTTATCTATTGTACTAAAGTTGTGTGGGTTGCTTCTGTTATCAGCTCACACTCCTCCCGAGGCGTACAACCTGCCCTCGGCCCTTGTTACCAGAAACAGCAAAGGAGGTATACCTCTGGGCTGTATCTATTTCACCTTTATGATAGGGGTCACTGCTGGTCTGATACTAGTGCGAGGCAGGGGAAGCAGTAGCAACTACTCCTCCCTTTACTCCTGCAGGGCAGTAGTCTTTTCATCACACAGACCCACTGTGGAAGGCCAGAAAGCGGCATACCAAGCATTGGGTGTAACTCCAACTACAAAAAATGTGAAAGGTGTTTCGGTAGATTGCCCTACTACCTGAGTAACGTCTGTGTATGAACAAACATTAGGGATCTGAGAAGAGTGATGAGGAGGATCCCTGTGGAACTCTGCAGCAGATGCACACAGGTTGAGCTAGAAATGGCAGGAGAGACTCATTGCAGTTACTGAAGACAAGTAGAGAGATGCAGTTTCAATGAGCTATAGTAACAGCACTGCCACAGAGGTGCAGAATCTGTAAATACCTATTTTACTGATTAGAGAATCTCATTAGCTACAGACACATGGACAGGGGCAGTGACTACAACGGATCTATCTGCTAGCTGGATCATGTGGATGGAGTGCACAACTGAGCACTGAAATACATAATGGAAGCTCTGAAGATTTATCAGTAAAATATTTACACCTAGGAAACTCCATAGTCATTGACAAGCTGTGTACACAATAATGACTGCTGACCCTTAAATAACCTTAAATTGCAACAGATCTTAAGTCCCTGGTAGGAATTTCAGTTAGCCAGTTAAACATTACTGTTTAAGTAAAAAATACAAACTGAAACCATTAAGCGTCATCAAACATTTCCAAAGCCGACAGGGCTTCTGGGGACAACGGGGCCAATCATGGTTTGGGAGAGTTCACCTTCCCTGGGTTGCCAATGGACAGCTTGTGACCTTCTTCTAGCTCGGGGTTGGCAGAGCTATGTTTCATGCCCCACCACGGATGGCTCTGCCCCATGGCTGTGGTTGTATTAGTGACAAATAGATGACTTGGGGTGCCGGGCTCTGTCTGTTTTGCTCCAGAAGTAGCCCAGGAAGGTTAATTTTCCTGGTCCTTCAAAATTTAAGGCACAATGCCAAAAATATGGTGGAAGATAAGACGGACGTTGCAAAAACAAAGAGGTGATGGCTGTAAAGTTTAGAATGAATCTTAACCTCTGGCAGTGCTCTGGGCAACCCTCAAGACCATCGTTCTTCACCTGCCAAAGCATTACAGAAAGGGAAAAGATCATATGCAAATCAGGCTTGATCCCACCCCAAAAGGGGTAGTCCAGCCCGAACTTCTAGGTAAAATCCCTTCTGCACGAGACCACAAGCATCCCAAGACATGTTTCGGCCTTGTTGTGCCTCATCAGTGAGGAGTAGGTTGGGTCTCTAGGCCCAGCAGGCAAGGGACCCACCACTGGGCTTACCCTCCCACTCGAAGTGACAAAGCAAAAACAAAGGGGTGATGGCTGGAAGGTTTAGAATTAATCTTAACCTCTGGCATTGCTCTGGGCAACCCTCAAGACCATCGTTCTTCACCTGCCAAGCCATTACAGAAGGTGAAAGACCATATGCAAATCATGCTTTTTCCCACCCCAAAAGGGGCACTGTTTTAAAAGGTATGCAACCATCCCCTCAATATACTGATAAATGTAGCTTGTAACGAGGGCTTAACCATTAGCTAGGTCCACTCGGACATTGATCTGGTGTAGCAAATCTAGAGGCAGTGGCATATGTGGAAAGGGAAACACAGAAATGTAACACAGCTGATGCTGTCTCTTGTAGGTGTTCATCACTGGACTACAGAAGGGCCTTAAATGACTGGCCTCCCACAGCTAAAAATAACACAAATGAAAATAACGAGAGGGAAAAGAGACAGGGCAAGTAAGCAGGAATGGAAAAGAAATGAGGACTAGGTAATGAGAGAATTAGTAAAGCCGCTTATCACCCCCTCAAAATGACCATCCAGCCCAATGCTGATAAAGGGAAAGTTCAAGTTGGTCCATCATTGCTCATGCTGGAGGACCACCATCACCACTGCACAGATACCACCTTAAGAACAGGCACATTCAGCCTAGCTACAGGCCCCATCCATGGCTGCATGCTCATGGACCCCAAGGTGTACTCGTGAAAAGTGAATCTCACCTGGAGGGTACAGCCAGCATTTCACACACATTTAAGGGCTATAAATGACTGGGGCGCAACCCGTGAGTGGCACCACAAGGTTACCCCTTGCCAATTCTGCGGACTGCCTGGCAAAACTGGATGGGCATGTAGAAAGATGGGTCCCCTACGCCTCCCCACCGCCCCCGTTAGCCTGAAGTAGGGTTACTTTTTGCAAACCCACTGCGCAAACTCACAGTTGCAATTACCAATTCTTATGTGAAATGAGCCCTGGTGTCCTTTTTTCTGTTGTTAATGTAGATAATAAATATGAACCAAAAGGCCTTGGAATCAGGCAGAGTCACCCCTTGTGGTGTTGTGGTGCTAAGGCGGCCGAGCAGCAGAGCTGAAGACAGTGGCTGAACATTTCTGGGGCCGGCCTGATTTTAGATGAGGAAATATTGGGTTTTCTTGCCTGAAGGCCTGTTGGTCCCTATCCCTTCAAGAAAAGGGTCAAGGTGGCTTAGATTTGGCGTCACCCGATAATTAATTCCTTTAATAAATATAGCTATTTAGATCCAGATTTCCACGCACCCTCTTACATTAATGTTGGAGCTATTTGTGCCTTTAGTCCAACAGACCTGTTCCTGAAAGGCTTTCTAGAACATTCGATTATGTGGCCATGTAGAAGCAGCTGCAATCATCTGACTCTGAATGCTGATTGGCCACTACCACATTCGCGGTGGTTGATGGGCGAGAGCAGCCTATCAGGTTCCACGGTGGCACCCATCTCATTTTCCACACGAGAACACGGAAACGCGGCAAGCCGTGTGTGCTTTATTTTTTTATTTTTTTTATTTTACGATTTATAATCACCAAAGTGATTTTTACAAGCAAGTAGTAAAATCAATCGAAGAAACAGAAGCCGAGGTACAGTGCCAATTCAAAATACAGTAGATCAAAGTTAGTATCAAAACAACACCCTCTGTAGGTTGTAAGATATGCTGTTTAAACAGAGAAAGGAGGTCTAAGCTTCTGGCAGGAGCTCCGTTACTTTGTCCTTAAAAATTAGGTCCAAAATTTTCGTAGCATTGATCGCCCATGAAGGTCTAAGGCCCCCTATTAATCGCTCCCACCACAGCTCTTCTTCCGTTAAATAAGCTTTCTCCAAGTGGTGTAGCAAGTAAGGGGATCTGTATGAATTTGTGCCCGGCATGATTGCAAAAGGTGCCGTAGTGTTTCAATTGGTTGGTTTGCTTTGCAAAAACAACAGCTGTTACTCACGGAAGCTCCTCTTATCTGCAGAATCTCATTTGTAGGCAGGAAATTCAGCCTGGCACTAAGAAGCGTAGATCTTGTTTTCCTACTTGGGTGCCTAATGAGGAACGGTTGTATTTCGTTCAGTTTTCTGACCGTTGTGGGTAGATGCTGGGTCAGTTTTTAGGTGGCTGCTTTCTCTAGCGTATCAATCCAGTCTGTTTCTTTTAAGTGTTTTTTTGTTTTGGTAGGATTCGAAACTAATTCTTCAATGGAACTTCCACAGGCTTCTAGGTTTAATTTACATCTTGGACCAGGGAAAAAATCGTTGGAGAAGATGGATCCTTAATCTTCCGATAAAGCATTATAGTTGCCATAGTTACTATTGCCGCCAGGGATGATAGTGAAAGTTCTCGTCTAATCAATCGGTGTAGAAGTCGGAAGAGTAAGGACTGATCGCAAGAAAAGACTCTCCAGGTCGGGTAGAGATGGCATGGCTTCCGCTCCGTAAGTGATTGTGGGTATCACTTTCCCGTGGTAAAACTTCATTAAAGGCATCAATGAAAAGCGACCGTATTTTCGGTCAACGACTTTGGCCTGTGAGATGAGGTTTTTCATTTTTGCATGCAGATGAAGTTGCATTGCCGTGTGTGCTTTATGAGAACTCCGTCTCCGGGCCGAGTAGAGCTGCCGCTGCACGTGCTTTGAGGTTTAAACAATTAGGGGGGTGAGAAGTACACGCCCTCGCCCCTATGTATCCAAGTGCAGCAGGGTGAAGCGGTGGTTCTACAGGTCACAGCCCTTTAAAACCAATAACCATTGCGGTCCCTGTTGCAGGGGTAATGGTGCCTCCGCCCTGTCCCTCACCCTGGTCGTAAATTGTATGGCCATTGTGCCACTGCCAGCCTGAGCTGGGGGCGAACCATTGACCTGCAGGAGAAAGGCGGCGATGGTTTGTTACGCCATTCCTTCGCCCCTTGTATGCGCGATTCTCGAAATGACCCTCGTGTGCTGCGTTTGTTTTCCAGTTTCTGTTCATCAGCATTGCTTTGCAGTTGTGTAATCCTTCACTCTCGTGCAGTGATGTGTAAAGTGTGCCATTGTTCCTTTCTAATCTGCACTGGTATTCAGATGCCGTGTTGCTGTAGCCGTGCAACAGGCCACTCGACTATTAAGGGAACTGCTTAGAAACTGTAGTCGAAATAACGCTATAAACTGCGCCATCCTGTACACAAGCTCCCGACCATGCATCGCTGCAGTGATTGCGGGCCTGGGGGCCTTTCGCCAGACATTTTCCTGCTGGATACTAATTAGGGATCCCTAGGGAACTGTATTGACAGAGTTGTGTATGTTTTAGTGTTGCAGAAGTGTCACAATAGTTAAGGGAATGGAGCATGACGCTTTACGTAGGGAAATAAGACAATGTTTCCCGTTTAGCGTTGACATGTACCCTTTAAGTTCACTAAATCTGGCAGATTCGATCACTGATGCCAAGTTTGGTGAGGTTGTGTGGACATTGCCATGTGGTAAACGAATGTCGAATAATAGGGATTTTTGCATTTGGTTTCCATTGACTCCAAAACACCCTTTGCGGATACATATCTTTTATATCAACACCCTGCATATCTTGCAAATAAACACCCTTTGGGGATGCATATCTTGTATATAAACACCCTTTGGGGATGCATATTGGGGATACGTATCTTGCATATAAACACCCTTTGGGGATGCGTATCTTGCATATAAACACGCTTTGGGGATGCATATCTTGTATATAAACACCCTTTGGGGATACGTATCTTGCATATAAACACCCTTTGGGGATACGTATCTTGCATATAAACATCCTTTGGGGATGCGTATCTTGTATATAAACACCCTTTGGGGATGCATATTTTGCATATAAACACCCTTTGGGGATCCATCTCTTGCATATAAACACCCTTTGGGGATGCATATTTTGCATATAAACACCCTTTGGGGATCCATCTCTTGCATATAAACACCCTTTGGGGATGCATGTCTTCTATATAAACACCCCTTGGGGTGCATATCTTGCATATAAACACCCTTTGGGGATGCATATTGCATATAAACAACCTTTGGGGGTGCATATCTTATATATATGCCTGTAATGTTTTAAATATTAGGGAGCTCACATTCATGCTATAGTTAAAGTGAGTCTTGTGAGGTAGTGGTGTAGTGTGAGTTAGGGTAAAATGTGTAGTGCCATTGAGTTTGTATTAGGGAAACAGTTAATTTTGATTGAATGTACTTGGCATGTCCAATGTTTGTACAATACACACACACACACTCATATTATTTGTAGGCCTGCAGAATCTGTATAAAAGCCTGTACATCTGTCTCTCTCTCTCTCTCTCCCTCTCTGGCAATGGTTGCATGAACTCATGATATCACTACATGACAGCTGTGGTAGGTCAGAAGGAGGAGAGGGACTGTCATTTAGCATGTTCAAATTGCTTTTATTTAAATAAATAAATAAAACGCCATACTATCCCTAATCTATGGGATGCCCTACCTAACAAAAACTATACTAGGGTGCGTGTCATCAGATGTGAAGTCCAAATGTAATAGTCTGCCCTCTGTCAGAAACTAGCCTAAGCTGACCCTCCCACTATTAATGCTTAGCAAAAGACCAGGAGAATGACTCCCTTCTCCTGGGGGGGATACTTCTCAGCACAAGTCTCTTCAATGTGATATCTTCCAATAGTCTCTCGCTATTCCTTGTAATAGTTACTTCAGTTCTTTCAATGGGTCTTCCCAGGACCTTGTGCATTTGTTCCCCCTGTTTCTCCAAATACTTTTCTTCTTCTCGAGATGTGTAGAGAAAGTCTCTGTGTGACTCGTATTCCTCTCACAGTCTTGCCACTCACAGGAGCATATATCATGTATTCCTACATAGTTTTTATACTTTTGCCAATCACTGGGACATGTATTTACGGTCTATGATTGATCTTCACTCTTTATAAACTTTTGCCAATCACTGGGATGAGGATGCAGAGTCCCTGAGTGATTATCGCTCTTTATATACTTTTGCAAATCACTGGGTGGAGGATGCAGAGTCCCTGAGTGATCTTCGCCCTTTATATATATACTTTTGCCAATCACTAGGTCGAGGATGCAGGGTCCCAGAGTGTCGAGTGATCTTCACTCTTTATGCCTCGCTCTCCGTATCTCCCGCTATCCCCTGTACCTGTATGGAAGGGGGACCACGTCACCGGGTCGGCATTCTCTTTCTCTCCTCCATGGTTTGTCAGGAGGATTCTTTGGTTTCTCCCGTGTCCCTTTTCTGACACACTTTGTTGTTTTTTGGCGGTTTCGGCGATGAAAGGGTTTTTCCTTCAGTTCCGTTCCATGCCACAACATTCCTCGTTTGGTCTGTTGGTCGAGTTCTCTGCCCATAAACAGACCTCCTCGGGTCTGTTATTGGCAGATTGCCTACCCGGCACGCCAATGATGGGGCCCTTCACTGGTCCTTCTCGAGCATTCTTCAAGAGACGATTATGGATTCCCTCTTCTCTGCTGGTCGGACAGAGTGGCGCTGTCTCTTCTTCTCTGTAGAAAACAGTATCGCTATTAGCCTCCTGGCGAAACATCCAGGGTTCTAATAGGGAAATTGGCTGCACTTTTTTCAGACGTATCCGATTTCCCTAAAAGAAAACTACAAAGATAGCCGACTTAGCAAGTAGTACAGGGAGAAAACACCTTTACAATTTGCATGGCCAGGCCAGGATCTTGAAGGACTAACTGGAAGAGGCAGCAGCAGTGAGGGTGACAGAGGTTGGGGGTGGGGCAGAGCGCACGGTTTTGAGGGGAGGGTGGTTGATGGGGTAGAAAAGAGTGCCTGGAGCACTGGCCAAAAAAAAAAAAGGCATACCCAGGGGAGAGGCACAGATGACCAGGATAGAACACAGGTGATCACTGCTGGATTCCACCCATGTTTCTGGCCACCGGATTGGCTGATGCCCGCCCCGCCTCCTAATAAACATGTGATGGACTTGACATGTGCCCAGTTGGACTGTGGCACCATAACAGCTTTTATTGCCCTGGAGTATGTGTGTAAGAATAGTCATGCCGGGGCGGCGAAGAATAGACAAATGTGGATGGAGAGAAATAGATAAATAGAGTCATGGGACAGGTGCCTGTCCTTCTGTATGCAGTGGTTGCGCGGCACCCTTTTATGTTAAATGTTCTAGTGATGTGACTATGTCCGTGGCTCAGGGGTGGCCAGGCTGTGAGTCCATCTGAAACACCTGGGTGTCATTATTAGTGTAAGGGTGTTGAGACAATCTACAATGAAGCAGGAAAACAAGTGCCCCTCTACTTACTCCCTGGGCCCCGAATGGCCACCAGCGGTCACGAGAGTCCACTTTCTGTGGACAGGAAATCTTTCAGGGAATTCTGGTGCTCTTATTTAAGGGTGGGCTTTGAAGTGTGACTCCGCTCGGATCAATGCCCTGTAATGGAAGGCCTTCTAGGCGCCTTATGGGCATGGTTATGCTGATGTGGACATCTGGCTTCTTCTGTGAGTAAATGAATACACGAGCGTTCATGCAACTCAAGCAAATAAAAAGGTTTTTCAAAAGGGTGCCCGGATTATTCACTATAGGGAAGAGAGACAATTAATCAAATTTAAAGGTTCTAATTTCACGCAAACTTTTTTTTACCAGTGTTGCAGGCCATTAAAAAGCACTGCCTTTTCAGCAACAAAAGCAACCGACAAGGGAGATATGCCCAGGTTCGCAAATATGGAAGCGAACAAACCAGATTAAGACCCAGACCTGCTGGCCCCAAAGTGGGGAGCATGGCCACCAGGCCGCCGCCCAGCCTGGTGGGTAGACTACACCACATTAGCAAGCTGTCAGGGAAAGGGGGAAGTTGAATTGAGGTTGGCTCAGAAAGGGACAGGTTTGCACCCCCCTCGCTGCAGATGGTTGCCACCACCAGGCAGCTGCGGCCTAAAGGGGAGCACATCTGGAGGCGCATAGAGACGGATTCACCTTCAATTCGTAAAGTGGTTTGTTGTTGCGGGTCAAGGTTGCGCGCTCTTCAGCAGGTGCGGAGGATGCGGCTCCCAGCAGCTCCAGGGAGAAATCAAGGGCACCTATTACCATGGTTTCACTTGCCTTTGTGTAGCCTCTGCTGCTGCGCAGGTCCACGGGAGATGGCGGAAGCACTCTTACCGGCCGGTTTCCATCCAGGGAGGACTCAATGGAGACTCCACGCACGCGTATATCGTATATGGGCGGGCTGCGGGCTAGTGGTCCTTAGTTACCGTGTTAGCTATGCCCCTGGTCTGTGATATGGTCTACTGAAAAACAACAAAAGAACCGATTACGTGTATCTCCGTTTTTGGCCTTCTGGGCTTGGTTCTGGAAAGGTAATTGACATTTGTTGTTCCAAAGGCAACTTTATAGAAGACATTTTTTTTAACATGTGTTATACTGAGTAAATTGAAAAGGTTTATATTTATACAAACCAACAACGAGCTTGTTTCCTTAAAGCCGTTTTCAGGGGGTTGTTTAATGGTCCATAACGTCCTTCTTGGTAGTAAGGCTCGCAGGGCTCATACGAGGGTCTGTCGCTGTGAGCTGCCCTTTCTTGCCACTGGGGGCATAAGCCCATTTTCTCTGTGGGGTGAGTAGGTAAGCCTGTCAGCATAAAAGTCCGAGTTGCATTTTACGCTGTCCCAGTTGTTACTCATTGCGAGTCGCTGATGAACGGGTGGGTTAAACACACATGTCTGGCGTGGTGAATACAGGCGCGCGGTGCCCTAGGGCACACGGGAGTTTGCTCTGCGCCAGAGGAGGAAGGGGCACACGCATTGCGGGTAGATCAAAAGGCACCATTGCCGGTGGGAGGTGGGCCTTATCAGAGCATCCAGCCCCTCGCAGTACCGTAGGAATCTATTACCCTCTCCTTGACACGAATAACTGATTGCACTCTCCTGACTCCTGAACGCAAAATGAGCTCATTGCACGTCTGCTATCCTAGAGATGGTAGTTTTTTTTTTTTTTAATGAACATATTTCTTTGGCATTTCCCTGTGGATGTTCTTTGTACTCCTGCACGACTGGATTAGGGTGAGGGGAAGTATAAGAGAAGGAAAGGAGGACTCACTGTAGCGGGGAAGGGCAGCAGTGGCAAGTATGCAGAGTACCAACCTGGGCCACGCCACCTCCCACGGTTATATGTTAAAATGGCAGCTACTTCTGATGAATTGCCTAAAATGGCAGTATCCTCATATTCCTTGTATCCCTCTCGCGCATCCCCTTTCCTGCTTTGCGTTCTCCAGTCTTCCCGCCGCCTCTTCCTTGTCTCTCCTGATCCTCACCTAACCCGGTTTATTTATAGGTATCAAGGTAATCAGTCAAAAAGGCAGCGTCAAGGAGAGTTCCTGCGGCATGTTTTTCTGCGTTATGACTGGGAGTGGGGACGAGTGTCCACAGCGACGTCATCCAGCCTCATCACTGGGTCAGTCAGTCAAGGCTAAACCTATCCATGGGAGGTGCCTAGCATCAACCCTAGTCCGTCTTTCTTGTCACGGTCCCATCTGCCTCCCATCTCTCGAAACGACCCATTCCAAACAAACCCAAGAAATTGAGTCGATTTTCTTAAAATCCTTCTCACTGTTATTTGCAGCTGTGATTTCTTTTACGTCACATGACCGTCCCAGAATCCCAGCACCAGGACGCAGGTCTTTAACCCTTTCAAACCTAACACAGTCTGGAGATTGCTTTAGCCTTTTTTCTCAGTTGAGGGTGTTGCAGGGCTGCCTGCTTCCCTGAAAGCTCATATGCCATCATGACAGTATGGAACAGCAGGCCGTGGTGGACGCAGCGTGGCAGTACTGCTGGGCGGACTGTTAGAACCCATGCGGCGCGTTTGGTACACGAGGGTTCGGAGAACAGCACAAGAAACAGCAACATAGATCTGCCTTGTGTCTTCATGCGGGAAAAGACCACGCTCACTGGGGGACCATTGAATGTCTGGCCTCAAAATGGAGGGCTCTCACTTTTGGTGTGGTTGTCGAGTTCGTCAGGGGCGGACTAGCCTAAAAGGAAGTCTGGAGCTTACCCGGTGGGCCTCTGCACCGTGGGACACTTTTCTGAGAAAGCTCAGAAGTTTTAATATTTCAGTATGCAGCACACACGATTAAGATGCTATTTTTTCCTGCGCAGTCAGTGGTGGAAATTGAAACAATTTGGTGGGGCATCCCACAAGGGCCGGGGTGGGGGTGGAGTTTGGGGTGGTGGTGTCTGAGGAGACGGAGTTTAGAGGGGGCACAGCTGGCAGTTCACCTCCGATCAAAGGACATTTCCAAAATAATAGTTTTCCAAAGGAGGTCTTATAATTCATGAGTTAATCGTCCATACTCTGTCTCCATTTCATTACAGTGCAGGATATCAGCCCTCCATTGCTCCATGTTTGGGGACTGTGTGCTGCCCCACACCATTGCCACTCAGCTTTTGGTAGCCCCACCAGCTTACTTGTTTGTTTTGGGATGCGTTTGGTGTACCCCAGTAGTACGGTCATTGGTGTTATTTCCACCCCTTCCCCTACTATTTCGGTCAGTGTCCCGATTACTTGTGCCCAAAACTGTGCTGCATCCTAGGGCACCCCCATGCCATGTGTAAAAATTCCACGGGTGAAGTGGCACACCGAGAGCAATTTTCAGATGTATCTGGGAAATGTATGTAGTATTGCTGGGGTATAATAAAACTGATGCAGGGATTTGAATCTGACATTAAGAGCCACCCTCCTCGTTTCCCCACAGCAATAGAGCCATACCTCGTCTATTATTGTGCACCCTAATGATTGTTCCCATTTTTTACGGGACAAGTAATCTCGTCTAACCCTGATGTCCATGCACTTATTATAAAGAGTGGATACCACCATGTTACTTTTGTCCGTTGTGAGCTTGTGGTCTAATATAGTGGACACCTTGGAAAGTGTGAAAGATTTGTTTCAGGGACTCTCTCAATCGAAAGTACAAAAAAAGATCCAGAGACGTAAGTGCTCCCTTATTTTTTTGCTCCTCTGTCATCAAGAATTGTCCTCCCGGGAATAGGTCCCTGAAGCAGGATATATTCAGACTCTTCATGAGTCCCACATACCCCTTCTCACTGGTCACTGGCACTCCTGGTATGTATATAACCGGAGACTCGCTGAGTAGATGACTTCGCCCTTTTTTATGTTCGAGACAAGCCCATGATTTGCAGTCAATTCTACCATGTTTGTCGCCCTCAGTGACCTGTTGGGAGATGTCAATATGGTCGCCCTTAGGAAGAATGGGGCCGCCAGGGCCCTCTTCACCTCTACATGTCTTTGGTCAGCCAGACGTTCAAACCAATATTGTAGGAACCCTGCCTGTGCGGCTTCATAGTATGTTTCAAAGTCAGGTAGTGCTAGAGGACACCTACCTAATGGGGCCACTAGTTTCTCCCAGGATACACGTGCCTGCTTCCCTGCCCATATAAACCATAGGATCTCGGAGCGCAGCTCTCGGAAGTACTCCCTGGGGGGTGACAGTGGCACATTAAGAAACACATATAGAAAGTGAGGGAGCAGCACCCTTTTAACTAGCGATATCCTCCCGTACAGATTGAGTGGTAAATCCATCCACCTGTTCAAGAGGACCTAGTTTGCTCCAGCAGCCTTCCATAGTTCCATTTGTATAGTTCCTCCGCGGATCGCGCAACCTCTATTCCCAGATACCGAGTGTGGGTCTCGTACCATTGAAATCCGTATTTATTGTCAAAGCATTTTGTGCCTGCTGTGAGTGATAATAGTACCGATTTTGTGGCATTGATTTTCAACCCAGAGAAATCCCAAATGTCAGCATGTCTGCCATAAAGGGGCCCAAATTGTGGCTCGGGTCTTTAACGTAAAACACCATGTCGTCCGCATATAGAGAGTTAACTACCCTATGCTTGTACAACTGTATCCCTCTATGGATGTGTCGCTCTCTAATCCCCTCCGCCAGCGGGTCAATCGCCAATGAGAACAGTAGTGGTGACAGAGGCACCCTTGTTGTGTCTCTCTCTCCAAGTGTATAGCAGATGTGAGTTGGCCGTTCACCCGGACCTTGGCGCTGTGCGAGTAGTAAAGCAGCGGGACCAAAGCAATACATTCCTATCCCATCCACATCCTGCGGAGCGTCATAAACAGAAAAGGCCATTCTACTGAGATGAACGCTTTTGTGGCATCTAGAATCGCAGCCACTATCAACTCGTCTAGTTGGGCAGCCGTCAACAGTCCAAACATCCTGCGCAATCCATAAGAGGTGGGGCGACCCAGTATGACTCCTGACTGGTCAGGCTTAACGCCTCTATGCATCAGCGGGGCCAGTCTGGATGCTAATATTTTGGACATAACCTTTTTGTCCATGTTTATAAGTGATATAGGGCAATAGCAGGAGCAGTCATCTGCTGCTTTATCCAGTTTCAGGAGCACCACTACTACTGCTTATCTCAGTGACTCTGGTAGCTGGCCATCCCTCAGACTTTGCCGATACCCTTCTAGCAGATGTGGGGCCAATTTAGTGGCGAAACATTTATTAAATTCGGCTGTGTAGCCATCTGGGCCCACTGCCTTCGCTGACAGCAGTGACTTAATTGCTGACGGGACCTCCTCTAGGGATGTGGAGTGATCCAGCCATTCTCTTTCCTCCACTGTGCACCAGAACAGTGCTTCCTGGTCTAGGTAGTCACTAGTCACTCAGCTCGCGTTGCGTTACTTCAGCGTGAGAGGAGTACAACCGGCTGCAAAAAGCACAGTATTCCAGAACAATGTCCGCGTCCCCGAATTTAAGTTCCCCCTGTGCGTTCTTGATAGATAAGACCCGGCCCTTCTGTCTCTCTAATTTCGCAGTTCTCGCCAGTGCTCTACCAGAGTGCCGCCCATCCCCATACTGTCGAACTGCCGCTCTTCCCCTGAAAAACCACGCCTCCCTCTGAGCCAGCTCATTGAATAGTTGCATTTGTTTCTTGATCTCAGCGTGCTTGGCTTTATGGCTTGCCCGTCCTGATCCCCAACCTGGGAGATCAGTAGGAACCGCACTGTGGTCCAGAGCAGTATGCACACCCTTCTGGAATAAGCAGAATATGACGAGAAATGACGATGGCAACCCCATCCCACCCAAATTTTATGTCTTTCCCGAGGGTCAAGTGTGTTTCCTGAAGGAACGCCATGTCTACATGGTAACATTGCATGTATAGTATAACCCTGAGGCATTTAGATGGACAGTTCAAACCCCAGACATTCCAGGTCATGCACTTAAGTGTGTTCGCCATCTAGAGGTGACAGTTTTTTGGTAGAGCCAGCGTTATCCCATTGTGTGAACTGCAACGGGACACCACCCTGTTGACCGGGTAGATGAAGCGGCCTGGGAAACCACTGCATTCCTTCAACTTCCCTCCCAACCCCATCCCCCCACCAGTAACCCCACCAGGCCAGTTACTTCCCACCCACCTCCCCCGTAACAAACATATGCTCACGCATGAGAGTACGCCAGGGCCCAGCTGCCCCACTTAGCATACATAGCTCTTTCTAACTGCCACATTTGTCTGTGTTGTTTTGCGCTATCTGGGGGCACCCCCCTGTTCATTGTTCTCCCTGCAGTGCAGTGGCCTGGGCAGCGACTCCAGAAACGTTTTTGCTTCTTCCGTTGTGAACCATTATGCTCCAGTCTGAGTTTGGCAGGGAATAGCATAGCGTATCTGATGTCTTTTACTCGAAGTCTCTTCTTGACATCTGTAAAAGTCTTCCTGGATGACTGCACTTTGTCCGAGAAGTAGGGGAAGAGGCAGACCGGTGCATTTTGGTTTGTCAGGGATCACTTTTCTCTAGCTTTCCTAGGGCCTTGTCCCTATCGCGATAATTCAATAGCCAAGCTATTATAGATCTGGCTGGGGCCCCCGGCACCAGGCTTTTCCCACTGGGGATGCTGTGGGTTCTTTCCACAATGAAAACATCAGAGAAGTCTTTGTTTCCAAGGGCTTCTCTCAACAGGTCTTCCACCATGGTTTCCATGTGGCGTTGGTCCACTGCTTCCGGCAGCCCAATGATTCTCAGGTTGTTCCTGCAAGACCTAGATTCAAGGTCATTGTGATTGTCCATCATTTCCTTAATGGCCCTCTTTATCAAGGTCAAGACTCCCATAGTGGTGCAGGATTCATCCTTGAAAGCAGACACTGTGCCCTCAGCTTCATCCAGGCGTTTGCCGTGTTTGTCCAGGCGCACCTGCATTTGGTCCACCTCGCACGTCAGAGTGTCCAGTTTCTCATCTAGCAACTGTATGCTTGCCTGTACTTGCCAGGCATATTCTTGATGTCACTGAGTTCTCCCCCTGGGTCCAGCACGGAGGGCTGGGTGGTGCCGCCTGGGGAATTTTCACCAGGGGTTGGATGTTTAGTCAACACAGGATTCTCAAAGTGCAATTTTGACTGTTTACCTGATTTCTGAGATTTCCACATGGTGTCTCTAAATTGAACTTGGCTTTCTCCCCATGCTAGTAGTGTCTTTTCTGTGCCTTTTATGAGCTGTTCTTGGTGTGTACAGTTCCCTCTCTCCCTCAATGTCTCCGCCCACAGGGTGTCTTTATTCTGTGCTTCTCTGGGTTTTAAAAGGCGAGAGGGGTCACCCCATTGTGTCTTTCCTTGTTTACTGAGGTCCGAGCCCAACGACCTTGCCACGCTCCCTCGCCCTGTCCGCTGCGAAAGGGAGAAACTCGGTTAGGAGCGCTGCCACCCCTCCTTCCGCTCTGGATCTTGCTGTGATTGGGGACACTTGTGAATATATCTGCCGGGAGATAGATTGTGACAGGGTGTGATCCCTGTCTGGTTTGAATAGTTCTCCCCTCCGAGTGCGCCCAATTCAGTACCTTTAGGTGGCCGTTTGTGTCCCTGCGAGTGCAGCTCTGTGGAAGTCTATGCTCTGCTGCAGGCCACTCCCCACTCCTCTGGGCCTGTGAATCCTCCAAATCACTGTCGGGATGGGTGTTGTGCCGTTCTCCCAAGGTCTCTACGCAAGCGAAGATCTCGCGGCTCGCCCTTCACAGGGTCCGCGCCGCGGGGCACTTCCGATTTGTGGGCTGGCAGTCTGGTTCCTTTGTTATCGCTGCACACCCACAGGCGATGCACATGAGGGCCGCCAGTGTTCCGGCTGTCGGGTCACTGGTGACTGGAGTGGCCCGCCAAGATCACCGCTCCGCATCTAGGGCTGGGTCGGGCTCATGTGTCCGACAGTACTCCCACGCTGGCCACCGCTTCCTCCTCCACCCATGCACTTGCTCCGCGGGAGGCACAGGTCAGTCTCCTCTATCTCCAGCTTCCGCCGCACAGCCCCCCACCTTGTGTCTGCCCGGTAGGCCATGGTCCTGCGGCCACCGTGCGCAAATAGGGCCCGCTGCTCACTTGTTGCTCTTAGGGCACACAGGGCTCTCAAAGTTTCTGTGCGTGCCCCCTACCTGCTCAGATGCTTTGTCAGATGGTGGCTGTGGCAGATCAGATTTCAGCAGGATTTTTTTCAGAGATCTGGGGCTGCTCATAGGCCTGCAGCCATCTTGACTGGGCTCTCTAGGGCCCTCATGTGACCTCTTTACTTTGTCTCTGTAATCTGTATATTCTTCTCACTTTAATTCTTTTCTTTCTTTCTTTCTTTCTTTCTTTCTTTCTTTCTTTCTTTCTTTCTTTCTTTCTTTCTTTCTTTCTTTCTTTCTTTCTTTCTTTCTTTCTTTCTTTCTCTCTTCCTTTCTTTCTTTCTTTCTTTCTCTCTTCCTTTCTTTCTTTCTTTCTTTCTTCCTTTATGTATATCCCCTCTTGTGTGTATTTCTCAATGCAGTCAATGATTCTCTTGTAGCTTGGGGTGGCTACCCCACTTAGATTATTATTGTTCAAGTTACTTAGATCTCTCCCACCTGATATCTGTTGTACTCTTTTTGCCCTCCTCCAGGGTATTATTCTTATTGGCTTCTCAGTTTTCTTGTTCATGTTTTCAGTGGTGTGCTCACTCGTGTCCCAATTTAGATCCACTTTACAAACGTTTCCCTTCTCCCGGGGAGTTACAATCGCTGGTTCTCTCACTTGATTCAGGTTGCTACTTACTTGTTCTGTTTTCTGTTTTTTTTATCCAACTTTGTCTTGCTGGGTGTAAGGTTAAGTTATTTTCAATGTTAGTACTGAGACGAGGAGGTTGTGCAATATAATTATGCTCCCTTCAGGGCCACGCGCGACTCCCGTACTCCCTGTGGCCTTCTTCTCCAGTGGAGTACGTCTTCCAGAGTTGGGTTCTTCTGGATCTTACTTGGTTGGCTTCTGTCGCCGCTGCCTTTACCTTGTTTGCATCTGCTTTCTTGCGGCGTCTCCTCTCTCTCTGGTCTCTCACCCCTTCTCGGCTCCCAAGTACGCAAAATCGCTACCAGGCACCCTACTGCACAGCCCATGCGTGATGCAGCAAAGTTTGCTGGATCCCTGGTCCACCATGTGTCCTGGGGCGTGGTCTTGTCAACACCTATTCTTGACATTTTGTCTGCCTGGCTTCTCGTGTTGCTATGACACTGCAGCTCCAGCGTTCTGCTTGCCTCTGGTAAGCAAGTTCGAAACTGACAGGCTTTCAGACTGCTGCTTCCTGCAGGTGTTGCATGGTTTGGCACCTCCTAGGCCTTCGTGTCTCTCTCTCTCTCTCTCTCTCTCTCTCTCTCCTCTCAGTTTGTGTTGAAGAGATGTTAACGTACCTACCAGTATCAGTAGATTGGTTATGTGGTTTAAAGGAACATATTCCTTTTCAATAGCATAATGACATGCCTGTGGAGTTTCTTTGTCCCAGTTTTGCTGGGAAAGGATTTCAGATGTTTGAGAGCATCCCAGGTATGCCATCATGTGTACACGTTCAGGGTGGTCCCTCACAGGAATGGGAGTTCTTGTTCCCGAAGGGGGATTCTCTCCCGGTGAGGTCCCACTTGCCTCTACCCCTATGGAGGGTATTACAGGGTGGGCTCACCTCTCTAGCCTCACAGGGAGAGTGGGGGGGGGGGCTCTCCCTTGGGGAGAAGGGACGAATTCCCTCGATTTGTCACAGTACCTTCTCAGGGCCTATGCCTGTTAGCACTTGGTCGCATTTTTGTAAGTGGGGTGCTACCTAAGTTATACAACATACGCTAACGAAAGGCAGTCTGGGCATAAGTAGAGCAGATTCGGTTACAGGGCACATTGGGGGGAGTAAACAGGTCCTAAAATGGTTAACATAATCAGATTGGGGTGTAAAGGGATAAGACATGGGTATAAAGAAAGGGCGAGCAGTTCAAGAGATACAATGCAGAATAAAGCGATGCAATGGGGAATGCTTGTGCAGGGGGAGTGTAAAAGGGCAGGAGTTGTGTAAACGGGCAAGATGAGGGATAGAAGTGGAACATTGATGGGATGAGGGTGATGAGCAGGATGAGAGCGGGAACTGTAGGAATGGGGCAGAATGGGAATAACAGGCAGGAGTGTTGCTAGGTCCGGAAAAGATCCGGGGCTACGCTAATGTTGGCACTGTCTGGACTGGGGGCTAGCTAGCCTTTTTGGTTGTAACCCCTGAGCTTCTATCCGGGGCTGCAACCAAAAGACCCTTGGCTATAGTCCCCTCAGCCCCCCGCCCCCCCCAGCAACGCTTCGGGTAACGGGGACAGCATCTGGTAAAATGGAGCAACAAAGACATGAGAGGGAATAACAGGGGCCTGGTGAGTTCAAAAGGACACAGCCTGGCTTTCACTGCTTCACATTGAAGCACTATTTTACCCAAGGCAACTCACACAGAGCCTTAGTAAAGGAGAACAAAGTTGGCTCCCGCTCTTTTCTAAAGGAATTTGCTTATGTTTCCCAAGTGGTCAAAGATAAGCTAAGCATGTTTCCCTAAATACACAGAAGAACAAAATGCTCCTTGCAGCATTAATGACAAACCTGCAATCCCGTCCTTTTCAGCGACGATGGAAAGTGGGTGCTGAAGTCGAACTGAACGGGAAGCTCCACGAGCCGCCTAGTGACAAGGCTATGACATGACTGACTGCAGCACCTAGGCAGAAACAAAGTCACAGTGCTTTTCAGCTCTAACCGTAAGAAAAATGCAAAATATGGGCGTGTGGGCAGGGATTGTGTATAACCCCACTCTATGAAGCATGGGACCTACAGACACTGTGGGCTAGAATTGCAGGCTCGTCCACATGCATCGTGCACTCCGGTCACTTTCCTGGCAGGCATTACAGAGGCGAACATCTCGCCGGAATGTCCTGCATGCACCGGAACCGGCAAGTGCCGCGGAATGGGGAACCCAATGCAGCTAGAGCACACGGGACCGTAAGCGAGGGCAAAAGGGGCAAACACGGTACATACAAAATGTAATATAATCAGAGAAAGCAAGGAGAAGGGAATCAACTCCCTTCCCCCTTTTCCATCGCCCGCCTCTGCTCACATAGTGCGAACACAGAGCTGTAGCAACAGACCGGAAGAGCATGTTCACACCAGAGCAGTGCTGGTCATTGCGCTGGCTCTCGCCGGATCCGAGATCCGGCACTAGATGTGTAGCCGGATTTCGGGATGCAGCTAGAGTCAGCCACCACAAACCCCAAACCCATGCTCTGCGCTGGGATACATGGAAAAAAAAATTGAAAATAAAAAAAACGCCCGCGACGGCAGAGCGCTCATGGCGGCAATGAGCTGCTGAGCTGCTCCGCCCCCCTGCAGGATTTTGATCCAGGTCACAGCTACAGGACAAGCAAACTAACTTCCTCTAGTGACCCCGTGCGAGGGGTCACCAGTGGAAGTTATGGTCCTCGGCCACGAGCCGGTTTATTTATTTATATATGTAATGTTTGTTGGATCCATGGGCCCAGATTATTTTTTTTTTATGCAAGGTTTGTCGGGTGCTTGTATCTGACAAACCTTGCATAAATAAATAAATATACATGTATCCACAAACATTGCATGAATAAATAAATAGCCCTATTAACATTGGAACAATGACACGTGCAACTACCCAACTGCTCTCAGAGGGGAGCTGCAGGAGCTGTGCGGATGCAGTTCAATTAAAATAAAACATTGCTTCTGGTGAACAGAAATCACCCTGTTTGAATAGTACCCAATGGGGAGTTTTTAAAAAAATAAAATGGCATGCAAATTGTGTATTCTAAATACTATTTTCTCAGCAACACTGGTTATAACTATTATCTGCACAGTGAAGTAACTCATCACCAGTGCCATGGAAGTGGCTTAAAGTGGAATTCATATATAAAGAAATTGCGCTGTTTTAAATTATTATTTTAGACATTTACTTTGATCGGAGGTCAACTGCCAGCTCAGCCCCCAACCCCGCCTCCTCAGGCACCGCCCTCCCTCCCCAAACTCCGCCCCCACCGGACCTTGAGGGATCCCTCACCACATTTTTTTCCATTTCCACCACTGCACCAGAGTGCAAGAAAGGAAGGACTATAATACATAGCCAGGGGGTGTTTGGCAATTAGCAGCAGGGCAGAAGGAAAAGGAGATGAGAACAATTGAAAAAAGAAAGGGAAGCAAAAGATGCAAAGGAAAGAACACAGAGGTGTGAATAACTGTCAGCGCCAGCAGACAGGCCCAGGCCATGTTTTGCGAATATATGGAGGGCCAAGGGGAGCTGCTCTCCAGCCTGTTCAGCACAAGCAAAGCCATCCTGCGAACGCCGCAGACTGGTTGTACTTCACCCAATCCCACCCAGAAGGAAGAAAGAAGCATACAACAGGAAGAAGACAAGACAACGCACGTTGTCACACAGTCGTGGGAAGAGGATGGTGGCACGGGCCAGGGGGACAGCAACCGGCCCATGTGCCCAAAAGTACAACAGAAATTAGACTTTATGTTTATACATGAGAACATTTTATGAATACAATTACAATCATGTTTTATGATTTACTTAAGTATTGTGCAATAAAACCTGCGGCCTTTTATTGCCAACACTAACCAAAGTCTCAGCCAATCATTAGTACAAACCCACCTGGGCAGGGTGTGTGTGTTATACATGTACAGCTGCCGTCTGTTGCTCCTCAGCTTGTGATCTGCGCCGTGAACAATAAGAGAGCGTCCGCCCTTGCTATCACTTCACAGAAGCCCAGCCCACCCTGAAAAGCCACCTTTGAACCTTGGAGCCGAGGACGAACAGCGATCAGGCCACTGCGGCATCAGCGCCACCGGATGCTCGCGACGGGGGACAACACAGAAGGTGGGCGCGAAGCGGAATGAGCTGGGAGTACTTCTCCCTGCATGGCGCTGCGCTATCAGTGTTTGCCAGGAGAGTGAAGGAGAGCAGAGGTGAGGGAATGCACTTTTGTCCACGGATGCTTTGAAGAGGGGTGTTGGGAGGACCTTCAAGGGAAGGGAAGAGAAACATAAGGCACTAGTAGCAACAGAAATCGCAGGTGCTTAGCTGCCAATAATTATAGCCCATCACTTAAACGTACGTCATGGCCACATTGTGGGAGAACAGAGGGAGGTTCTAGTGCACATTGTACTGCAGTTTGTTTATTTATTTAAAGTTCTTATGCCATCGCGCCGCATGCCCATGGGCCCCTTCATAAGTATTACAAGCCCAGTGTTCCTGGGCAAGGGAGCCGGCATCAAGGCAGCTCTCAGTTTCGGTCAACACTTGGCACCGTCGCAGAGTTCAGCCACAGTAGGGGCACTGGGTCCCCACCGGAAGCAACACAGTGCCACCCACAGCTAGAGGGAAGGGAAATCACTTTGATTAAAGCAGCAAACATTCTTTCATTGTTTCCCAGCCTTCCATCTTAGTTCTCAGCACCTCCACCGCTGACCTGTGAAATGTCGGGGCACAGGGGTGGATTGTGGGCGCACGCGGATGCATTTGGAAACCTCTGTCTGACAAGTTTACAGAGAACAATGGGAGCCTTCAACTTCACCTGTCCCGCGCCAGAGCCATGACATTTGCACTAATTGCCAAAATGGAATAGCCCCACAACCTAAACAAAATAAGCTGACAACAATTGCCTCAAAATGGGGCCGAGTGTGCGCGGTGGCTCTTTGAATTCATTAATTCGCTTTATGATCACGATGGATTTAGTGCTGTCGTCGTTTCAAGAAACATACCAGTTCAAACCCCATGCACAGTCCCTTTTGAATACATACTTTGTAAAATAAATAACCAAAAATAGATAAAAAATAATGACGTCTTGCAACATGTACAAAGGATTACTGGCAAGGGCTGTTGAAGACTGCATCGCTCGCCAGCACCAGAGGGCAGCAGAGCGACTAATTGGGGGTACATGTTACATGTTAAGGGAATGGATGACACCACACCAGTTAAAACTGTCAAATACAAAATAATGTGCACTCTCCTTTGACCTCCCATTGACCTAGAGTTCCCTCAGCGGCCTGTTCTCTGCTTACAACTATTCATCACTGACATCGACTGACGGGCCTTCATCGAGATTAATGGTATTTCTGACCCTAACTGAGTCTACTCTAAATCCGACCGCATCACGGGATGCAGGGTATTTTCTACCATTGGCTGCCCTCGCCATGTGCACTGAGCAGGCACCACGCCCACCTTGCCACGTTAAAAAACACTCACAGCAGGTAGGAAGCACACAACACACACTGACTTTTGCCTCTCTTGCATGGAGCACCTGTGCAGAAACACACCGGGAGGACTCTTCAAAAGGTGCAAGACCCACCTTGTACAAGAGCAGCCGACCGGCACAGGGAGCTGGGCATTGAGGTGTGGGATGAACATCTAGCAAAGCTTAACAGGAAATTCTGCCAAGGATTGGATCAGGACGCAAACCCTCTGATCAATAAACTTGCTACAATCACTGCAAACCGTCTGATCAATGAACTTGCTACAGTCACTGCAAATCCTCTGATCAAGATAATTGCTACGATCACTACAAATCCTCTGATCAAGTTACTTGCTATAGTCATTGCAAATCATCTAATCAAGATAATTGCTATGATCATTGCAAATCCTCCGATCAAGATGCTTACTATGATCACTGCAAATCATCTGAGCAAGATAATTGCTACGATCACTGCAAATCCTCTGATCAAGGTACTTGCTATGATCACTGCAAATCCTCTGATCAAGATGCTTGCTATGGTCACTGCAAATCATCTCTTCAAGATAATTGCTACGATCACTGCAAATCCTCTGATCAACCCTCTGAGACAAACAAAACTGCCTTCAAGTCTACTTCCAGAGACTACAAAATAGCCACTACACAGGCTAAGGCAGACTCCTATAACACCAGGATTAGCAACGCCAATTCTGATACTAAGGAAATCTTCGCTATATTCAGGGAATTGGAATCCCCATCCGTACCACCCTCTACTATCACCAAAGATTAAACCTGGTGCAACCAAATTCAAGCAGCCATGCTACACAAGCTAGACACCCTACACTCCAAAATCCTAGCGCACCAAAAAAGCACTATCCGCTCTACTTGATCGCACTAAAGCTCCTCCAGCCCAATCGCCAGACGTTCCCACTCAAATACCTAAATTTGAATTCTCGAACATGACTGAACCTGAGGTCATTGCACTCATTAAATCTATTAAGCCCTCTAACTGCAAGGGAGATACCTGCCCCTCCCACATTATCAAAGACTGCGCTCCAGCCCTGGCTCCTATCATCACTGCTTTCATCAACGCCTCTTTCCAATCATCCCATGTACCGACTTCTCTAAAAGAAGCTTGGGTCAAACCTCTCCTAAAAAAACCCTCTCTCGACCCCTCCATCCCAGGGAACTACCGTCCCATCACAACTGTCCCTTTTCTGTTAAAGATCTTGGACAAAGCAGCCTCAAAAGTTTATTGAAGACAACCACCTCCTCGGCCTACGCCAGTCGGGCTTCCGCCCTCGACATGGTACCGAGACGGCACTACTTGACCTAAAAAATCAAATAGACGACCTAAGAGATGCGGGCAAACCAGCTCTCCTCCTGCTCCTTGACCTCTCTGCGGCCTTCGATCTGGTCGAACACAAAACGCTATGCCACCATCTCACAAACTCAGCCCACTTCTCGGCCAAAGCATGCAACTGGATCTCCTCGTTCCTTCAAGAGAGGGTAATGAAGGTCTTCTCTGACTCCGCCAACGCTACGCCCGCTCCATCAAATGCGGAGTCCCACACGGCTCCTGCATAGCCCCCACACTCTACAATCTCTTCACAAGGCCTCTCTTCAAGATTCTGGACTCCTTGGGCATCTCATATACAAACTATGCAGATGACACACAGGTCCTCATCCCCCTGTCAGGTGACTACACCTCAGACCTGGACACACTCAATAGGATCTATGCCACCATCCAATCATGGATGGCGGAGAACTGGCTCTGTATAAACAGTGATAAGACCGAACTACTGCTTGTTGGCTCCCCATCTACACTGGGCAAACTTGACGCCAAATATCAATCCTTCACCGTGGATAATATTCCCATCAGAATCTCCCAAACCATCAAAACACTGGGTGTATATCTAGAACCCAGCCTCACCATGGACAGACATGTCAATGCCATCGCCTCTTCCGCTGCATATCACTCCAAACTTATCAATGCCATCAGGCCCTTCCTATCTCAGCAAAACTGCATCTCAATTGCCAGAGCCATCATCGGCTCCAGACTTGACTACTGCAATGCGCTGTTCATTGGAACTTCCCAAAAAAACCTCACCAAACTCCAGATTGCACAAAATAATGCCTTAAGAGCTGCTACTGGCACCTCTCGCAAGGAACACATCTCAGGGATCAGGAGGCAGGTACACTGGCTCCCCATCAAGGAAAGGGTGGTCTTCAAAACCTTGGCCCTTACACATAAATGTCTGCACGGTCAGGCCCCCCCTTATCTGACACAGAGGATTACCAGACAAACAATCAACAGACCGTCTAGAGTAGCCTATGCTAATCGCATCACTGTCCCGCACACGCGCAGAGTGCGGGCAGGAGGCACTAGCTTCCCCTCTATGGCGGCGACCTTATGGAACAACCTCCCAGCTCAGATTAGATCAATTGAGTCTCACACAGCCTTCCGCAAGGCCTTAAAAACCCAGCTCTTTGTATAAAAGAGCCCCTCAGTCTAGGTCTACACCTCCACTATATCACCTAGCACACGCTCTGTTATGCCTCGTGCTACCTAGGAAAGTATATGAGTAACCAACTGTAACCTTCACTGTATACCTGCTGCAACTATGTAATAGGACTGTATATCGTCTGTAACCCTGTAACTGAATCTACCTAAGTATACCATATGGAGCCGCTTATTGTAACCCTCAAGCAAGCCTTCTTTAAATCTCCTTATAGCGCCTCGTTGCCTCCGGGCTGTAGTGCGCTCTACAAATACTAAAATAAAATAAAAATAAATAAAATAAGATGCTTACTACGATCACTGCAAATCATCTGATCAAGATAATTGCTACGATCACTGCAAAACCTCTGATCAAGATACTTGCTATGATCACTGCAAATCCTCTGATCAAGATACTTGCTATGGTCACTGCAAATCATCTGATCAAGATAATTGCTACGATCACTGCAAATCCTCTGATCAAGATACTTGTAACGATCACTGCAAATCCTCTGATCAAGATACTTTCTACGAGCACTGCAAATCCTGTGATCAAGATGCTTGCTACTGTCACTGCAAATCATCTGATCAAGATAATTGCTACGATCACTGCAAATCCTCTGATCAAGATACTTTCTACGAGCACTGCAAATCCTCTGATCAAGATGCTTGCTATGGTCACTGCAAATCATCTGATGAAGATAATTGCTACAATCACTGCAAATCCTCTGATCAAGATGCTTACTACGATCACTGCAAATCCTCTTGACCACTACCTGTGGCCCATTGCAGCGCTGACCCTGTGAAACCATACCTACTGTGGCAAGAGAATACAGACTGAGAAGCAATCCAAAAACGTGACTACACTTTCAACCAGAGAAATTGGTATAAAGAGGCTCAGCCTCGATAGCCAACAACACCGGCTGTCAGATCAAAACTGGCAGCCAGATAAAGAACGAGAGCAGGAAGCACACGTTCTGTTGCCACAAGTATCCAAATTCCATAAAAGAAACAGTATGCGAGAATGGTGTGGAGATTTTCTGTGCTGTGACCTGTACTTAAGGACACATAGGGCCTGATTCATGGAACATTTTCCTGTGTTAGAAAACACCTCCATGAATCAGGCCCATAGTGTACACATCTGAAAATAACTCAGTAACACTTCCTCTTTCAGTCACTAGCCCCACCTCAACACAAGCCCAACCTAAGAGATTCAACGTCCATAGCCTCGCTCTAACAAATGGAATGTATCGTTTATTACGTTTCAACCTTTGAAACTATTGTGCTGTACACCGTGGTGACATCGCCAGTCAAGGAGGGTGCTGCAGAACACTGAAAACATGTTAATTTGACTTTCTAAAAGTATATTGAATTTGTTGAGAAATTGTCTTGCGAATATTTGGGGACATCAGTGCAGCAAAAAACAAGTGAAAAGTGAGATATAAAAACAAGTTTGTCCTTTGTGCCATAGCTTTTTCCGTTCAGTGGACCACAATGCCACTGGAGGCGGGAGAGAGATAAAAGCTACTGAAGAAAATGGGGGACTGCTACAGTCATGTCATTGCTTTTTTATAACACACTTCCTGCGGACGCTGGCCTCTAGGCACTGTGCCACCAGTTCATCTATAGTGTAAAATGAATGATCCCTATCAAATATAGATTTCATCATACAGGTGTGTCAAAGTCATATTGCATGGCCCTTCTTTGGGGTGGTGGGCTCTGGGGACCGGGTATAGCCGCCATCTGTATGATGAGTGACCTGGAGGTGACATAAGGGGCAGTGTTCCCACAGCCCCTCCACATGTCCCCAATAAATATGCATGTTATTAACAGAGGTGAACATTACCCAGTCGCCTTCTAGCTTGGGGACGAGTAATAGATCCTGGTTCCTGCCTGATAGGCTGACTGCCCCTAACACCCCGCACCCACACTCATGGGGAGACTTCAGAAGAATCCAGGCACTCAAATCAAAATTGAGGAAAAGTAAATCCCCCTCAATATGCATCAAACGCTTGTGCACCCTAATAACAGGCAAGGGTACTAACCAACCAACATATCATTCTGAAAAGAGTAAAAGATCAGAGTTCCCATCCGGGACCCTAACCTGGCCTCACAGAGAGAGTCCATAAGAACCAAACACCACAAGGACCACCATGTCCAACTTGGGTCCTTCCTTTCATCTATCTTCCTCTCTACCTGTGGTGTTCCCCATGGGTCTAACCTCTCGCCTGGGCTTTTCAACCAATACCTGGCAACTCTCGCCCACTGCATTGCCATTTTCTGCTCAAATTTCCAGTGCTACGCTGACGACACTCAACTCATTTTCAGGCTGCCCTCTGCCACCTCCTCTCCCTCTCTCATCTCTGATTGCCTAACTGCCATTCAAGATTGGTGTGCTGCCAATGATCTTTGCCTGAATGCCCGCAAGACGGAGATCCTCCTCACCGGCACACCTTCACCATCCTTTCCCCTCACTCTCTGGCCGGCCTCCCTTGGCCCTCCTTCTACCCCCACCTGCGAGGCTAAGAACCTCGGGGTCATCTTTGACTCCACCCTTTCCTTCTCCGCCCACATCTCTGAGGTCTCTAAAAAGTCAAATTGCCGACTGCACCTTCTCAGAGGTACTCTGTCTTTCCTCTCCTTCCCCCAGAAGCTCATGGTATCTCAAGCTCTGGTTCTCTCTAGCTTGGACTATTGTAACAGCCTCTATCTAAATCTACCTGCCTCTACTCTCCGCCCTCTGCAACTAATCCAGAACAGGACTGCGAGACTTGTCCTTGGCCTCAAGCCCTGGGATCATATCTCTCCAGCTCTGAAATCTCTCCACTGGCTCCCAGTGGATGCAAGGATTACATTCAAAACCCTCTGCATTGTCCAGAAGGCTTTCTGGGGCCTGGGTCCAAAATACCTTCAGCTATCCCTCCGCAAATACCTCCCCTCTCGAGCTCTTCGCTCCTCTACCTCCAACTCACTCAGGGTCAGTCGTTTTTCTAAGAAACGAGCTGGGGGTAGATCTCTGTCTTCGGCTGGGGCCTCCCTCTGGAACAGCCTCCCTGCCACTCTAAAACTTGAGGAAAACCATCTCCGGTTCCGGAAGCACCTCAAGACCTTCCTCTTTTCTTCTGCCTTCGCTCCCCCTGCCCCCTGCTGATCTGTTCTCTCTTGGCACCGTGCACCTGGCCACCCTCTGTCTTTTGGGCCCAGGTATCTGCTCATCCTGCCACCCTCCCGCACTGCCTCCGGGCCACCCCTTAACTGGGGTCTGTATCTGTACCCATACAGCCCCCCCTTTTTCTTCCTGCACTTATCAGACCTACCCTGTCTGCTGCCTTAAATCTAACACTTGCAAATTGCTGGCTGCATTACCACTGTTTGTTGCCTTTATTATTTATTTATTGTTATTTATCTGTTTCTCCTCTGCTTCGCACTTTCCACTTCTCCTCCCTTCCATGCACTTTTCCCCTCCCCTCTCTCCCATGCACTTGCGCGTTCTCAATGTCACTGGGCCTAGTAAGATTGCTGTTTTGTTCTACCCTGTTCCCCTCCCTTGCCTTGTCACGCTCTGAAATACTTGTGTACGAGCGCGATAGAAATAAAATATCAATCAATCAATGAAAAGTCCAGAAACTGTCAAGAGAAAGCCCATGCCCAGCCATCGGAGTCAACACAGTTATCCCTGCACTCATATTCACACCTGCAAGCCCTGAGCGCGCTCGCATAGAAGCAGCTTTCCATCCATTAGTCTCATGCAAACCCTGCAGCTGGATCACAAGTGCCAAAATTAAACCCTCCCTTGATTGAAGCTTCAGTGTGGTGCGATCGAGAATTGAAACGAGGGCCACGCGCAGAGCCACAGAATTGTGCGGCTTATCATGTGCCATCAACCGACTTCTAAACGGTTAAACCCTCCGCCATCGTCAGGGAAGTAATTATTAGAGCCAATCATAGAAGGGAAAATAAGCATAAGCAAAACAAGAGGGGATGGCTGGAAGGTTTAGAATGAATCTTAAATGTCTGGCGTTGCTCTTTGAAACCCTCCAGACCATCGTTCTTCACCTTCTACAAGACTTTACAGAAAGGGGAAAGACCATATGCAAATCAGGCCTGGTCCCACCCAAAAGGGGCAGTCCAGCCAAAATTGCTTGATCGCTTCTCTTCTGCACGAGACCACAAGCAACCGCAGACATGTTTGCCCTCATCGGGCATCATCAGTAGGGTGAAGCTTGGGTCTCAACAGCTGTGGAACCTATGGTGGAGCTAATACACAGAGAAAGCTTACATGGAAATAGATCATAACCATTTATGAGATGAGGGGAGGAAGAGGCTAGAGAAGCACTAATGAGGGACTGTGTTAGTTAACCAAGTTCATCGCAAACACTATGAAACCCCACAGTTTGCTGCAGTGAGGGTGTCCCAGGTTACTGACCTGGAGGAAGGGGTCAGCTAAATGGAGCCAGCAGGTATTCGCCAGAATCCTAGCGAGAAAGCAGGAAACCTGTTGGGAAAGTGATGTTAAGAAGTGAGCTGGGCGCTATATTCATGGCACCAGGAAGTCAAGAAGTGAGCAGGGTACTGTAGCATTAAGAATGTGTGTTTTAAGCTAAAATGTGAGCCGCTGTCTATATATCCCTGGGACTGAAGTCAAAATGTGAGATGGGGGCTATATCCATGGGACTGTAAAGGCAAGAAGCAAACAGGGTGCTGTATCCTTAAGATTATGTGAGTTTTAAGCCAAGTGAGCTGGGTACTATATCCCCAGGACTGAAGCCAACAAGTAAGTGAGCTAGGTACTATATCCCTGGGACTGAAGCCAACAAGTAAATGAGCTGGATACTATATCCCCAGGACTGAAGCCAACAAGTAAGTGAGCTGGGTACTATATCTCCAGGACTGAAGCCAACAAGTAAGTGAGCTGGGTACTATCTCCCCAGGACTGAAGCCAACAAGTAAGTGAGCTGAGTACTATATCCCAGGGACTGAAGTCAACAAGTAAATGAGCTGGGTACTATATTCCCAGGACTGAAGCCAACAAGTAAGTGAGCTGGGTACTATCTCCCCAGGACTGAAGCCAACAAGTAAGTGAGCTGGGTACTATATCCCAGGGACTGAAGCCAACAAGTAAGTGAGCTGGGTACTATCTCCCCAGGACTGAAGCCAACAAGTAAGTGAGCTGGGTACTATATCCCCAGGACTGAAGCCAACAAGTAAGTGAGCTGGGTACTATCTCCCCAGGACTGAAGCCAACAAGTAAGTGAGCTGGGTACTATATCCCAGGGACTGAAGCCAACAAGTAGGCGAGCTGTGCACTATATTCCTGGGACTCTTGGCACCAAGTGAGCCTGGCGCCATGTATCAGGGGGGCTGGGGTGCTATGCATATCAGACTGTGAGTTTTGAGCTAAAAAGCAAGCTGAAGCACTATACCTCTAAGGTTTTAAGTGAAAAAAACGATGTACAAAAATCAAACAAAAAAGATGACTGATTTACAAAGACCGCTCCGAGCGATTTTTCTGAATCGGTCTGTCAGCCCCTCCGACGCATATGAGTGCGCACAGGGGCTGAAGGAACAACGGAACCCAGAGGAGGAGTCACAGGAGTGCCAGGTGTGTCAATGTCTGTGTGTGTGTGTGTCTGTCTGTCTGTGTGAAAAGTTATGTTTGTGAAGGGAGAGGGATGGGGAAAAGAAACGTGTTGCGTGTTTGTGTGTGTATGTGGTGGTCGGTGCAGGAGAGCAAGATGGAACGGAGGACTCGTGGGTGACACACCCCCAATTGGAAGAAAACCCACAGGCATGTGCTTTTTCGGCTTTTGGAGGGCTGCACAAAACCGACGAAATAAATCGGTCTTTTTTATGTGCAGCCTTCAAAAAGCGGAAAATTCACATAGGACCATCTCTGACATGGCACATTAGATTAAAGCAACCTGAGAAGACCAGTGGTCCATTAGAGAGGCCGGCCTGCCATTAAGGAAAACCCATACTTAATCCTCTAGTTTTTTAGTGGGCTCAGCAGGGAGGCAGTGGCAGTGAAACCCGAGGAAAATCCACAGACACCTTCTTTTTGGAAATATATGGCTATTTTTAATTTTACTAAACAGAATCAACACATCCAAGTATATACGTAACCCGTTAAGAACAGGTACATCTCAACTCATATACACATATTTACAGTGGTTCCGCCTTGTGACAGGCGGGTCCAGGTGGAACCGCTATCTCTGCCCCCATGAGCGTTGTACAGCGGTGAGGTCCCCCCTACGCTGTCACAGACCTCTCTGCCATGCCCTATGTTGGGGGGTGATCCCAGGAGGCACCATCATCTTGTTTGACACCTTCGGCCTCCAGGCTCCAGCCCCCATATTCATCCACCTCCCCATCAGAACCCCTATCGGGCTGAAGCCATCCCAGTGAGAGGCAAACCATGCCCTCGTCACTGCACCTAACCGTCCTCAGGGTCCCCCCGAGAGGGGCAAATCACTGACCACATGGTCTATCCCCACCTGCCAACCTCTTAACTAAAAGGGAGGGTGGGATGGAAACTTGACCTGGAGAGTGGCAGGAGTTTCCAGGCGGCGACAGGCAGAGCAGGTCTGAGGGTCCAGGAGATCCTTGTGGTGTCAGCAGGGTCACGGTGGAGGAGTGGAAGAGCTGCTGCTCCCTCACTCCTCCGCCCCTTTTTAACAGCATCGTTTGCCGCCGTTGCCGAGGCCCCTGTGGTTGCCCTATTGTTCCGGTTGAGGTCGTGTCACCACACCCTCAGCAGTTCTCGGCGGCTGCTTAGTGCAGCCGCCCATTTCCCCAGTCTTCCCGGCGCCTCCCGCCCTGCCACCCTGCGGCCCTTCCACTAGGGAAGGGTACCCGCCTCAAACCCTAGGCCCTTTCATCGTTCCGCCATCCCCATCTTGCTACTTGTGAATGAAGGTGTTGAACCATACATTTCTGATTTGCGTGTTCTGTTGATCATAGGTTACACATGTTACTTGTGCTCAGTTTTGCGCATACTTATTTTTGGATCAGTACATTTCGTGGAAATTCCTATCGCTCCATTTAACCTTTAAAGCGTCACTTTTTCAATTCTTCCAGCAGGTTTAGACTTCCATATGTGCTACATCAGAGGCAGCAGTGGAGGTACGACCCTGGGCGCCCAAGAGCAGCATTTCTGATGCCCACAGACTTTAGATACTGAGGGGTAAGTGTTCAGCCCTTGGAGGAGAGAGTGAAGAGAGGCACACGTGGGAGATTTGACAAATAACAACAGAGATTGCACAAAAATGTGTCTTTATTTGTCAGCCATTGTCCACCTACATGTTTTAAGTCTTCTCGCCCCTTGTAGGGTGAGAAAGTAGCTCAACACATGCAGAGGCTCTGAATGTAATGCAATTGTATGTGCAAAGGCACAGGCATGTACACATACACATTCCTGTAGTGGTCTTGAAATCTACCTTAGTTGTTTAGAAATAGATACCATTTTGTGTACCCAGCACTTTGAAAAGATTGATTGCACTGTTTGCTTTCCTTCTTTTGGCCTCAATATCAGGCCGAGGGCCTTTAATATGTTAAGGTTGGTGATCTCAAGTCGAGGCCTAACCTACCAATGATGTGCTTTGTCTGAATCATCTCTTTTGGTCTGAAAATATCGAATTTCTTACTGTGAGGCCGAAAACCTCGAATTTAAAACAATTAATTGTAGCTGTTTTAAATGCAGGGTGTGAGCCCCTGCAGCCCTCGCACATCCCCCATTTTAATCAATACTCCAACGCAACCGCCCATCTATTTTTTCAACTAAAATCCTTGTTTTGAATTTGAGGTTTTCTACCTCGCAGTAATGGTCTGCAATATTTTGTAGTGATACCCACTGAGGACCCTCTGTCAGCTTGGCCTGAAAAAAGACACCTCATCCTGCTAGCCCTCATGGGAACAAGGCTGCTCCTGTGCCCAATATCCTTACCTTCACGCATGCTTTAATTTAATGTGTTTGGATTCTCATCCATGAGTCTGCACGGTGTATGCTTGAGGACTAATTTGAGGGCCGTGATTGCCTTGGTGGTCCCATGCCCCTCTGCACATTGTTCGGCTGATGGAGAGCGGCCATGAGTGTGTGCCTCCATCCTTGGGTTAGTCCCTTGAGTTGATAAGTATTGCCTCAGCATAGCGCCGGCTTTCGACCCAAAGAATACAGACTGTGGTTGACCGTAAACCAACTGGTGGTAGGGCAGTGCTTAGATCTCGCCAGTGCTGTCCCCACCATTGTTGACAAAGGCGTTGTTCAAAGCAAGCAAGTGGCACAGTGTAGACACAGGATTGCTACTCACGTGGAGCTTCACACACTGCCAACACTTAGGGGTCTGGGAGTGTCTCCTCCTTCATGATTGCCTCTGCACTGAAGCTCCACCCCTAGTCACGCCATTTCTCTTAACATTTCCTCCCAACGTCAGCTTTCCGGAGATCATGATCACTGGCCCAGCCATTGCCTTCTCTCCATCCAATGCATTGAAGGCGGATAGTAGTCTGCCCAAAACCCTGAGGTGGCATTACGTGACCAGGATACACGGTTAGCAGTGATTTACTTTTTATAGCACAGGATACATTCAGGAATTTTGATGAACAGTTGTTCATGAAGAAACATTGTAATTAACAAAACGAGTATCATGGCCAGAAAGCACGGCCCTCAAATCAGGCGTATGATGTAAGTCTGTTGAATTGCAAGTTTTTCAACAGCGGGAACTGTGAAATAAACAACAGAAATCTTATAATGTTTTTGTAGCTTATATAGTGGAACTTCTGCTGGTTGCCTGACTTCTTGGCTTTTTGACTTCAGTAAGTACGGGGAGTGGATTGGTTAAGTGGGGTAGCGGAGGCAAGGAAAGGTTGCAGTTGCCAAAAGTTTCAAGGCACATCAGAGAACCCGTGCACTGTGGGTAAGCGTTGCGGTACGTATTAATAAACAAAGTGACTGTGTGTCTATGTTGGAGGTGGAGATCTCAGGATGGTCAAGTAGCTTAATGCCGAGTGGTGTCCAGAGACAACATCCTGGCCTTTGTAAACGTGAAAGCGGTGATGTGATGGACAAGGAGAGGGTGCAGGTGTGGCGTGTGAATGTATATGTATCATACTGTGAGGTTAGAGTTGTGTGAGGCAGTTAGAGACGGAAGATCTCTGAGGGATGCTAGTAGTGTGGTGAAACCCCGATGTTGGATAATGTACTAGGCTCGGACTTAGGTGTCAGTGTTGGGTAACTTGTCCAATCAGACCTGAGACAGAGACTGTGGTCCATTAATGTGCCTGCTGGTGGGTTACATTCCCAGAGGCTATGCCCGCCTTACGTTCTTAAGAGGACCACAGGTAGTGTGGCGTGGCTTTTTTTGTCTGGTGGCTATCTCGGTTTGGGTTCTATGAATCATTGCCGCATTTGTTTGCTAACAAGCACTGTTGGCAAATTTTTTTTTCTCCCAATATTTGCACTTTTTTGCTGCAAAATGCAGGGGTGTCCCCCTCCCCCCAAGCTACCTCTACTGCCACTCGAATATATACCTTAACCCCATCTACCATATGCATTTTGCCACAAAAGAAAATGCAAATAAAATCTATGTTCGGGTAGTTTAGTGAAAGTGGCCTAGATGTTCTAGAGTGCGTCCTTGCGGACAGAGCTTTGCTTACTTTTGTTGGGTTGCTTGTGGGCGTCATCAATCGGTAGTGTGCTTGCCTGGGACCTCTATGTGAATTGGTTGACTCACAGGTTCTGTTCACTGTAAGTTCTAATATACATACAAGTAAACTTCCTCAGAATCAATTTTTCCTTGCAAAATATACCTCCGTGCCCTCCCTGTTAAATGCTATGCTATGTCGTGATGTTCCTTTGTTATTCACTATATATGAATCTGCCTTCATTTTTATAGGTGGGCTTTTAAAAGTTAATATTCACAATTGTTTTCTGCTTCTACCAGTGTAAAGGCTGGAGGGGGGTATCTGTACTTCTGCCCTGTATTTGGTAGGGTAAAGACACAGAACACCCCAGCCAAGGCTCTCAATTTGGCAGCAATGGGCGAGCAGCCAGGCTTAAACCTTCAGGGGGTGATGTAGGATGGTTCTTAATTACAGTGTTTCCCCAAAGCCCCCACAAAGGAATGTTCACAAACTATGATAGGTGATAACAAAGCTTCTTTGTATAAAACAAGGTTCAGTAATATATATACATGTATGCACCGCACCACACCATACCTAGCATTAAAATGCAGCGAACCTGTGCAACCCACTCTGGCTGAACACATACCAAGTGCACCTATGTACTATATGCTACACAACTCTCTCCACTGATCGCCAAGGGCATTCAACCTACAGCGCTTTGAGATAATACCATTGCTACAAAAGGCGCTATGTGAATGCACCATAACATTAAATAACATAAGGGGTACAAGGGTGTAACCATCACCCATGGGTGCTATAAGGGTATCCCATGGGTGTTGTTCACCAAAAGGAAAGGATTAGTCTCTACACTCCCACAGTATTCATTGACTGATCCCCCAGTCCGCCAAGAAATTAATTCCCTCTGAACTGGTTTAAAACTAGAAGAAAGCTCATTCTTAGGCGATAATATTGAGAACATTTCCCTATCAGATGTCAACAGGTTGGACTCCCGTGGGTGGCCAATTCATCTTTTTCCATGTATTGCACATGATATAGGCAAAATTATGCTGTCCTACTGATCATGTTTACAGAACAAAAATGTTGCTTTATATATGTTGTTTTTGCACATTTGTAATTAATCTTGTTCACAAGTGCATTCTTTACTCATGCTTGGGGTATTGTTTTTTGACATATTTTAGTTTCATTAACGATTGCATGAATTTGTATGCATGTACGTCACTTATTAAAAAAAACACCTGATATTCAAAAATGTTTTTATTTTTTTAATTATATAGTGGCTACTAAGTCAAACAGTAGCCAGTCAGAGTTGTTGTTCGTTCTCCTTATTGGTGTTTCTGTCTCCAATTAGGTCAGCCATGGTTATAGATTTCTGTGTATCCAGAGCTACCCTAGGGTTCAACATGTACTGGTCCTGAAGGCGAATCTGATAAGAGCCTCACCCTCAGTTAAAATAATCTTACCATGATTAGGAGTGTGCAAACAAACCCACTTGGGAAGGCCAGACTCCATGTTGTTTACCGGTTATTGATGCCCATTTTGGACCGTCCCAGTATAAATGGCTATGCCACGTTCACCAAAAGGAAAACATGAAGAGCTGCACTGCCCGAGGTCCAGGCTGTACCCCAGTGGTGGAAAACAGAGAGAAAACAGACACAGAGAAGTGGTAGGACAAGGACTACGGGGCCCTGTCTCTCCATAAGTCATGTCCAGTATCGCAACCAGCCTGCCTTGCAATCTTACAACAATAAGCAGACTGTCTTGATGGGAGGGTTTCTTGCCATCTTACATATTACAGCTCCTGAAGATGCAGCAAGTACATGATACCTAAACATAATCTGTATTTAATTTTACAGAAGGTTCCTGCTTAGTTTCACCATAAAGAACGATGTAGCCCTACACAACAAAATAGCTTACATTCCTTTGTTAAATAGACCACACACATTTTAAATGTCCTCCTATGGTGTAACATTTTCAGAACAAAAGGGCACCCATAGCAGGTCGCCTTGTGTAAGGTAATACATTATGCAGCAGGAACAGGGATTGTGACAACTTAGTTGTCATCTCGTCTAGTTCAGGATGCCATGGACGGCCACTCTAATTAGCATCCATAATGTATGCCGCAGCCGAAGAAAGGGGATTGTGTGGAATGGTGGTGTTAATCCCTTGAAAACAATGCAGCGTTTGTTCACATCCAATTTACTAGATTTCAAGAAGACAAGGCTTCTCCGCTGCCTACTCTGGTGCAGATATGCTTCGCAACTGAGCATCGTTAAACTCATTTTGAAAACAGTCAAGTCTGTATGTTGAGGATAAGCTGTGCCTTTCCCTCTTTTCCGATCTGAAAGTCTGAGTGACCTCCATCGTCTGGTAAAGCCAATTTTAAACCAATAAAAAGAAAAAACTGTGGTACATAAATTGTGAATTAGAAACATCTCGTATTGCTGTGCGTCCCCTCCCCTCACTTATTCTTATCAACCTCTGAGGGGCCTGCACCATTCCACTCATCACACTCACCCCTCACATCCGAAGTCATGCGTCCAGGGCACTACCAAAGCTTACCCCTCCTCTGGGGCTGCCCGAGTGACCGTCCCCTCCATTAATATTGCAACCTATTTCAGCTTTGTCTGTTGTTTGAGCACACTATGGCTTCTTTCCCCCTTCGCTTTCTAAACCATTTGTTACACTGTTTTCATTATGTATGTCTTTATTGTGTTAAGACCATCAATCTATCTATCTATATATATAACGGAAAATTGGTTTGTTTGTGTGTTTGTTTGTTCCTCATACAATTTCACACCCTTTCACCAATCTGCACCATATTTTGCACAGAAACCTGTTAGGACCCTCCGATCATTATTGGCTACATGACATTTGGACACCCCACCCCTTTCCCTGGATTTCAGCCCCTTAAAACATGAGACAGCTGCCTGTAATCGGCGAAACATCAATGGGGTCCTAAAAGGACCGGTCTAGACACAGGGAACACAACTCGAGGACCCCAAAAACCATGTTTCAAGGCCATAGGACGCACCGTTTCTGAGATATTTGCATCGCAACAGACTGCCCTGCGCCAGGGTGAGGCGACAGGTGGGGAGAGAGTGCAGAAGATCCAAGTATGCTGCAGCGCGCCAACTCTCGCTGCCCCGCCACGTCTTCTCTGGGGTATGTTAGCCAGCCACAAGCGCCCATTCTCAGTGCAGTTTACTTCAGAGTGAAAAGCACAATAAGCGATAAGCGACCCTAAACAGCGACCTACAGGGTCATTGATTTTCAACAATTGATGAGTGTTATCTGTTTGTCTACAGAACTCGTGCAGGGTATGGTACGTTTTGCTAGTTTTAAATTAATGAAAGATCTTGCAATGCAGCGCAAGGCGTGTATTGGGCAATAACCTGTGCCCATCTGCCACTGAACCTGAAACACAGTGGTCCACATCACAGGGACCTGTGCCCGGAATAAATACGTGTGCTGGTGTATCTCCAAGTGTACGAATAGGAATAACAACACAATTTAACGTGTAGTAAGTGCTATCAATAAGATTTTGAAGTGGGAGTATTTTACTCATTGTTTTTTAAAGTTGGGAGTGAAATGTTTTTGTTTTTTTTGTGAGTAAAAGAGTAAGTCCCATTCCAAATGGAAGTATTTTATGACCAAGTACATTTATTTTAAATGTAAAACAGAAATGTTATTATAATAAATATTTCTTTCCACCTATTATTCATGCACATTAAAATATACATGTTTACCTCTTTGGATCAGGCAGCAATGATAATATTTTCTTCTGTGGCACTACATGTATTACTGTACCAAACAAACATCTGTTGAGCTCTGTGGGTGAAAGCAGGGGGACAAGCGCCTATGCAGTGTTTTTCTATTTTTGTAGGGAGTATTTTTACTCCTTATTTTTTTCTTTTTTGTGAGTATTTGCCTATTTTCAGTGAGTAAAAGTGGCTGATACACCCCGGGCTGCATGCAGTATCATTATACTGTACACAGTGATTAAAATGTGTTTTTAAGAAAACATTTTACGTTTTCTAGGTATGTTGAATTGCTGTTGGTGTATGTTAAGAAGATACATGTATGTGCTAATGCTTGTTGGGTGCAGAAGATCCTCTTCTGTTTTGACGAATAATGTTAATTTCACATACATTTTTTCATTATGTTTTGTCCCTCTGAACCGAGTGCACAATGCAGATTAAGGCTGTTTGTGTATTTGGTGCTGCAGATGTTTTTGTGAGTCTTGCAGAATAATTCAATGAATGTTTTTTATTTTGTGTTGTTCCTACGGCCCTAGTGCATAGGACTAAACAGGGGTTTGTGCGCCTGTGTACTCGGGGCTTTGGATGTTTTTTTTGTTTTTGCCGAATATTTTCCATTTCGTTGAACGTTTTTCATTTAGCTTTGTCCCTTTTACATTACAGTGCATGACTGGATATAGAGTATGTTTCTTTGTGCCTGAGGCTGGAGATGTCTGTGTGTGTGTTGTAGTATATTATTCATTCCGTTTATCTGATCTGTTTTTATACATTATTTGCTGCATGCACTGCTTCCAGCTAAGGCATGGATTTATCATTTATGCCAAAAACTTCAAAAATTGAAGCAGACTATTTTGAGATACTGTGAGTTCAATCAAGCATTTGTCACTCTCTACGGAAATCCCCCCAAAACAGTTTGTTTTCAGCAATCGTGCTATGCCTGTAGGAGTTGATGTAACGGCACCACTGCACAGTGTAATAAAATAATAAAATAGCATTTTCACAGATTTTAAATTACCATTATGTGTGTGTGCGTGTAAAGCTCTGATTCAGAAAGTGTTTGTCAATGGGATTAACCCATTGACAAAATGCTTTGTGAATCAGTCATATATATATATGACTGATTCACAAAGCAGTGGAATCCTGGACAAGTATATATATCCTGTATATAGCTATTTTTTTATAACATTATTATCAATATTTTACAGAGATATATTTTTTTTATAACATTATTATCAATATTTTACAGAGATATATCTATATTTATGTTATAGTGCTATAATGTGGTTGCTGCACTATAGATAAATTGAGTATGAAGTACCATAGGAAACCCGAAAAATGAATTGCTAATAAATTTTGACGCATACAACAGATTTGGCTGAAATTTTACAAACAGAATTTACTTACCACCTCACCACCCCCCTCTTTTGAAACACAAATGCAGAATGACTTGAATAGTTGTGTCTTCCACCACATCTGCCAGGTTTCCAGGTGCCCTTAGGGGTAGTCCCTTGATATTTTCGGGAGGATAGCTCAGCGGCAAAGTGCTGGCCTTGGAAGCAAGACGCCACGGAGCAACATAGGTTTGATCCCCGCGTCCGTGCTTAGAAACCTCTGGGTATTAAGCGTGTTATAAATAGCCTATCATATCATATCACAATGAATCTGTCACCGTGTAATAGTGATAAGTGCTTAAGGATGACGGTTCTGCAAAGAATACTCCATTAGCTGAGCGCCCTCCTGCCCATTGCAGTGCCCAGTCATACTGCAAGAGTAGGAATGCTCCATTCAAGAAGTTTCTTTAGGGTACAGATAAAAAAGGAAACATGTCCCGGAGGAAACTACTGTGGCTTCATCAAGTCTCCAGTGACGATGAGAGACCCATGAGTGGGTCGAACTACAGAAGAGCCTTTCAACAACAGTGAGTGCAAAGGGGAAACTATACTGCAGAGAGGTTCCTTGTCACCGGGTGTGCCCTCCAAATCTTTCCCAAGAGAGAAAGGAATGGCCTCCTCTCTTCTAACGGCATCAGCTATGCCCGATGCTCTGCACCTTTGCCCGGCCGGCCCTATGTCAGATTGAACCAAAGGTTGAATAAATAAATGTCTGAGGCAGGGCCATGGGGTGTTGCTGAAAATCTAACAGCTCTCGACGAGTGGTATGATTAAATCTTTTCAGGAGGCACAACCGGAATTTTTAATTGAGAGAAGAAGAGAAAGCAACGGGCATTTTCTCTGCTGCCCCCATCATTTCAGTGGAAACCGCTGTAGCATCTCTGGTTGTTGCTGCTGGTTTATAAGATAGTTATAAGATAAATACAAATAGAATACAAGCGGCTCTGGCACTTTGCCAGGCCAGTGGTTTGAGAGGTGTGGAGGCGGGCCAACAGGGAGGGGTAACTGTAGGGGAATGCACTACCCGGGGGGGGGGGGGGGGGCGACGTAACCGGCAGGCGCCACCGCCCGGTGCCAGAAGTGTAGAGCCAAGGGGTCCCGGGCAGCTATAAAGGGAGTGGGCCCCCCTAAACCTACTTCTACCCACTTATTCGTATGAGGGAGGATAATAAGGACTAGCATCACCGATGGCATGCAGCAGCAGTGAAGTGTGTCCCAGAGGCTATTACAGTCACCGGAGTAAGAGGACATCTCACAATCACCAAAGCAACTAAGTAACACACCTCAAGTCTACGCCCTACATGTAAGGCGCTGTCAAAAAGCTGTTCAGAGACCCAGTAGCATACCAGTTGTGGGTGCTGTGGGGCCGCCTGCCCCAGCAAAGTCTTCACAGTGGAGAGATTCTGGACATTTTGGAGCAGTCCTTGGCTTTTTCCTCTGCAAGCCCTGTGGCTAGTAGAGTGTTCTGGCCACTCATCCCAGTGGAATCCTGGACAAGTACATCCGCCTCACTGGTCTTTGTTTCAGGCAATGCTCTGCTAATGGGCAGTACACGAATTAATGGATGCAGCCTACCTCCCTGCCACATTCTGTGATGCTGCTGGAGAGACCTGCCCACCTTCAGAGCAGGACAAAATACCCACGAGAAAGAGTGTCCCTGCATCTGAACAACAGCCTTACAATTCCTTCTGTAACACATTTCCTTTGTTACCAGCAGCCCCTTTCTTATGCATGAATGTTTAGGCAATTTACACTGTGATGGGACAACTGAAAGACCCCACACAGCTCCAGTTACCCACCAAATCCACGCCTGCTTGCATGGCACTTTAAGTGAGCAACACAGTAAAGCTCCCTTTCAAAACATAATTTATATCCATGATGTATGTCTACTCGTTTGGCATGCAAAAATAGATTTGGTTTTATGTGGAGCGTCAAATGTTCTTAACATCATGCATAACAGCAAGATGGACGTTTCTGAATGGTGGTCGGTCAAAATATCGAAAAAATAATCTCTAATGACAAAAAGGTCGAAAAAGAAATTTTATTTTGGGGTCCGGGATTAAAAAAAAATGGTAAAAAAAAAAAAAAACTTAAAAAAGGGGGCTGGGGGGAAACCCCCCATTTCGAATAAAAAACGTCATAAAAAAAATGCCTTTTTTTCGAGATTTTTTTTTCGAGATTTCTATTTTCGGTATTATGACCATAAACCTTTGTGAATAACAATATTCCCTGGCAACCGTATTACAATCTTCTTTTTAGTGTGTTTCTTAAGGTGCAGAAAGTACAGTGGTGGAAAACGGGAGGTTTATTAGGATCTCATTATTTTGCATTCTGGGATTTGTAGTTTCCATTCCAATCTGGAAAATAAAGTTACAATTCCTTTGGATTTATATATTTTCTGTGGGGAGTCTCAGGTGTCAGGTTGCTTTACTACTGATTTGCGTATTTTTCAAGTAAACACTCTAAAGCAGCATTATGGCCGTCATTGAAAGCCAAGCGTTGAATAAGTGTAGCCAGCAAGCAGCGCAAGTATGTGGTCAAGAGCCTAAATTGCAGAGTGGATGGACAACATGGCTTTGCTGCTTAGCTTAAGTATGTCATTACGGGCAAAAGGGTTCATCTCTCTGTGACCGAACTGCAAAACTAGGAGTCCTCAGATGTAATTAGGTTAACGTTGCTTGATAAAATACTCTTACCGTGGGGCAGGTCTAATGATTTTAGTCACCAAATGGTGTCCTTCTGTTAGGGCACCCCCCCAAGGCTGTCACCTAGAATTGCACTACATGTGCACTTGCCATACTGAGTTCGCTATTACTTGACTTCACAAGCGGATATATAGTCTCATTAGCCAGTCAGTGCACCAACGAGTCTAGTGTGATGGACTGATTGCATCAGAACCAACATTAATTTCCTCCCCGTTGCTTGCATTCTCTGAAGTTGCGTGGGCTGTCCAGTCTACTGCCATTTTTACTTTCCTGAACCTCTTTCATATGCCCCGTTATGCTTTGTTATTGAGTCTTTTATAGCACACTTCAGTCATTGTTACAGTTTCTTGGTGCTTCGTCATCGGCAAGAAATGGGGCAGGGGACTGAAGTAGAAGCTGGGGCAGAGAGAGTTTCTTGTGCTGCAATGATGATGTGTGCATATCTGAAAAGATGGAGCTCTCCCTGGTGTATACGGGTGGGTATTTTGTGAGTTGTCTGTAGCCATGGTGAATATGTGCGTCTAGGTTGCTCATGTAAACTGTTTGTGTGGTTGTCTGTGGTGTCCTTCTGAGTGGTTGTTACAGAGTTTGAAGAGTTGTGTTGGTCTATCAGTTTTTCTTTAGTTTGATGTTTAGGGAAAATTAGTGTAGACAAATGCTCATTGTGTACGTTCCATTGTGTAACCTGTGCTGTTTTGATGGTGGGGTTGTGTGTCAAGATGTGTTGTTGATTAGGTCGGCAGTATAACAATTTTGAAGTGGTTATTGTTACCTTACCTTGCTCTTCAAACCACCAATAACTGGGGAAACCCTTTATCACTTTGAAAACATTAGTTGGTTCCATTTATTGGTTTATATTCATTAAGAAATTGTCCCGATTGTATGTCTTGTTATGCCATATTATGTGATATTAGGCCACATGATGAAACATTAGGTGACACTATGCCATGGCATAAATTCAGAGCCCACAGTTTCTAGTCAGTTGCTGCGGACCTCCCTCCTGACTGCTGCGGCAAACCAAAAGAAGGCATCGGTCGAGTTACTGACATGTTCGAAGGTTTTTTTAAATTAAAGGAAGAAAGAAAAAGTCTGAATCCTACCGAATAATGGTAATAACTGACCCTGCCACTTTAGAAAACCAAACAGAAAGAAGGAGACCAGGACAAGGCCTCTGCCTTCGACATCTTCCTGTCCCAGCCCTTGGATTCCTTCTCCAAGCAGGCTTTTAAAAAGTTCATCAATCCTGGTGTCTTTCTTCGAAGGAAACATGGTTCTTAACAGTTTCACAGAGTTCCAAAAGAGTTCTTGTGAAAATCTACCACAATGTTCCTTAAAGTGCAATAATTCATCTGTTATGGGAAAACTGACACATCCTTCAGGCTGTCAGTACTGGGAAACTATGTTTCCCTTAGTCTTTGACTATGTTGCCATTTCTTGGTAACTATTTATCTATGTGCTTTACAGTACCGTGCAAAGGGGTCCTTTTGTTTTATGGCCCTAGACATCCTCTAAGGATTTTTTGGTGCGTGCCTAGGTGTCACGGTCCATATCCCCAAACACCAGGTACAGACCACCCTGCCCAAGGCGTTGGGTTCCATGGGGGCCTTGAAGTCCCCAAGGAATCTTGCAGGGGCTTCCTGGACTCGGTCCTGGCGGCGTTGGCGCCAGTCTCATACTGCCATCACCAACATGCCACGCTTCAGACCCAGAGAGGCACGTGAGAACCAATATGATGCAGGGTGAAGTGGTTATTTGTTGTGGAACTATTTGCTTGGGTTTGGTTGCCGGAACTACTTTACCTGAGAACTACTTTTAGAAGACTATATAAGCCACACCATTCATACAGAACACGCTTCGCGTTATTCTGCACTCCTGCAGCGTAACGCTCACCGTGTCTGCAGCTCCAGGCCAGCCATCAGCCACGCCCGTCCAGTTGTCTCGAGTTACCTGCAAAGAAGAATGAGAAAGAAGAGCAGAACAAGATACTTACCAGTCTCTTCATCGCGGCCGCCCGGGAGTCCACTCTTCTACAGAACTGAAAAGGAAAGAACATCAGATTAGCCCTGCAGACCACACGCTCTTCATCGCAGTTCAGCACCGCACTAATACTTACCAGCGAACCATCGAAACGTCTTCACTCGATCTCCGCTTCATCTTCCCATCGCCTCTCCGGGACTGCCGCATCTGTAAAACAGAAAGAAGACATCAGGTTAGCAGAGCAATGGGAAGGCCTCATTCTGACTTATAATCCTGCACGGGGCAGCTCTCACCTGAAGGCAGCAATCCTTACGGGCTCGCAATTCTTCATCACGCAGCCTTTGTTCAGGTGATTCCGCACCTGCAGAATATAAAAGCAGCAGGTTAGTTGTGCAGAAAAACAGTATTGGATGGAAAGACTTTTGCATAGCACTGGCGCAAATCTTACCTTGGGAAGTCAGCTACCAAGAACCTTGCTCCATCGTATGCACGAAGAGGGAATCTGTAAAGAAAGGTACAGAGTGACCTTTTGCAACTTGAACTCTTAGCTATCCATATCTTTGGAATAAGACTTACCATAGAGTCACAGTTGTCTGGAACTTTCAATAGGATCAGTGAAGTAACTAAATCCTAGAACTACGCCGCACCCCTGCGAACATTGGCAGGACGGAGAGCCCGCTATTCGTAACTCAAAGATGAGATATAGGGGGGGTGCAAGAGGACACCAAGGGAGGCGGGAGTCACCCTCATCCACATGGTTGGGTAACCTGTGATTTACCTTTCTAGGCAAGCCTGCTTTCGTATCGGAGGGGAGTACAAGACACCACTCACCACCAGATCATCCAGCTCCGTTTGGCGCCCCTGTGGAAATCAGGTGAGCGTAACACTAGGAGGAACTGATGGCAGCAGTTTACTTTTATAGTATTTTTACTTCTTTTTAACAAACCTCGTTTGGCTCAATACTGTGGCCAGTGCCGAAAATGGCTGTGCCACGAAGTCTTTTGTTCTGTATTTGGCCATTTTGTCCCTTTGCCTTCCCCCGGGTCAAGCAGACCCGGGAATTCCTCATGTGGGAATGCAGCCTCCCGCGAAAACCGCAACTTTTGCAGACTCCTGCATGTCACGTGTTCTAGTGTCCAGGAAGAGAATTGGGACTGTCTGTTCCCAATCCACACTACTGGTGCCAGTATGTCTGGTATGCCTGAATGACTGGGACCACCGTGGACCGTGATTGGTCCATATCTGGCGTGCATACAGGAGAGCAGATCTTCGATTGGTTATCCCAGATTTGAACGCAAAATGAATCTTGAATAAGAGAAGGGGTTCTGCATCCATTCCAGATCAATCACCTGAAGTTCTCTCCGAACTACTGAAGAAGCCAAGTATCCTGAAAGGCTAAAGCAGACCTGTGAAACTGCCGGAGATGTGCTGGAAGGTTTGGCACCCTGAGCCCGCTGCTGTCCCTTCAGACCCCTGTTTTTGCATCAATCACTGAAGGCCTGTAAGGGCGCTTTGATCATTTGGAGTAGTGGGTACAACTACTCTCGGCACCTCCTGATTACCCTTCCTGAACTATTGAATCCTTTTACGTGACAACATGAGAAGTAAAACATACTAGATGCCAGTTAGTGAGGCAATACAACTTGTTCTGCTTATAGCCATTTTTTATGCTGTATTGATTGTATTCATTACGATTATTTGTTGATTTAGGAACTACATTTGCGCCAAGGTTTCCAACTGTTGTAATGTTTCCTTTGTTTTGTCTCTTTCTTTTTCAGCTTTGTTCAATTAATAGATGTACCTCTTCCAGGCCTTGGCTGTCACTTGCTTCTTGCACAATACATCTGTGTATAGCAATTAGTAAAACATGTATTTTTTCAATTTAGTTATAGCCAATAAATGTATGAAATGTGCCAAATCTGGAGATATAATATAGTGTGTTTTGTTCTGATAGTTACAGAACAGTAAGGAGTGCTCCCAGTACCACTGAGAAGTAAGACGTGTAAAAGGATTCTGTTGACCGTTTGCACTTTGTTCCACATTTAGTGATCCATTTTGCCAGAACAATACTGTCAAGTGTTCCTGTCAGGACACCCTTGTTGTATTATACTTATGTTGCCCTGTTCCTTGATAGAGTAGGGGTTGACCCTCACGTGAACCATGCCCTCCCGAACGCTATCCAGCGAACTGACCAGCTCCAACACGGGGTATCACAAAGGAGCACTGCCGTCTGAGTTGACACTTGAGACTGGAGGAATCGCCAGCTTGTGGTCCTGGGCCCTCTCCTCCTGAATTTCGTAGTCCTACCTCCTCTGGGTTGCGATTTAAGAGAGTGTGCCACGCCGCAAGCATTTGCAGACCCTGTGTCGCCCTACTGTGGTTATGGTCGTTGTAGGAGCCTTGCCTGCCTGCCTACCTGTGCCCTGAGACGTGGTGCACTGGAACTGTCCTCTTTTCTTCATGGAGAGCTGAGAAAAGGCTACTTCCCCGCCACAGACAATCGTCCTATCCCGCAGCTGAGAGCCAGAGAGACATGCAACTGCAGGGGTTGAACCTACAAGTGACATCGCCTAGACTGGCAAAGTTTGTCCCAGACTGTGCCCAGTGTCAGTGAGAACTTGCATCACTTACCAGTGGCCCCCTGGCACAGCCATTGTTCTTTACGCACAGGAATCCTTAAAAAGATACTCACCTTAGCTGTGCTAGCTTGTGCTCCCTAGCTATTCCCGAAACTCAAAAGTCACTTTGCTTGCAAGGTTAGACCCTTCTTGAATAGTAGGGCACTGTTCTTCATCACCTCAAGCCCCTTCCTGAACTGCTACAGCTACCTGAAGAGGACCAGCTTTCTCTCATTACGCACGACCGCGCATTTATAACACACTACTGTAGTTTTGAGCAAAAGGCTCCCCACTTCATAGGGCTGGACTGCTTAAGTTAGGGATCGATTCTGAAGAACTGCATAATACTATATTTGTGTTAACCTACCCTTCTTTTGCAGGTTGAGGTTGTGTTTTCCCCTTTACCGCATTAGGTGAAACGTAACTGTATTTATGTTAAATAGTGAAAGGCGTGTGTTGTAGCTGTTTTATATTACTGTGGTTTATTTGTGTTTAATTATCAAGGCATATAATAAATGCATATGTATTTTGTATATACACTTGTCTAAGTGTATTCTGTGGAGTTTTACTTTGTGTGCTCATTGTGGGCTTCCGATCACTCTCAACCCTCCTGAGACTTAGTCTTGACCGCCTGCCAAGCTTCCGTGATTAGTCTGGCTTGTCCAGAAGGTTCCCCTGTTCCACTAAACTATGGTGGCCTCCTAAACCTCTGCAGACCAGGTCAGAGTTTAGAAATCCATTTTAACAGGCACTAGCAGCATGAACATGTGGTTTACAGTGGTATTGCTGGCATGTATTGTTGAGACCAGTCTCATTACTTTCTTTGGGTGCAACCAGCATGACAGGGGGACAGGCCTCATAATCTGATTTGGGCACAACCTGCGTGAACACAGGGCAACATCATTGCAAAATACTCCTGTTTACTGTCCATCAGAACCATGTGTTCAATTTGTCTTTGAAATACCTGATTTCAACACATCAGTTAAAAAGACATCTCTAAGGGGAAGCATTAGCCAAATCTTTACTGGATTAGTTTAAGTGTGCTTTCTTTGGCCAATTCAAGGAAAATCTTTACACCCCACCACTTCACAAATTCACCAGCTGCAACCGCTCTACACTGTACTAGTATTAGAGTGGGGCATGAAAGCTTATGAAGGTGGCTGGTTAGGTCTATCTCCATTTTTTGACCACACATTTGGCAAACCTGATTCCCCCGAAAAAAACAGGACTTCCTCTATAGTTCGCCCTCCCACCCCCACTCTTGCCATGTTGTATACTCCACTGCGGAGTCCCAACTTGACAGCCGGCCAGCCAAACTTTGTAACGTTATGGTATCAGGGTGCAAAATTTCAAACGGCAAGCTACTAACCAGCCTTGAAAAAGTCACCCGCCTCCTCAATTCTAAACATTCACACAGCACACCTTTTTTACTTGCCAAATAGTGAAATACCACTAGCCAATGGCTAGTCTTGGGTCCACATTTGGCACCCTGATGGTATGGTATATTATGTTAGGTCATTGGGATGGATACTGTTGCCATTTGCATGGTCTCCACGAGCTCTGGTGGGTCTGAAAGGTCAGTGTAGGTGAGGTTAATGGGGAGTGAGTGTAAAATTCAAGATAGCTTTGCTGTTGTGTTTATGTGTGTAGGCGGCTAGTACCCAGAGCTCTGCGTGCAGATCATTTCCTAGGTGATCTTTGCCGAAAGCATAGAGGCCTTTGTGTCCGAAAGGGAGGCCTGTGTGGACGTTGTGCTAGATGCATTGGTCCAAGCGTTGGTATGTAAGTTGGCTGTACACGCACGTGTAGTGTTCTGATGTTTGATGTCCATTGAGAGGGGTGTTCAAATGACGTGTGTGGGTGGCCTATATGATAAGTAAATTGTATGTTCAAGCACTGACTGTGGTTGAGTTTCAGGGAAGCCAGTCTCACTGGCATGGGGTAGTTCAGAGGCCTCCAGAGTCACCTGAAAACACTTCTCATCAAACACAGACTCTTTCATAAATTCGGGCAGATCTGTGCCGGCCTATATATGTCTGTAGCAACTTTTAATTAAAGGGTAACATTACCTTAAAAATGCACAGATTTTCAACATGTTTTAGTTATGCACAAGAAGTAATTACCTGCATTAATTGACATGGTCAGTGCATGAGTTAAACAAGGAGGAAGCTTTTTTAAATAAAATGATCTACAATGAGCTCAGGGTTTCAGGCCGGGCAACATTATTACAGTTGATATAAAGCCTTCTCCTAAACCAGTAATGTGCATGCATAGCTCACATGTGTATAGGGTAAACAGCTGTAATCTATTCCTCGCAGCAACAAAAATAGCAGACATGTCACCTGAAACATGTATTGCAACACTTTGAACGTAGCGTGCCCTGCATCTGGGCAGCATGCTCTTTCTGTACACGGGTAAGTCCTGAGTACTGTTTAAGTGGAGTCAAGGCCCTGCAGATCCCCGGTGCCATCTGCTGCTATTGGCTTTTATTATCAAACGGAATAAAAAAGAAAAACAGGGCAAACAATTGAATAGTTAAACACTTTCCATAAGGCCGGTTCTGTGGCTCAGTGGACTAATGCATCCACCGCAGGGGCTTGTGTTTGACCTCATAGTCACAGGTTCAAATCCCAGCAGCTCCACTTAGCCTTTCATCCTTCAGAGGTCGATAAAATGAGTACCATTAAGTTGGGTAACAATAAACAGCTGTTATTAGCACCAAGATGCTTTACAAATATGCAGTTTTGTTAATGCAACAATTACACAACATGAACCCAGGTCAAAGGTATCATCTGTACACATATTGTAACTATGTAATTAAAGGTGCAATACTGCTTTAGGCAAGGATGATATGATATGGCATGTATAACGCGCCTGCGCACAGGTGTCTCTGCCTCCTTAGATGTTGGACATCACGTGACATCTATACCGCGCTGACTGCTCTCTGCTCTTTCTTTTAGGTGCTGCTGGCATGAACAGGCCGGATCAATGAACGTCTTAAATGCCAGTATCAGCGCCAGAGGACCTGCAAGTGAAGTGAGGAAAGGTAATCGCTCCAAATATTTGCAACAGATGGTGAAGTCATTTCTTTTAAAAGTTTAATCCATGTAGCGTGTTGGTAAAAAAAGATTTAGAAACAACTTTCGCAAGTTTTCTAGACAATCTGACTCAGTAAACCCTAGATTTTCAAATGTCTTATGACTGGTCATTTATAATGCGCTTAATAGCTGGAGGTTTCTAAGTGCGGACCCGGGGATCGAACGTGTGTTGCTCTGTATCTTGCTTCCAAGGCGAGCGCATTGCCCCGGGGCTATCCTCCCGAGACTTTTCCTCTGATCAGCCCTTTTCCATATAGAGGCGCTGCTGCAGAGTTTCAATCCGTGATAATTGATGAGTGGATTGTGGAGATCTGCAGTTGTGTTGAGGGCGGCTGGCATGGTGAAAGCCATTGATCTGCACTGACATGGACCCTCAGGGTAGGTGATAGAATGTCTGTGTTAAAAGCTGAGCCGTTCCTCTTAGCTTCTTTGCTGATAGTCTCACTGTCTTCGATGATCCCCCCCAACATACTCCTAAGTGTGAGAGCAATGTCACGAAGGGGTGAGTCTGTCTTCCCTGGAAGGCCTGCGCCCCACACCGTGTGGTCCGGGCACTCAGTGAATGTGGAAAGAGAGCAGTGCCACGTGGTCTTGCATGCCTGTTACTCTTGAGTACTGTCACATTGGATAACAACAGCGATTATTGCATTGCTAAGAAGCTGGAGAGACCCAGCAAGAATTGCTATGATAAAAACTTGATATTAAGTGGACATACTTTGACCATTGAAACCTGAGAAGTTACATGAAAATATGTCTTTTTCTGGAAAGATAATTTTCCTAGAGGCATATGTGTGCTCTATGAATAACGAGGAACATTACCACAGACAAGCATTAATGTTAGTGTTCTCTAGCTGATTCTGTGTCTATGAGAAACTACGGAGAGAACCAACATTGGCTTAGTACACCCCACCTATGGCTCCCAAAAGAAAATGATCTTTCCAGAAAACACATTTTCATGTAACTTCTCAGGTTACAATGGTCAAAATATGTCCACTTACATAATATCAAGTGGGGAAACCCTTTGCCCATGTCTCAAGCCCCCGCATGTACCCGCATTCCCGGCCTGGTGAGCAGCAGAAGTTAGGGCTAAATGATACCATCTCCCTGTCGTGGGGCTCTGGCTTTAGACCCCAAAATCACATTCTCATCTACCGCCTCACAAAAGTCGTTCATTGGCGCCAGTATCCCAGATGGCAGCTTCAGCGCGGGGCGAGGTGGAGACTCAGCCACATGCGGCCTCAGCAGCGGAAAGAAACCTGCAACGCTACGGGACACTGTGTGCCCTCCAGGTTCGTTCTGTAGCATCGAGGCGGTGGACCCGCCCCTTACCGGTGCTCCCTATCATCAGTCTAGTGTTCCGGCTGCCATGGTTACATGTCCACACCAAGGCAATCTGGAAGCCATAAAAGCAGACCCCTGAAGTACTCGGCACGTCTCAATGCTCTGGAGGTCCTTGCTCTGTGCTCTTGCCATCTGTTGCTTCTCGTGCTCGTGTCTAGGCCCTTGTCCTTCCTACCTTGCCTTCTTGGTCCTTCCTTTTGTTCCTGTGCCTACCTGGATGATGTTCCTTACCTTCCTTGATCTTTCCCTGTTCCTTGCTCAAGTTTCCTTAGTCTACCCTCTGCCTTGTCATTCTCTCCTTTGATGTTACCCAAAACTTCCCCCTGGTTACAATCCTCCTCCTCTTCCTTGATTTCATCTTCAACCTCCTATGCTCTCCTTCAGCTTCCTCACTCCCTCTGTTTCCCCTGATCCCTTCCTTAATCTTCTTCACCCACATCTCCTCTTCCCCTCTAGTCACCTGTCTACAGACTCCCTCTTCCTGCCCCACCTCCATCTCCTGTTGCCTGGACACCCAACCCTTTCCAAACACCTGCTTCACATCCAAGCCCTCGCACAACTGTCAGCTAGCTCACAGTTTAAATGGCGGCTTGGGCCGGCCTCTGGTTGTTTGTCATTTTCAAGATGTTTACTGATCTGACAAAGAGGCAATTGTTTTCAGCTTCACCAACACCTCGTAGTCCGCCCTTCGCTGCACTGCGATGTGGACCAAGCCTTGGTAAAGGGCAGCCCCCATTTTAAAACGCCAACTTTAGGGCACCGGGCATGGGGCTGCTGCAGCAGAGCTCCACATTCTGCTTTTATACAGGGTATTATTTAGCCATGTCTGCGAAGCAGCAAAGGAGAAGCCTCTTGGTGTGTCGTCCTCTTGGTGTGCAGTTACCCGTGCATTCTGTTTGATTGTGGGTAACAATGTTCTTAGAGTGGGCCATGTGTTTCCCTAGTTTTTACCAGTTCAAATGAATTCTTAACTTTATGGACAGGACTTTGAAATCTCTTCTCCCCCTGCTCAACCCTGGGGATATCCTCTCAGGATTTATGAACATGAAAAGTCGAGAGCAGCGGTGATACCAGGGCCTCCAACAACTGCATGAGGAACGGGAGGAGTGAGATAGGGCGGAAATTGGTAATGTAGGCCAGGGACTCTACCCAGTATCACATAGTGGGTGACTGTACCAGGCTCGATGGCTACTGCGCCCTTTACCCCAAGAATCATAGACAGGACTTCCTCACATCACACAGACTGTGGACAGGTGGCAGTGACCACAGCAACATGGCCAGAAGAAAAGGCGGACCGAGTGAAAATGAGGGGATCCTTGTCATTCTGATGAACGTTGTGGTTCAGAAGTAAGGAACAAGGCCATGGAGACGTAAGGAAGACAGATCAAGCTTGTGCGAGTTGGTGGATGTCAGACAGAGAGCAGGAGCCCAGGATACTGTCAGGAAGAGGCGAGGGAGAGAGATGGCATGGTGGCCACAAACTCGGGCCATAGGTGCCAGAGGAAGGTGTCAAGATGAGAAGGTGTGCAGAGGAGAGTAGAACAAGAGAGAGGGAGATGGACAGAACCAAGTGTGGAGCAAAGGTGTGTAGGCGGATGCCAGAGATGAGAGAAGACACTGGGCAAAGACCTCGAGACAGAGGGAACGCATCCCAGATCAAACTGCAACAGAGAGAACCATGGAACATGGAAGCATAAGGAGAAATGCTACAACTTCAGGACAGAGATCCTAGAGCGCAGAGGCGTTGCTAGGGTGGGGGGGCTAAAGGGGCTATAGCCACTGGTCTTTTGGTTGTAGCCCCAGATAGAATCTCAGGAGCTACAACCAAAAGGCTATAGCTAGCCCCCAGTCCCAACAGTTCCGACACCAGTGTAGCCCCGGGTCCTTTCCAGACCTAGCAACTCCCCTGAGTAGAGCGCATCGATAAAGTGAGCATAAGGACAGGCTCTAAGCATGCGCTCTCTGGCTCTCCAATTTTAAGTACCTTTTTGTCTTAAGCCATGTATGTCACTCTTTATTACATCATATTAATGCCTAAGCCTTATGCATTCTAGTTCTATTTACACAACTGAGTCTGTACATAGAATAGAGAATAATAGAGAATTAGAAAGTATTTACATAATTGCTATGCCTGATTATGATGTAACAGAAATATTATGATACAAAGGTTTTGGCATAGCAGTGAAGGTCACTAGGGCTCTGTGTTTTGATAATTCAGGGAACCTAGTTTGGACCCGCCATTTTGGAGGACATTCGGCTTGGGACTCTGCTGCAGCCTTTACAACAACATGCATCCCCAACGTCAGTGTCCATACACAGGCGTTTAAGAGGATTTAGCACTTAAGTTCTAACTTTTCCCTGGCCTTTCACTTGTAGCATAACACGGGTCTGTGGGGGCAACATACATGCTCTCATGCAGTCCCTCCCACGTTATGATAGAAAAAGTGCCAGTGACCTCACAGAAACATGTAAAATGGCTTCTAACTGATGAGACCATATTATTTATCATCTGGGTTGACTTTGCCTCAAATATTGCGACGCGATGCACTGGTGCGGTGTTTCTCATTTTTCAGGCTGTAAGTACAGAACAAGACATTGGGCCTCATTATGGCCTTGCCGGTATCCTGGCGGTAAACCCGCCAGGATACCGGCAAAGGCTAATACCGTTTCCAGACACTCCGTCTGGTGGCACTGCCGCTGCATTCCGCGTGCTGGAGTGACGGTGTAAATCCTCATTCACTGCATGAGGGGATTTGGTCATTACGGCTTTTTTTGCGGGTAGGGCCCCTGCCTTACCTCCAGTTTTTAGCTGTGGCCCGACCGCCAAAACCATAGTCGGCTGGTCCGGTAAAGTGCTGGTATCCATGAAAACCGGGACTTTTTTTACTGGACCAGACGACTCAGAATGATGCCCACTGTGCAGACTGTCAGTGAAACCACTCAATTAATTTAGTTGTAGATTTGGCTCTGACAAAAATGACATATAAAATACTTCACCAATAAGGTAATGGGGTTCCAGGATTAAAGAAAGTGCTGTTGAAAGTAAGAGCAAAGGCGAGGCGCCTCCGTTCCAGTCCCTGCAGTGGACATGACTCCGAGCAGAACCAGGGCAGAAGAGCCCGGGTGTGGCCTGATAGTGCAGGGCACTACTCTACCTGCATTATGTCGCTCACTTGATGCTTTCATAAGCAGCACATTTAAGTGTTGTCCAAGTACATCCGGGCAAGATCGAAGGGTGGTTGACACCTGGGTAGCCCCTGGAGTAAAACATGTGCCGGACCTTGATGTCTTCCGAGCTTGGGGCAGTGGTCGAAGTGTACGAAAAGAAGTAGTGGCACTATGTTCCCTACTGGCCTGCCCCCGCTCCCCACAAACCCCATCACCACGCCCCTCCCACACACAATACAAGCACCAAAACACATGCTCCTGCTGTTTAGGGAAACGCTCAGTGCAGTGCACTGAATGTGCAAGTTTCAACTTCTTCCTATAGTTTTATTTTAAAACGAAACCATTACGGAACGATTTCTTTTCAAAATAAAAGTATAGGAACTGTAACCCTTAATTAAAAGAAGTAAATGAGCACCGCTCCCGACCGCTCCCGCCCACTTCGACCACTGGCTTGGGGCTGCCGATGGGCGGGCATCATCTACTCTTGTGAGCCAGGTCAGTACTTTTCACCAAGTCTTCCTACTGGTCAGTTGCTGGATGGGTGGAAGGTAATAGCAGCCAGGAACTTGGCTACTTAGCTGCAATATTCATACTGTTTTAGATTTTGCAGAAGTTTTTTTAATTTTATGAAGTGTTTTCTATGGCTCTGTGAAGAAGTTTCACATTTCATTTTTTAACTGCTTTTTATGATTTTTGTTTTTTAAAATCTTTTCTTGACCCCATGCCACACCCATTGGCCTCCGCCTACGCCCCTCTCTCAGCAGCCCTCACTCCCTTCACTTCTGTATGTTTTGTCAGAAATTTCAAAATCGGATTATGAATCTATCTATGTTCGTACTCAGGGACAGGCTCGGACTGGCCTATAGGGCAATAGGCCCACGGCCGAACCAAAAACACAAAATGCTGGTGTGGGCTAGTTTTAATGGTCAAAGTGGGCCACTTTTTTGGCCAATTTGCACCAGTTTGAGGAGTTAATTCACTCTGCGGCTAGTAGTTTTGACCAGTGTTAATGAATACATATTCTTTAAAATGCACAGTTTGCATCACACTTTATCAAAAACCTTCCCCTTGGGTACTATTCAAACAGTGTCACAAAAGGAATGAATTGCCATTTGCATCTGTGGGCCACTTTTTCATTGGTGCCCGAGACAGTTGTGTGGCCCAGTGCGACCCTGCTCAGGGAGCTTTTGCTCTTTTTTTCTGGGAAAATAATGTGTAGAAATCGTGCAAAGGCTTTTACAGTGAGCAGACCGGGGCTGGCGGATATCTGAACCCTGCACCCCAATAACAGATGCCACAGGTTTCCCATCGAGGGACTTGAGGGACTTACTTCAGCGTCACCCTCACCATGCGGCATCGCGTCCATGGGTTTCTCTGGCATGCACGCTAGCTGCGACATCTCAACCGGAAACAGTTTCATAAGTGGGCAGTGAAACCATTTTCATAAGGAATCCAAAGATCTCTTAATACGATCGAATCAAATAAATCGGTTTTTCTAGAACTTCAGGTGGCAAAAGAACAAAAACCCCACAGAAGGAATGTGGCGAATAAGTTGTAATGACTTTCCAAGGCCGCATAAGCAATCATCCTACAACTGAAAAAAGAAGCTATAACCAAGAGCGTCTTTTCGCTTCCGGGTAGTCTCCGGCGGAGCTATTGAGTATCATAGAGGAATCTCTCAATCCACTCCTTGCAGGCAATAAGAACATTCCCCCACAATGGCGTTGTGGTGGGAATGTCAAGATTTGTATGGAAGAATTGGAAAAAATGCATGCAGAAATGTACAGCAGGAAGGCACGTTGGGATGTTGCACGCCTCCTTCATTCAAAGGCAGGAAGAGCTCAGACCTGTGCTCAAGGCTTTCATTCCAACCTTCTGATTGCAGGGCCCTCAGGGGCCTGTGACTGGCAGCAGTTTATAAAGAACATGGCTTCCTGTCCATCCAGGATAGACTAGCTCTGTGCTGTGAGAAGTTAGGGGGACCAGCCACCTTCTGAAATCAGACCAGCAGCCCCCTATCTCATGGGCATACACTGGGCCCTGGCCACGTGTGCATCCATTTTCCATGAGTCCCGGGAGCAGTGGAGTAACTTTGCTGAACATGTTGAGGGGGGCATGACATCTAAATGAAAGGGGCCCCTGTCAAATGAGTGGGGCAAAATGGTGTGCCACAAAAGTTGGGGGCGAGCCAAACACCATTGTCCCCCTAAAAAGCCCCCCCCCCTAAAATGATGCCCATGCCCTTGACTATGGAAGCCAGGCTCAGCCCGGCGTTCCATATCATGTTTTTCAGGTTCTGTAATTTCATCTACACCAGTTTTTTCGACAGGTGTTTTTACGAAAATATTTAAAAGAAGAAATGAATCCATTTTTTTGTCAATTATTTTTGGGTTTTTTTGTGGGGGCATCTGCCATTCCCCCCCCCCCCCCTCCTCGCCTACCTATTTTTATTTATTCCTGACCCCCCGAACCCTTTATATGCTCTTTTTCACCCCCCAAAAAATGTCGATACGTTTTTTCGGCAAAAATCTTTCGTAAAAACACTAGTCGAACAAACGGGTGTCGATGAAAGGACGTTGCACCATTTTTCATCCTTGCGCACGCGGCTTCTTCGCTTTTATTGGGCGTCTGCCGTTCGTGTGTCCGTCACATGAAGGCCAGGGCACTCTGGCATTCAACACTGAACTGGGCAGAGGCTTCAAATGGCCAGTGACCTGCGCGTGGCAGAGCACGAGCCTTCAATTCAGAGCTCCTGGAGACGGGATGGATTCAGTGTCACTGCTTGGAACATTTTGACGCATGCCTTGATAAACGCATCTGTCCTCGGAACGTTTTAATAGGCGCATTTGTACAGCTCTTCTTTCAGAGTACAAGATGTCCTCTCTTTTCTCTTAAAACCTGCATTATCGCCGCGTGGAGTAGGTTTTCAGTAGACGGTCGTTCCTATTTATCTGCACTGTCCCCGTGCACCTCTGCAAGGTAAGGGTGAGCATGGCAGAGCTGCTTTTAAGGATAAGTTACTGTCTGAAAGCCAAACTCTTCAAGTCGGGGACACATGCGTCATGCTTGGCAATGAAATGCAATGCAATGCACAGTTCTTAGAGCGTTTTCTTCAGTACAATACATTATTAAGTGCCCTGAAATATAACTGGAATCCAGTCCTTTCTAAGATATGTTTTTTAGTCGTGTACCCTGATGGATCACGAAACACAGAAATAAATGGCTACTGCGCTAAGAAGCGGATTGCTCACCCACTTAAATCAATTCTCCCTCTAGGCAGGGCTCGCCAGGGAGCGGCCATCTTGATTACTGCCCACCATTGACATCCTGGAATGCTTTGGTGAATATATGAACCAAAAAAAAGATGCCAGCCATCAAACCCTCATCAGCTCAAAACCGTTGTCATGCCATACACTATCCACATTTCAATTTAAGGTATTTTGCCCAGATCAAAAAAGACCAGTCCAGCAAGGAGGCCAGAGGTGTCAAGATATGGCCTCTCAATTCAAGTAGAGCTCTCGTCATATATAGCTGGTTATTTGATCCTAGTAGATTCCCTAAGGTGCTGGGAAGATAGCTCAGCAAGTTAACTGCCCTCCTCAGACGTGGAGCCAAGTTCAAATCACATCAGGGTTGATTCAAGTCTTGCTCCCTTTGAAGTAAAAAAATTGCATACAATTCCCTCCCCGCTCCTCAGTACTATGAGGTGGCGTTAGCCTTAGACAGAATGTCCATTGTTTATTTGCCATCGAGGGCCAGAAAAAGCATTTTTACTTTATGAATTCGGTTTATCCCTCTCCCTGGCCTTTTGCTACCAACAGCATTCACCTCTTACACATCCTCCTCTTGTATTAGGCCGGCTTCTGAGTTTGCTTGGCAGCCCCAGAACTTTTATTCAGGAATTTATCAGCGGTACCATACATTGACGTGGCAGGTATTTTAAGCCCACATATCTACCAGGATTTCTCAAGCACGTTCTCAAGCCCCTCGTGCACCCAACGCTACTCGATCTAGCTTGTAATACTCCAAAACTGCCTTGCAATCCCAGTGTGTATGTTAGCTCCACACACTCTCTTCTCTGTCACCTCTCTCTAGAGGACAGTCCATATGTAGCGGCTGGACACACTTCCATACTAATACAAGCATTGAGCCCTGCCTAAAACCCTTCCTGTATCTGCAAACTCCTTTCCCTCTCTCCTACTTCACCCTTACTCCTGCTATTCTTCCCAGCAGACTATGTCTTGTGACCCCACGCTGGGACAGAATGCATCTCAAACAAGGCTACGGTGCTTAGAGACTACTACGGTGGTGATTTGAGGCAGTACAAACACATACCAACATAACATAACATAACAACACATTGAAGATTCACATCAACTGTTATCACAGTGCTTAGAAAAGGAAGAAATCTGGCAAAAAAAACTCTTTGTAAAAAGTGTGATGTGATGAATGCACACCCTTCTAAAGGTTCTACGCGTCAAGAGGGATTATTGAGGTCAAGCTACCTGCTGGTGTACCCCGGTCTAAAACACGTGACCAAGCTCCAGCAGTAGCCGGGACTGCCCGCACAATAACGTACTTTGTGCGATGTGAACCTCGTGGGAGGCCTGTGTATTTCATGGGGAAATTACTGCATCCTTATTGTCTCAAATACACAAAGGCTATGACTGCAGCGCGAAGGCCCTAGACAAGAGACATTCTAGCTCATTTTACTTCCTGGAGCTGGACCGATGCTCCCCCAAGCAAGCAGCACGGCCATCCTTGTTCACCTTTGTGTAGGCATGGGATCCACATTCTCCAGCACAGTCATAATATCAGTACCTCACCACAAGGTAGAGACGGATGGCAAATCGTGCTAGTACCTGGGCATATAATAGCAGTGCCTGGCAGCTGCCTGTCTAATGCCTATACAAGAGCCAAACACTGTTGGCTTTGCCAATGCTTGTTTTGAGCAAGAATTCAGTGCAAGAAGAGATGGCAGTACATGCATTCTGCTTATAAATGAAGTGGCTGAAAGCACCGCTTTGTGAAAGACCTTTTATAACATCAGGATGTGATCTGGCAGGTTCATAGCTGCAATTAAGGGATTACCTTTTGGAATGCGGCACACAGCTCGACTAAAAGAGATCCGACCTAGGGGGCTGTGTGACTCAAAGAGATCCTAGGGGGCTGTGTGACTCAGTGAGATCGCAGGGGGCTGCGTAACTCAGAGACATACTAGGGGGCTGTGTTTTGGGCAGGGAAGGGCAAGTAGTGGGTGGCAACGGCTATAGGCCATAGGTAGGTTGTCTGCCACTCCTCACATCCCATTTCTATCCTATATTTACTTTGCATGACAATAGTTTTGGCTTATAAGCAGCACTATCAGCGCCACCTAATAGCCAAAAATAAAAGTAGCGTGTGGCAGGAACTCTGCTGGCTGCTGCTTAATGGCGAAGGTGTCATTTTTGAGGGGACGAAGGTGAATCTACCCCTGAACATTTCGCGGACGGTCAGTCACCCTCCTCATATTTTGCATTACTCCTTGTATGCAATGTTGTTGCTGGGGCCTAGTCTGTCTATGTTGCAAGCCGAGGCTGCATGGCAACAACATATCTGCGCGACAAGGCACGCGGCCAGCTGGAAACAAAGTTTCACCATCAAGCCTTTTCAACTCCTGCTTGGAGCGCATTTGTACTGTGTTTCAGTGCAACAAGCACTCATGAAAGATCTACATGCGGTAATGTTCATGAACAAAGCATACTGGGAGACTGTGAATGGCTGTGCCAGCCATCAATCCCTCCCCCTTATCTTGAGAGTTAACCATTCACTGACATTACAAATGTCACTTGTTTTCAATGTTCATCATGTTGGTTGAGCCTAATGTTTCACATTGGAAGTCAAATTTGGTTAACAAAAGATATTTCTCGGAGTGATTGTTACCTATTTAATTGTGTGCTCGTGAATGCATAGATTGATCACAAAACGGATACCCCTTGTGTCCATGTCACACTTTCTTGTGCCTGACAAGAATTTCCTTTGACTCTATTTGTTCAGGGCCATTACAATCAATACGATGAGTTGCAAATTCAAAGGATAGCATGGTTAAAGTGCCTACACGTTGCACGCAATGTACATATGCACTGGAAGAAATGCTTCGGATCTAGGCCTCTAAGCAGCACGGGAAAGTGCTGTTAAGATGGCCAACCTTCCAATATTATTTAGTCGATGAGGCCCTTCTTCTGGTTCTACAGAGGGTTGCAGTAGAATGTGCACCTACAGCCCTGGAGGCACCATGACTCAGAGAACGTTGAGGGCAGCTTGCGGTGGGAGTTACCAATGGGTCGTCGCCTGGTCCGCCTCACATAGCCAGCAGGACTGTTGCACCTGGCATCCTTTAAAGCAGTCAAAGAGATGGAAACCACTGTCGCCCACTGCGCACTCTCACTTGTGCCCTTACATCACGACGCCACACCACGACAAATCCCCCATTTGGTTGCTAAGCAATAGGCTTCTTCTGCTCTGACCCTCTCTAATAGATTTCAATTAAAGGTTTCAGCATTTCTCTATTAGAGGAATACAGCGGTAACTTGGTCAGGCTGAGGGTGATGAGAGTGCTGATAGAGAATAATCGAACCTCCAAAGCAGGTGCCGCAGGAAAGCACGCCCTACAATTCCTATAGAGGCATTAGGAAACATTTCAGACCAGGGACCTTTGAAATGTACACATGTTCATTATAGCTGCAAGGTCGTGTGCTAATACAATATCCATTATGTGAAACTGAACGTTTTGCAACAGGGAGACTTTTCCTGCATTGACCCCCCATCTCAGAACCTCTGCACCTGTGCCAGATTGCTTTAGCTGTAGGGGCAGGAATCCTGCATCTCGCTCCGAGCACATCACTACTCCCCACACACGACACCCAAAATCATCCGCAAAAGACTTTGTGCAACCACACACCCTTCAATCCAGGCACCTGGGTGCCAATCTACCACCCTTCGGATGGGCGAACAGTGCTACGAGGAAGAAGAAGCACCTAACAGACAGGGTCTCATCAAAGTGTAGTGTGTAATGCAGTGTTCCGGCATATTGGGCCTAACTCACAAAAGTGCTCTACAATGGCACAATCCCATCGAAAAACGACGGGCCCTTTGTCTTTTAATTGTGTGTGCACACGCACCATGTTTAAGCAGAAGCACATTTACATTCTGGAAATGGATTTGTAATTGCGTTTTTTTTAATCACTTCAATACAGAATTTATTTCCTTTGCCCTGGATCTGCCGATCATCAAGTTCAAATGTAGGCTGTCAGGAAGATTTGGGGTTGTTTTCAGGGGAGTTGCTAGGTCTGGAAAAGACCCGGGGCTAAGCTGATGTCGGAACTGTCGGGATTGGGGGCTAGCTAGACTTTTGGCTAGCTCCTGAGATTCAATCCGGGGCTACAACCAAAAGATCAGGGGCTTTAGCTCCCTTAGCCCCCTCCTAGCAACACCCCTGGTTGTTTTACTGCGGATTAAATGTTTGCGACGGAAATGACCGCATGAGAAATGTACGTTATACAAAATTGTTCGTATATTTCCATTTTGTACATCCATGGTAAAACAACACCAAATCTATAGAAACACTAACCCCGCCACACCCCCACCCAACACACCCCCACCCCCTACTTGCCTTTCAGTCCCTGTGACTTAGGGACTGTGGGATAGCTAAGGGGTGTCCCCTGCAACCTCCCGCTCACTATACTACACTCTATAGTATAGTGAGCGGGGAGTTGCAGGGGAGCCCCTGCAGCCCTCTTTTTGGGGGGACTGCGGGACAGCTGCGAGGGACACCCTGCTGCAGCCCCCACAGCTCTAGACCGAATCCAAATGACCTACCCAAACAAATGTCAAACCTGTGGTAGGTAGAACTTTTGGTGGTACCTATTTTCAAACTTTTAGATGGGTAGGTCATGTGGATTCGGTCTTTTTGGCCGAAACCCAGCAGAAGAGTGCAGGTCACGTAGTCACGATAAGCCATGTGCATCGATCCTCTGCCCCCCAGTGTGGAAGGCCAGGGGTATTTCCTGCGCTGTGTACCCACAGATGCTCCCTTTGCTGGGCAGGATGGGCCACTTGGAATATGGGCTATCACAATTACTTTGAATTTAAATGCCCTGACATATCTTGCCATGTTTTTTTGTAATCGTTTTTAATGAATCTAAAGAGTTTTAGAATGCATTGTTATTGTAGTGGTGCACCAACCCTGCTGAGGGCAAGGCATTATCTAGTACAATAAAATGAATTAAAACAATTACCCTTGCCAAGAACACATAACCTAAAGGTATAATAAACTGGAAGAGCTAATGTAATATAGCAGGTATGATTAGTTTGGAATTTGTAAAAAATAATGAAAAGCCTCAGAGGGTTTGAGAAAAATGTGCTGGCTTCCGAGTTAAAACATAGGAAAGTGTGAGGAAGAAAAGCAATGGTTGATTCCAACTTTTCCTTTTTCTGCAGATGTCTTCCTCGACTGAGAATGGCGATGCAACCGCTGTAAAACAAAATGGAGAGAAAACGTACAAGAAGGTAAGCATTCCCCGCTGCAGGCCTGACTGGCTCAGTGAATGTCCTTATCCCTAAAAAGGGGAGCAGGGCGACTCCAGTGGCTGCTAGCTGCCAAGGAGGAAGTGCTTGCTTTCCACCTGTGAGCAGGGCTCAAGTCCAGGGTACACGCAGGTGGACGGAGACCACTCACTTTTTTTAGAGGGTGGACGCCGTCCCCCTAGGTATTTTAGAGGCCGTGTGTACTGTAAAATGAGCAAAACTGACCTGTCATTTTTGAACTTGTGAATATATGTCGTACTCAGGACTCGAACCGCCACAGGCCGGGCTCTTCATCACTGCACCAGATAAACTGGTGACAATGAGCAAACAACTAAAGCTGAAATGTCACATTTCAGGGCCACATGTTCCAGGGAAAACATTGTCATTGATTCTTGGAGTGTAAAACTGCACCCCTTTTAACCTTTTTGAAACACTATTAGAAGAAAATATCCTCTCGGTTTTGTGCGTGTGTGTTAATTTTATGAAAGGCAAATGCCATTCGTCCTATGCAATTTGCATGTTTATGCAAAGCCAATGGAATGAAATGTACGTATTTCATCTTGATATGCTAATTTATGGTGATGTCACATCCAATTGAATATGTTAATGAGCCCCCAGCACTTTTCTTTTAAGGCTTTACCCCTGCTTGTGAACAGTGAGTGAGACCAGCATTCCTCCTTGACTACCGGATGCCTAGCAACGTGAGAAAGAAAGACATAGGGCCAATGAGCAGGCTCAGCCCTAGAGGCAGGCCCCACGAGGGCCCTTGTAGTGCAGCTGGTTGGCCGCCATTTTAGGTGGCTAGGAAATGGCATTCCAAAGCTGTGTCATCATCATCATCCTGAGGACTGGTCCATAAATGCCAGGGGAAGATGACCTGTGTTTGGAGCCAGATGAGTGGTCACTCTTGCTTCTGAAATGTGGGTGGGGGTAGAAAGAAGGCTGCCTTATGAATGAGGGAGACAGCCACAAGAGCAACAGCCCTATGGCAGAAGCAAACCATGTTTCCCCGGGAGCTTCCCCGGAGTGCAGTGGTGGCGGAAGGTTTTGGTGGCAGAAGTGGTAAAGGGCTCCTCAGGAGACATGGGCTCCTCCCATTTCACTACTTTCCAAGCAGCAGGGGGTAGCATTGGAATCTTAAAGGAGCTCTGTGGGGTGGTCCTGTGGGCAGATTAAAGATGTAATTCCTGGTACAATTGCATTCATAGGTTATTAATCATTTTCTCCATGGTGCCATAGGGTATCAGTGATACGAACTGTGATAAGGTCTGTTTGTCACCATTGTGCATATGGTGAACAATGCAATAGTATGGTGGTGGTGGTGGTGTTTTCCATAAAAGCTTTACCTATTGTGTTGCCAGAGGGCCAGGACAATAGCACCTAGAGGCAGTTCTCTAAATGCCAAAGTGAACCGAAGCTGCATGTTGAGTTGCAAATGCAAGATTCCTTCCCAGTGGTCTCTTCTTTGATCTTTGCAAATCTGGTTGCCATAGGATTTCTAGTGTATTGCATTTGTGTGTGTTTGTATAGGTCTTCCATAAACTTGCCAAAGAGAGCAAAGGGTCTGGCATTTATTGCAGAATTTCTTAGGAGCAACTTGATCAAAGGGCTGTACAGGCAAAACTCTAGGAAAATATGGCATATAGGATAACACTAGGTAAATATGGCATACATGGTAACACTAGGCAGATATGGCATATATGATAAAGATGACATACGTGGTAACAGAAGTGAAAAGGCTGAGGAGCATATAACAGAGGGCACACCGCTGGATAGGATTATACACATGTATAAGTGAAGGTCCATCGGGAAGTTCAATTTCAAAAAGTGGGTTCCCAGCGACCTGCCAAAGCAAAGGAAGGTGGACAGAAGTCCAATTTATTTTGCAAAGTTACTGCCACCATGTTGGTCCAAATCACGAGAATGCACGATTTGATGTTTTGTATTTAGAGACCAGTGGAATGTTCAACGCATCCGTGCTTTGTTTGACATAGCGTAATCACCTCCTGTTAAAAATCATTTTGACGTGGAGAGGAGGGACCTGCTTCAAATTAAGGCCTTTATATTTATATCTCATTTAATTTATTTTGTCTTTGTAAAAACATGGCATACATTAGAACATGCACCTCTTAGCCACTAGGGACTCTATGCAGTAGCACCTTGGAGCGTATCCTATGCACAGAATGGAATTACCATAATAAATTAACTCAGACCCAAATAACCGGACAGACTCAAAGAATATGGCAAAGTACTACTTTATTGTCAGCTCAAATAAAGTAGGTAAATCTGGTGACCATACGAAATGCACATCACTCACTCTCATCTAAGTTTTGATCACACTAAAGCTTTATAATTTGATATACGTCAGCTATGACGTCACCCTGGGTGGCAAACAGTAAAACCTATCGAGGGGAGGGATTGGTTAAGGGAACGGATATACTATAAATATACTATGCATAAGTGTTAATGACACCATTGGCTGCCCCTTATCTGTTAGGCACGCATCAAACTACTTCTAAATACGTATAATAAAGATTATAGAGAAACAATAACAGCAGATTGGTTTCTGCAATATTGTATAGCATGCCGCTACATAGCCACTCATGATTGGTTGGCATACTCTGCCAACCTTGGACATTCGGCTTGCCAGCAGCATGTGAACAGAACGAAACCCAGGTGTGGGGAATAACGTCAGACCACTGCCCACATTGTTCAATTAGCCTACCATCTCTCATCAATTAGACCATGATCCAAGGCTTTTCCTTTGTAGTTGACCTTGCTGATTATTTTCTTCTATGGGATTTTTAAGGGAGTCACATTACACCACTATCTTCATCTGCGGCTTAATGAATAGACTGTGTTTATGAGTCCAGCACCACGTGTCAGTAGACCACAAATTTGTACATTTCGAGCTGCTATTTACTGCTATTTGATTTAATTAGGTTGGGTGCTATTATTCCTCTTGGCCTCTGCAGACTTGGTTGCTCCATCTTACATGTGCTTTCTTCATCCTTGATTGTCCAATACTTGGCAGTTTCAGATGTTTTCGCGCCTGCCTAATCTAAGAGAAATGTGCCCTTCATTCAAAGCTTATTCTGGTTAACTCTCTTTGTACTTTGCAGTTATGTCTTGCTGTGTCATCCTTAGGCTTAGCAAAACAGATATTCTTTTTTTCTTGCATGAAACTGTTTTTTGCAGAGTTTCTGATCTGCGGCCCTTGATTGTTTCTGAGCTCGTTTTGACATGATCCGATGCCCATCTTTTCCTCATGGCTGCTTTCCTCATGTCTCGGGAGGATAGTTCATGGCCAATGTGCTCGCCTTAGAAACAGGACGACGCGGAGCAACACAGGTTCGATCCCCAAGTCTGTGCTTAGAAACCTCTGGGTATTAAGCGTGTTATCAATAAGGCTTTCAGTTTTCCATTTTTACTGATTTTTACACATAGGTACAGCGGGAAACCAATCTGCTTTATGTCTGAATTTATTTAGCAAAATGGAGGAAAAAAACAGAAAAACTGGTCTTTCTGTTTGGCTCTCTCTGATGTCAGTCATACATTGCATGCCACTCACATTACAGATTGGCAGCAATGGAGAGTGTAAAAGTTGTATAAAAATAGCATTACAATTCTTCAAATTGCTGACTGCATATATCTTATGGCAGCAGCAGTCACAGGAGGAACGGTTTGTTATGGAAAAAATTGAGTTAGCATTTCTTTCCTATATGGCTGCATGTGGGCTTTAATAAATGCCTTTTTTATTAGAATAAATGCAGAAAAATACTGGTTGCGAATTATCTTTATATATGAAAAAAATAATGTGGATAAATACAGATAAAAAGGCCAAAAAATAAATATGGATGAATACAGGTGGAAATGGCAGAAAAATAAATACCATAAAACCGGAAGCCCTAGTTATAAATAACCAATTACAATTATAATTATAGTTTCTACTACAGCAAGGTTCTATGTAATCTCTACCTTGCATTTCGGCTTATATATAGTCATTACTCATCTGGTTACTTATCTTCTCTGTATATATGGTTTCTTCATTCCTGCATATGTTTCCCTTATTGCTTCAGTTACATTATCCCTCTTTAATCATTCACATGTTGTTTCAGTACTTCTTAGTATCATCTCTTCATGGCGGCACATTACTCTGGGAGGACTTTATTTACAGCTATTCTATGTCCAATGGTGTATGCCGACATCCTTCCACTGCATCAGTACGAGGGTACATTCGATACGGTTGTCTGAGTGCATAACGTCTCCCATATATTCAGTGCGGTATTGGGATGATACCTGGTGCCATGCACAGAGTCTTCCTGCTTTGCCTCCAGTATGACAGAGGTGAGGGGGCGGGGACTAGTGATGACGTCAGCTGCATCTCTACAACTCAGTAAAAAGAAATTGAAAATTGACCCTCTGAGGATATTTTCAAAAGAAAATGTGCCGGAGACTAGGCCAGTCATTTATAGCTCAAGCTACCTCTTACTCGTGCAGGGTAGCAGAAAACACAAAAAAAGACGGAATGAAATGCTAAACAGCAGATAAAAAATAAAAAACAAATACAAACAAATCATCCTTGTTCATAAGTAGGGAGGGTCATAAACCGGAGAGTGATCCAGTAGAGAAAACAGTTGACATCTTTTATATTGAGAGTTCTTTATAACTTTATCCCTATTTCCCTGGCCTGATATGCTTGCTCCAGACCGTCTCACTGGGTATGAGTGTGAAGCAGGACAGGAGCGTCCAATCAGCTATCTCCCTCTTCCCTTATGTAAAGGGTTCTTGTAGGTTACAGGTTATCCCTCGGGTGGTCTCCCGGCGATAGCAATGCATCCCAGAAAGAAGCAATGGCTGAAAAAAGGGCTTTTCCCATTTGGAAGATCAAAAGTAGACAAAAGCTTTGACAAACAGTAGGAGAAAGCTTTGCCTTTCAAATGCCCCCTGAACATTAAACAGCGTAAAAAACACTACTTGTCCACTAACTTTTGTGTCTGTGCAAAAGTAGGCGATTTCACCAGGCCCCAAGCAGAAACGTTGGCTTGGCAAAGGGAGCATGGTTTTAAAGCATCATTTAGTTGTACCCACTGAAACAACACTTATTCAAGTGTCGGGCATCATGGGCCCACTCATGGGTTCAGCGGCTAGAGGCTGAAATGTAGAATACATGATCCTCAAGGAAGCAGTATAGAGATTCGAGACATTTTTTTCTCTACCTGGTGAAAAGGTGAAGAAAGGCATAGCCCCCAATTTTGTAAACAATTGTCTGCGAACCAAGCCCATTGCCGCCTAACTACTTCTAGCTATTCGAGTGCAGCATCACCTAACACTGGGCACACAGGCCATTTAGAGCCCTCATACAACCAACACTAACCATAGATTTAGCATCACACAGTACACCACAGCTACACATGTAGCTACATGCATGTAGCATGTTGCTAAAATGACTGGAAAGCCTTTAGACCTTCCCCTAATGCTGTAATTACCCAGGCATTATGAATGTGGTGTTATGCTTCACACAGCAGACTACTGGAAGCCCATTCAGGTGCAGCGTTGCAGTACAGAATGGTTACTTAAAGCTACGAGTTCAAACCATTGGCAATGTATCACTTTACGAATACAAAATAACATGATATATATTTCTGCAAGCGTGAGATGTTGCTTAACATTCTTTCACACCTGCCTAGGATCCAGTCTCAATAAGCATCTGGAGTCATGATTTTGCTCTCATGGACAGTTTTCTGGGTAGAACTGGACAGTCTACTGAAAACCTATGCACATAAAACAACCCCTTGAAGTCCATAGCTATGCCACAATCCAGGATCTGGCTAGGTGATTCTGTAGGCTGCCACTCTGGGATTGTCCAAGAGACTTAAGTTGGACTAATAAAGATTCAACAGCTGATGATGCTCAACTCTTCAATTCCCAGCTGGGGTTTAGGGCCAAGCATGGGTGTCAAAATGGCTTGGTGGAACCGGTTGTCTGCTGCACACACGAGCTGGTACTTGGTGATCCTCAGATTTCTTCTTGGATAAGGCCTTTCCTCTGTAACTAGGCCCTCTGGCTTTTGGCGACTTGGATGGTCACGTTCTCTAATTTTGCAACCCCTCTGAACTTCTTTGTCAGTGCTGATGTGCTTTCAGGGCTGTGCAAAGAATCTTCAAGGATATCCTCATCTCCTAAGAGTGTCGATGTAAATTGGTTAAAGGTGAAGTGGTGTGTTTGTTCTTTTTTACTCTCGGTTTCAAGCACCTCTCAGAGAGCATTCATCATGTGAAAGAATTGTGCAACAGGAATAAACATCAGTGCAGCTGCAACATGCTTGGAAACATGCTTGCGTTATCATAACCGGCAGTCGTGGTGGCATGGTTACTGAGAGCACACAGCCAGGGGACTGTGACTGAGTAACACCTGTTTGGCTGTTACATCTTGCAGCAATTTCTATAACACTGTGGGGTGGGGTGTAGCTTCATAATTTAGACCCCAAGGTGTTGGTAGGTAGGTGCAGATTTCTGAGTAAAGGTTGTTTTGATTGACCAGTCAAAGATTTAGAAACTTGGGGATCCATCTTTTAACAAAAAATAAAAATCACAATGTGTGGAACCTTTCTTCAACTAAGGGCCTGCATGTATATGTTAAGAGTGTTGTTACATCAAAAAGTCCTCTAAAACAAATTAAATCCACCGTCTAGTACTTCACAACACTCCTTTGCTTATTCCACCCTCCACAGATTTCACAAAGTGCGTGACTGGAAGTAAACAGTCTTAAGAGCACTGTTCTCACAAAATACTTTCCTTGGTCCTATTGCTACTTGACCTGAATGCCGTTTTTGATATTCTGATTATTTATTTCACCATATGTCTTTGCCTTCTCTTATCCTTCCTTCATGGTGTTTTGGTAATCACTCTCACATCCTCCAATCTTATGTAGTGATGCCCTCTTCCATTAAGTCTTCCATTAAGTCATTCTTCTCATCTCTCTCATTCCATCATACCTTTCTCTGACTTCCCTACTGGGTTATCTACTAACCAAGCCTGATATTTCTTTCCCCCCAGTCTTTCCTATCCTCCACTCATTCCTTCTAACCATCCTTTTTATCCTCAGGTTATTGATTTTTCATTCCATGCTAATATTCTTGGGACAGGTGTGCAATAGCACCTGGAGCGTTTCAAGTGCCGAATGGTATCAACACAATACATTATCTCATGCCCAAATAACAGGACAGACTCAAGGAAGATGGCAAAAAACTACTATATTATCAGTTCAATAAATTAGGGAAACCTGGTGAACAAACAGATTGGAGCTCACACACTCTAGATGCATTTCAGTTACACAAAAGGTTTTATTCCTTGGCATACGTCAGCTATGACATCATCTTACATGGCTAACAGTGAAAACCACCTACTGTGTGATGGGATTGGTTAAGGGAAACATATACATGTAGTTTGTATGATTGTTAGTGCCATCATTGGATGCCCCTGATCTGGTACAGAATTTCCGAAAAAGGTGACAATATCAATGTTTCATCTCACTGGAGCTGGATAGGATGGAAGTATATATGTGAAAACAGCATACAAAAATGTGTTGCAACGGTATAGGCAACATAAAGTGTTGTGTGCTCTTCTTTTCTTCAAAACTAGTCTCTTTTACGTGACAAGAATAGTTCTGTGAATACTGAACAGTTATTTGTTTTCCTTTGAACTTGGAACTAATAGAAAGTCTGAATTGTTTTTATTTTGATGACTCCTGTTGGCTCTTGGTAGTAGATCTGGTCTGCATATGCGGAACTTCTTCTCTTGCTTCACTGTCAACGGGCGCCAGAGGGGCAGGGGTCTCTGCTTTATAGAGCTTTACGTCATTCAGATGCAGCCAAGCCCATCTTCCATGTACTTTAACAGCTGTGGGGTTTACCTCCTCTACCAGGCACAGTCCTTTAAAACAGGGTTTGTGACCAGTATGGACAAAACATTTAATGAGTACTTAGTCCCCAAGATACAAACTTAGTGGTTTCAGAAGCTCGATAGGGTTGATAGTTTGGCTGTCTTCTTCAATATTCTTCGACCCTTTCCTCTGATGTATGACATGTTGGTATATAGAAAAAACACTAGCGGTCATATTTGTCAAATAATCATACATCTCATCCCCTAATAATTTTGCTACACTCTGGGCATCAGTTTTTATTTGAGTGAGGGGAGCAAGGGGTACTCTCATGTGGTGCCCAGTCACCAACTCATGATGAGTCCGGTGGTAATCTGAGCCTGGCTGGTTTCTCAATGCAAATAGAGCAAGGGGTAGGCAATATAGACATGCCTTCTTCAAGGTAATCTTTATCTTTGTTATTGTCTCTTGAGTAGTCTGAGTAGTCCGTTTAAACACTCCTAAATACCATTCGCTTGTGGGTGATGATAAGCAGATGAAAACGTATGCTTTATTCCTACTATAAGTGTTATTTGCTCAAACATCTCATTTACAAAATGTGGCCCATTATCAGACCATAGGTCTTTGCATAGACCCCATCTAGAAAACACCTCACGTATGAGAAATGTGGCAGCACGTGTGGCATCGATGTGCATGAATGGACCTGCCTCAATCTATTGGGAAAAGGGACATATTACTACTAACATATATCTGCAGCCATTGCATGTTTGCAACATATCTATATGCAGATGCTGAAAAGTGGAGTTTGGCCATGCAGCTCAATTAACTGTACAATGGATATGTTAATTAAAACCTTCTTTCATCATCATACATCGTTCTGACATTTGCTTAACATCATCTCCTTCAAAATTCAAAATATTGGGAAAATATGCTGCTCTTTTTGCTTCATTGTCTGCGGTTCCGGTACCACAAGAAATCATGTCTGCCCTCTTAGCATGGGATGCACACTTCACCATGGCGATAAATGGGAGCTTTAATACCTTAATGAGCTTGTCCAATAGCAATGTATGTTGCACTGGTGTGCTGTCTGCATGGAGGAAGCCCCTCCTTTTCCAGCGTGACAATCCTGCATGTAGGGTTGACGTCACATAGGTGGAGTCAGAGTACACTGTCACTTCCTCATCCTCATGTCTCTTGAGTGTGGCGATAAGCGCCACTAATTCTGTAGCCTCTGCTGAACAATGTGAAAGGAGTCTTGCACTTGTCACTACTTCAAATTCACCTTTCTGTTTTAACTTCACTACTGCCAATCCTGTATTTCTCTCTCCTTTCATTTGATCAAATTTATAAGACCCATCAATAAATAGAATTCCCCCCCTCTTCGAGCTTTTTCTTTAACATGGGGAATATTGTCATAAAACTCAGTACATGATGTACATAATCTCCCTTCTCAACTGGTTCTGCTATAAATATTGCTTTATTCATTATGCTACACCTGCCAATTTTAATTGCTGAGTTTGAAATGACCACATCATATCCTGACGCTCTTTGTATAGTCAATGTGCTTTTGGGTTTCTCCAAAATGGTGAATAAGGCATCGTGGCGTATAAAGTCATGGGGCACCCCATTTTCATACTTGCAGCTTTTTCTATTGAAAAAGTAGCAGCAGCCAATGCTTGTTCACATGGTTAATGCCCTCTCATTCCTGGGTCTAAAATCCCACTGTAATAAGCTAATGGTTTCTGCCGATGTCTTAACAGTATCTTCTACTGACCATGCTTGTAATATTTTGGCTACTTTGTAACCATGCCAAGCGCCTGGATGCTCCAGGGCCAGGCGGCACTATACAAATAATAAACTAAACTAAACTAAACTAAGGACGGCTGTCATCACCACTCCATTTGAATACGAGAATAAATAAAACTCCTCATTATAGTCTGGAATCCCTAACACAGGGGCTGTACAAATCGCCTTTTTTAACTCTTCCAAACCTTCTGTCATCTCATCTGTACATATTATCTCACTTTTCTGTGCTTCTTTATGTCTTTTTAAAAGTGGTCTAATACACGTACTGTAATCAAAAACCCAGGCCCTACATAATTACATAGGCATTTCCCTCACTGTCTCAGGTCATAAAGCTTTCATGATTGCTTCTGCTCTCCAAGGTGTCACCTTTCTCCCTTCTTGAGAGATTAGCTGTCCTCTGTACAGCACCTCTTCCTGGCAATACTGTAGTTTCTCCTTGTCCACTTTGTATCCTTTCTCTGCCAATACTGTCATTAACTGGACTAAATCTTCTCTGCATTTTTATTTTGTCTCACTACACACTAATATGTTCTCTACATACTGAATGATTGTGCTCTCAAGTTGTTTGTTACCCAGGTCCATCTGAAGGACCATATTAAAGATCGATAGGGACTCACAGTAACCCTATGGTAATCTTGTATGTTTCCACCGCTGATTTCTATATGAAAAGGAGGTCAAGTATTGGGAGTTGTGAGAAACCTAATGGTGTTCTATCGCCTAGTCCACTGGGATCTTCCATTCAGGTGGCCAGGGAAGGGCTATTGCTTTTGGATCCCAATCCTAGGGGTGGACAAGCGAGGGAGGATCACCTGAGTGGAGGGTCACAGGGGATTGGGCAGAGAATACCCGATGGCGAGAAAGGGTATTCCCCCTCTCCCCATTTCCCATCTGAAACCCCTTCATCAGCTTTCATGGGATATTTGCACTCCCATTCCATCTCCACTGCCCCCTTTCTGACAAATACTGGGAAGAAGAGGCAACCGAGAGTAGAGAGGATTACCTGCATGAAACACCTTGAGAAACAAAAAGAAGACTGCCACCTACTACCATTAGGTTGTCCCATTAATAGGGTCAGAGATTTCACAATGACTACTCACACCTGACTCCACTTGACTAATGTGAAGCATAAAAGGTGTGCTGTTGCGCAATCAGGAAGGCGAGCTGTAAATCCTGAAGGAAGCCCAGAAGCCAAGGAGCAGGGAGCTGAAGGGAGAGGAGCATGGAGGGTCTGGAGGAGAGTGGCATGCCACGACGCTGGCACGGTGCCTGTGAGGGGCTGCAGCAGGGCTAGGGAGCCATGTGCCCATGGAGCCGAATTAAGGCAGCGTGTGTTCTGCTGGCGACTTGTGGAGGAGTGCTCTTTCGCTTGGGACGTGTGCAGGTCCCAAGGGGGTCTGAGGGGAAGGTGGTGAGACCCTGACCTCAATCCAAATGCCCAGAGAGGAACGCTCGCCAGCGCAACACTTCCCGGTGAGTTTCAAATAGGAAAGTGATGAGAAACTCGGGAGCGTGCGGCTAGCTGGATCAGCAAGGGAAAAAAAGACAGTATTTGCAAGCGGCACGAAGCAGAAAGCAAGAAAGATAGTGAAAGTAAAAGGAAAGTGAGAGAGAGGCGCTGAGAGAGCAAAAAGGAAGAAAAAGGCTTGAAGATAAATGAGAAGGGTGCGAGTGACCTGAAAATGAAGGATAGGTGCAAGTGAGCAATGGAAAGAAAAATAAAGTAAACAAGAAGGGTGCGAGTGACCCAAAAGTGAAGTGAAGGTGCAAGTGAACACCGGTGAACAGAGCAAGTGTGCATGAGGCACTGAAAGGAAAAGGACAGGTGCAATGGTGCACAAAAGCAAAGAATTTAATGTACAAGAGGCCCATTGGAGTGAAAGTGAACCCAAAGCAAAGGTGCCAGGGGCATGGCAAGCCAAGAGAAAGTAAGACAAAGAAGGTTCAAGGGAACACAACAAAGTAGAATATAAACAAGGGGTGCAGGAAGTGCCTGGAGGAAGAAAGGATAGAAGAGTAGCACGTACAGTAAATACAGAGAGGGGCCAAAGATGAGAATGCTCACTTTTAGGATGAGCCAAGAACCTAGTGTTTTCGAAAGCCTCTGATATTACCCCATGAGAAGGTTGCATGTGAAAGGAACTGTAAACAAGAGAAAGGCACATTTTGACAAGTTGAACTTTTTGTTTAGATGCCTAAGAAAAACTGTGTTATTAAACTGAACCTTTGTTTGAAACTAAAGGGGCCTTAGCTTGGGGAAGGGAGCCCTAAAAAGCCTAACCCAATAGAGCTTGTGTTTGAAACAGAAGGGGCCTGAGCTTGGGGAAGGGAACCCTAAGAAGCCTAACCAAACAGAGCTTGTGTTTGAAACAGAAGAGGCCTGAGCTTGGGGAAGAGAACCCGAAGAGGCCTAACAGAGAAGAACTTTTATTTGGTGAAACAAGGAGGCATAAGCTTCGGGAAGGGAACCCTGGGAAGCCTGGAAGAAACTGTGTTATATTTTTGTTTGATTTGAAACTTGGAAGGAGTGAAGCTTGGGGAAGGGAATCCCCAGGAACTAAAGACATTGGGAAATGCTGAACAGAGTATATGAATGCTTTGCAGAAGAGCTGATGAACAACTTCTTATTCATTCTGCTTAATTGAGGATACTAACCAAGCCACATCGAGTGAGAAGACCACCTGAAACCAGCCTTGGTATATATTTCGTTTTGAATCAGTATTTTTCTTTTAAAGAGACTTCCTACCACATTTTATCAGAGAGTTAGGGCAAGCATAGGTTTAGACACAGACGGATTTTAGTTTTGGACTTTCAGACATTGACGGCCCTTAGAAACATCAGTCGAGGGAACCATCCCTTTAGAGTTAGAGCCAGTTTAATATTACACCAACCCCATCATTGTAGTAAATAAAGGTTTTGTAACGGTAACACTTGAGTCTGTGTCTCTCTTGATACCATGCCTGTCTCACAGAGTCCTCATGGAGCTGAATCAAAAAGAAGGCATTCTTTAAATCTACTACTGTGAAATAATTGGCTGTAGCTGGGATGTTACATAATATCATAGCTGGGTTCAGAACCAGTTCTATTTCTATTTCCTACTATTTACTCCTATTTCCTACTTCAGTAAGCTTCTATATTGTCTTATCTACCTTGCTTTTCTGCATATATACATATACTACATCTCTTGTAGGGAATCTTCTTAATGTATATGGTTTTCTTCATATTCGCATATATGTTTCCTTCAGCACTTTAATCACATCTTCATTCTTTAGATATCCATACATCGAGTTCAGTGCGTCCACGTATCTTCTCTCTTTAGTGGCGTCACTTTAAATCTGTCTGGCTTTACCTATAGTTCTTCTATGTTCCGTGGTGTCTGCAGGCACATGTCTACCACATCAGTTTGAGGGTACATTAATATACGGTTGTCTGAGCGCATAACGACTCTCATACCTTCAATGTGGTATTGGAATGATACCAGGTGTCAAACACAGTGCTCTCTTGTTGTTCTTCCAGTAAGACGGAGGTGAGACAGTGGGCTCTATAAATGACATGTACATCTGCCTCTTTACACAGGTTTTGAGGGCAACCTCAGCTGTATTACTATACATTTCCCACACTGTCAAATATGTTGTTTCCAGTGATTTAAATGTACCTAATTCACAGTTTTTTATTTTGCACTCCACCCGGTCAGTATATATCTGTCTGTTTAAATAAGGTTCACTTTGGAACGCATATTTTCTTGGGTGTTCCTTAATACTCATTGGTGCCCCCAGAAGATCCCTCTTTTTGGAACTGAGGCAAGTCTTTTAGATTATGTTTTATTGCTCTCATTTGCTCCTTGCCCAAATCTGGATTTACTCTGTGTGACTATGTTCATATAATGGTCGTGTCTAACCTCTGCCCCCAGTTTCCAAATCCTACTGGGCAGTGCACCCCCGCTATACCATGCCAATATGATCTAAGCCGCTTGTGCTCACAGAATGCAGGGAATGCCATTGCCTCCTGGCTTTTCCTGTATCCAGTGATAATCACACGGCAAAAAAGCCATGGCAGAAAAAGCTGATTTAAAAAAATGCATTTTCGATGCATTTGTATGTGGGGATGGGTTATGGTTTTACATACATGATCAACCTTTGTTTGACGAACAATAGCTTTCTATTTAACAAAGAGTTTTACACTGAACTCCAGGGAACAGCCACGGGCACCACTTTTGCAAATCTAACAATGGGCTAGTGGGAGAAGTTTGTGGTATGGCATCCAGGTAATAGTCAATACACAGCCAAAATTGCTCTTTAGTTACATCACATTGACAATTTATTTATTATCTGGATGGGAAAAGTACAGAATGGTTGGACTTTGTAAAGATACTGAATGCAAACAAGTTGAATTTAAAGTTTACTGAGAGCCACAACAAAACTGCTGTCATATTCTTAGATATTCTTGTTACAGTGGCCAGAGGTGAATTGGTAACCAATTTATACAGAAAGCCCACCAGTTCCAACATACCACTACACACTAAGAGTAATCACATGACAGCCCTAAAGTGGAGCATCCCCTATGGGGAGTTTATTCGCATACATAGAAATTGTTCCAAAATGGACACATTTGACAGTGAATGTGCCCGCATGGCTTTAAGGTTTCAACATCGAGGCTATCCTAAAAAAATACTTGAAAGAGCTTATATGAAAGCACGAGACAAAGATCGTACTTCCCTGCTGGTGTCTAACTTAGGTCCTCAAGATGCCACAGACATGAGTGACACAAGCCTTATTTTCACTTATGGCAATGGATCACAGAACATCCGCCAGATAACGCATAAACACTGGCATGTGTTGAAACTAGACGAACATTTGAGTCAAATATTGGGGGGGAAAATGAACATTATGTTCCGACGATCCACTTTGCTCAAAGACAACCTTGTGTCTAGTTTCATGAGTCCCACAGTAAATTTACAGGGCCAATGTTGGCTCAATACCAAGACAGTGGGCTTTCAGAAATGTATGAAATGTAAGGCATGCCAGTATGCAGTCAACACCACTAGCTATCCACATCCAAATTTGGGCAAGGATATAGAAATAAGGTCAAATATCAACTGTGAGACTGAGTATGTAGTGTACGTTCTAACTTGCCTATTTGACAAATGGTATGTTGGGAGCACCATAGGAAAATTAAAACTCAGAGTGCTCCAGCACATACGTGCAATTAAGAACCTAGACCCTACATACCCAAGGGCACTACACTTTAAAGCAGCACACAGTGGCAAACTGGATGATTTTGCCTATTTTGGAATCCGTTCAGTGTTGAAACCATCAATAGGAGGTATCCGTGAGCTTTCCCTGAGGCAACTTGAAACCAAATGTATTTGGAAACTAAGAGACCAAGAGGCCACAATCTTGATGAGGAACTTCATACCTTTTTGGATAGCTGAGATAACATAGATTTTCTCTTCCAGTTCCTGCTACACTGAAATATGAGTGTCTCCTACATATAGATTTGTAAATGAGCTCCCTTTTCTTGCTAGCAAGATGAAGTAACATCCATCTTCATTTGTTGTACTTTTTCAGGTCCCCATTTGGGAATATTGAACTTTGGTAATATGAGATTGTATATTTTTAAATATACATTCTGTATTTATTACTGCTTTCTAATGTATTGTGATATGACATTTGGATTTATATTTGTCGAAGTATAAGTGTGTTCAGTTGGGGATGGACATATTCCATGTGATACAGAGATTATGTACCTTTTTATACTAGATTCCCTTAGCTGACAATGCTTATTTTTAATGTTTGTGTAGATACTATCATGGTTGCAGGTCGCAGACACCTTTTTATTGCTCAGCTACATGTATTTGGGATTATGATTAAGCACTAGGCACTTTATGTAGTCAATTTTGTACGCACTTAGCACTTTGTTATATGGTAGTCATGTAAATAGCTCAGTAGCTGTTAGGTCTATTATTGCTACATAGCAACATTTTGAGGTCTTACGTCTTTCATAGGAGATTTGTATTTTACATACATGTGGACATGTAGTATCCTTATAAAGATATTTTCCAGCAGGAAAGATGGCATATATATATAATATGACTACTTTATTGTGTATAGGAATATTTGCTTTTTCCTAAAAACCTAGACCTGTAGAAATTTGACACAATCGGGTACTTTTTACTTTACAGCTAACACGGACACAAGACTTCTTGTATGTGAGGTATACATGGATGCTGAAGCACTATGCACTTTATATTAATTGCTGCTTTGCATGATATTGCACACCTGTATAATCGTTGCTTTGCTTATTTGCAAATTTAGAAAAGCTTTTGGTAGCTGAAATTATTGTCAGATCATACATTTGATTCATCAAGCGCAAGGTTGCATTCAGAGACATGAAATTATACACGTCCATGTTTGCAATACTGCTGTGTGCAGTAAAAAGGAGGACACAGTTGGCAATGCTACATGCTGATTATTCCCTTTGCTAACATATGCAAATACTCATATGATTAGGTTCATCTTATTCTCTTGTCCTTCATGTTTAGGACCACTAGTGCTTTTCATTTTGATCATTTTACTAATAGAGGGGCGATTGCCTATCACGCCTTTATTTATTGGCTAATGATGACACACTAGAGGAAAGGGTGACTCAATAGTAAGAGCCACACTGCCAACGGCCTCCTATTACGAAACACAGCAATCTGTAGCAAGATTAATTGCATGGTTAACAGAACACAATGCGTTTGCTGAACATTGCGGTGAGCACGCATTCAAGACATTACAAGATGTCTGACCTCATTACAATGCAGCTGATCTTTATTTAGATGGAGACATTCTTCTGTAGCCCATGACCATAGAGATGTCAGTGTATAAGCTTGTCCATCATCTGTGTCTACACTCCCCAAAGTGATCAAGCGGTGTGAACCGCAAGACACATCGTACATCTACTGTTTTCTTTTTTCCTTTTTCCATGGCACATTAAAATAAAGAATATTATATTGCCTGGACCACTGTCTGTGGTGAGATATATATATATATATATATATATATATATATATATATATATATATATATATATATATATATATATATATATATATATATATTACATGGCCATGGCAGTGGCCATGTAGTTATGGTTAAGTTGCTGTTTCCATAGGAAGAGCACTTTTTGGGCGGCTTATAACTTCGCTCTCCCTGGACGGATGCTCACCAAACTTTGCAAAAAAAGTATTTGGGTCACTCTGAATTGTTTTGCAAAGTTTGGTGAGGATTCGTCCAAGGGGGGCAAAGTTATAGGAGGGGTCCCAAAACTTTTTTTTTTCCCATAGACTGAATGGGAACAAAATTTTGCTCACGTCTACAGCCCAAACGCTGGACGGATTTTCACCAAATCTGGACCAGGAGCAGCCGCTTGGTCCCGAAAGCGTGCTTTTGCAAATTTGGTGAAAATCTGTCCAGTAGTTTTTTTTTTAAATGACCAAAAATTAGGTAAAAAAAAATTAGTGATATCTGTGTTCGGTCCGCGGACGGACTTCCCTGTTCGCTCCGCGGACAGTGTCCTGATTGGCCAATCGGCTTGCGTGATGTTCGCGGACATGCAACGTGTTCGCTGATTGGACGGCGTGGAGCGTGAAGCGCGTCAGATTTTCGGTAGCGCCCGCCATCTTGGATTCGCGGTAGTCCGCGGACAGGGCGGTGAAACTTTGTTCAAAATTTGTATTTAGTAGAGTGTGTTGGTGTGTAGGAGTTTTTGGGGAGGGTGGGAGTGTATGAGATACGATGAAAATTGTGTTTTTTATGTGTTAGACGTTCTTTTTGTGTTCGATTTGTCTGCGGACATCACGGGTGTTCTGAAATGTTCTAAATGAACTGAATGGGGGGTGTTCTGAGGACTCAATATGTGTCCGTTTTGTTCGCAAGCAAACTGAAACAGTTCTAAAAACACTCGCAGTGTCCTGAAATGTTCGCAGATAAACAAAATGGGGGTGTCCTGAGGACGCTGTCCGTATTGTTCGTTGTCAAGTTGAATATGTTCTAAGAACACTCGCGGTGTCCTGAATTGTTCGCAAATACACAAAATGGGGGTGTTCTGAAGACGTTGTCGAACACTCGCTGTGTCCTGAAATGTTCGCAAATAAACAAAATGGGGGTGTCCTGAGGACGCTGTCCGTATTGTTCTCTATCAAGTTGAATGTGTTCTAAGAACACTCACGGTGTCCTGAAATGTTCGCAAATAAACGAAATGGGGGTGTTCTGAGGACACTGTCCGTATTGTTCGTTGTCAAGTTGAATGTGTTCTAAGAACACTCATGGTGTCCTGAAATGTTCGCAAATAAACAAGATGGTGGTGTTCTGAAGACGCTTCTAAGAACACTCACGGTGTCCGGGGAATGTTCGTAGGGGGTGTCCTGAGGATGCTGTCCGTATTGTTCTCTGTCAAGTTGAATGTGTTCTAAGAACACTCGCGGTGTCCTGAAATGTTCGCAAATAAACAAAATGGGGGTGTTCTGAAGATGTTTCTAAGAACACTCCCGGTGTCCTGGAATGTTCGTAGGGGGTGTCCTGAAGGCGTAGTCCGTATTGTTCGCTGGCAAGTTGAATGTATTCTAAGAACACTCACAGTGTCCTGAAATGTTCGCAAATAAACAAAATGGGGGTGTCCTGAGGACACTGTCTGTATTGTTCGTTGTCAAGTTGAAAGTGTTCTAAGAACACTCGCGGTGTCCTGAAATGTTCGCAAATAAACAAGATGGTGGTGTTCTGAAGACGCTTCTAAGAACACTCACGGTGTCCGGGGAATGTTCGTAGGGGGTGTCCTGAGGATGCTGTCCGTATTGTTCTCTGTCAAGTTGAATGTGTTCTAAGAACACTCGCGGTGTCCTGAAATGTTCGCAAATAAACAAAATGGGGGTGTTCTGAAGATGTTTCTAAGAACACTCCCGGTGTCCTGGAATGTTCGTAGGGGGTGTCCTGAAGGCGTAGTCCGTATTGTTCGCTGGCAAGTTGAATGTGTTCTAAGAACACTCACAGTGTCCTGAAATGTTCGCAAATAAACAAAATGAGGGTGTCCTGAGGACACTGTCTGTATTGTTCGTTGTCAAGTTGAAAGTGTTCTAAGAACTATCGCCTTGTTCTGAAATGTTCGTAGGGGGTGTCCTGAAAACGCTGTCCGTATTGTTCGCTGGCAAGTTGAAAGTGTTCTAAGAACACTCGCGGTGTCCTGAAATGTTCGCAAATAAACAAAATGGGGGTGTTCTGAAGACGCTTCTAAGAACACTCCCGGTGTCCTGGAATGTTCGTAGGGGGTGTCCTGAAGGCGTAGTCCGTATTGTTCGCTGGCAAGTTGAATGTGTTCTAAGAACACTCACAGTGTCCTGAAATGTTCGCAAATAAACAAAATGGGGGTGTCCTGAGGACACTGTCTGTATTGTTCGTTGTCAAGTTGAAAGTGTTCTAAGAACACTCGCGGTGTCCTGAAATGTTCGCAAATAAACAAAATGGGGGTGTTCTGAAGACGCTTCTAAGAACACTTGCGGTGTCCTGGAATGTTCGTAGGGGGTGTCCTGAAGGCGTAGTCCGTATTGTTTCGCTGGCAAGTTGAATGTGTTCTAAGAACACTCACAGTGTCCTGAAATGTTCGCAAATAAACAAAATGGGGGTGTCCTGAGGACACTGTCTGTATTGTTCGTTGTCAAGTTGAAAGTGTTCTAAGAACTATCGCCTTGTTCTGAAATGTTCGTAGGGGGTGTCCTGAAAACGCTGTCCGTATTGTTCGCTGGCAAGTTGAAAGTGTTCTAAGAACACTCATAATGTCCGCGGACATTAAATGTTTCCATAGACCATAGTTGAAATGTTTGACTCTATGGATGTGATATGCTGCGGTGGTTGTTGCCAGGGCATAGAGTCTTGGGTGCATGGCCATTTGGCCATGCACCCAAGACTGTATGCCCTCGCAACAACCACCGCAGCATATCACATTCATATTTGCTTAGAACTTTGGGTGAAAAACAAATGTATAAGGAACAAAGGTATTAGATACTATGGATGTGATATGCTGCTATGGTTCTCCTTATTATTGTATACTTACTGTTTGGTCTAGTAACGGGAGTCCATGTTTTTCTTGTTAATTTCTGTGATAAAAGAAAATAGCATGTTAGTATTAGTATTTTGTAATGACTTATTACATTGTATAATCAATATACTTTTTTTTTTGGACCCTCATATTTAGTAGATTACAAATCAGAGTACTGAGAAATTTGCTTAGTTTCTGTATTTTTTTTTTTTTTAAATAGATTTTTATTGATTTTTCAACACAAACAACGATACAAACCAAACAGCAGTGCAATAAACAATATTCCAATAAACATTTAACCATTAGTGCGCACTACTCCCCTGATCCCTCCCCCCTCGCGAGCCATTTTCCATGTCTTGTTCCGCTTCTGTAGCACATGAGCGAGCATCGTCATCATCTGGATCTCCCAAAACCCCTGTCCCGAATATGCAGGATATCAATGTCTTCCATGCCATCAAAGAGCCCAGTTCCTCCTCCCAAGACATACAACTCGCCTCTTGCCACACCGCTGTCTCAGCCTCCGCCCATTTCTGTAGGTCATTCCACCACACCTCAACCCGTGGCTTGCTACATTTTTTCCAGCCCATGGCTATTCGTCGTTTGGCCAGCACATACGCTAAGTCTTTCAGTTTGCTTACATGTTTCTGCTGCCGAGGTCTGGGAAACCCACCCAGAAGGCATGCCCAGGCGGTGTCTATGGCAAACGTGACCCCTCTCTCTCTCAGCTTGCGCGCCGCCTCCCTCCAGAACCCCTCAATCACTGGGCACGCCCAAAACATATGCGTCATGTCCGCATTTTCCTCGTCGCATTTGGGGCACGCCTGTCTGCCTGCATTCCGAAATTTGGATATCCTCAGAGGGGTCATGTACGCTCTATGCGTGACGTACAGTTGTATTTGCTGCAGTCTGGCATTTCGAGACACTTTCCTGTGGTACCCCAAAGCCCGTTCCCACATCCCATCTCCCATTTCGATCCCCACCTCACTCTCCCATTCCAATCGTAAGCATGTCAGTTCCTTCCCAACTTTCAACATCACCATCTCATACAGCCTAGAAATTTCATGTCCCCCTTCCGTTGTATCATATATCCCCGCCATCGTAACCTCCGATTCATCTGCCATGATATTCTCAGGCCACAGTTCCCGAATTTTCTTCCCCAATCTGTGGTATGTAACATATTGGCCTTCGTGCAATCCAATCTCCTCGCTAAGTTCCACAAACCCCTTAATAGCACCCTCCTGCCACACATCGCCCAATGTCACCAACCCCACCGATTCCCAGTAAGTCCTAATAATCTCCCTCAGCTGTCCATCCACCCCCGCCAGGGCAACCAGTGGAATTTGCGGAGAACACGGAAGTGGGTCACCCATCATTGTACATGCCCGTCTCCACACCTTCCACCCCAGCTTCACCATCGCCGGGTACCTTCTCGTGACAGCCTCGGGCAACCAAATGACCTCCTTCAAGAAAAATGGGGCACAATCTTGCCCGAATAGTCTGAGTTCTGGGGTCTCTTCGTCGGACAGCCATTTAGACACAAACTGTAGTTGGCTCGCTATGTAATACGCCTCAAAGTTTGGGAGTTTGACTCCCCCCTTTTCATGAAAGTTCTGTAACTTCCAGAGCGCTACTCTATTACGAGTACCATGCCACAGAAACTCTCTGCAAACCCCATTTATTTTAGCGAAAAAACCCTTAGGGATCATGTATGGGATGTTGCTAAAGTAATGTAGCAGCCTAGGCAGAACTACCATCTTGATCATCGCCCCACGCCCCATCATCGCTAGGGGCAACTTCTGCCAAAAGCTCAGACATGTGCGTATCTTCTCAACAGCCATCTCTGTATTATGCTTGTATTCTTCCTCAACCGTGTGGTAGATATCTATTCCCAGGTAACGGAATGTATTGACTGACCAGGGCACCTGGAGCACCGGCAACCGCTCCGTGGGAACACCCCTATAACAGCCCAGCGGGAAGATGTACGATTTCTGGGGGTTGACCGCTATGCCCGACAACCTCGCATATCTCCCCATCACGTCCAGGATATATTGTAAATTCTCCTCCGGATGACTCAAGTACAATAACAAGTCGTCCGCATACAGGGATATCAGATGGTTTTCTCCCCCCACCTCAATGCCCACGATATCATACTGCTGCCGCAAGTACAGTGCCAGAGGCTCCAGGGCCAGGATGTACAACATCGGGGACCAAGGACACCCCTGTCTAGTGCCTCTACTAAGCTGCCATCTCTCGGATATAATCATGCCCGTCCGCACTCTAGCCAGCGGAGCGCTGTACAGCAGCTCCGCCCATCTAATATATCCTGGTCCCAGTCCGTATTCTCTCAAGGCCGCCAGCAGCCACTTCCAATTAACCGAGTCGAAGGCTTTAACAGCGTCCAACGACACTATCGCCATTTCCCCATCACTGTCAGATCCCATTTCAATCACCCGGTGGAGTCGTCTATGGTTTTGGGCAATGTTTCTCCCCGGGACATATCCCGTTTGGTCCGGGTGTACCAGTTTGCCTATCACCCTTCGCAGTCTGTTGGCCAGGACAGCCGTTAGTATTTTGCTGTCCTGATTCAGCATAGATATTGGTCTGTACGACCCACAACTATGCCCGGGTTTATTAGGCTTAGGGAGCGGTATAATAGTCGCTTCCCTGAGCGATTCCGGCAACCTCCCCTTCTCGAACGCCTCATTAAGCATATCAAGCATCGGGGGGAGTACTTCCGCTCCAAAAGTTTTATAAAATTCACTGGGCAGGCCGTCCGTTCCTGGGGTCTTGCTAGTGGGTAGCTGCCGGACGACCGCCTCCAACTCCTCTAGTGTTATTGGGGCATCTAGTTCCTCTCTCTCCTCCGTGCTCAACCTGGGCAGCCCGATATCTTGCAGGGTCTCCAACATTTCCTCCCGGTCGCCGCCACCCGGATCCCCGTACAATGCTTTGTAGTAATTTACGAATTCCTCATTGACACCCTCCGGGGTATCTATCTGCTCCCCATCCTCTCTAATTATTGTCCTAATCGGGGGCCTCGGGGTTTCTCTTTTATATAACCATGCCAAAAGACGACCCGTTTTATCTCCTCCCGCATGTTGCCTTTCAATATACTTTTTGTAATTTAGATTACAGAGCCTCCCCCAATGTTCTGTACACTGCTGCTGCAGTTTAAGCACCAGTTCGTCATCTATATGCTCGCTCTTCAGCACCTTTTCCAGCTCTCTCTCCGCCTTCTGTAAATCGACCAGGGCCCCATTCTGCAAACCTTTCGATTTAGCAATCGCCACCCCGCGTACCACAACCTTAAAGGCCTCCCACAGAGTTCCCGCCGAGTCAACGCTGCCAGTGTTGGTATCGAAATAGCTAACTATTTCCTCCCGCATGTCTTCCCTAAAGGCCTGGTCTTTAAGCGCCTCTGCGCGCAGGCGCCACGTCGGGATCCGCGCTCTGGGGCGGCCATATTGCCATCCCACCACCATAGGCGAGTGGTCCGAGAGGACCCTCGCTCTATATTCCGCACTAGACACATCCCCCAAGACGTCCGACGTGGCAAAAATATAGTCTAGCCTAGTGTGCAACCGCTGCGGGGCCGAGTAATGCGAGTACTGTCTCTCAGTGGGGTGCTTAGTCCTCCACACGTCATCGAGCTCAAAGTCCCGCAGCAGTGTCCGCAGCACCCGGGCTGCCGGGGCGGGCCTAATCACCTTATCGTCGGATCTATCCATCCCCGGGTCCAACACACAGTTAAAATCCCCTCCCCAGAACACCGCACTCCCCACGCACCAACTCAAGTTGGCACTCATGGTCCGGAAGTACTCTGCCGTGCCCTGGTTCGGGGCATACGTGTTCACTACACACATCTCTCTGTTCTCGACTACCCCTCTCACCATAGCCAGACGACCCTCAGTATCCACACGTTCCTGCTGCAGTTGAAACGGGACATGTGGCGCCACCCAGATCAGCACGCCTCTAGCATAAGCTGAGTACGCGGATCCTACCACCGTTCCCCCCCACTTTTTCTTCACCAGCTCTAATTTGTCTCGGGTCAAATGCGTCTCTTGCAGTAATGCGACGTCTATCTTTTGTCGCCTCAAGTACAACATAACTTTGTTCCGTTTAAGGTAGCTATTGAGGCCCCTGACGTTCCATGTTAACAATTTAAGCTCCCCCATGATGTACTGATATCTTGCACTCTCCCCCCCGACCATCCCTGTTCGTTCATGCTATCCAGAAGTCTCATCCAAAATCTTCCCTCAGGGCTCGCGATCCCATTCAAACCTCCCAACACTATGTACACCCCAACTGCCCCCACACCCCCCCTTCCCCCTGCCCATCCCCTCCCCCCCAACTCCCTCCCCAACTGTTGCCCAGCTCCATCCCGGGAACTCAGGCCCCCCCACATCTAGTTCCGGCTGTTACACACAGAGCCCAGTAGGGTAAAGTCGCCCTAGCGGCCACTTAACTAAGAAATACTAAACGGGGGTGAATGGACCAGCCCCGAAAGGCTCCCATGTACGACAACAATTACAGTGCAAACAGTGCATTTAACATCCAGTTCCAGGCCCGACCTCCCCAGGCCATAGGAATAACTATAATCAAGTCCCATAGTCTCCGGCAACACCCTCTCTCGTCGTAGAGCACTTATCTCTCATTGCCACCTTCATCCGCCCGGACCTCCGACTCCTGGGGGCTGCCCTGCATGTCCAGCCAACCCATGGCTTCCTCCGGTGACTCAAAAAACAGGGATCTATTATTGTGGATCACCTTTAATTTGGCCGGGTAGAGGAGCATATATTTCTTCCCTGCCTCTCTCAATCTTCTCTTGACCGCCCCGAAGTTCATCCGACTCCTCTGCACCATCATGGTGTAGTCTGGGTAGGCCGTTATAGTGGCCTCCCCCCTTTTGATGGTTCCTCCTTTACGAAAATGCTCTAAGATCCTTTCCCGGTCACGGTAGTTAAGGATTTTGGCTATGATTGGCCTGGGCGGACCGCCCGGTGGAGGCCTCCTAGCCAATGCTCTATGTGCTCGCTCCACCGCAAAACCCTGCGACAGCGCACCCCCGGTGATCTCTTGGAGCAACATATTTTCAATGAAGTCTGTGGGGTTATGACCCTCCAATCCTTCCGGGATGCCCACAACACGGATATTGTTCCTTCGGGCGCGCCCCTCCGCTTCTTCGGCCCTGTTCTCCAAGTTGCGTACTTTCTGTTCCAAAATATGCAGATCGGCCTTGTGTGAGGCGCAATCTGCCGTATTGGCGCTGCCCTCCTTTTCCAGACTCTCTGTGCGCTCCGAAAGGGCCTTCACATCCTGTCGAAGTAGGTTCACCTCCTCCCGAACTTCTCCGACTTTGAGGTCGAGCGCAGTTTTCAGGTCCGCCACCACCATTTCAAGCTTGGCCTCCCAAGCGCTTTTCAAGTCCGCCTTCAGTTCAGCAAGAGCAGCCAGCACGTCCTGATTTGGGCTAGCCGCGGCCATGGGTGGTTTCTCCTTGGTCCGAGCACTCTCTGGGCCCGTCGGTGTCTTGGTAAACTCGTCCAATGTGGGCTGTTTTGCTCTCTGTCTGACGGCCTTGTTCGCCATTCCACAGCCGCTGTAAGCCGTGGGCCCGTACACGCGACCCCGTCGTAGGATCAGCCACTATCCGAGTATCCCTCAAAGGTCAGGGCCAAAGCACGTAGTCCGTTGCATCAGTCAGCTCAGGCGGGTCCTAGTGCCGACCGCCGACCGTCGCCGACCGTTTCCCAGGCCCGCGTTAGGTCATCGGTGCCCACAGAGACGCGCTGACGCTCTCCCAAAGGCTTATCTGTATCTTCACGGCCTGCACCGCCCACGTCGCCGCCGATCACCGCAAGGGTGTTCCTTTCAACGCGTTTGTGTCCCCTCCATTGTCCGGTGTGGCCGCCATTTTCACTCCGTCCGGTCCGCGACTCCAGGAACTTCGATGGCATTTATCTACCGTTGCCGGGCTTGTGGAGGTTTCAGCTCTTCCATAGTTGTGCAGCTCATATTCATGGACAGGTACTCTCGTTTCTGGCCCGCGGGAGTTAGTGCCAATGCACTATTGCACAGGATAAATGTAGGATCTCCGGGAGCTCTCCCAAGAGCGCGTCCTCTCACATGGCTTCCAAGCCACGCCCCCTGCTTAGTTTCTGTATTTGTTGCTAAAATCATTGGGTCTGTGGGAGAAAAAAAATCCATGTTGGATTAAAAAAAAACCTTTTCTGTTATGCTACAGTTTATTTGTTTGTTTATTTGTTTTCAGTGTTCACTTGTTGTTTCTGGCTAATGCTTATTACTTTGGCCTGTTGTATTTATTTGGAGCAGTAACATATTATTTATTTGTTTTGATATTATACAATTTTGGAGCAGTTAGATACCAATTGGCGTATTCTAACTGTCTATTATTTTGATATATTTTAGTGGTACTGATTTATCTATTTGGATATTGTTATATTTTGGGACAGTTAGATACCAATTGGCGTATTCTAACTGTGTATTTTGTGGTCTAATTTAGTGGTATTCATTTATCTGATTAGTTGTTGTAGAATCTTTGAGCAGTTAGATAGCTTTTGGAGTATTCTAACAGTTTATATTTTTTAACACAAGTTTACTTAGGGTTTAAATACAGTTTAGTTATCAAATTTTGGTTTTAAGAACATCAAATAAGCGTTTGTAAGATTTCCTGGTAATCTCTGCTTTAGAGTAATGGTACTATCATTACATTCAAACCATCCACATTTCTTTTTTATGTATGCAGTGTAGTGCCCTGAATTGGTTGTGGCTCCTGCGTGGTAGATTATACCTATTATGAAGGTTTTCTTACCAAGTGATATTTGACCATGTGTGAATCCAGTCAGCTTGCAGTTGTTTTTGGTACCATCTGCATTGTAACGTAGAAGCATTAGTATTATGTATTTACTATGTGTTTGTATTACTAACGTGGAGCGATTATCTGAATTGCAGGTAGAGCATAATCTACCATGGTTTGCATTTTGTACAAGTTGCTGAAATGGATTGGATTCACAATTTGGTATTGATATATATATATGAAGCGTTCATTGGGGATTTTTTCTTGTGTCACATTGTTGCAGAGAGTGCATGTATGTTTCCAAATGTATGAAATCTGAAAGATTTCATTTATAGGTATGTTTTTGTTTTCCAGTACTTGTAGTAAGAACATTAGAAATTCTTGTGGATCTTCCTGTGAATTTATAGTGAATTTCACCATTCCAGCACAGTAGTCCAATTGTTGTCTTATTCCAAAAACACTATACGTGTTGTCAGGATTGTTTGCTGCATTTCTGTGAAGTACTAACATTTGCAAACACAATGGGTCTGTACTGTGTAAGTAAATGTTGTCAACAATTGGTGGTAATTGAAATAGAATATTCATTGCTACATTTGCGTAGCAACTTACACCAACTATATTTGAGAATTTAAATGGTCCAGGTAGTTCTGTATCTAACTGTTTTTTTTGGAGTTTGTCTTCCTTCTTTAAAGAAGTACTTGGTTTACTTTCCCTAATTGATTCTTTTTTGCTTGTGGTACTTGATGAAGTATTAGTTTCTTTTACTCTCTTTGGAGGATTTGCAGTGACATCCTGTTGCATTTCTGTTTGATTTATTTTTCTTTTATAACGTTTTACTTTTTGTGGAACAGAATATGTGTTTAGGTGGGGGGTGTATAGTGAGCGAAGTCTATTGTATTCTAAAATGCAAGGAATATAAGCGTTTATTTTACTTGCATCAAAGTTGATTAGAAATAGACCGTCAAGTGTACGTAAGCGTGATAGTGCTACATAGCTCATGCCTTCTTTAAAGACTGTGTTACCAATATCTATCATTGTTTTGTCTAGGGTAAGACCTTGTGATTTATGAATCGTGACTGCGTATGCAAGAGTTAGAGCAAATTGTTCTCTGCGTACATACATATCTTTGAAGAGAAGGAATCTAGCTGTTGAGCGTCCTATCCTTTTTATTTCTGAAAGTTGGTCAAAGAGAATATTGACAAACTGAATTTTGTTGTCGCGTGGGTATGTTTGAAAGCCAACAACTGTACCCAGTGCTCCATTAACTAGTCCTTGGTCCACGTCAAGGTTACGTTTAAGCATTACTCTGCAATTTAAGGATAATTTTAATATCTTTTCTAAGCCTGCTGTGTTTGAGATTGATTTTTCTAAACTATTTAGTCTTGTTGTGGCTTGGTCACACATGGGTAGTGTCATACCATGTACATCTAGTTTGTCTGTGGCGCTAATTTCCATGATTGGTTGCATTTCTTTACTTAGCATGATTTCATTGAATTTGAAACAGCTTGCAAGAGTTGGCAATAAGGCCATACAATTGACATTTTTGTGGGCTAATTGTTCCATAACATCTGTAGCACATGCATTATCGCCATAAAGTGCATTAATGTGCCGGGTTTTCAATATTCCTTCTGCTTCTTTAGAAAGTATACCAACTCTGATACTTTTTAAAATGTTGGCATAAGTGAGATCTGCAGATTGCCACATGTTTTCTGTTAATTCTCTGTATTGGAAATGTTGCAAAAAGGTTGACATTTCCAATGCTGCCAACAGTTTTACGGCAGAGTTTGTGTCCTAATGTTTTAAAAATAGGCTCACCTTTTACTGGTGTTAATTGAAGCAGATTTCCAAAAACAATAATGTGTTTTCCTGCAAAGAGCTCTTCATAGTCTGTTTTGAGTACTTCTTGTAATCTGAGGTGAATCAAAGCTAACATCAGGTTGGAGACTATGCTCACTTCATCTATTAGTAGCATTTTCATTTGTTTCAATACTCTGCGTAATTCCATAGCAGCTTCTGCAGAAAGTATGTAATAGTCTAATTTGTTCTGGTGTTCTACTGGTAATAGTAGTAATCGGTGTAATGTAACACCACCTATGTTGTAGGCAGCTAAACCTGTGTGGGCAGAGACAACAGCTGACAGTTTGTTGTTTGTCAATTGTTGAAGGAACTTACTAATGATTTTGATTAGGAATGTTTTGCCAGAACCAGCTTCACCACTGACGTACAGTAGTATAGGTTTATAATTATGGCAGGAATATTCTTTATTTTCATGTTTTACACCATGTGCAATTTGTTTTGTTACTTCTTGAAAAATACTACTTTGCTCATTGTTTAGTTTTGATTGTAGTATAGTTAAGTCTTCCTTATCTTCATACTGACACATGGGGGCCGATTCATGGAACAAACGTGTGCCGAAAATCCATGCGCAAGCAGGCGCAAGGGAGCGCAAGCGTGAGAAACACAGCGCACGCGCACGCGTGCGATTCAAGGAAGACGCTGCGCGTGTTTCCCGCTGTCCGTGCGCCCAATCCAGCCATGGCGCACGCAGGCATACACGGCGAGCGCTACGCGCACAGCAAAAGCGCACATAGCCCGGCGCACACAACCAAAGTGGGCGGAACAGTGGGCGTAACACGCGAAATGGGGAACAACGCGTGAAAAAGAAGGCGTAACTGGGGAAGTACTGCAGGGAACTACACGGAACGCCCACACGCACGCGAACAACCCGTATTCATTGATCCGAATACGGCAAACCCGCGCACGGCAAAAGACGCACACAGGCGTCAACGCGTCCACGACACGAAGGCAGGCGGAAGCGTCCCCGCGCACAGTACAAAAGTGCGCGCAAACAACAAACACGTATAAACAGCTACGATGAATGCCCCATTTGTCGCAGCACTGATCGTGGGACATGGCAGGAGGAGGAGAATAGCCAGGGCACGCATTTTCGCACCACGGACAAGCCTTTTTGGGATGCCTGATGACCAGGTCTATGGCAGGTATAGGTTTCCACCCCACATCATCCTAGACCTGGTCAGGGAGTGGGAAGATGACCTTACATCCCCCACCCTTTGCTCCCAAGCATTGAGCCCCTTGGAAAAGGTGCTCAATGTCCTGCATTTTTTGGCCACTAGGTCATTTCAGCGGACTACTGCCATAGTGGGGGGGGGGTCTCACAGGCCACGCAGTCACGCTGCCTACACCAGGTACTGGCAATCATGACAGCGCGCCCCTCAGTCCGCAGGCACATATACATGCCCAGAACACCCGCAGAAAGGCAGGCCGTTGTCCTGGATTTTTTCAGGGTGGCACACTTCCCCAAAGTGCTCGGTGCCATAGATTGCACCCATGTGGCCCTACGTCCACCTAGGGCCACTGAGCACATCTACTGAAACCACAAGCACTGGCATTCCATCAATGTACAGGTGGTATGCGATGCAAAGGGAATCATCACCTCTGTCTATGCAAACTACCCTGGCTCCACCCATGACAGTTTCATATACAGAATGTCCGCCCTGAGCCGGGCCCTGGAAGCTGGGCAGCATGGCGACACATGGCTCCTAGGTGAGTACAAATACCCTTGCACATGCATGCAAGTCACACACAGACAAATACCCAAACCCTAATAATCTCAACTATTATCACCTCCCCAGGGGACAGTGCCTACCCTCTGAGCAACCACATGATGACGCCAATCCGGAACCCCACCACACACCCTAGGTAAGATACAACGCCGCCCATATTGCAACCAGGGCCATAGTGGAGCGCACATTCGGAGTGCTCAAGTCATGTTTCCGCTCCCTTGACCGCTCTGGCGGGCAACTACTCTATGCACCACCAGTAGTGTGCTGGATCATTGTGGCAGCATGTGTCCTGCACAATGTTGCAACACGGCAGGGCATCCCGGTGGACATGGTGGTGCCCCCACATCCCCAACCACAGGCACAGGCGCTGCCCATGGGAGGGGACAGGGCACGTAGCGAGGAAGCCCGGACCCAGCTGGTGGCCACATTTTTCACCTAAACTCCCACCCCTGCGGAGTGCACACAGGCCTGGCACATACCAGGTGACAATCGATGATGACAAAGAGACAGTCAACTGTCACAACCCTACCACCCTGAGATAGTTGCCATGGAAGTGCCACATCGTCTGCATCCCTAGCTACTTAAACACAAGCTATCCTGTGTGACCAAAAGGCACACATATGACATATGACATGTATACACAAGTATTTCAAGGTGCGATGAGGCAGGGAGGGGGGAACAAGGGAAGACAGACAACGGTACTACTAGGCCAGGTGTCATTTAGATTGTGCAAGTGCAGGGTTAGGGGGAAGGGAAAAGTGCAAGGGGAAGGGGAGGGGGGGTGCAGTACAGGGGAAGTAGACCAAAAAACAAATACATATGTCAGCTGGTGGCAACTGCAAAGGTAAGTGCAGACAAGTGCTGGGAAGGGGGGGCTGTAGGGATAGAGAGACAGTACCGCAGTGCAGGGGTTGCCAGGGAGGCAGTGCAAGTGGAGAGTGGCTGGGCCAGGGACCGAGGTCGGTGAGAGTGGCCCAGTTGCAGATACAGTGCAGTTCCAGTGAAGAATTCCGCAAGGGAGAGGCAGAGAGAAAGCAGAAGCAAAGAGGAAGGTCTTGAGGTGCTTCCCGAACCGGAGATGGTTCCCCTCAAGTTCAAGTGAGGCAGGAAGGCTGTTCCAGAGGGAGGGCCTTGCCGTGGAGAGAGATCTACCCCCAGCTAGTTGCTCTGAGAAGCAGATGACCTTGACATGCAAGGTGTGCATCACACACACCTGCAAAACAGGCCATGGCCATCACTGTTATGTCACTCAAACCCTCCCAAACCACAACATGACATGGCAAGCAATACCCATACACCAACACAGTAACAATAAGGTACACATTGCCATGTCCAAAATGTACAGTGGCATCAGACAATGATGCCTGACCTGGAATCAGATGAAATGACAGACCAGCAACCTCCCACCCAAAATAAGTCATTTCCAAATGCATTACAAGAGTTGTAGACGTAACATAACAATGAATGCCTGTCTACATGCTCATTGTGCATTGCAAAATCAACACTGCAGCTTCTGTGTGCTGTGTCCTACTCCTGCAACACACTGCTCAGCGCACAGCACAGTGAACAGCCATTGTGTATGATGCACACCCTGAGCATCACATCTAAGCGACAGACCACATCAAAAAGCAAATTAGGCATGTACAGGATCCATAATTGGTCACAGAACATGTGCTGCAGGGACACAGTGGCCACCAGAAGGCAAACAGTGTACACGTGGATATGCAAGAGTGGGAGTACATGTAGTGCATCAGAGTGCAAGTGTGTGGGTCTGCAAGGACATGCACTCAAAATATGCATGTGCACTCAAGTGACCATCAGTGTTCTCTACACATCACATGTGAACATGCACCATGTGTACACCCCAGCATGTCAAACCACAACTATCCCCTCGCACCTGAAAGGTAAACACAACACATGAACAGGCATTGATCAGCAGAACACAACATGTACATAGGATATCACACTGCAGGGCAAGGCAACTATCAACAACAACCCCCCCCCTCACAAATGACCATGACCCACTGAACAACTGCACCTGGGTCATGGAGCCTTCAACCCTCAATTCCACCTGGCCACAGGATCACCTTTACCCTTCGTCACCATCTCCCACCTTGTGTGTAAAAAGGTGCCTGCACCCTCAGAATCCACACTCATTTCCAAAATCACAAAATCCAAGGGATAAAAACAAACCAGAACACCCTCCAGTGATGACTTGACGTAGCAGTACCTCACAAAGGCCAAGTACTACCACAATGATGCAACAACCAAGGTAGCACAGTAAAACAATGTCACAACAGGATGTGAACCATGTGTGGTACATAACATGGGATGATGCACCATGAACGGATGTGTACTGTCACAGGTCCCGTGTACAGGCGCGGGAGTGTCACGAAACAACCACCCCCACCGTGTCCCGGGTGCCTGCAAGGTCAAACTCACACAGGCCCCTGCGACCCTGGTGGGGAAGGAGGTTCAGGGATATGCAGTCGGGACAGGTGTTGGAACACTGGATAACTGGAATGAGTGGCAGGGGAGGGGAGGAGGAATGACACATGAAAGTAGGGAATGCACGAAAATGTACTACCTGCATGAACACATACACAATCCAAACAAACTTGGACATCATTGTCATGGCCTTCTGTAGTCCAGGCTTAGGAGTGGTACGAACCAACCACCCCCTCTAGGGTTTTGGCGCCTGCAAGTTCGGGGCTTACACAGGCATCCGCAACCCCAGCGGGGAAAGAGGGTTAGGGAACGTTGCTTGGATAGGTACGGGAAGCAGGAACACCGGGTAGAGGGTACAGGGTTCAAAATTGCATAGGATTCCGGGTGATTAGGGGGAAAAAACATACCAAATTGAATCACACATACATCCATGCATTAGTGCACCCCCCAGCAAGCCTATGCAGAGCAGTTTGAAAGAAAAACAACAAGACACTTATCTCTGGTTTTGAGTGCTGGCCTCCTGCCTGTGCACTCTCAGGTCCGGTTACAGGAGCACTGCAATGCTGCAAATAGAGCCACAGTCAACAACCAGTATGTGCCAATTACACAAAAACACACCACCAAACATGCCCCATAGCAACAAACTACTCTACAAACAGACGATCTGGTGTAGATGCTTCGTACCCATATATAACATTACCCCTGTGATGGGTCATACACAGTCAATGCAGTAAGTCAGCCGCCGGTGGGTGCGTGGAAAATGGAACACCAATGTGTCACAATTCACACAACATGCAATGTTCCCTGGGTAAGCAGACAGACCCATATAGCAAGCCATGACTTCAGAGCAAGTTGCGTACCACCATGACCGAGACAAAGTTTGCAGTGCATTTATCATAAAGTACATGGAAATGAAATGCACTGCACCCGAGTATGTCCCTTGCTGTATGTCCCTGTGAGCTGCCCCTTTCCATGTCTCGGAAGGCTACATGGTTGATACAAGTGCCTCAATGGATCTTGGTGTACCGGAGGGTATGTGCCACTGCTCCTGCAGGTGTCCCAGACAACCTTACAATCAACAGCCATCAGTCCACCAACACATCTGAGCTGCATTGTGTGCTTCAACACCAATATTCGTCCAAGCTCACCCTCAGTGCTGTGACTAAGCCTGCATGTGCAACTCGCCTGGTGCAAGCTTTGCTGTGTTGTGGCCCCCCTGTGCTGCTCACCTTGCCTGGAGTTCCTTGGAACACGTCAGCAGTTCTAGGATGTAGGTCTGCAATCCCTGTGCCTCTGCTTGTGCACACATGTGCATGTGGGCACCAACAAACGTGTCCAGAATTCCGTCGTCCAATGGGCCATGTCTGCTGGCAAAGGTGCTCTGGAGGCTCATCCCCCTGCAGAAAGGGCATGAAACAAATGATTAATGCTTCAAAGTCATCTGTGTGTGTCTCTTCAGGCATCTCATTACTTGACCATGTCAGAGAGTCACATCATAAATCACACCATCAGTCCGTCTTTCACATCCAAAGTGTGGAACACTATCTACAGCATGAATTGCAACAAGCACGTGTACAGTAAAGATAAGAAACATACTACACAATGCATAGCAATTAATGTACACATTAATCATGAAACACCCCATCTAGCAAAAGCTGAACAGTGGACAATAACACCAAAATCATCCCCACTAGGGGTGTAAACACAAGTCACACAGCACCAGACATGCCACAGATATGACAGTCCAAAGCCCTTGTGTAAAAGTTTGTGACACCGAACCATCCTTGCGAGCCCATGGATAAGGGAGGCAGGAGTGGCATATGTGAGTCAAGGACCCCAAGCAGCAAACACATACACAAGACAAGCCTGAAGGGCCCAGCTGGAACAGACAGTGGATGCCTTCAAAAGCCACAAAGCACCGCACCGTCACATGAAAGCACAATAGACAAGCAATTTTAAACTATATTAACTATTAACTAATTACACTAACTATGGAAAACCTACATTACCTAATTAAACTAACTATCAAACAGAAACTTAACTAACTAAACTAAAAGAAAAATCAAAAATGGCCACATACGACCCGGGGGGGAGGGGAGGCACCCAGGAGGGGGGAGGTACAGGGTTCTGCTCAACATCCACATGCGATGATGTTGAGCCAAAAAAAAACCTCCATGGGCTCAACGCCTGCACAGCCCGACCTATGTGGGAGATAGATGGTCGTCCGAGTCTGGCTCATCCTGTAAAGGAGGACGTGGCACAGTAGCCTGGCCACGCCTAGCCGCAGCTTGCCCCTCGTCAGCAGCAAGTCTGCCGGACGGGTGAGCCTGGTTCTGTGTGGCGATGTGACGTAGGTCTGCATGCAGAACCTCACGTGATACACGTGCTTCCTCTTGCAAGGTAGCACGTGTAACACAGAGTTCCTCCTGCAAGGCCTGGCTGGAGAACCGCTGCACCTCCCGGCAAGCCTGTAGCTCAGCCGAGATGGTACGCTCAAGCTGTGCAAACCTCTCCTCTGCCTGCTGCCTCTGGGACATCATAAGGACACCCAGAGTGGATCTGAGGGAAGCATACTCCTCCCTCAGGGCATCCATGTGCGCCTCTGCGTGAGCAGCAATTGCTTGACGCAGAGACGACATTTCAGCCTGGCGTGCCCTGTCTGAGGCCGCCATGCCCAGCCTGAGCGAGCGGGCCGTGGACCGTGCCGCCTGCTGCTGGAGAAGCACCTGCCTAGCAGGGGGGAGCACAGATCGGGCCACACGCCCCATGCTCTCAGCGATGTTCTCCATTGCTGCCCCCCGCCGTTCTGAATTGGCAGTCATGTCTTGCTCCCACTCAGTATACTGCGGTTGCGCGCGGAGACCGCGTTGCTGAACTTGACCCCTGCGGGACCCAAGGACCGGGGGTCCTCGCTGTGTTGGCACCGCCCGCGGCTGCACGACTACATGCCCCCGTCGACGTGATGTCCCAGGCACATCAGTGACTGGTGTGGAGGGTGACCCTGCGTCCTGATCCACCACAGGCGGAGGAACCAAGACTGACTGATCCCTCAGTGCAGGTGTCGCAGACAGAGGAGTGTTCACATCAGAATCCCTCACCCCTGACACATGGACTTGATGCTCATCCAACTCAACATGGACGTCAGAGTCGTCATCAAGGCTGGACTCATAGGCAGCCAGAGACAAGATGGACTGTAACACTTGGGGGTTTTCGTGGCCTACCACCCCACGACCCCCACTAGTGCCGGGTTGATGTAGTGGTAACAACCCTGTGTCTGGCATGACAACACCATCCTCTGCCTCCATTGCGTCATCACCTGAAAAATAGAGAGAAAAAAGGTCACTACACATGTCAGAAGCACACAACACACACACACACCGACAGCAAACGCATCAGGCAGACATGTGACACACAACATATAACCTGGCATGCATGCTGGGTCAACTTTGAATTGCTTCTGTGATCAGACCTGTTGAAAGGTGGCAGTTTCCATGGAAGTGGGTCTATGCAGTGCAGAAAATGTGTACGCCACTCACTACCTACATGTACAAGGACTCCATGGTGTGTGCCAGGAAGTGTGAAGGCAGTGCAATGTCAAATTCAGACATCACGTGCATTGTGCATTCAATGTGTACCATATCTAGAAGCCAAGCACCCCTCCACCCCAGTACCAAAGCAGGGATGCCTAGCATGGTATCAAAAGGCTGACCATACACCTGTGTATTGACAGGCAGTGTTGACTGGCATCAACAGCTTAATGTGATTCAAGTGGCAACACTGCAAATGATGCTGGGACAGTAAGCAGGACACATGATGAAAACTCTGGATTCCGCCCATGTGTGAAGAAGACACAACAACAGTTGGACAGAGTCATTGGCCATTGAACAGGCTGAGGCCTGTGAGCCACACAGATTGTCAGTCCCTAAACATGTGTGCAACGCAGGATTGAGCCACAGTTGACATGGGAAGGCTGATGAGATGGCAGGCAATGTATGTAACCAAGGACTTGTATTACGGTGATCATCCAGTCAAGGACACATAGGGGCATGCGTGCAATGGACATAGAGCATGAATGGGCACTCATGTACCTGCGGGACATCTGACATATGCACAGTACAAGTGAGATACCCTGCATCAAGTACTAAGGCTGTACCACACGGCATATGTTTGGCAGATTCTACGCTGGAAGTTAGCATCTACACAGGACGCATGAACAAGAAAGTACACATTGGCAAGATTGAAGAACACCAGTGCAAAGGTGGAACTGGGGTGCAGAGTGGCAGAGGAGGGGCAAGGGAGCATGCCTACATGGGGTCCCCGTATGCAGGTAGAGGAGACATGCATGACGGAAGCATTGCATTACTTACACATCAGAACCATGTACACGTCACATGTAGCGGCAATCATGCACAACACATCCCACAAGTGAAACACACACGTCCTCAACAAACACGCATCAACACTCACTGGACTGGGCATCAAAGTCCAGCATCTCTCCCACTCCTTCGACCAATTCAGGTGGTATGAACTCCGCAACGAGTGCCTCATGCGGAGTGAGCTCTTCCTCCTCTGGTACAGGTCCACCGCCAGTCACCAGAGTCAAGTTGTAATTAGAGGCACGCTTAGCCTTAGTGCTGCGTTGGATGTCATTCCAACGCTTTTTGCACTCTTGCGCCGTGCGCACCTCATGGCCGATGAACTGACATGTTCCGCAACATGCTTCCAGTGGGTGTCACGTTGGGCAGCCGTAGTCTGACTATTGGCACCCACTAGCATGTCACGGCTGTGGCCCTGCACGTAGTCCATGAGGAAGTCCAGTTCCTGCTTACAGAAAGGCTTCTTCCTCGACGTGCAGGAGGTCGTGGCTGTGTGTGGGGTCCCAGCCTGTGCTGCAGGTGCAACCTTCCTCCTCTTGGACTGTGGCGCAGACCCTGGCTGGCTAATGTCGCCCTGACCAGTATGGCCAGTGGGTTCGGTGGATTGAGCCAAGGGAGTGGCAGGTGGAGGGATGACCAAAGGCCTGACTTGTGTCAGTGGCAGCTGGGTGCCCACTAATGGACCCTGCGCAGCAACATCAGCTGTGGCAGGGTCATTGACCGCAACGGTCCTGGTTGGCAGACTCACAACCGGGGTGCTGTTGGGTGCATCTGCCCCTGCACTTGCCAACACCCGGCTGTTCGGGGCAGCAGATGACATGACTGCCCCAGGGACACGTGTCTTGGTCTGAGCAGCCCGGCCTGCCCCTATGGTTTCCCCCCTGGCCTGTTGGAGATCTACCAAGGGCTCTTCAAGTGCCAATGCAACCTGCGCTGGCAGACCCCGAGCCTGGGTGGCGGTGTCCACAGCTGCACCTGCAGCTACCACTACCCTTCGGCCCGTGGCAGTCGATGGAACGGACTGCCGGGTCACACTGGCGCCAGTGCCAGATGCAGAAGCTGCATCCCCCGGAACCACAGGGGGTGGTGGCATGACTGCACCGACACATGGCACAACATTGTGCTCAAGTGGCGCACCCCTGCCTCTTCCCCCTCTGTGGCCGCCCTGGACACCCTGGAGTCCCCCTACTCCCTGGTCACCACGGCCACGTCCCCGACCACGCCCGCCACGAGGAGGACACCCAGCTGAGGCGCCCCTCACCTTTGGTGGCCTCCCAACCATGGCACAGATGTAGTAGTGCCGGCACAGATGGAGTGGTGCCAATGGGAGGTGTACACCACAATTGACCTGGGCAATTGGGGTGAAGGGGGTGGGAAGCAAGATGTTACAGCCCCCCTGCACCTGCAAGGCTGTATGTGACCCCGGTGATGTAGTGACGGGTCACGCAATGCTCAGGCACCCCAAAACTGCAGTAAAACCGTGCACACAACCCTGCAGCCTACGTGTGTGGGTTCAACCTCCCGCAGTACGCGGTGGCACTCAGTAACACGAATAACGCATACGCGTGGGACACGCAGGCTACTATGACATCGAAAATGGGTGCGATACACAGGGGCACCCGCAGTGGGAAAAAGAGCGTGTGCGACTCACCGTCTGACTAGCGCGATGCAGAAAAACACACGTAGCCAATACCCCCGCCAAAAGAAGAGATACGTCCTTGATAGCTGTGAAGTTGTGATGGCGCACGAAACAACAGGAAGCAGCAACACACGTCGGTCTCCACGAAAGGCACGTACAGCGAACTGCTGGGCCCGCTCACCTTTAACCCGTGCTGAGGGAAACGCACGCGCGCGTCACGTCACTTACGCGCATGGGCCCTTTCCTCGTATTACACGCGGACATGCAGTTTTTCACGCGCGCTGAAATGCCCATGCACGCCTGTGCGCGTCATGTCACAGGGGCGCTTGCGCTTGAAGGGCCTTCTGTCCAATGAAATTGCGTATGCGTGCAGACGCGCTTACGCGCTAAGTGCCTTTCCTCGAATTACACACTGACGTGCCAAATTTTCACGTGCCAAATCACTCCGTATCAAGCTGGCCACGTGTAAGCACACGGAAGACCACGCTCCTGCCCAGAAGGCCGAACTACTGCCCCCCAGTGCCCTGAGCACGCTCCCACCTGCCATCTGCTGCTGCCTGACTGCCTGCTGCCCACGTGCCCTGCCATTTGCTGCCTGCACATCAGCCAGGGGTGCTGTTGCTGTGACCACCCCTGCTGGAACCGAAGACTCCCGACTGGGATTCCATCGCTCCACAGCCAAGCCCCAGGACCCAGTTGCCCACCCACTCCTGCCTCTGGGGTTGTCATGTCGGGCACTGCAACATCGGGCACCACTGACAACCCCTGGCCGGAGAGGCAGAGGGGCACCAGCTTCAGTGCCAGGGAAGTTGGTGTCCTGGTGGAGCAAGTCCTGGGGCAATATGATGCCCTCTTCGGAAGTTCCCGCGCCGACAAGGAAGGACGGACTCGGATATGGACTGACATCGTGACTGCCATCAACGTGGAGGGGGTGGCAGTCCGCGACTTCCAACATGTCAAGAAGCGCTGGGAGGACTTCAGGTCCAGGACCCTGAACAAGGCCCGGCGCCTCTTGAAGGCAGCGGATGCCAAGGGGCGCCGGGGCCACTTGTCAGAAGATCAGATGAGGGTCCTGGAACGCATATCCCCAGCGCTCCACGTCCAGGTCCTTGAGAGGCAGACCCGTCTGGAGTCGAGCGGTAAGTGTACATGCATCCTGATTGTGAGCTGTGCGTGTGGTGATGTTTCAGTAGTGTGCAGGTTGCACATCTGTTTGTATGGGGTCGAGTATGGGTGGGGGTGTACAGGGCCGTGAGGCTAACACATGCGAGGGCTGTAATGTGTGAGACATGGATGGTGCTTGTGTGTGTAGGCTTGCATGCCAAATGCAGTTGTGTGGGCACACATGTTTGGATGAATGTGTATGTAAGTAGACATGTTTTGAGTCATGTCACACATGTATGTTGTTTTCAGCTGCATGTATCAGCACTGTGTACATGTGCATTTGTGTGTATTTGACAAGGGTGCAACAGTGATGCAACATGGATGCATGTGACAGCGGGATGTGGAAGCCTGATTGGCAGATGTGGCATGGATGCCCATCTGAACACTGCGACACTTGGCAGAGGTGTACACATGCATGCAAGTGTGGTGGTGTGTGTACATGTGTGGTGCACTTCCTGTGTTGCATGTGATGTCTGGCTCAGCTTTGCCTGCTCATGCTGTTGTTTGTGTATGGATGGTGCTGGCAGTTGCGATATGGCTGTGGTATGGCTCATGTGTGCGAGTTGAAATGACATGTGTGTTGGAGATTGTGATGGCATGTCTGAGGTTTGCCAATGCCACTCATGTACAACTGTCATGTGTGTATGTGTCCATTGTACAGTGCCCTGATGCCTGTGTTTTATTTCTCCCTGTCTGCAGCGTCAACTGATGAAGAGGGCGGAGAAGGTGCTGTGGAGCACAGCGGCGGGGATCCCACCGCCAGCCGGAGACGAAAGGCCCGGCTCCCCTCCCATGTTGTCATCTCGTCGGGGAGTGAGGAGTCCGGTGCCGCGTCCCAGGCCGCAGCTGCCGGGGGGAGGTCCAAGATGCGGAGGTTGGAGTTGGACTCCTCGGCAGCAGAAGGGGCAGCTGGGACCCCACAGGGCCCAACGGGGGAAGATGGCACAGAGTCATCCAGGTTGGTGGGGGGTTTGGTGGAGGAGGAGGCCGTGCAAGCAACAGAGACGGGGTCTGGAGGTGGGGATCCCACTGGTGCTAGTGGTGCAGTGCAGGACCAGGGACAGGAGGCAGCACAGGCCGCCGTGGAGGTGCCTGTGTGCAATCCTGTCCCTGATCCTGTCCCTGCATCATCTTGCACCAGCAGGGATGCCTACGTCCAGACCCGTTTTCAGGCAGGGGATGAGCTCACGACAACTGGCCTTCCTCTGCCTGCAGACGTGGCTATCCGGGTCCGGGTTTAGCCTGTCCTGACTGGTGTGGCGTTGCGTCAACGGGCCATGCGAGGAGACCTGCAGTCTTTTCATGAGGAGACTGCACGTCATCTCGAATGGCTCGTTGACCATGTCAGCCTACTGGGACAGGTCACCCAGGCCGGATTCCTCCGTTTGATGGGGCTTGCTATGACCCCCTCCTCAACTGAACCCCCTACGCGCCAGTCGTCCTCCGTGCCATCTTCCCACCCATCAGTCACCTGGGTGCCCTGTGGAGTTGCCTCTGACGGTGCGGCCAGGCTGGTGGAGGAGGCATCTCTGCCACAGTCGGGAGTCGGACGTCCAGCAGGGGTGGCCACATCAACGACTGCACCCCAGCCGGCGGAGGATGTGCAGGCAGCAGGAGGCAGCGCACGGGCAGAGGCACAGCAGCAACGTGGTGGGAGCCATGAAGGCTCGGGGCCTTCAACATCGGAGGGGCAGGCATCGGCCGGAGGGCAGGAGGACCCAGGACAGAGAGTGTCTTCCGTGTGGCAGCGGTTGGGCCACGCCATAGATGCGGAGCGACAGCGGGCGGAAGAGGCACGGCTCACAATGGTAAGGGCGGAGAACTCCATGCGGAGGGCCCTGAGGCGGCCGAGTGCCTCGAGGCAATCCGCAGGGGGTTGGAGGTGGACACGTCGACGGCCCTGCGGACCCTCAGGGCCATGGAGGAGGACCGCCTCCGGGACATTGAGCAGGAGTTCGATGATGCCCTGGCCCGGGACATCCAAAAGTGAGCCGTCAGACTAGCCCGCTGCCCTTTTACATAGTTATGTAGTTAGTGTTAGGTTTCCTTTGTTTTTGGATTTATTTTGGACCTTTTGGACATTGGCCACATTTTTGTATATAGTTTATTTTATTAGTTAGTGTTGTTAGATAGGTTTCATTTCTTTTGTTGGGATAATGGACCCTGGCTTGTTCGTCTGTACATAGTTCACTGTTGCATTTTATTTTTCTTTCACAATTTACCCATGGAGCAATGGCTTTCAATTATTATTTCACATTGGATTTTCTTTTGTGGACTGTGACTTTGGACACCATTCCTTTGGATTATGATTTTTGGTTTTGCATTTTTTCACGGACATGCGTCTTTTCATTTTTGTACATTCCCATTTCTGTTTCTTTATTTTTGAATCTATTTATGTTTCCTTTAATACATATTTTTTAATCGAACTTCAATGTGTAGTATCATCTCATTGGTTTCATGCATATCATGATATGGGTTTTGAGATTCACTGACACCCATTGGGTGTATGTGAGTGACATGTGTTTGTTTCGAAACTTGCAATTGGTGTTCTGTCATGTAATTGCCATTTCTGAGTGGGTGGATGCAATACTCGGGTGGTTGTTTTGCATTTGGAGGCTGACCATAGGGACCAGGGATCTAGATTGTGATGACATGTTGGCTGGGGAACATGAGTTGGGGCCTGCTGGCAGGTGCCCCACAGTGCTGGGGGGTGGGGGTGGTGGGGAATATGAGTTGGACATGGGTGGGGGCCTGCTGGCAGGTGCCCCACAGTGCTGGGGGGTGGGGGTGGTGGGGAACATGAGTTGGACATGGGTGGGGGCCTGCTGGAGGCTGCCCCTGCACTGCTGGGGGGTGGGGGTGGTGGGAGTCATGGGTGGGGACCTGGTGGAGGGTGCCCCTGCACTGCTGGGGGTGGGGGTGGTGGGGAACATGAGTTGGACATGGGTGGGGGCCTGCTGGCAGGTGTCCCACAGTGCTGGGGGGTGGGGGTGGTGGGGAACATGAGTTGGACATGGGTGGGGGCCTGCTGGCAGGTGCCCCACAGTGCTGGGGGGTGGGGGTGGTGGGGAACATGAGTTGGACATGGGTGGGGGCCTGCTGGCAGGAGCCCCACAGTGCTGGGGGGTGGGGGTGGTGGGGAACATGAGTTGGACATGGGTGGGGGCCTGCTGGCAGGTGCCGCACAGTGCTGGGGGGTGGGGGTGGTGGTGAACATGAGTTGGACATGGGTGGGGGCCTGATGGAGGCTGCCCCTGCACTGCTGGGGCGTGGGGGTGTTGGGAGACATGGGTGGGGGCCTGGTGGAGGGTGCCCCTGCACTGCTGGAGGGTGGGGGTGGTGGGAGACATGGGTGGGGGCCTGGTGGAGGGTGTCCCTGCACTGCTGGGGGGTGGGGGTGGTGGGAGACATGGGTGGGGGCCTGGTGGAGGGTGCCCCTGCACTGCTGGGGGTTGGGGGTGGTGGGGAACATGAGTTGGACATGGGTGGGGGCCTGCTGGCAGGTGCCCCACAGTGCTGGGGGGTGGGGGTGGTGGGGAACATGAGTTGGACATGGGTGGGGGCCTGCTGGCAGGTGCCCCACAGTGCTGGGGGGTGGGGGGGTGGTGAACATGAGTTGGACATGGGTGGGGGCCTGGTGGAGGCTGCCCCTGCACTGCTGGGGGGTGGGGGTGGTGGGAGACATGGGTGGGGGCCTGGTGGAGGGTGACCCTGCACTGCTGGGGGGTGGGGGTGGTGGGAGACATGGGTGGGAGCCTGGTGGAGGGTGCCCCTGCACTGCTTGAGGGGTGGGGGTGGTGGGAGACATGGGTGGGGGCCTGGTGTAGGGTGCCCCTGCACTGCTGGGGGGTGGGGGTGGTGGGAGACATGGGTGGGGGCCTGGTGGAGGGTGCCCCTGCACTGCTGGGGGGTGGGGGTGGTGGGGAACATGAGTTGGACATGGGTGGGGGCCTGCTGGCAGGTGCCCCACAGTGCTGTGGGGTGGGGGTGGTGGGGAACATGAGTTGGACATGGGTGGGGGCCTGGTGGAGGCTGCCCCTGCACGGCTGGGGGGTGGGGGTGATGGGAGACATGGATGGGGGCCTGGTGGAGGCTGCTCCTGCACTGCTGGGGGGTGGGGGTGGTGGGAGACATGGGTGGGGGCCTGGTGGAGGCTGCCCCTGGTGGCTGGGCGTGCAGGGGGACATGCGCTGGTAGGCAGTAGTGCAAGTTGACATGTGGGTTGGCTGGGGGGCATGGCCATGGTGGATGGGGTACCTGCAGGACATGTGCAGGGTAGGCCCCTGTGGTGTGAGCCACCTGCAGGGGCCGTGGAGGGTGTAGAGGGAACACCTGGGAGGACCACACGTGCAATTCACGTGTGGTGCTCCCCGCGCACCCCTGTAATACACGTACCCTGATGGAATCGCGTGTGATACTTTCCGTGCACCCCTGATATACACGTACCCTGCTGATATCGCGTGTGAAACTTCCCACACACCCCGAAATACACGTAGCCAGGACATTTGCGTGTGGAACTTCCCGCGCACCCCTGATATACATGTACCCTGCTGACTTTGCGTGTGAAACTTCCCACGCACCCCAAGATACACGTAGCCAGGAGATTTGCGTGTAACTTCCCACGCACCCCTGATATACATGTACCCTGCTGACTTTGCGTGTGAAACTTACCACGTACTCCAAGATACACGTAGCCAGGAGATTCGCGTGTGTAACTTCCCGCACACCCCGAAATACACGTAGCCAGGAGATTCGCGTGTGGAACTTCCCGCGCACCCCGAAATACACGTAGCCAGGACATTCGCGTGTGGAACTTCCCGCGCACCCCTGGAATACACGTATCCTGCTGATATCGCATGTGAAACTTCCCGCGCACCCCGAAATACACGTAGCCTGGACATTCGCGTGTGGAACTTCCCGCGCACCCCTGGAATACACGTACCCTGCTGATATCGCGTGTGAAACTTCCCGCGCACCCCGAAATTCACGTAGCCAGGACATTCGCGTGTGGAACTTCCCGCGCACCACTGATATACACGTACCCTGCTGAATTCACGTGTGAAAATTCCCGCGCACCCCTGATGTACACGTACCCTGATGGAATCGCGTGTGGAACTTCAAGCGCACCCCTGTAATACACGTACCCTGCTGAAATCGCGTGTGGAACTTCCCGCGCACCCCTGAAATACACGTACCCTGCTGAAATCGTGTGTGGAACTTCCCGCGCACCCCTGAAATACACGTACCCTGATGGAATCGCATGTGAAACTTCCCGCGCACCCCTGAAATGCACGTACCCAGCTGAAATGACATGAGGTACTTCCCGCGCACCCCAGTGATACACGTAGCCCGCTTGCCGTGCTGGTACAGGGTTAGTGCAGCCCTTTGCGCTGGATTGGGGATTTTGATGGCTTTTTCCTGCGCGAGAGGCGTTCTTGGGGGCGTAACTGGCGCTGCTGCAGGGTCACTGCGCCACTGTGCGCCACGGCTAGTTTTGGTAGCTGGAATCCATGAATACGCTGTGCGCGGAAATGGGTTTTGGCGCACGCGGCTGGCGCAGGGATTTGCACGCGCACGCTGTGCGCCAGCCGCGTGCGCCACTTGTGCGCTGAATTCTATGAATTACCCCCATGGTGTTTTCTACTTCTGTCATAGCTAATTCTGCCTCATTTATTATTAGTGGTTCTCCCAGTGATTCTTGGCTTCCTGTCACAGAAGGTTGACTACTGTCAGGAGTGTCCTTATCTAGTTGGGCTTGGAGTTCTTCTTCGTGTTGCTGTTCATTGTGCAACATTGTTTTGTACTGTGTAAAGTTTACATCAGTTATAGTGCTTTCATTTGCTTTGAAAGCATCCTCATATGAGTCATAGTTATCTAGTAATTGTTCTTCTTTTCTCCATGGTTTGAAGAGTTGTAGCAGGGACATGTAATATACTTCTTTATGTTGAGGAGTCTTTAATAGCAATTTGATATGATTAATTAAATTTGGTTTAGTGAGTTTAACTAAGCTGCATTCACAGTTTGTTACTCTATATTTACCTTTTTTTTCATCAGGTTTCATATTATTTTTGTATGTGTAGTTTTGGGCTACGCGGTATAGACACATGTTTTCCAAAGTATTACTTCTGTTTGGGTAGTATGTGTCCAATAAATTGTTTTTTAAAATGTCTTGGCTGTTGGGATCATGTTTGGTTATTGTTTCTATATCTTCATATGATTTTAGAAGTCTTTTTCTAGATTTAACTGGACCAAGACTTAGCCATATTATATTTTCAGATTTACCATACAATGCAGTACCAGTTAAACGATCAGCTGCTTCATATGATCCACATTCTCTATGGGTGAGCATTTTTATGCCCAAGCTGTATAATTTCTGAGATACTGTTTCATCTGATGACAGGTCATTCCAGAGGTCTTGGAGCTCTGTCTTTTCTGCTTTAGTTAAGTATGCTGTGACATATCGTGCAACTGCAGTAGAATTGTCTGCAATGTACTGCACATCTATGTTTGCATTCCATAAGTGGGCAATGATTGCATTATAATCATTGATATATTTTTCTTCTTCTTTTCTTTTTATGATATATGTATTTTTAGGTGACTTACCTTTAACACTATGTCTAACTGAAGACATGAGGTTGTTCACTTGACCTGCATTTGTAACTGGTCTAGGGAAACCAAATCGGCATTTGGTGTAGTATTTCCCTTTGTTTTTGTATTTGCGACGACAATATTTTCCACATTTGTGTCTTTGAAATTGTAAAATTTGTGCATGAAGATCACTATTTGTGGCTTCTGATGGAATTTCACAAGTGACATATTTTTCAATAAACTGTAAAACAGTGGCATCACTGTCTTGACCAAATTTAGGAGCATCTTTAATCCATAAAAGCATGTGGATATTGTGGTGCTCCTCTGGCTTGGTATTCTTTTCTCCAAAAGAAGTGTTGCACTTCTCCAAGGGGAGGAACAGTTTTATTACAAATAAAATGTAGCATAGCAATGAAGCGATGGTGAAAATATCTTGAAACATTAACAGGATCCAAAGAACAAAGTTCTCCAGGTGTTAGTATATCTATGTTTGTTTTGTTTTTATTTGATATGCATAGGAAATCATGTAAATCGTCCCATGCATATTCTGCACAACCTAATGTAACAAACCAAGTGGGTGGGCCAAGGTTTCTGATCATACAACATACATCTCCATGACGTCGAAACCAGTACTCTTTAGTACCACGCATATTTGCTAATAGACTTGTAATATTTGATTGTAAAACCTCATCCTTTTGTTGCACTTTTTCTAATAATTGTGTAGCTGTCATATTTTGAAAGTGTGATCCTGATTTTAATATGTGTGCAACTCCGTAACATAAAGTTGCTAGTTCACTTTCAAAGAGTAGGTGGAATATGTATTCCACATTTTGTCTAAATCTGGGATCTTCAGAATACATCCGTAATGAGCGGTATTCTGAAGCTGATATTTGAATAGGTCTATCATCATACCTTCCTCCTGGGCCAGTAGGAAAGAGTAGAGGAAAAGCACGTGCTTCTATACTTTTTTCCCATATGCTGATTGGCGATCCTTTTGTTTGACGCATTTGGTAAGTTTCCAGTGCATCTTCTACGGTGTCATTACAGTGCAAAGGATGAATTGTATAATGGTCTAAAGTATTTGATATTGTAGCAGGATCTAGTAGCTCAAATTGACCAGCTTCTTGTGTTTCCTGAATTATTTCAGTTGTATCTTTCAAGTTTTCTTCAATATTAATTTCTTTCTAATATTCATTATTCTCTTTAAGATATTGGAAGGCTTGTCTAACTTTATATAAATCTACCAGCTGTTGCCATATTTTTTTGTCTTTTGTAGGTGCTCCATTTACTAAGATAATTAAAGATTGCTGCATTGGACGTTGCACTCCTAGAGTATGCACATTTTCTTTTAGATCTAATGGTAAATAAACTACTTTTCCACGAATGCCTTTTACCAATTCAGAAGGAGGTAATTTTGCTGTTTTTGGTTGAAGGCGTATTATTGCTTGAAAAGGGTGTACTGTTTGAATTATGATGCTCTCATATAAATTAAGTTGTTGTAGGGGTTTTGGCACTGGGTATAATTCCAAATTATTTGTGATAGCACATGAAGGAGTTTGGTTGTTGTCAAGTTTTGTAGTGCAGTAACTGCAACGTATTAAGGGCTCAGTTATTTCGTATTTGTTTTCTGCTACAAGGTGGAGAGCTAATTCAAACCATTTAGAATCTTCATTGTCTTCTATTTTGTATGATAGGTCTACAGTTTTTGTGTTACTTTTATAAAAAGTTCTACGGCAACATAAACATACATGGTTTGGTACTTCAGCTGATGTACTTTTAAATGTTAGTATTTCTTTTTTGTATGTGTTTAGCAAAAAGTTGCCATGTGTAGAATTGTTGCTTAATTGGTTTAAAGCTATTTCATTCTGTAAATGGCTTTCACTTCCAAAATATTTTTTCTGGATATAGTGAATTTCTTCAAGTAGGTCTTTTGCTGTACCATGTAGAAGGATGTTATTTAACTTTGCTAGTGCTAAAGCAGGACTTTTAGCATAATACAGTTTATAGACTAGATTTCTTATAGTTGAATGATGTGTTGATATCCTTTTGATATCATGGAAAGTGGTTTTACAAGTAGGTCCTGTAGTGCAGGCCAATGAATGTCCTTGTAGTCCTGTGTACTTGCGCACTGGACAGGTATCCAAATTTTGCAGTAATTTAATTTTGATTTTGTCTTTGCTTTTTACATATTTATTGAGGAATTGGCGTAAAGATTTGAAACATTGTTTGGGAATGTTACACATTGACGTGCATGGCCATTTGTACACTAGACGTTCTCATTCAGTTGAATGGAGGGGTAACTCTAAGTTTTCAGGGCATATTTTTGTAAGGAGTACTTCTTGTTCCATTATGGTATTATTCACTTTTTCATAACCTCGACCACTGCTATGTATGGCAATTGTATTTGTTTGCTTTTGTTTGTACACTTCTTCATTAAAATATGGTTCTGTGCTCGTAGAGTGATTCCATTCACCTCCGCAGATACTTAAGAAGTTCTTTCTGTTGACATTTCGCTTATTGAGATGTCTTTTTTGTAATTTAGTTATTAGTTTTGTTAGTGGTTTCATTTTGTTTAACAGTAAAATAAATAACTTTCTTTTCAGAAGAATTGCACTGTCCATCAACGCTTCTAAGATTAATTTCCTACGATAGGTTTTAAGCATTGAACCTGATTTCTCTCCTGTTTTTATAAGATTTTGAAGGACTTGGTGACGGTACATTTTGGCTAAAATACTTTTCTTGGTATGCTTACTTTGCACTATATCAAAATTTAAAGAAGTAGTTTTATCTGTAGTGATAGCTGATTTTCTGTTAATTGTTTTTTGGTTTGTTTTACATTTTGATAGAGCAGACAAAGTTTGTGTACTTGAAACTTCTTGTGTTTCACTAAATGACTATTAGCTGTTTTGTTTGAACTTTTTTTACAAATTATGCTAGAGATGGATGCTTATGTTGGACACTTTTATTTTCATTTGCTCTACTTTTGCCTTGCTTTCTACGGACTTGACTTTTGGTAGGCATTCTTTAGGGTCTGTTGAAAAAAATAAAGAAGATATGGGTTGGGGTGTTCTGGAATGTATGTGTGCTGTGTGCATGAGTGTTTGAGTAAGATGATAAAGATGTATGTAATGGTGTGTGATTGTGCATTGGGAACTACAACTAGTAGGGATAGGTATTCTTGAATGTATGTGTTACTAAACTGGGGGTCAGATGACAAAAAAAAAGTAAGCTAGTGGTGTGGAAAAGTACAAATAGTAAATCTAATGTATACAATTAAAACCGTTGTTTGTTCTATAATATGAAAATTGTAGCGGTTCAGTTGGGTAATTTGTGTGTCCAAAAATAGAAATTTGTGGGCCATTCTGGCTGTAAATCGCTGTTTAAGACATGGAGATTTTTGGACAAAATGGTACACAATCTCTATTTTTAGGCACCAAAATAGCTTGTATTAATGTTATAGTATGTTTGATTAATAATACAAATATTATGGTGATATTCTACTTACTTTTTTTTTTAATTAACAGGTAACTTCTTAGTTCTTCTTTGTTCTTCGAATTCGGCTGCTTCTTTTCAGTAGACTGGTCTTCACTGCAATTGTAAAAGCTTCAAATTAGTAACTTTGTTTGTATATAGCGTTGTTTTTAATTTAGATATTGATTTTTTTAATTGAAATCCTCAGTGCCTTCTTTAAAACCATTAAACTAATTTATTTACATAAGATACATTGCATCAGTTCAGTACATATGATATGTTCTTAATGAACAAATTGTATTGAATGACTAACTGTAGCAAAAAAAAATATCTTTACTATGTCTTGTGAAATTTATAATATACCAGTGAATACTACTATTTCTGTAAGTAAGCTGTTCTAGGTAATAGCGCCTCAATGTCATGTCTAAATTAAAGTAATTAAGTAAATAAATACATTTTAAAAAATATGAAATTGTATAAGTATTTTTTAAAAGATTTAAACATAGATTGTGCTTGCATGCAATTTTGTTTGAATATGTGTAGTCTATATATTTCATTTAAAAAATGTTAGTTTAACATGATTTGAGTGTGTGTGTATAAAGAAAGTAAATAGTATAAAGGTTTATAAGTGATAGTTGATTTTAGGATATTGATAAAAATACAGTAAATTCATTTTACAGATTACACAAGCTAAAAGTATGTTTGAAAATGTGTTCATCTACTGTACAGAAAATATGCATACCTGAAGTTTGTGTTCATGCATATGGATATGCATGGAGCTGCAAGTAGAAATCTTGGAGACTTGTACAGTATTTCTGGTAGATGGTGCTTGCCAATGATATGACACTTGCACTCAGAGAGATTCACAGTACATTTGCAGTGCTGATCTATGATGATGCAGTTAGATCTAGAGGTCTTGAATGTGATTGGTGCATGGTCATGTGATTTTTTAGCTACATCCAATGAGGGAATGGCAGAGAGAGTGAAGTGGAAATGGTAGAAGGGCTGTTCATATTACGATATGTCAGCGGACATGGCGGTAGTTCGCGGACATCGGGAGTTACATCCGGGAATTTTTGGGTTCAGAAGTCATGCAAATGAGAATAAGCACTGAAAGGGATTGGTCAGGAAAGTTTAGTGGGTGTGTTGTGCCAGGAGAGAGTTTTTCAGATACTCTTTTTGCTGAGAGAACAAAAGATAGCTATGGCTGTGTGTTTCAGAAAACAGATTGTTTGGATTTTGGGAGATTCGTGGATACATTGGTTGAAGGTGCATGCATGTCATGATCTCTGCTTCCAAAAGGTCAGGGTTTTCCCAACTCCCTTGGAAGCAGATCCATAACCCAGGTTCCGAGTGCCAACCAGTCCCAATTGCGACCTTTTGGACCCAGTCCTGGCGCCAGTGGCACCAGGCTCATAAATATGCCCAGTCCCAGCGCTGGAAGCGCCGGGCTCATAATGCTTGGGTGGACTTACCTTCAGCAGACCATGCTGTTTACTTGCCTGCCAGTTGAGCCTCTGATCCTCTTCTGTTTGGAACTACTTTTCCTGTTGGTTGGGGCTGGAGCCACTCCCTAGATTCAGAACACTGGAACTCTTCTGGAAGGCAGGAACTCTTTTCTTACCAGGAACTCTTTTCTTACTTAGGCGTGGCTGTGGAAGGAGACACCTAAGCACTACAGGAGGCTATTTAAACCACACCCGGTGGATGAATCTTGCTTTGCGTTATTCTGCAACCTCTGCAGCAGAACGCTCATCGTGTTTTCTGCATCCGGTCCTGGGCCTAAGGAAAAAGGCTTACCATCCTGAATCCAGTCTTCAGCAACACCTATAAAGACAAGAAAGAACAGGTTAGCATTCCGGCATCTGAAAGGCAAAGGCTTACCATCCTGAATCCAGTCTTCAGCAACACCTATAAAGACAAGAAAGAACAGGTTAGCATTCCGGCATCTGAAAGGCAAAGGCTTACCTACTCTTCGTACGCTCCGGAGGCCTTCGGCGCTGCATCCCGCATCTGAAAGACAAAACAAGGTGCGTTTAAAGACATTGGGGAACTTTAATACTCACGTGCCATTACTCCTTTCCACATCTAATCCAGTGGGTATTCCGGCACCCTGCAGCCGCTCCGAACTCGTACCTGCAAAATAAAAAGACAGTTAGAGCGCATAGTGAAGCAGGCAACAAGCGCTTACTTACGTGCTTCCAGGCGCTTCTATTCATCACACGGGCTCCATCTTCAACTCACTTCAGCCCGTCATCCGCCATCGCCGGAACCCTGCAAAACAAGAGACATCATAACTAAAGACTTTAAAGACATTTGAATGACTCGAAACTTACCATTCGTGCAGTAAACGACGGACAGCAGTCCTCTGAAGTCAAGAGGCCTGCGCTACTTATCCAGTGAAGAAACTGGTTACAGCACCCTGCCCCGAGGCAGATGGAGAGCTCGGCATTCACTTACCTAAGGTGAGAGCGTTAACCTTTGGGGGTCTACAGGAGAGGAGAAGAGGAAAGAGATAGGGACACCCCAATAACCCCAGTTCATTAACCCCATATTTTCTATCTGCAGACATCTTACTCTACATGTCAGGCATACAGTGCACAGAGGTCCAGCCCAAAGAGCCAACCGGGTGCTACACATCACCTTTGAAGATACGGTAGTCGCCCAGTCAAGACCGGCGCCTCTGCGAGAATCAGGTGAGCGTTACAATGCAGAAAGCTGTGGATTAGCTGTAGATCTTGGATTCCCACATGTGGAAGTACACTGGCATGGAGTACGTGGAATGAAGTGGTTGGACTTGCTACCTCTCTGTGCTACTTTGGAGACAGAGCAACATCCAGACATAATTGTAATTCATTGTGGAGGGAACAGTTTAGGACATGTGACTGGAATTTCTTTGCAATTTGCTATGAAAGAAGGACTTGGGAAGGTTATGGACATGTTTCCTAATTCTCAAGTGATATTTTCACGGATTGCGCAGAGACAAATGTGGCTTTGTTCTTCTTCATTTGGTCCACAAATGGAAAAAGCAAGGCGCAATGTTAATAAGGCTGTTTGTGCCTTTATAAGAGATTTTGGCATGTCCTCTTTTCACAATGAAAATATTATGTTTCGTAGTACATACATTTTTCGCAGAGATGGAGTCCATCTTACTTATGCTGGCAATCAGATTTTTCTGAGAAATGTACAAAATGCATTGCGACCTTTTTTGGAATTACAACAACCATTTTGAAGTAGGTGTTAAGCATTTATAATTTTTGACTTACAAACACCACCCAAAGGCTCTTTTCAGAGCCACCACTTCTTCCCAGAGAAAATTGCAATGTTTGTGATGGGGTAGCAACCCAATTTTTTAAATGTTCGCGAACTGTCCGCGGACTTCTAAAAAATACAAAGGGCCCTGCTTCATTTATTTTCACTTCTATTTTTTAACTGTGAAAGGCGGCTCTGAAAAGAGCCTTATTTTATTTTTGATTTTTGATATTTTGTAATTTTTTTGGTTTTTTATACACGACACACTAGGAGAGGAGGGGAAAGGAAGGTAAAGGGGGGACACCAACCACAGGGATAAGAAAGGGCGAGCTGAGAGAGGAAGATGTAGAGTGGGTTTTATTTGGGTAGTGAGCAGATCTTCTCGTGCTCTGAGACGATAGTCTCAAAAGCACTACAAAGTTGCTCCCCCCTGCAGAGTACTGTGTCACAGTACATACATACAACTGTGACCCTCAAAAGGTAAGGGTCATCAGCATTCTGTATGGCCTGTGAGGCAGCTTGAGGAAGACGCTGTCCCACAGAGGTGGTCCTTGTGGTGACATGATCAGAAACAGAGGATAAAGTAGAGGAAATCAACCTGCTACGTTCTTCGCAAGGTAGAACCCTGCGAATAGCCCCAGAGTGAAATGACCTCAGGTGTCGCTTCATAGTAGTGGTCCCAAAGCTGTACTTACCGTGCTTCCTATGACTGAGTATCATTTTGCACTCATTGCAAGTAACATGGTTCGCACGAGCCTTAGGAACATTACCATGAATGGTAAATAACCGCCACACCCAAGACTCACGCCTAGTGCGGGTAGTAGGGTTTTCCTCTACCTCATTCTCATCATCCTCTTCTTCCTCCTCCGCATCCTCACTCCTGTTCCCCTCTTCAGGCCCTTGGGGAGGTGGTGGTGGTGGAGGGGGTGGGGGTGGTGGTGAAGCAGGTGCAGCACCAGGTGGCAGTTCTGCAGCCACGGATGCCATCTCGATGGTGTAATCAGCAAGTTGCTGGAGAAATAGCTGTGCTCTGAAGAATAGCCAGAAACACAATGAGAATAATCTCTAGGGCGTGGTCTTTTATAGGGGTGCTTGTGCGCGGTTCGCGGACATGCGCGCTGTCCACGGACAGATCGAACACAAAAAAAAGTTTGAAAAGTTTCAAAAGGTATATAGAAACTCAGGATTACTATGTGGGAGTTGTGCCATGGTGAGATTTTATTGAAAAATATTATGGATTAATTGAAAATGTACTTTTAATTTGTTCGGGGACCCAAACAGTGTCCTCATTCAGAACACGCAATCAGCGTGGGCGCGGTCATATGATCCGTTTGCGAACAAGTCCGCGAAGGAAGCGCATGTCCGCAGGACACCAAATGCACGGAGATTGGCTAGTGCATGCGCGTTGATGTTCTACGGACACTGTTCGGGTCCTGAACTAATTAAAATTGTGTCAACACGTGAAACGAACATTTCAGGACACTGCGTGTGTTCTTAGAACAGTTTAAATTTGCTAGCGAACAGTAAGGACACATATACTGTTCTTCAGGACACATTCAATTTCGTTTATGTACGAACATTTCAGGACACCAATTGTTTTCTTAGAACATTTTCAAGTTGCTAGCGAACAGTATGGACAGGTATAGTGTTCTTTAAGACACCTCCATTTTCGTTTAATTACGAACAATTCAGGACACCGCGTGTGTTATTAGAACAGTTTGAACTTGCTAGCGAACACTACGGACAGATATAGTGTTCTTTAGGACACTTTAATTATTTTTATTTATGAACGGACACCGCGTGTGTTCTTAGAATAGTTTCATCTTGCTAGCGAACAGTACGAACAGGTATAGTACCTCCATTTTCGTTTATTTACAAACATTTCAGGACAGCGCGTGTGTTCTTAGAACAGTTTCAACTTGGTAGCGCACAGTACGGACAGGTATAGTGTTCTTCAGGACACCTCCATTTTCGTTTATTTATGAACATTTTAGAACACCTGCACTGTCCGCGGACACCTACATTGTTTTAAAAAAAAAAATTAAACTATTCACAACACAATATAAAAATTAAACTTTATTTAACATATATTAATAATTTATGACAGAGAAGGTAAGGCAGAAACAGAAACAAAAACAGGAGAATTAGGGGTTTCATCATGATTGTTATTAGGTGAAGAAGGGATGGAAGTCTCATCAAAACGTTTTGGGTTATGGAGAGGGTTTGGGGATAATTGACTGGGATATGGTGAGAGGGGACAAGTACATGTGGGCCAATGGTATGACGTTTTTGTTTTAAAATGATCTTCAACAAAAGTTTTCAAATTATTAAAATCGGTCAACAATAAATCAATTTTTTCTTTTATGCTGTCAAGCATGTTTTCCATAACAGCTTCTTCAGAGGTAGTTTCTATTTTGTTATGCTCTGTACAAAAAATATATATATATGTTAAATGTATACAAAATAATAATAATTAAATGGTTTATATTATAAAGTGTTTACCATTAGTTTCACTATCTTGTGACATTTCTTCATGTGGGAAATGTTCCTCTAGCCATTTCAGAGTACTAGACATTTCTGTGAGAGAAAAAAAAAAGATAATATATTTTTTTATCTAATAGAGAAAGTTTATAAATATATGAATAAAATTAAGTACACTTACTATTTCAGGTAAGATATGTCCTATGTACTCAGTGGGTCTGCTCTTGTTCTCAGTTCTGTTGTGTTTGTGAGGTAATTATGTTGGAAGCCAATTTATTTTCTTGTGGTATATTCCATTTTAGAACATAGTGCATTTAAATGAATGGTTAGTGTGTTGTATATATGGGTTACATTTCTTATGTATTAGTACATATAATGTGTTTGTGTGCTTTTCTTTGAATTTGTTAAATGTTCCTATGTTATGATATAACAATCAAACATACCCCTCCAGAGTTTTTTAGGTAGTGGTACTGTTCTTCCAACATGTCCGTGAACATTAAATGAGTTTGCGGACATCAAGTACAGTAGAAGAGATTCAGTCAGTTCCATATGATATGTATATAAAGTGAAAGTCATTATTGTTAAGTTGCACTACTAAAAACCTACGAAATTCAATGAAAAAACTTTGTTAAAGGGACGTTATGGTTAAGTTGCGCTACTAAAAACCTATGAAATTCAGTGAAAAAACTTTGTTAAAGGGACGTTATGGTTAAGTTGCGCTTCTAAAAACCGATGAAATTCAGTGAAAAAACTTTGTTAAAGGGACGTTATGGTTAAGTTGCGCTACTAAAAACCTATGAAATTCAGTGAAAAAACTTTGTTAAAGGGACGTTATGGTTAAGTTGCGCTACTAAAAACCTATGAAATTCAGTGAAAAACGTTGTCAAAGGGACGTTATGGTTCCAAGTAAAACCGAAAAACCCTTGAAATTCGCCAGTTATGGTAAGCTAAGCAACCATAACTCGCACCACCACCGTGCACTGCTAAGACTAACACCCAGGACATCAAAGATGACATCACAAATGTCATTGATGACATCACTGATGACATCACATGTCTGGCTCGCTCTTTTTTCTTTTGCTGACATGTCTAGGCCACATGGTTTTCTTCAGTAACAGTCAGAAACTAAAAATGTTATTTTATTTGTAGACGTATCCTTCAAGTAGGTTCTTACAGTAATTCCCTTAGAGTCCAGTCACATCATATGAAACATATACATACGGGAAGACACAAGCTTGAAAGACAGCAATCCTTTTTGTGCATAAAGATAATCAATAGACTTATGAGCACTTCCTGATAGTTCTGTTTTTTTTTTTTATGGCTGTACTGTCCCTGTGGGTCCAATCACGTGATACATATACATAGGGTAAATAGCAGCTTTGAAACAGAGCAATCATTTATTTGCATGAAAATAATCAGTTAAGTTATGAATTGCTTCTGCTACTACTTGTGCATTTTTGCTAACTTCACTTTCCCTGTATATACCCATATTGGTATGTGTTCTTGTGTCTTTGTGTTTTGTCTATGGTAATGCAATTATGTAATACATGTGTTTTATTAGCTACGTATTACATATTTCACAGAAAATAGAAAACAATTATCATTTCATTATTCAACATATTAACATTACGAATATTATACCTTCATCTTGTACGCTGCACACAATGTTATGTTTCTGTATGAGTAGCTTAGTATACCAGATAGAACCCCGTAATAGAATGCTATTTATATCAATGCATCGTTCAATGCACTAATTAGGGTATGATATTTATTGCAATGATCCTTGACACTTGTTTCGCAACATTATAATAAGAATCCCTTGTACACATATTTCATGAAAAGTACATACACATGTGATGTCATCAGTGATGTCATCAATGACATTTGTGATGTCATCTTTGATGTCCTGGGTGTTAGTTTTAGCAGTGCACGGTGGTGGCGCGAGTTATGGTTGCTTAGCTTACCATAACTGGCGAATTTCAAGGGTTTTTCGGTTTTACTTGGAACCATAACGTCCCTTTGACAACGTTTTTTCACTGAATTTCATAGGTTTTTAGTAGCACAACTTAACCATAACGTCCCTTTGACAACGTTTTTTCACTGAATTTCATAGGTTTTTAGTAGCACAACTTAACCATAACGTCCCTTTAACAAAGTTTTTTCACTGAATATATATATATATATATAGTTAAAGGGGTAATGGAAGGCTGCAGTGGTCTCCCCACATATAAATGTGTGGAGAAATGCAGTTAAAACAGCGGCACAAATGCCGCGACATTATCACATAGAACCGTCCTTCCCATCACTTCCTCACTTAAACCAAATGCCTTGCTACCAGGATGCAGTGGTCTGATGACACAGTATGTAATTTTTGTTTGCCAGTGTCAAGACCCCAAAACCTTTAAAACCTTCCTTTTTTTACCTTTTATAAACAGCACGCGCATACACTCGCTACCTTGGGCCAGCATGTCATGACACATAAATAAGTGCAGCTCTTTTCTCCTAACCTGACATCAATAAAGACCTCACAGCCAGGACTACCCTCTTGCCAAAGGCTGACGCTCTAAACCCCTACATCAGGTTTAGTTCCATGGCTGAGAGTTTCCATTGGTATCAACTACTCTACTTGTATAAAGAGGATATTTTCTGAATATACAGTTAACAAGCTCCCTCCATTTTTAAGTGGTACCACACAACGTTCAGAATCTCCCATTAAGTGCTTCTCGAGGAGGTGTTGCCATTATTGCCAGTGCCTGAGGGGGCATAGTATAAGCTTGGTCCTGCTAAGCCGGTTCTCCAAACACAGTCTTACATCTCACTGTGAAATTATTAGAACTTTCCGAGTAACAAGGGCAAGTTTCAGCAGCCTGTGATGGACATGCTCCCGCTATCTCCAAGATAAGGCTCACAATAGGCTGGAAATCCACAACTATGTATATTGAGAATGGCTTCCAGCTGCTCACAGCGGTAAGACATTGTTACATCACCAGGCTTTTTTTCAGCCCATCAAAACTAATTGAAAAATTTAGGGACAGGAGCTAAGGGGAATAGGGACTAGATAATATAGATAATAGGGAAGGTGAAGCTTGGGGGCGGACCCCAAGTTTTTTCAGCCAAAAATATTCAGCAAAAAACTCAGTGAAAAAAACCTGGCGATCTAAGAACATAGAACTCTCACGTTACCTGCCATGGAATTGCCTCCATTAAGTCTCTCTGTAAGTTAGGGGCGCTGATATTTACATGGGCTGCTGTCCCATTGTCTATATAGGCCTATATATGAGGGCATCCCCTGGACTGCTGCTGTGGACCTATTCATTGTAGAGTGACCAGAATATGACCCCAGATTATCTTGAGAACGTTCTCATTGGTTTCAAGTAGCTGCGCAAGAAGCAAGACTGTACTAGAGTGAACGTTTTGGGCATGCATCACATCTGGTCGATTAGCATCTCTAGGCCTGGGTTCTTGGTGTTTTGTAGACATCTGTTGACAAAGTTTATCTTGCTCTTGAGGCCAGTGATTTCCAGAAGCTGTCCGCAGGGGGAAAGCCAATCGGCTGTGTTTCAATTTAGGGGAGATTTTGATGTCGTGTTGGTTAGATTAAGTGAAGCTGGAAGATAATTCATGCACCAGTGTGCATGTCTTTGGAGTACAAGCATTATTTTAGGGTTAATCAACTAGTTAGGTGGCGTGTTTAGCCATTCGCGCTGCCCTCTAGCCCGAGCAAAGTGAGGCCCAGCCCGTCCCCAGTGTAGCAATAACTCTGCATATAATTACATTACTTCACTCATTCAATATTTCATGAAAGTGGGGATGAATTTTCTTTACGTGCGAACAATGACATACAAAAAGGGACACAATCCTGTTAGTGCATCATAGTGTCTTTCTATGTGCATAAAAAGGGGAACAATTATGGGCGTGGGGGTGAGTTCTATTAGCATCAAAATTGGCAATCTCCTGATAGTGCAACATTGGGGTTTTCGAGTATGATGAATAGGGGGCATCACAGTGCTATGATATGATAGGTTATTTATAACGCGCTTAATACCCAGAGGTTTCTAAGCGCAGACACAGGGATTGAACCTGTGTTGCTCTGTGTTGTCTTGCTTCCAAGGCGAGCACGTTGCCACTGAGCTATCCTCCCGAGACCAATGACTGAAGTCTCCCTGAGGCTCCCACCTGCAGTAGATGTGTTCCATGCCTAGGGCTAAGTCTGCGGGGAGGGCCCGGAAACACTACTCCAAGCCCAGCAGTGTCTCCTCTGCACGAGAAGTCTAACGATTACCTCGTGCTTAGCGTTTCAGCGGCCCACAGGTAAAAGAAAACAAGATAACGAGCCTGAGGGGGTGCGTGCATTTTTAATGTCATATATTCATCAACGCAGTCGCAGGATTGTGGTTGATCTGGAATCCAGGCGGTATAAAAATAGCTTCTTCAAATGATAGAAACCTGAGCAACAAAGAGCTGCCAAAACCTTGGCCAGGACATTTGACGTGCGCGTTTGACAGGGTGGCGTGTCCTGTAGGGTTAGGTGTAGATGAGCCAGATTAGCTCCGGGGTGTTTGCTGATGGAGATCAGCATCTCGGGTTTCTCAGCATTTGGTGGGCGAAGCCTGGAACACTTCCAGGGTGAAATGTCAGTGGGTCCGTGGGGCGTGAGTCAGGTGCTCTAAGACCAGTCAACAGGTGCACCGAGAACTACAGATGAGAAGAGACAACAGCCACATCTGGTAAGGAAGGACAGAGGGGTAATGAGAAATCATCAGCAATCTGTGTGCCATCTGCAGGTGACAGATGTGAACCCTGGTGGGCCCAACTCAACCTCTCTTCCTTCCATGGCCAATAAATGGAGTACCACTGAATTGCAAAATAGTCGTATCTTTTAACAGCATGCTTGGGACTTAATGTTTGAAGCTTATCTTTAAAAAAAACATGTATTTTTGTAACCTCTATTGTTGAAAAGCTGTTTTACCCCTATAAAGCTTGCAATTACCTAGTACTTCCCTCAATGATATCAGCATGTGAATGCATATAGTCACACATGAGCTGAGGGGGAGAGCGTGTCATTCGGAACCTTGCACAGCTGCTGGGTAAAATTAGAACACCCTAGTTGGCCCACTCTTATCAATCATGTAGGAATATCGTGATCCACATGAATGGGCACCCCTGAATGCCCTGCCTGCAACTGGGGGTTCTGAGGAAGAGGTCCTCAGTTGCCAGGCGTAGCCTTTATCTCTTGCGTTTGTCTGGAGAGCATTGACTGCACGCATTTCTACCTTAGAGCCTCTTCTGGCCTCAGACTGGATTAGCACCGAGTGCAGGCCTTTTGAGTGCAGAAGGGGAGGTGGTGGGCAGGACAAATGCGATTAGGGCAGTCTCTTTGTTTTTCTAATCATAAATCTTAAGCTTCGACAAATAGCCAATTACGATGCTTTTTTGTGTGATCCTAAATTGTGGATTCAATGGTTTGATTCGTGGCACATTTATAAACACATTGGCCCTCATTACAACCCTGCACTGTTGTTTCCGGACCAGCAAAGTACAAGTCTGGTGGGCGGATGCCCTCCTGCCTGGCAGGTCTGACCTGCTGGGTGGACCGGCACCTGCCCACAGACTTTCACTGAAGCACCGGCACCGTTATTAACGGTGCCAGTGCTTCCGTGTTCCCCACTCCCATTGAGTCCTATGGGATTCAATGGGAATGGGGAACAACATGTTACCGGCGCCTGACCTACTGGCTGCCGGGGTTGTAATACCCCGTTGCTACCGGCCAGTCAGGTGCCGGTAACTGTTTATGGATCTGACGGCTACCTGCCGGTTTTACCAGCACGGTTAGCACAGCCGGCCCCGCAATGAGGGCCACTGATTCTGCTTTTATTTGTTTTTAAAAAGGTACATTTCTTAAAGATTTCATTTGTGATGTTTGTGATGTTTTGTGGATTAGGCAAAATGGGCAACTAATTAAGTAATCATCTGTTTACCTTTCCGGCACTAGCACTCTACTCTAAACCACCAACAGTACCCGCCCACGTACCTGACCTCCGGGATGCTCACTCAAGCTTAGCCAGCCCACCTAAGTCCTAACCTGGCAACATGCACACACGCATCTTTAAACTAACTCGTAGAATCTTCGACACATGGGGGGTCATTACGACCCTGGCGTTAAAGGGTTTAACGGCGCCGTAAAAGGTGTCGGCGCCGTTAAACCCTTAACGCCTTATTACGAGGTCTCTTTGCGGGACCCGACCTTAACGGCTGGTTTTACCAGCCGTTAAAGTAGGGTGCCGCAAAGGGACCTCAGTGCTAATTACGGTACCGGAATTTGCAGTACCGTACTTAGCGCCTTCCCCAGTCCCATTGAGCCCTATGGGGCGAAAATGGGAATGGGGAAGGACCATGGTGAAATGGGGAAATACCGCCCCACCAACCTTGGAATGGGGCGGTATTTCCCCATTCCACCATGGCGGACTCGTTACAACACCGGCACCAACCATGGTGCTAATAGCACCATGGTTTAGCGCCGGGGTTGTAATGAGGGCCATGGACTACAGCCACTTAGGGGGTTCCAACCAGAAAGCGCAGTGAGGCCATACAAATGGGGAAAGGGTGCTATGTAAATATCCAATACAATACAATGTGAAATAAATGCAGTCACACTTATTGTGAGCGAGTGGGATTGCTTGTATAGTGCAGCACTGCAAAATGTATCGCCTTGTGGTGCTGGTACTCACTGCCTAACCTTTGAAGAGGTGAGCTTTATGTAGAGGTCTGAGGCAGAGCTAATTAGGCTGAAGCCTAAGCGGAGAAGGCCGGGGAGATTGCTAGTGCATTGGTCTGCACAAGTGACAGCTGCACCGGGCGGAACATTTTACTTTGGACACTGTCAGAGGACTGGCATTGGTACATCTAAGGTTTGGGAGGGGGGCATCGTGTTAGTGTTGCAGAGATCCAGAAACAATCTGACCAGTAAGATTTTCAGATACATGGAGATTATCAAAGGAGATCACACACAGAGCATTACCATAGAACTCCCCAATGGACCAATCAGGGTAGCACGGTCATCCTGAGTTAGTAAGGGAAGCATGTGTCTCAGCTATTTGATTGGACATAAAAAACTCCTTTTAACCTTGTAAATCCTAGAATGGGGGACATTGTGGGATCCACCAGGATCTCAAATCTCCAAATGGGAGCAACGGCAAAGGCCATGCTGGCAAGAAAGGGCATGATTTTTAAAGTGTGAAGGTCAAATAAGACAATTACTAGTCTTCCTTGATATAAGTGCAGGCAGCTTTTACACATCAAAGACTAGAGGGTTCCCGGACATCACGCCAGACGGAGGAAGTGTTCAGAGGGATTGGGAATCTGCATGTAAGGTTACTTATCATCAGCATATAAATGGCAAGCAATATTAAATTGTTGGTGACTTTGAAAAGCGGAAGAATTTATAGAGTTAACAGAAGGGGCAATGGCAGGAAGTCCTGGGGAATGCTAAAGAAGACAGGCAAGAAAGATTGCTATCTGCTGTGATCGTTTGTCAAAATGAAGAGGATCCAGCGTATGGCCAGTTGTGGCAAATGTGGAAAGCCATCGAATCTCTCCACTGGGACCCAGTGATTGACTGCTGAGAGGTCCAGCACACACGTCAAAGTGCCTCTGCCCATGTTGGCTAATCCACTCCAGTCGGCTCCACGCACTCCAGTCGGCTCCACTCACTCCAATCTACTCCACACACTCCAATCTGCTCCACACATTCCAATCTGTTCGACACACTCCAATCCGTACCACACACTCCAATCCGTTCCACGCACTCCAATCTGTTCCACGCACTCCAATCCGTTTCATGCACTTGAATCTGTTCTATTTACTCCGATCCGTTCCGTGTATTCTAAGTTGTTTTATGCACTTCATCCAGATATTTCACCCGTACCATCTACACACTTCATTCGTTCCGTCTATATTTTCACATGTTCCATCCACATACATCACCCGTTTCATCCATATACGTCGCCCGTTCCATCCACATACGTCTCCCGTTCCATCCACATACGTCGCCCGTTTCGTCCACATGCGTCACCCGTTTGATCCGGATATGTCATCCGTTCCGTCCGCTCTATGCATTTGGCGGCTCTACGTACTCATCCGCTCTACGCAATCATCCACTCTACGCATTCCTTCGCTCTAGGCACTCATCCGCTATACATGCACTCCGCACTCATCTGTTCTAGGCAATATTCCGCTCTACGCACTTATTCGTTCTACGCATTCATTCGCTCTATGCAACTCATCCGCTCTACGCAACTCATCCGCTCTACGCAACTCATCTGCTCTACACAATTCATCCGCTCTATGCAATTCATCCGCTCGACGCAACTCATCCACTCTACGCAACTCATCCGCTCTACGCAATTTGTCCGCTCTAGGCACTCATCTGCTCTAGGCACTCGTCTGCTTTATGCCCTTGTACGCTCTACGTATTCACCTGCTCTACTCACTCACCCATTCCACGCACTCATCCGCTCTACGCACTCATCTGCTCCAGCGTTCTACACAATCTTCCGCACTTCCCCACTCATCTGCTCTATGCACTCACCCGCTCTACGCGCTCATCTGCTCTACGCACTCGCTCGCTCTTGCGCACCCCTCCTTTCTTACGCACTCATTCGCTCAAACGCACTCATCTGCTCCTTACACTCATCGGCTCTGCCCACTAGTCTGTTCTACGCAATCATAGGCTCCACACACTCCTGCATCGTTACACACTACATTGCTCTGTGCACTCTTCCGCTCTGTGCACTCTTCCGCTCGGTGCACTCTTCCGCTCGGCGCATTCTTTCGCTCTGTTCGCCCATCACGCTCTGCTCACCCATTCACTCCATGCACTCATCTGCTCCACGCACTCATCCGCTTCACGCATTCATCCGCTCCACGCACTCATCCACTCCACGCACTCATCCGCTCTACGCACTTGCTCGCTCTTGCGCACCCCTCCTTTCTTACGCACTAATTCGCTCAAATGCACTCGTCTGCTCCTTACACTTGTCGGCTCTGCCCACTAGTCTGTTCTATGCAATCTTATGCTCCACACACTCCTCCATTCTTACACACTCCTTTGCTCTGTGCACTCTTGCGCTCTGTGCTCTCTTCCGCTCTGTGCACTCTTCCGCTCGGCGCACTCTTCCGCTCTGTTGACCCATCACGCTCTGCTCACCCATTCGCTCCACGCACTCATCCGCTCCACGCACTCATCCGCTCCATGCGCTCATCCGCTCCACGCACTCATCCGCTCTATGCACTCATTCTTTCCACGTATTCATCTGCTATATCCACTCATCTGCTCCACAAAGTCGTTCACTCATATGCAACTCATCCGCTCTACGCAACTCATCCGCTCTACATAACTCATCCGCTCTACGCAATTCGTCTGCTCTAGGCACTCGTCCGCTCTAGGCACTCGTCTGCTTTATGCCCTCGCACGCTCTACGCATTCACCCGCTCTACGCATTCACCCGCTCTACGCACTCACCCGCTCTACGCACTCACCCACTCTACGCGCTCATCCGCTCTATGCACTCGCTCTTGCGCACCCCTCCTTTCTTACGCACTCATTCACTCAAACGCACTCGTCTGCTCCTTACACTCGTCGGCTCTGCCCACTAGTCTGTTCTACGCAATCATACACTCCACACACTCCTCCATTCTTACACACTCCTTCGCTCTGTGCACTCTTCCGCTCGGTTCACTCTTCTGCTCTGTGCACTCTTCCGCTCAGCGCACTCTTCTGCTCAGTGCACTCTTCCGCTGTTTGCCCATCACGGTCTGCTCACCCATTCGCTCCACGCACTCATCTGCTTCACGCACTCATCCGCTCCACGCACTCATCTGCTCTACACACTCATCCGCTCCACGCACTCATCTGCTTCACGCACTCATCCGCTTCACGCACTCATCCGCTCCACGCACTCATCCGCTCTACACCCTCATCCGCTCTACACACTCATCCGCTCCACGCACTCATCCGCTCCACGCACTCATCCGTTCTATGCACTCGTTCTTTCCATGCATTCATCTGCTATATCCACTCATCTGCTCCACAAAGTCGTTCGCTCATACGCAGTCATCCGCTCTGTACACTCATCCACTCTAAAAACTCATCCGCTCTATACACCCATCCGGTCTGCACATTCATCTGCTCCAGCGTTCTACACAATCTTCCGCACTTCCCCACTCATCCGCTCTATGCACTCACCCGCTCTACATACTCATTTGTTCTACACTCATCTGTTCCGCACATTCCTTTCCTCTACGCACTCCTGCGTTCTACACACTTCTCTGTACTTACGCACTCATCTGCTCTACATACTCGTCCGCTCTACACATTCATCCGCTCAACATACTCATCCGTTCTATACCCTCATCCGATCTACACACTCATCTGATCTACACACTCATCTGCTCAATGCATTCATCCGCTCTACGCAATTCGTCCGCTCTAGGCACTCATCTGCTCTAGGCACTCGTCTGCTTTATGCCCTTGTACGTTCTACGTATTCACCTGCTCTACTCACTCACCCGTTCCACGCACTCATCAGCTCTACGCACTCATCTGCGCCAGCGTTCTACACAATCTTCCGCACTTCCCCACTCATCTGCTCTATGCACTCACCCGCTCTACGCGCTCATCTGCTCTACGCACTCGCTCGCTCTTGCGCACCCCTCCTTTCTTACGCACTCATTTGCTCAAACGCACTCGTCTGCTCCTTACACTCGTCGGCTCTGCCCACTAGTCTGTTCTACGCAATCATAGGCTCCACACACTCCTCCATTCTTACACACTCCTTTGCTCTGTGCACTCTTCCGCTCTGTGCACTCTTCCGCTCGGTGCACTCTTCCGCTCGGCGCACTCTTCCGCTCGGCGCACTCTTCCGCTCGGTGCACTCTTCCGCTCGGCGCATTCTTCCGCTCTGTTCGCCCATCACGCTCTGCTCACCCATTCACTCCACGCACTCATCCGCTCCATGCACTCATCCGCTTCACGCACTCATCCGCTCCACGCACTCATCCACTCATCCGCTCTACGCACTTGCTCGCTCTTGCGCACCCCTCCTTTCTTACGCACTAATTCGCTCAAATGCACTCGTCTGCTCCTTACACTTGTCGGCTCTGCCCACTAGTCTGTTCTATGCAATCTTATGCTCCACACACTCCTCCATTCTTACACACTCCTTTGCTCTGTGCACTCTTGCGCTCGGTGCTCTCTTCCGCTCTGTGCACTCTTCCGCTCGGCGCACTCTTCCGCTCTGTTGACCCATCACGCTCTGCTCACCCATTCGCTCCACGCACTCATCCGCTCCACGCACTCATCCGCTCCATGCGCTCATCCGCTCCACGCACTCATCCGCTCTATGCACTCATTCTTTCCACGCATTCATCTGCTATATCCACTCATCTGCTTCACAAAGTCGTTCACTCATATGCAACTCATCCGCTCTACGCAACTCATCCGCTCTACACAACTCATCCGCTCTACGCAATTCATCCGCTCTAGGCACTCGTCCGCTCTAGGCACTCATCTGCTTTATGCCCTTGCACGCTTGACGTATTCACCTGCTCTACGCACTCACCCGCTCTACGCACTCACCCGCTCTATGCTCACCCGCTCTACGCGCTCATCCGCTCTATGCACTCGCTCTTGCGCACCCCTCCTTTCTTACGCACTCATTCACTCAAACGCACTCGTCTGCTCCTTACACTCGTCGGCTCTGCCCACTAGTCTGTTCTACGCAATCATACACTCCACACACTCCTCCATTCTTACACACTCCTTCGCTCTGTGCACTCTTCCGCTCTGTTCACTCTTCTGCTCTGTGCACTCTTCCGCTCAGCGCACTCTTCCGCTCGGTGCACTCTTCCGCTCTGTTTGCCCATCACGCTCTGCTCACCCATTCGCTCCACGCACTCATCTGCTTCATGCACTCATCCGCTCCACGCACTCATCCGCTCTACACACTCATCCGCTCCACGCACTCATCTGCTCCACGCACTCATCCGCTTCACGCACTCATCCGCTCCACGCACTCATCCGCTCCATGCACTCATCCGCTCTACACACTCATCCGCTCTACACACTCATCCGCTCTACACACTCATCCGCTCCACGCACTCATCCGCTCCACGCACTCATCCGCTCTATGCACTCGTTCTTTCCATGCATTCATCTGCTATATCCACTCATCTGCTCCACAAAGTCGTTCGCTCATACGCAGTCATCCGCTCTGTACACTCATCCACTCTAAAAACTCATCCACTCTATACACCCATCCGGTCTGCACATTCATCTGCTCCAGCGTTCTACACAATCTTCCACACTTCCCCACTCATCCGCTCTACGCACTCACTCGCTCTACATACCCATTTGTTCTACACTCATCCGTTCCGCACATTCCTTTGCTCTACGCATTCCTGCGTTCTACACACTTCTCTGTACTTACGCACTCATCCGCTCTACATACTCGTCCGCTCTACACATTCATCCGCTCAACATACTCATCCGTTCTATACCCTCATCTGATCTACACACTCATCTGATCTACACACTCATCTGCTCAATGCATTCATCCGCTCTACGCAATTCGTCCGCTCTAGGCACTCATCTGCTCTAGGCACTCGTCTGCTTTATGCCCTTGTACGCTCTACGTATTCACCTGCTCTACTCACTCACCCGTTCCACGCACTCATCCGCTCTACGCACTCATCTGCTCCAGCGTTCTACACAATCTTCCACACTTCCCCACTCATCTGCTCTATGTACTCACCCGCTCTACGCGCTCATCTGCTCTACGCACTCGCTCGCTCTTGCGCACCCCTCCTTTCTTACGCACTCATTCGCTCAAACGCACTCGTCTGCTCCTTACACTCGTCGGCTCTGCCCACTAGTCTGTTCTACGCAATCATAGGCTCCACACACTCCTCCATTCTTGCACTCTTCCGCTCGGTGCACTCTTCCGCTCGGCGCACTCTTCCGCTCAGTGCACTCTTCCGCTCAGCGCATTCTTCCGCTCTGTTCGCCCATCACACTCTGCTCACCCATTCACTCCATGCACTCATCCGCTCCACGCACTCATCCGCTCCACGCACTCATCCGCTCCACGCACTCATCCACTCCACGCACTCATCCGCTCTACGCACTTGCTCGCTCTTGCGCACCCCTCCTTTCTTACGCACTAATTCGCTCAAATGCACTCGTCTGCTCCTTACACTTCTCGGCTCTGCCCACTAGTCTGTTCTATGCAATCTTATGCTCCACACACTCCTCCATTCTTACACACTCCTTTGCTCTGTGCACTCTTGCGATCGGTGCTCTCTTCCGCTCTGTGCACTCTTCCGCTCGGCGCACTCTTCCGCTCTGTTGACCCATCACGCTCCGCTCACCCATTCGCTCCACGCACTCATCCGCTCCACGCACTCATCCGCTCCATGCGCTCATCCGCTCCACGCACTCATCCGCTCTATGCACTCATTCTTTCCACGCATTCATCTGCTATATCCACTCATCTGCTCCAGAAAGTCGTTCACTCATATGCAACTCATCCGCTCTACGCAACTCATCCGCTCTACACAACTCATCCGCTCTACGCAATTCGTCCGCTCTAGGCACTCGTCCACTCTAGGCACTCGTCTGCTTTATGCCCTCGCACGCTCTACGTATTCACCTGCTCTACGCACTCACCCGCTCTATGCACTCACCCGCTCTACGCACTCACCCACTCTACGCGCTCATCCGCTCTATGCACTCGCTCTTGCGCACTCCTCCTTTCTTACGCACTCATTCACTCAAACGCACTTGTCTGCTCCTTACACTCGTCGGCTCTGCCCACTAGTCTGTTCTACGCAATCATACACTCCACACACTCCTCCATTCTTACACACTCCTTCGCTCTGTGCACTCTTCCGCTCGGTTCACTCTTCTGCTCTGTGCACTCTTCCGCTCAGCGCACTCTTCCGCTTGGTGCACTCTTCCGCTCTGTTTGCCCATCACGCTCTGCTCACCCATTCGCTCCACGCACTCATCTGCTTCACGCACTCATCCGCTCCACGCACTCATCCGCTCTACACACTCATCCGCTCCACGCACTCATCTGCTCCACGCACTCCTCCGCTCCACGCACTCATCCGCTCCACGCACTCATCCGCTCTACACACTCATCCGCTCCACGCACTCATCCGCTCCACGCACTCATCCGCTCTATGCACTCGTTCTTTCCATGCATTCATCTGCTATATCCACTCATCTGCTCCACAAAGTCGTTCGCTCATACGCAGTCATCCGCAGTCATCCGCTCTGTACACTCATCCACTCTAAAAACTCATCCGCTCTATACACCCATCCGGTCTGCACATTCATCTGCTCCAGCGTTCTACACAATCTTCCGCACTTCCCCACTCATCCGCTCTACGCACTCACCCGCTCTACATACCCATTTGTTCTACACTCATCCGTTCCGCACATTCCTTTGCTCTACGCACTCCTGCGTTCTACACACTTCTCTGTACTTACGCACTCATCTGCTCTACATACTCGTCCGCTCTACACATTCATCCGCTCAACATACTCATCCGTTCTATACCCTCATCCGATCTACACACTCATCTGATCTACACACTCATCTGCTCAATGCATTAATCCGCTCAGCACATTCATCCGTTCCACACGTTTCATCCATTCTAACGATTTCATCTTCTTCATTCACTTCGTTCATTCATCATGCATTTCATCCATTTCATTAATTTAAATCACATTACTGTTTTTGTACAATGTATTCTTATTATCCACTTCACTGCTTTGATCTACTTTACTTGTTCTATTCTGTTTGTCCTTTTATTTTATATTAGTGGTTATTAGGTGTTAATTTCTCGCATCTAGTAGTTTGTTGGATTGGTGTCATTTGAGATGCTGTTATTCTGTTTGGGTTAGTTTGCGTACAGGTTGGTTTTAGGGGAAGAGCCAGGTTTTCAGTAGTTTGCGGAAAGACATTAGATCTTCATTTAGGTGGATGTGTGGTCGGAGTGCGTTCCACAGCGTGGGGGCCAAGGCTGAGAATGATGATCCGCCTAACCTGACTGAGTTTGTCTTAGGTATGACTAGGAGGCCGACTGAGCTTGATCTTAGAGTGCGCGAAGGGTGGTAAGGTTTTAGCTTGTCTTGAAGATATTGAGGTCCGAGTTTATGCAATGCTTGATGGGAGATGCGTAGGGTTTTGAAAGTCACCCTTCGGGCCACTGGAATGCAGTGCAGAGTCTTAAGGTCTGAGGAGATGTGGTCTCTAGGGCCGAGAGCAAGTAGCAGTTTGGCTGAGGCGTTTTGTGCCCTTTGAAGTTTATTCAGTTGGTAAGCGTGTTCTCCGAGGTAGAGGGGCTTTGCATAGTCCAGTCTTGATATAACAATTGATTGGACCGCAGAGAGTCTGTTGGGAAAGGAGAGATATGGAAAGATGTGCCTAAGGGTTTTAAGATGGTAGTGGCAGGACTTTGAGACATTGTAGACTTGGCTCGAGAGTGTTAGGCCAGAGTCAAGGGTGCATCCAAGGTTTTTCACTGAGTTAGAGGGGGTCGGTGAGTTGCCCATGGCGGGTGGCCAGGGTAGTGGGTGTGGAAGAAGTTCGGAGTTGCCACATACCATGATTTCAGTTTTGGAGGGGTTTAACAAGAGGTGGCTTCGGGTCATCCAGATCTCTATGTCAAGGAGGCAGGAGGTGAGGTCAGGTCGGCAGTTGGGTTTTGAGTTCAGGAGTTTTAGAATTAGTTGAGTGTCATCAGCGTAGTTGTAACACAGGATGTTGTGTGAACTAATTATTGGCGGGAGGGTGATCAAGTAGCGATTGAACAGGTTGGCAGATAGGCATGCTCCTTTTGGGACTCCCGTGTTGACTGGTCGGGCTTGGGAGGAATAGGTGGAGAGTATTGTTATTTGGTACCTATCTTTGAGGAATGAAGCTATCCATTTAAGAGCGGTTCCACAAATTCCTAGGTAGTGGAGGCGGTCAAGGAGGATTGAGTGATTGATTGTGTTGAAGGGTGCGGATAGGCCAAGAAGGATTAATGCGGTGCATCCTGCAGAGTCTGCCATCATTTTAAGGTCATCCCAGATTGAGGTTATGGTGGTTTCAGTTCCGTGACGGGCTCTGAAACCTGATTGTTCGGGGTCAAGGAGATTGTTGGCTTCGACAAAGGCATTTAGTTGGGAGTAGGCGGTTCGGTCAATGAGTTTGGCAAGGATTCTGGTGTTTGAGATGGGGCGGTAGTTTTTGGGCTCGAGAGGGTCGAGGGAAGATTTTTTTATTAGAGGTTTGACATGAACCGTTTTGAATGCGCCCGGAAAGATACCCGAGGAAAGGGAGTCATTTATGATGGATCGTGCGTGTTCTCCTGCGCAGGTGGAAGCAAAAATTTCTTTGAGGGTTGTGGCCGGGCAAGGGTCTAGCAGAGAGCCGGATGGTTTGCGTGCAGATAGAAGTTTGAGAAATTGGTCTGGTGATATTGGACTAAAGGATTCGAACGTTGGTTGCGTAGTGGTCGGTGTGTGTTGCTTGGATTGGGTTTGTGTTAGGGTGTAGGTTGGCTAGTCCAGTGGGTGTGTGTAGTGTTTTTGTGGTGTGTTTGAGGAGGTAGAAGTGGGTGGTTAGTGCTTTGGCTACTCACTAAGTTCTTCTATGTGGCTAAACTGCACAGTCCTATCTGTTGTGATAAATTACTCATTTCCATAATTCTTCTATCTTGGTCTGACGCATGGTTAATCTTCTCAGTTCTATCTACGTGTGACCCACGGCTAACCTTCACAATTCTCTGAGTGTGATGCATGGCTGATCCTCACAGTTCTATCTAAGAGTGACGCATGGTTAATCACCACAGTTCTATCTAAATCTGACGCATTACTAAACTTCATAATTCAAAGTGTGATGCATGCATAATCTTCACAATTCACTCTAAGAGTGATGCATGACTAAGCTTCACCATTCTATCTAAAAGGGACATGTGGCTAAACTTCACAATTCTATCTAGGTGTGATGCCTGGCCAAATCTCACAACTCTATCCAAGTGTGATGCATGGCTAAACTTTGCAATTCTATCTGAATGGGACGCATGGCTAAACTTCACATTTCACTTTAAGTGTGATGCATGGTTAATATTTACAATTCTATCAAAGACTGATGCCTGGCTAAACTTCACAATTCCATCTAAGTGTGATGCATGCATAATCTTCACAATTCTTAGTGTGACACATTGGTACAAATTTCACAATTCTATATAAGTGTGAGGCATGGCTAAACTTCAAAATGCTTTCTAAGTGTGACGCCTGGCTAAATCTCACAATTATATCTGAGTGTGACGCATGGCTAAACTTCACAATTCTATCTGAGTGTGACACCTGGCTAAACTTCACAATTCTATCTGAGTGTGACGCCTGGCTAAACTTCACAATTCTATCTAAGTGTGACGCATGGCTAAACTTCACAATTCTATCTAAGTGTGACGCATGGCTAAACTTCAAAATTCAAAGTGTGACAAAATATTAGCATGTTGGAGATTTTTCACTGTGTGAAAATGAAGAACCAGATTTTGCCTAAAAGTCCCACCATTCACAATAAAAATGTGAAACAACTTTTTCTGTTTCATATTGCAAAAACAGACACTAATGGGAAATCAGTATGTTTTCAGTTTTCTTGCCTTGGTTAAATATTATGTAGTAGGGTCCTAGCTAGATTTGGTGCAGAGAATGCACGCTGTTTTCCTGACCACGCTGTCCAAAAAAGTGTGAAAAACCATTTCATTTGCTTCCAAAAATCTTTGATGTAATATGTGTTCTGGCCCGCGGCAATGAAATGGCGAGGGGAGATGGGCCTTATGGGTTTCTTTTGCCATCGATACCTGTGTGTCATTTAATGGAAAATTTAATTTCCCTTTGTGTAGGCCCGGGATAGGCATTTCCCCCACTACTCTTATTACCTAATATCTTATACCCACCTGCATCTAGCCTAATTTTGTAACTGGCTTTTCATTGCACTCCCAAAGTTGAATCTAAGTGGTTTTTCATAACACTGGCAAATAGGGGGCAGGAAATGTGATGCACTTGGATGGACTTTTGGTGGTAGGAAATGTGGCGCACTTGGATGGATTTTTGGGGATAGTGAATGTGACGCACTTCGATGGATTTCTCTAGGTAGGAAATGTGATGCACTCAGGTAGATTTTTGGGGGTAGGAAATGTGACGCACTTAGATGGATTTCTGGGGGTAGGAGATGTGACACACTTGAATGGACTCTGAGGTTAGGAATTAGTTGCACTTAGAGGGATTTTCGGGATGGGAAATGTGACACACTTGGATGGATTTTTGGTGGCAGGAAATGTGAAGCACCTGGATGGATTTTTAGGGGTAGTGAATGTGACGCACCTAGATGGATCTTTGGGGTAAGAAATGTTTTGCACTCAGATTGATTAATGGGGGTAGGACATGTGACGCACTTGGATGGATTGCTGGGGGTGGAAAGCGTGTGGCGTCTAGATTAATTTCAGGGGGGTAGGAATGGTGTTGCACTATTTCATTAGCCTGTCCATTTATGCAGATGTTAATGATGATGTCCCCAGCAGTCTGGAGATCATAGGGAGAACTAGCCACTGCGCCTTGAAGTGCTTTGAGGACAGACTGTTTATTTGAACTTAGAAGATGTATTGGGATTGCGCATCTGCACTTCAAGATCTGTCAGGATAGCTTTCCTCTGCTCCCAGCCTTGGTACTACTGGTAATTTATGAAGGCTAGCCTACGTTGCAAACTATTTATCGCAGCCGCAAGAATCGTCGAAGGAAGACATTACCTGAAAAAATAGGTGCATCTACAACAAATCTCCATCAGAGTGACTAGGAACGTATAAACGCACCACTCCGCGGGACACCGCCTGCAGGCAAGGCTACCCACACATATCAGAATACAGCAGCGACTATGAAAAATGTGGTCTTGCTGGTCACATAATTGTTCCGCCTACTTACACTAGACTATGCCTCAACACCTCTGCCATTAGTATGCAGCGAAGACCTATGACAAATTTGGGTCAGCTGGATACATAACGGGTCTGTTGCACTCACACCTTCTCCTGACCTCTCTCTCAGCACCCATTCACTTGCCTAAACTCGTGGGATGCTTTTTATCCGAGCCCAGCCAGTCCTCCTAGTCCTTACAATGGCCAAATGCACAGACACATCCTAATCCTACTCCGTGATCTCCAACACTCTGTACTTCGGTCCCCGAGGGCGTCCCCACCACTAGCGCATTGAGACTCTAATAATGGGACAGGACACTATATAAATGACAACTACAGTACAATACAGTACAATGGCTGTACTTCCTGGCCATAAAATGGCAACAGCTGGAAAATGGTGTGATTATCTGAGCATCTGATAGCAGTGCTTGGCAAGTGCTTATCTAATACTGTACACAAGCCAACAATGATGGCTTTGTCAGTGATTAGTTTTAACATGAGTTCTGTGCAAGGAAAGAAAATCAAGTGGCTGAAGGCACAGTTGGTAAAGACATTGGGCCTCATTACGAGGAAGGAGGTAGCCATGCCGTTTTTTGCGGCATGGGTACCCCCATTTCGGGTACCAGGTCCAGGTTCCCTGAATGGAGAAATACCGGGCAATTCTGACCTTAGAGGGCCCGGTATTTCCCGATCCAGGGAACCTGGACCCGGTCCATCCCCATTCCCATTTGAGCCCCCCATAGGGCTCAATAGGAATGGGGAGCATGCTAACAACGGGCCCGTCATTAATGACGGGCCCGTTGTTAGCATGCTGGAGCGCTCGCGGGACCCGCTAAGGACGTCTGGTAAAACCAGGCGTCCTTAACGGGTCCCGCAAGCGGACCTCGTAATGAGGCAGTAGGGGGTTAACGGGGCCGGCAGCTCTACCAGCCCCGTTAACCCCCTACCGCCTTCCTCGTAATGAGGCCCCTTGTCATCACAACAGTATTGCTGCAACAGCTGGAGTGAAGCCATTAACTCTCATCCTGCTTCGAAATGACACTGGCCGGCCATCCTTTGATGTTACTGATAGGGCTACCTCCAAGCAGTGGTCGAAGTGTACGTAAAGAAGTAGTGGAACTGTGTTCCTGCTGGCCTGCCCCTCCTCCCCACAAACCCCATCGCCACGCCCCCTCCCACACGCAATCCAAGCACCCAAACAAACACCCCTGGGGCCAAGTGTTTTATAATGGCACAACCCCATAGGAAAAGGTTCCATGAATCAGGTCCTTGCTGTTTAAGGGAATGTTCAGTGCAGTGCACCGAAGTGCACATTTCAACTTCTTCCTATGCTTTTATTTTAAAAGTAAACCATTCCGGAACCGTTTGTTTTTAAAATGAAAGTATAGGAACAGTAAAACGTTTTGTTTTTTAAAGTAGATGAGCACCATTCCCGCCCATTTCGACCACGGCCTCAAACTGAGATCCCAGGAGGATGTGTTTTGGGCAGGGAGGGGCAGGTAGGCGCAGGTGGGAATGGCCATGGGAATTACCATGGCAATGGACTGGCAATGGGGGGGTAAAATACCAAACAGCCGGTAGCTGTGTGTTTCTCACCATGCCATCCATCTCCCTCAAAGCTGTAGACTAATGCAATCATTGCAGTCCATATGTGGCGCTTAATAGCCAAAACTAAAAACCACACTTCCTCAAGTAGTTTGCTAACGTTATTATGACTGACAATACAGTAAGTCCGGTCTTTTTATGGTGCTGTTCAGTTGATACTAACGTCGGGTAAAGAACTGAGTAGGAATGCGGGCAGGCATCAGAAAAGAGTTGGATTACGTTTGAAGAGCACATGATAACAAGCAGGTGTTTTCTCATTGTGAATGAGGTGACACCCCAAAACTCAGTGGTGTAGCAAAAAAAAAGGGTGCTATTTGCCTAGAGCGGCAGCTTTTATAAAACGGGAGATTAAAAATGCAGTATTAGAACCTTTTCTTTTTAGAATGGGAAGTTAAAACATACTTGGTCGCAATTGTGGAACAGGGAGTGACGTGCTTGGAAAATAGCCCGGAAGAAGAATGCCGCTGTGGGGGAAGGCGCGGACATCCAGTAAATGCGCAAATGCATTTGAGGGTAAAACTCGAGCAGTATTCACGTGAATGAAAGCTTGACATTCTGTGACGTGAATGCGTTGGCAGCTCGCTGCGGGTGCCACCCCTCCACAGTTACGGCCCAGGGTCCTGCCTGCTTCCCTTCCTAGTAAGGGTGTGCACGCCGAGCTCTCTGCTCTGTTTACACAGGACGGGGTGCGTTTCTGGAGTGCATGTAAGGGGCAGTTTGACGTATGGAAAATGTCCGCCTATCATGTAGATTGAAAGATGGCCGCAGGGCCAAATATAAATGGAATAAGTGACCGGGCAGGCATTTCCCACTTACCGTGACGAGTTTTCTTTCTTTTTTAAACAGGTTGAGTTAAAGAGGACAATAACGGCTTAAGAAATACCCCAGCACACTTTAACGTGTGCTACAAAAAAAAACAACGAACAAACTTGCTATTTTGCTATTCTCCAACAACTGCAACTCCTGTGCGCAACGAGCAAGGTAGCTCGATGGGTTAATGCGCACGTTGAGAAAAATATGTGTGCGCATTGCTGTGCAACCTGCAGGTCACAGGTGTGACTCGTGAAAAGCGGGTCTGCGTCTTTCCTTCCAGGTCAATAAAATGTCAATCGCGTGGTGACTGTAATTTCAACCTTCCCAGGGCATGAAATAGGGACCAAAGATAGGTAAACGTAGAATATGGGATTTCACACCAGTGGTGTTTAGACATTGCTGTCCTGTGGAAATATTTGCACTTTTCTCTCTGACGCTAATGGTGGAAGTGCACGCATCTCCTTCTAATTGGCCTAAATAATGGGCTTCTTTCACGTCATCATTTTTTGAAAACCATGGGCCTCGTTACGAGGTTGGCAGTAAACCCGCCGGTGCGACCGGCGGGTTGCCGCCAATCCCATAACACTGAACCTGACATTACAAGTCCGGGCGGCGAGGGAAGTCAGGCGTCAGATTTTGTAACTCCCCATTCCAGTGGGGAGACAGAAGCACCGGCACTGTTGGTAACGGTGCCGGTGCTTCCATGACAAGGCTGCATACCAAGGCTGCTGCGCCCGGCAGGTGCCGGGCGCAACAGCCCCGGTAGGCAAACTCGTAGTGTGCTGTACCCGAAACAAACCCTTGTTTACAGACCGCCACACTCGTAATCAGGCCCCATGTGTTTGGATCCATTGCATGGCTTGCGCACACCCCTTTAAGGGGTGCAACAAAACCTATATTTTGGGGTGGGGAGCTAACTGGTGATGGGAGGGGCCACTTCAAAAACTGGGCAGGGCAAACTTGGAGGCTCTGCCTCCTCTATTCAATCCCAAGGTGTGGGGCCCAAGTAAGGGCAAAATGCCAATGTGAATAACCAATTGATTGGATTGAAAGATAACATATACATTTAGTTGCTTTGATCATTTTTATATCTAAAACCCAGGTATTCAATCAGGCATCAGCCTTTAAGCAAAAGTGACCACCAGGGGCCCAGACGGTAGTACAGTGTGCCACTCCCCGTCCTTCTACCATCCACCCTCAACCCCTACCTTCTACCCGCAAAAATCAGCTCCTCGGCCCAGCATTACACATAAATGCGCACACACACAAACACACATTTATATAACCTTCACTCACTTATTTAAACATACAATTTACTCGCGCCACTATTTTTCGTGTACTCGCTCATTCACACGTGTACACAGTCCCCCATTGATCATGCAACCCTTCACGCACACATTACATAATACATGTACAAACCCCTAGCACACAGGCATACATACATAAGAAGCTAACATGCCGCAATGCTTCCCTCACCTCTCTACTAAACAATAGGAGAGCCTGGCCCTGCAGCCCTCCTCCTTTTTTCTGGGTACAGAGTCATCAGACAGCCCATATAGCCGAGGCTTTGGTTACATGGGCTGTCTGCAGGTGTCAGTACTTCGGATTGCCTTTCCTTTTTTTTTAACCCGAAGTACTAACACCTGCAGGCAGCCCGTGTAACCGTGCAGTGCTCCGGATACACAGGCTGCCTGAGGTGTTAGGGTGGCATAATAGCCAAGGGTGGGCGCTGGGAGGGCTCCGGCTCGGGAGCCCTTTCTAGGGACTGCCAAGCCTTGCCCCAGCTAGACCGGGGCCACTTAAAGCCCTGGTTCTTTCACAACCGATGAGAGGGGGTGATGTGCGTACTTCTTTTTTGTTAAACAGAGAGTTGAGGAAAGAGTTTAGCTGCAAGTTTTCTAACCCTCTCTGCCTAACAAACAACATGTCCCCCCCCCCACGTAAAGCAAAACGCGGCTGGTGGCTCTGCAGGTGGTTCATTATTTGGCAGGACTCGGATAAGGGCTCAGAGGAGAAAGGCAACTACCTCCACGTGGTGTGCGCCTGTACTGAAGGGTCTCCATTTTGGACTGACACAATAAAGAGAATTAACCTGGTGCGTGTGGTGCCTGTAGCTGACAGTGGGCCTCATTACGACCCAGGCGGTAAGTTACCGCCTGGGTCGTACCTTTACCACCATGGCGTAAACTATGTTTACGCCATGGTGGTTGGCGGACTTACCGCCCCATTCCGAGGTTGGCGGGGCGGTAAGTCCCCAATCCCCATTTACCCTTCCCCATTCCCATTTTTGCCCCATAGGGCATAATGGGAGTGGGGAAGGCGTTAATTACGCCACCGTAAATTACGGTGGCGTAATTAACATCAAGGTCCCTTAGCGCCATGGATTTTAACACCTGTAAAACCTCCATGGCGCTAAGGGACCTCGGAATCAGGCGGTAAGGGTCGGTGCTGTTTACGCCGCCGTAAACCCCTTACCGCCTGAGTCGTAATGAGGCCCAGTAAATTAGACTCTAAGGGTCTCATTACGACCCTGGCGGAAGACCATGGTGCTATTAGCACCATGGTCCATACCGGTAACTTACCGACTCCGCCATGGAGAAAGGGGGAATTACCGCCCCATTACAAGGTTGGCGGGGCGGTAATTCCCCCTTCCTCCATGGCCCTTCCCCATTCCCATTTTTGCCCCATAGGGCTCAATGGGAATGGGGAAGGCGCTAAGTACGGTGCCGCAAATTGCGTCACCGTAATTAGCACCAAGGTCCCTTTGCTGGACCCGACCTTAACGGCTGGTCTAATTGGGCCTCATTAGGACCCAGGCGGTAAGGGGTTTACGGCGGCGTAAACAGCGCCGACCCTTACCGCCTGATTCCGAGGTCCCTTAGCGCCATGGACGTTTTAACACCTGCTTTTAGCAGGTGTTAAAATCCATGGCGCTAAGGGACCTTGTTGTTAATTACGCCACCGTAATTTACGGTGGCATAATTAACGCCTTCCCCACTCCCATTATGCCCTATGGGGCAAAAATGGGAATGGGGAAGGGTAAATGGGTTAATGGGGACTTACCGCCCCACTCACCTCGGAATGGGGCGGTAAGTCCGCCAACCACCATGGCGTAAACATAGTTTACGCCATGGTGGTAAAGGCACGACCCAGGCGGTAACTTACCGCCTGGGTCGTAATGAGGCCCCTTGTCATTAGGCGCAAATAGGTTAACTGCGCCGCAGCCTTTTACGGCGCCTTTAACCCATTAGCGCCTGCGTCGTAATGAGGCCCTAATTCTCTTCAATGAAGTACCCAGGAAAACACAACTGGGCTACGCTCAGGCACTGGAACTCAAGTGGGACACTGAAAGCATAAGCTGCTCGATCCACACCTCGAACACTGACGTACTATTTTTAGAATCCTCCATTTATTTTAACACCGTACCTGGAATCCTGCCTCCCCCAGCCACGTGTATCCCCGGTGCGTCTCTCCAGAACTTCTCAATCCTGATGTTCTGGGTGACACCGCCACTCCTCGCAACCACTAACAATATGCACCAAACACGCTGAGCAAGACCTCTTGGAGTTTTGAAATACAAGCGACCTGACCATAAATCCAGCCAATTGTACGGTAATGGTTATGGGCCGCTCTTCAGTCCGGAAACCATTTCTAGCATTAAGAAAATCAAAAGCACCTTTTGGGTCAAACCAATTCAGGAGAATCTTTATTCTACAGCGCTGTGGGAGACGTACTCTTTTTAAAAAAAAAACATTACCGCTTTATTGAGTTTTTCAAAAGCATAACAAAAACAGGGCTGCACAAACACACTTCACATCTCAGAAATGATTCGTTAAATAAGAATATGGAACTTTGACATCCTAACCAAGCATGTAAAATCTTCAGAGCCCTTCCCTCCCTCTGCCCCGCATCCCTTCCTCCGCCCTTACCCTCCACCATTTTCGTGATCCGACCAGCTCTCCCGTTTTTAATCCCACACTTTCTCTTGTACAGTTTAATCACTTTTCGATTCCAGTTCGAGTATAGTTCCTCCTCGTCCTCAGTGGTCAGGGTGCCATCCTTCCCCACTTTGCCCTACTCCCCACCAGTTTCTCTTCAGCCCTTATGAATATATTCAGAACAGAAGTCTGACCATTCCATTTCGATTGATCCGCGGTCCCTATGGAGTGCTGCTGTTATGCGTTCCATTACATATATATATTCCGGGCTATACTATATATATTTCGGGCTATATTAATACACTCCTTTTTCCCAGGCAACTGAGCTCTCTTCCAAAGTGCTGCCCGGCAAGCCCTTCCCGCCAGGAGAAGACCGTGGACCATTTTCGACAACCTAATGTATTTTCCATTACATTCCTCCAACCCGAAAAGAACCTGCATAGGTTCTTTCACTCTAGTAACCCCATCCAGGTCCCTGATCCAGCTCAAAACCTTATCCAAGTAGGACTGCACCACAGAGCATCCCCACCACATATGACAATTGTTGGCTCTTGATCAACACTCATGCCAACACAACGGGCTCACATTCTGGTTCATTCTTGAAATCCTAACAGGGTCGTACTGCCATCTGTGCAGTATCTTGATGCCATGAAGCTTATACTGACAAGAAATTGATGTCTTTCCCGCTGCACATACTTTGTTACGTTTGTGGGTCCAAGTCCAGTCCTGTGTTTCCTTCCCATTTCTTCCTCAGCCTATCCATGGTCCCCTCTTCATCTCCACCAAGGCCCTATTCAGTGCCCTGATCAATCCCCTGGACTCTGGTAATTAATCCAGGAGTTTCTTGAAGGGTGTGAGTTCCCTCTGTATCTTAGTCTTCCATGCTTCCCTGGTCAGGACCCCTTTCAGCTGTAAATACGAGAAAACAGAGAATGTACCTACCTCAAGGGCCTCTTCCAGTTCCAGTACCGTGATGAACCTCCCGCCTTTCCACATTTGTCCGATCCCCTTTCCAAACCTACCACGTACCATGCCTGGAACCTGGAAGGATCCTGGAGTTCGTCTCTAACTCCCGGCACCCACAGATGTTCCAAAGGTGAGGGCCAGGATGTGACCCTGCTCATCCTTATCCCCTGTTGCCAGAGACTCCAAATAGTGCCTAGGATTGGATGCTCACGTATCCTGTGTAGTAACCTTGCCCTGGACACCCACAGCCACTCTCCCTCCATGGCCGGCCGTAAGTGGTGATTGTCTAGTCCCACCCACTGAAGGTCCCAGAGTTCTCTAAGGTGTGGAATCAGTACCCTAAGCGGGGTGTGCCTTATAGTACATATGTATGTCGGGGTGCCCAGCTCCGGCACTCTCCTTAGGAAGGCTATGAACGTTGCTGGAAACTCTAGGTGTCTTCCCCGCCACAAGAACCGTGAAAGAGTCCCTTTGGTAACATTGAAATAGAGGTTGGGAATCTGAATGGGTAGCATATGGAACAGGTACAAGATCTTAGGGAGAACCACCATTTTAATCACATTCAACCTTCCCATCCACGAGATGGTCAACTCGTTCCATTAACCCAAGTCTTTCTCCAGGGCAGTCATCAGGGGCGGAAAGTTGGCATCATATAATCCACCAAGCTCTCTTGTGAGATTAATACCCAAGTACCGCAGTGAGCCTACGTTGAATTCCATGCCTGAGGTGAAGCGCCCCAAGTTATCATCCTTGCTTCTATCTAGGGGAAACAGTACCGACTTGCCCTTATTAATTTTAAACCATGCCATGGGCCCATATTGCTCTATCAGGCACACCGCTGCCGGCGCCGATGTCAATGGATGTACCAGATGGAGGAGCATATCATCGGCGTACAAACCCACTTTATATGTGTGCTCACCCGCCCCTAATCCTTCATTTCTATGGCCTTCTCTCAACCTGTGGGCCAACGACTCCAATGAGAGCACAAATAGAGCCGGGGAAAGCATGCACCCCTGGCCTGTCCCTCTTTCCAAGTCATACCAGCATAATACCCCCCATTCACCACCACACATGCCCGCAGGGAAGTGCCATTATCCCCCTTATAAGTCCCTTATTCACACCAAACTTAATAAGCACTGCCTCTAAAAAGTCCCACTCCACCCTATCAAAGGCCTTCTAGGCATCAACAGAGAGATGAATGGGGTCACCCTGCCAACCCTGTGCCACGTTGATCAAATGTAGCGTCTTCTTCATGGTATCAGCCCCCTGTAACCCTTTAACAAACCCCACCTCAGCCCCCTGTAACCCTTTAACAAACCCCACCTAGTCCGAGTGAACAAGTCTCAGTAGGTGTCCTTCCACCCTTGCGGCTAGTACTCTGGCATAAATCTTTGCATCTATGTTCGGGCGAGAGATCGGACAGTAGGAGCCACACACCCTGGGGTCCCTGCCCTCCTTTGGTATTACAGTAATGAGAGCCAATACAAAAGAGTCTGGTGCTTTCCCTGTGGCCATGATGTCATCAAACAATGTCGTTAAGAAGGGGAGCAAAGCCAGCAGGAATGACTTGTAAAATTCCGATGTAAACCCGTCCTCCCCCAGAGCCGTAACTAACTTCAAACACCCTACAGCAGGCTTAATTTCATCCCCAGTAATTGGAGCTTCTTGGATTTCTGATTCCGTTCTCGTAAGCAGGGGGAGGTGGGAATCTGTCAGGCATTCCCCAATTTCCTCTTCACCAGCCGTCCATTCACTCCTGTACAGACCCTCATAAAATGTGGCAAATGCCTCCTTAATCCCCTCAGCTGAAACCTCAGAAGCCCTCTCCCGTCCCTCTACCTCCATGACCCATCTTTCGAAACGCTGTCCCCAGAGGCTAGCTGCCAAGAGAGCGTCCGCCTTGTCCCCGTTCTCATAACATTTCTGTTTCAGAACTTGTAAATTGCGGACTATCTTTCCTTCTTCAAGTAGTCTCAACTTCTCCCTAGCACCCCTAGCCTCCAAAATGTGGTCTACCCTACCATTAGTGGACAACTGCACCCGCTTCTCCAGAGCACTTATCTTGTCCCTCAGACCTCTCTCAATAACGGTTCATTCTCTCTTCTTGCGAGCCCCCTCTCTGATCAGCATACCTCTCCACGTGGCCTTTGCCGCATCCCACACAGTGCCCTTTCGGATCTCCCCTGTGTCATTAAGTTCAAATAATTCTCTGCTATCCTTAATCTCTCCCCTGAAGATTGGGTACTCCCACAGAGACTTTGCACCTCCACTTCGAGCTCTTCGGAAAGAGGCTACTCCATGCAATATCAACTCACACCATATTGTGATCTGACCAACTAATAGGGTGGATTGCCGATCCCACTGCCGAATCCCATAGGTCTCTTGAAATATATATCTAAAATAAATATATATCTTTTCTCGTTAACGTTCCATGTGGGGTGAAATAGAAGGTGAGCCCCCCTGTCCTGTGGATGTAGGTGCCGCCATATGTCCCGCATTCCGTAGAGCTCCATGGCCGTTCTCAGTTCCCTGCCTGCCTGGTTCTGGGGTTCATGTTCCCGGGAGGCCTGGACTGTCTGTCCAAGCTGACATCGCTCCAGACGTTAAAATCTCCCCCCCAGTATGAAGTGTCCCATTTCTTCATTCATTACCTTTCCCAGAGTTTTCTGCAGGAACATCTGTTGACCCTGATTGGGGGCTTACATAGTGGCAAATGTAAACCTGATTTTTCTAATCAGTCCTGAGGCCAAAACCGCCCTTCCTTTCAGACCACACCTCAGTGGACTCCACCCAGAGACCCCCGTGGACCATAATGCTGACCCCAATCTTTCTTGTTATCCCCGATCCCCAGTACTCCACCCTCCGCGACCAGGCCCCAGGTGATCTTACGTTCCTCGCCTCTCAAATATTTTGTCTCCTGGAGGAATAGGATGTCAATACCAGATCTTCTGAATTCCCTCACTACCAGAGACCGCTTGGCCCGTGGAGTTGAGCCCTTTCAGATTCAGAGTGCATACCATCAGGCCGTCCCCCCTATGACCTCTCACTAAGTCAGGCATACCCAAATCTTGTTTTCTTCCCAGTTATCCGCAGAGGAGCCAAACCCCCCACATTGCGACATGTCAGAACGTAAGTGTGCATTTGTCAATGTCGGATCAAGACGTTCCAAACTCCCCATGCCCTTTAAGGGCCCCATCCCCCTCACTCCTTCCCCCATCCCCTTAGGCACCCGGTCCCTACCAGTTCCTTTCACTAGGAGAGTGTTGAACCACCAAACAGGCCCGAAACCCAGGCCCCACCTTGTGTCGCCTCAATCTCAAATGCCCCCACCTCTGCCCCCAACCTTAACCAACATAGCAAACTACAACTGCTTACAGACCCCTCGGTCCTATCTATCCCAACTGTAGTGGCGGAATGCATAACTCCTGTCCTCCACAACGTCGACTCTCTCCATCCCTCTTACGACATGCTAACAGGCTCATCCATCCCTTCAACCAGCAACAGCCGATTTATGACTTCAGCCAGCTATGTGTTCAGGATGTGCCTGCCAGGGGAGTGTTCAACTTCGGAAATGTCCTTGATCTGGGGATCTGCCTCGTTTTGGGACCCTTGATACGCCATTCGCTGTCCACACTACCTTCTCGTTGTGAGTCAGAGGCCACCTCATCCACCCCAGGCAACTCCCCCATTGGTCTGTTTATTTCTTCCTCCATAGCCATTCTGTACTTCAGGCCCTCCAGCTTGAAGGAAATAGAGAACGTAAATCCCCATCTGTATTGAACTCCCTTTTCATCTAGCCATTTCGGCAAGGGGAGACACATTCTTCTCTTTGTAAGAGTGAGGGAGAACAGATCCTGAAAAATTGTAATCCTGGTCATACCTATCGTTCCGAGACCTTTGGCCCTTGCCCTTCCCAGTATTTTGAGTTTGTCTGGTTAGTTGTGGAAACGGGCCAGGACCGACTCCTGGCCTCTCCCCCATCCTTGTGAACTCTCTCAATTTTCGTCTCATCAATGGAGTTATCTTCAAAGAGGAGTTTAGTGATGTCATGTATGTTCTCCTGAGATCCCTTTCAGATTCCCCCTCTGCCTCCGGTATCTCAAAAAAGTGTAGGTTATTCCTGCATTCGCGCTTCTCAAAGTCATCCATCTTCAGTACAATCTCTGCTTCTCTACTCTCAATTTCGCACATCCTCACATCCATTTGGGTCTACAGAGTGTCCAAAGAGGATTGATTGTATTCAACCACCTTTAGTCTCACTTCCATCTTGTCGATCCGCTCATTAATCTTGTCGACCTTGCCCCCGATGTCAGCCCTCATGCTCCAAATCTCCTTGAGAAGTGAGGCAACATCTTTCTTGGTCGCCATTGAATTCTCCCTTTCATTCTCCATGTTCAATATTTCCTGATGTTCTTTGTGGTCTGTTCTACCCGAGTATGCAAATTCGTGTATCTTTGCTTTAACGTCCATACGACATTTGACCATGGTGGAACACCCTGACAGGACCCTTCACCACCTGCGTCCTCTTCACCCAGGGAGAAGATTCATCTGGACCCTCACGTGTCCACGGGATCCCCTTCACTGTGAGACCATATTCCCTGTTCCTCTTCCTGGAAAAGAATCGCTCTCTGCCACCTGGGGGCCGCATGTCAGTCCCTCATGGGCAAGGCGGGCACATGTCCCGAGAACGGGGGCCCTCACCTCTCCCAGCAACCCCATGATACAGATCCAAGTAGGTGGTCACCAGTGTGCCCTGGTGGTTTTAAGGTGTTGTGCAATTCCAAGTTCTGGCCAATGTCTCAGTAGCTTGGGGTGTGCTCCGCATGCCGACCCCGCATGCACCAGTCTGTCCTTCAGTGCTGTAAAGCCCCTTACGCAACCCATCCCAGGAAAGCAGGCACACGTCCACAGGACTGGGGGCCCACACCTCCCGGGCCTAGGCCACAGTGAGCTCCAGTCCACTTTTCATTGTGGCATCTGAGCTCCTCCAGCACTGGACTGGGGGCCCAGGGCCTCAGCGTTGGCCCAGTACCTCTCTGATCCACCCCTTCCAGGTCCCAGCAAGACCCACAGCTCCCGACTTGCCTGGTGTGTCCTGTTCGTCCCACTCCCTTTCTGCCAGGGTGCCTGGGTCTTCACTAGGTCCTGCGTTGCTCCCGGGCTCCACAAATCCAACCTTCTGCTGTTCCAGTTTGGGCGGGAGAGAATCTCTTCCTTCCATACTTGGATCTCGGGGGATTCACCTGCTCTTTCATCTCCTCGCCTGAGAGGTGGGTACTAGCTCCGCCAGGGGCCTGGTGCAGCTCCACAAGGACGCCTTTCTCGGGGTACGCTGCGCGGCAGAGAAAGCACTTTGGCTTTCCCGCGGAGGGAGCAAGACAGTGGTTCTCCGCTCCACCTCCGTCAATGAGCTTGTTTTTTTAGCCTTTTCCTCCTTGTGGGGTCCTCCCTCCACCACAATGCACATTGTCCCGCCAGGGGCGGGGGTTTGAGTGGGGGCACACTCTATTCCCCGGGGCTGGGTGATGGAGGAGCTCTAACAGGCAATGACCATCGACGCACCCCTGGTGGCCGATCCGGGAGATGTACTCTTTAACAGAAACATAGAGTCCTCGGTACAGAAAAGAGTACGCCCACATCCCTGGTTCCAACAAGCTTTTATACATTTGTGATCGTATAGGATTCAACAGTGTTCGAAATTGAGTGGGAACAGGCGGAAGCATTGTTCCACTACTTTTATTTTTTACTGTTAACAGCTCCACTACTTTTTTTTAACCATTTTCACCATCCCAGAACTGTTCTTTGTGAAGTTAAAGCACACTTCTCCACATTACCACCGAATATCAGTTACAGCTAAACTGAAATCTGTTTCAACTCAATTGGCTGTCAACCAGCATGACTGCAACCCTTGAAATATGTGTTGCACGTTGCTCTCTTCCTTCCTACTCTGTCCCCCACCGGAGTCACAGTTCCACTACTTTTTTGGCACACTTCTTTCACTGGGATTCAATACAAGTCAGTGGAAATTTCTATGATCGCAGCAAAGTGAAACTTAATTCTCGACGAATGCCTTGTGTGTTGCATTCACGCTCAGGTGCACAAGGTCCAATACCCAGGTAGGGGATAAATGAAACTTGTAATTGAGGAACGGACGTAGCATAATTGGCTCTGAAGCCCGCACGCCCAAAGTAGCAGAAATGGGAACATTCTCAGTATCTGTCCTCCTTATGGTCTTGCCATGTCGGCATTCTACAAATTGAATTGTGCATACGCGGCAGGATATAAAATATTCAGTTAATATCTCATCTCGACTTAACGTGCATCGAGTCGAGACGTATTCCAACTTCCAACTACGCTTTTACAACAAGCCACCAGAAAATCCTCATTATATTATACTTCAAATTCTGTTTCTACCCTCCACCCCACACTAGTAAAAAGAATGGAGAGCTAAAAACCATACTGTCATATCATTACGTTGGACTGGTCTGTAGATTCCGGACATTGTCGGATCAAATCTTAAACAAACTGTAATCCTGATCTGAGCAGCCAATGAGATCTTGCGGTTTAATCAAAACTATGGAGCCAGAGGGGTCCCACATTGGTGCTTTATGAGGGAGAATCACCTAACGGAGCCCAAAACAGCAATGACCAATGGGCTTCTGAGAATACCACACTGGTCCAATTAAAGGACATTTTTAAACACCTGTTGGGATTCCCAGCTTCCGCGGCTAAAGTATTGCCCCATTACGAGCTGGGGCTCACTGGTATACGTGAAATGGTCTAAGACTTGTCCCAATTTTTCTTTTTAAGTACGTCTTTGTACACATTTAGTAGGTCAGGGCTCCAGGAGTGTTGCTAGGTCTGTCAAAAATCTGGGGCTACGCTAATGTCGGGACTATCGGGACTAGGGGTTATCTAGCCTTTTGGTTGTAGTCCCTGAGATTCTATCCGGGGCTACAACCAAAAGACCAGGGGCTATAGCCCCCTCAGCCCACCCACCCGCTAGCAACGCCTCTGCAGGGCTCTATGACAATTGTACAGGACACTGTAACACCAGACCGTGTTTTGGCAATTCAATGGCTCTAATATAACAAAAACTCTGCATCGCCGGTTAAAGTTAACCATCTCCTGCTCTACTACTAGTGCTACGAGCAAGGGAACAGTTTGCGTTTTTGGGGTAATCGCACAACGGCAAAATGCTGGCTCTTATCTGTGAGGCAGAAAAGAGCAGTTTGCGATGGAGGTATCTAACAGTCAAGACCCCTCCGGGCCTTGAGGGATCACTTACTCTCTCCAACGGTGCTTTGACAAAGTGTGTATAGAGTCCCTTTTGTTTCAGTCTACCACACTTGTTAGATTGCTTGGCTAAATGAAGACTACATGATTGCGCCTATACGACACAGTTTGAAGATAAATATTGAACTGGTACTATTTTTTCCCTTTGTAATAGATGAATCCTAATGTTTTTTTTGTTTATTTTCTAATGCTGATGTGATCAAAGAAAGGGATACATTTCAAATTGAAATGTTGTCTCAGACAACACTATGGGCCTCATTACGAGGCAGGCGGTAGCCGTGCCCTTATTAAGGGCATGGCTGCCGCCGGTAATGATTTTTTTCCGGAGCCCAGAAAAGGGCAATAACCGGGTCATGCTGACATTGGCGGACCAGGTAATTGCCCTTTTCTGGGCTTCGAAAAAAATGATTCCCCATTCCCATTTGAGCCCCAGAGGGCTCAATGGGAATGGGGAGGATGCTAACAACGGGCGCGTTGTTAGCATCCTGGTCTGCTAGCGGGTCTCGCTCTGCACGTCTGGTCTGGCCAGGCGTCCAGAGCGGGACCCACTGCAGACCTCGTAATGTGGCTGCCCAGAATGAACGGTGCCGGTCCCTTACCGGCACCGTTCATTCCACAGCCGCTACATTCGTAATGAGGCCCAATGTTTTAGGTGTGATGGTGCAATTCCCTGTCTAGAATGCAGCACTTTGGTCCATTGAGCTACTCTTATCACCAATTCTCTGTGAGAACACTTTTGGTACATCCTTACTTGGAGTCCTCTCCTGCGTTTGTCCTTCACCAAGAACCAGGGACCACTTCCTCGTGGACTATATCCATTTGAAGTCTCTGATACTGTGGGCTGAACCCCAAATGCGACATTTGCTCACTCGCTGATGTAGGAAAAGGGAAATCAGTGCTAATTTGCAATTCTTACAATGCATTAACATTGCACTATCAAGGATGGACCTTTCATCATGGCATGAGTCCTGAAGATTGATTCCCCCCTAAAAAGGGGACCATTTCCCAAAATAAAGAAGTGAGTCAACGCTTCTTTGAGTTGCGTGAATGTGACTGGCACAATAAAGTTTTCCAACCATTGCATCTGTCTTAATCTTCATCTTCCTTTAAAAATGTTCTGCTCGAAAGAATTATCTTGGGTGGAAAAAAGAGAATTTCTCCTGACTCAACTTCACTTTGCAATTGCTCCCAAGGCAAAGAGGACGGTTCATATACGTATGCTGCCCATTATACGCCGCAATACGGAAAGGATATTTAGCCCCCTCTCAGACCACGAGCTTTTGAAGCAGGTCAGGTCAGCCTTAATGCTTCTGGTTCTATTTGCTGAGCCAGCCACCTGCTTGGAAGTTCAGCTGTTAGAGAGCTAAACCCTGAAAATGAGAGCTAAACACCAATTCTGATCTAGGGTCAAGCGAAAGCTGACAGCAATGGGCACAGAGTCCACTTCTGTAAACTGACAGTCGGGATGCTTTCACCTCGAAATGGGAAGACGTGTGTCCAGTGATCGAAGTGAGCCGGGACAGTCAGGAGCAGTGTGTCACTACTTTCATTTTTTTCTGTTTACCATACCTCTACTTTTTACGACCATATTCACCATTCTATACACAGGAGTTGTCCATTCATCTCCTTGGTCACTGTAAAATTGTGATAGGAGCCTTAGTTACTAGTCACTTAGACTATTGCAATGCCCCGGCCGCAACACCTTGTCACATGTTGCACTCTGCTTCCGCCTACCCTCTCCCCTGCCGAGACACCACAGTTCCACTACTTTTTTCGGTGCACTTCTCCCACTGCATGTGTCATCCTCACAGAAGTTAAATGGATGACCTTTGTAGGCTGCAGTGTATGTTGCTGACTTTGTGGCTGGCGTGCACAATCGGTGCTCTATAACAAGTAGGCCACCCAGAGTCAGTGTTAGGCTACTTGCCTCGGCCAACAAAGAGTAAGCACTGGGAGGGCACATTTCTATGGGTGTATCGGTGTGGCGTTTTATCTCAAGGTATTTAGACTATACATTTAAATCTTGATTTCTCAAATTAAAAATTGGGAGGAATCCACGTCAGCGTTTTTATGCAATGCGTTTTATTCATCCAGACCATGCTGTGAGTATTCAAGAGAAAGTGCTTACACGTGTTTCGCGCATATCCTCTCACTTCATCAAGGCCACTAGGTTCAGTGCTTTTGGTTCAAACGTAATAAACTCATTTGGACAGCAAATTTCATCTGGACAGTGTGTGAACATCATCTGCAAATCCATTCCAGCCTAGGTTTCCTATTGTTTCCGTTAATGGGATGGTGTTAATACCGCGTGAGCTTTGTGCCAAATAATTATGTAATCGAAAACAAAAGACTGACCTTTCAAATGCAACAGTGAGAGAAGCTGATGAGTGTTTTCCCTTGAGCCTCAAATCCCGCACTCCCCTTATTATACTAGGAAGTGGAAGACGTAAAGCCCCACGCGTGACCGGCAGCGTGCAATGTGCAGATCGGTTTTCCTTGGTGCTGCCTGATTCGTTACTGCACCGTTTTCCATCGGATGCTTCCGTTAGCCTGGGAGACCCATGCTACGATGGGGCATAAGACAATACTCAGTGTTCGCGGAGAGGCTCAGGGGGAGAGTTCCAATAATAAGCGAGCTCCAGGCAATGGATCTACTCTGCATGGACTGGTGAGTAGCACAAGTGCTAAGGAGGAAAATTAGCAGAGCAAGGAGATCGCCAGGGAAGCCAAAGGCATAGGAATTAGGATAGATGAATTTAGAGTCTGAAACGATAAGGCAAGCAGTAAACAAAACAGATTGTAGGGAGAAGCCTAAAGAACGAACCCACAAAGCGTCTCAGGGAACAGTAGCAACGCACTGTCTCCAAGGCAACCAATGCCTAAATACTCTTCTAGGAACAGGAACCAATGGCGTCTGCGTCATGAAGCATGCCAAGCGTGCAAGGAGTGCAACAAACCTCTGCACTCTTGTCGCCATCTTGGGATGAGTCAAAATAGGACGGATCAGGAGTCTCCAACAACGCCAAAGTGAATGTTGCCGTACACTGGACGTGACAGTGGGACTGTTCTCCTTCCCCTTTCTCCTTACATGGAAATTCTTTAAGGATTACCGGGTTGCTTTATATTTGTCAAATCTAGAAGTAATGAAATCCTGGCTCGCACCTCTGCATGGTCAGCTGCATTTTCTTCGACCAATCGTGGCCATCATGTTTGACGCGCAGATGGCTATCTTTCCTTTAGGTATCTCTTCAGCATGGCAAATATGTGAATTACATGCTGCAAGTGCTGACGGGCCGTGCACGCGTTCTCACATCACCACAGTTGTATGGGGTTGTTCTCCATAGACATTCATGTTCTCTAGCTAAGCTTGTGTCATATTTTCCTATGAACCAGGAGATAATTCTCTTTATTTTACTAGGGCCTTGTGTAGCCTGTGCTGAAGATGAACTTCATAAATGGTATATAAGGATGGCTTCACATGTTCCTAAGGTCAGGCTGAGAATAGTAGTAAAGCTTGGCAAATGTGTGTATTTTATGGCGGCCTCTAAAGTCCCTATTATTAATACAGACCATTGACCTGCTGCTTGTGTTGGTGTGAATGAGAAGTAACTGCACGCAAAGCTATCAGCACTTATTATATAAAAGGTCAAATCCATGGACTATCGCTTTTGACTCAGGTGCCCATTCTGAAGATCTGCTGACCCGGCTTTCTCTCCAACCTCTCTGCAAAAGCAACACCAGCGGTCTGCAACGTTTGTCTCACCTGATGATTTGGACTACAACTGCCATCAGCTCCAGTCAACGCAGTCCATGAGGAGCGCTGTAGGCGAAATAACCTGGAAAGACATAGGTCCCAGACCCCTTCTAGCCAGTTCCTCCACAGCTAAGCTGCAATGTGGGAGGGCTGAGCTACAGAACGTGTTTATCCAAAGAGTAGTTCAACTACAGTCTCTGCCCGTGAACGCTGCTTGGAATTTTAGCAAAGAGACTGTCTTTCCCAGAAATAATAGACCTGGCTGTGATCCTCATTGGACCAGTCCATGCACTAAAGGGTTAACACTGTGAAACTGTGTCACGTGTGACAGTAGAAAGCAAGTGTCTGCGCTGTGTAGAGTTTGGGAACAAGCAAAGAGGCTGCACTGTGCACAGTTTGGGAACAAGCAAAGAGGCTGCCCTGTGCAGAGTTTGGGAACAAGCAAATAGGCTGCACTGTGTAGAGTTTGGGAATAAGCAAAGAGGCTGCACTGTGCAGACTTTGGGATTAAGCAACACTAGACTTGGGTTTGAAGATATTATTCCAAGTGTTCTGGTAAGGCCACTAAAAGGCCGTCAACCCATGAAGTACGTATTAGAGAGAAAACTACCATTACTGCATCAGGCAATCATTCTTATGTAGCAAACACACTTCAAGGCCATGTTAAACCAGCAGATTAGCTCTGGGTGAAGCCTGGCCCCTTCAGACCAGAAGCCTTGCCTGCGGTCTGCATCCTCGAGGACCATCAGAGCTGCCGCTCTATTGGAAGTGTTGTCCCTATTGTTTTGCACGAGGCAAGATGGAGAACCCATTTGATTGGTAGTGATTCCTCGCCAGCCACCAGACCAAGGGAAGATGTCAACAAACCCAGCAGAGTGGTCTGGCGGCCTCCTTCTGCAGCTGTGCCTGGCATGTCTAAAACACAGATATTTGTTGAGTAGCTTACATCTTTAGCAGTTTTCACTCTGGGGTGTCTAAAATCATCATTGTCTCTGCCATCTTCCTTTTTATTTCCAGGGTCTCTACCAGATTGAATTCAGCCCCTGACATCCTGTCCCCCAACGCTGTGGTGCAGCAGCCACCGTTTCCTTTAGGTTTGCCTTGTTTCCATGCAATCGGCCTTGTGTCTGGTTCAGTCACGCTTCCACGGAGGCAACCGAACTCTCCAAGCCATCCACATTCTATGTAAGTCTACAATCACAGCTAGGACATCCCTAAATCCCTTGGTCATCTCAGCTGACGAAAGACGGGCAGCGACACCCCCTTCCATCGGCCTAAGTGCTCTTGCATTAGAGAAAACTCCCTAGGTTTTCGGGTCACTTCTTCTTTATTGCAGCCCCCAGTCTGCAAATGCACTTATTCCGTGCTCCCTGCCCACCCTAAACAAAAGTCACGAGTTAGTAAATGTCCTGTGGTGTGTCCACCTGTAGCATCTGTCAGAGATCAGCCCAATCGGAGGCGAGGAAGAACAGCAGCGGAGCCCGCAGTTAAGTCACCGCCGAGCACAGCACCTCAGCAGGGCCTCAGCTTCTCTTTCAGAACTCTCTGTCACCGGGTTAATCATGTCAGCCTCCTTCCAGCTGGGGATGTGAATTTGGGAAACGTTCCCAGGACCTCATCTAATGAGGACGCCAGGCATCCTTGGGACCATCACGCTATTGCCACCAATCTTCTATCTGGTTACCAAGAGCTGGTGCACATCTTGCATCACCCTCTGGGATTCGGCACCAAAGAATTGGTCCCGTTGACTCCTTACACTCTTGAGTTATATCATCTGCACCCAAAGGCATCACGTATTGCCCGACGAGGGAACTATTACCATTATTGCCTTGTCTCTTGCTTGAGCGCCCCTGCTATAAACTCAAGAGTTCCCTTTCGCACAAAGTTCTGCTTTCTCTGTCTTACCTTTACACTTGTTTATTAAAGTATCATATTTTTATAGAACCTTTATTGGACATTCTTTTATTTTGGAACCATTGTACTAAAGCTGTTCGGGTTGCTGCTGTGAGGCGAAGGAGGTACACCTTTCGTGCTGTGCCTGTTTCACCAGGATAAATGGGATCACTACTGGTTTAGTAGTAGTGTGGGGCTAAGTAGGGAGTTTTGCTACTACTCATCTCTGTACTCCTGCGGGACAGCAGTCATTTTGTCACAGAGCTATGAGCCAACATGAAGCATCGTTCCCCAATTGAGAACTCTGCTTGACCACGTCAGAAATGCAGAGTCTATTGTGAAGTGCAAATTGCCCTTAAAATCATGGGCCACGGTCAAGTATTCCCCACTTTGAGACGAAGAATGCAGTTACTGACCAAGGGAGCAGAAGCATTTTAAGGCAGTGCAAGGAATTTTCTCTGCTGGGGTGTTTTTCAAAAATAGGACCACACCTCCATATTTCAGGCACATTTGTATCAAGTCCTTTAGTCAGTAAGACCCATGTGTCTGCCTCTCCCATGGAAATAATGACTTTGGGCAGGATTAGCAAGAATGTCCAGTAGAGTGGATTAGGAATAAAGTTAATCAAGCCAAATTCACAATGTTGAGCAGCAGGCAGGTAGGTGATCAGGAATAACCACAGCTGGCAGGGGATAATGGATAGTGGCCTTGGATACCATTAGCAATAATGACCATCAGGCAAAGGGAGACATATTGATGAGCAGGTAGGAAGGTTGGGAATATGCCGGAATGATCAAATGGCACGAGAAGAGGCAAAGAGTGCAGGCGGGGGTTAGTGGGATAGCAGCTGCGACTTTAAGCACCATTATCAAGAAAAGGTCAGACTGGATTAGCCGTAATTTGGTCATGCAGCGTTAGCAATAATCCTATGGCAGGCAACTCTGACATTGTATTGCTCAGGTGTCCAGTCTAACTCCCCCACAGGCATATCCTCCACTACCATCAGCCACAGGCACACATCTCCATACTCTACTCACTCAACTCCCACGGCCAAAGACACATTACAACACACTCAACCCATTCCCCCACAGGCAGTTCCCCACACTCTGCCCAGTTCACACACAGGCATAGCACCACTTCTAAGGTGCATCCCCATCATACAATGCACCCCCTTCTCTACCATTAGAGGAATATCCCCTTTCTCCTTTCATGCACCAATCTGCGCAAATAGCACCACCTGCCATACATGACGCCACAGGGACACCTTTCCAGTGATGTCGCACTGACCACAAGCACGCAAGCAGACGAAACATAAGGATAAGTATGGGATGGAAAAGAAAGGCTCTAATCGATAAGTTTGCAACTTTCAACCTGGAAGATCTGGATTCTAATACCGCAACTGTCCTACTTGTGCAGAATGCTGCGATCTTGGGATAAGATCTGTATCCCCCTAGGCTTCAATATCCTTTTCTGGCAAATATCGCAATGCTTAGAAATGAAGTGAACACCAGTAAAAAAGGCAATACTAAATCGATCATTCCAAACCCTTTTGCTGATCACCAGCTCCAAAGTTGAATTGTTTTCTCCCTTGAAGTTTATGCGCCTTTTTTCTAAATTGTGCCGTTTGGAGAAATTGATTTTTTTGGAATCTATCCAATGATTAAATATCTGCACGTCCACCATGTGATTTATTATAACCGAGGGTTCTGCTCTAATCCACCAGGAAGCCTCTTTGCCATAATTGTAGGATTTGAATAACTTCCCTGTGAATATTTTTAATTCAATGGGATTTGACTCGCAGACCGTCTGCCACCGTCCATGCTTTGCCGAACCCATTCTTCTTTGTAACAGACCAAGCATTCATGTTAAACTGGTCCTCTGTTGGAGGCGAGCGCTTACTTTTGTTTTTGAGGGAATGCATAATGATTCTATGGGAACAAAGGGGTTTTAATTGTCTTACGATGCGCGTCAGAATTAATTTCCTTCATCCCTTTCTGGTTCTCTGATCCATGGTCGGGCCCTTCCTTGTTGACAGGGGGGAAGGGGAGTTCAGCAAAGTTCACTCTTGGGCTAGCAATAATAATATACATTGCATAATGTGAAATAGCAGTGCAGATGTTGGCATAGCGGCGCTGCACAGCTTGCGATTCAATGGATTCAGCTTTGGAAGAGATTGCGTGGATTTTGTTTAAATTACGTCCTATTTGCAAAGATAAGCTATTTTCAAAAGCAGCAGAACACACATTTCAAGCCCTCAATTGAATGTATTTACCATTTCCGATGGACGTGTCATGTCGAATGTGCTGTTACCTGAGGTTTGTCAAGTGGCAAAGCCACATATTTAGGTTTGGGCGTCAGAATAATCTGCTCAGCCTTTTCAAAATGCAATACATTTGCTTTGTTCTGTAAATAGAGGGTGTGTGCCATATTTCATAACAACTCTGTTTCTTGTTCCTCATAGACCTAACGCTCAGTTTACACAATGCGCATCCATGTGTAACCCTTCAGCCAACCCTCCCTGATGCTGTTGGAACAAGTGTGCGGTGCCAGGGCACAGATGATCAGGGCAGCCTCACAGCTTTCTTGACCCAGCCGCGCCATAGCCCCGCCAGCATGGCCCCCTGCGTCGATCGTTTCCAGTGCCACTTCACAACGCTACTCTCCTCCGCCTACCAACCCCCAGCACACACTTTCACCACCAATGTCTAGAAGCCGGGGACATATTGTTTTTTGCATAGTCCCCCTGGGTAACCTGATGGCCACATCAGAACATGCAAGGTCGGCACAGGTCCAAAAACATTAAAGCAAACATAAATGAGTGGACAGTGAACATCTCTGCCCCCCAGCAGTGGCCTACCTGGAGACTGTGGTCAAAGACATGCATTGCGGTGGATTTCTCAGTCAGTCTTGTGGTTTTTAGTTTTGGGTGAGTGCCTGCTTGAGTTGAACTCACTTCTCGTGGCTCGGGACATTAGGTTGACGTATGAGGGGATACAGTGGTCTGATTTGCTTGGGCCCTTTGCTTTCCCGCCATTGGAGATCATCTGGGACTGGCGGCGTCTGAGGATTAATAGCAGCCTGTGGAATTAGACAGCCTGATTTTGTGACTGTTTGGCAGGGCTCAAGTCTTAAAAATTAAAGGGGGGGACTCATCAACCATCGCTTGGGATGTGACGTTGTCAGAAATAAGCACATCAAGGGAAAAAATGCACATTTCATTAAATTGGCTTTGCATATCCACCCAAATTGCACAGGACGAATGGCATATGCCTTTCATAAAATCAACACACGCACACACAACAAAGAGAGGATATTTTCTTCTAATAGTGTTTTTGAAAACATTAAAAGGTGTGCATGTTTTAAACTCCAAGAACCAATACAAATGTTTTCCCTGGGACTTGCAGTACCGAAATGCGTCATTTCACCTTTAGTTGTTTGCTATTTTTCATCAAGTTATTGCAGTGGTCTGTCCTGCAAACCTGACGACTGCAGTTCGATCTCTGAGGTTGGCTTCAATTCATAAATTCAAAGAGTGCATTCAATGTTTTTCATTTTAGCTGCGGGGACTGAGTCCACGCTCTGAAAAAAGTGGCTGGACTCCGTGCCGCTGCGTGTACCCTCGACTTGAGCCCTGGTGTTTGGACATTTTACGTGCACACTTTCGTGCATTTGAGGAGCCGTTTTTAGGGATGCCTTCCGAGAGTACATCGTAGTGTGTAAACTCGGATGTGTGCTCCCCTATGATTTGCACCTGCTCCCCTTGATTGGAGGAAAAGAAGACAGCTTTGAGGCAGATAATGTATGTATATTTGGTTATTTATAACGCGCTTAATAGCGAAGAGGTTTCTAAGCGGGCCCCTGCATCTCTTGCTTCCAAGACAAGCACGTTGCCAATGAGCTATCCTACCCTATGCCGATTAGATTCCTAACTTGCTTTAAGCTTTAATCATTGTAGTAGACACACCCGTGTTTTTAGTCCAATGGAAAGCGGGATGTTGTTTGGGGAGCAATACGTGTTTGCTCCATCTTAATCCCCTTTGAATACATCCAGTGTTACATGTAGGAGGTGCATGAGTCATTCTGCTGGGTCGGTTCTGCTCCCCTACCACTGGTTTACATCTAGAATAGGGCCTGGTTGCCAAGCATCACCTTTGCCCATAGGTGCATGTGGTTAATAAATGAGATGAGAGAGAGAGAGAGAGAGAGAGAGAGAGAGAGAGAGAGTGAGAGAAGTCTACGGTGGCCTAACTTTTAATCCTTCCATTTCTGGAGTTGTAGGTACCCATCTTATCTTGATATGCCTTACCTGAGAGAAGAGTTCAATTCACTGACGTATGAAGACGATGGCGTGGAAAGATATAGTTAAGGGACACAGAGGCTGTGAGGAGAAATAGAGTTGATGGTTGATCTTCGCCTATGGCGCCTCATTCGGTGTTTCCTTATAACTGGATAACAGTTATGGTCACTTTAGATGATCTGAAGCCTGGTAGCTGGCAAATTATAAAACTATATCCAATGGATTTGGATGCAAATTGGACCAAAAAAATATATTGTGGAAATGACCCCCCCCCCCGACCATTGGAGAAGAAACAGCAGGGGGTCTCTGAGACGACAGGCTGTCCATTAGTTGTCTACAATGCCGTCCGTGCAGTCAGGCGGTGCAGAAGAGCGGTCCAGAAGGAAAAGCCTTGGCAATTTCCTATGGGATAGCCAGCAGGTTTTTGAGGGCTGGCCGTAGGCATTTGGTTGGCGGGAAGATGGGAGACACATTGGCAAGATATTGGTGAGGCAGTGCTTTATGAGTCATACCAAGGGGTTGGATATCAAGGCGCTCCTTCAGTGATAGCCAGTGATAGCCAGTGCAAGGTCTTCATTGCCTGAGCCTAGAGTTAAACTTCCTACTGCAGACATTTCACCTTGTGAAGAGAAGCTACTCTTCTGTCCTGAGCATTTGTGCAATCGGTCACAGATTAATCGATCCGACAAATATCTCTCTTTGGCTTCGAAGTACCACTGCCTTTTATTTCAAGCTGTTCCTTGAAGTTAATAAAAGCTGAAAAGGCAGGCATTCCTGGGTTAACAGTCATGAAGGCAAACACACTTGCCTTGCCATGATTCTGGAAGCTTAATCCTTAGTTCAGGGCTGAATAAAGGGGCTGGGGGAGTACAAGTGGATTCAGAAGGGTATGATCCTGTGTGCGCCACATTATCACTTGGAGCAATGGTTTTCTCCTCTTATTAATCACCAGAGTGTATTTCCGTGCACTCTCCCACTGAAGAGAGAGAGCAATTTCATTGAGCACTTTGGGTACTAGATTAGGTCATGTTACATGTCCAGCTACAAACTAGAATTCATTTAGTTCACGAAATAAGCATCGAAGAAAATACTGAAGTGACATGTCTATCTGGCCCCTTTGGCCCGCCCGATGTCTGCCTTCTCTAAATTTCAGTGTTATGCGGATGACACGCAGCCCTATTTCAGGCTACCCTCTGCCTCCTCCTCGCTCCTCCCTGACTGTCTATCCGCTATTCGGGCATGATGCACCTCTAGCGATCTCTGCCTTAATGCCAGTAAGACTGAGATCCTTCTCATTGGGACCCCTGCTTCTGCTTTTCTTCCCTCACTCTGCCCCCCCTCATTTGGCCCTCTCCCCTCATCCTATTGTGATGCAAAAAACCTTGGGGTCATCCTTGACTCCACTTTCTCCTTCTCTTCCCACATCACGGTCCTTGCCAAAAAGTCCCATTTCCATCTGCAACTCCTCAGAGGTATTCTACCTTTTCTCACCTTCCCCCAGAATCTCACTGTATCCAGAACTCTGGTTCTCTCTAGGCTGGACTATTGCAACAGCCTCTTTCTCAATTCTCTACTCTTCGCCCTCTTCAACTCATCCAGAACTGTATTGCGAGACTTATCCTTGGCCACAAGCCCAGGGACTGCATCTCTCTGGCCCTGAAATCCATCCACTGGCTACCTCTGGCTGCAAGGATCAAGTTCAAGACCCTGTGCCATGGCCCTCACTATTCTCAAATATCTCTTCCCAAATACCTATATTCTAGAACTCTCCGCTCATCTACCTCTAATTCTCTGTGGGTCAGTCGCTTCTCTAAGCAGAGAATGGGGGGTAGATCTCTCTCCTCTGCAGGTGCCTCCTCTGGAATGGCCTCCCTGCCGCTCTCCACCTTGAGCCCGACCTCCTTAAGTTCCAGAAGCTCCTCAAGACCTTCCTTTACTCCTTAGCATTCTCGCTCCCTCTCGCCTGCTAACCTACCCCTGCTCCTTCATCCGTCTGCTGACTGGCTGCTCGGTGCCCTCTGAGTCTTACAGGGAACCAGAACCCTCCTCTCTCCCACCCTGACCAGTCCCCCGGCACTTGCCACCAGGCCCACCTTGCACTGTCGCCTGGCCAAGCTTCCACTACCTGGCTGGGTTGCTCCCTCTAGCCCAGCCTTCGTTGCACTTAACTCAGAGCCCTGCTGCTCTGGTCTGTACCCTCTCCCCTGCACTTCTTGTTGTGCACTTGTACGATCTAAATGACACCTGGCCTAGTAAGATCGTTTGTCTTGTCTTCCCCTTGTTCGCCCTCCCTTGCCTGGTTGCGCCTTGAAACACTTGTGTATATGTGCATACTAAATAACACATCTATCAATCAATCAACATCAATTTTTCATTTGCAACAATTGTTCAACCCCGGGTGTAGTGTGCTGCACCAACAGCACATTTGATGTGCGGTGTTATGTATCAAATTGGAAAAGTGTGGATTACCAGGGAGAAATGGTCACTACCAATCACTGCACTGAAGTAATACTGACTTTTATAGCAGCATGCTGTTGGAATGCACATATAGGTGCACGAAGAGGTCTACACAATGCAATACAACACAAACAATGCTCCTCTGGCTATTCCAGGAGAGGTACCCAGGTGCCCATCACTCATGCGTGCCTTTATCAGTGTAACTGCGCCTGCGTGTAAATACTCAGAAGTGCAGGGAGGTGAATGCAAAGTGTACAGAGGCCCAGCATCCCACCTAGAAATCCTATTGATGCAGTGACCATTTCTGGAGCGTGGACTAGAGCACAGTGTTTACAAATATGGTTCCTGAACTCAATCTTGTATGGTTTATGCTTGACACAGCCATGCAGAATCAGCCAGAGGGACCAGCAGAGCCAGGCGGCTGGAAGTATTTCTCATCAGCTAATGTCCTGAGCAGGATCAGTGTCTGGCAAATGCAGAAGATGGCATGTCTGCCTGCCAATAGTTCACTGAGCAAGAGGTTAATTAAGGCAGGAAGAAAGGAAAATGTGGAATTTAGAGAAGGGCTCACCAATGCAATGGTTCATTTAATACAGAGAACCCTTTCCTGGGCCGCTTCACTGGAAGGGGCTATGTTGTAATATCCAATAAGGTGTCACACGTTGCCCTGCCACATCCATGAGGACAAAGGAGACTGGCTGGCACTGGCTGGTCCCTGAGCTAAGAGCTGCGCCAAACCTCCATAATGGACTGGAGGCGCGACCGCAGCGCCAGTGCCGAAGAGCTGTGGAAGCACTGCTTCCATTCTGCTGGGGCTCGGACTCACCAAACAGCCTCACGAGGATACTCGAGTAAGTGTAGTAAATACGGAGATTGGCAGAACTGAAGGCATCCTGATGTGTGCCCTGTGTCACTGCCCAGTGCGCCTTCTCGGCAACACTAGGTCACTAGGCCTGCCATGTTCTGAATGGGTGGCACTACCAGTCCAAGCTGCAGCAGGCACAATCTTCTCCAGGGGGTTATTCACACCCCTCCCCCCCGACCCCCGATCTGGTGCAGGGGTGTAAGTGACGTTTACTTGCAGCGCGTTCCATGCATCACCTTCACACAGTGACCTGCACACGCCTCAGGGCCTCCACTCTCGTCCTTGCATGGAGCCGGAAAGACCCACAAACACCTCTGGTAAGTGTTATTTGCAGATGCAGTGATAAGGAAGAAAATGAGACCAGTCTCTACTTCAACTAATTCCTTCCGAGAGGTACTCCACATCCAGCAGTCACCGAAGATGTATTCCTCTCAGTCTTCTAGCCTCGCTTAACTATCATGCATCCTATGCCCCCTATCAGCAATGTTTCTGGGCAGTGATCTGATATGATATGACATGGCATGGCATGGCATGGAAGTGTTTCAAGGTACTGAGCAAGCTGCCCTGGGGAGCCCGGTCTTTATTTTCAGTGCTTTCGATAACCAAGGCCAAAGCCCTGACTTCTTCACATCACACAACTTCAAGCTCCCTGCCCCATGCACCCTTGCAGTCATTAATGTGGAATGCTAGGTGGTGTTTCATATGCACTCCATTTGCATCCAACCGGCTGCTTCAGAGCTATATCTAAGGGGACTCTCTTGACTCAAGCACAATGCGCTCGTCTTGGGCACACGGCAATGTGTGCCATGGGTTCGATGTACCAACTGGACTAACTAAACCCTTCATCTTTCCCTCTCAAGGGCATTAACCTGATTACCAGGTGTGGGTAATAACAGTGACGTTGGTTATTACCACTCTTAGAAGCTGGAGGAGCCCTGCTTGTAGTGCTATATAAAGCACCAAATTATTAATATTATTTGGTGGAAGATAAGCGAAAAGTGTTATGCTGATATTGTGCAGAGGGATGCTGTTGCTAAGTTACGTGACATTTCTTTGGAAACCTGTCTTGAGGACCTTCCTAAATCTGCTCTGTGGTCTTCATCCGTATCGAATTGGAGTGGTGAGAAATTCAAGTGTTTTGCTCCCATCACACTAACACTTTTTATATGCCACTCCGCCTCAAACCATCCCTCCCTCCTCAGAACTAACCTTGCCATTCTTTTCAGGGGATGAGGGTGGAGGGAGTCTGGGTCGTCCAACCCATATAGCCTGGTGGTGTCCTCCACCTACAAAGAGATGACCCATTGAGTAGGGAACACCCCCAAACCCCTTTCCTCAGAATTAGACTGATCCACAATCCACACATACTCTGCCACAATCACACACTGTCCTTTCTAAACCAATACGAAATGGACATGGATTACTCCTTTAGAGCGGGTAAGCTGGTCCAGGCCGGAAAACCAAGACAGATCATCATGGTGATGTCCAGAGTGAGTGCAAAGGAAAGGATTTTAAAGGCTGCGAGAGAAAAAGGAAAACTTCTGCTAAATGGAGATCAATTGGCGATCTATCCAGATTTCCCTAAGGAAATAGTGGAAATGAGGAAGGCGTTCAAAAGTGCAAAAGCTTTGGCACAAGAAAAGGGGATTAAAACTCTGCTGGTGAAACCAGCGACACTGAAGATATTTTTTGGATCAAGTGTCAAAACCACAGAGGATCCAGTTGAAGCTGAAAAGTGGCTGAGGGCTGGGGGCTTAAACTTGGATAATAGTATTGCAGATTGATGTGATGCATGATGTATGAAGCTGTGAAGATGTAAGGTTACTTTTCTTTATTGATTCATTTTTTCCTGAATTTGTTAGAATGGAATTGGTTTGTTTAGGTATCAAAGCGCTATTAATGTTTCAAATATGCTGTAACGGTTTTTCGCTCGAGCGTAGGCTTGATGTGGGCTCAGATAATGGGTGCTTTACTCTACGGCAGTACGCGCTCTATAGATTTTTTATAGGTGATGGTGCTTGTTTTTGTTTGGACGGAGTGCGGGAGGTGTCGTGCTGTCCGGAAATGTCGGCCGTGCGACACCCTTCGGAGTCTTGCCGGCAGTGGTGTGTTGGATTGGTGGATGCGTGTGACCGGCCACTGTTGACGCACATTTGAGGTAAGGCGTAGTGGCGCGTTCTCCTTTGGGGCCGCAGCACGCGTGTTCCGGGCAATGTGCCTTGCTGCATGCTCAGGTGTTTGGGGGGCACAGTGGGTGTAGAGGCTGGGGTGCATGTGTTGTGGCTGAGGGGAGGGGAATGCTCTTTGCACGGCTTTATCCCGGACTGCTGTGGTACGTTGATCACATTGTAATGTGTTTCCATAGCCAGAATTAGATGAAGGAATGCCACGTTTGCGAGTATGCTGCCCAATGCTAATCCCCTGCATATGTAACAGTTGTTCTTGTCCTGGTTGCACACCCCTGACATGCTGAGTGGGGTATATTTGACATGTACTTGTAATAACGAAGCCAACTGTATGCCATTACCATCACTGCATAAAGAAGGTGAGAGTTGTCACTATTGGGTACCTGGGGTTCCACTGTAGTCTACACCTTTTACTTTGCATGGGTACGTTTCCTTTTGTGCAGTAACGAAATCAGCTGTGAGAATGTAATAGTGCTGTCATCTAATGTGAACACTGACGAGGCCTATGGTTAAGATATGATTGTGCACCTTTGTCTACTTACCAAATCACAGACAGAATTTTCTATTAGGTTTTTTTTTGCAGTAATGCTTACGTTGGAGAGGGTTTGATTCCATTCTCAAAGCGCAATGAGTGATGTGCCAACACGTTATATCTGGAGTGCCCAATTATGCACTACATTTGGATTAACACGGTGGGGGTTGCAGTTTTGTGCCATGGAAGTCACATGGGGGAATGTAGTGTCCAGGAAATACCGGAGATTCTGATTTTTATGCTTGGCAAGGTGAGTGGTAAGGCCAGCGGGATAGTCATGGATTGGTGTGTGAATGCCATGGAAAAGTGTAATGCTGTATCTGGCTTCTAATCTCATTTGGTAGGGTGCAGGGACACAGGTATTTTGCAACTCTCTGTACACTTGCTCACACTTTCTAGTGATGATTCACGCTCAATTGCTCAGCATGCCCGCAGTAGTTGGGATTTGTGATGTTTACACTGATGGTTGTGACGGTAGGTGGATTAGTGTGATTCGTTGATGGTTATAATAAGAGAATTCAGGTTTTGTCTAGGCATGTGATTGACACATGGTGTGGTATTTAGCGTCTTTGAGTAGGGGATGTTGCATCTATTCAGGAATGCTCTTATTTGTGCTTTCATTTGCTGGAGAGTTGTGGGAATTCCTTTAGACCAAATTGTATTTTCAACTTCATTTGAATTTGACCAAATGTGGTCTGTGACACCCTTTATGGGCTTTCTATAGGCTGACCTAAGGGAGGGAGGGGGGTAGTCCCTTTCAGCGTGTAGCTGGAAGGGATGTTCTGGATGGTTGGGTGGTTCAAGCCCAGGAGTGTGTTTTTTTTATTTTTTATTTTATTTCTTTACTTGACTATAGGTTTAGGTAGTATTGTGTCTTGTGAATTCATTGCAAGGATTGGGAAACGGGATCTAGCAATGTCTTACACTTATCAGAGGAATTTCAGAGTGGTATCTTGGAATGTGAATGGTGCACATTGTGCTGTCAAGAGGAAGGTGATTTTGAGTAAACTAGGGGAGATGGGGGTGGATGTCGCGATGCTTCAGGAGACTCATTTGTTAGATGCGGATATAGATAAGTGGAAAAAGGAGTGGGTTGGTGATGTTTATGGTTCATCGTTCACTACTGGTTCTAGGGGTGTGTGTATTCTATTTAGGAAGAATCTCCAGATAACTGGGGTGAAGTGTGTGAAGGATGGGGATGGAAGGATAGTATGTGTCACTGCACATTTTCAGGATGCTCAGTATTGTTTCTGCAATATATATGCTCCGAATGGGGGTGATGGTAGTTTTTTTGTAGCTTTAATACAAATGTTGCAGAATGTAAATGCGATTAATGTGATTTTGGGAGGGGACTTCAATGTGGTTTTAGAACCTGGACTTGATAAATGTGTGGGGGGTGTGGACAATGCCAACGCTCTGAAAAGAACAGCATTAAAGAGACTAATTGATGAATGGAACCTCACAGATGTTTGGAGATTGCAAAACCCTTCTACGAGACGATATACTTTCTTCTCTGCAAGGCATAATGCTTATTCGAGAATTGACCTCTTTATGACCTCTGGCCTCTGTACACAATCATTCCAAAGGGGTAACATCGGATCACTACTTGTTTCGGACCATGCTCCAATCTCCATAGACTTGCGATTGACCTTCCCGGTTCCTAGGTCTAACACCTGGCGGATGAATGTCTCCCTCTTGGACGACGATGAAATTGTGGTCAAAATTGTTCAAGAAGCGAGATTCTTTATATCTGTGAATTGGACTGGTGAAGTCAGGGTGGAGTTTGTGTGGGAAGCCTTCAAATCATATATGCGAGGATTGTTGATTGGTTTGTCCAGCAAAAAGAAAAAAATGAGAAATGCAGAAGTGAAAAAGCTTATTGTGGACATTCAGGATCTTGAGAGAAATAATATGCAAAACTTTTCAGATGAGACTATTAAAATATTGAAGCAGAAAAGGAGACGATTGGAAGATTTGTATTCTTCGAAGGCTGAGTGGTTGCTTTTTAGAACCAAAAGCAACTACTATGAAAAAGGAGAAAAATGTGATCGACTTCTGGCACATCGGTTGAGGGTTATGGACAGTGGCAGATCTGTCAATGCAGTGGAAAGACAGGATGGGTTGGTGACTTTTGATCCTGTGGAGATTAATGCAGCATTTCTGTCGTATTATAAAACCCTGTACTCTTCAGAGATCAACTTATCTGAGCGTACAATTGGTCAATTCATTGATGACTGCCATCTGAAGAAAGTGAGTTTGGAATCCTTGGAGTGTATGGAAAGAGATTTGAACGTGGAGGATCTCAGGTTGGCTGCTTATGCGCTGAATTCTGGGAAGTGTCCAGGCCCGGATGGGCTACCAGCTGAACTTTTCAAAATTTTCCCAGAAGAGGTGTTTGCTTTGATGCTAGAGATGCTGCGTGCCTCTTTGAGGAATGGATGCCTTCCAAGTTCAACAAGACATGCTTCAATCTCCGTTTTTCTGAAGGAGGGACGATCACCAGTGAAAACTGGCAGCTATAGGCCGATCAGTTTATTGAACACGGACAACAAGATTTTCGCCAAGGCGTTAGCTTTGAGGATTGAGAATGCGCTGATGTATATCATAGATGTAGGCCAATCTGGATTTGTAAAAGGCAGACATGTTTCAGAAAATATGAGAAGATTGTTGCTGACACTGTATGAAAGCAAAGAACACCATAATGATGTGGTGACGTTGTCCTTGGATGCTGAGAAAGCTTTCGACCGTATTGAATGGACATATCTTTTAAGTACATTGAAAGGCTTTGGTTTTGGAGATACCATGATCGGATGGATAAGACTGCTGTATTCCCGGCCGACTGCTTGTGTTCGGACTAATGGCATGGACTCGGGCATTTTTGAACTTGGTAGAGGGACGAGGCAAGGCTGTCCACTGTCGCCAATTCTGTTTGTGATCGCCATGGAATTGCTGGCTGTGAGGATAAGAGAAGAGGATAGAATTGAGGGCGTACGCTTTGGTGCAGCCTCCCAGAAAGTTTGGTTGTATGCGGATGACATGCTGGTGGTGGTTCAGAATGTGGAGAGCTCCATTCCTGTGCTGATGGAGTTGATCGATGTGTTCAACAAGGTTTCTGGATACAAGATCAATTGGACCAAGTCGGAAGCGCTGCCGGCATCAACCACTTGCACTGTTTTGAAGATGCAGGGTTTTCCCTTTAAGTGGTGTCCGAATAAGATGAGATACCTTGGGATTTGGCTAACGAATGATGTCTTGAAAATAATGGATGTCAATATTACACATGTGATTCAATCTTTGGAGGTGGACCTGAAGAGATGGAATGCACTTAAATTGAGTCTCTGGGGGAGAGTGAATGCCATCAAAATGACATCAACACCGCGAATCAACTATGTGCTCAGTGTGCTTCCCCTGGACGTAAAGAAGGGCCATTGGCGGAAAATTGAGAGTTTAATCCAGTCTTTTCTCTAGGAGAACAAACCGCCACGCCTCAGCTTGTGGAAATTGCAGCTGCCCCAAGACTGTGGAGGTTTGGGGGTTCCTGACTTTGAGAATTATCATTTGGCCTTTGGAGCCAGGCATCTGGTTCCATTTATTGAAGATTCGGAGGATGTTTGGACGCTGGCGGAATCAAGTAGTTCTTCTCTGTTGCCGCCTAGGGCCATACTGTCCACGGTGGATGGATCTGGTTATCGCTCATTTCCGCCAAGATTCCTGAGAACTTGTTGGAGGGAACTATGGAAGAAAAGTAAGCGTAAGGTATGTGATAATGATTACATCCCTATCTGGTTGAATCCAGGTATTTTGCTGAATGGGAGGCCGCTATTGTGGTTGAACTGGCTCCTGGGTGGTGTACTATGGTTGAGTGATCTGATGGAAGACGGCAAATGGATCAGCTATAGAAGACTTTCACAAATTAAAGATCTCAGAGACTGTACAGTGGGTGAATACAGAAAATTGAGAGGTTTGCTGCGGAACCAGAGAACTGTTGATGGCGGTGGTTGGCAGTTATGGCTACCTGAATATAAGACATTAGGTGGTATGGCGTCCAAAGTATATAGAAATCGGAGCCAACAGTACACGCCAGCAGAGGGGTTGTTAACTAAGTGGTCTGAGGTCCTTGGCTCTGATATGACTGTGGAGAGGTGGAGGTTTCTTTGTAAAAACATAACTCTGACATCCATTAATCTTGGAGAACAATGCCGCCAGATCAAAATTCTTAATAGAGTGTTTTGGACTCCCCAGAGACTTTATGCGAGAGGGATGATTGACTCAGAGGCCTGTTGGAGGTGTAAGCATGATGTCGGCTCCTTTGAACACTTGATCTGGGACTGTTATGAACTGAGGACATTTTGGAGGAGTGTCACTGAAAAGATTAATGAGGTTCTATTACTGCAAGAGGATTTTGATTATAACAATATCATCTTGGGTGAGGATGATAAAGTGGAAGATCTCACTTATCCACAGAAATGCTGGTTTTTTAGGGCTACAAATTCTGCGAAAAAAATTGTTTTGAGAAAATGGAAATGTGATGAGAGACCGACCTGTTCAGAATGGGTGGAGGACTTGAGGCAAGTGGCCAGAATTGAGAAGGTTATCCTTCGCAGGAACAAAAAGTTGAAATTGTTTGATGATATGTGGGGTGGGTTTTTGGATGACATGTGATAATAAGTTGGCCTGTTTTGCTTTTTAGATTCTGTGAAGGTTGGGGATGGATATGGGGTGTGGATTCTATGCAATGAGTTCTACGATTACAATGCTGATAAGTTTGTTGCTTGTATGTTTTCTATAAAATTCAATAAACTTAATAATAAAAAAAAAAAAAACCAATACGCTTATGCTACACACTCTCCATCCATACCACCCCACCTTGAACCGTCTCCAACACCTGGTCTGCTATCTCCACACATCAGCTGCCACATCATCACAAACAATGCCGACCAGCTCTCGGTCACAGCGAGGACCTTCCTGGCATAGACACTGGGAGCTAGGATGCAAACGCCTCCTAACTGAGACCCAGCCACACTGCAGGCTCTCCACCCTTTTCAGGCAGAAACACAGAAGTGCTCTGTGAGAAAAGAGGGGGAGATGGCACGGGAATGGAGATGGAGTGACCGGAGCAGCTGTGCTGCATCCTGTGATTGTTCTCCACCGCTCGGTGGGCTCCTTCCTTCTTAATTGTGAAGTCTTCCTTACCTGGGACTCATACTGGAAAATCAAGTCCACCCGTGGGTGCTGGCGTCCGGAGAAAACAGGAGAAGAGGCCACAGAGTGCTGTTCTAGAAGGTTGCTTATGTTTTTCGACCAGTGACTATCTTTGCAGGTTTCCCGGTAGGCTCCTCTGCTCTCTGGCAAATGGTAGCTAGAAGGTTCTGAATTAATCATAACCTTCATCATAACTCTGGGAAAATCTCTAGACCCTCATGTTTCAGCCTACCATGACATTACAGAAGGGGCAAGACTATACACCTCGTACTTGGCCCCCCACAAAAAAGGGCCGTCCAAACTGCTAGGTAACATCCCTTCTGCATGAAACCACAAGCAGCCCTAATATGTTCTGGCAGCATTGAGCATTGCCAATGAGGTGTAGCTTGGATCTCTAAGAATAGCGAGTTCGAGAACCACAACTGGGGATACCTGTCCCACTGAGGGTGACTTAAGTAAACCAGAAGAGTGATGAATGGAAGATTAATGGTTAATCGCAGCCTCTGGCATTGCTCAGGGAAACGCTCCAGACCATTGTTTTTCAGCTGTCGATGCTATTATGGAAGGGGAACTAAACGATCATATGCAATTTAGTCTTGGCCCCACCCTAAAAGGGGCAATCCAACTTGATGTGGGTGTCGCATGTCTTCTGCACGAGACCACAAGGAGGCATACGGTCTTTTCCCTTCTATAATGGCATGGCAGCCTGATCATTGATAGTCTGGAGGGTTGTCCAGAGCAATTGCCAGTGATTAAGATTCCCATCAAAACTTTCTAGCCATCAACATTTAGTGTGTCATTCATCACCCCGAGTGGGACGGGTTATGTCCAGACGTGGGTTCAAGCGTGCTGTGCTTTGCGACTTAAGTTGCATATCACTGATGACGCCCAATGATGCTGAAACATTTCTGGGGTTTCTTGCAGTGCCACAAAAAAGGGAAGTGACCGAGCAATTGAGGCTGAACTGTTGCTTTTGGGATGGGAACAAAAATAATTAGCATATGGTCTTTCCCCTTCTGTAATGGCTTGCATGATGGCCTGGTGTGCTGCCCAGAGCAACTGCCAATGGCTAAGATTAATTCATAAACTTCCAGCTGTCAACATACCTTTTGGCATTTGCCACACCTGTGTGCTTTTTGGACCCGACTTGCAGACCAGTTGCATCAGGATCCCGAGTGGAGTCCACTGTTGCAGGAGTGCTGACACACTAAAACTTGGACTTTTCTGAGCCTGGCGTTCTGCAGTGGTGAGCCGCCATGAGTGCCTCACAGCCCCCCTCAGTGAGTGGCTCTAAATTGGCTTAGTATATCTGTGCTGCCACGTGTCCCTCTAATGCCTATGAGCGAGAGCGCTAATTCGGCCTCCATCATTCCAGTGACTGGAGATGAACTTGTTGAGGGCCTAATACAAAGTAGGAAGTTGGTCCCACTCTGCATGTCTGTTCCCCTCATATGTTTCCAAATAAACATTATTGTGAGTCTGCATCTAACTTTATCTTATTTCTGTTCTCCAGCATCAGTGTCTTCCTTGATCTCACACTCTTTCTCAATGGTGTGGCGCGTAATGTGGACGTGCACTCATTCACTCATCCATACTGCAGGCACGCTAGCCCAAGGGTACACTAGATTCCTACAGTGTGAGCAGGCAGCTGTGCGGAAGGATGTGCACTCATTCGCTCATCCATACTGCAGGTACGCTAGCCCAAGGGTACACTATATTCCCACAGTGTGAGCAGGCAGCTGTGCGGAAGGATATGCACTCATTCGCTCATCCATACTGCAGGCACGCTAGCCCAAGAGTACACTAGATTGCTACAGTGTGAGCAGGAAGCTGTGCGGAAGGATGTGCACTCATTCGCTCATCCATACTGCAGGCACGCTAGCCCGAGGGTACACTAGATTCACACAGTGTGAGCAGGCAGCTGTGCGGAAGGATGTGCACTCATTCACTCATCCATACTGCAGGCACGCTAGCCCGAGGGTACACTAGATTCCTACAGTGTGAGCAGGCAGCTGTGCGGAAGGATGTGCAATCATTAACTCATCCATACTGCAGGCACGCTAGCCCAAGGGCACACTAGATTCCTACAGTGTGAGCAGGCAGCTGTGCGGAAGGATGTGCACTCATTCACTCATCCATACTGCAGGCACGCTAGCCCAAGGGTACACTAGATTCCCACAGTGTGAGCAGGCAGCTGTGCGGAAGGATGTGCACTCATTCACTCATCCATACTGCAGGCACGCTAGCCCAAGGGTACACTAGACTCCTACAGTGTGAGCAGGCAGCTGTGAGGAAGGATGTGCACTCATTCACTCATCCATACTGCAGGCACGCTAGCCCAAGGGTACACTAGATTCCTACAGTGTGAGAAGGAAGCTGTGCCGAAGGATGTGCACTCATTCACTCATCCATACTGCAGGCACGCTAGCCCAAGGGTACACTAGATTCCTACAGTGTGAGCAGGCAGCTGTGCGGAAGGATGTGCACTCATTCACTCATCCATACTGCAGGCACGCTAGCCCAAGGGTACACTAGATTCCTACAGTGTGAGCAGGCAGCTGTGCGGAAGGATGTGCACTCATTCACTCATCCATACTGCAGGCACGCTAGCCCAAGGGTACACTAGATTCCTACAGTGTGAGCAGGCAGCTGTGCGGAAGGATGTGCACTCATTCACTCATCCATACTGCAGGCACGCTAGCCCAAGGGTACACTAGATTCCTACAGTGTGAGCAGGGAGCGGTGCGGAAGGATGTGCACTCATTCACTCATCCATACTGCAGGCACGCTAGCCCAAGGGTACACTAGATTCCTACAGTGTGAGCAGGAAGCTTTGTGGAAGGATGTGCACTCATTCACTCATCCATACTGCAGGCACGCTAGCCCAAGGGTACACTATATTATGTGCACTCATTCACTCATCCATACTGCAGGCACGCTAGCCCAAGGGTACACTATATGCCTACAGTAAGCAGGTAGTTGTGTGGAAGGATGTGCACTCATTAACTCATCCATACTGCAGGCACGCTAGCCAAAGGGTACACTAGATTCCTACAGTGTGAGCAGGAAGCTGTGCGGAAGGATGTGCACTCATTCACTCATCCATACTGCAGCCACGCTAGCCCAAGGGTACACTAGATTCCTACAGTGAGCAGGGAGCGGTGCGGAAGGATGTGCACTCATTCACTCATCCATACTGCAGGCACGCTAGCCCAAGAGTACACTAGATTCCCACAGTGTGAGCAGGCAGCTGTGCGGAAGGATGTGCACTCATTCACTCATCCATACTGCGGGCACGCTAGCCCAAGGGTACACTAGATTCCTACAGTGTGAGCAGGCAGCTGTGCGGAAGGATGTGCACTCATTCACTCATCCATACTGCGGGCACGCTAGCCCAAGGGTACACTAGATTCCTACAGTGTGAGCAGGCAGCTGTGCGGAAGGATGTGCACTCATTCACTCATCCATACTGCGGGCACGCTAGCCCAAGGGTACACTAGATTCCTACAGTGTGAGCAGGCAGCTGTGCGGAAGGATGTGCACTCATTCACTCATCCATACTGCGGGCACGCTAGCCCAAGGGTACACTAGATTCCTACAGTGTGAGCAGGCAGCTGTGCGGAAGGATGTGCACTCATTCACTCATCCATACTGCAGGCACGCTAGCCCAAGGGTACACTAGATTCCTACAGTGTGAGCAGGGAGCTGTGCGGAAGGATGTGCACTCATTCACTCATCCATACTGCAGGCACGCTAGCCCAAGGGTACACTAGATTCCTACAGTGTGAGCAGGCAGCTGTGCGGAAGGATGTGCACTCATTCACTCATTCATACTGCAGGCACGCTAGCCCAAGGGAACACTAGATTCCTACAGTGTGAGCAGGAAGCTGTGCGGAAGGATGTGCACTCATTCACTCATCCATACTGCGGGCACGCTAGCCCAAGGGTACACTAGATTCCTACAGTGTGAGCAGGCAGCTGTGCGGAAGGATGTGCACTCATTCACTCATCCATACTGCAGGCACGCTAGCCCAAGGGTACACTAGATTCCTACAGTGTGAGCAGGGAGCTGTGCGGAAGGATGTGCACTCATTCACTCATCCATACTGCAGGCACGCTAGCCCAAGGGTACACTAGATTCCTACAGTGTGAGCAGGCAGCTGTGCGGAAGGATGTGCACTCATTCACTCATCCATACTGCAGGCACGCTAGCCCAAGGGAACACTAGATTCCTACAGTGTGAGCAGGAAGCTGTGCGGAAGGATGTGCACTCATTCACTCATCCATACTGCAGGCACGCTAGCCCAAGGGTACACTAGATTCCTACAGTGAGCAGGAAGCTGTGCGGAAGGATGTGCACTCATTCACTCATCCATACTGCAGGCACGCTAGCCCAAGGGAACACTAGATTCCTACAGTGTGAGCAGGAAGCTGTGCGGAAGGATGTGCACTCATTCACTCATCCATACTGCAGGCACGCTAGCCCAAGGGAACACTAGATTCCTACAGTGTGAGCAGGAAGCTGTGCGGAAGGATGTGCACTCATTCACTCATCCATACTGCAGGCACGATAGCCCAAGGGTACACTAGATTCCTACAGTGAGCAGGAAGCTGTGCGGAAGGATGTGCACTCATTCACTCATCCATACTGCAGGCACGCTAGCCCAAGGGTACACTAGATTCCTACAGTGTGAGCAGGAAGCTGTGCGAAAGGATGTGCACTCATTCACTCATCCATACTGCAGGCACGCTAGCCCAAGGGTACACTAGATTCCTACAGTGAGCAGGAAGCTGTGCGGAAGGATGTGCACTCATTCACTCATCCATACTGCAGGCACGCTAGCCCAAGGGTACACTAGGTTCCTACAGTGTGAGCAGGAAGCTGTGCGGAAGGATGTGCACTCATTCACTCATCCATACTGCAGGCACGCTAGCCCAAGGCTACACTAGATTCCTACAGTGTGAGCAGGAAGCTGTGCGGAAGGATGTGCACTCATTCACTCATCCATACTGCAGGCACGCTAGCCCAAGGGTAAACTAGGTTCCTACAGTGTGAGCAGGAAGCTGTGCGGAAGGATGTGCACTCATTCACTCATCCATACTGCAGGCACGCTAGCCCAAGGGTACACTAGATTCCTACAGTGTGAGGAGGCAGCTGTGCGGAAGGATGTGCACTCATTCACTCATCCATACTGCAGGCACGCTAGCCCAAGGATACACTAGATTGCTACAGTGAGCAGGAAGCTGTGCGGAAGGATGTGCACTCATTCACTCATCCATACTGCAGGCACGCTAGCCCAAGGGTACACTGGGTTCCTACAGTGTGAGCAGGAAGCTGTGCGGAAGGATGTGCACTCATTCACTCATCCATACTGCAGGCACGCTAGCCCAAGGGTACACTGGGTTCCTACAGTGTGAGCAGGAAGCTGTGCAGAAGGATGTGCACTCATTCACTCATCCATACTGCAGGCACGCTAGCCCAAGGGTACACTGGGTTCCTACAGTGTGAGCAGGAAGCTGTGCGAAAGGATGTGCACTCATTCACTCATCCATACTGCAGGCACGCTAGCCCAAGGGTACACTGGGTTCCTACAGTGTGAGCAGGAAGCTGTGCGAAAGGATGTGCACTCATTCACTCATCCATACTGCAGGCACGCTAGCCCAAGGGTACACTAGATTCCTACAGTGTGAGCAGGAAGCTGTGCGAAAGGATGTGCACTCATTCACTCATCCATACTGCAGGCACGCTAGCCCAAGGGTACACTAGATTCCTACAGTGTGAGCAGGAAGCTGTGCGAAAGGATGTGCACTCATTCACTCATCCATACTGCAGGCACGCTAGCCCAAGGGTACACTAGATTCCTACAGTGTGAGCAGGAAGCTGTGCGAAAGGATGTGCACTCATTCACTCATCCATACTGCAGGCACGCTAGCCCAAGGGTACACTAGATTCCTACAGTGTGAGCAGGAAGCTGTGCGAAAGGATGTGCACTCATTCACTCATCCATACTGCAGGCACGCTAGCCCAAGGGTACACTAGATTCCTACAGTGTGAGCAGGAAGCTGTGCGAAAGGATGTGCACTCATTCACTCATCCATACTGCAGGCACGCTAGCCCAAGGGTACACTAGATTCCTACAGTGTGAGCAGGAAGCTGTGCGAAAGGATGTGCACTCATTCACTCATCCATACTGCAGGCACGCTAGCCCAAGGGTACACTAGATTCCTACAGTGTGAGCAGGAAGCTGTGCGAAAGGATGTGCACTCATTCACTCATCCATACTGCAGGCACGCTAGCCCAAGGGTACACTAGATTCCTACAGTGTGAGCAGGAAGCTGTGCGAAAGGATGTGCACTCATTCACTCATCCATACTGCAGGCACGCTAGCCCAAGGGTACACTAGATTCCTACAGTGTGAGCAGGAAGCTGTGCGGAAGGATGTGCACTCATTCACTCATCCATACTGCAGGCACGCTAGCCCAAGGGTACACTAGATTCCTCCAGTGTGAGCAGGCAGCTGTGAGGAAGGATGTGCACTCATTCACTCATCCATACTGCAGGCACGCTAGCCCAAGGGTACACTAGGTTCCTACAGTGTGAGCAGGCAGCTGTGCGGAAGGATGTGCACTCATTCACTCATCCATACTGCAGGCACGCTAGCCCAAGGGTACACTAGATTCCTACAGTGTGAGCAGGCAGCTGTGCGGAAGGATGTGCACTCATTCACTCATCCATACTGCAGGCACGCTAGCCCAAGGGTACACTAGATTCCTACAGTGTGAGCAGGCAGCTGTGCGGAAGGATGTGCACTCATTCACTCATCCATACTGCAGGCACGCTAGCCCAAGGGTACACTAGATTCCTACAGTGTGAGCAGGCAGCTGTGCGGAAGGATGTGCACTCATTCACTCATCCATACTGCAGGCACGCTAGCCCAAGGGTACACTAGATTCCTACAGTGTGAGCAGGCAGCTGTGCGGAAGGATGTGCACTCATTCACTCATCCATACTGCAGGCACGCTAGCCCAAGGGTACACTAGATTCCTACAGTGTGAGCAGGCAGCTGTGCGGAAGGATGTGCACTCATTCACTCATCCATACTGCAGGCACGCTAGCCCAAGGGTACACTAGATTCCTACAGTGTGAGCAGGCAGCTGTGCGGAAGGATGTGCACTCATTCACTCATCCATACTGCAGGCACGCTAGCCCAAGGGTACACTAGATTCCTACAGTGTGAGCAGGCAGCTGTGCGGAAGGATGTGCACTCATTCACTCATCCATACTGCAGGCACGCTAGCCCAAGGGTACACTAGATTCCTACAGTGTGAGCAGGCAGCTGTGCGGAAGGATGTGCACTCATTCACTCATCCATACTGCAGGCACGCTAGCCCAAGGGTACACTAGATTCCTACAGTGTGAGCAGGCAGCTGTGCGGAAGGATGTGCACTCATTCACTCATCCATACTGCAGGCACGCTAGCCCAAGGGTACACTAGATTCCTACAGTGTGAGCAGGCAGCTGTGCGGAAGGATGTGCACTCATTCACTCATCCATACTGCAGGCACGCTAGCCCAAGGGTACACTAGATTCCTACAGTGTGAGCAGGCAGCTGTGCGGAAGGATGTGCACTCATTCACTCATCCATACTGCAGGCACGCTAGCCCAAGGGTACACTAGATTCCTACAGTGTGAGCAGGCAGCTGTGCGGAAGGATGTGCACTCATTCACTCATCCATACTGCAGGCACGCTAGCCCAAGGGTACACTAGATTCCTACAGTGTGAGCAGGCAGCTGTGCGGAAGGATGTGCACTCATTCACTCATCCATACTGCAGGCACGCTAGCCCAAGGGTACACTAGATTCCTACAGTGTGAGCAGGCAGCTGTGCGGAAGGATGTGCACTCATTCACTCATCCATACTGCAGGCACGCTAGCCCAAGGGTACACTAGATTCCTACAGTGTGAGCAGGCAGCTGTGCGGAAGGATGTGCACTCATTCACTCATCCATACTGCAGGCACGCTAGCCCAAGGGTACACTAGATTCCTACAGTGTGAGCAGGCAGCTGTGCGGAAGGATGTGCACTCATTCACTCATCCATACTGCAGGCACGCTAGCCCAAGGGTACACTAGATTCCTACAGTGTGAGCAGGCAGCTGTGCGGAAGGATGTGCACTCATTCACTCATCCATACTGCAGGCACGCTAGCCCAAGGGTACACTAGATTCCTACAGTGTGAGCAGGCAGCTGTGAGGAAGGATGTGCACTCATTCACTCATCCATACTGCAGGCACGCTAGCCCAAGGGTACACTATATTCCTACAGTGTGAGCAGGAAGCTGTGCGGAAGGCTGTGCACTCATTCACTCATCCATACTGCAGGCACGCTAGCCCAAGGGTACACTATATTCCTACAGTAAGCAGGTAGTTGTGCGGAAGGATGTGCACTCATTAACTCATCCATACTGCAGGCACGCTAGCCCAAGGGTACACTATATTCCTACAGTAAGCAGGTAGTTGTGCGGAAGGATGTGCACTCATTAACTCATCCATACTGCAGGCACGCTAGCCTAAGGGTACACTAGATTCCTACAGTGTGAGCAGGAAGCTGTGCGGAAGGATGTGCACTCATTCACTCATCCATACTGCAGGCACGCTAGCCCAAGGGTACACTAGATTCCTACAGTGTGAGCAGGAAGCTGTGCGGAAGGATGTGCACTCATTCACTCATCCATACTGCAGGCACGCTAACCCAAGGGTACACTAGATTCCTACAGTGTGAGCAGGAAGCTGTGCGGAAGGATGTGCACTCATTCACTCATCCATACTGCAGGCACGCTAGCCCAAGGGTACACTAGATTCCTACAGTGTGAGCAGGAAGCTGTGCGGAAGGATGTGCACTCATTCACTCATCCATACTGCAGGCACGCTAGCCCAAGGGTACACTAGATTCCTACAGTGTGAGCAGGAAGCTGTGCGGAAGGATGTGCACTCATTCACTCATCCATACTGCAGGCACGCTAGCCCAAGGGTACACTAGATTCCTACAGTGTGAGCAGGAAGCTTTGCGGAAGGATGTGCACTCATTCACTCATCCATAAGGGTACACTATATTATGTGCACTCATTCACTCATCCATACTGCAGGCACGCTAGCCCAAGGGTACACTATATTCCTACAGTAAGCAGGTAGTTGTGTGGAAGGATGTGCACTCATTAACTCATCCATACTGCAGGCACGCTAGCCAAAGGGTACACTAGATTCCTACAGTGTGAGCAGGAAGCTGTGCGGAAGGATGTGCACTCATTCACTCATCCATACTGCAGGCACGCTAGCCCAAGGGTACACTAGATTCCTACAGTGTGAGCAGGAAGCTTTGCGGAAGGATGTGCACTCATTCACTCATCCATAAGGGTACACTATATTATGTGCACTCATTCACTCATCCATACTGCAGGCACGCTAGCCCAAGGGTACACTATATTCCTACAGTAAGCAGGTAGTTGTGTGGAAGGATGTGCACTCATTAACTCATCCATACTGCAGGCACGCTAGCCAAAGGGTACACTAGATTCCTACAGTGTGAGCAGGAAGCTGTGCGGAAGGATGTGCACTCATTCACTCATCCATACTGCAGGCACGCTAGCCCAAGGGTACACTAGATTCCTACAGTGTGAGCAGGAAGCTGTGCGGAAGGATGTGCACTCATTCACTCATCCATACTGCAGGCACGCTAGCCCAAGGGTACACTAGATTCCTACAGTGTGAGCAGGAAGCTTTGTGGAAGGATGTGCACTCATTCACTCATCCATACTGCAGGCACGCTAGCCCAAGGGTACACTAGATTCCTACAGTAAGCAGGTAGTTGTGTGGAAGGATGTGCACTCATTAACTCATCCATACTGCAGGCACGCTAGCCCAAGGGTACACTAGATTCCTACAGTGTGAGCAGGAAGCTGTGCGGAAGGATGTGCACTCATTAACTCATCCATACTGCAGGCACGCTAGCCCAAGGGTACACTAGATTCCTACAGTGTGAGCAGGAAGCTGTGCGGAAGGATGTGCACTCATTCACTCATCCATACTGCAGGCACGCTAGCCCAAGGGTACACTAGATTCCTACAGTGTGAGCAGGCAGCTGTGCGGAAGGATGTGCACTCATTCACTCATCCATACTGCAGGCACGCTAGCCCAAGGGTACACTAGATTCCTACAGTGTGAGCAGGCAGCTGTGCGGAAGGATGTGCACTCATTCACTCATCCATACTGCAGGCACGCTAGCCCAAGGGTACACTATATTCCTACAGTGTGAGCAGGAAGCTGTGCGGAAGGATGTGCACTCATTCACTCATCCATACTGCAGGCACGCTAGCCCAAGGGTACACTATATTCCTACAGTAAGCAGGTAGTTGTGCGGAAGGATGTGCACTCATTAACTCATCCATACTGCAGGCACGCTAGCCCAAGGGTACACTAGATTCCTACAGTGTGAGCAGGAAGCTGTGCGGAAGGATGTGCACTCATTAACTCATCCATACTGCAGGCACGCTAGCCCAAGGGTACACTAGATTCCTACAGTGTGAGCAGGTAGCTGTGCGGAAGGATATGCACTCATTCACTCATCCATACTGCAGGCACGCTAGCCCAAGGGTACACTAGATTCCTACACAGTGCTTAATTTGTAAAAATATAAGTGCCAGTGCCCAAAAAATATTGGCCCCATAATCCCTGGCGCGGCGCCGTCCACAGCGCGGGCACGGGCCGCCCTCAGTGCAGACGCGGTGGCGCCCTCAGCGCGGGCACGCCGGCCACGCCAGTTCAGTGCTACACCTACCTAGATCGGCCCAGCACCAGCCCATCACACTGCTGCTGCTCCATGTCATGTGTTTGGCGCTGCAGCAACTGCTGGCACAGGCTAGTAGTAAATACGCAACTAAGACATGCTCCTCCTGTAACTGCGTCTCAATGCCCCCAGGCTGTGTGAGCACTTTAAAAATGCAAACAAATAAAAAAGCATTCTGTTTCAGTCACTGTTGCACTGTATTTGTCTCTAACCCTTCTGCCCCATCTGACAGTCTGTTAAAGTACACCAAGAATTGGTAATCGTTTACCTCCAGGAAGAGCACCCACCCTCAGACCGTTCTTCAGTCACCTCATCCAGGTGTTTTGTGTAATCAATTTACTCTCAAGCCCTTATCAGTCATCACATCTCATAAATACACCCCCCTTTACCTTTTCTTCAAGCATGAGCAAGGTGTTGTATAAGTTGGAAAAAGTCATTCCTGCAAGACATTGTTGTGAAATCAACAGCCTGTGCTACTTCTGCTTTAGGGCCTCTTTCCACCTTAACACATATTAAAAAAATATATATGTTTTGTCACCCAATATTCAGGAGCCAGAGGAGAATGCATATTCGGATACCTCCTTCCCACTGACATGTTCTTGACATACTTCACTAAACTGCGGGGGGTAACAGACACCCACCTCCCTATCTGAGGATTCCTATCTGAGGATTGCATGTGCTCTCATTCGGAGCACATGCTCAGAGCGTATTGTACCCAGGTTAAGGGGCCACATCTGGTGTATAAACCACACATCTGTATAGAAAACATGCGCTGGAATTATGTAAAAAAAATGACAGCAAAAGACAGTTGAGAATTATACACGAATACTCAACTAGTGCTTTTATTATGACGACAGATTAGTGGGCACGTACACCATGTTTATCCATGTCTAGTTTCCATGTGTGTATCTTTAAGCCTGAAATGGCATTTCAGTAGTTTGTCTTTGCATGGGCTTTTCTCGCGAAGTGCAGCCGGTTTGGTTTCGGCCCAATTCGTGCACCGTTCAGGGTCCCCTCGCTGAAGCTCGTTTGTGAACTAATGAGGCCGATAACATTAAAAGGAAGAACAGAAACACCCGGGCAAAAATTCACAGTTCATGTTTCGCTTAGATAAATGTTATCCAGGGTCGGACTGAGACATACAATTGTCTCGAATCGGGCTCGGCACCAATGAAAAAGTGGCCAAAGTTGCAAACGACAATTCATTCCTTTTGTGACAGACACTAGTGGGACCACGCTGCTGCCCGTGCCCCGTCCGGTCCTGGACTTTGCCCTGCCTTGCCTCAATCACTTAGGCTACCTTCCGTGGAGCCACCACCACCACGGCCATGCTGAGTTTGATGATGACAAAAATAGGTGCGCGGCACAGCGGCCCCGACGGAAGGTAAGATTTTAAAAGAAAAAACGTATATTTGGGCGGATGGGGCCCATCACTTTCAAAGTGATGGGCCACAGCCACCACTCAAAATAAGTTAGTTCTTTTAAAACCTACCTTCCGTGGGGCGGGGCCCGGGCCACCGGCCCCACGGGAGGTCAGGTTTTAAAAGAAAAAAGTAAAAAACATACTTTTGGGCATAATCCACAGGCCCGGGCGCCCGCGGAAGAGTCATCCGACTCAGTCTGCGGTAGCCGGCAGGCCCATCTCACAGAAATTGGCCTGGGCCTGGTACTGACTGCAGTCAGCAGCACACTGCACACAGGTCACACAGACAGAAGCCCGGGTGCGGATGAGCCCCTGATGGGGTCCTGACTCCTGGGCAGTCAGGACACCACCAGGGAACCGTGCCGTTGCCTGGGCCCCGACCTGGGCCTTCCTTGCTTGATCACTTGACTGTGACAGCCTCTGGCTGCACCGCACACAGCAACAAGTGACTTACCTGCTTTGCCAGCTGGGACCTGGTCTCCTGTCGGGACCTCAGGGTGGGGGGCCGGGTGCGTACACTGGCACCTGCACAAATGAAAAAGCAGGCAGAGTGGGCCCCAGGAAGCAACTAGGCTGCACCACGCAGTGCAGCAGGGCAGGCTCTCTCTCTCACAAGTCAGGACCGACGACACCACGCCTCGACACCTTCACTTCACAGTAACTCGTGAAATGAAGGTGGCGCTGCGCTGCCTCCTGTGGCAACAACAACAAGTCACCATGTAATTTCACTGGCTCAGAAGAACAGCCAATGAAAACTGCACATTCTGTGTTACTATACAGAATGTATCAAATACTGCATAGTAACAACAGAATGGCAGTTTTCATTGGCTGTTTGTAACAGTTTGTTGTTCATTGCTTCTGCTGGCACCTCCCAGGCCCAGCCAGCTATGGCCTGCAACCTGCAAGCACGTGAGAGATCGAGATCAGAATGACAAATCCCAATGATTTATAATCGTAGCAAAGTGAAGTGGAAGAACAAACAAAGCAATGGCACGTGCGCTGGCCCCGGATGAGTTCCGGTGCCCAAAAAAGAGTGCCGGTGTTGGGCACTGGCAACCACCTCCACAAATTAAGCACTGTTCCTACAGTGTGAGCAGGAAGCTTTGTGGAAGGAAGTTATGTTGGGTAGGAGATCAGTTTCTAATCATACCACAAATAAAGCAAGTGGACCAGACTGTGCCAGCTGCGATTGGAAACATTCCGAACTTGATGGCACTATTCCCTAAATCCCTGATTCTTCTGATTGTCATGCCTAGGTGACGGCAGCTCCGTGTTCTGTATAGTCGTGTCCAGACAGTCTACCCACTCAACTCCTCCAGCATGGCATGGCATGGCAAGGAATGTGGGCGTGTGTGCGGGCAGCGGTGGGCATGCCTTAGATGTACATCATCCATGGTCTCCAGAGTAGGGTTGCATTAAGATCAGAGCAAACGCGGGTGTGGCAACAAAGACATAGAACAGGGCGGTAACATGGGCAGGTAGGTGCCTTCACGCAGTTGAAGTTCCTTTGGCATTTAAAATGTACCTGCAACGCACTGGGGGCATTCACAGTCCCTTGACATTCCTGGCAAGGAGTCGGCACGAGGGGAGGTGTTAATGAATCGAGCCATTTTGATTGGTGCTAATGGGAACTTTACAATCGTATTAAGCGCTTTCGCACTAGCCGTGCTCTGCATGATCAAGAGAAGTGGTCTAAGAACTAGGACTGGTAAATGTAAAGGGCTTACTTTTTTCCCAGGCTTTTCCAAGGGCAAATTCCACTCCCATGCCGAAGCAGTGCCATCGAAGCTTTCGCTAAGTCCTTTAAGCCAAAGCGCCTGAGTTTATTTCGCGTTGCATAAGGATATTTACTGAATGAGGACACCAGTGAGCTAGGGCATGGTTATCAGGAAATGTGGGTATCTTCTGCACGCTGCAATTCAACTTCACATTGCGTGTAATGTAAGCTGGCAGCATGGAAAAAAAACAGTGGCGTTGTGTGCTTTGTGTCTGCAACAAATGTTAACAGTGGTTATTTTGGAGTTAAGATGCTAGAGTAAAAATATCCAATTGTACTTGGCTGAATCATGGAAATGACACTCATACGAACAGACATGAAGGGCCTGAAGTGTGACAAGGTTGGAGGTCATAATAGTCCTGTCCCTTAGTCCTACTCAGGCTTCGAAATTGCCGGGAGCTATTGAGCTCCTGCTTCTAGCCACGGGGAGCCTCGTTAGCTTGAAACCAGCAGCTACCAGGAGCTACCTTTGTCTCTCAAGGCCAACTAGTGCCTTAAAACATGCCCACGTGACACTAAGTTTGAGTATTTGAAAATGTTAAGGAAGAACGAAGAAGAATTAGGACACATCTAGTACACATGTAAACATAATAGATTGTGCGCAATGGGTAAAAGGTTAGTATGCAAAGTGTGATTTGTGGTGCCATGGGTCCTGGTTCCTGGTTCCCCAGCAGTCGCTCCAGCCTACTGGGGAACGCCTGACCCCCAGGAGATGGTTTTAGCTCTTGCTCATTGAGTCTTTATTTCGAACCCTTCCGCTACTCGTGGGACCTCCCTCGTGCTCGTTCACTCATTCCCTCATGAACACCCTGGTTTGGCAGCTGCCCCGTTCTTTATATTTGCCAGGTCGTATCTTTTTGGTGATGTCACGGGTGCCCCTAACGGAGAACGTACCCTCTCTCCTAACGTCAATTGCCAAGCCTCCATAGTGAACCAGCCATTGAGTTTTCAGATTGGGAAAATAATCAAAGCGCACACAGTGGTCGCTACAAAAAAAAAGCCGGTTGAGACATGCAGAAGAAAATGCTATACGATGCATGTGTGCCCTGAAGTCTGGTCAAGGAAGAGTGAAATAACAGAAGGAGGTGAGCCAGAAAAGGGATGTATATTTATCAAATGGTTGGTGGTACAAGCGGTGAGGGGATTGCGGCACTGCTAGCTGTCTAGTCCAATGAAAAAGGTCTATATTGGCATGTGTGAATTAAGGGAAGGCCGACACAACATACAGGTAGCACACTTGACCATGAGTGATCTGGGGCAGGATGCCTGGCGCATATTCCGAATATGAAGTGTGTCTCCAATCATGTAAAACAGCAGTGTCCTTTGCTACTGATGGGATCTGCTGCCCAAGTGCATTCTGAGGCTGGAGTTACCCCAGCTTTTTTCAAAACATGCTGCAGTGTCGTGGTTTGTAGTCTTTTAGTGCATGTGCCTAGTAACGGCGAGGCAGGTCGTTACTTCAAAATGCTCAGAGCCACTAGACGAGAAGACGGATAACAGAGGGAGAAAGTTGGTATTGCTTCCTATAAATGATAATTGGTGTTTTATAACTCGCTTAATACCGAAGAGGACCCAGGATTCGAACCTGGGTGGCTCTTAGCACCTGGCCACTGAGCTATACTAGCTGGGTCAATGGTTAGCAAGCAAGGAGATCACTGACACATATGGGGCCAGATTACAGAAACTTTGCAGCAGTGCAAGTGCAAAGTTGCACAGTATTATCACTAGGGCAAAGTTTGCCCTATTTTTTAAAACACTGGGACATATTCGCAGGTGCTGGTTTGGAACCTGGTTTGGAAGGCGGTGTATCTAATATGTAGACAATGGGAGAGTGGTTCAAATGGCCAGAAATAGGCCAATCAGTTCACCTCTATTTTATCACAGTAGAGAAACGTGTCTGCCCTCTACGCGAGATTGCCACATTGGAAACGGCGATGGATGATAAAGGTAAGTGAGTTCACAGACAGAAAGCACACTTTTGTACTGGCTTATTTCCACAAACCTTCCTTTGGCATAAGATATGCATCCATCCCATCCCATGAAATCCATCTGCTAGTGCCAGGCTGGAAAACTGGGAGCATTTTACATGTGAAAATGCCCCCACCCGCTTGTTTATGTTCAGCTATTGGCTAGTCGTCGTGCTCTTAAAAGTGCAAAAAGAGTTCCTAAGAATCAAGCATACTCAACATTAAAAAAATGTTGATTTCCGCGTAGCCCACATTTTTGGGAACGTCAAACTTGTTTGCCTCGGCTGTCGTTTTGACAAATGTGAATTAACTGCTTTAAAAACGGCTTAAAGGGAAATCTGCTTAAAGAGAATGCGCCCAGCTCGGGTTGAGCTGCTTCATCTCATGATGGTATGCTTTGCTATGCTGAAGAACTGTCTTAGGCCTGCACGGAGCAGATTTTGCCAGGAACCGCAACAACTGATCCGTACTTTATTCTGCCCCTTCGACAACAAGTGCCTCTTGCAGAAGCGGCTGGACCTCAGGTCTGCTGTTCATGCCTTGGATTTGAGGCAGTACCCAGTCATATGATGTCAGACAAGACTAAGTGTTATAGACTGGGTATGGAGCATGGCCATTACAGGTGTGCATACATTATTATTTGTGAGAGGCGTTGCTGCTTCAATTTAAGAACTGATTATCTGAAGCTTGAACCAGTGATGACCTAAACAGCTCGCACCCTCTTTGTCAAGCAGTCTATTCTGGAAGGATGGGATGATCGCAAGCTTCCAAAGCGTCAAACGATAAGTAAGATCGCTTTCATCTATGTTCAGCTCTCTAAAGCAAAGGTCAATGATGGGGGGGGGGGCTGGGAAAAGCTCTGGAAACAGATCCTAGACTGCTCTAAGGCACCACAAATGGAATTACTTCCAGCCGACTGCGAGTATCTTCTGGTGGACCTCGAACGGTGCAAATCTGTGACGTATTGTGCAGCGAAGGAAAGGGCGTCTCAGTGAAATGGATTGTTTGATCGGTTTTTAGGAGGCGCATACATATCCTCAACATAAATGCACCAGGGATGCCAAAACAGAGATGTGAGCAAGGCATCCAAACCGTGCTGGACACTTTCACATCTTTGCTAACGAACAAGAATTAAGGTGCGCTACGACACACCTGATGTAAATCTTGCCAATTCTGAAATGCATACCATGATCCGAATAATCAAGGAACTTCAAAATAATCCTGTAGGTCGAGATCCATGAACACCAGGATCATCCACGGCCGCACCTCCATGAACACCAGGATCATCCACAGCCGTACCTCCATGAACACCAGGATCATCCACAGCCTTACCTCAATGAACACCAGTATCATCCACAGCCGTACCTCCATGAACACCAGGATCATCCACAGCCGCACCTCCATGAACACCAGGATCATCTACAGCCACACCTCCATGAACACCAGGATCATCCACAGCCACACCACCATGAACACCAGGATCATCCACAGCCGTACCTCCATGAACACCAGGATCATCCACATCCGCACCTCTATGAACACCAGCATCATCCACAGCCTGCTCTGCCATGAATGAACACCAGGATCCTCCACAGCCGCACCTCCACGAACACCAGGATCATCCACAGCCATACCTCCATGAACACCAGGATCGTCCACAGCTGCAACTCCATGAACACCAGGATCATCCACAGCCACACCTCCATGAGCACCAGGATCATCCACAGCCACACCTCCATGAACACCAGGTTCATCCACAGCCGCACCTCCATGAGCACCAGGATCATCCACATCTGCACCTCCATGAGCACCTGGATCATCCACAGCCGTACCTCCATGAACACCAGGATCATCCACAGCCGTACCTCCTTGAACGCCAGGATCATCTACAGCCGTACCTCCATGAACACCAGGATCATCCACAACGCACCTCCGTGAAAACCAGGATCACCCACAGCCACACCTCCAGGTGCACCAGGATCATCCACAGTCGCACCTCCATGAAAACCAGGATTATCCACAGCTGTACCTCCATGAACACTAGGATCATCCACAGCTGTACCTCCATGAACACCAGGATCATCCACAGCTGTACCTCCATGAACACCAGGATCATCCACAGCTGCACCTCCATGAACACCAGGATCATCCACAGCCACACCTCCATGAACACCAGGATCATCCACAGCTGCACCTCCATAAATACCAGGATCATCCACAGCCGCACCTTCATGAACACCAGGATCATCCACAACCGCACCTCCATGAACACCAGGATCATCCACAGCTGTACCTCCATGAACACCAGGATCATCCACAGCTGTACCTCCATGAACACCAGGATCATCCACAGCCACACCTCCATGAACACCAGGATCATCCGAAGCCGCACCTCCATGAGCACAGGGATCATCCAAAGCTGTTCCTCCATGAACACCAGGTTCATCCACAGCCGCACCTCCATGAACACCAGGATCACCCACAGCCGCACCTCCATGAACACCAGGATCATCCACAGCCTTACCTCAATGAACACCAGGATCATCCACAGTCGTACCTCCATGAACACCAGGATCATCCACAGCCGCACCTCCATGAACACCAGGATCATCCACAGCCGCACCTCCATGAGCACCAGGATCATCCACAGCCACACCTTCATGAGCACCAGGATCATCCACAGCTGCTCTTCCATGAACACCAGGACCACCCACAGCTGCACCTCCAAGAACACCAGGATCATCCACAGCCTTACATCAATGAACACCAGGATCATCCACAGCCGTACCTCCATGAACATCAGGATCATCGACAGCCACACCTCCATGAACACCCGGATCATCCACAGCCGCACTTCCATGAACACCAGGATCATCCACAGCCACACCTCCATGAGCACCAGGATCATCCACAGCCGCACCTCCATGAGCACCAGGATCATCCACAGCCGCACCTCCATGAACACCAGGATCATCCACAGCCACACCTTCATGAGCACCAGGATCATCCACAGCCGCACCTCCATGAACACCAGGATCATCCACAGCCGCACCTCCATGAACACCAGGATCATCCACAGCCGCACCTTCATGAGCACCAGGATCATCCACAGCCGCACCTCCATGAGCACCAGGATGATCCACAGCCGTACTTCCATGAACAGCAGGATCATCCACAGCCTTACCTCAATGAACAGGGTGTAATGGTGGCCCGATGCTTCTATGAGATGTTTTGCGCTGTTTGTTTTTGGTGCAAAGCATGAACTTTCAGCGCATCACAGATGTATGAGTTCTGGATGATATGATGTGGCATTTATAACGTGCCTATACACAAGTCTTTCAAGGCGTGAAAAGCAGTGCTCTTTGGCACCCCTGCAGGGCCTTGGCTACCACTCTCATGCTGTGGAATGGGGTCTCTTGGCATCTGTGGCACTAGGGGTGAAGTGTACAAGCCACGGGGGTGGGGGGTAGGCCAATGCATCATTTAACAGGAATCTTCTCTGGGTCCTTTTATGTGTAGAGAGTACAAGCACACTGCCCTACTATCCGTTATTTGTTTTGTTTCATTGGTCAGGGATAATGATAACAATGGGGGTCATTACGACCCTGGCGGCTGCGTAATGAACGGTGCTGGTAAGGGACCAGCACTGTTCATTATGGGCCACCTCATTACGAGGTCTGCAGCGGGTCCCACTGAGGACGTCTGGTCAGACCATAAGTCCTTAGCGGCACCCGCGAGCAGCCCAGGATGCAAACAACGGGCCCGTCATTAATGGGCCCGTTGTTAGAATCCTCCCCATTCCCATTGAGCCCTATGGGGGCTCAAATGGGAATGGGGATGTACCGGGTCCCGGTCCCGAGAAACGGAATTACTGGGCCTTCCAGAGTCGGCATGTCCCGGTAATTCCCTATTTTCAGGACCCGGTACCCAGTCTGGGGGTAGCCATGCCGCTAAAAGTGGCATGGCTACCTCCAAACTCGTAATGAGGCCCAGTGTATGGAATAGGAGCTGAATGCAGCTCATGGAGCAGGCGCTACCTCTGTAGAATAAGGCAGGAAGTCAGCGCATGCTGGGAATATGGCGTCTGCATGAGGTGCGAGGCCAGCTAGTTCATTTCATCAATAAATAGGGCCCATCTTGCTTGACGAGTCTTCTAGACGTGCCTTGCCACATCTTTTCATAACATCCCAAGCACACAGACCTCGTGTGACATGGGTATGCGCGTGTGCCACCAGCTGGCCCACGGTGTAAAAGGTAGCTGCTCCTGGTAGCAGTCCAGCTCCCCGGCAATGTCGCTCCTGGCTGGTTATCTGTCTATGAACTGTATGTAAGGTTCAGAAGAACACATTCTTTCTGTCCCATGTGATGTACAATATGGTTTGAATAATTAAAATCTAGTCCAACAGCCAGACCTTTGACAGGACAATATCAGTGGCGAGGGGCGGGATACCCACAATGCATGCGTGAGATAACACCGCTAGCCAAATGTGCACACGCTGCTTTGCATACAATTCCATGCATTCCGTCCAGGTGTCCAGGGATTTATGTAAATATATCCTTCCACTGTGCATTGGTTTCACTGATGGCACCTGCGTCCGGACCCTAACGCGGGGTTGGTTATTGGACTTGTGGATTCTGGGTACCGCGGTGTTTTCGCAGGAAGGTTCTGTGATAGGCAGTACCTTGCTCCGTTATTTAGACGGGATGGAGAGATGCCAGTCCCAAGCACACCAGACATTTCTAGCACAGGACGGTGGGGTTCGCAATCATCCCTCTCCGGAGCAGCTGTTATTATTTGCCCCCCCCCCCACATCTGCAGTATGTATCTGTTGGCTTTGCCACGTGCCCAACACGGTGTTCTCAGTTTGGGGGCCTGGGCTACCATTTCAGGGAATCAATATTTTCTAGTATCCGTTTTTCCTTTTTATGATTTTTTATTATTATTATTATTATTATTATAGTGATTGAGTGCAGACCTATCTTCGAGGAGCAACAGAGCGCTTTACAGAGGTATACAACAGTACAGATATACAGCGGGAGTAGGATACAGAGGGGTGCAGCTGTACCAGGTAGCAGGGAGGAGAGGGGCGGGCGGCGTCTAGCGAGTCAGGTGGAGCGAGGGGCATCTTTTACGAATCCATTTTAGATTTCTGTTTGTTTAGCCCAAAGTACTGCTTTCAGAAAAATCATATCCATCTTTACTGTCAGTGCTATTTTATTCTTGAATTTCGGAAATGAAAACTAACTTTGCCACTATCAATGTGCGAATCTTTGCTTTTGAGCTTATTGTCTTGTCGTCTCAGGGCCCTGGGGCAAGGGGGTGGTTTATAGAATCCCATCCGGCTGAGACCTGCTTGGAGATGTTTTCACTGCTCAGGTTTCTCATTTGAAATTGATGTCAGTTTTTGTTTCAATTTTCCTGTGTATAACTGGTGGCCCGGGATATGGGTTGCAATTCAGTTTCTAGTGTTTGGCATTAGTCACAGAGCATGAACGTGTTTGGAACAATAGGCAGTCTTCAGTCCTGATCTTGTTGGGGGCGTGGATGCTGTCCTGTCAGTCTCAGTGTCCACAACGTCACCATAATGATCCATAAAGCGCTCGTTCCTGTATTTTTGAAGAATTACAATGCATATCATTTAATGTATCAATGCATGGAGTGAGCTTTAATGAATGCTTGAATTTTAGCCGTATTTGGAAAGAGGAACATCTGAACATTCTTTCAGATCAAAATTAGCAGATATGTTGTCCCCTAAAACCTTGAGACTCACGAGTTTGGCGACATGACCAGTAGAAAATACAATATATATGCCCCATCACTGCGGGCAAATAATATGTACATAATGAAATGTTCTGATGGTGCAAAAGATTTCATATGAACAAAAAAGCAACTAGGAAATAGTGTTTTTAATAAATTTCAAGCAAATTACGGGAACAGCTTTACTCTGTAAACTATGTATAGATATGGAATATAAAAATACAGGCTGAGAGAATAACCAAGAGCGGGATGACTAAGCATTCGGGGGGGAAGGATGGCTGGGAAGGAAGTAGCGAGTGAGCAAAGGAGGCCCGTTGCCTTGGGTTCGCGGACCGGAGGCGTCCCGGCTCGTGGCTCCACAGTAGCAATCGTTATTAGTGATTCGGGACATCCTGATCTTCCTGCTTAAGCTTCCGACTTCATTTCTACTTAACCATCCATTGCACATGAACTGTGTCTCTGTTCTAAGCCCTGCAGAGGGAAGCTTGTCAGGTCTAATCATCTTACATCTTCGATGCCGAGCCGCCGGCTGGGGGACGCGGGGAAAATTGCTCTGTATGAAGCAGCCTTGTAGTGCAGAACAAACACCCGCTTTGTAGACCAGCGCCATGGACATAATCTTCTTTTTCCCCTTCTTTCCAGACGGCATCCTCCGCTATTAAAGGTACCATTCAGCTGGGGATAGGATACACTGTGGGGAACATCACCTCCAAGCCAGACAGAGACGTCCTTATGCAAGATTTCTATGTGGTCGAAAGTGTCTTCTTACCCAGGTGAGTGCAATTTTAATCTGAATTGATTGTCTCAGCAATGCTACAGTGTATAGCTCTTTTGGCCATAATCTAAATAACATTGTTTTTTTTTACGACAAAGCCCTACGCCTGCATGGTAGCTCAGGGATGACTCGGGCCTTCACTGCTCTAGGGGACATTTCTTATTATTGCAGGAAAGGCCTTCTAAACGGGCATTGCCACCATCCAGGTGGGAGAAGATCCAGGCTTGGACAACTGATCTAGAGTTGTTTTCTGGGGTGAAGAGCTTGATTTATCGCAGGAGAGAAAGTTGGTATCAATCTGTTTGTGCCTTCCTTGCTATGTGCTATTTGAAGGAGAGGGGGTCTGTTGTTCTCAAACCCAGGGGACTTGGCGCAGGTGGCCAGCTGTGGTGTGAATCTCTCAAAGTGCACAGCAGGGAGCCAGGTCTGGCTGTCAGGGTGTTTGGTGTTGTTGGTCAGGAGTAGAAATTCAGTCTTTGAAGGTTGAGCTTCAGGTAAGCACTGGACATCCACGACTGGATGTCAAAAAACTAGTTACCATGGAAAAACTGAGTAACAATAGCACATATTATTGCAGTGCTTAGAAACCAGAGAATGCACCTGGAAGCACTATAAAATTGTCATATTATTCATCAAGTTGGTTGAGGTTTATATTTGCTGTAAATAAGCAAAACTGATAATGTTACTTGCGCAAGTGTGTTCCAGTGTCACGTGTCGGGAAGTGGCGTGGCACGGAATCCCAATATTGTATGGCTAGGAGGTTTGCCCTGCATCCCAGAATGCATCCAATGACCGCCGCTATACATAACTTGATGGGTTTGCCACACATTCAGTTGTTTTTCAAATGTGAAACACACCTCCTCACCCACTCACACTTGGCGATGGGACTTTTGCATTTGTACAGCTCATAAAGTTACAAATATTACTACTTTGAGCCTTTGAAGCGCTGCAGTAAGGTAGTCCCCTGGGCTTATGGAATTCTTTGGGCTATGTTGCTTCATTTGACTTGTTGCCATGCATGCCTTCATTTATTTGTGTACTTAATGTGTATTAAGTGCCACATGCAGCACGGCCTTGACTTCTCACAACGTGTTACACTTCTCTTTTACCACAAATACCCCAATGATCAAATTTTACACTAAATGCATACTGCATTATTCTTCTCTTGCAGGCTGCAAGCCTTAGGGATTCCTGGGTCTGTAGTCATCAAATAGTGCGCGCAATGTGGCTGTTTTTTTAAAGCAAAGCACTTATGCTGAATCAATGGAGTTTGCTAGTCGCTTGAGATCTCGCACAATGTGGGTTTTGGGAACGCTGTTCCCTCGCAGGATGTTGCTTTTCAGTCCGCCATGCAGTACGCACCACTGACTACTACTACATTATTTCACTTGCTAATGAGATCAGCCAGAAGGGGGTGCTGATCCATGCTGTTCTGTTGAGAGCAGGTCAAAGCAAAGATGGTGTCAAGGCCCCACGAAAGAGCAGGTAGTCTGCGGCCAGTATCAACTATAGCTCCTGTACTGCATGTGGTGAGGCTTTCAGCACCAATGCAAACAGTAACAGTCACCAATTACTGCATAGGGGAGAAGCATTACTCATTAAGACAACCATACCACTCATATTCCAGGCAGCTAGACTAGGAAATGGAGAGGTTTTAAGCTAAAGATTGGAAGAATAAAGAAACCGACAATGAAACAATGCATGTGCATGCATTAGACACTAAGCAAATGTGCACTCAACACGAAGGACACAAACACTACGTAATATATGCATTTTTACATGAGGAATACTAACATGGCATCCATAAAATATATCATATGCCATATGCCAAATGCCATATCATGAAGAATACTAACATAAGCAATCTATAAGCTAAATGCAACATGAATGATATGTGACTATAGCTCACTAACATAGAAATGCGAGAGTAATGGCAGCCACCTTTTCCAAAATGGAAGCCGGAGCATGCATCTAAGTAAATGAAATGCCTTAAGACTTTGTGAGAACTCAAAATGCTGAAATAACGAAATACAGATCTGTACAGAGCTTAGACAGTAGCTAGCAACCAGAGCTGAGGTTACTGAGAAATTAAGGATGGTCTGAACGTTAAAGAGAATGCACAGATAATAATTTCCAGCACAAGAAGAATACTCCCTATATAATGAAAGTCTGGATGAGCAGAGCCGACCATTGTATGCCAGGTGCAGGACAACTAGATGCCAAAAGACTCCATGAAGAATAACCCAAGAGTATCTCCAGCGGTAAAAGGAATCATAACTTTCATATTCATATTTGTTAAATTCCCAATAAATGCAAGGTGAAATCATTAGAAACAAGGTCTCGCCACGTGACCCATAACTGAAGGACACTGTCTATTCATTAGCAACAGATACAGATAGGACACCTGACCAATCCCTTACACACATTTCCAGACACAAGATGCTGTACAAGGCCAACTACAAAGAGATCACCCTTGCTCATGGCCTAGAAATAAGTGATGGCATCTTCTTTAATTAAAAGGAAATCAGTCCATGAACCTCTGTCCCCCTACTCCTGTCTGACTCATGTCTTGACAACCTGTTAGTTGCCTATGGTTGGTCAGTAGAAAGCCTACCAATCTAAACCCTCAGTGTTAGGCTGCCCAATATGTATTATGCCAACCAATAATCTATTGTAGAAATTATGTTTTTTTTTTTTAATATTATCAATTTAGAGGTGGTGTCAGGAGGAGTCATCTGATTGTTGTTACCCCATCAGAAGTTTAACCCCTATAGAATGTATATAATCCCCTTAACAAAACCCTGTAACCTGTAGGTTGTGTAAACTGATATTATGTTATGACATTGGTGATGACATATTCATAGTATAAAAACTGTTGTTTTTGATAAGTACACTGGGAGCTGTGACCCCTTTGCTTGTATGCTGTCCCTGCTTTATCTGGATGTGAATAAAGCTGGGTTCTGCTTGCACTTTGTCTATTTCCTTTATTGAGTCCAGATTTTTCTGGCTCCAGAACCTCTGTGTAATATTGGTACTTTCCAGGCCGTCTTAGCAAAACGATTGGTATGGATAGTGGTAGATTGGCAAATGTGTATAAATACACAACCGCTGTAGTGATGTGTCATTGTTCCCTCTTTTGTGTTGTGCTGCCATTGTGATTCCCTGAAGAATTAACATTCGGGGTGTGCCTTTGGTGCAATTGGTTACCTCGCTGTCATTTTACCCGACAGAGCCCCAGATTTCCACAGCATGACAGAACAGTGTTTGTTTTGCTCTAATTTGTTTTCTGTGAAGTATGTTTTGTGCTAAGTACTTTAATGAGTGCTATAATTGTAATGATAGAAATGTTATTGCTGTTCTGTAGTCAGCATGATGTTAATTGGGGTATTTGTGGCAACACTTGACATATGACACGCTAACCCTACTGGCTTTGCCAATGCTTGTTTTCATTGCTGTGTCAAAAACGACAGCACAGTATTGCCCGTGCAGTCTAGACGATGCATGCCTCTGCCTTTGTATAGAATGACGTGTGCAATACTGTACATTCTCACTCACTCGGAGTACATGCTCTAAATTTTCCATCGGATCCTTGGGTGTAAGCCAGTCACTGCAGTGGGCAGCCTCAACTATGGCAACACTCTGTGGCAGGAGGCTGTCTGAAAGCCCTGGAAAAAATTCCACCAAATGCTACCAAGTCATATAGAAATAGATAGGTGCAAGTTGCCAATGCAGCATTCACCTTCCCTTTGCGGTGCCCACTCACCTGAACTGCCGCGCGCGGTGGCCTGCAGCCAGGTGTGACCGCTCTGGGGTGACGCTGACGCTCTGGGCCAGCAACGTATGGTTCAGCTTACCACAGCAGATTTTATTTTGATCGGGGCACCTAACATGGCCTTGGATTTACTACTAGTAAATCAATGACTTCATTAAAATTTGTTGCACACACAGCATGTGTGTGCCTGGCAGGCAAGAGCGGCGGCAACCTCATTTAACCTCTCTCATATCCACACACTCGTTTTTTCTCCTCCTCATGCAAGCTCAGTCTCTCTATCTCTCTCTTTCTCTCTCTCTCTCTCTCGCTCGCTCCTAAGCTTTGTTTAATATCTATTGCACCCCTTAATTATTCCCATCAGCCAGCAGTGGACTCATGTACAGCCATGTGTGCTGTTAATGCCCAGCTCTGCACGACAGTTAAGGGGCACCAAGAAACTAAGATTTCGCAACAGTGTAAGAAGCATTTAACTCAATAAGAACAAGACAGAAGCCATTATAATTACATAGGACATACGTGTAAACATGTCAAGCATCTTCTTGCCACACCGCAAGTCAAGATGCGGTAAACAGTCTAGGAATCATATCAGACGAGACATATTTATTTATTTGCATTTATAAAGCACACAAACAGCCCAAAGGCATGGCGTTGCTGTTACATGGAGTCGACTTAGTTACAGTTACAGGTCAGTGTACATACTAGGGTACATGATGTGTTACATGGAGGACGACATGGCTACACAAGGTTACATGGTGTGTAGCGTATCGTAGTTGTGCACGTTACATATAGTTGTTATTACCTGTATACACATCGCGGCCTGGAATAGGGACACTCCTGGCTTCGGCGAGGGGTTTAGGAGAATAGCCTGGTTTTGATGGGTTAATTAAGATTGTATCTCAAAGTTGAACAAGTGATGAAGAGCGACCTTTTCACAATCCAGGCATTGGGTCGCAAAGTATGTGATGCCTTTCATTGCACTCGCAAACTGCACTTAATAAACAAGATCCAGTGTTATAGCTCCTCTAGGCGGCTGCAGCAGCATTCCCTATACCAGAGCCAAAACACAACCGATACACTTAAAAAAGAAACCCAAAATGCTGCAGCGCGCCCGGCCGCTGGCATTATGCTATTGGACCATATGTCGAAGCCACAAAGAAGCCTTCACTGGCTACCAGTAAAACAAGCGCTGACAAAACCAATAGGTGGGTCTTTGTAAATGTAGAGGCCGTGATTTCTCTGTTTGCCACATAGGATAAAGTAGGCCTGCTGTCTAGATCTGGAAAGCCACACCTGTTGGATTGGCCAATGCCTTTTGGTGTAAATTGGCCTTGAAGGGAATGGCCAAATTGCACACTTCATGTCTGCCAGATTGCCACGCCCTGTGCTTGCTCTGCCACCTTATCTGGTCAGCACGCACCATGAATTCTGCCAGAGCCAGCTAGGTCACGATTGCATGCCAGTGAATCGTTGATGTTTGGATCAGACACTGCTGCGTTCTTTCTGTAAGCCTTGTTATGCTTGCACAGGCCCGGAATAATGTACTGATGACAAATATTACAATTGTCTTTAACAACTGTGATGCACACCCACCCCCGCCACCTAGCAGCTTTGTAAAACATCATGGAAACAATCATGCAATGGGTGCACAAGTGTTTGTTCTGCAAACCTATTCAAGGGGTGGGTCGAATGGCCTGTTGTCATTCAAAATATTGTTTAAATCTGGAAAACAGTACTTTTGAGCAAGGTGGGACTGGGCCAAAAAATTGTCTCGGGCACCAATGAAAAAGGGGCCCACCAATGCAAATGGCAATTCATTCCTTTTGTGATGACTGTTTGAGAAGTAAGTATCCATGGGGGAGTTTTTTGATGAAGTGTGATGCAAATTGTGCATTTTAAAGAATATGTATTCAGCAACACTGGTCAAAACGACTAGCCGCAGAGTGAATTAAGTCATCAAACTGGCCCAAATTGGCCAAAAAGTGGTCCAGGTGTACCCAAAAAACTGTCCCACACCAGCATTTTGTGTTTCTATTTCGGCCGTGGGCCTATTGCCCTATAGGCCAGTCCGAGCCTGCTTTTGAGGTGTTCTTATTAGCTTTATGACTTTTTTTTAACTTTAACATTTGTTAAAATGTGTAATTTTTCATAGAAAATGAATACACGCGTTACTTAATGTTGACAGCAGAAGACTGCGTGAGGCTTATGGTCAACAGAAATAAATGCCATGGATGTGCTCCCCAAATCTAGAATGTACAGGTGATAAATAGCGATCTCCAAGTTCAAAATCTGCTTTGCCAGTTTTGGAAAATGAATAAGATTTCGGGTATAGCTAGGTGTGCTGTGACAGAAGCCTGCCTCTATCCAGCATGAAAACCTTCTGATACTTAGGTCTGCCCCCAGCCAGTAACTGCCCACCCTTTTGACTTGTTTATATGTTGAATTTATTTTAAATATAGCAAAGTTTACAGAAGAATACTTTGGAAAGCCCTGAGATTAGGTCAGAAATGCAACCATGATCTCTGGGCAAGGGTATTACCCAATCGGATCCATCCAGCAGTCTCGGCTCATTCGTTGTGAAACGTCTCTTAATACCCGAAAGCAGCTCTGCCTCCAGAGGGGACAAGGTATTGGCAGTCATTGGTACTCAGAACCCCTTCCATTGATGCATTTCTGGGTCAAGACATAACTAGACATCTAAGGCCACTTGGGTCTCACTACCCATCAACCGGGCTAGCTGCCTTCAGTAGCTGGGCAGCGCTTCGCGACACTCTGTAAGTGGCTGCACTCGCTCTCAATGTCAAAAGTTATACAGCTGATCATTAAGGTAAGGCCAGCAAAAAACACCCTCTGATGGGGCGTTCCCAAATATTAGCGTTTAACTTCTATTGCAGTTACTTATAAAAGTAGCTGATTTTGGTGTCATTTCTGAAATGTCTTGCTTTTGGATTGTTTGAATGTTTTAATTATTTTTAATTAGAGATGCCTACTTTGTGTTTGAACGCAGTGCTCTCAGCTTGACGTTCTCTGTTGACAGCGTGATGCTCGAGTGGCTTATGAAAATGATCCATTATTGCCCATCATTATACACCATTATTACCCAACTCCATGTACCCACCTCACAAGAATGGAAGGATGAGTCGGGCCCTGTCCCTACTCAAGCCTGTGATCATATGCAGGTCACGCAGACCTAGATGAAGCAAGCGCTTGACTCGCCAAGCGCTTTCACCGACTATGCAGAACAAGTCCCACAAAGAGTAGCATTACCTCTCCCAGGAACCATCAAACAATTTTTATTTTAAAAAAAACATTTTCTACCTGTCCCAGTGGAGTAACTTTGCTGAAAATGTTGGGGGGACATGACATCTAAATGAAAGGGGCCTATGCCAAATGAGTGGGACAAAATGGTGTGCCACCAAAGTTGTGGGGGGGGACATCCTTGTCCCCCCACTAAAATTGCACCCATGACCTCTTCCTGTGAATTATTTAGTTTATGGAGTCATGTTACAGAAAGACATCTTGCACCCTAAAACCCTTTGCACAAGCGCAATCTAAATGCGATCCCGACTCCGCACTTAGAAACCTCTGGGTATTAAGTGCGTTATAAATAACCTATCATATCATATCATATCAAACGTTAATAACCCATAGACAGCACAGTGCATTATCTCGCCCTCTGACACGGGAAGCTAACACAGCCTCCAACCGCACGGCTGAACACATAACCCAAAAAAGACAGAGCCGGGAGAGTGAGCCTACGCAGGGAACCAGAGCATGAACAGAGGTTGGAAGGCAATGGGGTTTTCCCCCTTCTTTAAGCCACTTTACCCAGATCCCCCTAATTAAATGGCAACTTGTAAAATCGAAAAACAAGCCCTAACAACCAACACACCACGGTAGCGTGATCGCCAGGATGACATCCATTATCAATACTTAAGATCTGACGAGCACTCCTCAAATGGAAAGAGTTTTGTGAGTTGAAACTAAGACTTCTGTAAAGTGAGGGGGATAACATGAGACCACAGCGAAAACATGAAAATGATGTTGAGCCGTCTGTGTTTAGGCCACTATTAGCGGTCGAAGTTTAAGAAAAGAAGTAGTGGAACTATGTTCCCTGCTGGCCTGCCCCCGCTCCCCGCAAGCCACATCGCCACTCCAAAGCATAAAAACAAACCCCCAAACCTAGGTCCTCCCTTTCCTCCATTCCACCCCCACCACTGTGTAAAGGTTGAAACAACTGTGAACAAAAATGCTAAATTAATTTTAAACAACCCTCATTACCTTTATTCATTGTCCCCAGTGCTGCTTTATGTACCCTACCCTTTCTAATCACATAAAATGTGCACCTCTTAAGGGGCATGCTAAAGATTAAAATCACCCCTGCCACCTACCCATTAACTGGCACATACAGCTCTGCCTGCAGTATTTTCATGTTACGTTGCTTAACAGCAAAAGGAAAATTCTCATTACTGCGGGACAGGGGAGTTGCTAGGTCTGGAAAACACCCGGGGCTAAGCTGATGTCGGAACTGTTGGGACTGGGGGCTAGCTGGTCTTTTGGCTGTAGCTCCTGAGATTCTATCCGGGGCTACAACCAAAAGATCAGGGGCTATAGCCCCCTTAGCCCCCCTAGCAACGCCCCTGCTGCGGGAGCAGGGCTATGATGGGGCTTGGGAATGGGCTTTGTCCCAAGCAGGCCACTGAAAAAAGAACCCAGCAGTTCTTTGATAGCTCACTGTGATGTGAGGTTGGAGCTAATCCCGCAAGTCCAAGGTTCGAACCCCCCAGTAAGGGGAATGCAAAAATACAGTTTAAGGGGACGACCCCTGATGCAGTGCACTGGGGTACAAGTTTTAACTTCTTCCTACTCATTCCCGAACGGTTTGTTTTTAAAATAAAAGTATAGGAACAGTAAAAAGAACTTAATTTGAAAAGTATAGGAGCATCGCTCTCAAGTCCTCCCGCCCACTTTGACCACTGGTCACTATCCATTGGGGATAATGTATTAGGAGCACTGGGAAGCCAAGAGGGCATCACCTTTTCCATCAACTTCTTCCAGGATCAAGCAAGAGAGGGTAAAAGCAGAAAGATCCACTCGGAAAGCAAGAGAGGGCGAAAGTAGAACGACCCACTCGGCTTCCTTTCACTGCCTCTCTCTTTGCTCCTTGCGGGCACCATCACAGGCCCTCGTGGTACAAGTCTTGACTAGGTAATCACAAGGGCTTTGGATTAGTGAAGATACTTGCTGTGCCCAGAATCTGGAGGGGTGGCAAGGCCTAGTGACAGCAGTGAGTGTCCTCACTGCTTCACGCCAAGTCTCAACCCCCGTAGGAGATGTCACAGAAACGAGTCATCAGAGCTCTGCTAGCATCACAGCTTCCTTAGATCCTGAGATCACCTTATCTGAATGCTGCTACTGCAGCTTCGGTGTCCGGTCAAAGTTTCGAATCAAAAGGGTCGAATGCCCTTTTGATCGAAACCAAAAGGATCGAAAATAAAAGGGTTGACTTTTTATTTATTTATTTATTTATATATGTGTTTGTTTGGTATGTGAAAAAAAGTTATTTTAAACGAGAAAACGGGGGGTTTAGGGAGGAACCCCCCCATAATTATTTTTTTTAAAAATTGACCCTTTTTTTCGTTCCTTTTTGTGTCGAAAAAAAGGCATTCGAGCCTTTTGTTTTCGAACCTTTAACCTAGAACCTGCAGCTTCTGCAATCACACGGTACCAGATAACAGCTGTGGACGTTCCTCTTATCCATGAGATGACCGGCTCCATTCCCTGGCTGACGAGCTCTCTGTTCCCTGCAACTGACATCTCTGGCTGACAAGCTCTGTCCCCCTGCAACTGACATCCCCGGCTGACAAGTTTTGTCCCCCTGCAACTGACATCATCAGTAAGCCGATTGTAAAGTTGGGCCTGTGGCAGAGGAAGGTGCTGGATTACATGAAGAAAATCACACCTGGTCTGCTACTGCTAAGACTATGAGGAAGAAAGAAGCGTAGAGAGAATACGATAGCTATGGCATATCTCTCTCTCTCTCTCTCTCTCTCTCTCTCTCTCTCTCTCTCTCTCTCTATCTCTCTCTCTCTCTCTTTCTCTCTCTCTCTTTCTCTCTCGTTCTCTCTCTCTCTCTATTTCTCCTGTTTCTCCTGTCTCTCTCCCTCTCTCTTTCTCATTAATATTTTCCCAGAGATGGCCACCATTGAAACACTACAGCAATGATGCATTGTAGAATTGGTTGCACTTTTTCTTGGGTTTTAGAAGTTTGTATCATCAACAGTACTGTGCACAAGTTATAATGTTAGAGATATCTAGCACGCGGCATGGAATGTAAGTAGGTAGGTGTGGGAGTACACTGGGTTTTTGATATTTTTATTGTTGGATTGCAAAGTATAGCAATTTCTTTATGCGCCATGAATTTTGAATACAATTGTTTTTAACAGTAAAACAAGAATAAGTATCCGTATTGAGAACGTAGTCATATTTTATCCGATGCTCGCACCATGGAGGTTGTAGTAAGCTCCCTGGATAGTATTCCTATAATTATGAAGGGGTTGCAGGTTTTTTGCCCTTGTGTAGTCAATTTATTTTCCCAGACAAAGCCTCAGGCTTGAGACACATAGGCAACCACGCACTATCCCAAGTAGTCAGTCATTTGCCCGCGTAGATCTTCGAAAGCAGGGTGTATCAATCTGGATCTCATTCAGATGAAGAATATTTTCGACACGTTCAAGGCGGTCACGGAAATGTGAGGGCTTGTGTTCTTTTTTGTTGGGGTGCGCTAGGTGGAATGGCACGCGCTGCTGCTGTATTTCTGTGATTAGAAAAGCCTGTGATGGCCTGGGAAGGGAAAGTGGAAATGTGTTGGTTGCTTACTGGTAATTATTACAGTTCCTCCTAATCTTTCACACCGGAGCTCTTCTATACCCGCCTGCGTGTTTTATGTCTTTTAAACAGGTTTTGTGTGTGCGGAATGGCCACATTTACTTCTCGCTGGAGGGTGGTGGGCTAAAAACATTGCAATTTTAAAGAACAACCACTGGTGCCTCAACCAGACATGATAATTAGCATGGACTAGGGTAAGGACTTTGTGTAACAATTATCATGTATTTCACCGACGATTAGAATGTCACTTGATAACTGTTATATCATGCTTGGCCTGCGTTCAGTTATTCCATCGCGTGGGCAGGTATTCCTACATTTGACCTCTAAAGAACGTAGCTGTTAATGATTCATTTAAACAACTGATTTTAGACATTGGTCAAGCTACCACAAATGTCCTGTGCATTTACGTGCCCCATTTTCTATATGATTGGGCTTCTCAAATTTGAGGTTCCTGTAAACGGGCAAAGATGTTTCAGATTTTGTGGGTGTAATTATTTCCCTCCTCTTCCCTCATTCCAATGTTGCCCTATTGTTGCTCAGATGCAGCCACTATAACATCCGTTGTGTACATTTATTTGACTGTACTTTAGCAAATTGTAAGGATTGTCATTTAATAAGGTAGGGCATTTGGCTTTGCGGTCTTGCCAGTGTTAAAGATGTCTCTCTTGCACAGATAGTGCGTTTGAATGTAACATATTAATTAACTCATTATCCTTTTTGAAGTCTTACAAGCAAAGGATCATATAATGACTCCCCTACTTTGGGATTCCTCCTTTGATTGAAGATATTTTTCTAGCAAAGTTATGTCAGTCTGATAGGAGTTCTGATACGATGCAACTTGTTATGTACCCAAAGCCTTCCATCACACCAAGGTGGTCTAGAGTGCTACCTCTGTCAGTATTGGAATGGCCTACGTTCACCTCTGCACACTTATCTGAACACTCCAGGACATGCTTCTCCGCACCCCAAAATTGTCCCCATCTTTCTCTCTCTCTGCTGATGACGTTGCCTCCTTTATCTCCTCCAAGATCGCAAAAATATGTTACATCTCCACCACCCTCTTCCTTCTTTCCTCCATCCTTTGATCCACCTCCTACCACCCCAACTCTTGTCTCGCTATCCCACTTTCTTCTCACCTCCCCCACTTAGCTCCTACCCATTTGCTGCTGTACGACCGATCTTGTGCTCCCATTGACTGCTTCGCACCACGGATAGGCAAAGACCTTCTGCCCATCACCTCATCCTACCCCTCCTTCGTCTTCAACCCCTGACTTTCCACTAGCATCTCCCCATGTACTACAAAGTAGCTACAGTTACCCCCATAATCAAGAAACCCACTGCTGATCCTAACAATCACTCACCGCACAAGCCCGTCTGATTCTTGCACCACCACTCTAAATCCTTGAGAATTCTTAATGGAGTGTTGGCTACCACAAGACCCACACACTCTGTGACCCCCACCAATGTTCTTTGCAGAGCAAACACTCTACTGAAACCACTTTCACCCACGTCTCTAACTTCCTAGCCAATATCTACCATGTTCACCTCTCTTCCATACTCTCATCTTTTTGCTGCCTTTTCCACAGTTGACCTGACCACCTCCTTCAAACTCATCTTCTCGGGGTTTCAAGGACACTGCTCTTGACTGGAGGACTTCTTATCTCTCTGACAACTCATTCTCCACTAATGGAACACCAACAACCCCTCCCCCAGCTCCTACCAGTGGGAGTCCTTCAAGGTTATCTCAGAGGACCAGGCTTCTTTACTCTCTACATCTTCTCTCTGAGAAAACACACCTCATCCCTTGGCTTCCATTATCAGCTCTTTGCAGATGGCACCCAGATCTTTTTCGCCATTCCCTCCTTCATCCCTGCCCCTCCAAATGCACAACTAGCTGTCTCACTGGTTACACTGCCTGATTTAGCCTAGTCCCTCTCTTTTCCGGCACAGCAACAATCCCCCTTTCTGTTTGATACACTGCCTGGGGTTACATTGGTCTAAGACTTAATTCCTCTTTGACTTTGCCTCCAATGCTAACCCCTCTGCTCCTTCTCCCATCTCCTTCCCTCCTGACCCTCCACACTCCCCCATCCCAAGGCTCGCAACATGGGGATACTCTGTGACAGTAAACTAATGTTCCAGGAGTTCCTCATGGCTACTGGCCATGATTAACTAGATCCACCCTCACCTCACCCGTGACTACACAAAAAGTGTAATATCTTCAGTAAACTACTGCTTCAGCCAACTGCTGCCCCTCCCCCAACCCCTTATTAATTCTCTCCACTCAAAAAGGTTTTCAAGTTTCCTAAACGGACCTGACCCAAACATATCTCTGCACACCAACACCATGCTGGATGGCGCTCCAAGCACAATTGCTCCATATTTAAATTCCTACTCTTCATGCCCAAATCTCTCCATCCTCTGCCACCCCTCCACTTTACTTCGATTCTCTTGCCCTCAAGTTAGCCAGCGAGCTCGAATTCCAGTCAAATGACACCCTCTACAGGAAAATCCCTTCTTACACAGCAGACTGTTAAATCTGTCACAGAGGGAAACATAAGTAATTCATTAAAGAAAACCCTAGAAACAAATTCCACTTTCAACCAAGATTGACTAAATATTGACTGCGCTCTCGCCAGGTTGCACGTCGGGACTACGCACACATCCTGAATCCAGGTCATGTGACCTGAGCTCTAATTTCAAAGAATTGATGTCCTTGATGTCCCTCGCAGACGTAGGATGTGCGTCACACATGACGCCGCACTACAGAGCCCACACCATCATGGGTAGCAGATTAAGAGTAATTGGCTCCATAGAACGGCCAGGTGCGGTGAGCGGGTGAAGAGGAGAAGGGAACACTGGGGTGATAGGAAAGAAATGGGGAGAAGGAAGGGTGCAGAGGTTTGTGGGAGAAAATGGGGGAAGAGGATGACGGGGAAAGTGGTGAAGCAGTGCAAAGGGGCGAAGGAGGGTACATGGAGAGGAGAAGTGAAAGGTCCCTGAAAGGTGAAAGCACTAAAGATAGTGGAGGGTGAATAGATGTTAATGGAGAAGAGAAGGGAGCGAGGGGAAAAGGTCTCTGACAGGTGAAGGACGAGGAGGGTGAAGGGAAAGTGGATAAGGTGGAGGTTGAAGGGAGAGGAAGGTTGAAAGGTCCTCTGAAGGTGTTGAAGGGGCAAAAGGAAAGTGGTGGATGGGGTAAACAAGAGGAATGAAGAGGGGTGAAAGGGTTATAGCTGAAGTGAAAAATCATCGGTTTCATATCTGATTGGGCCGGCTTAGCCCTTCACACCAGGTGATAAATTCAGTACCACTTTGTGGAGAAGTAAGCAGCAGCTATTACCAAGTGCTCTTCAACTGGACGGCCGGTGATAGCAGCACATTATAACTCCTGAATGTGTATTATTACTATTAAGAGGAGAGGGGAGAGGTGAAAGGTCCCCTGAAAAGCAAATGAAGAGTGGGAGTGGATGGAGGAAGACTAGGGGTGAAAGGAGATCGGAATGGATGAATCGAAAGGGGAAGGGTGAAGGTGTTGGTGGGGGAGATGGGGAGAAAGGAGAGGAGAAGGAACGTTTTAATTAAGGGAGAGGGGTGAACCGCAGGTGAAAAGAGAGGGGGTAACGGTGGGTGAGAAGGGAAAGGCGTGAAGGAGATGTAAGTGATGAAGAGTGATCAAGCGGGGGTGAAGGGAGAGGAGTGTATGGGTGAAAAGAAAAGAAGGGGGGGTCAAGAGGTGGGATGGGTGAAAGGGTGAAATAAAGGAAACAGGGATGTTTCCAGAGGTAAGGCATGCGTGCATGGGATTTAAAATGCGAACCTAGCTGAGAAGCAACGGAGCGCTGTATATAAGGGACACAGCCAGAGGGTTATAGGGAGGGGTCGGCCTTGTTTTACACATCCGGGTTTTTATTGTTTCACAAAGAATGCCTCGAGTTTTAGAAGAGCCTTTCCTAGTATTACCCATCCCCCTACTTTATTTGTTGATCCATCATTTGCTAGAGAAAACATGCCATCCTCTAGTTAATTTCACCTTTCCCCTTTCACTTTGGGTTTCACTTCCTACCTTTTAGGTCTCATTCCCGAATGCAATTTTTTATGAGCTCAACGTTCCCATGGTGCGTAGATACAGTAGATGATAAATCCTCTGACTTCTATTGTCATTCCCTGTGCTTTTTCCTGAGCTGTTTATAAAATAGACACTTAAAACCTACAGACCAGTAGACATCCCTATCTACGTTACTATTGCTTCGAGTGAGGGATGAGAAACACCTCACTTCCCTAGCTAGACACTGTGCCACCAGTCTGCCTGGGTGCGTGACCCGGAAATGGAACGTGAATTACAGGCACCATGGGAAAACACGCTCAAGTACAAACAAAACGTAACAACTGAACGAGTGCCACCGGCGACCACACCCGAGGGATCCCAGTTCTGTCACAACTCAGCAACACTAATGAGAAATTGCAGCCTGCGATCCACACACATCAGAAACTCGCCGCATATTCCCACGGCCATCTGTAATTGCCTGCAAACATCCAAGTATGCTGACACGTATGCTAATTAGACGCAGACTCCCTGGACAATAATAACACATGCCCGCAATGGCGACTCATGGAACGCCCGCCAAAGTGCCTGGCCAGTACTCACCATGAGGCGAAATAACAGATGTCTGAAAATTTTCAATTGTAAAATTAACCATTGTTGCAAACCATATACAATGCAGACCTGCTCATCCGTGTAAACGTGCAAAAGTACACAATACGCGTGAATGCCACTTTGGCTGTCATTCTCTCAACAGGGCCACACACTGTCGATTACCTCCTACAAAACCCCATTGGGTGTACGGTAGCCATGTCATTTCTGTGCACGACGCATTAGTCTAAAAAAAAAGGCCACGTGACCCAAACCTGTACTTGATTGTATCTAACATCTGGGAGATAAACATTACCGTAGTGGAGAAACAGGACAACATTGCGGCTTTCTCTTCACAAGTATTTATTTTATTGATGTATGTGCATGTTTATAAAGCGTTCACACAGCTCTGGGGCATCGAGGCGCCGTTTGTTTTTCTTTGCTGTCTTAGTTGCATATTTATAACGCGTTTAAATACCCAGAAGTAAGCGGGACCCAGGAATCGAACCTGTGTTGCTTCCTGCCGTCTTGTTTCTAAGGCGAGCAAATTGCCACTGAGGTATCCTTCCCGGACTGCAGGCAAAGGAGACGTTTCACTCTGTGGAACCTTGTGACGATTTGAAAAGGTGAAGATTTGGCCGTCCTGAATCCTATGCGGCTCTTGGGCCTCGTTATGAGTCTCTGCTTTTAGAATACTGGTGGGTGGGGGAGGTGTTTAGAACTGGATATGATGGTTTTATGAATTAAGGGGGGGGGGGAATCCTAGGCTAATTTTTCAATCTACAATGTCTGTTTTTATGAGAGTATTATTCGTAATGTATGTTTATTTATTGTTAATGGAGAAATCTGATTTAATGAAATAAAAATGAATTGAATTGTAAGTATGGCGTAATATTAAAAACAGACAGTATTGAGTATATGCCTAATTATGGGTCATGAGGTCTTGTGCAGGACTCGGGATCCGACCAACCACGTGCAACGGGGGAGGGGCCGCGGGCAGTTGTAAGGTGAGGAGGAACTCGTGAGATATTTGTCTGCACCTGCATATTTAAACATTTACATTTCAGGAGAATTATTGTGATGTTGCAAGCAAATTAGAAAAGGTGCCCAGCTTTGCAAAGCGGGTCTTGAATAGTGTTTGCAGAGTACAATCCTGACAGGAATATTCACAAGCGTTCTAACCAGAGGTTGCTGTAGCGTAGTGGGTAAGTCATGCTTTGGGCCTGGAAACCCAAATTCAAATCCCGGTATCGGCAACGAAAGCAGATCGGTTACCTTAATAGGCACAAGTCCTTTCCCCGGGGCTCGGATTCGGGGAGACATTTTTTGCCGGATCTCGGATCCGGGAAAATCCGGCTCATTGACGAGCGCTGGTAAACACCACATGATAATGGAAAATAACATGGAACTGTGTGCATATTTTCTGCAGAATTGATATCCATCCCTTTCCTCGCCCCCACACAGGATCCCACGCAGTATATGTATCTTCACTTATTAACAAGATATGCGCCAGCGCGTTACTTCCCTTAAGGGGCAAATATAAGCAGGGATGTGGAAAACCAGAGCGCATGAAACTGTGGTGCTCTCAGATACCACCTTTCTGACCTGCATAATGCATGATGCACCGAAGGATCTTCTCGGGCCTATTGTACAGCCGTGGTGTTAACGTCTGTACGGTATGTATGTAGCTCGATCACACAGACAGGTATACAAATTAATTTCCCCAGAAATTGTAAAACATGACCTGCAGGTTTTATTAAATACAGTACTGCCACTCTAATATTGTGCATTTTTCATATGGATGTGTACACCTAAATGGTGATAAACTCATAATGTGGAAATGTTCAACTATTGTGCATGCAGAAATCCCAGGCGAAAACTTGCCCAGGTCCTGAGGGTTTGTAGTTCCTTTCTTTTTTTGCAGTGATATTTTTGTTAGAGTATGCACAATACAAAAGAACAAACAGGCAAGGAAAACAGAACATGATATATGTTTGTGAGGTCCAGAAACCTCCTCCAAGCCCCTTCATACAGATCCACTTTTTTCTGTTTACGCAGAATGACCCGTTACAAGCAGTGACATTCTGCGGGGGTCCTCCACCCAATCGTTCCATGAGGGGAACCGGGCATTCTTCCAATCAGGCAATATCACTTTTTTTTGCGGATAGTGAGGCCCTAAAAAACAACATTTTCGTGGTTATGTCAGATCTTCCAAGAGTCTATCCTCCCCCAGAACTACTGTCACAAAATCAACATCTAGGTTAGACTGCAAACACGTGTTCATCATCTCAGTGGCTCTGAGCCAGAATGCTCTTACTTTACTACATTCCCAAATCATGTGCTCGCAGGAGCTGGATCGCTGACCACAACCCCAACAGGCATCCGAGTCACGCATACACCTTGCATACAATTTGGTTGGTGTCCAGTAGACATTGTTGAGAATTTGTATCTGCCGCACTCTGTCTTCAAGATTCATGGCTACATTCCTACAGAGGTTCTCCCATCTCCCATCTGGTATTTACGTGACTCGAGCAGGGTTTCATTAGGTTTCTTGCTGCACATTAAGGACCAAAAGTGCTCTTTTCCTTTCAAATTCAACAGCTGTTCTTTCAGGATATCTTGACTGCCTACTTCCAACCCTCCAGTCGCTGTTCTCACTTTCCTGTATTCAACAGAAGTGCATTCACGGAGGTCCATCATTGTAGAAAGCACTGTGAAGGGGATCCATTTTTATCCACAAACAAGTTACCAATCCATTCTATGCCACCCAAAAACCAGTGCGCCCAGAAAAGAGCTTTTGGTCGATCTGCACCTTCGCATTCAGCTGAATTTATATTTTAGGTGCCAATGTGGTGTTCCCCATGACCATATCCTTCAGCTTGCCCCAAGTCTTCCTAATAAAGAAAGTTGCCGGCGAGGCAGCATTACCTCTGACGTTCCTAGTCATCAAGAGTGCCTCAGGTGCAAGCGACATAGACATGCCCGACTCTCAGTGGCAGCTGGTGAATTTATTAACTGGAGGGGCAAAATATTTGTCCCAGATATGCCACAGTGACCGAGCGTAGCAAGCGATTCTGCACCACTGAAGGGTCGTTTCGGGGGGATTCTCCCCCGAGAATGAGTGAAAATTGGGGAAAAAGCCAAACAGTTTACAATTCGGTTTTGTAGGGAAACTTATGAAAAAAATCAAATAGATGCAAGTCACCAACAGTGCACATGAGCATTTCTCTCCAACACATGTTCATGATGCCTTTTCCACAATATGTGCCAGTATAAAACATTTCCATGCTGACTGCAGCATTATACCCTATTTTTCCCATTTAAGAACATTCACATGTTTGCTTTGTGAATAAGGCCAGTAATGATACTATAAGAAAACATGTCCATGTTCGTTATGCCAATAGATGGCAATATCCTAACCTGAGAACACACTCCAGTTGGCTTTACCATTGCAAATGCATGTCAAAGTATGAAAACATGTCCAAACTAGCTGTACTAAAATGCCAGTCGAGCTACATAATAACACTTATCATTTATGCTTTACCAAAGATGCTCAATACAAAAGGTCATACCACAATAAAAAAAAAATGTCTAGACTGGCTGCATTGGAATGCCAATCTAGCTACATATTAACACTTATCATGCTTGCTTTATCAAAGATGTCCAATACAAAATGTTATGCCACAGAAAGAATAATACCACTGATCATGCTTGCATTACCAAAGCTGCCCAATATAAAATGTCATACCACAATAAGATATGGCTATACTGGCTGCATTATAATGATAGTCTAGCTACATAATAACACTTATCATGCATGCTTTATCAACCATGTGCAGTAAAAAATGCCATGCCAGCTCCATGGTGTGCCAGCGGCTTGCAGTCAAACATAATCACATTAATAATGAATGTGATTATGTGTGATTGCGAGGTGCTTGGGGAAGAGGTCAGTTATGGTATTATTTACTAGACATCTATCATGGAGGTCCAGTAAAAAAAATACCATCCGTGTCCCATGGGCCCCAGAGCAACTCAGATGGAGAGCTGATTTTGGCCGGTGTGGAGGGTGGTGGTGCAACACATGCCTTTGTTGTACAAACCTCATACCCCCGCTCGCCAAAGTCTCGGCCCAGCACAAACACACACACTTACACAACCTACACACAGCAAGCACTTGCTGTCTCATTCACAGTCACAAGCACCCTTCATGCATTCACTCATAACACAAGCATAAATGCATCCATACACATATTTCAATAATAAATAAACATACACATTTACACAACATACGCGCAGCAAGCAATCACTGTCTCATTCACACAAGTACCCATCATGCACTCACTCATAACACAAGCATACACACATCCATACACATATTTAAATAATAAACAAACATACAAACACGCACATTTGCACAACATACACGCAGCAAGCACTCTCTTTCTTATTCACAGTCACAAGCACTCATCATGCACTCACTCATAACACAAGCATGCATGCATCCATACACATATTTTAATAATAAATAAAATACAAACACACACATTTACATAACATACACACAGCAAACACTCTCTGATTCATTCACTTGAACATCCATCATGCACTCACTTATAACGCAAGCATACATGCATTCATACACATATTTAAATAATGAACAAATGAACATACAAAAACACATTTACACAAGATGCACACAGCAATCACGTTCTCATGCACACCAACATCCATCATCATACATTCATTCACCTAACAAAACAAACATGCATGCATCCATACACATAATTTAAATTTAAAAAACAGAACATAAACAGCCTCAACAGGAATCGGGAAGCTTCCCAGTTTCTGCTCATACGTATAGGGGCCTGAGCGTGGGTGATGAGACGCCCCACTCCAGCCTGCTCTGTCTGTATGTGTGAGGAGGCACAGGAGCACACGCTTGCACATACAGACATGCAGTTCCCCAGTCAGCATTTCCAATGAGCCATGTGAGGCTGGGGAAGCAAACACCCACGGGCTTGCATGGCTCATTGAGCTTGCACGGCTAGGGAATGTAAATTGTTAAAGAGAACCAGTGTTTCCCTTTGACATTTTAAGAAACAGCTGAAAAAAACAGCGGAGGGAGTGCTATTTCACAGGGCTGGCTCCTCCATAATGGGTCAGAGGGGGCCAAGACCTGATGGGTTGACACCCCATCGCCCATTATGGATGAGCCCAAACATCAGGTGATTCCTCAAGGAAAGGTGTCAGATGAATTGCAGAAAAAGCCAGATCGTACAATGCAAAGTCCAGAACCTCGAGTCCCCCTTTCACTAGGGAGTTGCAGTTTCCACAGCCTCAGGCGCTGCTAATTTCGCTCCCATAGGAAGCTCTATAATAGGCTCTGTATATCTAAGAAACTCTTCTTTTTCTCATGAAGGGGCAGCATACTCAGAACGTAGGTAATGTGAGGTGCTGAGGTCTTCTTTATTGCATTAATCCTTTCTCAGAGGGTCAATTTCAACTCAGACCATCTTGCCTGTTCCATTTTCAGGTTCCATATCACGTCCCTAATGTTTTCATCCATCATCTGTCTGACCTCCTTCGTTAATCACACGCCTAAATACCTCATCCTTCCCAGACACCAGTGGAATCCAAACTTTGTCAGACATGTGCTGTTGCATGATGGAGATGCCAGCATGGCATCAGACTTGGCCCCATTGATCTTATATCCAGAGTAGCTGACAAAGTCATCTATTCTTTTCATCAAGGCTGGCAGTGATGAATCTAGCTCTTGTATCACAAGTAGCATGTCATCTGCGTAGAGCCACACTTTCTGTAATGCTTCACCAAATCAGACACCACGTATTTCTGTGTCTGATCTAATCATCATGACCAGTGGTTCTATTGCCAATACAAGTAGCAAAGGTGAGAGTGGGCAGCCCTGTCTTGTACCTCTCCCCAAATGACAAACTCTCAGAACACATACCATTTGTGTTGGCTTAGAATGTAGCAGCATTATCCATTTTCTCATCCCCGGACCACCGAGGCATTCCAGTAAAGCAAAGAGGAATTCCCATTCTATCCGATCAAATGCCTTTTTGGTATCAAGGGAAAGAAAGGCCACATCAGACACCTGCCTCTGACTCTCCAGCAATGTCAATACCAGTTTCTGCGTGTTGGTTGAGGGTTTTCTCCCATTTACAAATCCAGACTTGTTTGGATCCACGAGTTGCATCAAAGTATTCTCTATTCACAATGATAATGCTTTAGCAAATATCTTATTGTCCGTGTTTATGAGACTGATCCGTCCAAAGCTTGACATCAAGCTTAGTGGTTTTCCTTTCTTTAACAGCAGAGATATTGAAGCGGGCCTCATCGTATCTGGAAGCATCCCTTCTAGACTTAATGCATGCAGTACTTACAACAGCAGCTCGAATACCACATCTGGCATGATTCAATACAATTCAGCTGTGAGACCATCAGATCCAGTGCATTTCCCACTATTCAGGCAACTGGCTGCTCTCTTTAAATCATCCATTGTGAATTCTGAATCCAAACTATTTCTTGTCAAGTCCAGCAGTCTACGCAAGCCACAGCCTTTGAGGTAGCTCTTTAGGTCCTCCTTCTCCTGCTTCACCTCCAATGTGTATAGCCTTGCACTATAATCCCAGGACTATCTGTTGATCTCTGAAGGCTTATACATCACGGTGCCTGAGGCACACTCGATGGCGCTTATTGTTCTTTCGCCTTCCTGAATCCTCATGCGCTGCACCAGTAGTCTGTCACACTTTTCCCCTCCTTCGTAATAACTACATCTTGTCCTAAAGAGGAATCTGTCCGCCCTCTCAGAAAGCAGCTCGTTTACAAGGTACTTTTTGTGAAGCAGAACCTCTTTTTTGTCAGTAATGGGAGTTGCTATGTAGTCAATCTCCAACTTTTGAATCTCCCCTTTCATTGATATCACTTCCCTCTCTCTGGTTTTGTTTCTTTTGCTAGATAGCCCGATCAGCAGGCCATGCATATAGCACTTAAAAGCTTCCCACACAGACCCCACGCTCACTGTTTGGGACCACTTTGTACTTTTTAATAAATTCAGCTTCATTCACTAATTTGCCCTGCATCTCATCATCATCCAACAATGCCGTATTCATTTTTCAGTAGTTTGACTTCGGTATTGAGTACGATAATGAGATTTCGATCGAGACAGGAGCATGGTCAGATATTAATATGCTATCAATCTGTGCAAGAAGAAACTTCTGTGTGCACTGACCAGTAACTAAGAGCATATCTATGCGTGAATAAACATTGTGACATCCTGAGTGAAAAGTGTAACACCTGTCCGATGGGCGAGTAATTCTCCACACATCCATACATTAGAGCATGCAAAGATCTGTGGTTCCCTCCATTCACAGAGTGGCAAGTCCCACCGCTTCTATTCAAGAGCGGGTCCAAAGTCTCATTTAATCACCACACAACAGCACATTGTTTTGGCCCATTCTCTGGAGGAACTGTGGAAGTGACCTGAAAAATTAGCCATTCCCACTGTTTGGTGCATAAATATTGCATAATCCAATAACAGAGTCTTGAATCTTGATAGTCATATAAACAAGCCGGCGTTCATTGTCTTTGCTAGTGGAGAGGATGGACAAAGGTAAATCTTTCCTTATCAAAATGCAGCCCCCTCTTGAATTCGAACAGTAGGAGGAGGTGAAAACTGAACCAACCAAACCAACCCAACCTCTTTGCAGTTTGTCTGCATCAGCGTCCATCAAAAAGGTTTCTTGCAGTAGGGCAAGGTCTGCTTTTAATTCATGCAAATTATTCTGAATGCTCCCTTCTTTTGTTGGGATTGTTTATACCATTAACAGTCTAGGAAATTACTTTCAAACTTCGCTTAATGGGACCAGACATTTTGATTCTCCCAGCCAAACACCTAACACAACAAGGACAAAGACAGACAGACAAAAACACTAAAACTTCTGCAAGCTTCCTGGTGTAGTTCATTTCTTGAGTCATTTGCATACATTGATAGATGAAGGGATCTCAACACAAGACACTCCTTCACTATGATTAAATGTCTGATGTCCTAGCTCATGCACAGAGGGACGATTTTTATTGGGCCAAGCTCGCTGGCACTGGGAGGCCCCTCCGAGCGGTATTGTACAGCCTCACTCACGGTACTCAAGTCCACTTGTCAGATCCAAACAGTCACTGAACAGCCTTTCTGGGATCTCAGGCATATAAGCAGAAACATATATGAGGGAAAAAAAAACGTTGGCAGGTATTCTGCAAACAGAGAGAGAGAGAGACATAAAGCATTTGCGATGAGGCGAGTCAGGCAAGCCTGAAACATAAACTGGCACTAGTTCTCCTCCCAGCAGGCAAACACAGTGCACGGTCAACACGGGAGAGTAACTATAGAAAGGTTTCTTTATGGGTCATGAGAAAATTGTCAAGCAAACGCATCTACTAATGAAGTCAGCAGAAAGCTGTATTTAGAAGAGCATAAACTCATTGAACTTGATGGAAAAGAAGGATCATACGCTGTGGCCCCTTCTTTCCTGCTTTCCTCTCCAGGCTCTGATTTTAGCCGTTGTTACTCAGCCATGCTGCTGCCATATTTAATCCAGGTTTTGAGAAGGGGTGTACGTTTCCGGGTTTTTAATGGTATAACACCTAATAAAATTAGGGGGCAATGTGTGATGACAGGCATCTGAGACTTCCACCACCGAGAGGCATATTTAGTTCAAACTGTTGGCCACTTCTCGCCGGGGGGGGGGGGGGGGGGGGGGGCTCCATACCACAGAGGTTACTTGTTCATCTGTCAAACTTATGTGCTTATCTCTTTCCCAATGGCCGTTTAGAAAAAACGACCACATTTGCAGTTTTGACGAAATGTTACCTGTTAGTAGTATCCAGAAACTATGCTACAAAGTAGTTTCAGTGTTCAACAACTGTATTTCCAGAGACTGGCGTGTTCCTTAAATGTGTCAGAGGCAGCTTTCGGTGCTAGGGAGTGTGGGTGATCCTGGTGGAGAAGCTGCATTATAAATGATTCACGGTCAGTGTTTTTTTTCTCTGAAGGTGTGTTAATATTTACATCAAATTAGTGTGAGTGACCAAGTGTAGCGAGGGAGCCTGTAGCAACGTATGCAGGTTCTGGGAGTTCTCCTCAAGATTTCTTTTTAAATGTGTGGAAAAAGTGTACTTTACAGAATTGTTCTAAAACCTAGGTAGAAATGCACACAATTCTACCTAGGGTAACACATGAACACAATCTAATACATGGATGTCCAGTAATTAACAGTACACATCATCATTGTACAGCATTTTCATGATATCTGTTCCCAAAATATATACCAGTATTGCCACTGTAAAGATCTTTCATAATGTAGACCACACTATATGCAGACAATGCCACTGTAAAGCACCATAATGTCGGTGTACACATATGCCAGCATGCCCAGTAAAACACTTGTTAATACTGGGTTTTCCCAAATGTATGGCAGTATTGCCAAATTAAAACGTTTTTATTATGTGCTTACAATGTATCCAGCACTGACGCTTCGAAGCACTGTGATTCCTGTGTCCACGGTGCAGTGTTTCTGCTGTTGTGCCCAAATATATGCCAGTGTTTCCACTCTAAAACACATTAATGGTTGTAAAAACAACAGAGGCAGCATACACATGTCACACACTAGCAGGCCTTCAAAAACACAACTTCAAAGGGTATATGCAAAATGAATTTTCTGCCATGCCAACTGTGCTGCTGAGTTGAATACGAAAAAGAAAGAGTGTTTGCGCTCAACTGTGTATATTATTTTCCCAAAACAATAATGTAATTATTGTAGCATCAAAAACATGTGGGTCACACACAGAAACATATTTACAATTCTTGTAGAGAGAATATTCAACAAAACAAACTTTTGAATACAGTGCATGTTAAAGGCCATTGGAGCATCCAATAAATGTAACATGAAATAAGAGTCAGAGCAAGCACTTATCTAGAATCGATTCAGCTCTCAAGTCAGAAAAAAAGCCAATTGAGCTGTATATCAATGGGTATAAACAGGCGCTACTGTGTGAATCCTATAAAGGCTGCACGTGTGCTGGAGTTTGTACTGACATGCCAGCTGAATAGACACTAAACAAACTCTTACTGTGACTGAACTTTGTTGACCCTCCACATGTGCTCTTATTTTTGTTTCCTTTAATTGAATGTCCAAATGGACTTTCTGACGTGCACTTTGACTTGCTTTGTCTTGTTGAATATTCATTGGTTAAGCATTTTAAATAATAATTTTGTGAGAAAACCCACACTTTTTTCATGCATCAAGAATTATGCACTTTCATGCTAGCCCCAAAAATATATGCTAGCAAGCCCACTGCAAAGCACGTTCTTAATACCTCTGCCCATAACGTTATGCAGCACGCCACTGAAAAACAACCCATTCATGATCCTGGTGCACTGCCACGCCCGCTGCAAAACAAAACATGCACACACGCACATGTGCGCATCTCACACTTGTGCATACAACATTTCACTTAGACTCACTCACACACGCACACACAATCTCTTGCACTCATGCATAACATTCAAAATACACGCACATGCATAGATTTCTTTTTTAACTAACCCTCTATGCAACTAACACATCGCATGCTTCTCACAAGTCTGGAAGTCAGTTCAAGTGGTGACAGACGGAGGAACACATGCAGTCTGGGGATCACAGATCTTAGTTGCCAAGTAACCTGTCATGTGGCCTAGAGTGACACCATCGAAGCATCCTTCAGTTAACTTTTTCAGCCACCAGCCTCCGTTATATTGTGTATCACAAGCTAACTCGCTGCTCAGCCAGAGAGGGGCCGACGGTTCCACTGAGATGTGATGAAGGGGCCACAGAAGGTTACACCGGGTTGTGATGAAGGGGCCACAGAAGGTTACACCAGGTTGTAATGAAGGGGCCTGGAGGGAACGGCCTCACCACTTTCCTCCCCTTGGCTCCACCACTAAACTTAAAGCCGTGTGTCATGGTTAGCCCGCATGACTTTGTGTAGGTACCTCGCAAGACGCAGCACTGCGAAAAGCATAAGACGTCGATTCTGAAGGCGCCAGTCCTCTTGAGCAGATCGCACTCCCGGCGCTCCTCCTTATAAGAGACTCAAGACTGCCACAGCACATCAGAGCAGCACAGGACACCTCTGTCCTGCATTGCTTATCCCTCCTGCCCATGAACATTGAAGGTCCTCAGTTTCAGTGCTAACTGCATGTGTGTTACCACAACTAATAAAGTTGTCAAATCCAGCTGGCTGAATCCCCTTTAATATACTGCATATTTGGCGATGAGGATCAGGATTGGAACCCACAAATCACCATGCAAGGAGTAACACCGCCCTCTGTTTCTGCAAACACCAGGTAGGCCTGCAATTCAATGGCCACCCCTGTTCACAATTTACCTGGAAGCACTAAGAGGTGGGAGTTACACCGCAGCAAGGCGCAGAGCAATGTTATTAAACACGCTAGGGGTAGAAGGTCAACAAGTTTTTACAGGCCTTATGCCTGAAGCAGGGGTGGATGAGAACAATGACATTTACCAAGAGGCCGTCAGAAGAATTATCAAGCGCTTTGACAGCAAAGAAAATACAGTGCTGCATAGGATACGTTTCTGTAGTCGCAAACAAGAAGCGTCAGAACCCGTAGATTTACGCTACTAAGCTGCGCGAACTAGCCGCACTGTGCAACTTTCGCAATAATGCAGAAGGAATGATCTGTGACATGATGACAGTCCACACCAACAGCAGAAAAGTACAGGACACATTTATTTTGGAGAAGGAACTGGAAAAGGCCATAGAGATTGCAAGGGCAGCGGAAGAAACCGTAGGGCAACGGAAGGAAGCTCCGGGCCAGCAGAGGTCCAGGCGATCACCTTTAGGAATAGGAAGGAGAAACAAGTGACTGACGCAAGAGAAGGGAATTCGGGAAGGAAGGAACCACTAAAGTGCCCCAGATGCACCAGCACCAAACACTTCGCTAACGACAGAATGTCCAGCAAGAGACAAGGAATGCTCTGTGTGCAATAAAATCTGACATTTGTCACTGGTATGCAGGTGACGAAATAAAAAAGTTACAAACATTAATGCTGAACACAACATGGAAGGAGAATCCTCATCTGAAGAAGTAGGAAGACCCACAGTGTTGATGGTAAACAGCTCACGAGCCAGGAAGGAAAAGCCTCAATGTGCAATCAGAGTGAATGGCATTGAGACGAGAGTTATGGCTGATTCAGGCTCCGATCTGACCATAATGCCTCTACGTACATACAAAGAAATGATGATACGGTTGAAGTTCACAGCACACCCGACAAACCCACCGTATTTGGAGGTGCGTCAGTAGACCTACTAGGGTATATCAAATGAACAGTGGAGTTCAAGGGAAGAGAGACCACCACGAGAGTATACTTCACAAAAGAAGGCCCAGTCGTCCTGGGATGGGACGATCAAGCTAAGCTCAAGATCAAATTAGATCCCAGCACTGATGATCAGGTATTACGAATCAATACAGGAGGAGTGCCTGTAGTGAAAGAAGACACTCCCGAACTGTTTTCGGAAGGGCCAGGGAAAATCAAGAACTTTGTACACAAGATAATGCTCAAGGCAAATGCAGTCCCCGTTAAGCATAAAGTACTGCCGGTGCCAGCGACATACTTAGAACCAAACTCAACAAAATGGTGAAAGAGGGCCCCATTCAGGAGGTGGAACCCTCAGAGTGGCTGAGCCCCATTATCCTTATCAAGAAGCAAAACTCACAAGACTTGAGGGTTTGCATAGACTTGGAGGTCATTTCAGATAGCTATCCCCTCCCCAGCATAAATGAACTCATCCTCATGATGAAGGACGCCAGAGTGTTTTCTAAGCTGGATATGAAGGATGCATATCAATCCAAGCCACTCACATCGTTTATCACCCCGTTTGGCACATACCAGTTTACTAAGATGCCCTTCGGCTTGTCGTCCGCAGCCTCAGCGTTTCAGCGCATGATGGACTTACTACTGTGTGACATAGGAAATGTGTCCTCCTTCCAGAATGATATACAGGTCTATGCCGTGGATGAACACATTCATGATGTCACTCTCTAAAGAGTCCTCACCAAATTACAGAATTCCAAGATTCAAGTTGACATATGAAAAGTGCGTCCTAAAGGCACAAGAGGTCGAATATCTGGGGTACAAGATTTCATCCTGGGCCCAAACAAAATCTGGTGCAAGCCATTGTCAAGGCTCCAGAGCCAGCCAACAAGGCAGAAGTGAGGTCGCTTCTGGGACTTACAGAATATTACGGCAAGTTTATCCCCAATTTTTCAGAAATCACCACACTGCTGAGAAGCCTACTAAAAAAAGGTGCAGAGTTCACTTGGTTGGAGGCCCAGAAGGAGGCTGTAGAGAACATAAAGGGACAGATAGTGGAAGCACCGTGCCTACAGCCGTTAACTCCAGTGTGGGATACAGTCATCACCACGGATGCCAGTGCATGTGGTTTAGGTGCGTACTCACCCAGAATTAATGGGATACTGAACACGTAGTGGCATTCGCCTCTAAAACCCTGTCCACGGCTGAGAAGAATTACTCCACAGTGGAGAAAGAGATGCTAGCTTGCGCATGGGCTGTTGAGCATTTCAGGACTTATGTATCGGGCACCAAGTTCAAACTGGTCACCGACCATAAGCCCCTCATTCATATACTCAGTCCAGGGGGTACCAAGTCATCAACACCCCGGTTGGCACGCATCGCTGCCAAACTTCAGGAATACACATTTGAAATAACCCACATAGCCAGTTGGAGAAATGCCCAGGCGGATTGCAAGTCGAGGTTACCTGGAAAGAAAGAGAAAGCCACCACGTTTCTGCAAGATGAATGTATGAATTGTAACGTCCATCCAGGACCTCAGGAGTCCAGAATTCCTAGAGTTGAGTGAAGGACACTGGAACATGGAGGACAGTAAGACCCCACCATGGGGAGACTTAGAGAGTGGGTCAGGAGTGGATGGCCAGAAGAAAAGGCCATACCGGAAGGCATGAGGTTGTATTGGAAGGTGGCAGAAGAAATATCAGCGGTAGAAGGATTGCTCATCAAGGTTGACCAAGTAATACCGCCAGTGGGAATGAGAAGAGTCATCCTGGCAGGGCCCTCTCAGGGCACACGGCGATGGGTGAGAGAGGCGTATGGGTGGCCTTCCATGCACAAGGAAATATGCTCCATGATTGAGAGATGCCACAAGTGTCTCAACAGTGACAAATGCTTGAAGACCTGACAAGCCCCAATGATTCCCACGGAGATCCCAGAAGCAGTGTGGCACAAAGTGGGGTTGGATTTCATAGGACCATTGGAGGCAATGGCTCCCGAGCATCGGTATGGCATAGTGATGCTAGACTACCTGTTAAAATGGGTAGAAGCAGAATTCGTCTCCAACATTACTACAGACACTGTCATAGAAGTCCTCACATCCATTTTTCAGAAGGAAGGTCTCCCCAAAGATGTAGTCATGGACAATGGAGTACAGCTAGTGTCACGGGAAATTGAGTAATTCCTGCACAAACATAAAATAAAGCAGAGGAAGGCTGCGCTGTACCATCCCCCGGCAAATGGACTAGTGGTGAGGGCAAATAGGTTCATCAAAGAAGCCATCCAGTTAGCAACGGCTTCTCGTATGCATCCCCTCAAACAGTCAAGGAGGCTGTAGCGGCCCACAGATTATCCCCCACCGGCATCACCCAAGTGCCGCCGTTCTGAATGCTGAGGTGGAGGAGAGCAGCATCCACACTGGCACCACCATGGTTGACCAGAGTAAAAGAAGATGAAGTAGACATAGCAGAAACCATGTAGGTTGGAAAACAGCAAAGCACACATGTAGAGGTGGAGTGACCAGAGAAGAACGACCCAAGGTCGTGAAGTCAAAGAAGGTGACTGGATCAAAATAAGCCTACTTTGTAAAGGCCAAATGACAGGTTCAAAGTTCAGTCAACACAAAAAAGTAATCCACAGAGGGACGAATCACGTTGGCACAGAGGATGGCCACATGTGGATCATGGAGCATGTGGCAATGTTTGAGAAGCACCGCACAACAGAGAGAACCCAAGAGGAATTCACCCCTTGCAAAAGCCCCAGCAGAGATGCTACAAGAGAGCGAGAACTAGGAAACTCAGCGAGAGATATCACGGAGAGACAGAAAGCGAGGTGCTGGAAACATCCCAAGAAGCGAGTCAAGCACAGGACGCTCGTGGTAGGAAGGAAGATCATCCATGAAGAGTGCACAGAAGACCGGTGAAGTATGCTAATGGTATAAACTTTGGTTTGTTATCAAAGGGAGGTGTGTAGGGACCTCACAAGACATGGCACTGCGTAGTCTTGTGAGACTTTCCATGCGACTGTGCGACAGCCGCAAAAAGTGCGACACGTCGATTATGAAGGCGCCAACCCTGCAGAGCAGGTCGCACACCCGGCGCTCCTCCTTACAAGAGACTCAAGACTGCCACAGCTCATCAGAGCATCACAGGACACCTCTGCCTGGCATTATTTACTCCTTCTACCCATGAGCATTGAAGGTACTCAGTTTAAGTGTTAACTGCATGTTTGTTACCACAACTAATAAAGTTGTCAAATCCAGCTGGCTGAATCCCCTTTATTATACTACACTTTTGCTCAGTATATGTTTGCCACTGCCTCAATGTGAGAGTCCTAAAAAAGGTGCTTATCTCTGCTAATTCAGAGGGGTCGCACTTGAATCAGTTATCTCAGGTCTATGTGGATATACTGCAGCCGGCATTTTTACCACCAGCATCCTAGTGGCGGCATACAGACTGACTACATTTATCTCTGGTACTGTAACCGAACCTTTGGGCTCAGCAGCTGAATACAAGAAGACGATGCCCAATCCATTAGAGCCCAGGTGGAATAAAGGCTGTTAAGTTACACTATGGCCCCTTTTCACCGAGGTCTACATGTACTTGTGCCGTGCATGCTGCATTCAGATTTTCCACAGGAGATTAACACCTGCAAGAGAAACACGGAGGGGTTTTAGAGACACACAGCAAAGACGCTGCACGTGAGGAACAGCAGCAGGCACAGGTGATCCTTCACTTGTTTTTCAGGGCTGTGCACATGGAAAACATGACCCGGGTGCGTTTTTTCTTTATTCTGAATATCTAGTAACTCGTTCTAATAGTCCAGCATTATCAGTGCAGGTAATGGACAACGGTTTTTGGGGAACTCTCTCCCGGGGCCCCTTTTGGGGAAAAGGCGTGGTCAGAAGGATGCGGGCGTGTCCCAAGGGGCGGTGCTAGGAAAAGCTTCATGGCAAGCACACAATTTTCTCAGAAAAAAAGATAGGCAATTTTCTTTCTTAAGCAAAACTACAACAAAAGTAAATACTACAGATGGCGTTATATCCTTTATTGTCACCAGGCAGCAGGTTATGGTAACACAAAATGCAGAAGGAAGGGTAAATCAAGTTCTTTGTACAGTTTTTTTTAAGGCTGGAATATTCCATTTTACAAAATGGCCCAAATGCTTTTTTTAACATCAACGTCATTCTCTTTATGTTCTCTTGTCCTGCAAGCAATGTAATTTGCACCCTGCAGCCCCTGGAGTAGCCAAGCACTTACATATTTGACAGGATCAAACTCTGTGAGGGGTGGGCCAGTGCGGTGCAAAAACAACAGATCTCTGTCGATAGGAAGGCTGCTCCTCAGTTGCATGATTGTGTTGTTCATATGGCTGAACACACGCTCACACTCTGCAGTGGAGATGGCTATGCTTTGCAGTGTTGTGAAGAGTGGAAACATGTCCAGTAGCACACGCTTCCCTCCATTGTGCTTATATACCCTAAAGCCTTCCACAATAACCCTTTCTGGCAATTTAAATCTTTTGCAGAGTGTGAGCACTTCACCTTCCCCATTAAGAATGTCGTAGTCATCTGGCCAGTACTTTGGATACACAACCTTGCATGCCGATATGAGGTCTTGAAATTCTGAGAGGGATGGGTCTATCAATGTGCTTGGTACATGTGAAGAGGCTTCTCTGTAGGGCATTGCCAAGGCTTCTGAAAAATTGGCTTCGATTGATTTCTACGTCAACATTCCGGACTGCATGTAACACAACTCCATGAAATTCCATTGTTTGGGCCGAAGCTATAGCCAACCTTGTGAATTGGGCTTCCCGTTCCTCTGCCAATACTTCAAAAACTTTAATTTGATGGAAAATTAAACAATGGGCCTCTGGGAGAGTAACTGAGTTTGCCTGCAATTTCAGGGACAATTCGGCCAGTTCACCTAGGGCTTCCCTCCTCAAAACCAAGTTCTTGACAAACTCAATACTTGTCAACCTTTCGAGAAGGCCTCTGTGTTTTGCACGGTCCCAGCCTACCCTTTTTGGGTCTGCGGCTGCAGACTGAAAATGTGATACCAGGGCTGGGTAGAGGTCCCAAACAAGCTGTGGTATAGGAAATACAGGGCATCCTTAAAGGCCTTGAAGTTGTTTGTCCCAGAGACCTCCTTCAAAGCAGCCCCCACAGCCAACTCGATGATTGCAACAATGCCAAATGAGTATATCTGGATAGTACTTTTTTTTAGTTGTGTTGCAACCCCTGACACCTGCCCATCGTTGCAGATGCTCCATCTGCAGTGAAGGCGATCAGATACTGCTCAATATAATTTTGTGGAAAATATTTCAGGAAGCAAGTTTGCAGTTCTCTCGTTATCGCGTCTGCTGTGCTTTGTTGCAACTCCACCAACTGTAGAAAAATTGGTGTGGTTAACCTTTTTCGCATTTCATGGCCAATGAGGTCACGCATGTCGGCACTGCTCTTCCTACTCTGCAGAATCCTACCCATTTTAGGCGCATTTGATACCTGCAAGTCCACCACACCAGACATATCAGAAAATGGGCAGTCTTGTTTTGCAAGCATATATGTAGTGCGAAAAATGCAACAGGTCACTTCCTCCTCTCTTGCATTGTGTTTTCAATGTTTCTTTCAAAACAACCTTCCTCTGCCTGCAGAACACTCCTCTCTGCATCCTGGTGTGCTCAGCTCTCTTTTTGTTCCCATATCTTTGTTCTGAGGCCACTTTGTTTCCCCTATCTTGTTTCAGAGGCTGTGGCAACGAGACACGTAGTCCATTCTTTTGCCAGTCTTGCCCCTCTGAGCTGTGTATGTAGCCCATAGTTGCCTAATTGGGCGCACACAGTACAACCTAGTGTCCCCTCCTTGATTTCCAGCCAGCGATTTTGAAATTGAAGTAGTCTGCTTGCTCTTCAGTCCAACAGACTGGTAACTCAGTGCAGGGCACCAAGATGTTGGAGGAAACAGTGGGACCACTGCTTATGCTACTGATACTGTCCGCATCAGAGAACCAAGACCCACAGCTTCCTTCACAGTCTGTAAAGACACTTACCCCGGTGACCTTGTACTGCCCCTCTACGTCGAGATCCTCACACTGACGCTTAGCCAGCACGGTTTCTGAAGCTGCATCCTCCGACACAGTGCATTGCTCTTAACATTTTCTCTCATTTAAAAAAGTTAAGAGCGATGCCTATTTCTGCATTTCCTCTGTAAACTGTGCCCCTGCCTGCACGGACTGGTTCACACAACGGTATGCGTGTCCAATGGCCTGACTGTCCTGTCAACCTGATGAAAAAGGGAAAGTGTAGAGCCTGTTTGCAATGTATGGATGCACGTACCATTTGTGGAATGCTTTAGTGCTGTTCAAAAAAGAACATTTTGTAGGCTTTATTTTCCCTTCTGAAAGTTACTTTACTTCAATTGGGGAGCAGTAAGGAGAGCAAGCTACAATTCTGTTTGTGCTTTATATATTGTATATGGGTGTGCACAGGGCTTTAAGTGGGGTAAGAAATCGAGGGGGGCCCTCATTTGGGGGCGTGGCTTTTGGGAGGGGCGTGGCCTAAAAAGTACGCAACTCGAAGGGTATACACACAAATATATATAAATGTTATATACTTGTGTGCGTACCTTACTATGGTTTGTGTACTATGCAAGCCATCTTTTCTAAACATAGAAATATGTAACATATTTCTACGTTTATAAAAGATGGCTTGCAAAGTACACAAACCATAGTAAGGTACGCACACAAATATATAACGTTTATATATATTTGTGTGCATACCCTACGGTTTGCCTAGTTTTCAGGCCATCTTTTTTCAACATTTCAGGTTTATAAAAGATGGCTCTGAAAGTACACAATTCAAGCCATCTTTTATAAAACTTTGACTACGGACAAAATTGACCGTCGGCAAAGCTTTATAAAAGATGGCTTGAAATGAAGCCATCTTTTATAAACCTCGAAATATGTCGAGGAATCCCCAGGTTCGCCGAGGGTTAAAGACGCCTCGCCGACCTGGGGAAACAAAGGGACAGTAACTGCCTCTGGTGACCTCTCGCGCGAGGGGTCAACAGATGCATTTACTATGACTGACGGAAGTGGCAGCCAGTCACAGCGTCGCTGTGGCTGGCTGCCACTTCTGTCAGCTTGCCTGACTTCATTGCAGGCGCATATTGCCGCGACGGGATAATGCATCCTGCCAATGTTTTGGTAAGACGGGGCCCCGGCAGGGCCCCGGCTCAGTCCCACTTTTTGGAGACTGCCGTGGCCCAGCCCCGGCAGGCCCCGGCCCACTTTAAGCACTGGGTGTGCATATTTCTCAAGCAGTTTGTGTAAGGCAAGGTTGGCTACGAAATGGGACATTCTCGAGTCAAAAAGTCAGTACAGTAATCGTAAATGACAAACATTAATACATACTCTACCAAGCAGGTCTGAAAAGATATGCAGTCAAGTGCTTAATTTACAGACTGGTCTCAAATCTCAGCTTCACCACCTTAGCAAAGTGTGTGATGTTGGGCAAATAACTTTATCTCACTGTGCCGTATCTACAGATTTGTACGTGTAAGCACAGTTATTGCCCTAGACATATGATGATCTAATAATTAAACAGAACACAGCTGTGCAGTTGTTTGTAATGAACAAAGCAGGATCAGTTTTGTTTTCCGTGATGGGAAATAAAGATGCTGATAGTGTTCGAAGTGAGCAGGAGCGGTCGGGAGCGATGCTCCTCTACTTTTTAAAATTACGTTTTTAGCTCCTATACTTTTATTTTAAACAGAAACTGTTCGGGAAGGGTTTTGTTTCAAAATAAAAGTGTAGGAAGACATTGCAGCTTACACTTTCAGTGCACTGCACTGAACGTTCCCTTAAACAGCAGATGCAAGTTTTTGGGGGTTTGTATTGTGTGTGGGGGGGGCGTGGCGATGGGGTTTGTGGGTAGTGGGTGCAGGCCAGCAGGGAGCATAGTTCCACTGCTTCTTTTCGTACACTTCGACCACTGCTGATAGTACATTGTAATGGGGGTCTTTTTTTCAGATTCCTAATATTAAATGGTCATTTGACATGCGTGTGTGTGTCTGGCTCCCAGACTCTGCTCGTTCCCTCAGGCTGAGCGTCATCTAGACCCCAGGATCCGTGCAGACACTCGCGCTGGGCTCTGCAACTGTCCCATGTAGCTTGTCCTACAGACTCTGAGCAGGCCCTCTGATTGTGCTCTTGCCTTCAAACTCGTCTCTATTGTCACTACTCACCGCAAGGCAGCCACTCGACCCGATCCTGAAGTACAGGAATCGTGCATCAGATCTCCCTCCTCAGCAGGCAACTCTGTCCCTGTCCCAAGGCAGTGGCCTCCTCACCCCTTTAAGCAAATGAAATATGGGAACCGAACATGGCTGCCCAAAGTAACATAAAGTCCAGGGTTAACCCTATACTTTATTTTACTGGGTCTGGGCAGCTGGAAAAGAGCAAAGTCGAGAACGAAATCTTACCTTTAGTTAGCCAGGTAGCAGGAACTCAAACACTGGGCAGTCGGCACAGCAGCAAGCAAGAGATTGCGGCTGGTCAGGCTGGCCACTCCAAGATGGCAAACGTTGCAGGCTGGCATCAAAGGAGCCTGGGAGTAGAAGAGGAAGAGGATTGCATGAGGGAAGGTAAGTACAGCTTCTGAACACAACTGTACCATAGCACATCAACAGTGACATTTCGAACTCATAATGTCCCTAAAATAAACCAGTTAGCTTGACTTTGGAAATTAGTCTCACCTGTGAACTCAAGCACACGGTGGACCCCACCATGAACGAGCGCCCAAACGCATATCAAGCAATGCTAGTAGCTGAGATTAAGATAGTTGACATTTTTCTATCCAGGAACACCAAAAGCAAACAGTTGATTGGTTCCTGTGCTCTCCACACCCTGACTGCCAGGATGCTGAGGATGTTGCAGCCAGTGTGGACTGGGCCATGACATTGTCTCAGGCTCCAATGAAAAAGTGGCCTACAGTTGCAGCGGGCAATTCATTCCTTTTGTGGGACTGTTTGAGTAGTTCCCAAGGAAGAGTTTTTTTGATATAATGTGATGCAAATTGTGCATTGGAAAGAATATTTATTCAGCCACACGGGTCAAAACTACCAGCCGCATAGCGAAGCAACTTATGAAACTGGCCCACATTGCTCAAAAAAGTGGCCCACTTAGCCTGGTGCCAGCCCCAAAGCTGAGGCAGGGAAATTAATAGCCTCTATGACCCAAGCCCCCATTCTTTTATACTTACATTGCGACATCACTGACCTATCTTGGTGCAACCCCCCCAAAACCTCTCCCACACACACACCACAACCAGCAGTCTTATCCATAAACCCTCAGACACTGCCTTCACCGGACATGTGGAATATATACGCCTGTCCCAGAATTATTCATGCCCGCCTCCCTTCCTTATATGTTTTAGGCTGACAGAGCCTTGTCCCCACAACACCATCCATTTAACGGACGTCGCTTGCAAGGAGTTTGCAAGCGACGTACATTAAATTAATTTACACAACTTTCACAAATCCATTATGGAGCCACCACAAAACGAGTGTCTGGTAAATGCATGGATGGTGGTCGCAAAAGGTATTTTACTTTAAAAATTGAAAATATTCCTTGCGAGCACCGAAGCAGGAATAAAAAAGCTAATTTCTTAGCACAATCAACACGGCATGGCAGGCCACAGCGCTCCAATATAGCGCGGCGGTGTCCGGTCAAAGGATCGAATGCAAAAGGATCAAATGCAATATGGTCGAGTCAATAGGACCTAAAACAAAAGGGTCGAATATTTTTTTCGGTACAGCAAAAACAGGGGTTTCGGGGGGGACCCCCCCAAAAAAAAAACAACATTTGACCCTTTTCTTTTCGGTCCTTTTGATTTGACCCTATTGTATTTAGATCCTTTTGATTCGATCCTTTGACCTACAAACTAGCGTGGCTACTTCAGGGCTGAACCGCTGAAGAGGAAGTGGATGAGGCTCCTATGTCGTGCTATCGTAAGTGGTAACTAAGTCGATCCTTTTGATTCGATCCTTTGACCTACAACCTAGCGTGGCTACTTCAGGGCTGAACCGCTGAAGAGGAAGTGGATGAGGCTCCTATGTCGTGCTATCGTAAGTGGTAACTAAGTTGATGCTCACTGTACTTCTTCATAGCACCCAATGATTGGCTGCTTCTGTTAATCCTCATGATTGGAAGTTGAAGCTGCAATTGAGCTCCGGCTTCCAATCATAAGGACAAGAAGTAAACAGCCAATCATTGCAACCAGGCGGGATCTTTGACGAAGAGCAGGGAGCGTCAGACTATGAGCTTTTAACCTGTGCCATTGGGCTCGCAGGGCAGGCAATAAGGTAAGTGGGAGATGGGCAGTTTGGGCCACGGGCCTAGACGGAGTGCTGCTCCGTCAAGAAATGTTTTGCCGTAGCAGAGCTCTGCTTTGTTCCGGGTCAAGTCCTCCCCATAGCATTATTAGTACAGGAGAAATTGAAAAAACGCTCTGTGTCCGTTTTGGTGAGGAAAAGGTGGGATCTGGTTTTGTGCTCTGAGAAGCTAGCTGTAGGTGAATAATTTTCATTTCTATGATGCTTAACATCACGAAGAGGGCCGGCAACCGAAATACACAAAATATTCAATATCTCTGTTTTTTATTGACAGATTTTCTTTTTTACGCTGAAGTTCATGGTGTCTGAACAATGTCTATAATTATAATACAGATATGCTATTAATGCTATTTGATGAAGTATGCCAATGATCTCGAAGAAATCACCCGGGAAGTATTTTGGTTGAGAAGTATTTCGGTGGAAAACCGAGGCCTCACTATTGCCATGACCCAGGTGTGGAAATGTGTAGAAGAACACCTACTTAAATTTGAAGCTGGGGTGAATCTAGTTGCAAATCTCTAGTTTGGGAACACAGAATCTGTGTTGCAATTCTTGCGTTGGTGTTTTCGGGCTTGTGCTTATATTTAGTCTGATGAATTCCTCATTCTTTTAAAAAAAAAAAATACTAAATGAAATGGCATGACTATGCCTTGTCCGTATTTATTGATTTGTTATTAAGTTGTATTGTTTCATTGATCATTATTTCGTTTATTTAATTGAGATTTTGCTTATTGTTATTCCGTTTGTATTCAGATCTAAAGATTAATGTGAGAGCGGAATATTTTTATTCTCCTTTTGTTTCATCTGTTATGATACAGTCCTTTTATATTTTGCATGTATGATGTGTAAAAAGTTATGTTTGAACTATTCTACACAACCAAAAAATACAGATATGCAATTACAGCATTTGCGTTATAGTCTTTTTGATTTTTTCAAAATGTTTTAAATATCTGCTTCTTTTTGTTTTTTTTGTTATATATTAATTTGTTTCGGACTAATAGTCCATAAAACACACATACATGCATAGAGATAAACTAAGTGTATAACTTAAAAAAGGTGATTTTATTGTTTGTAAAGTTTCATGTTAATTAATTAACTAGTGATGTAATTGGTGTATGGTCTGAAGCATAATGTTAGCAAGCATTAGATATCCACTATACTATGCTAATGGAGCTTTCTGCCAATGTTTTAAAGATATAGTACAACCATTTGAGGGAGGGTATGGAAGGTGTAATGCGGCTCGATCAACCACAGGTATCCAGACTCAAGCGCTTAAGTTGTATAGACTTTCATATGTGGCCATCAGACATTGAGGACATGACTAGACGTTATTCTACTTCCAAAACAAGTAATGGCCTACATGGAAGTTCTGCCAGTCAATAAGGGAAGCCCTGGTACCGTCCTTTGGTTATATTGTCTTCTGGGCAAAACACTGCAAACTATACATTCAGCCCAACAATCACTAAAGTTATCCCATTTCTGCAGCTCGCACCGCTAATGCTAATTTCTTCCAATGGTACACAGAATACTCACTTTCACAGTGTTTAGAAGCAAGAATACTCCTAGCATGAAGCAACACACTAAAACATGGTTTTATTGCATTGCTTTGCATATATGAACCTGCATGCACATATGGTGAACACCAGTTATCTGGCCTTTGAATGTCATGTAGATCTGGTCATTCTCAAATACGAAGGGACAAGTGCACATACATTGAGTGTACCTGGCATTTCCGACAAATGTCCGTGTAATTTGCATGTGACTGCATGTTTTTAATGTTACATGTGCTCTGCGTGTTAACAATAACAGAGCCCTCAACTGTACACAGTTGCCCTTGGGGTTTATAGACTGATGTATACTAGCTCTGTTCCACCGTTAGCACTGTGCCCCACAGAATACGGGCCACAAGAAATGTGGCCCAGCGTCACCGGCATAGCAATCCTCGCCGGCCTGAACACGCTTCATACTATGGTTAATATAATGTCACTGTCGAGTCAGCCGCGTTGCATAGTTGAGCTGTCACTTGAAAGTATATATACTATGTGCAAGCAATGTAATATTGCTCTTTTGATGTAATGTCTGTTCAGAATTCGATGCCCGAAGGGCTATATACCCCACAGAGCGTCGATGCCATAGCATTGGCAGTAAGACGCTGTATAAATATGAACTAACAGAACGTATTTTACAGCTTACAAAACTTAAACTCTCCAGAACTTAGAATACAATGTGTGCCTACTTGTATAACGTATTTTGAGCCACAAAGTAATCTGTGCTTAAAATGGAAGCACAGAGCCATCGAGCATGTTAATCCGTTCCCACCGCTTTATAGGGTCGGACTGGGACAAGAAATAGGCCCGGTCACCCAAAAAAAAGTGGCCCACCCCTCGCCTCAAAAAAGTGGCCCACCCCTTTCTGCATGACCCTTGAACCTGATGTCATTTGACCCCACCCCAAAGTAAAATCCCCGGAAGCGATGAAACATGACCTTTCACTCCTTTACAACACGAGAAGTGTCATCAAATAGCATTGTTCCTAAGTACACTAAATGACTGTGAATCCAAGCAGACGTCCAAGACCAAATGATAATGTTATTATATAGCACTTATGCTTAAGCTCTTTTTTATAGAACAAATATGCATACAATATCACCCAACCTGTGTTGGTTCTCATTTATCGACCGAAGAAGGCTTTTTGAAAAAAAATAAAAATGAAAAATAAAAAAACGTTTTCTTTTTTCTAAACCGGCCCAGACATGGCCAGAAACCGGCCCCAAACCCCCAGGGACGATTTCGGCCCAGCCACAGGCCGAAAGGCTGAGAGGCCAATCCGACCCTGCCGCTTTCTCCAGTGGTGGTCTGGCCTATCAGGAACTCTGGCGATGTCCCGGTGGGCCTCAACATAAGTAGCCTCCTTAGTATGGTCACCGTGGTGTTCTGCTCCTCTGGCCCTCTCCCCCAGTAACCGCAGCCCCTTCCTTTCCTCTCACCTCACCCCTCACATCCCTTTGAAGCAAATCATTTTATACATAGCTTCCAGCATGTTACTTTTCACTGTTAATAACTGTATTATATCAGTTTATTCTAATGTGTACCTTCTTTTAAAACTCTGACAGAACAAATGTGCTTTAAAATACACCTTTTCACTGATCTTTCCAAATCTCTTTGGTTTGGCTTGCTCGCGACATTGGCTCGCATGGTGTTAAATGGGGCTATTTCCGGGGCCACTTTTGGTTCCCAGTCCGCCCGTGTCTTTGTTTTCGAGTCGGGCCTTCTCCTGCCTAGAGTAGATATGCCGCTGTCACGTGGAAGAGGATGTGAGAGAGAGGAAGCAGCAACTCGCAACTGAGTGCGGTTTCTACAGTGCCGCAAAGTGAGTCCGGCCTCCCATACTGTGATTTCACCGCCGGCGCGGGAGGATCATTCAATAAGCACATCTCATTCTGTGCATTTGCTAGTGCTGCAAGCATATGTATTCATGTGCATGTATGCAGCACTACACATCACCTCGGGGTCATAAGGTGGATGTGCAGATACAGGGCAGCCTAGGTTTAGGGGACTAAGGGATATTTAAAGAGATGTCTGTCACATGTGTGCTCCAATGGGCATGGTTCAGTGTCTTCCGGTGATGGACCACATGTAGTCTCACAAATTGCCAGAGGTTGAACTGTGCTGGGGTAAGGGTGCTTGCCAGTACCCTGGTCTTCAATGTGGGGGCGAGTCTGCTGCCCCTTACAGAGGGCCAAAGACTTGCCTAAGTGAGACAGGGCATAAAATAATCACCTTATCGCTTAAAAAAGACGCTAAAACTAAGCGAGCCTTTGAACCCTAAGGGCCCTGCCTCCATATTTACTCCATGTGAACTTCGCCTGGCAAACACTCGAGGCAGAACTCAACCTGAGGCTTTTGAGAGGAATGCTGGCGATTGCAGATGTCTATACAGAGCCTAGACCCTTTGCGCACAAGGCCTTGTGTGTGCTGCACATTACTTTGAAGGTTATCCCGTTTTCCATTGGAAAGCGGTGGAATGATTTTAGGACTGGTTTTATCCTATCCGTTTTGAGCCTCATTCAGGGCAACCTGATTTTGTAATGTGATGTAATTTGTCATTTGTATAGCTTCTTTTCCCATTGGTATGGTCTCAAAGCACTGTAGGAGGGACTGAAGTCCAAGGTGTGGGAAAAAATGATCAGAGGAGTTTAGAATGCATGTGTGCATTTTAGCCAATGCGAAGGTGGGTAGGGGTGGCCAAGTCTCTAATAGCTACCCATATGGAGCTGGCCTGTGGATGGGTGCCATTGAAGTCATCTGGAGAGTATGCGAGAGTAGGAAACTCATTGTGTGTCCAGCTAGACCACATTTTGCTGTGTTGTTGAAGGGAGGTTTCACTGGGTTGGGAGAAAAGGGGGATGTGCTTCTTGTAATGTCACAATGTGTTTTTTTGGGCAGGTGACATATGGGCCACAATGGTCATGCTTTGGCTTTGCAGTGCATTATTCTGTTAAATAAATGCCTGTGCCATTTGAATAAAGAGAAAAGCTTAGTTGTCAAATCCAATGTCACTTACACACTGCTCCTTTTTGCCATAGAAGAACGTGACTTGGGGTCCTGCTGGAGCTGCTTGGGCATGAACAGTTAAAAGGGGACCTGTGGTGGGAGACATCCTAAAAATATTTGAGTTGTCAGGCATGCATGTATGACACGTGCCCCCAAATTCCATTCCATTAAGTGATCTCTCCAGGCCTCTAAATGTACCATTGACAGTCAAATTGTGGGGGCGTCTGCCTCAAGCCAAACCTCATTCCCCTTAAAGGAGAGAATTACACTCCCTTAGTAAGAGCCAGGCTCGCCCAGCTGTTTGAGAAGGACGTTTTTACCCAGGGCTTAGTAAAGCCGAGCCTCATTTGAGTGGCAGGTAATCTTACCATTGCATCCTTTTCATTGTTAACTTACAGCATCATTAAAAAGGGGGCCTCATGAGGGTGTCCCCCATGAAGAGACAGACAAAAAAGAAAGGAAGTGGCAAAGGGTGCCAAAGTGGTCACTGAACAGGGGGACACATGAAAATAATGCCGTGGTATGATGGCCCGATCACTAATTTCAATCGATTCCATCCTCACTCAGCAGGTTTGGTAATGTCCAGATGCTTTCAGAACTCTTTGCAATGATCAGGATTCTTCATTAGACTGGCCTCTATCGTGTTCCACCGAGAAGGCCTTAAATCTGAGTGTGAGCTTTGATGTTGGAACTAAAATTTACTTCACTGGTAAATGTTGCCACAAGAGCTTTTTTTCCCCACCTGTTCTGAGGAGTGCTCCTATTCCTGGTCATATAACAACGGATTGCTGCTGGTCCCGCTGTAGTCATTTCTGGCATTGATTACGGTTATGGCGATCAAACCACCTTTCAAAAGATTCTAAACACAAACCTTTTTAGAAAGCAGATATAAACCTGGTCCAGTGTGTAGACTCTCGGGCTTGAACAGATTGTGTGCTCTAGCGAAAGTAGCCTCCCTATGGAGAAGATTGAGCAGTCTAAAAATAATCATTGACAAAACCTAACTCAGACAACAGTCGCGCCCTCTCAAAAGGGTACACGCCGCAGAGCACAAAGCCGTGCCACTCACTTTATCCTGGGTCTAAAACTGTGTACCACATATCTCCTGCTCTATAGTTGCTTCACCAGTTACTATGAAAACGCCCCGCATTATCCTCAGGGTCCTCGGGGGATGGCCAAGGGTGCGAGGGGTCCCCCCCAAGCTAGTGGATGAGGGTTCCGGGAGTATTGTGCGGCGGATCCTCTTCTCACCCCCACTTTGTGCCCGCCACCAGTGGTCGAAGTGGGCGGGAGCGGTTGGGAGCGGTGCTCCTCTACTTTTTTAAATTACATTTTACTGCTCCTATACTTTTCTTTGATAAAGAAACCGTTCATGAATATTTTCGTTTTAAGTTAACAGTGTAGGAAGAAGTTGAAACTTTACGCTGCGCTGAACGTTCCCTTAAGGCATGCCAGCAGGGATCATAGTACCATTGCTTCTTTTTGTACACTTCGACCACTGCCCGCCACTGAGCACGAGCGAGTTAAAGGATAGTTCCGGGACTTTTTTTTATTGTCCCTACGGTTCGGCCATGTGTTTTTAAGCATAAATCGGTAGATCGTAGAAAACTTTCCTATGGACCTTACCCGACTTTTCGTCCATTAACGCACTCGAAATCAGCCGCCATTTTCTGATAATCCTATCATTTCCCCCCATCGCCCTGGCTCACCTGCTTTTGCGGCACTAAATCAAATCCCCCGCCCCTGAGCCTGACATCAGCAGACGCGTACCGCCCATTTCCCAACGCCAAAGCACGTTTCGTGTCAACAATCGCTGCGCCTCAGCTAATGAAGTGTCGCCATGGAAATGGCAGGACGCCTCTTTCCTCAATAAGTATAAACACACCGTTTCACAACACACAGCAGCAGATTTTCGATTCCATTACTCTATCTGTGTTACTTTGAGTATTCTGTGACTCGTTTCTGTGCTCTGGTCAGCTACCTTCGCCGCTTCTAGGCCTTGTGAACACCTGTACCATCTCTGTAAATTATTTTACTTTCTTTACCACACAATGGCTACAATAATGCCGTATATGTACGAGCCCGAGTACACCGAGGAAGAACTACTGGAAAGGCAAGCACGCGAAAACGATGGGGATTCGGACGGCAGTTGGGAGGACCAGTCAACGGATGAAGAGCCTGGACCATGTCGCATGGACGGCGTCTCCACCTGGTGCACGTGCAATCGGTGCGAGCTAATGCCAACTGAGGAGGAGAACCGCTGCTGCCGTGAAAATTCCGGGTGCTTGGCCTACATTTCGGAAGGCGAGCCAAGTCCGCAATGCATCACCGAGCTGCCAGAGTTCAGGGAAGCCTGCCTCTCACGGACCGTGTTGAGGATGATGATGGTGCTTATGCACGAACTTCGCGGCACTGTTCGTCCGCGTAATCCGAGTAACGAGTAAGTATACTCTAGTTGTGATGTCAGTGATGCCACTACTATTTCATGGTCGTCTCCCACGTATAAAATTACATCTACATATCATTCGAACGCATGTAAATTGGTTCCATATTGTGCATTTTCTAGATAGAATTTTTTTCAAAGCAGAATGACATTTTTTACCTGAATCGACAGTGATTAGAAATTTTTGTCATTTTAATACAGTTTGCATCTTTCATTTTCACAGGTGGTACAGGCTGGTGGCCTATCGTTGCTTCACTTGGTGGCTTCACGGGAGGCTCGGACACCGCGTTCGGAGAGTAATACCTGCCTGTGCGGTACTTGCCATTAGACAACATTTCCCCAGCAACAGTGGACAATACCGCGGATTTTCCCTGGATGTGCTGCAACCGGAACTTTACAATGTGTAATGTTTATTATTTATGTTCAATTGAAATTAAGATCTAAAATAAAACCCAACATATATTTTAACAATGGTTGTTTGGATTTTTTAAATGAATCTAGTGTGTCTCCATTGAATAGTCTTCCTGTGCCTTGTCTTGTCACACCACATGTCTCCGGCCAGCATCCTCCCTCACGCTGGCCGCCCACCTTCAATCCACATAACCGTTGAACCCATATGCAGCAGACATACATATGTTATTTTGCGGGTTGGCATCAAGCCTCCCGGCCTTGCCTCCTCCCCCAAAAATACTTACCACACCACTTTGTTCAAGCGTTGGCAATAAAAGGCCGTTGGATTTTATTGATACAAAACATGGTTATAGGTAAATAATCAATATCATAATAAATCATCCTTTTGGGCACCGGGTACAGAGATGACCCCCTCTGGCCCGTGCCACCTTGCCACCACAGGCCAGCCTGCTGCTGACTAACTGCCTAGGCATCCAGGGTCTCCAGGGTGAACTGCACCCATATATTCTCCTGGGAGGGTGAGGTATTTATAAACTCACCCCCCTGCCTTCCATGTACTAGATCCTGCAGCCTGCCTCTTACATGCAGTTAGATGGCCTCTCCTTGGTGAGGCCCTGCGGCAAACGAGTCTTGTCTGCACGACCACCGCCCCAATCCACCCCCCCGCCCTATCAAAGGCAGTTCGCACCGGGGTACTTGCGCTGGCAAGTGGAGCTGTCAGGGAGCGATAAAGGCCACGGAGGTGCCAAAGACCATGTACACTTCAAAGTGGTCTATAGAGCATGGGTTGTTGTTCCCATGTCTACCTCCAGACCCCGTGTCTCCTGCCAAGCATCCCCCCTCACGCTGGACGGCCCCCTGCAATCCACATAAGTGTGTCTCCATTCACGAGTCTTCCTGTGTCTTGTCTGCACGACCACCGCCCCAATCCACCCCCCGCCCTATCAAAGGCAGTTCGCACCGGGGTACTTGTGCTGGCAAGTGGAGCTGTCAGGGAGCGATAAAGGCCAAGAGGTGCCAAAGACCATGTACACTTCAAAGTGGTCTATATAGCATGGGTTGTTGTTCCCATGTCTACCTCCAGACCCCGTGTCTCCTGCCAAGCATCCCCCCTCACGCTGGACGGCCCCCTGCAATCCACATAAGTGTGTCTCCATTCACGAGTCTTCCTGTGTCTTGTCTGCACGACCACCGCCCCAATCCACCACCCCGCCCTATCAAAGGCAGTTCGCACCGGGGTACTTGTGCTGGCAAGTGGAGCTGTCAGGGAGCGATAAAGGCCAAGAGGTGCCAAAGACCATGTACACTTCAAAGTGGTCTATATAGCATGGGTTGTTGTTCCCATGTCTACCTCCAGACCCCGTGTCTCCTGCCAAGCATCCCCCCTCACGCTGGACGGCCCCCTGCAATCCACATAAGTGTGTCTCCATTCACGAGTCTTCCTGTGTCTTGTCTGCACGACCACCGCCCCAATCCACCCCCCCGCCCTATCAAAGGCAGTTCGCACCGGGGTACTTGTGCTGGCAAGTGGAGCTGTCAGGGAGCGATAAAGGCCAAGAGGTGCCAAAGACCATGTACACTTCAAAGTGGTCTATATAGCATGGGTTGTTGTTCCCATGTCTACCTCCAGACCCCGTGTCTCCTGCCAAGCATCCCCCCTCACGCTGGACGGCCCCCTGCAATCCACATAAGTGTGTCTCCATTCACGAGTCTTCCTGTGTCTTGTCTGCACGACCACCGCCCCAATCCACCCCCCCGCCCTATCAAAGGCAGTTCGCACCGGGGTACTTGTGCTGGCAAGTGGAGCTGTCAGGGAGCGATAAAGGCCAAGAGGTGCCAAAGACCATGTACACTTCAAAGTGGTCTATATAGCATGGGTTGTTGTTCCCATGTCTACCTCCAGACCCCGTGTCTCCTGCCAAGCATCCCCCCTCACGCTGGACGGCCCCCTGCAAACCGCATAATGCCACGACATATACACGTCATTCATTCACAAACACACCCCTGTTTCGAATTCTTTATAACCCACTTCATATTTCTAATGAGAACTTCTTTGCGCTTTGCTAGTCAACCCGTGAAGGTGCTGGTTATCTGCTCTTCGTCTCTGTGAACTTCCGTGACCACTTCGAGGAAACTCGTCAGTTTGCAACCTGTGAACTGCTCCCTGTTCTACGACAAGAAACTACTCTGATCCCTGCATCTAACTGTTTGTTCGTCAAGGTAAGGCCATGTACCATAATCATTTTGCGTCCAATTTCTTTTCGTTCAAGACAGTACATGCAAGGAACTAGTCACATGTTCTGAGTTTAGTGAAATTATTTTTCTATTTTTTTAAAGTTATTCAAATACTTATCCGCATGTGAATAACGTGTATAGTTCCAAGAACCAAAAAGAACCTTGCATTGAACCTTTTATGTGTCATTTAATTTTTTAACACATTGGTATTCATAGAGAATTGTTGATCTTTACTTTTCAGAACTTTCCACAATGCCTGCCTGTTCCATTGGCGGTTGCCCTTCGAAGACTCATAGTAAATCTGAAGGTACTATAATGCATGTTTTCCCTAAGACAATAGATCAGATAAGAGAATGGGTCCGATATTGCGGATATCCACCGTCTGAGCTTGAAAGTAGAGTCCTAGAAGTCTTTGCGGACAAGAGGGGTGATCGATACCGCATCTGCAGCAGGCACTTTACCTCTGACATGTACTCCACATCATTGCTAATAAAGAAGAACACACCGCGAGCGAAGCGAAAATTGCTCTCAACCGCTATTCCCACTCTATTCGTCCACATCCCTCCACTGGTGAGTCAAGTTTACGTATTTATCTCTCGGCCTTGCGGTAGTGTGTAGCATTAGCTAACAATAATTTCCCCATTTATGTATCCACTCAATATGAAGGCGGAAGATTCTCCATCCGTGTCGTTATTGCAGTCATCAGCCACTTCAAGCGCCTATCGGGTAATCTTACTTAGCTATTCTGCCACTGACTTGTTTTAGGCATGGAAATCAATAGTTTTAATTTATCGTGTGATTATTTTACCTAATGGTACACCCTTGTACTCGTCCTCTAGTCTTTGTTTTCAGTTATTTATTTATTTATTTGCATTTGTTAAGCGCGCTTGCAGCCCATAAGGCATCGAGGCGCTGTTACAGAGGATAAGAAAACTTAGGATTACAGACAGGTTAATTATTGTTATCCAAAATAATGCAAGTACTGTCTTTCAGGGAGATGCTGAGGAGTCCAACGCATTGACGACAACCGTTGATGTCACTCAGATGCTCGAGGTACGTTTCCGGACAGTTCCATCGATGGAGATCATCAGATCTTGCATTCTTGTAGCGTGATTGTTACACACAATGTTTCTTTCGTTTTTAGCCATTGATATGTCCTTCTGTCGTCGCCCTCCTATGTGTCTTCTTTTTTCAATATTGTGTTCATTACTAATGAAAGTCCTATGTTTCAGGGAGTCGATGGAGCATTAGTCCAAGAAGAAGGGGGAGCATGCAGTTACGGGTCGGCGCAACAGCTTGCAGAAGTGTGCACCGCAGTTACATCGTCCCTTGATGTTCTTATGCATTTCGAGGTATGGATACTGACAGTTCGATCAAGCGAAATCATATGACGTGATTACATCCGCTATACTTCCTTCTTTATTAACGCAAGTACTATGTTTCAGGGAGATGACGGAGCTTCTTCTACAAGAACATCACCCCTAGTAGTTGATGCAGATCTCTGGGTGGTGACACTTCCAACGATCGAGCAAATCGAATCATATTTAGATATCCATTATTTAACTGATCATTTGTGCAGGTCTATTTAGATGAGCCGTTGACGCCTGCACAAAGTGTATGTTCTTTTTAACTAAATAGAAAACCATACTAATGCAATTACTGTGTTTCAGGGAGTTACTGAAGCATCAACTTCAATAATATCATCAATGGAAGTCTATGAGGAGCCCGAGGTATGGATCTTGACAGTTCCATCTAACTAGATCAACAATGCGTGAATAATTGTCGTTTGAATGTTCTACACAAAGCGTTCATTCGTGTTTTGCTATTGAGATGTACGTGGGTATTGGTCCCCAAGTACATTTTGTGTTTTCAATATTATTATACATACTAATGAAAGTTCTATGTTTCAGGGAGTCGATGGAGCGTCGGTGCGTGATGGATGTGCTTATCATGAAAATATAGTCGTTGCAGCGCAAGAGGAAGTGGAGACATGCACACACGAGTCGGAGCAACAGCGTCCCGATGTTGAAGTTCGAGGCAAGAAAGTTTCAAAGAATAGAAAGCAAAAGAAGGTTAGTGTCCTGGTCACTATATTATGTTGTTTTTCACTGTTAATAGTTCAATACTGTAAGTTGTGTTTAAACTGAACATCCCTTTTCCAATCTGTCCTCTAGTTGCGAGTGGGTGTACGAACTAGATCTACACAGACAGTGAAGCGAACGAGAGATGTTGCTTGTCAAACCTTTTGGCAGGGACTTGAGACTGCAGATGCATCGTGCCAATGGGAAGAATATGAAGTGATTGACAACGGAGCTATACCACATCCAGCCATTGATAGTGAATGTCCTCCTGGTAGTTCGGATGCAGTCGGAGATCAATTCACAGAATCCACACCCGCAAAAACTAAGACCGCGAGAAAGTTGAAGAAATTGTTTTATTCACCCATCGCCGGAGAAGGAACAGATGTTGCAATGGAAGAGAATGAAGTGGACGACAATGAAACACCATCAATATCACTGAACATAGCGGAAGACGATATCAGAGATTCTACCTTTCATGTGAGTGACATGTCCTCAACGTTACAGGCCGAACCAGCTGGGATGCAGAGTGACAGTATAAGGAAAGAGGCCAAATTCATTGTATTCGATAGTTGTTTGATTGATATTATTATTCGGATGAAATGTGGGCATTCGGTTGGTGGGGAAGTATGTGGGGAGCCATTGATTAATGTGACTCGTGCAATTCGAGGCACTAACCTTAAAATACATGCCACCTGTACAAAATATCATCCTTTCTCATGGTCTGCACAACCCATGCTGGGGCAACTGCCAGCAGGCAATCTACTTTGTGCAGTGGCTGCACTTTTTAGTGGTTCAAGTTTTAAAAAGTTAGAGTCTTTCTTTCAGTTTGTGGGAATCCATTTCATTGCGAAAACTCAGTTCTACAAATACCAAACCGATTATCTATTTCCAGCCATTAGCGAAGCTTGGAGAATGGAAAAAATGTCTATTGATAGTACATTCGCGGGCAAACGGTTCAGGCTAGCCGGTGATGGACAGTGCGACAGCCCAGGATTTTCAGCCAAGTACTGCACCTACCACTTTCAGGACATGGAAAGTAAGAAAATTGTGAGTTCGGTGGTCGTGCAGGTGTCACAAAGTACATCCTCAGTGGCCATGGAGAAAGTTGGCTTTGTAGCATCATTGCAAGAACTACAATCGCAGGGAATGGTGATCGACCTGATAGCCACGGACAGACACGTTTCAATTGCCAAGACAATGAGAGAAGAGTACAAAAATATAAATCACCAATTTAACGTTTGGTTAACATCTTGGTTAACATCTTGCAAAAACAATCAATAAAAAAATGTCGGCTGCAGGTAAAAAAAAAGATATGCAAGGTATTTCACAGTGGTCCAAGTCAATCAGCAACCATCTTTGGTGGAGCTCAAAAACATGTGGAGGGTCGTTGGAAATTCTACTGGAAAAATGTCGGTCAGTAATGCTACACTGTAGCAACGTTCACCACTGGACCACAAACCAACATTTCCACAATTGTGAACATGGCCATTTGTCCACAGAGGAGGCACGGAAGAAGAAGTGGTTGATTCCTTCATCACCCACTCACAAAGCCATTGAAAAGATTGTATTTGATAAAACTATAACAAGAGATTTGAGGGGACTCACGGAATTCTGCCACACAGGAGATTTGGAGGTGTTCCACAATATGTGCCTAAAGTACAGGCCAAAACGATTGCATTTTGGCATGGAGGGCATGATAAATCGGACTCTTCTAGCGGTCTTGGCACATAACCATAATGTTGGCCGTCAACAAAGTAGGACGACCGGAACTTTAGGGACGCTTCGCTACAATAAGGCCTTCACTAAAAGAAGTAAACAATGGGATATCAAACCAGTGTTTGAGGATATGCAATATGACTTTATTGAGAGACTTATTGTTCATGTCCTAGATAGGCACATACATGGAGTTGTGAACGAACCTGTGCAGGGGACAACTGCATTGCCACCCAACATTGCCTCTGTTCCATGTCCACCTAAAGAAGAGCTCATTGAGAAATACACATCACGGTTTAAATGATTGTAATTTGATTGTCTGTTCTCTCGAGTCTCCTCATGTCGCAGGCCCATTGAATATGTGTAGCTATGTATTGTGTAAATAAAAGTGATTGCTCTGTGAGTCCTGTGAGATGGCCTTACACTGAATGTAGCTAACTAGGAATGTGTGCTCGTTCAAAGTGAAGGTCAGCTGCTTTGATTTTTTTCTCGGGTGCCGGAATGGCCCACGACTCAGTATAAGGTTCTATTGTTATTTGACCTTGACAGGCCGGGACCATCCCGAAAGACTTCTTTTTGGGGGTGTGGGGCAATAACGTAAGAAACGATAATGAATATAATTTCAGAAACGAAAGCCATTTAATGTTCGTTCATTAGAAGAAATAACGTCGGCATAGAAGGAGTGGTATTTCGGGGCTGCCCTACGCACAGACACAATGGAAAATGCAAATATAATGTAAGTAACTCTTTAGATGAGTTTATACCGCAATTTAATTACTATACAGTAGCTTTAAAGACGGGTTCAGTTGTACTTGTTCGTTCTATGTGGCATATTGTTTTGTACCGCGCACTATCTTGAGGAGAACCATCTCCTTTTACGGAAGCACCTCAAAACCTTCCTCTTTGCTTCTGCTTTCTCTCTCCCTCTCCCCTGCTACAACTGGTCCACTGTCTGCGACCTCGGTCCTGGGCCCTTCCACTCTCCACCTGCACTGCCTCCCTGTCAACCCCTGCACTGGGGGACTGTCTCAGTATCCTACAGCCCCCCCATTGACGTATAATACCCAGTTGCACTGTCCTAGCTATGAAATAATTTCCCGACCTAATATATAAAATGAATAATTTTAATAAAGATCTGATGGTGAGACTAATTTCATTTTTTATGTTTTTAAAACAGGTACATCCTTCATTATTGTATGTGTCACGAGTACCAGACACCGGCGGATGGCTTTTATAACCGCCAGTTGCTTCTCCGCGTGAACAACGTTACCACCCTGACCATTTTATGGGACGATCGCCAAGTACAAGTATGCCCTTACGCGGTACTAACGGCTAGATGCAACATACAGACCGTTGTGGTGGCCTAGTGCCTCGTTGTTGGAACAGCCATGCGATTATCAGTGCGACCGAAGAGCTTATTTTATCGTAAACCAACACCCTGTGTACTGCACACGAACATCGCTTGCCTCAAGACAAACTATTTTGGATCGAGAGCAAAGAAAAATGCAAATCGCTGAATATTCTCGAAACATTTGATGTCCAATAAATGTACTTTGCCAAATGTACAATCTTGCCGTTTGCTTTTAAACCACAGTTTCATATTCCGAATTGTGGCGCTGCATTGTGAGATGATCTAAACCCTGTGTACAGCAAAGGAACATCGCGTGCCTCAAAACGAACTTTTTGGAACGTGAGCAAATAAAAATGCAAATCGCTGAATATTCTCTAAACATTTGATGTCAAATAAATGTACTTTACCAAATTTACAATCTTGCGGTTTGATTTAAAAGTACAGTTTCATATTCCGAATTGTGGCGCGCTGTGTTGTGAGCTAATCTGTGTTGGTTTCCGGGTTCTGTGTGGAGTCGCGTAGAAGACGCCTGGGCGCGTTTGCCTACGCAGCACAGTCACGTCACGGATAGAGGCGGGGAATATGAATGTTTTGATAAAGTCTGTTTCAGGGGCGGGGGATTTGATTTAGTGCCGCAAAAGCAGGTGAGCCAGGGCGATGGGGGGAAATGATAGGATTATCAGAAAATGGCGGCTGATTTCGAGTGCGTTAATGGACGAAAAGTCGGGTAAGGTCCATAGGAAAGTTTTCTACGATCTACCGATTTATGCTTAAAAACACATGGCCGAACCGTAGGGACAATAAAAAAAAAGTCCCGGAACTATCCTTTAAATGCTTCTGAAAAATGCTACTAGCCTTTTAACGTCCTTGTCAGAGAGCCACGTCCTCTTGTGGGAGGACCCGCTGTAAAATAAAAGGGATGTTCCAGGAAGCAGAGGTGTGAGCTTCAGGAGAAGGTTGTGGTTGGAGTTTGGGGTGAGGTGGTGATTCTGGAAGCAAGGCAGAGAAGGAGTTTGGAGACAGTAAAGAATACGGGGGACAGGACAGGAGACAATGGAAGGTGGTTGGAAGGAGGCAACATGAGGTGGGAGTAAGGCTGGAAGGCAGCAGAGCTTGTTGAGTGGAATTCATCGGGAGGGTGTTAGTAGACAAGAGGGGGTACATGAGGCCAGGAGCTAGCAACAACAAGGAGGAACGAGAGGGCATGCCTAGCCCAAGGCAGGGGTACCAGTGAGACCCCAATCAGGAGGGATTGAGGGAGGAGGAACAACTCAGTGGTGTGGCATCGAGGAGACTTGCACACAGACGAGGAGTGGAAAGCCTTGACGCCTTCTGGAGAAACAATCATAGAAACTGAGTGCCGAAACCGTGTGCTCTTTATTTATTTTGATTTATTTTGCATTTTTTAAAGCGCTCACAGAGCCCGCGGGCATCGAGGCGCTGTTACAGGAATTGTTTGTTTTTTTAGTTGCGTATTTATAACGCGCTTAAACACCCAGAGGTTTCTAAGTGCGGACCCGGGGATCAAGCCTGTGTTGCTTCGTGTCGTCTTGCTTCCAAGGTGCGCACGTTGCCGTTAAGCTATCCTCCTATCCTCTTTAGAAGGCATTCCTTGAACCGGTGGAGCTGTCGACAAGACTGTCTCGTGACCTTTTGTGTTTAAGTACCCAGCGTATCATTTGCTAATCCTCTCTCTCTCTCTCTCTATCTCTCTCTCTCTCTCTCTTTCTCTCTCTCCCCCCCACCCGCCGCCCAGCCATTTTGTCTGCGTTTCGGTCACCCTCTGCAAGGGAGAGTTGCTTTGTCAGGTGTATGTTTGCTACCGCCACGCCAGCAGTGGCCGACAGCAGCGCAAGCAGAGAAAAAGATATGTTTTGGTTTACAAAGAAAGCTGTTAAAAAAGGAAATGATTTACTTTTACTAACATTGTCAAATATCTCCTTTTAAAATGTAACAATGTTAATTTCCAATAAACACTTACTATAGATATATATTCGTCAGATTAAAAATATTGTACTTGTCTTTCTCAGCAAAACACATTATTAAACCCTAGAGTAAGCATATACACTGGTTGGTATCATCCCAAGATGGACAGTCTGGTACACTCCTATGGTACTCTTTCGAAAATACCTCCCGAGAGAAAGGAAGTGGGAACCCTGGTTGCTTTGCATAAAACCAAAAAGGCATTTTGGTAGCATAAGAACGTGCATCTTCATATTTGACAAATAAGGCTGTGAGAAAAGTGCTGTATGCTTTAATCACTAAGTACTCAATGCATATTGGGCGTTGGTGCTCATTTAATTTTCCACAACACATTACAGTGCCATGGGCCCTATATACTGATGCGTACTGGTGTAGAGGTGAGGAGGCATTGTCTGTGACATGTCTGTGACACCAGTCCTATGGCTGCCTCGCTACTTGTTTCCATAGAATATTCACAGAGGATCGGCTGGGTCTCAGTGTGAGCCCAGTCCCCAACGCACAGTAATCCTTATGCAGAGATACTCCATGCCTCACACACAAAGCCCTGCAATGCCAATTGCGTTTCCCTTGCAAACTGACCAAATGCCAAAAGTTGGCATTCCCCCAATAAACCCTCTCTCCCCTCGGTGAGCTAGAAATTTATTCAGGCTCTGCACAGTGAGGGCTCAACTCTTTGAGACTCGCTGTCTTCCCGAGTACACCTTGCGCATGACTTCAGAAAGTATCGTAGCGACTCGAAGCTCTCTCCTCTTCTGCAAAGCATCCGGCCATTACTTGGCTTAACGCCTCCTTCCTTGGACATCTTCCCTGTTTAAAGTGTAAACCTTTTCCCCCAAAAGCGCCCTGCAAATGCAGATATGCTGTGTGGTAATGGCACCAACAAAAAAAGAAAAAGGTATGCATGCTCAAACTTGCCCAGGGCTAACATCGAATTCCAGAGCAAGAAGTGGCATTCAATTGGCAAATTACGTAAGTGGGCTCCCAACATCTGTTAACGTACTTAAAACGGTATTCGAGTGTTGGAACAAAAGAGTAAAGCTAATGCATACAAAGAACCTAGAACCAGTTAAGAGGGGGGGCTCGTGAACAGCATTCCCTCCTTTACACAATATTTCTAAAGGACACTCATCCTTGTGGACTCAAGTGCACATCAAAAAAATGTGTAGATGTATTAATTATATCTTAGTACATCAATACATGACAAAACATGGTGACAACACTTAATGGCTAACGAGACAGCTATTTAGGGATCTCCCAGCTGTTGCCGTGCGAGACAGCATTGTCTCAAACAAATAGATAATAAGAGAACGTTTAAAGCTCTATAGAACAAAACAACAAAACAATTGATAAAACAACAGTAAATCACATGTAAAATCAAACAGATGTTTGCTTAAGGCTTGATAGACACTGTGTTATACTAATGTGAGACTTCTATCAATGTATTAAGACTATGGAGGGAGTGATTGCACCCCCCGTGATTCAATTAGCAGCCGTGGACAGGGTGCTGGTGGAAAAGGAGCCCTAGGCTGCAATGGAAAGTGATGTGTTTGAACACCAGCATGGCACCAAGGGTGTACGCCGTTTATGGTTCAGTATTGGCCTTCTGGTTCTTTCTTAGAACTCTATAGCCCAGCCTAGTGCCCCTGTAGCCTGTTGGATCAAAGTTCATATATTAATAGGCAGGAGTTGGGGTGTTGGGTCCACTGTGACACTAAAAATTATTTTGTTCACTTATTGTTCAGCTGCAAAAGTTGTTTTGTGTTTTGAGGGTGGGAAGCGCTGCCCAAAAGTGGCAGCCAATCCCACAGGTGGGCTGGCATGCCAATGTTATTTACTTACCCTGTTCCCAATCGCTGGAAACGTTTTAGGAACCCATATGTTGGGTTGAGGATAAGTTATATGTTGGAAAATATTAGAGATGGAATGGGCTGATATTAATACATACTTCTTTCTGCTGAGTGGGGGTTCGAACCACTATCCCCTTAACCCTTGTCCTTTGCTGAAACGTGTGTGTATGCTTGGTTCTGCTGCATATTTTCCTTCCATTTTGCAAGGATAAAATTTACATTCTCTTCTTCTCCCTTTTCTTGTTTTCTCCAAATTGTTTAGTGAAGGGAGCAACCTGACGCCTGCACACCACTACCCAGACTTCCGGTTCAAGACCTACGCGCCACTGGCGTTCCGCTACTTCAGAGAGCTCTTCGGGATCAAGCCGGACGACTACTTGGTAAGACACTGCTTCAGATCAGTTGTAGGCAATGTCTTCCTAGGCCCCACCATGGAAGACAGGGTTTCTTCCTATGAAACATTCCTACCAGCAGTCACTGGTGTGGGTCAGTTGTAGACAATGGGCCTCATTACAAGGTTGCCGGTCCGGATACAACGGTACTGGTAAGCTTACTGGTACCGTTGTATCCGGACCGGCAAACTCTGAGTTGTGCTCGCGGGTGCCTTTCAATCCGCCAGGTCTGACCTGGCGGAATGAAAGGCACACGCAAGCACAGCTTCCCTGAAGCACTGGCACGGTAATTAACTGTGCTAGTGCTACAGGCAATTACCGGGTCCGTCTGGGGGGAATACCCTGGTAATTGCCCATTCGCGGGTGCCAGATTTTCGTTCAAGTTTGGAGGTAGCCTTGCCGGTTTTACCAGCAAGGCTACCTCCAACCTTGTAATGAGGCCCCATGTCTTCCTAGGCCCCAGCAGGGAAGACAGGGCTTCAGCCTATGAAACATACATATCTGCAGTAAGAAACTGCTTCGGATCAGTGGTAGAACATGTGTTCCTAGGCCCCAGCAGGGAAGACAGGCTTCTTCCTATGAAACATTCATACTTGCAGTAAGACACTGCTTCGAATCAGTGGTAGAAAATGTGTTCCTGGGCCCCAGCAGGGAAGACGGACTTCTTCCTATGAAACATTCATACCTGCAGTAAGACACTGCTTCGGATCAGTGGTAGAAAATGTGTTCCTAGGCCCCAGCAGGGAAGACGGGCTTCTTCCGATGAAACATACATACCTGCAGTAAGAAACTGCTTTGGATCAGTGGTAGGCAACATCTTCCTAGGCCCCAGCAGGGAAGACAGGCTTCTTCCGATGAAACATTCATACCTGCAGTAAGAAACTGCTTCGGATCAGTGGTAGAAAATGGGTTCCTCGGCCCCAGCAGGGAAGACGGGCTTCTTCCTATGAAACATTCATACCTGCAGTAAGAAACTGCTTCGGATCAGTGGTAGAAAATGGGTTCCTCGGCCCCAGCAGGGAAGACGGGCTTCTTCCTATGAAACATTCATACCTGCAGTAAGAAACTGCTTCGGATCAGTGGTAGGCAACGTCTTCCTACGCCCCAGCAGGGAAGACGGGCTTCTTCCTATGAAACATTCATACCTGCAGTAAGAAACTGCTTCGGATCAGTGGTAGAAAATATGTTCCTAGGCCCCACCAGGGAACACAAGGCTTCTTCCTATGTAACATTCAGGGCTTTAAAAAAAAGAGTTGGACTTCCAACTTTCTAAATGGATTTAAACTCTGTTATCAGATTTTTATTTCATTAGACTCGAAGTGAAGGCTGCGAAGCGCCGCTGCGATAATTGATATTTTAGTAACCATAATACCGTCGCTGGTTATGGCAATTATTTCTGCAGAGTGGAATAATTAGATTTAAAAGCCCATGTGAATCTCGCTGATTGGATTCTAAATGAGAGCGCTTGTGTGGTAATTGCCCAATTTATGCACTTTATCCGGGACGTGTTATTGCGAACAAACCTTCGTCTAACCTTGACCTGGAAGCACCGTGCTGGAGAGATTCGGGGTCAGCCCGAGGCCTGCCAGGAGAGGCTGGCAACGAGCGTACGCGTTCGCACGGGTCAGGCTATTGCCTACCTACAGAAGGGTGGCAGTTAAAGGGCCATGATACGCGCCATGCAGGCTTTCCGGATTCCCACAGAATGATTCTTAGCAGATATCTGAAAGCTGCTTGGGGTCCCGCTACCTTCCTTTGGGCCCCAAAGCAGCATTTTACTAACCCACGGGCAAACCGCACTCCTCTGGACAAAGACATCTGTACTGTAGCGTATTTTATATATATACTTCTAAGTAAACCTTCAACAGCGGCCGAACCGTCTCTCCTCATAGGTCTGTAGGAAACGTGCTCCCTTTGCACCCTCCCATTGACATCTGACCTTTACGTAATACGGTAACGAGGGGGCGTCTGGAGGTTTTGCTTCCGTTTAAAAGAGCCGCGCTTTCGGCGAAGGAACCCATTAGCATGCGCACGGGTTCATGCAAACATTTGTTTTTGTGTGCCGATGTCCATTGGAGTCCTGCCATGTTTGAATGGGGCGGCGGAAAGTGTTTCTTGTAAATCATTCCTCCACTCCAAGGCTACACGGGGCCAAGACACCTGTTTCCCAGCGGTTTGGCTGCTACTGGCAGCACTCCACTGGACCGCGTGCATAAAAAGGCATGCAGAGCTGACTATGACCCCCAGGCATGCACCAACTAGTAAGATCATCTCATGGGCGGTCGGTCCTCTCATGGGTGGTTGGTCCTCTTTGCGGCTGGTGGCACAGGTCTACGAGATGAAGTGGTGTTAGAGAAATGTGCACACTGGCCGAACGTCAGGTTCTGTGTCTCTCTTCCTCGTTTTCCGTGTCCCAGAGGATGGCTCGTTGTTAGATTGCATTGTGTAAAGGACGCAAACGCCAATGGACGTCACAATTCGACTGGAGCCAATCTCAGGGCCTTTTATGAAAGCACATACTCAGGAAGGCCTGTTGCCACTGCCATAAAGCCATGCAGGCTGGGGCCCATTGCCATTTCTTTGAATGTTTCCTGGGTCATTGAATCTTTTTGTGACGTCCATTTTCCTCAGTGCACTGTGTGAATGGCCGTATTCATGACCCTCTCTGGTTTTTTCAACAAAATGCAAAGTGCCACAAACAGGCATGGGCTCAAGACCACAGCGTGTGTCAATGTTAGGGTCGGCCTTTCATGCCCGCCTCCTTCCAAGCAATGCAGGGTGACTTCATAGGGTTAGGCAGCTGCATGGAAGAAACGAAAAGTGCAATATTGGCAGAGGACATGCACGCCATCCATCTAACTGGACAGCAAAGGAATGGAAGCAAACTAGGGACTTGCTTCCGTTTCTCTTGCTCTCCCAGCAGAAACCTGTCTCGCACCAGCTTGACCCTTTGATCCAATTTCGGAGCATTCGGAAAAGGCACTGTGCTCCTCAAAAGTCACATTACCATTCGAACTCTTAATTCCAAGTACAGAGAGAGCCGAAGCACACCTGTGAACCGCTTATCTCTGATCTAATAATACACTGCGCAGCGTTCACAGTGCCAGCTGAGGCGAGCGAGAAGATTAAGCGAGCCAAGAGGCGGTTGAGGAAGGCAGCCTTCTCCGTTCCAATTTGCAGTGGCAGGGCACAGCTGTGAGGCGGCGCAGAATTCTGTTTGTCATTGGGAACAGCAAGAAAGCTCCTGCGGAATAGGGCAGGCAAAGTTTGTAGAGCTCAACAGCGAAATCGAACAAACAATTGATGAAAAAGTACAGGAACTTTGAATCATAGCAAATGCTTTTGATCTTAAAAGGGCAGCCCACCGCCTGGCCCCTCCCATGTGTCTTATAGCTCAAGGTAACTCACTGCATCGCTTGGTGCTAACTAACAAAGAGCTGGCCAGACACGGAGCCTGTCCTGTTCCTCACCGTTCCTGTAAAATGCTGTACAAATGCAGAACCCTATGCAATCCAGGCCTGGTTCCACCAGAAAGGCAAGCTGATGCCTGAGAACAAGAGTTCCTGTAAGACTTGCAGTGTCTCATTTCTCTCCCAAATAAATAGATGAAACATTGTTCAAGTACAGTGTTCTTGCCCTGAACTATCCTCCCGAGACATGGTTCAACTACAGTGTTCTTGTGTGCCAGAGAGCGTGATGGGCTCGCTCATGCAAACAGTAAAGTGGAGCTTCTGTTTTCAGTTGTCGAGGGTGGAATATTGGTGGTAGAAGTTTTATTACTTTCTGTTTCTTTTATGTGTGTTCTTATGAGAGTAAGAGTGTAGGTAGTTTGTCATGTGGATGTTGTATGTATTTGTTCTGAAATAGGGATGCCTTAGGATACTGCTGTGGCCAATGTTATTTATTTATTTATTTATTTATTTATTTATTTTGCACATTTGCAAAGCGCCCAAACCCAGGGGCATCAGAATTCTGTTAAGAGAACCAGTTGCACATATATAACATGATGCAAGAGAAAGTGGAGTGTGCTGGGCGGATACTTCCTACTCAGGCAAGAACATTTCACTGTCACGAGTCAAGTCATTGGGCAAGATACGCACCCGTTGGTGGGGTGAGGTATGTACTCAGATGCGGCAGACCAGTGGCCAGGGAGTGGCTGTCCCTGGCAGAAGGAGGTTCAGTTCCTTGGTGGTTGCGAATGTTGTTATGAAATGTTGTCTGTGTGGCAAAATTTGTACTATGGAGTGGCAGTCCAGGGTAGGAAGAGTTTGGGTTTATTTTATTTTGTTTGTCCTGGCATGTTGAAGGCTGGTGTCCGGTCAAACCTTCACAACTATTTGGTTTTCAAGGAAGGAGATGTATTGTATTGATTGCATTGGGAGGCCTTCTGGAATGTGGTGAGGTGTGTAGATCCTGGCAGATCTGGAGGTTCGAAGAATGGCAGTTGGTGCCTTGGAGTTAAGATCGGAACCAGAGTAGATGCTCAGACCCTGCTCTGCCACCTCTAACCTGTATGCTGTAACCAAGAATAAAGAGCATCCTTTTACTTTTGCTCCTACCTGTGTCAGACGGGTTGCTGCTCCTTGTCTTACTTACATGGCCCAGGATACATCACTTTCTTCTCATTTTATTAATTTAGATGCATTTGAAACATCCAACACAGTTTCCCCGGGAGACAACCACTGGTCAAATCTTATTCCTTAAACTGAGATTCGCAGGAGAAAGTTGAACGTCTCCAGTTGAGAATGGTCATGTCTTTAGTTTCGCCACTGATGGCGCCCTGACCGAGAGTAAACGCTTTATCATCCTATCCTTACTTTCTCTAGGCCACTGAGTGCTTCCAGCCACTCACATTGTTCTCTTTCTCACTCTTGAAAATGATGCAGGCCTCCACTAGAACATCTTCCACCAGGAAGAGGAGGTTTTAATGTAGGCCGAAGAATGTCCTCTTCCTTGGGTCAGGAATTCAAGTGGGCAACCTGATCCCGAAGTGAACTCCGGAACCTTCAGCTGGGGGACATGCAGAACAAACATCTGCTTTAGGTTATGAGGTCGCTGAGACAGCATTTTATTTTTGAAAAATGTGGACACATTATATGAATTCAGATTTATTGCAGTCCTCCTTTTCCAGCTATACCCACTTACGCTCCCAAATAGTTCTGGCTGAGGTTCTTTTTGTCCAGGATGTTAAAGCAATAGCGCACAGCCCAACAGAGACTCAAAGTTTAAAAAATACATTTAGATATTACCATACTATGACAGTTCTCACAAGCTAGAAAAGTGTAATGTGTTGACACTGTCCCAAAGTCTAGTGTTGATTCAGCAGTTTGGTGGTTTTGATTAAGCAGTTTGGTGGTTTTGACAGAAACATGTTGGGTCTTATTGGGTCTTATTGAAAAACACAACAGATGTTGTTTGTAAATGTTGGATATATGTATTGTTGTGTTAATGAATTTCACTGGTAAAAGGTGGTGTCTATTTGTACATTTATGGTAATATATGTGTTCATGATCTTGATCCAATGAAAAGGGTGAAACACGAAGAAACCTTTTTTGTATAAAGTGGAAATCATTTTTTTATGAAAATCCTGTTTATGTAAAAAAACAAGAATGTTTTATATTAAATGTTTGATGATTAACTAAATAAAAACTGTATTTTTTTATATATATATAACACCTTAGCAAGTGTGTATCTTTATAATAACCAGAGGTCACCTATGATGATTAGACGATGTATGTGGGTGTTCCGTGTTTGATAATATTGTACTAAGTCTGTCCCTAGACATTGGAATCAATAGGTTTTCGCAATTGAACCTGGTTCGTTAGGGACTCCTAGATTTACCTATATTAGATTGATGCTCTTGACTTGGAAGCCAGGCTTCCTTTAGTGTGATCATGGCCTCAGCTCCATCACTGAGTGAACTCCACAAGCTTTCAGAAGTAAAGCAAGCTTGCATACTCACCCATACTTTATTCCCAAAGTCATTTTAGAATTCAGTTATCAACCAAATTCTACCCATTTTTAGCTCGAACACGCAGTCAATCAGATTGTTCACTCTGAATCAAGCGGTTTCCTGGGAGTTCCAAGCGTTTCCCTACTCTTTATCATACATGGTGGAACTGCCCCTGTAAATCAGCCTTCTTGACTACCATTAACCACCGAATCATGCTTATGTTTCGCACTAATGGGGTATTGGGATTGTCCGCTTTTGTCATGAAGAATTTCCTGACAGGCCGCTTTCATCGAACGGTGGCTTGTCGGGGACTGCTCATGCATTTACTGCACACAGCGTAGACAGGAAAGAGGCTGCGGTATGGAAGGTAAGGAGGGGGTTTAGGGCAGGGGTGGTGGTGTGTGTATTGGGTGGGGTGAATGTACTGGCGTGAATGTTAAGCGCAGCTGGGGTGGCTGAGTTAAAAAGGACATGAGGGTGGCGGATTGGACTCACTGAATACACTTTAGGGAAAGGGGAGGGGTGGGTTGGGGATGGTACAGGGATTTATTTATTTATTTGAATTTTTATATACTGCGCCACATGCACGCAGGCCTCAGGGCGCATTACGAAACTGTGGGGAAGGTGGCCGAAATGGATGAAAAACGAAACGCTGCAGCACAACTTTAGTTGTGAACTGCGAGCGTTTAGTTTTTTAACAGTTATCTTGCGACAAAATTGGACACACGAAAATCAACCCAAACCTGAGGCATTTAAAGGTTTCTCCTTCGAATAGGAAGTCTGCTAGACCATTCTCTGGATCCCCGCTCCAAAACAATAACTCATCGCACCTGCACTGTCACCTTATCCCGGGAGGATAGCTCAGGGGCAACGTGCTCGCCTTGGAAGCAAGACGACACAGAGCAACACAGGTTCGATCCCTGGGTCCGCGCTTAGAAACCGCTGGGTATTTAGCGTGTTATAAATAACCTATCATATCATTGTAGTCCTTTTATACTTTGGAGTTAGTTGCCATTTAATTAGAATCAGAAAGAGCTAAGCCATGGAGTAAGAACACTGACTTGTATAATGATCCCTAATCGACATACACCTTCATATGTCCCAGAATACAACCTTCCTCTCCTCAGCTTCAGGCTCAAGGTTATTTCTGGGATGCTTATGCTCAGTTTTTCAGTGCAGGAGGCAAGTTTTTCAAGCCAGATGTGGGTTAAGACCTCTCATGGGGCACCGGTCCATACCATTTCAGTACGCTGTGGGTGAGGAAGGGCACATTGGGATCTGAAAGGGAGGGGGACTGCCCTTCTGCCCACTCCAGCTCTGCCAGCGCATTGTGGGCCTGAATTACTTCATGCCCAGTGGTTGTTGAGGGTTAATCATTGAGCATGTGTAAGGGTGGCGTGGCAGTATAGAGCGTGTGCCCATCTTGCACTGCCTTCATTTAGCCAGTGCCTTCATTTAGCCCACAGATAGGTTGCCAACGGGACGGAGCTTGTGGACTAAGGGTGCTGGAGCTACTACATTAAATTGCATCTCTTTTCTCACACTACCTTTCTATCCCTACAATTCAGCGTGATTGCATGTGGTTGAACGTGCGTGCAATCGACCAACCTAATCAGGTGCTCTTTAGTTCCGCTGTTTGTGACCGCTGGGAATGTAGTTGGATGGCTTGTGGTGGTTGCTTAGGACCACTATACAAAAGTGGATCATGGATGCGGAACCTAATTGCCCTAATTGCTAAGTCCCAGATAGATCCACAGCACATAAAGCAGCTATGACATCAAGCACTGAATTAAAACACTGCTGACCCATGCAGGCGAATCAGAGAGCCAGACCCTAGAAACAGTGAGCCCTGCATAACTCAAAGCCACCCCCAATGATTCCTGCTTATTGACCTGCACAAGAAAGTAAGAAGAGTTCCAGGCCACACCAGAACCCGCCCCACACCCCCATAAAAGCAAAGTACTTGATATTAGCAAACACTGCGGGAGGGCCCCTTTAAATCTGCCCCTTCTGGACTTTGCACTGCACCACTGCATTCAACCAGAAAAAGGTGCAGACTTTGCTTGGATTTAATATTATATTCATGGGAATTTCAGCCCTCCATTTACCATCCGACTGCGCGAGCGGGTGGAGTCTACAATGATTTCTTATGGGAATTCAGGACGAGTATCCTTGTCCTTAGCAACTGCCTTGTCATGGCTCTCCCAAATGACTCCTCGTTTCCCGAAAGCTGAAGTTCTTGAACATCGTCTTCTATAATTCAGTAGCTTTTACGTCCCACCAAATATCCTGGTTTCCCCCTAAATTGTACAAGAAATGTTTTTGAAAAATTGTATTTCATAACTCCCCAACAGTTCAGTACCTTAAAGTCAGAATCCGCCCCATCTGTGCACATTAGGCCTGGGCAATCACTGATACACATACACTCCCACTCTGGCCTAGGGTAAGTGGTGGGCACTTACTGCCTTCTGGGACCCCTTAACACCCGGCCTCTGAAGAAGCTGGCTTCATGCCCTGAAGATTGGGATACCTGACAATGAGCCTATGCTCCCAGCATTGCCTTCATCCTCTAACTGACCGGATTGATGGACGCGTTACTGGATGGAGGGCATCAGCCTTTGGTCGTATTACTGATCAGCCTCAGCCACATCTCAACGGCAGCCAATCTACACATCCACCTTTACACCATCAGCCAGGCAGAGAGGCGCTCTGGAGTTACCAAGGCAACGCTCAACGGCACACCGACATAAACAAATAAAAAGCACAGGCGAACATGCTCCTTGCAAATCGCGGTGTATTGTCCCAGAATGCTTGAGTTAGTTCAAGAACAGTGTGCTTTTTGGCACTACTGCACCTTCTGTTCCAACCAGTGTCCTGGGACTCGGCATTGCACTGAGTCATGACAGTAGGCAGGCTAGGGTTCAAGCCTAAAAATTGATCTGAAAGCCAGTACTATGGAGGCAGAGCTTTCACGACATGTAGCATGCATCGCGGTTCACCATCTGGCAGTGCATGAGGAAAGCATTCCACCAGAACACAAAGGGCCTTCAATCAATGACAGTCCTGCACTTCCAAGTGCGCAGTTAAAGGCTAGGCCCTGGCCTTCGATGGAAACTGGGAGAACATGTTCAATTAGAAGGGGCTGGTCTATCCTCCTTCAGTGCAGTAGATTGTGTGGTGGTGCAATGGATGCGGAAGGAAGTGGAGAGGATTCCCTTGTGGTTTGTTGTGGAATGGCTGTTGGACTTCTTCCTGGACAGGGTGGACATGTAAGGGGTTCAGGGCATACAGTTATATACAATATGTGTCCTTTGCTTTGGATGAGGACCCGTTTGAACAACTTGTCAAATAATGGGGAGGGCGGTATACTTGGTCTTGCAAAGAAACATTCTGTTTTTCCAGACTTACTTCCTTTTCCAAAGACTTAAATCCCTCCTTTTGTCCATGTTCTAGTATTCCATCTGCAACGAGCCTCTGATAGAGCTGTCCAACCCTGGTGCCAGCGGATCCATATTTTTTGTAACGAGCGACGATGAGTTCATCATCAAAACGGTTCAGCACAAAGAGGCCGAGTTCCTCCAGAAGCTGCTGCCGGGATATTACATGGTGAGTATAGGTCTGCAGTGCCAAACCGCTAACAGCAACCACTCCCACAGAGGGCGGGATCCTGAGTGCTTCTTGTCCTGCAAGTGAGTACTATTGAGGGAACATGGGACCAGAAACAGTCTAAGTTAGTGTGTACATGAGCAAACAATGTGAGGCCCCAGAGTGTCCACCCAATGCTAGAATCCTAGGGCTAAAGGGGCCAACGGGAGGCGGGGCCCCAGAGCCAGTGATGGCTCTGCAGGGGTGATTGTGGAAATTGCTTGCACATTTGTTTACAGCTCCTCCTGGGATACTGCTGCTTGGTAAAAGGAAAGGTGGACACTTGGCCAACAGTTGGGGAAGAAACCCTTGCAGTACTGTGAAGAGAAAGGCAAATGCAATGGCAAGGTAGTCCAGGGGACTACCGCTGCAGTGACCGGACATTTCTATAAAACCACTACGCATGTTGTTGAGGTACTGCCAAGGACAAGGACGGGAGATCCTGAAGTGTTTCCAGCAGCTTCTTAAAAATCCTTCATCGCCTTGCCACCCTCGAGCAGCGACTGCAGAAGAGGACACCTGCAGTGTCTCTTCACTGATGGTTCTACGGCTGCAGAGAGGGATGGGGGTCCCTGAAACCCCAAAGCATTCTTTAATGAGCTGTATTACTTTAATAATATAATCATAATATTTGCCATGTGTATCACGCACACCACAATCAGAATTGTATCTTGCCACTTCGAATAGGAGTTACCAGGGTCGGATTGGGGCATACAGTTGTCTCGGGCACTAATTAAAAAGTGGCCCACGGTTGCTAATGGCAATTCATTTCTTTTGTGACAGGCGGTTAGAGTGGTACCCAAGGGGGAGCTTTTTGATCACATGTGCATTTTAAAGAATATTTATTCAGCAACAATGGTCAAAACTACTGGCCGCTGGTGAAGTAACTTTTCAACCTGGCACACATGGGCCAAACAAGTGTCCTACTTTGACCCAAAAAACTGGCCCACACTAGCATTTGGTGTTTTTGGTGATGGCATTGCCCTGTTGTCCTATAGGCAATGTTCCCTCTAACTATTTTTCTCTATGTGCGGATCTGGTTTGCGTTGTGCGCACATTATTTTCAATGTCCGCAACTGACTAATGAGGTAATCCACTTTGTGAGCATGCGTGTTTAGTGAACTACCATTGCAGAAGAGAGTTTGGAAAGGAATTTCCTCTTCATAGCCACTGCAATTCTTGACAAATCTTACAACCCTTTTTCCAAACACATAAGCTAAAATAGAGTATGTCATATGTGATTAAACAGAAAACTCCTCAACCAGTCCAAGGCGGTAACATCTGCCACAGAACCTTGCAAACATTTTATGCCACTGGAAAATCACTCATGTGTACTACAAAACACAAATATCTCTTGTCATAAACTGATGTGGCTGTCAAATTCAGACAGAATACACATTTGTCGATAGATTAATGGCAATTAAAAGCAATGTGTCAAAAAACATGCTGATAGGAGTTCAAGTGCCACTTTATTGAAGTAATTCAAGGGCCAGGAGAACATGCTTCTAATAATTTGTGTAAGGATGATAATTGCATCAGAATAACTGCGCCTCAGAATATGATGATCATATATTCCTGTGCCTCTGCTTACTATCCACATTAAGTTGTCCTTTGGGTAGCAATAACAGCATTCCAGCTAAAAGACATATACACCATCCATTTTTACTCCTTAAAAAATGAAAATGTGCTCCACAAAAATGAGAAACAATTAACATTTTGTTGCTTCAACCCAATAAGCTCCACTGATATTTTTTCGAATTAGTGACTAGTAGAGCAGTGGTATAGGAAGGCACTCTAATAATATTAATGCCTGATCTCAACAGGAATTTTAAAGGGAAGAACATCTTTTAATAAGCAGAAAGTATCCCTATTGACAAAGCTAATTACTTTTGTACTTCCTGAAAAATCATTTGACTCCAAGTAGGGAGCAAAATCTGATTAGAGCCCTGCTTATACCGTTTACATGGGAAGTTAAATGACAGGGCACATAATAAAGTCTATAATTTTGCCCACCCTTCCACACCATAGCCTAGATAAAATTAAATAAGAGCCTTACTGAGGTTTATTATGGAGCACGGCTGAAGAAAATCACATATATATGCCTTTTAAGTTAATAGCATTAATTCATTAGAGATACAACTGAGTGCTTTCTTCTGTAACTATGAATCCCTCTTCTGTAATTCTTTATCAGTTAAATAAGAGGCGGGGGATGCTAGAGACGATACACACAGAACACATGGTTATATTGAAAAGCCCTCAGCAGTTGAGCATAGAATGACAAAGAAGGTGCTGTTGTCTAGACGGGTACTGGAATGTCATATCCTTTAGCAAACAAGCAACACGTTTCTTTCAGTCTACTTCTGAAACGTCTGACTTGGTTTACACAATTCTTCTGCAGTTCATACAAGATTGTTTGCAACATACCCCAACCTTATAACATTGTGTAGGATTAAACAAAACTCGCTGAAACTGTTTTTGCATAGAAGCGAGTTACCAAATAATGTGTAAAGGCCTATGCCCAAAGGAACTCTTAACACGTGGAAACGAGGTAGATTGTGTGAAAAGCATTCTCCTGTCTGAATATCCAGTGCCCTGATACTATGGACGAGTAATCCCAGGCATAGTCCATACCCATTATCCCTTGTAGGCAAAGTAAAATGATATATTGTAATGTTGCTCTCCACTTATGGGGTAATGTTAGTAATGCTAAATTAAAGTAGGAGATACTGAGCATCCATTTGTCTTCTCGAAACGCTTACAGGGCAAATTAATATTTGAGTTTAATAATGCGTTAACTTGCAAAGGGGCCGCTTCAAAGCACTTGCGTGACATTTGTACAAAGAAGAGGAAGCATGGGATAAGGTTACACACCCAGGTAGCCAGCTTACTTAGAGTCAGGATCCGATATTTTAGCTGGTAGTTCGATTGTATCGTGTGGGTGACGCTTTTGATAAGGCACAATGAGTAACAGATATTCTGGCACGTGAACAGTATTCATATTATTCATATTACAACAAACATAAAACAAGTGGATGTAGGTACACGTCTGCTAACCTTTCGCAAGAGCAAAGAGAGGAAGAGTCAAGGTTGTCCGGTACTATCTTAATGTGTTCTGGGGCAGAAGTTAGAGTCATAAGGTAAAAGTGTGGTAGAATCAAGCTTAGGAGTCATGGGTGGGGAGGGAACATTGGGCCTCATTATAAGTTTGCCGGTCCAAGAACAAGTGTGCCGGTAAGCTCACCTACAAACCTGCCTGCCGGGGCCACTGTGCCCAACAGGCTTGACCCTGCCGGGTGCAGCGGTCATGGTAGGCAGACTTTTCACAGGGTGAACCGGCACCGTTAGCAACAGTGCCGGTGCTCCCGTGTCCTCACTTCCATAGAGTCCCATAGGACTCTATGGGAATGGGGATTTACAAATATACCTGCACCTGACTTCCCAGGCCCCAAGACTCGGAATGAGCCAGTGGCACTGGGAGGTTAGGTGTCAGTAAATTATTCTGAGTCTGGCGGCAACCCGCCGGTAGCACCGGCAGGTTTACCGCCGGACTCGGAATGAGGCCCATTATTTTCATGGAACCAGTTTTTCATATTGGCTTTTAACCTCTTATGTGTGTATCTTGCTTTTAGGGATTTTAGGTGTTTACGGTCACCCTTGCATAGTAGTGTAATGCAAATTAGCAGACTATTAAGACTATTTGCTTGTGTTAAGAGAAAGCTAATTTCAATTACTGTGGTTTGTGCCTTATTAAATATTTTTGAATAGGTGAGAGTTGTCTGTGTGTGCTGCTAAAATTCTTCTGAGCGGCACCCAGAAGGAAGCTGGGCAAGCGCACATGCGCACTGCTTAGAGGGAACACTGCCTATAGGGCAGTCCGATGCTGGGAGTTACTATTGCACAGCTGAACCAGTACTGAATTTCACATTATCAAAATCATAAAGTGCTGAGTCGACCCTGCTGGGATTCGAACCTGGGGCAGCAAGTTTCTCATGGATGTCAGATGAATGCTCTGTGTGCTCTTATACCAGCTTCAGCTCTCCTGCTGTGCCTTCTTCGCTAGCCCCAGAGGCTAGTGCGTTGGAAGGCTGCAGGCGAATCAGAGCGTGCACAAGAAAAACAGCCAATCATCACAGTCTGTGTCGCTCCATTTGCCCGCAGCCTCTTCCCAGGAAAAGCATCAATTCATCCTCGCTGGGCAGGAACTGATAATGTCATGACTCATATGAAAGTTGTATTTAACATTTTATATGGCTTTGCACAATATTCTTCTCCTGGATGTGATAGAGCATAACGGGAGCAGCTGTCTGGTGATAATTGTTTACCGCCTGACAGATGGTTCGTATGGCGGCATGACGGAATACGTGTGCTGTGACTCAGGGGAGCTACGCTTATCTAGTTGCCCCAGTTGGCCACCAACCATGACTAACATGCAAGAAAAGCAGTGGAAATTAAAAGAGAAGTAAACTCAGGAGCAGCACCTCTAGACCCCCCAATAATATTTTAAGTTTTATTCAAACCAAAAAACGAAAGGGAGAACAAGCGGCCTAATCACGTTGGGCCTGATCACAGAGCGTTTTCCAATGGGATGGTGACATTATAAAACACGTCTGTGAATCCGGCCCTTTGACTCTACTGACGAGGAGATTGGTGGAAGCCTGGCTGCCAATCAGACTTTTCCAGAACTGATTGGCCTAACCAACTTGCATCACAGATATTGCAGGAATATTTCTTCAGTATTAAGTCGAATAATTGGTAGCGAGGTCGGCACACATTTTGAAGACTGTTTCATTGGATGTACCTTGAGGTAGATTTGGACAAGGATCAAAATGTTAAGTTTATTGCAGGGATGGATGGACAAAAGCAATAAGGAGGAAAGTGGAAGAGGAACACAAACACAGCCCCACATGACTTACATGCGCATCACGTGGACTGGAGCCCAAAAAACACATGCAAAGGCAGTACATGCAATGGAAGCAACACATTACGCAAACATATGAAAAGGAGGTACTGCGTAGAATAGGACACATATGATATACAAAGGCAGTGAGTAGGTGTTTAGAGCAGTAGAGGATCAAGGCAGACAGACCGGAAGGTGCAGCGACAGGAGATGTGGGAAGCTGTTACGGTACAGGAGGGGTGCAGGTTGGGAGATGCAGGCTGTGAGGGAGGGAGGGAAGAGAGCTAGCGGTATAGGAGGAGGAGTGGGTATGGAGAGGAGTGATGTTGCAGGAGGAGGTGGCAGTGTGGAGGTAGAGAGACCTTAGCGGGCCAAAGGAGGCTGATTAACATTGTGAGCTGAGGTGGTCGGAGGGGAGTGTGAGGTCTATCACGGAGAAGAAAGAGACACCGAGAGTGAAGGAGAGGATTCTGCAGGATGAGAGGAGAAGTTGGAATAAGGGAGGAAAAGTGAAGACAGACATGTGGCCAAGATTCCCTTGCAGGTACATGGCCAGGAGCCAGGCAGGGAGGCAACACCCAACTGTTAGTGGACTCTGGGAAGTGGGGAGAGGAAAGAGTATGTGGCGGAACAGCTATCAGGTTCGCCCACAGACAGCTCGGGGGACAGAACTACTGCATGTAGGCAGAACCCAAGGTAAGTGTGAGCTGCGATTCAGTGAAAAGGAAAGTAAGATGGCCTTGGCAAAACAGATCAGGCCCTGGGGACAGGGAAGCAATGCAGCACCGGGGAACAAATCTCCCCCTCCCGTGCCTCTGCGACACGTTCCGGATCCTTCCGAGACAAAGCTGGGAACCTTAGCAAGAGGGCGGGCTCCACTTGGCCACAGGCAGAAACCCTCTAGGAAATATAGACGGGTTGGCAAACAACGCATTGGGTACAAAAGCCTGGCAGTGACGCTGGGAAGAGACGCTGCAGAAAGACTTTTCTTTGGGATAGAATACGTTTAAAGCAAGAAGACTTTCTTTTATTGTTTGCCGTTAAGTTGCCCATCTTTTCTGTGAAGTCCAAAATAAATCCTTTTGACCCCAACTCATGCATGGCCATCCTCGGTCACCGCAAGTGGCTTTGTGACAAAGCATACATGTTATACACAGACAGCACATGAAATGGAAGGAAAACTATATGCAGATCACTAAAAGGCTGTACGTGGAATGCACACGCACCCCACACACGTGCACATATTACATACAAATAGGGTACGTGAAACAAAACACAGATATATGCAGACATCTTAAACAGAGTCTGTGCATGCTGTAGAAACAAATTAAACAATGGGATCAAGTTAAGAGAATATTTCAAAGGTTATAGAGGACTTCTTTTTCTTATGCTTTAATATAGTTTTCTTTGAACAAACACTTATCTACATAGCAAACTAAACACACTAACAGATATTTTCAGCCAGAATTATACAAAAAACGTTGTTTTAACCTTATCAAATCATTCCACTTTGTGTCCGTTTTTTTACATACTTTGTGTGCTATGTCGATGAAATTCATATTTAACCTGAGCCCCTTTGCTTGCGGCTTCCTTGGCCATATCCACATGTCTCGCCTGTGATCTGATACAGGCATTGCAGCCTAAATATTTCACACTGTCTCAGAAGGTGGCGCTTTTCCTAACTGAGCCAAACTCTCTTTCCCTTTCAGAATCTGAACCAGAACCCCAGGACCCTCTTGCCAAAGTTCTACGGACTTTACTGCCTCCAGTCTGGGGGCATAAACATTCGCATTGTGGTGATGAACAATGTCCTGCCGCGCGCCATGCGGATGCACTACATGTACGACCTGAAAGGCTCGACGTACAAGCGGCGGGCGTCGAGGAAAGAGCGCGAGAAGACGTGCCCGACGTTCAAGGACCTGGACTTCCTGCAAGACATGCACGAAGGACTGCACTTTGATTCGGAAACCTACAACGCTTTGATGAAAACGCTTCAGAGGGATTGCCGGGTAAGTGCATTTGTGGAATGCGCCCAGCTGGGGGGCAAAGCTCAGCCACTGCCGCTTATTTGGGCATGTCTTGTTGAAAGTTGAAGTTAAGCAATGACGGCCATTTTGACTGGAAGCGCTCTTGGCAGAATAACATTGAGTGCACCTCATGGAGCCCAGTTTCATAACAACAACAGACTAAGCACGCAGCTAGATTACTTGGTCGTGCTGTAAGGCCTTTTTTGTAGCAAGGAGCATCCAAGGTACCTGTACCCTGCACTAAAAGGTTGTTTTATGTGTTAAAAATTATACACACGGTAGATCATGGAGTAACCATATAGCACCGGTCTGTTGCTCGGTAGGTAAAAAGAGAGAGAGAGAGAGAGAGAGAAATCCAAAGAAAACAATTACATTAATTAATACTATAATTAGGATAACAAGCATTCACCTGCAGGCTACAAACGAAACGCGGCCGTTCTTAAAGCTTTAGCAAAACAGGTCAAAAACAACGAGTTGCCCTGTGTGCATTGGAAGGGGAACTACTTATATCTGCCTCTCGGCACTGGCGGCGCATTTATGTCACTGTGACTGCCCTGCCGCAAGGTCTCACAGAGTGGCGGGGATGTATCATTGCGGGGATGTATCATTGATCTGCACGCCTGTGTACCTAGTTTAAAATTCGGATATTGCGCCATTAAACTTTTCCGAACACCTGTTTGGATCATTGTGTTGGCCGTCACCTGTTTTAAAATAAAGAAAATCTGAATGAGATTAATGAAAGAAAGGAAAACTAACGAGAGATCTTTCCACCAGGAACCCTATTTGTATAATTTGTTATCTGATGAGAAAGCTTTGTAATTTTTTTGTAATTTGTACTTTGTAATTGGTTATTTATAACGTGCCCAGAGGTTTCTAAGCGTGGACCCAGGGATTGAACCTGTGTGGCTCCACGTCGTCTGAACACGTTGCCCCTGAGCTATCCTCTCGGTCAAAGAGCTTTAGAGACCCCAGCCCAGACTTGTCATCTATGATTGAGTCTGCCCGACCCATTCCATCCTTTTAGAATAAATCCGTCTCCGTCACTGCCCAGCCCTACATGTCCTTTCTGGCTGAGCCCAGCATGTGGCTGGCCTGTCACACATACACCGGCTGCTCAGGGGCGAGCCTGTCAGGTAAATTAGTATGGTCTAGGGCCTGTATGTACCTGCCAGCGCCACCATCCTGGCTCTGTGAATAGCTGACCAGAGAGCCAGGATCCAAGGAGATGTCAAGTTTATGGGACACCATGAGGCTGAGACAGATTTCTGTCTGTAAGTTGTACATCAAGCTTTTGTTTGCAATCGTTTTTACAGCTTGAGTCCCTTTCCCCCGCCTCTGTTCCACAGGCTCCCACGTGCAGTAAAGCCTTATCCAGTGGTGGATAGTGTGTATGGGCACAGGGGCATTGCCCCCCCCCACTTGTGTTTTTGCCCAGATGAAAATATGTAAGTTTTGATAAAAAATCATAACCTAGCTGAAGCACAGTGATGCTGCAGCCACAGGCAGGCAACCAGGATGGGCACATGGAGCATCGTGGTCATCACTGCGGTGCAGATGTCTGCTTGCGTACAGCAAGCAGGGCCGGCCTTAGCGGCAGCAGCGCCCCGGGCGGCATAACAAACATTTTAGTCCACTGCCTCCCCTCCCCCGCGCGCCCCAGGTCATGCTGAGGGCACTGTCACAATGCTCAGGTCAAAGGTGCAGGAGCGATGCAGAACCAACCACCCCCTCAATGGTCTTGGTGCCTGCAAGTCAAAGCTTACACAGACCGCCCTCAACCAGAGCGGGGAAGGAGGGTTAGGGTCTCGATGTTTGGATAGCTAGGGGGATTGTAGGGAAACCGGATTGAGGGTTAGGGAGAGGTTATGGGTAGGACTGGGGGAGTTTAGGTAAGGGTTGATGATTGCACACTTTTATTTGGCCAATGTTTTGGCATGCATGTTAAATAAATAACCAGTACAACTTTACCACCACTTTACATGTAAAGGTGTTGCCCCTCACTCACTACCACAGATACATAAAAGTCACAGGCATAAGCCTGTGTACAATAACATAAGGAGTCGTCAACACTACCACAGGTAAATAACAGTCACAGGCATGAGCCTGTGTACACTAACATAAGGGGTGATCAACACTATCACAGGTAAATAACAGTCACAGGCATAAGCCTGTGTACACTAACATAAGGAGTGGTCAACATGCACTTGCACACTTAGCTGTTAGTCTTTAACGTCCTGTCCTGCAAGGGCTGTCGAGTCCTGTGCCACGGCCTTGAGGTCTGAGCGACTGGTTCAAACTAAAAGAAAATAGAAGGCAAGCATTAGCGTATGCTTTCAAGTTTTGTGGTCATTCATTCTTCATGCCACACTCAACACGCATCCAGCACATTGTATGCTTAAGGTTCACAGGCCCCACTTGTGTGCGCTACCGCACGTGGCTTGTAGCGCCTAGTATCTGTAATTTGCCAAATACGGTCTTTCCTCAGACCGACTGTGATTGCTCAATCTTAAATAACACGTTATTTTTTCACGCGCTTTTCGTCTCATGCGCCTTCTGGGCGTTATGTTCCACGAGGTGAAAACACGCAGAACTCTTCACAAACACCAGGCTCTCTCAGAGCCTAATAACAGCTGTGAGAAGTAACAAACGCAGTGCTATGGCCCCGAAAACCACACCCACTTAGCTCAGCCCGGAGGCGCAGGGGCTCAGGAGGGTCTAGTAATGGCCCCCTGCACTGTCTCCTCGATCCCACAGACTCCCAGGGCAATGCAGCACTTATCTGGCAAAGGCGAGAGGCCGGGTTGCTGCTCGTGTGGCTCTGGGCCCCTCAAGTATGATTTCCATGGAGCTGCTGGGCATACGTCCTCTCTCTCCGGTGCCTCGAGCAAAGCCCCATGCCTCGGGACTTGCGCATGCGCGTCAGCGTGCTACACCCAACTCGGCTTCTAATTGGTTCACGGGCCCGCAAGGCATGCTAGGTATTTTAGTCTCGGTGTGCTTTTTTCTGGGAATTGTAGTTTTGGAGCGCCTTTTTTCTGCAGAAAGGGCAAAGCAGTCTCCTATAAAGCTGTATACTTTTAAACAAGGTTCTCACTACTGGCGCAAGTCTGACAGCCCCAATAGTTCTTTGTCCATGTCCAAGTCTACAGTAGCAATGTTGTAGAAGAGCACACCTCAGATAATTAGGACTTTATCAATAAATTTCGGGTATTACACATAAATTACCTAATGTATTTAGGTGCTACCAGAGTGAGATTCTGGGCTACAGAATCGAGTATACAAGGAAAGGTTGTGGGATCACTTACACATAAGTGACCTATGCTCTGTGCACACTTTTGGGCATCGTAGATGCAAATGTAAATGTTATAGTTATTTTGGGTTTTTCAACACTTTTAATGCAACGTTTTGAAGTCATTAATATTTCATGGCATGGTTTCATACCAAAAAACATAAATTATTGAACATTTTCAGTATTAATTCATACATAATAGTATATCCAAATTAAACCAAATAGTTGAAAAAATACTTTTTTTCATGTACATCACAATTTAAATAACGTTGTTTTCACGTTTTCATTTCTCATGGGTACATTTCCTATTGGTGTTTGAGAGAAACTTATAGTCCATGTGTTGAACTTATAATTGACTGATGGGTCAGTAGTCCTTTGTTTTTGAAGTTTCTATAATGCACTACGGGTTTTGGGTATATGGAACCCTTCATCAGGTGCGGATCTGTACCTTTTTACAACATTTTTTCAATTTCTGCAATTTAAAAAGAAAATGTGCAATTCAGTTCACTAATAATTAGATTCTTGCAATTAGTGTTTTTTTAATCAATTTTCAGTTCTTAACCTAAAGTACCTCAAAGTTCTGAAGACTTTCGTTTCTTCAAAGAGAACGTAGTCATGTCCATGCCTCTGGCTAGCGATTGAGTTTGGCTCTACGGTTATTCTTGCTTCAAGCACAGGGAGGTGTTGAGATCTGTGAAGCGAATGACAATTTACGTTTTTTTTGGGTTGTTCCACTGTACATCACTTTGTTATGTTGGGGTTTTGGGCTGGGAACAGTCGCTAAATGAAAGCGCTGTATCCCAGTCACAAAACCCTGGATTAATTAGTTTGGGAAGGAGTTAGCTGGCTTTGAAAAGGGTTATATAGCACAGTCTCATTCCGTAAGTACTGCTCACCTTGTTTCATCAGATGACAGGGTGATTCGCCTTTCTTTCTGCAGTCTGTTCGTCGTCCACGCCTTTAGTCTGTAGTTATTTTGTTCACTTAGTAATGCCTCTTCACCCGGTCTTGTTTTTCGTAGCACAGCTCAGCCGACAGAGGTGAATACTCTGCTTGGCCCGAGTTTGCAAGCGTTCCTGTGGTATTGTTAGTTGGGATGGTAACCGATTCTCCTGGGTCCTTTCTCTCTTTTCACATAAGTTAAGGTGCAGTGTGTCTTTCTGTTTACTCGGAGGCCATCTTGAAATGACTATAGATGCCAATTGACAAAGGGCTGGCAGTGATACTTCTTTTAGACTGTTTTTTGTAAACAGACTCAAGGTGTATTTTGAGTGAAAACGCTGGTGAATACGCACATTCACCTATTCATTTGTAAACTTGTCCTACACACGGCTCAGTTAGAGTCGCACTCGTTCTGTGATTTCTGAGATAAACTCAATATTGAAGCACTCACGCCGTAGTCAATACAGTTTACACCGTGGTGGTCACAGGAAATGTGACATGGATTTCTTTAAAAAGAACTAAGGATTCGTAAAAAACAGCTTAGATCCCAGTCCGCGTTCATTCCATTCGGCTGAATATAGTTCAATTTCTCGATCCAGAATGTTTGTTTTTGTAATAGCATCCTATTGAGGTTTCCACCTCTTCTTGGTGCTTTTATTTGTTCAAGAATAATAAACCTTTATTGGGCAATGTTATGTCTCTCTTTTTTGAGGTGTTGTGTTACTGGTGATTTAATGGCGCCTGTTCTTATATTCGACTTATGTTCTGACCATCTCAATTTTGCTTTCCTTGATATCATTCCCACGTAGTATATGCCACAAGGGCATCTTATTCCATAGATTACATTCTTCTAATCACATGTAGATGAATGATGAAGATTTATTGTATACCCTTTGTGGGGGTGGGTGATGGTATTGCCTGTAATTAAATTGTTACAGTTGTTGCAGTTATAGCACAGTGTTGTTCCTTTCCAATTCCCTTGAGTTTGTCTTTCAGCGGAGAAATCAGCCTTGACTAAATGTTCTCTGATTGATTTGCTCTTACTATATGCAAATAGTGGGGGTTCTGGAAACAATTTTTTCATCACTGGATCAACTGTAAGGGTTGTCCAGTTTTTCTTGATGATTTTCTTTATTTTTGAACTCTGTTGAGAGTAGGTGGTAACATATACCAGTTTCTCCACTTCTGTTTTTTCTTTTGGTTTCAGTGCCACTTCTCTACTGATTTTGTTTACTTTTTCAACACTCATGTTGATGTTTGCTGACTGATATACTCTTTTTTCAAATTTGCTTTTAAGACCTTCAATCTTATTTTTGTATTCATTTTCTTCCGAGATGATGCGTCTGTATCTTAAAAATTGACTGGATGGAATGCTTTGTATTGTTTTCTGTGGGTGAAAACTGTTTGCGTGTAGCAGACTGTTTCTGTCTGTAGTTTTAGTGTAGATTGTAGTTTAGAGTTTTCCATTTTTCTTGTATATTTGTACGTGCAGAAATTCAATTGTCTCTCTACTGGATTTCATTGTTAATTTTATCCTGGGTGCCATACTGTTCAGATGTTGAAAGAATGTCTCTAATTCTTCTTGAGGTCCACTCCAGATGCCAAATATGTCATCTATGTACCGGAAAATACATTTAAGTTGTTGTGTCCACCTTACTTCATTGAAGATGTTGTTGTCTTCTAAGTATGCCATGCATGTGTTAGCATAGCTTGGAGCCATGGCGGCCCCCATTGACGTTCCTGATATTTGTATGAAGTACTCATCTTCGAACATAAAGAAATTGTTCTATAAGACAATTTTTAGTAGTTTTATGATAAACAATTTGTCTGCTTTGCATTCAGTGTCTGATTTTAACAGTAGCCACTCCATGGCTTCTAGTCCGCCCTCATGTGTGATATTGGTATACAGACTTACCACGACCATCGTGAAAAGAATGTCTGTTCCTTCATTAAGGTCAATATTTTCCAATTTGTTTAGAAAATCATTTGTGTCTTTGATGTAAGTCTTGAATTTATGAATTAATGGTTGAATTGCTCGATCGATATATTGTGCCAAGGGTTCAAGTAAACTATTGTTAGCAGCTATGATTGGTCTTCCTGGAGGATTCCTCATGTCTTTATGAATTTTTGGTAATGTGTATATTACAGGCATTGATGGATGACAGTTTGTCAATAAAAATGTTGTGAGATGATTAGTTCATCCATTTCAGCTTCATCTAGTGTTGTTTTAATGAGTTCCTGTACCTTTTCCGTAGGATTTTCAAAGATTTCAAGGTAGATGTTAACGTCTGATAACTGTCTCTCTATTTCAGTTTTGTATTGTTCAGAATTCATCAGTACCAGTGCACCTCCCTTATCTGCTGGTTTCAATATTAGATTTGGGTTTTGCCAAAGATTTTTCAATACTTGTTGTTCTCTTTTAGTGAAATTCATTTTGTTACTTTTTCGATAGTTCAATTTTTCTAAATCTTTCAAAACCTGTTTCTGAAATACTTCAATCATTGGATTTTGTATAGGTGGCATAAATGTACTTTTGGGTTTCATTTCTAGAAATTTACAATCATCTTTGGGAGTATCCCATTCGCATGTGTCAAAGAATAATTTCAGTTTCATTTTGCGAGTCAATTTGAAGAAATCAATGTTTTCTTTTAAAAGTGAACTACTGTGGCTTGGAACAAATGAAATGCCTTTTTGTAGAGTTCTTTCCTCAAATTTGCTCAATTTGTAATTAGATATATTGATGACTAGTTTCTCTTCTGTAAGAAGTTCACTTTCCGGCTTGGGTTTTTTTTTCTTGCCTCTTCTTGTTTTTCCCGATCTAAAAAAGATGCGATGTTCTCAGATGGTGATTTCGTACTCTTTGATGTAGTTGGTAGTTGTTCGTCTCTCGTTGTGGGTGTTTGTTGTTCCTGACCAGGTGTTTCTGATTCTCTGCTTGATGCTTCAGATGACGCACTTCCTGAAGTCGGTGTTCGTTTGTTGTAAGGTGTTCTTCCATTTTTAAAATTATCTTTCAGTTGATAATATTCCTTCCACGAGTAAACGATGTCGAGCTTATAGTCTTAAGTGTCTCTTCAGAATGTTCTTATTTTCTTAGCTTCGATTTCTTTTTTGTATTTGTCTAATTTATTTTTGGTATCTTCTAGTAATGTTACTAGTTCTTCTTTCGTGATTAGCTTGGTTAATGAAATTTTCAATTTGTCAAGGTCTGCTTCTATGGTAGTTAGTGATTTTGACAACTCTTCAATAGTTAACAAAATTAAATCAAGGGAGCATTTGTTCAGGATGTACCTCCACCTCTTAACAAACTCAGGATTTTCTTTACATAAGGTTGGTTTGAGGTCTATTCTCAATCCTCGTGGGATTCGTTGTGCTTTGTAATATTGAGCCAATGTGGTTGCATGCAGTTTCTGACTGATTTCTCTTCGTATTAATCGTTCTAGTTGATGTATCAGTTCTTCAGGATTTTCTGTGGTACTGAGGTTTATGTTCACGTCCTTGATTAGTCCTAATATCTTAGTAGCTTCCTCTGCTGAAAAACCCAGCGTTTCCGCTCTATTTGTGGTAAGTGATTCAATTTTTGAAAAGGACATATCTTTTTTAACAATAATTTGTTGCGGGTGCTCTGTCTAGAATAGGAGTAGCCTCTAACAACAATGATAACGGTAGCAATGGTGTAGAAGAGCACACCTCAGATAATTAGGACTTTATCAATAAATTTCGGGTATTACACATAAATTACCTAATGTATTTAGGTGCTACCAGAGTGAGATTCTGGGCTACAGAATCGAGTATACAAGGAAAGGTTGTGGGATCACTTACACATAAGTGACCTATGCTCTGTGCACACTTTTGGGCATCGTAAATGCAAAAGTAAATGTTATAGTTATTTTGGATTTTTCAACACTTTTAATGCAACGTTTTGAAGTCATTAATATTTCATGGCATAGTTTCGTACCAAAAAACATAAATTATTGAACATTTTCAGTATTCATGCATAACAGTATTTCCAAATTAAACCATACAGTTGAAAAAAGACTTTTTTTATGTACATCACAATTTAAATAACGTTGTTTTCATTTCTCATGGGTACATTTCCTATTTGTGTTTGAGAGAAACTTATAGTCCATGTGTTGAACTTATAATTGACTGATGGGTCAGTAGTCCTTTGTTTTTGAAGTTTCTCTAATGCACTACGTGTTTCGGGTATATGTCCAAGTCTACCCCTGACAGGCACCACATTTTTCAATAGGCGCAGATGTGAAAGCATCAGCGCCATATTTTTATTAAATGCGCCCCGCTACTCAGAGCGGGGCACATTTCATTTCAAAAGGGCGCCTACTGCACCTTCGCCCACCACACCACCTCAGAGGAGCCTTTCACTGTCTCCCCTGAGCTGGCGTTGGAGGGCTATTGGTGCCCCGGGTGTTTGCCTGGGGGGCCCTGCCCTAATGCTGGCCCTGATAGCAAGGAAGGTGGGGCGTCGGGGATTCTGCCCCACACCTCCCAGTCTTTGCGCAATCTTGGCCAGTCAGCCAGTTCCTGCATAGGAGGGTTGGTGGCTGCCAGTCGGTTTAGTGTTTGGTGGCAGCCGGCATCCAAGCGAGGCAGTGCATACATGGTGACCATCAGGTAAGTGTTCAATGTATAGCTGAGTGGGTGCATGCAGGGATTGTGTGTCTGTGAGTGTGCACGCTCATATTAATGTGGGCTCCAAAGTGTCCTTGCTGGCCCCGCCACATCCGTGTCGCACCTCATCTATTTAGATTTAAACTAGGTCTTTCTCATGCCTAAAACTATTTACTCCTGTTACTGAAGCCCACTCGCACATACATGCTACAGGAATGACAGCATTTGGGGAACTTAAGGACACATTACCTCCACCTCCCTCTTCCTCCAAGGTTAAGAAGTGTGTGGGAGCCCCTCTACTGAGAACGAACATGGGTCAAATCCCCTGTTCTATGGAACTTCTTCCACTCAGGAGGGTGTACTACCACGTTTAAGCTCACTGCACCCTTCACACAGAAGAAATATCCATTTGCATATCAGGCTGGTCCCACTAACAGAGTCCCAGACCATTGTGTGTAGTTTTCAACTCATTTGACCCATTCCATGCAGGCAAGGCGGGACGTAAGTACTGTGACGAGGAAGAGGAAGACTATTAGTAGTGAAGATTACCGGTAAGTAATCCTTGCATTCGGTACCACGTGTAGAATAAATGCATGTTCATTTATTTGCGTTATACATGTATTCTTCGAGGATTGGCATGACATCATTCTCAATGAAGCCCTGAGGCGTCTAAACAAGTGTGCCAAAGCCATGCCCGCACTTTTCAGTATACCCGCCAAATCTTTGCATGTGTGGGTGCTGACTAGCCTGTGCAACACGTTCTGCCAGTAGTCCTCCTCTTAGTCTTGCCTGGGAACCTCGACATACTCAGATCTGGTAGTGAAGTGCATCTGTGTAATGTGCTCAAAGGTGCTCACACACTTTATACCCGCTCCCAAATGTGGAATGCAACGTTGGTGAACCATTGTAATGTATGATGACTTTAAGGCGTAGGTCAGAGCTATGCTTGGGAATTGGGAATAGCCTTTACATAGGAAAACCCAATTCCCGTTAGAAGCATTTCTGTAAAACAAACACAGGGTGCAACCCGCTCATGCCCTACCCTGTCTACGCCTCTGGGTGCAGGCCCTTTGTTTCTCCTGAAAGCCATGACTCTTCGGTCAGAATAATTAGCCTACCCTATCACTGCGCTGCGCTTCACGTCACATGGAACTCAGCAACAGTGCCTCCTGTGTGCCGCAGCCTGGGCGTCTAATCCACTGCAGGCAGCAGTCTGTCAGTGTACAAGTACGTTTCTGTATGGAGTACACTGTTAAAGGATGCAAATTATGCACAAAGAAAACGACAACAGCAGAAGAGTACAAACAAAGCGGCCCGTGTCCAGTCAGCAGTAGCAGTTTGTGTTGTTCGGGGTTGCCTCCAAGTTTCCTGAAGAAAAACAAAATGGGTTTGATTGTGCGTTGGCAGAGAGGCTGCAGGGCGCGTGCGTGACCTCTGACACTGCTTGCCTCATACTCAGCTGCACGTGGGGCTCTTACTGAGGACATTATTCCATCTTCAGCTCTTCTGTGGGCTCTTGTACAAGGGAAGAAAAAGCCAAGTGCCGCTTCGCAGCCCCAACAAAACATTCCCAGAATCAACGTTGATGAGGAGAATATAACACGTGATAGTGAACGATGGAAGGCACAAACATATGGCCGATCACAAAAAAACAAAGACACTCATGAATCTGCTAACGTGTTAATCGCTATGGCCATTCCGACCCAAAACGTACTGTCCTGGGATCACTTTGAGCTAGCTTTATTGCGCACGAACATGACACTTGGTGCTCTATAGGGCCTGTCAGTGTTATTACTAAGCAGTTTCCTAAGTGGTAATAGCTCATTTGCTTCTGTAAATGAGCTCATGGAGTAATACATTGTCTTCACCAAGTGCGCCTTTAGCCACTTGATTTATAAGTGATATGTGTGTCCTCGTATCGGTTTCCTCCGGTGAAGTCCTGTTACAAATCCATCATTGGCAAAGGAACAGTTTTGACTTCTGTATAGGTATTAGATAGGCATTTGACCGGCCATGACTACATATGCCCAACCCAGGTCTACACATCATTTTCCTTTTCTTTCCTTCATTTGAATAAGTGAGTATGGCGCTACCACCTGAAAATATCCAAGTGCTCATAACGTACTCATGGAATGAACAAACAAATATAAAAGTCTTAAGAGGGAGGCCACAGCTTAGCTACACAAGTACGTTTTAATCCTTCTCCTAAATTAAGAGGTTCGACATGTCCCGTATTTTAGCTGGCAAAGCATTCCCGGAGCTTTGCCGCCAGTACGGCACTGGATCTGCCATAGTCCCCACACTTATGAAATCTGGGAATGACTACTGGGCAGTGAGGTATTGTTCAGGTCGCCAAGAGGTATGCCACAGAAAACGCAAATTAAAGCAGAGTGGGGCAGTGCCCTGAAGTGTCTTGTGAACAATTATATGGAGGTTAAACTTAATTCTACTGCAGCAATCCCAGCAGTTGCCATTTTATAGCCATGTAATAAATAGCGTTATGGCAGTGTCAGGCAAAGGCCTATCTCATGCCTACTTAAAAGCCAAAATTATTGGCTTTGCAAATGCTTGTTTTAAATTTGGATTCAACTTGGCCACATTTGAATCGGCAAAGTTTACTAAAATCAAACATGGATAGTCACGGCAGAAAATGAGCACATTTTAAAACACGGACAGAAGATGTGGAAGTATGAAGCCCTTTTTCAGCCATGTTACCTTGGGTTGGGAGCTCAGAGGCTAATGGAGTAATTTCCCAGCAGCCTTCAGTGCTCACAGGAGCTGATGATTGGGCAGTGCACAGAATGTTTGCAAGGCGCTCCTCCCATTGTCCTCTTGTGACGGTATCAGCGCATTGTATCATCTTCGCTTGTCTCCTGGAAATATGCACCACCTGAACACTGAACCGACAGCAGAGTACGGACTGTCTACAGGGTGCAGGACGCTGAGGTATCTGAGGAAAGAGTTGTTTATCTAGCTCTGAGCCCGCCAAGTTACACCACATTTGTCGTTTATGGCACTTATCATTTCCCTCTCTTCCTCACTCTGGCAGAGCCACGCCAATAGCCTTCCCGGTTTATCACCGCCCTCGTGTAATTTCTTGGTATATTTGGCATAATTAAACCTGCCCAGCCTATCCCAATCAGCTGTGCACTTATGCCTCAGTTCTGTCAGGTTGTGAACAACCGCCCCATCACCCATATTACTACGCTCGGCTACTTTCTGCTTCCGTCCTGCAGAGGTTTAGTGTTTGAACCTTTTGGAAACCCCCATCTTACATATCGCTTCCCCGCTAGCCACTGTTCTAAAAGCATCCCACAGCGTGCTAAATCTCTCCATGCTGCCGGTGTTGGTTCCAAAGTAATCAGCTATCACGTCCCTCATATGTTCCCTAAAAGTCTCATCATGTAACGCTTCTGCCCTCAATCTCCATGTAGGAATCAGTGGTCTATTTGGTGCGCCCTGAATAGGAGCGGGGCATGGTCCGAGAGGACTCTGGCCTTGTAGTCGGCTTCTGTTAATTCTCCTACAGACTCTGACCCTGTTAACACATAATCAGTACGAGTGTGTACTGCGTGTGGGGCAGAACAATGTGAATAATCACAAATAACCCTGTATGCCACATGTATGGATCTCCAAATTTCAGCTAATTGAAAGGACTGCATCAGGGAGCCCAGTGTCTTAGCAGCTGGGGCTGGCCTCTTGTGTTTGCCATCAGACCTACCCATCGCTGGATTAAGCGTGCAATTAAAATTGCTGCCCCTAATCTATATGCAACCCCTATAAGGAACTAGTCTAGGGTAAAAGGAATTAAAGAAGGTAGTGGCGTCATGGTTAGGGGCGTATGTAATAATTATACACATTTCTCTATTTTCGAGGAAGCCGTGTACCAGCAGCATCCTGCCCTCATCTTCTTTCTTGATCTGCAGCACCCTAAAAGGCACTGACAGCGCAATCCGTATTAGGACTCCTCCAGCAAATGCAGAGTATGTGGAGCCCAACGCCCTCTCCACCAACTTCTTGGCTATAGATGTTTGTCCATCCACCATGAGGTGCATCTCCTGCAATATTGCAACCCCAACCCTATGCCTGCGCAAGTATGCCAGCACTCTATTCCTCTTCATAAAACTGCTGAGGCCATGCACATTCCAGGTAACCCCTCTCAGGTCTTCTGCCATGGGGTGTAAGTTATAAACGCGTCACGCTTTAGCCTGCCTCCCCTCCACCATCTATGCGCTCCCTGTGACTCTGGCAGCTTCCCATGGTGGCACCCCAAGCACAAACAAGGGCATGACGCAGAGAAGGGCTCCTACCACCCCCCTACATGGCCCCGTAGATGCAATCCAAGTAGTGGATACTACTACTGCCTCCACAACGTCTCATGTCAATACATTTTGGAGACGGTTCAGACGGCTCGAAAAGGCAGAACAAACAAAACAGTAACCCCCCCCCCCCAAAAAAACAACAACAACTTCAAATATCCCCCAGCAATGCACAGCATGCTCAGGCGCAGCCGCTTCTCACGCTAACCTACTGCCGGCTCCCCAGCCGGTCAGGTCAGCGCGCAGCAGCTGTATACCTTCGAACTAGCCTAAAGTTTAACTCTAGCAGGGGCACAGCTGCCACCTGAAACAGTAGGTCAAAGCCCTGAACCTCACCATATATCACCCTCCCGCTTCTTGAACATCCCATTGTCGCCCCATGGTGTACTGTCCAGAAGACTGCCCCGACAGTACATTTCTTGACTTCTATGTTCCTGTGCCGTTTCTCTCTTTGAGCGGAACAACATGCACCATATCAAGTCATGAGTGTGCGCCCTCTGTGCTATCGAAAAAGTGCGACTTGCCTTTGTGTAGCACCTTAAGTCTGGCCGGGTAAATCAACATATAGTTCAGGGCCGCCTGCTCAACGATCTCCTTGGTATGGCCAAAAATCAAACTCTGATTTTGTACTTGCACTGTGTAATCTGGGTAAATTGCTAATTTAGCAGAGCCTTATGGATGCCCCTCCAACCCCCGTCCTGGAAAACGCCAGTATTCATTCTCTGTCCCTGTAGTTCATGATCTTAGCTATTAATGGTCTCGGGGATGATCCTGGTCAGCGATCAGTGTGCATGCTCCACCGTGAATCCCTTTGTCAGAGTTCCCAGACCAACATCCTGCAACAGCATGTTTTCAATATATTCTGTGCGATCGGCGCCTTCCTCGTCTTCCGGTAACCTCAGGATCTGAATGTTGTTCATTCTGGCCCCTTCTTCTGCATCCTCTGCCCTTTTTTCCAGTACCTTCACCTTCATCTTCAGTAGCTGCACATCCAGTCGCGTCTCAGTGGTGTGTTTTTTGTTGTCTTCTGCTTTCACCCTGTCTGCAAGCACGCGTTCATCTTGCCTGCGGAGACCCACATCGGTGATAACTTCATACATGTTCTGCAATGTCCTTCAGTATTTGACTCTCCTCCTTTTTGTTGCCAGGGGATGGGGTGTCTGTGTCACAATTTCCCTTCCTGGGAGCACGCTGTTGCCCTTACCCTTTGTGCAAGGACCTACATTTTGGTCTTTCTAGCCTTTCCTTCTGATGTTTATCCAGCATGTAGCTGGCAGGAATGCCCAAGCAGCATGCGAGTGTGTAGCTGCCGTACTCACCAATGAATTAAGTATCATGCACGCACAATGTATGGATCCACGGCCACAGACACCACTCCAGGATCCCAGGAACACAGCCAGGCCACACAGTGTTCAGAAGCCCAAGATCCCCAGCACTCAGCGATTTACAGGTTCACCAGTGACCATAACAATTATAAAAAGTCAGCAGGGACATCCACACCACATCTGAAATAATATACGCTTGCTGAGGGGGATACCCCTGACTTGCAACAAGGTCTTCACACGAACTTAATGTGCCAGGAGCAGTCCTAGTTTTGTTCGTGCATTACAAGCACTTAGAAGTTAATGTTTGTTTGTTTGTTTGTTTGTTTATTTATTTATATTGCGCACCAGACCCTTAGGTTACCGGGCGCAGCAACAAGTATATGCGAAGCTTACAATGTTACAATGTTATATAAATGAATTTACAATATTACGCCATATTACACAAATTACTAGAATGTACAGATAAAGAGTTGCCGTATTTACATGAATGTACAGTTAACAATATACATGATTAGCAGTAATAAACATAAAGGTTGATGTCGCGTCGGGGTGCATTAGGTAGGACTACGCTTGTGAGTGTTCGGGTGTTAAGTCATTGTTGGCGATAATGTGTTTGATAAGGTTCCTTCTGAAATGGGGGAAGGGTTGGTCAGCTCTAAGGTTAGGTGGCAGGGCGTTCCACAGGTTAGCAGCTTTCACAGGGAAGCAAACGCCACCAATTTTGGCAAGTCTGAATCTAGGTACTGCCAAACAGTTGGAGTTGGCGAGTCTCATGGGTCTATTGGAAGTTTTTATTTTTATTTTGTCCATCAAGTAGCTAGGAGCAGCATTATTTAAGGCCTTATGGGTTAATGAGATCATTTTTAGCTGGATTTTATTCTCAGTAGAAAGCCATTTATGTTGCCGCCTAGTCGAGGAGATATGCTCCCTCTTTCTTATTCCTAATGCAGCTCTGAGAGCATTATTTTGTAGAGTTTGAAGTCTTAGGGTAGTGGCTTTATTGGCGCTACTGTATAGGGCATTACAGTAATCAAGTCGGGAAAGAATTAAGGCTCTAGCCAGGATTAGGCAGCTGGTATTGGACAGGAAGGGCTTGCCTGCTCTGATCAATTTACAGGTGTAAGCAGTGGTGGAGGCTAAGGAGTTTACCTGTTTAGTGAAGGACAGGGTAGAGTCGAGATAAAAACCAAGTGTTTTTACTTCCCTCGAGACTTTAATGACATTTCCGTCTATGCTGAAGGCTGAGTAATCTGGGCCCAATTTGTTAATATTGGCTTGTGTGCCCAGAATGATCAACTCTGTCTTATCATCATTCAGGCAAAGACCGTGAGTGGCCATCCATGCCTGAATGATGAGATACACTCTATTCACCAACTCCCCATCCTCACTGTGATCCCCAGAAAGTGGGAAGAGAATCTGTGTATCATCTGCATAGTTAGTGTAGGTGATACCGAGATTGTCCAAATCATCGAACAGAGGTTTGGTGAATATATTGTAAAGGGTCGGAGAGACGCAGGATCCCTGAGGGACACCACAAGTAATGGGTATAGGGTCAGCTGCTGCCGAAGGGGAAAAGACTCTCATAGTTCTCTCACTCAGAAAGGATTCTATCCAACTGATGGCTTGGGTGGAGAAGTGAGCGGCAACGTCCAGGTGTTTGCAGAGGACTTTGTGGTCCACAAGATCAAACGCAGCTGAGAGATCTAGTAGGAGGAGGAGGGCTGTCTTACCCTGATCTCTCAGTTCGTCTATTTGGGCCTTTAAGTCAATCAGGGCTGTTTCCGTTCCGTGTAGTGGGCGGAAGCCAGATTGTCTAGATCCTAGTAGTTTGTGCAGTTCAAGGTAGTTTTGAATCTGTATATAGGCCACTTTGTCCAGGATCTTTAGCAGAAACGGAACTGTGGTGATTGGACGGTAATTGGTGGGGATGAGAGGATCTAAAGTTTGCTTTTTAAGCAACGGGAGCACCCAGGATTGTTTTAGGTTAGCTGGGATGATACCTGTGGAGAAAGATGCATTGACAAGTTTGGAGATAAATGGTGATAGGTCTCTGGCAGCGTCTTTTATTAGCTGTGCTGGGCAGATGTCACCTTTGCAGTTGGATGGTTTGAGGGTGAGGATGATTTTTTCAATCTCGAGTGTGGAGGTTTTGGTGAAGGAGAATTTGGTATGTTGAGGCATGTGGATCGCCTTAGGTGGTGACAGTGTAGGGAGTTTAAGCGAGTCTTTTTTAAGTTGAATTTTGTTTTGGAGGGTAGTAATTTTATTAGTTAGAGCATATTGGATGTCAGAACACCAGGTCTGATCTTTAGTGCAGGTGTCTGGTATGGCAATAGGTGACTCAAGTTCCTTTAGGATGGAGAAGAGTTCCTTCATGCTTGATTTGGAGTTGGCGATACGATCGTTGTATGAGTTTTTCTTAGCCAGACAGACTGCGTTTTTGTATTGACGGGAGATAGATATTAGGTTAGCCTTGTTCTCAGCAGTTGCACATATTTTCCAGTTGGATTCATATTTTCTCTTGGTGAGACGTAAAGCCTTGAGTTCGGGCGTGAACCATTTATTTAGATGGGCTTTGGGTTTACTTGTACGCATTTTAAGTGGGGCAATTTTGTCCAGAGTATCAGTCATAATTTTGTTATACTCGTGAACTAAAGTGCCGGGGTCTAAATTGTCAGGCAAGGCGTTTAAGGTTGGAAGAATAGCGGGTATGACATTATCTATTGTCATATTCTTTTTGTTTCTTGTGGGGCATGAGGGTGCCATGGGGACGACTGTAGAGGATGGTTGGGAGGTTAGGAGGTCAAAGGACACTAATGAGTGGTCAGACCATGATAAAGCTGAGATAGAGGAGATGACTGTAGTACAGTTAGAGTCAGCGACCCAGTCTAATATTCTACCTTTCGTATGGGTAGGGTTGTTGACTTTTTGGGAGAACCCTAGAGAGTTAATAGCTTGGGTAATAGTCGCGGCATGCACATCTGTTTTGTCATTGAATCCTAAGTTAAAATCCCCTAATAACAACAATTGAGAGGTGGTTTTAGCATTGAGGGTTAGTAACTTGTGTAGATCCTCTTCGAAGGTCCCAAGTGGGCCTGGAGGTCTATAGATTAGGTGAATAGTTAGGGATTGATTATTATTTATAAGGAGTTTAGCAGTGAGGGCTTCACAGGATTGTAGCGTTAGTGCAGGGGCTAGTCTTAGTGAGAGGCTTGATTTAGAGATAATGGCAATTCCGCCTCCGCGGGTGCCCTCTCGGTCTTGTCTACATATAGTGTAGCCGTCAGGTATGGCTAGCATGAGTGAAGGGCCTGCTGCCTGGTGTAGCCAAGTTTCAGTTATAGCAATGAAGTCCAGGTTATTCTCAGTGATTAGATCAGCTATCTCAAGGGCATGTGCAACTAGTGACCTGGCATTGAGAAGTGCTCCTTTATAGGAATGTTCCTTAGTTTCCTCTTTGGTATGTGTAGGATTAGGAGTGTTTTTCGCGCTGGATTTTGTCTTGGGCACAGATATTTGGGTAAGCGTTGAAGCTCGGGTGTGGTTAGAAGCGTAGCCTGTATTGCCAATTTGATGTTTCATTTCAGATTTTGTAGGAAGGAGGAGTCGTCTAGGTGTCTCATGGAGTTTGTTAAGTCTAGCGCGTAGTTTGCTATTTCTATCGTGGGTGGAGCTAGGCTTGGAAGTGTAAACTAGTGGTTCTAACAGAGTTTGGTGTTTAGAGTCAGTGTAGGCATGAGTGTTAGTAATAATATCTGGTGATATATGTGATAGAGGTGCATGTGAGTAAAGTGGGGTTTCTGTGTAGCTGCTTAGCTTGCTAGTAGCAGGAAATGTAGCAATAGCCATGATGCAGTAGAAGCTAAGTAGGCTGGACATTGTGCGTGACTGGTACTTAGTTTGGTGGGTGAGTGGTTTACAATACAATGGTCTCTGGGCGACCATAAGGCACTACACAATATCACAGTGGTCTCTGGGTGACCATAAGGCACTACACAATATCACAGTGGTCACTGGGCGACCATAAGGCACTACACAATATCACAGTGGTCTCTGGGTGACCATAAGGCACTACACAATATCACAGTGGTCTCTGGGTGACCATAAGGCACTACACAATATCACAGTGGTCTCTAGGTGACCATAAGGCACTACACAGTATCACAGTGGTCTCTGGGTGACCATAAGGCACTACACAATATCACAGTGGTCACTGGGCGACCATAAGGCACTACACAATATCACAGTGGTCTCTAGGTGACCATAAGGCACTACACAGTATCACAGTGGTCTCTGGGTGACCATAAGGCACTACACAGTATCACAGTGGTCTCTAGGTGACCGTGGTGCCGGTGCTATTATCAAGTGACAGCATATTGCAAAGCAGGGCAAGAGTATGGTTGGTTGGCTATAGATTGTGCATTGAAATATTTGTCACCAATGTGGGAAAGGCTGCTCCTGTAATCACAGCTCCCGCCGGAGCGGCCTTCCCGTAGTCAATCACGGCCTCGATGGCAGCCTGCAAGATCCCGGGGGCAGCCCCTGGAAGATCCCAGGGAACGTCCTAACATCCCTTCTCTGCCGCAGCTGCCCGGTCTCCGCAGCTCACAAGCGCCCTGCCCGGGTCTGCCGTCCAGGCACCCGGTAGCTCCTCACAAATCTTGATCCGTGCACACCAGGCACGAGCAACGCCCTCTGCGACCCGTGACCAGAAACTCACTGGGTCGCGCATGCCATTTTGCCAGACCGCACTTTGTCGACACAGTTTCTTGCCTGGCGGTAGCTCCGGCGCCACAGGTTCAGGATATCTCCTTTCGCGTCTCTGGTCCCAGGCGCCGTCCTCTAATCATTGGAAGCAACCAGGTAAGGCATATCAATTACAGATCATGCAGGAGCTCCGAAAAGAGGCGACTTTACAGCATGGCTGCTGGCCACGCCCACCCCCTGAACATTCTGCAGGTTATGCAGGATGTGAATAAAAGGTGAAATCCCCCAAACAGGGTTAGGTTTAAAACCAAGGTTTATGTCATAAAGCGTTTACTTTGCAGGGGGAGAATATTGAAAGTAAACAAGTCATCCTAGTAAGATGGGCTATTAACACTCACTATTTCCCACTTCTGTCTGCTGTGCCTGCAATGAGACATGCCAAATCATGAGGTGCCTAAAAGAAACGGGGCCTGGGTGGGGAGCACCATGAAATGTGAGAATCTGCAGGAGCGTTGCAACTCTTCTTTAAGAACTTAACAGGCCTTTGTGAATTACAGTATAAAAATCCCCTTTCCATGCATGTTCACTCACACGGGTGTATCAGTGTGCCACACTGAAGTGACAGCACAGGAACTTCAAGGCTGTCAGCATAAGCCCCTGTACCCTCGGGGACTCCATTATTGGTGTGGAAGAGCCCCCTGGGCTCATGTAACCTGGTGCCTAGGCCTCCCTCATTTGCTCAGCGCCCAGGACTTTTCGCAAGCCCCCTAAGACTTTGCTGATGAAAACATTCATGAGTACATTAACAATACAGTGAATTCCGAGCGCAGCCGATATTGTCCGGGGCACTTCACAGGTCACGAACACAAATGAGAGCCGCCCGTCAGCGATTCCCGCCGAAAGTAAAGGCATGGCGGGTGCTGATGCTTAATGAAAGCATAATAGAGCTCGCAGTCTGTGCACTCCCCCACCCCCGCAATCAGTTGCGGGCAGTGTTTACGCGCTAGGAGTGTTGTGTTTCCATAGCTTTCTTTTGTTCCACATTTGACCTTTGTTGGGGAGTCTGGTGCAAGTCTTGCTGTCGTTTACGTTTTCAGGCTTTGTTTTCTGCCTGGAATTGGTGTCTGATTTCTGCCACCCAGCGCCAAGTGACCCCTTCGACTGCAGATATTAACGTAGCGCGCTGTTCCCTCTCCTTGTCCTACACAAATAAGAAGACACTAGCGCCCATGATGACAACTGTGTTTGTTTCTCTTGCTTCTACGTATTAGTCAACTACTCCTGCGGAAACAGATAGTCCAAAAGTATCGAGCACGTGACTCGTGTGTCGTTGAACGTCAGAAGCGCCTGAGGTGCCGAAAGAAATGTCAGACACAAACAGTAAGACGAATGAACAGCTGCATGGAATTCAAAATTAGGCCCTTTTCATTGTATTAAATGCAGGAAATGTACCCTCCTATGCAGGGCAGTTTCTAGCCAACTTGGTGCCAAGGGCGAAACACCAGACTACTCTCCTCTCCCCCTCAGAGCCCCCACCCCCCGGACTGGGACATGTGAATACACAATTGCTATATAAATGAAGCTGGTTTAATTACATTGTAAATCAAGTACTTTACAGAAGAATTCTAATGTGAAAACACAGCTGTTGCTGCCCAAGTAAATGGTTTTTCTGTCACCTGCTCTTAGGAAAGGCCTTGCCTGAATGCAGTTTCAAACTGTCCGTACTGGCACACTGCGGTGTGAAGAGCCTACCCGGGTCTGAGGGCCCACTGACCACTGGCACTGTGTTGCAGGTGTTCTGTTTGTACCACCTCACTTGTATTTCGCAAGGGGCAATACTAGACTAACCGTATGAATTTTTTTTCTGATGGAAGGTTATTCCAAGATGGACAGTCTCGTACACTCTTATTGTACTGTTTCGAAAAATCTCTGAGAGTGGGAGAGGGGACAAATAGTACCAGCGAGGGTTCCCGTATGCCTTGCATTCAATCACAGAGAATTTCAGCAATATAGCAGTGATCAGAGATTTCTATATTGGATAAACAAGTCTGATAAAAGGATTGTATGTTTGCATCTCTAAATTCATAACAGATGCATTTCTTGGTGCTCACATCACTGTTCACAACACTCACCCCAACATTAAAATGTTAATAACCATAAACCATACATACTCATTTGGACAGCTTATGATTTTGGATGCAAGTATAAAATGGCTGCAATATCAGACACTCAAATGTGGTAAAAGGGCTATTTGCTTCTTGTTTCTGAAGAATTTTAGAGGAGGAAGGGCTTGGTCTCAGTGTGGGCATGCCTAACCCCAATACAGAAACATCTTTTGGGAATTATATCTATAGACATGACAGGATACGGTAGAAGAGAGACCCAATAAACAATGCACAGAAAGGCTACACAGAAAGGCTTGTACCTCTTACAAACTTTAACCTAACCAGTAATAAGCTGAAGAAGCGTTTTCAAGGAAACTGGCTTCTATTGCATCGTAAAGGATCCACAGTGCCTCAGCCACTACCTCCTCCCTATTATGCAGGCCAGAGGCGTTATTTCTGCAAAAACTAGCAGGCCCATGCTTTATCTAACAGCTGGCATTAGCATCCTATTGATACTGGCCTGCAGCTAGTGAAAATCATGGTGTGGCAGTGTAGAAAGGGCGTTTGGTTTAGTGGATATACAATTTGAGGCAACTTCTTTGATTGCTTTATGCATTTAAGAGTGGGCACAGTGCGGCATGCTTGTCAGAGCCACATACACAAAAGGTTCCTGTATGCTATTGTATGGACATTGGACACATCAGACAAAAACAGGCATATGTGCTGTTAAATAAGGGAGCACCACATAGATGCCAATTAACCAACAGGGTGGTGGCTTCTGCAGCGCACAAACTATTGCTGCACCCATCACTGCATTGATTTGCCATGGACTATTGTCTGCATGATGACACACAATGAACTCTACTTTCCTAATGAAGGTGCCAAGTGACATTGAATTGCCACCTGGTGTGCACGCTAGGAAGTGGCTGGCTTGTTTAGAAAATTAAAAGACCTTTGATGCTGAGCGGATGCATTTAGTCCATGTCCCAAAGCAGCCACTAAAATACGTAAGCAAGAAAATGACTGTTAACCTTCCCAGGGATGCACCATATGTAACTAAAAAGTAACATTTTTAAAAAAAATGTTTTGGGGTGTCAAATAAACAGACATGAAAATAAAGAAAATAGTTTAAAACTTTGAAGAAAGCATAGGTTTGGTCAACTGATACTTGTGCTGGCCTGGTGAATAAAAACGCCCATGTTCGGTTCTTAACACTGAAATGTTAAGTACATACTGTGTAACAACAATGGCTTGTTAAATGAGCCATCATTTGTAAATTGCCCCACTTGAAAGGCTGTCAGCACGAAAATGATGGGCATAGGCTGTGTGACTCAGGAGCATCTCACACACTGTGTTTGGAATATACATTCCTTTGTTTGTATATTCCAAACGCATTGCAGTCATCCACAAGTTGGCTGAGAGCGGCCAGCCACACATGGCAGAGGAGCACCCACCGGCCCAGCAGGCTGCTTATTTTTTGTCCGGCAAGATCAGAGTCAGCTTTCTGGGTGGGCTCCTTACTGTGCCCCACTCCTGAGCTATTTAGCCCTGCGCCCGGGGCCGTCACCTGCTCTGCCCGAGCGAAGAAACTGGCCTGCTCCTATGTATAATGCTCATTGCCGCCTCCTACTAATGATTAAATGTTCTTCAGCAGGGATCTGCAAGCTGTGGCTCTCCAGGCAGTTTGGACTACAACAACCTTGATCCCTCACCATTAGCTAAGGCTGATGGGAGTAGCAGTCCAAAACATCTGGAGAGCAGGGCCAGCCTAGGGCAGGGCCGGCCAGGCGAACGCCCACGTCGCCATGCCCCCCAGGGCGCCATTAGCCCCCTGCCACGCCAGCTCAGGGGAGTCTTTCAAGGGCTCCCCCGAGTTGGCGCAGTGGGAAAAGGTGCGGCAGGTGCCCATTTGTTATTAAATGCGCCCTCAGCATGAGCCTACTATTCCAGTGATGAACCCCCTGCGAGGTGCAGGAGAAAGGGGGTAGAAAAGAAATGTGGTGCTTCCTACCCCACTGCCCTCCCCTCCCCCTGTTGACCAGGAGGGGGGAGGCAATTCGCCCAAGACGCTGCTGCTGCTAAGGCCCGCCCTGCTGGAGAGCCAAAGGTATGAAACCGCTGTCCTATGGAGTTAATCACTAAAACTATCTCGGCTGCCCCACTATGGCTATGGAATGTTCTTTGTATTTGTAGCAGGCACTGCTGCCATTTTCATGGTTTCCAGGCGCTCACTTGGGTCTGAAAGAGGAGGAGGGCGCTAGGGGGTTAGCAGAAAAAGTCTAGTTGTTATCTAGTCTTCTCAACTGTTGGTGTTGGTAGAACAAGGAGGAACTGGCATCTATGCAGGTGAGTTCTCTATGGGATTTGTCTCTTTCCTAGAGGACTAGGTTTCCAGATGTGTGACTTGATGGAACGGGGAGGGCTTTGTGGTTTCTGGATGTGTTTTAGGAGTTTGGATGAGAGGTGCAGCATTTTGGGTGAGCATGCCAGGGTATTTGTTCTAGTCGTGTATTGAGTTGGCAAGTGGGTGAGCATTTGTTGAGTCAGGTGCTTCAAAGTTAAGATTGTGAGTTGGTTTGGGTATTTGTATAGATCAGCTGGATTGGATTATGTATGTCTTATATATCAGGTTCTGACTGTTTTATTGTCTCACATGAGTGGGAACGAAGTGGTGGCTAAAGGTTCAACTTGCTGCCAAAAGGAGTGGGACTGAGCAGACTGGGCCCGCCAAAAAACGACCTAAAAACCTTGCAAGGCCCCGGATGCTCAGACTACAAAGAGCTAAATTGCAGCACAACCAACAGGCCGGCATTGGCAGGACTGAAATGTCTTCCACTTTGTTCTCTGGTGATTCCAAAGCCAAGCCAAGCACAGCACTGGCTGAACTGTGACAAATAATGTTTAGTACAGAGGGACCCACGTACAAAGAGGAGTGCCCGTCTCTCCTAGCATATTTAGGGCTCCTAGACTGAGCTGGAATAATCCACTTCCACGAGCTGATGGATCAATGGCAACTTCCCAGGCTGGGGCTCTGTAGAAGAAGGCTGCGGTGAGGGGACACACTAAATATATCTACATTTGTATACAGCTGGAAGCCTCCATCAGACTGTCTACTAACCCACAACCAAACGCTTAGCAAAAGCAGATTGCTACCTCACCGCCTCCCATCCCCCGAAAGGCTGCATCAAGGACCCCCTGGAGTCCAGTCACATTACTGCCCCATCTCGAGGGCCTGAGGCGCATATCCATTCGATGGCCTCCACCAGTGATAGTCTCCGTAAACGCGAGGCAACCTTTCAGGTGTGGATTTATACTTGAAACACCCCTGGCATGTATCTAAGAATCTCACATGTCTGGGACAAAGTTTGAATTTATTCCACAGAAGGACAGGCTATTTTCTGGTTGGACTATTTTACAGATGTAAATGAAGTAGTGCCAACTCTCTATGGGTTCCTGTAACATTGTTTTGTTTTAGCTCTCGGAAAGCAATATCCAGCTCTCCGCAGATGATTGCCAGCAAGGGATTAGCTAGAATTTCTCAGATTCCTCGTCAGTCCAGCCCGGCTTTGCTCCTGCAGAGGACTTCACGTTGTTAGGCTGGAGGGAAAGCTCGGGGCATCATAGCCATTGCGTAAACTGGGAAATTACTAGCCATGTGTGATTGGGCGGTTACTGTGAAGATCATGCTTACTTGGAATGGGGCATTGAGAGCTTACTGGAAAGGTCACTTTGCTGGACATGTCAAACTGGGAGTTTACTGGGATTTGCAAGATTCCACAGTATCTTAAAATGGGAGCCTAATAGGAATGACAAAAATGGGATTTACTGGAAATGTAAAGCTTACTGGAAAAGTTAAATTTGGGGATATTGTAACTTGACATATAACGACATAAAATGAACATCATGACAGATATAGTACATGTCATTAGACGTATACAGTAAAAGCTGTGTTATCTGGTGTCTTTGGCAACCCAAATTATGCCGGTTTAGCAAATATGACAGAAAAAAAATGTCTCTTATCAAAATGGCAGCGAGACCATTAAAAGTGTGAAAAGGCCACATAGACTCTTACAGGCATGCAGTTATCCGGACATCCAGTTATCTGCCATGGTGGATAGTTAACTAGGCATTTTTTCATGCAAAACAGACTGTAGCAGCTCTATTTCCGGCAACAGAAGATGCCGGATAATAGAATGTCCTGGTTAATAAAGCGCCAGTTAACCCAGCTTTCACTATATTTATATTGTATATGATGTCATGGGATAATTTGAAAAGATACACCATGACCTATGGCATGACAGATCATGGGATATATCATGTCATATATCATGACTTGTGCATGACATGCATCATATTTCATGCTTAGAAATATCATGAGATGTACCTTGTCTCGTGAGGATAGCTCGGGCAACGTGCTTGCCTTAAAATCAAGACAACACAAATCAACACAGGTTCGATCCCCGGGTCCGCACTTAGAAACCTCTGGGTATTAAGCACGTTATAAATAACCTATCATGTCATATATGCATTAGAAAATAAATAAAGATATATAACATATAGCATTGCACAATATGCATATTTAAACATGATATATCATAACGACGTGACATAATATGATAATACATGACAAGACATAAGCCCTGAAACATGACATATCAAGGCATTCATTACAGATTATGGCATGATCTGTCATGTTGCTATCTTTGACGTGCAAACGGCAAATATACCGCCGCTGTCACTAGGTTTCATCTGGACCTTCTTTTACGGCCGAACTGACTTGATGGTTGAATAGTCGGCCAAGCAACCAGAATTACATTGATCTTTGCAATGGCAACCTTAAGGGATTTGCATGAGGGTTGGCACTGCTGCAATGAGCACAGTTGTACGGATGTTTGTTCCAGTGCTAACTCTAGTGCCCATTTTGTGCACTACGGATAAGACTAGCCATATGTAGTCAACTTTCTGTGGCGCCATTCAGCAAGGCCAGAGCAATAGCCCAGATTGTCCTTTCTTATACTGATAGGCAGAGGCATAGATAGGGTAGGGCCTGAGCAGGCAAGGCCCACCCACAATCTGTAAATGCCCACTCAGCAGTGGGCACTTGTTAGACAATCCTGGCTACGCCTCTGCTGATGGTTTAACAGTATCGCCGCTGTTCAACTCATAGTTACTCGTTGTACACTGTTAAGCCACAGTTTAAGAAATAAAACCCACAGACTGGGTTGACACACAAGTTAATTGCTTGTGCATCTTTTTACCATACAAAAAGAAGCCAGTCTAGGCACTTTCTGGAGTCCATAGACACAAATCGCAAGAAAAGTGGACAGGTAATTTCAGAGGCTGTGGTTTTGTAGTCAAAGGAGGCCAGACTGGAACCTAGCAAGGTCAGACAATAGTCAATCCAAGTGTGTCCCAAACGGAAATCAGGAAAGGCTACATGCGAGTCAGGTGAGAGCTAATCCGAAGGTCAGGATAGGCGTCAGCAAGCAGCCCAGATTGGTAAATCTGAAAATTGCCACAAAGGTCAAAGGGAACAAATAAACAACAATACATCTTGCAATGCCCCTGGCAGGGTTCCCTAAGCTTGGATGTAAGCCTATGGCCCCTACAGGCCAAACCTGAGGGGTCAAAGTACCAAGAGGCCCTGATTGCAACACAGGATGGAGCCACAGATCCCTTGGGCTCAGACGTGGCCTGGCATCCACTGATCCTCAAGGCAGAGTATTTCCTGCTTACCCTCTGCTAAGAAAGAGCAAATCCCTTCAGGGCTAAGCTAAATCACACCATTGGGGCTGCTCTTCTTTGCAATCTCGGTGTCGCTGCTGAAGTCCTGAACAAAAGTACGCTTTATCATTGCTTGTCAGCAGCTCACTTTTGCATTTGCTGGGTTCATCCTACCTCTCTTGTGGCCGGGGGATGGCTAGGCTTGTGGGGGGTGACAGCTTCTGAGGAAAGTCTTGCTGGTCAAGGCAGGCGCTGCAGGTCATGGTAAATCTGATGAGCCCTTGGAGAGCAGGGATTCCTGGCAGGTCCAACAGAACTTTATAGGGTTTGCAGTATTTTTAAGGGCTACTTTAGAATCCCATCTCAGTGACCTGGGCTCCTGCTTCTTTGGGTCCAGGCAGCAAGACTGGGGTCTTCTTACAGATTCAGAGCAGGAGATGGAATTCAGGAGGTGAGCAGATCTGGATTGAGGGAGAAAAGCACCAGAGCAGGGTCCAAACCTCTGCCTATATAGAGCTCGATAGCCATTCAGGAAAACCTTATACACTGATTGGCCCTAGCAAAAAGCCAATCAGAGAAAAATAAACTATCAATCGTGCAAACAGCGTCTCAGTGAATCTCAACATCTAGTTAGTTCCCTTTTGCTCAAGGCCAAGCAAGAGCTGAGATACTCATTCTAAATTCTTTACACCATTTAATATTGGCATCAAACGTTTCCAATGGGGCCCAACTCAAAAGTCTCCTGTTCGTCCCGACTCGCTACGCTCAAGCTCCAATTTGGACAGTGAGTTTCTAACATGTGCCTGAAGACCTGGAACTAGGCTAAAATTGTTCGAAATGGTCAACACTGGTTTTACTACTTGAACTGATTTTGGTCCAGTTGTAAGTGTGGCATAGAGGGAGGAGGCTCAAACAGATGTCTGGCGACCATGGTGGGGATGGATCCAAACAGTGAGAAAGACTACTTTGGCACATAAAACGCAACTATAGTTGGGCTAAACTGAATACTAATTGGGGAGGCCAGATGCTTCAGCGGGCATTGGACATGAAAGAAGGATTGTTCTTTGGACCTACTGATAATTTGACCAACAGCCGAAATGCTGTTTCCTCCGACGTGGGCCTTTTTCATTACTTACTGACCCATTTTGGCAATCCAGAGGGATCAGAATAACTTCACTGCTGTTCAAAACCAGTTGCCATGGCTAGTGCTATGACTAGTGCTACCGGTGTGACTCCTAGAAGGATACTACTGTTTGGAACATCCATTCCCTGATTGAAGACCCCAATTTAAAATGCATCTATTAAACATAGCAAGGGAAATTGAAGAACTACCTAAGTGTTAGTAATCAATCAGTCAATCAACCCGCACAGCCTCTCCGAATATGTTAGAGATTTGAGTCGAAAAAACGCCCATGGTAAATTTCTAGTTCTTTCATATAAATATTACTATACAAACATTCACAGTTTTAAGATGAACAGTGTAGCTGTTAGCTGTCCCAGTTTTCTTTCTTTCTTTTCTTGCATGGTCAGACGTCCTTTCATCCTCAAGAGGCTGCTTATCCAGTGCAGAGATGATACTCATTGACATGAAGAAAATTGAAAAAAATGTACTCAAAGAGGTGGGTCCAGATGGCTAGAGCTTTGGGGGCAGGGCTAAGGGTAGAATCACTTTAGGCAAGTATTGTGCTTGTTAAAAGTGTTAAAAAAACAGGGATCAAATAACACGCTTTTTGTAGAGATGACTAGAAACATGCACAAATCATATAATACACCAACCTGAGATCATATAAATTGTTATAGCAACAGGTTAAACAAAAAGACTGTGGCCCTGATTCATGGAATTATTTGCGTGTAAAACAGGGATTTGCGTGTCATTCTGCCCGCAATTCTCCATTCGTCAAACAGGGATTTGCGGGCAGAATGGCATGCAAGTCCCACTGTAGCTTTATGTTCCCTATCCTGAATGGAAGCTTCAATTACAAGTGAGACAAGTGATGTGAGTCTTACATAAAATGTCCTCAAGAAACACAATGGAAGAAAATGCACAATATGATCATCTGCTTGTACTTATTGTTTTATATAGCATGCGTCTTTATGTACTTCTGGCATTCCTAATTGAAATGCATTCTCACCTTTCCATACACACTAACTATTCCCAATTGTCCACTTGCCACTGTATTGGCAGCTGTCTAACGTTAATTGCACATTATTTTGCTTAAATGCAAAACGAAACAAAAAAGACAAGTTGGAGCAGAGAGTAGCTAAATTTAGAATGTCTCTGAGTGTTTGGAACAGCTGATTTCTGTTGGTGCAATATTCTACGGACCCATTGGCATTTAGTTTTTGCGGATACAGAGAGAAATGTGTTCATGGATCCAGCGAAATCTGTTCCCTTTCCTCCACTACATGACAGTACGGCCAGAGGGTAGCTCAGGACAGTGCGCTCCTCTTGGAAGCAAGATGATGCAGAGCAACACATGTTCGATCCCCTGTCCACGCTTAGAAACCTCTGGGTATGAACTGCATTATAAATAACCAATTACAATGATGTGGTAACAGACAAGGCCACTGCCAATATCCTCAATGATCCATCACTAAATGCAGGGCTTTCGTTTCTAGCTCTCTAATCCAGAATCTGCATGAAGTGCACACAGTCTCACAAGAGGCTACCATGAGTGCAACACAAACTATTCATGAAAATAGATATTGAAAATTGACTTTCTGCTTCATTACACACCTTCACAATTAGAAGTTGTCATGTTTTGTGCCGAGTAGGGACAGCATTCCAATGACACTGCTGCTCTAACCCCACCACTCAAAGAAAGTAAACTGCTGGGCTCCTGTGCACTTTGCCATCCTTTTTGCACAGCTCTACAATTGTGTATAGGAGTCCTAATACTGCACAGCCTCTTGCCCAGTTCCCTGCTGTAGACTAGAGAAGCTGAATCTTGCTAAAATGGGACGGCCAATGCAGTGTCAATTAGCCACAGATCTGATGCTATCACCGCTGTGTGTGAGTACTCTGCAGAGAGGGTGCAAAACATAGCCTGTAGAAAAGGATGTTAGTGCCTTTTTACAAGTGCAGCGGCGGGGCAAAAAAAAGGTGAAAACGGGATTAGCAGCACTTTTACTGGTCTGCATGCTATGAGTTTGAAGGGGATGTTGAGTAAAAAAAAATCTCTGCACTGTGATGGAGGTTTTTCCTCCACATTACCACCAAAACATAGAGGATTTAATGCAGCCGAAATTACCACCCACACAATCTCCATGAATTGGGATTTACACCACTTTCTAGCACTCATAATCTGACGGATTTACGACCAGTGCTGGTAAAATAGCTAAATGGGTTGCGCGCTGCTGTATTCTATGTGTGTTCTACAGGCCGTAGGTTTGAATCCAGGAAAGGGCAACTCAGTCTTTCCTCCTTCCCAGGTCGATAAATGAGCACCAACTTCGGTTGGGCTGATAATGTTACGCAAATATGCTCTATGTACAGCGCTTTGGTGAAAGCGCTATATAAATAACAAATCATGATCGAGTGGCGGTAACGGTAAATGAGTATGAAAGTAGCTCTGTGGGAAATGCCACCATACCCGTAACTAATGAAATAGGTCTTTGCGCGCTGGTGAATAGGGCGCTATTAACATAACCTGACCCATTACTATAAGCACGGTTGCACGTGATGCAAGGGAGTAAACAGTCTTTTGGATGTATTCAGATCGCATCATTCTTTTAATGATTATCCAAATCTAAGAAGCCTTTTTCCATTGAGTTCTGACTCTCGTAGGCCCCGAAGCTTATTGCATGGCGCTCTGCCCGCTGCACCGCTTGCCCCGGGCGAGTTTGACTGTTATTGCATTAGAAAAGAACACTGCGAACTTGCTGGAGGAAACACCGAGATTACCCATCGAGCAGGCCCATTTCGTAGCGAATGTGACGGAGGAGTAGCTTTCCAGCCTAGTTTAACGCGAAGATACACATTTCCAATATTGAAAAGGAAAAATCCCTTTGCAGTTGCAACGGTGAAGTAACTCGCAGCCTGCCTCTTTCTGGAGCCAGACACCTGGGGCTAAAGGGCCCATGGCTGCACGCATGTTGCCCTGTGTGCACTGTTCACGCCTTGCCCTTTCAAAGCAACGGCGGTGTATGTAATTCTTTGTTTCCTGCACCGCTTTTATATGTCTATATTACTTAAGGATAATCTTCATTACTCCGCCACGTTCTTCCTCGTCCCGCTGTTTGCTTGCATCATATGTCTGTCATCTCATGCAGGCAACTACTTGCACTACCACTTCAAAAGAAAGAACCTGTCTGGCATCTTCCCCTCCCAGGGAACTGGTAGTATGGTGTCTTGTGATCTTCTCTCTGCCTCTATATATACCAGCCTCATAAATGATCACTGCCAACAGGCTGCTGGGGGTTTTAGGAAGGGCAGTAAGTGGTGGGTAATGATTATGAATGATGGACTGTAGTCAATAATACCACCTCTACTTCCTCGTCCCATTTCCTCTTTGCATGAGGTTATAGATGAGCATCATGCTCGTTCTCTATCCTGTCACAACAAAAACACAGCAGACGTGGAACAGACTGCAGAAACACAGGCTATTAATTTGCTCTACTCAATTCCTATTGCAATGCAGATTGAAGGACCTCATATCCAAAAGTCAAATCATTGGAATTGCCCACTAGGGGCAAATAATGGTCGCGGAGGCAGCCCCAGTGGAAGCCTTACAAATCTCATTCAATTATATATGATATGATAGGTTATTTATAACGCACTTAATACCCAGAGGTTTCTAAGCCCAGACCCGTTGCCCCTGAGCTATCCTCCCGAGACAAGCACTGGCACCGGAGACAGCCATACGTCTGGTAGATCGTCCCTGTATGCCTCTAGGCGCCTCTGCCTGTGCTGAATGGTAAGCCACAGCACCACCCAGCCAAGGTATCCACGGAAGCGTTGTTGCCCATGCCAGCTAGCCCAAAAGTAGCAAATAGATTGTTTCACTTTCTAATTGGAAGATCTTGCTCCAGTTAAATTACATTGTCTCAGAGTTCTCCAGCCCTGACATGTTTGCTGACTCAGTGTGGCTCTTTACCCAAGGCCACTCGGACATCACATGTCACTAGCATATAAGTCTGGGAAAGCAGGATGACCCTATTCTGAGATTTGATGGGTTCTGCCACTGTCGCGGTTTGTTATACAGTCCCACGCAAAACAGGGATATCTTTCCCCTACAATTAATGTGGCGCACAATAAAAAAGCTTTTATTCAGATCATTCAAGTCCTTTTTGATAAGGCTTCCAACCTGTCTCGCACACAACCTCAACAAATACCCAGTGCCACAATGGACTATGAACCAGGCCGGTGTGTGTATTAATGCAATATTTATTTATTAATTTGTTTAGGGAAGTTAGAACAAAAGATTACATCAGCCACCAATGTTGTGGCAACACAAATACAAAATATCCTTTTTAGTAAAGTGCCAACACAGAGATGACACCAGACTATGCAGTTACAATAGCTACCTTTTACATCACCCCCAATACAAGCAAATAACAGTTCAAAGCACACCAGGAAAATTAATGCAAACAGAATGATAGTTTGGTCACAGCAACACTCACCCCACGCCCCAAATATCCACTAGACTCTTTTGAATGGAAGGCAGTGGCAAGGAGCGGAAACACGAGGGAAAATCAGATTTGGGATATGATTCACAGAAACAATATGACAGGAAGAAAGGCAAGGTGAAAATTCGTTTTTCAGAGCACAATGGTAAAGTCGGTTGTTAATTATTTAGCACCACTGCTATGGGAAAGAATAGATAGAAATGGGGAATTTGTTTTTTTAACAAATAAAAGGACAGGCAGGGCTTTGGGAAATATTAGTCAGCACACAATGGGAAGATCGGATTTTGGAAGATTTGATCACCGAAGCAATAGAGGAGACAGAAACGCAATGGGGAAAAATTGTTTTGCTGTGCCTGAGAATAACACACAGGGCTTTAGGATTTTGGTCATAATAGAATGGGAACATCGATTTTGGGCTGTTTAGCACAACTGCAATGTGATAAAGAAAATGCAAATGGGAATTCGTTTTTTTAGCTCACAATGAGAATACCGGGACAATTTTGTTTTGCACCTTACAATGGGAACACAGGGACAATTTTGATTAGCACCTTGTGCACACACGTGCAAATCTTTATGACTATACCAGCTCACAACACACTGGCAAAAGATTTTTGGTTTCGAATGCCAACAATACAGATCCTGTGAATGAAATGGGGGAATTAATTGATTTACGTAGATCAATATGCTAAGGATCTACACAGGCAAATGGGGACTTTTTTAATGGGACAATAACTAAAATACACAAGCAAACTGGGCATTTTTCTATGGGGAAATGACTAAAACAATGATGAAAGAATATTGGGGTTACACAATATATGGCTTGGGGTACTTCTACGTACAGGAGGGGTCTGGACTGGACATCAGAGAGCGTCAGGGCACACTGTTGGGACTGCCAAAAGGGGTAAGTCAAAGGTCTCCTCTCCTTCCTCCAAGGGTCCCAATCAGTATCTACGTCGCCTGACTCCACTGCAAGGTTAGGCCTCTCTCTGCTGGGATGTTCACGCCAGATTTCAGCAACAGGTCACCTCATTGAATTAGTGGGAAAGGTCCAGCTCTGAGGCAAGCTGACTTAGTTATAATGCAAATTACATCACCAACTTGTCATAATTCCTGCAGAAGGGATTGGTTAATGCTCCCTACCCCACTTCCACCTGTGTGCTGATCGGACAAGGGGATGTGGGAGTTATTTGGGACACTCCATCATCTCACTTCGACAAGTGGGCTCGGTCTGCTTCGGGGACTTGAAAATCTCACCACATGATAAGTACCTTTAATCTCCATATTTTGACATAAATGAATATATTTTTGAAAGCTACGTTTTACAGCGAATCACATGAGACTAGTCAGGTGTCTGTACACCATTCCTGTGCAGAGATACAGTTTTTCTCCATTTACTCAGGAACTATAACAGTAAGAAACATGACACTTTATGGGAATCATATGAATCGTACTTGGCATGCTTTATCAATTTTTTGCATTGCTGGTAAACACAAGGAGGGCCACATCACATTTTCATGAATACCTATTTGTATTTATTCCACCAAAATTGTTTTGGCATGGTCAGAAGGGGTTCACTGTCATCTTTCTAAAAATCCTAGAATGACTGTTGTGCGATGTATATTGTCAATTTTACACAATAAAATACATTTCTCCAATTTGAAGCAATGGGCAGTCTCACCACTCATTTGCTCTGGCCCCCACCTTTTTTAAGTACCAGTTCTGCTCTGTTCAGGTACGACATCAGTAGAGGGATCTGTGTTTAGATTAGCCTGCCCCTTTCAAGAGCTAATGAGCTGCTAATGCATTTTTATGGGGGTTGTGACCCGGAGGTCACCAGGGCTGTAGAACAGACCCAATCTTATCTGGTTCACCCTGCATTTCCCATCCAAGAACCTCATATTTCTTGTATTTTCAAGGAATGTCACTAACAATGAAGGCAGCGAGGGTTACATCTCCAGAGCAACCAAGGGAGGCCCTGAAGTTTAATTGCACATCTGAAGACATATCCTGCAGCACAAAGCCTTTCAAGCTCTCAGCCTGTCATTCGTACGTCAATGCATTTTAAATGACATTAAGGCACACAATTTGCAAAGTATGCATGCAAGTTTGTTAAACATTGTTCATGCGGATGAGCTTATAATAGGCAGGAACCCTACTCACTTTTTCAAAGTCTGGCTAGCATTTTACTATATTATTAGTTTAGAGGGAAAAATGAAATGACATGCATTTGTTTATTTCACAGTAAAAGGCTTTGTTTCACTGCAACGGCTTGAATCACAATCTTGGCATTTTCATTTAAGATTCTGTGCACTACTGTTCCTGGAAATATCAGTGCAGCTCTCCATAGATTTATTAACACAGTATGTCCATGTGTGTTTTTGTTCCTTCATGAAAGGCAGTTTGCATATTTTAGCATCTGGAAGTGTTTAGGCCCCGTTTTCTCTCCTTTTTGCTTTGGTTCCATAGGCCTTATGTTGGACATCACTTCTGTGCAGGCCTTTCATTTCCGGACATGCACACCAATGACTCTGGACTTTTGATTGATGTCATCCGGGGTTATTTCACCCCACACCACACTGGCTGTCCATCCTGATCCTGGTTTACCATGGGATCAGATCCTGATACTGCTGAGAATCTGAGCACTAGAACCTGAAAAGATAATTCAAGAGGGAACCCAAGTGTGGAATTACACATGGGTGTTAGGCCAAGGGATCCCCCGGTTCCAACCCTGCCCTGATCATGTACAAAACCTTGATTAGGCTCACCAATCCTTCATACGGGTAAATATTGGTGAAGAAGGCTCAAAAGATGATATCTCCATCCTTTCTAATGGAAGATACACTCCTCCCTCTTTTCCTTTGAACCTTGCTTGTATGAATGTCAATTCTTGAGAGGGAGGTAGGCGAAATATTGGGAGGGAAGGAAGAAGGGTTTGTCGGGGTAATTTCCCTGTAGGTCGGCAGAGCTGTCCCCGGACCCCCAGAGGTAGGGAGGCCCCAACTCCTCCTGTGTCCCAAAGGAGTATGAGGCACACACACAGCTAAAGGGTTACTGCTGTTTATTGCATAGAAACAGACAGGGACAGTTTCTTGGAGCGTAGGTACCCAGGAACGTCTCATTGGAAGTGGGCTCGCAGGCCCTTTTTCTACCTGAGTGACGCCACGATGTGCATCATCTGGGAAAACTTGCCTCCAAACCTAACGCTATCTCGGGTTGGCTCCCCGAGTGGTAGGGTCAGTATAGACCAGTATAGAAGGAAATATTATTGGTATAGAAGGGGTCAGGTGGTACGCTTGGGTTGTCCCTAAGAATTGCTACATGAAAATAGTTACATGGAGAAAGTTAGTGATTGGTTGGGTTGTAGTGCCGTCAGTGATTAGCCCCTGTGTCCTGATTAGTCCATCCGCAAGCCCCCAATCCTGGGACCATCGTTGTTCCCAGCTCGCTGTGTACCTGGTGCTGGCAACAATGTGTGACTATGTGTCAGTGGTGAACAATGGACAGGTCTGCTACTAGCTGTTATAGTGCTCCTTTCTCACCGCTGCCAGTGTCTGACTTGTTACTTCTTTGTTGCATGTTGGGTTCCAGACGTGCGACCCCAGAGCGTCTCTAGTCCTTGGAGCTTGGCATCGTGTCAGGTCGGCTTGGTCACGTGTTGAGAGACCGTGGCTGAGGTAGAATTACAGGGATTTGATTTGTATTTCTGCTCCGGAGAGTCTTTAGCAGTGGCAGGTGTGGCCTTGGCGTTTAGAGCGCAGCATGTCGATTGCAACTTCGCGACCTTGGCTGCGGGGCCCTTGCCAAGGTTGTTCTGCATGCTCAGCACCTTGTAGCTCCTTCTGAGCTGTTCTGCTTTGGGTCTGGGGACTCTGGTTTGTGGTCTGCCTTGGCCTAGTTATGGGTGGCGGTGTATAGTCTATAAGGCGAGGGTTGTGAGGGTGCAGAGTGGTTCCTTATACATCAGTCCATTCACAGGGTCTTGTCTTTCAGGGTGTTAGTATCATGAAGCATCTGCAAGCATGTACACAAGCTCTTCTTAGCGTCTTGCGTTTCTGCGGTGCGGTAGTCGGCCTATGTGAAAAATAACAACGATGCATGTCTGTGAGTGTGCACGGTCCTTTAAGTCATAGCACTGAGCATGTTCTTCGTGTGGGTTGGTGTGTGTCTGGTGTGTGTCTGATCCAGGTTCTCGGCATGTCATCTCTAATGATGGCGGTAGTGGGTTATGATGTTTTAGTCAAGCTGGTCCATATGGTCAGTCCCGACTCCACCTGGGTTTCCACCTCGTGCTTTGGATGGGGTGCGGCTGCCCAGTGGAGGTGGGGCATGGCTACGATGGATCTTGACGTCCGGAGCGGGAGTCAGATGTTCGAACTCATCCCGCTGTGGGTGCTTAGGTCATGACGTCATTGGACATAGTTTGTATGGGGATCGGGGGAAGGGATCGTCCCATTTTCCCTCTTCAGGTTGGAGGGAGGGAGGGAGTGAAGAGTTCCTCCAGTTGATAAACAATGAGTAGTTGGCACACCCTTCATGGGTCCTAGCCTGTATTTTCCACCAAGGGGGAGTAAATCAGTGGGTCATCCAAATATGAATGCACTAGAAGGCCTTTTTGTGAAACAGCACCACTAAGGGAGGAAGGGATTTGTGAATACATTTGGCCAATTTCAGGCCAAATGGGACATTGAACTGTAGCAAAGACGGGGAAATGAAAATCTCAGGTTTCTGACAACCACGTGCTTCACAACAGGGTCGTTAAGACAGAAATCCTGCACATATATGGAGGTCAAAAATTGAGAGAGTGAATCAACTGGGTTATCTGTTTCAGGGTCAACATATTGATGTGGATTGTCCCAATGAAACAGCTGACCTGCTGTAGATTTATAATGAAACAACAAAGCCTCATGACACTTTGTTACTTAGACGATGTGGGAATAAACTCCCCAAGCCTGTTTCTCAACGGAAACTGGAATGATAGCCTTGTTAACAAGAACCAGGGGCAGTAAAGGGTTTAGCCTGGAATTTCACTCAACAATGGATAGACAAACCATGACACTGTTGACTACTATGCTAAATGTGGCAGAGGACCTAAGTTCTAGTATCTTTTTAGGCTTACTGAAAACTACTCAAACATGCACCATGCTTTCTGTATCAGAATCAAAAGAAGACAGAACCACATAAACAGACAAATCAGACAGACCCTGAGCCTGCATCAGCTACATCTTGCTTAGAAGCTCACATTAATACACCCCACCTTGCACTCCAGAAAGTAAGCTCCTCAAATCCGTTAATAAGGACTGTGCTGTATGTCCAGAATTAATGTACGCTCTAGTTTCCCAAATGGACCTCTAAATAGCTCCATCAGATTATATTTTCTGTTGCGTCAGAGAGAAACCTCCTCCGTAGACAGAACCGTCTTGCCAGAAAGACTGTCTAACATAGAACGACTTTTTAAATTCTGAGGGAAACCCTCCTCCACCATTGCCAAAGGTTGCATATATTGAATAATATGTGCAAGCAGACCAGACCTGTCTGTTATCTCATTCCTTAAGGATCAAATGTCTGACTACAGGAATAACTGGAATCTTGTACAAACCAAGAGGAAATGAAAAAGTCACTGCCTGGACCTCCTGAGCTCTGATGTTCGTATTGTGAGAGCTATTTTAATATCACAGAAAGGACATCCCAAGGATATGCCAACCCTTAGGTCCACATCAAAAATATCCCCTTCCTCTGCAACATAATTAGGTGAGCTCCAGAAGGAAGCTATGGGACATCTTCCAGACAGGAAGTCAACGTGTTTCCATTGAAAACCCTACTTTTTACCCACCATGACTGAAAACTGAAATTTCTATTTTATATTAGTTTTAAAATGTGTAAAGCACAATCAGTCAAGAAGGCATAAAAGCGCTGCACAATAAAAATTGAAACAGCGCATAAAAAGGAAAAAACACATGACAAAAAAGCACAACACCAGAAAACTATTCAAAATATTAAGGATAAGCTAAAGAAAATAAGTGTGTCTTAAGAGCCTTGTGAAGGGTCCCGAGCGTGGCCCAAAGATGGATAGAAGAGGGCGAGGAATTAGATGCAGAATGTGCATCTGCTGAAAAGGGGTGGATGGAATAGCCAATCTGAGTATATCTTGACTGTGCAGAGCTCTTAACCCACCAGCTGACCCAAGGCCACAGCTTTGTAAGTGACTCAGCAGATCTTGAACCGGGCACGCAATTGAACGCATAACCATTGGGGATAAATTAAAATTGGAGAAATGTGCCCATATTTTCGAGTGCCAGAATTAAGGCAGGCTGCAGAGTGTAAAACTGGCTTCAAAGGAGATTAGAAAAGTTACTGGCAGACCCAAAGAAATTGCATCATCCTTGTCCGGGTTAGAGAGAACCAAAGCCTGGGCAGCGGCACTAAAATCTGAGCAAGGAGCAAAAGCCTTGATTTTTCCCAGGTGAGAGGACTGGGAAATAAATTATGGTATTAAATGAGACATAGGCACCTTAAAATTAAGATAGGATTCAAGATTAAAACCAAGAGAGATGATTGATTGAAGGAGCGCAATGTTGTCACCAGCAGCAGAGAATGGCACTCACCCGTCCAAACCCTAGAGCTTGAATAAGAAGGTCAGTAAAATACCCGAAAAAAGCCTGCCATTGCCCCTTTACCAAAGACTACAAAGGGTAAATGGACTTCCCACCCATAAGCTTAGTTCAATATGTGGGGTGTTCTTGACGCTTTGTCCCCAGCCTGTCCTTGCTCCGAAAGAGTCAGGGTATGACATAGAAAACAAACCCAGTATCTGAAACAACAGAAGTTATATAAGCAATCAGACCCAAATATACTGAATCAGCCTCACCTCTTCTGTAAAGCCCTGGAACAAGGCTTCATTACAGTAGGGTAATAAGCAACTAGGCTCATAAATACTGAATCAGCCTCACCTCTTCTGTAAAGCCCTGGAATAAGACTTCATTACAGTAGGGTAATAAGCAACGAGGCCCAAATATACTGAATCAGCCTGACCTCTTCTGTAAAAGCCCAGGAATAAGGCTTCATTACAGTAGGGTATTAATCAACTAGGCTCACATATACTGAATCAGCCTGTCACCCTCTGTAAAAGCAGTGGAATAAGGCTTCATTACAGTAGGGTAATAAGCGACCAGGCCCAAATATACTGAATCAGCCTGACCTCTTCTATAAAAGCCCAGGAATAAGGCTTCATTACAGTAGGGTAATAAGAAACTAGGCTCACATATACTGCATCAGCCTGACCTCTCCTGTCAAAGCCCAGGAATAAGGCTTCATTACAGTAGGGTAATAAGCAACTAGGATCACATATACTAAATCAGCCTGACCTCTTCTGTAAAAGCCCAGCAATAAGGCTTCATTACAGTAGGGTAATAAGCAACTAGGCTCACATGTAATCAGCCTGACCACTTCTGTAAAAGCCCAGGAATAAGGCTTCTTACAGAAGGGTAATAAGAAACTAGGCTCACGTATGTTATGTTATGTTATGTTATTTTGCATTTATATAGTGCCTTACGTATCATTGGTATGATCTCAAGGCGCTGGTAGGTTGAACGCCCTCGGGAACCGAAGTTCGAGTCAGTAGAGAGAGAGAGAGAGAGAGAGAGAGAGTCATAAGGTGCGTGTGAGTACCGGATATGTGTGCAGCAGGCGTGGCATTCGTGTGATAGCTGCTTCTTAGCGGTAGGCGTGGTGGTTGGGAGATCAAGAGTATGTGTTAGTTCTGGCAGGTTGTTATCCAGACCGATTCTGGCTGCGTTAGGCATGAGGAGAACACCTTGGGCTGGAGGGTGTGAAACCAGCTGTGTTTAGATAGGATGATGGGGAGTATGAGGCAAGTGATGGTATGAGAACAGCTATACCGAATGGTGTCATAGTATCGCTGTGTTCCAGTTGAGTGGTGGTGTAGAGAAGAGAGTAAGCATGTAGGTGTGATAAGGTGGTTTGTCTTGAGATCGGGCACATTCCAGTAGTTCCATGCACTTCGGCCGTTCCATGCACTCCAACCATACTATGCACTCCTGCCATTCTATGCACTCCTGCCATTCTATGCACCCCCGCCATTCTATGCACTCCTGCCATTCACGTACTTCCCGGTTCTATCTACATACTTTCCCCTGTTCCTTCCACATACTTCGCACGTTCCATCCACATACTTCATCCGTTCTATGCACATACTTCACCCGTTCCATCCACATACTTCACCCATTCCAACTACATACTTCACCTGTCCCATCCATCAATTTCACCAGTTCCATCTATCCACTTCACACATTCCGTCCACATACTTCACCCGTTCCGTCCACATACTTCACCCGTTCCGTCCACATACTTCACCTGTTCCATCCACATACTTCACCCGTTCCACTTATCCACATAATCCACTCTGTTCCTTCCACATCTTTCGCCCTTTCCTTTTCATCCATCTACATACTTCACCACCCGTTCCATCCATGTACTTCGCCCGTTCCATCCATACACATTACCCATTTCATACATCCACTTTCTCTGTTCCATCTATCTACTTCACCCGTTCTTTCTGCATACTTCACTATTCCATTCATCCACTTCCCTGATTCTATCCACCCATTTTGCTCGATCCATCCACATACTTCACCCGTACATCTATCTACTTCACCCGTTCCTTCAGCATACTTCACTATTCCATTCATCCACTTCCCTGATTCTATCCACCCATTTTGCTCGATCCATCCACATACTTCACCCGTTCCATGTACTTCACCCGTTCCACGTACTTCACCCATTCCACCCAGTTCGTCCGCTCCACCCAGTTCATCCGCTCCACCCAGTTCGTCCACTCCACCCAGTTCATCCACTCCACCCAGTTCAACCGTTCCACTCACATGTTTCATCCGTTCCAACACTATGCTTCATTTCGGCCACATATTTCAGTTGCTCCATCCACTTCACCTGTTCCATCCACAGACGTCACCCATTCCGTTCGCATACATCACCCGTTCCGTTCACATACGTCACCAGTTCCTTCCACATACATCACTCAATCGCTCCAATACTCCGCACCCGCTCTACACTCTACATACGTTCTATTCAACATACTTGATCCGTTCCTTCTAACTTCATCATCCGTTCCGTCACATACATCACGCGTTCTGTCACATAGGTCACCCGTTCCATCACATACATCACCCATACCAAAAATACATCACCGGCTCGCTCCACCATACGCTTGCTCAACACTCTACGTCCGCTCAACACTCTACGTCCGCTCCACGTTCTACGCCTGCTCCACGCTCTAGTTCCACTACACGTTCTAGACCCATTACACACTCTACACTTGCCCTACACCTGCTCCACACTCTGCACCCGCTAGACACTATATTTGTTCCACACCTTACTTCCACTCCACACCCTACATCCACTCAACACCCTACACCCGCTCCATGCTATCATCTACCCCACAGCCTAAATCCGCTCCACGCTCTCATCTTCTCCACGCAATCATCTGGTCCATGCTTTCCTGCATTCTGTGCTCTCGTCCGCTTTACGCTCTCATCCGCTATACGCTCTCATCCGCTATACGCACTTCATCCTCTCCACCGACATTCATCTGCTGTACCGACTTCATCTGCTCAAATCACTTCATACATTCATCATGCATTATCGGTTAAACTCATGTTCCTTGTCGCGCGTACTTGATCGGTCCCACGTTCTCTATCTGTCCCATGCACTATACCCGTTATATGCACTTGAAATGTCTGTTCTATTAGTTCCATTTGTACCATGCAGTTTTGCCTTCCATGCCATATATCTGTTTGTGCACTCTACCCGTTCAGTGTACTCTGTGCACTCATTTGTATCATGTGCTCATCTTTCCATCCTCTCCACTTTATTCTTCTTGTCCATTTTGTTCCTCTCGCCCATTGCATTCGTTTCATCAATTTCATTAATTTCAGCCACTTTACTGCTTTCATACAATTGATACCTTTTTATCCTCTTAACTGAATTGTTCCACTTTACTCATTCTATTCCGTTTGTTCTTTTTATTTTACATTAGTGGTTATTAGTTTTCGATTTCTCGCTTGGAATCTTGATGCTGGAATGTTATTTATGTTATTATTTATGATCTAGAAGTTTGGGCTAGTTGAATTGCTGTTATCGACTTGATTCCTCTCGTCCACTTTGATCTTCTTGTCCTTTACATTTATTTCATCCATTTCATTACTTTCAAACAGTTTACATTAGAGGTTATTGGTTTTCGATTTCTCGTTCGGAATCTTGTTGTTGGAATGTTATTTATGTTATTGTTATTTATGATCTAGAAGTTTGGGCTGGTTGAATTGTTGTTATCGACTTTATTCCTCTTGTCCACTTTGATCTTATTTCATCCATTTCATTACTTTGAACCACTTCACTGCTCGCGTTCAACTAGGTCTTTTTATCCATTTAATTGCTATGATCCTTTTTCACTCTTTCTATTTTGTTTGTCCTATTTAGTTCACCTTAGCGGTTATTATCTTTCGATTTCTTGCTCGGATCATGATGCTGGGTTGTTATTTAATATCTAGCATTTTGGGCTAATGTCATTGAGTTGCTGTTATTCATTTTGAGTCATGGGTCGGTTTTAGGGGAAGAGCCGTGTTTTCAGTAGTTTTCGGAAAGACATAAGATCCTCGGTGAGTCGGATGTTGGGTGGGAGTGCATTCCACAGAGTGGGGGCCAAGGCTGAGAATGATGATCCACCAAACCTGACTGAGTTTGGTTTTGGTATGATTAGGAGGCCGGCTGAGCTTGATCGTAGCGTACGAGCCGGATGATAGAGTTTTAGTTTGTCTTGAAGATATTGAGGTCCGGTTTTATGCAGTGCTCGGTGAGTGATGCATAAGGTTTTGAAGGTCACCCTTTGGGCAACTGGAAGCCAATGCAGAGTTTTGAGGGCTGGGGAGATGTGGTCTCTTGGGCCAAGGGCCAATAACAGTTTGGCTGCTGCGTTTTGTGCTCTTTGTAGTTTATTCAGTTGATATGCGTGCACTCCGAGGTAGAGGGGGTTAGCATAGTCCAGCCTTGATATAACAATTGATTGGATGGTGGAGAGTCTGTTGGGAAAGGAGAGGTATGGAAAAATGCGCCTTAGAGTTTTAAGGTGGTAGTGGCAGGACTTTGAGACATTGTTGACTTGGTGCGAGAGGGTTAGGCCAGAGTCTAGGGTGCAGCCAAGGTTTTTCACTGAATTAGAGGGTGTCGGTGAGTTGCCCATGGTAGATGGTCAGGGTAGTGGGTGTGGAAGAAGTTCGGTGTTACCACGTATCATGATTTCGGTTTTGGAGGGATTTAGCAAGAGGTGGTTTGTGGTCATCCAGAGATCTATGTCAAGGAGGCAGGAAGTGAGGTCTGGTCGGCAGTTGGGTTTTGAGTTTAGGAGTTTTAGAATTAGTTGAGTGTCATCGGCGTAGTTGTAGCACAGGATGTTGTGCAAGCGAATTATTCTTGGGAAGGTGGCCATGTAGAGCTTAAACAGGAGAGCTGATAGGCATGCTCCTTGTGGAACTCCGGTGTCGACTGGTCGGGCTTGGGAGGAATAGATGGAGAGTATGGTTATTTGATTCCTATTGTTGAGGAAGGATGCGATCCATTTGAGGGCGGTTCCACGTATTCCTAGGGAGTGGAGGCGGCCAAGCAGGATTGAGTGGTTGATTGTGTCGAAGGCGGCGGATAGGTAAAGAAGGATTAATGCAGTGCATCCTGCAGAATCTGCCGTGTTTTTAAGGTCATCCGAGATTGAGGTTAGGGTGATTTCGGTTCCGTGTCGGGCTCTGAAACCAGATTGGGCATGGTCTAGGAGATTATTGGCTTCGACAAAGGTATTTAGTTGGCAGTAGGCGGTTCGGTCGATGAGTTTGGCTAGGAATCTGGCGTTTGAGATGGGGCGGTAGATTTTGGGCTCGAGAGGGTCAAGGGAAGCTTTTTCTAAAAGAGGTTTGAAATGAAGCGTTTTGAATGCGGCAGGAAAAATTCCTGAGGAAAGGGAGTCGTTTATGATGGTCTTTGCATGTTCTCCTGCGCAGGTGGAAGCAAACATTTCTTTGAGGGTTATGGCTGGGCAAGGGTCCAGCGGAGAGCCGGATGGTTTGCGGGCAGAGGGAAGTTTGAGAAATTGGTCGGTTGATATTGGACAGAAGGAGTCGAATGTTGGTTGGGAAGTGATCGCAGGCGGTGGGTTGGCTGGTGTGGAGGGTGGATTGCTTGGAGGGTGTAAGAGAGCTAGTTTGTTGGTTAGAGAATTTGTTCTTTCGAGAGCTGTGGTGTAAAAGTGGAGAGAGAGTGAGTCGCACTTTGATTGTGAGGGGGTCGGGAGGGTGGTGATGCATGATGGTTTGGTGAATTCAGTGATGATTTTGTGAAGTTCTTTGCTGGGGTTTTTACAGTCTAGGATTTGGGAGTTATAACAGGCTTTTTTTGCTTTGCGGATTACTGAGGGGGGGTTTGTCTTTCCGCCATTTGCGTTCTACAGATTTATGTAGTTGTTTAGTGGTTTTCAGTTCAGGTGTGAACCATCTAGGGAAAAGGCCACGGTGGGTTGATGGTTTGCAGGAGGGGGTGAGCCGCATTAGTGGGGTGATGAGCCATGAGTCAAAGGCATCGGAGGTTAGTTGTTCATTGAGTAGGGAGGTAGGGGGTGGAGACTGGAGAAGTGCGTTGGCTAGGTCAGGAAGGATTATTAGTTTCTTCCAGCATTTGCGTGGATTCTGAGGTTCAGGTTCCGGTAAGGGGAGCGGGTTGGGTTAGTGAATGGCGAAAGAAACGATGAAGTGAACGGACCAGATGATAGGGGTGGGGGGGTTTTGATGCATCAGGTTGTGGGAGCTGAAGATGGCATCAAGTATGTGTCCTTTATAGTGAGTTGGGCCATTTATGTGGGGTTGGAGGTTAATCGCGTCTAGGCCATCAACCAGAGAGTGTGTCATAGGGTTGGTGGGAATGTCAAGCCATATGTTGAAATCTCCTAGGAGGATGAGTTTGGGATGGTTTAGTTGGAGGGTGGCAATAGAGTCGCAGAGGTTGTTTGAGAATTATCTATCGTAGCCAGGGGGTCTGTAGATTATTAGGAAGCTGTGGGAGAACAAAGGGGGGAGGGAGAGTTTTACGAGGAGTGATTCGCAGGAAGGAATGGATGGCTGGTTGTCGATGATTGAGGCATGGAGGTGAGATTTGAAGGCGATTGCTATTCCTCTACCTCGAGAGGGATGGTTTAGTGGGATGAGGGATTAGTCAGGGGGAAAGGCTTCATTGGCGATTGGGGCGAAGTCATCAGAGAACCAGGTTTCCGTGATAAAGACCAGGTCCGGTTTGTGGGAGGCGAGGAGGTCAAAGATGCTGTGTCTGTTTTTTGCTACAGATCGGGCATTAAAAAGGATGCAATTAACTTCGGTACAGGAGGGTGATGAGGGAGTTGCAGAGGAGGGGGATGTGGGTGGAGGGGGAGGAAAATGGGAAGCTAATGGGGGGGGTGTGGTGGTCGATGGGAAGATTTAGACGGGCAGTTGAGTTGGTGGGTTTGGGGGGAGGGGTTGGACTGGTTTGACGGGTTGACTGGATTTGGAGCTTCGGTTGTGGTCGGTGATAAATCGAGGGAGAGGGGTTTTAGGTAGGGTGAGGCGGGGGGTGGTGACGATTGAGATTGGGAGGATGAGGAGGCGGGTTTAGACAGGAGTGGCGATGAGAACTGAGCAATTGAGGGAGACCAAGTACCTTTTCTCTTCAGTGTTTTTGCTGTAGTTGGAGTGTGAGAGAGGGTAGGGGGTCGGAGGGGCAGAGGGAAGCGGCTACTGTTCTTGCCAGAGCGAGGCATGCTAATTTTTAGAGGGGAAGGAGTGGGCTCGTGGGTGGATGATGGTGGGAGTTGATGAGGGGTGTGGGGGGTGGATGGTAGCAGGGATGGGAGTGCTTGGGAGGTGAGGCTGGCCGTTGGTCGGGTGGGAGGGGAAAACGGGTATGATGATAGTAGGCGGGTGGGAGGAGGGGATGGGAGGAGGAGTGGTCTTAGGATGGTTGGCTCGCCATCGTGCTCCTCTGGCTTGGTGTTTGGATAGGGGATGGGTAGGGAATGAGGTGGAGGGCACAATGGGTTGGTGGGGGGTATGGATGGTAGTGCGGGCGGGAAGGGAAGTGGGCACGAGGAGGTCATTTTCGGAGGTCTTTGGTGGGTTTGGGGTACTCATACTTTTGTTAGTTTGAGCTCTGTTATAGTTGGTGTTGGATGGTTTCGTTCACACCTTCCCACTACAACTATGCCACCGGAAGCTTAGCTGTACACACTCACTCTGATTAGCTGTATTACCGCTGTACCACAGTGCACTTTCTAAGTTCAACTATATCACAGGGTTCTATTATTCCCAGTTTTTAGGTACAACTATACACAAGGTGGGATTATTTACTGCTTCCAAGTACAATTATATCACAGTTTCTATTTAGATTATCAGTGCAGACTGACCACAGATATGCTAATAGGCCGACTTACTAAATGCAATTACATCACGGTTAGGAAGACTTTCTAAATGCAATTATGCCACAGAATGCTATTAGGGACACTGGGGTTCATTACGACCCAGGCGCTAATTGCGCCAACTTTACCACCATGGTGTAAACTATGTTTACACCATGGTGGATGGCGGATTTACCGCCCCATTCCAAGGTGAGTGGGGCGGTAAATCCCCATTTTCCCTTCCCCATTCCCATTTTTGCCCCATAGGGCATAATGGGAGTGGGGAAGGCGCTAATTACGCCACCGTAAATTACGGTGGCGTAATTAGCATCATGGCAGGTTAGCGCCATGGATTTTAACGGCTGCTAAGAGCAGCCGTTAAAATCAGAATAGGCGTTAAGGGTTAACGACGGCGTTAACCCTTAACGTCTGGGTCGTAATGAGGCCCACTGTCTAATTGTAGGCTACACCACAGATATGCTATTAAGCAGACTTTTTAAATGCAACCACTCCACAGATATGCTGTTAGGTGTACTTTCTAAATGCAATTATGCCAAGATATGCTATTAGGCAGTCTTTCTGAGTGCAAACTAGAACTCAGATATGCTATTAGGTGGATTTTCTAAATGCAGTTACACCAATATGCTACTAGTCAGTCTTACTGAATTCAGACTACACCAGGGATATGCTATTAGGCAGGCTTTCTAGATGCAATTATACCACAGAGTGCAATTAGGGACTTTCTAAATGTAGGCTACACCACAGATATGCTATTAGGCGGACTTTTTAAGTGTAGACTACACCACAGCTTCTAACCACTTCTAGGAGCAACTACACCACAGATGTGCTATTCAGCGGAGATTTTGAATGCAATTATACCACAGAATGCTATAAGGGATACTTACTAAGTGTAGGCTACACCACAGATATGCTAGAAATGCTATAAGGCGGACTTTCTAAAGGTAGACTACACCACAGATATGTTATTAGGGACACGTTCTAATGCAATCACTTCTAGGAGCAACTACACCATAGAAATGTTATCAGGCGGACTTTCTAAATGCAATTACATCAATATATGCTATTAGGCGGATTTTCTAAATCCAATTACACCAAGATATGCTATTGGGCAGACTTTCTAAATGAAGTTACACCAAGATATGCTATCAGGCGGATTTTCTAAATGCAATTACAGCAGTATATGCTATCAGGCGGATTATCTAAATGCAATTACACCAAGATATGCTATTAAGCAGTCTTTTTGAATGCAATTACACCAAAATATGCTGTCAGGGGGATTATCTAAATCCAGTCGCACCAAGATATGCTACTAGGGGAATTCCTAAATGCAGTTATACCAAGATATGCTATCGGGCGGACTTTCTAAATGCAGTTATACCAAGATATGCTAGCGGGCGGACCTTCTAAATGCATTTACACCAAGGGTAATAAGCAACTAGGCTCACATATACTGAATCAACCTGTCGTCCTCTGTAAAAGCAGTAGAATAAGGCTTCATTACAGTAGGTTAATAAGCAACTGGCTCACATATATTGAATCAGCCTGACCTCTTTAGTAAAAGCCCAGCTATAAGGCTTCATTGCAGTAGGGTAATAAGCAACTAGGCTCACATATACTGAACCAGCCTGACCTCTTTTGTAAAAGCCCAGGAATAAGGCTTCATTACAGTAGGGTAATAAGCAACTATGCTCACATGTACTTAATCAGCCTGACCACTTCTGTAAAAGCCCAGGAATAAGGCTTCATTACAGTAGGGTAATAAGAAACTAGGCTCACATATATTGAATCAGCCTGTCGTCCTCAGTAAAAGCAGTGTAATAAGGCTTCATTACAGTAGGGTAATAAGCAACCAGGCCCAAATATACTGAATCAGCATGACCTCTTCTATAAAAGCCCAGGAATAAGGCTTCATTACAGTAAGGTAATAAGAAATTAGGCTCACGTATACTGAATCAGCCTGTCGTCCTCTGTAAAAGCAGTAGAATAAGGCTTCATTACAGTAGGCTAATAAGCAACCAGGCCCAAATATACTGAATCAGCCTGACCTCTTCGATAAAAGCCCAGGAATGAGGCTTAATTACAGTAGGTTAATAAGCAACTAGGCTCACATGTACTGAATAAGCCTGACCACTTCTGTAAAAGCCCAGGAATACGGCTTCATTACAGTCGGGTAATAAGCAACTAGGCTCACATATACTGAATCAGCCTGACCTCTTCTGTAAAAGCCCATGAATACGGCTTCATTACAGTAGGGTAATAAGAAACTAGGCTCACATATATTGAATCGGCCTGTCGTCCTCAGTAAAAGCAGTAGAATAAGGCTTCATTACAGTAGGGTAATAAGCAACAAGGCTCACATATACTGAATCAGCCTCACCTCTTCTGTAAAGCCCTGGAATAAGGCTCCATTACAGTAGGGTAATAAGCGACTAGGCTCACTTATAATGATCAGCCTGACCTCTTCTGTAAAAGCCCCGGAATAAGGCTTCATTACAGTAGGGTAATAAGCAACTAGGCTCACATATACTGATCAGCCTGACCTCTTCTGTAAATGCCCTGGAATAAGGCTTCTTTACAGTAGGGTAATAAGCAACTAGGCTCACATAAACTGATCAGCCGGACCTCTTCTGTAAAAGCAGTGGAATATGGTTTCCCTATAATAGGGCAATAAGCAACTAGGCTCATATATTCTAAATCAGCCTGTCCTCTTCTGCAAAGGCTATATAGGTTGGAATTCGTCATGAGAAGATATCAAACCGTAAGCATGAGGGGTATATACACAATCAGAAAAAGAGCAGACTTGGAATGGGGGCAGAAAGAAAGCAATAGGAAGAATGGAGATAGGGCAAGAGACAGGCGGACCACAAGTGACACAGTTTAGGGCCAGGGACACTGATAACATTGGGGCAAGAGATGAGTACTGCGTCCGCAATGGTTTAATCCTCCGTATCAAATGAAATGCTGTACTTTGGTGAGCCACCCACATGTCACATCTAGATTGCTGCAGCACTTTTGTCTAAACTACAACTGACATAGAAGAAAGAGATGATGATATGTGTTTGAACTTACGAGAAGAGAAAGTCTGTCTTTCGTGTTTTTGGTAGCTCCAGAAGAAGCACAGTATGCTATGGCCATGGGAGCCCCTTGAGATGATAAAGCTGATGCGGAAGCAGAGAGGATTAATAGAAATAGAAAAGGTCTTCCACTGCCCAACCACACTATTAGGTGGTCTTGGCCTATTCCCCATGTGTGCATCATTGTTCACCTGCTCTTGATGAATGGCCCCTCTCTGAAATACGTATTGCATTCTTCATTTGCAATCGTTTTACTCTTCAATCCTTGGAGTGGCCTGAGATGCTTCTTGTTAGCCTCCTTGACTTATGCTGCTTTTGTATTTGAAATGAGATTATATTTTGGGGCCCGAAAACGCTCAATAATAATTTTTGCTGTCATGTGCAAGCTAATACTCTGAAGTGATCACTGTGTGGAATAGTCACCAGCCAGGTGGTGTGGGAGGGGGGGGCTGGCCATGGTGACCGGGTGCCTCCACCCACTCAGTGATAAGGTGCCAGATTGGCGTGGAGAGGACCCCCTGGCAAGCCCCCCAACACAGGTGTCTGTGACTTACTCAGTGACTCATAACATTGGTGCCCCAGTCACATCCAGCCCTTTAAGGGATGCACAGAATGGTGGTAATTGCTTTAGAGAAGTTAGAAGCAGAGGCGTAGCTAGGATTGTCTAACAAGTGGGACTGAAGCTAATGTAGTTGGACCATACTTGCCTACGCTCCAGAATTTTTCCAGAGACTCTGGAATTTTAAGCATTTCTCCGGGTCACTGGAAAAGTCCCTTGAATCTCAAGAATTGTGAGATTCTTTTCGGTCTGTCATATTCTCCACCTGTTTGGCTGCCGCCGGTAGCCAATTGGGCGAAGCGGGCGGGACCCGGAAACGGCGGGAAATGTTCGTGCCCACTTCCCGCATCACCACTATATGAAGCTGCTGGTCCCTCAATGCGACCCCCGACTGCCGTAATTATAGTGCTTTCAATCCATATCATTGGATTGAAAGCACTATTATTACGGCGGCGGTGCCGCGTTCGTTTTGCTTACCATAGCACTGAAAATCATTCATTCAATGCTATAGTAAGCAAAATGAATGCGGCGCCGCAGCCGAAATAATGCTGCTTCCAATCCGTGTCATTGGATAGGTATAGGTTTGGTCTGGCCGACCAGGGAGACCGCGGTAATCAAACAGATGCACCTGAAACAGAGAATCAATTGTGGAATGCACAACAGAAATCTTACACATGTTGTTAGGCACAGGGGCATGTCAAAGAAAACCCAACGAACACAGGTGGGGGCTTGAAGGAGCCCGAGCGAGTCAGGAGGAGCTGAGGCGATGGGGGAGAGATTACGAGTTCCTGGGGAGGCGCCGAGGCGCTGCCAAGTTACAGTGTGGGGAACTAGAGAGAATGCTCACAGCCCAGAGGCCGATTGTTACCGGGTCAGCAGCTTGTTATGTTCGAATTTAGGTGACTACCATTACAGAAATTGCTGCCCATGGCACTCTTGAGGCAGTAAGCACACGGGCTAATATATCCGTGCACTGTTGTGTAACGGATGCTGACGGTTGATTTGAGTCTCGTGCTGAAGAGACTCTCCAGGCTGTATACTAGGCAGCCCGAGAACATAAATATCGACGTTACCCTGCATTGCCGTAACTTCCTAGAACACATATTCAATATTTGAAATCCAATCCAGCGTCTTTCCTGGAACAGAGACAAGGGAGGGGCGCATTTAGTAGACGCTCGAAAGACGGAGAAAGAACAGTTCCTTAAGCAGGAGCTGGGATTCAAATAGAGACAGAGTGAAACACACACTGTAGACTAGGCCTTCAGCCGACAGAATATTATAGGATAGCCGAGTCTGCATGCAATTAAGTCATAGGAATTAGAGCATGTTGGAAGACATAGGGGTCCCAAATAGCAAAGAGAAGTCAGGGTGTAGAGGCCAAGTTCACTTGTAACAGGGCACAACAATGGGTGGACTCTATCAACATACCCAGAAGTGCTGTCACAGGAGATGAATGTATTTTAAAACGAACTATGTAAAATGCATGTAATTGTCCGTCCCTAATTGAAGAAAGTGCAAAGGCCAAATAACCATTTGCCTTTCATAAAAAGGGACACCCGAAAAATAAATGGGGAGAGAAGACGTTCCTAAAACGCGGCTGACAAGTTATGAAACGCATTCACCTTTGAACCAAACTCCTACGAAAGGCATTTCAAGGTTACTGTGACAATGTTTTCGTGAGGCCTAGTGGCTAAGTTTCAGTTGTGGTTTTTCGGACGGCAAAATATGCACTAATTCAACTTAAGGGTATAATACTTTTTTGATGGCTCGCAACAAATATATCCAAAGGTGACAAGCGTCCGCCCTCTGAAAAAAGGGAGTGGAGGGCGCCCACTTATGTGTACCCTCGACTTGTGACCTGGTTATTTAGCAGTGCTGAGGGCTAGCAATATCTGTCTTATGATGCAAACACTGGGGACGTCTTATTTACCCAGCTAGCCAAGCCAGGAAACGGGCACATCCAGATGGTGCTTGTTTTAATCGCTGGGCGTTTAGTCCTGTTGGCAATCACTGATTCCTGACTTGCAGCAGCCTTACATCTCCGATACAAAATGACTCGTCATCAGGGCTAAAGAGCATGGGATATAATTCCCTGTGATGTCACTGAGGGACTAAAGGGTCATCTGCTACCCCCAGGTGATGTCCCTGGCCACACCCTGCATCTATACCAGAACTCTAAGAGTGTGTGTGTAGGCAACATGATTCTATTGTGTGCATGTTCACATAATGTAGCTTGGGGTCAGCTTTGTAAAATACACTGCTTGCAATCGTTGTCTTGATGTATTGGAATGGATTCAGCTACTGTCCTCAGTGGGGGACAACCCCCCCCCACCACCACCACTGCATCTTAGCGGCAAAATCAATTTCTCACATGTTAGTGGCTCTACATGCTGAAATTGACCACCAAGTCAATAACTTTGATCTAAATGCTAAATACAGTGAACAAAATCCAGGGTACACTAATAGAGCCTTTTAACTATGGTTACTAACCATCTCCTTCTGCGGCCCATATTCAATCAAGGAAAACAGGATGTTTCATCGTTAATAGCCGCATCAGCAGCAAGAGTTTGAATAGTCACATAAATAAAACTATTTAATCTTTTTGAACTTTGTATGTGTCACCTTTATATGTTTGTCCAATTAAAGTTTCATATCCAAAAAATAAAACAAAGTGCATCACGTCTTCATATCATAGCCCCTTGTTTTTGAAAACCACATTACCTCCACGTTACCCTTCCTCGTCCCAGTACCTACTTCTGTACTACCCGCCTCCATGATGGGAACCCATTTTTTCAACTTTCATATATTCTGCCCGATGAGTCTAAGACCTTCAGTGCTCCACAATGCCTCAGTTATATGTTTCCTGCCACACAGACCGGGACTTGGGTGTGCATCAAGGACCCGTGCTGCAACTAGGAATCCTGCCACTTTCGGGCGTTGAGTGGCGACAGTGTGGAACTTGCTTTGCAGTGGTCTGCAAAGACGGATGTCCCTCCTGAGTTAGGGGCCTTGGTGGAGAAGAATCAAAGGAGCGACCTCACACTCTGATGTTGGGCGCTGCAGAGGGTTCAAATGTGACTTTCCTGGTTCAGATAATTGCTCTGTGCTGGGTCACAGATGATGTGTCAAGATGTACTCAACAGGACGTTAGCGGCCCTGCGGGCTTCAGATCTACACTTCCACCAGTGGCAAAGCTTCATGCAGACTCTTGCTGGGCATACGTTGGGCCTCATTACCGCTACCACCACTTGGCTACGTGGGTTTACCATGAGATTACAAGTGGCAATAATTTCCCATTCCATAAGACTTCCTGGAGAGTTTTGGCAGATTTGTTACCAACAGAATGACTGCGCAGTAAATACACAGATTTTTTGAGACACAGTGGCGATTTACCTCCAGCATCTTGCTGAAGGTAAATCCTCACTTTACCCCCAAATTCATAATTTGATGGTACGGAAAACCCATGGTAATTCTGTTGTCACCAAAAAAAGTTGCAGTAATTTAATTACCAACACTTCTTTACCGCACCGCCGAACTTGTAATGAGGCCCAATGTGTTGACGTATTGGAATACTATGGAGATGTGCACCACATATGGGTAGACACGCCAGTGATTCTATGACAATGATGAACGCTATGATGGGTCCCCCTGGCAACCACAGAGAGAGTGCGAAAAACAGTGTACGACATCAATGACAGTTCCTATAGAAACTGGCAGGCAGCTTGTTGTTTTGGGGAGGTCACACAATTGAAACAAATGCTCTTCGGAGAGTATGTAATCTATAGTGGGAAGGCCGCTACTTTGTTGTGTTTCAGGTTCTGGCAGTGCTGTTTGAAGGCTAGTGTGTAACAGTGTGCTCCAGGAAACAGAAAAGAGGAAGAATGGGGAAGGGAAGACAGACTCCAGAAGGTCCATCAGAAAAGGACGGTGCTGAAAAGAAAACACTCTCTCATGGGATGTCTGAGAGACTAACGGTGCACATATTTAAATGGGCCTTTAAAGAGGAGCACTTGCAAAAAAAAAACAAAAGAAGCAAGAGGATTTTCCTGCATCCTTTTCATTCCAAAATCATACACATTGAGATTAGAGAAGCGATCCCGCCCTCGGTCTGTAGGTTGATACCATTCTGCCCAGAGATAAGGGGTCCACATCCCCAGAGGAGGTGGCAGTGTGAGACCAGGTGGACTGGAAGGCAGACTGAGCTCTGAAGAGGCTTGTGTACCAGCACACATGCATCATAGACGGCAGATACCCTGCTCAGAGGCTTTATGAAATTGCCCAAAGTGATTGAGGAAGGGGTGGAGTGCACCCCCATTTGGAAACATGTGAAGTCCCATATGGAACTATTATTGCACTTGCGCCATGATGGGGTCAGAGCTCAGTCAACAACCCGAGGGAAGCAATAATAGAAAACTGTCACTTGCATGTCAGGCGCTGCCACTTGGAGGGGCACTAGAAGTCTAGAGCAATGAAGATTCCATTTGACGGGAAGATGCTGTTTGGGGAACTGAGTGGTAGAAAGCATTCATAGGGTATTTAAGGCAGATTAGCATGCCAACAAGCTATACAAGGCATCTGACCCAAAGGCCAAGCAAGGTGTATGTGGGGTTTAAAAGAATATCATTTTTTCTCATTCATCGAGTAGATATAAGCACTCGAGTTGGAAAGGTAGGGTAGATGTTTCCACAGAAATCACGGAAAATCTTCCCCCTCATCAAAGCACAGCAATCCTAATGCCTGGAGAGTGAAGGCCTGGCTGCAGGTTCAGACTGGGCAATAGGGCAGTGTCTGAAGTGCAGGATAGCCATTCCGGTGTGGGCCCGTTTTTTTGGTCAAATCAGGCCAGTTCTTTTTTTAGTCCAATCAGACCATTTTTTTTTGGTCTAAGTGTACCAGTTTGATGAGGTATTTCACCGTGCATATAGTAGTTTTGGCAAGTCTAACTGAGCAAATATTCTTTAAAATTGACAATTTGGAAATCGTTGTACCAAAAAAACTCCCCCGTCGGTACTACTCAAACAGTTTTTCCTGAAACTAGCAAATTCGCATTTGCGAATTTGGGCCATTTTTTCATTGGTGCCAAGGCCAATTTAATGCCCCAGTCCTACCGATGTGGTTATCAGACACTTGCAACAATCTCCCCTCATATGCCTGGTTGAATAGGGTCATCCAATGAGGTTACAGAACAGAGTTTGCATCCCAGCCTGCTCCATTGGGCCCGATCAAAACTCCAAAAAGAGGCGAGATCCACGGAGCCCAGGACTTCTGGAGCATAGGGCCAGTGACACGGGTGACCAAGAAGAAGTGGAGTTGAGGTTTCCACTCAAGCCTTTCACTGGGTCCCAAGCCAAAGCGCAGGTTCAGGCTGATGCTGGATGCAAAGAGGCTGAATATGCCCAGCCCAGCTCAGTCCTGCAACATGGAAAGCCTGCAGGGGATCATTCCAAGGATCAGGGACGCAGCCTTTTTTGGCATCCCTGGATTTGCAGCATGCTTACTTTCATGTTCCGATACTCAGATATTTTTGGCAATCACGAGAGGAGAGTGCACTTCCAATTCAGGGCTCCCCTTCTGTCCCAAAACAGCTCCCAGGGTCTTCGCCAAGGTGCTGGAGCCAGTACGTGGCGCATCTGTGGAAGAAGTGATAAAGACATGCTCATGTCTGGTGTAATGGGTGATCAGTGTTTTCTCTGGGGCACAGCTGGCTGAGGATGTATGGATGGCACGCAAGACCCTGAGGTCCATAGGGTTCCTCTTGGACTGGAGAAGTCATATCGGGCACCATCTTAAAAGCTCAAATTTATAGGGGTTCAGTTGCGGACTTCCAAGGGAATGTTTTTTCTAACAATGGACTGAGCGACAAAAATCTAATCACTGTTGAAGGGTCAGTTATCATCCGGTGTGGCATCGGGCAGGGAGATGCTCTAGGCCCACGTGCATATCAGAACCGGTGTGTATGGGTGGGGGTAGGAGATCCCTACACATGCACCCACTAATCTCCCGCATTTACGGACACCGGAATAAAGACTCTCAATGTGAAACACAAGTGCCCATCACCCCTGATTTGAAAGTGAAATTACATGGAGGATGGAGAGTAGGAATCTCCTAAGGGGGCACTGTTGCTACCACCCTTGCCAACCATGATTATGACAGATGCCAGTGGTCTGGGATGGGGTGCAACATCGGGAGTTTTGCAGCAGCAGGAAAAATGGGACGCGCAGGAAGCAATCCTTCCCTCCACCTGTAAGATGCTGGCAGCCATATCCAGAGCTCGTCTTGTTTTTGCCCCCAGAGCCCAGGGCAGGACCAACAATACATCTGCAGTGGCCTATGTGAACAGGCAGGAGACCACTGGAGCTTCTGGCAAATGAGATGGGGCTGTAGGCCATTCACACATTGCAGTTAATATCAAGGGGTAGAGAATTTGAGGGAAGACTGCCTTAGCAGGGTATTTCCCCTCATCTTCATAGTAACTGCCTCCAGAAGAGTTCCAACTTCTTTGCTCAAAGTTCGGCACTCTAGCAATAGGCTGGTTTGCCGCCCCTCAGAATTCCCAGCTTTTCAGGTTGTGCTCCAGGTTCCCATGTCCGGGAGCATGGGGAGTGGCTGTGATGGCAGTGCAGGGGCCAGAGGGGCTCCTTTAGGCAGTTCCCCGTGTTCCTGTAAGCAGTGAGCAGCCATTAGGGCAATTGGAGATCCTGGGGCTCTCGGTTTGGACTGCCTGGATCTCATTATAAGGTTGTTCAAGAGATTCTCTCTTGCAAAACCCAGGGTCTACTCTGGGGTTCTGTTGGACTCGCCTTTGGTTTTTAAGGGCGTCCCATGTGTCTTCTGTTGAACCCATCAATACCATTTGCATGAAACATCTTACATTGAAGTCTTTGTATTGGGTGTCTATCTGATTGGCTCATTCGATCTGATCAACCAGAGCATTGTTGTGCATTGCCACCTTTCTTCAGGTGCACTCAGATGCTCTCATTCTCAAGGTATGATATGATAGGTAATTTATAACACGCTTAATACCCAGACGTTTCTAAGCGCGGACCCGGGGTTCGAACCTGTGGTGCTCTGTGTTGTCTTGCTTCCATGGTGAGCAAGTAGCCCTTGGGCTATCCTCCCGAGACAAGGTGTAAAGCAACCCTAATACCAAGGTTGTTGCAGATGTTCATCAAGCCCAAGATATTGTTTCCCCTTCTTTACTCCTCTCTTGAGGCAGAGTCATGGATCACATTGGCTGTACAAAGATCTGTAATTGGAAAGAACAGCAGTGACCAGGCATTCAGGCACCCTGCTCGTGACTTTTGGGGGCCCAGGCCCGAGGGGGAAAAGCTTCAGTTCCCATGATTATCAGTGAATCAGACAATCTATAGGAATGGCGTTGTCTTCAGTGGACGTTCCTCTTCCAGGCTTGGTCCAGGGGAGATTAATGATGGGCATATCTGCATCATGGGCAGAGGCCCAAGCGGTGCAAGTGCAAGATATTTGAAAAGTGGTACCTGGCCCAAATACTTACACCAAGCATTGCCAATTGAACATGTGCAACCAGGAGCCCAACTCCTTAGGAACAGGGGTTTTGAGCTCCAGCAGTCACGAGTAAGGTGGGTTAGCTTCTCAAAACAAACTGGTGATGGAGCGTGCAAGCAGCGTCCCAGTGGTCCGTGTCTTTCTCGCAGGTCCATTGATCACTGTCTTTGATATTCCTCAGAAGTAAGTACTGGGATGAGGACGAGAGAGGCATGTGGAGGTAATGTCGGGAATTCTTACTGGTAATCTTCATTACTCACAGCCCCACTCTTCCTCGTCTTAGTACTACCGACCCACCTCTCCCGCTCTCACACTTAATGAAATGGTCCTCGATGTGTAAAGGAATGAACAGAGGCATTGTGGGACACTGGAGGTATAATATTGTTGGTGGAAAGGGGCAGGACATGTGCACATTGAAAAAATGTACTCCTGACATGGAGGATGGTACTTCAGAGGTAAGTACTGTGACGAGAAAGAGTAGGACCAGGAGTAATATAGATTACAGGTAAGTAATCAGGACATCACTCAAATTCTTTATGTGGCTAAACCCCTTAACTGCTGGGTTATAATACATTTCAATATATATTTGACTCTTGGTTCAAATGTAGGTTTTTCCAGATGTAATCTAATGACTAGTATAACAATATTAATAATAATATCATAGTAACAACCATAACAATAATAATAGCATTGTAGGTTATTTTCCCGCTGCTTGCTTCTGCAGTTTTGATGCGCTGTAAATGGGTGGTCCGACGCAGTAATGTTATAAATGCAAGGGCTTGCATTTCTCTGCCATTTGATGGCTAGGTTTGGAATGTTCATTGTTTTCATTTAAGCATATCCAATTCTGTGTTGGTCGTGGCATGTCTAAAATGCTCGACATATGAATATGAAACATATCAAGGTATAAAAAATAAGATCATGATTACAGTGAAGTAACTTGTTTCTCACCACTTGCCCACTTGACGGCAATCATCATAGTAACCTCGCAGCGGTTTCTGAATGGCCTGTGGAGAGCTGCCCAGAGGCCTACTCCAGTGCACAGTGTGGGACAATCTGGGCCAGTTTGAGGAGTCACTGCATTGCACGGATGGTTGTGTTGAGCAATGATATTGACAGGAGAGAGAAAACCTTGGCTGGTCAGCCAGCGGTGTGGGGTGCCCACCCTAATACCTACTACGTGGTTTCCAACTTTTCTTTCTTCTTACAGAATAATAACTTCGTTTGTAAATAGAAAGTATCAAACTTGATTTATTCGTTAATGCGTAGGCCTAATATATATCTGCTTCAAATCGACTATTGAGTATAACTACTCTGATTAACGAATACATCAAGTTTAATACTTTCTGTATACAAAGTAAGTTATTATTCTTTAACAAGATATTTTTTTTAAACCACGTTGTGGGTATTAGGGTGCTCAGCCCACACTGCTGGCTGAACAGCCAAGGTTTCTCTCTCCTATCACATTTTGAGTGTCCTACACTGAGACACCTTCAATTGGGTTTGCACCCCACGCAAAGATTGAACTTTTCTCCTAATTACAAGTACAAGAGTATTACTACTATTGCTGTGCGTACCCACTGTGCCAGATTCTGAGCAATATTGACCCATTGTACACTAAAATACATGGTCCACCAATGTTATCAGAAATGCCACTGGATACTTCTCAAACAGTTCATGGCAAAAGGTAACACATTGAAATGTTATCCCTTCTGACCCACTGTTGGGATTCTAACCTGTGACCTGCAGATAACACACTTAACAGTAAATGCTTATCTAACTGGTTTATTGTGTTATTACATGGAAGCCTGCAATACCTGTATGAGGCTCTATAAATAATGTTTGGATTGCAGGCTAGCTGTGACATCTGTAATAATAAAATGACATCACTACTGCTCTGTAACCAGCTATTTCGCTTCAGTTGTGACGTCACAATGCCCGCTGCCTCTGCCAACACAGAGCAGAATTCCAGCTGTCCATGCAGCACTTAATTAAAGCGTTGACAAGCTTTTCAAATTCCTTTCTTGTAAAATAGCTTTCCTTGACTCTTTATAGCCATTAACTAATAAGGAACTGTTTATGGTAGTACGTTTATTAGCACACAACAAAAACGTTTTTCAGAGGCAGTTTATTAAACTGCTTATTCTTCTGCAAAACATTAGGTGCTGCAGATTAGTTGTTTTTATTAATCCAAGAAGATGATACATTGATTATATGTATCAGCGACTTTTGCATTGCATTAAGCAAGAGGACAAGTATTACAATGGGTGACAGTGTATAGCCATGTATTACAAGGAATAACATATCCCCTACTGTACGTAAGAAATATTGCAAGTCACCTCAGAGTTCTATGACCTTATAAAGGAACTCGGTCTTCAACCTCTTCCCTCTATTTGGTCACAGGACTCCTTGGTGGCTTGCAACATCCATATAACGTCCGATATGGGGAAACTGTATTCCATGTATAACTGTTATTAGTGGATCCTTGCAAGGTCAGTTCTTTTCATTAGGCCACATTTCTTTGGTGTGCCATTACCTTACTTGAGAACGCTTCTTCCCTCTATGTGGCTCTATGCAACATGCTTGTGACTTCTCTTATGTCAGGTTACTTATGTTAAATTCTACATGAAGCAAGAAATCTGGTAGTAAATCAGCTGTGATGCTGGATGGAAGTCATGAACAGGGCACATAATTTTGCATCCATAGGTCATCCATCCATGGTCCTTAATCATTGATGTGTATTCTAGGGGCTAGTTCAAGGTGTCAAAGGTGGAACCCGCTATACATATATTGTTGCATAATTGTCAACATGATTCATTCCATTTCAAATCTATAGGTGCTTACACAATCCTGTTTTTTTTTTTGCATTCTGGGACTTGTAGTTGGAATTATGTGGCTTGAAGTTCTGCTTTCCCCTTCATAAAGTTCTAAGACAAACCGCACTGGATAAGTACCTACAAATTGGAATGGATCATATTGGCCTCTCTGCACGTTATGAAAAAAATGAACCTTACTCGTGAGCCAGGGCACATTTGGTTCACGTTTTTTGCCCTGCTCCATGAAAAAAATAAAAGTACGCCTAACACCCTTACACATCCCTTGCTTAGTACAAGGAAATCCACCAGCACCACTCTCACTCCAACCACACTTCCAGGGCATCTCCCTGAACTGCACCCATAAACCTTCAAATTAGTGCTGAGACTATAAACACGTGAAAATGCACACACATAAGTCCATAAATGTATTAAGAAGGACCACGACCAACAAGGTTTTAAAGAAAAGAAATAAGGACAGATACCCAAAGATGACACAAATCTTGTACAAACTGCAAAGAACAGTTAAAGGATAGTTCCGGGACTTTTTTTTTATTGTCCCTACGGTTCGGCCATGTGTTTTTAAGCATAAATCGGTAGATCGTATAAAACTTTCCTATGGACCTTACCCGACTTTTCGTCCATTAACGCACTCGAAATCAGCTGCCATTTTGTGATAATCCTATCACTTTCCGCATCGCCCTGGCTGACCTGCTTTTGCGGCACTAAATCAAATCCCCCGCCCCTGAGCCTGACATCAGCAGACGCGCACCGCCCATTTCCCAACGCCAAAGCACGTTTCGTGTCAACAATCGCTGCGCCTCAGCTAATGGAGTGTCGCCATGGAAATGGCAGGACGCCTCTTTCCTCAATAAGTATAAACACACCGTTTCACAACACAAAGCAGCAGATTTTCGATTCCATTCCTCTCTCTGTGTTACTTTGAGTATTCTGTGACTCGTTTCTGTGCTCTGGTCAGCTACCTTCGCCGCTTCTAGGCCTTGTGAACACCTGTACCATCTCTGTAAATTATTTTACTTTCTTTACCACACAATGGCTACAATAATGCCGTATATGTACGAGCCCGAGTACACCGAGGAGGAACTACTGGAAAGGCAAGCACGCGAAAACGATGGGGATTCGGACGGCAGTTGGGAGGACCAGTCAACGGATGAAGAGCCTGGACCATGTCGCATGGACGGCGTCTCCACCTGGTGCACGTGCAATCGGTGCGAGCTAATGCCAACTGAGGAGGAGAACTGCTGCTGCCGTGAAAATTCCGGGTGCTTGGCCTACATTTCGGAAGGCGAGCCAAGTCCGCAATGCATCACTGAGCTGCCAGAGTTCGGGGAAGCCTGCCTCTCACGGACCGTGTTGAGGATGATGATGGTGCTTATGCACGAACTTCGCGGCACTGTTCGTCCGCGTAATCCGAGTAACGAGTAAGTATACTCTGGTTGTGATGTCAGTGATGCCACTTGCTTCCATATTGTGCATTTTCTAGATAGAATTTTTTTCAAAGCAGAATGACATTTTGTACCTGAATCGACATTGATAAGAAAGTTTTTTCATTTTAATACAGTTTGCATCTTTCTTTTTCACAGGTGGTACAGGCTGGTGGCCTATCGTTGCTTCACTTGGTGGCTTCACGGGAGGCTCGGACACCGCGTTCGGAGAGTAATACCTGCCTGTGCGGTACTAGCCATTAGACAACATTTCCCCAGCGACAGTGGACAATACCGCGGATTTTCCCTGGATGTGCTGCAACCGGAACTTTACAATGTGTAATGTTTATTATTTATGTTCAATTGAAATTAATATCTAAAATAAAACCCAACATATATTTTAACAATGGTTGTTTTGATTTGATTTGATTTGGTATTTATAAACTCACCCCCCCTGCCTTCCATGTACCAGATCCTGCAGCCTGCCTCTTACATGCAGTTAGATGGCCTCTCCTTGGTGAGGCCCTGCGGCAAACGAGTCTTGTCTGCACGACCAGCGCCCCAATCCACCCCCCCGCCCTATCAAAGGCAGTTCGCACCGGGGTACTTGCGCTGGCAAGTGGAGCTGTCGGGGAGCGATAAAGGCCAAGAGGTGCCAAAGACCATGTACACTTCAAAGTGGTCTATAGAGCATGGGTTGTTGTTCCCATGTCTACCTCCAGACCCCGTGTCTCCTGCCAAGCATCCCCCCTCACGCTGGACGGCCCCCTGCAATCCACATAAGTGTGTCTTCATTCACGAGTCTTCCTGTGTCTTGTCTGCACGACCAGCGCCCCAATCCACCCCCCCGCCCTATCAAAGGCAGTTCGCACCGGGGTACTTGCGCTGGCAAGTGGAGCTGTCGGGGAGCGATAAAGGCCAAGAGGTGCCAAAGACCATGTACACTTCAAAGTGGTCTATACAGCATGGGTTGTTGTTCCCATGTCTACCTCCAGACCCCGTGTCTCCTGCCAAGCATCCCCCCTCACGCTGGACGCCCCCCTGCAATCCACATAATGCCACGACATATACACGTCATTCATTCTCAAACACACCCCTGTTTCGAATTCTTTATAACCCACTTCAGTTTTCGAATGAGAACTTCTTTGCGCTTTGCTAGTCAACCCGTGAAGGTGCTGGTTATCTGCTCTTCGTCTCTGTGAACTTCCGTGACCACTTCCAGCAAACTCGCCAGTTTGCAACCTGTGAACTGCTCCCTGTTCTACGACAAGAAACTACTCTGATCCCTGCATCTAACTGTTTGTTCGTCAAGGTAAGGTCATGTACCATAATCATTTTGCGTCCAATTTTTAAATTTATATCTATTTGCTAGTAGTCATCAAATTGCATCCATGTTTTCTTATCGTTCAAGACAGTACATGCAAGGAACTAGTCACATGTTCTGACTTTAGTCAAATTATTTTTCTATTTTTTTTAAAGTTATTCATATACTTATCCACATGTGAATAACGTGTATAGTTCCAAGAATTTTAACGAACCTTGCATTGGACCTTTTATGTGTCATTTAATTTTTTAACACATTGGTATTCATTGAGAATTGTTGATCTTTACTTTTCAGAACTTTCCACAATGCCTGCCTGTTCCATTGGCGGTTGCCCTTCTAAGACCCATAATAAATCTGAAAGTACTATAATGCATGTTTTCCCTAAGACAATAGATCAGATAAGAGAATGGGTTAGATATTGCGTATATCCACCGTCTGAGCTTGAAAGTAGAGTCCTAGAAGTCTTTGCGGACAAGAGGGGTGATCGATACCGCATCTGCAGCAGGCACTTTAGCTCAGACATGTACTCCACATCATTGCTAATAAAGAAGAACACACCGTGAGCGAGGCGAAAATTGCTCCCAACCGCTATTCCCACTCTATTCGTCCACATCCCACCACTGGTGAGTCAAGTTTACGGATCTAGCTCTCGGCCTTGCGGTAGAGTGTAGCATTAGCTAACAATAATTTCCCCATTTATGTATCCACTCAAAATGAAGGCGGAAGATTCTCCATCCGTGTCGTTATTGCAGTCATCAGCCACTTCAAGCGCCTATCGGGTAATCTTACACTTAGCTATTCTGCCACTGACTTGTTTTAGGCATGTAAATCAATACTTTTAATTTATCGTGTAATTATTTTACCTAATGGTACACCATAGTACTCGTCCTCTAGTCTCTTTTTTCTGTTATAATTATTGTTATCCAAAATAATGCAAGTACTGTCTTTCAGGGAGATGCTGAGGAGTCCAACGTATTGACGACAACCGTTGATGTCACTCAGATGCTCGAGGTACGTTTCCGGACAGTTCCATCGATGGAGATCATCAGATCTTGCATTCTTGTATCGTGATTGTTACACACAATGTTTCTTTCGTTTTTAGCTATTGATATGTCCTTCTGTCGTCGCCCTCCTATGTGTCTTCTTTTTTCAATATTGTGTTCATTACTAATGAAAGTCCTATGTTTCAGGGAGTCAATGGAGCATTAGTCCAAGAAGAAGGGGGAGCATGCAGTTACGGGTCGGCGCAACAGCTTGCAGAAGTGTGCACCGCAGTTACAGCGTCCCTTGATGTTCTTATGCATTCCGAGGTATGGATACTGACAGTTCGATCAAGCGAGATCATATGACGTGATTACATCCACTATACTTCTTTCTTTATTAACGCAAGTACTATGTTTCAGGGAGATGACGGAGCTTCTTCTACAAGAACATCACCCCTAGTAGTCGATGCAGATCTCTGGGTGGTGACACTTCCAACGATCGAGCAAATAGAATCATATTTAAATGTCCATTATTTATTTTTGACAACTGATCATTTGTGCATGTCTATTCAGATGAGCCGTTGACGCCTGCACAAAGTTTATGTTCTTTCCATACTAATGCAATTACTGTGTTTCAGGGAGTTGCTGAAGCGTCATCTTCAATAATATCATCAATGGAAGTCTATGCGGAGCCCGAGGTATGGATCTTGACAGTTCCATCTAACTAGATCAACAATGCCTGAATAATTGTCGTTAGAATGTTCTACACAATGCGTTGATTCGTGTTTTGCTATTGAGATGTACGTGGGTATTGGTCCACAAGTACATTTTGTGTTTTCAATATTATTATACATACTAATGAAAGTTCTATGTTTCAGGGAGTCGATGGAGCGTCAGTGAGTGATGGATGTGCTTATCGTGAAAATATAGTCGTTGCATCGCAAGAGGAAGTGGAGACATGCACACACGAGTCGGAGCAACAGCGTCCAGATGTTGAAGTTCGAGGCAAGAAAGTTTCAAAGAAAAGAAAGCAAAAGAAGGTTAGTGTCCCGGTCACTATATTATGTTGTTTTTCACTGTTAATAGTTCAATACTGTAAGTTGTGTTTAAACTGAACATCCCTTTTCCAATCTGTCCTCTAGTTGCGAGTGGGTGTACGAACTAGATCTACACAGACAGTGACGCGAACGAGAGATGTTGCTTGTCAAACCTTTTGGCAGGGACTTGAGACTGGAGATGCATCGTGCCAATGGGAAGAATATGAAGTGATTGACAACGGAGCTATACCACCACCAGTCATTGATAGTGAATGTCCTCCTGGTAGTTCGGATGCAGTCGGAGATAAATTCACAGAATCCACACCCGCAAAAACTAAGACCGCAAGAAAGTTGAAGAAATTGTTTTTTTCTCCCATCGCCGGTGAAGGAACAGATGTTTCAATGGAAGAGAATGTAATGGACGACAATGAAACACCATCAATATCACTGAACATAGCGGAAGATGTTATCAGAGATTCTACCTTTCATGTGAGTGACATGTCCTCAATGTTACAGGCCGAACCAGCTGGGATGCAGAGTGACAGTATAAGGAAAGAGGCCAAATTCATTGTATTCGATAGTTGTTTGATTGATATTATTATTATGCTGAAATGTGGGCATTTGGTTGGTGGGGAAGTATGTGGGGAGCCATTGATTAATGTGACTCGTGCAATTCGAGGCACTAACCTTAAAATACATGCCACCTGTACACAATATCATCCGTTCTCATGGTCTGCACAACCCATGCTGGGGCAGCTGCCAGCCGGCAATCTACTTTGTGCAGCGGCCGCACTTTTTAGTGGTTCAAGTTTTAAAAAGTTAGAGTATTTCTTTCAGTTTGTGGGAATCCATTTCATTGCGAAAACTCAGTTCTACAAATACCAAACTGATTATCTATTTCCAGCCATTAGCGAAGCTTGGAGAATGGAAAAAATGTCTATTGAAAGTACATTCGCGGGCAAACGGTTCAGGCTAGCCGGTGATGGACAGTGCGACAGCCCAGGATTTTCAGCCAAGTACTGCACCTACCACTTTCAGGACATAGAAAGTAAGAAAATTGTGAGTTCGGTGGTCGTGCAGGTGTCACAAAGTACATCCTCAGTGGCCATGGAGAAAGTTGGATTTGTAGCATCATTGCAAGAACTACAATCGCGGGGAATGGTGATCGACCTGATAGCCACGGACAGACACGTTTCAATTGCCAAGACAATGAGAGAAGAGTACAAAAATATAAATCACCAATTTGACGTATGGCATCTTGCAAAATCAATCAATAAAAAAATGTCGGCTGCAGGTAAAAAAAAAAGATATACAAGGTATTACACAGTGGTCCAAGTCAATCAGCAACCATCTTTGGTGGAGCTCAAAAACATGTGGAGGGTCGTTGGAAATTCTACTGGAAAAATGGCTGTCAGTAATGCTACACTGTAGCAACGTTCACCGCTGGAACACGAACCAACATTTCCACAATTGTGAACATGGCCATTTGTCCACAGAGGAGGCACGGAAGAAGAAGTGGTTGATTCCTTCATCACCCACTCACAAAGCCATTGAAAAGATTGTATTTGATAAAACTATAACAAGAGATTTGAGGGGACTCACAGAATTCTGCCACACAGGAGATTTGGAGGTGTTCCACAATATGTGCCTAAAGTACAGGCCAAAACGATTGCATTTTGGCATGGAGGGCATGATAAATCGGACTCTTCTAGCGGTCTTGGCACATAACCATAATGTTGGCCGTCAACAAAGTAGGACGACCGGAACTTTAGGGACGCTTCGCTACAATAAGGCCTTCACCAAAAGAAGTAAACAATGGGTGATCAAACCAGTGTTTGAGGATATGCAATATGAGTTTATTGAGAGACTTATTGTCGATGTCATAGATAGGCACATACATGGAGTTGTGAACGAACCTGTGCAGGCGACAACTGCATTGCCACCCAACATTGCCTCTGTTCCATGTCCACCTAAAGCAGAGCTCATTGAGAAATACACATCGCGGTTTAAATGATTGTAATTTGATTGTCTGTTCTCTCGAGTCTCCTCATGTCGCATGCACATTGAATATGTGTAGCTATGTATTGTGTAAATAAAAGTGATTGCTCAGTGCACATGCAATGTGTCTCTCCACCCTTGCCCCTCCCTTCACCGTGCAGTAGTGCGAACCACCCGGGTGTCACCTGTGACTTTGCTCTCGAGTCTCCTCATGTCGCAGGCCCATTGAATATGTGTAGCTATGTATTGTGTAAATAAAAGTGATTGCTCAGTGTACATGCAATGTGTCTATTCCACCTTGTTCATTTGCGCATTAAATTAAACCAAACAGTAATATAAATCATTTTTCAAAAAATATAGAATGTCTCCGTATTTATGGTTTTCTGGGGCTGCAAAGCACCCAGACAAAATGCAAAGATGCAGTGTAAATTTCAAGTCCTGTGAGATGGCCTTACACTGAATGTAGCTAACTAGGAATGTGTGCTCGTTCAAAGTGAAGGTCAGCTGCTTTGATTTTTTGCTCGGGTGCCGGAATGGCCCACGACTCAGTATAAGGTTCTATTGTTATTTGACCTTGACAGGCCGGGACCATCCCGAAAGACTTCTTTTTGGGGGTGTGGTGCAGTAACGTGAAAGATAATGAATATAATTTCAGAAACGAAAGCCATTTAATGTTCGTTCATTAGAAGAAATCACGTCGGCATAGAAGGAGTGGTATTTCGTGGCTGCCCGACACACAGATACAATGGAAATTGCAAATATAATGTAAGTAACTCTTTAGATGAGTTTATACTGCAATTTAATTACTATACAGTAGCTTTAAAGACGGGTTAAGTTGTACTTGTTCGTTCTATGTGGCATATTGTTTTGTACCGCGCACTATCTTGAGGAGAACCATCTCCTTTTACGGAAGCACCTCAAAACCTTCCTCTTTGCTTCTGCTTTCTCTCTCCCTCTCCCCTGCTACAACTGGTCCACTGTCTGCGACCTCGGTCCTGGGCCCTTCCACTCTCCACCTGCACTGCCTCCCTGTCAACCCCTGCACTGGGGGACTGTCTCAGTATCCTACAGCCCCCCTTCCCAGCACTTGTTCTTCACTTACCTTGCACTCGCCACCAGCTGGCCCTATGTATTTATTATTTTATGCTACTTACCTTGTACTCCACTTCCCCCCTCCCCTTCCCCTTCCCCTTCCCCTTGCACTTTTACCTTCCCCCTACCCCTGCACTTGCGCGATCTGAATAAAACCTGGCCTAGTAGGGTCATTGTCTGTCTTCTCCTTGTCCCCCCCCTCCCTGCCTCGCCACGCCTTGAAACACTTCATCAGTGACGAAGTGGTCCACTGGCGCTCAGGCGGCTCTGAAAAAGGCGGAGGAGAGGGGGTGGGTTACTGGAAATGACGTATAATACCCAGTTGCACTGTCCTAGCTATGAAACAATTTCCCGACCTAATATATAAAATGAATAATTTTAATAAAGATCTGATGGTGAGACTAATTTCATTTTTTATGTTTTTAAAACAGGTACATTCTACATTACTGTCCGTGTCACGAGTACCAGACACCGGCGGATGGCTTTTACAGCCGCCAGTTGCTTCTCCGCGTGAACAACGTTACCACCCTGACCATTTTATGGGACGATCGCCAAGTACAAGTATGCCCTTACGCGGTACTAACGGCTAGATGCAACATACAGACCGTTGTGGTGGCCTAGTGCCTCGTTGTTGGAACAGCCATGCGATTATCAGTGCGACCGAAGAGCTTATTTTATCGTAAACCAACACCCTGTGTACTGCACACGAACATCGCTTGCCTCAAGACGAACTATTTTGGATCGAGAGCAAATAAAAATGCAAATCGCTGAATATTCTCTAAACATTTGATGTCAAATAAATGTATTTCACCAAATTTACAATCTTGCTGTTTGATTTGAAAGTACAGTTTCATATTCCGAATTGTGGCGCGCTGTGTTGTGAGCTGATCTGTGTTGGTTTCCGGGTTCTGTGTGGAGTCGCGTAGAAGACGCCTGGGCGCGTTTGCCTACGCAGCACAGTCACGTCACGGAGAGAGGCGGGGAATATGAATGTTTTGATAAAGTCTGTTTCAGGGGCGGGGGATTTGATTTAGTGCCGCAAAAGCAGGTCAGCCATGGCAGCTGATTTCGAGTGCGTTAATGGACGAAAAGTCGGGTAAGGTCCATAGGAAAGTTTTATACGATCTACCGATTTATGCTTAAAAACACATGGCCGAACCGTAGGGACAATAAAAAAAAAGTCCCGGAAACTATCCTTTAAACCAAAAATACATAAAAATGTATTGAGGCAGGTTATCTGACACAACCTTTCCAACTGGGACTCCGTTCCCATCATCACAGCGAATCTGACAACTAATAATTTAATATATCTGACAGGAATCGGTGTGGGGGATGTTCCCAGTATGCGAGCCACACTGGAATCCCCGAAAATGGAACATGGCATTCTGCTGCTGTACTTGGAGAGATGTCGATCGCTGGTATACAGGCTCATTACATGTTTGCAGGTCCGGAAATAAGGTGCCGGTACTAACGTATGCTGGCACCTTTCCGCACCGGCAAACTGCAAGTCTGCCGGTAGGGGCTGTCATCTACCGGTAGGCCTACCAATACATCAGGTCCCTTCCGGCAGACAATGGGCCGCATAACAGGTTTGCCAGTCCGGAAACAACGGTACCGGTAAGCTTGCCGATACTGTTGTTTCCGGACCGGCAAACTATGGGCCTCATTACAAGAAGGGCAGAATGGGTTTAACAGCGCTGGTAATGGTGCCGGCGCCGTTAAACCCATTCCGCCCTATTACGAGGTCCCCTCGCAGGACCCGCTCTGGATGTCTGGTTTTACCAGGTTTTACCAGACGTCCATAGCGGGTCCTGGAGGGGACCAAGGAGCTAACAACGGGCCCGTTGTTAGCTCCCTCCCCATTCCCATTGAGCCCTATGGGGCTCGAATGGGAATGGGGAAGGACAGGGCCCGGGTTCCCTGAAGGAGGAAATACTGGGCCCTCCAAAGTCAGAATGGCCCAATATTTCCCCATTCAGGGGACCCGGACACGATTTTGGAGGCAGCCATGCCCTTGTTAAGGGCATGGCTGCCTCCAAAGTCGTAATGAGGCCCAATGAGTTCTGCGAGTGGGTGTCTTTGAGCCCACCAGGTCTGACCTGGCGGGCAGAACGGCACCCGCTCGCAAACTTTGACGGATGCACCGGCACCATTCATGACTGGTGCCGGTGCATCGGTCCTCACCATTCCCATTGAGTCCAATGGGACTCGAATGGGAATGGGGAGTAATATTTTTTGGTGCCCGGCAATGGGCAATTACCAGGACCACCGGGGCAGTAATGCCCCAGTAAGTTCCGATTGCCGGGCGCTTGGAAAAAATAACTTCCGCGGCAGCCGTGGTGTTTTTACCAGCACAGCTACCGCCGGACTCATAATGAGGCCCAATTGCCTGTATTACCGGTGCCTGTGATTGCAGCATCCCCATTCCATGGACTCCATGGGAATGTGGATTTACCGGCGCCTCCGCCAGTAAATTCCCAGTTACACCGTGATATCGGGTGGCAGAGATGGTACGGTAGTCCCCCGGTATCCCGCCGGAATTAGCAGCGGGACACCGCAGGACTTTTAATGAGCCTGATAGAGCTTGATAAGTGCTGTGTAACATAATTGGCCTTTCTGCCTGGGGAGGATTGCTCTCTCATATTTCCTTGTACCTTACATAGAGGACTTTTTTTAAGGGCCACACAACGAACCCTTCCTGCTCACGGCATCACATCTGTCAAGATTTGCATACTGGTGCCTGGTCCGTTGTTGATGCATGGCGACGAGGAACGTTCCAGTCACAGCTGCAGCAATTACATGAGAATAACTGGAGTTGCTTTTGTAAAATAATTACATGCGCATAGAAAGCAGCACGTTTTTGCTTCCTTTTCTGAGTACAGTAAAACCTGTTTATTTGACGTTGTGGCGTGTGTTGTGGGTTCATTGATTTAGGCTGGTGTTTATAGAATAGTGTTGAAAGTAAAATGACTTCTTGTTCAGTCCTCTGCTGCTTAACGCCTAAGGGTGCCTGTGTTGTTTTCTTTGGCTCAGGAAAGGAAACGCAGCTGGGTGTGCGCGTGTGGGCCCCAAGCTCTCTTTTCTATTTGCATTCGGCCCGTCTACTTTGCAAGCCAAATTTTCTATGTAGCTATTGAGAGTCTCAGAGCGCTCTTTCTTTCCCAGGGCAGGGCGGTCAGGTTTGTTTTGGGACCGTGTGCCTATCGCGACAGTCAAATATATACAAGGATGAAGTTCTGGTGCCACAGCAGGGTCAGGCTTAACATTTCTTGGGGGTGTTGCCTGCAAGGGAAAAATAGATCTATGTTCCACTAGTCGAGTTCCTCATTAGGACAATGGGCCTTTTACAGTCTCTCATGTACTAGAAGTGGCTCATTGCAGAGTTACTTTGCACACTGTCTGCTGGTGTGTTTATCCGTTTCCTTCTGTAGTTTGTGATAAAAGGTTTGATGCTATTTCAGTTCTAAAATCACACAAAATCCAAGTTTCGATACCTTTTATTGGACTAACGAAAATAGTATGCTGAGATGGTAGGGTGCATTAGCTTTCGAAGGCTTGCTCATTTTGGTGTGTGACCAGCATCTGATGAAGAAGTCTATGTGACTTTGAAAGCTAATGCATAATGTACCCTACATGGTATACAAGTAGACTCTTCCAATAGCTGAACTGATTATCCACCCATGTGCTCAAGGCACATACGGCAATGTGCAAATGCAGGGACCTTACTGGCAGGTTTCTTAGCTGATGATAAGGTAGTTTGCACACAAGTAGAAATCGTCGAACAGCCAACAACACATTACTGTAATGTGCAACATGAGCAGCAACTTCCAAAGATATGCCCGCAGAGCTCATAACGATATGCTTCTACGAGCTACAGCCACTGAGGGTCTCTGTGATGTGGTAAAACAAATAGAGTATCCACATGCTGCAACTGATACAATGGGCCTCATTATAAGCTGGGCCGTAGCCTTGTCAGTAAAACCGGCAGGCTGCCGCCAAACTTGTAAAAAATTCCAGCACCCGCGAATGGACAATTACCGGGTCATTACAGCCCTGCAGGACCCGGTAATTGCCCATTCGCGGGCAACGGAATGGAGTGCTCCCCATTCCCATTGAGCCCTATTGGGTTCACTGGGAATGGGGAGGTCGGATGCACCAGCACCATTCAGAATGGTGCCGATGCATCCGACATGCTCTGCTCGCGGCCGTAATGGCACCCGCAAGCAGAACTCGCAGTTTGCTGGTCCGGGAACTACGGTACCGGCAAGATTACCGGTACCGTAGTTCCCTGACTGGGAAACTTGTAATTACCCCTAATGTCTGGCAAATATATGCAGGACTTCTCCATGCACCTGGGCACATTGACTGCCATCCTAAACCTGCAAGAACAAGAGAACCAGGCCATGATAAAAGAACTGGCATGGGTAGCTGTAGTGCAGGAGAGCCACTGTATCAGGGTGATAAGGCGGGAAGACACGGTGACCATCCCTCTACAAGTTCCACCACAATTCTTTCTAAACTGCTACCTTGCGCAGCAGGGCGTGTGGCTTCTAAAATACAAGATGGAAGCTAAGGGAAGAGGGAGCCAAGAAGAGATGTGTGCGCCTCCGATGTTGCTCCAGAAAGGGAAATTGAGGCGCAGTAATCTATTACGTGCGACCCAGGAAAAGGCAGCGGTAGAGATACTTCCGGCCAGAATGCTAATGGTTTTGTGTCATTTAACTGCGTCACGTAACGAGCAAGGGTAGAAAATGAAGCCAACAAATTTGGCAGTTCATTGATGAGTTTTGAACTGTCCCATCGTGTGCAATGGCACTGCACCGGAAGCACAGGCAGCACATGAATGTGAGGGAGAGTTCCTGTACAGGGAACCCTTTCAGCACATTTAATTTCTGTAGGCAATATGTCACATCCAACAAGTTACACATTTGGTGTTATTAAAACGGTTTGTGATAAATTCAATCCTCGCGGCGATTCCACTGGTTTCTTCTGTTGCTCCCTGCCATTGAATTCGTCATGCTCTGTCTGAGAGTCTGAAACCTCGCTTGGTACATCGCCCTCTGCAGATTGGGGGAGCCATCTTCAAATGGCCAAATGATATGACATGCACCACAGGATAACGATATGACACATCCCTCTGCAGGGATGCACGATACAGCCCCACGAGTGTCCTGTGGTACGCTCATTTGTTTTCCTTGATGTACATGTGCATCGCTGTGCATCACTTCTGATTCCCATTGGGCCAGCCAAGTAGGAGCTTGCAGACCCTGCTTCAGCATGAATGCATGTCTCCTGGGTAGGAAAATACGAGATTTGACTGTTATGCTGTACAGCCATTCATCTATCTGCCCTGCTAAAGCATACTTACCACGTAGCCAGTCTTTATCATCTCACAACTTATTCATTAGTGTTGGCACACGACTGATCCGCAGGATGACTTTATTTCTTTCCTTTTCCCAGAGCCACATGTCATCTGAGAGATTGAAATATGCCTATGTCTATTGTGAAAATCTATTACACAAGCTCTAGGTGGGACTACACATACATGGATGAAGCCTATTGCCCCCACTATATTTGGGAATCCTGCAATGCCATAAACCCCCAGCTTTACAGTGTTCAGCTCACCAGAGGTAATGGAGAAGTAAATGCACTCCTTTGTGTATTTTAAGAATGCCTACTGCCACAGTGGCAAGATACAGTAGCAAGAACAGTGAAGGCCAGCCAGTAGCCTCACTAATGGGGACACAGATATATGTATACTTTGCAGCGATATGAGCTACACCTACAATGAGCTGAGTAAATCAAGGGTCGTCTGCCATCAAAGCACTATCATCTCCATATGTTCCGTGACATTTGAAAACCCTGCACCCTCCCCATTGGTGCCCTCGCCTGTCTAGCCTGCTTATCACCGACACTGGAGGGCCTATCCGGGTCTGAATGTGCAGAAGAGGCTGCTTCGAGTAGCCTTTTCCCCTTCAAGATATGAGCTATCATGAACCTGCAAGAAAAGGCTGCCATAATGGTCTCTACTACACCTGACCAAGCATGCTTAAAAACAAGTGTAAAACACATTTTCTTAGCCCATGCCACTAAACTGTAGATGTATTTTGTAAGTAGTCTCTGCCTTTTTTTTATATGAGGGCCTTTCTTTTGATCTTTAATAAAAAAATACCACAACTCTCATCAAGAACTAAAGCGACGTGACCAGAACCCAACACATGGAAGTATGCGAAGTTGCAATATATGTTTCTCATCTCCAAAAATTCATCCTGGCACCTAGGCAATCTCTGGAACTATCGACTGAACACTGGTCTCTCGATAATCGCAAAATCATTGAGAAGACAGTTGCCAACAAACTCCATAATTGGAATAACCAACACAGTCTAAAAGTCAGTTTTTCCCAGGACACCTTATGCCTAAGGAATTGCCTTGCATCCATCCAAGCCTGAATGCCAAGGAGATGCCTGAAGCTGAATCCAATAAAGACAGAATGTAAGCTACTCGGCCACTCATCTAAGAAGGACATCCTTTAAGGGTGGCTAAGCGACATGTCCCTCGATGGCTTCACACCTCACCTGGACGGACTGCCAAATCACATCGGTTCACTATAGACAACACATTCTCCTTCAGACAAACTATCAATAAAAAGACCCAAACCGCCTGGTACTACCTAACCCTCCTCTGGAAAATAAAACCCTTCCTTACACCTGAGGAGTTCAGATCTGCTGTTCAGGTCTTGTCAGTCTCTCACATTAATGGAGGTAACGCCCTGGTTGCCTAATTCCAGTGACGCACGTGGTCGAATTTAGGGCTTCCTAACTTGCTACTGCATGACTCATAACAGGAAACAAAGAAATTCAACCACATTTCTCTCATTATAAGGGAGCTTCACTGGCTTCCCATACCAGCCAGAATGCCCTTTAAGACTGCCTGCATTATCTACAATGCAATCACTGTTCACACACCTGCCAACCTAGCTGCAAAACGCTGTAGCTCAGGTGGGTTGTGCTCCTCCCAGAGCCAGGCCATTGCTAGACTTGAGTCGTACCTGGCCCTCAGGAATTATGCCTTCTGTTGCTGTGGTCCTACCTACTGGAACGCCATCCCGGTGCTAATCTGGTGCGTTGCAATGCTCTTGAAGTTCAGGAAGGTACTCAGCACCTTACCCTTCAGTTAATAACTAGACCACCTAGGTTCCATGCATTCCCATATCACATTCCTCCACCAAAGCTGTAACATTCTGTGCCGCATACTGTAACCCTTCCACCTTACCTCATATGCTACCCTCAACAACACGTACAGTGCTCGGTTACTTCCTAGCTAGATTTGCACAATACAAAAGCAAAATACAAATACACATCTCTATCTTGATTGTGCCCCTAATATGCCAGCATTGCCCCTGAATTACCACACCTCTGTGCTGGTTTGCCTCTATCTATACCAGAGTTGCCCTTCAATACACCTTTGTGCTAGCTGTGCCCCCAGCGTGCCAGCATTGATGCTGATGACCAGACCATCATGCTGGCCTTGCCCTCAATATGCCAGTGTTTCCCCTGAACACACCTTTGGCCTGGATGGACCCCCAACACGCCAGTGTTATACCCGATGAGCACACCTTTGTGGTTGCTGTGAGACCTCCTATACCAGCATTACCTCTAAGCACACCTGCATGCTGTCTGTGGCCCCATCTATGCCAGTGTTGAAAGTGAGCACACCATCAGGCTGGTTGTGTCTCCAACATGGCCCCCCAAACACACCTTTTTGCACCTCCAAGTAACATGGCAGTGCAGTATGTGAGAATTGCAGCACCTTCGTGGTACTTTCATCGAAGTACTATCTGCCGCTGCAACCACAACTGCAGTTGTCACAGTTTCTAGCATGTGCCAAAAACAGGGAATGCAGTACAAAAAATACATTTCAACTACTTTATTTGAGAGACAAGAATCAGGTGCTAAATCCAAAGTGCTGTCACTTTGTTCACCAACAGAGGATTTTCTTCCACAGTAAGGCCTTCTTGTGATGTGACATTCATACAAAAACAAGTGAAATATTTTAAATGCATCAGTAAAGGATGGTAGTCAATGGCAAATAAAAACAAGTTGGAATGTACGTGCGTCCAAGCCAGATTACTGGGAAAGAACCTCTACCATGTGAACAAAGTAATTTGAACATGCATCCAGCCTAGTGTCTGAAAGACATAGTTATAAGGTATTCAGCAAACTCCTGTATCAATAGAAGGAAGTTCAGCCTCTTTTCTTTAGCATTGCCCCTGCTCGGTGTGAACCCCGACTATTGTCACTGACCCATGCTATTACAGTAAAACACTCTTTGCTAATTCATACCCCGAAAAGCGATTGGGTTCTAAGAACCGACCCCCCACACACACCACTACTTATCGAGAAGTTCCTGTTCTGACTCTAAGACAGATTGTATGGACAGCTTTCATTTTTGGAAATGTTCCAGATACTCAATACCTGTTCACAGCTGAATGGAATAACACATTACTGGCATGGATCTAGGGCCAACCGTGTCTACTCTCAAAGAGCTCATCGAAAGGGAATGAGTGTAGAAACTATTTGAAGGGCAACGGTGTAAGGTGGACAGTTCAGCCCCCTCTAGAACAGACATAGTACCAGATGTCATCGCCTCGTTTGTTTATGAAGGTTGTTGTTTCATTTACATACAATAGAAAACAGCTCATCCATCAAGTTGGTGGAAATGTGGCGTTGAACTTAAGACAGATGGCTTGGAGTGAGTGTCTTGGTTTTAGTCACAAGAAGGCTGTGGAAAAAGAAAAAGTAAACATATCAATAGCACGACCATGAGGAAGAAAGAAGGTAGGTTTGCAAGCAAAGCAGGGCTACAATAAGGCAGTTCTAAGCAGCTGATGAGGGTGCCACAAGCAGAGGCCATTTATGTCCTGAGTGCCCATACATCGGCATCCCCTCTTGACACTGTTCCTTTAGGCGTGCGTAAGGATATCAGGCCTCAGATTGTCACCTGGGTGACCCAGGAAGTGAAACTTTCTTGTTCATCTGGTGTTATTCCAGCGGACCTGAAACACTTGCGTGTTATCCCTCTCCTTAAAAAAACCTGCACTTGACCCCTCTATTCCAGCTAACTTTCGTCCAAGCTCACTCCTACCCTTCCTCATGAAACTTCTCAAGTCTTTGATTTCGCCCATTCTTAGTTCTTTTTGAGAACTCTAATTATCTTGATGCTTTTCGGTCGGGTTTTCTTCCAGGCCGAGGCAGGGAGAGTGTTTTGGCATCGGTGATGGATGATCTCGGGGTGGTGGGTGCGCTGATATTATCCGATCTGTCAACTGCCTTCGACACAGTTGACCATTCCCTCCTGCTACGCCACCTGGCCTTAGCGGGACTGTCAGGCTCAGTACTATCTTGGTTTGCTTCTTTTCTAACCGATAGGTCTCAGTCTCTCTCTCTCTCCATCCTTTTCGTTTATAATCTCTTTCTCTCGTTTGTGGGGTCCCCAAGGGCTCCGCGTGGTCTCCTATGTTATTTAATGTTTGTATGCAGCCGCTTGTTCATCTCATCCACTCCCGCGGCTTTCGTTGCTACTCCTATTCCGACGACACCCAGATTATTGTTCGGCTCAATCTGTCCCAATCTGAGATGTTGTTGCGCTTTCAAGGGTGCTTGGGGGCTGTGGGTCATTGATGGGTGACAACTGGCTTAAACTTAATGGAGACAAGGCAGAGGTCCTGCTGGTCAGCCCCCCATTTGTTTTATTTCATTAGTCGAGAATCTGGGCTTTAGGATTTCTTTTTTTTTTTTCTTTTTTTTTTTGGTTTATACAAACCTTTAAAATACATCGTTTGTCAGAATCCAATCGTAAATACAAAGCAAGACAAGACTAGACAAGGCAGAACATATAAGCATGAGATAAGCATGAGGTAAAGTTCCATCCTTTTGTCAGGGATCAAGCCTTTGGTACTAGCGGAGCCTTATCGAGAAGGTCCCTATGGACTTCATCTGAGAGTTTACACAGTGTTAAGCACTACCCTGAAGTCCCTGTACTGCGGCGTCAGATAACTCAAGGCTCCTTTCAATCTCATGCAAAAATAAGGTCAGCGCCCTTGTCAGTTTTGTGTTGGAGCCCGTAAACATCAAGTGCCACCATTCTTCAGCACTCCTCAGTGAGTATACATTTAACATTTGGCCTAAGTGTTTAGTTCTTAAGGATCTATGGAAAGGGCAGAATAGGACAAGATGTTTGAGTGTTTCAATGCAGGCTTTACAGAACCTGCATACTGTGTCTGACTTGTCCTTTTTCAGCCCAGTTCTTTGTTCGTTCTTTTGTTCTAAACAGATTTAGGCGAAATCTCATGAAAGTGGCCCTCCTCCTGTTGTCTGGGAATAAGACCACATAATTTTGCAGTTTGTTAAACGCTCTTGCTTCACTAGGGGAATCTCTCGTTGTTTTCGAAGTCCTTCGGTCTGTGCTAGTTTGAATCCAGTCTAGTTCCCAAATCTTTTTCTTTACCATCAGTGGATTGTCGTGCAGCGTTTTGATATTGGTCTCGTACGTGGTCAAAAGCTCTTCACATTTTTTTGACCATATGCCTAACAGCCCATCTGGGTTCGCGTTTCCAGGATTGCTCAATATTTTATATTGGGGAGCAGCGTCAGGCAGCGTGATTTTCCTAAATAGAGCCAGGGCGTTCCACGCAATACGAGCCTCAATGGATATCAGGCCTAGCTCGTATCGCAAGCACACTGTTGAAGTGCTGTTTGGTAGGTGTAAGGTTTTCACCCAGAAGATGTGTTCTAGGGTTGACCAGAGTTCCACTGGACACCCAAAGGCATTTTCGGCTCCGTATATGAGAGCTGGGACAACCTTCTGTTGGTAGAAGGATATCACTGGCTTAAGCGAGAACTTCCCATATCTTTTATTTAGGATCATGGCTTGGGAAGCAAAATTTCGGCATTTTGTTTTCGCAATCTCCACCCAAGGCCTGTCATTTAAGTTTGTGTTAACTTGCATGCCGAGATATCTTGTGCTTTCTACCGTAATTAGTTTTTCTTTTCCTAAATGCCAACAAAATTTATTGCTTTTCCGGTGACGGCCCGTTTGCAGGTTTTGCAGCGTCAGAATTTCACTTTTTGTGTTGTTGATGTACAGACCGTTGTTATCCGCGTAGCGTTCTACTGCGTACTTTTTGCGCTGAAGGCCGATTGGAGTAGTGTCTAGCAGGATTAGGTCGTCAGCGTACAACATCCAGCTCAGAGCAGAGCCATGTATTTTAGGGGAAAAGGATCGAGGCTTATCAATAGCAATGCCGATGTCCGAGAGGAATAAATTAAATATGATTGCCGCCAGGGGGCAGCCCTGTTTAACTCCACAAAAGGTGTTGATTTCTTCTGTAAGAGTTCCACGTTGGTCAAGGCGCACTCTAATGGTTGTTGCAGTGTGGATTTCTTTAATGGCGGCTAATAAGCTCTCCGGACAGCCCCAGTTTGTCATCTTGGTCCACAGAAGTTCTCGGTCGATGGAGTCGAAAGCATGGGAGAAGTCTATCAGGGCCAAGTAGACCTTTTTGCCAGATCTAATTGCTTCCATCTTCAGCAGATTTATTAGCAAGAGGTTTAGGCCGCAGCAGACCCCTTTTACAAAGCCGTCTGTCGTTCGTCAAAATGGTTGCTATCTTTGATCCATTGTGACAATTTCTGTTGGAGCATTGTTACATACACTTTGCCTAATACGTCCAGAAGCGCTATTGGTCGGTAGTTTTTGGGCTCAAGGCGATTTCCTTTTTTGAAGATAGGAACTATTATTGCAGATTTCCAAGAATTTGGAGTTACACATCTTCTGCTGATTCGGGTGAATAGTTCTTCACAGAACTCTGCCCATTGCTCGGGATTTTGCTTTATAGTAAAATTAGTAAGGCCGTCCGGCCCTGGGGCCCTTGAGGCGCTCACATTCTTGATGATTTGAAGTAGATCCGCTTTGGGAAAAGTGAGGTCCCATTTTGTTAAATTTGGTGTTATCGGGGACAACCATTTCCCTTTTTTGCTGTACAGATTTTCAAAATGTGAGGTCCACCCTGCTTCTGAAACTGTGTTTGTCGTCAGTGCTCTTTGGGGAGCGCCTTCATTGTTAATTAGGCTCCAAAATTCAGATGAGTTTTTATTTCTCATCTTTTGCAGCATCAGTTCAGCGTCGTTTTGGAGCATTAGAGCCTTGTGAGAGCGAATCCAGTTTTTGTAGTTCTGTTTTGCAGCATGTATACCTTGCATAAACGTTGTAGGATCTCTGATTTTTATGTGTCTGATAGTTGCACGAAGTTCTCTCTTTCTCCTCGTAACCTCTGCGTCGAATTTGTGTTTGTTTGCAAATCCAGGGTTTCTCGATCCGTGTGTTTTTTCCACAAACAGTTTGAGAAGGTGGACGTATTCCACTCCAAGGTCAGTCTTGATAAATCTTTCTGAGATTTTGGCGACTTCATCAGGGTGGAGTGAGAGCCTCACACGGTTAGGCTCTACCAAGATCTGATGGTTCCAGCATTTGTTAAGGGGTTGTTTCGCAGCTCGCAAGGTTAGAATTATCATCTCATGATCACTTTGGGTCATCTGTTTTACTACAAATGACAAGGTTGATTGTTGGATCTTTTCTGAGACGAAAAAATAGTCCAAGGTGGATTTTTGTTTAAGTCGTCTCCATGTTGGTGCGGCAGGTATGTCTCCGGCAGTATTTCCGTTAAGCATTTCAAGATCTCTGGCTTCCATTTCTACCATCCATTTTACGGCCAGGTTATTTGATACATTGAGGACTTCATTGTTTTTCCGTCTTAGGTCTATACAGTTGATATTCAAGTCTCCGCATATGATTATGTTATGTGACTCATTTTTGATCATTAGGTCGTCAATTATTGAAGAGACTTTATCAATAAACAGAGTTGTCCCGGCCAGGGTATGGTTCCGGTATAGATTCAGTAGATGGAAATGTATTATATTGTCCGGTTTAGGGTCTGCCGAAGCTATTGTTGTTACTTGAATAAATGGCGACAAATTTGCAGTGTTTATTATACGGCATCCAGAACTTTTTTTGACTAGAGTCAGCAGGCCTGCCATGGGTCTTCCTCTGTTTTTTTTGGAGGCCGGATTAAAGGCCACTTCATAGGTGTCCACGGTCGGGCAGGTAGTTAGCCATGTTTCCTGGAGGCAGACCACATCAAGCTCATCCGACCAGGGATCTTCAAGGAGGTGGGAGAAGCCCCTGGTGTTCCAGGATCCAATCCTGAACTCCAGTTGCTCCTCTACCACATGGCATTATCTTCTTGAGGGTCTGCATAGAGCTTCCGCCAGCCAGGACCAGTCTTTTTGATTAGTGCTTGAATTTTTAAGGATTTTTAAATCACCACTACTTTGTTCAGTGGCTCCAATACCTTTAATAGTGATCTTGATGTTGTCATCTTTTGAGAGTTTTCCCAAAACATTCCCAGTAAAACTACAGGATGGTTGAATTTTCTTGGAATCGGGTCCAAGGTATAGTTCACTCTCACTAAGTATTTCTAAGTTGTCGAACGAAGTGGTTTCAGAGTCTCTATTTACAGAAGACAGTTCTTGATGTACATTGTCCGGTTTAATTTTTTGAGTTTCTGTCGAGTAATCCGTTTTGGCGTTCTCAGACACTTCTGAAATGTCGTAGCCCATGGACATGAATGCAGATGCAGCATCCGTGACAATGTTCAGGACAATTCTGGATCTAAAGTGGAGGATGACTTTATCATTTTGATCCTCGTTCTCAAATTCTACGGTCTTGATGTCGTCGGAACGAATCGTTCTAAGAGATGGTACGTGCTGGAATAAGCATAGAACGTTTGTTCGATTTAAGATGAGATTGTCGCTATGTTCAATGCGTTCCAAACGGGCTTTGTGGAGTGATAAGCCTTTTTCGCTGCATCCTTTGTCCATTCTGTTTTTTTGACGCTCTTCATTAAGATATAAGCCATGAACTAAGTCCTTGGTCTCGTGTCGGGCCGGTCTTGATCTAATTTTGTTCTCCTTGTTAGGATCAGGCCTATCATAGGTTTCTCCTTTTAGGGCCCCATAATTTCTTAGGCCCTCTTCCAGATCTAGAACCCTTTTCGTCATCGGTTTAGAGGTTGGCTGTGAGTACACAAGGGCTTTTCGTCTGTCTTCCAAAGTTTTAAAAGTGGGACTCACAGGGACGACCTTTTGCATCTCCTGTACAGTGGACATTTCAGGTAAAGTACATATTCTTGAGACTCCAGTTGGTAGTTGGGTGATTTCCAAATCATATTCGTCGTTTGTTTTTTTTTGTAATTCAGGAGCAACTGCCTGGACTTCTACTTCCGTGTCAGCAGCTAGGACCTCGGAATCCAGGTCCTCATACACAGAGAGGTTAGTGAGGTCAATAGAAGTTTCATCTGCAGGTTCAGAAGGCAATAGCGGGATCTTTCTTCTATCTTGTGCTTTCTACCGTAATTAGTTTTTCTTTTCCTAAATGCCAACAAAATTTATTGCTTTTCCGGTGACGGCCCGTTTGCAGGTTTTGCAGCGTCAGAATTTCACTTTTTGTGTTGTTGATGTACAGACCGTTGTTATCCGCGTAGCGTTCTACTGCGTACTTTTTGCGCTGAAGGCCGATTGGAGTAGTGTCTAGCAGGATTAGGTCGTCAGCGTACAACATCCAGCTCAGAGCAGAGCCATGTATTTTAGGGGAAAAGGATCGAGGCTTATCAATAGCAATGCCGATGTCCGAGAGGAATAAATTAAATATGATTGCCGCCAGGGGGCAGCCCTGTTTAACTCCACAAAAGGTGTTGATTTCTTCTGTAAGAGTTCCACGTTGGTCAAGGCGCACTCTAATGGTTGTTGCAGTGTGGATTTCTTTAATGGCGGCTAATAAGCTCTCCGGACAGCCCCGGTTTGTCATCTTGGTCCACAGAAGTTCTCGGTCGATGGAGTCGAAAGCATGGGAGAAGTCTATCAGGGCCAAGTAGACCTTTTTGCCAGATCTAATTGCTTCCATCTTCAGCAGATTTATTAGCAAGAGGTTTAGGCCGCAGCAGACCCCTTTTACAAAGCCGTCTGTCGTTCGTCAAAATGGTTGCTATCTTTGATCCATTGTGACAATTTCTGTTGGAGCATTGTTACATACACTTTGCCTAATACGTCCAGAAGCGCTATTGGTCGGTAGTTTTTGGGCTCAAGGCGATTTCCTTTTTTGAAGATAGGAACTATTATTGCAGATTTCCAAGAATTTGGAGTTACACATCTTCTGCTGATTCGGGTGAATAGTTCTTCACAGAACTCTGCCCATTGCTCGGGATTTTGCTTTATAGTAAAATTAGTAAGGCCGTCCGGCCCTGGGGCCCTTGAGGCGCTCACATTCTTGATGATTTGAAGTAGATCCGCTTTGGGAAAAGTGAGGTCCCATTTTGTTAAATTTGGTGTTATCGGGGACAACCATTTCCCTTTTTTGCTGTACAGATTTTCAAAATGTGAGGTCCACCCTGCTTCTGAAACTGTGTTTGTCGTCAGTGCTCTTTGGGGAGCGCCTTCATTGTTAATTAGGCTCCAAAATTCAGATGAGTTTTTATTTCTCATCTTTTGCAGCATCAGTTCAGCGTCGTTTTGGAGCATTAGAGCCTTGTGAGAGTGAATCCAGTTTTTGTAGTTCTGTTTTGCAGCATGTATACCTTGCATAAACGTTGTAGGATCTCTGATCTCTGATTTTTATGTGTCTGATAGTTGCACGAAGTTCTCTCTTTCTCCTCGTAACCTCTGCGTCGAATTTGTGTTTGTTTGCAAATCCAGGGTTTCTCGATCCGTGTGTTTTTTCCACAAACAGTTTGAGAAGGTGGACGTATTCCACTCCAAGGTCAGTCTTGATAAATCTTTCTGAGATTTTGGCGACTTCATCAGGGTGGAGTGAGAGCCTCACACGGTTAGGCTCTACCAAGATCTGATGGTTCCAGCATTTGTTAAGGGGTTGTTTCGCAGCTCGCAAGGTTAGAATTATCATCTCATGATCACTTTGGGTCATCTGTTTTACTACAAATGACAAGGTTGATTGTTGGATCTTTTCTGAGACGAAAAAATAGTCCAAGGTGGATTTTTGTTTAAGTCGTCTCCATGTTGGTGCGGCAGGTATGTCTCCGGCAGTATTTCCGTTAAGCATTTCAAGATCTCTGGCTTCCATTTCTACCATCCATTTTACGGCCAGGTTATTTGATACATTGAGGACTTCATTGTTTTTCCGTCTTAGGTCTATACAGTTGATATTCAAGTCTCCGCATATGATTATGTTATGTGACTCATTTTTGATCATTAGGTCGTCAATTATTGAAGAGACTTTATCAATAAACAGAGTTGTCCCGGCCAGGGTATGGTTCCGGTATAGATTCAGTAGATGGAAATGTATTATATTGTCCGGTTTAGGGTCTGCCGAAGCTATTGTTGTTACTTGAATAAATGGCGACAAATTTGCAGTGTTTATTATACGGCATCCAGAACTTTTTTTGACTAGAGTCAGCAGGCCTGCCATGGGTCTTCCTCTGGTTTTTTTGGAGGCCGGATTAAAGGCCACTTCATAGGTGTCCACGGTCGGGCAGGTAGTTAGCCATGTTTCCTGGAGGCAGACCACATCAAGCTCATCCGACCAGGGATCTTCAAGGAGGTGGGAGAAGCCCCTGGTGTTCCAGGATCCAATCCTGAACTCCAGTTGCTCCTCTACCACATGGCATTATCTTCTTGAGGGTCTGCATAGAGCTTCCGCCAGCCAGGACCAGTCTTTTTGATTAGTGCTTGAATTTTTAAGGATTTTTAAATCACCACTACTTTGTTCAGTGGCTCCAATACCTTTAATAGTGATCTTGATGTTGTCATCTTTTGAGAGTTTTCCCAAAACATTCCCAGTAAAACTACAGGATGGTTGAATTTTCTTGGAATCGGGTCCAAGGTATAGTTCACTCTCACTAAGTATTTCTAAGTTGTCGAACGAAGTGGTTTCAGAGTCTCTATTTACAGAAGACAGTTCTTGATGTACATTGTCCGGTTTAATTTTTTGAGTTTCTGTCGAGTAATCCGTTTTGGCGTTCTCAGACACTTCTGAAATGTCGTAGCCCATGGACATGAATGCAGATGCAGCATCCGTGACAATGTTCAGGACAATTCTGGATCTAAAGTGGAGGATGACTTTATCATTTTGATCCTCGTTCTCAAATTCTACGGTCTTGATGTCGTCGGAACGAATCGTTCTAAGAGATGGTACGTGCTGGAATAAGCATAGAACGTTTGTTCGATTTAAGATGAGATTGTCGCTATGTTCAATGCGTTCCAACCGGGCTTTGTGGAGTGATAAGCCTTTTTCGCTGCATCCTTTGTCCATTCTGTTTTTTTGACGCTCTTCATTAAGATATAAGCCATGAACTAAGTCCTTGGTCTCGTGTCGGGCCGGTCTTGATCTAATTTTGTTCTCCTTGTTAGGATCAGGCCTATCATAGGTTTCTCCTTTTAGGGCCCCATAATTTCTTAGGCCCTCTTCCAGATCTAGAACCCTTTTCGTCATCGGTTTAGAGGTTGGCTGTGAGTACACAAGGGCTTTTCGTCTGTCTTCCAAAGTTTTAAAAGTGGGACTCACAGGGACGACCTTTTGCATCTCCTGTACAGTGGACATTTCAGGTAAAGTACATATTCTTGAGACTCCAGTTGGTAGTTGGGTGATTTCCAAATCATATTCGTCGTTTGTTTTTTTTTGTAATTCAGGAGCAACTGCCTGGACTTCTACTTCCGTGTCAGCAGCTAGGACCTCGGAATCCAGGTCCTCATACACAGAGAGGTTAGTGAGGTCAATAGAAGTTTCATCTGCAGGTTCAGAAGGCAATAGCGGGATCTTTCTCTTTACAGTTGCACTGTCAATGGAAAGATCATTTTTAGGTGCAGAACCTCGTTCATCTGTGAGAGTATTGTTAACAGTGACATTGACAGTTTTTAAGTTCCGGAGAAATTTTCTTGAGTTATTTCCAAGTCTCTGGTTTTTAGTTTTTTGATTTTTTGTTTTTTTTATCTGTGCTGGTTTGGAGGCCCTTGGGCCTGTTTTCTGAAGTGTGGTTCCTTTAAATATATCAAATATTTGACTTTTTGGCTCGTCTGTTTGTGGAATTGAGGATACCCTGGACACGCAAGGGACACCCGTGTCCGATGTAGATACTGATGTCGAAGGTGTTTGTGGGTCCAGCGTCGCAGGGTTGGATGAGCTCTTGCTACTTTCCAAGACACTGGCAAAGTTTATTTGTTTGAGTACGTCGTCGGTCGATTTTTTTTGACCGAGGGCAGGGGCCTCCGGCAAGAGTTTTGTGATGTCAGGTGTTGGGCCCTGATTACACCAGATTGCAGGTGCTGAGTCGATCAAACTCCCTGAGGGGCTGGTCGGTTTGTTTGGGACTAAGCAGTCAGCATTAGGTGCTGTTGTTGTTAGAACATTTGTAGGCTCGCCAGAAAACTTTGTATATCCCAGGGCTTCTATAGTGATTTGCGGCCTCCGAGCTCCAGTGTCCTTATAAAGATTTCTTGTAGATATGGAGACAGGGGGGTCAATGGACAGTTGCCCATTGCAGTTTTTAAGGTGGCCATGGGGCTCCAATCTCGCTTGTTGGTTCGTGTCCTGATGTAAGACCTGTTGTTGTTTGAGCGCGCTTAAGGCTTCTTTGGCGATCTCGGCCAGGAGTTTTCTGTCCAGTTTGTTGTTTTCTTTCTGATCTGTTAGAGTTTGCAGGGCTACGGTTATTTTGGCCTTAACAGTCTCGTTTTCCCTTATTTCGGTGTTCAAATCTTTTTCAATGTTAATTAGTTTCGAGTTCATAAGCGCCACTAACGTTGACAGGTCCTTCACGTTATCATTTAATTGCTCATAAAGCTTTAGAAAGGGGGCAATCGAAATTCCAGTAGAAGACATTAGTATTGATTGAAGATCTTTTATGCAGGTCGCGTCGAGCCTAACGTTTGAGCAGCGAGTTTTTTTGTGTGCTTGGGCTTTAGATCTTCTGACTTTTGGGTAGTCACGTTCTATGAGTGAAGAAACAGAAGAGCGAGTCTCAGACGAGGTCGAACTGGAAGTGGAAGAATCGCTTGCCACGCCATTTTGTGTGCTCGTGTATTTTACACATCTAGAGTTAATTGGTCGCGTTTGCAAAGTGTCGTACCTTTGGGGGGCCCGTGCTTGAGAGCAAGATATGCTGGGTGAAGCTGGGCACACAGATTTTTCTTGATGGGGCGGTGTGTTACTCAAAGTGACCGTCGGGTTTTGGTATAGGGTGGTCCTGTTTACCCCTAATTGTGCATCATTAGTGGGTACTGAGGGTGTCCATTGTTTTTCTCGATCTGCTGGAGGGCGAGGGCTGGCTCTTCTAGTTGCGAGATTGCGGTCTCGATTTATTTGTGAAATTCCCTGTAGGATTTTGTTTACCACTTCTAATGAGTCTCTCCTGTTGTTCGTGGGAGCCGGAGAGGCGTGTCCTTCATGTGGTGTGCTTAAGGGGTGTAGTGGCGTGGCCAGGGGACAAAATACATCTTCTTCTATTTCAGAGGTTATCTCAGCATTGCTATTCTCCAAGTCAGTTTGATCACAAGTTTTCAAAGCTGCTTTAAAGGGCGCACAATGTGAGGGCACGTTCGGGATTCAAAAGGTTCTGACCGATTTAGGTCTGGTGTGCCCTTGATTTTGTCAGTATTTCCGCAGTTTTGCGCTGTGTGGGCACGCCAAGCTAGTACCATCAGTTTAGGCAAAGAAGCTGTGGGAAGATTTCCGACGTGATGCAATATAGAGGGTGGTGAGTAAAGTATATTCAAACTAGAACAGGGAGCACTGGGAGTGGACACAGCTTCCCGCTCCATGCCACGCACGTCCGACACGGGTGCAGACACACGGGACTCCGCTCCGGACTCCGCTCCCCCCCAGCGTCCGCCGCCGAGTCAGACGCGGACACCTCCAGAGCAGAGGCAGGGGCAGAGGCAGGCAAGCAGCAGCGAGGAGCAACCCCGTCCTCGTCCACCGATCCGGCCACAGGGCCGCACCCGCCGGGGGTGACCCTGACAGCCCTCACGTCCCCCTGAATCAAGCCACGTGGGCCAAAGTGAGTGGAGTAAGGCGGTCCTGGGTTTTCTGCTGTGTTCACGGCCGTGAAGCAGTCTTCGTGACCGCCGGCCTCCTTCTTCTCATACCCCCCCTCCTTCTCTGGACACGGTAGCAACGCTCGCAATGAGGGGTCTTTGGTACCCTCTACAGAATTGCGTAGTGGAGAGCAAGGGAGAGGGGTGGGCAGGGGATCAGGCGATGAACAATGCTTTGGGTGAGGGTGGGCACACGAAAGCATGTCTACAGATGAAGGCTTGGAGACCAGTGATGGGGTTAAAGACTGGAGGGCGTTTTTCTTCGCCGTGTAGTTCTTGAAACACGGCTGACTCGACTGAATCGCAAGTAAGCCTGCATCTGAGTGAGTTCCAATAGGGCACACATGGGTGTCTTTTGCAGGTTTCGTGACAGTGTCAGTGTCATTAAGAAGAGTTAGTTTAGTACTTACACGAGATGTGGCCAATACTTCAGTGTAGCTGTGAACTGCCACGCTATTCCCGCGCCGCCGCTGTAGACTAGTGTGGGGGGGGGAGGGCAGACGGTTGATGTAAGCTTTCCCACGGTGGCTGGACAAGGTTTCCTCCATCGGTAAGGAGCTACCTGCCCCTCACCCTCACCTCCACACCAGAACACCAAAACACACTGCGCACACCGCGCGCTCCGCGTGTGTTAGGGGTTTTAAACTACTTCCTCCTGGAAGCAGTAACAGTGATGGTAAACAGACTACAGGTAGCAGGTAAGGCAGGTAAGGCAGCAGAAGAAAGACCCTGGGCAGTCTCAGGCTCACCAAAACACACTGCGCACAGGATTTCTACATCACTTTCCATGGTCGGTAGCATTTTTCAAGTTGGTCATTACCAATTTAGGGTTCTCCGAAGAGTGCTTCACTACCTACCGGTACATTTATGTGCTTTGGCGGGCGCCTCTCTGGTCTTGAGCCATATTGACTACTCTAACGCTCTTTTCTTGTCTCAACCTCTTTTTAGTATGCGCCGGTTACAGCTCCTTCAAAATTCTGCAGCACATCTTGCTTCAGGGTCTCCCTATGGCTACCATATCTCTGGTGATTCGGTCTCTCCGTTGGCTCCCAGTTGTTAAGAGGTCGAGTTTAAGTCCCTATGTATTGTTCACGGGGCCTTTTATGGGCACGTGAGAAGTGTGTTCCTTACATCCTGGGGCACTCTCTCTCTGCTCTCAGAACGCTCAGTGGATCACTCTCTCCCATTTACGGTTGTCTCGGGTTGGTGGATGAGACTTTTCAATCGCTGCAGCCAAACTCTGGAACAATCTCCCACTATCTCTTAGGGGCAATATGAATAATTGTCAGTTTCGGCGTCAATTGAAAATGTTCCTGTTCTAGCCTTGGATATCGGCCTCTCAGCATTACCTGTTCTGGTTTTTAGTGCCAAGATGCCCTCGGGCAAACGTGCATGGTATAAATATGTGTGACATAACATAAAATAGGAAGGAGGATGGAGACCCTGCACAGTCACGATAGATACTGTAGAATGGATGAGAGTCTCTCTATTAATAAGTCAACCACCAGGTTCTTTTAGCAGTGTATCAGGTGTTTTTATTCATGTAACCGACATTTGTTTCGACACACAAAGGTCATTTTCAAGGCGATATGGAATTGATGGGACTGGAGTAAGTCCTGGTGTGTGTTCCAGAGAGCCCTGTATAATGGTTCAGTGGATAGTCCACAAGGTATACTAATGCGAGGCCCGTTTGTGCTCTTGTACGAGTCACCTGGCGGCCACACTGTTTTTAGTCAAATAAAATATTGCACCACTGTACAGGAGGAGGGAGAGTGTCACTTTGCCTGGGGCAGGATGATGTCATGCGCCCCTTCTTTGTCAAACAATGGAACCGATGGAGACTGGGCCTCCATTGCTAGTGCCATCACGTTGGGATCGTAATCTCAGGTTGCGGTCTAGTCTTTCTTAAGATGGCCGCCGCCGGCATTATCAACATTCAGTTTCCCTTTGATTCTTCGCGTTGGAACTGCTTCGGCTACCCTGTTGTTGCTACGCTCCTATATCATTTCTCTTGGCTCTGCTGAGCCCCCCTTTCCAGGGCTCTCCTTGCCCCTTGCCTTTTTCTCCTCGTTCGTTCTCCCCTGTCCCGTAGCTGCTACCCTTCCTGGTCCTTCGTTTCTCCCCTTTCTCTTCTCTCTCTCCCTCGCAGTGTTTCCCTTTGGTCCTCTGCTGTCTTTGCGATCTCCTCGCAAAGGTGTGCCCCTCGGATCCTCCTCTGATGCCCCTTTGCCCAATTCTACACTCCTTCTTCTGCATACTGCATCAAGACTTACCTGCGGCTGGAGTTCCGCGTCCACGCTAAGAGATCTCTGGAATTCTAACCAACGGCTGACGTTTCGGGGTTTTTTGCCGGTTTGGCTTTTTACACGCTGGCTATCATGGATCCGGGGCCACTGGGTTTCCGGAATCTTCGGCAACCATAGTGGCGTCATTCCGTGGTAGGCCGTATCTCCTAAAAAAAAGGTCACCCGTCAAAGAGTGGAGCAGGAAGACGAACAAGGACATACCCTCAGGTGAGGAGGAGGGGGAGGAGTCCCTAACAGGGAGTGATCTGGACATAGCAGACAAGCCTGAAAGTTGTGACAGATTGCAACGCCAAATACATTCCGGAATGGCTACCTCCGAACAAGTCCAGGAACTGGTTACAGCAGTACAGTCTCTTAATTTGGAGGTCCGTAATTTGAATCAAGAAGTACAGAATCTCAAAGTGGAGAATAATTTACTCCGTCACTTGGTGGCTAATCGGGAAACACCTAGTTTGGATCTCCCTCCAATGCCTTTGTCAGTTGGTAAATTTGATGGCACACCAAAAACTGCTCAAAGAATTCATTGACGCAGGTAATGTGCATTTTGCTTTCCGGCCCACTGCATTTTCCACGGATCTGAATAAAGTGGGCTACGCAGTTTCCAACCTGACTGGAAACGCATTGTCCTGGGCCAGCCCTTTAGTCACCGCAAATGATCCGGTCTTACGAGACTGGGAAGCTTTCCTCGCCAAATTGAGACAGACCTTTGAGAGGCCCGAGATCACATTCATGGCATGCCAGGAACTACTGGAAGTACACCAAGGTCAGATGGACCTTTTGTCCTATATCACAAAGTTTAAACGACTGGCCACTGAATCTACCTGGTCAGAGCAAGCACAATTCACTATTTTCCGCAGAGGCCTTAAAGAGGAACTTAAAGATGAACTGGCCAGGATCCCCCGACCAACCTCTTTTTCAGAGTTGTTATCCGTCGTATTACAGATTGAGCACCGAATTAATGAACGTAGACAAGAGAAGAAGTGAGGAAGAGGAACCACTGGTTTTACTACTCCTTCCCAGCCTCCATCTCCTTCATCGGGAACTCCTTATAAGGAAGAACCAATGCAGATCGGATCCATGAGGTCTCCCCTAACTCCTGAAGAACGTAAGAGACGCAGAGAGTTGGGTCTCTGCATGTACTGTGGATCTTCCTCACACCCGCTCCGTAACTGCCCAGAAGTTCCACCAAGGCGCTCAGGAAATGGGTCGCCTCGAACCTAGGAGGGACCATGGTTCGAGGAGTTACTGGAAGTCCCTACGTTTCCTTGTCTGTTACACCTTCAACTCAGTCAGAGGATACCCGCTTGATGGTGGTTACTCTGCAGTTATCTTGGAGAGATCAATTAGTGGAGACTCTAGCCCTAATTGACTGTGGAGCTGCCGGCAATTTCATGGACACTCTATGGGAGGAGAAGATGGGAATCTGCCGAGTCCAGAACCAGGAAGATTGTTCAGGTCCCATCACTCATTCTACAGAGTCGATCCGGGTTACCATCCAACATCACAAGGAGGATTTATCTTTCAAAATCATCCGAGCAGCACATTTCCATATCATCTTGGGAATAGCATGGCTCCGCCAACACAATCCTACCATAGATTGGTCCAAGAACACACTCAGCTTTCTATCTTCCTACTGTCAACACTCCTGCTTACAAGCCTCCAGTTATCATCCAGCAATTCTACAGGCTGTGGAAACAAAGGAAACACAACCCCGGGCTATACATTTGATACCTTCCCAACTTCAGATTTACCATCAAGTCTTCTTGGAGAAGGCAGAACATGATCTTCCCCGCATCGCCCGGAAGATTGCACTATAGATTTAGTACCTGACTCCCTGGTCCCTTTCGGCAGAATGTTCTCTCTGTCCGTCAAGGAAAAGGAAGTACTCCGAGGGTACTTGGATGCCAACTTAAAGAATGGCTTGATTCAAACATCGAAATCTCCAGCAGGTGCACCTTTGTTTTTCATCGCCAAGAGGGATTCCACAGAACTCCGACCATGCATCGACTACAGAGGGCTAAATCAGGTAACCATTCGGGATCGATACCCGATGCCACTGATCTCTGACATCTTGGAGGCAGTGAGAGGAGCTACGGTTTTCTCTAAGCTAGACCTGAGGAATGCGTATCACCTCCTGCGCATTAGGGCCAGAGATGAATGGAAGACAGCATTCAGGACATCCTTTGGTCTATTTGAGTATAAGGTGATGCCATTTGGTCTTGTCAATGCCCCCGCTATATTCCAAAGATTCATGGATCGCACTTTCTCTGTTTTGCTGTTCCGTTCAGTGATCATCTATTTGGATGACATTCTAGTATTCTCAAAGACCCCACAAGAACACTTCCCTCATCTTGATGAAGTTTTTTACCGCCTACAAGAAAACCATATTCTGGTGAAACCCAGTAAGTGCGAATTCCTGGTCTCTTCTGTCCAGTATCTAGGGTTCGTTCTCTCCCAAGAGGGCGTTAAGATGGACCCCAAGAAGGTCTCCGCCGTTCTAGAGTGGCCATCTCCAAAAACTATGAAAGAGGTGCAGAGATTCCTGGGGTTCACCAACTTCTATAGGAAATTCATTCAAAACTTTTCAGCCACTGTAGCTCCCATTACCTCACTTTTGAAGAAAGAAAACCAACCCTTCATGTGGTCTACGGAGGCCGAGACAGCATTTCAGTCCCTGAAACAAAGATTCAGTTCGGCTCCTATTCTTATCCAGCCCAATCAAAATAAAAGATTCATTGTGGAAGCAGACGCCTCAGCCAATGCAGTAGGGGCTGCCCTCCTGCAAGAAGAGGAAGGGGTAGAACATCCCATTGCATATCTCTCGAAGACTCTTAATCTTAGTCAAAAGAACTATTCTGTAATTGAAAGAGAACCTTTGGCCATTAAGCTTGCCTGTGAGGAATGGAGGCATCTCCTTCAAGGAGGAGAAAGACCATTTCTCATCAGAACGGATCACAAAAATCTCAAGACCCTACAAAACATGGAATGTGCCAACTCTCGACAGGCCAGATGGGCTCACTTCTTCGCCCAGTACGACTTTGAGATCACTTATGTACGAGGCAGTCAGAATGTGATCGCAGACGCCCTTTCTCGTTGCTATGTCTCTGAAGATCTCTCTCAATGGCCCAAGGAGAGACTTTTTCCTAACAAGGTGTTTATTGGCTCTACACCATCCTTTCTCTCTCAAGTCAGGGCGGCTACCACGGGGGTACCTTTTCCTACTCCCCTGTCACCCCACATCCGAGTTGAAATGAAGGAAGGTCTATGCTTCAGGAACAAGAAATTATTCGTGCCCCGATCGGACCTACAGCAGAAGGTGATGTCTTGGTGTCATGATCATTGCACCGTAGGACACCGAGAGGTGAAAAACACTGAAGAACTTGTTCGGAGATCTTTCTTCTGGCCGGGAATGTCCGCCGACATTAAAAGATATGTCCAAGCATCTGCCCAATGTTCACAAAGTAAAAACTGTTTTAAAAGACCCATTGGATTACTGGAACAAATTCCCTTGCCCGGAGTTCCGTGGGAGCTGATTTCCACGGATTTCGTGGTGGATCTCCCGATCTCTCGGGGCCACACATGTATTATGGTTATCGTAGATTCACTCACCAAGTTGGCCCATTTTTCCCCCTTCCCAAGCTTGCCATCGGCCTCACAGATGGCGGAGGTATTCGTACGAGATATTTTCCGCTTACATGGCTTACCCACTAAGATTATCTCGGATCGAGGCAGTCAATTTACCTCTAAATTCTGGACTGCTCTGTGTCGTAAGTTGGGTATTGAACGGGCTTTGTCCTCTGGGTTCCACCCTCAAACCAACGGACAGACTGAGAGGTTGAATGGGACATTAGAACAATATCTCAGGTGTTACTCCAACCTCATGCAAGACAACTAGTATGATTTGTTATCAACTGCTGAATTTGCGTACAATAACTGCACACATTCAGCGACGGGGCTCAGCCCGTTTTACAGTACTTTTGGTAAACATCCGAGGAGTATATTACCGGTATCCGCTGCCGCATCTGTTTGCCCTACGATTGATGACTGTTTGCAGCAAAATACTGAGGCACATGGAACGCCCAAGATCGCCTTAGCCCAAGCCCGCGATCGATATAAACGCCAGGCAGACCGGAGGCGTTCCGATAATCCCATCATCAAGGCTGGCTCTCGGGTGTGGTTATCCACCAGATTCCTACCTAGATGGATTCACCCATCCAAATTGTCACCCAGATTCGTGGGACCTTATACAGTTCTCTCCCAAATAAATCCTGTTGCTTTCCGGTTACGGTTGCCGAGATGTATGAGGAGGATCCACCCTGTTTTCCATGCATCCCAATTGCGTCCGGCCTTGGCTGACATCCCGGCCGCACCTATAGGTGGTCGCTCTGGGGTGCAGGAGTCCCAGGAAAAGGAATACGAGGGGCAGGTATTAAAGACTCCCGTTACCATAGAGGATGATTGGAATTTTTACTGTCCTGGAAGGGCTACCCATCATCGGAGGACTCATGGGAGCCCAGTTCCAATGTACATGCCCCCCGTCTTGTGAGGAAATTTTATTGGGCTCACCCTGGCAAGCCGGGGTTCTCCCGCTCGAGGGGGGGGCATACTGTCATGCGCCCCTTCTTTGTCAAACAATGGAACCGATGGAGACTGGGTCGCCATTGCTAGTGCCATCACGTTGGGATCGTAATCTCAGGTTGCGGTCTAGTCTTTCTTAGGATGGCCACCGCCGACGTTATCAACATTCAGTTTCCCTTCGATTCTTCGCGTTGCAACTGCTTCGGCTACCCTGTTGTTGCTACGCTCCTATATCATTTCTCTTGGCTCTGCGGAGCCCCCCTTTCCTTCCCTTTCCAGGGCTCTCCTTGCCCCTTGCCTTTTTCTCGTTCGTTCTCCCCTGTCCCGTAGCTGCTACCCTTCCTGGTCCTTCGTTTCTCCCCTTTCTCTCCTCTCTCTCCCTCGCAGTGTTTCCCTTTGGTCCTCCGCTGTCTTTGCGATCTCCTCGCAAAGGTGTGCCCTTCGGATCCTCCTCTGATGCCCCTTTGCCCAATTCTACACTCCTTCTTCTGCATACTGCATCAAGACTTACCTGCGGCTGGAGTTCCGCGTCCACGCTAAGAGATCTCTGGAATTCTAACCAACGGCTGACGTTTCGGGGTTTTTTGCCGGTTGTTTTTTCCACGCTGGCTATCATGGATCCGGGGCCACTGGGTTTCCGGAATCTTCGGCAACCATAGTGGCATCGTTCCGTGGTAGGCCGTATCTCCTAAAAAAAGGTTGCCCGTCAAAGAGTGGAGCAGGAAGAAGTACAAGGACATACCCTCAGGTGAGGAGGAGGGGGAGGAGTCCCTAACAGGGAGTGATCTGGACATAGCAGACAAGCCTGAAAGTTGTGACAGATTGCAACGCCAAATACATTCCAGAATGGCTACCTCCGAACAAGTCCAGGAACTGGTTACAGCAGTACAGTCTCTTAATTTGGAGGTCCGTAATTTGAATCAAGAAGTACAGAATCTCAAAGTGGAGAATAATTTACTCCGTCAATTGGTGGCTAATCGGGAAACACCTAGTTTGGATCTCCCTCCAATGCCTTTGTCAGTTGGTAAATTTGATGGCACACCAAAACTGCTCAAAGAATTCATTGACGCATGTAATGTGCATTTTGCTTTCCGGCCCACTGCATTTTCCACGGATCTGAATAAAGTGGGCTACGCAGTTTACAACCTGACTGGAAACGCATTGTCCTTGGCCAGCCCTTTAGCCACCGCAAATGATCCGGTCTTACGAGACTGGGAAGCTTTCCTCGCCAAATTGAGACAGACCTTTGAGAGGCCCGAGATCACATTCATGGCATGCGAGGAACTACTGGAAGTACACCAAGGTCAGATGGACCTTTTGTCCTATATCACAAAGTTTAAACGACTGGCCACTGAATCTACCTGGTCAGAGCAAGCACAATTCACTATTTTCCGCAGAGGCCTTAAAGAGGAACTTAAAGATGAACTGGCCAGGATCCCCCGACCAACCTCTTTTTCAGAGTTGTTATCCGTCGTATTACAGATTGAGCACCAAATTAATGAACGTAGACAAGAGAAGAAGCGAGGAAGAGGAACCACTGGTTTTACTACTCCTTCCCAGCCTCCATCTCCTTCATCGGGAACTCCTTATAAGGAAGAACCAATGCAGATCGGATCCATGAGGTCTGCCCTAACTCCTGAAGAACGTAAGAGACGCAGAGAGTTGGGTCTCTGCATGTATTGTGGATCTTCCTCACACCTGCTCCATAACTGCCCAGAAGTTCCACCAAGGCGCTCGGGAAATGGGTCGCCTCAAACCTAGGAGGGACCACGGTTCGAGGAGTTACTGGAAGTCCCTATGTTTCCTTGTCTGTTACACCTTCAACTCAGTCAGAGGATACCCGCTTGATGGTGGTTACTCTGCAGTTATCTTGGAGAGATCAATCAGTGGAGACTCTAGCCCTAATTGACTGTGGAGCTGCTGGCAATTTCATGGACACTCTATGGGCGGAGAAGATGGGAATCTGCCGAGTCCAGAACCAGGAAGATTTGAAGGTAGAAGGAGTATACGGCACTCCTCTTTCTTCAGGTCCCATAACTCATTCTACAGAGTCGATCCGGGTTACCATCCATCATCACAAGGAGGATTTATCTTTCAAAATCATCCGAGCAGCACATTTTCATATCATCTTGGGAATAGCATGGCTCCGCCAACACAATCCTACCATAGATTGGTCCAAGAACACACTCAGCTTTCTTTCTTCCTACTGTCAACACTCCTGCTTACAAGCCTCCAGTTATCAGCCAGCAATTCTACAGGCTGTGGAAACAAAGGAAACACAACCCCGGGCTATAGATTTGATACCTTCCCAACTTCAGATTTACCATCAAGTCTTCTTGGAGAAGGCAGAACATGATCTTCCCCGCATCGCCCGGAAGATTGCACTATAGATTTAGTACCTGACTGCCTGGTCCCTTTCGGCAGAATGTTCTCTCTGTCCGTCAAGGAGAAGGAAGTACTCCGAGGGTACTTGGATGCCAACTTAAAGAATGGCTTGATTCAAACATCGAAATCTCCAGCAGGTGCACCTTTTTTTTTCATTGCCAAGAGGGATTCCACAGAACTCCGACCATGCATCGACTACAGAGGGCTAAATCAGGTTACCATTCGGGATCGATACCCGATGCCACTGATCTCTGACATCTTGGAGGCAGTGAGAGGAGCTACGGTTTTCTCTAAGCTAGACCTGAGGAATGCGTATCACCTCCTGCGCATTAGGGCCAGAGGTGAATGGAAGACAGCATTCAGGACATCCTTTGGTCTATTCGAGTATAAGGTGATGCCATTTGGTCTTGTCAATGCCCCCGCTATATTCCAAAGATTCATGGATCGCACTTTCTCTGTTTTGCTGTTCCGTTCAGTGATCATCTATTTGGATGACATTCTAGTATTCTCAAAGACCCCACAAGAACACTTCTATCATATTCATGAAGTTTTTCACCGCCTACAAGAAAACCATATTCTGGTGAAACCCAGTAAGTGCGAATTCCTGGTCTCTTCTGTCCAGTATCTAGGGTTCGGTCTCTCCCAAGAGGGCGTTAAGATGGACCCCAAGAAGGTCTCCGCCGTTCTAGAGTGGCCATCTCCAAAAACTATGAAAGAGGTGCAGAGATTCCTGGGGTTCACCAACTTCTATAGGAAATTCATTCAAAACTTTTCAGCCACTGTAGCTCCCATTACCTCATTTTTGAAGAAAGAAAACCAACCCTTCATGTGGTCTACGGAGGCTGAGACAGCATTTCAGTCCCTGAAACAAAGATTCAGTTTGGCTCCTATTCTTATCCAGCCCAATCAAAATAAAAGATTCATTGTGGAAGCAGACGCCTCAGCCAATGCAGTAGGGGCTGCCCTCCTGCAAGAAGAGGAAGGGGTAGAACATCCCATTGCATATCTCTCGAAGACTCTTAATCTTAGTCAAAAGAACTATTCTTTAATTGAAAGAGAACTTTTGGCCATTAAGCTTGCCTGTGAGGAATGGAGGCATCTCCTTCAAGGAGGAGAAAGACCATTTCTCATCAGAACGGATCACAAAAATCTCAAGACCCTACAAAACATGGAATGTGCCAACTCTCGACAGGCCAGATGGGCTCACTTCTTCGCCCAGTACGACTTTGAGATCACTTATGTACCAGGCAGTCAGAATGTGATCGCAGACGCCCTTTCTCGTTGCTATGTCTCTGAAGATCTCTCTCAATGGCCCAAGGAGAGACTTTTTCCTAACAAGGTATTTATTGGCTCTACACCATCCTTTCTCTCTCAAGTCAGGGCGGCTGCCACGGGGGTACCTTTTCCTACACCCCTGTCACCCCACATCCGAGTTGAAATGAAGGAAGGTCTATGCTTCAGGAACAAGAAATTATTTGTGCCCCGGTCGGACCTACAGCAGAAGGTGATGTCTTGGTGTCATGATCATTGCACCGTAGGACACCGAGAGGTGAAAAACACTGAAGAACTTCTTCGGAGATCTTTCTTCTGGCCGGGAATGTCCGCCGACATTAAAAGATATGTCCAAGCATCTGCCCAATGTTCACAAAGTCAAAACTGTTTTAAAAGACCCATTGGATTACTGGAACAAATTCCCTTGCCCGGAGTTCCGTGGGAGCTGATTTCCACGGATTTCGTGGTGGATCTCCCGATCTCTCGGGGCCACACATGTATTATGGTTATCGTAGATTCACTCACCAAGTTGGCCCATTTTTCCCCCTTCCCGAGCTTGCCATCGGCCTCACAGATGGCGGAGGTATTCGTACGAGATATTTTCCGCTTATATGGCTTACCCACTAAGATTTTCTCGGATCGATGCAGTCAATTTACCTCTAAATTCTGGACTGCTCTGTGTCGTAAGTTGGGTATTGAACGGGCTTTGTCCTCTGGGTTCCACCCTCAAACCAACGGACAGACTGAGAGGTTGAATGGGACATTAGAACAATATCTCAGGTGTTACACCAACCTCATGCAAGACAACTGGTATGATTTGTTACCAACTGCTGAATTTGCGTACAATAACTGCACACATTCAGCGACGGGGCTCAGCCCGTTTTACAGTACTTTTGGTAAACATCCGAGGAGTATATTACCGGTATCCACTGCCGCATCTGTTTGCCCTACGATTGATGACCGTTTGCAGCAAAATACTGAGGCACACAGAACGGCCAAGATCGCCTTAGCCCATGCCCGCGATCGATATAAACGCCAGGCAGACCGGAGGCGTTCCGATAATCCCATCATCAAGTCTGGCTCTCGGGTGTGGTTATCCACCAGATTCCTACCTAGATGGATACGGTTGCCGAGGTGTATGAGAAGGATCCACCCTGTTTTCCATGCATCCCAATTGCGTCCGGCCTTGGCTGACATCCCAGCCGCACCTATAGGTGGTCGCTCTGGGGTGCAGGAGTCCCAGGAAAAGGAATACGAGGGGCAGGTATTAAAGACTCCCGTTATCATAGAGGACGATTGGAATTTTTCTGTCCTGGAAGGGCTACCCATCATCGGAGGACTCATGGGAGCCCAGTTCCAATGTACATGCCCCCCGTCTTGTGAGGACATTTTATTGGGCTCACCCTGGCAAGCCAGGGTTCTCCCACTCGAGGGGGGGGGCATACTGTCATGCGCCCCTTCTTTGTCAAACAATTGAACCGATGGAGACTGGGTCGCCATTGCTAGTGCCATCACGTTGGGATCGTAATCTCAGGTTGCGGTCTAGTCTTTCTTAAGATGGCTGCCGCCGGCGTTATCAACATTCAGTTTCCCTTTGATTCTTCGCGTTGCAACTACTTCGGCTACCCTGTTGTTGTTACGCTCCTATATCATTTCTCTTGGCTCTGCTGAGCCCCCCTTTCCTTCCCTTTCCAGGGCTCTCCTTGCCCCTTGCCTTTTTCTCCTCGTTCGTTCTCCCCTGTCCCATAGCTGCTACCCTTCCTGGTCCTTCGTTTCTCCCCTTTCTCTCCTCTCTCTCCCTCGCAGTGTTTCCCTTTGGTCCTCCGCTGTCTTTGCGATCTTCTCGCAAAGGTGTGCCCTTCGGATCCTCCTCTGATGCCCCTTCGCCCAATTCTACACTCCTTCTGCTGCATACTGCATCAAGAATTACCTGCGGCTGGAGTTCCGCGTCCACTCTAAGAGATCTCTGGAATTCTTACCAACGGCTGACGTTTCGGGGTTTTTGCCAGTTTGGCTTTTTCCCCGCTGACTATCACGGATCCGGGGCCACTGGGTTTCCGGAATCTTCGGCAACCATAGTGGCGTCGTTCCGTGGTAGGCCATATCTCCTAAAAAAAAGATTGCCCATCAAAGAGTGGAGCAGGAAGACGAACAAGGACATACCCTCAGGTGAGAAGGAGGGGGAGGAGTCCCTAACAGGGAGTGATCTGGACATAGCAGATAAGCCTGAAAGTTGTGACAGATGAATCCTTCAACAGGTCATCAATGCAAGCGCCCTATACACGAGGGAAGTTGAAAAAGTAGGGCATCTTGAAAGGACTTCCCAGATGTCAACATTTTAAGAAACATTCCATCCTGGAATGTAGTAAGTGCGAGACGCTCCCAAAATCTTGCGGTGATGAGTAATCGAAAGTATCAAGGGCCACGTCTCATATCGATAAGCACCTCAAATCACAGTGGCCATTTCTATCCCTCTCCTCCTTGCCCAGCTCTCGTACTCACTTTGCTGTTTTCCTTCTTGTCTTGATTCTGGTCATTCACTGCTTCCATTTCCTCTCAGTCTCCACTCTTTAGTGCTCTTTATCATTCTATAATGTTTACACTCCATTCCCTCTTGACTCTCTTCTCCCGTTCTCTTTTCACTAAGACAGACTCGGGTCTGGACACCTAGGCATAGGCCCAAAGCACACTCCAGACAAGCCTCAGCACCAAGAGACCACTAGGGTGGTAGCTGGTGCAGAATTAATGATTACTTTCTCACTTGTTCATTTTATCTTTCATATATATTGTATTCAATTCTATTTCTATGTTGTTTTATCTTGCACAAAACACATAGTTGAAAGCTATGGAATGCTAATAACTGGTCAATCAGTCATCTACTTGCGTACCTCAATTTTTGAAGTGTGAATCTAAAGTGCTTAGAAAGCTTGATAACTGTCATGAGGTGCTGCTACCTTCAGGAAAAATGTCATTCGTACAGGCGAAAGGGAGAACATGTTTCAACAGCAAGATGGGATTGTGAATGGGAAGTATTACACATATGCCACGGTTAGCACTTCAAATGTAATCACTGAGAACAACTGTTTAGGAAATGCTTAACTATCAAAGAAAATGGGCCAGAAGTGCACGCACCTGTGCGCCAACCTGAGGGTGGAGCCTAATACCAGCCAAACCAATGCAATATGCATCACGCAGGTGTGGCACCGGCATCAACATTGGGAGACGGCTACACACGAGTTTGACAATGTTGCGGACCCTCACACATACAAAGAAACCGGGGCCTGCCCGCTGGCCGATCCATCCTTAACCCCCACTCTCTGAGAAAAGTTGGGGGGGGGGGCTGTTTTTGGCCAAAGCACTACAGATAAAAAAGGAAAAACGCTTGAACGTATAGTATCAGCAGAAAGAGCCAATGCACGGGCCTCAGTGGAACAATGCCCCGTGAAGCTGCAAGTCCATGAAGTCGGGATAAATGAACCAATCCTCCAAAGACTGGAAACGGCCACACAGGGGCGCTACACATCATTCTACACACAGATGAGCTCGACACTCTAGTAGTCGGCTAAACATGTCGGACCCCAGATCACACCGCGTTCATGGCATCAGAATCCTTTCATTCTTTCTTGCTTTTTGGCTTACTGCACAAAAACCCAGACTCATTTAAAAGTGGAAAAGGTCGCTTTAATGTGACAGGCCAAAGCGTACAATCAAAACGCTTAACTGGCTCCATGGCCTAACAAGCTAAAGAGATATTTGAACAATCAATTACATAACTTAAACATTTTCATTTTCATTTTCCCCCAACAATTAAATAATTAAATAACCAATTACCTCCCTAATGATCCCTTGGATCCTACCGTCTCCTTGCCCCTTTTCTAGGCGTCCTGCTTTCTCCCAGGGGCCATGCCCCTCCAGGCTCAATACCTGTTCCCCCGGGGTGACCTGCTTGTGCAAACAGCGCCACCCCCTCCTTTCCCGTGTCATTCCCCCATTGTGCTTCCCTCCCCCCACATCAAAAGGGGCCATTCCCCCGGCACCAGAAAAACCCTCCCCCGAGGAGTTCTTTCTGCCCCAACCCCCCCCCCCAACTTTTCTACCTCAAATATTTTACCCAGTCTCCCAGCCAAGAACCCAAGTCCGCCAGGTAGTGATTATTCCCATACACGGACCAAGTGTACCCTATCCTCTCTAAAGATAAGAAAACCCTCATATGTTATTTCCTTATGGTCCATGACCCTCACCGCCACTGAGGCACACCATTTTTCCATTTCCCTGTTTATCCCCTTCCTGGCCCGCTCTATTGCTCCCTCACTTCTTGCTCCCCTCCACACTCTTCGTGGCAACAACTTAGTCCACACCACCACCGCTTGAGGCCACATATCCCTAATCCACACTAAGTCCCTCTTCATTTTCTTTAGCAGAGCCACCCCTGTATCTCTCACCAGGTCATTCTCCCCAGCATGCAGCATCACCACCCTTGGATCTCCATAGCGTTCCCTCATCCTTGCTAATATGGGCAGTAGCTGATCCCACCGCAGGCCCCCCAAACCGTGCCATCTCACCACCACTTCCTTGTAACTGCACCCCAACTGCCTTCCAAACACCCTTTTCTGCGCCTCTTTCCCAGCCCACTTCACAATTGAATGGCCAACAATCCAAACTTGCGCCAACTCCCCCTTCTTTTGCGCAGCATCTGAAACAGAAATTACAAAATTACTGACAAGTCAAATTAATACAACAACAACATCTTGCCCACAAAGTCCTCCTCCACCTTTCTTCAACAATCCCCTTTCCCAAAATCCCTGACGTAACCCTTGTATTTCCCCGACCTCCAACGCCCCAATCTTTTCACTTTGTCTTCCGAAAAACCCAGTCTGGTACCCTCAGATGCTGCGCCCATCCTAAAAGAATGAGTCCTGAACTCCTCAGCCTTTTCTCCCACCGTGACCAGCGCCTTCCGCAATACCCCTAGCACCTGTGCCGCTGTAACCGGCGATCCATCCGCATGCTGAAAAACCAGGCCTGACTTACCCCCACAGCGCTCCTTCCACACCTTGCCTGCCTGAACTGGGCATAAAACCTTGCTCCCTCGACCCAGCAGAACCCAAGAGCCCCTTCCCTTCTGATCCGTCTTGGACCTTTTAATCTTGATGTCTAAACCTTCTTCTGTAATTTGAACATCTTCCCATTGCAGTCCCCCTACCCCCCTTTTCCCCTGACCAACTCAGAAACCCTGAAGGCCCTAAAAAATAACCATGTGAAACAAGCTGCAAACAGTTCCCCTTCCCATACCGACCAGCAAACTCCCCCCACCACCTCAATCAGCCTCTGCAGCAATTCCGCCGATATCGGCCTCCTCTTATCCTTGTCCCTCTTACTCTCCCTTGCCCATCCTTCCAACATCCTACTCGCCATCTCCCCCCCACTTGGTTGAAAACCCCAAAACCATTTCCCGTAAAAGGCAATCCCTGCTAGCTTTCCTGCTATCGTTGCCCTTGACCAGTCCCTGTCCATGCACCTCAGAAGGAAATTCGTGACATCATCCCTCCTCCGCTCTTCCGCATCCCATCTACCCTTCCAACTACAAGCTCCTCCTCTAATAAAATCCTCCCAGGCCCTCCTGTATGACTTCTTAGATGCCGCGGCCAATGAACCCTCCACCAGAGCAAGCGCTCTCAGCTTCCTATCTTCCACAGCTCCTCCGGAATCTGCTGCCCCTCCTGATCTGCATCTGGAGCCAATCCACGGAATCTCTGCCATTGAAAACGAGTTAATGCATCAACGATGCCATTATCCTTCCCTGGCACATGTGTTGCCTTAAACACCACATTCCATTCCATGCAACGCAGGACAAATTCTCTCATCAGCCTTGCCACCCTCTGATCCCTAGCTGACTGTCTGTTCACCACATGGACCACGCATTCGTTGTCGACATTGAAGTTCACCTTCTTGTTTTGCAACTCCTTCCCCCACAACTCCAATGCTACTAGTAATGGAAAAAATTAAAGAAATGCTATACTCCTCCCTTCCTTCAACCACCTCTCTGGCCACTTTTCCGCACACCATTCCCCCCCCCAAAACACTCCAAAACCACCGGCCCCCGCTGCATCCGAGAGTATCTGAACTTCCCATGTCACCGGGTCTCCCTGCAACCACATTGACACTCCATTGAAACTCTCCAAGAAGCGCAGCCAAATTCTGCAATCCTCCCTCACTGCCCCCGATACTCTTATCCGATGATGTGGGCACTTTGCTCCCGCCATGGCCCTTGCCATGTTCCTGCAAAAAGTCCACCCTGGGGCCACCACCTTACATGCAAAATTCAGATGCCCAACCAATCTCTGCATCTCCACCAGCATCATTTTCTTGGCCCCCACCGCTTTCTCCAATAGTACCACCAATTTGCTCACCTTGTCGTGCGGCAAGCGTGAGGCCATGGCCACTGAATCCAGTTCAATTCCTAGAAATGTTAATACCACTACCGGCCCTTCTGTTTTGTCTTCGGCTAATGGTACACCCAGCTCCTCCATCAATTCCTGAAACAACTTTAGCATTTTTCTGCAATCCTCCTCTCTTTTTGCCCCGCTAATGAACAGAAAATCATCCAGATAGTGCAGCACACTCTCCCACCCCGAGCTGAATGAGAAAACCCACTGTAGAAAAGAGCTGAACCGTTCAAACAAAGCACAGGAAATTGCGCACCCCATTGGCAATGCTTTGTCTATGTATATGCGGTCCTCAAACTGCAAACCCAACAACCAAAAATCCTCCAGGTGCACCGGCAATAACCTAAAAGCCGCCTTGATATCGCACTTGGCCATGAAGGCCCCTCGCCCTTCCTTCCTTATCAGCTCAACCGCCTGGTCAACACTTGCATACACAACCCCACATTCTTCCGGGGCAATGAAATCATTAACTGACATACCCTCCGGCCATGACAAATGATGAATCAGTCTGAACTCCCCCGGAGCTTTCTTGGGCACCACCCCCAATGGGGATATCACTAAGTCACCCGGCACGTCATCAAATGGGCCCACTTTCCTTCCTGCCGCTATTTCCTTGCTCAATTTTTGTCTTACCACCTCAACATTCTCTCTTGCCGACTTCATATTTTCCGCCCACCGACGCACCCTTGGACCCTGGTAACCTAATCTGAACCCCTGACAAAACCCCTCACTCAAAATCTTAGCCCCTTCCCTATACGGATAAAATTGCAACCATTATTCCAACACACCCACTTTAATTGGAGTAAAAGCTTTCCTCCCCCCAACCCCTTTTCCTGCACCTCTCCCCCTCCCCCTGTCTCCTTGTTGGAAACACTGTGTGAGAGGGTGTTTTCCACCACACTTGCTACACTCGTGCCTGAACCTACACAGTGTCCTTGCGCAGCTATCCTTATTGTACCCCCAGCATGCTCCTGAGGACTGGCCCCTGCCTCCTCCCCCCACCCCCTCATGGGCGGGGCGACCAAGAAAGGGCCGGAAAGGCACAGGCAGCCCACATGCTGTGTGTAATGTCGGGGCAGGCCTCGTTGGGGCCATCCATTGCAGCCAGAGATCCATATCTATCTCCCCCCAGACCGCCTGACTGTCCTCTGCCATTCTCGCTCTAAATTTCTCATCATACCTTACCCAGGCAAAGCCCCCAAAGCTCGTGAAAGCCTTCCTTATTACATCCATGTATTTAAGCAGGGCCACACAACGCTCCGGGAATTTTTTGCAATACACACTGGCATAAATGATAAACGCCGACGTCCAATTCTCAATGGTCACCGGGACCCTCGGGCGTGAAGCCAGTTCCCTCTCTTCCTCCTTAGACCCCTCCTTCGCTCTCACTTCCCTATGGAGCAATTTGAAGACATCCACAAATTCCCCTGCCTGAATCTTCTCCCTGGTCGCTGCCATCAAGTGCGCCCCCAATGGTTTTGTTATCCCCATGTATGGCAATTTTTTCTCCTTTCCTTTCACTTCCACCTCCTTATCTTTACCAGCTTGCGCTTCGAGCCCCAATGGCTCCACCACTTTGTCCGTTTGGACCTCCACTGAGCAAATGCTCTTTTCAACCCCCTCGGCTCCAATGGCCTGCACACCAACTTCTTTCCTTACACCATGAAGACCAGCCCGTTCATCCCCTGTCCACCTATTTGTAACCCCTCTCTGCCATGCAGATGACCATTCCCTTTCCCGCTCACCTCTTTCCACACCTGCCACCTGCGGTCTGGCGTCCACACCGATGCTCCTCCTCTCCATTCTTAGAGGGCTCCTACTGCGGGGACAAAACATGTCAGCACACTCACCCAGCCAATAGTTCCCTTGACCCCTTTCACCCCGTCCACCCTGCACTTCCCTTTCCCTATCCCACCTTGAACTTCTTCTCTCCTCCCGCCTTTCCCTTTTCGCCCTGTAATCTTCCAATTCCCATTGCCCCACATATTCCTCCCAACCAACTTCATCACCCCTTAAATACCATTGCGGATGCGAGCTCATGCCCGAGATGAGTTGATGATCTTCTTGCGAGCCCGTGGCGTCCGCCCCGCCACTCCTTTGACGTCTTCTCGGCGGGGTTGTGGGAACCCCTGCCTGGTCCTCTTCTCTCGGGCGAGGCGTTCCGACCTCCACCCTGGAATCCTCATTGCTAGGGGCTGTGCTGCGCCCTCTAGGCTCTCCTTGCGTTGACCAAGGAGGGGCCGTACTGAAACCCTCAACCTCCACCTGACCAGCGGGGGCTGCGCGGCGCCCTCCACCCTCACTCCTCCTACCCGGGGGGGCCGTTCCGTGCCCCACTCTACCCTCCTCAATTGATGGGGACCTCTCCCTCCTTCTCCCACCTGCAATCTTCTGCAGGTATTTACCCCCTCTTCCCCTCTGCCCTGACACCCCCTTCTGTGCCCCATCCCTGCCCCTACTGTTGTTCCCTCGAGCCCCACCCTCTTGAGCATTCCCAGCTTCCCTAGGGCTATCATTCCCTTCCTCCCTCCCTGGCTGCCCACCCGACATCATTTCTCCCCCGTCCGCCCTCCTGTCTATCTCCCTCCTCATTTTCCTGCCCCTGGATTCCCAAACCTCCCCCCTCCCCGCCGTAGGGGTGCAAGCCACCACTGCCGCGAGAGCCCCATCAGCTGCAGCTCTCCGCTGTGGTCTACCCCCCTTATCTCCCCCTCACCGTGACCTCCCCCACCGCCCCCTCCAGCTGGGCCTTCGATGCCCTGCTGATGATTTCCAGGGCCTCCCTCAGAGCCCTAGCATCAACCAGCCCCTTCTTGCTAACCCCTTGGCCAACCATTGTGCACTTCTAATCTGAGAGCGCACTAAACTTTGCCCTGACGCTCACTAGCTAAATACGCCCCCGAGCCGGTACCTACCCGTGGAAAAAAATACTCCTAGCAGAGGGAAAACCAGAAGAAATTGCGCTATAACACTAATAACCCAAAGGGGTTAAATAACCCCAAAATAACAATTATCCTTTTCTTTTTTATTTAATTTTTTTTTATTATTTTTTTTTTTTATTTATTTGCCCCCCCACCTAAAAATTACCCCTCTCCTAACTCTACTTCTTCCCCTGATAAATGCACACCACCCAGGAGCCCCCCTACTGCTGCTGACAATCACCACTAATTCCCTTTTACTTATTCTTTTTTTTTTTTTTTTTAACCCTGTAACTCAAATAAAAAGTTCACTTAGCACCGCCCGCCCTGCCCCCTGGTGGCCCACGAGATGCACCGCACTACCAACAGCACCAGCAAAACAGCGCGGCCCCTTTAAGGTGCCTGCCCTGCCCCCTCTGACAGAAGGCTGTCACCGCACCGGGAGTCTCAACAAGACAGGGCCGCCTGGGCTCTGCTAACCACCCCCCCCCCCCCCGCCGACACCCCCGCAAAACCAAGAGGATCCAGGCAGCGAGGAACCGGTGCCGTGGGAAGAGGGAAATGGAAGTGTCCCCAGCTCCCGTACGGAACCGCCTCAATATGCAGCCCAACCCGGCCTGCACTCCCCTACTCCCGAGCGGCGGAGGAAGAAACCAGAGATGGGCCCGACGAGGAAAATCCCCTCTCCCATACAGCGACCCGGGTCCCCAGAAGACCGAAGGCTGGGAAGGAAAAACCCGTCCCCACAATCCCACCGCCCCACCGTGCACGGAACGCCAACGGCAGCTCAGGTAAGGAGGAGGGGGTAACTTATTTACGCTACTCCCCAATGGGCGAAATTCGCCGACACAAAGTTGTTTTTTTTTTTTTATATAACTTTATATTAAATAACTCCTACTACCTAAACTGCCCCCCCAGTTACTAACTAAACCTCCTCATCTACTCTACACTCTACCCTGCAGAACCGAAGGCCCAGCTAACTTCAGGGAAGGCTTGGGAGTGGGCGACAGGACTAATACAATCACCAAGTCCTAACCGTCACCTGCCTCCCGAACCTTCCCTGAGCCCTTAAGTACCCCTAGGGCGGCGCTCTGCACCCCCACGGCCACTCGCTGGCCATGTGCAGCGCCAAAAAACTCCCCGGGGGAAACGCTTCGCGTTCCCCCGAGGGCCCCCCTTCCCTACCCTAGCTCCGAACCTCACGCCTTCATTGGTCATCCTCGCAAAGTCAAACTAAGAACATGAACTTCGTTTACCTCAAAATGTTCCATAACAAAACGGGGTGCCTGTAAATGTAATCTACATGTATTTCCGTGTTGGCCAATATGTGTTTATTGCTATTTAGTTCTTAACCCTTGCTACATCCTGAGACCAATCAATAATATCCTGGTATATCTGTTTCATTTCAAGTTCGATAAATTGAGTCCAAATATTGTTAAGAAAACTACACTTTCAACCTTTAAAATGACAAAAAAAAATCTATGTGCTTCCATATATACTACTGGATCCCTTTTCAAAGTGAGCATCGCCAGCTTTTTTGAGCCGAGTCCATCGCTCATTTACAGTGCCCTGGTGCAACTGGCACAGGTGTCTGGTCTTTTCAACACACATCTTATTCCTGAAACCCCAGGGCCTATGTTTGACTCCACCCTGCTGCCCTACTCTTTACCTTCCTCTTTGTTGCCACTCTTTACCATCATGATCCCGGGTTCCTACACTTGCATTATTGATATCTTTCTTACTGAACTGCATTTCATGTGTGTGCCTGTTTTGGCTCATCAGTCCTCCTTGCAGGAGTCTTCCTTTCTTACCAGTCTGCTACGCATGTATTTGTCTTTTCCCTCAACTCTCACCGGTGGACACACACCTGAGTCCTTTTTTTGTTGTTGTTGCAGATTAACTAAATGAATTTTCGTTTTCAACTGCATGTGAGTGATTACTATCCTCTAAGGATGTCTGTGCATTAGAGACTTGGCATGTTCATACTGTGATCCGGTCCAGGGGCGTTGCTGGGGGGGGGGGGGGGGGCTATAGCCCCAGGTCTTTGGGTTGTAGCCTCGGATAGAAGCTCAGGTGCTATAACCAAAAGGCTACCTAGCCTCGAGTCCCGCCAGTCCCGACATTAGCGTAGCCCCTGATCTTGTTCAGACCTAGCAACACCCTGATTCCAGCCCTTCCTCATATACAACTCTTTGGAAACGAGATGCAAGACTCTCCTAGGACACCAATGTACCGGCATGGATGCCATAGCCATCCATTAAATCCTGACATTGAAAACATCTGAACGGTTAAGGTGAATGCCGTAAAAAAATAAATGAGCAGCAAGCCCCGTGTGCATTATGTACTTAGTGATCAAGCATACAACCACTCTACCACAGATGTGTGTCATATGTTGTAGTTTCCAAATGGTACAATGGGACTCCGACAGACTGCCCAACTAAGAAAGAACCACAATGGGGATTCCTGGCTGCTTTGCATAAAATCAAAGAGCAATGTGTGATCAATCATAAGAATGACTACAGGGCATTATACTTGACAAATAATAATAATAAAAAAGCACTCGACTTCATACAATTCCATAAACAACGCAGATTCTTTAAACAGGAAATACATGTATACAATGCACAACGGTTACAATTATTTCAGACATCAGAGAGTTGTGGTACAGTCCAGTTATCCTGTTATATATTGTTACTTTAGCATAAGAGAAGAACGTCCATAAATTAATACATTGCATTATTATAACCGAGCATTCCACTCTGAAAGGCCATGTCAAACATTAGTTTCCAAAACACATTTGGGGACAGAGACCCTTTAGCGCACTTCCTATTGGCTGCTCATAAAATTCTTCCTCCGATGAAAAGCGTCAGTTAAAAACGAGGAGACTGCAAAGAACACTGACGGCTGAGGAGCAAGATTTCATTAGCTTAAGAGCCTCCCTCCTAAGTCTAAGCTCATGGCAATTCAAAATTGGGTTAAGCCCCTTTCTCCTGGCAGCATCATACAAGGGCACACACATAAAGAATGCAATTCATCTTCATCACACATAGTGCATAGAGGAGATTTGGTCAACGTGTCCATTCCCCAGTTGTCAGTAAACGCAGCGAGTGGTAGAATTCCAAGGCGAAATGTTGTGTATAGGCTTTTCATCTGCCTCCATACTTGGTAGTCAAGATACGGTTCTATCGTCAGATTAGACTTGGCTACTATATACTTAAATGATAAGCGCTGTAAATAGCAGGTATCCAGTCTAGCTTTCAACACCCAATCATTGAAACAATTCTTGAGGATGCCTTTAGGCTGAGGTGTTGCTAGGTCTGGAAAAGATCAGGGGCTAAGCTAATGGCAGGACTGGCGGGATTGGGGGCTAGCTATAGCCTTTTGGTTGTAGTCCCTGAGCTTCTATCCGGGGCTACAACCAAAAGATCCGGGGCTATAGCCCCCTGAGTCCCCCCCCCCGCCCCAGCAACGCCTCTGAGGGCTGAGTTTTGTTGGGTCCGTCCATGGTACTTCGAGACCAGTATTCAGAAGCTCGACTTTCACATATTTGAACCACAGAAGTGATTTGCCACCATTGCGATGTAGTACCTCTAGATCGCCCTCTCTCTAAGGTGTCAGCACATTGGAATTCCAGAATGTAAGCCAGCATGTAAGTGGTCTCAACATAATTTCATATTTTATCTCTGTTAAACCCAGTCCAAATGTCACTGGGGCCGAAGGAGTGCTACATGGAAGTCATAAGCTATGTTTCATGAATTTATTCTCAACTAGCTGGAGGGTGGTACATGGCCCCATAGCTCGGCTCCAAATGTAATGGCAAGGAGACCTACTGTCAAACAAAGACATCCCTGATAAAAGGGTTATTCTGGGTTTTGAAAACATGTTCTGTTCAGTATGACAAGTGTAACACTCTTATGAATACAATATATACTATATGTAATCCTTGGAAATTAACATTATAACATTTTAAAGAGTCAATGGGCAATTACCAGGTAAGTTCCCATTGTTAGTCAAATACATTTTCTTTTATAAGAGCTTCACTTGCAAAAAAAATACAGCCCCCTCGAGAAATGTTTCTGAATGCACTGCTGTCCGCAATGGCTGTGCTGGCTTCAGCGAACGTGTACCTGCCAACACAACCTCTGCCCACAGAGAGAGGGTGATACAACTAAGCAAAATCATAGATCCCAGAAAAATGCACATCAAAGTGTCGATGAACAGTTTTTGTCAGCTTCTTAAATTTAGGAGGCGCAATCTGCCTTACTCAGTGTGGGGTGTGGGATGGGCTGCGGGTAAGGGATGTGGAAGCCCTGGAAAGGGCTCCTAATGAGGGACGTCCCCCACCTGGACCCATCCTTTCTAGTATTAGATTCTTGAAACTGCTTTCTAAGGATTCCCCGTGTCCCAGAACCCATGTCACGCATTTATTATGGACCCAATGGTCTACACCCTCTGCACGTTGAATCTAAAGTTCAATCGCCACTTCCATTTAGACTTGATTTTTGAATGCGTACTGCTAACATTGATGACATTGCCTGTGTGCTTTCAGACATACTGCCTGGCCCAACCCACACTGATTCTAAGCCAGGGGTCCGCAACCTTTGGCTCAACAGATGTTCTGGAGTAGTCTATGCTGCAGGTTCTGTTTGCATAACAATTCAAAGTTAGCGAACGTTGCACCCAGTCAGCATGAACCTATAGTCATTTATTACAGAACACTAACATTATAAAATGGAAGGTAAAAGGTAGAAACATGAGTAATTGAACAGTACTTCTGTTGTAACCCAAAATGGGTGCAAAGCCACTTTTTGTGCACAAAGCCTTCCATGGTCCCTCACAACCAGCTTTGCTGACTAGACCTGACAGGAGGTGTCATCCAAAACATCTGGAGAGCTAAAGCTTGTAACTCAATAGGTTGTTCACAGTAGCTGGGACTCAAAAACAGCTGTTCCCTGAAGAAGGTCATACCTCACAATGGGTAATGACTGTCATGCTTCCCAGAAGAGATGCTTTGCATCACATAAGGCGGCTTGCCATTGCTTTACATCCACATGCAAATGCGTGCTGTGTGCCAAAGAAACATGTTTATAGCTCCACAAGTTTACAAAACGGAAGAGGACAATTCCTTACATATTCAACGGCATTTTCCCGATAATCTATGATCCTAGGAGACCCTCTTCCTTAGGTTACTCCATCATTATGCATGTCAAGTTTCTTTATTGTGGGAGAATGGGTGCAACCAGCACAGGCTTGTGGATGGCTGGGCCTTTGCGCAGATAACATTACCTTTATAAAGAGACATTTGGGCACTGAGCACGTTGGGTGTCCTTCTTTCTCATTGATCCCTTAATTACTCTTCGGTCTGACCCAAAATTGGTACCTGTTGAACAGACAACAGCAACATGGGCATACAATAGCAGTGCCTGGCAAATGCCTGTCATATACTAGTGGCTGTGAGTAATTGCCATCTGGCAAGGGTGTAGAAGCCCTGGCTTTTTTGATTTTTATTAATTAATATAATGATGCAGGGAATTCCATCTTTGAAAGAAAAATCTGCTAATCAGATTCCCCTTTCATAAGCTCTATGCCAAAGGCATAGTGTGTACTTGTGCCCTGCTGCATCAGTGTCATGATTTGCAGTGCCTGCTCCACCAGTGGAACAGAGCAGCTCAGAGGCCTCTTGACAGCTGCAGTGACAGCCAAGTCTCTGCAGCGCACGGGCTGCATTTAAGATATGCACCCCTGTTCCAAAAGCTGCACAACTCAGAGGATCCTGTCCTGGTGGCACAGTAAACTGTAAATATAAGCCATGCCTGAGTTAGGGTATGGTGGCCTGCATTTCTAATAGTTATTCCAACCACATTACATTTTTATTTATTTAATTATGCATTTGTAAATAGAGCACTTAACCCTGAGGCAACTAGGCGCAGCTTACATTTGAGTTACATATATAGGGGGAAGGTATCAAGCATTAGGAGGTAGGGCTGGCAGTCTGGGCACTTAGGTGAAAAGCCAAGTTTTTAATTGTTATCTGAAGGTCCAGTATGGGGGTTCAGCTCGGAAGGTGAGCGGGAGGGAGTTCCATAGTTTGGCTGCGGTTACCGGAAAGCTTGCACCGCCTACTCTAGAGTATTTGAATCTAGGGATTCTTAGCCGGGGGGTGTTAGCAGTGCGTGTTCGGGTTTTCAAGTCTTTATGACAGGTATGCTGGGACAGTGTTGCTAAGGAAACAGTGGAAAATGGATAAGGTTTTGAACTTGATACATTCTCAAATTGGGAGCCAGTGTGCTTTCCATCTATCACACATGTATCAGCCTTGTTGGCCAGTTCAGCTGTGGAAGGGTTATGTTTATTCATTCCAGACAACGCTCCCCCTGCCCACTGACAGGGCTTTAGCCTTGGAGCATTGCCTCTGTTTATTCCATTGTAAGGGCAGGTAACATCCTTTCCCCAAGGACAGCAACTCCACCCTGCTAACTCTTGGGGTGCCAACAGCAATAAATGTGTGTGAATCACTGAGCGCACGATTCGTTGATTCATACAAATGCATCCTCTTCACCTAACATGGCCGCCATGCAACTGTGCAGAACCCCTCTTCTATTTCCATGGTGGCCATCTGTGGAGTCAGGGGTGGCGCGGCAGTGCAGAAGCATGTGAGTGGGGTATGGCGGGATCGTGGTGCGGTGGGTGATGGTGGGGAAGGTGACAGGGAGAGCGGCCAGCGGGAGGGATGATGGTTGGCGGGTGCCTCCGCTGCTCCGATCCCAGTGTGACGGATATGGGCAATTCGTCCCTACTCCCCAGAGGGGAGCCACCCCCTTTGAGGCTAGGGAGCTGAGCCCGCTACACAAGACCCTCCCTAGGGGTCTGGGCAAGTGGGACCTCACTGGGAGGGACTCCCCTCTTGGGGACAAGGACTTCCATTCCAACATATGGATGTCAGAAAAACTGTTGCATTCCCTGTTAAAACTATGAATCACAAATATCCTACTGTGACCCTATTGGCTTCAGGTAATGGTGAACCTCTCCTGAGTGCCATATTCATGGCAGATGGACACAATTTAATTCATTCTAATGATGTATGTAAAACGCAAGTGTTTTGTGAATGGAGAGGGAACGCCCGCTGTGGGAGGAGAGCAAGTACTACATAGAGACGAGCTCCTAGAGCAACTATGTCCTATAGGGGCAGATCTCTGTCAACCGGTGGAGCCAGCAGTGATGAGCAGAAGGAGATACCTACCAGCTGGAGGCTGGACAATGGGTTCCTTAACCGAGCAAGAGGCTCAGGTCAAGGCGAGACAGAGGACGGAAAGACAGCCATCTTCGCGGGTGGCGTGACCACTGAAGGGCAGTAGTGGGCCTTGCGTCCAGCAACCAACGCAGAGACCCAAGAGAAAAGAGGAGCCTGGAATCCTGAACTCCAGCTGACAAGCGTCTTTCCCGCCACAAGAGGCAAGGAGAAAGGGACAATAGAGACCTGTGGAGGCAAGCGAGATACATCGCTGTCGTTTTTCCAGGAGCACAAAAACCGACGCTGGTACGAAATCCAAAGCCAGTTAACTACTTAGTATTCAGAAAGAAGTCTTTTTATTTGGACTTGACAAGCACCCTTAGTTTTACTTTTGTTAGGTAGGGAACTTTGCTTGTAGAAATAGGGCAAGTTAGTAGTTTTCTTTTAATTTAAATAAAACCCTTTTGAACAAGTTTTCCAAATTCTTCTTATGGTTCCCTGCACTGGGCTTGGATCGTTAGATTCCACATGGGTTTTGAGCAACCTGATTGGTTGACCTACCCTCCGTGGCTGCTAATAAGAGAAGTGTGTGGGTGTGTGATGGACTTGAGATTTGCTCAAACAAGTGAAGTGTTTTTGCTTTGATTGCCCACTAGTATGTCAATTTCTTGCACAATACAACCCCAGAATAGTAATTATGAGGCTGCCAAGCTTAGTACGACCTAACATAAGATTCATCATGTGCCTTATACATCTAGATGCAAGACATTTTTATCATGGGCCTCTGGGGGGACTTTAACTCCATCTACTGCTTAACTACATACCCCAGAGAGTGCTCTTCCAATCCACCGGAAAGATGACAGACAATATTTTCTACCTAATTTAACTTGTCTCTGTTATGACAGAAGACGACCATCTAGGTCTGGCCTAAATTTGCTAAGTTGTATCCCATCTTCTTAAGAAAACAAGCAACCGGAGATGTGTTTTGGCATCATACAGCTTTGACATTGAGGTGTAGCCTTGGGTCTCCGGGTCTAGTGAGCAAGGAGGTAGTTCACACCTGGACAAAGAAGATACACAAATGGAGAAAGTATAGGAACAAAGGTCTTGAGGAAAAGATTAAGCCTTGTTCACAGAGACATGAGGTGCTTTACGAGTGATATTTGGTTGTATTCAAGCTGGCACATGCCCCTATTGCTTGTATAGGTTCCTGGGGGCCCTGGGAATTTGACTGCGTACATTTAACCAGTACAGTGCAGTTCATGACAAATGGGTACACATATTCAAGATGAGTCTCTACATGTCATCGACTAGACCCTTGAGAATCACCAGAAAGAAGTCCTACTTTTTCGCCGTTAAAAATAATCCGATGGTCTTTGGTAGCAGCACCTGTTGATTTAATCACATTGTGCTGGTGAGATTGGCAACGTTCATATTTTAATTATTCTTTTCTATGTGTCCACAGTTCTCACATGCAAAAAGTACCTTTCTTGTGACTGTGAATAACTCAGTCTAGAAGATTTGTTGAACTTCCGGGTCTAGAAATTGTGGTCCTTAGAAATCCCCTCAGCTTCAACTCAAATGAATGTGTCTGCCTTCTGCTTTCCAAGTCTCCGGCCAACACTGAAGGCAAAGTAGCGATTTGATTTGTGAAAGTCCAAATCTGGCCACAGGGAGTGGAGGGAGGGATTGTGGGAAATGTTCCATGAAAATACAAATACCTCCAGCAGGTTTACGGATACTGCTGAGGCACCACAGATGAACGTCATATTGAAAAAACAGTGCGGCATATAGAAGTCCTTGACCCTATTTATGGGAAGTCTTTCTGATGTTCTGGACTTAAAATGGTCCAAAGTGGTCTTAACCGAAGCTGCAAAGTTAACTTACTCCCATGGGGATGGGCGTACATTCCCTCAGCATCATTGGCATTCCAAAAGCACGGCCTTGAAAGAATAACCAATCTAGCAAATGGCCCATACAGACCACCGCAGTGGGGGGTCGCTGCATTGGGATCTCAAGAACACAAATCCCTTGCCAACAAAAGCTTGAACCTCTTTGTACAGAATAAGTCAATTGAAAATGTAAAAGGTAACATTCTGTACTCTGGTCTAACGGTGCTTCTCTTACTATTTGGAGTAAACTGTTCTTTTATTGAATTTGTGTTACATTTCCTGTTGTACTCTTATTACATTTGGACATTGTTTTAGTGAACAGTTTATATGTTTTTCTAACCACTACTTTATAGGTTTTGGAAAGTTTTAAGATCATGGACTACAGTCTTTTGTTGGGAGTGCACGTATTGGACCCGTCTTCGAGGGAGAATAATGGCGAGAGCTCACAGAACGCAACGGACAGACGGCCAGGGGGGCAGAAAGTCCTGTACTCTACAGCCATGGAATCCATACAGGGCCCCGGGAAGTCCGTAGACCCCGCTGTCATCACCGAGAGCACGTAAGCCAAACGCATGACGTCAAATCTCTGCTTTTAGCATTCAGCAGGTTCTTAACCAAGCAGAGGTGCAGCAAACAGCCAGGGGGTTTACCTGGCCGAGGGAATCGTGTCTGTTTCTAGTGACCTTATCATTTATGTCGTTTTCAATAAACATAACACCGATTTGTTAACAAAATAAAACCGAACCTTATAGGAGGGTCAGCTTGAACAGATATTGAAGAACAGCTACTTAAAAGGTATTTGATGGCCAGCATGTGCATGGAGTCACTGGGCCTCATTAGAATTGTGGTGGTCCGGAAATAATGGTGCCGGTTGCAACGTACCGGCACCATTTCCAGACCGCTACAGTACAAGTCTGCCTGCCGGCACCATTTCCAGACCGCTACAGTACAAGTCTGCCTGCAGGTTCCGTTGGGCCCGGTAGGCCTGACCTGCCAGGCGCAACGATCCCAATACGCAGACTTGTCACGGAAGCACTGGTGCTTCCCTGGGACTTACACTTTCCACCGCCTGATATCCTTGGCCGCCAGGACTTGTAATGGTCGGTGGCACCGGGAATATCAGGTGGTGGAAATGGTGTTACGAGTTCGGTGGCAACTTTCTGCCAAACTCATAATGAGGCCACTTGTCTCCTGATCTTGGTTCAAGTATACAGCAAATAAAATTGCTTTAAAAGTGAGAAGGCAAACCTGACAACTTCCCTGCACGTCCGTAGATAAAGGCAGAGAAGATTATCGTGTCTTTGTGTTGCAGGTTGCTACTTGCTTACAGGTTCAAATGCATAGTGTCAGCTCTACCCGGTACAGTGCACCTTTCAACCAATTCCCAGTCGTTGTTCTGGAAATCTTGGCAGATATCCTTGGTGTAGTGCAAACCCCCCTAACATGTTAAAGAGAGTTCTGAAGTAGCCCCTATTTTTAAGCGTTTAATACCAATGATATCAGGCTCAGTATCTGTTTATAATTATCTCATCAAGCTTTGTTCCGATAGGCTGCTGACATTGTGCTAAACATGAACAGGAGATGGTGGAAACAGCATCATACAAGGCAGCAGCATTCCAGCAAAGTATGCTGCCAGGCTGAGACTGGTCTGTAAGGAATAGGCAATGCCATAAGGAGCGGCCCTATTGGCTTGCGCAGGCCAGTTTCATTAGTTAGGTCGCTCGACAGCTGATAGTTGTGACCAATGTTAATGACCCAATTTGCTTTAAAAAAGCAATTTTTTAATGCCTATGACAGCAGATGTTCCCTCGGGGTGGTCTCAAGCAGTGCCTAGTGGAAGTAGCAAATAACGACTCACAATTGTGAGGCAATTTGTTTCATTGGTTAATCCATCTTAACTTGAAGACAGACATGCAGAGTAGGGACCTGCCTCTGTGTTGCTTCAGAAATCAGTATCTTGAGGGGATCTTTGCAGCTTGCAGCCTGATAGCCTCTCTGCTGGCCTTACAATGGGGGCACATGTTGTGTATGTAAGGTCGCCCCTTGTGCATATTCCTTGATAACTGTGAATGGGTCAGGGCTCCATTTTGTCTAGCATTCAACCATGTGTTTTATTGCTATGGTCCAATTTTTTCATATATAGCTGTGTTGCAAAGCTGTTATTTAGAAGATAAAATAGTACCTTGACACCAGTTTCACTGCCCCATGGATGAGTCTACTGGGGGATTTCAAAGAGGGTGTATCTTTATACCATAAGTGGTCATGTGTATAGGGGTCAACATCAGAAATGTTGCCAATATAAGCACACAACTCCAGTGTACACAAGAAAACTGCTCTCCCCTCCTCAGCCTCCCAAGACGGCAGTGCATGGGTGCCTCTTGATCAGTTAGTGCACTGCACAGCTGATAGAGGTGACCAATGTTACTGACCCAATCTGCTGCTTTAAAATGCAACCATAGGACATCAAGTTCTAATCAGACAGTGAAAGGGGTGCTAGACTCATCTGGGGAGTCTCCAGTAAAGACACGAGCACACAATCACTGCCTGTGAAATTGTGAAAGCGCGTGTACTAGACACCCGCTTGCAATAATCGCCCCAGGTGGATGCGCCAATCCAAAAGCATGCCAGATTCCACAACTGGCATCCTCTCTGTATAGAGCCACGCCGATCATGTGGCAGATGGGCAGGGTCATACTCTGTGGACTGCAGGGGCAGTGTGGGTCTGTAACACATTACATGCCAAATAACTGCTCAGGCTTTTTATGACAAATAAGTAATTAGTTGCAACTAAGAAAATGTTCTAGGTTGAACACGAATAATGGCGGTTGTGTTCTCAAAAACCTTGCAATGCAAAAACAGACATTTAGTTTCCTTTTTAATGCAAGTAAATTAACTTTCATAATGTTATATTTCCCTAATGTTAGGCTCTAATCTTATTATTCCAGTCAACATTATGTTGTCTTGTGCCAGGCTGAATAATCATATTGACCCATCATAGTAACTTGACCTCACATCTCATTTATTGATTATTTATTTAAGGCCGTAAAGTGCCTACGAATGACCGCTGTATGTAGGTTACATAAACAGAACAACTATAGAAGAGGAAATGAAATACACTCACAATAAAGTAAACAACTAAATGATTTGAGGAGGAGCGAAATTGAGTTTTGAGGGAAGAACTAAAAAAGCAAGAGTGGAAACGTAAGAAAGAAAGAAGGGTAGAGCATTTGATAATTTAGGAGCAAAGAGGGAAGAGAAACAGAAAGGGGACTGGGCAGAGATGGAGATGAATAAAAATAGAGGAGCGGATCGTTAAGGCCAGAGAGGGAAATTGAACGGAAACAAGGGAGAAGAGATCATGGGGAGGCAATCTATGAACACATGTTAAAACAATCCAGAGAACGTCAAACTGAAAATGGGCAGAAAACGAGAGTTATCCAAGAACAGCTAACGAAAGTTAGATCGAAGAAAGAGCGGAGAGATGAGGGAGAAGATGAAGAGCAGAGTTAAAAATAGAGTAAAAAGGCGAAAGTGCATATGCCAGAAGGCCAAGAAGAAGCGAAGAGCAATTGCCAGGCTGAGAAAAAAATGAGGGTGAGATTAAGGGAATCTTAGTAGGCAAAAAAAGTGAGACATGGACAAATATTGCGGATAGTTGATAATGACAGGAAGACCAAAAGAGAAGGATCAAAAATGGCACATAGATTACAAGAAGAAGACGAGATGGAAAGAAAGCCCAGAGGAAAATAAGTAGAAAGAGGAGAGAGCTCAGTCTCCCGTGAATTCAAATGGGACGAGTGTGCGAGCATCCAAGTCATGATAGCAGACATCAAAAATTGAACAATGAAGATGGCCAGGAAAGGAGGGGAAGAGATAACGATTTGGGAATCAACCGAATAAAAGCGACAATCCTGGCTAAAAGAATGAATAATAGATGAGAGAGGAACTGAAGAACGAGACTACAAGGGCGTTCTTAGGACTGAGCTTCGGGGATGCTGAGTGTAAGGGAAAGGATGAAGAGTGAACACCAGCTCAAGACAGAGAATTGAAGAGACGAGGAAAGCCAAGAAAGAGCAATGCCAGAAATACCAATAGAACAAAGAGAGGACCAGAGAATAGAGCGGTCACCCTAACCAACATTTGCAGATGAGTGCAAAAGAGGAAGAGGCAATTATTTCTTAGAGCGACAAGAAGAAGTAAGAAAAGGAGTGACATGAAGCGGAGCAGTTTCATCCGCGTGGGCAGAACAGAAACCAAGGAGAAGAAGTTCCTTCATGGTAGAAAGAGAGCTGAGAAAGGGGAAAGGATGGTCAAAAGATTCAATCTCTGTCATTGTCGGATGCGTGATGTTTGTCTTCCCCTTGTGCTTCAGTGGCGTGTTTATTTGTTCTAGTATTGCAGCAGATGTGCATTTAGGGGATTACTTTCCTATTCCAGAGAAGAGCGACTGCTGGAATATGACAGGCCACAAGGAAAGAGGATGAGGGATACGATTGGTTGGCAAGGAATCAAGAGGGGCAGCAGAATCTTGACTGCGTTGCCTAGTGACGGATGTCGCTCATTGATGAGCGAGTGGGAATACCCTTGCTTTCCTGCTGCACTAAGTCTGAGTTACAAAAAAAGGATCAGGTTAGAGTTAGACCCACTGGATTTTGGAAGACCCCACACCACTTGCAAGTAAATTGGTTACCAATACTCCACGTGGGTGGCATGTTCTGCTATTTCACCGCTAGGCCAAATTGTTTGGCACGCAGGTAAAGATTGAATAGCCCTCCAGTCATCAATTTACAAGGGCATTGCGGGCGTCAAGTGGGATTTTTTGTTTTATTTGCCAACCCGTCTTAAAGAGTTGGCTGCAATCTAGTCAAGGCCTTTTGCTTCTTGCTTCCAAAAGAATATCACCACAGTTCACTGTTTGTGTCGGCTTTTCATTGTTCAAATCGAGTCTAGATATTTCAGTTCGACCACAGATGTGTCGAGTCATGTTTCTGTTCCGAGACCACATTTTGTAACATAAGTGTGATGTAGCTGCACCAACTTCAATCTCCCAGCACACAGAGCCAGACTTAACACAACATGTTTCTGCACTTTCAAAAATACTCTTGCACAATGAGAAGGCTTTACACCAGCTCGGTGTTCTCAGTGTGCAGTGCAATCAGGTGCAGTAATGACAGCAAGGTAGCAATTAGCGATGCCTTAATGATCCGCTGCGTGCGCCCTCATGAGACGCAATGCTGTTGTTTTCATTCCCGCCTCCTGTATGTTTGCATCACAGCAGCTTGAAAGGTTGTGATATAAACAGGACTTCCTTTCAACAGATGAGGCTTGAACAGTCCAGGGAGGAGACCCCGGAACAGGTATCGCTACGGGAGGTGGGGCGGGGGGGGCGGGGTGGGTCAGGTGCTGGCAAACACTGTGTTATAATGGACAGGCCTTGCTGTTTCCATCATGAAGTGTTGTTATCATCCAATATCAAACCAAAAGAAGCTCACACGGTATTGGCTTGCTCAGGGCCATACTTCCAAAGCATCCACTTATGAGACCACAATGCAAGGGGCCCATGATGCTGACAGGGATACACAAATAGGAAAAACATGGCCCCCCCTTATTGTCACTCAAAGGGCTTCTGATGTAACTTGAAGTTGAGGTTTTCATGCACATGGTAAGATTTTCTGATATTTTCTCTGGCGCAGGTTGGTCAATATCGAGGTCACCTTGTATTTAGACATTTCATCATTGCCCTTGTTTGTGCATGGACACACGGAAGTTGTGAATGATCTCAAATATATTAAGCATGCTCCAGATTTCCCCCAATGTAAATTCCCGTAGCTATTGTGCAAGAGTCCTGGCACCCCTCTCAGAGGCCCCAAAGCAAATCATGGCAGAGAATAAACATGGCGTTTATTATAACATTTGATTTCTAAGCAGTGTGTCACATTTGGTAACCATGCTCTTTCCATTTCTTTTTTTCTAATCCATAGAATGGGCGGCATTCCGGCTAAAAGCCATAGAGGAGAAAGCCTGCTCCTCTTCATGGGTATCATCGATATTCTTCAGTCCTACAGGTACAGTATCTGTCTGCTGCCTGCACCAGCCTCGAGGCACTAAGCGCAGGCCTGGAAGGCCATGCATTGAAACAATCAAAAGAGGGACGGTCTGGAGAGAGGAATGGGCGGGGTCGGAAAATAGACGTGTTGAGTTAAATGATAACTAATGGACTGGAGGGTGGGTGCCAAGTGTCCAAAGGATGTCTTACTTGCTTAGGGTGCTCCTGATGACCACAGGAAGTGACACTGAACCAGAGCTTTGAAAGGCACGGTACATGGCCGACAGCAGGGGTGTTGCTAGGTCTGGAAAAGATCAGGGGCTTTGCTAATGTTCGGACTGTCGGGACAAGAGGCTAGCTAGCCTTTTGGTTGTGGCCCCTGAAATTCTATCCAGGGCTACAACCAAAATACCAGGGGCTATAGCTCCCTCATCCCCCCCTAGCAACGCCTCAGCCGGACATGGCACCTGCTACTATGTTATTCTTTCCCAAATCTAGGTAGACTCCAATGGAGAATTTGCCTAAATAGTGGTAGAGCAATGGTACATGGATTTGAAACGTGCACTGTCAACATCGCTCCAGAGAAGGCTTTGTGTTGCAGACCTGGCAGTGTTGTCCGGTTTAGTCTGGCATTTCGTGGGCACACATATGGAAATGGCGTTTGGGGGCATCAGCAACACAGTATTTCAGTGGTAAATCTGAGGGATTAGTAAACATTAAAGCCCGGTTTAGCCAGGCCTTCCTGTTTCCATATGTTTTCTTTTATGGAGCCCACAATTATCACAAAATGGTTTCCTGGCCCTGTCGACCTAGAGAAGGAGAGGAAACTAATAGCTTAGGCTGGGTAAAGAGCCACGTTTAGTGACAGAAAGAGAGATACAAAAGCGAAGATCTGCAGGACGGAAATTCCAGGGTGGAAAAGACTGGCCGCCTATGAGAGTATTGAAATTTGGGAATCTTACGGTGCTTTTGATAAGAAGAGTGTACGTTCCTGACAGGAAAATGAGGAATAATTCTCTTAGAAATAAAGGAGAAGGCAATACCAGGGAGGCAACAAAAAAAGCTGAACAGAGGATTTGAATGTGTACCCGCTCTTTAATCAGCAGCTTGCGCAATCTACCTAGATGATGAGTGATATGTGAGGAGAGGCGGAGTCCAAAGACAAGCTGTAGAGCATCATTGTGCAGAAGTTGAAGTTGTTTCTGCATTGTAAGAGGAGGAGACAAGAGAGAGATTGGGTCAATGAAGGATAACACCTGTCCAAGCTGAGGAAGAATGGAAAGAGCCATCACATTTGAGAACTGGGTTTGTTTCAAGGAGACAAGGTAGGAAAAATGCCAAGTGAAGGGGGCCAAAGCTGAGAACACTAGAGGTGTGGAAGCCTAGAATAAAGGATGACCAGAATAAAGGATGACCTCTGTCTTCTGCTCTAGAACCGTGAAGCGTCTCATGTGCTAGATGGAATTACCAATAACGATTTCGGACCCAAATAACCGGATAGACTCAAAGAATATGGCAAAGTACCACTTTATTATCAACATAGAATAAAGTAGGGCAATTTGGTGAACAACAAACTGTAGTTCACGCACTCAAACCCAAATCTGGTTATACAAAGGTTTTATACCTCAATATGCATCATCTATGACGTCATCCTACGTGCCAAACTGTAATTCCTATTCAAGGGAGGGATTGTTTAAGGGAACATATGTACCTGTAGTATGCATATGTGTTAATAACATCAGTGGCTGCCCCTTCTCTGTTAGGCACGCCATCAACCACCTCTAAATACGTATAATACTGATTATAGTGAAGAAATGGCAGCTTGTTGGTCTTTGCAACATTGTATAGCATGTTGCTACATAGTCCCTCTGATTGGTTGGCATGCTTTCCCACCTTGGACTTTCGACTCGTTAGCCGCATGTAAACGAAATGGAACCCAGGTGCCGAGAGTAACATCAGACTACTCCCCACTTTCCCAATGCGTCCATCATCTCTCATTGGTCCGTCCCTAAGCCAAGGCTTCTCCTTTTTAGTTGACCCTGCAGCCTGTTCTTGATTCTGGGACTTTTAAGGGAGTGTAGGCACACTATTATCTTCGCATGGAGCTTAATGAATAGCCCTTGTTTTCGACTTCTGAATCACGTGTGAGGAGACCACGAATTTGGCCATTTCAACCTTCTATTTACTGCTATTTGATTCAATTATACTGGGTGCCATTGCTCCTCTCGGCCTCTAGAGACTTGCTCACCCCACCTTGCATAAGCCTTTCGCATCGTTAAATGTCCAATACCAGGCTCTTGCAGATGTTTTCTTCTTTACGTAATCTAAGAGAAATATGTCTGACATACATGGCTTATCCTTCTGACTCCCCTTGTGCCTTGCAATTATTCCTTGAAGTAGCATCCTTGATCCCAGTCCAATAGACTCCTCTTTATTCCTCACATGAAGCTGTTCTCACTGAGTCTCCTGTCTCTGCAGCCCTGGTCTGTCTCAGAGATAGCTTGATTGGTTTTAATACGAGTCTGGCGCCCATCTTTCCATCATGGCCGCCCCAGCCACCTTGTTTTCTTTTGCAGCAAGCTTCTTTATGTCTCATCTACCTTGCGTTTCTGCGAATATACACTTATATGCAAAGAGATAAAGTAGCCTGTTGACTAATAGGATTTCTACATACTCGATTACATGTTTCTCTTCTCAATTCAGTTACATCCTTATTCTTAAATGTTTGCATATCGTTTAAGTGTGTCTCAGTATCTTTCCGTCATGACATCACTCTGCTCTTGTCAGATTTCACCTATAGCTCTATGATGTCCACTGGTGTGTCCCGACATCCCTTCGCCTTTTCAGTGCGAGGGTACATTCAATACGGTTGTCTGAGTTCATATCGTCTTTCATACACTCAATGTGGTATTGGGATAATACCTGCTGTCCCACATAGTGCTCTTCTGCTGTTCCAGTATGACAGATGAGAGGGGGCAGGGGCTAGGGATGGCGTGTCCACCTGCTCCTCTACAGTCTCATGAGAAGTTAGCATAAGTGAATTACAACTCATCCATGAAGATATGGCAGCCATATGGAACCGAGAAGATATAAAACCCAGGTCGCTTTCAAGATGGTCCAGGGGCTGGTGTCATCAGTGGCGTGTGCAGAAGGCAATGATATGAAAGAGGCTAGAGACTGGAGAAGCAGATTTAACAGCACTGTGACTACCATCTGAAGAAAAACTCTCTCTGACTTCCAAAACGAATGTATTGTTCTATCTTAACATAATGTTTTCAGTTAGTCCAATAACAGTATCAACATTGAATTTTATGTAACACAGCAGAGGAGAAAGGAAAGAACCCCGAGAATCTTAACCCGGGAGAGGATGAAAAGAAGAAAAGAAAGGAGAGATAGATAGAGGGTAAGAGCTGCTATAGAGAAAGGAAGAGGGACAAGAGAGGGCAGGTCTGCCAATGCAAAAGAATTGGAGCCTGGTCAGGAGTATGCCATAAAAGGAAAAGTATTGCCTCACCAGAATAGGAGCTAAAATTGGATATGGACAGAAATTCCTATGTAGACTTGAAGGTCACAGTAAGTACTAAATCAAAGAGGGCTTCAAATTGTATTTGAGCATACGTTTGGTTGTATGTGCCATAGGCAGGACAAGTGGAGATGCATTTGTTACCAGGTGATGCTGTAAACCACATTACCAAATGGTCCTTAATGTTGCATTTGTCCTGCACATCCCTCTGCTTGCCCGACACATCTTGACATCACACTGGTAAAAGTAGTGCAGAAATAGTTGCACACACACCAATGTTGATATTCATAACGACTAATGACACATGCTTTCGTGCAATGCTCTCTGTTTATGCCACGACAGTAATGGCTATTTATTTTCCCCGTTAGGTTAATGAAGAAAATAGAACATTCCTGGAAGGCACTGGTCTATGATGGGGTAAGTTACCATTACTTTGATGTTGCTCTCCAAATATGCATGTTTTCTAGAACTAGCGGCATATGGCCATTTATTTCAGCATCAGAGAAGTTGAAACCTCACCTGTCAGGCCTGGTCATAATATGCCAGATGCAGCCTCACATACCCAAGCACTGCTATAATATGATTGTCACCTTGTATAACCAGGTAGTGTAAAGTTATGCCAGGCAAATCCTCATATGCCACGTATAGGAACCATATGCAAGGTCAAGTGCTGTTAGCACAAGCCAAGTGCAGCCCCAATTGCACAATTGCTTACGTTATATGCCAGGTGGAACCTGATGTGCCAGAAATAATTATCATATGTAAGACATATCCTCACGTGTCAAGCATAGGCTCATTCCCCCAGGCACAGGCCTGTGCCACTGGGCCATCCAGTACTGAAAGACTTCAGAAAAAGGGCCCAAAATAGATCGCATGTGGAGGTGGGCAGGTGAGAGGGGGTGGGATGAGGGCACATTTAAGGGTAAATGATTCAGCTTGTTGCTTGGATAACTTAACTGGATTAGGTTTGCGTGATCACAATTTAAACAGCTAGGAAAGAATTGACATTATATGGAAAAGGGAGATGCCCATGATCACACAGGTTGTTCAAGTAGAGAAGCCATGATTGTGGAACAGCTGTCCTTGTTTCAGAGTCTTACATTTACCACGTTGTATGCCATTCCAGCTTTACACCAACATGCTAAGAGTGGATTTGCAAAGCACCAACACGCATTGTAAATCAAACTGACAGTAAAAAAGAAATTATCAAATCACATTGGGTAAAATATGTCTGGTCTATTCTCTTTCTATACAGTGCTTGCTAACTTCATTTTTCATGTTTAGCACTTCAATCAACAGATAGTAATGTTATCCTAATAATAATATACAATTTATCAACATGATAAGGATGTATGTCTTGAAATTGAAAGTGATGACTGACTGCAAAATGAACTTATTTACAAGCAACCAGCACTTAACTCACTGAGCTATCGCCAACTGCTGCTACATAATCTATAAAATGAGGGTACTTTTAAATACATAACAGTAAAACTGTCACACATAGACCTAACAAAAGTTACACGTAAGCAAACTGCAAACACAGGAGAAGGACAGTCGTTGAAATTACACAACCGAATAAAGCTCCCTACAACACAATAATTCTCCAGATGCCCTTGCAAGTGTTCCTACTGAAAATATTCTATTCTCTTATGCTAAGGAGTACACCTCATAGGCCTGCAGGAATGCCGGAATGACCATAGATACTGCAGCTGGGTTCGCAAAAGTATAATCCATTGTGCTTGCAGTTTTAAACCCAAATCTGGTGTATCCACGAGAAAGATCTCCATTAGATGGCCATTATAACAATGAAATAAACCAAAAAGCTCTGTTTCCTCAATAAGAGAGAGAATGTGCGCGTGCGCGCATAGCACAGAATGATTATACACCTGAAGGCTGAGGGGGAGAACTATCAATGGGATATTGTTTTGCATCCTTTAATACACCACTGTTCAAAATATAAGGCAGTTCATCCTTGAGGTGTCCTCCTGTCACTGGGGCTTCAAACCATATCCTCCAACAATAGGTTGTGCAAATGAATTTCGTAGCCGTGCTAGTGCAGTGTAAAAAAAATATCCTGAAAGTTCAAGTTGGGATGCTTTTTATTGGACTAACTGCAAATATTAAGCTGAGGTGGAATAATGCATGAGCTTTTGAAGTCACATAGATCATCTTCATCAGATGGTAAAAAGCAAAGGAAATCTAGGTTGATAGAACTCCTCTTCATATGGGCTCTCTATCCCTATGGTCTTTTAGCAGATGGCACTCATACCGATAATCAGTTTAGTAAGAACTAGCGCTCTGTATCAGAATCTCTTGTCCTCATTCATAAACATGCCTTTGCCAGACATTGCCCCCATAGCATTGTCGCTCATGACTGATCAAATGCGGCATGAATCAAATGCAGCAATCTGCATTTGTGGAAGTGCCAACACCTGCCATATTGCGTAAGCCTCTCTGCAAACGCCTAATGTTTGTTTATCCAGAGAGTCCTGCCCCCTGGTTTCTCCATACAGCAGCTCAGCTGTGACATTTCAATAACTATATGGTACTGTTTATTTTGGGCCCGTGCGACTGCACAGGGAGGCAAGTGTTTCTTAAGATGGAAGCATTTTACTCAAGGATCGCTAATTCAGAAGGTAGAGAGCACCAATGTATTAAACGATGAGCCTTGCAAGGTCCGTCACCTGGTTCAAGGGCCAAGCTGGGCCCGCCACTGTTCTGCGAGGTGGCGCGCTCCAGCTCAGTCACAGCCTGCATCGGAAAGGGAAGAAAGACTGTGTTTCCAAATACCAAAGATCATTGCTTCTTCCAATACTGCCAGGGAGTGGGCAGTGTTTTCATCGGACATCTGAGAAGCGTAAGAGAAGTAAAGTAAATATTTTCCCTGAGGGCGTTATCGTGGTTTCCAGCACAATATGTGGACTGAATATCCGCGGTTATTAAAGCTTACCTCAATATTTTCTTTTGTGAGTCACAGCCGCGTTTGTACCGTCCGATAACCCACTCAAAATGAGAGCGAGCCTTCATGAAAGGCGGCCTTGGTTTTCTTTTTGTTTGTCTGGTTTGTACTTGTGTTTTTGTGTCAGGAGCCACTTCCACGTAAACCAGCCCGCCGCGGTGCTGTAATCGCCCTGTTTCACAAACCCTTGTATACACAGAGCCGTGCCCTTGCAGTAAGCCCTTCCGAGCCAAAGGCGCAGGTGCTTTCTGGGGGGACAAGGTCACCTCTCTCTTCATGGGGTACTGGTGCCACTTGCTGCATGCATCATTCCTACTTCGAATTGCAAACATAAGGGGATGTGGCCTAGCGGCTGGCCTCGGAATCTGGAGACCATGCAGGGTATAGTCCCGTGCTCCACGCCCTGCACTAAAGAAACATTCCAGCAAAAGCATACCGTCTCCCCGTGCGTGATGGAACTCTGGAATAATGGCATCCCACCAGTGTGCTGTTTCAGACTGTCCCCGCGCTCCCGCCTCCTCATCACACCCTGAGGCCATATCACATAATATTTGCATTAGCACCAGGAAGCACATTGCCCTAATGCAGAAAAAGCTAATTCTTCCAATGCATTTTTGTACCAGGCCAATTTATGCCCTACTGCTAAAAAGGGATGGTATTATCACTAGGGCAAACTTCGCCATGGTAAAAACAGTTATTGAAGATATTTTTATGTGCACTGGGGCAACATGTAGACACTAGTGCTAATACAGTACAGAACGGCACTGCACGGGGAAAGGTTTCTGTAATCCGCCCGCCGCGGGCATCTATCATGCATACCCCACGCACCAGGCTGTTCCCATTACAGTACATTATGCTTTCGCATTCTCTTTGAAATGCCATGTCATGGGGTACGCAACTCTCATGTGTGCACAGTGTAAAAAGCACTGTTATTGAATCATTATTCCAATATGTATAGTCCCATAACATACTGGGTTGTTTTTTTCATTAATATTTACTTTGCATACCTTTCTATGTACTATACATTTTTCTTAAGGTGCATGGCATTGCACACTGAGCTCTAATGTGGATGTGACCCTAGTTACATTCATGTTCAATAGATTGTAATTCCCACTAGTCCCGAAGTGACTAGTATTCTATAAGTATTACATCATAATAAGGCTCGGCAGGCCTTGCACGTGCTTCCTTTGTTTCGTTGACTGCTGAATTTGACAGCTCTTACAACCTCAACCCACTTAAAAAAACTTTAAGGACGTCTGTGGACATTGGTTGGAAGCACATGCTTTCGCCACTAGATGCCAGTGCATTTGCCAGCACACAAAGAGGCAGTGCTGGATGGACAATGCAGGCCAACTAAAGTACACAAAGAGAACGCACTGGATAGTAGTGACTCAGAGAGGTACAGCAGAGTGATGCTGTCACAGAGAGACAGAGCAGTGATGCGGCCACAGAGAGACAGCGCAGTGATGCTAACATAGAGAGACAGTGCAGTGGTGCGGCCACAGAGAGACAGCGCAGTGGTGCGGCCACAGAGAGACAGCGCAGTGATGCTGACAGAGAGACAGTGCAGTGGTGCGGCCACAGAGACAGCGCAGTGATGCTGACAGAGAGACAGTGCAGTGGTGCGGCCACAGAGAGACAGCGCAGTGATGCTGACAGAGAGACAGTGCAGTGGTGCGGCCACAGAGAAACAGCGCAATGATGCTGACAGAGAGACAGTGCAGTGGTGCGGCCACAGAGAGACAGCGCAGTGATGCTGACAGAGAGACAGTGCAGTGGTGCGGCCACAGAGAGACAGCGCAGTGATGCTGACAGAGAGACAGTGCAGTGGTGCGGCCACAGAGAAACAGCGCAGTGATGCTGACATAGAGAGACAGTGCAGTGATGCGGCCACAGAGAGACAGCGCAGTGATGCTGACATAGAGAGACAGAGCAGTGATGCAGCCACAGAGAGACAGCGCAGTGATGCTGACATAGAGAGACAGCGCAGTGATGCTGACAGAGAGACAGTGCAGTGGTGCGGCCACAGAGAGAGAGCGCAGTGATGCTGACATAGAGAGACAGTGCAGTGATGCGGCCACCGAGAGACAGCACAGTGATGCTGATATAGAGAGACAGTTCAGGTTGAAGCAGGAGGCACAAGAAATTAGGTAGTGATTCTCATGATTTAAATTGTGTTGCAGTTCACATAGTGCATCGAAAAATAGAGCCATTCTGCATCACTGAAACCTTGCTTCATGGATTGCACCTGTGAAGTGTAACGGTTTATTGATAAGCCACCCTCAACACAGGGAGTTCCTGCCTCAACACAGGGAGTTCCTGCCCTCCCCACTCACGTGGTTCTGCAACAAACTGTTTAACAGATTCTTTTTGTAGCCCTATCTCAGACACATATCACGCCCCTAGGATCCCTCTCCCCTGAGCTAACAATGAGCCAAGCACCAGGCCGGTGTACGGGAAATATATTGGTATTTATTTAAATTAAAAGTAATAGAAATTAGCACAAAGGTAAACAAAAAAAATACTGTATCCGTGGCACAATCTACTTCTCTCAGCATAAATAAATCACAAACGTGAGTTAAAAAGACACAGTCGCAATTATTCACTTTCTGTAAATTTCACTTCACAAAATATTTACACTGATCAATAAAAACGGCACTTTTGTACCGTTGTGCGATTTTGATTTTCCTGCAGGCTTAAAAGGCTAGCAGTAGGATTTCAAGATTGGTAATGATGATTCCGCACACACTTTTGGTTTAAAATAAACACAGGGTGATTTATCGGTTTGTTTTTCAGATCCCCCCCTCTTGCTTTGGTCTATGTTGGGAAGTCAGACAGAAAAAATGGAATGCTTTGAGGAATTTTGGTTTTCAGACTCCCCCATCCCTCCAACCCCCTTGCTGAAAAGCCTGTGTTGGGGAAGCTGGATAAAAAGGTTGGACTGATTAAAGAACAAAGGCACCCCTCTTCCTTAAGAAGTCAGGGTCAGCTGGACAACAAGGATTACCCAATTAATGTATAGGCTACAGTTTTCAGCACACTGGGAAGTGAGCTTTGTTCATTTTGAATTTTAACAAAATTCACCCCATAGTGTTCTACCAAATGGGCAATTCATTAAATTCATATTTTTGGTTAAATAGGCTAAGGACCTACACAGTTTGCCCCCCCCCCGACCCTCACTATAAAAGGAAAGGATTCAAGGCAAGCAGACTCCCCCACCTTTTGGTTTCCCAGGGCCCAGTTCTACTTACATAGCAAGCCTCTGTTTAAGGTTCAGGAAAGCCAGCTGCATCTCAGGACACTGGAAAGATAAAGCAGGGGTCTGGTCACTCCACTCTCAAAGATGGCCTCCCACTCTCCGCCACAGGACCCAGTCAGCTTTGAGGACTTCCTAGAAATAGACAGCTCCAACCAGATGCACTCTCAGCAATCTCCTCTGCTGTCTCCTTACAGCTGTCAGATGGTAAGTTTCAGCAGCTTTCCTGATGGTCTGTCTCTTGTCTGTCTGTTCCTCTCCTCCTTTTTCTGTCTCCCTGTCCTAGTGCAGTCCCCCTTATATATCAGTGAAGAAATGACTAATGCTCTGCAAGAGTGCAGGGATGAGTAGTGAATTAAACTCCTGCCCGGCCCCACACTAGCAGTGATCCAAATCATAAATGTGAAACAGGCACAGACCAACAGGTGTACCCCCTTCCCCTCTTAGAGTAGTGCAGACTGAGGGGGGATTTGTAGCATGCAGGGGTTACCTTGTGATTTGTCCACAGAGTGGCCTATGGTTTTGCTAGCATTCACGACGAGGGCTAAGCGCTGAGGGTTGCACATGCCTACCCTATACTCTCATGTTCAAAAGGAGGCACGTAGTAAAGAGGCCACAAGCTCCCCATCACAAATACAAAATGAGCCAATGTCCCATTGTCGAGGCCAGGTCGTTGCACATGGGCACCAGTGGCCATTATGAACTGGTGCACAGTTCATGCTCCAATGTGCAACAATAGCACCTGTTTTGTAATGTATTTGATCGATTTGATAGTTTTTTATGGCATTGACATGTCACCTTGCAGTTACACCTAATATTTGGTACATATAAACCCGCGTAACGGCTTACACGTTTGCAGAGGGACAAACCTTCTTCAAGGTTATTGAGCATCAACTCTTTCATGGGTAAACATGTTGGAATGACTTATAGTCTGCGTCCCTCACATTTTGTTAACTCTGCGATCCATTTCTACATTTTCCAGTGGGACAGTTGGTATGGAAATTACTTGCAGAATTTTATTTTTGATTTTATTGTTTGAAGCTCGAGAACGGCTGAGCTGTGTACAGGGTGTGGTTAGCCAGCATTTGGGCTGCACTCTTGGTGCAGTATTGTGAGTTGTAGTCAGTGAGGGGATCCACTGGGAATAGTTCTTGGTCAGGTGTTGTTGAAAAAGCCACGTTTTGAGAGATTTGCAAAACTGGAGAATTGTGGGGGGCATTCCGATCCGATGCCGGGATCGGGTTCCAGAGGGTGGGCGCAGTACCCCAGTTACCACAAACTTGCGGTGGCCCAAGCAATCACAGCAGGAAATCTTTGCACTGGGCCTCCGATATCTGTAAAGGATGGTAAGGACAATGGTTTGAAGTCAGGGACGTACAGGTCTAGTGCGTCTCTGTGAATGGAAACACCGGGCCATATGGCATCACTGCACTATACAGTAGACAATATCACTGGAAATACATGTCTCCCTAGTTGCATCTCTCATGCAGGAGTGTGTGGGGGGCCAGTGTATTGACACAGTGTGCAGCTGCTTTTACCTTCCCGCAAGCAGTGGCCTCAGCAGAGAAAGGCCCTTCGCCCAGAGCTCCCTATGTTCTTGTCATTCTCCAACGGTTTCCTCAGACTGGCCAAAGTTCATCCTAAAATGGCTGCCGCAGGAACCCATTCCCATGCTCATGCGTGGACTCATTCACATATTCAAATATACTCCTTTGCAATTTCCCAAGGGCTGCTGGCGATTACTTTAATGTTTTAAAAGAAAAACGATTAGCGTTGCCACTCCTTTCATTCATTTTAGAGGTAAAATGAGGTATTTGGCAGACAGAGAGTGTTTACCTTCTCTCGGGCAGCGGTGGCCCTAGAAGGGGCGCGAGAGAAACGTGTCACCGTCAGCAGCATGTCAGCAGAGGCCTGATGTTGTCCCCAGAAAGGATTCACGTTACCAATGGACAAAGTTACTGTTGTTAAATGTGGAGGGATTCAAAAGACACACTTGAATGAAAGGGCAAACATTTTTGTGAAGCCTGTCTTATAGGCTCTTCATAAGTGGGCGGATGACGCATTTATATTTCAACCCTAGCACGCAGGCTTTTAGGAAGGTACCCGCCCCATACATCTGGCAGTCTATCAAATTCCTAAAACATACACATGCAATGATGTCACGCTTTTATAGTGCACCTACGTTGATTTCAAAGCAGCCTTCTATAGATCACCTGACAGAGGGTATAATGGGAGCTGCGGATCACTTTGACATCATACCCTGAAATGCCGGTTCAAGTTTGAGTTGCAACTCAAAATAATAAAACCTATAATAGTCTAAATGCACAACTGTTATTGTGCATATACGTTTCAGACCTAGGTTCTCAGCTCCTTAATCTAGTAACCCTTTTTCCACTAAATCTTCAAAACGCCTCCGACCCGTATCTCGTGTTTGGAGAAGACACTGAAATGCAAGGTACAAGGCACACCAACCTGCACTAGGATTAGAGCTTGCAAAGAGCAAACATTAACCAAACACAACAAACCAGAGGAGGCACTTGAAAATAAATATGGACTGTCTATGGACGACCTACAGTTTCAGACTTTCACTCTCACCTCCTTTCCTGGAGACCAGATGCCAGCAGCTGGAATGTCAAGTGTGCTCTGCCAGAGGGGTCCGTAAGCACTTGCATATTTGTATTTGTATTTATCTGTATAGCGCAAACCAGGCCCAGAGGCTACCGGGCGCATATCTTCAAACAGTGGTTACATCACAGGATGACATTACATAAAACATTTAGGTTGAGCAAAGTAGTACAGGTTAGACAAGCAATACAAAAGTAATCACAGGACCGTGACCCTCTGTTCCAGCCCTGGGAACAGGGTGCTAAAGCTATTAGCACCCCGGGTTACTAAAGCGGTAACCCGGGGTGTTTTTGAAAAAAAAAGCATATTCATTCAAAGAACGGAACGCGCGCGCCGTCCCGTTCATTGAATGAAAATACCGTACGAAGATGGCCTTCATGCTTATGGACAGGGCTGTTTCTAGTCCATTTGGTGCCCATGGTGAAACACTAGGAATGCCCCCCCTCCACACCGCATTCCGCACGCCACTCCCACCGCACCCCGCGTGCCACTCCCACCGCATCCCGCGCGACACTTCCACTGCACCCAATGCGCCACTCCCAAACTACACCATTCAGCAACTCGTACCCAAAGTCAAACAGTCCGTCACACAAAGAATGAATTGCCATTTACAACTGTGGGCCACTTTTTCATTGGTGACCAAGACAATTGCATGCCCCAGTTCCACTTAAGCTGCAGATAATGAGGACTGGGCACACCAAGAGACCATGAATATGGCACAGGATGCAATATATACAAACAACAAAGAACACAAGATGCTGAAGGGGGTTTGGAGGCAACCGAACCCAAAAGGGCAATGACAAGGAGACACCTGAACCCAATAAACAATCACTTTAAAATTCTTTGAATGGGAATCAAGTGTATGCTTTGATACAGTAAAGTCTGACTTGTTATGGACCCGGATTATTTATTTATTCATGCAATATTTGTCGGGTACGTGTATATTTATTTATGCAATGTTTGTCGGATGCAGGTATACGACAAACATTGCACAAAAAAAAACAAATTATCCGTGTCCATGTACCCGACAAACATTGCATAAACAAATAAATAAACCAGGTCGTGGCTTAAAGAATATTTACTGAGCAACACTGGTCAAAACTGTTATCAGCATAATGAAGTAACTCATTACCAGTGCCATGGAAGTGGTTTAAAGTGTAATTGATATAGAGTTTGGCAAAGAAGTAGCATGAAAGAAATAGCACCGCTTTAAACTATTATTTTGGCCATTTTCTGGGCTTGCAGGCACGCACCATGGGCTGAAACGGGTCTCCGTTTGTACCGTGTCAGGGCCCACGGTACGTCCCTGCAAGGCATGCCCACTCCCCACAGCTCACTGCACCTTCCCTCCCATCACGATGCCAGCAAGAAACCATACAGTGATTAATGGCCCACTACTAGCAGTTTCCTGCCGGCATTGTGATGGGAGGGGCTGTCCTTACCTGCAGGGGGACCTCAAGTGTTTTCATTGTTGTGCTTATGCCGCCACCATGCCCCCCCCCCCACCTCCCCGCACTAAAGTGGTCAGAGTGAGCATCTGGCTCATGTAATGTCAGGGCAGCGCCAGCACCTGACCTGCAGAACTTTTCCCACGGAAATGCGCTGCCCCACAAACTGGGGAATTCGATCCCCTCCAGAGGCTCCAGGGACCGGGGCAATTGCGCCCGCAGCAGGGGAGGCAACCTGTGGGTTCCATGGAACGTGGGCCGAGACCAGCGATTTCGGCCTGCGATCCTCTTAACCTGATTGGCTGTGCCTCCCCCACCCCCACGGGTGCTAATGTAATATTTTATCATTTAGAAAAAATGTACTGATTCATGTTGTTGTTAAACCAGGGAAGCCAGATCCTTGAAACTATTACATTGTTTTATTTGATGGCGTTATCCTAGGTTTTGTTTTGACTGTTACTTATAAACTAGCGACACACGTGATGTTGTTATATTTTTCACATGTGCTGAACATATCTCTTGGCTAACTTGCTTTCATCTGATAAGAAGCTTGGCAATCTCTGAACCTTTGCTTTCTCTCTTTACCTGGCAATACTGTTTCCTCATTGCAAGGTTTGTGATTCAAGGTGAAAACAATGGCAGCGCGGCCTAACATTAAGCCATCGCGTTTCGTGTTTGTTTTCTGGCGCCCATTGTGCCTTTCATTGTTTGGCGGCCGTCTAATAAACCCGATGCCTGTAGACTCTAATGGATGCCCTTTGTGTCTTGCAGGACACCGTCTCAGTTCACAGACCCAGTTTCTATGCAGACAGATTTCTCAAGTTCATGAACACCAGAGTCTTTAAAAAACTGCAAGGTAGGCCAGCTTCTTTTCATGGATGAATTGCTGTAGGTCAGTAATGCTCTGTTATACTTTCAATTCTGTGATTTTGTAAAAGTGTATAGAGGGTATTATTTAAATATCTTTAGGAACTACAAAGATAGATTTGTTTTATTTTAAATATTAAAATACTTCATTTTAGGGATGGTATGGTCTATAAATGATCACCTACATTGTAAAATTGCGATCTATATTTAAATTATGCTTGCTACATGATTACACACACCTTAACAGCTTCAAAGAGATGTAAAATAAAAGCTGTAGCTCTTTTCCCTATTTTGTTCGATCAGACTTTGCATACAGATTCTGGCCATTTCTGTAAAATACGAGTCTGGAGGCAACCTCGTGGACAGCTCAAACCTTAAAACGCGTGTATCGACGCCAGGTAATCGGCATTAGCAAGTCCTCATTTTGCCACTCTTCAATCCCAAACATTGGTAAGGGTGGTAGACCCATACCATTACCACATAGATGCCATCGCTCAGCGACAGGAAGCAAAGTGACAACACAAGGAACTCTTGTAGAGAGAGTGGCATATACTTTATTTCTCTGCAAGGAGGGTGGTGTGTGCCCCAGGATCAGCCCGGTCTTGCACAAGGAGCGGTGGGTGACCTTTGGGGCGCTTGAAGGTTACGTCCGGCCCTTATTCCCCTCATTTCTGTTACATTTGGAGTTGCCAATGGATGGTACAGCCCAGGGCACCATATTATTATTACTATGGTATTTAATGAGTGCAGACCTAGCTTCGAGAAGCAACGTAGTGCTTGACAGAGGTATACAACATTACAGATGCACAACAGGGCGCTTTACAGAAGTATACAACAGTACAGAGGCATAACGGAGCGCTTTACAGAGGTATACAACAGTGCAGTGGCATAACGGAGCGCTTTACAGAAGTATACAACATTACAGAGGCATAACGGAGCGCTTTACAGAGGTATACAACAGTACAGAGGCATAACGGAGCGCTTTACAGAGGTATACAACAGTACAGAGGCATAACGGAGTGCTTTACAGAGGTGTACAACAGTCCTGATGCATAACAGAGCACATTTCAGTGGTAACAACAGAACAGATATACAGCAGGGGGGATAGGATACAGAGGGGCACAGAGGAGGGGTAATCAAAGCGACGCAGCATTACCCTCCAAGTTGATGACAGTAGCATCTCAAGAAAGCCTGAGTGGCTGCAATAAGTTCAGCCTTCGATGTGTTCTCTCTTAAGCTCAGAGGAAGTCCACGTTAACACATCCAGATTGGCTTTACATTGTTGCCTCGTTTTGCCCGGCCATGTAATATGTCTACAGTTTGCTGACCACAAAAGAGACTTTTCTTTCTCTGAACTCCATCGTCAATGCATGTCTTATTTTGGGACCGCCTCCACATGGTGTATTGTGACATCCTGCATCACTGAAGTGCCCAGAGAGAAGGGGGGTTGGCTGTACACGGCACAGCACAGTGGCCTCTCTGTAGAATTCATTGGTGCCCTTTTAGAGAGTGAGCGGGCTATCTGTGGCCATAGGTATTGCAGTGTCTATGTTTGGGCAACCACTGACCAAACTAGAGTAGAATGAACATAGAATGGACTCATGCTCGCTCTTCATGACATATTCCCAGTGCTACTAGCCTTTGGGTTAGGTTAATGGAAAAACGAATGAAAGGAAGAATGGTGTGCTAGCGTAAAGAAACAGGGGTAAAGGCGTGACAGACAGAGAAGGCGATTGGACTTTCAGAGTTATGCCATATGCAAATCAAAAAATAGATAAGATTTCTTTGACTATGTTAAACAAGACTTAGATCAAACGTGTGGTCGACTGCGACTTAAATAATGTCATTTCTACCGTTCCACATAGACTACTTACTGGCAATCTTGCTGCGGGTTCGATGGTGGTGAAATTAATGAGGATCCAAGTAAATTGTAGGATGCAAACTGTGCTGCTGATTGCAGTTACCTCTACAGAGTGCACAGTGGCCAGGGCAGGGCCACTGGGACCAGTACTCTACTCTGTAATATCAATGCATTCAGTGAAATGAAAGATAAAACATGATTCTTAGACCCTGGGGGAGCCTGTTCCTTATCTCCGGGCTTCTATGGTACGCATTTCCTTTCCTATCCTCTTGCATTGATTGGGTGGCTAGAGGAGTCGATATGCAGAATAAAGAATTCTGTTTGGCCAATAATTGATAAATCAGTTTGAGAGATATTTCAGCAGGCATTACGGATATGGGGAGTCGTCCACTCAATCCTTGGCTGGACTCGGAGCAAATGCAATCTTTGGAGGGCTTCAGACATGTGCTCAAGTCTTCCTAGACTAAGCTGAGCTACAATGAAAGATAAGGAGAGCAGGCAAAAGGGAATTCCTCAGCAGAGGGACATGTGGTTATGATATAAAACGACCACATGTCCAAGCAGTACGACAAGGAATGGATGCTATTTCATATCCTAGACGTGACATTGCTGCACGTACTTGCACAGAGACTGGAGAGTCCGAGTAAATCCTTGCTTTCTTTTCGTGTCAGTGCACAATTTCAATCAACTACAACTCTGTTTCTGCATATAGAGTTTATTCAATACAATGTAAATAAAATATTTACATAATTAAGATGTTAAGAAATATTTTTAAATACGCTTTGCTGACTATAGGTGCTACTGTTGTTAACTTAAATTAGTCTCAGGAATTCCCAGACGATCCACATTTTCCCATGTGGATGTCTGGAAAATGTCTAATATTCCCACATTCTTGGTGGTAGCTCATGACGCTGCCAGACCTTGTGTCAATCGTCACAATATACCCTCTGGTACTGGTACAGTTGCATTTTTTAACACCTTGGTAATGATAACCCAGACCCACCTACTGAGAGTAGCCCTGGCCAGTTCCTTTCCTTCTGTTCAGTACCAAATACAACCAGGAAAAATCAGATACCCTAATATCTGCACCAATTCCGCCTTACCTACATCAAAGGTATGTATCCTCCCACCGAGCCCCAACCCCCAGAAAACAATCAATACAGGTTGCACCTAGTCTTGATTCATGTCATGTTCTCATACCAGCTTGTGTCTAAACTCATTAAAAGAACAGAGCACTAGACACATGGTTAGGAATAGAATGTGTGGTGGGGTATTCAGAAGTGACCCCCAATTCCCACAACCTCCTAGATGACATAATAGGAGGGTTACTGTCTTGAATGTCAAGTTCTACATGGTTAATACCCCAGCAGTTCAAATGGGATACCATGCGTTGCCTTCAGAACCGGGGTCAAGTCCCAAGTCAGAAAGAGTAAACCAGACTTAGATCTAGCCAGATCCAGAGAACCCTTCAACAGTGATTTAGCACAAATCCCCCAATTGTATTAGTACCAGACACTGTTTCTGTTAAGTCCCAAATAGCAGTCGATTTTGCATTGAAAATAAAAAAGAGAATTCACCCCCTCCTTGTCACAAATTGGAAAAGGACTGCTAGTGCTTTTCATGTGTTTGAAGGGTAAAGCCTCCTCTAGACAGTTGAACCACCTCAGCAACAGGACTTGACTAGCCCCAATATATCAAACATCTACATTCAATGGCCAAGCAGTTAGTTTAGAGTTGGTAGCGGAAGGTGAGCACACTGAAGTGTGGAAGGTCAATGATGAAGAGCCCACTCGGATCAAACTAGCCTCTTTAAGATCAGGGGGATCAAGACTTCTTCATCCAACAGAAGGCATCCGAACCCCTGATGAGCACTGTTTTTATCCGTAACTTAGAGGAGTAACCTGGAGCAGAGAAGAGAGACAGCACACCCTAAACCCCTGAAGCCTCATCGCCCCTTATTCTGGATCAGTAAAGATGGAGAAGCATTGTCCATAAATACAAACAGGTCTGTAGCAGGGTGACCAAACGTGTTGCATATCTGTTGTAAAATTAATGCGCCCAGTGCATAGTCCAATGACAACAGGAACACTCTGTTTTGGAATTTCTGTTATTCAGAACCCAGTGGATGATGGAGGCCTGAACTGTTGGCACATTCTACTTTGCCACCACCAACAACTGATGGGATATAGAAGTCATGGGAAGTGATTTAGTTCTTCCTGTCTGTTTACTACTATTTACTGCATTTCTTGGTCATTAGACAAGGTATTTAAAAAAAGATTGATTTGGCGCACATTTAAGATATGTATGCTGCAATGGTATGGCAAAGCATCAACTTAAATTGTCTATACTGTCTCTTTGTATTCATGCATGTATCAGAAGATCACTCCCTCTTTATTCAATGGCATTCACAGCACCTCTGCAGAGAGTTCTATCTAGTTTGAGGCTCTGTTTCCAGTTTCTGGGTGCCAAATATCTTGCATGAAGGTTGGCCCTGGATTTGCCATGCAGCCCATTCGGCTACCATCTGTGGTCAACACCAAGGGTAGAGGGTGGATGCAGCTGAATTCTCTTTAGAAAGTGATCTATCTTCAGCCACCATTACAATTCCTCGACTAGGAATGTGGACCTGGGTGCCAGAGAAGAGCAGATCCCTAGATGATTCACAAGGAGCTTTATGTTATGTGGGGTCTGGCAAAGGGAACAACAAAAACACATGCAGCCGCGTACCTCAGAGGTTGGAGAAATGCATGCGCTGGGTCTGCTTTCCTCACAAGCAGTTTAAGCTGAAGCTGTTAAGTTGTGCCATTCAATTATTATAAAGCCAGTGCAACTTGCTGATGTTTTTCTGCAGGTTGAGAGAGGTGATACATTATTAGACAAAAAAGTATGTTTTCCAGGGGTTTCCTGAAGAGAAAGAGATTACCTTCTTTCCTCAAGGTTGTGTTGGGAAGGAAATGAACCTATCCCACCACCCTAGGTGCTTTAGGGTCAGGCAAATCCCATGAGGAGGCCTGTGATGAGCAAGGGGGGAGGGGCGTATTAGGAGACCCCACACAGACATAATATCATACAAATTGTAGATGTTTAAACATAATGCGCATGTATAAACTGGTGCCATTTTTGTAGCTATGGCAGAAATGTAGGGCCTGCATGGCAGCGCGTTAGAAGCAAGCCGCAAACCAGATGGAGGCGTTGAAGGCGTCTGAGGCAGCGGCAACCCTCTGTGGCCGTGCGGCTTGACATCCAGGCTAGTTCCTAGCATTCTGGTGCAATACGCGTGCGTGCGGGCCGGCTGCAGTTTCCAGCAACTCCAAACTCCAACTTCCAACATCCAGCGGTTCGAGTGGGACTCGCCACGGCTTTCCGCAGCATCCGGTGCTGGCTCCATTCTCTCAGCGGGGGTTATCAACTTTCCCACAGTCTTCAGGCGTGGCATTCAAATGGGAACTAGGATACGGCTGAATGCAGCGGCATAGCCTGGTAATCTTCCCTTTCTATTCTGTGTTTTGTACACAGAACGTTTTTTAGGACAGTTCCTGCGCCGCGTGGCGAATGTCATAAATTAGCCGATGATTTGGTAACTCCTGCTACTTGTTTTGATCCCTTTTTGGGTCCTCATATGAGTTATCGCGTGTTGCCATGTCTACAAATGATAAGATGGGAGGGAGTGGGGTTACGGACTCACTACCTGGATACCGGGATGATACTGGCCCGCAAGACTGTATTCACGAAACGAGGGTTGTGGACCCAGAGGAATTATCCTCACTACCCGTTGGGTCTTCTCAACTCGAACAATGGCCTTTGCTCGTGGCTAGTATTGCCAAAGAGCTCCTTTTATGCTCCAGTCCTTTTGATTTGAGCATTATGGTGGACGCTCTGAATGAATGGGTGCTTGAATTACGACAATGCAAAGCGATCGCGGCATCTCAGACATCCGTGCCTTTTAGATCAACTGCGCTGTCACTGCCACCCAAAACAGGCAACGCCTGCCAAACCAACCTACAAAGGGCCATAATAGATCAGGATACGCAAACTGTCATCTCCAGTGAGTACTCCCAATGGGCAAGGGGCCAATATCAGTCAGTGAAGAGAGAGCTAATTGCCACAAGGTTGACCTGACAGATCTACTACAGGATATATCTTTACTGGCACCGACACCTAGCCAACACATAGTTGAACATCTGGTAGAAGGGATCGTCAAACCCAAGAAGGTATCCCGACAGACTTTTCAACAAAAAAAGTCACAGATGCCCAACTTAAACGACTCGAGTATTTCTGACTTCATCATGGACCAAAGGAACTTTATTATTACGAACATCCCTAAGATTGAACGAAAAGAATCCATTCAAACTTTACGCAATAAAGTCCTTGCCTGGCTACGACAGAGAACTGGCCCTGGTGTAGTTAGAATGGCTGACCTCGTGATTTTGCGTAGACTGGATCTCAGAGACTGGTGCACACATTCCAATTGTGACTGTATCCTAGTTGGCTGCGGGGGTAGTACCCTTCCGGCTTATTTAAGACGCTGTAAAAACATCCCCAGAGGAACTTCGAATTAAAATTTAATATTGTAATGTGTCTCTAAAGGTTCCCTTTATTACTGCTCATCGGCTTTGTTTTCTTGCCTTCTCAACTGATTGACATTTTTTTGACTTTGCTATTATTGCTGTTTGATTTTATGTTCCCACGTTAATCTTTATCTTAGCCTATGTTTTACTTCTACGTTTTTTCTGTTGATATTTTATCTGTTTTGTTTGTTCTTGTCTGCGCCCTCACGCCTTTGGGATCATGGCAGCACTATATAAATTGATTAAATTTAAAGTAAAGAAGAAACCTGAATAGGCCGAAGCGCTGATGAGAGAGAGACCTGCGCTGTTATTTCCACAGAAACCCTCCTTTGTTCTAAAGCTGTTGCCAATATGTTTATCCCAAGAAAGAATGTATCCAGCAAGGCCATGAGACGGTGCTAGGCGCCTCACTGTATGTGTTATCACACCTAGGCCAGAGCAAGCCTGTGACCCCCACACCACCAACTACAAGTTATAGCCCCTACAACTGTCCGGGTCCCAGGATCCCTGAATTCCAAGATACCATCTGGCCCCAGGCCACTGACCACAAACTAATCAACCATGAAAGATCTAAGAAAATTGTCATCCTATCTGTACTTTACAATGGCATGATTTGTAACGCGAGGTGCGGAGAAGGATACATTATAGTTTATTTATTTAATTTATTTTTTGCATTTATAAAGCACACTAGCAGCCCAAGGACATCAAGGCGCTGTTACAAGAGGGTGACTTAGTTGCAAGGGTACCAGCATAAATTACTTTGCAAATGACTTGGTTAAATGAGGCGTAGCAGTGTTACAGGTTACATGGGTAACAACATAAAATACTTACATCTGTCTTAGTTACATGAGGCGTAGCAGTGTTATAAGCGTAGCATTACTATACAAATTGATGTTGCTGGCAGGTTCAGACAAATAGCAGGGTTTTGATTGCTTTGCAGAAGGCTTTGTGGGATGATATTCCTCTAAGGTCAGGTGGTAGGGAGATCCACTGAGTAGCGGCGATGAATAGGAAACTGGAGCCTACCGCCCGTGCTCTTAGGACCTTGGGCACTGTGAATAGGTTGGTGTAAGGGGTTCTGGTGTGTCTAGCTGTAGGTCGTCTGGTGATTCTTTGTGATAAGTACTGGGGGGCTGCGTGGTTAATGCATTTGTGTGTGAGGGCCAAGGTTCTAAAGATGACACGCTCTTTAATGGGAAGCCAATGGGCTTGTTTCCTGGCAGCTGAAATGTGGTCTCTTCTGGGAATGCTGATGGCGGCCCGGAGTGCATTCAAAAGCGAGGGTGGAAGCTGGACAATGCAACTGGGATGAGTACAATGTGTGCGGGTCACAGTGACCTCGAGCCTCCCCCTGTACCAGTCCATGATCATGCCAGGTGCCCTGTGTAGTAATAGAGTAGGGTTGTTAGACTAATACATTTAATTGCTTTTTCAACCTTTGTTCCCTGGAGACAATGAGCCCAGCTGACCCCACGTGATGGAAGACGGACGGACGGGGCTGGAGTCAATGGCCTGTCATCCCCTATGGAGTAGGCCGACCATGCATATGGTTGCACCAAACAGCCACGTGGGTTTTTACTGTATATGCATGACTCGAGCCCCCTTTTAAGCTTTTGCTTGCACCCTTTTTGCTCAGAACGTTCCTGAGCAGCAGAGTTCTTTGCTTGCCTACCTTTTATTTGTATAATTGAAACGTGTTATCCTTGCCAGAATCTCTTGGTCGTTTTTCCCTAGAGGGTTGTATTTTTCCTAGTGGGAGCGTTTAGGGGCATGCCTTCAGTTGTTTAATGTTTGTTCTAGAGAATAGTTGCCTCGAAAGAGAAGTTTACTTACCCAATTTAGAGCATCAGAAGGAAGGACTGGAAGCTTTACGTTGAAAGGAAGGTGTGTGATGGAGCAAAACGTTGAGGGAACTTCATGATCAAGAGAGGAAGAACTGGATCAGTCTTCAGTTTGGCCAGGAACACACCTGAAGAGCTGCATTGATGATAGACGGAATAGTCTTTGGTAGCAAGAGGCTAATATCACAAATCGCTTATTGCTCCACTCAACCCTACCTCTCCCTCTCCAGCGCTCCCTTAGTTCACCTACCTATATCTGCTACCTCTTAACCTTTCTGCAATCCCCTGGCTATGTCTCCTATAGAAATCACTGCATTGCTCCCCAGCTAGGTTCTGGCTTTATATATCCAATGCATGCATGCATGCACACATGCATACATGTGGGTCAAACAAATAGCACAATCGCAGTTTTTGTTTTTGCGCGCATTCAAACGGCTTTAGTAACAGTGATATAACTGGGGGTTATAGCATTTGTCTTACTAATGCCCCAGAGCCGTATCACAGAAAATGAGTTCCATTTCGGACAGTATTATCAACAGGGCAACCATTGCCTTGCTGAAAAAAACATATTAGTTCAATGCATATTTTAAACCAGGGCAATGTTTACCTGGACACTAATGTTGAACAGTTTTAGTACTAGGGCAAGCCTAGCCTTGATGCAAAAATGCATTGAAGGAATACCTTTTGCCCTAGTGCTAATTCCATGGAAATGTGCACTTGCACTGGTGCAAGGTTTCTGTAATGAGGCTCCAGATGTCTTAAGGTAATCTAGAGGGTTTTGTTTTGTCCATGAACGTTTTTCTTTGAATGATGGTCAGAGAGGAACAATGTGAGAATATAAGTACCTCGCTCTGGCATGGGATTAAATGTGATGATGCCATAATGTATGGTGTCTACTTTAAGTGATAACCTGCACCTACTTCACCGCTGAGAGTTTGACATGAATGGGTATCATTTCACAGCACAGCTGAAAACATGTAGTTCATTCAACGTTTTAAACACCATTTGATCTGTTACTTGAGGTTTAAGAAAATAGAAAAATAAGATATTCTCACTTTAAAATGCCTTAAGTATTGGTGGATGGCGATGTTTACAGAGTGTTGTCTATTGGAAGCTTAGATTATATTTCAGTCATGTTCTGATCTATGTAGGGCTTTGGTAACCCCCTGTGATGGAGCTCCTTTAACTGCTCCCCTTCAATCCCAGCTCCTCTTCTACCCCCACCACCCTTATCAGTAACCCTTTGGGTGTGCACCCTGTGTAAGAGGTCCATTAGTTCCCAACTAGGTTTGGCCTTTATAAATCCCATTAATACATAACAAGCACTGCTTATGTGGTTTTTTATACCCCTTCTTGTTGGTCCTATATGATCCAGAGCATGCGTTAGGATGCACTGCATTTCATCAAGTAGGACCCGAGGACTTTCATGATTTATAATGAAACATTCTGGTTGCTGTTGGAGGGTGTCCATGTATTTTAGTGGTACAAGGGATTGGAAGGATAATCTGAAATGGAATTCCCCACTGACCTGCACATGTAAAGTTATGTGGTCGTTTAATAGTGGCTATGGATTTTCTAGAAAAGATTGCATCTAACGGTGCCCTAATCTATGAGTGGGGCATTCCACTAGCTGTGATAGATCAAAGACCCTGAGTGATTCCAATAGCAGTCTTGGGTAAGGAGACTTGGATTGTACAATAGTTCTAGCCGGCAAATGAAATCACTACCAATTATGTCTGAGCAGAAAGGAATGAGAGAGGAGAGACTGTCCACATTTATATGACGTGGTGGGATCAGCAGTGGATTTTGGCCGGTCCACTGCATGGAAGGGAACACCCCGGCAATGTCAGGAGCACGTTTGTTTTGTGGATGCTCAGACACAGGAGTGACATGGTCAGTCAGCTGATGAAGCACACACCAATTACCTGCTGCTCCTTTCAGTAATCTGAGCAGCAGTCATATAAGGTTGCTGGGTGGATGTAAAAAACACAGGCAAAGTGAGTGCAGTCACACAAAATAAGGTGAGCAAGAGTGTCCAGGCAAATCCAGGCAAGAGTGTCCTGGTTGGTGGATCTGGAATACTTGTTGAGGCGTTTCGGACGGCTCTGGTGACTGTGGCGTGACAACAGTCAGCAGTGCAGCTGGATACGGTTTGAGGACTCGACTGTCTCGAAATTGTCCTTAAAAAGATGGACACTGGATGTTGCTTGTGTGGCACTCCTCTTAGCTTCGTCGCAGGGCTCGTGTCCTTTCAAGGCAGACAGCCCGAAGCTCTGGAGAGCGATTGCAGGCAACGGTCTTGTCCTTTATCCAGAGACTCTATGGCACTTCCCACCTAGGAAGCTTGCTGTCAGAACCTAGCAGGGCACACTGTGTGCTGACTGGGTACAGGTTCTGGAGCTGCTTGGCGGGTCCTATGAGTCCAGTATCTCCCTCTGCTCCCATGGAAATGTTTAGGGGAGGGATTCTGCTTCCCTCTTGGAACTCCTGCCCTTCCTTCACTGGCGGAAGATGTAAGGTAGACTGTACCTTCAGCTCGGGTCCAAATGAGTCCTTCTTCTTACTCCTTGCAAAGTCTTCAGGTATTCTGATCAGTGAGGGGCTCAGCCCCCTTTTAAAGCCAAACGGGCCCCAGTGATTGGTGCAGGATGAGCCCAACTTAATGAACCAATCCTGGGTCCCCACCAACAATCTTCAGTGATGCTTCATGTCAGAATCAGAGTGCTTGGAAACAGACAGGGGAAAGATGACAACATATACTTCTAAGTCCCACCCATCTTCCTTTCTGCTCTACATCAAAGTGTCTCCCTAATTAACTGGGCCCTATGCAGCGCTTGGTCACAACGTGGGCCTCCTTTGAAGTAGGGGATTGCAGGCAGACTCCTACAAGTCACATACTTCCCTGCTTTGAAAGGAGTGGTTCCATACAGGACATTCACAGCCCTTTCATACCAAGGATGGGTGTTAGTACCAAGTTGACACATTGCACGAAACAACAGTAAGACAAACAACTAAATGGGAAAGGACACTGACAAGCCCCAGAACCGACTGATAAGCACTTAGGGCACCGGGAGGGGTGATGCCAGACAGAGGGGTACACATGCCAGACCCACGGAGGAAACTACCCCAGCCTATCCTTACCATCCCCTACCGCCCTATAGTTACAACTAGGTACCACTGGGTTGTGGAACTGGTGAGATACCACCAATCACCTCACTAAATGAGATACGGACACAGGCAGGTGCACTAGCCATGTGGGTGGGGGTGAGGAACGTGCAAGGTTGTTGACGGAACAGACGGAAGAGGCAGCGAGATGCTCAAGGGGCCTCGAATACAAAACGAGCACGAACCTCCAGAGACACATGGTGCCCAAGCACCCCATCAAGCGAGATCACGCGAGCCCAACGGGTCAACCAAGGATAGAGATGCCAACTAACCGATACCACTAACAATTTCCTCCTCTGCATACACCTCTCAAACTCCAAACCAAACACAACCACAAACCTCCAGCAGAACAAACCACACAAACTTCACCACACTGCAACAACAAAACAATAAACGCACATAGACTCGCACATTGGTACACGACGACTACCGGCCGCATACACCCCAGGCCCAGCCGACGGACCCACCGGGCTGAGGCTGCCAACAGTACATCACTGCTCTCTTGCACTTTTCCAGCCTCCACCTACAAACTCACCCGCCCTCCCTCTTTCAGAGCCGCCAGAGTGCCAGGGGACCACTCCGGTGGTGATAGTGCGCGTTACAAATGTCCTTTAACATTGACATTTACATTACAAAGAGGTGTTGGTCTCTGGTCTCCATTGTTACTTCCTGCTCCCAGACCTTCCCTGAGGCCTGCTAATTTACATTCTTCAGTATTCGCCGCCACCAGCAAAGTATAACAAAAAAGATGCAAATCCATGGGGCCTTGAAATACTAATCAGGCTGCCCATGGCCAGAGGCTTTTTATGTACCCAGAGCTGTCAGGTGTCAGCTACACTTGACAGTGGAGAGCGGCGCTGGTAAGATGTGTCCTCCCAGAGTACATTACTATTTTTCTGCTGTACTGTGAGCGGGGAAAATATGTGCGGGAATGGACCCACATATTTTCCGGAGGTTGATCTCCCATCATTCATTCTCTTTTAAATAAACTAAAATCAAAAAGCCCAGGCGAGCGCACTCTCCCTTTGCGGGTGGTCGAATTCCTCACATGCCCCTCAGCCACAACATGTGAGCCACCACCCTACTGAGGGTCTGGTTCGCCATAAAGGCAAAAGTACCGGCTGAGGCCATCTGCATTTCCATGATGGGAGCCTGGCTTGTGCTGGATGTTCATATCTAATCCCTGCATGGATATGGCCCACCACAAAAGCTTAGGGTTCTCCCCTTACATGGCCATTAACCATCGCAGAGGCCTGTGGTCCGTCTGGATTGTAAAGTGAGACCCAAAGATGTAGGGTTTCAGCTTCTTTATGGCCCACACGACCGCATATGCCTCTTTTTCTATGACAGCCCAGTTCCTTTCCCTTTTTGTCAACCGCCTGCTAATGTAGGCTACAGGTTGCTCTACCCCTTCAGAGTTCAGCTGTGCTAACACTGCTCCAATCCCAAAATCACAGGCGTCTGTCTGGATAATGAATTCCTGACCATAGTCTGGCACTTTCAGAACTGGGGTACTGCACAATCCATCCTTTAAATCCCAAAATGGGGTTTGACAGGCGGGGGGAAAAGTTACCTTTTTTGGCATTTTATTGGATGTTACATCATTCAGGGGAATTGCAATGGTCCCATACCCTCTGATGAACAAGCCGGTGAAACCTAGAAAGGCTCTCACCTGCATCTGTGTGGTGGGGATGTCCCAATCCTTCACAACCTGTACCTTCGCTTCAAGAGGTTGTTTCTTACCTCCACTGACCAGGTGCAGTAGGTAAGTCACGGTACCCTGCGCTATCTGGCACTTTGTGGCCTAGGTAGTCAGGCCTGCATTCTTCAGCACCTGAAGCACTTGTTTCAGGTGGGATACATGATGCTCCCAGTTGTGGCTGAACACAGCAATGTCGTCTAGATAGGCGACACTCACATTTTTCAACCCGGACAAAACCTGGTTAACCATCCTTTGAAAAGTGGCTGAGGCATTCTTCAATCCGAAGGGCATCACAATGAACTGATAATGTGCTTCTGGGGTTGAGAATTCTGACCTCTCTTTCGCTCCATCTGCCTAGCCGACCTGCCAATACCCCGCTGCAAGGTCAAAGGTACCCCTATACTTGGCAGTGCCAAGCTTGTCAAGGAGCTCATCTGCCCAAGGAATGGGGTGAGCATCTGTCTTCGTGACAGAATTGAGCCCCCTGTAGTCCACACAAAGCGAACTTCAGTTTTCCAACTACTGGTCTTTTTAGGGACCAGTACAATTGGGCTAGCCCTGGGGCTGTTGGATGGCTTTATCACTCCTAGGGACAACATCTTGGAAACTTCCTCCATGATGGTGTCCCTGACCTTATCTGACATCCAGTGAATTCTACTCTTCACCGGGTGACTGTCTCCAGTGTCCACTTCATGGTTGCACCACTCTGTGTGACCGGAAGTCAGCGAAAACAGACCGGCAAACTGTCCTAGTAAACGGCGACAGTCTGTCAGTTGCTGTTCTGACAGGTCTGTTGCAAGGTTGACTCCTTCAACTGACCCATCTGTGGCTTCAGTGTGCAGGAGGTCTGGGAGGGGATTGGTCTCCTCCTCAGTCACTAACACCATGACCAGGTCATCCCGGCTATAATGGGGTTTTAGCCGGTTGACGTGAAAGACCCAGCCCATCTGTTTAGGTCCTTTCATATCAATGAGATAATTCACCTCACTGACCTTTTCCTGCACACAGTATGGCCCAGTCCACTTGTCCTGAAGAGCACTGGGTTTGACAGGCTCCATAATCCAAACCCACTGGCCTGGAGAATAGACTGTCACTGTCGTCTTTTGGTCGTGCCCGTGCTTCATCAGCTCCTGACTGGCCTTTAGATTCTTGGTTGACTGTTCCATGTACTTTGCTATTCTATACTGAAGGCCGAGTACATAGTCCACCACATCTTGTGACGGGGATGAGGGTTTGCTTGCCTATCCCTCCTTAATTAGACTGAGGGGACCTCGTACAGGGTGTCCAAACAGAAGCTCAAAGGGGCTAAACCCTACTCCGTTCTGTGGCACCTCCCTGTAGGCAAACAGAAGGCATGGCAGGAGAATATCCCATTTTCTCGTCAGGTGCTCTTCCAAGCCACCTATCATGCCTTTCAGGGTCTTGTTGAACCGCTCAACGGGGTCTTTGATGCTCCTCAGAGGGACAGCCTCAGGGTATCTCATGGCGTGGTCCAGCAGCACCGAGATATATTGGTTCCCTGAGCTGGTTTGAGGATTCGAAGGACCCACAAGATCCATGCCTATTCTCTCGAAAGGCCGCCCAACCATGTGTAGTGAAATTAAGGGGGCCCTTGTGGCACCACCTGCTTGCCAGAAGCTTGACAAGTCAGGCAGGACCCGACAAATTCCTTATGTTTTACCCCGAACTGCGACCAGTAAAAGTGTGCAGGCAACCAGTCCGATGTCTTAGTCACTCCCAAGTGACCCGCTAAAGGAATTTGGTGATCCAAATCCAAAAGGAACTTTCTGTGGCATTGGGGAACCACCAACCTTCTGGTGTCCTCGCCCTCAGAATCCTTTGGCTCACTGTACAGGACTCCATCCTCCCAATACACTTTGAACAGGCCAGGGGCCTCACCCTTAGCCTGCTCCTCCGCCTGCTTCCGTAGAGCCACCAGAGTGGGACACTCTTTCTGCGCTGTGTAGAAGTCAGTCTGATCTGGGCCCCCAGCTGATGTGAACTCATCCAGCTTGGGCAGACCCTTCAGATCTGTGCCCACCTGGTCCTCCACCTCAGATTCCTGCGCTGCGCCAGGCAACTCTGAGGTCACGGAGTCCCCCGCTACCAAAGCAGGGTCTTCCCTGGCTACTAGCCCCTCTCCCGCAGGAGTCAGCGACTCAGCAATCTGTGGATGTGGACTAGGGGCTACTGGCTACGCCGGTCCTTCCAACAAGCCCTCTGGAAGCACCCCAGGCCCTAAGGCTTTCAGAGCGTTCAATCTGGCGTTCTCTTTGGCCCTCGTGTAGCCGCTGCGACTATTTCAGGATCAGGAAGATCATTACCCAACAGACATGGGACAGGGATGGAGTCTTTCACTGCTACACAGCGCTGGGTCATTACACCTCGCCAGCTGAATTCTACTATCGCCAAGGGGTACTTACTCTTACCATCAGATTCACTAACGCACAACTCAGGCCCATCAATATACTGGCTTGGCTGTACCCACTGCCGGGTGACCGTGGTGACGCTAGCCGCAGTGTCTCGGATCGCAGGAATTTTGTGTCCATTGATGTACACGTGCTCTAGATAGAGTTGAGTATTACTGGGAACTGGGGTCCCTTCTGGAGATCCGGTACCATTCCTACTCAGTGTAACCAATTCACATTCGGCCACTCCCTGGCCTAGTGGGAAATCCTCCTCTGAGAGGCCCACACTAATGATGGCCTCCACCATGAGTCCAACATTCACTATGGCTTGCTTGGGTAAGCCTTTGCAAGCAGGATCCCCTTTCCTATGGCCCAGCTCCTTACACACGAAACAACCCTTGGGTGGTGAGAACTCAGGTGTCCCAGTGTTAGCAGTGTCCGTGCTCTTCTTTTTGGTGTGCACGGCTGAACTAGAGTTGGGAGTTTCCCTTTGTTCTTTTGGGGACCTGACTTTGAAGAGGATTGGGTTGGACCTTTGTCCTTCCTATCCTTGTTTACTTTTTTGTCCGCCGATTTCTCTTCCGGCATGGGTGTGCTCGCATGAGCCTTTTTCTGGACTCGAGTACCCTCGGGTCTGTGATAGTCTTGTCCACTACATGCTGGTGTAGGTCAACCTCACACTTTTTCAACACATGCTCACACGCAATCAAATTGTACATCCCTTTAAATGTGTAAACTTTGTTACCAATCACCCACCCGCTCAGATATTTCAACGACAAGTTTGTGAACGCTTCAAATGTCTGCCCACTTTTCTTTCCAAGCTCTCAGAAGCTCTTGAGATACTATTCTGGGGTTTTACTGAACTTCCTGAGGAGGGCTGCCTTCATACTCTCATAAACCAGCCTTTCCTCAGGAGTTAACTGAAGAATTGCATCAGTCCCTGGTGTTGGTAAGCGACTCATCAGGGCTGCACCCCACAGTACCTCGTCCACCTCCTGCAGCTGGAATGCCATCTCAAGTGCTTCAAACCAGTCAAACATATCCGTCCTCACTTCATAAGCCTGCAATAAGTCTTTGGGATGTGCCGTCTGAGTTTATCCCGGGCACTCTGGTTTGAGCCACTATTGCTGTTCTCGCTAGAGACAGACCTGTTGGCCTCTTTCTGCTCTTCCAGCGCCAGCTTGCGCAGCTCTATGGTGACCGTGTCCCACTGTTTCTGTTCCTCCAGCACTAGTCTCCTCTCCTTGAGCAGAAGCGTTCTAGCCGCTACCTCATTAACAGCTGGAGCAAATTACTGGGCCACTTAGAGACTGTGCTGATGCCTGGGACCTACTTTGTTCGCTTCCACTATTTTTCACTAAGAGGGGTGAACGTGGTGGCAGGGATGTCATTTCACCAAAAAGCCAGGGGTAGCGGAAGTGACATCACATTACCCTTGACTTCTGATGACATCACAGGAAGGGATGTCATTTGACCCCACCGCAAAGTCACATCACGGGAAGTGATGGAACACAACCCTTCACCCCTTCACAAAACAGGAAGTGGCATCGGATAGCATTGTTTCACTATGAAAAATATGGTTAAGATGTCACTGTAAAGTGATATACATTTCATACAAGAATGGATCACCATATGTATCGTTAATATCGGCGTGTATACGCCCATTTACCAAATTACTGTGTGTGCAAGCAGACTTCCAAGGCCAAACGGTCATTATGTGTTATTATATAGCACTTAGGCGTAAGCGCTTCATATAGAACAAATATACATACAATATCACCCAACCTGTGTTGGTACTTATTTATCAACCTCAGCAGGATAAAATGCTGAGTTGACCTTGCCGGGAGCCGAACCTGCAACCTGCAGATCACACACACATTGCAGCAGCGGGCGCTCAACCCACTGAGCTATTTTACCGGCTATTCCTATCAGAAAACGAGCCACTCCAGAAACAAAGAACCACATGATGCTGGCTACAGCCCAGGAGCCTCAATTTTAAAAAAAAGTTTAAAAAAATGTTTTTTTACTTTTTTTTTTTTTAGAGGTAGCCTGGGAGACCACAGGGTGAGCAAGTGATACCTCGGGGGTCGCAGGTGCAACCCCTAAATGACGTCTACATGGTGGCCGAAGAGCCCTATTCCTTTTATAGAAGAGTTTACTTCACCTTACTTGCCACTTTTGGCGTAGAATTCAGCTCTCTACAAGAAGTCCGCCTCACACGAATGCATGGAAACGCAATACGAAAGGTTCTAGTTCACAGGCCTTACAAGTCCTTATGTTGAATGTAAGGGTTGTCCATGAATTAACCGAGTTTTAAAAAAAGAATGGAGAAGGGATAGAAGAAGGGACGGACATTTAGGAGATGATAAATATGACTTGAAATGTGATATATGTCAAAGGATTGTAATGTAATGTTTTCCTGTGTTCTGCTCAAAAATAAATAAGTTAAAAAAAAAAGATTGGAGAAATGACCTAATTTTTTGGGTGGAAAAAACAAAATTCCTACTTGCTCTTTGCACTTTTTTATTTAATAATGCAGGGCCAGACACCCTGCACCCGTCCTCTTCCCCCTACTTTAACTAATACCCTTACCCCACACCTATATTTCAATAAAAATGTAGCAGCATTTTGACAAAAATCGGCCAAATAGATTCGGTAATTTCCTCTTTGTTTTGGCGGGATTCAGTCATTTCTACAGATACCGAATGGAAGTCACTGTTAAGATCTGCAAAAGCATGTTCCATCCATGAAGTTTGCAAAGCAGGAACATGTGTCAGTCCATACATGATTGCCAGCCATTCCTTCCCGAATTCAGGGTGGCCATTGCATTGCCTCGCTTTGTTGTGCAGAAGTGTGCGCCTCGGGCCCCCTTGCTTGATCCAAGGTCGCGTCTCGAAACCATTGTTTTCCAACAACACTGCATGGACGGCATCCAAGAGTAGGAACCGTTCTTTTCAAGGAACAGCGGGTCTTCTACGCATTGTTTTTCTCGGGATTCAGGGCTGATCTCCTGCGCTTCCCTTTTTAGTTCTCTTTTTGACTGGTGGTGAGCACCCTCGGGCGGTGCTCCAAATGATGCCAGTTATAGATTTCCCGCTGGAATGTCTGCAGAGATTGAGGCCTCGTCTAATAGCGGGGCTCATTACGACAATAAGCGAATGCATTGTTCCCGAGCCTGACCTCGTGCCAGGGCGCACGTTCCGGGAGGTGCCGTGAACCTGAGTAGACGAAGTGATGAGAACAGGTCGCGCTACTGGGGAGTCCATGCTCGTTTCCTGCACAGCACTGTCATTGTACTCCAGCCTGCACAGAGCAAAAGGCCGCTGTACGTGGCTGTGCGCCAAGAAAGCGGACAGCGTCTTTCATTACCCAATTAAGCCAAGTTCTAAAAGATAAATGGGCTTGCTTAAGGTTAGTTGAACTTACAGGTCCAAAATAAGGAGGCCTGGAGGACTGCTCCTCACACCAAGCGAGCAAAGCATCAACGCATCACGCAGCCAATCAGAACGCACATCGTTTGGCTGAAGAAGAAAACCTGGGGGCCTAGGAAACATACAGCGCTTTACAGTTCATGTTTTCTGAACACGTGCATTCGACTGAGTAAACTGAATTAAACGAACCAAAGTTTTAGTTTATTTTAGAAGGCGAATAACAAGTGTGTGTTGTCATATGATTAAGACAGCATGCTGAAGCCTGTAATCGGTCTCCGCAAGGTCGTACAGGCAGGGAAGGGTGGGGACTCCACAGGTGGGAAATAAGGCCCAGGGCAGGAGTGCAATCCTAAAGAATAATACTTCACTTAATTTGAGAAACAAAGTGGACAATGATATATTTTAGATGGCAAAGAGCCCACCAGAGAGTGACTCATGACTGTGTTGCATTGCCCACATGCATGATATACGTTTGTGGGTTTAAGAGGTGGCAAATATTGTGCAAGACTGAAATGAATTAAAGAACCTGAGCCAGACATCATCCGCAAAAGTGGTTTAATGCACAGACAGACATCCAAAGCGTTTCCTGCATAGGCACCTTGCATCTGTAAGCCACCCTTAACATGGGACACTGCTAACGGCCTAGCCGCCCAGTTGACTTTATATCAGCAGAGCCCTTGCACTCCAATAGTGACTGATGTCGCAGCCATTATATCCATGCATCCAACCCGCGAGGCTGAGTCAGTATACATGGTTCAATGTTACAAACACTTTAATGTTATGATGAGTGTTGCCATAAAATGCATATAAATTATCACCAAGCACATTTTGCATTATGTATTTAAAGATACAACAAACAACCCTTTTATCACAGTCTTAGGTCACGATTCATGGAAATGGGCATATAGATCCCGCAAAGCCTGCACACTGAGAAGGACTCTGCGCGGGCCGTCATGCATAAGAAAGTATGCGTGCCACGCGTATTCATGGAATCGTCCACACAAAGTAACCCTGTGCACAAGTCGTGGCCAGAACGCCCATGACACGCCCACACACAGAGCCATTCCAGCCATGGAAACAGACCTTTGCGTACTCAAGCAAAGCACCCAGGAAAAAATGCCTATGTACACCCTCAACAAGGCTAGCACCACAGCAGGGGTGCATGCAGGCCCCCTAACTATTCCCAGCACCCCTCAACGTGCCTAACACGTATCGCTAGAAATCGCCATTTTCAGGTGCACATGCATGCGCACCCCCGTAAACCGTTCTTGCACCCCACTGCACTGCTTCCGAGCACCCCTAGTGCATTCAGAAACCTTACTGCGTGCACGCACCCCTAAATCCGATGCCCAATCTTACCTCTGCGCAGAGATTCCTATGCGCAAGTGTCTGTACGCCTGCCTTCGGGTGGCGGATAGATTGTGTGCATTGCGTGGCCATTTCCTTGACGAGAGGTTACGCGGTCTGATCCATGAATACGCTCGGTTATGGGCATTTGTGGGTGTGCGATGACTGCCTGCGGGCCGTCCCTCATAATGCCCACATTTTCCCTTGGTCTCCCCATTTTGTGTGTTCCACCCCTACTCAGATCTATGTGCACGCCCACTAAGCTCTGTGAGGTGTCTCGTGCAAGGCACTCGCCCGCTTGCAGAGACGTGCCAAGCCTGCGCAAAGTCCCCATGAAGTATGAAAAAGTTACGCCCACACGATTCCATGAATCGACAAACTGAGTTTCGCGCAATTTATCGCGCAAGTAATTCCATGAATCAGGCTGCTCATTTGTCAAATATAAAGATCTGTGGTCATTCTTCTATTCACAATATGCTCTTTGATTTTATGCAAAGCAGGCTGGAACCCTCACTGGTGTTATTTGTCCCCTTTCCCTTTCTAATGGGGATATTTAGAAACAATACAATAGAATTGTACCAGACTGTTCAACTTGGAATGATAAGCTATCAGAAAATAATTTATATGGTTATTCTAGTTGTGGATAATGTACTTTGCGCAGTAAGAGAATTGTAGCATACTTATTAGGGCTAACATATAAACTGGAATTGAGCAGTAGAAATTAACATCGTAACATTTCAAAAAGGGCCAATTTACAATGTTAGTACAATTTAATCATTTCCATTTTTGTTTTTTCTTCATAATAGCGGCTTTTTCAAAAAAGACAAAGCTCTATTCTTCCCTCGGGATATCTGCCTCTAGCAAAAGTGCACCTGACAACTACACTCTTGCCCACATAGAATGAGACAGAGTCAGAGTGAGAGAGCAAGAGACGGAGTGACAGAGACAGAAAAGGAAGGAGGGAGAGTGAGAGACATAAGAGAGCAGGAGAGGCGCGATATCAGACTATGATATGCAAGGTACGGTTTATACGCCAGGTACAATTAGTTTAACTTTAAAAGAAATAGACTTTGGATTGGGAGGTTCTAGGAGAATGTGAAGTCACGCAGCCGAAACATACACTTGTGTTTTTACCTCGTTCCTATATATGATGAGAGTTGTCGGAGCGCGGTGGTCATCGTTGTGTGAAGTGATCAAGATTCCTGGCCTGTTTCCTTCTTGAGCTGCGTAAAGCGAGGGTCGTTTTCCCATCTGGGGCCAGATTACAGAAACTTTGAACAGGTGCAAGTGCAAAGTTTTCACAGTATTAGCACTATTGCACCATGACAAGTGCAGTTTGTCATGGTATAAGCATCAGGGCAAAAATTGCCTTGGGCAAAAAATCTACATTTTCACTCCATTATTGTACAAGGGCAAAGTTTGCGCTAGTGCTAATACGGAATGGTATTAGCACTAGGGAAAACTTTGCCCTGGTGAAAAAACACATCGGAAATGTATCTTTTTTGCACTATGGCAATGTTTGCCCTGGTGCTTATAACATGCCAAAATGCACTTGCCATGGTGAAAAAGTTTTCTAATATATCCAAGGGTTTTTTAAAATAGGGCAAACTTTGCCATAGTGCTAATACTGTGCAATTGTGCACTTGCACCGGTGCAAAGTTTCTGTAATCTGGCCCCTGGTATTTTACATAATTTGGCCTGCAGGAGTGTCTGAGCGCCGGGATTCAGAGATATTAATCACGGTTCACTTTCCATGGGCTTTCTCATGCTGGAACCTCAGACCCCCGTTTGCATGCCCTCTCACCATGACGGGGGTTACACTTACGCAGACTCTAAAATCGACGCTACCTCAAGGAGGAAACGTAATGGAATTGCCAGCATTAATATGCAGAGGCCCGGTAATGGGGTTAGTTCATATCTCCAACTTAAAAAAGATGTATGGGTAGAAAACAGTACGCAAAGATAATTTTGTCACGTTTTCTACAATTGTATTTGTTTTTAAAATGAACTACAAAACCCAAATGCTTTGTATCAAACAATAATTGTCCCTCAGGAAAACCCTATTCACAGCTGGACTTTGAGACCTTTTCACAACTGGAGTTGCTCTGTGATTATATGCATTTGGAAAAGCGCTAGTGTATAATCTTATCCGTGCATTGACCCTGGACGCTCCCCTCGCGGGATACAAGTCACAATGCACCAGTGCAATGAGTACCGGAGCCCTGATCACTGATCTCAGCCACCAACACAATGGTCTTGGCACCAACTGCACTGAGGCCGGCAGCCGGCACTGACGCTGCTTCCGTTTGCATAGGGCCACGAGACCCTGCACATTGCAAAACATGTTCATATGACGAGGGGAGAAGCAAGAAGTGCTGCGTTGGACACACCTGAGTCATTGCCAGCTTCCCGAATGGGGTCACTTTATTGCATCTGTCCACTACTGCAGGACAGGGGGCCTGAGTGTTCATGCCCAGCACAGAACTCCCCATGATATGATATGATATGATATGGCACTTATAACGTGCCTATACTCAAGTGTTTCTAGGCGCAACGAGGCAAGGGAGGGGAACAGAGGCAGGACAGAGACAAAGATCTTACTAGGCCAGGTGACATTGAGATCGCACAAGTGCAGGGGAGGTGGGGAAGGGGAAGACGGTGAGGGGGAAGGGGGAGGGGAAGTGAATGTATAGGATAAACAGTAAATAAATAGAAACAATAAATAGGAACAATAAATAAGAAGTGTGTCCCGCTGGTGGCAGGGGCAAGGGTAAGTGCAGGCATTGGGTATCACGTGCTGGTATGGGGCTGTAGGGATACAGAACCAGTCCCCAAAGGTTGCGAGGGTGGCAGTGCAGGTGTGCAAGCACAACGGTAACTAATGGCTATTCGCCCAAAAATTAGACGGTAACTAATGGCTATTTGCCCAAAAATTGCCCACTGCTAATTTTACCATTCTCAACTGTACGCTTCCAAATGTCACGTGTTATGGAAACTGCACCGCAGCCTCATGTCCTCTGTCAACATTTTGTGGATCCTTAGAATGTTGTCATAGTGATACTGAACTGCACTTTAAACCACAGCATCCACTTCATCCCCTCTACTGCACCCGCTGTCAGTGGGGCTCGTGAGAGGACTAATCCATCATTCCCAAAGAGGCCATTGAAAAGTGAGTTTGGAGTACACATAGTCGAGGTTACATTTTAAATGCATTGGGCATGAGTCAGACATTTTAGAATATGCCTGTGTACTTTATCAGGTAATGGGACTTCTACGTCCTGAAATGGGCTTCACTAGCACAATGGGCCTCATTACGGAGATGCCGGAAAACCCGGCGGGTTTCCAGCAACCCTGTAATATCGTTTCCGCTGCCTGACATCCCAGTGCCACTGGAACATTACGGCAGGTGGCGGAAAATGTAAATGTGTGACTCCATCGAAATGGGGACCCGAAAGCACTGGCACAGGCCTGCTGGGGGGTCCATGGACCCTACCGGCATTGTTGTAGTCTGGCGGTCCGGGAAGGGTGCCTGTATGTTGCTGCCGGCACCCTTAGTTCTGGACCGCCATACTTGGAACGAGCGCAAATGTCTTGGCATTACCGAGGAGGCCACGTGAGTGTCTTACTGTGTACAGGAAGGCCTGCTTGAATGTATATTCATGGAGGAAGTTGGAGTTCCGGGTTAGGAAGAAGATAAACTGATGCCAGGAAGCAGGCTGAATAGACACCGGCCGGGCCCACATGGATCTTTGTACAAGATGTACCCTAAATAAATAGAGTCATCACATTTCGGGAGGATTATTACTTGCGTCAACCAAAGAAGCACACACGGAGGTAAGGAGTCATAGCAACAACAAACGGAGGCACAACAGTCAAGGGACAAGGGGCAGAGGACTAGGAGTAAAGAAAACTGAGCCGAGGCTCAGGAGTTAAGGAACTTGGAGTAGAGGCTCAGAAGTCATATGCCCTGGATCAGAGGTTTAGGAGTCAGACAGAGAACCTGTCAACAAACCTGAATCGGAGGAGTCAATGAACCTGGAGCCGAGGCTCAGAACTCAGGAACTGGGAGAGGAGCCAGCTCAGGCAGCAGTAACAAACAGGAACAGTCACTGGTTAAAGAAACCACAACATGAAAACCCTTACATAGGATTTGAATATTTCTGCCATTCTCTCTGCAAAACTGAGCAGAGCCAAGTGAAAAGGCCAGTGTCTCTATGAGGGCCCATGCCCAATGCAATAGTAGGGTAGCGAGTCTGTTAGTGGCCTCCCACTGAGTACTAATCCCTATCATATGATCACACATCCCTTGTGTTCCCCTCAGTGTGCTTGCGCATGAGGAGGCATGACGGAGGGGGAGAAATGTAGGGAGACCAGGGAGCACCAGCCAAAGGAAAGCCCTAGAGCAGCGGGTGAAAGCGGAAACCGAGCAGCTGCATTATTGATCCCTGAGCAGAGGCACCCCCCAGCATCACCGGTTCGGATGCACAACTCTGGCTTCCGCATGGAGGCCTGGCATTGGGACCAATGGGCTGCACTGCTGAATGGATGCAGCGTGGAAGCACTGCTGCTTTTGCCCATCCCAATCCATGGTTCCGGCTCCCACACTCATGCGTCTCTGTTCTTGCATGCACCTCCGTCTCCTGTCACCGCCTGGCACACAGGGCCCGGAGGTGCTGCAGCAGCATGCCACTTCCAAGGAAGCCGAATTCCGCAATTAATATCCACAATCCCCAGCTTCTGTGAGCTGCACTGCTTGCTGTGGCCAAGTATGTCATGTTATAGATTGATCCTAACGGCCCCAATGCCTAATCCTTCATCCCATAGAGTAGAGACATGGAAAGGGAGGCAGTCATGTAGACATGACTAGAAGACATCCCCGGGGCTCTCTAGGTCCCAGACATCCATGATGATGCTGTGTGTGGAGTCTGTCCCAGGCTTCTGTAACAGGCTGTTTCACAAAGTAAATGTGTGCCTCCCTCAGGCTCATGTCCTGTGGTCTCAAGACAGGATATATATATATATATACATATATATATATATAGATAGATATATATATATTCAGTAAAAAAACGTTGTTAAAGGGACGTTATGGTTAAGTTGCGCTACTAAAAACCTATGAAATTCAGTGAAAAAACTTTGTTAAAGGGATGTTATGGTTCCAAGTAAAACCGAAAAACCCTTGAAATTCGCCAGTTATGGTAAGCTAAGCAACCATAACTCGCACCACCACTGTGCACTGCTAAGACTAACACCCACGACATCAAAGATCACAAATGTCATTGATGACATCACTGATGACATCACATGTGTATGTACTTTTCATGAAATATGTGTACAAGGGATTCTTATTATAATGTTGCGAAAAAAGTGTCAAGGATCATTGCAATAAATATCATACCCTAATTAGTGCATTGAGCGATGCATTGATATAAATAGCATTCTATTATGGGGTTCTATCTAGTATACTAAGCGACTCATGCAGAAACATAGCATTGTGTGCAGCGTACAAGATGAAGGTATAATATTCGTAATGTTAATATGTTGAATAATGAAATGATAATCGTTTTCTTAATAGATTTTTGTGTACTGTGAAATATGTAATAAGTAGCTAATAAAACCCATGTATTACATAATTGCATTACTATAGACAAAACACAAAGAGACAAGAATATGCTAATGTGCCCACTTGATTGACTTTATTGCAGTCTGTGTTGCAGCTGCCCTGTAACATGGGGTTAGGCTCCGCTAATGTGTCCTCTTGATTGACTTGCTGCATTCTGTGTCGCAGCCACCCTGCAACATGGGGTTAGGCTCCGCTAATGTGTCCTCTTGATTGACTTGCTGAATTCTGTGTCGCAGCTGCCCTGCAACATGGGGTTAGGGTTAGCTAATGTGCCCTCTTGATTGACTTTCTGGCATTCTGTGTCACAGCCGCCCTGCAACATGGGGTTAGGCTCTGCTAATGTGTCCTCTTGATTGACTTGCTGCATTCTGTGTCGTAGCCACCCTGCAACATAACATGGGTTAGGTTCAGCTAATGTGCCCAATTGATTGACTTTATGTCATTCTGTGTTGCAGCTGCCCTGCAACATGATGATTAGGCTCCACTAATGTGTCCTCTTGATTGACTTGCTGCATTCTGTGTTGCAGCCGCCCTGCAACATGGGGTTAGTCTCAGCTAATGTGTCCTCTTGATTGACTTGCTGCATTCTGTGTCGCAGCCACCCTGCAACATAACATGGGTTAGGATCAGCTAATGTGCCCTCTTGATTGACTTTCTGGCATTCTGTGTCACAGCCGCCCTGCAACATGGGGTGAAGCTCTGCTAATGTGTCCTCTTGATTGACTTGCTGCATTCTGTGTCGCAGCTGCCCTGCACCATGGGGTTAGTCTCAGCTAATGTGTCCTCTTGATTGACTTGCTGCATTCTGTGTCGCAGCCACCCTGCAACATAACATGGGTTAGGATCAGCTAATGTGCCCTCTTGATTGACTTTCTGGCATTCTGTGTCACAGCCGCCCTGCAACATGGGGTGAAGCTCTGCTAATGTGTCCTCTTGATTGACTTGCTGCATTCTGTGTCGCAGCTGCCCTGCACCATGGGGTTAGTCTCAGCTAATGTGTCCTCTTGATTGACTTGCTGCATTCTGTGTCGCAGCCACCCTGCAACATAACATGGGTTAGGATCAGCTAATGTGCCCTCTTGATTGACTTTCTGGCATTCTGTGTCACAGCCGCCCTGCAACATGGGGTAAGGCTCCGCTAATGTGTCCTCTTGATTGACTTGCTGCATTCTGCGTCGCAGCTGCCCTGCAACATGGGGTTAGTCTCAGCTAATGTGTCCTCTTGATTGACTTGCTGCATTCCGTGTCGCAGCCACCCTGCAACATAACATGGGTTAAGATCAGCTAATGTGCCCACTTGATTGACTTTATTTCAGTCTGTGTTGCAGCTGCCCTGCAACATAGGGTTAGGCTCCGCTAATGTGTCCTCTTGATTGACTTGCTGCATTCTGTGTCGCAGCTGCCCTGCAACATGGGGTTAGTCTCAGCTAATGTGTCCTCTTGATTGACTTGCTGCATTCTGTGTCGCAGCCACCCAGCAACATAACATGGGTTAGGATCAGCTAATGTGCCCTCTTGATTGACTTTCTGGCATTCTGTGTCACCGCTGCCCTGCAACATCGGGTTAAGCTCTGCTAATGTGCCCACTTGATTGACTTTATTGCAATCTGTGTTGCAGCTGCCCTGCAACATGGGGTTAGGATCAGCTAATGTGCCCTCTTGATTGTCTTTGTGGCATTCTGTGTTGCAGCCACCCTGCAACATGGGTTAGGCTCCGCTAATGTGCACTATTGATTGACTTTGCTGCATTCTCTGTCGCAGCCACCCTGCAACATGGGGTTAAGCTCCGCTAATGTGCCCTCTTCATTGACTTTGCTGCATTCTGTGTCACAGCGCCCTGCAACATGGGTTAGGCTCCGCTAATGTGCCCTATTGATTGACTTTGCTGTATTCTCTGTCGCAGCCACCCTGCAAAATGGGGTCAAGCTCCGCTAATGTGCCCTCTTGATTGACTTTGCTGCATTCTGTTTCACAGCCACCCTGCAACATGGGGTTAGTCTCGCTAATGTGCCCTCTTGATTGACTTTTCTGCATTCTGTGTCTCAGCCACCCTGCAACATGGGCTTAGGCTCCACTAATGTGCCCTCTTGATTGACTTTACTGCATTCTGTGTCGCAGCAGCCCTGCAAGATGGGGTTAGCCTCCACTAATGTGCCCTCTTGATTGACTTTGCTGCATTCTGTGTCGCAGCAGCCCTGCAACATGGGGTTAGGCTCCACTAATGTGCCCACTTGTTTGACTTTGCTGCATACAAGAGGCGAGTGCTTCCTGGTCTGTATAATCTGCACCTATTGTTATTGTGTCCTTTATACATACTCCTGACGTAGCTCCCTGTAACTAGACGCGAGTTTAGCCAAGTATGAATACACCGTACTTATCTTGTCCCACATATGTATCTTTGATGTAGCTCCCCGCAACAAGAGGTGAGCTCTTCTAATATGTATTCACCGTACTAATCATGTCCCATACATGTATTTTGGCTGCAGCTCCCTGCAACAAGAGGCGAGCTCTCTTAATATGTATTCACCATATTAATCATGTCCTATATATTTATTTGTAATGTAGCTCCTCACAACAAGAGGCGGGTCTTTCCACAAATGTATATTCTGCACTATCCAGGTGCTACCTATGCCTGGTGTTGTAACTATTATAATTTGTTGTTCCAGAACTTACTGTAACCGTATTCTTAAGTTAAAGCGCCTAGATGCCTCTGGGCTTTGTGCGCCATATAAATGACAAAATAAAATAAATTAAATAAATAAATAAAACTGGATAGGACAGGCATTTCTCAAACTAAACCCTAAAAGATTGAGATTCTTCTGGTAGGAGTTACACTAGAAAATGTGCCTAGAATGAGCTGGCCCCCGTGAATTAGGCGCCTTCTCTTTTCCGTTTCGAATACATTGGTGTTTTCATGGTTTTTGAACTTTCAATGGTGCCTTAGGTGACTGCTGTGGTGAGGAAATGTTTCTATCATCTCACAATGAAGAAGCATATACTTATGTATCTTACTTTTCAATGCAAAGTCCAAGTGGTAGTTGTGTCTGAGTTAGTGCATATTGACTGTGCACACCGTGTGTACTGATGGCCTCAAGAACACACTAACTCTCAAAGATGTTTCAAGGGTTTTTACTAAGTATTTTGATAGGGTCCCTCTCTCTCGTCTTCCCCAGGTGTCCCTCCAACTTAGCCCAGACTTTCCTACACGCCAAGGTGTTCACTAGAGATTGGTAACCCCTGCTGGCTAAAATCTGGCTCGAAAGTGATGAGTGCCAAACAGAAGCCAGCGTATATTTCTTTCAACATCCTGAGTCTTCTAGGTCGATTCTAAGCTAGGGTCCCAAAACAAGCATGATATCAGCATTTGGTGCCTTCCAACCACCCAGGTCTCACTCTATCTTTACCTCTCACTGTCTCATACTCTGTGTCCTGATGTCCTTTCTTTCCTTTACCCATCTTCAACTTGCCTTCCCTTCTCTTCCTTCCACTTGCCTTTACTCTCCCACTCTCTTGCTCTCTGTCCCTCAGATGTTTTTCTGTCTCACATCTACTGCTACTCTTCCTCTCTCCTACCACTTTCCACTCCTACCTCTACTACTCTCCACTCTACTATTCTCCACTCTACTACTCTGAACTCTCTCTTCCAACTACTCTCTACTACACACTCCTCCCACTTCTCTTGACTACTCTTCTAACACTATTCTCTACTGCACTCTCCTCCCTCTACTCTGTACTACACTTGCCTCCCACTACACTCTACTACACTCCCCTCTTAATACTCTCTGCTGCATACTACACTACACTTCTCCTTCTCTGAAGGCACCCAACTTTCTCAATCTCAGTCCTCTACTCTTCCACTTAGCCTCATTCACTCTTTTCATTCACCTTATAAGCACTCCCACACCCAAGTACAACATTCTCTGACAAACCAATACCTCATCTTTCACACATTCTTTATAATGCTCTTTCATGATCCGCTCCACCGTCCTTCCCCTGCCTAGTCTCTCAGTCTGCCTTCTCCTCAGTTGACCTCACCCGAACAATCCACACTCCCTGTTTCTTCCTGTCCCCTTTTATCCACTCCGTCCCCTTCTGTTGGCTCCCAGCCTCAGCTGTTCCCTGGACCAATCTCTTCCTTGCTCTTCCCCCAAGGGGCCGAGTTATAAACGTGGGAAAAATAAAGCACTAATTAAGCCCCGCCCCCATTTTGAACATGGTCCTGTCGGTGTCCTGCAATTGGCGGCCAGCTATAGCCAAAGTATCTTGTAAATTTCGTATTCTGTGTTGGATGCACATCTGGGTTGCCGGTCTGCCGTGACCAAAGTTCTGTTGGCTTGAGGTTTGCCCCTGCATCTCTTGTCGGTGGGCTGTATGCTTCGTTCTCAGTCGCAAAGGAATTCTGGCTTCAGTACTTCTGAGAGGCTGAGAGGCATGAGAGAAAACACTGGCCAGCTTGTTGTACAGCATTTGTGGCAGGGCAAAATTGGTACTATGGAATTGTAGCCAGGTAAATCTTGAGGAGACAGAGACTGGGCCCCCCACTCCTCCACACCCGTCTCTGTGTCAAGACTGGCTCTGGCAAACACCCTAGTAGGCCACCTCTCCCAGGTTGAGAGGGTTCCCCTTCCCAGTACCTGCTGTCCCACCTGGAGAGGGCTAAAAAGCACCAGTAAGGACTTAACATAAACTCAGGCGATTTGAACATGTATCTCTCGCACTGCGTTCGTGAAGGCATGTATGCAGTTTAAGACTCTCTGCATAAGGCATCATGCTTTCTATCAAGTAGGTCCCTAATTCTTCCAAAACAAAACGTAAACTTTATCAACTAACTTGTGCTGTTTGTCCCGATCAAGGCTAATTGAACTGCTTCCGAAGTTAGAAAAGAAAGAATGGGAGGAGGCTCCTTTTCCCTTCAGGCGGCACTTATTGAGTTGCCTGCACTTCTCCCTCCCCCTAGCACTTCTCCCCACCATCTTCCCCGCACTTGTGCGATCTGATTGACACAAGGCCTAGTAAGGTAGCTGTTTTGTCCTCCTTCTGTTTCCAACTCCTTGTCTTGTCGCGCCTAGAAACACTTGTGTGTCGGCGCGTTATAAATGACATATCATATAATAACCTTTCAGGCGGCTCAACAGTGGAACAATTTCCCACAGGCCTTAGTGAGCTCAGAGGATTAACCTATGTTCAGAAAGAAACTAAAAACATTCTTTAACCCAAAATTAAAGGGAAAATCTCAGCTACTTTGTGGTTTTGTAACAGTTCTGTTAGCGCCAGGCGGCCACACCCCTGTCGCAACAGTTAAGTGCTTCAAAAGTGCAGATATAACATAAGTGGATAATGGCTTCAATACTCTCCCTTGCTTCAGCCCGAAAGAAAGTAGGCTTCTGGTATTATTTCCAAAACGTCTTGTTTATCCAGTTAGATAATACTGGCAGTACTTTATCTACCACACTGGACATACTATGCAGCTGAAAATCTTCTCCGGCTATTTGACCCATAAGGTTCTTTCCCCAACCACAAAGTAACTGAGGCCTCTATGCCGCGCTGGATAAATTCTTGCCTAACTCGCTACACAATTGGAAATAATCACTTCAACAAGGAATTAGAGCCTGGTGCACGAACCACAAGACAGTGCTCACATCTTTCAATAACATGCCCACACTGGTGTAGATTGCATGGCAGTAATGTGGGCACTCTTCAAATCACCTATAAACTATCAGAACCCTCCTCATTGTGTGTCGCTGTGTAAATTGAATGCTAACTTTGACTAATCGCATTGTTAGATTGTGTCCTGACTTTTACCTTTTCTGCTATTGCCTCCCGTTTTCTTGTCCACATTTGAATATCTTGCCAACTTGTTGGGAACCTAACAGATCCAGGCTGTCAGCGAAAGAGCAAGTTACTCGCCATGGTAACATGGGATCTCCCGGTCTAGAGGCCATAAGATCCACCAACCCATGATCAGGTCCTGGCCTTTTCTCTCAGCAGCTGCTTTTAATTGGACCTGAGGCAGTGGCCCACTGAGAGGGTGTTTCAAGGGTTACTACCGGGCCGAGATAACTGTGGTCTCCAGCACTACCAACTAAAGAGCGTTGCCGGTAGGCTGACGCGCAGCACATCACGTTTCAGCCCTGGAGGCGGCGAGCAGCGAGGGAGCCTGGGGCCGGAATGTACAGGGAGCAGGCGAACCCATAAGGGGTGGGGGTACCACACACCGGCAAAGGGGTGCAGGGGGACCCCCGAAAATGACCGGGGGGGAGAGACCCAATAGTGACCTTGCAGGGGCGGTCATACGTTCTTTATTAAGTGACAATCGGTCCTAGATTGCAGCTGAGGTAAGAAAGAGCAGTACATTCAGGCATCTGTGTGCAGCACAGCAAACCGCTTTAATGGGTGGCTGCCCCGTTTGGGGGTTTAATGATTCCCACAACGAATTGCTAAAATAAAGATATTCTAATTATTGAGACACTTTCAGTTCACCCAGCAGGAAAAGCTGTGACCGGTGCCTCAAGGGGACGTGGGCCTCATCCTGTGTTCTCTGCTTGATCGCTCGCTGGTAATGGGCCCTGTCTAAATAACTGACCATTGACATACACGTGAAAGGTTTGTATCCCTGAACATCCAGCACCTCTTCGAGTGCACCGGTCTCTTGGTAGGCCCATCGCGCCCTCTCTTTGTCAGCAGACTATTCCGAAAGTCGCTTTAGATATGGACAAAAGCTACTTATTCCCAAAGGATCGAGCCCAAAGACTGGGGTTACCTAAAAAGAGAGGATGGAAGTGGTTTTGCAAAGGGCAAAATGCTCAATATATATACGCGAAAAGATCACATATCCAGGAGCCCCCTCCTCGATAGACTACTGTTGCCACTCTGCTCGCCTAGAACCTCACTGCAGCGGCTGCAAGATCTATCGGAACAGCTCTTTGGCAGGGATGCACCCCCTTCCCTCCCACCCCCCTCCCCCCAGAGGAACACCTGGCGTTGACTGTGGCTTGATGGCTCACGCTATCGAGCGCTCCCTGAAATGAGTTTCTGAAGCGCTCGTCTGCATATATTAGGAGCAGCCAGAACGAAGCCACGACAGTGCCAGCGCAAACAGTCTTTTCAAGAGTCATGTGTGGGAGGGCAGCAGCTGTGTTGGGCTCTAGCCTACTCCGCTGTTACTCAGCGGGTGCAGGGGGTGGCGGGAGTCAGAGGTTGGCAGGAGATGAGGCATGAGCTCCCTTGCTAGCGGGCTCCGGATGCCAGCTTTCACATCCTACTGCATTTAATACGCTACTTGTGTCTTTCTGCTCTTATCGTTGTATCCACAAAGGCAGGTGGAGTCAGCGACGTAAAAGTCACGTGATGGATCGGCCCGCAGTGCTTAGTCAGTTGCTTTGTAATGGATATCTGCTGTTTTATCGGTATCAGTGAACTCTAGAGGGGGCTGTTCCCCAAACAGAAATGCTTTCTTGTTGCGCTTCCTTGGTCAGTGGGGCACACATCTCATCCCACTTGTGTCTGTTAACAGGTTTTAGTGATTTTCCCTTCGAAACTAAAAAGATATGTGTTTCAGTTTTTCGGACACAATGCCTCATTAAACGTTTGGTGGTTCAGGAAAAAACGGGGGGTAATTCAGTTGCCGCTACTCATGTTTCCCGCACCGCTGACCTCCGAGTTTAACCTTGACATGGAGGATTTTCCTCCAGCATCATGCTCAAGGTAAATCGAGGAATTACTGCTCGCAGTAATTCGGGTGAAATCCCAATGAGTCCTGTAGACTCCAAAACTGGTTATTAACACTGCCCTACTTCCACTTGCAATCCTGCGGTAGGCCACGGGACAAAGTTGCGGTAATATTATGTGAGTTTAGCAGTAGTTAGACAGATTTACAGTCTCACATTTCTGGGGACAAGCGGGGCAGAGTGCAGCTTGTCACATAAGCGTTTACTGGTAGTCCCTGTGTGAGATTTCTATTAGCCTTACATGATTTGCCTGATTCTTCCCTTACATAAGTGTTCCTTGCTCAGTAACCATATTCTTCTCTAACAAGATACTTGCGTTTCCTTGCTTGTGTTCCCAGCAGAGGATTTGGGCCAAAACAAGATGGAGAGGGCTAAGGCTCAAACACCCAGTGTTGTGCGAGCCCCAGCGTCTTCAGAAATACTCCAGGAGACTCATGGTATGCAAGGGGGTTTGAGTGATTTATTTATAAGCTCCATGAAGCATTTAGGGAAATGAGATGCCCTCTGCCCGAGCAGAATAAACCCAAGCTTCACATCTGTAAACAGGCACTGCCCAAATGAGATTCTGTAACCTTGTGGTTTGCAGATATTTTAGTGTTAGGGTGAGTGCTGTGACAAATTAAATGAGCAGAAATCTTAGTGTGCATAACTTACTCAGAAGGGCTTCATGCTTGAATCACTATCACAGACGAAGTTCAAATATAACATTCTGTGGTGATTAAAAATACCTTTTTTTGACAGGAAACTACATTGGTGTTATTTGTCCACCCCTCCTCTTTCTCATAGGTGATTTATTTACAGATTGAGAGTGATGTATTCATCGATTGAATTGTTTGTATACTGGGTGAGAGAGAGTGATTCAGTTACAAACCCCAGAGAAATTAATTTACAATATGCAGACTGGATGCAAACAATCCCATCTAAGACCATGATAATTGACACAAAGTATGTGTTTACTGGATTTCATGTGTATTGTTTGGGATAGGCAGGAGCTCTATTAGGCCCTGTCCATCATGATTTATGCCACACACAACATTCAAGCAATCACCCTATTAGAGCACCGTCCCCTGCTTTTCGCATCCCACTTCAAGCACTGCATGGGTCCGTGACTTGGTTCAAGGGTCCAGTGTGGGCTCAGCTCCTCCGTAAAAGATGGAAGCCAGGCAGTGTGCACGTGCTGGCCAATGCTTGATGACAAATTTAAGGACTGCAAGATGGTAATGGTCCATCCAGGTGATGCAGGGACCAAAGTCCCAAACAGAGAGAAGAACAGTAGCTCAGCAATCTGGACCCGTCTCTGACTTTGGGTAAGGTGCACGGTCGGTTTTATGCCTATGCTCCTTGCCATGGCTGGCCTTAGGTTGGGAATTCAAGTGCAGCACAGGGTGGCACTGTTTGGACTTTGAAGTGGGGCTGAGTCCACCTGGATTGGAACATGCTTTGTGGCAGTGTGGAGAAGATCAGTTGCTTGGGCAATTACTGTTGTCACTATGGTGTGGGGCCGGACCCACCAGCCGCCAGGGCTATGGTTTGTGGGGTTAGTGGTGGACGGTTCCATGACTTAGGCCTTCCTGTAGGGGACCCCAGCTACAATTGATTCAATTACTTGAGGAGAGTGTGGGTGCTGCTTGACCGGGGCTGGGGCTCTGCCCATCAGCCCCGCTCACATCACTCTACCACTCCCCCTCCAAACACCACATGCACGAAAGGGAGCGACGAGAGGTGTCCCAGAATACATTTTGCCCATTTCCGGCATTGTGTATTTCCAGCAAAGGTTGAGCCCTTTGTCCTGGCTGGCTACAGCTCTGTCGGTAGGCTCGGAATTGCCTGTGGCAAAATGTGGATCTGCTCCTTCAGAGGAGAAGCACACACAGCCCTCAATGACCACTGAAACCTTGAGGCTCTGACTATCTTGTATGTATAGTAAATCTTTGCCAATGGTTCTGTTCCAAACAACAGGGTCTTCACAGGGATTGCACAAATGTAGTCCATAATTCATATCAATAAGTGGGAATCTTGTGCTATTCAAAGTAATAGGTCATGTTGGGGATGTTATTGTACAATGTTGCGATTTTAAGGCTTTGGCGACATTTGCATTCCCTTCAGCGTTGTGGCCAATTATTCACATCGCTGAAAACCCTTCGATGCAATCATAGGAGTTAGACATAGGTGTTTGTAATTATAATAACCCTACATCATATCATATGCATTCACTACTTCATAGATGGGCCCTTTGAAACACAGGGACTTCGAAACCACAAGGGGTTTTTCCGGTGCTATGAAGGGTTCGTTGGCTGAAGTCAAGGTTAGACCTCTATGCGCACGTCAGTGGACACAATGGTGAGATTGTCTGCCTGGACAAGGGGTATGGGGGTGCCTCGTCCATTACCTGTCTGCAAATGTCTAAATGTATGTGGTCTGGGGTAGTTTAGAGAGGCACACGCAGAACATTTATTTGGAAAGGTCACCTAATTTGTGCTCCACTACAGATGCACACCGAGGGGGTTTACATCGGCTCTGGCACTTGATGTCCCCTGACTGAATAGGCATGTTCTTCACGAGAGCAGCTTGGCTTTTTGTCTACAAATGCTGTGTTCACATGTTACTCTGGGCGTATGCCCCAGGTTCTCTGACGACCTGCTCCTTGGTGTCTATTCTGGTCCACGCACTACTGAGAGGAGAGTTGAAGTCCCTGCTGACTGGAGGGAGAGAGACCACTGCATCTAGCCGCTGCAGCAAAACAATCTAAACGTACAACTACAACATATGCCATGAAAGCATGGTGCTGCCAGTCATGGGCATGGAAGGTGTGGGCCTGAGCTAGGAGGGGACACATTAACAATGGGAATCAGACTTTGCATGCCCAGAGTGAATGTAAAATCAACAAGGAATGACCTTGAGGATATGGAGTATGCTATGTCTGGCTCCTGGCTGGGAGGGATCATGCTAATTGATTACGCCTGGCCCAGGGTGCTGGGTCCTCAAAGGACCCCAAAAGCTGGAGAGGAGTTCAAAGGCAATCATTGCACGCCAGTTGGCAAAGTGGAGCTCCTGATCTAAAATATGCAGGACTCAATGGACATGGGTGTGATTCAGTGACAAGCCTGCACCCAGGTCCCAAAGCACAGCTTCAGGCCCACAGAGAGCCAATCAGACAGGAGCTTGGCTTGGGGCCCGTTACCCTCGCCCTGCTTTGGAAAGGTGCATATCCTGACGAGACTCTCCTGTAGTCAGACTGCATGTGCTAAATATGTTGGGATCCACTGAGTTCTCTTGCCACAGAATACGCAATAATTAAAGGGGGAGACATCAGATTTGTACCATAATCACTCTCTCTGAAACTGTTTGACCCACGAGAGACGGTTGGTATAAGGTCTGTCCTTTCATAAACCCATTAAAAAAACACTGTACATTATTATTTTCCTTTGTCTTTTGCCTCTTTTCCTAGTAATCCTTTAATTTTTTTTATGGCCCTCCTCTGATTAGTTACACTTTGGTTTGTATTAATTTCACCTTCCTTTTTTTAAAAAGTTGTTGTAATTACTTATTGTACCCATGACCCTCAAATCCACACTCACCCACTGCCCCTTAGGTCCCCAAGTACAGTTCAATGGAAAGTGCACACATTGAGATCAGTGGTAATCAATGCCATCTCTTTCTGGACTGCCTTCCACTACCTCTGTAGAGAAGCAGGTGGACATGTCATCCCTAGCCCCTACCCCTCACCTCCATCATGCTGGAACGTAGGAGAAGAGCCCAATGTGGAACACCATGTATCATCCCAATACCTCATCAAGTGTATGAGGCATGATATGCACTCAGACAACTGTATCAAATGTACCTTTCGCACTGAGAGGGTGGAAGGATGTCTGCACACACCATTGGACATCATAGAGCTATAAGTGAAATCTTACAAGAGCAGAGTAACATCATACAGGAAAGATACCGAGATTCACTGAAACGATATGCAAATACTCAAAGAATAAAGATGTAACTGAAGTAACAAAATAAACATGTAATCAAATGTGAAGAAATTGTATATGCAAAGAAGATAAAGTAACTTGCTGACTACTAAGTGTATATACGCAGAAACACAAGGCAGATGAAACATATAGAAGCTTGCTGCATAGGAAAACATAACATGGCTAGAGCAGCCATGATCGAAAGATCAATCAAGCTACCCCTGAGACAGACCAGGGCTGGAGAGTCAGGCAGTGCTGGAGAAACAGCTGTGTGTGAGGACTAAAAGGAGTCTGTTGGCCTGGGATCAAGGATGCTACTTCAAGGATTAATTGCAAGATACAAAGGGAGTCAAAATGATAAGCCATGTACGTAAGACATATTTCTCTTAGATTAAGCAAAGGAGAAAACATCTGCAAGAGCCAAGTATTAGACACTTAAAGATGCAGAAAACCTATGTAAGATGGAGTGAGGAAGTCTCCAGAGGCTAACAAGGGTACTAACAATCAGCTCAATTGAATCAAATAGCTGTAAATCGAAGGTCGAAGTGGATGAATTTGTGGTCTCCTCACACGTGATTCAGAAGTAAAAAACCAGGCCTTTTCATTAAGCCCAAACAAAGATAATGGTGTTCCTACACTCCCTTGAATGTCCCAGAACAGAGAACAGGCTTTGAGGTCAACTACAAAGTATAAGCCTTGGCTTGGGGCCTGACCGATGAGAGCCGAGTAGTGTGACATTGCTTGCGACACCTGAGTTTCGTTTTGCTTACGTGCTGCTAGCAAGCCTAAGGTCCAAGGTTGGGAAAGCATGCCAACCAATTAGAGGGTTTATATAGCAACATGCTATACAATTCTGCAAAGACCAACCCACTGCCATTTATCCGCTGTAATCAGTATTATGCGCAATTAGAGGTGGTTCAAGGCGTGGCCACCAGATAAGGGGCAGCCAATGAAGTTATTAACCCTTATACATACTATAGGTACATATGTTTATTTATTGTTTATTTATTTATTGTTTGCATGTTAGGCACTGATACAGGAAGTAAATACTGTTTCAAAGCCCCCACAGGGCAACAGGAAGGGGACAGTGGATGAAAGACAATGTAATTACACAATGTTAAATAATTAAATACAGAGATATAAGAAGAGACAATGGGGAGGGGAAGACAAACCTACTATGCCTTGTGAGTGTTCAGAACATGCAAGTGCAGAAGAGAGAGGGGTATGGGATAGGTGCTGTGGTGCTCATGGAGAGCAGCAAGTGAAGTGCTTTGAAGAAAGGTAAGTGCGACCCCCAGTGCAGGAGGGTGAGCCGAGGCAAGTGCATAGGATAGACAGCAGCTGGGATGATAAGATGTGGGAGGTCAGGGCCCAGAGGATGCATAAGGGCCCTGCACATCAATCAAACTACTCTGCGATTAGCACGGGGGTGGTGGAAGGAAGGAAGAGATAAAGAGGAAGGTCTTGAGGCTTTTCCGGAACTTAATCAGGTCCTGCTATAGACAAAGAGGGAGGGGGAGGCTGGTCTAAAGAAGGGAGCCCGTAGAGGAAAGCGTGACCACCTGCCCTCTGTTTAGCAAACCGCTTTACACACAAGGAGTTGGTGCAAGAGGAACACAGGTGTCTGGAGGGGGAATATTTAGTCAGAAAGAGTTGCAGGTAGAGTGGTCTCCGGCCCCAGACAGCCTTGTGGATGATGCAGAGGGATTTAAATTTAATCCGTGCTGCGATCGGGAGCCAGTGAATGGCAGGAGAGATGCAGTCGCTCTGCGCCAAGGATAAGTCTCACTACCCTATTCTGGATTAACTGGAGGTGTCACAGAGTGGAGGAAGGTAGATTAAGGAGGAGGCTATTGCAATAGTCAAGCCTCAAGAGAACCAGAGCGCAGGTAACACTGAGTCTCTGGGCGAAGGTGAGGAAAGGTAGAATTCCTTTCAGAAGGAAAAGCTGAAAGTGGAACTTCTTGGCAATGTCCTGAGTATTAGGGAGGAAGGAGAGAGAGGAGTCAAAGAGGACTCTGAGGTTCTTAGCCTCCGAAGAGGGAGCCAGGGGAGAGTCCAAGGAAGAAGGCCAGAGTGAAGGGAAGAAGTCGGGTGCCGGGGTGCCAATAGGGAGGATCTCTGTTTTGCTGGCATTGAGGCTGAGATCATTGGAGGTACACCAGGACTGGATGGCTGAGAGGCTGTCAGGGATGATGGAGGGCGCAAGGGCATATGCAGGAAGTTTGAAGAAGAGAACCAATCCCTCCCTTCAAAAAGATTTAGTTTGCCACATAGGATGACATCATAGATGACGCATATTGACGTATAAAACCTTTGTGTAATCACACTTGGGTGTGAATGCGTGAATTACTTGCTTGTTGTTCACCAGATTGCCCTACTTTATTTTGATGCTAATAATAAAGTAGTACTTTGCCATATTCTTTGAGTCTGTCTGGTTATTTGGGTCTGAGATTATTATTGGTAATTCCTTCTAGCACATGAGATGCTTCAAGGTGCTAGAGCACACCTCCACTGCCAGCCGCTGCTTCTATAAAGCTTACAAATGACTTTGGCACAATAGCCACGGCTATAGACCTGTACACACTGCATCCACCTAGCAGAACTGACTATGCTATCACCAACAATTTCTCTTGCTGCATCCCTCCCTACCTGTGTTTGTAGCATCTACTTCCCACTTCCCCATCCTCTTCTAATCCCCTTGGCGAGGGCACAGTGCGCCGCTCCACGGACAGGCATGCATGCTATGACACTACTACGGTAGTGATTTGGCACAGTATAAAAGTATATTAGCACTGGCATTTGAAAGTTGAAACACATTACTGTACTACATTGTGTGGCAGTTTCAGGGCTATCTGTGATATGTGTAGTATACATACACATGAGGAGAGCTAGAGATTTTTAGCATCCTGTCACACTGGCCTCAGTGGAGCATCTTCGTCGGAAAACCTATCACCTATTTGTGATAATCTGTGATAATCTGCTTCCGGGTTAAGAAACGGGGTGATGCACTGTCCTTAGTTGCTTGTTTTTACTTACTTTTGATTTGGGTTCAGATTGGTGGATTTTGGATTGATTGATTTAAAAAAATGTGTGTGTAAGTAGAAAATGACACACAAAGATTTCACATTTTGGATGGACTTGTGTTCACAGCGTTGAAGTCCTCTCCTTCCAAGAGAAGGTGCAATTCCATTCCCGCCCTGAAGTTCACGTCGCAGGAGAAGCTGTCGGCGAGCAACCAGGAATGGAAGGATGAGAAGAACGAGCGGCTCGTGGAGGGGCAGAGCTTTGCAAGCCTGGACGAGGAAGGTACTTCGGACAACCTTGCCCCAAATGAGTATTGTAAAAACCAATGGAAAATGCACTGAACTGTAGAAGCCTTTTACTCATGGCATACCTTGCCCGAGGCGTACTACTTGCTTTCAATGTACCCAATGTACATGGTACTATATGGGGTATCAGGATATAATGTCTCCATATGTAATGTCCCCATACATAATTTCACCGGGAAAAGGCATTGGCGACATTATATTTTTATTTGTAGTTTGTATTTTATTGTTTATATAGCACTTTAATCCAAAGCGCTTTACAGTTTAACAACACAGGAACATTAAACATATAATTATATATGGTAACATTATGTATGGGGACGGGTTGCAGGGATGTCCCCTGCTTCCCTTGTAAAAAAAATAATAATTCGGGGGTGTCCCCCGCATGTTCAATGTAATAATGTCTCTGCAAAAAACAGCGACTTTCTTGTCGGGAGACATTTTTGTGGGGGCTTTATTTCATGGAACCAAGTATGGTAAATGCAAATGCTAGCCCTAGCGTAGGGGCCATGGCAGTTTGCTGGAGGATAGCCAGTATTAACCTATTGGGGTCATACGGGGCGATTTACAAGCGAGCGTCACATAATCCCATTTTTGGGGGGAACTGGATGTGCAAAGGCCAGTCCGGAAGACCCGGACTGGCAGCGTTGTGGGTAAAGGACCACAGTCAGCACATCAGCATTAAAGCTGCCTTATGCATCTCTCTGCCTCATGTTCCTGAGTTGCTCATCTGACAATAAAAGTCCTCCCACCCCCACCCCCCATGGTTTCAGGGGATTGCGATCAGGGTATCGTCTATCTTTTTCCTTGCACATGGTCGGACTGAGACTCACCAGCCTTAAAAAAAGTCGCAATCATGTTTGTTTATCTTTTCTTTTTTTTTTTGACAAACTGAGGAGTGTCTCGGGTGGCATGTATTGCCAATTTGTCTGCAAAGTTGTGCATTTTAAAATGCATTGGTCGGGTTTGATTGTTTAATACTACTACCTGCAGAGGGTAATTAGTAGAAGTGGCCCACATTGGCCAGAGAAGTGGCCAATGCGTAGTAGGGCTTGTGGCCCAAGAAATGGCCTTGGTCACCCATCTCTTCCCGGGAGTCAGAAAGGCGGAAGGCAGCACTTTGAATGTACCTCTGATAGACCACAGAGGGAGGCCAAGCCTCACTCATGTTCATCACATTACTGGTTTTTGGTGGAAAGCCGACCTTGGGGATTGTGTTTCTGGCCACCAATAAGCACAATAAAACAGCAAGAATTATTTCCAAGAATGTGATTTGGTGTTTTTAATAAGTAAAACAAAACGTTTGAGGGAAGACTTCCTCTGCACTCAAGAAACAGCCATGCAATTCTCCCTACAAGATTTTTGTCAACAAGACACTCTGCAAGTTTTTTTTTTCTGACTCCACATTCAACGTGGCAAACAGCACATGAACGTGAAAGCTAAAACATGGGAACATGTTTTCACCTTTGTAAAGAGAACCCCTTTCCTTTTACCAAAGAAGCTGCACGCATCTGTTTACTGCGCCACAATAAGATTTGAAAGACTTGAAGTTGTTACCAAAAAATGAAAAAATTATTTATTAATAGCCCTTTGTTTGATGACACGTGTTTCGGCACAATCCCTGTGCCTTCCTCAGATCAGGGCAATGTCTATTTGATACTACAAAATTGTATAATTAAAGATGTGCAAAATGTCATAACGTGACGATACAGCAAAAACCCCAAATTGGGACAACACAAAAAAAAAATGTTATAAAATCATATGTTTTACACCATTAACATAAACACAAAAGACACAAATGGAACATTCATTGTATGATAAATTAGATCACATCCCGTGACATTACATGAAAGTCATATAGAATTCAAAAACAGCAAATCAAATAAATTAAAAAAGTTGTGTAGGTAGAAGACAATTGTAATTAAAACATACCATTCGGTCGTCGAGATTTCATTGGAAGAGGGTGGAAGTGGGGGTGAAGAATAATTGAAAATATAAAGAGGAGAAGAGGATAGGAGAAAAAAGAGACAAAAGACATCCAAATTAAACGATATATACTAGATAAAACTGCGAGGATATGTTCAGTGTATAATCGGAGAAACCCAAGTGGGTACAAAAAGCTTACCCATCAACTTATTTGTCAGCTACACGTTAAGGTGGTTATCATATGAGTCCCATCAGACTCTGTTCGTCTTCTAAAAAGTAGAGGTAAGACATAAAGGTCTGTTTTGTGCATCAATAAATCTGTGTGTACTATGACATTTCAGCCAATTGGTTTAAACAGATGTATTATAACCAGTCCGTGAGTACGGTTACATGCTAGTACAGGTTAGTTTTAGTGTCGCATTGTTTACCCCTAACCGCCTATGCGTTCGTTTTCGCGGTGCTCCAACACGATTATTTAGGGGTGTATTAGATTACCTGAAGTGTGTGCATGTTCTTTAAATTATTGTCGGACCCTGAGCTGATTGGTGTGCTTCTTCCAAAAAAGTTCCCTGTGTTCCTATACCCTTTCCTTTTACATTACGCGTGATGCATGCTCATCTTTAAACCATTCCTTTTCAATGAAACTTACAATTAAATTGCATGCCGTCACAAGACAACCTTGTAATTTCTATACTACAATATAACGCTAACATTGCATTTCCTAAAAACCCATGTTTCTATTACTACTATGTACTAACATCCTCATAGAGCATGTGGGGTTCATTAGTACTCGGGATAAGGACCTTTCCACATCTTATGCCCATCTTCGCCTTGAGCTGTACTGTGGGTATGACATTATCCTGAGATAATGGCCCCTCTCCCATGGCCTATATGTCTATACAAGCTGCACCCAGCGCATCATCCTCCGATCTAGCACTCTCTGGCCCTCCCTCTCCGGGTGGTCTCTTTCACTGTCTCACTCAATTTCTTGTCTTTGTGTCTGACAGTTGTGTTGTCAGGTGCACATTTCCTAGACCCACCTCAGCCATTGCTGACAGCTGTGGGAACAAAGCAAACACAATAGTTATCTGTGGGGGCAGGAGGGAATTGCAAACGCAGCTATTAAAAAAAAAAGACATTATCCAAGTGTACTAATATTGTAAGATGGCTCTTTTTAAAGGTTAGAATGTTCATTTCTAAAGACCAATTCCAGTATATATTTTAGACGTCGTGCAGTTGTTATTACACAGAGCTACATTTTGAAGGCGATTCGTTTGGTGGACCCAGTTTGGTGGAGTGAGCCAAATACATACACATATAGACAGATATGTATGGGGTGAAGGGAGGGAATAGTGGGCACCCATAACATAAAAAAGTACTGCAAGTCAAAGCAAGTCAACCAAATTTACCACCTTCAAAGTGTAGTCTGTGCAATCATGTAGAAGCATTTTGGTTGCAAGTATTTTACACTTGTCTTACTCAGCAAAGTGCACTATCAAAACATAGAATAACCATATAAATACATTTCTGATAGAACGTTTTTATTGCAAGAGGAACAGTTTGGAACACTGCTCTTCTACTATTTCAAAACATCCCTATAGGAAAGTGCAAAGGAACAAATGACTCCAGTGAGGGTTCTAGCCTGCTTTGCATACAATCACAGATAATTCTTGGAACATAAGAATGATCACAGTTCTTTCCATGTTACCAATATGTCTGTGATAAAAGAGTAGTGCATGAGTCACTAAGTACACGTTACACACTGTGCACACTGGGCTTGATGCTCATTTCATCTACTCACCCTAACATTAACATGTTTGTAACATTGAACCATATTTATGGATTCTGACAGCCTCAGGAATTGTATGTGAGGATAGAATGGCTGCAACATCAGTCACTTGATTGGGGTCCAAGGACCACCGAGTTTGCTCTTAGGATAAACGTGGCTGTCCATGTGCTCAGTTCCTAATGCACAGACAGCATAAGAGAATTAAATGTGAAGAAACAGCACATGTCAGTCACCCGTGAACCAATTTTGATGCTTGGAATGCAATAGAGTAACTATTGTTATTTATTGAGTGTGATCAGTCTGATTTCTGAAACCTAAGAAAGCATTTATTTTAGTCTTGCCATTTCCCAGGATTATTTCTTTCACCCAGACACTTATTTGTGTCAAGTAATATTTTTGCACTGCACCATCAACATGACAGACCACATACAATTTAACACACCAAATTGAAAGCTAACACATGGAAAACACTTTCACGTTTGCATTGACAAACCATTTACTCTTTTACTTTTACACTACATTCAATGCATGATCACAATAAAACTGGTCCGGTTCAATCAAGCTTACAATTGAAATGCATACCTTATAAAGACAACATTGTTACGTAAATACTGCAACAATAAAAAAAAACATTTTACTTTTTAACACACTTTGTCCATTTGCTTTACTCAGGGACTGATTCTGAGCTCGTGATTTAAAGTGTGTGAAAATACGACATTCTCCCCTCTAGTTTCCAGCACCATCATTTTGAGGTGGGTGGAAATATTGGAGGGGAGATGTCGGGCTTTCCAGCAGCAAAAGTTGCTAAAATCACCCATTGTGGGGGAAATATGTGCTCCAGTGACATTGCAAGCATTTCTTAATAGACTGCCACTTTTCTAGTTTAAGAAAGTTTTCTTGAACGTTCATTATACTAGAAAAGTCGTGCTGCAGTCTAAGAAATGCATTGTTCATAAAGGGAAAAAGTGTGCAGTGTAGTTTAACAGCACCTCAAAGATACTGTATTTTTACTCCTTTTTTGTCGTGCTAAACCAGTGCTGCTCGGAGGAGAATGTCCTGCATTCCTGATGGTTGCTAGGGCTGGTGTCAAGCCATAAATCAGGCACGTGCAAAAGCCGAAGCTTTCATGTCCCTGCACCACATTCCTTCTTCATCAGAATATGGTGTTTGTAAATAAAGTGTTCCTCCTTCATGGAGGAACACTTTCTTATATGTTCACGCACCTCAGAATCAGGCCCTCAGCGTCAAATTAGCATGTTCTACTTCAGCACCAGAACTCGAAAGCGTATTCTGTGTTTACCACGCTGTGCTAATAGCACTATAAACGTGGGGATGGTTCGTAATCTCATTATAGCGACCCTTACCTCATTCTACAAGGCTATATTTATGATCCTCCTTCACAATTACTGACAAACTGCAGGGTCGCTTGCCTGAGGCCAATAAGCGACAATAACTACTGTGCAGTTATTCAACGACATCAACGTAAATAAATGTGTCAGTATCTGCCCCTCTCAGTCCCCCCTAGTTAGTTGTCTGATGTGAAAAAACTTTACCTGCAGATATGTGCCCATATTGTAAGCTAATTGCCTCTTCTATTCTTAACCTTCAAATGAATGTGCTGCTTCTTTTTTGCTATGGTCCAGTCCAGCCTCCAAGTCCTGCTCCAAGCCTTCCTCTCTGTCTCTCCTGGTTCTTCCCCGTTTGTAAGAAGGTTGCAAGTTCATCCAATCCAGGCGACTTTTGTTTGAAGGAGGGTTCTTTGGGAGCCATTGCGCTCCTGTGTCTTTGTACCGTCCTTCTGATGTTTGGATTGGGCCAAAAGATACCTTCACCACCACAGACCTCCTGGACAAACCATTGTTAAACTCCTTAGTTTTCATGTCAGTCAATATTAAATTTACAGGAGCTCCTTGCAGCACAAATGAAAGCACAGGGAAATTAATTTCACAGAGGAAGTGCTAGCGCAGCGGCCAGGGAGATTATTTTTTAGTTTAAAACCTTTTATTGAAATTATTGAAAGTATGAACAATCGGAGAAAGTGAAAGCAGCAGTGCTTGTAACAAACATCTCCATCGTTCAGCCCTGCACATCGCAATCTGGGCGTGATTTCTGACCCTGCTCTTTCTTTCTCATCTCATATCCCTGCCATTGCTCAATCTTCCCGCTGCCAACTTTTGAATATCAGCTAAGCTCGGCCCTTCCTTTTTAACTCTAGTAAGCGCCTGATCTCTATACTGGTGTTTTCCTGGCTTGACTAGTGCTGTGCCTTTCCTGTTGGTTTCCCATCTCACCGTCTTCTCCCTTACACTCCATTGTTAACACTGCTATCCACACACCCTGATTACTCTCCCCCCTATCTTCCATCCCTTCTTCTCTTCACTCTCTTTCATGGCTTACCTTTGACAATCGGATACTGTTTCATTTTCTCACAATTGTCTATAAATTCACTCATGGTCTTGCCCCTTGTTACCTTTCTTCTCTACTTTCTTTCTATGTTCCTTTCAGGTCCCTCCTCTCTGCTAATCAGTCCCTCCTCTCTTCTCCTAAACTCCCCTCCGCACAATCTCGCTTTCACTTCATTTCCCTGTCGGCACCTAAACTTTGGAATTCCATTCCCCTTGATATTAGATGCTCCCCATTGTCAGACCTTTTTCGCACTCGACTAAAAAGATGTTTGCTTGGCTTCCCATTTTAGCTCGGATTCTTGCTCTCTTTTCTAATTTCCCTTGTCAGTTATTGTTTATTGTTCGAACTTGATATTGTACTGTCTGTTGGTTTTGTTTGTCCAAGCGCTTTGGCGTAAACTCTCTATAAATCAATAAAATATAATACAAATACGATCTTTTTCTGACTGAAGCAGCCTAAAAAGAAGAGGGCCAGGAACGTGCTCATTTCCAGACACACAATGAGGTCTATGGACTGGTCACCAGGAATTCAAAATTGTTGACATTTAAGGCAGAACCAAAAGACATATTTAGGCTTTTACTGCTGTGAGGCATCACACAAAGGATTTACCATCTGCCGTCGCAACCCCATAAAGGTTTGTGTTAATGAGGTCAAGTCAAGCCAACTTTAAACATATTTAATAGAAAACCTATAGTAGAATGTTGTGAACACGTTTGGTATTCAAGTTAATAGTTGAGCACATTAAGGACTGACTGAACTCTCTGCGCTGCTTGGGCTCAGCAGGACCTTTTTTCGTTACAACTTCTATTTACACTCCATGTCCACTGTCTCCAATTCTGGTCCCACACAGGCCCACCCACACCAGATTTTCAGGATAACCACTATGGACACAACTCCTGTTTAGAGTCACTATAGTTCAATGTATTGTACCAATCTCAGCACTGGTTCACAGCCGTACAATAGGTTTCAACCACATTTCACAGTCCCTACAACTAGCTGGTGTGCCTAAAATTAATGGGGCATGGCATCGCATTGTTTCTGCCATTCCACATACACGTTGGACATTCATTGGGTCACACATGTGTGGCCCCTGACCTGGCTCCTACATATTGTTGGGAAGGAGAGAGAGTCTTCCCACCCCTTAGGTGATACCGAATGAGAAATAAACACTAAAAGAGCACATCCAGGGAGCAGGGGGGTAAAAATACAGGAGGATGTGCGATCACCTTAGTGCATGCAGTGCAAGTTATGTGGTAGATGCAGGTGTGAACATCATCTTGCCAAGCAGCAGCCATCTTAGAAGTTAGGCCCAAGTGCACCGAACAACATTTTGTGTGTTAGTATTAGGGCCCTTGCATGAGCGTGAACATCACCCCCACTCCGGCCAGGTCTCACAGAGTCTATGAAATCTTCCATTGTTCTAAAAACGTTACAGGCCCTTGGACCTGAAAGGAATGCGCCTGCATGGTCATGAGAAGGGAGCAGAGCGCCTCTTGGCAGTACCATCCCACAGGACAGATAGCAAGACCCTCCTGCCCCCAACAATCCCCACACTAGAAATACAGCTTTACCATGCTATCATCCCATGACCCCCGCATGCCATAGCACCGTCCAAACTCAGACTGCTGACCATAAAACTTTTACACCCCTCGATCGATCACTAAGATCAGAAGGCAAGGCTATCATGCCTTCAGAAATGGGGCAAGTGATTTGTGCGGCGACATGCAGGGTAGCATCAGAATTATAGCCTAAAATTAAGGTAGAGGACCTTGAGAATTGCTGATCTGTCTGGGAGCGAGTGAAGGGCATGAATTAGCGTGACCTCGGCTCTCCCCCCAAGCCCATCCCTGTATCTGCCAGGTGCTTGTTACAATGATAAAATAACATTGTGTTAGTAGCCAATTACTTGTTAAGCCAACTTCACTTTGGATGATGAGCCCTGAAGCATATACGTGGACGGAGATGAACAGATGAAAAGGGACCAATTGCCTGGAATCCCATATGGAGCAGGCCCTACAGATATAGAGCTCTTCCAATTAGGATGTAGAATTGTACTATATATATATCACATCATCAGTGACGTTGTTTGTGCTTATAATGTGCTGCACATACCTACGGAGCTCAGAACGTTCCTTGCTGATGCATTTCTATTTTGTTAGAAATAAATACTTGTTATCCTGGCAAGAGTGTCTTGGGCCTTTTTCCCTAGCGGGCTGTATTTTTTTCTGGTGTGAGTGTGCAGGGGCAGGCCTTCATTATGGCCACCTCCTTCTACCCATTTTTCAGTTTGACTGCATTTTTCTGAACCGCAAAAGAAAAGGCAAAAAGGTTGCAGAATGATCTGCTTGCCAACATTGACACAATGCCACTTGCAATGGGTTAAAAGTGTTAGTTTAAAAAATATGTGTTTTAACAAAATTAAGCAGTTAATTATGTTTCTGAAAAGGGGCTCTGCTAACCAGACCCCCTTCATAAATGTCCCATACCAAAATTATAATCCAGTCATGTGTCTTTGTTGAAACAGTCTTCTGATAGCCCAGTGCCAGCCATGTGGTGACAGCAGGCCAGATTGAAAGGTCACATGTGCATCCCTGGTAGTTGCTGGAAGACAAAGCTACAGCAGGCAGAGGTGGTTCTTTAATTGTCTGCCACTCTGATTCAAATTATAATAATTGTGTATCTCAGCCTTTTGACATGTTAAACTGCAAATGTAAGCCATGCTTGGTTGCAGCATGGTGGCTTCTAGGGTAACACAACTATACAGCCACAGCAGTTTGATGTCATACTAGTATCAGCTTGGTGAGCAGTGACAGGAATGTATAATAGTTATCTGGCCTGGCTGTCTCTACAACTGTCATGTGGGACCATAGCCAGGAATATGTGAATTGATCCTCCAGAAGGAAGGTCAAGACCTGCCAACCAAGGCACAAGAACTCTCCTAGGAGATTTAGTGCTTCAATTGAAACACTGGCATAGCAAATACACTGTCACATAAGGATGCTTACAACTGGAGTCCCTTTAAAGTCAGCAGACATGGGAAAGGAGCAGAGTTAGCACAGCTAGACGAGAGAGGTAAGCCAAGAGAGGGGTTCAGCCATCTTGGTTTCTGATAGGGCTCTCTACAACCTCCTTTGCTCCCCATTTCCTGCATACAAAGCACTCTGGGTAGGTTGTCAGAAGGAAAAGGGCACTGTTACAACAGCCTGGATTAGACCCATAACTACAGGATTGCTTTGGAGCAATTCCCCATAATAGTTTGCCTTTATAAGGAGAGGAAACCCTCTCCTTAGTTGATTCATCTTTAAACTCTGAGAAAAAGAAGGATTCGCAATACATTCTGTTCCAAAGTCTTCTGCTGGAGAGGAGAAGGCAGAATGCTCCAAGGCAGAGACAAACCCTAGCCATCCCAAGGGCGCATTCGGGGTGAAACTGCTGTGTGGAGAAGGCCTACTGCAAGTGAGGTACTGGTATCCAGGACACTGCCCCTGAAGGTGCCCCCGGGAAGTGCCTTCTACAAACCTTTCCGATTGGGAAGGACAGAAGAAAGTACTCCCTTTACCCATGGAGACTCTGGACTGGGCCACCAAGCAAACCAAAAGTCAAGGAACAGCCCTGGTTCACGCCTTGATCCACTTGTGAGTTATACCGACCCGGAAATCACCTGCCTGTCACACTCTTCTTCATTTCACATGCTGTTGCTGGTTGTACCGAACTGTGTGTTGGACCCAGTCAACCAGCTCACAAACCTGATGACAAATCACTGCCACGGGAAGCTCCTATGATGCAGGTTTATTTATCACAAAATAGATTTAAAGTGTATATTCATAATCCACAGGAACAGGTACATTTATTTATTGAGATTTGAATTTGCAAACCCTGCTTTGAAAAGTAGTGGAGCCCTGACTACTTTCTTTTTTTAAATAAACAATGAAACCATATTCTGTTAAGAGTAAAATGATTCTTGTTAACAGAAGTCCAGAATTTACGATTTGCTGGGCAGTACCCAGTGTAGGAAAACAATATTGCTAACCACTGCATAAGGAATTTCAGTCTAAACTAATCAACCTATGCAACATCAGCATAAGGACCTCCCGATTCCTACCATTAACCCTACTCAAACTCTCCATATTCCTGCAAACACACCACAGAACTGTCAAATACGCCACCCATACATGACTATCACAACACCAACTCTAAAAGCCTAGCTCATCCTTGCCGAGCACCAAAGTCAAGAACTAAAAGTATGGTGACTTTTAACCCCCCCCCCCCTCTTTGCCTTTTTGAAAATATATCCTTGAAATTGATATTGCTGCTGAAATCTTTTGCCTGAATGCCCCTGCTTATCAACCCAGAGTGTCCTTTCTCATCAAAGTCTGCATTCTGTCTTTCTCATACAGGGGCTGGCTTTTGGTGGTTTTAATTCTTTTAATTTTAATTTTAATTGGGCATTCTTTTATTTTAGTATCACTGTACTGTTGTTTTGGTTGCAACTGTGTCAGGTGAAGGAGATACACCTGCCGGCTGTGCCTGTTTCACCTTCATGATAAGAGATTACTGCTGATTTAGTAATAGTAGGGGGGCTAAGTAGGCGGTTTTGCCACTGTTCACCCCTTTACTACTGCAGAGCTATAGTCAATGTATCACCCCAACCCTACCAGCTCCACGTGCAAAAGAATGCACCAATGTGTAGAGCCTGTGTCCTCTTCTGGCTCCCTGATGCTGCTTTGGCCCTCCAAACATGCCCAGCGGTCCACAGCAGCTGGTGTAGACGTTCTTATCCCTAGCCTTGTAAGAATTCATCACTGTCTCTCCTTTTCAAGTTGCATCTTCTCAAACAGAAAAGTCCAGTGCGTGCATAGTTTCCTTAGCGTAACTCAAAGTGAATCAAGAGCAGCAATAGTACAATTTAACCCCCATCATGACCTCTCCACACAGACCCCACAGCAGATGATCTGAACCCAGTTCGCAGGACCCCCTTGCTGATATAGGAGCCACTTCTGAGAGGGCAGCACTACATTGTACATTGTGCACTTCTACATGTGAAGCTTGGTGTCTGACGTAGCCACTGGGCTCCAGTCTGTATCGAGTCAAGCGGGAAGCAGCGTGGCCCCCTGCGCCCCCCAGCCTCACCTCCATGCTGCAAGAGGGCTGACAGGCCAAGCATTCCTGAAAGTGTTGTACACTCCTAGACGCAGCCTGCACAATGGAAGAAAATAAAATATAGCAAGATCTTAGAAGCGTCCTCACCCAATGACACACTGATGCTGTGGACAACGTCATGAGAGGTCACAGATGTTGACATTGACTGAAGCTTCCAAATGTCAGGCGGGCCCTGCGCTATAGGTGGAGAGAAATGACCAACATGGCGGGTGCCAGTTGTTGCGACAGTCATCATTGATACAAGAACATCTGCATAATTAACGACTTCATGTGAAAAACAAGCTCTAATGGAAAACATGCTTTTTTAGTACACATTCATGCTGGTCTTTTCCGATGACAAACATCTAAGTTTATACTTGAGCATTTTTTAAAGGTTTTCCCACGCTCCGCATTAACAGTGCATGTCTCTAGGCACTCTCTCACACACAGACCGTATGGTAGGTACAGCATCTCTGAGAAGGTCCCATGAGAGCGCGGGCCTCTGGTCTGCTGTGCTGCGCCTCGCAGCCCTGCCTGTGTCCACAGCTTAAATGGCAGTTCCGTGCAGCAGAAGCCTTCACACAAAGCAAACAAACGAGTCACAGAAAAACACGTGAACGGTTAAGCAGCTGTACGATGCGTGAGGATTTATCACAAAAGAGATTTAAAGTGTTTATTCATAATCCAGAGGGACGGATACATTTATTTATTGAGATGTGAATTTTCAAACCTCATTTTTAAAAGTAGTGGAGCCATGACAACTTTATAATTTTTTTTAAATGATCGATTAAAACCATATACTGTTAAAAGTAAATGTTTTCTGTCAACAGAAGTCTGGAATTTGTGATTTGCTGGGCAGGCCCAGCGAAAGAAAACATAATATCGCTACCCACTGCATACAGAACTTAAGTCTAAACCAAACAGCCTACACTACATTGACATGAGGATCTTCCCATTCCTACCATTAACCCTACTAAAACTCTCCAAATTCTTGCAAACACACCACACAACTACCAAATACAACACCCACGCACAACTACCACAACACCAACTCTAAAATCCTACTGCAAAATGTACACCTGCTCTAAAACTCACTCAGTATTTAAACGTAAGAAAAAAAAAACAGAAGCTCCGTGGCTGCCTCCTGGGCTGCAGGCGCCACTGGGACTCCTCCTTTCGAGAGTTCTGTAGGTTTTCAGTGGTTGAGAAGTTACATAACTCACACATCCATGATTTCACCCAGCACTGACATAGCCAGGGTCCCACCATGAAAGCAATGAACCCACTTCATTTTGTCGATCAGGCAGCGCCTTTGCTGCAGTGCTAGTGCTCGTGTTCCAGTGATGCCATCTTAACGTGGCGACATGTACAGTAACTATGCAAAACATGGTGGGTTTCAACCAGCTAGGGCTCTTCTGGAGTGAGAGCCATGGTGGGTTGGGCGGTGACTCACAAGGGGGAGCTGGGGCTGGTGGCGACGAGGCACCCGCTCGACGGAGCCAGGTGAAATTGCAGCTGCAGGATTTCTTGAGGCAGTATCGTGAGGGCAGCAAATGTGGGGGGTTTTCAAGTAACACGGAGTACGCTTCCTGTGCGGGCAGAGAGTGAGATACAGACTGAACAACACCAATCTACTGGCTGAGTACCTGGGATTAGGACGCTACCAGCTGTGGGGGTCGGTCGGGGCCCCCATGCGGTCCCGTAAGCCCCCGCACTGCACAGACTCACACACACACGTCTTGGCAGTTCGGGCTTCCCGGTCGCTCCGCTGCGGCCGGGAACGCCCTGTTTATTTATGCAGCACGCGGCGGCATGCAACGTCACGCCGCCGCGTGCCTGTTACATCACGGGGCAGCGCAACACTCCTCCTTTTTCGGGAGAAAACAGAAACACTTTTAGTACACACTGCAAGCCAGAAAAACACATAAACTGTTTTACTTAACAACACCACTTGCCCAAATCCCTTTATTGTCAACCACCCGGATCCCCTTACTCAGGTTGGTTAACCAACAGTCCCAAAATATAATCGCTGAGGTAAGTGGGTTTCCCTCGCCCAGCCCTCTGGGGGTACCTCCCGCTCACCTCCGGCACGTGAAGTCTTTCAGCAGGCGTCTCCCAGGCAGGGGATGCAGGGGTGCTGGAGGGACCTCCTATGGCCTCCGGTATCTCCACCAAGTCTGGTTCCAGCGGCGGTTCAGTTCTTGAGTCACCCAGTTTCTTGAAGAAGCTGACATTCCGGGTGACAGCGGAACTTCCGTCGGATGCCGTTACCATGGATCCCTTTACGGCCACCACATCCAGCGGCTCCGGCTCGTAGGGGTGCGACAGCTTTCCGTGGGGGTGTCGATTACGGATGAGGACTTTGTCCCCCGGTTCCAGCCACTGGGGCCGGAGCCCTCCTCACAGGTTTTCCTGCTCAATCCTTACCCGCCGGTCTGCCTCAACCTGTTGACTGTCAGTCACCCCGGGTTCCTTCTCACCGACCTCGGGTAGTAGGCCCCGGGGGCATCGCTTGAACAGGGCCCCTGCCGGAGCGACCCCCGTGGATGCATGAGGGATGTTGCGGTACACCCTTAGAAACTGATACAGGGCTCGCTGTAGTGACTGTCCTTGTCCCTGGGCGATCCTGAAAGTCTTGTTGAGTGTCCGCATCAGTCTCTCAGCATCTCCTTTTGCCCTGGGCCACAATGGGGATACCTTTAAGTGCTGGACCCCGCAGCTCTCCATGAGTTCCGTAAAACGCTCACTCTGGAACGGCGATCCGTTGTCTGAGCACAAGGTGTGGGGAAAACCATGAGCTGTGAACACCTTCTCCACAGCCACGACCACATGCTCGAAAGCCACCGATTCGACAAACTCCACCTCCGGATATCGTGAATATTCGTCCACGATTGCCAGAAAATGGGTGCCCACAGATGTCGACCCAAAGTCCGCATGGACGACCTCCCAAGGCCGCGTGCCCCGGGGCATCGCTTCAATGGCGGGCTCTCGCTGTAATGGAGACGCTGCCTGGCACCATATGCAGGCCGCCACAAAGTCATCGACCCTCCGCTCCAGTTCTGGAAACCAAACCTTCAGACGCAGCCTGGCCTTAGTCTTGGCGGCGCCCTGGTGTCCATGGTGAGCCAGAGCGATCACATCTTTTACCTTGGACTGGGGGACCACGATCCGGTCACCTCGCAGCAGCAGTCCAGACGCTGAGAATGAGAGTTCTTCCTTAACCTTCCACAGCTGCTCGAGTCCGGTCTTGGCCTCCTGGGTCCGCCCCGCCAGGGATTCTAGGACAGACTTCCAGGAGCCGTGCTGCATGGAGTGCTGGAGAATCTTGAAGCACTCGTCCTCGGCAGCTGCCACCTCCAGCTCTGAGAGAGGCATGGCGTTCGGCATGGCCGCCTCCACCACCATTCGGACATGATCGTCGGCTTCCTCCTCACAGGTGTCATACTCCTCTCCCCCACACACTCCCGGATGTCGGGAGAGATAGTCCGCTGCGTTGTTGGCCCCTGGCCGATACACCAGTGTCACTCCGTATTCGAGAAGGGCGAGCATCCACCTCTCGATTCTGGGCGGTGGCTTGGAGCATGACCCTGCCAGAATGGGCAGCAGGGGCTTGCGGTCCGTCACCACCGTCACTGGACGCCCCAAGACGTAGAGCCGAAAGTGTCTGCAGCACCAGAGGACCGCCAGAGCCTCACGCTCAATCTGTGACTATCTTTGTTCAGTTCCAGAGAGCGCTTTGCTGGCATAGGCCACTGGCCGGATGCTCCGTCCTGGTCCACCTGTGTTAAGACGGCCCCTAGACCAAATGGACTGGCGTCCACAACGATCTCCGATCTTAGCGCCGATCGAAGAACGCCATGGTGTCCTCCGCTGCCAGGGCGCTTTCGATGTCTTCAAAGGCCGCCTGCTCAAGCGGGCCCCAGTGCCAGGCCGACTCCTTTTTCGTCAGAGCCCTGAGTGGTTCCGACCTTGAGGCAAGGTTCTGGATGAAATGCCCACAGTATGTCACCATGCCAAGGAAACTCCTAATGTCAGACGCCGACTCTGGAAGCTGCGCCTTCTTAATGTCCTGGACTTTCCTCGGGTCTGGTGACACACCCCCTTCTTTAAAAACAAATCCAAAGAATTTGATGGAAGGGCGCAGGAACTCACACTTGTCCCTGTGGAGGGTGAGACCTAGCAATTGCAGTCTCTCAAAGGTCTTCCTCAGCTTTCTCAGATGGTCCACCTCGGTCTTCGCGAACACCAGAATATCATCGCTGATGTTTAAGACACCCTCCAGATCTGCGAGGGCACCCCGAATAATGTTCTGAAAAACCTCTGCAGCCGATGATACTCCGAAGCTGAGTCTCTTGTATCGGTAGAGCCCCCGGTGAGTGGTGAAAGTGGTGATATACCGAGACTCCGGGTGGAGAACGACCTGGTGATATCCTGCTCGGAGATCTAATTTGGAGAAGAACCGAGCCCCTTGCACTTCCGCAATAATGTCATTGATGGTGGGGGTGAGATGCCGCTCCCTCCTAATGGCCTTGTTGGGGAGTCTCATATCTACACAGATGCGGACAGAGTCAGGTTGCTTGGGCTTCCTAGCCACAACAATCGGGGACACCCAAGGAGTGGGGCCCTCCACCTTTTCAATAATGTGCAAATTCACCAGGTTGTCCAGCTCCTTATCTACCTGCTCCCTGAGATGGAACGGTACCCTCCGGTGTTTCAGGGCAACTGGCTGCACAGACTCGTCGATGTGTAACCGCACCGGGTCACCAGTCATCCTTCCAATGCCCTTGAAGAGGTCAGCATATTTATTGAGCAAGTCATTGATGTCTTTGAGATACACCAAGTACGCGAAGCTGACAATTCCGAGGGCCTCTGCAGCCGCACAGCTTAGCAGAGTGTTGTTGCTCACGGGCGTCACGTAGAACCGGGCTTTGATCTGCGAGCCCTCATGCTCCACCTTCGCTACGAAGGCACCGTCCAGTGGTATTGGTTCCAGTCCTCCAAACGCAAATATGCGGGCCCTCGGTATGGGCAGCTTCAGGGGGGACTCAAGGGTATCGTAGTGCCCCCTGGCCATCACATTGACTGAGGCTCCCGTGTCCACCAGCACCGGAACCAGCGAATGATTGATCTCAACCACATATCTCGGCTGCCTTCTGTTCTTTCCTTTTAGGACCTCCACACTGGAGACAAAGACATTGTTCTCTTCATCCTCCTCTGCCTCCTCCTCCTGAGCATCCTCCCCACCCTGGTCCACCTGGGCCACATTCGGTGGGCGGCTCTGATGCGGGACCCAAACTCGAGCCTGTCCTCTCAGTACCAACACGGGCAGGGCAGCCCTGCATAATCTCGAAAAATGGTCAGGCAGGCCACACCTACCACATGTCTTTCCAGCTGCCGGACACTCCGTCGGGTGAGGGAGGTCGTATCCACACTTCTGGCACGATTCCCCCGCTCTCCCTGCTCTGTCCTGGAGTCCCACCCCAGGTCTTCTCACTCCTCTACCACCACGCCACATAGCACACACCTCCTCAGACTTTACGGAGCAGAACCCCGCCTCCATCTTGGTTGCTCGAGCTTCCACCACCTCATGGCAGCGGCCCAGTTCCAGGATGCGGGGCAGAGTGATACCCGGCTCTCTCAGGACCTGCCTCCTGAGTTTGCCTGAGGAGCACGCCTGAATTAGCATGGTGCGAATCATGTCCTCCGCGTCTCCCCACGCACAGCCCTGGGAGAGGCGACCCAGGCGTCCATAAAAAGTGTCCAATGTTTCATCGTCCTTTTGCTTGGCCGACAGCATGACAAACCTCTCATAGTCCACGTTGGCAAGGGGCAGGAAGTGGGCCAGGGGTGCCGCCTTGGCTGTGTCATAGCTGCCATCCCCCGCAGGAAGCGACTCAAAAATGTCCTGGACCGACGGCCCAGCGGAGTACAGCATCGTAGCCACCCTGCTGTCATCATCCGTCACCTGGGCGGCCCGGAAGTACATGTCGAGACGACCAACCCACCTCCTCCACCTAGGCCCCATGCTGGACGGCGGGCCCGATGCGTCAAATTCTGGGATGGGCTGCATGGGCTCGCGCTTGGGCCATGATAGGAGGTCCTGGCTGGGCAGCTGGCTGCACGACCGGTGGCCCCTGAGGCACAGGAGCTTGACCGCCTACTTGGGGTTGAGGGGGTAGCTGTGGAGCGGCCACTGGCTGTAGAACTCGAATCACCGGAGCCTGAGGAGCTTGTTGTTGACCTCCCGCTTGGCCGCCGTCCTGGGGAAATGGTGCGGCTGCAGGGTGCCCACCGTCTTGCCCACCAGCGCCACTCATGGGCCTGAGCGCACAGGCACCCCCACACTAGGCCCTGGGGGCCGCAACTCAGTCACCCACCACCACCACAAACCTGGATACCCCTTCCACAGGCGCAGTGACAGTCCAACCTGGGGAGGGGATGGTGGAATCTTGCCTTCGGCTTTGACAAATTAGAAAGAAGATGACTGCCCACTTGAGGATCCGCCACTGCCGTACTCCGCCCTGATGATGAAGAGGACGAAGAAGAGGCCACAGCAGCCTGATGATGAAGAGGATGAAGAAGCACAGTGCCCCTCCACTGCAGCAACACCAGTGGTGTAAAGGTTTCAAAAATTGGCTGAAAAACAGAAGAAGAGAGAAGAAAAAAATCTGGGCTAGGCAGGCCCTGCCATTTTAGCCCTTCTCCTTGCTCTCACTCGATGTAGGAGGCCCAAATGTGAAGTAAAAATCAAAAATTGGGCATGTATATGCAGGTTAGACTGCCTGCAAGCAGTGTGTCCAAATATTAGACCTGGATCACCTTCCCCATCCAAACCAGAGCTTGGAGAAGTTCCACGGTCGTGTTGACAAAATGGCCGCCAGCCGCGTGTGTGATCCGCAGCCACGGCGTGAAACAAAATGTCGTCCGTTCCGTTTCTGTGTAGAAAAATTATGACATTGATCACCGCCGGGCCCGGGCATCCGCATTCACTCTTCGCCACTGTTGGGGGTCGGTCGGGGCCCCCATGCGGTCCCGTAAGCCCCCGCACTGCACAGACTAACACACACACGTCTTGGCAGTTCGGGCTTCCCGGTCGCTCCGCTGCGGCCGGGAACGCCCCATTTATTTATGCAGCACGCGGCAGCGTGCAACGTCACGCGGCCGCGTGCGTGTTACATCAGGGGGCAGCGCCACACCAGCTGCAGTTGGGACAGGCAGGGGACACACAAGGAGGGCTCCCTGCTGGCCGTGGAGAGGTGACCTAGCAGCTGGCCTCCCTGGTCAGGGCACGGTGGTAGACTTCAGAGTAAGTGGAAAAGCCGTGCACATGCCTGCACCTCTCATTTATTGTAAGTAGCACTTAACAGCGACATTGGTCATATTTCTAAGTGCTCCTAATTTTGTCAGATATGCTCATTGTGGTAAAAGTAGCCCTCCCAGGATCACACTGGGTAGTCACGTGTGAAAAAAGGTCCCCCTCGTGTACTAGAACAGGGAATTATGTTTTATGTTTGTATAGTTAGATATGGATCTTCAGATATGTTCTACATCTGTGGACATGAGTGCAGATTGGTGCAGTCACCCCACTCCTGTGCAGGCAAGGCGGCGCTTTCTGTCAAAAACATTTTTTTAAAAATAAAAAATAACTTTGTTAGCAACCTGTGCGTGCAACACATTAATCCTAGTAAAATAGCACAGAGGGTTTTTACTCTTGTTTCAAAGATCTGCCACCAAGTGTTATTGCTCAGTGGGCAAATTTATTTGGTGCTGCGATCTTTGCGTACCCTGCGGGCCACAGCTGTGAGCAATCCCTAATATTATTTCTATAGTGAAAAGAAAGTTAATATGCTGTATAAATCGAAATGACAAAACATACAATTGAAATTCAATATTAGCTTGTTGTTTTTGTCTCAGGGTACAGGGGGTGGAATAATACCAGGTACCTCGGCCAGGACAGCAATGGGGTGAGGGGCAGGAATGGGTTGGTGGCTGTAGGTTTGGTACTCTGGAAAGCAGGGGGCCTGGTCTGGGTGTGCAGCTGTTCTCCGGGTTGGTGCTTCTGATGAGAAGGGAGGGTTCGGGCCTGGGACTGGTGCTACAGGCATCCAGAACATTGGGGATGCAGCACAAGGGTTGGTCAAGGGTGCATGTAGGGGTACAGGTCTCTGTCTGAGTGTTTCACTATGTTTGGGAAGTGTGTCGCAGGAGGGAGGCTAGGTGTTCCGGGATGGCTGAGAGTGTAGTCCAGGTGGGTGCTCTGGAAGGAAAAGTGTGGGGTCATTAATGCACGCTTCAGGAGGGCAGCACAGTGCACGGGTGGTGCACGGGCAAGGCTAGGCTTATGAGTGGCTGGGGAGTGCTCTAAGTGGGAGGTGAGGGGATAGGGTCTGCTACACTCAATGCTCCAGCAGAACAGGATTGTGAATGTCAATGGGAGAGGTGTGGCTTGAGTGCTCCTGTTTCTTGGGCTAGGAGGAATGGGCAACATGTGGGCACCAGTTGGTTAAGACTGGAGGCTACATGGGCACACTGGGACGCCAGAATATAGGGTAGAGGCTGTGACCGGGTCAGGGTCCAGGAACCAGACTGGAGGCTCCAGATCGCAAGCCTGCCAAGGTGCACCCCTTATATGTATTTAATAGTTAGGCAGACCGTTCTTTCTGAAATACCATACATAGGACTAGGGTGGACAACTTTACAAAATGATATCACAGGACACTTCAGATGGCCGGTACATCTGGGTTGCGGACGGCAGGCTATCGTGTATCACAGTCAATATTTGTTGGACAGTAACGTGCAACATTCCCGTGGTCGCCGAGGACGTGCACCCTTTGGCGGGTCTCACCCACACCCCTTCGCCCTGAATAAAACCCTGACCTTAGCTCTTTTGTCCACAGCACTCCTCTTGGCCCCAGTATTAGTAAAGCGAACTGAAGTCCCCACTGAAAGAATGGGAAGGGAATGCGAGGCCAGTGGCCACTAAAGTTTGAGCCCAAGAGTATGTTCACCTTCTACTTTATTATTCGCATAGAGAGCTGCCTATAAGGAACTCTCCCGGCAGCAAACGAAGAAGGGGTAGTTATTTAGAGTAAATAAAGTCTATGCGCTCAAGTGATTGCTGCCAAACTGGGTGTCTGCATGATGAAAGAAATAGTGCAGGTTATGCAAACAGGGTGATACTTGAAGGCGTTGGTGAGTAAGGGACCACGCCTCTGCCTTTAGACGATTTGTGTACAGCCCACGTTTCCTGAATCCCACAGTGGCCCGGCAATGCATGATTCCAGGTTTCCTACACACCTTAACTGTACCACTTGTTCATTTTTGGGTTACAGCTGGAATTGCTGCCTGCTAAAAAACCAAATTATTTTATGCAGATTAATGTTATGCCTTATGTATGCTTCAATTGCGTAATGATTATATATTGGGGTCAATATACATAATTACTTACATGTTGTGGTGGTGTTTTTTAAGGCATTTGAAACAAAAGGGTGGCATCCTACCACACAGAGTTTATATTATTTATATTATTTTCCATACACATTTTCTGCAAAGATTTCAACTTAGAACACGCCTAAAATCCAAAAAGAGCTATGTAATTGTGTCATTAAGAAGGGAGCAACTGAACATATATATTCAATTAGCTTTTTATTTATTTAGCCAAAATGAATCATAGGCAGATTTTATTCCGTAAAGTGTTTTCTTGGTTTTATAAGGGAGCCTGCATTTTGTATGGCAGGTGTATTAACAAATCAAGGAAATAGAAAAGATATAGTAAAAGCAAAAAACAAAACACTGATGAGTTCAAATCACTCATAAAAGAGACAATAACATTACAAGTGTGGCATCACTCATAAAAAAGAGACATTGACATTACAATATACATGAAAAAATACAAGCCAGTTCTATAGCGGTAAATGCTGCTGGGGTTGACCATTATACACATCACATTTCAATATTTCAAATATTTTGTAGAACAACCTTCCTGTAATGTCAAAAAGACGTCCTTCTTGACGCTTTTGAGGTGCACTGCGTATTAAGAGAAAACCTAGTCTTTGGTCTACGTCTAGATAGGGATCTAGTGGTGGAGCGGGACGGGGATGGTGTGCCCGAAAGTTGGAGTGTCCCGTGACGTTTCGGCAAAGAAGCCTTATTCATGGGCCTTGACCGAGTCTCTCTGAGTGGAGAAATGGCACACTCAGTTTAATAAAATAAGTAAAGTCAAGGCTTTGGGTGATGAAGTGGCCGCACAGAGAAGTACATCCTGTGCAGGTGTGATGTGGGCCTGTTTTAATAGGCAAGGCACTTGCAGTCACTGGCGGTGAAACACACTTACTAAAGGGGTGCAGGTTTCCCGAGGGTTAAGCCATTGCCTTCTTTTGTAGGGGAACCATGTTTGGCCAGGCCGGGTAGCTTTGATAAGGGGGTGATGTAATCAGAGCCAGTGGTGGCGTGTCATGTCTAGGATGGGAGGAAGAGGGGGGGTCAATCGTCAATACAGCTTCTCTTTAAGTCTTTGTGTGAAGGCCATAGGTTGGCTGTGCATGTCAGTCAATTCATCGTCGTTGGAAGTGTTTATGGAAACATTCGATGCACGTTATACAGATAAGAAAATATACAATATGTTAAAGGGTAAAAAAAAAGAACGTTGCTAATACAATAGTTAATTAGCAAATGGTTCACAAGACACACGAAAAGAGCAGCAGACAGAACTAAGACATTCTATCTTTCTGGAACTCCAGGTTCAGGGGAGGTGGCTCAGTGTTCTCAATATCTTTCCCAAGAGGTCTTGAAGCTGCCTCCAGAAACAAAGCATCCCAAAATAAGGGTATTCTCCACATCCCCTGATGACCAAAGCCAAAAATGTCAATTTGTTGTAAATTTAGACTTTTAAAACCTCCAGCAAACTCAGTAAAACGCCCCCCTCATAGTGTTGTTTTCTTGTTCACAGAAATAAGTGAACAACGCACCGTAGTTTGAACGCCCTCCGTGGGACCAAAGTCCAAGGTATGGCAATGTCGAGGAGGTGCTAGTATGCGTGTGTGCATTATAGCCAATATGAAGATATGAAGGGGTGGCTAAGTCCCTGCTAGCCACCCATGTCTAGTTGGCATGTGGGTGGGTGGAGAGAGGTAGTCTCTAGGGGGTATGCAAGAGGACAAACAAAATCCTGGATTATTAGAAGAATATCCAGACGAAACAGCAACTTTCATCAGAAATGAACATCGGTACCTCTGATCCCCCACATTAATACTTGTGCAGCAGAGTTTAATTGAAACAATGTGCAGAAACCAAGATATAAAAAATAGGGACCGATCTGAAACCCACCCCTTGTATGGGTGATATTTGTCCTGCAATCATCATTAAGCAATCCATGTCATTTCTTACCCCATGTATTACTAAAATGGTCAATTTACCATTTCTGGAGGGAGTGGTTCCATCTAAACTTAAAGAAGTCAGGATAACTCCCCTTCTGAAGAAAAGCTCACTAGACCCAGCCCTAGCCAAAAATTATTGGCCTATTACAAATGTCCCCTTTCTTCTCAAGATCCTGGATAGAGTGGCTTATCTTCAATTCCAGGATTTTGTGGAGCATAATAACATCTTGGGATCATACCAGTCAGGCCTTAGGGCAAGTCAAGGGGCTGTGACAGCCTTAGTAGATCTGAAAACAACATTTGCAGGTATAGTGGATGGAGGCCACCCAGCTTTGTTGATGCTGCTTGACCTTTTGACAGCCTTCGTCCTTGTCGACCATTCCACTCTTGTCAACAGGTTGAAGGACATAGCTGGCTGCTCTCAAAGGAGTGCAGATTGGATTGCATCCTTTCTCGGCTCTCGATTATCAAGAGTGGCAGTGGAGGAGGCTAAATCGGGCCCATTTGTCATCAATGCAGGAGTACCCCAAGGTTCCTGTATTTCCCTGTCTCTATTCAATGTCTATATGCGGCCCTTTTTTGGCATGCTCGACCATCTGGGTGTCTGCTACACCAACTATGCTGATGATACCCAGGCGGTCTTTGAGCTATCCAGGCACTTTGCACGGGATTCTGCAAGTATTAATGCAGTCTATATGGCCATTCAATCATGGATGTTAGCCAACTTGTGGCCCTCAATGACACCAAAACAGAGCAACGTATAATAGCTACTTCCCAACGGCTGAATAAACTTGACTCCTCCTATGGAAGCTTTAAGATTGCGGAATCCTCTATACCCGTGTCTACCAGCATCAAAACACTGGGGGTCCATTTGGGCTCAGAGCTCAACATGAAAGCCCATGTGTCTCACACCCGAGCAGCCTGTGGGTATGTGGTCAAACTTCTAAATCAGATGAGGCCATATATTTCACTTGCTAACAGATCCATTGTGGCATCAGCCTTCATTAATTCAAGGCTTTTGTAACAGCCTAATGTCAGGTACTACTAAAACTAACATACAATTGTTACAATTTGTTCAGAATAATGCTGTTTGCACTGTGTTTGGCCTATGTAAATTTGATCAGGTCTTCAACTCAAGGAAGGCGCCGCACTGGCTCCCTGTGGTACACCGGATCTCACACAAGATCCTGTCCCTGGCCTATAAATGTTGGTCCTCCGCTGCACCAGGCTACCTGAAGCAACAACTGTCTGTTGATCTTCCGGCCCGTCATCTACACTCAGGAGATTCCCACAAACTCAAACAACCACGCTTCAAGCTAGCAAAATTTGGGGGTTGTAGTTTCCCAGTGAGGGCACCAAGAGAATGGAATCCCTTCCACTTGCAATAAGTACCATCAACACACTGTCAGGATTCAAAAAAGCTTTGAAAACCCATCTCTTTGGGCTAGCTATTGGTTAATGCCCAACAGTCCCAGCTCTCTCTGTGTCCTCAACTATCTCTTTCTCCGGAACGCAGATGAGGCCACTTCCTGTGATGTCAAGAGGCGAAAGGTTGTGTGCCACCATTTCCTGCAATGTCATTTTGGGGTGGGGGTCAAATGACACTAAGCTACTTCCTGTGATGTCACTTGGGAAAGGGGTCAAATTGCAAAATTTCCTGTGATGTCATTGGGAAGGTCAAGGGTCGTATGATGTCACTTCCACTACCCTTGGCATTTTGGCAAAATGACGTCCCTGAACCCATACCACCTAGAACCAAGCCCAGCGCACAATGACTGGTTTTCCCGACCAAAACCGAAACTACCAACAGAACAGCAAAAGCACTCTCCCTCTCCTCCCACTAATAAACCCTCCCTGTATTTCTTTTCAGATCCGCTAGAGCACTTGGAGACCATGAAAAAGGCAGGGATATGTGGTATAAATCACGTTAACATAACATTAACAGGGGAACAGATCATTGTTCATCGCATAGCGGGAGCACTGAAGGGATGACAATGATCGAATCAGGCAATGCTACAGAACCTTTGCACCCGTGCAAGTGCAGTGCATCATATTAACATCAGAGCATATACTATGCAAATGTACTTGCATTGGCACTAAGTGCTTTGCACACCACACACATGATAGACTCGACCACAGAGGCAGGGGGGTCGCACTGATTGCAAGAGACATGCTCTATGTCAGACAGTTCAGCACAGCCCAGATACCCAATTGTGACCTGCTCTCTATCAAATGACCCCTATCCCAGACTGCTATTATCACCATGCATCCTCCAGGCCCACTTCTATTTTTCAAAGAGGAACTCAAACATATTCTCACGACCAACATCACGCCACCTCAAAAACTATCCTCCTGGGTGACCTTAACCTAGGGCTCAACCATATTGAAGACACTAATGCTACATCGGAGCCGATTCCCTCAACACCCTTGGTTTCAGACAATACATAATGACACCCACTCATTCCAAATGCAGCATCTTGGGCTGGCAAGCAGACCTCAACTGCGAGCTTGCTGTCCTTTCCAACCTTCCCTGCCCTTGGACTGACCACCATGTCCTTCATAGTCTCAGCCAGTAGCTTACCCACACATATCGCACCACCCCTGCCTCCTGCCATTGCCTGTAGTTCGCGTAACCTCACCAAAGACCAAATTCTGCTCTTGCTAGAGACATTACAATCAGCACATCTACCTCACACCGACCCTACCACTCTAGCCAACTTGTATTCTAAAACGATCTTGCATGGAGTGAACACGGTTGCTCATCTTGCAACACACAAAACCAAACCTACCACCCACTGAAACACATTGTTCACGCCAGACTGCCAAGCTCTTCACTCAAATAAATGTGAGGCCGAAGCCAAATGGAGAAGAACTCCCATCTGTTATTCACAAATCTCATTTCTCTACCTCTGCCAAAATGTACAAACAAGCTATCCTACAGGGTAAAACCACCACCTACAACACAGGAATCGTTAACGACAAGTCCAATACACAAGAGATTTTCACCATCCTCAGAGAACTGGAACCCCCTTCCTTCCCCCCACGCAACCTCATCAAAGATGAAGCCTGGTTCACCAACGTCCAGAACGCTCTCCTGAACAAAATCTCCATGTTACACAATGAAATCCAACTAAAGCAAGCCACCATCAGCTCCAATGTACATCCCTGTCCATCAACCTGCCTACAACCGCCTTGCGAGACCTACCCCCATTCCGCTTCAACCCTGTCACGGAAGTTGAGGTCACGTCCATCCTGAAAGGCCTGAAACCATCCATATGCAAAGGATATGCTTGGCCAGCGGCAATCATCAAAGACTGCTCGATGCCCTAACCCTATTCATCCCAACTTTCATCAACTCCTCCTTCTCCTCATGCCAGGTCCTCACCAGCCTCAAGGGAGAATTGGTACTTCCACTGCTTAAAAAAACATCCCTCAGGTGTCAGTCCTGGTCATGGCACAGAATCAGCCTTACATGACCTTAAGAACCAGCTCCACAAGATCAAGGACGCAGGGAAGCCTGCACTCATGTTACTCCTTGACCCTTTGGCCGCGTTTGACCTGATGGATCACAAGATCTTCTGCCAGCACCTTACTGCTGCTGCTAACATCTCACCAGAAGCAACGTGCTGGATCACCTCCTTCCCGGAGGATAGAACCATCAGAATCTTGGCTGAAAATGCTAGTGTCCTCCTCACCCCTGGTGCTTACCTCATGCAGCGTTCCCCAAGGCTCCTGCATCTCCTTCACCCTCTACAACATGTTCACAAAACCACTTTTCGACCTTCTAGACTCACTTGGTATCTCATATACCAACTATGCTGAAGACATCCAAATCCTCCTTCCCCTCTCAGGCAACTACTCCAACGACTCTGACACATTACACGTTGTCTACCAGACCATCCAGACCTGGATGGCTATGCACCTTCTCTGCCTTAACGATGAAGAAAATTAAATTCTCCTCGTGGGTCCTCCTGCTGGGCTCAAAAACCTCAACCTCTTTCATTATTGACAGCATTTCAATCACCCGTATCCCCAACTGTGAAGACTTTGGGAATTCACCTGGATGCTTCTCTTTCCCTTACGTGTCAAGTCCATGCCATAGCCTCTTCGGCTGCCCACACCACCAAGCTTATCAACACCTGTAGACCATTACTTTCCATGCACAGTTGCCTCACCATTGCACGAGCTGTCATTGGCTCTAGACTAGACTACTGCAATGCACTATTTGCAGGCACCTCAATGCACAATATCCATAAAATACAAGTTATCCAAAACAATGCCCTCTGAGCTGCCCGCATTATACCCAGGTGTGAACACATCTCTGCCGCTAGAAGAAACGCCAACTGGCTCCCAATATGAGAACAGACTACCTTCAAAACCCTGTTGATCACCCACAGGTGCCTTTCTAACATTTCCCGCCTTACCTGTCACAGAAATTCTGTAAAGCCCAGTCCTCGAGACCAACCCGATTTGCATATACTCACCATCTCATAACTCTGAGTTTCAGACGGGCCAAAGCTGGCAGTAAAGTTTCCCTGTCGTTGCAGCAAATCTCTGTAACTCTTTACCACCTGCACTGAGGGCCGAGCAATCATACTGGTAATTCCGTAAAAATCTGAAAACCTGACTCTTCACCTAGGGCATCATCCGATATGGTATCCCAGTAACACCTTTCGATCTATATGAACACAATAATGACTACATTGAAAACCTATACTGGAACCAGCTCCTTGATGCCCGTGGGTTTAGTCCACTTTACAAATGTAAACAATAAATAAATAAATAAATAAATAGGGAATATATAGAAATTATGAATGTTATGACCACCCCTTTGCAATGTATAACTAGATGCATACTGAACCTATTTGCTAACTACTACACACGTTGGTCTACATAAAAAACAGCAAGATAGTACCACGAGTTAAGCACTCACTGCAGTGATCTGTGCACAGCCTGCCTGCAGTCACAGATGGAGCCAAGGCTCAGCCCTTCATCCTTCTGAAGGTGTTCATATGTGAAGCATCGGCTTGGGTAATGATAACACTTACTGTTTCTGCACTTAGAAACGGGAGGGATCTGACATGAAGCTCTGTTTTAAAATGTAATATCACTAAGAACATTTGGGGGGGGGCGTGTATTGCATTAGCCATTATGTTGTGCTTAATCGCAGACTTCTCCAGCTTCTAAGTGCCAGCCCGGCAATCAAACCCATGTTGCACAGCATCGTCTTGTTCCCAAGAGGAGTATGTTACACCTGAACTGGCGATATTAGGAAACAATTAAACTTAACTCATCCTGCTAGATCTGTGACAATTGGACCACGAAAGCTGACAGTGCAAAGGAAGTGGGTGTGAGAATATTAATAATGTACTGTTTTTTATATAGCACTTCATGCTGGATTCCTCATGCTTCTAAGCACTGCAATGATAGGTGTCATTATTACTCAATTTAGCGTCCTCAGAAGTTTAAAGGGCTGAGCTGGCCCTGCCATGATTTCAGCGTGTCAACTGCTGGCTGGCCCCAAATGATAGGTGACCACTTAACTCACTGAGCTGTGCCCCAAGTAACTTTGGGACCCCTATCCCAAAGCCTCCTTGACACTGATGAAGGCAACCAGTATCCCGGCTTAAGCATAGCACATACGGAGCGTGGAACATGTATTTGTATTTTATTTTTCTTCTATGGCGCCGTATGCCAGGGCGCTTTTTCTTCTATGGCACCGTATGCCAGGGCGCTTTTTCTTCTATGGCACCGTATGCCAGGGCGCTTTACATATTTTAGTGAGGTGGTACAATAAATGCAAAGATGACAAAATACAACAGGATACAACAAAAGAGAATACAAACCGACAAAACCAACAAGAAGAAAATGTATTGGTAGTCCAAAAAGTCATTCATGGTGAAGGTCAAGTGACATGATGAATTGTCCAAGACAAAACCAACCGGCCCCAAACCAAAAATAAACATTGGTGGAGGTAAGACATTAAAATAGTCCAGCATGTCCAGGGACCCAAATGAACAGAAATGGGTAGGCTAAAAAGACTGCCAAAAGCACAACCTGGACAAGTCACAAAACATGGTGCACCAGTCACAGACTCACTCCCATAGCCACCACACAAAAAAGGCCACCTGCTCCTCCAAGTACAGCACCTCCAAGGGCAGCAGCGGGAGACCGAGCCGCCACCCGTCATCCAGGCTCCACACTGACAACCACAGCAACCGCCACCGGCAGCCAAACCACACATGCAGTGGGGGACCTCAGGGTGCACAGCAATATCTTCCCACCCTCTACCTCCAGCGAACGAGAGCTCTTCAGGAACAACAGCCACAGAATGGCAGCCAGCCGAATCTGTGCCGGCAGCAACAGCACATGGGATGGCTGCACAGAACAGAACTAGAACTGGGAGATATGATATGATATGATATGGTATTTATAACGCGCCTATACACAAGTGTTTCACTTGATAGCACTGCCTGGAACCAAACGGATCCACCTCCCCCTCTGCATCAACACAGACAGCAGTTCCCTAGACCAGAGCTCCAGCAGACCCGTCAGCTGGCCACAGCAGGTCTCCAAGCAGCCCTCATATCTGCCATCTTGGAATGGTCTTGGTAGATCCCATCATTAAAGCTGGCCTTATGAACTTATAAGGGGCAGAGCCAAACATTTGTTGCAGTAACATCGACGCATCTAAAATCGTTTTCTACTGGCCCAGTGGGATGTTCCTTTGTGAACCACAGCGTTTCACTGCTTTGACAGTTGGGACTGCCAACAAATGTAAATAATCGGAATAATAAAGCACTCCAGTGAAAGTGGGATTTAAATTCACTTAAAATTATTTCTGATTGGTAATAGAGGTTACAGCTCAGATTTCCTGAGTGCAGAAGGTGTATGGGAGTAGGCTTCTTATGCCCACTGAGAGGTACTGGTATGACTCTTCTGACAGATGTGACACATAAATACATGCTCCATGTTTTCATGTGCCATGAAAATCCTCTTCTGAAACTACAGCGTTCTTATCACACGGTTAGTGTTGCAGAGGTTGATGACGTGATCTAATCGGGTGGTCATTTTAGAAGTCCTAAGCCGATTCGAGAACTACAAATTCAGCTACATTAAACATGGGAAACACAGTACCGTCTAGATAGAATTGTAAACAAATGTGTTTACTTCTAAACACCTTAGATGTATGTTTTGCACTTCACACACATAGGTGCAAGACGAGGGCGGAAAGCTTTGTGCACGAAGGCAACTGATTTCTGAACAAGTACCAACAAGCGTGACAGTATGTGATAAAGAGTGTCGTGAGGGATCTCATGACCATGGAGAGTCCACCATCGAAAAAACATTCATCCATTGATGAAAAGTGGAGCGAGGGATCTTATGGTCGGAGAGACTCCTCCATCGAAGAAACGTTCATCCATTGATGAAAAGTGGAGTGAGGGATCTCATGGTAAGGGAGACTCCTCCAACGAAGAAACGTTCATCCATTGATGAAAAGTGGAGTGCGGAACATCATGGTCAGGGAGACTCCTCCATCGAAGAAACATTCATCCATTGATGACAAGTAGAGTGAGGGATCTCTTGGCCAGGGAGACTCCTCCATCTAAGAAACATTCATCCATTGATGAAAAGTGGAGTGAGGGATCTCATGGTCAGGGAGACTCCTCCAACAAAGGAACATTCATCCAATCATGAAGAGAGGAAGGAGGATTCGCTCAACAGAAGTGAAGAGGCTTTGTGACTCTCTCCCCCTGAGAAGCTGATGTTTCCTGACTTCTGAGCAGGTTCATAACTTGTGTGGGACGTTCTTTTTTCCATTTGACCTCCACTAATATTCTCTCCTCATTTTCAGTTGATAGTTTTATCTTTGTTATACATCATTTCGATACGTTTCTCTTTGGGTAGATGGGATACAGAGGTACAGTGATGATTATGATTAATTATTAAACTGAGACGAACCAGCTGAAAATCGGTTTACTGCGCTGTCAAACTCAATTACATTATAACATGAAATCCCCCATCTTTCTTTTCTGTACAGCATTAAATCTACGACACCGGCCCGATCTCGTGCCAAGCACGACATCCCTGTTTGAAGCTGCTTCCTTAGCAACAACCATTTCATCATCCTCTCTGTATGGAGATGAGCAATATCACCATGATGGAACCCTGCCTTACAGGTAACCAATCAACTTTAATGAGGGAAACCTATTGCAGGGCCATCCTCTATTCTGTAATATGACCAGGAAAGTCATTGTCTTCTGTCACGTTAACATGTAAAAAGTTTACACTGGATATTTATATAATTACCTTGATTCATTTGAAAGTGTTGTGGGTTAAAGCATGTCTAAGTCTTACTTCAACAGGTGGTACAGTGGTGTTCTGGATTGCCTTTAACTTCTCAAGCACGGCACAGCAGATCTCCTGTCTCACATTTGTATCCACTGCACTGGTGTTCCCGAAGGCTTCTCTCTCTCTCCCTCTCTCATCCTTTTCTGAATGTCCAATATATGCTCCCAGGTCTCATTATTTACAACATCTGGACTCATCTTCTACTCCCAAGAGCACAGAATGCCAAGCTCTACTCGGACTGGACGCCAACTCTCCCGCCACTACGTGCTCTTTCTCAATCCATTTGAAAGTCACCCGGTCCTAGAAGTGCTCAAGTTGAGTGCAGACAAAACAGAAGTAGCAACCTGCTGCTTCCTCGCGCCCTCATCTGTCAGAATCTAGAGTCTTGGATTTAACCCAAGTTTAACTTTAGCAATTCAAGTCAGTCAACTAGACCCTACTTCTTCAAAAATCACAATCTCTAAAGGGCCTGCATGATTAGACATTCCCAAACAAACTGTGGTAAGTGCCCTTATCTTCTCCAAATTACATGATATAAACTGCTTTCACCATGGCCTTCCTTCCTCATTCCCAAGCTCCAGAGGATCCAGAGCTCAGCGGTCTCCTGTTTCTCAGACTCTCCTGTTTCTTTCACTCACTCCAATACCTACCTCTGCATCGTGCAGTGAGCCTTTCATCAACAAGGTTCCCACCCCCGTTTAAAAATGTAAACTCACCCAGACCCGGCTCTTCGCCAAATGTACTTTCCACCCGACCGTGCTGCTCCATCTTCCATCCAGCACTGGACGGCCGCGAAGGTGGCATGTGCTTGTGCTCTACAAATGCCAACATGAATAAATAATGCCAGCTTGATAGAGCAGATCTCCTGCCCCCTGATTCCATGGCAATCCTTCTGGGGCTGATGGAATGAGTCCCACTGAGCTGGGCAATGGTGGCATCTGCTGTCAGGGGCATCTGAGTGCCCAGTGCACGCTTTATGAACACTTCTCATTATGACGCAGTTTCAGTTCAGATTTCAAAGCTGAAAGACAACACACACGTGGGGATAACAAACTGCTTAATTTCTCATTTGCTTTTTCTTACTAATTCACATGGCGTGAACACTTTATTATTGATAAGTGCCTTTGTGTGTGGTTTGAATCTGAAAAACAATGGTAAAGTCGAATGCTTTAAGCTCTCCAGGCCTCCAATGAGTGTCAGTGCAGGTTTTTATATTCAAACAACCGCCAACATGGAGCACAGATCTGCCCCTTCCTTCACCCTCCCATTGAAGCCTCATTTGACCCTCCCACCTTTCCCGTCATCATCTGTTTGTTTGTGAGCAAGTCACTCTTTCATGGCTATGGTTCCTCTCCATCGATAGCATTGCAAAGAAAGATTATTATTTTAATTTTAATTTTATTAAGCATTTGTATGGCACCTATACAGCAGAAAGTGTGTCCAGGCGCCACAAGACAAAAGAGGGTGGGGTCGGGGGACACAAGGAAAAAACCCATCAATAACCGTCCTACTAGGCCTTGTGACATTCGAGTCGTGCAAGTGCAGTATCAAGAAGTGCTGGTGGGGCGGGGGGAAGGTCAGCAAAGGGATGGGCTAGCAGGAGGTGTGTAGTGCTGGAGGGAGGGGGAACTGGGAAGTGCTGAGGCCTGCAGGTGGGCCAGTGCCAGGGGAGGCACAGGGTAGGGTGACAGTGCAAGGGGCTGGGGGAGGACCAGCCTCGGACGAGGCGATCACGGAAGGGAGCCGAAGGGCAAGTGCTGGTAGGAAGGGGCAAGAGGGGAGAATGGACAAAGGATGACCTGACACCAGCAAGACTCATAAGGGACTACAGGCATGCAGTCAAAGCGGCAGGAGGAGCCAAGCAGAGGAGGGCCAGAGAGGAGGAGGAGGAGAAAAGGAAGGTCTTGGGGAGCTAACGGAACTTAAGGAAATCCGGCTCAAGACAGAGAGGTCCAGGGAGGCCATTCCAGAGGGAGGCTCCTGTTGAAGAGAGAGATCTACCCCAATTTTCTGCTTGGAAAAATGGCAATGCAATGGGATCATGGAAATTTAGAAATCCTGTTATGTAAAGGTTACTGAGAAGACAGGCATTCAGGAAGAACAATAATTATCTTGTAATAGTTATCTTGTAACTTAATTAAATGCCCTTGTATATGACAAGAGAAGTGTATCTGCTGGCAAACAACAGACAACAACAAGTGCTTCGCCCTTACCCGAAGAACTATTTGTCTTAAAAATAGTCGCTTAGATCTTAATGAAATTGCTAGACTGCTGGCATACATCATTAGGTGCCTCTCCACTCCTGCTGCTGCAAAGTTCTTCCTGGAAATAAAGTGCTGCATGCCTTTGGTATTTAACAGACAGGCTTCAAGCTGACAGTGCTACTTCCCATGTAGTGCTATTTAGGCGAGACCATTGGTATGGTTTCATACTGTAATTAAACTTTAAAGAATTGAAGCATTTTAAAGTTGAATGTAGAAATGACATAATATTGATATTTTGAATAAGTTACACTACTTCTGCTAGTACCAGTACATAATTTACAACTGCTGCCATTGAAATCTCTGATATATCTTTCTGGCGAAAGCTGGACGGGAAAGGATCACTAATGCTAGAACACCACCACCTTATAGCAAGACCTTACAAACCAAAGGCAGCACAGCTATGGGGAAGACTTTACTCCGAACGGCAGTGTGTGGGATTGGTTTCTTTAGGAAAAATGCTGGGCGGTTGGGATGATCTTACCAACTTCTGCACTCCTTAAGGGAAGTTCCAGGATTGGCCATCTTGCAAGGATCTAGCGAAAAGAAAAGGTTAAAATGATCTGTTAATCGTGAGCCCTTTTTCAACAGCATGGGTTTGTAGAGTTGGTCAATGTCAAAAAGGCCAAAACCTCCACAGTTTTAAATGTCATGCGACTGCGGCTATGAGTGAGAGGAACATTTAAATAGATTCCATCAGGACTTTGGAAAGGATAGTTGGGAATTGCAGAGTTCCTGCAGGAAATGGCGGCTTGTTCAGCACATGTTCGGACCAAAGTATTTGGAAGAATTCAACAAATTGCTTCTTTATTGATGAGAAAGTCCTTTAGGCCTAATTGCTTATTCATGTATAAGCTCCCAACTGAGGCCAGAATCTCCTTTAAAAACTGGCTACCTCCTGAAGAAGGTGTCCATAAAATTCCCAGTTTGGACCCTAAGATCAGCCTCATGCAGGTCGTTCATCGTATGGCAGTCCAAAAGGAAAGGTTGCGGGGGCAAGGGTCACCCTCTAGAATGCCGTACCTCCTCTTCTGAGGGATTAGGAAACCCACACCCAGTTCAGAGCAAAAGAACTACTATCCTTTTCAAATAACACTAACTTTCAGGGTGGTCCTCTCTCCAGGGTCTTTGCCTCTGCGTGCATCTTCCACTCAGCACTTGCCATGCTCTGGGATACCTGGTTGCCTTCGTCCCTATAATGGTCCCGGGTTCCTGCATGTGCCCTTGTGCATATATTGCTTGGTCATTGCTCCTCCTAACAGTAGCAGTTCAGGATAAACAGCATCATTCAGGCTTTCAAACACGTTCGACGAAAACAGACAAATATTCTCCAAACGTTCACGCGCCTGCACAAGCCAAAGCAGAAAATAAGCAAATGGGGTTGTGTGTGTGCTGTTATAAAAGCACTGCAATTTCACACGTATAGCAAAGGACACGTTTCATGACTGGGCTCTCGACTGTGTGGGCTTTTTCAGACTTTGCCCAGTTCTGTGAGTCAGGTCGGGATGATTGCCTTCCTGTGACGTCAATGAAAGTGTAGAACAGAAAAAGGGCAGCAGAACCCGCCCTCCTCCCCATGTGTGTATTTTGGAGCCATTTAAGCGCAGCGGGCATGCCTCGCTCAGGGCCTCCTGAAAAGGTGCTTTGTTCGTCAATATGGCGTTGCATGGTGTTGGCTGCTGTTTTCGTTAGGGGACGTAAACACGAGCCGGGAACTTTGCAGTGGGGGGATAGCATGCAGGGGCTGCGTGTGGATGGGCACAGACATTACCGCATTCAACACCACACCCAAGTGTGGATCCACCAATCGAGTACGGGTGTCGTGTGACGTCACCATTCTGCACTCTAATCAATTTGGGAAATTGCTGAAACAGCTAATTTCGTGGCTTGGCAGGGGGAGGGGGGTTGGCACAAGCGCAAAAAACCGACATCCATTTTCAAAATTCTATTCTGGGTCCACCCGCTTTGGGGATTAACATCACTGCTGCGTACCAAAAAGGCTGGATTAGTGGCCTCCCCCTAGGCCCTCAATTACAGTGATATAAAACACTTTATTTCAGGGGAAACACCAACACTTTATTTCAGGGGAAACACCACCCGGTGGATTACATCCCAGCAAAGTGTACTTGGCATTGGAAGGCAGGATGTAAGGCCCGCAGCTGTCACTGTTAAAAGCACATGGTTCTGGCGGGTGTGGGAGCATCAAAAAGACCTTTTAAAACGCGATGAATGCAAGAGCCGCAAGCGGTGAAAACGGGTTTTGAAAAAGGCCTTTTCATTGTGTCTTTTTTGTCCCGAAGCGCCTTACAGTGGGCCACGAGAGGCAGCTGGTTTGGGGGCGGCGGGTCATATTCACGAGGCATTTGCATGCGCTTACATGCCAGGTGGCAAGTGCACACGGTTTCCAGATGTTTTAATGTGTTTGCTCAAGTGACAATGGAGCGCCACTGCTGGGTTATGGTGCTGGAAAAGTTCTGGAGGCTTGGTGCAGTCTCTGCTTTGTCCCTAAAATACACTTGCTGGGCCCCCGGCTGGGTCTGCACAGCAGCAGTGGAGGTCTAGAGATACGCACACCTCTTGTGGGGTCAATATGTGGAGACGCAGGAGTCGTGTTACTTATTAAATCTAACAGGGTGGTGGGTGCAGTGGAGAAAATGCAGCTCTGGCACAAAATGCTGCTACTAAGCAGTGTCCTCGTTGGCGGACACTCCCATCCCCTGCACACCAAAAATGCGGAGGCAGCTCAGTCCAAGTTTGTAGTATACAGTCATAAGCAATTAGGAGTTCAAGAAATGTTTGCATTTTCTGACCAGTGTCAGAATTTAATTTCTGATACACAAAATAGTAATAGTACAGTGCTAATAAACAACATAATGAGCTCCATGAGTTTCGGGATAAAGGTGCCGTCATCAGGAGCACTAAATCTTAAATTAGTAAGTGTGTCTACAAAAGGTAAGTAAAAGCGTTTAATTTAGTCTGGAGATATTTAGCAAAATCAATAATGGTGTTTGAGTATTGTAGATTCAACAATATTATTAGAGGCAAGCAATAAAACAGCACCTTAGTCATTGCTTCAGGATCGATAAAATGGTCAATTCTTCGTAGGGTAGTGCTGTCTATGAATTTCTGCATACGGTGAGGACTGAGGCTCCACCTAATATCTACTTATGGGGGTTGCAATGCATAATCTACATGATTCATGCAACAATATTCTGTTTTCTAACTGGCTGGTGCAGCGCCTACCTTAAGGTAGAGGAGACTTGACCATCAAGTGCAAGATTGTTGGGTCCCCCAGGGACGTCTTAGTCATCTGCGGTGAGTCACATATGGTTCTCGGTTTATAGTGATTATTTTGAATGACATTTTTTCGAATGCCATTATGTAGAAAACATTTCGCCTAAATAAAATATTTCGAATGTCTTTTTTTAAAAACATTTTTTTAAATGGGGGTTCCCCCAACCCCTGTTTTTTTAACCCTTTTTTTTTTTACTTATGAAACAAAAAAACTCTAAACTAAAAAAAAGACATTCGAAAAAAAGGTAGGCAAAATGTTTTCGACATAATTGTATTTCGAATGTTTTTTTTGTTGAAAAAATGACCGGATACCATGGTTCTCTGCGGGTATATGTACATACTTCTGTCAAAGATTTGTCTCTAAGCAGATTAACCCACTGATCTAGAGCTGTTAAGTAAGTGAGTAATACACGTTTGTAGGATCCAACTTAGTATAGCAGGGCTGTATAGTAGTTGTTCAATAAACAAAGCGAGTTCCTCCTGTATTGTGCAATTTGCCTTCTATCTGTGGAGGGCTGTGAGGATGATAATATATTTTAATAAGTATTTCAACAAGGGAGATCTTTATGCCAACAGTTAAAAATAGTAAAATCTGGAAGTGTAGAGCCTTACCAGAGTGTCCGCTGATGTGAATGTTTCAAGCACCATCACGCCGGGATCCGAAAATGGCCGCTCTTTATTCTACATCATGCAATGTCACGTCGGACGTGATGGAATCATGATTATGGTACTTATTTACGTTATAGTGGATGTATACATGGTCGTTTCACATTCAAAGGAGTGCAGTCCTTCATCTGGTTACATCTAATGTAATATCATCCATAGTGGATTATTCAAGACTAAGAAGACATCTATTATACAAGATGGTTTGGTATATAAAAAATACATATGAAAGTCTCATGGTAACTATTGTGGAAGCCAGTAAGCATGGCGCTTAATAAGAATAACAATAAAAATGAAACATAGCATGTGAAATATGCTGTCTACACGCCCATGGTATGTGCTGTCTGGGCAACGGCTTAAAGGTTCTCTGCTCAATGTGTTTAGATGTGTCGTCAGGCATGATGTGTGGAAGTATTTGGGAGTATATGTAATGGACTCAACCAATGACAGTGAGGTATAAGAGGCACGTTATTGTGATGGGATACGTGCACTATCTATCATCAAGCTACAGTCACATATAGTTTGAAATTTTGCAGAGTGTTATAGAGCACATTGTGACAATTATCTCCTACATTTTAACGGTTCACATAATAAGTTTTGATGTTGTTACATTTCTCTCGATGTAAGGCTTTCCAAACACTTCATTGTGCCTATGCATAATGCACCAATCAATACACATGGCAGACGTGTATACATTCAAACCTATGTGTACAGGATACCCTGGAATACTGAAAATACCAAAGACTATTTGATGAATACATTTCCAATGTTGCCAGTATTTTATGGCCTTCCCAAAGATATCAAAAACTCCACATAACCACCTTTCAGACCTATAGTGGCTGCGACTGATACCATCTTCGACCCTATAGCTAAATTCTTAGATAAACTGTTACAGCCCATAGTTCAGAAAACCTCGACCTATCTTAGGGACACCACACATTTCCTGACCACATTGGAAGACTTAAAATTTTTTGATCCGATTGGACACTCTTTACCTTAGACGTACAGAGTCTTTACACTTCAACTACACACAGTGAGGGATTTGACGCTCTTGAATAGAGTCTGCTACAAGACGAATACTTTCAATCTGACAAAGTCTTTACAATAGAATTAGCTAAAAATGATTCTTTATAACAACTACTTCAGGCTCGAGATAAATCACTATCTTCAGATATCTGGAACATCCATGGGCTCGGCTATGGCACCAACCTATGCGAAAAGTATTATGTTTGCTTTTGAATCACACCACATTCTCGAATATCAGATATGGGCTAGTAAACTAGCCCTTTTGAAGAGATACACCAACCACATCTTTGGTATCTGGAAGGTCCCCAAAGATGAACTGGAGGCTTCCTGACATACCTTCACGAATGTCATCCTAGAATAAAACTTCACAGTTGGAGTTGGATGCCCCGGTGTCCCTTTCTTTGATGTGGACAGGGACATCATTTAGGGGTCACCAGAGGTCTCCCTTGCGACCTCTGTGGTCTAAATTGCGATCTCTGGCTTCCAAAAAAAAATGGGTTTTTTTTGTAATGCAATCTCCTGGTCTGTGGCCAGCACCATGTGGCTCTTTACTTCTTGAGTGGCTGGCTTTCTTTTTCAGGCCCCTTAAAAAAAAGAAGAAAAATAAGAACAGGAGTGCCACAAGTCTAACACTTTCAGCACTGACCCTAAATAAGAAAGAATAGGAATACCAAATAATGTGTCTTTCTGGAATTCTATACAATAATTGCTAGACTCATTAAGGGTTTATTTCAGGCACACTTCAGGTGGTGAGTCACTGATTTAGTCTGTTCTTAAACATCTCAACTCAGCCTTTCATCCTTCTGAAGTTGATAAATGAGTACCAACACAGGTTGGGTGACATTGGGTATATATTTTTTCTATATAAAGCGCTTAAGTGCTATATAATAACATATCATTATCATTTGGTCATGGACGTCTGCTTGCATTCACAGTAATTTGGTAATATGGGCGAATACACACAGATCTTAACGATACATATGGCGATACATTCTTGTATGAAATGTATACATCACATTATAGTGATATCGTAACCATATTTTTCATAGTGTACAATGCTATGTGATGCCACTTCCTGTTTTGTCAACGTGTGAAAGGTTGTGTTCCATCACCTCCCGAGATATCACTTCGGGGTGGGGTCAAATGACATCACTTCCTGTGATGTCATTAGTGGGTCAAGGGTCGTGTGATGTCACTTCCACTACCCCTGGCATTTTGGTGAAATGATGTTCCTTGATGTGGAAGTCACTTCTGGTCTCAATAAATTGAACACATTTATTTATCGTAAACCCACTGACGTCAACAACACATTAGACTACGCAAGCTTTCATCCCCAACATCTGAAAAACAATCTACCACTAAGCCAGTTTCTAAGAGTAGAAGAATTATTTCCAATGACAATGATTACACGGAAGCAGCGAACACGTTGACAAATAGATTTAAAGCCAAAGGTTATTGCAAATCTGTCCTAACACAAGCTAAAAACAAAACTGCCCTACAGACCAAGTCAACCCTGTTAAGATCTAAAGGAAAGAAAAACGATCCTCAATTAATACACTTTGACATTTTCCAGACCGAGTGCCCAAATTAACAGACTACTCAAGAAGAACTGTAAATTTACCATACTCGATGCACAACTATCCGAATTATTTCCACGTCCACTGATGGTAGCCTATACATGAGGAAGTAAGCTAAGGGATAACTTAATGAAGGCAGAAAAAAGCAGATCCCCCCAAGCAACTGCTTCTAAGTACACCAAAATATGGCACGTTTCCATGTCTAAATTGCAGCCACTGCAATAATGTGCAGAAAGGCGATCATAAAAGACACCCCCGCACTGGACAGAAGGTAAGTCTAAAACATTATGCCACCTGTGATTCAGAACATGTAATCTATGGTCCCATGTGGTCAGTTCTATGTGGGAAAAACTACAAGAAAAATGAAAGAAAGACTTAATGAACATAGGTCAAATATTAGAACGAAAAATGACAAATCTCCAGTTGCTAGACATTTTGTCCAGAATAGACACTGGATAGCCCAAAACAAATACCTCATCCTCGAAGTAGTCAAAATTCCAGCAAGAGGAGGAAACCACAATGTACCTTTATGTAATTCAACACACTAAGATACCTAACAGTTCTAGCCACCTTTGTCTTAACTAAGACTCTATTTTTTAGCAGAGGTCATGAGCCAAACTGTTGATGAATGTAACATTGCTGCTACTGTTCACGGTAGCCACCCAGGTGGCCCAGCTTTGAATGAGTAAACGTATTCCTGTACAATACATGCATCCGTGTATAAACTAAGATCGCATTATAGGCAAAGTTAATATCTGTAGATCATCCCAGAAATACACAACTGTACTATAATGTGAAGGTCGCAAGTAGTGACGATATGTATTGATTGTTGTTACATGCATAGGCACAATGATTTGTCTGTAAATTCTCATTCTCCATAAATTGTGATGATATCAAAATGTACTATCTGAACTTGATAACTACCTTTCATGTCAACCACAGAGCTGGTCTGATCTACAATGATAGAATTGCAGCTCGGATAATGTATATAACCATGCACTACATTAGATCACATCAAATGCTGAATAGAATGTTCTAGATCATCCTGTACACATAGATATGAATTTATAAACGTCAGCCATGTGTATTGATTGTTGCATTATGCACAGGCACAATGAAATGTTTGGAAAGCCTTATCTCCAGAAACATGTAATGACATCAAAATTTATTATGTGAACTGTTAAACTGTAGCAGGAGATAATTGTCATAATGTGCTCTATCACACTCTGCGAAATTGCAAACTATATGTGACTGTAGCTTGATGATAAATAGTGCATGTATCCCATCACAATACCATGCCTCTTATACCTCACTAACATTGGTTGAGTCCATTACATGTACTCCCAATTACTTACGCACATCGTGTCCCACGACACATCTGAACACATTGAGCAGAGACTCATTAAGCAGTGGCCTAGACAGCACGTACTATGGGCCCGTAGACAGCAAATTTCACATGATATGTTTAATTTTTAGTGTTATTCTTATTAAGCGCCATGCTTACTGGCTTCCATAATGTAATTTACTTCCATGAGACTGCCGTATGTATTTTTTACATATCAAACCATCTTGTATAATAGATGACATTTTAGTCTTGACTAATCCACAATGGAGGTTATTACATTAGATGTAACTAGATGAAAGACAACATTCTGTTGAACGTAAAAGGACTGTGTATTCATCCACTTAAATAAGCGTCATAATCATGACGTCCAATGTGACATTGCATGACGTACAATAAAGAGCAGCCATTTTGTGATGCTGCCGTGATGGTGCTTGAATCCCTCACATCCGCGAACACTCTGGTAAGACTCCGTTTTAACTGTTGGCATAACAGATCTCGCTTGCTGAGATCCTTATTAAAATATATCATATTCCCACAGCTCTCCCCTAATTGCACAATACGAGAGGAAATTGCTTTGTTTATTGAACAACTATACATCCCACCTATACTAAGTTGGATCCTACAATAATGTGAGTATTGATCTAAATCATCATGTTCAGTGGGTTAATCCGCTTACTATATTGAGACAAATATTTGACAGAAGTATGTACATATACCCACAGAGAACCATAGGTGACACCGCAGATGACTAAGATGTCCCTGGGGAACCCAACAATCTTGCACTTGATGGTCAAGTCTCCTCTACCTTAAGGTAGGCGCTGCACCAGCCAGTTTGAAAACAGAATACTGGTACATGAATCATGTAGATTATACATTGTAACCCCCATATGTATATGATATTAGGTGGATCCTCACTGCTCACCTTAAGCAGAAATTCATATACACACTACCCTATGAAGAAATGACAATTTCATCGATCCTCAAGCAATGACTAAGGTGATGTTTTATTGCCCGTGTCTAATAATATTGTCGAATCTAAAATACTCAAACACCACTATTGATTTTGTTAAAGATCTCCAGACTAAATGAAAGGCTTTTACTTACCTTTTGCACACACATGAAACATGAAGTGACACACTTACTAATTTAAGATTTAGCGGTCCTGATAAAGGGGCCTTTATCCCGAAACTCATAGAGCTCATTATGTTGTTTATTAGCACTGTTTACTATTACAATTTTGTGTATCACAAATTAAATTCTGACACTGGTCAGAAAATTCAAAAATGTCTTGAAGACATAATTGCTTATGAATGTATACAAAGTTTGACTGAACTTTCTCAGCATGTTTAGTGTGCAGGCGATGGGAGTGTCCACCAATTAGGACACTGCTTACTTTCTCTGCAGAGCAGCAAGCAGGAAGTACAACGCTTGAAAAGCTTTGAATTAATCAGAACGAGTACAGGTTGCACAAAATGCTGCTGCCCACTTGCTGTCAGTGCCAGAAAGCTTGACCCTGGCTCTCCTTTGTCACGCCCTCTTCATGGCTATCTTCTTTCTAATGGATTCAATTCTAATCCCTATGTCTTGCTCACCAAGCGCTATATGGGTTCGGACCACCCTTTCTTCAGCTGAAGCTCCAGTTTGACTGCCCTCTCTTGCACTCTAGTTTCTTTTTTCTACTAAAGGTCCCTCGGTTTTTTCATGGAGTGACAGGGAGGCACCTCTCTCTCTGTTAATACAGCGCTCCTAGAATGTTTTTAAACTCTGATGATGGGTCTTTCAAACATGATCTCAAGACCCCTCTCTTCAGGCTTGATATTCCTCAAAGTCCTGCTGCTGCAGCCTCATCTTTTCTGGGCCTGGGTTTCTGGTTCCTGCTGGTTGGCTTAAGCACGAGGAGACACTATAGGGATTGGATCCTAAAGGGATTTGGCAATTCACAAATCAACCTAATTACTGGCATTTGCTCTGAGCAGCCTTCCATTCCATCTGTCAGCTGTGCTATTATAGCAGGGGGAAAACATGTGAATCAGGCTTGGCCCCACCACAAAAGGTTCCGCATAGCACAAACTGCTGGGTCTTTCTCGCTTTCCTGAAAGGCCTCTATGTCACCGTTTCTATCTTTTGGTGTTCCTCAAGGTTTTCTCCATATACTTTTCCTTTATCTTCATCGATTTTTTCCATGCCCATTTTTATGCTGACGGCATACACATCTACAAAATGTTTTGATGTTCGTAATTAGCAACGTACAAAATGGCTGCCTTCTATTCAGCTGTGGATGCTTTTGTAAGCTTTCCGTCCTAACTTCCTTTGCTTTCCAGCGCTCCAGCCACCATGAGTGGAAGTTTGGCTTTCATTGTCATTCATCTTTTTATGATCAAGAACGCATTCCACCTGTAGCTCGTGTCTGTCGGTTTCACCTGTTTAACATCCATGTAATCCTGCAACTGTTGACTTTTTCTTCCACTAAATTGTTAATCCAGTGCTTGGGTCTTTCGCGGGTAAACTTTTGCTCTTTGTTGTATGTTGGGTTCCCTGAGCACGCGATACTTCCTTTTCAATCGATTTAACATCCTAGAGTTCTTATTCTTTTTGGTTTCAGTTTTTATGATCCTATCCCTCCTTATTTGACAGGTTTGCAGTGATTCCCAGCTGTGCCCAGGTTTCATGGTTAATTGTTATGTATTATTTTTAAAAGCATACATGTCCTTGCCTCATCTTTTCAATGTTATCAAAATATAGCAACCATCTAGACAGTAACGTTCTTCTGCTTAGCTCCTTCTATCTTCTCAGCAGCCTACTTTTGCTCCTTCACGCTTTCGACCCTTCCAACAATTTACGGCCAGATAGTGAAATGAGATCCCTTGAAACATAAAATCCTGTTTTGCTATCCTACTGTTTTAGAAACGTGTGAAATAACATCTTTCAAACATGTCATTTTCAAACCACTAAAGTACTTTGTTATTTATTTGTCAACCTGCTTGTTATACTATGAATGTTTTAATGTATTGTGCAATTCATTTGTACCGCTTTCTTATGCACCTATAAAAGGTTGATCAAATAAATAATTAGGGCATGTTCCATCAGTGCATAGGATATGATATGATAGGTTATTTATAACGCGCTTAATACCCAGAGGTTTCCAAGCCCGGACCCGGGGATCGAACCTGTTTTGCTCTGTGTCATCTTGCTTGCAAGGTGAACACGTTGCCGCTGAGCTATCCTCCCGAGACCTGGCCTCGGATCAGCCCTTTTCCAATACCTACACAAAAGCCCCAACTGTTGGTTGTCCCAATGCTTGTCAGATGAGATGCACCATCCCAGCCAGTACTTGGCATTTCAATTGAATTTGACTCTTTGTAGCTTCTCATTTGCGATGTTTTCTTTGTTGGTCTGTTTTAGTAAACGCCATGCAGGATTGGGTGTGGAGGCAAGCATATGTTTTGCTTCTGGTATAGAGGATGGTATATACTGTTTCATTCCTTCCATACTCGAAACGAGTGTGGTCTTGGAGGAGTTATCCAGCACTACTGGGCAGAAATAGGTCTTTTGGACCTTTTGGCTGTGGTCCAGTAGGGTATGGAAGGTCTTGCAGTGGATCTTGGTGATAGGGTCAAATGTGGGGCCCGCCTTTCTGCCGTTTGGATGTTAGTGGCTCCTTCCCTCTACATCCGTTTCGAGCACGTCTCGAACATGTGGAACAGCCTGTGTAATGAACACGTGGCAGGCACCTGTGAGGAGTATGTGCTGGTAGAAAGTGCAAGGATTCAGAACATATCAGAAGAAAATGTGTGGGCTCATACTGTATGGAACATGTATATATGGACAAAGGTGGACAGAAGCCCAGGAGGAGCACCGAACTCGAATGTGCAGAGGGTTGACGCAAACTGTGTTTGGAGCAACACTAAGGAAACCACTTGGAAAAGGTCGATGAGGGAGACCTAGTGCTGACAAAGGAAGGGCGGTGCAACACCGCACACTACTCCAGGAACTGTGGAAAAATGATGTGGTGCCATCACATGAAGGCAAGTGCATGTACTGGAATTCTGGCAAGGGACTGGTGTCATGAGTTATGACCAAACCACAGGTGACTCATGTCCGGGCGACACACGGGATGAGGATATGTTACTGCCGCATTTGTGAAGAGCAACCATGACAAACCTGAATGATGCATAAATGGAAAAAAATCTATCAGCATTGCAGCTATTGACTTGCTGGCAAATGCTGTGTCCGACTTGGGAACAGCTCCCGTCACGGTCAGTATGCGGCCATTCTAGCTCGCCGTTCTTTGCTGCTATCTCTACTCTCATTACAGCAGCCGCGGTCAAACAACAATTCGAGTCGATATATGAGCAATCCGCCACTTAAATCGTATTCATTTTCACCCAACCACTCATTCTGCACATTTCATTCATTAAAAAAAAAAAAATTAGCATATCACCTGGATTGTGCCTGTGCTGACTGCCAATCAGCTCATTAAAGCTCACACCACTTAGCTTGACTTGGTGCAGACGCATGTTTATTTTTTGCCCGCGAACAGTGTTCATGTTTGTTTCACATTAGCGTGTGTATTCACCATGGGACTTTGCTCAAGTAGCAGATGTTTCCCCAACAACCCTGGAGGAAGCTTAATGTTTCGAAGTTTGCAACTCAAGTATTCCAGATGGAATCATTCCTACAGTGACGTAACTCATACTTAAACAACATGGTACCACCTAGCAATATTTTACTCAAAGAAAATTGATCAACATCAAAGTATCTTTTTATGCAAAGCTGCAAAACAGTAAACCTCCCAAGGATTTGAGGGGAAGTTCACTCAGAAATATATTTTAAGAAAGAGTCCATGAAAAAGGCAGTCTGTAGGAGATTCATTCAAGACGTTCGCTGTGGAATGAATCTGGTTTTGATTTACTTGGGAGGGTAGGACTGGAATTGCAATATCTGATGGTATTTGCAGATCATGTGGTGCAAGCCTAGAAACGATTGGAAATGTGTTCTTTGATTTCTCCCATCAAAGGGCATCTCCTTCTAGACTGCTCCAGCCCTTGGAATGGGGTCTCTGCCCTCAAGCGTGGCCCTAGGTGCTCACATTTTGGGTGAGGTGGAGTGCCTCTCACAGTAACCCATCATAATTTACTTACTGGGGAAGAGATTGTTTACGTGGTTTATTATTTAGGTGCTTCGCACACAGATGCAGGCAGAGGAAACCACTTCAGAGCCTTAGGAAAAAGCCACGTGATGTTGGGCCCAGAGGTGGCATGGGGAGTTTCCCCTGGCCAACCCCATAATGCCCTGGTAAAGATGTAGGGTCTTGTCACATTGCCCAGCAGCAGACTACTGTCCCTTTACGGGCCATAGAGAATCAATCCATTCCCTTCCTGTGCATCTTTTTGAAAGAAACCCTTAATATGTCCTCCTTCTAATGTTTTGTATAAACAGACTAGTCACAATGTGCATGAAAAGAGAAGCCACATGCAAGAGTGTACTCCCAATTGTGTTGTCACCTCATACAGACTGGTGTCTGGAGAAGCCGGCAGTGCCCTGTGCTGCTTTAAGGAAGGGAGAGGCTGAGTTGCCACAGAGGTCCAGTGCGAACGAGCACTCATGGCGGCTTAATCCCCCGGGCCGTGATACCATGATGCAGAAGTCTGCAGATCCGCACACAGCTGGGGAAGAGTAAAACGGCAATCCCACGCACCCTATCCAGAGGCTCAAAATGCTATCCATGTTAACTGGCCCATTAACAGCCCGCCTTCAGGTGGAGGAACAGGCACCTGGCAGAGCATCGACAAGGTGCTTGTGAAGCAAAGGTGGAGTGAATAGTTAGGAAGCACTAGCAGGGTTTCCTCTGGGTAAGAGCACACCGTGAGTCCTGAAGGAAGACATTTATAGTGGGCTGATGGGCCAAACATGCAGGACCCACATACAAGGAGTAGCAAGAGCCAAGACAGACTCCCACTAGAGCTCCCAAGACTGCCCCTTGCTTGGGCAGAACTCGGGGCTGTTGTAAAAGCCTGGTCCAGTTCCATCAGCCTCTTAAGACCCCTCTTGCAGTGGCTACTGGACCTGGGACCACAGGAGGAGGTCTTCCCAACTGCATGCATGATACACAAGACATAGACAAGGAAGGAGGAAGAATCAAGAAAGACTAAGAAAGAAGGATGGGTCCCTTCAACACGGAGACTGGGCATGTGGGTAGAGCCCCAGAGAGACTGATTTGGGAAGCACAAGAGATATTTGCTCTTTGCTAAGAACCAGAGTCAACATGATGTGTTGCTTAAGAATTATTGGTTTTTCTTGTGACCACTGTTATGTTAAGAACTTAATAGAACAACTTCTATTGAGTTCTTTGTGGAGTCGCCCCGGCTTCTTGACACTGCATACAGGAGGCTCACTGGTTCCATGTGATTTCATCGCCTGCTGTTTCATCGCAGGGTTTTTTACCGCAGATTTTTCTGGGGGGCGGGTTACCCCCTTAAGTCCCCCAAACCCTTTAATTATTTTTTTGGGGAAAAAAACCCACAGCAAAAAACCCTGCGAAAAAACATCCGGCGATGAAATTACGTCGTACCGGCTCACTGTGGTCCTTCATGTGGTGTTTGATTTTGCCAGGGAATCTGAAATGAAGGTTTGAAATGCTCCAAGCCGTATCCGAGTCATTTTCTCTATGTATTGAAAGATACCTTCTGAGTTGGTGTCATATTGAGACCTAATCTGAATGTGAAGGCTCCCTCACATAGTGCCTGTTGCAACAAGGATTTTGCAATTATACAGCTTGGTCAGGACGGGAGGACGGACGATATCCACTTTGTGGCAGAACTCCAGAGATGGAGGATCGTCTGCTGCCAGGAAGTTGTCAGAAAGCACTGTGAAAGGTTTGTGATTTTGTTCCGACCAAAGAGCAAGGTGGTGGATCTGGAGAAGAAATGTCTTGGAATCTGGGCTTGATTCTTTCTAGGATAATCAGGAACTTTGTGCCCTCCACAAAGAGCTGCAATGCAGACTCCGATGATCGGACGCATAGGGTTAATGGTGAGGTTTCAGGTGTGTTGGCCCACCAAAACCTGAAATCGTTTGTTTTTAAGAAAGAAGGTGAACCACGCAAGAGCTGTACCAGTGATCCCCACCACTTCCTCAAGATGCTGAGTGAGTCTGGTGGCTCAAGGTATCATAGGGAGCTGAGAGGGCTAGGATCCGTGTTGGTGGCTGATTTCCAGGGATTTGGGATCTCTTTACCGATAGTGGAAAGGGGTGTTTCCCATCACGTCTGGTCTGATGCCAGATTATGTCATGGAAGAGTACATTTCCTTTGCTGCACTCTTGCAGTTGGTCTGTGTCCAGCTTTTCCAGGAGTTTTTCTTCGAAGTAAAGGTTAGAAATTAGGTGTGTTGCCAAGATGGTCGGGTCTGCATTAGGTTTCTTAAGGAGGGGATCGCCATGCCTTCTTAAGAGGAGGGTGAACCAACCCAATAGAAAAGGATGAACTGCAGAAAGAGGTGAGAGGCTGTGCTAGTGGTGTCAGATGTTTCACCATAAAGCCTGCGGAGCATTGAAAGAGATCCCTAGGAGATGCTTTTAAATGATGGCCATCTTGATCATATTTTTTCACACATTGGTATAAAAGATGTGATTGCCTCTTGTGTTGAGGAGGCTGTAGGTGCCTTGATGTGCTGTGTTGCATTGCGCTGACGTTGTTCCTGATATCTTCCACTTTGCCAGCAAAGAGATTCCTGATGTCTTCCTTTATTTTAATGGGGGTGGGGGGGGGAGTCGCAGGGTGTTTTAATCTCAGAGGGATAGCTATCTTCTGGAATGCTGTAATTCTGCCTTGGAGGAATTCTCTCTTCCTTTGCCAAATTCCTATCTTGTACCCTCTAGCGAGAATTTTGACTTAGCTTTTGTTTTTGGGATGGTGCAATATTTGTTCATGTTTTTGTCTGGTTTTTTTTTGCAAATTCTTTGTTTGAATATTTGTTGGTAGTTTTTGATTCCAGTCTTTACCTTGTTCTTGTTTAAAGGTTTGCCGGGGTCTCAGTCTCTTCGTGAGGGGTCTTCAGCCATGGCTCAAGGTCAATTTCGCTGTGGTTTTGGGCTTGTGGGAATAAATGTGTCAGGCAAAGTAGTTTGTGATCTTGTGGAAAGGTCTGTAAGATGCAGTCGTGGCTTGTTTTTCATTGTGTACTGTGCCCAGGGCTGGCTCTTGGTGCGTTGAAAGCACCATGACATGCTGGTGGTCTGCTTTTGTTGTCGATACTATGTGGGTTTAATATAGCATCAACCTAGCCTGAAAGCAACAGAGCACTGTATAACGCAGAGAGACAGTTTTAGTGTGCAATAATAGGGCTACAATAAGGATAACATATGAAGGCTATACGTGGAAGGTCATTGGGGGGAATACAGAGAGTTACATGCAGGGAATATTGGTTATGGAGGGAAAGGCAGACACATCCTTGATGATTTAGATGGTGGATGCGCAACTGTGCCGCTGCTGAACCTATATTCCTGTGCTGTGAGCAGGGGTGTTGTTAGGTCTGGAAAAGATGCGGGGCTACGCTACTGTCAGGACTCAGGGCTAGCTGGCCTTTTGGCTGTGGCTTCTATCAGGGGCTACAACCAAAAGATCCGGGGCTATTGCCCCCACAGCAACCCCTCGGCCTGCGAGTTTCACACACACACACACACTGGTTCCCTAACTGCACAGGTGAGTCCCTGGATCTGCTTTGCCCGCTTCTGATATAAGAGAGGAAACCAAGTGTGTTCCCTTTTAATCCACCCCCAGAACCTGCAAGGCAGCAAGTCATTAAGCAACTCTTAACAGGTGAGCATTCAGCAAAATGTTTTTAAAAGAAATAGACCTTTTTGTTTTGCTCCTTAGCGCATCATGCACATTGTATGTGCCTTTTTTATGGCATTCCAATGTTAAGGTTTTAAAGTCCCATTATTCATTTTGCTGTACACTTTTAGGGGCAGAACGAATGGAAACTGTCCTGCAGCATACTAGAAAAGACACACCTTTTCTATCTCCTTTTCTGAAGAGCAAAGCTCAATAGCTTCTGTAATTACAGTCTACCTTGTAAGCTGGCAAAGGGAGCTCAGTGACCCTGCCAGAGCGCCATGAAGAATATGTTATTGTTTGAAAGGCACTGGCAGCAGCCCAAGATCTAATTGGAAGAGTCCTGTGTCTCATGAAGGCGCCGAGAGATGATACAGTTCAAAGCCCATCAGATATTAAAACCCACCCAAAAGAAAGAACGCAACAGTGTATTGTCTGTCCCTGTCGGGACTGCCAAAGAGTTCCTAGCAACGTGAAATGTGATTCTTGGAGCCCTGGTGCCCATGGCATTCAAGAAGCATGCACGCCCAGTTTCCTTGCTTCGTGCCACTCCTTGGACCATACTTCAGGATATCACTTTGCTTTTGTACATAACATTTACTTGCGCAGTACGTTTTACTTATAGAGCACGAGCAACACCACATTACTGCAGCTTCTAGGTGCAGGGCATACAATACAGAACCCAGGTCGCACACAAATAGCAATGACACAACACAGCAAACAGTAAAAATAACAATAACGCAGAGCCAGGTCAAAGAGGTGAAAAGGCTACAATCCCTGTGCATGGCTTCTTAGCACGCCAAATTAACGGTTGCACAAGAAACTCTTCCAATTGCCTTGTAAAAATATATGTAAATCTTTAAGAGAGGTGGGCAAGGAGTTCTGCACACCTGCCACTTGTAAGGTTTTTCTCCCAAAGTATAATCAATCATCTGTTATACCGACCGGCTTTGATTTTAGGGTCGACTTGCACCTCCAACATCAGGAAGATGCAGGGAAAAGTCGGTTAGATGGGAGGGTGGGGAGCTACGCATTAGTCGAATTCAGCAGTCCTGTGTCGGGGCTATTCGCCCTCTGTGATCCCTCACTCCAGCGCTCGCTCCTTACAACACACCGGCCCTCTTCTGCAGGCGTGAGGGCAGGCTCCTCTCAGTGAATGACGTTTGCAATCAATTCGAAGCTTCTTTATTTGGGTTTTGAGAACCACAAAGGAAAGGCACATTTCCACTACCCACTACCATTGTTTTCTAGAAGGAAGCTCTGCCGGTTAGCCTTACACCCAATGTAAATTGCTTGCACAGGGCAACCATCTTTTGCACGTGCATGCTGTTGGGCCCCCTGCAGGCAGTTTTAAACATTCGCAAGGCGGAGGGGAGAAGGGAAGGGGGAAAAGGAGTCGAACACGCTTTTGCACTTCCATTTTCCTCTCCGCCTGTGAAGAAATAAATACCACCTGCAAATGATGCTTTCCCTTTAGCAGGTGTAAAACGAAGGTGGATTCTACAGGAATCCTTACATGCATGAAAATCTCATGCCGGCGTAAAAGGATACGCACTGACGAGATAGCAGATCTCAGAAGAGAAGCCACTTTATCGCCACTCGGGCTTGCTTCCTCTGCCATTTCAAGGCCTCCGAATGGGATAGAGCAGGAATGTGAGACTGGAAAGCACAATGGGCCTCATTAGGACCCTGGCGCTCCACTAATGAACGGTGCCCTATTACGAGGCCTGCTAGCGGGTCCCGCTTTTCACGTCTGGTCTACCAGACGTGAAAAGCGGGACCCGCTAGCAGGCCAGGATGCTAACAACGGGCCCATGGCAGACCCTATGGGGCTCAAATGGGAATGGGGATTGATTTTTACTGGGTCCAAGAAAAGGGCAATTACCGGGTCTGCAAAGGTCGGCATAACCCAGTTATTGCCCTTTTCTTGGGCCCGGTAAAAAATCATTACCGGTGGCCGCCGTGCCCTTAATAAGGAGGGCACGGCTACCGCCCGGGTCGTAGTGAGGCACTACGCCTCGCTTTAACGTGTCCATTTCCCACTACATCCCATTTAAAAGGAGGCTGCCTGTGATTTGGGATTTCGCTAGTTTGTTATTTGATCTGGTCGGTGTAACATATGCCAATCTGACCGTTTTTCTCAAGGAATGAATAGCCGGAACCTCTAAAGTGATGGGGGCGGACAAAAGCATTTTTTCCAGGCAGGAAATTAAACAAGAGTAACTAAAGGACTGCAGGGGCCTCACATACAAATTTTAGTCATTGAAGCTCTCACTCTTATCCAAACATAGGACACATGTAATAAACTTTCACTTAACTTCATTAAATAATTACAACTTTTATTTCATCATTGCCCCGAGCGCTGATGTACCAGCGCATAAACAAATATAAACATAGCAGTAGTTAAAACAAAATATGTACAGCGTATATAAATTATGATGGTGTTAAACAATCCCCCAGTAATACATTTTCATAGGGACATTTTTGTTATGGTTCGATTACACCGGTGACAGCCCGACATACCAAGCATAGCTGCTGGAACAAGCCCTAACCAGGCCTCATGCAAATGCAGAGATAGTGTCCTTACTAATACTTCCCATCAGAGTTTGGCATAACTTTCTAAATTTAGTCAATTTACCCCCTTCCCCGATTAACAATGAGGTGACAGGCTGCCTGAAAACGACACATTCTTAGACTCCAAAATATGATGGGGCTCATTACAACCTTGCCGATATCCAATCCGCCAGGATACCAGCAAATGGTAATGCTGTTACTGGCACTTGGTCCTGCAGTATTACCGTCAGATTACGAGTGCCGGTAACAGTTGTAAATCCCCATTCCTTTGAGTCCCACTGGACTCCATGGGGTCTTTCCTGGTATTACCGGCACCGATGTTAATACTGGTAATATTTGCCGTTAAGGTGTCTGACTTACCTCCAACTGTTAGCTGGAGGTAAATCACACGCATCACCTGCAAACTTATAGTTGGCCGATGCAAAAACGTGCTGATATACGTAAATACTAGTATGCTAATTCTACATCGGCCAACTCATATTGAGCCCCACTGCCTCAAACTAAATCACTGCTACTCTTTACTCCTATTTAGGAAGAATGTATGTGGACCCTCACCAAATTATCTGACTTCCTCCTCCTCTGAATCACAGCACAACCCAAACACAGATGGTGCCTTCAACATATGACTCAACGAAGCCTTAAAAGCTTGCTGAAACCTGAGCCTCTGAAGCACTCCGAGGAGATCCTCCTGTGAATCTCAGTGTGAGCGGCACTCCACCCACCAACCCTTTGAGCAGCCAGGGCAACTCCTGGGGGCAGAGACCCTTAACATAGGGATCAGATCCCCCTTGGCTTTAGATGGGATGCAGGATGTTGCACACCTTCCGTCCAAGGCCCATCTGCAGAACAAAGTCGCTTCTTCCTTAGCGATTACAGAGCATGGCAATACTCTTGCCTCTGCAGATCTGAGCTACTCAGAATAAAATAACTGATTGTCTTGTGGTCTACATCAGTGCCATGCAAAGGTTTAAAAAAATGGGTGTGAATGTTCAAGCTCTGAGCACTAGCATGTATTGGCGTGCGTGCCTATGTTCACTCTAAGGTGTGCACATGTACGCTTGCCCAGGTTCTCTCTAGGTGCTGCTCAGAAGAGCATGAGCAGTGCACACCATTACCACCTTCTCAAGCATTCATAAGGCACAAGCCACAGCAGTTACCTGCCATTTCCTTTTCCTGTTAAGAAAGCTACATTGTTCTAACTATCCTTCAGGTCCTGGTCTGGCCCTATACTGACTCTGGGTACTGCTAGCAGGGTAACCAGGGTGCCGGTTATCTCCCCAAGCTACAGGATGGTGGACTCTGTGGTTGTGGAGTGCCCATCAACAAACCAATACTTAGAGGACAGACCTGAAGGACATAGGAACAATGAACGGGAAACCCGCAAGCCCAAGACTCATCAGACACTACAAGTCAAAGTGGGAACTGTTTGGGTTGTTTGGAAAAGGCTTGTTGTAAATACATCTGTTGCAGAAACCATCTTGCTCTACTGGTCCTTTGTGTCGCCCACTGGGCTACATGACAGCGGGAGCAACGTTGCAATATTATTTGATTGGCCTAAAAAGGATTAAGTTTATGGAAATATTCCTAGCACTACCCATGCCTAGAATTAGTAAAAAAGATCCTCAGACACGTGCAATGCCTTTCAGGCAATCTGCATACTTTCCATGCTTTCCAAAGCCCATTGGGCATAGGGGTTAATGATAGAGGGGCGACTCAGTTATTTCCTGTAAATCAGCAGTTTCACTGAGTACTTCTAAAACCCTACCCCACAGAATTAGGGGGAGGGGTTCGTGCAAACAATGATGGATGTCCTAAAAATGATTGTGTGCGTGGAGATTCATGGTATTTTATGGCTCTCCTGAAACTGTCCCATATTATCATGTTGAGTTTTTTTTATGTTTTGAATGCAATGTCTTGCGAGCATGTGGTGTCCGGTCATTTGGTCGAAAATAAATGGTCGAATGATCATTTGATCGAAAAAAAATGGTCGAAAAAAAATGGTTGAATTTATTTATTTATTTATATATATTTTTTTAGTTTTGGTTGCTTAAAAAATATTTTTTAATAAAGAAAAAGGGGGGTTGGGGGTGAACCCCCCCATAAAATAAAATAATTAAAAAAAATAAATCGACCTTTTTTTTGACCATTTTACTTCGATCAAATGACTGGTAACCGAGCATGTAAATAGTTCTGCAATTTGTTTGTCTCTACAATCCCCTGGCGAGCCTACCTCACTCTTTAGCGAGCCCTGTCATCTAGCATTAGAGGACACCACTGGAAGTGTGTTGGGGGCGGGGGGAGAAAGGGCATCGGGAGGCATAGTATGACTGGAGGACACTAAGAGGTCTTTAATGAAAATCTAAGGGCTTGGAATATCTGTTGATCACTTCACCTGTGGCTCTAGCGTGGCCTTTGACGTCACTACAAAAATAGTGCGATTCAAATACGATAATATAATTTCTCTCCTCCCCCCCCACTCCAGATCACAGACCTCGCAGCAATACCTTTCATGGGTTAGCACACGCAGGAGCAGTGATATTAAGCAAGACAGAGGAAAAGAGCAAGAACTAAAACACACTGTTAATGCAGCACCAATTCCCACTTGTTCTCCTTCGAAGCCCACCCATAGTATTGCATTTGTCATCTGTTTGACAGCTTAGCTCCAGCCCTACAATCCAGCAAACCCCCCGAACCCCCCTTCATCGCCAGATCCTTGCATCTCTCATTTCTTCTGCAGATGAAACTGGCATGTTTCCTTTGTGATTTCTCTCTGGTGCACAGGTGCTCCAGCCCCTGCCTTCTTTCCTGTTTGCTTCATGGTGGGGTGCTTTTGAGGACATCCCTGGAGGTTTGTCTTCCTTCTGCCTCTCTCTTTTACACCCTCTGCCAAGCCTCTAGTAGGTTTGGAAGGAACATCCATCTCCCCTCCTTTCCCCCTTCAGATTTCAAGGCAGCATAAGCACATAGCTGAGCTGCACCACCCACAAAGACATAAAACAGAGGGTACAACTGGGTCTTGTGTCACCTTTACATGAAATCATCGCCAGCTCCCTCCTTTTTAGTTGATCTTTTCTCACAAACTACTACAGTTTTCAGAACTGGAACACCTTAGCAGAACTTTATTCGAGCCAGGTCCCTTCTCCCTTTGGCTCCTGACCAGGAAGGCTGCAAAATGTTTGCGACACTGATCCCCTGCATGGGTGCTAATTTTTTACTGCGGTCAGTTTATGGAGCAGGAGTTGGGATGATTTGTGGGGATCATGCCACGCCTCCCCAGAGGGGAGGACTTCCCTGTGAGGCTAGGGCAGTGAGCCCACTATGGAACATTCCCCCTTAGGGGTGGCGGAAAGCAGGACCTCACAGGGAGAGACTCCCCTCATGGGGACAAGGACCCCCGTTCCATGATGGACCCTCCTAACCCTTTTGCCCTTGAGAACAGGAAACCCATAAAGTTTACTGAAACATCAATCTGAAAGCAATACTGTATGTTATTGCAGTACTCCTTCCTTTCTTCCTGTAAGAATTGATACACCAAGACAAGGAAGACTAAAATAGACAGAGTCTGATCTCAAGTCATCGTTCAAGAGTACTGTGAAGAAGATTGATGGAGTTATACAAACTACTCCTTTTCCAAATACAGATGATACAGGGAAGAAGTGGCCCAAGAGGGCATGAAGAATACACAATGGACACAAAGTACTATGACACTCTGCTGTGGAGAACACAGCTGTATGATATACAAATGGAAAAAGGGACTCAATGAGAGGCAAAGCAGGTGTGAAGCCTGGCAGACCAGGGAGGTTTGTATCTAGAAGCAAGATGCTACGCCGGAAAAGCAAACCTCCAGCCGGGAGGATGCCGACAGCAGGGTGCAGAAGTCCATCACAGGCCGATGCAGAACGGGCCTGACTGGAAGCTGGGAACCGACCGATGGTTGGGTGACATTGAGGAGGTACACTGAGCTGTCCATTAACTGTGCTGACACTGCCTGGCCAGAGACCCAGCAGAGCCAAAGCATGGCAGCGAGAGTGAATGAGAAGCAAGGAGAATGTCCAGTGGGAACACAGTGACCCAACACCCCAGGAAGAACCAGTGACATGCCCACACCAGAGAAGTGGTGGCAGGAGTTACAGGAGACCGTCTAGGGTATTGGGGAAGGGTTGCAAATGTAATTAAGGCATCAGGAGTAATCGCCATCATCTCAGTGATAGTATCAAGAGTACTGAATGGGAAGAAGAAATCGGAAGCAATCTCCCTTGTCTCAGTGGTTGTGCCAGAAGTACCAAACGGGAAGAAAACATCCGGAGTAATCTCCCTCGTCTCAGTAGTGGTGTCAAGAGTATTGAATGGAAAGAATGCCCTGGGAGTATTCTCCCTTGTCTACAGAATTGTGATACAAGTACCAGGTGTGGAGATTACAGCACAAGTGATATTCCTCGTCTCAGTAGTTGTGTCAAAGAGGTTAAAAGAGAAGAACATATCAGGAGTAGTCTCCGTCAACACTCTATCCTCTTGAGGGACACTAAGGCTAGAGAGTGTTAGAAGTAACCATGGACACTATGGGAGCAGTTACCCTTGTTCTCACCGATCAGAGGAAGGTAAAGAAATTCAAGGAATAACTGTATATTGCAAACAAGTGGAGTGTATGACCTTTAGGCAATACCTTGGAGAAGCCTGGGAAGAATTGCAAAGGTTGATACAAACTGTTGCAGGAAGTCCTCCAAAGATAGCCAATGGCTGAACCACCTGAACCAGGAGACATTCTCCTGGTTTTTCACATAATTGTTGAATCAGAAACTAAGGCAAAAAGGTTACCAAACACCAGCCTGGCCAAGCTGACCAGGAGGAGATAGCAGCTGCTGAACTGTTGGACCAGGAGAAAGGAGTCATTCACCTGGACTATTTACATGGGTGGACTGGCCTATAGGGAACTCTGGAGATTTCCCGGTGGGCCTCTGCACCCTGGGCCTCCTTTGTTTTTTAACCCATTTTATTTCCAAATTATTTCATGGGAAAAGGGTTGGACTTGCTGAAAACGTGTAATATAAGGCCACTTTAAACGTTATTTCCAGGACCTCTTTTGTGGCCCAGTCCACCCTTGACTATTTATGTTACTGTCTTTTGTTGGTGGTTAGGCTAGTTCGGACAGAGGACGGACACTTGAGTTTGGCAACCACCCGGATGACCAGCAACCAAGTTATTCTTTAGTTAGGCAGGGAAAACCCTTTAAGAAGAGGGAAAGATAGTCCTTTTTCATTAATATTGAACTAAAGATTATAGTGAAAATGCCATCATTCCTTTGTCCGACTCCTTACTCCGGCACGCCAGAGTCTAGATCCATGGCCTAATATTCTCCCTGGTCCGTCAGCCGATGCTTGCACAGGCCTGTACTCCTGGGTTTATTTGCAGCTGTTACTGCCCACGCTGGCCCTCCAAAACCCTCTAGCCTCTTTCTCCTTAGATAGTGCAGACCCTCAAAGTCAGAAGACAGAAGTGTGAAGTGGTCTGCAGCCCTGTAACCTGCGATCTGGCGGTTTACATTAGAGATCTCACTGTTTATCTGATGTAGTCCTTTAACACCAGTAGATACGGGGGAGTGTGGCTGATTTAAACGAGTTTGCCAACTTATTATACAGAGATATACACGGTCTACTCACTTCTTTGCATTTGAGGTTGACACAGGTGCATGTTTAATGCATAAGTCTGTTGCTGAATTGCCTTCTTTAGATACCGTCGCATACCCTATTGTGCTCCTTTTGCCTTGCAGAGTGACTCATATGTTTATACTAACACGTTTCTATTATGGCGTCTTACATTTTTTCAGGAGCTTTGCCATGTGGCTTGAACTTCTGCAAGCCAGTTTTTATAAAAGACAGCACTAGTTTATCACTTGGAAGAGACAACTATGCACAAAGCATTATACATTGTTATATAACTAAACATGTGACGGGAGGAGAATGTGTATATATATATACATATATATATATATATATATATATATATATATATGTATATATATATATGTAATTATTTAAGGATGTCTGTGCAGCCTACACTGTTCTAAAATGTTCTCTGGAAAAACAAAATAGGATATCATTGAACGCCACTGGACTGACTGATGTAGCACCCTTTTAACCACAAATCAGAATTTTTAGTCTATCTGAATAAGTATATATGGATCATGGTTACGGACGTTTTAATGTTAGGGTGAGTGTTGTCAAAAATTAAATGAGCAGCAAGCATAGTGTGTATTGTGTACTGGTTGATTCCTTCATCACAGACGTACTTGTCTGTTATAATATGTGGTCATTCTTATGTTCGCAAAATGCTCTTTCATGTTATGTTAACAAGCCAGAAACCCTCATTGATTCTATTAGTCGCCTTCACCTTTCTCATCGGTTAATTTCAAAACAGTGGAATAGGAGTGTACCACAATGTCCACCTTGTAATGATAGCCTTTTCGTAGAAAATAATGTATATGCTTATTCTTGGATTTGAATATGTGTTCAGCTCAGTAAAACAGGTATAACATTCTTACTAAGACTACACTATATAATAAAAGTGATCATTAGAAAAGAACATTGTAACATTTTAAAAAGAGCCACTTTACCATGTTACTATTAATCATTTTTAAGTATCTCTTTTTCCAAACAAACACAACACCCACCCACACCCTTTTCAAGATGTCTGTGTTCGTCTCTGCCTGTGCAGCTGTCAGCAATGCTCGGGTGGTTCTAGGAAACAAGCACCCGGGACGGGAAGATAGCTCAAGCAGCAACGTGCTGACCTTGGAAACAAGACGACAGGAAGCAACACAGGTTTGATCCCCGGGTCCGTGCTTAGAAACCTCTGGGTATTAAACCCATTATAAATACGCAACTAAGACATATTCCTCAAACAGCACCTCGATGCCCTCAGGCTGTGTGAGTGCTTTAAAAATGCAAATAAATAATTAAATACAATAAAAAAGCACCTGACAAAGCAACCTCTGCCCAAGCAGAGACACTGGGGCATAGTTTGAGGCACAGGGTACGAGACAGAAAGAGAGTGGCAGAGAGAAGAGAGAAAACGGGAACGCAGGATCTGTGGATGAGACTCCACATACAGCTAGTGCTCTACATTTCCCAAGAGACTTCAGCTGATACACCTGCTTCCCAACCAGGGTTGGACTGGGACAAGAAAGCGGCCCTCAAACCATCATCCGTGATTGAATCGCGTCAGTTCACGACTTTACAGAAAATGCTACTTATGGAGGGTTCATGTATCTGTTACATTACAACACAACTCATAAAATAACGTAACTTTGCATACAGTTCTGTGACAGGGTCCACAGCTCCAAGGCGCAGGAGTGACATGAACACAATCTTTCACCCCTTGACAAAACAGGAAGTGGAATCAAATAGCACACTATGAAAAATACGGTTATGATTTCACTAATGTGATATACATTTCATACAAGAATAGATCACCATATATCATTAATATCTGTGTGTATAGATCCATATTGTCAAATGACTGTGAATACAAGCAGACGTCCAAGGCCAAATGATAATTTGTTATTGTATAGCACTTACGCTTAAGCTCTTTTTTATAGAGCAGAATTGCATACATTATCACCCAACCTGTGTTTGTACTCATTTATCGACCTCAGAAGGATGAACAGCTGAGATGGCCTTGCTGAGATTCGAACCTGCAACCTGCAGATCACACACACATCGCAGTAGTGAGCACTCAACCCACTGAGCTACCTTATCAGCTATAGTAAAATGAGCAATTATTATATTATAACATAACATCTAAGAGACCCTGTTATAGTGCCAGTCCCCTGAGACTTCCTGTGATAGCATTCCCTTTGTAAAAGCTGCTGTTCTTTGAACATCCGCTCCTGATAGCCCCCATCAAGTAATATTCCCGGAGCTCAGATGTATGTTTGTAATGTTACAGCCTCGAATAGCAGCTTCTGCCATTATTGTGACTTCTTGGTGCTCGGTTCTGAAAAGGGGGACGATAGTGGGAGCAGGTAAGGTGGAAATACTAATGTGATATGTTTGTGCGTGCAGATTCAGAACTGTGCGCTTTCTGTGTGCTGTTGAGATTCTAGGTGAATTGGTTAAAGGTTTGTGTTGCCAGAAATGGACCCACGGTGTTGTGCTCTTTTGCATACAAATGCGTTCAACCTACAAGTGTGGCTAGGTGTGGGGGTGTAACATGGTGCGATGACAGAGAGGATAAGAGTGCCAAGTGTGCTTGGGAAGCTGCTGTATAAAATGATGGGGGACCGCTGCTGGGTGTGTTTTAGCTGAGTGATGTCTGGAGCAATAGAGGTATTAAAATGCTTCTGAATTTCTTAGTAGATGGTAAAGAATGGTCATTTGCGTCCATGTCTGGGCCCTGGGCATGAGGTTTGGAGATTATTGTGAATTGTTAAATCTGCTTTGCATAGATGCAAGTGTGTGTGCTCATGCTGGTCCAGATGAATAAGCAGCACAGAGTATCCACAGGTACGGAGTCAGGGCCTTTCAACATTTTTGGTTGACATGGGCCCTGAACATCGGGAGGGGATGAGGGGCAAGCAGCTGCCCCAGTGTTGGGTGTGTTACGACACAGCAACATGTTCTTTAAATCAGGACATAAAACGTGCGCTGCAGGTCTGGTGCAAATGTGGCCGCATTTCAAGCATGCGTGCATGTACTTTTCAGGCTTTTTCAGGTTGGCAAAATAGGGAAAGCAGCGCACTCACAGGACATCGAAACAACTCGTATTTCTACGAGTGTCGTACTGACAGCTGTCCGTGTGTGTATGTCCCAGTGTTTCAAGCACCCACGTCTAGAGCGGTCTGTGTGCACTTCAACAGCAGCATACATCTTAGCAAAGCATTGTTTTTCAGATGCCAAAAAAGCCCTTTCTCTGCCAATTATAATGCAATATCCCTCAATGCGAAAAAGGTTGCTGGAAATCTTTCAGTGTGTATTACTTAGAATTCACTGCATTCAAACTTTAAAACTAGCAACATTACCGCCATTTGCCACCGACCTCAGAGGTCTTTTTTTACAATGTTTGTACAATGATAGTAAGTACAGACAGTGTTTGGATATGTTAAAGAATAAATAAATAACAGCCAATGCACATCTATTTTCTAACTCTACTTTGCTGTGTCGAGCCATCAGCACACCACACACTGTAGCCCCCAACAGTATCAACATATAGGGCTAGGCGGAGGGGCATCTAATGTGCCAGCGCATGTACTTCTTGCTTCAGCTAAGGGCACTTTCCTTCTCAGCCAAGACAACCTACTGCCAGAGACCAGAGCCCCTGTATGACTCTGCCCTGGGGCTCTTGCAGCCTCATCACAAGTGCACACCCTATATCAGCACCTAGATACATGTTTCCTCAGGGGGACTTCCTGGCTCAAACACCTCAGAAAAAGCAATCCCCTACTTCATCCCAAGGGCATCCATGACCTTGGCAGAGGGGCACCACCTTCTGTAGGTCGAGGAGCAGCTCATGTGCCAGCAGAGGTACTCCTTGCTTCAGGCAGCTCACTCCCTGCCTCAGCCAAGAACACCTCCTGCCACATACCATGGGTCCCTGCATGCCTCTGCGCTGGGGGATTCCAGCCCCATCGCAAGTGCAGCACACCCTACATCAGTACATAACATAGGGACATCTTGCCTGGGCACCTCTTGGCACATCATGGCACCTAATGCCTCTGAACAAGGGATATATAATATTGCCTTACCTTCTCCTGGGGCTGGTTGGTAGCCTACGTGTGTCCAGGAAAGAAGCAGGCCCAGGAACAACAGCTGAGGCCCCCAGCCCAGTCAGACTCTCTGCACATGCGAAGGACCGAGGCCAGACCCTGGGCTCCTGGGTCCAGACCCATGTCCCTAGGCTGAAGGCTTGACCAGCACTCAAACCTTAATCAGGACTCGATAAGGGGCACAGCTGGGAAGCCATTCCTGGCCCACCATGCAGCTTACAGCTGCAACTTGTGGCGGGCACTAGCAGTGCCACGCCTGCGGAGAGCAGTCTGCGGAGTATGTGTACAAAACACTGGGAGGGAGCAGGCCGGGCTGAGGCAGCTCAGCCCGGCCCTGCCGCTCCCTCCCAGTGTTTTTGTAACACTGACTGCTGCTGGCGCGGCGGCGGCATGGTGTCGCGGGTCACGGCAGTTGGCCGCCAGGCCGCGGCATGTTTCAAAGAAAGGTAACACTTTGGTGTTACCTTTCTCTGCGTCTGCGGCGGGCCCGGCGGCGGCGGGGCTGCAATTGTAAAGGATCTGTAAGTTAGTTACTTACAGATCCTTTGCAATTTGCTTCTGGCGAGGCAGAGGCCCTGGGTGCCGGTTCCTGAAGTGTGAACCCCACGCCTGGGCTGAAGGCCGGCCCAGGCGTGAGCTTCAGGAACCGGCCCCAGGTCTCCTCGCCATGATTTCGCATCGGCCACGGGTCGATTGGCCGATGGGTCAATCCGGCCCTGTTCCCAACTTGACCAAATGATGTGATCGTTGGCACATCACTGTACCTCGCTCTGCATTATTTCAGCAAGCTTCTGCAATTGGGAGCACCTCTCTCCAAAGCACTATCCAAAAAGCTCCACACATGCTTATCACAAAGGCCACGCCACAGTCTGAAGTGTCTTGTTAGCTCACTCACGGCAACATCACTTATGCGCCGATAGTTTTCACATAAAAGTCAAACATATGGTAGTCCACAAGGCTCAGTGGGGGAGAGTCCCCTGCCTGCGACTCCAAATGACAAAAAATCTTGGAAAGATATGTTGCATCCTGTCCTCAGGTGAAACGACAAATATAATGTCAACAATTTCTGAACGACACACAATCAAAATACTCACATGGGCAGCTGGAATTGAGTTTTCTTGATTTCTTTTTTTTGTGTCAATCTGTCACAGGAGGAGATATAGAATTTGGAACCAAAAGTCACATGGTAGAATCCTGGCTTCTGCACATTCCCAAAATTGTATGATCCTGGACAAATCACAAATTTCTCAAAATTAGGAGTGCATAAAACTAAGACTATAAGAATAGTTACAGACAAAAAATGGGCCATTGTGTTCAACCTGGAAGGGCACCCCTCGCTTACTTGTAGAACCGCGTACACAAAGCACCATTTGCAAGATCTGTAATCTGAATACTGAGGATACTGAATGCACATGGACAAGAGTGGCAAACTCTGAGCATCTTTGTAAGATTAGGTCAGTTATAGGCTTCTTAGTAAATACAAAATAGTTATCATTATTTTGACTTTGAGGTGACAATCCACACTCATTTTGTCATGCTGTAGGCAGTCCCCCATCTTTCTCATGCTACTTAAAGCACTTTACAAATAGAACTGACCCTAGCCACTGATATCACCGAACTCAATGGTCTACCTATTTAACTCAAATGGGAAATGGGATAAATGGTCATTCAGGGATTTAAACTTGCGATCTTCACAGTCAATGCATTTACCTACTAAGCTATCACTTTTAAAACACGTTTGTGTATGAGAACGGTTATCTGTAATGGTGCAATGTTCTGAGAAAGATGTGCTAGTCTGGTTTCATTTTGTTGGGTGTTGGGTGTGTGCCAGGGGCTGCAAGGTGGGCAATGTCACTTCTGCTTTCAAGTCCTTTCTGCATATCACCATGCATCTGGTTACCTCACCATCTCAGAGCTTACCTTCTGCATCCATAAATCCTCCCCTTCCACAGGCCTACTTTCCTATAATGACAGGGCTGAGAATATTGATCAGGTCAGACGTAGAATTGACAGCAGAGTTAATATACAACACTGCAGCACTTCCCTTGATTGGACATTCTCCGTTTCCTCCTTCACTCCCGGCATCTCTGAACGCATCTTTAATGGCCACTCTCCCATCCATCACTGTACGGCTCTATGCTGCATGGGGCTAAACTCCTCCAAGACAGAAGTCATCTTTCACCTGGGCTTCAAGGCTAAGCCCTGCTCTCCATCCCCAATCTCCTTTCCTCCTGACCTCCTTGCTCCATCAACCAAGGCGTTGCCAACTTGCAGTTCCCTTTGACAACAACCTTCAACAGAGTCACTGCCAGTGCCCTGTGACCAGGCTTAACATTCAAAACGTTAAGGAAAACGGTGTACATCTCACAACAGGACTGTGCCAACACTCTAATCTCCACGCTTGTCCTCAGCAAACTCAATTACTGCTTTAGCCTGCTAGTAGGCCTTACACTCTACTGTTTCACCCCATCAACAAAGCACTCAACTTTGCCACTTACTTCCTCTATAAACTGTCCCCACCTTCTCCCACCTCGGCCTTCTGTCACCAGTCAGGGAGGCTAGCCATGCAAAATGGCTGCCTCTTAAAGTTTCTGTGAACTTTATTTAGTCTTTCGAGCCATCTTCCTCAAGAGCCTGACTGCGCGGTTGCTGTTATTTGATGTGTGCCATGTCATTTAGTTGAAGAAGGCCTTGTATGCTATGCTGTAGGTTGTCTGTATGGTAATAATGCTAGTCCATGGCAGAGGAATTGGTTTAATAGAGCAGGCATTGGAGGAAGGAAGCTTAAACCTTCCATACTGTTTTGCGATCATATGGATGGATGTACTAAGGTGTGTCATAGCAGGCAGTGAGATGAATGGACAGCAGCCTGTGGTGGTTTCTGCAGGCAGTTGTGTAATCCACTTTCTATAGTATGCACATGGCACTATTATCACCTAGTTGTGTTAGTCTGATGGCACAGGTGCAGAACTGGGAATTTCTTGTGAGTAACGCAACTGTGAGATAAATACCCCTAGGTGTATGGTCATGAGAGCAATGAAGGGGGCGGCGTGCAGGAACTGATATTAGTGATGCTGCCCCCTTCCCAGAATTCAGGCAGTAATACCAACGTTCCATCACAGGTAGTACAGCAGTGGGGCGTCAGAAACCTTAATTGTGGTAATACAGCAGTACAAGTATGATCATTGTATCGTTTTTGCAATTTTGTAGCAGTATTATTACAATGCAAGTTTTGGCAAAACCAACAGCTTTGACCTTTGTGTAGCAAACTCCTTTGGCCTACCAGGTCCTTGACAGTGAGACCGGGGGAGCATCCAACCTATTCAAGGGAGGCGCGCTGTTTTCAAAGAGTGTCTTTTGAATGCGTGGGAACGTGCCCTATTGCCAAGAAATGCAATACAATTTGCAGGTACTTGCCCCTTTATAAAGTATTAACACGAAATGCCCAGAAAAAAAGCCCATGTGCAGTAGATTCTAAACGTGTACCCAGAAGAATTACCCTCAGTCAGGGATTGTCCTCAACTACACAGCTGCTTGTCCCAGGGCCAATCATTGCCATGCAATGCCCACTTTGGTGCCTTGTTGCCAAAGATAGCCATCAATGTGCCTCGTCCTTTAACTGCCCACTTACTGTTCCAATATAACCAGCTCTTCTCTCAGAGAGTGAGGTAGGCTACCAGTAGAGTAATTTTGCTGATACTTTTGGGGGGACATGACATATAAACAGGCTCGGACTGGCCTATAGGGCAATTCAGGATTACCTTGAAGCAAACCACTTACTAGGATCCTGCCAGTCCGGTTTTCGCATAACGGCATGGAAACGGCATTAATAGACCTCAAGACCCAAATTGATGAGCTGAAGGACAATGGGAAAACAGCTATGCTACTCCTACTTTACCTGTCAGCGGCCTTCGACCTGGTGGATCATGCAGTCTTATGCAAACACCTCGAGTCGGCTGCCCGTTTCTCAAGTGATGCCATAACCTGGGTCCAGTCCTTCCTAGCAAACTGCACAATGAGAGTCTTCTCCCTCGCAGCCTCTGCAGACCCTATCCAAACGTCCTGTGGTGTGCCACAGGGATCCTGTGTCTCACCTTCTATGTATAACATCTTTACCAAGCCCCTCTTCGACAAACTGATCAGACTGGGTGTCACCTATACAAATTATGCAGACGACACCGAGATCCTCATCCCCCTTTCGGGCACCTTTGTTGGGGATACGGCCTTGGTAAACAAGATATACCTCCTCATTCAGGCATGGATGGCTACCCATGGCCTCTGCCTGAATGACGATAAAACTGAGATACTGATCCTAGGTTCTGAGGTGAACCTAAAAGAACGTAGCCCCAGTTACGTCTCTTTCAACATTGGCGGTAACACAATCAAGGTGATGCCCGTAATAAAAACGATAGGTTTCTACCTTGACTCCACCTTAACACTAAAGAAACAAGTCAACTCCCTAGCCTCCTCCACCGCCTATACCTGCAAACTCATCAGAGCCTGTAGACCATTTCTTCCTGAAACCAGTTGCATCACTCTCGCTAATGCACTAATAATGTCCAAAGAGCAGCCCTGAACATCTCCAAATTCAGAAGAGACTTCCACTGGCTAAACATAAATGACAGGATTCTTCTCAAAACAGTATCACTTACCTCCAAGTGTCTGAATAACATAGCACCCCCATATCTTATAGAAAGAATGTTGAGGTTCAACATGTCCAATTAGATCTACCAATGCTCACCTACTAGAGATTCCTAGATTCAAAAGAACCAAATCAGGCGGCTCCAGCTTCCCAGTCAAAGCGGCCCTATCTTGGAATGCACGCCCCCCAGCCATGAGAACTGAACAACCCTACCCAAAATTCAGACGCAATATGCTAAACTGGCTATGCCTAAATGACCACTAACTCCGGACCCTAATCCGGCCCTGACCGCTTCCGGAACCTGGATATCCTATCCCTGCTTCATTGCAAATCCGTTGTCATACGGTAACGCTAGCCTATGGCCCCACTATAATTACTGTATCTACTGTAACTTAATTATCAAGCCCCACTGAAATATGTGACCACAATATGTAACCCATAGCACCACTGCATCATTGTAACCCGCATGTGACAACTATGGCTGTCTTTCCATGTAATGTACCCATTGTATTTATTGTAACTAAGCCTTAAATATACTTGAATTTGCTGCACCCAGTTACCTAAGGGTTTGGTGCGCATTACCAAATAAACAAGCAAACAAACAAACAAATAGGCCCATGGCCGAACCAAAAACACAAAATGCTGGTGTGGGCCAGTTTTGTGGTTGAAAGTGGGCCACTTTTTTGGCCAATTTGGGCCAGTTTGATGACTTAATTCTCTCTGCGGTTAGTAGTTTTGACCAGTGTTGTTGAATTAATATTCTTTAAAATGCACAATTTGCATCACACTTTATCAAAAAACTCTCCTTTGGTTAGTATTCAAACAGTGTCACAAAAGGAATGAGTTGCCATTTGCAACTGTGGGCCACTTTTTCGGTGGTGCCCGAGACAAGTTTATGGGCCAATCCGACCCTGCACGTAAATGAAAGGGACCACTGCCAAATGAGTGGGACAAAAAGTTGTGCCACAAAAGTTGGGGGAACAAACAGCCTTGCCCCGACCCCCTAAAATGACACCCATTGAGGTAGCCTAGGCAGAGGTAGAGCAGCAACTTGGCAGCTCAGCTTTCTGGTGATTCTCTTGCTCCACTGCCCTCCTCACTACCAATGGCCATGACAGCAGGGATGCTGATAAAGCAGATCTTCTTTTTACTTCTGCCTACGCCCTCTTAGGACTTGGGCCTCAGGAAAAAGAACATTCTGCAGCACAGCCATTCCATGGGATAAGACTGTTCTCATCTGCTAATTTCGGAATCATGGACAGAGAAGGCAGACTAGATGCCTCATAACAACACCAGTATTTGTACTGCTGAAAGATATGGATGTGCACTGTCCAAGGCATGCCACAGGCCACATCTCTATAGCATTAACTTGAGCGTCAACTAAAGGAATCACAACAAAATATTGATATTCAGTGATGCATAAATGATATAGTGTTTTGCTCAAGAATGCTGTTAAAGGGAGAAAATCGCACTCTGAAAAAAAGAGTACTAAGACCACAATTCAACGGCTTTGACAAAAGAGCATAATTGTAACTAGTCCATTTAATCCTGCTTGCATGTGGTGGCGTTCATTTAGGAGACTTTGCCGAAGCAGCTCTTCTGTCATGTCTCTGCTGCGCCACCTGCCCAGATTTGGCCCACCAACGGTGGCCCAGAGAAGGTTGTCGTCCTAGCGGATTGCTTGCACCAGCATGTAGCAATCGGCTGCTCCTGAGGCTGGTGAAGGCATTGGTGGCAGAGGCTATCGCCAGCGCTGAGCTGGCTGGGGGAAGTGCAGTGGTATTGGCTACATTCTATGATTTTAACAATTACAAACCATATTTCCAATCATCAAGAAGACATATGAAGTGCCCGCCTTTCTTATGCTCATACAGACCAAGGTCTGAGTACCCATGGTGGGGGCACGTTGCACCATGCACTGGACAATCCTTAGTGCTGTTGGATCACTATGCTGGTGCTGTCACACTAAAAGAGAACTCTTAACAAACTTTGCAAAGGTAAAATACAAAAATATGATCACACTTGTATTTGCCACAACAGTACATCTCTAGATGAACTACCGGACGTCTGCAGGCGTGTGCGAGTAAGTATAGGGCTTCATAATGCACTGCAGCCTGTAATACACGTATAAAAGACTGTACATAATGTTCTTATTACAGGCTAGTTGTAACATCACCACTGGCCTTCAATAAGAAAATGAGCTCACTACTGTGGCGTTAAGCCCCCGTTCCCAGGGCTGGAACGGGGAAAATGGGCCGACACCCCGCCCCCCAAGTTATTGGCCCAGCACTTGGAAATGGGGCTTACCAAAGCGGTAACCTGGGGTGCTAAAAAAAAGATTTTCTTCCGTTCAAAGGGACGCCGAGCGCGTCCCGTTGAACAAAGGAAAATCCTTTACAAAGATGGCCACCATGGAAAGGGAAGGCGGGCTCCGTATGGAGGCCTCTTCCCTTTCCATGGTAGCATGCGGGAGACAAGTGGAAGGAGCGGATGCGGCGGCAGCACTTGCAGCTGAAATAACGTAAGGGGGATGAAAAAGAAAAAAGGGGGAGAATGGAGGGTGGGGGGAAGATGGCGACAGGGGAGCCGGCCGTTAGAGGCGGCATGGAACATGGGCTTTCACCAGCGGTTGAAGCCTGTGTTCCTACCCACCTGGCACCACCCAGATAACCCCCCTGTACCTCACACCCGCCAGGGTGCTAATGCAATGTAATCAATTATTAAAGCAGTTTTAAGAGTTTGTGACTATTCTTGTAAAATAGCTTTCTGGGACACTTGAGGGCCATTAATTGATTTATGGTTGCATGTTTACTGTGTGCAAGGCTGGACGTTAACACATGAGAGCAAGAATCTGACTGCATATTATTATTTAAAGTTTTTAGATGCATTTTATTAAACAGCTTAAACTATTTTTCTTCACCAAAATAGAAGCTGCATATTATATTTTTCCATCTTTTTATCTAGATATGTATCAATTGGAAGATCTCTCTTGCATTACATTAAGCAAGAGGCCAAGTATTAAAGGGGATGTCAATGTGTGGCCATGTTTTATAAGGGATAAAATACCCCTACTGTACTTAAAAGGGATATTACAAGTCACCTCTGAGTCCCCCGACCTTCGGCCTCGTACCTCTATTTGGTCACAGTACTCATCAGTATTTTGCATTCTTATAGTGTGTGGCAGGGAGCACTTTATACCATGTGTAACAGTTTGGAATGTACCCTGCAAACCTTAGAATTGGAGATCCAACAGCAGGGGGTGTGCTTTTCAGGTCACTAGCGCACTAATATAGCCCATACAGGTACTTGCATTTGGAGGTCATTTACTGCACAGTATCGATGCTTATTCTCAGTGTAATATCCAGAGTATCAAGGATAAAGTCGAGGGTAAGCGGGTGGACATAGTCCACCCACTTTTTTCAGAGGGTGGACTCAGTCCCCCCAGCTAAAATGGCAAACATTGAATGGCCTCTTTGAATTTATGAAATAAAGCCAACCTCGGGGGTCGAACCGCAGTCTTGCAGGCCGGACAGTTCACCACTGCACTATATAACTTGATAAAAAATAAGAAGCAACTCAAGGTGAAATGTCTCACTTCGGTACTGCAAGTTCCAGGGAACACATTTGTATTGGTGCTTGCAGTTTAAAGCATGCACACCTTTTAACGTTTTTAAAAACACTATTAGAAGAAAATATCCTCTCTTGATTTTGTGCGTGTGTTGATTTTATGAAAGGCAAATGTCATTCGTCCCTTGCAATTTGGGTGGTTATGCAAAGCCATTTTAATGAAATGTGCATATTTCACCTTGATATGCTAATTTCTGGCGACGTCACATCCCATTGCGTTTGTTGATGAGCCCCCCCACTTTAATGTTTAGTACTTGACCCCTGCGAGTATGCTATCTTCATGGAATACCATTCTGATGCCCTGGCATCCAAGGCACGCTCAGTGCAGTGAATTCAAAATATGGACACACTACGTCTGGAACAGAGTTCAGATTCAGAGATGTGAAAGGGCTTGGAATTTGGCTCGCGGCGGAACAAGGCGCGCGCGACTCTTCCCGTTTGCCTCAGCGCAGAGGTTATCTCTTCTAGTGGCTGTAAACTAGCTGCATGATGCACAGTGTCAGTGGAATTACACAGTGCGTTTGATATAGGGCATACAGCTATTTATTGGCAAAGCGTTGTGGGTAGCATTCTAACACCATCTTAGGCCAATGATTCCGGCCCGTCGCACTCTGCCTGTGACTCAGAATTTCCCATCTTGGTAAATCCACTTCTCACTGGAGTTAATTCAGGTTCACAAGTACTGCTTATTCGCATGTGTTCACAGCAGCCGTTCTAGCCTTGTTACCAGTAAAGGGGGCAGTGTTTTCATCTTACCATCGGTGACAGGATAACCCAGGCATCCGTCCATTTGTATCCAACACATACCAATAGCTCATTCCCTTTTCCCCCCAGAAAAGTGGAGAATGAGTCCTGTTTGTTTGTGGCATAAAAAGGCCGCAGATTTATTCCACAATATCACAAAACCACACTGCACACATTTGTGGAAAACACTCATAAGATGCGGCGACTGCTCTGTGTCCAAAATAAACTGCTTCCCCCTTTCCTTCCCAAAGAGTCCAGAATAGGCCCAACTCTCCCCACCTTTGCGTCCGAGCCTCTCCTGCCCCTGCAGGCGCTCCTGGGCGGGGAGAGTGCCGTTTCCTTGGGGGAAGCTGAACCCTAGTTGTTCCTCCCAGACGCCCCTGCCGCTTAGGCTCCCAAGGGGCGCTGGGTCAGAGGAGCGAAGACCCTTCCGGCTTTCTCCTGGCTCATCGGGAGTCTGTCTCATGTGTTTGTTCGGCCAAACACCACCACACCGCCTTGTCGTCCTGCGACGTCGACGACCAGGTATTCCTGCTTGTTCTGTTCGTAGGGTTGGTGGGTGGGAAAACGAAAACCTTCTTCTGCGTGTAGCGGACGGGCGTCCTTCTGCAGCGGTTGGATGCTGCCTGTAGTAAGGAGCCCGCCCGTTATAAAGGGGAAGCCCCTCCCCTTTCTTTTGTTTGCCCTTCGCAGGCTTTCCCCAAATTTCGCTGCACTTTCTCCTTCGCGGGCTTTCCTTCCTTTTGCCGCGCTGAGGTCAGCGCCTCCCCTTCTTCCCAGGAGGGGGAGGCCAGGAGGAGGACACTGCCCGGGTTATCGGGCTGCCTCCTCCATTTTGCTTTGCTTTTCGTTGTCACTATCATAACCCCGGCATCCGTCCATTTGTATCCAACACATGCCAATAGTTCATTCCCTTGTCCCCCCAGAAAAGTGGAGAATGAGTCCTGTTTGTTTTTGGCATAATAAGGCCGCAGATTTATTCCACAATATCACAAAACCACACTGCACACATTTGTGGAAAAACACTCATAAGATGCGGCGACTGCTCTGTGTCCAAAATAAACTGCTTCCCCCTTTCCTTCCCCAAGAGTCCAGAATAGGCCCAACTCTCCCCACCTTTGCGTCCAAGCCTCTCCTGCCCCGGCAGGCGCTCCTGGGCGGGGATAGTGCCGTTTCCTTGGGGGAAGCTGAGCCCTAGTTGTTCCTCCCAGACGCCCCTGCTGCTTAGGCTCCCAAGGGGCGCTGGGTCAGAGAAGAGCGAAGACCCTTCCGGCTTTCTCCTGGTTCATCCGGAGTCTGTCTCATGTGTTTGTTCGGCCAAACACTGCCACGCCACGAGTGGGTTACCGTCCACCGTGGCTCCCCCCTTGCTCCTCTCCTTACATTTCCAGGATTTTCGTGCAGAGATTCCAGAAAAACAGATCCATACCGAATGGTGATAGGTGCACCCCATCCTTGAGGAAATATTCTGGAGATTTCAAATTAATCAGGCCGTGCCTGATCTGCCCAAAGCCTCTACCCCCGCAGAACTTTGCCATTGCGCAGTTTAGCTTCCGCTTGGACTTCTCCACTGCTGCGTGATTATCTGCACCTCTCCATTCCGGCATCGGGATGATCTCTGACCAAATGATCTCTGTTTCCCCCAGTTGTCCTGCTAGCTCCTGCAATGAGAACATCATTTCCCGCATCAGAGCCCCCCTCCCTAAACTTGTCAAATCCTTACCCCCCAAGTGAATGACCAATATGTCTGGCTTTTGCTTGTTGTTCAACAATCTGCGCACCTGCCCCTGTAGTTGCGCCCATTTCATACCTGGCACCCCGTGCCACCCAATCCTGAACTCGCCCGCCGTCAGCTTTTCCTGCTCCACCATCCAGCTTGCCCCTGCCCTAGACACAAATGAGTGTCCTATTACCCAAACTGATCTCTTCCTCGTTCGGGCTGGTGCTGGTGGGAAAAGAAGAAGGGAAGTCAACCTTACAGTTTTTCAGGCCTGATATATCTCTTGAAACAACCTGATTTCCATCTCCCAAATCTGTTTGATTGCCGCCTCCCCCATGCCCACAGCTGCGGCTGATGTAGCGGCCCCAATCCGGAATGAGTGTGTCCCAAAGACCCCTTCTGTCTCCCCAATCCCTTCTAGTGCCAGCTCCATCACTCTCCTAAACTGGAAGCGACTCAGTGCTGAACCATCCTGGTGAATGAGTAGCGGAGCCCCCCCTACTGAAGGAGGTCTTAGTTTGAGGAAACCTGACACTGCCTTGACTGGGCATACAGTGCTTCCTGTGATGGGCTGTAGAGACACTGTACACCCTTTGCCTTCCTGATCCGTCTTCAATCTTTTTAACCACAATGTCACCTGTATCTCAGAACAGTGCACATCCTGCATTTGTAGAAATCTCGTACCCATCGCACCTTTGTTCTCTGGTACCAGCTCACTCACCCTGAATGCCCCAAAGAATGCTAACGTGAACGCTGCCCTGAATAATGACACTTCGAATCCCCCGTGGCAGATTCACTCAAGGCAAGCCACCACCCTCTCCAGCTTGACCCGGTCTATGGGCCTCCTTTCATCACTTCTAGGCCTCTCTAGCTTGGCCCAACCCTTCATAGCCATACAAATATAATGTTCCTTAGTAGGGTCACTCTTACCCTCCAGCTTAGAAAAATGGGTGATAGCTGCCAGGTGGTGTGCCATCCATGACCTGGATTTTCTTTCTTGCCAGCCCCAACCCACAAAGGCCCTCACCGGCATCTCCTGCTGGCCTTCTCCCGATACCTCCCGTTTGAAATTCAGGTATTGCTCCAAGCATGCCTTGTACCTTTTTGTCGTGCCTGGTGCCAGTGCCGTCTGAATCAGGGTACTCAGATTACCCCAATCATGTCCAACCACTGTGTTTCGAACGGGGACATCACTTTTTCTGATCCAGGGCAACTCTCCCGAAATTTCTCCCACTGTAAACGAGAGAGAGCATCAGCTGTCGTGTTCTGAACCCCAGGAATGTGGCTTGCTCGTACCTCGATATTCCCTTCTAGCATGCATCTATGAGCTCCCTTAGTAACCGCAAAACCTTTGTGCCGCTGGCCGAACCTTGGTTAATGATTTGGACTACTGCTAGGTTGTCTGACCAGAGCATGACTTTGCTGTTTTTCAGTTGCTCCCCCCACAGTTTAAATGCTACCACAATGGGGAAGAGTTCCAATAGTGTGATGTTCCTGGTGACCCATTGCCGATGCCATTCCTCCGGCCATGCCATGCCGCACCACTTGTTGTCAAAGATTGCCCCAAACCCCAGAGCCCCAGATGAGTCTGTGAACAACTTGCACCTGTCCTTGTTGTTACTTTCGCTTCTCCACAATAATACCCTATTAAAGTTGTCTAAGAATGTGTCCCACAATGCCAAGTCCTCCCGCACTTCAGACCCCAGCCTGACATGTTGGCCCGCATGCTGCAGCCCTACTGTTTTCAGCTCAACACTCCTCGCGAATGCCCTACCCACCGGGATGACCTTCACTGCAAAATTGAGGTTGCCTGCCAAGACCTGGAGTTCCCTCAGGGTTGCCTTCTTCTTACACCTTAATCTCTTGATGATCTCCTTCAGTTTTGCTATCTTGTCCTGAGGCAGCCTGCATTCCCCTTTCATTGAGTCAATTTCAATCCCCAGGAAGGTCAGACAGGTCACTGGCCCTACTGTTTTTTCACACGCTAGTGGAACCCCCATTACCTTCTTCAGTCTCTGAAAAGTACCCATGAGGTCCTCACACTCTTTTTACAGATAAAAAGAAAATCATCCAGGTAGTGTACCACTGCCCCTACCTGACACTCCTGTTTCACCGCAAACTCTAAGAAGGTGCTAAACGCTTCGAAAATAAGCACAAGAAATGGGGCACCCCATCGGTAAACATTTATCATAATAGTAAAGTTCGTGTACCTTAAAACCCAATAAATGTTGACTTTCCACCTGAATGGGTAACAACCGGAATGCCGACTCAATGTCAGCCTTTCCCATAAGGGCTCCCCTCCCGGCTGCTCTCACCACTTCCACTGCCTCCTCAAAGGATGAATAATGCACTCTGCACAATTCTTCGCTAATCCCATCATTGACTGACTCCCCTTCTGGAAAAGAGAGGTGGTGGATCAGCCGGTACTGCCCCTCCTCCTTCTTGGGGACCAGCCCTATTGGTGATATGACCAAGTTTGGCATTGGTGGTTGCGTGAATGGACCTGCCACTCTGCCCAAGACCACCTCATTGGCTACTTTTTGTGCCACCACCTCCGGCATCCCCAGAGCTGACCGCAGGTTGCGCGCCTCTGTGCCCTTTTTTACTTCCGCACATGGGATCCTGAACCCCCACCTGAAGCCTTCCCACAACAATCTAGCATCTCCACAGATATGATAAGTGTTCAACCACGGAGTCATGGCTTGCAGAATAACCGGGGTTGGCAGCCCAATTTTAATCAAACCATTACACATTCGTTTTGGGATAGACCTTGACATCATGCTTTTAACCTCATTCCTTTTTGACCTTGTTTTTTCCTTTTGGGCTGCTCCTGCGTCTTCCTTCGTTGGCCGAGGAGCTGTGCTCCTTGTTGCTCCCTCCCCGAGGGTGCTTAAATCGGCAAGTTTTGCCAAAGGGGCAGCCCTCTTCTGAACTGACCCTCCAGCAATCAGCTTGCTCCCCCTGGTAGCTGGCTCTGCTGTTCCAGGAGGAGTACCCGCGAAAGGTCGCCCTGCCCCGCCGGGTGAACCCCCCTGCCCCTCAATACCTGAGGCTTCTCTACTGTGGTTTTTTCACCCCCTTCTCCTGAGAGCACTAAAAAACCCACCCACATCCATTTCATCCCAAGATAATGCTGGCCATACCTGCATTTTTAAACGGAATGCACGATCATACTGTAGCCAACCTTCGCCCCCCCATTTCAAATAGATATCATGGATGTACTGTCCATATGCAAGCATAGCTAACGCATCCTGAGGGTACTTCTCTATCATTATTGATGTATATACCTTGAATGCTTTTAGCCAATTGTGAATGGATCCCTCAGTCTTGGGAGTCTCCTTATCCCTCTTTTCCTTTTCCTTCTCACATAATTCCTTTATCCCGTTTCCCATTGGTTCCATCCCCACAAAATCCAGGATTTCTATAAACTCTTTCCTCCATACCCTTTCGCCATTGGTATATGCCAAGATAAGGAATTAACTGCCACCCTGACTGGGCCAAACCCAGGCATTGTTCTCCCATACTGAGTCATTGTTCCCCAAACCCCCTCCTGTCCGGCATTAGTGCTGGGAACCAGAGGTAACCCTGGGCCTGCCGCCCCTTGATCCCACCACGTGGGATCCTTTGCTGCCCCTGTTGTTGTTAGCCCCACGTGGTTCACTGGCCCACCCCCACCCATGGTGTTTTTGGTGGTTACTGCCATGGGCTGTTGGTTTTGGGAAGATGCCGTTGTGATGAGGCCCCTGGTGTCAACACTAGCCACCGTGTTGGCCCCTTGACCCTGTGCCTGTTGGTAACCCCCATCTATGGATGATGTGGTTGGCCACAGGCCTGGCCACTGGTTCTCCCCTCCCGGCACGCCCATGCTAAAAAGGTTCCCTGGCTGTTGGTAACCTACTGCGTCCCCGGCCCCTGGATCCAGGGTCACCCCTCTCTGCTGTAGTATCGCAGCCCACTTCCCATTTGGTTAAATGCATTGACATTTCCACTCAAGCAGTTGCCCACTGCCCCCATTCGCCCACGCTTGCATACGTTGCATCACCGTACCTTTCACTGCCTCCAAGGATGTGGGTCCGTCATCCCTCGCAGCCACCGGTCTGGTTGCAGGCGTGCTGGGTGGTCCCCGATTCCTTGGCGCTTCCACAGGTGCAGATGCCGGTACGGCTACAACCTCCTGTGTCCTTCCCTTGTTCCTTGCCCCCGCTGCCTTGGATTTCTTGCTGCTTGCTTCTTACTCGCCTTAGCCCTTTGCATCATAACTCTCCTCCTTTTCCCCGTTGGTTCTTCCTCCTCTTCCCCATGTACCTCCCCATCTTGTTCCTGTATTTCTACATCTTCCTGGAACATCAATGGGGACTCAGGCCTCTCACTGGGCCCTGGCTGCTCCTCCCCTGGCTGTGAAACCAAAGACTCCATCCAGTTGCTGCCATGCTTAGCCACCACTAGTTTGGCCATTGCGATGAAGGCATCCAAGTCCATTCTTGCTGCTGTTCCCTGTGCAGAGCGGGCTGTCTGCTGCTTCCCCTTGCTTGCCCCGTGTGCCTTAGTGTCCACCTTAGCCTCCTTGTAGCGTAGTGGAGGCGTCGTGACCGGCTGGGCTTGTTCCGCAAGTTGTAACCCGTTCTCTGCCGGATTGCCTGCCCACGTGTGCCTCAGAGTTCCAGAGTCTCTAGAACCAGCATGCCGATGTGCTGAATGAGGCAGAGGCTTCCCTATGCAGACCGCCTGCGCCTTCCCTGGATTGCCCGTGAAGGTTTGTGCGGTGGCAAGAGCTCTCCCTCTCGTGTGCCTCTGAGTTTCACCAGTGGCTTTCACCAGCCCGACAGGGCCATTGCAGCGACCTGAGCTGTTGCTCCGCCTCCCCTTGTACAGCCGCACAACCCGCTGTACCTCAGTCGCAGGGCACACTGAAGAACTGTGCTCCGACGGCAGCGGTGTCCTTCTGGGCTATTGCACTGCCTCTCCCGGAACGGCCATACAAGCAACTGTACCTCGGGCCGCTGGGCTCGCTGAAGATCTCCTGTCTAGCTGCAGCGGTGTCCCTCGATGTAGCGCTGCTTCCTCCCGCTGCTCCTCTGGCATGCCGCCGGTCTCTTCTCCGTCGCTGAAGCCGGCACCTCCTGGAACCGCCCCTTTCACTCGCTCAGCTGGCTGCTCGGCACACATCGGCTCTCCTCCCCCGTCGGCGGCAATGTCAGCTGCTGTTGTTGGCTCCTCTGCCCGCGCTGGCACGTAGACAACCTTCTTCCAAGAAAACGTTCCTCTGCCAAAACGAAAACCTTCTTCTGCGTGCAGCGGGCAGGCGTCCTTCTGCAGCGGCTGAATGCTGCCTGTAGTAAGGAGCCCTCCCGTCATAAAGGGGAAGTCCCTCACCCTTTCTTTTGTTTGCCCTTCGTGGGCTCTCCCCAAATTTTGCCGCGCTCTCTCCTTCGTGGGCTTTCCTTCCTTTTGCCGCGCTGAGGTCAGCGCCTCCCCTTCTTCGCAGGAGGGGGAGGCCAGGAGGAGGACACTGCCCTGGTTATCGGGGTGCCTCCTCCATTTTGCTTTGCTTTTCGTCATCACTGTCATTCCTAGGCGTGCTTGCAAAGCCCTCTCCCATGACCGCCCCTCGCCCCCACCCCCATACATTTCTTCACTGGCATGCCTCGTTAGGATCTGGAGGGTACTCTTGGGGTTTTCTGTTACTGTGTGACTCAGGTTGCCCCTCACTGTTCTATATTGCATCTTTCAAGATGGCAGCCACGGTCCTCTGTCAGCGGTGACCGCCTAACCATTTCAGGCCCAGAGCACTGCTTCACGCATAAAATAAGCCCCTGTGGTACCCCATTTTGAGAATCTGGCAGTTCCACGCAGAGTAAGTTAAAGTTAACACACTCAATTCCCTGGTGGGGTGTTGCAGACTGCCACTCGACTGTCTGCTCCTGGTTGCGGGATTCCCCGCTGTATTGCTAGGGCTGGGGAGCCCTGGCGGCTGGTACTGCTGGTGGTTTAGTGCACTCCAGCGGTTTGGGGGAGTAAAGGGAGGGATACCCCCTAAAGAGAACCTGCGAATTAGTGGCACGATCTGGGGCACAAGGAGACGCTTGGCGCTGCATAAAAGCAAGAGTTTGGTGTGTTGTATGGCTGAAGACCAGCCAGCATATGGCTGGCGAGGGGAGCATGGTCACTGGTGATCTGGGGGAGATGGTGGCCTTTGGTGGACCTGGGTGTCACAAACATGTTCCGATGTCACTATATTTCTGTTGGTTTGGTACCTTATAGACTGTGCGCTCTCAGTGTTCAATTATAATAATGGTAATTTTAAGAACCACATATATGCCTTGTTTAGGTGTTTTGAAACATATGTATTCCATTTGTCATTTGTTATATTGTATTATTTTTCATACAATATCCTTCCTTTTAGTTTGACATCCGCATGGATTGCATAGACTTCGTTGCAGTCTTCTCTTATTGTATTAGTTTCATACAACCATTATATTCAAATCTTCCATTCAATTAAACAATCATCCCTCAACACGTGTTTCCCCACAGTGTTATCTATGGTTCATCAGGAGAGATACCATTAGATTATAAAGAATTCTTATTTGAAATTGGAGGATTATCTTCCACTGCATCTCAAACTTGAGTAAATATTCCTCTTTGGTAGGTTGCCTTCAGGGGAAGATCTATTAGTTGGAAAAAGGTTTGATTGCCTTGAAGCCAGCGCCTGGATCCGCGTTGTCACTATCAACTAGAAATGTGGTGTTTCTGAAGGTGGGGAAGTCTCTGCTCTCAGATCCTGTCCTAACTCTCACATCAAGAAGGAGGAGATGAGACAGCATAGCAACACTATGTGACACATGCAGAAGGCTGCACAGCAGTCCCACAGAGTGGCCTTTGGGGAAATCTACACTGTGGCAATAAGTGAAGCATGAGTCCTTGCGCAGTCAGCAGTACTTCATCCCCCTCTTACTCCACCATGACGGGTGGCGAACAAGCAAGAGGCAGTAAGCAATCCAAGATGGAAGCTTTCCCACAACCAAGACATCCTGCTGCAGAGATGCCAGCCTTGCTGTCACGTGACTGTCAGCCCACGCCAGAGGTCCCTGTGTGTAAGAGATGTTATCCTCAATTAAGTCATCAAATGAGGCAATGGAGCAAATAATAGGTGCCGTAGGAGGTAAGTGTCCCTTGTTCAGCATGCTTTCCAAAAAACGAATGAACTGGTAAATGCTGAATTTATGGTCACTAGCCTAGAGGGTACAGTAATAACACCGGAAGCAGACAGCTGTTTTAACCACGACCACCAAGGAACTAGGGAGGAAGGCTTAAGATGTGGATGGGCAGTCGCGCCACTGCACATAGGGGCGGTGGGTCTTCCAGAAGGTGTGGAGACCCCCCAATACCGCTAAATACTTGGCAACATTGATAATGGATAAGGTGGATTGGTCTACGTGAATTTTGCTGTACAACATGCACAGAGGGCTCTGCCCCCCCCCCCGTCACCTTGTACACCGCCGCTCTGATGCAAAGGCACTGGACCACTGAGATAAGAAGAAGATCCTACAGGTTTCTAGCACCAACGCTGCGACCAAAGTGGGACGATATACTCAAAATATATGCAAAGGGTTCAGAAGAGGGGGAATTCATTACAGATGATTGAGGAGTATCCTCTAGCGCTGATACTTAAGTATATGCTGCTTTACCCAGCCAAACTGAAAATGATCTATGTTGACCAAGCCTATTTCTTTGAAACCCGAGAGGCCGTCCTCGACTGGCCAGCGAGAGGCGCGTAACGTCCATCCATCAACGCCGACAGCACTTCCCAAAAGCAGGCACAAGCACCCCTGCTTAGTTACCCAGCTCCAGGAATGTTTAAAGTCTCCCTCTGCGGTAGCACTGTGCTGAGGCATACACCTGGCAGGAGAGATGCGGGCGGCATCAGACTCTGGTCAGGATAAGGTTGCTGAGCCAGCTGACCCTATAGAGACCCACACACTACCAGACTCTGGTATCAAGTAATGTCCCCATAAATAATGTCACCATACATATAGTCGCCGGGAAACGGCATAGGTGAAATTATTTATGGGGTCAATATATGAGGTAAATGGGAGCAGGGGGTGTTCCCCGCTCCCTTTAAAATAATGTGGAGGTTGCAGGGGTGTCCCCCGCAGGTTCCAAATGATAACATCACCGCAAAGAAACAGTGCCATGCTTGCATGGCAACATTTTTGCGGGGACATTATCACATGGAACGCAGACTTTTTGCTTTCACACCTTCCTGCATGATCACATATAGATGCCACATTAACAGACATTATACACATTGTCCACGGCAGAATTTACTCTGTTACTGAGCGCACATGCGAGTCAGGGATAGGTTCAATAGATGGGTCTTGAGCGTTACCATTGCACATTTCTCACCTTCTCTATAACTACTCTGCAAAGTGTCCCCCGCTGGGGGGAACCTTGGTTATATAATAATCTAGTGTGGAGTGGAGTTCTTTGTCCTACATTGTTTATTACCATTAACCCCGCCCCCTTATGTAGTACCCTTATGTAGGATGGAACCGGTGGGGGTAGGGAGATTGTGTGCAGACAATGTTGACCTTTTTTACTTTTTATCTTGAATTGCAGAGGTTTATTTGGGTTTCGGGTGGTTGTATGTTGAGATTCCTACAATACAACATCTAACCCTACCTACAGGGTATTTTTAGGAACTAGTTGGGAGGTCTGGAAGGTCCCTTCTAGGGGAGGGTGCAGGGAAAGGGGTTGGTTTCAGTATTGGGTTTTGCAAGCCTAATGGTGTTCTTATGTAAAGATCCCTTTGAGTGATATCAGCACAATGTTGTGGAATAAATAACTACAGGACGCATTACAGACTGAGATCCTACCTGCGTAGATATGGGATGCACATTGCATTGCCGCAGGCGAATCCCCTGCCCTGGGAAGAAATCTTAAAATTGATGAAGAGGTGAGGGAGGGGGGCGTGGGTAGTCTTTGGTGTGTGCTAGTCGACATGCAAAGGGAAGTTTCGATTTGTTTGGTGAAAGGAGTACACCTGGAGGTTTGTAAAGTTATGACTGACCCCGTAGGGAGGTCTGAACTACTGCATGGATGCCTGGGCGGCAGGATAGTAGGTTGCCTCGGTAGATATGTGCCATATGTGGCTGATCCTGCCTTTGTTCCAAAGGTTTTATCGGACTTTGCAGAAGCACTGCATGATACGGTGATTATGGAGGGAGATTTCAACTCCATCGTGCACCCCCATCTTGAATGCTTCCTTTGCAGTGGACTCCCAAAACCTTTACTTACTTAGGGGTACAGCTATACCAGGACCCCTCTAATATAGAGTACTTATATAGATCAAGCGCTCAGGAGACTTCTGGCAGTGGTTGCCTCTGAACATGCTGGGTAGAGTGTCACTTGATTATTTTGCCTAGATCGCTCTGTTTCCACTGGCAGTATGGGGTATATTCCCCCAAGTCCATTCAAAGAAATAGATGGACAACTGGGGAGATTTTGTGGGGCTAGGAATTGCATCCGGTATCAGTAAAAGTGCTGAAGAGACTGGTTGATGAGAGGGGGGGGGGTGGGTCGAGCTTTTGGACTTTGTCATCTACTTTCTTGCCTCAGTTACAACTTGTAATGCAACAGGTCTCCACAACACTGACCTAAGAGTGGGCCCTACAATGTAAAGGATTGACACTGTGACAGTGGATGGGTCTAGGAGCCCGCTACTCCTTAATGGATCAGATTTAGAGATAATTTGGGGCAGAGCGTGTAGGAAATTAAAATGTCATGTCCTATATGTTCTCAATAACAATTGACTAAAGCTGAAGGTACTACAGATTTTTAGAGATTGGAAAATGTTGGTTTTATTCCCAGTGCTGCTGGCCTATATCCGGTTAGATCCTTTGTGAGCTTTGCAGTTGTGAAATTTTGATACGGGATCACGCTGTGCTACTTTTTACGATTTGCAAGTCTTAGTAAAGGGGTCAATGAAATCTGACCAGATTTCCCAGCCGAACCCAGCCAATCGCATTTCCCAGTTTTGCCAAAGGGGCAGCCCTCTTCTGAACTGACCCTCCAGCAATCAGCTTGCTCCCCCTGGTAGCTGGCTCTGCTGTTCCAGGAGGAGTACCCGCGAAAGGTCGCCCTGCCCCGCCGGGTGAACCCCCCTGCCCCTCAATACCTGAGGCTTCTCTACTGTTGTTTTTTCACCCCCTTCTCCTGAGAGCACTAGTTTATCCAAAAACCCACCCACATCCATTTCATCCCAAGATAACGCTGGCCATACCTGCATTTTTAAACGGAATGCACGATCATACTGTAGCCAACCTTCGCCCCCCCATTTCAAATAGATATCATGGATGTACTGTCCATATGCAAGCATAGCTAACGCATCCTGAGGGTACTTCTCTATCATTATTGATGTATATACCTTGAATGCTTCTAGCCAATTGTGAATGGATCCCTCAGTCTTGGGAGTCTCCTTATCCCTCTTTTCCTTTTCCTTCTCAGATAATTCCTTTATCCCGTTTCCCATTGGTTCCATCCCCACAAAATCCAGGATTTCTATAAACTCTTTCCTCCATACCCTTTCGCCATTGGTATATGCCAAGATAAGGAATTAACTGCCACCCTGACTGGGCCAAACCCAGGCATTGTTCTCCCATACTGAGTCATTGTTCCCCAAACCCCCTCCTGTCCGGCATTAGTGCTGGGAACCGGAGGTAGCCCTGGGCCTGCCGCCCCTTGATCCCACCACGTGGGATCCTTTGCTGCCCCTGTTGTTGTTAGCCCCACGTGGTTCACTGGCTCACCCCCACCCATAGTGTTTTTGGTGGTTACTGCCATGGGCTGTTGGTTTTGGGAAGATGCCGTTGTGATGAGGCCCCTGGTGTCAACACTAGCCACCGTGTTGGCCCCTTGACCCTGTGCCTGTTGGTAACCCCCATCTATGGATGATGTGGTTGGCCACGGGCCTGGCCACTGGTTCCCCCCTCCCGGCACGCCCATGCTAAAAAGGTTCTCTGGCTGTTGGTAACCTACTGCGTCCCCGGCCCCTGGACCCAGGGTCACCCCTCTCTGCTGTAGTATCGCAGCCCACTTCCCATTTGGTTAAATGCATTGACATTTCCACTCAGCAGTTGCCCACTGCCCCCATTCGCCCACGCTTGCATACATTGCATCACCGTACCTTTCACTGCCTCCAATGATGTGGGTTCGTCATCCCTCGCAGCCACCGGTCTGGTTGCAGGCGTACTGGGTGGTCCCCGATTCCTTGGCGCTTCCACAGGTGCAGATGCCGGTACGGCTACAACCTCCTGTGTCCTTCCCTTGTTCCTTGCCCCCGCTGCCTTGGATTTCTTGCTGCTTGCTCCTTACTCGCCTTAGCCCTTTGCATCATAACTCTCCTCCTTTTCCCCGTTGGTTCTTCCTCCTCTTCCCCATGTACCTCCCCATCTTGTTCCTGTATTTCTTCATCTTCCTGGAACATCAATGGGGATTCAGGCCTCTCACTGGGCCCTGATTGCTCCTCCCCTGGCTGTGAAACCAAAGACTCCATCCAGTTGCTGCCATGCTTAGCCACCACTAGTTTGGCCATTGCGATGAAGGCATCCAAGTCCATTCTTGCTGCTGTTCCCTGTGCAGAGCGGGCTGTCTGCTGCTTCCCCTTGCTTGCCCCGTGTGCCTTAGTGTCCACCTTAGCCTCCTTGTAGCGTAGTGGAGGCGTTGTGTCCGGCTGGGCTTGTGCCGCAAGTTGTAACCCGTTCTCTGCCGGATTGCCTGCCCACGTGTGCCTCAGAGTTCCAGAGTCTCTAGAACCAGCGTGCCGATGTGCTGAATGAGGCAGAGGCTTCCCGTATGCAGACCGCCTGCGCCTTCCCTGGATTGCCCGTGAAGGTTTGTGCGGCGGCAAGAGCTCTCCCTCCCGTGTGCCTCTGAGTTTCACCAGTGGCTTTCACCGGCCCGACAGGGCCATTGCAGCGACCTGAGCTGTTGCTCCGCCTCCCCTTGTACAGCCGCACAACCCGCTGTACCTCAGTCGCAGGGCACACTGAAGAACTGTGCTCCGACGGCAGCGGTGTCCTTCTGGGCTGTTGCACTGCCTCTCCCGGAACGGCCATACAAGCAACTGTACCTCGGGCCGCTGGGCTCGCTGAAGATCCCCTGTCTAGCTGCAGCAGTGTCCCTCGATGTAGCGCTGCTTCCTCCCGCTGCTCCTCTGGCACGCCGCCGGTCTCTTCTCCGTCGCTGAAGCCGGCACCTCCTGGAACCGCCCCTTTCACTCGCTCAGCTGGCTGCTCGGCACACATCGGCTCTCCTCCCCCCTCGGCGGCAATGTCAGCTGCTGTTGTTGGCTCCTCTGCCCGCGCTGGCACGTAGACAACCTTCTTCCACGAAAACGTTCCTCTGCCAAAACAAAAACCTTCTTCTGCGTGCAGCGGGCAGGCGTCCTTCTGCAGCGGCTGAATGCTGCCTGTAGTAAGGAGCCCTCCCGTCATAAAGGGGACGTCCCTCACCCTTTCTTTTGTTTGCCCTTCGCGGGCTCTCCCCAAATTTTGCCGCGCTCTCTCCTTCGTGGGCTTTCCTTCCTTTTGCCGCGCTGAGGTCAGCGCCTCCCCTTCTCCGCAGGAGGGGGAGGCCAGGAGGAGGACACTGCCCTGGTTATCAGGGTGCCTCCTCCATTTTGCTTTGCTTGTCGTCATCACTGTCATTCCTAGGCGTGCTTGCAAAGCCCTCTCCCATGACCGCCCCTTGCCCCCATCCCCATACATTTCTTCACTGGCATGCCTCGTTAGGATCTGGAGGGTACTCTTGGGGTTTTCGGTTACTGTGTGACTCAGGTTGCCCCTCACTGTTCTATATTGCATCTTTCAAGATGGCAGCCACGGTCCTCTGTCAGCGGTGACCGCCTAACCATTTCAGGCCCAGAGCACTGCTTCACGCATAAAATAAGCCCCTGTGGTACCCCATTTTGAGAATCTGGCAGTTCCACGCAGAGTAAGTTAAAGTTAACACACTCAATCCCCTGGTGGGGCGTTGCAGACTGCCACTCGACTGTCTGCGCCTGGTTGCGGGATTCTCCGCTGTATTGCTTGGGCTGGGGAACCCTGGCGGCTGGTACTGCTGGTGGTTTAGTGCACTCCAGCGGTTTGGGGGAGTAAAGGGAGGGATACCCCCTAAAGAGAACCTGCAAATTAGTGGCACGATCTGGGGCACAAGGAGACGCTTGGCGCTGCATAAAAGCAAGAGTTTGGTGTGTTGTATGGCTGAAGACCAGCCAGCATATGGCTGGCGAGGGGAGCATGGTCACTGGTGATCTGGGGGAGATGGTGGCCTTTGGTGGACCTGGGTGTCACAAACATGTTCCGATGTCACTATATTTCTGTTGGTTTGGTACCTTATAGACTGTGCGCTCTCAGTGTTCAATTATAATAATGGTCATTTTAAGAACCACATATATGCCTTGTTTAGGTGTTTTGAAACAAATGTATTCCATTTCTCAATATCCTTCCTTTTAGTTTGACATCCGCATGGATTGCATAGACTTCGTTGCAGTCTTCTCTTATTGTATTAGTTTCATACAACCATTATATTCAAATCTTCCATTCAATTAAACAATCATCCCTCAACACGTGTTTCCCCACAGTGTTATCTATGGTTCATCAGGAGAGATACCATTAGATTATAAAGAATTCTTATTTGAAATTGGAGGATTATCTTCCACTGCATCTCAAACTTGAGTAAATATTCCTCTTTGGTAGGTTGCCTTCAGGGGAAGATCTATTAGTTGGAAAAAGGTTTGATTGCCTTGACGCCAGCGCCTGGATCCGCCTTGTCACTATCAACTAGAAATGTGGCGTTTCTGAAGGTGGGGAAGTCTCTGCTCTCAGATCCTGTCCTAACTCTCACATCAAGAAGGAGGAGATGAGACAGCATAGCAACACTATGTGACACATGCAGAAGGAGGAGATGAGGCAGCATAGCAACACTATGTGACACATGCAGAAGGCTGCACAGCAGTCCCACAGAGTGGCCTTTGGGGGAATCTACACTGTGGCAATAAGTGAAGCATGAGTCCTTGCGCAGTCAGCAGTACTTCATCCCCCTCTTAGTCCACCATGACGGGTGGCGAACAAGCAAGAGGCAGTAAGCAATCCAAGATGGAAGCTTTCCCACAACCAAGACATCCTGCTGCAGAGATGCCAGCCTTGCTGTCACGTGACTGTCAGCCCATGCCAGAGGTCCCTGTGTGTAAGAGATGTTATCCTCAATTAAGTCATCAAATGAGGCAATGGAGCAAATAATAGGTGCCGTAGGAGGTAAGTGTCCCTTGTTCAGCATGCTTTCCAAAAAACGAATGAACTGGTGAATGCTGAATTTATGGTCACTAGCCTAGAGGGTACAGTAATATCACCGGAAGCAGGCAGCTGTTTTAACCACGACCTCCAAGGAACTAGGGAGGAAGGCTTAAGATGTGGATGGGCAGTCGCGCCACTGCACATAGGGGCGGTGGTTCTTCCAGAAGGTGTGGAGACCCCCCAATACCGCTAAATACTTGGCAACATTGATAATGGATAAGGTGGATTGGTCTACGTGAATTTTGCTGTACAACATGCACAGAGGGCTCTGCCCCCCCCCCCTCGTCACCTTGTACACCGCCACTCTGATGCAAAGGCACTGGACCACTGAGATAAGAAGAAGATCCTACGGGTTTCTAGCACCAACGCTGCGACCAAAGTGGGACGATATACTCAAAATATATGCAAAGGGTTCAGAAGAGGGGGAATTCATTACAGATGATTGAGGAGTATCCTCTAGCGCTGATACTTAAGTATATGCTGCTTTACCCAGCCAAACTGAAAATGATCTATGTTGACCAAGCCTATTTCTTCGAAACCCGAGAGGCCGTCCTCGACTGGCCAGCGAGAGGCGCGTAATCTCCATCCATCGACGCCGACAGCACTTCCCAAAAGCAGGCACAAGCACCACTGCTTATTTACCCAGCTCCAGGAATGTTTAAAGTCTCCCTCTGCGGTAGCACTGTGCTGAGGCATACACCTGGCAGGAGAGATGCGGGCGGCATCAGACTCTGGTCAGGATAAGGTTGCTGAGCCAGCTGACCCTATAGAGACCCACATACTACCAGACTCTGGTATCAAGTAATGTCCCCATAAATAATGTCACCATACATATAGTCGCCGGGAAACGGCATAGGTGAAATTATTTATGGGGTCAATATATGAGGTAAATGGGAGCAGGGGGTGTTCCCCGCTCCCTTTAAAATAATGTGGAGGTTGCAGGGGTGTCCCCCGCAGGTTCCATATGATAACATCACCACAAAGAAACAGTGCCATGCTTGCATGGCAACATTTTTGCGGGGACATTATCACATGGAACGCAGACTTTTTGCTTTCACACCTTCCTGCATGATCACATATAGATTCCACATTAACAGTCATTATACACATTGTCCACGGCAGGATTTACTCTGTTACTGAGCGCACATGCGAGTCAGGGATAGGTTCAATAGACGGGTCTTGAGCGTTACCATTGCACATTTCTCACCTTCTCTATAACTACTCTGCAAAGTGTCCCCCGCTGGGGGGAACCTTGGTTATATAATAATCTAGTGTGGAGTGGAGTTCTTTGTCCTACATTGTTGATTACCATTAACCCCGCCCCCTTATGTAGTACCCTTATGTAGGATGGAACCAGTGGGGGTAGGGAGATTGTGTGCAGACAATGTTGACCTTTTTTACTTTTTATCTTGAATTGCAGAGGTTTATTTGGGTTTCGGGTGGTTGTATGTTGAGATTCCTACAATACAACATCTAACCCTACCTACAGGGTATTTTTAGGAACTAGTTGGGAGGTCTGGAACGTCCCTTCTAGGGGAGGGTGCAGGGAAAGGGGTTGGTTGCAGTATTGGGTTTTGCAAGCCTAATGGTGTTCTTATGTAAAGATCCCTTTGAGTGATATCAGCACAATGTTGTGGAATAAATAACTACAGGACGCATTACAGACTGAGATCCTACCTGCGTAGATATGGGATGCACATTGCATTGCCGCAGGCGAATCCCCTGCCCTGGGAAGAAATCTTAAAATTGATGAAGAGATGAGGGAGGGGGGCGTGGGTAGTCTTTGGTGTGTGCTAGTCGACATGCAAAGGGAAGTTTCGATTTGTTTGGTGAAAGGAGTACACCTGGAGGTTTGTAAAGTTATGACTGACCCCGTAGGGAGGTCTGAACTACTGCATGGATGCCTGGGCGGCAGGATAGTAGGTTGCCTCGGTAGTTATGTGCCATATGTGGCTGATCCTGCCTTTGTTCCAAAGGTTTTATCGGACTTTGCAGAAGCACTGCATGATACAGTGATTATGGAGGGAGATTTCAACTCCATCGTGCACCCCCATCTTGAATGCTTCCTTTGCAGTGGACTCCCAAAACCTTTACTTACTTAGGGGTACAGCTATACCAGGACCCCTCTAATATAGAGTACTTATATAGATCAAGCGCTCAGGAGACTTCTGGCAGTGGTTGCCTCTGAACATGCTGGGTAGAGTGTCACTTGATTATTTTGCCTAGATCGCTCTGTTTCCACTGGCAGTATGGGGTATATTCCCCCAAGTCCATTCAAAGAAATAGATGGACAACTGGGGAGATTTTGTGGGGCTAGGAATTGCATCCGGTATCAGTAAAAGTGCTGAAGAGACTGGTTGATGAGAGGGGGGGTGGGTCGGGCTTTTGGACTTTGTCATCTACTTTCTTGCCTCAGTTACAACTTGTAATACAACAGGTCTCCACAACACTGACCTAAGAGTGGGCCCTACAATGTAAAGGATTGACACTGTGACAGTGGATGGGTCTAGGAGCCCGCTACTCCTTAATGGATCAGATTTAGAGACAATTTGGGGCAGAGCGTGTAGGAAATTAAAATGTCATGTCCTATATGTTCTCAATAACAATTGACTAAAGCTGAAGGTACTACAGATTTTTAGAGATTGGAAAATGTTGGTTTTATTCCCAGTGCTGCTGGCCTATATCCGGTTAGATCCTTTGTGAGCTTTGCAGTTGTGAAATTTTGATACAGGATCACGCCGTGCTACTTTTTACGATTTGCAAGTCTTAGTAAAGGGGTCAATGAAATCTGACCAGATTTCCCAGCCGAACCCAGCCAATCGCATTTCCCAGAGTCAATGTTCATGCAGGAACCAACCTTCAGGTCTGTATTCACACTACATCGGGCCATCCTTGCAGACTTGTCTTCCCAGGCCTCAACATATGGAATAGTTCGGAACACGACATGAGTATTAACCGGATAGAGACTGAATGTCTCCAAGCCTTCTTATAGAAAGTAGCCAGCAGTGAGAGATTTAAACTACTTCACTATATCTTGCGCAGAGGGTATAGCACCCCAGGGTGTTACAAACAATGGCTACATCTAAGCAAGCCATGTGTTCAAAGTGCCACCATGGCGATGCCACATTCATGCACATGTTTTGGATTTGGCCTCTTCTACAGAAGAACAGGCCACACGCTGCAAGAGAGTTGGAGTGGGCGACAAGGAAGTATGGTCTGGAAACCCCCAGGTTTTTTCTAGTGGTGATAACACCTAGGTCCAAGAAGCGGAAACTAGTTTTCAAATGTGTTCAATTCGGATCCCTGCTTGCAAAAAGGGCACCTAAGTGGATGCCATCTACACGGCCGTCCATATCGGGTTGGTTGTGAGCGATGGCACCAGGGGCAACGACTGAACAAGAGATACCACAGCAACTTCCACGGGACGGGAGGCTGAGCGAGCTTTCTCGATGGACTGGTGACTTTATTTAGCAACAATGCTGATCACTCTAGACACATACCTCCTAACGCCCCCCCCCCCCCCATAACACTCCAGCGCGACAAGGCTAGCTGGACTTCTGGCTGTTCTGTGGTATGTCTGTTGTATCATGGATGAAGCCGCTCTTTGTATCTGCCCAGGAATTACCGATCTTGCCCATTCACATTCTCCTGTGACACCAATATGAGATACACTTCTCCATTCCAATCTTGTGATGTGTTCCCCACATCATACACCATTCGACTGAGTGTGTTAAGTGCACCCTTCCCATTCTTATATCCAACGCCTTTATGTTGTTTTTGTTGCCTTCTTTTGTTCCTGTCCTCCATAATAAAGAAAAATTAAAAGGAAAAACATGATTACTTCCCACTAAAACAAAACATAAGGATGACTATTTCCACATTGACCTATAAACTAAAATAGCAACAAAGGGGTACATTTAATTTAAAAGAATGAAGAGGGCCACAGAGAAGCAGGCATAGATTCTTTGGGGAGAACGTGAAGGAAGTGGAAAATACAGTGTAGGAAGCATGGAATAAGGGTGGTGGAAATTAGGGACTCCCACGTTTAAAGGCTGGAAGGCCACAAGCAAGGAATAAGCAGAAGGAAAACCAAGCAACCTGGATTAATTGAGTGATAAACAGGGTGAAGGATTCCTCCATGTTTATGGGTAAAGGTAATTAGCATGTGAGGGGGGCTTAGGGTTATGTTCTCATAGAAGGTACCCAAGAATACCAGCATGCGTTTATCTGGGAATTTAACCAAGCCGAGGTTCTTTGCAGCTGAGTGTGTCGATGATTGGCAAGGTCCTGAAAGAGATCTCATGGGCTTCTGCAGACTGGCAAAGCTCCATTCAAGCGCATTGGGCACCGAGTCATGAAAGCAAAGCCCTCTGACAGGTAGGGCACAGCTGGCGTGGGATCTTCTCTGTTCATGAGTAAAAATTCACTTTTAGTTTCAGGGGAATGTGCACCATCAATCAATGTCAAGCTGAAGACATGTAGGAGGTAGTCAACACACTATGGGAAGTCTCAACAGTGCGTTATGTGAAACCAGGAGTTGATGGGAGGAGGAAGTCTGCTCCCAGCCATACCATTGATCTGAGATGTCATGTCAGTGGGATGACCGACGGTTACCATAATGTTCTGGAACTTCTATGATAATGAATTAGTCTTTCATGATGAGCTTAATGATGGAGTCCAGTCTCTAAGCGCGGGTCAGGGATTCGAACCTGTGTTGCTCTGCGTTGTCTTGCTCCCCAGAGCTATCCTCATGGTTAACAAATGATCCAGCCCAATCATATCTTCCTCCTCTTCTTCATCTGCATCCACTACTGTCACACCTGTCTTTTCCAAATGTAATTTCAGGCCATGCTATTCCACCCAGGAAGGCTGGCTTGGCAGATGACATATTACCTATGAAATCTTTGAAGAGTGCGATCAGGGTTTCCATAGCATCATCATCCCAGTGCAAACCGAATAACTATTCCAGTGACCACTGGCACAGGCTACCTGCAGACCTGTTTATGCGGGTGTTCTCCTTGTCTGCATCCAATGCCATTGCAAAGGGTTCAAGGTGTGCTCCTTTAATGCTCTGTAGAATTTTCAAAACAGAAATATCATGTCACCTACTTTTCTTGAAAGCCTTTAATTATCAATTTTATGAATAAAGATAATATCAAACAATACCAAACAGACGTTAAAAACAAGCAGTGGAGCATGGGAGATGCAAAGACGTACAAATTATACAACAAACCGGAGCAGCTGGCATGAGCATAAACGAGTCAGTGTCCCCTTTCCTGCCCTCCTGGCCCGACCCCCGGAAATACAGCCAACATGGAGCTTTTAGATCAGCGGACAAAGTGGTGCAACGTTTGCGGTGTGACAGAACGTGCTGGGTATTCCTCACAGAATTTGTTAAGGGCGAATTGAGTGTTAACATGCCTGGATATGCGACCCTGGAGCGCAACACCAACCTTTTCTGCCACCGCCCAAATCTTATACCACCAGATGTTCACCTGGGGACCCTCTTTATTTTTCCAAACGTGGCCAATGCTATGCGAGCTGCTCACAACAGTTGAGTAATTAAGTTCGCCCTGGGGCAACCCAGAGGATACTCTGAGTCCATGGATCCACCAAGGAGAATTATAACCAGATCCATGGGAAGTACTGACCCAGTTATTTCCCCAATGAGAGCCGCCATCTCGCACCAAAAGCCCAGGGCTTTTCCACATGACCAACACATATGCAAGTAGTTGCCTATAGGGCCGCAAAGGTCACCTATTTTTACTATCATTCTCCCTCAAACTTAACTCCTTGTATTTGGCCAATTTGTTTGTTTTGTGCATCTCTTTCCTATCCCCACAACTCTCTTTTCCCATTTCCTTTTCTTCCCCAAAGACTACAATCTAGTTTACCCTGGATGAGGGCACAATATGCCTTCTTCTTCTTCTCTGACAAAGTTGCCAGCGCCGTAACACCAGTATGGAGATGTTGGCTCTATATAAATGAGTAACATAGTATTACAGATCCCAAAGCCACACAAAGCCACTCAATCCAGGCGTGGATTTTGGGACAGTGTTGCTATGTCCATCTCTTTGAAACAGAAGATCCAACGTATTTGCTTATGTTGGATTGGGCTGGCCACGGGAGGGGCGAACTTCAGCATGAGTGCATTTGTCCGAAATGGGCGGGTTAGCTCAGGCATGGCACAAGTCAGGCTATCGCAAACGAAACAGCTGCAAACCTTTAAAAGTAAGTGCTTTGAGACAGGGTTAAAACAAATGGTCAAATATCCGATTTCTTCTCAAAGCAAAGCATGCCTGTTTCACCTCTTCATTTATTCCATTGACCTTAACAGCAGGTTTCTCCTACATGATGATCCACTGCCACTGTCCACCATCGACTAGACAGCAACACAAGCTCACATGGGCCATAATCAATGTAAACAAGGCACCCATCTCTTTAAACATTCTATATGGAAGGTGTTCAACTACATTATGTAAGGAATGCAGGGATTGCCATGCGGTTAAACCCCCCACCCCGTACAATGATTGCCAGTAAATAGCGCTTTGCATGGCAGCTAATTCTTTCCTCTGCACGATGGCATCAAACATTAGTTTTGCTTGGAGTAAAAGCTTTCCATATTCTATTTAATTTCCACAGCCTAGGATCATAATTAATCAAACTTCTGCTGGCATAACATATAAGAAGGACAAAGATGTGGGTGTGTCTATAATGGAAGACATCCTACATGTAAGACAATCCAATTATTGGCGCAGACAAGTACACCCAAGAAGCCATCACTATGAGCCAGGCAGGTGTTTGCATTCTCTTTCCGACCATTCAGCTCAGAACGACTTTGCGCCTGCAAGAACAAATGCAAAATGTGTCACTTTCAAAGGGACTGTAAAATTCTCAAAAATGTGCACAATTTAGTATTTATTTTACCCATCTGCCAGTCTTTTTAATTGGTCTGAGAGACAAATCAATGGCCATTTGTGATATCCGATGCCTACAGCGCCAGTGTTCCCAAACCCAGATAACTTTTACATAAAAGCACTACCTCCAAAAGTTTGTTTTCAATTTGTAGGCAGTATAAGGATGCAATTCTTTAGGTTTCACAGACACCTTTTACAATTGTAATTTTACAAAAAAATTATGCAAAATGTACACATTTTTGTTCCAATATTTCCTTTTTTGTTGAAGGAAAATTTAGAAGTTAATGCTGCTGTATACTGGGGGTTGGGATGTCATTTTCTGGTCACCTTTTTAAAAGCTTTTATGTTTATTAGTAGACGAACAGAAAGTGTATACAAACACCATTGTTCTTGCCTTCTAATTACAATTCTTATTTTTAAAGCAAACGTTTACCTTCAAGTTCAACATTCACCTTAGAAGACAGCGCCATCTACCTGACGTCAGAGCAAAGCACACCGGAAACGGACAACGATAACGCCTCTGTCCTGGATGTCTATTTAGTAAGTTTCCTATTTCAACTGCTCTTCTTGGTCGGTCAGCAGTAATAGTGTGGTCCTGGTATGGCAGGGACCTCATTTGGGGGGTCCCACATGCGACCCCTGTGGTCTCCCTTGCTACTCCTCTTGTCTCTCTTGCTACCCATGTATTTAAAAAAAAAAGATTTTTTGTATACATAAACTGGCCGGAACCCAGCCCAGTCCTCACGCATTAGTGTGAAAGCTGGGCCGGGGCTTGCAGCGCAAGATGGAAGTGCTCAGTAAGGGTTGGAGTGGACCATGACGTGGCACGTGTCACATGCCATGTTCAGCTCCAACCCCTTCTCCTCTGGCTTCCTCACGGCTCATATACAGGAACCAGGAAGCTCTCCCAGCTTCCTGGTTCCTGTTTGTGAGCAGCAAAGAGGAGCTGAGGGTGGTCTAGAGTGATGGAACAGGTAAGGCAGCTTTTTTTTTTGTGATGTGTATTTTGCATGTGTAAAGTGCATGTCAGATTTATGTATGTGTTATGGGTCAGTGAGTGGTGGGTGAATGAGAAGAAATGTGAGAGTGTTTGTGTTTTAATTTTCTGGGGGGTGGGTGGAGAACGCAGTGTGAGTGGACGCGAGAGAAGGTGTATGGGTCAGTGAGTGGTGGGTGAATGAGTAGAAATGTGGGTGTGTGTGTAAATGTTCTGGATGGGTCGATGGGTGCCACTGTGAGTCTATGTGAGAGAAGGTATGTGGGTGAGTGACTGGTGGGTGAATGGGCATAAATGTGATTGTGTGTGTGAATATTCTGGGTGGGTGCAGACCTGTGTGGTGAATGTAGTGTGAATGAATGTGAGAGCAGATGTATGAGTGGGTGAAAGGAGGGTGTGTGTGTGTGTGTGAGAGAGAGAGAGAGAGAGAGAGAGAGAGAGAGAGAGAGAGAGAGAGAGAGAGAGAGAGAGAGAGAGAGAGAGAGAGAGAGAGAGGCCCTGACTGGCGATCACTGGAGCATTTTTGACACATCCTTTATTGACTTTGTGTGTTTTACTGGTATTTTCGAGTATTTTCGAGTTCATGTAATTACCTGGCTAGACTGGCATTTTGGTACAGCCAGTCTAGCCATTGCTTACTGTGGCATGACATTTACTACTTAGCATCTTTGATAAAGCAAGCATGATAAGTAGTATTACCTCGCTAGACTGAGGTGTTGGTGTAGCAGCCTGTATATGTTTTACTGACTTTTATTAACTGAGCATCTATGAGGAAGCAAGGATGATAAGTTTTCTTATGGGTCTAAACTGGCTTACATTGGAACCAGTTTGGGCATGTTTTCTTATTGTGACATGTCACTTTTAATGGCCAAGCCAACAGGAGTATTTTCTTACATAGGAGTACCTGCATATATTGGCAGAGCCAGCCTGTTTGCCTACTGCCATAATGATACTTTAAAAAAACATCTCAAAGCAAACATGAGAATGCTCTTAAATGGGAATACTAGCATATGTTGGAGGAGCCAGCATGGAAATGTATTGGCACAGCCAGCATGAAAATGTTTTTTTACTGGCATATATTGCAGGGACCGGCATGACAATGCATTGGGAAATGTGCTTGTGCACATTTTTTGACTTGCATCTTTTGTACTTTTTTTCATGAGTTACCCTACACCCTACAAAACCGATTGCAAACTGTCTGGCCCTTTAGCCAAATGTTCACAGAAAGTGTGTTGTATAATACATCCTTGTAACCTATTATTCAAAACATTTTCTCATGGGAGGGGGAGGAATCCCCCCAATCCTGTTTTCGTTAGTTCAGACCCCCTCGCTATACTGGGTCGCAATCTCATACTTGTGGCAAATATTTACACCCCCCCCCCAATAAAACAACTCACCAGCACTGGTGGCTGGTATAATTGGGGACCAGGCACCGCACGTTCTTTCTACCGAGGTTAAACAATAAAGTAGTGCATGCCCCTGCAGCGACATAATCTTCATGGACATTACTCACACGTGGTGGTCCGGGCGGGCCCAGGGTGTAGCATGTCCGGTGCTTTGTGAAGGTGCTTGGGGGTGGGGTGGCGGGCCCTCAGCATGGCTCGCAGGGGGGGGCCCAAATTTTGTGCTACGCCACTGATTGGGTTCTGCTCACCTTGAACGCATTCAAGTGTGATGTGAATGGTTCAGAGGGGCCGCAAACTGAAACAGGACCCTGCTCTGTTGCAACACTGTGTAAGAAAATAAGCGCTGAATACAGAGTCTCAGAAGTGCAAGAGACATTGAGTGAAAATTGTGGGATGGGAGGCACAACAAAAATAATCAGACATTAAGTGAGGTAAATAAGGAGTGATGGGCTCCTTCTTATCTATTCCAGTCGTAGGTTAGTTCAACTTCAGGTGCAGCTGGGTAAACCTCGAGGCCACTTGAGATCCAAACACAAACAACAGAAAACATACACCGGGTTTTGCCAGCCGGTAACCCTTTGCTGCACTCTAAATGGGATATAATCCCAGGTACATTTATGGCCAGTTGAGAACAGGGGCCTCCTCCCTGGAGACAGAAGTCCCAATTGGTCAATGCAACAAAAACATTTGGCTGTGTAGATTTCAAACTTAAATTTCCTTATGTTAATCAAGTGATGCACAATAGACATTGAGTGACCCACCTCTCCCCACTCCTTTTTGGAAAGGGTTTTGTGGAAGCTTCATTCACCGGCAAGTCCTGGGGGGGCGGGAAGTGTCATTGACGAACGCACCTCGCAGATAGAGCTCTGAAAATCGCAGATGCATTGAGCCCCACTCTTGAGGGAAGTGCAGCCCCCCATTCCCCACACCTCACTGTCTTAAAGATTCAGGAAGGGTCATGTATCAAAGCCTAGGACATTAAGGTGTTATGTTCGGCTCTGGATTGTGGGGGACAACATATGGTTGCTTGTCGCATAACTTAAAGATAAACGTACACACAGACAGATGTTTCAGCTTACACCTGCACAATAGGTTTCTTCTATCGTAGTGGTCGCTGACTTATAGGGCCTCATTACAAGTGAGGCGGTAAGAGGTTAACGGCGCCGGTAAAGGTGCCGGCGCCGTTAACCCCGTACAGCCTCATTACGAGGTTCCCTCGCGGGACCTGCTCTGGATGTCTGGTCAGACCAGACATCCTTTGCGGGTCCCACAAGGGGACCAGCATGCTAACAACGGGCCCGTCATTAACGGGCCGTTGTTAGCATGCTCCCCATTCCCATTGAGCCCTATGGGGGATCAAATGGGAATGGGGATGGTCCGGGTTCCCTGAATGGGGAAATACCGGGCCCTCCAAAGTCAGAATGGCCCGGTATTTCCCCATTCAGGGACCACGGACCCGGACCCAAGTTTGGACGCAGCCATGGCCTTATTAAGGGCATGGCTACCTCCAAACTCGTAATGAGGCCCATAGATACATTTAAAATAGGGAATTTTGTTAACACTAAATCCTGGTCAATGATTTAATTTTCAGGCCTTGCTCGTGCAGCATTTTGCTCCTGGGTAAACAGACAGCGCACGCCTCCCCAGGTCATCGCTTTTTTGGCTTGTTTAACACATCAATGCCACAGATAACGAGTACTTCTGTGTCCACTGAGCTATAGATGTTTCATACACTATCTGTAGCCTGCATTTGAAATTTTGGTTGCCCTGTTAAAATTACTGCATTATGTATGTTTTACATATAGGCCCCACGTCAAATCTGGAAAATGACATTCCCCAAATGTGTGATCGTGGAAAAATCACGCCTTCCTCTGTGCCTCGGAACTTATATCTGGCTGAAATTAGTGCACCTGAAGACACCGGTATTAGACGCACCTGAAGGTTATGTACCATCACTTCCTGTGATGTCACTTGGGGCTGGGTCAAATGACATCACTTCCTGTGATGTCATCAGAGGTCAAGGGTCACATGATGTCAATTCCACTACTCCTGGCATTTTGGTGAAATGACGTCCCTGTGGTATGGATTCGGTTTTGGATGATTTAGTATGTCATGATTGGCTTCCAAGTCCTTGATATATCAAAAATGACAAGGAGATGAGGGCACGAAGGGTCATTTCCTACAGCATTTGAGGGAATGCACCTCAAAAATGTAAAGGAGATGACTGCAGAGCATCTGAGTCTTTCACTGCAGCTAAAAGGATTAATGCACTTGGGATTTTTCACTGCAGTTTAGAAGGTTGATGCACCCGAGTACTTTACTGCAGGTCAAAGCATACATGCATCACGCTATCCAGTAAGTAGAGCGTCCTTCACTAAATAATTCCACAATTAGGTCAAGCCACCTCATCCACCACAACACAGGCTGTTGTGTGTTGTGGGGAGGCAGGGTGCCAGGTGTTTGCCCTTTGCTGGCTCTGCTTGTGTTTGGCTCTTAGATCCAAGCCAGACCCCCTCCCCCCGCCCCCTCCTCAACTCTGTTATTGCGCAACGTCTGGCAAAGCTTGGTTGAAATCAGCCCTGGTTTTGGATTATAACATAATCCTAAACATATGCCAGGAGCGTGAAGCATAATAACTCCGCGTGTCGCATCAATTATTTACAAACACAGACAGCAGATTTGTTTTATTTTATTGGGAAATGTGTATTTCATAATTCGAATAGTTCAGATCTATTTTACTTTTATAAGCGCCCCCCGTGGTCGTCCTGGTTTCCCTTAAATAGAGAAGCGCGCGGGAGCGTTCTGCGGATCTCCCTCCGTGCACTGCTGCAAGCGAGAAATGGGGAACACCGCCTCGCTCCAGCAGCAAGGGCGCGCATCCCAGCGATCCCTCTAGAAGGCGCGTTTCCTAAAATCCCGAGACCTCTATCGCGCCGCCGATCGCCCTATATCCACAGGAGGCCGCCATGTCCAACTAGGGAGATGTTGTTAACAGGCGGAGAAGCATTTCTCAGCCCAACTGCTGCGCTGAAAGTCGAGATTAGGCCACGGGACCTGAAAAAGAGCCAGCAGTGTGTTTTGGCTCAGGCGGCAACGTTTTCTAATCATGACTTATTGAGTTGTGGAGGCCACCGACAGAGCGCGGTCACGTGCTTCCCAGGGCTGCTGTGCATTGGTCTGCATTGGTCTGCTGGCTTACGACTCGCAGCGGGACACAACGGTCTCTTTTACCCTCGTTCACCTTGATCTGCAACACAGTAATAGGCTGTGCCCAAATGTGGCTGTTTCAAGATAAGCTGTTGCTCAGGACGCTAGTATTTATTCTATTTGTCTGTAAAGCGCCTCGTTCCAAGGGGAAGACATCAGAGCACTCAGCAGGAGTTGGTTAGAAAAAAGAAGGGGTCAAATTAGCTTTCAACAGTAACAGGGTGACTTTCTAGTTGGTATTTATTCAAATTAGATTCAAGGGAGTTAACATTACCTATAAGAACAGGAACGTTTTCAGTGATATACGGAATTTCTGGAGGCGGTGTTGCAAAGCACTCCATAAACCCTGCCCAATCTGTGGCAGGCATGGACCTCCTAGTACGGTGCCGGTCATTCTGGCATTTATTTGGATAGGGGCCTGAACATCTGGCAGTTCAGGGCTGTAGATCACTGCCCCCAGTGGGGGGAAAATGCTGATGTCGGCATTTTTCCAGACCGCGGAACTTATAATGAGCCCCACAGACTCGTGGTAGATTTAAGAGGGATAGGCATGATGTCGAGCAGCAGACTGTTCTCGGGGAGGGGGGGTTACAGTCAATCTTTTGTTGAATATTCGGCCAATACTGGCGGGCGAACGCGCCAGCGAAGGTGGCATGGCGGGCGCCGCCCCTTAGTGGGAGTTGCCCAGCCAACCTCCTCCCCCACTCCTCATACGGGTCAAGGGGGCAGGGATGGGGGAGGAACACGAGAACTCGCCCCCGGAAGCGGACGAGAGCCCGCGAAACGTGAAGGGCGGGGCAGGAAGCCGAGGGAGAGACCGGCCCCATAAAGACACGGGTTACAAGTACCAGCACATTCTCCCTCGGTTTCCTGCCTCGCCGGATCGTGGATTTCGTTTTCCAAAGAAGAGACCCCTTTGGAATTGTTCCTGCCATCAGAATGAAGAACGAGTCTTCGCCGCCCAGGAACGCCCAGGAACTTACAACTCTTGCAGACACCCAGGCACTTCACAACCATTGCAGACGCCCAGGCACTTCACAACTATTGCAGACGCCCAGGCCCTTCACAACTGTTGCAAACGCCCAAGCACTTCACAACAATTCAGATGGTCATGCACTTCACAAGTATTCAGATGCCCAGGCACTTCACAACTATTGCAGATGTCCAGGCACTTACAACTCTTGCAGACACCGAGTCACTTCACAACCATTGCAGACGCCCAGGAACTTCACAACTATTCCAGTCACCCAGGCACTTCACAACTATTGAAGATGACCAGGCACTTCACTCTTAAAGGCATTGGGAAGGAGGAAAAGGTGAGATCCGGTTGCGCTTGGACCAGGTGTTTCGTAAATGTAGGCACATTCTATGGGACAATGAATAGATCATGTTGCAGTCATTCAGTCTCGCCATTACCAAAGCTCTTGAGAGTGCCCCTCTAAGGCACGTCTGAATGGGGAGGGAGCGGGGGGGGGGTTCTGGAGCCAGCCTAATACCGGGCGGTTGTAAACCAATGCCCATGACCACAATGTTACATTGGGATCGAAATTATAGGTACGCATTGAATAAGATTCCCTTATTTTTTACTTTTTAGGATTTGGCTTGCCGGTGGATCTCCGAGCTGGTGGGACAATTTAACAGGAGCGGTGTTGGGTTCTGTTCCCTCCTCTTCAAAACTAGAATGTTACATTGTGCCCCTTCGGGGAGGGGCCGCTATCATTCATGGCATGCACAATGTGGCCTAGATAGTGGGCAAGGTTTCTATAGCTCCATTCCAGAATTAGTTTCTAATCATTGCCAGATGTAATTTCAAGGCCTGTGGGCACCTCTATCTGTTGAACAAACGCCTTGAGAGAGGACCCTGTGGAAGCCTGGCAGCATCCTTCCGGGGGATGATCCCCGCGCCAACGGTTCATGCTTTTTAGATATAACTGAGGCGGAAGGCTTAGACCCACACTAAGAGAGTTCCATATAGCCCTCCGCACTGTTATTAAAATGGCACAGTCCATGGTGTGGTAAGTGGCAGAGAGCTACACGAGGAGCGTGGAGTTCTTCATCAAGGACAAGAGGAAGAACCAAGTCCAGCTAACGGTAGGAAGTGGTCAGAGAAATATATATATTTCCCACCATGTTATGACAGATGAAGATACTTAAAGTTCCAGAAAGAATAAGATTACAAACTTTTTAAACGAGTGCATATGAGATTTTGTCAGTCCTCTCATCTAGGCAATGGAGGAGAAAGGGTCCTCTTTCTATGTTTGCGTTCTTTCTATCTACTCCCAGTGCCTTCTGAGTCCTTAGCTCAGTATCAGAGGCCAGACACCTACCCTGGAAGAGGGTTGAGAATAAGTGGAGGATGCCAAATGTATAGGAAGTGCAGCCTCACACTGTGAGTACTTGACACACAGACGGGCCATTTGCAAGACTGAGGAATGAAGGGTAAGAGTGCGACTGTGTTCTTCTTACTCGATGCATGCTGCAGCGACATTGAGGTCTCCTTCGCTTAACCCACTTAGTCTTGCCATTGGCATTCTTTCAATACTCATGGAACCAACCCTGCTGCTGTGAATATCAAATCTACTCACAGTTCATTGGAGTTACTCAAGTCGGGATCATATATAAAATAAAACGAATGCTTGCCGAACACCTCTTTTTCAATTTAGTGTTTCCATTTATGAGGTAGGGTGAAAACAGTGCGACAGTAGGGAGAGAAATCCAAAAATATTAACCACACTGAATGAAGAACATATAGGGTGACATTACGAGAGGTATGACCTGCGTTCGGCGCAGCACGCAGCTGCTAAGGCTTCTGAAGCATCGGTCTGTACAGCCCATCCTGCTGGCAAGTGCGGATGTGTCTGGGAATAGCATGACACGTATGGCAGTGGAGCACTGGGGAACACCGCATGGACGGGTTGTCTGATGAGCCTATGGGCACTGCGCTGAAGAATGAGATACACACACCAGATTCCTAAGACTTTGAATCATTCCAATCACTAGTGCCTGCCCAATGGACGCTCTGCGCAGCCACACCTGTCATAGTGTCTCCCTAAATAGGTAACTTTGTAAATTGGTCTATGCTGCTCCCTCTAAAATATGACCTGTTACCCTTTTCTACTGTGAATGGACTCCCACTGCATTACACTGAACTATATTTAGGGTAAGAGTTGCATTTGTATTTATTTGATGAACAGAGATGTCAATTTAGATGAGAAACAAGAGTACTAAATAATTATACAAAATAACATTATTAAGAGTCACTGGAAGCAGTGGTGGGGTCAGGTAGAGAGCCAGGGGAGCACCACCTTTAGCAAGTAAGTGGAGCCTAAGCCAAGTTTTGAAGAGATCCACAGTTGGGCTGGCTTTGATTGTGATGGGCAGTGGGTGCTATTGGACTGGGGCAAGTGTGAGTAATTCGAACATCCACACGGTCGGTGTGCGCTCGCCTGGGATTTTTGAAATTTGAAATAAATTTTAATGATGGTAAACCTCCGGAAAATGTGTGGCGATAATCTGCACACATTTTCCTATAGTCACTGCACTACATGCACATAAACCCATGTACTCTGAGTGGGCACAGCCTACAGGCGCCGTCCCCCCGGTCATATTTATTTGGAATGTGATAGCCAAGAGTACATCAAGGCATCTCAGAAGGGGTAAGTTAAAACCTTCCTCCTGCCATGGCTAGCCTAGTTAACTATCAAAGGCTCCATGGATCCACCCTGTCCTTTTGTGTAAGCTCTGCTGATGTTAGCAGCAATTAACACCATTAACATACTACAGAGTATACTTCAAACAGGCCCACATGGGGCCTAGCTGCAGAGTTTGACAAAAGAGACAGGAAATCCCAACAACCTTTGATATGCACTATGTCAACCTGAAGCAAGCTCCCACCTCTCAGTATCCAGGGCAGTGACCTGTCATGTCTGGAACTATGTATTTACAGTAGTCATCCCCGCATGGGGACCCCATTCAGAAGGTACGAGTATGTGGTTTGGCGGCGACCAAAAGTCTGGTCTCACACAGCTTCAAGGGAAACCTGCCGCTTTAATCAGGAACCACAGAGAGCTCAATTAACCAGAGACTCTTTGATCCACAACAGACAGGAAGATGGGTGGGACTTAGTATTACATGTTTTCACGTCTTTACCATTTCTGTTGCAAAGCACTCTGGTTATGACCTCAGGCAAACAGGAGATTGTTGGTTGGGACCCAGGATTGGTTCATTAAGGTAGGCGTAGCCTACACCAATCACATTTGGCTTTAAAAGAGGGCTGAGCCCATCTTTTGGGAAGATCATCTGAAGACTTTGCAAGGAGTAACAAGAAGAACTCAATTGGACCCTGGCTGAAGGTACAGTCTGCCTTACAGCTTCCGCAAAGGAAGGAAGGCCCGGAATTTCAAAGAGGGAAGCAAGAACTTTCCCCTAAACATCTCCCAGGGATCAGAGGGAGAATCCAGAGGACCCTCCAGCAGCTCCAGAACCAGTACCTAGCCAGCACACAGCGTGCCCTACTAAGCTCTGCAAGCAAGCTGCCTAAATGGGAAATGTCAGAGAGTCTCTGAACCAAACCAAGGACAAGGCCATTGCCTGCAAAAGTCTCCTCAACTTTGGGCCATCCGCCTTAAAGAATGACACGAGCCCTGTGAAGAAGCTAGGAGGAGAGCAGCGACAAACATCAACCAGCGTCCGCCTTAAAGGACACTTTTGAGCCAATCGTGCCCCTCAAGCTTCAACTGACTGCACCGCTGACTGTTGTTACGCCACAGTCGCTCACGCCATCCGAGACGCCTCGAACAGTGCTTCAGACCCGCCAACCAGCACTGAGAAAAGAATCCCTGACCCCGAACCCCAGTGTAGGCCAGCCTGCAGCTGTCCGTCCAGCCTCGCTCCCCCAACTGTCTGCCACATGATACCCAGAGCTGTCTCCCATCTTGAACCCTATTGCAGAAGCTGCAAAGCACCATGAAACCGACTCTACACTGTCGAGCACCAAGAACTTCTACAAGCACAAGGTACATTGTAGTTCTGTCCCCCTGGTCCTTTTCCAAAGGCACCTAGTGATATTTTGTGACCCATTGCGCCCTTTGTGTTGAAGCCAAGCATCCTTGAACTATTGATATTAATTACTTTACCGACTACCCTCCTGTCAGTATCCAGAGTGCATCCCTTTTCCTTCATTGAAACTCTCTGTCCTCTGCATTCCTTTACTGGGTGGATTGTATTTTGTAGTGTCGTAGAACTGTCTGTTGTGATAATAATGAAGTCGATATTTTTATACAACCTTGTCTGGACAGTCCCTTTTATCATTGGGTAACAATTGTATTTTCAGTGTGTTGCAACTAACCAACGATCCATGACCTTTCAGAGATAAGCCTGCCATTCCGTCCACGTTACCAAAATCGGACAAGGAGGTTTATAATTGACGTGTGTTTCCAATCGGTTCAGATCCCTTCTTGTGTACTGGAGGTTTGTTGCTGATTGAAGGTTTAGAAACCAATATTCATCCCTGGACCACTGGTGCTCTGGAAGTTGATTTGTCACAGTGAGTAGAGAGAAAGAGCAGACGAGAGAGGAGGCACATGGAGGGTAGGAGGTTAAGCGCGGGGGAGGATTTCAGGGAACGAGATGGTGAGTAAACTGAGATACAATCAGAAAGATACTGAGGAGCAAGACCATTGATATCTTTATAGACTAGGAGAAGGAACTTGAAAAGAGAGTGGTTGTGCATGGAAAAACATGTTGATGGAGGATAGAATTGGGGCAGGATCTGGGTAGATTGTAGAGTGCGGGTAGCAAAGTTGAGGACTTTGCCTAAAGGGAAGAAGGCCAAAGACTAGGCTTGAGCAGTAGTCCAGTTTGCTGAATGCTGAGCATGAGGTTGGAGATTAGGATTTTTGTAGAGCGGTTAGTAACTAAAAGGTTTTATTTGGGGATTTTTTAAGCGGTTAATACGAGCAGCAGAGGCAGTGATAGTGGCAGTTGGAGGTTGCTATCAAAGAGGACCCCAAGATTGCAAGCCTTGGGCAAGGGAGCAAGAAGCTCAGGCAGCAAAGAGGGTAGAGATGGAATGGGATGCTGGGAGAAAGATGACTTCTACTTTCTGGAGAGTTCAGCGCGAGGCAGCGGGGAGCCATCCATAGACAGTTTGTAATACGTTCCAAGATGGCTGGGGTGAAGGAAGGCAAAGAGAAAAATGTTTGAGGGTCATAGGCAAAAAAGGGACAGTGAAAGCCAAAGGATGAGATAAGTCTAGTTTCCCTAAAGTAGCAGTGTAGAGGGTGAAGAGCAGAGGTCCAAGGACTGATCCTCGGGGGACAGCGACAGGGAGAGGGGTGGGGTCAGAGGTTTGGGAGTTCCAAGAGTTTTTAAAGGATTGGCATTCCACGAAGAAGGCGACTCAGGTAAGAGCAAATTTGATCATCCCAATGTCATGAAGAGTAAGGATGACAGAGTAGTGTTTAGAGTGTCAGTAGTGGTAAAAGGGTCCAAAAGGATGAGTATAGAAGCGAGTTTGGACTGGTGAGCATCAGAGAGAAAGTTAGAGGCATGCATTAGTGCAGTCTCGGTGGAGTGTTTGCTATTGAAGCCAGATTGAAGTCGATCTCGAAGGCCATTATCCTCATAGTACTTCATGATCCGGTTGAAGAGCACTCACTCAAGGACTTTTGAATAATGGGGAAGGAGGGACACCTGGCAATAGTTTGCTGGGGAGCTTTGGTCAGCAGAGGGTTTCTTCAAAAGACAGTTGCAGAGATGATGGATGCAGGGAAGAGTCCAGCGAAGAGAGAGATGCTAAAGTGGTCCGAGAGATAAGGGCAAGTGATTGAGGCTAAGCCTTTAGCCATTTGGGGAGCAGAAGGGTTGATGGGGAGTGGTAGATGGTTTGACGCTGCAGAGGATGGGTGCTAGCTCAATAGGAGAGGCAGGGGGAGAAGTAGTCAAGAGTAGAAGAGGAGTGGGAAAGGTGGATAGAAGGGGACGGGGAGGAAGAGAGAAGGGACGTGTGAGGGTGTCACAAATATGTCATAGGGAGTAGATACCATGGTATGATTAATATTTATAATATTGTATTTTGGGGATTTATATCACAATTCATGCCAAATTGTAATAATGAATGTCACTAACATTACCCACACATGGTACTCAATTTATACCTGGGGGAGTGAGATGGGGTTAAGGGCTGTGTCAATCTTTCTGGGGTACTGCACCTTCTTCATCCTATCCTCCTGGCTAGGGATATATTGTCTCTTTGAGTGCAGTCTTATCACTAATAAATCCCAGATACATGAATGTTGGTGGGTGACGAGAACACCAGACTCCGCTTATTCTCCGGGTCTGTCTTTGGTCTCCCGCTATTACTGTGTCTGTGTTGGCTCTTTTGAATTCTGTTTCTAATTTTGGTACATTCATCCTCAAGGAAAGGAAAAACAAAAGTTACTCCAAATTGTATGGGGGCATCAGCTATTTGGCCAAACGGTGACAGCCCCATTTTTTCAATAATGCACAACTTCTTGTTGACTGCCGTGCCTAACACGCTCTGAAAATGAGCATAGCCTCTATGTATCTTCGTAGGTGGGCCCTCCACCATTTTGTGGTGTACCTCCAGACCACAAGGGATAGCTGCGTTGGAGGAGAAAGCTTGGAGCACAAACATCTGTTTTCGGCTTTGGCGATCATGCCCTTCTCCCTTGGCAGATGTGTATTCAGGCGTTTAAAGTGTGCAAATGTTGTTGCGCTTGAGCCGGAATCTTGGTGACATGGGAGGAGTTGAGTCCTCGCCCACTTCATCGCCTCGTTCGGAGGCATTACTGGAAATGCTGCCTCTAACATTGTAGCTGCACATCCTTAAAAATTAATTTGTCAGGGAACTGCGTCACAAGTTTTTGTTACTGCAGCCCTCCCTTTATGTTCATTCAGAGCCGTGACAAGCAAACAGTGCTTTAAGTCTATCCCAAATAAACAGAGTCCCTGACGTTACCTGCTAAGAGCCCGTATGTTCGCACGGAATTCGGTAGGAAATCATTGTAAACCCTGCCCTTCCCGCACTTCAGTTAATGCCACAACTCAGATGTTCCCCCGCTGCACCTCACTCTGTCACATATCCAGGGAAGCCGACTTATGAATTTCCCGGGGGGGGGGGGGCAAATACAGGAAGTGACATCACTGGCAGTTATATGACTGTAAATTTGCATGTAGTCGCCAACTTGGTGCAACGGCGCGCAAGGGGGAGGTGCGTGGGGGGCGTGCACAGCGCAGAACAGAGGAAACATTGGCTAGCATCTACTGCATATACTAAAGTCAAGTAAGAATGAGATTTAAGCCTTCAAGTTGCATTCCAGTAAGCCATCACTGCCCCCACTCCACCCCTCTATAATCATCCAGATTGTAGTAGCCCTCCCTCAAAAGGCAGAGCAACACAACTAGGATGGGAGAATGAAATGCTTGCTAAACAGAAGGTACAGCTGCAAGGTGGAGTACCACCACCACCACCAAAATAAATTCCCAATTCAAGGGAAATGAGAAGTAAAGACGTTTCCCGATTAAAAACTACCAAGCAAGACGTATGTGGTGCCATAGTTCAGTAAAACATCAACAATTCAAACTTACACTTGCTGTGTACCGCAAGTGACATTTGCTACGATGTTACCTCTGGATAACCAGATAGAGTTAGGGATGTAGCGTAATCTTAAACCTTTCAGTGGACACATCAGATGTTCTGCTGTAGTATAATGCAATCCTGGCTGAAGTATAATGCAATCAAGTGTGGTTTCAGACTTGGGGGGAAGAGTGTTAACTGCTTTTAACATTGTAGTTTACCAGAAATTCTGGTAAAGTAGTGTACAATGTTAAAAAGCAGTTACCCAGGCTCACCCTGCACCCAGGTGATGTTTGGGACTGATGGAAGCACTTGCGTCTAAAAGTTGTAGCCATGGTTGTCTCCATGTTTTAAAAACTCCCACTTTCCTGGTTTTCAACATTCATTTGAAACACCCCTTATTTAAAAAATGAAGGAGTCAGTAAAAAAAGCACACCCCACTTATGCTTAATAACGTCTTACCTTCCAAGAAACAAGCATACACCTCATTTGTCAGGGACTGCTATTAGAGGCCCTGGTACTCGCACCATTTTGCACCTGCTACAATCAATGGCCAGTTAATACCACTATTGCTGTGCCTGGCAAGTGCCTTTCCCCTGCCTGCATAAAAGCCAAAACGGTTGGCATTGCCAATGCTTGTTTGAGGTTACTGTAGAAGGGTGCAGAGAGAATTAAAGCGTGCAAAATAAAAAACGGCATTCACCGAAATATTCCAAATTGCTCAAATGACAGCCCGCCCTATCAAGACACAACTCTGTGTAGTGACGCAAAACGAGGTGGGCCATAGCCATAGATAGCCATGTGGCCCTTCCCAGATGTTGCCCATTGTGATCAAAACACAGCACTGTGATTACTGGAATTAACAGGGACAGCTTTAAAATTTGTTTTAGAAAAGCCAACAGGTTTAGCTCCTTTGCCAGTACAGGCTGCCCAACCGAGGGTCCTGGAAAGTGCCATCATGGCTGAAGGACGGCCACTGGAGACGAAGGACGTACTTTGATATCCCCCTCCTTGGTCCGGCTTTGCATCGCAGAAATGGTCATCAACTGCCAGGACCATCCTCCATTCCCAGCTACATTGGGAAGGCCTACTTCAGACAGGCAGTCTATGGAGATGGGATGACCGCGTGGCACTGGATTTCTTGCCATGAGCACCCCAAAAATATAAGGGACCACTGCTACCTGTACCCCGCAAACGACATGGAAGTTCACTGCATTAAACCCCGATAGGCTTCTATGCCATCCATGATATGGACAGAAAATGGAGTTGTAGTGACCTGTGATCGACTTCTCTGAAGGGCGGTTTCGATGCCGGTTGAACTGCCCCAAAATGGAAGGGATATGGGGATATGCTTGATAACTCAGGTATGGCAGGTTTTCTTGGTGGCAGGGCAAGGTAAGAAGACCCGAAACTAGGCCGAGGGCTAGTTGCCAAGAACCATGGCCACCTGGCGCTGAGTATGAGTGAACTCATAAAGAGCGAGAGAGTCCTTCAATTGCACTGGGGCATTGCAGCTCATAAAAGGGGAAAAGGTGCTCGGAAAGGGGAAAAGGTGTTCTAGCAGGGCTCGTGTTCTTATTTTGAATTGACACTAATTTCATCAAAGGCTGTCGTGGCATTTTGACCCATGTTTCCCTCTATCCATAGAACCCACTTGCATCAGGGCACACACATGCTATTTATGCTTAGAAACATCAGAGGTTACGCGTGTAGTCGGATATTGCTAGCCTGGCACATTAGCATGGTACGTGCTGCACATTATTTTTTTGTTTTACTTTGTCTTTGGCATATATTGCAATATCTCGCCAGACACTTCAATCCATAGGACAAGCATGAGACATTAAAAATAGTAAATGCAACACTGCCACCTAGTGTTGCTATTACGCAATATGTTAGTTCTGTGGACAAGCAACGGCAGACCTTTATTAGGAACATCTTGTAATAGTTTGATGTTTTAATATGAATACTTTTTTCGTTTTCATACATAAACTACCAAAATATAAATCTGTCTGATTTGACATTTGTACAAAAAAAATATATATCCACAGAATCACACTCTCCTGACATGAGGGTGCGCCGAGTTGCCGACACATCGCAGGTGGTGTGACAGCCAAAAAGCAATGTATTCTTGCAGAAGGAGCCAATGCATGTGCAGATTGGGAAGTGTGCTGTTTATTAGCGAGCCTGCGGAATGCGCATGGGCTGCCTGCCGCCTCTTATGCGCAGCTCTGCTTAGTGTATCCGAGACGTCTTCTCTCTGGTCAGGTATGCCTGCCCAGCTCATTATGCAGCGTGCGCATTGTGCCACATTTTAGATCAGCCTGGCCCGCCGGGTCCATTAACAAATTAGCGTTCCAATGTACAATCGGTACCAAAAAAAGACTGCCAGGAAAAAGGCAACGTTTTGTCACACACCCTAACATAAACCGGAGACCCTGGAAACAACAGTAGAGGCAACGCTGCTGCTTATAGTCCATAAATTCATCGACTCTACACAGATACACACCGACCTTATATACTTCAAAACAGTCACTCGCAACTCTGCACCCCTTATAGATACAACTAACCTGTGCGCACCGACCACAAACCACACCGTAACTTCACACAGCATGCACACCCAACACTCACCCACTTCCAAGGCACTGAGTCCTACCCATACAGTTACAACACAGGGCCTCCGTAGCCAACTCTCACATGCAAGCCAACGCTCACAGACGCCAGTTCCTCCTGGTTCTGAACCTATCCTCTCATCCTATCCTCATTAGCACACCCCACCCTCTTCTCTTGCAGAGCCACGTGAGCACCTGGAGACTGCCCTTGGGTGGCAGCGGTGTGGGGTATAAAACAACATAACATGGCTTTTTCAAGCATACAAGGGGGTACTCATGCAGTGAGCAGGAGCTTGGGAAATACCTCATTTGTCAACAGGCTGTTTATTAATTCCTACACATTTTTGTTAATTCATCAAAAGAATAAAATAGATGCATGATAATCTACAGAACACGGTCAGACTACAAGACACCAGTTTATTATATTCAAACAGAAGAAATGGTGTGTACAAAAGACAAATGTACAAGCGTATCTTGATATTTGTCTTATATTTTGAAATCAAAGGAAAACAGAAAAAAGAGAAAACACAAAAGAAATTAATAAGTGCATATATCCGCGCGGTTTGCAAGTGGTACGTTTTGGCATTTCCTCCAGTTAAAAAATGAAATGAAGGCACGCCAATGGTTAGACATTTACTGTTTTTTATTTGAAATAAATATTTTTACAAACCATATCAGCTCTTTTAGAAACTGGTTCTTAGTTTCTTGTTAAATAATCTCTGCATCCATTGCCTTTCCTCGCATCTGTTGGCCAAATGCACAGTTTGGGCACTTAGCATACTGAAGAGGGCTTCTAGGAACTACACGGACAGATCTACATTATGTGCCATAACTGCGTTTCATTTGAGATCTCGGTCAGCAGCAGCTAGGAAGGCTCTTAGCCCAAGATCACAACTAACTTAGAGAGACCAGAGGTAATTTTTAACGACCACTTGTGACCAGCCCTCTACCAAAACTTTTGTTTCACAATACACTATGTTCACCGGGTCGCTTGCTTCCCCAAATCCTTTCGTGGTTATTCCTTTTTATATATATGATTAAAAGTTGATGAATTCTCATGTACTACACCAATTTATATCAAAAATAGTTATTTTTTTAATAGCATTTCATCAGTTACATTTTTTTAATTTATCACATCTACAAATATAAAAAAATATTTTTTGCAAACTTTCTCAAGTAATTTTTAGACAACAAACAATTTTTCAATAAATCTCAATTAAGCTATGCACATTCTTAGCCCAAGATGCCAGGTTTTTGTTTGCAAATCTCTTCAAGGTCACCCCGCCACCGCATTTGCAGAAAACCATAGCAAATATCAGAGCTGATCTCCAGGTTTCATTTTATTCTTTCTGACCTTTCTCCAACCTATAGTACAGTAGGTCATGGCATTTAGCAATAGGAAGGTAATCTAATGCATGGTACCTGGTCTGATCAAAGTTTTCCCTCTAAACCAGAGTCAATTCATCAGAGCGGGCACCAGTGGATCATCCAATCGTCCTCCCTAACACTCTTATCATCCAGCAAATATATGGATACTCCAGCATGTGCAATCTTCCCACCTCTCCTAGAATTCTGATTTATGTGCCTGGTACTCAGATCAACCTCGGGCTGGAAAATAGAATGGAGGGGCAGGACACCCTCACACATTGTCTAGACCACATCTCACACTGGAAGGCTGGAAAGGTATTCCCGTCTCAACTGATGGGGCAAAGAGTTCAGGAACGCAAAGCACAAGATGAGTTCATCCGCATGAACTCATTCTTGAGGACCGTAACCTAACCCTGGAACCTTGAACCAATGGAGATCTAACATGAGTTCATGAATGGCGGAATGAGTTCCTACACATGTCTGCTTATGAACATGCAAAGACTATAAAAGAGGATCTGCCTGAGGGAATGAAGATCCATAAGCGCCTGAGAGACCACCCCCACTGGCAGGCTGAAACAGCCGGATGCCGGGAGATGAGAAAGCACAGCAGAAAGAGTAGACTGAGGGGCAAGGCTGCCAGTGTCGCAGGTAGAGCTGCGGCTTCCCATGATGCAATGGGCCGGGCCACACCCTCGCGGGTGCTGTGGGTAGGAGTGCATGTGCAGAGCCACTGAAGCGCAGGGCAGGTGGGGAGAAGTGTGACTGCAAATTAACAAGGGGGGTCCTGGGAGTCCCTCTGCCAGACATTAGTCCTGGTTGCGAGAGCCTTACCCAGAGTCTTTAGCTCACTCTCTTTCACAGAGAAGAAAAATCCCAAACATATCAGTCTTTGTCCTGCCCTGGGGCAGTCCAGCACCGAAATGCTAGGCAATTCTCCTCTGAACAAGAGTACCAACAGAAACCCCAGACACGTGTTTCGGTCTGGTTGGACCTCATCAGTAGGGAGGAGCTGTGCCTCTCTAAGAATAGTGAGCAAGGGGTCCACGTCTGGATTCCCCTAGTAACTTAGTAACAAAGTGACTGCCCACACAAATACAAACACAGTGATTTTGTCAAAGCTTTTTTCAGAACCTGGTTTACTTTGGCAAAAGCTTGAGGAAAACAGAAAATGGAGAAAGTTGAATATAAACCGCATGGCAGGGATACACGTGGGGAATCCCTGCAAACACACTCCCTGAGATTGGATGTAAAAGTCTTGTTTCAACTCTGCAGGCTGGTGTGACCATCTCTTAGGGACATGGGAGGGCTGATTAATACAGAGGCTACTAGTATTAAGGTTGAATTGCTCTGGAGAGAGCGTCTTCGATTCCCAAAGAGGTTTCCAGGAATATCTAAAACGTTCTCCTGGAAAGAGGAGAAAAAGTCAGTCACTACCTGTAACTTGTTTAAGGATTGTATAGTTTCTTGTGCAGGAGCAACGTGGAGTTACTCCTAGTAAACTCTTAGTGACTCAGCCCCATGGTATTTCGTAGAAAGAGAATACATAGAGCTGCGTTGGGCGCCAGGCCTCTCAGCGGCAACAGCATAGGTCTGATCCTTCTCTTTCAGGCTATTCGCTGGCAGCAAAGGCAAAGCCCTCCTTCATTAGATAAAATGACTCGTGGCAGGCATGGCTAATCACCAACTATTCAGATCCCCTCCACTGGACCTCAAAGCAAATATCCCAGTACTACCTACCAAAACCTGTATCATTATTATGGATATCATTTGTCCCAGGATTTTATGTAGAGTATCATGTTATTGGCATGAGGTGCTTTTATGCGAAAATGTTCATGCCCAGAAAATTGTTCCCACAAATATGTCTGACCCAACTTAATCTAATACCGCTATTTCCTCCCGAAAACGACTTTGTGCAAGCATGCTTGGGATCACTAATGCAGTAGAGCTGAGAAATGTTATGCAATGGCCCCCAGTTGCGTTAATCTCCTTGAAGCTTTCAGAAAAATGAAATAAAACCTGCAAGGTAGAGAATAAAAGAATATATTCAACAGGTCAAACATAGTTCCTTGCTCTATGCACACTTGAGATAATTTAAGAAAACCGAGACCACAATTCTATTTTTTCTATCTACTTTTCTCTAATGCTTAAATGTGTCATGCCAAAAAATGGTCTCTTGTCTGAATACATGGGAATATATACAATGATTCTCCCTTCCATCCAAATAGGGGGTCAAATGCAGCCAATCAACTTCACTTGATAGCTGACACTTTATTTGTTTATTTATTTAAACACGTATAGAGCACAGACTAAGGCCGGAACGTTTCTTGTCAATAGTTCTTGTTCTTAAAGTAACGTTTACTCTAATCAGAAAAACACAGGAACACTACCTCTTAAAATACATTTTGTTTGTTAACAGAAGAGACCTTGGAATACAGCTTCAATATATGTGTGCTTTGTTATCCAATCCACTTTTGTTCTTATTTGAGATGTGTTGACATTGTTTTGTCGTTGACTCATACTGACAGAAACATGTTGGGGGAACATCACATCTGCTATGAATATAACTACTAAGTTAAATCACATCATGTGTCCGTCAACCAGTAAGTGGTCTTTAAACTTTCAAGTGTGCCTTGAATCAAGTAGCAAGAAGAGCACATTGCTTCCCCTGTTTCAAAGCAGTTATCATTTACAAACATTAAAAGGCAGCGATTAGCCTACTGGCAAAGGGGAACCATAACACAGGAAACACGCATTCCGCTCTCCGCTGTTTCTAGGCTAGATTCACACTGCATAAATCCAAATACAAAAAGTACAAAAATACAAGATGAAGTTAAAACCAGGAACGCGTTTGGACTCATAGGAATGGTGTGTAGTCGAATGAACTGGAAGGATCTAAGGAACTGGCAAGTTCTGAGTGCAAGAAGAACATGTGTGGAAGGCAAAATGGAGCCTGTGTTTGGTAGTCGACCGAGCTTTCCAGGTTTGTGCTGCTTAGGTTTAGGAGAGACGCCAGGCCTAGGGAAAGTCCCAACATGTCACATTCAACAACACACTGACGACTGCATCAATGATATGCCTAGGTGAGTTGCAGTGGGTGCCTTACTCTACACATTGAGCAGGTAACAGGCTTGCATTGTGACTGTGGCCCCAAAAGTGTGAGATCCTTGTACGTGTGAAAGGTCATTGCTTGGCTGGCTTGCTTCATCTCGCTTCACCAGTATTTAGCCATGGCTGCTTACCACAAGTTTTTGATGGGCCCTGGGAATTAAAATATGATACATTTTGAAAGTAAGATGGGGTCAAGTTTAAGTTTATTCAGTGGTAGCCCCACTGTGGTTCTTCGGTCTCAAAGGGGAGCGGAAGAGTCATTTCTCCTTGTAAATGGCAAACAAGCACTGACTTTATTTCGGCAAGAGTCCTGGTCATTAAACAATCTCTTGATACGCATAATGGAGTGCAAGAGCTGGTGTATGGCACCTGCCAGTCCTCAGCCACACTATGATAACATCACAGGCACGAGGGAAGAAAAGAAACAGCCACAATGGGAATCTTGTCCACCTACAGAGTAAGTAGATGAGGGATGAGCTTTTCTTTAATATTAGTTCCGAAACAAATGATCCTTAAATGTCGTCTTATTGGTGGGGTGCAGCCCACTGTAGTGTGCCACCGTGTAGGGCACACACTATGACTGGAGAAGAAAGACTTAGGCTAGTTAGCCGTCGGTGTGGGCCGCACACCCTTGATACCCACGAGGGGTTTTGTATGTTCATGAAATTGCCTTGATGAATAAACACTTGAAGCTTTTATAATTTTTCAAATGGTGAAATTTAATCTTCAGTTATGTACTATTTTGCCAGGTATTGCCAATATTCGACTCAAGCAAACATGTGACTGATTGGCCAATGCATTCCGGATATTTAATCTTTCATCAGGGCCTAGTCTAATCCCTGTATTCTACTGCATACCATGTTCAACAGAAACATGCATGACATTGCAAAAGGCCATAATATTAACAGAACGAGGACACACAACATGTAAAGAGACATTTAAAAAAACAAAACATTAGTTAGTCCATTGATCTTTTCAATCTTTCACACTTGAGACACTGTTCATTTCTGTGTTGCTATACAACGAAATCGTAATATATTCATTAGATTGCTGCTATATACAGGATGTGCTGTTTGTGTTTGTTCCACCGTACATGCGAAGCTTGCACAATATTTCCCTCCACCTTCACCCTCTGTGGTGTTGCTTGTAACTTATAGTCAGAGATTATTGTGTTTTCAAATGCTATTGTGATTGGGCTCACTATTACTGTCAGTGAAAGCTGACTATGCACTTATAGCTGTGCGAGTCGTGAGCTCGCTTGGTGATACAAATGATTTTGACCTGGCTGGCAGGCGCTCGGCATTGAAAACCTGCGTTGGCGTGATGCGCTCAATGATCAATCTGAAACTGGCGTGGGTGCTGAAATGGGCATAGATACTATGTCAATTGTACAGCGGTCAACGTTCTGAGGTCTATGTGTGAGAACTGATCGCTGGTGAACTTACTTTTTCTGGAAGATCTGAGATCTCGGAGCGCACTCGTCCCGCAGTCCAACTGTACTGCGATGGATGAGTACAGTCACTTGTTAGTTTAGGTATGTCATGACAACGTGTTCAGACAAGACGGCTGCGTGTACATAATTGCGTCGGCCATCTTTGAATGGATAAGTTTGGCCGCATTGAGGATGCATCGGTTGGCTCAATGTTAATTATTATCTGTTACTGTGGTAGTGCTTACTAATGTTAGCGCATCGTAGACTCACCTGGATCGTGGTCAAAAATACAGTACAATTTGTGAAATGTTGGAATATATGGTTCAATAGCATAAAGCTTGATTCGTGCGTGGGTGCATGAGAATGAATGTAATTTATGTGTTCTGTAATATGACCATCCATCAATTGGGAAAACTGTAACTTTTATGTTCTGTAATATGACCATCCATAATTGAGTTGACTTAGCTTATATTGTGATTAGCTTAAATAAGTACTATAACAACTGTTGTGTCCCCTTAGCTATTAAGAGTATTTGGCATAAGGTGGACGCATGTTGTAGTGCCTCAGTGATTAGGTGAAAAAACTTAAGCTGTTGAGCTGTTTTTACAATCGGCACAATTAATACATTTGTATGATATCCGCATATTTGATGATCAATGAATTAGATGAATAAACTTAAGCTGTTGAACTGTTTAGCGCAAGTGGATTATTACAATAAACACATTTGTATGATATCCGCATATTTGGTGATCAATGTTTGATGTTATTCAAATCATAAACAGTATACAAGTGATAGAATCATGATCTGTTGTCTATGTCCATGGGGGTTAATGGAGATCATAATTAGCAGTTCAGATCCCATTCCTCATTCATTCCGCAAGGTACTAATGTGTCCAAATGATCAATCCAGAAGGCCTCTCTCTGTTGTCTTTTCCTTTTGAGGTCCATTTGTGGCCCAAGATTCTCAATCAACTCTAAAGTCTGGAATTTAAGTTGTGCCACGCTCTGTTTTTTTTGTTAAAGTGTCTGGCTACAGATGAGTTGGGGGTTTTTGTTTCTTATGCAGAAATTTGTGTTCATTCATCCGTATTCGTAATTTGCGACCAGTTTCTCCCACGTAATAAATACCACATGGGCAGCATATGCAGTATATGCTGTTTTCTGTGTTGCATGCTGCGAAACATCGTAATATAATTCTTTCTCCTGTGTATGGATGTAATACAACCCCTCCTGTAATCACATTATTGCAATTGCTGCAATTGAGGCACGGGTATGTGCCGAATTTGTTTGTGTTTCATGACCTTTTGTCTCTCGTCTCTTGTGTTGACTAGTAGATCTCTTAAGTTGCTTGTCCTTTGATATGAAAACAGTGGTTTTGTCGCAAATAGGTCTTTGGTCCTGTTGTCATTTGTTAGGATGGGCCAATGTTTGTTTATACACCTCTTTATCTGCGTGCTCTGTGTCAAAAATTTGGATACGTACATCATCGTTGGTGTTTCAGATTTGGGTTTAGTTGTTAGGGTGGTTGCTCTGGATTTTGTGCCCACTTTGTCTGACGCCTTTTTCAAATCTTCTTCTGGGTAACCTCGGTTTGCAATTTCCTGTGGAGTTTAGCTAACTCATTTTCGAATTCTTCCTGGTCACTTATAATCCTTTTTAGGCGTAGCATTTGACCATATGGTAAATTGCGTAAAGTTTGTTTGTTTGTTTGTTTATTTTATTTATATAGCGCTCCGGACCCGGGAGTAAATGGGCGCTGGTACAGGTTACAAAGCACAATACATGGTAATTAACAGTGATACTTTTTTAGCAAGGGTTATATACAGAGTACAGGCAGTGGCAATGAAGACATCCATTAAAGACATAAATGATACATGTACAGTATATACAGATAAGTGTCTTGTGGATAAAAACTAATCCGGTGTAATAAATTATTTATGTCTGTTGGTTTGATGTGTAGAGAAGTGGTGATCCGTTGGTTGTTCACATTGACTTTGACATCCAAATAATGTATTCCAGGGTTGCCTATTTCTACAGTGAATTGTATACATTGATCTATGCTGTTAATGTATAAAAGAAAATCGTCAAGTGATTCCCTTGAGTCTTGCCAGATTCCGAAAACATCCTCGATGTAACAGAGCCAGATTTTTAGTTTGTCTTTCCATTGTGTTTTCTCAAGGATGTGGGTGGTTTCAAAACGGTGCATGAATGCACTTGTGTACAATGGGGCCATGGTCGCACCCATGGCCGTGCCTGATACCTGAGGTAGTGTTCTTTATGGTGTGTGAAGTATGAATTGGTTGTAATAAAGGGAAGTAAAAATAGTAAAAACTCCTTGACTGCTCCTATTTCGTCTTCCTGCAGGAGGAGCAACTCAACCACTTCCTGTCCGAGGTCGTGCAGGATGCTTGGCTATACGCTGTTGACATTGATTGTGAATAAAATATCTCCTTCACTTAATCGGATATCTTCTAGGATATTCAAGAAATGTGTAATATCTTTTACTTATGTTCGTGTTTTTTTAGTTATGGGTTGCAGAAATTCTTCATTATATGTACCGAGGGGTTGTAGTAGCCCTGACCATCACCAGCTGCCATTTTATGGAGATTTAGAAGGCCCCTGGTCATGATCAGGTTCTAGCATGAGCTCCAGCTGAGCTACAATCCTGCAGCCTGATAGACTGTCAATAAGCAGGTGAAGACCCTTAAGCTTGCCACAAGTTGGCATGTGACATCTTTCTCAAGCGGAACGGAGTGAGAGGATCAATTGTTCACTTTTATGAACATTATGAAACGTCAGTTTGGAAGATCATTGAGAAACCAGTTTATTCCATGCCAGCTATGGATGAAGACGGGCAGGATCAAGCACACTGCAGACTAACATCATCTTTTTAATGATAACATTAGCAAAACATTTCTTTCAAACTGTTTTGCAAAACATGTAAATCAGTAAACTTTATTGCCTAACTCATGACTTGCGAATGCCAACTAATTTAAACTAGTCTAAATGCCTGTATTTTCTCTTTCAGTGAAGGAAGAAGTGAGGAAGTAAAGTCAAGATGGACACTTAGGAAACCATGTTTGAAGGAGCCCCTCGGGAGCAAGGGGTGCTCGCTGAGCCTACTATACAAGGAGTAATAAGCAAGAGAGCCTAGTCTTGCCTTTGAGAAATTGTTGCAAGGTCCTCGAACACGGATGAGAGACGGAGTTGGCAGATGTTACGGGACAAATGTGCAGACTTCACTGTCGCTTGCTGAACTGTGAAGACTTGCACAAACTGTTATTTAAGCTGTTTTCTATGCTTCGGCCAATCACCTTTTGCAGGGACGAAGGGGACTTGAAAGTGCTATTTTCCGATAGAGTCTTTAGGTATTTCCTTTGCATGTCTTTACTGATTGTGCCACACCTGACACCTGCCATCAGCTTGCCCGTCAAATGAAGAGGAGGACAAACACTGAAAGAGGGGTGAACTGAACATCCACTAACTCGTGCGTTTTCAGAATAAAAGTCACTTGAGGCCCCCTTCCTGGAGGTGTACATTGAGTTCAGGAACAGGTGTGCATGCTGGCTGTGTGTCTGCACAGCCAGCATGCTGGAAGGTCGTATACAGATATTTTTGAACCGTTTACCCGTGAAATGAAGAAAAAGAAGCTATTTATAACAATGCCTTATGTTGTGTACATACATTGTCTGAAATATTTGTGATTTCGTTTATTGCTTGTAAAAGAGAAATTATATAATTTATTTAGTAAATACTACTGTACACTATAGTTTTATTGATGACAGAAATAAACTATTTTGTTCTCAGAATGTGTATTTGTTTAATGCACTAAACATTGAATGTTCAGATTTTTTGTGGTTATGCACCAACTGATTGAAAGAAGTATTGACAATAAATGTATTATCTTTGCTCTACTGGCATAGGAAGTAGAATACAATCGTACACCACCTGAAGGCATTCTTTAAAACAAAAGTGTTTGTCATAACGTTGCTTTAAATTACAACACAAAAAGTAAAATTTCAAAACAACATCCACTTAAATTGTTATTTTAATTCATTTTATAAAAATGATTTCCTTGCTATAAAATGAGTCCTTGTCGCATTAGCACATACCTACAGGGAGTGTGCTGCCTACTGGCCCTACATTTCTGTTATTGTAATCCAAACACATCTGCATAGAGCATGCATATGTATTGCCAGTTTCTTATTACTGAAAACAATTATTTGTCTTCCAAATGTGGGCCAATCTTTAAGTTGAACAATCGACGTGACACCTTTTGCATATTCTGATGCAATCAGACCAATGGTCATTTTCTTTTAGCATGCAAACATGCCAGTTGTGTACATTTTCCTATATACGTATTGTTTTATATTTTTATTGTATCAACTCAAGAAAACAGTTTTCCCTTCTACAGTAAATCTATAGCACTGTCAACCTCTGCAATTGTGTCTAAAAGTATTTCCAAAAAGGCAGATGATGGACAGGTTCATAGAGGCTATCTAGTGGGAAATGCCTATTTCCTAAAAGGCCTAAACGTGTATCAGCAATTAGAAAAAACATAACGCTGCAATGTTTCATTCGGGTTGGTTGGGGTTTGGGACCTCGTCTGACATACATTCATAGCCCATTTGAGGGGGCAATTCACAAAGCTTTTTCCAGGCAGTGGTCCTAGTAAGCGGGCGCTATCGGCAAGGTACCACTCCTTTTGGTTTTTACTGTTAAAGTTCCACTACTTTTTACAACCATTGTCACCGTTCCAGAACTGTCCCTTTTGAACATACCTTTTCAATTTCCCACCCTACAGCAGTTAGAGCAATCTCATCGTACATTCACAAAGACTGAATGGCATCCCGGCCTCAATGCACTCTACCTGGCTTCTTCAGCTTGACTATCGGAAGCTGGAGGAGGTTCGCCTAACACTGAGAAATTATCTCTCGCAGGACCCCATTTCCTCCTGATGTTTGGCAAACTTGTCAAGTTGTTGATTGATTCGATATTATGGACTGGAAGATGGGAGCTTAAAGGAACTGTGGATCTCTGTGCTTGTGTGTATCCGTCTCTCCGCTTTGGGTTATATATCCTGCTGCCTGTAATTAGGGTTCTGGTGGGACAGAGCTCCTGCAGTCCCAGTGTTTAAGACTGTACGAGTCTCTAATGATAACGGATACCATTTTTTATACAATTTTGCCAATTTATGGCAGCCATCTCTGCGTGCAATTGGGTATATGCCAGATGCTGTTAGCATTAGCTAGACTAGAACTCTAGCTAATGCTAACAGCATCTGGCATATATCCGACTGCACGCAGAGATGGCTGCCATAAATTGGCAAAATTGTATAAAGAATTGTAACTGCACCTATGGAACATTTAATCTCAGGCACACAACAGTGTCCGTTATCATTAGAGACTGAATACAGGGTATGAGAATACCAACTGGCAAATGCCACTTCCAGCGCCACAGTAAAACAGGGTTACAACCCCAACCTCGTTGATTCTATATTACAGTTGATGGAAGTCCAGGCCAGTTCCACAGGATTTGTTAGCATCAGGTAGCTACATCAGATTTGCCCCATCATACACCGGGGCAAGTGTACAGGTATAGCAGGAGCCGTAGTGACTAGTCACTTGCACTACTGTAATGCCACCCTGTGGGATAATTCAGGACCACAGACTATTCAGACCAGAGAAGATAAAAGGTTTTTTCAGTCCTGGGATGTTATGTTATGTTCTCGACACTTGTAAAGCGCATCGGTCGCCCAAAGGCATCATGGCGCTATACTCTAAGCAATATACGCACTGGCAGAGTACCCACAAGAAACGAAAAAATAAATATTTTGAAGGCCTGCCGGAAAGAAAAATAGAGCTCAATAGCACGCAGGCAAAGAGGAAGAGAATTTCAAGTGTGAGGATTCAGGCTTTGTAATAAATTACCAAATTCTATTCATGAAAGCACACATGGTTCCAGTGACAGGGGCCCTGCTCAAGCAGCTGCTGTTCAGGGCAGTGATAGGTATGGATGCGAGCACAGTCCAGATCAGCGAGTAAAGGCAGGGTGCATTGTGTGCGCGTGCCATATGGCAACATATCCTCCTATGAGGTTTTAAGGCTGTCATAATTTCACTTTCTAATAACAGGCTTGAGATTAAATACATATGGAATGCAATTTCAAAGGAAACGTTCAACTGAACAGGAGAAATGGGGTCTGTGTAGACCTAGGCCACTGAAGATGGGCCTTTAGGTGCTGCATTGTTTGGGTTTGGCTCTGCATCGATCTCTGTGTGCATCACTATATAACACTGCAGGACCTGTTTTAAAGCAGGCCATGAATGGCAGACCGAGGACCCTTTGTGTGTAAAAGCAGCCCTCTCTGTGCAGTTCTGATTGCTTTTGTGCATGTGTTTGACTCCTGCATGGCAATCAGGGCAGACCTAGGTTTCCATGACGTTTTACGACCAAACGCACAACAAATCATTAACGCCGCTGGAAATGTGCGTGCATTTCAGATGCCATGTGGACGAATCCCCGTGGATTCCAACAGTATTATTCAGCTGCAAAAAGCAGGGAGAATTCCATTTGGATTCCATGCTCTCATCAAGCCTTGAAAGCGTGGCGGCCGGACATGTATGTGCATTTTCTGCATGTTGTGGGTAGGGGAGATCATACGCTCCAACACCCTGCCCCCTGTAGCAAATATTGTGTACAGGGGGTTTGTCCTGTCCTCAAAACATTTATAAATGCAATAACTTCTTGCAACAATTATTTTGAACCTTCAGAAGCAGCCAGCAAAACAACTAGCAAGTTTGTGTTACTGGGAAAAGAATGATCCAACCACTGGAATTTAGCTATTGCTGCCTTTTTTTTAATTTGACTAGACATGTAGATTTCATATATTTTGGAGCAAGAAAACAAATTGGTAGAAGTGACGAAATACTAAGACAGTATGTGAAAATAAATCTACGAATAATACATACAGTCAGTTGCAAAATGTGTATCCACACAAGCACGATTTGGCTCAATATTACTTCATATTAGTCCATTCATTGAGCAATCATTACACATTCATTGGGTACTCTTTGCATAATAACGCTGTTCCAACTAAAGTTTTTGGATGCAACAATTTCATACACAGAAGGCCCCTGATATCTTTGATGTAAGGGTGTCACCACAAGTACTCGGATCAGGCCGGGTACGTTTTTGATGTATTAGTCTAGTGGTAGGGTGACAGGTAAGCAGGAGTCTCATGTGTTAGTCCACTTGTTTGTGGAGTTAAGACCTTAAAAATAGGGTCCGCTACAGCCTGGCATTGGAGGGATGACCACGAAACTGGAGCAAATACACAGCTCTGCCAGTAAGTTAGGACCCGTGCAGGATCTATATGATCTCTCTGCGTCTGCCACTGTGTGGGTCTTTTCCCAGGAGGAAAAGATCACGCCTCCTGATTCCTGACTCCAAAATCCATACATCGATGCATACATTTGATGTGGCCGTCCACTCTGTAAATGCCCTTTTCAGGTGTATGGTGCAACCACATTTAGTAATAATTTACACGCAAAAGCACTCTGTGTGGATCGGCCCCAAAGTGTAGGGGACCTCCACTCCTGACCTTTTTGTAGACAGCCTAGTGTTTGTACCACAATAGTCCCTGTTTTCAGAAGGACGTACATATTCAAACTGTGTTAGCATGGCTGATAGTTCAACCACAAAGCCTGGACTCCTCCTCTGCACTTTACATCTTTCAGGTGTGCGAGTCCTCTGTGCAGCTACAAAGTGCTGTGGTTGCTTTCCTGATGTTGGCTAATGACATCAGCATGTCAAGCATTCAAGTATCAGGTGTCTGCTCTATGGACACCGGGCACATCTAGGACACCACAACCCTGACCTGCAGGCAGCAAACTATGCTCATCTGTAACTTGGGTCAACCTATCTAGGTGCCTGAATGAGCTGTCCACAAATAAGCCTGCAACATTCTCTCCCTGTACCTCTTTCAGCTTCTCAAGTGTGTGTTTACAAACTCCAGCTGCCTCTAGGTGTGCCCTGTTATAATGTATGCCACGAGGGTAGGGACCAAGTAATAGTGGATAAGAGAGAGAGGAGAGGACACAGAGGGAAAAGCAATACACATTCATGTGCTATAGGCTTGTGAATGGAGTGGCTTCTCTGTCCCAGCCAGTGGTACCCACACTCCAATCGGCTGCTTGATATCATATGAGCAAAGAGAAGATCAGGGGATGAGAAAGAAGGGAATAGATGCTACAAACAAAGGGAGGTGGAGCCATGCAGTGGGGAAAGAAACTGGCTTTATAGCATGGGGGCATGTCAGTCCTGTTATGTCGACCATAATGGCACAAGCTTACACTCACACCCTACAATGATTCCAATTTGAGCGTGTCTCGCTTTGATCAGAGTTTCCAGCAGCCTCACCCCTACAGCAAATACTCTTTGAGGATAATTCCTCCACCCTCCTCCCCTCCCCCGTGCCACTAGGAAGAGAGAACTTCTTTGAGTTTACCATACTGAAACCCTCCCTGGATCCTATCCTTATAAGCACTACCAGCCTGGGGACTCACGTGATCTGTGGCATTGTGTGCTTTAACAGCTTCGAACTTGCTCTTACCCTGCTCACTATCTAGGTAGAGATGGCGTGGAGCATGCACAGAACCGTGACTGGCCTGCATATAACTGGTCACATACTCATTTTCCAAGTCATTTTACTATATCTCTAAGCATTGTGAGGAGCTATTGGTGCTCCCCACATGGAACTTCATAGTGCCCTAAGCACATGTACTGCATGGAATACATTTGCCAAGCGTGGGGCCAAAAAAGTACCAAACTCTCAAACAATCCTGACAAGATCTAATGCCATCTGAGGCACATCTCAACCAAGCAGGTGTTGCACCTCATATTTCCCAAACACAAGGTTTCATTACCACTGCGCACAGCCATGTTTACGACAGGGTGCGACGTCCTTTCATCGCGGGATGTTTTTTCGCGGGGTTTTTTACCGCGAATATTTTTTAGAAGAAACCCATCGCATTTTTTCGAAAATACGGGGGTTGTGGAGGACCCCCCAAAAATAATGTTAAAAAAATGCGATGGTTTTTTTTCGAGAAAAAAAATCGCGGCAAAAAACCCCGCGAAAAAACATCCCGCGATGAAATGACATGGAACCGACAATGAGGCCCACCCACTGAACTTACCAGCTCAGCGTTCTTAGCATAACGCTTCTAGATTGTTGAGAAAACTTGTGTTGCAGCACTTTAATCTCCAAGCCAGACCAACAGAAGACTTCAATCTACCCCTTCTAAGTAAAGCACAGGAGAGTGTCATCCAACATAATCCTAGTTACAGGCCAGGGCTGGCCTATAGGGCAATGCCCGAATTGTAGACTCAACTTGCTAATGTGGGAGTGTTTTTTTTGGGTCAAAACGGGCCACTTTTTAGCCCAGAGTGAGCCAGTTTGACGAGTTGCTCCACTTTGTAGCTAGTATATTTGAACAATGTTACTGAACAAATATTGTTTAAAATCTCAATTTTCAACACATTTTCCCAAATAAACTCACTCTTGGGTATCACTGAAGTATTCTATCTGAAAAGGAATGAATTATCAATTTGACTGTAGGCCGCTTTTTCTCCGATGCCCGAGGCAATTTCATGCCCCAGTCCGATCCTGTCTAGTTATACAAGCAGGCAATGGTAAATACAGTAAATATCAGCATTATTTCTAAAAAAAAGGAATTTGACACTAACATTGGAACAATATGAATAACCCCATGAATGACCCTGTGAGATTCTCCATATTTCTGTTCTTTCCAACTTGTGCATGGCTAATTTAGCTGGATATGCTTCTAGACTCTAACAGGTGCGTAGGCCTATCTGTTTAATATACAGGTACAGTTAACATGCTTGCCCCACCAACACACCCCAATAATACACTACAAGACCGAAGAACGATGGATGGACAATTTGTGAATGAATTAAAAGCACTGTTGTTTACTCTGGGAAGTCTTGAATTCCATCGTTGTTCTGCCTGCTGGACCATTACAGAAGGGAACAAATAGTAAACAAACCCGGATTGTTCCCATCCCCAAAAGGGACTGTCCAGCCCAAACTGCTAGGTCTCATAGACCACACGCAATCCCATACATGTTGTGGCTTCCTTGGAGTCATCAGTGAGGGTTACCTTTAGACTATGCACACTAAGTTCAGGATCCAGAACTGTGTTGCATTTATTTAATTTTTTATTGGGAGACACGTTGAGCTACGAATCAAAGGCAATTGCACTGGGCAGCCTTCCATATACATGCATACATATATTTGTTAAAGGGACGTTATGGATAAGTTGAATTTCCTATAGGAAGAGCAATTTTGGGCAGCTTATAACTTTGACGCCGTCCAACAAATCCACATGAAACTTAGCAGAAAAAGTATAGGCCCCAAACTCAGAATTTATTTGCAACGTTCGGTGCACTTTTGTCAAGTGGGAAAGTTGTAGGAGGGCTCCAAAACTGTTCAAATCATGATAGATATAAATGGCAAAACATGTTTTGCTAGCTCAAACCGCTGGATGGATTTGGACCAAAATTGTGAGAGAAGTGGCAGCCTGGTTGTCAGACTACAGTAACTGGAATAGGGTTAAGGCAGAACTCACTTGGACCATAAAAGGATACAAGTTGATTTCACCAGTTACTCAGTAGATACGAATCTTCCTATTAGTTACACTGACGCCGAACCCAGATGGTGATGGTCTTGGCTCGAAGTAAAGTAAGACCTTCCAATTGATGTATCCCACTGGCTGACGAGAGTTATACAGTCAGAGCGATGAATCAATGGAAAGGGCACGGAACGATAACAACACACGCCCAGCTGTATAAACAAAAACATTTAGTGTCTATTCTAATTTGAAGACAACACTATCACACAGTCCAGAGGAACCACTAACCTGTGGGCATCTTGAGTCCAGCAAAAGGAATCCAGAGTAGATTAGCACAAAAGGAATTTCAAAGGAAAACAACGCGACCAGGGAAAGGGAAGTTAGCAAGGAAACTAGTTCCTGCACGGCACAAGGGTCGCACTAGGACCGGGTTGGTGCACCCCTGGAGAGCGTCCACAAAGTTCAGTGCACTTGTAGAACAACCAAGAAATAAAGGAATCTGTGCTAGGTTCATGGTGTTGATATCCACATTCCATGATCTGCTCTGGAGACAAATTCCATTGCCATTGGGAAATGCGTAAGGCAAATAGTTCAATTCACTATTGCTTGCATAGAAAAGAAAACAACTGAGTCCTACTGGTAGAATGGGAAGACTCCTGAGGTAAGGCACAGTCTGTCAGCTTAGGGAGAAGAGGTGCGGAAACAACTGTTACTTCGCAGTTCGTTCGGTGAAACCGACACCTTTGAATTCCCCGCTCAAAGTCTCTGCACAGGAGGTAATGAAGGACAGCTGTTAGCTTTGTATTCCGCTTGGAACACGGGAAACAAGGAAAGGCAGCCGGTTGCTTCGTAGGCCGCCTGGAACACGGAATGAATGAAAGGCAGCTGGTTGCTTTGTAGTCCGCTTGGAACGCAGAAGAAATGAAAGACAGCAGGCTGCTAGTCCGCTTGAAAACGCAGAAGGAACTGTTGCGTGAGGTATCAAAGAAATCACAGGCGCAGAGTCCACAACAGCTAAGAAAAGGAACTGGATACTAACAAGAAAGAACCACCGGATCCACAGCATTCGACCAGGATCATACAATCAGAAGCAGCAAGTGTAACCTGGCGTGCCTCTAAATATGTAGTTCTGAACCCACATGATGAGCTGTATCCAAGGAACACGTGAATTTGTTTAACAGCGTCCCGCAGTAAGCGCCGCTTACCAGGAAGAGAGTCAAACAGCCGCCAGCGTGTAAAGAATGGCCTGGCTGTCGATCTGTAAACACAATACCCGCTTTGCAATTCCCTTAACACGGGTTGAACCATTGGACCGGGGGGAAGCGCCTTGGCAGGCATGACAGTGCCATCCCCCAAAGGGCCCACCACACCCCTCCTGACATGAAAATGACGCAAAAGGACTGTAGTGTGAATGTTAGATAAAGGTTCCCAGGACCTGTCCTCAGGACCATAGCCTTTCCAGTCAACCAGATAATAAGGCCTTGTCCAAAATGGCATTCACTCATACTCATCGGAACCAGAGGGCAAACCGGCAATCGTGTAGAAGGCAAGCATAGTTTAATGAGAGAGACATGAAAGACCGGATGTACCCGCCAATGGACAGGAAGGTCCAAACAGACAGCAGCTGGGTTTACGATCCCGGTAATCACATAAGGACCAATCTACCTTGGTAACAGTTTTCTTTTGCCAGGTATTCTCAGGTTCTTATCAGACAGCCAGACCTTCATACCGACTTGATATGCCGGAGCCGGCATTCTATTGGCATCAGCATAATGCTTAGATCGCTCCTGGGCCCTAGTTACCTACGTTTGATTCTGGTGTGCAGTACTGCAAGGTCCCTGGCATTGGTCGCTGCTGCCGGATTGTCAAGGGTGAGCGCAGGATCCAATGGAATGGATCTGGGTGTTGGCCGTACAATGCATAAAATAGGGATGTACCAATAGAGGAATGTAAGGAGTTGTAGGCGAACTCAGCAGATGACAACACTGACAACCATGTAGACTGGAATTGTAAACATAAAAATCTTAGATATTGTTACATGGTACTGTTGGTCCTTTCGGCTTGTCTGTCTGTTTAAGGGTGATAAGAGCTTGACATCCTATCTTCAATAAGAAAAGCAGCACTTAAGGCCTTCCAGAAACGTGAGGCAAACTGGGAACCTCGGTCAGTGATGATAATGGACGGCAAACCAAAAAACCAAAACACATGCTGCATGAACAGGTCAGCAAGAACGGGGGCTGTAAGTACCCCCTTACAGGGAACAAACAGGGCAAGTTTGGTAAATTAATCCACCATGACCCAGATGGTATCAAAACCTTGGACTGATGGCAGTTCCACAACGAAATCGATCAAAATCATGTGCAACGGTTTGTGTGGTACTGGCAGAGGACGCAACAGCCCCATCGGTTTTCCTGGATTGTTCTTACATTGTAAACAAACAGAACAAGAGCTAACATAATCCGTTACATTGCATGACCTGGAAGACCACCAACATCAACTTCTGAGCAACTCTAAGGTCTTCTTCCGATACGGATGAGCCGCGACAAGAGAATCATGTCCCCATCGTAGGGCTTTGTTACGCGTGCTCTCCGTTGGTAGGTACATAACTCCTTGTATGAACGTTAGACCATTATGTAAATCCAGATTGAGATCCTGGATCTCCTGCGGATTCCGAGAAACCCAGTCAAGTAATTCTTGCTTTATCGAAGGCTGTGCCGAAGAACTACATATCACATGATCGACAGAAGCGGAAGCTGCTCTGGACGGGCCTCGAGTGTGCCATTGTTGATGCAGGATAACGCATCATCTTTGGTAATGTCACGTGAGGGATGATAGGAGATGCAGAAATACAATTGTGCAAAGAATGCATGTCACTGGGCTTGGCGCGCTGTGAGAAACTTCATTGTCTTGAACGCCTGAAGATTACGATGATCAGAATACACCAATACCAGATGTTTTGCCCCCAGAAGATGGCGCCATTCTAAAAGTGCATCTTTGACCGCAAGCAATTCCCTTTCAGTGACGGTGTAGTTCCGTTCATATGGAGTCAACTTGCGAGAAAAGAAGGCTACTGGATGCTCTTCCTTGGTGTCTAAACATGCCTGGGAGAGGATAGCGCCAATCGCGACACTGGATGCATCAGCTTCCACTATGAACGGCAGTTCAGCATCAGGATGGTGTAAAATGGGTACCGTGGTGAAAGCCTCTTACAATGCGTCGAAAGCGATCTGTGCGGCATTGTTCCAATCAAATGCGACCTTGGAGGTGGTCAAAGCGGTAAGAGGTGCCACGGTCCTCGAAAAAGACCAGATGAAACAACGGTAAAAGTTAGCAAATCCTAAAAAGGATTGCAGTGCTTTGGTGTTGCTGGGAATTGGCCAGTCTACTGTGGCTTTGACTTTGGATCGAATCATCCGCACTCCGTTGCTTGTAATGTCGTGTCCCAGGAACTCCACCTCTTGTGTATGAAACGCACATTTTTCGGCTTTTACGAATAAGTAGTTTATCACAGTCTTCGTAGCACTTTGGACACATGAACAACATGTTCTTGGTAAGATGAGGAATAGATTAGTATGTCATCTAGATAGATGTCAACAAACTGATCCAAGAGATCGCTAAATATGCCGTTCATGAAGAACTGAAAAGTAGCAGGGGCGTTACAAAGTCCAAAGGACATCACGAGATATTCGTAAAGCCCATATCGTATCTTGAAGGCTGTTTTCCACTCGTCGCCTTCCCGTATGGGCATGAGATTGTATGCCCCTCAAAGGTCTAGTTTGGTGAAAATAGTAGATGAACCCAGTTGATCCTGAAGAACCGTAATCAAAGGCAACGTGTACTGTTTTTTATGGTTATGGGGTTGAGTGCTCTGTAGTCTATACAAGGCCTCAAATCCTCTTCCTTTTTGGGAACGAAGAATAAAGGGGATGCAGCAAGTGACTGAGAGGGGCGTATAAACCCCATCATCAACGCCTTGTCGATATAGTCTTTCAAGACTACGTCTTCCTGTCATGTCAGTGAGTATACCCGACCTGTTGGTACCTTGGAACCAGGCAACAATTCGATAGGACAATCGTAGGGTCTGTGAGGAGGCAATTGCTCAGCCATACCTTTGTCGAAAACATCTGAAAATTCACTGTACTCGCAAGGTACCTGGTTGCTACTAGGCATAACAGCACCAATGGTCGACACCCCTCCAGAAAAGCCAATGCAGAAGTGTCTCTATCCACTTCTTGGGCTTGGAAGCAGTGCTCATTGCAATACTTGGAAGGATACAGTATTTGTCGAGTAACCCAATATATGGAGGGGTTGTGCAAAGTCAGCCAAGCTAACCCCAATATCAACTTGTACTGTGGTGCAGCAATCACGTCAAATACCACTTCCTCCGTATGTCCATTGGACAGAGCTATCCGAATGGGGACGGTTTCTTCCGTGACCATACCTGACGTCAATACAGACCCATCAACGGTATTGCGGTTTCCAGTGTTTCTTTTGCGACTGTGGGTATAGCAGCAGCTTTAGCAAAACCGGCATCAATGTAATTGTTAGTAGCTCCGGAATCCACCATTGCCTTAGTATGAACACAGAATCCCATAAAGTACAGGTCTACTGAGACAGCTACTGGAGACATGGGGAGTTCACATCGGGAGTCCGATTTGGGACCCAGCACAGGGACTCCTGCTATTGCCGGGCTTTAGTGTTTCCCGAACACTTGACAGGTTTTTGGGACATGCAACCAACATATGATCAGCAGAACCGCAATACATGCATAGACTGTTTTTCCAGCGATTCTCCCTTTCTGCAGAGTATAGACAGCCACGGATTGCCCCAATCTGCATCAGTTCTGGTTCATTGGACGGGACAGCAGGGGTGTCAGCCCGCATGAGGGGTTGCATATTGGGTCTTTTTTCACCTTTCCTGGTGGATTTACGGGCGTCTATCTGAAGAATTAGGTCCAAGAGTTCGGTGAAACCGGATGGGACCACTGGCACTGTAGATAAGGCATCCTTTAATTTGTCCAACAGCCCTTTGTAAAAGACCGCCGCCTTTTTGTCCTCCGGCCATCGGGTCTCAGCTGCTAGCTGATTAAACCTGTCTAAGTAAGCCAACAAAGGCTGAGTACCTTGCTGCAAACTTAGTAGCTCCAGATCAGTGGTTTGTGTTGCATAACGCATGTCAAATACCTTGCTCATGGCGGACAATAGGGCATCACAATCATAGAGCAAAGGACTGTTGGTTTCCAGTGATGGATTAGCCCATGCCGCAGCGCTTCCCCCTAAATGCAAAAGCACAAAAGCGACTTTAGTGGTCAGGTCAGGGAACGAATTTGGGCGGCAAAGAAAATGGAGGCGACACTGATTGACGAATGACCGATATGCCTTGGGGTCGCCGGTGAACCTCTCTGGTGGAGCCAGAGGGAACTGTGTGGGCATAACCACCTGTACTGGTTCTCGTTGGGATGTAGGCAAACCTGAGCCAGAAGCAGTGGCTACAGGGTTTTCAGTCCCCTGAGAGGGAGAACGCATGGCGTCTTGTAAAACGTCCGTACGGTGACCTAGGGTATCCTATGCAGAGACATCTCATTCCTTAAATCAGCAATTAGCTGTGTCAGCACTGCTAAAGGGTCTGAGCACTCCAGTTGTTTGGCTTCTGATTCTGTCAGACTATGGTAACTGGAATAGGGTTAAGGCAGAACTCACCTGGACCATAAAAGGACACAGGTTGATTTGACCAGTTACTCAGTAGATACGAATCTTCCTATTAGTTACACTGACGCCGAACCCAGATGGTGATGGTCTTGGCTCGAAGTAAAGTAAGACCTTCCAATTGATGTATCCCTCTGGCTGACGAGAGTTATACAGTCAGAGCAATGAATCAATGGAAAGGGCACGGAACGATAACAACACACACCCAGCTGTATAAACAAAAACAACATTTAGTGTCTATCCTAATTTGAAGAAAACACTATCACATAGTCCAGAGGAACCACTGACCTGTGGGCGTCTTGAGTCCAGCAAAAGGAATCCAGAGTAGATTAGAACAAAAGGAATTTCAAAGGAAAACAACGACCAGGGAAAGGGAAGTTAGTAAGGAAACTAGTTCCCGCACGGCACGAGGGTCGTACTAGGACCGGGTTGGTGCACCCCTGGATAGCCTCCACAAAGTTCAGTGCACTTGTAGAACAACCAAGAAATAAAGGAATCCATGCTAGGTTCAGGATGTTGATATCCACACTCCGTGATCTGCTCTGGAGACAAATTCCATTGCCTTGGGAAATGCGTAAGGCAAATAGTTTAATTCACTACTGATTGCATAGAAAAGAAAACAACGGGAATGGGAAGACTCCTGAGGTAAGGCACTCTGCAGCTTGGAGATAAGAGGTGCAGAAACAACTGCTACTTTGCAGTTCGTTCGGCAAAACTGACACCTTTGATTTCCCCGCTCGAAGACTCTGCACGGAAGGTAATGAAGGACAGCTGTTAGCTTTGTAGTCCTGTAGAGGAGGTCCCAGATACGGCCTACACCCCAGCCCCCCATTTTGAGGTGCCTGAAGCATACTCGCCAAGGTATGTGACGTATAAGGAGCAAATAAACCAACAGAGAGCCACAGTGGGGCTCTGTCCAGTACCCATCAGAAGGACCTGTATACCTATTGAAGCACCAATCACCAGACAACCGTGGGCAGCACAATATCCATTGAGACAACCATACCAGCAGCTGACACAAAATGAAGACTACTTACAGGCGGTCCCCGAAGAGGCACAAAGAGCCTTAATGGAAGGCAATTGGTGACGACATCAGAGCCAGACAGACGTGCAAATAAACATAAAAGACGATCGAAAGATGACACACAAGGGCAAAAATGCAAAGAATGTTGATGTAATAGACTTATAAGAAGATACAATGTTGCGGCATGAAGAACGTAACCATGATCGAATTGTGCAACTGGCTGAATGCATGTAAATAGGCTCGGAACACAAGATGCTGAGTAAACGTTACTGCTTGCAATGATTACTAGAAGAATAGAGCGGCAAGCGCCAACTATATATCCACCTCAATAAAGCACACTATACAAGTGCGATACCATTTTGTAAAAGCGAATTAAGCCCAGGCTGCAAAGGGCTAACAAGGCCAAGATTCATATTCCAGCCAAAGGGAAGAGCGGAATCGAAACTTAGTGAGAAGTAGCTCATGCTTGGGAATTCAAGGTCAACTCCAAGAGGGGAGGAGAGCGGGAGCTCCGGAGAATCGAGACTTCAGAGCATAGCAGCCATCCAGTGAAGGTCAAGATAAAGAGGTCCCAGGCAGGTGGCGAGGCTATGGAAGAATCAAATACACGAATAACAGGAAAATGAAGCAGATTCACGGTGAACAGACACGTGACCAGCCAAGGGCAAAGAGGTACCAACGTCTGATGTCACCCAGAACCCGAGGATGCCATAACTTTCCCAGATAAGAAGTTTCGAGGCCATCCTCAGCCAACTAATTGACACATAGACTTAACTTGCTGATTGATGGAAGGGAGGCAGGGTGAATCTTGAGCCACACGGCACCTGGGTGTCTATTCTGCATGCTGCTAATTAAAGTGGAGATTTATGCCTAGGGGTGTAACCCACCCAATCACAATGGGCCAAATAATCTAGGGTCCTATAGCTGTAGAATCAATTAGACATCGTAGTTGTAGTGACGTCTATCACGAGTGATGTAGAGGGATGGGTGTAGACGCCCAACCGATAAGAGTTATCCAACCCCTGCGCTCTGTTACCATATACAGATATAGTACCTATACTTGTTACCTTTTCCAACCAATAGAATTGTATGTCAAACTTAAGAGTTTCTCACGTCAATGATGACGTAAAATTGCTATAAAAGTTACTGTTTGCATGAAGAATTGGGTAGTTGAAGCGAGACAGGCGATTGCATCACTGTTGATTACCATTTGTTTCCCCGTTTTTTGTACTTGTCATTAAACGGACTTCCCTTTGACTTGTCCTTATTGATTGGTGTTGGAGTAAGTGAATCCCGCACCCCATCCTCTTCATGGTGTGGCTATCTTGTTTTAAGGTGCCGGGGGCAAGCTATGAATCTCATGGGCCCGTTCAGAGATCGCTATGCCCTCTTGTACACTTGGTAGCAGAGGATGGTTCTTGACCATCAACTATTGATTAATTAATGCTAAGAAACCTATTGACCGTCGACACGAAGTAACTCTAGGTCTTCGGCAATATCATGAGTCCTTCGCCATTCAGCTGAGTAGACTGAGAAGCTTCCCATGGACAATGATAGTGTAAGTCCATAAAATCTGCAATGGGTCTGAAGGAACCTGCCTTACAGAGCATAACCCTTCTCATTCCACCAGAAAGGCGGTAACAAAGGAGGGGCTGGTGATCCCGAAGATCCAGAGAGGAACCACGCAAGCAGTAAGTGAACGAGAAGACTCAATACTTTAGAAAAAGTTTTGTAGACATTAGAACAAGTAAGGGAAAAGATAACGGAGGGTGGCGGAAAATAAAATAATCAGAAGTAGAGAAGACTGTATATATATAAGGGGATAATGACTCGAGTATAAGAGAGAAAAGCGATTACCGGGATGGCACCCGAGAGAAAACATTGGTTACCGGGAGGACACCGAAAGAAAACTGAGGATACCAGGAGAGACACCTGAGATCAAAAGTAAGAGGATTTGCCTTGTTCCTGCGCTTTAATATAGCGGTCAGAAGAAACGTGAACTCAGAGCCCATATAATAGGGGACGATTAGGCTACTGTGACGATTAAAGACGTCACAAAAGGGGTTTGTTTGAACTCCATGTCGGGGTATTGATTAGAAGGCAGAGATATATGTGTCCAGCTGGTGTCTGTCTGGTCTGTCAAGTGGCTGTTGTACGTGTTCCGTTGTTTGTCACATGTAAAAATGGTGTAATCATTGATTGTTTGAAATGAAGTTTTGGTTTTACGCGATTCTGTAACTGAGAGGGAATTGCACACAGATTGATGTTCTAGAAGCAAATTAATGGTATAAAATTTTGATGAGAAAAGATTGGATTGGAGCTTGCGGTATTGGTGCTCGCTCATATTGTTGGGAGTGGTGAAAGTGCATGAAAGTATTGCTAGAACCAGAGTACAAGCGTGGAAGAGATAACCCCACTCAGCCACTTATGTAAGCGATTGCCTAAACATGCACCCAAGCTTAAGAAGTATAGTGCGGAGTGGATTAAGGGTACTGCCCACAAGATGTTTATGCCGTGGCCACAGAACGGGTCTTTGTCTAAAGCCGTTTTACAGCACATGACAACTTATTTACATGCCACATATACAGGTAAAAAACTAGAGAAACGTCTTGCTGTTCTTGAACTTTGGAAAATGTTCAAGCAGCCGAAGGAGGAAGAGCCACCCGCAGACTGGATATTAAACATATGCACAGAGGGGGGTGAGACACCTACCGCGCCACCAGCCCCGCCTGAGCCAGAGATCGAGGGAAGGAAGTCAGAGGGTCTCTACCGCTAAGAGAGCTAAAGGCAGCTATGGGATGTAGTAATCCTGCGTATGAGTCACCTACGTACAGTGACGAAATCAAGGAGAAGGAGCAGGAAATTAATCTTATTTCCACAGTCCCGAGGGACAGGGAGAGACGCGATGATGAAAGGAAGGACCAGGCACAGATTAGTGCACCTCTCTATAAAGAGAGAGAGGGAAATAAACGGAAAGGAAGTGAAGACAGAACTGATGAGATAGCATTCGCAAAAGACGAATGGATGGGAGGACAGATATTATTGAAACTCGATGGTAAAGGAATTGAGGATGTGAGACCGAGAGAGGGGTCTGATGAGTTACAGAAAAGGGAAAAGGAGAAAGAAAAGAAAATAAGGGATGAAAGAATAAAAAGGAAAGATAGGCTTAGGCGAGAACAGCTATATCGCAAAGAGCAAGAAAAACAGCTCGTTCGCAAACAGAAGGCAGCCTATGACCAGTACAGACAGAATCAGGGAAGTTTAGAAGAAGAGCAAAGAGTACGTGAAAAGAGAATAAGGAATCAGGAAGATGAGGAAGTTAGAAGGGCAAACAAACGTAGAAATGAAAGGAGAAGAGAAGACAAGACTAGAGAAGAAGCAAGGAAGCGCAAAGAATTTGATGATCATATTGAACGTAAGCGTAGACAGAGGGCACGCGATCTTGAATATTTGGAGCGGGAAGTTAAAAAACCCAATCCTGTTGTAGAATGGGAAGATATTAAGGAATTCTTTCCTGAGTACGACTCAGTACCAGGCTCAAGTAGGGCCAATATTGAAGATGACTTCGACACCAGAAGCATCGGAGAAACGATTGATAAGATATATGATGAGATGGGGTTAGAACGAATATCTCAAGGAGAGGGGGAAGACGAGCGCTTGGAAAGCACTCAGCTGTATGACACCGAGGATATCACTCGAAGTAGCGGGAGCAGGAGACTGTCTTTGGACAGACTAGACATCAATAAAACTGATGATAACGCAAGAAGTTGCGTGAACTGGGAACAATCAGTGTCTGACTCCGGTGAGGAGACGGAGGACGAGGCACACGAAGAAGGGAGGCAGCGCGAGAAGCGGCTCCCAAGGGACAAAGGGGTACAATGGCCAGTGAGTCTGCATCTAGGGCGTCAGAGTCTGCTGCATAGCCTGGTAGACATAAAGGAACACCCCAAGGTCAGAGGGGGGTGTCAGCATCCGCCTATATAGACAGATTGAGGACATTGCCAGGCAGACAGTGATGTGGGATGCTACTCCAGCAATAGACAGGAGAGCCATGGGGAAAGAGAAGGAGGTCTGCGCATTCCAATTCCCGCTACTTGAAAAAGGGGGACTAAGACCACAATATATTCCATGGCCACACATGGACAGAGAAAACCTGAAAAAAAAAGCTTCCAATGCTGACATCAGGAGCCAGGAAGTGGATACATGAGTTAGAGAAAATGACATGGGGTGTCACGTTGGCTATAGGGGACATTAAGGGTCTCCTAATCGCTATACTTGGTGAGAGAGCAGACGATGTGTGGAAAAGAGCAGGGTACCCTGGGGTAACCATAATTAACACTATCCATGACAGAGCACCATTTAATAACTGTAGCACAGCAGTGTGGAAAGCGCTAAGAGTGCTGTATCAAGCACCTCCGATATGGGAGCTATAATGACTCGAAAAATAAAGGAGTCAGAAGATCGGTTGATTTATATCCAGAATTTTCAAGATGCGTGGGTGCTCAAAACGCATGAATCATGGACGAAATCTACCCCTGTGTTCTACCATATATTGTGCCAAGGGTTACCAGAACCAGTGCAGAAACAGCTTAAGAAATTGGTAGGAGTAGAAGCTAAACCATGGGCCGAAATACAGTTGACTATTGCACATTACTGTAGATTATTGCAAGAAAAGAATCGAAAAAAGGAAGCAACTCGTAAGGGTGAGGAAGCGAAGCTGGTGCAAAAGAAATTATCAAAGTATGCTCTCGAAGGAGCTATGCTGATCAGCCCAGCTGAATCGAACGTATAACAGGCGACTAACCCATCGCAGAATAACCAGTGTAACGCATGATTTTACCCGAGGGGAAGGGGATTCAGAGGAAGAGGATGGCAGATTAATCAGGGAGGTTTCCAGAATAAATCAAGGAGGCTTTCAAAACATACAGATGGGCAATCCAGATATGTCATATGGACAGATAGCCCGACCACCGCCAGTATGTTGGCTATGTGGTATGACAGGGCATGTGGCATGCACGTGCAGAAGCCAAGGCACATGGCAAAATGGACAAGGAATGGGAGCAGGCATGGTGAATCCGCCTGCTATCCCACAACAGAGCGGTGCACAGGAATCACACAGTGCAGCAGCAAGCACCAGGCTTGCAGCAAGGTGCACAACAAGGGGTTCAACCCTCGAACATGGGGAATCCACCACATGGGCAATCCCAACAGGCACCACCACAAATGTCTCAGGGCACAAACTCTGGTAGGGGAGGAAACCCTGGGAATGGAGAAAATCCACAAGCATACAGTGGACCGAACTTGTACATGAAGTAGGACAGCTTACTGGGAACTCTGATGTGCTCTATCCTATCAGTGACATCAGACCCTAACAGGGAACCAAGGGTAAATGTCATCATAGGGGGGAAAGAATATTCCTTCTTAGTTGACACGGGTGCAACACGCTTGCGCATACGAGAAGGTAAGTTTTCCTTGTTTTCCAAGTTTTCCAAGTTTTCCAGGCCACAGATACTCAGAGTTTTACAGCAGAGTTCCCTTTACGGGCAATCTTCCAGTCTCTGTAGGAGATTGTGAGATGAATGTGCCCTTACTATATTCACGTCAGACCCCAGTAAACATTTTGGGTCGAGACTTAATGACAAAGTTGAATATGACTATATCGTTCACAGAGGAGGGCATAGTATGCTCCACTCCAGGAATGCATTATTCTAACGTGTGCATAATGATCAGAGCATACTCCGAACGCATAGCCATGAGAGCTATACCATTAGAACCAGATATCTTCGCATATGGCATACGTGTGCTTATGGCAGGGTTGCCAGGTCTTGCAGATAGGACCATGAGAACCCCTGACGAGTTTCGATTCAGACCAAGAATACCTATGCATGAAGAAGGGGGACAAGTATTTCCCTTAATGATACATATTGCAGCAGTACGAGGGAAAGTAGCAATGGTCAAAGGGTTCGATGACAAAGGCAGAAAATGCTGTGCAATTATTGCCATTGAAAAAGGATTTCGAGTGACTGACGTCACCGATGATGATCTGTTCGAAAGAACACCCTGACTTAGAAGAGACAAGGGTGAAAGTAAGTCTCATATTCTGGGTCAAAATAATCAAACAAGAAGTGCCACAGAGAATGATGTTAGCGCTGATCCGTCCCGCATACTTTGATGACGATATGGCCCAGGTGCCTGTCTCAGTATGGACTACAGGGCCCTATGATGTGGGCCTTCTGAAAGGGGTGGGGGAAGTGAAAATTAAACTAAAACCAGGAGCAATTTTACCAAGGGCACGACAATATCCCATGTCCAGAGAAGCGGATGAAGGGATCACAAAGACAATTGCCGTCATGATGGAACAGGGAATCCTAGTGACGTCAGGATTACCTTGTAACACAGTGATTTATCCGGTCAAGAAATCAAAGGGAGGGTCTTGGCGTTTAATCCAAGATTTAAGAGCATTAAACGATATTATTGAAGCCGAGTTCCCTCTAGTCCCTAATCCATCTACAATTCTATGTAACATACCAACTGAGGCGAAATATTTCACGGTGATTGACTTGAAAAATGCTTTCTTCTCAATCCCGCTGCACCACGATTCACAAGATTTAACGTCATTCACTTTCAGACAAATGCGCCTAAAAAGTACGAGGTTGCCACAGCGGTATTGTGAAATCCCCGTCCATCTTTAACAGAGTCCTGCAAATGTACCTAAGCAATATTGCAGTAGACAGTGTTGTTTTGCAGTATGTGGATGACATTCTGATCTGCAGCACCACTGAAGAGCAAAGCAGGCGTGATTCTATCCAGCTACTGACCATACTGGCTGAGAAAGGATACAAGGTTGATGAAGAAAAGTTACAATACTGTCAACAAGAAGGGCTATACATAGGCCAGCTAATCTCGCATAAGGGGAAAAAGTTCACCCCAGAAAGGGCTGAAGCTATTATGAAAACAGCTAAGCCACTCCCGATAAAGCAAATGCAGAGCTTCCTAGGCCTGTGCAATTATGTTAGGGCATGGGTCTTCGACTACAGCTCGTATACCAAGCCCTAACTCCAAGCCCTAAAGAAGGGCCAAGCGACAAAAGAAAAAAATGAAGGGACTGAAGCAATGGAAAAGGGGTTCGCAGAACTCAAAAGAGCAATTTGCGTGGCTCCAGTTCTCGGGATTACTAATTATGCAGAGGAATTCTACTTGTTCTTGCACACGAATGGCAATGTTATGACGGCAGTACTTGCTCAAAAAACTTTGTTGGGGTACAAGCCCCTGGCGTATTACAGTGGGAATCTCGACCCAGTAATGAGAGGCCAGTTCCCATGCGAACAAAGTTTAGCTGCCGCAGCGTTTGCCATAGAGAAGGAGACAACCATTGTAATGGGCTGTTCTATGACGTTATACATTGAGCACTCATTGTTCGCCATCTTGGAGAAACCAAAAGGTACATTGACATCTCAAAGGGCCTCTGCATATGAGGTGATCATATCAAATCCATCGATCAAAATAGTTCAATGTAAAACAGTAAACCCAGCCACGTTCATAGCTGAACCAGTCACTGATGGTGATCCGATACATGACTGCGCAAACTACGAAGAGTTCTATGATGAAATCCCAAGGGTGAGAGAGAATGCCCTGGCGGGTGGTGAGATTGTCTTCATTGACGGTTCTTCGAGAATCGACCAAGAAGACAGACAAAGATATACAGGCGTTGCCGTAATGAAACACATAGCAAATGGAGAATTTCAAATACTCGTCAGTGCACGAATACCATCTCATTATTCAGCACAGGCTGCAGAGCTATTGGCGTTGATACTCGCCATTGAGAATCAAGCAGACCAGGAAGTAACGGTGTATAGTGACTCCGCCTATGTGACATCAACAGTGCACGCAGGTTTAGCGTGCTGGAAAAGGAGGGGCTACCACCGAGTAGACAGCACGCCAGTGCAGCATGCAGCCTTATTAGACAGGCTGATCAAGGCACTACAGCTCCCAGTGGGCATAGCGGTCGTGAAATGCGCCGCCCATACTCACGGGACAGATTTTGTGTCGCGCGGAAATCACGCAGCAGACACGGAAGCCAAGCGTATGGCATCCAAAAATGAGACGATCATGGAAGTAGAAGTGGCACACAACCATGAACGGATGATGGTAGCTCGAGACACACCAGAGGCCTATAGTAATATGGGGCAGACTCAACTAATGGAGCTCCAAGGGGAGGCACCGCAGGACGAAAAGAACCTGTGGAAGCATCAAGGGTGTTCTTTAAACTCCTTAGATGGGTTGTGGTGGCAAGTCAGCACTGGTAAACCAGTCATGCCGGTAGCCCTATTGAAGATAGCATTGGAACAGCTGCACTACCCATTTCATATGACAAAAGAAAATCTTGCTGCAATGCTCGCAGAAGACTGATTCATCCCGAATTTAGTGGAGCATGTTGCATTCTTCATGGTGAACTGCATAGTCTGCCAGCAATTCACCGCTGGGCACACATTAAAAGTAGTGAGAGAAATCATCCCCCAGCCAAATGGGCCATTTCAGCACTTACATATCGATTACGTCGATATGATTCAAGTGTGTAACGGGTACAGGTACTTAATTGTAGTGTCCATTCTCTAGATGGATAGAAGCAGGTCCCTGTGCACACCCAGACTCAACCTGTGCTGCCAAATTCCTGGTGAGGGAAGTATTCCCTAGATGGGGGGTGTGTGAGGTGATGAGGTCAGACAAGGGGGCTCACTTTGTCACCGCAGTTTTTGAACAGATCAGCTTGTTGCTTGGCATAAAGCAAATGTTCTCGTCGGCGTATCCTCCGGAAGCTGACGGTATTTGTGAGAGGCTCAACGGCTTGTTAAAGGAGAGGATAGCCAAGTTGAAGCTTACTTTAAAGAGGGAATGGCTGCACTGTCTACCACTGGCATTGTATGCTCTTCAGAACCAACCAGGCTCCGACCATCATCTTACGCCGAACAAGATAGTTACAGGAAGGAGAATGAACACCCCCCTTACACCACGAAATAGAGCTAGTTGTGATGCCCAGTCAACCCGAGAGGTCCTGGGAACCAAATTATCAGAATACCTGAACTGCATGACATCAAGCCTTCTTAACATTTCAGACCAAGTACAGCGACAACGAAAAGGGTGCAGCACAACACAAGACCCAGCAGGAGGTACTGAAACAGACACAGTTCAAGGTCTATGTGCACCAATAATCGTCCCTGGTGATGCCGTGTTGGTAAGAAACCACACAAGAAAAAGGTGGGATGAGCCAAGATTCAACGGCCCGTTCATTGTAGAGGACTGCACTCCCTCAGCCTTCAAACTACAAGGCGTGAGAGCATAGATCTTCCTTAATGACATTAAACCCTTTATAGGCAAGATCCCTCTTGCTGCACCCCACCGCGAAGAACCTACAGACAACGGGGAAGAACCTCAGCACGTGCAGACGAGATCCATGACAAGGAAGAAGGACGCATGAGCGGTGAAGCCAAGACAAATGAACTCTGTTCGAAAATTGGGGCTTTAAACTGGACATTTCCTCTAAGCAAAAAAGGGGATAAGGACAAAATGGACACGCTGTGCATCATAGTTACAGGGTGAAGAAGCGAATCGTGCATCTAAGCCATTACACACTGATAATACGAACCCTTGAATCAAGTCATACCTAAGCATTATTGGAAAACAAGACTCTGATAGACTGTGAGCAAAAGACTTTTCGTTGAAAGCCTAAAACAGTGTCCTGAAGCAGCCGACACCAAGACTTTGTTTTGAAGATCCCATGGTATCTCCCAGCAGAAATCTCACATGGGATGTACTCACCTACTTCCAGTTAGTGGTAATTTCATATCCATCACTCGTAGGGAGAGTCACCAGTGTCACAGACTTTATACACGATCCTGCCAACAAGAAAGTAATCTGGCAACTACTGACTGTCATCGCGGAAGCCTTCGCGGAATTACTCGAACACAGTGATAAGGACACAAATGCTTCCACCACAGGTAATCATTGATGAACTCACTTATACACTTTTCTTTCGTATCATAGAGGAGTGCCCAGGACTAGTCGGGAGAACCACAGACACACTAACCTACATTAGAGACCCAAGAAACACTGAACATTTGAACCAACTGTGGATCAAGCTCAACTACGTAGTGGCAATCCACGCAGCAGGAAAGTATAAAGACTGTTCACGTCAAAAGAAAGGCCTATGATCTCGAAACCAGCAAAGCAGGACAATGTCCCTGTCACCCGAAGACAGCGCCTGGCTCACAATGTCCTATTCCGTCTAGTCACTGACTATCCTGAAATGGTGGGGAGACCTGCCGAGGTTGACGTCTTCACCTTCATCAGAGATCCAGCTAATGTTGCTCACATGGGAACACTCCTCCATGGGATCATGCTCCAGGTGGAGCTGTCCAACTTTCAGCAAGAATATCTATGGAGATTCCAGTGAAACCTTCCGCCGAGGGACAGATCGAAACCAAGACATAGCTCTTCATCTTTCGCCAAGGGACAGATCCAAGAGACATAGACATAGTTCTTCATCTTTCGCCGAGGGACAGATCGAGGGGGCAGAGACACAGTTCTTCATCTTTCCGCCAAGGGACAGATCGAGAATAGCAGAGAAGAGAACTTCACCGTTGTGTTTTATTTTTTATTTTTTTTATTCTTATTTTTATTTTTATTTTTGTTTAATTTGAGTGATACCACTTTTTCCATCTTTTCCACATTGAAGAGGTTCCAGTATGTCCTCAGGAGTGAAGCAGATTCGGGGAGTGCATTGGGAACCTATTTTGAATATGCTCAATGAATGTGACTCACCAAAGGGGATAGTCTAATCTTTTTCCCATAGTCTAGCAAGGGAACTGTATCCCGTAACCAGAGACAATCACCACCCTCGAGAGGGGGGACACTCACAAAGCACAAGACACTTTATGTTACAAACTTTCCGAGAGACAATAATGGAGTAAAGTGAAAGGAATTAAACACTGACAGTGACATGATTGAGATGGGGGTCCAGAACAGTAACCTGGTCCTCCCACAAACAGAGGGGCGACCCCACTTTCCTGCAAGAAAATGCTGCAAATTGTCATATCGCACAGTTATCTGTATATGCATAGTGATTACTATTGTTTTTCTGTTTCTAACTATCAGAACTGCATTCTTTATTGGTGCACGAAGCGTTCCAATTTCAGTGCACCCACCAGATAATGTACGCATGAATCCCACGAAATCACCCAGAGCCTATATAGTCATTCCAGTTCCAAGAAAATCTGATGGTAAGGTAAACAAACTAAATTGAATGTAATTAGCAGTGATTCATACACACATGAGGTGACAAATGAAGAGAAAAGCTGGAGACAAGTTCAGCACGGAATGAATGGAAATACAGCACTGACCACAACACTCACACACACACTGAATGCACACGAACAGGGGCAAGTGTCAATGGCTGCAGAACCTCGAACAAGGACAACAGAAAGCACAAGACTGCCTACCGAACAACCAGTCCCTGAAAATAATAAGGGCGACCGAAAAGGTACAGATGAAAGACCAACAAAAGAAGATATAGCAAAAGCCCTAGAAAAGACAGAAACAGCTACGAGAGAATTCACTGCAAAGACACAAATGCTGATAGACTATTTATTCCCGTTTTTAGCTAAGCAAAGAAACTACACGAGGAGCTGAAGAATAAAACTATAGAGATTAGAGTGACAAACACACCAGTTCCCACAAAGATGATAAGCACCAGGCCCATAATACGACCATACGTTGGGTGGATGACAAACGGATGGTGGTTGAAGGAGCTCTATGAGAGAACACAAGAAGAAAGGAAAAGAATTGCAAAACCTTCTCCTCCCACACCAATGCAGATAATGAAGTCTGCTTTACAGTCCAGAATGCCAGAGAATCCTCCAGCAAGGAAAAGTCACATCGACGCGTTTAGAGATGTAGTTATAGCTAACTACAAAAAGCCACTAAGAATCAAGGGAAGCCCACATGAAGATAGCAGCGAACTAAACGATTACCTGGATAGCACAGCACATCTAGGAAACAACATTTGGTACCAACACATGAAAGAGGTCGGAAGACGAAAGCTGAAGGAGAATGCTACGTCTGTGCACTCCTGCCGTACAGCATGGGAAAATCCAAGCTCTTCGTGGCTGTGGAAATTGACGTCCTAACAGCACACTGTTTGTCGCACGTACCAATGTGTAACACCAGAGGACAGTTCATGGGAAAAGATGCTGCACTAATATGGGCAACAGAAACAGCATATCCCGATGAAGATGACTATATCCAGGACATTAAGACAAGAAACAGAGCTCATACCTGGAATCACGTGATCAGGTATGCAAAGCCAGAAGCGAAAGGAGCAGGCACAAGATGGGAAATTAACCCGAGACTGAACGTCCATGTAAAACTCCAGAAGAAGCCTAAAATTGGAAGAATAGAGGCCAGATGCAGATTTGGGGAACAGTGCTATCCCCAGACAGATGGAAAGCAGGAGTAGTGATATGCAGAGCATGGATGGTCCTTGGAGCCTGCAAGGAAGCAATAGAAATCTCACAAAAATTGTGCAAACCTCTATCGCCAAAGTTGGTGAAATTACTAACATGGGTCGAGGACAGAGGAGGACCCCTACAGATAGTACCACTGGAGAACCCAAAAGTATGCTTCAGAAACAATGGTACTAGGAAGATGGGAGAGAATCAGAACTGCGGACGCATCTTTGAAGCTCCAGGTATGACTCACGGAACCGCAGTAATTATGGATCATTACTGGGCGTTTGTATCCAAGGCATACATAAGACTGCCGAAAAACTGGGGAGGCATATGCACAATAGTGAACGTCCACGTTCCTGCACTTGTGATCCCGAAAAACACCTCATGAGGAAGGGGAGGTCTGTGGAACTGGTATTCCCCGACTGAAGAGAGAGAATTACTTTTCCGCAAATTCAGAAGAGGCATTTTATGCGATACCTTACGAACACAGGCTGTTCAGCCTCACCTCATCAGTATTCACAACAATGCTCTTGCCACACATCCAAGTTGGAGTAAATACGAAATGGTTGCAGATAACCAGATGGGAGTTATTGCAGACCATCAACACAACCATAGAAGTATTTAAAGCAATCAAAGAAGAATTGAGAGCAATCCGATTGATGACCCTCCAGAACAGATATGTACTCGACATGATCACTGCGATGGATGGAGGTGTTTGCGCAAAAATAGGAGAATCATGTGTCACATTTATACCTTCGCATGATGAAGAAAATGGAACCTTAACAGAAGCCATAAGTATGCTGACAAACCTGCAGAACCAGATGACTGATGAAACCGATGAAGTGGATGGTGACAGCTGGTTTGGAGCACTATTCTCATGGGTCCCACAATGGATGGCAGACATATTTGAAATTCCGGGAGCCCTGCTAGTAATGATACTACTAGGATTTTGTGCTATCAAGTTAATCATCACACAATGCCAGAAAACTGCGAAGAAAGCTATTGGGATGAAAATCATGGTCGATGTCAACCCAGGATGGAAGCCCAGAGAACTGACTGATGAAGAAATAAGAGGCTGTGTGAGGGCTAGCGAATTTGCGCCACAAGGAACAAAGTTTGTGTATCCCAGAAAACAACGAAAGTACGAAGGAAAGTGGATCTGTTGCAGCCCAAATGGACAATGTCAGCTCATGACCTTGAACACAGACAAACATGTAAAACAGCAGGAAGTTTGAAAGGAGTGATAAAAATATGGACACCAAAGATACATACGTTCACACCATTGTGTACAACCCCAGAAGACGATGAACAAGATACAGAAGAGCCATGTAAGAGGAATGCAAAGGAAGAAGCAGAAGTGGTCGATGAACCGACCAGAGGGGGGAGTGTAGAGGAGGTCCCAGATACGGCCTGCACCCCAGCCCCCCATTTCGAGGTGCCTGAAGCATACTCGCCAAGGTATGTGATGTATAAGGAGAAAATAAACCAACAGAGAGCCACAGTGGGGCTTTGTCCAGTACCCATCAGAAGGACCTGTATACCTATTGAAGCACCAATCACCAGACAACCGTGGGCAGCACAATATCCATTGAGACAACCATACCAGCAGCTGACACGAAATGAAGACTACTTACAGACGGTCCCCGAAGAGGCACACAGAGCCTTAATGGAAGGCAATTGGTGATGACATCAGAGCCAGACAGACGTGCAAATAAACATAAACAACGATCGAAAGAAGACACACAAGGGCAAAAATGCAAAGAATGTTGATGTAATAGACTTATAAGAAGATACTAAGTTGCGGCACGAAGAACGTAACCATGATCGAATTGTGCAACTGGCTAAATGCATGTATATAGGCTCGGAACGCAAGATGCTAAGTAAACGTTACTGCTTGCAATGCTTACTAGAAGAATAGAGCGGCAAGCGGCAACTATATATCTACCTGAATAAAACACACTATACAAGTGCGACTCCATTTTGTAAAAGCAGAATGAAGCCCAGGCTGCAAAGGGCTAATAAGGCCAAGATTCATATTCGAGCCAAAGCCAAAGGGAAGAGCGGAATCGAAACTTAGTGAGAAGTAGCTCATGCTTGGGAATTCGAGGTCAACTCCAAGAGGGGAGGAGAGCGGCAGCTCCGTAGAATCGAGACTTCAGAGCATAGCAGCCAGCCAGTGAAGGTCGAGATAAAGAGGCCCCAGGCAGGTGGCGAGGCTATGGAAGAATCAAATACACGAATAACAGGAAAATGAAGCAGATTCACAGTGAACAGACACGTGACCAGCCAAGGGCAAAGAGGTACCAACGTCTGATGTCAACCAGAACCCGAGGATGCCATAACTTTCCCAGATAAGAAGCTACAGTTCCGAGGCAATCCTCAGCCAACTAATTGACACATAGCCTTAACGTGCTGATTGATGAAAGGGAGGCAGGGTGAATCTTGGGGCACAAGGCACCTGGGTGTCTATTCTGCATGTTGCTAATTAAAGTGGAGCTTTATGCCTAGGGGTGTAACCCACCCAATCACAATGGGCCAAATAATCTAGGGTCCTATAGCTGTAGAACCAATTAGATGTCGTAGTTTTGGTGAAGTCTATCACGAGTGATGTAGAGGGATGGGCGCAGATGCCCACCCGATAAGAGTTATCCAATCCCTACGCTCTGTTACCATATACAGATATAGTACCTATACTTAAGTTACCTTTTCCAACCAATAGAATTGTATGTCAAATTTATGAGTTTCACACGTCAATGATGATGTAAAATTGCTATAAAAATTACTGTTTGCATGAAGAATTGGGGAGTTGAAGCGAGACAGGCGATCGCATCACTGTTGATTACCATTTGTTTCCCCGTTTTTTGTACTTGTCATTAAACGGACTTCCCTTTGCCAAACCGTTGACTTGTCCTTATTGATTGGTGTTGGAGTAAGTGAATCCCGCACTCCATCCTCTTCATGGTGCGGCTATCTTGTTTTAAGGTGCCGGGGGGCAAGCTCTGAATCTCATGGGCCCGTTCAGAGATCGCTATGCCCTCTTGTACAGTCCGCTTGGAACACAGGAAGCAAGGAAAGGCAGCCGGTTGCTTCGTAGGCCACCTGGAACACGGAAGAAATGAAAGGCAGCCGGTTGCTTTGTAGGCCGCCTGGAACGCAGAATGAATGAATGGCAGCCGGTTGCTTTGTAGTCCGCTTGAAACGCTGAAGAAATGAAAGACAGCAGGCTGCTAGTCCACTTGAAAATGCAGAAGGTACTGTTGCGTGAGGGATCGCTGAAATCACAGGCGCGGAGTCCACAACAGCTAAGAAAAGGAACTGGTCACTAACAAGAAAGAACCACAGGATCCACAGCATTCCACCAGGATCATACAAAAAATCATACAAAGCAGCCAGCGAAACCCAACGTGCCTCTAAATACGTAGTTCCGAACCCACATGATGAGCTGCATCCAAGGAACATGTGAATTCGTTTAACAGCATCCCCACAGTAAGCACCACTTACCAGGAAGAGAGTCAGCAGCCAGCATGTAAAGAATGACCTGGCTGCCGATCTGTAAGCATAATGCCTGATTTGCAATTCCCTTAAAACGCGGGTTGAACCGTTGGACCGGGGAAAGCGCCTTGGCAGGCATGACACTGGTAGTGAAAGTGTGCTTTTGCAAAAAAAAAAAAAATATATATATATATATATATTACATGGCCACAGTAGTGGCCATGTAGTTATGGTTAAGTAGCTGTTTCCATAGGAAGAACACTTTTTGGGCGGGTTATAACTCCGCTCCCCCTGGACGAATCCTCACCAAACTTTGCAAAAAAAGTATATGGGCCACTCTGAATTTTTTGTAAAGCTTGGTGAGAATTCGTCCAGGGGGAGCGGAGTTATAGTGGGGGTCCCAAAAACGTCTTTTTTTCCCATAGACTGAATGGGGGAAAAACCTTGCACACGGCTACAGGTGAAACCGCTGGACGGATTTTGATGAAATCTGCGGCAGGTACAGGGGCTTGGTCCAGAAAGCGTGCTTTTGTAAATTTGTTCACCATACGTGCAGTACGTTTATTCATAATTATGAAAAAGTAGGTCTGAAATAATTAGTGATATCTATGTTCGCTCCGCAGTCACACTTCCCTGTTCGGTCGACGAACAAGAAACCGATTGGCTAAGGGGCTGCCGTCATGACCGCGTACACGCAACGTCTCTGCCCATTGGCTGCTGTGAGACGTGTTCTGCGTTAGATGGTTTGGATGCACCCGACATCTTGGATCCGCGGAAAGCGGAGCAACAACCAGCGTACACATGCTTTTTTCATTAACCTATTTTGCTGTGTCACAGAGCATTGGGAAAGGTTCAGAAAGTAAGAAATGGGTGATCTATGTATTTGTTCTTCGGCCATCATGATGTAATTTCTATGGACACCTTGTACATACAGTAAATGTGGGGGGTAATAACGATAGCACTTCAGTCCATGTAGTGGGTAGGAAATTTGTAACACTTCAGTGCATGTAGCGGACAGGAAATTTGTAACTCGTGAAAGCACACGGGTATAGGTAGGCAACATTGAAATTGACAACATGCCGTGAACTAATTATTTCTCCCAATGGCTATTTTTATATTCATTAGCACGCCGCCATGGGTGGCACATTCTACGGTGGTAATGGCCAGGAGCTACAGTCTTAACATATGGGTAATTAATGCACTTGTTCTGGGGGTCGGTGGTCATGATGTAATGTGAATGGACATCTTGTATGCACAGTACTCTTATACCTACTTAATGACTTATGTTCTATGGCCTCCTTGTACGAACAGAAAAGGAGGGGTCCAATAAGGGCAGTATTTAAGCCTGTGCACTGAATGGGGGAGTTGTTTCATTTGTAAGGGCACGTGTGGTGTTAGGGAACATTGAAATTGCCTACATGCTGTGAATACATTACTGTTTCCAATGGCTATTATTATATTCATTAGTACGCTCCCATGGTTGGCACATGCTACAGTGGTTGTGGCCAGGACCTAGAGTCTTGGATGCATGGCCATCGGCCGAAGGCCGAAGGCCTTATTCCAAGACTCTAGACCCTGGCCACAACCACCGCCGCATGTGGCACCCATGCATACACCCCTTGTGTTGCATTTTCATTGGCAAGTTGTGGGGAGTGCGTGCAGTGTTGGGTGCATGGCCGAAGGCCATGCACCCAAGAACAAAGAGGTAGTTGTGGGGAGATCCTGCACTGTACCCAATAATACACTTATTCCTACTTTATGACGTATGTTCTGTGGCCTCCTTGTACGCACTGAAAATGAGGGGTCCAATAGGGCCAGTATTTCAGCCCGTGCAGTGCACGGGGGAGTTGTTATATTTGTAAGGACACGTACATTACGGTTTCCAATGGCTATTATTATATTCATTAGTACGCTGCCATGGTTGGCACATCCTAAGTGGTTGTGGCCAGGGTCTAGAGCATGGGTGCACAACATACGGCCCGCGGGCCAGTTGCGGCCCGCCATGCTGTTTTTTCCGGCCCGGGAGGCACAAAGACTTTTCTAATGGAGGGCAGCCCGCAAGCAGCATCGGCCGCCCCCCATTAGGAAAGTCTTTGTTGTCTTCCGGGCCGGACAAAACACTGGCCGTCATTGGCTCAGCACACACGCACCACGTCACTCCTACGAGCCACGTAGTGCGTTTGTGCTGCACCAATGGAGTGCCAGCACTACGGCTGGCGTGGCCAATAAGGCTTGATGCCGGAAGGCATTTCAGCCTTGCTTGCCACACCAGCCGTAGTACGATTCCACTTACCTCGCCAGCGTTCCAGCTTACCTGCCTTCCAGCACGTCTCCGGTAAGTGGTCTGTGTGTTTGTGTTTGTGTGTCGGGTCTGTTCTGCTGTATGTTTGTGTTGTGTATGTTGAGATTGGGGGGTAGGGGGGCATGTCGGATGTGTATGAATGTTTGTTTTTGAGTGTTTGTGTTTTGTATGTTGAGATGGGGGTTGGGGGGCATGTCGGATGTGTATGAATGTTTGTTCTTGAGTGTTTGTGTTGTGTATGTTGAGATGGGGGGGTGTCGGATGTGTATGAATGTTTGTTTTTGAGTGTTTGTGTTGTGCATGTTGAGATGAGGGGTGGGGGGGCATGTCGGATGTGTATGAATGTTTGTTTTTGAGTGTTTGTGTTGTGTATGTTGAGATGCATGTATGGGTGCATGCTTCAGAGTTTGAGTGCTGAGTTGGGGGGTTTGGGTCTGTATGGGTGCATGCTTGAAAGTGTGTGTGCAGAGTTGGGGGGTGGGGGTTCGGGTCTGTATGGGTGCATGGTGTATGCTTGAGAGTGTGTGCTGAGTTGGGAGGGTGGGGGGGTTCGGATCTGTATGGGTGCATGTTTGAGAGTGTGTGTGCTGAGTTGGGGGGTGGGGGGTTCGGGTCTGTATGGGTGCATGTTTGAGAGTGTGCTGATTTGGGGGGTGGGGGGTTTGGGTCTGTATGGGTGCATGCTTGAGAGTGTGTGTGCTGAGTTGGGGTGTGGGGGGTTCGGATCTGTATGGGTGCATGGTGTATGCTTGAGAGTGTGTGTGCTGAGTTGGGGGGTGGGGGGTTCGGGTGTGCATGAATGTTTGTTTTTGTATGTTTGTGTTGTGTATGTTGAGATGCATGTATGGGTGCATGCTTCAGAGTTTGTGTGCTGAGTTGGAGGGTTTGGGTTTGTATGGGTGCATGTTTGAGAGTGTGTGTGCTGAGGTGGGGGGTTCGGGTCTGTATGGGTGCATGTTTGAGAGTGCTGATTTGGGGGGTGGGGGTTCGGGTCTGTATGGGTGCATGCTTGAGAGTGTGTGTGCTGAGTTGGGGGATGGGGGGTTTGGGTCTGTATGGGTGCATGCTTGAGAATGTGTGCGCTGCGTTGGGGGGCGGGGTGTTCGGGTCTGTATGGGTGCATGCTTGAGAGTGTGTGTGATGAGTTGGGGAGTGGGGGGGTCGGGTCTGTATGGGTGCATGGTGTATGCTTGAGAGTGTATGGTGAGTTGGGGGTGGGGGGGTTCGGGTCTGTATGGGTGCATGCTTGAGAGTGTGTTTGGGTTGGGGCATAGTGTTTGGTTGGGGGTGAGGGGAGCCATGGGGCATAGTGTTTAGTTGGGGGTGAGGGGGACATGGGGCATAGTGTTTGGTTGGGGGTGAGGGGGCCATGGGGCATAGTGCTGTTTGGGGGTGAGGGACAGAGGGCATAGTGTTTGGTTGGGGGTGAGGGACAGTGGGCATAGTGTTTGCTTGAGGCATGGGGGCCATGGGGCATAGTGCTTGGTTGGGGGTGGGAGCCATGGGGCATAGTGTTTGGTTTGGGGTGAGGGGGCCATGGGGCATAGTGTTTGGTTGGGGGTGAGGGACAGGGGGCATAGTGTTTGGTTGGGGGTGAGAGACAGGGGGAATAGTGTTTGCTTGGGGGGTGAGGGACAGGGGGCATAGTGTTTGGTTGGAGGTTGGAGCCAGGGGGCATAGTGTTTGGTTGGGGGTGAGGGGGCCATGGGGCATAGTGTTTAGTTGGGGGTGAGGGGGCCATGGGGCATAGTGTTTGGTTGGGGGTGAGGGGGCCATGGGGCATAGTGTTTGGTTGGGGGTGAGGGGGCCATGGGGCATAGTGTTTGCTTGGGGGGTGAGGAACAGGGGGCATAGTGTTTGGTTGGGGGTGGGAGCCATGGGGCATAGTGTTTGGTTGGGGGTGAGGGGGCCATGGGGCATAGTGTTTAGTTGGGGATGAGGGGGCCATGGGGCATAGTGTTTGGTTGGGGGTGGGAGCCATGGGGCATAGTGTTTGGTTGGGGGTGAGGGGGCCATGGGGCATAGTGTTTGGTTGGGGGCGAGGGGGCCATGGAGCATAGTGTTTGGTTGGGGGTGGGAGCCATGAGGCATAGTGTTTGGTTGGGTGTGAGGGTCCATGGGGCATAGTGTTTGGTTGGGAGTGAGGGGGGCATGGGGCATAGTGTTTGCTTGGGGGGTGAGGGACAGGGGGCATAGTGTTTGCTTGGGGGTGGGAGCCATGGGGCATAGTGTTTGGTTGGGGGTGAGGGGGCCATGGGGCATAGTGTTTAGTTGGGGGTGAGGGGGCCATGGGGCATAGTGTTTGGTTGGGGGGTGAGGGGGCATGGGGCATAGTGTTTGGTTGGGGGTGAGGGGGCCATGGGGCTTAGTGTCTGCTTGGGGGTGAGGGACAGGGGGCATAGTGTTTGGTTGGGGGTGGGAGCCATAGGGCATAGTGTTTGGTTGCGGGTGAGGGGGCCATGGGGCATAGTGTTTAGTTGGGGGTGAGGGGGCCATGGGGCATAGTGTTTGGTTGGGGGTGGGAGCCATGAGGCATAGTGTTTGGTTGGGGGTGAGGGGGCCATGGGGCGTAGTGTTTGGTTGGGGGTGGGAGCCATGAGGCATAGTGTTTGGTTGGGGGTGAGGGGGCAATGGGGCATAGTGTTTGCTTGGGGGGTGAGGGACAGGGGGCATAGTGTTTGGTTGGGGGTGGGAGCCATGGGGCATAGTGTTTGGTTGGGGGTGAGGGGGCCATGGGGCATAGTGTTTAGTTGGGGGTGAGGGGGCCATGGGGCATAGTATTTGGTTGGGGGTGGGAGCCATGGGGCACAGTGTTTGGTTTGGGGTGAGGGGGCCATGGGGCATAGTGTTTGGTTGGGGGTGAGGGGGCCATGGGGCATAGTGTTTGGTTGGGGGTGGGAGCCATGAGGCATAGTGTTTGGTTAAGTGTGAGGGTCCATGGGGCATAGTGTTTGGTTGGGAGTGAGGGGGGCATGGGGCATAGTGTTTGCTTGGGGGGTGAGGGACAGGGGGCATAGTGTTTGCTTGGGGGTGGGAGCCATGGGGCATAGTGTTTGGTTGGGGGTGAGGGGGCCATGGGGCATAGTGTTTAGTTGGGGGTGAGGGGGCCATGGGGCATAGTATTTGGTTGGGGGTGGAAGCCATGGGGCATAGTGTTTGGTTGGGGGGTGAGGGGGCATGGGGCATAGTGTTTGGTTGGGGGTGAGGGGGCCATGGGGCTTAGTATTTGGTTGGGGGTGGAAGCCATGGGGCATAGTGTTTGGTTGGGGGGTGAGGGGGCATGGGGCATAGTGTTTGGTTGGGGGTGAGGGGGCCATGGGGCTTAGTGTCTGCTTGGGGGTGAGGGACAGGGGGCATAGTGTTTGGTTGGGGGTGGGAGCCATAGGGCATAGTGTTTGGTTGCGGGTGAAGGGGCCATGGGGCATAGTGTTTAGTTGGGGGTGAGGGGGCCATGGGGCATAGTGTTTGGTTGGGGGTGGGAGCCATGAGGCATAGTGTTTGGTTGGGAGTGAGGGGGCCATGGGGCATAGTGTTTGGTTGGGGGTGAGGGGGCCATGGGGCGTAGTGTTTGGTTGGGGGTGGGAGCCATGAGGCATAGTGTTTGGTTGGGGGTGAGGGGGCAATGGGGCATAGTGTTTGCTTGGGGGGTGAGGGACAGGGGGCATAGTGTTTGGTTGGGGGTGGGAGCCATGGGGCATAGTGTTTGGTTGGGGGTGAGGGGGCCATGGGGCATAGTGTTTAGTTGGGGGTGAGGGGGCCATGGGGCATAGTATTTGGTTGGGGGTGGGAGCCATGGGGCACAGTGTTTGGTTTGGGGTGAGGGGGCCATGGGGCATAGTGTTTGGTTGGGGGTGAGGGGGCCATGGGGCATAGTGTTTGGCTGGGGGTGAGGGACAGGGGGCATAGTGTTTGCTTGGGGGGTGAGGGACAGGGGGCATAGTGTTTGGCTGGGGGTGGGAGCCATGGGGCATAGTGTTTGGTTGGGGTGAGGGGGCCATGGGGCATAGTGTTTGGTTGGGGGTGAGGGGGCCATGGGGCATAGTGTTTGGTTGGGGGTGAGGGACAGGGGGCATAGTGTTGCACTCCAAGAGTGAACTCAATAATAAAGCTAAAACAGGCACAGTTAGGAGATGTACATCCTTTGCTTTTTTGAGGAAACCTGACTCAACGAAGGCCATACTCCTCTTGGGCAACCCAAACAGCAAACTATAGCAGTCCAAAATAACGGAATGTCCAATCAAGGGTCAATAAAATATATACAATTTAATTAAACAGACGATATACAATAGCTGAATCAAAATAAATGATAACAATGGAAAATGTATAGTACAAAATGTAAGTTTGAAATGCAATAAAAATCGTTACCCCTCAAAAACATATTCTTTTCCCATGTGTTTAATACGAATTGGGGGTTGAAAAAGCCTCCTGACATGTCCCGCCTACCGCCCCGCCCACTTTTACTTTTCGGCCCACTATAGCCCTCATGTAAGGTACTTTCGGCCCTCTGTCAGAATCATTTGTGCACCCCTGGTCTAGAGTCTCGGATGCATGGCCGTCGGCCGAAGGCCGAAGGCCTTACTTCCAAGACTGTAGGCCCTGGCCACAACCACCGCCGCATGTGGCACCCATGCATACACCCCTTGTGTTGCATTTTCATTGGCAAGTTGTGGGGAGTGCATGCAGTGTTGGGTACATGGCCGAAGGCCATACATGCAGTTTTGGGTGCATGGCCAAAGGCCATGCACCCAAGAACAAAGAGGTGGTTGTGGGGCGATTCTACACTCTTGGGTGCAGGGCCGAAGGCCATGCACCCAATAATACACTTAAACCTACTTTATGACGTATGTCCTGTGGCCTCCTTGTACGCACAGAAAATGAGGGGTCCAATAAGGCCAGTATTTCAGCCCGTGCAGTGCACGGGGGAGTTGTTAGATTTGTAAGGACACGTGTGGTGTTAGGGAACATTGAAATTGACAACATGCCCTGAATGCATTATTTTTTGTAATGGTTATCATTATAATCATTAGTACACGGCAATGGGTGGGACATGCTATGGTGGTTGTGGCCAGGGCCTAGAGTCTTGGATGCATGGCCTTCAGCCAAAGGCCGAAGGCCTTACTTACAAGACTTTAGGCCCTGGCCACAACCACCGCCACATGTGCCACCCATGCACACACCCATAGTGTTGCGTTTTTTTGGAAAGTTGTGGGGAGTGCGTGCAGTCTTGGGTGCATGGCCAAAGGCCATGCAACCAAGAACAAAGTGGTAAGTACTAGAGTTGGAAGACACTGCACACCCATCCCATGTAAGATCTACAGACACACACCTAGGCGGGAAGCCTCTGGGCAGAGGTACTTAATGATAACACACATATAGAATAACCTCCACTACCACACATCACCGAGGTAGTTGTGGGGAGAACCTGCAGTCTTGGGTGCATGGCTAAAGCCCATGCACGCAAGACTGAAGTCATAAGCAGTGGAGTTACAAGTTAATATGGGTGTGGTGGATTGTGGTTTCTGTGTTCATGCCCTAGTTTCTTCACTTCATCGCTGCAGACGATGGTCCGCGAAGTACACTTATAAGCAGCTAATTTACAAGGACCATGTTTGACATATGCAACTATGGTTGTGGATAGGAACTGTACTCCTTGAAACTTGGTTGTAAGGCGTAGGTGGTAGGTTACTTACCACAGACGAAATGCCAGCCTACAGGCACTGCAGCATATTACTACCATAGATTAGACGAGTTGATTCCCATGTGTAGAAAATGCTTGCCAATATACTTACTCCTTACTATGTTCAGAATCCATTCATTTTTTTAAAATTGGTTATCGTACTTGGCAGAAGAATCACTTTTTCCATTTCTTTGATGAAAGAAAAAGGTGTGTTAATGTTTGCAGTTTTTCCACATTTGACACATTGCATAATAGACAGTTAACTTTTTTTTTTAGACCCTCATATTTAGTTTACAAACCAGTGTACTGTGCATTGCGCTCAGTTTCTGTGTTTGCTTTTCTAATCCTTGGGTCTGGGGAAAAAAATCCTTGTAGGATTAAAAAAAAACTTCATTTCTTATGCAACTAAGTACTTCATTTTTTCCTTTCAGTGTTTTCTTCATTTTTCTAATCAATGTTATGTTTGTTGCCTTGCTGCCCATTTTTAACAACAGTTATATACCTGTAGGCGTATTCTAACTGAGCATTTGTGATACTCATTCATTTGTGTCATTGTTACATCCTGTTTCCTTCATCTTTCCCATTAATGTTTTCTTTTTTGCCTTCCTGCCGATTTTTACCAACACTTAGATACCTATAGGCATATTCTACCTGTGCATTTGTTTCCAACAATCTGTGATTATCATTCATTTGTGTTATTCTTCCATCCTGTTGGGTAGTTAGATACCTGTAGGCGTATTGTAACTGTGCATTTGTTCCTACAGATTTGTGATACTCATTCATTTGTGTTGTTGACATATCCTGTTTCCTTTATCTTTGCCATTCATGTTTTCTTTGTTGCCTTTCTGCCGATTTTTAACAACAGTTAGATACGTTTAGGCGTATTCTGCCTGTGCATTTGTTTCCAACAATCTGTGATAATCATTTATGTCTGTCATTCTTCCATCCTGTTGGGTAGTTAGATACCTGTGGGTGTATTCTATTTTTGATTCATTTGTGTCGTTGTTACATCCTGTTTACTTTATCTTTCCCATTAATGTTTTCTTTGTTGCCTTTCTGCCGATTTTTAACAAATGTTAGATACGTTTAGGCGTATTCAGCCTGTGCATTTGTTTCCAAAGATCTGTGATAATCATTTATTTGTGTCATTCTTCCATCCTGTTGGGTAGTTATATACCTATGGGCGTATTCTAGCTGTTTGTAGTCTTTCACATACTTTCTTGACAATTTTGAAGTACACCTTATTACGTAAATTTTGGCTTCAAGAACATTAAATACACATTTGTTAGGTTAGCTGGCAACCTCTGCTTTAGAGTAATGGTGCTATTATTACATTCAAACCATCCAGAATTCTTTTTAATGTATGCAGTGTAGTGACCTGCATTGGTTGTAGCTCCTGCATGGTAGATTATTCCTACTGTTGTAAAGATTTTCTTTCCAAGTGACACTTGACCGTGTGTAAATCCAGTTAGTTTGCAGTTGTTTTTGGTGCCATCTGCATTATAACGTAGAAGCATAATTATTATGTAGGCACTATGTGATTGTATCAGTAAGGTAGAGTGATTGCCTGAATTGCAAATACTACATAATCTGCCATGGTTTGCATTTTGTACAAGTTGCTGAAATGGAATGCTCTCACAATTTGGTATGCAAATATACACAAATCGCTCATTTGTAATTTCTTCCTGTATCACTTTGTTACAGAGAGTGCATGTATGTTTCCACATGTATGAAATTTGGAAGATTTCATTTACAGGTATGCTTTTGTTTTCCAATACTAATAGTATGTACATTAGAAATTCTTGTGGATCTTCTTGTGAGTTCATAGTGAATCTCACTATTCCAGCACAGTCGTCCAATTGTTGCCTTACTCCATGAACACTGTATGTGTTGTCAGGATTGCTTGTTGTGTTTCTATGCAGCACTAACATTTGCAAACACAATTGGTCTGTGCTGTGCAGGTAAATATTGTTAACAATTGGTGGCAATTGAAATAGAATATTCATTGCTACATTTGCATAGCAACTTACCCCACTTTCATTTGTAAATTTGAATGGGCCAGCAAGTTCTGTATCTGAGTGCATTTTTCGTTTTTTCTGTTGCTTCTTTGCCGATGTGCCCGGTTTACATTCCCTAATAGGTTCTTCTATGTTTGCGGCAATTGATGAAACTTTAGCTTCTTTTCTTTTTTTTGCGGAATTTTCTGTTGCATTTTGTTGCATTTCTGTTTCATTTACTTTTCTTTTACCACGTTTCACTTTATCTGGAACAGGGTATTGTTTCAGATGAGGAATGTACAGTGAACGCAATCTATTGTATTCTAGAATGCAAGGAATATCAGCTTTGACTTTACTTGAATCAAAGTTTATTAGCATTAGACCGTCAAGTGTACGTAAGCGTGATAATGCTACGTAGCTCATGCCTCCCTTAAACACTGTCTTTCCTATATCTATCATTGCTTTCTCTAGGGTAAGACCTTGGGATTTATGAATGGTAACTGCATATGCAAGAGTTAGAGAAAATTGCTCTCTACGTACATACATGTCTTTGAAGAGAAGGAATCGAGCCATTGAGCGCCCTATCCTTTTTACTTCTGAAACCTTATCAAAGCGAATATTGACAAACTGAATACTGCTATCACGTGGGTATGATTGAAAGCCAACAACTGTGACCAGTGCTCCATTAACTGGCCCTTGCTCTCCGTCAAGGTTACGTTTAAGCATTACTCTACAATTTAATGACAATTTCAATACTTTTTCCAACCCAGCTGTGTTGGAGATTGAATTTTCTAAACTATTTAGTCTTGTTGTGGCTTGCTCACACATGGGTACTGTCAAACCATGTACGTCTAGTTTGTCTGTGGCGCTAATTTCTATTATTGCTTGCATTTTTTTCTTTAACATTGTTTCATTGAATTTGAAACAGCTTGCAAGAGTTGGCATTAAGGCCATACAATTTACATTTTTGTGCGCTATTTGTTCCATAACATCAGTTGCACATGCATTGTCGCCATAAAGTGCATGTATATGCCGCTTTTTCAATACAGCTTGTGCTTCTTGCGATAATGCACCAACTCTAATACTTTTCAAGATGTTGGCATAAGTGAGATCTGCAGATTGCTGCATGTTCTCAGTTAATTCTCTGTATTGGAAATGTTGCCAAAGGTTAATATTACCTATGTTACCAACAGTTTTCCGGCAGAGTTTGTGGCCTAAGGTTTTAAAAATCGGTTCACCTTTTACTGGTGTCAATTGTAGAAGATCTCTGAAAACGATAATGTGTTTCCCTGCAAAGAGTTATTTGTTATTACTTTTAGGTACTTCTTGCAATCTGAGATGAATCAAAGCCAACATTAGGTTGGAGACCATGTTCACTTCATCTATTAGTAGCATTTTCATTTGTTTTAATACTCTACGTAATTCCATTGCAGCTTCTGCAGAAAGTTTGTAGTAGTCTAATTTATTTTGATGCTCTACTGGAAGCAGTAGTAATCGGTGTAAAGTCACACCGCCTATGTTGTAGGCAGCTAAACCTGTGGAGGCTGTTACAACAGCTGACAGTTTGTAGTTTGTCAATTGTTGAAGGAACCTGCTGATAATTTTGATTAAGAATGTTTTCCCTGATCCAGCTTCATCACTGATGTACAGCAGTATAGGTTTGTAATTTTGGCAGGTACATTCTTTATTTTCGTGTTGTACGCCATGCACAATTTGTTTTGTTACCTCTTCAAAAATGGTGCACTGATCGTTGTTAAGTTTTCCTTGTTGTACAGTTAAGTCCTCTGTATCTTCTTGATACTGATACATGGTGTTTTCTACTTCTGCCATAGCAACTTCAGCCTCATTTGCTATTAGTGGTTGTCCTAATGGTTCTTGACTTCTTGTTACAGAAGGTTGACTACTGTCGGAAGAATCTTTATCTAGTTGGGCCTGAATTTCTTCTTCCTGTTGCTGCTCATTGTGTAACATTGTTTTGTACTGCGTAAAGTTAACATCGGTGATAGAGCTTTCATTTGCTTTGAAAGCATCTTCATAGCACTCATAATTATCTAGTACGTCTTCCTCTTTTCTCCATGGTTTGAAAAGTTGTAACGGAGACATGTAATATAGTTCTTTCTGTTGAGGAGTTTTTAATGACAATGACACATGATTAATTAAGCTTTGTTTGTTAAGTTTCACTAAGCTCCCTTCACAATCGCTTTCATCAGGTTTTACATTATTTTTGTATGCAAAGTTTTGAGCTATGTGGTATAGACACATGCTTTTCAGAGTGGTACTCCTGTTCGGATAGTATGTGTCCAGTAAATTGTTTTTTAGAATGCCTTGGCTGTTGGGATGTCCTCATATGATTTTAGCACTCTTTTTCTAGATTTTGCAGGACCAAGACTAAGCCATACTATGTTGTCTGATTTTCCATACAAAGCAGTGCCAGTTAAATGATCTGCTGCTTCATAGGCCCCACATTCTCTATCAGAGAGCATTTTTATGCCTAGGCTGTACAATTTCTGTGATAATGTTTTGTCTGATGCTAGGTCATCCCAGAGGTCCTGAAGCTCTGTTTTTTGTGCTTTTGTTAAGCAGGCTGTAACATATCGTGCAGCAGCAGTTGAATTGTCTGCAATGTACTGCACATCTATGTTTGCATTCCATAATAGGGCAATGATTGCATTGTACTCATTGATATATTTTGATTCTTCCCTTCTTTTTATGTAATACGTGTTTTTAGGTGATTTACCTTTAACACTATATCGAACTGAAGACATGACGTTGTTTCCTGCTATCGCTGTCGTGCCCAAATTTCGGAGCACCTTTGATCCATAACAGCATGTGAATATGTGGTGCTCCTCTCCCTTGATATTCTTTTCTCCAAAAGAAGTGTTGCAAGGGGAGGAACAGTTTTATTGCAAATAAAGTGTAGCATTGCAATGAAACAATGATGGAAATATCTTGAGACATTAACTGGATCTAGAGAGCAAAGTTCTCCAGGTGTTAATATATCTATGTTGTTTTTGTTGCTGTTTGCTATGCGTAGGAACTCATGTAAATCTTCCCATGCATATTCTGCACAACGTAGCGTAACAAACCAAGTTGGTGGTCCAAGGTTTCTGATCATGCAACGCAGGTCTGCGTGCCGTCTGAACCAGTATTCCTTTGTACCACGCATGTTTGCAAACAAATTTGTTATACTTGATTGTAAAACCTCATCTTTTTCTTGTATTTCTTGTATTAACTGCGTAGCTGACATATTTTGAAAGTGCTTTCCAGATTTAAGAATGTGTGCAACTCCATAACATAGTGTTGCTAATTCACGTTCATAGAGTAGGTGGAATATGTATTCCACATTTTACCTAAATCTGGGATCTTGCGAATACATTCTTAATGAGCGGTATTCTGATGCCCCAATCTGAGTGGGTCTATCATCGTATCTCCCACCTTTGCAAGTAGGAAATAGCAGTGGAAAAGCACGTGCTTCTATACTTTTTTCCCAAATACTCATTGGTGACCCTTTGGTTTGTCGCATTTGGTAAGTTTCTAGTGCATCATCTATGCTTTCATTGGAATGCAATGGATGAATTGTGTAATGGTCCAAAAGAGTGGATTGTTATGCTCACCTGGACCCCACAGGGGTGTCGATCGGACCCAGACAGCTGCGGTCTCCGTCAACGTGATGCGTAGTGCAGAGATGACTGTATGGACTGGCCCGCCTAGTCTTGTCTGCTGGACCTGAAGAAGTATTTTCCTGCAAGTGGAGCCAGGGATTAGCCACCTGTGGGTTTTAGTGATGGCCTCCCAACTGTTCTCGCTCTCCCCCACTAATCACCTCCGATATCCCCTTAGTAGCCTCACCTTATGTTAGTAAAAGATGAGCTCTCCATCCTGCGTGTCTTGCAGGGGCGCATAGATACCAGTTACTTCACTGGTTTGAAGGCGTTGGGAGAGTTCCGGTAAGCATTGACTCTGAAGTCCCAGGCGGGATTGGTAAGTATCAAGTTCAAAGAGTTCAATGTGCCCGATGTTCACTCTTGTCCCCTTCCTTCCTTAAGTTGCAACTGAGTTCGTGAGAAGAAGGTCTCGTAGCTGCTGCTGGCATTCAGGTAAGAGTCTGTGTTACCCAACGCTGTCCGGTAACTATTGCATGCGTTAACGTGTTGTTTTTCTCCCTCTTTACAGATGCGGCATATGAAGATATGCAGAATAATACCGCCGGTGCTAAATCAGGTAAGTCTATGGTGGTAAGAGGTATTTGTTGATTCCCTTGGCTCACCTTGTTATTCTTGTGCCCCTAGGTGCCGGAGTACGGCGGAAAAATGATGGAGACAGTGCCAGATCGAAAGATGCTGTGAGAACTGGTGAGTATGGCGCTGTGCTGGAGCTGGCGAAGCGACGCGTGCAGGACTGATGTACTTTCCAGGTCGGGAGATGAAATGGATCCGGAATCAGGTGAGGAATTTGAAATAAGTTCGTTTTCTAACCTTGTCCTTTTCTTCCTCTTTATTCTAGGAGCTCCGGATTCGAGGCAGGCGTGGCAGAAGACTGGATGCTGGCTGTAGGCATGCGGGCGTGGCAGAAGACTGGATGCTGGCTGCAGGCACGGTGAGAGTCACGCTGCTGGATGCAGAATAACACGAAGCATGTGCTGCTGTTCGGGCGTGGTTTAAATAGCCTCCAAAGGAGTCCGAGGAAAGAAGTTCCCCAGGACCACACCCGAGTAAAAAATAGTCCATGTAGTAAAATAGTCCCATCCAGGCCTCACGTTGGCTTGGATTTATTTGCAGCATGGTCTGCATGAGGTAAGTAATGTCTATGAGCCTGGCGCCTATGGCGCCAGGACTGATTTTTATTATGAGCCTGGTGCCTACGGCGCCAGGACTGAACCCACACAGCCCCTAGCTGGGGCTGCTGGGGTTTTTGTAAATGTCTGGATGCCTGCTCCCGGGGCTGATGGGCTTGATCCGGATGCCCGGGGGTAGGCATCATGACATGGATACTGTAGCTGGATACAGACGTTCGAATTGCCCAGTTTCTGATGGCTCTTGAATTATTTCAGTTGTTTGCCTTAAGCTTTCATCAATATTTATTTCCTTGTAGTACTCATTGTTATCTTTTAGATATTGCAATGCTTGTGTAACTTTGTGTAAGTCTACTAATTGTTGCCAATTCTTTTTATCCTTTGTTGGTACTCCATTTACCAAGACTATTAAATAATGGTCTACTGAACGTTCCACTCGTAGAGTGTGCACATTTTCCGTTAGATCTAATGGCAAGTAAACGACTTTGCCACAAATTCCTTTCACCAATTCAGAGGAAGGTAAATTTACTGTTTTTGGATGAAGGCGTATAATTGCTTGAAATGGGTGAACTGTTTGAATTATTATGCTCTCATACAAATTGAGCTGTTGCAGGATTTTTGGTAATGGAAACAATTCCAAATGATTTGTAATTGCACATAAAGGAGTGTGGTTGTTGTCTAATTTTGCAGTACAGTAACTGTAACATATTAGGCGTTCAGTTATTTCATATTTGCTTTCAGCTAAAAAGTACAAAGCTAATTCAAACCATTTAGAGTCTTCATTGTTTTCTATTGTGTATGCTATGTCCACATTTTTTGTGTTCCTTTTGTAAAACGGTCTGCGGCAACATACACACACATGGTTTGGTACTTCAGCCGATGACCTTTTACATTTTTGTATTTCTTTTCTGTATGTGTGTAATAGAAGGTTACTATGTGCAGAATTGTTGCTACTATGCTCTAAAACTGTTGCATTTTGTACGTGGCTTTCACTTCCAAAATACATTTTCAGAATACGGTCCATTTCTTCTTGTAAGTATTTGGGTGTACCATGCAGAAGAGTGGTATTTAAATTGCCTAATTCTGAAGCTGGACTTTTTGCACAGTATATTTTGTACACTAAATTTCTTACTTTGGAATGATGTACTGCTATTCTTTAGATATCATGGAAGGTACTTTTGCAAATAGGGCCAGAAATGCAGGCTAATGAATGCCCTTTTAGTCCTGTGACTTTCCGCACTACACAAATATCCATATTTTGCAGCACTTTCATTTTACTTTTGTCTTTACCTTTTACATATTGATTGAGGAACTGACGTAAAGATTTGAAAGCTTTGTTTGGAATGGCACACAATGATGTGCACAGCCATTTGTATACTGGACGGTGTGGTTCTGCTGAATCAAGAGGTAATTCTGAATTTTCAAAAGACTGTTTTGTAAGCAGTGTTTCTTGTTCCACAATGGTAGTATTGATTTTCTCATACCCTCATCCACTGCTATGGATGGCAATTGTGTTTGTTTGATTTTGTTTGTATGCTTCTTCATTAAAATATGGCTGTGTGCTTGTTGTGTGACTCCATTCACCACTACAAACATCCAAAAAATTATTTTTGTTCACATTCCGTTTATTGCTGAGTTTCATTTGTAGTTTGGTACTTAGTTTTGTTAATGCTTTCATCCTTTTCAAAGTAATATGAACAACTTCCTTTTGAGAAGGATGGCACTGTCCACGAGTGCTTGTAGAATTAACTTACTACGGTACATTTTTAAGGGGCAAGGATGATTTTGGTCCTCTTCTTAGTAGATTCTGAAGGACTCTGTGATGAAACATTTTTGCTAAAATACTTTTTTTACTATGGGTTATTCTTACACTATCAGGATTATTATGAACATTGTTAGCTCTACTGGCAGCCATTTTTTTGACAACATTTCTGTGTTTTGTGACACTTTTTGATGGAGGAGGTACAGTTTCGGTAGTTGAGACTTCTTTTATGATGTTACCCAACTGCATTAGGTGGTTTGTACCAAGATTCTCCACTAACTCTACAACAGGTGGATGCTTACATTGGGCACCTTTATTTTTATTTGCTCTAATTCTGCGTTCCTTTCTACGGAGCTGCTTTTTGGTAGGCATTCTTTGGTGTCTGTTGAGAAAAAAAGTATACTTTGGTCTGTTGTCCAATGTATGTGTGCTGTGTGCATGTGTGCATGAGTGTGATGGGGAAGCTCTTTGGCATGGTGTGTCAACGCACAGTGACCTCTAACTATCATTTGGTAAGGCTACTTTACTGTTTGTATACTAGTACAATGTGCTTTAGATGAAAGTACAAAGTGCCCTACTTGTGACGAGAACCATTATTAATAACCGTAATGCCAAAAACGTGCTACCACAACTTACTTTCACAATCTAATCTTCTAAGGATTCCCTATGTTATTTCAGTACCAAACACACAGGGATTTGTCAGCCATTCCACCTGTTATTCTTTGTTCAATAAATGGATATTTGTAGGTAGAATGGTTTACAAATGAATGCTTGCTTTGGTCCCCAAAATAAACAAATAACCCACACAGCCTCTTTAAGGAGTAGTTACAATATGAAGGTTGTACTGTACTTACTTTTTTGTACAAGATGACCAGGTTTCTTCAGATATGTCGTCTGCAGTGTAGATGCTGTTGATTCTCAGGACAGTAGTCTTCAGTGTGAATTAAAAAAACAATATCAATTACTTTGTGTGTTTGCAGCGGTCATGATACTGCAGACTTTACTTGTACTTCTTTCGTCAGAGGATTTAACTTTCATATTTTCAACCCAGTCCACGTGCACATTTCAATTCTCTCTATGCAGTCTTTCCATACTACTTTCAATATAGTACTTGAAAGTCCTTCAAAATAACTACATCTTTTAAGGGTTTGGAAATGCCTTGTTCTTTACAAAATGTAGTATGCATAGGAGAGAGGTTTGTAAGCGATAGGGCAAAGTACTAGATGGGCAAACATGTTGTACTTGTTAATGAAAAAGCATGATGTCCAAAAATCGGGAGAGCCTCTGAAGGACATGTGAGCAACGCAATCGGGAGCGATTACTATTCTCATACGATGACATTGAAGTAGCATTACTGTAGGCAGTACAGAGTACAGAATTCTACTTCTCAGCTCACATACTTTTGGCAGGTGTTACCCGCCTTGTAAAGGGCAGACTCACCCGCCAAGCCTCCTGCACGGCCAATCAATCCAATGGGCGTCTCACCCGCCAAAAACAAAATCGGCTGATTTCACCCGCCTTTAAGACAAAAATGGTTGAGAGCTATGCCTAAATAGGCATGCTTGCAACGTATGTACAGGTTATGCAGAAGACAGTAAGCGGTCGTGCGATTCGGCATTGTTGCACTTTAAAAGGGGGAGCGTTGTTATGTATTCCCTATGGAAATCTATCGCCATTATTCTGTCTATTTTAAATCATAAGGGTTCCACATGTACTCTGATTAAAATGTACATACCTGTACTCTATACTGATGCATGTGCACATGCATGGAGCTTTACGTAGAAATTTGCAATTCTTGCACAGTCGCTTGTGAAGTAGGTGCTTTGCAATGGTATGCGATTTTCATTAAGAATCATCGACAGTAATTTTGAAGTGCGCAATGTTGATGACAGAGTTAAAATTAGCGATGTTCTATGTGATTGGTGGATGATTGTGCGCCCGCTTAGTTGTGTCCAATGAGGGACTCGCTTTGGTATCGCTGTAGAAAGGGTGGAAGGACTGGGTAAGAGTTACGTGCCGCACATAGGCAACGCTTGTCCGCTGGTAGGGCGTGTCACATACGGGTTTCTACAGCAAATCCTGCATGGAAAGATGATTGTAGGCATCAGCCAATCAGATGTTCACATTAGTCTTTTGTGTAGAAAGAAGGTGCGCACACTGAAAATGGCACAGGAGCAGAGGGTCAGGGTTTTGCTGCTTGGAGACATTTTTGTGCAAGGCTTACAACACTATGCCGAGAGTAGGCATGTGGCATACCATTTCGATGTGCGAGGAGTGGAGGTGGTGTGGAGCGCTGACACTGATGCGGCAATTCTGAAAGTTTGCAGAGACATGGGTCGAATGACCACTCCTCATGTGGTAATTTTGCACTACGGTGCTTGCCACTTGGGATACCTGACTTCAAGTACTTTGTTGGCAGATTTGGCACAGTTGGTTGAAGCACTCATGACCATCTTCCCAACATCGAAATTTATTTTTTCTGCTTTACTCCCAGGAGTGCAATTTTCTGTTTTCTGTCCAGATCAAAGCATCGGGAGGTGCATCATCAATCGCGGCATGCGTGCATTCATGCATCGAGTTGGTATGTTTTTTGTAGCCACGATAACATTGCTCGAAGCAATGCACATTACTTTGAAGGAGATGGTGTTGCGCTATTCTCTTTGGGAAATGCAATGTTTTTTTGGAACATAAGACTTGCTTTAGAGAAGGTTCTGTAATGTTTGCACGAGTAAAGCAAGGACAGAAAATACAAAAAAATACATAAAATACCACATGTCTGTACGATATGTGGCCAATTTTTTTTTTTAAACTGCTCTTTTCAGAGCCTACCTTAAAGGGGAAAAAGGGGAATAGTACTTTAATGTACCGTCGTCATGCTCTGATCCTGTACATGTCCGCGAACATGGTGGTAGTTAGCAGCCAGCACATATCACCTCTGGGTATTGAAGGGTGGAGCCGCATGTAAATGAGAATGAGCGGAGCTAGGGATTGGTCCATAAAGTTCAGTAGGTGTGTTCTGACCGACGTACTTTAGTAAGACCATCTTCTCCCTCACAGGACACCACACAGCCATGGCTTTCCATGCTCGAAAACAGATTATCTGAATTGTGGGAGACTCATGGATACATTGGTTGATGTTGCATGCAGAAAGCTGCAGTTTATCTACAAATCTCGGATTTCCACATGCGGAAGTGCATTGGCATGGCGTGCGTGACATGAGATGGGTGGACCTGGTACCTCTTTGTGTTACTTTACAGACAGAGCATCCTCCAGATATACTCATTCATTATGGAGGAAACAGTTTAGGCCATGTATCTGGCATTTCTTTACAATTTGCCATTAAGGAAGGACTCGCAAAGCTCATGGACATGTTTCCAAATTGTCAAATACTTTTTTCCCGTATTGCCCAAAGACAAAAATGGTTGCGTTCTTCTGCATTTGGTCCACAAATGGAGAAAGTGAGACGCAATGTGAATAAAGCTATGTGTGCCTTTTTAAGAGATGTTGGCATGTCCTCTTTCCACAATGAAAACATTTTGTTTCGTAGCAGTTTCATTTTCCGCAGAGATGGAGTCCACCTCACATATGCTGTTAATCAGATGTTTCCTCACAATTTACAAAATGCATTGCAGCCTCTTTTGCAATCACACTAATCTATCTGACAATCCGTTTTCCCCAATCCACTGTTTTTGACCCACACAACACACCACCAAAAGCCTCTTTTCAGAGCCGCCACCTACTCCAAACGTACACTTTATTGCGTTTACGCCGCTTGCACCCTCCCTTTTTCCCCTCGACGACTGTCCGCAAACCTTTGCTGAACTCTGCAGGGGTCTATGGCCTTTACTTCATAGTTCTATTGTTACACTGAGAAAGGCGGCTCTGAAAAGAGCCTTTTCGGTAATTTTTGTTGTTTTTACGTTCATTAATTAACCGCTCGACACACTAGGAGAAGAGGCGAAAGGAGGGTAAGGAAGGGACACCAGCCACAGGGATAAGAAAAGGCAACTCAACAGGCAAATATTACGGGTGATCTTTATTTAGGTAAGGAGCAAATCTTCTGGTGCTCAGTGACTGCGGCCTCAAAAGCACTTCGAAAACTCTCCCCCCTGCAGAATACTGCGTCACAATACATGCACACTACTGTCACCTTTGAAAGGTAAGGGTCCACAGCATTGCAAATGGCTTGTAAAGCAGCTGGAGGGAGGCGCTCCCCCACAGGAGTGTCTCTTGTGGTGGGAGGAGCAGATTCCGAGGATGCTGTGGAGGAACTCAAACGACTGCACTCTTCACATGGCACAACCTTGCGAATGTCCGTAGTGTGGAACGAAGTGAGGTGTCGCTTCATGGCTGTCGTACCAAAACTGTACACTCCAAATCTCCCACGACTCAACACCACATCGCACTGGTTACACTTCACCAGGTTTGCACGTGCTTTTGGTATGTTCCCATAAACGGAAAACAACCGCCACACCCACGACTCCTGCCGAGTGCTCCTAGTGCGGAGTTCCTCCACTTCATTCTCTTCCTCCTCTTCTTCCTCAATCTCTACATCCTCACCCAGATATCTCTCTACAGGCCCTTGGTGAGGTGGTAATGGTGGCGGGTTTGAGGGTGGTGCAGAGGCTAATAAACCAACAGCAGCCATGGAAGCCATACCGATTAGTTTCCGTTTCATCACTACAGTAGTAAAGGCAACGCACCTCTATCTACTATAGCTAGAAGGACAATGAAGATGCGCTCGGGGGTGTGGCCTTTTGAAGGGGTGCAGGGGTGTGCCACACGACCGTCTTCATCCCTACAAAGCGGTACACACATTTTACACAGCAACTCCTGAGGTGGCCTATTGTTTGGGATGTGTGAAATTACAATTTTACACTCCTCAATACTTTGCCTTGTGTCTACAAGTTCATATTTAGTGTTGCGGATGCAAACACAAACAGCGGAAACTAGTCCCCAGGAGCAGCGTAGGTGCGGTCACAAGACGACGTCCTCAACACATCCGCCCCCTTAATGAAAGTTCCCTGGATAGCAAATGCAAAGAATCAAACATGCACATGCGCACAAGTGTCCTACGGACAGTGTTCGGGTTCTCAAACTACTTCAAAATGCGACACAAGTGAGACGGACAGTTAGGAACTGGCGCAATGTTGGCAACCCTTTTGTTTGTACTGCGCATGTGCACGCAAGCAATGTTCACTGTACGGACAGTTCCAGTGTCCTTAGGACAACTCCATTTTGTTTGCCTACAAACTTGCCGACCACTGTGCCTGTTCTACGGGCGGCACCATTTTGACTGCACACAATATGGACCGCTATACTGTCCTTCACACACTCCCTTTTTACTTATTTACACCCATTCCGGACATCTTGTGTGTTCTACGACCATGTATTATCTCGTTTCCAAGCAGTACGCCGAGGTAGTATATCCTTTGGACACCCCTTTCTGTTTATGTACGCACATTTTGAAAAGATGGTGCAGTCACACATCACATCCGTTTTACTTGGCATAGACAGCACCCACATTCCATTGCTTGCAGATAGGTCGAACAGGCGTGCTGTTCGCGAACATTTTACGTCTTTAAAAAAAAAAATGTACACACAAACTCTTTCTCTATAACTACTGTACAAAACCATTTACTACACACACACACATCAATCTAAAGAAACAGCGGGGGAAGCGGACACTGAAACAAATATGGGGGCATTTGGATTTCAAATGGCCTTGTTATGAGGGGAAGATTTGTGAGGGGAAGAAGGGATGGATACTTCGTCGAAACGTCTATTTTCCTCTTGCAGGTTTAGGGATGGGTCACCAGGGAATGGAGAAGCAGGGCAGGTGCAGGTGGGGCAATGGTATCGAACTTTTCCTCTCACAACGTCCTCTACAAACTCCTGTAAACTTTGAAAATTGTCGTTCAAAATGTCAATTTTCTGCTCTATCCTTTTTATCCTGTCTTCTTCTATCTCGTTTGTTGCACTTCCTCTTTTTTTTCCTGGTCTGTTGAAAAAAAAACACCATAAGTTAAATGCCTATAAAATACTGGTCACTATTCTTCATATGCAGACCAATGTGTACCATCGCTGTCTTCAGACATTTCCCCATGCGGGAAATACTCCTCCAGCCACTCCAAAGTACTAGCCATTTCTGAGTCAAAACAACAGAAAGAAATTATTATTTCTGCACCACATACCAAAAAAAAACCACACCCACATACAACATGGCCTGCACTCAGTCTTTTGATGTAATCTCCCTTCGTCCTACTGCGTCCGTCCCCTGTCATTCCAGGCTGCTGAGTTTCTGTGAAGTACTTACGCTGGAGGCATCCTTTCTTTTTTTTTTGGTACCATACACTTCATTCTACATGGTTATTAAATGTGTTGTTTTCTTTTCACACCTTCAGGTTTCCATATTTACTTATTACTACTTACAATATCTTTATGCCCTTCTTCAACGTTTCACACTTTTTGTGTAAGACAATAGTACATTTTCAGATACCCCACGCCTCTTTGGGTAATGGTGATCCTGTCCGCCCCTGTCCGCAAACAGGCGCTCAGTCCGTCCCTTTCTAAAATCAATAGGGAGGGGGTTCTATATGTTCTATGTTAAATGTATGTCAAGTGCATAGATTATAATACATATCTCTCAATATCACATGATTACAGTGTATATTCTGTTCAACCACTTCATTGCCACAATTTCATGCTTAGGTTCCACCTTCCAAAAACCTGTACAATTCCCTACAAAAAAAACTTTGCTAAGGGGACGTTATGGTTAAGTTGCCCTCCCAAAACCCAGTGAAATTCACTACAAAAAAACTTTGTTGAGGGGACATTATGATTAAGTTGCCCTAACAAAAACCTGTTCACTTCCCAAAAAAAAAACTTTCCACCTCCCCTTTATGGTTCAAATTAAATCCGAAAAACCCCTGAAATTCGACAGTTATGGTCAACTAAGCCCCCAACCCTGCCACCACCCCTGTGCACTGCTAACACTGACACCCAGACCATGCAAAATGTAATCTCACATGTCAATGATGCCATCAATGTCAACATCACTTGTTTAGCCCCTTTCATTCCCTTCCCTGCCATACATATATATGTACATTTAGTAAAAAGACTTCACTAAAGGAATGTTACACTTCACAGTGCAACCAAACACCACTGCACATTCCCCCTTTATAGTAAGCTAAGCAACCATAACTCACACCATCTACGTGCATTGCTAAGACTAACACCATGGACATCAAAGATGGCATCACAAATAACATTGATTATTGGCTTGCGTCATGTCCACGGACATATGACGTGTTCGCTAATTGGCTGGAATGAAGCGTGTGGTGCGTTGTATTGTTTTGATGCGCCCGCCATCTTGGATCCATGGACATCCGCGGACAGCGCGGGGACGAACGAGGGAAAAATACAACTTTGGGGAGTGTGGTGGTGTGTAAGAGTGCTTGGGCAAGGTGGGGGAGTAAGAGATGGGTCAAATGCTGTAGGTGCCCCTGAAGTGTTCGTCATGTCCGCGGTCACCACGGCTGTCCACGGACATACAAAATGCAGTAGCCTATATAGCACAGTTAACATGTTTGATTCTATGGATTTGATATGCTGCGGTGGTTGTGGCCAGGGCCTAGAGTCTTGGGTGCATGGCCAAAGGCAGTAGGCCGTAGGCCATGCACCCAAAACTCTAAGCCCTGGCCACAACCACCGCAGCATAACACACCCATAGAATCAAACATCTATCAAATATCCGCAAATCTACAGTTTGTGTACTGTTTGATTTGTTTAGATTGTATGTGAAGTTTTGGCTACATCATGTAATTAAGATTGTAGAGTTTGGTAACAAGCACTGCAGTATAACATATCCATGGAAGTAAACATTTTGGATTGTGGTGTATGGTTAGATGTTTGCTTCAATGGTTGTGTCATGGAGCAGTCTTTGTGAGTTGAATTATAATATACTTACTGTTTGATTTTTTGTGATTGGATATATTTTTTTCATGACCTGGGTAACTGGAGCAGATATTCTTTTTCAATTTCTGTGATAAAAGAAAAGATCATGTTATTGTAGGTAGTTTATAAAGAGTTATTGCATTGCCTAATAGACATTTCTGCATTATTTCGACCCTCATATTTAGTAATATACAAACAAGTGTACTTTGCAATTTGCTCAGTTTCTGTGTTTGTTTCTTAAATCATTGGGTCTGTGGGAAAAAAATCCACGTTGGATTAAAAAATCCAGTTTCAGTGTTTATTTGTTGTTTCTGGCTAGTGTTCTATCTGTTGGCTTGTTGCAGATTGTTAGATACCTGTTGGCGAATTCTAACTGGTTATAATTTTTTATTTATATTTTCAAGTTGCTCATCTATCTGTTGGGTTGTTGCACATTTTTGGGGCAGTTAGATGCCTGTTGGTGTATTCTAACTGTATATTTCTTCTTATATTTTAGTGGTATTGATTTATCAGTTTGGTCGTTGCAGAATCTTGGGGCAGTTAGATTTCTGTTGGCGTATTCTAATTGGTTATAGTTTTGTATTCATATTTTCAAGTTACTCATCTATCTGTTGGGTTGTTGCAGATTTTTGGGGCAGTTAGATACCGGTTGGCATATTCTTACTGTTTATTTCTTGTTATATTTTAGTGGTATTGATTTATCTGTTTGGTTGTTGCAAAATCTTGGGGCAGTTAGATACCTGTTGGCGTATTCTAACTGTTTATTTCTTCTTAAAATTTAGTGGTATTGATTTATCTGTTTGGTTGTTGCAGAATCTTGGGGCAGTTAGATACCTGTTGGCGTATTCTAACTGTTTATAGTTTTCTAATTGAAGTTTTATTAATGTTTATGCACAGATTAGTTACTACATTTTGGTTTTAAGAATATTAAATAAGAGTTTATAAGATTTGCTGGTAATCTCTTTTGTAGAGTAATGATACTAACATTACATTCGAACCATCCACAATTATTTTTTATAATTGTAGTGACCTGCATTGGTTGTGGCTCCTGCATGGTAGATTATACCTATTGTTGTGAAGGTTTTCTTACCAAGTGATTCTTGACCATGTGTGAATCCAGTCAGCTTGCAGTTGTTTTTGGTACCATCTGCATTGTAACCTAAAAGCATTAGTATTACATATTTACTATGTGTTTGTATTTGTAAGGTGGAGCGATTATCTGATTTGCAGGTAGTACATAATCTGCCATGGTTTGCATTTTGTACAAGTTGCTAAAATAGAATGGATTCAAAGTTAGGTATGGATACATACACGAAGAATTCATTAGGGATTTATTCCTGTGCCACATTGTTGCAGAGAGTGCATGTATGTTTCCTCATGTATGAAATCGGGAAAATTTCATTTATAGGTAGGTTTTTGTTTTCCAGTACTTGTTGTAAGTACATTAGAAATTCTTGTGGATCTTCTTGTGAGTTTACAGTGAATTTCACCATTCCAGCACAGTAGTCCAATTCTTGTCTTATTCCATGAACACTGTCAGGCCGATTCATGGAATTAATGTGCGCCGAACAAAACGGCGCACGCGTGCGAAAACGTGGGATTCGCAGAGAAATAGCGAAAATCGCAGTGCAAGTGCGATTATCGCACAGAAAACATCGCACATCTATTCATGGAAGTCCGTGCACGCTCAAAATGTGGGATGTGCTCTGAAAAAGTGCGCGGCGCATGCTGGCGCACGCTGGCGCACGCTGGCGCACAGGTCATCGAACGCCGTGCGATAAGGCCACAGCGAATTCGCACATAGCGCGGCGCACATAACAAAAGTAGGCGTAACACGGGGCGTTACACGCAGAATGGGGAACAACTCGTGAAAATGTGGGCGTCACGGGGGAAGTACAGGAGGCAAGTGCGCAGAACGCCCACACGCTCGCCTACAACACGTATTCATGGAATCGAATAGGGAAAAACAGCGCACAGCCAAAGACGCGCGCAGGGCCATACATGTCCGCCACAGGAAAGCAGGCGGTAGCGTCCCTGCGCAGGAAAAAAATGTGCGCCAAAGTTCTACACGCGCGAGATGTTCCACACGCGAACGGGCCTGGGGGAGCGTGTGCGTGTATTTCAGAGGTGCGCGAGAAGTTTCACACACGATCGGGTCTGGGGGAGCGTGTGCGTGTATTTCAGAGGTGCGCGAGAAGTTTCACACGTGATCGGGCCTGGGGGAGCGGGGTATGTGTATTTCAGGGGCTTGCGGGTGTTTTCACACGCGATCAGGCCTGGGGGAGCGGGGTACGTGTATTTCAGGGGCTCGTAGGTGTTTTTACACGCGATCGGGCCTGGGGGAGCGGGGTATGTGTATTTCAGGGGCTCGCGGGTGTTTTAAACGCGATCGGGCCTGGGGGAGCGGGGTACGTGTATTTCAGGGGCTCGCGGGTGTACGTGTATTTCAGGGGCTCGCGGGTGTTATTACACGCGATCGGGCCTGGGGGAGCAGGGTACCACTCACCGTCTGCCTTGCGTGTAGAAGAACGCGTAGCCAACACCCACCCGCTGTGAAGTAATAGCGTGTGAACCCCAACGCCTGCAAGACACACGCACCGCACCCCACGAAAAGCAACGCCCGTGCGCGATATGTCACAGACACGCATACGCGCTAAGGGCCTTTGGTCCAATGGAATCGCGTATGCGTGCTGACACGCTTACGCGCTAAGGGCCTTTCCTCGATTCACACGCTGACGTGCAGAATTTTCACGTGCCAAATCACTCCGTATCAAGCTGGCCACGCGTAAGCACACGGAAGACCACGCTCCTGCCCAAAAGGCCGAATTACTGCCCCCCAGAGCCCCGAGCAGCCTCCCACAAGCCATCTGATGCTGCCTGCCTGCCTGCTGCCACGTGCCCTGCCATTTGGTGCCTGCACATCAGCCATCTGCAGGGGTCCAGTTGCTGTGTCCACCCCTGCTGGAACAGAACACTCCCGACTGGGATACCATCGCTCCACAGCCCAGCCCCAGGATCCAGTTGCCCACCCACGCCTGCCTCGGGGGTCGCCATGTCGGGGCAAACACCATCCGAGACCACTGGCGACCCCCAGCCAGAGGGGCAGAGGGCCACCAGCTTCAGTCAGAAGGAAGTTGGTGTCCTGGTGGAGCTTGTCCTGGGGCATTATGATGCCCTCTTCGGATCACCACGCGCCGACAAGGAAGGACGGGACAGGATCTGGGACGACTTTGTGGTTGCCATCAACACGGAGGGGGTGGCAACCCGCAACATCAAGCAAGTCAAGAAGCGCTGGGAGGACTACAGGTCCAGGACCCTCATAAAGGCCCGGCGCCTCGTGGAGGGGGGCTGGGGCAGCATGAGTACCATCCAGCTGAGGGTCCTGGAACGCGTACGCCCAGCGCTCCATGCCCAGATCCTTGAGAGGCAGACCCGTCTGGAGTCGAGCGGTAAGTGGCCAAGCATTGCTGTGTGAGACAGGGCATGTTGCAGCGTGCTGGTTGTCTGATACTTGCCTGTATGTGTGACATAGGCCATGTACGCGTGTGTGTGTGCAGGGACATCATGGTCATGCATGTGAGACCAGTAATGTGTGAAGCACACGGTTGGTGTATGTGTTTAAATGCAACATGGGGAGCCCTACGAGTCCAGATGGATGAAAGTACGTTGAAGTGTGTGCATGTGATAGGCATGACCCATGATGCATGTGAGTCCAAAAACAACATTGTATGCTTCAAGAGTCCCTTGGACATGTTTGCTTATGTCCATAGCATGGGCCATGCCTGTTACTGCATGTGTTTTGCCTGCACTGACCCATGTGTTGTGGAGGGACATGATGGAAGTGATCTTTGACAGTGCCACTCATCTGCTGTTGCTTCCTGTCTAGGGGACCATTGTACAGTACCCTGATGCTTGTGTTCTATGTCTCCCTCTACACAGCGCAAAGTGAAGAAGAGGGCGGAGACAGCGCTGTGGAGCTAAGCGGCGGGGATGCCCCCACGGCTGCAGTGCAAGGGGTGGGTGAGCCCCCACAGGGGCTTGCAACGGCGGAAGACGGTGTGGAGCCATGCAGGTTGGTGGTTTCCACAGAGGACTAGGAGGCCGCTACTGAGCCGCACATGGGGCCTGGTGGGGGCATCCCTGCTGGTGCAAGTGGTGCAGTCCAGGGGCAGGAGGCAGCACAGGTCGCCGTGGAGGTGCCTGTGCATGTCACTGTCCCTGACACTGTGACTGCACCACCATGCACCAGCAGGGATGCTCCATCCCATGCCCGTCCGCAGGTAGGGGGGATGTCCATGTCATCTGACTCCCCTCCACCTGCGGACGAGGGCACCCCTGGCCGTATGGAGAAGGTCCTGATTGGTGTCGCGTTGCGCACGGCTGTCATCCGTGATGAGGTGCGTGCTTCCCGGGGGGAGCACGCACGTCATCACGAAGAGCACCGTGCCTACGTGGCCCAGTTGGGAGCGGTCATGGTCGGGGGTCTCGTAGATGTGTCGGGCACTCTGGCGACCCTCTCCTCCTCTGTGGAGGCTATGCGCCAGTCGTACTCCATGCCGTCTTCCGGACCAGATGCCACCAGGGCCCCCTGTGGACCTGCCCCGACCAATGCAGCCAACTCGGTGGGGATCCCATCCCTGCCACAGTCGGGAGTCGGAGGTCCAGCAGGGGTGGACACACCAGCAACTGGACCCCAGCAGATGGAGGATGTGACGGCATCATCGGGCAGGGCGTCGGTGGTTTCCATCAGCCTGGATGCCGTCGTGCTGGCTGGCGGGCGTCGGAGGCAGCGGCAGGCTCGACGTGGGAGGCATCATGGCTCGGGGCCATCAACATCAGGGGTGCAGGCATCGGCCGGAGGGCAGGAGAACCCTGGAATGGGAGTGGCTTCCGTGTGGGAGCGGTTGGGCCAGCAGATAGGTGCAGAGCGGCAGCAAGCAGAGGAGGAACGGCTCACTATGGTCAGGGCAGAGAACTCCATGTGGAGGGCACTGAGGCGGGCTGAGTGCCTCGAGGGTCTTCGCAGGGAGTTGGAGCTGGACACTGCATTATCCCTGCGGGACCTCGGGGCCAGGGAACATGCCCGCCTCCAAGCCATTGAACAGGAGTTCGATGATGCCCTGGCCCATGACAACAACCAGTGAGCCGTCGGACTAGCCCACTGCCCTTGTAAATAGTTATGTAGTTAGTGTAGGTTTCCTTTGCTTTTTTATTTATTTTGGACCTTTTGGACAATGGGCCACATTTTTGTATATAGTTTTATTTTATTAGGTAGAATTTTTATGTAGGTTTCATTTCTTCAGTTGGGATCATGGACCCTGGTTTGTTTATCTGTATATAGTTGACTGTTGGATTTTTTAATATTTTTTGGGGATTTACCCATGGAGCAATGGTTTTCGGTTTTGTTTTTACATTGGATTTACTTTCTTGAACTGTGACTTTGGACACCTTTCCTTTAGATTATGATTTGTCGTTTTTCATTATTTTACGGACATGCTGCTTTTGGTTTTTGATTCCCATTGTCATTTGTTTATTTTTAATTCCATTTATGCTGTTTTTAATACATTTTTTTCATCAAACTTCAATGTGTAGTATCATCTCATTGGTATCATGCATATCATGATATGGGTTTTGAGATTCACTGACACCCATTGGGTGTATGTGAGGGCCATGTGTTCATTTCCAGACTTGCTATTGGGGTTCTATCATGTCATTGCCATTTCTAAGTGGGTGTATACTGTGGGCAATACTCGAGTGGGTGTTTTGCATTTGGAGGCTGACCATAAGGGCCAGGGATCTAGATTGTGATGACATGTTGGCTGGGGGACATGTGTGGGGGCCTGCTGGCAGGTGCCCCGCAATGCTGGGGGGTGGGGGTGCAGGGGGACATGAGTGGGACATGAGTGGGGGCCTGCTGGCAGGTGTCCCGCAATGCTGGGGGGTGGGGGTGCAGGGGGACATGAGTGGGACATGAGTGGGGGCCTGCTGGCAGGTGCCCCGCAATGCTGGGGGGTGGGGGCGCAGGGGGACATGAGTGGGACATGAGTGGGACATGAGTGGGGGCCTCCTGGCAGGTGCCCCACAGTGCTGGGGGGTGGGGTGGTGGGGAACATGAGTTGGACATGGGTGGGGGCCTGCTGGCAGGTGCCCCACAGTGCTGGGGGGTGGGGCTGGTGGGGAACATGAGTTGGACATGGGTAGGGGCCTGCTGGCAGGTGCCCCACAATGCTGGGGGTGGGGGTGCAAGGGAACATGAGTGGGACATGAGTGGGGGCCTGCTGGCAGGTGCTCCGCAATGCTGGGGGTAGGGGTGGTGGGAGACATGGGTGGGGGCCTGGTGGAGGGTGCCCCTGCACTGCTGGGGGGTGGGGGTGGTGGGGAACATGAGTGGGGGCCTGCTGGCAGGTGCCCCGCAATGCTGGGGGGTGGGGGTGCAAGGGGACATGAGTTGGTGATCATTAGTGCAAGGAGACATGTGCCTTTGCTGGGGGGCATGCCCATGTTGGGTGGGCTGCCTGCGGGACATGACCAGGGATGCAGGGTAGTCCCCTGTGGTGTGGGCTGCCTGCAGGGGCCGTGGAGGGTGTACAGGGAACACCTAGGAGGACCCACACTGGCAAATCACATGTAGGACTCCCCGGCACCCCTGAAATACACGTACCCTGCTGAAATCGCGTGTAAAACTTTCCGCGCACCCCTGGTATACACGCACACGCTCCCCCAGGCCAATCGCGTGTGGAACTTCACGCGCACCTCTGAAATACACGCACACGCTCCCCCAGGCCAGATCGCGTGTAAAACTTTGCGCGCACCCCTGAAATACCCGCACGCAGCCCAATCGCGTGTGAAACTTCGCGCGCACCCCTGAAATACCCGCACGCAGCCCAATCGCGTGTGAAACTTCCCGCGCACCCCTGAAATACACGCGCCCAGGGCAATCGCGTGTGGAACTTCCCGCGCACCTCTGATATACACGCACACGCTCCCCCAGGCCAGATCGCGTGTTGAACTTTTCGCGCACCTCTGAAATACACGCACACGCTCCCCCAGGCCAATCGCGTGTGGAACTTCACGCGCACCCCTGAAATACACGCGCCCAGGCCAATTGCGTGTGGAACTTCTCGCGCAGCCCTGAAATACACGCGCCCAGGCCAATCGCGTGTGGAACTTCACGCGCACCCCTGAAATACAAGCACACGCTCCCCCAGGCCAGATCGCGTGTGGAACTTCTCGCGCACCTCTGAAATACACGCACACGCTCCCCCAGGCCAATCGCGTGTGGAACTTCTCGCGCACCTCGGATATACACGCGCCCAGGCCAATCGCGTGTGGAACTTCACGCGCACCTCTGAAATACACGCGCCCAGGCCAATCGCGTGTGGAACTTTACGCGCACCCCTGAAATACATGCGCCCAGGGCAATCGCGTGTGGAACTTCTCACGCACCTCTGAAAAACACGCGCCCAGGCCAATCGCGTGTGGAACTTCTCGCGCACCCCTGAAATATACGCGCCCAGGCCAATCGCGTGTGGAACTTCACACGCACCCCTGAAATACACGCGCCCAGGCCAATCGCGTGTGGAACTTCACGCGCACCTCTGAAATACACGCGCCCAGGCCAATCGCGTGTGGAACTTCCCGCGCACCCCTGAAATACACGCGCCCAGGGCAATCGCGTGTGAAACTTCCCGCGCACCTCTGATATACACGCACACGCTCCCCCAGGCCACATCGCGTGTGGAACTTCTCGCGCACCTCTGAAATACACGCACACGCTCCCCCAGGCCAATCGCGTGTGGAACTTCTCGCGCACCTCTGAAATACACGCGCCCAGGCCAATCGCGTGTGGAACTTCTCGCGCACCCCTGAAATACACGCGCCCATGCCAATCGCGTGTGGAACTTCACACGCACCCCTGAAATACACGCGCCCAGGCCAATCGCGTGTGGAACTTCACGCGCACCTCTGAAATACACGCGCCCAGGCCAATCGCGTGTGGAACTTCACGCGCACCCCTGAAATACACGCGCCCAGGGCAATCGCGTGTGGAACTTCTCGCGCACCTCTGAAATACACGCGCCCAGGCCAATCGCATGTGGAACTTCTCGCGCACCCCTGAAATACACGCGCCCAGGCCAATCGCGTGTGGAACTTCACGCGCACCCCTGAAATACACGCACCCAGGCCAATCGCGTGTGGAACTTCTCACGCACGCACGCGTGTTCCCGAAATCCGTAATACGCGTTCCCTGCTTTGCGTTTGCTGTTTGCCAGTCCGGTAAACTGGTACAGGGTTGGCACAGCCCTTTGTGATGGTTTTGCGATCTTGATGGCTTTTCCTTGCGTGAGGGCGTTCTTGGGGGCGTAACTTCTCGCGCACCTCTGAAATACACGCGCCCAGGCCAATCGCGTGTGGAACTTCTCGCGCACCCCTGAAATACACGCGCCCATGCCAATCGCGTGTGAACTTCACGCGCACCCCTGAAATACACGCGCCCAGGCCAATCGCGTGTGGAACTTCTCGCGCACGCGTGTTCCCGAAATCCGTAATACGCGTTCCCCGCTTTGCGTTTGCTGTTTGCCAGTCCGGTAAACTGGTACAGGGTTGGCACAGCCCTTTGCGATGGTTTTGCGATCTTGATGGCTTTTCCTTGCGTGAGGGCGTTCTTGGGGGCGTAACTGGTGCTGCTGCAGGGTCGCTGCGCCACTCTGCGCCACGTCTGCTTTTGGAGGCGAGAATCCATGAATACGCTGTGCGCGGAAATTGATTTTATCGCACGCGGCTGGCGCAGACATTCGCACGGGCACGCTGTGCGCCAGCCGCATGCGACACTTTTGAGAGCAATTACATGAATCGGCCTGTGTATGTGTTGTCAGGATTGTTGCTTGCATTTCTATGAAGGACTAACATTTGCAAACACAATTGGTCTGTATTGTGTAGGTAAATGTTGTCAACAATTGATGGCAATTGGAAAAGAATATCTATTGCTACATTTGCATAGCAATTTACACCAGTTATATTTGAAATGTTGAATGGACCAGGTAGTTCTGTGTCCAAGTCATTTCTTCGGAGTGTGTGTTGCTTCTTTGAAGAAGTACCTGAGTTACTTTGAGTAGTAGGTTCTTCTTTGGTTGTAGTAATTGATGAAGTATTAGCTTCTTCTACTCTTTGTGGAGGATTTGCAGTGAGATCCTGTTGCATTTCTGTTTGAAGTAGTTTTCTTTTACAACGTTTTGCTTTTTGTGGAACAGCATAGGTTTTTAGATGGAGGGTGTATAGTGAACGTAGTCTATTGTATTCTAAAATGCAAGGAATATCTGCGTTTACTTTACTTGCATCAAAGTTGATGAGAAATAGACCGTCAAGTGTACGTAAGCGTGGTAGTGCTACGTAGCTCATGCCTTCTTTAAAGACTGTGTTCCCAATATCTATCAATGCTTTATCTATGGTAAGACCTTGTGATTTGTTAATGGTGACTGCGTATGCTAGAGTTAGAGAAAATTGCTCTCTGCGTACATACATGTCTTTGAAAAGAAGGAATCGAGCTGTTGAGTGTCCTATCCTTTTTACTTCTGATAGTTTGTCAAAGACAATATTGTCACGTGGGTATGTTTGAAAGCCAACAACTGTACCAAGTGCTCCATTAATTAGTCCTTGCTCTACGTCAAGGTTACGTTTAAGCATTACTCTACAGTTTAAAGATTATTTAAATATTTTCTCCAAACGAGCTGTGTTAGAGATAGAGTTTTCTAAGGTATTTAGTCTTGTTGTGGCTTGTTGACACATGGGTAGTGTCATACCATGTACATCTAGTTTGTCTGTGGAGCAAATTTCAATCATTGGTTGCATTTCTTTTTTCAACATTGTTTCATAGAATTTTGAACAGCTTGCAAGAGTAGGCATCAAGGACATACAATTGACATTTTTGTGTGCTAATATTTCCATGACATCAGTAGCACATGAGTTATGGCCATTCAGTGCATGGATGTGCCGGGTTTTTAATATTGATTGTGCTTCTTGAGGTAGTACACCAACTCTAATACTTTTTAAAATGTTGCCGTATGTGAGGTCTGCAGACTGGTGCATGTTTTCTCTTAATTCTCTGTATTGGAAATGTTGCCAAAGGTTGACATTTCCTATGCTGCCAACAGTTTTACGGCAGAGTTTGTGTCCTAAGGTTTTAAAAATAGGTTCACCTTTCACTGGTGTCAATTGAAGAAGATCTCCGAAAACAATAATTTGTTTTCCTCCAAAGAGCTCTTTGTAGTTGTTTTGAGTACTTCTTGTAATCTGAGGAGAATCAAAGCCAACATTAGGTTGGAGACCATGCTCACTTCATCTATTAATAGCATTTTCATTTGTTTTAACACTCTGTGTAGTTCCATTGCAGCTTCTGTAGAAAGTTTGTAATATTCTAATTTGTTTTGGTGTTCTACTGGAAGGAGTAGTAATCGGTGTAAAGTGACACTGCCTATGTTGTAGGCAGCTAAACCTGTGGGGGCAGTTACAACAGCTGACAGTTTGTTGTTTGTTAATTGTTGAAGGAACTTGCTGATGATTTTGATTAAGAATGTTTTGCCTGAACCAGTTGACCACTGATGTATAGTAGTATAGGTTTGTAATTTTGGCAGGTAGATTCTTTATTTTCATGTTGTGCACCATGTGTAATTACTTTTGTTACTTCTTGAAAATGCTACGCTGCTCATTGTTCAGTTTTGATTGCAGTACAGTTAAGTCTTCTGTATCTTTTTCATAGTGACACATGGGGCCTCATTCCGACTCTGGAGGTAACCACGCCTCTATTTGCGGCATGGCTGCCTCCAAAATCGTTCCGACTCTGGCCTGGTGAATGGAGTAATTACCGGTCCACTCCGAGGTCGGCGGGACTGGTAATTCCCCATTCACCAGGGCCATTCCCCATTCGAGCCCCAATAGGGCTCAATGGGAAGGGGGAAGGCAGCAATAACGGTACCGTAAATTACGGTACCATTATTGACCCCGGTGTCCCTTTGCGGGTCCCGTCCTTAACGCCTGCTAAAAGCAGGCGTTAAGGACGGGACCCGCAAAGGGAACTCGTAGTAGGGCGCAAAGGGATTACCAGCACCGGAGTCATTACCGGTGGCCGGTATCCCTTTGCGCCCTACTTGTAATGAGGCCCAAGGTGTTTTCTACTTCTGTCATAGCTAATTTGGCCTAATTTGCTATTAGTGGCTGTCCCAGTGGTTCTTGAGCTAGGAGTTCTTCTTCATGTTGTTGTTCATTGTGCAACATTGTTTTGTACTGTGTAAAGTTTACATCAGTTATAGTGCTTTCATTTGCTTTGAAAGAGTCTTCATAGGAGTCATAGATATCTAGTAACTCTTCTTCTTTTCTCCATGGTTTAAAAAGTTGTAGCAGGGACATGTAATATAGTTCTTCATGTTGAGGAGTTTTTAATGACAATTTGATATGATTAATTAAGCTTCGTTTGGTAAGTTTCACTAAGCTGCCTTCAGAATTTGTCACTCTGTATCTATCTTTTTTTGTATGTGAAGTTTTGGGCTATGTGGTATAGACACATGGTTTCCAAAGTGGTACTCCTGTTTGGGTAGCATGTGTATAGTAAATTGTTTTTCAAAATGTCTTGGCTGTTGGGATCATTCGTCATATGATTTGAGAACTCTTTTTCTAGATTTAGCAGGGCCAAGACTTATCCATATTATATTTTCAGATTTTCCATACAAAGCAGTACCGGTTAAACGATCTGCAGCTTCATAGAAGCCACATTCTCTATGAGAGAGCATTTTTATGCCTAAGCTATACAATTTTTTAGACAGTGTTTTGTCCGATGATAGGTCATCCCAGAGGTCTTGAAGCTCTGTTTTTTCTGCTTTGGTTAAGTAGGCTGTAACATATCGTGCAACTGCAGTGGAATTGTCTGCAATGTACTTCACATCTATGTTTGCATTCCATAAGAGGGCAATGATTGCATTGTAATCATTGATATATTTTGCTTCTTGTGTTCTTTTTATGTAATATGTGTTCTTAGGTGATTTACCTTTAACACTATGTATAACTGAAGACATGAAGTTGTTTACTTGACCTGTTGCTGTAACTGGTCTAGGGAAACCAAAGCTGCATTTGGTGTAGTATGTCCCTTTTTTTGTATTTGCAACGCCAATATTTCCCACATTTGTGTCTTTGAAATTGTAACATTTGTGCATGAAGGTCACTAATTGTTGCTTCTGATGGAATTTCACAAGTGACATATTTTCTGATAAACTGTAAAACAGTGGCATGACTGTCTTGACCAAATTTAGGAGCATCTTTAATCCATAAAAGCATGTGGCTATGTGGTGCTCCTCTGGCTTGGTATTCTTTTCTCCAAAAGAAGTGTTGCACTTCTCAGAAGAGAGGAACAGTTTTATTACAAGTAAAGTGTAGCATAGTAATGAAGCGATGATGGAAATATCTTGAAACATTAACTGGATCTAGAGAGCAAAGTTCTCAAGGTGTTAGTATATCTATGTTTGTTTTGTTTTTGTTTGATATGCGTAGGAAATCATGTAAATCTTCCCATGCATATTCTGCACAACTTAATGTAACAAACCAAGTGGGTGGGCCAAGGTTTCTTGTCATACGACGTACATTACCGTGACGTCGGAACCAGTACTCTTTAGTACCACGCATGTTTGCTAACAGATTTGTAATGCTTGATTGTAAAACCTCATCTTTGTCTTGCACTTTTTGTAGTAATTGCGTAGCTGACATATTTTGAAAATGGGTACCTGATTTCCATGTGTGTGCAACTCCGTAGCATAGAGTTGCTAGTTCACTTTCAAAGAGTAGGTGGAATATGTATTCCACATTTTGTCTAAATCTGGGATCTTCAGAACACATTCGTAACAAGCGGTATTCTGATGCTGTTATCTGAGTGGGTCTATCATCGTACCTTCCTCCTTTCCCAGTAGGAACGAGTAGAGGAAAAGCATGTGCTTCTATACTTTTTTCCAATATGCTGATTGGTGATCTTTTGGTTTGTCACATTTGGTATGTTTCTAGTGCATCATCTATGGTGTCTTTAGAGTGTAATGAATGAAGTGTATAATGGTCTAAAATATTGGATACTGTAGCAGGATCTAGAAGTTCAAATTGACCAGTTTCTGGTGACTCTTGAATTATTTCAGTTGTTTCCCCTCAGGTTTTCTTCAATATTCATTTCTTTGTAGTATTCATTGTTGTCTTTTAGATATTGGAAGGCTTGTCTAACTTTATGTAAGTCTACGAGTTGTTGCCAAATTCTTTTGTCTTTTGTAGGTACACCATTTACTAAGACGATTAAAGATTGCTCTATTGGACGTTGCACTCCTAGAGTGTGTACATTTTCTTTCAGATCTAATGGTAAATAAACTACTTTGCAACAAATGCCTTTCACTAATTCTGAGGGAGGTAATTTTGCTGTTTTTGGTTGAAGGCGTATTATTGCTTGAAATGGGTGCACTGTTTGAATTATGATGCTCTCATATAAATTGAGTTGTTGCAAGGGTTTTGGTAGTGGGAATAATTCTAAGTTATTTGTGATAGCACGTGAAGGAGATTGTTTGTTGTCAAGTTTTGCAGTGCAGTAACTGCAAAGTATTAAGGGGTCATTTATTTCGTATTTGTTTTCTGCTACAAGGTAGAGAGCTAATTCAAACCATTTGGAATCTTCATTGTCTTCTATTTTGTATGTTATGTCTACAGTTTTTGTGCTACTTCTATAAAAAGTTCTGCAGCAACACACACACATGGTTTGGAACTTCAGCGGATGTACTTTTAAATTTTAGTATTTCTTTTTTGTATGTGTGTAGTAGAAGGTTGCCATTTGTAGAAGTGTTCCTAGTCTGTTATAAAGCTATTGCATTTTGTAAGTGGCTTTCACTTCCAAAATATTTTCTCTGGTTATGCTCTATTTCTTTGAGTAGGTCTTTGGCTGTACCATGTAGAAGATTGTTATTTAAATTGTCTAATGCTAAAGCTGGACTTTTAGCATAGTACAGTTTATGGACTAGATTTCTTATAGTTGAATGATGTGTTGATATCATTTTGATATGATGGAAGGTGCTTTTGCAATTAGGTCCTGAAAAGCAGGCTAATGAATGTCCTTGTAGTCCTGTGTGTTTGTGCACTGGACAGGTATCCATATTTTGTAGAAGTTTCATTTTGAATTTGTCTTTGCTTTTTACATATTGATTGAGGAACTGGCGTGAAGATTTGAAAGATTTTTGTCAATATTACACATTGACGTGCACAGCCATTTGTACACTTGTACACTGGACGTTTTAGTTCAGTCAGATGGAGAGGTCATACTGAGTTTTCTGGGGATATTTTTGTAAGCAGCGTTTCTTGTTCCATAATGGTATTATTACGTTTTTCATACCCTCATCCACTGCTATGTATGGCAATTGTGTTTGTTTGTTTTTGTTTGTATGCTTCTTCATTGAAATATGGTTCTGTGCTTGTGGTGTGACTCCATTCACCTCCACAGATATTAAAGAAGTCATTTTTGTTGACATTCCGTTTATTGAGAAGTCTTTTTTATAATTTAGTAATTAGTTTTGTTAGTGGTTTCATTCTGTTTAACACTAAAATAAATAACTTCCTTTTGAGAAGGATTGCAATGTCTATGAGAGCTTCTAAGATACATTTTCTACGGTAGGTTTTAAGGGTTGCGCATGATTTCTCTCCTGTTTTTATAAGATTCTGAAGGACTCTGTGATGGAAAGCTTTTTGTAAAATACTTTTTTTGGTATGGTTACTTGCTACAACATCAAGATTTCTCGGATCATTGTTAGCAGTAGTGGTAGCTGAATTCTTGTTAATCACTTCTGTTTCGTTTTACATTTTGAAAGAGGAGGCAAAGTTTTTGTACTGGAAGCTTGTTTTGTTTCGATTAATGACTCTATTAGATCTTTTGTTTGAACTTTTTGTACAAATTCTGCTAGAGATGGATGCTTATTTTGGACACATTTATTTTAATTTGCTCTACTTCTGCGTTGCTTTCTATGAACTTGCTTTTTGGTAAGCATTCTTTGAGGTCTGTTGGAAAAAAAAAAAGGTATGGGTTGGGCTGTTCTGCAATGTATGTGTGCTGTGTGCATGAGTGTCTGAGTATGATGGTAAGGATGTATGTGGTGGAGTGTGATTGTGCATTGGGCAGCTACAACTTGTTGGGAAGGCTATTCTTGTATTTGTGTGCTACTATACTGGGGTTCAGATGACAGTAGAAAGTAAGCTAGTGGTGAGGAGAAGCACTAATACTAAATCTAATGGTATAGAATTAAAACAGTACTTTGTTCTGCAATACTAACATTCTAGGGGCTGAATTATCGAATTTGTGCGCCGAAAAATGGGGATTTTTGTGTCATTCTGCCTGCAAATCCCTGTTTAACAAATGGGGATTTGTGGGCAGAATGGTGCACAACTCCCAGTATTTCGGTGCACAAATTCCATGAATCAACCCCACAGTGTGTTTGAGTAACAGTAAGAATATTATGGTAGTATTGTACTTACTTTTTTTGTTTGGAATGAGCAGGTTTCTTCTGCGTTGTTGTTTGTACTACAGATGCTGCGGCTTTTCAGGAGAGTGGTCTTCACTGCAATTGTAAAAGAAAGAAGTTAGTAATTTTGTGTGTTTATAGCACTGATGTTAATTTTTACATTGATTTTTATGTTTTTGTAGTAGTATTGTTGTTTGATAACTGAACATAGTGTGTGCATGCAGTTTCCTTTGACTATGTGCAGCCTTTATATTTTACTTACAATATGTTAGTTCAACATGCTTTACAAATGAGTAGAATACTAAGTGTATGAAACTCAATTGGTTTCTTAAGGCTGTGTTATTGCATGTTAGGAGATAGAAGAAATAATGATATACTTATGTTGCAATTTTTATAAGGTAAATGGCAGAAACTTTATAGAAAAGTATAGAATGTATGCATTTGTGAAGGTGTGGGTAATAAAGCAGAAGGATGTGATGTACAGGCAGTGGTGTTATTTTAGCTGGGAGCTTTTCAATGATAGTGTCTATCTGTGTGAGTGTATAGAGATGCATGAACTTATCCTGGCTGTGTGTAATTTTATAATACACTAAGTATCTTTCTACAATTATACTGTTATTTCTCCCATCTTTTAATATTATAATTGTTTAGATAGTTGTGTGTGTAAAAAAAGAATTTAGATAGCAGACAGGTTTGGAAGTGACAGTTGATTATAGCAGATGGGAAAATAATAGTAAGTTCATTTTATAGGTTATACAGGTTAAGTGGCAGTTACTCTGTTTATATGTATTTATAAGAGTTGTACATGTACTCTGTATAAAATATGCATACCTGTAGTTTGTATTCATGCATGTGGATATGCATGCAGCTGCAAGTAGAAATCTTGGAGACTTGTACAGTAGTGTTTGTAGTTGGTGCTTTCCAATGATATGAGACTTGTACTCAGAATGATCAGCTGGAAATTTGAAGTGCTGAACTCTGATGATGGAGTTAGTTGTAGAGGTCTTGGATGTGATTGGTGGATTAGCTCTATCCAATGAGGGAATGGCTCAGAGAGTGAAGTGGAAAGGGTAGAAGGGCTGTCCAAGAGTTACGCGCTCCGGAGACATCGCGGCTGTCCACGGACAGGGCGTGCCACATCCGGGTATTCCAGCAAATCCAGCATGGAAAGGGGACTGTAGGGATTAGCCAATCAGGGTGTTGAGGTTGTGGATTTGTGTTGAAAGAGGCTGTGTGTAGTGAAGATGGCAGAGGTGGAGAAAGTCAGGGTGTTGGTGGTTGGAGATAAATTGGTGCATGGTTTACAGCAGTATGCTTAATGCAGGAATGTGGCAAACAATTTTGATGTTAAAGGAGTGGAGGTGGTGTGGAGCACTGTGCCTGATTGCATTGTACAGGGAATTGTACAAGTTTGTGAAGATATGGGCAGGACGAACAGTCCCCACTTGGTTTTGCACTGTGGTGCTTTGCATTTGGGCTATGTCAGTGCCCCTACTTTGTTGGCAGATATGGAACATTTGGTTCAAGCAGTAATGAACATCCTTCCAAAATGCCAAAGTTATTTTTCCTGAATTAGTACCTAGGGCAATATGGGACACTAGTTCTGTTTTTTGTCCTCAGCAAAACATTGCTAGCTGTGAAATTAACCGAGGCATGTGTGCTTTCATGCTTAGAGCTGGTATGTTCTTCTGTAATAATGAGAATATTGATTCCAGTAATGCTGTTTATTTTAAAGAAGATGACATTTCTTTATCTTTTGTGGGAAATGCCATGCTGTTTTGAATGTAAGGGTTGCTTTGGAGAAGGTTACGTGAAGATTTTAGGAGTAAGGAAAGAAAAAGAAAACAAAAAAAATACAAAATAACAGGTGTCTGTCAAGCATCTGTCAAGCATCTGCAAACCCCCTCCAAAAAAATGGCTCTTTTCAGAGCCAACCTCAAAGGGGAAATGGGACCCACTATTTAAATTTAAATTCACCACGCCCAGATTTTCGATATGTCCGCGGATATGGCCGTAGTCTGCAGACACTGCGTATTACATACAGGGATTTTGGGGTGGAGAGGCATGCAAATGAGAAAGAGTAGAGCAAGGGATTGGTCAGAAATGTTTACTGGGTGTGTTGTGTAAGGAGAGAGTTTGTCAGAACATCTTTTTCCTGAGAGAAGAACAGATAGCTATGGCTGTGTGTTTTAGAAAACAGATTATCTGGATTTTGGGAGACTCATGGATACATTGGTTGGAGGTGCATGCAGAACGCTGTGGAGTAGCTGCAGATCTTGGATTCCCTCATGTGAAAGTGCACTGCCATGGAGTGCGTGGAATGAAGTGGCTAGGCTTGGTACCTCTCTGTGCTACTTTGGAGACACAGCATCATCCAGACATAATTATAATTCATTGTGGAGGGAACAGTTTAGGACATATGTCTGGAATTTCTTTGCAATTTGCAGTGAAAGAAGGACTTGGGAAGGTCATGGACATGTTTCTAAATTCCCAAGTAATTTTTTCTCGTATTGCGCAGAGACAAATGTGGATGCGTTCTTCTTTATTTGCTCCTCTTTTTACAATGAAAGTATTATGTTTCAAAGCACATACATTTTCGCAGAGATGGAGTTCATCTAATGCTGGCAATCAGATTTTTCTGAGAAATTTACAAAATGCATTGCAACCTCTTTTGCAATTACAGCCATCCATTTTGCAGTAGGTGTTGACTATTTTAAGTTTTTCAAACACCACCTAAAGGCTCTTTTCAGAGCCACCAATTCCTCCCATAGAAAATTGCAATGGTTATGTGATGTGATGTCATCAGTGATGTCATCAATGACATTCGTGATGTCCTCTTTGATATCCTGGGTGTTAGTCTTAGCAATGCACGTTGGTGGCGCGAGTTATGGTTGCTTAGCTTACTATAACTAGCGAATTTCAGGGGGTTTTCGGTTTTACTTTGAACCATAACGTCCCTTTAACAAAGCTTTTTTACTGAATTTCATGGGTTTTTAGTAGCGCAACTTAACCATAACGTCCCTTTAACAAAGTTTTTTTACTGAATATACATATATATACATATATATATATATATATATATATATTCAGTGAAAAAACTTTGTTAAAGGGACGTTATGGTTACGTTGCACAAATAAAAACCTATGAAATTCATTTAAAAAATGTGTTAAAGTGACGTTATTGTTACAAGTCAAACCGAAACCCCCCCAGAAATTTGACAGTTATGGTAAGCTAAGCAACCATAACTTGCGCCACCACAGTGCACTGCTAAGACTAACACTCAGGACATCAAAGATGACATCACAAATATCACTGATGACATCACATATCTAGGCCACTTGTTTTTGTTCACTGACATAGCTAGGCCAGGTGGTTTTGTTCACTGACAGAATTTAAAAGGTGCTATATAGCTAGACGATAATCTTGTTGTATGTTCTTAAAGTACTTTCATTAGGGTTTGTCTCAGCTCATGGTGCACATACACAGGGCAATAAGCAGGCGTCAAACACACAATTCATTTGTATACATGAAGATGAACTTTAATGATATTGACATTTTCTGGTGCTGTTGTTTCTTTCTTCCTTACTTTAGTTTCCCTGTATGTGCCTCTGATTTGTATGCATTGTGGGTCTTCAAATGTATTTTTGGTACTAACACAAGTATGTAGTAAGTCTTGAATTTTTAGCTATTTATTCCATGTTTAACATTACAGAAAACTCTGATAAGGTAACATTCATTATTTTACGATAAAAAATTATCATATTAAAAATAGTGTACTTCTATGGTGCATGCTGCAGCGATTGCCTATATGTGTGTTCCATTAGGTTCCTGCATTATCAACAACACTCCAATATAATGTTTTGTTTAGATGAGAACATTTTTTAATACATTAAGTCGTTCATAATAGTTCTCCTGATAACCCGACACCTTCTTACCAATATTATAAACACAACCCCTTGTAGGAACTGTTTATCAACATTAATTTCATATATGTCATCAGTGGTGTCATCAATGACATTTGTGAGATCATCTTTGATGTCCTGGGTGTTAGTCTTAGCAGTACACAGTTCTGGTGCGAGTTAGGGTGGCTTAGCTTACCATAACTGGTGAATTTCTGGGTTTTTTCCGTTTTACTTGTAACCATAACATCCCTTTAACAGAGTTTTTTCACTGAATTTCATAGGTTTTTATTAGTGCAACTTAACCATAATGCACCCTAATTTGCTACATATTCCTAATATCATACTTATCCCCAATATAGCAGCATTTTCTGCCTATGTAGAAAGTTTGAACTTAAAGCAGTGCCATTCTCCACCACCTAGCAACATTTTTAACAATTCTATAAACTTTTTGCAACCTTTTCCACAGTTTTATGTTCGCCGATGTTCGTGAAGTCTGACGTCATTGGCGACTTTCCAGACAGTGTCACGTGACCAAACGTGCGCGCGCCGCATGATGACATGTTCGGGAATGGGTCGGCGCTTCGCAAATGGGTCTGTGCTAAAATTCTACCCTTGCAGAGCTCCTACACGTATTCTTAGTGATTATCCATTGGCAATCTAGGACAGAGCACATGCTTTGAAGAATATTAGCAAAACTGCTATTTATCTTCAAAAATGGCATCAGCTATTGCCATCCCTCCTCCCCAGTAGCCATCACCACGACCAGCTGAAGCGCCTAGACAATGGAAGAAGTGTAATGATACACTCAAGAGGTCCAGGAAGATGAGGTAGAGGAAATGCCTACCTCTAGCACCCAGAGAGAATCATCAGTGTGGCGGTTCTTTACCCTCATTTTTGGTGTACCAAACGTTAAGGCTACCAAGGTGAAATGCACTCAGTCACAGACAGCCTGGGCAGTACTCCTACGGGACCATCTCCATGCGCCGCCACACAAAGTCCAACCACGGGAATGCTCTCAGAAAGGCTGTTCCTTTCTCAGGGAGAAGTACGCTGTCTTCCTCTACCTCATCCTCCTCAACCAATACTGCCAACACACAGGCTACTCCTGTGGGGCGGAAAATTCCACCAGCTACCTTGCAAGTCATGAACGAGGCTATTGATCCATATCTTTCCAAGACAACAGTACTGTGTATATACTGCAACACACCACTCTACAGGGGGAGCAGTTTGTTTCAAACTGCTTTCGAGGCTTTAATCAAGGAGCATGAGAAACACTGCCCCTTACCTTAGATTTAACGCACGCCCAACATCTTCCCCTGTCTACCTGCCCCTCCATATCTGTGGTTGGCATCCTTTACCTTATTCCCCTCCCCCACCTTACCTCCTAACCTCTCCTGCACCCACCGTTAACAGTTTAAAAATAGAAGTAAAAATAAATAAGCTTAGAGACTCCATCTACTAAAGTAGTTGGACTCAATAAGATTCTCCAACATTCCCATTAGCATTTTATACTATGCTAATGGGAATAATGGACAATTGTATACTAGAGAAAAAGAAAAAAGCACAGAAATAATTTTCTGTCGCAAATACGTTTCTCTAGCATACAATAAGGACCATAATCCATGGCCATTCATGACTACCGCGGTCTCCGCAATCCCCTCCCTTGGCCATGCATTATTAAAAAACCCAGATTGCAGGAGCACACCATCGCACAATACCGTCTTTCCACCCTTTTTACTGTTATGTTTGTAGCGCTGCCTCATTGCCTGCTTTGAAACAGTCACACATATATCCACCAATCAGTTTAAAAAACTCTACATATAACCCCATCAAATTATTAAACTTCCACACACCAACTGCCACTTAAAAATGTTATACAAATCTTTTGCATGTGCATTTCCCTTCGCTTATCCCAATATTTTTTAACATATGCATTGTGCATTGTGCAGTAAAAGAAGTGCATGAATGGAAAGAGGAGTAGGGATTGCCAAGTGCTCATACAAGCCCACAAGCAAAGTGTCAGGACATGCCATACTGGGAGGCCACCAGCTACCTGCTGGGGCAGAGGAGTCCCAAGTGCATGGTACACAGCCGCCAGGCGGTAGACCGCAAAGGCAGTGCTGAAGGGAGACAAAGTTGATCATATTGTAGTCCTTGCAATTAGCAGGAACCAATGTACACATTTTAGGGCTGCAGCAATGCGATCCCTGGGCTTGAGGCCAAGAATAAATCTCGCAGCCCTGTTCTAGATTAGCCAAAGGGGGCATAGAAAACAAACGGGAAGGTAAAGGAAGAGGCGGTTGCAGTAGTCCTGCCTAGACAGGACCAGGGCTCTACAGACATTGAGCCTCTGTGGGAAGGTGAGTAACAGTACAATGCCTATTAGGAGGTCAAGCTGAAAGCATGGGCTTCTTTATAAACTCCAAAACGTAAGGATTAAAGGAGAAAGTGAACTTAAAGATCACCACAAGGTTTTTGGCCTCACAGGATGGTGAGAGTAGAGGGCTCAACGACAGCGGCCAGAGGGTAGGAGAAAACAGGTGATCATGGCGTCGTGTTCGTATGTGAACAGCTAGGCCGAATTATCAGTGGTATACCTGTGTTCTGGTTGAGTGATGGTGTATAGCAGAGAGCAGGCATAGTGGTGTGATATGGTGGCTATCAGTATAAGCGCCTGAGACCAGGCACGTAAGCAGGACAGTGGGGACGTACATAGTGACACACATATATACATATATGGGATATAGAGATATATATGGGGATACAGGTACATAGGAGATATTGGGGATGCAGTATTTGGCATATATAGGGGTAACAGCTATATGGCAACAACATGGTAGCAGGTGCACAGTGAAGCAACGCGTGGGGTGAGTTTCAGTAGGTTCCACTCATTCTATTCTTCCCCAATCATTCAGTCTACTCTGACCATTTTTCTGCTTGGTCTACTCAATCCATTCCATCTAAGTTATCTATGTCATCTATTCCACCTATTCTGTTCACTCTATTCATTCTACCTATTCCAGTGTGGGATATGCTATCATTCACAATTCTAACTAAGTGAGAGGTATGATATCAATCATAATTCTATCAGGATGAGGCACATGCTATCATTCACAATTCCATCTAAGTGTGGCATATGCTATCATTTACTATTGCTTCAAATTGTGGCACATGCTATCATTCACAATTCCATCTAAGTGTGGCATATGCTATCATTTACTATTCCTTCAAATTGTGGCACATGCTAACATTTACTATTCCAGCTAAGTGAGGGATAAGCTGCCAATCATAATTCTATCTAGATGAGGCACATGCTGTTATTCACAATTCCATCTAAGTGTGGCACATGCTATCATTCACAATTCCAACTAAGTGAGGGATATGCTACCAATCATAGTTCAATCTAGGTGAGGCACATGTTATCATTTCTAATTCCATCTAAGTGTTGCACAAGCTATCACATTCATTTCTACACATTCAAATAACAAAACTCACCCAGATCCCCCTGCCATCCCCATAATGTCAGGACAGTAAGAATTGACTGTGGACTCGGCGGCACCTACACACCCTTTTTCACCTATAAAAACAGCTCCATGTCATCTTTATTCCACTCCCCGAACCCTTTCCAGGCCGTCCTTCAGCCACCAAATAACCCCAAATGTGTTTTCCAGACTTTTTTCCCACCACGCTATCCGCGGACATAGCAGCTGTCCGCAGATCCAACATGGCGACCGTTTAAAAAATATCACGCTCCTAACGCTTTTGAGCATCCAATCAGCGGGCGCACACGATGGCTGCAGACATCACGCCGGACCCTGATTGGTTCAGGGTGTGTCCACGGACCTGATTAGAGAAGTGAGCCCGCGGACCGGTCCCAGATATCACAATTGGTTTTTTACCTACTTTTTGGCTGTTTTGTAAATAGACTACTGAACGGATTTATACCAAATGTACAAAAGCACACTTTTGGGACCAATCAACAGCTCCTGTCAAAATTTGGTGAAAATCTGTCCAGCGGTGTGGCCTGTAGGCGTGAGCAAAATTCTTTTTCCATTGCGTTTGTGAGGATTTCCACACATTTTGGGACCTCCCTACAACTTTGAACCTCCCCTGATGAAACAGCACCAAACTTTGCAGCATCATTTCGAGTGGGCCATACACATTCTTTGCAAAGTTCCGTGGGGATTCATCCAGTGGGGGAAAAAAGTGCAATTTCTACAACTTAACCATAACTACAGCGCCACGACCGCAGGCCCTGTAATAAACATATATAAAAAGGGGTGTGGGATAGTTTTCAAGAAAATAAATAAGTGTTCACAAATAATATGTCATGATGCGGCAGCTTGGATCTCCCTTCCCTGCGTTTTGAGCACGCGGCAAGGCGGAATCCTGGAGCACAGTACACTCTCGAGCTTCCCCAGCATGAAATGACAGTTCCACTTGCAGTTATCAGGGCCGTCGATGGCCAAGTCTCGATTCTTTTGAAAGTCTCTTGCCTTTGAGTACCTGACGCATTCAAATATCAAAAACAAAAAGTTCCTTCAACAAAATGAAACTTCGTTTTCTGGTTTCACTTAGGGTGAGGATTATTCACCCCTGGGCCTCCCTCTTCCGGGCGGTGACCCCTATTTACTTTCAGCCTCCCTCCACCGGGTTCACTATGGCTTTTCCTTCTTTCACAAATCTTAATGTCTTTTTAACCAGTTCCAGTGGGCATCCCTCGGCCGGGTTCACTCTTGTCAACACACTGTTTCTTGGGACTTTAGACTTGACCCCTTCTCGTCAGCATCCCTCTTCCAGGGTTCACTCTTGCCAACTTCACATTAACATTTACTTTCAATGTTCACTGGATTCATTCCCTTGCTTTCTTTTAGTTCTTAGGTCAAAGGCTTTCGACTGTATGGGGATTTTGCTTAACCTTCTGTATGACCACCTTGACCTATCTTGTTGGCTCTCCTACGGCCTTCTGGTATCTGTAGTTTCACTCATATGGGGATGGACCAGGATTTATCGGAGCAGCACCCACGTGGTACCGGTACCCTTTTGCAGCTGGTCTCCCCTTTACAATGTTACAGTTCTTTGAACTTCTCTCACTTTGCCACTTTGCGACTTTCATTCACCACAGCTGGTTCTTATCGGCTCTCCCCTCGACTCACCGGCTATGATGAACCGCTTAGCTTTCCTCTTAACTGGAGTCAAGGACAGTACCACAGAAGCAGGAGTCTCCCTCGCTCCGGCTTATCGGAGTCAATACGCTCTGTGTACCGTTGACATCTGCTGCAGCACACTTGGGATCTTGTCCTCGGTCTTACGATTCTTTCAGCGGAGGGTTCGCAGGGTTTTGTGAAAAGGGCAAGGTCGTGTCTCTCCTTGTCAGCCTCTCGATATTTGCTGACTTTCTCCTCCTCTTGAACTGCCGGGTCTGGATAGCTGTCTCGGTGTGTGGTCTGCCTTGCTCGTACTGTGCCCTCTTGCTCCACCTTTTATCCCTGTGGGGAAGGAAGAGGGCCATCAGGTGTGTGTGTGATTCTCGTCAATTGCCTGACTTTGCCTGACCCTTGTATTGGGACATATCAGGTAAACAGCTCTGGTGTTAGTCTGTTCTGCAAAAGTGTTTGTATTAGGAAAGGGGGGAGAAGTGTTTTCAAATGTCCTACGTGGTAGGATGGGGAAGATGTATTGAAGGAAGGAGAGACCGCGTCTCACCCGTCGGTGTCCCACTCCCCGAGGACCCCCCATCCAGGTGATCCTCTCTCACTGGTCCACCCCCAGGAACTGGATCCAATAGCGATGGCCGTGTCCTGGCCACCTGGATGACAGATCCCCAGGGACTAGCTAGGGAGACACCTTCAGGTTTCTCACATGCCCTTCCTCAATGCGATCTAGCCACATTTGCTTCACTGGGGAACCGGGAAAGAAAATGTACGTTTCCCTGGTCTTTTCCCTTCCGGTGTTCCACTGTGAAACAATAGGGTTGTAGGTCTAGAAACCATCGCATGACCGAGGTTTGGGCTCTTTGCGTTGGCTAATCCAAACTAAGGGTGAGTGGTCTGTAACCAGTGTGAACATTCGTCCCAACAGGTAGTACCTAAAATGGATAATGGGCCATTTGGGCCGTTAGGGCTTCTAGCTCTACCACAGAGTAATCTTTTTCACATGGGAACAACTTGCAGCTGGTGTATAGTATGAGGTGTTCTAGTCCGTCACAAATTTGGGACAGGATGACTCTTAATCCTGTAAGAGATGCGTCCGTCTGTGACACAAATGCTTTAGAGAAGTTGACTACCTTTAGGATTGGGTTTTGGCATAACGTCTGCTTTAAGATGTTATAGCATACATCATCGTTCCACTGAAGTTTCTGGGTTTTGACATTTTTAAGTTTGTCTGTCAGCCGGCCTGTTTTGTCTGAAAAGTCAGGGATAAGCCTACGGTAATATCCTATTAGACCAAGGAAAGCCCTAAGATCTCTTTTGGTCTTGAGAGTTGGAGTATTCAAGACAGCTTTTACCTTTTCATGTTGGGGCTGTACATTCCCATTACCTATGAAAAATCCAAGGTATTTCACCGCTGATTCGGACAATCTGCATTTAGCTGGATTAGCAGTTAGGCCAGCATTCCTGAGGACTTTCATGATGGTATAAAGATGGAAGAGATGGTCCTCGCAGGTTTTACTATAAATGACGATATTGTCAATGTAAGCCCCACAGAAATCAGAATAGGGCTACAAGATGTTATCCATGAGACGTTGGAACGTAGCTGGTGCACTGTGTAGGCCAAAAGGGGGGACTTTAAACTGGAATAATCCTAATGATATGATATGATATGATGTGGCATTTATAACGCGCCTATACACAAGTGTTTCAAGGTGCGACAAGGGAAGGGGAACAGAGGGAAGACAGACAACGATCCTACTAGGCCAAGTGTCATTCAGATCGTGCAAGTGCAAGGGAAGGGGAAAGGAGTAAATTTGGGGGGGCAAGGGGAGGGGACAGTGCAGTACATATATAGAATAAATAACAGTATGTAAAAGTACAGCCAGCAGGTGGCGAGTGCAGGGGTAAGTGCGGATAACAGGTGTCAAGTGCTGGTAGTGGGACTGTAGGGATACAGAAACAGTCCCCAAGTGCAGGGCTTGGGAGGAAGGCAGTGCAGGTGTGCGACTGGCGGGCGGGGACCTGGGACCGAGATCAGAAGGTGGCCAGGTAACCAGTGCAGTTTCAGTTTCGGTCAGAAGTCAGCAGGGGAGAGGAAGAGAAAAAGCAGAGGCGAAAAGGAAGGTTTTGAGGTGCTTCCAGAACCGGAGATGGTTCTCCTCAGATTTTAGGTAGGCAGGGAGGCTGTTCCAGAGGGAGGCCCCAGCCGAAGAAAGATCTACGACTAACTTGTTGCTTGGAGAAGCGACTGACCCTGAGGGAGTTGGAGGCGGATGAGCGCAGGGCTCGAGGAGGAAGATATTTAGGAAGAGAGATTTGAAGGTATAGAGCCCCCAGGCCCCAGAAGGCCTTGTAGACAATGCAGAGGGTTTTGAGCTTAATCCTTGCAGCCACTGGGAGCCAGTGCAGAGATTTCAGTCCTGGAGAGATACGATCCCTGGGCTTGACACAAGTCTTGCAGTCCTGTTCTGGATGAGTTGCAGAGGCGAAGAGTAGAGGCAGGCAGATTTAGAAAGAGGCTATTGCAATAGTCCAGCCTAGAGAGAACCAGAGCTCTGGAGACAGTGAGCTTCTGGGAGAAGGTGAAGAAAGGAAGAATACCTCTGAGGAGGTGCAGCTGGTAGTGTGACTTCTTAGAGACGTCAGAGATGTGATGAGAGAAGGAGAGTGTGGAGTCGAAGATGACCCTGAGGTTTTTAGCCTCGCAGGTGGGAGCAGGAAGACAGCCAAGAGAGGCTGACCAGAGAGAGACGGGAAAGAAGGGAGTGGGGGTGCTGATGAGGAGAATCTCAATCTTACTGGCATTAAGGCAGAGGTCATTGGCGGCACACCACTCCTGGATGGCAGACAGACAGTCAGTAATGAAAGTCAGAGATAATACTGAAAACACAGTTTTTTCCTTATCTGGTCGATATACTGGGACTTGCCAAGTTAAATCTAGGATGGATAGAAAGGTGACTGTTCCGAGTTTATCAAAAAGGTAATCAATATGTGGCATGGGATAGGCATCGAAGTCTGATATGGCATTCACTTGACGGAAGTCTAGGCAGAATCTCCAAGCACGGTCAGTTTTAGTGACCAACATGATAGGAGAGGACCATGGATTTGAGGAGGTCTCAGTGATATTGGCCTTCAACATTTTGTTGACTTCCTCGATCACTATCTGTTTATGTGCATCTGGTAGACGATAGGGTTTTAGATTAACTGCTTTGCCTTTAGGGGTTCGAATAAATTGGTATGTACCTTTTACTCTTCCTAGTTTTTCTGAGAATACATCAGGGAAGGAGACCACTACATCTTTAGATCTTCTCGTTGTTGGATAGATAATTCGGAAGGAATTAGGTCGAAGTTATCTGTATCTTCCGGAACCAGGCAGGCTAGTACTTTGGCATGGGTGGCTGACGGGTTCTCCTTCCACTCTTTTAAGAGGTTGATGTGGTGTAAGTGGACTTTCTGTTTTCGGTCTGGTTGGGCTATTGTATACCTGCACATTCCTGTTCGTTCTATTTCCTCATAAGGTCTGTCCCACTTCAAAACAAGTTTGTTCTCTGAGGTGGGTAAGAGGACTAGTACTTTGTGTCCAACAGAAAAAGATCTTACATTTACTTTTTTTAAATCATAATTGGCCTTTTGTTGGCTCTGGGCCTTTCCCATATGAGTACAAACTAAGTCCTGAACCAACTTCATGTGTTCTCGCATACTAGTGGCGGTTTGTGATATTGGAATGGGAGCCTCCTCTCGTTCTTCCCAGGTTTCCCGGAGCACGTTCAGGACATCTCTCAGTTCTCTTCCATAGAGAAGATCAAATGGAGAGAAACCTGTGGAAGTTTCGGGGGTTTTCCTCACGGCAAATAGTGCACATGGGATCATTCGATTCCTGTCTTTCCTGTCCTTGACTTCCAATTTCCGTAGAATTAGTTTCAGGGTCTTATTGAATCTTTCTACTAGACCATCGGTTTGAGGATGGAACACCAAAGTTCGGAAGGTGGTAATGTGGAGTAGCTCTTTGACTTCGGCCATAAGCTTACTCATAAAATTAAAACCGTGATCTGTTAGTATTTCTTGGGAAAACCGACCCTAGTGAAATATGGTAGAAGATGTTTTAGGATCTGCTGAGTGGTATTATTTTGCATCAGGAATGCCTCTAGATATCGGGTTGCATAATCTACGATCAGCAGGACGTACTTGTTGCCCAATTTAGATATTTCTAGAGGTCCTATTATGGTCATACCAATTCTAGAAAAGGGGGCTTCTACGATCGGCAGCGGATTCAGAGGGGCAGGTACTGGGATGTGCGGGCTGGTCTTCTGACATATTTCGCAGGTTTGTATGAATGTTTTTATATCAGCGTGCATATCTGGCCAGTAAAACTTTCCACTAATATGCGCCTGGCTTTTAACGTGTTCCAAATGCCCTGCTGTGAGATGGGAAAGTGCAATCTCTAGCACAACCTTTCAGTGGAATTTAGGTATTACTAGTTGGGTCTTTATAACAACCTTCTTGAGAGGTTTCTCTTCAGAAAAGTAACCCAAGTTTTAAGAAGAAAAAGGGACTGTCCTTCTCTATGCCTTCCTCTTCTGGGATTTCTTGTAAAAAAGCTTCAGGGAGGGCTGGATCATTTTGCTGGGCAAAGGCTAGGTCGGATAGATGGTGGGTTCTTCTCCATTCCTTTCTTCGATTTTAAGAGATTTATCAGCTTTGCCAAAGCCTAAGTTACCTCTTTCTGTTTTATCTGGTTCACTTTCTTTGAACTGAGGGAACAAAGCCCTTTCCAAAATTCCCTGCGCAATCTGGTCTCCCCGACGTACCTCAAAAGGGACTTTGCTATGATTCTGTAAGAGAACCTTCACGTCTCCCCTGAAATCTGGGTCAATAACGCCTGCTAAGACATCTATCCCGAACCTCCATGCTAAGCCAGATTCTGGGACTCATTTTTATAACACCCTGGAGGGGGTATCAAAACCAAGTCCGCAGGAATCATTCCTCTTACAGGGGGTATAATAGTTTCCCTACTGCTACAGATATCAGGCCCTGTTGATTCCTTGGTGGCAATGGAAGAGTTAGAGGCTCTCTAACTAGGTTTTTGAAATTGAAGGGTTCCCCAATTTGTTTCAATTGAGTCACATCCCACTCTGACACCATATGTAAGGAACCCATGGTGGCAACAGTAAAGACAGACACAAGTGATCGCAGTTCAAGGGTGTTTATTAAACTGTATGCAGGTTGGAAAAACGCCGAATCTACACCTAAATCTAAGATGGGAGCAAGCGTCGACCATCAAAAGAAAATAAGGCAGTCCTAGTTGCGTTGTGTCAACTAAAAAAGGCCCATACTAAGAAACCTATTGCCAAACCTTAAAAATAATACAAAAAGGGGTGTGGGATAGTTTCAAGAAAAGAAATAAGTGTTCAGAAATAATATGTCAAGTGCAAAAGAACGAGAAGACCTGGATGCCCCAATTATTCTTAAAGAACTGGAAGAAGTGGTAGTGTAGTTACCCACTAGTAAGACTCATGGGACAGATGGACTCCCCAGTGAGTTCTACAACACGTATAGGAATGAAGTGCTTCCCCTGTTGCTAGCTACGTTAATTGTCCCGCTCCCCAAATCCAACAAACCAGGCAAAGATTGTGGATTGTTCAGGCCATTGTCTATGCAAAATCAAGATAGTTAAATAATCACGGCAGTGCTAGCAAATACAATGAAACGAGTCATAAACAAATTAAAACACCCGGACCAGACCGGATACGTCCCACATAGGAACATATCCGATAACCTTTGAAGACTCCACCGGGTTACAGAACATACGAAAGAAGATCCGGGTGAGATCGCTAGAGTATCGCTGGACGCAATAAAAGCCTTTGACTCGGTCAAATGGCCCTGGCTGATTGCAGCCCTTGGCAACTATGGGATAGGACCTGGGTACCATAAATGGGTCAAATTACTGTATAGCGAGCCGCTAGCCAGGGTCAAAACAGGAGCGATTATCTCAGAAAGGTGGCAGCTCAGTAGGGGCCCCAGGCAAGGATGCCCGTGGTCCCCAATGCTGTACATCTTGGCACTGGAGCTGCTGGCGATATACCTGACGCAACAGTACGAGACAATAGGGATTAATATAAAAGGGAGACCACATCTAGTTTCACTATATGCAGATGACATGCTGTTGTACCTAGGGATGTCACAGTATTAGTTTTATGGCGGTATGATAACCTTCTTGCCAAATGACGGTATATCATGGTTATCGCGGTATAGCATGGGGAGTTAACTAATCTTTACAAATATTTTCTTAAAAGGTCATAAATTGTCAGATTTATCATCACAAACAAACCCAGGCAGCCAGGGCCAGAATTGGGCTTTTCAACATACTTTCCACTGAAATGCCACGCCTTGCTTCGACCAAACAACACAAACACACGTATGGAGAGGAGGGGGGAGCGTTGCTGCAACTGGAAAAGCAAACTTAATAGCTTTTCTTAAGTGGTCATTTAGGCTTTTAGCTCCCCCACTGGCTACTGGTGAAGATGAACATGTTTTAAAAGAAAAACAGAGTGGAGTCCACCCTGTAACAGCTGGTGCTCCTCGTTGCTCCTCAAAAGGAGCTCAGTTCATTCGTACTCAAGTTCCAAGATTCAAAGCTTTTGTTTTTGATATATTTGCTTCAATAGTCAATTGTACTATTTGTAATTTACTTGCTTCAATGATCAAATGTTCAAAATATGCTCATTCGAAAATATGCTGTAAAAGATTGGTGTTTTAATCACACAATTATCCCAAGAGAATCAACAAATCCTCAGTTAACAGTACAATCTCTTTGGCCAATGCATTTCGGTGCAAAGCACCATCGTCAGGGCTACGTTAGTTAAAAAAAAACATTGGTTCAAATAAACATTCCATTCATGTAATTCATTATAAGTATTTACATACCCCCATTTGATCATGTCACAAGAGATGCATTGTTGCATACCGATGAACAGGTAAGGCGAAAACAGAAAGAGACAGAGTGCCCTAATTAGAATACTCTAACCCATATTTGCATTTTGTATCATAATGTGTACAAGATTCAGTAACTAGCGTCATGTTTAGTAATTACCTTAGCTATAACTGGCGAGAATATGTGTCTCGTGTTCCTTCAATTTCAAGTATACGGGGTAGATATCTCTGCGGCCGAAACGGTATGCAATCATTGTGTTAAACAACATGGTGATGCTGTGTGTGTTTCAATACTCGTGCAGGTAAAGAACTTACCTCTATGCTGTATTCGATGAACAGTTCTGCTCGCGCGGCGGGCTGCAAATGCGACCGCTCACCCGAGCTTCGTGTTTAAATGTTGCCATGACGACCGAGGCGGCGCCACACGTCCAAGATTGGACAGTGCAGACGCGCCTCAGGTCCCACCCTCCCAAGGGATTGGAGGGGCGGGACATGGTCAACGTCATGACAACGCTCTGTCTGGAAGTAGACACTTCATTACGGGTCAGTGATCCAGGTTATTAAAAAAACGCTGTGTGAATGTAAACACGGCAGTTCAGATTATCTTAAATGCATGTGCGAGTCAGGCACCCGACTCACACCATGGTGGAAAAATTGCATGCAAAAGGGTCTGGTATGTGTTAAAACGAGATTGAAAGTCGACTCCATCATTGTTAGAAATGTAGATTAGGCCGCCCATCCTTAAAGGGCCCCTACACCATATCAACATGGTTCCCTGAATAGGTGCTAGTGCATCGTCTGTGTAGAGTCAACACACATATCCCTAGACCGATAGGAACATGACAATTTACTACATAGAACAAGATTCACTGTGTGGTTACAAAAAGTTAAACCATGTCAGCAGTCGGAGTGCACGCTCAATCTTCCCCAATGTTGATTGGACATTTCTGCATCCATAGACCAGAGGCATAATTTCTTAATCTTATAACCTTCCCTCAATTCTCTTTCTTTGTAACACATGTCTGTAAAAACCATCAACTTTGTCAGCAGATTCCAACAGTGGATATCGATGCATTAACATTAACATTTAGAAAGAAACACAAACAAACAACTGCACATCATTCTTAAAGAAAACAAGCGAAATTTAGCTCTTCATTTAATCCCCTTGGTGTCAGAGTTCCCAATTTGTCAATCCAAAAAGACTCGCGATGGTCCAGTCTCGGTTGTATATTCATGTGCGGTTCCACTTTCTTTACCACTTCCAGTATCTGAAATCTGATCTGGGACAAATTATGTTTTTTCAAATCCCAGTGTCTTGCCACTGCTGAATTTTTGTCATGGTTGCGAATGCAGGAGCGATGCTCATTCCATCTTACTTTTGCAGTACGTGTTGATTGTCCCACATAGTATAATCCGCAAGGACATCTTATGGAGTAAATCACATTGCTTGAATTGCATGTTCCAAAATATCTGAGCTTTATTTTTTCTCCTGTGTGCGGATGGTGTACTATGTTGCCTTTAGGTATATATCCACAGTTCGTGCAGCTCACAGATGGGAATGTTCCGATTTTGGTGGTGTCCTTTGAGGAGATACTACTCCTTGTTCGTACCAGTTTATCTTTAAGATTCTGACTCCTTTTGTATGCAAAGGTTGGTGGTTCCTTGAAAAGTGATTCTACCCTCTCGTCCAGGGCCAGTATGTTCCAATTCTTTTTAATTATGTCTTTAATGCGTTTACTCTGTTTAGAGTATTTCGAAAGAAACACCAATGGCGGTGTCTCCTTTGTTGTGGATTTTGCTTTCAACAGATCTTCTCTTGTCTTGTTTGTCAATCTTCCTTCTGCCTGTTCTATTTCAGAACTTGTGTAGCCACGAGTGAGAAATGTATCTCCCATCTTGCTGATAGCCTCTTCGTAGTCTGTTGGATCACTCACGATCTTCTTTACTCTCAACATCTGACTATACAGTAAATTCTTTATCAAGCTTGGTTGGTGAAAGCTTAATTTGTGGAGAATGTTGTTCCTGTCCGTGGGTTTTTGATAGATGTTTGTCCTGAAACCTGTAATTTCGTTGGTAATCTTTACATCCAGAAAATGTATTGTTTCTATGGAGTGTTCTGATGTAAATTGTATGCGTTGATCGATGCTGTTCAAGTATTCAAGAAAATTCTTCAATTCTTCTTCAGTGTCGTGCCAAATTCCGAAAATATCGTCAATGTACCGAATCCATAGCCTGACCTTGTTGTTCCATCTCTCATTTTTCAAGACATGGTCTGTTTCGAACTTGTGCATAAAGGCATTAGCGTAAGATGGTGCCATGGTGGCCCCCATTGATGTTCCCGCCGTTTGAAGAAAAAACTTTTTATTATATTCAAAATAAGAGTTTTCACTAATGAATTCAAGTAATGCCATGATGAATTCTTTTTGAGCCTGGATATCGTCTTCTTGTAATAGTAGCCATTCTACTGCTGCTCTTCCTTGGTTGTGTGGTATGGATGTATAGAGACTTTTTACATCTATTGTGAACATGATGTCTGTTGTGATATATTCGCATTCTTTAAGATATTGCAAAAAGTGAGTAGTGTCTTTCACATACGTTGTGGTTTTCTGTATCAGGGGCTGTAAAACGTAATCTATGTAGACTCCCAAGGGTTGTAATATGCTGTTGGTGCCAGCCACTATGGGTCTCCCTGGTGGATGAATAACCCTTTTGTGCACCTTAGGCAATGTATAGAAGTGAGGAATTTTCGGGAACCTGTTTGTGAGAAATTTCTTGGTGTGATAGTTAATCCAGCTTAGTTCTTCAGCTTTGACAAGTAGCTCTTCCAAATTTCGTTGAATCTCAATTGTGGGGTCTTGATCTAGTGTTGCATACGTATTGCGATCATTCAATCGTCTCTGGCATTCTGCATCATATTTTGTGGTATCTAGGAGCACTAGTGCTCCACCTTTGTCTGCACTTCTTATGGTCAGTTTATCATCACTGTATAATCTCTTAATTAGTTCCCATTCGTGGGGATTCATGATCCCACATGCTCTAGAATTAAATTTCATTTTCTGAAGGTCTTTCAAGGTTTGCTTTTGGAAAATTTCAATGGATGGTACATTGATGGGTGGAATGAATCCACTTTTTACTCTGAACTCTTTAAATTCTTCTTCATCACTTTCTCTCCTTTCGGGTGCCTCCAATTCATTGAAAAAGACTTTTAACTTCATTTTTCTTATTAATTTGAAGAGTTCTATCCGAGTGTCAAATAGGGAGCTATTATATGTAGGTACGAAACTGAGGCCTTTCTGTAACGTTTTGATTTCTTGTTCCATAAGTATTCTTGCAGATAAATTCAGTACTGGACCTTTTTCTGCCTCTGTCTTGTTCCCGGACCTTCTCTTTGTTTTCCTCTTCCCCCTCCTGGTTCCCTGGGTTCCCTTTGGCCTCTTTCTAAAAAAGCAGAGTATGGAGTCTTGTTTCTTGGAGTGCCCAAACCTTGTGTAGGGTTCGTGTTGCTTGTTTCTGGTTCCTCCTCTCCCCGTGTGGGTCCTTCTGTTGGATTACTTTCTGATCCGGAGCTGGATGTTTCACTGGTGTTTCCAGGTCTGGTCTTTGGTCTAGGTTTACCTGCTAGTGGCCTATATTTGTCCACCCAGGTGTATACTTCTCCGTTCAAATAGTCGTATGTATCCCTATGAAATTTCCTCACTTTCTTTGCCTCCAATTCCGATTTATAATTTGCCAATTTTTTATTGATATCTTCCAGAATCGTTTGTACCTCTTCTTGATTCAGTGTTTTCACCAATTCTTGCACAATCTCCTCAATTTCAATATGTAATGCGGTTAGATTGTTTGCCAGTTCTTGTATTGTCAACAGCATTAGATCTAGGGAGCATTTATTTAAAATGGCCTCCCATTTCCTCACAAATTCCTTACTTTCCTTACAAAGCTTAGGGCATAGTGGAATGCGTAAGCCACGTGGTATCCTTTGGTTTTTATGGTATCTGCCCAATGTGATGGAATGCAACTTCCGGTTTATTTATTTCCTAATTAAATATTCTAGTTGTTTGATCTTTCTTGCTGGATCTTCTGTGGTTGATGAATTTGTACTGAAAGATGAATCAGTGATTAAACCTAGAATTTTATTCGCCTCTTCGGTCGAGAAACCAAGAGTCTCTGCCTTATTGCTTGTGAGAGCTTCGATATCTGCAAACGACATATCTCGTTGCAATATTTATTACAAGTTGTGTCAATATCTTTATATGTGTGCCTCCACCTCCTGTGTGTCAAGGGGAACAATGGAAAAAACGGCAGAGAGGTGGGCACCACTATAAATTCAATATTTAGATCAAGTGGCGTGTTTGTTGCGTTTACAGTATTTTGCTTCTCATATATGGAGCTACCAGGTTAGGAATAGCCCAAATGACACCGGGGCTATAACAAAAACATAGCATCAAAAGAAAAACAGAGTGGAGTCCACCCTGTAACAGCTGGGGCTCCTCGTTGCTCCTCAAAAGGAGCTCAGTTCATTTGTACTCAAGTTCCAAGATTTAAAGCTTTTGTTTGTAATATATTTGCTTCAATAGTCAATTGTACTATTTATAATTTACTTGCTTCAATGATCAAATGTTCAAAATATGCTCATTCGAAAATATGCTGTAAAAGATTTGTGTTTTAATCACACAATTATCCCAAGAGAATAAACAAATCCTCAGTTAACAGTACAAGTTCTTTGGCCAATGCATTTTGGTGCAAAGCACAGTCGTCAGGGCTACGTTAGTTAAAAAAAAACATTGGTTCAAATAAACATTCCATTCATGTAATTCATTATAAGTATTTACATACCCTCATTTGAGCGTGTCACAAGAGATGCATTGTTGCATACCGATGAACAGGTAAGGAGAAAACAGAAAGAGACAGAGTGCCCTAATTAGAATACTCGAACCCATATTTGCATTTTGTATCATAATCTGTACAAGATTCAGTAACTAGCGTCATGTTTAGTAATTACCTTAGCTATAACTGGCAAGAATATGTGTCTCGTGTTCCTTCAATTTCAAGTATATGGGGGAGATATCTCTGCAGGAGAAACGGTATGCAATCATCGTGTTAAACAAACAACATGGTGATGCTGTGTGTGATTCAATACGCGTGCAGGTAAAGAACTTACCTCTATGCCGTATTCGATGAACCGTTCTGCTTGCGGGGTGGGCTGCAAATGCGACCGCTCACCCGAGCTTCGAGTTTAAACGTTGCCATGACGGCCGGGGCGGCGCCACACGTCCAAGATTGGACAGTGCAGACGCGCCTCCGGTCCCACCCTCCCAAGGGATTGGAGGGCAGGTCATGGTCAACGTCATGACAACGCTCTGTCTGAAAGTAGACTCTTCATTACGGGTCAGTGAGCCATGTTATTAAAAAACGCTATGTGTGAATGTAAACACGGCGGTTCAGATTATCTTAAATGCACGTGCGAGTCAGGCACCCGACTCACACCATGGTGAAAAATCGCATGCAAAAGAGTCTGGTATGTGTTAAAACGAGATCGAAAGTCGACACGATCATTGCTAGAAAAGTAGATTAGGCCGTCCATCCTTAAAGGGCCCTTACACCATATCAACATGGTTCCCTGAATAGGTACTAGTGGAACGTCTGTGTAGAGTCGACACACATATCCCTAGACCGATAGGAACATGACAATTTACTACATAGAACAAGATTCACGGTGTGGTTACAAAAAGTTAAACCATGTTAGCAGTCGGAGTGCACGCTCAATCTTCCCCCATGTTAATTGGACATTTCTGCATCCATAGACCAGAGGCATAATTTCTTAATCTTATAACCTTCCCTCAATTCTCTTTCTTTGTATCACATGTCTGTAAAAATCATCAACTTTGTCAGCAGATTCCAACAGCGGATATTGATGCATTAACATTAACATTTAGAAAGAAACACAAACAAACAACTGCAGATCATCCTTAAAGAAAACAAGCAAAATGTAGCTCTTCATTTAATCCCCTTGTTGTCAGAGTTCCCAATTTGTCAATCCAAAAAGACTCGCGCTGGTCCAGTCTCTGTTGTATATTCATGTGCGGTTCCACTTTCTTTACCACTTCCAGAATCTGAAATCTGATCTTGGACAAATTATGTTTTTTCAAATCCCAGTGTCTTGCCACTGCCAAATTTTTGTTATAGTTGCAAATGCAGGAGCGATGCTCATTCCATCTTACTTTTGCGGTACGTGTTGATTGTCCCACATAGTATAATCGCAAGGACATTTTATGGAGTAAATTACATTGCTTGAATTGCATGTTCCAACATATCTGAGCTTTATTTTTTCTCCTGTGTGCGGATGGTGTTCTATGTTGCCTTTAAGTATATATCCACAGTTCATGCAGCTCAAACATGGGAATGTTCCGGTTTTGGTGGTGTACTTGGAGGAGATACTACTCCTTCTTCGTACCAGTTTGGGCCTCATTACGACCCAGGCGGTAAGGGGTTAACGGCAGCGTTAACAGCGCCGACCCTTACCGCCTGAGTACGAGGTCCCTTAGCGCCATGGCGCTTTTAACACCTGCTTTTAGCCGTTTGAAGAAAAAACTTTTTATTATATTCAAAATAAGAGTTTTCACTAATGAATTCAAGTAATGCCATGATGAATTCTTTTTGAGCCTGGATATTGTCTTCTTGTAATAGTAGCCATTCTACTGCTGCTCTTCCTGAACATGTTGCCATCTTGATCATCTGTATGCCAAAGATCAATGGAGGCTGATGGTAGTATGCGCATACACCCACACGGACATGCACTCTCTCTCTCTTTACGTTACAGCCTTTAGTTTACTTGCGGGTCAAAAGGTGTTCAGTAATCACGGACAAGTTACCCTTTGGTATGGCAGCAGGGAATACCCACAGAGATTAGAGAATTTCGCAGTGTGACTTATTAGATGTAAATTCAATGATAGGACCAGGGAAATCCCCCATTGTCATATGTTTAGAAAACATTTTCCATTATAAATATATAAACCCCAAAGCCGCCAACCCAAAGTAAATCCTTTTCCTTCTTGGCACTGTATTTATTATTCCTATTGCTAACATATTGATTTTGTTCAGGTACGTGTGGTTTACGGAATGGCATTAAAAACTGCTCCAACTGAAACTCCTTGTACCAAAAAAAAGAACGTTTTTTTAATTGCCTTTTTGCATTTGAAGTTCTTTAACTTACCATTAAGTCAATGCTCTTTTAGTTAACTTACGAATACGCAGGCAGGATTTTACAGCAGTAGCAATGTAGCATTTTGAAACTGGTGTCTGTCTGCACATATTTAGCTGATCCACCAGGAATCTAAGGCAGCTGCAGAATTGGTCTTTCATGGCGCTCACTCGTTGATTGCCTTGAATGAAAGAGTGACTAGTGGAAGTGTTATAATGCACATTTTGAGTGATGAGCTTGCTGCTCAGTCACAGGTCATCACTTTGAAAATCGGCCTCGACTTGCATTTTTTTGGAACCACATGGCATGGGCATCATGACCCCTCGCTGTGACAAAAAGTTTGGTTTGATAACTCTTCATCCCATTAAAGGGAAAAAAGTCACTTGTGCAGTCTGAAAGCCCATGTCATTGTGTTTCTTTTGTCAAAATGTCATAGCCAACACCGACTCACCGAAAGGTTGCATAGTGATCTAATCACTATAGCTTGTTTACCATCTGCCTGGTGTATTATGAAGGTCTGATGTCGGAGTCACCACTGACCATGTAATCCTAAAGGGACAGCGTTCAGTGGGCGCTGTTGATTTCTTTCTTGATTCTTGCAATACATGTTCATTTACCTTCTTAAAGATTGTGGCAACATTTTTTTTTTGAAAATGACAAAGTTAAAATACATATTGGCACAAATATGGCCTAGACACCACCTCACCACAGCCCCATCATTACCGTTTTGCCCAGGTCTGAGTGCATTAGGACCTTTGAGATGCGAGTTCAGAGGGAGGAATGCTTTCGTGGGTGGTGTCACAAATTGAGAATAGACCCAAAAAATATTTCACCACCAGTGCTCTGGATACTTCAAATTGAATGTAGAATCTGTCCTGCCTGCTTGATTCCAGTGCCATATGCAGAAGGCAGGTAGGTGAAGGATCAAGCAAAGCAACAACTCTAGTGCCAATGTGCAAATCTACACAGAGGACAGTGGGTTGGGGCAGTTTATTTACTAGCAGAAAGCACTGATAGGCCCAGTGTTCACATAGTCTACTGCTGGGTCGGACTCGGACATAAAATTGTCTCGGGCACCAACATAAAAGTGGCCCACAGTTGCAAATGGGAATTCATTCCTTTTGGAACACTGTTTGAATAGTACCCTGCGGGGAGATTTTTGGATAAAATGTGAAGCAAATTGTACATTTAAAAGAATATTTATTCAGCAACAGTGGTCAAAACTATTAGCCGCATAGTAAAGTCACTCATCAAACTGGCCCACTTTGGCCAAAAAAGTGCCCCACCTTGACCCAAAAAACTGGCCCACACAAGCATTTTGCGTTTTTGGTCCAGCCATGGGCATATTGCCCTAAAGGCCAGTCCATGCCTGGTCTACAGAGCTAAAGTTGTTTGTGGACATGCATCAGAAGGGCACCCAGTTCATTCCCCCTTTGAATTCTGGGATGTGTAGTTCCCCATTTTTCAAATTGGTGGGAAAACTACAAACCCCAGAATTCTAAGCTAAAACAGAACTGGATGTCTATCCGGTCCATGACCATGAGAAACTTAAGTTCCTTGAATGTAAACTTTCGATATGCATGACTTCACTGGCCGTCCTTTTCTTTACAATTTGCACAGCCAGAGCAAGAGCTGTTTCAATGTGTGTTTGCTCAGTGCAGTAGGACCTTAACTTACTGAACTAATGGCACATGATGCCAGGCCAGACTGAATCGATAACATTTCTGCTCCTGTTGGCTGAGTGATTGCTAAGCAACGGGCTCCTGGCTCCACAGTTTTGCAAGTCACTGAACGTTTTATTACATTTGTTTACATATGAACAAAAGGAAAAAAAATGCTCATTTTTGGTTCAGGCCCTCAGCTCACCCTTGTGATGTCCTTGTAGTCTTGCTAATTGCAAATTGAAAATCAGGACAATCACCATAGAAGATCTGACCTCTAGCGCGGAGCAGCATGACTGTGTGAAAACGTTTAAAATCTGTATGCTACCTTTCAAATAAATAATGCCCGAAACAAAATAACTTTGTTCTAGTTTGCTCAAGAAATCCAGGTCTGGAGGAATCTATGAACTGGAGTCTCCGGTATGCTTATGGAGCCAGTCAGTGAGCTCATCGCTACCAGCTTCGCATGGGGAACAAAAAGGTTCAGCTGATCTTTGACCCGACTCTACTGATCACAGATAAGGAGCGGTCACAGCAGCAAAGCTGCATTTACTAATGTGGCCTCACTTTCCCTATGCTCTTGTCTGCCAAACAGTGCCCCTTTAGCAGACGCCACATCCAACAGTGCAATACCAAGACTGCACAGCACTTGCTTACTGCAGCCTTTCCAACTCAGTTTGAAAAGCACACTTAACGGTTTAACGGTATAAACAAAGTGACGGTTATTATTGTTCAATTAATTTGTTCACGGTATCTTTAACGGTAAACAGTTATATCGTTACATCCCTAGTTGTACCTAAGATACCCTGAAGAGAACCTCCAATATATCCTGGAATTGATGGAGCGATTTGCGTCACTATCGTATATAGCGGTGAACCCCCGGAAGTCTCTTATATTTCTACTGGGAAGGTATGTGGGGGTCCCATGCAACCGATTACCAATCTTACAAATACCATGGGAGATTAAAAAGTTCTGATACCTGGGTATTGACATTTATCATACAGTGGAAGCAGAATACCAGCACAATACCGAGCAGGCTGTAAGAAACATAGAAAATAGCATGAGGTTTTCGAGCAAATTCCCCCTGGCGATGATGGGTAGAGGGGCGATGCTGAAGATGGTGGTGTTGCCGAGATTGTTACACTTCTTCGGAAACATACCATACCTGATACCAAGGCGATTCTTCACTAAGTTAGAGAGCATATATAGGGGATTCCTATGGCACGGGACTAGAAACAGAATCGCCCTTTGGAAGCTGCGGAATACATACGATAAAGGAGGTATAAAGCAACCAAACTATGAGATCTATTACTTAGCTAGCCAATTACAATACGTGGCCAAGTGGCTATCAGAAGACCCGACCTCTGAAACGAGATTGCTGGGACACGAGTGTTCCCGGTACTTCTTGAAAGAAGTAATATGGCTACCCAACTCGGAAATGAAAGAGAGCCCAAAGATGATGGTATTGGGATGGAAAGTGTGGCGTAAGGCCTGCCAGGTCATGGGAAACTCAACCCCATGTTCCACGGAGGTGCCGCTGGTCACACTGACGGGAGGTGATGGGCAACTAAGGAAAATGATTCGGAAGCACTGGGAACCAATAGGGATTGTAACAATGGGAGACATATGGCACGAGGGGGAGATAAAAGAATTTGGGACGTTAACAGAGGAAACAGGGCTACATGTGGGGCAATATATTACATATAACAGATTGATACGGCGGGTCAGAGAAACATGGTCGGAAATAATATTGGCAGAGCAACCCGACGAGGCCATAGAAACAATATACAATATAGCAGAAGGTGGGCACAAGATTTCTAGATTATATGAGTTATTGATGTCCAGAGTGGGAAAGGAAGTAGCACACCTAAAACATGATTGGAAGGAAGAAGTCGGGGAACCCATGAGTGACGGGATGTGGGAACAGTCCCAGGGGTACCATAAGAAAGTCTGCAAAAATTTGAGGCTTCAGCAAATACAACTATATACACCCATAGAGCATATATGACTCCCTAGAAAATAGCCAAATTCAAGAACACAGGGCAGCAAACATGCCTTAAATGTGAGGAGGAAAACGCTGGAATGTCACACATGTTCTGGGCATGTCCAGAAATTGGGAAGTTCTGGGACGAAATAGCTCACTTGCTAGGAGAAAAAGGGGTCAGAATAAATGTTGAATCTGCGTGGGCATGTCTGATAGGAGGGTTCCCTAGACCACGTAAATTAAAACATATGAGTAAACTAAAGGACTTGGCATACATACTTGTCAAGCGTAGAATTGCCATGGGCTGGAAGGCATGCAATAGACCCAAAATAGAAGTTTGGTGGGAAGACCTCCAGAAATGGACGGAAGCAGAAACGGTAGTGTGGCAAGAGGTGGGTAATAGAGGAGGGAAGAAGAAGCAGTCACCCTGACGGCCTGGAAACACTTATTAGCCACATTGTACGGGCCCATCCAAGACTGGTTGAGTGACCAGGATTCCGCTGAGGACGCAGAATGAGGTAGCCCCCCCAAGAGATTTAAACGTGGACCATGAAGTGGAGTAAGCTCGAGTTGGTGGGGTTGGGAGGTAGGCAGTAGACACAGACTGATATATGTAAATTCTGGTATAATTATGACATGTACTGCAAGTTTTTGTTGGTTGTTGTGATAAAATCAATATCATTGTTTTAAAAAAAAAATAATAATATGTCAGGATGCGGCAGCTTGGGTCTCCCTTCCCCACACTTTGAGCACGGGGCAAGGTGGAATCTTGGAGCACAATACACTCTCGAGCTTCCCCAGCACAAGACAACAGCGCCACTTGCAGTTATCCGGGCCGTCGATGTCCAAGTCTCGTTTCTCTTGAAAGTCTCTTGCCTTCGAGACCTGACGTATTCAAATATCAAAAGCAAATGTTCCTTCAACAAAATGAAACTTCATTTTCTGGTTTTATTTAGGGTGAGGATTATTTACCCCCGAGACCCCTCTTCTGGGCACTGACCCCTTTTTACTTTCAGCCTCCGTCCACCGGGTTCACTATGGCTTTTTCTTCCTTCACAAATCTTAATGTCTTTTTAAACAGTTCTAGTGGACATCCCTCGGCCGGGTTCACTCTTGTCAACACACTGTTTCTTGGGACTTTAGACTTGCCCCCTTCTCATCAGCATCCCTCTTCCAGGTTCACACTTGCCAACTTCACATTAACATTTACTTTCAATGTTCACAGGATTCACTTCCCTGGCTTTCTCATCAGTTCTTAGGGTCAAAGGCTTTCGACTGTACAGGGATTTTGCTTGACCTCCTGCGACTTTCATTCACCACAGCCCGGTTTTATCGGCTCTCCCCTCGAATTACCGGCTGTCATGAACCTCTTGGCTTTCCTCTTAACTGGAGTTTAGGCCGGTACCACAGAAGCAGGAGTAACCCTCGCTCTGGCTTATCAACGTCGATCTGCTCCTTGTACTGTTGACATCTGCTGCAGCACACTTGAGCTCTTGTCCTTGGTTTTACGATTCCTTCAGCGGAGGGTTCGCAGGGTTTCGTCAAAAAGGGCAAGGTCGTGTCTCTCCTCATCAGCCTCTCGATATTTGCCGCCTTTCTCCTCCACTTGAACTGCCGGGTCTGGATAGCTGTCTCGTCGTGCAGTCTCCCTTGCTCGTACTGTGCTCTCTTGCTCCACCTTTTATCCCTGTGGGGAAGGGAAAAGGCCATCAGGTGTGTGTGTGATTCTCGTCAATTGCCTGACTTTGCCTGACCCTTGTATTGGGACATGTCAGGTAAACGGCTCTGGTGTTAGTCCATTGTGCGAAAGTGTTCCTGTTAGGAAATGGGGGTGGGGGCAGTGCTTACGAATGTCCTACGCGGTACAATGGGGAAGAGGTATTGAAGGAAGGGGGATACCGCATCTCACCCGTCGGTGTCCCACTCCCACTCCCCGAGGACCCCCCATCCAGGTGATCGTCCCTCACTAGTCCACCCTCAGGAACTGGATCCAATAGTGATGGCTGTATCCTGGCCACCTGGATGACAGATCCTCAGGAACTAGCTAGGGAGACACCTTCATGTTTCTCACACTGCCCACAGCCAATAGGAACACCTACTTTAACTCCTCCCCTGTTGGCCATCTTCAGATTTCTTATTGCACATTAGTGTAAGGAGTCCTCTCACATTTTCTCTCTTCAACTTATCATAAAACAAATTTGACTTTTAACATCATTTCAACAAAAGATTAATCTTTTTCGATGTCTTCCCGACGACCGGCTTTGGCGGTCAAGGTGCTGGATCCGTCAACCATTTCTGCCACCGGTAATCTTCGATGAAGTTTTGTCTGCGTAGTTGGGCCTACCTCATGGCCGAATCCAAGAGGAAGTGCCTGTTCAAGGCCTGTGCCTGCTGAGGATTTAAAAATGTCTACATGGAAGATCAGCATGACTGCCTCTTCTGCCTTCATCCTCATCACGTCATCCAGGACTGTGAAATCTGTCTGTCGTTTTCCAACAAGACGCTGAGGGATCACCATCGTCGTCTCGTGGCTCGAAGATATCGGCGGGGTCTCTGACTGTGTGTCTGTAACAGAGCCATGCCTCATTACCACAGGGCTGGACAGCTGAGTGAACCACCTCTAGTAAGAGGTCCTGGTTGCATGAGGTCCAAGCCACCAGCAAGAGGAAGAGTAAAGAAACTTCTGACGATCCCAGTTCCTCACACAAGGACCGAACTTCACGAAAGGTCAGTGCCCAGGGGATGTCAGCAGGGAAGGACAGCCAAGGCCTTTTCCATCACCCCAAGGAAGCAATTCCATCGGACAAATCCATATAAAAAATTCTGGTGGCCACTCTTTGTCTTCTGCAGCAAAAGCTACCAAGTCGACCTCGTCGAAATTGGTGGCGAGTACATCATCGTCGATGACCAAGCCTCCCTCCAGGTCGTTTACCCCAAAGTGGTTGATGCCGTCCACTGGCACCATTGAGACCTTCTACGGCAACGACTATGACTACTACGGCAACGAGGATCTCATCGACAGCAACCACGTTGATGGCTGTGATGCCCCCATCGACGGCCCCATCAACAGGAAAAAGTGGATTTCCCCATAAGGTTGTTACCACTGCCATTGAGACAAACGTCGCCGACACCTAGACCAACACAGTGTCAGCATCGACGGCTCGGCCACGGGCATCTTTCCCTAATCTTGGTGTGGCCCTGCTATCAGGAGGTATTGTCGTACCAGGGCCAAGTCTTTCCTTATCTGAGGAGGTAGAGGAACCAGAGGAAGAGGCCATCATGTCACCACCGTCTTCACCATCATGCAGAACATCGGCTCCCAGAAGACAAGCTAGTTCCCCGCGGGGTGGGGCAAGCCTGTTCAGACTGCCACCTTTACCTCCTCTGCATTTATCTCAGGCACAGGAAAATTTGCCTTTAATGCAGCCAGCTCCATTGCTGCCCCCCCCAAAGAGACATGTCACTAGACATTTTATCTACTTTGACCACACTGGTAGCAACCTTGCAACAAAGGCTGCCTGCACCAGCCCCGGTTCCGGTGCCTCCTACATGGCCTCACGTAGATGTCCCTGGGCACTTCAGGGAAAGGGATGAGATCCCACACCCCCCAGGAGGACTGAACACCCATAAAGACCACAGCATCTGTCGGATACAGGGACAGTTGTTTCCACGCATTCGTCCCACACAGACTAATTTGAGGATTTTGTTGCAGGTTATGGGGGACTGGATAATTTTCTGATTAGGGACTCACCCCCTGATGAGGTAGGAGCCTTCCACGTGCTAATGGCCAGGGCAGCCAAAATGTTGGGCGTTACGCAGGAAGAGCAGGGCAAAGACAGTGTGCTGTATCAGCACAGAGAGCAGCGTAGGGAATCTATTAGGTCAATCCCGCTGTTCGAAGATGTCTGTGAGGATGGCCTGGTCACCTTGGCACATCCCGCTACTGCCCTAGCAAAAAAGGACCAGTTCATCAAAAAATACGCGGCCCCGGAGAGCGCGCCTGCCTACCTCTTCACCCAACCCACGCCAGACTCCATTGTCTCTGCTGCAGTCAGAAAAAGGTCAGCATATCCATCGTCCTCCTGCTCCGTCCCTCCAGACAAGGAAGGCAAATGCCTCGACACCTTCAGGAAGGTTATTACCACCGTAGCACGACTATCAATGCGGCAAATGCAATGGCCATACCCGCATGCTACGATCGCGAACTGTGGTTCAAGATGGGTCCCTTTCTAGAGTTTCTGACAGATGACCATGCCATCACGGTCTCAGTGGACATCGCGGATACTGGTTTTCGCCAGCTTGAAAATGGAGCGGTTCTGCGCAGGCAGGGTTGGCTCAAGGCCACAGATTTTCGACCTGATGTCCAGTCCAGGGTAGTTGATATGCCATTCGATGGAACTGACCAATTTGGGAAAAAGGTGGATGAGGCTTTACAGTCCATCAAAACAGACACAGAAAATGCTTGCTCCCTGGGCACGCTGCAGCAAAGGCGCCAGTCCTTTCGCTCTGGCAAAGGGCATTATTGTAGAGCTTCGCAGGATAACCGCTCCACATACCAGTCTTCCTCCTCCTACAAGACCCCGTACTCATCAGGGGACCAGTATAGAAGGAAGTCCCAATCTTACAGGGGTTCGCAGCGCCACTGTGGCTCCTCCCAATCCAAGGGCCAGTCCGGCAGACAATCATGACCAGCCCAGGGCCCGTTCCCCCGCTTCAGCACCCTGGTGGGAGGACAACTGTCAAGGTTTGTCGAACAATGGGGAAACATCACAGCTGACGAATGGGTGTTATCCCTCCTCCAGCAGGGCCACTCGCTGGAGTTCGTGGACTATCCACCGGACATTCCTCCCACACAAGCCGGAAAAGTTGTGACACCTCCTGCAGCAGGAAGTGCGGGCTCTGCTACAGAAAGCGGCAGTGGAGAAGGTTCCAATGGACAGAGTGGGCACAGGAGTCTACTCCTGCTACTTCCTGGTAAGGAAGAAGTCACTGCACAACAAGTCAGGGGTTGGAGGCCCATATTACATCTGAGGGTGCTCAACAAATTCCTAAAGGTGCAAATGTTCCATATGGTCACACTGCAATAGGTGCTGTCTCAGCTGCATCAAGGAGATTTCTTGGCGTCCCTCGAGCTGGAGGACGCCTACCATCACATCCCTATTCACCGCTCACACCAGCACTGCCTATGCTTTGTGGTGGCAGGAGTGCATGATCACTCTTGCTTCTCCACTCTTTTTGACTGCTTACTCTCTTTTCTCTCCTCCTTTCCCTTCTCCCTTTTCCTATCCCCTCTCCTTACTTTCTTCTATGCACTTACTCTATCAGAATTGTCCCTGGACCTAATACGATAGCAACCTCGTCTGTTCCTCCACCCTCCCATTACTGTTTTTTTCCTCCCCACCAACCCTCCAGCACTATCTGAAATGTCGTCAGGCCTAGTATGATAGTCACTTGTTTTGTTCCTCCCTTCCCTTTCTGCACCCCTCTCCCTCACCTTTTGTTTTTCTCCGGCTGTACCAGAAATGTCGTCAGGCCTAGTACGGTAGTTGCCTGTCTGTTTCCATTTCCTTCCCACTCTCCCCCTCCCTTCCTTATCTATGTCTTAGCTCTTGCACTATCTGAAATGTCGTCAGGCCGAGTACGATAGTTAATTTCACATCCTTACTGTTCATGGCCTATAAGAATGTGGTTGTATTTTCCCTTGTTCCCTCCCTTGCCTTGAAGCGCTTTGAAACACATTGTGTATAGACGCTATATAAATAAACAATCATATCATATCATATCAATTTAAGGCCCTTCCCTTCAGCCTGCGTTATGCTCCACGGGTGTTTACCAAGTGCCTTGCGCCAGTGGTGGCACACCTGCAGCAGAGGGGCATTCACGTGTACCCGTATCTGGACAACTGGTTGGTCAGAGCCCCCTCCTACCCGCTGGCAGAAGTCAACATTGCATCCAGCATCTACAGCAACTGGGTTTCTCTGTAAACTTCACAAAGTTGCGCCTGGTTCCATCACAACAGACATTCTATCTCAGAGCAAGACTCGACACCCAAACCTGCACCGCTAGGCCCTCGGACAAAAGAGTGGTGGCTCTTCTGGAAAAGGCTCAGCAGTGCCCAAGTGATCCCTCTCTGCAACTACAAATCTCTGCTGGGGATGTTGTCATCTTACATCCCATTGATCACCAACTGCCAGCTGCGCATGAGGCCAGTGCAAGAAATCCTGGATGCCCGTTGGATACAAGACTCGTGGTCCTGGGAAACTGCATCATCTAACACAGGTTTTCAGGCAGAGCCTTCGCTGGTGGCCGGTGAGGGAACGTCTGGTACAAGGTGCCCCTTTCAGGTTGCCGGACAATCAGGCCACCGTCACGAGGGATGCGTCACTAGAAGGCTGGGGCGCCCACTGTCAGGGCCAGCACACCAGTGGCCTTTGGTCCGAGAAGGAAAAGAGCCAGCACATCAACCTGGTGGAGCTACAGGCAATCTTTTGGGCCCAGAAGTCTTTCGGATTTACACTGATAACATGACATCGATGTTTTATGTCTACAAGCAAGGAGAAACAAGGTCCCCACATCTTTCCAGGGAGGCCCTGTGGCATTGGGCTCTACAGAACAAAATGTTTCTCATTCCTTTTCATCTGCCAGGAATTCAGAACACTATAGCAGGCTCCCTCAGCAGGGAGTTGTGCTCTTGCCACAAGTGGGAGCTGCACAAGGATCAACTTCACCTGTTGTTTCAAATGTGGGTCACTCCAGAGATTGACCTCTTTGCCACCTATGACCACAACCGCTGCAAGACCTTGGCCAGCCGCTTCCCCCATCCGGAGAGCTTGGGGGACGCCTTTGCGTTTCTGTGGAAAGGGAAGTTTCTGTATGCATTTCCCCCAATTCCTCTGGTGCCTCGAGTCCTATAAACCTTCAGACTGTATCAGTGCAAACTGATACTGCATGGCCGAGACAGTTTTGGTACTACTACCTCCCTGCCCTCTCGTCAGTGGCTCCTCTCAATCTGGGCCCACACCAGACCCTTCTGTTGAGGAACCAGGGGTGCTGCGCCACAACCCGGCTTGGCTCAATCTGATGGCCTAGCTCCTGTGTTCTTAGAATTCGGAGCTCTGTCCCTTCCACAAGACTACCAGGAGGTCCTGGCACGAGCAAGAGCTCAGTCCACCTTAAAGTGCTACAAGCGCAAGTGGAAACATTTTTGGGTGTGGAGCAGGGACCATCAGCTACGACCTCAGACCATCCGGCCGGAACATCTGTTAGCTTATCTGTTGTCCCTGGCTCAGTTGGGTTGACACATTCTTCGAGTAAGGTGCACCTGGCAGCAATCTCCTGATATAACCGCTCCGCAGGGGTGCCATCATTGTGGACCCACCGGCAGGTGTAAGAGTTCTTACATGGGCTGTTCCGGTCTTTTCCACTTGTCCGTCGCCCAGCTCCAGCGTGGGAACTAAATGTGCTACTGGCAAGGTTGATGAGGCTGCCTTTCGAGCCTATGCACCAAGCATCCATTAAGCATCCTTCCTGGAAAACAGCGTTCTTGGTGGCCATAACATCCGCCAGGCGAGTGGGAGAGATCCAGGTGTTTTCCTCCAAACTGCCTTATTTGACGTTTCACAAGGACATGACTATTCTACATAATAACCCTACCTTCATGCCTCAGGTGCCGTCCTCTTTCCATCTCAATCAACAAGTGGTTCTGCCTGTATTGTTTAGCACACTGATGTCTCCGTCAGAGGAAACACTGCACATTCTGGATGTGATGCATGCCCTCAAGTACTATGTGGTGTGTACTAAGGCGGTCCATGCTATGGATCAATTGTTTGTATCAGTTGGACCTTCTGGGCCCAGGAAGGCTCTCTAGAAGTCCTCCATTTCAAGGTGGATTGCAGCCTGCATTTCATTCTGCCATCAACAGGCTGGCAGGCCGCTTCCTGGCAGGCCCCGGGCTCACTTCACCAGAGGAGTGGCTGTAACTACTGCTTTCCTCTCTGGAATCCCGCTGCCTGACATCTGCCGTGCAGCCACCTGGAGATCGGTGCATACATTCACCAGGTTCTACTGTGTCATCAGAGATTCCACATAAAAGTCTAGAGGAATAAGTTACCTGTAACTCTGTTTCTCCAGCATTAGTATCTTTCATAGATTCACATGTGACCCTCCCACCTACCCCGCTTGGCTTGTCTTTTGGCTCTTACTGCGACCCGCTTGCCAATTCTGAAGATGGCCGACAGGGGAGGAGTTAAGGGAGGTGCTCCTATTGGCTGTGGGCAGTATGACCCAAAATGACTGTGCTAGAGCACAAACGTTTATACTGCTCTATGTTACCAAGGAGTCCCAGCCTGATGATGGGGAATATTCACAGCATTTGAATCTATGAAAGATACCAATGCTAGAGAACCGGATTTATAGGCAAGTAACTTTTACTTCTCAGATGTCTCTTGGCAGCTCACTGTGGTTGGAAAATGTCTGCCTTCCCCAGGCCTCTCTTGGCAGTTCACTGTGGTTGGGGGAATGTCTCCCTTTCCCAGGCCTTTCTTAGTCTTCTCTTGGCAGATCAAAGTGGTTGGGAGAATGTTTCCCTTCGCCAGGCCTTTTTCAGGCTTTTATTGGCAGTTCAATGGACAGCCCTGCTGTACTCTCCTGCCAGGCACTGCCTTTATCGAGTGCGTGTCCCAGACCCCTTCTTAGGATTCTCGTATGTGAGTCCCCGACCCCTTCATATTGGTTTCTTAAATGCAGGTCCCAGACCCCTTCGTATTGCAGTCGTAAGTGCGGGTCCCGGACCCCTTCCCGCTGGCTTCTTAAATGCGGGTCCCAGACCCCTTCACAATGGCTTCTCTTGAGTCCCAGAGGTCCCGGGGCAGGTCATGTATCTTCTTTTGGGTCGCCCGGTCGTTTGCCTCCTTCCCTGGTCTCTATGCATCTTCTGACAGCTCTCCCTCGCTCCTTCATGTTTTCAAGCTGGGTTACGTGGCTCGGCCACACTTCCGTGGAGCTGCGCTGCGTGTACGTGCTCGCCCGTGTTGTCCAGTGCTCTCTTGCACCCAGGTTTAATGCCTTGCCTATTTACGCCACTTCGGTCTTCAGTGAAGCAGGTAGGGACTCCGAAACTCTTCTGTTACGTCCTGGTCAGCAGCTGCAGGCTCAGATCTTCCGAGTGCAGGAAGGGGGACCCGCTCGCGGTGCCTCTGAGAATGTTACTCCCTCTTCCATTTTTAAGCTAGTTGAGATTTGACAACTAGAATGTTCAATCTGGTTCTCTGAGAGGGTGCTTAGGGCTCAGTGTATCTTACTCGTCACAGTTCTTTGAGGGAATAGCTCAGTGGAGTCAGCCCTAATCTTCCTCGTACAAGTATTAATGGTACTATTGCTATAACATTAAAGTGTTAGGCAGAAACCTGTGCAGTTCCCTTAGGGAACACTGCAAAAGATTTAAGACTACAGGTGTTGGCAGTAAACCCACTTGGTAGCAGTCTGTACCAAACAGATTTACCTGGTAGCTGTGGCTGAGCAGTCAGACTTCCCTCAAGAGAGTTAGGCAGTATGCAAAGTATACACAATAGGCACTCAGATACAATAATACAAGCAAACACTGACCAGAGCTTTGGTATCAAAGTATATAATTATTTATTTAAAAACACACGGTTTGAAACACTCCAGCACTCTTGTTGTAAAATATTCTAAACACAGTTACTATTGTAATATATACACCCCTTTTTCCTTATCAGATAAGTCACAGTAAAACACCACTTATTTTCATACAGAGGTGAGCGCTTCACTAGATGGCACTTCAATAAGTTTGTGAGAAAGGGAGGGAAAAAGACAGAATATGGAAAGGTACACCACTCTAAGGTTCAGGAACACTGTTAGCAAGGCAGAAGAGCAAAAGTCACTGGTGAGCCAAAGTCCAAAGGCTGGGCCCACTCTTAGAGAGAGCAGAGCACAAATGCGCCCAAGATCACACAGTTACACTAGGCTTAGAAAGTCTTGCAGAGGGTTCAAAAAGAGTTTAGAGAGGCTTAGGAAAGTTTAGCCAGGGTGTCCCAGGCTAACCCAGGATCGAAAGCCGGGGGCTAAATCTACCCCATACAGTCGGTAGCAAGGGAAGCCAGACGGGACACGGTACCTTAAGTGGGAAGGATCCTCCAGCGGTGGCAGTTGTTCCTGGCAGTGGGAGCAAGTTGCGTCGTTGTCCAGGGGAAGAGAAGATCTCGACTTGGAGGAAAGATGAAGGTCGTTGCACTACCAGGGAAGAAATCAGCCGCTGAGTTTTCCGGTTAAAGGTGGTACCTTTGTTTCGCGGTCGTCGTAAAACGTGGTATCCCGGTTGCCGGGGTGCTTGGCACAGGCAAGGCGGCCACGAGGTACGTCGGGAAGGCGAATAGACGGTGAAACTGGTTATCCCCACCAGTCAAAGGAAGAAGACCCTCCGGCGGGAGATCTCCTCTGTCGTTGGGAAAAGTGGTGAGGCAGTCCAGCAGGGATCCACCCGTGGTGGTGTCGTGGCAGGTCGGCTCAGCTTCTCCCTCATCGGATTCTTAGGTCCTGTGGCGACTTCTGAAGTTCCAGTCCCCAAAGCCCTGCTTTTATGCAGAAAACCCCCATTCACTCAGCCTAGCTGTCACTCAAACATGCTAAGTGGTGAGCCGGCCGGCTCACCACTTGGGCCAATCAGGACGGAGTGCGACTTGAGTTGCCTAGGCAACTCAGTCCAGGGTGCCTAAATTCCCCTCCACCCCTCCTAAGTACCCCAGACACAGTGGCACCACTTTGGAGGGCTTCTGTGGAGAAGCCCGCCAAAAAGTGGAACAAAGGGCTCGACTTGGGTTGGAGTCACAGAAGAGAACACAAACGCCATTTTAGAATCAAGTTTTGGCAAAAAATACCAACCGGAGAATTAATATTAATAAATAAACCGGCGGTATGTTCGAGGCTACCGTAAATAATTAAATAAAGGTAGTAGCCTAAAACAATGGGAAATCCCATAGGAAAATATGCGCGGTTGAATATAAAAAGTAGTATCCACTGCCACGAGCCAAAACTCGATCAGGGGGGACGGAGACGTGCCCCATCGACTAACAGACCCTGGGGCAATTGAATTGCCCCAGCCAGTACATCCACAATATGATGGTTTGTACTGGTTCTGTTCAGAATTTAAGACTAGTAAAGTCAATGGTGACTTTACATGCCCTGGGAGACAGTAGTCAGTCCCAGGGTATGGAGTCTATACTGGGGGGTCACTATGACACCCCTGTGTTACTGCACTGAGGGTGCTGTGTAACACATCACAAAAACACATGAGGCCCTATGGGGGAAAAGACCCCATAGCCCCTTAAACACATCTAGATTCAAAGAAACACACTCAAATCATGCCCAAGAGTGAGGGTAAAAGAGTCTCACTCTTGGCAGGAGAAAAAAATAAACCCCAAAAATCCAGCAAAGCTGCTGGGGGACTCACTAGGTTAGGAAATTCAGCCTAAACAAAGAATTCTCCCTAACACTCCCCTCCCCCCCAGACTAAGGGACAGGAGGATTTAATCCACTCGTGGATGAACCTCATACCTCTAGTCGATGACATACATCCTAGAGAGTCCATCAGCATTTTGATGGTGACACCTTGACCTATGTTCTATGGCCCAATCAAAAGTTTTCCTTTGTAAGCTATATGACCTACAACCCCTTTGAGGAACAGTCTTTTTAAAGTTATAGGGGATCTGGTTGACCGGTCCCTCAGAAGTTGGTACAACTTCTGAACCTGTGTTAGGCTTTTTCAAGGGGTCCTTATAAAGGATTCCCTTAGATCTAGAGGGGCCTCCAAGGTTCCTCACCACCTCTCTTGTGGGAGCAGGTTGGGTCTTAGGCCTCTTGGTTGGAGGGGTTGGGGTTAGGCAATGTACCTGCTTCCCCTTCCTCTTAGATCTAACCTTACCTACTTTAGGAGTTTCCCCCCTAATACTAGGTTTTGAGTTGGGGTCTTCAGTAGAAGGTCCAACAGTCTGAAGGTTTTTGCCCTTAGACTTTTCTTTCCTGGTTTTCCACCAGCATTGAGAATTACCAGTTCTCTTAGGCCTAGGTAAGGGCCCAGTAGGTCTATCCACCTCTTCCTTAGAAGCAGGGGGAGTCACAGACTCTGAAACTTGGGGAACAATGATGGAGCTTGGTTGGGGCTTCCATTTCCCTAATGTACTAGCCTGAAATGTACCTGGGTTAGAGGTCAACTTACTAAAACCAGGGCTTGTAGTGGGGGTCTCAGTAGAGGTTCCCACAGGCTTAGAGTGGTCCCTTAAGGTGGCCTCTCTAGCCAATTTGGTTAGGTTCTGGTTCTCCATACTGGGAGGCCTGGGGGTATGTGACACTACTCCTAGAGTTCTCAGGTCATTCCCCAACAGGACTTTCCCAGGCACCTCAGTCTGAACACTGACAGGGATTCTCACTGTCATGTTGTTACACTGAATGAGGGCTGGTAGAATAGGAACCATCTGGACAGGGCCTCCAGACATCTTAGTGGGACCTTTGGGTGCTCTTGCCACATCCTCAGGTTGAAATAAGCTTTCATCCACTACTGTTCTGCTGGCCCCAGTGTCTCTCCTGGAAGGAGTATCCTGGCCATTGTCAAGAACACTGTCCACATAATACACCTTAGAGTTAACAGGTAGGGAGTTATACACAACCCTATTCTGGGGACTACCCAGACCCATAGGCTCTAAGTTTACAGTTGCTTGAAGACCCAAGAGTTCTTCAGCAAAGAGTTAAAAGTGGGCACTAGCCATCTGTACTCCATCCTCAGGAGTGAAGGCTAAGGAGACTGTGCTGATCCCTGCAGGTTTACCCTTGCATCTGGGATCCCCTTTGATATGGCCAGTAGCCTTACAGATATAGCATTGTCCAAATGCTCTCTGAAAGGGCGGCTTGTTCTGACCTCCTTCTGGTTGTTGACCAGAAGGTACACTAGCCTGATTTGGTTTACCCTGGGACTTACCCTGATTATTTTGTTGTTTGTGGCCCTCTTTGGTATGGGAGGTATTAGAATTCTTTGGATTCACTTTAGGTGGCTGCTTTCCCTCATCCTTTTTCTGAGTGACCCCTGAATCCTTGTGAGTGGCCCTGTTGGCAACCCACAAGTCAGAAGCCTTAGCTAGTCTTCTGGAATCTAATTCCTTTGAATCAGCCAAGTGCTGTCTGAGCTCAGGAGAGCAGGCATCATAAATTGACTCCAACATAAAAAGATTTTTCATACCTTCATAAGTGTTCACCTTGTAACCCTTAATCCATCCCCCTAAGTTGTTCAAACATTCACTCACCCAGGTAGCCCAAGGGGTACCATCATTCTTTTTGAGGGTTCTAAACCTCTTATGATACTGGGAAGGGGTCTTCCCAAATCTAGCTATCAGAGCTAGTTTCACAAATGCATACTCTTTCCTATCCTCCTCCCCCAACTCCATTACCACATCAGTTGCAACAGGGGGAAGCCTAGAGAACAACCAGGTGAGTAAGTCATTTCCTGTGATGTTCTGGAGCCCATGATTATATTCAAACAGAGACAACCAATCCAACACATCCAACGTAGGCTCATACATACCAACCAATTCTTTAGGCATCCAGGGTCTTTTAGGACTGGAACTTCTAGAGGAGCCAGAGAGAGAAGCATTTTCAACAGATAATTTCTTCATTTCTAGCTCATGTTTGAGCTCCATTTCCCTTAGCCTTAGTTCTTGATTCAGTTCCTGGTGTCTCTGTTCAGCCAGAGTATTCAGTCTCTTGAACTCTAGTTCGTTTCATTTTCTCTAATTCAAGATATTGAGGACTAAGTGTGGGGCTTGGCAAAGGCCCAGTAGGTACAGCAGGTAGAGCAGACAGAGGCCTAGGGGGGACAGTCACAGCAGCCTCACCCTCCTCTTCTGACTCTTCCTCAAGATTATCAACATTTTGATCAATATCAATTTCTATACTGTTATCTACATTTTCTGTCATGGTAGGTTCCTCTGAACCATCATCCAGACTTTGGTTAGCTAACAACCTTTCTATTAATTCAATTTTCTTGCCTTTAGTCAGGAGGTTCTTATGCTTACATAGTACTCTTAAACAATCAGCAGTCTTTGTAGCAAGGGACTCTTGACTATAAGTTTCCATAGTTGACATGTTAGAAAGATTACTTTTTCAGTGCTAAGCTTTGTGGTTAGTTGTACTAAGGTATCTTAAAGCACTCTAAAGTGTATACTCAATACAAATCCCACCGCTGTACACCAGTGTTAGGCAGAAACCTGTGCAGTTCCCTTAGGGAACACTGCAAAAGGTTTAAGACTACAGGTGTTGGCAGTAAACCCACTTGGTAGCAGTCTGTACCACCCAGATTTACCTGGTAGCTGTGGCTGAGCAGTCAGACGTCCCTCAAGAGAGTTAGGCAGTATGCAAAGTATACACAATAGGCACTCAGATACAATAATACAAGCAAACACTGACCAGAGCTTTGGAATCAAAGTATATAATTATTTATTTAAAAACACACGGTTTGAAACACTCCAGCACTCTTGTAAAATATTCTAAACACGGTTACTATTGTAATATATACACCCCTTTTTCCTTATCAGATAAGTCACAGTAAAACACCACTTATTTTCATACAGAGGTGAGCGCTTCACTAGATGGCACTCCAATAAGTTTGTGAGAAAGGGAGGGAAAAAGACAGAATATGGAAAGGTACACCACTCTAAGGTTCAGGAACACTGTTAGCAAGGCAGAAGAGCAAAAGTCACTGGTGAGCCAAAGTCCAAAGGCTGGGCCCACTCTTAGAGAGAGCAGAGCACAAATGCGCCCAAGATCACACAGTTACACTAGGCTTAGAAAGTCTTGCAGAGGGTTCAAAAAGAGTTTAGAGAGGCTTAGGAAAGTTTAGCCAGGGTGTCCCAGGCTAACCCAGGTTCGAAAGCCAGGGGCTAAATCTACCCCGTACAGTCGGTAGCAAGGGAAGCCAGGCGGGACACGGTACCTTAAGTGGGAAGGATCCTCCAGCGGTGGCAGTTGTTCCTGGCAGTGGGTGCAAGTTGCGTCGTCGTCCAGGGGAAGAGAAGATCTCGACTTGGAGGAAAGATGAAGGTCGTTGCACTACCAGGGAAGAAACCGGCCGCAGAGTTTTCCGGTTAAAGGTGGTACCTTTGTTTCGCGGTCGTGGTAAAACGTGGTATCCCGGTTGCCGGGGTGCTTGGCACAGGCAAGGCGGCCACGAGGTACGTCAGGAAGGCGAAAAGACGGTGAAACTGATTATCCCCGCCAGTCAAAGGAAGAAGACTCTCTGGCAGGAGATCTCCTCTGTCGTTGGGAAAAGTGGTGAGGCAGTCCAGCAGGGCTCCACCGGTGGTGGTGTCGTGGCAGGTCGGCTCAGCTTCTCCCTCGTCGGATTCTTAGGTCCTGTGGCGACTTCTGAAGTTCCAGTCCCCAAAGCCCTGCTTTTATGCAGAAAACCCCCATTCACTCAGCCTAGCTGTCACTCAAACATGCTAAGTGGTGAGCCGGCCGGCTCACCACTTGGGCCAATCAGGACGGAGTGCGACTTGAGTTGCCTAGGCAACTCAGTCCAGGGTGCCTAAATTCCCCTCCACCCCTCCTAAGTACCCCAGACAGAGTGGCACCACTTTGGAGGGCTTCTGTGGAGAAGCCCGCCAAAAAGTGGAACAAAGGGCTCAACTTGGGTTGGAGTCACAGAAGAGAACACAAACGCCATTTTAGAATCAAGTTTTGGCAAAAAATACCAACCGGAGAATTAATATTAATTAAATAAACCGGCGGTATGTTCGAGGCTACCGTGAATAATTAAATAAAGGTAGTAGCCTAAAACAATAGGAAATCCCATAGGAAAATATTCGCGGTTGAATATAAAAAGTAGTATCCACTGCCACCAGCCAAAACTCGATCAGGGGGGACGGAGACGTGCCCCCTCGACTAACAGACCCTGGGGCAATTGAATTGCTCCAGCCAGTACGTCCACAATATGATGGTTTGTACTGGTTCTGTTCAGAATTTAAGACTAGTAAAGTCAATGGTGACTTTACATGCCCTGGGAGACAGTAGTCAGTCCCAGGGTATGGAGTCTATACTGGGGGGTCACTATGACACCCCTGTGTTACTGCACTGAGGGTGCTGTGTAACACACATCACAAAAACACATGGGGCCCTATGGGGGAAAAGACCCCATAGCCCCTTAGACACATCTATATTCAAAGAAACACACTCAAATCATGCCCAAGAGTGAGGGTAAAAGAGTCTCACTCTTGGCAGGAGAAAAAATAAACCCCAAAAATCCAGCAAAGCTGCTGGGGGACTCACTAGGTTAGGAAATTCAGCCTAAACAGAGACTTCTCCCTAACACATTAATACATAGGGGAACTTATATGGTATGGGGAAGGTAAAGAAGGTGAGGGAAGAAAGGTGGGCGAGTGTGCATTGTACAACGTTATCCCATGATGTCCTCCCTGTGTCCCAGAGGGGGAATCCCTCCCCATGAGATCCACCTGCTGAGTACCACCCCAGGGGGACAATAGGTAGCGACTTCAACTCCCTGGTCTCATGGAAAGGGACTACCCCTCAGAAAGAAGGGACCACATCCTGAGATTCGTCACAATATGAAAACTAAGAACATGCTCCTACGACACACACACATAATATACACACACTTACTACACATAACATGTAGACGTACAACAAGTCCTAGGACACATGCACCTATGACACAGCACCTACAACACATGCTCCCATGGCACATGCTCCTACCACACACACTCTTACGACACACACTTACTGCACACTCTTATGACACACATTCTAATGAAACACTCCTCCGACACGTGCTGCTAGAAAATGTGCTCGTCTAACACACCTACAACACACTCCTATAGTACATCATAAGCACACCTACTGCACATGTGCCTACTACACAGAATATGTGGTTCTATGCCACCAGCTCTTACGATGCATGTTCCAACAACACACACTCTTGCTATGCACACTTACCACACACCCTTATAGCACACACTCCTACTGTCGAAAATGATGTAATATTGTTTCTACCTCCATTGTATATGTTGGCCTATGCCCAGTCGCTTTGCGAGGAAATCCGCATTGCAAGGTTGTGACCTTAAGTTAATCAAGCCTCCATTTTAGGTTAAAGCCGCCATTTTGGTTCCTCGTGCAAAGTCACCCTGTGGCCTAAAATGGCCGACCTGTGTTCTCTTGTTCTTACTTTAACCTCTTCAACCTCTGTAGGCGAGTTAATGTCCAACCTGCCTGCAGGCTACATGTTAGGGTCATGTAGACCATGTCCTTTGTTGACCTCGGGATCAGGGGATTATTTGAATCGATGATGTTAACCTACAAGTATACAAGAACGATAATGCTATTTAAAACATCATACGCGAAACATCTGTTTGACCTGCATTGAAGCGAATGTGTAAAGAGTGTAAAGTTAACCCCAGAGAATAATAGTATTGGTTAGTAAATGTATTAAGAAGTAAACCACATGCACGAGATATGTAAATTAGGAATGAACCTGGCGCAAACCCTAGCCCAGTACATGATTAACTCGTAAGAGGCTGGACATCATTACGAAGAAACTGTATAAATATGCTGATGTCCAGCTAGCAATTCCTGTTCACTGCTCATATTGAACCTGCTGGTGTTCTCTGTGGTGTACTGACGGCCAAATAGCTATTTGTGTACTTTGTTTTATAAACTGTTCAGTGTTGCAATAAAGATTCTGGGAATCTTTACAAGCCCGCGTTGGTGTCTTTCTCTTTGCATGGTGTAAAAGCCTTAATATTGTATTTTATGATTCCACAGATGGCGCCCGAATAGAGACCCTCAAGATTGACTTTGTCTCGTTCAAGGTTGGCTCGGCTATCGGACCGGGATCGGACGGTATCAACAAAAAGGCCCCTCTGGACGAGAAGCAAATTCCTCGACAGAACAGCACGATCCGATCCCTGAACGGTGAGCTGTAGCCCGAGACGACATCTTGACGAGGGTCTATATATCGAGGTGGGTAAATTTGCCGAAATCACCAGACACGTGGGTCCTTAGATTGTCCTTAGTAACCCGATCGGGCCTCCCAGTCCTTTGGTCAGGTGAATCGTGACCCGATTCTTAATTTAACCCTCACAATTTGAATTTGGCGTATTGTACTCGCGAGCACAATTATTTGACCAGGTAACACCAGAATTCTGATATGCCTGGGAAATTGTCTGCCTGCTTCAGGGCATTATTCCGCAGCGACAGACAATCTTTGGAAGTTAGCCATCCCGCACCACAGGAGGGGTCGCCGGCATGTACTATGTACTGTAAGAAAGGCTTTGGTAGTATAGCATTTAATGATATTTGGCACAGACAGACCAGACTTAACCCTACTCTTCGGTGGCCAACCAATGGTAGCTTTGAAATCCCTTGGTTAGAATATTTAGAGTCTGTATTGATAAAGAAACAAGCTAGACCTGCAGCATTTGACGCATTGCACATTTGGAAAACAGAAGCTTTGCAGCAACAAAAGAGTAGAGAAAAACATATGCTTCGACATATGACGAATGCCGAAAAATCATTGTTATATGATCAAAATAAACAATTGGAATCAGTTAGGAACACGGACAGAGCGTGCCCGATGCCTCTGCGCCAACCCGTACGTCCCTCCTCCTGGTGCTTTGCCTCTTCCTGTCATTATTCCTCCTCCTATAGTCCCCCCCGGTCCCTCCTATTGTTCTTCCTGTTGTTCCTCCAGTCGTCGCTCCTTTGCCTGCCCCCTTGCCTCCACCTATTGACATTCAGAATGTGCCTACTCTTCCTCTTCCAAGTGATTCCGCATCGCTTGTAGTAGACACATTTAAAAATCTAAAAAGTATCCCTGAGAAAAATGTTTTTATTGAAGGACTAGGAATTCATTTGACCAAAATGTGGAATAGATTAAACGATGTAGATTTCCCACAAGGGTTACGGGATTTGAACACCTTAGCGTTGTCTAGAGATACTGCGGAGAAAGTATATGAGCATGTCAAGAGGATTTTTGTGTATAGGAAGGAGTTGGAAGAGTTACAGAATGAAGAAGCAGATGGTGATAGTTTAGGTTCTATATTCTTACAGAAACGATTTTCTCCTCGCCGTGAATTGGTAGGTGAGGAAGCGCGTATTTGTACAAAACATGCGATAAGATGGATTTCGGATATGTCGATAACTCCAGATGAAGTATATGACGCGTATAGTCAGTATACTTTAGAAATGCAAAAGAAAGTGATACAGGTTATGGTAGAATACCTGCAGGATGAGTGTGTAAAAAGAAAGATATGTTGTCCCGCAGAATTGTTGGGTGTTTATAAGAGAGCCTTTTCGATTGATACCTCTTCGACTGCCTTGGCGTTTGATTTGGCCCTGTTGCTTAGTAAGCGTTCGGAGCTACCTACTTCTCAGTTGCCTATGAGAGAGGTCCCTCTGACATTTGTCCCAAAAGTTGAGATTACGGCCGATGCTGCACGAGGTATAGTCGCTGTGGACATTCCTGCACATTATGTATCGCAATTTGTTCACGTCCCGTTCTCGAGAAAGGAAGTGAACACCATAAAGCAATCTATTCCTGATGTAAGAAAGAATCCGACGGGGTTCTATAAAGAAATAGAGTCAGTCTTACAATCATCGGTATTCACCTTAAGCGATATTGATTTATTACTTCCCGTACTCCTGCCAGTTGATTTGTGGAAACAGATTAGGACTGTAGATGATGTACCTGGGTTAGGAGATACATGGGATGATATGGTTAGGCTCGACAGAGAAAGACCAGCTGGCGAGAGACCGCCTCAAGCTATATTAACTTTGCCTGATAGGATTATTGTGAAATTGAAAACCATAGTTCCTGAAAAAAGAATGATTTGGGACAAGCTTACGGCCTGTGTCCAAGGAAAGTCTGAGGGTGCTACCGAGTTCTTCAATCGGTTCAAACAGGTATTTTCAGATTCCAGTGGACAAGACTTAGGCACAGAGTCAGGGAAAAGGCTGTTTGTCGACAAATTTGTATGTGGATTGCTGCCTGACATCCAGTTACAGATTATGTCCTCTGGAAGCGCTTGGCAGGCGAAGTCTCAATCAGAAGTACTGCACATGGCTCAGAACTATGAAAATTGTGTGAATAATGAAAAGGAAAAACTTGAGAAAAGAAAGGGTGACCTGAAAACAAAAGTACTATTACAACAGATTGTTAGAAGCCCTAGAGGGGGTAATACGCAATTTAGAGGTCAATACGTTCCACAGGGAAGTACGCCCCTGGCTCCGGTAACCATTAACAAGTGTGCCTATTGTCGACAGGAAGGTCACTGGCACGCACAATGTCCGACCTTGCAGCAAAGGTCATTTGGGAACATGGGTAGAAGATCCAGAGGTCGCCCTGGTGTAGGGGGCCCTGGTAGAGGCCAGTTTGCGCCAGAATCACAGCAACCTTCTTCACAGGATAAACAAGTATCGAGTGTGGATAATAGAAACATTTTTGGTCATTCTTCTGCCGCGTACCTCTCTAAAGAACTTCCTTTTGATTACATGCTGTTTCGTTAGGATTGCCCGAAGCAGGATTTGGAACCAACGCCTATTCCCGTTCATCAGAAAGGTCCCTATGTTGAAATGGCGGTGGGAAATAGGAAGCATCTATTTTTAGTAGATACGGGAGCACAAAAGTGTTCCATTGACCATTCACGTGTTCCAAATATTCCCCTGTCAGGGCAATCCAACGTTTCCGTAGGGTTTTCAGGCACACCTGTAGTTTGTCCAGTTTCTTTGCCGGTACCGATAACAGTGGGTCCCTTCACGGAGCAGTGTCCATTTCTACTTACTACAAACTGTGGAGAGAATTTTCTGGGGTTAAATTTGTTGAAGGAATTGAATGCAGTAATACATTGCTCCCCAGACGGAGTTCGATTAACAATTTCACCTCAGCAATCACTCGCCTCTCAGTTCTTGACTCGACCTTTACCGCCAGAATTCAGTAACATTCCGGAATGCTTATGGGCAATTGATGATAATGATGTGGGCATTCTTCAAATTGAACCTGTTAAAATTATTCTGAAACATGCAGTAAAACTGCCTCGCATTCCACAATATAAAATCTCAGTTGAAGGCGAATAAGCTTTGAAATGTATAGTTTCTGACTTTTTTACATCGTGGAGTAATTGAGGAAATTACAGGTAGTTTGTGTAACAGCTCGATTTTGCCAGTATACAAAAAAGGTGATAATGCGATTCCTTTTCGGTTTATAATTGATTTGCGTGCTATTAACAAAATTGTGGCTCCTCAATTTCCCATTGTACCTGATTTAACTATGATACTAACTATGATTCCGGCTTCTGCCACTCACTTTAGCGTTGTTGACCTCAAAAATGCGTTTATCAGTATTCCTATACACAAGGATAGTAGGCATTTGTTCGCGTTTACCCTAGGTGGACGCTCGTTCACATTCACTCGTGCACCACAAGGGTACACTGAGAGTCCAAGTATTTATAGTAGAGCATTGAAAGAGCAACTCGATACTCTCGAGTTGCCTACTACTTGCACGTTACTACAGTATGTAGATGATCTCCTCTTGGCTGCTGATTCTGAAAGTGCCTGTAAAAAAGGCACCATGTTGTTGCTTTGTCATCTAGCAAAACATGGCCATAAAGCTTCACTCAAAAAATTCCAATATTGTTGTCAGGAGGTCGCCTATTTAGGCTATCTCCTGTCAAAGGAGGGGAGAAGGTTGACACCTGAACGAATAAAAACTATTTCTGGCATGTCTGTCCCAAATACGCAGAAGGAAGTTAGAGCCCTGATAGGTATGGCTTCTTACTGTAGATTGTGGATCCCTAACTTTTCGTTAACGATTAAACCAATACTGGCTTTGACAAAGAAGGGCATTTCTTTGCCATTACCATGGACTTTGGAACACCAGACAGCATTTGATTTACTCAAAACCGCGCTGTGTTCGGCACCGGTTTTAGGAACTCCAAATTATGAAAAGGCCTTTGTGTTGTATGTGCATGAACGTGATGGATGTGCTTTGGCTGTGTTAACGCAGGAACATGGAGGGAAGAATAGGCCATGCGGATATTTCTCATCCGTCCTTGATCCTGTTGCATGCGCTTTCCCGAGATGTTTGAGAGCTGCTGCTGTTGCTGCGTCTGTAAAACAGAGCGAGGGAATGGTCCTGGGTCATGCGTTAACCCTAATGGTACCTCACTCTGTGGATGTTCTATTAAATAGAACTCAAACGCAACACCTTACTTCGGCACGATTGACAAGATACGAATTGATCTTGTTTGCTCCCCACATTCAAATTCAGAGGTGTTGTGTATTAAATCCGGCTGAACTTTTACCTGTCCCGCAAGATACTGTTGATGGTGACGAAACGTCACACGATTGCCTTTACACTACAGAACAAGAGACTAAAGGTAGAATCGATTTGAAAGATACACCTTTGAATAGCCCCCAAGGAGAGCTATTTTGTGATGGCTCTTGTTTCAAACTTCCGAATGGTACATCCACGGCTGCTTATGGCATCACTACCTTAAGCACGATTGTGGAAACCAAAAGAATTATGCATAATTCCGTGCAGGCCACAGAAATTATAGCATTAACTCGAGCTTGTGAATTCTCTGAAGGGCTTACAGTAAATATATATACCGACAGCCAGTATGCCTTTGGGGTGCTTCACAACTTCGGTAGACTCTGGAGAGAACGAGGTTTCTTGACCTCACATGGCACAAAAATACAGCACTGCACTTTAATAGTGCGATTACTTTCAGCGCTCGCTCTCCCTGTTCAGTTAGCCATTGTAAAATCTACAGCACATCAGAAGGTTACAGATGATATAGGAAAAGGGAATGCTTTCGCTGATCAGATAGCTAAACAAATTGCCACTGATTTTAGTTCAGAAATGTATGCTGTAAGGGAAACTGTAAATGTCTGCACCTTTGGTGAAAGTATTTATTCTGTAAAATACATTCAAGCAGATGCTACTGCAGAGGAGACCAAGAAATGGGTCCAGGGTGCAGGGAGATTGGATGGTGATGGGTGTTGGGTGGACAATGTTGAAGGAAAATGGTTACTCCCTGACGCCTATATTACAATGATGGTCATTATGGCTCATGGTCCGACCCATGTCTGTGCGCGTAAATTGACTAAAATGTTACACAGTGTATGGGCCAATGATAAAATTTTCAAAATTGCGGACCGCTTTGTCCAAGGGTGCATGGTCTGTTTGCAGCACAATGTAGGAAAAGGTACCTCGACTCCTAGAGGAAGTTTCGCTCCACCTTCTGTTCCGTTTGAGGTCATCCACTTTGATTTTATTGAGATGGAACGTTGCAACAATCTTAAATACGTGTTGGTTGTCATTTGTGCATTTAGCAAGTGGGTTGAGGCCTTCCCTGTTAGCGATGCAACAGCCATAACCACGGCAAAGACTCTGTTGAAAGAGTTCTTTCCTAGTTTCGGGCTGCCAAGAGTCATCTGGTCGGATAATGGGCCACACTTTATCGCTGCTGTAATCCTACAAATATGTGATGGATTGCAGATTGATAAACGGTTCCATTCGACCAGACATGCCCAAAGTGCCGGATTAGTGGAAAGGCATAACGGCATTATAAAGAACGAGCTCGCTAAAACGTGTGCTGGCACCAAGTTAAAATGGCCGGACGCCTTACCAATCGTGTTGCTGTCGATGAGAACAACCCCTCAAACTAGGACTGGTCTCTCTCCCTTTGAGGTGGTGATGGGGAGGCCTACTAATATTTGGGGTATGCCAAAGAGTCGCTCATTGCGGGATGTAGAGAATGTGCTTCTTTCAGATTACTGTAACCAGTTGACTAAAAATCTATTTTCAATTTATCACCAGGTGCGAGAGGCATTACCTGTACGGTACGAGGGTCCCGGTCACAGTCTACGACCGGGGGACTGGATCCTCATGAAAGTTTTCGAAAGGTCGTCTTGCCTTGCACCTCGGTGGAGGGGTCCCTACCAGGTCCTGCTAGTCACCCAGACTGCAGTGCGGGTAGCAGGGCAGAAGAACTGGATACACGCAACGCACACCAAACGGATCCCGCAGCCCGTGCCATACCATACAAAAGACACAGAATCCCTTTCCAATGCTGTAACCAACGTGCCCGAAACAGCAACAACCAGCAAGAGAGTATCGGAGACTGTTCCAGAATTCGTAAGGCCAGACAAAACGGCCATCTTGTCTCCACACTCTCCAACAGTGGTACTTCCGGATCATCTATTTTCTGATCCCATTTCCGTTCACTCGCCACCTCCAGTGGAAAGTGACGACACACTGCTTTCTGATCCTTCAGCACCGGTAATTGTGAAATATAATTTACGTCCTAGAAGATAGACGTACAGCACGGTTTGACTGTGCGATTGGAGAAATCATTTGAGGGCTTGCCTTTTAGCCCGACTATATGAAAGGATTCTGTTGGCTAAGGGTTGTGGGAAAGACATTAAAAAGACGCGCGACTGGAGTCGCCAGGTAACGAACAATTGGTGTTTTTTCGATTGAAGACTACGATGCCTGCACCCGCTACCGCTCGTACCGAACCTTTAGATAAATATGTGACTAGCAGAGACAATGAGCAAGCATGTAAGGGGACCCCGAAAACGTATTGTTGCCTTTTTGTAATAATAACTGGGTTTTTAGTAACTACTGGTTTTGGGTTGTGGTACCTGGAGGAAGCATATCCGCTAGAGGACTTTTTACCTGTTGAAAATGTATCTGTTATACCCACTCCTTCCGTGCAATTGCATACCTTGTCGCCTAGAGATTCTTCGCATAGACGGAACTTTCAGAATAATACTCTTTTGTTAATAATGAATGCCAGTCATGCAATTTTTAATAGGACCAACTGCTGGATCTGCTCGCATTTGCCGCAACATGGGGATAAGGGGCTAGGTTGGTACATTCATCCTTTACCTTTGACAACTGCTTGTTATGCTTCTCTTAGAGCACTATTCTTTGGCCGTTGGAATGACAGCATCTCAGAGAACTTTGATGGTACAAATTTGAATAGTTTTGAAAAACGTGTTTTGATGCCCCTGGGATGCTCGCTTTTGGCAAATAGGAGTAAGCCAAACGTTGCTTCTGTTAGGCCCTCTGATAGATTGTCTCGTACTTTTCAGTCTTTGATCTCTTTCAAAATGGCTCCTATAGGCAATAAGGATGCCACGCCTCCATCTTATTCTGTTAACCATAGCCCCGAATCAGTTTCCTTCTGCATACAGAGGAATGGAACAGGGTCAATGGGTGATTTTAGAAGTTGCGCCAACGTTGCGAATTTGACTAGTGAGAACAGACCTCTGTATGTAGTTGAACCTGTCTATTTTGTTTGCAGTAATGTGGCATTTCCATGGTTGCCCAGGGATTGGCAAGGTACTTGCTATTTAGGGATTCTATTACCTGGGGTATTTATTGCCAGTACTGCAGAAATTTTGAAGACTCGTCCACGGCGAGATGTGAAGGGGGATACTCCAGCGAAAACTCTAGGAGACATAATGAAATCCATCGTGCCATTTTTTGGGCAAATTATGAATTCAGAAGATATCAGGGGACTAGCGAGAGTACTGGAGAGAACCATCAACCGGACCACTGACACACTCTATAATATGACGTTAGAACAGAAAGCGATAAGATTAGTAGCTCTTCAGAACCGGATGGCATTAGATGTCATTCTGGCTGAGCGTGGAGGAGTATGTAAATTAGTGGGGTCCGCTTGCTGCGTTTACGTACCAGACTCCTCTCCAACGATCTTTAGGGCGATCCAAAATCTACATGTTCTTAGTTCGGAAGTGCATGTTCCTGAGGGAAACTGGGAACTTAGTGCATGGTTTTGGGATCTCCTACGGTCGTGGGGATGGAAGTTGCTTTCGGCCTTGCTGATTATCTTGGGTAGTTTACTGTTCCTTTTTTGTTGTTGTATACCGTGTCTCCCTGGTATATGTTCGGTATTAGGGGGTTGTTGCGCGCAAGCAACAAGTGTATTAGGGCATAAAATATACGCCCCAGGTAAGGTTACTAAGGAGTACGTGTTTAAAGAAACTCTAGTGTCTGATCTGATGGCAATAGATATGTCTGATAATGATTCGGGTGTATAGATGTTGAAATGTGGAGTTAGTCGTAAAGTGATCGACGGTAGTTTAGCGCTTGGCATAGGCCAAAAGGAGGGTTTGTCGAAACTGATATAATATTGATTCGTCTCCATTGTATATGTTGGCCTATGACCAGTCGCTTTGCGAGGAAATCTGTATTGCAAGGTCGTGACCTTAAGTTAATCAAGCCTCCATTTTAGGTTAAAGCCGCCATTTTGGTTTGTCGTGCAAAGTCAACCTGTGGCCTAAAATGGCCGACCTGTGTTCTCTTGTTCTTACTTTAACCTCTTCAACCTCTGTAGGCGAGTTAATGTCCAACCTGCCTGCAGGCTACATGTTAGGGTCATGTAGACCTTGTCCTTTGTTGACCTCGGGATCAGGGGATTATTTGAATCGACGATGTTAACCTACAAGTATACAAGAACGATAATGCTATTTAAAACATCATACGCGAAACATCTGTTTGACCTGCATTGAAGCGAATGTGTAAAGAGTGTAAAGTTAACCCGAGAGAATAATAGTATTTGTTAGTAAATGTGTTAAGAAGTAAACCACATGCACAAGATATGTAAATTAGGAATGAACCTGGCGCGAACCCTAGCCCAGTACATGATTAACTCGTAAGAGGCTGGACATCGTTACGAAGAAACTGTATAAATATGCTGATGTCCAGCTAGCAATTCCTGTTTACTGCTCACATTGAACCTGCTGGTGTTCTCTGTGGTGTACTGACGACCAAATAGCTATTTGTGTACTTTGTTTTATAAAAACTGTTCAGTGTTGCAATAAAGATTCTGGGAATCTTTACAAGCCCGTGTTGGTGTATTTCTCTTTGCATGGTGTAAAAGCCTTAATATTGTATTTTATGATTCCACACTACAACTGGCGTTCCTCTGAAACGTGCAGCTACCACACATGCTCCTGCTACCACACACAAGCTCCTACGACACATACCCCTGCAACACATGGCTTATGACACATTCTCACAACACATACTCCTACCACACAGGTGCCTACAGCATGCACTGCAATCACGTATGCAGAGAGTAGGAATTTTACAGTTGATACATTAAAAGATTAACGTTGCTGACCAGAGCTTGGAGAGGGCAGGAGCCCTCTCCCATCCGTTCCTTTTCATCTACAGCCACTCTGCTACTTCGCTCAAGTGCTGCCGGAGCATCGCGATCAGCTGATGCCCATATCCGTGAGGTGAGCATTCATCAGAAGGCCTGTGTCCTTCTACTCACCCATCGAGAGCAGGAAGGCCTGTGCCCTCCAATGCACTCACACAGTCTTCATTACGGATCCTGAAATCGTTTGTCTGAAGCATGCCTGTTTCTATAATGGCCGCCGTCATCTCATGCTCGGCACGATAAAGAGGCTGTGATCTGTTGTCTAGCAACACTCGCCTACTTCTTCCCACAACCCCCGCCGGCAGCCGGCCCACGCAAGAGAAGGCCCGCGTTTAAAAGGCCCTGTTTGCCCCCTGTTCGCCACCGGGCACCTCCAGCAACCTCTTTTGTCTCAGCCTCACCCTACCTGTGGTAATCCTGGTTTCACTGTTTACCTAACGTGTCTACACTATGTGATAATCAACTACTCTCCTGTTTAACATTCTTTGCAACCTGAACTCCCCTAGTTGCCCCATGCCTTGGAACATTCATGCCTGCCACCTATGTGCCGCTGCTCAGCCTCTTGCTGTATCATTGTTAGCCTATTTCCCAGTGTCAACGTCATCAGAGTCGACACCATCACATTTTGTAGAGACTCCTTCTGGCCACCCACCTGACTGCCTATTATCAATGCAATCCTCATTCCCGGCCAGTTCGGCACAAAACTGTGTCATATAACTGCCACACATTGTGGCTTTTCCACGCTATCCTCTTTACGTGCTACGGTACTCCTGAGATTAATAATTTGAGCTGAGCGATGCCGCAACTCTACAAAAGATTATCCATTGTTGTCTACAACTATCACTTGTGCTGTTATTTCCCTACTGTGATATGTGCATGTGTCTTCGTATGCTCTACTCTTTGTTCACCGTTGCCACTGCCAGTGTTTTCCCGCATTTCGCATATATTGTTAGGACACTGGCTAACAATTTCGGAACACTTTTAGATGTTATGCTGTACCTTGCTGCCTTGACCCTGCTCTGAAATGCACTGTATAGCCTGATGTTATTGCACACTCAATGAGTTTTTATGCCACCTTCTTACCAGTTGCACACATTTTAGAATGAGTGCACTATGACCACGATGTTGCGACAACCTTACAATCTATAGACTGTTATCAAATTTATTCGCATATCTTCTACTTCCCTAGTGTGACTTGACACTAGAACTCGCTACTAGCATCTTTGCCACACAGGGATCCACTACCCTTCTGCAGACTATTGCGCCCCACCATTTGACTTATGCATTTAGCCTATTATGCTTTACCATTTGACTTTTGTATTTAGCCTATTTTGCCCCACCATTTGACTTTTGCATTTAGGCTATTGTGCCTTACCATTTGACTTTTGCATTTAGCCTATTTTGCCTCAGCTTTTGACTATTGCATTTAGCCTATTGTGTCTTACCATTTGACTTTTGCATTTAGCCTATTTTGCCTCAGCTTTTGACTATTGCATTTAGCCTATTGTGCTCCACCATTTGACTATTGCATTTAGCTAAGCCCTAGCATGCTGACTACAGCCACCTACCAGATTGCCTGTATCTCACTTTTCACATTGAGTTTTACACTCTGCTTTGTTAAACCTCATACACTACCCTTTGGGGACCTATCAAGTATGTCATACCCCGCATTGACTAACAATAACATAATTAAACATCCCCTAGCTACGAACGACCTTCAATTCTTAATCCCGAGCAATCCTTGCACACCGGAGTCTAGCAATTCGCGTCTCAGAGCTAGACTAGCCAAAATATACAAGCCTCCTATCAGCTCGCTACCCACCCTCATAGGAAAGAGGACCCCAAAAAACTTGCCTGACCCAACCCCCGCTAGTACCAAGCTAGTATACAACGGCCTTCCTAAGACTAGAAACTGCACACCCCAGCACCTCAAATGTAAAGACCATCTAACTTCCCGCCTAGCAACCACAACTCTCATGAGCCCGCCTCTTACCACAGAGATTGCTGACCTGATCCTGGGCGATAATTTAGACTTCCTCGCCATCACTGAGACATGGTTGCACGCTGCAGCAGGACCTATGCTTATGCTAGCAGTTCCTGATGGCTATACAATCTTAAGACAAGATAGACAAGGGACTAGAGGCAGAGGCATTGCCATTATCTGTAAATGCAGCCTCTCTATGAGATTAACCCCCCCACGACATCTAATTGTGCAAAGTTCTTTCAGTCAAACTAACACTGATCAACTCCCAGACCCTTAATATCCACCTGATCTACCGCCCCCTGGGCCCAACCGGGACATTTGAGGAAGACATCCATACTATACTCTATAGTAACCTCAAAAGCTCAACGCAAGTACTACTACTTGGGGACCTCAACTTGGGATTCAATGACCCTTCGGATCAGTCTGCCTTAGCAACGGCAAACATCTTATCAGAATATGGCCTTACCTAAAGAAGCAAAACCCCCACCCACAACAAAGGGAGAATACTCGATTGGGTAGCAGACTACAACTGCCATGCCAATATCCTTTCCACTTCACCACTAGCCTGGACTGACCACTACATACTCTCATTTACGCTTTCCATCAACAGACCCCCTTCCATACCTGCCTCCAGAGCTCCACCCACCCTAACTAGAAATGAAAAAGAGCATTACAGTGGATAGGCTCATCCCTGCTATTCTCCCCACCCTTAACTCACTTCCTAACAGTACCGACCCAGAAAGCCTGGTCGATGATTATAATAAAATTATGGCTTCCTCCTTAGATCAGATTGCCCCTCTTAAACTGAGACCAAGTAAGCCTAAAAACCATTTAAAGAAATGGTTTACACCATTCCTAAAAAATGTAAGGCAACAAAAAAGAAACTGCGAGGCTGCATGGAAACTACTTCCATCGGAAGCCAACAAACTAAAGCTTACAAAACTTTCATCACTCTACAAAAAAGAAATCTGCCTGGCTAAACGAGAATCCTACGACACCCATATCTCCCACGTTAACTCCAAGAATTATTTACCATTCTTAAAGAATATGAGTCTCCCATTGCAATACCAGACACTTGCACCAAAGATAAAGAATGGTGTTCAGATATCCAGCACGCACTAGGCAACAAAGTATCTATGTTACAAAATAAAATGTCCCAAAAAAAAGCTTCTTTAAATGTTCCACCCACACCTAAATTATCCGTGAACACCGCTGAAATCCATCCCACCCGATTTAACGTCTCTAAAGTATCTATCATCGAGGTGGAAAGAATGATTTTGTCTCTCAAACCATCCAATTGCCAGGGTGATCTCTGCTCGGCACAACTCATCAAGGATGCGGCTCGAGACCCATCACCTTTCATATCCAAGCTCATCAACGCTTCCTTTGCCACTTGCACCATCCCCACTAACCTCAAAGAATCGTGGGTACTCCCACTTTAAAAAAAAAACTGTTCTAGGTCCCTTAACACCCACCAACTATAGGCCAATCACAACAGTCCCCTTCCTTCTAAAAATACTAGATAAGGTGGCCTACATGCAAATTCACAAATACATGGAATTACACCACCTGTTAGGAGCCAGACAGGCTTCCGTCCACAACATGGAACGGAGACCGCCCTCATCGATCTCAAAACCCAAGTCGACGAGCTTAGAGACAGTGGCAAATCAGCTTTGCTTCTCCTCCTGGACCTCTCAGCTGCTTTCGATTTGGTGGATCATACGATCCTATGTAACCATCTCGACACAGCAGCACACTTCTCCAAAGATGCCATAACTTGGATTAGATCTTTCCTAAGCGGCAGAACAATGAGGGTCTTCTCGCCTTCAGCAGCGGCAGACCCCATAACTATCACCTGCGGTGTGCCACAAGGGTCTTGCGTCTCGCCCACACTGTACATTATCTTCACCAAGCCCCTTTTCGATGATCTGGACCATCTTGGTATCATCTACACTAACTATGCAGATGATACTCAGATCCTCCTCCCACTTACAGGGGATTATGACAAGGATTTGGCCTTGGTGAATAAAGTGTACATCATCCAGGCATGGATGGCCATGTATGGTCTATGCGTGAATGATGATAAAACAGAACTCATCATCTTGGGTACCCCTACTAACCTATAAACATTAGGACCTGACTATGCCTCCTTCATAATTGACGGCAACCTCATCAAGGTAGCCCAGGAGGTAAAAACATTTGGTTTTTACCTCAACTCTACCTTATCCTTCTCTAAACAGGTCAACACGCTAGCGTCCTCCACGGCATACACTTGTAAACTCATTAGAACCGGTAAGCCATTCCTCTCGAACAATAGTTGTACCATCCTGGCCAGAGCCCTCATTTTGTCCCATATGGACTATTGTAACGCCCTATACATAGGCTCTAACAAATCCATCATTACTAGAATCCAAACCCTACAAAACAATGCCCTTAGAGCTGCCTTAGGTATCTCCAGAGGAGAGCACATCTCTGAGAGTAGACGACAGAATAACTGGCTCTGGACAAATGACAAAATCTTACTAAAAACTGTGTCGCTTACCCATAAATCTCTTAATAACGCCGCACCCATCTACCTCTCTGAGAGATTCCACAAACGGACATCCCTAAGACCAACTAGATCAATAAACTGGGACTGCTTGTCCATCCCCAGATTCAAACTATCCACGATTGGAGACAATAGCTTCCCTGTTAAAGCAGCCACACTATGGAAATCCCTGCCTCCTTCTCTGAGAGTAGACCAGTCCTACCAGAACTTCAGAATGAATACTATCTCGTGGTTAAAATCCACTGACCACTAATGTGCACGAAGCACTATCCATGCCTGTGTAATCGAAATGCAACTAGTAATACCTACCTGCTAACACCACAGCGGTAACTACATTTTTTGTGTACAATGCCTGTAATATCTGTAAATATCTGTATATCCTGCTTTGTAATGTATTTCATTGTATGATTCACTGTAACCAAGCTTTGCATATTCTTGTAACTGTTGCGCCCTGATACCCTTGGGTCTGGTGTGCATTACAAATAATAAAACAAACAAACTAAAAACTCACATGAAATGCAATGCACAGTTGATTTTGATATCAGTTTCAAAGTGATGGAATAAATGTACACTTTTCATATGAAAATGTACACTTTAGGAAGCATACAATGAATGAGCAGAATGGAGGTAGATTTTATATTAAAACCCTATACGTACATTTGTGATATTAACATTGTGTATATGAACACTAATAACGGGTGCACACTTAATACACACGCGCATACTACACATAACATGTTGACTTATGACAACTTCTCTCACATACACCTAGGACACATGCACCTACAATGCATGCTCCTACGACCCATGATCCTATGACACACGCTCCTACCACACACACTCTTATGACAAACAGTGCACTCTTACGACACACACTCTAATAAACACACTCTTACAACACATGCTCCTACGACATGCACTGCTATATATTTTACTCCTACAGCACACACACCTATAATTTCTATAATACATGTTCCGATGACAAACACATCTATTACTCATGTGCCTACTACACAACATGTGGATGTACGACATGTGCTCTTACCACACATGTTCCAACCACACACACTCTTACGGTGCACACTTACCACACACTCCTACATCATGCCCTCCACCACGTGCTCCTTTGACAAGTGTACCTACTAAACCTGCCCCTACTACACACACACACACACTCATATGACTCCTGGTCCTACGGCATGCGCTCCTACAACACATGGTTGTACGACACACATTCTTACAACACATACTCCTACCACACAGGCACCTACAACATGTGCTGCAATTGTGTGCGCAGAGTGTATATGTTTTACAATTGGTGCAATAAAAAAATAACATCTGAGAGGAATCCGAAGGCATCCTCACTTCTTTCCCCAATATATCCTTCCCCAGGTGGACAGGGAAAGGCTGGCACTTTCAGATCCTGACCCTGGAGGTGGATATGTGAGGTGGTATCACCTGGGAGGAGGAGACTTGGGGAGTGGGGATGAGGCACCCTTGGGTGAGACACTGTATCCGCCATTTCCCTTTTATAAGGAAAAAATGTCCCCCAGACTTTTATGGGGTATTACCAATCCCTTCCCTACCTTGTCAGAAAACCATCTCCCAATACACACCACTTTAGATCTGAGACAAGAGACAACATAGAAACATACATCCATCCTTCATTAACTTAGACATTGTGAGATAGACATGGTATCAAGAGAGACACAGGCCCTCATTACGACCCTGGCGGAATTCGGAAAACGATGGCGGAAATGCAATACCGCCATCGAATAGCGCTCGGTGCGACTATGACCCGTCACCGCAAAGTACGATGCCATTAGCGACACCGTAGTGAACGCCAACGCTAACTGCACCAAGCACGCGCGCGCGCGCCATGCCAAACCGTAAACACCACCATGGCGCAACGGTACGCCAATTCCGACCCCAGCGGACATGTACCTAACGCCATCAAGCATGGCGGAATGCACCATTCCGCCATGGTGAGAAGTACGGCATCGCGAATCAACCGTAAACGGCCCCACTGACTGCCCGTACACCGCTCCCTGCCCACAAAGTACAACTCCCCGTAGGTGCAACGAAGCCACAATGCAACCAGTGAAATGCACAAGTCACCCATGCATGCCAACGAACAAATGAACCTCAAGAGGGGCCAATGGGAGCTGCAGGGCACAGATGGCACGAATACAGAAGCCATCCCAATGGACATGACCACAGTCCCCCACCAAGAAACGCACGCAAACACAGGCACCTGTGACCAGCAATATTCAGAAAATCACAACATTCCACCAGTCCACCTGGCTGACCGGCATCTGTCACACAAAACCCAATCCCCCGCCCCTGAGCATGACAACATTCAAACTGTCATATTGGCAGCCCCCATCCCTGACCTCACGGGCTTCGTAGGCAAACGCGCCCAGTACAGGACCACGCAACAAAACTCTGAAGCTGGAACCCAATGCAGATCCCCTCACAATACATCGCTCCCCAAATAGGAATATGCCACATCACTTGCAAAGAAGAACGCTACACGGCCCATATCAGAATAGAATTTTAATGCATATCAATATCACCAAGCCCATACAGCCATCAGGCCATGAACTCCAAAACACATTTCACCATTGTGGGCTGCATCCGCAAGAAATGACCAGCCACTACTTGTGTGACGCCCTGTTCCCTCATGGTACAGAGAGCCACATTCACGTACGAAAAGGCAACATGGAAGCGCACAGAACCGCAGGGCCGTCCCAATGGGGAGGCACTAGTCCAGCTGAAAGGCCGAAATGTTGCTCCGAGCCACCAGTACTGCGTAAGGGCATGTGGCCCATTGGCGATCGTCCCATAAGATCGTAATGCTGCTCCACTGATTAACACGAAGCAGCAGGTGTCGGGAGTAAAACCCATCTGCAGGAGTGGCATACAGATGGCAGTGGCAAAAGGGGAGGAGATACCTGTCAACCAAAAGAAAAGAAACAGAATAGAATGGCCATCAGAACTACATTCGAACAACTCACTTCAATGATCACACTAGATCCACAGCCATATGCATGCAAGCCCACTCCAAAGGATCATCACCACCCCAAAACCACTTGCGAATCATAACTATCTATATCGAGGTGAAAACACCATCACAAACGAGTGTACCTGTGCATGCGTCTGTGAAAACAGAATCCTTCAGATGGGATTGGTAACGTGCATGGACACAAGTGTCTGAAGGCGCGTCGAGACAGGGAGGGCTCAACAAGGCCAGATAGACGATGGTCCCACTATGGCAGCCCTGCATCACATAGCGCAGGGGGGGCGGACAGATCCCAAGAAGCCCTGTACATGGCAAACTCTGTATCAAATCACCTGCCCATGCATCCATTCATCATTCCCTCATCCCGTAATGAAAACGCCTGAATATTTACTCACATAACATTAGAAATATCCATTGAGTCTGTGCGTTATGCAGCCTGCAAAATCCACAGTGCCCCAGCACGTAATTCCAGTCTAGTGAAGTAACATGTATTTGGGAACGTCCTGCCTTATCGTCCACTACGCAATTGCGCATCCCATACTATTCATATCAATCATAGCATTCTCGCCATGGCCCCTGTCCCAAGGACATTGAACAATAGAACGTTATATTTGCAGTCAGACCTGTGGGCATCTCCTCGCCGCTAGCTGAAAACCGAAAGCGCCGCCCTTCGAATTCCTCATTTGCAACATCACGTCGAAGAGGCATCTGTGGCCGTTTGAAAACACTAATTAATCCATCGAGTGCGGCTGTGTGTGAAAATGGCAACTGCCTTCACCCACGAATGGGACGCCCCGCCCGTCGTTGCAACTCGGTACAGTGATGAATGAGGGCCCACCGTTACTCGAGTACTACGTTCCACTGACCCTTCACAACTCTGTTCGCGACTGCACAGATAGTATGTGAAACAATGGGACCACAGCAGAATGAACATATCAACCAATGTTACACGGCCATCGGGTACAAATACAAGATTGCAATAGCAAGATGCCATTCCACGAATTGCAGCGTTGTGCGCGGGACGTGCTCGGCCAAAGGGGAGAGCAGTTTGCACAGGTGGAATGAATCACCACAGGTGGAGGCCATTCAGCCTGGAAACACATAAATTGCACAGCCAGTCTCCTCCCACAACCACACCGAAATGCTACCGGCAGGACTCGCGATGTTGGCCCTGGGGGACCTGATAGCACTGCAAGTACTCCAACTCCAAGAAGAAGACGAACACCAACTACAACCGGCCGCACGGAGGAGACGCAGGAGGAGGAGGAGGCCAAGGCAGGGCCAGCAAGGGCCGCCAGCACAGCCACTACCACCACGCAGGCAGCCCGCAATCCCACGCCTCCGAGCACATCCGTTCAACCTCACTGATGAGCAGATCCACACCCTCTACCGTCTGGACCGGGACACCATAACCGCCATTGTGGACATTACACAGGCTGACCTTGTCAGCATGATAGATAGCCCAACCGCCATCCCACCCCTACTGAAGGTGGTGTCTGTACTCCACTTCCTGGCCACAGGCACCTACCAGCACACAGTCGGACAGTTGCATGGCATTTCTCAGCCACTGTTCTCACGGACACTATTGCAAGTGCTCGATGCCCTCCTGAAGCACGCAGACGACTACATCTCCCTACCACGCTCGGAGCTGGAAATTACCAACACAAAAGTGGGATTCCATGCACTTGCCGGCATACCGGGTTGCATTGGTGCCATCGACTGCACCCATGTGGAATTGGTCGTCCCACATGCCATGGAGGCCCAGTACCGCAACCGAAAACAATTTCATTCTCTGAATGTACAAATGGTGTGTGACTCCAACAGGATCATTACACATTGTTGTGCCCGATTCCCTGGATCAACCCATGATTCTATGGTCTTGAGGAACTCTACAATACCACGCTACATGGAGCGACACGCAGGGAACAGATCCTGGCTACTCGGTGAGTCTCATTTCATGCATGATGATGTGGGGTATGTGATTCGGCAATGACCTGGCAGGAAGGGGGTGGGGGGGGTGTGCGTACGTAGCAATGGCATTCCACATCATACGTTTCTCGTCCACATACAGGTGATGCTGGATATCCACTGAAGAGATGGCTCCTCACACCAGTCCGGAACCCACGGGACCAGCATGAGGAGGACTACAACCATGCCCACTCACGTACCCGTGTAGTCATTAAACAGCATTCGGCCTACTGAAGACTTGTTTCCGGTGCCTCAGCAGGTCTGGCGGGGCACTCCTGTACCGCCATGAGAAGGTTGCAAAGATGGTGATGGCATGTGTCATGCTCCACAACATGTGCGTACGTAGAAATGTGCCCATGCCCCCTGACGCAGAACTGCAAGCACCTGAAGATGGTCATGATGAGGGTGGGGATGTGGCAGCACCTCAAGGAGTCTGCGAGGCACCGGAGGCCCGTGACATTCGTCAGCATCTCATTGATGTATGCTTCTAGCACTCACGCCTGGTGGCTGATACATGGACACGGGACTCGTGGCACTGTGTGTGTCTGGGACATGCACAATATGGACTGTACGCCTATGATGGCCTAGTACACAAAGATCAATGTCCACACATCTCATTGGTTGATCGTGCACTTTTTATGGCATATGTGATATCATGTTGTACACCCTATCGACCCGCCACCCAAGTGAGCCCAACACACCCCCTCCACCCTCCCACCTCCCCCCCGAACACCAGTGTCCAAAGATGCTCATCGTCAGTGGGCAGTCGCTATTGCAAGCCCCCTCTGCGGGTATCAGGGGCACCCCTGCCTGTGGAGCGCAGGTTCCTCCCAGATCTACGTTGGGGGCTGCCCTGGACGGAACTTGCAACGGATGATGTCTCTGCCTGCTCACGTCCATGCATGTCCCTAAGGGTTTGCGAGAGCTCAGTGAGCACACGGCGCACTGCGGCAAGTTCACCACATACGTCTTTGGACGTCGCATGCAGTTCCCCCCTCAGGCTCTCGGTGCTTCTCTCCATTTGGACTCTCAGGCTCTCGGTGCTACTCTCCATTTGTGCCCTTAGTGTCTCTGTACCTCTCTCCATTTCTGCCCTAAGTGTCTCAGTTGATGTTTCTATGTCTGCCTTAGTGCCCCCACATTCATCGGCATGGTCCTTGAGGAGCGTGGCCAGTTGCTGCTGTTGCACTATTAACTGGTCGAGGGACTGTTGCCTCTGCTGGGCCATGGCCATTTGCGGGGGTGTCACAGAGGGGCTGTTGTCCTCATGTTGCCCTGCCACAGGGCTTGTGGGGGATGGCCAGTCGTCGTCTTGTGGGTGCCCCTGCGTGGTATCCTCATGTAGTACGGGATGGAACAGACAGGGGGATTGGGACAGGTCATGGATGGATCTGACTTCGACATCCCCGTCTTCTGTGTCGGAGCATGCTGCCATCAATGGGGTGTCACCTATGGTGCTGCTGCCACCGGAGGCAGTGCCTTCTGTGGCATCCGTTGGGGGGACCTGTGGTGGTGGTGTTGTGGACATGCTGGCTGCTGGGGTGCCTGTTGATGTTCCCTCCTCTGTGCTGCCACCTGATTTGTGCTGCTGCCGTGTCTTGATGCGTGCAGCTGAGGTGGAGGGTCTTTGGCCGTTGGTCTTGGCCCTCTTTGCAGGTGTGCTGGTAGGGGTGTCCTGCAGCTCGTCGTTTGGATCGGACCCTGTGGTGGAGTAAAGGAGGGCGAGCGTTATTAATGGGTCTGTGGGAATTGGAATGGCAATGTATCACATGCATTGGGGTGGTACCTGAGGGTGATTTGGGTCGGGGCCTTGGAGGTGCTTCCATTTTTGTGTGGAGTGAGGGTGCAGTTGTTTGGCAGCCTGCAGTTAGGGTGTGCCTGCTGCACGTGTAGTGCGTGTTTTAGGGGTTTTTAATTATTTATGTATTTATTGTGGGTTTTAACGTGCGCTATCAGGACGATGTGTGTGGACGTTCTCCTGGACATGTGTTTCTGTTGCACTATGGGGACACATGGTGCTTCACATGGATGGACTTTGTGGTTTTGGCATTGTTTCATTAGGCCCACCTACCTGATTCTTCGGATGTCTGCACTCCTTTCTCCATCCCTCCGACTCCCTCTATGCTCTCCATTCCGATGGTGGAGGCACAGATTTCTTCCCAGGGGGTCAGCTTGATGGGTGATTCCGACCCTCCCCCGGTGGCTGTGGCAATGTTGCGGTTGGCAGAGAGTATGCTGCGGACGCGTATCCGCAGGTCGTCCCATCGCTTACGGCATTGCTGTGGGGTGCGGGGTGCGGTCCCCACCGCACTTACCCGCTGTGCCACCAGAGCCCATATGGCCTTCTTGTTTGCGAGTGCCGTCCTGGTCATTTGCGTGGAGAAGACGACGGCAGCATTCTCCTGGAGGGTCTCTGTTAGCACGGTGAGTTCCTCACGGGAGAAGTGGACCTGCCGCTTGCGGTCGCACGCTTTCTTCGCTACTTTTCCCATTTTTCTTGGTTTCGCTAGGGTGGATGACGGGTTGGGTTGTGTCTCAGGGTAGTGATTTTAGTGGTTGTGTGGTTTTAGTGGTTTTATAGGTGTACGGCGGGTTGTTTCCCGTTCCGGGCCCGTGTTTTAACTTCCGTTTCCGTATATTTCCGGTCACCGTACTTTACGGTAGGCGCACACTGCGGTGTCCGCTGTGATGGGTGGCGGTATTGCACCTAGGGCGCCGTACGGCGGCGGTGTGGGCCGTTTTGGGTTCATTTCCGCCATCGCGGACTTTGCACTTCCGCCATGCCGTGGTGCTCGTGCCCGATGGGTCGGAATGGGCCGCACTTTGCTCCTTCTTGCAATGGCGGAAACGCTATTTACGCTGTGGCGGTCCGGTCAGTCACTTTCCGCCAGGGTCGTAATGAGGGCCACATACTCAAAGATGTTAGTTTCAAAACCTTTATTTACTAAGGTTCCTGGGTTGGTGCAATGCCTAACTGGCCCTAACTCTAAAGGGATGGTTCCCTTAACTGATGTGTCTAAGGGCAGTCGATTTCTGAAAGTCCAAAACAATAATCTGTCTGTGTCTAAGCCTATGCTTGCCATCACCCTTTACAAAAATGTGTTGTCTTTAAATAAGAAAAATAGTGGTTCAACAGAACAGAAAATAGGAAACCAAGGTTGGTTTCAGGTGGTCTTCTCACCAGGTGTAGTTTAGTCAATGTCACAAAAATGAGTTCAATCAAAAACGGCTGTTGGTAAAACCGTCTCCACTGGGCCCTTGCAGTATTCTGAAATACTTTCAATGTCTTTAATTCTTTGGGATTCCCTTCTCCAAGCTTCAACTTGTCCAAGTTCAATAGATTAAAAGAAATATAACAGTTCCTCTTTCGACTTCTCGGGTTCCCTTCCCCAAGCTTATGCCTTCTTGTGTCACTAAATAAAAGTTCACCTCTCTTAGGCCTCTTAGGGTTCTCTTCCCCAAGCTTAGGCTGCTTCAGTTTCAAACACAAAATTCAACTTGTCAGGGTGTACCTTTTCCTCTATATACAGTTCCTTTCTCAAATAACCTTCTCATTTGGTAGAATCAGAGACTTTCGAAAACGCCAGGTTCCATTGCTCCTCCTAAACACAACCACTCTGATCTGTGGCCCCTCTCTGTACTTCCTGTACTTGCTTTTCTTCTATCCTTTCATCTTCAGGTGCTTCCTGCACCCCTTTTTTACACTTCACTTCACTGTGCCCACTGACACCTTCTTTGGCTTTCTCTTTGATTCACTTGACCTTGCACCTGTGCTTTTTCTTATCGTGCTTCTTGCACAGTTATTTTGCTCTTTCACCTTTCCTTTACTTTCAGATCACTCGCACACTTCTATTCACCTTCATGCCTTTCCATGAAACAATACTGGCATTCTTTTGGCTGAGGCAATGCTTGTGTTTCAAGTATTTTTTCTTCTTTTTTACATGGGTCCCAGTCCCCTTTAACTTTCTCATATATGCGCGTCCCAGACCCATTTGGCTTTTTTTTTTATATATCCGGGCTCTTCACTACAAGTCCCACAATGCCCCTCTTCCTATGGACAATAGTGGACTTTAAGTTCACAAAAGGATTATTTTCTCTGGCTTTCCTGCATCGTGTCACTTAACACTCTTTTCACTTGCTTTCTGTTTCATGCCTCTTTGCAATCTGTTCCTTGCTTTTCATTCTGTGCCACTTTCCAGTTTGTGCCTTTCTCCCACAAAACTCACCGGGCAGCGTCGCATTGACAGGCTGTCCGTTCAGGATACACAGGGTTGAGGTCAGGGTCTCACCACCTGCCCCTCAGACACCCTTGGGGCTAGCACAGGTCCCAAGAGAACGAGCATTCCACTGAACACCGCCAGCAGGATGCAGACTGCCTCACTCCGGCTCCTTGGAGACATGGTTCCCTCGCCACGCTGCAGCCCCTCACAGACACCGGGCCAGCGTATCGGCATGCCATTCTTCTCCGGCCTTCAGCTCCTGCCACTCTCTGCTCCTTGGCTTCTCTGGCCCAGACAGTATCCCCAGCTCGCTCTCTGCCTCTGACAAAAATTGGACTGGGACTGAGAAGGGATCCCCTGCTGGACTTAGCCACAAAGCCTCCATTCTGCTCTCACAACTGCTGCTCTCCCTGCTCTCTCAGCAGTCTCCTTTTATACACGTGTGCTGTATCAAAGGGCTGCAGGTGTGTGGTCAGGGCTGGGTTTGCCTGACCTTCAATAGTCCAATTAACAGGACATGCCTGTCCTTCAGTCCTGAAAAGAGAATCAAGTGGAATCAGGTGCAAGTGATCATTATTAAATGCCTGACCCTGCCCAACTCTATTAGTGGGACACCCTGAGGAGTTTCTACAATAAGGTGCCCTTACTTTCCCCATGTTGTTTCTATGGGTAATCCTCACTACTCTCGGTTGTCTCTTCTTCTTCCCAGTATTAGTTGGAAATGGGGAGGAGGAGATGAAATGGGATTGAAAATGGTCTTTATGGGTGGAATAATCATAGGATGACTGACAGAGGAAAAAGGAAATCCCCTGGCCCTGTTTGCATACTACTGGGGTGATTCCCCTTTTGTTAAGTTATTTCCTACTCCTGGTCCCTGCCATAAAGCTACTGATATTGACAGCCTCCCCTTGGGTCTGAAATGTGGGGAGATAAATAGGTGTTAGGTTTAAAGTCATATTGTTGTTTCCTCTGACCCAACTCCTTGCCCGCCTGTGTTCTAATACAGTATTCCCACCTCTCTCTTGGATCAGGGACAATGGCGCCTGCATATCTCATAAAGACTTCAGGGACTTCTTCCTCCTTGCCTATTACCCTGTTGGGATACCGCATCTCACCTGAGTTATTTCTAGGATCACAACCCTGGACTCCCTTACCCTGGGATTCCTCTTTTGCTCGTCCACCCGCAGGGTTGGGATCCAAAAGCAACAGCCCTCCACTGGCCACCTGAATAGAGGATTCTCGGGGTCCACATGGGAGAATATCCCTAGGTTTCTCACAACATACACAAACACCACTCTGGTACTGGGGCGAGGAAGAGGGATACTGAGTACCAAGACCGGTGTGCAATTGAACAATATTGCCTGCACCTGAGGCCAAAGGGGCAGAATAAATTGCCTGCTCATGTGAGGCAAGCAGTATACACCTGTGGAATGCTTGCAGAAGAAAAAGCCGGAAGTGAAGGCAGGGAGATATGTGTCCGAAGCACCAAGGAGCTACAGAGACGTTGCAGCGGAAGTGGATTGTGGCAGATGTCTTCAGAGTCAGGAGGAATCCTTCTCTAGTAACCTGAGACAGCGGAGACCCTGGAAGAGAGGTGTGCCGAGTCGGGAGCTGCGACAGCCACAGAGCCGCCCGAAGTGGAGGACAGCACACAGACAGCGTACCCGGTGAGTCAAAGCAGGCTGAATGACTCCAGGACGCTTTGGCCGAGCCGAGTGGTGAATGCAGGTCAGAGCACTCGCAAGTGAGCGAAGGACAGCTTAGGCAATGGGAATACTGGTCCTACTTAAAGTACAGATGTTTGATAACAACGATAATTTGAAGGCTGAAAGTAATGAATGTTACGATTTGTGAAAACCAAACTGTAATGAAATTGACAAGGCCAAGGAAGGGCCAGAAAAGCAGTGATCTTTGATTGAAAGTGTCAATAAGCCCGTACACAGGGTGCAAATTCCCGGCAGGAGAGTGAACTGGGAATTTGCGGTTGCGTTATTTGATGTGACTGATTTGAAGTTTTGAATGCCAAACCAAAAGAAAGTAACAATTTTGAATGCCACTTGGATTGAAAACAGTGAAAAGCGTTCCCTAAAACAAAGGAACTGTGACTTATGTAAACTAAAGAATATAAGGAACTGTGAATTTTAGAATCGGAGGTAAGCATGTATTGGCAAGAGCCATAAGGAAAAGATGAACTGTATAAGTTGAAAGCTGAAGTAGTGGCAAAGCTATGTGAAGATTTAATAATACAACAAGTGGATGATGGCAAAACAAGTATTGAAAAAGCTGCAAGAGTATGAGTCCACTACCACTGTTGAACTGAAGCAGTGGCAGTGTAACTGTGGAAGAGAAGCCAATAAGGTGTGTCAGTTGTTTTACTTGTAATGGGTGGACCATGTGGTCCGACAACTGCGCCTAGACCGATTAAACCCAACTAAAGAAAAGCCACTCAACTCATCTATAAGTTTGTGATTAGATTTCAAGAAAAGCTTGTATATTGTGATCTTAAAGAACTCAACTTTGTGATATTGGTGAAAGACACAGAAGCATGAAAGCTGGGAAGTATCCCGAGGAATTGGGTTGTTTTGAAAACAGTGAGAGACTTGAAAGCTTGGGGAAGGGATCCCCTTTTGATTGAAAGTGAACTTCAAACCTGGGGAAGGGAGAACCCCTTTTCCGACCAAGAGCTGGAAGAAGCTCTGAACTTCTGTTTGAACAATTTTCATTTGATGCTGACATCCCTACACGTTTTGAACAAGTAGATGTGAGGGCAAGTATAGGTTTTTGGATACATTTAGTTTGATCTTCCTGATACAGAGTACCATTAGTTTCAGTTAGGTAGGGCAATCCCACCTTAGCATAGGGCAGGTTAGGTTTTTTTCCCAATCTTATTGTGATTTTAATAAATGTTTGCAGCCCAAACCTTCCTCAGTTGTCTGTGTCTATCTCCTGATGCCTTCACAAATGGTGTCAGTAGTGGGATGCGGCTCAACCGATACAAGTTGGGGAACCCTAAAGTTTGAGAAGTTAAGTCCCAAAGCGTCAGACCCCTCAGTATCCACAGAAGGGTCTATTGGTTTTAATATTTGCAGTAGTTGGGAAGAAGTCATTCCCCCAGGTGAAAGAAGATTGATACCCACTGACCTGGTTTTGATTCCAGCTCCACATACATACAACAGATTGGCTCCCATGTAGAGGTTAGCATGTAGATTTGGGATTGATGTATTAGCTGGGGTTATAGATCCGGATTTCAGGGGAGACATAAAGGTGTTAATTCAAAACCATGCAAAGACCCTTTTCAAATTCATCAAGGGGACAAAATTGCAAAGGGAGTGCTAGATAGGGAAATGTTTCCTAGGGTAAAGGAAGAAGCTGGGAGAGAGGTGACAGAGGGAGGTACCAGCGGCTTTGGGGGTAGCTGACAAACCACCTGACAACCCACAAACACCTGAGCCCTGAAGAGTCATGGAGGAAGAACCGGAAACTCTTCCCGACCTAGCCTTTGCCCCACTCTTAGCTGAAGCCTTCCTACAGATCACTCCAGAGAGAGAAGACTGTGAGAGAGGAGGACCCTTTTTGTTTTTAAATCATGGATTAATGTATAGGGAGGACACCATTCCAGAGGGCCTGGCTAGAACACAGTTATATCTAAAAGCCATAAGCAGGTTGTCCTGGAGAAAGCTCACTCTCATCTAACGGGCGGCCTTTAGGACAACCCAAACCCAGTCCCGAGATACACACAGATATTAAGACCTTTGTGCAGTCCTGTGCAATCTGCCAAAAGACCAGTACCCATATGTAACCTCTAGTACCCTTACAAGCACTCCCAATAATTGAAGTTCCATTTTCCCGAATTGGCATGGATATTCTAGGTCCCCTGGAAAAATCAAATTTAGGGAATAAGTATATTCTGGTCATAGTAGACTATGCCACTCGATATCCAGAAGCCTTTCCCCTTAGAGCCAATACTACCCAGCAGATCCTGAAACACCTACTCCCCCTTCTTCTCCAGAGTAGGGTTTCCTAAAGAAATGTTAACGGATCAGACCTCTGCATTCATGAGCAAACCCATGGGGGAAGTGAAACAACTATTGCATATTACCACCCTTAAGAACTTCAGTACATCACCCACAGATAGATGGCCTTATATAAAAGTTTAATAAGACCCTAAAGACCATGTTGCGGAAATTAGTCAAACAAGCAGGGGGGGGGCACCAGGATGCAGGCAATCACGCAAAGCTTGCAAGGAACACTGATTTGAATGAAAGCAAGTATTTCTTTGAATACTGATCTGGGTGAAAGAAGGTTTGTGAAACTTCTTGATATAAGGAACTGTATGATATGGGAAAACAAGCATTATCAAGAGCCAGGAGAATATAAGAAAGTGCATGGTGGCAAAGCAAGCCATGATACAACATCAAGAGGGTGTAATATGTGAATATATCAAGCACCATTGTCAAGCTGAAGCAGTGGCAAAGTGTTGTTGGAAAAAAAGCAATCAAGGTGTGCCAGTTGTGTGACCTGTAATGGGTGGACCGGGTGGTCTGACAACTGCACCTTGACTGAGTACACCCCTATGTGAAAAAACCACTGAAAGCACCCGCAAAGAAGAGTGTATTTGCATAACAAGGAACCCTTATGTGATCTGAAGTCCAGGAACTGAATTATATATACAAATTGGTGAAAGGTAACTGTCACAACTGGGGTTTTGTTACAAAGCACCTGAGACTCAAGGTAAGTTGTACGCAGGTTTTTATTTTATTTCTTAACGGTTGTTCTGGTAGTAGGGCAGTAGTTACCTCACCCCTGCCCGGAGTCCCAGTTCTCCAATGGTGGTCTGATACTTGTAAAGTTCTGGCCCAGACTGTCCCGGATATGAACAAACCCTACGGTGGCGGCGTTTCGCTTAAGAGTTCACCCCTCTCTCTGCCCCAACCCCTTTTCTCTTTGGCAGGCTCACCTGCTCCCTCGTGGGCAGCGTTCCGCGTGGCACTGGCCCAGGTCTCCCCAAAATTCACTCAATCTTCGGCAGGCTCACCTGCTCCCTCGTGGGCGGCGTTCCGTGTGGCTCTGATCTTCCGCTGTCACCTCTGCATCAGTTCACCTCGGCCTTCCAGTACCATTTTCCTGGGCTGGCAAGTACGCCCAGTCGAATGCCTCATCCGTCCAGTGCCCTGCAATCTCCTCTGTCCCTCGTGGCATGACCTCCTTCTCCTGGCAGACCTCTACCTCCTTTTAAAGAAAAAGACAGAGCCAATTAATTAACCCAGCTCTACCTCTCTCCGCATCCACACCCCTGCTCACACCTTACAGTCCTTCACTCTTGTAACCATTGCGCACACCCTGACTAACCCCTTCCTGCCCTGCATAACGCAGACTGTGCTCCCTCAGTTTTCACTGTCACTTCCTCACAGTAACCATATCAGAAGAGCTGGACAGTGCCCCACTGAATTGTGTTGTTTTGGGGAGCTGAAAGACTTGAACTCTTGGGGAAGGGAACCCCTGTGTCTTTTTAACGATCTTGAACTTGGTGAAGAGAAAACTGGTTACAAGACAAGAGGTGGAAGAAGCTCTGAACTTCTTGAACACGACTTATTCTGATGCTGACATCCCTCCCCATCGTATACATTTAGATGTGAGGGCAAGTATAGGTTTGGGACCCAGACAGACATTTGCTTTGGGCTTCCTGACACAGACCAGCCTTAATTTTCTTTAGGTAGGGAAATCCCACCTTAGCATAGGGCAAGTTAGGCCTTTTTCCATGCTCCATTTTTAGCTAATAAAGGTTTATAGACCAAACTTTAATATATTGTCTGTGTCTGCTTTGTGATGCCTTCACAACATTCACTGGACTTGGTAAGAAGGTGTGAAGCAGACTGCTGCAAAAAATCTACGTTTTTCTTTCTTTACTTTCCTACAGTATATATATATATATATATATATATATATATATATATATATATATATATATATATATATATATATATATACATATATATATATATATATATATATACATATATATATATATATATATTATTTTCTGCATCCACACACATGTGGGGGAGTTTACAAACTCACTTATTAATTCCACATTCACCTCTATTAAAGAGACTCTCTGATACACACTGGTGAACTCCTGAAGATGCCTGCCAAGGTTCTGAATCATATTTCCCAGCTTTGACAACAAATGAACAAAGTCGATCTACTGAATCAGCAATTACGTGCAAGGAAGCTGCAGGTCATTGACACAAACTTGGAGACTGCAATCATGACCACTGTGTGGGGAAATATCTTGGAACAAGTCAATGTTGCGAGCAATAATCTTTAACCCACTGATGCTGGTACTGTGGTAGAACTGTATAGATCATTGATCCAGTTTGAAAAGGATGTTGGGGGGATGTTCCCAATTTATGAGGCTAGAGCTTTGGAAAACTCAACTGTAAAGGATTACAAACTGAAGTTTAAGAGGGAAACCAAGGATTTAAGTAATGAGTCTGCCACTGCCAGCAAGTGCTAAGAAGATCGAGGAAGGGAGGGTTTCAGGGTGAACACATTTTATGTGATCTGTGACAGTTTGAGTTGTTAATTTGAATGAAGAAAATCTGCATATGATGCATTCTATGGGAAATGTAAGTTTATTGTCAAATTAATAAAAATGGAGCCAATAGCAGTAGCAGAACATGCTGGGAAGTTGCAAAAGTGCAAAGTCAAGCACTTAGAGGAAAGTCCTTTTTTGTTGACGAATGCCTCTGTTTTTGAGCCCACTGCATATGATATGTCTTTGCGAGATATGTCCATAAAACCGAGTAATAAAATGTATGTATTTACAGTAGAATATTGTTTTTCACACCGGCAAGTAATTGTTCTACAGAGTGCTCCTTCTCTACCTAAAGACAAGTAAAGAATTACTTGCGGTCAGGAATAGAAGGCTGACTAAATGCAGGGCTTGTGCTAACTATTGAATCGGAACTTGCTAAAGCTTCGGATTATGATCACCTTATCAAACAATTTGCCACACAGAGAGCATGACGCAAACCACTTAGAATATTTTCACAACTGCTCCATAATATACATGATGAAACTTTTGTTCATAGTTTTGGAGTATTTATTTCTTAGCAGCAACTGTGGTCTCTGTGTGTGGTCCTGTGTGTGAAATTACTGCTGTGCAAATGGTCTTTAGTTAAAAGGGTCTGATTAAAGCCCCCTGAGATTGGCGTGTTTGTTACTGTTCATTTAGCAGGGAGCAAGCTACTTTGGTTCACATTTGTTTTTGATAAAGGTAGCCACTGGATGTTCTGTTACCAAATGGTACATGACTCTGTGTGTGACTGTCCAGTAAAACGGAGTGAAGCCTTGTTACGGCATTACTGCTCACATGGGTCAACTATGTGCTAATGTGTGGCTGACGTGCACATTAATTGCCCCTCAAAATCTAGCAGTAGAAACAATGTTCATGGAGCAGAGGCAAAAGGGGGGCTACATGATTTGTTCACTCCAATGTAATATGCATGCATCTATTTCTTAAGATGGGGAGAAGTGAAAAGGGTGGAGTCTTATAAAAGGTGTGGCATCTGTAAAAATGGGCAGAGTAAAGTTGCAGGGAGGCACATGCACTTTGCTGGTCCAGGACAGCAGAAATCTGAAATACACCACTGTCTAGCAACGTTTAATGCTATATCAGTAAACAATGCAAAACTCTTTGAACACACAAGAATGTTGTCCCCTAATAACGTTTCACCCCACATCAAGTCAGTTTCGAATTGCTACGTCTGATCAATCCTGCATTTGTTTCAATATATATAAAAAAAAACAAATGTACTAACACCTGTGGTCTTGCCATATATGAAAATACATGAGCTTGTACAATATTCAGCCAAACAGATTTACAATCAAAATTCATATTCTGATTCAGTTTGTTGTCAAGACTCCATATCCTACAAAAAAAGCATATTATAAGAGAAGTCATAAGGCATTTGGCAACAAAGATTCACAACGTCATCTGTACCTGTAGAATTATCACAAACCAACCCTTTATATTATTCAATATGAAAAGGCTACATAGGCAAAACGTGTATGAAGACTTTGTGGCAAGAGATACCACACCCAGATTGCAACTTGTCTCTGTATATTTACCCATGCACACCGATTTACCCATGCACACAGCTTAATACACATCACCTGAGAAGAACAAATGCATGCCTCTCACCTCCAGTGGAGACAGAGGTGAATGCCCTTTGCCAACAGCAACAGAGAAGGAAGTACACAGAAGTGCATTTACGGCTGCATGCAGCTACAGTGTTTTGGTGTTGTATGCAAACGTCTGGGAGACTTAACGAAGTTTGGAGAGTGATAGTGGCCCCTTGTGGCCTTCTGTTGTATGTGGTGAACACAAGCTGACATGTATCACGACTCAAGAACTACAGGAAGTCCTTTCACTGTTTCAGTGCTCTGCAGCAGTGACATGATGAGGACAAGAAGGGGTGTTTAATTTCTAACCTGTACCATGGCGCAAATCGCCCCCGAAGTGCACGGACGTGCAGTTACTGCAGCATTGAGCTACAGTGTTTTGGCAGTGTATGTAATAGTCTGGGATACTTACCAAAGTTTGGAGAGTGATTGTGGTACTTTGTAGCCTTCTGTTCTATGTGGTGAACACAAGCTGACACGTTGTCTCGAATGAAGGACTACGAGAAGTCCTTTCACTGTTTCTGTGCTCTGCGGCGGTGACATATAGATGAGAGGAGGGTGTGATGAATCCTACAGATCCTGTACTAATTCCCTCCCAGATGGCCAGGGTAAGGCAGATGCTTCCTGATCCTGACCTTGCAGGTGGTGTTTTGTGGGAGGATCATCTGGGAGGAGAAAAGGCTCAGGGGAGTGAGAGGATTCAGTGGGATGAGACATGGTAATTGTCTTCCTTCGAAGAGGATAACTATGTAATGCCAAAGTATGTAATGGCTTGCTCTAACAACCATCTTGCAGTACCACAAAATCCACATGTAGACAAGGGCAAAAACACTCACAAAAACACTCACAAAGCCCTTGACCTTAGAGGAAATAAAAGCCTTTTGAAACCTCTAGAGAAGTGCAAAACCAAGACCTCTGTTATACCCAAAGGTATGGTGAAAGGAATTAATAGATAATAACCTAAACAAGTTGCCTTTTCCTTTTCAATTAGGTTCATAATTTTGCTTTAAAACATGTTATAAAGAACAAAGTGAGATGTGGACGTATAAATGAAACAAGAAACCCTAATTTTTGTCTTTAGGGACTTCATAATCCTCTAAGTACTGTGACGAGGAAGATGACTGCAGAGGAGCAGTAATATAGGAGTTGTCAGTTATTTAGTGCAAATTTCCCACACATGAGGGAGACTGAGAGGCTTAAAAGTCCCCTCAGGTGCAGGCAATTAGTTGTGTTGGTGGTGGGAGAGGAGGAACAATCAGCAGCAGGTGTATGCAGGCTGCCCTAACTGCTGGAGGAGAGAGAAGACACCAGGACCATTGCATGCTGTTACGCTCACCTGACTCCCACGGAGGCGCAGGTCTGGTTTGGAGTGTTGTTGCTTCTTCTATGGTGAAGCGCAGGACCCGGAAGATGGACTGGACCGGACCTTTGAATCTGGCTTGTCTGGCTCGCAGGAATATCTTTCTGTATGTGAAAAGGGAGTATTAACAATCTGCAGGAGAAAGTATAAGCCTCCCGCTCCCTTCTCTCCCCTCTACGAAACCCTCCTGCGACCCCCACGTGAAGTCTCACCTTAGGGTTTGAAAGGTTGAGCTCTCCATCCTGCTTCTCATGCAGGGGCGCGTTTTATCCAGTTACTTCACTGGGATTTTGATTGTAGAGGGTTCAAGTTTTGTTTTCCCGGTATAGTACTGTAAGGATTCTGTTAATGAGTATGATTCCGCAATAATAATTGTTCGTTGTCTCTTTTTCAGGTGCGGAAACTATTCCGAGAAGAGCTGTGGAACCGAAGAATGAGACTCTGGTGAGCTTGATGAGAGTTCTCTCAGTGTCCTTGTATCAATGCGCTCACTAACGCTGATGTCTTTTTTCCCCATAGGGGCCGGGGTCCGGAAATGCCTGGATGCGGCACCGACCCGAAACGAAGCTCAATCCAGAAGAAATCAGGTAAGTCTTTAATGGGCGTTTGGGTAATGTCTTTTCATGCGCCCACTAACGCTGATGTCTTTTTCCCCATAGGGGCCGGGGTCCGGAAATGCCTGGATGCGGCACCGACCCGAAGCAAAGATCAATCCAGAAGAAATCAGGTAAGTCTTTAATGGGCGTTGGGTAACGTCTTTTCATGCGCCCACTAACGCTGATGTCTCTTTTTCCCCTTAGGGGCCGAGGTCCGGAAATGCCAGGATGAGGCACCGACCCGAAATGAAGTTGGAATAACCCAACAGGTAAGCTTTGTAATGGAAATTAAGGTTTCCTTGTTTTCTTTCCCCTCTTACCTTTATTCTTGTCTTTTTCTCCCTAGGCGCGGTGATGTGGCTGCGAGTCCAGATGTCGCCGTAGAACGTGGTGGTACCTTGTACAGGTGAGTGAGATGCGGCGCTGCAGCGATCGATGCGATGTGCTTTTAAATGGATGTCTTCCTTTTCAGGACCGTCGGCGAGATGTCTCCGGAATGCGGATTTAGCAGGTAAGGACTCTTCTTTACCCTTTTCTCTTCTCTTCTCTCTTTGCAGGTGTTCCAGGATGCTGGCAGGAGTGGCAGAAGACAGAATGCAGGAGCAAACACGGTGAGCATCCAGCTGCTAGATGCAGAACAACGCGAAGCGTGAGTTGCTGCTTGGGCGTGGCTTAAATAGCCTTCAAAGTAGTTCCAGGTATGTATCCTACCTCTCAGGTATGTATTCCTCCCCTGACCACACCCGTGTGGTTAAGTAGTTCCAAAGATAAAGTAGTCCCATTCAGGCCTCAGAAGGCCTGGATGTTGCAGCATGGTCTGCATCAGGTAAGTTAACATGAAGCACCTTTAACACAAAGTCCCCTTTTATGAGCCTGGCGCCTATGGCGCCAGGACTGTGGCCCGATATGAGCCTGGCGCCAAAGGCGCCAGGACTGAGTCCAAAGAGCCCCTACTTGAGGCTGTTGTGACTTCCCTTGAAGACATGATGTCTGCCTCTGGGGTAGCTGGGTCTTGTCTGGCACCTTGGAGGTAGGCATCATGACAGTACTCCCTCCCAAGGCCCCTCCGAAGGTCGTCCTTTCCGGGGGTTTCGGCTTGCTTGGGAATTTTCGGTGGAATCTTTGCACTAATCGCGGGGCGTGTACATGGTCACTTGGTTCCCAAGATCTTTCCTGAGGTCCGTACCCCTTCCAATCAACTAGATAGAAGAGTTTTGATTTTAACATTTTGGAATCCAATATGTCCTTAACTTCAAATTCTAATTCCCCATCGATTTGAATTGGTTCAGGTGGTTTGCTTAGTCTGGTTCCAGGCTGCACCGGTTTTAACAGTGATGCATGAAAAACGGGATGAATTCGCATGTTGGCTGGTAGATCGAGTTTAAAGGCCACCGGGTTAATTATAGCTTTGATGGGATAGGGTCCAATGTATCTGGGATTAAAAGTCCGCGGTCCTTTGAGAGGCAAATGCTTGGTTGCCAGCCACACCTGGTCTCCAATCTGGTACAAAGGTGCTTCACTCCGATGTAGATCAGCATTTTCTTTGTATTTTTTCTTGGCTTGTTGCAAATGAGTTGTAGCTTCCTTAAAGGCTCGGGTTATAGTAGAATGCAAATGATCAACTGCAGGCATTTCCAGGTTTTGAGGAGGGTCTAGGTCTGAGGTTCTAGGATGATGACCATACAAGGTGTAAAAAGGGGTTTGTCCTGTTCCAGAATGTACAGAATTGTTATATGCATACTCTGCGATCCATAGAATATCTTTCCAGCTGTTTTCAGATTGATGCAACATGCACCGAAGATATTGTTCAAGGGTTTGGTTAGTCCTCTCGGTTTGACCATCGGTCTGGGGGTGGTGACTAGTGGATAAGCGTACATCAATTTGTGCCAGTTGGCAACATTTCCTCCAAAAATGGGAAATAAATTGGCTTCCTCGGTCTGAGATTAATATGGATGGAAAACCATGCATACAAACTATGTTTTCCAGAAATTCCTTGGCCAAGATGGAGGCTGAAGGTACCCCTTTTAAAGGGATAAAGTGGGCCATCTTGGAGAACAGATCCACGATTACCAAGATAGTGTTATATCCATAGCAAGGAGGCAGGTCGGTAATAAAGTCCATTGAAAAGGTGTGCCAAGGGGCCGGTGGAATATCCAAGGGTTGTAGGAGACCGGCTGGTCTCTTCTTTTGACCTTTATTTTGGGCGCAAACTCTGCAAGACATCACAAAAGATTTTATGTCTTTTCTCCAGGATGGCCACCAGAATTGTCGTTTGATCTTTTCCTCAGTTTTTGCGATACCAGGATGTCCTTCCATTAATGTATCATGATAGTGAGCAATGACCAATTCTTGCAGTTCTTTGTTGGGCAGAAATAACCGCCCCTGGAAGTACGGTAAATCGTTATTAATGGAAAAGTGTGACCCCTTTTGAGTCCATTCTTGCAAGGCTGTGGAATGTAAAAGTTGTTTAACTCGAGTTTGAACGTCCTCTATAGTTTGTAAAGAGGTCAAGCCTAAAATTCTTTGTTCGGGTATAATTGGTACTGGTTCTAAGTTTGAATTTGTTTCGTCCATTCCAATCTGGGATAAAGCGTCCGCTTTGCCATTCTTGCAACCAGGGCGGTAGGTGATTATGAAATCAAATTCTGCAAAGAATAAAGCCCATCGGAGTTGGCGGGATGATTGGGCTTTGGCCGTTTTTAGATATTGCAAATTCCTGTGATCTGTAATCACCGTAATGGTGTGTCTTGCGCCGAGGAGGTAATGACGCCAAGCCTTGAAGGCGGACTTAATAGCTAGTAATTCTTTGTCGGTGATTGCGTAATTGATTTCAGGAGCCGTGAATTTCCTGGACCAAAAGGCTACAGGGTGCATCTGGTTAGTTTCTGGATCCCTTTGAGACAAGACAGCACCCATGGCCAAACTGGAAGCATCAGTTTCAACAATGTAAGGGAGATCTGGGCGCGGATGCTTAAATACAGGGGCGGAGGTGAATTTGGTCTTTAGGTCTTGAAAGGCCTGTTCTGCCTCAGGAGTCCATTCGAAACATTTATTCTTCCGTAAGAGGGCTGTTATGGGTTGAACCACTGGAGAAAATTCTGGGATGAATCTTCGATAGAAATTGGCAAAGCCAAGCATACTCTGAACCCCCTTAACAGAGTTAGGAGATGGCCATTTGAGGATGGCGTCCACCTTTCGCGAGTCCATTCGGACTCCTTTAGGTGTCAGGATGAATCCGAGAAACTCGACCTCTGTGGTATGAAAAACGCATTTTTTGAGTTTCGCAAACAGGTTGTGCTGGCGCAATTTCTCAAGAACTGCCCTGACATGTTTTCTGTGTTCGGATTCCGAGGAGGAGTATACCAGGATGTCATCGATATATACGATGACACAAACATCGATAAGTTCCCGAAGAACATCATTCATAAAGTATTGAAAGGCGGCAGGTGCGTTGCATAATCCGAAGGGCATCACCTGATATTCAAAGAGCCCATATTTGGTGCGGAATGCAGTCTTCCATTCGTCGCCTTCTATTATACGTACCAGGTGATAAACTCCTTGGAGATCTAACTTCGTGTATATACAAGCATCTTTTACCTGGTCAAGAAGTTCAGGGATCAGAGGCAGAGGATAACGATTCTTAATCGTTATTTGATTTAGGGCACGGTAGTCAATGCATGTTCTAAGGTCGCCTTCTTTTTTCGGAACGAAGAACAGAGCTGAGGAAACCGGAGACTTTGACGGGCGAATAAAACCGTTGGCAAGATACTGATCTAAATACTGACGCAAATGAACGTTCTCAGGTTCAGTAAGAGCATAAATCCTACTAGAGGGCGGTTGAACATTGGGTACCAGGTCGATTTGACAATCGTACGACCGGTGGGGAGGTAACGTGTTCACCTGTTCTTTTTGAAAAACGTCTTGGAACTCTTGGTATTCAACCGGTAGTTGTATCGTGGTGGAAGTTACTGTGGCCAGACCCATATCTGGATTTCTTGGATAACAAGTCAGTTCACAATCAGGAAAGGTTATTCTCTTTGCTCGCCAGTCAATTTGAAGATTATGTGTTTCTAACCAAGGGATTCCTAGAATTACTTGAAATTGTGGGGCCTTGATTACATCAAACACAATTGCTTCCCGATGTCCATCCTGTCCCACTAGTGTCATTTCTGTAGTGGAATGTGTTACCGGCCCTGAGGCTATTTCGGTTCCATCTACTGTAGTAATGACATCCTTGTTAACTTTCGGACGGAGAGGAAGATCAATCCTGGAGGCCAATTCACGATCTACGTAGTTTCCAATAGCTCCACTGTCGATGTATGCTTTTATAGCATGCAACCGCTGAGGCTGTTTCGGGTCCACGAGCACCATTGGCATGACAAAATGCGAGGTCAAAGAGTCTGTTTTCAAGCTCGGCAAGCGGACCTCTACGCTTGTCGGGCTTGACCGTTTCCCGAATCAGGTTCTATTAAACTGTTGTCCGTGGCTCCAACCACCTTCTTAGGTGGCTTTACCGGGCAGTCTCGTAGAAAGTGACCAGAAGCCCCGCAATAGAGACATAGTTGCTTTTGCCGTCTTCTCTCTCGTTCCTTCTGCGTCAATGGTCCTTTAACACCGCCGATCTGCATAGGTTCTGAAACGTCGGCACTCTTAGGGTTAGCGTGAGTTTTGATCAGCACTCGAGTTTCGAACTTGGACCGATCTGCTTTTCTAGTTTGCAGTCTGTGGTCAAGTTGGACCACTAAGTCTAGTATTCTGCGCAGGCTTGAGGTGGATTTACTATTTGAGCTAGAACATCCTTAAGTTCTCCGCGCAGGCCTCGATGAAATAGTGTGATCCTTTTATTTTCGTGCCACCCTGTTTCTACAACCAGCCTATTAAAGGTGGCAATATAAGATAAGAGATCTTGGTTACCTTGTCGTAAGGATAGTAGTTCGTTGTCAAGGGCCTGTCCCTGAGAGTGTCGAGCGAATAATCTTTCCATGCTCGCCTGGAAGCTTTGAAAATCCTGGAGAATTGGGTCATCCTGACTTACCAACGGAACAGACCAATCGGCAGCACAGCCACTGAGATGAGATAATACAAAGGCTACCTTGGTTTGATCATTAGGGAAGGCCCCAGGTCTGCATAGAAAGTGTAGGCGACATTGGTTCATAAAAACGGCATATTTCTTGGGGCCCCCCGCAAAACGTTCAGGCGCCAGGACTGTGGCCCGATATGAGCCTGGTGCCAAAGGCGCCAGGACTGAGTCCAAAGAGCCCCTACTTGAGGCTGTTGTGACTTCCCTTGAAGACATGATCTCTGCCTCTGGGGTAGCTGGGTCTTGTCTGGCACCTTGGAGGTAGGCATCATGACACATGCCAAGTTCTATGCCTCTCAAATCCCAGATTTCAGAGGTCCCTCATCAGGAAGCGCTCGAGAGGGAAGCTTGTCCTCTGGCGGTCAGGTCTGCAGAGGCTGCACAGCAGCGGGAAGCGACAACGAAGGAAGTTTTCCCTTCCTGTAGGCCGTCTCAGTTGGCTGGCGTTCACCCGAGGGCCCTGAGGTCTCTGTTGAATGACGTGCACCAGAGAACCTCAGGAGGCACGAGGGCTCCATTACAAAGTGGCGTGGGTGGCGGTGAAATAGAAGAAGAGGTTTGCCGCATCCAGAGAAGCCCAAAGAAGGAGAATCCTGCAAGCGGCGAGAGGAAGAGAAAAGCAAGTCTTACCCGGTGAGTTCACAGCCTGTGTGTGACCCCACAGAAATCTTTCCCCACTCGCGTATGTAAGGAAAGTGTCAGACAAGGAGTGAAAGACACTTGCGTGTGACTGAAAGTGACTGGAAAATCACTTTTAAAACTTGCGCTACTAAACCAAAGCAGAAGCAGCACTTGTGAGCGAGTGAGAGAGACTTAAAAGGTACTTTTGAATGCCAAAGTCATAAAAAGAAGCAAAACTATATTAAACAAAAGCCAACAGACTGTAATGTTGTGAATATGAGTCTATGGAAACACCAACTAAGTAGAAGGGCGACATGCTTAGAAGAGATCCCATCGAAGCATTGCCCAAGCCAAGGGAAAGCTAAATCAAGGCAATCACAGAATAACAGATTTGCCAACCCCAGAAAAGGGGCATTGAAAGATTCATAGACAGTGGCAATTGTGGCTGATTTTTTATACAAACTGTGGTGCAAATTGGTATGAACTCACAAGTCAAAGGAAGATAATTAAAATACCCCTTGCATATCAGTCATTGGATACTTGTGTAGTGGGGAACCAAGAGTGTCACAAAGGATGTCCTTTTGGGCGAGAGGAATCCGGAGGGAGAGGAGCATTATTGTGAGAAGAGTGTTACAGAGCACAAAAATCGACACGCACAGGGAAAGCGCACAATGTCCGCGCACACACCAAAAAGGGGGCGGGACACAGGGAGTAACACGCGGAATGGGGAACAACGCGTGAAAGAGAAGGTGTAACTGGGGAAGTACTGCAGGGAAATACACGGAACGCCCACACGCACGCGAACAACCCGTATTCATGGATTCGAATACGGGAAACCTGCGCATGGCAAAAGACGCGCATAGGCGTCAACGCGTCTGCCACACGAAGGCAGGCGGAAGCGTCCCAGCGCACAGTATAAAAGTGCACGCAAACAACAAACACGTATATACAGCTACGATGAATGCCCCATTTGTCGCAGCTGGACACCTCAGGAAGAGGAGAATAGCCAGTGCCCACATTTATTTTCCCCCGGACCAGCCTTTTTGGGATGCCAGACGAACACGTCTATGGCAGGTATAGGTTTCCACTATTCTCAAAATGGCTAAAAGCCACAAAGGGGATTTCACAAACTTCTTACTCTGTGGAACACTATCTGTTATCTACAAAAAGAAGTTCAATTCCTTAAACGGTGCCAAACGCACATGGGTATCCTATCTGGTGGTTAATTAATACTATGATACTCAAAAAATACACATTTTATTTGTCATACGAAATCATTAAAAAAATCATCATAAAAAATTATCATATTCTGTAAAACAATCAATCAATTGTAAAACAACACAAGTGAATCCACCTAAATGGGTTCTATTCATAAATTCAATCTTGGGTCAACCCGTGTAGTCTAATTACAATGAGATCCCTTAGCCTTAGATGTTAATGGCTATTGCGTATTTTGAATTTGTAGATTCCCAACTTGTACAAGTTTCTGTCCCATTAGCACAACAATGTAGGACATTCTTCAGGGGTGTGAAGTATCTTGTGTCGATTCTATTCAAGATGAAACTGTATTACCAAACCTCCGTCTTCTTGCAAAGACGATGTACCCTGTTATGAAAAGGAGGCGCTGAGGTACTACCTAATGTCACAATCCTAATCCATTAATTAGACTAGTTGTGTACCCCTTATCCCCATAAGGGTGGAAAGCATGCTATTGATTTACATACCTCTCTAACTCGAGGGCTCAATATCCTGGAGTCTTCTCTAACCTTGATTGGTTCTCGTACTGGCAAAATTCCAATTACTATAGAAATAGATGCCTTGTTGCCTCTATCTTCTGTCCTAGTGTACAACATATATTGACATTAGACTTATAGTAGCCTGATATATTGTGTTACCATATCCTGGTTCCATAACAAGGGGGCTTACCATATTATTATAAACACATGATCCAAGTGTCACTCTATCCAAACATGGTATGTTCCTACTTCTCAGAAAAAGGGTTTACTTCTCCAAGTAGTTGTCTGTTCCCTGAAAGATATAATTTATAGAGAAAAAACTCCCCTCAGTGGTTTGTCCACTCAATAAATTATAAGCTAGTGTGCTTATTATATTATTGTTATGGAACCAGGATATGGTAACACAATATATCAGGCTACTATAAGTCTAATGTCAATATATGTTGTACACTAGGACAGAAGATAGAGGAAACAAGGCATCTATTTCTAGTGTAATTAGACTACACGGGTTGACCCAAGATTGAATTTATGAATAGAACCCATTTAGGTTGATTCACTTGTGTTGTTTTACAATTGATTGATTGTTTTACAGAATATGATAATTTTTTATGATGATTTTATTAATGATTTCGTATGACAAATAAAATTTGTATTTTTTGAGTATCATAGTATTACTTAACCACCAGATAGGATACCCATGTGCATTTGGCACCGTTTAAGGAAATGAACTTCTTTTTGTAGATAACAGGTATAGGTTTCCATCTCGTATCATCCTAGACCTCGTCAGGGAGTGGGAAGATGACCTTACATCCCCCACCCTGTGCTCCCAAGCATTGAGCCCCTTGGAGAAGGTGCTCAATGTCCTGCATTTTTTGGCCACTGGGCCATTTCAGCCGACTACTGCCATAGTGGGGGGGTCTCACAGGCCACGCAGTCACGCTGCCTACACCAGGTGTTGGCAATCATCACTGCACGCCCCTCAGTCCGCAGGCACATATACATGCCCAGAACACCCGTAGAAAGGCAGGCTGTGGTCCAGGACTTTTACAGGGTGGCACACTTCCCCAAAGTGCTCGGTGCCATAGATTGCACCAATGTTGCCCTACGTCCACCTAGGGCCACTGAGCACATCTATCGAAACCGCAAGCACTGGCATTCCATCAACATGCAGATTGTATGTGATGCTAAAGGAATCATCACCTCTGTCTATGCAAACTACCCTGGCTCCACCCATGACAGTTTCATATACAGAATGTCCGCCCTGAGCCGGGCCCTGGAAGCTGGACAGCATGGCGACACATTGCTCCTAGGTGAGTACCAATGCCTGTGCACATGCATGCAAGTCACACACAGACAAATACCCAAACCCTAATAATCTCAAATATTACCACCTCCCCAGGGGACAGTGCCTACCCTTTTAGCAACCACATAATGATGCCAATCCGGAACCCCACCACACCACCCCAGGTGAGATACAATGATGCCCATTTTGCAACCAGGCGCATAGTGGAGCGCACATTCAGAGTGCTCAAGTCACGGTTCCGCTCCCTTGACCGCTCTGGTGGGCAGCTACTATATGCACCACCAGTAGTGTGCAGGATCATTGTGGCAGCATGTGTCCTGCACAATGTTGCAACACGGCGGGAGGTACTGGTGGACATGGTGGTGCCCCCACATCCCCAACCACAGGCACAGGCGCTGCCCATGGGAGAGGACAGGGCATGTGGCGAGGCAGCCCGAACCCAGCTTGTGGCCACATTCTTCACCAAAACTCCCACCCCTGCGGAGTGCACACAGTCCTGGCACATACCAGGTGACAATCGATGATGACAAAGAGACAGTCAACTGTCACAACCTTACCACCTTGAGAATGTTGCCACAGAAGGGTTACATTGTGTGCATCCCTAGCTACTTAAACATAACCAATCCTTTGTGACCAAAGGGAACACATGCAAGGTGTGTTTCAGACACCCCTGCAAAACAGTCCATCACAATCCCTGGTATGTCACCCAAACCCTCCCAAACCACATCGCCCTTGTCTGCCACACCATGACATGGCATACAATAGCAAAAGGCCAACACATGACCAATAATATACAAAGTGACATGTCATAAATGAAAACTGGCATGAGACAATGATGCTGACATGGAATCAGATGAAATGACTGACCAACAACCTCCCATACATACAAAGTCAGGCACAAATGCTTTCCAACAGTCGTAGCATGAACACAACACTGAATGTCACATGCACATTGGGCATGGCAAAATCCCGACTCCCGAACCTGTGTGCTGTGTGTGTATCCTGCAACACACTGCTCAGCACACAGCACTTTGAGCAGCCATTGTGTTGCAGATACACCTTGAGCATTACATGAAAAAGACTAATGAAATCTACTACCAAATGACGCATGTACAGGGTACCCAAATGGTAATAGATCATGTGCTGCATGGACACCGCGGGCCTGAGAATGCAATCTGTGTGCACCTGTGACCATGGAAGGGTGGATGTACGTGTGGTGGATCATTGTGCAACTGTGTGTGTCATTAGGGACATGCACTCAATATATGCATGTGAAATCAAGTGACCCGCAGTGTCCTGTACACATCACATGTGAACATTGGCCATGTGAACACCCCAGCATGTCAAACCACACCAATCCCCTGACACCTGAAAAGTAAAGACAACACAGGAACAGGCATTGAGCAGCACAACACATCATGTACATAGTACCCCACAATTACAATGTCAGAGTGCCCAAAACACTGTAGGCCAAGCCAACTGTCCAACAACAAAAGGCCCTCCCTTACACATCACTGTGACCTTCTGAACAACTGTCTCTGGGGTATGTAGTCTTCTCCCATCAAGTCTACCTGGCTACAGGATCATCCTACCCCTTGGTCTCCATGTTCCAGCTTGCGTGTAAATAGGGTCCAGCCCCCTCAGGGGCCACCTTGACTGGTAAAAATGCCAAATCGCAGAGAACTCCAAGTAGGCAAACCCACAAACCAGGGAAAAAGGCTGTAGGCACCAAAAGACCCTGGAAGAGTCTCCAGTAGATGACTTGAAGTAGCAGGAAATGTCAAAGCACATGTACAAGCACAATGATAGAACAACCAAGGTAGCACAGTTGAACAATGGTCCAACAGGATGGGTACCATTTACGGTACATAACATACAATGATGATGCAACAACTGATGGGTACTGTCACAGCTCTGGTGTCCAGGCACAGGAGTGGCACGAACCACCCACCCCTCTGCGGTCTAGGCGCCTGCAAGGTCAAACTAACACAGGCCTCTGGGACCCCGGCGGGGAAGTTGGGACAGGGATATGTTGCATTGACAGGCATTGGTATTCAGGATAACCGGAAAGAGGGGCAGGAGAGTGGATGTGGATTTGCAAGGGAAAGTAGGCAAAATACAACTATTTACAAAAACACATACTCAATTAGAGAAAACATGTTCATCATGCACATTGTACCAAATTAGTCAAATGCAAGCCAAAGAGAGACTGATCTCTGGGGTGAGTGCTGGCCTCCTGCCTGCGCACTCTCAGGTCCGGTAACAGGAGCACTTCAATGCTGCAAAGAGAGCGTGAGTTACTAATCTGAATGTGTGTTTATAACACACACAACCCCATCCATGCCCCAAAGTAAGTGACTTCTCCACAAACAAACACCCCTGTCTGCTGCTATGTACCCACACGTTAGCTTGGCCCACCAATGGTACATACACTGTCAATGCAGTAAGGCCGGCACATGTGGCCGCGCAGGAAATGGAAGACCAATGGGTCAAGAATCACACATGATACAATGGTCCCTGGGTGAGCTGCTAGACGCGTAAAGCAAGGTGCAACTTCAGTACAAGTTGTATTCTGGCTGCCGCAGATTTAAATAGGTAGTGCACGAGGCAATTTGCACATGCAAATGACATGCACTCACCACGAGTCTGAGCCTCGTCCCTGTGTACTGTATCAGTTTCTGGCTAGGAATGCTACTACCCTAATTACTCTGCTTCAATGGAGCAGGGGGTACTCAAGGATATGTTTGATGGCCCCTGCATGTGCCCCAGACAACATGTAAAGCCACTTGGCATTTGGCCCTCAACGCACGTCAGCTGTACTGTGTGCTTCTCCAACAATGCCTGGCAAAGCTCCCCAGCACTGGTGCTACTTAGCATCCATGTGCAAGTGGCCTGGTTGAAGGTAGTCTGCGGTGGGGGCCCTTGTGTTGCTCATCTTGCCAGGAGCTCGTGGAAACATGTCTGCTTCTGTCTGACTTCTGAGCACAAGCCCTGTGCTTCTGCTTGCACACACATCCACATGTCTGCACCACTGAAAGTGGCCAGTTTTCTGGATTAGTCGTCCCTGTGTCTGCTGGCAAAAGTAGTCTGGAGGCTCATCTTCCTGCAGAAAGGGCATCAAATAAATCAATAAGGCTGGGAAGTTCCCTGTGTGTGTGTCTACATGCTGGTTGTCACTGGGCCAGGTTACAGACCTACATCCAAACTCCTCCCACCATCAGGGTCACTTTGACAGGCCAAGGGTGCAGGCTACTGTCTACAGCATGAAGTGCATCAAGCACATATACAGGCAAGAACATAACATAGATCACAATCCACATCAATTAATGGAGACATCAATCACATACTCACCCAAATTGATTACAGACATGGGGTGGATAAAACGCAACCAATCCCCACTAGGGGTGTTAACACAAGTAGCACATCAGCAGACAGACCACAGTTATTAAGAAAGTCCAAAGTGCTTTTGTAGAATTTTGTAACCCCAAACCATCCTAGCAAGCCCATGGATAAGGGAAGCAGGAGTGGCCTATGTGAGTCAGGACCCCAAGCTGCAAACACATACACAAGACAAGCTTGAAGAGCCCAGCTGGAACAGACAGGGGATGCTTTCAAAAGCCACAAAGCACCACACCGTCACATGAATGCACAATAGACAAACAATATTGAACTATACTAACTAATTAAACTAACAATGAACAACCTACATAACCTAATTAAAATAACTATCAAATAGTTAATATTAACTAACTATACTAAAAGCAAAAATCAAAAATGGCCACATACGACCCGGGGGGGGGGCACCCAGGAGGGGGAGGCACCCAGGAGGGGGGAGGTACAGGGTGCACCTCAACACCCACATGCGAGGATGCTGAGACAAAAAAAAACCTCCATGGGCTCAACGCCTGCACAGCGTGACCTGTGTGGAAGATATCTCGTTGTCCGAGTCTGCCTCATCCTGATAAGGAGGACTTGGGCCAGGAGCCTGACCACGCCTAGGTGCAGCTTGCCCCTCGTCGGCAGCAAGTCTGCCGGACGGGTGAGCCTGGTTCTGTGCGGCAATGACACACAGGTCTGCATGCAGAACCTCCCGTGATACACGTGCTTCCTATTGCAAGGTAACAAGTGCAACACAGAGTTTTTCCTGCGTGGTCTGGCTGGACAACTGATGCACCTCCTGGCAAGCACGTAGCTCAGCCGAGATGGTACGCTCAAGCTGCTCAAACCTCTCCTCTGACCGCACCCTCTGGGATGTCAAGAGGGTACCCAGAGTGGATCCCAGGGACTCATACTCAGCCCTCGGGGCCTCCATGTGTGCCTCTGCGTGAGCAGTAATTGCTTGACGCAGAGACAACATTTCAGCCTGACGTGCCCTGTCAGAGGCCGCCATGCCCAGCCTGAGCGAGCGGGCCGTTGTCTGCGCCGCCTGCTGCTGGAGAAGCACCTGCCTATCAGGGGGGAGCACGGATTGGGCCACACGTTCCATGCTCACAACGATGTTATCAAGTGCTGCCCCCTGACATTCTGAATTGGCAGTCATGTCTTGCTCCCACTCAGTATACCCCAGTGGCGCCACGGCCACCGCGTTGCTGGGCTTGACACCTGCGGGACCCAAGGACCAGGCGTCCTTGTTGGGTTGGCACCGCCCGCGGCTGCACGACTACATGCCCCCGTCTACGTGATGCCCCAGGCACATCAGCGACTGGTGTGGAGGGTGACCCTGCGTCCCGATCCACCACAGGCAGAGGTCCCACCACTGCCTGGCCCCTCAGTGCAGGTGTCACGGACAGAGGAGTGTCCACATCAGAATCACTCACCCCTGACGTATGGACCTGATGCACATCCAACTCGACATGGGCGTCAGAGTGGTTATCTGGGCTGGACTCATTGCCAGCCAAAGACAAGATGGTCTGTAGCACACGTGGGTTCTCGTGGTCTACCACCGCACGACCCCCACTTGTGCCGGGTTGCGGTTGTGATAACAACCCTGTGCCTGGCATGACAATACCATTCTCTGGCTCCATTGCGTCATCATCTGAAAAGTGGAGAGAAAAAAACATTAGTAGACATGTTAGAAGCACATAACGCACTCACACATGGACATCACACAGACAGCCAACACATGAAGCAGACATGTCACACACAAAAGAGAACCTGCCATGCATGCCTGGTCAATTTGACATTGCATCAGTGAGTACGCTTGTAGAACTGTGTTACATGGCTCAGAAGTGGGTTGATGCAGTGCAGAACATGTGTACGTTACATGTGTGTGATGCAGGACTGGGCCAGAGTGGGCATGGGATGGCTGAAGATATGCCATGAAATGTTGCTCATCAAAGACACATACTACATGATCATCCAGTCAAGGACACATAGGGGCATGCATGGAATGCACATGGAGCATGAATGGGCACTCATGTACCTGCGGAGCATCTGCCATCTTCACAGTCCAAGTGACACACCCTGCATGAAGGGCAGAGGATGTACCCCACTGCATGTGTCTGGCAGGTTGGCTGGTGGAAGTCAGCATGTACACAGGAGGCTTGAACAGGCCAATGCAGTACACCAAAATGATGCGCACCAGTGCAATGGTGTAATTGGGGTGCAGGGAGGGTGGAGGGACAAGGGGGCATGCCTACGTGGAGTTCCCGCATACAGGCAGAGGACACATGCACGTCAGTCATGCAATGACATAGTCCCAGTACTGAGAGGAAAGACACCCCTGGCTACATGAAGAAGGGCCAGTGAGCTGGAACATGGACCGGAGGTGACTAGCATGTGAGTAGGGTGCAAGTGTGGTGATGAGGACAGTCCCCATCTGCTCTACATGTCCACCATCCTGCACAGCATGCACGCATCAGTGAAGCATTGCATGACTAGCACATGAGAACCATGTACACATTGCATGTAGTGGCAGTCAAGCACAACACATCACACAGGCAAACCACTCATGGGCTGGACATACACGCAAAAACACTCATTGGACGGGGCATCAAAGTCCTGCATCTCTCCCGCTCCTTCGACCAATTCTTCTGGTATGAACTCCGCAACGAGTGCCTCGTGCGGAGTGAGGTCATCCTCCTCAGGTGGTGGCCCACCGCCAGTCACAAGAGTCATGTCGTAATTTGAGGCACGCTTGGCCTTAGTGCTGCGTGTGAGGTCATTCCAACGCTTCTTGCACTCGGCAGCTGTGCGTACCTCATGGCCGAATGCACTCACATTATCCGTGACATGCTTCCAGTGGGTATTCAGATGGGCAGCCGTAGTTTTACAATTCGGCCCCAATAGCATGTCACGGATGTGGGGCCGCACGTAGTCCACAAGGGAGTCCAGTTCCTGCGCACAGAAAGGCTTCTTCCTTGACGTGCAGGAGGCGTGGCTGTGTCTGGGGTCCCAGCCTGTGCTGCAGATGCAACCTTCCTCCTCTTGGATAGTGGCGCGGACCCTGGCTGGCTGGTGTGCACCTACGGTCTTCCTCCTGAACTGCTGGAAATCCTCCATGGACTCTTCAAGTGCCAACGCAGCCTGCGCTGGCAGACCCTGAGCCTGGCTGGTGGTGTCCACAGCTGCCCATGCAGCTACCACTACCCTTGGGCCCATGGCATTCGATGAAACGGACTGCCGGGTCACACGGGCGCCAGTGCCAGATGCAAGTACTGCATCTCCCGGAGCCGCAGAGGGTGGTGGCATGACTGCACCAACACGTGGCACAACATCGTCACGAGCTGCCGCACCCCTGCCTCTTCCCCCTCTGCAGCTACCCTGGACACCCTGGAGTCCCTGGTCACCCCGGCCACATCCCTGACCACGGCCGCCACGAGGAGTACGCCCAGCTGAGGCGCCCCTCACCTTTGGTGGCCTCCCAACCATGGCACAGATGGAGTAGTGCCAGCACAGATGGAGAAGTGCCAATGGGAGGTGTACACGACAATTGTCCTGTGCAATTGGGGTGAAGGGGTTGGGATACAAGATGTTATAAGCACCCCTGCACCTGCAAGGCTGTATGTGACCCCGGTGATGAAGTGATGGGTCACGCAACGCTCAGGCTCCCCAAAACTGCAGTAAAACCGTGCACGCAACCCGGTAGCCCACGTGTGTGGAATTAACCTCCCGCAGTACGCAGTGGCACCCAGGGACACGAAAAACACGTACGCGTGGGGCACGCAGGCTACTATGACCTCGAAAACGGGTATGCGATACACAGGGGCACCCGCAGTGGGAAAAATAGCATGCACGACTCACCGTCAGACTAGCGTGATAATGAAAAACACACGTAGCCAATACCCCCGCCAAAAGAAGAGATACGTCCTTGATCCGCTGTGAAGTAGTGATGGTGCGCGAAACAACACGAAGTAGCAACACACACGTCGGTCTCCATGAAAGGCACGTACAGCGAACTGCCGGGAGCCGCTCACCTTTAACCCGTGCTGAGGGAAACGCCCACGCGCGTCACGTCACTTATGCGCATAGGCCCTTTCCTCGGATTACAAGCATTGACACGCGGACGTGCTGTTTTTTCACGTGCTGAATCACTATGCACCCGTCACGAGGGAAACGCCCGTGCGCGTAACGTCACAGACGCGCTTACACGCTAAGGTCCTTTCCTCGATTTACACACTGACATGCACTTTTTTCACGTGCCAAATCACTCCGTACCAAGCTGGCCACACGAAAACACACGGAAGACCATGCACCTGCCCAAAAGGCCATTTTCCTGCCCCCCAGAGCCCCGAGCACACTCCCACCTGCCATCTGCTGCTGCCTGCCTGCCTGCTGCCCACGTGCCCTGCTATTTGGTGCCTGCATGTCAGCCATCTGCAGGGGTCCAGTTGCTGTGTCCACCCCTGCTGGAACAGAAGACCCCCGACTGGGATACCATCGCTCCATAGCCCAGCCCCAGGACCCAGTTGCCCACCCACACCTGCCTCGGGGGTCGCCATGTCGGGGCAAACACCATCTGAGACCACTGGCGACCCCCAGCCAGAGAGGCAGAAGGCCACCAGCTTCAGCAAGAGGGAAGTTGGTGTCCTGGTGGAGCAAGTTCTGGGGCATTATGATGCCCTCTTCACACCATCGCGCGCCAACAAGGAAGGACGGGAGAGGCTCTGGGAGGACGTAGTGGTTGCCATCAATGCAGAGGGGGTGGCAACCCGCAACATCAAGCACGTCCGGAAGTACTGGGAGGACTTCAGGTCCAGGACTCTCAGCAAGGCCCGGCACCTCATGAAGGCAGAGGATGCAGAGGGGTGCCGGGTCAGCCTGAGCAACATCCAGATGAGGGTCCTGGAACGCATTAGCCCAGCACTCCACGGCCAGGTCCTTGACAGGCAGACCCGTCTGGAGTTGAGCGGTAAGTGGCCATGCATTGCTGTGTGAAACAGGGCATGTTACAGTGTGCTGGTAGTCAGCTGCATGCCTGTATGTGTGACATGGGCCATGTATGGATCTGTGTGTGCATGGACATCATGGTGCTGCATGTGAGACCAGTCATGCAGGAACCACATGGATGGTGCATGTCTTCCGATGCAACATGGTGAGCTGCATGCGGAATGCACACAAGAATGTATGCCTGTCTCTGTTCTTGGACATCGATGGGGGGTGGGAGATGGGTGCTGCTCTCATGTACATGTATGGTGTACATGTCTGTGTGTCTGAGAAGAGTGTGTGTGACTTTGAAATGCCATGGATGCATGACACATGTCCGTGACGATGTGTTGATTCACTTATGCAGTCTAGTCACCCCTGTATCCACTGTGTCTGTGGTGTACGAGCCCTGATGCATGATCCTCCGGTGATGTGTGTGCATGGGATCAGTATGAGCCATGATGCATGTGAGTTTGAAGCCAAACCTTTATATCAATAGAGGTCCTTGTACATGGATGCTGATGTTGATTGCATGCGCTGTGCCTGTTTCTGCATGTGTGTTGCCTGCATTGACCCATGTTTTGTGGACGGACATGATGGAAGTGACGTTTGACAGTGCCACTCATGTGTTATTGCTTCCTGTCTAGGGGACTATTGTACAGTACCCTGATGCTTGTGTTCTATGTCTCCCTCTACGCAGCGTCGAGTGAAGAAGAGGGCAGAGATGGCGCTATGGAGCAAAGCGGTGGGGATGCCTCCACCAGGCGGCGACGCAAGGCCCAGCCACCCTCCCATGAATTGCCATCATCCGGGAACGAGGGGACTGGTGCTGCGTCTGCCACTACGGATGTAGCGGAAAGGCCGGGTGAGCCCCCACAGGGGCTTGCAATGGCAGAAGACGGTGCGGAGACATCCAAGTTGATGGTCTCCACAGAGGAGGAGGAGCCCGCTACTGAGCCGCACATGGGGCCTGGTGGGGGTAGTACCACTGCTGTAAGTGGTGCAGTCCAGGGCCAGGGGCAGGAGGCAGCACAGGTCGCCGCGGAGGGGTCTGTGCATGTCGCTGTCCCTGACCCTGTGACTGCACCACCATGCACCAGCAGGGATGCTCTGTCCCAGGCCCATCCGCAGGTAGGGGGGAGGCCCACGTCATCTGGCTCTCCACTACCTGCGGACGAGAAGTCCCATGACCGTATGGGCTCCGTCCTGATTGGTGTCGCGTTGCGCACGTGTGTCATTCGTGATGACATGCGTGCTTCCTCGGGGGACCACGCACACCATCACGAAGAGCTGCGTGGCAACATGGCACAGTTGGGAGGGGCCATGGTCGGAGGGTTCCTACATGTGTTGCGCACTCTGGCGGACCTCTCCTCCTCTGTGGAGACTATGCGCCAGTCGTTCTCCCTGCCGTCTTCCGGCCCAGATTCCACCAGGGCCCCCTATGGACCTGGCCTGACCAACACAGCCAGCTTGGTGGAGATCCCATCCCTGCCACAGTCGGGAGTCGGAGGTCCAGCAGGGGTGGACACCCCACCAACTGGAGACCAGCAGATGGAGGATGTGCAGGCCTCATCGGACAGGGCACATGGACAGCAGTAGCAGCAGGCTCAAGGTGGCAGCGATGATGGCTCGGGGCCACCAACATCAGAGGGGCAGGCATCGGCCAGAGGGCAGGAGGACCCTGGAATGGGAGTGTCTTCCGTGTGGCTGCGGTTGGGCCAGCGGATAGATGCGGAGCGGCAGCAGGTGGAAGAGGCGCGGCTCACCATGGTCAGGGCGGACTTCTCCATGCACCGGTCGTTGAGGCGGGCTGAGTGCCTCGAGGCAACTCGCAGGGAGTTGGAACAGGCCATGACTTCATCCCTGCGAGACCTCGGGGCCAGGGCAGAGGCCCGCCTCCGGGACATCGACATGGAGTGCCAGAACATCATAGAGTGAGCTGTAGGACTTGCCCGCCGCCATTGTATATAGTTAGTTAGTGTTAGGTTTCCTTTCTGTTTTTATTTGTTTTGGGACGCTTGGACAATGCCCCACGTTTTTGTATATAGTTCTTCATTAGGTAGGTTTTTTTTATAGGTTTCATTTCATTCGTTGGGCTCATGGACCCTGGAATCAATCTTTGTACATAGTTGAACTGTGGATTTATGACAATTTTTTTTTTTAAATCACCATGGATCAATGGATTTTAAAATGTAGGTTTTATTTGGATTTGCTTTGGTGGACGTAGAGTTTGGACTAACTTTCTTTTCGATTACTTTGGATTGAGACTTCTTTTATTTTTTTCATTTTTGGATATGCATTTCTTTTCTTATTTAAAATATTTTACATGTTTTCATTCCATTTACTTCATTTTTGTGCAAAATACATTTTGATTTATTACTTCCATGTGTGGTATTCGCTAATTGGTTTACTGCATGTCACAATGTGGGTTTACACAATCACTGGCACCCAGTGTGTGTGTGTGACGGACATGTGTTGATGTACATAGTTGACTTTTGGTTTGTGTCATCAAATAGGCCTTTCAGTGTGGGGTGGATGGGAAACTTGATTGGGTCTCAAGACTGGGGTGGCGTGCAGTGGTATTTTGGTGGACATGAGGCCCATGAATGTGCATCTTTATGACATGTTGGGGGGGACATGAGTCGGGGCCTGCTGGCAGGTGCCTGTCAATGCTGGATGGGTGGGGGAGCTGTGGGACAAGAGTCAGGGCCTACTGGCAGGTGCCCGTCAATGCTGGATGGGTGGAGGTGCTGGGGGACATGAGTCGGGGCCTGCAGGCAGGTGCCCGTCAATACTGGATGGGTGGGGGTGCTGGGGGACATGAGTCGGGGCCTGCTGGCAGGTGCCAGTCAATGCTGGATGGGTGGGGGCGCTGGGGGACAAGAGTTGGGGCCTGCTGGCAGGTGCCCGTCAATGCTGGATGGATGGGGGTGCTGGGGACAAGAGTCGGGGCCTGCTGGCAGGTGCCCGTAAATGCTGGATGGGTGGAGTGCTGGGGGACATGAGCCGGGGCCTGCTGCTGACAGGTGCCTGTCAATGCTGGATGGGTGGAGGTGCGGGGGACAAGAGTCGGGGCCTGCTGGCAGGTGCCCGTCAATGCTGGATGGGTGGGAGTGCTGGGGGACATGAGTTGGGGCCTGCTGGCAGGTGCCCGTCAATGCTGGATGGGTGGGGGTGCTGGGGGACATGAGTCGGGGCTCACTAGTGCATGGTGACATGTGGGCTGGCTGGGGGACATGTCCAGGGTGGATGGGATGCCTACGGGACATGACCAGGGGTGCAGGGTAGTCCCCTGTGGTGTGGGCTGCCTGCAGGGGCTGAGGAGGGGATAGAGGGCACACCTGGGAGGACCCACACTGCCAATTCACGTGTGAGACTCCACGCACACCCCCCAAATACACGTAGCCTGCTCCACAAGGCCTATCGCGTGTGATTCTCCAAGCGCACCCCTCAGAATACACATACTCTGCTCTCCAAGGCCTATCACGTGTGATTCTCCACATGCACCCCCGAAATACACGTACCCCGCTCGCACAAGGCCTTTCGCGTGTGATTCTCCCAGTGCACCCCTCAGAATACACGTACACTGCTCCCCAAGGCCTATCGCGTGTGATTCTCCACATGCACTCCCCAAATACACATACCCCGCTCGCACAGGGCCTATCGCATGTGAAACTTCACGCGCACCCCCGAAATACACGTACCCCACTCGCACAGGGCCTATCGCGTGTGAAACTTCACGCGCACCCCGAAATACACGTACCCCACTCGCACAAGGTCTTTCGTGTGTGATTCTCCCCACGCACCCATCAGAATACACATACCCCGCTCCCCAAGGCTTATCGCGTGTGATTCTCTACCCGCACCCCCCAAATACACCTACCCCAATCGCACAAGGCCTTTCGCGTGTGATTCTCCACACGCACCCTTCAAAATACACGTACCCCTCTCCCCAAGGCCTATCGCATGTGATTCTCCACCCGCACCCCCCAAATACACGTACCCCGCTCACACAAGGCCTATCGCGTGTGATTCTCCACGCGCACCCCTCTGAATACACGTACACCTCTCCCCAAGGCCTATTGTGTGTGATTCTCCACGCTCACCCCCGAAATACACGTACCCCGCTCGCACAAGGCCTTTCGCGTGTGATCCTTCCCGTGCACCCCTCAGAATACACGTACACCGCTCCCCAAGGCCTATCGCGTGTGATTCTCTATGCGCACCCCCAAAATCCACGTACCCCGCTCGCACAGGGCCTATCGCGTGTGATTCTCCACGCGCATCCCTCAGACTACACGTACCTCGCTCCCCAAGGCCTATCGCGTGTGATTCTCCATGCGCACCCCCCAAATACACGTACCCCGCTCGCACAGGGCCTATCGCGTGTGATTCTCCACGCGCACCCCTCAGAATACACGTACCCCGCTCCCCAAGGTCTATCGCCTGTGATTCTCCACGCGCACCCCCGAAATACACGTACCCCACTCGCACGAGCCCTGTCGCGTGTGGTAGTTCCAGCGCACCCCAGAAATACACGTTCCCTGCTCGCGTGATTGCAGTGTAGCGGACCTATAAGCTGGTCCAGGGTTAGCGTGGCCCTTTGCGCTGCATTGGGGATTTCAATGGCTTTTCCTTGCGCAAGGGGCGTTCTTGGGGGCGTAACTGGCGCTGCGGGATGTTCAATGCACCAGCGCTCATTATGGCTTGGGAATTCCATAAATACACACGGCTGGCGCACGCTGGCGTACGATCCCTCTCTGCGCTGCTCTCGTGCGCTGCCTCTGTGCTGAAATCTATGAATTACCCCGTTAGGGTCAAGCGCCACAATATAAATTACAAGAACACACTCAGAAGTATTGAGAAGTTTGAAAGTATATTTAGGAGAGTGCCCTATGTGAATTCACATAGGACACTCTCCTAAATATACTTTCCAACTTCTCAATACTTCTGAGTGTGTTCTTGTAATTTATATTGTGGCACTTGACCCTAAGTGGAGTGGGGTTCTTCTTGAGCCCTGAGCACCTTTCTGATGTGAGAGTAAACAAGGTAGAAATGGAAAAGTGTTTAACAGGGAGGTTGATGAATATAATTTATGTTGAAGATGATACTAAAACTATTTGTCACAAAATTCATCCTGACCAACACAATTATTTTTGCTATTGATGAACTGAAGAAGGGTTCACAGAAGGGCAGGAACCTTCTATTATTTGTGGCAAAAATGATCCTGACTCTGACAATTATTGTTGCTATTGATGAACTGAAGACTTGTTTAAGGAAGGAAATAATGGATTAACACAATAGGGAGCCTTATACTGAGTAAGCAGGGTACGCCCTGACAGTAAAGTATTAACACAAAAAAGGGCTGGCACACCTAATAGAAGTGCACTGCAACACGCTCTACATTCATTTAGAGTTGAAGAGGAGGTCACCTACATATCCATACATTAAAGAGACACAGGGATAGGGCGATTGTCTCACTAATCCGACTATTGGTTAAGCTAATTCTAGGCTGCGCTGGTGTGCCGCCTTTCCAAAAGTGGATAGAAAAAGAAACAGAAATAATTAATTGTCTTATAGCTTTGTCATAAACCCCTCATGGGCATTCCACAAGAATTAATGATCTTTGTTCTCTTGTTCTCTACTCCTCTTCAACTACTTCCTGTCATTCATACTTAAAATGAGATTATGGCAAAGTCTGTCTGTCTATTTGTGGTGAAACTGAATTTATTAACCCATAGACAGGATGGACTGATCCCTAAATTATCAGGTACAACATGTGGTTTTTAATATAAAAATAGTTTTTTGTATAGATGCGAAGAGACTATGGGCCTCATCACGAGTTGGGCGGTAGCCTTTAAATCCGGCGGTAACAGTATTAGCGTCGCTAATACCGCTCCGCCGGATCTCGACTGCAATCCAGCCAGCGGTATTCCAGTTGGGCACCATTACAGTCAGCTGTAAGCTCTGGATGTAATTGCACCGACACCCGAACGCGCTTTCACAGACCTACCACAAGTACAGTATCGGCGCTCCTAGCACCGGAAAACTTGCGCTAATAGCACTAAAATACCCCTGGCCAAATGCTGGAGGTAAAAGAACACAGGTGAGAGTAACAAAGCCAGAGGTGGAAACAATGCACACAGGAGGCCTACAAAAGACCCAGCCATGCCCCATAAACATTTCCCAACACCATGTTGCCATTTGGAGCTGGGGGCCTTGCATGGACCGCTACATGCTGCGCCAGGAGCTACAGAGGCCTGACAACCAGCCCAGTGCACAGGGAGCAGAGGGGGTGGGGGCGACGAAGGAGAAGGATGGGGAGACCAGCCCCAGCAAGGCGGCAGCCATCCCCAGGGTCAGGCCAACACCCTAGTCCCTGACTGATGGTCATTTGGTATCCGAGTACAGGCTGGACAGGGCTACCATCACCCAGTTGCTGGACACAATCCAAGGTGACATTGGTAGCAGGATTGCCATCAGCATCGCTGAGCCCCACTCATGAAGCTGGTTTCAGTTCTACAATACCTTGGAACAGGCAGCTTCCAGCGCACAGTTGCCATGAAGCATGGTATGGTACAGTCTACATTCAGTGCCGTCCTGGGCCAGGTGCTGGATGCACTGCTGCGCCATGTGAACGAACACATTGCATTGCCCACCACCCAGGCACAGGTGAATGAACTGAAGGCACAGTTCTATGCCATTGCCCAAGTGCCAAACGTAATTGCAGCCCTAGACTGCACACGTTTGACTGGTTGCACGCTGGGACCATGAGGCAGCCTACAGGAATCAGAAGCATTTCCATTCATTGAACGTGCAGATGACCTGTAGCCCAGACCTGACCATCAGCCACTGCTAAGCTTGCTACCCAGGATCCACCCATGACTCTATGGTGCTGCGCAACAGCACACTGCCAGCCTAAATGGAGAGGCACAGAGCCCAATGCACATGATAGTGGGTGAGTACAAATCCTGCCTGAAATTCATGCCAAAGTACAACAAATGTGGGGGGGGGCAGTGCCACAGGAAACCTTGCATGCCACCAGGAGCCACAGCCAGCACCATCACAGCACCAGTACCATATATGTGTGGTACACAAGGACACCTGCACACGGCCACCACACCTGGACTCACAAAAGGTGATGGGCACACACTTCTCAAAACACCATAACACATGAGGACCACAACAACCAGAATGCACCTGATCTGTGTTGCACTGCTGCTTTAAACCCTGACACACAAGAATAACCACACCCTGGGCACCACACAGGAATGCAAAGTGAGAGGAATGCAATACCCATCCACGAAACCACTGTAGATGATCAGGATCAAAACCGAACATGAACATCCCTGAAAGAGAGACCCAGGACTGCACATTTACATGCATGTGAAACAAAGAAAAGAACTGGTGCCATGTAGCTAAAGTTCCACCATCTACTGAGACAGCCACAACCAAATACAAATCAACACTAGCCCTGAACAGGCAGTCATGATGGGAGCCTCATCCTGATGGTATGGAGGCACCACTGTGCCAATCAAACCCAGGGAACGGTGCATGTAGAAAGTGGGCTACAAGGGACATGGCGCACATTGCAGAGCAAACCCGGGAACATGAATACGCCATATTCAAAGGACAAGTGGTTACATGACGGTACTTGTTGAGCATGAGTGTCCCACAGAATCCCATACACATAGGTCATCATCCACCGCTGCGAGTTCAGTAATCCCATGTGCAGGCAAATGTTTTTTTTTAAAACATTTTTTTATTTGTGTGTGATTCTATTACAAAGTAACAAAATCTTTACAAAATAGAAATGTTTAAGTAAAAATCGGAGTATAAAACAGGCATTGCAAATTGATTAACTCCTAAGTTTAAAATTTAAAATCTTCATACAATAGAAAAAATATAGACACAAACATACACAGGTTTGAGATGTAATATCGATGGTATGTCACTTCACCTGAATTGATGAATTAGCCTATTTGACTTCTCAATCAATGATGTTAGCATACTTGTCTAATTCTTTTTCTATCGATTTACATAGACTTGTTAGGGCGTATATGAGAGGTTTATAATTGCCCTGCATCATTCTGGCCCATAAGAATAATAAACAATCAGTGTAATTCATGTTTACAAATTTCATCAGTAAAACAGTTCTCCGACGTTTAAAATGAGGACAATATAAAATCAAATGCTTTAGTGTTTCAATTGTTTCAGTACACATGGGAAATCTGCAAGGCTTATTTGCAGCATTCATCTTGTAACCAGCCCAATTTTAGATTCTTTCCTTGGTATGTAGCAGATTGAATTTGAACCATAGCAAAGTCTTGCAGGTATAGTTACAAGGAAATAACACAATATGATCGTATCTCGGTATACGTTTTCGTGTGAATAGGTGATATTTTTTATAAAGTTTGTATGTTCCTATTTGATTGATGTGTGAAAACATAAAAATAATATGAGGCCGGGAAGGCCAAAAAGAAACACACCAACACAGGTTACAAAGAACATACAAGTGCTTTATTTAAAAGCTACAACAGTTACCAAAGTCAATTGACAAACGGATAGCTATTCGGCTCTCAGAGTAACGTAACGAACTTCAACGAAGGTTCGATGCATTAGTAAGAGAGACCGTACATTGGAATACTTAGGTCTTTTATACGCTTTATCCAGCCCTTGGCCAAACCTCTCGCGGGTTAACCATTCTAGGGATCGGGCCTATGGGTTCCTAGCCAGGTCAATCCTATAATATATGCATTTTGATTAGTTTCGCTGATATAGTTGTACATTTACACATAGGTCAGCAATAGGACAAGGTCTCAGTTCGCGACCCCGACAAGTGGCCTGCAGGCATATTAATTATTCGTGTGTACGGAGGTCACAACGGCCAGAATCTTACTCAGAATGTCATTCGGCCTCCATTTTGATGTTCAGGGTGACTTCCATATTACAAGAGAACCTAAAATGGTGGCTTAATCCAAGATGGCGACTTACATTACTTTCTCTAAGGTCAAGACCTTGCCGCGGAGTTTGTTCGCATATGATGTTTAGACAACTTGGCGTAGGCCAATACACATACAACTGCTGCGATAGGAGGCATAATATTGTTTCAATTCCGACAAACCCTCCTTTTGGCCTATGCCAAGTGCAAATATCATTTGTAATACTTCTGTAAATAACTCCATGCATTGTCGTCTATACATCCTGAATCATTATCTGTAATGTCTATAGCCATTAGGTCGTTCATCAGAACCTCTTGTAGCACAAACTCTTTAGATGCTGTATCTGGGGCGTACATTTTGTGCCCTACTGTGCTCACCGCTTGAGCACAACACCCCCCTAGCATTGCACATATACTAGGTAGACATTGGAAACAGCAACAAAGGAATAGCAGGATTCCCAAAATAACCAGGATAACAGAAAGCACCTTCCAACCCCAGGATCATAGAGAATCCCAGAACCAGGCGCTAATATTCCAATCTCCCACAGGAACATGCACTTCACAACTAAGGATGTGCAAGTTCTGTATTGCATTGAAAATTGTCAAAGAGGAATCTGGTACGAAAACACAACAAGCGGACCCCACTAATTTGCATACTCCACCACGTTCTGCCAGAATGACATCTAATGCCATCCGATTTTGGAGTGCTACCAATCTTATTGCCTTTTGTTCTAGTGTCATATTGTAGAGTATATCCGTGGTCCGGTTGATGGTTCTCTCCAGTACTCTTGCTAACCCCCTAATGTTTTCAGAGTTTGCTATCTGTCCCCAAAAGGGCACAACTGATTTCGCTATATCTCCCAATACTTGCCCAGGGGTATCCCCATCTTCGTCCCGCCGTGGGCGAGCCTTAGAAACCTCCAATGTACTAGCTACAAATACCCCAGGTAACAGGATTCCTAAATAACAGGTTCCCTGCCAATCCTTGGGCAACCAGGGAAATGCTGAACTACCACAAATGAAATAAACAGGCCCCCCTACATACAGAGGCCTGTTCTCCCCAGTCAAATTTACAGTGTTTACACAACCTTCAAAATCTCCCATTGACCGAGTGCCATTTCTTTGTACACAGATGGGGACTGAATCGGGGCTATGATTAATAGAGTAGGAAGGAGGCACGGTGTCCTTATTGCCTATCGGAGCCATTTTAAAGGAAATTAGAGTTTGAAAAGGAAGAGATAGTTTATCAGATGGCCTAATAGAAGCAACATTAGGTTTACTTCTATTTGCAAAAAGCGAGCATCCCAGGCGAGTCAATTCACGTTTCTCAAAATCATTTAAATTAGTTCCATCAAAGTTCCCTGAGACGCTATCATTCCAACGGCCAAAGAATAGTGCTCTAAGAGAGGCATAGAAAGCAGTCGTTAAAGGTAAAGGGTGAATATACCATCCTAGCCCCTTGTTCCCATGTTGCGGTAAATGGGTGCAAATCCAGCAATTACTCTTATTAAAAATGTCATGCGTTGCATTCATTACTATCATTAAAGTGTTATTATGATACTTTCGTCTATGCTGGGAGTCTCTAGGTGACAAGGTGTGCAGGTGTACAGAGGGAGTCAAAGCAGTAGGTACAATCTCAATTGGCAGTAGAGGTTTTAGAGGGTAAATTTCTTCGAAGTACCAAAGTCCCACAGCAGTAATTACACAAATTCCAATTATTATTAACACAACACAGCAATACGTTTTCAGGGCCCAGGCACATTGTTCGTTGTCCGAGTTGGTCACCCCCTTATTTACAAGTCCAGTGCGGAGAGCAGCGGTGGAGGTGGCAGGCATCGTAGTTTCTCAATCGACGACCCCAATGTTCGTTGCTGGCGACACTACGGTCGCGTGACTTCTCAGTCCTTCCCAACCCTAGCCAGCAGAATCCCTTTTTTTTTTCCTTTTGTTCGAAAGGAACTTTCTTTTACAAGAGGAAACTTTCAATCACTTCTCTTTTCCAAATGCACGGAAAGACCCGTGCCGTAGTTCTATTTTCTTCGTCGAAGGTCGTACCTGGTGGTACCCAAAACTGTTTGATCCGGAAACAAGGTAACGTCACTTCCTGAGGGAAGCGACGTATCGGAGGCGACGGAAGTCGCAGAACTTGAAACAATGTTTTCCGGAAATGACTTTTTCAAAGAGTGCGGAGACGAAATGGACTGTTCCCCAAGCTCCACGGGCTCAGGGAAATTCTCCGACGCACTCACAGTGCTGTTTGCTACTCCAGGATCAGAGATTGTAGCATCAGCGAGGAGTTCTGCTTCTTCTGTAACGTGTGGCGTCGGGTGAGGAAGTTTCTTGACATGCGTCACATGGATCCAATGTTTTTTCCCAGCCACCCGCACTGCTGTCTGAGTGACCAACAGCACCTGGTAGGGTCCCCTCCAGCGAGGAGCGAGACAGGAAGACCTTTCGTAGGCCTTCACTAGGACCCAACTTCCAGGCTGAATATCGTGTCCTGGGCCCGTAGACCGTACAGGTAAAGCTGATTGGACCTGATGATAAATGAAATACAGGTTTTTAGTCAACTGGTTGCAGTAGTCTACAAGCAATACATTTTCTACCTCCCTCAAGACTTTAGGCTATGGAAGACCCCAAATGTTAGCAGGTCTCCCCATCACCACCTCAAAGGGAGAAAGCCCAGTCTTAGTTTGAGGTGTAGTACGCATGGCTAACAATACAATAGGTAAGGCATCTGGCCATTTCAATTTGGTGTCGGCACATGTTTTTGCAAGCTTATTCTTTAAGATACCGTTATGTCTCTCTACCAACCCAGCACTTTGAGGGTGTCTAGCCGAGTGGAATCGCTTTTCAATGTGTAACGCTGTGCACATCTGCAAAATTACTGCTGCAACAAAATGGGGACCATTGTCCGACCAAATTACCCTTGGAAGCCCAAATCGTGGAAAGAATTCTTTTACCATAGTCTTTGCAGTGGTCATGGCAGTAGCATCTTTAACGGGGAAAGCCTCGACCCATTTACTAAAAGCACAAATAATCACAAGAACATATTTTAGATTGTTACACCGTTCCATCTCAATAAAATCAAAGTGGATGACCTCGAAGGGAACAGAAGGGGGCCCAAAACTTCCCCTTGGAGTTACTGTCCCCTTCCCCACATTGTGCTGTAAGCAAATCATACAATTCTGAACATGTCGCTGTGCAATCTTAGAAATGTTATCATTCACCCAGACTTGTTGTAGCATTTTCGTGATCTGTTGAGCACACACATGCGTAGGACCGTGTGCCATCGTAACCATTGGCAGCACATATGAATCAGGGAGCAACCATTTTCCTTCAGATGTATCCACCCAACACCCATCATTCAGTTTCCCCATTCCTTCGGCCCACCTTTTAGACACTTCTATTGTGGCATCAGTTTGAATATCTCGCACAGAACCAATACCCTCATCCATTACATAGGCATCTTTTGTTTCCCTTAGAGCATACATGTCAGCGCTAAGGTCTGTAGCCGTTTGCCTGGCTATCTGGTCAGCAAAAGCTTTCCCTTTTCCCACATCATCTATGACCTTACGATGTGCTGCACATTTCATGATCGCTAACTGCCTAGGGAAACAGTATTTTGCGGTAAAGGTAGACGTTCAGCCGGATTAAGAACACAACACCTCTTAATTTGAATGTGAGGGGCAAACAGAATTAATTCATACCTTGTCAGCCGTGCAGAGATGAGGTGTTGCATTTGAGTCTTATTCAATAGGACATCTACAGAGTGAGGTACCATCAAAATTAAATCATGGCCTAGAACCATTCCCTCACTCTGTTTTACGGACGCGGCAGCAGCAGCGACAGCTCGCAAACATCTCGGCAAAGCGCATGCGACAGGATCAAGGGCGGAGGAGTAGGAGCCGCACGGCCTATTCTTCCCTCCATGTTCCTGCGTTAACACAGCCAAAGCACATCCATCACACTCATGCACAAACAACACAAAGGCCTTGTCATAATTTGGAGTACCCAAAACCGGTGCAGAGCATAACGTGGTTTTGAGAAGCTCAAATGATTGTTGATGTTCCAATTTCCATGGCAGCGGCAGAGAAATGCCCTTCTTCGTCAAAGCCAACATCGGTTTTATCACTAGTGAAAAGTTCGGGATCCACAACCTACAGTAAGAAGCCATACCTATTAAGGCTCTGACTTCCTTCTGCGTATTTGGAACAGACATGCCAGAAATGAGTTTTATTCTTTCAGGTGTCAATGTTCTCCCCTCCTTTAACAGGAGGTAGCCTAAATAGGCGACCTCCTGACAAAAATATTTGAGCGAAGCTTTATGACCATTTTTAGCTAGATGAACAAGCAACAGTACAGTGCTTTCTTTACAAGCACTTTCAGAATCTGCAGCCAAAAGCAAATCATCGACATACTGAAGCAGTGTACAAGTAGGTGGCAATTCAAGGATGTCGAGCTGCTCTTTCAAAGCTCTACTATAAATACTTGGACTTTCAGTATACCCTTGAGGTGCCCGAGTAAATGTAAATGAACGTCCTCCCAAGGTGAACGCGAACAAATATCTACTCTCCTTGTGTATAGGAATGCTAAAGAAAGCATTCTTTAAATCCACAACACTAAAGTGCGTAGCCGTAGCAGGGATCATTGTTAGTATCGTTGTTACATCAGGCACAATTGGAAATTGTGGGGCGACAACTTTGTAAATAGCACGAAGATCAATTATGAAACGGTATGGGATTGCATTGTCGCCTTTCTTGTATACAGGCAAAATCGGGCTGTTACATAAACTACCTGCAATCTCTTCAATCACCCCTCGATGCACAAAATCGGAGACAATGCACTTCAAAGCACGCTTGCCATCAACTGATATTTTATATTGCGGAATGCGTGGTAGTTTAACTCCATGCTTCAAAACTATTTTAACGGGCTCAATCTGTAGCTCCCCGACATCATTGTCGTCAGCCGCCCATAAAGATTCTGGAACAACACTAAACTCAGGAGGCAATGGTCGAGTCAAAAACTGAGAATTGGGAAGTTGCTGTGGTGAAACCGCCAGTCGTACTCCATCAGAGGAACAATAAATTACTGCATTCAATTTCTTCAACAGATTTAACCCCAGCAAATTCTCTCCACAGTTCGAAGTCAAAAGGAAGGGACAATGGTCCGTAAAGGGACCCAAAGAAACAGACACCGGCGAAGAAACCGGGCAAACAATTGGTATACCAGAAAACCCTACAGAAACATTTGTTTGCCCTGACAGTGGAATGTTTGGAACCCGGGAATGATCAATGGAGCACTTCTGTGCTCCAGTGTCTATCAAAAACTGATGTTTCCTATTCCCCACTAACAATTCAACGTAGGGACCTTTCTGATTAACGGGAATAGGTGAAGATTCCAAACCCTGCTTCGGGCAGTCCTAACGGAATAAAATGTTATCGGAAGGAAGCTCTTCAGAAAGGTAGGCAGCAGAAGGGTGATCAAATATGTTTCTTGCGTCCACACTCGAAGTCTGATTTTCTTGTGAAAAAGGTTGCTGAGGATCTTGTGAAAACTGACCTCTATCAGGGCCCCCTGCTCCAGGGCGACCTCTAGGTCGTCTACCCGTACTCCCAAACGCATTGTTTGACCTTTGTCGAAGGACGGGGCACTGTGCTCGCCAATGACCTTCCTGGTGGCAATAGGCACATTGATTAACATTCACAGGACCTAAAGGAGCGTTTCCTTTTGGGACATACTGACCTCTGATCTGTGAAGTACCTCCTCTGGGATTTCTAACAATTTGTTGTAACAATACTTTAGTCTTCAAATCTCCTTTCCTCTTCTCTATTTTCTCCTTTTCATTATTAACACGGTTCTCATAATACTGAGCCATGTGCAAAACTTCAGATTGGGATTTCGCCTGCCAAGCGCTCTCAGAGGACATAATCTGTGACTGGATGTCGGGCAACAATCCACGTACAAATTTGACCACAAACAACCTTTTCCCAGACTCTGTACCCAAGTCCTGTCCACTGAAGTCAGAGAATACCTATTCGAATCGATTAAAGAATTCGGTGGCACCTTCAGTTTTTCCTTGAACACAGGCCGTAAGCTTGTCCCAAATAATTATTTTCTCAGGAATTATGGTTTTCAATTTTGCGACAATTCTATCAGGCAAAGTAAGTATTACCTGAGGTGGTTTCTCACCAGCTGGTCTTTCCCCATCAAACCTAGTCATGTTAGCCCACGTATCTCCCAACCCTGGCACATCGTCTATTGTCCGAACCTGCTTCCATAAATCTACGGGCAGGAGTACAGGGAATAGCAAGTCAATATCACTTAAGGTGAACACAGAGGACTGCAAAACGGACTCTATCTCTTTGTAAAACCCTGTCGGGTTTTTCCTGATATCGGGAATTGATTGTCTAATAGTGTTCACTTCCTGTCGTGAAAACGGGACGTGAACAAATTGCGATACATAATGCACAGGGATATCCACAGCGGGTGCACCAGTCCCAGCGTTAGCGGGAATCTCAACCTTTATAGGTAACTCCGACTGCTTACTAAGTAACAGAGCCAGGTCGAGCGCTAAGGCAGTCGAAGAAGTGTCGGGCGAAAAAGCCCTTTTACAAATTCCCAATAACTCTATAGGACAACTAACCTTCTTCCTTACACATTCTTCCTGCAGGTACTGTACCATTACCTGAATCACCTTCCTTTGCATTTCTACTGTATACTGACTATACGTGTCATATACTTCATCTGGCGGTATCGATGAATCCGAGATCCATCGAATCGCATCTTTGGTACAAATTCGTACTTCCTCAGGTGCCGATCTACGAGACAGAAGGAACCGTTTCTGCACATACATACTGTCGTCTTCATCATCCTTATCTCGTGATTTCTCAAAGTCCCTCCTATACTCAAACAATCTTTCAACATGACCATGTACTTTCTCCTCTGTGTCCCTCGAAAGTGCTAAAGCATTTAGGTCCCTCACCCCTTGTGGGAGATCCGAATTTTGTAATCTACCCCACATCACACATAAATGAGTCCCCAAACCTTCGATAAAAACATTTTTCTCAGGAAAATTGTTCAAATTTGCTAATGTGGAAAAAACGTTAACTTGATCACCTTTCTCCATACAGTGCTTAGCCCATGCAAATAATTCTCGTTTCTTGTCTGCGGAAACAGTATTACGAGTGACAATCTTTGACCCCGCACCCTGATCAAACTTCAGTCAATACAGAACCACTCGGGAGCGGAGGTGTGGGCAAATTCAATAAGGGTGTAACTATCGGCGCAAGAGGAAGGGGTGGCGGGATAGGTGGAGGAACAACAACTAGAGGAATAGGAACAATAGGTTGTACAGGCAGAACAGGAATAACAGCAGGAACAACAGCAGGAATGGGCAGAGCACCCGGGAGAGGATCATACGGAGGTGGCGCAGAGGCACCAGGCCTGCGTTCGTTTAACAATTTTTCAATAAATTCTTCAGAAACATGGAAATCTTTAGAGGGATACATTTTCTGAATTCCGAGTGAAAAAGCCCTATCCATATTTTTAACTGACTCCGAATGTTTTTCCTTATCATATAACAACGCCTTTTCGGCATTTGTTTTATGACGGCGTGCATGTTCATCCCTACTTTTAAGCTGCTGCAACGCTTCTTTTTTCCAATTCTGCAAAACATCAAATGCTGCAGGTCTGGCCTTCTTTTTTAGCAAGACCGATTCTAGGTATTCAATACGGGTGATCTCGAAACTACCATTGATTGGCCACTGAAATTCCGAGGCATGTCTGGTTTGTCTGTGCCAAATATCATTAAATACTATACTTCCAATGCCATACTTACAGTACATAGTACATGCCGGCGACCCCTCCTGTGGTGCCGGGCGGCTAAATTCCAAAGATTGTCGATCACTGCGGAACAGAGCCCTAAAGCAGCTAGACAATTTCCCAGGCATTTCACAAAAAATTGGTGTTACCTGGTCAGTAATTGTGTCTGCAGATACAATACGCCAAATTCAAATTGTCAGGGTTAAATTAAGAGCCGTGCCATGACTGCACCTGACCAAACCTAAGGAGGACCGTACGGTTTACCAAAGAACTTACCTAACGAATTTTACCTTGTGTTTGGTGGTTTCGACAAATCTGCCCGCCTCAAAAAATGGGCCCTCGTCAAGATGCCGTGTCAGGCCACACGACTATCGTCCAAGGATCGGATCGTGCAGCGCTGCCGAGGTATCGCGTCTCGTTCAGTCGGGCCCGCAGTATCACACCGTCCGATCCCGGTTCGATAGTCTGTGTCAACCTTCTATGATCCGGCATCAATCTTGAGGGTCCCTATTCGGGCGCCAACTGTGAAAACATAAAAATAATATGAGGCCGGGAAGCCCAAAAAGAAACACACCAACACAGGTTACAAAGAACATACAAGTGCTTTATTTAAAAGCTACAACAGTTACCAAAATCAATTGACAAACGGATAGCTATTCGGCTCTCAGAGTAACGTAACGAACTTCAACGAAGGTTCGATGCATTAGTAAGAGAGACCGTACATTGGAATACTTAGGTCTTTTATACGCTTTATCCAGCCCTTGGCCAACCCTCTCACGGGTTAACCATTCTAGGGATCGGGCCTATGGGTTCCTAGCCAGGTCAATCCTATAATATATGCATTTTGATTAGTTTCGCTGATATAGTTGTACATTTACACATAGGTCAGCAATAGGACAAGGTCTCAGTTCGCGACCCCGACAAGTGGCCTACAGGCATATTAATTATTCATGTGTACGGAGGTCACAACGGCCAGAATCTTACTCAGAATGTCATTCGGCCTCCATTTTGATGTTCAGGGTGACTTCCATATTACAAGAGAACCTAAAATGGCGCCTTAATCCAAGATGGCGACTTACATTACTTTCTCTAAGGTCAAGACCTTGCCGCAGAGTTTGTTCGCATATGATGTTTAGACAACTTGGCGTAGGCCAATACACATACAACTGCTGCGATAGGAGGCATAATATTGTTTCAATTCCGACAGATGGTTATGCACCAAATATAATCTGCCACACGACAGCCCACTCCATCACACAGGGTGCATATACGGGTCGAATAGAGGGCGCTAGAGGGCCAACCAAAATGGCGCCTCCTCTGTGAGCTCCGCACAGGCTCCCGAAATAATCCTGTGAAATATACTTTTTCAGCAGGAAAAGCAGTCCATACCGGCACACATCTGTACCAGAGTCAGTGAGGAACATGCAGCGAGGTCGAAAGAGGTGGGAATTCCCCAGGGACCCTGGCGTGAAGTAACACGCAGCAAGCAGAGCGTGTCTCCAGCTGCCATAGATTAAGAACAAGGCGGCCCAGCTGCCCACGACATCGGGAGGCCGTGGCGAACTACCGACAGAGCAGGCTGGCCAACCCCCGGCCCGTGACCCTGAAGGACCACCGGCACCCACAATGACCACTTTAGTGGTGATAACCCAGGTGTGATCGAAGGCCGCCTACCTCCAGCTAGCCGGGCACGGCCAAAAAGAACAGACCGAGCTTGACCTGTAGTGGCTCCCAGGCAAGGGCGGCGACGCCGCCCCCCCAACCCCTCCTGGACCACCACTCGCCCCACAGGGCGGGCCGGGTGCAAATCCAGACGTGGAGACGTGAGGTGGAGCGGCACCCTGTCCTGGGCCTGGAGTGGACCACACAGCGAGGACATCAAGCGGGGAGGCTGCGGTGGAGCGGACCGCGCCAGCAGCCACGGCACCACAAACAACAGTCAACGCAAGAGAGAGGTGAGGAGAGAAACCTTCCCCTTCTGACCACGCACCCGCTCCCCTCTCTCCCCAGCTCCGATAACTGGCCAACGAACTGCCCGCAGCAGAATCACACGCAGCCCTGCCTGGAGGACGACCTGCTGGGTGCTTCCGGGACCCCCTCTGGGCCAGACGGAGTCTGTACCGGGATCGGCGCCCCAGCACGACCCGGAGCGGGGCCTCCACGGTCAGACTAGGGGTAAGGCCTTGCCTCTAACACCCGGAAAGTCTCCAATACCGTGGAAACTCCTCCAACGTCTGAGGCGGCGGCGGTCTTGTGGGGCTCCTACCACCCCGAGGGGGAACGATAGCCATGCAACAATCAAACACCCCCAGGACGCAACCCGGAAAAACAAACTATAAGCTTGCGGAGCAGCAGGGACCAGATGGGTACCAATAGCTCATATCACAGTCTACATACAAGCACCTACTGCTGAGCTGCACTCAGGCTGCGGAGCCTCACCCACGAGACAACGCAACAACCGACTTGCCATATAACCCATGAGCAAATCGAATGGTAAAGAGGGGCGATCCTGTGCTAAACTCTAATCTACCGAACGACTGTCAGCAGTGTCCCCCTCTCCAACTCTGTCTGCTTTGGCCCCGGACAGCAGCAAGAGCATCACTCCCTTGGTGGTTCTAACCCTGAGCCAGCGGACAGACTCTTCCCTCCTCCGATCGCACCCAGCTTGGCTCAAGACATCCCGTATCAGAGAGATTGTGCTGAGCTGGCAACAACTTGATGCACCCATGAGACACTGAGGTACCTTCCGGGTACTGTCACAGCAATATAAACTTACGAATGTGTATTTTATAACTTACATGCAACAGCAGAATCCCCACTACCAGTAGCATAAGATAAAGTATTCCCCTGCAGGACCCTGCTCTGTAAACCAACGGCCAGGGAGAGACTCTCAAAACCGCCAACTCTCCAGTAATAAGCATAGGCCACCCAACATGGGGAAAACGGACAAATCTCAATGAAAACTCAACTTTGAAGTTGAGCCAATGGCCAAGACACCCAAGCACAGCAACCGGCCAGTATCCCCCGGCGAGGACGTAGGAGGGGACGAAGCACCAACTCTGAACACTGACATAAGAGAAATCCTGCTTGATCTGAAAGCGGGCATTGGCAACCTTGACAGCAAACTAGATTCCCTGTCCTCCAAGGTTGACCAATTACAACATCAATTGGACAAGCACGGCGACAGTCTGGATGCAGTTGAGAAACGGGTCTCAGTCCTCGATGACACTCAGCTTCAATAACGGCAAGAGTCTCCACACTAGAGGGACAGATGAAGGCCGTCATCACCAAAAATGAAGATTTAGAGGGACGCTCTAGACGTAACAACATTAGGCTGGTCGGGGTCTGTGAGCAACAAAACCCGAGGAAAATGGAGGACCTTGTACAAAACATCTGTAAAGAACTTTTCGCAGCAGCAGTGTTGTCACAATTACTTGTGGTCGAGAGAGCTCACAGGGTCCCCGCTGCCCATCCCATCCCTGGAGCCACTCCAAGACCGATCATAGCCAGGCTCCTAAACTACAAGGACCGTGACACCATCTTACGCCTGGCCAGAGACAAAGGCAAACTCACTACGACGGCGACGACATCCATCTGTTCCTGGACTTTTCCCCGGCAGTTCATATTCAGAGCAGATCCTTTGCAGGAGTGAAGCGTAGATTACAAGACAACCAACTGCTCTATTCCATGCTATTTCCCGCTAAACGCTGCATCCAGTACGATGGAAAAGCTCACTTTTTTAACTCACCAGAAGATGCAAACTCCTTTCTAGACCGGGTGGGTGCAGACCCGCATACAATAATCCATGGCAACCCAGAAGAGACCGCGCGAGGAAGAACCCACCTTGAAATAATTTTACAACAGGCCTCGCCCCAATCCTCGAGATTCCTCATTGCACGCTGGAATCTAAAAGCACGAGGATGAATGGGAGCCTCAACTCTTGGAAGGACGCTAGCGCCCCAAGCACAGCAAAAGTCTGCTACTTTGTTACGAGGGAGGGGTAAAATTACGTGCAGGTTGGGGGTTGCCCGTGTGAAAGGGTGGGAGAACAAGGGCGAATTGGGGGTTGCCCAGGTAAAGAAACCACACACTTCTGAAAATGCACCGACCAGAGTCCAATCACCTGCTATCCGACCCCACCCAGGCCCTAGGACCCGTCCCACTCCAATTTAACTGAGCACCAACAACCCACAACCGACAAGGGGATGTCACACCGCAACCACAAACGCAGAAAGCACCAGAAACTTCGCCAGAGCCATGGCTACCAATCAACAAATTCAACATAGCCACATGGAACATTAGAGGGGGCAACCAGCCGCCCAAAATCCGCAAAATAACCCAATATCTGCAGAGGCACAAGATCGACGTAGCCCTGATTCAGGAAACGCATCTTCTCCCCAGCTCCGAGAATAGATGGCCCTGTGACTGGGGCTACCATAGATATGTCGCCTCATACTCCTCCTTCACCAGAGGGGTTGCCATCTTGATTGACAAAAAAACAAAATTCAAACTAATGTCTACTGAAAAAGACTCGGTGGGCAGGGAACTCCTCGTGCGAGGGATCATAGAAGGTAAAGAAATCATCCTTATGAACTCCTACGGCCCAAACACTGACAGACCCAATAATTTTGATTGGGAGATGACACACCTGGAAACCACAGCATCAGCCACGATCATCTGGGGAGTCGACTTAAATACACTTCTAGATACTAAGAAGGACAAATCCCACACCCCAACAGCCCCCCCTCCAAAGCCAGTCTTCAGGTTTCTGACATTTTCAATGCCTATAACCTTAGAGACATTTGGAGACATGAACACTGGGAGAGCCGCGAGTATACCTATCACTCATGGGTCCATAACACAAGTTTGCGACTCGATTACCTACTCATGTCCTCCCACAGTCAGCTCCACTGGGGACAAAGCCAAATCCTGCCTAGAACCCTATCAGACCACTCGGCAGTAATTCCCGAATGCACAGTGCCGTGTGGCAGGAAGTGTAGTCATCACTGGAGATTCAAACCAATAGCTCTGCAAGGTTTTCACGGATGAACTGCGAGCTGAGATAAGGTCCTTTATCGAAGCTAACAAGGGTTCTGTTTCATCGGCAGGCACTCTATGGGAAACGCTGAAATGCTACGTTAGGGGGATATGCCAGGCGAAATAAAACAGGATTTTGAAGCTAATCAGAAGAGAACTATCTTCCAGCGAATCCCAGCTGAAAGAACTTGAGCGAGATTGCTCAATGTCACCAACTCGCAATCCCTGGCAGCACTCAAGGCTGAACTGGAAAACTTTAGATCCATAGCCGAGAGAGAGGTGAAATTCCTGACCCGAGACCACAAAGTATGCCAATACGGTGAGGGACAGAGACCCGGAGCCCTCCTGGCACGTCTAGTGGCAGCCGAAAGAAAACCAACCCTGAGTGAAAGAGTCTATGACCAAGACGGCAGCCTAGTGCACACTGAGGAAGAAATTGTCGAAACCTTTCGTACGTTTTACAAAAAGTTATACAATTCCTACTACACCGCCAATCCAACAGACGTGGCCCAATACCTAGACGAGATTGAACTTTACTGGACAAGCACCAAACTCTGAGAACCTCTCAACAAGCCTATCACCTTAGATGAAATTCTTGAAGCAATTAAAGAACTACCTAACGCCAAGGCTCCTGGCCCAGATGGCCCAATAGGCGAATTTTACAAAACCTTTGCACACCCGCTGGCCCCACTATTATGACAGGCATACGATGAGGCACTTACTATCGGAATGCTGCCACCAACCCTCCGGAGGGCTAATGTAATCCTTCTTCACAAGCCCGGTAAACCAAGGGAAGGCTGTGCCTCGTACAGACCTATCTACTTAATAAACCTTGACAACAAGATATTAGCAAATATCCTGACCTCAAGGATGCTTCCCCTGATGCCTGCCATGGTGCTGGCCGACCAGGCAGGCTTTATACCAGGGTGAAATACATCATTTGGCATAAGACGGATGTTTGGTGTTATGGAAGCTCTCGACCCCGAGTGCCAAGCGGCAGTTGTCCTGCTCGACGCCCAAAAGGCCTTCGACTCGGTCGAATGGCCCTTTCTTTTGGCCATCCTGAACCGCATGGGCCTGGGCAACTACTTCATCAGCTTAATCACCCTCCTATACAAGCACCCGACATCCAACATCATTTTGGGAAACACTTGTTTGTCCGACATATGCCTGCAGAGAGAGACCAGACAGGGCTGCCCACTGTCAGCAATACTGTTCACACTGGTAATTAAACCTCTGGCCTCCGATCCGTCGGACCCCACAAACTGATCGTATCCCTATATGCTGACAACATAGCCCTCTTCATTCATTATCGTGCAGATAACCTGAACACAGTGATGCGTGTAGTGGTCAAATTTGGTAACTTATCTGGGATGAAGATTAACCACTCGAAATCCGTTATTTTACCCCTGACATCCAACACCCAAGAATTCACTGACGACTTTGGATTCCAGTGGCAGCGGTCGAAAGCCAGATACCTGGGTATCCTCCTGTCCAGATCCACCCGAGACATTATGCAAGACAATTACTAAAAATCAGTAGAAATAATCCAAAGTAAAGTAAACAGGTGGAAGCTCCACCCGCTCACGTTGTGGGGGAGAGTCTCCCTAGTTAAAATGGTTATTCTACCAACATTTTTATACCTATTTGCAAACATCCCTCTCCTGTTAACACAACGATTCTTCCATCGTATCAGAAGCCTGATTCTAGACTTACTGTGGGCGGGCAAGGCAGCCAGATTTGCCTACACTACACTGATCCAGCCCGTGGCAAGAGGCGTTCTCACGCTTCCAGACCTAGAGCGCTACTACTGGGCCGCGCAAGCCCAATTCCTTGACCATTGGTATGCCATGCACTTTGTCAGACCCCACATCCAGGTCGAAAGAGCCCTGGTGGCCCCACAACTCCTCCTAGCCATCATCTTCGGTCAACTACAGGTACCTTGCACAACGATGAATATAGTCCTTACCTCATACGCTATTTGGAAGAAAATTGCCATAAAAAGCGACATGCAAGTCAGGTTGTCACGTCTCATCCCAGCGAGTGTCATACCCGGAATGCCCATAACCACGAAGAGAATCTACCTACAGTGGACCGACAAACTACAGATAAAATCACTAAGTGACCTCTTTATTGAGGGCATATTTCTGTCGCCACAACAAGCCCGAGACATGGGAAGCAACAACGCTCTGGACACGGCATCACGCTTTTCAAACCAGCCTTGCTTCCTTCCCACGTCAGCCACCAACATGGTGGCTTCTCCACAGGGTGATACAATCTCAGGGCGAAGGACGACTGGTCTCCGAGATTTACAGGTCACTCCTGGCTGACACAACACTTTTACCCATAAACCCCAGAAGGAGATGCGAGAGGGCCCTAGGTGCTCCGATTGCAGATGAAGACTGGAAGTATATACTATGGCTAACTCAGAAGGTTTCCCTGAGCACGAGATACAAGCAAATCCACTTCAATTAGATGCACCAGGTGTATCATACACCCGCAAAGCTTCATTCGCAACGTTCGACAATTTCGGCAGCATGCAGCCTCTGCGGAGCCCCAGATGCAGATTTCTTCCACCTAGCATGGGCATGCCCAGGCATCTCTTCATTCAGGAGTCTGGTACTCGAGAAAACCTCAGCAATCATAGGTACACAACTAGACCCCAAACCCACCCTGACACTCCTTGCCCTAACCAGGCATCTGCCAGCTTCTGGACGAAGGCTGGCAAACCTTCTACTAGTTCTAGAGCGAAGAAGGATCGCAATTAACTGGGGCGTGGGCCACCGCCAGCTCTTCAGAGTTGGCTAAACAATGTGACTTATTGCCAAGATGTTGAAACATGCTTTATAAAGACGTTACCTCTACATGCCCGGCCCCCTGAAATCTGGGGACCCTACATCTCATACCTGATCTCCACTGCGGAGACATCCTCTTCACAGACCTCGTCCCCGGTCGCAGACCAGCAAAAATACGTAATCCTGGTTGTTGCCCTAGTGATTTGGTTTCGGTTGAACTGTGGGGGGGGCCGGTGGGGGATGGTGGTGCACAGATTGGGAGCTTTACTGTGGCCGGTGCATGGCCTATTTGTTACTCTGTTTAAAAACTAAAAATAAAATATATAAAATCAAAAAAATAAATATATGGGTCAGATGATGCATGTTCTGAAAGATGATGGATGTATACCAATCAGCCAATCACATTGCATGTCCCTGTTGCACACAAAGATGACCATATTGCATAGTTGTCATGAGACATGGGCTTCGTTGGTCAGTGTGGCGGCAATGGAAGCAGGTTAATGTTACTTCTCTGGATCCTTCCAAAATGGCCCAGCGCAATCACAGCAGCATTGCACTCTCTCCGGCTACCGATGGCTTTCAGGCTACGACCCCTCCAGCGACACAGCATTTCTGTGCTCCAGAGCAGAGGCTCTCTGCGTTGCTTCTTTTCCTGACCAAGGCTTCATAAGATCGCCCTCTTACTGTCCTGTTTTCATCTCTCTGTCATCCCTGCAACTGTTAACATCCCTTGTGTTTGTTGCTCTCCTAGATCTCCCCTATACACACGAGGAAGCATTGTCTCTCTAGCACGGCGCTGATATTGCAGTGTCCTTCTGGGTATGAGGATTGTTTATGGTTACCTTAGTAACGCGCGGTTCTCCGTTAACTAATTTTCAAGCTGTGGATTATCTACTTACACTGTTGCAGAACCTGTTTTCGAAGCCCCGATACCTCGTCTTTCAGATCCTGATCTTTTCCACTCCTTTCAAGCAGTACGTCTCGACAGTGTAAAGACTTCACGGACCTGTGAAACCGATTCAGTCGGCGCAGTCAAGTATTCGCTCGGATTTCTACAAGTCGTACCAGAACGCCCCCCCGCTTACAGTTGCAGCAGGTAGGGAGCCTTCTGTTATAATCTACTCTGGTTCAATCAAATACTATTCTTCTATTCACTATTTTTGCTTCTTCCAGTTCACTCACCATTTCCTTCAGCCAGCATCAGGTGTATCATCAGTCAGTGGTTTTCGTGTATTCTCAACCAGGGTATGGGCTGTACTCATCTCCCCTATATCTGTTCTTTTCCCTCTTGGCTCTTTCTTTACTAATCATTAATCTTGCCTTGTCCATGTTCATGCAGGGATCAGAAGACTCCTAATGTCGTCCTAGGATTAATGACAGTCTGCAGAGAAGACCATACAGCTTGCAGCACCCTACGCCGAGATTGAATTAAGAAGTTGAAGACTAGTCTCAGGGTTCTATTCCCCAGAGGGTTTCCCTGAGTGCACTGTCTCACTTGACCAGTTCCTTAGGTTGGGTCAGGGGAAAACAGGGTAATCAGGAAGGCTCTCCTTACACCTAACTGCTGCATCAGTGCCAGGTCAGTCCGCTTTGCTTACTACGTACACTAAGAATACCTAAATGTAACAATAGTGTATTGATGCGTATTCCTTGCACACCCAGTGAAGCAACCTAGGCCTCATGTACACATTTCATCCCATGCAGGTGATTCAGGATACCCGCAGATCACCTGGCTGATGACCCTTATGCGGAATCTACAAACTCCGGCAGAGCTGGCATATAACAATGCCCACAGTAGGACCCGCATATGTGTGCAAAGGATATTTGGTTTGTTGAAGGCACGGTTCCAGTGCCTGGACCGTACTGACAGGGTACAGATGTATGTGCCAGAAAAAAGTGGGCAAGATTGTACTCACCTGTGCCATGCTTCACAACATCTGCTGCTGTAGGAATGTGCCACTACCCCCTGATGCTGACGAGCAACACCCAGGGAATGGAAGTGACAATGACCATGTGCCTGTTGCCGGGGCTAATGCACACAGGGATGTGGTGAGGGAGGGGAGGTTGGCCAGACAGAAATTGATTGAGAATTATTTCTGATTTGGTGAATGGGTACATGTCACAAAGAGCACTTGTAAAATAAATAACACTTGTACACAATCATGAATGTCTGAGCTTTATGTCATGTTTGAACAAGCTTTAATTAAAGTGGAACCAACCCCCTCCCCACCAACAATCCAGCACACATAACCCCTGCCCCCACCAACTCCCCAGCACACATGCCCCACTCCCCCACCAACCTCCCAGCACACATATCCCCCTGCCCCCACCAACTCCCCAGCCCACATATCCCCTCCCCCACCAACTCCCCACCATACATCTCCCCCTCCCCAACACAGCGCATATGGGTCCATGTGCCTAACTCTCAGACCAACAGTGCATTGTCCATCAGGTGAGCGCCATTGTAAATGCCACAGTGACTGATGCCTGGGTGACCCCTGTAGGGAGCCCTCTGTTGGGGTTGTTGAGGAAATGGCACTGATGCAGCCGACTGCAGCTTCTGGCGGAGATTATTTGCCTCACACATCTGTTCTGCATGCGCAGATTGCACCTCGCATAGTTCACGCACTTGCTGGGCAAACCCTGTGAGTGTCGCAGTGCATCCATCTACAACCTTACGTGTGCGGGCATTGTCGCACACCATGGTTTTGACACCACCCCTAATTGCATTGCTAATGGCCTTGATATGGCGTGCCTCCATCACATCCAGGCATGCCATGACTGCATTAACCGGACCTGTTCCTGTGTCCCGGGCGGGGCTGCTGTGCCTAGCAGGTCTACGTGGGGTAGTGGGGCTGCTGTTGCTTGTGGTTCTGGGCTGTCTGGTGGGGCTGACGTGGATGCAGGGGCTGCCAGCAGGTGACCCATATGAGGGTGTGTCCTCATCCGCCACTGGTGTGTGTGTGTGCGGCGGTGGCATGCACAGACATGTGGACTGTGGCTGGGATTCTCTGCATACTCAGGGGTCCCTTCAGGTTAGTCCATTTGCTGAACTGAACTATGTATAGCGCTATGACTGGTACAGCATGCTGCTCTTCACAGGATGAGGCACTCTCCTCTGGGGTGGTTCCACTTGTGGCAACTTCAACATCCTGTGAGCCCCCGGTGGATTGGGATGGGCTTGGTGAGGCGGCACTCGTAGCTTGTGTGCGTCAAGGTGGTGAGCCCCTGGTGGCTTGTGGGTGCCGAGGTGGTGAGCCCCTGGTGGCTTGTGGGTGCCAAGGTGGTGAGCCCCTGGTGCGGTTGGGTGGGGTAGGTCCTCTTCCTTGGCGTGTCCTGCCGGACCATTCATGGGGTGTTGGTGCTGGTGGAGGCGCATCTGGGCAGATGTTGGGATGAGCTTGCCTCCTCTCCACAGTTTGAAATTGTTGGCATAGCCTTTGCATGCAAATGATGCAAATGCACAGGTGGGATGCTGCAACCAGTGAGGGGGGGTTGGTACACACGCCCACCTGACCTTGCTGTGCCCCCTCAATGGATGTGTGTGGCATTGTGCTTGCCTGCGTCGAATGGCTGCCTTACTCACAACTCTGGATCCCTGGGGGCGCCTAGGTGCACTGGTACATGGGTGCAGACGTGGGTCGCTGTGGTCGATCACATGCCCTTCACCCACTCACAGTGCCCAGCTGTCAGACATTCACACTGGGGATGGAGTGGTGGCTTATTTACAATGCAATTTGCAAGGGGGGAGGTGACTCACCTCCAGCCTCCTAGGTGCCGGTGACTGCCTACGCTCCTCCCACACCCTCAATGGATGCCATGTCAATGAGGGTGGTACACTGCTCCTCCCATGGTGCCAGCTCCGGTGGTGGTGGCCCTCCACCAGTCGCCATGGTCTCACTCCTGTGCTGTGCCAGTAGGCCCCGCACACGGACCCGCAGGTTGTTAAATCGCTTGTGGCAGTCCTCTCCATACCTGGGGACACGGGCCGCTGCAATGATCTTCTGGCTGATGTCTGCCCAGATGTGGTTACACCGCTGTGAGCCTGTCTTATTTTGTTGGGGACCATAGAGTTCAACCTGGTGGGAAATGACCTCCTCCACCAGTATTGAGAGTTCTGAATCTGAAAATGTAGGTTTGCGCACCCTGTCCAGGGCAGACATGCTCCTGAGACATTTTTTGAGGTTTGTTGGAGTGGATGGCTTCCAGGGGATCCGATTTTGGGTGGATTGTGATTTCCAAAATGGCCACCGCTTTGTTTCCAGTTCTGGCGTGATGCATTTCCTGAGGCACAATTAGCACACGCTAATAGCGCGAGACTCCGGCGGTAATGCAATGTTCGCTGAGTTTTCGGGTTTTCAGCCACTATTACCACCAAAAGCTATTTACGTTAATGCCCTGTCCGTGTGTGTGTGCCTGCCAACTCGTGATGGGGCGTTGTTTGTGCCACAACTCATGGCGTTAATGCAAATACTGCTTGGTGGTATATGCGCCCAGATACCACCAAACTCGGGATGAGGCCCTATATCTGATCCACTTCCGGGTCCTTTCTTGCTTACTTGTCTGGAAAAATGATCAGATCAAAACTGTGTAAATCGGTAGATAGGTGATAGCCCTATTACAGTTTCTTGCTGTCTACTGGTTTCAGTGGCATACATTTCTTGCAACCACTTTCTTCAGGACAGTCTTTGGGTAAAATTACAGAGATATACTCACTAGTTTATGGTGTTAATGAACGTGTGCAACATTTCTTACCGCACCGTCATTGGTGGAGACCATAGTTGTGGCCCTGTGGAAAAAAAGTACAGAGTCACAGCATTGTTGACGAGTTAAATGAATTAAACAGGGAATAAGGCATACATTTGCAATTCCTGTATGCACAATCTGTTTCAGAATGCACCATAAATTCCTTATTGTCAAAAGGTTTATCTTAGAGACCCCAAGATAAGTCATATTGTGTCTCTCTCATGTATTAAGCAAGCACCTCTAATCCTGCATGGTTAAGGCAATCACTAACCTGGGCGTTTTTGGTTGGGGTGGATCCCAGTGCTCAAGCCAATCTGGCTGGGCCATATTTTAACGTGTTGCCCATTTGTCTAGTAAAAGAGAGGAGACAAAAAAACATGCGAGAACAGTAAGTGGCTCTGCCCAACTGTATTCTAAGTTTGTCAAGTGCACTAAGTAGTACGCAAGGTTTCACAAAACATGAATATTTATTTATTTATTTATTTATTTATTTATTTATTAAATATGTATTCTGCAGTCAGTAGCATCGACTCCAGGAGTGCTATAAAGGCTGCTCAGCTTTCTGACCCGGGTAATTGAATCAATACATTGCGATCTTGCTCCCTATGGCCCATTCTTTCAGTTATTAATCATCCCTACCTCTCAAGATGGTCCTGTCAATCTAAATGTCCAAGTCCCGCTGGCTGGTCTCACTCCTTCGGTCTCTGGACGGGCATTGAGCTTGCTGCTACTTATTGCCTACCAATTGTAATCACCCTTTCCCAATCATGTGACCTCCTGGATTATTCTACGTGTGGGTGTGTCGCATTGCGCATGCCGCACGAAAGTCAGGCAGGTCAGGCATGTTATAGATGTACTTGCAATTAATAAGGCAACGTAAGTCTGCTATTGTCTGGTGATCGTAAGTTATTCCTCACCAAAAAATATTATTAATAAATTGCAACGTCCACGTACGGTTAATAAGTTGGCTGCTCAAGTTCAACATCGCTGTAAAGGGTCATATATTAATGACCATTGACCTCATGCGCATGCGCACAAAGCGCTTGTTGTCAGGTCATGCCTCCAAGTCAGGCATTGGAAGTGAACCAGCAACGGGGTGCGGCAGAGAGGGCAGGGGACAAAAGGTGGGCATTAATGGTTTGATCTGTAGGTGACAGACCTGTCAGATACTGGGTCACAGAGCTATTTGATACCATACCACCATATGTAGGTGACAATCATTATGACTACTGCTGACTTGGGATTAGCAGACAGGTTTTGTTAATAAAGCGTAGCCAGGGTTTGCCAGGGTATGGCTTTGTTCCGGCCCACTCAATCTGTATGGTGATGGAATATCCAATTGTGTTCCCTTTTTAGTAGCATAGATTGGATGTCCCCTCCCCTCCATGGACAGATGACTTTCTCAATTATTGTCCATCATATGTTGGTGGGTTCATGCTGTTGTTGTTGAAAGTGTACCATCATTGGTGCATGTTCTCGTCCAAGTCTGATGCATGACATATGTGCTTGGATTGTTCTTTTGATGGGTCTGCTTGTCATCCCAACATATCGCCGCTGGCAGGGACATTTAATTAAGTATACCACATTAGTAGTATTACAGTTTGTAAAGGAATTCTGTTTCCATGGAAATCTGAGGTCTAGGTCTGAGGTTTTTGTGTGTGTTGTCAAAGGGCATACACTGCACTGCCCACAAGGGGAATGTCCGGAAGGTGGATCAGTACCCCACAGCATAACTTGGCGCTTAATGGGATGCGGTGGTAGGTATGATTGTACTAGTAAGTCACGTAGGTTTTTTCTTTTTTTTATAGCAAATCTGGATGTTAGTAGATTAGAAGAGCCCACATTTAGTATTGGCCATAGTTTGAGAATCACTCTTTTGATCATGTTGGTCTTATCAGAGTAGCTAAAAACTGCTGTTATCATCTGTTACCCTTCTGGTTTTTTGTGTTGTTGTAACGTAATGTTAGGTGCTCTTTTCCTAGCGTGTTTGATCATCTTTGTGAGGTATCCCCTTTCTCTGAGGCAGCCTGTTAACAGTGTTGCTTGTGTGTCATATTCTATGAGAGTAGAGCAATTCCTCCTATAGCTCAGAATTTGCCCAACTGGTAGATTGTCGAGCAGATTCTTGAGATGAAAGCTTGAATATTCCAACAACGAGTTCCGGTCTGTTTGTTTTTGGAAAATGGTAGTGGAGGGACTCCCATTTTCGGCTTGGATTTCCACTTCAAGGAAGTGAATAACCTCCTTACTCAAAGTGTAGGAGAACATTAAGTATCTATTTCTGGAGTTGAGCCATTCAATAAATTCCCAAAAAGTTATGTGATCACCGGTAAATACAATCATTATGTCATCTATGTATCTTGTCCACAAAGTGATCAGTCTCTAAAGTGGTTCTCAGGTCTGTAGATATGTTAACTCTCGAAATATGCTACATACAGGTTAGCCAAAGTGGGTGCAAATGTTGCCCCCATGGCAGTGCCAGAGCATTGTTGGTAAAACCCATCCTTGTTTATGAAGAAGTTTCTCGTCAATGCAATCTCTGCAAGTTGTAGGACAAACATTTGTAAAATTTCCAAAGCAGGTACTTGTCACGGAATTCCCCCTTTCTCACCTGGGAGCGATCCTTGCAGGATTTCTTGGGTGGAGTCTTCTTATGCACGGACCTGGTCTTGTATAAACCCGCGCGAGCCTCTTCTGGCTCCAGCGTGCGTTCAGAGCTTCAGGATTCAGACACTCCGGGATCCAGGAACGAAGAAAGTGAGCACACAGCACACGAGTCAGGGAAACAAGGAAGAAGGAAGAGGGTAATGGGAATAGAATTAGGAGGTCCAGGAACAAGGATAACAGTGTAGTGAACTACAGAGCACAGGTCTAGTCGCTGCTTGCAGTAGCATTGAGACGCGCTGGCCCGCGGGGGCGCGGCCTATTTGTAAATACGCTATGTCTGACGTAAAGGCAAGGAAGATTTTGCACATTAGACGGCCATGTTGGGAGTATTAAGGAGTGAAAGCCCCATTGTGACAAGGACCATGAGGTCCAAAAGGGGCGTGTTCTATGGATCATGACAGCATGCCTCCTCCGAAGACTCGTTCCACTGGGTTTGCCCGGGTGTATGAGATGGTATCTTCTGAGCAATTGAGGGGTATTCAGGTTAGAAGCTGGTTCCCAGGTTCTTTCACTTGGAGAATATACTTTCCATTCAACCAGGTATTGAAGCTAACCCCGTTTATACCAGGAATCGCATATTTGGGACACTTCATATTCCACTTGGTCGTCCACCACCACCGGAGGGAGTCTGAAAGATTTCCGGGAAGATCGGATGTAGGGTTTTAATAAAGAAGTGTGAAAAATTGGGTGAATCTTCTTCCAGGAGTCGGGTAGCTTGAGTCGGTATGAGACAGGATTTATGATTTCCTTGACGGGAAATGGACCATAGTACCGGGTGGCCAGTTTGTTTGGCTGTAAGTGTCGGGTAGTAGCTTCGAGGACAACCAGACTTGATCGCCAACTGCATATGAAGGACCTGGTCTTCTTTTAGAATCAGCATTTTGTTTAGTTCGTATTCTGGCCTTCTCTAAGTGTACCTTGGCTTCCTTGTGTACATTGATGAGTGTTTCCATCCAGGAGTCAACGGTAGGAACAGGTGTGGGATGTGGAAGAACAGAGGGTAACACTGATGGATGGAATCCCTGACTGCAATAAAAGGGGCTGGTCTTGACTGCCGAATGATCGGAATTGTTGTATGCAAACTCAGCCACGGGTATTAGGAGGGACCAGTCGTCCTGAACCTTTGTGGCGAAACAACAAAGGTATTGTTCCAGGGTCTGGCTTGCAAGTTCCGTAGCTCCATTGGTTTGTGGATGATAACCTGATGAGAGAGCGCGTTGGATTCCCAGAATGCGACAAAGATGTTTCCAGAATTGTGAGACGTATTGAGGTCCTTGGTCTGATATGATCTTGGAAGGAAGTCCATGTAGGTGGAAAATGTGTTCCAGGAAGATTCCAGCTAGCTCTGATGAGGACGGTAGTTTATACAGGGGTGTAAAGTGAGTCATGTGAGTGAACAAGTCAATGGTAACCATGATAGTCGTGTATCCCTTAGAAGGTGGCAATTCCACAATGAAGTCTGTAGCGATGAATTCCTATGGTCTTGTTGGTAGAGTAGGTTGTAGTAGGAGACCTGCTGGTCTCTTGTTATTGTGTTTGTTCTGACTACAAATAGAACAGGCTTGGATGTACAGTTGTATGTCTGTCTTCATTCTGGGCCACCAAAATTGTCTTTGTATAAGACAGAGGGTGTTGGTGATGCCACGATGTCCAGAATGAAGGGTATCGTGGCAGAGGTTGATTAGCCTTTGTTGTAATTTCTATGTGGGGATGACTAGAACATTATCCTTGAACAAGTATCCATCCTTGATTCTTAGATCCCATTGATTCTTCCTCGAAATATCCTTCCAGAGCTCAGAGCATTGGGTTTGTATCCAAATTTCTTCAAGGAGACTGACCGCTTTAGCTACAAAAATCGTGTGGGGAAACATCTTGGGATAGGTCCAATCTTCAATTGTTTCGTAGTCAGGATGTCGGGATAAGGCATCAGCAATTATGTTCTGTGATCCGGGGATATGATGGATGTGGAACTGGTACTGAGCAAAGAAGAAGGCCCAACAGGCCTGATGACTGCTCCTACACTCCAAGGATTGTAGAACTTGAAGATTCCGATGATCCGTGCGGACCTGGACTGGATGTCTCGCTCCCAGGAGTAGGTGTCGCCATTCGGTGAAGGCTTGACGGATGGCTAACAGTTCCTTTTCAAGGACAGAGTAATGTGTCTCACCGGGAGTCAGAGTTCTTGAAAGATAAGCAATGGGGTGTTCCATCTTGTCCTCAAACTCTTGCTTCAGCACTGCTCCTATGGCGTAGTTAGAGGCATCCGTCTCCACTATGAATGGTCGATTTATGTCGGGTTGGGCTAGGATGGGGGCTTGAGTAAACTCTGTCTTTAAACGTTGGAATGCCTTGTCTTGAGGTGTAGACCAGAGAAAGGGAGTGTCTTTCTTCAAGAGTGCAATGATCGGCTGAACAATCTCAGAAAAGGTGGGTATGAACTTCAGGTAGAAATTGGCTAGCCCCAGGAAGGAATGAACTTGTTTCACAGAAGTTGGAGCCGGCCAGGATAATATGGCTTTTACCTTTGAATGATCCATACCAATTCCTTCTGGACTAAGGACAAATCCTAGGTAATGAACAGAGGTCAAATTAAACAGGCATTTCTCGGGTTTGGCTAGGAGTCTATGTTCACGTAGTCGTAAGACAGGCTTAACATGTTCTTCATTCCTTAGAAGTTCCTTGGAATAGATCAGGATATCGTCAGGTAGACGATGACGAAGATGAACAGCATATCGGAGAACACCCTATCCATGAAACGTTGAAAGACGGCAGGGGCATTAGCAAGTCCAAAGGGCATTACCAGATATTCGAAGTGTCCAAAGGGTGTTCGAAAGGCTGTTTTCCATTTGTCTCCTTCCCTGATACGAATCAGATGAGAGGCACCCCTGAGATCCAGTTTCGTGAAGATTACAGCTCCTCTCACCGCTTCCAGGATATCCGAGATCAAGGGTAAAGGGTAGCGGTCCTTGAGGGTGCATTGATTTAATCCACGATAATCGAGGCAAGGTGTAAGTTCCTTGGTGTCCTTCTTGGAAACAAAAAACAGTGAGGCTCCAGCAGGGGATTTCGATGATCTTATGGTGCCATTTTCAAGGTTAGTATCCAAGTATTCTCGTAGGGCTCTCTTTTCAGGTTCGGATAAGATGAACATCCTCCCGAAGGAAATCACTGCTGAGGGTTCTGTGTCTATGGCGCAGTCTTCAGGTCTGTGAGGGGGTAGAGCCTGGATTATGGCAGTTGAAAACACATCAGCATAACTCTGATAGGCCCTTGGAACCGATACGATATTGGAAACCATGAGTGGAACTTGCTGATCTATTGATGGTTCTTTGGAAGGTGTCACGGATGATTCCAGGAATAGACAGTGAGTCATACAAAACTCAGATCCAAGAAATAAGGATCCTGCTGCCCAGTTGATATAAGGATTATGCTTCTGTAACCAGGGCATACCCAGGACCATGGGATAATGAGCAGACTTAATGATGTCTCTTTAGCTACCCCTCTGCTCTCCTCTCTTGAAGTAGCTGGCTACATTCAATTGGTAAAAAACACAACACATCAGGGCGGTCACACCCTAGATTGGATACTATCTCACAATGTCCATAGCTCTGCCATTAGCACTCAGTTATATCCATGGTCGGATCACTTTTTTGTAAATACTCGACTTCCAAATTCCCCTCTAAGACTGGTTACCAACGCTAGGTCAGAGATTATTTGTAGGAATATTAAGAACGTCTGAGCCACTGCCTTTTCTACCTTACTCTCTACCAAACTGGGCAACATTGAAGCCTTTGTGAAAACCCCTGACCTGGTTTCCCAGTTATCCTCCACCATTAAGGCTACTATAGATATCCTTGCTCCTGAAAATGTAAAGATGGTAAAAGCAGAAACCATTAACAAGTCATGGTTTAATTATGAAATAGTGGAAGCAAGGAAAACTAAAAGAGCACTTGAACGAGAATGGCGGAAGCACCCTTGCCACTTACTCTAGAGAAATATAAAAAATCTGTACAAACATATAAATATACCATTATTGAATCTAAAAGGAAAACACATGCTAAATCTAGCTCAAAGGAACTTTTTAAAATTTGAGTTTGAAAGCCACTCATCTCCTTTCACCCCCGTTACTAAAGACTCCATGTGGTGTCAATCTGTTCAGGATACATTTGTGAATAAAATCACTGGACACCGCCTAACTATATCTAATCAATTGCATAGCCTCGAAATCAACAAAGACCTCACTAACTTAGATAGGACATACTTGGCCAATTCAGCCACCTTTGCTAAATTTGACTTTCATAGTTGCCCGGAAAGGGAAGTTTTGGAGATTGTTACCAACATGAAGTCCACATCCTGTTTGGGGGACTGATGCCCTACTGACATCCTGAAAGGTTCTTTAGATGTCCTGATCCCATGGATCATCAAGATGATTAATTCCTCATTTGAGACAGGCCTTGTACCCGCTGCCCTGAAGGATGTTTGGGTCACCCCTTTTCTGAAAATTAATTCTCTTGACCCTGCAGTCCCCAATAACTACCAGCCAATTACCAATGTACCATACTTGCTGAAGAATTTGGATAGAGTGGCATATCTGCAACTCCAGAAATGTATTGAAGAAAATAAACTTCTTAATATCCACCAGTCTGGATTCAGATCCCAATATGGACCAGAGACACCCCTTCTGGATCTTAAGTCCAATAATGAAGGAATTATAGGGAGGAGCCACTCAGCCCTACATCTACTATGAGATCTATCGGCAGCATTTGATCTTATTGACCACAATTTATTACATGAGAGACTGTTAACCATTTCCAACTGTTCAGAAAAGGCCACCCAGTGGATTGCATCTTTTCTGGGTCCAGAGTTGCTGTTGAAAGGGCTGAGGCTTCACCCATTTTTCTGACATGTGGCGTACCTCAGGGATCATGTCTGTCGCCTTGCTGTTTAATATCTATGTTATGCCATTCCTTGATCTTCTAGACGGTTTGGGTGTCCAATTTGCAAACTATGCGAATGACACCCAGATACATTTTTGAAATAACTGGAAATTACTCCAAGGACGTTGACACAGTGAACCGAGTCTATAATGTAATCCAGGCTTCGATGGCGCATAACTCATTGGCACTTAATGACACAAAGACTGAGCTTCTCATCATGGCCTCTGATCCTTGACTGAAGTAGCTCAATACTCAGTATGCCCAGTTTGTGATCTCCGGCAGCATAATCGCTGTGTGTAAATCAGTAAAAACACTGGGGGTTATTTTTGATGCAGAGTTATCGATGAGGCAACATGTATCACAGACTCGGGCATCATGTGGACACGTGATTAAACTGCTTCACCAGGTTAGGCGGTAACTTTCTATAAAGAATAGATCACTCCTGGCATCCTCCCTAGTAAATTCATGATTAGACTATTGTAATAGTCTACTAATGGGCACCTCACAGGGAAATCTACATCGTCTCCAGACGACTCAAAATGGTGCTGTGAGGGCCGTGTTTGGATTGTCTAGGCTTGATCACATTACTGCATTCAGGAAGCAACTGCAATGGCTTCCAGACAAACGAAGGATCAGACACAAGATCCTGTCCTTTACATATAAATGTCAAAACCTGATTGCTTCCCAATATCTTATTAAGAGGCTCTCACTGAAACAATCTGGCCGAGTGCCATGCTTCACTGACAATCCTCATCTAAACTAACCCGCTTCGCCTTAAAAAAGTTGGCGAGTCTAGCTTTGAATTCCATGCTCCACCGTCAATGGAATGCCCTGTCCCTATTCATCAAGCCGGTCAAGTGGCACAGCGAGTAGAGCGCTCGCTTTGACATACGTGCACGGCGGGGCCAAACTCAGCCTTTCATCCTTCCGAGGTCGATAAATGAGCACCACACACCGTGGGTAATAATAAGCAGCGCTCAGATACGTGAGGGTTCGTAGCACTATATAAGTGCCAAATTATTTTATTATTATTATTTATCAAACCGTCTCAAACCTTGACAATGTTTCAGAGAAGTATTGAAACACTACTATTTAACTTGGCTGATTAATTGTTCTCTTTCGGCTCAGCTTTTTTATGCCCCCAGGCTACCTGTTTCCCTGTTGTTCTGTCTCTCTGTTTGGTGCGCTCTGAGGCCCACGGGCATGCAGGGTTTTATTAAGAAATAAAATAAATACATCTGTGGTGAAACTGGATTTATTAAACCATAGACAGGATGGACTTATCCCTAAAATATCAGGTATAACATGTGATTTTGAATATAAAAATAGCATTTTGTATAGGTACGAAGACAATATATCTGATACACTTCTGGGCCCTTTTTAGGTTACTGGTCTGATCAGATCAAAACTGTGTAAGCCGGTAGATAGGTGCTACCACTATTACAGTTTCTTGATGACTTACGGTTTCAGTGCCATACATTTCTTGCAACCACTTTCTTCAGGACAGTCTTCGGGTAAAATTACGAAGAAATACTCACTAGTCTCTGGTGTTAATGAATGTGTGCAACATTTCCTACCTCACCGTCGTTGGTTTGCCATGTGTGGAGGCTATAGTTGTGGCGGCCCTGTGGAAAAAACACACAGGGTCACAGCATTTTCGCAGAGTTAAATGAATTAAACAGTGAATAGCGCATATGTTCGCAATTCCTGTATGCACAATCTGTTTCAGAACGCACCATAAGTTCCTTATTGTCAACACGTTTATATTAGAGACCCCAAGATAAGTCATATTGTGTGACTCTCATGTATTAAGCAAGCACCTTTAATTCTGCATGATTAGGACAATCACTGACCTGGGCGTTTTTGGGTGTGGTAGACCCCAGTGCTCAAGCTGATCTGGCTGGGCCATATTTCAATGTGTGGCCCATTGGTCTAGTGTAAAAGAGAGGAGACAAAAAACATACGGGAACAGTAAGTGGCTCTGCCCAACTCTCTGTGTTGTATTTTAATTTTGTCAAGTGCACTAAGTAGTACACAAGATTTCAGAAAACATGAATGTGTATTCTGCAGTCAGTAGTATTGACTCCACGAGTGCTATAAAGGCTGTTCAGCCTTTAGCTTTCTGACCCAGGTAATCGATTCAATACATTGCGATCCTGCACCCTCTGGCCCATTCTTTCAGTTATTAATCATCCCTACCTCTCCGGATGGTCCTGTCAATCTTAAAGGGATAGTCCAGTAAAAAAATGTATTTAAAAAATAGATAGGCAATATAAAAAAAATAATACTAGCACTATTTTTTTTTAAACTTCCTATGGAAAATTTTGAGCTATTCAATCTCAAAATTCGCAAAAGCAAGCACATGGGCGCATCCATTTTGTGAAATGGATGCCCGCCTGTGCTGGCTTTTGCGGCACTAATGAAGGAAAAGCCAGCCAGCTGTAGTAAACAAAAGCTACCACTGGGTGGCTTTTCCTTCATTGGTGCTGGGACTCGAAGGACGCAGACCGGAGACCAGAGCAGGAAAGCTGCAGCTGAATCTCGGTAAGTGCTATTTATTTATTTTTTAAAATAAGCACTAGCTGCGTTTTTTTTCTAAGTTTTCCGGGCTGGAGGAGCCCGGAAAACTTAGAAATAAAACTGCAGCTTTAAAAACGCTGTATTTATGTTTGCGGTCGCTTTTGAAGCGACCGCAAACATAAATACAACGTTGTGTTTGAAAACGCTGCGGTTTTTCTTTCCAAGTTTCTCAGGCTCCTCCGGCTCGGAGGAGCCTGAGAAACTCGGAAAGAAAAACCGCAGCGTTTTCAAACACAACCCCGTTGTGTTTATGCCTGCTGTGGCTATCACTTTGGGTCTCCGGTGCTCCCCCAGGGGAGCACCGGAGACCCAAAGTGAAAGCCAAGGCAGGCAGAAACACAACACGGTTGTGTTTCTGCCTAAATATGCTTCCCTATTTGGGGCTCTCGGGCTCACCACGGGGCTCCCCACAGGCTGCCAAAACTACTGAAGGAGGGAGAAGACGCAGGGACCATTGTATGGCAGAGTATAACTGTCAATCCTGAGAGGGTATATGCCTCTCAAATCCCAGATTTCAGAGGTCGTTCAGCAGGAAGTGCTCGAGAGGGAAGCTTGCCCTCTGGTGGTCAGGTCTGCAGAGGCTGCGCAGATGTAAGCGACGACGAAGGAAGTTTTAATTTCCTGGAGGCCATCTCAGGTGGCTGGCATTCACTCGAGGGCCTTGAGGTCTCTGGTGACTTGCTCACTATTCTTAGAGAGGCACAGATCCACCCTACTGATGAGGTCCAACCAGACCGAAACACATGTCTGGGGTTTCTGTTGGTACTCTTGTTCAGAGGAGAATTGCCTAGCATTTCGGTGCTGGACTGCCCCAGGGCAGGACAAAGGCTGATATGTTTGGGATATTTCTTCTCTGTGAAAGATAGTGAGCTAAAGACTCTGGGTAAGTCTCTCGTAACCAGGACTAATGTCTGGCAAAGGGACTCCCAGGACCCCCCTTGTTAATTTGCATATTTAAGTGACTTTGGGTCTCACCCTTAGTTACTAGGGGAATCCAGACGTGGACCCCTTGCTCACTATTCTTAGAGAGGCACAGATCCACCCTACTGATGAGGTCCAAGCAGACTGAAACACGTGTCTGGGGTTTCTGTTGGTACTCTTGTTAGAGGAGAATTGCCTAGCATTTCGGTGCTGGACTGCCCCAGGGCAGGACAAAGACTGATATGTTTGGGATATTTCTTCTCTGTGAAAGATAGTGAGCTAAAGACTCTGGGTAAGTCTCTCGTAACCAGGACTAATGTCTGGCAGAGGGACTCCCAGGACCACCCTTGTTAATTTGCATATTTAAGTGACTTTGGGTCTCACCCTTAGTTACTAGGGAAATCCAGACGTGGACCGCTTGCTCACTATTCTTAGAGAGGCACAGATCCACCCTACTGATGAGGTCCAACCAGACCGAAACACGTGTCTGGGGTTTCTGTTGGTACTCTTGTTCAGAGGAGAATTGCCTAGCATTTCGGTGCTGGACTGCCCCAGGGCAGGACAAAGACTGATATGTTTGGGATATTTCTTCTCTGTGAAAGATAGTGAGCTAAAGACTCTGGGTAAGTCTCTCGTAACCAGGACTAATGTCTGGCAGAGGGACTCCCAGGACCCCCTTGTTAATTTGCATATTTAAGTGACTTTGGGTCTCACCCTTAGTTACTAGGGGAATCCAGACGTGGACTGCTTGCTCACTATTCTTAGAGAGGCACAGATCCACCCTACTGATGAGGTCCAACCAGACCGAAACACGTGTCTGGGGTTTCTGTTGGTACTCTTGTTCAGAGGAGAATTGCCTAGCATTTCGGTGCTGGACTGCCCCAGGGCAGGACAAAGACTGATATGTTTGGGATATTTCTTCTCTGTGAAAGATAGTGAGCTAAAGACGCTGGGTAAGTCTCTCGTAACCAGCACTAATGTCTGGCAGAGGGACTCCCAGGACCCCCCCTTGTTAATGTGCACCAGAGAAACTCAGGAGCCACGAGGGCTCCATTACCAAGTGGCGTGGGCGGCGGTGAAATAGAAGAAGAGGTTTGCCGCATCCAGAGAAGTCTAAAAAGGTGAATCCTCCAAGCGGCGAGAGGAAGAGAAAAGCACGTCTTACCCTCTGAGTTCACAGCCTGTGTGTGAACTCACAGAAATCCTTCCCCGATCGCCTATGCAAGGAAAGTGTCCGACGAGTGAAAGACACTCACGTGGGACTGAATGTGACTGGAAAAATACTTTAAAAACTTGCAGTACTAAACCAAACAGAAGGATCACTCATGAGTGAGTGAGAAAGACGTACAAGGTACTTTTGAATGCCAGTCCTAAAAAGAAGAAAAACTATATTAAACAAAAGCCAACAGACTGTAATGTTGTGAATGTCAGTCTATGGAAACACCAAAAAAGTAGAAGGGAGACATGGTTAGAAGAGAACCCATAAAAGCATTGCCCAAGCCAAGAAAAAGCTAAATCAAGACAATTACAGAATAACTGATATTTCCAACCACGGAAAAGGGGCATTGAAAGATTCATAGATAGTGGAAATTGTGGCTCATATGTTATAACAACCTGTGGTACAAATTGGTATGAACTCACATTGTTCAAGTCAAAAGAAGAGAATTTAAAGACCCTTTGCATATCATTCATTGGATATTTGGGTAGTGTGGAAACAAGAGTACCACACAGGCTGCCCTTTTAGATGAGAGGAATCCAGTGGGAGAGGAGCATTATTGTGAGAAGAGAGTTACACAGAACTAAAACAAATCTTGTTTTCACTGAAGAGTTGTTGGAAGTTGTGAAGCTGCAATTGGTTGAACGATTTGAAGTTGTGGTGAAACATACCTCAAACCATATTTAAACCCCAAAGCACTGTGTTTGTGAATTGCTGTTTGGGCAGAGGAGTATACATGAACTGCAAGCTGGTAAAGATGTGGGCCTGGTGTGAGAGTAAACCAGGTAGAAATGGAAGAAGTGTTTAACAGCGGGGTTGATGAATATAATTTATGTTGAAGTTGATACTCAAACTATTTGTGGCAAAAGTAATCCTGACCAACACAATTATTGTTGCTATTGATGAACTGAAGATGGGTTCACAGAAGGGCAGGAACCTTCTATTATTTGTAGCAAAAATCATCCCGACTAAGGCAATTATTGTTGCTATTGATAAACTGAAGAATTGTTTAAAGAAGGAAAGAAACCGTCTATTTTCTGAATTAAAATTTTCTGTTATCAAGCTGAAGTTACACCAATCTGAGTTGGAACTTTCTATTGACAAATTGAAGCTATACCAAGTGGAGTTATTTGTTGACAAAGTGGAACTACTTCAAACTAAGTTGGAACTTGGTACTGATGAATTGAAGTGGAAAGAAACTGCAAACTGTGGTAGAACTTTATTGTGAATCAGGATTTTTTTGTTTTCTTTTCTTGAACTGTGAAACAGAACTTTGTTTAAACTTGGGGAAGGGCAATTCGCCCAAGTTACAAATAGAGATTGTGGTCACATTTCAAATCCAATCATCATTGTTGAGAATTGCTATATATTTTGTAAGGGTGTCCCTAATTATGCCCACATCAGAATAAATACACCCCTCTAGGGAAATAAGGCAAAAAGCTGATCTTGTGAGGATAACAAGTTTAATCTTACAAAATGAGGGTGGTAGCAAAGGACTTGGCTGCCTGAACGGTCTTTGACTGTCCCTTTTCTGTTCCTTCCTGCCAAAGTGGAGCCAGGCAGGGGTTTATATAGTCCTGCCTTGCCATGGTGGTGTCAATGGATATGGACCATGGCTTCACCCAATCGGTCCTTCTTCCATACTAGGGATGCTCCAAAGCCTTCTTTCTTCATTGTCAGCGGTTTTTGTTAGGGCATGCTGTTCTACATTTGGCTAGCTATGCACAAACACACTGCACCTCTGCAGACCTTTACAAACCTTGAAACCTAGCCTCAGGAAAAAGAAAACATTTTTATAAACAATTTTCATTCATTCTATCTATATTTCACTCCTCCTACTAATGTTATCTGGGCCCTGTAGGTCTCTGCGCACTTAATACTTATAATTTGTCCCATTCTGCATTTTGTCACACAGAACATGTAATTCCTATTCTTAGCTTGCATGGACCCTTGACGGACAGCAGACAGCTGGTGAGTCAGTTGTACGCTGCCAGTGCTAGCCTTAGTGACGAACACCGCAGAAGCACCTCCAGTCAATTTATAGAATCTCACAGGCCACATTCCTTCTGGGAAGGGGGCGGGTTTGATCTTATACCGCACTAAGAAGTTACAATGCCTAGGATCTGACATTACAAATCTATCGAGCTAATAGTTAATTGTGAAACACAACTTTGGCTTTGAGTAGGGCTGGTCTGTTTGGCGACACTTATCCACTTCTTGAATTGACTCCTTTCTATTGAGATACTTTATTAAGGTTGATAGCTAGGTTGAATTACTTTGGGTTTTGCTGTCACGTCATGATGAGTAAGGTGGTTGAAAAGCCAAAGAACCACCTAAAATAACATACACTCATCACACTCACAATTATGACTGCTCCAGTTTGCTTTTTCCATATGTTTTTAATTTAGCCCTTTGAATTAATCAGAAGCACATCATGTTGTTTTGCCCTTAATGATGACACGTGTTTCGGCTCTGGCCGCCTTTTTCAAATCAGGGCTAATTCACTGTTTCTCTTTTGGCTCTTGTCTTTAGCTGGATCTGTCTCTTCACAGATTTTATATAATGGGTTAGATCCCGTTCCTGTGCGCTACATTCCAGGAATAGCCGACGCAAGGGAATGTAGGACACAGGAACGGGATCTACCACTTTGTATAAAATTTGTGAGGAGACAGATCCAGCTAAAGACAAGAGCCGAAAGAGAAACAGTGAATTAACCCTGATTTGAAAAAGGCAGCCAGAGCCGAAATACGTCTCATCATTAAGGGCAAAACAACATGATGTGCTTATGATTAATTCAAAGGACTAAATTAAAAACATATGGAAAAAGCAAACTGGCGCAGTCATATGTGTGAGTGTGTTGAGTGTATAATAGTTAATTGCGCCTTATATTCGAACAATAACTACCTTTTCAGTGCCTACCCATGTCTGTGTATGTGATTATATTTCCATGATAGAGCCTTTCCAGTGTCCCTGCTCCCCCTATTCCATTATAGCGCCCAAAAGAGGTCTTGCCTAACTCTAAAGCGCTTGAGGGTGCAGGAGGTCATTGGTTCCTTCCCAACATTTCCCCCTTTTGTTACTACTACAGTAACAAACTCACCCTCGCCCGACATATCTACAACCCCACAAATATCAGTTTGATTTTTGCTGTTTATTGTATGCCAAGGTGTTTTAGAGCCCTCAATTGATACCATCATCTTTCCACTACTAGGTACTACATTGACACAACATTGGAGACCCAATTGGCATGTGCAGAAGAGGACCAAGAAGAATATGATAACAGGCACCAGTATTGTTACAGCTGCCCCCAGCCATGACAAGACCTAATAAAAGGCAAGCAATAGCCAGTCTGTGTTCTGAACTCCACCCTCTTTCTTCATATGAACACCTAGATTGTGCACAACCTTAGTGATGTGGGATAGTGACCCATTCTCAGCATCCTCTGGTGGTACAAAAGTGCAGCAGCTGCTTCCCAACTTTTTACACACTCCTCCTTCTATGGCTGTTAACAGATCCAGCATGTAGCGGTTTTGCACCGTCATGAGTCTCAATGCATGGAGCTCTACTTTGTTGGTGTTGAACCCATTCTCTGTATCATTGGTGAGCTGGACTAGCTCCCATCGGATGATCTGCACCCAATTGTCATTAGCAGCTGCTTGTACCCCAGGAGCCAAAAAAGATGAAAAGAAAGTCTCTGCTGAGCTATAAAGTCGATACTCGTCAGGTATTGCTCTGAGCAGTGCGGAAGAGTGTTTCGAGATATAGTTCGATCTCTTCTTTCTTCTCAGCTGTTGAAATCGTTCTTTTTCTGGCAGCATACTAAATTCTTGTGTGATCTGCAAGTCTCTTCCTGCTTATTTAGGTGCTGGAGTGCCTGTTGGACCCTTGACAGGCATTTCTTTTCCCTTCAAGTGTTCTTCTGGAATTACTAGGGTGCAGGGTGGCCAGTGAACACTTGCCCCTCCAGGATGATGGGAGGTGCAAGTAGGGTTGTCGGCCACGAACCCAGCAGTAATCCATCTTCGCTGCTGTACCTTTCTCATATCAGGGATCACAAGAGTGTGTTTGCACTGTGTGTTTGCGCCAACAGGAACTGTTCCTTCACTGCTAAAACAAAGTTCATAGTCCATGTCTCCATGTATTCGCACTGGCTTCTCCATCTTTGCAATCCATGTCAGCCTTGTGATGCATTGAAACCATATTTGCTGTACTTGATCAGTCCATCTGCCAGGCATGTCACTGTGGTGCCCTTCCATTTGTTGTTGACATGTGAGTAACCTCTCAAGGAAAAATATGGCGCTTGTAGACACTTGCTGTTTTTCGTACTGCCATTGCACAGTGCTGGGTCTAAATCAATGCTCCTCAACTGCACGCTGTGTGTCTGGAATGTGTCCTTTATCGTACATAGTGCAAGATGTATCAAGCATTGTGCCTCTATAATTGGGACTGGATGTGGCACTAAAACCTTAGGAGCCACTGACGCATGTGGGATAAGTGCACACACGTAACAGCTTTCATTAATCACATTTCTTCCTGCAGTACGCATATCAGAGTACCAGCTATTACATGACTGTGAATGCTGAATGTCAGAAATGGCGTCAAAGCCGAACCCCTTATATAAATCATACATCATTTTATTTGTCTAAGAAAACCTGTGGGGGTGGCTGGCAAAAAGTGAGACATTGTTTGATTCTTATTTATCATACACATATTCATAATATCATTATTTTCCATTATATGAAACTGCCGATCCCCCTTTATATGACCACCCCATATAACAGACATACCTTCATACACTCCAACAACCACGACCAGTGTCACACAAAACAATATAATACCAAAAAAGCATAATACATAATTCCTAGACCAAATTACTTTCATTTTAACATTATCCTTACATAATAGAGAGGTTTGAATGAGTCGGTCAGGCATCCTTGCTTATCCCTGGATAGGAGAAAAAAGGTTATCAAGAAAGCAAGAGAGAAAGAGAAAATTAGAGAGGGAGAGAGAGAGTGGGAGAGAGAGAGAGAGAAAGAGAGAGAAAAAGACAAAAAGAGAGAGAGAGAAAGAGAGAGAGAGAGAAACCGAGAGAAACAGAGAGAGAAAGAGAGAGAGAAGGAGAGAGAGGGAGAGAGAGAAAGAGACAATTTTACCACCAGGGCCAACATTTCCAGACCCTTAAAAATAGAAAAATAGAAAAAAGATAAAAAAGATACAAAATAAAAGAACAATAACAAATAAAAAATACCAAAAACACCACCCTGGCATGGATCCTTTACTAAACGTCTTCTTCATCAATTATGTCCTTAATCTGTCAATTGATCTTTGCAATGTCCCTTGTCTCAGGTGCTCTTCGGACATCTGAGAGATTCATCCAATATCTTAACTCCTTCACGCGGACGGCGAGAGGCGTACAGAACACCACCTCATATGGACCTTGAAACCTGTTACTGTTCCATCGACGTACAAAACTTTTCACATAGATTATCTCTCCAGGTAATAATGGTCCAGTTGTGCCAGATATTTGTGCAGTTGTTGTCCCTTCCGGTGTGTCCAGTCCTTCGCTCCTGGGTGGCGCAATCTGTCGAGAGATAGATTTGATAGCACATGTTAGTGCTGTTAAATATTCCCTAAATTCCTCTCCTAGTACTGTCGCTGCTTGATGTGCATCTGACATTTTCCTCAAAGGGGATATGGGGGTTTTCATGAGCCTGCCTGTGACTATTTCATGTGGTGTCAAATGGTGGTCCTTACTAGGCTGTGTGCGTAAACTGAAGAGGGTCAAGGGCAAACAGTGTAGCCAGTTTTTCTTCAACATGGAACACAATTTTGACAATTTACTCTTCAAAAGCCCATTGATCCTCTCCACAACTCCATTAGCCTCAGAGTGGTAAATTGAGCACATTCAATGTTTTATGCCCAATAGTGCTGCGACATGCTGAAATAGCGCATTCAAGAAATGTGTGCCATTATCTAATCTCAATACTTCGCACACGCCCCATTGTGGAAACACTTCTCTGACCAGGATCTGTGCTGAACATTTTGCATCTGGTTGTGCACATGGTCCTCCCTCCACCCACCTTGAAAAGGGGCAAACCACCACAATAAGGTACCTATATCCATTGCACTGTTCCCCCATATCTGCATAATCTATATGCAATGCACAAAACGGCCCCATTGGATGAGGCAATGTACCTCTTAATGTCCGTAATGTCATCCCTCTGCTAAAACCTTGGCATGTCAGACAGTGTATTGCTTTTTTCAAAATGCTCTCCTGTAGGTTTGGTACAAACCAGTCCTCCTGAATATCTGCCACAATATGTTGTTTGGAGCTTTGGGAGGGGACATGTAGTTACTCAAATGCCACAGAGAGTAATTATTGGGGCATCACCACCTTCCCAGAACACTCCTGTCTTTACAATAAATCAGTGGGAGACTGTTTGCATCCCCTCCGCAATCATAGCTCCTTTTCCTCCTCAAGTGCCTTCCCTTGCAACTCTATAATCTGTGATATGGACAATGCTATGTATGGAACTGTGGTCTCCCTTTCTACAGGGCTGGTCACTATACACTCTGTTAACATTGTGTCTGGGAGATAGGCTGCCAACTTGGCCACCTGGTCTGTAGCCGCATTGCCCTTAGAGATTTAATCCGCGGCATAAGTATGGGCAGTGCATTTGACGACTGCCACAGTCCAGGGCCATGATAAGGCTTCAATCAGTTCTTCCAACAGCCTTGCATGCTGCACTGGAGAGCCATCTGCCCCCCGAAAGTCTTCCACCGAGATAGACCTGCATGCACTGCTGTCGTGACATGTGCAGAGTCTGAGTAGATGGTGACACACTGCCCTTGAGAGGCTCTCAATACCTCAATGAGAGCGACAAGTTCCGCTGCCTGAGCTGAATAGTGCATAGGTAATCTTTTCATGATCAAAACTTCATGCTCCCACCCTTTACTGCGCACCACTGCCACCCCTGTATGTCTCCATCCCATCTCCTGGTCAAATGTTGATGACCCATCAACATATACTATATCTCCTTCCGTCAATGCACTGTCTCTAGCTTTAGCTTTACCCTCCTCTTCACCCTTGTATGTAGCACAGTCATGCGTTTCTGGTCATCATCAGTGGATGCCTCTGTCAAAAATGTGGCGGGATTCACCGTCCTACACCTTACTATATGAATATGAGGTGTGGATATTATAATCTCATATGCAGAGGATCTCTGAGTTGTCAAGGTCGATTTAGACCTTTCCACAATGGCGAATAGTGAATGTTCCACAAACAAGGTAACAGAGCACCCCATGACAATTGTGGAACTTTTCTCTATTGCAAAATTAGCCGCTGCTAGTGCTTGTTCGCACGCGAACTGTCCCTGCATGACTGAGTCGAATGTCCCACTATAATAAACCAATGGCTTGTGGCCCATTGAGCTCTTTGAGTCAATACTGCAGTCCTGAGCCGTCCATCACAGTGGGAAAATAAATAAAACTCCTGTGAATAATCCGGAGTTGCTAAACCAGGGGCCGTGCAAAAAGCTTATTTCAAGTTCTCAAATTGTCTATTAATTTCTTCAGTCCATTCCAATTTACCATTTTTTGTCTTCTGTCCTTCTCTGAGACTTTTTAACAGCGGCCTTGTGTAGGCGTCATAGTCTAGGATCCATGCCCTACAATAGTTATGTAAGCCCAATAACTGCTGCATTTCCTTGACAGTACTGGGCCTAGGGGTGGCGCATACCGCTGCCACCCTGTCTGGTAGTATTTTTTGCCTGTTTGCTGAGATAAGTTGCTCCAAGTATAGTACCTCCTGTTGGCAGTATCGTAGCTTCTTTTTATCTGCCTTGTACCCTTTGTGAGCCAGCAATTGCAATAATGCAATAGAATCCCTCATGCACTGATATTCATTTTCACTACATACTAGCAGATCATCCACATACTGGATGATTGTGCTAGGCACCTGAATATATAAGTCAGCATGCAGCACTCTGTTGAAAATACTTGGACTTTCTTATTTTTATTTTTATTTAATGTGATATAGTTTTATAAACAAAAACTTTACACATAATTCAACATAATAAACTAATTACATAATTTACATAATTTACACATATACATAAATAACTTTTTTCCAGCAAAAAAGAAAACCATCTTATTCAATTTCAGTGTTGCAAATTTGTCCAAATCAACATCATATGTACCGCCAAATAACTTAATCTAGTAACTTATTTCCTTGCTATTTCTGGGGAGGTTAACTATTCATCGAGTTTTACCTTGACCATATTCCATACTCTATAAAGAGCCAGATGTAAGCTTGCATTCAGGGTATTAACACACATATACCAGAAATCTTTTGACTTAATGTGGTCTAAATTATGAACATACTTCCTATAATGCTTCATATAGATTGTACTCAGTCTAGGGCATAGCATGAGGACATGTCTCGTCGTTTCAGGGGAGGTTTTATTCTTACATATCCTGCAGAAGCGCTCTAATTTAGGGATAGCCCTTTCAGGGCCGAGAACAGTTAGGACTGGTAGATGGTTAATACGTAACAGTAATACAAAACGTCTTAAATTGTCCGAAGGACATAGGTTCAGATATCCTTGTGCCTTTCTATAGGTGTAAAGTGTATAGGATATGAACCCATAGCTATGTAAGCTTTCGAGATGTTTAAAGTTATTTTGCCAGTCCCAGATTTTTAATCGCTCCCCCATTTGATATTTCAAGTGTTCGAAATTCTCACTCCAATTAGGGGTCCACTCAATCCTCTCAAATAGAGATGTCATTTCTCTTGCAAACTTAATCTGCTTGTTCCCAATTATCTCTTCTTTCATTGTCAACAGGAGAGGATTGGTAGTGCTCGTATGCATCTTAATATAGAGTTCAGCTCTTTTCTTTAGGACTAGAGCTTTTAGGGAAAGTAGCCCCAATTCCAATCTTAATATCGCCATCGGTATTCCCTGTGATAGGCCCAGTAGCCTACGCCAAAACCTACCCTCCAGTACCTGGAGCCATTCAAGATTAAGATGGATCAGGGCTTCCAGTCCATAAATTACCATTGGCACCAAGCATTGGATGTAAAGTTGGCGGGCCGCCCAAATAGAGTAACCACTCTGGTTGTAAGAAAACTGGCAAATCATAGCGGTTAATTGTGCCGCCTTTATTTTACGATTTTGTACGCAGGATTGAAAATTTCCTCTATGATCAAATTCCACTCCTAGGTATTTATAGGAATGTGTGTATTGAATTTCCAAACCTCTAACCATCATTCTAGGGCGGCTCACCTTACCATGGCTGTAAAGAATTAGTTCTGTTTTCATATGATTTATTATAAGTTCATTCTCTTCCGCATATTTCCAGAGCCTCTCAGCCGAGATTCCACTGAACGTGTGGTCCAAAATAACCACATCATCCGCATATGCCATGACTAGGCAATGCTGGGTGCCTATTTTGGGGGGGCACTTATGCACCTCTCGTATATATTCCGGGATATCAGAGACGAATAGATTGTACAGGGTGGGAGCAGTAACACACCCCTGTTTCACCCCTCTGATTTGCTTTATCACCCTGGTTGTAGTCCCACTTCCATCTAGCCTCAGCTGCACTGAGGTACCTTGATGAAGGAGCTGTAGGTAGTAAAGCAATCCTTCTGGGCATGCCATTCCCCTTAACTTCCTCCACAGTTTCTCTCTATTGACAGTGTCAAATGCCGCCTTAAAATCGATATATAAAGCGTACAGCGGAGGGTTATTAGGTGAAAGGGCTTTATCTCTAAGGCTATTCATGATCAGTAGGTTATGAGTAGTAGAATATCCCATTCTGAATCCGCTTTGAAAGCGGTCCAAGATTCCTGTCTTTTCTACCCAAGTCTGTAATCTCTGCAGAAGTAAAGAGGTAAATAGTTTGCCCGAACAATCTAACATGGAAAGCAGACGATAGTTTCCTGGATCCGATCTATTACCTCTTTTGAATACCGGCACTAGAATTGCTTTTTGCCAGGTCTCCGGAATTCTCCCCTCTATTAACACCTTTTCAAAAAGTATTTTTAGAAGATTAGCCCAGAAAACCGGGTTATTCTTCATAAGTAAATTAGAGAGGCCATTCGGCCCGGGTGCACGCGAAGCTTTAAGTTTAGAGATCTTATCTATAAGCTCTTCAAGATGTACCGGAAAAGGCTTAGGGATATGACTGGTAGTACCAGAAATTTCAAAAATACCAGCCCCTGACCACCCATTACGTTTCTCAAGAAAATTGACCCATTCCTCAGCGTCAATCGGATTTATTTGAGGGGTTTCCCTGCTCCCCCTTGCCTCCCCCAATAGTGCCCAAATATTGCGGGAGTTTCTCAAGCAAATGGTTCTCACAGTCTTTTGCCAGCATGCCAATTTTTTTGATCTTTTCCAGTGTTTTAACCATGACCTGTACTGATTTTTTATCCTTTTAGTCTTAGTATGTAGGTCGATGAGGGATTTTGTATTGGCCCTAATTTTACGTATCTCCCCTCTTAATAAGCGTTTGGAATCTCTTATTACCTTGTCATAGGTCTCAGTCGCGCCCTGTTCTTTAATAACAAGTAATGATTTTTTAGTTACATATTTGCCCGTAAAGTTGTAGATCCATCCTTCCAGGTCCTCCATAGACAGATTAGCAAACATGATATTATCCCAATCATCACAGTCCTGGCTTGCTCTGAGTATATTTTTCTCAGACCATATTATTCGCGAGACAGCATGGTTAACAAGCAGATTTCCTGTCGCTATAGTTGGGGGAGATTCAATGCCACTATTCAAGGTTAGACTGAGACCATTATGATCACTCCAATCATTATCTACGATTCTCATGTCATTAACTAAGGATGCCACCTCGGCGCTGGTGAAGCAGTAGTCAAGAGTACGACACGCCACACCCGCTCCCCAAGTGAAGTGCCCAGGGCGATCGCTCATAGTTCGTCCGTTTAGACATTCCAAATCCCAGCTCCTCATAAAACATAACCACTTCTCCCCTTCCTCATCATTATAATCATGTTGCATAATAGAATACGGATAAAGGGACTTGTTGTTAGTCGTGCCTCCTTCTCCTTTGATAAGGCAATTAAAGTCACCTGCAATAATGATAAGATTACTTTTACATTCATTTTTCCACGCACTCAGCATATCATGCAACCTATCTTGAATTTGATCACTGGCTGAAGCGTCATATGGATTATAGAGATTGACCAACAATAACTTGGCCCAATTATCCTTAATTGATATGGCCACTTCCACCGCTTTGATGTTATCCCCCAATTCGGTGAATATTTCTCTAGATATTATTGATTTCTCTACCCCGATCATCAATCCTCCATATGGTCTTCCCATTTGCCCTTTTTTAGCAAAAGTATGATACAATTTATAGCCATCTATTACAATTGGTACAGTCAACCAGGTTTCTTGCAACATGAAAAAAGAATGGTTCATGATAAAGGTTAATGACCCATTAGTTGCAGTAAAATGTTTAAAACCCCTGGTATTCCAAGATAACAATGAGCAAGTTCAAGGTTTATTTAAAGCCAGGGGTAACACCTCCGCTAGCCATTTAAGAGTGTTCTGAATATCGCTCATTTGTACTTGTTTCCCAACAATTGGCGGGGGGTTGGTTACATCATTAATTTTAACAAGTTTCATTTTATCATTAATCAATGGATCTACGTCATGAGGGTTAACATCTACGCCTAACCCCACTTGCGTCAGATAGTCTTTGTGTTTTCGAATCAGCTGTGCAGAGGCCAAGACCATACAATGTAACGCTGTCACATTCGGGTTAGTAGTGTGTAAAGGCTCCACAAAAGAAAAGTCCTCCGACCTGATGACTCTTAATTGGGGGATCAGGTGGAGTTTTTCAAACATAGCCATTCGTGGTAAACATTTCCGCAAGATTTCTGATTTAAGTTCTTCACAATACAGATCCTATTTCCTTCGCAATTTTCTTCTCTTACTGGCACCGAGGTTTCCCTCTCAATGTTCACGCTTTCACAAGTACTATTAGCACTATTCCTTTGCGGGGTGGAGAATTGATTGTCCATAATAGAATGGTTATCTATAAGAATAGAGTCTTGACTTGCATTGCTCACCGCCGATATTTCTTTGGGTTTCTCCGGCAATATCCAACTAGTGAGTGTTCCAGGGCCCTTCCTTAAGAGTTTCTTCCTTTTCAGAGCCCTTCTTTTTGCCTTTCTTGATTTTTGTTGCGACTTTGCTGTATTAGGCAGAGGTGAAGCCACCTCCACAGGAATATTCCTTAGTGCTGCTCTCTTCGCACTTCTACGCTGTTTTTTGGTCAAATGGATACTTTCTTCTTTTGTAGGAGACTCAGCCCCCTCAATGTTCGTAGGAATAGCCGATATTTCAGGCTCCTTTATTTCTTCAGGCTCCTCTTCATAGACAGAATCAGTGCCCGGGCCAGGTAAGTTCAACTGCAAAACGGTATTAACATGTATTCTCCCACAGAGTTTTAGGAGGATTTTTAACGCAAATTGCAGCGAGGTCATTGACGCCTGCAAATCTGCAATAGCTTCAGAGTTCAATTGAGATAATTCATTCAATCGATCTGCATTATGCTTCCCTGGTTCTTCAAGATCAATCAATAGATTAGGCGATTCAGATAGTCGGCCCATACAGGGGGCCTCTAATGAGGCATTTGCAGGTTGTAACACCTGCGCTTCTACTGTAATACTTACAGCTTTCTGGATGTTCCCCATCTCAGCACTCCCACCCCTATCAATCTGTGGGGGGGGGCATTGATTTCTGTATGGACAGACATAAATCGAGTAAAGAATTGTTGTCTATATCGTCAAAATTCGTCATATCCAAGGGACGACTTCCATTGTGCGCTGTCAACAGTGTCTCCTCAGTATGTTCAATACTGCGCACCAGTGGAATTTTTTCAAATAGAGCAGGTATAGTTCCTCTAGTATTAACTGGGGATTTCAAATTGTTCCCCCCAGACAGATTGGTAGCAGGCATATTTAGGTTGTTGGTCTTGCCTTTCCTCAGGTTATAAGACATTTTGGCACCGCGTGCTTTTGGTGGCATAATGTCTCCAGGGGAGTTGATACAGGGGTATTAAGGTCAGAATAATAAAAGAATTGCAGACCTATTCACACTGCACTCTCGGGCGCAATTATTAAGTCCGATAATCACCCGTGCAGGCAATAGTCAACAACGGCTGTGGGATCAAAGGAGAAATCACTCCCCCGCAGTCTCCCACAGACAGCCTTGTTCTCTGCGTACTTGCTTACCCTCCTGCAGCCTCTCGGGGACTCTCGGGGGCTCTCGAGGTACTCACAGGTACTCGCAGGCACTCGTGGTATGCTTCACCAGGGTCAACGCCGCTACCAACGGGACACGCACAACCCCGTCACTTCTGGGCCAATTCCTCTCTCCGCGCTCCACTCCAGGCCGGCCAGCCCTGCGTGAGCTCACACAGCCCGAAATCGCAGAGTCACAGCGGCGCTGTAAGAGTCTGTGGACAGACTCTTCCCGTTGGAGGAACGCACCTTCTACCACGTCACTGTTAAACCGCACTGAGACAGAAAACACAAATTCAGCCGCCTCCGACAGTCAATCGCTACGCTTTGGTAGAAGATAAGCAATAAGTGATACGCTATAGAGATAGTATCTACTCATACTAAAACACACACCCTAGATCGGGCTCAATAAGCTTGTAGTTGCCTGTCAAGCAGTGCGTGGGACTCAGGATGCAGGCAACAGGGTGCAGGGCAGTCACAGTTCTCTTACCCGTCGATCCTGATAGTCTGGCAATCTGGATTCTGGGTTATCAGGCCTGCAGGGTCCGCCGCATGTATCAAGCGCGGCACTCTTCTGCGCCCCTTAACCTGCGTTTTGCCCTTTTGCCACCCCCCCCAGGGGTGAATTCCTCAGTGGAACGGAGTGGGGTCCTCCTCAGGCAGTATCTTGCATCCCACGTCCTGCATCTGCGTTCGGCAGAGTAAACTCAATGAGCCGCCGCGGCTCTGCCGATTAGAGGAGAGGACCTCGCAACGTCCTTCTACCAGCAAACTACGGCAGTAGACAGTCAGGAATCAAGCCGCACCTCGTATGCACCCACTCGTACCAAAATCGCAAGAGGCCGCTTCCAATTCCCCGCTTCCGATTTTCCGATGGCACATTCATCAGTTGAAAATACTTGGACTTTCACAGTACCCTTGAGGCAATCTCGTGTGCTCGAAGCGTTGTTGACCATGCATAGACGCAGTGAGATACCACGAATCAGGGTGGAGTGGGATTGAAAAGACCGTATTCTTCTGATCCACCATTGTGAAGTACATCGCTGTCTTGGGAATGCTACATAGGATTGGCGCCAGATTTGGAACTACCAGAAACTACTTCTGTACCACGTCATTAAGAGAAAGTAGATCCTGGGTCGTCCTCCAACAACCCCCTGTTGCTTTCTTTACTGGGTATTTGGCCGTATCGCACAGGGACGTGGATGGCACAATGATCACTTTCTCTAATAGAGCCTGAATAGTGCCTTTCATCCCTTTCCTCCGCTTCCCTTGACAACGGGTACTGCCGCACCCTCAGGAGTACTGCTCCTGACTTCAACGTAATCTGGACTGGGATCACATCTCTCAGTAACCCAACATCATGTGGATTAACAGTCCATAATTGTGCTCGCACATATCGCATGTCCTCCTCAAACAATAATGACGGGGTCACCACTGCCATCAGGGGGCACTGTACCTTATACTGCATCACAATAATCACAAGGGATGCAGATTTCCAAAATGATCTCCCCATTGTGCTCACATCACAATGCCTCAATTACCTCCACATCAGTCATTCCCTTCAATTGTACTGTCAGGTCTACACATAGCACCTTGCACCATTTGCACCTGTCCTGGTCTGTTCTAATGAGGACTACTCTTTTGTCTGACACTACTAGTCCTTGCAAATCTAATGACAATATTGTCCCCGCCACCATCTCGGGTGGCACCATGGGTCAGAAAACAAAATCTGTGCGCACTCGCCAACATTTTGTCGCAATTTGAGGCACTGCTTTTGCTATTACATTGATGCCATAGACAAATATGTCCGGGACCACAGGAACGCCATTGACTACTGACTCCCTTGCCATTGTAATTATTTATTACCATTGCTCAAGCTACACACATCCCTAGAGTGGAACACACTACCCCTTGATCTGTGAATGATATAGTTACATTTAGTTTACTGAGCAGATCCCTACTCAGCAAGTTAACAGGGGAACTCTCTGAATATTACAAGGGGGCTCGTACAACCATACCCCCACGTTTATATCCAGTTCCTCAGTGTATGGAACCATAGAAATAGCCCCAGAGAATTCCTGAGTGTCAAGAGTGTTACATGATAATGGAAAGTTCTCCTCCATAACGCATTATTTAGTTGCACCCAAATCTACCATAAATATAAATTGCTTTTTTCCTAATTCCGCCTCCACCAAGGGCTACTCTTCAGGGTGTGCAGTTGTCAATAGGATTGGACACGCGAGTGCTCTCTGTGGACTGTCCTAATCAGAATATGTATTCGTCCCGGGGAATGAAAAAGGGCTTCCCCCACTATCGTAACTCCTTGGAACGGGGTGCCTGTTCCCCCTGCCATCCTGTTGAACTGTGTTCCCTCACCCTGTTGCGGTTGTTGCCCACATTGCCCTTGCCTGTCAGCCCCATAAGGGTACTGATTTTGACCTCCCACCCTTGCCCAAATGGCAGGTGTCCCATTCCTTGAGGCCCTTGGAATCCTTGCCTTGGAGGTGATGGCCCATAATTTAATCCCATCTCAGGCCTGTTCCTGCATTCCCTTGTAAAATGGCCCCATCTCCAGCAATACCAGCACTGTGCTGTTCCCAATCCTCCTCCCCGTGGCCCTATTCCCCAAAAGCCTCTTGCTTTAGTTCATCCAAATCCTCCTCTTCGTGCTCCTTCATACTGCCACTGTGGGTTGGAGTACTGTCCCCCCATCACCCAATTGTCTCTGTCCTTCTTCGGCCCATAGTGCTGCAATTGTGGCATTTACAATTTATTGAGTATCTCCTGTCCTTTCCCCCTGAGCCGGGGCCATCACTGGTGTTATTTAGTTTCTTTTCCACTAGTTTTGCCTCATCCATCTGTTGCTTCTGGGCGGTCTCCCTGTCCCACTCCGTGATTCTCTTATAATGGTGGACTATTATACTTTGTATCTCCGCCCACCCTTTGGCTTCAAATCGCACAATTTTATCTAGTGCCTTCTGCACCTCTTTTAGTAATCCCATCTTTATGATAAAATAGAAAAATGGTACTGAATGGTCCCATTGCCCTCCTGTCTCAACTTTCCACATTCCCTGTAACTTAAGAATAAGCCTAACTGGGTCCTCATCGTCACCCATTGTGCACTGCATTAAAGAATGTAAGTCAGGGGTAGCTGGGTTCATCTTTCATTGGGCATCCCATACCCTTGCCCTTACTCCATTAAAGGCTTCTCCATCATGTTTGTTATTTGCAAGAATTATCCCAGGGTCCCCAGCCCTTGCCCATATGTCCCCAGCCTGGTCCCCAACTATGGGGACCAGTAAACTCTTAAGGTCTCCTAGTGCTGAAGCTACCCCTGCTGTTTGTTTTTCAAATTCATAGATCCATTTACTGGCTCTGGCTGTAAACTGGGGGAGAGCTTTAATCAAATTATTTTTGTCCATTTGAGGCCATGGCACATACTGTGTTATCCCTACTCCTTTATGTATAAGAGGCATCTGCATGTCTATTTTGTTTTCAACCCCTTTTTTTGTATTTTTCTGATCCTGCACTACCACCATTAAATCTGGTCTATTTCTTGGTCTATCCCTTCTCACTGCCTCTTGTGGCAGGGACGGGTTTCTCCCTGCCTCCTATCCTTGATCTCTCTCTTGCCCTGCCTCTTCATTATTTCTGCCACATTGATCTTCCCATTCATTTAACCTTGCTGGTTCAACTTCTTGTCCCAGGACCGTCCATACCCTCTCCCCATCATCTTTTTCGACAAAAACATTTCTTATTGCCCCAGGGTTGAATCTAACCAAAAACCTCCCGACTTCCAATCCCCTATTTTCTGCACCAGTACCCTTATTTCTGGTGGTACTTCTTCAGGTTCTTGTAACCTGACCAAACTTTCCCGAAACACTCTTAACTCGTTGTTTATATCTGCTTGTGCACCCCCTGGGTACACTGATGCTACGGCCATGTCAGTGCTTGAGGATGGGTTATATGGAGGTGCAAAGGCTCTTGAGTTCCCCCACCTAGTTGGTGATCCTGATAATCCTGTTATTGACAATTTCTCTACCACTGGAGTATTATGGACTGGATTTGTATACCCTACTGTAGGTTTAGGCATTATCGGGTATATCCCCTTACATTGGATCTCTTTTTCATCTTCTTGATCTTCCATATCCTCGAATAATAACCCGAGATATAAAATCTATTTTCGTTTTTTTGTAATTTCTTGCCCTTATATTTTGCTGATAAAAAGATGGACATTTTTTTGTAGCGTGCTTCTGTTATGGGAGCCCTGCCTGGCCAGGAGCAAGACATCCCCCCTTCCTTTGTTTCCAATGCCTGTTGTTTATGATATTTATTTATCCTGTCAGAATACAATGGCAGGGCCCTATGCATGTGTCTTATTGGGGTTTCTTCCCCCATTATGTTGCGTGCGTCCCTAATGCTTCACTTAGACCAGTGGTCTTCAAACTTTTTGACCCCGAGCACCCCCTAAGAAAAATGTCTCCGGCCCAGGCCCCCCCGATACACATTAACTCCAAAATTGTACTTGGTTGCGAACGGTTATCACGCGCTGGAGTAGAATGGTGCCCCTAACGAAGGAGTGAATGCCAAACACCATGTTGTTTCAAAATCATTGCTTACAATGATTCAAATCAGATTAGAGGACAAATATTTGTGAACAAAGCATTCCGATTATTTTTCTATAATACAGAGGACTCGACTAAATATAGTGTTGGATATTTATTTCACACAAACGAAAACACCCAATATTGCTGTCCCGTAGTAACATTTGCTATGCAAGTGCTGCAACAATTTGTTTCTCAAGTACAACAACGTGCTGTCACTTGGAAATTGGACAGTGGCATACTGGAGAACTATTGTGAAGGGTGGGCCTGCCTTTCACCAGCCAGCCTGTCAATATTGGGTTCAATTTTTCCAATAGCCAACCGCAGGCTTTCTTCCACCTCCAGCTTTGACCGATACATTTTGTCTTTAGGGCTGCAAGTGCAGAGAACCCAATTTCACACAGGTATGAGGTGCTGGAAGGCAAAGGAACATTGACTGCACATTTCGATAAAGTTGGAAACTCTGCAGACACATGTTGCCAAAATGCACCCAAAGACAATTTTCTGAATTGGCTCTCTAGTAGGCGGTCACTTTGGAGCTCCATTAGTTCCTCCTGGAGTTGTGTTGAGAGATGGGCTCCTACGTCAGCTAGGAAAGTCTGAACCACCCAGTCATTCATGTTGCAATTGTCGTCAGGAAAGTACTTTTCGAGACTGCTTCTGAGAGCATTTAAATGGTTTCCAATTACTTCAGAAACACATGAAATATCATACTCAGTCTCCCCAAGAGCATCTTCTAATAATGGGAATGCATCGGCTATGCCAATATCAACCCTCCTCCTCCAAAGCTCCAGCTTCTTCTTGAATGCCGATATTTTAGCATTCATGGCAAATGATGTGGTTTCTGTGCCTTGCAGGGAGAGGTTTAGAAAATGTAGCTTTTCAAAGATGTCGCCAAGGTAAGCCAACAGTATAAGCCAGCGTGGATCACACAGAGGCTCTGCTTTTGTCTGGTCTAACTCCAGGAGAAAGTGTCTCACTTTGTTTCTGAGTTCATAGATGTGATTTAAAACCTTTCCCCTGGATAGCCACCTGACCTCTGTGTGAAACAGCAAAGCATCATGGTCAGCTCCCATTTCTGCACATAAGGTGGCAAACAGACGGGCTCTTGTGGGGTGCATCTTAATAAAATTTACGATCTTTACAACAGAAGTCAAAACCTGTGTCAGTTCATGCCCCATATTGCGCACAGCCAAAGCTTCTCGGTGTATCATGCAGTGTGTCCACACAATATGTGGAGCTACTGCCAATACTTTTGCTTTTAGCCCAGCTATAGCACCACACATTGAAGGAGCACCATCCGTGCAAATACCAACACACGCCTCCCACTTTAGGCAGTTGGAACTTAGGAAGTTATTTAAAATTTCAAAAAGTTCAGGTGCAGTTGCTCTTCCCTTAATTTGCTTACAAAACAAGAAGTCCTCCAACATCTCCTTTCCATGGCAGTACCTCACATAGGCAATCAAGTGAGCTTCTTTTGATATGTCAGTGGCCTCATCCAACAGTAGGGCGAACTGGCTGTCTTTCAAGCGCGATATCAGTTCTGTACTGATATCAGAGGACAGGTCAGCAATACGGCGGCAAATTGTTGTGTCTGACATAGGGATACTTTTGCATTTCTCTGCTGCACTTTCACCAAGCATTACCCAGCGAGAATGGTTGGGAGAATCACTTTCTCAGCATCTGTAAAAGGCTTCTTGTTTTTGCCAAGAAAGTACACAATGTGGTAAGATGCATTCAAAGCATTTGCAGGTACAGATGCCACACTTTTAACAGTCTCCTTTTGCTTTTTCATGCCTTGCAGCTGCCGTACAAAGAAATCCCTGGTCTTTTTTGCTAAATCGGCATGCTTGGTTTCCAAATGCCGCCTTAATTTTGTTGGCTTCAGGCTGTCATTTGCTAATGTAGCACCACAAATCACACACTGCGGCTTCACTTCTCCAGCGACTGCGATGCATGTGAACCCAAAGTCCAAATAAGAGTGATCATATTTGTTTTTGCATTTCTTTTGTCTGTTCCCACCTCTCCTTCCGCTTTACGTTTCAGATCCCTACCATCTTTGGGCACTAGAAAACGATCCATCAAGAAAAGGAGCCTGACCCTGTCGAAACATTGCAAACGGTTCAAAAAAAGTAAAAATGCACCCCAAAAAAAAGCGTAAAGATGGCTAACACCACATGCAAAGAGTTAAACTGAGCCATGTGAAAAGGTTGGAGTTGGTGGGGAAAAAAAGGGTCAGAACTATGGGGTGGGGAAAAAAGGAGAGAAGATTTTAAAAAAGCAAAAATTAATCAAAAAAGGTCTGAAAAGCTTGGGAGTGCGGAAGGGAAGCTTCACACAAAAATGGGTCAGAAACACTGGTTGGATTAAAAATACATTGGTACAAGCCTCAGAAGAATTACTATTCAGATCATGAAGGCCTAGCTCTAATTTCTTTTTGCAGTCTGGCCCCGGACTAGGTTGCAGGTGCAACCTTGCACAGGGTGGATATAAAACATCAGCATATTTACTCATCCAATGGCACACAGGGAAAATAAATCCTTACCTGCGTGACTGGGGCAAGTGCTTCTCTGGGTTTTTCTTGCCGGAACACAGGTGGTTTGGTCGATAGACTGACGCTTGGAGCAATGTGGCTGCAATGAAAACAGAACAGTTAGTCAAGGTTACAAGGGTCTTCCTGAGACTTCAAATTAGGATTAGATGAGCAGGAGCTAAACCCAGCTCTTGGGTAAAATGCGTCAGAGATAGGTACAGCCCCAGAAATAGATAGGGTTGAAATCCCTGATTCAAATACATGACCCGCATGGCGCTGCCACCCCTGTCCCCCAGACGCCCTTCCTACCTATTCTCAAACGGCACTGGCACCTACCAGGGAAATACGAAGATCGGATGACGGGCAGGAAAGATCCGTCAAAGTATGCCAGAAGTGTTTGTATTTTCTATTAAGACTTAGCCACAATTTGTTCTTTTCAAACGTGCCACACACAGCCCACGACCCCCCGCACAGAGGATATTATTAGGGCCCCCTTGGCTGCAGTGTACCGGTACTGCATTAATAACGCGGCTCCCCCATGGCAGATTGCTGGGCCCCACAGATTGAAGACCTCTGACCTAACGTGACTGGTGATTCGTCGGAGCACCCTTCCATCAGTCCCACGGGACCCTCTTCCCACAGCTATCCACATACCCTTTCCCTGCCGTGATGTCCTGCATTGGTTCCTTTTCTCTCACGGCTTACCTTCTCCTGGCTAACCCCTTCACAGTGCGGTAGTGATTTCATTGGCCTGTTGACGTAACAGGAAACTTGGGACCACGAATCAAACTTTACCCAGTCCCCGATTGCTGGCCAAAGAATTCACAACTAATATTTTGTTAAATCCATTGAAACTAGCACAGAGATAAAGTCCATCACACCAATTAAAGGCACAGCACGTATTGACCACACTATTATGCTGAATAAGAATTGTACCAGTGATTTAGGGAGATACATGAGCTTAGCATTATTGAATTCGCAGAAACAGCATTCAGAGATCAAGTTGGTGCAGGTTTGGAAGGGCAGCTCATAAGTGTAATCCAGCAAACCTGCGAGGCTTCAATGCCCAATTTTACTACTGAATTGATTAATTATATGGAAAAGGAGGATGCAAATGCTTAAAAGGTTACCCAATCTCCTCACTTAGAGGGCCTGGAGGCATCAGGGAAGGCTGACTGCATCACACGCAGGGGGGACCGGTTCTGCATTAATAACGCGGCTCCCCCATGGCAGATTGCTGGGCTTCAGCAATCTGCCATGTGGGAGCTGCGTTATTAATACAGCACCGGCAGAGCGGTTTTGGTCCCCCGCTCGCCTCCTCTCCTCCATGCCCCGTAATGTGGGGGTTGCAGAGGGAGAGGGGCGCAGGGGAGACCAGTGCTGCAGTAATAACGCGGCTCCCCCATGGCAGATTGCTCGGTTCCTGCAATCTGCCATGGGGGAGTTGCGTTATTAATATAGCACCGGCAGAGCAGTTTTGGTCCCCCGCTCGCCTCCTCTCCTCTATGCCCCCTAATGTGGGGGTTGAATAGGGAGAGGGACGCAGGGGGGACTGGTGCTGCATTAATAATGCGGCTCCCCCATGGCAGATTGCTGGGCTCCAGCAATCTGCCATGGGGGAGCCACGTTGTAAAAAAACACTGGCAGAGCAGTTTCGGTCCCCCGCTCGCCTCCTCTCCTCCGTGCCCCCTAATGTGGGGGACGCAGGGGGAGAGGGGCGAAGGGGGAACCGGTACTGTATTAATAACGAGCCACGGGGGAGCCGCGTTGTATATAAAGGGGTCACTTACCTCTCAGGGGCAGCAGGGAACACAGGACACCACAACGCAGCCTGGACACGCGATCCAAATTCAGGAAAGCCTGCATCCAGGCTGCGTTTATTTCCTGCTTCATGGCCACGCCCCCACCACATCGCACTGGCTGAGCATGTGCATGGAGCCAGTGGCTCCCCATTGCACATGCTCAGTTCAGTGCGGCAGGGAAAAAAAAAAGGAGAAAAAAAAGCGTTACTCTTTCGTCTTCTGCCAGGCATCACGCGCCCCCCCAGGCATGGAGGCGCGCCCCCCAAGGGGGGCGCACCCCACAGATTGAAGGCCTCTGACTTAGACCATACTGCTATGCTGCGCATGCTGCTGCTGGTTACACAAAAATACAGATCATCCCACTTTTTCTCCCACCCCCTTTATTCTTTTCCACTTTGTTTTCACACACAAACGCACACACACCACGACTCATCCACCTTCCTTTCTTTTTTACCACAAAAGACAGCACAAGAAAATATACACAAATAATTAACTAAAATTCAGGCCCATTCCTTATACCAAGCCACAACTTTTTTTTCCTTATATCCTCGTAGTACCACCTTCTCAGCTTTTTTTACATGCTGAGGATCCCATTGCTTTTATCGTCATAAAAGAATTCCACGTGGCACTACCTTCTCAACCTATTATGGCTGAGGATCCCTTACCTTTCAGTCTTTATACGCTGAGGCTCGCTTTCTTCTCAGTCTTTATACGCTAAGGATCCCCTTTTCCATTATAAAAAGTAGAAAAACAGAAATACACGACAATTTCAATACATAACCCACCTCCAATCCAATCTATACCTTAACACACCACCTGAAATCCTATCCAATCTATACTGTAACACCTCACCAAAGGTCCTATTCAATCTATGCCTTAACGCATCACCAAAAGTCCTATTCAATCTATGTCATTGACCTTCTACTTTATCTATTCACACCAACATACTGTCATACACACATGTCCCCTTGCTGTTATCGCTTACAACAATCTACTCACGTGTGTTCACTAGAGTTTCCTCCATTACGAGGTCCCAACACTGGCCTGAGGATCTGTAGATGAGCATGACTCCTTCCTGGTGACTAGGTCTGGGCCTTCGCAAAGTATGGGGGAAAACTGGGATCACGTTGGGATAGTCACCACTTATAAGGGTGTCCCTAATTACGCTCGCACCAGAATAAATACACCCCTCTAGGGAAATAAGGGAAAACACTGATTTTGTAAGGATAACACGTTTAATCTTACAAAATGAGGATGGTAGCAAAGGGCTCTGCTGCCTGAACGGGCTTCTCCTGTCCCTCTTCCCATCCTTCCTGCCAAAGTGGTACCAGGCAAGTGTTTTCATAGTCCCGTCTTACCATGGTGGTGTCACTGGATATGGACCATGGCTTCACCCCAATCCGTCCTTCACCCATACTAGGTATGCTTCAATGCCTTCTTTCTTCATTGTCAGTGGTTTTTGTCAGGGGATGCTGTTCTACATTTGGCTAGCTCTGCACAAACACACTGCTGCTCTGCTGACTTTTACAAACCTTGAGGCCTAGCCCCAGGAAAAACTAAACATTTTTATAAACAATTTTCATTCATTCTATCCATATTTCACTCTTCCTGCTAATGTTATCTGGGCCCTGTAGGTTCCCCTACACTTAATACTTATAATTTGTCCCATTCTGCATTTTGTCACACAGAACATGTAATTCCTATTCTTAGCCTGCATGTACCCTTGGCGGACAGTAGACAGCTGGTGAGTCAGTTGTGTGCTGCCAGTGCTAGCCTTAGTCACGAACACTGCGGAAGCGCCTGTAGTACATTTGTAGATTCTCACAGGCCACATTCCTTCTGGGAAGCAGGGGGGAGTTTGACTCATATACTGCACTAAGAATTTACAATGCCTGGGATCTAACATTACAAATCTATCCAGCTAATAGTTAATTGCACCTTATATTTGAACAATAACTGCCTTCTCCAGTGCCTATCCACGTCTTTGTATGTGAATATATTTGCATGAGAGAGCCTTCCCAGTGCCAGACCTCCCCCTAGTCTATTATAGCATCTAAAAGAGGTATTGCCTAACTCTAAAGTGATTGGGGGTGCGGGAGGACCTTGGTTCCTTCTCAACAATTTCCTTGTTTATTTTCTGTATGTATAAGGGTGAGGGACAGATGTCCTTTGTTCGTGTTTCCTTTAGTTTATTTTACGAAGGGAAATCCTCGTCAGGGTAGGGATAGTGAGGCATTCATCCAACATTATCTTATAAAAAAATGGCATTTGTTGAGAAAACTTTACAAAGTTGTCCGCCTTACATTTCAGACCCCTCAGAAGGGGTGTTTCATTTATAACCCCTGCCATGTCGTGAAGAGTGCACAGAAGTGCTGTTACTGCAGTTGTTGCAGTAGTTGAACACCTCACTGGTTAAGTGCCCTATTTCATTATAGTTATGTATGCCGTGAGAGGTAAGACTGGTGTGCGCAACATTGGTGAACGAAAGGATAGAGGTTCTGACATGGCCGATGGGGGAGAGCAGAGTACGAATGTATCTCACTTGAGTAGGAGTAAATCCCTTTCTGCAATTATGGCAAGGCAAATGGTTAAGGCAAATAAAATGATAACCTATTTTAACAAGGCCTGTGACGTTCCCCACGAAATGCACAAGAACATGGTTAAAATGCAACAACTTTAAATGTGATTGTAGCTCATGATAAAACATGTTCAGTAACTAATGGGGTAACCCACTGAATAGATCTAGTTTCGGGCATATCTATTTTAGCACCCATAATCTCACAAGAATTGGCAAAGCGGGTATGCCTCTCTATGAACCAAAATCTATTTTGAGTTTGATGGTGGAATTAGTGGACAAGATTCTGTTACATCAATTACAGCAGAGAGATAATACCTTTGAGAAATCTCTGGATTTATTTGGCTTGATTTAACCTACCTATGATTCCACAAGTCTGCCGCCGACCAATGTTAACAAAGTCTCACACTCAACATGGAGAATGAGAAGAAGTTGTTCCAGAGAAAGAGTCGTGAGCTTAAAGTCTCCTCTGAATAACTTTGGTGGAAACTATCGGTCCTCCCGCAAAGAACCCCTGTGATTAGTAATTAGTGAACTACTCTATCGGCTCTAAATTCCGTGTTGAATTACCCTGTAATATCTTATGAAAATGTGTTATGTAAAGTCGGTATTGAGATCATTGAATTCAAAGATGAGTTTCATAGAGGGGTATATAACAGATCAAAATATCATGAAAAAAAGAGCACTGTGTCAGCTGAGTAACAAATGTTCTGCTGAAAATGGGAGAAAGCTCTCCTCAGTTATTCTTAACACTGTGGTTCCTGCCTCAGAGACTGAGCATGATGAGAATAATATGTTTCCGTCCGCAGATACTGGTTGTGATGTGAACTCTCATGATGGAAGTATTTTGAGAGTGGAAAAGAACGCTGTAAACAAAGGAAGGAACTGGAGCATGACAAACATGACAAATTAACTGTGCCCACCTCAAAACCTGAGCCAACGACCATAAAGGCTATAGATGGGGGGAGGGAGGGTGCTCTAATAGCACGAGCAATCGGAATCAAACAGCCAAGAAATCTAAGAATATAAAATCTTCAGAAACTAGGAAGAGTTGTCTCAAGGAAATGTCTGCAGAAGTTAGAACTGCAGTTAACCACTCTCAAGATTAATGTGTGAAGGAGAAGGAGTTGAACAGTGAAACCACTAAGAAGAAAACAAAGAAATCCAAAGGTAAAAGTCGTAATAGGATGATGCTCAGTGAGGACTGTCCTGGAGCTGTGATGGACTTGTGCCCGGGAACTATCCTCCTGTTCCTTCAAAAAAGCTGCTATTATGGAGTCATTAGAGGAAATCAACAATCTTTCTGTTTATGAAGAGAAAGAAGAGGACCGGGAGGCTTTAGTCCCTCTCTTACCAGAGTACAATGATGTTTCCTTATTACTGTCTGAAGGTTTGGATTTGTCAGCAATGCTTTCAAAACCCTTACTGATTAATAAAGACCTGTCACCAGCACAGGAGACTTCCCTTGGGGCTAATCCAAAAGACATTCTTGCGGGAACAAAAATATGATATAATATGCAAGCCGGTCTCTGAATACTCACCCATGAAGTATGCGGGAAAGTATGGTATTCTGTGCCTGGAAATAGCATTACATTTGAAACAAAGAGTACATTTAAATCATTCAAATGTATTGTATCTTTTAGCAAACACAGCGCCTGAGAAATATCTACTCTTGTGATATTGTATTAGTAGATTTTCCTGATGCTCAAAGGAATGACACTGTCTTTCTCCATGTAAAATCTAAATATGGTTTTGATTTGCTTTTATCAAAGGCAGAGGCACTTTTGATCATGGGTTAAGATCTATTCAAGTGGTCCACTTATGTAGGGATAGATACTAGTGTTAGAGACAAGTGTGAACAAGTGAAAGAGAATGATTTACTGAAGCAGAAGCAACAAGACAATACTCATTGAAAAAACCTTTGGTACCAACTGTTTGAATTAAACTGACTGGGCATGGTTGCCTGATTGCTTAGCTACAGAGCAAACCAAAGGTGGAATCCGTTTTCAAGCATAGGATTGACACATGTATATAGTATTCTGGAATATGAGGGGCTTCAGCCACATCCTTAGGGTGGGCAAGGATGTTGATTTGCTGAAAAGATTTCATGTTATAAACCTCCAGGTGGTACAGCTGAAAGAGGTTCCCATTCAAGATGGTTATATCACCATCTTACAACCGGCTGTGCAAGGTCCTAGGGAAAGGCCATTGGGTGGGTTGCCAGTGAAATGTTAGCCACCCAGGAATCTTGGCAACAGTATTAACATACAATCATGCAAGAAAAGATCTAGATAACAATGTATTGATAATAAATCTATACAGGAACCACTTGGATGATTATGGGATTGGTCTAGTTGAAAGCGTAGAGAACTTACTGCAGGAGTGGTTTAGTGTGGATGGAGGCGAGGATGTAGTTAGAGTTGAAGATTTAAATTGCTATTGTGGTGGAAATTTAGGAGCTGGGATTTATTTGAAGGGGGATTATAAAGGTGAAGTGAAGAGGAATTCCTTAAAATGGATGAACTTACTGGAGAAATGTGACCTTTTATGTTTAATTGTGATTAAAGAGAATGGTCAAAGAATTAACCAACACTTGGAAATTGGGCAGTTTATCCTCCACAATAGATTATATCTTCGCCACGCAATCCTTGGTCGACACCTGTAGGATCTTTCACATTTCTAATAGAATAAAACGTGACCACTTGCTGATGGGATGTGCTTTTCAACTGTTATATTTCAAAAGGGAGACATCCTCAGCAGTCGATTTACTTGTTCACAACTCAGGAAATTGTATAATCTGCAGACCTGGGCTCATGAATAAACTGAATACAGACCTGAACAATTGCCTCGAGTATAGACGAGTTAACGGACTATTTCTCAGTTCCCAATTTCTCACAGTTTCTCAAGTCAAAAATAATAATCATGTGGATGGGGAATCAACCCTATGGTTTCTGCGGAGAGGATGGGAGGAAATGACAGTTTGATGGTGAGATTCAAGGGAGGGAGAGGGAATTGGGAAGTCAGTTGTGTAGCTTTATGAAGAGTGATAGAAAATCGGACAAGTTTTTAAAAAAAGAAAAAGATCTATAATCGGCTGGAAGAGGAAAAGAAGTTAAAAATTCTCATCAACCGGGATACTAAGGTCTTTTGGATGATGTTATGTTAAACCAAACTTGTAAAGCGCAACCTTTTGCCAATAAATAATAATAATAATTTTGCATTTAAATAGTGCTATGAACCCTCAGGCATCTGAACACTGCTTATTATTACCCACGGTTTGTGGTGCTCATTTATCGACCTCAGAAGGATGTAAGGCTTAGTTTGGCCATGCCGGGATTCTAAACTGCGTCGGCAAGCTCTGCACGGATGTCAAAGCGAGCGCTCTACTCGCTGTGCTATCTGACCGGCTTCATGGCGCTAGTGAACTGAGAGGAGAGCAGCTAAAAGAACCAGGGAAAATAAATCAGAACAGAAGAGTCTCGGGTTGATGTTGAAACAACACATGGTTATCAGTCGCATGGAGGGAAAGTGGCAGTTTGTTCCAAAGGATAGCGTAGTCACAGAGAAGGCCCATCCTCCAATCTGTGAGCGCTAGAACCTTGTCAGCTGCAAAAGGTAAGCATACCCTGATCTTAATGCACTGGCAGGTCTATAAGGATGTAACTTCTCCTGAAGGAATTCTGCACCCACTCAGCATGGTGGACCATGCAGGGAGCCTTAAACTCAATCCGGCGAGCCAGCGGCAGCCAGTGTAGATGGCGAAGAACTGGTGAGAAGGAGAAATGCAGAGGGGTGCTGGTAGCAGCCCCAGCTGCAGAATTCTGAAGCACTTGGAGCCTGTTAAGGCGATGGAGAGGCTGAGCTAGATACAAGGAGTTGCAAAAGTCAAGCATTCCGAAGATGGGGGATGTTATCAGCGAAATGCAAACATGCGCTGGCAGGAAAGGTAGAACCTTCCCAAGAATTTTAATCTTAAAATAGCCATTTTTGCAGACCATGCTGACCCGGGCTTCTGCCGAAAGAGACGCAGAGATTTTACACCTGAGGTCCTTCACCACCGCAACAGAGGTTGGAGGGGACCCAGGGAAGTGGGCCAGAAGGCCTATGTCCAGAAAGAAACAGATGAAGAGGGCCCGACACCCCAGAACTTCTGTTTTGTCAGCATTCAGCTTTAGTCAGTTTTGATTCATCCAGCTACCCACAGACTCTAGGCAGTAGAGCAGACGATCAGCTGCGTCTGCTGCGGCCAGATGGAGATGTACAACAATTTGGGTATCATCGGTATAAGAGTAGTAGCAGGAACCGTGGGACTGGATGAGCCTTGCCCAAGGCTGAATGTAGACATTAAACAGAATAGGAGAAACAGCAGACCCATCTGGAACCTCACACGTGATAGAAATAGGATCCGATTGAAAAGGACGAAGAGAAAGTGGCTGTGAGTGGTTACCAAGAAAGGATCCAAACCTGGACAAGACCAAGCCATAGATACCAGTACTTGCCAGTCAGAGAATCAGGATGCCGGATGAATTAAGACACAGGTTTCCAGGAACAAAGACAGATAAATACCAATTATGAATCTGTCTGGTTAGAGGACTTGCAGTCTATGTCTAAGCTTTAGAAGATGTCAATGGGAGGTTACTCCCCCTTTGGGGGGCGGACTTTGGAATTTGCTCGAGAAGATATTGGTCGTCTTCTTAAAGATGCAAAACCTTCCTGGGCAGCAGACCCAGATGAGTTGTAGAATTACATTCAAAGTTATGGACTGAAATTGTATTTCTATTATCTCCGAATATTGTGGAGACGAAATCAATTCCTGAATCCCGGAGAACCACTATTCTTATTCCAATTTTCAAAAAAGGAGACAGGATGTCCCGATTGATTATCGCCTGATAGCCCTCCAGGACTCAAGTAGTAAAATCATTGTTAGTTTTACAAACTTTAAACATGTGGACTAAAAGTGCAAGTAGGCTTCATGTGAATCAAGCAGAGTTTGGGAAGGGCATGGCTGCTCAATTAAATGTTGTCCTCATTTCCTTATTAGTTAAAGCCAAGAAACTGCAGAAGAGTGTCCTGACTAGGACATTCTCCCCCTCCTTCCTCCCCACTCTCCTCACCTGGCGATAGGTTATCCAAATCTTCTGGGTTGAAGTTCCTTCGATGCAGGTAATCCTTTCCCTTTTTATGTGGAGGGAGCCTGCCGCGAGAGGAAGCCACAGTGACCGGTAGCTATAACAGCAGTCCTGTGGCCTCGTTCCCACGAGCAGCCAGGAAGTAAAGGGAAAAAGCCGAACGGCAGAAAAAACCCTTTTTTCCGTATTGTTGTTCGGCTCGAAGTTGATCCAGGATTGGAAAGTGGTCCGGAGATGGTAGTGGTAACCAGCAGGTGGAAGATGGTAGAGAGGCTGGCAATCCTTGAGGTAGAGGTAAGGCTAACCACAAAGAAAGATTGGAAAAGAAAGCCACTGAAGAGAGCGCCGGCCAAGCGGAAAGCATAGTAAAAGTTAGAAGGCAGCGAGGCAAAGAGATAGAGGAGGAAAGGATGCCAGAAAGGCGTACGAAAGGAGTCGGCTAAAGAAAAAGCCGAAAGAGGAAAACAGCGTCTGACCCAAAGGAGAGCGAAACGCTAATCTAATGGGGTTGCAACGCAACGGTAACCCAGAAGTAAACAGAATTTATACTTCCGGGCGGCCGTCAGGACGCAACAACTAGACCTGCACAGGAAACTAACCCCGCACTCTACCGTGACGAAGCCGCCAACGCAGAAGTAAACCCCATCCGGCACGGCAGATGACAGTATGCCCCCCTCCAGTGCGAAGGGACCCAGGTTTACCGGGGTGTAACCGGTGAAAATGGCTCAGCAACCGGGGAGCATGGACATGAAAAGCTGGTTCCAAAGAGTCCTCCGACTCTGGGTAACCCTTCCACGAAACCAAGTATTCCAAGCGTCCCCGGTAATACCGTGAATCCCGGATGGTGGAGACTTCATATTCACCCTTCCCGTCGGGTTGGGCATGAATCCCCTTGGGAATTGACCTCTGGAAAGAATCTGAGACAAAAGGTTTGAGAAGAGAAGCGTGAAAAACCGGATGGATACGACGAAGATGAGGAGGGAGGTCAAGCTTGTAGGAAATAGGGTTGATCTTAGAGAGTACAGAAAAAGGACCCAAGAAACGGGGAGACAGTTTGGAAGGATGAACCCATCTGCGTAGGTATCTGGTAGAAAGCCATACTCTGTCACCTTTCTTCCAAGTAGGACAGTTCTTGCGGTGATTGTCTGCTTGAGTCTTGTTCTTTCTTCTACTCTCTTCTAGACACTGTCTGGCTGAATGGTGTGTTTCTCGAATAGACTCGAGAACAGCTTCGGCAGTGGGAGAATTAGTAGGAACAGGAAGAGTGGGAAGAAAAGACCTTGGATGTACACCGTATGTACAGAAAAACGCAGTGTGACCCGTGGCAGAATGTTTTGAATTGTTGTACGTGAACTCCGCTGTCGGAAGCAATGAAACCCAGTTATCTTGGTATCTGTTGCTGTAGCACCGTAAATACTGTTCTAACGTGGAATTCATTCGTTCCGTCTGGCCATTTGACTGAGGATGAAACCCTGAGGATAATGCTCTTTCAATACCAACTCGAGAACAGAGGGCTTTCCAAAATTTAGAGATGTATTGACTTCCTCTGTCAGAGATGATCTTGTCTGGAAGGCCGTGTAACCGGAATATGTCCTTAGCAAAGGTTTCTGCCATCTCAGTTGCCGTAGGTAATCCGATTAACGGGGAAAAATGAGCCAGTTTGGTGAAAGAGTCAATCGTCACCATAATGCAGGTACAACCGCTAGAAACTGGCAAATCAACAATGAAATCGGTTTAAATCAAGCCCCACGGACGTGTAGGTATCTCACATTGGGTAAGCAGTCCTAACGGTTTATCAGAAGGGTATTTGGCAGTGGCACACACCGGGCATGCCTTCAGATACTCACTAACATCTTTTCTGAGTCCAGGCCAAAAGAATGATCTAGCAACTAGATCTGTAGTGTTCTGCACTCCTCTGTGTCCTGAAGTGGGTAGATCGTGACACCAACTGATAATCTTTCGTCATCACATTCCGGAAGGAATGTACAACCGAGTACCATAAAAAAGCAAGCCACCTTTATCAGTGTAAGAATAACTATCCTGTTGTAATAACTGAGGCCTTTCGACAGCTTGAGCGGTCTTGATCTCCTGAAAAAATGTTGCCGTAATTCCAAGTATCCTGTTTCTTTGGAACATGGGCTCCCTAAGAAGGGTTTCTCCTTCGCTGACCGTCTCTTTTCTAGATAATGCATCCGCTACTTTGTTATTCGTTCCAGGTAAGTAAGTGATAAGAAAGTTGTATTGGGCGAAGAAGTATGCCCATCGGGCTTGTCGTGAGTTAACACAGTCCATGTTCTGTAGGACTCGTACATTTTTATGATCTGTGCGAATGAGAAACTGATGACGTGCTCCCAAAAGTAGATGTCGCCATTCTTCACAAGCCTGTTTAAATAGCAAGTAGCTCCTTCTCTAGTACTGAATAATTCAGTTGACTAGAGGACAGTGTTTTTGAGAGGTATGCTACAGGATGTTCCACTCCGTCGTGAGTTTGATGCAGAACAGCTCCTATGGCAGAAGCCGATGCATCAGTCTCGACTATAAACTGTAGTTCTTGATTTGGGTGTGGAAGAATGGGAGCTGAACAGAACATCTGTTTTAATTGAACAAAGCTGTTTTCTGCTTCTGATGACCATTTGAATGGGCCTGAACTCTTTTTAAGTAGTCTGGTGATGGGAAGAACAATCTCAGAAAAGTTTTGAATGAATCTCCTGTAGAAGTATGACAAACCCAGAAATCTTTGGACTTCCTTGATATTGGTGGGTGAAGGCCATTCAATAATAGCCGAAATCTTGCCAGGATCCGTAGAAATTCCATCCTTTGAAAGAATATAACCTAAATAAGGTACCGAGGATACTGCAAACTTACATTTTTCTGGTTTGATAAGGAGCTGATATCTTTGGAGACGTTCCAGTACTTGTAAGACATGTCAAGTATGATCAGTTACATCGGATGAGAATATCAGATGTCATCTAGATAGACAATGACTGAAACCGAAAGTAGATCTGAAAACACCCGGTCCATAAACTGCTGAAACACAGCCGGTGCATTAAGGAGCCCAAGCGGCATGACCCGGTACTCGTATAACCCGAATGGTGTACGGAAAGCCGTTTTCCATTCATCGCCTTCAGCAATGCAAAGTAAGTGATAAGCATTACAAAGATCAAGTTTAATGAAAATGTTCGCTCCTTGCACAGCTTCTATGATTTCGGTTATAAATGGCATAGGGTAACGGTCCCGGATTGTTACTTTATTTAGGCCCCTATAGTCGATGCAGGGATGGAGTTCAGTGGAATCTCTCTTTCTTATGAAGAATAATGAGGCCCCAGCAGGGGACCTTGAAGGTTGGATGAGACCGTTTTGCATGTTTTTCTCCAAATAGTCTTTGAGGACCTGTCTTTCCGCCTGAGTAAGAGAAAACATTTGACCGAATGGAACTAAAGCATTAGGCTCCAGGTCAATCTTGCAATCTTCCGGCCTATGTGGAGGCAAAGTAACAGGCCTTCTTTCTGTAAAGACTTCCTGGTATGGTGTACAATACTGGGGTAGTGCATGTATGCCCACAAGATTACTTGAGTAGTTTGTCATGTTATAAACTTTGTCTTTAGCTGTAACAGGGAAGCAATGAAGTTGACAGTATGAAGAGCCGAAACTTAGCTGGTTATTGCTCCAGTTTATCTGAGGATTATGCTTCCGTAACCAAGTAATACCGAGGATAATGGGAAAATGGGCAGCTCGTATTATGTCGAACTTGATGGACTCTGAGTGTTGAAAAATGGTGATTGTGAGCTCTTCAGTAGTATGTGTTATGGGTCCCGACGAAAGGGCGGAACCATCCACACCTTCCACCTTCTGGTTATGATTTCGGACTAATCGGTGTAGACCCACCTTTTCTGCCCATAGTGTGTCCACAAAATTTCCCGCTGCGCCGCAATCCAAGAGAGCTAAAGTTTCCACGGTCTTTGCGGGTAGATTGATAAGGACAGGAATGACCATAAGCCTGGAGTCTTCTTGTGTGTTGGGAGCCGAGATAGAAAGCGAAACATAGGGACTGCGTGACTCTCCAAGTGTTCCTCGGGAACCTAGTCCCTACTGATACCGAGGATTCTCGTTTCCCTGCCGCTTAGTAGGAACTTCCGGACAGTCTTTAAGGAGATGCTGCTCCGAACCACAATATGCACAAAGTCCCTTTTCCCTTTTTCGTCTTCTTTCTGCTGATGACAACGGGCCTCTGGTAGCTCCTATCTGCATTGGTTCTTCGTGTGAGTGGGGGGAAGAGGACAAAGACGTGGCAGCTGTCCTGGAGTCCGGAACTTGAGGCGTTGTACGGTGTCTGCGGCGTTCCGAGCGCCACTCTTGTAATCGGTATTCTATTTGTAAGACAGAAGAGAGTAAATCAGAAAATGTTGGAGGTCTAGTAGACCTAGCAAGCTCGTCTTTGATCTCCTCCTTTAAGCCTCTTCTGAATATGGCATACTGAGCTTGTTCCGGCCAACCAGCACCGGCGGCTGGAGTCTTGAAACGGGATATGTAAGTAAGGACGTCGGTAGCCTCTTGTCGTACATCTAATAGATCTTCGCAGGCTGTAAACGTTAATTCTGGTCGCTCAAAAGTTTGTTTCAATAGTGTCTGTAACCCCGTGAAGTCATGCAAGATAGGGTTAGCACTGGTCACAAGAGGGGTAGCCCATGACAGTGCATTGCCTGTCATATTTGAGATCAACAAACCAACCTTAGCTTGGTCAGTTGCAAATGAACGCGGTCTAAAAGTGAAGTACACAATGCAAGCTTCCAAGAATTCCTTCACTTTTTTGGGGGATCCATCAAATTTTCCGGAGGAGAGAGACATAGCTGGCAATTCTGCTGGGCAGGCCTCCCGTGAGGTAGCCATCTGTTTAAGGGTGGCATTTTCGGTTTTAACAGTCTGTAATTCTTGGGATATGCCTTGAATGGCCTTCCACAGTTCCTGGATCTGTTCTTCCGCCGACATCTTGTCTTGGCGTTGCAATCTGTCCTGACTAGGACGTTCTTGCCCTCCTTCCTCCCCACTCTCCTCACCTGGCGATAGGTTATCCAAATCTTCTGGGTTGAAGTTCCTTCGATGCAGGTAATCCTTTCCCTTTTTATGTGGAGGGAGCCTGCCGTGAGAGGAAGCCACAGTGACCGCTAGCTATAATAGCAGTCCTGTGGCCTTGTTCCCGTGAGCAGCCAGGAAGTAAAGGGAAAAAGCCGAACGGCAGAAAAAACCCTTTTTTCACGAAAAAAGAAAAAAGAAAAAACACGTATTGTTGTTCTGCTCGAAGTTGATCCAGGATTGGAAAGTGGTCCGGAGATGGTAGTGGTAACCGGCAGGTGGAAGATGGTAGAGAGGCTGGCAATCCCTGAGGTAGAGGTAAGGCTAACCACAAAGAAAGATTGGAAAAGAAAGCCACTGAAGAGAGCGCCGGCCAAGCAGAAAGTGTAGTAAAAGTTAGAAGGCAGCGAGGCAAAGAAATAGAGGAGGAAAGGACCCCAGAAAGGCGTACGAAAGGAGTCGGCTAAAGAAAAAGCCGAAAGAGGAAAACAGCGTCTGACCCAAAGGAGAGCGAAGCGCTAATCTAATGGGGTTGCAACGCAACGGTAACCCGGAAGTAAACAGAATTCATACTTCCGGGCGGCCGTCAAGACGCAACAACTAGACCTGCACAGGAAACTAACCCCGCACTCTACCGTGACTAAGCCGCCAACGTGGAAGTAAACCCGATCCGGCACGGCGGATGACAAAGAGGCCTTTACATATGTCATTTCTTGACCTCTCTTTTGCCTTTGATAGGGCAAACAGGGACATCCTATGTGAAAAATTAAGGAAGTGGGTCATTCCGGGTACCCTCCTAGAAATTCTTAATGGGATGGGGCACATTTGTGTGGATCTGGAGGGGGGATAGGAACATAGTGGTGTGGGTCTGGGGGAGGGATAGGGACAGTGGTGTGGGGTTGGGGGGAGGGTTGGGGTAAATTGGTGTGGGTCTGGGGAGGGATGGAGGACATGGGTGTGTTTCTGGAGGGAGAGATGGGGCACAGTGTGTCTGGAGGGTGGCATGGGTCATATAGGTTGGGAAGGTGGACGGGGCATCTTGGTGTGGCTCTGGAGGGAGGTGATGGGGGCACACTGGTGTGGCTCTGGAGGGAGGTGGTAGCGGCACATTGGTGTGGATCTGGGTGGAGGGATGGTGCACATGGGTGTGTTTCTGGAGGGAGAGATGGGGCACGGTGGGTCTGGAGTGTGGCATGGGTCATCTAGGTGTGGGTTTGGAAGTTGGACGGGCCATCTTGGTGTGGCTCTGTAGGGAGGTGGTAGGGCACATTGGTGTGGCTCTGGAGAGAGGTGGTGGGGGCACATTGGTGTGGATCTAGGTGGAGGGATGGTGCACATGGGTGTGTTTCTGGAGGAGAGATGGGGTACAGTGGGTCTGGAGGGTGGCATGGGTCATCTAGGTGTGGGTTGGGAAGTGGGATGGGGCATCTTGGTGTGGCTCTGGAGGGAGGTGGTGGGGGCACATTGGTGTGGGTCTGGACAGAAGGATGGTGCCCATGGGTGTGTTTCTGGAGGGAGAGATGGGGCACAGTGGGTCTGGAGGATGGCATGGGTCATCTAGGTGTGGGTTGGGAAGTGGACGGGGCATCTTGGTGTGGCTCTGGAGGGAGGTGGTGGGGGCACATTGGTGTGGCTCTGGAGGGAGGTGGTGGGGGCACATTGGTGTGGATCTGGGCCGTGGGATGGTGCACATGGGTGTGTTTCTAGAGGAGAGATGGGGCACAGTGGGTCTGGAGGGTGGCATGGGTCATCTAGGTGTGGGTTGGGAAGGGGGACGGGGCATCTTGGTGTGGCTCTGGAGGGAGGTGGTGGGGGCACATTGGTGTGGCTCTGGAGGGAGGTGGTAGGGGCACATTGGTGTGGATCTGGGTGGAGGGATGGTGCACATGGGTGTGTTACTGGAGGGAGAGATGGGGCACAGTCTGTCTGGAGGGTGGCATGGGTCATCTAGGTTGGGAAGGTGGACGGGGCATCTTGGTGTGGCTCTGGAGGGAGGTGGTGGGGGCACACTGGTGTGGCTCTGGAGGGAGGTGGTAGGGGTACATTACATTGGTGTGAATCTGGGTGGAGGGATGGTGCACATGGGTGTGTTTCTGGAGGGAGAGATGGGGCACAGTGGGTCTAGAGTGTGGCATGGGTCATCTAGGCGTGGGTTGGGAAGTTGGACGGACCATCTTGGTGTGGCTCTGCAGGGAGGTGGTGGGGCATATTGGTGTGGCTCTGGAGGGAGGTGGTGGGGGCACATTCGTGTGGATCTGGGCGGAGGGATGGTGCACATGGGTGTGTTTCTGGAGGAGAGATGGGGTACAATGGGTCTGGAGGGTGGCATGGGTCATCTAGGTGTGGGGTGGGAAGTGGGACGGGCATCTTGGTGTGGCTCTGGAGGGAGGTGGTGGGGGCACATTGGTGTGGCTCTAGAGGGAGGTGGTGGGGGCACATTGGTGTGGATCTGGGCGGAGGGATGGTGCACATGGGTGTGTTTCTAGAGGAGAGATGGGGCACAGTGGGTCTGGAGGGTGGCATGGGTCATCTAGGTGTGGGTTGGGAAGTGGGACGGGGCATCTTGGTGTGGCTCTGGAGGGAGGTGGTGGGGGCACATTGGTGTGCCTCTGGAGGGAGGTGGTGGGGGCACATTGGTGTGGATCTGGACGGAGGGATGGTGCACATGGGTGTGTTTCTGGAGGGAGAGGTGGGGCACAGTGGGTCTGGAGGGTGGCATGGATCATCTAGGTGTGGGTTGGGAAGTGGGATGGGGCATCTTGGTGTGGCTCTGGGGGGAGGTGGTAGGGGCACATTGGTGTGGATCTGGGCAGAGGGATGGTGCACATAGGTGTGTTTCTGTAGGGAGAGGTGGGGCACAGTGGGTGTGGAGGGTGGCATGGATCATCTAGGTGTGGGTTGGGAAATGGGATGGGGCATCTTGGTGTGGCTCTGGAGGGAGGTGGTAGGGGCACATTGGTGTTGAACTGGGCGGAGGGATGGTGCACATGGGTGTGTTTCTGGAGGGAGATATGGGGCACAGTGAGTCTGGAGGTGGCATGGGTCATCTAGGTGTGGGTTGGGAAGTTGGACGGGGCATCTTGGTGTGTCTCTGGAGGGAGGTGGTGGGGGCACATTGGTGTGGCTCTGGAGGGAGGTGGTGGGGGCACATTGGTGTGGATCTAGGTGGAGGGATGGTGCACATGGTTGGGTTTCTGGAGGGAGAGATGGGGCACAGTGGGTCTGGACGGTGGCATGGGTCATCTAGGTGGGGGTTGGGAAGTGGGACCGGGCATCTTGGTGTGGCTCTGGGGGGAGGTGGTAGGGGCACATTGGTGTGGGTCTGGGCAGAGGGATGGTGCACATAGGTGTGTTTCTGTAGGGAGAGGTGGGGCACAGTGGGTGTGGAGGGTGGCATGGATCATCTAGGTGTGGGTTGGGAAGTGGGATGGGGCATCTTGGTGTGGCTCTGGAGGGAGGTGGTAGGGGCACATTGGTGTTGAACTGGGCGGAGGGATGGTGCACATGGGTGTGTTTCTGGAGGGAGATATGGGGCACAGTGAGTCTGGAGGTGGCATGGGTCATCTAGGTGTGGGTTGGGAAGTTGGACGGGACATCTTGGTGTGTCTCTGGAGGGAGGTGGTGGGGGCACATTGGTGTGGCTCTGGAGGGAGGTGGTGGGGGCACATTGGTGTGGATCTAGGTGGAGGGATGGTGCACATGGTTGGGTTTCTGGAGGGAGAGATGGGGCACAGTGGGTCTGGACGGTGGCATGGGTCATCTAGGTGGGGGTTGGGAAGTGGGACTGGGCATCTTGGTGTGGCTCTGGAAGGAGGTGGTGGGCGCACATTGGTGTGGGTTTGATGGGAGGGACGGGGACATTGGTCTGGGGAGGGATGGCTGCATATTGGTGTGGGTCTGGAAGGAGGGGATGGGGCACATTGGTGTGGGTCTGGGTGGATGGGGGCATACTAGGATGGGTGGTTTTAGGGGGGGTTGGCTGGGACTATCTGCATGTGATTCAGGATCGGCACATGAATGATGTAAGGCGAAGGGGCATCTTGCTGTGTGGAGGGAGGATGGGGCATTATGGTATTGGTCTAGAGGGAGAGATGGGGCATCTTGTTGTGGTTCTGAGAGGGTGGGATGGGGCATATTGGTGTGGGTCTGAGAGGGAACGATGGTGCACATGGGTGTGGGTCTGAGGGAGGGATGGGGACATTGCTGTGGGTATGAAGGGAGGTATGGGATACATTGGTGTGCATCTGGAGAGAAGGATGGGGCACATTGGTGTGGGTCTGGAGGGAGGGATTGGGGCTCATTGGTCAGACGACAGTTAGGGGCATCTTTCTGTGTGGAGGGAGCATGGGGCATCATGGTATGGGTCTTGAGGAAGGGATTGGGCATCTTGGAGTCTGGATCTGAGGGGGCATTGTTGATCTGGAATGGAGGGACAGGGCATATGATGGGGGCATGTCAGGGAATGGTGGAGCATGTGAGTCAGGGCTGGAGCACTCTGGTGGGAAGGAAGGGGGCATATGGGTGTGAATGGAGGGACGGGGTATGTTTGTCTGGTGAGAAGGATGTTGGTTTATTGGAGTGGTGGGAGCATGTGTGTGTCGAAGGGATGGGGTAATCGGGTGTGGGTATAGAGAGAGAATGATTGCCGCCATCTGAGTGTGAGTCTGGAGGTAGAGGTGAAGCATATGGTTGTGACTCTGAGGGATGGAGCATCTTGGTGTAGGTATGGAGGGACGGATGTTGGTGTCTTTGTGTGGGCTCAGATGGTGGAATGTGGGTCAGGAGGAAGGTGGCATTTGAGTGTGAATGGTATCTGCTTGTGAGTGGGGGCATGAAGGATCATTAACAGTGGAGCAGCGGGTGGGAGAGCCGTGGGCCCGACCTCGGTTGTATCCCAGATGTGCACACCAACAGCTCGGGGCACCTCTCGCAGAACGGTCCGGTATGCATGGTCAACCAGGGAGCAGGGATTCCCTTCCACAGGAGAGGGGTCCATGACCCAGCAGATGGCCGGGGATGCCTGGCAAGGTTGGGTTAACCTGCTGGGGATGTCCCCAACCACGCACTGGAAAGGGAGCCCTGTGCAGCCCCCTCTCTTCATTGAGCCTGCCTCTGCGCTGGCCAGGGGCGTGCACTCCTCTCTCTGACTTGCCAGCGGGTGGGCATTTGTGGGCACACCCTGTCAGCAGGGAAGCCCTGAGTGGGGGCAGCCGAGGGAAACCTGACTGCTCTCGAGGCACGCCTCCCCAGGCAGACAGGGGCCCGGCACACTAGGCATGAGCCCTGAGCCATGGTGCAGCTGGCTTGCTCTACGATGGGAGCCAAGGTTCCAGCCACCCACATCTGTGGGCGAGCGATGGCCAGGCCCGCTGGCACAGTGCGTGACTTTCCCTCCTTCCCAGGTACCTGGAGCTGGGCCCTATGCGGTCGGGCTGGGGTTTAAAGTCTTTAGCGGTCCCACCCGACCCCCTGTCTGTGCTGTCTCTGGCCCGCCTCGCTGTCCGTCTCCCAACCCCCCACAAAAGGGAGGCAGAAGGGGTCAGGGAGGGATGAGTGGATCGGGCCGGGTGGGCAGGTGGTGGAGCGGCCTACCACCATCCCACTGGGAAGCGATGTGCTGCTGCAGGTGGCGGTCAAGCTTCCCAGGCTGTGCACCTGGATTATTTATTTTTCTAAACCACAATGATTTCGGCCGAGCTAGACAGGCTGCTGGGCTGTCCCGCCACAGACGGCGCTGCCTCCCCCGACCTCTCCTGCACCGGCAGGGTCAGGCCGACGTGTGGAACAAAAGGAAAGTTGCCTGTTACTCTTGGCAGTGGATCACTTGATTCGTGCATCGGTGAAGTACGCAGCTAGCTGCGAGAATTAGTGTTAATTGCAGGACACATTGATCAACACTTCGAACGCACCATGTGGCCCTGGGTTTTTCCTGGGGCTATGCCTGTCTGAGGGTCGCTTCTACATCAATCGCCCCGGGGTTTCCTCCCAGGGGCGTGGCTGGAGCTGTCGCAGGGACCCCATTCCATTCATCCCCCTAAGGTCAGACTCCGATCAGCACCGCCGCTGGATCCTTGGATCTGGCGCGCAAGCTCATTGCCGACGCATCCTGGCCTTCCCAGTTTCCCCGCCTAAAGCTGGTTTACGGAGGGCCGGGTGGCCGGCGCGCGCCAGATGTGGTGGCAGCGGCAGCAGGCTTTTAAAAAGCATGGCGCACCTTCACCCTACCCCGGGACACCTCGCGGTGCTGTGTGTGGCTGTCTTTGGTGTCCCACGGCTGCCGGAGCAGCATGACCATGGAGCGCGGACCTCATGACCATGTGGGCTTCAGTCGCAGATTGGGACAGAGAACACTCGCCTGCGCCAAAGGCACAGGGCTGAGACAATCCCTGGTACGGGCCCGAGGCCAGCTGCCCTGAGCTTTGTGCTCCTCGACCATGGCCTCAGATCAGATGTGGTGACCTGCTGAATTTAAGCATATTACTAAGCAGAGGAAAATAAACTAAACAGGATTCCCTCAGTAACGGCCAGTGAAAAGGGAAGAGCCCAGCACTGAATGCCCATTCAGCGGCAGGCATGGGAAATGTGGCGTACAGAAGACCGACTCCCCGGCATGGCTCAGGGGACTCAAGTCCTTCTGATCAAGTCTCACCACGTGGAGGGTGTTAGGCCGGTAGCGGCCTCTTGCACACCGGGATCAGGTCTTCTTGGAGTCGGGTTGCTTGGGAATGCAGCCCAAAGTGTGTGGTAAACGCTGCCTAAGGCTAAATACGGTTGCGAGATGGATGGCCAACAAGTACCGTAAGGGAAAGTTGAAAAGAAGTTTGAAGAGAGAGTTCAAAAGGGCGTGAAATGGTTGAGAGGTAAACTGGTGGGGTCTGTGCAGTCCGCCCACAGGATTCAACATGGCAGGCAGGTTGGTCACCTGGAATGGTGGACGCCCTTGTGGGTCTGCGGCCTGGGTACATCCAGCAGGGTGCATTTCCTCTGTGGCAATGCACCACAACCGGCTGGGAAGGCCCCAGGGGGCAGGTAGCTCTCTGCTCCAGCAGAGAGTGTTACAGCCCCCTGACAGCAGTTTTGCTGTGTCCACGGGCTGAGGGAGATAGGCAGCCACCACGCCCTTGTCCGTCAACCATCCTGGCCCCTCTTGGGGGTCGCTAGAGTGGCGACGGGAGACAGGGCTGTGGTGGACTGCCCTCAATATGCCCCAACCACATCATGCTGCCAAGCGGGGAGGCCCACAAAGGGCACCAGGGGTCTGAGGTGATGTTGGTTAACCACCCGACCTGTCTGGAAACACTGACCAAGGAGTATAACACGTGCCCGAGTCAGAGGGGCGAATGAAACCCTGTGATGTAATGATGGTGAGGGCCGATGCTCGCCGATGGCAGTGGCATCCTGTCGCGGTGGGCCCTCCACCGACCCGTCTCGCCCGCTCTGTCAGAGAGATGATGCATAAGTGTGTGTGATAGGACCCGAAAGATGGTGAACTCGGCCTGGTGGTGGTCCGTAGCGGTCATGATGTGTAAATTGGTCATCCGACCTGGGTATAGGGGCAAAAGACTAATCGAACGATATAGTCGCTGGTTCTCTCCGAAGTTTCCCTCGGGATAGCTGGCACACGGAAACCCCAGTTTTATCTAGCAAAGCGAATGATTAGAGGTCTTGGGGCCAAAATTATCTCAACCTACTCTCAAACTTTAAATGGATATGAAGCCCGGCTCGCTGGCGTGGAGCCGGGTATTGTATAAAAGTGCTCAGTGGGCAACTTTTGGTAAGCAGAACTGGCGCTGTGGGATGAACCGAACACCAGATTAAGGCACATGATGCAGATGCTCATCAGACCCCAGAAACGGTGTTGGTTGATATAGACAGCAGGATGGGGGCCATGGAAGTCAGAATCCGCTAAGGAGTGTGTAACAACTCACCTGCCGAATCAACTAGCCCTGAAAATGGATGGCGCTGGAGCGTCAGGCACCTACCCGGCCGGCGCTGAGAGCCGTAGGGGCTAAGTCAGGAGAGTAGGAGGGCTGCTGCGGTACGCAAAGAAGCTCAGGGCGAGGGCCTGGGTGGAGCCGCCACAGGTGCAGATCTTGGTGGTAGTAGCAAATATTCAAACGAGAACTTTCAAAGATGAAGTGGAGAAGGGTTCCATGTGAACTAACATTGAACATGGGTCAGTCGGTCCTAAGAGATGGGCGAGCGCCGTTCGGAAGAGATGGGCTAGCGCCGTTCGGAAGAGATGGGCTATGGCCTCCGTTGCCCTCAGCCGATCGTAAGGGAGTCAAGTTCAGATCCCCGAACCCAGAGTGGTGGAGACGGCTGCCCTTGCGGCATCCAGTGCAGTAACGCAAATGATCCCAGAGAAGCCAGTGGGAGCCGCAGGGAGAGTTCTTTTCTTTGTGAAGGGCAGGGCACCCTGGAATGGGTTTGCCCCGAGAAAGGGGCCCGAGCCTTGGAAAGCGTTGTGGTTCTGGTGGCATCCGGTGAGCTCTCGCTGGTCCTTGAAAATGGGTGAGATGTTGTAAATCTCGCGCCAGACCGTACCCATATCCACAGCAGGTCTCCAAGGCGGACAACCTCTGGCATGTCAGAACAATGTAGGTACGGGAAGTCGGCAAGTTAGATCTGTGATTTCGGGATAAGAGTTGGCTCTAAGGGCTGGGTCGGTCAGGCTGGGGCACGAAGCCGGGCTGGGTGCGCACCATGGCTCGATGAGGCGTCTTCCCCCATCCCCCATGGGGGCGGCTCTGCCTCAGGATGCGAGCCAGGCCCTTCCTGTGGATCACCCCAGCTGCAGTGTTCGCCTCTCTCATTCCCCCTCCTGGAGTTCAGGGCCGGCATTCTGCCTCGGCCGACACCTAGCAGCTGACATGGAACTGGTGCGGACCAGGGGAATCTGACTGTTTAATTAAAACAAAGCATTGCGAAGGCCCGTGGAGGGTGTTGACACAATGTGATTTCTGCCAAGTGCTCTGAATGTCAAAGTGAAGAAATTCAATGAAGCGTAGGTAAACGGCTGGAGTAACTATGACCTTTAAGGTAGCCAAATGCCTCGTCATCTAATTAGTGATGTGCATGAATGGATGAATGAGATTCCCACTGACCCTACCTGCTATCTAGCGAAACCACAGCCAAGAGAACAAGCTTGGCAGAATTGTCGGGGAAAGAAGACCCGGTTGAGTTTGACTCTAGTATGGCACTGTGAAGAGACAAGAGAGGTAGGATAAGTGGGAGGCCCTCGGACCGCTGGTGAAATACCACTACTCTTATTGTTTTTCCACTTACCCAGTGAGGTGGGGGTCGAGCCCGGTGGGCCTCTCGCTTCGGACTCCAAGCGCCCGGCACTTGCCGGGCATGACCCGCTACGGGTACAGTATCAAGTGGGCGGATTTTGACTGGGGTGGTACACCTGTCAAAGGATAACAAAGGTGTCCTAAGGCGAACTCAGGGAGGACAGAAACCTCCCGCAAAAGCTAGCTTGATCTCGATTTATCAGTATGAATACAGACCGTGAAAGCAGGGCTTCACGATCCTGCTGACTTTTTGGGTTTCAAGCAGGAGGTGTCCGAAAAGTTACCACAGGAGTAACTGGCTTGTGGCGGCCAAGCCTTCATAACAACGTCGCTTTTTGATCCTTCGATGTCGACTCTTATCTATCATTGTTATGTTATGTTACTTGCTATGTTACTTGGCATTTATATAGCGCCTTATGTATCATTGCTATGATCTCAAAGCACTGGTAGGTTGAACGCCCTTGGGAACCACAGTTCGAGTCAGTAGAGAGAGAGTGTCGTATAGTGCGTGGGCGCACCAGATATGTGAGCAGCTGGTGTGGTAGTTGGATGATAGCTGCTTTTTAGAGGTAGGTGTGGTGGTGAAGAAATCAGTTGGATGTGTACAGTCTGGAGGGTGGACACCCAGACTGAGTTCTGGCTGCGTTAGGCCTGGGGAGACGCATACGCTAGCAGTATGTGCTCAGCTAGCTGTGTTTAATAAGGATGATGAGTAGTTTGTGGGGTCATGTTAGTATGAGAACAGCTATACCGAATGTGTCCTATCATAGCTGTGTTCTAATTGAGTGATGGTGTATAGGAGAGAGTAAACGTAGTAGTGTGATGTGGTGGTTATCAGTAATGCGCCGGTGACTAAGCACTACATCCATACCATTTGCTCTATCCGTTTTATTTACTCTATTTGTTCCATCCACTTCGTTCGTTCTGTCCACTTTATCCGTTCCATCTATTACAACTGTTACATCCATTCTATCCACTCATCCCCCCATCCATTCTATCTACTCGTCCCTTCCATCCACTCCATCCACTCATCCCCTCCACCCACTCATCCCCTCCACCCACTCTACCGACTCATCTCCTCCATCCACTTATCCCATCCATCCACATGATCCACTCCATCTATTCCTTCCACACACTCCATCCTTCCCATCTGTTCCGTCTACTTCCTCCGTTCTGTCCACTTTATCAGTTCCATTTACACTATCTGTTCTATCTGCTCCATCCACTCTATCCATTTCACCCACTTCATCAGTTCCATCCCCTCCATTCTCTACATCTGCTCCATCGGTTCCATCCACTCCATCGGTTCCATCTACTTCACCAAGCGTCGGATTGTTCACCCACTAATAGGGAACGTGAGGTGGATTTAGACCGTCGTGGGACAGGTTATTTTTGCCCTACTGATGATGTGTTGTTGCAATAGTAATCCTGCTCAGTACAAGAGGAACCGCAGTTTCAGACATTTCGTGTGCATGCTTGGCTGAGGAGCCTATGGGACGAAGCTACCATCTGTGGGATTATGACTGAATGCCTCTAAGTCAGAAATCCCCCCCACCCCAAGACCGTGATACTGCAGCGCTGTCGAGCATCGGTTGGTTTAGGATAGCCGGCCTCGGGGCCGGTGGGTAGAGCCGCTCGCCTTGGGACTTGATTGTGGACAGAAGGGTGCCACCTCTCTCACCCTTAGTGCACCGCATGTTCGTGATGAATCTGGTGCTAAATCATTTGCAGACAACCTGATTCTGGTTCAGGGTTTCGTAAGTAGCAGAGCAGCTACCTCGCTGCGATCTATTGGAAGTCATCCTCTGAGCCAAGCTTTTGTCGCAAGGCGGCACCGCTGTCAAGGTTCTCCATCAATCCTCTTGGGGCCCGCGGGCGCACAGGAAAATACCACCCACCCTAGTTGTGCAACCACGGGGGTGTGCGGGCTGAGCGGGGGAGCACTCTTCTCAGCTTTCCTGGTCAATCTGGCAGACCAGATGGCCTCGTCCCCGGGCCTTTGAGGTGGTGCCTTAAGCCCCCGGACAGGGTAGGGGAAGAGAGGGTGCAAGCCACCCCAGGGCGCAGGGGTGGTACCTAAAGCCTGTGCCCCAGGACGGTGGGGTCGGGGCAGGCCTGGTGGACCAGATGGCCCGAGTTGCAGCTGACTCCTGCATTTGTCTCCGATCGGGTTCCGTAAGCTTAATAGTCAGCGTGGAAGTGTCTGCCCGGCCCGAGTGCACGGAGGTGGTGCCTTAAGCCCAGGGCGGGGAAGAGAGGCAGCAGCTTAAGCACCCACCCAGAGCACGGGGGGTGGTACCTTAAGCCTGTGCCCCTGGACAGTGGGGGCAGGCACGGCGGCCGGGTTATCTGGCCCGGGGAGTCGGCCCAGATGGCCCGAGTTTTTGTTGCTGCAGCTGGTTCCTGCATTTGTCTTCGGTTGGCATGGAAGTGCCACCCTGCGGCCTCCAGGGCGATCGTGGCACAATTGCTGGCTTCAGTTCAATGGCGTTTGTGGGTTGCTCCCAGTCCTCGGGCAAGTATCAACCACGTGTGGTCCGGTCCAAGACGAGGTGCGTGTGTCAAGGGGCGCACTGAGCGGGTCACTTTCCTCCGTGTGGGGGAAAATGTGCTCACAGTGGCCGGCCCTAAATTCCACAGTGTTTGTGGGTTAGTGGGTTAGTCCTGGAGGGAAAGGCTCTAATGTGGTGGGAGAAGCTCTTAGGGGGGCCCGGCCAGAGCTCCAGGGCAAAAGCCCCCGAACCCAGTGGTAGTCTGGGGAGCCCTGGTGGGGTTCCCATTGCTCCCCACAGAGAAAAGCCCTAAAGGGGCCTTGCTAAAGCTCCAGGGTGGCTGGGAGCGGGGTCCTGGCCTTGGGCGCCTGTCTCACGTCTGGGTTGACTGTCCCCAAGCCTGGTGGTGATCGTGGAGAGCCCTGTCCCTCCCCGGACGGTAAAGCTCTAATGTGGCGGGAGAAGCTCTAAGGCGGCCCAGGCCAGAGCTCCAGGGTGGACGGGGCTGCTGCCCCCACTGGCCTTGGGTGCCAGCCTTGTGCGTGTGGGTCGAGAGTCCCCAAGTCTTGCGGCAGTCGCGGGGACCCCCGGAGGGAGAAGCTCTAAAGGGGCCCTGCTAAAGCTCCAGGCTGGCTGGTGGGGTGCTGGTCTCGGGGTCGGTGTGTAGAGCCGCTCGCCTTGGCCCCTGCTAAAGCAACCAGCCTTGGGTACCTGTCTTACATGTGGGTCGACTGTCCCTCCCCGGAGGTATAAGCTCCAAGGTGGATGAAAAACCTCTTACGTGGTGAGGGGACTCTAAGGTGGCCTGGTCAGAGCTCGAGGATGACAATTGGTGCTGGCCCATGCCTTTGGTCCCCTGTCCTTTGTCAGGCGGGGGGGCAAAGGTCCTTCCCGTCCAAGCCCATTGGAATGCATTGACCTACCAGATGGCTTCTCTCCGAGCCCGGCCATCTGGTCATTGGCCAGAGGAATGTCTGCAAGGACCAGACAGTTGGGCTGCTCTGGAAGTCCCGATGGCCGTCAGTTGGAACATTTTTCTCCAGTTGGGTCTATAGGGAGCCTGACGCTTTTGCCGAGAGGTCCCACTCTGTCACTCTGGGTACACAGATGGCAAAGCTTAGTCACCTTCCTCTGGATTACTATGCACTGGGTGAGAGGGACCTGTCTGCACTCCTCTTGGTTTTCGCTGCCCAACCCGGGCTCCATGGTGAAACCATAGCACCACCTCGGGTCGGCTGGGGGAGTGCCCCACGCAATACCCCAGCAGAGACTGGCCTGCTGTGGGTGCTCTTCTGAGCACTCCATGGGATCGATTTGGTGCACTTGGTCCGTCTAGGGTTAGACTGCTTGGCCAGCCTTGGCTGTTTCAAGCAATTTGCCTCCACCCGCCTTGGGACCGTGTCAAGGGTGTGCTTCCCTCGGGGAGGGTCCCCTCGTGTGGGCGGCTCTAGAGCGAAGGCCGAGCAGCCTGGCAACTCCCCAGTGGTCAGATCAGACGGGATCCCCTCGCAAGCCACGACGCGGCCCCTCCTCCACCAAGCATGTTTCTCCAGCAGTTCGGAACACATGTTGGCTGCTGACCTCTTCTGTCGCCATACCAGTTGCAGCATGCTAGCGAACCCCCCTACCGGTTCAAGTTGTGCCTGGGCCTGGCCTCGACCTCCCACCCACCCTGTGACATGGCGGAGCAGGCCCGGCCTCCGGCGCCTACGTGACCAACCTGTCTACCCGACCCGCACACGTCTAGGGATGCTCTTTGGCGCTCGGGTCCTGCAGACAGCCCCAGAGGGTGCGAAGGTTGGCTCTGAGGCAGTCGCGCGGCTCCCCCCATTGCCACCCTCCAGCATGTGCGGCTACCTGGTTGATCCTGCCAGTAGCATATGCGTGTCTCAAAGATTAAGCCATGCATGTGTAAGTACAAATGACTGGTACAGTTGCAAATGGCTCATTAAATCAGTTATGGTTCCTTTGGTCATTCCATCTGTTACTTGGATAACAGTGGTAATTCTAGAGCTAATACATGCCGATGACCGCGGACCTCCCGGGATGCGTGCATTTATCAGAAAAAGACCAATCCGGGCTCGCCCGGCCGCTTTGGTGACTCTAGAGAACCTCAGACCGATCACACATCCATGTGACCGAGACGATGCATTCAACTTTCGATGGCACTTTCTGTGCCTACCATGGTGACCACGGGTAATGAGGAATCGGGTTCGATTCTGGAGAGGGACCCTGACAAACGGCTACCACATCAAGGAATTCAGCAGGTGCACAAATTACCCAATCCCGACTCCGGGAGGTAGTGACGAAAAACAACAATACAGGACTCTTTCGAGTCACTGTAATTGGAATGAGTACACTTTAAATCCTTTAACAGGTACCCATTGGAGGGCAAGTCTGGTGCCAGCAGCCGCATTATTTCTAGCTCCAATAGCATATATTAAAGTTGCTGCAGTTAAAAAGCTCGTAGTTGGATCTTGGGATCGAGCTGGCCGGACCGCCGCGAGGCGAGCTACTACTGCCTGTCCCAGCCTCTGCCTCTTGGCACCCCCTTGATGCTCTTGACTGAGTGTCCTGGGGGTCTGAAGCATTTATTTTGAAAAAAGTACAGTGTTTAAAGCAGGCCAGTCGCCTGAATACTTAAGCTAGGAATAATGCAATAGGACACTGGTTCTATTTTGTTGTTTTTCGGAACTAGGGCCGAGATTAAGTGGGACGGCCAGGGCATTCGTATTGTTCTACTAGAGGTGACATTCTTGGACCAGCACAAAGTGAAAGCATTAGCCATTAATGTTTTCATTAATCTACTGTCGTAGTTCCAAACATAAACTATGCAGATTAGCGATCTGGCAGTGTTTATCCCATGACCTGCCGAGCAGCTTCTGGGAAACCAAAGTCTTTGGGTTCTGTGGGGGGAAGGGGAGTATGGTTGCAAAGCTGAAGCTTAAAGTAATTGATGGAAGGGCACCACCAGGAGTGGAGCCTGCGTCTTGAAACCTCACCCGGCCCAGACACGGAAAAGATTGACAGATTGATAGCTCTTTCTCGATTCTGTGGATGGTGGTGCATGGTCGTTCTTAGTTGGTGGAGCGAATTGTCTAGTTAAATCGGATAACGAATGAGACTCCTCCATGCTAAATAATTATTTGCCATGAACGAGGAATTCCCATTAAGTGCGGGTCATAAGCTTGTGTTGATTAAGTCCCTGCCCTTTGTACACACCGCCCGTCGCTACTACAGATTGGATGGTTTAGTGAGGTCCTCTGATCGGCGAGAAGACGATCAATCTTGACTATCTAGAGGAAGTTGGTTGGGTTAACCTGCTGGGGACGTTCTGCCACCGGAGAGAGGGAGCCCTGATATACCCTCTTCTCACTGAGTGGCCCCTGAGCCGCCAGGCGTGGGCGCGCCCCTCCACCCTGACCCGCCAGCAGACGGATGTTGGTAAGCGCACCCCAGTCGGCAGGGAAGTCCAGAGTGGGAGCAGCTGGGAGCTGAGGGAAGCACAGCCGTTCTCGAGGGATGCCTCCCCAGCCATGGTGCACGTGGGCGTCTCGGTTCCCGCCGCCCACATCTGTGGGCGAGCGGTGGCCAGGTCCGCCGGTGCAGCGGGTGACCTTCCCTCTTGCCCAGGTCCCTGGAGCTCAGCCCCATGCTGCGGTTTGAAGACTCTAGCAATCCCACCCGACACCCCCCCCCGCCTGTGCTGTCTCTGGTCCACCTCTCCATCTGACCCCCGAAAGGGGAGCGGCGGAGGGGCTCGGGGAAGGATGAGCGGGATGGGGCCGGGTGGTACGTCGGCAGAGTGCCCTGCCTCTGCTGTGGGAAGCCCTGCCAGTGTGCTGCTGCAGGTGGCGGGCAGGCTTCCTGGGCTGATCGCCTGGATTTTTTCTTGTTTTAAAACCCTGATGGTCTCAGCCGACTCCCAAGTGGGGAAGCTAGACGGGGAGCTGGGCTGTCTCGCCACGGCGGGTGGGATGGGCGGCGCTGCCTCCCCCCTGGCCTCTCTTCGGCCCATTTTGCTTCTTCAATTTCTCATTTTGTTATTTTTATTGGCATTTTAAAGAATTGAACATTAACAATCCCCTTCCCCGCCTGACAATCCCCCCACCCCCGGATCACTGCACTGCATATCTTCTGAGGCGAATGTACATGGCATAACAGGTCATAGTCTATAGTACATCCAATAGTCTTAGTCACTGAGGACAGCTTTGTTCACGGTGGTCTTTGTGCAGGAAGTTCAGGATGGTGTCCCACTTGTTCTTGAATGTAGCGTAATCCCCATGGATAGTGAATGTTACCAATTCCACTGAAGTGTAATGCCACATTTTTGCTATCCATTCCTGTTTACTGGGGATCTTGGTTTATTTCCACTTTTGCGCAATTAGGGAGAGGGTCGCCATGCTTAGATGCTTAGGACCATATATGCTTTCCTCTGTGGTTTAGTCGGGAGTGTGTCCAGCATGTCATTCAGGCCCAGTATAGCTTCTCCATTTTCTGTCCATATTTGGGGACCAAAGATGGCTTTCATTTCTTTGTTGACCACTTCCCAGAATGGTTTTAGGATGGGGCAGGACCACCAGACATGGAGGCACGTGCCTACTGCTTTGCAGCCCCGCCAAAACACATCTGTGAGACTGAGGGGTATATTTTATGTAGCTTCTCCGGTGTTAGGTGCCACTGCACCAGTATCCTGGTCCACATTTCCCTGATCTGCACCCCTCTCATCAATTTGGGGATTCGGTGCCACACTTCCCACCACTGTTCTTCGGAGATCAGGAGGGGCAGCGTGTCTGCCCATTGTTTCATATAGGGCCACTGAACCTGTGCCTCAGGCATGGTAAATAATTTGTATGTTTTACCAATCATTTGTCTTTCACCGGAATTTTTTAGCAAGTACCTTTCTAGTGGAGTTAATTCTCTGGTGATGGATTGTTTCGTATCTCGAGAAGAGAGCCAGTGTCGCAGTTCAGCATATCGATACCTATCCTCCTCCCGCAGACCCATGGTTTGTTTGCAGAGCTGGCATGACTTAACCTCCATGTCCCTTGTGCGAATGCTGCCTGCTTCTTCCCACCTGGCATATGCTCCTTTCTCTAGCCCTGAGGTAAACTGTGGGTTGCGGAATAGGGGAGTGAACGGAGATGGATAGGACATGATCTTTGCTTTTTTAACCATAGGATCCCATGTATCCCCCACCAGGGCTGTAATTCGGCTTCTGTACGTGTTGGGGGGCCTGTCCGCTCTTGGGCACCAAAGGACCTCGTCTAGGGGCCTTTCCCACCACTGCCCTATCCATCCTTCGTCAGATGCTGTCGGGACTCCCATTGAACCAGTTTCGGATGACCTTCAATTGAGCTGCTCGTTGGTAGTACATTTGAAAGTTCGGAACTCCCATTCCCCATGCCCCCGTGGGAGTGACCATGACTCTCAAGGCCACCCTCTGTCTTTTCCCTTGCCAGATATAGTTACGTACTAGTTTATTCGGGGTTTTGAAGAATTTCTTGGGGACCGCCAGGGGGGAGAGCCTGAAAGTAATATAGCGCTCTGGGGAAAATTATAATTTTAATGACATTGATGCGGCCCATCCATGATATGTTAAGGAACCTCCTCTCTTACAGCAAGGTCTTGATAGTTTCCAACAGGTGGGAATAGTTTGCTTGGTACATATCCTATAGGGTACTGGTTATTGTCACCCTCAGGTATTGAAGGGATCCCTCTGCTCGTGCGATTTGCCCTGTATCTGATGTTTCTGAGGGCGTGCCTTATTGTAGCACCATTGGTTCAGATTTTTGGTTGTTGGTCTTCAGGTCTGCCACTCTGCCAAATTCCCCTGTTAACCTCCGGAGGGAAGTGTCCATGTCTGTTAGTATGACTATTAGGTCGTCGGCAAAGGCCATTGCCTTATGGTCTTCCCCACCGAATGTAATCCCTTTTATTCCCCTCTCCTGTCTAATTCTAGCTAGGAAGGGTTCAAGAAAGTTTGCATACAGGAATGGTGACATGGGCAGCCCTGCTTAGTACCCCTAATGATCCATATCGCCTGGGAGACGTGCCCATTGATCACTAGCCTGATAAGTGGTGCACCATAGTTGGCTTTGACCGGGTGGAGAAGACCCGGGCCAAACCCCATAACCACCAAGGTAGCAAACAATATTGACCGTTTGACTCGGTCGAATGCCTTCTCTGCATCTAGTGCTAACACCCCCACCCTCAGGACTGCCCTGTTTAACTTCTCTATCAGGTGGGATATTTGCCTAATGTTGTCAAAGTTTGTCTCCCCTTGACAAAGCCTGCTTGATCCGGGTGGATCAGGTCGGTGATTACTTTATCCATTCTAGATGTTAGAATTTTCATAAAGATTTTGGCATCAAGGTTTATTAGGGCAGTAGGGCGGTAGGAGCTACACAGGGTTTGTTTCTTGTTTGGCTTAGGGAAGAGGATTACCTTGGCCTCCTCCATGGACTGGAAGATGCGGCCCGTATTGGAGAAGGAGTGGAACAGGGATATCATTAACCGGACTAATGTGGTATGGAATGCTTTATAGAATGTGGCGGGGTACCCGTCTGGTCCTGGGGCTTTATTTGGTTGTATCGATTGGCAGAGGCATAGGCAGGGTAGGCCTGAGCGGGCAAGGCCCACCCAAAATCTTTTAAGGCACTGTGCAGGCATTTACAGATGTTAATGTCACTGCAGTGGGACCAACTACATTAGCTTCAGGCCCCACTTGTTAGTTAATTCTGGCTATGCCTCTGGCGATTGGATCGCTGCACGCACCTCGTTTTATGTAATCGTCCCTTCTAAACCATAACGCTGGCTCTGTTCTAATCTTTTTAGCCAGCAAGACAGCAAGATTTTAAGAAGGCCTTTTTGAGGTCACTCCCCGGTGCCTCAGTAGAGTAGAGGCTCGTATGGAACTCTGTCAACGTCTGCAGGATCTCTTCTGTATTTGTGGTTTCCTGTTCCTCCACCATCTGAAGGTGGCGTATGGTACCTGCCACTGCCTTCTGCTTAACCTACCTGGCTAAGAGCCGGCCTGTCTTGTTTGCCTGGAGGTAATACTTCTGCCTCAAGAATAGGAGCAATTTTACTGCTTGTTTAGCTAGAAGGATATTGATTTGCCCTTTGATATGCCTATACTCCCTCCTGATCATTACCCCCCCTATCGGTCTCCATTACCCCTGTTCTAAGTCCACCTGGAGGGCCTTCTCCTGTTTGGCTTGAGATGCCTGCTTTGCTATGAGCATCCCCCGCATGGTTGCCTTAAAGGCGTCCCATACCACATGTTCCTGCACCTCCGGGGTTTTATTTTCACCAAAGAAGTTGCAGATGGACTTGTGTATCTCGTCGCAAATAACTGCATCTCTCAGCAGATGTCAGGGGAACCGCCACTTCCAGAGGCCCCCCTCCCATTGGATTTCTAGCTGCAGGGGAGTGTGGTCGAGCAAGGCTATGGTTTCCCTTTCCATGATACGTGCTTGGCAAAGCAGTGTCACCGAAACCCATATGTAATCAATTCTTGAGAATGTTTGGTGCACATGTGAGTAGTAAGTATACCCCTTGGAGTCCCCATTTAGTTAATGCCATGTATCCGCTAATGCCATTCTGTTATGCTAGCCTGTAGTTTACTAGATGGGCCTTTAGATGTGGGTGTCCTGTGCCCGTGTCTGTCTGTGGATGGGTGCCACGCCAAGTTAAAATCCCCTGTGAGTATTAGCTGGCTCGTTGTTAACTGGTCTAGCTTCTCCAAACCCCCCTGCAAGTATCCACCCTGCCCTGAGTTGGGGGCGTACACTTTGGCAATTGTGAGAGGCCACCCCCCATTGTAGGTGGACGAAGAGGAGTCTACCTTCCTTGTCGGCTTTTGTGCCTATTATTTCTATGTCAGGTAGGTGTCTAAACGCTATGAGGACCCCTCAAGCTTTGCTCTTGTCGTTGGCCTGCAGAACCTGGGGGTTCCCTCTCAGCTTCATTCTGTGTCTGTCTTGCTTACGGATATGGGTCTCCGGGAGCGTCACAATGTGGGGCTTGGTATCCTGTAGGAGGTTCTCCAGTTTCCGTCCCTTTAGTCGGTGTGTTTAGTCCTCTAACATTGAGCTTTAGTATTTGGATCCCTTTTCTGCTACCCATACCCCGTTACGTCCTGAGAGTAACCATGTCGAAGCGATCCCCTTAGATTTAAGCCCCCCACCCTCCCTCTCGCCCCCTCTGGCTGGACTTGGCTCAACTTCCCCAGGCCGTAACATCACCACCTCCGGCTGGACTCGGCACAACTTCCCCAGGCCGTAACGTCGTCCTAGGTTGCTGGATCCCGTTCCCATCCCAGAGAATAACTGTGCGGGGAGAGCCATTCCTCTGCGCTCCCCTGTTTCCAAGATCCACCACTCCCCCCCCCCCGTCTCCCGGAGCCGACCCTTAGGCTGAAATTCCCCGTGTAACCCCACCAGGTCTTAACTCTTGTCTCGTGCTCCCCACCGCTGCTGTTAAGTGGACAGCATATTCAGCCTGGGGCTCCAGTTGCTGCCACCACCCCCAGACCCTGCAATTGTTTGCATCTCATCTTTGACCTCTCTATTCTTCTCCACTGCCATGGCTTCTCTTGGTGGCCTTCATGTTCTGGCCTCCTATTAGGTCCTCCCGCTGCATCCCCTTCTTCTTCAATATTCAGGATCTTGGGTCCCTCATCCAATGTAGTGATGTGGTGTTGGCGCCCTTCCCACTTGAAGACCATTCCAAAGGGGAATGTCCACCTGGATCTTATCTGGGCTTTGGTAAGGGCTTTGGTCACCAGGCCCATTTGCCTACTCATTGTTAGTATGGATTTGGCCAGGTTCTGGAAAAGTCTATGATGGCGCTGTTCACTTTTATCAGGGTTGCTTTCCTCGTCGCTTGGAGGATCCATTTGTTTTGGTCCTATCGCTGTAAAGCCATCGCCACTTCTCAGGTTGTGTCGCTACCGCCTGCTGCTTTGCTAATACATCTATCTTCCGGGTGTTTTCAGTGAGTTCTTGAATGGCGTTTTCATTTGTATCAATTCAACTGTCGCCTTTGATTTCCTGCAGGGATTGTGCAAGTTCTGTGCATATTAGGCTTAATTGTGTCTGAAGGGTAGCCGTCATTTGGTCACTGAATGCCTTAAAGCACTGTTGCAGCACCTTGCTTGTGGCCTCTTGCCCCTGTGGCAGCATCGGGGGTTCCTCCGACTGTGGCCTCTCTGTCACCGCTGGATCCTCTTCCTCTGGGACTTCCCCCTCATTTCTCTGTAGCTTTTGAAGGGTCCCTTCCTGTTTTCTTAAGATCTTGGCCCTTGAGGGGCCCTTTTTGGCTTCCTTGGCCTTGTTGCGCAACATTGCCTGGTGATGGCGAGTGCCTGCCTGCACCTTACTGCCTGCCTGCACCTTACTGTAGGGGGCTTCTCCCCAGGCCTCTGAGGTTCCTCTTGACCCCGGGTATTGGACAGTTGTTCTGTATGAAGGGAATGCTTCTCTCTCCCACCTGTGCGCAGCGGGGGTCTAGCTCCCCTTTAGAGCCTGGGTTGTTTGCCCCCTGGGGGCCGTGGGGCTAGTATGCTCAAAGGTGAAAGTGGTCATGGTCGCAGTGTCACACTGGCCCGGAGTCCAGGAGCTTCTTGAATTTCTTCCCGGGAGGCCCCCGTGCTCCCAGCACTCCTGATCCTCTAAGTATGCTCCTGCACCCCTGGAGGTTCCTTCTCAGTTAATCTTGCATGGCAGGGTTAGTTTTCATAAGGGTGGGTGGTGGAGCGAAGCAGCGCTCTCCTGCAGAGTCAAATGTTGGGGGTTGGGGGTTGGGAGCATGCGCTGCCCCCACACCTTGCCCCCATGTTCCTTCCCTGGCCGATAACCGGGGGGATGCTGCAGGAGACTAAGTGCTGTCACCCTTCTATTACTGCAGTTTGCCTTTGATGTTGCCGAATGGTATGGGCTTGGGCCTTTGCCTGGGTCCGGGTATGAGGCAGGTCTTCTGCCGTAGGGGGTCCCCTTCCAAGTGTAGGTTATGGTGCGCTGGGGCAGATGCTTTCATAAATCTCCATGTCTGTTGTTTGGGAGGGGAGCGTCTTGCGTGTGCCTGCTTCATGGCTGCCAAATCCCTTAATTGTGCCAACTTACCCTGCGCCAGCTGAGGCGCATCACAGCTCATGGGGGCCTTGCGCCGCGTGGTTCGTGGAGGCCCTGCGCTGCGTGGAGCCGGGCTTGCTGTATGGGGCAGAGGTAGGCGCAGGATTTCAGGGGAATACTACCCGCTCCCTCATTTGTAGCTGGGTGTCCGGGCTGCACCGGCTCTGCTGTATTGCTGCGCTGCGTTGCTTGTGCCAGTGTGTCCTGGCAGGCGCGCTGGTCCGGCAGCCTTGTCTCCCCCAGGTCGGCCGCTGGGGATCCGCGGTGGTTCGCTCACACTCCCCAATCTCGCCTATGTTGCATTGGCTGAATGGGCACCCTGCGTCTTCTGCACCACCTGCGTGGGTTCTCTGATCTCCTCCGGCTCGACTGCCAGTCCCCACACAGGCATCACTGCTGGCGGTCTCAGGTCCACTCACTCTGCCCCCAAACGCTCCAGTTGGAGTTTTCTTGGGGACTGCTCGGTTCACAGGTCGTCCCCTCTGCTTTTGCTGCGCTGGGGTCTTGTAACGCTGCTTATTCCTCCTTTTTCGGGCGGCCGGAGGAGGAGGGCGCTCCTCACGGTGGGGTGGTCACAGGGCCATATTGGAATATTCTTATGAAGCTTTTTGAAGCCTTTGTCTGCCCTTTCTTGAGTAATCTTTCTTCTTCCACACTTCTCAATCCATTTTTCATCCAGGATGTGGCAGAGGGGCTGCTGGCCTCCAACGTTGACTATGTGGCTTGGCTGCATGGCTCGGGCAGCGTCGGTGCTTATTACTTGACTTATCTGCCGCCTTTGATACCGTTGACCATGCCGCCTTGCTTGTCTGGGCTGGCCTTTCTGGTGCCGTTCTTTCCTGGTTTTCTTTGTTTCTCTCTAACAGAACAGTCAATTTCCATCCCCCTTTTTCACTCTGTACCGTCTGCCTTGAGATGTGGAGTCCCTCAGGTTTCCTCCGTCTTCCAGGTTTTGTTTAACATGTACATGTAACCTCTTACCAAGCTTCTCTGCTCTCCTGGTTTACACTGTTCTTCTTAACAGATGACACATATCCTGGTCCGTTTAGATCTCTCTTGTCGAGACAGCAACCAGATTTGGGTCCTGTCTCGAAGCTGTGGGTGCATGGATGCGTAATAGCTGGTTCAGGGGTAAAACATTAGGTGTTGGTGGTGGGCCCTCCTTCCTCTACTGCCTTTTGGACCCCCTCTTTTTGGACATCTTTAGGGGTAAATATGTTAGCTTTTCTGTCTGCGGAATCTCAGATAAGTCCAGTATGTCAAAGGGGCTATCTTCAACTGAAAGCCCCATAGTAAGGTTCTTTGTTTACTCCTTTCTCAGTTACGTGCCCCTGTCGTGTCCTTACTTGTTATGTCCTCCATGGACCACTGCAACACCCTATTTCTGGCACAAACTGTCTACTTCTTATGGCACCTTCAGGTCCTGCAGAACTCTGCAGCCAGAGTAGCCACTTAGACACCTAATTGTGCTCACATTACTCCATGTGTGCACCATCTTCATTGGCTACCCATGGCCAAGCCCATTCAGGTCAAGGGCTAGTGTCTAGTTCATTATGCCTTTTATGGAACTGGAGCAGAATATCTACAAGCCAAATTCTGTTTGTACATTCCTACTCGCCCACTCTGCTTGGTAAATGCTTGATATTAAATACTGACAAAACTGCCTTGTACATATAAATCCATTATACATCCATGTAAAAGTGCTGTGTGCAAAATGCGTCATAAAGTCAAAGCAGAACCATATTACTTCAAGGCAAATCGTAACTATTGGAAATAGTGCAGAGCATAATGGATTCAAAAAGTGCCAGGTGCGCTTGAGAAAAGTGTGAAGTGTGTCTGAGTTCCTTCCACTCTAATCGCATTTTTGTCATGATGTCTACCCCCGGGCATCCGGACCAAGCCCATTAGCCCCGGGCGCAGGCATCCAGATATTTATTAAAACCCCAGCAGCCCCGGCTAGGGGCTGTCTGAGTTCAGTCCTGGTGCCTTAGGCACCAGGCTCATAATAGAAATCTGGGGGAAAACAAAGGAAACAACAAGGTGAGCTAAGAGAGCCGACAAATACAATCTCTTACCACCATAGGCTTACCTGATTTACCACCGGAGGCATTACCCTTTAATACGCCTCATCTTCATTTGCCGCACCTATAAAGGGAGAAAACAACAAGTTAAACTCATGTAACTTTTACCAGACAGTGTTGGGTAATACAGACTCTTACCTGAACGCCATCTGCTGCCTCCAAGCAATATTCTTTTGCACCAGTTGCAATTCAACAAGGGAATGGAATAAGAGTGATCATCAGACATATTGAACTCTTTGAACTTTATAAACCCCGGAGTCAATATTCCTCCGGAACTCCTCCAGCTCCTTCAAACCAGTGAAGTAACTGGTATCTACGCACCCCTGCATGCCATGCAGGATGGAGAGCTCATCATTTAAAAACATAAGGTGAGGTTACTAAAAGGGGATATCGGAGGTGACAAGAGTGGAGAACGAGAACAGTGGGAGGGGGCCGTCACTAAAATCCACGAGTGCCTAAATCCCTTTCTCCACCTGCAGGAGAATACTTCTACGGATCAGGCAGACGAGATTAGGCGGGCCAGTCCAGACAGTCATCTCGGCACTACGCATCACGTTGGTGGAGACCGCAGCTGTCCTGGTCCGATCGACGCCCCTGTGGGAACCATGTGAGCGTAACCATTTTAATTTTAGGCAGTGTGAGTTGCTTTTCATGTTATTTTAACTCACTGTCCTATAAATCCATATTTCGAGTGACATTTTTAACTTGCAAATCTTCTGAGACCTTTAGTTGTCTATAGTTAACCTGTACTTGTTCACACTACAGCACCATTATGAAAATCAAATAATGTATAGATCGATAATTGCGTTACAAACCTCTGACACTGTGTATCAGCGTGCCTCTGCTTAAGGTGTATAGTTGTGATATCTGTTGAGCCCTTACAGGAAATATTGTGACAAAAGATTGTGAACATTTGCAATAATAAAGTTTACTTTTTCTGTTATCCAATTCTTGCAGCTATTCATGTGCAGTTATGAGAACTGTTTTTCCATAAATGTTTCACTATTCGACTTCTTTTTCTTCCAATCCCCCAGGTAAAGCAGGTTTACTCTATATGGCTCCACCAATTTGATCTTTGGTTTACAGATGTATATGTATTATTTGTTGCTTTACAGTGTAAGTAAGCACTTGTCATAATAAAAACACTTCAATTACCCAATTGTCTATTTCTTTAAGCTAATGTGTTATTTGTTTTTAACCCCTTACCTGCCAATGCCCCCCCACGCCAAGACCTTTTTGTTGGTTTCAGTATGTCGCCATTCAATCCCTTGTAACTTTTCTTTTACATGTGATATCTTGCCAAAATGTGGCCCCCTTCCTTCCCATATGAAGTGATCATAACGCCACCTAGGAATCCTAGTTTGCTGTATGGGGGGTGAGAGACAATAACCAAAAAGAGAGCACATTTTGTGTTTTTTCAGAAAATGACAATAAAATGATGTACAAAGAAGCCTGTGGTTGTTTCCTTGTAAGAGCTAGGAACAAATGGTTTGCTGTGCTGAATTTGCCATTTTCCGGGCTTTCAAGAACAGGTTGAGTGGAAACCAAAAAAATAAGGTTACCATCCATTTTGTGAGCTATGCGAGTTTACCCCTTTTTATTCCCCCAATAGTCCATGTGTGGACGGAATGGAAGAGGAGGGTAGGAAAGCTGAAAGGGAGGACAAAGGTATACATTTCTGAAAAGTAGACAAAATTCCATATTTAGGAAAGGGTGATTTGCGCAGGCCAGACAACATCTATGTAGGGGAAATGCCCATAGTTTGGGGAAAGATTTGAAAAATGATAGTTAAAAAAGGTATGTGCTGGACATGGTTGGACCTGTAAGGTAATGGCTTCTGTGAATATTGAGAAAAGAAATGCCCCGCTACATTCCCCTGACTTTTCCATAGTCTGAGCCATAGTACACAGGAATGTTATGCTGATGGCCTAAACAGACATACTTAGCTTGTGTAAATAAGGAAAATAAATGTGAGGAATGGCAAGCATACAATTTTTGAAAGAGCACAGGCAGATCTTTTGAAGGGTAGGTGACTTGAGCAGGTTACAAAAGCATACAGTGCCTAAATCAGCAACTACATTTAGTTCACATTTGGGAAATTAAAGGGTTGTGTAACGAAGTGCAGTAGCAAATGTAGGAAAATGTTAAACTAAGAGAAAACAAATATCCTACCTTCCCACATTCCCACACGTGCCCTGATGAAAACTGTACCTCATGTGTCAGTGCACCTACCTGGGTGCAAATGGAAAAGTTTAAACCACTGGTAACCCAAGTGTTTTAGGAAAGCAGACTCCTGTAGGAACCCACAGAGGCCTGACTTCCGCAAATTGCCCTAGAATGTATTACCCAACAACCTGGCAAAGTCTGAAATTTAGGGAAAATAAACACAATTTTCAGACATTTCCAACCTGGAAACTACTGAAACCTACCGCAAACAACATATGGTCTACCTTCCCACAGGTGTCTGGATGAAAACAGTACCTCATGTGTGGGTGTACCTACCTGGGTGAAAAAGAAAAAGTGTTGACCATCCCCAAGTTCAACGGCAGTCCCAAGGAGCACCAGCAGGGTCTCCATCTGTTCCTTGAGGGGAAAATCTGTAATGCTGCCTATCTAGAGCTCCAGGATGGTCGGGGGTGATGTCCCCAGCCTTGGATGACTCTACCATGTGGGTCCACCATCCCCCAAGCGCAGCAGCATTCCCAGGGAGCCCCGGCAGTGTCCCTGACCTTTCCCAGAGGGAGAAGCTCTAACAGGCCAGCCAGAGCTCCAGGATAGTTTGTTCCTGGCCATGGGCAGCTGCCTCCTATATGGAGTTACCATCTCCAAGTGCAGCGGCTGTCTCAGTGAGCCCTGATAGGGTCCCCTTCCCTCAGGGAGTGGGACCCTCCTGGGGATTCCTGGAACCGCTGCTGGGCTGCGGGACGGTCAACCCACATGGGAGACAGCCACCATAGCTGGGGACATCACCTCCAACCATCTTGGAGCTCTGGCTGGCCACTGTTATAGCTTTCCCCCACCAGGGAGCCCCAGCAATGTGCCAATACCTCCACAAAGGGAAAAGCTGTAATGTAGCCATATCAAAACTGTTTTGCAGAAAGCTCAAATTAAAATTGCACTTTCTCAACTGCATTAGTGAAAACCGGAGACCTACTAATCAACCAGCATCTGAATTGTCAGTGGATCATGTTCTGAAAACTTTAGAACTTTTAAATTTACCGGAATCAGAAGATATACACACAGTAGAATCATTTTCAGAAGAACAAAACATTATTTTAGGATTATCAGCCAGTACAAATTTAAACCTCTATCCTCCTTCATTCCAATTTTACCAGAAGGCAATGTGGTAGACATATTCTACAAAGCGGTACAAAAAGATCTCAGATTCATATATTTAAAAAACAGTCAACCAAGAATAAGACAAAACTTAACTTTGAAAGAAAAACAAGCTATCAACAACCTTAGAAACAATCCAGACCTCACGGTCAAAATGGCAGACAAGGGAGGTGTTAGACGATCCTCTGCACACCAGTTCGCTACACATCAGAACACTGCTCACATATCTCCACCATCCCCTCCCACGGTTCCAGGCTCAGGTGATTCGGTTAACCCAAAGAACCGGAAACCCCGTACCAGCTTTGGTGTACGGGCTCGATTGCAGCCCTTTCTGCATTGGCAATTGCCTTGGAGAGCGTATGGCAGAAGGGGCGGTGTTACGTCACCACGTCGGTCACGTGATCCAGAGTCACGTGTCCTTGTTGGACGTCACATGATCCAGAGACGTCACATGACTCCCAGACACACAGTATAAAGGTCTGAGAGACAGAACACTCATTGCTTCTCAGCTGGCTTCAGACCCTGTTTGGCGTTACTACTTGCTCCTTGCTATCTTGATCACGGAACTCTACCTCGGACTCCCTCGGACACCCCTTTTGTACCTTTGCTTGGAACTGTTGACCTGTTGCCGGACTTTGGACTTCACCTCGACTTGCCTTTGGATCATCCCTGGTTACCTTGCTGAACTTCTACGCCCTTGCCCTTCTTGGGATTCAAGTCAAGCCCTCTCTCCTACAGGTGGCTATCCCTTCATCCACGCTAACCTGCGGTTCTACCATTCCAGGGACCACCGCATCAACTGAGTCTCGAACCTCTCTACTAGGTTACCTGGGTTACCCTTAAACCAGATAGGTAAGACATTTTAGATCCTTTTTGTTTATCTGACTGTGTTGTGATTGCCTGGTACTTAACCCCATTCCTTCTTGACAGCAGCATCGGTGTTCCAGAGGCTCCGTGGATCTGGGAAGACATCTCCCACCTGTGGCCTCAAAGGTCGCACAGCGGGTCTCTATTAAGTTCCCCTGTGCGTCACTTGGGGACAGAGGACTCATCGGTCTACACGACACTCAAGTCAGAACAGACTGAGAAGCCGTATAGTCGTGTTTGACGATGCAGGGATCCACGGAAGAACCCATAGCTGCTTTAGTCCAGGCAATTACAATATTAAGGGCAGATATGGCAGCCCCGAACACAGTGATCCACCAAAGGTTGGATTCCATACAAAGTGTTCAGCATTCCCTTCCTGCAGACCCTGAGTTTGGGGATGCCAGCTCCTTCACTACACCCCCTCCCTTGGCCACTTCTACAGTCCCGACTCCAATGATCCTCCCATCTCCTTCCCCCCTGGCTGCTCCGGAACGCTATCAAGGTGACCCCAAGAAATTCAGAACCTTTGTTAATCAGTGCAAGTTACACTTCTTATGCAGACCTTTGGCTTTTCCTACTTCCACTACTAAAGCCGCCTTCACCCTCTCCCATTTAGCCGGAACGGCTGCCGCTTGGGCTAATCCCATGCTAGAGAATAACAGCCCAGTCCTTTACGACTTTGATTTGTTGGTTCTAGAAATGTCTCGAGTATTCGATACTCGACACAAGGCGCAGTCCAGGGATTTGGAGTTTTTGGAACTGACTCAGGGTAGAAGTACTTTGATAGAATACATCACCCGTTTCAATCAACTAGTTGCAGAAACGTCATGGCCAGAAAACAAGCGGGCGGTGGTCTTTTATAGGGGGTTGAGTAACACCATGAAAGATGCTTTATCAGTGATCCCTTCTATGCCTACTCAATATCAGGAATTGGTTGATCTCGTCTTGCAGGTAGATGCACGACGATCAGAGGATAGAGCTGAATTGGGGGTCTCTTCCCATCCTACTCTTGCTAGTACTCCTGCTTCCAGTACAGAAGAACCTATGCAAGTCGGAGGTTTACGTAGTCCTATTACCACATCAGAGAGGGAACGTAGAAGGGTGGACAATGCATGCTTTTATTGTGGCACCACTGGACATATTGTGAAAGAGTGTCCCCGACGTCCCAAGAAGAGCCAGGTTTTTCGGATGGCTCGACCTTAGATCCGGAGAACAGGTCGAGTGTCCCGTCATCATCTCCGGGTACCTCTCTTGCCTTTGCTCGTGTCCAACCCGTCTCTGTAAAGGCTACTCTATGTCCCTCTACAGGCCTTCTTCATGCAGTCAATATCATCATTGATTCAGGTGCCACTGGTAATTACATAGATATTGATTTGGCCCATTCCCTCAACCTACCTTTAGTGGTAAAAACACGACCGGAACATGTCCAAGCCGTAGACGGCTCTGCATTGGTTTCTGGTCCTGTAAGACACCAAACTGCACCCCTCTTGTTGAACATACAAGAAACACACACAGAAACCATATGTTTTGATTTAATTACCACACCCCAATTTGGTATCATACTAGGAATACCATGGTTACGTGAACATAACCCATTGATCAATTGGCAGTCAGGCACTGTACTCTTCGAGTCCGAAGTCTGTCAGAATTACTGTCTCCCGGTCCATCAAGCCTCTGACACACCTTCTCGGGCCTTAGGAGCATTAGCTCAACTCACTGTTGATGTTCCAGAGATCGTTCATTCACATACTGTTGGGGGGTTGGTGTCTGGGATTCCGCCTGAGTACAATGCATTCGAATCGGTTTTCGATCGGGGCTCTTCCGAGGTACTTCCTCCACATAGACCATATGACTGCCCAATCGAAATACTTCCTGATTCCACTATCCCTTCGGGCAGGATCTATTCTTTGTCCCCTTCGGAGGAACAAGCATTGAAAGAGTATGTACAGAACGCCTTACGTTTAGGACACATCCGTCCCTCCACTTCACCAGCAGCAAGTCCCATATTCTTTGTACCCAAGAAGGAGGGGGATTTACGCCCTTGTGTGGATTATCGACGCCTTAACGCTATCACAAAAAAGGATAGATATCCAATCCCGTTAATCACCCCACTTCTGGACCATTTAACTCATGCTTCCGTTTTCACCAAGCTTGACCTACGTGGCGCATACAATTTAGTACGCGTTCGCGAGGGAGACGAGTGGAAAACGGCTTTCTGTACTCGTTACGGCTTGTACGAATATTTAGTCATGCCTTTTGGCCTATGTAATGCCCCAGCCACATTCCAACAATTCATGAATGACATATTCAGGGATATTCTGGACGTTTACATGGTTGTGTATTTGGACGACATCTTAATCTTTTCTCGTGATCTTGGTAACCATGTAAAGCATGTTCGAGAAGTACTATCCCATTTGAGAGAACATTCTTTATTTGCCAAACCTGAGAAATGTCAGTTCCATAAAACTTCTGTTGAGTTTCTGGGTTTCCATATCACCCCTGGGGCGTTGTCCATGAACGAATCCAAGGTCAAAGCAGTATTAGATTGGCCAGTGCCTGTAACACTCAAGTCCTTGCAGGCCTTTTTGGGATTCGCCAACTTTTATAGACGTTTCATTTCTTCTTTTTCCACTATTGTTGCGCCGCTCACGGCTCTGACTAGTCCTCAGGTACCCTATCATTGGCACGGGGAACATCAGGAGGCTTTTGAGGCTCTGAAAACCGCTTTCACTACCGCACCGGTACTCCAGCACCCCAATCCTGATCTTCCGTTCATAGTAGAGGCAGACGCCTCTTCTTTTGCTCTTGGTGCGGTATTGTCACAAACGTGCCCCACAACAGGCAAACTACATCCAGTGGCATACCATTCCCGTAAGTTCTCCAGTACTGAGACTCATTACACTGTTACGGAGAAGGAACTCTTGGCTGTCATGGATGCCTTTCGTGTTTGGCGCCATCATCTTCTGGGGGCCAAACATCCCATCACGGTTTACTCAGATCACCGGAATTTACAGGATCTGGCCTCATTGAAGTGCATTAATAGCAGACAGGTCCGATGGCATCTTTTCTTTTCCTCTTTTGATTTTCGTATTATGCATCGTCCTGGCACTGCACATGGAAAAGCAGACGCCTTGTCACGTTCCCCAGGGGGGGTCGTGTTGCCAACCTTTCCTGACACTGTTCTCGGAAAGAGTCATGTGATTTGTCTTTGTACACCTTCATTGTCGTTGTTAGACTCGGTCCGATCTTGGACTAGCAATCACTCCGACCAGTTGCGAGAATGGGACCCCGTGTTTTCTGATGGGTTGCCTTTCGTACATGAACGTCTATTCCTTCCCACACCTGACACTCGTAATCTGGCCCTAGAGTGGTCTCATGATGCCCCTTTTAATGCCCATCCCGGTCAAGAGCGCACTTTAGATCTTCTCAAGCGCTGGTGATGGTGGCCCTCTATGAGGCGCGATGTAGACTGCTATGTCAATTCATGTGCAGTGTGTGCTCAGGCTAAGCATCGGAGAGGCCGACCGGTTGGGTTGCTACTTCCGCTTCCAGTTCCTCCCAGGCCTTGGCATACACTGACTATGGATTTCGTTACCGATCTCCCCAAATCACGAGGCTTTGACTCCATCTGGGTAGTGGTGGACACGTTTACAAAAATGGCTCGTTTTGTCCCTTGTAAAGGTATTCCTTCGGCCCCGGTCTTGGCGGACTTATTTTTTGAACATGTGTTCATGTTATTCGGCCTCCCTTCGGTCATTATATCCGATCGAGGATCACAGTTCACCTCTCGGTTTTGGAGGTCGTTGACTAAATTGTTGGGCATTGATACCAGGTATTCTTCGGCATATCATCCTGAGACCGATGGGCAGACCGAAAGGACGAATCAATCTATGGAGCAGTATCTTCGCTGCCTTATATTGCAACATCAGACCTCCTGGTTGGCCGCTTTGCGGCTTGCTGAGTTCGCGTACAATAACGCGGCTCATTCAGCTACAGGTTATTCTCCTTTCTACGCCCTCTACGGCCAACATCCCAAGGTCTTGCCAGTCCCTGATGCTTTTAGTTCTTCGAATCCTGCGGCCACGACGTGTCTTAGGGATCTGTCTGCTGTACATGCTAGTACTGTGGTGCATCTCACGGAAGCGAAGACTGCCATGAAGGCCCGTGTGGATGGCAAACGTCTGGCTGCTCCCCCTCTGGTGGTGGGTTCTAGGGTCTGGTTGTCTTCACGTCACCTTCGCCTAGTGGGTTGCCGGAAACTGCTACCTCGTTTTGTCGGCCCGTATGTAGTCTCACAGGTGGTGAATCCGGTGGCTTTTCGTCTGGTGCTTCCTAGTTCTTGGCGTATCCATCCTGTCTTCCATGTGTCCCTCCTCAAGCCTTGCCCCGATTCTGTCCGCCTTCGTACCCCTGTTGCACCGGTGTCCCTGTCCTCTCCTGATGTCTTTGAGGTGTCGGCCATTTTAGGGTCCCGATGGTTTAGGGGTAGGCTCCAGTATCTGGTGGATTGGAAGGGTTACGGCCCGGAGGAGCGTTCATGGGTTTCCGCCTTGGACCTGAACGCCCCTCGGCTGGTGACCCGCTTCCATAAGGATCATCCGTCCAGCCCACGGGGTCGTGGGCCGTTGGGGGGGGGCTATGTTAGACGATCCTCTGCACACCAGTTCGCTACACATCAGAACACTGCTCACATATCTCCACCATCCCCTCCCACGGTTCCAGGCTCAGGTGATTCGGTTAACCCAAAGAACCGGAAACCCCGTACCAGCTTTGGTGTACGGGCTCGATTGCAGCCCTTTCTGCATTGGCAATTGCCTTGGAGAGCGTATGGCAGAAGGGGCGGTTTTACGTCACCACGTCGGTCACGTGATCCAGAGTCACGTGTCCTTGTTGGACGTCACATGATCCAGAGACGTCACATGACTCCCAGACACACAGTATAAAGGTCTGAGAGACAGAACACTCATTGCTTCTCAGCTGGCTTCAGACCCTGTTTGGCGTTACTACTTGCTCCTTGCTATCTTGATCACGGAACTCTACCTCGGACTCCCTCGGACACCCCTTTTGTACCTTTGCTTGGAACTGTTGACCTGTTGCCGGAATTTGGACTTCACCTCGACTTGCCTTTGGATCATCCCTGGTTACCTTGCTGAACTTCTACGCCCTTGCCCTTCTTGGGATTCAAGTCAAGCCCTCTCTCCTACAGGTGGCTATCCCTTCATCCACGCTAACCTGCGGTTCTACCATTCCAGGGACCGCCGCATCAACTGAGTCTCGAACCTCTCTACTAGGGTACCTGGGTTACCCTTACACCAGATAGGTAAGACATTTTAGATCCTTTTTGTTTATCTGACTGTGTTGTGATTGCCTGGTACTTAACCCCATTCCTTCTTGACAGCAGCATCGGTGTTCCAGAGGCTCCGTGGATCTGGGAAGACATCTCCCACCTGTGGCCTCAAAGGTCGCACAGCGGGTCTCTATTAAGTTCCCCTGTGCGTCACTTGGGGACAGAGGACTCATCAGTCTACACGACACTCAAGTCAGAACAGGAGGCAACATAGTTCTCTTAAACACCATGGATTATATTACAATAGCTAACCAACATTTGGGTAATATCCAATGCTATACAAAATTAACCACAAATCCTATTCCAAAATTGAAAAAGACTGGAAACTGATGAGCGAGCATTGGAATAACATGGGCTTACTCACTGATGAAGAATATCAATACATGAACTGTACCCACCCTATCATGCCAACTATCTACTTCACACCGAAGATACATAAAGAATTTCAAGGACTACCACAGTGCAGACCAATAATTAACAGCATAGGGTCCTTAACAGAAAGGATCTCAGAATATATAGATCACCAATTGCAACCTTTGGCAGCAGGACTCACATCCTATATAAAGCACACCAAACACGTAATCCAGCAATTAGAAAACATCAACTGGGAACCCAACTTCTGGTTAGTTACCTTAGATGTATCGAGTCTTTATACTAATATCTTACATGAAAAGGGCATAACAACCACAGAATATTTCTTAAAAACAAGATCAATATCATTTCTAGAACAAAATCGGATGCTATTAGAGATGCTTGACTTCACATTACGCAATAACATTTTTTCCTTCAACAAAGAAATATATAAACAAATTCAAGGAACAGCAATGGGGGCAAAATATGCTGAATCTTATGCCAACCTCTATATGGGACATTTTGAGACAGAACATGCGTGGACCCATGCTTTTTTCAACATAACTAACCAGGTGACATATTGGGGCAGATGTATTGATGACATTATCATGATTTGGAACGGCACAGAAAATGAATTGAAACAATACCATGAATTTTTGAACTCCAATAACTACAATTTGAAATTGACTATACAATACAGCCAAAGTAGTATCAACTTCCTGGATCTGAACCTCTTCATTAAAAACAACAAAATCCATACAACTCTCTTCATAAAGGAAACAGCAGTTAATAGCATTTTACATGCTGCAAGCAATCATCCAAGCCACATAACTAAAAATATACCATATGGGGAAATGTTAAGGATTAAACGCAACTGTACAAAGACACAAGATTTTGAAAAACATGTAAGAGAAAGCATTAGAAAATTCCAAAATAGAGGTTACAACTATAAACATCTAATTAAGAGTTACCAGAAAACCAACCTCAAAACAAGAACAGACCTTCTTAGAAACAATCCCAAGAAAACACAAACAGGAGAAACCATAAGATTCATCACAACATACAACAGTAAAAATAAAACTTTGAACAATATTCTCAAGAAGAATTGGAATATACTACAAACCGAAAAAAAACTTGGAAGAACTACTAGACCCGCAACCCAGTATTACTTATCAGAGGGCTAAAAATTTCAAAAACATACTCAGTCCATCTCACTTTGTTTCAGAGAAAACTTATATCATCCCATCACAACAAATGTGGCTAAGCAATCCAATGACAGGACATTACAAGTGTGGATCCTGCAACCAATGCCAATTTTCAGACAACAAGAAAACAGAAATCTCATTGCCCAATGGTCAAACTAAGAAAATAAAACAGTTCATCAACTGTAACAGTAAATTGGTAGTATATGCAATACAATGCATCTGCACAAAACTGTATATTGGAAGCACTAAACGCATGCTCAGGACCAGAATCAGAGAACACATTAGGTCAATAAGAAGTGAAATACCCGAAACACTTCTCGCATACCATTTTAAGCAATATCATTCATTAACTGACATTGGAAAGCTCAAATATTTTGGCATTGAAAAAATTGTAATTCCACCCAGAGGTGGAAATGTTAAAAAAATGCTAAGGAAAGGAGAGGCATTTTGGATTTGTCATCTTGATAAATGCCACACAGGACTCAACAAAGACCAGGAAATGCACCATTTCCTCTGAAGCAACATCAATGAATAAAGCATGCCATTGGGCTAATTAACAACACATATACAAGTATATGACAACATTAGAAGTCTGGCAAGCAAAAAAGACGAAATGTAAGAAAAGTAAGAATCTACTCAATAACATAGAAATAATTGCCTGTAAAAAAGAAAACATAACAGATACAACATTCGCAACAAGGAAATGCCTTTTTTCAAAATTCAAAATTCGAGGTACTAATGAAATGCAAAATTAGAAGGAAAACCACAAGTTCGAATAGAAATAAGGAAGCACTAACAAACGTAATTTCAAAATGTGTAAGATAAGAGAGAATAACATGCCCAAACCAAAATGGCGATCGTCACTAACAAACGTCACATGATCGCAAACCTGAGAGACACGTGATGCGGAACATCGGCATCAAAATGTAACTAACACAGCCGCGAGAATCGAATACGACAAACAGAAGAAACGAAGGCGGACCATCGCACACGGGGGAAGCACGGAGATCACACAAACAATGGTAAGGCAACAAGGATGTTAGAGACTCGGACAGATTAGGACCGCATGATTGTGCTTTATGTGAAAGTAGATGTTAAACATCTCTACGGAGTCAGTTACTACTAAGGGTTAAAACATTACTATTTTCACATTTCCCATGTAGACGTATCGTAAAAACATTGGAATCCAGCGAAGGAGCACATAAATGACGAACAAAACATTTGACATTCCGAAAGAAATAAGAAGGTAATAATAAGTTTGAATTTAAAAACGGATATACAATTGTTTAAACGCTTAATATGTAAATAAGAAAATCGGAGAGACAAAAAGGCTTTTTTCAGAAAACAAGGCATTTTTTAGAAACAGTGGAAACCGAAAATAATTATTTTCTCATATATATTGGATAATAACCATGTTTTCATTTTGGACTAAATGATCAGTATTAGTTTAAACAACAGAGCGACAGAAAGCAAATAAAACAGTGACGCAGGTTTTTCTTTTACAGGCAATTTGAAACACAGACGCAATAGAACAGTTACATATTTCAGTGATTTCCGAACCATCAATACAAGGATAAAAAACCACAGCAAACAAATATCAAACCTAACAAGGAACAAGGAAAGGCAACTGAGTAAAGTAAACTTGAAGCAAAGCAATTGTGTAGAACAGATAAACATAAAGATCCTCCTGAAGAACCGTCAGATAAGTAGACGGGGAAACACGTGTCGAGGACACAATATAAATCAAAAGAGGACAAGTATTAAGAGGACATAAGAGGAATAAGCAAAAAGCAAGCAGATAAAGGACTTAAACAAAGTGTAAATAATGAGCACATCAACAGACTGTAAGACATTTATTACAGTGACAAGAGGACACAAATAATTCAAAAGAAGACAAGTATAAAGAGGACACAAGAGGAACAAGCAAAAAGCAAGAGGATAAAAGACTTAAACAAAGAGAAAATAATGAGCACATCAACAGACTGTAAGACATTTATTACAGTGATAAATTAAGTGCACAACTGCAAGACACTTATTGCAGTAATTAGTAACATGAATGCTTAATAAAAAGGCGCCATTTCAATCAATACAGTACTGTTCTGTTGCCTTTTCCAATCAAAACTCAAGGACGGCTGGAGGTGATGTCCCCGGCCTTCGGCATCTGTCTCCCATGTGAGTCCACCATCCCCAAGTGCGTGGCAGCCGAAGGGGGTCCGGCAGGGTCCCCTCACGGAGTGAAATTGTATAATGCAGGTCAGCCCAGAGCTCCAGGATGGTCAGGGGTGCTGTCCCTGGCGTTGGGTGGCTGTCCCTCGTGTGGTGTGACTGTCCACAAACCCAGCAACGGTTCCAGGGAGCCTCGGCAGGGTCCACGTCCTTCCCAGATTGTGAAGCTGCAAGAAAACCCAGCCAGAGTTCCAGCACGGTTGGGGGTGCTGTTCCTGGTCTTGGGCATTCATTTCCCATTTGGGTCTACTATCCTCAAGCACAGCGGCTATCTCGGGGAGCCCTGGCAGGGTCCCTTTCCTTTCCCAGAGGGAGAAGCTGTAATGCAGGCCACCCAGAGCTCCAGGAAGGTGGGGGTGATGCCCCTGGCCTTGGGTGGCTGTCTCCCATGTGGGTTCACCGTCCCCCAGTCCAGCTGCAGTTCTGGGGAGCCCTGGCAGGGTCTCCATTCCTCCTCGGAGGCGAAGGGTCCCCATTCTTCCCCAGAGGTAAAATCTGTAACACAGCACAGCCAGAGGTGCAGCCTGGGCTTGCGGACAGTCAACCCACATGGGAGACAGCCGCTCCCAGGGAAACACCAATGTTTTGCTGTCATGGTGGGAATTTGTGGCCTGACCCTGCATTTGTGTCCCAGCCCACCAAAATACCTCCCCAGACTGTCCAATTCCATAGAATAAAAAAAACGACTTGCATAACGTTGCAGCTCCTTGCTTAAAGAAACCTGTAAACAAAACAAAAAACATTCATTAGCTATGTTCAGCCCAGCAAAAACAAATCATAACTATCACGCTCCGATCACCGCCCCCCATTCAAGCCATCAACTAGTTCAGGTTCAATTTGAACACATAGATCCATAATTATGCCAACGTCTAAGATATTTCACACGTTGGTCCAATTAAATGGTTATAATAAATCTTGAATATGATAAATATGTAAGAACCATGAACTGATAACTTGAGTAATATAATAAATGAAAATAAGGCCTACTTTAACAATATAAATACTTTCATGGAATATAAATGACTGAAAATATGAAACTGCCAATGAAAAGAATTACATATTGAGTACAACAATGAACTGAGTGACAGTATAAAAAAAGGAGAGAACTGTGACCATGTTTCTAGGTGGACATATGGGAATGGAGCTACAAGACCCTAGGGGTGCCTGTACCTTCAGAAAGATAATAGCCAGTATACAAGGTATTCCCAAGGCGTCTACCCTACCCACTTTATCCTTTGCCAGGTACCAGTCTGTAATTCAAGACCTGGTAGAGTTTTGAAGAATTAACAACTCTGCATTAGAAGGCCAAAAGATCTGTGGGTATCGTCTTTGATCCCACTAAAAGTACATTTGAATACACAGTCTGCAGGATGGACTGTGGGAAAGACCTACTTGAGCTTGGGTATGCAATGAAGTTGGCAGATGAGGAGGTTCAAGGTTGGCAGAGTTATTGTGCAGCTGCCTGCAGGAGGCACCATGGTGGGGTCAGGCAGCTACCATGAGAGCACTGCTTGACTTCAAGTTGGCAGCTGACAATTTATAACTGATACAAATCACTAGATCTGAAGATAGTGAGTTACTCAGAAGAGCCAATCACTTTGTCACGTACACACAAGGAGTTGGGCACATTAATTAACACCCTTCCTTTTCCAGTATCAAAAGGGGCAGGGCTATACAGGGAGGCTTTGGTAGAAGGCCTAGTATGGGAGTTTGGAAACAAGCGTTGCAGTAAAGAGCGGAGTAAAAGAGGAAGAAGGAAGGCAGAGGGAGTTGAAGGAGAGTAAGATTTGAGGTGGATGGGAGAGGAAGGTGAAGATGCATCAAAAGAAGGGAAACTAGCAAGGGGGAAAAGGAGAGATGGAAGGCATACATGCCAACCCCACCGATTTAGGCGTGGAGACTCCGATTTTTGAGTGAAAAATACTGCTATTTTTCACGGTCTCCTGCCTAAAATAATTATTTCCACAATGCATTCCAATGGTGAAATTATTGTCTCCCGATTTCGCTGTAGAAATCGCCCTCTCAGCCGCTTCAGAATGTTGGCATGTATGGGAGGGTGAGATACAAGAGAAAGGAGGAAATTTACTTGGAGAACAGTTTAAAAGGTACAGATAAAATTGCTGTAGGAAGATGAGGGCCAACGATGGAGGAACATTTTTGGAAAGGTACAGAGGAAGAAAAGGAAGGTGGAGGAAGGAAGAAGTGCAGAAGGTGGACCCTGAAAATAAGGTAAATGCTGTGGAAGAAGGCCTGTGTCCATTAAGAAGCATGGTGCCTGGTTGTACATCTTAACCTTATAACTAGCCCACCAAAAGTAAAGAGGGGTATTGGAATGACGAGGAGGAGTGCAGTACCCTGGGTAAACTAGCCCACTCACACTGAAGCAGCTATTTCCCATTAGAGAAACGGCCCACTGACCTGCAGAGGCAGAAAGGTCCTCTCGTCTAATGGGAACTAGCCCATTCACACTGAAGCAGCTATTTCCCATTAGAGAAACGGCCTTCTGACCTGCAGAGGCAGAAAGGTCCTCTCGTCTAATGAGAACTAGCCCACTCACACTGAAGCAGCTATTTCCCATTAGAGAAACGGCCCTCCAACCTGCAGAGACAGAAAGGTCCTCTCGTCTAATATGAACTAGCCCACTTACACTGAAGCAGCTATTTCCCATTAGAGAAATGGCCCTCCGACAGCTATTTCCCATTAGAGAAACGGCCCTCTGACCTGGAAAGGCAGAAAGGTCCTCTCGTCTAATGGGAACTAGCCACTCACACTGAAGCAGCTATTTCCTATTAGAGAAACGGCCCACCGACCTGCAGAGGCAGAAAGGTCCTCTCGTCTAATGGGAACTAGCCCATTCACACTGAAGCAGCTATTTCCCATTAGAGAAACGGCCTTCTGACCTGCAGAGGCAGAAAGGTCCTCTCGTCTAATGAGAACTAGCCCACTCACACTGAAGCAGCTATTTCCCATTAGAGAAACGGCCCTCCGACCCGCAGAGACAGAAAGGTCCTCTCGTCGAATGGGAACTAGCCCACTTATACTGAAGCAGCTATTTCCCATTAGAGAAACGGCCCTCCGACAGCTATTTCCCATTAGAGAAACGGCCCTCTGACCTGGAAAGGCAGAAAGGTCCTCTCGTCTAATGGGAACTAGCCCACTCACACTGAAGCAGCTATTTCCCATTAGAGAAACGGCCCACCGACCTGCAGAGGCAGAAAGGTCCTCTCGTCTAATGGGAACTAGCCCATTCACACTGAAGCAGCTATTTCCCATTAGAGAAACAGCCTTCTGACCTGCAGAGGCAGAAAGGTCCTCTCATCTAATGGGAACTAGCCCACTCACACTGAAGCAGCTATTTCCCATTAGAGAAACGGCCTTCTGACCTGGAAAGGCAGAAAGGTCATCTCGTCTAATGGGAACTAGCCCACTCACACTGAAGCAGCTATTTCCCATTAGAGAGCAAAAAGGGCAATTTTTCTAATGGGAACTAGCCTTCTCAGTTTTATTTTCAAATTTGTTTATTGGCATTTGTTATTTAGTACATTTACAGGACACCAGGCGTGTCCGCGTTTCTAGGATAATGAGCATTTCAGAATAAAACATTTAATATTTAACAAATTAACATTACAACATTCAACTATCTCCCAGTGTTTGCTGTTAAGGTGAAGTTGCTTGGTGGAGCAGGGGGGGGGATCCTGATGGTCTGGAGGGGGGAAAAAGGAGGGGGCCCATGCCTGTGAAAGCCCAGTGGGGTGACAGCATGGTGGTCACAGGCCTTGTTAATTCAGTTCATGGTTCTGTTTCAGTGGGTTCATACCAATTCATGGGGGCTTGTCATCTGAGGGGTAAAACAGGGAGTCTGTGAGTTCTTTCCAGGCCTCAAGGGTCATACTAGAGTCATCTGTGGATCTGGCCACACTGTCCTCCCAAGCCGTTGTTTCTGCTCGTACCCAGCATTTCAGTTCAGAGTGCCAGCTTTTCTGTTGGGGCCCAGTCATTTTCTTCCAAGACATTGCCATGGTCCTCTTTGCTAGTATACACATAATGTCCATTAATCTGGTGAGGTGCTTGAGTTTGGCCAGTCTGGTGTATGTGCCGAGCAGGCATTCCTCCGGGGTCCATTTGTATCTAGTCACCCCCAGATTGTCGTTTGTCTGCTGTATGGCGGTCCACAGGGATTGTGTCTTAATGCACTTCCAGAACACGTGGATCAAGTCCGCATTGCTCTGTCCACACCATGTGCAGTTAGAGGGCAACATATTATTGATTTTTGCCAGCCTGGATGGAGTTAGGTATGTTTGGTGTAGCAGGATGAGTTGTATTTGTCTGAATCTGTGGTTCCTGGAGACAGACTTGGGGAATGTCAAGGCCCTTTCCCATTCTCCATCTGACAGTTCCCGGCCCATGTCCGCTTCCCATTTGCCTCTCAAAGCGGGACCCCGTGGGTTGGGGACGTCGCTCAGGTGGGCATAGATCTGGGACACCGGCTTCCAGCCCTCGCCCAGAGCATAAAGTAGTGTGATCAGGGGGTTTGGTTCCGGTTCTTCCGGCCATGACGACCATTTGGTTCTTGCTGTGGTTCTCATCTTCTGATACCACAGGAACTGGCCCGTATGGACTCCATCTACTTCCTGAAGTGTTTCAAAGTCTTTAAAGGCCCCATCCGCAAACAGGTCCCCCCATGAGTATATCCCGTTCCTTTCCCAGTGCCTGAGGTGGTGCAAATCTGCGACGGAGCCACCTAGGTCCGAGAGTAGTGGTATGTCCGGGCAGTAGTGGGGCTTAGAGCAGGCGAGGGTTACTGTCCTGCGCCATACTTTTTGCCCCAGGATAGCCATGGAAGGGACATTTCGCATTAGGTGGGAGGGGGCCCAGATGAGTTCTTTCATATGCAACGGGGATACTAGGGTCTGCAGGAGGGGGGTCTCGGATGTGGCTTCATCTGCTAGCCATTTAGTGACAAAACTAAGCTGTGCTGCCAGGTAGTACTTTTCGAAGTTCGGGAGTTGGATTCCCCCTTGGGTGTACGGTAGCATCAGGGTGGAAAATGCTATTTTGCGTCTCCCTGACCCCCACAAGAAGTCCCGGGTTATCCTTTCTAGCAGGCGGAAAAAAGGCGCATTAATGTAAAAATGTATGTTCTGGAACCCGTACAAGAATCTGGGAAGGACAATCATTTTAATTATGGCAGCTCTTCCCATCATGGATAGGGGGAGTTTCGCCCAAAATTGCATGAATTTTCTCAAGGCTGGGATCGCAGTCTTCGTGTTGTGTTCATGCATTAATGTAGGGGTATGCATTATGTGTATACCTAAATACTTAAATGAGGTCAGCTCCCAGTGTATTCCTACCGCAGGAAGTTCTGCTATGTCTTTCCTCTTGAGGCCTGCCAGAGGGAAGAGGCAGGACTTTGCCCTACTAATTTGTATACCAGAGAACCTTGCAAAGTTGTCCAGGACGTCTAACATCATGGGCACGTTATTTTGTGGGTCTCTGACGTACAATAGTACGTCGTCTGCGTAAAGAGAAATAATATGGTCAATATCCCCCAGCCGTATCCCGGCATCAAAGAATTGTCTTCGGAAGTATATGGCAATGGGTTCCAGTCCCAGTATGTAAAGCATGGGGGAGAGCGGGCATCCCTGCCTAGTGCCCCTGCGTATGTCCCAGGCTTCTGATATGTGTTTTCCTGTTTTTACTATGGCCGTAGGTCTGTTATAAAGTATCTTGATCCATCTAATGAACCCTGGGCCAAAGCCGAAACCCAGAAGAACCTCCACTAGCCACTCCCAAAATATAGAATTGAACGCCTTAATAGCATCCAGGGACAGCAACGCATATGTCTCCGTATTGGCCTCTGTCTGGGCAATAACCTCTTGCACTCTACGTAGGTTCATGGTCGTGTTCCGGCTTGGCATGAAGCCACACTGATCCTCGTGTACCACGTCCCCTATAATTTTAGCCAGTCTGTCTGCTAATACCGTGGTCAATATTTTCACATCGCAGTTAAGCATGGCTATTGGGCGGTAGGAGTCACATTTGTCGGCGGGCTTATTTGGCTGAATGATTGGAATTAACAAGGTTTCCCTCATACTGTCAGGAAGTATCCCTCTCTCATGTGCCTCCATGTAACAAGGGTGTTAGGGAGGTCTCATATGCCTTATAAAACTCAGTGGGCAGTCCGTCACTCCCGGGGGTCTTAGCATTGGTCAGTGACTTGATTGCCTCTGCTATATCCTCCGCTGTGATATCTGCGTCAAGGGCTTCAGCCTGTTCAGGGGTCAATTTGGGGAGCCCTATTTCCTCCAGGGTGTCTATGATTTGCTCTCGGGGAACCTGATCCCTGTGAGAGTAAAGATGTTCGTAGAAGCCCTTAAAGGTTTCGTTTATATCTTGCTGTGTCTGTACTACCTTACCTTCTTCAGTCTGTATCATGGTGATCGTGTGCTTGGGGTGTTCTTTCCTACACAACCAGGCCAGCATTCTGCTAGGTCTATCGGCTTCTCTGTGTTTTCTGTTTGTTTTGGTGGCATAATCAAACTTGTGTAGTCTTTCCCAAGCCTGGGCACTTTTAACTCTAAGTTCCTTAAGGTTATCTTCTCTTTGGTGAGTATTCACCGGGGTAGATTCGAGCTGCTCAATCTGTCGTTCCCACTTATCTAATTCACCCCTCAATTGTTTCCTGATGCCCCCTGCTTTCGCGATGATTTTCCCCCTCGCCACTACTTTGAGAGTGTCCCACATCGTGCTCAGGCAGGCAACGCTTCCCGTATTCCTCTCAATAAAACTATCTATAAATTCATGCAGTTCTTCCCTGAACACCGGATCACTTAAGGCGTCTATCGGCATTCTCCACATAGGGATAGGGAGTCTGGGGCTAGTTTGATTCCATTCTATCAAGAGCGGTAAGTGGTCTGAAATGGTCCTTCCAAATATTGCGCTTCTTCTATTTGTGACAGGTGTTCTTTGCCTACGAAGATGTAGTCTAACCTCGTGTGAAGATCATGAGGGGAGGAGAAGTATGAGTACCCCTGAGAATCAGGATGGCGCTCTCTCCAGACGTCAGCTAGGTTCAACCTATCTGACAATAAGGACAAGGCTGTGGTTGCCGCTGAGGGCCCTTTCGGGTGGGGCTGGGAACTGTCAAGGCTCGCATCATGGACACAATTAAAGTCTCCCCCCCATAAGAAAATACCATGTCTGTAAGGTGCGATTTTAGCATACATGGAGTTCAAGTGTGCTGGAATGTTAGTATTGGGGAGGTAAGAGTTCACTATGCATATTTCATCCTGTTCCAAGCGGCCCCAGAGAATTACAAACCTGCCCTCAGGGTCTGTCTCAGACCTGGTTAGGTGGAAAGGGAGTTGGGGATGGATCCAAGTGTACACACCTCTTGCGTATTTGGAGTAGGTAGTGCCCACGCCCTGTCCCCCCCAATGTTCTCCCAGTCTAGCCAGGGAGTCCGCCGTGCAGTGCGTCTCCTGCAGCAGCGCTATCTGCACTCTTTTCCTGTTCAAGTAAGACCTGATTCTATTTCGGCGTAAGTAGGTTCCCAGGCCCCTCACATTCCAAGTCATTATCTTTATTTTAGTATTAGATGCCATGTTGAATCAATCGAGTTGTCAGTGAATCAGTCTGGCACCTACCAGTGACTTCCGCGGCATCCCCTGGTCCATGCCGTCTCCCCTCCCGTCCTCCTTCTCCAGCATCGCTCATTTCACTCGTAGGAGATTCAGTAACTTGAGTAACTCACATTGCCTTGAATGGGGAAAAACAAACAAAACAAGATGAACAGTCCCTAGCAGTTGCTCCCAACTTGCAATGCTCAGGGGGTCCCGAGCCTTCCAGGCCACTCCTGGCCTCCCGGATCAGGTTGTGTGTGGGCAGGCTGCTCACACAGTTTTCAGTGGGGTGTGTTGCCTAACTTCACTCGTTTGGTCCTTTGAGCTCTCGTCCGATATAGCTTACTTGTATGGCTTACTTTAACAAAGGCTTGCAATGGATGGTGCTTGGTTGGGGTCAGTCGTTATGTGGGGAGTACCCATTTCCTTCTCTTTCTGGCAGGTTCCCAATCAGCTCCGGTCCGACTTTGAAGGTCCTGTTCCATCATCTGCCAGGTTGTTATGTTCAAGCCACATGTTGGCCGCGGCCGGAGTCTCTAGAAATATCGCTTTTCCATTATAGAGAACCTTGAGGCGTGATGGGTAGAGCAGCATGTACTTTAAATTAAGATTCCTTAGGCGGGCTTTTATTGGGATAAAGGAGTTCCTTGCTCGTTGCACTGCAGGGGTATAGTCGGGGTATATAGCTATTGTTGCATCTTTCCTCTTTATCTCCCCTCCTTCTCTGGAGTATCTCAATATGGTTTCTCGATCTCGGAAATTTAAGATCTTAGCTATAATTGGGCGTGAATGGGATCCGGGTGGAGGACGTTTCTGGAGGGATCTGTGGGCCCTTTCCACGGAGAACCCTTGGGAGAGGTTACCCGGTCCAATTTCCTGTAGCAACAGTGTTTCGATGAAGTCTGTCGGGTCTGGGCCCTCCGAGTCCTCAGGGACCCCTAGTATGCGGATATTGTTTCGGCGGGCCCGCCCTTCGGCTTCCTCGGAGCGGGCCTCCAGCCTGATCACTTTCTGTTCCAGATCCTGGACCGTCCTCTTCAGGACTCGGGTGTCCTCTACGTTTTCCTGGAGGGTAGTCTCTGCTACTGTGACCCTTTCCGTTAGGTTGCGGGCGTCTTGACGCATAAGCTGAATGTCCGATTTCACCTCTTCCAGTCTTCCTTCGAGTGATGTGCGGAGGGCAGCTATTGCTTGGAGGACTTGCGCATGTTTGAAATCCTCTCCTTGTTGGGGCATTTCCTCGACAGGTTCTGGGTCTTGTTGCGACTGTCTCTGGGGTCTAACTGTCGTGAAGGAATCCATGGTGACCAGTTTCAGCTTGCCCTTGGGGGGAGACATTTTTGGGGGGCTGCGGGTTTGTTTCCGCGCACTGTGCAGATCGGCCTAGTAGCCCCCTCTTTCTGGCTGATGTGTTAAAGATATCGAGTAGCCCTTAGCAGCTCCGTATCTGGCGACCACGTTGCGGTTTCGCGAACACCCCTCTCTCGGTTCCAGGGCAGTTGGGTGGGGTGCTGTCGCTGTTCGGACCATCGATACGGCCGGGCGTAGGCCCCGGCTGCCCGCCGGTTTCAGGGTCTCGGGCCGGCTTTGCCACTGTGTCTAGCAAGGAGCTTCCCTAGGGCCGGTCTGCAGACTCTCGGCTCGTGAGTTTCGAATCCAAGATGGCGTTCTCTCAGAAGCTTATTTGGGATTTGGAGGGGCGGCAAGGGTCCACCATCTATGTCGTCGCTGGACTGCCTGCGGGGTTCGGTGTTTCCCGGCCCTCCGTTGCCAGGGGCTTATTGCCCGCTCCTTTTCTAGGAGCTTCGATGGAGGAACCACGGGTCTATCAGGCAGGGCCCGCTCCCTCCTACTCACCTGCTGTGCTCTTCCCGGCTCAGGGCGAATTTCTCTGCTTCTACTGCGATCTCTCCGTAGGCCCGGGGGGTGCAATCCCAGACTTCTCCGCTCTTCCACGCAGTCACCAGGGTAGAGGCGGAGCCGGAGCGCGATCAGTTAGCCCCGGTGGCCTCGGTACCAGCGTACGTCTCGCCCTGCAGTATGTCGCACTTGGTCGCAGCTCTTGTCTTGGCGCGCAACGGGCGCCGCCATCTTGCGGGCCCCAGGGGCTCAAGTTTGGGCTTCCCGTTTTCTGGCTTTGCTTCTCCGATTCGGGCCGGGAGTCAGGGAGAGTGTCGGGAAGTGGTTCTCCTTCCGTTCTGTCCGGTCCGGTCCTGGATTACCGACCCGTTACCACGATATTCTTGTCATATGGAAGGATCACGGACAGAGCTCGGCAGGAGCCTGTCTTCACAGCATGCGCGCAGGCCACGCCCCCGGGAACTAGCCTTCTCAGTGTGGGTTGATACTAGTTCCCATCCGAGAAACGGACCATCGGTTGTTAGGGCCATTTCTCAGATGGGAAATAGCTGCTTCTGTGTGAGTCGGCTAGTTCCCATTAGAGAAATGGCCCTTTTTTGTCCCCTAGTGGCCAAGTCCTGCATAATAATGGGAACTAGCCCACTCACACAGAGAAGGCTAGTTCCCATTAGAGAAATGGCCCTTTTTGCTCCCCTAGTGGCCAGGTCCTGCATAATAATGGGAACTAGCCCACTCATACTGAGAAGGCTAGTTCCAATTAGAGAAATGGCCCTTTTGCCCCTAGTGGCCAAGTCCTGCATAATAATGGGAACTAGCCTGCTCACACTGAGAAGGCTAGTTCCCATTAGAGAAATGGCCCTTTTTGCCCCTAGTGGCCAAGTCCTGCATAATAATGGGAACTAGCCCACTCACACTGAGAAGGCTAGTTCCCATTAGAGAAACTGCCCTCCGAACTGCAGAGGCTGGAAGATCCTCTCGTCTAATGGGAACTAGCCCACTCACACTGAAGCAGCTATTTCCCATTAGAGAAACGGCCCTCCGACCTGGAAAGGTAGAAAGGTCCTCTCATCTAATGGGAACTAGCCCACTCACACTGAAGCAGCTATTTCCCATTAGAGAAACAGCCCTCCGACCTGCAGAGGCAGAAAGGTCCTCTTGTCTAATGGGAACTAGCCCATTCACACTGAGGTAGCTATTTCCCATTAGAGAAACGGCCCTCTGACCTGCAGAAAGGTCCTCTCGTCTAATGGGAACTAGCCCACTCACACTGAAGCAGCTATTTCCCATTAGAGAAACGGCCCTCCGACCTGCTGAGGCAGAAAGGTCCTCTCGTCTAATGGGAACTAGCCCACTCACACTGAAGCAGCTATTTCCCATTAGAGAAACTGCCCTCTGACCTGCAGAGGCAGAAAGGTCCTCTCGTCTAATGGGAACTAGCCCACTTACACTGAAGCAGCTATTTCCCATTAGAGAAATGGCCCTCCGACCCACAGAGGCAGAAAGGTCCTCTCGTCTAATGGGAACTAGCCCACTCACACTGAAGCAGCTATTTCCCATTAGAGAAACGGCCCTCCGACATGGAAAGGCAGAAAGGTCCTCTCGTCTAATGGGAACTAGCCCACTCACACTGAAGCAGCTATTTCCCACTAGAGAAACGGCCCTCTGACCTGGAAAGGCAGAAAGGTCCTCTCGTCTAATGGGAACTAGCCCACTCACACTGAAGCAGCTATTTCCCATTAGAGAGCAAAAAAGGCCATTTGTCTAATGGGAACTAGCCTTCTCAGTGTGGTTTGATACTAGTTCCCATCCGAGAAACGGACCATCGGTTATTAGGGCCATTTCTCAGATGGGAAATAGCTGCTTCTGTGTGAGTCGGCTAGTTCCAATTAGAGAAAGGGCCCTTTTTTGTCCCCTAGTGGCCAAGTCCTGCATAATAATGGGAACTAGCCCAATCACACACAGAAGGCTAGTTCCCATTAGAGAAATGGCCCTTTTTGCTCCCCTAGTGGCCAGGTCCTGCATAATAATGGGAACTAGCCCACTCATACTGAGAAGGCTAGTTCCCATTAGAGAAATGGCCCTTTTGCCCCTAGTGGCCAAGTCCTGCATAATAATGGGAACTAGCCTACTCAACCTGAGAAGGCTAGTTCCCATTAGACAAATGACCATTTTGCTCCCATAGTGGCCAAGTCCTGCATAATAATGGGAACTATCCTGCTCACACTGAGAAGGCTAGTTCCCATTAGAGAAATGGCCCTTTTTGCCCCTAGTGGCCACGTCCTGCATAATAATGGGAACTAGCCCACTCACACTGAGAAGGCTAGTTCCCATTAGACAAATGGCCCTTTTTGCTCCCCTAGTGGCCAAGTCCTGCATAATAATGGGAACTAGCCTGCTCACACTTTGAAGGCTAGTTCCCATTACACAAATGGCCCTTTTTGCTCCCTTAGTGGCCAAGTCCTGCATAATAATGGGAACTAGCCCACTCACACTGAGAAGGCTAGTTCCCATTAGAGAAACGGCCCTCCGAACTGCAGAGGCTGAAAGATCCTCTCGTCTAATGGGAACTAGCCCACTCACACTGAAGCAGCTATTTCCCATTAGAGAAACGGCCCTCCGACCTGGAAAGGCAGAAAGGTCCTCTTGTCTAATGGGAACTAGCCCACTCACACTGAAGTAGCTATTTCCGATTAGAGAAACGGCCCTCTGACCTTCAGAAAGGTCCTCTCGTCTAATGGGAACTAGCCCACTCACACTGAAGCAGCTATTTCCCATTAGAGAAACGGCCCTCCGACCTGCAGAAGCAGAAAGGTCCTCTCGTCTAATGGGAACTAGCCCACTCACACTGAAGCAGCTATTTCCCATTAGAGAAACTGCCCTCCGACCTGCAGAGGCAGAAAGGTCCTCTCGTCTAATGGGAACTAGCCTTCTGAGTATGAGTGGGCTAGTTCCCATTATTATGCAGATCCTGGCCACTAGGGGAGCAAAAAGGGCCATTTCTCTAATGGGAACTAGCCTTCTATGTGTGAGTGGGCTAGTTCCCATTATTATGCAGGACTTGGCCACTAGGGGGCAAAAAAGGGCCATTTCTCTAATGGGAACTAGCCTTCTATGTGTGAGTGGGCTAGTTCCCATTATTACAAAAAGAAGTATCTATCAGAGCACACCTAATTACTCAAAAACGAAATAACTATTTAGAGAAATTTTATTACAATTCTGGGTGCTGGGGAGGAATACACGCCCTGACACTGGAGCATGTGTTAAACATAAAACAAAAAGTGTCTAAACTTAAAGACACTCCCGTCTCCTGCACACCTTACAAGCTGAAATAAATCAGTCAAATTTCATAACATTTGCACTTTTATATATAGAAAGAATTGTCAATTTAGAACATAGGTAACAAAATTGACAATTCTTTCTATATATAAAAGTGCAAATGTTATGAAATTTGACTGATTTGACTGATTTATTTCAGCTTGTAAGGTGTGCAGGGGACGGGAGTGTCTTTAAGTTTAGACACTTTTTGTTTTAGTTCCCATTATTATGCAGGATTTGGCCACTAGGGGGCAAAAAAGGGCCATTTCTCTAATGGGAACTACCCTTCTATGTGTGAGTGGGCTAGTTCCCATTATTATGCAGGACTTGGCCACTAGGGGGCAAAAAAGGGCAAGTTCTCTAATGGGAACTAGCCTTCTCAGTGTGAGTGGTCTAGTTCCCATTAGTATGCAGGACTTGGCCACTAGGGGGCAAAAAAGGGCCATTTCTCTAATGGGAACTAGCCTTCTATGTGTGAGTGGGCTAGTTCCCATTATTATGCAGGACTTGGCCACTAGGGGGCAAAAAAGGGCAAGTTCTCTAATGGGAACTAGCCTTCTCAGTGTGAGTGGGCTAATTCCCATTATTATGCAGGACTTGGCCACTAGGGGGCAAAAAAGGGCCATTTCTCTAATGGGAACTAGCCTTCTATGTGTGAGTGGGCTAGTTCCCATTATTATGCAGGACTTGGCCACTAGGGGGCAAAAAAGGGCCATTTCTCTAATGGGAACTAGCCGACTCACACAGAAGCAGCTATTTCCCATCTGAGAAATGGCCCTAACAACCGATGGTCCGTTTCTCGGATGGGAACTAGTATAAACCCTAGTATCAACCCTCCCACAACGCCTTGCCTTTCCTCTGGTGCAAAAAAGATGACGAAATGAACGTTTAAACCCACGTGATGCAGAGCAGCCCACGTGATGAAGTGGACGTTGAAACCCACGTGATGCAGAGCAGCCCAAATGATGAAGTGGAGGTGGGCTTTGCTTTGGTCAGTTTCTCGAATGGGAACTATAATAGTACCCTTTACGAAACGCGCATTTCCAGTTTCCAGGCAGCATCAGGTGAGTGCATGCGATCCAGCTCTTTTAGTGAATGTTATATGCATTTCTTTTAGCATCTATCAACTTAGACGTCCTCACCCCTTTGTTGTTATATTGTTAGGAGCCCTTTTGCAACCTCTAGGAATGCACGTTGAAGCTGTAATTCCTTGCATTGTACTTATCACGTCGTGTTGAAATTAAATATTGTAAGTACGTGATTTTCTGAACATCTGGTTTTGAAATTACACGGGGCAGCCTGTCGTTGGTATTATAGATGCAATAGCTGCTCCTAAGCTCATTTACGGTACGGTTCAGGCTCTGCAATGCTCGCAGACGCAGTAACTGCCGTGCAGCTACTACACAGACCCTGCTCTGGTGTAAGTTACTATATATATGAAGCTCGCAGACGCAGTAACTGCCGTGCAGCTACTACACAGACCCTGCTCTGGTGTAAGTTACTATATATATGAAGCTCGCAGACGCAGTAACTGCCGTGCAGCTACTACACAGACCCTGCTCTGGTGTAAGTTACTATATATATGAAGCTCGCAGACGCAGTAACTGCCGTGCAGCTACCACACAGACCCTGCTCTGGTGTAAGTGACTACACCAGAGTACAACACTATATAAAAATACCTGTACCGGATAATGGTCGCAGACGCAGTAACTGCTGTGCAGCTACTACACAGACCCTGCTTTGGTGTAAGTGACTACACCAGAGTACAACACTATATAAAAATACCTGTACCGGATAATGCTCGCAGACGCAGTAACTGCTGTGCAGCTACTACACAGACCCTGCTTTGGTGTAAGTGACTACACCAGAGTACAACACTATATAAAAATACCTGTGCCAGCTAATGCTTGCAGAGACAGTAACTGCTGTACAGCTGCTTCACAGACCCTGCTCTGGTGTATGTATATGTATGTATATATATATATATATATCTGTGCCAGCAAATGCTTGCAGAGACAGCAACTGCTGTACAGCTGCTTCACAGACCCTGCTCTGGTGTAAGTGACTACATATATAATTATACCTGTGCAGGATAAGGCCCGCAGAGGCAGTAACTGCTGTGCAGCTACTACACACACCTTGCTCTGGTGTGTCTGTCACAAAGTGTGAAGCAGTAAGAGAGTTCTTTCCGTGAATTGTTTGCCGATTCTTGTGGCGTAGTAGTTTTTTTATTATGAATATATTTTTGTTTGTAATTTTTTTGCTTTGAGGACTGTTGCTTTGTACAGTTTGAGTTATCTTTGGTATTTTATTTAGTCTTATCGGGTGTATTGTTTCCATTTAGTAGGTTTTTTTTATTTATTTTTTGGGGGGGCATTTTTTTCAGTTCTTCTGTGAACCATTTTGCTGCCAGTTTTTTTGGTGTTGCTTTGAATATTTTAGCTGGTGCTAATTGGTCAATGGCCTTGGTGATCCAATTGTTGAGTGTGTCTTCTGTTGTAACTATGTTTGTATCGGTGGGATCTCTTTCACCTATGTTGTCGTGGTGGGTTGATAGCATGGCGGCCTCATACGCTAGTTTTGTTGCAAAGTTGGGGTTGTAAGAAGATGGTTTGTAGATCAGTAGGAATACTATGTTGGATTGGTCGTTGAGTTCTATATTGATTTGGAGGGATTCATAGTCTTCCTTCCGCGTTGGTTGTGGTGATTCGAGATGCTCAGGCGTGTTTTTTTGTGTAGAATTGCGATTCCACCTCCTCTTCGGTTTTCTCTGTTGGCGTATATTAATTTATAATTGTCTGGTATTGCTTCGTTCGCGATGGCCTTATAGTTGTTTGATAACCAGGTTTCAGTAAGGAAGAGCACGTCTGTGCCTCTTTCGCTTAGGTCATTGATTTCTGTTGAGTGGTTTGCCATGGATCTAATGTTGAGGAGGCTGCAGTGTATTTTGCTGGATTTACCTTTTGTGTTGTTGTTAGTATTTTGTTTTGACCGGTGTGTTGTTGGTTGGGTTTCCGTTCCTGGTGGGTTTTTCCCGGTTGAGTCTTTTGGGTGGGGTGGTTCTTTGTTGGCCAGTCACTTTGTCGAGTAGACCGATAAAGGTTTATGGTGGGGTTGGTTCGTTTCCAGCTGGTAAATATACCCCTGTTGTTCCAGCCTTGGTGATATAGGGGGTGTAGAGTGAGTGTAATGGTTTCCAATTTGTTCCTTGTTCTGGTTGGGGTATTGTCCATGGTGGAGACCGCGTTGTGATGGTTTATTAGTTGTCATCCGTTTGTGTCCTGGTTGGGTCTGTATTCGTGAAGCTTGTTGGCTGTCGGTTCCTTGTTGCTGTGCTGTTTTTGTTTACCACATTGTTGTATGTGGACAGGTAGCGAGCATTGTAGTCTGTCTTTGCTCTGTTATTTGTCTCCTTGGTCCATCTCAGATGTTTGTCGAGTTTTTTGGGGTTGTGGGATCATGCTGGTCCGTGCCTTCCCGAGTGGTTTGGGATTTCTTATTTCTGTTGTCTTTTCTGACTTCTTTGTCTTTCTTGTGGCGAGGCATGATGCGTGGGTTGTGTTCCTTAGTGGGAGTCCTCTTTCGATTGGTGTTTTTCATGGTCTTTTGGGTTTAGTCTCTGCTGTTTGTGGTTTGATGTTGCTTGTATTTGGTAGGTTGTGGGTTGTTGAGACCTCGGTATGGGACTTTGTGGTTCCGTTTGTTTGTTGCTTCTTTCTTTTTTGGATCCTTTTCTTCCTTTTTTTAAATTTTTTATCCTGGAGGTACTTTTTGTTATGGTTGTTGATTATTGGATTTTGCGCAAAGCAAACATGAATAATGTGTTGAGTGCATGTGAATACTGCCATATATTGGTGCAGTCGTGTTGGGGAGAATTCTCATTTCTGTGCTAATTTCCTTCAACCTTAGAGACCCCCAGCTCTTTTGCTGGACTGTAGGACTTTTTAATTTTAACCCTGGAGTGAGTGAGACCCTTTTCCCACTGCCTCATGTGTTTTGACCTTTTGGATTATGTGTTTTCACTGTTTTGGGAGTCTGACAAACTCCATATGCCTCTACTACTTTTTGTATGGTGACACACTGCACCTTCAGTGCAGTGTCACTGAGAAATCCTTTAGATTTCTCATAGGTTTTAAAATACCTTGTGTAAACTACCGTTCCCAAGAATAGTAAAGTGAAATTGACTTTACTTACCTTTTCTCTTTGTGGCTCCAGCACACACCATCAAGTAGAGTGCTGGGGGGTTACCTAGTAGCCCCTTATCCTACATTCTCATGTAACATTTGTATGTTTCCCTCCCTACTTTTTAATGGCTAGTGGCAGTGGTTTAATCTTTCCTACCATTGTGTTTTTCTACAGCAGGCTGAACTCTCAGCTGCAGTATAGCACCCAGGGGTTACCATTTTATAAAAACGGCCACTGTCTTCTTTTTTTGCCATTTTCTGTTTGTGAGGTCTTTCTTGGGTTTTACTCTGTGCGTCAAACAGATTGGAGCCCTTTGTTTGTCTTGCCTTTGGCGCACTTCAACCCTGAGGCCCGCCTCTGTTTCCAGTGTGTCTGGAAGGACAGGATGTGAGGGAGGGTCCCGAAACTCCCCTTTCCTTTGTCTCTAGGAATGCCTGAATGCAACCAGTCCTGAATGGCTGGCTGGCTGGCTGTCCGTCCTTTCAGGACAGCGACCCTGATGTGTCATTGACAGCGTAGGCTGTGCATGAATGGGAGAAACCTGCTTAGAATAGCGAGGGTTTTGGGACTAGAGGCAGTCGACCACTGGGAGAAACACCCGATGAAGAAACCGTGAACGAAGCTTGCTGCATCCTCTTGGACCTTTGAGTTGCCTGGTGAAGCCCTGCTGCTGTTCTGAAAATCCCTTTTCAGACAGAGAAGCTTCGGAATGGACGACTTCTCCCCTTGGGTTAGTGGGACCAACTAACCCAGAGACTAACTCCACTGGACCATCTTCCCTGTCTGGCTGTACTTCTTCAGTGTTGCAAGAACCAAGTGCCAGGGGTCGAGTAATCCGTAGTCTAGTGAAACGTCTAAAATCCGGTTTGAAGCTCCAGGAGTCCCCTAAGGACCTTCCAGAAGCCAGACAACCAGAGCTAGAGTCCCCTCACCAGACCCAAGGAGTGAAGGAAGCCCAACCAGTACCAGAGATCCGCAAGTGCCACTGAACCGAAAAAAGCCCGTAGCTGCCAATGGTTACCAGTCATTTGGTCGAAAATAAATGGTCGAATGACAATTTGATCGATGTAAAATGGTCGGAAAACAAAAGTGTTTTTATTTTTTTTTTATTTATGGAGGGGGGTTCCCCTCCAACCCCCCTTTTTCTTCATTAAAAAATATTTTTTAAGCAACCAAACTAAAAAAAATATATATAAATAAATCCGACCTTTTTTTTTTTTTTCGACCATTTTGATTCGATCAAATGGTCATTCGACCATTTATTTTCGACCAAATGACCGGACACCGCTGCCAATGACCTCCGAAGTACTACCGCAGGAGCCCTACAGATGTCCACCCTCTTGTCCCCACAACTGAGGCTCAGGGACACAGGGTCTGTAACGCTGTAGCAGGACAGAAGCCAGCTGGACCACTCTTCTTCAGACCAGAGGTACTGTTTAGAATTGGGGTACTTACCTCACTGTCTTGTAGCCTTGCTTTTCTCAGTTGGCTATTGCAGTGGCTTACTTTTAGAGTTGATTCCAACTCTGTTTTCACAGGTTGTGACCCTACAAGTGATTTTCTAACAAACTCTCTAACTTTGTGCAAGCCTTTTGATTCTAAGAAGTACCTGTGCTCCAAAGACTGTTTCAAATTGACTTTGGCTGTACTTGCTCCCTGCAGACTCTTCTAGTCCGCTGACTTTGATATGGTTTGTCCCTCATAGGTAGTAACTTGTTTTAGACTGTTACTGCTGGGAAAGGCTTGTCTAGATTTCATTGGAAGATTTAGTTGTCCTCGTGTATACTGAGAACCTGTTTGAACTTTTTCCTTCCTTAAACCTTTCCTTTCTGCAGCCTAGTGTGATACATAAATGCCATTACTGTCCTAGTGATTGAAGTCACCCCAAGGTGTAGCAATTGTGTATGAAGCATATCCAAAGATTATCCACTAACTTGCTCTGATTCTGAAAAGTAATTTTAAAGTATATTTACATTGTTACATGAATTGCCTTTCTAAAGAACGCTTATTTAAAAATTGATGCTAATTAAATAAACAACTAGTTATAACTGAAACCTTGAGTGTAAGTGTTACTTGGCTACTTGTATTTACAGATTTCATTTGTATAGCTCTACAGCTCTGTTCTCCCTCTTGAGATAGGCCTGGCTGCTCAGTCACACTGCCAACCTATGAAGTTCAGACCTATACTAAAAGGTGAGCTTACCTAATACCAAGCAGATAAGTGTTGTGTAGTCTCACACAGTGGGACTAAATGTATTGATTGTGAGGTTGCTGGGTTCCTGCTTTTGACTGGGATGGCAAAGGATTGCAACCCAGTGGGTGCATGCTATGTTTAGGCCTCTTTCTTCCCCTTGGGCCCAACATAGTCTCAGGCTTTATCCATGCCACATTGGGGATTGTGAGGGTGATGGGTGCCTGCTTTTGACTGGGATGGCAAAGGATTCTCATGGGTGCATGCTATGTTTAGGCCTCTGGCTTCCACTTTGGCACAACATAGTCTCAAGCTTTACCCTTGCCACGGTGGGGGATCATTCAGCATAAGTGCAACTAAGCAAAAGCAGAATGACTATCTGTATTGGTCCGCATATCATCCTACAAACTCTGATGTTCTGAAGTAATCAGGTCATCCCCAAATCATCAGGGACAAACGTGCAATCTCTTGAAGTGATCAGTAGGTCATCCTCAAAGCATCAGGAACAAAGTGTTTTCTAAAATGGGGATGATGCTAGCATATTCATTAAGTCATCCTAAGCTCGTCCCCAAATCACCCACCATTCTGAGACATTTGCTGATGACTTTAACAGCGTGATGACCTCTGATGTGGGAATGACTTCTAGTGTAGTTTGATGATCATCAGATGACCCAGGATGGTCTCTAAAGTCATCCTTTCAGACCAGGGTGGGTGATCCCAGGGGGCTGCCCAGAGCAGTCTGAAGAGCATGTGTTGTGTGATGGCCCCATGTGGTGGACGGGGCCCTCCTGGAAGAACAGAAGGGGGCCAGGCCCCTTCTGTCATCTATGGGGCAAGGCCCAGTCATCAGTATGATTCCATCAGGGGCAGCCCTGCACCCATTCCTCCAGAGCCGGCCATTCCTCCAGCACCCAGGACCGATCTAGAGGCGTACTTGCCAACATTCCAATGCACCCGGCAGGGAGATTTCTTCAGAGAAATCAGGAGACAACAATTTCCACATCGGAATCAATTGAGAAAATAATTATTTTAGGTGGGAGAAGGTGAAAAATAGCAGTATTTTTCATGGAGTCTCCTGCCTAAATCGGGAGGGCTGGCATGTATGCTAGAGGTACTATGAAGGGGTGGCTCTCTGCAGCAGTCGCCTCATTGTGACATAGTGTTTTTGTGTTGGTATGTATGTATGTATGATATATGTGTGTGTATAGTTATGTATTGCTAAGTAGGTTAAATGTTAAGTTGGGGGGGTAATTAGGGGGAATGTTCAGTAGGGTAACTTTTAAGTAGGAATTGAAAGTTATATAGATGGCCATTAGTTTAAGAAGGGGATAGAGGGGAGGTACCTTGGCGTGGGGTACTGGGGATAAGTTGGCAGCCTGCCCAAGGCTGCCTTGCAAGACCGGACTACCCACAGAGACTATCCTCTGGCCTCACACTCCATGTGGGTGGTACCAGAATTTAGGAAGGGGATTGGTTGCGGCAAGCTCACTCTTAGGGTCTCGGGGACCCCGCTAAAGAAGGGTGAGCTGACATAGCCAGTCCCTGTTAGATGGAGCTCACGCCAGGGGAATCCTAGGGTTAAGGTTTAAAGGCGTTTAATAAAGAGGGGTCCCCGTTGGGATCTAGCGATTTTATTTGACAGGTGCAGCACCCCTCCCTATCCAGATGGAGTGTTGGGTGGGGGTGGTGGTATCCAGGGGAACTGTTCTTGCTTCGGTTAAGAGAAGACTACACCCTTGCACGGACCAGGGTCGGGGAAAAAGGGGCTACACTAGCCCCTAGCTCTCAACCATTTGTGTTGCAAAGGTGGTTGAAAACATCAGATTTTGTTTTTGGCGGGTGAGAGCCCATTAAAATGAATGGGAGTGCAGGAGGCTTGGCGGGTGACCCAGCTCTTTACAAGGCGGGTGACACCCGCCAAAAGCTTGCAACTTGAGAGCTACGACTAGCCCTGTGTTAGTTTTCACTTTGCATTCTGGGACTTGAATCCTGGCTTTATAATGGTGAAAATCCAGGACTACAAGCATAGCTCTCAAACATTTCTGTCCCTAGGATGGGTGAAAACAGAAGATATCCTTTTTGGCAGATGAGGGCCCATTGAATTATATGGGTGGGTTAGGAGGTGGGCAGTTGAGTGAACAAATTGAGAGGTCTGCTATAAGTCCCAGAATGCAAAGTTAAAACCAGGACTAGACTATTGTCTCCTGAATGGAATGGATAATGTTAGCATGACTAATAAAGCTCTGTCCCACTTCTCAAGCGGGAATCCTACAACGGCATATCACCACAGTGGTCTCCATGCCCGTTCTTCAGCCTGGTCTGCCGACCCATTAGATAGCAAGGTGCGACCACATAACAATATTAAGAGTAAATGCAAACATGTCAACCCTCCAGATTTAGGCGGGTGACACCCGGTTTTTATTTTTAAAAGTTGCTAATTTTAACTTTTTTACTTCCTAAATTTAATTCTAACCACAATGCAGTTCAATAGGAAAATGTAATTCTCCCTCTTTCGGTGAGAACATCTCCTTCCCAGGCGCAGCAAAATGGTGGCATGTATGTGAATGGTAAACAAACTGATGTATTTAAAAGTTTGACTTAGAACATTCTACAAAACCGAATACAGAGGCAGGATCTGGGACAATGCAGTGATAAATTATATAAATCTCACATCTGTGGTACTGGGAAAACATTTCAGAACTTCTAAGAATGTCCTCTCTATTACATTTTTTCTCGGCATCATACCCCACAACTTTTACACTTTTGGAGGATGTCATCAACAATTTAATTAATTTCACTCACTAGCCAAGCCACTTACCCGTCAATAGACATAAATGGGCTCCCACCACCAAAAACAAAATCTATTTTCACTCGGCCCTGGTGACTCAAAAGCCTGAGAGGTATGGAATGTGCGGTTATGACCTGTTTGTGAGCATTCGTTTTTCCGGTTCTCTGGGAGCCAATATGGGAGTGAACACAGAAAGCAATCCTACAGAAATGTGTGAAAATTGGGTCTGATGTTACATTTTAAAGGAGTTTATTCTAACTGTATTAGTAAACAGCTATGCACAACCTGTTGCAGCCGTGTGCACTAACGGTCGGCTCTCAAGACCTTTTGATATATGTAGGGGTACCAGGCACGGCTGTCCACTCTCGCCGCTCATATTCGCGATAGCTAAGGAGCCCATGGCTGATTTCCTCTGACAGAAGCACTCCCAAAAGGGAATACGAATATCCAGACCCCCCGAAATTATCTAATTATACATCGACGATGTGCTCCTATACATCAGAAATCTGGAACTTGACCTTGAACCCATCATGCAAGATATCTACTATTTCAGTCAGTTACCTGCCTCTGGGTCAATCGGGCAAAATCTGAACTCTTCCCCCTGACTGATGGTACACCAGTCCCTTCTGACCTCATGGGATTCACCTGGGCCACCACAGGAATAATATACCTCAGGGTCATGGTCACAAGGCACCAAGATCCTCTATACGAACAAAACTACGGTTCCTACTTAAACTTGGGCACAAGTTGCGCACATAGACTAAGTTGCCCATCACCTTAGCCGGTAAGGTGTCTCTGCTTAAGATGATCATATTGCCACAAATGCTATACAGATTTCTGAATGTCCCCTTATGGCCCGGGACTATGCTGTTCACAGAACTTCGATTAACGGTGAACAACGTCTTGTGGCACTCTGATGCTGTAAGACTTAAATGGTCAATACTGGCTAGACCATGTGTTCAGGAAGGCCTACTAGCCCCCGACTTTCAGAAGTACTGGCTCACTGCCCAAGCTCAGTATGCTGCATACTGGTTAGCTGAGGGCCCCCCATTACCGCATGTAAGAATCGAGCGGCATGCTGCGGGTTCCAGGGACCTCTGCTCGCTATAGCCTGGGACAAAATAAGGAGGCAGACCGGAAACTCCTTCTCATTCCACAGGGATTTACCACTGTGAAACACATATCAGGATTCCCCAAGGTGGATAAGACTACGGCTGCCCTGTGGGCCACAGGCGACTACTCTACTCTGGGCGATATGTACGGGATGGGCTCCTTTGTACCGAAGGCCGATCTGCGTGGGGGCCCGGGTGGACTCTCTCCACGTTGGCTACAATACACAGAGCTACGACAAGCGTTCAAACTGTCTTGGCCTTGGTTTCCCTCTCAACCCCCAGATGAGCCACTTATACCTTTTGTTATTGGAAGTACATTACCCTCAGGTGCGGTATCGGGCCTGTACAAGCTACTTCAAGAGAGTATTAATAAACCAGTTACTAAGCTCTGCGAGGCATGGGGTAGGGACCTTATGGTAGACCTAACCGATGAAAGATGGGAGGCCATGTGTATGCAGACCCGTTGGGTCTCAACGCACGATTCCGTTTGATCCCATTTAAGGTACTTCACAGGTTTCATTATACCCCCGCCAGACTCCATATCCTGTCCCATGACCTCTCTCCACAATGCCCCAGATGCCACACTGATTATGCAAACTACCTTCACATGCTCTGGGCCTGCCCCCGAATCACTGCATACTGGGTTAATGTTTGTGCTGCTATATCTGTTCGCTCTAGCATAACAATCGATCCAAATCACATGAATTGCTTATTCTACGAGCTCCCTTCGCTTGCTGGCAGTGCCCGTAAACCTGCCAGTCTGTTTACTCCTAGCAATACGTTGCCTATTACTGCTGTGGCTCAGACCCGCCAGCCCCACCATCAATCAATGGCTATGGGATGTCACTTGGGCATCGGACACGGTGGAACTCTGGATCAGGCTGCACCCAGAGGGCCCCCCTTCCGCGCATATTTACAAACTTTGAATGCTGATCCCGATTCTCCCTCTTCCCTAATATGATGGATAGTTCCTCAGCACTTTTTCATGTTCTCTGTAAGTCTGTCTGCGCCCTAAAGCCTAAGGGTCCATGCGAGCGCATTATATGTTTTTAAAGTAAAGTATAGATGTACCACCGGTGCTGTCTCCTCCTAGTCCCCCACGGCCTCATTAAAACATTAGTTTTAATGTCAGTCATGTTTTTTCGGACTTTTGCTGCACCCTATGAAGGGGCCCGTACTTATTATATAGTACCATGTTTCTGTGGTCTATGCTGCATTGTGTAAGGCCTGTTGGCTGTCTTGTTAACCTGTCAAGCAAACAATAAATAAAGTTTAAAAAAAAAAAATGTTGCCACTGTGCAAATGTCCTAGTTATCACAGTAACAAACCTGGTTACAAATACATTTATTCTCTTTCGAAAATCAATATTGTGGCTTTTCTTATCTATCGTCAGCCCGACAGGTAAGGGTTGTATCAGCCACTTTTACTCCCTAAAATAGGAACATACTTGAAAGACAATAGCAAGTAAAAATACCCCCAACAAAAAATAGGAAAGAGTTGCATAAACGCTGTCCCTGTGATTTCACCCACACAGCTCCATGGATATGTCTGGACCAGTAGTACACATAATACCACAGGAAGAAACTTCTGTTATCACTGCCTGTTCTGAAAAGGTAAAAATAGATATTTTAATGTGCATGGATATATAGGTGCAAATAAATATTTATTTCAAATATCTTACTGATGCATTTCATCAACAACAATATTTCAAGAATTCATTTTTGGGGAGACAGACTTTTCCCACAAGGAACAATGCCTGATCAGAAAGGCGCTGATGGTTGCTGATGGTTGCGAAAGGGGACCTGTTGGCGGGATAGGGTGGTCAGGCAAGCCCGACGATATCGACATGGCGAGAAGGAATGGATTATTGCTGTGAACTCGAATATAGAGTGTACAGAGATGGGGGTTGTCCCCAGAAACAGTCAAATATGGAGCAAATGGCAGGATGCGATCTGAGGGTCGGTCTGTTGGGGGGAGGGGTTAGAGTGATCTCACCGGTCTGGGTAGGGGTCCCGGAGATTGAGGGGTTGGATATGATGGGATATCTATTCAGTGAGTCTGAGGGAATAGTAAAAGAATATGTCAACTCTGCTGTCTGATCAATGTTGCAAGCTATCTCCAATGACTAATTGCAGAAACATCCAGCTGTGATGCAACCCTTTAAGCTGTGAGAAGCAATAGATTAGATGACAGAATTCTTGTATTGGCCATGGAGAGCATGCACAGGACAGAGAATCCATTAAAAATTGGCCTTGCCATAACTACAGATGTACTCCTACTGCGAGAAACGCAGATTGTTATCCCCAAAAAAACCGAGGCAACTGGTGCTGAATACTGCTCATGAGGCCAATCGAAGGATAGTCGCAACCAAAAGCCTCTTGCATAGTCAAGTATGGTTCCCTGACACTGCCAAGCTGGTGGAAGAAACAGTGAAGACATGCATGGCAAGTCACCCACGTGGCGGGTGCCTCCGTGTTGACAACCTCTGGGGACCCAGAGGCCACGTCAGACTTGCACAAGTGTGCATGGCAGAAGGGTTGCCCCTGGCTTTTATGGACCCAGGCAGGAAGGGAGATATCTCCTTGTTTTGATCGAAGAGCACTAGAGATTCCCTGTGGTCAGGGAAGTTGCCTCCACATCATAACTTGCCATTGCAGTCTAACAAGACTAAATCTTTCGGGCAGGGGTCTGCAACCTACGGCTCTATAGATTGTTTCGACTACAACTCCCATGATCCCTCACCATTTACTAAGCTAGTTGGAACTAATGAGAGTTGTAGTCCAAAACATCCGGAGAACCAAATGTTGCAGACCCCTGTTTTAGGGAATGGGGAATATGAGAAGAAGAAAAGTCCAGATATGAGCCCTCGTTCAAACGCCATGAGTTCAAAACATTTGCCCACTACCTCAGATTAAAACACAGATGGATCACGCCCCTTAGGGTGCAGGACAACAGAATGGCAGAGCGATTCATTCTCAATGCTCAAGAAAGCAGTCCAGCAGGCTGCTGCAGGGGAGATGCCAACAAAAATGGCCCTGTACCACGTTCTCAAACATTAGAGGAACACTGCACATAACTATGCAGATGATAACCCTGCAGCCCAGATAGTCGTATGCCAGCTCTGGTCATGACTTGCCAGGAGAGGCCCGGACATCCCAGACGGAGACAAAAGAATCAAGAAGGGAGACGTGGCAAGATCAGGAGGGGAAGCAAAAATGGTGGGACTGACGGCACAAGGCGCGTTGCCCCAAACTTGAGATAGACGTCCACGTCATTGTAAAACAGCGTCAAACAAAAAAGACGGAGCCTCCATTTGGGAAGAGTCCATTAACGACCAGAAAGGTAAAAGGGAAGATGTTAACCATCATCTGACACACCGGGCATGGTGCGGACATTGTAACGTGAAAAACATAATTAATGTGTATTTTTGCTATTTTCATTGTACCCTTTTGTTTGAAAATGTAATAAAAATAGATTATAAAAAAACATGTTTTTGCTGTGTGTATTTTACACCCCGCATCCTAATTTCACTGCATTTGTGCCCTCTCACTGAAAACCAAATTTGGCTGTGTATTTTACTCCCCGCATCCTAATTTCACTGCATTTGTGCCCTCTCACTGAAAACCGAATTTAGCTCTGTGTATTTTACATACCGCACCCTAATTTCACGGCATTTGTGCCTTCTCACTGAAAACCAAATTTGGCTGTGTGTATTTTACATCCTGCACCCTAATTGCACTGCATTGTGCCTCTTCCATCCTGCGTTCACATTTGCATTGCTTTTTGTTCTTCCATTGTTACTACTAAGCCACCTGTGAGATTAGGCCATAACTGTGCAGTGCAGTCCCCCTTCTCCTTTCAACTTCACTCTGCCACCCTAATGGCACTCACCATCTCCCCTCTAATGGCACACACCATCTCCCCTATCTTCTCTAATTGCTACTCTTATCTCCTATCCCCCTCGCTCACTAAGTCTGGAATGAAGAAGCACAAAAAAAGACATCCTGCGTGCAAACCCTGGCCTTCCCACCACAGACACCTATGTCAGCGCAACCTCCAGAGAGGTCTTCACAGATATACTTTTCTCTGTCCTCTCCAGATATTTGGACTCCTCATCTCTACTCTCTCTCCTTTCACTTCCTCTCTCATTAACGGTGGCACCAAGTGGGAAGTCCTCTTGGCTGGCTTCTCATCCTCACATTGCATCGTTAATATCTATCACACTGGCACTATGATATGATGTGGCATTGATAACGCGCCTGTACAGAAGTGTTTCTAGGCGCTACAAGACAAGGAGGGGGAAACAAAGGGAGGATAAAATGACGATTTTACTAGGCCTTGTGTCATTCAGATCGCGCAAGTGCGGGGAAGATGGAAGGGGAGAAGTGCCAGAGAGAGGGGAAGGGAGAAGTGCAGTTAACTCACAAGTGCAGCCAGTGGGTGGCTCATAAGTGCAGAGAGAAGCGACTGTAGGGTTGCAGATACAGACCCTTAAGTGCTGGGTAGCCCGGAGGCAGTGCAAGGGCAACTGGACATACAGGAGCCTTGGCCTGGGTTCAGAGAGTGACCAGCGCACGGAGCAGTCGGGTGTATCAGCAGGGGAGAGGAAGAGCAGCAAAAAGGAAGGTCTTCAGTTGCTTACCGAAGGTGGTTCTGCTCAAGTGTGAGAGAGGCAGGGAGGCTGTTACAGAGGAATGCCCCAGCGGCAGAGATAGATCTACCCCCAACTCTCTGCTTGGAGAAACGTCTGACCCTCAGCGTGTTGGAGGTGGATGAGCAGAGAGCTTGAAAAGGAAGATGTTTTGGAAGAGAACATTGGAGGTAGAGTGGTCCCAGGCCCCAGAAAAGCCTTCTGGACGATGCAGAGGGTCTTGAACTTGATCCTTGCAGTCACCGGTAGCCAATGAAGAGATTTCAGAGCTGGAGAGATACGAACCCTGAGCTTGAGTCTCAGTCCTGTTCTGGATAAGTTGTAAAGGTCGAATGGTAGAGGTAGGGAGATTTAGAAGGAGGCTGTTGCAATAGTCCAGCCTAGAGAGGACCAGAGCTCTGCAGACAGTGAGCTTCTGGGGGAAAGTGAGAAAAGAAAGAATACCTCTGAGGAGGTGCAGCTAATAGTTTCTCTTCTTAGAGATGTCAGAGATGTAAGGAGAGGGTGGAGGCGAAGATGACACTAAGGTTCTTAGTCTCACAGGAAGTGGGCCCAGAGTGGGCAGCGGGTGTCCCAATGAGGAGGATCTCAGTCTTACTGGCATTCAGGCAGAGATCATTGGCGACACACCATTCCTAAATTTGCAGCCAGACAGTCTAATATTAGAGAAGAAGCAGAGGTGGCTGAGGGCAGCCTGAAAGAGAGCTGAGTGTCATCTGCATAACAATGAAAATTGGGGCAGAAGGTAGCGATGCAGTGGGCAAGAGGTGCCAGGTAGTGGTTCAAGAGCCAGGGATAGAGTTTAGACCCCTGGGAAACACCACGAGTAGAAAGAGAGATAGAAGAGAGAAAAGACTCCAGTTGGACCTGAGAAGGTCAGTCTGTGAGAAAGGAGGTCAACCAGGCCAGCGCCTGATCAGTAATAGCAAGGTTGTTACAGAGGCAATTGAGCAGGATGGCATGGTTGACCATGTCAAAAGCAAAGAATAGATCGAGGAGAATGAGAACAGAAGGGAGATTAGAGTCAAGATTGGAGAGCAAGTCTTCACAGGTGTTCAGGAGAGCAGTTTCCGTGCTTCTGGTAGCTCTGAAGCCAGACTGGTGGTCATGGAGGCAACCAACAGATTCAGTATGTAGATTTAGCTGGGAGATTGCCAGCTTTTACAGAGTTTGCCCTGGAAAGGAGTGATGGAGATTGGGGGGATAGTTGGCCAGAGAGGAATGATTGGCTGAGGGCTTCTTTATTAGAATGGGGTGCATAAGGGAGTGCTTAAGCTGGAAGGGGAGTTCCAGTGGCAAAGGAGTGATTGCAGAAATCGGCCAAGGCTGAACCAAGGGTGTCGATGTGCTCCTTGATGGTTCTGGATGAGCAGGGGAGAACCTGCTTTCATAGATCACACTTGTCTAGAAACATTGCCAGGGGTGAACAGGGGAAAGGAGGAGGAGAGATGGCCTCAGACACACCAGGAGTGGTAGAGGAGGAGTTGGAGGATGAGGGAATGGATGTCCTGAGTTTTAGTGGTGAAATGAGAGGCCAAGGCCGTGCAGAGGGCCTTGGAGGGAACAGGAGAGTTAGAGACTGCAGCAGGATTGGCCATCTCCTTGCAGATTTTGAAAAGCTTCGCTGAGTTGTTAGATGCCACAGAGATGCGTTTGGATGTAGGCTCTTTTCTTAGAGAGGGCAGAGAGTCTGTACTGTCTTTGAAGCAGGCGGCAGGACAGTTTGTCAGGGGGTGTGCCCAATGCCCTCTACTTCTCTGCGCCGCCCTACACTTGCGTTTAAGGGCAGCATGGTTGGAATCGGGCAGCGTGGTTGGAATCGTACCAAGAGTTGCACTTGGATTTGGGCTACAAGCGGATCCTCATGGCAGGAGCAAGGACATCCAGAGTGTTAGAGATAGAGAGATGAAGGTTAGAGTGGGCTCTGTCAGGGTGTGAGTCAGCCTAAGATGCACAAGGAGGAGCGAAAGTAGCGGAAAAAGCCTCAACTGACACATGCTTCATGGGTCGGTTGACCGAGAAGGTAGGTGGCCGTGCTGGAGTTGGCTTGACCTGCGGGGAAGAAAGAGAGAGGTGGAAAGATAGGAGAAAGTGATCACTCCAAGGGAGAGGAGCAGTGAGAGGTTTAGAGAAGAGGGGGCCTGAGGAGATCAGAACATCCAGGGTGTGCCCTGCAGAGTGAGTCAGGCCAGAGGGAAGAATAGAGGGAGAGAATAGCAGGTGTTGCGAAAGAGTCCTGAAGGGCTGGTAGCATCCAGGTAGATGTTCTAGTCTCTGAGGAGGAGTAGTTGAGAGGTAGAGGCAAGGAGCGAGGAGGAGAGGTCAGCCCACTCGGAGGAAGAGGCCGCCCTGGCCAGGCGGCTTGTAGATAGTGGCCACAGTGAGAGGCCAGAAGGGATAGAGAGCCTGCAGACCAGGCATTCAAAGGAGGAGTAGTCCTGCATTGGAATGATAGAAGCAGGGATACTCTCCGGGAAAATCAAGGCTACACCCCCACCGGGACGGTTGGTTCTGGGTTCGGAGAGGATCTTGTAGCTATCGGAAAGGAGAGTGTCGAAACTCGTGACGGAGCTGGCCGTGAACCAAGTCTTTTGAGACTGAGTACATCCAAATCAAGCTCTTCCATGAGACGGCAGATGTCAGAGAGTGTTTGACAGCTGAACGAAAGATGAGAGTAGCATTGTGGAGCAGGTTGCCAGATTTGAAGGACTCCGGGGAGGTGCACAGGCCAAAGGTACACCTTGCGGAAGTGTTGGAGGTTCCTGAGGAGGAAGAGAAGGCAGGATAGTCGGAGAGTGCCAGAGGGGTGGCGGAGGAGGGAGGCGTCTGAGGAGCCAGAGATGGGTAAGAAGGGATAGGAGAGGGAACTAAGTTGATGAGGCACGGGAAGCACCTATCAAAGAGGAGGACATTGGCCTGAGGGCCCTGGACCAGGACGGTGCCATTTAAGTAGACATTAATGATGGTCTTAGAGGAATGGAAGGGTGCCAGGAGGGCCTACCACCGGGTGCCAAACTTAATGGGAGAAGAGGAAAAAGGAGAGAGAACAGAGACCATATGGGGCGTCCATAGGCCTGGAGAGGGAACGACAGAGTATGTTGGTAAGGGTCTGTCTGGAGGAAGCACTGGTATAGGTAGCAGCGATAGGGAGGCCTGGGTTGGAGACCAGATGTCACTTTTGAGCTTCTTCCTGTCAGACCTAGTGAGAGGGATAGGATAGTTGATAGAAAAGGAGTTAGAAAAGATAGGCGAGTCAGAGCACCACAGGGGGTGCAGGGAGGAAGGGGGGTAGGGAGAGGGGAGCTGAGGCAGGAGGGGGGGAATGGGAGGTCGCTCAGGGGATGGGGGGCATGCAGGAGGGAGGAACAGGGGTGACCCGAAAAGGAGGGGCACACAACAAAGAACAAGAAGAGACCTACAAATCAGATGCCGTACATAACCATCAGCAAAGAACAAAGCACAACAGGGAACCTAAAAGTAGAGAATCCAGATGTAGTACAGAACCAAAAGCAAAACAGAGGTCAGCAGGGAACCTAGAAGTGAAGAATTCAGGCAATTGCAATGTGATGCCAAGAACCGTAGAGAGCAAACATACAATCAACAAGGCACAGAACACAACAGGAACCTAGAAGAATGCAGGCAATGCAAAGTAATGCCAGAAAAATAGCAGCGCACAAGACAGTGTCATAATAGTACACAATAGATCGAAGAGGGAAAAGCTAAGATGCGAGAGGATGGAAGGGAAACGCAGGAGGGGGGATGGAACAGGATGTGGGGACCTACGATGCAAGGGAGCTCACGCGGCCAAGTTGCGCCGGAGCGCATGCACGCAAACAGGATGTGAGGGAGTGCACACAGCTAGGGAAACAAGGGAGAACACGCGGCCTGAAGTTGCGGGGGAACGCACGCGGCCTCAGTTGAAGGGAGCGTACGAAGAGGGGAGATGCAAGCGCGTGGGAGGATCGGTTGCAGGGGGAGCAACTCGTATGTAAGAGGGAAATGGACGCAAGGTCAGTGGGCTGCGTGGAGTGAAGCGAAGATAACACTCCCCGAACCTTCTTACCTGTGGCCGCAGACAGGAGGCTGAGGTCGTCCGCTCTCACACTCTGCACCACTACCCCATCACAGACAAACTCCTACGCCGCAGAACAACGTGGCCTTGTCCTGAGAGGGCTTTGCCACAGTGTGTGTGAAAACACCTAGATTCGACTTTCCCAGAAGGGGGGGAAAAGACGCGTTTTTGAGCACAGCACAATGCAACACACCCAGATTCGACTTTCCTAGGAGGAGGAAAAAAGCTACGTTTTTGAGCAAAGCCCAATACAACACACCCAGATTCGACTTACCTGATCAGTCGCAGCAGATCAACTGCTGCAGGCTACGTGCTACCACGGTGTACCCCTTCAGACACCAATGGAGCTGTCCTTAGCCTCTGGTCCTTGGCTGAAGGGGCAGCCACGGCAGGGGGTTCCTTGGTTGGCTGATTTAAAGGGCCCGGCAACCAATGGGAGCACGGTGAGAGGGAGGGCCAACAAACAAGAAAGCAACCGGGACAAAGGGAGGGGGGAGCAGGCACACATGCACTGCCGTGCGAGAATAACACTTTTACAAATGCACAACTTACTGTGCCACAAAGCACCTGTCCTCACCCCAGCACCAGAGAAGTTGACGCTGGAGTTGCCTGATGATGGTGGGGATGGGCTGTGAGGACAGAGGGAGAAAACACATGTTGGTTCATGCTTACCTGCTGTCTGAGCTGGGGATCGAGCCTTGGGTCTTCCTGGTCCGAACACGAATTCCCCTTTTCTTCTTCTGAACTTTGCTTCGGATGCCTGGGCAAGAGACTCCCTTGATATCAGAGTTCAGAGCAGAAAGAAAGAGGCAGGGCTAAGAAGGTGGGCGGGGCTTAGACCAGGTGACCTAGATCCACTTGTACCTGTTCACCAACTGCAAAGAAAAAGAGGCTGGAAGGCTGCTTAAGTAGGGGAAAAGAGCAGCAACCAGGAAGGCGCCAACAGTTTAAAGTGATTGACAGGTGGGCGGGGCTAAGGCCAGGTGACCTAGACCCACTTGCACTTGCTGACCAACTGCCTATCCTGGTTCAGGGTCCTCAACCCAACCTTTCTCTTTGACTGGATTTTGCCTTCCCTGATTAAAGGCAGAGACCTCCTCGATCTGACGACTCTTAACGCCTGCTCAGCCAACAAACACTCTACTGACATCTGTCTCCTTCTTCAAGACACTGACCTCCACATTCTCACTCTTACCGAGAATTGGTTGAATGCTTGCTCAGTCACTGCTTTTGACTCGCTTCAATATTATTTCCAAGCCTCGACCTCAATGTGCTGGCTGTGGGGTTGCCTTAATCTATCGTGAGTGGGTTCCTTCTTCCTTCGTACCCAACCAACTCTATTTTTTCTTTGAGAGCCTGGTTTGCAAATTGGACATCTTTTCCTCCTCCATTCTGATCATTGCTACTATCTACCGGCCTCCAGATGCTACCACCCTGTTCCTGTATGAAGGGGCTGTTCGAATGGATTGTGTCCTCCCACGTATTCCTCATCTTTGATATACGTATCTCGGCAGCTTTACTACTTCAGAAAAAAAAACTTCAAGCCAGAGGTCGCTGTGCACAGCGTTGTGGCATTGATGTCCCTCGAGGGCCGCCGCGGAGCGTAGACATCAGTAGTATAAATAGCTTGTGCCGCGCCCGTTGGCTTCAGTTCAGTTTTTCGCTTCGAGCACGAACGGCGCGCTTCAATTTTCTGTAGAAAAATGTCATCATCTTCAACACCTTCGACCACAAAGTTGGGATTTAAAAAATGTTAGTACTGCGAGTCAAAAATGTCAATAACCGACCCTCACTGCCTCTGTGTCTGGGCTCCGGGCACTGTACCGATGACTGCGGATCCTGTCAGTCCTTGACGGAAAAACCTCTCCGGGAGCACATAGGTAAACTGGCGGTGGGGAAGGAAGCTTCGAAATCTTCTTCGAAGAGGGAAAAGAAATCCGGGGAATCTAGAGGTTCCACTAGGCACAATCAGTCGAAGAGGTCTCGGTCGGGAAGCCGATCGAGGCAATCTTCGTCTTCAAAGAAGAAGAGACTTCATAGGTCTCCCTCTTCTTCCTCGGACTCCTCTACGGAGGTTATCGGGTGCCTGAGTAGGTCTGATTCTCCTAGTAAATGGGACGCTTTCAGAGTGGAAATGATGCAGATCTTTGAGAATGTGGCCTCAACTCCTCCCCTCCCCCCTCAAAAGAATCAGCAAGAGCCATGCCCCGGTCGCTCCTTGGGACGACTCTGGGAAGTTGAAGGCTACTTCGGCAAAGCCGAGTAAGCCGGCTATTCGTCGAGAAACTCGACCTGACAAAAAAGCGTCGAAGGTATCGACCCGGGAATAGAGTCCTTCCCCAGTACCATCAAAAAGTTTAAATTGCCGAGACCTTCGATTGTGTCGACGCCATTGGCGCCGAGTGCTTCGAAGTCGAGGGCGATTCCTGGCAAACCGACCCCTTTTTCAAAGCCATCTTCGACACTGTCGACGGAATCTTCCATTTCATCGAAGCCCATACCGGTTCAGGAAAAATTTTTTTAAGCCTGTACCAAATGAATGACTTTTTCAAGTCAATGTCCTCCATATATGAGGAAGAAAGTGCTTCTGATGAGGAGACTGTCATTTGGGGTGCAGTTTGGCACAATAAATGTACCTGAAGAGCTCATTGATTCACAATCAAGGATGAAAGATCTCTGTGACTCCCTGCAGTCTGCTAGCGGACTTGATACTTCTCCAGAATTGGAGTTTGCCAGTCCTGACCCATCAGAGCATGCCGACTCAAGCTACAGAAACCTGATGAACAGAGTCAGAGTATATGGGGTGAAGTAGAGCTTCCCCAGCATATGAGCAGGATGACATGATGGACATCCTGGCTCAGGGACCTCAGAAGGCCCCGATCATACCCTTCCACAAGGCCTTTCAGACAAAGTTTGTGGCCAATTGGGAAGCTCCAGAACATGGATGTGCTGTAAACTGGAACTTCTCTAGGAAGTATAGACCCTCTAGCAGCGATCCAGACTTTCTCACCAAACATCCCACGCCAGAGAGTTTAGTAGTACAGGCTGCTACTTCAACTAAGCAGTCTGCCTATCCTTCTGTTCCCCCCCCCCCACCCCCCGGATAGAGACGACAAAAGTTGATGCATGGGCTCGCAAGTTCTTCTCATCAGGCATCATGGCTTTGAAGAGTCTACTAACGTTACATGTACCTGCTAGATTTTCATATACCCTGTGGGACTGTTGCCATGGGGGCTCATCACATTCCACAAGGCGAGGAAAGGGACGGCTTCCTGAATTTAGTTGAGGATTGTAAGGAGGCTATGGGAGAATGTCTCCAATCGGGGTTGGATACGGCTGATGGCATCAGCAGATCATGGCTGCAAGCACCGTACTGCACAGGTTTGCCTGGTTGAGAAAGTCAGGGTTTGCACCGGATGTGCAGGCCAGACTGCTCAACCTGCTCTCCGACGGCTCGAGGTTGTTCGGCAGCAAGGCGGATGAGAGTCCGGAGAAGCTGCAGACCTCCAAGGTGGCGGCTAAGTCCCTTAGCGCCTCCGTTCGACAGCCTCAACACCCCTACTCGGGCTCATCTTCCTGCAGGGGTCATTCTTTTCACTTCTATTCCTCAGTTGGTAGAGGAAGAGGACAGGCCGGACAAAGGGGGCAAAGAAGATTCCCTCATGGTGGACTAGGAAGGGGTGCTAAATCAGCCCCAGCAGCGCCATCTTTACCCCCAGCTGCTGCTACAGCCGCCTTTAAGCCACTCTGAGGCCTTGACCCACAAGACCCCGGTGGGAGGCAGAATGTCTCAGCATCTGAACGAATGGCGGGCATTACTTCAGATGCTTGGGCACTGGAAACACTAGCCTAAGGTTACTGCCTTCCTTTTCAAAAAAGGCCTCAAGATCATCTACCGGGTACCAACTCTTTCAAAATTACAGATCCGCTCCATGTGCAGGAAATGTTAACCCTGCTAGAGAAAAGTGCAATAGAACATGTACCTGTAGCAGAGAGGAAGAAGGGTTGGTATTCCCCCCTACTTTCTCATTACCAAGCAGGGTGAAGGGTTGAGACCCATGTTGGAGTTAAGAAACTTTAACAATTTCCTCAGGAAGGACAAGTTCAAGACGGTTACCCTTTCTCAGATCCTTCAGGCTCTCCAACTCCAAGACTGGTTGGTATCATTGGACCTTCAGGGTGCTTACTTTCTGCGGTTGTCTGTTCTCATTATCAGTTTTGGGTTCTGCCATTCGAGCTGACCTCCGCCCGAGGGTTTTCACCAAGTTAATGGCGGTAGTGGCAGCGTGTCTCAGGAGATGGGGGCGGGGGATTTCATGTTTCGCCTTACCTGGACAATTGGCTGATCGGGGCTCATTCACCCGAACAAATCCAGGAACATCTTAGTATCACCTGCCACTTCCTCCACAGACTGGGCTTCTCCCTCAATTACAAGGAGTCCCATATCATACCAGTCCAAACGCTCCAATCCATCGGAGCGGTCTTGGATACTTCCTCAGGGAAAGCCTCCCTTCCCGAGGTGAGAGCTCAACACATTCAGCAGATGGTAGCAAAATTCCAGAATGTCCAGCATCTGTCAGCCTTTGATTTTCTGAGGTTGCTCGGCCTTATGGAATCCTGCATTTTTCTGGTGCCAGAGGCCAGATTGAGGATGAGATCCCTTCAATTGGCTCTCAGGACTCAGTGGTCCCAATTCTCAGGGAATATGGCAGACCAACTGCAAGTTCCGAGCAAGATTGCTAAAGGCCTTCTTTGGTGGGCTTGCAAGGACAACCTTCTCAAGGGAGAATCTTTTTGGCAACCATGGCCGGAGATAACGGTAGTGACGGACGCCTCACTCACGGGGTGGGGAGCCCACACCAACGAACTGACTATCGGCAGTCGTCTCCATTAGAGTCCAAACTACACATCAACCTTTTAGAGCTGAGGGCAATCGGATTAGCGCTGAAGGCCTTACTGCCCTCTGTACGGGGAAAGAATGTCCTGATAATGACGGACAACACAGTGGCCATGTACTACCTCAACAAGAGAGGAGGTGTAGGATCACTACCACTGTGAGGCAATGCAGCTCTGGTTCTGGGCAATACAAGAAGGAATCTGTCGGCAGTTCACCTAGCCGGAGAGCAGAACACGGCGGCGGACGCTCTAAGCAGGCAGAGCAAAGTCTCCCACGAGTGGGAACTAGCTCAGGAAGTCCTTCAAGAGATCTTCACCCTTTGGGGAAACCCTCAAGTGGATCTGTTCATGACTGGTGCCAACTGTAAGTGCGACCAGTACTGCTCAATTGAATCTCTTCCAAGAGGAGCTGTATGTGACGCGTTCGTAGTGGACTGGGAATTTTCACTCCTGTACGTGTTTCCTCCAGTCCCCGTGATTCGTTCTCTCCTCCAATATGTCTTCCACAAAGAAAGGTTTTTCTCTTGCAAGAGGAAGGTCGGGTTCTCCATCCAGAGGTCAAGACACTCTGCCTTCACGCATGGTTTCTGATAGGCTGAGATACAAGGATTGGGACCTTCTGGATGACGTAATGGAGATTTTGCTTTCGGCCAGAAGGCCAGCAACCACATCCTTGTACCGGTGTCGTTGGAATAAATTCAGTAACTGGTGCAAGGACAAGAGTGTGGACCCTTTTCAATGTGGCACTCCTATGATGCTTTCTTTCCTGTAACAGCTGGCTAATCTGGGGCTCCAGATTGGAACTATAAAAGGATACCAATGTCAGCGTTTTCCATTTTTAAGCGCTCCCCTGAACGAAGAGGTCTCCTATTTCAAGATATCTTTTAATTGTTCAATTTCTGAAAGGACTTACTAATGTGTGTCCTCCAGTCTCATTTAATGTCCCTGCTTGGAATTTAAATCTTGTGTTAAAGTTTCTAACTTGCTCCCCTTTTGAGTCTTTACATTCCTGCCCGTTAAGGCTCTTAACTCTGAAAAATGCACTACTTGTGGCATTAACATCAGCCCGCAGGGTAAGTGAGTTGCAGGTCCTTTCATGCAAGCCTCCTCATACAACATTTCATAAGTCCTTGGGGTAAAACCATCATTCCTGCCGAAAGTAGTCTCTGACTTCCATCTGTCGCAGAAGATAACACTTCCAACTTTCTATCCTCCCCCTCATTTAGGCAAGCAGGAGGAAAGGCTGCATAGGCTCGATCCAAAAAGAACTCAACTTTTATATTGCAAGAATGGCAGAATTTCACCATGCTGATCCACTATTTGTGGGACACACCGGGCCTAAATTGGGGTTTGCAGTAACTAAACAGACCATATCTGGTGGATTACACTGGCTATTGGTGAATGCTACAGGTTAGCGGGCAAAGACCCGCTTGAAGGGCTTCAAGCTCATTCCACGAGGGTCATGGCAACTTCTGTGGCTCTCCAAAGGGGAGTCCCGATAAGTGATATCTGCTCTGCGGCGACGTGGTCATCCGTACATACAACAAGGAGGTCTTTTTGCTAAGGCAGTTCTTCATTCCATTCATGATCAATTTAAATAGTACTCCCTCCTCCAAATTGTCACTGCTTTGGGAGTCTATCAAAGATGAGGAATACGTGGGAGGACACAATCCATCCGAAGAACAAGTTACTTACCCCTGGTAACATTCTTTCGACTGGATGTTCCTCACACACGTATTCCTCATCGCCCCTCCCAACCTGCCCTACCGTACAATTTACAGGCTTTATTTACACTCTGTGTTACCGGAGAGCTTGTGGTATGGGGTACGCCTGGTTAGTTCCTCGATTTAGGGAATGAAAAAACAGCAATCGACCTGAAGCCAACGGGTGCGGCACAAGCTATTTATACTACTGATGTTGACGCTCCACAGCGGCCCTCGAGGGACATCGACGCCACAACACTGTGCACAGCGCCCTCTGAAGAGATACGTATATCAAAGATGAGGAATATGTGGGAGGAACATCCAGTCAAAAGAACGTTACCCGCGGTAAGTAACATGCTCGTTTCTGCTCCTCCTTAGTTCCAACCTCCTCCTCTTGGGTGACTTCAACATCCAATTGGACTCCCCTTTCTCAGCATCCACTCTTTTCATTGACCTCTGCGCCTCTCGATTCTCTGCTCCGGTCCAACCCAATCGGCTGGACACACCCTGGATGCCATTATCCACTTGGACCGCTCTCTTGCTCCCCCTCTGGTTGGCCCTCTCTTGGTCAGGCCATTCTCTCCTCCCACCTGGGTCCCTTCGGCCCTCCTACCGCACCCTTAAAAGCCTTGCGAACCTCATTCTCGAACATCCGCCCGATGAAACGAGTATCAGCCGCTGCCTTTGCTTCTACCTTTATCCCTCTTTGCCCCACTCTACCACCGACTCTGCTCTCAGCAACCTTCACTCGGCCATCACCAATACTCTTGACATCCTTGTCCCAGTCATGAGGATCCACCTTAAACCCGCCTCTCGTATGACTCAGAACTTGCGGCCCTGAAACAAAAGTGCAGAGCAGCGGAATGGAAGTGGGTAACCTCAGGTTCACCATCTGACAAACTGGCTTGCCACCTGCTCCAAAGGCAATACAGACTCTCTATCCTTGCCAAGAAAAGGGCCCACATTCAGGCACGGGTATCGGGTGAATCGAATAACAGGGCTGAACTTTTTTCAAAATCTGCAGGGAGCTAGCCAACCCTTCCGCACTCTCCTCCTCCCCTCTTTCTTCCCAGGCCATCTGCAATGCACTGGCCAAACACTTTGCCATCAAAACTCAGGACATCCTGAACACCCTTGCTATTCACTTGCCAAACCCATCCCACACCCCCTTGCCTCCCTTGGCGACCACCCTCCTCCTTCCACCTTCTCCTCCTACACCCCTGTCACACCTGAAGAAGTTACCAAAGTTGTCTGCTCTATGAAGGCTTCTTCCAAACCGGTTCGCCCCTGCTCGTCCAGAACCATCAAGGACAACATTGGCTCTCTCGCCCCCGCACTCGCTAATTTCTGCAACCACTCTTTCTCTCCCCTCCTTCCTGAAGCACTCCATTGTGTGCCCGCTCCAGAAAAAACCTTTAGCAGACCCTACCTGTCCATCCAACTTCCGCCCTGTTTCAATCACCCCCTTCTTGGGGAAACTGCTGGAGAAGCTGGCCTTCCCCCAACTCCACTCACGCACTGAACTTATTGGTGGTCTCCATGATCATCAAACTGGTTTCAGAGCATCTAGAGGCACGGAAACTGCTCTTTGCACACATCCCTGACTCCCCAGCTGTCCTCATCCTAATTGATCTCTCCTCTCTCTTTGACACTGTCAACCATTCCATCCTCATACAAAGGTTCCACGATGCCCTTGGTATCTCGGAACGGGCACTGGAATGACTGACTTCTTTCCTAATTGACCGCTCTTCCCATGCCATCTTGGGCCCCTTCTCCTCTGCTACTTCCTTCTCCACCTGTGGTGTCCACCAAGGATCTATCCTCTCCCCCTGGCTCTTTAATATTACCTTCCTCGGCTGGCACTCCTCATCTCCTCCTTGTCCCCCAACTTCCAGTTTTACACAGACGACGCAACTCTTTTTCAGACTTCCTGCTGACTCACTCGCACCTTTCTTCCTCCCTGAATGCCTATGGTGCACTTCCAACGATCTCTGCCTCAATGCCAGAAAAACTGAGATCCTTCCGATTGGGACCCCTGCTCCCATTTTCTTCCCTTCTCTCTGGCCTCCCACTTTGTGCTCTCCCCCTGCTGCTCCTTCTGAAGCCAGAAATCTTGGAGTCCTCTTTGACTCCTCCTCTCTCCTTCCTCCCTCACACTCAGGGCATTACCGAGAAGTGCCACTTTCAACTCTTCCTTCTCAAGGAAATTCTCCCATTTCTCACTTTCCCCTAGATGCCCAATGTTTCCCAAGCCCTGGTTCTCTCAAGGCTTGACTATTGTAACAGCCTCCTCAGTCTACGTTCTTCCACTCTGCGACCCCTTCAGCTAATCCAGAATAGAGCAGCAAGACTTATGCTTGGCCTTAAGCCCTTGGGCATCTCTCCTGCCCAAAAAAGTCTCCACTAGCACCCGGTTGCTGCACGGATCAAATTCACGTATCATCCGCAAGGCTGTCTTGGGCCGGGGACCGCACTATCTGCAACTCTCTCTTACAAAATACTCTCCTTCTAGACCTCTACGTTCCTTTGGCACCAACTCCCTGTGTGTAAAGCGTTTCGCTAAACGGAGAGCAGGAGGTAGTTCACTTTCCTCAGCTGGATCCCTCCTTTGGAACAGCCTCCCCCTCCCTCTGCGTCTTGAGCAGGACCTTCTTAAATTCCGAAAGCACCTCAAGACTCTACTCTTTTCCCCCTCCTTCCCTTCTTCTCTCCTCTGCTATTCTCACAGTTGATGTGATTGGTGTGTTGGACCCTTATGCTTCCTCTGGGCCCTTGACCATGCACACCCAATCTCCCCAGCTTCTGTCTACCTTCAGCACTTGCCTCGGCACACCCTCTGCAATGGGGACTCGCACTTTTCCACCCAACGCGGCTCCTGGCCGCATAGCACTTACCATACCTTACACTTCATCTGTGGCTCACCCTCAAGCACGGACACCCCAGCACGCACACCACTGCCCTCTTCCTTGCTGCACTTGCACGTTCTGACTACTCGCAAGGCATAGTAGGTTCGACCGTCACTTCCCCCACTGTACTTTTGTAATTGTTAATTGTACTGCAATACCATGCTCCCTCCCTGTTGCCCGGTGGGTGCTTTGAAACAGAATGTATTTGCTGTATAAGCGCCTAACATGCAAACAAACAAACAAATACATGTTTGGCACCATTTGCATCATCGAAGCAGTATTTGATGTTCTTCTGATAAGAGAGCTGCTAGCGGCAGTGCTCCTCGTGAAGGAAGCTACTTCAATGATGCAAATGCACCAAACTTAATTCTTGAAATATTGAGCTGTTTGTGAGATTGACTAGAGGGAGGATGGAGAAAAGGGGAGGCGTTAAAAATACATGTGTGCGTTTGTTTGATCTACATAAACAAATTATGGGTGGAAGCCCAAACATGTCTGGCGCTGCTTGTGGTCTCATACAGAAGGGATATGACCAAGCAGTTCAGGCTGGACTGCCCCTTTTGGGGTGGGACCAAGCCTAATTTGCATATAGTATTTCCCCTTTTGTAATAGCTTGGCAGGTGAAGAACAATGGTCTGGAGGGTTGCCCTAGAGCAATGCCAGCGGTTGTGATTAATTCTAAACCTTCCAGCCATCACCTCTTTTGGTGGGAGACAGGAGTGTGGAGATGGAGTGGCAGAAACAGTGGTTAGGTTGTGGGGAGAGAGCTTTAAGAGGGAGAAAGTTAAAACCAGGAAGCAGAGTATAGGGAGAGACCAGTTAGAGAGTGGAGATAGGAGAGGGTAGAGAGATGAGTAAGATCATTGTCAAGAGTGTGGAAAAGGGGGCGGCAGAGATGAGACGGGAGACTCTGGAGTCAACCCCTGACAGAAAAGAGAGATCATCAAGGAAAACCTGTTGGGTCTTTTACAGTCCCCAGAGGGAGAGAGTTAGATAAGGCCACGCTTTAGCTCCCACTCCCTTTAGAGTAAGGGATAGCGCCATACAGTAGTCGTCACCTGGCAAAAGTTTAACAACATGCGAGAGTCAGTGTGGGGGATAGGGAATAATAAATAATAATAATTAGGCATTTATATAGTGCTACGAACCCTCAGGTATCTGAGCGCTGCTTATTATTACCCACGGTGTGTGGTGTGTGAAGCCTGGGGTGGGGAGGTGGGAACCCACTTGGAGGTCGAGCTAAGTTGGAGAGACCATGCCTAATCTGGGAACCCCCAATTGATTTAAAATACCTATTTTTTTTTCTTTTCAAATTAAAAGATACAATTTACGAACTGTCATGCGATTCCTTGCACTTTAAAAACACATTGGAAATAAGCAAACATAAAATATTACAATAATTGTACTTTTCTCTAATTTTACAAATCGAATAATCGTATATCTCCTAGACAACACCCAGGCCGTGTTTGTGTGTTTTATATCTTGTACTTGAGGAAACCAAAACCAACCATCACATAAGTGGGCTCATCAAGTTTCAATTCATGTGCCTTAGCATTAAAATGGTTCTATTTAGCATTACAACTTGTTGAAGGGAGGAAAATCTTGCCAGTAGGATGTGGTTATTTTGGCTCTGGCAGGTCCCTGGATATGTTCATGCACCTTGAGACAAGATGAGGTGGTAGTGTAGGTTTCAGGCTGGGGTAATTATCCCCTGACAGTGTCAAATAGTCAGTGCACATTTTGAGGCCTTTTTCAGGGGATTGAACCAATATTAAGAGGATTTGAAATAACCCACAAGTTATGTATTCATATGGGTTCCATCTATAATGTCGCCTGGGGAAAAAGTCGCCATGTAGGCAACTCTTTTCCTGCACCCATAGAAGCCCTCTCCCACACATTCTAGGACCTGTGTTTTTACTATTATAATACTCCCGTCCTAGAATATGTGGTGTGCTTGAATTTCTTGTTAGTGCACATTTGGGGAAAAGTCCTCCCCCCCCGCCCCCCCCCCTTGCGACCTTTTCCCAGGGAACTTTATCACTGAATACCTTAAATATGTTACATGCAATTGGAAGCTGTCATTTTGATGACATTTCTAACCTGGAAGTCCTTCTCTGCAAAGGAATGTGGTCGTTAGTGTTCTAAAATGGTTGGTGGAAGAGCAGAATCATTTTCATTGTTATGGAGTTTGTCTTAATGTGGAAGAGTTTCGCCAAATGACATGCCCACTGTAGTGTTTATGATGAGGTCGAGTGACTGCTTATGGATGACCAATGAATGCTGATGAATTCTTAGGAATTGAGAGAATGAAACAATCTGTTTTTAATGCATGATCCTTTTGGTATTCTTCAGGCAGTTCTCATACTAGTAATGCACGTGTTTCCATCCATTATAAAAAAGAGAAGTCTGACATGCACAGGGTGAATAAATGACCTTTATGATGCATCAAGGAAGTACATTTGCTAAGTACAGGAACAATGAGAGATTCTGATTTCGAAGTGTTTTCATAAACCTGTATTTAAAGCAATTTTCCCCTTTCAAATGTGGCTATCTATCTATGCACTATTAAGGGAATTGCCCTCGTGATACAACTTCTTTAGACAGTATTTATACATCACTGCAAAGTTAGGGAAAGACACACTTTGCTCCAATAACCGTTGATAATGGGATGCATTAGGCTAAAAGAAGATTCTAACTTCTTTACTGTTTTTATTAGGCTACATATGTTCAGAACGTAGAACAGCGTCCACATACACTACATGGACTTGGTCTCGGAAGAAGCTTGAGAAAAGCAGGAACTTTGAGTACCACAGGGTAAAGTATGCATTTAGAATATCTGAAAATTGTATTTGTTGGTGTTCAGGGATCAAAATGAAGATTCATTGTTGGGGATCTAAAAGCAACTCCTGTGTGTCGGGCTACTTCTGGGGAACGAGGAACTCGTACATATCATGCTGTCAAACTATAACTCTTTTCATATATACATATGACGCAATATGTTTTAAATGTTTTCTAAAGTCTCATGTGGTGATCTATTAACAGTGTCAGACAAAAGCTAAAACGTTTTATATTTCACAGTGGTCGTCAGACGTCCAGAACTGAAGGCTTTTTCTACTTGTTATCCACTGTGTTTGTTCTCTCCCTTTTGGTAATTATACATGATCTAGACTATAAATCCAAGCATGCAATAGTTCTCTATATCTTGTATTTGTATGGTTAGTGAGGAGTTCTTTCAAGTGCAACCTGTATCACTTATTTTCTGACTGGCAATGCCTGGAAGCTTCCAAGTTTCAGGATTCAGCCCTTCTCAGTTCTGTTTGCTTTTCAAGTTCCAGCAGGCAGTGCTTCTCTGGTGTTGGGGACCTTTCCTTCATGTTCCAGGATTCAGTGCTTCTCATTTCAGATTCCCGCACACCTTGTTTTAGGAACTTTACCTCCACGGTTCAGCACTTTGAGTTCTCACTCTTAGGTGGTGCTAGGAACTTTGTCCTCTCGTTACCGAATGCAGCACTTCCCAGGTTAGACTTATTCTCGTGTGTTACTATAAACTTTGCCCCCAAGCTTCAGGATTTAGCACTTCTCAGGTTAATATTCTCCCATTTGGCACTAAGAACGTTTTCTCCAAGTCCCAGGATTCGGCACTTCCCAGGTAAGATTTATTTTCAGATTCCACTCTTAATAGAATACCTGACTCCCTCTTCACTAGCCTCGTGTCAGTGCTGTTGCACTACTGGTTTGAGCTTTGGACTCCAGATCCCCATCCACCAGCCACTTTCTTTGTTTTCTTTCAACAGCTGGCATCTGCAAACCTCCCTGTTCGTGTGTTTGCTTGTCATTCTGTCCCTGACCAACCTTCTGGTTCTTGGCACTTGCTTCTCATTCTTAGTACTTTGTGGCTGCTCCACGTCAGCACTGTGTCTCTCTCTCTACCTCTCAGTGATTCCCCCTGTCAACTGACTTCCGCCTGTTGTGTGGCTCTTGTCCTGCTTGCTATTCCCCATTTCTCCTTGCCTCAGTCTGGCATCTCCTGTTAAAAGGGCTTTCTGGCGTTCTCCAGCACCTTAGCTTGCACAGGACGACTCCTCTCCTCCTGCCCAGTCATTCCTTTTTCTTATTTGTGATGCTGCGGTCTGCAGCTCCTGACAGTGGGAAGGACAAACAGATTGACAACTCAATACCTTTTTCAGTCTCTCTGGGGTCACTTTATCATAGTGCTAATTCCCCTTTATACAAAAAACAAGAGAATTAATGTCACATGGATATGTTTGTTTGGCATTCATTGACCTGAGGAGGTCAAGGTTGCTACTGGTATCTGCGGTTGTCAAGCAAATCAGCCTCTTCTGGGCTACGAGCAGGATGTAAATGGCTGCATCAGTTTAAATCCCTGTATATTTGATTACTCCTGCTTCCCGTCCCCTTTCCTCCATTCCTATGGTTATTTTTTTACAGGGACAGGATCATAGCGAGAAATGGACCCGCAGTTAGAAAATAATAGGTATGGCGTCAGTGCACATGTATCTGCGTGATAACCCCCTTGGCACATGCATCGACCCCAAGCATCAGTCCTTTTCTCAACACCAGAAGGGCTGAAGCTTTGTGGGCCCTCAATGATATGATTTGCTCTGCCATACCTTTTTTCGTCACTTTTTTTCCAGCTTCTGCCATATGAGAGGGTTTTTAGGAGATGCATGTTTTGACAGGCAATTTATTATTATTTTTTTTTAATTTTTTTTTTTCCCTGAATCTCACCAGCAACATCTTTGCCTTCAATGTGTCGGGCCTGACCTTTTTTCTCCCGACTGTGCCATACATGGCGCAATTTCATGGTGGGCACTTTTTGAGGCTGCAACGGTGGAAGGAATTCTTTCACAAGCCCGCACCTCAGGAATCATGGTCTTTACTTGTTTGGGCTTTTTCTTTACTTCCTTTTGATTCTGTTTAGGGAACATCCCAATGTCATGTCTCCATAGCAACTCACAAATCTGGGAGGAGCCTTCTGGGCTCTGTCTTATTCCATATGCTCCACACTCTGGCTCCTGTGGAGGGTTTCCACACCTATATATAGGAGGCTTCCCGATTTGCTGACTCCTCGGGTGAGCTATTCCATTATCTGAGTAATCATGGTCCTTTTGGGGTTTAGTCTGTCTTCAGATAAGCCTGGATGTCTGTTCTGTGGTGTCACAGTGAAGGCCCCCACTATAGGATGGTCCTTTCCACTACATCCTCTTCCCATATATAGATTTGTACGGCATAGGAGGGAGACTTATCTTGGGAGGCTTCAGTATGCTTCATGCCTTCCGTGTCCCCAGGATTTTGCTTTGCCATGACTGCTTGCATGGTGCGGTTGGGAGTGCAGAGTAATTTCAGAAGACCCTATTCTTAGCTCTGTCTCTCTCCTTTGCTCAGGTAGGACATCAAGAGTGGTTGTTTGACCACAAAAGCTGCCAGCATGTCAGACAAACGAAACCAGTCTGCTGATGAGGCCTCTGAGAGGGGAAAGAAGTGTCAGGCTTGCTCCAAGGGCCATTAAACTACATTCACATTGGTGGTTTTGTTAACGGGCACATCACAAGCAAAATCACTGCCGACCTCTCTGGCCCCATCTGGCCAGGCTACATCGATGGATTTGTCATTGACTGGTCTGTGCCTCAAGCACTTGACATTGATCTGCCCTCAGTTTATCATTCTACGTGTCGCAGGATTCCCCCTCCCACAATGTCTCATCCACGTTCTACAAGCATAAACGCTCAATCTTGGTCTCCAGTGCCAATTCCATCAGTGACGCCTCATTCTCCATAACAAGATGACACTCTCCTCCATAAACCCAGGCATGTGTGGATGACCACTGTCGTGAGATATTTGTATGGCTATTAAGGCAATTATGTTGCGACCAGTCTTCCTCATCCAGTGGTACCATTGGTATCGCCACCTGTACTGAGATCCCCTCCTCGGTTGGGACTATTATCGCCTCATCATTCGCTGCTACTGCTACACAGGCCCTCTCTCCTCCAGTGGCCCTAGCTCTGCCTTTGGTCCTAGCTCGGCCTGAGTATTGACACACTCTTCTGGACACTGCTATAGACAATGACCCTGCAGAAGGCGATCAGGAGGTGTCATTTGCAGCTAAGGCGTTCCACAAATGAGTTCTGGGGATTATGGAGTACGTGGACCTGCAAGTACCAGAGCCCTCTCTAGTTGAAACAAGTGTGCTCGCAGCAGTTTTATCCTCCATGCAATCCAAAGCCTGATGTTCCAAAGGAAGCTCGGAAATTAAGTCCCCCTACCAGTAACTCTCACTAATAAAAGATTAGATGCTAACTTACTTGCCTATGAAGAATGTTTGTTAATCATCTCACCTACCATCACAATCTTCGCTGGTCTCAGAGACATTACAGCCTCATCGGGGGACATCCGGCTTCTCCCCTACAAGTACTTCTTTGCCAGCTTGGAAGGCGCTAGACTCCATGGGTAGGAATATTTCCTTGAACGGTTCCTTCATCCTAGGCAGGCCAATGCAGATGTCATTTGCGTATTTCACCTCCTCCTTTTCAGAAAAGAAGAGGGACTAGTTAATATAAGGTGTAGGAGACGCTGGAAAAAGTAGCAGACCATGTGGACACAGCATCAAGGGGCATGGTCTTATGCCAGGCGACCTGCCCCATTCTACAAGGATCACGCTTCTTGCGTGTTGTTGGGCTGATCCATTCCTGCTATTGCGTCTGCCTAGCTACTTTGATTCTTGTTGTGTCCCATAGCACTGTATGCTGTTTAGAACATTGGTGTGTTTTATAACTGAGTAGTAATTAGTTGGCTATTTTTGCCACATTTTTACATATTCACCGAGACATGTAATGGTTTATCCCTTTCAGAGGTGGTATGAGTGATATATATATAATTTTTTTTTTCCCCTCCTCCCCACTTCCAAAACTATGAACAGAGGTCTCCTTGGCATACCAGCCATACCCGTTTTGACCCAACTAGTACCAACCACGGGCCTCCATACCCACAGGTAAACACTGCAACAATTAATTTGGGTCTGCAACACACAGCAATGCACTCAATCCTTTCTCTAACAGGCCAAATACTACTTTCTTTTGTAGGTAGTCCCAAGGGGGGCGGAAAGAGAAATACCGTAGTGGGTGGATGAGCATTTAGGCTAAGTAAGACAGAGCAACCACATAGCGATCAACTTCAAGGACTGCCTTGTGCTCCATTCCAGACACGACTCGACACTTGGGATTCTAGTACCGGCAGGTAAAATAAAGGCTGACTACTTAGAGTTTGAACTCATCCGGTCACTGCTAAATAAATATAGGCACTCATTGAGAGGTTCCTTTTATTGACTGCTCTTTATATATTTCCACACAGGGTCTCCAAACTAACGCCCTGATGAAGGCGGGCCAATTGAGTCTAGTGACTGCCGAAACGTGAAAAGTTTGGTTTGCCATCGAACACCACGTAGGCAAATATATCTTTTACCCAAAGACCCGGATATTGGCTATACATAGCCTTAGGACATAAGAGGAAAACTTGGGAAATCTTCACACGAATAGCGTATTTTTCATACATTGCAATAATCCTGTTTATTGGTTCAAATTCAGGATCCTGCGCTATTTACCTAACAAGAAATTCATTATTGTTGATACCTGTTACACTGAATGACATTTATACCAAATGTATACAATTAAAAACGGAAGTGTTACCTAACTGGTTTTCATTTTGTGTCACAACTTTGTGTATTATTGCATTTGATTTATGATTTAATCTTTTTTTTCATTTTTTGATATTTTTCAGACCTTTATTTTGTGATTCTGTATTGTCATGTCAAACAGTATTCTTTGTTTACAGCACATGTGAATTAAAATACTACACACGTTTTTATCATACATTTGGTCATTTGCCCCTTAGTTTAGGTACACCACAACTGAGTCAGTTTTATATTGAAAATGTTTTCCTCCACCAGCTTCAATTGTCCGTAGAATTTTACAAATAAGGAGTCTGGACCACTTTAGATCGAATTGGACACCCACAAAGAAATAGTGGGTCCGTCTCAGAATTAATTTCATCTCACTTTTGTTCTACGGTAGGGATACATCTATATTAACATATGTGTTTTATAACTGCACCTGGTGCAATTGAAATGATTTCAGGTTTATATTTTGCGCGCCTGCAGAGAGAAAAAGCACTCTCAGGTTAGTTTACTTACCTTGCTAGTAGCTTAGGTCTTTGCGGCCGCTGCCCGCTGGAAACTACAGTTCCCAGCAGCCTCCTCTGCCTCTTAACAAAACGTCAGACGTTTGAGCGCCAGCGCTTCAGAGACTAGTCGGGTCTTCGCCGGTCCACGCTGACCATCACCGCTGCCGCCGCCGTGATCTCTGCAGGATTTGATCCTGCGTTTATTGAGCAAGAACTAGTATCCCTATGGGTGACCCTACATGTGCGCATCACGACCAGTAAGCCTGTGCTGACGTTACCCATCTTTGTCATTCTTGGCCTACTAATGTTTTTCTTCTCGCCGACCACAAAGCGACCATGACTTTGATTGTATAATGCTCTTTGCTTGTGCTTTTTGCACGGACTGCGTCCTATCGCGCCTCTGAGATCTCGGGTCTGTGGATTTGTACGCCCATTCTCTCGGCAGAATGTGCCCCACAGCTCCACCGGTTCGCACCAGAGGACTCATTCATTCACATGATGAAGTAAACGCAATCAACAACACATTCACTCACTATGATCAGCACACTAACGACGCATCCAATCTCAACTTGTCTCTCTCTCTCTCCTCAACACAAGATCACTGCTCAAATATGGAATTATAGTGGCGGACCACCTGTCAAATCTGGCCCTCACTTATTTGTGATTTCTGAAACATGGCTGAACCCTTCCATACCCAGTAGTGCCACATTATCTATACCTACTAACTGTGATTTATTTTTCGAGATGATCGAGTAAACAGTAAAGGGGAGGGATAGCGATAATGTGCAAAAGGCACCTTGATTGTCATGCCATCACTCATACCACCCCCAACGACTGAAACTTTATTGATCAAGATTAAGACCTCAACTAACTCTCCCTTAATGTCCTGACCCTCTACAGGCCCCCAAGAGATATGCCGCATTTTCAGGAACAGCTCTCAGAGCTGCTCGCACATATTACTAAATCAAAAAACCCACTAATTATCATGGGTGACTTAAAACACTGGGCTAATGACCCTCTGGATAAACTGGGCTCCTCACCCACTGTTTCCTTGACATCTATAGGACTCCGACAATGGGTGGAGGAGGCAACACATAAAGGTGGACATACACTTGATTGGTTGGTATCCCAAAACCTTCTTCTCACCTCCCAGGTGTCTCCATGTGCATGGTCCGATCAGTTTCTGATTTTATGCCATGTTAAATCTTCCCACATCTCCATTAAAGGGGAACACTTTACCCGAATCAAAAAACGGACACGCAACCTTCAAAATGTTACTCTGCCAAACTTGCTGCCCTATTATCATCTAGCCTCTAGCCTCAAACACTAACCATCTTCTCTGAGTCCTTGCATCTTGTGGAACATATCACCATATCCATAAAACAGGCCATCTCAGACCTGGCACCACTGAATAGTAAAATAATGAAGCCCCCGGTACACCAGAATACATGGTTTTCAGATTACATCATTTCCACCAGACAGACGAATAGAGCACGAGAGAGATTCTGGCGTAAGAACCCTAATCCTATCACATTACAAGCAAGCGGTGAAGGAATTTAAAGTAGCGATAATCCACCTATTATGGGATCAACACCGCCCGCTCTAAAGTCAGTGAACATTTCAAGAACTTGGCTGATTTTCAAGACCCTTACTCCCTCTCCCCCCCCCCCCCCCTCCTGCCAAGACCTTATAAAGGATTCCATATGGTGCCAGGAAATCCACGATAGCTTGCTGGCAGAGATTGCAACCCATAGGCAGACCATTAGTAATATTCAGACCTCCTCCCAGGGATGCAATACTCATATGAACGTTCCCCCAAGACCCCATCTCCGGAATCCAAAAAATCCCATGCTTCAAATTTTCTCATTAGTCGGAGCAACAAGTCACCAAAATCATTTGCGACCTTAAACCCACCTCCTGCCCTGGTGATTGCTGTCCCACAAATATTTTTAAGAACTCGCACTGGCCCCCTGGATGACCAAACTCATCAATCTTTCTTTTGATGAGGGTGTGGTTCCTTCTTTCCTTAATGAAGCATGGATTACACCATTGCTCAAAAAAGCCAATCTCGACCCACGTGTTTTTGGTAACTATCGACCCATTATAAATTTGCCATTTGTCTTGAAAATCACAGACAAATTGGCATATTTACAATTGCAGAGGCACATCAAAGATCCATGGCCAACGCCAATCGGGCTTCAGAGCTCGGCATGGGACGGAAACCGCTATTCTATAGCTTAAATCCACCTTGGCTGGCATACTAGACAGAGGTCATCCCGCCCTGCTGATGCTCCTGGATCTCTACGCGGCTTTCGACCTAGAGGAGCACTCCCTACTGGTGATCAGGCTGGGGAGATCACATACTGCTCCGATCAAGCCTCCCAGTGGATATCCTCATTTCTCGGCCCTTGGACAGTCCGGGTATCGTTTGGTGAGGAAAGCTCCAATCCCATTCTTCAAACATGTCCCTCAGGGCTTGTGCCTGTCGCCCACGCTGTTCAATATATACATCAGGCCCCTACTGGACTTGTAAAACGTCCTGGGTGTACGGTATACAAATTATGCTGATGACACTCGGGTCGTCATCGAGCTGAGTGGGAAGTATGAGCAGGTCCTGATTGCTGTAAATAAAATGAGCTTCTGATTGTGGTATCCAGAGCCCGCCTCGGAAAACTAGTTCTGGCCTATGCCAACTTTTCCATTGCAGGCAACATCATCCCGTTATCGAAAAAAGTCAAGACCTTAGAGGAGGTTCTGGATGAGGAATTGTCTATGAGACCACATGTTTCTTACATTCAATCCTCCTGTGGCCTCATTACCAAGCAAATAAATTATATTGCCCCATTTCTGACTGCTAAAAACTGTGCGCTGCTCGCTTCTGCGCTAGTAAATTCCAGACTCCACTACTGCAATAGCCTCCTGGCAGGTACTACACAACTAAATACACAAGCTTTGCCGGGCGCACAGAATAATGCAGTTCAGGCCATTCATGGCCTGTCCAAATGTGCACGCGTCTCAGATGCCAGGAGGACATTCCACTGACTGCCCATCCAGCACAGGATCACCCACAAGATCCTGACTCTTTCTTTCAAATGTTGCTCTATTTCCTGCCCAACATATCTCAATGATCGAGTAAAGATCCATTTAGGAGGAAGGCAGCACCGCTCTTCTGCCCATCCCCCACTTACCCAAACTTCGGAGGGACCTCCTTCAATATTCTGGCTCCTATGCAATGGAACTTGCTTCTCGGGCATATTCGCCTGGCTGATAACCTGTCGCTCTTCGAGAAGGAAATAAAAACCTCACCTGTTCAACCTCAACCCAGGCTGAACTTGGTTCTCTTCTCCCGTCTCTTGCTGCCTGATCCTTGGCCCTGTTGTCCCTGTCTGTCCTTTTATGTCTGTCTGTCATTTGATGTCTGCTTTGAGGCCCAAGGGCGTGTGGCGCTTACAAAGATTTAAATAAAAAAAATGAATAAAATGTACGTTATTCAGCGTGGCTTAAGGGCACAAATCTCTTCGATTAAAAATGCTTATTGCACTGCACGTTAGCACCTGCGTACAGGGCCGGTTATCTGCACTGATTCAAAGTGCACACTGCTTGAAACAAGGTTGCCTTTTAGCCCCTCTTCTGTTTAATTTGTTTATTTTAGATATTTCTAGCGTCTTTATTAATACTCCTCCATCCCCGCAGGTCTGGACGGTATCCCCGTGAACTACTTGCTGTATATGGACAACATGGCCTTTATAGACCATACTTCTATAGGTCTGCAGAGGCAACTGGTGGATAAGGAAACTGAAACACAAGAGGGTGTTTCACTGCCCAGACCCCGGGGGTCCCTTACTCAGGTGGCCTGGGCACAGCCATCGCCTTTGGATCCAGACCCTGGGGGTGAACCAGTGTGGGAGGATCACCTGGGCGAGGGGTCCTCCGAGTAGTGGAGAGACCCCTTATGGTGCGATGCGATATCCCCCCTTTCCCAATATCCCTATCCAATCCTATTTTTATGGGATATTCCAACTTCCCAGATCGCCCCCCCTTTCCTACACAAACACTGAGCCGAGGAAGAGGAGGTCGTAGGCTGAAGGGATTACCACCCATGCAATACACTGAACATGTCTCTCTAACAAGATCAGGCAGGGGTCAGACACTTGACTTTAATCACGCACACCTAATACCTATTAGCTCTCCCCACATGGATAAAGGGTGGAACACTGAGACACACTTTGAGCAAGGCGGTGCACGAGAAGGAGTAGTTCCTCCAGGGCTATGGCGAACGACGCGGAGGAGAGCAACAAACCGAGGGGTTGAACCAGAGGGGCAGGAAGCCAGAGACCCCACCAGCGAGAGATCGTTCTTTTCGAAAGCCCGTGTGGATTGCGCACGACAGCCCAGCTGGAAGGGAGAAAGTCTTCTGACTGCTACAAGGTTATCAGCCACCCTCCCGGGTGAACGGTAGAGGTGGGGAGGCGCAGAAGCGGCAGTGGTAACAATCTTGACTTCTACATCAAAGGTGCAAAAAACGGAAAGCATCTTAACACGACTGGTGAGTTGAAGGAAGCAAAGCACAGTCTGTGTTGAAATTAAATGCTTGCAACAGTATCTGATGGATGAAGATTACCCGAGAGCCGATAAACTGCGAGAGAAAGTGAATCCATTGTTAAGTACTGTGAATACAAAATACAGATTAGCAGAGTGGTCCGGTGAAGTGAGATTGCCCAATCGAAAGTCTCTGTGAAATGTTTTAAAGCTGCAGAGGTAGTGGGAAGCGAGAGAAAGTAACCACAAAACCGCATGTAAGGAAAGTTTGAAAGACTTGATCTACGAGCAACAAGTCCTTCGGAGGTGAGAGCAAAAATCCTCCCAGTTTTGAAAGTCTTCGACTGCAAAGTCAAAACACAAATGGTGGCTCGAACCCGACGGAAGAAAACCCATGTGTGGAATGTGAAGGAAGCTTGGGGAATGGAACCCTGCCAAGGAGCAAAGGTTTGAGCCCAATTGAGGGGAACCTATAGTGAACTGCGACCAAATACTACACTTTTTGTTGAAACTTTGTAGAAGCTTGAAGGGTGACCTGAACCTAGGTGGTGGGAACCCGATCGGTTAAACCTGTGAACTTGTGACTCAGACTTGAATGGCCAAGAAGGCACTGAACGACTGAGCCAGCTGCCTAACTCTGCTTGCAAGGAAAAGTGTGTTCATCCATCAAGTGGTCCAGCTAACCCTGTGCTATACAACATGGGGGCGAGAATTAATACTCCCATAAACTGTTGAGTCTACTTTGAAGTCAGTTTCTGGCTTCAAGTCTCAATGGTGCGGGGGAGGCACCATCAATGCTTCAGCAAGTTCCTAAGCAAGGGAATAAAAATTGAAAATTAACAACAAAAAAAAGGGAGCCATGTGGATGCTGTTACTAAAGGGCTCCATTGTACCATTCCTTGCAAAGACCACCTCCGAGGAGGCAACTGAGGTGCATGGCGATTTATCGTTAACCGAGTAGGGTTCGAGTGTTATGGAGGATTGCTTCCAGTCTGAATTATCAGTAAATATGAATACCTCAGACCTTTTGGAGGAAGGCCTGAATATCACACTGTGATTACGGAATTCACCCCCTGGAAGCGGACCTCATGCACCCGGGGCATCACCCCTTCCAAGGTAGGACCCCAGGCTCACCCAGCCTCATTACAGCACTCTGCAGCCAAATCCGTAATTATTGCCTGAAAACAGCTGTTCTGCTGCTTAATTCACCTGGAAAGCGCCTGATGCCAAAAGCAGCTTTCATCTTGGCCAAGCCTGGGTTTTCCGCTACTGCATTGCCATTATCAGGCTGTCCCCCATTGCCTGCCACAAGGATCATGCATTCCAAAATGGCTGCCCAAGATCTTGCCTTCGTTTGGGCTGCCTAACTTCCTCCTTCTGAGAGGAATACAACGTGATTGGCCATCAACCACTACTTTCTAGCCTATCCTAAAGCACACCTCTAAGGCTAGTGCCCTGTCTGGAGCCTGTCAGGAGCTGAAAGAGCGAACGTGGCATGCCTTCACTAACGCTGCCCCCCCACCTCTTCCCCCCCCCCACCCTGCGATGCTGGATACCGGGTAAGACCCCACCATCGCTTGATTGATTACAGGGCACAGCCTTTGTCTACTATATCAATGCCGCACAGCACGCATGGAGGCTGCCACAGCGGTGCTGCCATCACATCTCTACCCTGCCTTTAACTAGGCAGTGGCTACACGAGTACCCCTCCCTATCTTAATGAAGCACCTATCTATGGCTGGCCTCAGCAGGTACTCAACCCTACCTTTTGTTGTTGACATTGTCTATAAAGCGATGCAGCTTAATTTGTGCTTGATGTCTGCTGAATGCCCCCTTAGGCCCTAGCATCTCCATGAGCACCATGTATCATGCGGCACCTCAATTGAACAATCTGCCTACCCCTTCCTGCCTGTATTGACTTACCCACTAGTGATATTAGCTGCCCCCACTGAATGGGCCCTCTATTTTGATCGCCTTTGCCTGATTGCTCCAATATCTATTCTAGATGTCACTACATGATTGTGCCTAACTGATTGGTCGCCTTTGCCTAATTGCACCAATAGTAATTTTAAATGCCTTATCTGAATGTGCCCTCTGTTTTGGTTGCCTTTGCCTGACTGCACCAATATCTATTCTAGATATCACTACGTGATTGTGCCTAACTGCTTGGTTGCCTTTGCCTGATTGAGCCAATATCTACCTCAGATGTCACTACATGATTGTGCCTAACTGCTTGGTTGTCTAAGCCTGATGGCGCCTTAGTAATTCCAGTTACCTCTACTTGAATGCGCCCAATTTACTCTTAGCTGTCTACATGACAACACTTATAGTTAACTCAGCTGCCCCCTCATGAATGCAGCCAATTGCATTCCCCTGACCATATAGGATTGCATGACTCTTTATACATACTGTGACACTGCAAATGTGATATAAATTCTATGTCCTCCTGAATGCATTAGATACCTTATGACGCTAGCCCACTAGCCACAGACTAGCCCTAAGATAAATGGGATTAGCCTAATCGCACGACCACATTTGCACTGTAACTACCAGCCTTGATTGTTCCTAGAACATTGTGACTTCAGCCCATCTGGCACTATTACACTCGTCTATTCGGCGATATTACAACGGCTTAGCCCCACAGAACGATGCACACCATAAAGAGTCAACTGTCTAACACACGACTGACACTCCTCTGTGCCCTTACTACAATGGCCCTCACCACCCTCCTACCTTGCACATTGCAAGAGAGAAACCTGAGACTCCGAGCTAGATTGCCACGGATATACGAACCTAAAACTAACAGTATCAGCTCTACAGACTCCCATATCAGGCCTACCACCCTCGCCACCAACCTTATCCTCACCAGACCAACTTCTCGACCCCCGCAAAAAACGCAGACTCGCATCTCTGCCCACTCTCCGCGCAACCACACCAGAACCAACCACCCTAAACTAAACCCCCCCCCCCCCCTTTGCCAAGGGCGGAATAAAACGACTATCTCAGGAGCCCTCATCAACGCTAGATCCCTTATGGCGCATACTACTGATATTGCAGACCTACTCTCTAGCGACGACTTAGACATTTTGGCTGTTAATGAATCCTGGCTACACGAGGCGACAGGGCCAGCCCTTATGCTAGCTATACCTGACAACTATCACATAATTAGGGTCGACAGGCCTAACTCCAAAGGTGGCGGCCTTGCTATCGTAGCCAAAACTAAACTAGCACTAAGACTAACCACACCTCCTGAAATCAAATCCAGCGAATTGCTCATAGCTAAATCCCTATCTCCAATAACTGTACTCCAACCATCCTTTTACTATACAGACCCCCTGGTCCAATAGGGACTTTTGAGGAAGACCTTTCCAGCCTCTTCTCTAATAACATCAAAAACACCTCATAGCTCCTATTGCTAGGAGACTTTAATTTGGGCTTCAATGACCCTGAGGATAAACAAGCCCATTCTATTGAAAACATCCTGACAGAACATGGCCTGACCCAAAAAGTCCTCGCCCCCACCCACACGAAAGGGCGGATATTAGAATGGGTAGCCAACCTAAATTGCTCTACCACCATTACCAAAATATCCCCTCAACGCTGGACTGATCACTACCTCATTGGTTTCTCGTCCTGTATAGAGCCCCAAAAACCAAAAAAAGTTGATATAGCACCACCATTACCAACCAGAAGTAAAAAAGATATTACCGCTGAAAAATCACTTCCCCACTCCCCCACCCCCTTCCTTGTACCTACCCTCTCTTCTATTACCAATAATTCTGACCCCAACAAATTGGTAGAGACCTTCAACAATACCATGACTAAGGCCCTTGACTCGATTTGTGCCAGTCAAACTACGTAAAAGCAAACCAGTCACACCTCAACACCTGGTTCACACCACAACTAAAAGAATTACGGCTTCAAAAGAGGAAACTCCAAGCCATTTGGTGACACTCCACCACGGTTGTGAACAGAACCTTACTAACCAATCTCGCAAATTTGTACAAGAAAGAAATAATCCTCACTAAAAGGAATACATTCAACGAAAGAATTACTAAGGCCAACTCCAACACTAAGGAGCTTTTCTCCATTTTGCATGAAATGGAAAATCCTATTCCACCCACAGATAATATTCCCAAAAGATAAACAATGGTGCACCAGCATCCAAAATGCTCTAGCTAACAAAATGGCCACCCTGCAGACTAAAATAGCTAACACAAAAGGCTCCATGCGCCCTACTGGGACGCATCCCACCCCACCCACTGCTACTCCAAATAGTGCTACACCTTTCAGATTCCCCAACATCTCCATACTGGAAACTGAAAAGGTTATATTATCACTGAAGCCCACCAACTGCCAGGGCGACAGTTGCCCAGCCCAAATAATTAAGGCTGCAGCTACAGATTTAGCACCCTTCATCTCCAAGCTCATTAATGCTTCCTTCAACTCGTGTACTGTCCCCATCAACCTCAAGGAATCTTGGGTGTTACCACTCCTTAAACAAACCCTAGATCCGGCCATCCCCAATAATTACAGACCCATCACAACGGTCCCATTTCTCCTCAAAATCATTGATAGGGTAGCCTGCGTCCAAATCCAAAGCTACCTTGAGGCCAATCTCCTACTAGGAACACGCCAATCCGGCTTTAGACCACAACACAGGACTGAAACGGCCTTAATTGAAGACTCAAATCGACAAGTTGAAGGACAAAGGTAAAACAGCTATGCTTCTCCTCCTCGACCTTTCAGCAGCCTTTGACTTGGTGGATCATGCAGTGTTATGCAAACACCTAAGGTCAGCGGCACATTTCTCGAGTGATGCCATAGCCTGGGTACAATCCTTCCTAGCTAACCGTACGATTGTGTTCTCAGCCTCAGCAGACCCAACCCAAATCACCTGTGGTGTCCCTCAAGGCTCTTGCGTCTCACCGACAATGTATAATATCTTTACCAAGCCAATCTTTGATAAACTTGACAGGCTGGGCGTCACATATACCAATTATGCCAATGACACCCAGATCATCATACCCTTATCGGGCAACTTTGTTGAAGACACGGCTTTGGTAAACAGGATTTACCTCCTCATTCGGGCATGGATGGCCACACATGGAGAGGCCTGAATGACGATAAAACTGAGTTTCTGATTCTGGGCTCTGACTATAATCTAAAGAAACTTAGCCCCAATTACGCAGCATTTAATATTGATGGCAATGATCTTAAAGTAGTCACTGAGGTAAAAACCCTAGGTTTTTACCTTGACTCTACACTAACACTAAAAAAACAAGTTGGTTCCATGGCCTCATCGACAGCTTACACCTGTAAACTGATTAGGGCCTGTAGACCCTTCCTAATTGAAGCCAGCTGCATTACGCTTGCCAATGCATTAATAATGTCTAAATTAGACTATTGTAATGCCCTTTACGTAGGTGCCAACAAAAAAAATCCTAAACCAAATACAAATACTACAAAATAACGCCCTGAGAGCAGCTCTTAACATACCCCGTAGAGAGCACATATCCAACTTCAGAAGAGACCAGCACTGGCTAAAAATTAGCGATAGGATACTCCTCAAAACGGTATCAGTCGCCTTCAAATGCCTGAACAACACCGCACCTCCCTATCTCTCTGCTAGACTAACCAGAAGAATCTCCTCTCACCAAACCAGATCATCTAACCACAGCTGCCTTGAAATTCCTAGATCTAGACTTGCTAAAGCTGGCGGAGGCAGCTTCCCTGTCAAAGCAGCTCTCTCCTGGAACACACTCCCCACCACCCTCAGAGTGGAACAGCCATATGTCCGATTTAGACGTAACTTACTGAATTGGCTTCGCTCCAAGGACATCTAGAAACTGCCCCACATCCAGGTCATCTAGTAATTGCTAGCCTACTATTCTCTGGCACATCTGACCCTAGGATCCTCCACTTGAATCCATGTGTACTACATTCCTGACTCCATTCGCTGCATTCTACCTGTACTACTCTACTACTACATGCTCAATAATTGTTTTTGCTCCGTACTTACATGCTATGTGGTAACTCAGCTTCAAATACCTTTGTGTAACTCCACGTGTATTACACCCCTGACTTCTTTCGTGCACCGTACTACAACTACCACCATACCGACATTATGCACTACTACTTTATGCACTGTACGCATTGTAATTGCATTCTAATTTGTATTTATCTTTCATGCTGTAAACAAGCTTACAATTGTAACTGTATTACTATACTGCTTTATGCACTACTACTGTATGCAATGTATGCACTGTAATTGCATTACAGTCTGTACTCATCTTTTATGCTGTAACTAAGCTTTGAATATTCTTGTATATGCTGGGCCCAGCTACCTAAGGGTTTGGTGCGCATTAACAAATAAATAAACAAAACAAACACACCAGTGCAAACCTTAAAGGATAGAGAATGGACAGGGCCTATAAAACCTCCTGGTACTCCTTTTAACATTTCTAACTGTCCTGATGGGGGTCTGTATATGACACAAATTCTTGCACAATCTTTCACCATACATGGAACCTTTTCTGATCAGGTTATGAGGCCTGTCCAAGATGTTACGACTCAAAGTCGTGCTCGGACCTCTTTTGATTTACCAACTTCTAAGGTTCCTAGGTGATTCAGTGTTGGAAGAGTTAAAGGGGTATATGGTGTGCTTATCCTAGAATATTTGCTACAGTGTGTTGAATCGGCACAATGTATTGTCCGTTTCATCATTTTCCTTTGCTTAGAAATCTATTTCAAGGGCCTGTCCCAAGTTTAATTTATTACGATCAACGCACCGATCCAGTCTGGATTGTATATCTGCCCTAAACTCATGCAAGAGCTTCTGCTTAATGAACGAGATGTTTTGCTCACTATAGGCTATGATTTATATCAGGTGGATTACTCCCAAAGTGGCACAGGCACCCTCAACTCAGCTGGGAGGGGGGGGGGGGGGGTTGTTGTTGGGTCTAAGGAGGGTAGATTGTATAATGGTGGTAAGAGATCCCTGCTTGCTTTTGGGCAGATCGTACAACCACCGGAATACGATTTGGGGCATAGGAATCAGTGCTAAGCTTGGTTTCATGGGATATGAGGGAGTATTCCCACCTGTTTAGGATGGGAGGGGCTGACCCCTTAGTGATGAGCGTTCAAATTATTAACCTGCAATAAACATGACTGAAAGACTCTCCTATACTCAATGGGTATACCACCTTTGTCCAACCAGCTAGGCAGGATTTAAGGTGAAGGGCCATGGGGGGGCTTTTCACTGCCATTAATAACGACCTGGTAGCAGTGAGCCGTGTGTGGGATAGGTCTCATTCAGGTGTTTTGGCAGTGGCTTTATCTAAAAATTCAGACTGTTTCTTTTGGAAGGCTGATCTTTTGATAATTAATGTATATTGGAATCCCAGCTGAGCACTCGAAGCAGGACCTTCTTAAGCACGTAACGCCTCTACTGGTGGAATGGACAGTGACAGCCGTTCTGGTGAGGTGGTTATAGTCTGAGATCTTAATTGTGACTGCTGACCCTTCTTAAATATACGTCGTGAGGCATTAAGATAGAGCTCTAAATCCAGGATGGCACATGGTCATCGATGGGTTAATTTGATGTCAACCTAAGATTTATATTGCTGAACCGTTTGCCTTCGGGTGGTACCAGCAATAGGATTGGATATACGTTTAAAAGAGGGGCTTCTACCGCAATCATTGATTATATTTTTGCTTCCCAATCCATCTTGGAGGATTACACTGCCTTAAAGATATTTCAATCGGAAGCAGCGACCATTTAATCATTCGGGGCACTTCTGATTCCAAGATGTTGGAAAGGGAAAGGACCTTGGAAAGGGGTGTTGGTCAATAGCACAGGTAATAGAATTAAATGGACCCCTTTTTCATTCAGAAGCATTTAGTTAACCGCTCTTGTGTGTTTGTGAGGATATGGGGTCTGATGAGTGTCTGCGATTTTTCTCCCTGCCTTACCTTGCAGAGTTTTTTCAGGATCTCATTCCCTGGACCGCGTGCTCTGTGGCGCAAAGATATTTTGTCCCTTTAGATAGTTTTGATAAAGGGATTGGTAACATGAAAAGGGAAATAAGAAGGAAGTTGCATGTGCTGAGAGAAATTCAGATGGTGGCGAGGCTATGGTCAAAGCGAAGGCTCTGAAACGGGGGTACCGTAATTCATTGAAACAGCAGAAAAATGTAATTTGTCAAAATGATGGGGAATCTATGTTCTTGACCCTGCCCGGTCTGGCATGGAACTGAATCCTCCCTGGTCTCTATCTGGGATGACCTGAAAAGAACAGACTGAGGGCTCCGCTGCTCTCATCCTCCTTGACCTCTCAGCAGCCTTCAACACGATTAACCACTCATCCTCAAGAAGACTCTTTGGCCTTGGCATAAGGGACCCCATCCTCAGTTGGATCTCCTCTTTTCTCTCCCAAATAGTCTCTCGCTCTCTCTCTCGCTCTCGCTCTCTCCATCCATTCCCCTCTGCCCACCGCCCACTCCCACATGGAGTCCCACAGGTAGCCTCACTCATTCCCCTCCTTTTGAACCTCTACGTTTCGGCCCCCCTCCCCGCCCCCCCGCTCATCCGTTCCCACAATCTCACCTGTTACAACTATGCTGATGACATCCAGATCATCCTCAGGATTCCCAACTCCTCCTCCTCCTCCTCCTCACCTCACCCTGACCTTGCATCCTGCCTCCCAGACATTGACCTCTGGATTACGAACAATCACCTGCTCCTCAACCCCAGAAAAAACAAAATTCTAATCTGTGGGAAAACGGCTCTCCTTCGCCAACCTATCGCTAGGCTGCATTCTTTAGGACCTGCCCCCTCTGCATCCCCCTCAGTCAAAAATCTAGGATGAACTTTTAGCTTCAACCTGACCCTGTCCAATCACATCAATGCAGTCTCCAGATTGTGCATCTTCCACCTCCGCATCCTCTAGCGGATCTCTTACCCCCATACAGTTTCCCCTTCATGGCCATCATCCTCTCGCTTATAGACTATGCTAACTCCCTCTACCTAGGTGCGCCTACATACCGACTGAGAAAGCTCCAACGGGCTCAAAACTCTGCAGCAAGGCTCTTCCTCTCACCATCCTCCAAAGAACACATCTCCCCCGCACTTAGGACACTCCACTGGCTGCCCATCAGCCAACAGGCCTCCATCAGAGCCATGTGCATTACCCACCGCGCAATCCACAGGAAAGACCCGGAATTCCTCCAAAACGAGCTCACTCGCTACCACCCCACCAGAATCCTCCAATCAAACTTTGCACACCTCCTGGTAGACCTTCCTTTCAAATTCTCCAGATTAGGAGATGCCTGTTTCTGTCCTCGCACCCACCTTCTGGTACTCCCTCCGCCTCACGCTTCGCCTCATAGAGGATCACCTGGCCTTCAGGAGATTCCTCAAAACCTGGCTGTCCACCCTCCCCACCACCCCACTTCATGACCCCATTTCCCCCCCCCCGCCTCCAGACCCTGCCTATCGCGAGCAAGTTTCATCCAGAAGTCCTGCCTCCCTTTACTTCGGCACACTAACCCCACCTGCCCATCTGTCAGCTACTAGCCTCTTCTTCTTTCCTTTCAACCGCTTTGCTCTGCCCTCCAACCTTCCTTGTGGGACATCAAGCACACATGGAGGACTCAGGTAGTCACTCCAGTAATTCGCACCTAGAATGAATACCGACAGTGGGCCAGGTGTTGCAACCTTATGGACTTGGAGAGGGACAATGCATTGCACGTAAAATGCAGCTTGGGAAAAACACGCTGATCATCCCGTAGGCGGGCATCCACACACCTCGCAACCCTCGCTCATGTTTTGCATGGCAGGTAACTCTAAAGAAAAGTTTAGGAAGGGGTGTTTTGTGCAGGTCAGGCAACTATGTACGTAAAAATTCCATAGTTTGGAGGGAAAAAGCAGGAAAATGACCAAAAAAAAGGTATGTGGTGGACATGGTTGGCCTGGTACGGCAATGGCTTCTATGGACTTTGAGAAAAACATTGCTCTGCTACATTCCCCTGACTCTTGCAGTTAGGAAATCACAATTTTTTTTTTGTAATGTTTCACAAAACAAGCAATACCACAAGCCAAAAATTGAGCCATGGTACACAGGTTTACGGCCTGAACAGGCGTACTTAGCATGTGTAAATAAGGAAAACAAATGCGGTGAGGAAGGGCAAGCATACATTTTTTGAAAGAGCACACGCAGACCTTTTGAAGGGTAGGTGACGTGTGCAGGTTACTAAAGTGTATATGGCCTAAAGCAGCAACTAACTGTAGGTCACATTTGGGAAATGCAGGGGTTGTGTGACAAAGAGCAGCAGCAAATGGGTCGAAACGTAATGAAAAGCATGCAAACGCAACAAATGCCATACCTTCCCGCATTCCCACAAGTGTCCCGACGAAAACGGTACCTCACATGTGTGGGTGCACCTACATGGGCGCAAAGGGAAAAGGCTAAAACACAGGTAACCCCAAGTCTTTCGGCACAGCATAATTTCAGGAATTTGGCTCATGCGCACAACCTGCAGATTTGGGCGTAGGGTGTTGAAGCCACCAAGGAAAACGGGGAACCCCATGCATTTCCAAAAAGAGGACACCCGAGGGAATCTGCAGAGTTCTGACTTACGCAAATAGGCCCGGAATGTATTACCTAGAACCCAAAGCAAATGTGGTGCAAAAAACACATTTTCTGCACATTTCACTCGGCTCACCCACCGAAACACGCAGCCAACAACACATGATCTACCTTCCCGTGTTCCCACATGTACCGAAAACGGTACCTCAGATGTGTGGGTGCACCTACCAGGGCACAAAGGGAAAAGGCTAAAACACGGGTAACTCCAAGTCTTTCGGCACAGCATATTTTCAGGAACCAATGAAGGTTGGTTAAACAATACTTTTACATTGTTAGCATACATTTTAGTGGGACCTGAGGGGCACCCTAAACCACCGGGGACATATGTAATGTAAAGGGGGGGTGACCATCTCATGCAGCCCTCCCTGGGGTCAGATGCCCCTTCCTAGGAGCAGATAACTGCCCCCAGGGAGGGCTGCATGACATGGCCCCCAGTCCATTTTGGGTGGGGGGGGACACACCCCTTTCCATGAAAAAAAAAAAAAAAAAATCCCTGGTGGTCTAGTGGGAGGGGCACTCCCACAAAACAAACCATGTTTTTTTTTTTGCAATTTTCCTTTTTATTTGGGCCCATCGCTAGGCGCAGATGGGGCCAGATGGGCACCCATCTGCACCAGGGGGCCCTAACCTGCAGGCCCTATCCTTTGGGATGCCTGCCCACACTTTCCTGGTGGCCCATCCCCCTCGTCCCCCCAAATGGATGGGGGGGCCACTTCATGTACTCCTGCATGGGTCCAGAAATCCGCTTCAAGGGAGGGATACAAGGGGTGCCCCCCCTTTCCACTTGGGGTGGGAGAGGGCCACCTGCTTTCATGTTAAAAAAAATAAAAAAATAAAAAACCTGGTGGCTAGCGGCCCCCCACCCACATCTATTTTTTTTATTTATTTTTTTGTGCCCCCTTCCCTGGGGGCAGATGATCACCCATCTGCCCCCAGGGTTCTCCATACATGTGCCCCCATGCTTTGGGGGGAGGGGGTGGTGGGGAGGCTGCTTACTGTAAGCAGCCCCCACTCCCCAAAGTCACAAATGGATCCCTGGTGGTCCAGTGGCATTGCTGGCTGCGGATCGAGCGCTCTACGCCTGATCCGCGACCAGCAATGCTTTAAAAAAAGGTGCTGTTGGAAAGGGGAGTGTCTCCCCTTTCCAGCGACACCTCCCTCGATCTCCGTCTTGAAATACAGCCGGAGGGAGAGGGAGAAGGGCGCTTACCTTCTCTCTTTATTGCGGCAGTCGAAAATGGCTGCCGCAGTGAAAATACTTTGTTATGCACGCCGACGTGAAACTGAAGGTAATCCAACACCCGGGCTGTAAGAGGGGACCTCCCCCTCACATAGCCGGGAGTTGGATTTGTAGGGATCACACACAACACAGTGCCTAAAAGGACAAGATATCTCGTCCTTGGCAACCTGGAGGGAATGCCAAGGACAAGATACCGCGCCCTTGGCACTTAAGAGTTTAAACACAATCCTCCTCCCCCTTTAGCCCATAGTATTCCTCTGCTGCGCCTATACACACTCCATTTTGGCATGGGTGACTACCAGGGTCTTGGCTACCCTCGGATAACTTTAATGGCTGAAATGCACACATGGATAATAGCACCTCCCGAACTCTCCCAAAATGTGGACTTCGGTGCTCCTGAGGGTGTTCAACCAAAAGCATGTTGGAATCATAATTAAAAATGAATGAATGAGGGGGGTGAAAGGGCTCTTGGAAAGGTTGCGATCAATTAACGTGACGAATTTGTTCTGAAACCGGTCCCGACCGAATTCAGCCCTGTTACACCTCTCACCCTTACAGCTGGAGATGTTGCGGTGCAGGAGCTCCGCTGAGCTTCGAGGTTCTGCATGAATGAGGACGTCATTCGTGCTGCAGATTGTTATGGCGAGAGAGAGAGTGTTCTTGTGTCAGTTCCTTTCTTTCCGTTTTATGATCAGCTCCTGTTCCACAGGAGCTCTATGGAGGAGGTCACCCAAGAACAAATAAACGTTTTGCGTAACGTGATGTTACAAGCCTGCGTGAGACAGATCGCTACGTGCTGCCTGCTTGGAGCATAGGTGTGGCGCAGATTCAAGCTGAGGCAGCATGGAGAGAGTTCTTGCTGTGCAGCACGCAAGACGTGCAGCACTTGCGGTGTCACAAAGAAGTGGCAATGACGGTAACGCTCAGTATGCAGGGACTCTGCGCAATTGTCTTGAAATACACCTGACGTGTGATGTTTTGATTGATCTCCATATTCCTGGATATGGGGAAGCTCTCCGAACTGCACATACGGTACAGTGAGTTTGTTGTAATTGATTATGTTCCCTTGCGCGTATCCCCGATTGGTGCGAGTTTCATGGAGAAGAGTAATTTGTCCTCCTACAGTGTGTCACATTCATAAGAAATCCATGGCTATGTAATGGGTTAATGTCTTCTGGTTTTTGGCTTGGCTGGGCAAGCACAGATATTGGGAAGATTCAACTGTTTTTGACATTGTGATGTTGTTTTGAGTGACTGGATCTGGACATTGTTTTATCTGTGGTTACTATTTGTTTGTACAACAGGGTGGTGACAAGTGAGGGAGATTGTTTGGCATATTGGAATGGTTGAGCAAGATCACATTAGTATGTAGGATCAATGTCATATTGACATATTGTAAAGTAATGTAGTGAAACCAGGGTACCAACACTATGATTACAGAATGCAGCCAGACACAAAATTAGGTGCATGAAGAATACATCAAGTGCTTCTAGGTACTTGTGTAATGTAGCCATTGCATATTATCAGGTGTTTGCGGATTGCAGAATGCAGCCAGGCTTGAATCTAGGTGAAGGACGAATACAGACACTGTATTGATTCTATGGACGCATGTAAAGTAGCGTGAGGGGGTCAGCAATGCAAGGCGGACAACTGTTGGATGATTGATTAACATGTCCATTTTATTAAAGAAAAAATTCAAGAGAAATGCCTCACTGTCCCTAATTTGCTGAGGATTTACCTGCCTAACCAAAGCTAAAGTGAAGCACTTTAACACAGCATGCCTAGCCCTCACATTAAACAATAAATGCACAAAGAAAATATATGGCAATTCAAATATCAACAATATTCAGTTTCTTGATAACCTTTCAATAGCGTAGGTGAATTCCCTTCCCAAGGATACAAAGTGAATTCTGCTACAATGTTCAAATAAGGAACTCCTTGAATGTTAGATCATTTCTTGAAGTTTCAATGTCAAAATAAAGTTGTGTTAACCACAGTCCCAACAATAGCACATCTTTTGTCCTTGGTGCAATATGGACTTCCAACTTCCTCAGAACAGCACCAATGGTATTCCCAGCCACAATGCTTTGTCGCCACTTCCAGCAATCCAAGAAGACTTGCCACTGTTCAAAATAAATACAACTTGCATGATTATCACTGAAACATAGTTCTTGGTTAAGTGTCATTTGTTACAAGATTAGGATTCACAGTATGTATATTTCGCGGGATGACTTTCACGGTGCTGCTGCATCTACTTCAACAACTTAACTCCAGTTTACCATGAGAACAATCTCCTTTGTCTCATAGTGCTCCACTTTGTTTAAGCGACTGACTGCTACCACAACTTCAATACCTTGGACTACACAAGACAGTTTTGACCAGATTCACTCTCGTATTTCAACACCTTCAAGTAGGCAAGGCACTCTTCCTCTGAATATCTCTCTTCAAAAGGGGCAGCCTCCTTGCCTCTATTGTCTGTCTGCCACAACAACAACTTCAAATAATGTTCATCAACAAGTTTCGCTTCCCAAACTTTACCTTCACCTCTCTGCCAACTGTTAGCCCAGTAATTACCCAGAAGCCTTAGTCCCACTCTCTTGGCTTTAGGTAATGTTTGCACATGTGTATCTTAGGCAATGTTGAACTGTTATTGGGTTCACAGTAATAGTTAGATTGCTTTACTCACAGTTTCAGCTCCTTCTGATTGCCTGCACCTGAGGGGGCCTTTTATGCATCGCAGGTTCCTTCAGGTATGGGCCATCCGGCTTAATCGCTTGACTACTGTTACTGCATGCTTCTTGAGCCCTCATTCTCGTCCCAGTACTTGTGGGATTATGGGACTCGTAGTGCCCAACAACAAAATTAGTTATTCTAAATCAATTCTGCTCTTTAAGGGTAGGTTGAATCCCCTTATAGTTGTTTAAAGATAAAAAATTTGAATGTGTAGTTACAGAGGAAGACCGTCTTTTTTAGGGCAATACTTTCCATTATACTTTTGGGAGTAAGAAGGGTGTTTATCTTGAAATACTTTAAGGGGTTTTCTGTGGGTAAGCCTTGTTCAGGTTTTATTATACAGATGCCCAGACCCACAGATGTTAAATGTGATTCAGGGACATCATAATGAATACTTGTTTGTTCAATTTGGAAAGATGTTTACAGGACACATACCACATCTCATCCCACGGGAGCACCTCATCACATTGGGCCTTGTGTCCTCCCAGGTGATCCTACCGAAGTACACCACCCCCAAGGTCAGGATCAGGAAGCGTCTGCCTTTCCATGGCCACCTTGGAGGAGACATTAAGCAGGTTTCAGTGAGGGATCCGTAGGATTCTTTACAGTAGCCATCCCTTCATTCCAGATCCTAGCGGAATGCAGCCACTCTATTACTTTCAGGTGAACTCAGAATATAGCCATTGCACTGAATTATTTGAACGCAGAATAGTCCATTATGGAATCTAAGGTCATTGTACCATCTAGCACAGATACAGAAACTAGCCGAAATGAAGAATGTTAGTTAAGCTTGGAATCTTAAAAAATGTGGAACATAGTCCGATATTGAATCTAGAAGAATGCTGATGGTAACCTTGCACTGATCATAGGGGCATGTAGAATTTAGCCTTATATTAAAGTTCTACTAATTCTGTGTCACTGCTTAGAACGTAGACCATGCATAGGGAAACTAGCCGAAGGCACGACCACAGACCTGCACGCATCTGCCACCATACATCACCCGAAGACACTTCGCACATCACCTCTGCCATAAGAATGCAGCTACCGTTCACAACAACAATTCGAAAAGTAGATGCACACAATTTCTATCCCGCTCTTGGCTACCCCCTCTAGACTACTTATCACCCCCCATTCACATTCCAGCTCGACATGGGTGGCTAGCAGGAACTTGGCCATCGCTCATATCTTAAGCATTGTCCATTATATGCACACTCATTTTAGCACCTCCTCGAATTTCATCCCATACCCGGACTCCTTTCCCCTGAGGGTGTTCAACCTACAGTGCGTTGTGACCATACTAATGGTAAAAGGCCCTATACAAATGACGAACTACTACTACCAGAGCATTTTGTAATGTATGCATTAATTAGCTAAAATATGCCTCTCATCAGGGACCAGCATTTTAATGGTTAATCATAACTTGCCAGACACCTGTTTTTAGAAGAGAATGTTTCAGTTTCGAATTGGGTGTTTACATGAATACACTTGGTTGCACATAAAGGTAATTTAGAAGAGAATATTAAAAACAAAGGGCCCAAGTAGCATATATTATTGTTACATTTTGTTTATAATGGGAAACGTGCATTTTTAGGGAATGGTTTTGAAACGGAGAAATGAAGGTGGTCTTTGAATTATTTTATACATGCTTACATGTGAAATGATTCAGTGATGAAGTAGAGAGAACATGCAGAAACCATATCATTTGTAGAACTATATATATATTTATCTGAATACACCATGAGTGTTAAAGGGAATTTGTTGAATACATGTTTTTTTACATAGGCATAATAAATGAATGCATGTGTGTCTCAAATTACACAATAAGTTTCATTTTCCTTAAAGATGGGGAGAATCCACAGGCCTGTAAAGAATACGTTGCTAAGCAAATCTATGCACAGAGAGACTTGCACCAAAATGGAGATAATTGAAATACAGCCAGCAATGCCCAAAGAGGAGTTACTTTGCATCTTTTCCACAGAATAAGACAATCTTACTGTCATATGGTCAACGCCATGAGCTCAGGTGGGCAGCCAGCCCACTTCTGGATCGGGGACTAGACCAGCTACAGTGTTCTGTCTAAAAAGAACATTTGCACCTCAAAATGTGACTCTCAGCCACATATAAAGAGACAGAGTGAGAGATTGCTACAACAGCGTATGATAAGAGTACAGCTTGTGTATGTGTGTGTATATATATATATATATATATATATATATATATATATATATATAAATATAATAGAAAAAACAAGGAAAGGTGCGCACTCCAATTCTCTGCATAACCTACCAGGCCACTGGTGTACTCCTCCGACCGGTTTCTGTGCCAATACACGTCGTCAGGGAGGCTGGGTGGACTTGCAGCTCACCGCAGGTGGTAAAAATCTGCTGCAAGGGCTACTGGTAGATGTAGTCATCTGGTCAGCAGAGAAAACGCTCACCCCCAGTGGCCTGGAAGGTCATGCAGAGAATTGGAGTGCGCACCTTTCCTTGTTTTTTCCATTTTTCGTAGGACCTTGAGGGGTGGAATCCTCAAGACCTGTCAAGGTGCCGCACCAGGGTTATATATGCCCGGCTTTGGAGTGCCTCACTTGAGGCAACACTAACCCCCCCCCCCCCCCTTTCTCCACTGTGGGATTGGGCGTGAGCGTTTTCTCTGCTGACCAGATGACTACATCTACCAGTAGCCCTTGCAGCAGATTCTTATCACCTGCACCTGCGGTGAGTTGCAAGTCCACCCAGCCTCCCTGATATGTATTGGCACAGAATTTTATGGTGAGCGATGTAAAAAATGAAATCGGCACCACGCCCAGTCTGCATTATATACCTAGAGATTTAAACATACCCTTTTATCACAGAAATATGTTCCAGTTCTAAACATCTGTGCTCATTTGTGTTCCCAAAATACTCTTTGATTTTATGTGAAGCAGCCATGAACCCTCATTGGTGCTACTTGTTCCCACCCACTTCCTCACAGGGGTATTTTGCAACACCCTATCACAGGAGTTTATCATACTGTCCATCTTGGAATTCTATCCTCTTTCACCTTCTATGAGAAGATAATTTATATGGCTATTCTAGGTTTTGATCTTGTGCTTTGCTCGTGGAGGCAAGTGTAACATTCTCATAATGTCTATAATGTATACTGAACGTGATCTTTGGAAATTAACATTGACATTTTATAAATAGCCAGTTTGCAATGTTAGAACAAGTTAATCATTGTTTTTATTGCTTCTTTTTGCCACAAATGTAGACCATTTTGTCTGTGTGTCCTTCCTTCTCAGAAAGGGTTGCGCTCAGATTAAAACTAATTATCTGTTTGTTCTGCAATCACCAACACAATGTTTCATGTGTTGCTCTGGCCACTGAGCCCATGCATTTATAACAGCATGAACACACACTAATGCACACTAGTCAAATTTGGGTGTATTTTGCATTTATCTTTGGACAGTGATTGTAGCCTGCTAGCCCAGTGACTTCCTTTCCGCTGTACTTGGATACTTCTCCCTCTGCCTCCTCTCTCCTCTCACCCATGGCCCTTTCTGTTTCTCCCATCTATTCCAACTGCTTCTCTATCAACTATCCTTCCCTTCTCACAAAGTCTGGAAAGAAGTTTAAAAAGCATATCTTGGCCTCCAACCCAGGTCTCCCTATCGCTGATACCTATTCCAGCACCTCTTCCAGACAGACCCTCACTGACATCCTCTCTGTTGTCCCTTCGCCAGATCTGTGGACCCTGCATATAATCACTCTACTCTGTCTTGTATCCTTCTCTCCCATTAATGTTGGCACTCGCTGGGAAGTCCTCATGGATTCCTTCGACTCCTCCAGAGTCATCCTTAAAGTCTACCTAAATGGCACTGTCATGCTCCAAGGTCCTCAGGCCAACATCCTCCTCTTCGATAGGCGGTTCCCCCGCCTCATCAACTTCCTATCATCTCCAACTGTCCCCTCCTCCCACACCTTGGCTACCTTGTCCACACTTCACTCCTCCTCTGCCCCATTTCAGGCTCCCTCCAAACCTCTGCAGAGTGTACCTCTGATTGATTTGTACCCATCCCCGGAAGGTCTTTAAGGCTGGCCACCTTCTTTATCTTGCCACTCTCAACTCTTGCTCTGCTATAAAACACTCCTCTGACATATGCCACTTCCTTGAAGAACTGGACCTTGATGTCCTTGGTCTTATAGAGACATGGTTAACAGCCAGCTCTGTCACAAGCTTTGACACTCTCCTCCCTGATGGCTACAAGATCCTCTCCGCACCCAGATCCACACAGCCCGGAGGGGGTGTAGCCCTGATCTATCCTGAGTGGATTACTGCCACTATCATTCCCACACAGATTTACTCCTCTTTCGAATGCCTCGTATGCAGGCTCTCCATATCTCCTAGCCACTCTCTATCTATTGATACTCTCTACCTGCCCCCTGGTGAATTCACCTCTTTCCTCTCCGAGTGTGCCGACCTTTCCTCCTCCCTCCTGGCCTCAACCACTCAACTCCTCCTCCTTGGTGACCTCAACATTCACCTTGACTCTCCCTGTCCCTAATCCTTGCTCTTTTGCAACCTTTGCGATTCCCTCTCTATCCTCCCCTATGGCCCAACACACTCTGCAGGGCACACACTTCATGTCTTGATCTTCTCTGTCCTCCCCCTCTCTTTCCTGGAGTGACCACTGCCTCCTCTCATCTCTTGCTCTCCCCCCCCCTCTTCCCCCCCCCCCCAAGACAGGCCTACCACTACACTGCTGCCACCTACCTTCTTGGACATCCGTCCCATGAAGCGTGTGTCAGTTGAGGCTTTCACTGCCACCTTCTCTCACAGTCCTGTCTCTATTTCTGATACTCTTGACACTCTTGCCCCGTCACGAGGTTCCTCTTGAAGTTCAAAGCCAAGTGCACTTCCTGGTATGACTCCGACCTAACTACACTTTTTTTTTTTTTAATTTCTTTTATTGATTTTATGCAAATAAAACAATGAAAACCAAACAAGCAGCATAATCATAGTTCAATTACACATCAAGTTATCGTAGTCACTGCTCCCATTATCCCTCCCTCCCCCCGTGAGCCTATTTGTCAATCTCTTTCAATGTTTGGCACATGCGGCCGGGTTTCGTTCTCTTCGGAGTCCGTTGGATTTAATATTACTCCAAACAATTCTGTTATTAGCGTTTTCCAGGCCAATAGGGTGCCCACCTCCCCCTCATCAGCCCGGCTACTCGCATCTTGACATGCCACCGTTTCAGCCTCCGCCCATTTCTGTAAGTCCTTCCACCATACATCCACCTTAGGTTTGTCATCGTGTCACTTTCCGCAATCGATTTGCTAGGACAGCTGTGAGAATCTTGCTGTCTTGATTTAGCATCGACCGAGGCCTGTAGGAACCAGATCTATGCTCCGGTTTATTGGGCTTGGGCAGCGGTATTATACTTGCCTCTCTGAGTGACTCAGGCAACCGTCCTATCTCAAACGCTTCATTCAGCATGTCCAGCATTGGGGGGAGGATTTCCTCTTTGTATACTTTATAAAATTCGCTGGGGAACCCATCTGCCCATGGGGACTTACAGGCAGGCAACTGCTTCACTACCTCTTCTAATTCCTCCAACGTGATTGGCTCATCTAACTCCTCCCTCTCTTCGTCGCTTATCTTGGGCAGCCCTATGTCTTCTAACGTTTCGGTTATCTTGCGCTGGTCGCCTATCTCATCATCACCATACAGCACTCTGTAATATTCCACAAATTCTTTGTTAACCCCCTCTTGCGTGGCCACCTCATCTCCGTCCTCCCTAATAATAGTCCTAATCGGAGGCTTAGGGGTCTCAATTTTGTATAGCCAGGCCAAAAGGCGGCCTGTCTTGTCTCCCCCCGCGTGCTGCCTCTCAACATATTTCTTATAATTGAGATTGCAGAGTCTTTCCCAATGCCCTGCACATTGTTGCTGTAGTTGGAGTACCAGCTCCGTGTCTACGTCATCACTCTTCAACGTTGTTTCTAGCTCATTTTCCGCCCTCTGTAGGTCAGCCAAGACCCCACCCTGTAACCCTCTTGACTTAGCAATGGCCACCCCCCGCATCACCACCTTGAAAGCTTCCCGTAATGTGCCCGCAGAGTCAACACTTCCAGTATTTTCCTCAAAAATGTTAGTAATCTCCTCTCTTATATCTTCTCTAAAGATCTTTGAGCGCCTCCGCTCGGAGGCGCCATGTAGGGATCTTCGCCCTCGGGGGGCAATATTGCCATCCGAGGATCAGGGGCGAATGATCCGAGAGGACCCTGGCCTTGTATTTGATTTGAGTAATCTCAGACATCACATCTGCTGTGACAAAGACTTAATCGAGTCTAGTGTGCAGTTGGTGCGGGGCTGAATAGTGCGAGTATTGCCTCTCAGTGGGATGTTTCATCCTCCACGCATCTGTAAAACCAAAATCAGTTAGCAGCATCCGCAACGCTCTCGCCGCTGGGCTAGGCTTACCCACCCTGTCATCTGACCTGTCCACCACAGGATCCAACACACAATTAAAGTCCCCGCCCCTGATCACCGCGCTCCCTATACACGTACTAAGATTGGTACACAGGGCTCTGAAATATGCTGCTGTGTTTTGGTTGGGGGCATACGTGTTTACTATGCATACCTCCCTGCTCTCCACCAGCCCCTGCAGTATAGCAATCCTTCCATCAGTTTCAACCACCTCTTGTATCAATTTGAACGGGACATGCGGTGCCACCCAGATTAACACCCCCCGGGCATATGCAGAGTATGGCGTGCCCACTACGGTCCCTTTCCACTTTCTCTTGACTAGGTCCAACTTCTCCCGCGTCAAGTACGTTTCCTGTAGTAATGCGATGTCCATTTTCTGCCTTTTCAGATACATCATGATTTTGTTTCTTTTCAGGTAGCTGTTAAGGCCCCTGACGTTCCACGTTATTATCCTGAGGTCCCCCATAGGTCGTTAATAAGCACCCTCCCGATTCTCCGTCGATTGCGCCCCTTCATGCACCGCAAGTATCACAAACTAATTCCTCCAAATAGGCTCGAAACAAGACTTAAACTCCCCATAACCACACACACACTCAACTCCCCATCCCCCAACCTTCTACTCACCCACCCCTCCCCCAACAATACCCTCCCCAACCGTTGCCCAGCTCCATTCCTGGATCTCAGGCACCCCCACATCTAGCCCTGCCTAGCGCAAGCTTCTACTCAGGGCTCAGTAGGATAAAGCCGCCCTAATGGCCGCTGAAACTAATAGAACTAATAGTCTATTGGGGTAGGTCGTCCGCGTTCTGTTGCTCCTTTCAAAAAACATTACGCATCCAATTGCCAAACCGTTACCAATTACAGTTACACTCACTATATTCCAGTCCAAATCGAGCACCAGGCTCAGATTGGGTACAAAGTTCAGTTAGTCACAGCTTCTCTATATAATCAGGGTCCTTCTCCTTACTAAATCTTCATTCGGTATGATCCTGCCGATCCCGATCCGCTTCTTGTTCCGGGCAGCCCTGCAGGTCCAGCCATGTGACAACATTCTCGGGGGTATCGAAAAATAGCGCTTTGTTCTTATGTAGCACTTTCAATCGTGCCGGATACAGAAGCATATATTTGATTCCTGCTGCCCTCAGCCTCCTTTTGACGGCTACGTAACTGTACCTCTGCCTCTGCACCAGTATCGTGTAGTCCGGATATGCTGTGATGTTGCTGGATGCTCTCTCTATCGTGCCGCCCTTACGAAAGTATTCGAGGATCTTTTCTCTATCGCTGTAATTCAGGATCCTCGCGATGATCGGTCTTGGCGGAGCCCCCGCCCGGGGTTTCCTCATCAGGGCGTGGTGCGCCCTCTCCACCGTAAATCCCTGCAAAAGATTACCGGCTCCGATCCCTTGTAGGATCATGTTTTCAACATAGTTTGTGGGATCTTGGCCGCCTTCTCCCTCCGGAAGGCCAACCACGCGAATGTTGTTTCTCCTCGCCCTTCCTTCCGCCTCTTCCACACGATTTTCCAAGTTAGAGACCTGTTTTAAGACATCTCCTTCGCATTGCTCGTGCTAACATCGGTGTTAATCTTCACCCCACTTTCCAGACCGCTGGTCCTTTCTGCAAGTGCCCTAACATCTTGACGTAGCAGGGTGAGTTCTGTACCCACAGCATCGATCTTATTCTCCAAAGCTGTGCGTAGATCCGCCATTGCCAAGTCCCATTTAGCACTAGCCCCGTTATAGCCTCTAGGATCTGGTGCTTATCCCCTTCGGGGGCGTCCTCCGCAGGGGTCTCGCTCGCGCTCTGTACCGATGTTGAGGGGGTCCGTTGCGTTCTCGTGAAGGTCTCCATCGTGGGTTGCTTGGTCTTGACTCTCAACCCTTTCGCCGACATGGCGCGTCCCACTGCTCCTGTACGCCTCCGCTTTAGTGCTGCTGTCGCACTGTCCTCGGTCCGACAATGGTCCGGCTTTCAGGTCACCTAACGCACATTCGAGATGGCACTTCGAATTGTCTTACGGATGGGCTATGGCCTCACACTCCCCATGCAACTTCCGTAGGCCTCGTCCCTCAAGCATCCAATGTCATCTCCTCCTGCGGTGAGATCGCCGAGGCTCCATTCGCGTATGTCAGGCCGGGCGCTCTCATGGATTCGACCACTCCGCCATATCACCCTATTGTATTACTTCTCCAGGCAATTTACCGCAGCCGTGTCCGGCAGGTCCGGGGAATCAGTTTTGTTTCTCCTCGGAGGCCTCTCCTTTGTTAGCCGCCATCTTGGTGTCGAAGCGGCCACACAGTCGCGCCGACAAAATCATGTATATCTCACGATTCTTGGGGACTATGAACTTCATTTAGCGTGCGGCTTCCGACACCTGATCCTCAAAGTTCTAGGTGCTCGTTGCAGTTTCAGCAGGTAAATTTGGCAAAAATAGAGTCGGATCATCAGGAGCTCCTCACGCAGCACGTCCTATTTCATGGCCAGTTAGCCACGCCCCCCGACCTAACAATACTTAAATGTAAGTGTAGGGCGACTGAGACAAAATGAAGGGATTCCTGTTCATCCTCTGACAAACTGGCCTGTCGCCTACTCCAAAGACAATACTGACTCTCTGTCCGTACCAAGATGAGAGTCCACATTCAAGCCGGTGTCTCTGCGGCATCTAACAACTCGGCCGAGCTCTTTAAAATCTGCAAGGAGCTGGCCAACCCTGCTGCACTCGCTACCCCTCCTCTTACCCCCCGGGCTCTTTGCAATGCCCTTCCCCCTCACTTTGTCAAAAACCCAGGACATCCTGTCCACCCTCTCCTCCACTCCCTCTTCCCTTCCCCTCTCCATCTGTACTTGGCGACCCTCCTTCAGCCACCCCCCCACCCTCCTTCTCATCCTTTCCTCTTTTCTCCTCCGATCTATGAAAGCCTCATCAAAACAGGTCCATCCCTGTGCCTCTAAAACTATCAAGGACCACATTGACAACCTCGCTCCAGCCCTTGCCGATTTCTGCAACTACTCCTTTGCCTCGGGATCCTTCCCCTCTCCTCTTAAGTACTCCCTTGTGCATCCTTTTCTCAAGAAACCCACAGCTGATCCTTCTTGTCCGGCAAATTATCGCCCTATTTCCATTACTCCCTTTCTGAGCAAACTCGTGGAAAAGCTGGCCATCTCTCAGCTAAACCTTCATTCCGATTCTGTTGGCTGTCTCCATGACCATCAATCTGGCTTCAGAGCTGGTAGAAGCATGGAAACTGCTCTCCTGAACATCCGTTAGGATTTGCTCTCCAATCTTGACTCTAGCATTCCCTCTGTTGTACTCCTACTCGACCTCTCCTGCTTTTTGACACGGTCAACCATACCATCCTGCTCAATCGTCTCTGTGATAACACTGGTATCACCGATCAGGCTCTGGCCTAGCTGAACTTTTTCCTCTTTGATCGACCTTCCCAGGTCCAACTTGGATCCTACCTCTCATCTATCTTCTCTACCTGTGGTGTTCCCCAGGGGTCTAACCTCTCGCCCTGGCTTTTCAACCACTACCTGACAACTCTTGCTCATTGTATTAGCATTTTCTGCTCAAACTTCCAGTGCTATGCGGACGACACTCAACTCATTTTCAGGCTGCCCTCGACCACTTCCTCTACCTCTCTCATCCCCGATTGCCTAACTGTCATTCAAGATTGGTGTGCCACCAACTCTTTGTCTGAATCCCAGCAAGACTGAGATCCTCCTCATCGCACACAATCACCATCCTTTCCCCTCACTCTCTGGCCGGCCTCCAGTGGCCCCCCTCCTATCCCCACCTCGGAGGCAAAGAACCTCTGGGTCACCTTCGATTCTACACTTTCCCTCTCTGCCCACATCGCTGATTTCTCTAAAAGGTCACACTTCCTACTGCACCACCTCAAAGGTACTCTGCCTTTCGTCTCCTTCCCCCAGAAGCTCACTGTCTCCCAGGCTCTGGTTCTCTCTAGGTTGGGCGATTGCAACAGCCTTTCTAAATCTACCTGCCTCTACTCTCCGCCCTTTGCAACTTATCCAGAACAGGACTGCGAGACTTGTCCTTGGCCTCAAGCCCTGTGATCATCTCTCCAGCTCTAAAATCTCTCCATTGGCTCCCTGTGGATGCAAGGATTAAATTCAAAACCCTCTGCATTGTCCACAAGGCTTTCTGGGGCCAACATACCTTCAGCTATCCCTCCACAAATACCTCCCCTCTCGAGCTCTCTGCTCCTCTACCTCCAACTCCCTCAGGGTCAGTCGTTTTTCAAAGAAACGTGCTGGGGGTAGATCTGTCTTCGGCTGGGGCCTCCCTCTGGATTAGTCTTCCTGCCACCCAAAAACTTGAGGAGAACCATCTCCGGTTCCGGAAGCACCTCAAGACCTTCCTCTTCGCTTCTGCCTTTGACCCCCCCCCACCCATCCACCCTGCTGATCTGTTCTTCCTGTGCACCGTGCACCTGGCCACCCTCTGCCCTCCGGGACCAGGTACCTGGTCACCCTACCACCCTCCCACACTGCCTCCGGGCCTCCCCTGGCACTGAGGTCTGTATCTGTACCCATACAGCCCCCCCCCTCACCTCATTTTTCTTCTTGCACTTATCAGACCTACCCAGTCTGCTACCTTAAACCCAGCACTTGCCACTTGCTGACTGCACTACCATTGTTTGTTGCCTTTATTATTTATTTATTTATTATTATTTATCTCTCTCCTTGCTCTGCACTTTCCTTTTTCTGCCCCCTTCCATGCACTTTTCCCCCTCCTCCTCTCCCATGCACTTGCGTGTTCTCAATGTCACTGGGCCTAGTAAGATTGTTATTTTGTTCTCCCCTGTTCCTCTTCCCTTGTCGTGCTCTGAAACACTTGTGTATGAGCGCGATAGAAATAAAATATGATCTGATATGACATTTATAACGCGCCTATACACAAGTGTTTCAAGGCACGACGAGGCAAGGGAGGGGAAACAGAGGAAAGACAGACAACAATCTTACTAGGTCAGGTGTCATTCAGATCGCGCAAGTGCAGGGGAAAAGAAAAGTGCGGGGGGGATATCAATATCCATAATAATTAACAAAAAATAGAAAATGACAAAAGCAATTGTACACCCTGCAGCCTGGTCCTCTAGTTCCTTGCAAGCTATTTCTGAATCCTGTGTTCCCCTCACATCCTCCTGTATGTACAATGTGCTCTGTTATGACGGCAGTCCTGCAGGACACACGCAATGACAATGTATGTTTCTGCTGTCATTCTACCATTGATCATAAAACACACAAACATATTGTCCTTCAACCTATATGTATTTTATTTTTGCTCACCTAGAATTTGAGGTGTCTCTCGCAAACATACACCCACAATGCACCTCTTGGACATAGAGAGTGGCAGGGATACAGAGGGTTACAGAGAAAGAGAGAGATTAAGTGAGGAGAGAGAGAGAGCAAGAGAGTGTGCTGGATCATCATATAATACACCGGATACAGCTAGAATATACATCTGCATATTGCATTTTAAGGTTTATAGTCATAAAGTCAAAGTCATAAAGTCGGAAAAAAAGTGAAAAAAAATAATTTCGAATTTCTTTTTTACTACGTTTTTTATTCGAAATTTTTTTTTTTGTTACCCCTTTTTGGACCCAAAAAAGACATAAATTAAAAAAAAAACGAAATTCGACTTTTTTTTTCCGACATTTTATTTTCGACATTTTTGTCATTCGACTTTATTGATTTGACTTTGACTGCACACCGCATTTTAAAATGAAGAATAATTACAGTAAGACGGAATTAAAATTTTAGGGGATTGTTGGGACATGTTTTAGGGCCCCTCAACTTTTTAAATGTGTCCCTTTATTCTTTCGGATCACTGACTTATTTTTGGTGACCAAATGAAATTCTCCTGAAGGACCCGGCCATTGCCACCCACTTTGCCTTGCTTAATGTATATGGAGTTGGGTCACCCGTAAGGCACCCAGTCCCAAGGGTGCTCTTAGGCACACCGATTCTGACCTAGAGTAATGATATCACCCTGCATTGGTTGTAGGAAGTAGGTTGGTGGCACTTGTATTTCAGGTTTAGCTTCACCAGGGGTTCAAGCCATTTTACTGCATTGGTAGCCCATTTTACTCTTTTGGTAGCTATTGAGGCACCAATATATTATGTGGAAGCCTGCTCTCCTACATTTAGATGTTTAGTGTTTCCTTTGTTCAGAGCAACCAGGAGGTAGGGTTGCTATGACTGTTCTGACCATGTGGGCACATGGCAGCCTCAATATTGGTTCTAACTAGTTTAGACCAGTGTAGGTACTGGGCTCTCCCTCTCACTTCCTCTGGGGATGGCCTATGCTGCGTGGCAGTCCTACTGAACAGCCACTGTGCTTGATCATCTGACCCTTTACCCCCACCTCCTCTAGTTATTGTTGGGCTGGCCCCTTTTCTGCATTGGCACATATGTCTCTGACCCGTCCCAGATCTCTCTCTTGTTCCCTTGTTATGCAATTTGGAAGAAGCAGGTCTGCTGACCTGCTGAAGCAGTGTTACTGCTGATTCGCATGACCCTACTGCCGAAGTGTAGTGATTTGAGCATATCCCGGTTTGGATTTCCTGCTCCTGCAAGTCCAGTCCAGAATTTGTGAATTCTCCTGCCTCCCTTTATGTGCTGGGTCATCCCTGAAACAATGTTTTGGGCTGTTTACCACTGTTTCTTGCCATTTACTGCATGGGTCTTCCGTCTTGGTGCTACAAGCTGGTGCCGTTGGGATACCAACACCTTGTCTCATCTGCTCCTTGGGATGTCCTAGGATGCCGTCAGCTGTTATCCCATGCTGGCATCACTTTCTGCCGGGCCACCATGCTTTCTGGTTCACCAAGCCAACGGAATTAATCTTCACTAGTTCCCTTGTCTTCCTTGCCATAATTCTTCACTCCTGGCTTGAAGGTCAGCATTGTGGTAAGGCCATGTGTTCTCCTTTTTTGTCCTGGTTTTTTTTTGTTGTCTCAGGATCCAAGACTCTGGATCCTTTAAACCGCTCCTAGGAAAGAAGCATGTACTTACCCTGGTTGCTGGAGTAGTTTTCACCAAAACTGCCACTGTATGTACTTACCTCTATATCCTGGGGGGTGTGATTTATTCAAGATACTGAAGCCTGTGGTTCCCTTTGTTCTGCGGTCCAGATTCCTTGGTGCTGATTCTCAATCACATTTCCCTTTGACTTACATTGGGGGCCCTCCTACCTTCGTACAACATCTTCTGGAGTTTCTGGCTCTGCAACCAACCTCTGGAACTCTTCATTGGGCGGGGGCTCTTCTGGTAATTCCTGGTTTTCTTTGCCACAGAATCACCTAGGAGTAAAAAAGTGTTACCTCTATTTTCCCGATAAAAGCGGATGGCCCATTGATTTGGTCCCATTGACTTCCATGGAAATTTCTACCTGTCATGGAACTCTCCCCAAGTTACTTTAGGGGTACTTAAATGCCCCAGAATATTTTTCCTGTGCCCACACGGGGTTCAGGCAGTTCTTTGCCACGAACTGGATTTTAAGTAGTTACCAGGGATTGTATATAACTATTTTTTTAAGTTATGCTCTACACTCCTCTCATTGTGAATGCATTATTTTTGTTTTTTAATCTCTACAGATTTTTTTACAAAGAAAAATTAGTCTTTGTGGCAAGTAGATTGAAAAAGAAAAAACTGAAAAACCGTAGAACAAACTAAAAGAAAAACAGTTTACTAACACCGAAGAAAAGTCCAGCCATAGTCAAAAAGAAGAAAGAAAGATGAGAAAGTTATGAGGAAATTTAGTTTATTGGTGTACTTGGAGCGATGTTTATGCTCTGAGCTGGAAGCATTACTTTGAAAATGTATTGAAAGGTGTTGACTGTCGCTAGGAGCCATTTCTGTTTGTCGCCTCCGATCGATTTATTCCAACTGTTTTCCTCATCTTGAAGTGTGAAGTTAGATAAACTGTCTTTCAAGTATAAAGATCGAATTTCTCGCGTCGCTGGGCAGTTAATGAGGAGGTGGCGGATTGTTTCCTTTACAGTTGTGGATTTGCAGATTCGGCAGCAGCTGGTTAAAGATAGTTGTCTTGTAGCCAAAACTTCATTCGTTTCCAATAAATTCAGTCGGATTTTTAAGAGGTAGTTACGCGCCGACCTACTTGGGAAAAGCTTTAGGTAGGATTGCAGAGAGTCCAACTTCTTGATAAACGGGGGGAGGTGACTGGAAATGTTGTAGTTGTTTGCAGTTTCAATTGTCTTAATCCAGTCGAGCTCTTTGATTTTTTTGATAACTTTTACTGGGTTGGTTATGAGCTCGTCTGTGTTACTTTCGACTGAATTTAGGACGGACAAGTTCTTGGGTTCCCATCTTGTCAACATTTGGCAAGTGCCAAGCCGGATTTCTTCATTTATCAGGCGGTAGGCGTAAGGCGAGTCTTTCTGAATACATTTCCTGTATAGTAGGACGCTATTGTAGTCTATTGTTGCCAAAGATGAGAGGCTCAGTTCGTGTCTAATCAATGTGATGGGTGTTGATTTTGGGAGACCAAGAATTGATCTCCAGAAAATTGCTTCTAGTTTTGGCCACAAATCTGCAGGAAGGTTCGGCATGGCATCCGCGCCGTAGACCAAGGATGGTATGACCTTCTTTTTATAGAAATCTCTGACTGGTATGATTGAGAATCGGCCAAATTTGATGTCGATGGCTTTCCCTTGGATTGCCAGTTTTGTGGTTTTAGCACGAAGCGCCTCTTGCATCGCTTTTTCTTTAGGTGAGCTGTCCAAAATAACACCAAGGTACTTGAAGTTGATGACTCTCTCGATTGTGGTCATACCTAAGTGGAGGGTGATCTTTTCCTTCTTTTTCGCTGTTTTTTCAATGACCATCATTTTTGTCTTTGCTTCATTAATTTCCAGGTTATTTTCCACCATATACTGCTGTAAGTTGGTGTTGTAAGCCTATTGGAGTGTGATCTAAAAGAATTGGGTCGTCAGCGTAAAGCAGGCGACTGATCTGGTCTCCTCCGAGTTTTGGTGGAAAGGCTCGCACTGATTTTTCGGGTTCCTGGAAATCACCCAGATATGTCCAAAACAAAGCAGGGGCCAATGGGCAACCCTGTTTAACTCCTCTGGCCGTAATTATTTCTCCAGAGAGGGTCCCTTTCTTATTCAATCGGACCCGCATGGACGTGTTGGAGTATAGGGCTTTAATTGGCGCGAGTAGGTCAGGTGGACATTTCCATTGGGTACGTTTCAGCCACAATCTTGAACGATCAACTTAATCGAACGCCTGGGTAAGGTCAACAAAAGTGATGAATAGTCGAGGTCGACCTTCCAGAATTTTGCTTTTAAGCGAGCTCAAGATGAGGATGTTCGCGTTTGTGCCCAAATTCTTTTTAAAGCCAGTTTGCAGTTTATCTTGGCAGGGAGCTTTATTGGCCCAAGAGGTGAAACGTTGTAAGAGAAGAGACCCAAAGAGTTTGCCTATAGGGTTTAGAAGGGCGATAGGGCGATAGTTGGCTGGATCTGCCCTGTTTCCTTTTTTGTAGATCGGCACTACGTTAGCGCATGTCCATGATGGAGGGATGGATTTGGTGGAGAAGCAACGACTAAAGATTAGGCTCAGGAATGATGACCAAGCTTCTGGATGCGATTTCAGGTCTAAATTGGTGATTCCGTCGGGGCCTGGGGTGCGTGATGGTTTGAATTTTTTGATCAGATCTTGAATGTCCTCAATGTTGTCCAAATGGGTCCAGGGAGTATCCTGGTTATCCGTAATCACTTGAGTAGTTTTTGGGCTCTGAAAGAGAGTTTCGAAGTATCCCAAGCTGATTGACCAATTCTGTTAAATTGGCACGGTTGAGCCCCTGGTGTTGAATGAATGAGACCAAAAGTCTCTGCCATGGTTGCCGTTTATAGCCTTAAGAATGTTTTCGGCATCTTGTTGATAGAGTATATGACGATGGCCTCTCAGCCATGATTTGTAGGTTTTTATGGCTGCTTTGATGATGCTTGAAGCCTGCTGGTAGTCAAGTTTTCGTGCTTGCCTTTTTGTTTTCCTGAGAGCTCTTTTTGTCAGTAATCGGTAAGAATGTTTTTGTTCAGTCGTAGATCTTTATAGGACGATGTTAAAGAGGTTATTGCCGTTTCTGTCATCCTGCGTCTGGTTCCTTGCGCTGTTACCTCAATGTTTGCGCTCATTAGTTGGTTGGTCGGAGGGCTCGAGGCCCAAGTTGTTGAGGTTGTGGTCACTTTCGGATGTTCTTACAACTGTGTATGAGGACTGTGTATGAGGTAATTTGCGGTGAAGAGGATCGTGACATGAAGATATGATCAATTGTTGATTTAGAGTTGGCTCTTTCCCAAGTTGGTAATCTGTTTGGGGTCAAAGAAAACTTGATCGAGGTTGGCGAATGATCTGGATTTCATCAGGTTTTGCCATTTGGCTGACCTCTGGTCCGTTGTTTTTTTTGTTGATTTGATCGCAATGTTGTCACTCGGGGGTTGGCTGTTGATGTTAAGATCCCCGCTTATGACTATATGGTCATGGTGGTTTGCTTGGGCCCAATCGATTTCCAGTTCAATCGTGCTGATGAATTTAGCACAGTCTATGGTGGCAGGGTTCCAATAAATTATAATGACATATCTTCGTTGTATGTGTTTTATTTGTTTTTGCAACCCTTGTTAGCCAGTTTAACTTCACCATCAGCATGAAGTGGTTCTCTTTCAGTTTTTGGATTTCAGTTAAACCTCGTCCACTTCGGATTGCAATAAGTAGGCCCGCTGTTGGGCGTCCTGTAGATCCTTATTTGGCCAGGACTGTATGCGTCTCGTAGCCGTCAAGGGAAGGAGGTTTGAGTAGCCATGTCTCTTGAAGGCAGATAATGTCATACTCGCTTAGGTTTATAGAGCCAGTAGTTGTTAGGTGAAGAAAGCCTTGTGTGTTCCATGAACACATTTTTATTTGATCTTGATAGTTTGATATCCAAGTGTCGCTCGAGTTGCTGTAGGTCTTGTTCTTGGATGGCTATTTTTGTCAATTTATCTTTAAGGCTTTCGGCAGCCACGACCACATGGATTGGAATGAGGAGCTTGGAGGAGGTGTAGCCTCGACAGAACAAAGCTCGTTTTGGATTTTTCTTTGGATCTTCTGGTCAACATTTGGATGTGTGGACCTAGGTTGAAAGCCTAGGGTTACTGAGGGGTCATGATGGCTTGGATTTTTGTGGGCCATTATTTACGGTTCGTTTTGAAGGTGTTAATGGTTCAGCTTTCCGATGGGCTTTATTCAGACTTGCCCCAGACCCTGGAGAAGTGCTAGTTTTCGTCAGTGCACTGCGATGTTTTTGGTGTAGTGATCTAGACCGCTCACTTTCTTTTTTTGACTCGTGAGTCTCTTTACATTCCCGGTTTTTACTTGATTTTATTTTTCTTGAGGATTCAGTTAAGTTGTAGCCCATTATTAGCAGGTCTTCTAATGCTGATCTTAGAAGGTTGTTGATGTACGGTGATGCTATGAATAGATGTGAGATCACCTTAGAATGGTAGTGACTTGGATCAACTATCTGAAGGTCAGCAGATGTTATCGAGCGTAGTTTCGGAATAAATCTGAATAGGTCAATGACTGCTCTTCTGTTTAGCGTTACTTCATCGTAGTTCCCAGGGATCTGCTCTAATTTTAGTATCCATCGGGTTTGGGGTTTCATTTGGTATTTATCCGTTTTGGATTTGTATGTGATCTTTGGAGCTGACTTTATATGATCTCTGATTGGAGTTTTTCCTCGTTGGGCATTTACTCTGTGGTCCCTAGAGCTTCTGCATAATTTGTCTTCATGTCCTGTCCTCCACCGATGGGTGTGGTTGTCTCGCTTGTTTCTCTCATGTTTTTGAAGGTTTGATCTGGGCTGAGAGGTTGGTGTAAGCTGCGTAGGTGGAGGCTTTTGTATGACGTTATGCTTCTTGATAACTCTGTCTTCGATTTTCGAGGGTCAAGAATGGAGATTCAGGATTCTCTGGTTCTTCGTTGGTTTTTAAGTATGAGTGGGGAGGCGTTGCGGCAGAATCGGGGTTACCTTGGGGCTCCAAGTGTGGACTTGTTGGTGAGACCATAATATGTTGGGTCATATTCATCATGTCCTCGTTGTTTAAGAAGGCTTCGACCCCTCTTGGGGATTGATTGTCTCAATTACTTGGTTGAGTGACTCTCGGACGTCTTTTACTTTAGTCTTCAATTTCAGAAGGGACTCTGGACGTTTTTGAGGGGGTATCTCTTTGTTCTTATCTGGCACTTGTTGTTGAAAAATAGGTTCAAGAGGAAGGTTTAATTTACGGTTGGGATTGACTTCTGTAGTTTCTTTGAGAGTCCTGCTCTTTTGGGTCGGAGAAGACATTAGGACTGTTAAGTCAATAAATGATGAAGTTTGTGTTCCTTCTGATTTTGTGGGAGGCATAACAGAACCCGTGGATCTCGTATTCCATGCTGTTTCTTGCAAGGAGAAAGTTGGAGGTGAATCTTGGAACAATGTGTTGTCCGCGGAAATTTTCTTTGCTTCTAAGGCCACTATGTAACCTTCGAGAAAAGTTGACATTGTAGCTTGGATAGATGTGTGGTCTTTCAAAGTGTCACCAGTTGTTTCATATAGTTTCATAAATGGAGTAAGTGCTATTGTTAATGCTGACATCAAAGTACACATGTCAGGTTTTTTTGATTGTGGTTCTTTTGGTGTTGTGGAGCTTTGAGAGGATGTTCTACCTCTAACTGGAGAAGGAGGGCGTTTAATTGGAATGCTAGCAGAATACAAGGTTCTAGTTGGTTGGTCCAAGGAGTATCTTCTTTGACTATTATAATTATCTAAGTTTGAGTAGAAAGAGTCTAAAGTTTTCTCAAACTGGAGTCTGTTTTTGGATTTCAAAGGGTACTTGTTTCCTACAAGCGATTTTAAAGCTACGTGGATCTTCTAGGGCTTGGAAAAGGGGATCAAGAACTTTATCTTTGTGATTTTCACTTTCCCCTGTAGAAAGCTTTAGGTCGCAGTTAGATGTCAAGTGTTGAGGCGGAAGAGGAGTTAGCCTGGTTGTATCATTACGTCTGCGTGTTGGTGTACTCAGGCTATTTGGCGGAGTTTGGAACTCCACCACCTCTGTTGCCGCTTGAGGCTGGTTCCGAATTTGCTGATCGGCTTTGGGCTCTTTGAAGTTAAGAGGTTTGTGGTTCTTCTTGGGTGGGTTCCGGAAATTTGGGCTTATCAGTTACTTCAATTGCATTATTACACCACAGTTAATTGGTATCAGGTAATATTATCCCCATAAATAATGTTGCCATACATATAGTTGCCAGGAAATGGCATAGGTGACATTATTTATGTGGACAATATCTGGGGTAAATTGGAGCGGGGGTTGTGGGTGGAGGCCCCCGCTCCATTGAAAAACAATTGGGGGCTGCAGGGGTGTCTCCCGCAGGTTCCATGTGATAATGTCGCCGCAAAAAAAGGCGCCATTCTTGCTTGCCGACATATTTTTGCATGGACATTATCACATGGAAAAAGTTAATTTTTGTGACTGTAAATATTTTTGCCTGACGTGTATTGCAAAGGTAATTGTTTCTAAAATGTATCCTAAATCCTTGGGGGTCCACCCTCTATCACTCTTTTATTGTGATGTGTGTATTCAGATTGTTTTAATATTATGCCCTACAGGATGAGAATTAATCTGGATTTTTGGTGTTGGCCACAGAGCTATTTTGCCTGTGGGTTAAAATGCCTGGTTTGCTTTTCTTTCTACCCCTTGCCTAAATGTGCTGGGTGCTGAACACCTGCTGTAGGACCTGCCATAAATAAAAGGGAAGTGTTTTTGTCTTTAGGGCACTGTACTTAATTGTTCATGTTTAGGCAAGTAGGGGATTTTACCTGCTTTATGTTGTATGGTACCCTTGTTCCGCCCAACACCCGTTAATGTTATATTGAGTGCCCATCTGAGATAATGGACCTCATTATAGGTATGCCGGTCTGGAATGAACATGCCAGTAATACCGCTTACCGGCACGTTTCCGGACAGAACTATTACAAGTTTGCCGGTAGGATGGCCTGAATTACCTCCAGCCAATAGCTTGAGGTAAGTAAGGCACCCCACTGGCAAAAAATAGCCAGTATTACCAGCACTGGTATTACCAGTGCCGGTAATACCAGCATTCCCCCCATGGAGTCCTATGAGACTCCATGGAATGGGTATTTACCTATCCTTACTGGCATCTGTAATCTGCCGATAATTCCGGCAGACCAGGTGCCAGTAACGGTAGGTACTTTTTGGTGGTATCCCACCAGATTTGCTGTCGGGATGCCACCAACCTTATAATGTGGCCAAATTTGTCCAAATAAAGACATTGGGCGAAGAAGAGCCTTAAAAGACATTTACAGTTTTTTTAATATGCTGTGTATTTTTAATACTTTGTACATACGTATTTGACCTGATAGAAATTAATATGTCTAACAAAGTATATATTTTTCAGTATATTGGTATGGTGTATTTTCTAGAGATCTGATATGAGAAGTAATTTATAACGAGCCTGTACATAAGTGTTTTGAGGCACGATAAGTGTGTGGTCTAATTGTGCCTTTGTGTCCACCTGCTACACCTATATGATAATTAAACATTGACACTATGGCCATGTTACCATCCTTTAAAACATGTTTGGCTGCCCTTTCTTGTCAGGTGTTACCTCCCCCCCACCCCCCATTAAGGTCATTTTTGACAGAAGGTTCTACAAACACCATCTTAACAGTAGTACATCAACTGAATGAAACATTTTGAGCCAGCTAGCTTCTCATCAACCTCCAACATTCCACAACATGCTTGTTACTCCCTGCTTCTCTCACACATCCTGTATGTTTGGGATGTGTTCCTCCCTCTCTAGTCTCTTTCAGCTTCTTGGCTCCTCTTCGGACACGTCTTCCTTTTTCATGTCTGCTCTTACTTTCACCTCAAACTTTATTCCAACTTCCTGCTCCTCTGCTCGCCATTTACCACCTCCCTTTCCTGCTTCACTGCTCTACCTTCCACCTGTGATGAATCAAGAGTATTTGCACATTCTCCCCATTGGGATGCCACCCCTTTGTGGCTAGTGAGGTGAGCCCGCTCTGCAAGAGCCTCCATAGGGGCCTGGGCAAATGGGACCTCACTGGGAGTGACTCCCCTCAGGGAACAAGCACTCTCATTCCCACAAGGAACTTCCTATGCAACTCACTTTATCTGCATATGTGAGACTACCGCCAGTAATGAATTACGTGCCCTCCTTTTTTTTGGCTCCAGGCAATGCTGGATCAACCACGACGCCAGAAGGACGAGTGCGATAGAAGAGAGGAGAGAGCCATAAACAGGGTAAGCCCTCTGACGTAGCAACGCCATGGAGCGGCAGACGGAGCAGAGCAGAGTGGAGCTGTGGTGCCCACAGCAATCTGAGAAGCAGAGAACATCAGAGCGAGACACCAGAGACCCGGCAACCCGGACAGCAGAAAAGCTGCTGTCAGGACGGAGCTTGGAGGACCGTTCGTGGTGGCGTGACCACAGAAGCACCATATTGGGCCTGGGGCCCGTCTAATGATGCTGACACCCACAGTAGTGGGAGAGCTGAAACCTCCTGTCGGCAAGCATTCGCGAAGCACTGCGAGCCAAAGAGATGACGAGAATGGAGTGGTTGTGAAGGCCGGAACGCAGAGACGACCAACCAAAGCAGCAGACCAGTGCGAGTGCCATGCCCTGAAATGCCACCCATGACGAACAAAGGTACCCCAGTGGAATGGAGAAGAGGGAGGCCACCAGGGGAACATGCCGTAAGTAAATAAACTTGTGAAAACTACAATATTGATGCTGGAACATTGAAAAAGCATAAATATATAGATCACAAGAAACCAAGTGAGTGGTGATATTAAGCATGAGGCTTTGAGAAAGCGGAAAGAGTATCCTTTGAAGGATGGCAGAAGTTGCCAAAGTTAAATGTTGAAGAGTGAATTCCTTAATGAAAAACTTTGAAAAGCAATCTGAGTCAAGATTACATGTTGCACTAAGGGCTCAGAAAAGAGGCTAATAGACCCCAGGAGTGGTGGTGCCTCACCCATGATAAAGAGATAGCATACCCCAGAAGGGTCAAGTGGAAAGAGAGTGTAATACTGATGGACTGTAAGATACTATCTTAAGAAAACCATTACGGAAAGTGCAGAGAATACTGATAAGCAGTGCACTATCTGAAAGACCAGACCTATGAGTAGTTGGCAGGAGCTCGTACATCAAACACTGAGTACCAGAAGAGACCATTGTAATGCACTTACTTCGAGAAGACATTTTCACATTTTATATATAATATATACCCACCCTGAAGTAAAGCCTTGAGACAAACAGTCGAAAGGAAGCAGCTGGGTGAGAGACATTCTTTTGGCAGACTTTATTAGTATTAGTGCTACAGTCAGGTAGATTAGGTTTTAGGACAGAGGACGTTTTTGAGTTGTACTTCCTGTCAGACAAGCGCCCTTAGCTAGTTTGGTTAGGTAGGAACATCCCATCTCTGTAGCAATAGGGTAACATGGGGCTTTTCTTTATTATTTTGAATAAACATTTTAGAAAGGTCCAATCTGTGCCGGACTCCTTCTTCCGACCCACCACACACCTTAGATCGTATTATCTCTTGTTTGTGCTTTGCTCTTCCTTTCACCTTCTTCTCCTTATGCTGCTTTTCTTGACTCTCGCCTTCTCCTTCATCTGCTCCTCATTTCACCTCTTCCTCCTTCTGCTAAGGTTTCTTTGTTTGTGTGGATGGTATCATGAGTGGCATTTCCTGTGTTCCTCCTGGTTCTCCTTGTAACTGTATGCCACAATCTAGGGATGTTAATGGTGATAAGAACCCGCAGGGCAGGTAATTCCGGTTGGTAACATTGCTAGACAGCCCTTGCTTGAGGGACTCTCATCCGCTTGGGTCTTAACTCGGGCAGCAGGCCGTTACTAATAGACTCATTACAAATAAAGAGGAATCCAAGCTCATAACCCCGTTTTCAAGCAACTCGGACCGACCATCAGATCGAAGGAGACATTTCAATCACTGCAGGTAACTCAAAAACACTCTTGGCTGACATCTCATTCTACTTGCATACAATAATGACTCTAATTGTTTTTACTTTTTGTAATTTTCAAAAACAATTTCAATTCATCAACATTTTACCACCTTATATATGAAAAATAAACTGCAAACAGTTTGTAACGTGACTGCTTATGTTTCACAAATTCATCTAATGTTCACCAAACAGCAGTACAAAAATATCTCATTTGCCAATACTGTACTAATTCAACAACCAGTTATTATACTTTTAATGTAACTCATTCCTGATATATACTTAATAATCGCTTCACACAAAAAAGCCAAGTGAAGTGGCAGAGGTGCATCTTTCGGGTTGATAAGAGATGAACGGTCACGCCTATTTGAGACAAAGGACGTATTACAATCTGGTGTAAATGGAAACCTGAGTGAATGGTGTTTCTCGTGACGCTAGACCAGTACCTCGTTCTGTGTTTGACATGGAGCATTACTGTATTCAAGACTGTTTGTGCGTTGAAAAGTCACTGCACATGTTTGTCCCTGCATCTGTTAAGAATGAAGAAATGGAAAGAGATCAATTTCTCATTAGAAGGTCTCTTCAAGAAAGTTTGGGCTCTCATCTATAAAGACAACCAGGGGAACAGAGCCACCCTGCGAAGGCTCTCAACCGGACACTCAATTTTGTTAAATTCATGTTTGCCAGTGAACCCAGACAACGGGTCCTTTAAGACGAGGTAACAGTACTCTGAGATGGATGGGGATGCAGATCTTACTCGAACATCAATAATCAGACCGACTGAAGAAGTTGGCAAAAGGGTACGCTGTTTTAATAATAAGTCTTTAAAACAGTGAGTACAACGGACGCCGCACAGACTTATCTCTAAGTATTTAATAAAAAAACAACACTTTTATAGTAAAAACTTGTCATGAGTGACGTCAGGATACGTGGCAAAATAAGAAAACTTACTAGGGGTTGTGCTTAGTCAAAGGGGAACATCTACATATACTTTCTATGGGCGACAAGGACGTGATTCGATCTCTAAGATCAGGTGGGCAACTAAGCCCATACCAAGTGCAAGTCATCTTCCGTGTCAGTCTAAAACTTGATTTACTATTGGTTTATCAAATTATAGGGATTCTTAATACATGGCCCTCTGATTGGTTGGCACGCTTGTACCCTTCTAGATGTTTCCACACGCTAGCAGCAAGCAACTGGAACTCCAGGTGCTGGGGGGGGGGGTTGGCTTTATCACACCTCCCCGCCCAATTAGCCCATCATCCATCATCTCTCCTAGGGTCTGCCAGTCAATGAATCCCTTTGAACTTGGCCTTGCAGAGGTTTACTACGCCTGGGAATAAAAGGGAGTGCAGCATGGCCTTCTCTTCTGGTCTCGTTGTAGCTCGACCCAAAGTCTATTCTCATTCGATCACATGACTGGAGACCATGTTTTTGAGCTCTTCGTTGTATTTGAATACCATTAAATGGAGAAATCTTGGCACCCTCCATGATTTGCATTACACCTCAAACAGAAGCTTTGCTTGCTTCTCACGTTTTTGTATCTTCTCAAGTACATGGCAAGGTTCTCGGCGGCCCCAACTCTTGACTCCAGGCCAGACAAGCCTGTCTCGAATCTTCCTAGCTATTATTCTGCTGCACCACACTTCCAATTCTTTCATTCACAGGGTCCAAGTTTTTCGAAGGTACTGTGGAACATCCAGATTCTATATACATTGGTGCATTGCTGCAATCTTTTCATTACATAGGCAGCCTTATGATTACTTTGTCTACTTGCGTTACTGCGTCCGTACGTTTTGACAATGGTTTTGCATTTTCTTTGGTGCTTGTCCGCACAAACAATCATAACTTCTGGGGCGAAATGGTACATACTTCAATACTTCGCCATCAGTTTCTATACGGTCTATATCCTTTCTACATTTATATTTTCTCTGTGCGTCACCTCTACTTCATGTAATTTCAACAGTGCTTTCCTCATTCATTTTCACACTTTTTCTGGAACTTCCTTCAGAAGATCGCCATTTCTTCGTGGATACATGTAGGGTTTTCTCAATGGATATCTTGTTTCGAGGACTTTTCGCGGTATTAGCACTCTTACTGGTATTGCACTCGTCGCAATCTCTGGCTGCCACCATATAGGCAAAATAGGGGCAGAACGTCCGGTAGAGGTACTTGGCTCCTCCTATACACTCCGCCCTCTGGGCGATTCATCGACCACTCTCTCATCAGTCTTCACATTTAGGCATCCTCGTCTGAAGAAATGCTTTTTTGGAGTCCATATCTTTACTACTCCTTTCAAGCATTCTGCTGACTTCACATTCTCATCTGTATTCCAGGTCATAAGGCTGCACTGTCCATTAGGACTGAAGTAAATCCATCTTCCCATATACTACTTGTGGTTTCTTGGATACAGGAATTGTTCCCTCAGGTGCATGAATACTGGCCTTTGCATAGTCTGTGATGTCTTCATCTGTCAGCTGTTTTAATTTAAACCCAGCTTCAACATCTGTCATGATCTTCATTCCTGTCTTTCTACGCAGTCTTTTTGCACTGTGTGATTATAATCCTAACCACACAGAATCCAAACATGATCATCACTAGCAGGGCTCCAAGAAACTTGAAAATGTTTGCGTTCCATTGTGGAACCCATGAGAAGATTGACGCAACCAGTCTTCATCAGTCTTTCCTTGACAATTGAGCTTTCTATTTATTTCCCATCGGATTCCTGCTCCTTTCATGCCTGGCTGTTCATATCTTATCACATGGTCTCTGGTATGTGGTCTCGTTCTTGTCTTTAAATCTTGAACATAGTCCTCTTCTTCTGGTGCTGTCCATTCAGTTGCCCATACCAAAGATGCTGTTCAAACCTGGATTGACCTCTTGTTTGACAGAGTGCAAGGTGAGTCAAACAATGAGTCGTTTGGACATATATCTATGAATATCTTAGACTTTCCCATAGCAGAAGGTAGGAGAGCACAAACATAGCTATCCTCCTCAGGGGTTCTCTTTCCTACCTCTTTCATGTGATGATACCACATGTTATTCCCCAAATGTGCTGTGCTGTCTAAATGATCATTCAACTCGTAACCGTCCTCTCTTGTGCTCCTCTTAGGCCTTTTTCTTGCAAGGTAAGCTCTTATAAGCATCTCATTAAATACAGCAGTATAGATTCTTCCTACAGGGGGAATCATAGGAACACTTGTCAGTGAAATAGGTGACCTTAAATCTGTCACTGGTGTAGGGATGATCACATATGGTCTTGGCTTCCTTGCAACCTCTAACTCTGCATAGGTCACTTGACTGGGGAGAATCAAAGAGACTTCTATCCTTTTAGAACCAACAAGGTATGCAGCATGTAGAAAAGCAATAACGGATGCTGTGCATATATAAATTATACACCAGTACATGAAGCCTCACCAATGATGTCTCTCCATACATCGTCGAGTTTGCTGACTTTCTGGAACCGCATCATGCTCAATAAATCTCATTGTGCCCGTGTATTTATTTCTTTAAGGGAGCAAAAAACCTTTTTAATCAGGCAGCCTTGTTAAGTGCTCTGGTAGCTGCCGAATCTGTTGCCAATAATCGTCTAATCGCCGGGCCATTTTTAAGATCTTGGATAAATGTACATACGTGCTGCGCCCAACAAGAGCAGGGTAAGCTCGGAGTATAAAAATGAAGACGGCGAGAAGTAGTGTGTGAACATCAACATCAGACAATACCGTTTGGGTGTCCAAAAAGAAACTCCATGAGAAACAAATCTGGGAACTGCTCCCTTTTCCAGTCGTCGAAAAGGAAGTCTAAATCGGGCATTTTTCATTTACTTTAGCACTTCCTAAGGTCCACTGTTAACAGATTCCTGTGGCTCAAGAAAAATAACTTTCTCACATCCTGCTAAAATATCTATAAGGAGTGTCCAGGGGAGCCACAGTCCAAATACACACTTGCATTTATTTATTCCACAATCTTTGCGTCCTTCTTCCTTGTCATCGATCGAGTCTGCACGTGCGGAACTACTTCTTGGCTTGCTTCCGAAACTGGTGGGGGTGTTCCAGTATCACCAGCATATGGCTTCACGTCACTCGGGTGAATCCAGGCACGCCTTCCTTGGACTTTCACTGCAGGTGGAGTAACTTTCTCAACTACAAACAGACCACTAAAAGAAGGCTCATGCCACCTCCTTGTAAAATTGCGGATCAATATTAAATCTCCACTAAATAGTTTAGGAACAGGTAGTTCTTGGTGTCCGGTTGTTGAATGGTCTTCATCTGTGTCCTGAGACCGACACCCCTTACGCCCGAGTTGATCTGAAATGAGAGATACTAGCGGTCATACATGTTAAGTACGCATGTAGCTCATTTCCTAACAATTCTGTAGTCATCTGGGTATCACTCCTAGTCCTCGATGGAGGAGTCGGAGGCGTTCTCATTTGCCTCCCTGTTACTAGCTCATGGGGTGTGAGATGGTGGTCTGACCCGGGCTGATTTCTCAATGCATATAATGCAAGGGACAAACAATATGGCCACCCTTTCTTTAGTGTCATTTTCAATTTGGAGATTCTCTCTTTGAGAAGGCTGTTGAGTATCTCACATATTCTTGTTCGCTTGCAGGTGACAAGCAGAAGAAAACTTATGCTTAATACTAAGTAATAGACTAATTTGCTTGAACACCTCATTGACAAAATGGGGTCCATTGTCGATTCTTAACACCTCACATATTCCCTATCTAGGAAATACTTCTCGGACTAAAAACTTCACAGCGCTAGTGGCATCAGGATGTGTGCATGGACCAGCTTCAATCCATCTCAAAAAGGGGCACACTACCATTATCATATACCTATATTCACTACATACCTGCAACATGTCAACATAGTCGTATGTAAAGGGTGAAAAGGACCATTCGGTCAATCATTCCTCTAATTGTTCGCAATGTGTGCCCAGCAGTAAAATTTTGACATATGATGCAGTTTACTACATAAAATGCAACATGTTCTAACAGGTTCGGCACAAACCAGTCCTCTGCAATAGTTGCAGCGAAACTCTCCCTAGTTACACGCGCTCGTTAGTTTATCTGTTCTAACGCTATCCTTAATAAGGCTACAGGCATCACTGCTTTACCAGTGCTGTCCTGTTGCCACAATCCCTCCAGAAGGGGATAAGGAACACCGCCTCTGTATCCACAGCTCCTTCTCTTCCTGTGGAGCACCACCTTGAACTTCCATCAATTGTGTTCTCGATAAATGGCTAAATCCTTCATTTACAATCATAATTAGAACCATGTTTTCTTTCACATCAGGAGTATCAAAACTAGAAATATCAGGAGAATATGCAGCCCTTTTAGCCTTTTCGTCTGCGGCTTGGTCTGCGCATGAAATAAAGTCAGTACTCTTAGTATGTGCCGCGCACTTAACTTTTGTGATGGCTACTGGAATTTGTAGTGCCTTAATAAGCCTGTCCAATAATGCTGCGTGTTGCACTGGAGTGCCGTCCGCTTGGAGGTAGCCCCTCCTTTTCCAACGTCCTAACCCTGCGTGTATGGTTGACGTCACATAGGCAGAGTCACTTTACACTGTCACTTCCTGCCCTGCATGATTCTGGAGTGCGACCATAAGCGCCACCAATTCTGCAGCCTGTGCTGAAAAATTAGACGGTAGCCTTGCACTTGCTACCTCTTCAAATTCCCTGTTAGCTCTGTGCGTTACTACAGCTGAACTGGAGTGTCTTTCTCCATCAATTTGATCCATTTTTTGAAGACCTGTCAATAAAGAGAACCTCTCCTGCTGCTAGAGCATTCTCCTTTACCCTCGGGATTTCATCATGGAACTCCTCATAATTCGAGCAATCATGCACTTGCTCATCCTCTCTCACAGGTTCGGCTACAAACGTGTCGGGGTTCACTATCTTCCACCTTACTATATTGACCGCTGGATTCGATATAACTACTTTGTATGCAGAAGCTCTCTGAGACATTAATGTTTCTCCAAAACAGTAACTAAAGCATGCTCAACAAATAAGGTCATAGAACACCCCATCATGATACTTGCAGACTTCTCAATGGTGAACGCGGCTGCTGCCAGCGATTGTTCGCAAGGGAAGTGTCCTCTCATTACTGGGTCTAAAATTCCACTATAATACAGCAAAGGTTTATACCCAAGTGTGGTTCTCTGAGCAAGCATTGTTGTCATAACTGTTCCATTAGTATGCGAGAATAAAAAGCACTCCTCAGAATAATTGGGAATTCCTAAAACTAGAGCTGTACACATTGCTTTTTTCAACTCCTTAACCCCTTCCTCCAGTTCCTCTGTCCATTCTATTCTCTCATGGTTCGCTTGGGCTTTCTTTAAAGCCTGCAAAAGAGGTTGCGTATGAACTATAATCAAATACCTATGCTCTAACATAGTTACACAATCCCAAAAACTGTTGCATGTGCGTGTGTGGTTTTGATGTTTTCATAATCGCCTCAGCTCTTTCAGGTGTAACCTTTTTTTTCGTCATGTGAAATCACCTGTCCTATGTACAACACCTCTTCCTGGCAATATTTTAGCTTCTTATCTACCTTATATCCTGTGTCTGCCAAAATAGTCATCAATCGAATTGAATCTGGCCTGCACTCATCTTCTGTTGTGCTACAAACTAAAATATCATCTACTTACTGCAGCACAACACTTGGCAAATCAATATTACTTGGGTCCATTTGCAGGACTCTGTTAAAGATCGATGTGGGACTCACAGTATCCCTGTGGTAAACGGGTACTTTTCAGTTTAGTCTGGTGGAAAGTAAATGGCGTGAGGTCTTGAGAATCCTTGTGCATCGGAATTGGGGGGAAAAACGCAATTTTCAAGTCAATTACTGTGAAATATCGTGCCTTTTTAGGAATGCTACATACACTTGTCGCGGGATTCAGAACTTAAGGAAACTCTGCCTCTACAATCTGGTTAATTGACCTCATGTCCCGAATTAAACGCAACAACCCCCTTTCGATTTTTTTCACAGGATACACTGCGTTATTACATGGTGACTCTGTCACCCAAATACCTTGTTCCATCATAGCCGATATAGTCTTAAAAATACCTTCATCTGCATCTCGAGACATTGGATACTGCCTTGCTCGGGGTACAATTGCTCCTGGTTTCAGCTTAATCTTAACTTCTCCCACCCCTTCAATAGGCCTAGGTCATAAGGGCCTGTAGCCCATAAAGAAGTCGGCACCTTTTCCATTTCCTCATCGAAAAATGCGGGGCGTTGCCGTTCAATCACCATTTGCTGGGGGATTTCCATTCTCTCTTTTCTAACACAATATGTAATACTCGTTTCGAATACTACTTCATCATTTGATGGATCATCCCGAAACATGTCCTCATCTGTGATGTGACATCAGTCAATCTATACCCTTCCCCAATGGCAATGACTGTTCGCCATGGCCTGCACTCGTCCTCAAATCCTTCAAGCATGGCTAATTGCCCTCGTACTATGGCTGCCTGAAACTGTAAGGGAGAAATCTGCCCCCCCCCTCTTCGTCCATCGGTATCTATGGCCTGAACAAAAATTCATCAGGTATTCTCATAATCTTGCCCACTAAGCCAGGTAACCATGTTAACAAAATATGTACCCCATATAGAAAAACCTCTGGCTCTAATGGCACCCCTCACAGAGCGATCTGTCCTGTAAATGCCGTGATAAATTCACTCACCTTTTAAATAGTGTATCCCTGGGGTGGAACACACTATTCCCTCATCAGTGAAGGAAGTTGTCATTTAATTTTGTCATTTAAATCTCTGCCCAGAATGTTAACTGGTGTCTGCCTTGAATACAATAAAGGCACAGACTTATCACACTCCCCTATGGAGACTGGTAATTCATCAGTGAAAGGAACGCTACTTGTAACTCCAGAGAAGCCTTGAGCATTCATGGCATTTCCTGATAATGAAAATGTTCCCTCTCGTATAGATAAGCGAGTTGCTCCAGTATCGACTAGAAAAGAAAAATATTTGCCTCCTATGGTAACATCGACTCTTGGTTCCTCTTGAGGATTTGGTGTACCGAACACATCAAGTCACCCTGTGAGCTGTCATATTGCAGGTATATACTTATTCCTGTGCCCGTAAAAAGCTTTCCTCCCGCAACAGTGACGCCCCCCCTACTCTTGGAGTCAATAACTGTCCCATGTTTGCACTCTGCTGTATCTGCATAGGTGCATGCTGTGACTGCCCTTGCACGGATTCCATGGTGCTTGCTGTGGCTGTAAAGCCTGTTGCATCTGCGCCACTTGTGCTTAATACAATGTCTGATCTTGGGCAAACCCGTTGCTACCTTGTGGGCTGTCTACTGGAGGATAAGCTGTCCCCCTTCTTGAGAATTGCCCATTCTGTACATACCCTTGGCTCCCACATGTTCGCCCAATGTGCCCTCTCATACCATAACGTATAGGAGGACATTTTCTCAGTTGCCCTCCCTACACATTTTGATTATCATTCTGCAGATTTTGAAACATGCCTTGGTTATTTTGAAAACCACCCTGATTATTCTGAAAACCCCCTCTTCCTCTAAAGCCTGTACCTCTGCCTCTCGGCACAAACCCATTTCCTCCTTGACCCAACTGGCGTTGATTAGTCGCCTGTTGCACATCTGCTATTTAATGCATGCCCAGCCCCTCTCTGCTTGTCAGTACTGCTCCTTCTATAGTGTACTTTGACAGCTTCTTCTGGACTAACTTAGCTTCTCCAAGTTTCCTAGCATCCTTCCTCCCTCTTATTTTTCTCTTTCAGCAATCGGCAATGATATGCGATAGTCACTGTCTCTCTGCCCATGGCTTTGCTTCCAATCTCACTAGCTTCTTGAGCTGTCTCTGTACCTGTTCTGGCAACCCCTGACACAGAATGTGGTAAAATGCTGGCACAGATTTCCCCCAAGGCTCTCAAGTTTCCAAAGTCCACCGTTCCTAAATTTTTTGAGTATAAGCAAGCGGATCTTCATTTTATTGCATTTTACGTGCCATACCTGCACCCATATCTGACGTGTCAGGATACTGTACTCGGAAGCGCTTTCCAAACAGCCGCCCCACAGTTATTAAACGGTGCTCTGTCATGAGCTGTTTTCTATGCTGCGACACTCGAATAACCTACTCTCGTCCATATTCTTTCCCCCAGAATGGCTGCCAGGAGACCTGTAATGCCCCCTATGGCCAATGTGTTTCCTCCTGTCATCTTTTCAAACTCATAAATCCATTTCCCTGCACCAGCTGTTAAACTGGGTAGTTTACATCTTAAATTGTCATTGTCCATTTGGGGCCAAGGAATATACTGCGGTCTGGCCCCTCCTTTCTCTAGTAGGGGGAATTGCATAAACCCAAGTCCGCAATCCGCTCCGATCGTCTGCCTACTTATGGTGGGAAAAATAGTTCCTGATTGCCTTGTACCGGGCAACGACCTCAACCTGCTCATATATGGTGGCGATTCTCCTCTCTCGCTTTGTCATCGCTCTTTAGGTCGCTCTGGGTACGCAATGGGATCTGGCGTCTATCTTTAGGTTGGTCTAAATCCGACCATCTTACTTCCTTATCCATTTGCAGACATCCCTCAGGACCACATGCAGTCTCCCTCTTCTCCATGGGAGGTTTCTCTTCGTTTGACATGTCTAATCCCCAACTAGTGTGGCTCTCATCCCTTTCATCTCTGTTTAACGTTAGCCTGTCCAAAGACAAGGCTCTGTGCTTGAGACTAAACAGGCTTTCTTCCTTGCCTCGTGACTTGGCACTTATGAGTCGATCTTCCTTTCCCTTACTTCGCAACAAATTTTTCATCCTCCTCTCTTGATAAGCCTTATTGATTCCATCTCCAATACTTCCTATCTCAAAATTCTCATCTAAGCTTACCCTACATGGTCCTGGCACTTCTCTTGCGACGGGAAAATCTCCTCTGTCGCCCCATGATATTACTGGACTCTGTTCCATCAGTCCTTTCTCAGTGCGATCAATATTGCGTGCTCTGTCTCCTTTTTCGTTCTATTTCTTTGTTTAACTCCCTTCGTTTCCTCACTTCCCATCTAACTTTATCTTCTTCCTTCCTTTTCTCTTCCCTTCTTTCGTTTGCTCTACGCACTTCGTCTCTTCGTCTTTGCATTCTTTTATCCCGAAATATATGTTCTTCCTCTCTTCTTTTCTAACCTGTCTCGTTCTTCAATTGCTCTCTGCCTGTTGTCATACTTTCTGTTCTGCCCTTTCTTCCTTTCTGAGTTGTTCCTCTTGCTACATTTGTTCTTATTTTTGTCTGTTCTTTCTTTTATGCTCATCTTCTTTCAATCTTTTCTGTTCCCTGTCTATTCTATCCTGTTCATTTTGATATTCCCCTTGCCTCACTTCCTCGATGCTCTTCCCATCGAGCTTGAGCAATATCTGACCTCCCATCCATTCGTTCTGCACAAGCGTAACCTCATAACTTCTGTATCTTTCTCCTTTCCATCTTTTAATCTCTGGTTCTGTGTCCAAGGATACACTTGGCCGTTCACTCTTCTCCTCTTTATCTTGCAGGACCTTAGCAGTCTCCTCCTTTCCTTTAGCCCTTTCTTTTTCTGGACTCTAATCACTGCTATAAGCGGGTGGTTCAGATATCCTATTACTATATCCTATTGCTGCTTTTAATTCCCTTAATGGGTACAACCAGTCATCTTTCGTACTATCGCAATTTACTTCAGGCACGCTGGGGAGCAGAAGGCTAACTACCCTCTCAATTCTTCAGGAGGCGGATCTTCCCATTCCTCCTGGTACATTTTCCAAGGCTTTATGCTAGCTAACCTTTTTTCCTATTTCTTTCCTGTGTACGCAGAATGCAAGTATGTGGTCATGTTTTGCAAAACCGCTTTTGACAGCGATTTTTATTTTATTTAATTTTTTGTTTTTTTGTTTCCCCTTGTGGCCATGGCATGAACATTTTGTCTGCAGTACCCATAACCCATTCCACACTGTACTGTTTAAGCTTAGGTGCATGCTTTGGCAGCTGCTTACATGTTTTAGTGGCGTATCATCTCCCATTGTGACCAGTCTCAATTGATTGTCACTACTTACCGTTATTTTCCACAAAATACGTTTCAGAAAAATAATAAAATATGAGCGTGCACCAACAATCGCCACTCAAAGCCTCTAGTTCACAATTTTATTCCAATCTACTTATTTCAACCCATGCTGATAATGACCAAAGCAAATATATTATAACATTTTAATCTCTGTCCAACACAACCTGTCCTTGTCGCTCCTCGACACTTCACTTCCTTTGCACATAAAATACACTGACAGACAAACTAGTCGACTCTTTAACACATACTTCCTCAGAGCTCTTGGCTGCTATAACTTGCCTCTAATTTACTCTGATAGGAGTGTGAGTCATCCCCTCTTATAGATCTATCTATATGCAGCCAGGTTTTAATCACTTGGGTTTTGAGATGACTCCTTCTAGACACTTCTTAAGTGTATGGCAGCGGGCTCTATTTCGGGCACTCTTCGTCTCTGACGTTCCTCGTCACATATTTTTAATCAACCCTGTTACTCTTCACTTATCATAATCCCCCATTCTCCCATTTTACTTTTTGCCACATCCTTCAATCCACTCTCCTTTCGGATCTTGACACTTGGGGTCGTCTCCTCCTCCTAACGGGCCACCTTCGCCTTCGGTCCGCTCAGCGCCTGTGGAAACCAGGAGGGATTTTGTAAAAGCGGGACTCGTCCCACCTGTATCTTCTTTACTTGCAAGTTTGTCTGTGTTCGGCAGTTTTCCACAGGAAACCTCGCGTTCTTCCAGCTAGATGGCAGAGGATGCCCGATATTCTGCAGTCTCTAAGGGCTTACTTCGGTCGATGGGTCTGAACCATCCTCTGTCTGCTACAGAGTGAACCTGGAGAACGGGTCCTTTAAGACGAGGTAAAAGTACTGAGATGGATAGGGATGCAGATCTTACTCAAACATCAATAATCGGACCGACTCGAGAAGTTGGCAAAAGGGTAAGCTGTTTTAATAACAAGTCTTTAAAACAGGGAGGACAACGGACGCCACACAGACTTATCTCAAAGTATTTCATAAAAAACAACGCACTCCTAATAAACTCATCATGAGTGATGTCATGATATGTGGCAAAATAAGTAAATTTACTAGGGGTTGTGATAAGTCAAAGGGGAACATCTACATATACTTTCTATGGGTGACAAGGACGTGATTGGATCAGGTGGGCAACTAAGCCCATCCCAAGTGCAAGTAATCTTCCGTGTCGGCCTAAAACTCGACATACTATTGGTTTATCAAACTATAGGGCTTCTTAATAAGTGGCCCTGTATAATTGGTTGGCACGCTTGTACCCTTCTAGAAGGTTCCACATGCTAGCAGTATGCAACTGGCACTCCAGGTGCTGGGGGGTTTGGCTTGATCACGCCTCCCCATCCAATTAGGCCAACAGCCATCATCACTCCTACGGTCTGCCATTCAATTAATCCCTTTGAACTTGGCCTTGCAAAGGCTTACTATGCCTGGGAATGAAAGGGAGTGAAGCATGGCCTTATCTTCTGGTCTCGGTGTAGCTCGACCCAAAGTCTATTCATCCGATCACATGACTGGAGACCATGTTTCTGAGCTCTTTGTTGTATTTTAATACCATTAAATAAAGAAATCTTGCCACCCTCAATGATTTTCATTACACCTCAAACGGAACCTGTGCTAGCTTCTCACGTTTTTTGCATCTTCTCTAGTACATGGCAAGGCTCTCGGCGGCCCCAACTCTTGACTCTGTCATGATGCCTACCCCCGGGCATCCAGACCAAGTCCATCAACCCCGGATGCAGGCATCATGTTACCTAGAGAAAGCCCAGCAACCCTTGTTAGGGGCTATATGGGTACAGTCCTGGCACCTATGGCGCGAGGCTCATATGGGGCATCGGTCCTGGCACCAAGCTCATATGTTAAAACTTACCTGATGCAGATCATGCTGCAAGGTATCCAAGCCCATGTGAGGCCTGGAAGGGACTACTTTACCTTGGGGACTATTTTGTTACTCGGGTGTGGTTGTGGAGGAATACTTACCTGGGACTACTTTGGAGGCTATTTAAACCACGCCCGAAGATCAGCACACTCTTCGCGTTCTTCTGCATCCTGCAGCGTAACGCTCACCGTGCCTGCAGTCAGCATCCAGCCTCCTGCCACGCCCGCCTCGAGTCCAGAGCGCCTAGAAAGAAGGGAAAGAAGAAAGGTTAGGACAAGAACATTACTGGATTTCTTACCTGATTCCGGATTCATCGTACCTTCAAACCAGAAACAGACTTTATTTTAAACGCGTCGCCAGCAGCACCGCCGCGCCATACTCACCGTTCCTCGCAGCATCTCTACGTTCCGGCGCTACGTTCCGGCGCTGTCGCCATCATTACGTTGCCGCATTCCAGCACCTAAGGGGGACAAGAAAACAACAAGGTGAGCCGAGGGAACAAACCAGGACAATCTCTTTGCCACCATATACTTAGCTGATTTTACCACCGGTATTATTCACCAGCACGCCAAATCTTCCTACGCCGCACCTGTAAGAAAAGAGAAAGCAGCGAGTTAAACCTTGGCATCATTTACCGGACAGTGTTGGATAACAGACTCTTACCTGAACGCTTTCAGCTGCCACAAGACTATCTTCTTTTGTGTCTAAGCTGCAAGATAAACAAAGGTTTTGGACAAGAGTGATTATTCAGACATTTTTGAACTCTTGAGAACTATATACTTGCGGTCCTTTGCCCCGGAGGTTTGGAGCCAAGATTTGTCTAGAACTCTTCCAATATCCTCAAGCCAGTGAAGTAACTGGCCATCAATGCGCCCCTGCGTTCCTCGCAGGATGGAGAGCTCATCATTCAAAACTATAAGGTGAGCTTTGTGAAAGGGAATATCAGAGGTGATAAATGGGGATGCAGTGAGGTGCTATTACTCAAATCCACGGGTGGCTAATTCCCTTTCTCCGCCTTTAGGAGACTACTTCTACGGGTCAAGCAGACGAAGCTAGGTGGGCCAGTCCAGTCAGTCATCTCTGCACTACGCATCACGTTGGTGGAGACCGTGGCTGTCCAGTTCCGCTCGACACCCCTGTGGGAACCAGGTGAGCGTAACAGGCTCTGGGCCAGACAAGCCTTTCTGGAATCTTCCCTTGCCGTCAGCTATTATTCTGCTGTGCCACACTTCCAATTCTATCATTCACGGGGTCCAAGTTTGCTAAAGTGCGTTGTAGAACATCCAGATTCAATATATTTTCTAAGTACATTGGCGCATCGCCGCAATCTATTCACTATATAGCCAGCCTTATGATTACTTTGTCTACTTGCGTTACTGCGTCTACATTTGTAAAATGGTTTTGCATTTCTTCTCCGCACAGAAAATCTTCACTTCGGGGCGAAATGGTGCATACTTCATTACTTCGCCATCGGGTTCTATATGGTCTATATCCTTTCTTCATTTATATTGCCTCTGTGTGCGTCACCTCTACTTCATGTGACATCACCAGTGCTTTCCTCATTAATGTTCACACTTTTTCTGGAACTTCCTTCAGAAGATCATTCCTTCGTGGATATATGTAGGGTTTTCTCAATGGATACCGTGTTTCGAGGACTTTTCACAGTATTGGCACTCTTACCGGTATTGCACTTGTTACCGGTATTGCACTTGTCACAATCTCTGGCTGTCAACATATAGGCAAAATAGGCGCAGAACTTCCGGTAGAGTTACTTGGCTCCTCCACGTGTTTCCTGTAACCAGCGCCTTGATGCCAACGGGTTTAGTGCACTTTACAAATGTAAAAATAAATAAATGGAGATTGTTTTATACTTTTTTATACAATGTTCTGACACCTTCACCTGCAATTTGGAAAACTCCATTGGTTTTTCTCAAACCTTGACCATGTAACTAGTAAGATACTCCTGGTGAATGTTCAATATTTAATATGCTAATGAACGGAAACATGTAGAGCAGATTTGTATGTATATTAAGTATGTATCATGAATGAGTTACAGTAGAAGTATGGTATATGGTTGTTGAATTAGTACACTGGGATAGGCAGTATTGGTGAGTGAGATTTTTTTACTGTTGTGAACGTTCAATGAATTGGTGAAACGCGAGGAGTCACGTTATGAACTTGCAGTTTAATATTTCATTTTTAATATATAAGGTTATGAAATAATACTCCCATATAGCTCAGTCTAAAATAATAGTTCATCTAAGAAGCAAAGAGAAAGTCCCCTTGCTACTCAAAAGCCATTAAATCCAATTTCAGAGGCTTTAAAAAGTCGGATGGAAAAAAGGAGGGATTTCACCATTCCCCTCTTGCATGAAAAGTGTGTTCCCATCTGCCTCCTGCTTCTGCTCTGTCTTCCGAAGTCAGCCCTTTTATACAATCTGAGCATAAGCTGTCAACTCCCCCTAATAGCATACTGTCTAACAGAAGCAAAAAGCTGTTTAGATCATCAGCCCATTATTCGTGCCCAGTATCTTTCACATAAGCAAAAAGATGGTTAGATCATCAGTCCATTATCAGTATTCAGCATCTTTCAGAGAAGCAAAAAGCTTGCTTATTATAAAAGCAAGACCAATGCAGATTGCCTAAATCCTTTCACCCATTTTTGCGAGCCGCTGTTTTATGCCCTGGCTACAAGCCTTGCATGAAGTGCTGTAGCAATTACTACTATTTAAGTTATGTTTACTATAACCGAGGCACTTGGAACACTTCTCAGAAAGTCTGAAATGCATCCTAGAAACATTGTTTCCGCAATTCGCTTGCAGTGTTTCATAACAAGATCAGGTCTGGTGTGAAGCCTGGAAATCCAAACCTAACATTATTTTATGCACTTAAATGTGAATCCTACTTATTACCTGAATATATCAAATGCATTGAGCTATGTGCCTATATTAAAGGCTACATGGCTGGGAATTATGCTCAGTCAGCATACCTCAAGCATGGTTAAAACTAAACATACATAACACAGCATGAAATTAAGTATGGCTAGTGAAGCTTCCGAGTGGTCGGTTCTGTGTGAGCTGCATGCTGTGACCCTACCTGATCTCCCACTGGGCAACTACTACCTACCTGATCCACGCTCGTAACTGTCTTGCTGTTTCCGCCCACTGATCCTGCATTCACTCCACACCTCCTTCTGATGTTTGAGGTCATGAGTTCATCCGATACAGTCCCAGACCTCCCTAGGTCCCTATCTCCATGTCGTGTGTTTTGTGGGCAATTGCCAAGAGCTGGAAGGATATGTTTCAGATCACAGGCCTACTCCTGGAGCTATCGTGGCACTCAACACCTCAGACTAGTTCTTACAATTGATCACCCGTGTGCGGTGACATGACCTGCCCTTGCACCTTGGTAATCCCAGGTGAGATCATCCTTGCAGGTATGCCGGCCCACTTATCGAATGTTTGATTCAGGGACAGTGTGCCCCTGGATAAGCACTCAAACTTCTTTTTTTTGGTGGCAGGCTGCTCCCCCAGTTCTATAAAATACACATGACCTCTGAGATCTGAACATTTAGTAACACATTTGACCTGCCAGGACTAAATGCTAACTATTCCATTATTCCTATATGTTTCTACTGTGATCAACAGGATGCAGAGTTACTGATAACGCTAATGATGTTTGGGATTATTTGACATGCGCAATAATCACTGCCTTTCTGCAGATCTTGTTGGTGCTAAAACAAATACTATCACGGTCTAGCCCCCCCTTGGGCATCATTCATCAGTTTTAGACAATCCTAGACAATCTCCTTGGGGGGGGTGTTCATCAATACCCCCCCCTACCCCGCTTTCGTAGCTCAGGGCCTTTGTGCACTGTTACTCCTAGATTACTCCTATTTTACTATCTTACTCATATGAACACAATAACATAAGACACAAAGAAAACACATGAATCGATTCAATTATAACAATAGAATACATTTATTTATGCACAGCAAGGCATGATGCAAACAATTATATATATCTTGCAAATATCGAATTTGCACCTTTTATGCTTTTGGTGCAAATCTACCATGCAATAACTATAAGCCTTACAGGCTTCTAATGCAAGCCTGTGATTCTGATGCAAGCGTCAGCATTCAACATTGCTCTCCAATCCACACCATACTTCACTCTCTCTAAGACAATCCTTGTCTGATTTCCCCTTCTATCATGTCAGCCAAAGCTCTGTTTGAGTGTGCCTGTTCTAATCAATCAGGTTTAGACCATAAACCATACTTCCCATTTTAGCTTTGTGCATCTTTCCCCTCTCCAGCTCTCTTTGCAACCAGCCAGTCAGTGTCAGGCCTCGCTCCCTCTGTCAGATCGATCTCATCAAGGCCTCATCAGAATGCTTTTCTCTCAAGCTCTCGATCTCCCAAAGCCATCGGATTCTGCTGCACCAAGACACCCTCTCTCTCATCGAACTCCATCAACATCCAGCACCATCTAGAACCAGCTCGAACAAACTCCATCAACCTCTCCATCTCCAACAACTAGAGCCAGCATCTCCCCTCTCCCCTGGTTATACTATGCAATGACGTACTCATTCCCCATGGTTACATGTCTCCCATTAAGCTAAAATGCTTCTGTCTGTCAGCAAATTCTAAATATGAACGTGCCTGAAAGTCTGTGTACTTTCACTCTGTGTTCTGTCATCACTGCATGTTCTGTGTCAGTGAAATTTGCCATCTATACCATGGCCTTCTGTCCGCCTGCAATACACCATCTATTCCTCTATTTCATACCACTGTTGGCTTCACAAAGTCCCTCTCTCTCGGAGAACAGGCCATCTCTCCTCGCAAAAGCACACTCTCCCTCTATCCATGTGGCACAGTCCCCACCTTTTCTGTCCCTGCGAACACCAAGCCATGCTGATAAGCCAGGCCCTCTCTCTACTAAGACAAAGGCGACCTCTTATCAACCAAACTGTTTAGGAATTCCTTCTTCACAGTGTACCGTGACAACTTCGCACTCAGCGGCGCAAACAACTTCTGTGTGTCTCCATTCAGTGGAATGGCTTTATAATGCCAGCTAAATGCTTTCTCTATTCTTGAATGTAGTGCCTAACACATTCATACAATACCAAGCACTATACTCCAAGCATAATGCAAATTCATTGCATATTCTACATGCATGTCTCTCTACATGCATACATAATACATAAGTCTCTATATTTCGCTACAAGTATAACAATGTGTCTCTAAAGCAATACATGGCTTTTCAAATATGACAGTGTGTCATTCTAAAGCAAATACACAGGTTACAAAGTGGCAGTTTAACAATGTAATGTGGATAGTATAATGATGCTACTTCAGAATGTACTAATCGGAACTAAACGGGATGCAATCATGGAATGATTCCTAAAGGGGTAATAATGATGCCAAAATGATAACAAATCAGGAGTCTCCAATTATCCGTTTGTACAATCTATGGAGCACCACCAGTGCACTCATTATCTTAATAACGTATTTGACCATGTGTACTCAGGTTTTTAGCACATGCTATTACGAGAGTAACCAACTAATGCAAGAGCGCCATTGGGTTAGCTATGAAGCATACAGGATGCCCGATAACAATAGAAAACGGACTAAATTGGGTTTATACACAAATAAGGTTTCACCCTCGCCTGCTGTCAAAGATCAAGTGAAACAACTGGAATTGAATGCAAAAATGCAACACGATAAAGCCTTGTTGTAAAGGTGGACCCTTCTCAGAACAAAACTGAATAACATTACAGCAGAGTAAGTGATGTTGTAAAATGGTTTAGGGAAACTGAAGCTGCCCTAAATAAACTATCCAGTGTGGTCTCAAATTTGAAAAAAGAACTTTGACAAGTCAAAGTGAAGAATGAAGACTTGGAATTTTGTTCAAGGAGAACTAAGCTGCAATACTAGATCTCCTGGAATTGGCTACTCCATGCTCAATAGAGCTTTTCTTTGAAAAACAGAAAAATTAATTCTGAAAATTTTAGGAAAAACGTGTTCTCTCCCACCAAATCTAAGTGGAACACGCACACTGCTATCTCGTCCAAGACCAGTCAGAGCCCGCTTATTCAATTACAAAGGCCGTGAACCTAGCAGCAAGAGAAAGGGTAGACCTAGACTTTGAGAACACCAAGCTTCTGATGTTTCCGACTTAAACCCTGCTTTCCATTTCGCTAGAAAAACCTTCCTGGAAGTAAAAAGTATACTCTCCGATATTGGCACACAATTCCAAATGCTTTTTCTTGAACAATTGAAAATCTTGCACGATAACAAGTCGTACTTCTTCATCGACCCCATTGAGGCACATGACTTTGTAACTACTAATATTTCTTACCATTGATTGTCTCCAAGTAATCGTAAAATGGGAAATTGCAGTTCCTCATTCTCATTTTATTTTCTAAGACATTTGAATAGCATGCTAGAATTGCAGTGTCTGGTGCAAGGCACCCAGCAAAAGGGTGTTAGTGCTCTGGGTTAATCCTTTGAACCACCCTTTGCGAGACTCATCCATTTGTTTATCTTGCTATTTTAACATATGCCTATAGTGGATGTCGCACTACCACTCTCTTAGTGAGGGGGGCGGGGGGCTGCTTCCTGGAAGCTCTATGGGTTGGGGGTTTTCAGGGCATGGTTGGGCTGATCTTTGCAAATTAAGGGAGGGAGTTGTAAAATGTTAAATTGCATGTGTATCGTGTGTTAAGTGTAGCATTTCCCTTAACTTACAAATGTATAATACCTGACTTTTACTTGTTGGTTACAAGTTTTATTCTATGCTCAATGGACGATGGATACCCTAGTGCAAACGTTTTCATGTGCAACTTGGAATATTAAGTGGTAAAAAAATTGGATAAAATTTAGACAGGTGCTAGCATAGCTTAGCACAGAAGGGGCGCAAATTGCCCTTTTTTACAAAGATTCACTTCATAGGTGATAAATACGTACTAAATAGACATGTTAACCTTGTCAAACTTTATGCACCTATGAAGCCCTAAAATCGTTAGAAATATATTTGAAATATGTACTGACTATATTCATATACATATGACAGTGGGAGATTATAATACTGGCCTAGATATTACCCACTATAGAACCACTCTTACCGATAGCACCCCTTACAGATCGGCAAGTAAATTCCACTTCTCAGATGTGCAAAATTGTGTCAGATTTTGTTCAGATCATTCCCTTGTGAGTCTTACTGTGAACATGCCCAATGTAGATTCAACTCAGAAACCTTACAGGACCCTAATGGACTCCCGCAACAATGACATTTTCACCTTCATTGAACTTTAATGTCAGGTATCCTTGTACTCTATCTGAAACCTTCAGGGGGTTAACAATAAAGATCTGCATCTATGAAGAATGTGGCATCTTGAAAACTGTAAGGCGAGAATTCTCTCTTGTGGAAAGTGTGCTGGAACATTTAGAATCCAAATTTAATATGATGATATTGCCATTTTTAGTATGGCCCAGGACAGAGTACGAGAATTTAAGTGATGAGCAAAGATGGAAGTCAGGTTAATTCCTGCCCGATGTTGGCATGCAGATATGAGGTAGCGGAAAGACCCAGGAGGTCCCTGTCCAGTTTATTAACCATACAACTCCCAGAAACCCTATAGATAACCTCACTGATTGCAAAGGGGCTGCACACACTGACAGTGACGCCATAATTAAGCTGGTGGTGATTATTAAAACAAGTCTACTATCTCATATTAATCCCACATTAACAGTTAAATACGTAGATTGGATAATATTTCACTTACATGGCCAGAGCACGGGCACAGGAACTGGCTTGGCTGACCATTACGGTGGCAGAAATAGAAAAATCAATTGGAGACATTGCTAACGGGTGGACCCCTAGCTCGATGGCCTAACTGCAATGTTTTTGAAATCATACTCTAAGAAACAAACCATTGAACTAGTGTTAGTTTATCAGGCTAGGCTACTTTAGAGGTGGGGTCCCCGACTGGCCACATTGATGAAAGCTATGCTGTTGGTCCTGCCTAAGCCAGGCAAAAATTACTCCTTTTTGGTCATCCTAAAAGCCCCTTTAACTTAATGCAGATTACACCTTTTGTGTCAAGATTCTTGCTAAGAGGCTTATTAACTTGATGCCCTCCATGGTCCAACCAGACAAAGTCGGATGTATTCCCGGTAGAGCCAACTTCCACAATATGAGGTCGTTTTTTGCCCTATATCAAAAGATGACTCTCAAACTTCCAGCAGCCGCTTTCTTCTCTTTGAGGCATTGATTAATGTGTAATATAAACTAGGTCTTGGAGAGTGATGTATATGCATGACTATACAACTTTATAACAGGGGTACCGGAAGAACATGCAGAAATAGGTTACTCTTTGCCCCTGAACCCTCTATCTTTGGTTACTAGGCTGGGGTGTCCTTTGTCCCCTTATTTTTTGGAGTGGTATTGGAACACCTGGATTGTAAATTTAGGGATGCACATGGTGATTACGGTCTGAAATGTTATACCATTGAGACTTTGCTTTCCTTGCATGCAGATGACATGCTGTTATTCATGTATGACACCCATTAGTGATGCAGGAAGTAATAACCTGGAATATTCTCTACAAGTAATGTTTGAACACCTCTAAATCTGAGATATTGCCCTTTACCCCATGCACCGGAGATCTCCAAGAAATGTCGGAGTTGTGATTGAGCCCATGATTTAAGTATGTTGGTGGTGCAACTGCAAACAATTCAAAAGACCTAATTTGCAGGAGTCCTAGCAAATTTCGGGAGTATAAGGAATAAGAAGTTCTTTATACGTGACAGGACAAGGAGGGGGGGGGGGAAAGGGAGGACTAAACAACAATCATACAAGGCCTAGTAAGATCGTTGTTTTGTCCTCCCTTTGTTTGGTTGTCCTTGTCTTGTCGCGCTTAGAAACACTTGTGTACAGGTGCGTCATAAATGCCTTATGTCATACCATATCAAGTTGAAATGTGGATAAAATTGCCAGTATCCATGATGTGTCGGATTTCCATAATTTGTATGGTAATTCTCCCTAACTGTTTATAGCTCTTTAAGCATGTCCTGATTTGTCTGCCTGCATCTTTCTTCTCCAAACTCTATACATTAACTGGAAGGCTGGTATGAGGCAGGTTCAGCACCTCAAATCAGATAGGACACTACGTGTAAACCAATAGGCAAAGAATACCATATTTGGAGCTTTATTACCTTTCTGCACAACACATTTTGTGGATTACTGGCTTTCACCTCAACTTTGCTTCCTTATTTATATTTTGAAACTGCACAGAGACATCCTCACTCCCTTTATGGGTTCACAGTAAGCCCTCTGCTCTGGGGTAGACACGTTGTACACACCTGTTTGGGCCTGTGAATGATTGATTGCACTAATCTTGGTCTCCCCAGGCATTACTGCTCTAATTGTGCCTGGCCAGGAAAGGTTTACCTCTTTTGATCAAACTGAAATGGTAGTCTTGCTAAATTAGAACTAATTAGAATGGAAGACATACTCCTGTAATAGGATTTAGTACCCGGTGAGGGTCAATCAGAATGTAACAAACAATCTGATAGGCCCTCGCCGGGGCATTACCTGACGCAGAATCCCTCGCCTTTGTATCCCCGGCGGGGAGGTGTGGCAGCCGCTCAGCCAATGAGGAGGCTCGGAACAGGGTAATCCCCGCTCTGAGCCACCGCACCTCCCCCCCCCCCCTTCCAAACAATCCCCTCCCCACTCCCCCAACCCCACTTACCTTCTTTGTGCTCCGTTTTTGAGAGCGAATGCGCTGAGAACACTTCTGTCCCAAGCGCGTCTGCTCCCGATGGCCGCCATGGACTCTGTTTTCCCTTCCCCGGCAGCCGTTTATTTTAAAATAATAAGCCCCTTGCCGTGGGGGCATTACTGAGTCCGGTAATTCCCCGGGGCCTTCGTAAAGGCCCTCTCTTCGCTCTGGCCTGTAACTTTGGGGCCGCTGGGCATTATCTGACTCGGTAATGCCCCTACAGCTCGGCTTATTGCTTAATTTCATGTTCTTGGCTAAATATGAAAAAGGGTGACACGTCTCTGGTGTAAATCTAAATTTACAAGAAATTACATAGCACTAATGAGGTCTATTAACCTGAATTGCAGAGCAAGCTCTCTGAGATCACTAGACTATGACCTCTCTATGCCCATAAAAACCACAGGTATATGTATAGTGCACTGCCTATCGGGTAACTGGTGCTAGGGAAAGGGAATTATGGCAAAATTCCCAAATATTTGTAAAAAAACACACAAGGGTGGAGAGTTGTAGCACTACAAAAAACTCCCCAACAACCTGTCAGACACAGTCCCTTGCACACATGACCATACCAGTATCTAGTGAAAAAGTAGTCTTTATTTGGTTTAAAAAGACATGTAACCAACAAAAAAAACAAGTTGGCATTATCAGGGTGGACACAAAGTTACGGGTCTCTCCCCATGGCATGCAGGTCTAAAAAAACTAACCCCCTTAAGGTGGAAGTTCTCCACGCGTTCCACTTGTTCACCAAGCTTCCTCAGGCTGATTAACATACATTCATATATATATAGAACATACCACTTCCCCCGACCTGGTTTTGTCCCCAGGCAACGGTGGGAAAACAATTCAAATTGGAGATCTAAGATGAAACATGTTCACTATTATTGCTACATGAAAAATATCTTCCTGAATTTTCAACACACACCTTTTACAAAACACATTTTAAATTCTGTTCTATTACACATCTCATAAAAATGCAAACTTTGCTCCAGATGCTGTTGACACCTGCTCGAGATGCAATGCGGATAAAGTGGACTTTCTCTACACAGCTTGGGAATGCCTTTCAAAAGCTGCTTTTTAGTATGCAGTCTGATCAAAGGTGCTGATAGTGTATGTCCTCTGCATGCCCAAAAAAACACAGCTATGTTTATTACCCATTTTGGAATCCATTCATAATCCAAGATGATTTGTAGGGATGGCATGCTTGGTGGCAAAGTTGTTAGTGCATAAGAGATGTCCAAAGGGCCCAGCCCCCACAGTTGAAAAGTGGTGTAAGCACTTGGGTGCAATGAGCAGACGACCTTATGGGAGTCGGTGAGATATCCAGCATCCAGACCCATAGATTATTGGTCTTGTTATCCTATACACCTAATTAATCAGACTACGATGATCACAGGGAATAATGATGCAGCCATAGAAGAATGTTTGCCAGTTGCCCATTACATGCTTGGAACCTTTTTTTCTTCATTACCTGTAAGTTATTGTATGATAGTTTTAATTGAATACTGTGATACCTATGTTACTGCTATAGTTTACTTATATGTAACACTATCGAAACATGTTGAAAATCATTTAGTAAAAATATCTTTAAATACATTCTGCTAACAAGTTGGGCACTGTTTGATATGACACCTCTTGCTCTCTTTCTCTCCTTCTCTCTTCTTCTGTCTCATACTCTTGGTCACTCCTTCTCGCTTTTTCTTTGTCTCCTTCACAACAGATCTTACTTACATTAGTCCAAAAAAGGAGGCAAGCTCATGTAACCCAAGATACTTTGGGGGACAATAAAAAAACAAACCAAGAAATTAGAAACCATGGGGTTCCTTCATACAAAATATCTTTGTTTATGTTGAAAAATAATCAATGTTAATAAATACAAGTGTCCTAAATACCTAGTGGGAACCTGCTAATGGAAAGAAATAATTGAAAAGTTTAAACATGGGGAAATTAAACAATTGGAAGAGAACAAAATGAATGAAAAAATAAATCGCAAGTGTTTTATCGTAAAAAAAATCATATATATTTTACACAATCAATCAACTAACATTTACCTAATGAAATGACAAGACCTTGAGTATATCAGACATAACATTCCTACACATGAACAAAGACATTGTCTAGAGAACAGCAACAGACCATTAGAGGCTTATAATCTATTTTTCATAATAACACAACCAACGCCAATTTGTTTCCAATGGCTACTTTTAACAAAGTCTCTATGGCTACACAAAACAATCAAAACTGTTTTGTTACAATAGAAGTAAGGATATGGTGGGCGTTTTTAAAAGTGATGTGTAATAATATCAATTTATAAAATTTTACGTATAAACATTTCAGGTTTCAAGCCATAAAAAGTCCTTTGCCACCTCAATTCTGCACATACGCACAGCACACTATTTCTTACTCTCAGTCTTATCAGTAGCCAATGGCTAGTGGCGAATGCACATTTTGACTTTTGACCTTTCACACCAGCAAACGCATGGTAGTCCCCTTTAATTCTGTGTTCCTACACGCGACTTAATGAACAAATCATTAAAACATTTGGAAGTATATTTAACTACAGGTGTCACCATGAAAGTGCCCTCAAATTTCAATACTTCCATTAGAATATGTGAACTTCAATCAACCCAGACTTAGAAAATATCAAGGATGAAAAGTGAATATGAAATCTAATTAAGAAACATTTTTAAAAAATGAGGACCGTACTAAAATATATCGCACAAAAAAGGAAAAACAGTAAGCTATGACTTACCCCCTGAAAGAGCAGGCAATCAGAAAGCCAAATAAATCCAGATAAAGGGAAGAAACCACAGGCCCTTGAATCTAAAAAAAAAAAAACACAAAAAGCAAACTAAATTGTAAAATCAGTCCTTTTGGAGGAACTAATCCTTCAAAGGTTTGACAAAGATTTAAGCAAATGTTTTACTTGGCTCAAAAGTTTGGTGCACCAAGAGAACATATGTCTGAGCATGCATCGAACAGTCAAAAGGTTGTCCATGCCAATGGCACTCCACTTAGATTCAAAGTAAACCAGGTAGAACTTCCGGTATAACTAGACAAAGCTCACTATTTGTTAAAAAAAACCAACTCAAAACCGTGGCCAAGTTGGAATAATAAACCGCTTGACTGCTGGTGTGGAGTAATTACCCTCCATCTTAAGAGTCCCATTGTTTGGTTTAACTTCCTGTTATTTACCAAATACACCACACACACACACACCATGTGTTACAGACTGTTCAAAATGGCAGCGATATTCGAATGATCAACAACTAGACCAATACATTGGAGAACCTTGCCTCCATCTTGGAAGTCCCAATTTCAAGGCTAAAATTCACTGGGGCCACCATTTATAAAATATAATCAAAACTTAAAGGCGCAACTGTAATACATAATTATGTTTTACTTTTACTGTTGAGCCAATATAAAGCACACAATCTAAAGTGAACCAAATAATGGCACAAATGTCAAGGAATACTGCCATGAAATAATTATATACTATGTTCATAAATCCTACACTGGCAACACTAATTCAAAATGTTTGCCCATTCCAGCTGTTTAATAAATCCTGAAATATATGATCCCAAAATGTAAATGCAGCTCTGCTCCTTACTTGACCACAATGGGCCTCAATACGGGTCCGGCGGTAACCCTGCCGGTACTACCCGCAGGTTGCCACCAGACCTGTAATAATTTACCAGCACCTGACCTCCCGTTGCCACCGGCTCGTTACGAGTCCGGCGGCTAGGAAGTCAGGCGCCGGTATATTTGTTAATCCCAATTCCCATAGAGGAGTGGGGACAAAGGAGCACCGAGGAAGAGTCTACCAACCGTGGCTGCTGCACCCAACATGGTCAGACCTTTCGGGCACTGCAGCCACGGCAGGCAGACTCTTAGTTTGCCGGTCCATAAACAGTGCTGGTGAGCTTACCAGCACCCTGGTTCCTGGACCGGCAAACTTATAATGAAGCTCAATGTCTGAATTGGATCTTTTCTGGTCCACTTAAACTTTCTCTATAACTCACCATTGCATACCATATGCAGAGTGTTTATTCTCCACGAAGTGATGTGCTAATGATGCTGCTAGATTCTCTACACAGTTTTGATTTTTGTTCATTCACTGAAATGCTTTCTGTCCTTTATATCTTACCCACATATACCTTCTGCTGTGAAAAAGAATGTGGAGAAAGTGCAAAAATGTTTCTTCCAACTTTATAATTATTCTCTTTTAATTTGTGTTTAACGTCAAATTTTCAAAAAGTGTTATTTTTTTCTGTTTGGAATAACAGCATGATCAAAATGGGGATTTAGGACACTTGACTTTAATAACCTTGATTGTGTTGATGCGTAAGGAAAACATTTTGTGACAGAATGTCAGTGTTGATTATTTCTTGTTTGGTCAGATAGCAAGATAAGATCCTGTAACCAATCTATTTAGTGGTCGCCCTGTATGATTCTGTACTTTGATTTAGATGGAATACACCATATCTTTAAATGCAGTTGTTTTAAAAGCACAATTCTGGCCACATGATTCAGTACTGGCTTGAATTACATACACCTTTGCTCTATTCACCCCCAAAGCAAGAACTGTTTGGTCTTGAACCCTTATGCACTATATTTTCTTTATACTTATACATTTCATGAATCAAGAAAATAACTGCTGCCACTGTGCTGCTTGGGACCAAGAAATATGCCAAGACCACAGATTCATATTTAAAGCCTTTATCAAGGGAAAGCAATTACAAAAGAGATTCAACTTAAATAGCAACAGCATCTTACCAAACAAAAATGTCAAGGTGGTTCTTGCCCTGGGTTTAACTGATATTCCTAACACCTAGGAGGCCCCCACAGTATCATCCCCAGTCACCCTGGGATCTTGATCTACCCGGCACCTCCAGTGTCCATCCCACTGCTTAGTGTATGAAAGTGCTTCAATGACCCCTCCTCAGTTCCCTAGGTTTTCTGAGCCTGAAGGTTTCCCAAATCAATATTTTGTTTAGTAACTATTGACAGGCTTTCCAGAGTCCTTCATCCGAAGGTGGGCTCCATCATGCATTCTTGCCAATAAGAGTCACCAGCAGTAGCTGACCGGCAGGGCTGGAGAGTTATTCTGTCAGTAATAGCAACTGAAGTTCCCACCACAGGTTCAACCTTTTAGTAACATTCACTTAACATATCAAGCACCCCACACATTTTATAGGCAGTAGTTATCCTTCCCAATTTAGAAACCCACCTGCACATTTTTTTTTAATATACATTTTTTAAAACCATAGATGTAGAACATTGAATTTGCTGCGTCTATTCAAATATAAACTTACATTTTTTACATAATCCTAATCTGAATATACCTAGAAAAACAACCACCAATAAACAAAATTATACAAACCAATAAATAGTGTGACGACTGTAAGGAATCGGGAGTAAGACACGGACACATGGGTGTCGTAGTGGTTGGCAAGACTTTTATTATCCAAAGTAAAAAGAGGGTTGGAGAAAATCCTATCTCGCCCTAATTCTAAGCGGGGTATCCTTGCCTCAACAAAGCTAAATGGTGTCTGTGTCAGAACGTCCAAAGTAAGGTTCTCTGTTCTGTGTCCAATTCCTAACCTGAACCTTAAACGCCAAACTCAATACAAAGTGAAAAGGGAAAGCTGGCCACTCGCAGCTCTTTTCCAAAGTTCCAACATTAAGTTCCAAAGAAAGGTGCTGAAAGCAAAACAAAGTTCCACAAGTCTCAGGATGTGGGCTTCCTTTGCCCCTGAATTTCATGAGTTTTCGTAAAGTTCACACTCTCGAGGGGTGTTGGGGAGAATTCTCTCTTTAGGCTGAATTTCCTAACCTAGTGAGTCCCCCAGCAGCTTTGCTGGATTTCTGGAGTTTTTTTTCTCCTGCCAAGAGTGAGACTCTTTTTCTCCCACTCTTGAACATGATTTATGGTGTTCCTTTGACTGTTTGTGTTTTATGGGCTATGGGGTCCTTTACTCCATAGGGCCTCATGTGTTTTTACTATGTGTTACACAGCACCCTCCGTGCAGTGACACAGGGGTGTCATAGTGACACCCCACCATAGACTTCATACCCTGGGACTGACTACTGTCTCCCAGGGCATGTAAAGTCACCATTGGCTTTACTAGTCCCAGATTATTAACTGAAACCGGTACAAACCATCATATTGTGGACGTACTGGTCGGGGCAATTCGATTGCCCCGGGGTCTGTTAGTCGAGGGGGCACGTCTCCGTCCCCACTGATCGAGTTTTGGCTGGTGGCAGTGGATACTACTTTTTATATTCGACCGCGAATATATCCCTATGGGATTTTCCCATTGTTCGAGGCTACCAACTTTAATTATTTAATTCTAATAGCCTCGAACATACTGCCGGTTTATTTAATATTAATTCGCTGGTTGGTATTTTTTGCCAGGACTCGATTCTAAAATGGCGTGTTTGTTCTCTTCTGTGACTCCAACCCAAATCGAGCCCTTTGTTCCACTTTTTGGCGGGCTTCTCCACAGAAGCCTCCAAACGTGGTGCCACTCTCTCTGGGTACCACAGGGGTTGTGGGAGGGGGGTTTAGGCACCCTGGACTGAGTTACCTTGGTAACTCAAGTCGCACTCTTGTGTGATTGGCCCAAGTGGTGAGCCGGCCTTCTGAATTCTAACTTCACGGTTTTACTTTCCCTTTCTCTCTTGTTGTGTTCTTGTGAAAGTGTTGGGAGCGGTTTCAAATTATACTCTTTTCTCTCCCTTTTTTAAAACGAATTATTAGAGTGACATCTGCGTTAAGCGCTCACCGCTGTCTGAAAATAAGTGGGGCTTTACTTAAGACTTGTCTAATATTCTTTTAAGGGAGTGTATATCTTTTAGTGACCGTGTTTCTGAACTGCTTAACATTAGTGCCTGTGTGTTTTACTAGATGTGGTTTTAAATAAATAATTATATCTCTTTTACACCAAGCTCTGGTCAGTGTTTACTTGTTCTACTATGTTCTTTTGACCTATTGTGAATACTCTGTATACTGCCTAACTCTTCTTGAGGGAAGTCTGACTGCTCAGCCACAGCTACCAAGTGAATCTGTGTGGTACAGACTGCTACCAAGTGGGTTTACTGCCAAACGCCTGTAGTCTTAAATCTTTTGCAGTGGTCCCAGAGGGAACTGCACAGGTTTCTGCCTAACAAGGGGTATGGATCTTCTCTTGACCTTTCCAGGTTTCTACAATTCACAATCTCTAGCAGTTTGACTCTTCCCTTGAGCTTTCCCAGATGTCCACGAGGTTAATAAGCAGCTCCACTTCTCTTAGCCTCATCACAGCACCAGAGGGAAATGATTTTCTGATCCCAATATGTTCCATTTCCAGGGGGATTGACTCTCTTACCCTATATTCCACAATTCAACAAGCGTGCAAGTGAGTCCCAGACCCTCCTCTGTCAGTCTGGCACACTACTGCTTTCAATAATTATGCTTTCAATGATTTGGATCAACGCAATTGGGTGCGGGTCCCAGACTCTAAATCCTTCTGCCTAGTATACTCTCCTGCCAGGACTTTCTTGACTTGCTTATGTGTTTGGTTGCGGGTCCCAGCATCGCAATCCTTATGGTTGGTATACTCTCCTGCCAGGACTTTCTATCTATGAACAGCACTTCTTCTTTTTCCAATGTTAAACAGTTCCAAGATTTGATATTTGCTTCTTATGCTTTTGGTCCTCGACCCGTTCATCTACCTTAGCTTCTCTCAACAAATGCCTCGGCGTCCCAGCTGCCCGTTAGGACTTGTCAAGTTCATAAAATTCTAATGGATTGTGTCCTCCAACATATTCCACATCTTTGACATGTAATATCCACAGCTGTGTACTTCAGAAACATTTTCGGCAGAGGGCGTCTAGTCGATGTCCCTCGACGGCCTCCATCGAGGGCGACATCACCAGATGTTATAAATGGCACAGAGCCCGTAGCCTCAGTTCTGTTTTTTCCACAAACGTGTTTGCTTCGGGCACTCGTCGCTCCTCGTGTATTCCTTGTGAATGCCTTCTTCAACCCCTCCGACTGCGCGGACTGGCTTCAAGACTTGCCAGGACTGCAAGTCGAATGTCAATTACCGACCCGCATCGCATTTGTTTATGGTGCTTGGGCGAGACTCACGACACCGACGACTGTTCCAAATGCCAGTCGCTGACTGCTAAGGCCTTGCGGGAGCGTAAAGGGAAGCTTCAGGTAGGTAGGGGTTCTAAACCCAGTACGTCCTGTAAGTCTAAGTCCAAGGAGATGTCCACCAAGGATTCGAGGGGCGACTCTCCGCGTCGGGACGAGTACCGGGGATCTCGGTCCCGGAGTGGTTCCCGCCATTCGTCCTCCTCGTCTAAGCATTCTAAGAAGTTCTGTCACCGGTCACCTTCCCCGTCCTCCTCGGAGGACGGAGCCGCAGGGAAAGTGGCTTGTCCAACTAAGTCCTCGACTCCGGAGGAATGGGCTGCCTTTAGAGAGCATATGTTGGTGATTTTTCAATCGCAGGGCACAGTTCCGTCCGCGCCTTCTGATGAAGCCGGCAAGGAACGGTCTTGTACCTTGGCTCACACGCCTTCGGGCTCGGGTCCTCGATGCGACTCCTCGGGAACCTTCGAGGACCGATCGGACAGGGCTCGGGATAGTCGCAAGAGACGTGCTTCCAGGTCTTGGTCCTCGTCTCCAGCGAGACCGCAGAACCGTAGTAAGGGCTCAAGGTCAGCGTTGAAGCTTTGCCTTCGTTCTAGACCTCGGCGCCGTTGGCAACATCATAGCCGTCAGCGCTCTTGACGCCGAAGCCTTCGGCGCCCTGGACACCTTTAGGGGCTTTTTGCCCGAAATTTACTGTTGGAGTTCCCTGATGCTGTGGATCCTCCAAGGAAGGCTACTTCTAAGTCTGTCAGGCCTGTGGTGGACTCCAGACCCTCTTCTGTCCCGAGGCAGGGCTCTTACCTCCCTCATGACATATATGAGGAGGAGAAAAGGTCGGACTTTGATATGGACCCTGTGAAGCCTGATGTGGCTCCTGTCTTTTCTGGAGACTGTCAATTGGAAGAGTTGAGGCAAACCAGTGGTTTGGACACTTCTCAGGAAGTGGAATTTGGCAGGCCGGAGCCTCGTGCTGAGTCGTCCTACAGGAGGCTCATGGCTAGGGTCGCAGAGTATCTGGGCTGGTCCAATCCTCCTGAAGCTTTTGTACAAGATGATCTAACCGGCATTTTAGATCAAGGTCCGTCCTCTGACCCGGTGTGACCTTTTCATCTGACATTACAGAAAAGGGTGGCGGCTGCTTGGCAGTCACCGGAATCGTTAACCAAAAAATACCGCCCTTCCGGTAGCGACCCCAGCTACCTATCCACTCACCCCACTCCCAAGAGTTTGGTGGTTCAGGCGGCTACGCCCACCTCGAGGCAGGCGGCGTACCCTACCATCCCTCCTGATAAGGACGTCAAACTGTTGGGCACGCAAGGTGTCTTCTGTGGGGAGTATGCCTTGGCATGATTTTCACACACTCTGTGGAACTGTTTCTCTTGCGGCTGAGCATATTCCGAAAGGGAAGAGAGGGATAGGTTCCTTGCTCTCATGCAAGATGGCAAGGATGCCATGTGTGAATCCCTTCAGTCGGGTTTGGACACGGCCGACAGTGTTAGCCAGTCCATGGCTGCGACCACCGTTATACGCAGATTTGTGTGGTTGCAGGAGTTTTGCCCCGGATGTGCAAGCCTGTCTTTTGAACATGCCCTTTGATGGCGAGCATTTGTTTGGCAGCAAGGCTGACGAGAGCCTTGAGAGGTTGCAGACCTCAAAAGCTTCAGCAAAATCTTTAAGCGCAGCTGTGCGTCAACCTCTCCCTTTTCGTCCTAGGGGACAGCAGTGGAGGGGGGGGGTTCTTTTTGTTACGACGACTCCTTTGGTAGAACGAGAGGAGCCGCCAGTCAAAGGGGTCAGCGTAAAAGTACCCATAGTGGTTGGGGAAATCGAGGTGCCAAAGCCGCTCAGGCAGCTGCCTCTTTGCCTTCAGGCGCTGCCTCAGTCGCTACAAAACAGTCATGAGGCCATGTCTCATGGTTCGCCGGTTGGGGCCAGACTGTCTCAGCATCTCGAAGAATGGCGAGCTATTACTTTGGATGCGTGGGTTCTGGATACCATAGCCCACGGCTACTGCCTTCCCTTCCTAAAGCGGCCACGCGACAATCCACTGGGGAATCTCTTTGAAGCTTCCAGATCCGCTCCTTGTGCAGGTAATCTTGACCCTGCCAGAGAAAGGCGGTATAGAACTGGTGCCTGTAGCGGAGAGGATCAAGGGATGGTATTCCCCTTATTTTATGATTTCAAAGGAAGACTGGGGATTGAGACCCATCCTGGACTTGCGTTGGTCTAACAAACTTCTAGGAAGGACAAGTTCAATATGGTCACTTTCTCAAGTAGTGTCTGAATTTCATTTAAGCCAGAAAGTGGTTCTTCCGTCTATCCTCCTCCTCCTCCTTCTCCTCCTCCTCCTCCTCCTCCTCATCATCCTGGTAAGGAAGAGGAATGACTCCATAGGTTGGATCCTAGGCGAGCTCTGAGCTTTTATATTTCTAGGATGTCCAGGGTCAGAGTGGACGATCAACTCTTTGTGGGATATACTGGACACCGATTGGGCCAGGCTGTTACCAAACAGACCTTGTCCAGGTGGATTATCCTCACCATTACTGAGTGTTACCGATTGGCAGTTAAGGACCCTCCTGAAGGGTTGCAAGCTCATTCCGCTAGGGGTGTGGCTACTTCCACAGCCCTATAACAGGGAGTTCCTATTAGGAATATTTGTGATGCAGTCACATGGGCTTCTATCCACACCTTTGTTAAACATTACTCCCTGGATACGATCCATGGTCAAGATATGGCCTTTGGTAAGGCGGTTCTTTATTCCACCATCTGATTAGGCACTCTAAATTATTTTCCCTCCTCCATTATCTGGTACTGCTTTGGAAGTCTGTCAAAGTTGTGGAATACGTTGGAGGACACAATCCATTCGAAGAACAAGTTACTTACCAACTGGTGACGTTCTTTCGATTGGATGTTCCTCCAACGTATTCCACATCGCCCTGCCAGCCTGCCCCTCTGGAGAATTTCCTATGCGATTGCAGCTTACGTTTCCGCAAGGCTATGTAAAGTCAAGCAGGCATTGGATTGGTGCCACAAGTTATGGTGGGGTGGGTGGGACATAAACTAAGGCTACGGGCGCTGTGTGTCCTATTTATAACATCCGGTGACGTTGCCCTCGATGGAGGCCTTCGAGGGACATCGACCCGACGCTATCGATGCAGGATGCCCTCTGCCGAAAGTTTCCGAAGTACACAGCTATGGACATTACATGTCAAAGATGTGGAATATGTTGGAGGAACATCCAATCGAAAGAACGTTACCAGTTGGTAAGTAACTTGTTCTTCTCTTCTAAGGGGGCGCGATACAGGCCACAAAGTGCCCTGGTGTCCGAGCTTCCCTCTATGGGCTCACCGGCTTCCCTCGGCAGCTTCTGCGTCCTTCGCGGCTCTCGGTTCTCCCAGCGGCTTGCTTCCTTGTCTGACAGGCGTCTTGTCAGCTCTCCCGTTCCCACAATGCCTCAGACTTCAATCGACAGCTTTGTCTGCTTACAGCATTTACATGGCGAACCTCCAACTTCAGAACCTCTTCTAACGGCGCCTCCAGGAGCTTCCTCGTTCCACGCAGCAGCTTGCTTCCATCAGATTTCCTGACTCACCTTGGGAGTAGTGAGACTCCTCTTTTCTGATGCTTGGTGCTTGTGAATTTCCCAGCACCTATGAAATTCTCCAACAAGTAGAGCGCGTCTCTTGCTTCTCAGCCTCAGCAATCTTCATCGCTCTAGTACTCCTCGTCTAAGTATTGTCCAACATTTTCAAATAAGGATATGGACGAACTTAGCAGTTAGTCATGACTGGATGTTCTTGTCTAACATTACAATATGCCATGAGAGATTGAGGAGTTACAATGGTGTTGTCACTTTCCAAGTGGGAAAGGGGGATACCATGTTCCACCTAGCGAGTCCACTCACTCCCATGAGGGTTGTCTTCCCTCATGGGGTCCTCCCTCAAATAGCCACCCCCACGGTAAGGATCAGGTAGCTTCTGCCTTTCACTGGCCGCATGAGGAGAGACTTTCTCCAGAGAGGCAGTGATGGCATACTAGATTAATCACACAACATACTGAAAAATCAGACAAGAGGACAGGAAATGACCTATAACTATCATAACTCATCTAGTCAGTCCAGCACCACACTTCAGTTTGATTGGTAACTCCATTATAAATATCTTTAAACAAATCAACTTACGTTTCTGCCTTAGAGGACCTTAATTATCAGGTAACCTTGTAGTACTGAAGAAGCTGTTCAGTATATTAAGTTACAGTCGAACTAAAATGCACTCCCTACAAAGAAAATTGAATGTCTCGGAATTCTGTTTCAGGTTGTTTGTAAAATATTTGTAAAGCTGAAATCAAGACACCATTTGAGATCAATTGTAGACCAATGATATTCAATGTATGCGTTATTTCAAAAGCGCATTCTGATTCTCATCTGTCTCAGGAATTAACTCACTCTGCGACTTAATAAAATAATGCAGTGGTTTAGTGAAAGTAGATATCCCCTATCCTAAAAACTTTTTGTCTGTCCAGGTAGATGAGGGCCTTACCCAAGATTTAGCAAGGAAAGAGGCTCAGTTCTTGTCATTGGAATGTAAGTAAGGTAACATTTAATTTTCATGGCAGCCACTATCACTTGATGGATGGTGGGAGGTAAATGGCGGGGACTGCTATGAGCAGCATGAAAGCTGCCTAGGTGTTGTCAAAGTTCACCATGCTCAGCAACATATTCGCAGTGAGCATCGATCTTACCTCTGTAGGGTGTCCTCTCTACTTGTTGAATTGATATCCTGCAAAGAATGTGTAGCATCGTTTCACAATCTTGTTGTAGAACGACTAGGCCGTGTTCCATGGTGGTATAAAACGAGCATTTCTCTGCTCCATCTTGAAAGTAAAGATGGTGCCTACTGAGACAAAAGTCGTAAATAGACCAGACCAGAGTATATTCAACATTTATACATACTAAACATTTCGAAATACCATCTTGAACTAAATCAAGTTTGGTGCATGATACCAGTCTTTCAACTCTTGCTATGTGTTTGCTGTTTGCAGTTAAGTGATTGCGGCCCGATAGTATCACGTGGATGCATTGCGGAAGTCAATGGAGAAAATTTGGAAGTATAGATTTTTACATTAGACAGGCAAAATTTGTTGCATATTTTTAATATTGGTTTTGTATTGCAGATCTCTAGATGAAACAGCCTATGAACGGCTGGCAGAACAGACGCTCGATTCTTTGGCAGAGTTTTTTGATGAACTTGCTGATCAGCCATTCACACCAGACGATTACGATGTAACATTTGGGGTAGGTTTTTGTCCAATATACTTTGTAGAAACTCTGTTGAAAATGTCTGTACCTTTGAAATGTGGGTAAAAGAAGAGTTGCAGAGAGTGTGCACAATAAAGTTATCAGGTAGCACACGAGGACATTCGCCAACAAGGTGGGAAATCCTCTCCTGAGAATCAACAAAGGGCAAAAGGCTATTTCTTTGGGCTGCAACCCACTCATAAGACCTCATTCACATTTTAGCTGCCCGTGCCAAATCAGAGGAGAACGTCTATTTGCATCTCAGCCTGGCCCCACCCATATAAAGGCAGTCCAGGCCGAATTGCCAGTTGTCTGAGCAAAAATAACCCAGATAAAATGTCTTGCCTTCTCGGGCCTCATCGGCGAGGTGCAGTTCACAGGGAGGTTATGTGAACTCCTCCAGTGGAGACGGAATAAGTAGGCACAAAAGAGCTGAGTGTTCATGTTCAGCAAAGAGTTGTGGTAAAGATAAGTGAGGTATATATTTTAAAGTGTTCAAGTCCAGTCACCAGGAGATCTCACGTGCAAGAAAACACTCCGGCAAGCATTCAGAAAAATCAGGAACCTAGGTAGAAGGAGACACCTTTTAAAAAGAATCCCTCAGAGTGATTTGGTTATGGAAGAACTAGAGAGACTAAGGTTTAACAATTCACAAAGCCCCATATACGAGCTTAAACCGTAAGAGGGTCCTTTTGTGGAAATTGGTAAATCCTTGTAGAGCTGTGGGTTTAGTGAATTGCTTAAGCTCGGAAAATAGGTGTAAAGATCTGGCCACAACACTGCACAGTCAAATGCGCCAACACAAACATTGGCACCGTTGATTTGTGTATATATATATATATATATATATCTTTTTGTGGCTTAAAACCTTATTTTTGATTGGTTCATCATTGTTTTGCAGAGTTTCCATTACAGCCTGTTATTTTGGACTGCACAATAACATGCCATTACATTTAATTAATACTCTTGTTGGTCTTGAAAATAATGCATCAATTGTGTAGATGTGCTGTGACCTGCGTGTTTGTAAGTCATGCTGTCTGGAACAACGCCCAAAGGCCAACCACATCAGCCAAACTGTTCTGGTCATCCACAAGTTGATTTGATGCTGCCTTTCATATATTCAAATGATTGCCTGGTCGATGGACTGCTCTGACCAGTTCTCCAGATAAGATTTTGAAGTAAAATTATTTTTTGGGAGTAAAAATGCAAGTCCATTTCCCAAAGAGTATTTTATAAGCAAGTAAAAATATGTTTTAACTGGAAAACGTAAATGTTTTGATAATTATTTCATTGCATATATTACACATGCACATCAAAACATACATGTTCACTTCTTTCAATCAGGCAGAATAGCAATTTCTTCCTGTGGTACTACTTACACTACTGGTCCAAACATATCTATGAAGCTTTTTGGGTGAAAGCAGGGGCACATGGTCTTGCGTGTCTGTTTCCTATTTTTTGTTGGGACTATTATTTTCCCTATTCTTTTTTTTTTTTGCGAGTATTTGCCTATTTTTAGGGAGTTAAAGTGGCCGCTACAGCCCTTATCTGTAGGGCTAGCTCTGACCCCTCCTGAGCACATTGGACCCAGGGCTTCTGCAAGGATTTAATCCCTCAAAAGCAGTGTGGCACTTTGGCAACCCTCTACCTTAGAGTAGTGCCACATTTCAAGTTTTTAGGACCAAAATTATATCCCCATTCCTTGATGGCTGTTTGAGGTGGTACCCTCGGCGGGTGCCTTCTTGTTACACTGGCTCTGTTTGGACTAATCACGTGTGAAATTCACTGAAGAAGTTAGTACATTACTAGGTTTACAAATCAGAGGCACTAACATTTTCCCAATGTGTAGTACACATCTGTAGCTGTAGCACTCGAACCACAGTGAGCTTTCCATGCGCCCTGGAAAGAAGGGAAAATGAAGATAAGATGCAGTTTGGAAAGTAGAGTTACTCTTACTCAGTAATCTTACTGCTTCCCTAAAATGTGAAATAGGTTTAGATTTCAATCCAGCTGAATTACTTGACCAAAGGAATTGACTGAGTTTATAATGTAATTAGCAGGTTTGAATTGAGCCCTACGAAAACTGAGGAACTGGGATCATGCAACACAAACTTGGCCTGATAGAGCTCATTATTTCTCCTTCATTTTCTTCCCTAACTCCTAACCTTCTCCCCATACTCTTTCCCCGTCTCTTCTTCCCGTGTTCCCCTTTCCCTGTCTTCCATCTCCGTCCAGTTTGTCGTTCGCCCCATCTCTCCGTTTCCCCCTTCGCTTGCTCTGTCCTCTCTCTCGCCCCTTCTCTCATTCTCTCGCCCCTTCTCTCATTCTCTCGCCCCTTCTCTCATTCTCTCGCCCCTTCTCTCATTCTCTCGCCCCTTCTCACATTCTCTCGCCCCTTCTCACATTCTCTCGCCCCCTTCTCTCATTCTCTCGCCCCCTTCTCTCATTCTCTCGCCCCCTTCTCTCATTCTCTCGCCATCTTCTCTCATTCTCTCGCCCCTTCTCTCATTCTCTCGCCCCCTTCTCTCATTCTCTCGCCCCCTTCTCTCATTCTCTCGCCCCCTTCTCTCATTCTCTCGCCCCCTTCTCTCATTCTCTCGCCCCCTTCTCTCATTCTCTCGCCCCCTTCTCTCATTCTCTCGCCCCCTTCTCTCATTCTCTCGCCCCCTTCTCTCATTCTCTCGCCCCCTTCTCTCTCTCTCTCTCAACAGACAAAACCCCTCATGCACCTCAGTATAAAAAAAATAGAAATAAACTCCTCTATTGTGCCATTCTCAGAAACGGAATTGGGTTAAACATGCTGCTGTTGCTTCCTCTTGATACGGAAACTATACGCGTTGCTGCTTGGTCAGAATGTGTGCCCAAGCCTCAACGGCTTAATGAGGGCCTGCACGTTGAGGGTAAATGCAGGTTGAAAAGTTGTCCCTCATTTTTCAGTCAGTGTAGAGGTGTGGGTGAGGGACAAGATGCCTAGAATAAGGTTAATAGACTATGGGCCTCATTACAAGTCTGGCGGTCTGGAAATAAGGGTGCCGGTAGCAACATATACTGCACCCTTTCTGGACCGCTAGACTGAGGATGCCTGAAGGGCCAGTGCTCCCAGCTGTTCTGACCTGCCGGGAGCACCCACACCTGCAGGCATGGTTTCCACTAAAGCACTGGCACCATTAGCAACGGTGCTGGTGCTTCTGTGTCACGGGAATGGGGACTTACAGTTTCTGCCGCCTGACATCCTGGGCCGACAGGACTTGTAATATCCCTGTGGCACTGGGATATCAGGCGGCGGAAACGTTATTACGAGGTCAGGAGCAGGTTACCAGCGGGTTACCACCAACCTCGTATCAATTAGTACTTTTATTTGCTGTCCAGACATTTGGTCGAAAGACATTTGGTCGAAAGCCAAATGGTCGATGGAATTTGGTTATTTATTTTTAGGTTTTCGTTTAGGAAAAAAAAGGTGTTTTAAGCAAAAAGGGGAAGGGGGGGGGCACCCTACAAAAACAAAAAAATTCGACCATTTGTCTTTCGACCAAATTGTGTTGACCATTTTGTCCTGTCGACTTTTTTTTTTTTTTTCGATCAAATGACTGGTAACCCTTTTATTTGTGTACAGACCCGTGTACACTGGCCAAAGTGAAGGGTTTCATTAACACAGTAGGACCACATTGGTGAATCCTAAGGCAACAGCTCCCTCTAGCCGTGACAACAGACGATGCTACTGCATTGGACAAGCATACATCTGGCCTTTTTATTATATTGTTAGATGCTTGTTGGCAGTGTAGCTGATTTTAGATACTGAATACTTTTATAAAAGTCTTCATTTTATGAATCTTATTACGCTATACATTGAAACGAAAGTAATAATTTCTTAAGCGCATTCTTCTTTTGTGTTTCACAAAGAGCTGAGACTCCAATATTAAAATGTGTGGCATCATCTTGTAGAAAGGGATATTTCTGAACACACTGTTTTGTCAGAAGGGTCGGTGAAATGTAACTAAGTAACAAGTTTGTCTTTGCTGACGTCGTGATTTTTTGTTATTTACATCCAACAGAGTGGCGTGTTGACTGTAAAACTAGGCGGAGATATGGGCACCTACGTCATCAACAGACAGACACCTAACAAACAAATTTGGCTGTCGTCCCCAACCAGGTATAAATATAAACCGTGCTGTATGCTTTTTATCTGCTGTAATAATTCAGAGTTGCCATTTATCTGAGCCAAACCACTGGCCTAGGTTGAAAAAAGAACCTTTCACCCAAAGAGTAGGCTAGGTTTTGGCACAAGCTGATCGGTAAACGCAACATTTCTGATACTGGTGCTTTCTCTAAAACACGAGAATGTGTCCACACATTAAAACTGCAAAGGCTGAAACTATTGTTTCATACTTGGTCACTACATACATTTCAACATGTTATGAACAGGAACCCAAATGTATCCTGTGACGTACTTTTATTTTCCCTTTCAAAAGGGTGCACTTACACTGGTTGATGAATCCTTCCTTTAGAGAAGCTGGTATGAGGTACTTCTCACATGCGTTGGATAATTTAAAAAATGTCAAACTATTTAAATGTAAGCCTTTAGTGATTTAAATGTTAGCTTGTTCAACATTTAAATCGAGTATTTGTTTTTTTCGGCAGTCTCTTACAAGAACAGTTGGCCTTTCGTGTGTGATATACCCGATTTATAATAACAGATAGCTTTATGGAGTTAATTCGTATAGAACAGTTGGCACACCTTTGCAGGCATTATTAAGACCTCAACTTTCACTCTTTTACACACCGAATATGAGGCCTCCTTCTATTTGCCCCCTCCGCCGGCCACATGTTCATGGGTCACCAGTACCTATATTTTATATACTATATAGGGTGATGACTCTCGCATACATTTTGTGTGTTATGGGCATCATCATAACTGTGCTGGTGCGGTAACAACGTGCCGATATTAAAGCACATCGGCATGTTACCACACCGGCAAAGAACACGTTTGTTGGTGGGATGGCCAGAAGAGCTGGAGGGAATTCCGCCACAGTACCAGCAAAAACAGCCTTTATTACCGGCACATTCCCTCACGGAGTCCTCTGGAATGGGGCTTTACCACCCTCACTGCCACTGGTCATCCGGTGGTAATTCTGCCAGACCAAGTGGCGGTACCAGTAATTCCGTTTGTCGGTATCATGACGGATTTACTGCCAGGATACCGGCAAATGTATGAGTCTCGGGGCTGTAATAAAATGAATGTTATTCCCCATGTCACTAGTACTCGTTGTATCGACCTTGGAAGCATGAAAAGCTGTCTTGTGCCAGGATTCAAAGCTGTGAGCTTCAAGGATTCAGTGATTTCTATGGAGGATGCGACAGCCCTCTCGGTCATCTTACTGGCTTTGCTGTTACTGCTAATGAGGATGCTTCGGCCTAGGATGTGCCATTCTTTCAAATAACTTTAAATTAAGAATGTTTTGGGTGCATCGTGAATGAGCACGCTGTCCTCTTTTGCACCGTGGCTCACTTCATCCGATCATCTTTCCACTCCAGCTTCACTTTAGGCTTCCCAAAACATGCCGGGAATAGAACACTGACAGGTTCGATGTTTAGAAGTACCCCGGGTCAGCAGCCTCTGCATTCTCCCTGCTGTCGGCACAGAGGAAACACTGGAGAAGGGATCGGCTTGTGAGCTGTAAAGGATGACTGCTGAGTCCTGGTTGCTGATTATCGGCACCCATCATTTGGCGTATTGGGCATACAGGTGTATGAAGAAGGTTCAGATCTTAAAGGGAGGTCCGTCCCCCAATGGGATGACCAGAGACTGCAGTGCTAGGAGGCCTGAGGAGAATGCACAATGTGCCAAGTCCTAGGATACGATGGCGGAGATGCAGGTTTGAGGCCTAAGGCTGGCATTGTGATGGTTTGATCTGTGGTGTTTCCATTGTGTGAACCCAAAGCTGTAACCACTCTGGTTAAGTTTTGTGTTTACGAGGAACCTGAAGCATGTGCTCTTCGTTGTATGCATAAAGCAGATGCTGGGAAAGTCCTCGTGTTCATGGCCAGCTCCGTTGAAAGCATAGCACAAAGACCTAACCATGGCATTGATGCTCTTCCCAAATCCCCTCACCCACCCTGGGCCACATGCCCGTGAACAGGTATAGAACAGACTGGTATGATTACTACTGCTGGCAGGTATCTACCAGGATGAAGTTCACTGTTAGTGGGCAGAAATAACGTCCCACACTGATCGCTGATTTTGCCACCTTTGCTGTAAGAATGATAAGCCCCGGTGAGCTGTTTTGTAAGGTTTCACGTGTGCATACTGCCTACATAATGTGTGTTGCACTACCCAGTTCCCCTTTCATGAGCATTACTCATCTTAAAGCATTATAGATTCTGGAAGCTTCCTAAAATTAATCCACTGTTGTGGCGGTCATCTACCTTTGCTTGTGAGGATGTTTTAGACCAGCGATTCACATGTTTGACTGAGGCTCCAAAAATACACTTAATAAAAACTGAACAACCAGGCGTGCAATTCTTTTCATAGATGCAGTCCATCCATCTTGCCAAAAATGACGAGCTTTACCACGGAGGGCAGGTGGGGTGGGGGGCGTCTGTCCCCTTTTGTTGGCCTCTGCAGCCAGGCCCTATGGGGGCCTGCTTGAATTAAACTCTTGATTAGTATGCACATTTACACTTTAATTAAAATACGGAAGGGGAAGCAACATTATTGAATACCTTTTAAAGGTAGCCTAGCACTGAATGGGAAAGGGGAATTGCAACCATCTGTTGACTGCTGACGCCCCTCTGTACCCATCTACTTGCTGCATAACGTTCAGTTCTGGCAATTGCCTGGTTTCTGTGGCATTAATGCTTTACCATGTCTTCTGCGTAGTGGTTTATTGCAGTATGTCTGTAGTGCTAAATTGGCACTGGAGCACTGCGCAGCACGTTTATTCCAACCATTAAAAAAACGATTTAACCATAAACTGCAGAAGAAAGAAAATCAGCCAGGATGTCAAAGGTGTCTTTATACAAATTAGCCCCCCTGTTGGAATGTTGCAGATGACTCAGCCAATCAGAATGGTGGAATTACGGCACTAAACTCTAATAGTGACCGGAATTTCACCCTGGCTACGGCAGAGACATTGTAAACATCCCCCGTGAGTGTCCCGGGCAAACTCTAGGACCTCCTGCTTCTCGTCTACATTCCCATGCTTCCTCTGCCTTCCCTGTGGACTGGTTGCACCACCTGTATCTCTTCTTCATATTGGGCTCAGCTACCTACACTGTTTCATCAATGCCCACACTTTCTGCCCTTACTCGTTTCGTCAAGGGTGCTGGGATACTATGTTAATGCTGCATACCTGGAAATACTATTAAGCTTGTCCTGCCCCAGCCCTAAACGCTTAGCACTCCTGCCTGGGGTGGGTATATGGACTGGCTTAGGTGCCATACGCCCTCGTTAACAGCCCTCTCTTCACCTGGGACCAATACAATAGATGTTCAGGCACCTACTACCCCCATTTTACCCCTCGCCAGGGGGCGCTAATGCTTATACATAATATATAACAGCCGCCATGATAATAGGAAAGGATGGATATTATAGCTTTATGGACCTGCAGTGAGGGACATACCGGGCGTTTTGGGCCCTGAAGACCAAGTTAATGGCCTGAGCGAAGTGACGGCCTTTAACGAGGTATGAGGGACCATAACACCCGGTACGGGCCGAGGTGCAGGTCTATAAAGCTAACACCTTCAGTTTTTAAAGTGGAATACATGAGACCTGTTCAATTGAAGTACAAAAAATTGCTAAATGGTAAATAAATGTTGCAGACATTATGGGCCTGATTCATGGAAGTGTTTTTATAATGGCGCAATCCCATAGGAAAACGTTCTACGAATCGGGCCCTAAGTATTTATTTGGAAAGGGGTTACAGGTTGGAAAGTGCAGTTTTCAAAAGAAACTTTTCTATTTAAGGTTTAAGTGTGTGGTGCCATAGAAATTAAGGGTGCAATTGATAAATTGCCCATGGGGAACAAGCACATCAGTTTATATTTGGGGTTGAGGTGGTAGACCGCAAATTATGCCCAGATGATGTGCTTTGTAGTACATCTGGAAACGTTTTTTCAGCCTCTACATTTGTTTTCTGGGACAGTTTAGGATATTTATTATTTTGTTGGCTGCAGGAGTACATATGGCACCACTTACAGTATTGGGCTTTGATGTGCTTGGACGTTCATCTGGTAAAGTTATTGCAGTTGGTTTTTCACAGCTTTCTATTACTGCAGGATATTGTCTTTTTCTGCTTGTTGTAGGTGTATCTGTGTCCGCTTTTGTGGTTAAATACGAAGTTGCTGTTTTGTCGTGTGGTTTTCCTACATTGTGTAGAAGTCCAGACCATTCCCTTCTCTGAGTACTGTGCTGTGGCTAGAGCACTGTGGTATCCTACAGGGGGAGAACATTTCAGATTTTAGTCCATTGGTGAAAGGACTGCACCAAATGGCGTGTTACCTAAATCAAAGATTTGTCTGCGGAAAGATCTTTGCTTCGTTTTGCAACTCGGCCCTTAACCATGACCATAAAAATAACGCTCTACCCGGGGATCAAACTTTTTCTCCTTTATGTTTTCATCTGAACCATTGAACATTGTCTGTGTTGCTATTTATGTTCTGTTTTCATTTTTTCCTATTTGCAATGCTCCTTGAAATTGATTGTTGGTTACTGTGAGCTTTATACATTTTGAGATATTAAATGGAATGCCCCTCATATAAATAGATGTATTGGATGCAAAATAGCATGGTTTTCCTAAGTTTAAAAACTAGTTTGGCATTATTTAAATCAAATTTGGACCTGCCACGTTAGCCGCTGCAGGTCTACTTGTACAAGGTGGAGTGTGATCAAATCTCCCCCTCGTTGTAGAAATAAACGGATTACATTGCATTGAATTCCATTATCTTTGTTTCAGGGTTTCTTTGGCAAATTTAGCATACAAAGGCAAATCTAGATGTATATTAGATTTTTTCATTTGATGGGTCTTCAGACACAGACAAGGATTTCAGGGATCTACTTCCCTAATATGGAAGAGTGCTCATGGATTCCGACTTGTCATGGCCAGCACACCATTTGATCCATTTGCAAGGCTCATATATGCAGCCTTACTACCATAATTAGACACTCACTCTTTAAGTCCCTTGTAACTGTGGTGACAAATCCAGGGAATTCGTTCCTTCTCCCAAGGGGCAGACCTCCCCTTTGGCACTACGGAGGTTAACCCTCTACGCTCAACACAACCTATTGGGAAAGTGCAAGCGGGATCCCACCAGGGGTGACTCACCATTAGAGGACAAGGAATCTACAAGCAGGGTTTTTACTCCATCGCCTTCACATACAGAATCCCATTTGTTTGTTTTCTATAGAAACATTGATCAGGGCAATGATATACAAGGCCCTTTAAGAATGGCTGATGTGGTTTCTGACCCTTTATTGGTGCCATCCTTGCCCGAAGCGCACAGCCAATAAGTCACCCCAACTTGTTGCAGGGAGAAACATAAAGATCCTGTGAAAGCAACATAAGGGGGAAGCAAGAGAGGGAAAGAGACACAGACCTGAGGAGTGATGCAGAGGAGAGAACCTCTCCCTTTGAGTCAGAGCCAGTAAGCAGCACCACGCCGTCGGCATGGGGAGCGGACAAGCGAGAAATCCTGTGGAACGCTACTGCCTTCACCAAGGGCAGGAGTCGGAGGAGCTCAAGCCCGCCGAACGGAGAAGAGGCGCTGCCTCCCCAGAAGTGTTAGACTGGCACCTACCAAGCAGAAGTCCTTTCGTGCACTGACAGGAGGAACTGACGGAAGCAAACCGACTAGAATGACCAGAGGGAAACCAGAGCTGTGGTTCCGCAGCACCTAAGAAGACGGCCTCCCCCATGAACGTCACCAAAGAGCACAGGGTACACAGAGGGCCCTGGAGCAGAGAGGAGGGTGGCAAGGCAAGACAATTACCCAAGAAAGGGTGAAAACCCCACCATCCCAAAAAGGGGTGAGATACAAGATAGTCCAAGAAGGGGTGAGAAACTTTATAGCCCTAGATGAGGTACGGTACTAGACAACCCAAGAAGGGGTGAGAAGCCCACCATCCCAAGAAGGGGTGTTATACAAGCCAACTCAGCAAGGAGTGATAAACCCACCAACCCAAGAAGGTGCAAGACACAAGACAACCCAAGAAGGGTTGAGAAACCTGACATCCCAAGAAGCATCGAGATAACAGATACCCCAAGGATGGGTGAGAAACCAGACCACTCAAATGGTTGGAATCCCAAGAAGGGGCAAGTCGCAAGGTACTCCAAGACGGGGCAAAAGGCAAGAGAGCCCAAGGCAAGGGGAGAGAGAGAGAAGAAACTCTAAAGCGACCTAAGAAGCGGAAGACAAGGGTGTGAGAGATAGAACTCATGGTGCGAGAAGTAGGACCCCAAGGCAAGGTGCAGACAACAATCCTTTCAAGCAGGGAGAAGGAAGGGAAACCCCAAAATGGTGTGGGAGACACCATAGTTCAGGACTGGGTAATTACAGGTTTACCCAAATTAACAAAGACTGTTACACAAGGCAGAAAGAAAGGTTTACTACAGTCATTAATTGAGTCTCAATTCACACTAGCAAATATTTTGTATAATTTAAGTAGAATATCTAACACACTCGGATGGTGCACAGGTCCTCACCCCCCCCCCCCCCTCAATTTAGGTTGTATATATTTGTCTGAAGGGAAAAATAGGATCACCTTATTAGGTCTTATATGTACATCCTAGAGGTAGTCAAATGGATTGTAGGTGAATATTTTACCTATATTTATTCATAAAATGTCTTTATTAAATCAAAAGGTTTAGGTGAAACAGTTTTTGTTAAAAAAAAAGTTTATTCCTTCTACCGTTTAAAGAGATACATAATTTTCATGAAAACTAATGAATGGTAAAACAAGCTGTTGATTTTGTATCACTAATATTAGGAAGTAGAAAGTATTGCCGGAGGGAAACATTAAAATGAATACAAATAAAATTCATGAAGGTCAATTAATGATTGCAGTAAGTAATGTTAAACCCTTTTACCATAAATAAACTTGATTCCAGAATTTACAAAATTATACATGTATTTTTTCTAGTTATAAAAATATTTAGAATGTATATTTCATTATATGTACTTTGAATAGTGGATCAACTTTGCCTAAGAATAGAACATTTGCTATTGTCTACTGTTAATAAAAGGTTTGACCAATACAATAGTACAAAAAAAAGAAACAATCACCAAATGACAGAAAAACACAAGTTGTGATGGCTAAGTGCTGTAAATGAGAGCTCAGAAATGCACGTCTGCTTCAGTGTTGTGTACTAGTTTCAACCTAATGCCCACCAATTCAAGGACCATGTCTTCTTCGGGACAATCTGGCTTGTGTGATATGTAAATATCTGTAACGCTCACCTGATTCCCGTAGAGGCGCCGGTCTTGACTGGGCGTATACCGTATCTTCAAAGGTGATGTGTAACACACGGCTGGCTCTTTGGGCTGGACCTCTGTGCACTGTATGTCTGACTCGAAGGGTAAGATGTCTGCAGATAGAAAATATGGGATTAAGGAACTGGGTTATTGAATGTCTCTCTCTTCTTCCCTTTCTCTTCTCCTGTAGAACCCCAAAGGTTAACGCTCTCACCTTAGGTAAGTGAACACCGTGCTCTCCATCTGCCTCGGGGCAGGTTGCTGTAACCAGTTTCTTCACTGGATAAGGGGAGCAGGCCTCTTGACTTCAGAGGACTGCTGTCTGTCGTTTACTGCACGAACGGGAAGTTTCGAGTAATCCTAATGTCTTTAAAGTCTTTAGTAATGATGTCTCTTGTTTTGCAGGGTTCCGGCGATGGCGGATGACGGGCTGAAGTGAGTTGAAGATAGAGCCCGTTTGATGAATAGAAGCGCCTGGAAGCACGTAAGTAAGCGCTTGTTGCCTGCTTCACGATGCGCTCTAACTGTCTTTTTATTTTGCAGGTACAAGTTCGGAGCGGCTGCAGGGTGCCGGAATACCCACTGGGTTAGATGTGGAAAGGAGTAATGGCACGTGAGTATTAAAGTTCCCCAATGTCTTTAAACGCACCTTGTTTTGTCTTTCAGATGCGGGATGCAGCGCCGAAGGCCTCCGGAGCGTGCGAAGAGTTGGTAAGCCTTTGTCTTTCAGATGCCGGAATGCAGCGCAAGGCGTTGGTGACAGCCGATGGACCAGGTAAGTGAAGAGCTGTCACTGAAGACCGTAATGCTAACCTGTTCTTTCTTGTCCTTATAGGTGTTGCTGAAGACTGGATTCAGGATGGTAAGCCTTTTTCCTTAGGCCCAGGATCAGATGCAGAAGACACGATGAGCGTTCTGCTGCAGAGGATGCAGAATAACGCAAAGCAAGATTCATCCATCGGGTGTGGTTTAAATGGCCTCCTGTAGTGCTTAGGTGTCTCCTTCCACAGCCACGCCTAGGTAAGAAAAGAGTTCCTGCTTTCCAGAAGAGTTCCAGTGTTCTGAATCTAGGGAGTGGCTCCTGCCCCACCCAACAGGAAAAGTAGTTCCAAACAGAAGAGGATCAGAGGCTCAACTGGCAGGCAAGTAAGCAGCATGGTCTGCTTCAGGTAAGTCCACCCAAGCATTATGAGCCCGGCGCTTCCAGCGCTGGGACTGGGCATATTTATGAGCCTGGTGCCACTGGCGCCAGGACTGGGTCCAAAAGGTCCCAATTGGGACTGGTTGGCACTCGGAACCTGGGTTATGGATCTGCTTCCAAGGGAGTTGGGAAAACCCTGACCTTTTGGAAGCAGAGATCATGACAGTACCCCCCCTCAAGGCCCCCTCCCAAACCAGGCTTCTCCGGGGGTTTTGGCTTGTCAGGAAATGTTCGGTGAAATCTTTTGATTAGGCGAGGAGCGTGGACATATTCAGCAGGTTCCCAGGATCTCTCTTGGGGGCCATAGCCTTTCCAGTCAATTAGGTAAAATAGTTTAGATTTGGAGATCTTGGAGTCCAGAATGCTTTTGACTTCAAACTCTAGTTCTCCATGAACTAGGATAGGTTTTGGAGATTTAGTTAGTCGGGTTTGAGGTTGCACGGGTTTTAATAGAGAGATGTGGAAGACCGGATGTATCTTCATGTGCGGGGGCAAGTCCAACTTGACCGCTACTGGGTTTACTATGGTAGTGATGGAATAGGGACCAAGGTATCTTGGGTTGAATGTGCATGGCCATTTTAGAGGTAGATATTTGGTGGATAACCAGACTTGATATTGAGGGGCTTCCTTCCGATGTTGATCTGTTCCTTTCTTGTATTGTTCTTTAGCCCTTTGAAGGTGAGAAACAGCTTCCTTAAAGGCTTGGGTGATTGTAGAATGCAGGTAGTCTACTGCTGGTGTTTCAAGATCTTGGAGGGGATCCAACTCCGAGGTTCGAGGGTGACTGCCGTACAAAAGAAAAAACGGGGTTTTCCCAGTTCCCGAATGGACAGAGTTATTGTAGGCATATTCGGCTATCCAAAGGATGTCTTTCCAAGTTTTTTCCGTTTGTTGCAGCATGCAGCGTAAATACTTTTCCAGAGTTTGATTGGTCCTCTCGGTTTGTCCGTCGGTCTGAGGGTGGTGACTGGTCGATAGTCTCACATCAATTTGAGCCGACCGACAGCAACTTCGCCAAAAATGAGAAATAAATTGACTACCTCGATCTGAAATTAGAACCGAAGGAAAACTGTGCAGTCGGACGATGTTTTCGAGAAATTCTCGGGCCAGAGTTGCTGCTGTTGGCAAGCCTTTGAGCGGAATGAAATGCGCCATCTTGGAGAATAAGTCCACGATTACTAGAATCGTATTGTATCCGGAGCATGGAGGTAGATCGGTGATGAAGTCCATAGAAAGCGTATGCCAAGGGCGAGGTGGGATGTCAATAGGGCGTAAGAGGCCTGCTGGTCTTTCCTTTTGACTCTTGTTTTGGGCTAATACTCCACAGGACATTATAAAGTCTCTGATATCTTTTTTCCAAGACGGCCACCAGAAGTAGCGCTTGATCTTTTCTGAGGTCTTGGACATACCGGGATGTCCTTCCATTAAAGAATCGCGATAACAAGAGATTACTTTTTTCTGTAAATCTGTGCTGGGTGTAGGTATAATCGTTCTTGGAAATACAATAAGTTGTCCTTTACTGCAAAGTCCTTTCCCTGCAGATGCCAATTCTGTATGTCTGCTGGAGTTACAAGTTGCCTGGCTTTATCCTTAACTTCCTCTATGGATTCTGTGGCGATTACACCCAGAATTCTTTGTTCGGGAATGATTGGTACAGGTTTAGGGTTGATCAAGTGTTCTTCCACTCCCATCCGAGAAAGGGCATCAGCTTTACCGTTCTTTGTACCAGGTCGATAGGTAATTATGAAGTCAAACTCGGCAAAGAATAATGCCCAACGGAGTTGTCTAGAGGATTGGGCTTTTGCGGTTTTCAAATATTGCAGGTTTCAGTGATCCGTAATCACAGTAACGGTGTGTCGGGCCCCCAGCAGATAATGCCGCCAAGCCTTAAAGGCAGACTTGATAGCCAGAAGTTCCTTGTCAGTAATCGTGTAATTGATTTCAGGAGGCGAGAATTTGCGGGACCAAAATGCCACGGGATGCAACTGATTGGTTACCGGGTCCTTTTGTGATAGAACTGCCCCCATGGCAAGGCTTGAAGCATCAGTTTCCACGATGTAGGGGAGTTCGGGGCGAGGGTGTTTTAAGATTGGTGCAGAGATAAATTTAGTCTTCAAATCCTGGAAAGCTTGTTCCGCCTCGGTAGACCATTCAAAACGTTTGTTTTTCTTTAACAAGGCAGTGATGGGCTGGACTATTCGAGAGAATTCGGGGATAAACCTGCGGTAAAAGTTAGCGAAGCCTAACATGCTTTGCACACCTTTTACGGAGGATGGTGATGGCCATTTGAGAACTGCATCGACCTTCTTTGAATCCATACGCACTCCGCCAGGTGATAATATGAATCCCAAGAATTCAACTTCAGTCACGTTGAAAACACATTTTCCAACTTAGCGAAAAGTTTGTGTTGACGCAATCTTTCGAGGACCATTTTCACGTGTTTCCGATGTTCAGATTCCGATGAAGAATAAACGAGGATGTCGTCAATGTAAACAACAACACACACATCTATGAGCTCTCTGAGGACATCGTTCATAAAATATTGAAAGGCGGCCGGGGCATTGCAAAGTCCGAAGGGCATGACCTGATATTCAAATAGCCCATACTTGGTGCGGAAGGCCGTCTTCCATTCATCGCCCTCTTTTACTCGTACCAAGTGGTAAGCTCCTCTAAGATCCAGCTTTGTATATATGCATGCTTTTCTGACTTGGTCCAGGAGTTCAGGGATCAAAGGTAACGGATATCTATTCTTAACGGTGATCTGGTTCAGGGAGCGATAATCTATACAAGTTCTAAGGTCTCCTTCCTTTTTTGGAACGAAGAACAAAGCTGAAGAAGCAGGGGACTTGGAAGGACGAATAAACCCATTTGCCAGGTATTGATCCAGGTATTGTCGAAGGTGAAGGTTCTCAGGCTCGGTGAGGGCATAAATTCTACTACAAGGAGGAGTAGATCCAGGTATCGGGTCTATCTGGCAGTCATAAGACCTATGAGGAGGTAGAGAGTTAGCCTGATCCTTCCGGAAAACATCTTGGTATTCTAGGTATTCGGGAGGTAACTGGGGAGTCTCTGAAGAAATTGCTGCCAGTGCAACACCAGGTGGAGGGTGACAAGTAGAGACACATTCTGGAAACTGGACCGTTCTTGCTCGCCAATCGATCAGAGGATTGTGTTTCTCTAACCAAGGTATTCCTAGAATAATCTGAAACTGAGGGGCCTTGATCACATCGAACACGATCTTCTCATGGTGTCCATCTTGACTTACTAGCGTCACCTCTTGAGTGGTATGCGTTACTGGCCCGGAGGCTATCTCCGTACCATCCACCGTAGTAATGACGTCCTTTACAGCCTTGGGACAAAGAGTTAGATTCATCCTCAAAACCATTTCATGATCCACATAATTTCCGATGGCACCGCTGTCGACGTAAGCTTCAATTGCATGTAATCGATCCGGATTATCAGGGCTAATGAGGACCATAGGTATCACGAAATGCGAGGTCACGGAACTGGTTTTCACGCTCGGCAAGAGGACCTCTATTCTTGTTGGGCGAGGTCGTTTCCCTGCTCAGAGTTTGTAACTTTGGTAACTGCAGCTCCTACTGCCTTCTTGGCAGGTTTCACCGGACAGTCTCGAAGAAAGTGCCCCGAGTTTCCGCAATAGAGGCATAATTGCAACTGTTTTCTCCTTTCCCACTCCTTTTGTGTTAGAGGACCTTTCAGACCCCCTATTTGCATGGGTTCCCCGGAGTCTACTCCTTTGGAAGGAGTTGGCGGTTTGGAAAATACTCGAGCATCAAACTTGGAACGATCGGCCTTCCTGTTCTGCAGTCTGTGATCTATTTGAACGACTAAGTCTATATAGTCCGAACAATCTTGTGGGGGATTCACTACTTGGGCTAACACATCTTTGAGCTTTCCATGTAGACCTCTATAAAACAGCGTAATCCTTTTGTCCTCAGGCCATTGAGTTTCCACTATCAGTCTGTTGAAAGACGCAATATAAGCCAAAAGGTCTTGATTACCTTGTCGCAACGAAAGAAGCTCATTGTCCAAGGCCTGCCCCTGTGAATGTCTTGCAAACAGTTTTTCCATACTGAGCTGAAAAGCTTGAAAATCATGGAGGACCGGATCATCTTGATTTACTAGAGGGATCGACCAGTCTGCCGCATTGCCACTAAGGTACGAAAGCACGAAAGCTACTTTAGCTTGATCAGTTGGAAAGGCTGCTGGCCGGCATAAGAAATGCAACCGGCACTGATTGATAAATACTGCAAACCTTTTTGGGTCACCAGAAAATCGTTCGGGCGGAGCCAGAGGTACATTCCCAGGTAGGTTGATCTGCACTGGATTCATAGAGGATGTAGAAGGAAGATTTCCCCCAGATGCGGGTAACGGGGTCTGTCCGGCTTGTGACTGTAGCAATTGTCTAGCGAGATCATCTGTTCGCTCCTTGGAAATAATCAGTTCCCTTCTTAGAGCGTTCGCACTTCTGCCCTTAGTTCCCCAAGTAACTGGGCTAGCTGGTCGGTATCCGAGGTTTCCATAGCACCTGGACCGGAGTTTTGTGGTAGGCTTTGCGTTCTGTAACGCTCACCTGATTCCCGTAGAGGCGCCGGTCTTGACTGGGCATATACCGTATCTTCAAAGGTGATGTGTAACACACGGCTGGCTCTTTGGGCTGGACCTCTGTGCACTGTATGTCTGACTCGAAGGGTAAGATGTCTGCAGATAGAAAATATGGGATTAAGGAACTGGGTTATTGAATGTCTCTCTCTTCTTCCCTTTCTCTTCTCCTGTAGAACCCCAAAGGTTAACGCTCTCACCTTAGGTAAGTGAACACCGTGCTCTCCATCTGCCTCGGGGCAGGGTGCTGTAACCAGTTTCTTCACTGGATAAGGGGAGCAGGCCTCTTGACTTCAGAGGACTGCTGTCTGTCGTTTACTGCACGAACGGGAAGTTTCGAGTAATCCTAATGTCTTTAAAGTCTTTAGTAATGATGTCTCTTGTTTTGCAGGGTTCCGGCGATGGCGGATGACGGGCTGAAGTGAGTTGAAGATGGAGCCCGTGTGATGAATAGAAGCGCCTGGAAGCACGTAAGTAAGCGCTTGTTGCCTGCTTCACGATGCGCTCTAACTGTCTTTTTATTTTGCAGGTACAAGTTCGGAGCGGCTGCAGGGTGCCGAAATACCCACTGGGTTAGATGTGGAAAGGAGTAATGGCACGTGAGTATTAAAGTTCCCCAATGTCTTTAAACGCACCTTGTTTTGTCTTTCAGATGCGGGATGCAGCGCCAAAGGCCTCCGGAGCGTGCGAAGAGTTGGTAAGCTTTTGTCTTTCAGATGCCGGAATGCTGTGTGAAGACCTCCGGAGCGCACGAAGAGTAGGTAAGCCTTTGTCTTTCAGATGCCGGAATGCAGCGCGAGGCGTTGGTGACAGCCGATGGACCAGGTAAGTGAAGAGCTGTCACTGAAGACCGTAATGCTAACCTGTTCTTTCTTGTCTTTATAGGTGTTGCTGAAGACTGGATTCAGGATGGTAAGCCTTTTTCCTTAGGCCCAGGATCAGATGCAGAAGACACGATGAGCGTTCTGCTGCAGAGGATGCAGAATAACGCAAAGCAAGATTCATCCATCGGGTGTGGTTTAAATAGCCTCCTGTAGTGCTTAGGTGTCTCCTTCCACAGCCACGCCTAGGTAAGAAAAGAGTTCCTGCTTTCCAGAAGAGTTCCAGTGTTCTGAATCTAGGGTGTGGCTCCTGCCCCACCCAACAGGAAAAGTAGTTCCAAACAGAAGAGGATCAGAGGCTCAACTGGCAGGCAAGTAAGCAGCATGGTCTGCTGCAGGTAAGTCCACCCAAGCATTATGAGCCCGGCGCTTCCAGCGCTGGGACTGGGCATATTTATGAGCCTGGTGCCACTGGCGCCAGGACGGGGTCCAAAAGGTCCCAATTGGGACTGGTTGGCACTCGGAACCTGGGTTATGGATCTGCTTCCAAGGGAGTTGGGAAAACCCTGACCTTTTGGAAGCGGAGATCATGACAATATCACACCAAACATGCAAATCAGACTGTAGGACTTAAGTCATGCTGATTATTTAAAAAAAATAAAATGTTGCCTATTTTAAAGGGAAAGGTTTCACAAAGAATTATGCAAGGAAACTGCAAATGTTTCTTTGGAGGATCAACGGTATCATTTTGATCAAATCTTTCCCAAAGCACCACAGTTTGTGCTTCATCTTACTTCATGCTGGCAAAAGGGATTTGTTTTACCTAAAGAGGAAGACTAGGATATATGGCAGAAGGAATACATCAACTGCTTATCAGCGCATAAAATACCCATATACACTACCAATTGCCTATATTTCATTTTATTTGGTAATATGTATGCCACTCGCCACCGAAAAAAAGATATCTGATTGCTCTTCCATCCAATGAAAAGGGAAAATAGCCTGATTAGAGATGGTGGGTTCTAGGATTAACTGAGGCCAGTATGAGGAAACCTAAAACAACCATGCCTCCAATTTTTGTCAAAATGATGAGGGTGGGGGGCGCTGTTGAGCAGCCTGCAAGATGGCTGCCTAGCTTTCAAGCTCCGTGCCCGACTGCTGTATATCCACCCGCATCAGCGGTTCCCTGCACCATCCGATGCTGGGAGTTAGTGCATCGTGTTTGCCGTACTCGGAGCGACATATTGATCCATGTCGGGGTGAAAAACGTAACTTTATCACCGAGCAGGACCCTTTTTTCTCCTGACCCTGCCCCCGCTCATTGAGGCCTACCGGGGCCGTGTGTCGTTGCTGCGGGCCTGGCCCCTGTATGCTGCTGTGATTTTGATTTTCTAAACCTAGCGGAGCGGCTGTCTGCCTCTGGTGCCCTGAGGAGCCGCACACTATCGCCGCAGGGTTGGCCCGCCAGAGGCCACTGGAGCGGCGGACTATATTTCCTCCTTGCCTGGCCGCCTGCGCACCTGACCCTCTGCGCGTCGCTCCTGGGATGACGAGGCGATACCACTGCCCCTGAGATAACACGGCCTCCCCCGCCTGTGCCCGGCCCGTCGTACGCCCCCCCCCCCCCCCGCGAGGCGCCTATGGTGCGATGCTGACTGCTGCCAGCAGGTGAGGAGGTGGGGGGGCTGCGGTTGGTGTGTTTAACCCGCGCTGGGCTGGCCTGCAACGTGAGTCCCACTGGATCTGGGGTCCCTATACTTATCAAACTGCTGCGGAACTGTAGGCCCGTGGCGATAAACTGGACTGTGTGGCCCCTCTGGCCTGCGACTTGGCACAACGCCACCCCCCCTCCCCCCCTGCATGACCCTCGACGCCACTGCGGATTCAGCCCTCCTCCTATGGACCCAACGCCCTTGGGGACTGGCCCTGGCCGCCCACACTCTGTGCCTGCCTTGCGGCCTCTGTCTACGCCCTCCTCCTGCCACTACTAACGAGGTCTGTGGTCCCGCTCTGGAACGTTGTTGCCCAGTGAGCAGCTCAGCCCTACCCCTACACCGAATTTGAATTCCTGGTAACGGGAGATTGAGGCACCCCTTCTTGTCTCGATACTACTGTACCCAAGGGGCCCAAGGACCACAGACCTAACACCCTGCAAGGGCTGCCCTGCGGTGCTCCAGTGCACTCCCGTAGCATGCCAAGTAAATCACGCGGGACCAATAAGGCGGGAGCAATGGACAAATACGCTAAGTCACTTCCCAGACAGGAGCGGGGGGAGGGTCACCACTGAACCAGGTCGATTCTGAGACACCCTCGTGCCCCCCCCCCTCCCCCGAGCCTGACCTCACCACCTTGATGGAAACCATGGCGAAAAACTGTGTCATTCCGTGAGAAGCTGGATGACATTAATGCAAGTGTTGCCTCTATGCGGGCCAAACTGGATCAACATGGTACCAGGCTGGTGGAGGCCAAGACATGAATCAGGGCCAATGAGGATGGAGTGCACACTCTCCAAAACACGGTTTCTGAACTGGTGCATGATATGAAGCAGGTTAAGGCAAAATGCGATGATTTGGAGTCCAGGTCCCGTCGGAATAATCTCCGCATCGTGGGGGTCCCGGAATCTGCCCTCAAGGGCAAGATGGAGCAGGCTGTTGAAAATCTGCTGAGAGACCTGGGTAATCCCCAACTCTGCCCGTTCTTCACAATTGAGCGCGCTCATCGAGCGCTGACCCCCGTCGCAAGCCGGGGGACTTCCCCAGGCCGATCATTGCCAAGGTTTTGAGTTTTAGGGACAGAGACCATATACTATGCTTGGCCCGGGAGAAGGGGGAACTGAAATTTGAATCTCAGACTATTATTTCCAGACTTTTCCACCAATGTGCAAATGGAGCACAGGCAATTCAATGGCGTGAAAAAGTTGCTCAGGGAGAGGAAAAGTGAGTATGCCATGCTGTTCCCGGCACGCCTGAAGCTTACTCATCGCAATAAGTTATACTTTTTCACGGTGCCAGAGGAAGCGGTGAAATTCATCGAAGCCCACATCCCGCTTCCCGACTCGGTCAAGGAGCCAATAGTTGATGGCTGAAGAGGCGAACGCTGACCCGCACAGGTAGTCCGCCGTGGGCGCTGCTAACACATGCGACGTCTATATTTCCCTTGTAGTACTTATGAACCTTGCATCCTCTCTCTCCTCTGCTAATTGTAACCTGTTGTTAAGGCTCCCTGTATTGTACTAATTGATACCGCTGCATGACACACGGTGCGCTACACCAATCTCACACTCAAGTTGGGTTAACGGCAACAGCGGCTGCAGCTGCAATGCCGAGTTTGGCATGTTATGACCGTTGTATGCGCCTCAGTTGGGCGTGCAGGCAGGTGTGCCCCTGTTCCGTTGGGCGCGCCTTTGTTGGGTCTTGGGGCGGGTTCTTGTGCACTGCTTTGTTGGGGAGGGCAGTGAGGGTGGGGGGTGGCAAGGTTGAGGGATGTTATCTGAAAAATGGCAAGAAGAGTGTGGCTTGGAGGGTGGAAGGGTGTGTCACTGCATTGATAATCACCACATGGTCAACAATCAAAGCTACGCGATGCTGGGATGTCCCATAAAGTCGTAACATGGCTATTAGGCTAATGTCATGGAATGTTCGGGGGCTCAGTAATTTCACTAAGGCCCGCAGGATGACGGCATACGCCCAGAGGCATGGGGCCAATATTCTCCTTCTACAAGAAACCCACACACTTGCGCATCTCTCCTCCTCTCTGGCGCTGGCATGGGGCGCCAATAAATTCTACACTGCATCTTCCTCTCAGTCCAGGGGCGTTCTAACCTTGATTCACAAATCAGTGGAATTTTCCTTGCGCACTAGCCACATAGATCGAGAGGGTAGATACGTGATCCTCCATTGTCTATTAGCTAACACTGAGTGCCTGCTGATCAACACATACGCCCCGAGCATAGACACCCCAGACTTCTTCGATGATATCAATATCCTACTTCTGAGATGCATCGGGATCCCAGTTATTTGGGGTGGGGGACATGAATCTCATACTAAACACTAAGCTTGACAGATCGGGCACTGCACACAGGACGATGTCCAGAGCCGCTCGTCGGCTCCAGGCACACATGGGCCCAGCTGGCCTAATTGACGCCTGGAGAGCACTCAACCCACTGGCTAGGGAGTACACGTTTTACTCTTCTGCACACGACAGTCATTCCAGAATCGATCTCTTCCTCCTGTCGGCTGGGCTGATGGGGTAGAACCTCAGCATGCAGATATTACCATGCACACTTTCAGACCACTCCCCAGTGACACTCGACATTACCCTGCAGCCGCACTATCTCGGCACTCCAACTGGCGCTTTAAATCTGAGGCACTACATGACCTAGTTTTTAAGGCCGACATCCTTGCAGATATCAATTAGGTTTTTGACAACCATAAACGTCATGACACAACTGATGGGGTCCGGTGGGAGGCTTTCAAGGTGTTCATCGGAGGGATGTGTATCTCTAGGGAAGCAGGGGTCCTGAAAGACATTAGGTACTCTTTACAATGCTCCGAGTCAAAGCTCAAGGAACTAGAGCGTGAATAGGCCTCTGCTCCCTCCCCGTCCAAGTTGGCACAGATACGTGCGGAATTGGAGATCTTTGAGGCGCATGCCCTCAGGGAGATACGATATTACGCATGACCCATTGTGGCTCGTAAGTATGGCGAGGGGGAAAGACCCAGTCGAACCCTGGCCAGGCTGGCCCGGATTGAGGGGGGCAGAACCCGTATTGACAGTATTGGGAGCAAGGACGGTGTCTGACATTGGGCTGACCAACTCATTCTTGAGACCTTTTCGGAATTCTATGCTGCCCTTTATGCCCCGCAGAGTGAGCATAGCCCTCCGGACCTGGATCGTCTCCTTGACAGTATCCCCATGTCCTATATATCCCACGCCACTAAAGAGCAGCTGGACGCTCCCATCTCTCTCAACGAAATCACTGAGGCTATTTCCGCCCTCCCCAAAGGCAAGGCCCCCGGTCCGGATGGCCTGTCCGCTGAATTTTTATCAAGAGCATGTTGCTCTACTGGCCCCGCGCTTGCATGAAGTGTGGGATGAGTCCCTGCGCCTTGGCCACTCTCCCCCAGTCCCTACGCAAGGTGATTATCACTGTACCCCCGAAGCCAGGCAAGCCCCCGGAGGAGTTTGGCTCCTACAGACCCCTTTCTCTTATGAATACAGACACCAACATTTTCGCCAAGATCGCTGCGAACAGGTTCCTCCCCATCATGATGTACCTAATCCACCCGGACCAAAGCGGCTTTGTCCCTGCCCGCTCCACTGCTTTAAATATCCGGCGCCTATTCAATGTCATCTCTAGAATCGACCCTAAAGCTAACGCGGTTGCTGTGACACTAGATGCCCGAAAGGCGTTCGATATGGTTTCATGGCAGTACTTGTGGGCGGTGCTGGAGAAGATGGGAATCGGCCCACGCATGCTCTCCTATATCAAACTGCTTTGCACAAACCCAGTGGCCAGAGTCCTGGTTAATTCTAATCTCTCAGCTCCCTTCACCCTCCACAGAGGGACGTGCCAGGGGTGCCCATTCTCCCCCCTACTATTTGCGATGGCTATCGAGCCAATTGCGGACAGTGTAAGAGACAAACATACTCGTAAGGGGATACGCCTGCGCGACACACTCGAAACTATATCATTGTATGCGGTCGACGTGCTTCTGTATATCAGGGACCCCTCGGTCCACTTAGACCCAATCATCCGTGAGATAATCAAAATAGGTACATTTTCGGCCTTCACTATAAATTAAACCAAATCAGATATCTTCCCTCACACCTGCAACCCCTCAACCATTATGCGAATTCCCACTCAGGTGGGCCCGAGAAGGCATCAAATATCTTGGGGTTCAGGTCTCTGTCTAGGGCCTCCCTATTGGATGACAACTATGGTGCTGCTGCGCAGTACGCGGAAGCTAGAATGAAGAGGTGGAGTAGTCTCCCCCTGTCCCTAGCCGGAAGACTGTCACTAATCAAAATGATTATAGTTCCAAAGCTCCTATACATATTCGCCAACGTCCCACTCTGGCCCAGGAAGCACTATTTCAGACTTACACGCGGGGTTTGCCAGGTTCCTGTGGCACGCCGGGGCCGTCCGCAGGAAATGGCAGCATATGACTTTACCATACGAGAAGGGGGGGGGGTCTCAACGCGCCGGATATAGCTCGATACTGGATTGCTGCACAAGCCCAACACGCAACTCACTGGTATAAACACCAAGACCCACCTCCTCATGTCAAACTCGAGATCCTGGCAACCGAGGAGATAAATGTTATGTCCCTGATCCTCTTCCACTCGTATCATTCTGACGCCCCGTCTGACCCAGTGTCCACCACAATCAGGGCATGGAAACAGATGCTGCAACCCCACTCTAACCTCCGTCCGTACTATAAATGGCTGCCCATATGGTCATTCCCAGCCGTCGCCCACGCAGGATAAACTCCTCATGCGACACTGGCTGGACCTGGGGTATCGGGCGCTTTCTGACCTATTCCCCGAAGGGAAATTCATCACACCGCAGACATGGAGGCCAGGACACTCTGGTTCACCACTGGAGTTACTGCAATACTTTAGACTCAGAGCGGCAGTGCAGGACATGTGGCTCTCATACCCGGACGAACCCCCAGAGTCCACCGAAATCTGCTACATTGCTAACTCTGCAGGGGCATAATATCCGTCCTTTACAAAATATTGATAGAACGTACTGCAGAACCATCCTGTAAGATTCGTGATGCATGGAGCCAGGAACTGGGGTTGGCAATCACTGATGAGATGTGGGCGAAATTTCACACAGACACTTTCCCTCAACTCTAGATTTAGATGTGTGCAATTCAAACTCCTTAATCGCCTGTATTATACTCCTCATGTGGTTGGGAAGTTCGCACGAAATCAACCCCACGTTTGCCAGAGATGCAAATCCAACGAGGCGGATCACGCACGCATGTTCTGGTCCTGTGGGGCGCTGGCCCCGTTCTGGGAGGCTGTGCTCGAGGCCCTCTCGGAGATGGTGGGGTTCCGGATTGATCCTGACCCCCTGGCTGTGGTGTTCGGGCGGTGGGAGGGAGAGGGGGCTAGACGGGTTGCTAAATTTTTGAACGTGGGAGCCATAGTGGCCAATATTATGCATTCTGCAGTGGTGGAAGTGGCGATTTTTTTTCCCCCCCCACGCTAGAAATGTGGCTTAAGGCTCTCACTTGGACACAGGTGTGTGAGGACTATATCAATACACTGCCTGTGAACGCTAGGATTTGAAACCGCTTTTTTAGAAACATTGGTAGCAACGTCAAATTGGTCTGAGTTCTTTTTTCCCTTTCAAAATCAGTCTTGTATGATTGACTCATAACTTTAAGCACATGGTTAACAGATGTCATGGGATTTTCTTCACCATTTTCTTTCTGGCAATCTAATTTGACATTTTAGACTTCTAGGGTGAAGAAAGTACGAAGCATCGCGTTTTTGGGTATTCTTTGCTAAGCATAAATCTTTATATTTTTGCAGGGTATGTTTTATATTTCTGTTTAAGTCCACGTACACAAGCATATGGCTCCTCAGATGGAAGTTGTGCTTCCTGATTCTTGGGACACACTTTCTGTGATGCATGTTCTTCTCCCCATTGTTAATGGTGAAGATGGTGTTTAAGCAGCAGACGGAAGACAGATCAGGTTCTCTAACTTAATGCATTGAATCATCGAATAATTGTTAAATCCCTATATATATATATATATATATATATATATATATATATATATATATATATATATATATATATATATATATATATATATATATATATATATATATATAACCATACTCACGGCCATACTCACAGTATCAAGGAGAGACTTCCTTTGGTGAGGACCAAGAATTTGGCATGGTAGAAGAGCAAACCGGGACGGGCTACTATCGGGATGATGAGGACCAGGAAGAGGAAGACCCTGAAACCTACAGAGTAGATTCCCCGGTAGAGAAGGAAGCCCCGGTTACCGACTCCCCTGTCGATAACCAACCCCTCCTGAAGGAGGTTCTCGCACGAGCAGCAGAACATTTCCATATTGACACCCACGGTGTCCAGGAGGAGAGGGACTTCGCCGAGGAGTTAGTGGGAGAAAGGAGGCCTGTTGCCCAGACCATCCCTATCCTTAAGTCTATTCAGCGAAGAATAGACCCGTCCCTGGTGAACCCGAACCTCACCAGAGCAGTCAATCCCAGAGTTGAAAAACTTTTCAGGGCAGCCCAGTCTGACCCTCTCTATATAAGAGGACATCTGAAGCCAGACTCCCTGGTTGTCACTAACACTCGTAAGAGGGCTGGAACACCCTTGTCGTCGTCCGAAGCTCCTCCAGACAAGGAGAGCAAAAAACTATATGGTTTCGGCAGGAAAGTAGCCTCAACGTCCACCTATCAGGCAAGGATTGCAAACTCCACCACCCTGTTGGCCAGCTACAACTGCCATCCGTGGGAAGAAGTCCCGGCACTCATAGCCTCTGCACCAGAACCCTTAAAGGGCCAGTTAGCACGAATTTCAGCAGAGGGTAGAGCCGTGTCTGGTTGCATTTTAAAAGCAACTTTTGACGCCGCGGACAACGCAGGCAGATTGATAGCAGAAGGTACTGTTATCAAGAGACATGCGTGGTTACGGCAGTCTGGTTTTAAGGCAGAAACCCAGGCATCATTGTTGGACAAACCGGTGGAAGCCGATCTGTTGTTTGGTAAGGCGGTCGAGGACATGCTGAAGAATGCCAAGGACGAATATGAGACACTCAAGTTCCTTGGCCGACTAACCAATAAACCCCCTAACCAGAGAGGGAATGGAAATTTTCGTCGCCCACGCGGCCAAAATTCCCAGAGGATCAAACTATTCCCAGGGGCAGGGTACACAGTGGAACAGCCAACAGTCTACCCAGGGTTACGGCAGGGGTAATAGGAGAGGACGTGGTAAAGGCAGAGGCAGCCCTAGTAGTGGAGGTGGCAAGCCTCCACCTAAACAGTGACGCTCGGTTCAGGGTCCCTTCTCACGCAACCCCAGTAGGGGGACGCATTTCCAACTTCACCCAGGCTTGGGAAGGGATCACATCAGACAGATGGGTGCTGTCAACAGTATCCGCAGGGTACTGTATAGAACTACTGCAGCGTCCCCGGAACCATCCTCCACGACAACAAGTACACTCTTTTTAGAACATCAGAAGATTCTCCTCGAGGAGATCGCCAATCTGCTAGCAAAGGACGCGATAGAACTCGTCCCGGGACACCAGGTAAACAAGGGTATTTATTCAACTTACTTGTGCCAAAAAAAGATTTAACAATGCGCCCAGTATTGGACTTACGGCCTGCCAACAAGTATGTCAAGCCCCAAAAGTTTCGAATGACTACGCTACAAGAGGTAATCCCCCTCCTAAAAAAGGGATTACATGGCAACCTTGGATATGAAAGATGCCTATTTTCATATTTCCATGTTCCCAGCGCACAGAAGGTACTTGCGCTTCAAGGTGGACAGTCGGCACTACCAATTCAAGGTACTGCCCTTCGAGATAGCTTCGGCACCAAGGGTATTCACCAAGGTACTGGCGGTGGCGGCTGCACACCTACGCAGGGAGGCAATCCCGGTGTACCCTTATCTGGACGACTGGCTCATAACGGTGGAAACCCCAGTAATTTGCAGGACAAACATTCAAAGGACTATCGACCTCCTCCACGAATTAGGCTTCTCCATCAACGAGAAAAAGTCGAGCCTGGTGCCAAGCAGCTCCAAACAGTTCCTAGGAGCAATCCTAGATACTCAAGAGGGGTTGACATTTCCTTCAGAGGAAAGAATTCGGAATATACTACTGCAAATTCCGCAATATCAGTCCGGTCACCAAATAACGGTACGCAAAGCAATGCATGATGGCGTCATGTATTTACCTGCCTGCGCATGCGTCCCATGCAGGAATGGTTGGCGAAACAGTGGTCTCAGGCAAGTGGTTAGTGGGACGATCTAGTGGTCGTTTCGCCAACACTGGTACAAAGCCTTCACTGGTGGACAAGAGAGAATCTTGCACAGGGGAAACCCTTTTACGATCCCGAAGTACAGGCAGTAGTCGCTACCGATGCATGCCTGACGGGGTGGGGAGCTCACCATCTCCACCACACAGCTCAGGGTCTCTGGTCTCCCTCAGTGGCCAATAACCACATCAACCTGCTAGAGCTTCTAGCAGTATTCAGAGCGCTTCAAGCGTTCGAGCCCTACCTACTAAACCTGTCAGTGCAAATCCGGACGGACAGCACGACAGCCATGTTCTACCTGAACAAGCAAGGAGGGACTCGTTCGCCAAATCTGTCCAAGCTTGCCCAGAAAATCTGGATATGGGCACTCAGACGGAACATCTTCCTGTCATCACAACATGTTCCAGGGGAGCTCAATTCCCTAGTGGATGCACTGAGAAGAGACTCCCTCCCAGAGGAACACAAATGGGTTCTACACAGGTTTCCCCGCTATAGACTTATTCGCCACAAGCGAAAACAGACAATGCCCAGGATTTGCATCCAGGTTCCCCCAACCAGACTCCCAGGGGAACGCCCTGTGGATGAACTGGTCAGGGATGTTTGCGTACGCTTTTCCACCAACTCCTCTTCAGGAAGGTAGTCAACAAGATGAACAGAGTCGATGACGCTCGTCCTAGTTGCTCCCATGTGGGCAAGACAACCGTGGTCCCACACTTACGCAGGATGGCGGTGTGCGAGCCCATCAAACTTCCGGCCTGGTACAACCTACTGTCCCAGCACCAATGTCGAACAGTGCATCAGCAACCCAACTCCATGAACCTGGCAGCATGGCTCCCGAGGTCATAGAGTTCAGACATCTCAATTTACCACAGAGGTGTATGGACATCCTAAAGGAATCCAGGAAACCAAACACAAGGCACTGCTACTTTGACAAGTGGAAGAGATTCGTTATCTGGTGCCAGAGTAAACAAATCAACCCAGTTGATTGCACTCCTTCCACTATTGTTACATACATGCTCCACCTGCTGGATGCAGGACTGGTTTTTAACTCGCTGAAAGTACACCTGGCAGCCCTGTCGGCATACACCACTTCCCATAACAAGGTCTCGTGGTGGAAAGTACCAGTAGTTAAAGCCTTCATGGAAGGAGTAAAGAGACTTCACCCTCCTATTTCAAACCCACCACCAGGGTGGGACCTTAATGTGGTGCTATCTAAGTTCATAGGCCCCCCTTTCGAACCCATGCATAAAAGCAGTCTCAAACACCTGACTTATAAAACGGCCTTCTTAGTAGCTATTACTTCTATAAGAAGGGTCAGTAAAATTCAGGCTCTGTCAGTGCAGGATCCCTTCTTTACTAAAGACAAACTGGTTTTACGCACACACCCTAGGTTCTCACCTAAGTTTATATCTAAATTCCATGTAAACCAGTCCATCAAGCTTCCGGCTTTCTTCTAGGACCCTCAAAGCTCGGCTGAGGTGATGTGCGTAGGGCGGTCCTCTACTATGTAAATAAAACCAAACCGCTAAAGACCGCTGTTTGTCTCCGTAGCTACAGGCAGAGATAGGGGTCCCGTCTCTAAAGGTGCCATCTCGAAATAGATTATTAACTGTATCCAGCTGTGTTACTCACTCTCTGAAAAGACTCTGCCTTTCACGCCAAGAGCCCACTCTACAAGAGGCATTGGGGCCACTCTGGCTTTCATTGCAAATGTACCCCTTGACACCATTTGCAAAGCAACTACTTGGAGCTCTATTCACACTTTTACTCAGCATTACTGCATTGACACCCATTCCAAGGCAGATACACAAGTGGGACAAGCGGTTCTAAGACACTTATTTGCTTATGACCCTTCTCACATCCCACCTCCTTCTTCAGGTACTGCTCGCTAATCTATGCACAGCATGTGATCTAAGCAGATTCCACAAGCCTCAGAAGGGATACATTACTCACCGTAATCGTATTTCTGATGCTTGTATCTGCTTAGATTCACATGCGACCCACCCTTCCTCCCCTCTGAGAGAAGGCGCATGGTTGCTTGTAGTCTTGGATTACCTGTACTCACGCTTCTCCTCATGCTACCTCATGTCAGAAAAAATACAATCTGAGGATCCTAGACGCGTGAGGGATCTTTGGTACAGTGGACGTCACACTAGGGATAGTATTACTGGCACGCCCTGTGTCGACGCCCATTTTCGAGTTTCGAAAAACAAACTATAATACTCTGCAGCTTCCACTAGATGTCGGCCTATGCACAGCATGTGATCTAAGCAGATTCCACAAGCTACAAAACCATTATATTAAAAAAAGACAGTCACAAGGGGGCATAGGCCGACATCTAGTGGAAGCTGCAGAGTATTATAGTTTGTTTTTCGAAAATGGCCATCGAGCTAGGGCGTGCCAATAATACTATCCCTAGTGTGACGTCCACTGTACCCATGATCCTGCACGCGTGTAGGACCCTCGGGTTGTTTTTCCGCCATACTGGTCGGAAGCATACTCTCGGAGTTCCCTGCCTTTCAGCCAGTTATAATTCATCAAAATGTCCCCGTTCTTTCACTTCCACGTCAAGATCGGAAGATCGACGCCGATCCGAAGAACGAAGAGCCGTCGAGACTGCACGACGGATTTGATTTTGATTTGAGCATTTATAGCACGCACCTGATGAATTTAATCGTATATGGGCGCAGATGTAATCTTTGTAGTTGGCAACGAGTTCAGTTCTAGGCTCTTAACAGAACAAGTAGGTCTTTAACACCCTAAGGAATACCGCGAGATTTGTAATCTCACGGATTTCTCTGGGTAATTCGTTCCATGCTCTTGGGCCGTAAACTCCAAACCTACGGTCCCCTTTACTCAAATACCTAGTACGTGGAATCTGGAGCAGATTGTCTGCTGAACACAGTTGTCGGGTACGGACATACTTCTTAATTTTGTCCGATGGGTATCCTGGGCCAATGCCGTTGACGCATTTAAAAATCAAGCAAAGAACCTTAAATTCAATTCTTTGCTTTATCGGCAGCCAATGTAGGGCTCTCCTTAAATCAGAAATTGGAGCTGATTTTTTTACCCTATATACTAGCCTTACTGCTGCATTTTGAGCCACCTGTAGTCTACGTAACTGATATGCTAGTATACCTGATAATGGTGCATTTCCGTAGTCTAATGTAGAATTGACCAAAGTACCAATGACAACTGCTCTGTCATCCTGTTGCGATGAAAGGTAGAATATGTTCCAGCAAACGAAGTGAATAGAAAGCTGCCTGTACCTTCGCGCTGACCTAAGCTCCACTTCCCATGTTATCCTCCCAAATACATCCTAGATTCTTGATTTTCTTAGAAAACTCAAGCTGTGTCCCCAGGAAGCATGGGGGGGGTATAATTGCTCTCTATATATGTGATGGTTAGATGCAAATAGAACTACTTCAGTTTTACTGGCATTCAGCAGTAGCTGATTGGCACACATCCAGGTCTGAATTTCCTGCAGGCACTGTTCCACTTTTTCATATGTCTCCTGTAAGTTATGTATCCTCATGAATACCTGGCTGTCATCTGCATACGAGTGGAACAGTATGCCATGCTTCCTGAGGATGTCCATAATTAATTTGACATATAAATTAAAAAGCGAAGGGGAGAGGGAGGATCCCTGCGGAACGCCACAGTTCAGTAACGCCGAGTCCTACAGGAAGTCTCCAAGGCGAACTCTGTTCTCTTTTAGAGAGAAACTATTCCAACCATCGCAGGGCTAGCTCCCCCACCCCACCTACTTCTCTCAGCCGTTTAAATAAAATCCCATGGTTCACCGTATCAAATGCGGCGGATAGATCCAACATAACCAGCAGCGACTTGCCCCCCTGGTCCGCCGTCTCCAATAGATCGTCCCAAACTGTTAGCCCAGGCCTCGGAAGGCCTCTGGCCTCGGCCCTACAAGTAGGGAGAGTGGGGGTGGACACACACACACTCACACTCGTTATTTCCTATACATACTCACCCGCTGCCATAAGACAACATATGGAGAGTACTCCTTTTAAATTCTGCCCTAAGTGCAAGCGCAAGTTTCCTTGGGTGGATAAACACAACACGTGTAACCTCTGTCTGCCTAGGGATCACCCCGAGGCTACTTGCAGAGCGTGTAAGCTCTTTAAAGCTAAAACTCTAAAGGACCGCTCCACTAAACGTTGGGCCCACTACGCCAGGCAGCTTGAGCCCATGGAGGCGGTGGGTTCCTTCAGTGACGGCAGCAACGCCGACGTTTCGGACGGCGAGGGCACAGGGGCGTCGAAAGACACCCAAGCGCAAGTCCCCAGCCTCGGAGGACTGTCCAGCGGGGCAGTTATGGGGACTACACCCGGCGACGCTAGTGCTACCCACAGTACTACACCTAAGCACACCAAACCCACCCGGGACTCGACACACATGTCGAATCACCGAAAAAAGGAGGCACGAAGAGTGCGGTCCACAGAATCTGTGTCCTCTGGTCGCTCGAGGTCTAGATCGCCGCATGACGCAAGGCAACTGACCACGATTGCCAAGAGTGCCTCACTCCCCAAAGTTACAGTCGGGAGACTAATCCGACCTCTATCCCCAAGCAGCTCGCCTACAGTCGACTCAGGTAGGCATTCCCTCGTCTACCTCAGAGTCTCGACGCACACATGCTAAGGCTTCAGAAACTAGCCATACCATCCCCCAAATCTCGACGCCAGGCGTCAAAAGATTCCGAGAAGGCCCAAAGATCAGGAAAACATACCTCTACTCAAGGGGAGGGGGGAAAACAGCAGAAAAAATCATCGGCTAAAACTTCTGCACCCCAAGACCAGAAGCATAAATCCTCAGACAAGGACCAATCTAAAACCCCTGACCCTGTCACCAGGCCCAAGATTGTCCCTCCCACTCCACAGGAGATGGCAATAGAGGATGAGCCTCAGCAGGAGGTCCTCATTCCCAGTTCCAGAGAGTGGAGTTCTGAGGACATTGACAGGGTGATGCGTAGAATGTCATTTATGGCAAATTTTTACGAGAAAAACAGACTATTTTCTGAGTTATCAAAATACCTCTGTCACCTCTACTCCTTCAGGATCCAAAGATCCTCAGCCTCCCAGTAAGAGACCTCGGAAAGAAGCTCCAGTTCAACCCTACCATCAGCATACTGAAGATCCAGACATACAAGTACTGGACGACTTAACAGGGGTCAAATATTACGAGGACCAGGATGAGGAAGAGAAGGATGAGGCAGAAGCCTATAACCTAGACTCTCCTATCCACACAGATCCACCGGTCAATGACTCTCCTGTGGATAATCAGCCACTTTTAAATGAGGTCTTGGCGAGGGCAGCAGAGCACTTTCACATAGACACTCAAGGGGCTCAGGAAGAGACTTTGCAGGTGAGATCATGGGGGACAAAAGGTCAGTGGCGCAAGCCATCCCAATTCTCAAGTCATTACCCCTCCCTTCTCACCCGGGCAGTCAACCCCAGAATTGAAAAACTATTCAGGGCCGCCCCCTCCGGCCCTCTTTATATAAGAGGTCAGCTTAAGCCTGACTCTTTGGTAGTTACTACCACCAGAAAGAGAGCTGGGACTCCTTTAGCATCATCTGAAGCTCCCCCAGACAAGGAGAGCAACAAGATATACAGTCTAGGAAGGAAAATGGCTTCCACTTCCGCTTACCAAGCAAGAATTGCAAATTCCACCACTCTGCTGGCAAGTTATAATTGCCACCAATAGGAGCAAGTAGCCGCCCTCATTGCCTCTGCACCAGAACCACTAAAGGGTCAATTAGCCCAGATTGCGTCTGAGGGTAGGTCGGTATCCGGTTGCATTCTGAAAGCGACTTTTGACGCTGCCGACAACGCAGGGCGGCTCATTGCAGAGAGCACTGTCCTAAAGACACACTTGGCTGAGACAGTCAGGGTTCAAACCCGAGACCCAGGCTACTCTTATCGACATGCCGGTTGAACCGAATGTCTTGTTTGGCAAAGCGGTTGAGGAGGCACTCAAAACTGCCAAGGAGGAATATGATAACCTAAAGTCCCTTGGGACAATTGACTAACAAACCCACGAACCAAAGAGGGAATAATTGTTGTTGCTCACACGGACAAAATTCCCAGAGGAGTTCCAATTGCTCACAGGGGCAAGGTACATCGTGGGGTGGCAACCAACAAGGTACCCAAAGTTAAAGTAGAAGTAACAAAAGCGGCTGTGGTAGAGGGAGAGGCAGCCCAGGCAGAGGCGGTACGCCTCCCACAAAACAATGACACTCAGCTCAGGGTCCCTTCCCATGCATCCCCAGTAGGGGGGGCGCGTTTCCAACTTCACCCAAGCATGGGAAGGGATCACCTCGGATAGATGGGTGCTGTCCACAGTGTCCGCGGGATACTGCATCCAACTGCTGGAGCGCCCCCGCAACCACCCTCGCAGACAAGAAATCCACTCCCTGGACCACCAAAGGATCCTCCTCGAGGAAATCGTCAATCCCTTGCAAAGGACGCGATGGAACTCGTCCCGGGCAACCAGGTAAACCAGGGTATTTATTCAACTTACTTCCTTGTGCCAAAAAAAGATTTGACAATGCGCCCAGTATTAGACATACACCCTGCAAACAAGTATGTCAAGCCCCAAAAATTTTGCATGACTACACTCCAAGAGGTAATCCCCCCCCCCCCTCCTAAAAAAGGGAGATTACATGGCAACATTGGACATGAAGGATGCCTATTTTCATATTTCCATGTTCCCAGCGCACAGAAGATTCTTGCGCTTCAAGGTGGACAGTCAGCACTACCAGTTTAAGGTGCTGCCATTCGGTATAGCTTCAGCTCCAAGGGTATTCACCAAGGTACTGGCAGTGGTGGCGGCATACCTACGCAGGGAGGCAATCCCAGTGTACCCTTACCTGGACGACTGGCTCATCACGGGGGAAACCCCAGTAATTTGCACTTCCAACATCCAAAGAACGATGGTCAACCTCTTCGAAATGGGTTTCTCGATCAATGAGAAAATCAAGCCTGGTGCCAAGCACCTCCACAGTTCCTAGGAGCTGTCCTAAACGCTCCAGAGGGGTTGACTTTTCCATCAGAGGAAAGAATTCAGAATCTACTACTGCAAATTCCTCAAGATCAGCCCGGTCGCCAGATAAGGGTGCGCAAAGCGATGTTTTTGCTAGGCATGATGGCGTCATGTATTTACCTGGTTCCCCACGCGCGCTTGCGCATGCGACCCATGCAGGAATGGTTAGCGAAACAGTGGTCTCAGGCAAGTGGTCAGTGGGACTATCTAGTGGTCGTTTCGCCAACAGTGGTACAAAGTCTTCGCTGGTGGACAAGAGAAAATCTCTCAAAGGTGAAGCCCTTTTACGATCCGGCGATACAGGCGGTATTCACTACAGACGCGTCCCTCTCAGGATGGGGAGCACACCTCCATCACACAGAGCAGGGCCTCTGGTCTCACTCAGTGGCCAAGAATCACATCAACCTGCTAGAACTCCTGGCAGTCTTCAGAGCGCTTCAAGCGTTCAAACCCCACCTATCAAACCTGTCAGTGCAGATCCTAACGGACAGCACGACAGCAATGTTTTACATAAACAAACAGGGGGCACTCGGTCGAAAAATCTGTCCAAGCTTGCCCAAAAAATTTGGATACGGGCACTCGGATGGAACATTTTCCTCTCATCTCAACATGTTCCAAGGGATCTCAATTCACTGGCAGATGCTTTGAGCAGAGACCAACTACTGGAAGAAAATGAATGCTGTTTACACGAAGAGGTCGTAGAAGACCTCTTCTCACGATTTGGGTTCCCCACTATAGACCTGTTCGCAACAAGCGACAACAGACAATGCCCAGACTTCGCGTCCAGGTTCCCCCAGCCAGGCTCCAAGGGGAATGCGCTATGGATGAACTGGTCAGGGATGTTTGCCTACGCTTTTCCACCAACTCCCCTGATGAGGAAGGTGGTCAACAAGATACACAGAGTCTATGACGCTCATCCTAGTTGCTCCCATGTGGGCGAGACAACCGTGGTTCCCGCACCTGCACAAACTGGCCGTGTACGAACCCATCAAACTCCGGTTCTGGCACTGTCCCAGCACCAAGGTCAAACAGTGCATCCTCAACCCAACTCAAAGAACTTGGCAGCATGGCTCCTGAAGTCATAGTTTGGACATCTCAATCTACCACAGAGATGCATGGCTAGCCTTAAATAATTAAGGAAACCCAACACAAGACAGTGTTACTTTGATAAATGGAAAAGATTCGTTATTTGGTGCCAGAATAAACAAATCAACCCAGTTGATTGCACTCCTTCCAATATTGTCACCTACATGCTCCACCTGCTGGACGCAGGGTTAGTATTTAATTCTTTCAAGGTACACCTGGCGGCGCTGTCTGCCTACACCACCTCCCCTAACAAGGTGTTGTGGTGGAAAGTACCAGTGGTTAAAGCTTTTATGGAAGGGGTAAAGAGACTCCACCCTCCAATTTCAAACCCTCCACCAGGTTGGGACCTCAATGTGGTGCTTGCTAAACTCATGGGGCCTCCTCTTTGTACCCATGCAAAAAGCTAGTCTCGAACACCTGACTTATAAAACGGCCTTCTTAGTAGCCATTACATCCATAAGAAGGGTCAGTGAAATTCAGGCTCTGTCAGTGCAGGATCCTTTCTTTACTGTTCATAAGGATAAACTGGTTTTACGAACTCACCCTAGGTTCTCACCTAGTTCATCTCTAAATTCCATGTTAACCAGTCCATTGAGCTACCAGCCTTCTTCCAAGAACCCAAAAGCTCTGCTGAGGTGAAACTACACACTTAGATGTGCGAAGAGCGGTCCTCTACTACATAGACGAGACCAGGCCGCTAATAAAGACAGATCAACTGTTCGTCTCCATAGCTACAGGCGGAGAAGGAAATCGCGTCTCTAAGGGTGCCATCTCAAAATGGATAGTCAAATTTATCCAACTGTGCTACTCTCTTTCAAGTATGTGCCTTTTACGCCAAGGGCCCACTCTACAAGAGGCACCGGGCCACTCTGGCTTTCATTGCAAATGTACCCCTTGACACCATTTGCAAAGCAGCTACATGGAGCTCTATTCACACCTTTACTCAGCACTACTGCATTGACACTCGTTCCGAGACAGATACTCAAATGGGACAAGCGGTTCTAAGACATTTGTTCGCTCATGACCCTTCTCACATCCCGCCTCCTTCTAAAACTGCTTGCTAATCTATGCACAGCATGTGATCTAAGCAGATTCAACAAGCCTCAGAAGGGATACATTACTCACTGTAATCGTATTTCTGATGCTTGTATCTGCTTAGATTCACATGCGCCCGCCCTTCCTCCCCTCTGAGAGAAGGCGCATGGATGCTTGTAGTCTTATCTATCTGCTTGGATACTCTGTACTCACGCTACCTCATGTAAAAAAAAAATACAATCTGAGGGTCCTACACGCGTGAGGGATCATGGGTACAGTGGACGTCACACTAGGGATGGTATTGCTGGCACGCCCTAGCTCGACACCCATTTTCGAGTTTCAAAAAACAAACTGTAATACTCTGCAGCTTCCACTAGATGTCGGCCTATGCACAGCATGTGAATCTAAGCAGATACAAGCATCAGAAATACGATTACGGTGAGTCATGTATTATATATATATATATATATATATCTATCACAATCTAATAGGATGCTGCACCGGGATGACACATGCCCTGCTTTGGAGTGCCTCACTGTGGGCCACTCCTCCCCCCACCCCCCCTTTCCCCACTGTGGGGCTGGGTGTGAGCTTGTTCCATGAAAACCTGATTACTACAGCTACCAGAAGTCCTTGTAGCAGAATCATCATCATTGATTGTGAACACCTGCACTTGCTGTGAGCTGCAAGCTAAGACTGCCTCCCTGATGATGTGAAGAGCACAGAAACCGGTAGGGGGAACACCAGCGGCTGAGTAGGTTAACTGTGCAGGGAAATAGAGTGCGCCCCTCTCTCCTGTTCATTATATATATAATTTCTGAGGCTTGTGGAATCTGCTTAGATCACATGCTGTGCATAGGCTGACATCTACTGGAAGCTGCAGAGTATGTTATTGTTTTCAAAACTCGAAAAGGAACGTTGACAGGGCGCGGCAGTAATACTATCCCTAGCGTGACATCCACTGTAACCATGGACCTTCACGCGTCGAGGTCCATCAGATTGTTTTTGTCCGCCATCATTGTCGGACGCTAAACGCAGAGTTCCTTTTCAGCTAACGCCATTTATTAACAAAGCAACTAGAGCTAGTTACGCTCTTCTGTCCTTTTTATATCCGTTCCTCGACAACAACTTCGACTATGGTTTTTGAGGACAAACTTTGTCGATTGCAGAACTTGCCTCGGTGAACCTCCAAACGGCCTTGGAAGGCCGCTCCAGGCCTCGGCCCAGACAATAGGGAGAGTGGGGTTTGGTACATATTTTAGGCTTCTAAGAGAATGCATATTTCACCTTCTTCCCTTTATAATAGTCATGCTGCCCTTCCAATTAAACATGGAAAATGCAACCTTTAAAATGTGTCCCAGTTGTAACAAAATATTTCCCTGGAAGGACTTGCACCAGGTGTGCAACGTCGGTCTTCCGAGGGATCACAACATGGGTCACTGTAAAGCTTGCAAGCTTTTTAAGCCCAAGACCCTAAAGAACCCCGAAAAACAAAGCGCTGGGCCCACCACGCCATGCAGGCCAAGACCACCATAGACGTGGAGGGTGCTTCTAGCGTCTTCTCTGACGCTAAAGGCAAAAGGTTATCTTCGAATTTAAATGTGCAAGCCCCCGACCCCACCATACACGCTGGCAGCGCTTTTATAGGGACGACACCCGGCGGTATCAGCACAGACAAGTCACCCCACACAAAACGCACAACCCAAGGCCACAAGTCGACGATTGCACCGTCTGCATGGCACACACAGCCTTGAGGGGAAAGTTTCACTTTTCTATGTCCTCTGGGCATTCGCATTCACCTCACGGCAGGCCCCCACAGTCGAGAGAGAAATCTGACTCTGATGCTGTGTCCAATACTGCCGCCGAAGACCGAACGTCGAGAGACGCGGCTCCGGATCGCCAAACTGTAAAAATTCGACAAGCTACAGTAAAGTCGAAATCCCCCAAACTACCTCAGACTTTGAAATTGGCCCATCTTGTAAAGAAATATGTCCCTGAAACACTGCTAAAAGAGCAGACTTCGAAACACCATACTTCGAAGAGCCACAAGTCCCATATGGAAAGAGTGTATCCCAGTGTTACCCAGGGGGAGGGTTCTATGTCTGCAACTAAGAAACACAAGAGACAGCCTACAGCTGACCTACCTCCCACCCCTGTAACTATCCCTAGCTTGTTGCAGTGGTCTGCTGATTTATATACAAATTAACAAGGGGGGGGGGGAGGTCCTGGGAGTCCCTCTGCCAGACATTAGTCCTGGTTACGAGAGACTTACCCAGAGTCTTTAGCTAAAGACTCTGGGTAAGTCTCTCGTAACCAGGACTAATGTCTGGCAAAGGGACTCCCAGGACCCCCCTTGTTAATCTGCTGATTACATAGACAGTCATGTCATAAGACGCATGTCCTTTTAAGGCCGATCATTTATTTTTTGGAGAAAACCCCTCAAGCTATAATCTTCAGATCACGCTGCAAGCTAGTGGGGTGACACTGTCTCAACCCCCAGCAAAAAGAGCCCGGCCAGACACCCTTCAAGACACCCCCCAGCAGTCCCTAGAACAGTTCAATCACTACGACCCCAATATGAATTCTGAGGATCAGGAGAACGTAAGGGAGGTAGACCATTATTACGATGACGAGGAAGAAGACGTTTGCGTCTTACCCTCGGCAGATCATGTAGACCCGCCTTGGCAGACTCACTGGTGGATAACCAACTACAATTCAACGACCTACTCCTAAAGGCAGCAGATCGTTTCCAAATTCAGACACAGGAAACAGAGATCGACAAGGATTTTGTCGAAGACCTATTCGGTGACAAAAAAGCTGTAACCCAATTTATCCCCTTATTAAAATCCGTACATAGGAGAATGCAACCGTCTCTAGAAACCACTAACCTTACTTGGTCAGTAAACCCCTGCATTCAGAAAATATTCCGTCATCCCCCTTCCCACCCCCTCTACATCAGGGGTCAATTAACGCCAGACTCCCTGGTCGTTACAACAGCAAGGAAAAGTGCAGGAACACCTCTTGCCTCCTCAGAGGCACCCCGAGATGAGGAGAGCAAAGAAATATACACTTTCGGAAGGAAAGTCACCACCTCTGCAGCATATTAAACATGAATTGCCAACAACACCACTCTGCTGGCCAGTTACAACTGCCACAAGTGGGAGGAAATAGCCACTTTAATGGCCTCGGTCCAAGAGCCATTAAAATCCCAACTGTCCCTCACAGTAGCGGAAGGGAAGGCTGTGTCTAACTGCATCTTAAAAAAATAACTTGCAGGTGATAATGCTGGAAGAATTATCGCAGAGGGCACACTTATAAAGCGACCTGCATGGCTGTGCCAGTCAGGCTTTAAATTCGAGACACAAGCAACCCTCCTGAATATGCCCATCGAACCTAATGTTCTATTCGGCAAGGTAGTAGAGGATGCATTTGAGAGTGCAAAGGAAGAGTATTATACTCTAAAGTCTCTGGGCCAGCTCCCCAACAAGCCATCGCGCCAAAGGGGTGGAAATAATTTTCGTCGCTTCAGGGGACAAAATTCTCAGAGGGGATCTGGATATAACCAGAGTCGGGGTTCAATTTGGGCTTCCATTCAAATACCATCCTCACAGGGCTTCCATGGAGGCCAGCAGAGATCTTGTGGCCATAGCAGATCCTGCTCTTCCAGAGGTGGATCCACTCCCCCAAAGCAATGGCCACCCGTTCCAGGTCCCCTCCCATGTCACTCTAGTAGTATAACGCACTTAACCCATGCATGGGAGGGAATCACCTTGGACAAGTGGGTACTTTCCACCGTGGCAGACGGTTATTGCATAGTTACTAGAGCGACCCTCCAACCATACCCAGCGTCAAAGAACCACCACAAAGGAGGAACCGCGCATACTTCTGGAAGAGGTTGCGGGGCTGCTGTTAAAGGACACTGTCGAAATCGTCCCGGCGAACCAGGTAAACAAGGGTATCTATTCATCGTACTTCCCTGTGCCCAAAAAAGATCTAACAATGCGCCCCGGATTAGATCTGCACCCTGCAAAGACCTATGTCAAGCCACAAAAGTTCTGCATGACAACGCTACAGGAAATAATCCCACTGCTAAAGCAGGGGGGACTACATGGCAACCTTGGATATGAAAGATGCCTATTTTCATATTTAAATGTTCCCAGAGCACAGAAAATTCTTGCGTTTCAGGATCGCAAACCAGCACTACCAATTCAAGGTGCTACCCTTCGTAATAGCATCCGCTCCAAGGGTATTCACCAAGGTACTGGCGGTGGTGGCAGCGCACCTGCACAGGGAGGCAATCCCAGTGTACCCCTACCTGGACGACTGGCTGATCAAGGGGGGAAACTCCCAAAATTTGCAAGCAGAATGCACAAAGAACAATCAACCTTCTTTTCCAATTGGGTTTCTCGATAAACGAGAAATAGTCAAGCCTTATACCAAACAAGACCAAGCAGTTCTTTGGAGCTGTCATAAAGACAGAGCCAAGGCCTAGTTGTTCCATCAAGGAAAGAATACAAAATATACTGCTGCAAATACCTCCGTATCAAGCCGGTCACCAGATAAGCGCACGCAAAGCTATGCGTTGGCTCGGCATGATGGTATCCTGCCTTTTACCTGGTCCCACCCACACGATTGTGCATGCGCCCGATGCAGGTGTGATTGGCGAAACAGTGGTGTCGGGCAAGCGGTCAGTGGAATGATGTAGTGGTTGTTTCGCCAACACATGTACCAGCTCTACGCTGGTGAACAAAGGAGAATCTGTTGAAGGGAAAACCCTTCCACGACCCGCCGGTGCAAGCAGTAGTCGCAACAGATGCATCACTATCCGGGTGGGGGGGCCCCATCACCTTCATCTCACAGCACATGGTCTGCGGACTCCCATCATGGCGCAGAACCACATCAACCTGCTTGAACTTCTACCGGTATTCAAACCTATCCAAGCCTTCGAAGCGCACCTAACAAATCAGTTGGCACAAATTCTCACAGACGGCACCACTGCAGTCTTCTATATCAACAAACAGGGGGGCACACATTCTCCAAATCTGTCCAGGCTAGCAGCAGAAAATATGGAAATGGGCACTCGTAATGGGGGTGTTCCTGACTTCACAACATGTTCCAGGGGAACTCCACACCCTAGTGGACTCGCTAAGCAGAGATCCTCTACCAGAAGGTCACGAGTGGCGCATCGACAAATGTTGTGTATCACATTTTCTCACAGTAGGGTTACCACACGCTAGACTTGTTCGCTACAAGAAAAAAACAATGCCCAGACTTTGCGTCCAGGTTTCCCCAACCAGACTCCAAGGATAGCGCCCTATGGATGAGTTGATCACGGAAATTTGCCTACGCTTTTCCCCCCACTCCGCTAATGAACAACAGGGTGGTGAACTAGATTCACAAAGAACAGATGGTGAAAATCCTAGTTGCTCCCATGTGGGCGAGACAACCTTGGTATCCACATCTTCGCAAACTGACGATGTGCGATCCAATCAAGCTCCCATACCAGACCGACGTGCTTTCCCAGCCTTCGAAGCGCACCTAACAAATCAGTTGGCACAAATTCTCACAGACAGCACCACTGCAGTCTTCTATATCAACAAACAGGGGGGCACACATTCTCCAAATCTGTCCAGGCTAGCAGCAGAAAATATGGAAATGGGCACTCGTAATGGGGGTGTTCCTGACTTCACAACATGTTCCAGGGGAACTCCACACCCTAGTGGACTCGCTAAGCAGAGATCCTCTACCAGAAGGTCACGAGTGGCGCATCGACAAATGTTGTGTCACATTTTCTCACAGTAGGGTTACCACACGCTAGACTTGTTCGCTACAAGAAAAAAACAATGCCCAGACTTTGCGTCCAGGTTTCCCCAACCAGACTCCAAGGAGAGCGCCCTATGGATGAGTTGATCACGGAAATTTGCCTACGCTTTTCCCCCCACTCCGCTAATGAACAACAGGGTGGTGAACTAGATTCACAAAGAACAGATGGCGAAAATCCTAGTTGCTCCCATGTGGGCGAGACAACCTTGGTATCCACATCTTCGCAAACTGACGATGTGCGATCCGATCAAGCTCCCATACCAGACCGACGTGCTTTCCCAGCACGGGGGGACAACATTACACCCTCAACCTGACTCGCTGAACTTGGCAACATGGCTCCTGAGGTCATAGTTTGGACATCATAATTTACCTCAAAGGTGTATGGATATCCTCAAGGAGGCATGTGAACCAAACACCAGACACTGTTATTTTGACAAGTGGAGAAGATTTGTAATTTGGTGCCAGTCATAGAATGTAGTCCATGCTATACTTATTAGACTTTGGTTTAGTCTTTAACGCTATAAAGGTTGACCTGGCGGCTCTGTCCGCATACACCACCTCTCACAGCAAGGCATCTTACTAGAAGGTTCTGGTCATTAAGGCGTTCATGGAGGGAGTAAAGAAACTCCACCCTCCTATTTCAAACCCACCGCCAGGCTGGGACCTCAATGAAGTATTTGCAAAACTCCTGGGAGCCCCCTTTGAGCCTATGCACAAGTCAAGCCTTAAACATCTCGCATATAAAATGGCTTTTTTGGTGGATATCACCTCCATAAGAAGAGTCGGTGAACTTCAAGCACTGTCAGTGCAGGACCCTTTCTTTGTCATCCACAAAGACAAATTGGTTTAAGAACGCACCGAAGGTTTTCACCTAAGTTCATTTCAAAATTCCATGTAAACCAATCCATCGAGCTACCGGCATTCTTTCAGAACCCAACCAGCTCGGCTGAGAAGAAACTCCATACACTAGATGTAAGGAGGGTGGTCCTTTACTATGTAAACAAAACCAGACAGCTCAGAAAGACAGACCAACTGTTTGTCTCCGTAGCAACAGGCAGAGAAAGAGACTGCATTTCCAAAAATGTCATCTCCAGATGGATAGTCGGATGCATACAGCTTTGCTACTCTTAATCAAGCAAAATACTGCCGTTCACACCAATAGCTCACTCCACAATGGGTGCAGGAGCAACTCTGGCCTTTATCGCAAACGTCCCGCTGGACGCCATTTGCAAAGCAGCTACATGGAGCTCAGTACACACTTTCACTCAGTACTACTGCATTGACACACACTCTGAAGTAGATACTCAGGTGGGACAAGCGGTTCTAAAACATCTATTTGCTGCTGGACCTTTTCACAACCCACCACCTTCTCCTAAGACTGCTTGCTAATCTATGCACAGCTTGTGATCTAAGCAGATTCCACAAGCCTCAGAAGGGATACATTACTCACTGTAATCGTATTTCTGATGCTTGTATCTGCTTAGATTCACATGCAAACACCCTTCGCCCACCTCCCCCCCCCTTGGAGTAGAAGGTGCCTAAATGATTTATCTGGGCTTTATCTGATACATATCTGATTTAATACACCTGTACCCATGCTACACTTCATGCAACCTCATGTCGGAAACAAAACAATCTGAGGGGCATCGACGTGTGACGGACCAAGGGTACAGTGGACATCCTACCAGGGATACTATTACTTGCATGCCCTGTCGACGTCTCTTTTCGAGTTTTGAAAACAATAACTGTAATACTCTGCAGCTTCCACTAGATGTCGGCCTATGCACAGCATATAAGCAGATACAAGCATCTGAAATACGATTTAGGTGAGTGATGTATCCCACATATCATTAACTACAGCTAAAATCCACTGAAGAGGAGCGTTTACGGACTTCACTGAGAAAAGGGATTTTTTTCTTCCGCTTAGACTACACTGAAAGCAATGCAATGAAGCGAATACATGATTTCCCTAATATGTTATGACTTCCGTGACTTGAAGTTGTTTCATCCCAGGTAAATTCTATTCCACTGGATAATCGTACTTTTGATAATGCCTTGCGTCAGGAGCATTAATAGATCAACATCTTGGAATAGTTCAACTCTTCTTAAGCCGTGATCTTAATTTTGGGTCTCACTCTGACTGCTCTCAGCAAACGAATAGCATGCCAGGAAATAATCCAGCACATTGATTTTGTTACTCGTTTTCTCATTTTACTCCCATTTGCCTTCAAACCGTGATCAATCTTAAGTTTATTCAGAGCCCACCTTTTGATCCAAGACCATTGCTATAAATTGCCTTAATCTTGGGCCTTACTGGTGATGTCTTGGGCAAAGCAGCTACTTTGAATATAGACAAACTATTCATCAAGCAGCATTTAAACATTGATTCTTACCTATTCGGCACACCACACCTGATCTTACAGACTCTACATCCTTTATATTTTCCCTGATTCCCAATAATATATAGTCCCACTCTGCCCATTGAGAGGTTAACACAAATCATAGGCAGTTGCCCATTTCATGTATAAACGTATTTAAAGAAAGTCATTTCAAAACACGTTATAATTTTCTTTCTTGATGCCTGATATTTCAACTTGCATTTTGGTAATAGTGTTTGTAACAGAAAGGGCAGACTCTGTAGAGTGCAGTGGAATCATTCTGTTTTTCTGGGTCCACCAGTAAGAAGGCTATAACTAACTCATGATCTCCTTGTTGTACAGCTTTGCAAGAAGTCATCCATTATTTTTTGTTGACTTCAAGACCTCAAGTGTGGTATGCAGAAATACTTTGCTTGTGCTCACATTGTGCATGTGCTCTGTTTTAGTGGCCCTAAACGATATGACTGGACTGGAAAGAACTGGATCTATTCTCACGATGGAGTTTCTCTTCATGAGCTGCTGGCTAAAGAACTTTCTAAAGCCTTGAAATGTGATTTGGACCTATCGTCTCTGGTGTATTCGGGTAAAGAGAATACTTGAAGACAGAACATTTTTCTTCATTAAAGAACTGAAAAGATCTTTGCCAATGTTCATTTGTCTAGGCTTCTTGGTGCGCAGCAACACAGCCTCCAACCTAAATAGTAAAATGGCATTGTCAGATTTTGCAATATGTATTTGAAAATGTTTTTCAGACATGACTGTAATCTTATTCTGTTACATAATTTCCACACAATGGCTGATTACTGTTTTTTGTTATTAAAATATTTTGTTTCATGTATGGCCAATGAGTAGCATGTTTATTTGTTGTACAACATATGACTACTAGTACTTCCTACCATAGAATCTTCACACTGTCTCCTTTTCATGTAACAAAGGCCAGTGACCTGTGTTCTGGATTGAATAGTACATAAATGCCTACTGAAACTGTAAATAGTTTTCCCTTGACCCAAGAAATATAGATCTACATCAAAAATGTGACAAATGTATTCATTGCAAACAATGCATATGAAGTGTAGTCTTTTTTTATGCATGTTATGTAAGACTGACATTTTGGCCCATAAACCTGTTTTTCTTTAATCAGCAAGAATAGCCTCTTCATTCTGATAGTCTGGATTTACTCACACATAGCGAGTACATGTTAGGGCACTGCATTTCTTCTCATACATTTCTTTTGGCTGTTAAAATCAGTTTAAATGTGGAGTCCTTTTGCTGAGCTCATTTATCTAAAACCTACTGTTGTGCCCATCCTAACACAAAAGGAATGTGCAGGCCCTCACAGCGATATCCCAAACTATAAACATTACACACAAGAGCACTGAATACATGCATAACGCTATCACAAAAATCGCCTGACTTCACATAATATCCATCCGTACCTCAGCGTCTTACTGCTTCAAGCAACAGCACAACAGACCCAGTCAAAGCCCCCATACAGTTTAAGGTTTTAAATATGGTTAATTTGGAATAGATTTGTCTGCATCATAAGTCATAAAACAGATCTCCCATCACATATTTTTCAGACACCACAGTGCTGAACTAAAATAACACTTCAAAATCCAACATGTAGGAAAGCCTTGATGACATGCAGACAATTTTCTACGACGGATGCTGCCCTGTGGCATGCTTTACACGATTCCTGATTTAACTAAGCAGCGGGACCACATCTTGAGCCCATTCTGCAGCCAAACACCTTTCAATCTGCCAGTTTGATTCCAAATAAGTTTGAATATACTTACCTTTCTGCAACCCTGACCCATTGTCCAACTTAATGTATCTGCATGCAATCAAGTTATCACAAGTGATGTTGCAAGGAATCCCTCCCAGGTTTGTCCATCTTCACGTGCACCTGCACACTAGGGGCATGCAAGAGGCTGAGGTTACCAGACTGTCAAAATCTCAGAGCTTCTAAAATGGAATCACTATTCTGACTCTTAACTAGCCTGTGTTTGCTAACTCCCTGTCCCATAGTCATAGCACTGTCCCTCAAATCCTAACCTCTTCTTCGACGATTTGCGACACTCATTTTAAGTGCGCCCCTCCTTCTCTACCTCCTTTTATTGGCTCTGTCTTCAGCCTCCCTGGTAACCATCCCAATCGCCTCCTGTCTCGTTATAGCTTCAATGTTATTTCCTAATACTTCTTTCATTGTGCTCCCTTCTGTCTGTACACTTGAAACCATCATTGGTGGTCTCTCCTCCCAATTCCTTCCAACTTCCTCTTCACACTTCCTACCAAAAAGTTAAGTCCACTGCGCGCCTCACAACTCCTTGCCACCCACTATCCAAGACTTTTTCCATAACCTTCCTCACAACTCCTGACAATCCTCCTTGTTGTTCCCTCCAACCTTCCTCCTGGTATTCTCCCCTCCTCCTCTCTGCCTCCAATTAGCCTTATTCCTGCACCTCCTTCCTGGTCTATCCCACAGATGCCTTTCTCTTGCGGACACTGAGCCTCTCACCAGCTCCTCAGTCACAATGAAGCCATCGGCTTGTGGCTTTCATTAAGTCTCAGCCCCTCCCCATTGGCAAGGTCACTCGCTAATAAGCTAAAGTGGAGGACACTGATCTTGCATGTCCCTGTTCAGACAAGCATGCCAGTTTATAATTACACAGCCCACAGTGTAACTTTAGCTTCATTTCAATGTAAACAAACCGGATAGTCAGTTGCAACTGATCGCAAAAATGACACTCATCTATTAGTATTGGATTGGCTGGCATGTAAATGGATGGAACAAACTAAGCTGAAGAGGAAGGACTTTTTTCATAGGGAGAATTACAAAATATTTCCCTACAGAACAAGACATACTAAACTGGTTTAGTATGCTTAGTCAGACCTCGATAAGCACCACCCATACACAGTTCAGTGACAAAGGTGAATAACCCGTTTATCTCCAGTACACTTACTAAAGTCAACGGCTATTCCAATCTTCTCCAAAATTATTCTACAATGCACTGATGTCCATTATTTCTTCCAATCTATAAAATCTAAATAAAATCCCAAATTAAACAAACCATACATCAATTCACCAAACTATTACAGTACATTCACTTATCAGAAAAAACTAAACAGTGGGCATAATTGATTGATTATTTTCTTATTTATTCTGTTCTATTTATTTCGACTTGTATAATGCTTTTTCGTTTTATTTGTAGTTTTATTGTTATCATAATTGTTGTTTTGGAATGATATCAATTTCTTTTGATAAATTTTTAAATAAAGTTGTCCAAAAAAAAAACCTAAAAAACACTCAACACTATCATAACTTATCTCCTTCCCTCCCTCAAAACGGAGCAAAAAGTCAACCGGGTCCCCTTAAATCCGTTCATATTCCAATGTAGCTTTTTAACAGCACAGATTACTAATCCAACATATCGCACATTTGTAGGGACTCTGTCGCAGAAATCGGCCCAATGCTCCCCCCACGACTCGTGGGATTTTTCTAATAAAATGTTTGATGTACAATCTTAATCGTGTAGTGACTTGTGCGAAGGGAACGAGTAGGCTCAAGTGTCAACTAGATTGATAACCTGTTCTTTTTTTAATCCCTATATGCTCTTACACCTCGCATCCATTACAAGATGCCGTTTCCATCTTCATAAAAAGAGAAATCACTTGGAGGCCTTAACACCTCCTTTATACAACACCTATTAGTCAAGGTTGAATAAACAAGTACTACTTCTCAAACAACATACAGCCTTAATCATATGGCATCCTGCACTAAAAAAGTGAAATCCATCAACCACTCAATGCTAACTTCCTATCATGTAATGCCTACATGTCCCGTTATGGTAAGGGACCATTCACTGGGACTGCTTATGCCTTTAACAGAAGAGATTACGCTACAGTTCTACCATGGGACACAATCCAACTATTAGCCATTCAATGCAGTTTATATCACTTTCCCATGGATTCCCCACCAACAAAACTGTCAACTTAATTTGATCTTTAAGCCCCTCCATTTTATTCACTTTCTCCTGCTCTCCACCCAGTGTGTTTTGTCCCTGGTTCTCTGCATTCCGTCTGCTTTCATCTGGATTATACCCCAAATGTGGGTTTGTGAATACCTGTTGCAGGTGCTCGCTCATTTCTAGCAATGAGCAACTTTGCCTTGTGTATTGTGGAGCTGTTGGCTAGTAGCCCACATGTATGCTAGTGTATACAATGAGGTGCGTATGGTCTCCTGATTACTTATGCACCTATATGGCTGATCCTGATCCCTGCCTTTTTTTGCAGCTGGAAGGCCTACAAGGATGGCTTTCTCATCTAAATAAAACCTACACTGTTCACCCAATGGGCAAAGCTTCGTATTGAACTTCCGCTAGTCTATGCTACCCTGATCTTGACTGAAGTTTGCGAGGGGAGGATGGAATTTGGAGGATACCCTATGTATGACCTTAAGCAATCCCATCTCATAACAGGTAGCTTCCCTGAGTGTCCCCGTCCTCCACAACAGTTCTATGCTATGTGACTTTGTCAGAAATATACCACGAAAACCAAATGCACAGTTGATGGCAGTCAATAAATTCACTTCACTTCACTTTGTATATGAGCATCGTCATATACAAATAATCAAATTCCAAATTATATTAGGTTTAGTTCCACACTTGTGAAAAAATCCAGGTGAAAGGAAGCAGTTGGAAATGCATATTTTTCATTAGCGTATGCAACCGCAATAGGAATGGTTTGTCAGAAGACCCGGGTCGGACTGGGACAAAAATTGGCCATGGCACCAAATAACATGGCTCATATTCACAACTGCAATGCCTGACCTTTGGCAACAGACTATTCAAGAAGCCCCCATGATGTTTTCTTTGGGAACATTTGTGGGAAAAAACAACCACCCGAGTGATGCGCTATGACCTCAAGCTGGCAAACACTGACAGTCAAGATGGCCCACTCTCACCTTTATGGCCGCCCCTTCGGACATTGTCCTATAGTCCAGTCTGAATCTGCTGGGGATAGGAAGAAAACATTTCACAACTTGCACACTGACCTGGAGCGTTCAGGTTCCTCAATTTCACTAGTTTCATCATAGGGATCTGAGAAGAGCATTGCTCTGGGAGGTTGTGGATTTTCATGAGAGTGGAGCAATATGAACTGTCAACCTATATCCCTTTTGGACTCCCTTTCTAAGCTGTATGCCAGAATCATATCAAGACTGAAGTAGAGGTGTGAAGAATGAAATGTTTTCTCTCCAGCACAGGCTGGATTCACCAAATCCTTTTCAACACTAGACCAGACCTTTAGATTGTCAAAGATGATATTGAAATATGATACCCTGAGGAGAGTTAATCTTAATGTTGCCTACTGTGACGAATCCTAGGATGACGTCACCTCTACCCAGGGGGGAGCCCTTCTTTGTGAGTCTAGAGAGATGGGGCTGCTAACCGATATTGCCCGCTAGAGGTGGTAAAATGCAGGTCCTCAAAGGGAGAGATTCACTTCTGGGGGTAAGGACTCCTGTTTCGTGCAGGAACTTCCTAACACTTTCTTCCGCAACCCACCAAGGTCCATGGCCAACTACTCTAATTTGCCAGAAAGTAATTCAAATTGGTTACCAATATCCTGTATTGTGATGTCCTTACCTGTACACCAGTAGGGTGTAATCACATCTAGGCTGTGAGCAGACAGGGTCACCTTTCAAACCCTCATCAAAGTACGAGAAGAGGAAACCCAGAGGGGGCGTAAAGATTACTCCAACCTCTGCCCAAAGTAATGAGCAGAGGAAGCCCTGAACAAGCATAAAGATTACTCCATGGAAACAAAAAACAGACCAAGACAATTTGAGGGGGCGGAGCCAGCTATCTGGTATAAACTCCAACAAAGGACTTGAATCGGAGACTCCAGCAAGGAAGCTGGAAATCCCGGGTTCAGACCTGGCAAGAGGTGAAGTCATAGTTGCAGGTCTCCAAGAAGCAGTTGGTGGAGCTGAACAGAGAAGCAGTTGTAGGGAGAGTGGCAGTGGCATGACCTCAGCGAGTTGGACCTGGTGGTCCAACAACCATGCCGAAACGGACAGCTCTCAGGCCTACTGGAAGCAGGGTGGAGTGGCGAAGAGCAAACAAAGGCAGCAGCCACTAACAATACCCCAGGAAGAACCAGAGACTGGGCTGCCTCCATGAGAAGGTAACAGAGGCCCCTGGGGACCTGGTAATGGGTTTGGGTTTATAGACAGGGAAACCCCTTTAGAAATAGGCATAGATGGGTTTTTCTTTTATAAAATAAATGTTGATGATCCAATACATGATCCCTCCTTGTCGGTTTCCTTCTTTGTTACCCAAACACTATCTAGATCTGCAGACAGCCTTTGACTTGGTCCCAAGGCACCAGCTCTGAGAAGTATTGTTTCAAGGAGCGGCAGGGGCACTCCTTACACAAAACAGAAACCACACAAATCTAACATGAAGCAGAACATTTCCTTCCCCCCACATTTGCCATATAGCCGAGTCTATACTTGCACTCCGTGGTTCACTGAAGCCACTTGGATTGGACACCGACTCTCCCAAGACTGCCACTCTGCTGTCTGTTCTGCTAGGCGTCCCATGTAAAGCATGCAGGAATTCCCGCCAAAGGCGGCTCTTAACGACATCTTCTCTTTTTCTCCACGTGTGAATTTAGGCGTCTGTTTCTGCTGGTTGCCGCGCAGCCCCTCCGGGCATGCAGCACCATGAGGCGGTTTAATGCCGAAAGGTCTTAGCGACCATCCCTCTGCTACCACTTGTCAAGGAGGCAGCAGGAGCTCTCTAGCAGTCACCCAGATTACCAGCAGAGAGACGCTCTGGCCCATCAAAACCTCCCCACTGCAAGAACTGAAGACACAGCCATAGGGCAAAGTTTACTGTCTTTATTATCCTCAAAAATGACAGTGATCACACCAGAAAAACATAAATTCTCCACAGCTCTCCTCTTCCAAACATGTGTCCCCCGGTTTTAACCGTAAGTGACGTCACAAAGCCAAGTTCCTTCCCCGAAACCTATCGGGTGTGCAGATTGGTCAGCTTAGGCAAACCATATACACATTCTATATGGGTTAATTCTACTATTGGGTGGCCATATCTGGTGGCTTCTCCTGAGACCACCTCTACAAATAACAATTGCAAAGTTGCAGGGCCATGGGGAAGCCATTGGCTCTTGCAACCTATTATGCCTTCACATGAAAGGTGACTGGATGGGACAGAATGTGCCCTCCCAGCCCTGGGACGTGCATTCAGTTGTTAATTTATGAGCAACATTTGTACCTTTCCACCTCTGGTCCGATGGAAACGGCTTCTCTCTGTCTACCTTGATTGAATGGGCATTGTCCTGCTCTGCTAGGTCACATGTGTTGGGACAACGAAATAGAGCTCTCCTGCTTGTAATTATGAGGATTTTAGCCTGAATTTCTTGCAAGTGGCTTATAGTCTTAGTAACTTGAACTTTCCATCTCCACTCGTCCTTGGCTGGGGTGCATCGTGTCTGCCTGCCTCAGGCTGCAGCGATCTTGTCAGCCCTTCCATGTTATTAGAAGCCTGTCTCTCATTCCTCATTCACCTCAGTGTGCCTATAGCTTCCATATTCATCCTCATGGCTTTCCATGTTGGTGGCAATGAAGCATGTACAAGATAGGTATACCTATACTTAGCGTCTTGAGGCTTGTGGAATCTGCTTAGATCACATGCTGTACATATGCCGACATCTAGTGGAAGCTGCAGATTATTACAGTTGTCCCTTTCAGTTTCGTAAATGTCGGCAGGGCCTGCCAGTAATACTATCCCGTGTGACGTCCACTGGACCCATGATTCCTCACGCGTCGAGGTCCCTCAGATTGTTTTTTTCCGCCATGCTAGATAGACGCGTATAGCAGAGTTCCTTTCTGCGCTAAGCCATTCACTTTTCACAATTAACAATAGTATTTTTTTCTATCCTTTCACCGACCTCCGAAACACCACGCCGGTGAAGACCGAAAGACTGCCTATCAGAGACCAATTCGATGGCCCGTTCGGCCTTGGAAGCCTGCCCCAGGCCTCGGCTCAGACAGTAGGGAGAGAGGGGGGAGGCCATTTTAGAATGCATATTCTCCCCTTCCTACACTCTGTTCGCCTAGCTGCCATAACCTGTAATTATGGAAAATACAGTTTAAATTTTGCCCCAAGTGTAACCGAAAATTCCCGTGGTTGAACAAACACTTAGTTTGTAATTTGTGTCTTGCAAGAGACCACGTCGAAACGTCTTGTCGAGTGTGCAGGCTCTTCAAGGCAAAAACGTTAAAGGACCACTCCACAAAACGCTGGACCAACTACACCAGGCAATTTGAGGCCATGGAGGTAGAGGGAACCTTTAGTGATGGCAGCGACAAAGTAGCTTCAGCTACTCAAGCGCAGACCTCCAACCCCGTAGGACAGGCCGGCGGGCCATGTTGTGGGAACTACACCCGGCGGCGGCAGAGCTACAAAAACACACACCACCAAGCATATAAGCCCTAGTCGAGACTCGACAACGTTCGCCACCCAGAGAAAGGTCTGCCGAGTACCGGTCCTCTGGGCAATCTCGATCAAGATAGCTGCACGACAGTCTTCAACTGTCGAAGGACGGCAAGGGTGTCGCTCGAAAAACTCCCTCCGAAGGTCGATGGTCCGCAGACGACGCCTCGGCACCCACATCCGAAATTCGACGCTTGACGTCTGATAAGGTTGCAGGCCCCAAAAAGTCTGTAGAACACTCCTCTGGGCCCCAGGGTGTGGGGAAACATCACAAAACGACCTCTAAGACCCCCCTCATGGGGACAAGAGCCCTCCTAGAGAGAAGACGCCACAAAAGGTAAAGCCTACATTGTCCAAGCCCATAAAAAAACCTAAGAATTCTAGGCCTAAAATAATGTTGCCACCTAGGCTGAGCAGGTGAGTGGAGCGCCACAAAGTTGTATTACTGCTGCCCTCTGGGGCTTTGATTCAGGTGCTGTGCGTTGTTTTGCCTTGTGTATTTGTTCAATCTGTCCTGTTTTCTCCTGACTCCCTTCTGCTCCTCCTTCCTGCCGGCCTCCCAACCCACCCACACTGCCTGATGATTGCCCCCCCTCCCTTATCACTGACCTTCCCTGAGCAGCCTCTGCCCGGCAGCCCCTAGGCAAAGGGCGGCTCCTACTGAGGCGGCTCCAACCAGTGTATGCAGGTGTCCGCAGGGGAAGCCAGTGGCCTGGCGTCTACCTGCAGCAGCTAAGGAGGGTAGGTGTTGGCCCCTTTTACTGAACCTTACTCTACCCTGCAACCTTACAGCAGACTCTTAAGAAAATAATACTGTTTTTTCTCCTCTACTCAAACTGCAGTGCGAAGGTAGTGCTGTCCTGTGGATTGCCTCCTAGCAAGAGCACTCATCCAGTGAATCTTCTGCCACTGTCTTGCGCCTGTCGTCCGGTCCTATTGTCATCCTGTCTCATCCCACGGTCTCGTCTGTGCGCACCCTGCCCTGTGTCCTTCCCTGGTGTTCTCCCCTACTCCCTACCACTCGCTCTCTTCACACCTCTCCCTTCCTTCTCTATGGTGCTCTCTCTCCTATCTTTTCTAATTGCTTCTATATCGATTATCCTGCTCTCCTCACTACATCTGGCAGGAAGATGTTTAAAAAGGACATCCTGGTCTCCAACCCAGGCCTCCCTATCGCTGACACCTATACCAGTGCCTCCTCCAGGCAAACTATCACCGACATCCTCTTTGTTGTTCCCTCGCCAGACCTATGGACTCTACATATGGTCTCTGTGCTCCCTTCGTCTCATCAATGGTAGCACCCGGTGGGAGGCCCTCTTGGCCTCCTTCCACTCCTCTAAGGGCATCATTAATGTCTACTTGAATGGTACAGTCTTGGTCCAAAGCCCTCAGGCCAACCTCCTCTTTGATAGATGCTTCCCGTGCCTCATCAAGTTCCTCTCCTCTCCTGCTGTCCCTTTTCCCTCCAGGGCATCCCCGCCTTCCCCTGCTGTCTCCTCCTCGACTACCTTTCCCTCTCCTTCCATTTCTGCCCCCTCAGGCTTACTCTACACCTCCGCAGGATGTACCTCTGATTTGTAACCCTCCCCGGAAGTCTTTCAAGGGCGGCAACCTTCTCCATATTGCCACTCTTAATTCTTGCTCAGCTGTCAAACACTCCTGACATCTGCCACCTTCTGGAGGAACTTGACCTCGACGTCCTCGGTCTCACCGAGACATGGTTCACAGCCAGCTCTGTCACGAGCTTTGACACTCTCCTCCCTGACGGCTACAAGATCCTCTCTGCGCCCAGACTCAACCTTTCCGGAGGGGGTGTAGCCCTGATCTTCCCAGAGTGGATTCCTGCCTCTGTCATTCCTACGCAGACCTACTCCTCCTTCGAATGCCTCGTCTGCAGGCTCTCTCTTCTAGCCAGTGCCTTACTGTGGCTACTATCTATCGGCCACCTGGTCCGATCTCCTCCTTCCTCTGAGTGGTCGGACCGTTCCTCTTCCCTCCTGGTCTCGACCACTCAACTCCTCCTCCTTGGAGATTTCAACATCTACCTGGATGCTTCCTGCCCTTCCTCTGGACTCTTTCGCGACCTTTGCGACTCTCTCACTCTCCATTCTCCCTTCTGGCCCGACTCACTCTGCAGGGCATACGCTGGATGTTCTCATCTCCTCAGACCTTTCTATCCCTCTAATCACTCCTCTCTCCTGGAGTGAACACTTTCTCCTTTCCTCCCAGGTCACCCTCTCTACCCCTCAGGCCAAGCCAACTCCATCATTGCCAACCACCTTCTCGGCCATCCGACCCATGAAGCGCGTGTCAGTTGAGGCTTTCGTCGCCACTTCCCCCACTCCCCCCTTTGGCTGATTCACACCCTGATTACTGCTCTCCTGTCCCTTCCCAGGCCCTCTGCACGGCACTGACTTCTCATTTCATCTCTAAACCTCAGGACATCCTGTCTTCTCTCTCCCTCTCCCCCTCCTCCCTCTACTCCCTGCTCTTCCTCTGGCCCTTCTGCAGCCACCTGTCCTCCCCCCTTCTCTGCCTTTCCCCTGTTCGCCCCAGATGAGGTTTCAAGACAAGTCCAATCTATGAAAGTCTCATCAAATCAGGTTCACCCCTGTTCCTCCAAAACCATCACGGAAAACATTGTCTCCCTGGCTCCTGCCCTGGCTGATTCCTGCAACCACTCCTTCGCCACCGGAGTCTTCCCCTTACCCCTGAAGTACTCCCTTGTGCACCCTCTTCTTAAGAAACCCACTGCCGACCCTTCCTGCCCGGCTAACTATCACCCAATCTCCATCGCTCCTTTCCTGGGCAAACTCCTGGAAAAGCTGGCCATCTCCCAATTTAATCTTCACACTAAATCTGTTGGTTGTCTCCATGACCATCAGTCTGGCTTCAAAGCTGCCAGAAGCACGGAAAGTGCTCTCCTGAACATCCGTAAAGACCTGCTCTCCAACCTTGATTCCAACACCCCCTGTGTCCTCATCTTACTTGATCCTCTTCTGCCTTCGACACAGTCAACCATGCCATCCTGCTCAACCGTCTCTGTGATAACCTGGGTATCACTGATCAGGCCCTGGCATGGCTGACTTCTTTTCTCTCTGAGCAACCCTCCCAGGTTCAACTCAGGTCCTTCCCCTCCTCCATCTTTAGCTCTACCTGTGGTATTCCCCAGGGGTCTAACTTCTCTCTCTGGCTGTTCACCCATTACCTGGCACTTCTTGCCACTGCATTGCCACGCTCTGCCTCAACTTCCAGTGCTATGCAGATGACACCCAGCTCATTTTCAGGCTACCCTCAGCCACCTCGTCTCCCTCTCTCATCTCTGACTGTCCGCCATCCAGGAGTGGTGTGCCGCCAATGATCTCTGCCTTAATGCCAGCAAGACCATAATTCTCCTCATTGGCACACCCACACCCTCCTTTCCTGTCACTGTCTGGACGGCCTCTCTTGGCCCGCTCCCTGCTCCCAGCTGTGATGCTAAAAACCTTGGGGTCATATTCGACTCCACACTCTCCTTCTCTCCTCACATCTGAGGTTTCTAAGAAATCACACTTCCAGCTGCACCTCTTTGAAGGTATTCTTCCTTTCCTCTCCTTCCCCCCGATGCTCACTGTCTCCAGAGCTCTGGTTCTCTCTAGGCTGGACTATTGCAACAGCCTCTTTCTAAATCTGCCTGCTTCTACTCTCTGCCCTCTGCAACTCATCCAGAACTGGACTGCAAGACTTGTCCTTGGCCTCAAGCTAAGGGATCATATCTCTCCAGGACTGAAATCTCTGCACTGGCTCCCAGTGGCTGCAAGGATTAAGTTCAAAACCCTCTGCATTGTCCACAGGGCCTTCTGGGGCCAGGGGCCTCTATACCTTCAACTCTCTCTTCCTAAATATCTTCCTTCTCCAGCTCTTCGTTCTTCTGCCTCCAACTCCCCCAGAGTCCGTTGCTTGTACAAGCAACGAGTTGGTGGTAGATCACTTTCTTTGGCCAGGGCCTCCCTGGAACAGCCTCCCTGCCCCCCCTGAAACTTGAGGAGAACCATCTCCGGTTCCGGAAGCACCTCAAAACCTTTCTCTTTGCTTCTGCTTTCTCTCCTCTCCCCTGCTGATTCCTGGCTGACATTGCACTGGTTTACCTGCCCACCCTCTGATCCCGTGCCCAGGTCCCCTTCTCCTCCAGTCGCACACCTGCTCTGCCCTCCTGGTTACCCCCGCACTTGGGACTGTTTCAGTATCCCTATAGTCCCACCACCAGCACGTGACACCTGATGCCTGCACTTACCCTTTTTACCGTTGCACTTGCCGCCTGCTGGTCATACTTTTCTATTGTTATTTATTCTATTATCCAATGTACTGCACTGTCCCCTCCCTCTTCCCCCTTGCACGTTCTCCCCTCCCCCTTCTCACACTTGCACGATCTGAATGACACCTGGCCTAGTAGGATCGTTGTCTGTCGTCCCTCTGTTCCCCCTCCCTTGCCTAGTTGCGTCTTGAAGCACTTGTTTATAGGCGCGTTATGAATGCCATATATCATACCTCCCACTAATGAGGACTTAGGACTTACCCCTCAATCTGTGGTGACCCCAAGTTCCAAGGAATGGTCTACCCAAGATATTGACAGAGTAATGTGAAGAATGACCTTTATGGCCAATTTTTATGAAAAAAACCCAGATTACTTTCAGTTTCCACTCCACTCCTCCCACCACAGCCCCTTCTGGCACTCAAGCCTCTGCCTTACCTACTAAACCCCCTTCTATGAGGTCTTGCTCTAATGTGTCCTTACAAACTACAGTTATAGATATCTATGACCCTGAATTAGACCAAGAAGATCTCTCCTTTGTGGAGCATCTGACCCTCAACTTATTGAGGAGGATACAGATGAACCTTATTATGGGGATGACGAGGACCCAGAGGCAGACCAAGAGGCTAACCTGTACTCAATAAACTCCCCTCTTAAACAAGACACTCCAGTTGTAGATTCCCCTGTGGATAATCAACCCCTCCTCAATGAAGTATTAGCCAAGGTGGCAGAACACTTCCAAATTGACACACAGGAGGATAGAGACTTCGCAGAACAAATCCTGTGGGACAAAAAGACAGTGGGCCAGTTTATCCCACTACTAAAATCAGTGCAACGCAGAATACAGCCATCCTTAGAAGCACCCAATCTCACACGGGCCGTTAACCCACGTGTGGAGAAATTATTCAGGCCTGCCCCCTCATACCCTTTATATATTAGAGGCCAACTAAAACCAGACTCCTTAGTTGTCACCACAACTAGAAAGAGAGCGGACACTCCCCTTGCTTCCTCCGAGGCTCCACCTGATAAAGAAAGCAAAAAGATCTATGCCATGGGCAGAAAGGTCGCCTCCTCTGCGGCCTATCAAACCAGGATATCCAACAACGTAACCCTCTTGGCTAGTTGTAATTGCCATAAGTGGGAAGACATTTCTGGTTTACTTTCATCTGCCCCAGAGCCACTCCGAACCTATCTAGCTCAGTTGGCAGCAGATGGAAGGGCCGTATCTACCAGTCTCCTTACTCAAATTTCGATGCGGCGGACAATGCCAGAAGAATCATTGCGGAGGGGACCGTTATAAAAAGGCATGCATGGCTACGCCAGTCAGGCTTTATGCCGGAAGCACAGGCCACTCTAATAAACATGCCAGTGGAAGCTAACATGCTCTTCGGTAAGGCCGTGGAAAATGCACTTAAAACAGCAAAGGACGAGTATGATACTTTAAAAACTTTAGGTCAACTCACTATCAAGCCTACTGGCCGGAGAGGTAACACATTTTTGCTGTTTTCGGGCCCAGAATTCTCAAGGAGTATCCAGCTACAATCGGGGTCAAGGCTCCTCCTAGGGAAGTAATCGAGGACAAGCCTTCCAAGGCTATCCCAGAGGACAACGCAGAGGTTGTGGTCGGGCAGAGGCCCGGCTCGAGGTGGCACTCCACCTCAAAGCAAGTGACATTCCACTCCAGGTGCCCTCCCATGCTTCTCCAGTAGGATGACTCATTTCCAACTTCACCCATGCATGGGAGGGAATCAACTCAGACAGATGGGTGCTGTCCACAGTAGCAGGGGGGTACTGTATAGAACTACTTCAGCGTCCTCCCAATCACTCGACATGACAGAAAACCCACTCAGAAGAACATCACCGGATCCTTCTAGAAGAGAGAACTACACTCCTATTAAAGGACGCCATAGACGTGGTCCCGGCCAACCAGGTAAACGGGGATATTTATTCAACTTACTTCTTTGTGCCAAAGAAAGATCTAACAATGTGCCCTGTATTAGATTTACACCCTGCAAACAAGTATGTCAAGCCACAAAAGTTCTGCATGACTACGCTACAAGAAGTAATCCTGCTACTAAAAAAGGGGAATTACATGGCAACACTGGATATGAAAGATACCTCTTTTCATATTTCAATGTTCCCAGCGCACAGAAGATTCTTGCGTTTCAAGATGGGAGAACAAGCACTACCAATTCAACGAGTTGCCCTTTGGAATAGCCTTGGCTCCAAGGGTATTCACAAAGGTACTGGCGGTGGTGGCAGCGCACCTGCGCAGGGAGGCAATCCCAGTGTACCCTTACCTGGACGACTGACTCATAACTGGGGAATCACCTCTGATTTGCAGACACATCATCCAAAGAACAATCAACCTCCTCTTTCAATTGGGCTTCTCCGTCGAGAAAAAATCAAGCCTAGTGCCAAGCACTTCAAAACAGTTCCTAGGAGCTGTCCTAAACACAGAGGAAGAATTGGTCTTTCCTTCACAGGAAAGAGTAAAAAATTTGTTACTGCAAATACCACATTATCAGGCCGGCCGCTAGATAAGGGTGCGCAAAGCAATGCGTTTAATAGGCATGATGGCATCTTGCATTTACCTGGTTCCTCACACGCACCTGCGCATGTGTCCCATACAAGAGTGGTTGGCGAAACAGTGGTCTCATACAAGCAGTCAGTGGGACGATCTAGTGGTCGTTTCGCCAACACTTGTACAAAATCTTTGCTGGTGGACAAGAGAAAACCTAACGAAAGGAAAACCTTTCTACAACCCAGAGATGCAGGCAATGGTCACAACAGACGCCTCACTGGCAGGGTGGGGGGCTCACTACCTTCACCAAACAGCTCAGGATCTGTGGTCTCACACTGGAGCGCGGAACCACATCAATGTGCTGGAACTTCTGGCAGTTTTCAAAGCCTTTCAGGTATTTGAACCCCATTTAACAAACCTGTCAGTGCAGATCCTAACAAACAGCAATGATTTATATCAACAAGCAGGGGGGTACACGTTCTTCAAATCTGTCCAGACTTGCACAAAAAATCTGGAGATGGGCACTCAGAAAATGTTCCTGTCATCACAACATGTTCCTGGGGAACTCTACGCTCTAGCAGACTCTTTGAGCAGAGATCCCCTACCAGAGGAACACAAGTGGCGTCTACACGAAGGAGTCGTAGAACACCTCTTCTCTCAATGGGGTTTCCCAACTATATACTTATTCGCCACAAGCGAAAACCGTCAAATGCCCAGACTTTGCGTCCAGGTTCCCCCATCCAGGTTCCAAGGGGAAAGCCCTATGGATGAGCTGGTCTGGGAAATTTGCTTACGCTTTTCCCCCAACTCCTCTCATGAGGAAGGTAGTGAACAAGTTACACAAGGAACCGATGACGCTTATCCTAGTTGCTCCTATGTGGGCAAGACAACCATGGTATCCACATCTGCGCAAACTGGCGATGTGCAATCCCATCAAACTCCTGCCAGTACAACCTACTCGCCCAGCACGAGGGATTACAGTGCACCCTCAGCCACACTCTATGACCTTGGCAGCATGGCTCCTGAGGTCATAGAGTTTGGGCATCTCAATCTACCTCAAAGATGCATGGATATCTTGAAAGAATCAAGAAAACCAAACACCAGGCACTGTTACTTTGACAAATGGTGAAGATTCGTAATTTGGTGCCAGACTAAGCAGATCAACCCCATAGAATGTACTCCATCTAACATTCTCACTTATATGCTCCACTTGCTAGATGCGGAGTTAGTGTTTAACTCCCTAAAAGTCCACCTGCTGGCCTTGTCAGCCTACACCACTTCCCATAATAAGGTTTCATGGTGGAAAGTGCCGGTCATGAAAGCATTTATGGAATTTAGGCCATTGGCCATGCACCCAAGACTCTGGGCCCTGGCCACAACCACCGCAGCATATCACACCCATAGATCACACCAATAGAATCAAACATCTATCAAATATTTGCAAAGCTACAGTTGGTGTTGTGTTTGATTTGTATAGTTTGTATGTGATGTTTTGGCTGCTTCATGTTATTAAGATTGTAGAGTTTGGTAACGAGCACTGCAGTATAACATCCATTGAAGTAAACATTTTGTATTGTGGTGTATGGTTAGATGTTTGCTTCAATGGTTGTGTTATGGAGCAGTATTTGAGTTGTATGTATTATACTTACTGTTGATTTTTTTGTGATTGGATATATTGTTTTCATGACGTGGGTAACTGGAGCAGATATTCTTTTTCAATTTATGTGATAAAAGAAAAGATCATGTTAGTGTAGGTAGTTTATAAAGATTTATATAGAATAATAGACATTTCTGCTTTATTTCGACCCTCATAGTACTTTAAAAAACAGTGTACTGTGCAATTTGCTCAGTTTCTGTGTTTGTTGCTTAAATAATTGGGTCTGTGGGGGAAAAAAGAAATCCTTGTTGGAATTAAAAAAAAAAAAACTTTTGTTTTGGTACAGTATATTTTTTTCTTAGTTTTTAGTGTTTACTTGTTGTTCCTGGCTGATTTTCTATCTGTTGGTTGTTGCAGATTGTTAGATACCTGTTGTCGATTGTAACTGATTATAGTTTTTTATTTATATTTTTAACTTGCTAATATACCTGTTGGGTTGTTGCAGATTCTTGGGGCAGTTGGATACCTGTTGGCGTATTCTAACTGTTTATTTTTTGTTATATTTTAGTGGTATTGATGTATCTGTTTGTTGCAAAGTCTTGGGGCAGTTACATACCTGGTGGCTTATTCTGTTTATTTCTTTTTGTAATTTAATGGTATTGATTTATCTGTTTGGTTGTTGCAAAATATTGTGGCAGTTAAATACCTGTTGGCGTATTCTAACTGTTTATTTCTTCTTATTATTTAGTGGTGTTGATTTATCTATTTGGTTGTTGCAGAATTTTGATACCTGTTGGCGTATTGTAACTGTTTATAGTTGTCTAATTGAAGTTTTATTAATGTTTATGCACAGATTAGTTATTAAATTTTGGTTTTAAGAATATTAAATAAGCGTTTATAAGATTTGCTGGTAATCTTTGCTTTAGAGGAATGGTATTATCATTACATTCGAACCATCCACAATTATTTTTTTTATATATGCAGTGTAGTGACCTGCATTGGTTGTGGCTCCTGCCTGGTAGATAATACCTATTGTTGTGAAGGTTTTCTTACCAAGTGATACTTAACCATGTGTGAATCCAGTCAGCTTGCAGTTGTTTTTGGTACCATCTGCATTGTAACGTAAAAGCATTAGTATTACGTATTTACTATGTTTTTATTTGTAAGGTGGAGCGATTATCTGAACTGCAGGTAGTACATAATCTGCCATGGTTTGCATTTTGTAAAAGTTGCTGAAATGGAACGGATTCACAGTTGGAAGATTTCATTTATAGGTATATTTTTGTTTTCCAGTACTTGTAGTAAGTACATTAGAAATTCTTGTGGATCTTCTTGTGAGTTTATAGTGAATTTTACCATTCCAGAACACTAGTGCAATTCTTGTCTTATTCCATAAACACTATATGTGTTGTCAGGATTGTTGGTTGCATTTCTATGAAGGACTAACATTTGCAAACACAGTTGGTCTGTATTGTGTAAGTAAATGTCAATAATTGGTGGCAATTGAAATAGAATATTGCTACATTTGTGTAGCAATTTACACCAGTTACATTTGAAAATGTGAATGGACCAGATAGTTCTGTGTGCTAGTCATTTCTTTGGAGTGTGTTGCTTCTTTGAAGAAGTACCTGATTAACTCTGAGTAGTACATTCTTCTTTGGTTGTAGTAATTGATTAAGGATTAGCTTCTTTTATTCTTTTTTGGAGGATTTGCAGTGAGATCATGTTGCATTTCTGTTTGAAGTAGTTTACTTTTACAACGTTTTGCTTTTTGTTGAACAGGATAGGTTTTTAGATGGGGGTATACAGTGAAAGTAGTCTATTGTATTATAAACTGTATGCAATATCAGCGTTTACTTTACTTGCATCAAAGTTGATTAGAAATATACCATCAAGTGTATGTAAGCGTGATAGTGCTACGTATCTCATGCCTTCTTTAAAGACTGTGTTCCCAATATCTATCAATGCTTTATCTAGGTTAAGACCTTGTGATTTGTGAATGGTGACTGCGTATGCTAGAGTTAGAGAAAATTGCTCTCTGCGTACAAACATGTCTTTGAAAAGAAGGAATCAAGCTGTTGAGCGTCCTATTCTTTTTACTTCTGATAGTTTGTCAAAGAGAATGTTGACAAACTGTGTTACGTGGGTATGTTTGAAAGCCAACAACAGTACCAAGTACTCCATTAACTAGTCCTTGTTCCACGTCAAGCTTACGTTTAAGCATTACTCTACAGTTTAAAGATAATTTTAATATTTTCTCCAAACCAGCTGTGTTTGAGAGAGTTTTCTAAGGTATTTAGTCTTGTTGTGGCTTGTTGACACATGGGTAGTGTCATACCATGTGCGTCCAGTTTGTCTGTGGAGCAAATTTCAATTGGTTGCATTTCTTTTTTTCAACATTGTTACATTGAACTTGGAACAGCTTGCAAGAGTTGGCATCAAGGACATACAAGTGACATTTTGTGTGCTAATTGTTCCATGACATCAGTAGCACATGAGTTATTGCCATAAAGTGCAATGATGTGCTGGGTTTTTAATATTGCTTGTGCTTCTTGAGATAGTACACCAACTCTAATACTTTTTAAAATGTTGGCGTAGGTGAGGTTTGCAGACTGGCGCATGTTTTCTGTTAATTCTCTGTATTGGAAATGTTGCCAAAGGTTAACAATTCCTATGCTGCCAGCAGTTTTACGGGAGAGTTTGTGTCCTAAGGTTTTAAAAATAGGTTCACCTTTCACTGGGATTGGTCAGTAAAGTTTAGTGGGTGTAAACAGATTACCTGGATTTTGGGAGACTCATGGATACATTGGTTGGAGATGCATGCAGAACGCTGTGGAGTATCTGCAGATCCTGGATTCCCTCATGTGGAAGTGCACTGGCATGGCGTGCGTGCAATGAAATGGCTGGACTTGGTACCTCTCTGTGCTAGTTTGGAGACAGAGCATCATACAGACATAATTATAATTCATTGTGGAGGGAACAGTTTAGGACATGTGTCTGGAATTTCATTGCAATTTGCAATGAAAGAAGGATTTGGGAAGGTTATGGATATGTTTCCAAATTCCCAAATAATTGTTTCTCGTATTGCGCAGAGACAAATGTGGCTGCGTTCTTCTTCGTTTGGTCCACAAATGGAGAAAGCGAGGCGCAATGTCAATGGCTTTTTGTGCCTTTCTAAGAGATGTTGGCATGTCGTCTTTTCACAATGAAAATATTATGTTTCGTAGCACATACATTTTTCGCAGAGATGTAGTCCATCTTACTTATGCTGGCAATCAGATTTTTCTGAGAAATGTACAAAATGCATTACGACCTTTTTTGGAATTACAGCCATCGATTTTGCAGTAGGTGTTGACCATTTCAAGTTTTTCAAAACACAAAAAAACACCACCAAAAGGCTATTTTCAGAGCCACCACTTCTTCCCATAGAAAAGTGCAATGGTTATGATAGGGCAGCACCCCAACATTTTATATGTTCGCTAACTGTCCGCGGACTTCTACAAATGCACAGGGCCCTGCTGCATTTATTTACCACTTCTATTTTTAGACTGTGAAAGGCGGCTCTAAAAAGAGCCTTTTTTGGGATTTTTGTTTTCTATTTTTTTTACACACGACACACTAGGAGAGGGCGGGAAAGGAGAGTAAGGAAGGGACACCTACCACGGGGATAAGAAAGGGCAGGTGGAGAGAGAAAGATGTAGGGTGGGCCTTATTTAGGTAGTGGGCAGACCTTCTCATGCTCCTTGACCATAGTCTCGAACGCACTCCGAAGAGACTCTCCCCCCCCCCCCCTGCAGAGTACAGTGCCACAGTACATACACAATATTGTGACCCTCGAAAGTTATGGGTCAACAGCATCGTGAATGGCTTGTGAGGCAGCTGGAGGGGATGCGCTGTCCAACAGGAGTGTCTCTTGTGGTGACAGGAGCGAAAACTGAGGATTTGGTAGAGGAACTCGACCTACTACGTTGATCACAAGGTAACAACCTTGCTAACAGCCCCACCGCGGAACGACCTTAGGTGTCGCTTCATAGATGTCGTACCAAAGCTGTACGAACCAGGCCTCCCACGACTCAGCACCATTTTGCTCTGGTTGCAGGTGACCTTGTTCGTACACGCTTGTGGCACTCCACCCTGAATCGTAAACAGCTGCCACACCCAAGACTCACGGTGAGTGCTGGTAGTAGGGATTTCCACTACCTCATACTCTTCATCCTCCTCTACATCCTCACGCCTGTTCCCCTCTGCAGGCCGTTTGGGAGGTGGAGGTGGTGGTGGAGGTGGAGGTGGAGGTGGAGGTGGTGGTGGTGGTGGTGGTGGTGGTGGCGCTGGCGCTGAGGCAGATGTAGCACCAGGTGGAACAGCAGCAGTCATGGATGCCATCAGGTTTCAGCAAAGGCAGCTAAAGCAGGTAGCCTTCAATAGTAGGAAGACAGAATAAAGATGAGCTCTGAGGTGTGGCCTTTTATAGGGGTGCGGGTGCACGCTCCGCGGACAGCGGTGCTGTCCACGGACAGATCGAACACCCCAAAAAGGCTCAAAAAGTTCCAGAAAGTATGTAGAAAGGCAGGGCCATTGTCTGGGACATGTGCAATGGTGAATAGTTACTGTAAAATACTTTGGATTGTCCAAAAAAGTACTTTTAAAATGTTTGCGGTCCCGAACAGTGTCCGGAATTCAGGACACACACTCAGCGAAGGTGTGGTCACATGACGTTGCGAACACGTCCGCGAAGGGAACGGGTGTCCGCAGGACACCAAATGCACATGAACGGTCGTGCACATGCACGCAGGTGTTCTACGGACAGTGTTCAGGTCCTCAAACTAATTAAAAGTGTGACACAAGTGAGACGGACAGGTGCGATGTTCGTAGGATTTATGGGTGTGGTGCGCATGTGCGTAGATGTTCAACAGACAGTACGGACAGGCAAAGTGTCCTTAGAACACCTCCATTTGGCTTAATTACAAACATTCCGGACACCGAATGTGTTCTAAGAACAGTTCCATGTTGCTGTCGAACAGTGCGGACGGGTATAGTGTCCTTAGGATACCTCCATTTTGGTTAATTCCGGACATTCCGGACACCCGCACTGTCTGCGGACACCCCAACTGCCTTTTTAAAAAAAATAAGACACAAAGGACTAAATTAAAACACACATTAATTTTTTTTATTTTATACAGATATAAAATGTATGAAAGAGACGGGGAAGCAGAAACTGACACAAACACAGGGGAATTAGGGGTTTGGAGATGATGGATGGATGGGAGGGGATGAAGGGATGGATGTCTCATCAAAATGGTTTTCTTGGCGTTGAGGGTTTGGGGATAGTTGAGTGTGACATGGAGAGTGGGAACAGGTGCATGTGGGACAAAGATATTTAATTTTTTCTTTTATGTGGTCCTCCACAAAATGTTTCAAAACATTGAAATTTTCCATAAGCATGTCCATTTTTTGTTCCATGCACTGCAGAGTATTTTCTAATGTCTCTTTTGGTGTATTAATTTCAATGTTTGTATGGTCTGTTAAAAAATATATATACATGTTAAGTACACAAAGTAATGGTTATTAATTTGCTTATATAGAGAAGTGTGTACCATTAGTATCACTGCCTTCAGACATTTCCTCACGTGGGAAATTTTCCTGAAGCCATTCCAAAGTACTGGACATTTCTGTGTAAAAAAAAAATATATTAGTTTTAGTGTACGAAATACAGTAAGTTTAGAAATATATAACAAAAATGAAGTTTACTTACTAGTTTCTGGTAAGTTGTGTTCTTACTGTTGTGTAGGTCTGCTGTTGCTCCTAGCTGTGCAGTTTCTGTCATGTAATTATGTTGGAGGCATAATTTTTTTGTTGTGGTATATTCCATTTTAGTACATATGGTATTTAAATGGATGGTTGATGTGTTCCATATATAGGTTCCATTTATTATTTAATATTACATATAATGTGTTTATGTGCTGCTTTTTGAACTTTTTCAGTGTTTAAATAGCATGATAGAACAGTCTAAGATGCCCCCTGAGTTTTTGGGTAGTATTGATGTTGGCCGCGTCCGTCCGCTGACATTCGCACAGTCCGCGGACATCAAAATCACTAGCAGGGGGTTCAGCATGTTATGTTATATGTATATAAGGTAAGGGAATCCTAGTAAACATCTATCAAATTCACACTATGTATATGTGTATTCAGTAAAAAAAAAACTTTGATAAAGGGACGTTATGGTTAAGTTGCATTACCAAAAAGCTATGAAATTCAGTAAAAAAACTTTGTTAATGGGACGTTATGGTTCCAAGTAAATCCCAAAAAAAACTGAAATTTGCCAGTTATGGTAAGCTAAGCAACCATAACTCGCGCCACCACCGTGCATTGCTAAGACTAACACCCAGGACATCAAAGGTGACATCACAAATGTCATTGATGACATCACATGTGCATTTACTTTTCATGAAAACTCTGTACAAGGGATTCTTATTATAATGTTGCCAGAATAAGTGTCAAGGATCATTGAATAGATATCTTGAGCTATGTAGTGCATTAGGCAATGCATTTATATAAATAGCATTCTATTATTTAGTTCTTTACAGTATACTAAGCTACACATGTATAAATATAAGCATTGTGTGCAGCATACATGATGGAGGTGCAATATTCATAATCTTACCATGTTGAATAGTGAAATGATAAATGCTTTCTTATTAGCGTTTTGTGTACTGTGCAACATGTAGTAAGTAGTTAATAAACCACTTACGACATAATTTCATTATTACATACAAAACAGACACAACAACACATACAAATATGAGTATATATAAAGAAAGTGAAGTACGCAAAAAAGCAGCAGTAGAAGCAGAAAGTGTTCACAACCTAACTGATTATCTTTATGCACAGAAAGGCTTGCTCTGCTTCAAACCTACTACTTCCCTATGTATACACATCACATGATGTGACTGCACCCTAAAGAAAGTAATGCAAATGCAAATATGAGCACATCCAGAGAAAGTACAGTAATAAAAAAAACCAGCAGAACAATAAGAAAGTGTTGGTAACCTTACTGATTGTCTTCATACACAGAAAGCATTGCTATCTTTTAAGTGTGTATACTTCCTATGTATATGTTTCATATGCTGTGAGTGGACCCTAAGTGAATTATTGTAAGAACATATTTGAAGTATAAGTCTGCAAATATAGTACTTTTTGATTTTTTTTTTTTGTTGTTCCTAACTATTGCTGTCTAAGATATATCACTAAAGGAAAAAACAGTGAGTCAGACATGTGATGTCATCAGTGATGTCATCAATGACATTTGTGAGGTCATCTTTGATGTCCTGGGTGTTAGTCTTAGCAATGCATGGTGGTAGCGCGAGTTATGGTTGCTCAGCTTACCATAACTGGCGAATTTCAGGGGGTTTTCGGTTTTACTTAGAACCCTAACGTCCCTTTTAACAACGTTTTTTACTGAATATATATATATATATATATATATATATGTGTGTCAGTCATCTGCCTACGTGAGCCATAAGCATGTGTTTCATGTCTATATGCATTAAACTAATGTATGTTTTTGTAGCTTCATGAGTGGATGCCTGTGTACTTCATGCTTAAGTGCGGCTATATCGTAATGTCTGTGATGACATAACTGATTTCTCGATTTGCAGTCAGTTGATTTGTTCGATTGGTGACATCTCCATCTCCTCCATATCACCGATTGGGTATGGTTTGATGGCTGCCTGAGAGAGTAATGTTTCTCACACCTGCGATACATCGACAATGGCAATGAAGGGCCTAGAAATGATGTGTATCTGTAATTTCCCTGTCTTCGGACTGAGAGTCGTGTGGGGGTCATGATGGCCATACTTGGACCCCCGTCTTGAATTGGCTGATCTGGAAGTCCCCATCAAGTTAATATAGGTCATTTGCCAATTGTTTACTGATAATTATGGTGTGGTTCACTGGGGACATGAAGGAGCAAGTACTTATCCTTTCAAAATCACCAGAGGTGTCATACAGGGATGTGTGATGGCCCTTCTCCTATTCCCTGTATTCATTAATGACCTTGCTGTAGTCTTGAACAGTGTGGAAACGGATGCTCTGACACTAGGGAAAAAGAAGTGTGGAGCCCTCTTCTTTGCCTATGATTCAGAACTATTATGCAACACTCCTACAGGGCTTCAGGCCCAACTAAATGCTTTTTCTAGCAGATTTAAGTAAAAGATTAATATTTCCAAAACCAACATTATGATTTTTAGCCAAAATAGAAGGGCAAAGAATCGTAAATGTTTTTTTACTTGCCTCAGGCATTGCTAGAGGAGGTAGAAATCTATGATTATTTAGGATTGCGAATGAAGAACATGATAAATCGGAAGTGAAATAAAAAAAAAGTGTAACCACTCTGGCCAGGAGAGGCATGACAGTAACCAATTTTTCTAACCATTGTGGAGCCTGGTCTGTCATGCATGCAATGGAGATATATAGGATGTAAGCCATACCAGCTCTATATGTATTAGGTTGAATTGTGGTAGCCCATAGACACTAGCCTACTAGTGAAAGAAGAAAATCGAATTCTGAAACGGCTCCTTAGTCGACCCAATAGTGCACTAAATATACTGATGAAATTAGAATTGGGCTGATATGGCGTTGCAAAATTAACACCGCTCCTCTATTGGCTAAAACTATGGAATGTACCTACGCTGCATGCATATAAAGTACTGCAGAATGTTCTAAAACAAACGGGGTCTGTGAAATTGCAGTGTTCTTATACATTAAAGAAATGTCTAGGAAGTTGATTATACCCCAATTATGGGATAACCCAGAAGAGCATGGCAATCACTACAAAAACGAGTTGAGAAATATATTTTTAACAATTTTATACAGAAGACATCTGGAAATCAAACGCAGATAAGAAATCAGTGATGCATTATCTTGTGGAAAACCCTATCACTGACTAAAAGAAATATTGAAATATACCATGCCACAAATCTGTCATTAATGGTCAAATTACGATTAGCTATTATGCCACTACTATGTTTTAATGCACGTTGGAAATGAGGGCCTTCTAGAAACTAGTAAGTAGTACATACAGCACAGTATGGGAGGAAAATATTGATCATTTTATCTGTATTTGTCCTTTTATACAGCTGTAGAGGCTCCAGATCTCTAACAGCCAATGGCCCGACTCTCCTTGCGCTGTACAGGTTCTCTCAGTGCTGGCCGGCATCATGGTTCCTCCAGTGATTCCCCCCCCACTGCTGCCCCCTTTGTAAAAGGGTCCCCTGCTGGTCTCTTCCCCACAGGTCTCGCTCTCTGTGCTGTCTTCTGGTCCTCTCTTTATACGCCTGCAAACACTTAACAGGTTGCATGTGTAAATCCTCAATTGGGCTTGCCTGACTATGATTGATGGGACATGCTTGACTCTCAGCCTACTCCGCAGGCATCTTTTTCGTCCCAGTACCAAAGTTGTAAAATGAAGGTTTAGCGTTCATTACTCTGTCTCCTCTTCCTTGTCTCAGTACTTTCAGAGTTTCAAGGTGGGGAAATGAGGGGAGAGGTTTTGCAGTAGCCCATAAAGGTTGGGGGAGGGGTAGGTTGGTCAAAAGGAAAGCGGGGCTACCAGGGCCTCATTACAAGTTTGCCGGTCCAGCAGCAACAACGCTGTTACTACCAGACCGGCAAACTACGAGTTCTGCTCGCGGGTGCCTTTGCGGCCGCCAGGTTGGACCTGGCGGCGGTACCAGCACCCGCGAGCAGAGCATGTTGCTTGCACCGGCACCATTTGCGAATGATGCCAGTGTGTCCGGCTTCCCCCTTCCCATTGAGCCCCTATTGGGCTCAATGGGAAGGGGGAAGAATATTTTCCGGCGCCCAGGAATGGGCAAGTAACGGGTCTGGCAAGGCCGCAATGACCCGGGAATTGCCCATTCCTGGGCACCGGAAAAAAGATTATACCGACAGCAGCCATGCCTGTATTACAGGCACGGCTACTGCATGTCTCATAATGAGGCCCCATGTCCAGCCTGTGGTCATCCCACTCCAAACCCCAAGGACCCTCCACCCAGGTGCAGCCACTCGGGACTTAAATTACTGAACTTTTTTGGTATTTCTTGTTTAAATTCATTTAATGATTTGCAATAAAGTTCTTTCTAGGGTCATGGGTTTGGCCCTATTAAGGAGGCACATGGAACTCAGAGATGGTGTAAGGGTATTCAGCGGGTCCTAGTCCCCGGTCTGAATTGAGCAGTGCAGCTCAGGGTTGTGTGTGTCAATTTTAGATCAAGCAAAGGGCCTCCTTGCCCCATAGCACCTTTCAAAACAGAAGAACAAATGTCTTTCTCAAGCACTTTATCTCAGTCTTCATCTGGTTTTCGTATTTTATTGGGAACTGCCTGGTTTCTAAGTCCACACCAGGTATTTTGGGATTTCCCCACCATTAAACTTTGTAATACTCTCTCCAGTGAATTATCCCATGGGTTTTACCCCTCCCTGGAGCCTCTGGTGTCACTCCCCACTTCGGGTTTTGGTTTCTTTTTTCCCCGACTTGGGGTCTCTGCCTCTCTGCCCACCTTGTGATTTCATTGTTCTTTCCTTATCCTGGGGTTCTTGGTTCTTTCCCCATGCAGGGAATTCTCTCTATTTTTCTCCCCACTCTGGCGCTTCTTGTTTTACTCCCCACACTGGGGCTTTTTTCTCTCTCTCTCTCCCCACGTCTTCAGTCTCAGTATGGCTGGGACTTTCCGCCCTCCTCCCAGCTCCCAGGAGTGATGATGTACCTTCTGTCTCTGGGTGGTGGTCCTCTGGGCTGGCCTTCCAGTAGGCCGGTGCAGGTTTTTCTTTGGTCTCCTTCCCAGCATTCTGCATTTTATGGGGCTCACGCTGCCTTTCCACCGTCTTCCGGCAGGGCTTCGGTATCGGTTCCTCATTACGCTGCTTGTTAGACACTTAGGCGTTCTCCACGACTTGGGGTTCTTGTGAATCGGGCTTCTCCGTTCGGTGTCACAGCAAGATTGCGGAGTGTTTCGCAGGCTTGACCACATTTCGATCTACCACATCGAACGTGCAACTGTCTTCTCCTTACCACATATCCCAGGAGGAGCACTCTACACCTCTGCAGGTTTCTTCCCTTTTTCAGTTTAATGTTCATTGGGTCTCTATCTGCCACACAATGAGGGGATGGGCTTGTTTCCCATTCTCCATTTCAAGTTGATGACGCAGCCTGAAGTAGGGTCAGAAACCATACCAGTCATTAGTGTATGACTGTATGTCATTGTACAAATGAACACCCATATAACCAGCAAAACTGTTAACTTTCTGAGACCAGGGAGGATAACAGATATTCCTGTTTAGGGATTGCTGTCCACTAACGGCGGGTGCCCCCCAGTGTGATCCCACTTGCCCTTTCCCCTAGGAGGTATTAAGCTTCGTGGGCTCACCACCAGAGTCCCAAAGGGGGTTGCTCCCCATTAGGGATGGGGTATGAATTCCATGGATTTGTCACAGCATGCACAGCCTCGGTAAATGAGCTGTGCCTGATTTTATCTGTCTTGTAACCTTTCATGAAGTGCAAACTCTATGCATCATTTAATCATAAATTCTGTTTTCCTTCTCTCCGATTATTGTTCGTGGAGTGCAAACAGTGTGATTTTAAACTTGTTCTTTCCTCACTTGGCATTGTTGCTGTGCGGGGTACTGACCACGTTGTGTGGGAGACTCCGCTCCTTCTCCTATGCAGATTTTCACCTAAAGGACCAATAGAAATTCGCATGCACAGGTGATGGTCCCCTACCCATGTGAGGGAGATAAGTGGAAGTGACCAGAGGGCCCCCATACCTCTCCCTGACCCATCGTCCCTCATTGGGCAGGCAGCTGACTGCCTGAGTCACCCATCTTGATTCTTTAGTTACCCATATAGATGTCCCCAAAAACATGCAGTGGATTTTATCACATATCTCCCAGTCTTCTTTTTGGGACCCTTTGGTCTTCCACTGGGTACCTGCTTAAATGCTCTACATGTCTGTAAAAGAGACAGGCTGAAGAGCCAAGAGTCACCTCATCACCGGGTTGGTATCTGCTAATCGGTATAATCAAGTTAGTGGGACATGGTCAGTGGTTAGAGTGAACCCGTGCTTGAGGGCTTCTATGTCGCACCTTATAGCCAGATTCTCAAGTTCAATAGTTAGTGGCCTAGTTCTCACATTGAAGGATCTTTCGGCTGATGAAGGGAATGGGTTTTCCTAACCCATGAGACTTGAGATAGTACTTGCTCTAAAACTACTTGTGATGCATTCATTTGGAGGATAGATGGTTCATTGATATTGGGGCATTCTCAAAAGAGGGTGCAAGGGGAGGTTTGAAACATCCTAAAGGCCTTTTCTGTATTCTTATTCCATTAGATATTACTACACTTTGATCCCTTTACCTGGTCTGTTTAGGGTCCTGCAATAGTTGACTAGTTTGTAATGAAGTGGCAATTGCACCTGAGGAGGCCCAGGAAAGTGTGTAAGTCCTTCTTTGTTTTAGAGGTTAAAGATTTCTGGATGTTCTCAACATTTGCTTCATGTGACTGCACTGATCCCTTTCAGGCTTGAAAACTCAGGTATTTAACAGACGGCAGGGCTAGGTGGCACTTATCTGGGTTGGACTAAAGATATACACCCCTGTGGCTTGTGTAACCAACATCATCCTGATAGGCTCCAGCAAATGCTTGATGGTATTGCATTATGGGATTCATTACTTGTTGGAAGGTTGCTGGGGCCAAATGCAGTCCCAAGCATAGTAGCATAAATTGGGAGCGTCCCATGGATGTTACTAAGGTGGTCTTTTATCTGTCTTCTGGGGCCAAAGGACTATGAAAATATTATCTGGTAAAGTTTATGATGCAAATATATTTTGCTGATCCTATCCTTTCAATCATCTTGGTAATTCTTGACATAGGGTATTCATCAATGTGATAGATTTCACTCATCCTGTGGCATCTGTGTAAAACCACCAACTCCCATTAGATTAAGGGATCAGCACGATCAGGTAGAACCAGCGGCTTTGTGAGTGCTCAATCACCCCCAGGTCCAGCATTTTATTTCCCTTGTCTGCTACTGCTATAGTTTTCCGCTGTGCCTTGGGTAGTTGAAAGGTTCCTAGCCACACTGACTTTCCTGGGGGTTTCATTGTGATGAACAAAGTTTTTAGCCTGTGGTGGGATATCCACAAAGATGTCAGTGAAGTGTAGCAAGTATGGTTGTAGATCTTAGAACTGGTCGGTTGATTATGACGAGATCTTATTCTTCGCTTCCACCTCGAGGTGTGCTAACAGGTGCAGCCCTTCAGATTAGATTCATCTCTCGAGACAGTTTTCTCTGTTATTGCCTACTTTGTAAACCATTTCTGTTCGGAGTGACATTCAGTCCCTGAATAAATACAAATGTGGTATATTTGTGAGTTCTTCTAACTGTCCTCGATAGTTGAGGTCACTGAGAAATTGAGTAGCTTTGTAAGGTGTGTGTCACTTGGTCACTGCGACATGGTCCTGTGGAAATGGTGAAACCTCCCAGACTGGGCTACGAGACTAAGGGTGTATGCCAGAGCCAGTCCGACCCCAGCTGTGGGTTAATGAGTTGGCAGGGCCCCAGTCCCTGAACCCCCTCTATGTGTTGTGGCGACAAGGAATGAAGGGACTGACCAAGTGGTGCTGTGGTGTTTGCCATAAACTTTTATTTGTTTATTAGGGTTGGCAGGATAGCTCAGGGGCAGCATGTTTGTCTTGGAAGCAAGACAATGCAGAGCAACACAGGTTCGAATCCTGGTCTTGTGCTTCTAAACCGTCCTGGTATTTAGCGCATTGTAACAGAAAAATTATAATAATTTATAATAAGATAATTCCAAAGAAAGATAAAGCTATTAACTCTAATAGGATTTACCTGCCTAAACTAAAGTAACTTGGGTGCTCGTCAGGAAGTTCGTGAAAGTCCAAATCAAAAGGCACAATCCCAGTCAAAAAGGCTCCTATGCTATCTCTGTCACTACAATAAACAATAATAAAGTTCAGGCTCTGCTCATGACCCAGGAGACTGGCTCCCTTCTTCTGGATGTAAAGTGTCCGAAAGAAGCCATGTTTTCTCAAAGTAAAAGTTCCATTAATGCTCAGAGCTTTTTGTAAACCACAAACAAAACTTTACAGTTCTACCGGATCCTTGTGGGATTAGAATAATGGCTCCTTTCTCTTAGCGGGTTCCGGAATGTTCCTTATTATTTTTAGCAAAACGTGTAACTCCTTTAAGGTGGTTTCCACACATTTAACTTTCTTTAAGATCTTTATCCTGCCCACTGGGACAACGAAGAAGCTCCCCGAGTCCCTCTCAACTCTCCAGCACCACAGTCTTTTAGAACTGTCCAGGAAATTGTGTTACCAAGTCACTTTCCAAAGGAAGGGCCTTCTTTCAGCTTTTCAAAAGAGAACACAAAAAGACAAAGGCAATGGGTTGTCCCCTTATTTCATAAGGAAGTACGGACACTGTGGATTGAAAGGGCAGGACTCTTGGCAGGAACTGGTGTCAACCAATCACAGGTTTAGAGCAACCTTTTGATAACTCCCCATCAAATAACATTCCTCTGACATCTGCCAACTCCTGGAAGATCTCGATTTGGATGTACTTGGCCTCACCGAGACTTGGTTCACGGCCAGCTCTGTCACGAGTTGTGACACTCTCCTTCCTGATGGCTACAAGATCCTCTCTGCTCCCAAAACAAACCGTCCTGGCGGGGGTATAGCCTTGATCTTCGCTGAGTGGATCTCTGCTTCTGTTATTCTAACACAGGACTACTCCTCCTTTGAATGGCTGGTCTGCAGGCTCCCTATCTCTCCTGGCCTCTCTCTCACTGTGGCCACTATTTATTTATTTTTATTTATTTGGATTTGTATAGCGCACAACAGCTCGGGAGCATTGTGGCACTTGTTACAGTGAGGGTGACAACTTAGTTACATAGATAGCATCACAGAGAGGTCACAACTTAGTTACATAGATAGCAAAAAACACAGCTTAGTTACATAGATGGCAAACAAGGCAAAAATAATGTACTCATTGAAAAACAGATAGTTTGTAGTGCCGCTTGAAAAGGGGAAGAGAGCTGACCCAGAGGGATAAGCAAGAGTTTAATTAAAAAGAGCAGTTTTCAGATTTTTACTAAATGCATGGAGGGAAGTTTCTGCTCTGAGTGCAGTGGGGAGCGCATTCCATAGCTTGGGGGCTAGATATGGGAAGCCTATTCCTCCAGCTTTAGCTCTGTAGATGCGCAGGATGGTGAGTTGGTTGGTGTAGCATGTTCTTGTAGGCCTAGTTGAGGTGGATCTAGATAGCATGTCTGAGAGGTAGGATGGTGCAGTGAGGTTGATGCATTTGTGTGTGGTGGTAAGAATTTTAAATGTGATGCAGTCTTTGACTGGGAGCGAGTGAGCAGATTTTCTTGCTTGAGAGATGTGATCTCTTTTTGGTATGCTTAGGGCTGCTCTTAGTGCGTTATTTTGAGTTGATTTATGTTTTTTGTGGAGGTACCGGCAAGCAGTGCATTACAATAATTAAGCTTTGCCCGTATGGTAGCTCTAGCTATAGACAGTTGTCCTTTGTTAAGAAGGGTTTGATGGTGTTGATGAGTTTGGTGCTTAGAGCGGAGGCCAAGACAGTAGCACTGACTTGCTTGTTCATGGACAGTGTGGCATCTATATGGACCCCTAATGTCTTAACAGATGAAAGCACTGAGATGATGTAGTTGTCGATATTGAAATTGGCGTAGAGATAGTCTAAATTGGCTAGAGTGGATTTTTGGCCAATAATAAGAATCTGTCTTGTCCCCGTTGAGACAGAGGTTATTGGTGGCCATCCAAACTTGTATAGTGGCATAGATTTGTCAAAGGGTAGTAGCATCTTGAGTGTATGAACCGGTTAGAGGAAGGAGCACTTGGGTGTCGGCAGCATAGTTAGTGTATGCAATCCCAAGTGCATCCAGTCTATCAAAAAGAGGCTTAGTGAAAAGATTATACAGCGTGGGAGCAGTACAAGATCCCTGAGGGACGCCACAGTGAATAATGGTGGAAGCTGCATTTGCTGTGTTGGAAGAGACTTTCATCACTCTCCCTTCTAAGAAAGAGGTGATCCAGGTAGCTGCATGCTCAGAGAAGTGTGCACCATGTGTGAGGTGTGTGGTGAGGGTTTTGTAATCCACGAGATGGAACGCTGCTGATAGGTCCAGAAGGAGGAGGAGGGCGGGCTTGCCATTGTCTAGGATTTGTGTTATTTGATTTTGTAGGTCTAACAGGGCGGTTTCTGTTTTGGCCCTTTGCGTAATCCTGACTGCCTTTTTCCTGGGATGGAATCAGTTTCTAGATAAAGTTCGATCTGGATGTAAGCGGCTTTGTCTAGTAGTTTGAGCAGAAATGGGACGGTTGTTATGGGCCGGTAGTTGTTGGGCTGTAAAGGGTCCAGTGTAGGCTTTTTTAAAAGGGGGCGCACCCATGCCTCCTTAAGGCTGTCAGGGACAATGCCTAATTTAAATGAAGAATTGATGAAAGTGGTAAGGAGAGGGGCCAGTGGCTCTGCACAATCCTTAATAATGTTGGGGGGGGGGGGGCATACATCGCCCTTAAATTGCGATGGTTTGAGATGTTTAAGAATGTCTATGACTTCTACTTCAGAGATGTCTTTAAATGCAAATTTGGGGAAGTTGATAGTTTTGCTGTTGGCCAGGGACAGTGCTGGCTGGCTTTTGTTCTGATTCAGAAGGGTTTGGTGATGTTTTAGAATTTTGTTTTGTAGCATGTCTATTTTGTTTAGCATAGCAGCTTGTATGCTGTTACACCATGCTTCATCCTTAATCATTTCGTCCGTGCAGATCGGAGGGTCTATTAGTTCATTAAAGATAGTGAAGCGTTTTTTAGATTGGGAGTTGGCTTGGGATATTCGGCTATTCTAGGCTTCAGATTTAGCCATAAAAATGGCTTCTTTGTACTTTTTGGCGATATTTTTGAAACTTTCTTTAGCTGTGTCACAGGTGTTAGCCTGCCAGCTTTTTAGCGCCTGGCGTTTGTTGTTACGTAGGTGTTGGCGCTCGTCCGTGAAGCAGGAGTTTGTGTAAAGACTTTTTTTCCTTCTTTTCTTCTAGTGGGGCAATGGTGTTGACTGCAAGAGTGATTGTGTCCTTGAAGATATCAGCTAGGACATTTGGGTCTTGCGAGAAGGGAGGTGCTAGGCAGGGGGTGTTGAGATAGGGGCAGAGGTTTTTTGCACTTCTTGCTAGAGTAGCAGGAGCATGCGTGGTGATTTTGGTATTAGGAGCTGTGAAGATGGTGAATTGTATGCAATTATGGTCTGTCCAATGGTAAGCAGTGTTAGAGGTGATGGTGGAGTCCCATTTGTGGTCAACCACCTAACTCTAAGACCAAACCCTACTCTAGCAAATCTCAAAAGTCCACACCTAAAGCTGCCAAACAATCTCAACTAAACAGAACTAATGATGCCCCACAATATTTATGGTGTTTTTAGGAGATAGTGTTTGTTTGGCTGATAGTTTGGCTGATAGTATGTCTGCATTACCCTCCCAGTTGTGGGGTATAAGCCTAAAGGCAAGTGCCTCTTTGAAAATCAGGGCAACCCCACCTCATATTTTAGTGAGTCTGTCCTGTCTAAGGATAGAATCACCTGGGGGGGTAAGGCTAGCGCGATAGTCAGGCCAGATGCCTCGTGTAGCCATGTTTTTGTGATGGCCAATATATCTAGGTCCTGGCTTAAGATAAGGTTGTTGACTTCAATGGCATGTGCGGTAAGAGAGCGGACATTAAGCAGGGCACATTTTATTGTGGGGCATCATTAGTTCTGTTTAGTTGAGATTGTTTGGCAGCTTTAGGTGTGGACTTCTGAGATTTGCTAGAGTAGGGTTTGGTCTTAGAGTTAGGTGGTGGCATAATTCTGAGAATAGTGTTGTGCACGTTTAAGTGGTGAGAGTAGAGTCTGCCAGTGGTGCAAGTTCCTAGTCCAAGGTTTCTAAGTGTAACATGGGTTGGGCTAGTGTTGGTGTGCACGGGTAAAGTGTGAGATCTGAGGAGTCTGGAGTGGCAGTTAGGAGTGTGCGTGAGGGAAGAAGTGGTGCAGTGAGTGGGAATGTTAGGCCTGTGGATGTTAGTCATGGTTTTGCTGTTTAAACTGAGGGGGTTGAAGCGGTTGAAGGGATCCATCAAGGCATAGAGCAGTATGGTGTTAAGGATGAGCAATGTACCTAGCATGCTATGGTAGTGGAGCATAGTATACATGCTAAGTATGGACTATACCGTGGACACTACTATGTCAGAGACAGGCTGCTTCAGGCAGGTGCACTGCAGCAGTCGGGCTGTGTCAAGATATACGTTTAACGTGCGACAATGACTTAGGTCAGACAGCAGGCTATAACAGGATAGGCTGTTTCACTGTGCTAGGAGATGGGCTATATCAAAGTACATTTAGCAAATTACATTGGGCTAGATCAAGCAGCACTCTAGGCTATTTCAGAAAACAATTAACAGAAGCAGTGGGCTAGAACAATCAGCAGGCTAATAAATGATAGGCTATTTCAGAGTACATTTAGAAGATGGCACTGGGCTAGCTCAGCAGCACGATAGGCAATTTCAGAGTACAGCAATTTAGCAAAGGCAGTGGGCTGTATCAAGCAGCACGATAGGCTATTTCAGAATAAAGCAATTTAGCAAAGGAAGTGAGCTAGAACAATCACCAGGTTCATCAATGAAGGCTATTTGCACAGTACATTTGGCTGAAAATTTTACCTGAACACACTAATCTGTATTATATATGCATGATGTAAATGCAAGATCGTTTTGTTACCTATATTTGCTACAAAGCGAATGGTCATACCAGGAAAAGTTAGACATTTGGTAGACGGGCAGGTAATGTGAGCAGTACATATATCGCAGTGAACTTAGAGTGTCTTGTGGATGTTGCAGGCAGTGAAAGTTCCTGTACCAGGATACGCATGTAGCAGACAAGTCCTTCAGCAATTAGCCAGAAGTGGTGGGACCGGGAGGTGCACTGATATGTATGTAATAGTGGGAGCGTGTGTCGGACTCACCAAGTGAAGAGGTGGACTGCAGCTTGGGTCGTGGGTAGGAGGGCTGGCTTGACTGGCGTCACAGCGTCGCCTGCACTCGGTCAGCTCAGTCAGCAGCCTGCCTTGTTGCGTGCCTTAGCGTGGACCGGTGTTCGCCTGCCGGCGATTCCTATTGGTTAAAGGGGAATATTGCAACCAATCAGGATAGCCCATCAATGTAGCTGCCTACAAGCAGATGTTGGAAATGAGGAGCAATGCTGCGGCGGCCATCTTGGCCACTGTGGGTCTAATGCTGGACAGAGGGAAATACAGCGGTGGCAGACCAAGGTGGGTCTGAATCTGGGCAAATCAGTGGAGGTTGATGCTTGCATCCTTCACAAGTGTTTTTTTACAAATAGAAACTGCATATGGGGATATTTTTCCGTCGAGTGCAGCGCTGCCAGTAGAGGCTGCAGGGCTCCTGCTCTGGTGGTCTAGAGTGACTATAAACTATCTATAGGCCACCTGGCCAGGCTGCCCTCTTCCTCTCTGAGTGGGCTGACCTCTCCTCCTCCCTCCCTCCCTGTCTTTACATCTCTACATCTCCTCAGAGACCTGAACATCCACCTGGATGCTACTAACCCCTCTGTGGGGCTCTCTCTCTCTTCTCTCCCTTTTCTCTCTCTCTCTCTCCCCCCCCCCCGATTCCCTCTGCAGGGCACGCCCTGGATGTTCTGTTGTCCTCAGACCTATGTCTCTCTAACCCTCCCACCACTCCTCTCTCTTGGAGTGACCACTTTCTCCTTTCCTCCCACCTCTTGCTTTGCCCCGCAGGCCAAGCCGATCCCGGCACTGCCACCTACCTTCTCGGTCATCCTGCCCATGAAGCGTGTGTCATTTGAGGCTTTTGCCGCTACCTTCTCTCCTCCCCCTACACCTTTGGCCGACTCACACTCTGACACAGCCCTCTCTAATCTTCATCTCTCTAAAACTCTTGACGTCCTTGCCCCTGTCATGAGGATCCGTTTGAAGCCCACAACCAAGTGCAACTCTTGGTTCGATTCCAACCTCGCCAACCTTAAAAGCAAGTGTAGGGTGGCTGAGAGGAAGTGGAGGGCATCAGCCGCACCCTCTGACAAAATGGCCTGCCGCCTGCTCCAAAGTCAGTACCGACTCTGTCCTCTCTAAGAAAAGAGCCTACGTCCAAGCCTGCATCTCTGTGGCATCTAACAACCCGGCCAAACCTTTCAAACTCTGCAAGCAGCTGGCCAATCCTGCTGCAGTCTCTACCTCTCCTGTTCCCTGCCAGGCCTCTGCATGGCCCTGGCTGCTCATTTCACCTCTAAAACTCAGGACATCCTGTGACCCTTTCTTTTTCTACCTCCTTTTCCTCCTCCTCTACCACTCCTTGCCTGTCTGCGGCCACTCCTCCTCCTCTTTTCTCCTCCTTATCCCTGTTCATCCCTGAGGAGGTTTCTAGACAAGTCTGATCTATGAAAATCTTGTCAAAGCAGGTACTCCCTGCTCATCCAGAACCATCCTGCTCATCCAGGACCACATCGACACCCTTGCTCCGGCCATGGCTGATTTCTGCTATCATTCCTTTGCGGCTGGAACCTTCCCCTCCCCCCCTTAAGCACTCACTTGTGCACCCCATCCTAAAGAAGCCATCTGCTGATTTTTCCTCTCCTGCTATCACCTGATATCCATCACCCCTTTCCTGGGCAAACTCTTGGAAAAGCTGGCCATCTCCCAGCTTAATCTGGATACTGAATCTGTTGGTTGTCTGCATGACCATGACCACCTTCAGAACCACCAGAATCACGGAAACTGCTCTCCTGAACACCTGTGAATATTTGCTCGCTATGATTCTAATCTTCCTTCTGTCCTCATTCTCCTCGATCTATCCTCTGCTTTTGACACAGTTAGCCATGCCATTCTGCTCAATTGCCTCCGTGACAACCTGGGTATCACTGGTCAGACCCTGGCCTGGTTGACCTTCTTTCTCACCGACCGACCCTGCCTGGTCCAACTCGGGCCTTTCCTCTCTTCTATCTCACTCTCTACTTGTGGTGTTCCCCAGAAGTCTAACCTTTCTGCCTGGCTTTTCAACCACTACCTGGCACCTCTTGCCCAGTGCATCGCTACATTCTGCTCTAACTTTCAGTGTTATGCGAATGACACCTAGCTCTCCTTCAGGCTCCCCTCAGCCACCTTTGCTCCTTCTCTCTTACCAGACTTTCTGGCTGCAATTCTGGAATGGTGTGCCGCCAGCAATCTCTGCCTTAATGCCAGTAAAATTGCAATCCTCCTCATCAGGACACCTTCTCCCTCCTTTCCTCTCTTTCTCGCTGCCATCCACCCTGGGCCCTCTTCCTACTCCTTCCTTTGAGGCCAAGAACCTTGGTGTCATCTTTGACTCCACTATCTCCTTCTCTCCTCCTTTTCTGACGTCTCTAAGAAGTCACACTCTCAGCTGCACCTCCTCAAAGGTATTCTGCCCTTTCTCACTTTCCTCCAGAAGCGCACTGTATCTAGAGCTCCGGTCCTTTCTAGGCTGGATTACTGCATCAGCCTCTTTCTAAATCTGCCTGTCTTCAGCCTTCGAGCTTTACAACTTACCCAGAACAGGACTGCAAGACTTGTCCTTGGCCTCAAGCCCAACGGATCATACCCTCCAGCTCTGAAATCTCTTCACTGGCTCCCAGTGGCTGCAAGGATTAAGGTCAAGACCCTTTGTATCGTCCATAAGGCTTTCTGGGGCCTGGGACCGCACTACCTCCAACTTTCTCTTCCTAAACATCTTCCTTCTCGAGCTCTCCACTCATCTACCTCCAACTCTCTGAGGGTCAGTCGCCTCTCCAAGCAGAACGTTTGGGGCAGATCTCTTTCCTCAGCTGGGGCCTCCCTCTGGAACAGCCTCCCTGCCTCTCTCAAACTTCAGCAGATCCACCTCTGGTTCTGGAAGCAACTCGCGACCTTCCTTTTCGCTTCTGCTTTCTCTCTTCCTTGCTGATGTCCCTGACTACTCAGTGCACTGGTCACCTGGCCTCCCAATGAACTCGGACCCAGGCTCCTGCATTTTCAGGTGCCCTCGCACTGCCTGAGGCTCCCCCAGCACTTAAGGGCCTGTATCTGTAACCCTACAGTCCCTTCTCTCTCTGCACTTACTTGCTACCCTCTGGCTGCACTTATTGAATACCTACCTGCACCCAACCCATGGCACTTATTGAGCTACCTGCACTTCTCCCTTTTTCACCCCCCCCCTCCTGGAACTTTCGCCCTCCGTTTCCCCTCCACTTGCGCAACCTGAATAACACAAGGACTAGTAAGATTGTCGTTTTGTCCTCCTTCTGCTACCCCCTCCTTGTCCTGTTGCACCTAGAAACACTTGTGTACAGGAGCCTTATGAATGACATATATCATATAGTAGGGGTGATTGGGTTTCGCTCTGAAGACTTGGCCTAGATAATTCTGGGGTGTGTGCATGAGGACTTCTATATCTGATGTGTTTTGGGGTGCTATGTCTTTGTCAATGATGGTTCTCAAAAGTCCCCTCAAGATCTCTGTTCTGACCAATGATGCTCCTGAAGACCCCTGGAGGGTTTCTGTTCCTTTGTCAGTGTTCGAGAAGATAACCCCTTGAATAACGTTTTGGGAAGTTGGCTTTGGAATTTTAAAGACAGTTTTAATTCACAACCGCTGATGTGAGTTTTATCTCTCTGTAAACTAACCTTTCTTTATCCTTCTTGGCTTAGTTCACAATGTTATATACTAGTTTGTTGGTGTCTGTTTTTCAAGGCACTCTTGGCTTTTTCCCAGCTCCCTCTGGGACGTTTAACACCTCCTGTTACCTGCTCTTGGAGTCAGTATGCTTCATGTCATGGCCACAGGCCCCAGGACACAAAAACCACACCATCTAGTGATGGGGGCAATGGGTCACCTGACTCACTTGTGTCCCTTTGGGACTCATAAACACAGGGGCCCTGGCTGAAGTCAGTCCTGGCACCTTTGGCGTCCGGCTCATATAGAGATGTGAACAGGAACACTTTATTTCAGTGCAGGAGTGCTTTCATTTACTTCAGTCCACACTTTATTTCAGTGCAGGCGTGCATTTATTTTACAAGAACTTTCCAGGTGCTGAAAGCCTTTATTCCAGAGAACATCCCCATGTGCTGACTCATCGGGCGTGGCTCCGTAGGCCTGTTCTTCAGGTGCTGACTCATCGGGTGTGGCAGGGCGTGGCAGCAGGCAGGCCAGAGCTACTGGGCGTGGCAAGGAAAAAGACTATATAAACCCACCGACCCCTCAGGCAAACGCTTCACGTTACTTGCACCTCCGTGCAACGTGACGCTCATCGCCGCCTGGACCAGCTACTTACCTTGGGATTCTGCAACAACAGCATCTTTAACTGGACCCTGGCTAGCATCTCACGGCAACGCTCCATCTTCTTGGCAGATCCCAAATCGACGCCGCAGCACCCGCGCTCTCTGTCCCACAAAGCAGAAATCCTGAAACGAGAAAAGAAGACAAGACAAGGTTAGAACTCTCAAACACCCAAGCCAGGGTCGCGCCGCATTTAATACCCAATGCGCACCCTTAAGCACCATTAAAGGTTACTTATCAGCTGTCGGACCATCTCAGCCCCGCTCCTCCATACCGCCGGCACCGCTACACCACCTGCAAGGGGAGAGAGCAGAGAAAAGAGACATTACATATAAAGGACAGAGAGCAAACTTTACAAATACAATTACAACAGTTGGAAGACAAGCAGGCAAGAGGAAACAAGGGAAACACTTACCTACAAGAGAAGTGGACTAGTCACAGCTGGCCTGGACTTCCATGACAAGGGACCAGTGAAGGAACTTGGTTCCCTTCGACAAGTGCCCCTGCCAGAAGCAGCAGGACGGAGAGACCAGGTGAGCGTAACAGAACGTGAAGCCTCCTGCGAATCTCTGCCTGGGCGTTATGGAAACTTCAGAAACTGATCAGTTGGCCTAGTTACTGGGAGAGTTATGGGCTGAAACTCATGCCTCAAGACAGGAAACCAATGCCTTAAGGAGGGACCTTATTGTGAATCGAGAACGCACGGACGATTTAGCAAGGCAGAAGCTCCAAGCACAGGCTGGCCAAGTCCCATTACTGGGGCTGGCCCACCCTATTCCGCCACCACAGTCAACACCAACGCCCGTACGCTTCACTGGTGATCCAAATAAGTATGCCATATTCATGATTCAATGCCGCCTTCATTTCCTGTGCAGACCTGGGGCCTTCCCCAATGATCAAGCTAGGGTGGCATTTGTATTTTCATATTTGGGAGGAAGTGCGGCGGACTGGTCTATATCCTTGGTGAATCAAGACGACCCCTTACTTCGGGACTTTTCAGCACAAAATGGATTAACTATTTGCACGGCATGCCCAAGGTCAGGCTCTGGACAACAAACTATTGTTGCTCGGGCAGGGTAACCAAGATTTATTAACCTACATCACCTCCTTCAACCGTCTTATAGTCCAAACAAATTGGCCAGAGGGAAAAGGAACTATGCTCTTTCACTGTGGATTACGGGGGGAGCTTATGGACCTTCGAGCCCAAGTAGTAAATCCCCTGGGGGGATGTGCTCAATATATTGACCTAACAATCCAACTTGATCATAGATTGCAGTATCGGAAAATGGATAGAGCAAGAGCTGAAGGGCGGTCATTCTATGTGTGACCCCGTGAGAATCAGGCCAAGCCGAATGCACGGTCGGAACCAATGCAGCTCTGGGGCTTGCAGAGCCCCTCTCACCAAGGCGGAAAGAGAAAAAATAGGACAGCAACAGCTCTGCTTATATTGTGGTAAAGCCAGACACTTTCTCAGAGAATGTCTGGTGAAACCACCCAGGAGAACAGTCGGAGCAACTGACAAGAGTGAAGAAGAAGAACTGGACTCAGGAAACTCCAGCGCCGGTAAGCGTAAGGGTCCGCTTGTCGAGCAGTGAAAAGGAACCAATACAGACCTCACACCTAGTCATCCTGGTGCTCTTGGTAGACCACAAACCCCCATCGAAAATGCATGCTTTAGAAGCATATATTGACAGTGGAGCTGTGGGGAATTACATTGACCAAGATTTGGCTAGCTATATAGGCCTTCCTCTCCGAAAGAAGCAGAGATCAGAAAAAGGTAAAGCGTTTGATGGATCTCAGTTATCATCTGGCCCAGTGACGCATTATACCGAAAAAGTTATGCTTCTGTGTCAGGGAGGTCACCAAGAGGACATCACCTTCGATCTCATTGGCGCTCCTCCGTTCCAGATGATATTAGGGATGCCTTGGCTGGAAACCCACAATCCCAAGATCGACTGGCGTAAAAGAGTTCTGATGTTTCCCCCAGACTGTGCTAACACCTGTTTCAACAAAGAATGCTTAGTGAAAGATCACACTAAACCAAGTTCAAAGAAAGGAATCATATTAGGTCTCACCAGTTCTTTACCCTCTGAATACATGGATTACCAAGATGTATTTCAAAAGGAGCAATCGAATACCTTACCCCCGCACAGAACGTACGACTGCCAAATTGATCTTGTACCCGGAGCCCAAATTCCTTTCAGTTGGATTTACGCCCTAACAGAGCAAGAAAACCAACATTTAAAAATATACGTACTCGTCTATATCGACGACATCCTCATTTACTCAACCACCAAGGAAGATCATGTCATACATGTCTGGGCCATTTTAGAAAGACTTCGACAACATCGGCTGTACGCCAAGTTGGAGAAATGCTTCTTTCACGTGATGGAGGTTGAATTCCTCAGGTTTATACTCGCACTGCGAGGGGTACACATGGACATGCACAAAGTAGATACCATCCTCCAATGGCCCTCACCAACTTCCACGAAAGGTGTACAAAGTATACTCGGTTTTGCCAATTTTTATCGTTGGTTCATCCCAGGATTCTCCCAGATTGTTCACCCCATCACATCCCTGCTGCGAAAGAACAAATGATTTCAGTGGACCACAGAAGCAGAAGAAGCCTTCCAGACCCTAAAATGAGTATTCACATCAGCACCCATTTTACGGCACCCCCGACCCGAATTGCCATACGTTGTCGAAACCGATGCTTACAACGTAGCAATGGGAGCGGTTTTGTTTCAGCGAGATCCCAAAACAGGACAATTGCATCCCGTGGCTTTCTGGTCTCGTAAGTTCTCTGCTCCCGAATTGAACTATGCAATCGCAGATAAAGAACTGTTAGCAAAAAAAAGCGTCATTCAAGGCATGGAGGCATTACCTTCTTGGAGCCAAGCCCACAGTCACCGTCATTACGGACCATCGTAACCTACAATATCTAAAAAATGCGAAAGCACAATCATCAAGCCAACTCCGCTGGGCTCTCTTTTTTGTGGAATATGACTTTGTCATTACCTACAGACCTGGAGTACGCAATGGAAAAGCAGACGCCCTATCATGAGTGAGTGAAGATGAAAAGGCTTTCACCACACCAGACCCCGTGGCAATCATTCCTGAAGAATGAATCCTGAACACGATTGCAGCCACTGCCACTTTGGACGATTCGAAAATTGACCTTCAACACTTGAACCAATCAGAACAGCACGAATGGCTGTCAAGAGAAGACCAATACACTATCATGAACAATCTACCGCACTTTCAAGGGAGACTGAAGAAGTTCCGGATAAAGACCTGCAAAACCAAATGAAAGCAAACTATCATGACTCTTTAATAGAAGGACATACAGGAATGGCTAAAACTCAAGCTAAAATAAAGAAAAATTACTGGTGGCCCACTTGGTGAAAGGCTATTGTCCAGTTCATCGCGACCTGTGGTGTTTGCGCTCAGCACAAGTCTCAAAAACAAAGTCCTGCAGGCCTTCTACGTCCTTTGATTGTGCCCCTGGCACCTTGGCATACGCTGTGTATGGGTTTTATGACTGATCTTCTGCTGTGCAACGGATACACCACCTTCCTGGTCATCGTAGATCTGTTTTCTAAGATGGCCCATTTCATTCCTCTAAAAGGGGTCCCTACAGCCTCTACTTTGGCCACCGTCTTTTTGGAACATATTGTCCGACTACACGGATTCCCATCAATATTGATATCGGACCGCAGAACTCAGTTTGTTTCAGCTCTCTGGAGGAGATGTTGCAGAATCACCAAAATCGACCTTTGATTGTCCACAAGTCATCATCGCCAAACTGATGGCCAGACCGAACGGACCAATCAAACTCTAGAGCAGTACTTAAGGTGCATGTTAAAACAAACTGAGGATACCTGGAAGGACATACTCCGGTTGGCCGAATATGCATACAACAATTCCATCCACACCAGTACAGGAAAAACTCAATTTTATACAGTATATGGTCGACATCCATGAACATCTGTCTTTGATTTGCTTGAAGCACTGGAGATGCCAGCGGTAACGACCTTACATGAAACCATCACTCGAGTCCTTAAGCAGGCAGCAGAACATTTGACCAGAGCCAAAGAAAAGCAGAAACAGTTTGCAGACCGACAATGAAAGGAGGCTCCAAATTATCAGGTCGGAGACCAGGTTTGGTTAGCTTCCAAAAACAGTTCTCTGAAGGGGCCACAAGCCTTCTGTCCCAGGTACCTAGGACCCTATTCTATCAAAGCCGTGATCAACCCTGCGGCCATGAAATTAGAATTACCGGCCCACATGCGGATCCACCCGGTGTTTCATGTCTGCCTTCTAAAACCATTGAAACCAGGTACACGGTTCGGTACTCCACCGGATCCCGAAATAGTTGAGGGAGAACCAGAATACGAAATTAAAAGGATCCTAGACTCTAAGATGGTCCAGTCCAAGCTATATTACCTTATAGACTGGAAAGGTTATGGACCCCAAGATCGGACCTGGGAAGCCAGTGAGCATGTCCACGCTCCACGATTAATCAGGCAGTTCCACCGCAATAACCCCACTAAACCAGGACCAGGGGGGAACCACCCTTGAGAGGGGCCTTGAGGGGGAGTGCTGTCATGGCCACAGGCCCCAGGACACAAAAACCACACCATCCTAGTGATGGGGCAATGGGTCACTTGACTCACTTGTGTCCCTTTGGGACTCATAAACACAGGGGCCCTGGCTGGACTCAGTCCTGGGGTATAGAGATGTGAACAGGAACACTTTATTTCAGTGCAGGAGTGCTTTTATTTACTTTAGTGCACACTTTTTCAGTGCAGGAGTGCTTTTATTTTACAAGAACTTTCCAGGTGCTGAAAGCCTTTATTCCAGAGAACATCCCCATGTGCTGACTCATCAGGCGTGGCTCCCTGGGCCTGGTCTTCAGGTGCTGACTCATTGGGTGTGGCAGGGCATGGCAGCAGGCAGGCCAGAGCTACTGGGCGTGGCCCGGAACAAGACTATATAAACCCACCGACCGCTCAGGCAAACGCTTTGCGTTACTTTGCACCTCCGTGCAACGTGACGTTCACCACTGCCTGGACCAGCTACTTACCTCGTGATCCTGCAACAACAGAATCTTTACCTGGACTCTGGCTAGCATCTCACGGCAACGCTCCATCTTCTTGGCAGATCCTGAATCGATGCTGCAGCACCCGCGCTCTCTGTCCCATGAAGCAGAAATCCTGAAACGGGAAAAGAAGACAAGGTTAGAACTCCCGATAACACCCAACCCACGGTTGCGCTGCATTTAAAACCCAACGTGCATCCTTAAGCACCATTAAAGGTTACTTACCAGCTGTCGGACCATCTCAGTCCCGCTCCTCCGTACCGCCGGCTCCGCTTCTTCTCCAACAGCTACCGCTGGCAGCGCTACACCGCCTGTAAGGGGAGAGAGCACAGAAAAAAGACATTACATACAAAGGACAGAGAACTAACTTAACAAATAAAATTACAACAGTCGGAAGACAATCGGGCAAGTGAAAACAAGGGAAACACTTACCTACAAGAGAAGTGGACTAGTTGCAGCTGGTCTGGACTTCCACAACAAGGGACCAGTGAAGGAACTCGGTTCCCTTCGGCAAGCACCCCTGCCAGAAGCGACAGGATGGAGAGCTCATCATCATCATTCAGCAGGAGCCGCACTGCTCATCACCGCAGTTCCCAACGACGACGCAGAGAGAAGAGCAGGCAAGAGGAGTTTAATCCCTGGGAGGGCTGCGACCATGCCCCAATGCCTACGCAGAGGCCAGGTGAGTGTAACACTTCACCCATTTTGCCTAGGATTTTGTGAGGATATATATTTTCTCTCTCGTTGGGCGCTTTATTCCTTGGATCTACACTGCTGGCTGTTCTAATGTTGGTATTGGACTCGACCGTCCCTTCCGTACGACTCGCTCAGCCACCATTACTCTGTATGCTTCTCGATTCTAAACAACAACCGCCAGAGGCATAGGGGAACAACAGTCACAAGCGATCCCTTAATCAGGTTAATAACCTTTAGTTTCCAAACAACCACACGCTTGTGGATAACAACCCCTGTTCATAGAGGAAGATTCATCTAGCAAATCAGGCCAGAAGGGTAAACCAGCCTGTACACAATAGATTCAAAACATTACATATTTTATTGTTATCACATTGTAATTGAAACACATCTTTGAATGGTTTTCTTCAATTCTTATAGTTATAACAGTGCAAAGAACAGATAGTGCATCAGAAGCAAGCAATAGTAAGCTCCAAGAACTCTCAACAAAGTGTCTGATGCTCTGCAAATTCACATAAAGATTGATTATCTCAAATGCTCTCGTCAAGCACACCATTCGTACTGATATCATCCCAATCATACCAATTCATAAAACATACTAAAAACCCAACATGTTTCTTTCCTATATTATTTGATCTTGCTAGTACCAGGAAATTCATCAGGGGCCATCTGTTTCAACACAGAACACTGTTCAACTTTCAATATATAACCCAAATGTCAATTTTGGTTAAGTAAACTGAATCAAACAATTATTATTCAACTCTTGATTCTTCGTTCATCAGTGTCATCTTTTCTTGGCCAGAATGACGAATCTTCCCCTACAACAAAGGGTCTGCCTATACCACTTTGCGAAAGGCTGGGTTCTGCGGTCTCAGCCTAGTTGCCGGAGCATACGGTCCACCCACTACAGGTCACTCCACCACAACCCAATCTTCCGCTTCTATTAGGCCGGTTCCTGGCTGAATGGTAAGAAGCTTTCTGGGCGTCTCACCAATTTCGCTGTGGCATTTTGCAGATTCTTCTCTTTCTCTGTCTTACTCTTACCCACTGGCCAGCAGCTTCTGCTTGTGTACCATTTGGCATTCTGCCTCCATGCGGGATGCCTGTTCCAGTTTCTGCTTCTGCTTCCACTACTACCAAAACCTAGTTGTCCTGCGAGACGTTCTTGTGCGTTCTTCTGAACCACACCCTCCACGTCTCCCCTGCGAGCCTGTCAAATCTTGGTTCGACTTCTACCCCCGCCTTGGCCTTGATACCGCTTTCCAACTCTCTCTCTCTGTCTCCATCTCTTGTTCACAGTTCGTTTGTTTCTGGTGTCTTTACATAGCAGGGTCCGCCCTGATGTAGCATCAGTTCCATTGACAACAGATGGTTGAGCGTTTTTCCCACTTAACTGTAGCATTCTCAGGTTGTTCCTCGTCCCTGTTCTTATCACGTTAACATTGTCTGACTCAGTACAATAATACTTGGTTTCAGATTTAATTCTAGGGAAAAGAGGTTTGGTTGATGTCACTATCTTATAGGGTAGGGAGTTAAAGGGGCTGTGTCCCTGACTCGCGTCCTTGGCTCCAGAAGGGGAGTTATTCTCCATTTGGTCCTCCCGCATGTTACCACCCTTAGGGGGACTATTGGTTAGCGGCTGCACCTCCCCACCCTCATGGAAAGGGTCTCCCCTGCGGAAAGCTGACGCTATCTAAGGGATTGTAACAGTGCCCTGAGTGTTGATCTTTGTATCACAGTCAATCACACAATTATGGCCAGAGTTCTGTTTGTTTAATTTCAAGATCACAAGCACTGTCATGATGTGCAGTGACAGAAACAAGCAGCAAACAGTGGAATAAAGTCCCTGACCTAGATATCAAGAAGGAATCCCCATGTAAACCTTCAGCAGCACAACTTACCACAGTGCCCAGGCAGCGGAAAGCCAAACAATCTCCATTTCAAGCAAACAGACTGAACAAATCGCTGTATGCGGAAAGGGAGCAGGGGTGGCAATGGTTTTTAAAGCTTCACCTTGTAAAGACCCAACCCCAGGGGAAAGTACATCTGTAGATTGTCCTGCCAATGGAAAGGAGAGGTAAGGATAGTTAAAGGAAACCTAGAGTATAAAAGGCTGTTGAAAGAGAGACAGAGGGAAAGGAGACTGGGTGAGGTCAGTAGGTGTGGAGGCAGACTGAGAGACCAGGAGGAGGACGGAAGGCAGAGCAGAGTGCTAAGAAGACTGTGGAGGCAGGTGAGTTATTGTGTGTGAGAGAGAGAAGCACCACCAAGTGGAAAAAATAAAGGTGTGATTATGAGAGCATTTGTGAGAGTTAGTAGTAGTGGTGTGGGTTGTAAGAGATATTAGCATATGGTAGAGACAGTAGAGAGTGTGAGAGCAGGAGAGAAAGAAAAAGCGATAGTAGAGAGAAGGGAGAGGGACTAGTGTGAAGGGGAAGGTTGCAGGTAGTATCAAATGTTGGGTGGTGGAGGGAAGTGGCAGTGATAGGTGGGAGAGGAGGAGTGGGAGACAACCGTATAAGGGGAGGAGGAGTAGAAGGGAAAGGGGTGGGAAGAGGGAGCATAGGGAGTAAGGAGATTGGAGGAAGTAGAGGGGATGAGAGGAGATGGTGGGAGAGACAGGAAGGGGAATAGGAGGAGAGGAGAAAATAAAGAGGTGTCAGCGCAGGGAGAGGAGAGAGAGGGAGCGATAGAAGAGAGAGAAATGAGCATGATTGATTCGAGGATCATCTTGAAAACCTTTGATACATCATTGTGGGAATAGGGAACCCTTAGGAAGTCCTAGGGTGTGTGAGATAGTAAAGGCATTGATCTTTAGGTCTTTCTGGATAGAGGCTAGATTGGATCGTATGAGTTACCAATTTCTAGTATTCCGCATGAACCTTGCATGGCCTGCATTAGGGTGGATGGAGCCCACTGGAGATCAAGGGATCAGTAAAAAAATAATACCGCAGCTTGCCACAACCACAGTCTCAACACCAAAATAAAAATCAAAACTTAAGATTCTGATAGCAAAAGCCCTTGAACCATCTATTGATCTTGGAGAGTTTATGTGAGGCCATCTGTGACACCACCAACCTCTTCTCTGAGTTCAGAGGTATGATCAGGACAAAGCCTCCTCAGTTTGGCTTCTCCTCTCATAATGCCTTCTGCTTCTCTTGTTCAGTTTGTAGATGATGGCCTGTCAGGTTGTGGATCAATAATAGTACCTCGTGGGTGGTTCTCAATTTTTCTGGGTTGACCCTTAAGTCCTCTCATCCTTCCCAACTCTCCTTCAGAAATTAAAAGACATCCCAGGGTTCTCTCAGATAGACCAGTTTGCATTGGAAGATGTCCGCAGAAGCTTGTGGAGTTTTCCATGCTGCAAAAAGGGTTTATCCCAGCTCCTCACATTCTCTGAAAGCAATTTCTGGAGAAGGTTTTGGAGTTGTTATCTGTAACACGATGTGAACATGAATGGGTGCCTCTGGTCTGTGAGAATTGCCTTTGGAAACACCACGTGTGTAAAGTATGGAGCTAAGTGTATTATTTGACCTCATAGGGAAGGCCTTGGGATAAGAGGTGGTGTAATACAACACAACTAGATACATTTTGGTTTACGGACACCATACCATTATGCATGTGGCAAGTGGACTGCATGTTTTTGAATTGAAGTTGTACAGTGAAGATTTTTGGGAAATGCTGTGAACATATTTAGGCCTGGACATTGACTTGACTTCATTATATTTTGAGGGTTGGTAAGCATTGAAATATTATTATATTTCTTTACTTTTTGCCACTCTGCCAAGTACAGATATCAATAACAAATGAACATGAACAATTAGTGGGATTAAGCAATGGGAAATTACAAAATGGGTACAAATTAAATTAAGGATTTGGGAATGCCTAGACAATGAAAAGACTAGTGTATGCTTTTCAAAATTTGATCTAATCGGAAATGTATGAAACATCCAAATAAGGTCATGGTATTACTAGACTTGAAGAACCCTGCGTTGTGCACTGTACCACTGCCTCATCAGTGTGACATTTGAGTCGGCCTAAGTCCAATAAATGTATATTGTCTAGTACGTGTTGGTTAAGTTATATATTCAAATTGTTATCCAGGGATCTGATGACCCTGTGAAATGTAGGTAACAATTCAGGATACATCTTTTGTAATTGTATGTGTTAACTACATTACAATTAATAGCATAGCATTCTGCCTTGTATCAGTTCCTTGATAGTTCTCAGGATTTAGCAAGTAATACAACTATCTATGTCCCCGCCCGGTTGTCTTAGATGGATTTAGGGGGCCTACTGCATCCATCCCATTCCTGGAGATAGGGACCTCTCTATTCACTGTTTGCGCAGCACAAACCTTGTGCGTACAAAGACAGACTTACCTCGCTCAGGGTTGTTGCAGCTTGGGGCACTGACCTTTGCTCGCAGATCTCTGTCCATTCTGACATGAAGATATCCTTAAAGGACCATTAGAAATGGGTGTGCAGAGGGGATGGTCACCACTTGCTCGAGCTAGATAGAGACGACCAGGGGTTCCTCACAATACCTCCCCCATGCCCCTTATTCACTCACTCAGTGACCCCTCTAGATGTGCCCAAAGCCAGGCAGGGCATGTTGTCACAAGGGGCACTTCTTCAAGTGGCAGCCCTTCTGGGTATGGCAAATCCACTTGCTTTGGATCTGGCACACAGGTAAGACAGGTCAGGCAGAAGCATTGTGGTTCATGCGGTTCCACACAGTATGCAAGGGAATCTGTTTGTTCTGAAATACTGACATGTGTGACCGTCCAGAGCAAGATTCAACCCACGCCTATGACGCCAATAACTCGGACATCACCACATGGTGCCTGACACTTTGGTTACTTGGACCAGCCTTAGGAACTATAGCTTGATGCTGTTATATACCATAGCCAGAATTGTTGGTGTTCTGGGAAAGAGGACACATGTAGCTTCTTTTGCTCTCTACAAAACACATGTGCAAAGAAAAGTCACTTATTCACAAATACTATCAAATCTAGAGGAGATGCACATAGCTGCAAACAAGGGGGCTTTTTGATTAATTGGAAGGTTTGTATCCACACCAAAGTGTGTACGTAATCTGGTCATTTCTGGGATTACATGGAGAACGTAGGTTGACTTGAGTTTCTAAGCACAGGGGATGCAATGAGGTCTACTGATTCTAGATAAACACCTTTTTAAAAGACCTTTTCAGTTTTACATCAAATGAAAGAAATCTCTCATAGAATATATACTGATCAGGAGAACAACAGAAGGAGAAAGTCAAGATGTGGACACGATTTCAACAAAGGAGAACGAGGACTACTGAGACCCAAATGCAAAATACAATTATCAAAATTATAATTCTAAACATTAAAATACAGCTACTATGCATAATGACTTTTTAACAAACTGAAGATGAATATACATTTTAGAAAACATGCTTCAAACATAAAAGACCACATGAATAGTTATCTTACAAATGTGCAATAAGAACGTCGCTATGGGATGAAGCACCCCGTTTGTCCGAGTTAGTGGATGGTGACATTGCAAAGCTGGCACTTCGTCATAAGGTAACCGTCACTTCATGCCCTTTTAAGAAAATCAAGGAGCTGCATTCACACGGGGACAGCAGCGCTGGTTCACCTGGCTCTGCTTGCACAGGGACTGAAGCTCCTCCACCATCCATTTAGAGAACCGGATGGAGTTGGGAATTCCAATATGGCGAACATGGTTCTTAAAGCTGCCGTCCAAATCCATCCACACCAACAGAACTACGATTCGCAAACTCCCCCCTACAAAACCGCTACACCTGATCCCCATTCTACCAGAGGGAGAGGCCTCAGTCCTATAAAACCTCAAGGGCTCAGTTAGTAGGTGGTCACAGAAGGAGGAAGGGCGTGTTCTATGCTGGCTGGAGAAAGGAAGAGCAGAAGCTGAGGAAGGAGCTTTAGGCTGAGACTGGGGGAGAGCAGGAGGAAGACGGCTCGAGGAGGCAGGAATCTGCATGGAGGACCTAGAAGGCTGAGTAAAGGCAGGCCCTGGAGGTGGAGGGTCAATAGACCCTGTGGGGTGGAAGGCGCAACACCCAGAAGGCTGGGGAGGAAAGGTCACGGGGTGGGGAAGAGATTGACCCAGGGGAGCAGGAGAAGGAAGTACCACAAGAGTGGAGGGAAGAAGGTACCCAAAGGGGTTTAGAAGAAGGGAGGGATAGTAGGGTACTGCATAATCTGACTTGGTCTAAGGGAGGGGCCTAAAGGAGCAAAGAAAGTACCCAACGGAGTGAAGGAGAAAGCTGTAACAAATTAAGAAAGCCTGGATTGTTCTAGGGAGGTGCTCAAAGGGATGAAGAAGGTGGGGGGGGGAATAGACTGATGATGCAAGAATATAGAGCTGAGAGTTGGACAAGGAAGGAACAGAAAATAGAGGAAAGTGAAGCAAAATGGGTAGAGGAAGTGTTGAAGGAGTGGATAAACTTCTGGAAGCAGAAGGAGGGTTGTCAGAAAGAGGTGAGAGATAAACATCTACAAGAAGGAAATGACGAGGGGAAAATGAAGACTAATGAAGGACTAGGGGAGGAGGAAGCACAGTGAGGTGTAGTGGGGATTTTTGGTGAGGAGAAAGTAGTAGACCTGAAGGCAAAAAGAGCTACCCCAGAAAGTCAGCGAATGAAGAAAACGGTTTTGTTGGAGCAAAGCCTGAGGAGGGACACCGGGAAGAGAAACAGATTGGAGCAAGTGGCTGGAGGAGCTGCACACCGACAGAGAGGAAAGAATGGGGAACATAGTAAGAACCCTGTACCAGCATTGGGGAAGCCTCTTGTCATTCTCTGGCTTCAATACATCCTAGAAGGCCTGCCTCTCTCAATCCCACGTATGGACTCCAACTACAGGCTCCACATAGGCCCCTGAGGGCCAAGGAGGAAAGACATTTAAGACGGTGGAAAGCAGGGTACGAGAACCCTCAAACTCGAGACTGAGAATTCATGGCAAGAGACCTCAAGAGTGGTGGTAAATATGGAGAAGGGACCCCAAGAACAGTGGAAAAAAAGAGTGTGGGAAACCCTTAAAACCAGGCACTGTGAGCTGAGAAGTATTGGGTGGTTTTGCTGGGAGACATCCAGCCCTTAGATGTACTGAGCACTGAAATAATCTTTGTTGCTATAGTTTAACTTTCACAAGAGAAACTTTTTTAGGCCTGGTTTTCATGCCCGCAGTGTGGTGCGTGGCTACTAGGGGGCCATGCCTGCCGAAACTTGGGTCTTAACCGCACCGCCGCAGCCCGGGCTGAAATCCTGCCACATGCACTGCTTATTACTAGGCCACGCTTGTGGATTGGATCACTGCCGTCACCCCGGGCTCATTCATCCATGCAGCCCGGCCTGATCAGCTGTGGCAGGCTGCGCATCCAGAACGCCGTCTCAGCGAGTATTTGGCCTGTTGGGACCACGCTGGATCCGAACCACCTTTGTCGCCAATGTTATGGAGGGAACTCACTCCTCTGTGGCGCAGGTACACTATTATCAGCGTGCCGCAAGGTCTGCAATAACGGGAGGCCCACACGAGGTCAACCGGTCTCAACTCCATCATTTATTAACTACCTCTTCCAGTCTCCCATCACACCCCCCCATCAACCTCCCCCACCCTAACTCCACCTTCCACATAACGATGTGGATTGAATTTAAACATGAACATGACAACCTTCCCCCTTTTTTAAATACTTAGTCAAGAGCTAGCCCATTTCTTCAGTGAGTTTAGTCTTTGCTCTGACTGCGCGGCCTTACCTAGTCGGCTCGGAGCTGCAATGATGGGATCTGTCTGACGCTCCCCTGCCATCATCTCCTGAGGTTTCCCCACCCGAGGCTTCCTCATCCCCCAGAATGAGTCCTCTGAGTCTTCCCTTACCCAGGTGTCATCAAGGTCCTCAGGGTCTTCCCACACGGCTTCCCAAGATGTCACATCACCATGACATTCTTTGAAGTGTGACACGTTTCTTGTGACTTCTCGACCTTCGTCATCTGGTGCAGTGATCATTGTGCCTTTCACTCTTGTTACAATGAGAGGACCAGGTGCAAATCGGGAGTCCTCTTTCCTTCTCTGACTCTGGCATAATATTACTCTGTCTCCTTCCTCAAAGCTGTTCTCTCGAGCTCCTCTCCGCTCATCCGCTGCCATCTTCATTTTGCGCTTTTCTTCATCTCTGGTTCTGATCTCCTCGTCCTCTGATATGGTGTTTCCCTCTGGGGGTCCCTGCGACAGTCGTGTCCGTAGATTGCGGGCGAACAAGAGACCAGCTGGGCACTTGTCAGTGGTGCTGTGGGGAGTGTGGCGGTAATCACGCAAAGGTTGGTGCAAAGTCTATTCGAAAGGTTTGTGGGACAGCTAAGCCACTTGTAGCGACCTTTTGAGATTACCCATGAATCGTTCAACCATGCATTTGGCTTGGGGCCAGAAGGGCGTGATTTTTCAATGTTTAAACTCCATTTATTGGGCAAAATTGACAAAGTCCACACTGGTGAATGGCGGTCCATTGTCGGACTTGATGACCTGGAGGACACCATAGGCCGTAAATATTCAGTCCAGGACCGGGATGACGGCAGTTGCTGCTGTGGACGGCACCATTGTACCTCTCGGTATCTTGAATATTCGATTACAACTAAAGTGTAGTTGCTGTCCCTAAGGGGCCCAAAGAAGTAAATTGCCAGTTCTTCCCATACCCCGCTTGGGAGTGGAGACATCACCAGCGGGTTTGGGTGACGGGGTGGGGCTATCACTCTGCAAATGGTGCACTTCTTTAGGGTTTCTTTTGCCTGTTTGTCCAAACCTGGGAACCAGATTTTCTGTTGCAGTAGCTTCTTCATTGAGACCACCCCCTGGTGTCCCTCATGGGTCCAATTGATGACTTGCTGGCGCAGTGACTTGAGCAGAACAATCCTGTAGCCCTTAATGATGATTTGATGCTCGGTGGTGGTGAGCTCGTCCTAAACTAGTGACATGGCTTTGATGTCGCCCTGCAGCATTTCGTCCAGATGCCTGGCCCTCTCTTTTGCATGTCTCATCTTTCCTTGGCTGATGCACTGCGTGACAATCGCCAGTACTGGGTCAGCCACTGACCCCTGTTGAAGCGTCTTCCACGCTATCGGGAACGGCTTAATTTGATGGATGATATATTGAAGGTATGCATCTGCGATTGAGTGCTCGGGTTGTGGGGGTCCTGTAGGGTGGCGCGAGAGATAATCCGGTTGGGTTTTTGTCCTTTACCAGTCTATAGCAGATGGTGAATTTGTAGTCTTGGAGACAAAGTCCCCATCTTTCAATTCGCGGTGGCATCCAAGCTTGTGGGTTACAATACATGGTGAGACGGGCTTGGTGGTCAGTGACCACTGTTTAGCCTTTCCCAAATAGGAACATGTGGAAATGTTTGCAAGCCCAGACGACCGATAGGCTATCCTTTTCCGCCTGCAAGTATTTCTGCTCGTTGGTGGTCAGACTCTGGCTTGTGTATGACACAACTTTCTTGATGTGTGGGGTCCTGGGTTCATATTGTGCGAGTATCGCACCTAGTCCCACCGGTCTCGCATCCACTGACACTTCTGTGTCTTTGGAAGAGCTGAATTGCACCATGTCAGTAGCTGAAGAAATGTGGGCACAGATCTATGCGAAGGCGGCCTTGCATTCAGTTGTCCAGACAAAGGGCCTCATCACGAGTTGGGCGGTAACGCTGGCGCTATTATCGCTGGTGCTATTAGCCCTATCGCCAACCCCCCAGCGCTATTAGCGCCGGATCACAGGTTTGGCGGAACGGTTAGGGCCCATTCCCCAATGGGCCCATTCGGGAATTCCTCATTTCCCATTGGGCCCAATGGGAAAATTCACGCTATTACCCCCGGCAGATTTCCCACTGGCGGTAATAGCGCCGAAAATCAGCAAATTTGCTGCAGATTTCCCCCCAGTTCAGAGCTGGGGGGAAATCCACCAAGGCCATGATCAGCGGACCCTTAAATGCTGCAGTAATAGCGCTACCGCCACATTTAAGGGTTACCGCCAGACTCATGATGAGGCCCAAAGTCTTGATTGTCTTTGGTCAGCCCTAGGAGCGGAACGCTCATTGTCGCAAAATATTCTAGATAGTAGGAGCAGTAACTTGTGAGTCCCAGGAATGACCTGGGGTCCGACACATTCACTGGTTGGCGGGCCTCTTATAAGGCTTTGACCTTGTCTGGGTCCGGACGCATTCCTTGATCTGAAAATATGGGTCTGTTTACCAAAATCACATTTGTCCTTGTTGAGCGTTACATGGGCCACTTTTAGGGCCATGCAGACCTTGTGTAGGGTGCCGTCATGTTCCTGGCCTGTCTTGCCAAATACTAGAATGTTGTCGCTGTAGTGAGACACCCCAGGATGCTCTTGATTACCTGGTGTATCTCTTCCTGGAAGGTCTTGGCCGCTGAAGATATGCCAAAGTTCAGGCGCTTGTAGCAAAAGAGCCCCATGTGGGTCACAAAGGTGGTGATATATCTAGACTCCAGGGCCAGCTCTAGCTGGTGTTAGCCTTTATTAAGGTCAAGTTTTGAGAAAACAGTTTCTCTATTGTGGAGATGGATCATGTCTGTTATTCTCAGGGCTTGGTGTCGCTGTCGCTGGATGTTCATGTTGGGACGGTGCACATCCACACAAAGACGGATAGATACTTCCGCTGATTTCTTAGGGACTGGTACAATCGGTGAGACACATGGGGTGGGTCCCACCACTGGCTCGATGATGTGTGCTTTTGTATATTTATGGGGATGCTCCTGTAAATGTGGGTGACAGGTTTAGCTTCTGGCTCAATATGAAGCCTTACTTTGCAGTTTTGTAATTTACCCAAACCTTCTAAGAGGTTCAGGAATGTTTTTGTGACTTCCCCTTCTGGGGCCTGGTATTTGTGAGCCATCATGTGGTACAGAATGTGATTGAGTCCCATGTCTATGGCCGTTTTAAAACTTAAGATACATCCACTATTGGCCTCTGTGGAGAGTATGTGTAGCTGGATGCGGGCCGTGTGTGATTTGTGCGAAGATACATCCACAATTGGTCTCTGTGGAGAGTACGTGTAGCTGGATGCGGCCTGTGTGTGATTTGTGCGCACAGATTGTTGTAAAGGTTCCCTTGCATGGCAAAGGTGGATTCGAGCCATAAGGGAAAATGTCCACCTGCGAGGAGAAAGTGTTCTCACTGAAACCATGGTGCCTCTAAGCAAATGAATCATTCCTGAGTAGAGGGGGTGTGTTAATAACCTCCTGATGATTTACATTTTTATTTGTTATGGTTTTAAAAGGCTCCAGCCAGCAAAACAGTTGCTTGCTGGGGACGGGATGGGGGGAAGCTGGGTGGGGACAGAGGGGTTCTGGAGCCTATCTAATCCTTCAAAACCTTGCAACCTCGAGAACAGTTAAATGCGACAGGAGGCGAGGAGGGCAGTACAAGAACAAGAATACTCGTGCCACACACAAACTATGTGCTGACAGCGAGGCTGTGCACCCATGCGCTAGATGCCAGAGTCTTCAGCCGTCCGCAAGAAAGTAAGTGGGTGTCCAGTATGGGAAGATTGATCCACAGACACACACACACAGCCAACTTCTCCTCAGACCAGCTGGTGAGAGAGGGGGAAGGAAGAAGCCGACCGGAGGACTCTGGATGGACAGTGTTTGCTGCTGATGGCAAGAAAATGTAGCTTCCATCAGAAGGGCGCATGCTAACGATTCGCCATCAACTACCGGTCGAATTCCATGCATTTGAGATGGTAATTCTATATATCGTTATTTTCCGCCCTTTTACCGAACTACTGTGTTTTCATTGGTGTCTTTCAGAAATCGTTTGCCTTGCGGAGGAAAGATGTAACTGGGAATGCAGATGAGAATGCATCCGTCAGTTAAATGTATGTTATTATGGGAAGTGTTATTCATTTGAAAGACTAGCCATCCAGTCAGTTGGAATATTTCAAACCATCTTAGCTAACATGTATTACCCATGAGTCCCGGAAGGATAGCTCAGTGGCAACGTGCTCGCCCTGGAAGCAAGACAACACGCAGAACAACAGGTTCGATGCATAGGTCCGCGCTCGCCTTGGAAGCAAGACGACACGAAGAACAACAGGTTCGATCCACAGGTCCGCGCTTAGAAACCGCTGGGTATTTAAGCGCGTTGCATCTAAGACAACAACAAAAAAACAAAAATTCTGTAACAGCGCGGGCTGTGTGAGCGCTTTAAAAAAACTGCAAATGACGAAATGAAAGACTATGAAAATATTTATTTATTTAGCATTCATAAGAGCGCACTTAGCCCTGAGGCATCTAGGTGCTAGTTACAGGCAAGATGCAAAGTACATATATATTTGTATTTTATTGTTTATATAGTGCTTTACTCCTACTACATCGCTGGTTTAGACAATTGATGCTTAATTGAGCAGGTGGGTCTTTAATTGTTTGTGGAAAAGTCTGTAGAAGGGTTCTGTTCTGATGGATGAGGGCAGAGCATTCCAAAGTGTGGCTTATGATACAGAGAAGCTGGAGCCTCCGGCTCTGGATCGTCTGAAACTGGGGCTGGGCAGGTGCCTGCAGCTGGCAGTGCGAGTGCGTTTCGTGGAGGTGGGTTTACAGATTCTTTGGGTCAGGGAGAGGCAGCTGTGTGAAATGGTGAGGATTTTGAACTTCATGCGTTCTCTGACGTGGAGCCGGTGTGTGCGCCTTTCTCCTTGCGGCAGAGATATGGCCATGCTTGTTGAGGCCGAGAGCGGCACGAGCGGCATTGTTCTGTACTGTTTGTAGTTTGTTGATATGTTTTTTCAGAGGTGCCCCTGAGGAGCACATAACAATGGTCCAATGTGGAGCCGATGAGGGATCAGGAATGTTGAGGCAGATCTCGGTGGTTAGGAAGGGTCTACTGGCCGTGCTAAACTTGATGCCGACACGGCATGACATACTCAAGGTGGCATCCAGGTGGAAGCCGAACATTTTAACGTAGGGAGAGATGGCGTGGTTATCAATGTTGAAAGACTGCTATTCTTGGCTTAGGTTTGCAAGGCGGGCTGGGTTGCTGACAAAAAGGAGCTTGGTTTTCTCCTCGTTGAGGCTTAAAAGGCGGGTGGTAATCCAGATTTTGATGGTGTCGTAAATGGAGTTGATTTTCAAGGCGTTATGTCTGTGATTACCAGTAAGTGGGATGAGGATTTGAGTGTCATCTGCATAGTTTGTATATGTGATGCCGAGGGAGTCGAGGTGGTCGAACGGAGGCTTGGCATACACGTTGTAGGAGCCTTGGGGGACACCACACGTGGAGGTGGTAGGGGTTGAAGAGTGGTTGCCAGCGAACACACAGGAAGTGCCGTCAATGAGGAAGGAGGCGATCCAGTTGGCAGTTGTTGATGAAAAGGCAGAGGGTGGTGTGGCCTACAAGGGAGAGAGCTGCAGAAAGAGCGAAGAGCATGGTGAGGGAGAGGTTTCCCGAATCTCGGGCTTCATCTGTCTGTTTTTTAGGTCAAGGAGAGCTGTCTCTGTGCCGTGTCTGGGGCAGTAGCAAGACTCGCGAGGGCTTAGAATGTGGCATAGTTCAGGGTGTTGCTGGATTTGGAGACGTGGCACGGTCAATGCTTTTAGTAGGAAGGGGACTGTGGTGATGAGCCGGTAATTGGTTTGCAGCACCTGTTCGAGAGAAGGCTTCTTGAGGAGAGGCGAGATCCAGGATTTTTTGAGGCAGGTGGGGACAGAGGAGGAAGCGAATGCCGTTTTAATGATGGCTGTGATTTGCAGTACTAGCAGGTTGGTGCATTCCTTGAGAAAGGGTGCAGTGCAGGTATCCCCTCTGCAGCTGGAGGGTTTGAGGCATTTCAGGATGTTAGTGGTATCCGTGTCAGTAAAGCGGTGGAAATGGAAGGTGCGATGTACAAAAGGTGGGGTGCGGAGGGTGAGTGGGGCTGATAGTGGATAGTTTGAGTTGAATTTTTCTTTGCAGCAGGTAGATTTTGCTTATGAGGGCATTCTGGATTTTGTTGCACCAGGAGTAATTTTTGGTTATAGTAGTGGATGGGGGGGAGCGTTGGAGATTCCAATTCTTGTAGTATTTTGAAGAGTTTGTGGGAGTTTGACTTGATTCATAATTTGTGATATGGGTATTATAGTTGGATGCCTTGGCAGCGTAAATGGTTTTCTTGGTTAATCTTAAGGCCTCTGCGAAACAGGATGTATAAGCTGCTGAGGGGTGTCTGCGCCAAGTGTCTTCACAGACGCATTGTTTAGAGCGCAAGGTGAGAAGCTCGGATGTGAACCAGGGGCTGGTGCACTTGGACCGTCTGGGCATGTGTTTTTTGAGAGGGGCAAGTGAGTTGATGGCTGATGCGAGTGAGGTGTTGTATTGGCTGACTAGGTGGTTGACGTTAGTGGTATAAGTGAGGAGGGCATGAGGTCTGCCAAAAGAGGCAGTAGGCGGTCATCTGTGAGGTTGCGCGTGCATCTGGAAATGGTGGGTGGGGAGTGCGCAGGGGTAGGCTCCTTGTGGTGAGGGGCAATGCTAAATGTAATTATGTGGTGGTCTGACCAAGTGCACGGGCGTTAGACAGGATAGCGATATCACAGTTGTGATCAAGTAGGCAGTCAAGCATGCACCCCGTGCACCCCTGTTTAGGGTTGAAAATGTTTTGGGTGTAACATATGGAGGAGGTGGCATTGGCGAGAGAGGAGGCTTCCTTGTTGAGGTGGTCGGCGTAGCCAAGTTTGAGGTCATCCAAGGTGATGACCTTCGAGTTGGGTTTGAGGTTGCGCATGAGGAGCTATGTGAAATGGTTCTCAAGGTGGTAATGGGACCGGGAGGGTGGTAGGTGACATATAATGTGATGGTGGAGGTGGTCGATAGTGCCAGCTTGGCTGAGACAGATTGGCATCTGGGGAAGGGCTTGGGGGTTGAGCTGTGTTTTTGTAGAGGATGGCGACTCCACACCTTTCTGTACGATAAGTCATTATGGAGGATGGTTGGGTGGAATGGCAATGGTGAGGGCTGGGGCGGAAGCATCATGGAGCCAAGTTTCTGTGATGGCTAGAATGTAGATATTGTTGGCTTCGATGAGGTTGAGGATGTCTGGGGCATGTGCGACAAGCGAACCAGCATTCATTAAGGTACATAGGATGGTAGGTGCTGAGAGCAGGGGACTGGAAGGGGCGTTCTTACTGGTGGTTGCATGGGGGTGCTGGACAGGGCTGGCGGTGGCATGGGCCGCTGGACATGGCTGGCGGTGGCATAGGGTGCTGAGCCATGCTGATGGATGGATGGAGGGAAGGGCATGGGGGTTTAGGGGAAGCAATGATGAGAGAGTACAGGCGGAGGTTGTGGGTTAGGTGGAAGGAGGGAGAGAGGGGAGAGGTGGGTGTGTCCATGGCATATGGGCAGAGAGTTGGGAAGTGCGGTTGGGCCTACTGTGGGGTTGAGTGCTTGCGGTGTGGATGTGGTCATGGTTGGTGCAGGTCCCGAGGTAGGAGGCATGTGTGTGGATTTTTAGGTGGTGTGGCTGGTCCAGCCGAGGGCTTTGAGGTGCTTTGGGTGTGGCGTAGTGCTGATAGGGCACAGCAAGGGGTGAATAGCTGGGGATAGCACCAATGCATAACAGGGCGGAGGGGGTGAGCTCCCCACACCCCTCTTGCCACCGTAAGAGCTACACGCAGAAAGTGAGGCCATAAAGATGGTCCCTATAAGTAGAGACCACGCAGGTGGAAGCAGCCTATTTGTTCGGCCGCTCCTCCGGCAGCAAGTACGTTTTTTCCGCCAGCAACACAAGTTCCAGCAAAGTAGTCCCACTGCAGGACAATATAACATTAAGAGGAGCTTTACGTTGGCCAGCGGGGGTCGGGAGCATTGCAGAGGAAGCAAGGATCATCTGGAAGCAGCTTTGACTCCTCCGACGTCCGTGCAAGCTTGCCTCAAGCAAGGGACGTGGGACATGCCTGTCGGGAGGCCTTGAAGGAGCAGCAATGCTGTATCAAACCGGAGTGCCTGTCCAGATCCTCTAAGCGGAACATTGCAGTGGATGGCCGGTGAATGCGCAGTAGGCAGGCGGTGCGAACGGCAACAGCAGAGGGAGCAGAAGCCAGAGGCCATGTGGGCAAGGCATCCATATGCAGGCGGAGTGGGCAGCGGTGAATGCGCATGCCGGGTGAGTGAAGGTGAGGCCCAGCAGGGAGACGGAGCATTGCAGCGAACTCTGGGTGACTAAGCTTGTAAAACATGTGGGTTTAGAGGAAAGGACCTAACACACAGCAGCCATTTTGGGGAAGTAAAAATCAAGGACGGACAAGATAAAACAAGGACACAGTACATGGCGGTCATTTTGGGGGGGGGGCTCGAAAGCAGACCCACCATACAAGGGCAGAAAAAAGAAAAGGACAGTAGTGGGCAGAGAATAAACGGTGTACATCTTGATTGAATAACAAGACAAAGGGATTATACAAGCACGTTCATCTTCCTCGTCACAGTGCTTTGGGGGAAAAGAAAAGATAAGCAATGGATAGAAGCACGATCACAGTCTGAGTAGGTCGATACAGGGGTGGCAGAAAAAAAAGCAGGAACATACATACAAGTTCAAAAAGAATTGCCTGTTAAAGGTTAAGACCGAAGAAAAAGAAAAAAAAGGAATGGAAACCCCAGAGGAGATGGCGGACCTTGTAAGAGAATCAGAGCAGCCACAAAGGACAGAGGGGTGAACTGGCTCATAGCGAAGGTAACGGCAAAGGAGGAGAACGAACAAGAGACATTGCTTTGTTTGTTTGTTTGTTTATTTTATTTATAACGCGCACCTGACCCGAAGGTAATTGGTGGTGTTGGAGGACATTGAGGGCGAGTATTATGTACCAGACACCCCCCCTGGAGAGAGGGCGTGCAGAGCCCAGGGAGACAAAGAGCAAGACAATGGAAGGGTATTCTGAAGCACCAGAGGGAATGGACGCAGTCCTTAAAAGGAAAGGCTTGGAAAAGGAGAATGAACCACCAGCAGCAAAAAGACCACAAAGAGCCAGGAAGGCATTGTGGAAGGTGGCAGAGGCTAGTGGGGAGATGGACGCGCTGAAGCAGAAGCCGCCAGCGAACACTAGGACTAAGACACCACTAGGGGCCTTAACAGCAGCTGCAGCAGACCAGGACCCATTGGGTGAGAGGATCACAAAAATGGTAGAGATGCATGTAGAGGGAGCGCTGAAAAGCTTGCATGACAGCAGGCGGGTCGAGAATGTGAATGCTTGGCAGTATAACTATGGGTTACATGCTGGGGCAAATGTGGGAGGAGGCACGAGTGTAGCGCTGGGGGAGAGTAGCAGGCCCACGGTAGGAGGAGACGATGGAGCCATTGCGGTTGGGGGAGCACGGGCGGGGGTGCACCAGTGCCTGGTTTGTCCATGCAGGTGAGGAGCCCAGCTCCCGAGCTAAGTGGAGGGAAGCTAACAGGAAGGGCAGGAGCAGGTCCCCTCCAAGTGGGTTTTCTGGGGGAAGCATGGGGGATTGAAAAAAGGGGCATCCAAGGATCCGGAAGAATAGCCGACATGGGCGCATCTGCGGTTGGGGGTTAGGACGGCACCAGGGTGTACACCATTGACCACCAGGACTGCAGGCTTAGTGTGGCATGTGCCTTTGGAAATCAAGGAAAAGATTTGAAGCAAGGTCTTCATAGACCTATTCACTCTGCTCGAGCTAGAGCAAGTGGGGCTGGACATAGTAAAGAAGGCCAAGAAAGAGGACGACAGGAGGGATAACAGGAAGAGAGTGAAGAAAGAAAGGAACATCATGAATTGGCTATATGCCTTCAGGAGGTACACCGCCATCATGGCGGAGAAGTTCTGAGGGGACACTGGAGTGCTCATCACATAAGAGCCGCGCATGCATGAGATTCATGAAGAGAATGGGGGTGACTCCTGGCTAGTGTATGATGAAGGGTTCAGGTTGAAGATGCAGATGTTTCCAAGCATGAACTGGGATGATGAGGACATGTCAGGGTACATCCATAAGATGATAGTGAGCAACAGGTGAAAGGTCCTGCCATTGGGAGAGCAGCAGCAACCATGGCTGAGGAAATACCAGAGCTGGCGGGGCAAGTCCTACCAAGGTAGCAATAGAGGAAGACGGCCCTTTCGGGCAGGGGTGGCGCTTGGTCCAAGGGCGGCGGATCGAGAAGGGACACCACCTGCTGGAAGTTTGAGAAAGGGAACTGCATGTGGGGGGCAAACTGCAAGTTCAGGCACACGTGCAGCAAATGCGTCAGAGACCACGCAGCTGCCCGATGCGGTATTAAGGAACAACAGGTCCCCAAGCAGAGAGAGCAGGGTAAGCAGAAGGGAGGGGGTACCTAGTGTGGGGGTAATAGCCCCTAACCCAATCAAGCTTGAGACTTTGCGGCTGGTGCTGAATTCCTATCACGACAGCGTAGACGTCCACCGCACTTTTGAGGGGTTTCTCAGAGGATTTCAGGATACCTAGTAGCAATGTGCACAGTGGAGTGGTCCCAAAAAACCTGAAGTCGGCAGCTATCAAGCCGGGGAGAGTGGAGCTGAAACTTAGCAAAGAGATAAAGTTATAGATGATAGAGGGGCCATTCACAGAGCCCCATTCAATGAATGTGTGGTGTCCCCTCTAGGGGTGGCCCCAAAGGAAGAAGAGGGGCAGTACAGGCTGATACACTATCTCTCCTACCCAAAGAGGGCATCAGTGAACAGTGGGCTTGATCCGGACCAGTGTTTGGTGGATTATACCTCCTTCGATGAGGCACTAGACCTGGTGATGGAGGCAGGCAGAGAGACGCAGCTGGCAAAGGCGGACGTTGAGTCAGCATTCCGGCTGCTGCCGGTCCACCCAGACAGCTTTAGGTTGCTGGGGTTCCAGTTCCAGGACGAGCTCTACTTTGACAAGTGCATGCCAGTGGGCTGCTTTATCTCGTGCCATTATTTTGAGCTTTTCAGCACGTTCCTCGAGTGGGCAGTTACAAATAGGGGCGGTGGGGCAAGAGTGGTGCACTACATGTCTGACTTCCTATTTGTCGGTAGGAGCGGCGAGGAAGGCTGTAGGTTGGAGCTAAGGGCTTTCGAGCAGCTGAGCAAGGAACTGGGGTCCCCCTAGCCGGGGAAACAACTATTAGGCCAATCACAAACCTGACATTCCTGGGTATTGAGATGGACACCCTCGAGGGACTCTGCAGGTTACCAGCAGCCAAAGTAGAGCAGTTCAGGAAGGCTGTCCGAGAATTGGGTAGGAACAACATGGCAACCCCAGTGGAATTGCAGAAGCTGATGGGCCAGCTCAACTTTGCATGCAGGGTGATACCAGCGGGCAAGGTTTTTCCAAGAAGGCTGGCCCTTAAGACTATAGGGCTGGCACAGGGCCACCACTGTGTGCGGCTGGGGGTGGGGTTGAAGAAAGACCTCAGAGTGTGGGAGAGCTTCCTGGATGCTTACAACGGGTTGTCAGTATGGAGGAAGCCATGGCGGCCCAGCCAAGAGATTGAGTTGTTCACAGACGCCTCAGGTGTAGTGGGGATTGGAGCATACTTGGCAGGGAGCTGGTGCGCGAGAGCATGGCCAGGGGCATGGATGGAGGAAGGGCTGACAGCGAACATAACGTTCCTAGAGCTGTTCCCTATCACAGTCGGCTTCCACATATGGCAGGAGAGGTTGGTCAATAAGGAGATCATTTTGTGGTGCGACAATCTGGCAGTGGTGCAGATGGTGAATAGCGGTGCAGCTAGCTGCCCGTTAGTGCTGGCCCTGCTTAGGTTTTTAACAATGACATGGCTGAGACTGAAAACAGAGGTGAGTGCGAGGCATATTCCAGGCGTGCATAACAGCATTGCTGATGCTTTGTCTCTTTTTCAGTGGAAGAGATTCAGACGGCTTGCGCCAGGTGTGGCTCTGGGAGGCAGCAATGAGGTTCTAAGGACACTTGTGGACAATTCGGTGGCCCCAGTTATGTTGCAACAGTACAAGGGGCATTGTAGGAGCTTTCTGGAAATAGCAAAGCCCAGCGGGTCTATTGGGGAGCAGGAGGTACTGAAGTTCATAACAGGTCAGCAGAAGCAGAGCATGGGCAGCCACCACACTAGCAGCAGTGGCTTTCTTTACCAGGACCAGAGGGGAGTCCGACCCCACTAAGAGTGAGGTCATAAATAAACAATTACAATTACATAAAGCAGCCATGAAGGGGTGGGGGAGGATAGAAGGTAGTGAGCCGCACCACAGACGGCCCATCACCTTCCTAGATTTGACGGCCATATGCACAGGATTTTATGAGCCCAGCCTCTTCAGAGCGGCTTTCAGCAAAGGTCAGGCAAAGTCAGGCAATGGACCAGAATCACACACACCTGACAGCCCTTTTCCTTCCCCACCGTGATAAAAGGTGGAGCACGAGAGCACACAAGGAGCAAGGCAGACCACGCAAAGTGACAGCTATCCAAACATGGCAGTTCAAGAGGAGGAAAAAGGTGGTGAGAATCGAAAGGGTGACAAGGAGAGAAGCGACCTTGCCCTTTCCAGCCCAGACCGTGAAGCCTCTGTGGAAGACCGTGAACAATAGCCAGGGTGTGTAGCAGCAGATGTCCTATGCTGATAAGCAGGACAGAGAGAGATGCCTACTACCGTGGTACCGACTTTGTTTTCAGATACAAGAAAAGCCAAGCAGTTCATCACAGCCAGTGAGTCGAGGGGAGAACCAATAGGAATCCGAACTGTGTTGAACGAAAGACGCAAGGTGGCAAGTAAGGAAAGTTCAAAGGGAAAACCAACTGGAGTGGGGTCCGGTACCACGTGGCTGCTCACCTGAGAGACTCTGGTTTATCCCACGTTTGTTAAAACTACTGATACCAGAAGGCCTTAGGAGACCTGCAAGGAAATGGTCAAAGTGGTCATACAGGGGTCCAGCAAAATTCTCGGTACAGTCGAATGCCTTTGACCGACAAACCATTGGAAAGCTAAGGGAGATGAATCCCTGAGAAAGCAAAAGGAGCATTGTGTTGACAGGAGTAAACTCAGCAGGGGGCGGTTCACAGTAAATTGTTTAAAAAGATCTTAACACTTGCGAATGCAACAGTTGAGATCGTTTGGAAAAAGATGTAGTGAACCCGACGGAGGGAGGCTAACGTTTGAGAGGGGTCTGAGCCCGGAAGAGCAGGATCCAGGGGTGGGAAGCCATCACCCAATGACTAGTGAATGCCGTAGTGTCACCGACGGAGGGAGGCAAACATATGAGAACGGTCTGAGCCCAGAAGAGGGGGACACAGGGCTGAAGTCATCACCCAACATACATTGGAAAGGGACTTTTTGTTTGTTATATTTGAACACATCAGGTCCTCGGAGGCAAGAGACTTTTTGTAGAAAAGAGACTTAAACCCCAAAGGTCCTGATACCCAATGTCGGGCATTGTCATGAATGTGCAGGGATTTTCTGGGGCTACAGATTTGGTTCCTTTCACTGACGAACTTCTGATCTCTATAGGAGAACATGACCTTACCACACCATTGTTGGATTCCCGACAGATACAAGTTAGCATAATGGCTAGGGACATGATGAGCCAACTAACCATGGCCATTTTATTCACTGAGCAGGGAATAGTGTACTCAAACCCAGGAATTCACTACATGAATGCAGAAGAGTTTATTCAGGCATTTTGCGGTCAGACTGTACAGAGGGGGTGTGCACTTAGACCCCAAGTTATTTCAATATGGAGTGGAAGTTATATTAGCATGGCTTCCAGGGATACAAAGCAAACTACTTTGTTTACCCAACAAATTTCTGTTTAGACCGGAGATCCCCTTAGATGAGAAGGAGGAACAAGTGTTCCCACTGGAACTAGAGATGGTCATAGTTAGAGACAACAGGATAGTACTGCATGGGACCGATGACATAGGACTGGCGTGTAGAACAGTAATTGCAGTAGGAGAAGGGCACAGACTGACTTGACAGACAAGGATTGTTCTAAGGTGACTATTCAGACCTCAAGACAGTGTTTTATTTTAAAAACAATTTTTATTGATTTTCAACATATAACCATACATAATTATGAACCATTGTTCGCTGTAAACTTACACATGCAGTTATATGCTTTTATTTCCCCCCCCCTCCATCCCCGGTCTACAGCTCTCTGCACCAATCTGTTTCCTCTCGCATCATGCCATATTCACACTCACTCACCATCTCTTGGACTAACTACTAGGCTTGGCCCAATATAGTCAGTGTAGCCACCGGTTGACTCCAAGCCTCCAGTCCCTCCTCCTCAGAATCCTCATTCCTGCCCGTGGCTTCCCGCCACACCACTGTTTCTGCATTCGCCCATCTGGTTAAGTCCTGCCACTATACTTGTGCAGACGGTCTCATTTGCGCTTTCCAGCTCATCGCAATTTGGCGTGTATCCAATATGTACGCTAGGTCCTTTAGCTTGTTTACTTGCTTCGCTCTGCAAGGTCTTGGGAACCCCCCCCAGAAGGCATGCCCAGGGGGTACTCACGTCTAAGTTAATCTCAACTTTAGCCATGATTTGGGCCAACTCTTCCCAGAATCTGCATGTCTTCTGAAAGGACCAGAACATATGCACCAGCCCAGCTTCCACTTCCCCACACGTCGGGCATTCGGGCATTCTTGCAATATTGAACTTTGCTATTTTCCCGCTCTGTGGGTCACATATGGTTGAATCTGTTGCAACCCTGCTTTTCTCGATACCTTTTTGTGATACCCTTGTACTCTGCTCCATAAACCATCCGACACTGGTTCCCCAACCTCCTCCTCCCACCTCAATCTCATTTGGACTATTCCCTTTCCTATCTTAGTCATCAGCAACTCATATATATGGGAAACCTCATGTCCCCCTTCTGATACAGCATAAAACATTTCTATTACTTTATCCGTCTGCAGGGCTAGTTCGGTTTCAGGCAACGTGTTTTTTATACTCTTCAGAAGATGAGAGTATGTGATGTATTGTCCGCGATGCAGTGCCGTATCTTCCACCAACCCTTCAAAATCCCTGGGTTTCCATCTACCCATACATCCCCCACCGTGGCTATCCCCACCGGTTCCCACATTCTCCTGACATTCAGCCTGACCTGTTCATCCACACCTTCCAGCGCCACCAGTAGTATCTCCGGGGAGCACGGGCAGGATTGCTTATAAATTGACACGCCCTATGCCAGATTACCCCTCCCAGTTCAACAACTGGCCCTTTACGGTTTCTCGTTTTTTAGGTAGCAATATTACCTCGTTTAGGAAGTATGGGTTGCTCTCGGCACTCAGCAGCCTAGATTCTGGTGTCTGCTCTTCTGATAGCCATTTCGCCACAAATTGTAGCTGGCTAGCTAAGTAATACACTTCAAAATTAGACAGTTTAATGCCTCCTTGTACTTTCGTGAAAAACCATTTGGGTATTGCGTGTGGGATATTTGCAAAATAGTGTAGCAGTCTGGGCAGCACCACCATCTTCAGCAATGCTGCACGATCCATCATAGACAGTGGTAGTTTGCTTCAGAATGCCACACTGTTTCTCGATTTAGGACAGTGCTTTTTCCATGTTTTGTCTATGTTCCACCTCAGTATCTATACCTAGGTATCTCAACATAGCCGTTTTCCAGTCTATTGGTAGTACTGGCATTCTATGCATGGGCGTCCCTTCGTACACCCCAGGGGGTATATACTTCATTTCTTCGGGTTAACAGTTATACCTGACAATATTGGATAACGTGCCATTACCTCTAGTATATATTGTATCTATATAAGGACTGATCTTCGCGTACAGAGTTCTGAAATAAACTACAGTGTCCTGGTTCGGGGCGTATCAAACCCCCATATTACTACCATCCTACCGTCCTGGTCTATAGTGGACTGCAGTGGTTTGAATGGAACATGAGGCGCTATCCATATCATGACTCCTCTAGCATACGCTGAGTAGGTAGCCCCTAAGGTAATCCCTTTCCATTGCCTGGTGATCATGTCTTGTTTCTCTTTGGTCAGGTGGGTCTCTTGTAGCAGTGCAATGTCTTTTTTTTATCGCCTTAAATGTGTCATCACTCTATTCCGCTTAATGTAGCTATTTAGCCCCCTCACATTCCAATATGCTATCCTGAGTTCGCCTGTTATTCCCGGTTTTCTTCCCCTCTGTCCCACCACAGTTTTGCTTCCCTAGTTTTGTAGTACGTATCTGTAAGCCACCCCCTTATAACTTCCCCATCTGTCCCTCCCTTCCCCCACCCCAAACAATCCCAACAATTGCCCAGCCCCATAACTGAATCTCAGGCATCCCGTTTCTCTCTTTTCCTGGCTTGTTGCCAGTACTATGAAAGCAGCAGGCAGATACTGTGCTACCAGTATCCCAACTAATTAGCCAAATGAGGGGTGAGAGTGATTCTTGCGCCACCCTTTCCTGTGTGGCACGCGTTACTCCTGCATTTCGCTAACATTAGTAGGATTCAAAATATAGTTACATAATAGTCAGAGTGTCTCTATCGCCATAACCCATGACATCTCCTCCCCCCCCTGGAATGAGTATAGTGTACCCGTGGTCGTGTCACTTATCACTTCCTTCTGCGGTCTGGTCACGCTACTCCAACGGCATGTTCTGCTGGTCCATCCATTTGTTCAAGTCTTTTGGGGTCTCGAAGAACAAAGCACAGTCTTTATGCAACACCTTCATCTTCGCTAGATACAGTAACATACACTTGAGGCTTTTCACTGGTCCATAGCTCATCCTTTGTTTCTGTACCAAGAAGGTATAGTCTAGGTATGCTGTGATAGATGCTGACGCTCGACTGATGGTTCCACCTTTACGGAAATGCTCCAAAATCTTCTCTCTATCCTTATAATTCAATATCTTGGCTGTTATCGGTCGTGGTGGGGCGCCGGGCTGCGGTCTTCTCGTCAGGGCTCTGTGCGTCCTCTCCACTGTGAACCCATAGGTAAGCAGTACAGCCCCTATTTTTTGTAGGAGCATGTCCTCGATATAGTTGGTTGGGTTTTGGCCTTCCTCGCCTAACAAATACCAGTAGGAACAAGAACAAGATCCAGGGCAATGGTAACAGATGCAGGGAGAAGGACGAAGACAGTCCGTGAAGCAGTCCGTGGTCGTAGTGCCTAAGTATCCAAGGAAAAACAAAATGCCAAACAGTCATTACAAGAAGCAGCTGAGAAGCACTGCTTTCGTGGCTTCCGATGCTTTTAACTGCTAACTACAGTCACATGATGCATATCAAGGAAGCGTGAGGAAAATCACGTTATAACAGATGATGAATGTGATTGGTAGTAATTCACCTCACGTGACGTGTGAATCTCCGTGTTCCTCGGCGGCGATGCAAAGTATGCAGAAGTTTCCATGGAAGTTCCCACGGCAATGAGGGTCGGAAAACTCCCGGAGTGCCAGTCAGCGCTCTCAATTGTCGGGCGGAATGCCGCTTCTTTGCGCCCTGATGAGAGATGACTGTTGTGCCAGGTAGGTACGGGCTGATCTGTGTAATTGTGGATTGTTTGACAGTGCGTAAACTGGGAGACGTGACGGAGCACCCCCCTAAAGGCCCACGACCCCGTGGGCAGGAAGGATTGTCCCGATGGAAACGAGCAACCAGGCTCGGAGCATGAACATCCCGGGAAGGGACCCACGAGCGCTCCTCATGACCGTAACCCAACCAGTCCACGATGTACTGTAGCCGGCCCCTACTAAAACGAGACCCCAGAATGGCACTGACCTCTAAGACATCAGGAGAGGAGACCGAGACAGGGGCAGGGGATGAGATGACACGAGCAGGGGCAAGGCAAGGCTTGAGCAGGGAGACATGGAAAACAGGGTGTATAAGCCATGCAGAGGGGATCGAGAGGCGTAAGGCCACAGGGTTCAGGACCTTGGCAACCCTGTAAGGGCCAATAAACCAAGGAAGCAACTTGCGGCAGCCAGGGATATGCAAATGGCGAGTCGATAACCAAATGCGGTCACCCACATGATAGTCAGGGGCTGCCACCCGTTTCCTGTCCACTTTCGCCTTCATAGACACTTGGGCCTCACGTAAATGGACAAGGGTTTGGGCATGACCCGAGACAAGGTCGCGGGTGCAGGCATTAGCAGCAGGAGCAGCACAGGAATCGAAATCAGGGAAAGGAAGGGTCCGGGGATGTTGTCCGTATAGTGAAAAGAAAGGGGAGAAGCCTGTGGAAGAATGTCGGGAGTTGTTGTATGCAAACTCAGCAAGATGGAGTAAATTCAGCCAGGTGTCTTGAAACGGAAAGGTCAGGCAACGTAAGTATTGTTCTAGGGCCTAGTTCACCCTCTCCGTCTGCCCATCGCTCTCTGGGTGGTATGCGGAGGAGAAGCGGGCGTCAATACGAAGGATCTTAGTAAGGGCTTGCCAAAAACGTGATGTGAATTGCGAGCCGCAATCTGATACTATGACCTGTGGTAGACCAAAAAGACAAAAAACTGACTTGAAGAACAACCGGGCCAGTGTAGGGGCAGAGGGTATACCCGTTCAGGGTATAAAACGGGCCATCTTGGTGTAAGAGTCAACGACTACCCAGATTGTGTCATAACCCTGTCTGAGGGGTAGATCCGTGACAAGATCCATAGAAACAGTATGCAAAGGTCTGGGAGGAATAGGCAAAGGCTGGAGTAGACCTAGTGGATGGCCCCGGCATGATTTGCACTGGGCACATATAGAGCATGTGTTTACGTAGCCCTCCACGTCGCGCCGCATCAATGGCCACCAGCACCAACGTTTCAATAGCTCCAAGGTGCGTAGCTGTCCAGGGTGTCCATTGATGGCAGCATCATGGGACCAAGCAAGCGCCTGATTGCGTACATCACTCGTGGGGAGAAAGAGTTTTCCTTGAATGAATGGTAGTCCCTCCTGAAGTACCAAGTCCCATTCTGCCAATGAGTGTGGATGTTGTGAAACCCACTGCCTGATGGTGGATAGCATGGGTAGGGATGGAGTGCATATACAAATGACATGGCCTTCACCTAGTAGTGTATCAGGAAACAAAGATAGGGATTCCCCCCCAGGAGAACGAGAAAGCGCATCCGCCTTGCCGTGGGTTGTACCCGGCCTATGCTTCACCACAAAATCATATGCTGCCAAGAAGAGGTGCCAGCGTACCTGTCTGCCATTCACGCATTTAAGGGAGGCCAAGTCTAGTAGGTTCTTGTTGTCTGTATACACCACGGTCTGATGTTTTGCCTCTATAAGATGGTGTCGCCAAGTCTGTAATGCATCTTTAATGGCCAGTAATTCTTTTTCGGTAACCGTGTAATGCGTTTCTGACGATGGGAATTTTCGCGAGTGATACGCTATGGATTGCAGTTGTCCCGTGGCTGAACAAGGTTGAGAAAGCACTGCCTCTAGTGCAAAGGAAGAAGCGTCTGCTTCCAGGACAAACGGGAGTTCCGGATCAGGGTGTTGAAGCACAGGGGCGGTGATGAATCTGGATTTAAGGGCTTCAAAGGCTTTTTGATGCTCCGACGTCCAACAAAATGGGACAAGAGGACTGGTCAGGGCGGTTAGTGGGGACACAAGAGAGGAAAAACCAGCGATAAAACGCTGGTAAAAATTAGCAAAACCAAGAAAAGATTGTAACTGCTTGAGGTTGGTCGGGGCAGGCCACTCTATGATAGCACAGACTTTTGACTGGTTCATGGATAGGCCTCCGGGTGTTATGTGGAAACCCAGAAAATCCACCTCCTTAGTGTGAAACAAGCATTTTTCAGGTTTAGCGAACGAGGCATTTTTCTTGAGGCTTGACAATACTTCTTTAGCATGGACGATATGTTCCTCCAAGGAGGAGGAGAATATCAGGATGTCGTCCAAGTAGACCACTACGTATATATCAAGAACGTCACTGAACGCTTCATTGATGAAGCATTGGAATGTAGCAGGGGCGTTGCATAAGCCGAAAGGCATCACAGTATACTCGAACAGGCCTTGTCTGGTACAGAATGCCATTTTCCACTCGTCTCCACGACGCATGCGGACCCGGTTGTACGCGCCCCGAAGGTGTAATTTGGTAAATATGGATGCAAGTGTCAATCTGTCTAGCAGTGTGGAGATTAGTGGAATGGGATACCTGTTCTTTATGGTAATAGCATTCAGCCGTCTGTAGTCCACACAAGGACGTAAATCTCCTTCTTTTTTCGGCACAAAAAAGATAGGACTAGCAGCCGGACAACAGGAGGGGCGTATATGGCCTAATCGTAAGGCTTGTTGGATGTAATCCTTTAAGGCCTGTTCCTCTGATTGGGATAAGGAATATATCCTGCCCTTGGGTATCACTGCATCAGGGACTAGATCGATGGGGCAGTCGTAGGGTCTATGCGGTGGTAAACCTTCTGCTGTGACCTTGTCAAAAACGGTTAGGAAGTCATGATACACAGTGGTGATACCGGCCATTACAGCCCCCACAGTATGAGTTGTGGTAACAGTTGGGACTGTTTCTTCCAAATGGGAAGAGGCCATGGCCCCAAGAATACTGGCAGGGGAGGAGAGTGTATCAGGTTCCGTCAGGCAGAAATGTTGGCACACCTCTGATTCAAAAGTGACCTGGCCAGTTCCCCAATTGATCAACGAATTATATTGTCTCAACCAAGGAATGCCCAGAATGATACCGAATTGTGGGGTGGTGATAAGATCAAACAACATTATTTCCTTATGGGTGTCCTGGATTACCACCTCCAAAGGAGCAGTTTGATGCATAATGGGGCCAGGAGCAAGGGAGGTGCCATCAACTGCCTGCACCGGTTCTGGGTGTTCCTTCTTAATCAGGGGTAAGTTGAGATTGTGGGCTAACGTAATGTCGATGAAGCAGCCAGTGGCTCCGGAATCAATCACTATGTGTACAGGGTGTGTAAGCTCCCTAGTAGGTCTCAAGGAGGCCTGGACCACAATAGGTCTGATGGGACCGAAGACTGGTTCTGTGGGGTCATGGAAGTGCTCGCCCGTACCCCCGGTCTCAAGGCCGAGCCTACTGAAAACCCGGATTCTTGTTTCTTGGGCGGCGGGGGCATTCTTTCACATAATGCCCATTGATAACACAGTAAAAACAGGCATTATCTGTTCTTCTGCGTTCCCATTCAGCCTCAGTGATGGGACTCCGAATCCCACCGATTTGCATGGGTTCAGGATTAGTGGTCGCCAAAGCTGGGGATAACTGATTGGAAAAACCGGACTCTGCCTTTCGCTCGGATCGGCGAGCATCTACCTGCAGTGTGAGGTCCACTAGATCTGAAAAAACAGAGGGAAGGGCCGGAACTACTGAGAGGGCATCTTTCATAGCATTACATAGACCTCTGTAAAACACAATGGCCTTTTTCTCCTCCGGCCATGAGGTCTCTGCAGCAAGTTGGTTGAAACGAGTTATATATTCGATAAGTGTTTGCCTGCCTTGTGTGAGATCTAATAGTTCCAGGTCTGGAGATTGTGCCTTATACCTAGTATCAAATACCTTAGCCATTTCTGTTGCTAGAAGGTCGAAGTCATATAAAGCCGGATGTTCATTTTCCAATAACGGGTTCGCCCAGATAGCTGCCACACCTGATAAATGGGAAAGAAGAAAAGCAGCCTTGGTGACAGAATCAGGGAAAGCCTGGGGGCGACACAAGAAGTGAAGTTTACACTGATTCAAGAATATGCGGTACTTTCTGGGATCACCCTGAAATCTTTCTGGGGCAGCAAGAGGAAATGAGGTTGGGAGTACCAAAGCAGTCATGGATGGAGCGGGAGGAGGCTGGGCTTGAGGAGTGGTGTCTCCGAACTCGGCATCAGCGGGTAAGGGGTGGCGTGAGCTTTGTAAGGCATCGAGATGGTGGTGGATAGCCGTTGTGGCTGCGGCCATGTCGGTCCTAAAGGCCGCAACTGCCTGCACTAAGGCGGTCACAGGGTCACCGGTAGAGGGATTCATAATCAGAACGACCAGGAAGGCTTCTCAGTCTGTTCTGATCTTGATGGTCGTGCAGATTAATGAATACCTCTGTCCCCAAGTACCACACAGGCAGAATGACCAATCACTGTCTGTGCAATCTTTGAGGCCACAGGTGTAGTGAGCCGTCAATCTGGAACCAGGAACGCCAGAAGGACCCCCTGACCACTGTAAGGAAATAGGTGGTTATCAAACAAGGTGCAATGTGGATAATGCAATATGAACACAAGTTGTAATAAGGCTTACCTAAGTGTAATGTAAACAAGGCTGCAAAGGATGGTATGTAAGCAATGGTAACAGATGCAGGGAGAAGGACGAAGACATTCCGTGAAGCAGGAAAAACAAAACGCCAAACAGTCCTTACAAGAAGCAGCTGGGAAGCACTGCTTTCGTGGCTTCCGATGCTTTTAACTGCTAACTACAGTCACATGATGTGCATCACCGAAGCGTGAGGAAAATCACGTGATAACAGATGATGAATGTGATTGGTAGTAATTCACCTCATGTGACGCGTGAAACTCCGTGTTCCTCAGCGGCGATGCAAAGTATGCGGAAGTTTCCATGGAAGTTGCCACAGCAATGAGGGTCGGAAAGCTCCCGGAGTGCTAGTCAACACTCTCAATTGTCAGGCGGAATGCCGGTTCTTTGCACCCTGATGAGAGGTGACTGTTGTGCCAGGTAAGTACGGGCTGATCTGTGTAATTGTGGATTGTTTGACAGTGTGTAAACTGGGAGACGTGACAGTATCTCCTTCACTGGCTTCCTGAGGTTGTGACTTGGCTCCTTCCAACGTTTGGGTAGGCCTGGCAAACGTGTCTAAGAACGACTGCTTCACTGTTGTTTGCTTGGGCCGCCATTGTTATTGTCGTTTCTCTGGAATTCTTTTTCCTTCCTGGCATTTGTGAGGGATGCACTCTTTCGCTTGTTTACTGGTGCATGTGTTGTGCCTTCCTTATGGTGTCTTCCCCCTCTCCCAGTGGCCGTCCTTCGAGAACTTTATTCTCTAACCGTTGTTTATACAGCTTGGGACTTGTTATTAGTGTCCAGCCCTTGTTATTCTCTCCACTGCGACGTCCTTGTCTTTTATATATATTCCTCCTGCCCAGTCCTGGTAAAGAGCTAAGTATTCTGCAGTGCGTGCAATAGCTCCGCTTATGTCGTTCTCGGTTGATGTTACGTGGCTCCTCCTCCTCAGCAGTCACACGTGCCACGCCGCCAGCACCTCTCACCGCGCTTATAATAGGCCCCCGTAAGTGTTCCTTTCCTGCGAGCTCGCCAAGTTCAAAATGCACAGACTCTCCTTAGTATTCAGCCTTACTGCTTCCTCAGTCATGCTGCATGAGCCATGTGCCCGTTCTCGTGCTCCCCAGTGTACGTGTACCCATGCAGCAGGGCTTCACAAGCTTCCATTTCTCAGGATTGCCACATCGGGGCCTCATATCTGCAGACAGTGCTACCTTGTTGTGTTTGGAGCACATCACGTCAGCACAGAAGTCCCCTTTCTTTGTCTGCCACATTATGGTTGTCCATATAGTAAATGAGCTGCCAGGGTCATTGTCTCTGTTCCTCTTTTTCTTGCCTTCTTATTTGCGTGGGTCCCCCAGTGCTTTAGGGTATTGCTAACCCTACGTGTCTGTTACTTCGCCTCTTTTACTGAAGAGGTCCATCCGACATGTACAAGATGTTTTCCAGGCGCCTGCAAACGGATGTGCCTTGGCACCAGGCCGCTGAGCTGCTCACACAGAGGGCTCCTTATCAGGTCTTCAGCTCTGTTCAGCCCCTGACCATCGTACTCTGTCCCCGCTGTTCAGCGCTGATCTTTGTTGTTTATTCCCGTGCCCTCCATAAAATTCTGTGCTCCTCACCTCCATGTGTGCTAGAGGCTTTCAGACTCTCATGTCTGCCTTCCTGTCCTTTTACACACAGACCATAGGACCCGTTGACGTTTCTCCCCAAATCTCGGTGCTCCCCTATTAGCTTGTGGCCGGCCCCCGTGGGTGTTCCTTGCTTGTGAATACGTCGGGCACTGGAGGTGAAATCCTCATTTAGTTTCTACTTTTATTTACTGACATTGCATACCAGGCTCCACCACCTGAATGTGTGCCCCTCGGCGGATGTGTGCCTCTTCTGCAAGGTTCCATGAGCTTCTGTTCTTCTCAAGTGCTAAAGCGGGGGTTCAGAGTCTGTGTCCCAGCAATGCTCAGTCCGTTTGGGGTCCGCTGTATGGATGCAGTGATCTCCTTCACTCGTCTGCCACGCAATGCTGTCCATGCAGTGCTACCAGCATCGGGGGCTCATGGTCTGTTCCAACGCTTTCTCTGCGCTACAGTGTGTCTCCCAGTTCCCTGCTCTCGTCATCTCAGCTGATCTCCCCCAGTAGACCACTTCCTTTCATAACGTTTCCAGTATTCTTTCGCTTTCACTCTGAGGCTTCAGTTCTGTCTGCGATGAAAGGTGGCACGTCGCTCCGGACCTACGTTGCCACAATGATGCGCCTTCTCTTTTGTTCTTAGTTGGGCGCCATCTTATGTTTGTTGTCTGATGACTCTCTTCAACTTCTACGAATCACAAGTTGCTTGCTTTTGTCCTTTTCACGTCGGATTCTTCACTACTGCAATCGGCCAGCATTCATACTGCAGTGGCTCCAGAGACGCTCTTTACAACCAGCTTAAAGCACTTATTACTATCAGGATCATTGTCGGATCAGCAGGAGCCCCTTGAATTCACGTCTCAGTCCATGGCTTTGTAGCCACACGTCACCCCCCCCCCCCCCCCTCAAGACAGAATGGCCCTATTGGAAAATGCGCCAGCACTATTCCTCGAAGAAGGCCTAACACAAGTGCTGAGTGCTTTATGGACCATCAGCCCGTATGACATGGGCTTGTTGAAGGGAGTAGCAGCAGTGAAAATCAAACTTAAGCCAAGGGCAATCTTACCAAGAGCAAAACAATATCACTTGTGCAGGGAAGCAGAAAAAAAGCATTAGAGACAATCTAGTACAGTAAGGGATTTTGGTACCATCAGAATCACAGTGTAACACTTTTGTATACCCGGTGAAGAAGGCAAGAGGGGGATCATGGCATTTTACTCAGGACTTGCGCCCTCTGAACAAGATTGTTGAAGCAGAATTCCCGCTAGTTCCCAATCTAGTGACAATACTATGTAGCATTCAGCCAGAAGCTACACACTTCACGGTAATAGATTTGAAGAACACTTGCTTCTCTATACCACTCCATGAGGAATCACAGGATCTGACATCCTTTTAATATAGAAATTAAAAGTGGAAGCACACAAGACTTCCACAAGCGTACTGCAAATCACCTTCTATATTCAATAGGGTCCTCCAAATGGACTTGGGGAACATAAATTTGGACAGTACAAGCATTCAGTGCGTAGATGACATTTTGGTTTGTAGCAGGTCGAAAAGAATTAGTACAGTTGTTGACTATGTTAGCAGAAAAGGGTTACAAGGTGGACAAGGCAAACATGCAATATTGCCAAGGTGAGGTTTTATACATTGGACAACTAATATCACAGACAGGTAGGAAGGTAACCCCAGAAAGAGCAGAAGCAATCCTCATAACGCCACTACCATGGAATGTAAGGGAATTACAGCAATTATTAGGCCTCCGTAACTATTGCAGGGCCTGGGTGTTCGATTACAGCACCTACACAAGACCCCTTTTAGGCAGGCAATGAGAGGCACAGAGGGGGGACGGTAACTTGACATGGACACAGGAGATGACTGAAGCCTTTGAGGAACTAAAAGGAGCAATATGCACGGCCCCAGTGTTAGGAATTCTCATTTACAGTGAAGAAGTTTATTTGTTTTCACACTCTGACAGAGCAGTGATGATGGTGGTGCTCACACAGAAAATGACTTTAGGGGATAAACCAATTGCTTACTGTAGTGGGCGTTTAGACCCGGTAATGAGAGGACACTACCCTTGTGAATAAGCACTGGCAGCTGCTGCTTTTGCAATGGAGAAGTCAGCACACAATGGGTTGTAGCACTACACTTTACGTGGAGAATGCCCTTTTAGCTATCCTCGAAAAGCTAAAGAGCACATTGACCCCGCAGAGAGCGTCGGGATACAAGGTGATTATCTCAAATCCAGCAATAAAAGTAGTAAGAAGCAGAATTGTAAGCCCAGCAACGTTTATAGCAGAACCAGTAGAGGAGAGAGACTATCTACATGACTGTACCATGTATACAGAACACTATGATGACAATCCCAGAGCAGGAGAAAAAGCCCTCGCAAGCGGAGTACTCTACATTGATGGATCTTCAATCATAGACCAGACGGCAGGGGAAAGGCATAATGGGATGGCAGTAGTAAAAATAAAACCGAGCAGAACAGTTGAAGTAGTAGTGAGCACAAGACTTTGTGAGAAACCTGATGGTATTCTCCCACCTATTCCTTTGGGATCTTCCATTCAGGTGGCCAGGGAAGGGCCATCACCTTTGGATCCCGACCCTGGGGGTGGAAAAGTGAGGGAGGATCACATGAGTGGAGTGTCATGAGGGATCGGAAGGAGGATGCCCAAGGGCAAGACATGGTGTTCCCCCATTCCCAATCATACACCAACCCACTCTCCCTCAGCTTTCATGGGGTATTTGTAATCTCATCCCATCTCCCCCTCCCCATTTCCAGCAAATACAGAGATGAGGAGGATGCAACTAGGATCAGTGAAGATTACCCATAGAAACAACATGGGGGGAAAAAGGGAAACCTACTATAGGGAAGAACACAAGTTGTCCCACTAATAGAGTCAGGCAGGATCAGGCAGTTGATAATGAACACTCACACCTGACTCCACCTGACTGTTTGTTCAACTATAAAAGGTGTGGTTTTTCACAGACGAACGAGCAAGCTGGGAATGTTGTCCAACCAGAGGGTCCAAGGAGCGGAGAGCAGCAGAACCTGAAACCTGGAGGAGAACGCCATGCTGAGATGCTGGCCCGGTGTTTGTGAGGGACTGCAATAAGCAGGAGCGAGGCATTGTGTGGTTGGTGTTTGGCAAAATGCTTGCTTTTGGGACTGGTGCCTGTCACAAGGGAGTCTGAGGGGCAGGTGGTGAGACCCTGTTCTCAACCCTGTGTATTCAGAGAGACCGCTCATCAACGCAGCACTGCCCAGTGAGTTTGATGTAAGTGAGAGATAAACTCGGGAGCGTGCAGTTGATGGGAGTGAAGCGAGAGAAAGACATTTTGTAAAGCGGCACAGCGAATGTTTATGAAGCAGCACAAAGCAGAAAGTGAGAGGAAGCTTAAGAAAGCTGTTTAAGGACAGCGGAAAGAAGGAGGAGGTGCTAGCATTGCAGAAGGAAAGTGAAAACATTTAAAGTGTGCACAGAAAGGAAAGTGTGTAAAGTATGCAGAGGCACGAGAAGAAAACAAATAGGTGCAAGTGTGCACGTTAAGGACAGGAAAGTGTGTAAAGTGTGCAGAGGTAGAAGAAGAAAATGAACAGATGCAAGTGTGCATGTTAAATAAAGGAAAGTGTGGAAAGTGTGCAAGAGGCACAATACCGATAGAACAAAGCAAAAGAAGGTGCAAGTGTGCACGAGAAAGTAAAAGAAACAAAGGAGAGCACGAAAGGGGTGCAGGAAGCACATGAAGCTGAGAGGTTAAAAAGGAAAGAGAAAGGAATAAAGAGGAATAAAGAGAGGGGATACAGATCAGAGTGGTCACGCCCATAAGCAGCAAAGAACCTGGCGGTTTTGAAAGTCTCTGATTGTACCCCACACAATCAATGTGTATGAAAGAACTGAATATAAGAGGAAAGGTACATCCTGGCAAGCTGAACTTGCCAGGTGTTTGAATCCAAGAGGGGCCTAAGCTTGGGGTCGGGGAAACCCTGAGAGGCCTAACAAAGTGGAACGCCTATTACTTTGTGTCACTGAAGAAATTAAAATTTGGGGAAGGGTACCCTGAGTGGCCTAACCAAGTTGAATACTTATTGGTTTTGATGATAAAGGAGTTAATTCTGGGGGAAGGGAACCATGGAGAGCTTGGAAAGGAACTGTGTATATTTATTTTCTGATTGTGTTTTGGAACTTGGAAGAGCTAAAATTTGAGGAAGGGAATCCCAAGGAACATAACACATTTGAAAGTGTAAGACTGCAACAAGAACTATGGAGAAGGTCTGATGAACAGCCCATTGTTGATTGAACTCATTTTTGTGAAGCTGACCACTCCACACCTGGTGAGAATGTCACCTGAAACCAACCTTGGTTTCCTATTTTCTGTTGAATAACAATGTTTTCCTTTTTAAAGATTTCCTAACACATTTTTGTAAAGATTGAGGGCAAGCATAGGTTTAGACACAGGTGGATTATTGCTTTGGACTCTTAGACATACACAGCCCTTAGAAACATCAGTTATCCCTTTAGAGTTAGGGCCAGCTAGGCATTACACCAACCCAGGAACCTTAATATATAAAGGTTTTTAAAACGAACATCTCTCAGTTAGTGTCTCTCTTGATACCATGCCTGTCTCATATATGGCGGTTAGAAGTGGGATACAACTCAACTGAAACATTTGAAGGGACCATGAAATATGAGAAATTAAGTGATAGAGCATCCAACCCCACAGTGGCTACTAAAGGGTCTGCTGGGTTTGATCTTTGCAGTAGCCGGGCAGAAACCATCCCACCAAAAGAAAGCTTCCTCATCCTTACTGATCTTCCTCTTATTCCACCTCTCAGAACCTGCATCAGGTTGGCATCCAAGTCAGGATTTCCGTGGAAGTTTGGCATCAATGTCCTGGCCGGGGTGATCAACCCTGATTTTAGTGGGGATGTGAAGGTACTACTACATAACCAAGGGGAAAAGGCCTATCAGATCTAGGCAGGGGATCAAATAGCCCAGTGGATACTTGAAAGAATGATGTTGCCGATCCTTAGAGAAGAGGTTGAAAACAAATGTCACTGAAAGAGGTGCTTCAGGCTTTGGGCAAGCTGATGCCCAACCTAGTTCTATTCAAACCCCACCCATCCATGACGAAAACTCTGACATACTTCCCAACTTGGCCTTTGCTCAGCAGACCAATCCATTACTCGCTGAAGCCTTCCTACAGGTTATGCCTGAGTCAGAGGGTCAGAAGGAAGGAGGGCCATTTTTCTTTTTTTTTCTATATAGAGGGGATGTTACTTCAGAAGGTATATCAAGAATAATGCTAGTGGTTCCCCGAAGTCACAAACAGATAATGCATAAGATCGCACACTCACATCTTACAAGAGGACATTTAGGTCAAGCCAAAACTCAGGCTCATGTGGCCAACAAATTCTACTGGCCAGGAATACATGTCGACATGAAACATTTCTTCCAGACTTGTGAAATATGTCAGCGGACCAGTACTCATTTACCACCAACAGTCCCCTTAAATCCATTACCCATCATTGAAGTACCATTTTTGAGGATTGGAATGGACATTTATGGACTACTTGAAAAATCTTAACTAGGGAACAAAGACATGTTAGTGATACTTGTCTATGCCATCCGATACCCAGAGGCATTTCCCCTGCGCAATAATACCACCCAGCAGATACTCAAGCATTTACGTCTCTCAGTGAGCTTCCCTAAGGAAATGTTAATGGACATCGGTGCCACCTTTATGAGTAAGCTCATGGGGGAAGTAAAACAGCTACTTCAAATAACTACCTCAAGGATGTCTGTTTACCATCCCCAAATGGACAGATAAGTTGAATTGTTTAACAAGACCCTTCAGACCATTCTTAAGAAGCTGGTTGACAAGGAATGAACCAACTGGGATCAGATGATTATGTGGGCTTTGTTTGACATAAGAAAAATACCTCAAGCCTCCACTGGTTTCTCACCCTTCGAATTATTGTATGGGCAAGAAGCCAGAGATGTTTTAGATATGCTTCGAGAAACATGGGATTAAAGGGAAGAAACTCCAATACCACTTTCCCAGATAGCCTCTCCATTCAAAGAACATGTGACAGTTGTTTGATCGCTGGTACAAGATCACCTTGGTAGAGCCCAAAGCCAAAAGAAAGCATTGTATTATAAGGTCATTTTCCATCTGGCAAAAAGTCCTTGTACTTCTCCCTACCTCAGATAACAAACTTATTTCTAAATGGCATGGGCCATATGAGGTATTGGACAAGACAGGACTGTGTAAATATAAGATCGCCCAACCAGACCGTTGCCAGAAGACGCAAATCTACCATATAAACATATTAAAAGAGTGGAAGGAGAACACCTCTGAATCGAATGCCACGGTGTTGTCTTGTATGATACTGGAAGAGGTGAATAATAATACTCTTATTCCCTTTTGTCTTGTATGATACTGGAAGAGGTGAATAATAATACTCTTATTCCCTCTGATATTACTGACACTCAACAACAAGGTTTCCTTGAATTGCTAGAACAATTCCCTGATGTGTTCCGTGACGAGCCTGACAGGGTGAAAGATAATGTACCATCACATCCGCACCCCTGCAGGTAAGCTAGTACACCTTAAACCGTATCGACTACCTGAGGCCTGAAGAAATATTGTCAACAAAGATGTAGAGCAAATGCTCCAGGCCAACATAATTGAACCATCTACCAGTCCCTGCTCCTCCCCCCATTGTGCTAGTAGAAAAGCCAGACAAAAGTTGGAGGTTCTGTATAGACTTTCCGAAAGGCCTTGGACGCCTACCCAATGCCTGACGTATTGACGATCTTATCGATAAATTGGGTAGTGCCATCTATTTGCCCCCCCTAGACTTAACCAAAGGGTATTGGCAAGTCCCACTACATGGACCAGATAAAGAAAAGACTGCCTTTGCCACCCTGATAGGTCTATACCAGTTTAAAGTCTTACCCTTCGGGTTGCATGGTGCCCCAGCAACTTTCCAAAGGTTGATGGATAAGATTCTCCAACCTTATTCGGAATTTTGTGGGGCATGAATTGACAACATTGTAATCCACAGTCCAACCTGGGAAGACCATGGACCTCATTACATGGTAGGCGGTAGCCATGGCACTATTAGCGCCATGGCTACCCCCTTACCGCATTCCGGGTCTGTGTTCCCGGAATAGGGACTTACAGGGTCATTCTGACCCTGGAGGAACCGGTAAGTCCCCATTCCGCGAACCATTCCCCATTCCCATTTGAGCCCCCACATTTGAGCCCCCATAGGGCTCAATGGGAATGGGGAAGGAGCTAATAACGGTACCGCAATTTGCGGTACCGTTATTAGCTCTGAAGTCCCTTAGCGGGTCCCTTCCATAACGCCTGGTAAAACCAGGCGTTGGGAGAGGGACTCGCTAAGGGAACTCGTAGTAGGGCGGTAAGGGATTACCGGCACCGGTGCCCTTACCAGTGCCTGTAATCCCTTACTGCCTACCGTGTAATCAGGCCCTATGTGTACTAACTATACACTGTAATAAGAGCCTTACGAAAAGTGGGGTTAACAGCCAACCCCAGAAAGTGCAAGTTAGCTCAATCTGCTGTAAAATACTTAGGGTTCTTTGTCCAAAATGGCAGTGTACAACCTCAAGGGGAAAACGTTAGAGCTGTGTTAGAGTCCCCTATGCCCAAAACTAAAAAGGATTTATGATCTTTCTCATGGTTGATTGGGTATTATCAGAGAATCATGCCTAATTCATACCTAAGTTTTCCGATAAAACTGCTAGGTTGACCGACAAATTACGAAACGCAGAACCCCAAAAACTCCAATGGGATGAGGAAGACGAAGTATGCCATCAGGCTCTCAAATAAATATTATGTTAAAGCTCTATTATCAAGGTAGCAGGCTTTTCTAAGGACTTACAAACTGACGTTTCTTTGACTGGTTTTGGTGCAGTATTATCTCAGAACCATAATGGGCTAGAACATCCCATTCTATATAGTAGTCGAAAACTGTTTCCTAGGCAAAATATCTATTCGGTGATCGAATAAGAAGCTTTAGTGATCAAGTGTGCCATAATACATCTCAAGTATTACTTGTTGGGCCGGAAATGTATAATTAATCACTGACCACTTCCCCCTAATATGGATCAATCAAACGAAATAATCCAACCAGAGGGTTTCGCTGTGGTTCTTGGACTTGCAACCCTATTGCTTCTCAGTGGAACATCGAAAGGGTAAAGAACGAGGAAATGTAAATTTCCTTCGGGATGCCCTTGTGAAGCAATTCAGTTCAAACCGCATAGGGGAAGGGTTTGTGAGAAACCTGATGGTATTCTCCCACCTGCTCCTTCGGGATCTTCCATTCAGGTGGCCAGGGAAGGTCCATCACTTTTGGATCCTGACCCTGGGGGTGGAAAAGCGAGGGAGGATCACCTGAGTGGGGGGTCAAAAGAGATTGGGAGCAGGATACCTAAGGGCAAGACATGGTATTCCCCCTTTCCCAATAATACCCCAACCTGCTCTCCCTCGGCCTACATGGGGTATTTTCAATCTCACCCCATCTCCCCCTCCCCATTTCCAGCAAATACTGAGACGAGGAGGATGCAACTAGGATCAGTGAATATTACCCATAGAAACAACATGGGGGAAATAAGGGAAATCTACTACAGAAAGAACACAAGTTGTCTCACTAATAGAGTCAGGCAGGGTCAGGCATTTGATAATGACCACTCACACCTGACTCCACTTGACTGTTTATTATAAAAGGTGTGGTTTTTCACAGAGGAGCGAGCGAGCTGGGGATGTTGTCCGGACCAGAGAGGCAAAGGAGCAGAGAGCAGCAGGACCTGAAGCCTGGAGGAGAATGGCGTGCCGAGACTCTGGCCTGGTGTTTGTGAGGGGCTGCAGCGTGGCTACGGAGCTGTGCCTCCAAGGAGCCGGAGCGAGACAGCCTGCATCCTGCTGTTGGTGTTCAGCCAAATGCTAATTTCCTTGAGACTGGTGCCTGTGTCAATGGTATCTGAGGGGCAGATGGTAAGACCCTATCCCTCAGCCCTGTGTATCCAAAGAGACTGATCATCGATGTGATGCTGCCCGGTGAGTTTCATGTCAGTGAGAGAGAAACTTGGGAGCGTGCGGTTGATTGGAGCAGAACGGGAGAAAGACACTGTTTGTATAGTGGCACAGCACTTAAAAGAGAGAGAAAGTTTATAAAGCGGTACAAAGTGGAAAGTGAGGGGAAGCTTAAGAAATCAGTTTAAGGAAAGCAGAAAGAAGGAACAGGCGCTAGCGGCGCAGAAGATAAGTAAAGACATTTAAAGTGTGTGCGCGGAAAGGAAAGTGTGTAAAGTATGCAGAGGCATGAGAAGAAAACGAACAGGTGCAAGTGTGCATGTTAAGGAACGGAAAGTGTGTAAAGTGTGCAGAGGCACGAGAAGAAAATGAGCAGGTGCAAGCCTGCATGGTAAAGAAAGGAAAGTGTGGAAAGTGTGCAAGAGGCACAATACACATAGAACAAAGTAAAGGATGGTGAAAGTGTGCATTAGAAGGTAAAAGAAAGAAAAGAGAGCAAGAAAGGGGTGCAGCAAGCACCTAAGGGTGAGAGGTTAAAAAGGAAAGAGCAAGGAAAAAAGAGAGGGGATACAGATCAGAGTGGTCATGCCTATGAGAAGCAAAGAACCTAGCAGTTTTCAAAAATCTCTGATTGCACTCCACACTGAAATGTGTATGAAAGAACTGAATATAAAAGGAAAGGTAGATCCTGACAAGCTGAACTTGTGTTTGAATCCAAGAGGGGCCTAAGCCTGGGGTAGGAAACCCCTGAGATGCCCAAGAAAGTGGAATGCCTATTATTTTGTGACAATGAAGAAATTGAAACTTGGTGAAAGGAACCCTGAGTGGCCTAATGAAGTTGAATACTTATTGGTGTTGATGCTAAAGGAGTTAAAGCTTGGCGAAGGGAATCCCGAGGAGCTTGGAAAGACACTTTGTATATATATTTTTTTTAATTGTGTTTTGGAACTAGGAGGAGCTAAAGCTTGGGGAAGGGAATCCCAAGGAACTTAAGACATTGAAAGTGTAAAACTGCAACAAGAACTATGGAGAAGGTCTGATGAACAGCCCATTTTTGTGAAGCTGACCACCCCACACCTGGTGAGAATGTCACCTGAAACCAACCTTGGTTTCCTATTTTCTGTTGAATAACAATTGTTTTCCTTTTTAAAGACTTCCTAACACATTTTTGTAAAGATTGAGGGGAAGCATAGGTTTAGACACAGATGGATTATTGTTTTGGACTCTTATACATCGACGACCCTTAGAAACATCAGTTAAGGGAACCATCCCTTTAGAGTTAGGGCCAGCTAAGCATTACACCAACCCAGTGACCTTAGTAAATAAAGGTTTTGAAACTAACATCTTTGAGTCTGTGTCTCTCTTGATACCATGCCTGCCTCACAACTGCCTTCACATTTTTCAGCCTAAGTGGCAGAATTAGTAGCTCTTTTAATGTCAGTAGAAGCACATTCGGATGAGGAGATCACTGTGTACTCTGACTCTGCCTATGTGACATCAACAGAACTTTCAGGACTGTCACGTTCGAAAAGGAGGGGCTTTCGACGTGCTGACGACACACCAGTGCAGCACACGCCCCTATTGGCCAGGCGCATAGACGCATTACAACTCCCAAAGGCCATCTTGGTCGTGAAGTGCCAAGCACACATGGGTGGTGCAATCTCCCGCAGCAATGAAGTCTCAGTCACAGAAGCGAAGAGAGCAGCATATCTCACTGAAATAAATTATTTTGACACTCCACCTTACAAACGCAAACACAAGCTTAGTATGATACTGAGAGAATGGGGTCCATTGCCCATTATCCAAATAGTAGAGTTTCAAGGGCAAGCACCAATAGAAGAAAAGGAGTTGTGGGCAAAGAGAGGGTGTTCAATATCCCCTACAGATGCACTGTGGTGACAGGAAAGTATAGGAAAGCTTGTGATTCCCACTGCATTATTGCAGATTGTGCTTACGCAGCTGCACTACCCTACTCACCTTAGTAAGGACGTTCTTGATGTACATATTGGGGAAGAATGGTTCTGTACCAACCTAGCATAGTATATCGCTACTTTTATGGACTCCTGTGTAGTATGTAAAAAATGTTATCCGGGTCCCATGTTGCGCATAGTGTGAGGAGAAATACCACGCCCAAATGGGCCCTTCCAATGCCTCCATGTAGATTATGTGGACATGATCCAAATCTGCCAATGGTATAAATACATGATTGTAGTGGTATGCCCTTTTTCTCAATGGATCAAACCTAGTCCATGTTCACACGCGGATGTCTTCAATATGGCGAAATTACTCATCAGAGAGGTGTTCCCACGATGAGGGGTGTGCGAAGTCTTCCATTCAGACAATGGACCTCACTCCGTAAATGAAGTTTTTGAGCACATCACAGCCCTGCTAGGGATTAAGCATAAGTTTCCCTGCGCTTATCACCCGCAAGCAGATGTGATTTGTGAACGCCTCAATGGCTTGCTCAAAGAAAATATTGCTAAAATAAATGAAACATTAAAGAAGGGTAGCTGCATTGCCTGCCCCTAGTATTGTTCGTATTACAAAATCAATCAGGCTCTGACCACCATTTAACCCCTCATGAGATGGTGACAGGGCGACGCATGCAACTGTCACTTGCTCCTCCCACTAGAGCGTTGACAGACACCCAAAGTACAGCCACTGTCTTAGGTGATGAAATGCGTGAATATCTCGCTTCAATTATGGCTAGTGCTTCTTTTATCTCTCGACAGCTTCAATCATCCCAGCAGGGGAATTTGAAGACGAATGAAGAAGACAACCCACCAGCAAAAGACTCTGAACTGCTTAAGCAACACCTCTTTATCCAGGAGCCAGAGTTCTTCTTTGTAACTGTGTCCTTTCCTGGTAAAGGCCCATGTTCGAAGGTCCCTATTTTGTGGAACAAACAACCAACAAAGCCATTAAGTTAGTGGGAAAAAAGGCATGGAACTATCTTGGAGACGTCAAGCCCTGCAGAGGTGAGACATCCTCTGCACAACACGTAGACGATTTGATGCAAGAAGAAGAACAAGAAGAGGAAACACTGCAGCAAATCCAAACTCGGTCAAGGACTAGAGCTAGGCAAGAGCAAAATAAAAAGTTAGATTAGGCACACTGTTATTTTCTAACACTAGGTAATCATTGTGAACGTTTGGACTGATTTTGGCTAATATTGTTATAACTGCACAAACTCTGTGTAGTCACATTTAGACAGATGGTACCACCTAAGGTGTTCTTTTATGCTTTCCTTCTTTACTTAGCACGTGTTCTTTTATGCTTTCCTTCTTAGCACACACTTACCCAATATAAGCACAAAGTTATACGCCTGTTATTGAATTGCTTAAGAGTGCCAAAGTATGGTTTGCGAGCAAATGTTTCCCAATTCACTGGCTCAGTATTATCGCAGAGGAGCTTGATTAACATAAAGTAATAACAATGCATTTTAAGGACCCTTTCCACCGGTCTCGCAAACTGTATGGACAATATAAAAGACATCCAGCATTACAGAAAACAGAAGCTGCAGCGAGCTCTACTGTGTTGATATTTTCTACTGTCTGTTGTCTCTATCTCTTTACCCTCTCTGCACTACAAAAGTAGTTTTGTCGCATGCACACGCTTTGGTACCAGTTAACACAACCCCTATTCCTGCTCTTACAAAAGCCATATATGGGCAGGTGACCAACACTGCACTATAAGTAGAAAGACTCAGGGGAAGCACATATATAGATTCTGAACATGTAAATGCATATTTGGCTGATTCGGCCCACGTATCTAACAACGTGTGGTATCAGCACATGACCAAGGTAGGGAGGGAGACAATGAGGGAGAGCTGCTATGTGTGCTCTCTCATCCCATATGTCATGAGTACCTCCAAAACATTCATAGCCACAGAAATACCAAAAGACCGGAGCACTGTGCCTTATGCACATGTCCCTCTGCACAACAAGACGCAGTTCCAAGGGAGAGGGGCTACACTAAGATGGATGTCACAGAAGACGTTCCTGTATGAAGATAGCTATATTAAAACTCAAGAAATGATAGATGACTATTGGAGCAAGATAATAGAATATATTCCTGATGGCCCAAACAAAAGAGAAACCAGAAAAGTGACACAAAAAGAGTTACAATGCTCACAGACAGGACAGAGAGAGATATGAGGGATGCCAGGATGCTGGGAAAGACCTCCACTATTAGTATATGGACAAATATTCACAGGAGTAGGATGGAAAGAAGGGATGGTAGGGTGCAGTGCACATGCACTCCTGACAGTAGAAGTGGTACAGAAGGAAAATGACGATTGCCTCAAGCAATGGGCAGCAAGTGCAAAACTGCTCAACTGGTTTGAGAAGGAAGCAGGTCCTATGTCAATCATTTTTATTTATTTATTTATTTATTTTTTTAAACTTTTCTTTATTGGCAAGAAGTAGCAGACAATACAGTGCATATTAAGACATTGACACACATTTCATATTGTAGCATGGATGATGAAGGATAGGTACTACAGAAGGTCAGATACAATCCCAACAGAGGTTTGATACATTAGAGGCGTGTATCACGTGGCGAGATCAGCCCCCAGATCAGGAGAAGGAGGGGATGATAGTAGTTCCAAGTCCACCTTACTGTTCAAGTAACTACAAAATTCTGTCCATATACGTTTAGGGCGAGCATTGCTAGGCAGCATGTTGACGTAGTCTTCTTCGCAGGATTGTGTCCAGGTGAGGGCCTTCAGCCACATCTCCAGGGAGGGGGGGGGACCTGCGCTTCCAGCATTGCAGGATGCATTTCTTGGCCACACTCGCCGCCACATTCAGAAACTTAGCTACCCGTTTCGCTTCAGTCCCCTCCCAGAGCCCAAACAGAAGAGACATGGGTTCAGGGTCTACGGAGAACCCAACAATTTCAGAGAGGGTTTCAAGCACAGCGTTCCAGAACGGGGCCAATGTCCCACAGGACTAGAACATGTGAGCGTGGTCCGCTTCGTTGGATCTGCATCTTTGGCAGGGGTGGGATTGATCCCGGGCAAATTTTCCAATCGCATAGGGGGTGTAATATAGGCGATTGAGCAGCTTGTATTGGATACATCTAATTCTAGAATTGAGAGAGACCTTGCGAGTATGTATGCACATCTTGGACCACATATCATCTGTGATGTCCAGTCCCAGGTCCCGGCTCCAGGCATCACGAGCAGTGTGGGGGGGTTCACTCGCATGAGCCATCAGCATTTTATACAGGGAGGATACAATACCCCTGGCACCAGCAGAATTGGCTATGTAGCAGACCTCGGGGGACTCAGGGGGTTCGTTCGGGTATGAGGGCCACATGTCCTGAACCGCCGCTCTAATGCAGAAGTATTGTAGCAGCTCGAGTGGGGATCTGGAGTGCCCAGGCCTCCACGTATCTGGGGCGATGAATTTCCGTCAGGGAACAGGTCGGAGAATGATCTATATCCCAGGTCCGACCAGTGGCGTATGAGGAGCTTGTCTTGTGTGGGGGTGAGGCCTGGGAAAGACCAGAGGGGAAGCCATTTGTAGTACGGGAGGGAGCGCGAGCCAGGCTGCAGAATCTGCCGCCACGCCTTAATCGTGGAGGCCACTGGGTCGGCTGGAGCTTGCGTTCGGTATGAGTGAAATAGAATCAAGGACATGACATTCACCTCCTCGGTCGCTAGTATTTCAAGTTTGACATGCGGGGGGCGCTCCTGGTGGTGGTACCAATATGTAGTGTGCGGGGCCTGGGCGGCCGTCCAGTACCGGGTGAGGTCAGGTGCACTGAAGCCACCCCTCTCGTAAGGAAGGGTCATGTGCTGCCACTTCCTACGCACCGCCCCCGAGTGCCAAAGAAAACCGGCAAACTCCGAGTGTAGGCCCGCAAAGTATTGTTTCCCGGGCCAAAGAGGAACGTTGGCGAATACGTACAGAAGTTTAGGGACGATAATCATCTTTATTAGGGACAGTCTCCCTGATAGTGAGAGGGGGAGGTTACGCCATCTTTCCATCTTGGTGTGGGCGTATTGTGCGGCAGCCCCGTAGTTACCAGACAATAAAGAGGATTTTGAGAGAGACACCTGAACCCCTAAGTATTTGATACCCTCGGGAGCCCATTTGAGAGGGAATTCACACGCTGGCTGGGAGGTTGCGGGAGTGAGGGGAAAGATTTCTGATTTAGAGTAATTTATGGTGAAGCCCGAGAATGTACCGATTTCGATAATTTCACGCATGATCGGGTCGAGGTGGACCGAGGGGTCTCTGATATATAAAAGCACGTCATCGGCGTACAGTGATATAATTTCGGGAGTATCCCGCAGGCGGATCCCTTTACGAGCGTGGTTGTTTCGCACACTATCAGCCATGGGCTCGATGGCCATAGCGAATAACAAGGGGGAGAAGGGGCACCCCTGTCGCGTCCCTCTGTGGAGGCAGAAGGGAGCCGACAGACGAGAATTAACCAGGACTCTGGCCACTGGGTCAGTGTATAGTAGTTTAATGCAGGACATCATATATGGGCCAACCCCCATCTTTCCCAAGACCGCCCACAGATATTGCCATGAGACCATGTCAAACGCTTTTTGGGCGTCTAATGTCACGGCCACCGCGTTGGCTTGGGGCTCAATTCTAGAGATGACGTTGAATAGCCGCCGGATGTTTAAGGCAGTGGAGCGGGCGGGAACAAATCCGCTCTGGTCCGGGTGAATCAAGTATTTCATGATAGGGAGGAACCTATTTGCTATGATTTTGGCGAAGATCTTGGTGTCGGTATTGATAAGGGATAGAGGTCTGTAAGAGCCGCACTCATCCGGGGGCTTGCCCGGTTTAGGAAGCACAGTGATGACAGCCTCGCGCAGGGACCGGGGGAGGGTGGATAGGCGCAGCGACTCCTCCCAAACCTCGTGAAGGCGCGGGGCAAGCAGAGCAACATGTTCCTGATAGAACTCGGCGGACAGGCCATCTGGGCCGGGGGCTTTCCCCTTAGGGAGGGCCGAAATGACGGCGGTGATCTCTTCAAGGGTGAAGGGAGCGTCTAGTTGTTCTTTAGTGGCCAGGGAAACAAGGGACATTGGGATGCGGTCCAGAAGGTCGTCCAACTTTCGCGGGCTGTGCTCTGGTTGGTGGGCATAGAGGGTTGCATAGAACCCTGCGAAGGTCTCGAGAATGGGCCGGTCAGACCAGTGTCGCACACCGTCGTTGTCGATGACACAATTAATTCGAGCCCTACCACCCTCGGCACGGGCGAGGCGGGCAAGAGTACGGCCCGGTCTCTCTCCCTCACCGTACTTCCGGGCCATAGTGGGGCGGGCAAGGTATCTTATCTCGCTGTGGGCGAAGGCCTCGAACGAGTCCAGTTCAGTTCTAATTAGTGCCAGTATGGACGGAGAGGGAGAGGCCGCATATTCGCGCTCTAGCTCCCCAAGCCTGGACTCAGAACGGCACAGAGAGTTTCTAATATCTTTCAGGACCCCGGCCTCTCTGGAGATGCACATGCCCCTGATGAAAACCTTAAAGGCCTCCCATCTCACCCCGTCTGTTGTGTCATGGCGTTTGTTGCTATCGAAAAACAAGGTGATGTCTGCGAGAATGTCAGCCTTGAAGACTATGTCGTGTAGTGCGTCAGATTTGAACCTCCAGTTAGAGTGCAGAGGGAGAGCCGGGTGTATGGAGATGTCCAACGTGATCGGGGAGTGATCGGAGAGTGTGCGAGGGAGAATCTGTGAGGCAAGTGTTTTGCCCATGAGCCCCGCAGAGAGAAGGAAAAGATCAATCCTGGAGTGACTGTCATGGACGGAGGAGTAAAATGTGAACTCTTTTGACATAGGGTGGAGTGCCCGCCAGGCGTCCGGCAGTGAGCATGTGTGCATGGAGGCGGCGAGCGGCCCTGGACAATGTTCTGGGTGCAACACCGGATCTGTCCAGGTCGGGGTCTAGGATCAGGTTCATGTCTCCCCCCCCATATGATGGGAACCCCAACATAGCCAAGGAGGATATCAAGGATGTGATCAAAAAAATCGGGTGCATCGATGCAAGGGGCGTATGTGTTGACCAGCAGGCACTCTGTATTAGCGAGGGAACAGTGTAGTATCACATATCTACCTTGGGTGTCAATGTGGCTGGTGCGAAGGGAGAACTCCAGGGACTTGTGAATCAAGGTGAGGACACCTCTGGATTGTGAGGAGAACGCAGTGTAATATTTGTTAGGGCCCCATGACGGGGCAAGAGAGGACGATAATTGTGCGAGGGCATGAGTTTCCTGTAAGAAAAGAATCTTGACCCCGTGCCTCTGGACGTAGGCGATGACCCTTCGTGCCTTCGTGTAGTTACTGAGCCCTCTGATATTCCAAGACATTAGCCTAATGGCCATTCCACAGCAGTTTAAGGGGGATCCGAGTAGTGCGTGTCGAACACTGTCGTACGAATGCCGGCCACATGTTCCGTGACCAGATGTATCATGCCCAAAGCCACCACTGTCTCACCATTTTTGTTAATATACCAACCCCCAACAAGACCTCCCCCCTCCCTCACTGCCATCCCCAACATAGCAGTGCCCAGGAACCCACCCAAAGTCTCATGGCTTTTGTGCCAAGCCCAACGGGGCTGGACCAATCCCCAAACCAAACAGGGGAACAGGCAGTGAACTAAACAGGCCAAACTCGGCGTTGCAACTGCAGCGGGGGAAGCTGCTACCGTGAGCCCGATTAAGATAGTTGGACGGTGAAGTACACCAAGTGGCGCACAGCGGTGATTAAGTTAAATTCTAAGAGGAGACAGCATAGTAAGGAGCGGTGAGCCAGGGCTGTAGGGATAGAGAGTCCAGGTATAAGTGCCATAAACCGTGTCCCATACAACTGTGACCCATGTTCTATTTCAGATTTCCACAATGAGTTACGGGAATAGGAGAGTTAACAAAAATGCAGATACATGAAATTACAAGCAAGTTACAAATAACAGGCGTGGTAGTAATACCACCATGATTCAAGTAACAGGTGCATGGTAGGCCGGCTCAATCCTCATCAGTGGGGTCACCCACAGGGCCAGGGACAGGGATATGGGACTCAATAAATTTCACCGCCTCCTCGGGGACAGTGAAAAAGTACAGTTTATTGCGGTGGGTGAGCTTCAGCCTAGCAGGGAATAACATGGCATATTCCACTCCCCTCTCCCTAAGCATTTTTTTCACCCCATTGAATTGCCTGCGCTCCATTTGAACATTGACAGAGAAGTCCGGAAAAATGCGATGACTTGGGACTCAAATCTCAGTTCCCCTTTTTCACGGGCCAGCCGTAGAATGTGGTCCCTGTCTCTGTAGCTGAGAACCTTGGCTATAATCGGTCTGGGGAAGTCGCCTGGCTTGGGGCGAGAGGCCAATGAGCGGTGGGCTTGCTCGATAGTAAAGAAGGGGGAGAGTTAGGGATCCCCCAGGAGGTCTCTCAAAAGGGCCTCGACTGCAACTTCCATTTTGCCCTTAAGGGCTGTCTCAGGAACCCCTACGATGCGGATGTTATTCCTGCGGGACCTGGATTCCAAATCATCGCACTTCGCCTTGACCTGCTTCATATCTCGTACCAAATCAGAGACCGTATTCTGGAGCACATGTACCTCGTCCTCAGTGGCCCCAATTCTGGTCTCGGCCTCACCCAGCCTAGTACCATGCTGATCCAGTTTGGTGCGTAGGGAGGCTACATTGGCATTAATATCATCTAATTTTTCGTGAAATGACGCAAAGTTTTTGGCCATGGTCTCCATAAGTGATGTAAGGTCCGGCTGAGGAGGGCATGAGGAAGCATCAGAGTCGTCATGAAGAGGGGCAGCCCCAGCTTGGTCTTGTTTGGCTAGGGCTTTGGCAAACTTGTCCATTGCTCCAGCCTTGTTGGCCCCCCGTGCCTTGCCGGACATCTTCGGGGGCACCTTGATAAGAACAGGGAATGTTTTCGTGGGCAGGCAACAATGGGGGCTAGGAGGATTAAAGAGGGACTGGGCCTGTAGTCAGCGACGGTACGGCAATTGCCGAGGAGGCAGAGGGAAGAAGCACCTCTGACTGTATCTTGCAGCGCAGGCCTCTGAGCCAGGGGGCCCCAAGCGAAGGAGGTCGGTGGTGGAGGGCGGCTCAGTCAGGAGGCACGGGGTGCGCCCAGGGCGAGGCGGGCAGGTGCTCAGACCAGAGAGAGGAGAATAAGGGACGTTCAGGATGGCACCAGCAACAGAAGATTGGACGCAGGGGAGCCTAGTATGCTTGGGGTAGCTTCCTCCCCGAGGTGGAACAGTCACAGCCCAGGGATGAGGAAAGAGGCAATGTGCAGCGACCAGTTCCCTCGCTCTCCTCACCTTGATACCCCGCAGGCCGCAGAGTGTGTGTCCAGCCGGGATGAAGCAGGCCTCAAGCCCGCAGTAGTGGGTCCAGGCAGAATCGGGTCCTTAATCTTCGGTAGGAACCCGTAGCAGGAAGAGCGAGCCCCAATGTAGCGGTGGACCGATGGTGTCTGTGCGGGGGCCGGTCCAGCAGCCCCCGCCGTATGACAGAGTATCTTGCCCGCAGAGGGCCTCGGGCTCCAGCGCACCACAGCAGGGGGGGGTAGGGTGCGGGTGTCAGCGAAGCCGGCGGCGGAGCCTCGATGTAGCGAGGACTGATGAAGTCTGTGCGGGGGCCGCTCCAGCAGCCCCCGCCATATCACAGAGTATCCTGCCCGCAGAGGGCCCCAGGCTCCGGCGCACCACAGCGGAGAGGGTAGGGTGCGGGTGTCAGCGAGGACCGATGGTGTCTGTGCAGGGGCCGCTCCAGCAGCCCCGCCGTATCCCGGAGTGTCCTAGGATTGTCACCGCTGCAGGAGCGGTCGGCGGGCCAGCCACCTCAGCAGGCCACGGGCCCCGGGGCACCACCGCAGTAGGAGCGGGGCGCGGATGGCAGTTCCGCCGCAGCCGGGAGGGCCAGGCGCCGCCAGCCGCCAAAGCCGTCCCAGGGGACAGGAGGTTTATGCGACGGAGTCGCGAAGCCGATGCGCCCAAGTGGTGTCCGCAGGGGGGCCAATGGCAGGAGCGGCAGCCTCTCGCCGGCAGGTCACGGGCTCCGACGCAACCCAGCCGGGGGAGCGAGGTGCGGATGTCAGCCCCGCTCAGGAGTGGCAGTCCATGCAGGCCAGGGAGGGAGGGCGGAGAGGGGGCAGCGCCTGTGCCCCAGACGGCTGCGCACCAAGCCGCAGGAGACGAACCCTCGCAGGGCAATGAAGGGGGGATGGGCAGAGTCACGCGGCCCAGAGGCCTTCGCCGGCAGAAGAGTGGCTCCGAAGGTCCGTTTTCGCCCAGAAACGGGGCAGGGTGTAGCGGAGGCGATGGGCAGCAGAATGCCTGAGGTCCCAGCTCGTATGTATCACCAGAACCGCTGATTATGGCGGATGTGTAGCTCACGGGCCACAGAGCTTAAACGCTAAGCGGCCATCTGGCTGGCCGCTCAACAGCGCCCCCCAGGTCCTATGTCAATCATAACACTTGAGAATGCTTCCTTGTGCTTCCAGAATGACGTTGCAGTAAAAGTTAGAGAAAATAAAGGATGCAAACTAATATCGAAGATATTGGGCATGAAGGTCAGTACTGCAGTGCTAATGGATCACTACTGGGCCTGCGGGTCAAAAGCATACTTGCAATTACTGCCAAACTGGGGAGGACTATGCTCTCTGGTGCAAATGAACACACCAGCCTTGGTATGTCCTCAAAAAGACATACAAGTAGATGGACTCCCCAAAATGGAAGCAAATCAGAGAAAGAAGAGATCAGTGGAGCTTGTAAGAGCAAAAAGAGGAAACTATGTGTCGACAAGAATGGAAGACGCATTAGATGCAATACCACCAGAGCATAGACTGTTCAGCAGAGCAGAAATGTTCTTTCTGTCAGTTATTCCAGGAGTTCAAGCCAACATGAACACCAAATGGCTCCAGATCACCGGATGCAAATTGTTGCAGACAATAAACTCGACCGTCACAGGGTTTACCACTATCAAGGAAGAGTTGAGAGCTGTCAGACTGATTACCCTGGAGAACAGATACATTCTGGATCTTCTCGAAGCTATGGATGAAGGCGTTTGCACCAGGATTGGGCCTAACTGCTATACATATGTGCCTTCCCATGATGGAGAGAATGGTACATAAACAAAGGCAATCATCCCATTATCATACCTGCATGCTAAAATGGAGGCAGTGACAAACCCAACAGAATAAGATGCAGATTGGATGACATACATTTTTTCCTGGATAGCATCATGGATGGCTAATGGACTGAAAGTGCTGATAGCATCCCCAGTGCTAGTATTATTTGCCTTCTGCATTATTAGAGTAGCTATAGTGCAATGTAAGAAGACTTCTGAAAAGACAATAGGGATGAAAATATTATTGGATGCAGAGACGAAAACGGATGGAGAGACCCAGGCTATTGCGGTATTGCTATCACACCTGAAGCAGTGTCCTTTGTTCCTGTCAAGCACAAGGTTCTTATTTCCCCCAAATCCACGCGACTATTGGGGAAAGTGGGTGTAGTGCAAACCTGATGGAGATTGCTGCTATATGACCTGGAGTTTAGATGAACAAGTGACATGTGTTCGACACTTAGGAGGAGTGCCAAAGGTATGGATCCCAAAGGTGTACTTGAACAGGGAGGATAGTGAAGGAAGTGTGGTCGATGTATCAACCAGAGGGGGATTGAAGAGGTAGACCTACCCATGGCCCTTGTTGCACCAATCCCGCTTTCTGCTCAGTGACAGAGAAATGAGAGATATACATCTTTCATGGGCCCCTCTTCTCCATCAATGATGTATCACAGATATGAGAAATGCTACTTACTCAGACAGCCATTCAGAGCTTACTTATCCTGATGATGTCATAGACGAGACTGGCAAACTATCAATCGAGCAAGTCGACTGACTGTAAACAAAGAGAGCAGATGATGTCATGACTGACATCATGACATAGATGTGTTAGACAAGAAGCACATAGTCATCCATGCACCAAGATACAGAGACATTTAGCTTTATTGCTTGTATACACAAAGAAAATGCTTATGACTAGCATAGAGGACTGACACACTTATACCTTTTGCTACATGGAAACCGTAAGATGCTCAAGAACACATATGCACTGCTTGCTGGCGCTTAAACGCAGCTAACATACGTAGCCATACAACTAAAGATGGAAGCCATAGGTACCCTGGAGCGAATGGGAGCAGCAGATTGAACTGGAGAACACAGAGAAGAGCTGACAGGCTGATTCTGCTGAAGCTTGAAGATCAGGTTTCCAGTGCGGCTATCTGGTACAGCCTTGCCAAGGACACAGAGAGGAAGGTTTCAAGTTAAAAAGATAGGACACCTGCAGGGAACACAAGCCAAGTATCCCCATAATTGCAAGCAAGAGAAGTCCATTCAGAGATGGTAACTTGTTGGGAACATGCAGCACATTCAGGGCCGTTCCCATAACCTTGAGTTGTTGCATTTGGCCTGGTAACTGGTCAAAGCTCTAAGGTCGAGAAGATCCTTTCTGTGCAATCCCTAATCACCATCCACGTTAAGCCTAGACTATGTTGCACTGATCAATCACCTTTCGCTAACCTGTAACTTTGTATTTGCTACATGGTCTCAGGAGGAGCAACCAGATATGGCTTACCCAATGGTTGCACTAATCCCCTATGGAATGTGTATATCTTTCACCTCACTAACCAATCCTTTCCCCGTTAGATTTTTGGATGTAACACCATTTTGTGACATCATACTTTCACAAAACCAGACGACAAGTGCCTGGAGATTGAGAGCGTGTGGAGAATATTGCATTGGTCATGCTGCAATCCCTGTCATTGAATTGCTAATAAAGACAGTGAACTTTGTCCTATGGATGGGTCTTCCATTCTTGTTGCAGGGGATTTCCAGGGCCCATTTCCTCTTGCATGTAGAAGGGGAGACTGATAATAGTTCCCCTGCCGTTCTATTACAAAAGCATGATACTTTGCTTCTGTGTCTCTAATAGAATCATGGCTTTCCTGTGGCATTAAGCACCCGTTTCAGGGGCTTGAACAGGTGTTGACGGCCCGGTGGCCCAAGAAGCCCGAGCAAAGCCTTTTCCAAAATAGCCACCATGGAAAGGGACTGCGGGGCTCTTTGGAGCCCCTCTTCCCTTTCCATACGGCCAGAGTAATGGGGAAGTGGCGGCGGCGGCCTGCGCCACCACAACAAACAGGTAAGTGGGAGTGGGAAAAGGGGAAAAAAGAAAGCAAATGGAGGGTGGGGTGAAGATGGTGGTGGGGGAGACGGACGTCAGGCGGCATGGAAAGCAGGCATGCATCGGCGGTTCAAGCCTGCATTCCTAGCCACCTGATTGGCTGGCTCGTCCCACCTGGGTGCTAATGCACCTTAGTATGGAAAATTTGAACTCTGCAATAATAAACGACCAGTCAGTACTGCAGTAGATACTGGGACTGTTGCCAGATGCAACCAGTAATGGGCATCAGTGACCTGTTCACATGCACCCCAAAGTGCTGATGTTTAAACTTGTGTTGTGACAAAGCATGCACTGCTGCTTTTCAGACCGTAACATTGTAGGCATATACACTTAAAATCCGTGTTATATTTAGCTCAGTAACTCAGTAATTGTTTACTATGACTTGTGAGAAAAATAAATGTAAAAGATATTAGTAATGCCATACAGATTCAACATTCTTGCTGCAACTTTAAGACTTTAATTACATCTAGTAAAACACTTCGGAACTGTGTGTTCCCGAATCCCAAAAAGCAGACCCGGTAGAATAATTTCAGGAATGCGCCACCGTGTTCCTCTTTCCCCAGCAGGCCTTTGATCTCGCTTCCTGAACCAGTTATGTCCAGATTGTCCGAGTCCCGAATTTTATTTTGCAATGTATTATCTAGTAAAGTCGATGGCTGCTGCGATAACGCAGAGGAAATTTAATTCACTTTATCTCATTCGACCTTTGGAGCTGGTAACAGTCGGTGTTCTGACTAAGAGCCGCGTCAGTACTGTAAATAAAGGCAGAGGGTGGGGGAGGGGCCGGCTGTACATTCCACCTGCACACCAGGAAGTGCAAGGCAGCTCCCTACGCCAGCACAGACATGTTTTGGAGATTAACGCAACAGGCTTTTTAACATTCTTTTCAACGTCCCGGCCTAAATGTATTTCAGGGATGTTTGTAAATCCAAGAAAACTGTATGCCAGCGCACATGCACACGTCCGCGTGGAAATTAAAAAGGAAAGGCTCTGACTCTCGACCTCGGTGCCCTGACACTGCTCAGATTACCGCGCGGTAAGGTGTGTCAAGTGAGATGTTATTGGCTGCCGCCTGAGCTTGGCTTCGGTGCCCTGGCTCTGTTTCGCCTAATTCGGCGGGTAGGTGACATTGGAGGACTTGCCCTTGTTTCTCAAAAGAAGCCCATTTCGCGTGGCTTTGCGAAGGAAGAGGAGGCAGGGAAGCCCGCCCTTTTCGGAAGTCTGTCAGGAGAGACAGAGAGAGAGAGAGAGAGGTGGGGCGCTGTCTTGGAGCCCAGGTGTCTGTCTGAGGGCTGGCGCAGCTGCAGCAGGGCTTACCGAGGGTGCCGCCTGTGAACCCCTGGCTACTGCGGGAGTCCCAAGATGGCCCTAAGAGCACAGAACCAGGTGAGAATAAACTGTTCGCCTCTTTTTACCGCTCTATGAGTAACTCCAATCGATTTGTATAATGTGCGGGGGCTGCAGTCAGCAAACCTGGCCACGGATTCTGTGCGGAATTGACAGGTAGAGAGATCGCAACAAACTTGCGGTCTCTTCGCCTCCGCGTGTCTTTGGTTGTACTGAGCATTCAAATAATTGATTTTTGGTAACTTACTTGCAGTGTTAACAACTTGGACTTTGAAGTTCGGGATATTGGAGGTCTCGAAGTGGTAAGGCGCTGTAAAAAGACTCCAAAGTGTGAACACTACACAAATGTTTACATTTTAACTTTTGGAGCTCCCACGCTTTCAGTGAAGCACATATTGAGTACTGCTCGGGGCTCACGTTTTTAATTGCTCTGAGTCTGAAATGTTTACTTTGTGGAAGGAGCACCCCCAGAAAGACGACATCACTCTTGAATGAAATCGTGTAGTTGGGTAACTATCTGAAAGAAAAAGACAGACTCGGAAAGAGCCTCAACGGATACACACCGGCTGAATGGGACGCAAGCTCTTCACGAGCGCGTGCCATGCATGTTCTTGTGTTTCTGGGAGAGGGGTAGGCGCATACATTGCCTGGCACTGTCTACTCGGTTTTGAAATATCACGGCTGACGAATGCATATTTAAAAAGTCTATTTTTCAGAATGCTGGACAGGTTCTGTCATCTATGTTTTATTGAAAGTAAGCCATTTTCTAAACTTCATTTTTACATGAATTAAAAAGGGGAAAGAAGAGTGCGGAATAAAAACACTTAAGATCAACAAAAATAGATACAACTAGGAATAATATATATACAAATAATATTATTGTCTAGTCAAGAATACGTGTTTTATCTGTTTCCACAGAATTATAAACACTTTTAATCATTTTGCAGCTCTAAACGCCGGTCCAAAACACTCGTAGTCGAGAGCCGGTTTAGGAGGAATCTCAATAGGGCAGCTTTTAAACTAGGTTAAGGGAATTTTTAAGTGCATAACGGTAACTCGCCTCTGTTCCTGTGGATGTGAAGAAAACCTTTTGGAGATGTATACTTTTCTGTCTCTGATTTGTTTAATGCCCAGTCATAATTAAATAGTTTCTTCTATGGAAGTTCTCTCTAATTTGAAGCAATTTTTTGAAGCCCTCATTCACGAAAGAGGATACCTCCAATTACTGTGTTGTGGACAAATAGCCCGTTCAGATCCTCATATGAGTTCTTCAAAGTATTCGGTATTTACTCACTAGTTGTAATTTCCTCACCAAGCATACTTTTTAAGTGAAGATAATCCCAAAGAGTTCCTACACAGGAGTAAAGGGGACACAATTTGGTAACCCCAGGGCCGCTTTCCATATGCAGCCTTAATTTCGGTTTAGTTAATTCTAATCCATGAGTTAAAGTTGGCACAACTTTTTATTTTATAAAAATGCATCAATAGGAGAATTTTCAGAAGTTTTTCTCAATTATGAGTTACATTTGTGCTTTTGATTGTTTGCCAATCTGTCCCAAAATATTTTGGCATTCTTTTTTTCACACACTGGGTAGCCTTAACAAGTCAATGTAGAAATGTGTTCCAGTAAACTTTCTCCTATAAACCAGGAGAAAGAAACATTTTGTTGGGCAGACTAGCATTCTTGACTGACAGGCATTTATTTGTAAGTTATTTCTCAGCCTGTATTAGTTTTCTTTGTAACGCAATCTGTATTGAGTCAAACAAGATTGTTATCAGCATATGTCAGATATGAAGTACAAAAAGACTCCAGTTTTGCCTGAAAAAATTGCAGACACCAAGAGCCTCTCTCTCCTAGATTGGATAGGTAAAGATTGAATAGCGTCGGGGGAAGAACACAGCCTTGTCTCAGGCCTATTGTATCTATATTTCTTGAAACCTGCCCCGCCCTTCAGACGTAACATGATCTTCGATTCCTTGTGCAGCAAAATTATCATTTTTAGTAGTACCTAATGGAATTTTCCATCACTTTAGTTTCTGCCAGAGGGTTGGTCTAAGTATGGTGGCAAAAGCCTTGATAAGGTCCAGACAGGCAAGGAACACGGGGGTGTTGTAACTCTTGACTACCCTTTCCTTCAGACTTGATAAAAAGAAGCCATTCCCTCGTTCCTCGTCTGAATCCAGTTAATTTTTAATTCTGTCTGTATCCTTAGCCCACTCTTACAAATGTTGCAAAACCAAAGCTGCCAGAATCTTACGTGACACGTCTAAAAGTGCTATTGAGCGATAGTTAGATGGAACCAGCTTGTAGCCCTTTATATAAACGGGAATTATTTATGCCACAAAGGTGGAATTTTCTGTCTTTATTACGTGCATGAAGAGGTGGTAAAAGATTTCTGACCACAATTTGGGGTTACTTTTCAGCAGGATGTTCGTCAAACCATCAGGCCCATCAGCTCTGGAGTTTGTAGACTTTAATTTATTTATTTTTTTTTTTTTAAATCAAAGCTTCTATATTCGACCTTGAAAATTTCTTATTCCATCTGCAAAATGTTCCTAATTGATATGGCAGTCTGTGTCAATGGTGTCTTCACATTTCCTGCTGAAATAGCCATACCACACTTTCTGTGGGATAGGGTTTAGCATGACTAGATTACTCAGTGTCTCATCATTTTCCACACAATTTCGTATAGTTTGGAGCATCATTTGGCTGTCTTTAATTGACATTTCAGAGTTATTTGTTGTTTTTGTGTACCTTTTTATTATTTTTTTTTGTTGTCAGCCAATTCTTATAGTTTGTTTTATTTATTTTTTTTGATCGACATTCCAGAGTTCACGAGGAGTGTTATCTAGTAATCTAATCTCAGCCCTAACGTTACACTTTTTATGCATTACTTAGCTGTCATAGGAATGAGTGTGGAGGATTTTACCAACCTGTGCTTTTTTCCTTTATAATTAATTTAGCATAAAACATTACATTTATAGAATTGTCAACTTGCCAATTGGGAAAAGGATGGTTGTGATTCTCCATAGCATACATTACCTACTGTTTCATTGATCGTTCTTCATTCATACGGTCCCAGCATTAACCTAATTTGCATGGTTGCTTAGTTCTGAGTACTGAACATTCAAAGACTTAACATCTTCCAAGATCTTCTCGGAGACAAAGATGTTGTATGTGTGCGAGTGTGAACATATATTCTTTGGGGCCATCCATTCAGAGCTTTCCAATGTGTATTGCTGCCATGTGCACTTGGGCTTTGTGGTACAACCTGTGGGATGCAATTTCAGTTGGGTCACACTGCACACTTGTTTTTGGTATTTTCTATGGCAGACATTGGTTGGGGGCACTTTGTCCCTATTTGGTCAATATGGCATGTTATCGTACAGTATTATGTTTATGCATGTCAGCATCCTAGCTAATGTGCTTCATGTATACATGCGTTTTGCAAGTTTACCATTCCAAAATGTCTGCCTGCTTGCTATGTATACCAGTATTGGTCTGTCATTGCCGGGGAATGGTTTGACAGCCCTCTATTTAGAGACTACTCGGCTAACAATTCCATTATGTGAATAAGCACTTTGAGGTGCAAACCATGTCATCTTGGACTGCCTTTCCCTTGTCACTGTACGTCTTTTTGAGAGTAAATTGTCTTGAGTTATCTTTACTTGGCATTTTGAAATTTTGTTCAGTAACTCGTCCACGGAGTGTGGTCCTGCGACTGTATTGTTTGATATATGTATATGTGTGTGTATTTAATTTCCAGTCCCCTCTCCTCCCACTAGGGGCGAGAGGGATTTTTCCCTAGTGTTAAAATGATATATATATTTTTTTTATTCCATTAATCCAGAAACATTGACCAGGTAACTCCCCTACTGCCATGTTTTGTTTCCTTTATACTCCTGATACTCGCACCCACCACCATTTGCAGATACAATATCTGGACAAAAACAATTGAGATCACCACCAATTTGTTTATTTATATAGCACACCTAACCCGCGGATATCTGGGCACATTTCATGGGGTTACAAAATGAGTTACGTAACAATGAAGATACATACAGTAGAGATACAGTATGGTGCATAAGTTAGATACAGATATATTACATACAAAGCAGAGGTATAGCAGTGAAGTCATACACTAATGGAAAAGAAGTGTAAACGGGGAAGCGGTGTGAAGCCTACATTTATCCAGCCTCCTGGGCAAAGAGCACGTGTTTTGAACATTTTTCCTGAAGCAACGGAAGGAGGGTTCTACTCTTAAAGCTGTTGGTAGGGAGTTCCATAGTTTTGTTGCTGAAAACGGGGAAGCTGCTGCCCCCTGATTTCTGTAGCTTGAATCTAGGCACCCTGAGGCAGTGTTATGCGGATCTAGAGGGTCGGACAGATTGGTTTCTAGTGAATTTTCTGGTCAGATATAAAGAGACAGAGTTAGAGAGGCATTTATGTGTGAGTGTTAGGGTTTTGAATGCTGGTCTCTTTGACAGACAACCATTGGGCATTACGTCTTACTGATGAAATGTGTTGATTTCTAAGTATGTTTAGGGCAGTTCTGAGCGCATTATTTTGCAGTGTTTGTAGTTTTGCTTGTTAGTTCCTAGATATAAGCCATTAAAATAAATCTAGTTTAGATAAAATAAGCGCTCTGACTGGGGTGATGCAGCTTGCTGTGGACAAGAAGGGTCTGCAAGCATTTTATTAATTTTCATGTATAAGCTGTGGCACAGGCTGTTGCGTTGACTTGTCTAGTGAGAGTCAAGGATGAGGTGTGATAAACTCCACGTTTTTGACTTCCTTAGACACGGATATGTTGATGCCATCAACGTCGACGGAATTAAACTGATTGTCTAATATATTTATTTTGGATTGGAGCCAATGAGACGTAATTCTGTCGAGGCAGAGGCCCTGTGTGGCCATCCAAGCCTGGATGATGAGATAGATTGTATTCAGTAATTTCATGTCAGTGTTGTAATTCCCGAGATGTTTATGAGAATTTGAGTGTCATCTGCATAGTTAGTGTAGGTGATACCCAAATGATCAAGGTAATTGAAGAGGGGCTTGGTAAAAATATTATGCAGTGTCGGTGACACACAAGATACCTGAGGTACTCCACAGGTGACTGGTGCTGGGTCTGCCGATGGTGCAAAGACTCATCGTTCTGTTGTCAAGGAAGGATTGTATCCAGGCCGTAGCTTCAGCTGAGAAATGAGCAGCTGAAGATAGGCGATTTCACAGAACTGAATGATTGACTAAATCAAATGCAGCTGATAAGTCTAGTAAAAGGAGGAGGTCTATATTGCTGCTGTCTCTTTTGTTGTCCATCTGCGTTTTCAAATCTAGTAGGGCAGTTTCGGTGCCACGTCTAGATCTAAAACCTAATTGACGTAGGCCGAGAACATTGTTCGTTTCCAGATGTGCCTGTATCAAGTAGGCTGCTCTGTCTATGATTTTCTGCAGGAATGGAACTGTGGTAATTGGTTTGTAATTCGTGGGAATGTCTGGCTCAAGACTGTGATTTTTAATAGCGGGAGGACCCAGGCAACTTTCAGGTTGGTTGGGACCGTGTAGGTTTCAAATGAGGAGTTTATACGTGTGGTGATGAAAGGTGCAAGGTCTTTAGCTGCTTCTTTAATAATGGATGCAGGGCAGATGTCCCCCTGGCATCTGGTTCTTTTGAGGCTGGTTATTATGTTTTCTAATTCATTGATGGAGAGGTGGGTGAATCTGAACTGGTTGTAGGGTTTTGCGTAGGAGGGCTGGGTCTCAGATGGATGTGAGTCGAGAGTAATGCTGAGGTGTGTTTTTAGTTAATTACATTTTTTATCCTCTTTAACTTTTAAGAACAGCATAACAACAAAATCATATTTCAGGATAATCGTTACAATGCAATTAGAACAATGAATAGGTAAGCAGCATGGAACTTAATAAAACAAAATTGATTGCATAAACAAAGAAAATATCCACAGGATTTTAGAATGTCAAACAGAACTTTGATAGGATATTGTGAAAGGTACCAATAACACCTAGACCAACACAGGACACAACACTAACCCCACCCCCTCCTCAAATCCCCCCCCCCACCCACTCTTAAAGAATTAAAACACAAGCAACCTAACTCCGGACAAATATTAAACATAAAATTCATTAAAAACACTCCATTGTTCATTATAAGCCTCGTCTCTACACAATTTACCAAATTTGATCTTCTCAAAATGTGAAAGGAGTTGCACATGTACTAGCCACTCTTCAACGCATGGCTTTTTCCTTGTTTTCCAGACACGCAAAATGTGTCTAGTGGCCACCAGAAGAGCTTTAGTGACCCAGCACAACATCACACAATCCAAATGTTGAACACAATTTGGGGATTTCAAAAGTACAGCCAAAGGTGTTCTTGGGAAAGAAATATTCCGCACCATGTCAACCCTATCTAGGACATCATTCCAAAAACCATTCACCTTTTGTACAATTCCACAACATGTAGCATGCTACCCTTTTCCTTCAAACAACCCCAACACTTATCACTATCACTTATGCCAAATCTATACAGTCTTTCTGGAGTCCAATAAAGACGCCCAAACATTCTCTGTTGAATGTAGCATAGATTCAAGTCCACTTTTGCTTTTATTGGGACTCTCATATGTTTTCCCATTCTTTCAAAGATAAATCTACTCCTAACTCATTAGACCATGCTCGTCTCAAGTGATCCCAGGAACCAACTGAATGACTCTCTATCGGAAAGAGTTTAAAAGAAATTTGACACTTTATGGGGAGCGGCCACAATAAAATCACACCTCTCTGGTCTTTGTATAAAAGGAGTGGTCATCATATTTCGTCTTTCAATTAACAATGTTTTTAACAAATTATACCTTCCTTGTTCCCGATTTTGCAGGCCAGACTTCCTTTGTAGGTACTCAAAAGATCGCATCCCCCCATCATCACACCAAATATCTTCCAGCACTAGTATGCCTCTGTTGATCCAACACCTTCAATACAAAATCCTATTATCAATTTGTAAGCCAGGATTCTGCCAGATGGAGGCCTCCCCATACATAAACAATCCCTGTCCACTACTCAATATCAATGAAGTGACGGCTTCCTTAGTGGTTAGTATCGTTTGTAAAGTCACAACTTGTTTGGGCACCCTACCAAAAGAATACAGACTTTTAAGGAGAAACAGTCTCCTTTAGTATTTTTCAATCCGAGCCCTAAGTGGGATCCCCAATTCATTTGTAGGGAAAAAAAAAAGCCAAATTCATTTTTTTTTTGTCAAACACCTTTATAGTAATTGTCAAGAAAAGGATAACTGAACTCCCCATCCTGAATACTTTGTATCATAAGACATCTTGGGATTTTAGGCCTTTTTCCAATACCCCACAAACAATTTTGAAAAACCTTATCTACTCGGCCCAAAACCTTTTTGGTGAATCTTAATGGAAGTGACTGGATTGTGTATAAGACTTTAGGTAAGAGAACCATTTTGATGGCATTAAATTTAGCCCAAATAGATAACAAGAGCCTTCCCTATTTACAGATATCCTGCCAAAGAGTATCTATGACTTCGTCCACATTAAACCTAGCCATGTCTCTTAAGTTTCTAGTGAGATATACTCCTAAATATTTCACACATTCGTTCTCCCATTTGCAGTTCCAGTCCATCAACTGGTTACGCACAGGGGTATTCCGAACTGGAAATACCACTGTTTTCTCCCAGTTTATTTTGTAACCTGAGAGACTACCGACCTCCTCAATCATATCTCTCAAAATAGTACCCCCCTCCTCAGGGTTGCCAAGTACAATTGTAACATCATCTGCATAGGCTAGCTAAATTTCGACCTCCCCCACTCTAAACCTTGAAAGACACAAATCAAAAAAGGCTCCAGAGCTAGATTGAAAAGAGTTTTTTTGCTTGTAGCAGCATGATTTTATCAAGTAGGACTTTTTGAATATTGGTGCACCCGGTCATCTTTGGTATATATTTCTGGTGGTGGTATGGGGGACTCTAACTCTCTGAGGATGGTGAAGAGTTCTTTGGTGCCCGATTTGGCATTGTTGATTCTGTTATTATAGGAGTCACTTTTGGTTTGGTGAATGGCAGATTTGGCTGTTAGGAATAATTATCTGTTTGAGGCTTAGGGGTGTTTTTTCCATGAAGTTTCAGCGCTTCTTTTGTTTCGTAAGGATGTGAGGCTAGGGATGAACCACAAATTGAGGTGAGTGCATGGCTTGGAATTGCGCATTTTCAGTGGTGCTACAGTGTCGATGGCTTTGCGCATCATTTGGTTTTATAATTCCACTAGTGATGAGGGGTCTGTGCTACTAGTGGTGTGGTTGAGGATAGGTTGTAATGGGGCCAGTAGTCTCTCTAGAGTGATATTCCGGCTGCTCTAGTGAGAGGGCATTGCGCAAGTTAGGACAAGTGCAATTCTGTAGGGTGAATGAAATTATGTGATGTGATGGTCTGACGAAGCACAAGGTGTGTTGGAGACGAATTCTCCCGTTGTTGTGTGTGGGCTTGGTAATGCAATGTGTGAAGCCTAGTTCTGTAATAGTGTTGGCTAATGCTGTGGCATTGTTGTCAGTTGGGTCGTGGAGGCCTAAACGTTACCAAGCAATATATGGGACCCTGGTTTATAATTGTCAGAGGAGTTGAGGGATATCTTCGTCGAAGGTGGATATTGGGCCTGTAGTTCTGTATACAAGGTGGAATTTTGCTGTTTGTGTTGCTGAGCGTTGGAGCTTAATGGATAGGAGTTTGCCTGAGGGAAGTGGAAGAAAGGTAGAGCTCTTAAGCGGGAAATGGAAGAGGGGGTAGAGCTCTTAAGCCAAGTTGGGTTTTGGATATAAAGGCGACTCCGCCGCCCCTAGAGGATTCTCTATCTAGTCTAATGATAGTGTAGTTATCTGGTATGGCTAGTGAGAGTGCTGGTCTTGCAGCGGCATGGAGCCAAGTCTTGGTTATGGCTAAGAAGCCAAGGTCATTTGAGATAATGAGGTCGGCGATATCTAGGGCGTGTGCTTTCAAGGATATTGCATTAATGAGTGCGCCCTTGATAGGTGCAGTGATGTTGTGGAGGCTACATGGTGGCAATGGAGCATTGGTTAGGACAGAAGAGTCGCTTTTTACAGTGTTGTTTGTTTATTTTATTTATAAAGCGCGCCTGACGCTTAGGTGAAGATAATGGTTACAGGAAACATATTTATTTATATATATATATATATATATATATATATATAATTTTTTTTTTCTGAGCTTGTGGAATCTGCTTAGATCACATGCTGTGCATAGGCTGACATCTAGTGGAAGCTGCAGAGTATTACAGTTTGTTTTTCGAAAATGGGCGTTGACACAGGGCGTGCCAGTAATACTATCCCTAGTGTGATGTCCACTGTACCCATGATCACTCGCGTGTGTAGGACCCTCAGATTGTTTTTTTCCACCATACTTGTCGGAAGCATTGCACCGAGTTCCCTGGCTTTCAGCCATTTTGCAAAAAAATCAATATTAATTTCCCCGTTCTTTCACTCCCACGTCGAGACATCGAAGATCGACGCCGGTCTGAAAAATAAACAACCGTCGAGAGCTGCACAACGGACTTTGGGCCTTGGAAGGCCTCTGGCCTCGGCCCGGGCCTTGGAAGGCCTCTGGCCTCGGCCCGGGCCTTGGAAGGCCTCTGGCCTCGGCCCTGCAAGTAGGGAGAGTGGGGGGTGGAAACATACTCTACACTCGTGTTATTTCATACACACATCAGCCCGCTGCCATAAGGTGCATATGGAGAGTACTCCATTTAAATTTTGCCCGAAGTGCAACCGCAAGTACCCTTGTGTTACAAACACGCCACCTGTAACCTCTGCTTGCCGAGGGATCACCCCGAGGCTAACTGCAGAGCGTGTAGCCTGTTTAAGGCAAAAACACTAAAGGACTGCTCCACCAAACGTTGGGCCCACCACGCCAGGCAACTCGAAGCCATGGAAGCGGTGGGTGCCTTCAGTGATGGCAGCGACGCCATACTTTTGGTTGGCGAGGGCACAGAGGTGTCGAAAGACGCCCAAGCGCTAGTCCCCAACCTCGGAGGATTATCCGGCAGGGCAGTTATGGGGAACGCACCCGGCAACACGAGCGCTACCCGCACTACTACTACACATAAACACTCTTAAGTCCAACCAATCGACACGCGTGTCGAGTTCTCGGAAAGAGGCACAAAGAGAGCGGTCCACGGAATCGGTGTCCTCTGGGTGTTCCAGGTCGAGATTGCCGCACGACACAAGGCAACCGTCCACAGTTGCCAAGAGTGCCTCGCTCCCCAAAGTCACGGAGGTACGTTTGTCAGAAGACTAATCCGACCTCAACCCCCAGGCTGCACACCTGGTGTCGGCTCCGGCAGCCCTTTCGGCGTCTGCCTCAGAGTCCCGACGTGCACACTCGAAAGAGAGAGTAGCCCCGAACCTCGACGCCAGGCGTCAAAAAGCTCAGAGAAGGTGAACACATCAGGGAAACACTGTTCTACTCAAGGGGAAGGGGGTAAATGCAGAAGAAGTCATCTCACTCTACTTCTGCACCACAGACACATAAGGAAAAAGAGAAGTCTTCAGATAAGTAAAAATCCAAGGCCCCTGTCCCTGAGTCCAAAATTATTCCACCCCCTCCTCACGATATGGGAATAGAAGGGGAAACTTCTCAGGAAGTTGTCATTCCCAGCTCCAGAGAATGGAGCAGTGAAGATATAGACAGGGTAATGAGAAGAATGTCTTCCCTGGCTGATTTCTACTCTAATAACCCAGAACATTTCCTCAGTTATACCACGGACAACGCTACTCCTTCCGGATACAGGGATCCTCAGCCCCCTAGTAAGAAACCTTGGTTTGAGACTACAACTCAGGGCCTGATTTCAGACCCCTTCTACATCCAACCTTACCAACAGTATGGTGAGGATCCACAACAGTATGATGAGGATCCAGACTAAGAAATGTTGGACGACCAAATGGGGGTAGATTATTATGGAGATGACGAGGGCCAGGATGGGGAGGAGGAAGATGTCGCAGAGGTCTACAGGATAGATTCTCCTGTTCGCAAAGATCCTCAGGCTGCCGACTCTCCAGTAGATAACCAGCCCCTTCTAAATGAAGTCTTTGGCTAGAGCTGCAGAGCACTTCCGCATAGACACTCAGGGGGCGCAGGAAGAGAGGGACTTTGCAGAGGAGCTAGTGGGAGACAAAAGACCCATTGCTCAAGCCATTCCAATTCTCAAGTCCATCCAACAGAGAATTGATCCTTCCCTTCACACCCCTAATCTCACCAGGGCTGTAAACCCCAGAATTGAGAAAATGTTCAGGGCCACCCAGTCAGACCCACTTTACATAAGGGGTCAACTTAAGCCCGACTCCTTGGTAATTACAAACACCAGAAAAAGAACGGGGACTCCTCTAACTTCATCTGAGGCTCCCCCAGACAAGGAGAGCAAGAGAATTTATGGGTTAGGAAGGAAGGTGGCCTCCACTTCCGCTTACCAGGCAAGGATCGCCAACACCACCACTCTGTCATTTGGCCCAGATCGTGTTGGAGGGTAGACCTGTGTCCAGTTGCATCCTGAAGACCACCTTTGAGGCCGCCGATAATGCAGGCCGGCTCATAGCAGAGAGCACTGTCATTAAAAGGCACGTTTGGCTAAGACAGTCCGGGTTTAAACCTGAGACGCAGGCAACCCTTATTGACATGCCCGTCTAACCGAATCTCTTGTTTGGCAAAGCAGTAGAGGACGCATTGAAAACTGCCAAAGACGAGTATGATACTCTAAAGTCCCTGGGACAATTGACGAATAAGCCCCCTAATGAAAGAGGGAATAGTAATTTTCGTCGCTCACGCAGCCAAAATTCACAGAGGGGCTCCAATTATGCACAGGGACAGGGTACATCATGGGGTGGCAACCAGCAGACTACCCAAGTTACGGCAGAGCTAACAAAAGGAGCCGTGGTAGAGGTAGGGGCAGCCCCGGCAGAGGCGGTATGCCTCCTGCAAAACAGTGACGTTCCACTCGGGGTCCCTTCCCACGCATCCCCAGCAGGGGGCCGCATTTCCAACTTCACCCAAGCATGGGAAGGGATCACATCAGACAGATGGGTGCTGTCCACAGTGTGCGCAAGATACTGCATCGAACTGTTAGAGCGCCCCCAAAACCACCCTCCACGACAGAAAATACATTCCCTGGACCACCAGAAGATCCTCCTTGAGGAAATCGTCAATCATCTCACAAAGGACGCAATAGAACTCGTCCTGGGCATCCAGGTAAACAAGGGTATCTATTCAACTTACTTCCTTGTGCCAAAAAAAGATTTGACAATGCGCCCAGTATTAGACTTACGCCCTGCAAACAGGTATGTCAAGCCCCAAAAATTTCGCTTGACTACTCTCCAAGAGGTAATCCCACTCCTAAAAAGAGGGGATTACATGGCAACATTGGACATGAAAGATGCCTATTTTCATATTTCCATGTTCCCAGCACACAGAAGATTCTTGCGCTTCAAGGTGGACAGTCAGCACTACCAGTTCAAGGTGTTGCCCTTCGGTATACCCTCGGCTCCAAGGGTATTCCATCAAAGTACTGGCGGTGGCGGGGGCACACCTGTGCAGGGAAGCAATCCCAGTGTACCCTTACCTGGACGACTGGCTCATCATGGGGGAGACCCCAGTAATTTGCAGATCCAACATCCAAAGAACGATCGACCTCCTCCTCGAATTGGGTTTCTCTATCAACGAGAAAAAATCAAGTCTGGTGCCGAGCACCTCCAAACAGTTCCTAGGAGCTGTCCTAAACACTCAAGAGGGGTTGGCCTTTCGATCAGAGGAAAGAATTCGGAATCTACTTCTGCAAATTTCTCAATACCAGTCCGGTCACCAGATAAGGGTGCGCAAAGCAATGCGTTTGCTAGGCATGATGGCGTCATTTATTTACCTGGTCCCCCACGCACGCCTGCGCTTGCGACCCATGCAGGAATGGTTGGCGAAACAATGGTCTCAGGCAAGTGGTCAGTGGGACGATCTAGTGGTCGTTTCGCCAACACTTGTACAAAGTCTTCACTGGTGGACAAGAGAGAACCTGTCAAAGGGGAAACCCTTTTACGATCTGGAGATACAAGCTGTAGTCACTACAGACGCATCCCTGTCGGGGTGGGGAGCACACCTCCTTCACCACACAGCTCAGGGTCTCTAGACTCTCACAGTGGCCAAGAATCATATCCTGCTTCTGGCAGTCTTCAGAGCGCTTTGAGCATTCAAACCCCACCTGTTGAACCTGTCAGTACAGATCTTAACAGACAGTACAACAGCGATGTTTTACATAAACAAACAGGGAGGGACTTGTTCGCCAAATCTGTCCAGACTTGCCCAGAAATTTTGCACATGGGCACTCAGACGGAACATTTACCTGTCATCTCAACATGTTCCAGGGGATCTCAATTCACTAGCAGACGCTTTCAACAGAGATCCCCTCCCAGAATAACACGAATGGTGTCTACACAGAGAAGTCATAGAAGACATCTTCTCACAGTGGGGTTTCCCCATTAAAGACCTATTTGCCACAAGCGAAAACGGGCAATGCCCAGGATTCGCATCCAGGTTCCCCCAGCCAGACTCCAGGAGGAACGCCCTATGGATGAACTGGTCAGGGATGTTTGCCTATGCTTTTCCACCAACCCCTCTCACGAGGAAGGTGGTCAACAAGATGCACCGGGAATCGATGACGCTCATCCTAGTTGCTCCCATGTGGGTGAGGCAACCGTGGTTCCCACACCTAGGCAGACTAGCAGTGTGCGAACCCATCAGACTTCCGTGCTGGCACAACCTACTATCCCAGCACCAAGGTCAAACAGTGCATCCTCAACCGAGCTCAATGAACTTGGCAGCATGGCTCCTGAAGTCATGGAGTTTGGACATCTCAACTTACCACAGAGGTGCATGGATATCCTAAAGGAATCTAGGAAACCAAACACGAGGCACTGTTATTTTGATAAATGGAAGAGATTCGTTATTTGGTGCCAGAATAAGCAAATCAGCCCGGTTGATTGCACTCCTTCCAATATTGTCACCCACATGCTCGACCTGCTGGATGCAGGGTTGGTATTTAATTCACTCGAAGTACACCTGGCGGCGCTGTCAGCCTACACCACCTCCCATAACAAAGTTTTGTGGTGGAAAGTACCAGTGGTTAAAGTCTTCATGGAAGGGGTAAAGAGACTCCACCCTTCAATTTCAAACCCACCACCTGGATGGAATCTTAATGTGGTGCTTGCTAAACTCATGGGCCCACCCTTTGAACCCATGCATAAAGCCAGTCTCAAACACCTGACCTATAAAACTGCCTTCTTAGTAGCCATTACATCCATAAGAAGGGTCAGTGAAATTCAGGCTCTGTCAGTGCAAGATCCTGTCTTTATTGTTTATAAATATAAGTTGGATCTACGTACACACCCTAGGTTCTCACCTAAGTTCAATTCCATGTTAACCAGTCCATTGAGTTTCCGGCCTTCTTCCAAGAACCCAAAAGCTCTGCTGAGGTGAAACTACACACTCTAGATGTGCGAAGAGCGGTCCTCTACTATGTAGACAAGAACAGGCCACTAAGGAAAACAGACCAACTGTTTGTCTCCGTAGCTACAGGCAGAGAGGGAGATTGTGTCTCTAAAGGTGCCATCTCCAAGTGGATAGTCAATTGTATCCAGCTATGTTACTCCCTTTCTGAAAAGACTCTGCCTTTTACGCCATGAGCCCACTCTACAAGAGGCATTGGGGCCACTCTGGCTTTCATTGCAAATGTACCCCTTGACACCATTTGCAAAGCAGCTACATGGAGCTCTATTCACACTTTTACTCAGCACTACTACATTCACACTCATTCCAAGACAGATACTCAGGTGGGACAAGTGGTTCTAAGACACCTGTTTGCTCATGACCCTTCTCACATCCCACATCCTTCTTCAGGTACTGCTCGCTAATCTATGCACAGCATGTGTTCTAAGCAGATTCCACAAGCCTCAGAAGGGATACATTACTCACCGTAATCGTATTTCTGATGCTTGTATCTACTTAGATTCACATGCGCCCGCCCTTCCTCCCCTCTGAGAGAAGGCGCATGGATGCTTGTAGTCTTCTCTATCTATCTGCTGGGATAATCTGTACTCTTGCTACTCCTCATGCTACCTCATGTCAGAAAAAATACAATCTGAGGGTCCTACACGCGTGAGGGATCATGGGTACAGTGGACGTCACACTAGGGATAGTATTACTGGCACACCCTGTTTCGACGCCCATTTTCGAAAAACAAACTGTAATACTCTGCAGCTTCCACTAGATGTCGGCCTATGCGCACAGCATGTGTAGCTAAGCAGATAGAAGCATCAGAAATACGATTACGGTGAGTAATGTGTGTGTGTGTGTGTGTGTGTGTGTGTGTGTATAGATATATCAGATAATAGGTACAAGTAAAATACAGTTTATAGATACATATTGCAAATTTATAGATTCAACAGAACAATAGGGTGCAGGGTAGGTGGGGAGACTATACAATTATGGGATGCAACAATGAGTGATTGTTGTTGACAATTCGTGTTTTTCTTCGGATGGATCAGGGTAAGTGGGCCTGTCGGAATCTAGATCCTAGTCTGAGGTTCCTGATTATAGTAGGACATGGTTGGATGGGTGTGGGCCGGGTGGCGTACCGCTGGATCCATTGGATAGGCGTGAGTGTGTGGGCATCATTTGCTGCTGTCGTAGCAAGTGGTTTTGCATAGTAGGCTGTGACATCCAAGGAGCCAAAAGTTGCGTAGGAGGTATTGTGGCATAGTGAGGGAATACTAAGGACATGGTTGGGGAGATGCTAAGTTTGCTTGGCCTGGAGTGGTGGCCAGCATTAGTAAGCTGCAGGGTGTCCTGCCTCTCATCTGTGGCCACTAGCCTGGTGGATAAGGCATGTGGTAGCATAATGCTCAGTAAGGTAACCCTAAGTGCAAGCAGAAGCAATGCTAACTGCTCAACCATGTGCGTTATTAGTTTGGCTGGTTTAAGCTATACAGTGGGTATAGTTTGGGTCCTTTTATGAATGGTTTGTCTAGAGGTGGTGTCAGGATTGGGGCATTCTGATATAGCAATAGTCAGTGTTGGGAGCAGTAATATAGTTGGGAGGATGTACTGAGCAGGTCTAGCTATGTCTATTCTGGCAGGATAAGATTCGTCATTGCAACAATGTGATAGGGTGCGCAGCATAAGACAGGTTTTGCCTACAATTTTAGCAATACATACAGTTACTATCCTGCAGTTTCTCCATATTTAAATGGTTGAGCTAATCAGCAATTTCGACATGCAGTTTTGGCATTACAGGTAAGTAGGCAATGCAGGTTCATGCAGTCATGTAGTTGAAGTCCAATAATTGAGGCAGACAATGGGCATGTCAGGATCATAACAGACATAAGTGAACAGTACATAATATTGTGGCAGCAGCCAAGGTGGTCATTCTTAGAGCATGTGGCAAGTGAGCGTAGTGTACACTACGACCGATCAATAGATGTGCTGTTATCGTGGCAAGGTGCGTATGCAGTCAGACTACGCGGTACCTGTGGGTAGTACCGAATGGTGTAGCACAGCTATGAATAGAGATTGGGGTATTGGACATGATATGTGGAGCAGTGTTGTCCTGTGAGGAGGGGTACTGGTGTAGTTTGCGCTGTGAGATAGGGGGAAGTGACAGTGGGAAATGCAGTCGGATGCACTGTATGGTGGGGGGGTAGTGATAAGATGCAGATGCAAGCGACGGAGAGGGCCTAGCGAGGGTATTATGAAATCTCCCGCCACATATAGATACAGCGTACTGCGGGCTAGCATTGTAGGAGGCAGCGATACTACGCGCTTACCAGAGTCCAGTGATTGCATTGTTCAAATGACCCTCCACGAACCAGTCTGATAACATATTGTTTAGTTCTTCCGAAATATTATCGTGGGCATACTTGGAAGGGTTCAAGTATACATTTCAGTCCTCACCAGTAGAACCATCAGGTTGATTTTATTTGTATTGCTAGCAAAGCATTTCAGCTGGTTTTAACTTCTGATGCCTGTACCTTCAATGTGTTGGCTAATGCCATTAGGTCACCTGAATGTCTACCTAAGGCACCTTGTGGCGCACGTTTAGTAAATGCTAAGAACCCTTCCATAGTAACTTCTTCAGTTACTCACGTTTTCAGTAATAATCACAATTGGTGAGATATGGAAATATTGTAGTGTGGTGTGCCATAGCATTTTTTAAAAATTCTATAGTTCCATGTTAAAACCTTCAAGCGATTTAGCTAATACGGCCTCGACAGTTGCATGCACCTAGATGCCTGTCCCAGCACCATCTGTAACCATGAACAATTATTTGGTGTTTGTTTTGAGTTTTTTTTTTTTCTTCTTTTAAAAAAAAAATCTGCTGTAGAGGAGATTAATTCGACTGAGCAGAAGTCTGGCTTCCCTTGTGCACAATTAATTATTAAGTGGGGTCTTCTTATTGCCCCACAAGAGTTTCTAGTGATATCTTGCATAGAGGCTGGGGCCAATGATTTGGGGGGGAACAAACACGTCAAAGCCTCTTGATCGATATGCATTTAGGATTACGGATGATACCAACTGTGAGTGTGATGTCCTATAACTGCATTGAGGCATGCCAAATTGAATTCAACCTGATTTGATTTGGGTATTTCTAATGCGCTCAGAACAAACTTCATCGTATAAAGGCACAGTGGATTTAAAAAACAATTACACAGACCAAGTGGAATAAAAGGCAGTGCACACATATACCTGATATAGGTAAAAATGCCCCCCCCCCACCATCTCTATTTAAAGAGGAAGATTAAGGGCTTTCTGAAACTGAAGAAGCGTCTCACATTCCCTGATATCTTTAGGAAGGCTATTGCGTAAAAGGTTTGCAGTCTTCGGCCTCAGACTATCTCGCCCGCACGTACATTTCGACCGAGGAATAATCAACAGCCGCTGGTCTTCAGACCGAAGCCTCTTAGCCGGTTGATATCGGCAGATATTTTCTCTCTGATAATGAGGAGCCAGCCCATTTAAACATTTTGAAAATTAGGCACGCCACTTTAAATGTAATTCTATCTTCCAGTGCAGTGTTCTCCGTGTTCATCCTGGGCTTTTTGAAGCCTAATCATTTGTTTGGCAGGAATGCCCATCAAGAGACTATTACAGTAGTCCAGGTGAGCATTTATAAAAGTCCCACCACCATTGCATGATCCTCATCGGGAACAAACGGTAGAACTTGTCAGAGCATTGGCAACAAATGGAAAACTGCCTGGACTTTAGCGCTAACCTCCGCCTCGCTACCAAGATTGTCTTGCCAATAACGACCCACATTTTTTATCTTCAGAGCGAACATTCATTTTTCACTCAGAATTCTTGGGGTAAAGTTTTCTTTAATAGCCGTGATAAGGTGTTGCGGCCCAAACGGTGCAAGTTCCGTCTTTGAGGCATTCAACTGGAGCTGGTTTTTAGCCATCCACTCCCTTGTATACGTCCTCCAAGCATTGTTGAAGATCTGCTGAGTGAATGAATTTCAAAGCAGGAATTGAAGAAAAGATGTCTAATCACTTCCTTCTGTTTAGTGGTATGATGTCTGCATCTCTGCAAACTGCGTCCAAGCAGAAACTGTTGTCTATAGCTCCAGGTAGCAGCTTTTTAGGAGAAACTGGTTGCTTTAAGTTTACTGATCATGAAGTTGGAGCAGAAAGCTTTATGCTAGATGGACTTGCAATCTGCATAGAGCGATATTGGGTGTTCATTTAGGGTTAAGGCCTTATCCACTTCTCTCGCCCCATTTCTCATTTTCCTGGGCTCCCTTAGGTGATTTCCTTTTTATCCATTTCCGTTAGTATGTTGCCCTCATGAACTGCACTGGAGGTATCAATTGCTTTGTAATTTCTCTTATTTTTCACCCTTTTACGGGATAAAGGCTTTGAGTCCTCGGTCGGAATTATTGCCTGAACCTTTTTTTATTCGATTTTTTTTAATGCATTTATAAAACATTTTTGGGGCTTTTAAAGCTTTTTTAAAAAAAAATACAAATTTCTCTTTGATGGTTTGGGTATTACAACACTAGATGTACTAACCCATTCATCCACTCTTGACAAATTAGTGGTGAAGCTCGGCCTCTCCTTTTGGGTCAGAAATGATCCAGAGAGACCTTGCCACCATGCTTCCACTGTCCATGTCGTTAATCATTAAATCATGCTCATCATTCTGAGATATTTCACTGACGCACAAGTTGTTAATTTTCCGTTCGTCAGATTCTTTTCACGAGCATGACTAATTGTGCATCCATATTTTTTAGGGTGATCGACTAATACCTTGGTCACCACTTTAGCTGGTCATAGAGGGTTTAAAGTGACTCCAAAACCAGTGTCAGCTGGGGAGGAGGTAATATTTAGATCAACACTCTGAGGGTCAACTCCTTGGCAGATTATAATTGGGGGAGCTAAATGGATTCAAATCCCTTCTCCTTTTCCCCCTCCCCACCCCCATCAATTTGCTGCACTCCGCCAAGCTGGGAAGTTTTCTCAGCCCGTTTGCTCCTTCCCAAGTTACAAGGCCTGTGATTTTATTTTCATTTTCTAGGGCATAACAAAAGTTCTAAACTACGAATTCACCATACCTTCTGGACAATTCAAACTTGTTGCAGCTGCTGGTTGTGGCATTTCAATTACAGCAGTGTTTGTAATGTGCAGTATCTGTTGTTGGTAGAGCCTCCTCTATTGCTGTGTCCTCCACGGCATTCTGTTTAGTGAAATAGTTAATTTATATCATGTAGTCATTGACCAGGGGTTTTTGTGAGTGGATTATTTAAACCCACTCCTCTTTCTTTGATTTGAGAGCTACGCGTAAATGGGGTACTTACTGCTCCACTGTTTAAGGGATCAAGTCCTGCAGCAATAATGGGGGTACAGGGAGTAAAGAGCACACACTAAAGAACGGGCCTGTCCAGAGGAGATGAGTGATTTTTGCAATTATATTACGTAGGTTATATACCATAGCCGGGTGCTTGACCGGGCAGTTGGCTGTAGCATAGTAAAGGTTGAGAGGCAATTCTCTACTTCAAAAGTCAGGGGTAAGAGAACAGCATACCTTTTTTTTCAGTTTGGAAACAAACCACCTTCACTGACCTCCTTAATGTGTTTTCTCTGCCATTGACTGCACCCCCACGCTGCAGGGGCATTTTGAACAGTCTTCATGCGCCACAATGAAATGGCTCCTCCAAGGAAAGGTACTGTGCAGTAGACTGCACTCTCGCCGCCACATTCTTTAAATGTGTGTTTGCAGTTGATGCTGTGCCTTGTGCCTTTACCACTATTGTGGCACGCATTGCTTCGAAATTGGTCTAGTCACACTTTAGTGGGAGTCAACTGCATGTGCACTGTGCATTTTACTCCACATGCATGGCATAACGTCTTTTGTAATCTCAGAAGGTTGTCGTTTGACTATTTTGTAAATTTTTGGTTGAATAAAAAAATTGTTTACAATAAACAATTGAAAAAACATTGTTATTGCTAGTTATCTTATACACTACACCTCTTGACCTGCTGCAATCGCACCATTGCTAATGGGTGAAGGTGTTCATAGCAGTGCACCAACATTTGTAATTGTGCTCCAAATTCCATGATGGACTGGCTGTTAATGCAGGTCTCGTTTCATCATAGTGGACCGGTGACGTGTGAGGGTGATCAAGAATGCAGCATGGCACATCTGCAATATCCCAGTTGCTGTCACTAACGGGATGCTCTTGCTTAGGCTTTCGCTGTTCAGGCAGTGGGTACAAGACCACCCCCATTGTTGACGGAATGGACCCCACCAGTTGGAGAACAGTGCAACGTTCCACCTCTTGGCATTTGCAAAATCGGACATAGGATGATAATGAAAATAGGGCTGGCTTTTATAAATATTCCTCCAAACTTCCTACCTTGATACCATCCCAAAGACTGACATGCAGTTCAAAGGATCAAGAAGGTGGCATGTAGCACACCGCAAAACACCCAAATCAATCCTTCATGTAAGCATCACTCTGGGCATCATCAAGAACATTCCCAAACTAGAACTGCAAATGTATGCTGGTGGGTAAAGACAAAACCTAAGATCACCCCAGTACCCTCCTTTTTAAAAAAAAAAAAAAAAAAAGGACAAGGTATCTGTGGCCCAGGTCGAGAAGGAGAGAAAAGGCTGTATCGTACAGATGACCTTCCAGAAGATTCCAGTCCTTGACTCAAATCCAGCCTATCGCGCCACTACAACCAGTGCTATAAACCTCTTAAGTCTGCAGGAACTTTTTTTTAGCATTGCTCCCAGAGGATCCACATAGCTCAAAACCCAACCTCTTTTAAGAATTCCCATAGTACAACCTAGCTTCCCTGCCTGTGGAGCCTGGTCATTTGTGGCTTGCAGAGGTGTTGCTAGGGGGGGGGGGCTAAGGGGGCTATAGCCCCTGGTCTTTTGGTTGTAGCCTCCGATAGAATCTCAGGAGCTACAACCAAAAGGCTAGCTAGCCCCCAGTCCCGGCAGTTCCGACATTAGCATAGCCCCGGGTATTTTCCAGACCTAGCAACACCCATGGTGGCTTGAGGGTAATGTAGAAGTGTTTATTTATAGGTTCTGCTAGGGCAACATACCCGATATCACCCCCCCCCCCCCCGGTATAATGTTCCACCCCACAATTCCAGACAGTAAACAGTGTTTTCTCAAAATTCGAAATTTATTTAAAGGGGATGACACTCCATTTTTTTTTATACAAAGGTGGTCTCCTGCTTTACCCAATGGAAATCGCTGTAATGTTATAGACACAAAAACAAATGGCAAAACGAATTTACTTGCCTACTTGAATTTCACTAATGATAGTCATGCAGGCGTTCACTCTTTTTTTTTTTTCTTCTTTTTTTTATATATATATATATTACTAGGCCTCTGAAGATTGCTTCTTCTAGACACCACAATTGACTTCAATGATAACATTTCAACAGAGGCAAGTAGTTATTACATTAGATTTTGTCCTTAATCAAAACAAGTATGATGGCTGAGAAAGATTCTTGAACACATCCTATTTAAAATACATGTACGCTCAACTTGGTTCCTCCTGAGTGGAGTTGTGAATGTGTTAGCTATGTGTATGTCATTTACATGCAGACAATGGCCATCTTAAATATGACTCGCGCAGGTTGGAATTCTGAAAATAATACTCTCTGGGATACTGACGCTCTGCTCTGAGCATGTGCTAGTCTTCTCAGAATATGCAAGTGCAGTTTTCAATGAATGTGTTTGTAAGTAGCACACTCCCGTTTGCTGAAAGTCAATCTATATACATGTGCAACTATTAATCTATGGAGGCATGAACAGTTTTTAATGTGCCTGCTTGTGTTTTTGGGATGGAGATACTTTTCCCCATTAGCATGTACAATGTTAACACCCCCCCCCCCCGTCCTTCCACATTACAAATGAGTCTGCCTATGCATTCAAAGGTAAGGGACTGAAGGGCTTTAACACTATGCACAATTCTTAGTATAGTAGACCCTATACTCCTTTCTGTTGCGCAAACCTCAAAATTATGGATAGTGTGAGGGGTCAGAAATGTGAGGCGGAGACATTTTAGAGTGTTTTTCAAACCAGGCCATTTTATTAAACTAAAATTATAAACCTATCTGGTCGTACTCTAATGGGGATTTCCTGCCTAAACAAACTAAGCCAAAACCCTCTAACATAACATTTATGTCCCTCACACATATACAACATAAACAAGAAAGTATATGGCATTTGAAAATTAAGCCTTTGTATGTGTAGCACCTTTTTGAATTGGATGGCCGTAACCTGAGTGAATTCCCCCTTCCCCAGGGTTCAACACAAAATAGTAAGTAAAGCCAAGTCTGAAACAAAGTTCCAACGCAGTTCTGGTAAAGTATTTTTGGATTGAATGGAACCTCCAACACTTCAGCCCAGAGAAGATCCCCCCCCCCCCCTCCAGGAAATATAGTTCAGGAAGTTCTTTAAACAAAACATTGTACGTGACGACAAAATAACTTTTTGCCTCAGTCTCACAGTACTTTGTCCTCCACACCATGAAGATCTCCAACCTCCTCAGAAAATGCCATAGTGGTTCCTGTTGGTACCATGCAACGCCACAGCTTACTAGGAATTTGTCTCGGTGCTTGCTTCCTTGCCACAATGAAACACAAGGTTTGCGTGTCAGAGCTTTCCTCTTGGCATCATGGAATAGAACGGTTGCTTCACTGTGAGGTCCTCTTAGCACCATGAAACATAAGACATTTCTCAAAGTGCTTTTCTCTTGGCACCATGAGACACCACAACTCCAGCCTCTTCTCTCAAAGTGCTATTCTCCTTGGCACTTTGAGACAAAGCTCTGTTAACAATGCTTCTCTCCTGGCACCATGAAATACAGCAGCTTCAACTTCCACCGGGGTGATGCTCACCCAGTCTTCTACCTCTGCTTCTGTCTGGTTTACTCTCCTGCCAGACCAAACTACTTCAAGTGTATACAACCCACTCTTCTGCGTTCGAACAAAGCAACTTCTCCCACTTAAAACCACTCTTAATATTTTTGTACAACGTTATACCGAAGACAAGAATTTCACCAATGCCCTTTTTTAGCTCTGCTGGACAAGCGATGTCATTGCCTCAACACCACCTTCCTTCTAGGGCAACTATTTAAACAGTCTTGTCTTTTGTTCAGCCAAAAACCAAGTATCTTCCAATTCGACCTTTCTTGCTTTTGACAATATAAGTCTCTGTCCAGAAGCTGGATCTCCCACACCATAGTCATTCATATAAAAGCTCTACCTTTATTGGTACACAGTGCATAACCAATCGAGAGGGGGGGTATAAAGTATGCTAGAGGTACTACATAACGCCAGAACATCTGAACAAATGCGATCCGGCTTTTCCCCCGGGCTGCTGGAGGGGATGTGTAGCCACTGGCACCCTGTTTCATCTGCTATGAGCCTGCCCAAAAGCAAGCAAATTCTGGCGGGATGTGTTGGAGCAAATTAAATCGATCACAGGATTAACCATCCCATGGGACCAGGGATAATACTGCTGGGGGACAATGGAGCCAGGGCTTATCCACTTGCAGGCCAAATAGCCCGCTTATGCACTCACCTTCTCACGGCAGCCAAAATCGTCATAGCCCGGCTATGGAAGAATCCAGATGGTCCTTCTATACCTATGTGGTGGACAAAATGTTGGGAGACTGTGGTCTCGGCAAAAATCACGGCGATCCGCTCAGGAAACCTTCATGCTTTCCGAAAATACCTGGGCCCCATTTTTGGACTACTCAGAGAAATTCCCAAGACTTCCCGTCATCCACCCATGACCCGCTGGCTCCAGTAATGGAACAATAGGGGACAAAGGGGTACCCAGCATTCAAGGCCTCTACAACAACTGGTGTCAGTAAAGGTCTCTACGGATCAGACTCACAATGAAAGGACTTTGGAACTCTCCTGTGTCTCTGAAATGTAGTATTATAAATGCACTGATGTGATGTTGATGTTATCCAAATTGAAATGCTTAATAAAATGTTGTATTGAGGAATAAAAAGTTATATCGGCCCCTTTTTTTCTGGTAGTAATGATTATTCCCAAAGGAACCATTATTGCAGTCTCTTTTGTCTCAGGGCAATACTTGTTCACTTGACTTAAGGTAATGCTTGTTTGTTCTTCCTAGTTCAGATTTATAGAGGTTTAAAACTTGGATAACAAGATACAACGTTGTCAAGTCTTTACTAAGGCTTGATATTCATTTTAAGCACCCTTATTTATTTACACATGCCTGCTCTTAACCTTGTTATAGCTGTTCTGAAAACATATCGGGTTTAAACTTCCTTCTACATCATATTTGCTTCTACCCGAGTGGTACATTTGTTGCACTTGATTGTCTGACGCTCTCCGGTCAGTTTTTGTTCAGTTTTACTCCTTCGTGAGTGAAAAGCAACTGGTTATATTTGCCCGTCTGCATTGCCTCAAGGCCCGAGAACGCACAGCAACACTCACCAGCTCCTCGGTGTCATCGGTTGCAGGGCTTCTACCACTGGTGTCTTCTTGACCGGGCACGCTCATTTTTGCAAGCTGTCTTCGGTTCCACCCCACAGGCATGGATTTCGGCTCACCCACGACCCCTGTGGAGCACGCCAGCCTCCAGGGACAGTCTGCTGCACGCTTCTCGCTGCAAAAACTCTGCAATTGGGTTCACCTGTGGAAAAGCTTTAAGACCTCACGCTTTCTGCTGCGCAACCTCTGCAATCCAGAGTTTTCAGGGTGGGGGGGAGGGAGCAAAGGACCTACTCGGGATTAGAAGCTGGAATAAGTGGATGGTAAAACCCGGTGTCACTTCTTTCCTCCCACTTCTGTGGATGTTGCCAGCAGTGTGTTTCTTCGGCCACCTCCTTCTGCCACAGCAAGTACTTTTGCTGCTACATCTGCTATTACTTCTCCAACCATGACTGCTTCTCTTGGCTTGCACCTGAGGGAACCTTTTTAAGCCTCCCTCCGGTGTGGGCTGTTAAGCCTAATTGCCTGACCTTCATGCCTGCACAGGTCTCTTCAGCCCTCTTCTTCGTCCCAGTACTCCTGTGATTATGGGATTTAGAGTCCCAATTAGCAAACTCGGTTCTAAGTAGTTTGTTACTAGTTTTCTTTTAAAAGATATTTGTAATTGTTTTGTACAATAAGAGCATGTACAGAAGCACAGTTGGATAACATTGCCAAATTTGCATAGACTGTCTACCACGGGGAAAAGCTAACATGACAACCATATATGAGCAGCAGTCAATGAAGAGTTCAAACCCCCCCCCCCCCCTCCCCTATCCACCCCCCTGTCCACTTCCCCCAGATCTTCTACCATTTGCGCGGGCAGCCCGTTGCATTATATATTGTTTTCTCCAAGGCCATACAGCAGTCCATTTTCCCAACCCACTTCGCCAATCGTGGGCAGTCTGCAGCTGTTGAAACGGGGACGCAGAAAGGCTATAACAGCAAACAGAGGATAACTTAACACAGACAAGTAGGAATAGTGATTACAGAATAGTGAGGAAAACCTAGGCATTCACACGGAGCTGGATACAACAGCACACTATATCTAACAGTCAATCTGGAACAAAGGGAGAAGTGCAAAGGAAAACCAGGAACAGACTCCAGCAGGGAAAAGAACATTACAAGTGCAAAATCTCCCTGCTGCACACCCATGGAAGGTAATTTGGACAAAATGGAACCATCTATAACTGAGAAGTCTAAAGGATCCAGGTTGCACTGCAGAAAAGGGCAACGTCAAAGGAATAAAGAACACAGACAGAATGGGCTGCACAGAAATGGGGAAGCACTAGGAAGTGCTTCTGCAAAACAGAAGAAGGCTCAAAGGGAATCCAGGAAGCAGAAAAAATACTAATCAACACACTAAATTCGAAATACAGGGAGAGTGTAACAAGAAATGAGAAGCTAGGAACTAGATACTAAGATAAGAACCAGGGACATGGGACCGTCACAAACAGGAAACACTGCATCAATGACAAGTGCTGGACTGAAGCAAACTGAGGTTTTTAAAGCTGGCTAACAAGCACATGCATCAGGTTTGCTCCTTGCTAGCACCTGCCAGCCACAGGTGCGGCTTATCCTCCACCCAACCTTGTCTTGCAAGTGTGGAGATGAAGCAGTGCTCCAGGCATTCTGGGAAACATAGTCTTTTGATTAAAACGGCATACTAACTGCCAAACACCTGGAATGGATCCTGAAGGTACCTGTCTTGGAAAATAAGGATTTAGCACTTCCAAATCACTGCAGCATTGTCTCATAAGGCTAGAAAGGAATGTCCAATCTGGAATAAACCCTGAATCGGGCCGCAAGTGGCAGGAAAGGGAGCGAATCGTGACCGTATGCAGCAGAATTTTCATACTACAGAATTTTTAATATTACAAACTCGACCGCCCAGACATACCCAATTATGCAGTAACATACCTATCGGTCACAAGAGCTGTGATGTTGCACTCTTACAATATATTAAAATCCACCTCCTGTGTAACTAGACGGTATCCATGAAACTCTTAATTTGGCCCTTAGTGACCCCTTCAGGGCTCACCATGCTGCCAGTTTTTAATCTAAGGAGTCAATAGCAGTGGAAGTGAGGTCTCAACTGAGAACTTATAAATCAGGGAATTGACAAACTGAGGTCCATTCTCACTTCAGGCTTACAAATGTAGTCTGATGTGGTCATGCCGGTGCTGCACTCCAGTTGCACCTGTCGCCTTTCCTTCCCCCGCTAAACCTGCTCTCCACATTCTGTTTTCTCGCGCAGTCACTTTGCACTTGGATGGATAGATGCCCCTCCCACCCCCACCACCATATCTCTTGGCGATCCCAGAATCGATATCTGGTTGGTGGATAGTAGAGCTTGATCACATCGAATTCAGCCAGACTCCAACTAAATTGGACTGCGGGAGCCCATCGTGCAACCTTTCGCACTCCCTCTAAATACACCTACATTAGGTGGTATTGGGTTACATTAGGTGGACCACCTCCTAGTTTACTATTGGAAGTGTTTTGCTTCGTATTGCATAACTAAAGAACAGGTCTTCTGCGTCTGCAAATGTAGCTTTTATAGCACATCGAACATAGCACAGTATGTTATGGTGGTTGCTTGTACGACGCTTTACACTGCCATTGGGGCATTTCAGAGTTTGAGAGGTGTAACACGAGGTGTGAGACATTGTATCCTTATGTGGATTGCTTGTGTAGCCCTTTACACTGCTGGAAGGCCCCCGGGGGCTGGGAGGGGAGACTAGAGAGGGGAGTGGTGGTGGACTCAGCTCAACAAAGTAGGTAAGCATTGGTGGAAATGTACAGACGCTAATCTAAATAAAACAAAAATCAGCAAGCTGAAATGAAATAAAAAAATGAGCAAGAATCCCATCTGACCTATTAATACATTGTTGCAGTGGATGGGAGTCAATCCCAGGGTAAAAGTCAGAAAAATTATGTGGAAGCACCGGCTTCCAGCAGGCAGTGTGAGTTAGGCTCTTGTTGCTGATCTCTGTGAGTTACTTGCTGGTCACATGATGAATGGAGTTCCATTATGTTGGGTTTAGCACACTAGTAATACTGGAGCAAGAAGCTCTTGATGGCAAACAGTTCGGTGCTTATTGTTGATTATCGTTGGTGTTATCGTTACTGCAATGGAGGTAACGAGACCAAACCTACCTTCACTCCAAATAAAGAACTTGGAAGCTGTCCTCATTTGCAATGGCTTATTGTGGCAAAAAGACCTGCAAGGTTTCATTAAAGAGAATAACCTGAAATTATATTATACAGCATGCTTAATTGAGTATTTCTGACGTTTGGGTGATCGTTTTCAATGAAGTGCAACAAAAGCATACAATCTTGGGGAACCCGTTTTTACATGCTACGCGGCTTGTACAGACGGCACGCGAGGAAACTCTAGGGGGTAGTCCTCCAAAATGTGCATCATCCACAGCAAGTTTGTTTCAACTAAATAACGTGAACTGGACTAATGATCCACATCCTAGTTCTCTGTGATGAGATCACGCACAGCAATTCAACAGAAAAACACCATTTATGAAAATGAGAAGGTGATCACTGCAAGGAAATTAAATGGGTTTACGTTGGAGGAAGGATAATGATATGTAATGGGGTGTCTACGTGACCATCTACCAATTTGAAACTAGCTCAAACATCTTTTGTAATTTTGAGCACTGGGGAAGAGCAAGAGCTCGTAACACGTGTTCGCTCCACAGTACAATTTTAATTTAGCACAGTGTGTTATTAATAAATTAGAACACCATTTAACTATACAGACCTGTGATATGAGAATGGGTTTATTTATTGATCTGAGAAGACACACAAGATGACATTATTTTACCTAGGTTTGGCACAATTTGAACCAAGGAGATGATTTCAAAAGGCTTCCGTTTTACATTAATTTCCGTGTGCTTCGTATTGTGAAGGAAACGCTAATGCCTCCCACCATTCCAATTTAAAATGGTTCACCAATACTACGGAAAGTAGTCGCCACCTAAGATAGATATCAAAATATTTGTTTATAATATAACAGTGATGTCTAGGAGCATCACAGTAATTCCTGGTGGCACACTATGTGAACAAAATATGAAGAAAAGGACGACTTCCTTGGTGCTATGTGTATGAATAACCATATGTCTTTTCATATAATGTCCTGCAAAATATTGACATTAAACTCCTTCATTTAACACATTTGTGGTCGGATATTTTAGTGTAATGATCTTGTGAAAACGTCAGGAAACAGACTGGAGATGTCGCCAATGCATGTCGGGCCAGCAGCCCATCATCTGGCCTTGCCTGGCTACCACAAATAAAGAACACCTGTGCCACTTGCTAAAATGCAGGGGGGGAAAAGATATCATCCAGCTCATATTCTAAGCATAAACGCGTTTACTTGACTCTGAATGCTGTAATGGTTTCCTCACATTTTCACAAGGAGATCACGTTCAAATATCTGACCACGAGTTCACATTACACGAACTAGGCTTGCAAAATCTACCAGCCCACTCACATTGGCAGGTAGATTTGATTTTATAAATGGTGAGGACCATTTCCATGGTACTGTACCTTGCTGGAGAGTGAGGATGTTTGGAACTTTTGACAATTACTGCAATCTAACTTTGTTTGCGATAAATGGCAAATACGTTTCACTGTGCATAGCTGGCCTTTCAGTGACAGCATTCCACCAAATATGAAGTGTGCTTATGGTGACATGCACCATTTTACCAGAAGCGCTGGTAAATATTTTGTCACTCGTCACCATGGGGCAAGTGCATTATCTTCGGTTGAGTATGCAAACTAAGGAACTCAGAACTCACCCTGCAGGTCTAGTGGGATGTTTAAGAATTTGCAAGGCCTGATGGAGTTTCATTTCAATATTTTCCAGGACATTATATGAAAGACTAATTGTTAGTCAGATGAAGCACACAGCACCAACGAAGTGGTGGTCCTTTTCTTCAGTTTAAAATTGATATGAATAGCGAAAAGCTGGCATATTCCTTGGAAATGTTATGGTTCATGCCAGCGTCAAAGTCCGATTCCGTTACTGCATATTTTTGGGCAGACAGCGTGCATGGAGCAGGAGGATAAGGGGAGGGAGGCAGGGAGGGAAGGAGGTAGGGAGTATTCAACACGAACTGCAAAGCAAAACCAGCATTGTTGGAACCTTCTCTTGCCCTTTTTTTCTTCATGATTCGTAATAGTGTTGTTTGGATACAGCTGTTGTAGGTGTGCGTGCATGTAGGTATGCTTGTATGTACGTAGTAAATTAATATTCGTTATCGTTTGGTGTGGAAAGTTGTAGTAAGATGGTATGTTTTTGCGAGTTACTTTGTGCAAGTATGGGTGTCTTTTTATTTTTTATTTATTTTTTGTTTATTTGATTTAATGTGTTTGAGAATTTAACTTTTTTAAATTATTTGAATTTTTTAGAATGTGTTTTATGTATGTTGGAGATTTAGTGCTTTTTGATTATTTGTGAGTAAGTTACGGTTCCAGAAATGTTGTTTGTTATGTTTAGTGTTTAATAATTGATTGAATCTTAATGTTAGTATTTCCAACATTTGAAGAGTTCAACATCTTATAGGTAGAAATGACTTTAATCTTTTCCCCACTGAATTTCCAGCTCTTGAGTCGCAGCCTTGAAAGTACATTATCCTCTGACAAGACAGTTACTTGCTCTGTATAAAGTTCCTTGCGGGTTCTCCTGCGACTCCTGTTCTCCCCCTTACATTATAATTGGTTATTTATGATATGATTGGTTATTTATAACGTGCTTAATACCCAGAAGTTTCTAAGCGCAGACCTGGAGATCGAACCTGTGTTGCTCCCAAGGCAAGCACGTTGCCCCTGAACTATCCTCCCAAGACCTTCAAGGATGCTGGAGAATGGTCTTGGGAGCCCTCTTTCTGGTCTCGTTTTGCCATTGGCAAGTCTCTGTTCTCTGCTTTGGGTTTCCTACCCCCTCACCCCCGTACGTTCTGAATACCTTGCTGAAATGTGCCCCGGGAGGTGTTTGTGAAGGTTTGTGGACCGGCTGTCCACCACATGGTCTGGCCACCACCTTTGATCGGGCTCCTGCCCTTTGGTTCCTCCCCTGTTTCGTTCTACAATGTGAAGCAAGTTTGAAACTTGTGCGCCTCCTGGCCTATGCGCTGCTGCTCTCTTGTTAGGCAAATTGGGGACCTTCCATGGCCTTCTCTTCAGGTGTCTCCCTGCGATTTACGTAGCTTGGGGTCTGCTCTCTCTCTCTCTCTCTCTCTCTCTCTCTCACTGGTCCCAGTGGATTGGATGTTTTGATTCAAAGAGACATGCTTTTCTTCATAACGTCTATTGAGTGTTTCTTCGTCCCTGCCTTGATCTTTAATAGTTTCTAGTATTGTAGGGCATCCTATGTAGAGCTTGGTCTGCACATCTGTAGGGAGTTTTTGACAGGAATGAGAGTCCTTGTCCCCCAGTGGGGCAGTCTGTCCTGATGAGGCTCTTTTTGCCTCGACCCCTAGGGAGGGTGTTGTGGAGATGGCTCGCCTCCCTACAGGTGGGGTGGAGTCCTCCTTGGGGAGAAGGGGCAAAGTCCCTTGATTAACTGCTGCTTATTTTAATGACTCATGAAAGATGGGAGCTACTTTCATGTTCTGCTCATAATGTATTTTGTATTTCAACCTTGTGGGACCCAAGGAGATTGGCAGAGTTGCATCAGAAATGTAATCTGTGGTTTCAGTGTGAAGTGGCTGCCCATCAAGATTCACAGGTTCTTGAATACATGTTATATCTGAGGACAGGTACCTATGTTCTATGTCAAAGGAAGTGCTGTTAGGGATTTTACCTTGGTGCAGCCGATTAGTAACTCAATGTAGGTGGGGGTGCATCAGAGCTTGCTCGTGGCTTGATGGAAGTCTTGGCATCCTGCTGAACTATCCCTTTTTGGAGGGTTGAGTTCCTTTTAATTTGCTGGCTGAGATTTGCCACATGAAAAATGAGTTTTGTATGTATCCAGTGGTTGTTGGACTGCTGATGAGCCTAAGCTTGTTGTTACCAGGGTTGGGCTGTCTACCCTTTTGGTCAAATGAATATGTTCAGTGATGCTGGCTTTGCTGGGAGCGTTTGGCATCCTTTCTTTGCTTAGTTTCCATGTTTTCTTTTGCAAATCGCTGCAGATCATGAAGATTTTGGAGTTCAGAATTGTGGTGATTCCAGCATTGCATAGGTTCTGAGATGGGCTTGGTATGTTTTTGCAAAATTAAATGTATTATATACTGACCACCTCCTTTCTTTGTTTGGGTTTGTTGTATGTAATGGTTTGTTTGCGGGCAGTGGGACTAACTTATGTTTTGGACTGGCCTGGATTTCCCTTTTTGGATCGTTTTGCTTCCTATTTGATTGTTTTTGCCTAGAATCCTTGTGGGACTTGGTCTCAACTTTCTGGTTACCTCTTTGACTACATATCAAGTATTTCTACTGGGCGATCTATTGAGATGGGGCTTAACTAGAACCCATAATCTTGTGGATTACCGGTTTTCCCTTTCTTTTGCTGCATGTGGGAACCACCTGATCTTCCATTCAATCCCATGACTACCTTTGTAGATTCTTTCTTGGGGGTTGTTCATTGCGAGGAAGGTCCCCACCCATGATTCCCAACATTATTAAAAAATATAATCTGACTCATTGTCTCTTTGTATATCTCTCCCCACCTCCCCCATGCCTAGTTTATTCTTATCTGATAATATTTTTAAACCCCACTTAAATTGGTTTGACCTAGCACTGGATTGTCATAATTTCTGAATGTGACTAATTGATGGCCTAAAAACTGCCCTATATTTGTGAAGCCTAGTTTCTAACTACTCATAACTGGACAGGGTTTTGAAACTACAGGGAGCCATTTGCCCCTGCTTGGAGCCTAGACGAGATTGGTAAGCTTAACACCAACAGCTGTTGGGAGCTACTTTTGACTCCCTTCCGCATTTGTTTCCCTAGAAAACTACCTATGCGAAAAAACAAAACTCTGTATTTGGCAATGTGCATATAGGAGCATTAGGACACTTAAAAGATATTTTAAAGCATAATGGGACATATGCTTTCTTACATTTGTATAGTGCCTCCTGCCATTTGTAATGTTGTCGAAGCACTGTAAGATGCATGGCCCTTCAGCCGACCGTAGTATGAAAAGACCAGAGAGGAGCAGCTGGATGCAGAAGAAATTGTAGTTTAGGCACTCGACGGAAAGCAGACTAGTCTAGTGTAGGGACTTAAGAAGCCGAAGAAAGAAAGGAGAAGCGGCAAGGAGTATATTAAAGATGGCCAACTATGCATCAGCTGGACCACATTTTATTCTGGACTTGGCTGTACGCTATGGGGCGCAGAGCTGTACGCTATGGGGTGCAGTGCTAAAAGAGGAATGAGCAGCGCATGAACCTCCAGGGCAACAGTACAGTTGAGGGATCTGCTATACTTTACATTCAGTGTACACGCATTTTGCAAAGATTGACCACTGGACCAAATTTGTGCTACATGCTGTGTGGTGCAGTGCTACATGCAGCGTATGTGCAAAGTCCTATGCAGTGACATGCCATTGAAAATGAGCAGATTTCTTACTCAGCACTGCTGTTGCATCACACCTTACATGGCAGCTATTTAAGGTAACATGCCTTCAAATAAAATGAGCTTCTGAGCTGCATATGAAACCTATATAATGGACAACAAGTTTTAATTTGCTTCTCCTGTGGACGTTAGATTCGCGGCATGGCCTACACCTTTCGGCGGCAGAGCTACTCATTCCCCAAGGCTGCTCCTGCTTACAGGGAAAGCCTGGTGCCCAAAAGATAATTTTAGCTCTAGTCCCGGGAGAGCAATTACTTCATAGACTCCCTGCACCTCTAATTGGCGATGAGCCTCCTTCCTTCGTCCAATTAAAACAATAAGGGAAGTGGTAATGTCCATTTTAATAAGCTCTCGCTCAGCCATTCCCACTGCCCCTTGAAAAAGATTGACGTTCTAGTTCTGTGGGAAGGAAAGATTATATGTATTTCATTTAATAATTAAACTGTGTTCCTAGGCATTGGGGTGTTTTGCTAAAACACGCATGGAATAAATAGCAAACCTTCAAAGTAGTCCTAATAATAAGCCTCTTCACGTATGAATTCAAAAAGGAAAATATGACCCTTTGGGGGTTACAGGCCAGATGGTTGGGCTAACTGCCTGTGGTGTATGACTAAGGGTACCTTTTGACTTGCTGCACAAAAACCCAGACTCGTTTAGAGTGGAAAAGGTCGCTTTAATGTGACCGGTCAAAGCTTACAAATAACCGCTTACCTGGCTCCCTGGCCTTACAAACTATTTTAAACAAACCAATTAATAATTAACACTTTCATTTCCCCAACAATTAAATAATTAAATAAATAACTCCACTTCCTCCCTAACCATCCCTTGGTCCCTACCGTCTCCTTACCAATTCTCAAGGCGTCCTGTTTTCTCCCCGCGGCCATGCCCCTTCAGGCTCAATACCTGTTCCCCCGGGGTAGCCTGTTTGTGCAAACAGCACCACCCCATCCTTTCCCGCGCCATTCCCCCATTGTGCTTCCCTACCCCCACATCTAAAGGGGCCATGCTCCCGGCAACTAAACTACTACCCAGACCCATAAAAAGCTCCCCTCTACACCAGTCTCCTCTTTCCTATGACCTGCAGCCAGTCTGACCTGCCACATCAGCAACAGATATTATACAACACAACCTCAAAACGAGTGCCCCAACCTGTCACACAAAACTACCGAACAATACAATCCTTCAACAGAGACTCAAAAAAACCCAGGAATATTTAAAAGAAAATATAGCCCAGAAGAAACCAAATTAGATGAGCCCCCCCCCCCATAAAATTAAAACCAAGTACCTGGAACAACCCAAAAAAGGGGGTGGGCGGGCGGGTCAATCTCAAGTCCCCAACCGTCGCCTGCTTCCCGAACCTTCCCTGACTCTTAAATACCCCAGAGAGAGGCGCTTTACGCGCAGGCCACCTTGCTGGCCTGTGCAGCGTCAACATAACCCCGGGGGAAACGCTTCGCTTCCCCCCCTCCAATTCCCCCCTTTTTGACTTACTGCACAAAAACCCAGACTCTTTTAGAGTGGAAAAGGTCGCTTTAATGTGACCGGTCAAAGCTTACAAATAACCGCTTACCTGGCTCCCTGGCCTTACACACTAACAAACTATTTTAAACAAACCAATTAATAATGAACACTTTCATTTCCCCAACAGTTAAATAAATAAATAACTCCACTTCCTCCCTAACCATCCCTTGGTTCCTACCGTCTCCTTACCAATTCTCAAGGCGTCCCGTTTTCTTCAATACCTGTTCCCCCGGGGTAGCCCGTTTGTGCAAATAGCACCACCCCCATCCTTTCCCACGCCATTCCACCATTGTGCTTCCCTCCCCCCGCATCTAAAGGGGCCATGCCCCCGGCAACAGAAAAACCCTCCCCCGAGGTGTTCTTTCTGCCCACCCCCCCACTCCTTTCTACTCCCAACTCTTTAACATATCTCACCATCCAGATCAATTCCAACAGATAATAAGTATTTCCCATTGCTGACAAATGGACACCATCCTCTCTAAATATCATGAGTCCTTCATAAACTGTCTTTGTGGTCCCAAACCTGTACTGCCGCAGAGACACAAAATGTTACCATCTCTGTTTATTCCCTTCCTTGCCCGTTATATCGCTCCCTCACTTCTTGCCCCCCTCCAAACTTTCTGTGGCAACAACTTAGTCCAAACTACAGATGCCTGAGGCCACATTTCTCTGACCCTTTTCATTTTCCTAAGAAGAGCCACATCCGTATCCCTTACCAGGTCATTTTCCCCAGCATGAATAATCACCACATCTGGAGGCCCATATCGTTCCCTCAACCCAGCCCACATAGGAAGCAACTGATCCCAGCGCAGTTTCCTCCCCCCCCCTAAACGGGACCATCTTACCAAACATCTTTATAGCTGCAACCCCAGTTGCCTGCCAACAACCCTTTTCTCAGCTTCCTTCCCCGCCCACTTAACCATAGAATGTCCCACAAACCAGATTTGTGACATCTGCCCTGGCCTCCGAGCAGCATCTGAAAAAGAAATTACAAAATCACTTACAAATCAACATCCTACTAAATGCAACACTCTTGCTGACTTCTGAAAAGTTCTTTCAAACAACCCGTTTGCCCAAGTCCCTGACATACCCTTTGTATCTCCCTGACTTCCAGTGCCCCAAACTTTTCACCTTCTCCTCTGAATAGCCCAGCCTGCTACCTTCAGATGCTGCACCCATCCTAAATGAATGAGTTCCAAACTCCTCCGCCTTTTCCCCTACTGCTACCAGAACCTTTCGAAGCTCTCCAGTAGGCCTCTCTAGATGCAGGAGCAAGAGAACCCTCCACCAATGCAAGCGCTCTCAGCTTCCTATTTTCCACAGCTCCTCCGGAATCCGCTGCCCCTCCTGATCTGCATCTCGAGCCAATCCACGGAATCTCTGCCATTGAAAACGAGAGAATGCATCAGCGATGCCATTATCCTTCCCTGGCACATGTGTTGCTTTGAAAACCACATTCCATTCCATGCAACGCAAAACTAACTCATCGGCCTCGCCACCCAGTGATCCCTTGCTGACTGCCGATTCACTTCATGAACCACGCATTTGTTGTAAATATTGAAGTTCACTTACTTGTTTTGCAACTTCTTCCCCCCACAACTCCAATGCAATCAACAAAGGAAAGAATTCCAGCAATGCAATGCTCCTTCCCTCCCTCAACCAAGTGCTGGGCACTTCTCGGTGCACCACTTTCCTCCCCAAAACACTCCAAAATCTCCTGCACCTGCTGCATCTGAAAACAATCTGAACTTCCCAAGACACCGGATCTCCCTGCAACCACATGGACACTCTGTAGAATTTGGCTGCGTTTTTTTGAGAGCTTTAACAATCTTCCCGCACTGCGCCTGTTACTCTTATCCGATGATGTGGGCTCTTTGCTCCTGCCATAGAGTGCGCCATGTTTCTGCAAAAAGTCCGCTCTGGGGCCACCACCTTGCATGCAAAATTCAAATTCCCCACCAAACTCTGCATTTCCACTAGCCTCAATTTCTTGGCCCCCACCGCTTTCTCCAGCAGTCCTACCAATTTGCTCACCTTGTCTTGCGGCAAGCGTGAGGTCATAGCCACTGAATCCAGTTCAATCCCTAGAAATGTCAATACCACTGCCAGCCCTTCTGTTTCGTCTTCCGCTAGAGGTACACCCAGACCCCCCATCAAAGCTTGGAACAACTTTAGCATCTCTTTGCACTCTTTTTTTCTCCTTGCGCCCCGCTAATAAACAGAAAATCATCTAGGTAATGCAGCACACTTTCACAACCGGAACTGTATGAAAAAACCCACTGTAAGAAGGAACTGAAATGCTCAAAGAAGATGCAAGAAATTGCACACCCCATTGGCAAAGCTTTGACGATGTATATCCTGTCCTCAAATTGCAAACCCAACAGCCAGAAATCCTCTGAGTGCACCGGCAACAATCCGAAAGCTGCCTTAATGTCACATTTGGCCATGAAGGCCCCACACCCCGCTTTCCTCACCAAATCCACTGCTTGGTCCACGCTTGCATATACTACCCCGCATTCCTCAGGGGCAATGAAATCATTAACAGACATGCCCTCGGGCCATGACAAATGGTGCATCAATCTGAATTCCCAAGGGGCTTTCTTAGGCACAACACCCAGCGGAGATAGAACTAAATCACCCGGCAGATCATCAAATGGCCCTACTATCCCCCTGCCGCCATTTCCTTGCCCAATTTTTGTCTTACCACCTCCACATTTTCTTCGGCTGACTTCAAATGTTTTGCCCACCGGCGCACCCTTGCTCCCTGATAACCCAGCCTGAAACATGACAAAAAACCCTCACTAAAAATCTTAGACCCTTCCCTGCCGGGATAAAATTCCAACCACTTCTCCAGCACATCCAACTTAACTGGCATAAAAGCCTTTCCCCACAACCCCTCTGCTGGCTCCTCTCCCTCTCCCCCTGTTGGAAACACTGGGTGAGAGAGTGTTTCCCTGCACATTTGCTACATTCATGTCTGAACCTAGAGAAATTCCTTGTGCAGCCGTCCTTGTTAAATGCCCAACATGCTGCTGAGGACTGCCCTCTGCCTCCTCCCCCGAACCCCTCCTGGGCAGGGCGACCAAGAAAGGGCCGGAAAGGCACAGGCAGCCCACCTGCTGTGTGCAACGTCGGGGCAGGCCTCGTTTGTGCCATCCATTGCAACCATAGATCCATGTCTATCTCCCCCCAAACAGCCTGACGGTCCTCAGCCATTCTTGCTCTGAATTCCTCATAACGCACCCACGCAAAGCCCCCGAAACTTGTAAACGCCTTCCTGATAACATTCATCTATTTTAGCAGAGCCACACACCGCTCCGGAAGTTTCTCACAATATACGCTGGCGTAAATAATAAACGCTGACGTCCAGTTTTCAATTGTCACCGGTACTCTTGGGCGTGAGGCCAACTCTCTCTCCTCTTCTTTAGAACCCTCCTTTGCTCTCACTTCCCTATGAAGCAGTTTAAACACCTCCACAAATTCCCCTGCCTGAATCTTATCCTTAGTCGCTGCCATCAAGTGTGCCCCCAAAGGTTTCGTGATGCCCATGTAAGGTAGCTTTTTCTCCTTTCCCTTCAGCTTCTTTCTCTTTTGAAAACTGTACCTCGAGCGCCAATGGCTCAACTACCTTGTCAGTTTGTACCTCCACCAAGCAATTTCCCTTGTCACTCACCATGGCTCCAATAGCCTTTACACCAATCTCTCTCCTTGCCCCTTGCATTTCCTCCCTCCGTTCTCGTGTCCCCCCTCTGCCATGCAGTTGACCAGTCCCTTTCTCGCTCGCCCCTTTCCGACCTGCCATCGCCTGTCTGTGGTCTGGCCTCCACTCCGATGCTCCTCATCTCTTTTCTTACTGGGCTCCTACTGCGGGGACAAAACATGTCAGTAGGCTCACCCAGCCAGTTGTTAACCTGACCTCTTGCCCCCTACTCCTGGCTTTCATGAACCCACCTAGAACCCCTTCTCTCATTCCCTCCTCTCCTTACTGTCCTATAACCTTCATCCTCCCACTGCCCCACATATTCCTCAATGCCAACTTCATCACCCCTGAAATACCATTGCTGATGCGAGCTCATGCTCGGGTCGTGTAGATCCTCTTCTTGTGAGCCCGGGGCCTCTGCCCCGCCACTCCTTTGGTGTCTTTGGCGGGGCTGCAGACACCCCTTCCTGGTCCTCTTCTCTCGGGTGAGGTGTACTCTCCTCCACCCTGTGATCTTCCTCGCTAGGGGCCGTGCTGCGCCCTCTAGACTGTCCTCGCTGCGATCGAGGAGGGGCCGTTCTAAACCCTCTCCATACTCACCCTCAATAAAAGCGGGAGCTGCGCAGCGCCCACCGCCCAACATCCTTTTAGCCGGGGGGGCCGTTCCGCGCCCCTCCCTAACCTCACTAATTGATGGGAACTCTCTCTCCTTCTCCCACCTGCACTCTTCCGCAGGTATTTTCCCCCTTTCTCCTCTGGCCTGATGCCCCACTTTGCACCCCCTCACCCCCACCATCCCGTCCTCCTTGCTGTACCCCTTTTTGGACACTCCTGTCATCCCCCACTTCCTCCCGTTCATTATGTAAACCATCCCTGTCTCCTACCCCACCCAAATGCACTTCTCCCTTAGATGCTCTCCTGTCAATCTCCCTCCTCAACCTCCTGCCTCTGGATTCCCAAACCTCCCCTCTACCAGCCGCTAGGGTGCAAGCCACCACAGCTGGGAGAGCCCCATCTGACGCTGCTCTACGCTGTGGCCTAAGCCCACCAACCTCCCCCTCTCCAATGGCCTCAACCACTGCCCCTTCCAATTGGGCCTTAGATGCCCTACTAATGATCTCTAGAGCTTCCCTCGAAGCCTTTGCATCTACCACAGTCTTCTTACTGGCTCCCCGACCAACCATAATGCGCTCAATAAATTGACAGCGCACTAAAATATATGCACTACTACCCACCTAGCTACCCTATGACTCCCGAGCCAGAACCTACCCAAGGGAACTACCAAAGATAAAAGCACTAAAAAGTTTGGAAGAAGCCCCCAGAATATAGCCCTGGCAGAATTACTATAAACCTAATATAAGCTTATTAAGGCTTATAAGAAGTTATTGAAATATTTTTGTTTAGTTTTTTTTTTTGTTTTTACAAAAAAAAAATTGTTTTTTTACCCTACTTAGTAACACATACAGTGTAGACAAACTAGCCCCAACAAACTCCTATTAGGACCACAAACATCCCTCCCTAAAACGTAGAGAAATCACAGTTCTAAAGAGGCCACTTCCCTCACAGAGCACAGAGAAAAACCCACGCAGCTGTAATATAATCAAAATAACAGTGCAGTCCCTTTAAGGGATCTGCACTGCCTCCTCTGACAGGCACCGGCTACCACGCTGAAGCACAGCGTCGTCGCCCACACAGGAAGGAAAACTCCCTCCCCAGAGACAGAAGGAGCTTCAACGGAGCGTATTAAAATGATGCTTGGCACCCCTACCGGCTAGCGAGTGGGCCCGTGTCCACACCCAACAAACGCACAAGAGCTCGCGCTGGGCAGCGGCTCATATAGCGCCCCCACAAATTACCCGAACGGCTGCACTAAAATTAAATTTAAACAATGTCGAAGCGGACCCGAAGACCCACAACAACAACATCCCTACAAGGCAGAGCCGCCCTGCACAAACGTAAGTGGGGGTACCTTATTTACGGTACCTCCCGACTACCGTTTTTTTTATATATACTATACTAACTTCTAACCCCTCCTCACCTTACGAACAAGAAATCCCCCAACCAGGCCTAAGTCAGGGAGGGCTCGGGAGCAGGCGACCAGGACTGATCAATCTCAAGTCCCCAACCGTCGCCTGCTTCCCGAACCTTCCTTGACCCTTAAATACCCCAGAGAGAGATGCTCTACGTGCAGGCCACCTTGCTGGCCTGTGCAGCGTCAAAATAACCCCAGGGGGAAATGCTTTGCGTTCCCCCCGGGAACCTCCATTTGATAGATTAGGTGGATGGTGGGTTGCGAATAGAATAACTGTCTATACTTTGGCCCCTTAAAGAAAATAGAGCAGCGGAGTTGGCGCAGGGCCGGCAGCGCTGGTTCACTCTGATCCTATCGTCCAGTTGCTGAAGCTGCTTCCGAATCCATGTAAGCCAATAGAGGGCCCTGGCTAGACTGAGATATATCAAAGACAGTCAACCAACTCCAGTAGGGCTGACATTGTTCTCAAAGATGTGGTCCAGATTCATCTAGCCCCACCAAACTACCATTCCCAAGTTCCTCATACAAAACCACCACATCTAATCCCTATTCTACCAGAGTGTGACTGGGAGGAGGGTCAAAGCCCTATATAACCCCTATGGCTCAGCAAGAGGAAGAGCTCCTTTTTACCTGGCTGGAGAGACAAAACAAAGAAGCTGGGAAGCAGCAGGAGACCGAGAAGAGCCTGTGGAGAGCAGAAAGCTCAGGTAAGGAGGAGACCGTAGTCTTCAGGGAGGGCCTAGGAGGCAGGCTAAAGGCAGACCCAAAAAACGGTGACTTAGGAGAGACCCAGTGAGCTGGGAGCCGCAGGATCCAGAATGCTAGGGAAAGGAAGGTTGAGAAAATGGCAGAGTAGGAAGGGATGGAGACCATGAAGTGGCAAACCATTGTGGTTAGGAGGAAACTGGCAAAAGGTGTGAAGTGGCTCATAGTGAGTAGTGAGGCGGGGAGGGCGGGAGAGTTGAAAGACTTGACGTTTCTTGCCTGTTGTGAGAGGGTTCAAAGGGGTACAGCAGAGGAAAATAAACAGCTATTTGTGACACCTCCAAAGTAGTAGCCTGATACCTTAAGGGGTTCTTTTTCAAAATCCCCAGATTGTAAAGCACGGCATAAACTATTTGCGCTTTGCTTTTATAATCTGGGGCTTTTCATGCTATTTGAATGCAGAGTGAAGGCACGGGACAGGAAATACATTTCCGTGGTGCATTCTTACTACGCCTTCAAATGGCACCATGTTTCTTATATGGAATCTGACTCACTGTACCCTGATAAAAGCAGGTGGAGTCTGTATCATGGCAAGGACCTTTTGCGCGTAAGTGCAGACGAACACAGCCCCCCCCCCCCCCTCCATTGCAATGTAGGTGTCTTATGAAATGACCCCCTTAATGTTTACATTCAATGCATATTGACTGTTCTAATAATCTACAGGAAAAAGACTGGATACTCCTCATTTTCCGAGTGGTCTATGACCAGTCCGTCCGCAGTTTTGCTGCAGCACAGTGGTGAGCCCTGCCTCTTGCGCAAACTTCATTAAAGCATTGCACAGAAAAGCAATGGTCTCTCTCTCCAGAGCTGCTGTGCTTTTCTCCCCATCCATTCATTTTTCGAATTCTTTGAACACCTGAAAACTCGCATTCGCCACCTGCTGTCACGTCATTCTCGTTTTATGAACATCTAACTGGGGGGGCACAATTCAATGGAGTTGAGCTGTAAATGGCAACAGTTGTGCTATTTTTCTACTCCTGAAGTGCATCATGCTAGTTTTGCGGATCATGGTTCCATAACCCCTTATATATTGTCTGGTTCATTCATGAGTTCCGATTGTTTCACAGAAAAGTAGAAAAAATATGGGCCGCAATGAAAGGTGGTTGGGTCTCTGAAAAAGATGTTGCATCCTGTCCGGAGGATAAATAATCAGTTAATGTCAATCATTTATTCTCTTCTCTCTTTCTCTTGCTTTCTCTCTTTCCCTCTTTCTCATATTCATATATGTTTAGGTAGAACGGAATCCTCCCATGCTTGCGTGTGATTGTCTCTCTCGTCAGGTGTTGTAGAGTCAGCTTTCTTCAACCTACTCGTCCCAGTGGATTGGACGTTTTCATTTAAAGGGACATGATCTTCTTGATAATGACGTCTTTTGAGCGTTTCTTCGGCCTTGTTTTGATCTTTCATAGTTTGTAGTATTCTAGTGCATCCTATGTAGGCCTTGGTATGCACATCTTTAGGGAATTTCTCACAAGAATGGCAGTCCTTGTCCTCAAAGGGACAGTCTCTCCTGACGAGACCTACACATGGGGGGGGGGGGAGGGGGTGGTTCTAGTCCTCCTTGGGGAGAGGGGACAAATTCCCTTGATTTGTTACATAACCTTCTTATTTTATTGACTCATGATAGACAGGAGCTACTTTTATGTTCTACTTGTAATATATTTTGTATTTCAACCTTGAGGGACCCAAGGAGATTGGCAGCTTTATTTGTAGGAACGTCAGAAAGGACATGTTCAACGTGATTGGTGGTAGAAGCATTCAGCAATGTAATCTGTGCTTTCAGTGTGAAGTGGCTGCCCATCAAGATTCACAGGCTCTTGAATATGTTTTATATCTGAGGACAGGTACCCATGTTCTACGTCAAAGGGAGTGCTGAGATGGATTCTCCACAGTACCAAAATTGTGGGATGCTGGGCAAATCGTTGCTCACTCTCTCACCAAAATTAGATGCGCATAAAACAGTGATCACGAGCCACTAGTTTTGGGCTTTGTGTATGGATTGCAAAGAATGTCTGAAGAATTGGGCAAGAGGCATCGAGGGAAAGGAAGAGGAGTGAGGGAAAGGGGTGGTGATAGCGAGGAAAAGAGTGGAGCTTTCATGATGCTTTTTGCAGATGTGTGGTCAGGGGGATTAAGGGTGGAGCATTGTGGCGAGTTCCCAGCCCCTCAGGCCTGAGGGCGTCACATGGTTTTACCCAGGAACCTCCTAGGGAGGGGGCTGGGCCCAATTCACTGAACATCCACAATGCAGATCCGGGTAAAGTCAGTAAACCAGGGGGAGTTTAGGAAAACGGTACATGCAGGGATTTTCAGTCTACGGGAGAGGTTCCAGCAAGAAGACTGCACATATTAGGAGACCCCCAAACAGTAAGGCTTTGTGTGAAAAGGGTCGCAAGGAGGAACCAGTGGAATAGGTACTGGTATTTATATGGTGAGGGGAGAGAAACATGTGTAAACTTTTAAGGTTTGCATATTAAAATTTATGGACAAGGAAAATAGTAAGTTGGAAGGAACAGGTTTAGATAATAAGGACACTAAAGGAAGTCTTGGAGGGTAGTTAAAGACAAGTATGGTTTATCAAACTCTGAGAGGAAATGAATAGGAGCCTGACTCGAGTGCAAAGAACAATACAGATTAGGAATTTGTTAAAGTTTCATTCAAGTTTATGGGGTGGAGGATTTTGGACAGACCGAATTGGTTAGAAAGATTTAGAGTTGAGATGGGGTAGACAGTTTGACGTGAGGACTTTGAAGCTGGGACAGGAGGGGTACTACCTGTGAGAGGTAAGGGGTTTCAACTGGGAAGAGGTTGAGACCGTTAACCAGGGGAGAGAACATTGTAAGGGAGGCAGGACATGGTTGTTGTGAAGATAAGGATAACAACTGGGGGAGAAACCTGGTTGAGTGTGGATATTATACTAGGGGGCAATGAAAGATAGAAGTGTAGAGACTGGAGACATGGAAACCATTTTGGGAAAGGAGGGGGAGGCTATTGGAGGAGAGTTGTGAGAAGAGGACAACCTGAAGTTGGCAGTTTGAAGACTGAAACGTCGAGGGGCACTGAAGGCTCAATACTCTAGACCGTGTATCGAGGTAATGCATCCCTTCTACCCAAAAGGGAACCCCCACCCCCGAGGCCAGGGAGGTAAGCCTGCTCAGCAACACCATCCATAGGGGTCTAGGCAAGTGGGACCTCACTGAAGGAGACTAAACCCCCCACAACCCCTCACCTTTGGGGACGAGGACCAACATTCCTGTGAGGAACTCCTTTCACCAGTAAGCCTCATGGCATACATTGGACTGTTTAGTCTTGTCGGACATAAAAACTGCGCCGAAGATGATGTTGGAGGATATTATTCATCACACGGAAAATAAAATATCTCTTTAATGATAACTGAACAATCCTAGTAGGAAGGGGAACAAGTATGAAAGGAGGGAGAGCAGTATGTCTCCACTGTGGGCTTTACTTTTATAATACCCGCCTGTGATTAATCCTATTTCCTTTATATGAATTCACCAGCACAGAATATTTTTCAAAAGGCACATAGTTTATCGCTGGCAGCAGAGCAGACGACAGCTGTGAGCTTTGTCTCTCTATGAAGTTCTTTTCAAAATACACATCTTTATAGACATTGCTACACAACTTCATGACGGGTCATTAATTTACAGGTTAAATTTGGGCGCAGGGGAGCATCTCAACTTTCGTTGATGCAGCTGCCAACTTACTATTTCCTACTCCCTGAAGCCTTTTCTAAGTATATATGTGTGCTATTAACCCACATAAGGGTTCTCGTTTTCCTTGCACTGGAAGCAGTTTTCAAACGTGCATACAGTCCGTTAATTAGAATCTATATTTTAAAAGAATACCTACAATATTTATAGACCATTTTCACACGACGCAGGGTAAGTACCCTTCTGACGTAAGCCCAGGAAGAGGCAGTGCCATTGTGGCTTGTGGAACACGTGAAATCCAAACTTGCTGTCAAGCAAATGAACCAACGCTGAACTGTCAGCATACTTGAAGCCTGGAAAGAAAATAAAATCGGTGGGGGCGTGACCCTGGAAGATTCAGGGTGGTCAGCGGCCTCGTGCAACAGCAGCAAGACCATCAGAGAGACACCGCAGCAGACAACGTGGTACCCTGGTGAGAAACTGACGAAAAAAGAAGTGCGCAGATCGCCGGCAGAGGACGCCAAGAACGCTGACTCGCAAGTACAACGAAGAACATTAACTGCTGCCAGACCCAGAAGAGTCCATGACCGTTTCCGAAGAAGAAAGGTTACTGGAAACCGGGGACACACAGGAAGAATGAGGAAAGTGAGACTGAACAAATGACTCGTCCCAGTACAAAAGAAGTTACTGTATGTGAATTGTTATAAAATAAGTGCAATATCCATACCATTCAATGAAGCCTAATGGGATACAAAAGAATTGCCATTGTTAGAAGTGAAGAGTGATAATTTATGTAAAGGAACAAGAGTATTCCCTGAAGGGCAGGAAAGTAAAAAATACAGCAGGTTTACTAAATGTGAACTTTGACAAAATTGAGAAGAAAAGAATAACGTTCCCAGAGTGAGACCCGTATTAAAGAGAAACATGATGCATGTGAACATAAGAGGAGACCAAGATCCTCAAATCGGAATTACTCATGGAATATAGTCTTTTTAAGAAGGCCCAAAAAGTCCCTAATAACCCAGAGGACCTGGAGTCAATCCAAACCGGACTCTTAAGACGAAGTTGATCAAATGCGAGGCAAAATCGCAAAATACAGTCAAATAAAGCAGGGACACCATACAAGCATTAAAATCTCTCCACTTTCAGTGCATCCATTACAAACAAGTAGTAAAACTTTGTCATAAATGACGGCATCACATTTTATCCGTTTATAAAAACCTATTGAGGATTGATTAGTGGTGGTGGCGACATACACTCTATAGGGTTCAAACTTCTAATTGGGGTTATACTTGTCTGATGGGTCCTCATGAGACCACCCCTATATTGATAAAGGTTGAACTATGTCATTTCTATGACAAGGTTGGTTGGCACATACCTTAATGGGCGGCATAACACCAGAGAATCTAATGGGTTGACTTTCTGCTAACCAGCCTTAGACAATTGACAGTTTGTCAAGACATGAGCCAGACGGGATGGTGGGCGGGGGGGGGTTGGGGGGGGGGGGGGGGTACGGGGGGAGGTCCATGGATTGTTTTACTTCCAATTAAAAAAGTTACCATTCCCCCTAGGCCATGAGCCAGCGTGATTTCTCTATGCTTGGCATTGTGTGAAGTCTCGTCTGTGTGTACATGTAGAGAGTACGGCAGGTGTCCTATCTGTATTCACTTGGTGCTCTCCAATGATGGGTCACGTGTGATGGAACCATGCTGGGAACAGATTTATGCTGTATTTATTTAGAATTTAGTTAATATTAATGTGTCAATTCTTTAGGTGGCCACTGGAGACTTTATTTTTCATGTTGTCTTTTGGCTTATAATTTGACTGCACCTGGCTAACACAGACTGGTTGTGCTCTTAATTAATCTGGGAGTATACTGCTTACATCCTGGGAATTGCTATCTCGTACCTCCTCTCTGCTGTTCTATCCTCCCTTATTTCACTGTAAACTTGGCTCAGGCTGTTAACTACTGTCTGAGCTCTGCACAGTCCTGTATTTCTGTGAATTTTGCATTTTGAGTTCTGTAAAAGTCTTGGAGCTTTCGGTTGTTGTAAAGCAGTCTACAGCTTTCATTTTCGAGAAGATGGCTGCCCCATGATACCTGTTTTTCTATGTTGGTGAGCAGTATTCGCTTGACTTTCATGTTGCATTCAGCTTGTACATCGATATTGGTGTTCTTCATGTCTAGTGGATTTTGTTAGTATTCTTAATGTTTAAATGCATATATTACCTATTGTACGTATTCTTTCATGTTGAGTGAAAATGTGTTTCTTGTCTAAATACATGCACATTCAAGATTATGATGTTAGTTTGACTACTTTTGCCATCTTCAGTTTAAATTGTCTCTGTCCTGCTGCACCTGCCTGGGATAAGTGTGGTACGGTTGTCTTACTGAGTAACATTTCTCACCTGTGCGTTATTGGGGGTGGGGGGGGGGGGCTGAGAAGCTATGGATGACCTATTCATCTGCCTCCCAACAGTCCTATTTAAGAAAGAAAGGAAAGCCTGTGAGATACTCGAAGCAGAAGGGTGTGAAATAAAGATAATGGACTATCAAAAGTTAAATGCATACATAGCCTATTACACGAAAGAAATTCAGGACTTGCCGAAGGTGGGATATGAACTCTCTAAAGTGAGAGAGGAGTCGACTTCACTCCTGTTGGCGGCTTCAAATGTTCCACAGAAGCAATTGGGGAGAGGGTCTACACTGGCCTTGGAAAACCATGTCTTTGCCCAATGGATGGGGCCTTTGGGCCACATTTACCCCAACAATTCTCCTGTGTGATCTTCTTCACGATGGTCCTTCACGATGGTCCTCCAAAGAGGATTCAGTTAGAGGGGTGGACTCAGCCACTTATACAGTTACTTTGCCACAGTGGGTTGGTGCATTCCAAGCTTTCTGTAAGGGGCCAGTCCTTGCTTCTGTAACAAGGGTTTTCCTTGTGATTTCTGCTCCCAGAATGCCTTGTCTGCAGGGAATGAAACGGGTGTCTCCGGAAGGAAAGATGTGCGTCGTAAATCTTGTAGTCTTTTATACCAAAAATACATCAGAGGAGATGTCCTACTACGTGACAATAATGAAAAACCTATCAAGGTTCGGGATTGGCTAAGGGGAACACCTAAGTATAGTTTTCTGTAGGGACTAGGATTTCTTGATTGGCTGTCCACTATCAGGCAGACAACTATGCCTACCACTAAAACATGTAATCTTCAGAAACATTAGAGACAGTTTCTCATTTGTCTTCAAACTATACGGCGCTTGTACTAATACAGTTGGTTGACACGCTTGTGCCACGTCTGGAACATTCAGTTCACTTAGCAGCACGTAAGCCCAGACCCCGGTGGAAGGAGATGGGGCATGACACTACCCCACCCCTAAATAGCCCAGCATCTCTCATCACCCATCCCTTCTGCTATGAAGGTTGTCTTTGAACTTGGCCTTGCAAAGTATCCTTGTCTTTTAGAATACACAGGAGTGAGAGTACTCACTATTGAGTTCTGGAACTCCAAGTTGGAACTCTATTTTCATCCTTGTCTCAAGTGACAGGAGACCACGATTTGGTCCATTTTGCAGGTTTTAAATGAATTAAACTTGCCACTCTTGGTGTTCTTTCTTTGCACCTTGACAAGGGATGATTCATTCTCTGCACGTTCGCTCATTTCCAGAATAGATAGCTGACCTTGGCTGCCTCAGTCTTGACTCCAGGCCAGGCAGCCTCGTCTTGCAGTTCCACGATTCTGCTTGTTCTTGGTGCGACCGTTTTCCCTTCCCACTTCATGGGTCCTGGCTTACTAAATTCATGATACAGATTTCCAGCTTCCATATAATGGCGGCGTTGCCTGCGTTCTATTCGCTACGTATAGCCAGCTTCTATGATGACTTGGTCTACCTTGCGTTTCAGCATCTGTACATTTATTGAACAGTTGAATTTCTTAAGCCCTTTGTGCATGTGCAATCATTTTCGTATTAAAAGTTCACTGGATTCTTTAATTCGTCATTTAGTTTCTTTAGGATCTATACATCCTCTTCAGTCAGCATCTCGGGATGTTGTGTATACCTTTTGTGATATCACTAGCTTCTTTTCTTTACTCTCTCATATTCCTTCAGGGAGTGCCTCCCATAGGTTGTCATCACTTTGGGGATACTTTTGGTAGGGTTGTCTCAATGGGTATCTTCTATTGAACATACATTGTGGTATTGGCACAACGGCTGGTGTCAAACACTGCACTGTCTCATGTCCCCAACATATGGGAGGAAGGTGGCAGGGTCTCCTGCAGAGGTATGAAGATGCTCCTCTACATTTCCCCCTCTGATGGAGTCCTCAACCAAATCCTCAAGTGTTTCTGCATCTTGGTATTTTCCAAATCTGCATCACCACCATCGAGGTGCCTACCGATTTGACAGGTGCATCTACATTCCAGGTCATGTTGTTACACTGTCCATTTGAGGTACAATAGACATATCATCCCACGTACCTGTTAGGATTCTTAGGATACAGAAACTTTGTTCCCTCAGGTGCTATGATGCTAGCCTTTATATATTCTCCGACAGCGTCATCAGTCAGCTCCTTGCTGTTTGTCCATCCTTGGCCTCAATCATGATCCTCATTCCTACTACCTTCTTGCTGTTTTCTTGCATTGGGCAATCGCCATCCTGACTATACAGAATCAAAACATTACTAGCACCAATATTACTCCAAGAACCTTAAATAGATTTGCCAACCACAGAGGAATACATGAGAACAAGGAGGTAAACCAACTGTCATCTGCCTCATCTTCCATCTTGGTATGCAGGTCTGTCAACATCGATATGGCCTCTGCCAAGGTCCTATTCTGGCCATCGTGAGAAGGTATAAATAAGCAACATAGTGACCCATTTTTGGCAAAAACTCCACCTCCCATCACAGTGATCCTATCATACATACCTATGATGGAGGGTTCTCTATCGTATGGCCCTCAGCAATTCTTTAATGTTGTTAAATCCCTTTATGGTAGCATTGATTGTCTGCAGAAGCTCCCATCTGGTGATATGCAACCATTTGGTGTTTACCACTGTTTGAATTCCAGGCATAAATATAGCAGTCATTATCATAGCAGTCTTACTTAACAACTTGTGCTCATCAGGAATGGTTTCCTACGCTGTTATTTATTTGGCAGAGAAATTATGTTCTCTTTTCACCCGCCAGAGTTCAAGCGATCTTCTTTTCCTCAAATGGTCATCTACTTTTGGAAAGTCATTTATGTTTGGGTTGCTCTGAGGAATCACTAATGCTGGAACATGGATGAGCACCAGGGAACACATTACACCCCAGTCCTTAGGCAACTTCGTATAGGCTCTAGATCCACAAGCCCAATATCGATCCGTAAAGACTGCTGTCCCTTCTCTCATTCCAGGAACGTCAATTGTGGTTTTACATCCTTTGTTATATCCCATGTGGTTCTTTCCATGGCTTCGGAAACATATTGTCACATTAACCAATGGGATTACAACTACTGGGCCTGATTCATCTTCTACCAATGTCAGTAACTTGGAAGTGCTTGACCCATGACTTTAAGCATCCATCATTCACTCTCTGCGCTTCTTGTACATATTTTGTTTTCAGCAGATGAGCTGCACAGGCCATCATTTCATCTTCCCATCCCTTCTTGGTATGTACTCGTCCATAAACCAATAGCTAGGATCGTTCCCCAACATCCAGGCAATCCCGCTATTTCTGTCACATCCGGACAGTTCATTCTTCAATGATCACCTCTTCCTGTCCTACAGCAGGATACACAAGCATTTTTTCTTTCCATTCAGGCTCCTTCTCCATTCGTATGGTCCTGATATAGCCATCCTGTTATGGAAACGACCATCTTCATCTCCATTGCAAGGTTGTCAGCTTCCTTGTAACTGTCCTCGAGTAGTACATGCTGCAAGATGGCAGAAGCATTTTGCATTGTATGCTCATACCTCCTTTGAAATGAAAGTCCTTAATATATTCATGGCATAGGGGATAAGAGAGCAGACATAGCAATTCTCATCAGATGCTCTTTCCCCCCACTTTTTTTCATGTGCTGATAGCACATGTTATTCCCCAGGTGAGCTTAACTATCTAGTCCCTTTGTTATCTTCCCCTGCGTCTTTTATGTCTCCTATCATACACATAGAGATCAAGAAAATTGTCGTCATGTGTACTCGTAGTGGGGAGAATCTAGGAGCTCTTTCTTCAGTAGAAGCATTAAGATGATCGAGACGGGGAATAAATAAGGAACAAAAAGACAGAACTATCATGCAAATATATACTATGCATAGAAATCTGGACAGCCATTTTTCATGCCATCCCACTGCTTACTGGACTTGTGATCTCTCTATAATCATGTTGTCTTGCTCATTAATCATTTTGAATACAATCATCAAGTTTTTTTTTACCTTTTGTAACTGTACAATTTGTTAAATTATAGCAATGAGTAGTCTTCTTAGTGGACCATTTTTAGTATCCTTTTTAAAAAAAAAAAAAGCGTGAATGTAATGTCTCTTCTAACAAGAGCAGGGTAAGATTGAAGTATGAACGCAAAGACAGCAACCACAAGCTGATGAATGTAACTATTTGTAGGTATCATGTATTTCTATCACCTAAAGCGTATACCACAAAATGAATCTGGATATTTATCTCTCTCAAAATTCCTGTTGGGGAACTGACGTTTAGACATAATTCTGATGCTTTAGTCACAGTTCAAAATATATCGGTTAATTTCGACCACTGGACATTCTCAGCAGGTCCTTGCACTTCCTGCTAAAATATGAAAAGTGTCTATTGAATTCCAGTCCAAATAAAGTATGTTAGTCACTCGTTTTATTGTCCTTCTTAGTCGGCGACCAAGTCTGCGTTTTGCTTCTAGATCAATCGGCAATGGTGGGAGGGAGGCACTCGCCTTCATAAATCACATAGTTCAGATGCAACCGTGCTAGTCTTCCCGAAACATTAACAGCAGAAGGGGAACCTCCACAACAGGGAAGGGGCCATTAAATAGAGGCTCATGCCACTTCTGGGGGAAGTTTGTTAATCAGAATCGGGTGCCCAACATATAACTTAGGTGGTGGTAATCGTTCACTTGGATTGGTTGCCAAATTATCTTCTTAAATGTTCCTAGACCTACTCCCCCTTCCCCCCCCACCCCCCCGATGCTTGACTTTATATGAAATGAATGTAATGCTGGTAGTCCTACATGTCAAATAATTATGCATCTCCTCACCTAGCGTTTTCGCTACAATCTCGGCATCCCACCTGATCCTAGACGGAGGTGTAAGGGGCATTCTCATTCAACGCCCTGTTACTAGCTTGTGCGGGGTGAGGTGGTGGTCCGGTCCTGGCTGATTTGATTACGAAAGGCATACAAAGCCTGGGGTAGGCAATACTGCCGCCCCTTTTTAAAAGTCAATTTAATCTTTGTGATCCTCCCTTTGAGGAGGCCGTTGAGTCTCACGTATCCCGTTCGCTTGTGGGTGATGCGTAGAAGAGAACTTGTGCTTTATACTAAATAAAAGCCCTATTTATTAGAATAGTTCATTAACAAAATATGGCCCGTTATCGGGTCTTGGTACTTCGCACACACCTCACCTCGGGAAAATTTGTGTACTAAAAACCTATCACGACCCTCGCCCAAAACCCCCTCTGGCAAACCCATTGGCCAGGTGGAGTCAGGACTCTGGCGTCTAGAGCCTGGCATCCTCTTCAAAAGCCCTCATGGGGCCACTTTATTATATTGTCAGCCAACATGGAGGCATCATAGCTTGGCTCATAAGAACCAAGCTATGCGGTCTAGTGTTTTGGGTGTGGTAGCCTAGGGACTACTTTACCTGGACTATTTTGTTGGGGCTATTTAAACCACACCCGAGCAAGACAACACGCCTCGCGTTACTTTGCAGCTTGCCACGTGACGCTCACCGTGTCCAGCTATTCCCTCGAACCTCGGAGAAGCAGAACCTGCAAGGAGACAAAAGGAACATCATTAGCAGCAGCATCTTACCTGCAGTCGTTCTTAAACACTCACAGCTAATGAGAACAGCTTCCTCGAACCTGCACGCTTCCCGGACAGAATGACCCGAAAAAGGAAGATGGAGGCAAGATTAAAGAAAGCAGTAGAGACATTTACAAATTACGAGCTGCTCAAAAGGCTTACCTGGCTGGTCGCCTCTCGGCTGGCACCACTCCGGACATTTCACTCGCGCTGAAGAACACCGCTGCCTACAAGGAAGCAAAACACAGGTTAGCAAAGGCAAGACTTCGAAGCGCTGCGCATAGCACTTACTTACCGCATCATAGAGCTCTTAATGCGCCATCATTTACCAGCGGGGCTCAACCAAGCCAGTTCGCCGCGCTGAAGCTCTGCATACCTAAGTGAGAAAAAAAGAGACATTTTAAACAAAGAAAGGCATGCAGGGTAGCAAAAAAACTAAAGAACAGCAATAAGACCTACCTGAACAATATCAAACGGGCCGGCGTCAGTGAAGTAACTGGACCGCACTCACCCATGAAAACAACGCGCCCCTGCAAAGAAGGTAGGACTGAGAGCATGCCTAATTCTACCACAAGGTGAGGAGAGGGCGCCAGAAGGACTGAAAGCATACGGGGTGGAGGGAGGATACTTACCCCAGTCGGTCAGGCTTGAACACAGTCGTCCTGTATTTTCGGGCAGAACCTTCCCCGCTGACCACATCAGGGCAAAGCTGAGAAGCATACCAGCGAGTAACCCGGCTGGGTGGCGTCCCTGTGGATACCAGGTGGGCGTAACAAAACCTTTGGCATCAGGGTGTGCACACAGACCTTCTTTGATCCACCTAGAGAAGGGGCACAGCACCACTAATGGATACCAATATCCATTACATGGTTATAGGTCAGTTTCGAAAACAAAAGGCACAAATGGCTTTTTTATGGGGGAATTCCCCCCCCCCCGACCCCCTGTTTTCTCTTTATAAACAAAGTTTTTTTATACATGCTAAACTTAAAAAATATATAAATAAACATTAAAAAATGTCGATCCTTTTTTTTCGGTTCTTTTGTTTTCGATCAAAAGGTCATTCAACCCTTTGCAGTCAAACCTTTGACCGGACACCCCATTACATGTATGCAGCATATCTACAGTTGATATGTAAATGCTGAAACGTACCATTCAGTTAAGATATTACTCTTCTAATTGTTCTCAGTGTATGCCCAGCAGGAAACGTTTGGCACACAATGCAATTCCCCATTACAGTGCAACGTGTTCCAACAAATTAGGAATGAACCAGTCTTCTGAAATATTGGCAGCACAACTTTCTTTAGTTGCATGTGACTGTTAAACCATAACTTTAAAAAAATTACAGGCATCACTGGCTTTCCAGTCACCATAAAGCTTACGTGGGGAATAAAGAACACCCCCTTCACTTCCACAGTTCTTGCTCTTCCTGTGGTGCGCTTCCCTGAATCTCTATTAATTGGGTTATTGACATGTTAAAACCCTCCTGTACTAACATGGTTGTAGTCGAATTTTCTTTAATGTCCTCCGTATCAAAACTCGAAATGTCTGGAGAATATGCAACACTTTTGGCTTCTATGTCTGCGGCTTCGTTCCCGTGAGAGATAGTCTACTTGTTAAGTATGCACTGCACATTTTATGACCCCTATGGCTACTGGGAGTTGTAGTGCCTTAATGAGCCTATCCAATAAAAATAATCTAACTACTTCTGCACACTACAAAAAGTATGTCTGGCAAAACGCAACTCCTATAATGAACGTATTGCCAAATCTAATTCTAGTATGAAGGAACTATTTACCATACTAAAAGAACTTGAGTCCACGATCTCCACACCTGACGCATGCAACAAAAATAAATCCTGGTGCTCAGATATCCAACAAGCTTTAGCTAATAAAATCAACACTCTCCAAAACAAAATAAATTTAAAGAAAGACTCTCGGAACTTATTACACTCCGCCAATACTATCCCACTTAGCGATACACCAACTGCCCAGACTAACAGGTTCATTTTCACCAAAACATCTGTTCTAGAGGTAGAAAAAACTATTTTATCCCTTAAGCCATCCAATTCTAAAGGAGATATCTGTCCAGCACAGATCATAAAAGACGCCGCTAGAGACCTCTGCCCGTTTATCTCTAAACTGGTCAACACTGCATTCTCCTCTGGCACCATCCCTGCCAACTTAAAACAAGCCTGGGTTCTCCCACTCCTAAAGAAGCAAACCTTAGACCCACTTATTGCAACCAACTACCGCCCTATTATGTCGGTACCATTTCTGCTAAAAATACTTGACAAAATTGCATATACACAGATTCAAAAATATCTTGTCACATAACCTCCTAGGGGTAAGACAATCTGGCTTCCGCCCCCTGCATGGGACAGAAACTGCCTTGATTGACTTGAAAACCCAGATCGATGAGTTGAGTGACAAAGGGAAGACAGCACTGCTCTTACTACTTGATCTCTCAGCTGTATTTGACCTGGTCGACCACAGGGTCCTTTCCAGGCACCTGTACTCAGCAGCCCACTTCTCCACTGAGGCTATCAAATGGATAGAATCCTTCTCGAGTGAGAGAACCATGAGGGTGTTCTCCCCATCAGCAGCGGCAGACCCCTGCCTGATCTTATGTGGTGTACCTCAGGGCTCCTGTGTATCCCCTACTCTATACAATATATTCACCAAACCGTTGTTTGATGATCTGGACCTTCTGGGTATCACCTATACTAACTATGCAGATGATACACAGATTCTCCTCCCGCTTTCTGGGGATTATTGAAAGGACTTTGTGCTGGTGAATAGGGTATACCTCATCGTTCAGGCATGGATGGCCACTCACAGTCTATGCCTGAACGATGACAAGACAGAGCTGATAATTCTAGGTACTCGCTCCAACATCAATAAATTAGGACACAAATATTCTTCATTTACCATTGATGGAAATTTTATTAAGGTATCCAAGGAGGTAAAAACCTTAGGCTTCTACCTGGATTCCACCATGTCCTTTGACAAACAATTGAAATCTCTGACCTCTACCACTGCCTACACCTGTAAGCTTATTAGTATTATCTTGGTTAGAGCATTAATCCTCTCTAGGTTGGATTACTGCAATGCTCTCTACAGTGAGGCCAACAAAGCCATTATTCAGAGACTACAAATTCTGCAAAATAATGCTCTAAGAGCGGCACTAGGCATGAACAAAAGGACTCCTATTAACTCAACTAGACGGCAACACAAGTGGCTCTCCACTCACAATAGAATTCAGTTAAAAATTGTGTCCTTGACTCACAAAGCCTTAAACAATGCTGCACCCAGTTACTTAACAGATAAACGGTTGAGAAGAACCTCTAGAAGGCCTACAAGAACCGGTAATTAACTGCCTGGTGATAAAGAGATTTAGACTTGCCAAGATTGACGGCAACAGCTTTCCTGTAAAGGCTGCCAAACTATGGAACTCCCTGCCACACGAGCTAAGAGCAGACCAACCTTACTCACATTTCAGAAAAAGATATATTACCCACCTCAACTTGACTGTAGGTTAGGTGGCCTTTCTTCACTGCCTAGATTTCACTTCACGTCATTGACGTTGCCTATCCTTGCTAATTGTACTGTATAGTTCTGACTTGTATATAAATTGAGCATTTTATATATCCTTGTGTGTAAATTACTGTATCTATACATGCTTGTCATATTGTGAATTACCTGTAAGCTTTTCATTTTCTTACTGTTGTGCCCTCTTCCCTCCGGGTTTGGTGCGCATTACAAATAAATAAACAAACAAACAATAAGGACGCATGCTGCACTGGAGAGCTGTCTGCACAGAGATGGCTGCTACTTTTCCAACATGCCAACCCTGAGTGTACGGTTGACGTCACAAAGGCAGAGTCACTGTACACCATCAATTCCTCTCCTTCATGTTTCTCAAGTGTGACAATCGGCGCTACTCATTCTGCTGCTTGCACAGAAAAGTGTGACCGTAGTCTTGCACTTGGCACTACTTCAAATTCACCATTTAGTCTGTCTTTCTACTGCAGTGCCTGAATGCCTTTCCCCCAGTAGTCGGATCAATTTTCGAAGAACCATCAATGAAAATTATTTCCACTCCCGCCAATGTATTCTTTCACACTGGGTATATCATATTTGTGAGACTTCACTTTTTTCTATCCTTATCCAGTATGTAATGCTCATGAAGAATGCCACTTTGTCATTGTGTCTGTCGTCCCTGAATATATCACCATCGGTTATATCGGTCAATCTGCATCCTTCCTCAAGAGCTATCGCTGTTCTCCATGATCTACCCTCATCGTCTATTCCTTTGAGCATTGCCATTTCTCTTCATACTATAGCTGCTTCCAACTCAATAGGAATAGTCTGTCCACATTCCTCATCCAAAGGTATTTGTGGTCTAAATAAAAACTCACTTGTCCTGTATTTGCATACTGCTGTGTCTGCATAAGGGCTTGTTGTGACTGCCCTTGTGGTGGAAGCTTTTGCGCTTGTCCCTGCTGTACTTGCGGAGCTTGTTGCATTTGATAAGATGTGGGATCTTGGGCAAAGCCCTCTCTGGCCTGTGTGTTGTATGGCGGAGGATAAGATGCCCCCCCCTCTGGAAAACTGGCCAATTGGAACGTTCCCTCATTTCTTGCATACCCACGCAATATGTCCTGTCATTCCACAATTCCAACATACTCGGGGGGGGGGGGGGGGGAAACCCTTCTGGTAAACCCTTCTGGTAAACCCTCCTTAGTTATATCCTTCCTGAGCACTCTGGTTCTCGTTCTGTGTTGTTAATCCCAACTTGGTTAGTCTGAAATCCACCTTCTCTTTCCCCTATAGCCCATACCTCTGCCTCCTGGCGTAAACCCATACCCACCTTGTCCATCAGGTGCGGCTTATTTGCCTGTAATGTACCCATTGCTTCCTGCATTCCCTTTGTTTCTCCACTTGTCAATACTTCTATGGCACATTTTGATAACTTTTTCTGAACTGACTTGGGTTCCTCAATTTTTCTGTTTTTCTTCTTTCTTTCTGTTTTCCTGTAATAACCGGCAATGGTGCACTATTGTCAACTGTATCTCAGCCTATGGCTTCGCTTCCAGACTTGTTCTGGCAAACCCTGACACAAAATATGGTAAAACAATGCCACTGTCTTTTCCCATGGCTCACAAGTCTCAAGCTGCCATTTCTCCTGAATATCATGAGTATAAGCAATAGAGTCTGCATCTTTCATTTTACGTGTCATAATTGCACTCCTATCCGATGTGTCAGGATATTGTACCCTGAGAGCCCTCCAAACATCTGCCCTACAATTATTGAATGGCGATCCATCATGCGCTGTTTTGTGCAGTCAGACTTGAATATTACGCTCTCCTCCATATGTCCACAGCCCTCTCTCCAAGAATGGCTGCCAGGAGACCTTTTATGTCTATGGCTAGTGTAGTTCCTCATGTCATGTTATCTAATTTGTATATCCATTTCCCAGCCCTCGAAGTCAAACTAGGTTCAATCTACTCAAAGACAATGCTTGATGTTCATCACTAGACAGGTTTCCTTCCTCACTTCGTGCTTAAGGTACTGGGGATCGATCATCGTTCCCTCGAGTTTCATAGTTGCTATCTCCTCTTAATTGCTGATAGACCTTATCGATCCTTTCTCCAATGCTTTCCACATAATCTTTCTTCTTCTAGCGCTACTCTAGATGTTGCTGACGTTACTGTTACTTCCTTTATCGGGAGAATCTCTTCCACTCTGTCCCATTGCATTTCTGGGCTCGGCCTCGTTTGTTCTTTGTGAATAAGACTGGTATCAGAACCTTGCTCTCTCCTTTTTCCTCTATTTTTTTCATCTACTTCACTTCATTTTCTCACATCTCTAAACATGCATCTTCATCCTGCCTTTGTTCTTCCCTCCTTACTCCTTCCCTTCTTTCCTCTTCTTCCTTTTGCCTTTGTAATCTTTTATCCCTCACCCTTTGTGCTTCTTCCACTTCTCCCTTTCCTTTCTGTCCCTCTCTTCTATCGTTCTTTGTCTATTGTCGTACTTTCTTTGTTCCTCTGCTAGTTTTCGTTTTTCTCTTGTTCCTCCCTGTATATCTGTTCTTGTCGGACCCTGCTTTTCCTTCTTTGCTCTTATTTCTTTAATCTTCTCATTCCTCGTCCTTCCTCTCAGGTTCATCCTTATCTTCTCTTTGGCTAACTTCTTTGATACTCTACCATCTATCTTAAGTAATACCTGTCCTCCCGTCCATTCATTCTGTACGAGTGCTACCTCGTTAGATATAGACAGAGAAATCAAGACCTGGAAAGGAGAAAAAGATAAGGCTGTCGATAAAAATTCGACTGCTCGCTTCTTTCTTCCTTGTATGAATTTACAAGTATCTTCCTTTCTTTTATTCTGTTCTGAACTATCATAACTACTATAAGTGGGGGGTTCATATATTAGATTACTATACCCTGTTGCTGAGCTTGATTCCTTTAGAGGATACACTCCTATTTCTTCCGTAGCAACACTCTTTGCTTCAGGCAAGGTAATGGAGCTGAGGGCTCAACACCTCCCCACCGCCCCCCTTTATACTGATTAAGCATCCACTCCTCAGGTGGCTGGTCCTCTTTTTTTTTTTTTACTCTTGATACATCTTCCAAAGTTCTAAAATTGCTCATCTTCGTGCAAATATGTGGTCATGTATTGCAGTACCGCTCTTGAAAGTGATTCCCCCTTGTGGCCATGGTATGAACAATTTATCTGATGTGCCTTTTACCCATTCTGCACTGTAGTGTTTTGAGCTTGGGCACGTGTTTTGGCAGTGTCTTGCATAGGTGCACGAGAGGAGTGTCCCCCATAATGACAAGTCTCAGTTGACTGTCAATACTTACCAGATCGTTAAATAAACGTTTTACCTTTTTATTTAAATCACCACAAAGTGTTAAAACCACAATTATGAGCAAGCGCCATCAACCGCTGCTCAAACCAAGGACTATCTATTCTTTTGATTGTCGCCAATCATTTTTCTACACTTTATCTTTAATCACTATTACTTTTCGAACTCTTCAGTTCTATCGCTCCTCGATACGTTATTCAACAAACAACATTTAGACTAGACACACATTACTCGTTTATATAACACTGTGATCACCTTCCCACTTATTTATTTCCAATGTATAAATATGGGGTACACTTCTCAACTTTATCCTATACAGAGTTTGAGAAATCACCTTGCACAGTCCTGACCTGTGTGTATGTTTTCTATTTCTACTCACATTGGAGTTTGAAATGTCTCCTTCTAATTCCCTTGAATTAGGACTCCTAGGCGGTCTCTTATCTTCACAATATTTCCTGTTACTCAAGATTATCACAATCGCGTCCCCTTTCTCCTTTGGCATCAACTCCTCCTGCCGTCCGACCACTTCACCTTCCGTCTGCAGAGCGCCCATGGAAACTGAGCAGGGATTTCTTCAAAGGGGGACCTGCCCACCGTCTCGGTTCTTCTTGCAAGTTTATTTCTATTCAGCCGCTCTCCACAGGAAACTCTGTGATCTTCCAACTAATGGCAGAGGATGCCTGATCGTCTGAAACAGAAATAGTTTGGATCTTTAAACCATCTGCACCGCTACCGCATGAGCTTTTAGGGCCCTTTAGGAACGTGCATATGTAATGGATGGGATCATAGAGAGTCCAAATAACTGAACCAACTCAGGAAGATGGTAAAGTACTTTTTTATTAACCATTATCTAAAACATGGAGTTCACAATGGACGTATGCTCGGTCTCTCTGCAATCTTTTCATGAAACATAGTCTTTTATACTAAAAATACATCTGAGGTGACGTCCCACTACGTGGCAATAATGAAAAACCTATCAAGGTTAGGGATTGGCTAAGGGGAACATCTAAGAATAGTTTTGTATAGGGACTAGGATTGTGATTGACTGTCCACTATCAAGTGGACAACCTATGCCTACCTCTAAAACATGTAATCTTCAGAAACATTAGTTTCTCATTGGTATTCAAACTATAAGGTCCTTCGTTATATGGATTAATACAATTGGTTGGTACACTTGTGCCAGTTCTGCAACATTTGGTTCCCTTAGCTTAAGCCCAGACCCAGGTGGAAGGAGATGGGGCATGACACTATGCCACCCCCAATTAGCCCAGCATCTCATTGCCAATGCCTTCTGCCATGAAGATTGTGTTGGAACTTGGCCTTGGAACGTATCCTTGTCTTTTAGAATACATAGGAGTGAGAGCACTCGGTATCATGTTCTGGAACTCCAAGTTCAAACTATTTTCATTCTTGGATCATGTGACAGGAGATAACAATTTGGTCCATTTTGCAGGATTTAAATACTCTAAATGCATTAAACTTGGCACTTTTGGTGTTCTTTCTTTGCACCTTGAACTGGGATGATTCATCCTCTGCACGTTCGCTCATTCCCAGAATAGATAGCTGACCTTGGCTGCTAGAGTCTTGACTCCAGGCCAGACAGCCTCGTCTTGCAACTCCACGATTCTGCTTATTCTTGCTGCAGCACAGTTTCCCCTTCCCGATTCATGGGTTCTGGCTTACTAAATGTATGATACAGCTTCTATATAATGGCAGCTTTGCCTGCTTTCTATTCACTATGTATAGCCAGCTTCTATGATGACTTGGTCTACCTTGCGTTTCAGCATATGTACATTTATTGAACGGTTGATTTTCTGCAGCACTTTGTGCACGTATAATCTTCTTTTTCGTATTTTAAAAGTTCACTTGATTCTTTACTTCATTAGTTTCTTTAGGATCTATACATCCTCTTCAGTCAGTATCTCGGGACATTGTGTATGCGTTTTGTGAGGTCACTAGCTTCTTTTCTTTACTCTTTCTCATATTCCTTCAGGGAGTTCCTCCCTTAGGTTGTCATCACTTTGGGGATACATTCGGTAGGGTTGTCTCAACGGGTATCTTGTCTTGAACACACGTTGCGGTATTGGCACAACTGCTAGTGTCAAACGCTGCACGGTCTCATGTCTCCAACATATGGGAGGAAGGGGGTTTGGGTCTCCTGCAGAGGTATGCAGCTGCTCCTCTACACTGTTCTCTTGGGATGGGTGTCCCCGCTTTCCAGCAGAGAACAAATGGCATCATAGGCAAGGCCCACCATACGTTGTGGGTATAATTTCCAGGCTAGACTCAATACACATATGGCCCTGCAATTACACACCCACTGGAAACGAGGTGAACATAATAGTGAGTGAAAACGTTACCAAACAAATTATCCAAAGAAATACTTTCAAGAAAAATACAAATGTTATTTGTGTCTGCTGCCGCCATTTTAAAAGAGAAAGCATTTATTCTGTGCTATTGCTACTAAATACTGCACTATATAACATCACTGTAGCCTAAAATGTGCCATTAAAGACGGCACGCGGACAACCTGTTCAATATCTGAAGCAAATCTAAAATGTACAATCAGTATTTGATCTACAATCAGTATTTGATTTTATCAGCTTAAGGCTCAGTTACTGGTGCAGAGTTTTTTTCATTTTCACATCAAAGAAACTGCTTAACAAGGTTACCATGCATGGAAAAACTCAAGTCAAACTTGAACCATAAAATTTAAGTTGCAATATGAAACGCAGGTCTTTAATATTTTAAGATGCTATACTTACTGACTTTTTCGCCAGTTGCAAATGTATCGGCGACGATTTGGGACTAAGACAGATCTGTCTATTTCTTTGGGGCAAAACCATTTTCAGATGGGCATGTCCATGATTTGCTGCAGTAAAATGCTCCTGTGCACTGTTGGACATCAAGTGTTCCCATATAGAATAAAACCCAGCAGCTTTTGTGACTGAATTACCTCTGCGAGGGTATGCACGCATGAGCATTTTCCTATGGTGTAAGTGGACTCTGCGGAGTGGGCCCTGCTTTCAAAATGCTCCATGCTGAAATATATAGTTCACAAAGTGGCGAAAGTGGAGTGCAAGTGGTGTTTGCCGGTGCTGGAACCTCCCTCTGCTGTCTAAATCAGGAGACTATTGCTTTAACTGCCTGGAGGCGGGACTTTGCTACAAGGAAATACCTCATAAACGCTTCCTGGAGCAAAGGCGAAGTGGGTGCCGGTGTTCACCGGGATTCGCGGGTTGAACAGCTGCTTCAACCCTCTTGGCCTGCGAGTCCTGAAAGATCAACTGGTACGACTGAACTCCGGTAAGACACTTTGTAAAACTGACTGTCCGCTACTAACGCTCCCCCTGCATTACACGATCACACTATAAACATCCACGATAATTGATAACATTCTTCAATGAATATGCGCAAGCTTTGCACAGTAATTCATCACACACCCTACGCTTCTGTTCCTGTACTTGTACGTAGTTGGTCCAAGCTGCTCTTTGAGAGATAATAAACGAGCTCATAACAAAGAAACGCATTCCTCATCGCGTTGTTCGGGTGGACCGCTTTCCTTAAGTACAGCCGTCAATACTGGTGTGGAGACTGTGGGTTTATCCTTTGATCCACCCAGACTCTGCGTTGGGACTGCGGATTATCCCATTGAACTACGGAACTTTAGACAATCAACAGAAACAATATCTCCGCCCTTAGGATAAATCGCTGATATCTGTGTTGAGACTGTGGGTCTAAACCTTTGATCTTCAAAGATATTTATGTAGGGACTGTGAGCTACATACTTGATACACGGACCTTCTTACTGCCGGATAATAGCGGATATCTGAACAAACCGCGGAAAACAGCACTACTTTTCCCAAATTGCAGCCACTGGTATCTGTGTGGAGACTATAGGCCTGCTCCCTTGATCCATACTGACATTTGCGTGCGAACTGCGAGCGAGTCCGGCGAGCCACGGAACTCCTTAGTTCTGCATAACCGTGTGCATAAGTGTACCTCAACAATGGAAACAATACAACATTCTCTACTGATGGGCCCACAAACGAGGTATCGGACGCAATTACAATCCTTAATGGAGACAATCACCCAAGGCGATAATAAAGATAATCCTATTACCGCGGTTATGCCAACAACGATAAGTACAGATTCTTCAGATAAAACTCAACAGTTAAGATCTACTTGTACTGATCGGACTGCAGCAGCACACACTCCATTAATCCATATAGCAGCTGAAGGTGTAGAACAAGAATCCACGCGGAAAGAGCGGGCGAAGGCTGCTAAACTAAAATGGAAAGCACTCCATGATCGCCGTCATAATCCGGAGGCACATCATGAACTTTCCCAACTAGTCTCGGAGGATAAACGCCTTCAGAGACTTTCACTTGATCTGACAGAAATAGAAGCACTAATGGAATTGCAAGAGGCAAAAAAGAAAAAGGTATTAAGAAATCCCACAGAGCATAGTCTAAAGCAGCAAGACCCTCTCATCCGCAATATAACCAAACGCTGAGTATCCTACAACAAGTGCACCTCCTGCTGATAGCTTCTATGATCTACCACCTAATTCTAGCACAGAAAATGGAAACCCTCTCCATAATGCAGCCAAATCCAACCCGCAAGAATCAGTTGCTACAACAATGGTTGACCTGCAGAACATGCTTATTGCCGTATGTACGCAAGCATTAATTCCATACATGAAGATCCAAGAAGCACAAATGGAAGTTGCTAAAGATCAAACTACTATTCTTGCCTCCATATTTTCAAAACAAAGGATACATGAAGTGCTAATGCTAAATCCTGAAACCAGATTGAAAGTAGAAGCTGAAGCAACCCTGATGTGGCAGCAACGCCTTGCAGACATAGCTCGGAAAGATAGGGCAGAAAAAATCCATCTTACAGACGCCCTGATCGACCTTGTGCGGGTAAATGTGAAGAATGCTGAGGGTTTTCAACAGTCTCATTATCCACAGCAAAATATAGAAACTCAATCCACTGTTCCACCAGTTAAAATACCGCCATTTCTGATAAGAAAATAACCACAACAAACAGAATCCGCCAGCGATAATCACAATGCCAACTATTGATCCCACTAGGGAGAGTTGTGCGCCCCATGGAGACCTTGTTCTAACTAATTGTTCCCTGAACGGAAAGACTACGGATCATACAAATTTGGGCCATAATAAACAGAGAAGGGACAAAAGACACATACAGTATATTTGACCCCAATCGCCCGCCACCCAACCCACTGAACCGAAGACAAAAAAAATAAAAAAACAACAAAGAGGCTCAAGAGCTTTTCTCCGAAATCTCACGCTTCCTCCAGCCAAACAGAACATACCACCTAACAAACCAGCTATCAAGAAACGCCTGCCTAATAACAACAACTTAGAAATCACAGAGATTTCTCAAGATGCTGAAACGGAAGCTATAACATTGGATCTGTTAATAAACCTTTCGACATATTCAAATCAAGAACAAAATATAAGTAATCACAAGGAACTTCAATTGAATGAATCTTGACAACTAATAGACTGCTATGACCAAACATGTTCTGAAATCCATCCTTCATCTTCTTTGAAGGAGCTATCCTCCAAAAATGCTGGTCTGGATCAGCATTCATGTGAGGTGATACATTTAGATGGTTCATCGATTTTAGAGACCTCCCTAACAGAAGAATTACTATCACAAAAAGAACTGACCTACCGGAATTCATAGACCCAAGGAAACCTGCTTATCTAAACATACTAAAGCTGGAAAGGTTTTGCGGAAATGAAGAAACACTGGTTCTTAACTGAACAAATGTACTTCGTCTTCTACATGCCATTCCTGGCCTAACTGCTGTAACAACAAAAGATATCGATCTGATTGAATTCATCAGCCCAGACAAGCTAGACTCCATATGGTTACACTGCTGTAGTAACAAGATCCTGCGCATAATTCGTCCGAAATAGACGCTTTACAAACTTTGGGATTCCGGCTTAGAACAATTGAAACTAATCAAAGAGCGCCAAGCCTTGAACACAACATACATGATGATCGATCAACGTATTCACAAATCACGATAACCACCGATTCATCAAACTCAAGTATATCGTTTAATCAAAGGACGTACGCTGACTCTCCAGTTTCTGAACATCGAAGCACGGTCCCTCAAGAACCTCCGACACATCGCTATCCGATTAGGAGGATACTAAATGACTCATATTCCTATGCAGAAACCACTCTCCAGCATCGGCATTAGCAATCAAGTTGCGACGCCAGCACTTTACTAACTGTATGCTCATGGAATACGAGAGGCCATCATAATCTATTTGGCCAAACCAGGCAGGAATTTAAAACAGCAGATGTGATTTGTCTCCAAGAGACATGGCTTGTCCACAAACCGGTATGCAATGGATTCAATATCTATATGAACCCAGCAATCTCCATTCACAAAGGACGACATTCATCCGGTCTATTGATCCTAATTAGTATGGATTCACAGCTAAAAGAAGTTCAACATGAAGTTATCAACTCCTGGATACACACCATAATTCTACAATCTACCCATGAACCTGAAACCATCAATAAATCCGAATGCTTAAATAATCAGAACCAATATAAATGTGTACTAAATACATACTGGAACCCCCAAAGCGTCTCTGATGTATACATAGACAAATTCTTTACCGCAATGGATGAAGCCTCACTCAACTAGCCTGGCATTGAATTTATAGTCTGTGGAGATTTGAATTTGCGTCTCTTTTCTAAAGTGGGCCTAGAACTTGATGCTCATAGTCTCGACTACCGTGCCAGAAGATGGACCAAAGAGATGACGCACAGAAGCATGACACGACTAGATGGGATTGACCAACAAAATAAGCTCCCCACTGCTACATGGGCGAGAGCCCAGAGTCGTGGGATTATTGATTACATATATCGATCTAACTCAATACAGTCCCCCATTCAACATGCGGAAAACCTCTATATTGAAGAAAGTGATCACTACATACTAATAAGAGCATGGCCGAATCCAAAATTCAACCCGACCTACTTAGATCTACCAGACATAGAAATAAACAATGCCAATAACCGACTAAGATTGACTAAAAAGCAAACTACTGGATATACTCCGAAGCACTCAAATGAAAGATTCAAAGAAATTGAATTACGAATGGATCCTACATACTTTTCACCAAAAACCTAATAAGAAAATCACACCTGCCCAGGATCATAAACATGCCTACTACCCCTTAATAGTGGCAAAGAAAAAGGAACTTAAAAAATTGATAAAACAACTCAAAAAAGGGTCAGATTCAACACAGTACCAACAAATTAAAAAAGCTAAACAAAAATTTAAAAATTGGGCCAAAAACAACAAGATGATCATCGAACAAAACGATGCAGAGAACATGTTGCGGTTACTAGGTCCGGGTAATACCCGTGACTTATGGAAGCTACTAAATAGCTCAAAACAGGGGAATAAGTTAATTTTCGAAGTTTCAGAGGCAAAATGGAAGTCACATTTTGAAAAACTATACCAGCAACGCTCTAATGGAAAGCCACCAGAACTAATTTCTCAAAACACCAATTGGATACTGGACTGGGTTCCTACAGACATCAGTGGAACAATCACCAAATTAAATGTATCACAAGCGCCAGGGACAGACGGCCTGCCAAATTACATCATCAAAAAAGATCCGGAGATATGGGCTGTAATGTTTGTACAAATTTTAGCCCTAATTAATAAAATTAAAACTATGCGGCTCATTCCGACCCATCGCGCACGAGCATTACGCCATGGCGGTAATGTCAAGAACGCGATGGCGTAAAAGACCCCAAAACGTCCCCTACCGGCATCGTACGCTGCTCCAGGTGCACTACCCCCACCCATTTTAGCGATCCCCAGAAATAAGCGGAAGTAGCGTCATCGCGGCGGAACGGGAAAGAGTACGGTGGCCATCTTTAAAAACACAATACATTGCCATCCTCCCCAACCATACCACATCGCACCCTGAGACCCATCCAAACCCATCACATACCCAAATACCTAGCTAAAAATGCCCAAAGTCGTTAAGGCATGCGATCGGCAGCGCCAGGAACGCTTCTCCCGTGAGGAACTAAGCATGCTGGCGGAGACACTCCAGGACAATGCGGCGGTGGTGTTGTCCACCGAAATGACCAGGGCAGTGATTGCCAAAAAAAAAAGCCATATGGGCCATGGTGGCACAGCGCGTCAGCGCAGTGGGGACCGTACCCCGCAACCCACAGCAGTACAGGAAGCGGTGGGATGACTTGAGGCTCCGTGTCCGAAGCATCATCTCTGCCAATCGCAACCTGGCCCATGCTACCGGGGGAGGAGCTGACTCCCCAATAAAACTCCAACCGTGGGAGGAAATATGTGCCAGCACAATAGGCATGGAAAGCATCGAAGGCGTAGGAGGGATGGAAAGAGGAGCGCCGACATCAGGCGATGAAGGTAGGTGCCCCAAATCAAGACATGCTATAGTCACTGACGTCCATTAATGTGTAGCACAATGTTGCAACACATCAGCTGGACACTGCCCACAGCCACATGCGACCTCCACCCTGTACACATGTAGCATGCACACCCTAACTGCAGACACCCACATACCTCCATCCATCATCCACACAGAAAGGAGACAACCTGCATGCCCCTGCCTCAAATGTGCTTCATCTAGTAACCAAAATCTGGTGAATCATTGCCATTCCAATGTCCGCAGACCCATCAATAACGCTATCCCTCCTTTGCCCCACCACAGGCTCTGAATCCAACCACGAGGATGAGGACACCCCTGCCTCAAAAGCAGCCAAGAGGGCCAGGACCACCATGCATAGACACTCCACCTCAGCTACAGTGAGGAAGACATCGCAGCAGGCAGAATCATCTGCCAGCACACAGGACGGCCCCCCAACAGGCACCCCAGCAGGCAGCATGCCAGCACGTGCAGCACCACACGTCCCCACAATCTTGGCTACTGAAGGCACCGTTTCTGCAGGGAGCAGCAGCATAGGGGAAACTGCTGCCATAGCAGCATGCTCAGACACTGACACCGATGAGCCCGATGTAGGACGCCCCACTGAGCAGCTTCATTCCCCCTGTCTGTACCGGGGCAGCCCCCATGAGGAGCCCACACAGGGGCAGCCAGGAGAAGGGGACTGGCCTCCCACCCCATGCCCTGCAGAAAGTCTGCAGGAGGTGAGCAGCCCCTTCGCCACACCATCTGGAATGGGCATGGCCCAGCAGAGTGAAATTTCCCTTGAGGAGATTGTTTTACGACAGCAACAACTGTCCACGCTCCTCAATGAGCATGCTTTGGAATGTGGGGGGGCTAGGGCAGCCATAGAACAATCTACGGAGACCCTAAGGGCCGAAATAGAGCGCAGTACGGAGACCCTGAGGGCTGCAATGGAGTCCACCTCAAGGGACATTTGCGGGGAACTTGCCGCCATGCGCCGTGTGCTCACAGAGCTGTCCCACACCCTTCAGGACATGTGTGCGCCCGTGAGCAGCCAGGGAGATCCTTCACTGCAAGTTCTGCCCAGAGCAGCCCTGTCCGACGATCAGGACGGAACCTGCGCTCCACAGGCAGGGGTGCCCCGGGGACCGGGAGAGGGGGCATGTAATAGCGTGTGCCCACTGTCACAGGCATCTTTAGCCACTCACAGGGTGTGTGTTGGGGTGTTCAGGGGAAAGGGGGTGTGTTGGGGTGTTCAGGGGGGAGGGGGGAGGTGGGAGGGAAGGAAGAGGGGATGTTGCACGACAATTTACTATTGAAATACACATTTTCCTTTTTCCCAAATCACGTGTGGACATTTTCATTGCGTATGTGTGCTTTATTGGTGTACAGTCCACAGTGTGCATGTACCAGAGAGACACAGTGCCCCAAATGCCGTCTCCATGTGATGCACACCAGCCGTGTGTGCTACAAGCATTGGTTGATGATATCTTGACGCATTTCACGCCCCTCCTGTGCATCGCCTCCTCCATGAGGTGCGGCCCCATCTGCACCCTCCTCATCCTCATCGTCAGGTGGTTGCATTTCTGCGTCAGGGGGCAGGGGCACATTTCGTCTGATGCACATATTGTGTAGCATGACACATGCCATGACCATCTTTGCCACCTTCTCATGGCGGTACAGGAGTGCACCACCAGACCTGCTGAGGCAGCGAAACCGTGCCTTCAATAGGCCGAATGCCTGCTCAATGACCACACGGGTACGTGTATGTGCACGGTTGAAGTCCTCCTCGTGCTGGTTCTGTGGGTTCCGGACTGGTGTAAGGAGCCACCTTTTCAGGGGATAGCCTGCATCACCTGTATGTGGGTGAGAATGCATGTGTCAGTCATGACGTCTAATTCAGAACATGATGTGCCACCATGGCTTGCATCCAAATGTTACTTTGAACCACTTCTAAATGCACTAATTGATTCACACTATGCGACCCGTATATGCTCATGGCTCTCATGGCCTGTTTTGCATGCCATCAACCAATGTATGCAGAGGGCTTGAGTGCCTTGTGAGTGCCCATCCACTGTGTTCGTTCATGCTGTTTGTTTTGGGGGCCTGGCACGTGTCCTGTGATGTCAATGCTCACATCATTGCAACATTGCTGTCGGCCTCATCATGACCCCAGTGAGCAATACTGATGTTGATGGGGACATTTTGGGCACCCTGCTGTCTGTGTAATGGTGTGTTGATGTTTCTGTCCGTCATGTGCCTACTTCGTGCGCAGTTATGGGGGACAGGCCTTTCGGTTGATGGTGTTTGTTGATGTGCATGTAGGTGCATTTCGTAGAAGCCAATGTGGTCTGAATTGGTACAATGCACTTGCAGATGGTTGTGTCATGGTTGGGACACAACCTCATTCACATGGAAGGGCTGCATACATCAGGTATTGGGTTTACTGGTGTTGGGTGTAGTTTGGGTTGCTTTAGGGTATGATCTGGCTCTGTTGTCTCTGCTACTCACAGGCAGGTGGAGTATGCATCATTTCCCCCCCCCCCCTTTCAGCCAGGTGGAGTATGCATCATTTCCCCTCCACCCCCTTTCAGCCAGGTGGAGCATGCATTATTCCCCCCCCTTTCAGCCAGGTGGAGTATGCATCATTTCCCCCCCCCTTTCAGCCAGGTGGAGTATGCATTGGTACGTCGTTCACCTACCCACTTCACATTCCCATGGTCATGACATTAGACTCACCGAGTAGCCAGGATCGTGGGCCTGCATGTTGCTCCATGTAGCGTGGTATTGTGGAGTTCCTCAGGACCATTGAATCATGGGTTGATCCGGGGAATCGGGCACAACAATGTGTGATGATCTTGTTGGGAGTCACAGACCATTTGCACGTTGATTGAGTGGAATTGTTTCCAGTTGCGGTACGGTACCTCCATGGCACGTGGAACCACCAATTCAACATGGGTGAAGTCGATGGCACCAATGCAACCAGGTATGCCGGCTAGTGCATGGAAACCCACTTTGGTGTTTGCAATCTCCTGGGCAGTCCGTGGTAATGAGATGTGGTCGTCTGTGTGCTTGAGGAGGGCATCGAGCACTTGGATAAGCGTACGTGAGAATAATTAAATGCCATGCAAGTGCCCCACTGTTTGCTGGTAGGTGCCTGTGGCCAGGAAGTGGAGTACAGACACTACCTTCAGTAGGGGTGGGATGGGGGTTGGTGTTTCTATCATGCTGACGATGTCGTTGTGTGTCATGTCTACTATGGCGGTGATGGGGTCCCGGTCCAAACGGTACAGGGTGTGGATCTGCTCAGCAGTGAGGTTGTATGGACTGGCTCTGATGCGTGGGATTGGTGGCTGCCTGCGTGGTGGCACTGGCTGTGCTGGTGGGGCTTGCTGGCCCTGCCTTGCCCTCCTTCTCCTCCTGCGTCTCCTCTGTGCTGCCTGTTGTTGTTGTTGTAGTAGCACTTGCATTGCTATCAGGTCCTCCAGCTCCAACATTGCTAGTCCTATTGGTATCATTGTGGAGTGTGACTGGGTGTGGGAAGAGGTGGGGTGTGCTCTTTTTGTACTACCTGAGTCTGTATTGCCTCCACCTGTGCTGTTCCTGTGCACCTGTGGCAGCTGGATTCACTTTACATGGCCATTTACGGTTGGTTCGCGATGGCGTAATTGGCGCCATGGCGGTAAGGAACTTAACGGGCTGGGTGATGGCGTTAGGTGCATGTCCGCTTGGGTCGGCATTCGCGTGCCTTCCACCATGCCGGTAATTACGGTGTGGGAGGTTGCGTGCACGCGTCCTTGGAGCAGTTAGCAGCAGCGTTAACTACGATGCCGCTAATGGCATCGTAGTTAACAGTCACGGGCCAGGGTCGTAATGAGGCCCAATACCTTGCCCGTGGCAAAAAGCAGTACTTGTCCCTATTTACAAACAAGGCCCTTCTGATGACCCTATAAACTACAGACCCATTGCCCTGTTAGATCCTTTGGGCAAGATTTTTGCAAATATACTACAACAACAACTTACCAGATGGGCAAAAGGGTCACAACGACTGGCAACAAGACAGATGGGCTTTACGAAATACCTTGGCACGACAACCAACTTATTCATTCTCAACTTGCTAAAACATGAATCGTATAGAGCAAAAACCCAGACGTATGCAGCATTCATTGACCTGCATTTAGCGTTCGATAAAATTAACCGAGACCTGCTATGGTTGAAGCTAACAAAATGGGGCTGCCCATCGAACATCTTTGAACCAATAAAACTTCTGTACCCGAACACCGAAATACGGATTAGACTTTCCAAAGGCGGCCTTGTTAACACAACCCATTAAAACCAGGCATGGGCTGAAACAAGGCTGCCCTTTAGCGGCAGCACTCTACAATCTCTTCACTTCAGACCTTGAAGACTCTATAGCTTCTCCTTTGACCAATCCACCAAAATTGAACTCCGCAGTGCTTCCCATAATGTTATACGCAGATGACATTGTGCTATTTCCCAAGACCTCTAAAGGACTGCAACAAGCTCTGAAGAATATTGATACCTATATGACAGCCAATGAACTATTTATTTTTATTTATTTATTCGCATTTGTTTAGCGCACAGGCAGCCCAGAGGGCATCGTGGCGCTTGTTACAGATATGAAAATGACTTGTTGTACATACAGTGAAGTCATTACTTAGTTGCAAGAGAAGAATAGTAGTTACAGGAGAGGAGGAGAAGAGAAGAGAGGAGAGGAGGAGGAGAGAGTAAACGACATGAAGGAAGAGGAGTTAGTTAAACAAGGTGGTTTTAAGTTTTTTTCGGAAGGCAGTTAGAGAGGTTTCTGCTCTGAGCGTGCTAGGTAGTGCGTTCCATAGCTTAGGGGCAATGTAGGGGAAGCTTATTCCACCTGCTCTAGCTCGTTTGATGCGAGGGACCCTAAGTTGGTTGGTGTGGCATTGCCTAGTTGGTCTGGTGGAGTGAGATCTGGCTAGCTTATCAGACAGGTATGAGGGTGCAGACAGGTTGATACATTTGTGTGCGGTGGTAAGTATTTTGAATGTAATGCACTCTTTGACAGGTAGCCAGTGTGCTGCCTTTCTGGCTTGCGCGATGTGGTCCCTTTTTGGTATATTGAGAGCTGCTCTTAGTGCATTATTCTGTGTTGTTTGGAGTTTGAGATTGGAGTTGGAGGTGCCAGCCAATAGCACATTACAATAGTCTAGTTTGGCTCCAATGGTGGCTCTGGCAATAGAAAGGCAATTATCTTTGGTTAGGAAAGGTTTGATGGCATTAATGAGCTTAGTGCTCAGGGCGGAGGCAGAAACAATGGAGTTGACTTGCTTGTCCATGGAGAGTGAGGCGTCAATGTGGACTCCTAGTGTTTTAACAGAAGGTAGAACTGGGATGACACAATTGTCTATGCAGAAGTTGGTGTAGAGTGGGTCGAGGTTCGTGAGAGTGGATTTTTGACCAAGGATGAGAATTTCGGTCTCATCTCCGTTAAGACATAGGCCGTTCGTGGCCATCCATGCCTGGATGGTGGCGTATATATTCTGGAGGGTGGCTGCGTCCTGATGGTAGAGTCCTGTGAGCGGGAGGAGTACTTGGGTATCATCAGCGTAGTTGGTGTATGTGATCCCAAGTGCGTCCAGTTTATCAAAGAGAGGTTTGGTAAAAAGATTATAGAGGGTAGGAGCTGTACATGAGCCCTGAGGGACTCCATACCTGATGGTAGAAGGCTCTGCGTTAGCTATATTGGAAAACACTTTCATCACTCTTCCTTCGAGGAAGGAGGTGATCCAGTTTGTGGCTTGTTTGGAGAAATGTGCGGCCTGAGTGAGATGGTTCGTGAGGATGGCATGATCGACTAAATCAAATGCCGCCGAGAGGTCTAGGAGGAGCAGAAGGGCCGACTTGCCTTTATCTAAAATTAGGGTAATTTGGTTCTTCAGATCTAGTAAAGTGGTTTCAGTGCCATGACCTTTGCGGAATCCGGACTGCCTTTTACCTAGGACAGCGTTGTTTTCCAGGTAGGACTGTATCTGCATGTGTGCAGCTTTATCTAAGATATTTAGAAGAAATGCAACCGTTGTAATGGGACGGTAGTTGTTGGGTTGGGCAGGGTCCAGGGTTGGTTTCTTTAAGAGCGGGCGCACCCACGCCACTTTAAGGCTGTCAGGGACTTTGCCCGTCTTGAATGAGGCATTGATGAATGCTGTGATGATCGGTGTGAGGGGTGCCGCACACTCTTTAATGATGTTGCGGGGGCATATATCGCCTTTACATTGAGATGGTTTGAGCTGTTTGAGGATGTGGAGAGCATCTGATTCGGTGATTGGAGAAAAATTGAATTTGGAGGTGTGCTTATCTTTAGCGGTATTGACGGAGAGGGTCTGTTGGGGGTGCAGAGCCTTGAAGTGTTCTGCTATTTTATTTTGAAGAAGGTCTATTTTGTTTAGCATCGCTGTTTGGTTGCTATTGCACCAGGCTTCATCCTTAACAATCTCATCTGTACAGATTGGGGGGACGGTGAGCTCTTTAAAGATGGTGAAAAGCTCTTTTGAGTGGGAGTTAGCTTCCAAGATACGTTTATTGTAGGTTTCTGACTTCGCCTTAAATATGGCACTTTTGTATTTTTTGGAAATACAAAGAAAGTCTACTTTGGTGGCATCACAGGGATTGGCCTGCCATGTTTTGTGGGCTTGGCGCTTGCATTGGCGTAGATTTAATAAGTCCTCCGTGAACCATGAGTTGGAGTGAAACAATTTTTTTTCTTTTTTGTTTTCAAGAGGATCTGCGGCGTTGATGGCATGGGTGAGGGTGTCTTTGAAGATCTCTGCTAGAATGTTGGGGTCCGAGGAGAAAGGAGGTGCTAGGCAGGGGTTGTTGAGAAAGGGACGTATATTGTCTGCTGTACGTTTTTTGGCACTTCTCGCTAGCTTGGCCGGTGCGGGTATAGGTGGTTTGGAGTATAAGGATATGGGGATGCAGAATTGAAGGCAGTTGTGATCAGACCATGGAAGGGCTATGTTAGAGTTGAGGGTGGAGTCACAGTTGTGATCTGCCACCCATCTAAGATACAGCCTTTATTATGGGTCGGGGCAGTAACTATCTGAGTGAATCCTAGATCTGTGAGGTTTCTGGCAAGAGTGGTAGCTGCTTTGTCGAGTTTATCATTGTATTCAAGGTTTCGGTCTCCTCGAAGCAGTGTTTTGGAAGTTTGTTTGATATTTTTTCCAAGGAGATGGTTGACTATGCCTGTGAAGTTATTGACAGGGCCTGGAAGTCTATATATGACATGAATGTTTACTGTATCTTTAGGGGAGAGGGTGAGTTTGGCTGAAAGGATGTCAGTGGTGTCTTCCCCGGTGGTGGGAGTCTGTCTGTTTTTAAAAATTAGTGCGACCCCCCCCACCTCCCGTTTTAGCTAATCTGTCCTGTCTTAAGATCGAGTAACCTGATGGTACAGCTAGGCTGATAGTAGGGACAGAGGCAGAATGCAACCATGTTTCTGTTATGGCTAACATATCTAAGTCTTGGCTGGTAATAATATCATTGACTTCTAAAGCGTGGGCGTTGAGTGAGCGAACATTTAATAGAGCACATTTAAGGTGTTGGAGCTTTTTTGATTGTGGTGGCTTGAGGTCGGTAATTGGAATGAGCTTTTTGGTAGTGTGAGTAGGCTTATTAGTCATGTGATGTCTGGAAGGAGCGAGCGTCGGAGCCCTGTTTAGGTGCTTGTGGGTAATAGTGTATGGCGGGCGGCAGGTCTTAGCGTGAGTGCGTGAACCTAGGCGTGAGTTCCTAAGTGTTACCTGCATGGGTGTGGAGAGGAATGCTAAAGGGAATGTGTGTGTTCTGAGTCTGTGCTGCCTGAGTATGATCTTTAGGGGGAGTAGCGTGTGTGGTGGTGTGCCTTAGTTCCATGATATGGCTGTTGGGTTGCCCTATGGGCACGAGGTAGGCAATACTACTAGTAAGTAAGATGTAGACTAAACCTATGAGGATGTACAGTGTGTGGGCGGTGTACATATTGAGATAGGACAGCGGGAGCTGGGATGCTATGTGGGTTAGACAACACAATAGCACAGTGGTCTCTAAGCGATCATAAGGCACAACACAATAGCACAGTGGTCTCTAAGCGACCAAAGGCACAACACATAGCGCGAGTAGTGTGGATATCAACTACACATACGGGCTAAATGCAGATATCAAATGGCCAGGCATATAGGTGTTAAATGCAGTTATGGGATGGCAAGGCACATATGGGCTGAATGCAGTTATCGGATGGCAAGGCACATATGGGCTAAATGCAGCTATCAAATGGTAAGGCACATATGGGCTAAATGCAGCTATCAAATGGCAAGGCGCATATGGGCTAAATGCAGTTATTAAATGGCAAGGCACATATGGGCTAAATGCAGTTATTAAATGGCAAGGCACATATGGGCTAAATGCAGTTATTAAATGGCAAGGCACATATGGGCTAAATGCAGTTATTAGATGGCTATGCACGTGTGGGCAAGATGCAATTATCTGGTGGCAAGGTACAGGCACATATATACAAGGGGCACATTAGGCAACTCAGGGCCTGCAAAATAGGCTGGTATACATATGCAGCTCAGGGCAGATACGATATAAGTCAGCTGGGTGGCCAGGCAGGATCAGGGTGAATGGCGCTGGGCAGAAGGTGCAAAGTTAGCAGGTTAGCCAGTACTGACGTACCTGTTGTGTTATGAGTACTTGCCAGGGTCCATACTGGGCTGATGATCCTACAGGCTGGGGAGAGTGCAGAGCTGCAAGGGTTTGATTAGGCAATAATGCTACCGGTGTTGGGGATTTGCGAGGCTCGACCTCGTTGTGCAGCACAATTTGCTACTTTCTTTCGTTGCCTTCTCCCGTGGGTCGGCGCTCACCTGGGCGTAGGCGGCCATCTTGGAGGGGACTGCGCTTCGTGTGTGATCGTTATAACGCAGAGGGGGTTCAACTTCACAGCTCTATTGGTGTAGGCAATCTCCAGTACTTGTGGGCAATAGTTGAATGTGAGCGAGTGAATAGTTAAGGGGATTCAACTCGTACGTATAGCCAGGAGCTTACCTTACAGGCCAGCATAGAGAAGGATGAAAGGATGTTGCTCCTGCTTCAATGGTTTGCTCTGTCGTAGCTACGGCCCCTCTTAGGTGCAGATCAGAGAGTAGAGAATGGAACTTGGCGAGTTTGGACCAGGTCGCGAACCCTACGTGGAACATGCGCTGAACAGGCCTTTGTATGCGCCGCCGGCGGATCCGCCTGCCGGCGGATCTTTTGGTCCAAAAATGCTGGATTTGCGAGGATCAGCTAGAAATCAATATAAAAAAAACAAAGTTATGGCACTTACAACTGGAATAAGCCCTACGAACAAGAGACCGACTTTCTATTTGAAGAATGAAAAACTCATCCAAGTTAAATCCTTCAAGTATCTAGGGATGTGGTTTAATCAGTCGACAAGTGAAGAACCTTGGGCAACTCGCCTTATAACAAAAGCAAAATCAATGGCACGTCAAGCACTAATTATTCACAGAAAATTTGGAAAGTTCTCAATCAAACAGATTATTCTATACTACAAAGAGAAAGCCGATTCTGACTTACGGTGGTGAAACCATGATCAACTTACACGACCACACATGGAATAAAATAGAACAAATCTTTTGGGCAAAGGTCCTCTCCTTACCCAATGTTGTCCCCGCGGCACGTATAAGGTTTGAACTAGGTCTGCAGTCTTTAAACTCTATCATAAAATGAAAGCAACTCTACCTACTAAGGAAAATTCAGAACACCGACTGCATTCCAGCATGGGATATAGTACGTGCAAATTCTACAAACATCAATGCTGCAGCTTTGAACAAGTGGAAAGATTTTGTCCAAACACAAAGGATTGCTAACAACATATCACTCGACACGCTTCTAAATCGACCACAAAAAGCAAAACTGCAGGTAGCAAGATTAGACTGGATGAAGAAATCAGTATAAGTTAACCCTGAACTGCACAAATGACATGAGAGCGCTTAATGAACTTCCACCTTACCTCCAAAATGTTTCCTGACCGGGTTATTAGAGACTTATACCTCCAATTAAGATTTTACCCACACAGGAAATTAACGGGCTCCTAAATCGAACTATCCACTGCGACCAGATATGTAGATTCTGCAAGGAAAAAGGCTCTATAGAATCTATACACCATTTGCCTATGATATGCACTGCACTCGCACCAAAACGTACCAGAATAGTTAGATTATATCTAAAATCTACAAGGATGCTAGACCCTGAAGAACGTTGGTCGTTAATATTAGCAGGAAACAGAAGGATGATTACAGCTGTTATACGATTTTGGCTAGACATACTATTATTGATTTAACTTGATTTTTTATTGAATATAACATGAATGTTTGAGCACTATTTTTACTTGTACTTTTCTCTGATGAAACCTAAATGTAAGGTTTAATTATATAAACCAATGACATTTTTAATAAAAATAAAAAAAAAATAGTTCATGTTTGGTGAGATCTGTCCGGGTGCCAACCTTCTTCTGCACGGTTCCGAATAGTACTTGGGTATTTTTGGCTCTTCTGGATACTTGGCATGTACAGGTCGATTCGGACCTGTTGCTGATCTACAGGTCGGCATTCAGGGCCCCTTCTCATATCCAAAGACCAGTGAGTGCTCGCATCCAGCTGGCCAATGAGGAGATCTGTCCCACTCATGCACGCCAGCAGTGGTCCAATCAGGGACCCTGTGGCTCTTATGTCCTTGTGCACACCAGACCTGGAACCAGTAGTGTGGATTGGGACCAGACAGTCCCAGCCAACTTCCTGGGTACCTACACACATGTCCTGCAGTGGCCAGTGAAAAGCTAGCAAATGCATGCCCAAATAAGAACTCCCCGGTTCACAAAGACCAACAGTAAGGCCAAAGGGGAAGACAAAATACCTTGTGGCACAGCCGTAATGGACACTAGCCACATACATGAGCCAAGCGCAGTATGGCTCGGTAAAGGTTCATAAAAACACATGAAAAAGCTTCTGCTGCCACCGGCCTACTTCTAGGCACATTGTCCAGTTACCAAAAAATCCTTAGTGGATGACTAGGGCTCGATAACACAAGGACCCCATTGCAAGCTAAAGTAATGTACTTTGCGCTATGAAATAGAGTTGCCAAAAGTGGCAACAAAGTCAAAAGACTAGGAGAAACAAAGTTTCTCATTAATGACCGTCTGAAGAAAATGCCAGTTTCCCCATAATCAGCAAAAGCCCAGTGGAGTGCAGCTGAAGGCTGTATTCCACTGACAAAAACAGGAGGCTGCAGCAAAAGGTTTGGGGATCCACAATTGTAGAGGTGAAATTTACCACAGCTGCCGCAGATAGTCCCCATGGCAGCAGAGCCACCCTGAGGTCTGAGGTGGCTGCGACAGCGAGTGTGGTGTCCCCTCAGCCCAAGGGGATACACAGAAGATGGAAAGAAGGGAGTGATGTGGGTGAGCCCCCCTCTTGGGCAAGGGCCCACCCAAGGGAAAAAAAACTAGTGCGGTCTGCGCGGTGAGTGTGGATGGCCCCACGTGGTGGATGGGGCCATCCTTAAGGAAGGGTAGTAGTGGGGACAGGCCCCCAGAGTCACCATGCAACAGGCCTTCATCCGGATCGGAGTGATTTGCCCGCGGCTGAAAGTGCTGCGGGCAAATCATTCGCATGAGAAAGGTGCGAACTACCAAATGTTTGCACCTTTCGACCTAAACCCTTCATCCAGCCTCTAGAGACAACCCTATTAAGATATTGAAGGGTGATATATGACTACAGCAGCACTGCAATTGTGTTTATAATGTTCTAATCCAGTGTTCGTGTTTATGTATATTTATGCACATATAGTCCAATATATATATATATATATATATATATATATATATATATATATATATATATATATATATATATATATATATATATATATATATATATATATATATATATATATATATATATATATATATATATATATATATATATTAAATAGTGCAGAATAGATCTATAAACAGCAGACTTATAATTTATGTTCTTTCTATAAACATTTTCAACAAATATAAGGTTCTCCAGCATGGGGTGTGGCATGGATTCACATGCTCATGAATATTCCCCCGTCGTCAGGCTGGGAATCCTCGGTAAAGAAAAAATCAGTATCAGTTTCGTTTCTGATCTGTCTTTCTTAGTAGTAACCAATCACTGAACTCTGGGTCATACTGCCCCCAGCCAATGACTGCCCTCTCCCTAAGCCCCGCCTATCGCAGCCATCCTCAGATTTCTACCGCACACTCAAGTGTTGGGAGTCCTCGTGCTTTCGCTCTTGAGTTTTTGCTGCGTTTTCATGCTTTTTCATGCTTTTTCAGGAGTTTTCTCATTTTTTCGGTTTAATCGAGCCTCAAGCTCCACCGTTTCTACTTCCAATAACGGGGACCCATTTGGGAATTCTTCTACGCCCCTCAAGGGTGAGGTTTTCGTCGAGTTTATGTTTCTTGGAGGATTCCGGAAGATCTGCGGCCTACCTCAACAGACATGGCCCAGGACAAGGGAAGCTTGACGCCCGGATCCAAACTGTTCAGGTGCTGCCCTGGATGCGGATTACAAAAAGTTTTCAAGGAGGACGAGCATTCGCGATGCTTCTACTGCCTTCATGAGTACAAGACGCACGTGGAGAAGGACTGTGCGTTCTGCAAGAACCTTTCGGAACGGACCAAACAAGATCGTCGTTCCCACCTCGCCGCCTGGCTGGTGAAGGGCACAGCAGGTGAGAAGGCGAAGAAAAAGTCTGAGCGTGCTTCTAAGTCCTGTGAAGGCGCCCCAGCGACGGGGGCCCAACAGAAGGCCAAGCACAGCGAGTCTGCGGGCACCGGGAGCGCCGAAAGGTCGGGCTCTTCGGCTGCCAAGCAGGGCGTGACTTCCCCGGCACGTTCCACCACGAGCCAGCGCTCTGGTTCGGGGAAGAGGAAGTCTGAGAACCCGGGTAAACTGCTTGAGCGGCCCCGGTCGAACTCGAAAGGGGAGCGAGGCGCCGACCCTCCCCCCCCAAGGCAAAGGCCCAGGACGCACCTAAGGTGGTGAGGGCCTTGATCCAGCCGGCAAAGGCCTCTATCGAAGTGGTCGCTGCAACCCTGGCAAAGCCGGCTGAGACTACGCCAGTGCAAACGGCCTCTGGGCCCAGAGTATCCCTGCCACCACGGAGGGAATCCTCTTTCCAGCCCATCGTTAAGACCCCTGTGAAGTTCCCGGCGGAAAAAGAGGTGGGGGGGGGCCGGTGGCCATTACAGACTCTGAATCAGCCTCTGAGGAGGAGCTGGTGGAAACAGAGAAGGGCCTCAACGAAAGGTTCATAGGCCTCAACGAGAGGTTCGAGAAGCTTCGATACCAGGGGGCGGTCCCCGCTGACGTGATCGACGAAGAGGGCCCAGTGGAGCGGCCATCCCGTCCGTTGCAGCCATTACCCGAGCCCCAGGATAGCTCGGCAGCCATTTTGTTGGCGATCCAATCCTTATGTACCGAGATAAGGACGAGATTACCACGGACCCCGATGGAGGATCCAGAACCAGGCCCGTCGGGAAACCCTCAGCCCCCTCGCCGGACCCTAGAGAGGATACGGCGACGGATACAGTAACGGGGACGGACGACGACGGTGGCGATGACGCAGCGGACATCCCGTACCCCCCCGGGCTTCTCCTACCGATGAAATTGGCTCCTTCCACGCCATGATAACCAGGCCATTCCAGCTCTGCCATGAAGAACAAAAAAAGGAAGGGTTTCTTTTCTTTACCAACGACGAGAGGCCAAGAGGAAGACGATCCTGGCAGTGCCTTTGCTCGATGACATCTGGGACGAGGGGCTAACTGTCCTCAAGAACCCTTCCACAACACCCGCCAAGAGGGACAGGTACGAGAAGAAGTACCGAGTCCCCGGTGCCGCCCCCTTGTGCCTCAGGGCCCAGCCCACGCCGGACTCTGTCGTCTCGGCAGCAGCTAAGAAGAAAGCAGCGGGTGCGGCGGCTTCAACTTCCACTTCCCCGCCGGACAGCGAGGGCAAGAAGCTGGACTCCATGGGACGACGAGTCATCTCGGCGGCGATGACGATTAAGGCGGCCAATGCCTTAGTGATCGTGGCCCGCTATGACGGGGAGCTCTGGTTCAATATAGCTCCCCTGCTAGACTTCCTACCTGATGACAAGAGGGCGGAGGCCCTAGAAATTCTGCAGGAAGGCGAGGTGGCGTCGGATCATGCCATAACGGTGGCAACTGGCGTTGCCGATACCGGATTTCACCAACTGGGCAACGACGAGGATGGCTCAAGGCGACAGACTTTCACCAGGACGTCCAGACCAGAGTGTTGGACATGCCGTTCGATGGCAACAACCTTTTTGGTAAGGTGGTGGACGAGTCTCTACAGGCCAAGGCGGCAAGGTCTCCTCCAAGCAAGACTGACCCGGCCGTGTCGTCGGGCCCCCACCGAAGCACCCCGGTGGGAGGCCGGCTGACTAAGTTCGTCAGCGTGTGGGAGTCCATCTCCACCGACCATTGGGTGTTGGGCACCCTGGCCAACGGGCACTCGCTGGAATTCCAAAAGAAGTGCCCTCGCATTCCTCCCGTGGCCAGGAAGGAGAATCGCATCCCTCAACTGCTGTTGGAGGTAAGGGCGATGCTCAAGAAAGGTGCCATCGAGCTTGTCCCCAGGAGGCTCCGGGGCTCTGGAGTGTACTCAAGGTACTTCCTCGTCAGAAAGAAGACAGGCGGTTGGCGCCCCATCCTGGACCTGCGTTGGTTAAACAAATACATCAAGGCACAGAAATTCAGGATGGTCACCCTCCAGCACGTGCTGGGACAGCTGGAGGAAGGCGACTTCCTATCGTCGTTGGACCTGGAGGATGCTTACTTCCACATCCCCATTCTAAAAGGGCACAGGAAGTTTCTCAGGTTCGTGGTTCAGGGACGCCACTACCAATTCAGAGCCCTACCATTCGGATTAAAGTCGGCACCCAGGGTATTCACCAAGTGCCTGGCACCAGTGGCGGCGCGGCTGCGCCTGCAGGGGATCCACGTCTACCCCTACCTGGACGACTGGCTAATCCAGGCAAGGACAAGGGAACTCGCCGTCAAACACACAGCGAGGACCGTCCGGTTGCTCACGGAACTGGGGTTCGCCATCACTACCCCAAATCCCACCTGGTTCCATCGCAAGTGGCACTGTTTCTGGGAGCGAAGCTCGATACAGTGGGGCAATTGGCCTCCCCGTTGGAGGAGAGGACCAAGACCATCCTGGGCAAGGTGCGGCGCCTGTTAGCCACGGACGTGGCCAGGGTGAGGTCCATCAAGTCCCTTCTCGGGATGATGTCCTCATGCATCTATCTTGTACTCCTTTGCAGACTTTGGATGCGTCTGCTACAGGAGTTCCTCGACACCCGCTGGTTTCAGGCGACTGGCTGCTTCGAGGAAAGGATCCCTCTCGACGAGGAGTTCCGTTGGGCGATCCTATGGTGGGGTACCCGTGCTCAACTCCCTACAGGCACGGACTTTCAAACCCCGGCGTTTCAGGAGACGGTGATGACGGACGCCTCTCTGGAGGGTTGGGGGGGCCCACACCAGAGATCTCCACGCAAGATGCCTTTGGCTCCCGGAGGGGAGGTCTCTCCACATCAACATTCTGGAGCTCCAAGCAGTGTTCTGGGCGCTCAAGTCGTTCCTTCCATCCCTCAAGGACAAAGTGGTGAGGATCTTCACTGACAACACCACCACGATGTTCTACATACGGAAGCAAGGGGGCACCAGATCCCCAGCCCTATCCAAGGAGGTCTAGGATCTGTGGCACTGGGCTGTTGCCCAGGGGATGTTTCTGGTTCCCTTTCACTTGGCAGGAATAAAAAACACCATCGCTGACGCACTCAGCACGGAGCTGCGCTCGTGCCACGAGTGGGAACTACACCAGGATCAAGTGGATCGGCTCTTCCAACGATGGGGCAAACCCCAGATCGACCTGTTTGCGACGGCGACGAACTCCAAGTGCCAGAGGTTCACCAGCAGGTTCCCGCAGCCGAGGAGCATGGCCGATGCTTTCTCGTTCCCCTGGGACAGCCTGTTTCTATACGTGTTCCCTCCGTTGCCGTTGCTGCTCCGCCTCATCAACCAACTCAAGAAGTCCAGGTGCAGGATGATCCTCGTCGCACCGGCGTGGCCGAGGCAGATCTGGTTCCCGGACCTTCCGGACTTGTCAACATCCCCACCAGTCAAGCTGCCGGCGGACGCGGATCTTCTCTCCAGAGAAGGAGGCGCCATTCTCCATCATGACCCACAGTCGCTGAACTTGCAGGCCGGGCTCCTGCAGCACTAGAGTTTGGAGGGTACGATATCCCGGCTGACTGCAGAGAGGTTCTTGCAAAAGCCAGGGCGTCCTCAACTCTCAAGTGTTACGATCATAAGTGGAAGAGGTTCTCTGTCTGGTGCCGTGCACAGAAAATTAACCCTCTGTGGATTACGGCCCCTCAAGTACTGCCGTACCTACTGTCGCTGGCCACTTGACTTTTCATGACACGAGGGTGGTGCTGAGGACGCACCCCTCCTTCATGCCCAAGGTGCCGTCGGACTACCACCTCAACGAGCCCTTGGTGTTACCAGTTTTCTTCCCGTCGACGCCAGCCGAGAGGACTTTGCACTCGCTGGATGTAGCTAGAGCGCTGAAGTTCTACGTGGACCGCACGAAGAGTTTTCGGAAGACGTCACAACTATTTGTGAACTTTGGGTCTGTGAATCAAGGGAAGGCTTTCTCGAAGACTTCCATCTCCAGATGGCTCTCCAGCTGCATCATGCACTGTCACCGGTTGGCAAACCGACCGCTGCCCGGCCGTCCGAGAGCCCATTCGACCAGAGCGATCGCTGCTACCACAGTGTTCCTGTCTGGTGTGCCCCTGCTGGACATCTGCAGGGCTGCTACGTGGAGGTCGACGCACACCTTCACAAGATTCTACTGCGTCGATCGGGACTCCAGGGAGGAGTCCAGGGTCGGCCAAGCAGTGCTGCGCAACCTGTTCTCCTAAGGTGAGCCTGGTGAGGAGATAAGAATTGCTTAATGTTGAGTTTTGGATGTCATGCTTAATGTTGAGCCTTTGCCACCTCCCGTGGTTGTGCATGTGTATACTGCTATGTATTCTCTTATTCATGAGCATGTGAATCCATGCCAGACCCCATGCTGGAGAAGGAATAAGTTACTTACCTGTAACTGTTCTCCAGCATGGGTCTGGCATGGATTCACATGCAAACCCTCCCACCTACCGCTCTGCGGCTCTTCACTTGGTCATACTGCCACTTTGCGTGCTACCAAATCTGAGGATGGCTGCCAGGGGCGGGGTTTAGGGAGAGGGCAGTCATTGGCTGGGGGCAGTATGACCCAGAGTTCAGAGATTGGTTACTACTAAGAAAGACAGATCAGAAACGAAACCGATATTGATGTTTTCTTTACTGAGGATTCCCAGCCTGACGACCGGGAATATTCATGAACATGTGAATCCATTCCAGACCCATGCTGGAGAACAACAGTTACAGGTAAGTAACTTGTTCCAACAACACCAAGCGGATACTCCGCAACATGCTGGCAGCTGTGCACGTCTTGAACAAAGACTAAGGGGGCAAATGATCAAGCCCCAAGGCCCACAGTGCCATGAATGTCTCTATGCAGAGTGCATCTGTTAGTCTCTTTCCTGTGTGCTTGTCTGACGTACCTTCCAGGTCAATTTAGACCTATGTTTACCCGCCTGCGTGCAGCCGAGCAGGCAACTACCCAAACTTCTGAACATTCAACCAACAAAACAAATGCATGACAAAACCTCCCACCGCCCCAGTCTTCTCGTTCCCCCGCCAGATCCCTAGTCCTTCATACAAACATACCCTTCAGACTCTCTACTTCAAAGCGCAAGCTTCACAGTGGCATCTCAAAGGGTGCAAACATCTGCTGCATTAGTGCATTCCATGCTGCAACATCAGTGCTGGTTTTCCTCAGGCCCACATACACCGCCTTGTGCCACACCACTGTTTCTGCCTCTGCCCACTTCCAAAGGTCACCCTTCCATGCCTCTATGTGGGCTGCCAACCGTGACTTCCAAGCCAGCGCTATCCTGCACTTTGTCAGGATACAGATAATGTCCTTTATCTTTGCTATATGCGCTTCTGCGGGCCGCCTCAGGAACAGCCCCAGCAAATATGCCTCCGGTGGCCACTTATGCATTGCTATTCTCCCCTTGGAGGCTTTATTTGCGATATCCTGCCAGAACACCCGGATTACTGGGCATGACCAAAACATAGTTAACATATCTGCTGATGTGCCCATGCATATTGGGCAGTTCTGCTCCTCCGGGAACCTTGAAATGGCTCTTGGGGTCAAGTAAGCCCTGTGTGTAATGAATAGCTGCAGCTCTTTGAATATAACATTCCTGTACATCCTACATGCATACAGAAATACCCTGGCCCATTTCCCATCTGTGAAGGTCCGGCCTATTTCTTCCTCCCATTTGGCCTGGCTTGTGAGCTCTGTCCCACAGAGTACGACTTGATAACTGACTCAAAGTCTAGAAATGACGTGGCCACCCTCCGCCAGGTCATATAGGGTGTCCAGCATATTATCCCCCGCTAATCCCTCTCTAATGTCCGGCCATCTAGTCACAATCGCCCTAGTCACCGTGTTGTATGTTAAGAATTGCCCTTGTGGTATACCATTAAGTCTCAGTCCGCTGAGGGAAGCCCCCCATGGCCCCCTCCTTGTATAGGTCCCCTAGAGTAATGACTCCATTCGGCTCCCAATACGTAATGTTGCGGACCACCTCTCGGCTCTCTCCACTGATTGCCGCCAAGACGTATGGGTCTTGCTTGCCTGCCAGTCTCCACAATCTGTCCCACAGTTTCCTGCCCAGCGAGACCAATGCCTACGTTCCCACCCGACCAGCCCCAGTCACCCAAAGCACCTCTCTAAGGAAAAACGGCATAACTTCCCTCCTGTAGCAGCTCAGCGTCCATTGAAACCTCATCAGCCAGCCAGGTTACCACGAAACTCAGTTGTCCGGCCAGGTGGTATGCCTCCAAAGTAAGGCAGCTTAATCCCCCCATCCTTATGGAACCTCCTGAGATCCTCCAACGATATCAGACACCTTATCCCTCCCCAGATAAATCACCTCACTGCTGAGTCAAGCTTGAATCTCAAACAGTATATTCACAAAGTAGTATAACAAACGCTGTAACACAACCATTTTGAGCAGCGCTGTGCGACCCATCGTGGATAATGGAAGCTTCCGCCAGAACCCCATCTATTTCTTGATGCCTCGGCGAGCCCTCAGTTTATTAGCTTTATGTTCCTTTCAAGTGTCCCGATCTATATCCACTCCTAGATATCGTAAAGAGTCCACTGCCAACTGGATCTCCAAGTTCGGTAAGTGCTGCCGATCCAACGTCTCTAGGCCTGTCGGCGGGAACAGCTGTGATTTTGTTCTGCTTATTGTTATGCCAGACAGCCGTGCAAAGCCGTCCAGTACTTCCAGCATGTAAGATGGGTTGGATTCCAGGTCCTGCATGTAGAGCAGCCCGTCATCTGCGTGCAAGGAAACCATGTGCGAATGCCCTTCAATCAGTATGCCTATGTCCCTAAAATCTGCTCTTTGAAAGGCTGCTAGCTGCTTCCAGTGCCATCATGAACAGCATGGGGGAGAGCGGGCACCACGGTCTGGTCCGCTTGCCCAGGTCTCATGCCTCCCAGTTTTTATTGTGCCAGTGGCTTCTCATACAAGAAGTGTACCCATCGCGCAAACCGTGGCCCCACCCCAAAGCACAGTAGCGCTGCATGCAGCCTGTTCCATCATACTGAGTCAAACGCCTTTATGGCTTTGAGCGAGGCCACAGCTTATTTCTCATTCTGCTCCTTAGTCTTATCTATTATGTGATCGTGCCAGTGCAGATCCTAGGACATGCTCCTCCTGGGGACATACCCAGTCTGGTCTGAGTGCATCAAGTTGCTAATTAAGCACCTCAGCCTGTTGGCCAACATAGCCGCCAGAAGTTTGCAATCCTGGTTGATCATTGAGCGCGGGCTGTACGAGCCGCACTCTAGTGGCAGTTTGCCTGGTTTCAATATTGGCACTATGATTCATGGAGGCTGGCTGACTACTGTTGCGTCTCGTATGCCTCCTCCAGCATCCTCAAGAGGGGCGGCGCAAGCTCACATGCAAACTCCCTGTAGAATTCTGCCGGGAGTTCGTCCACACCCGGCATCCTGCCCAAGTGCAGCGTGCGCATAGTGGCCTGCAGCTCCTCTACCGTGAACAGAGCATCCAGCATCTCTGCCTGTTCCTGCTCCAGATGAGGCAAGTCAATCTCCATCCGTACCTCGGTCAAGTCCATTGCATTGTCCCTCTACTCTGCAGTGTATAAGCACTGATAATACAGGCTAAAGACCTCGTTGATGTCACTTTGGGCTTTGCATTCTTCCCCACCCTCGTCTTTTATGGAACATATCATGTGCTTTTTCACCTCTGCACGACCAGCCAGGCACGCAGCCTTCCCGGTTTATCTCCGGTCTCATGGAGTCTCTCCACGTATCTGCCATATTCCTGCTTGCTCAAATGCTCCCAGGCCTCCATGCAGTCCTGCCGGGGTTCGAGCAACTTTTTCTTGCACCCAGCCGCTCGCTCCCCCTTCACCCCCCTCCCCAGCGCCTCCATTTGTTCCTCCACACTAGCAATATCCCGCAGCAGGCCTTTCCGTATTCCCCACCCCATCTTCACAATTGCTTCCCCTCTCACAACCACCTTGAAGGACTTCCACAGCGTACTCGCACTATTAACACTGCCTTCATTGAGAGTAAATAATTAATCTATCCGATTTACCATGTTGGTCCTAAAACTACTTGTCATGCAGTGCCTCTGCTCTAAGCCGCCATGTCAGGATTTGCGGCGTGCCTGCTATCTGCCTTCATGTCACCACAAGGGGTGCTTGGTCTGAAAAATTTTGCCCAGGGTGTCCGTACCCGTAGGCATATAATCGATGCGTGTATGCATCCCGTGCGGACTTGAGTAGAGAGAGTTGTCTTTCTTATCCCTGTGTAACTACCTCCATATATCGCCCACACCCAGCTCCTGCAACAATGCCCCCAGCGCCTTAGCCGGTGGGGCCTGCTTTCCGCGCCTGCCATCTGATCTGTCTAACACTGGGTCCAAGGCGCAGTTAAATCACCCTCCCCAGAGCTACAGGGCTCTGCTATATGGTGCCAGCCTAGGGCCTAAGGATCTAAAGAAACTGGCTGCGTTTTGATTAGGGGCATACGAGTTAATGATGCAGACATACCTTCCTTGGTTCCAAGAACCCCAAGAAGCCATGTACTATAATCAGCCTATCCTCACTGTCTCATTTGTTTATTTATATAGCACTCCAAACCTGGAGGTATCTGGGCGCGTTGCAGGTAATTTTCAGAATATAAGTTGCATATAGGATCATGTACCTAGTGGAATGGTTACAGCAAATTATTACATTACTTACACATGGAGTTTAAAAATGATATACATAATAATTACAAAAGCCAATTTACATAGTTAAAGCAGTATAGTATACTAACAGGTAGTGACCATATCATACTGGTGCTGGTCATGAATCCTTTGCAAGGAGCCAGCTTTTGGTATTTTTCCTAAAGCTAAAGGACTGGTCCGCTCTTAAGGTAGTAGGTAACTAGTTCCAGAGCTGGGAAGCCATAACAGGATCAACACTACCCCCCTGCTTTCTTCAGTTTATATCTGGGGACCTTCAAGCAGAAAGAGTGCACAGTCCTCGTGGGGCGTGTTGAAGTATTTTTTACATGTTTCTCACTTAGATATTTAGGGGCTGCATTAGTTAAGCATTTGAGTGAGGGAAATGGTTTTAAACTTGATCCTATCCTTAACTGAAAGCCAATTATTTTTCTGTCTTGCCTCCGAGATGTGTTGTCTTCTTGGAATACTTAAGGCAGTTCTAAGTGCCTTGTTCTGTAGTATTTGAAGTTTGTTGACAATATATTTGCTTGCGCCTAGGTAGAGTGCGTTGCAATAGTCAGTTTCGAGAGAATTAAAGCGCTCGCTAAGGTAATGCAACTGTCTGTAGATAAGAATGGTTTACAGGCGTGAATTTGCTTACTAGTATAAGCTGTCGCTGAAGCCTTAGCGTTGACTGGCTTGCATAAGTTCAGAACTGGGTCCAAGTAAAAACCAAAGGTTTTTACCTCCTTTGTCACTTTTATGTTAATACCGTCTATGTTAAATGATAGAAAGTGATTGCTGAGTTTGAGACTGGCAGGTGCTCCTAGGAGCAAGAGCTTGTTCTTCTCATCATTTCGACAGAGGCCGTGAGAGGCCATCCAGGCCTGAATGATGAGATAGATTGTGTTGACTAGGGCCAGGTAGGTATCGTAATCACCAGTCATTGGTATGAGGATCTGGGTTTCCTCTGCATAATTAGTTTGGGTACACCGAGATGGTCTAGGTCATCGAACGGTACCTCGGGCATACGACGAGTACGTTGACCTATGCACCCTCCCCCATTTATTGGCAAACATGGCTTGTTTAGCCGCCACAAGGTGCATTTCCTGCAAGAGGGCCACGTGCACCCTTTTGTTTAGCAGATGTGTGTACTATGTTCCGCTTGAAATCGCTATTAAGCCCTTGCACATTCCAGGAGGCAATCCTGATGTTACTCATCCCAGCACTGTCCCTCCCCAGACCCATATCCAGGCGTCCCATTCGCCCCCTCTTAACTCTCCCCACCATCAGCCTTCCATCCTGTATGTCTGATGCAACTCTAAGTCCACAGGTCTCGTCCGCCCACCATTGAGGCTACTGCCAATCCCACCCCCTCCCCAAGTCCCAACCTAGCCACTGTTTCCCCCTCTGTAGCGCGTGGTGCTCCAACATCAATTTACAGGGTGCAGGACAGATCAGCATTCAATTTAACCCAACACATAACCCACCCCCTCCACCCCATAACTCCCAACATTTTACTCAACAACTCCTGGGCCATTCAGGCTCAGCTGCCTTTCACGCTTAACCATTGTCACTCGCCCCTCCCCTCCCACTAGTCTCACATGCAACAGTAGCAGAGTACCCCTACCAGGCACCCCAAGAACAAAATAAGTCAGATGACCAGGGCTAAACACCTGCCCGTGGGACGCCCAGTAGTGACCCTCAGAGGCGGCGTGCAACGGTCCTTCTCTCCATCTGTCTCCTGCCAACTGTACATAATCATGCCTCCCGCTACTGGTACCTTGAGCCAGGCGTGTTCACACCAATGTGGTTCATCGCTGGTCCGCAGCGTGCCCAATCGTGTCCATCCACGCTTCTGCCCTTTCCGTGTTGTCGATGAAATGGGAGGTGTCGTTATGCAAAACCTTTAATTCGGCTGGGTAAATCAGCATATACTTCAGGCCCGCTTGCCGCAGTCTCGCCTTAGTTGGTCCGAAAGCTGCTCTCTACCGCTGCACCTTCAGGGTGTAGTCCAGGTACACTGTGATCTTGGCGGACCCCATTCCGATAAACCCTCCTTGCCTGCAGAAAAGCCAGTATTGCTTCTCTGTCCCTGTAGTTTAGGAGCTTCTCAATCAGTGGTCTCGGGTGGGGGCGGGTGCAGCCATCCATCGGGGTCTCTCTACTGCTCCTTTCATTGCTTGCATAGTTTGTTTAGATTTACCCTTACCGTGTCTTCTCAGGCATGTGTCCAACGTATCCCCCTTCAGGTCGCCTCTCTGGCTGACAAACTTGCGCCCTGTTTGTGTCCCAGGGTCCGGCTATATAGCGGCCCTGGTCCAGAGTTCTCCTTTCCTGGTCAGTCCGTGGAACTGGGGGCAGTGCTCTCTGGTGTGCTTCTCGGGGATAGGAGCGATGCACAGTTCACAGGGTCATCCACTCCACTCTGCGCTGCTCAGCCTCTGCCCTTTCAATCATTCCCTCATTTCAGAGGGGTCCCGGGGCTGCAGTGATACCCAGCAGACCGTGTATACAAGCACACCTAAGACTCCTCTACCCTTGGGGCTGGCTGCTACACCTCCCACCTCGCTCTGTGTGTCTTCCACTCTGGTGCCACCCCTTTTCTGGCTCTGCAACCCTGTGTGGCGAATCCCCAGCAGCTGATCCAGAAGTCAGCCAAAAGCGGATCCCATCCCCCTGCCGCACATGCTGTAAAGAGGGCATGCGGCCAGGTCTCGATACATCAAAGTTATTAATTTTACTACTGTTGTTTGGACTATTCGATCAAAACGCCATCAGCTTACTGTGTTCCAGCAATTGTTGTTTTGGGATGTGCTGAACACCATTGCTTACAAGCAGTGTAGAGCATAATAGGTAGCATGAAAGGATATCTGAACGAGTTGTGTGGTTGTTACACTTCAGGCTTCCCCGCGGGCATCCTTGCGGAATACAACTTCTTTACAGGCTCCTCTATGGTCCAGGTACAAGCTACCATGGCGTCTGTACAAACGTCGACGCACTCCAGGTCACCTGACACGTCTTATACGTGGAAGACGTACAGCAAGCCACGCCCCTCTTAAGACCTTAAAACCACTGTCTTCCAAGGGGCTCGTTGCTGCTAATTAACGTTACTAGCTACACGCGGTTTCGTCCGTTTCCTCTTCGTGTCTCCCTACATGAATCCTTATCTGAACTCCTGGTTTTGACCTTTTGCCTGACTTTTCGATTGCCTCGTCTCCTCCTTTTATTCCTGTCGTGCTCGTCTGGTTGTTGGACTCGGAACGCTACTGGATACGGCTCTCTTCTGTGTCTTGCGGTTCTTTCCTGGTTGCCGCTCTGCACATCAATTTGCTGTCTACTATCCGGATCATCTCAACAGCTACTCAACTATACTCGTGTACTCAGGTACATACCTATTGTCTTCCATGGATATTGTCTTATGTTGGATTCTGGGACATTGAGTGACTTTCCTGTGAGATTGCTCTTAAGTGCATATGAACGCCCTCCTGAACTGCACCAACCCGGCACTAGTGCGTCCCTCGTGCCGTTCGGGGTTACTTTCCTGTACTAACTTCCCTGTTTGTTATTTTCTCCTGTCGTTGTCTGCAGTATCCTGGACTCCTCTTACTCCATTATCTTTATTCAGGTCAGTTGTTATCAATTCTATAGTTATAGTGGGAACCGATACTGATTTAGTTCAATTCCACTCATTTGTGTTATTCTTTGTAGATCATCCTGGGGAAACTCAACTCCACTCCAATATCTATCTAGGTAGTTGTCCAATCATTTCAACTGTTCTAATCACTTGTATAATATCAACACTGTCTAATATTTTGGTATTCTTTTGCAGCATTGGTATTGGCGGTGTGTGTTCTCCCCGCTCTTTTACTCAATTGACATCTCTGTCTGTTCTAACTAAAACAGCAGAGAGGTACATTGTGGAAAAGAGCCCCTCTTTTAGGAAGCCTGAGTCTTATACTCAGGGGAGCTGGGATGGAAGGCTGAATTCGGAATCTTATACCACCAACATCTCCAAGGTCATTTTCTCTGCATCTTCGGCCTATTCGGAGTGGTGAGTAACAGTGGTGCGTCATAATAGTTAAGCAGCATCATTTGCTTTCATTGGCGCAGACACGGTAGATAAAGCTGCAAATATTGCATTAACGTCCTTCTCGCAGTGGTCACTGGTCCTGCACTAACAGCTCTTGAAGGAGCTTGTTATGTAGCAGCTCCAGCCAATGCCGGAGACTTGGACACTGTGTGGTGAGGCCTCCGCCAGCAGCAGTCCGCAATGGTAGCCAGGGTCCCCTCAGGGGTTTCTCAAGCAGAGGGTTGTCCCAAGCGCCTTCACAGTGATGCTCCGCTTCACTGGGGGTGAGGCCTGTGCGACCCACCCCTGTTGTTGGGATATTAACTGAAGTGTGCAAAGAGTACGTGCACACAGGGCAACGCCCTCTGGCGCGCTTAGCTGCCGGCACGCGTTCCCCTCAAACCTTCCTTTGGCCTCCACGCATCCCACAGGGTGCTCACAGGCTGATCTCGGCAGCGGAGTACGGCTCCCCTCGGCGCCGTGCCTGAAAAGCTGACAGACTGGCAGGCATACGTGAGGACCGCAGCCCCTGACAGGGCAATCTTTCCGCAGCCAACAATGCACGACATGTGTGTCCCTGCGCCTCACCAAAGGTTGTCGACTTGGCAGTGATGGTGTTCCCAAGGCATTTCGACGCCAGAATCTTGTCGGGGAATCAGTATAAAATAGCGAAAAACTAATCAATGGATGGATCAGACAGGAGCTCAGAGGTTGATTCCTCACTGCACAGCAGCTAGCCACACCGCCCAGTAATTAAGTAATGTTAAGTAGGTAATGTGTATAGCATATGTATAAGGGAGTAGAGGGGAGGTACTCTGGTGTGAGGTAATGGAAGCAAGCGGCAGCCTAGGAGGGTGGGAGCCCCCACGTAGGCCACCCTCTTGTGTCATGCATCAGTGGATGGTACCTGGAAAAGGGGGCGGGGGAGGGAGTTATTTCATCAGTCTCACCCTATGGCTGCCTGATACTACCCCTGACCTCAACGAAGGATGGGCTGACTGAGTCAGATCCCCATTTAGAGGGAACTCGCACTAAGGGGAATTTAGGAAGGGGATTTGAAATGTTTAAAGGTAAATACGTCTTTTTATAAATTGAGGCGTCACCATTGGGATCCCAATGAAACACACATTTGTGGCTGGAACCTAACGGAAGTGGGGCTAGCCCTATAATGGTCAAAGTGTGCTGGGTACTGATTAGAAAACTTGGGTTATTAGATTGGGAAACTGTTAGATGCAAGAAAGCTGCTGTCAAGGTCACAGTGATGCTATTCCCCCACCTCATGTATCAAAGAGTAGTATGTCTGTACCCGAATTGACTGCGCTAATCCTAGTATTGTTTCAGATTTAAAAAGCAGTCTGCATGAATTCAGTCTAGCTTACATTTTCAGAGTATTAATGTACAAAGTCCTTAAATGTAAATCAATGGTCACAGCCACTTCCAGAGAACAGCCAATGTTATTGTACACATTCCTTAATTGCTGAACAATGTTCACAACCAATTTGCAGCCACAACCAACATGTGTTTCGACCACTGGTCCTTATGAAGGCTCAAAAAGTGGCATAAAACCCAAATCTCTCTCAATCACCCCAGTGAAATAGTGAATCACACATATAATTACATCATTAGGTTGATGGAGGATTGATGAGACAAGAGAAAATTAAAAAGATAGAATAAAGAACACAGGAAAAATCAAAGAAAACAATGTACTTGTATAATAAAATAACTTACTGCACGTTTCTGCAGTGCTCAATTATCAAACGTTGATGGTCTTCAGAATCGCCCCACATTATTGTCTCATGCTTCCCATTAGGTGGGCCTCGAACATCATGCGCCAAGTGTACTGATTTTCATCATTTTAGGCAGATGCATGTTTCGCCTATGCATTTCGGACTGGTAAAGTCCTTCGTCAGGGCATATATTATCCTTTTAGTTAATTCCAAGTTACAACATCATTAGTCACAACATTAGGGCAATAACATTATTGCAAAACAAATGGAAAATGTGTCTTAGTACCATGTTTCGCAAGCCATAAGACATTAGACCAGACACACAATCAGTTGACCTGAAACAAAAAGAAGAGATAAAAAGCAAAATAATATAAATCTCTCCTTTGTAATGTCAGTTGCATTTATATACTTGGTTACATAAGTGTTTTCTTCCATTTGTTACATTCATGTGGTAATTTCATAATATACCTCAAGTGGACCAAATAAGTAGAACTACTAATGAAAATCCGTTAGAAGTCATTGCTATTGTATGATAGTATAGAATATTCTGACCAGTCGGTGGTCTCAATGTTGTGAAAGTAGACGATTGTGTATTAAAAAAGGGAAGTGAAGAGTATTTGTTTCTCTGTCCAAATTCTAACTGTGTCTATACGCTTCGATGTGGTGGTTCGAAGGTGTAATCATGCTTACCGTAAGAGCAACGGCTCTAATCCTCGCTGGTCTTTAATTTCTGACAGCGCCCGCGTGTGCGAGGAAAGCTGCTACAGTGTGTCGGGGAAGCTGATGCAATGAAGCCGACGCGTTCACTTTGGTATTTGTCTCGTGCTTCTGCCGTTGGTGTGTAAAACATACAGATCACAGTAAATGTTACTTCTGCCGTCACGTAAATCCTGAATGGATCAGATAGTGACGGGTCTTTAAAACCTTACCGTGGTTGGAGGGACAGAAATATCTGCTAACATCTGTGTCCATGCGCAAGTGTGTGAATGGGTCCTAACAAGGTAAAAAAACTGTTGCCTAGGTAACTGTAAGGTGCTTCCATTCTGGGAGCGGCCGTCTTTGAATGGCTATGATTTTAAGCTGAGTCTTTGGCTAAAGGTATGATATGTGTCGCATATATGAGCAAGTACTGGTAACACGCAAATAGACTTGGTAATTTCAAACTATAGTGATATCTGAAGCTAACCTAAGGAGAGCCATATGAAACTAACAAACATAACAATAAAGGTTCTGAACCATGTCGAGGTGTGTTTGTGATTGTTGCTATGTAAGAAGGAGGATATAGTTACATCATTTTACCGGGAATATGCTTACTGGCTGTCCCCCAAGGTATCAAGGTGAATCTCTCTACTGAATGTAAGTTTCTAGTATAGGTACAGTTATGTTGCTAAGAATAATGAATTGCATGAGTTAATGAGCCTCATATTGAATGTGTCAATGTGGTTTGGGAGGTAAGATTCAAAGAAAAGGCAAAAAACAAGATCAAAATCTAGATGATTATGGGACACTATGGTTGCAGAGAAATCATTGTTCAAAAAGAGTAACACAATAGTCTATAGTCTCGTATCCCATATGTCGACCTGATCATAAAAAGTAATTTAAGTCCCATTCCTCTTTTCATCCCAAAGGGGGTAAGTGAGTCAAGTCTGTCAATCAAAAAGGCTTCGCGTTGAGCCCTCCTTTTTCCATCTTCTTTTTGACCACTTTCCTGAACAATTTCAAGCACTTGAAATTTGACTTGTGAAACTAAATGACCTTTTTCCACGAAGTGTCTTGCTACAGCTGATGTTGGATTCTTATTCCTGATGCTGCAATTATGCACATTCATCCTGATTCTTACTTTTCTTGCAGTCTCTCCAACATAGTAGATTATGCAAGGGCATTTGTAGGAATAAATTGCATTCTCTGTGGAATGTGTAGGAAACTATGAGTTTCATTTTTTTTCGCCTGTTTTCGGATGGAACACTATTGGTCCTTTGATCACATTTTTGCAATTACTGCAATTTAAGCATGTGTGTGTTCCTTGGTATTTATTCAGACTGTTTTTCTTTGTCATACTTCTTGCGTTCCCTAGCATGTTCCTAAGGGTATTGCTTCCTTTCTGCAAGCAGTCAATGTCTCCCAATTAATTTGCTTGTGGGGAACCACTTGCTGGATAAGTGTTATTAGCAGTGCTGGAAGAGCGATTATTTCTTTGTATAATTCTCCAGTCTTCCCCCTTTTTAGTCGTGCTCTGTTGGTTCTTCCCACTTAGACAGGACCTGAACTGCTTTGCATTCTGCATTGGCGCCATATATCTGCAGGCAGAATGAATGAAAAATCTATACCTCCCAATGTAAGCAGACCTGTTTTTAAGTGCCCAATCTCTCTGGTTATACCACTGTTCTGGATTTTGTCTAATATCTGAATAATTTTTAGTAAAAGACAGTAATGTCATCCGGTTACAAGGGACATAAACCTGGTGCGTCAGATTATCAGTATAAAACCCAGGGACCTCCCTCATTGGAAATGCTTCAGTTACCATAGACTTTAACGGGGCATTTATTTTATGATCCACAATAAAAAAAATGTTCCAAATATTAAGTTGGAATCTAGCTTATACTCTTTGATTGCTTGGTCTATGTTCTCAGTCATTTGGCAGGGGATACACTTCATTGTTCTCATTCACCTTTTTATGTAAAAGCCACATTTGTTTAGCCTTTGTACTATTACAAGCGCATCTCATTGATGGGGAACGTACACTTTAGCCTGTTCTACTCCCTCCAACCCATTTTTGATGCAGGCCAACACTACCTTTTCTGCGGTTTCCATTTTGTGAGCTGTAATCCTGTAGGCATGCGGTGGCAAGAAGACCACCCCATCATTAGGTACCTGATGGGGGAAGAGGTGGTGGCCTTTTTACCATTAAACATTTGAACAATGGATCTGCTTCATCCCCGATCTTTTTTGATTTGGGTGTCGGGGCTGAGAGGTAAGCCTTGGCTACATAGACCACCTTAATCCTCGTATTTTCACGGTCTCCCTCATTCCAATCCTTTTTTTAAATCCCTTTCTGATCATATGCGTGCACTTCATCTCTCAGATTGTGGTTCACGTTTTTTAATCTGGTTTCCTTTCTAGGATAATCTTCCCATTGCAGGCATCTAATGACCTTATCCTTTTCACGCCTGATCTCCCTTAGCGACTAATTTCCCTTAAATATCCTATTTTTAAATATCCTATTTTTTCTAGGTCAAAAGACCCATGCACTGGGAATTGTAAATCGGGGTTGTCTGCAGTGTATTGGTGCCATTTTTGCAAAACCGATACTACACCCAAGCCCCTGATTATTAGTTCCCATCCTGGCGTACCTGCCAGCGGGGACGGGTACATTTTCTAATTCCGGTTGACTTGCAACATTGCAATCCCATTTCTGTCCTCCTTACTTCTGTTTCCTCCTTACTTTGTGATCACAAACCTGCTTTGATAATGTGACACTAAGTGCACTGCGCCCACAATCAATGCAATACATGCTTATGTCATGCTTCATCTCTACCATGGTTTCAACTTGTGTACACCAACTGTATTTCCCTATAATTCATTAACTGTATGATCCCTATAGAAAACACTAAATTACATATATCCAAGTGTGTTTCCTATGGCTCATTAACAATCTGCTTGCACAGGGAACACAGCATTATATAGTGAAGTGCATTTCTCTGTGGTTTGTTTATTATTTATATTGCGCTCCAGGTACCCAAAGGCATAAGGGTGCAGACAACAAGAAACAAACAATACATAACAAATATTACGTGAGACACAAATAGACAGGATATGTCAACAGCAATATACAAAACACACGGCTGCAAAACACAGAGAATAAGGAGACCTCCTTAAACCACAGGAATGATCAAATTACAGCTGGAGGATCCCCTCGGAATGTATCTGCACCGTCTTAGGAATGCAGGTAGGGTACTAGTCCCACTACAACACAATCCTGGTTGCCATGCGGGCTCCAGTCTTTCATATGAAGCCTACAGAGAATTCTAAGATCTGATAGTCTGACCACACCCGGCCCAGTTCTCTGTCTAAGCCAGGCTAAGACCTTAAACCGCAGGGCTTTTTTGGGTTCCTGACCATTAACCTTGCTGATATTCGTAATAATAAAGTTTCTTTGGTCCAAAACAAAATCCTGAGTGCTCATGTCTTCAATTTTGGCCATATAACACTTTCTTATACACAAGTTCTGGGAAGGTCTCGACTTGGGAAGGGCATTCATCTCTATGGAAGGTTGATAAGCCTCCTGGCCCAATCTCTGCACAGATATTGGAATAGGTGCAGATGGTTCCAGGATAGAACTGACATTGTTATACTTGGTGGTTATAATACTCTTGTTAACAGGGAGCCTGCCATATCCCGGAAATTCACTGCTACAATGATCAGATTGTGAGGCCTTGTCCAGCCGCTCTTCTTTTTTTAAAGTTAACTTGACAGGTTTTATCCAAGTTACCTGTCCGGATCCCATCGACTGGACTAAAGGATTTGTTTGTGAGGCCATATTCTTACTCGATGAGCATGGATCCACAACCAATTTCCTTAGTGAATCCACTAAAAGGCCCAGATCGAAAGGGCTTGTGCATAGCAGCAGCTCCTGAGCAATACTGGCCATAAGATTGGGCCATTGATCAAGAACTAGTTGATCTGAGGGGGATGGATAGGAGCTAGTCTCCTCTTGCGGGACACCTATAGATGACTTTGGATGCTCTATATTATTTCCTGTGGGATTCTCACCCCTCCCCCCCTCATAGGCAGTGGAAACGACGGGGTTGATTTAATGGCCTGCTCCATGGTAATGCAGTTACCCAATCCTGAGTCCCTCCCCGGGGCTATAGGGACTGTAGGCAATTCAAATTCAGATTGCACGTTCTGCAATCTTCGTCTTCTCCAGGTACTAAGAGTCGGGACCTCCAGTACCCCATCTCTTGCCGGTGAAGGAAACGAGGTTGCAGGGACTGCCTGTCTCATTTTCATTTCCATCTGACTTGTGGAGGCTTTATCGCCACACCCAGGGGTATACAAAAAACTGCTCCTACTCTCTTGAACGTAGATTGTAGGTACCCCCTTTTTTTTACTGGCCATGGTGGTGTACAGTGGCCATGGGGTGTACTATTCCTTACACTATTCCTTGCACAAATTGCAATTGAACAATGCGCAGGCCGTAAAGGGTCCGGCTAGGTGTGTATGCGGCCCCTCTCTCCAGGGAAAACTATGTCCATATGAGAGACCGCACACCACCACTCTAGCTGACCCGAGCCTTCCCAAGCTAAACAGCCAGAGAGAGGGATAGGCAAAAGAACGGACCACAACAGAAGTATAAAGGTGCTCTGTGTCTTTTCTCCCCCAGCAGCCTGAATATCGTGCCTTACAAGTACTCACCGGCTACCGGTTCAGGGCATTTAAAGGCAGCGCCTACGATATGGCACGGGCAGAGGGAGCTGCAGTGCTGGACACCTTAACCCAGTGCTGTCAATACTGGAGACCGCAATTGCCGCCGCGACCTCTGCAGAGGAGCTGCACAGGATTGAAGCCAACACACCAGCAGGATCATTAACCGTATGCTCCCATAGGAAATAGATTTCATTTTTATAACATCACACCATACAACATTATTCTGCAACAATCTCGCCGCTTTTTTCTGCAGCAGTCTGTGCCAGTGCTTCACAGGGAATTTAAATCCCTTTTCCTGTCACAGACTGGGATCCTCAGTTGCAGAGCTTAGCGTGTTGAAGAGTTCAGCTGGTGAGTGAAGGTGTGGCTGCTGGAAAACTCTTGTCAAAATAACTGCAGTGCGCCCCATGCCCGATTCCCAACCTTTGCCTGCTCTCTGACCCTGACACATTTAGTCCAACTGGAGCTCAACTGCAACGTGAAGTCCCATCTGGTGGGGCCAGTTGTGAGAGAATACTATATAGGGTGCTTGCCTATGTTCAGAAAATAACTTTAAAGCAAAATGAAACACCAGAACAAAATGTTGGTTTACCGAGAGACTGGTTTATTCTGCTGCAGGGTGCTTGGCATGGTTTACAAATGACTTTCTTCTCTTCTCTCTCTTCTCTCTCTTGTCTCTCTTCTCTCTCCTCTCTTTTCTCGTCTTTTTTCTTTTTTCTATTTTCTTGCCTTTTTTCTCTTTTTTTTCTTCTTTTTTTTTTCTCTCCTACCCCCATTGATAAGAGGCACATCTTTATACATTTACAACTCATATAGTATTACAACAGGCCATTGACTCAGGTTAAAATTAAACTGCTGCCATGGTTTCACCTTACTTCACACAGCTGCTCCTAGGCTAATATAACACACTGGGCCTGCTTCGAGTCGATGTGTCAACAGCTGCAGCCTAAAAAATGCATTCTATGTTTTTGCAGGCTAGGGGTTTCTTTAAAAAGAACATGTTTAGTTATCTGTTAAGTCTACAATTTTAATACATATTGCTAACAACGCCTACCAGGAAATCTCCCGAGTTCGCTGTAGGCTAGTCCACTCCTGCATATAAATGCTTTTATAAAGTTCATTGATTTGGTTCCAATGTTTTTGTTTGGAATCCTCATCAGTGTGCTTATAACTGATTTTAGATTAAAACATTTTTTTTTTAAAAAAAAAACATAAGCTATGTGATTTGTTGCAGAGGCAGTTCACAAATATCTGATTCTGCATTCTTTTTGCTTTGCCCTCATCCGGCCACCCGCCGTTTCTTGCTGCTGCTTCTGCCCATTTTGGGTCTGTTACTTCAACTCTCATCAGAAGAAAGATTATGTAGGATCTGTTGTAGGAGGGACATGCTAGAAACTCCTATGCATGTCCTCACTAAGTGTGCAAAGTTTACTGCCTTTATTAACAATTAAAAGGACCGGGATTGCAGCTTGAACAATGCATAATTCAAGAGCACTCGCTCTCCAGGCGCATGTCTTCCCATTTTATCGGCCAGTGACGTCACAAAACCGTTACATCCCAAAAACCTAAGTGGGATAGGGATTGGTTAATTAGGAGAAATATATATGCACTCTATGGGGTTAGTAGGATCATTGAAGCCATATCTGGTGGCTGCTCCTAAAACCACCTCTGTCCTGAATACAAAGTTACAGGTTAGTATAAGGATGATTGGCCGGTGCAACAGTGTACTTTACCGTGGAAGGTGGTTATGGATTGGACCGAGAGGGTCTTCTAAGCCTTGGGACTTTGGACAGTTACCAGACCAAGTGCAACTATTCAAGGTAGTGGGAGTGATTCCAAAGGTGCTGCGTGTTTCCAATAAGTTACCATCTCCTAAGATAAAACATTCGGCTTTGAACCTGTACAACTGTTGTCTTTCTATCTTTGGTTCGATGGGAACAGCTTTCCTCCACTTACCTCGAATGAATAAGCATGGCCGTTCATGTTAATAGCAATTAAGCATAGGCAAGCTGTTTGTACGTATTCTTAGTCTTGCAGTTTCCGTGTAGCAAGATATACATGTGTATCTGTCCTCAAAATATGTGAGTCATAAGCGTTTTCTTCTCGTCTATCGACAGTAAACTAACATCATGATGTCAGTCGTGATGTCATCAGCTTCTTCGCGGTTGCAGTCAGTCACTTGTTTGATCGATGACAGCTGTATCTCTACAATACTGTCATCCGGGTATGGACTGAATGGCTGTCTGAGTGAATAGTGCTTCTCACATCTGTGGCACATCAACGATGGTAAGGAAGGGCCTAGAAGTGCATCTCTCGTTTCTGTCTCCGAGCTGAGCGTGGGGTGGGTGTCACGAAGACCACACTTGGGTCTCCCCCTTCAGTCCTTTTTATATGAAGGAATTTGGGATGCAACTTCACAATTGTGATTCGATTAAAATCTAAATCATTATTATCTTGATTTGTTTTAGTTGTTAACATTACAAGAATTCAAATTAGGTACAGATATAAAACGTTTATTTTTTTAATCCTTGAAAAAATCCTTCAAAAATCTATAAAAACATTCACAAAATCACAAGAACCATGATAATCAATAAAATATTTCCATATGTTTTTCTCCAGTAGATATATTCTGGTCACAAAACATATATGACCAGGGTGAAACTTTCCATTATCCCTCTTCGATGTACAGAAAGTTTTAAGGAAATGTCCCCTTCTCAGATACCTGTTCTTGTCAAAAAAGATATAGACCAGAAATAAAATGTCCATTATCCTGCTTAAGTGTTCCAAATGTTTTAAGGGAATGTCCCATTCAATAAAGTTTAGATCAGCAGAATCGTCTGGGATGGAATTCCAGGTAGGTTAATGATAAACAAAGGGCCAAAGCGCAGTTTCCGAATACAATTTTTTTGATGTAAAATCTCTCTTTTTTTTGGGCTTATTGTTTGAATTCTGATTCTGTTACTGTACATCTAGCCTTATATCTGGTTTGGATAGAAGTAAAAAAAAGATTTTTTTTAACATTTTTCGAAGCTATGGACTGTAATATGAAGGTGATGTTTTATGTTTGTAATATATTGAACGTTTGTCAATTATACAGTATGTGAATGAATTACTGATGGATTTGTTTTACCTTCAGAATTTGAATTGAACACAAAGTGTATTTGTTTTTTTTTTAAAAGCACTTAGGTTTGCCCAGGGCTTCTGGATCCATGGCTAACCGATAACTATTTTAAATTGCACTGCTAGAAGGGGGCTAAAAGTAACAACGTGGCCAAGAAATGAGGCTCTCTGCAACTCTCCATTATTTAATCTAGGCAAGCAGTTACAGAAATGTATCAAGATTACAATAACCTCACAAAAATCATTTTACAGATGCCGTGCGCTCCTGTTCAAATCTTTTGTACGCAGTTAGTAGCCGTTGCTTAAAGCTGCTTCCTTGGCTCGTCTGGTTTTTCAAGCTTGACTGGCTAACACACGCCCAGTTGTTTAGAGTTTCAGGGCTCTGTTTAAAAGCATGACACGTCGCGCCTATATTGCTTTCCTGCAACATACTGTAAAGGGGTGGCTCGCCCTGCATGCGGCCTGCTCCTGGCTGTATCATGAACATTGCTGCCTGGTGCCTTTTTTGTTTGCGACAAAAGGAATAGTTGAAAACGTCATCGAGGTTGTGGGCGTTGGAGAACCCGAGTACTGAGACGCGCGGGCGTAGAGATTGAGGGGAATATTAGGTTATCTTGCATTTGTAGTCCATGGCGTCGACGCGCTTTTTCTTGTCAGATATGCAAAGGGGGAGTATGATTAAACATTCCGTAGTGAGAGGGAGAAGCAGAGGCGGGTAGCTAGTTTGGTTGAGTGCGAGGGATAGATGAGGTGCAATGGAATCGGGTGACGTATTAAAGAATCGGGATGATCTAGTCCTGGGGCGGTTTCACCGTCTTCGTTTCATCACTGTTTTGTTACGGAAGAATACTACGTTCACCAGGGCAAAAGTTCCCCCAAAAAATGTGTGGGTGAGACCGCTCATTAAAATGCGCGACTGGAAGTGACGTCATTAAATTATTGAGCTATTTTATTGTGAACTATGGAAAGTTCCTTTAGTTTGTCTTTCCAAATCGATGAAAGGACACGGGGCAAATGAACATTGCACTTTGAAGGGGGGGTGTTGCATGGCACCCCTGTAAGGGGCCATGGTATCTCCCAGAGTGTTTAGATGTGGTCACATGGTTACCCATGTGACCAACTTAATAAAAGTTCTGAGCCGCTTCCGACTCGGCAGTCTGACCATCACTAGGCTCCGGTGTCGTTCCTGGTGCACCATGCTGGTGCCTCACCCAGTGCTCTGGGCACAGGGACGGGACCCAGCTCTAGGACGGAGCCCCTGCCAGGCAATGCCGTCGGGACTGTGCCCCTGCCGGGCAACGCCAGTCCTGGGTGATCCCAATGCCATGTGACCATGGCTAATGTGGCGACCCCGGCCTGGGTGCCCCAGAGCTGGGGCCGCTGTGTGCCGGGTGCCCCCGGCCACGTGTGGCGCTCCGGTGATCCACCCATGAGTCCGCTGTGTGATCGCCGCACTAGTGTGCCCCGTCGGGTGACCCCGACATGAGTATGGGGGCTGCCCGGTGATCCCCCCCCCCCCACCCCCACAACAAGGGGGGCGGGAGAATCTCCACCTAAAAAATACTTGGATAGAGAAGATGTTCCTATATTTCTGGCAAAACGCATGCACTCGAGAATCTAAAATGAAAGCTCCCTGCAAATAAAACTCCCTATATTAGCCATTCACACGTGATGTGGCAACACTCTCATGTAGTCTCGTGGGTACGATTCGGCACCTTGCGATCTGGGCCCAAGTCGCATATTATATGGATTTTGAGTCACGGCATTAACACAGCCATCACTTGTATCCTTGACCTTTATAAAGACAGTAGCAGCTCTGCTGTTAAAGCCCAGCGAGCTGATATGTTGAGATGAGTGAAGCATGCATGAACTAAAAGGTTCTCCTTTGAAGAGTGGTGTTATATTGCTGCAGACACAACTATGTGTGGGTATTGAGCGGCGTGGATGCTGTTTAGCATGTCCCTTTAGACATGCGAGTGGTGAGCAACTAGAAACGGTAGGGGGAAGGGGGGAGGGGGGCATAAAGCTGCATTCTATCAGGAACAATGACAAAGTACTGGCGATCGATATGCAATTTCTGTCACTGTATTCCTTTCAGTCTTGATAGCTCAGTTGTAAAACGTTATTGTTGGGTGTGGCGTGGAGGAGAAGCAGAATGGCTGGTATGGGCTTTGTGTTGGGGGGGGGGGGGAGCTAGGAGTTTGGGGGATGTAGGGCGCTTTCAAACACATTTTCTTGATGCATACGCGCAGTACAAATGCCACAATAAAATACAATTTAAAAAACAGATTCAGCTGGGAGGGCAGCATAATTGCACTGCTTTTTTGTGTCCACTATTTTATTTATTTATTACATTTGTTATACGCCCAGACCCTGAGGTATCACTGGCGTAGTTGCAGACAGTTCAAGAATTACATTCTTAGCAATTGTGGGCATGGTGCGGCATCAGTTACAGACGGATCTAAACCAGTTGAGATGAAGAGAATTGTGAGCAGATGAAAAGCGCAGCATGGGTGAAGTGGAGATGGTGTCTGTGAAGCAGCAAATCTGGGTCAACCATCAAGTTCAGTGGCCTAACCACTCAATTTACTGCGGATGCCGTGGGAGTGGACCATGAGTTGATGACTCGTGCCTTCACTGTAGAAAAATGTCCCGGAATGTACTCCGCCTTGCTCGCTGTGTAGAGTGAGACTCACTCCGTATCGGGAGTGCATGTCCCAGAATGCAGCAGCTTACTTTTTTAAAGGTAGGTCCAAATGACTGCACTCTTCTTTGCTCTGTTTAGAGGACCCCTTGACACAGGATTACATGTGTTGGAATGCCTGCCGACTCGTCGAGCATAGCGTCACAGCAAGAATACTTCTCTCGGAATGTACTTTGCCACACTTAGAAAAGACCCCCCCCCCCCCCCAGCCTCCTACAAGACCTGCATGTCCCAAAGTGCATAACTCCTTCCTCACGAATCATGGATGTCCCGATGGAATTTGGTTTCACAGTGTGATGTGCCTCACTCCAGTTAGCCCCATCCTTCCCCCAACACTTAACTTCGCTTTTAAAATGCAGTTGCCCACAGAAAGGGATGTGAACCATTGCCACTGGTGTCTTCTCCTCAGCCCTGCTTCTGAATTTACTCCCATTGATGGTGATATTGAATGTAGAGTTCTTGGGGGCAAGATTGAAAATGCTGTGAAGCTGACTGCTCAGGGAAGCTGGGAGAAAGTTACCAATCGTGTATTGTAATGCACTAAAGGCTGCCTTTTGGCATATCCAAGGCACCTGTGGATTCAGGAGAGAAGGTGAAGGCTCAAGAGACTGCCATTCTCCATGCTGTGCTGGGCTTGCACAAGAACCAGCTTGGATCATCCATATGATGCGTGACGAATGTATGGTGAAGTTTGCGGTGGAACAGACACCATTTAGTCCACCCGCCCCCTTCTGGGGAGACAGTGGTCTGGTCCTAAGCGCCAGACTGATGTTCCATGTTAGATGGCTTTGGACGGTGCATCGTGGGACTGAAAAAGGGGCAGGTGGTCATGGTGAGCAAGTAAGCCCAAGGGCCACACACTAGACTTGACATCGGCAGTGCCATCTGGGGTGTATATTCTGTTAAATTGACTTACACAGCGCACTGCTACCGCCCAAGGGCAGTCTCCAGCCGCTCACGTGTCTCTGCAAGAAAGAGGATAGGGTTGGTTAGTGAAGGTAGTGGGATAGGATAGGATAGGGGTAGGATATGATGGGTCCAGAACCAGGAGAAACTGGCATCTGTGTGTGTTGGGTTGCAAATGGGTTGATTGCTTGCACTGACTTGTTGTATCTGTAAGGGTGAGGCCCAATGCTTTAGTTGATTGTTGAATGTGAATGTCTGTTATGTTGGGTGTGTGTTTTATGTGTAAATTAGATGGTGTTTAAGGTTATAGTTGTGCGCACTGGCTTGTTTAAGTAGGGGTAAGGTCCAGTGCCTGAGATTATTGTTGTATGTGAGTTAGTTATGTTAGGTTTTTGTGTAGTTTGGCTAGCCCATGGGTGTGTATAGTGCAAGAGCGGTGTGTAGGAGGGGCGCAAGAGCTGGGTGGTTAGTACATTGAGAGTACCCAATGTTATTCTAGGTGGCATTCTAGGTGGATTCTAGATAGAATCCACAATTCTATCTAAATGTGAGGCAAAGCTAATCTTCATATATCGATCCAAATGAGACGCATTGCTAATCTTCCCAAAATGTCTATTGTAACAGATTTCCTGCCCCCAAAATACAATTGGGGCGCAACACATTTAGTTTCCTGCAAAATGCATCTAAATCCTGCATGGCGTCCGACCCCCAGTGTACATGTAGGTGAAACGCATTTCCTTCCATAATTCAGTACAATGGCTAACTATGAAGCGCATCACAATGGCCGACTATGGAAGGTAGCACAATTCCACTCAGAGGCGAACTGTGTTTAGCAGCGTATAAATAGTAGTAGTAGTGTAAGAGTGGCTGGGTTTCTGGAGAACAGTAATGGTTCTGCTTCCCTCCCGTATCACCTTACGATGGCTAGTTATAGGGCGTGGCAACGTTCAACACAAATTGGCTATCGTGCGGAACACAATGGCTAACTATAGGGCGCAACAGAGTTATATCTCTGAGCATGGGCAGGGGAATATAACAAGGCTATACCAACTGTTCGGATGTGAAGTATGGCTACCATTCGTAATTTAAGCTCCATCTAGAGTATAGCTATATTACAAAACTGTATTAGTCAATGCTTCTTTTTAACAGGACTTGTGTCCAAGGAACCAATGTAAATCATGTGACTGGGCGCACTTGTGAAAGCATTTTATTTACAGCTGCAATTAAACCATGAACTATCAGAAGACTGCTTAGAAATAATATTGGCAGGCCAACGTCTGTCACTGCAGAGCTAGTTTAGAAATCCTGGGAGGGATGTTTTGTAAGGTACGGGACAAGTAGTGGATGGGAATGGCCATGGGGATTAGCATGGCCATGGACAGTCGGTGGGTGGGTGGGTAAATGACCAAACAGCCACAAGCTCTGTCCTTTTTCACATGTCATCTCCCTCCTAGCTGTATCCAATGAAGTAGTTTTGGCTTAAAGGTGGTAGCGTGGTGCTTAAGTGCCACCTAACGGCCAATACTAAAAAGGTCAAAGGTGTACCAGTGAAATGAGACCACGAAAGTAGCCTGAGATGAACTCCTAGAGTCCAGGAGAATGTCTCTGTACAGGAGAATACCATGAGCCACAGGTTACTGCTGGATGGAGGAGTTGCGCCACACTCAAAACCTAAGACTACAGGCAACAGACTAGTGTAGGCTGAGAAGACTACAGAACAGGTAAAACGATTTCAAGGTTGCAGGGTGAAACAAAAGTATATTACTGTAGCAAGGAACTACAGTCAAGGTGGACTGGAGAACTAACATCGAGAAGGGCACAGGCCCAACAGATGATGCCAGAAATAGGAGCACCGGAAATCGAGTGAAAAGGGAAGCAACTAGAGGAAAACTACAGTGAGGCAGAACTTAGAAGATGTGACTAATCAACTTCCCAGGCACCAGTGGTCCAGGGATGAATATCGGTTTCGAAACCATCAATTATCGCCACACCTCTAGTACACCAGAAGGGATCCGAACAGATTGGAAACACAAGCACATTTGAAACCTCCTTGTCCAATTTTGGTATCTTGGGCGGCACGGCAGGCTGATCTCTGAAAGGCCGTGGAATGTTGGTTAGTTGCAACACAGAAAAAATACAGTTCTAGCCAGTGATAGACTGTCCAGTCAAGGTTGCATAAAAATATCTACTTTATTATCATCGCAACAGACATTTCTGGCACATTACCAAACGCAGCCCACCCTGTAACTGAATGCAGAGGACAGACCGTTTCAAAGAAGGAAAAGGGATGCACTCTGGATACTGACAGGAGGGTGGTCTGTATAGTAATTAATTGCAACAGTTCATACATGTTTGCTACACAAAGGGAGCAATTGATCATAAAATGACACACTGGTACTTCGGAGAAGGACCAGGGGGACAGAATCACAATTTACCTTGTGCTGTAGAAGTTCTTGGTGCTTGACAGGGTCAAGTCGGTTTCAGAGAGCTTTGCAGCTTCTGCGACAGAGTTCAAGATGGGAGACGTCTGTGGGTATCGGGCGCCAGCCAGTTTGGCGAGCGAGGCTGGACGGACGGCTTCAGGCTGGCCTACATGGCGGCTGAGGGTCAGGAATCTTTGTCTCCGTGCTGGTCGATGTTTCTGAAGCACTGGCTGAGGCATCTCGGACAGCTTCAGAAACTGCGCTGTAACAAGTCAGTGTTGCAGTCGGTGGCAGCTCGAGGGGCTCGACTGTCTAAAAAAAATTTCCTTTAAAGCAGACGGAGCTAGATGCTAGTCAATGCACTGCTCCTAGCTTCTACGCTGGACTCATGTCGTCCTTTAATGCAGGGGGCGGAGAGTGTTGTAGGCAGCTGCCTTGTCCTTGGTGTGGTTCAGAGACTCTCTGGCACTTCCCACCTAGGAAGCCTGCTGCAGAGCCCTAGCAGGGCATGCTGTGTGCTGGCTGGGTACTGGTTCTGGGGATGCTGGAGGGTCCTCTGGATTTGGTATCTCCCTCTGCTCCCTGGGTGATGTTTAGAGGAGGGATCTTGCTTCCTCTTGGAAGTCGTGGCCTTCCTTCACTGGCGGAAGATCTAAGGCAGACTGTACCTTCAGCCAGGGTCCAATGGTGGGCTCTTCTTGTTACTCCTTGCAAAGTCTTTAGATGATCTGCCCAAAAGAGGGGCTCAGCCCTCTTTGAAAGCCAAATGGACCACAGGGATTGGTGTAGGCTAAGACTACCTTAATGAAGCAATCCTGGGTCCCCTCCAACAATCTCATGTCTACGTGAGGTCATAACCTGAGTGCTTTGCATCATAAAAGGTAAAGAGGTGAATACATGTATTACTAAGCCCCACCCATCTTCCTGTCTGTTGTGGATCAAAGGCTCTGATTATAGGAGCTCTCTGTGTTTCCTTATTTAAGTGGCAGGTCTCCCTTGTGGTTGCAGTGAGACCAGACACTGGCTCTGCCAAGCCACATTTTCATACCTTATGAATGGGATCTCCCTGTGGGAATGACTACTGTAAACGGGCAGTCCCAGACATAACATTTCACTGTCAATCAATACTGAGGGTGGGAGCTGGGTTCAGGATGACACGGTGCATATGAAAGGGTGTTTGGGATTTCCTGTCTCCTTTGTTTTCCTCTGCAGCCAGGCACCATGTGGTCCTGTTTGAATTAAACTCTGATTAGTATGCAAATGCTGCCACCAGCTACAGGGCTCAACAAAAGGTCAGGGCAAATACATAGAGCTTTTGTTAGTTACTTATGCTGCCCATGGTAGGGGGAAGGTTTGGCCCTCCCCCTTCTGGAAATGCATTGTGTGCTTCACCTGTCAGATCCCAACTAAATATGACCGGGGGACTGCGCCTGTAGGTTGTGTCCACCCAGAGTACACAGGTCTATGTGTATGTCATGCAGTGAGCATAGGAAAATGCGTGCAAATAAGCCCCACACATTTTCCGGTGGTTGATCTACCATCATTCAATTTCATTTAAAAATTTTAAAAAGCCCAGGCGAGTGCACCCCCCTCCCCCCATGTGGAAGGTCGATTTCCTCACAAAATGACAGAAACCTAAAGGGGTGCTGGGAGCAAGGGCAGGAGATTGCAGGAACACAGAACATGGATCAGGGCAACAATACTGTCTGAGGCAGTCGAAGAGGACTATAAACTGCATAAGAAAGGCTGGAGGATAATGCAACAAGTCTGCTGTAGAGGAGCAGTTAAATTCCTCTGGAGGAGATCCCGCCACCTACCTCCTATATGTTGGAAGCCTGAGATTGTGCGATGCTTGACACCAGCTGTTGTGACCATACCACAGCGAGTATTAAAAAGAAGGTACCCACTGAGACAACCCTATCGAATGTATACCTGAAGAAACGATAATCTTAGAGAAGAACTCTCTGAAGGAATATAAAAAGGAGCAAAAAGAGAAGCTTGTGACATCAAAAAAAGACTAGCGTGATGACCTGAGGACACTGGCTGAAGAGAATGTTTGGATCTTACAGAAACTGATGACCAAGTTAAGAATCGAGTAAACCTTTATGTGCGAAAAAAAGATTGCACGTATGCGAAGCACTGCAGAAAATGCAAGCCGTTCAATAGCTGTACATATGCTGTAACGCAAGTAGATTACTTAATCTTAGAAGCTGGCCATATGTAGTGAATAGACTGCAGGCAAAGCCACCATTGTATAGAAACTGGACATCAGTGTCATGAATTTTGTGGCTTTCTACATCAGGAATAGTCCCAGACTAGTAACTAATCTATCTACAACCTGCTGGACTTCCTGATTTGTGATCTCCCAACAAATAGATGGGAATTCCGTAAAAACCGTTTCAAACTGAATTCTGAAATAACAATGTTAAAAGATCAGAACAGAAGAAGAATATGGGAATCCGGAAATTTTTGAAGCAAAACCGGAAGAAACAATTGGACGCTACTTTTTCAAACGAAATGAATAGAAGTAGAGAATAGAAACACATCTATTAGCATTGTCCTCCTTTTTTAACATCCTGTGGATAGAGAAATCTAATAAAATCATCTTTTTTCATCTATGAAGCAGCTTTTTAAGAAATTCCAAGTACCTCACTCGAGGGCGAACTTTAAAAACAAAAAAACAATTTTTATTAAAATACTTTTACAGAATTGATCAACCTGAGTCTTCTATTGTGTTAATATATAAGGGTACACTCGGGCCAGAGACCCGTTTCCTGGTCCTTTTTGTGACTATTATGAATTTAATAAGCCAGGACCCATTCAGAGGAAAGGCCCAAACTGTGTTGCAGCAAAAATAAGCTGAGATCGTGGAAACGAATGGCGAGGCTGTCTGGCCTGGTGTCAAAGCCGAAGAAGCCATGGTCTGTTATCTATTCTTGAAGGTAGTGAATGTGAGAAGATGAATCATCCCTTGTTAAGGTGCAAAAAAAGAACACCAAGCGTGTCAAGTTGTATTCATTTAAGACATTTAAATGCTGCAAAATGGACCAAATTGTGGTCTCTTGTCACGTGAGCCAGGGGTGGAAATGGAGTGTGGAGTCCTAGAACAACGATGGTGCGTGCTTGCACTCCCATATATTCCCACATACAAGAATACTTTGCAAGGCCAAATTCAAAGACAAATCTTCATGGGCATGGGTTATGAGAGATGTTGGGCTAATTGTGTGGGGAGGTCAAGTCCACCTCCTGGCACCTGGGTATGAGCTTACGTGTTGCTAAGTGAACAGGATGTTCCAGACATGGCACGAGCGTGCCAACCAGTTATAGAGGGCCGTATAATGAAGGGCCTTATAGTTTTAGAGCCAATAATAAACTGTGTACTTAATAGTGTTGAAGATGACATGTTTTAGAGGTAGGCATAACTTGTCCACCTAACAGATGGCCAATCGCAATCCCAACCCCTATAGGACTGCATAGCACAAGGATGCAGAATTAGCAGCCAAGCAGAGGGGGAATGGTCACGAGTTCCCTCTGCTGGAGATTCGGCAAAAAAAGGCAACAACAAGGAGCTTTGGTTAGTGGTGAAGGCGTTCTCGTGGCAGTGAAATTCTACCTAGACTTCCTCTAGGCCATACGTCCGGTTTTTGCTGAGACTGTCCCGAGAGATTTTATTATATGAAAAACCTCATCCACTTTTTCGGGAGGGGGATGCGTGATCTTGGAGAATTGCGACTGATTTGTGGTGGCAGTTTCCCCCAACAGTTCAATAAAATAGTTATTCCTAATGAATGGAACAATAGACTCCTAATTTCAAATTAAGACTAAAGCCAGCTATCTTGCCATCCCGGGAGGGCCCTGCACCACAAACCTTTTTGTTTATCAGATTGTGCCACAGAGAGTGCGTTGGAAGGGTTTCATAGCCAAACCGGGATTAACAATCCGCGAGCAGGCTCCTTTTCTATCGAACCTGCTTCAGTCTCTGCCAAATGTTCACGATTTATAGCCAGGGAATATCCGGAATCCCTCACTTCCACCCGTTGTCACACTACGGAAGTGTAGTCCTAGCAGCCACTGTCAAATGACAGTCCTGCTTTTACGTTGGTGGCTTGTCCTAGTTTTTTAATTTGACAATCTGGTCACCCCAGATATACCCTCAGAGTAGGAGCATACTGTATGGCAATCAGTCATGAGGCAGGGCGGTGGAAGTGGCTTGCAATGCTGTGAATCCTTCTGGAGAGGAGTGTTTTTGTCAGCAGTGCAAGGCCTCTCGGCGAAGGTGTTCTGTACCCTATGCTAGTGCGTGACCGAATCTGCACCAGGAGATGTGTGTTATTGAAATGCTGCTAGCCTAAAAGCAGCATAAATGCAACTTTCAAAAGGAGGGATCCTGGCCGCATTTAAAACTGTTGACATTGTTTTTCTGAAAGGACATTATTAAAGAAGATCCTTCCAGCACAACATTCGAGCCTCCTTGGGGACATTATACTCCCTAAATATTTCTATATCCTGTCCTGACAGCTAGTCTTTGTATAAACAGTTGCTCTTAAACAAATGAGTTTACCAAGGAACTGGTGCGAGTTCTAGGTTGAACTTTGGGTACGCTGCACATAGGGTGATGAGATGCCTCGTATCGTTTGGGCTGAGACCTTTTCAAGGCTAGTTTTCTCTTCAGTGGTCTGAGATGGAAATATGCATTGGCAGAAACATCCAGGGATCTCCCTGCACAGAAGGGCAGTCATTTCATAAATGGCTCACGGTTTGGACCATCATCAATCGATGTTTAAGACCATCGCTTGTGACAAACCCCTTTTTGATATTTATATAAATGCTACTTTATTTTACTCCGTATAATTTGTATTAAGTTTGAAATATTGTGATGAATGTATGGACACATTATGCAAAAATAAACCTTGTAGACTGAGTAGTTTTGTTAGGAAAGCGTTTATCTTAGTTTAATGGTAGATGATGTGGATTTCCGTTCTTGCCCAGGATCCTGTTAAGGAATCTTCTCTGCAGGTTCCAGAATTCTGTAAGGAGTTTTCTTTTTCTCAATGCTAATTTTGCCACCGAATATAGCCTAGAAACATTCACTGCAGGTCCCAGAATGCAACAAAAAGTCCTTTTCTTCATTGTGCTCACTTACTTGTGTTGCCGACCTGTGAACCTTGAGGTTCCTAAATGCTGTGGCACTTCTTCTCTTTGTCACTGTGTTCGCTTGTTCCTGGGTTGGGCTAGGAGCCATCAGTCTAGGTTCCAGAATGCAGTGCAGGGTTCCTTTTTTGTTTACTTTTTTTTTTTACTGTGGCCAAGATGCCTGGGATCCTTCACTACATATTCCAGAATACAATGTGTTACTTTCCGTGTCTTAAATGATTAACTGTTCTAGGAATTCTTCATCATATTTTCCAGGGTGCAAGGCATTACTTTTCTTTGCTTTCAAGATCAAATGTTACTCGAACTCTGTCAAGTCCCAGGGTTCACAGCATGAATTTTATAGGGCCCTATTCTGGTGGCAGGGACATCTCACTCTTTGCTCTATCTGCTCCCCTCCTGCCAGGTGTTCTGTGGCAACATCAACCCTCCTGTGAGGCCTGTGCTTTTTGCTTCACTCGGGTGGCCTCTGTCAGGTGTTTCTGGTTCTGATAGGTCTCCCTTCCTTGCAGATGGCTCCTCCTTCTGGGCTTTCCTTCTTGTTCAGGTGCCCCTCTTTCCTCAGTGAACCTGGCTCTGTCACTCCTCCATAGGCTCACGCAGCCTGCAATAGACCGTGGCCTGCCTTATGCTTTTCCACCCTCTTGGTTCTCCATTAGCGGATCAGGGAATCTGTGTGATCCTCTCCAGTTGCTGCATCTCCCGTCATGTTCTGCTCCAGCAGTTTCACTCTATTGGTGTCCATTTTTAGTGTGGACTATTATGTGGTGATTAACCACCACCTATAAGCCATAACTATTGCACTGGAGTACCCATAGGCGATAGAGGACATGTGAAGAGGGGCCCACCACTTGTGGGGGCAGTTTTTTTTTTCTTTTTGTTTTTTTTTACCCATGCACTGACTGCCCATGGCCATGATAAACCCTGTGGCCATTCCACCCACTACCCGCCCCTCCCAAAATACATCCCCCTGCGATCCCTCAATCAAGCAGTAACATACATACATTGTTTTTTTCTAAGCAGTCTGTTGATAGCTAATGGCTTAATAGCAGATGCACTTGGCTACTACAGTAATACACATGTTTTAACCAAGTGTGCCTTCAGCCACTTGATTTATATCTCTTCCTTGCACAGTCCTTTTAAAAACAAGAAACACAAAGCCAGCAGTTTTGGCTTGAAGTATTAGATGAGCATTTCCCAGGTACGGTCATTATATGCCCTGGCAAAAAGGGGCCAGATTTAAATTTCTGCTCCTGGTTCACAAATCTATCCACGGAAAAGCACCACTGTCTATCCAACCCTACAAGCTTTGTCATAATCCACGCTCTCCCTCCTTGACTACTCTTGTGGCTCCTTGCCCTCCCTGTGCATCCTCTTGCTTCTGCTCTTTCATCTTGCTCCACTTGCATGGAATTCCCCCAGAAATCCGAGATACAGCCCACAATGATTTGTTCAAAACCAAGCTCAATGCCTACCTCCTCGCTTCTGAGTTACCCTCCTAGCCTACCTCTCATCTGCCTTATAGCTTACATTTTTCCTTCCCCTCTACCCTGTCCCTCACTTTCTACTGCCTGCACTATAGCCCATCATCCATCATGGTCACATCCCTAACACAGCTGGCCGTAACGCCTACCTGCACTTAAACATGTCTAATGTTGTCCTTAATCCATGCATGTTTGTCCACCCGTATATTGGCCCTGTTGACTGTTTTTATCCTCTGCCCCCAGACCTGGTCATATCACTCGAACTCCGCCCCTCCCCCCTTTATAAGAAGCTCACTGCTTCCCATCAAATCTGTATTCTTATCTATTGTTTGTTCTTTTGTGATCAAAAGAGCATTGTTCCTCCAAGTGTAAATAAATTTAATCACTCATTTGTCCAGCAGTTACAATCTTATGGCCAGTGTGAAGGGTCAGAAATGTGAGGCGGACAACTCTGTAAAGGTTTTTCATAAAATGCCATTTTATTAAATTAAAAGGGCTTGATAACGCCTCACTAGCCCTACCCTAAAGAGAATTTCCTTGCCTATCAAAATAAACGAAAGGAAACACTAACAAAAGGAATCTGTTCCTCACACTTATACATACAATAAACATAAGGACATATATGGCAATTCAAAATGGAACAAAATCAGTTACTTCAAACATATAGATTTGATAACCGTTTCTCCTTGTGACCTGGAAAATGTTCCCCTCCCCAGATTCAAAGCAGGAATTTATAGCAACAATGCAAAATAGGAAAGTTCTGTTTTTTTAACAATGTTCCTGCAATAAGAGCCTAAGGGTTGATCCATATTAAGCATAATGTTAAGGTGACCTAAATTGATGCATTGTATGGTTTGTTGTTACAAACGAAAACAATAAAGTGTAACATTTTTAAAAAATGATTCTTCTTGCTCAAACAAGTCTCTCAACGGGACTTTCAGACAGTTCCAAAAGGAATAACAAATCTTGTTTCCTTCACTTGACTTGCAATAAAGAGTTCAAAACAACTTCTTCTTAGGAACCAAAACAACTTTCATAGTTCCTTAATAGCAACAGAAATGGTTTGTCAGGAGGATTCCACAATGTTTCACTAAATCATGTAGTGGCTTTACCACTTCTCCTCAGTCTTTAACCACAACACAGTACTTCAATATATTTTACCTCGGCCACCCACCTGCCAGGTCTACCACTACAAGGTCCTTTGCCCTGGTATACCTGCCTGCCAGAACTAAAAGCTTCTAACTATACTGCAATAACTTCTCTGGTAAAGTTTGTTTCCAACAACTTAGTAAAGTCTTAATTTTAATAATAAACACTTATTCTGCCAAGTCATGAATCCCATTGGTGCTGTTAATGCCGATTATTCTTTTCTCCTCCTGAAGGTTGGCTATCGGGCGGGCAGCTCTTCTGCCTGACTTGCTTTCCCACTTCTACGTCAACCAAATGCTGATAATGGTTATTTATCACGCTTGCTCTTCTTTGGCTTGGGCAATGCTTGTTTGGGTCTTTATTAACTATTGTTTCTTCTCTGTGACAATAGGGTTTGTAATTGGTCTGCTTCTTAATTGCCCTTTTCAGGTTTTGCCAATATTGGTGAGGTCTTTTAATGTTGCCTTCTCTTGGCTTTGGCAATGGTGATTTCTCTTACATTTGCAATTATAATTGCCCCCAATGTTCTTAATATGCCATTTTAACTTAAAAGCATCAGTTTGATATGCAAAGTTATCTTTAGTCTGCTACTTTACATTAGTTCGGCATTCAATATTGCAACACAGGCTAGCGGTCGATTTACAGAGCGGTCTGGTGTCACATACAACTATTGAACTCACTGGGTGCTGCTTATGCACCTGCTCGCTCCACTTCCTTTGTGTCTGCTTCCTCTGCTCCCTGTTACAAGTTAAGAAACTGCTTTCTGGTTCTCGCAGTGCATGCCGGTCGGGAAAGGAGCATTCCTCGCTCCATGAGTAGTCCGATACTCGCCTGCCACCAGAGCACCTGTTTCTTTGGGGAAAGCTTTCCAAATACACTTCCCGCTTCTCAACTTCTGCATGCACAGTCTCGAAGGGCAGATACCCTCATGAAGCCGGCACCTGCTTCACAACCAGCGGTGGCCCAGCGTCTCGGCCTTCCTGCAACTTCTGCTGCCACTTCATGGAGTCTCGACCAGACCTCCACTCTCTGCTTAAACTTCTGCTACTCTCTATGGCCTGCACCTGAGTGAGTCGTTTATATCCACTAATTCCTCTCAGGTGAGGGTCATTAGAGCCACTAGACTGCACATTGCAGTCTAATGCCTCCAGAGAACTCCTCCTCGTCCCAGTACTTATGGCATTGTTGGACTTGTTACAATTAGCTTTTTCTTTCTACACCTTATGTAAATGGATTTATCTCACTTGCTTTATGAAGCATGCTTTCAGGAGGAGATTTAAAAGGAATCCATGATTGTTTTGAAATCAAACGAGTAGTAGCTTTATCAGAACTTAAAATGGTATAGTTGTGATGTCCACATTTAACTTCCCCTTGTTGATTTATAAGAGTTCATCATTATCGACTTGGGCAACTTTGAGGGGGAGCTCTGTCTGATAAATTATTGATTAGGACCAGTTTCACAATCCTGTGAATGAATAGTTTTAGAACTAAAAATCTCACTTTGCCAACAAGCCATTACATATTCTGGCATCACTGGCCAGTCTTTCTCTGAGGAAGACAAATGCTGTGTTTGACCCAACAGAATTCTCGCACTCGCCTGGGGCCCTTCTCCTCCAAAGTGATACTCCCGGCTAACACCACCCCAGGGTTAGGATCAGCTAGCGGCTGCCTTCCATATGCCACCTGGAAGGAGACTTTATGTAGGGTGTTGGTGAGGATTCCGCCGTACCTTGACACCAGTGCCTAGTAAATGCTTATCCCGTAGCTAAACTGTTGGCTTTGCCAATGCTTTTTATATCTACCGCTGTGCCGTGGCTCCACTCGCATGACCATAGACCTGACCAACAGACTTTGAAAGTTACATTTTTGCAGGTTAGAAGGGCACATCATTTAGGTGGCAAGTACTGTGCACTGAAGTGCACATGGTTAAGATGCAGGGGATCAGGCCTTAAGATGGGTGCAAGTTTTGCGAAGTGTGTACTAGATGTTAGCTGCAGCATTGGAAAAGCTAGAATGTCAAACGCATGCAATTGATTTTTTGGCACGTGGCTGAGTAGAAAGTGCCATAGCTATTTGCTGAAGCTTTAGATGCTCACTGGCAAGGGATGCAGGCTCGGCGCCTATCTACAGATTAATTTACAGGTTATTTACTAAATCATGACTGTTTTTGCTTTGCAGAACCAAACCTTGGCTTAGTCATGGCACAGTGTGGTGCGAGTATGCACTTTATAAGCTGTAATGGGAAAATTAATAGTGCGTCTTTATTTCTCCTCTGCTGAAAGCTCTGCATTTTAAATTGAGAATGGTTATTAAAACAGACTTTGATATTATGGTTGTTCGATGCATACATGTAACAAAAAATAGTACCAAAACGCTATTCTTTATCAAATCTCAAATTCTCCTCTTTTTACATATATTACTTTTTTTTTGTTTTTTTTTGTAAGTTTAAGTGACTTTTTCGACAAATGCTGACCAAGGACTAATCCCAGTGGTCGCACATACCGAAGCACATACCTCCACTCCCAGTACTGCGTTGCGGTTAAAAGATGCCAGCCCAACGCTGGCTACTTACACTCTGTACAGTGCTTTAAGTTATGCCCCGGCAGCCTCCAAAATGTGGGGCTGAGGCTGGTGGGTGGGGAAGGGCCGGGGCCCTGTCCTACCCCACCACACCACAGCGGGACACATTATCCCGCCACGGCTGCAGCTGCGACGGGAGATGTGCCTGCCATTTTGAAGTCAGGCAACCTGTGACTGACAGAAGTGCCAGCCACTGCATCGCTCAAATTGGTTGCACTTCTGCCAGTCACTTCAGCTTCGTCTAATGGCCCCTCGTGCGAGGGGTCATGAGAGCAAGTTACAGTCCCTTTGTTTACCTCCCCGTGCCCAAGTCACTGAGATGTCTTTGAACCTCGGCAAACTATGGACACCATGATCTAATCTGCTCTGGAGAGTAAGTTAGATCAGAGCCCCCAGGTTCACTGAGGGTCAAAGAGGCCTCAGGCACAGTGATCTAATCTGCTCGACAGAGCACAGATCACTGATACGCCTTTGTCCGTTGGAAACAATGGCTTGAATTGTGTACTTTTGAAGCCATCTTTTATAAATGTAGAAATATGTAACGCATATCTGTCTATAAGTTAGCTTGAAAAGTACATAATTCAAGGGCATCTTTGATAAAGCTTTGCCGACGGACAATGAAGCCTCAAGCTTTGACTGTTGGCAAATTTTTATAAAAGATGAGATTCAGCTCAAGCCTCCTGAGAGGGCAAGGGAGGTCATTCCAGAGGGAGGCTACTGCAGAGGAGAGATCTACCCCCCACCCTCTGTTTGGAAAAGCGTCTCTTCTGCAGAGAGTTGGCGCTAAAGACCAAAGGGCTCTCGGAGGGAGGAATTTAGGGAGAGTAGGAGGTAGCAGGGTCCTAGGCCCCAGAAAGCCTTGTGGACGATGCATAGGGTCTTTAACTTGATCCTCGCAACAACTGGGAGCCAGTGTAGAGATTTTAAGGCTGGAAAGATGGGGTCCCTGGGCGTGTGGCCTAGGATAATTCTTGCAGTGCTATTCTGGATTAGTTGAAGGGGGCAAAGGGAGGATTTAGGCAGATTGTGGAAGAGGCTGTTGCAGTAGTCCACTTACAGAGGACCAGAGCTCTGGAGAGACTGACTTTCTGGGGGAAGGTGAGGAAAGGGCGAATGCCTCAAAGCAGGCACAGCTGAAAGTGGGCCGCCTTGGCAAAGTCCGCAATGTGAGGAGGGAAGGAGGGAGAGGAGTCGAAGATGACACCAAGGTTTTTTGCCTCACAAATGAGTAGAGGGGCCCATGGAGGGCAGCCAGAGGGTAGACGGGAGCAGGGTTCCCAATCGGAAGGAGCCCAGTCTACTGGCATTAAGACAGAGAACGTTAGCAGCACACCATCCATGCCATGCCTTGTTGGCAGTCAGGAATGACAGGAGTAGAAGAGGAGGAAGTGGAGGGAAGCTTGAAGGAGAGCTGCGTGTCACCTGCAGAACACTGGAAGTGAGGAGAGAAGACATAGATCAGATAAGCTAGAGGGGCGAGGTAGATGTTGAAGGGATGCCGCAAGTGGCGAGTGGGATGGGGGGACAGGAAAGAGGCCAGGTAAACCTGGAAGAACAGTCGGAGAGGAAGGTCAACCAGTCCAGTGCCAGGTCCGTGATGCCATGAGTATCACAGAGCTGCTTTATAAGGGTGGCATGATTGACTGAATTGAAGGCTGAGGAAAGGGCAAGAAGGAGTTGAACGGAAGGAGAGTTGGAATCGAGATTTGAGAGCAAGTCTTCATGGAGTTTCTGTGCCTCTTGCTGCTCTGAAGCCAGACTGGTGGGTGTGGAGACCACCAACAGATTCAGTGCAGTGGATCAGCTGGGAGATGACCAGCTTCTCCAAGAGTTTGCCCAGGAAGGGGGTAACGTAGCTAGGGTGGTAGTTAGCCGGGCAGTTGCAGTCGGCAGAAGGCTTTTTGAGAGTGTGTGTGCAAGGGAGCGCTTGAGAGGTAGCGGGAAGGAGCAGTGGCAAAGCAGTGATTGCAGAAATCAGCCAAGGCTGGAGCAATGAATGCAATATTGTCCTTGGTTGCTCTGGAGGCGCTGGGGCGTACCTGTTTGGAGGAGACTTTCATAGAGGGCACTTGTCTAGAGATCTCATTCGGTGCTATGGGTGAGAAAGAGGAGAGTAGGCGGGAAAGCGAGAGAGGGAGCCCTTAGAGCGGGTGCGGGAGAGGGGACGGGTGAAGAGAGTGAGGATAGGGTGTCCTGACTTTTGGTTAAGAAGTGAGAGGCCAGTGCAGTGCAGAGGGTCTGGATTGGCAGAGGACAGGTGGAGACTGCAGTAGGATATGCGAGTTCCTTGCAGATTTTGAACAGTTCAGCCACGTTAGTGGCCCCAGAGATGCAGGCTTGGATATAGGCCCATTTTTCGAGTGGATGGAGAGTCTGTATAGCATTTGGAGCAGGCGGCAAACCAGTCTGCCAGAGGATGTGCTTGACGCCTGCCACTTCTGCTCAGCAACTCTGCACTTGAGTTTCAGAGAGGCTAGCTCAAAATCATGCCAGGTGTTGAGCTTGGAGGCAGGCTTCATGCAGATCCTCATGACGGGGGCAAGGATGTACAGAGTGTTCGAGATGGAGAGGTGAAGGTTAGCAAGGACTGTGTCAGTGTGAAAGTCAGTGGCCAGAGTGGTAGGGGGAATGAAGCTGGTGACGAAAGAAGCAACAGACTGTCTTTCTGGTTGAAAGACGGAGGAGACTGGTTGTGCGGGCAGAGGTTTAGCCAGGACTCCCAAGAGATCCAAGTGAGAGGACAGGAGGGCAGGGTCAGACCAGTAGAGGGGTTTAGTGAGAGGGTGCTGAGATGATGGCATCCAAGGTGTGTCTGGCTCGGTGCATTGGACCGGAGGGAAGAATGGTGAGGGAAAGAGTCACAGTGGCTGCATCAGGATAGTCTAGGTGAATATTGAAGTCTCCAAGGAAGAGAACTTGGAGGTCAAGGCCAGGAGAGAAGAGGTCGGACCACTCCAAAAGCAAGAGGGAGACAGGACCAGGGGTTCTGTAGATGGTAGCGAGAGGGTTGTTGAGACACCAAGCCTGCAGATAAGGCTATCGAAGTAAGAGTAGGTCTGAATGGGTCCCATTCAGGAAAGATCAGGGCCACTCTGCCCCCAAGCCGGATAGGCCTGTGCTTGGAGAGAATCTTGTTGCACTCCGGGAGGAGGTGACAGAGCTGGCAGTGAAACATGTCTCGGTGAGAGCAGGGATGTCAAGGTAGAAGTCTTCAAGGAGGTGGCAGATGTCAGAAGATTGTTTAACGACCGAGTGAGAGTTGAGAGTAGGTTACTGGAGCTAGTTGCAACCTTTTGAAGGTGTTCTGAGGAGGGGTACAGGAAAGTTGTATACCCATCAGTGTTGGAGAAGGGGAGGCCATAGGGGCGGCCGGAGGGGTTGCCGCAGAAGGGGAGAAGTTGATGAGAGACAGAAGGCGCCTATAAAGGAGGAGGAGATTGGGCTGAGAGCCCTGGGCCATGCGCGTGCCATTCTGGTAGACCTTAATGATGCTCCTAGAGGATGGGAAGTACTTCCCATTGGGTTCCACCATTAATGGGTGAAGAAAAGGAAGGGGCGTGGATGGAGACCAAATGGGGAATCCATAGATCGGGGAAGGGAACCACAAAGAGGATGTCAGTGACAGTCTGCCTAGAAGAAGCGTTGATGTAGGTGTCCAGGATGGGCAGGCCTGTATTGGAGACCAGGAGATCTTTCTTTAACTTTTTCCTTCCAGAAATCAAGAGATATGATAAATGATAGAGTAGCAGTTAGAGTAGATGGGGAGATGGAGAGCAGCATGGAGGTGGAGAGCAGAGAGATGGAAAGGGGAGAAAGAGAGGGACGTGGAAAATGCACAACAAACTCACCAGGTGGCCTAGCAGCAAGACGGGCACAGTCAAATCGGGTGCACAAGAAAGTCCAGACCAGTGATCCAGACCCTGGGGGTGCACCAGTGCAGGAGGATCACCTGGGTGAGTCGCTGTATCCCTATCTTTCATGTAGCACCTTTACCCCTTCCTACCCGATGGGATATTTAGAAACTCAACAACCCCCACCCCCTTTCCTGCATGAACACTTTTACAAGGACATCCCGCTTTGGGAGAAAGCACTCGCACCCCGAGCAGTGTACCTGACATGTCCCAATACTATGGTCAGGCAATTATCGACAATCACTCACACCTGACTTCCATTACACTCCTCCGCCCCCCCCCCCCCCACATGGATAAAAGGCGGCGCATGAGACCACACTCTGAGTGAGGCAAAGCACACAAAGGTATGAACGGTAGAGGAAAAATGGCAAGGCCCGAGAGGTTCATGAGAAGGGCAAACGCCCTTGACCTTTTCGTCAGGAAGATGTTTCTTTCAAGAAACCTTCAAGACAGAAAGCGTAAGACCAGGAATCAGGCTGAAGAATCCTGCATTGTGTGTCGGCGGTATCAAGGGCTGTCCCGCATAACTGACCAAGGTGGGGAGGAGCAGCCGAGGCCTTGGTATCGTCCTCGGCTCCATGAACAAAGTGAGAGAGTGCACAACACAGCCGGTGAGTTGGGGTGGGGGGGCAGATGCCAGACCGGTCTGTGAAGTCAAGGTTGCAACCAGCAACATTGTAAAATGAGCACTGGAACGAACCTTGTTAAACACGTGTGATGAAAGACGCGAGTAAAGCTAAATTTCTGATGAATGTTTGAACTTAAAAAGGAAGGATACGGTACCGTTGACGGAGTGGACCGGCACTGTGAATGTGCTCAATCGAAGTTCTCTGCACGGTATCCTGACACGAGAAACAAAAGTGGAAGATTGATTTGTAATTGTGTAAACTAAATCGAATTGTTCCTGCGACAGTTTAAGCAAAACCCCATCTCGTGTTCGAAAGTCTTTGATTCTGGTATCAAGAGGATCGATCTGAGCCTGGAAGAGGAAATCTGTGGTCTGAGCCCGGATGAGGGAGACCAAATTGTGAACCTTGTCGAAAAGGGATCTGAGCCTGGACGAGGAGGACCCATGGTCCAAACTCCAAGGAGGGAGACCAGTCTTGGACTCGTGAATGTGAAACCCTGACAAAGGAAAGTAACTTTAGTGTTTTGTTTGTTACATCATGCCCTCTGCAATAAGAGACTGTCATTGCGAGAGAGAATTTGGCGGAAGGCCCTGATGCCTATGTGTTGAACTGTAACCTCATGGCCGAGAGTGTGTGCGAAGTCTGCATGTGCCGCTTTACCCCGTGCTCAAAATGTAGGGCTGGGAAGCCAACTGCTCAACTATCCTAACCTATATAATTTCTTGAACAACTTTCATTTGCATACATTATCCCACACTATTATGTATTTAGAAGTAAGGATTGGCAATAGGTTTATTAGTATAGACCCTTTTTATTTTGACAGACTCCACTAGGACTGCATTATTATTATTTGATTATCGTAGCATGCTCCCATCTTTAGGTTTAGATAGGCGTTCTACCAACCCATTGAAGTTAAATAATCGCCCTTGAACTGTGATCACTTGTGTCTGTCTTCACTGTTTGATACCATGCCTTCCTTTAAATAAGTGGCATGTTGTTTTGCCTTCCTTGTGGGCAAATCGGTGAAATACACCACCACGTTTTCCCCAAAGAAGGCAGAACACAAATTTTCAAATTTTAGGTGTACAGTTCAGTGTGGCCCTTTTGCCTCTGTGCGACACCCACCCCCGCAATCAAGTCTCTGGTGATTGCTGGTTGAGGATCAAAATATCATTGGCCAGCAATCTGCTTGTGTGAGAGCTTGTTAACAAGGGGGGGGGGAGGGGGAGTTCCCCTTTCCAATGAGCTCTTGCACAAGAAAATCGGGCTACAACTGCCCAAGCGGCATGCAAAGGTGGCTCTGCTAAATTGGCATGCTGAAGCCAAGATGCTTCAGCATGCCAATTTCATTTCCCTATGACGTCATTATGCCGTTATTTCGTTATTCCGACCCCCAGGCACCGAAGGGGATGCCCTCCCCTTCATTGCCTGGGTGCCTGGAGGATCGGCCCCCTCCCAAAAGGTAAATTATGCAGAGGATGAGCTGCCTGTTCTCCGCGTTGCAGAAGTAATGCAGAGAACGAGCAGTCTCCGCCTCTGCAATTAATTGGTTAAAGACTAGGATATAAAGATTAAAAATCCAGGAAGTCAAGAGAGAAGTGTTGGTGTTGGATAACCTTGCCCTTTGAGGGGATACACATACAAACAAAAGAGAAGATTGTCATCAGGATTAGAAGATTAAACCAAAGCAAGAGAGGATTAGAACGCTATATCAGAACTGTGTGACTTTACAGGAGTAGTTGCCCAGAACTACTTGGGAATAACATATTGAGGTGAATTGGGGAAGAATACCAACCTACATGAAAAGGTAGTCCTTGGTTGCCAGTCAAAGGATCGAATCTAAAGGGTCGACACGTCAAAGGATCGAATTTATTTTATTCATTTTTTTTTCACATATTTTTTTTTTTTTTGGGGGGGTCCGCCCAACCCTCTTTTTTTTTTTTGCTAAAAAACACTTTTTTCCCTAAACGAAAACCTAAAAAATATATATATATATATAATTTAAAAAAAATTTGATCATTTGACCTGTCGACCCTTTGGTGTCGATCCTTTGACCCGTCGACCCTTTAGATTCGATCCTTTGACTAGACACCGTAGTCCTCCTGATTTTTTGTTATTGTAGTGGTAGGGTCACAGCAGCTTAGTTTGGACTGATTCTGAGTTCACAGACGATGGAGAAGCACCATAGCTAGCATTGTTAGGTAGGGATGTCTTCTAGTATAGGGAGGGAATGTTTGGCATTACACTTTTTGTTTAATGCACTTATAAGTGAAATGGCTGACCAGAGTCTGTGTCCTCCTCCTTCTTCTCAGTCGCCACAGTGGCAAAGTATGTTGCTATAAAATTCATGGAAAAATAAGCGAAGGGCAAATCGTGGATGGCATGCACATTCCTGCTCAAAGCACTGAGGGAGTAGTATGGATTCATTTTAAATTCATAAACTGGACAATGAGATGTTCCTGTGCTATGTACCTTATGAGCCCACCTCCCTTAGTTAAATATGTGAACTAATTCCATCGCCGTCGTTTTGGACTACCTGCTAGGAAGTAATGAAACTGGTGAACACCTTCCTGCGGCTAGCCAAGGTGAGAGTGTAGCTTATTCATCATTTCCCCCACCTCATGAATGTTTGGTGCAACAAGACTTTAGTCCCTTACACCAGGCATAGGCAAAACTAGGAGACTGTCGTTCTCGGTGTGGGTCAATCCTCTAAGCCCTCGACATTTCCTGATGCAATATAGAGCCCTAATTGCTCTCGATTTTGATCTCTCAGCAAGTTTGTATATTCAATTGCATATCAGGGAACGGACGATTTCTGGATGCGCTGTCTAACAGGCAGACACATCCCATTAACAATTGCATTGATGCACTTTGGAGATTCATTGCTGAGCATCTAAAAACATGTTGGGTAGTATCTTAATTCCACTGTTGGCCATTCCAGCCTCGTTTATAGGATTAAAGAGTGTTGGATGTGATCGGATTTCCTGGATAGGGATGTCTGACTGCTTACTAAGAAATTATTCCTTGACTCTCCTGTATGTGATGCATTTTGTCTTTATACATAGGCATCCTATTGTGTTTATAGAAAGTAGTATTTTTTTTTTTCTGTATGTATGATGTTTTTAGTTGGGTTTGTATTAATGGTTGAACGAGTAAAACGTTATAAACTGTTTTACACTATATTAGTACCCAGCGCCATAAATCCACGGGTTACACTTCATGTGGATTGGCTCGTTTCCGAGCCATACCACAGTATGGTTACGCTCAGGCCTGTAACTTTGGGCCCCGGGGGCATTACCTTGGGCGGTAATGGTCTGCCAGCTTGGCAGTTATTGCCATAATATAATCATACTCTAATCCATGAAAGAATTTTGCACAAAATAGGCATGCTTTTGAAGCAAAACCTTAAAAGCAAAACAAGCCCCTTTTTTGTCAATCCTTATGGACTCTTTCTACAGCAGCTGTGAACAATTCCAACTAAGGCACTCTGTTCATCTTTCAGAAAAGCACAATGCCAAGTCGCTTACAAAACGAGGGCATAATGGCACAATAATTTATTTTAAAATGTTTTTATTGGTATTTAAACAAACATCTCACCACTTACATTTCCCTCTAGCCTTTCAGTCCCGGAAGCAAAAAGCATGATGCCAACAACATTGTAACAACATAGCAAGAAAACTAGATAAATTAAAAATGACAAGATGACTTCTTCACTTGTGAGGCATACCGCGTTAATATATAGTATTCGGTTGTCACAGGGGTGTGTTCCAAACCTTGAGGGGGAAGTGTTTAGTGCCAGCCAAGGGAGATCTACTGGAGGACATCAAATGCACATTGCCATCGTCAGTGGAATGTTCAATTGGGTGTCTGGTGTGCGTTCATGGGGGTTTATCATCAGACCGATGGAACATGTCCCAGAACAGCGTTCTCCAGGCGTGGTAAGCGACACTAGCGCCGGCATCATTCCCTGATGCCCCTGCACCCCACGCCCTGGTATCTACCTCCACCCAGCGCTCAAATTCTTTGGACCAGCGTCGATATAGCGGGCCCCCTGCTGACTTCCAGGCCATTGCAATGGTTCTTTTGGCCAGTATGCAAGCCATGTCCATAAACCTAACCACATGCTTAATTTTGCTGGACCTCGGTTAGGTGCCTAGCAAACATTCCTTATGTGTCCATTCATACCTCACAATTCCTGCTTCCTTGCAGGCCTGTGCAATTCGTTCCCAGAACTGTTTAACCTTCTTGTATCCCCAAAACATGTGCACTATCCCTGCTTCCCCAACTTTGCACCATGGATATAATGGGCCTGCGTCCCTTTTTAAATTCAGCCACCCTGTGTGGGGTCATGTACGTGTGGTACAGGACGTTGAATTGGACCAGCCAAAACCTGGGATTTCTTGACACTTATCGGGGGTATGCTAGTATCCTCTCCCACTCTTTCTTTGTTTAATTCTGCACCCAGATCCTCCTCCCACTTCTCTTTCAGTGTTGAACTTTTGGGTTGGGTCTATCCACCAGCATCCCATAAAGTCTGGATACTGGCCTCCACCCATCACCCAGGTCGAACATAAGCATCAATACGGGGTTCACTGTTGGTTCTTCTGGCCACTTTTCCCATTTCCCTTTGGCCATGCTCCAAGCCCTCTGCTACCACAGATATTGCCCTTGGGGCAACTCTTCTTTTTCCTGCAGAGATTAGAGTTCCCGAAAGAGGCCCTCCTCAAACATATCCCCCCCCCATGTGTAGATGCCCCACCTCTCCCAGTGCCTCACAACCGCCATATCCGCTCGAATCTTGCACATCCACAGCTATTGGGGGTCTCCTGGGAGTAGGGGTGTCCTAGATTCATCAGTGACCTAGCTCTATATCACACCTTCCTGCCCAATGTCACTATCATGGGGACGTTTCCCAAACAATTCAGTGGTACCCACAATATTTCTTTCAAACGAGTTGGAGCCACTAGTTGCTGGAGCAATTCTGATTCTGATGTTACTTTATCTGAAAGCCATTTGGACACAAGCTAAACTGTGCTGCAAGGTAGTACCTTTCGTGGTCAGGCAGTTGCACTCCGCCCTCCTTATAGGGTAGACATAATGTGGCGAGTGACAATCTGTCGAGCCACCCCCCACAACAATTCAAGCGTGTGGAAGGAGGTCCTGACATAGTAGTGTACATTGTGGAAGTGATACAGGAATATGGGTAGCACAATCATTTTAGTGAAAGCCACCCTTCCTATCAGCGACAGTGGTAACCTAGACCAGAACACCATGGATTTCCTCAGACGTTTCACCACCACCACCACCGCAGCTGTGTTACTTTCGTGCACCTGCGCCGGTGTGTGTAATATGTTCACCTCCATGTACCTGAAGCTGTCAAGCTGCCACTGGAGTCCCACCTCTGGCAATTCCTCCACCCTCTTACCTCCTAGTCCGGCTAGCAGGAATATGCAGGATTTCTTCCTGCTGAAACAGATCCCAGACACCCTAGCATAATTATCTAACGCCTCCAATATCACTGGGACATTCAGGTGTGGGTCATTTTGCACGTCATCCGCATATAACAATACTGTGATGAACCCCTCCTCCCCCCACCCAGATGCCCGCTTCTAGGAACTGCTTCCGAAGGTAGATTGCCATTTGGCTCCAGCCCCAGCACATAAAGCATGGGAGACAGTGGGCATCCCTGTCTAGTGCCCCTTTGTATGTCCCAGATCGAAGATGCCACCCTCCCCGATTTGACCCTTGCAACAGGCTCAGTATATAGAATCTTAACGCATCTAATGAATTGTTTTCCAAACCCAAATTCGCCCCAACATTGAAAGCAGTCAATTCCCAATATATAGAATCAAACGTTTTAATTGCATCTAGTGATAATATTGCATATAGCCCCTGTGTGTCCGCCGTTTGTGCTATGTGTTGTAGAAGTCGCAAGTTCCCGGCCGTGCTGCGGCCTAGTATAAAGTCATTTTGGTCCCTGTGTACTAGGTCCCCAATCACCTTGGGTAGCCTTTTAGCCAATATGGTTGTCAGTATCTTGACGTCATAATTCAGCATCGCCAGTGGGCGATACGAATCACATTCATTAGTAGCTTTCCCCGGTACAATTAGCGTTTCCCCCTCATGCCCTTTGGCAACTTCCCCATTTCATATGCCTCTTTGAACACTTCAAGCAGACCAGAGTTACCGCCGACTCGTATGTCTTGCACAAATCCAGGGGGAGTCTATCAGTCCCAGGAGTCTTGCTAGTGGCCAGTGATCGGATAATCTCACTTATATCCTCAGCTGTTATATCTTGCTCTAGTGCCTCAAATTGTGTTCTATCCAGTTTAGGGAGTCCTAGTTCTTCCAGCGTGGCCTGAATGTCCTCTTGGGGTACCAACGTATCGTGCTTATGCAGTTGGGAATAGATCTCTGCAAATATATTGTACATTTCTTGTTGGGAGTGGGGTAGTGTACCTGCCGCATCTTTGAGTTCTATTGGTGCATAACATTGGTGTTCTCTCTTGCATAGCCATGCCAGGAGCCTGCTTGGCCTGTCTCCTTCTGAGTGCGCGCTGGCTGTTCGCACTGTAATCAAATTTCGGTAACCTCCCCCATGCCTCTTGGCACCTCCGCCTAAGGTCAGCTAACTTCTCTTCCTTTCCTAAGGTTCCCCGTGCGCCCGCTTCCATTTGTCTGATGTCGTCCTCCCACTTCTCAAGGTCCGTTATGAGCATTTTCCTAATGCCCCCCTAACTGGCAATGGTCTCCCCCTTCAACACTACTTTCATCGCCTCCCAGACTGTGCTCCAATCCTGTACACTACCCACATTTCTTTCCATGTATTCTTCTAGTTTATTTTGAAGTTCCGCCCTGTAAGCCTGGTCAGTCAAGGCGCCTGTGGGCATGCGCCACAGTGGTATAGTGGGCTTAGGGCCAATCGCCTTCCATTCAATCAGCAGGGGTGAGTGGTCGACACCGATCTACCCAAGTATTGTACCGATTCCATTTGCTCTAGGTGAGTCTTGCACACAAACAAGTAATCAATTCTAGTGTACAGGTCATGGGGAGAAGAGAAGTACGAATATCCTCTGATGTTGGGGTGCAGTTCCTTCCATACGTCTACCAAATCTAGGCTACCTGTCATTGCATTCAAGGCTGCTGTAGCTGGCTGTTTCAGGGTCAGTGGTGGTCCCTCACACAGTTAAAATCGCCCCCCCCCCAGATGAAAAAGCTCTCCCTGTGAGGTGTTAGTTTAGCGCACAGCGCTTGTAAGTATGCCAGGATACCATGATTTGGGAAATAGGAGTTGACTATACATACATCATTTTGTTCTATGAATCCCCCAAGTATCAGATACCTCCCCTCAGGGTCGGCTTCCATCTGCATCAGTCTGAATGGCACGCTAGCACTTATCCAAGTGTAGCCACTGCAAGCATATTTAGAATATGCTGCACTGTATCCCTCCACCCCCCCCAGTGTTCTTTCACCTTAGTCGTGCCTCCACCATTCAGTGGGTTTCCTGTAATAATGCTATGGACACTTTCTTCCTATTAATGATTTCACACGGTTTCTGCATATGTATGTGCCCATTCCCCGTACGTTCCACGTCAGAACCTTTGCGTTAGCTGAAATAATTGAGGTCTGACTCCTCTAGCTCCCCCACCATGCGCTCACAGCCTCCTCGTCCCTTTTGTGTGTTTGGCTTTGTTCCCCCTGAATCCCATTCTCGTAGGTATCCCTACCAACATTACTGCCTGAACAAGTGAAGTGCTCGAAACATTTTGAACAGTAACCAAAAGAAAACAAAAGCGCCCAGCTGCTGTAGCTCCCTCGCAGTGCTCAGGTGCCCCCACACCACTTCGGCCCGCAACCATTTTTCGGGATCAGCCTATGAGCCCAGACCAGCAGCCTGGTTTCCCTCCCATCAATGGTAAGCTACCAGACTTGTTTGTGGTGTGCGTCAGTTAACATTCAACCATGCATTAATAACCGTTCTAGCACATTCCCTTACTTCTCCCTTGTTCCCGCCACCCTCCCACCCCCTTGGGGCAAGGGTACTTTCATGTGACTGCCTCTTCCCCTTTGGCCAGGTTGTTATGCTCCAGCTACATCGGGCCGCTGCCAGAGTTTCCAGGTAAATAGCCCGACCATTGTAAATCACTTTCAACCTAGAGGGGTACATGGGCATATACTTGAGGTTCAATTTCCTGAGCCTGGCTTTAACTGGGACAACTGAGTTCCTTGGACTGCAGGAGTGTTATCCGGGTACATGGCAATCTTGGCGTTCTCGACATATCTCCCCTCCCTCCCTGGAGTGTTTCAATATGATCTCCCTGTCCTGGAAGTTCAGGATTTTGGTGGTCATCGTGCGTGGGTGTGATCCTGGCGGTGGTTGCTTTTGTAAGGATCTATGAGCCTGCTCGACCGCGAAAGCCTGCGAGAGTTTCCCCACACCAATTTTCTGTTGCAGCAAGGTTTCCACAAATCCCGTGTGGTTGGGGCCTTCCATCCCCTTGGGAATTCCCAGTGAGCGCACATTATTTCGCCCGGCCCGTCCTTCAGCATCTTCCGACCTTGCCTCCAGCGCAGCATTCCTCCTCTCAAAGTCTTTCACCCTCTTCTCGAGGTCCTTCGCGGTCTCTGCGGTTTCATTCAGCCCAGCTTCCGTGACTGTTACTCTTTCTGCCAGGTTGTGCATATTCTGTCGCATCAACTGCATGTCCTCTTTGACCTCTCCGATTTTATGGTCTATGAAAGTTCACAGCGCTGCTATCAGTTCTAATATTAGGCTATCCGTGTCTCCTGACTCTGCCGTCTTCTGAGCACTTTGCAATGCGCCGCTGCCCTGCAAAGTTTCACAGGGTTTGGCTGCATGGAAAGATTCCATGAATGCAGACTTTCTTTTCCCTTTAGACAGGGACATGCTCTGGTTTGTCTGCATAGGGGGTGGGCTATTGGCCGTAGCCTGAAGATTTCTTTTCTGGCCTCAACGTATTCAACTGTTGTCCGTGAGGGTGGAGTACATTCAACGTGTCTGTCCCCTATTGCCCCAGGAACATCTGTCCCCAGGTTGATGCTGCTGCAGTATAAGTTTCTCTCCGTTTGGATATGAGTGGCAGTTATGTACCTATGTCGCAGCCCCGAAGTAGTACCCAATGTTGGGGTCTATGTGTCCAGGCTTGAGCTGCCTCTGGTGATGGCGCATGCCCTTTTGCGTTCCAACCTGGGGAGTCTCTTCGGTCAGCCTCTGTGGTGCGTTCCCCAATCATGGGTGTAGGTCCCTCGGCTCACCTGGTCTCTGCAGGGGTGTGTGAATTCATGCGCACATTGGAGCAGCTATTTGCGCACGTCTATCATAGGCACTGTCCAGGTGACTTGTCAGTTCCTCCCTTGTGCCCTCCCCCCTTTGTTGGGTGCCGTTGCCAGCCCTTTTCTTTGCCCCTCAACCACTCCACCTCAACTACTAGTCTTGTGGGTTATGTGATCAATAACCCCCCTGCTCTGGTTTGCAGCTTGATTATGCGGGGACCTGCAGCACATCCAGTCCCTAGTCTCCCCACTGCCTCTCTGTGGGTGCAGTTAGCATGCCGGGTTCCAGCGGCATCAGGCAGTTCCCTTTCGCCAGGGTTATTGTGCACCCCTCGGCCGCCCTTAATAGGTCACAACTCCCTCCCCATGGCCAAGCCTCCCCCTCACCTCGTCCAGCGGTTAAGGGTTGTTCCAGCCCTTCACTTGTTGCTCGTGAGCCGGACCTTGTGTGGTTGCTGCTAACTTGCACTGTTGGGGTGGACGGCTCCATACTCGTCAATGAGCCCCTATGATGGTGACCCACAGCCTGAGTCACGGGAGCACGATCCGCCTCACACTGTCTTTAGGTGCCTCCGGCTTGGATTCCATCCAGCAGGCACCTGCACCCTCTGTGTCTGCCTCAGGCAGTATCCTTGTTAATAGAATGTGCATTAACCCTTATGTGTGAATCACAACAGCGTGTTATGGGTCTATTAACAAAAGGCCCTCTGCACGGATCCTTGCCACACGCTTCGGTGCTTCAATTGTCCATTCTCTATTCAGCCCCCCCCTTCATCAGACGCCTGGCCGTCAGTATCCGAGCCAGTCAGAGGATGCGGCCCTCTTTTATAGTGCACACTTGACTCCTGTCGCTGCCTCTTGGGAGCCGTGCAGCACCAGCTGTCCCCACTCCTCCATTTGTGATCTTCCTGCTCCAGCAGCAGTGGTTGCCTCTGCCAAGCACTCCCGCCGTCAAGTCTGGCAGCACCGCTCCTGGACCAGGTGGAGCCTCCGCTCACAAGCAATCAGCACCCACAGCGTCCTATGGGTCCCCTCACACCACGACCCGCCAATGCTTCTAGGCTGAGTAGTGTGGGTTCCCTTTGCTTCTCTTACCAGATCCCTACCTAAGTAATAAATTACAGACAATTTATGTGTATGGAAAAGTTGCAGGCCGTAGGCATTTTATTTTCTTACAGAAAATACAACACAACAAAAAAATTACACTGCCATATGCTTTTGGGCACATTGTGTCCAGTTCCGAAGTTGCCCAAGGCTCCTCCTGAGTCCTTGTTATCCCTGAGCCTTCGTTCCTGGGCACATGCCGCCACACCTGAGTGGGTGTTCCTTACGCCCGCTCAGGCCCCCCCCAAAAAGCACCCTACCTACAACCCCGTTCCTGGAGTGCCCTAAAAATGTTGTCGGAAAAAACCCCCATCCCTTCCTTTGATAGGTGCACCCCATCCTGGTGAAACGTGTCCGGATTGTTCCGGTGTAAGCCATGTCTTATGAAATGCAGCCCTGTGCTCTTGCAGTACTTTTCTACTGATTTATTTAGTTTCTTTCTGGCTATCTCAATTGCGTGCCTGTTCTGTGCCCCATACCAGAACCTTCTTGGTATTATCTCTGACATAAAAATCTCGGTTTTCCACCGGCTGCGGGCTATGCTATGCAGTGACTCGCAGATGTTCCTTTGTAATTTACCCCTGTTTGTGCTCACCAGGTTGTTCTCCCCCCCCCCCCCCCCCCCTGAGATGTATAACCAGGTACTGGGGGGTGCGGGAGGGGGGGTGCGGAGTCCCTGAAACCCATCAGGTCCGATAGCCTGTCGTGTATGACCTCCCAGTGCATCCCCGGGAGGCCCCACCATGACGTAATTGTGTTCCTGAAATGTAGTCCTTGCTTCACCTCTTCCAGCCACCTGCCTGCCCGGGTCACAAAAGAGTGCTCCACTATCCATGCCGATTTGTATGGTCCGGCCTCTGTAGAAACGGGGGAGATAAGTGTCATATCAGTTCCTCCCTTATGTATTTCTTAAAACATTGCGACTTCCATCCCCCAATTCGTCTCACCCCCTTTGCTCCCAGGCCCCCCGCCCACGCAGAGGTTGCTGCCCCTATCCTGAAAGAGTGTGTCCCAAATTCGGCTGGATTCCATCCCGCTTTCGCCACCGCCTGTTTTAATACTGCCTGAAACTGGTACCTGCTGAGCGCGCTGCCGTCCCTATGGATCAATAACTGTCCATCGACCTCTGGTCGCAGCTCCAGGAATTCTTGGGTGATGCATCTGGGACAGTGGTCCTTTTCTCTGATGCAATTGAGATCTATTGCTCTCCCCTTCCCCATTTGGTCTGTCTTGATTTCCTTAGCATTATAGACATCCCCTTGATACCCATACTAACGTCTTTTCTTGCCAGGCCGTCTCCTGCCTCCGTATTCCTGGCCACCAGTTCCCCTATTCTGAATGCTCCATAGTATGCTAGCGCAAATGCTGCCCTGAACAGTGCGGTTTCGTCATGCTGCTGCACGTGTCTTGCAGCACTTTTAGCAAAATTATCAATTTCCCAAAATTTACCGGCCTTCTGCTATCTGGTTTTTTCCCCCTCTAACTTTGCCCATCCCCTCATAGCGTATTTTATCTTAGCGCTGTCAGTCGGGTCCGGTATGCCCGCCACTTTTGTGGTATATGCCACCGCCGCCAGGTGCGCTGCTGCCCAGCTTTTCTTTTTCCCTTTGGCAAATGCCCCTTCAAGAAATTCACAAATTTTTTCCGCTGATATTTTTTCCACCTGTTTCCATCAACATATCTTTTACATGCTTTTCGTACTGCTTACCCGTTTTGTATGTCAGGGCATTTCTGGTCAGCTTGTCGATGGCCCTTTCTTTTCTCCGTTCTTCTCCCACTTCTTTTGAGTCGACCTTGAGCCAACCGTGCTTTACTTTCTAGTGCCTCTAACGGGACCCATGCCTTCCGTGGCGTGGGCGTTCTTTCCTTGTTGCCGTCTGGTCTCAGCTCCCTGAATTTCTCCGACTGAAAGCGAGAGATTGCATCAGCCACCGCATTTTCTTCCCCAGCGATATGCCTCGCCTTTATGCATGTATTCATTTTTAGGCTTTCCAGTGTGATTGCCCTCATTAATTCTAATACTATCATGCATGACGCACTTCGTTGAACACGTGCACCACCGCCATGTTATCTGACCATATTGCCACCTCCTTGTTCCCTAGCTCTTCCCTCCATGCACATAACGCGACCCATATCGGGAAGAGCTCCAGCAGCGTTATGTTCTTTGTCCATTCCGCCACTTGCCACGATTTTGGCCACTTGCCTGCACACCATTTTTTCCCCAGTATTGCGCCAAAACCAAAGCCACCGGATGCATCAGTGAACACCCTTTTACCTTCATCGTTCACCGGTGAGCGCCATATTACCGCCCCCTTGAAGTTTTTCAGATATTCTGCCCATACTTCCAGATCTCTCTTGATTCCTCCCCCTGGCCTAACCCTGTGGTGCCCTTTGGTAGCACCTCTCATTTTCAGCTCGATACTTCTCTGGAACACCTTCCCCTGAGGTATGACTCTTCCTGCGAAGTTGTTTTCCTGCCAGCGCTTGCAATTCTCTCACTGTTGCTTTGTTTTTTCCTTGTAGTTCCTTTATTGTCTTCAGCAGCTCCGTCACCTTGTCCTCCGGGATCTGACACCTCCCCTGTCTGTTGGAGTCAATTTCTATACCTAGGAATTAGATAACCTGCGTTGGCCCCCTCGTTTTCTCTTCCGCCAGAGGAAAACCCCACTCGCTCGTTATTTCCACGAATTTGTCCAGGGTTGCCCTGCATCGATCCGCACCTATGGGGCCGACGAATAAGAAATCGTCCAGGTAATGCACCATCATGGACTCCCTCATCTCCTGTGTTACTGCTCATTGTAAGAATTAACTTACCCTCTCGAAATATGCGCATGAGATGGCGCACCACATCAGAAGGCATTTGTCGATGAAGTATTCCCCCCCCCAATGCATGCATAACCATCTTTGTGATCTGCTGTTGACTGGCAACAGGCGAAATGCCGATTTAATGTCTGCTTTCGCCATCCATGCCCCTTCCCCTGCCTTTCTGACCAGTTCCACCGCCTCCTCGAAGTCTGAATATGATACTGTTGCCTCGCTCAGAGCGATGCCGTCGTTCACCGAGGCACCCGGGGGGTTGGACAGATGGTGTATCAGCCTGTATTCCCCTTCGTCTTTTTTCGCCACCAGTCCTAGTGGTGAACATAAAAATTCTTCGAATGGTAGGGCCGTGAATGGGCCCTCCACCCTCCCCAGTTCTACTTCCTTCCTGATCTTACTGGTCACTATCTCCTTGTTTTTGCTTGCAGATTTTAGATTCCTAAGAATGTCATGTGCTCCCTGCCCGGTAAACTGGATGTTAAACCTTCTCTAAAGCCTTGCCTGAGTTGTTCTGCTGCTTCTTGTTCGGGGTATTTCCGGAGCCACCTTTCCATCCTCTCGATTTTTACCAGCGTGGCCCCTTTCCTGCCCCAGTTTTTATTTCCGCGTCTCATCTCTTCTGCCGCTTGGCACCGCGGCCCTTGTGCACTTGGAGCTACTGTGGTCACCCTTGCATCTCTCGTACTTGTGGCTGAATTTGCACTTCCATCCCCAGCTACATGGTACCCCCTTTTCAAAGCTCCTGCATTGACCTGGTTAAGCTCGTGCTGTCCCCGTGCTCCCACTGCCCCCACCCTGTGTTGTCGGGGGCAGGCTGCTCTGCCATCCTCTCTGTGACCCGTAATTTCTGCTCCGAAAACTCTGGTCTCTATTCCTGTCATAGCTGGATTTGTACCTTCTGCCACTCGATCTATAATCCGTTTTGTAATCATTCTGCCAGTACTGCCTTCTCTGCTGTCCCCCTGTGCTCCGCTTCTTGGAATCCCATTTCTCTTTTAGCACGTTAAAAAAAGCAGAGGTTAAAGTTTTCTTCGTCCCAGCCCATATCCGGAAAGCAGTCCATCTCCTTTCTGAACTCATGGTCATACTCCAGCCATGCATCCCCTCCAAATGCGGCGTGGACCTTTAGCACCCTCTGTTGATATGCAACTAATGCTACCCCGTCTTCCGGGAATTTTTGTAATATAATTGTAGACATTATGGTGAAGGCCGACATCCAATTGTCAAAGCTCCTTACTACTGGCCCCTTTCTTAGTAAGCTTTTTTCATCCTCCTTCATGTCCTCTAGGGCCACATTCATCCCCCTCTTTTGACAATCTAACAATGTAAATGTATCGATCTATTCCTTCCTCCAGATTTTTTCCTTTACTTCGTCATTTATGTACCAAGCCATCGCTTTCATTGACCTGCCCTGTGCGTCTTTACCCATGGTTGGCCTGCCATATTTTGTCATGAGTGGCCCCTCATTTTCTGCCGCTGCCACTGTCGGTGCTGCCCCCGGTGGTGTGGCCCCTGCCCCTATTTGGCCCTGCCGGTACACCTTGTGGTGTCGGTAAAATTGGTGCTCCTTGCGGCACCGGGACTACTGGTGCCCCTTGTGGTGCAGGGACCGGGGCTTCCCTGGGCTCAGCTGGTGCCCCCTGTGGTGCCGGGGCCTCTCTGGGTTCTGCCACTGCCCCCCCTACCTGACTCTGCCTTTCCTTGCTCACCACTCCTCTCCATTTAACCCAAGCCTTTAGGTGATCCCTTTCTTCGTCATCACTGCTTGATTCATCTGAACTCCCCTGCCACTCTTCCCTGCTTTTCTTCCCCCGTCTGCTCTTCTTGTCATTGGTTCTGGGCGACTTACCCGAAACTGTGACGCAATTTTTTAAACATTTTTACTATTTTATTCCCCACATTATTATTCACAGTACCTTTCTTTTTATCTTTTTTCTTTCTCTTGGTCGGTGCCTCCGTCTGTTCCTCTGATCTCTTCGACTCCGCTCTTCCCCTTTTCTGTCCTTGCGGTACATCGTCTTCTCCTTCGCTGCTGCTGGGCTCTATGAACAGCAGAGGTGACGTTGCCTTTGCTCTTTCCTCTTTCTGCATTACTTCTAGCACCCATTGTGCCCCATACTACTCCTCTGCCTTTCTTGCCCATTCTGAGAATTCTCGGGCCCTCTTCGCTCTTCCTTCCGCCATCCTTCTCGTCTGAATTCTGTCAGTCGCTCTTCTGTTTGACCACTGCGAAAGTGTCCTTCGTTCGCAGCTGGTACTTCTGGGTCGCTCCTGCTCTGGCACCGTTGTAACCACTGCGATAGTATGAACTTCTAGAGAGGTAGAAAAATGCGTGAGCCCGCAAGAGCAAACGTTTTTCCTTCCCCTTCTCCAGGTACTAAGAGCCTACCCGAGAGAGGTGAGCTCTTACCTGGTTTGTGCCGCCTCTCCTTTTCCAGGCTTACTTATACCCCCCGGCCTTTTGTTCCTTCCTGGGGACGGCCGGGTTACCCCCCTGACCCCTTGCTGTTACATTTCGCACCTTCCCAGGTGCTGTTTCCTGCCCTTCCTGGGCTTTTGTTTCTTGTGGTGCCATTTGGACGCCCCTCCCTACGCTTTCGCACTGTTTTCCCCCACCCCACGCCTAAACTCCCAGACCCTCTCTCGTCCCGCATTTCATGCGGCCCGGGGCCTGGGTCATTCTGGTGGGCACACAGCCCCTTGTTGCTGCCCTCGGTACTTCAATTGCCACTCGGGTCGCATCCAGCCCGCATCAGGAAGGATGACCCTGTGCCCCTCGTGTCCGGGGTCTCCTCTGTGTGTCGCTGCACCTCTCTGCGACAGACCGCCTGGGTGAAAGCAGTTCCTAATGCACTGCGCTCCGGCCACGTTAGTAGGGCTCGCCAGGGAGGGGGCCTTCCAGGTCTCCTGTGGTCGCTGCCAGTTCTCAGAGCTCCTCGCTGTTCGCAGCCCCTCCACCTCCCCCTTCTCCTTGCTGGACCGTGTTGGCCTCTGCCATCTTGCTTGACCCAGGGGTGTCTCCCTCAGACAGAATTTCAGTCTGTGAAGTCAGATTTCAGCCAGCACAGCGTGTCAGAGCTGGGGGACCGCTTCCCGCATTAGATGTGCCCAGGGTCGCTGCTTTCACGGTATATCATCCGCAAACAGGATCTAGGACAGGATCACAACGGGAGCTCTTCCCAGGCACTTCTTACTCCATGGGCTCAGGCTACGCCCCCGGCACAATATTTAAGGCTGATGAGTTTTCATATAGATTTACATCCACCGCCATCTATGATCAGTCCATACTTGCCCACTGGTATATTCCCATAAAAAACATGTCATCCTTCAAAGGCATTCCTTTCTCTTCAGCAGCATACTCGTACTTGTCCAACTATCGCAATAATCTGTATTATCCGAAAATGCCGAATACAAATTGTTGAACTGCCTACTTCGAATATGGGCAGTGCGAAAAAGTAATTACAAAAATGCGGAGTACTCTAGGTTCAATGACTTTCAGTGCTGATTGAGATTGTACTGAAAAGGGGTTGCGGGGGTGTTGCCCATTCCCCATATTCAGACAAATGTAATTAGTTTTACAATAACCTCGGGAAGACTTGCTTGTCGGGCACCATTTCTGTTTCACCAACGGGGCGAACAAAATTAGAGAAAAGGGACTTAGTGCGTTATAACGCACACGGACGCTTTGGACGTGGCGGAACGGGGAATCGCAGCAGCAGTGTTCACCCAATGTAAAGCCGAACCCGAAAGGCGGGAATCTCCATTTTCTAAATGCAAACGTTTCAGCACCGCAATATTGAGACTCCTCTGACTTTTCAGCAACAAACATTTCACGTAGATCGCAATAATCAGTCATTCACACACCTGTGCTCTGATTCATTCATCCGCCCTTACATTCAGGGTCGAGATTACTTTATGATAAGATTTTTGAGATTGTGGCCTACAATGATATTGGAGAAGCCCCACCCTGCAAAGTGAACCTTTAATATTGAACAGAGGATGATCATTTCTACTGAGCACCCTAAGGAAATCCGCAAGTCCCTTTGCTTCAGCACACCATAGGGACGCAAACACGTACTATGGTGTATGTAGACATTCGACTCTGCCAAAAGCAAATGCATTTGAGCGTTGGCTCCATGTCAACTCTTCACTTTACTGACTCGAGTGAACGAAGCTGTAATACACCTGCCAGCTCCGGATATGAAAAGAAAGAAACACTGAGTACAGGCAAAAGAATACAAAAAAGCCAGAACTGCCAATCAACCTGTGTTATTGTAAAATGTTCACTGTGGGGCCTTAAGCGGCATTGAAATGAACACACCCTGCATTTGCACACAGAGGCTTTGCTGATTTGCATTAGGAAGGGCATTGATTATTATAAAAACACAGGGAAAACCAAATGCACGCTTTCCTTAACAATGACATGTAATTAAAAAAGCAAATTTAAAAGTATCTTGTAGTCCACAGTTTCAATGCTTATGCACGTTTGCCCCCAAATATGATTTTTACCTTACAATTGTGCCAGTAAGCAGAGGTGGACTGAGCTATATGCAGCTATAGACATTTCCCGGTAGGTTTTTGCACCCTGGGCCCTTTTTGTGTTGTATTTCCACATTTTTCCCATAGGTAAAGGTTTGGGCTAGCTGAAAATGTGTAATATGGGGCCCATTTGAAAATTATTTCCAGGGCCTCTTTTGGTTCCCAGTCAACCCCTGCCAGTATGAAGCACAACTTTGTTAAAACCGATTAAAAACGGAACACTAGAGCAGCCCCGCCAGAATGCAGAATCGAGCTTTAATCATTGGAAAGCACCACAGTTGACAGGGTTTATAGCCCCATGACACCTGTGTATCTGAACCCACTCTGATGATGGTATGTAGTCCTACCTTCAGACACTGGCTTTAGCGTATTGCAAAGGGTTCCTTACGTAGGCTGGTGACAGTGGAGGCCAGTTTAGAACCCAGGTCATCTGGGGCACTGCCACCAGCTCAGTCCATAAACCACACCTTTTCCCGAGCAGTAGAGAATTACTAGCTTCTAGTACATTCCTCAACAGGTTGCTGCTTCTAAAACATCAGAAGGGCTGTGACGGAGCTCGATTGTTTTTTTTTTTATTTGAATTTACAAAGCACCACACAGAGTAACAAAAAAGCATGTGTAATTAGGCAAAGACCATCATGTTACATTCTTAAAACGAGTGGATACATAGAAGATGAACTTTTGCAGAGCGTTGGAACAAAGCAAACGTGGTGGGCGAGCATAAGGTTCAGTAAGAGCACGCCATGGTTTAGGGGCCAGGAGGGAGAACAATCTAAACTGGACACAGCACGAGGACTGGAAACGGCACCGCAGAGAGGGTGAGGATGTATAAGCATTTTTTTTTTTTTTTGCTAAGAGGCCCTGGGCGTAAATGAGTCCTGGGCAGAGCAAAACCATAGTGTTCCCACAAAGCATTTAATCCAAATAGGATCCGCGAACCGGTTCGCCGAACAGCCTGATACTCGAACAGCGAGGATAGGCCACAGGCGAGCACAACGCAAACTGGGAGTAGGTTCAGACCCCCTGTAACCTCACAAATTCTCTAATTGGCAACCACACACTCCCACTGGACTATATGCCGTTGAACACCTCAGTGAAAGCATCCCTTTCTCCATTTTTCTCTTATCAAAAAGACCTGATTTATGCGATCATGAAAAACAGGATTTTCGATCTGCAGTGCACAGTAATTGCCTGACAAATGCACTGAACGAGTTATTTGTAGAGGATCTAACTAATAAGGTGTAATAGACAGAAAAAGCAATTGTATGTAATCTTGATTGTATTGTTCTGTGCTTCAATTAAATCGAAGTAGTGATGGATCCAATTGATAAGATATGAAATGCATAACAAAAATACTCCTTATTAAGTCCCCCTCCTCGCCCACTCCTTCCTCCTTTCTTCTCCCCGTATACAGAGTGGATTCGGGTGAACATGTGACCTTGTATCTATGCAAAGTCCAAAGCCTTAATGCACAGATGGCTGCGAGTAAGATATGTGCATTTATGCCGAGTATTACTCGGGTAGGGTTGACTATATTAATTGGGTCTCAGTGAATTCAATATTAAATGTGGGTTGTAATGTTTCCTAATTCTGAGATGCACCGCGTTTGTCCTTAGTTTTCAATGGTGCATAATTCCAGTGCAGAGATGAAACGGGCTCGATGAAGGACACAGAGGTTCCAAGAGTACAAATAATATGGAACATCGAGATTATAATCTAAGTAAGGGCACTTCGTACAAGAACTGTGATCTCGCAAACAAACATGTGCAAGGAATTAAAGTTCTGGATGACTATAGAATGTACATGGGCAGAGAATGCAAAGAAAAGTAAACTTGATGTTGGACTTTAAAGTGTATTTTCGGGAATATTGAATAAAATGATAGTGTATAAATTGTTTTGTGAAGGTTGAATAAGGTGCACTAGTAATTATTGTTGCAAAGGAGGAGTCTAAGTTGTGACATGTTAATGGTATTTAAATAATAAGGAAAACGCCCATCTAGCCCTACTACTATGAAGGAAGCTGCCTCGCTATCAAACTAAAAGTAAGGGTTGCTTGTCAAAGTCCAAAAGAAATGGTCCTTCGTAGTAAGGCGAGTTACCCAATAGGATTTGGACTAAAAAGTAAAAAGGAACATAAAAAAGGAGAGGATGGAGTAATAGCTTGTGTCCTTGGCTTCTGCCTGGCCCAATCAGTTTGAGCCCTTTCTTAGGAAGTTTTGATAGTGCATCAATTTCTGTTTGCCAAATCTTAATTTCCATACGGTTCCCTCTTTCCAGGAAGAAATACATGTTCTTGCTTTGTAGGACCAGAACCCTCCAGGTTCTCTTTCTCTCCAGTTCTGCTTGTTACATTTTTTTTCCTGGGGTCCCCAAAGCCCTCTGGTCACCTCACAGGCTTACTTAAGCAGGTCTTCTATGGGGCGTCTCCCTGTTAGGGTTTATCTGGCTCCCGTGACCCTTGTGGTTCGCTTCCCGTCCGCTGCTGAGCAGCTAATGCACTTCTCATGCTGAGGTTTAAATCAGATCCCTCCTCTGCAGTCTGGTCTCTGGATCTGTTATCAGGCCCACAACCACTGCGGCTTCTGTGTGGCCGCACCACCAGATAGACGCCCCTTTACCCTCTGTCTCTATCTCGTTCTTGGTTTCTTGGCCAGTTGGGACACCAGCCTTTTGGCATCTTGCTAGTGTTTAGCTTGCTCTACATGTAACTCTGTGGTCTAGTGTGGCTCCACCCCTGCAGGACGTCCTACTGTCCAAGGCTCTCCTCTGCATAGGGTTCTCTCCCCCATTCCAAGTTCTTCGTGATTTTATGCACGTCATCACGAACAAAAGGGGTGTGTCGTTCCTGTTTGACTGTGGAGTTTAGGAGGGATCCAGCATACCTGAAGCCAAATAGATTGAAGAAATATCCCTATTTGGAGAATCCAAAATAGAGGTAACATCTTTCTGATTCCCATGTTGGCAGACCATGTACCCTGGACACTGAGTTCCTCACCGGAAAGGGAGTCCTTGTCCCCAAGAGGGGAGTCACTCAGTGTAGAGTCACTCAGTGAGGTCCCACTTGCCCAGACCCCTGAGGAGGGTCTTGTTGAGCGGGTTCACCTCCCTAGCAACAAAAGGGGCATCTCTCCCCTGGGAAAGAAGGGATAAATAGTCCAGATTTGTCACAATCCATAAATGAGGGAGAGGTCCAGTACAATCTACCCAGATAGTCCTATTTCAATGCCAGCTGGTTAATGTTTTAATTGGAGGGGCATAGATGTTTCCCCCGAATATTCCAGAGCATAGTGAGGGAGCCTTAACCAACCAAGTGGGATTATGGGTGAGGTTTTCCCCGAGCATTTAAAAAAAAATATATTGGCTTAATATTAAGCATTTTCAGCAAACCATCGGTGTAAAATTGGGTAAAAATATGCAAGTCATCAACCGTGCACAAGAGCATCTTCCAACTTATTTTCATGATGCCTTTGTGTCGAATTTGGAGGCGAAGGCAAGGTGGAGTTGAAATAATACTTTATTCAGTCAGAGACCAGCAACAGGCAACCAGCCTGGTCCAACTCCAACCACCAACTGTTCCAGAACTCCTTGGAGTTAATTACATAAGTTACTGTATGTGTTCTAATGTTGTTCCAGAACTCCTTGGAGTTCTGGAACAACATTAGAACACATACAGTAACTTAAGCAAGATAAAACACAGCAGAGATAAAACACAACATATCTCCCACCCCTCTATAAGGAACACATCAAACAATTCAATCACAAACAAAATCCTTGACTTTAACAGGAGCTTTCCTGATCCTTCCCCTGAATTGTCCACCTGCATTCAATTCATCATTACCCAAATTGGTGTTGGAGCACTTGCCTGAATATGAACTCCCAGACTACTTTGCTCCTCCCGTCCAAGCAAAGGGGCACCTTTCCTAGCCACTAGTATGCCAGCCACAAACTCTCTCCCCTTAGATCTTCTAGGAGAGTATCAAGGATTAGTAAGCTACATCTCACTTTCACCATATCCACAGGGTTGCACATGGGACAGCGTTAGTCTTGCACATCTCTTAGCAGGGTATGCCTGACAGTGTCCTCTGAAACAATTGTCCACAGAGAAGCCAAATTCACTTTCATCGACAATTTAAACCCATCAATTTGGAACTCATCCACTGGGCCATCCACTCCTTGAGATATTGCTGAGATTTCGAATGTGTCGAGGCCTGCTTCCATCAGTCATCGTAGGTGAGGTCTCCTGATCTCCTTGACCTTGTTCAACGACACCGATAGTTGACGCCTTACACATACGTGCAAAATGAACTTTCCTCCTGCACCTAATGCATTCTGCATTCTTCGCAGGACAAAATACACTATTCGCTGCATGTCTGAGACTCCCGCATCTGAGGCATTTATGCCCCCACCATTCCTTCTTTGGCACAGGTGGTCTTCTGACCCTTCACACAGACTTTTTGCCCCCCATGTTTCTCCACCTTAATCTCCTTCATGTACTGGGTTGTTTGTTTGATGCTCCTAGTAAGCTTGCTCAGCGTCATGTCCTTTGCTAGAAGCTTCTCCTGAACCTTGGGCTTGTTGATGCACCTCGCTACTTGCTCTCGGATCAGGAAGTTTGTTAAATCACCAAATTCGCAGGTGTGGCTCAGTGTCCTCAAGGCAGCTCCATAGCCCTCCACTGACTCCGATTCCTGACTCCTCTGGAAAAACTTGTCTCTCGAACGTGACATTCTTCTTTGGCTCTAAATGTTCCTCAGTTCTTTTCATAGCTATAGCAAACTCATCAAGACCCCCTGCTCCAGCCTCTTGTAATTGCGTAAGGCTGTCAAACATACTGCGCCCCTCTGGACCCAAATTATGGAGCTAAAGTGCTCGTTTCCTTGAAGGACTAAAACTATCACCGCCCATAGCTACCAGGTAGGTTTCAAACATTTTTCTCCATCTTTCCCACTTAATCAGCGGAGTGCTAGGTTCTGCTAAGAATGGAGCTGGAGGTGGAATAGCTGCCGCCATGACTAGTCTACTGTTGTCCTGATCCTCTTATCAAAACCTTTTTTTCAAATATTATTTTATTCCAGCTCTTTTCCAATGCTGTCTTGGCAATCCTAATAAAGATTTGGCAATGAAAGCCTAAATCGGAGATGACCGTTTGAATGTTCAATTTGAAACCCTAAGCATGAATTTCCTGCTCCTTCACTTATTGAAACGTTTGGTTCCGTAACAATACACACTCCTGTGCTGAGCCGGCGGCGCTTCTCCTGGTGTGTATCCTAGCAACAAATATGCTTCCTTTCTCTTCTTAAGATTGTGATGCATTGCGTATCCAAGCAACGTGTCAAAATAGGGGATGGTAAGCTCACGGTCCACGCATGCATCGTGCGTGGCCTTGCTGACATAATTCCCTGCAACGTACAGCCTTGAAGCCACGACGCCCGCGCGTGGCTTGATTTTGTTAATATTGGATTAGCGCCCTCGCCCAGCGTGGCGCACCCCCTCTGACCTGAATGTCTGTGCCTCCTCCCGCGCTGCAGTGCCTGTTGCCATGCCTGCTGCACCTCTTGCTCGCCAACCGCGAGTCCGCTCCCTTCACAGTCTCCTTCAGTTCGCTTCAAGCTCCGTCACTCCACACTAATGCTCCCCTGTCACAAGAGGCTTGGACATCCTTGTCGCCACTGTTGAATTTGGAGGCGAAGGCAAGGTGGAGTTGAAATACTACTTTATTCAGTCAGAGACTAGCAACAGGCACCCAGCCTGGCTCAACTCCAACCACCAACCGTTGCAGAACAACGTGGAGTTCTGGAACAACATTAGAACATATACAGTAACATAAGCAAGATAAAACACAGCAGAGATGATCACAACACTTTGCCCACGAAATATGGAATTAAAAAAGTCAACCACGATTTGGCCATACATGTCCATGGAGGCTGTACCAATATATGCCAGTGTGTGTACGGTCATGCAACAGTAAGAATGTATGTCCAGGTTGGCAACACCAATGTAGGCCAATCTACGCAGGTAATATCATATTTGCTTTACCCTTGATGGGTGATGAATGGCATGCCACAGTAAGAAAATATATCAAGACTGGCCACATCAATCTCGGCCAGTAACCGTTGTCATCATTCCCCCATGCTGCATTCAGCCTTGATGTCCAGTAAAAAATACCATGCCACAGCAAAGAAATATGCATAGACCGGCCCCACCAATATGGCTAGTATCGCTTAAGAACACTGATCAAGCTGCCTTCACCATACCACAGTTACAATGTTGTCCTAGCTGCAATCTCTCCCTGCCTTCAGCGCCCCAACAATGTGAGTGTCTCTCTCTCCCTCTCTCTCTCTCTCTCTCCCTCTCTCCCTCTCTCCCTCTCTCCCTCTCTCCCTCTCTCCCTCTCTCCCTCTCTCCCTCTCTCCCTCTCTCCCTCTCTCCCTCTCTCCCTCTCCACTCTTACATTCACACACGCATCTGCATTCGATATTCGTTCACTTATTCACTCAGATGCGCACGCGCGCACAAACGCACCTTTTACTTTCTCACCTGCAGCTCCCTCCATGTTCCATTCGACTCTGATTCACACTGCTATCTTCAATGAAGGCCCTCTGGCTCCTGCACATAATCCAAAAGGAAGCAGAGACAGCTTCCTGGTTCCTTCATATGTACGGTGGAGCCAGAGCGCCTCCATCATGCTGCCCCTCAGCCCCTTGATATGTGGGGAGATGCAAGAGTGCCTCCTCACGCATTCAGCCCTGCAGTACCACTGCCTGCATCCCCAGTGGTCTGCAAGGCTGGGAATGCAAAATATGGCATGGCTCATTGGGTATGCATGCTGGGGTACTACTGAACTGTCAAAGGTTTCCCTTTGAAAGTTCAGCCAAAGCCAGCCGAGGAGAACTCTTCAGCTGCACGCTGCGGCTGTTGGGGGGGGGAGGGGGCGCGCGCGCACTCTGGGTTTTCACTGGGCTTACTTTACTCGTTCATATTGAGTGGGGGATGGGGGGGGGGGCTGATGCCCTGTCACCCATTATGGACAAGCAGCACCTTCCAGTAACCTACAGAATCGAGGGCTGTTCTTTTTAGTATGTGATCGAGCAAAACCATGGCATGTTTGTGAGGATGACTTGGCAAACAAAAGCCATTAGGTGTCAGTGCATTCTAATTGGTTGGTACGTACTCTGAAGCCCACAACGCTTTACAGGTATGACGTTGTCTTCTGCCCAGGTGCAGGCATGCCTGGGGATTCACTAAACATCACCAATGAAGGCTCTGAAGAAGGGCACTAATCATGTTCGAGTGAGATGCTGATTCGGGTAGGTCGGGTGTAATGGGAAGATCGGCTGAAGGCGGTAGTCCGGATCACTTGGTTAAGCAGAGGGAACTGTAGAAGTCTTGCATGGTGCTGTAAACCTATGCCCCCAAGTCTGGGCAATGGGCGGGGGGTATAGGGGGGGTTATTCCGAATGGAGGTTCATTGTTGGTGTAACATACTACATTAAATGTATCGTATTTACTTTTACGTGTGGGGCTCAATGTGTAGAACACTTGGAAATCCTGATTGTTTCTGTTCTCATGGGCAACATTTTTGGGATGGGGGATGCTCTGCCAGTCTCTGCACAGCTGTATGGAAATAAAGCTTGCCTCTAAGGACCAGTCAACAAGGGGAAATATTACACTGAAATCAGAGAAAAGGGAGAGAAAGGCGCAGGGCCATTAATGCAATTGAAAACTATGCAAAGGTTTCAAAACTGAAGACCAACAAGCAAAGAATATTAAAGGAGAGTATTGGAGGATGCAAGTGATGAGAAATGGAGGGAGCAAAAAATAGTGACGTAGAGAGAGAGCGAGAGAGAGAGTGAGTGATTATAGGCATGAAGTCCAAGAGGAGTAGTCCAGATGAGAAAATATCAGTGTTGGACCAAGAGACTTGGAAGGGCAGAAGGTGCGAAAAGGGACAATTGTAAAGCTGCTGGAAAGTTAAAAGCAGCAGGAATGAGCAACTGTAGAAATGAGTGGATACTGTTAGGCATGAAGGGGCCCCAGCTTTGAATGGACAATATGGAAATGCTGTCAGTCTTCACCTAAAAAAGGAGACGACCAGGGATGCCCTTCTAAGCACATATAGCCATATCTAAACAAGCGCGCACCTTACTTGGGTCTTCACATACTATAGGTGGCTTCAACTTTAGTTCCAACAGGACACACTGGGCCATTTCCTGCAAATACATATTGCAAAGTAATGGGGAATAGTGATGCATTAGTTGCACTTCTCAATTGAGCATATGGGAAAGCCCTGGTTCTAAGGCACACTTGGTCTCCTTTTGCCCTGTTTGTGCAACAGGCTGAATGGCAACATAGAAGCATCTCTCAGCATTGCCACTTTGACACAAAAAGGAACTGAGGCAAAGATGTCCCCAGGCAATCAAAATGTCGTCCAGGGTAGGCGCCAGAAATGGCAGTCAGATGACTTGGGACTGCAGTCGCCTGCTTACGTCCTGAAACCAACTCTCCTCTAGAACAGAGTTTGCTGATTTATATGGAAAGAAGACGATTTGCGTCACGTCAGTACCTCCCAGAGATGGTAGGGTGGGGCATAGACCAACACATGCTACCCTGGCATGTCCAAGTGGTCCGGCTCTCCTCTACAATCCAAACAAATGGTGAGAGCAAGCAGAACGCTTTATAGAGTGCCAGAATAGAGCAACATACTGTTTTAATAACTACACTGTGGTCTTTGATTATACACCAAACCAATGCCTGAATGGAACGCACAGAGCAACCCCAAGCATCTCATGATCTCACCAGGAACTGCAAACTAAACAACATGCCTCCTTTAGGTGGCTAAAATGTCTGCCTTGTCTTTATCCATATAATGGCTGCTAAAATCAAAACCCTAGAAGTAGTACACCCCACACAAGCAGACTGACGCCCGGCCACCCACCTGTGACCGTCCGGTGTAATTTCCACACACACTCCTGTCCTCCAATTCTCAAAAGTGATGGCTGGGAGGATGTTGGACCGATCTTCCTGTGTTATGGTCTTTAGCCTGGACTCTTTGAGGACCTCACGTAATGGGGGTGTCAGTAGGATGGTTGGAACTATCTTTGTTGCAGGATCTTGTCTTTTTTGATGTGAGTAGCTTTGTTGGTGGCGTTGCACTTGTTGATGGATTGAGGTACGACTGAGTCTGCGTCGGCGCAGTGTCCAATGGTCTTGCGGCCAGCTTTGTTGCTGTTTGCTCCTACGGCGGTTCACGCCTCATAGGGAGGATCTGCTTCATCGCAGAGTGAAGCATCTATGGTCGAAGTATATAGTTAACTTGAGGATGGGTCAGAACCTCATGCTTCACCATTCATTCATATGCATACACAGTATTTCATTGGGGCCCTATATGGGGCTTTTCTGTTCTATATAGTAGGAATGCTGCAGACCTTGTGCTTACTGCAAGACGCTTTGCACACCTACAAGAGCCTGTGTGCAGGAACCCAAACAAAGCACAGATCCGAAAATGCCCTATGCAAATTGACAGACTCTTAGTTCCTTCGTTAGTTTTGGGAATTTGGTACCCCTATGACCCGAAACGAGTGCACTGGAGTACAGCTAGGAGGGAGATGGTACAAGAGGAGGGACACACAACTTGTAGGTGTCGTTTGGTTAGTTACTGACCCATGTCATGCTAATCCTGATGCCCATTCCCACCCACATCCTGCCCTCTCAAAACTCATCCTTTTTGGATCTCTTTGAGTTAGCTGTATTGAGCAGTAACATTAAACGCTGTGCTCGGAGTGCCTGCAAGTGGTATTTGAAAGCAGGCCCCTTGGAGTGAATGGTTACATTAGAGCTGTAAATGTGCTACTGATGCAACACAACATGTCCTAACCTCGTGTGTCTTCAGCCACTTGATTTAGAATCGCCATGCATGTCCATCACTGTGTTCTTGTTAATAGCAAGCATCGACCAAGCAAATGGTTTGGGCTTGTGGCTAGGTGTTTGCCAGACACTGCTATTCTAAGCCCAGCTACTCGCACCGTATTTCTGGCACCGTTAATGGCCAGGTATTCCTATTAGGGTAGTGCTTGGCAAATGTGTATTCCATGCCTACACAAAAGCCAAAAATGTTGGCATTACCAATGCTTGCTTTTTTTCTTCGTTCTTATTTCTGACCCTGCCTATTGTGCCATCCCTTTTCCTGCCTCAAATATTTTCATCAGAAATGTTACACACAATAATAACTAACTGGCATAACCGCTTAGAAGCCACTCTGATCGCTTAGAAACGAGTTTAATTTGTGGTCTTTTAAATGTGCTGCAGCTGAAATTTCTCATGATCTTTTTGAGCTTCTGTTTAAATATGTGGTTTTGCTGTTCTGAGGTTTCTATTGTTGATGCTACTAGAATGGGAAAGGGCTTTGCAGTGCACCGAGTGCATCGGAGAAACGCATCACCAGTGTGAACAAACATTCAGTGCATTGACTAAGACACAGGAGGTAGCAGAGCTCCAGGAATGCGGGCCGGGCCTGGTGCCCCTGGGAATCTACTTTATCTAATCTGGCCTGAAAGCCCGCCCACCGGGAGCTGCCAAATATCGCATCTGCAACGCCAAGCAATTAGAGGCCTGGACTCACTTTCCACAGTTTTACTGTTAACTTGGTGCAATGAAAAAATCCCCTGCAAAACCCATCGTACTGTGGCGGCGACCCCGAGGCGAAGCAGGAAAAACTGCGTTCTCCGAGTATTTCAAGGGTGAGATTTTGGGGCAGTTGGCATTGGCACTGCAGAATTTCGCCACCGCGTTTACTACAATGAACAAATATAAAAAAAACAGGGGTCACATCCTAAAAATTAAAGTGGGGGGACTCATCAACAAATGCAGTGGGATGTGACGAAATTAGCATATCAAGGTGAAATATGCACATTTCATTAAACTGGCTTTGCATAACCACCCAAATTGCAAAGGACGAATGGCATTTGCCTTTCATAAAATCAGCACACACCAAACCAAGAGAGGATATTTTCTTCTAATAGTGTTTTTGAAAACGTTAAAAGGTGTGCATGTTTTAAACTCCAAGAACCAATACTAATGTTTCCCTGAGACTTGCAGTAGCGCAATGGGACATTTTACCTTTTTAGTTGTTTATTTTTCATCGTGTTATATAGTGCAGTGGTCAAGTGTCCAGCCTACAAACCTCCGTGGTTGGCTTTAATGCATAAATTCAAAGAGGACATTCAATGTTTCTCATTTTAGCTGGGGGGGGACTGAGTCCGCCCTCTGAAAAAAGTGGGTGGACTCCTTTCCCCCGCGTGTATCCTCGACTGGAGCCCTGATTAAAAAAAAAAAAAAAAAAAAAAAAAACAAACAATCTTTAAAATAGTAGTAGTGCATGGAAAGGTCAAATGGTGTAATTAACTATTTATTTGAAGAGAACTACTTTTTTAATTGACCATACAACCTGGCCTACCCGAGACTTGGGCCCCTGTGCTGCCATAAAATGCTCATGTAACAAAGAGTGGTAGGTTTTGATGCGCATACAATTGAGCAATTAAAGTAGCAAAATGCAAAGGTTGCAGCACCCAATAACATTTTCATCCCAGGGTGAGATCTACTATGAGCTTCCACTGTCCTCCATTTCAAAACTTCTCTTGCACATTTTTTCTTTGTGCTACTGGAGTTCCGATATGGGTCTCTTCTGCGAGCTGATCCCCTGGAGACCGCCCTGCCCTACACCCACTGCTCCCCTCTTCCACCTTCCAGGGACCACCCCGGAACTCCTACCACAGCCCCCCTCCCCCAATCCCCCATAACCTATCCTTCCCCTCTCCCTACTTACTCATCTCCGAGCTGCTTTCCATTCTTCTTGGCGTAATGGACGTTTCATTTGGCAAATATCAGCTACCATACTAATGCATCTCAAACTAAAGGAAACCAACAGCAGGCCACCGGCTCGGGCTGGGGCATAAAATTGTCTCGGGCACCAATGAAAAAGTGACCCATCATTGCAAATGGCAATTCATTCCTTTTAGACTAACTAGTACCCAGGAGGGAGGTTTTTGATCAAATGTGATGCAAATTGTGCATTTTGGAAGGAGCATTTCAGCTTGGGTGCATACTAGTTTAATTTGCATGTGCCATATGATGGCGGCGAATGAAAAAGGTTATAAAGAACCTATGAAGTTGTCATTTTCCGGGTAACTAATGGTTAAGACAAGTGGTTAAGTCACATGAAAGTGCACTGTGGCCACACACGCTGTTTGGCTTGTTATGTCAGCCTATAGAAGTAAAATTATACAGAAAACAACCTTTGGTTCCCAGGTTTTGACACGTCGTGCGAGCATGGCTCTGGCGGTTGCAACTGCATTGCCTGGATCGTCCGACACAGATGATGATTTGAGTGCACAATCCTGTTCAAATGTGTTTGGTGGTTTTGTTGATACAGGCAATGCTGTTTTTCACGGTTCATCTCAGTCTATATGAGGGGGGGGGGGGTGGCATTACAGCATTTGATAATATGCCTGTCTGTGATTTAAACTCCAGTCTGATGTTTGACAACACGCCCCCTATTTTTAGCACAGCGGACCATACCTTAATGGGAACTACACAACATCTAGAAACCATTATAGAGGGATGTAAAGGTAGCATCGGATAATGGCCACGCCAGTGTGAATGGGTTGATGTTTATAGAGCTCAAGAAGCAGTCTAGACTGCTGAATGAAATAGTCCTGGCCTTTACGACTCTGCCTGAACTGTGTACTAGAATGATGAATGAATTGGAGGCCAAATGCGTTAGTAAAAGATCTAGTATGGATCCAGCATGTCGGGATATCTGTGTTAATCCATTGGCTGCATGTGACTTGGAGCCTAGAAGTAAACCCATACTGATTTCCGACAATACCATCTTGGCTCAAGAAGAGGTTCAAATGCAATTGCCCAATGCGCATATACATTCAGATTGTAATGAAAATATTGGGAATGGTGCTAGCACCATGAATGGTCCCGAGTTAATAAAATGTCTAAAAAAACAAACTAAAAAAGAAAAAAAGTAAAAAAATCTATCGCTACCCAAGGGCTCTAATAACAGCTTGTGTAAGTTCATGAGAAATCTGGACTTGCGGCCCAGCTCGATCGAGATGATTTTCAAAATGAGAAAGAAGGCTTGCATGGGTCTGGGATAAACAAACTAGCCAGACCGCTAATGGGGGGCCAGATGTCATGTGCAAGAACTCTTTTTATATTCAGAAGCCGGTAATAAAATTGAGAAAGACTACTCCGAGGGAACTAATAGATTAACAGATGCTTTGAAACATAAACAGGTGACAGATAGGATAGATAAAAATCTTAGGTGTATGGAAAGGGGTGTTGCTGGCATATTTGACATCTTCAACAATCCAGAAGCACAGTCACGTGCAAATACACCCTCTTCAGCTGGCCTTATGTCACCTATTGTACCCCCTCACTCAATGGGTGAGTCAGTAGTATGTGTGGATGATCTGCAGCCCCGTATCTTTCCTGTCTCGGACTCTGATCCTGTAGCCAGTGAGATACCAAAGGCACATGAGAGGAGGGGGGAATGATGCTCCTAGGCCAGAGCATGTTAATCTTGCCCCGGAGAAGGATCCCAAGGTTGTTGGCTGTGTTCCTCTGCAAGTAAGTCTTAGAGAGCAAGTTGTTTGTGCTTTGAAAATATTTTAAAAAATCAGAGAATGAATGAATGAAAGTAAGGGTGTATTGCCGAATGTGATGAATGAGCCTTTGCATGTTGGTCACCCTATTGCCGATCTGGAGCAAAATAGCAAGTGAGTTTTTGAAGGCCGACTCAACTTGTAAATGAAGAGTCGAGGTTGAAATATGTGAATTCCATCTCCGCGCCAGAAGTTCATGGTTCAAGCTATGCCCCTGAAGGGGTTACAGAACATACTCTTGGAATCATGATTGATAATATTCTAAAAAAGAATTTGTATACAGGCTGCAATGGGTATGCTCCAGTTGAGCCTAATAAAACTGTATTGATGGGGGGGGGGGGCATTGTGGAGTCTATTCACAGGCCGTAGGTGGTATATGACTCTTTTGGTAGAGTGCCTGTTGCCAATGATGTTCCTGTGAAAACAGGAAGGTGTATTCAGAATGACGCTCCTCCTGGGCACTTGAGGGATCCGGTCTTCCCAAATGGGCATAGTTTAATTTTGTATTACGTATTTAAGGAAGGTGGGCCTAGTGCACTGAACAGACTGTACATATTGAATCTATTTAATTAAATTCCGGAACTCTGTCTGATAACATTGGCAAACATCCAATTGGTTGACTTCATTCATAATCTAAGATATGACTATGTACGCCTGTTTATCAAGCCTCCTCTGATCAGAGCACTACTTTTGAAAGAAGTGGGCTCTCTTCAGAAGAAGGAATTTGACATTATACCATATAATGTTACATCTAATTACTAAACTTCATGGATGAATGACGTGCGTTATGGAATTTCTGCTGTTAGAACAGCTGCACCACCCCTTTTACAAAACGAAGGGATCGAGGTCACAAACGAAGCTAAGTCTTGCTTGAAGAACATGCAAGAATGGCGCTGGCTTGCACGCTCCCTGCGGGAATCTATAGAACAACTGAAATCAGTACCTAAACCCCTTTAGCATAAATAATTGTTTTCAACTTGTCTCATGGAATACGAGAGGTTATAAAGCTCTTTTGCTAGATAGAGAAGAATGCGCGAAACTTAGCAAATTTGATTTTGTGTTGCTACAAGAAACCTGGGTCACCTCAAGATTATATATAGAAGGTTTCAATACTTTGTCTATCAGCAGAAAAAAACGGCAGAGGTAGACCGAGCGGTGGCCTGGTGTTTACAAGGATAAATACTCTCAATTCTGGATGCAGACAGCACTTTTGTGCTGGATTGTTCCATACGAGCTAGTTTTCAATTGTCAACAAATGCTGGAATTGTCCATATTCTGATGTTCAATGTGTATTGGAATACATGTGAAGAGAATGTGTTCCTTACAGGAGTTTCTTTTGTGCCTAAATGAAGAAATCGGTAATTGGCTCGATATCATCCACAAGGATTTATATTACTTGCGGGTGACCTGAATGCAGACTGTTCTCTCACAAGGGACGATCTGTATTTAGTGCGTGCATTTCCACCTAACATTGATAACAAAAAATCTAGAGGTTGCCAATGGTTGGATTTTGGTAGGAGTTGGGTTTGGAGCCGATATACAACATTGCACCTACATGGGTTGCTCGTGGTCCTTGTTCCATAATAGATTACATATTCGCAAGCACCCACAAGAATTTTTACTGTAAAAACCTTGAAGTCTTATTTGATTGCAATAATCATGCAATGTTAGTCTAGAACTCCCATGGGGCAAGGCTCAAAAAGTATGTTTTTTCCAATGCAGATTGAAGCACATAATGATGGGAAGCGTGTAAAATGGAATCGAGGTAAACTGGAACAAGCCAACTATATTATAACACAGGATTTTGCATACTCTCATTTTGAGAAAAAGCTTGTTTGGTATTCTGTTGATGTTTTTGGAGACTACATTGAAAATGTTAGATCGCAGTAATGTACTTATTAGTGGTAGTACAGAAATAAATCATGTGCACACACATACGTTTGCCCAGGCTATAAAAAAAAAGCAAAGGCTAACGTGAGAGAGACTATCCACAGCATAAAGAAAATGGACATGGAGGATCTGGAGGGGAGTCTAAAAATTAGGCGATGTAAACAAACCTACCAAAATTGGATCAAGAGCATCAGAGGAGGACTTGCTCAAAAAGATGGAGAGGCAATGATTGAAGCTATGCGTGGGAATAATAACAACTGCTTCTGGTCTCTAATAAATAAAGATCAGTGTGCACAACACCGGCTTCAAATGAACCTTATTGACTCTGGGGTTTGGGACACATATTTTGGTACCCTACATAGGTACTCTGATATCCATTTGTCCTTAGGAGAACTTGCAGCTGTTGCATGGCATTTGGATACATCTGTATTGAATATCAAAAGTTTAATTAAAAAATCTAAGCCGACTTCCACTCCAGATCCCAATCACTTGTCATTGGCCAATTTAAAAAGCAACATCGATTTGTGGTCTAAACTTATCCACTTATTTGTGGATATTTGCAGTAAACGAAAATACCGAACAATTGGAAAATTTCATATACTGTTATTCAAGAAAGGCAATCGCCTATGTCCCAAAAATTATCGCCCAATCACTCTAATGAATGTTGAGTCGAAAATGTTTGTGGCAATAGTACTCGAAAAACTGACCACATGGATTCATGACAACAGTGTATTAGATTACAGACAGATAGGTTTTCGCAAAGCTATAGGGACTGATGCTGGTGGTCTTTTGGTGGCTCAATTAATGAGTGCAGTCAAACAGAAAGCAATGAAGCATTTATACATTGCATCTATGGATTTAACATCCGCTTTTGATCTTGTGGATAGATCAACACTGTGGAAAACCTTATCCATGTTGGGCATTGATAGTGCTTTACTTGATGTGATTATCCATCTCTATACAGAAACAGCAATCCGAGTTAGGCTCAACAATAAAGGTCTACTGTCCGATACTATACCAACCAGCAATGGGCTCAAACAAGGGTGTAGATTAGCTGCAACACTTTTTAATCTTTGTTTCAAATGCAGGCAAGTCCCTTAATTCGAGCAGGCTTATTGGTCCGAAAATTGGAGGCTTAACCATTAGATGAGCTGCATATGCTGACGATTTTTTATTAATGGACTGCACAAAAATAGGTTTCCAAAGACTAATAAACAATTTTGGTTCTTTCATAGATGAAAGGAAACTGAAAATTAATCCAAGCAAAAACTATAATATTTCAAGTGGGATGCAAAAGTTCTACTCCATTCTTTTCTTGCTGGAGCTGTAATGTTGTTAAAATCAAAAGCCAAGCGGTTTTATGTTAGTTGGGATATGTTTTTGCTAGCAACTCCTGCTTGATGCTAAAAAGCAGCCAGATACAAAAAGCTAAGGTGGCTTTTAATCAAATAAAGGCCATAGAAAGGACATATGGAAAATTTACATTAGCACCATGCATTATATTCTATAGGCTTAAAGTGATTCTAAGGCTAGCATACGGGAGTGAATTCTTCCCTGAAACCATGTGGCCTCTTTTACGTCAACTGGAGGCCATGATATGGCGGAAAATATTATATTTTGTCCCGAAATGTGTTCCATTAAAATTGCTCAGATATGAACTTGGTTTATATTCTCTTACCAGCGTCATGTTTAACAAAAAAACTGGCTCTATTGAGAAAATGTCTGGTTGCTGAAAGCAGTTCAATTTATTCTCATTTGAGTTATGGTACAAATAATTTCATGTACATACTGAAATTGGATTGTGAGAAAAAACTGCATGATCTGGGATTGTCTGTAAAGATACTACTCGGGTTTCCAATGAAGGTTAAGCAGTTAGTTAATGCTTATGATTGGTTGGAAAACAATGTAGTTCTGTTAAATTCTAATCTCTACTCTGAAAGTGTTTCGTATTGGAAATTTCTCCCTTACCCGGAAGAATATCTGAAGAAATATCCCTCAAGGGAATTAAGAAACTCTTTTATGCGTTTCCGGTTTAATGTATTAAGTACAAACGAGATATTTTCTATCTGTGGGTTGAGTATTAGTGTGAATGATGAATGCCGGTTCTGTAAACTAAAGGGTGTTAGCGAATCTTTGAATCACCTACTCTTGGTATGTCCCACGTTATTGGAGAAGAGACTAGAACGTTTTTCATTGTTTGTAATGAACACACCCTGCGTTGGTAGAAGCAAATATGCTTCATGGCTCCTCTAATGCCTTGAAAATGAAAGTGAATGAGTTTTAAAAAAATACCTGTTCTCTAACATGATAATGGCTGCATGTTGTGATATGGCATATGCTTAGCAATGAAGCTTCGCATTTTGTGTGCATTATGTTTGGTGCTTATATAGTCATGAGGATTTGGTCTAACAAACTTGTTAAGCAAATTAGATGTGATGTTAGTGGTTACAACCTTGTTAAATGCTTCAGGCCATTATGTGGGTAGCACAATGTGTGTTCCTTTTTAAAAAGGTTGCAAAAGAGTGTATCTTGCGGCAATGTGGTAACGTTTTGTAAAGTGGAAATCTTTTCCTTTTTCTTTTAGCTTTTCTTCTATGTAAATGCAAATGAAATTTATTGTGGAATTAATGTTTTATTGTAATTTGATTGTTTTTCTTAATGGTATAATATTTTTGTAAAGGTTTGAATAAGCCAAAACAAATGCATTTAAAAAGAAATTGTGCATTTTAAAGAATATTTATTCAGTAACACTAGTCAAAACTACTAGCCGCATGGTGTAGTAACTTATCAAACTGGAGAAAAAAAACTGGCCCACATTAGCATTTCACGTTTTTGGTTCGGGCATTGCCATATTGCCCTATAGGTCAGTCCGAGTCTGGCAGGCCCCAATCGGAAGTCCACTGCTACATGCATGTAAAGGAAACGACTATTTTCTAAATAGTTTTGGAAACAAAGTGTGTGCCTTCTCCCTCTCCTCCCTCTTTCTTTCTCTCCTCTTTCTTTCTCTCCCTCCTCTCTCTCACCCCCCCTCTCTCTCTCTCTCCTCCACCCCCCCCTGTAGAAAGTACACTAACTCTGAGCCGCCGGTCCTAGCCACTTTTGATGCAGTGCTGTCCTTTGTACCTCAAGGAAATGCATCCCCCGATTTGGCCTGCCTACTTCCTAGTCCCATGAGGCCCGTTGTAGCTCACAGTAGAGGCAAGACTCTAGAACTAGTTTACTACTTCTTATTTTTGTGGCTCACCATGCAGCTGAAAGCTGGGGAGCCTTGGCACAGATGCACACATGGCTGCTAAGGAAGGGTCAAAGAAAAGTGTGCATACTATGGGGGGGATGAGAGGCCCCATAACTCTCTGGTACCCCCCCAACCATGGCAGTTTGCTTACTTTAGAGATGCACCCTCTGCTGCTCATATCCCCATAAGCAGTCAGTCAGTCACATGCTTGTATGATTGATTGAAAGAAAGTGTTTCATGTTGTTACTTCTACACTGCCATCAGGAGTAGGAGTTTGGAGAATTAAATGGAAGTTGCTTCTTTTGAATTGAGATTCATCTATTTTCTGTCGTGAACATTCATTTTTTGAGCTTTGTCTCGTTTTCTCAACTGGGGCAACACTGGAATGTCATTGTCGAAGTTGCCATTTTCTCGGGGCTGTGGCATTGGCCGTGAACAATTATGATAACATTTTAAGAAATGCCCTGCTCGCCAACCGCTGTTCACTGTAAAACACATTATCATGCTGGTGGGATGATGTGTTTTACTGGGGCAACACTGGCATTGCTTTGAGACTGGTATCACAATTTTCTAGGGGCAAGTTTAGACACGAGCATGTATTTTATTGTAGCAACAGAGGCGTGCATGGAACCGTTGAAATTGACACGATAATATGGGAATACACGGGGGTAGTTTGAAATTGGCTCAGACATTGGACATTGGCATGGTGATGTTTCAAGTGGCAGGTTGGCACATTAAGCTAGACTTGTAAACTAGCATGTGGTGACCACCCCAGTCCGGCTCTGTTTTGTATGTTTGTGTTCTGGCAGTTCAACTTGTTTAACTGATACAAAGAGTAGTTATGTGCATTAGATAAAAAAATCGACTGGCAAAATATTTAAAGCTGGTGCAATTTCTACTGGTTTTTGATTTGATTGTATGGTAGCAGTACACTGTGGCATGCACTGTTTTAGCGCTCTAACGCACATTTGTGTTTGTTTACTGTCAGTAGTGTATGAGGGCCCCCTCTTTCACGCGCATACAAATATTGACCGGTGGAAATGCCCCCTGCTTCTGGCCGGAGTCCCACCGTTTTTGATGTATATTTTTTTTTATGTGAAGTGAATATATATTTTATATGAACATATCAAAAATATCAATTTGATATAACATGTATATTTTATAACAAGTGAGTATAAAACTGTTAACATGTTTTGATAGGATGTTTTTTGATATAAAGTGAATATACATTTTATATAAAAATGTGTATAAGGGGAGCACTATCTTCTAGAAGAGCATAGCAATTGCTGAGTGAGATACCTGAAGCAACCTCCGTCACCACCTCAGCCAGCGCGGTTTTGTCTAACCTCAGGGGTGGGAGCCTCTTGGTGGATCGAATTAGGGCTAATACTGTCCCTCCTATGCAAACACTCTTGGGGCCGCTCCCCCCCACCCTTGAACAGCCTAATTTCCTCCATGCACAAGACTGGTTCTAGTCCCCCCAACCCCCCTGCATAACTCGCCCGAGAGTGACGTCTTGACCCCCACTTGGCTGGGGATGGCATTCAATAGCTCCCCCACTGAGGCGCTTTTCTATACTTGTGACAGGTATCACATACTTGCTTACCAGATGCTGGTTCCCCCCACACTACCCCCGTCCCTCATTCTGCTTAGGGTGGCTAAGCTGTTTATCTGAGATTGGCACCCAATAAGCCTCCAGCAAGTCCGGGAACATGGCCTCGAATGTTAGCAGGTTGCACTACTCCATTTTATGGTTTTGGAGGGTGGCAAGAGTTTAAAAATGGTTGTCTCATGTTGAGATTCCCCTTCAAAGCTTGAATGCGATTGATCTGTGGGAAAACCCTGCATTTCGACTCAGTCTATGATCAAGAATCTGAAAACCAATGTAAAGCTGAGACCTAGTCACTCACTTACAGTCGATGAAGCTAATCTGAAATTGGATCTGGAATATCTTGATTTTAGGATGCAACCAGGATTTATAACTTATTTGGATGTAGTTTTTCCCCCACTTGAAAAATCACTATACATGCTTATTAGATTAGGTATAATCCCTGTGGCTTCTTTTATTAAAAACTGGAGGGTATCGAACACAAGATTACGTCCATTGTGTGGGACTGGTAATGAGACTATTTTACTGATCTGTAATAAGACTATTTGCCTGAGAAGAATGTATCTTAAACCTTTTTTGAGGGAGACAGAGATTCGTCATTCTGTGTTGGCTGTGAGATTCCTGAGCCAGTGCTCAAATCCCTGGGTAGTTTTCGCAACCGCTCTTATGTCTACAGGGCATGGTTGCTAAGAGCCAAGACTCTGAAACCTATACATCCTTGTGAAGATTGTTGATATAAAGGCTAGGCTGTGAGATTTTCTCTCCTTGCCCTTTATCTTCAAGTGAATTTTAATTGGGCCCATGTGGGTATTGGCATAGATACCTTGCAAACTAGGCCTGGAGAACCGCTTTGTAATCCAGCGTTTTTTAGCACTCGCACTTTGGAACAATGAATTTTTCTTCCTTTGTTGGAGTATTTTTAGTACATTCATATATTTGTCTTGTATGAATGGTTATATCCTAAATATGATGTATCTTATTCCCCCCCCCATTGAATGTGTCCCTTCTATTAGGCTGTGATGTATTTGTTTCAATGTACAATATCATTGGGGTCCCCTTTTCTTAGAATTGTATCAGAGAATGTTATCATGTTAGTACTCTTATGAAGAGAATTTGTATTATGTTAGTATTCTAATGAATTTATTGTTGTCTTTTGTGCCTTTATGGCAAAACTGCCGAAATAAAGCTGAAATGATGATGAATTTCCATCAATACCTAACACATCGTACATAACAAGTCCAACATAATACTGCTGCACTTGCCCCCCAAAATCTACGTTTCCCTTACACACAGAATAGCCGCATTTTGTTTCACTTTGTTCCACTTTGCACGCAATGAAAAATAAATTGTAACACATACTTGTAACTTCAGAATGAATCCAACACAATCTATAACATGAACTGACAGTCATAAAAACCTAAAAGAAGACTGCTTTACTCATTATCCAAATCCTTCTTTAAAAAAATCCAAATATCCATATACATGTAACGCCCCACATTTGGCCCCTAAAAAAAGTCATCCACTCCAGCGCTTTGTGCGAATTAATCTCGGTGACACCATTTGACAAAATCTCAAATCCTAACTTTACATTGCATTGAATACAATCTGAATATTTCACATGATTCAAATATTTTACCAAGGCTATCAGCATTTGTTATTCCTAAAGGTTAATTGTTGCTTTTTTACATTACTGACTTTGTTGCCTCACTCTAGTCTGGCCCTTTGCAGATTCACTGTTTGCTCTTGTTACAAAGTTTGGAAAAATTGTGCAGTATTACAGGTCATTTAGCGCTGCACCATCAAGACCCATCAATAAATATTAAGATTTATTAGCGAGTTAAACCATAAAACATTTTCCAATTTGTACAATGTTTGATGTCATGCGAGCCGCGTTGACCGCTGAAGATTACATTTTGTTCTAAAATGCCATCTCTGCAGGCTGTAGGGTGAGAGACTTGAACGGCCTACATTTGTAGCACTACTTAAATAAACCGATCCAGCCATTTAGTATACTTGGAGAAGTATAGGCTGAAATAATTGTACAGGGGCATTGGGTTGAAATATTACCCCCTCTTAAATTGTGATCTGATACATCCGAAGATTTAATATGGAAGTGCTGTTTGATTGTACGACACCCCGTAAATACTTATAAACACTTCCACACGTTATCCTAGCCAAGATGTAAATCCACAGGACACAGGCTGGTGCCTTTCAGTGTCTTTTAAACACTAAAATATATTCAACTAGCCTACCTCCAAAAAGAGTGCCCTATCAGTGAAATCCAGGATCACACAAGTCTACAAACACCTTTTTAAACAAGTTTTGTCAATCCTTCAATAGTGAAAGCCCACCAAAAAAGTGCATTTTTTTAACGTGTCATTATAATAAAACTTTTTTTTTTTAATGGTCCAAATAAAAGACCAGGCCTGTTTTCAATCGAAAAGCCTTACACGGATCACAGACCTCGGCCCCAGCACCACGATCAAATACAATTAACTTCAGGATTCCTCACTGCATTACAATCAGATGTTCTAGTCCATTAGTCGTGTAGCTGTGAAAACACCAGTCTGGAGCTCTGCCAGAATTCCCAAGTCCAGACAATAGATACACCTGTGCAGACAGAATCCCCCTTTTTAAGAGGTGAAACCACAAATCCTCCCTTAGGTTTTCTTATCAACACATCCAGGTTTCCTGAACTTGTGTATTTTGTGCTTATTTTGCAAACATGGGTATTTGTAACACATTTAAAATGACCTAGCCCCCTCTGGCAAGTCCTAAATAACGATATTGTGTATTGCAGGCCGGTCGAGCTCACCAGGCCTTATCAAGTCCGTCATTTGTGTTTTCTTCAGTGCTTGGCGACAATGCAAAAGTCTTGAGTTTGGCAGATAAAAACTCTGCCCCACCGCAGCCACATGTTTCACAGATGATTAGCGCTGTCATTTCTCTCTGGTACACCCCGCATGTCGCGCCTGCAGCCCTTTTAAACAGAATTCATTAGAAGAGAACCGTGCACTGTGTTCGTTTAGAAAGAAACCGCACATTGACAAAACCAATTGTCAGTGTTTTGGTGTAGGTATGATCAAGTCAAAGTTCAACGCAAAGTGTTATCGATTTATCAACATGGTTCAGCATCTCTGTTAAAATACATTTGTGAATTAAGAAACAAGCATTTAGTTTCACTCTTCATTTAAAAAAGGCAAAACGCATTGTCCAGATCAGCAGACTATTTTGTGTAACTCTAGTGAAGACTTTACTTTTTGGACTTTTGTATAGACTTGTGACACATTCTTTACTTTTATAAAAGTGAACTATTTTCGTTATTGAAAAGAAACTCGTATTGCTAAAGGCAATAGTTTGGTCTTTTGGTCAGGCAACACACCTTGTCCAAAACCAATAGTTTTGCACCATAAACCACACTTTTCCTGTAAAGCGCATTACTTTCATTATTTAAAAGCAACACAACTTGATCAAAAGTAATAGTTTTGGGTCTTTTATATCAGCACTATAAAACCACATTTTGCCTACAAAGAAAAATCACATAGGGCTGTCGTGACAGCCTCTATTTACACTCGATATCATAGCTATTTCCAAGTTTAATGTAACTAGCCGTTGAAGCTATTTTATCCCCCAGAAAATTTAAAATGCACCATTTGGACACATTATATTTATTCAAAAATTCTTTGGGTGTTTAGTCTCTGTGCAAACGCCATGGGTTGGCTCGCGATTGCTCATACCAATTCAGGCAAAAAAGTACGTTCCACCACTTAAAATCTGGCCAACTGCCACTGACTTGAAACATTTACTGATGTATCTATCCAAGAAGGGGAATAAGGCACTGTAGATGCACAATGTAGTCAGTGTGGCTGAGGGAGAACCCCTCACTCGTTAGAATGACATAGGACAGCAGACCAGATTAGGAGGACTTCTTGTTGCAGGATACACCAAATGCAACCAGTTAGTTACACTGCAGAATTAGAAGCATCTCACTTGATCCCTCACCATTGACTTCCTAAAGCTAAGGGGAGCTTCAGACCAAAACATATAGAGGGCCGTAAATTGTCCATTGCTCTAAATAATTCTGCAGTATTTTATTTCCACAAACACATTTTGAAGATTGCTTTTTATCTGAGAGGGCTGTGTAAATACATATGGTTAATCATGAACATACATCTTAAATAATGAGCACTGTGAAGAGGGATGACAAGACTGCCTCTTTCATCCTCATTCAATTTCTCAAATACCATCAAACTGTCTGGAAATTATATGGACTTTATAGTCAATAGTGACTTAATACTTCCATGGTTTATTCAGTGAAATGCTTGAAAGACACTGGATTATAGTGTCTGCATACACACCCTCCGTATAGGTGTTAACCAGAAAAACAGCCCTCCTTCACATTGGGACAAACATAATATGTAGCTTCGGCAGAGGGGGCAGGGTGAGATTAGACTGTATAAACAAGTTGTAAATCCCAGTATGAGAGCATAGGATTTGGTGTCAGTAATATTGTAGCAGGCGATCCATATGTAGTATGCTAAAATAGGTTAATCAAACACAATCCCTATTCTAAATATTCTAAATAACTCATATCACTCCACCAACCACCTCATCACCCAGAACCAACAATCCGCTGATGGCCCGGCACACAAAATCCTGACAAATATAGACAGTGTGCAGTAATTCAAAAAACTTTCATCAAATGTATTTATTCAAATCAATTCAAATATCTAAAACATATAATAGACCCTCACATCACACTGTGAGGCAACAACACTAAAACCCAATCTTAAACAGCATAACCAAAAATGTACAGGACACAAAAGATATCAAATTAAAACATACAACATTCGAGGGGATTGGGTCCTCTGACGTATTCCATATCTATGACAGTAATCAACACAGCTGTGCTGCTTCAGAAAATCTTTCTGCGTCCTGCGTCGATACGCCGCCCTCGAGGACCTCCTCCGACGGCCGACGTCATTGGATGTTATAAGTAGGACGCACAACGCTGTAACCTCAGTTGTAGTTTTTTCCCCAGAATGTGTGGCACCAGTCTTCTGCCAGTCTGACCACACGAAGCCTTGCAGAAACGTAAGCTGCAATCGCATAAGAAATTCTGTAGCGGGGAAGGCAGGGAGGGAGCGATATGGAATACGTTGTCGGACCATCCCATCGAAAGAACGTTACCAGGTAAGAGAGTAACTTGTTCTTCGAGGGGATTGGGTCCTCCGACGTATTCCATATCTATAACAGATTCCCAAAGCAGTACCAATGCAAGGAGGTGGGCAAAGAATTTAGCAAAAGAAATTTAGAATCCCCAATCAAATTGCGGAGCAAAGGACCACCTTGCCAAAGGCCAGATCCTGCCCATGGATGGAATCGAGGGAGTAGCGACGTACAAAAGTATGTACCGAAGCCCAGGTGGCTGGATCACAGATGTTACGAATAGGAACACCCCTCTGTAGGGCAGTAGAGGCAGCCATACCCCTGGTAGAATGGGCCCGCAAGCCCACCAGTGGGTCCTTACCCGCCTAGCGGTAACACTCAGAAATAGCCAGAATAATCCAGCGAGACAAAGTCTGCTTAGTCACAGATTGTCTCAAATGCTGACCAGCGTAACCAATGAAGAGTTGATTGTCCACTCCGACCCGGGACATGCGTGAAATATAAAATCTTAAAGCTCTCCTAGGATCGAGCCTATGGAGCCTCTCCTCTTCCTTACCAGGATGTGGAGGAGGATGAAATGCCGGAAGAACAACCTTCTGGCCTAAATGAAATTCCAACACCACCTTCGGAAGAAAGGAAGGATGAACTCTAAGGACACTGTCCTTATGAAATACAGTGAAGGGCGGCTTAAGTGCCTGTAACTCACTCACTCTGCGAGCGGAAGTGACTGCAACAAAAATACAGTTTTAAGAGTTAACACTCTCAAAGGGCAAGAATGCAAAGGCTCAAACGGAGCACCCATCAGAAACTTGAGGACAAGGTTCAAATCCCAACCGGGCACATTGAAAGGTGACGGAGGGAGCACATTAGTGAGCCCTTTTAGAAACTGAGAAATTAAAGGAATTTTAAAACAAGAACCCTCTTCAGAGGAGCGCTTAAATATGGACACCGCCGCCAGGTAAACTTTAACCATACCCACTTGCAAGCCCATGTGGGCTAAAGAAAGCAAAAAAGACAGAACCACAGGAATGTCGCATGCGAAAGGATCCACATTCTTAACCCTCCACCAGTCGCAGAACATTCGCCAATGGTACAGGGACTTGGTTGCGGGCCTTCTGGCCGAAAGCAACACCTCCATCACGTCTTCAGGGAGGTCCCAATCCTTACACCTCAAGCTTTCAGAAACCAAGTGTGAAGGTTGAGGGATCTGACCTCTGGATGGAGAACATGACCCCCCCCTCCCGTGAGAGCAGATCATCTCGGCAGGGAAGATGACGTGGAGGGCAGATGGACGAGTCGAGAGGGTCCGGGTACCCTGTCCTCTGGGCCCACGCCGGAGCAATGAGGATCATCCGGGAACCGAACATTCGTAACCTCCGCAGCACTTGCGGGATGACAGGGACTGGAGGAAACGCGTACAGCAGTGGGAAAGACCACTCTACCACGAACGTGTCTCCTAAGGCTCCTTTTGGAGGAAATTCCCACGAGCAGAACCTTTCACACTTCCGGTTGACACTGGAGGCGAAGAGATCCACTTGAGGTGTCTCCCAAAGGGTGAAGATCTCCAGGAGAATCTCCTGAGCCAACTCCCACTCGTGGGAGATCACGCTCTGCATGCTCAGAGCGTCCGCCGTCTCGTTTTCGTCTCCAGCCAGATGAACTGTCCGAGATCGAAACTTCCTGCTGGATTGGCCAGAACCAGAGCTGCATCGCCTCCCTGCACAGAGGAAGTGACCCTACCTCCCCCTTTTTGTTGAGGTAGTCCATGGCCACTGTGTTGTCCGTCAGGATCAGGACATTCTTTCCTCGCTCAGTCGGCAGGAAAAAGCCTTCAGGGCAAGCCCGACGGCCCCCGGCTCCAACAGATTGATATGGAGTCTGGACTCCGACGGAGACCAACGACCGCTGACTGTCAGCTCGTTGGCATGAACTCTGCATCCCATGAGGGATGCGTCCGTCACGATCGTCACCTCTGGCCAAGGTAGCCAAAAGGGAGCCCCCTTCATCAGATTGCCTTCGACGGCCCACCACCGAAGATCCTGGGTGACCGAGGACGCCACCTGAACAGAGTCTGACATCCTGCCGGAGTACTGAGACCACTGGAGCTTGAGTGCCCATTGCAAAGATTTCATCCGCAACCTGGCCTCTGGCACCAAAGAATGCAGGATGCAATGAGGCCGAGCAATCTCAAGAACTCGAGCGCAGGGAGACTCTGGGCAAGTTGAAACTTGTGCACCAACTGGTGAATGTGATGAGCCCTCACCTGGGGAGGAAAGCACTGCCCCAGGGACGTGTCGAGCACTGCTCTGATGTACTGGAGCCTCTGAGTTGGCGTCAAATGGGACTTCTTTAAGTTGAGGGAGAAGCCCAGCTTGTAGAGGGAGTGAGAGGTGACTGACAGATGATCCAGGACTTGCTTGGGAGAGCATGCCCTGATCAACCAATCGTCCAGGTAGGGGTAGACGTGAATACCCCCTTTCCTGAAATGCGTTGCCACCACTACCATGAGCTTGGTGAAGACCCTCGGGCAGAGGTCAATCAGAGCGGCAGGACCCGAAAACTGAAAGTGCGAGTCGCCAACCGCGAACCTCAGGTAGTTCTTGTGCTTTGGATGGATCGGCACATGAAAATAAGTGTCCTTGAGGTCGAGAGACACCAACCAGTCCTGAAGTTGAAGGGCCTGGAGGACTTGAGAAAGAGTAACCATCTTGAACTTGTCCTTCCGGAGGAGTTTGTTCAAACCGCGCAAGTCCATGATGGGTCTCAATCCCCCGTCTTTCTTGGAAATCAAAAAATAAGGGGAATACCATCCCTTGTTCCTCTCCGCTACAGGCACCAGTTCTGTGGCGCCTTTCTCCAGCAGGGATTGAATTTCCTGCACAAGGAGCGGATCCGGACACTTCAAAGAGAGATTCCCCGGTGGATTGTCACGAGGCCTCTGCCGGAAAGGAAGACAGTAGCCGTGGGCTATGATCTCCAGAACCCACACATCTGAAATAATGGCACGCCACTCTACAAGATGCTGCGCCAGCCTTCCTCCAACCGGCGAACCATGGGAAATGGCCTCATGACTGAGCTGAAGCGGCTGCAGCGTTGCCTGAGGGCAAAGAGGCAACTGTCCGAGCGGCCTTGGCACCTCGAGTACCTTGTTTTCCACCTCTGGCACTCCTACGCTGGCCTCTTTGACTGACCGCTCCTCTCGCTTTACCAAAGGTTGAGTAATAACGAAAGGAACCTCCCCTCCATTGCTGTCCCCTAGGACGAAAAGGCGGAGGTTGTCGAACTGCAGCGCCCAACGACTTCTCTGCAGCTTTGGAGGTCTGCAACCTCTCAAGGCTCTCGTCAGCCTTGCTGACAAAAAGATGTTCACCGTCAAAGGGCATGTTGAGGAGCCGGGCCTGCAGATCAGGAGCAAACCCCGACTACCGCAACCACGCAAACCTGCATATTACGGTGCTCGCCGCCACGGACCGGCTGACGCAATCTGCCATGTCCAAACCCGACTGAACGGCCTCACACATGGCATCCGTGCCATCCTGAACCATGGCAAGAAAACCATCCCGTTCGTCCCCTTCGGGAATATGTTCAGCCGCTAAGGAAACACCATTCCACAGAGTGTGCGTGAAACGTGACAAGGCACATACGAAGTTGGCCGCCTGAAGCGCCATACCCCCTGAAGAAAACACTTTCTTCGCCCAACCAACAAAACGCTTGTCGTCCCTATCAGGAGGGATGGTAGGATACGAGGCCTGTTTTGCTGGGGCTGTAGCCGCCTGCACCACCAAACTCTCGAGTGGGGTGCTTCGTCAAGCAGCAGGGGTCGCTACTGGCTGGGCGATATTTTCGCTGCAAAGACTTGCCCACTGCCGGGAGACTCTCCGGAGCAGTCCAAGCCGCCGCCACCCTCCTCTTTAGAGCCATATGGAGCGGCAGTACCGGGTCAGTTGGTGGACCTTGGTCGAGGATATCCATAAGGTCATCCTGAAGAAAATCCCCTGGGGGAGCAGCCCACCCCAAGTACTCGGTGACCCTAGACATAACGTGCCGGTACGAGGAGTCGGCATGAGTGCCAGGCTCAGGCCTACAAAACAAGAGGTGTCCAGACCACTGGCGTCGTGCAGGGACTGATCCAGGTCCTCAATTTGGCTATGGCCCGAGAGAATCTCATCTGGCACCGTATCGGGAACCATGCCATCATCAGAGCCCTCAACCACCTCTGAAATGAACTCAAGATGGCGGTAAGATGACACAGAATGGGGAACAAAGCCATGCTTGACCTTGACAGAGCCTTTCTAGGGGGTTCCACCGTGCCCCGGGGTACCCTCGTCGAAACAGCCTCGTAAGGCGTCGAGGGCGTTGAGTTAATCGGCGTCGACACCGAACACGGCTCCGACAGCGTCGACACAGGCCTCGAGGGCAGAGCCCCGAGCGTGTCCCTCGACAGCCTGGGTGCCACAGGCATCGACGACTTCCTCGTAGACACCACAGGTGCGCACACTGTCTCGAGCGCGTCAAGGACCGGGACCTGGAACGGGCATGACGAGAACGATTCCCCTTGTCCGAGCGAGACCTTTCCCACGAATCGTGCCGACCACCCAAGCCCGAAAGCGTGTGAGCGGTGTCTCTCGACCGATCACGACCGACCCCACTCAGAAGTGCGGACGGACCAGTGCCCTGCGATTCGAGAAACGCGAGCATTTTCTTACCGAAGGAAGCCCATTCCTCCAGCGTCGCATGCTTGGTGGGATAAGCGACCCGCCAACGGACCGAGTCCTCGGATGAGGACGGGGAAGGCGACCGATGACGGCGCTTCCGGGAGTGCCTCGAAGAGGCAGAGGAGTGGCGGGACCTACTCTGGGACCGAGACCCACTGGACTTCCAACGACGATGCGGAGAGTAACCCCTCGAATCGTCCGTCGAAAGCCCTGCAGACCTAGACTTCCGTGGCTTGGACACCTTACCTACCGACAGTTTCTTCTTGCGCTCCCGCAAGGCTTTGGACGTAAGCGACTGGCAGTCGACACAATCATCTGTCATTGGCCTCCCCGAGGCACCAGAGGCAGGCATCATGCGAGTCCGTCACCGACCCACAGTCCCCGCACTTCTTAAAGCCCGGACGCGGAGTGGAAGACGAGGTGGACATCACGAAGGATAACTTCACAAACTAACCGGTTCAAAGAACCGAGAAAGAACCGAAACTCCAAAGAGTCGAGGCGCTCCGAGATCTCCGAAGCGAACACGTTCGTGGAAAAAACGGAACTGAGGCTACAGGAGTCGTGCGTCCTAGTTATAACATCCAGTGACGTCTCCCGTCGGAGGAGGTCCTTGAGGGCGGCGTATCGACGTCATTGATGCAGGACGCAGACGCCTAAAGATTTTACGAAGCAGCACAGATGTGGTAATTACTGTCATAGATCTGGAATACGTCGTCGGACCATCAACTCGAAAGAACGTTACCAGGTAAGAGTAACTTGTTCTTCTAAATGTGTCATAAAAACACCAATCCCGACATTTTTCTGTTCATCAAGCCCAACGTAGGGAGAACATTCTTCAGGGGATTATTTGTAAAATGTCTAGATTTCTTCAACACCGTGTTCAGTGGGTCTTTTTAAACATGGACAATAGAGGGCCACTGGGCCTTCAGTGGTATTTCTTTAACAGGCGTCTTCTAATCCGTAATCTCCTTACGCACCACAAATGGAACACACATTTCTAAACGGCGCGTCAATTTGCCTGGGTATTCTAGAGGTCCTCCACAGGAATCTTATGAGACAACCAGGTTCCTCTGGTCACGAAAGATTTATGTGGGTGGCACATTGTGGATTTCTCAATGTCCAGATGACCCACACACGCACCTGTATGCAGAACGATTAAACTTCCTTTTAAAGATGACCAAACTACCTGAAAAACGCAGCATTTGCTTCTATATCCATATGTACCCTACAGTTCGTACCCGCCTTCAATAAATATGTACATTCCAGGGCTAATCGATTACAATGAGAAGTGTGTGCAAACTGCAAAAGTGACAAACCAAGACAAGATGCAAATAAATAGTAATTTTTTAAAATTCTAAAATATACCGAGTCCTAGGAAAAATGAAAGCATTGAAAGTTGACCAGTTTTGGCAACCAAGACAGGAATTATTCATGCACAAACTAAAAACAAGCATTGGCAATGCTAACACTTTTGTCTGGGCAAGGGAAAGGAATTTGGGAGCCACTACAGTAGTGGTATTAACTGGCCATCGATGGCAGCAACTGCAAAATGGTGCAAGTTCCTGGGCATATAATGGCAGAGCCTAACAAATGCCTAATAATTAAAACACGCGCCAAAACCGTAGGCTTTGCCTGTTTGTAACAGGACTTCAGTGATGGGACACAATGTGCTTCTAAAAGAGTGGCTAAAGGCCGTCCTGGTTAAGACATTTTTATTAACACTAATAGCATGTTTACAGTGCCAATAAAGTTATTACCTCTCATACTACTGCTTTGAAAAACACTGGCAGGCACTTCGAGGCCAGAGTTTGATGATGAGGCTTGATGAAACAAGCTCAAAGAGATCCTAGGCGTATGTGTTTCGGGCTGGCAGTGGCAGAGAGTGGGTGGGAATGGCCATAGGGATTAGCACGGCCATGGGCTGTCAATAGGTGGGTAAATGACCAAACCACTGAAAGCTTTGTGTCCCTCATATGCCATTTTCCCCTTGCTGTACTCTTAATGCAATAGTTTCGAATTATAGATGGAGCTTTAATGCCACCTGGTAGTTAAAATGACAAGACTTGTTGTCTTTGTTTTTAGGAAAACCAAAGTTTTCATGTCAACACCCTGCCTCACAGGGCGAAGTGGTTGTGTCCGATAGAATTGCGTTTAGAATAGAGTGCCAAATTATAATATGTTGGTAATGTGTTTTACTGCTGGGGTGCATATGTTCGAGATATGGTGCATTCCTCTTTGAATAACAAAGGTAGGATTAGATTTGTTTCAAGTTAATCATTAAGGGAATTATACTTTGAACCTGACTGGTTGCCCGCGAAGCAGGACTCTTGTTCCTGGTGGCATGGAGAACTCCAATAGAGCATCACATGGCATTATCTGGGCCTACCGCAATTTTCGGAGGTGATTGACTAAAGCTGGGTACGATGTGGCGGTTTAAGAAAAGCAGTAAAGGAGGCCAGTGAGAGAAAGTCTGATGTCTCTAGAGCAGCTGTAATAGCCCTGATGTAGTATGCTAGTTGTACCCCAAGCGGCAACATGAGTTCAGGAAATACCCATGACTGAGGTAGATCGGCATCTGATGTGGCTAAGCACATCTGGATTGGCAGCCAGGCATGGTGGCTGAAGTGGTCTCCTGAATATCTGGGTCACAGTAACAAGCTGAACTTGGTGAAATCCTCTGATATCGGGCAAATACAGCTCGTTGCTGGACCTTTATATGATTCAGTGGGAACCTTATCGCATTGCACTGGCAGGTCTTGGTATGTAGGCAGAGCAATACAATCCAATAAGAACCATGTGTGGCTGGATGCGTTGGAATACATTGAGCTGGTAATTTGACCTTTGTCGGGATGGAGGGTGCATGAGGCATGAGCCCTAATACCTGTGAAGGTGTCGGAGTGAGTATAGACCGGCCTCCTCACAGACCCTCGTTAACTGCAGCATCAGCGGCAAAGCCGCTGTGATGAGCTGCAGCCAGGGTGACCAATGCTGTAGCATTGCAGCATGGGAGGTGGCACTTTCGCCTCAACAAAAGACTGGAGAGGAAGAACAAGACGCCCGGCACAAAAGCAGCCTGTGCAACGCTGCACAAACAGGCGTGTGTATAACCCGTGGTGGGAGGAGGAGGAAGTGCAGAGCTAGCACCAGGAGGGGCGTAGCCGCAGAGTGGTGAGTCAACTCTGCAATGCAAAAAATAAAAGCGCACCTCCAGCCGACAGCGTCTTGTGGCACCCATGCCACCAGGGGCACTAGAGAAGAGCTTGGGTCCCACGACGCAAAACCCACTAAACCACGAGGGATTATTATCTAAAAATAATGGCCTACATGAAGGCCATGAACATTCTACTAGCCCACAAGTATCTCATTGTCTATGTTGCATGCAGAGGCGTTGCTAGGGGGGGGCTAAGGGGGCTATAGCCCCAGCTCTTTTGGTTGTAGCCCCGGATTGAAGCTCAGGGGTTACAACCAAAAAGCTAGCTAGCCCTGAGACCCGACAGTCCCGACATTAGCGTAGCCCTGGATCTTTTCCAGACCTGGCAACACCCCTGGTTGCATGTGTCAGAAACTCAGTAACACTGCATGGAGAAGGGGTGGTGCTTACCGGTCCTTAAGCCCCAATGCTTCCCCAAATCACACGCCCCTCAGACAAGTAAGTGTTTGGTTTGGGAGAGTGGCCAATATTGGGATGGGCTATTTAAAAGATAAGTTGGGAGTAGTCAGTGTAGGTTAGTTGGGTGAGGACAGGAGATGGAGGAGGACGTTCGAGAGACCAGAGGAGGAGAGCGTGGAGGATACAGGAGAGGGGGGGATGCAGTGTTTGTGTGTGGTATTATGGACTAAGCTGTAGTAGGAGAAGAGTAATGAGAGGTAATAGTAGTAGTGGAAAGGTTGTAGTAGTAGTAAGAAGAGGTAGTGGGCTAGGAGTTGTGATAAGAGCACAGCAGTGGTAATAGTGGAGAGATGGTAGTAGCAAGGAGATTTAGTATTAGTAGGAAGAAGGGAGGAGAAAAGAACAGTGTAGTAGAGTGATGGAGGTAGTGGTAGACAGAGTTGAGAAAGGAAGTAACATCAAAGGGTGGAGGTAGGAAGGCTTGTGTAAGATCAGAGGGACATTAGAGTGGTGGCAGGTGAACATTGTGGGATCCACGGTAGCAGATGGTCAGGTTAGATACGGCGAGAGGGTGGAACTGTGTGGAAACAGTTGCCATCCCAAACTCCCGAGAACACTAACCGGGACTAGGAGAGGGACAGTTGGGAGGCCCCATGTGAGTCAGATAGCCAAAGTCTTATGGAAGCCATCAATGGATGAAGTTTGGAAAAGACAGGTAGACGTCATCTGGTGGTAACCCCAAAATCCCTGTTATAAATTCGCCTGGGCTCGGGAGGGGGGAAAACCGGCAGTAACTTGACTGAGACGGACAGCCCTAGAACCAAACTTATCCTAAAAACTCTGGCAGACCCAAAAGATCTCCCACAAGAACTGTAACCATTTGTTGTATTGAAGAAATAAACACACTTGGAATGTTATTTAAGCCACTGGAATGGTTATTTATGGGGAACCCGTCAAACCATCCTGAAGGTGTGCAGGGACTACACATTTGTTATATGTGAACTAGGTTCATGGGGCTGATGCTGGATTCTAGCTTTGTCAAACATTTGCAGCAAAATCTGCTTTGTCTCTGTTTAGTTCAATCATTGGGCTTATTGCATTTACTTATTTAAGTTATGTGCTCGTTCATTATCTGGAATGGTGTCAAACTTATGAATTTTACTTCAATGTTGGTTTTAATAAGCAGGCCATTGTTGTGGTGTTAAATGAGGGTTTCAGCACTGTCAGACTGTAAAATTGTTTTTACTACCTTGCATTTACTCACGATAAACAGCAGTGCTAAATATTTGGTACACTAGTGTCTTCATATACAGTATAGGACTATGTGCCATGGTTCTTTTGGCTCCTTGTGTTTTTTCTCCACCTCCCAGACTCCAGTGTGACCGTCTTTTGGACCTCTCGTCCAGCCTCCTTGGCTCTGGTCTCCCATGTCCTCCAGGTATCTCCTCCACCTTGCTCCAAACCAGCTCCTGCTTCAGCCACTTAAAATCTCAGACTGAACGCTTGGCTTTTTATAGGGCTTTAGCAATGCCTTGCCTCCCAGCCTATCTTTGGTAAAAGGAGACTTTCACCCCCTGTTGTGGGACTTGGGATTGGCTCACTCCACTCACTGGGCTGTCGCCCCACTGCCTGCTGCACCCTGGCCCTACTTCTCGGCCTCTCTTGGGTAAGGGAGATGGGTGTGCAGGACCAATGTAGGGATCTATTTCAAGATGCATAAAAACATGCTTAGAACTGGCAGACCAGTGGGTCCCAGAAGGTATCGGGGAGCACATGTTGAAGGGCAGGCAGCCACCATTACAGGGGTGTTTTCTGCTTGGTTCCCACATGGGCTCGCTTAGATATTTCTTCCATTAAAGTATGGGCAGCATGGTGTGGGAAAGTGCCCATTAGGAGTGGTCTGGACTTCAGCCATTATCCTTGACATTTTTCTTCCTGCATTTTATACTACTGTCTGTGATGAATCACAAGGATGTTGTCACTTCTCCCCAGTGAGGAGCCTTTCCCTGTGAGGCTAGTGAGGTGAGCCCGCTGTGCACTACTCTCCCTAGGGATAGAGGCAAGCGGGACCTCACCGGGAGAGACTCTCCTTCTGGGCACAAGGACTCCCTAAACAACATAACTCTAACTCATCCACAAAGCCAGCCGGTGAAAGTGTGTTCTCGTCAACCAGTCTGATGGTACCTATGAAGAGGCATCTATATGGCACGGAGATGAAGAAAACCACCATTGCAAGGCTAGAGTGAAAGCAGAAAAGCACATTGACACTACGCCGGAGAAGTCCCACGGCTGCGTCATAAATCTTGGAGGCTAAGACTTGGATGAGAGGACAACCCATGAGTTTCAAATCAGCTTGGAGAGAGAGGCTGAGAGAAACTTGGATGCACAGCGTCCAATGGTGGAAAGCCAGAATGCAGCTTTTTAATGCGTGGCACAGGAGAAGATTAGACATGAGACAGAGCTGATGCAAAGCATCCCGAGACTCTGCTAGTAAGAAGTGGTGGCATGACTGTGTCACGGTGGACCTGGGCATCCCTAAACAACACTGATGCTATTTTTGGAAGGGCATCACGAGTGAGCTGAGTGAAGGAAAATCGAAGGAGCGAGAAGCCAACCTGACCTCTAACGAAGAGGGACCTAACCTACCAGAAATCCTGGTGACGTTAACCCCGAGCAAAACACGGGTAACTGGGAGAACGGGAGACTCGGGAGGGGAAAAGAAGATAATTGCTGGAACGTGCATACTAGTCCTAGTAGACAGTGTCGAACATATGAGGTAGGTGAAAATTATTGGAATCGAGATAAGCTGGCAAGTGCACCTAAAGAGGGTGTGAATCATTACTGGAACGTTCATACCCGTCCCAGCCAAAACCAAATGTAAAGAGTACATGACGAGAGTGAAAATCATTACTGGAACGCTCATACTCGTCCCAGTCAAGATAAAGTTGCAAGAGTCAATGTAGAGGGTGAGAATCATTACCGGAACAGTCCTACTTGTCCCAGTCAAGATGTATTATTGAGGGAGAACAAAATGCAAGAGAACTGGTTTTTGAATGTGGAAACACGTGGCAGTCATGATAAAGAGTGGACATTGAGTAAAGAGGAAGTCTTAAGTTTGATTGTAGAGAAAGGAATCGAATGGTCCTGTGGAAGGAAAGGGATCATCCCAAATGGGATCAAACAAGAAGCAAATAGAAAGTAAAGACAGGACAAGAGACTGAAAGAGACAGTTGAGATCTTCCCACCTAGTAATAGCCTAGACAAATGCAGATATATTTTCTTGCAATCCATTGCATTTCTTCTTTGGCATTTTCAATTGTTTTCTGGCCTCTGTAAAGCATGCAAATTAGGTTGAAATGGAGTAAAGGGGCAAGGAGTTTCCTTATGTGCTTTTCAAATTGTAATCATTGTTGTGGTGCCAAAACCAATCATGGAACATTGATGCCCTATTGTGGCTATTTTCAGATTCAGCTTTTTCCTGACGCAATTGCATCAGACACAGAATTTGTGGGAGGAAAAATGGATCTACAAAAAAGCCCTTTAACAAAATGTAGTAACATATTCTTCTGGATGCCCCCTAAGTTGTATCTCCTTTATCATTTCTTGAATTTCTGCTGTTTAGACACTTTTGTAAAACGTATGTCTAATTTTGCCTCAAGGTCGATGCTTTGTCAATTTCCACTGGCTTGCTGAGTGGTTTGGGTTATCCAGGTAGCTTTTTATGGGCAGTGATAAGATGCACCATTTCGAGTTTCGATATCTATGAAAACATTTTTTCTGATTGCCTTGGGATAATCTACTCTGGGGCCCTTTGGGTCGACCAGATCTAGCTGTTATTTTACCAAGAGTCGATTCTGCTCATAGGGGTTTCCATTCATGTTGGCCTTGCCTTTAAAATTGCTCTAATAGCTTGCATTTTGCCATTTTATTAGTTATGTTCCCGTGGGTTGGGGGCATATTATTTACAATAGTAGGACTGTTGGTGACCAATAGTAATCTAATTGAAAACAAGCAGTGTTTTGTACACAATGAATCCATAACATCACATGCAATAAGAATGCTGAAACAAATGAAGGCGATATTTCACACATCTGCCTGTCTGCGTTTACAACCCTCACAAGTTCGACCATCCTAAATGTTTCATAGGCGATGAGCAATAACTGCGTGTTATTCAGAATTGTATTTCTAGCCTTTGTTCATATAGCCTTTATAGAGACTGGGACTGATTATATTGGATGTAAGTGTTTGAATAAAACTTCACTTGGATTTCTCTAGCCGACCCCAACAACCTACATCAAGGTCAGTTTTCTTCATTGGGATGTCTCCACCATCAATAAAAGGTGTTTTTCAGAGGGAATATCCAGATCTCCCTGAATGGTCAGTCAGAATGTAGAATAAAATCTGTCATGCAAGCCTTTTTATTATCTGTTGCCTTCACCTATTTCTCAGTTGGTATTTCTGATTCTCATACTTGGTCGGTAGTAGGCACAGTTACCTGGAGAAGGAGTCCTGCCATTGTGGCTTCGATCAGCTCTTGCCATCAGTTAATGGTGAGGCGCCATGGGCATTGTAGTACAAAACACCTGGGGAGCCACTGATTGCAGACCCCTAATTCATTTTCAAGCTCAGCCAAAGAGTGTGCTCCTGAATGCTACATTTAAGTTGAAAAGAGAAGAACGAAACGCCTGATTCTGTGGTTAAGGCCTTCTTGCATTGTGAATAGGATACATAGTTCGTAATGATTTGAGACTATGTAGACTTGCTTGATTTTATAACCATCCATTTTATTTTTGGTTTTTAGCTTCTTCAGTAATGTTTATTTGTAATATGTACACAATAATTTGCACGGTTCACCAAGTCCATCGAAAGTAGAAGGCTACATATGGAGGGAAGTGGCAGAAATCCTTGTTTTATAACCATGTGCGGCTTAAAACAAAAGGATTTTTCTAAATCCGGGAGGTGCAATGGTTGGCCTTCCAGAAGTTTTGGACTAAAACTCCTTTCAGTTCTAGGCAGCGCAGTCAATGGTGAAGGATTATGGGAGTTGCTGCCCGAAATATTTGGACAGCCACAAGTTCCTCTCCCCTATTGTTATTATTTTGCATTTATATAGCGCCTTATATACCATTGGTATGGTCTGAAGGCGCTGGTAGGTTGAACGCCCTTGGGAACCGAAGTTCAGATCAGTAGAGAGTACAGAGCGTCAAAAGGTGCATGTGAGCACCCGGTATGTGTGCAGCTCGTGCGGTATCCATTTAATAGCTGCTTTCTAGCGGTAGGTGTGATGGTTGAGAGGTCAGGAGTATGTGTTAATTCTGGCAGGATTTATCCAGACCGGATGTGGCTGCGTTAGGCCTGAGGAGAACGCCTGGCTGGGGGGTGTAACCAGCAGTGATTACTTAGAATGATGTGGAGTGAGCGGCGGATGTTGGTATGAGAACAGTTATACCGAATGGTGTCATAGTATCTCTGTGTTCTAGTTGAGTGGTGATGTAAGGAGAGAGTAAGCGTGGTGGTGAGATATGATGGGTTATATGCCCTTTCAGACATTCTCTCCATTCCAAACCATACTATATACGTCATGCAAATTCTATGTGCTCAAGTCCGTTCCATGCACTCCTATCCACTCCATGCATCCCAGTCTGCTCCATACATTCCGGTCCGCTCCATGCATTCATGCATTCCGCCTTGCTGCGTGCGTTCGAGTCCGTTCCGCGCGCTCCAGTTTGTCATGCGTACTCCAGTCGTGGTGGGTTATATGCTCTTTCAAGCGTTCTCTGCATTCCAAACCATACTATATACGTCATGCAATTCTATGCGCTCCCGTCAGTTCCATGCCCTCCTATCCACTCTTGTCTGCCCCACGTGTGCACTCTAGTCTGTCCCATGCATGCACACCTGTCTGCCTCACGTATGCACTCCTGCCTGCCCCATGCTCTACGCATTCGGCAGCTCTACGTATTCATCCATTCTACGAACTCATCAGTATTGGATGCAATCTGTGCTTGTTCCTTCTACGTACTCATCTGCTCTATGCAACACGTCCGTTCACTCTGGGCACTCGTTCGCTCCAGGCACTCATTCGCTCCGGCATTCATCCGCTTTATGCCCTCACATGTACTAAGCATTCACCTGTTTTGCGCACTCCTCCCCACTGTGCACTCCTCCTGTTCATCCATTCCGCTCTACAGACTCATCCACTCAACATGTTCATCCATTCCATACACTCATCCGATCTATATATTCATTCGATTTCCACATTCATTCGAACTATATATTAATTCGATTTCCACATTCATTCGAACTATATAGTTATCTGTTCTAAGTAATTCATCCATGCCATTCACTTCGTTCACTCCGCATGCATTCGGTCCATTTCGGGAGTTTAAATCTTTTTACTGTTTCCGTTTGATTTATTCTTATTAAACATTTCACTGCTTTGATCTACTTTATTCGTTTAATTCTGTTTGTCCTTCTAGTTTATATTAGGGTTTGTTAGCTGTCAGTTTCTCACATCAGGTGGTTTGTAAATCGACAGTCATGCTCTATTACATATCGAACAGATGTCTCTACTGTGTCTTGTGTTCAGAAGAGCTTGGGGCGAGATTGCTAGATTGCGAGGTGGATTTGAGCATGCGGACTATCTGAGACATGTGGTTTAATAGGTTTGATCCTCTAATAAACTTGATCACAGACGAGAGCACATTCTGTTTATCTTGCAACATGATTCTGTGGTTCTGTCACTTAACAAAAGGTTTCCAGGTTTCTGAAGTATTGTTTGATCCTAGATCAACAGATCCCAATAGTTAAATGTGGTCTTACTTTTTCTCTTTTTCACCTTGAAATGAACAGAATACTTAAAATCTCATGAGCCATGTTTCTTTAGTGTTTTGCACTGGCTTTTTCTAATGTGTTCTTTGTTTGTTTTTTAAACAGCCAATGGGCATGGAGGAACTTGTGTGGGAACAGTACACGGTCACTTTACAAAAGGTAAGCATACGTTTACTTTTGAATATGCTATGGACAGGCTTATTTTAGAAAACGTGTCGAGCATAATTTAGCAACAACGCAACTTGAAACTATTGGATTGCAGTGGGGCATGAAGATCTCATCTCTGAAGCAAATCCCTACAACTAGTTGGCCAAACACATTGTACATACATTATTCTGACTGTCCATGCATTTAAGAAACTTATAATCGTTTTTTGTTTACAGAGCCCAAACAAAAATCTTAATTGCCTCTTGGTGAGGTTTGCATCGCTTCCAGGTCAGGTCAGCATGGAGCTAGCTCAGTGACTATAACTGTTGGAGGTGGCTGGTGCAACGTTTATTCAGAGGTTTGGTGTGAAATGATAGCTTGTGTGTGAGAAATATTTGAGAGATGAAAACAAGAACATTGAGCGCAATGTGCTATTAAAGGATTACATAGTTGCTACAGCATAAGAGATTGCTTGTATCTTATGCGGAGGCAGGAAGTTCCAGAGGCATGGCCTGATCACGGTAAAGTCTTTAGCCCCTTTGCTCTTGCAGACAATTACTAAAGACAACATATTCTTCATGATTCAACATATTTTCCAGTGTTGCTGCCAGGGAATTGGATGCTGTAGTCGGGGAAGACTCATTGTTATGAGCTGTTGCAATTCCTTCAGGTTTACATGTTGAAGGCACATGGATGATCTGTATGATGCTTGGTCAGATGCCAAGCATCTCGAATAAATAGGATTTGAGTTGATAAAGAGCTCCTCATAGCCAGGAATAGTTGAGATGCCTCAGAGGGCATCCACGTACACTAGATGTCTGGGCCCTACCGCAGGAAGCATTGGAACCTGCAGGAATGTGGATTAGAACACATTAATAGTTATCTTAAAAGAAGCATAAACACAGTGGACCTGAGAACATACTTTTTTGTGGGGCAAATGGTAAATATGGGGTCTTCTATAGTAGCATTCCCCGCTCGTCATGATCCCGCTCAAATCACAAAGCTTAACCTGGTAAACTCCATGTACAGGCGTGAGGGTATAGTTTTTACTGAACTGAGGGGGGCCATAGCTGTGCAATGTTGATCACCATGGTGAGGTGTCCCTTACACATTGCCTACAGTTGTTACATTTCGAACGCCTTATAACGTTACTACTCAAAATCTAAATCAAGCCCCTTTACCAGGATCTCCAATACCACTCTCAAGGAAGACTTCCTTGGAGAGATTCTGCGTAGATGACCTGGTGATGAGGCCTCGCCCACCCTGCCTGCAAGTCTGCCCAGCTTTCTTCTCTTGCTCTATGTGGGACTTCTGCCAGAGAGACTAAGACCCCTCAGGGGTTATGATCTATTACACAGCTAAATTCTACAATGTAGCACAGATTCTGTGAGAGCCAGTGTACTAGCCACAACATAATTCCCTGATTCCATACCCCCCCCACCCCAACCCCCTAACTAGCCCTCTTGCTATTACCATGGAGGTGTGGGCTATGGAGAGAAATGCTGCCCCCAGACCACCTCCAACCGCAGTGGGTCAGTCCTTTCTCCTGAAGCATATCTTATTTTAATTCATAATTCTCAACCAGGCCATCGTGCCACGTAAATCGGAGGCCAGCACAACACTTGCATGTAATGTTAGGAACAGAACTCTTCTTCCATTGCACGGCAACTGGACCTCTTTTATGGCACTTAAAGGACATGCTTATCCTTAGATTTCCAAGCTGGGACTCTCCATGCCTAGAATCTTAAGCCTGGCGTAGCACTCATAATTCCACAATCTATAGGATACAAGTGTGCATGTTCTACATTGAGTTTCGATTTTGGATCCTGTGCACTGTGATCTAATGGTAATGGAAAGATTTTCTATACATGGGCAAACAAAAATATTACTTAAATTGATGTTTTCCTGTACGGTCTTAGAAACCTTTTGCGATTCAAAGTAATCACTCCACACTACACTGGACAGTTCTTTTAGTTGGTTAAGGCTGTAAAGCTAATCGGACAATTGACCACCCACTCGCTCACACCAGTGCTACTAAAACTCTGGTAAACATTTATGTCAACAGTCTTTTCCTGATGGATGCCTCATTGTATGAGACATTGGTGGATTGTCTTCATTTTAGCCACTAGATTATGAAACCTCCTCGCAATTTCTGTTCATGAGATTGAAGGCCATTAGATTTTCAACAAAAATGAAGACGCCATTCCTGCCCCAGTGTGATGATCTGTGACTGTCCATGCATTATTTGGGTTACTTTAAAGTCCTCTGTTATTTTAAAGGTAAATATGCATTTTTAGACTTATCAGTAATCTATCAAAATGCTAGTAGTGCTTTACCGGTCTTCCGCATCCATTTGGCCTTTCTTTCCCTAGCTAGGATTCTTTGTAGCGAGCAACAAATACCACGGGTTGCTGCCTGGCACTGACCAGCTAAACCATGACACAGAATTGATGTAAACCATTTCTTTGGGGCAAAAAGGTGGATTTTAATTCTCTGCCAAGTGCCAGGAGACAACCCCTCTGATGGGGAGAGAGAGCATGCCATGGGGCTAAACAGTGAATCAGTGCATTTAGAATATTACAGTACATGACAATTAATGTCTTCCCTCTTCTTCTTTTTTTCTTCTCCTCCTGTTCCAAGTTCTGTCTTTTGTTAACAGATTATTTTTATAGTTCTGATATTCTTCCCAATTTGCATAACTGATGATGAGAATGTAGTCTGAGTAGCATTCAAAGACAATGTCCGGCCGACTTCCCGCATCGTTGTGGATTTCCACTGAGTGCTAGTCTCTTCATCATGAACACTGCATTTTTCCAACAGGGGTCCGCCTTGACCAGCTGTTTTGCGGTGTCATTGATAAGTATCAGTATGGGGTTCATTGTCATACTTGCTCTATTCCACCTGACCAACATTGCAAGACTTTGGAACGGTTTAACCACATGTGAATTATATGTGCCTCTAGCTCTAATGCACCTCCACCATTGATCAGAAGCGGGCATGCTGAGCTTGAACACTGTTTTGAGAGCATTCTAAAGGCGATTTATTGTGAGCACAGGTGGTGTTGTACATTAATGTTGACTTTGGGATCCTATTGAGTTCAACAAGTCCACTGTTTAAGCCAGAAGCGCAATCTAGTCGGCATTTGTCAATGTAGCTCATGATATCGCTTCCAATACTTTAGTTGGAACTGAGGTTGAGCGATTGCCAGCTTTTTCATTCATGGTGTCATCAAAGGCCAATTTTCTGTTGTGCTTTGTCACTGTTCGGATGTCAAGATTTCCAACACAAACGAGCATAATGGCACAAACAAAAGGGATATCCCTTGCATGAAAATACAAAACTCATGGCCCACAGGGCACAGTGAAGCGACAAACAATAGGTCAACACAAGTACACAAAACACGTGTCCTCTTCCTGTGGGACACTATGTAATTCTTCCCTAAAACAAATTGAGATAATTCTCTCCTAGCAAATCCATAGTAGCCAGGCGTAATTTATGTCAGTTCTTAGCTTAATGGCGTGTTTCCTATCACGCTCCCAGCAATGTTTGTTCAAGAAATAAGCAGCCAAAAGAACACGTGCTTCATAAGCAATACCAATGGATTAGTGCACTTAACTGACGGTCCGGATGCCTCACGAGGACATCCGGACCCTGAAGTCTGACGCCCAACACAAAGGGAAGGGCCATTTCACCGCCGCGGCCCCGGGTCCTGCTCTTTCCTGATCCAGCTGCTGCTCATTGCCGTTGCCGCCAGGGAGAGGCTCAACAGCCCTTCGGCGTCCCAGAACTGCCTAATCTCTTTGCGTTCTCCGCTGCCGCCGCCCGTGCTGGTAATCTGCAATTACCTGCACTGAGGCACGGGCGGCGGCAGACTTTAAGCAGTTCCTCATCATGACCAGCTGGAGTGCCGCGCAAAATCCTCTGAACTACACACTCCCAAAGAATGCTCAGAATTTTTATTTGCCTATTTAACGTCTTTCTGGGTACAGGAAGCGCCGTTCCATACCCCCAAACCTTATCCCTGACGGTACCTCCTCTCTCAGTGCACTTTCCAAGTTTTGCTTTCTCTGGGTGGTGCAAATGAAATTGTTGCACCAATCGAGGTGCATGAACCACACTAGCCGGTTCCATGAGCAATCCTCTGGTCCATACCCCACCCATTGAATGAGATCCCACGATTGTTTCTGTCTTCATCTTGAGTCCAGTATTTTCTTCACCTCGTATTCCGTCTGCCCATCCTTGGTAATTGCTGGAGGTCTCTGCACTTGCGTCCCCAGAGCTGCGGGTTTAAGCAAAGACACATGGAACACTGGATGTATCTTCAATGTTTGAGGCAACCTCAATTTGACCGCCACCTTAGATATACATTTCACAATCTCATATGGTCCAATAAACTTGGGGGCAAATTTACGTGGTACTTTCAACGGCGAATTGTGAGTAGACGGCCATACCTTATCTCCCACCGTATACTGAGGAACCTCTCTCCTCCTCTTGTCTGCATTTTTTTTATACTGTTCCTTAGCCTGTTCTAAATTGGCTTGTGCCTTCTGTCTGATGTTCAGAAGTAACTGTTTTTGTTTCTGAAGCATAGGAATATTCTCCATATCAGGTAAATGCTCTGGTAACATGTGCTTGACCATACAAACATTCATTCGGAGCCATACCCAATGATGCGTGTTCTGTGTTATTATTCGTGCACTCAGCCAACCATAAGGATTGCACCCAAGATTCTCGACCATCGTTTAAATAACAGCGCACATATTGTTCAAGCGTCTGACTCTCTGTCCATCCGTTTGTGGGTGATAACTGGTGGACAAAGCACAGTCAATTCCTAACATCTGCCAGAAAGCACGCCAAAATTTGGAAGTGAATTGGGGACCTCTATCGGATACAATACTCTGAGGTAGACCATGTAAAATGACCACATGTTGCAAAAACAACTCTGCCAATTTCCCTGCTCCCGAAATACCTTTACAAGGCACAAAGTGGGCTTGTTTAGTTGGATAATCCACCACCACCCAAATCGTATCATACTGATCATCAGGAGGCAAATCAGTAATGAAATCCATCGATATGTGTCCAAACCTTCTCTGGAGTTGGTAGGGGCTGGAGCAACCCTGCTTTTTTGGTATAGTCTGTTTTACTTCGTACACATGTTTCACACTCTTGAATGTATTTAATAGAGTCTTGTCTTAATCCTGGCCACCAGAAATACTTCTCCAGCATACCTTCTCTTTTACTTCCAGAGTGTCCTGCCAAAGGTGAATTGTGACATCAATGCATCGCTTTCTTTTGCAAAGCGAGCGTTTGTAAATACAACTTTCCTGCATAATGGGGAAGGCCATTGCGAAAAGTTTCTAATGGATTCTCCACTCCCCATTTCACCTTTCCCTTCTTTTCATTTCTTGTTTCACCTGTCTCAGCAAGTGAGTAATTACAGCTCCCACTACCTTTTCCACTGGAATGATAGTTTTAACTTCTGTGAACTGCTTTCAAGATTGTGATGCCTAGACAAAGCGTCAGCTTTTCCATTCTTTTTTCCTGGTCTAAAAGTGACCAAAAAATTAAACTTGTTAAAATACTGTGAACACCGTAATTGCCTGGGACTCAACGTATGAGCCATCTTAAAATACTGCAGGTTCTTATGATCAGTGCAGTGACCACCATAAACTGATGTTTGGCCCCCAGCAAATAATGTCGCCATTCCAAAAACGCTGCTATAATTGCCAATAGCTCCTTGTCAGTAAAAGAATAATTTTGTTCACAGCTAGTAATCTTACGAGAGTAGAAAGCTACTGGATGCCACACTCCTTCCTCATCCTTTTGAGACAACACTGCCCCAACCGCCAAATTGGAGGCATCAGTTTCCACTTGGAAAGGTTTTTCCAGATTCGGGTGTCTCAGTACCGGAGCTGACGTGAATGCTTTATTTAACTCTTGAAAAGCTTCTTCTGCCTCAGAGTTCCAACAAAAACTAGTGGCCTTCCTTAATAATTTTGTAATGGGTGCAACAATTTGTGAAAAATTTGAAATAAATCGCCTATAAAAATTAGCAAAACCCAAAAAGGACTGAATATCCTCGATGCATTGAGGCGCTGGCCATTCAGTAACTGCTTGATCCTTTTTCTTGTCCATCACAATACCAGAGGGAGTAAAAATAAAACCAAGGAATTCCACTTGAGTGGTATGAAAGGCACATTTTTCTAGTTTTACATATAACTGATAGTCTTGTAATTTATTCAACACTGCTCTAACATGACCTATATGTTGATCTTCAGAAGATGAATAGATCAAAATGTCATCAATATATACTATAACACACATCTAGGAACTCAATCAACACCTCCTGCATAAAGTGTAACGCTCACATGGTATCCACGGTGACGTCACTCGACCTGTTCTGACCTCTTACGGCCTCAAACCCTTCCCTGTAGTCTACTCGACTGGAGACTGGGCCTGAAACACAGGATTGGTAGAGTTTAACTCCCTATTGTCTGTGTGCTTGAAACCCTTCTTCCCCGGGGTCCAACCCTTCCCTTTGATCCACAGCTCACCTTGTTTTCTTGGAAAGTGTGCTCTCCGTCCTGCTTTCAGCGCAGGGGTGCGTTGATTGATGCAGGCTCGTTGCTGCCTAGTTACTTCACTGGCAAGAGTCCGACAGGTAAGTATAATGAGTCTTTTGAACAGTTCCTTACTTCGTTCCTTTCCTTCCTTAGATGATGGCCGGCTTCCGGGGATGGCGACGTGCTGCTGAGATGAGTAGCACTGAAGGTGAGTGAGAGCGCGATGCGACCCTTTCGTATTTGTGTTGAACTGAGTTATTTTTCTGTGTCTTTTAGGTGCCGCAACGTTTTCAACGTGGATGCCGGTTATGAAGAAGAAATGCGGTGAGTAAGCGCGGTATGCGGCGCCTATAGATGTTTCAACGCTAACCTGGAGTGTCTTTTCCCTCTTGCAGATGGATGAGAAGTACCGGAGACAGAGTTCCCCCAGAGCGGCTGGGATTCAGGTAAGAGTTTGAAGCTCGTACAGTCTTTAAAAATAAGCAAAGATTTGCTGAATGCTTACTAATGCCTTTTTTTCTGTTCTTTTCCCTTTTCCTTAGGAAGCGATGTGCCGGGGTGGGAATGACACCGCCGAAGTTGCCCACAGAATACAAGGAGCGATGAATGATGGGCAGAAGCGCCGCAAGGTAAGGCTGTTCCTAATGGTGTTCTTGTTCTTGCAGGAGCTGAGCACAGAAGAAAGAAGCAGGCCTACTGGAGACTGATCCGAACACAGTGAGTGTCACGCTGCAGGTGCAGAAAACACAAAGCATGTTTCTCCGCCTGGGCGTGGCTTAAATAGTCTCTGGGTATCCCAGGTGTCTCTGGCCTGAACCACACCCAAAAGACTAGACTGCACACGCAGTTCTGGGAAGCGAAATATGTGGGGGCACCCATCTTGTCCCCATCAATGCACTAAAAGTCCAATCCCCAATGTTATCCTATGGGAGTGAGTGAGTCTGGTGCCACAAGCGCCAAGTCTGACTCCAAGTGGGTCTTTGGAGGGATGGAGAGGCCCTTGAGGGCCATGTAGGTGATCGTGGCCTGGGTCTAGCCTGACATCTTGGAGGGCTGGGGACATGAGGGGCAGGAATCATGACAGTATTGAAATGCTGCAGGAGCGTTGCACAATCCAAAAGGCATGACAAGGTATTCGAATAAACCAAACTTAGTCCTGAAGGCCGTCTTCCACTCATTCCCCTCTTTTACACAAATCAAATGATAGGCCCCTCTCAAATCTAGTTTGATGTAAACCACTGCTGTCTTAACTTGGTCCAATAACACCGAAATCAAAGGCAAGGGATACCTGGTTTTCACTGTCACCTTACTTAGAGCCCGATAATCAATACATGTCCTAAGAGGTCCCTCTTTCTTTGGGACAAAGAATAATGGTGACGAAACGGGTGAGGTTGAATGTCTAATAAAACCCTTACTCAACATATCATCCAGGTATTCTCGTAAATGCTGGTTTTCTGTTTCAGTCAAAGTGTAGATTCTACTACAAGGTAACTTAGCTCCTGGTTCCAAATCAATCACGCAATCCATAGGATCTATGGGGTGGTAACCTGTCCGCTCCCCCTTTGTCAAAGACCTTAGACAAATCTTGATACTGGTTTGGAATACTCGCATTGCTCCCACCATCTGAGGTTCTGCCCCTTGCTCTGCCAGAAATCATGCAGGACTCCTCTCCTCCTCCATGTTACCCTTACATTCCAAACCTGCAAAGACCATCTCCCGCGTAACATAATCAATCCTGGGATTGTGTTGAATTAACCAAGGCATGCCCAAAATGAGTCCAAACCGAGGTGCCGCTATTAAATCAAATACAATTTCCTCTATATGTCCGGACCCACACCTCATTTGAATGGGCTGAGTCTGTTGACAAATGGGCCCCGAAACCAAGGGTGATCCATCCACCGATTGCACCCCCTCCACCTGAGATTTTTCCCTTAACGGTAAATGCAACCTTTTGGCCAATCCAATGTCTATGAAATTACCGGTGGCTCCAGAGTCCACCATTGCAGACACTATCTGTTTCGTAAATGCAAAAAATAATCACCAGAATGTACAAATGTGAATTTCTTTTCCCTGTCATTTTGGCTATCCAATTGGGGAACCTAGTCTTTTCTGTGCCTGTCACCTGAGTTCACCCTCAGGTCGGCCCAATCTTTTTCCCGCCTCCACCTTGTTTCTGTCCCTGCCTGCACCTTTCTTTGGAGTATTCGGACAGGTCCTAACATAATGTCTGGGTTGCCCACAATATAGGCACAAGTTATTAGCCTTGCATTGCTCCTTTTCTGCTGTAGACGATGGCCCTCTCACTCCACCAATCTGCATAGGTTCTCCTTCTGTGTTCCTATTTCCCTTACCACGATCCAATCAAGCAAATGGCAAAACTTCTGGTCTTCTCTTATCTCCCTTGCGCTCACTTATACGATGATCCAACCTTAATGCTAAATCAATCATAGCCGTACATGTATTAGGTTGAGGTTCTACCTGAGCGATAGCATCCTTCAATTCTTCCTTTAGCCCGTGGTAAAATAAGTCTGTTTATTCTCAGGCCAATCTGTTTCAATCACTAACCTCTTATATTGAGTAACATATGAAACCAAGTCGCGAGTTCCTTGTCTTAAAGCTAACAATTCTTTGATCACCGGGAAGTTTCCCTGGCTCAAGACAAACAGTCTTCCAAATTCCCCCAGGAAACATCCCAATTATACAATAAAGGATCATCCTTCTGCACCAAAGGCATTGCCCAAGCAGCCGCATCTCCAGTTAAATATGAAATAACGAATGCTGTTCTAGCCTGTATGGTCTTGAAGGCCGTAGGTTTACACAAAAAATGCAGGCGGCACTGTGTCAAAAAGGTCCTATATTTCCTTAGATCTCCTGTGAACCTTTCTGGTGCCGCTAAAGGCACACTACTAGGGGGCTGCACAATCACCGTAGATGTGACTTTACCGGTTTGACCCCCTGTAGATGTTCCAGCCCCCTCCAGAGGGGTGCCTTGTGCTACCAAACCCTGTACCTGGGCTTTCAACATACTTGATTCTTGTCTAGCCTGCACTAATTCCAATTGAATATCTTGCAGTGCTTTTAGCACATCTGCTAAAGGAGGATTCGTATCAATTTGGCCTGGGTGGTTCAATTACTCCGAAATCGGGTGGCAGGTAATTCTGTCAAACTAACAAAGGGAGGATAGGGGACTCGACCTCCTCTCCTGAACCACAGAAGCCGATTAGAACGACCCTCCCACTGTGGTTGGCACGGACGCCTGATAATGAGTAACACAGGAAGCCACGTGGCAGCCAATGAGGGGGAAGACAGAGTTAGGGAAAGGGGTTGGAATGACAGAGGAAAGGAGGGGATAACATAACGAGCAGGTACATAACAATAACTACTGTGTAGGTCAATACTCCTATACCTGTACCCTAAATCATGAACACCTAACCTGACGACCTAAACCTGAGATAAACCTACTGCATACAAGTCTAATAAACAGTAGTGTACCTAGCATAACATACCCTTATTAGTGGTCATATAAAACACCACTTTCCACACACTGAATATGGAGTTAAATACTCAGACATGACGCAATACTGAAGCAAACGTTGGAATATTCCACTTGGCACACAGAAGTTTGCAAACAAGCGGAATGGCACAAACAAAAGGGATATCCCTTGCATGAAAATACAAAACTCATGGCCCACAGGGCACAGTGAAGCGACAAACCATAGGTCAGCACAAGTACACAAAACACGTGTCCTCTTCCTGTGGGACACTATGTAATTATTCCCTAAAACAAATTAACTAGAGATAATTCTCTCCTAGCAAATCCATAATAGCCAGGCGTAATTTTTGTCAGTTCTTAGCTTAATGGCATGTTTTCTATCGCGTTCCCAGCAATGTTTGTTCAAGGAATAAGCAGCTAAAAGCACATGCTTCATAGGCAATACCAATGGATTAGTGCACTTAACTGACGGTCCGGATGCCTCACGAGGACATCCGGACCCTGAAGTCTGACGCCCAACACGAAAGGAAGGGCCGTTTCACTTCTGCGGCCCCGGCTCCTGCTCCTTCCTGATCCAGCTGCTGCTCATCACCGTCGCGGCCAGGGAGCAGCTCAACAGCCCTTTGGCGTCCCAGAACTGCCTAATCTCTTTGCGTTCTCCGCTGCCGCCACCCGTGCTGATAATTTGTAATTACCTGCACTGAGGCACGGGCAGTGGCAGACTTTAAGCAGTTCCTCATCATGACCAGCTGGAGTGCCGCGTGAAATCCTCCGAACTGCACACTCCCAAAGCATGCTGGGAAATTTAGTTTTTTGCCTATTTATCATCTTTTTGGGTACAGGAAGCACCGTCCCTTACCCCAAACCTTATCCCTGACAGTATGCATGTTCCTCTTTCCCATCATTATTACATTAAGGTTTTCCCACAGTTTGATTTTTAATCACACTCCTTGCGAGATGCTAGGAGAAGGTGGTTCTAGATTCAAGGTTATTTTTCTTTGCATGTTTGGGATTGTGAAATGCTGACTTTCAACTCACTCGTGTCCTGAGTTCCAGCACCTGACATGGTAAGCATAGTTGATAGCTTGCGCAATGTATCTTATACACTGACACAGCTCTGCGCATTTCCATTATCTCGTATATGTGATCAGTCTTCCGGTTGTTGCATTAACAGGAGCATGTCATCTGCATTTAATTGAATCCCTTTGAATATCTCACCTGTTCAGACATATGACCAGTGTCTCAAGAAATCGGTCAGATAGCAGTGGAGGCCATGGGAACATTTGTCTTGTGCTGCATCCATTGTGGATTTCCTCTGACATTTATTCACTTTCAGCCTCACATTTGATAGTGCTGGCCTTCTATGGTGTTGTCAGATCTTTGCCCAAAATGGATCACTTCGAGGGATCCATGAAGAGAAACCACATCCTGCTGATTGTTCTCTAAGGCTTGCAAACAAATGACGACACATTTCATCAACAGATGAAATGTGCTGTCATTGTTTGCAGCACATAAAATCACTTTTAAGCTACTAACCCCACTTGTTCATGTCTCTTGATATTTGTACATATGTTTTTTAACCTTGATAAACCTTTAATTTAGAATAAACTTTGTTTTAACAGTGTTCAAATTGTTAGCCTGATCACAAATGGCTGAGAAAAATATACCTTAGTCCCCTGTGGGCCACTACCATTACCTGTCTGTTTAAGGGTGGGGTAACCTTGACTCATTGTTCTCAAATTGTCGCATCCCTCAAGAGTCAAGCACCCCGTTAATAAAAAAGATGGTACCAACCCATTTATTTTTTTGAAATATTATTCATGCCAACATTTTTTTAACGCTCTACTAAAAATTAACAATGCAGCAATTGAAATGTACCATCTGCATATTTAATTCATTTAATTTGGGTACATCTAAATAGAAAACATCACACAGTCGATATGTTTAACTGTTAAGTCAATCTCTATTTGGCGCAAAGGCAGGGCTTATGTAGTTCACATTGGACTTCCCGCAGGTAAGGCACAGAAGCATAAACTGGTTTTCCCAGGATGACGCACTTTATTTAAATTGTGAAGCTAGCATTTGAGACCAGTTCATCACTTATGGACTTAACGTCCTATTTCCTCAGGTCTAATTTGTAGAAAATGTGTTTAATGTGTGGATTTCAAGAATACGTTTTTAAAGAGATTACTTGGAAAGTACACATCACAATAAAGCAAGTTGACAAATCTATGAACCCGTATAGAAATATAGTAAGCAAAGATTTGTGATTCCTTTGCACCATCTTGATTGGAAGACAACCACCAGGATGCAAAGTAACACACGTCATGTAACCTGTTACAGTAACAAAGGACTCAAAACTCCTTAAACCTTGTACCTGGGATATGGCTCATGAGATTAATATTCCTGACTACATTGTACAGGCACAGGTTTGCTTCCATTTATGGGATCCAAGCTTCATAGCTTCATTCTCCCACTCCCTACCCCCAACGCGGATGAATGCGGCAAACCAGAAATCCAAGAGGTCTCCCTCTCTCCCTGCAGGAAGTTTCAAACTGAGTCTCCTGGCCAAACCCCATCTGAATTTGGCTCAGCAGCTGTCTTGGCCTAGACATTTGCCTCTCTGTGGTTCCCACTGCCCATTCCATTGTACTGCCTTTTCACTGGTCAGTGAGTTTAGATCCTTGCTTTCGGAGGGCGTGATTTTTCGAGCAGTTATGATTGTTGGACAAGTGTCCATGTCGATTTAGATACTTACTTTGTTTTCTGCAAATCGGAGCAGAGTTGGCCAAAGATTGTCTCTTGGTTACTTTGGCTCCAGGGCTGTCTTTCGACCATGCCACACGGGTTTAGATTGTCAGTCTTTTCTGTGACCACACCAGCAATGGGACACTTTTTTTTCCCTTTGTGCAAATACTGTTTCAGTTAACAAGTACTGTTAAACCTTCTCAGTGTGAAACTTGTTTATCTCATATTGGATATCCTTTGACCGTTTTCCTTGTTGGTTGTGCGTTTCTATTTTTCATTGTGTTTTCTGTCCAGTTTGTTCAGCCCTCCTTTCTCCTTTCCCATCTCCATCCTGATTTCTTAAGCACTCTATGCCAAATGACTCATGAAGCCTCCACTTGGGTGAGCTGTGTGTCTCCTGTGCAACCTGTCCCTCAGCTGTGCTGGTTACTTGATGTCTAGACCTATGGCTTAATACAGTACTATATTCTTCTGGAATGAGAAATTAAGGTGCCAAAGTGAACCAGCCTTTTCTATAATGGACATCAAGCAGTGGAGAGCATTAAAGTGTATTCAGCCAACCAGTCGTAGTGTTCAGACATTAAGGTACAATAAAAATGGCTAGAGACTGTGGTAAGCATACCCTGAAGTGGCCAGTTCCAAGCATGCATTGGTTGGAGATGAGAAAGAGGGTTGACGGAAATATTAAATTGGTAGTGAAAGCAGTCGAAGGGCCTATTCCGGGCATTTAACCACATAGGTGTGCATTTTCAAGTGAAAAAAGACATCACACCATGGCCACAGGAGATTGAGAGACTACATTTTAGCACCCTCGACAGGTTGGTGGACTCCCAAAGGTAACTCTCTGTTAGGGAGAATTCTCCGTTTAGGCTGAATTTCCTAACTTAGTGAGTCCCCCAGCAGCTTTGCTGGATTTCTGGAGTTTGTTTTTTTCTCCTGCCAAGAGTGAGACTCTTTTTCTCCCACTCTTGGACATGATTTATGGTGTTCCTTTGACTGTTAATGTGTTTTATGGGCTATGGGGCCCTTTACGCCATAGGGTCTCATGTGTTTTTACTATGTGTGTTACACAGCACCCTCCGTGCAGTGACACAGAGGTGTCATAGTGACACCCCACCATAGACTCCATACCCTGGGACTGACTACTGTCTCCCAGGGCATGGAAAGTCACCATTGGCTTTACTAGTCCCAAATTATGAACAGAAACCAGTACAAACCATCATATTGTGGACATACTGGTCGGGGCAATTCGATTGCCCCGGGGTCTGTTAGTCGAGGGGGCACGTCTCTGTCCCCCCTGATCAAGTTTTGGCTGGTGGCAGTGGATACTACTTTTTATATTCGACCGCGAATATATCCCTATGGGATTTTCCCATTGTTCGAGGCTACCAACTTTAATTATTTAATTCTCATAGCCTCGAACATACCGCCGGTTTATTTATTTAATATTAATTCGCCGGTTGGTATTTTTGCCAGGACTCTATTCTAAAATGGTGTTTGTGTTCTCTTCTGTGACTCCAACCCAAGTCGAGCCCTTTGTTCCACTTTTTGGCGGGCTTCTCCACAGAAGCCTCCAAAAGTGGTGCCACTCTGGGTACCACAGGAGGTGTGGGAGGGGGTTTAGGCACCCTGGACTGAGTTACCTTGGTAACTCAAGTCACTCTTGTGTGATTGGCTCAAGTGGTGAGCCGGCCGGCTCACCACTTAGCATGTTTTGATTGACAGCTAGGCTGAGTGAATGGGGGTGTGCTGCATAAAAGCAGGGCTTTGGGGACTGGAACTTCAGAAGTCGCCACAGGACCTGAGAATCCAACGAGGGAGAAGCTGAGCCGACCTGCTACGACGACACCACCGGTGGAGCCCTGCGGAACCGACTCACCACTTCCCGACAACAGAGAAGATCTCCCTGCTGGAGAGTCTTCTTCCCTGACTGGTGAGCACAACCAGTTTACCTTCTTTTCCTCGCATCCCAGGACGTCTCGTGGTCGAATTGCCCGTGCCAAGCACCCCGGCAACCGGATAGCCACTTACCACTGGACCGTGAACAAAAGGACCGCTCCTTTTTAACTGAGAACTCTGCGGCTGGTTTCTTCCCTGGCAGTGCAACGGACTCTTGTCTTCCTCCCCGACGAGATCCTCTCTTCCCCCGGACGAAGCACCGACTTGCATCCGCTGCCAGGAACAACTGCCCCCGCTGGAGTATTCTCACCACTTTAAGGTACTGTGTCCGCCAGGCCTCCCTTTCTAAAGATTGCTACAAGGTAATAATAATCCCTTACCCTTCTGGACTGGGCTGGCCGCCTTGACCATCTAACTGGTCCCTTTCTTTTGGTCCAACTCTTTCTGAACCTTTTCGAGACTGTTGTGCACTTTTCAACCGTGTGACCTTGGACACATTTCGTTCTGATCCTCTTAAAGTGGATCCGGCTTCCTGAACTCTAACTTCACGGTTTGATTCTGCCTTCCTCTCTTGCTGTGTTCTTGTGAAAGTGTTGGGATCTGTTTCAATTTATACTCTGCTTTTCTATCCCTTTTTTAAACCGAATTATTAGAGTGCCATCTGGGTTAAGCGCTCACCGCTGTCTGAAAATAAGTGGGGCTTTACTTAAGACTTGTCTAATATTCTTTTAAGGGAGTTTATATCTTTTAGTGACCGTGTTTTTGAACTGCTTAATATTAGTGCCTTTGTGTTTTATTAGATGTGGTTTTAAATAAATAATTATATCTCTTTTACACCAAGCTCTGGTCAGTGTTTGCTTGTTCTACTGTGTTCTTTTGACCTATTGTGAATACTCTGTATACTGCCTAACTCTTCTTGAGGGAAGTCTGACTGCTCAGCCACAGCTACCAAGTGAATCTGTGTGGTACAGGCTGCTACCAAGTGGGTTTACTGCCAAACACCTGTAGTCTTAAAACTTTTGCAGTGGTCCCAGAGGGAACTGCACAGGTTTCTGCCGAACACCCTCTTTCTCGTCTCTAGTGTGATTGCGAATGCGTGCAGTCCTGTATCATGGTGAGGGTCAATGACTCGTACTGTTTAAAATTATTCATAAATTCCAAAATGAAAAAATGATTGTCCAACTGGATAGTTTTATTTTATGTATAAGCATCAGGATTCCAATCATTTGGGAATCATAACTAACGAGGCTCTTAGGTTCTGAGCGAAATTGAAAAGTGTCATAAGGGGTGCACAGAAAGAAGGCTGTTTGGCTATAATTGATTTGGCTGCAATATGTGCTAGTGATTGACCCATTAAAAAGGAAAGCTACCTCGCTCAGGAAATATTTTGTGCTGCTTGGATTAGTCCTTGTGATCGGTTTGTTGGGCTTCTGAATGGAGTTCTGGTGAACTGTGGTAATGCCAAGCTTTAGCACAATTTCTGCAGTTGAAAGGTTGAGTGGACAAGTTAGTGGGTTTGTCTTAATGGTTTGTTAATGGCCAAATCTTCCAGCGAAAAATTATTTAAATAATACCTTAAAGTTATCATTTACATACTTGTACTTGATTAAGAGGTAGAAAGTATGATTACCTTATTAGCCCATGCCTCCTGCACTTCGGAAAGGAAGACAAGCCACTGCTCCAATAAAGACCTTGTCGCTCGTTGGCCACATGATGGCACCTCTCCCCTCGCTTACTTACACCCCTCCAATCTCATTGTCCTTTCTCTGTACTCTCCCCATTTTTTATCAATGCTACATTGCTTTCGAGCTAGGATTGCACCTACGTTCTGTATTTACATGCCAAGGAGTTCCTTTCAACGTCAAGTCCTTTGTCAAGCAATAACAAGATGCCTTAAGTACATATATACATAAAATCATGGAAATACATATTGCTGTTACAATAAATGTACGTCGTTCCAAATAAGTAACATATACATATTTAAAAATCCTAGTATGAAATACCACAGGAAGTCCTATTCCTAGCACATCTACTATAAAATGTGTTAATCGGTGCCTAAACTATTTCTAATCCTGCCTTACTTTACGTATAATTATTCAGGGCCTAGCTGAGTAGCCTGTCTGACATTAACATATTGTAGTGCTGGCTTATAACGTGTGAATCCTCTTTCTCTTAGGAGAGTAGTTAATATTCTCTACTATAAGACTGATAAGGTAGGCCGAAAAATAATAAATGACACAGGGTCTTTGTCAGAGACACGATTGACAATAGCATGAGCATTCATTCAAACCTGGCCATTCTCTATACATGAATTGATCAGCAGTATATTAAATCTTAGTCTGGTTCAATATAGATGTTGCAACCAAACTCACCACCCTTAATTCCATTCATCCCATTTGGGAGATGTGATTGTAGCATGGGCTGTAGTCTACTATTTAACCATTTCCAGGTCAGTCCTCTTCTTTGCCTCGACTATCGTTTTTACTTGATTGTACCTTCAGGTTTATCAAAGAATTGTCCGTCATTAATCATTGTTTGCTGCTTCTTGACGTACACAATATCGTTAATTACTGCCATTGAAAGCGATGCATGTGGGCTTGCTCAATTTGCAAACCAATGCAGTATTGGGAACATATCCACCCGATCTTCCACAAACCCGAGGGCAAATTCCTGATGCACTACAAAATTAAGGGCAACAGGATACATATGAACTTATTTACAGTTGTCTGAAGTTTTTTGCCGATTCAGTGTGCCGGAGCTAAACAGTGCAGTTTTCACTGCTTTAACTTTGTACACCATAACTATTATATTTACCTGGGGCATCTACTTTTCAGTGTGGGTTATTAAACTCCTTGTGTTCCCACATAAATCAAGCCTCACCCTGCCGAACTCCCAAGTAATGAAAATAAGCGAAATTCACCAATCGTTATTCGCCTTTAAATTATTTTGATTTTTGCCTTTCTTTCCCATGACAAGGACAAATGACTTCTTAAAATTGATTTTTAATTTCCTATCGTTTATAAAACTAGCTGAACTATCTATCAAGCCTAAGGAGCTTTGCGAGTGTGTGCCATAAGCACATCATTATTCAGACAGGCCAATAAAGAACATCTCCTTGTACCACTATTGGGAACGTCAGAAGACTTCACAAGGACGCCTTAGTTCGTTGGTGTACAAACTTTCTTTAAAAAGGGAGGGCGTGTTAATACACAAGCCTGGCATAAATGTTTATTAGTAGAGATGGGAATCATGAATATCCTCCCACTAACTCGTCTTAATGACTAATTCCATATTGGAATGAAGAGTAATTATCGGCTATTGCAGTCTATTTGGGATATCCAGACTTAGTAATATGGACTCGACTGACCTTGTCAAGAGCTGTAGAAAGGTCCATGAATGTGACAATTGATGGCTTCCCCTTTTACTGGCATATATTTAGCAGTTAGGAGCATAAGATTTAAAGCCTGACTAAAGGTTCTGGTGGCTTCTCTAAAACGCAACTGGGTATCTGCAAGTATCTCTTGCCTTGACCCATTGAGTTAAATGTAAGAGTAAACGCAATGCTATTCTCTTTGATGGGCTGTGCAATCGTGAAATTGGAGAATCTGAAACTGGGAGTGCTTTATCCCCCATCTTGTAAATTGGTACACTAACCACCCGATGAGAACATTATGGAACATGTTTCATGTGGGTGATTAAGGCGAGCAGCACTAAGATCCACATTCAACTTTTATATAGCTCTGGTGGAATAAAATCAGGACCCATGCACTTGTTTGACTTTATTTTGGAGATGGCATTGCAAATATCCGACAGTTCTTAAACTTTGAAACTCCCCTGAATTAACATCAACAATATGAGGGAAATAAACCCTGTTGTGCTCTTTTCTAAATATGTTCTCAAAATAATGGACCCACTTTCAGGCCTGACATTGGTTTCAGTATGATGGTTAACTTTGGGTTAGAGTTGACAGCTACGGCTCGAAAAAATAAAATCGTGTTTAAAGAACACAGCTGGAATCAATCTAGCACATGACAAAATATTCTCCCATGCTCCATAGCCCAATCTTTTTTTCTATCATTACAGCATTATATAGTTTCCTCCTTTTTAATGTTTATCAAATCATTATCTCTAGGCTCAAGTTTCAGTGCTTGCCATATGGTTTCCCTAGCTATTTCACACACCTTATTAAATCAACCCATCAGATAATTTCTTCCCTCCCTTTATTTCTTTAGAGATTTCATTGCAGTATGCGAATTTACTTGCTCATATGTTTTAACCTACAATAGTCTCCCTCAGGCATTCCAGTCATAACGGTATGGCATCCTTCATAGCTTCCTCTTCAATATTGTTCATATCTCTGTTACTCCAAATTTTTCAACGGTTAGACATTAACTCCATCCCCATAATGAAGTTATTGCCATGAAGGTCCTTAATAGTGAGGCTAATAGTTAAACTAAGGGGATTATGGTCCCTTTCCTGCTTTCCTGTAATGAAAAAACTATACATTTTGAATCCCCACCAATGTCTCCTAAAAAGTTCTTTACCTGAACTGTCGGAAGGCATTCCTGCACATTCGAATACTTTTTTTTTTTTAAAGAAATGTATAATTAAAGTAATTTCCCCTAGGATCAGCATTATTTTTAAAACATTTTTTACCACCGGTTTTAATTCCCCATGCCAGATCTTTTTAAGTATCAGTAATGGATGCTGAAAGTTACTTTCCCAATTTCATGTTAAACTCTGCAGAAAATGTGTTCAGGTTACAGTCACATAAACCCAGTAATAGAAGTGTGTAATCTAATCACCACATAATTAGATGTTTCAAGACTGCTTTATAAACATTAATAGGGATCATTTGTGGCACTTCATCCTCAACGTAAGGGAAAGAATTTTCCCTATATCACCCATATACACATCTAATACACAGTTGAATAATGTCAACACGTATATGGCATGCCCCCTCAAGTGGCTCCCTGTATTGCTTTTAGTGACTTTTGCTGCATATAAAACAAACCCATCACGATTCTGTGTTTCCAGGCACAAGGTTCCTCAGAATACCAAAATGTTTGACAAACATTGCTAATGTACCTGCACCCTTGAGGGTCATGCCTCCTCCATATGTAAATGTTGTTGTAAATAATTTCTGATTGAAACCGACGTTCCTGTTTTTGAAATAAAAAGACAAATTGTAACCATTCACTGATGTATGTCTTCGAATTCAAACCTGTTAAACCAATGGGCAGTAGCCTACTTTGAAGTATGCCAATAAGTAGTCCCTCTTTTTTCCTTTCTTGGAGCATTTTATTATTCTCAAATGATATTGCATCAATGTTCACAGCATGTGTCTTAACTACAGGGTCTTGCTCATTAATGCCTTACTGAGCTATTTAATTAAAGCCACCTTCAAATGACTGGTTCTCTTTACGGTCCGTACTCTCCAGCGACATATAGGGCAAATGACTGAAATCAATTTGGGGGGTAATTCATAGAATTTAGCGCACAGGTGTTGCACGCGGCTGGCGCACAGTGTGCGCGTGCGAATCCCTGCGCCAGCCGCGTGCTCCAAAACCCATTTCCGCGCACAGCGTATTCATGGATTCCAGCTACCAAAACCAGCCGTGGCGCACAGTGGCGCAGCGACCCTGCAGCAGCGCCAGTTACGCCCCCAAGAACGCCTCTCGCGCAGGGAAAAGCCATCAAAATCCCCAATCCAGCGCAAAGGGCTGCGGTAACCCTGTACCAGTATGGCAAGCGGGCTACGTGTATCACTGGGGTGCGCGGGAAGTACCTCACATCATTTCAGCTGGGTACGTGCATTTCAGGGGTGCGCGGTAAGTTTCACACGCAATTCCATCAGGGTATGTGTATTTCAGGGGTGCGCGGGAAGTTCCACACGCGATTCCATCAGGGTATGTGTATTTCAGGGGTGCGCGGGAAGTTCCACACCCGATTTCAGCAGGGGACGTGTATTTCAGGGGTGCGCGGGAAGTTCCACACGCAATTTCAGCAGGGTATGTGTATTTCAGGGGTGCGCGGGAAGTTCCACACGCGATTTCAGCAGGGTACGTGTATTTCAAGGGTTCTGGGGAGTACTACACGTGAATTGGCCGTGTGGGTCCTCCCAGGTGTTCGCTCTACAACCTCCACGGCCCCTGCAGGCAGCCCACACCACGGGGGACTACCCTGCACCCCTGCTCATGTCCCGCAGGCAGCCCATCCACCATGGGCATGCCCCCCAGCCAAGCCACATGTCACCCTGCACTACTGATCAACAATGCATGTCTCCCAGCACCCCCACCCCCCAGCAGTCAGGGGCACCCTCCACCAGGCCCCCACTCCTGTCTCCCTGCACCCCCACCCCCCACCAGTCAGGGGCACCCTCCACCAGGCCCCCACTCCTGTCTCCCTGCACCCCCACCCCCCACCAGTCAGGGGCACCCTCCACCAGGCCCCACACATGTCTCCCTGCAATCCCACCCCCAGCACTGTGGGGCACCTGCCAGCAGGCCGCCAGTCATGTCCAACTCATGTTCCCCTGCACCCCCACCCTGCAGCACTGTGGGGCACCTGCCAGCAGGCCCCCACTCATGTCCAACTCATGTTCCCCCTGCACCCCCACGCCCCAGCACTGTGGGGCACCTGCCAGCAGGCCCCCAGTCATGTCCAACTCATGTTCCCCAGCCAACATGTCATCACAATCTAGATCCCTGGTCCCTATGGTCAGCCTCCAAATGCAAAACACCCACCCGAGTATTGCATCCACCCACTTAGAAATGGCAATAACATGATAGAACACCAATTGCAAGTTTGGAAACAAACACATGTCCCTCACATACACCCAATGGGTGTCAGTGAATTCCAAAACCCATATCATGATATACATGAAACCAATGAGATGATACTACACATTGAAGTTTGATCAAAAAATATGTATTAAAGGAAACCTGAATTGAATCAAAAATAAACTAACAGAAATGGGAATGTAAAAAAAGTAAAAAGAAGCATGTCCGTGAAAAAATGCAAAACCAAAAATCATAATCCAAAGGAATGGTGTCCAAAGTCAGTCCACAAAAGAAAATCCAATGGGAAATTATAATTGAAAGCCATTGCTCCATGGGTAAATTGTAAAATGAAAAGAAAATCCAACAGTGAACTATGTACAGGTGAACAAGCCAGGGTCCATGATCCCAACAAAAGAAATGAAACCTATCTAACATCACTACCTAATAAAAAAACAACTATATACAAAAATGTGGCCCATTGTCCAAAAGGTCCAAAGAAAATGCAAAAACCAAGGAAACCTAACACTAACCACATCTATTTACAAGGGCAGCGGGCTAGTCCAACGGCTCACTGGATGTTGTCATGGGCCAGGGCACCATCGAACTCCTGTTCAATGGCTTGGAGGCGGGCATGTTCCCTGGCCCCGAGGTCTCACAGGGATAAAGCAGTGTCCAGCTCCAACTCCCTGCGAAGACCCTCGAGGCACTCAGCCCGCCTCAGCGCCCTCTGCATGGAGTTCTCCGCCCTGACCATTGTGAGCCGTTCCTCCTCTGCCCGCTGTCGCTCCGCACCGATCTGCTGGCCCAACCGCTCCCACACGGAAGCCACTCCCATTCCAGGGTTCTCCTGCCCTACGGCCGATGCCTGCACCCCTGATGTTGATGGCCCCGAGCCATGATGCCTCCCACGTCGAGCCTGCCGCTGCCTCCGACGCAACTGCCTGTGCCAGCACGACGGCATCCAGGCTGATGGAATCCACCGACGCCGTTGTGCACGTGCCCTGCCCGATGATGCCGTCGCATCCTCCATCTGCTGGGGTCCAGTTGCTGGTGTGTCCACCCCTGCTGGACCTCCGACTCCCGACTGTGGCAGGGATGGGATCCCCAGAGAGCCGGCTGCATTGGTCGGGGCAGGTCCACAGGGGGCCCTGGTGGCATCTGGGCCGGAAGACGGCATGGAGAACGACTGGTGCTCCACAGAGGAGGAGAGGGTCGCCAGATTGGCCGACACATGTAGGAAACCCCCGACCATGGCCGTTCCCAACTGGGCCACGTCGGCACAGTGCTCTCCGTGATGACGTGCATGCTCCTCCCGGGAAGCACGCACCTCATCATGAATTGCACCTGTGCGCAACGCGACACCAATCGGGACCTTCTCCATACGGCCAGGGGTCCCCTCGTCCGCAGGTGGAGGGGAGTCAGATGACATGGACATCCCTCCTACCTGCGGACGGGCCTGGGATGGGGCATCCCTGCTGGTGCATGGTGGTTTAGTCAGTGTCAGGGACAGTGACATGCACAGGCCCCTCCACGGCGACCTGTGCTGCCTCCTGCCCCTGGACTGCAACACTTGCACCAGCAGGGATGCCCCCACCAGGCCCCATGTGCGCCTCAGTAGCGGCATCCTCCTCCTCTGTGGAAACCACCAACCTGGATGGCTCCACCCCGTCTTCCACCGTTGCAAGCCCCTGTGGGGGCTCACCCACCCCTTCCGCTGCAGCCGTGGGGGCATCCCCGCCGCTTTGATCCACAGAGCCGTCTCCGCCCTCTTCTTCACGTGGCGCTTGTAGAGGGAGACATAGAACACAAGCATCCGGGTACTGTACAATGGTCCCTTAGACAGGAAGCAATAGCAGATGAGTGGCACTGTCAAAGATCACTTCCATCATGTCCCTCCACAACACATGGCTCAGTGCAGGTAAAACACATGCGGTAACAGGCATGGCGCATGCTATGGACATTAGCATACATGTCCAAGTGATTCTTGAAACATACAATGTTGTTTTGGAACTCGCATGCATCATGGGCCATGCCTATCACATGCACACACTTCACCCTAGTTTCATCCATCAGGCCTCGTACACCACAGACACAGTGGATACAAGGATGACTAGGCTGCATCAGTGAACCTGAACATTGCGACAGACATGTGTCATGCATCCCTGGCATTCACAAGTCAGACTCGCAGGTCAGACACACAGCCATGGACAGCATACATGTACATGGCATCAGCACCCATCCCTCACCCCCACCCATGTCCAGGAACAGAGACTGGCATGCTTTCATGTGGCCATTCCGCATAGGGCAACCCATGTTGCATTTGAACACATGCACCAACCGTGTGGTTCACACATTACTGGTCTCACATCCATGACGTCCCTGCACACACACATGCATACATGGCCTATGTCACACATACAGGCAAGTATCAGACAACCAGCACACTGCGACATGCCCTGTCTCACACAGCAATGCTTGGCCACTTACCGCTCAACTCCAGACGGGTCTGCCTCTCAAGGATCTGGGCGTGGAGCGCTGGGCCTACGCGTTCCAGGACCCTCATCTGGATCGTACTCATGCGGCCCCGGCCCCCCTCCACGAGGCGCCGGGCCTTCAAGAGGGTCCTGGACCTGCAGTCACCCCAGCGCTTCTTGACATGTTGGTAGTCGTGGACTGCCACCCCCTCCGCGTTGATGGCAGTCATGATGTCCGTCCAGATCCGAGTCCGTCCTTCCTTGTTGGCGCGCTTACTTCCGAAGAGGGCATCATACTGCCCCAGGACTTGCTCCACCAGGACACCAACTTCGGTGGCAGTGAAGCTGGTGCCCCTCTGCCTCTCTGGCCGGGGGTTGCCAGTGGTGCCAGATGTTGCATTGCCCGACATGGCAACCCCAGAGGCAGGAGTGGGTGGGCAACTGGGTCCTGGGGCTGGGCTGTGGAGCGATGATATCCCAGTCAGGAGTCTTCTGTTCCAGCAGGGGTGGACACAGCAAATGGACCCCTGCAGATGGCTGATGTGCAGGCACCAAATGGCAGGGCACGGTGGCAGCAGGCAGCAGCAGATGGCTCGTGGGAGGCTGCTTGGGGCTCTGGGGGGCAGTAATTCGGCCTTTTGGGCAGGAGCGTGGTCTTCCGTGTGCTTACGCGTGGCCAGCTTGATACGGAGTGATTTGGCACGTGAAAATCTTGCACGTCTGCGTGTAAATCGAGGAAAGGCCCTAAGCGCGTCAGCACGCATACGCGATTTCATTGGACCGAAGGCCCTTGGCGCATAAGCGCGTCAGCACGCATACGTGATTTCATTGGACCAAAGGCCCTTAGCGCATAAGCGCGTCAGCACGCATACGTGATTTCATTGGACCAAAGGCCCTTAGCGCATAAGCGCGTCAGCACGCATACGCAATTTCATTGGACCAAAGGCCCTTAGTGCGTAAGCGCGTCTGTGACGTTTCGCACACGGGTGTTTCCCTGGCAGGGCTTGTAGTTCCCACGTGCCTTTACATTGCTCTGTACGTGCTTTTCGTGGGGTGGGGTGCGGTGCGTGGGTTTTCCAGCCGTTGGGGTTCACACGCTATTACTTCACAGCGGGTGTTGGCTACGCGTTCTTCTACACGCAAGGCAGACGGTGAGTGGTAGCCCGCTCCCCCAGGCCCGATCACGTGAAAAACTTCACGCGAACCCCTGTAATACACGTAGCCCGCTCCCCCAGGCCCGATCGCGTGAAAAACTTCACGCGAATCCCCGTAATACACATAGCCCGCTCCCCCAGGCCCGATCGCGTGAAAAACTTCACGCGAACCCCCGTAATACACGTAGCCCGCTCCCCCAGGCACAATAGCAGTATGGGACATTCATCATTGCTGTATATTGGCGCTTTTGTGATGCGCAGGGACGCTACCGCCTGCCTTCGTGTGGCGGACGTGTTTAGGCCTGTGCGTGTCTTTGGCCGTGCGCGGCTTTGCCCTATTCGATTCCATGAATACGTGTGGTTTGTGTGCGTGTGGGCGTTCCGTCTGCTTCCCAGCAGTACATCCCAGTTACGCCCTTATTTTCGCGCGTTGTTCCCCATTCCGCGCATGACGCCCCGTGATCCGCCCCCTTTTTGGTGTGTGCGCAGAGGTTGTGCGCTTTCACTGTGCGCGTCGCGCACGCCATTTGGGAAGTTTCAGTGACGTGTGCGCCATGCACGGGTTTGGCGCACATCCAGAGGAAAACACGCGCAGGGACTTCCATGAATCGCACGTGTGCGCATGCGCCTGTTTTTTCGCGCTTGCGCCTGCTTGCGCCTGCTTGCGCATAGATTTTCGGCGCACGTTTGTTCCATGAATCGGCCAATAAATGTTCTCATTTCTGTGCAGGTCAATTTATATGATTCAGACCATTTAAAGGCATGAATCTATTCATAACCAGTAAACGGTTGATCCCTGATTTGATGTGTACCTCTTTAGGATGTCTTAGGTCTTACAAATAAATTAGACATATCTGGGGATTGCAAGTTACCAACTATTTGGTTCTGATGAGGAGGCCTATCATATTGTCATCTCTCTCCAGGCCAATAATAGTACCCCTCTCAATGTCTAAAGTTATCTGTCTGGGTCATACCACAAGGGATGGCGATATGTGATGGATAGAAAAATGTTGGACATAACAGATCTATTTTTTGTTTCTACATATCAAGTTGGAGCTTAAACTCCTAGTTCCTGCTTGGTGCAGTGTCGCATTTAAGGAATAATCACCCAATTTGGATTTGTGCTTTAATGTAGACAAGGAGATAGTCTTGCCATGATTATGTCGGCGTGGTCCATCGTTGTTGTGCATTGATCAAATGGGGAGACTTATTTATCAATGAAGCTGTCAACACCCTCTCCTAGGATTTCAAGTCCGGTACCGCAACTAATCCTACGGCGAGAGGTGGTGCCTCTGTTGGTCGACCTAGAATATGCTGAGACTTCATGTGCATCTTCGAGTCCTTGTGTAGAACCCAATGGCTGTTCTCAATAGCCTCCAACCATGTCTGTGTCCTTGCTTACCCCTCCACAAAATCCTGCAAAACCCATTCCTGTCTGGGTTCATCGCTACTTGAAACAACCGGGTTTTGGACAACTAAGCCCTGCCTGCAAATCAAATTCATATACGGAGGAGATTTCACCCCATTTTTCTCCATTTTATTGCACCCTTTCAAGAGCAGGTACACCACCGCTTGTAAGAGTTCATTCTTTAGCATTACCTTGTCCGGGGACTCTTTAATAAATCAATTAGTTTCCATTATTGCAAGTTGATTGGCCCCCGAACTTTCCAGGCACTTAACGTGATCCAAGAGAGGAAGGGTCTCAAATCTGTTTTGGACACGTTTTCTAATATTACCAAGCTTAGTTAGACAGTGTTGCTGCATCATTTAAATGTGTCCCTCTAGGTGACCAAGCATCAGGTAGAGGGTGCGATACTATGTCCATATGTGGTATGATGGAAGGTCCATCCTCCTCCAGTTAGCCCTGACCTAATAGAGATGACAGTTAAAACAGATAACTGGCCCACCGGATACAGTAATCTGACTCAAGGTCTGACTCAAAAATGGCTGTTGGGGGGCACCCAAGATCACTTCTATTCCATTCTGCATTTCCCACATGTTTCTGTGGGAACTAGAAAAGTATGGCCTCGCTCCTCATGAGCTTGTCTTGGTACCTCTGGTAAAGGATTCTTCCTGCTCATCTTTGAAGGGACAAAGCTTCACTTTTGTTCAACTGTCAAAGATAGTCCTTCCTCATTTCTGCGTCAGTGAAGTCATTCAGGGTGGAAGTCCACCACTACAACCTCCACCACTCCATTGCTTGTACAAGGATTACTCAAACTCGTTACCTTCCTCAGCCCTAGGTCCACCACCTGCCTACACATTCCCTTTATCTTTTGATTGCATAAGCGTCCTTGTTTCCCTCTTTCCCTTTCGGTAGCCACATTGTGGCTTTTGACCATCTTCATCTGCGCTCAGCAGTTTATTAGGCTATAAAGAGCTCAACAGTGTGATTAATATAAACCATGTATAAACAGGGTGGACGCCTTGTATGCACAGCATATATATGGGCAGTTTTTTTGTATTACTTTAACTTAGTAATTCTACAATTTATAACAAGTCCTTGGCTCCTTAACTCCTTGGACCATGCCACCCAACCAAATAATATGTTAAAACAAAAGGGACTAAGAAGACTTCCCAACAGGACTGGGGCATACACCATAAAATGAAAGTGCACATGGGTAATTAGTCTGTTGAGGGGTATTGGAGCAGGGAGAGGAGAAAACTGGCAGCTTGGCAGACCATTCCTGTGGTACAATCACAGCCGCCAGAGTCTCCCACTACTCAACACCAGGATACTGCTACTGCTGTAGTGTACTGCTTACTACTTCATTGTCTGCTCCGTTCCACACTTTACGTGCTTCATATTCACCGCTCCCCATTGGCTGGAGTCAGCGCAAGCATTGGGGAGCAAGCAGATCGCAGCCAATGCCACACTCCACACAGCCATGTCCCTACACCACATCATGTACCTCTGCTCAGGCTGCATCCCTCATGCTATGCACAGGCTGCCTCTGAGCCAGATCAGTCAGAAACCTGGGATGCCCTGGCTTCTTTCTTTTGAAAGACTTATGTTAAGTACTTGGAAAATCTTTTTTGATCTGATTCGATCTCAGAAATAAGCACAGTATTCCTTTTGTCAGTTCGGGCCTATGGGTATTGGATATCACAGAACCTGAAATGCATCCCCAGGACCACAAAGGTGCATATTCTCAAAGGTATGCCTGGTAGGGGGCAGCGTGGCGAGATGGAGTAAGGAGGCTGACAAGGTGGTATCTTTTTTGCCTGTAGACTTTTATTAAAATAAAGATAATAACCTACCTGGTCCTATGTGTAGAGGGGTTTTCCCTAGCTCAACACAAAATAACTCTGGTGCTCGTCAGGATGCATGTCAAAAACCAATATTCCGTCCTCTGTCCAAACCACCTACTCTGTCCTTACCACTAAGATATAAACCAAAAGGGATTCAATGACCTAGTTATCAAAGCCACCAGGAGACTGACTCCCTTCTCCTGGTGAAACAATCCAGTATTAGGCTGACTGATTTACCAAATGCACTTGGACCAGGAGAATGACTCCCTTCTCCTTGTCTGTGGCAGAGATTTGAAGACTGTTCCTTGATGGCCCTTTGCACAAATCTTCAGAAGTCTTTCTCACAAGGATTTGTGAACAGAGTTGAGGATTTATCCACTCTTTTTATTGGTGAAACTATGTCAGGACTTTTTATATCTTGACCATTGAGTAGTTTACTCTCTGATAGTAGTTCGTGTCACCACTGTGATGAGGGAGATCACTCCAGTGGAATACATATGATATGATAGTTTATTTATATAGCGCCTATACACAATGAGCCTCATTGCGACCCTGCCGGTCCGGAAAGAATGGTGGCGGTAAAAACACTGCCACCGCTCTTTCCGGACCGGCTGGTTCAGAGTCCTGCAGGTGGGAGGTGTCACTCCCACCAGGTCTGACCTGGCAGGAGTAACACCACCCGCCTGCAGGCACAAATGGAAACACTGGCTCCGTCATAGACAGAACCAGTGTTTCCATTGTCCCCATCCCCATGGAGTCCTATGGGACTCCATGGGAATGGGGACTTGCAAAATTCCGCCTCTGGAATTCCCGTGTCACCGGGGTCATAATGCCCTGGTGATTCCGGGAATCACGGAGGCGGAATGGTAATACAGGTCCGGCAGTAGCCTGCTGGTTTTTCCGGCACGGTTACCGCCGGACTCGTAATGAGGCCCAATGTGTTCCCTGGACCCCACCCAGCTTTCTTTCGAACCCTGTTACCTGTCGCTTCACTGGGAGCACTACTGGTTCTTCCCAGGGTCTTGTGCGTATTCCTGCTTTCTTCACATTTGCTCAATGCGAATCCCCGTAGCTGTTGCTACAGTTGTCTCTGCATATTTTGTGGACCACACAGTCCACCTCAGAGGCCATGCCACCTTTTGGATTCTTCCTGCGTCTTCAGCCAGTCTGGTTTACTCCAGCTTCAGGCAGCACCGGTTTGAATTTCCTGGGCCCTGCAGGACGGACGCCATCTTCCCTTACTGCTCCTTCTCCTAAATTCCTCTAATCCTTCCTTGGTCTTTATATTTGTGGGACTGCCCAAGCGTAGCGTCGCAGCTTGTCGTCAATGCCTCAGAAGATATCATCATGCCTTCTAGTGGCCACCTTGTCACAGTTCTTTGTAATCCCTTTTACAGTTCTGTATGTTACTTTGGTTATTCTTCTGGTCTTGCAGATGAGATAGTAGAGCCGTCACAATAACACATAGTAGTAGTTTCAGCTTGGGAGGGAGAAGGAGTTGAAGTTAAGGAGGAGAAACTGGGCCAGAGAAAATACCCCACATTCAGACATAGTCCAGAAAGGTGACAAATCTTTGTTGCAACAGCGATTCAGAAGCAGGTATTGCATGATTTCCAAAGTTCTCTTGTCACAGTAACAGGCCTGTCGTGGGGGTTTTAAGCCCCAGTGACATCACAAACGGAAGATACATTCTAAACCTTATGGTGAGACGGAATTGGGTGAACAGTATAGATGGACACACCTTCTATAGGGTATCCAGTGATGCTGGAGAATACAATTACAGAGAATGCTATAACTGAGAAACAACGTTGTTTTTAAAATAGATATGAGGATGGTTAGCAGGGGTTAAATGGGGTTGGGGTTGGTTTAAGCACATAGAGAAACAGGGGTTTTTAACTGTTCTAGTTTTTGCTGAAAAAGCATTCTCTGTGATGTGCACTCTGTAATTGCATAGAACCAGTCTGTAGGGGGATAGATGATCTAATTAGTTGGGCCATATCGGGTAACTTCGCCTGGGACCACCTACAAGATGCTGCAAATGCAAGAATGCCAGACTGGCACATGTCTATTGGCCTTTGCAACAAAGTGTGAACTAGCGTGGATGGTGGGTTGGGATTGGTTATTGCAGGCCTTCTCAGCCTGGGAAGCCAACCAGCACATGGGCACAATGGGGCGTGGGGGAGGAGGACCCCAGAGTGCCGTCTTTTCCTAATAATGTTACCACTCTGACTCCTCTGGCCATGAGCAAGGACATTCTGGCCTCCAACGTCATGCTGTATCACTTTTGTATCTTCGGTCTTCAGTATGGTGGGAACAACGGTCTCTGCCTAGCTCGAATAAATGGGCTTTGTTTCCCAGGTTTAGATCACGTGTGTAGGGACTGTAAACTTTAGTTTCTCTGCTTGCATTTATGGAGATTTTTCAGCTTCCTGCCCTTGCAGATATCCTATCATTTCTGTTGACTTGAAACTCTCTCTTGGTGCCCTTGGCAAGGCTGGACACAATAGCTGCACTGCCAGTTTGGTCTGCGTTTCTCAGGATAATCCATGTCTGACCTCTCCCTGTGTTCTTGAGTTTCTTCTCTTACATTCATTTCAATGCAGCTGTGGGTTCCATCTTTATTTACATGGCTATTCATGTTAGTTTCGTTTAAGCGTCAGAAAGCAATTCCTGTGCATTCTTGGGCAGGTTTACCTAAAATTACTGAAAATAAATTACCAAAAGTTTGCACAGCTGAAAATAACGACAACTAGCTACAACCAAATTCAAAAACACCTAGAACTGCACAAACTCTTAGGAGACAGACAATCCGGTTTCCGCCCACTACACGGAACGGGAACCGCCTTAATTGATTTAAAAGCCCAAATTGACGAGCTGAGAGACAAAGGGAAGACAGTACTTCTGCTCCTACTTGATCTCTCAGCCGCATTTGATCTAGTGGACCATAGGGTCCTTTGTGGACACCTTGACTCTGTCGCTCATTTCTCCTCTGAGGCTATCAGATGGATTGAATCCTTCCTGAGCGAGAGAACCATGAGTTTTCTCTCCATCGGCAGCCGCAGACCCTACTCCCATCCTGTGCGGTGTTCCACAAGGCTCTTGTGTCTCTCCAACTCTATACAACATCTTCACCAAACCCTTGTTTGATGATTTGGACCATCTGGGTATCATCTACACCAACAACGCAGATGATACAGAGTCTCCTCCCGCTTTCTGGGGATCACAGTAAGGATACGGAGTTGGTGAACAGGGTATATCTTATCATCCAGGCTTGGATGGCCACTCATGGCCTCTGCTTGAACGATGATAAGACTGAGTTGATAATCATGGGGACACAGGCAAACATCAAAAAACTAGGCCAGGAATTCTCCTCATTCAACATCGACGGGAATACCATCAAAGTCTCTAAGGATATAAAAACCCTTGGCTTCCATCTTGATTCCACACTGTCCTTTGAAAAACAGATAAAATCCCTTGCCTCCACCACGGCCTACACTTGTAAGCTGATAAGAGCAAGCCATTCCTTTCTAACAACTGCCTGATCCCGGCTAGAGAATTAATACTCTATAGAATTGATTATTGTAATGCCCTATATAGTGGTGCTAACAAAACCACTATCCAAAGGCTTCAAAGACTACAAAATAACGCCTTGAGAGCAGCACTTGGCATCAATAAAAGAACTCATATTTCCTCCGTCAGACGCCAACATAAATGGCTATCTACTGGCAATAAAATGCAACTAAAAATGCTATCACTGACCCACAAAGCGCTAAATAACGCTGCCCCTAGCTACCTTACAGATAAACTTCATAGAAGAATCTCTCTGACCAACCAGATCCAGCAATGCGAATTGCCTGGCTGTACCCAGATATAGGCTCACCACTATTGGTGGTAACAGCTTCCCAGTGAAGGCTGCTAAACTATGGAACCTACTGCCACAAGACTTGACCAACCGTACCTACACTTCAGAAAAAATGCCATCAAACATATTATCTTGACTGACCCCTAGTCTCGCACCCTTTAGGATGTTTCCACAGCTGGATCTACCTGCTCTTACTCACACGTTCTTCTCCCCTAATTCTGCGTCACTACTTTTAGGTTTATGTGTAATCTCATCTATTATTGAGATGCAGTGCTATACCTAGTGTAACATTTTGTACTTGTATATTTGTACATTATATATTGTTGTAACCTCATAAGCCTTTATATTGCATATACTGTATATTATGTAACCATGTAAGCCTTGCATTTTCTTATTGCTGCGCCCTTTTACCATCGGGTCTGGTGCGCATAAAAAGTGAATAAAGAAACAAGCAAACAAATGACCAAACGCCCCCTCATCCCCCCTTGTCCATTATGTAAGTGGGATTTATGGGGGTGTCCCCAGCAGCCGCCCACGTAAAGTAAAAAGAAAATAAGAAAAAACCTACGGCGTCGGTTCACGATCACAGACGTGCATGGGAACAGGCATTGCAAGGACGCAGCGAGTCAGCGGCACATAGCAAAGTGTGCCACCGCAAGGTAAGTAAGGTGGGTGGAAGTGAGTAATGTATTTAATTTGGGTTGTTTTACAGTAATGACCAAACCATATTTTCAGCCAAAACCCCTATGGTCTTTTTGGCCCGGTTTGTTCCATTGCAGTAAAACGACCGAAATTCTTCTTGGGCAACTAGCTCAGTGAATCATAAACATGGGCTTCATGTCTATCAGCAATTTAATCTAAAGTGTCGTGTAGCTTCATGCAAGAATGTGTGTGCTTCATGTCTAATGCATCTACGTGTGTGTTCAGCCATGTCGCCTCTTCATAATTGTTTTGTTGTTGTCCTCCGTTTATGGTCTGTGGGGCTGCTTCAGTGAGTGGCATCTGTTCCCTTGGGGATATGCTGGTGGGTTTGGGGGCTGGACGCCCCCACTAAAATCCCCCGTCTGGGTCAAATATGGACCACATATACCTGAAGCCCCTCCCCACTTGAGGGGTGTATTGTTCCACACCTTTGGCACTCCCCTCAGGTCGTTTGAGTGCCTTCTGAGTTTCTGTACTCCGGGTGACCACCTCCTTCACCCTGCTCAGCTTCAGCGACCACTTCTTCTTCCGATGTATGTCCAGTTTGGGGAATCTATCAATTTCGCTGTCCTCCTGGGGCACCATCCATGCTGGTGTATTCTGGGGCACCAGGGTACATACTCCTCCTCTGTTTGGGTCGCATCTGCATGTGTGCTGAAGGCCCAATGGTGGTCCGCAAATGATGTTGCGCCTCCTCTCATGCCATGTACCTTTTGAAATGTGTCTGCAGGCTCATTTCTCTCCAATCTTTACTGAACCTTCATCCTGGTAATCTAGTTATTGTTGAGGGGCATTCTGGACAGAGGCCTGCCTTCTTTTCTACCCATGTGCGCAGCTTGAACTTCCTTGCCCACTCCTTGAGGTATTCATAATTTCCTCTCTGCACCATCTCCACTGGAACTGCCAGGAGCGCTTGTGTTTTTCATCCCGCAGCCCTTCAACACATTCTTCTCCGGCAAACGCCTGTCCATGTACTAGCAGCTGGTGTCTCTTGCAGCATTCAGAAAGTCCTCCTACCTCTATTCTTCCGATCTTACAGTACTGCAATTCCCTTGGTCTTTCACTAAGTATTGTATCGGGTCATCTGCATTTCTATAATCCTCTATCATTGTGCATGTTTTCATGTAACTGTCCTCATGGGGATAATATCTTCTTTGTCATGCATCGTAGTGTAGCCTGTTTCCTCTGGAACTACCACAGAAGTCTTGCTCATGGCCTGGGTAGTGGGAGAGCACATGTGACACCCCACCCCCACATGGGTCATGTGCTGGTACTATATATTGTTTATGGTGTGGGCCAAATTGGGCATACAAGAACTATAGTTTTTTTAAATTGATAATGATATTCCATTTGGAGCTGCTTCATCTCTTTGCAATACTAGCAAGGGATCAGGTAATTACTTCAATAATTCTGGGGATCCATACCATCTGACCCATACTCTTGCATGTGCCTAATGCATGCATTAAAACATTGTTACTTTACATACTAGTAGGAGGGTAAAGGAGTAGAGACCGCAGAATACAGAACAAACATAGATACCATTTTCTCAGCAGTGCAATTAATTATTTCCCTCTTTAATGCACAACGGGTGACCCTCGCCACCATGAGCATTGTGGAGGCCACTTACGCTCCAACATCTTTTAGTAAGACCCTGTTTTATGAAGATGCCACCCCAAAATCCTCCTTCTCCAAAGTTTTCTCTTCTCTCTGTCATCTGCCTAGACACCATGTATATTTTTGTAAGACGCTCCCAGTATAACCTTGCGAGTTGCTCTACGTCCAGGAACCTTTCATCAGTCCAACGCTCTTTATAGTATGATAGTCAGTGCGCCGGGACAACATGATTATTGGAGGGGGCACAGGGTTGGGGGAGCACACAATCAGCTGACTTGTTCTTGTGTCCCAGCTTTGTGACATCTGGGCATTAGGCCGGGTCCCATAGGCCTTCTTGGCGATGGGGCCTTCTTTCTCTGCTCGTGGGCTCGGGTGCTGGGTGTCATTCAATGCCCATACCGCCCTCGGATATTTGGTTAAAAGTGCCTTTGCACCTGAAACAGAAAGAAAATCTGGTGAGTTTCTCAATGTGTATGTACATTTTCTCATCACATCCTATCATTGCCTAAGTACTTGCTACTAATACTTCCTTTTATTTCTCTACTTGCATCTAATTCACATCTCACATGCCCACCACCTAATCCACTTCTGCTTTTTAATGTCATTCATTATGATGTTGAGCGCCTAATTTCTGTGGAGCATTAGCTGACCCATGTTCCTTTAACCGCATGAGAGAGACAAAGACCAAAACAAACGACATTAACGAAACCATTTTTCAGTCCTTGCGCCTTCTGCTCCTCTTCTGGGTGCCTTCGTGAGCTGAATTCCTTTAGACCAAATGGGGACAAAAAGTCATACTAAAGTAATGGGCAGAATGTTACTCCCCTTTTAATGAGGCCCCTTCTCCTGCGTGTGGTGCCTTGGCCTGCGCTGTGTAATTCCTCAATGTGGCTAGCGGGCAATTTTTGTGCTCTGGGCTAATGCGGTGGTAATTGCTTCCATGTGAAAACCAAAAGGTCTCTTGCTTTCAACAATGCTTAACTTGTCCTTCCCTGCTGTGTTTGTTGCCTGGTCTGCATGTGCTTTGTCTTGGCATTTTCCTCTTGTCCACTTACTTTATGCTGTGGTGTTCTTGCAAAACCTAAATACTACCTCCTAACCTTTCTTGATGCTAAAACAAGCACATGTGATTTATGTGTGCATGCAGGTGTGAGATGTGTACACAAGTTTGCCTACCATCTCTAGCACATACATTTCTGTTCCTTCTCCACGGGCACTTGACAATACATTTATCATAAAACATACATTCCTTTCCAAACATAACAAAAAATGTCATAAAATTACAACTCCATGGATCCGCTGAAGCCTTCGGCTGCCATCACTCGCGCAGCCTGCCACTCCGGATCTTCTAGATGTCCCACGGGGAGCTGGCAGGAATGCTGGGGAGATGGCATTTTTGCCAAAGGTGTTAGCGACTATCCTCTTGCTACCAGTTGAAGTCAAGGAGGAGGAACTGGGCCACAGAAAATCCCCTGCACTGAGACACGGAAGAGTACACAAATGTGACAAATCTTTGTAGATTAAAAGCTGTTGCAACAGGGATTGAAAAGCAGGTATTGCATGATTTCCAAAGCTCGCTCTCACAGTAACAGGCCTGTCATGGGGGGTTTTAAGCCTCAGTGACATCACAAACAGAAGATGCATTCTAAACCTTCAGGCGAGATGGGATTGGGTGAACAGTATAGATAGACGCACATTCTATAGAGGATAGATTAATTGGTCTGGCCATATCGGGTAACTCCGCCTGGGACTACCTACAAGATGTTGCAAATGCAAGCATGCCAGGATGGCACATTTCTATTGGCCTTTGCAATAACGTGTGAGCTAGCTTGGATGGTGGTAAGGATTGGTTATTGCAGGCCATCTCAGCCTGGGAAAGCAACCAGCACATGAGCACAATGCGGGCTGGGGAAGAGGATCCCAGAGTGCTGCCTTTTGACAATACTGTTACCACACTCTGACTCCTCTGGCCGTGTGCAGGGACATTCTAGCTTCCAACGTCATGCTGTCTTGCTTTTGTATCATCGGCCTTCAGTTTGGTGGGAACAACAGTCTCTGCCTAACTTGAATAAATGGGCTTTGTTTCCCAGATTCAAATCACGTGTGTAGTGTAAGGAAGGCATGGTATCCACAGTAAGACCGACACAAGTGAACACAGTTCAAGGGTGTTTATTGAACTTCCAAAAGTTTGAAAAACACCCATCTAATCCTAAATCTACAGATGGGAGCAAGCTACAACCATCAGATAATAATGCAGTCCTAGTGGTGCCTTTTCAAAATAAAAGGTCCTATACTAATAATCCTATTGCCAATCCTTACTTCTAACTACAAATAGTGTGGGAAACAGTGTTTACATAAAAGAAAGTGTTTACAAAATATTTCAGGAGTTGCAGGCTGTTGGCTTCCCTTCCCCACGTTTTCAGCACGGGACAAGGCGGTTCACTCGAGCGCAGCAGTCTCTGGCTTCTTTAGCATGAGGATACAGTTCAATCATTAGCATCAGGGACTTAAATGCTCAAGTCTCTATGCTTATCAAAGTCTCTTCACTCAGAGGGCCTGATGCGACCAAAAGTTCTTTTCCTCTTTCAGATTTTCACAAGTACTCAATTTAGGTGATTAGCTATTCACCCCGGGGTAAGATCCCTTTAACACAATGATCATCAACTTGGATCCCCCTCAACTGGGCTCAGATCCTTGTAACACAATGTTTGTAGAATATTATTTTTTAGGTGACTTGCGGTACACCCTGGATCCCCTTCAGCTGAGCTCAGATCCCTTTCAACACAATTAGTCTCCCTCGGCCGGGCTCGGACCAATTTCAATAAACGTCAACTATCTAAGACTTTTGAATGCGCACAGGATTTGGCTTGATCCGTTGCAGGACCACTTAGATTTTACAATTCCTTTTCTTTTAACATTTTCCACCTTGTAGTTGAATACCAACACAGACCTTTGAACGAGCACACACGTGGTACCAGACCACTCTGTCTACAGTATAGTATCTTGGCTTCAAAGATCAGTCACTCATCTGCTGTTTTAATTATATTTGTGTCACTTGCCATATAGGCTTCATACACTGTTCTCTTCTTTTTCTCTATATAATGTTGCCACTTGCAACCTTGGCTTCAACACAGACTGGTCTGGTATCAGTCTCCCCAACTCACTGGCTGTGCTGACTTCACTGGTGCTGCTTTGTTGTAGGAGCCAAGTACAGTTATTCTCCCCGCCTTGACTATCGACGCTGGAGAGCCCCGGGTACCTCTGCCACACAAGCAGGATTCTTCAGATTTGATTCCAGGTCTTAAGTTTCCTATTCTCGAAGGCTCATGAAAGTTACAATCTTTCTGTGAAAAGGTCCAGGGCACTTCCCTCCTTGCAATCCTCTTTGGTCTTGCCGTCTTTCGACTTGTATTAAACTACCATCTTGGTACTGGTGCTTCCTCGTGTCCTTTGCCTTGGAGGGAGGGAGGGAGGGGGGGGGGGAGGGAGGGAGGGAGAGAGATTTTTTTTTTTCCAGTAATTTCCAAACCATTGTATATTGGGACACGTTAGGTATATGGCGCAGGTGTTAGTCTGCTTTCTCTCACAGTAAGCTGTCTGTGAGAAATTGTTGTTGGAAAAGAGGGTCGGATGGTTGAGTTCCTAAGTATCCTACCTGATGGGATGGGGTAAAGGTGTTACAGGAAAGGAGATACTGCTTCTCACCATCCGGTGTCGCACTTCCACTCCCAGAAGACCCCTCATCCAGGTGATCCTCCTGCACTTGTCCACCCCTAGGAACTGGATCCAAAAGCGATGGCTGTGTCCTGGCCACCTGGATGACCAATCCCTGGGGAATAGCGGGTGGGACAGCTTCAGGTTTCTCTGCTTGCATTTATAGAGATTTTCAGCTTCTTGCCTTTGCAGGTGTCCTATCTTTTCTGTTGACTCGAAACTCTCTCGGTGTCCTTGGAAAGGCTGTGCACAATAGCTGCACTGCCAGCCCGGTCTGCGTTTCTCGGGGGAAATCAGTGTGTCAGGCCTTCCCCTGTGTTCTTGAACTTCTCCAGTGTCTTCCATTCATTTCAATGCAGCTGTGGCTTCCATCTTTATTTTCATGGCCGTTCATGTTAGTTGTGTTTTAAGCGTCAGTAAGCAGTTATGTGTATTCTTCTGCAACTAGCTAAGTGAGTTATAAGCATGTGCTTTGTCTATCAGCTATTTAATCTAAAGCGTCTGTGTAGCTTCATGCAGTAATGCGTGTGCTTCATGTCTAACGTGTGTTTGTGTTCAGCCATGTCACCGCTGCATGATTACTTAGGTGATGTCATCTGGTTATGGTCTGTGAGGCTGCTTCAGTGAGTGGCATTTGTCCTCTTGGTGGTATGCTTGTGGGCGGGGACGGGTTGACACCCCCACTACAGAACCGTCACTTGAGTGACTTGGCACAGACGGAGCTGAAAGAAGTGGAGAGAAGAGTCTGGCAAAGTTGACGTGGAACCCCGCTGGAAAGTAGCATAAGTGGCTCCACGATGAGTTGACCCAACAACGCTCCTGCTGGGGAGCACCAACCGAAGATGCCAGGTACATGGAGGCTCCAGTGGAAAGGGAGGTGGTTAAAAGAGAGAAAAGGGAAGCATAGCCCAGAGCAGGAGAGTAAGAAGGGGGCGGGAGGGGGAGCCCCAGAATATAGAGACTGAGAAAGCCCCAGAGTGAGGACTAACAGTAAGAAGAGCTCCAGAGTGGGGAGGGAGAAGAAGCAGAGCATCAAAGTGGGGAATGGCGATTGAGAAACCCAGAGTGAGAAGATGTCAGATTGAAAGAATTCCTGAAGGGAGAAAGACTTAAAAGAATCCCAGAATGGTAAGGGGCAGAGAGAGACCTGGATTGCGACATCTGGACAACCTTTCAGCTCACTAAAAACTGACTTCTTTTTTTGTAACTTAAACCATGGTTGCGTGCCTTTACTTAATAGGAACAGAGTTGCAACCGGAAAGCCAGCAGCCATCCCAGCCAAAGTCTGTTTAGTTGTTTTTGAGTTTTTCTTTTGAGATGGGGAAAGTAATCGGGTTGCAGTAGGATTCCGGCGACAGGACATAGTGTCCCCCTTTTCCTCTCCAGGAGTGTTTCTCCATTCCTCATGTCCTAATGGCTTATTGCCATTATCCCCTTTGACAACTTGACAACTCTGACAGTACTCCTCAATATCAGATGATGAATAAAGTAGCAAAGACTGAGACAAGGAAGAGGCAAGGAGGATTACTCTTAATGAGGACCAACACCAGCAGTCTAGTAGCTGGAGGAATTCAATTGGGCCCACAGAGTTTAAAACCATATTGGGTTAGAGAAGCATGGAGTCCTCCATCCTCTTACCCAGCTGTGGTGAGGGTAGCCGAACAGAGTGGCTGGCAGCAAGGTATAACGAGAAAGCAACCTGGTGAGCGTCATGTCCAGTGAAGCTCAGTGGAGGCTGCAGTGAGGTGAAAGGTAGTCACCAGCGCTTTATTTATTACATTTGTTATACGCCCAGACCCGGAAGTATCACGGCGTAGTTACAGACAGTGGGTAATAACTATCTTTATATTATAAGTGAGAACATAATGAAAACAATAGTGAGGTATAAACATTGTATATACTATTGGTAGGTAGAGGTCTGGTTGGGAAGTTGGTCTGCATACATGCATAGGGGTGGTGGCTCTGTTTAGAATTGGTTGAATAACCAGGTTTTCAGTGATTTAATTTTTATTGTACGAAGGATGTTTCGTTCTTGATGTTGGTACGTAGGGCATTTCAGTGTCTGGGAGAAAGGACTTTGAAGCTACTGCACCCTGCTTTCTCTTCTGTATCGTGGGATTTCGAGGTGCAAGTCATTATTAGATCTGAGGAGTCTAGTATACTTTTTTTCATGACCGTCTTGATTAGGTATTTAGGGGCTTTATTGGCAATGCATTTGTGTGATGCTTAGGGTTTTGAATAGTATCCTAGCTTTGATAGGGAGCCAATGGTTGTCTCTCCTGATGTTGGAGATGTGTTCAGACTTTCTTATGCCTAGTGAAGCTCGGAGGGCTTTGTTCTGCATGAGTTGGAGTTTGGATATGTTGGTGTTGGAGGTGCCTAGGAAGAGGACATTGCAATAGTCGAGCTTGGATAGTATTAGAGCTCTTGCTAATGTAACGCAGTTGTGGGGTGTGAGGAATTTGCGACTTAGGCAAATGAGTTTGGAGGTGGACGAGGAAAGGGCGTTGACTTGCTTTGACATAGATAAGGTGGCGTCTGTAGACACCAAGTGTCTTGACTTGTCTAAGGACTGGGATTGTCGTGCCATTGATGATGAATGAGGTATAGGCGGGCTGTAGAGTCAATTTTGGATGCTGAACTTGATTTGAGTAGCTCTGTTTTATCGTCGTAGATACATAGCCTATTATTGGCCATCCAGTTTTGGATTTGTGAATAGATTTGGGTGATGAGCAGTGAATCTTGCTCATGGTTGCCTGATAGTGGAATGAGGATCTGGGTTTCATCAGCAAAGTTGGTGTGATGACACTAATGGCATCCAGGGCTGTGAATAGCAGCTTAGTGTACGCGTTATAAAGTGTGGGGGGGAAAGGCATGAACCTTGCGGGACACCTATGGGGGCTGGTATGGGGTTGGCTGATTCTTTGCTGATGGAAAATCTCGAGGTCCTGTCTGCTAGGAAGGATTTGATCCAGTCAGTGGCATCCTTGGATAGGTTGAAGTTATCACCTAGTGTGATGCAAAGTTTGTTATGGTCGACCAGGTAAAATGCCGCTGACAGGACCAGTAGCATTAGTAAACAGTTTGCCTGCTTCTCTGATGGCATCCATTTGGATCTTCAGGTCGAGAAGGGCTGTCTCCGTGCTGTCGTTAGGGTGGAATCCTGACTGTCGGTCCCCCAGTAGTTGGTAGTGTTCTATGTGGTTTTGTATTTGGGAGTATGCTATTTTGTCAATTATTTTCAGGAGAAATGGGACCGTTGTAATTGGTCGATGGTTTGTGGGAGTTGAGGGACCTGAGGTTGTGTTTTTTTTTTTTTTTTTTAGTAGGTGGGGGTCACCCAAGCTTTTTTGATGCTGGTGGGGACTGTATTGGTGTTGAAAGAGGCGTTAACACAAATTCGGTAATGATAGGTGATGGGAAGGGGGCACAGAGTTTGACTAGGTTGGATGGGAATTTGGTCTTCTGTGCAGTTGGAGGCTTTGAGTTTGGCTATGGTGTCTAGCACTTCTTTGTGTGAGACCGGTGTGAGTGAAAGGGAGTGCCAGGTGTGGTGTTGGATGGGCTCACTGAGATGGAGGGTAGGGTTTTTCCGCTAGAAGTGATTTCTTGCTATCAATTTTCTTTTGTAGCAGCAGGACTTTAGATGCTAGGGCGTCTTGTATTGTGGTGCACCAGGCTTTACTGGCATTGGTGGGTGCTATAACTTGACAGGGATTCTCTAGCTCTCTGAGGATGGAGAACAATTCTTTGCTATCGGAGGTAGCATTGATGATGTGAAGGTTGAAGGCACTGGCTTTTTGGGTGACTATAGCCAATTTGTAGTTTTTATTGGCTTCTTCAAAGGCTTTTGCTGATTCTGTGGTGTTAATTCTTCTGTGGAGGTGCTCAAGCAGTCTTTTTGTACGTCTCGGGCGACTAGTTCCTCATTGAACCAGAAGCAGGAGCGTTTGTCTTCCTGGATTTAATAGTAATGGGGGCAAGTAGGTCGATAGTGTGGGTGAGGCTTTGTTGATAACATTCTGCTAGGTAGGCCGGGTTGTTAGTGTCTGGGGGTAGTATTAGCTAGGGCTACACTTCGGGCAGTGGCTAGGTTGTCTGCTGAGAGTTTGTTGATATTTCTGGATACAAAGGTTTCAGGTTTTTTGGAGATAGTGTGATCTGTGATGTTGTTTTCCAGTGTAAAGCTGATAACAAAGTGGTCTGACCAATCTACAGGGGGTGATGGAGTCAATAGTCAATAGTCAATAGTGAATTGTGAGTTGAGAGTAAGGACCCAATCCAAGGTTCTGCCTTTGGTGTGGGTGGGTTCATTGATCAACTGCTCGAAATTCATATCTTGCATGGCGGTATGGGAGACGAATGCATAAGGATCTAGTGGATCCTTGAAGCCTAGGTTTATGTCTCCGAGAATGATGCATTTCGTGTTAGGTTTTATAATGGGTGTAAGTAGTAGAGGGATGTCTAAGTTAGGGTGAGTATTTTTGTTTGGTGATCTATACACTACCACGAAGTTGGTGGTGGTTTTGGGATTGGAGGTAAATTTAACTAGTAGGAGTTCATACCCCTGTATTTGTTCTATTGGCCAGGTTCTGATTTGCAATGTAGTTGTGGCTATTAGGTCGACTCCGCCTCCTTTGGTGTTGGTCCCATCTGTCCTAAGGATGCTGAATCCTGGGAGAATAGCAACAGCTAGGAGCGGGCCTGCAGCAGGGTGTAGCCATGTTTCGGTGACTACCAAGATATCAAGTTGTTGATCCACAATGAGGTTGTGAATTTCTATGGCATGTGCTCAGAGGGAGCGTGCATTGATAAGTGCTCCTTTTATGGTGTCTCGAGGCAGTGTGTTGCCTGGGTTGGGTGTGTGAGTGGTGGTTTTGGAGTTTCTTAAGGGTTTGGTTGGTTTTCTGGAGAGATCTTTGTGTTGGAGATTGTTAGAGGTGGTATCTAATTTGGGATGTGTCAGTGATTGTGGCTGGTAGTGGAGCATTGACTTCAAGTGGTTTGGCTGGTAGTTGGGCAAATGCAGCTGAGGAGTGGCAGCAGTTGGGGCAACAGTATTGCAAATGGGCTAGGCTCCCAATCGGGGTAAACCATTTTGCAGTTGGTCTAGAGCGGCTGAGGGGCGGCAGCAGTTGGGGCAACAGTATTGCAGATGGGCTACGGTCACAATCAGGGTAAAAAATATTCCAGGTAAGCTAGTGCAGCAGCAGTTAGGGCAGATATCATTGCAATTGTGCTAGGCTCACAATCTGGGTAAACAACATTGCAGTTAGTCCGGTGCGACTGAGGGGTGGCTACAATCAGGTCAGACCCTATAGTAAGTAAATAGTCTAGATCGATAGTGAGCTTTAAGGTAGTCTTTGATGATCGTGTTGGTATTTGCAGCCACTGGGTAGGAGGCACTAATGTTATCAAAATGCACCTTGTTAGACACGGAAAGATCGATCGATGCTGTGCATTGGAGGATGCATCGTGGGAAAGTTACTTTCTATGGCGCGGTCATAGCTTACTGGATGCATGGTGCGGCCATCTGCGGACAGATGCAGACAGGGCCCTTAGGAAGCGGCCCTTTGGAGACGCGGCTTCCGCCTCTGGTTTTGCTCGTGTAGGTAAAAGGACGTACTGCAACCAATCAGGGTGCAGTGGGCAGCTCTCTGCTACTTGGCCATGTGAAATACATCAGCCATATTGGAATTTCAATTCAATGGGCGAAGGTTTTAAAAGATGCTTCTCCTGAGCAACAGCGCAATTATGGCATCAGCGCTAGTGATAAGAATAGTAACCCTTACTGTAGCGAATGCAGGAATGTGCAAGGGGTCATCCTGGGCTGGTGCTGCACATCCAGATCGGGATGGCCGGCAGACTAGGGGGTGGAGGGCTCCTGACCTTACAAAAGCCATAGCGCCAACGGAGACGCCGGACCCACCGGTGTCCCCCACTGTCCGTAAGGGTGGCAAGCCCTCACTGCCACCGCAGACGCAACTAGCGACTGGGCTACCTGCAGACAAGGACACCACCACCAAAACGCCAGGCGACGCGCCTCGTAAGAGTGCTATCGCGCCGAAAAAGACTCGCCACCACCCAGCACGACGCCAGACGAACCCTTGACGGAGAAATTAAACGTCGAGAGCTTGGCTCGTATAGTTTCCACTGACGGCCAGAAACGGACGGCGAGTAATACCCCGAAGACCACTCACAAGGCCAGTGAAACGCAGAGAATGCCGGAAGGGACCGTTCCCACCGTCGAAAGAAGGCCCTAGCCTATGAGAAGTTTTCTCAGAAGGCGAAGGGACTTTATTCTCGACGTTATGGGACCGATCAAGACGGCTACAGGCAGAAGAGCCTCCTTTTTCGCCTCCAGACCGTTCTGGGTTACCACATTGGACATTTGAGAGATTCCAATCGTGTATGGACAAACTGGATCGATTTATGTCCACTCCTGAACATAAAACACTCAACAGGCCAAGAGAGGTACTTCATGAGGAGCCCAGGGCTAAATATCCTAGACTATTTAACCCCCTTCAAGAGGAAACGTATACTTATGACCTCACTGAAGAAGACCCTCACTTCCAAGAGGACGAGGAATCCTTAGATAGTGAAGACCAACAGAACCTGGAAGAAGGTTTTGAGGAAAACCCTGACATAGGTGGGGGGGGGGGCTTTGAGGAAGACCCAGATGAAGGTGGGTCACAGCCTTGGCAGTCACCAACAGCGTCTACAGACCCTGAGATCCTAAACCTTCCCTCTCCTCAGACCATAGCGGTCAGGAATCCGTCACCAATAGATGACCAACCCACTTTCAACTTGCTACTACGGAAACCAGCAATGCACTTTGAGATTGAAACTGGGGAAATTACTCCCGATACTGATTTTGTAGAAAGAATCATTAAGGAAAAACCTCCCACTAGTCAAACCATTCCCCTCCTCGCCTCAGTTAAGAGACAAATCACCCCATCGCTGTCTACACCTGCGCTGGTCAGAGGGGTCAACCCAAGAATTGAAAAACTGTTTACTCCCTCTCCTTCGGACCCATTATACATTAAGGGTCACTCAATTCCAGACTCCTTGGTGGTAACAACCATAAGGAAAAGAGCAGGGGTTCTGCTATCAACCAGCGAAGCACCCCCAGACAAAGAAGGAAAGAAACTCTACGCCCTGGGTAAAAGAATTACAGCCTCAGCAGCTTTTTCAACCAGAATTGCCAATAATACCTTACTGGCAAGTTATGCTGATGCCCAATGGGGAAAATTACGGCAAGACCTCGAGGAAGTGCCTGAGCCCTTAAGAACTCGCTTATTAACCACAGTAACTGAAGGAACTCTGGTTAACCAGAGCATCATTAAAAACACTCTTGATGCTGCAGAAACGGCTGGCCGTTCTTTAGTCCAGGGAATACTTCTGAAGCGTCATGTCTGGCTCCGCAACTCAGGTTTTAAGCCAGAAACCCAGGCGTCACTCATTAATAAACCAATAGAGGATTCTAACCTCTTTGGGAAAGCAGTGGATGACGCACTGGAGACTGCGAAGAAGGATTTCGACACCCTAAAGTCTTTAGACCAAATCTCAAGGCCTCCCAATAAGGGAGGATTCGGCAACAAAGGCTTTTTTTCGAGGCCAACGTCAACAACAACAGCAGTACACTGCAGGCAACTGGTCCTCTACTCGGGGAACCAGTGGCTAATACACTCAAAGAGGACAACGCCGTGGCAAGGGTAGAGGTCGGGGCCCCACTCCCAGAGGATCCCCGGCTACCAACACCAAATGACCCAAAGGTTCGGGTCCCCTCCCATGCATCGCTGGTCGGGGGCCGGTTAACATCTTTCCTACCAGCATGGAGGGAATAACATCAGACCGCTGGGTATCGTCAACTATAGCCCACGGTTACTGCATAGAATTCAGTCGGTCCCCCAAGTACAGACCCCCAAAGGGACGACGCTTATCCCCGGAGCACCTCGCCATCCTTCTTCAAGAAGTGGAACTGCTGCTACTAAAAGGAGCATAGAGGTCGTGCCTCTATCACAGGTAACGGAAGGTATTTATTCAGTGTACTTCCTTGTACCCAAATAGGACTTAACCATGCACCCTGTACTAGATCTGCGCCCAGCGAACAAATCTGTCAAACCTCAAAAATTTCACATGGCGAGCTTGCAGGAAGTAATCCCCCTACTTTCACAGGAAGATTACATGACAACACTGGACATGAAAGATGCATACTTTCATATTTTAATGTTGCCAGCGCAAAGAAAATACCTTAGGTTCATGATAGATGGCAAACACTACCAGTTCAGAGTGCTACCCTTCGGCATAGCGTCGGCGCCGAGGGTATTCACAAAAGTACTGGCAGTGGCAGCGGCCCACCTGTGCAGGTTGTCCATCCCAGTATACCCTTACCTTGACGATTGGCTCACAACAGGGGATTCTTACGAGACATGCTTCTCAAATACCCAAAAGACTGTAGACCTTTTGTTCCAACTGGGCTTCTCCATCAACGAGAAGAAGTCCAGCCTAGACCCCAGCCAGATTAAACAATTCCGAGGGGCTCTAATTCAAACAAAGGACGGCCTTGTCTTCCCCTCCGAGAGGGTCCAAAATATGCTGTTTCAGATCCCCAATATGTGGCCTGTTGAGAGGTGACGGTACGCAAAGCAATGCGATTGCTAGGTATGATGCCGTCATGTATATATTTGGTACCCCACGCGCGCCTGCGCATGCACCCAATGCAAGAGTGGCTCAACAGCCAGTGGTGTCAGGCCAGCGGACAATGGGATGATCTAGTGGTGGTCTTGCAGGCCTTAGTTCTCTCGCTATGGTGGTGGTCGAAGGAAAACCTGGTAATAAGGAAACCATTTGCCACCCCGCAGTGGAAGCCACTCTAACCACAGACGCATACCTCACAGGATGGGGGGCTCCCCTATCCCATCAGACTGCACATGGAGTTTGGACTCCGGGTGTAGCGTCCAAACACATAAACTTGCTGGAACTGCTAGCGGTCTTCAAGCACTAAAGGTTTTCCAGGCACACCTGCAAGGGAAGACAGTGATGGTCCTCACAGACAGCACCACAGCCATGTACTACCTGACCCTCCTCTTCTACCCGCAAAATTCATTCCCGGGATCCCACTCACCGCCGAGAAAGTGTATCTGATCTGGGCGGACAAGTGCAAAATAAATACACTTGGCGACCTCTTCATACAAGACACCTTCATAACACTCCAGAAGGAGAAGGGTGGCCCATCCTCCCTTGATATCTTTTTGTACTTCAGAGTGCGGTACACATTGCAGGCCCTCATCCCATCATTCCCACAACAACCTCCCACCTGGCAGCTGCTGCATGGAGCCATTCAGGCACAAGGGGAGGGCAAACTGGTCTCATCTATCTACAAAGCCCTGCTCACGGACACTCTTCCCTCGAACCCCGAAACAAAGGCAAGATGGGAAACCACGCTTCAAACCCCCATTCCAGATGAAGACTGGAGCTATATCTTACAACAGACTCAAAAAGTGGCACTCAACTCCCGCTTCAAACAAATCCACTTTAACTTTCTGCACCAAACCTATTATACCCCTAAAAAGAGAAACAGACATCACCCCGGGTCTAATGCATCTTGCGACCGATGCGGGTCCCCGAATGCTGACTTCCTGTACCTAGCGTGGAGCTGCCCACCAGTGTCTAAATTCTGGTCAGATGTGCTCGATGAAACTGACGCAATAATTGGCGAGAGGGTGGGGCACTCCCCACTAGTGGCACTCCTTGGCCTAGCGAGACCCCTGTCCTCACACGTTAGAAAACTGGCGAGCATGCTATTGGTTCTGGCACGTAGAAGAGTGGCCATGGCGTGGGGACGAGGCACACCCCCCACTCTTGCGAATTGGAGGAGAGACATTACATACTGCCAAGAAACGGAAGCAGAATTTATAAAGACATTTCCTCACCACGCAAGATCCCCAGATATTTGGGGCCCGTACATCTCAGACTTTCTCTCCAGCGCAGCACCAACCGAGACAACTGATCAGCCACCACAGACTTCACCTGTGTAAATTCAAATGCGGTAACTGCTTGTTGTGTGATGGAACTGTCGGAGGGTGGGAGGGCGGTTGTGAGGGGGGAAACGGCAGCATGTTAGTAGCCCACTGTTTGGGCTTGTTGGTACACATGTTTACTAAAATGCAAAAAATAAAGTTTTAAAAAAAAGCCATGTACTACCTGAACAAGCAAGGGGGCACGCACTCTCCAGGACTGTCCAATCTCTCCCAGAACATCTGGAAGTGGGCTCTCAAACACATGTTCCTGTTGTCACAACATGTACCAGGGGAACTCAATCTGCTAGCAGACGAACTCAGCAGAACTTCCCTCTGCTCGCAGAGTACGAATGGCGGTTAAGAGAAGACATCGTCTTTTGACGTTTTCACACAATGGGGGTTCCCAGAAATAGATCTGTTTGCAACTCTTGAGAACTACCAATGCCAAGATTACGCCTCCAGAACCGATCCAACGGGAACGGTCTCTGGATAACATGGTCAGGGAAATTTGTTTACGCTCCCCCCGACTCCCCTTCTCAACAAGATAGTGCACAAGATGCACCAGGAACCAGTCACCATGATACTTGTGGCCCCTATGTGGGCCCGACAGCCATGGTTCGCTCACCTGGTGGAGATGTCTGTCTCCACCGGTGAAACTACCCTGCCCGTACAACATGCTATCACAGGACAGGGGCAAGACGATACAACCATGCCCACAGACCATGAACTTAGCAGCCTGGCTCCTGAGGTCATAGAATTTGGACACTTACAGCTCCCTCAAAGATGCATGGACATTCTTAGGGAGGCTAGAAAACCTAACACTCGTTACTGCTATTCTAGCAAATGGAAGAGATTTGTCATCTGGTGTAGAAATAAGAGCATCAACCCCGTTGACTGCTCTCCCACACATATTGTTCTTTACCTGACTCACTCACTAGACTCAGGATTGGTCTTTAACTCTATTAAAGTTCATCTAGCTGCACTTTCCGCATACACCACTTCTCAACTCAGTGTCATGGTGGAAAGTCCCAGTTATTAAAGCCTTCATGGAGGGAGTAAAGAGGATACACCGTCCTATAGACAACCCAGCTTCCGGATGGGACATAAACGTGGTACTTGTCAGGCTTATGGGCTCACCCTTTGAACCCATGCACAAGGCATCCCTTAAGGGCCTCACTCTTAAGACTGCTTTCTTAATAGCTATCACCTCCATTAGGAGAGTGAGTGAACTACAAGCGCTCTCTATACTAGACCCCTTTGTAACATTTCACAAAGATAAGGTGGTTCTACGCACACATCCTAGGTTTGCACCAAAATGTATTTCCAAATTCCATGTCAACCAGTCAATAGAACTACCAACGTTCTTTCAAAACCCTTCAAATTTAGGAGAAAGGAGCCTGCAAACACTAGATGTGCGCAGAGCCGTCATGTTTTATATGGAAAGAACTAGACCTCTGAGAAAGACTAATCAGTTCTTTGTCTCGGTGGCAGCAGGAAGAGAAGGAGATGCAGTTTCAAAATCCACTATATCTAGATGGATTGTCCAATGCATCACTCTCTGTTTCTCTCTTGCTAAGAGAGAACTACCCTTCAAGCCGAGAGCACATTCTACTTGTGGCACTGGGGCTTCCATAGCATTCATTGCAAATGTCCCTCTTGAGTCCGTTTGCAAAGCGGCAACCTGGAGTTCTGTACACACGTTTACAAAACACTACTGTCTAGATGCCCACTCCAGATTTGATTCCCAGGTGGGACAAGCAGTATTAAGACATCTTTTTTCTACTGTTCCTTCTCACAACCCACCTCCATCTCCGGGTACTGCTCACTAGCCTAAGCACAGCATGTGATTCTAAGCAGATTAACAAACATCAGAAGACAATGCATTACTTACCGTAAAAGCATTTCGAGGGGATTGGGTCCTCCGACGTATTCCATATCTATGACATGTAATCACCACAGCTGTGCTGCTTCGGAAACTTTTTTCGGCGTCTGCGTCCTGCGTCGTCGATGTCGATGTGCCGTCGTCGAGGGCCTCGTCCGACGTCATCCGATGTGATAAGTAGGACGCATGACGCCCGTAGCCTCAGTTCCGTTTTTTCCGCGAACGTGTTGCTTCGTGAATCTCGGTTAACGCCTTGACTCTTTGGAGTTCTGTTCTTCTCGGTTCTTCGAACCTGTTCGTTTTGTGAAAATCCTTCGTGTGAAGATGTCTTCTACTTCGTCTTCGACCCCGCGTCCGGGTTTCAAGAAGTGCGGGGAGTGTGGGTCCAAGATGTCGGTGACGGACTCGCACGACGCCTGCCTCTGGTGCCTCGGGGAGGCCCACGACACGGATGACTGTATCGACTGCCAGTCACTCACGTCCAAAGCCTTACACGAACGTAAGAAGTTGTCAGTAGGTCGGGTGTCCAAGCCCAGGAAGTCGAAGTCTGCGGGGCTTTCGACGGATGATTAGAGGGGTGACTCTCCGCGTCATCGTCGGAAGTCTCGTGGGTCTCCTTCTAGGAGTCGGTCTCGCCACTCCTCAGCCTCTTCGAGGCATTCTCGGAAGCGCCGACACCGGTCGTCTTCCAGGTCCTCTTCGGAGGACTCTGCCCGGCACGTCGCTTACCCCACCAGCCGTGCGACGCCGGAGGAATGGGCTTCCTTCGGGAAGAAAATGCTGGCGAGTCGCAGGGTACTAAGCCGTCCGCGCCCCCGAGTGGGGTCGGTCGTGAGAGGTCGAGATCATCAACGAGTCACGGGAGAGGTCCTGTTCGGACAAGGAGACTCGTTCTCGACGTACCCGTTCCAGGTCCCGGTCCTCGACGCGTTCGAGACTGCATGCACCTGTGAGGTCTTCGAGGAAGACATCGACGTCTGAGGCGTCGAGGGCGTCCACAGGCTTTCTCGAGGCTCCGGCTCCGAGGAAGTCGTCGAAGCCGTCGACGCTCAGGTCGTCGAGGGACACGCTCGGGGCTCCGGCTTCGAGGGCTGTGTCGACGCCGCCGATGCTGGAGGCGCTGCATCTGACGTCGACGCCGATTTCCTCGACGCAATCCTCTCGACGCCGGCGCCGATTCGCTCGACGCCATCGACGCCTTTCGTGTCGGAGGTACCCCGTGGCACGGGAGAACCCCCTAGGAAGGTTCTGGTTAAGAGCAAGCACTCTCGGGTGCCTTCTTTTCGCCACCTGGACTATATTTCAGAGGCGGATGAGGATTCTGATGGCCTGGTTCCTAGTCAGGTTCCAGATGAAATTGTCTCGGGCCATAGTCAGTTTGACGATTTGAGACAGTCACTGCATGATGCCAGTGGACTGGACACCTCTCCGGAGGTGGAGTTTTGTAGGCCTGGCCTGGCTCTCATGCCGATTCCTCGTACCGGCACCTTATGGCTAGGGTTTGAGTACTTGGGATGGTCTGCTCCCCCAGGGGAGTTTGTGCAGGATGATCTGACGGACATCCTTGATGTTGTTCCCTTAACTGATCCGGTACTGCCGTTCCATATGGCTTTACAGAGAATGGTGGCGGCGGCTTGGACTGCTCCGGGGAGTCTCCCGGCGGTGGGCAGATCCTTGTCGCGAAAATACCGTCCAGCCAGTAGCGACCCCTGCTACTTGACCAGGCACCCCACTCCGGAGAGTTTGGTGGTGCAGGCGGCCACGGCCCCGGCAGAGCAGGCATCGCACCCTACCATCCCTCCTGATAGGGACGACAAACGTTTTGATGGCTGGGCGAAGAAAGTGTTTTCTTCTGGTGGTATGGCGCTTCAGGCGGCCAACTCCATGACCCATCATGGACTTGCGCGGTTTGAACAAACTCCTCAGGAAGGACAAGTTCAAGATGGTTACTCTCTCTCAAGTCCTCCAGGCCCTTCAGCTTCAGGACTGGTTGGTGTCACTCGACCTCAAGGATGCTTACTTCCATGTGCCGATCCATCCCAAGCACAAGAAGTACCCGAGGTTCGCGGTTGGCGACTCGCACTTTCAGTTTCGGGTCCTGCCGTTCGGATTGACCTCCGCCCCGAGGGTTTTCACCAAGCTCATGGTGGTGGTGGCAGCGCATCTCAGGCAAGGGGGGATTCACGTCTACCCCTACCTGGACGATTGGTTGATCAGGGGGAGCTCTCCCGAGCAAGTCCTGGATCATCTGTCCGTCACCTGCCACTCCCTTCACAGGGTGGGCTTCTCCCTCAATTTGAAGAAGTCCCATTTGACGCCAAGACAGCGGCTCCAGTACACCAGTGCTCGACACTTCCCTGGGGCAGTGTTTTCCTCCCAAGGTGAGGGCTCTTCACGTTCAGCAGATGGTGCACAAGTTTCAGCATGCCCAGACGCTCCCAGCGTTCGAGTTCTTGAGGTTGCTCGGCCTCATGGCATCCTGCATTCTTCTGGTGCCAGAGGCTCGCCTGCGGATGAGATCTTTGCAGTGGGCGCTCAAGATGCAATGGTCGCAGTCCTCCGGCAGGATGTCGGACCCGGTTCAGGTGCCGCCCTCAGTCGCCCGGGACCTTCTGTGGTGGGCCGTCGAAGGCAACTTGATGAAGGGGGCTCCATTTTGGCTTCCCTGGCCGGAGGTGACGATCGTGACGGATGCTTCCCTCACGGGTTGGGAAGCTCATGCCAACGGGCTGACAGTCAGCGGTCGTTGGTCTCCGTCGGAGTCCAGACTCCATATCAATCTGTTGGAGCTGAGGGCCGTCAGGCTAGCCCTAAAGGCTTTTCTGCCGACTGTGCGAGGAAAGAGTGTCCTGATCCTGACGGACAACACAGTGGCCATGCACTACCTCAACAAAAAGGGGGGGGCAGGGTCACTTCCTCTGTACAGGGAGGCGATGCAGCTCGAGTTCTGGGCCATCCAGCAGGAAGTTTCGATCTCGGCAGTTCATCTGGCCGGAGACGAAAACGTGACGGCGGATGCTCTGAGCAGGCAGAGCGCGATCTCTCACGAGTGGGAGTTGGCTCAGAGGATTCTCCTGGAGATCTTCGCCCTTTGGGGGACCCCTCAAGTGGATCTCTTCGCCTCCAGTGTCAACCGGAAGTGCGAAAGGTTTTGCTTGCGGGAATTTCCTCCAAAAGGAGCCTTAGGAGACACGTTCGTGGTGGAGTGGTCATTCCCGCTGCTGTACGCGTTTCCTCCAGTCCCCGTCATCCCGCAAGTGCTGCGGAAGTTACGGAAGTTCGGTTCCCGGATGATCCTCATTGCTCCGGCGTGGGCTCGGAGGATGTGGTACCCGGACCTTCTCGACTTGTCCATCTGCCCTCCGCGTTGTCTTCCCTACCGAGACGATCTGCTCTCACGGGAGGGGGGTCAGGTTCTCCATCCAGAGGTCAGATCCCTCAACCTTCACGCTTGGCTTCTGAAAGGTTGAGGTATAGGGATTGGGACCTCCCTGAAGACGTGATGGAGGTGTTGCTTTCGGCCCGAAGGCCAGCAACAAAGTCTCTGTACCGTTGCCGTTGGCGTAAGATCTGCGACTGGTGCAGAGTTCAGAATGTGGATCCTTTTGCATGTGACATCCCCATGGTTCTGTCCTTTTTACTTTCTTTGGCCCACAGGGGCTTGCAAGTGGGTACCATTGAAGGTTACCTGGCGGCGCTGTCCATCTTTAAGCGCTCGTCTGAAGAGTGTTCTTACTTTAAAATCCCTTTAATTTCACAGTTTCTGAAAGGGCTCACTAATGTGTTCCCTCAGTCACCTTTCCTGGTGCCCGGTTGGGATTTAAACCTTGTTCTTAAGTTTCTTATGGGTGCTCCGTTTGAGCCTTTACATTCTTGCCCTTTGAGGCTGTTAACTCTGAAAACTGTGTTTTTAGTTGCGGTTACTTCCGCTCGCAGAGTGAGTGAGTTACAGGCACTTTCAGTTAAGCCACCCTTCACTGTATTTCACAAGGACAGGGTTGTCCTTAGAGTTCATCCTTCTTTTCTTCCGAAGGTAGTCATGGAATTTCATTTGGCCCTGAAGGTTGTTCTTCCGGCATTCTATCCTCCTCTGCATCCTGGTAAGGAAGAGGAGAGGCTCCATAGGCTTGATCCTAGGAGAGCTTTAAGCTTTTATGTTTCACGTATGTCCCGGGTCAGAGTGGACAATCAACTCTTTATTGGTTACGCTGGAAAGCGTTTGGGGCAAGCTGTGACGAAACAGACTTTGTCTTGCTGGATTATTTTGGCCATCTCCGAGTGCTACCGCTTGGCGGGTAAGGACCCACCGGCTGGCTTGCGGGCCCATTCTACCAGGGGTATGGCTGCGTCTACTGCCCTGCAGAGGGGTGTTCCTATTCCCAACATCTGTGATGCAGCCACCTGGGCTTCAGTACATACATTTGTACGTCACTATTCCCTCGATTCCATCCGAGCACAGGATCTGGCCTTTGGCAAGGCGGTCCTTTGCTCTATTTGATTGGCTATTCTAAATTTTGATTCTAAATTCTTTCCCTCCTCCTTGCTCTGGTACTGCTTTGGGAGTCTGTCATAGATATGGAATACGTCGGAGGACCCAATCCCCTCGAAGAACAAGTTACTTTCTTACCTGGTAACGTTCTTTCGATGGGATGGTCTGACGACTTATTCCATATCGCTCCCGCCCTGCCTTCCCCGCTGCAGAATTTCTTATGCGATTGCAGCTTACGTTCCGCAAGGCTTTGTGTCTGACTGGCAGTTGACTAGTGTCACACGTTTTGGGGGAAAAAACTACAACTGAGGCTACGGGCGTCGTGCGTCCTACTTATCACATCGGATGACGTCGGAGGAGGCCCTCGACGATGGCGCATCGACGTCATGGACGCAGACGCCGAAAAAAGTTTCCGAAGCAGCACAGCTGTGGTGATTACATGTCATAGATATGGAATACGTCATCGGACCATCCCATCGAAAGAACGTTACCAGGTAAGAAAGTAACTTGTTCTTCTGATGGTTGTATCTGCTTAGATTCACATGCGTCCACCCTTCCTCCCCGCTCGGATGGAAGGAACATAGACATCCTTTATCTATCATTCTCTTTTCTATACTCGCTCATGTCTAATAGGCTCCCTCAGGGCAGAAAAAATGCAAACAGAGGGACCTCGACGCATGAGGAATTGTGGGTACAATGCACGTCACTATAGGGATAGTGTTACAGACACGCCTTGTCGACATCCCTTTTTCAACTACCAGAACAAAATGCAATACTCCGCAGTGACCGCTGGATGTCGGACTATGCACAGCATGTGAATCTAAGCAGATACAACCATCAGAAATGCTTTTACGGCAAATAATGCATTGTCATGCTATAGAAAGTCCTGGAAGGAGATTATGCCAGGCAAAGCCAAGTGTGTAAATTGCATAGAGAAAGTCCTGGCATGAGAAAATACCAGGCAAAGCAAAGTGTGTGCAGTGGTCTACAATGAATGTGGAAAGGATCCTGGCAGGAGAGTATACCAGGTGTTGTTTTGTGACTCAGAAGGAACCTCAAGGAAGAATCATGCCCTTTTGGATTTTTGAATTATTTTGAATGTGAAAAGGAGCTGGGGAAGGGAGACCTTTCCCCTGGAATTAATTTCAAAGACGAGAGGAGGGGAGTTATCTTTTTGGACTTTAAGGAACTTGGTCATTCTTTTGAACTTTTATTTTGGCGGAGAGAAACCTGGAAAAGGGAGTAATTCCCTGGAACTGTGAATTCAGTTTTCTTGGATTCATACCTTTTTGTTGAACTTGAATATTTGTGCACTTTTCAAACCAGAAACATCACCCTTAGCAGTTTACGATACGTTTAGAGCGTGAGGGTTTCAGACACAGGATATTTTTGCTTTGGACATCTTTTGGTTGAGGTAGGGAAATAATTCCTAGGTTAGGGCCACTAAGGCATTCCCCAACCCCTTTATTATTTAGTAAATGTTTATGGCAAACACCATGAGTCTTCTGTGTCCGCATCTCATTCCTGGCTCTTCACAACTTTTTGACTTTCTTTTATAGAATAGGGACCAAGGTGGTAGACTTGGGGAAAGATTATTTTGGAATTGACAAAAATAAAAAACTATGCTTCTTTGTCAGAGTCCTAATTCTGACCTGCCACAGACAAGGGGGAGCATGCACAAGTGTTTTTGCTGTTGGAAGATTCAGTTTTAAAAAACTGGTCACTGTGTTTTGGCTTGTTTCTAGGTGGTATGCATCAGCAGGCGTGTGGGTGCTTGTGTTTGTATGGGAGGCCTTGTGTGCCTGTAGAGTAGGGTGCATTAACTGTTTAGCGATTGTGTTAGTTATTGGCAGAGGTGTTCATTTTTGATGATTGGTGACAATGTGGGTGTGGCTTGTTGTTGCAGTGTGAGAATGTCGATGGTCAGTTTGTGGTGTGTTTTCAGTATTATGGAGAGTTGTAGTAGGGTTAGTAGGGGATAAGGGGGCGGTCCTCGTACCAGGGTAAAGGTTTGAATTATTGTTGCATTGGTTGAGTAAACTGAAACCCATTGTGTGGTGCTTACGTATGTTGGGCCTCTTTCACTGGTAGGTCAATCCACTTGGGGCACTTGACCCAGGAATCCCGGGCCAAGACCTGGTACTTTGTGCTGTACCTCTTTGCATTACAGCTGCATGTTTCCTTTTGACCATGGACCGGCGAGTTAGGTTATCAAATTAAAGAGCCATGTTGTTAGTGTTTTCCTGAAGGTCAGGTGTCGCTCAATTGTGAGTGTATTCCCTCTGGGAATGGAGTTCCAGAATCTTGTTTAGATGTTTGAAAAGTCTTATCTGCCATATTTCATTTTTCAATATTGTATGGTTTCAGGACATGTCATTGCTAGACCTGTTCTTATTGGTCTGCAGAAAGGAGATATTTTTCTTGCAGGAATTCTGACCCTTGGCCGTGAATTGCTTCGAGAACAATTCAAAGTGTTTTGAAATCGATCCTTTTCTTGACTGGTAGCCAGTGAAGGGATCTTGGTGATGGTGTGATTTGATCTCTCTTGCTTAGTCTTGCTGCTGCATTCTGGATCCGTTGCAGGTTTTTGGTGTGGTAGCCAAGCATTCCAAGGTAGATACTGATGGAGTAGTCTAGTCGTAGGTAGAAGCATTTATTTACTATTGCGTTGAGTTTTGTGGTTACCGTCTTACGTTGCTGTCCAACACAATTGCATGATTTTTAACTGCTTTGCATGCTTCGGGTCGGGTTCCCATTCAGAATGCTGCAGTATATCTGGTTGTATAGAGAAATTGTTAGGCGTGATCATGATTTCAGTTCTGTACATGTTGGATGAACAGCAGCCTTAAACTCAAGTGTTGATTTGTGAGAGGCGTTGGATGAGGGTTTGGTACATGTCCTCGCTGGTATTGATTCTGTAGATGATTTGAGTATCATCTGCATAGTTGATGCATGTGATTGTGTCCCTTGTTGAAATTCATGAGTGCAGTTACTTAAATATTGAAGCACAGTGGTTAGAGGGATGAGCCTTGTGGAACCCCACCGTGAGTGTGTGATGTTGAGCTGAAGGGCAGTAGTTGGGTGGTTTTCATTCTCTTTCAGGAAGGGTGCCATTCACTGTAATGCTTCGTTGCTGATCCCTGCTTCTTGGAATCTTTTAATGAGGGTTATATGGTTGGCTCTTTTGAAATCCGTGAACGGGTCTAATAGTATCGGAACAGAAATTATGTTGGTGTCAAAGTTCATTTTTAGGTTGTCCCAGATGAGAGAAGAGATGATTCAGTTCCTCCCATAGGCCTCAAGCCAACTTGTGCCTGGTCCAGTAGGTGATTGGTTTCCAGATGTGCCAGAATTGGTACACTTGTATAGGTTTCTAGCAGCTTTGATGGGGTTTTCGGTGTTCCTGAGGGATCTTTGAAAAGTGGTTTAACATAGGCAGCTTTGAAACTCCTAGGTGCTGTTCCTGTTTCTAGCGAATGGTTCATGACATTGCAAAGAATTTTGCATGTGTCTCTTGCTGAGGATGCTCTTGTACATATTTGGTGGTAAAGCATCTACTAGCGATTCAGCTTTATTGCCTACTTTAACTAGTTTAGTGAAGTCTTCTGTTGAGATTGGTGTGAAGTAATTTGGTTTTGTGGTTGCGTCTGGGGTTGAGCTGTGGGTGATATTGTTGCTTATGTCCTTGGGCATAGTGTTGATGACTTGTTGGTTGTTTGACTTTGTTTTTAAAGTGGTTTACAAGGCCATCGGATGGAGTGGGGATGTTATTGCAAGATGTCTGGTTTTGTATCTTATTTATGATGATCATCGTTCTGTGCGTTGCTTGCTTTTGAGATGCGATTCATATATTGAAGTTTCTTTGCTTTTACTATTCCTCCTTTATAGAGGCATAACTGTCTTTGTAATGTTATTTATTTATTTATTTATTTTGTGGTGTTGGTTGTAATGTTTCCTACACGCTTTTTTGAGTTTCTGGTTTATTTTCTTCAGGGCTCTGAGATGGGACGTAAACCATCTGGCAGCCATTTTATTTTGTGACGCGTCAAAGAGTTTCTCGAGTGCTACAGCATAGAGCTTCTGTGATCTATTTTTGGAGTGTCAATTCTTTCTTCTGGTAGTTCATCAGGAGTTGCAGCAGTTGGTTGAATATTTGTGGCGATTTGCTCCAATCTGTTTGATGGGGGCATCAAAACGTTTGGCAAATGTGTATATTCTGCCCTGTTCGTAGCCCAAACGATCACGTTTTAATTTCTGTTTTCTGATTCAAATTTCCCCCTTCATGTCTCAAGATTTTCTTCCACTCTTGATATTCGTTTTTTACCTTCATCTCCATCTTCAGACGAGAAGAGTTGTTCTTCCATTTCTTCTGTGTCCTTGAGGAGCTTGAACCTGTCAAGTTTGGCATACTTGATGAGGCTTTCAATCATTTTAGAGGAACATTGATTGGTGTGTTGTGTCCATTCCTCTATGAGCCTGGGATCTAGATCTTCCAATGTGGGGATCGTTAGAATTCGTAATCCTCTAGGAATACGCTGGCCCAGTAGTTATGGTTACGTTGCTCAGCTCCTAGGAAGAATATATATATATATAAAAATCTGGCTAGCAAAGTATAAAAGGTGCCCACCTTTAAGTCCAACAATGCATAATGAAATATTACAAAGAAAACAAAATCCAAACATGAGACATGCGTTTTAATGGCACATGTGTCCTTGAGGGTAAGTGTTGGCATTGGAAACATGACCACCTGGTGTGAAATCCTAGTAGCTGAACACTTGAGCAAGCAAACTATTTTTTAATGCTGGCTTCAAACATAGAACCGGGGTTGCGTCTACTTGTTGAAAAAAGTGGGTGGACACTGTCCACTCACATGTATCGACTTGTGCCCTGAAAATCAGTACAGGGCCAGAACCAGAGAAAACATCCCCTCCAGTGTCCAAGATGACAACCTCTCTCGTCACATCCTTGGTAAATCATGACTCACTTGCATGCTTCATATAAAATGTGAGGAAAATGTTACATTCTACTTCAACGCTTTTTGGCATGGTAAATATAAATAAACATGTGACAATAAGGTAAATAGCTAAAGGTTTTGTGCAATATGTTTAATTGTGCTGGTGGAAAGCACAGATTTTAGGCAGCTAACTGCTGATTTGCATCTCCTTTCAAAATAAAAATGCACCGTTCCAGTTCTTAACACAACAATGGTCTCTTAAATAGTCCATCAATAGTAAATTGCACCCAGTTTAAACGCTGTGCTTTAAGAAAGTGACGAGCAGTTCTTATGAGCGCCCCAACCCCCGCACCTATTGGGCCGATGGGAGGGAGGGGTGTTTGTTTCTACAGAGTTGCAGCAGGAGGTTGACGGGTGACAAGTTGCCTCACCCGAGAAACAAAAGGGAGCCAAACCTGGGAACAGCCACTTTTGAAAGATATTTCGGCACGCTTCCCCTTCATCATGCAGGCTACAGCGTGTGCCGCACGTGAGCTCGGGGACTCTTGAGCACACGGGCCGCGCAGCAGCCTGCAAGAGGGCGTTGACGGCACCCTTCGTGTGGGGCCCTAGCAGGCGCGGGGCCAAATGCCACCGCACACGCCTTGCGCTGGCATTGATCATTACATTAAAAAAGTACTTATTTGGGGTTACTTATCATAGGGCATGAGGTTGACTGGGGACAAACCTGGTGTGTACCTCCTGTGATAGTTCACCTTGGTGAACGTGTGGTATTATGGCTAAGTGTGCCTGAGCAGATTGCTATGATTAATTACACAAAGTTATCTCCAAATGCTATATTGTCCCCCCATTTCTACAACAGTGACCCGGGAGACTAGGTCATATGTCTTTGGTCATTTTCCTTTTTGCAGCTTTCCCTCCTTTGTCAATGGAAATTCTAGCATATCTGTCTGGTTTTGTACTCTGGCTGCTTTTGCAGTGATTGAGGCTTTTTTAGGCTACCTTACAGCCTCAACTCTTGTCTTGGGGGCACTGGGCAGTTTCTACACTTTTTTTCCCCTTGTATATTTTCCTTTGTTTTTCCTTTGTAACACAAGCTACCGTCAGTGGGGGTGGGGGGGGGGGGCGGCAGGGGGAGGGTTATAGGGAAACTGTGTCCCTTTTTCTATGTGTCTGCCAACATTTTCCATGCCTCTTTAATGTGGCTAGGATAGGCTTGTGGCAGTGAACGCTCATACAACTTTTTACGCTACTTTACTGTGCACCACCTTTTTTTACCGAGATGATGCCATTTTTAAAACTATACACAATGGCTGATTCCAATGCTTTAAGACCTTTTCTTTTGCCATCGTGCTTTTGTCCATTTTCCTGCCCTTTCAGGCTGCAAACTCGCAAATAAGGGCATTCACTTTTTCTGGACCCAGCCTTGGTTTCGTGGTCTTTTTGTGTTCCTGGAACTAGATGAAGCGTATTGGGACTGTCTGGTCTCAATCCACATTCCTCCCAGGGTATGTCATCGTTGTTTGCTAGGCAGATGTAGGGTAGCTGGCTAGCAATGATTGGACGGTCACTTCCTGTTTAAATGGGGCAGATCCTTCCCATTGGTAGACTGGGGTGGCACCCAGTCCGAAGTTTGGATACTAGATGAGTCTAGAGCTCTTCTACAGGTCGCCAATTGGAACCTAGATTCTCAAGAGCGACAAGATCACTGATACGGAACTAGAACCCCACTTATTGCCGAATCATCCATCTAAGAAATGAATATCAGGAGCCAAATGAAAACTCCAAAGATTATCGTGCCGAACCATGGCAGCATGATTAGTTGCTCGACATAATTTTGCATATATAGAGCTCGTGCTAATGATCCTGATTGGGCCAACATTTAATGTATTCTGAACACGGAATTCTCTAGCAAGACTATTTTGATACTATAGCGATCAGTACAGGATCTTCTTTCAATTGAAGATGTATTAATGAAGGTATAACCAAAGCTCTGAACTGATCTGCCAACACGGACAGAACTTAAGCAATGCACTTCTGCAGCAACACTGGGCAGAACTCAGATTTGCTATTCTAGCCTTGACAAAGCAGGTTTGTTGATGTTCATACACAATTATTAATACTTTATCTTTTTCTCCCAATTGAAAAGGTTTTGCTCTAATCTACATTTATATAGGGTTGTAGAAATGTCATATTTATGATTAGGGTGCTAAACATAAGGCATGCTGTGTGCATTTAATTCTTGATGGCATAGGGTGTTTTAGCATGGACACTTTCTTTGTAGCAGCGCGCCTATAATCTTTATATACGTTTTAGATTATCATTGCATTGATATATTCACAATTCAGGCACAGAAATAAAAACTGTCAACACAACGGTAGTTCTAAAATCTGTTTGACTTTGCCACTTCCTTTCAGGATGCCAGGAAAGGGTTTGGGATGGCTATTTCTGGAGGAAGAGATAACCCACACTTTACAAATGGTGAAAATTCCATTGTCATTTCTGAAGTTCTCATGGGTGGTCCAGCAGAAGGATTACTTCAGTAAGTGCTTATGATCTTTGGTACAATTTACCCATGTTTGGTCGGAACTTGTTCTGTTGTAATTCATAATTGTATGAGTTGAAGCCATCTATTACCGAATGAATTCATAGGGGAAGACAACTACGTAGCCTTTCTTTTTCTTAATGTTCTATTTCTTTTTCATTTTGATCTTGGACTCTAGGCTCAGACAGTTAACGTAAACTGAGACCGCAGTAGTTTCCAACTAGAATTCATGGGTGCAAGGTTTGGTGGTGGTGATGAGAGCCTATGTGATATCAAAGAATCATTGCAACACGAAGTTTCTGTTGGAACCCTAATAGGCATTTATTTATTTATTTAACACATGGAACTTATCATAACATCTTATGCAAGGTTTCTGATGTGATTGTTGTTTTCTTTGACTGGGGACTGAACCCCAGTCTATCAAGCCCATTCTTAAGAAAACCACTAGCGCCTGTAAGACCAGTTCAAGAAGCTGTGACCATTGTTTCCAGCAGAAACCTGGCACCCCCGTTCCCACAGGGCTTCAGGGGCAGTTTAAAAAAAGCTGGGTGATAACAAGCCCCTTGCGTGCCCCTCCGTGCATGACAAACCCAGAGAAAAGTATAGAAGATCTTGGCAATATTGGATGACACGCCCCACAGTGCACTGGGCCCACAAGCCCATCACCCGTTCCGATTATTACTTTTACGAACCTCACCAGACTATCAATCAGCAACCTCATTCCTTAGTTGGACCGATGACTCCGTTCCGGGTTGAACAGCACCCTCTTCTTTATAATGTCCCATGCAGCATGTTCCTATTATGGCCTACCCTGCTGATGAAATGTAATAGTTCAGTGTTTAGATTGCAAATTCATTGAAAACGCTGATACACATTTCTGTTCTCCAAAAGTCTCCTTGAATCTGTGATGACCACGTCCACTTAAAGAGCAACATCACTTTTAGTCTTTTCTTTCCCAGGCAGACTACATTGTTACCACCCAAATGCATAAACACCAAATCCGGCCTGGCAACGTTGTCTCAAAATAGAGCCACAGGCACTGCCCCGTTTAGCTTTTCCAGATTCATTCTGCTTATGCAAAACCAGTATGACACCTGTTTGTTTGCGTCCATGTTCCTGAGTCTGACGTGCCCGCTTTGTTTCCAGTGTGCCAGTTAAAGGAATGCCCCTAACCAACATTGTGGGCATTGTATTGCATACTTCAGAGGTCAGAGTAACTGGCAATAAACCTAGCCAGTGGTAGCCATTTTTTCAAGTGAAGGGACATTAATATTTTCCCATGAATTTGTGTGAGCGAGGACGCCATAATAAACATTAATGGGGGTGTTGGAGGTGTGAGGGGAGAGGGTCTCCCACCCAAGAATATTTTAAATGATTGGTTGCAATTGGTCAATTTTACAGCACATTTTTTGCATTGAACAGGTAAACAACCATACATTTTACAATCCGCTTCGTAGGAGAACATACAAATGTCCAATAGATACCAGGTCACCACAACACACAGGCACATTTTACAACACATTTTCATGTCATCTCTGCCCACAATACATACCAAAGCTTCCAGTGTAAAGCACTTTCATGATAGTGCCCACAGTATGTCATAATTGCCACTGTAAAATACTTTCATGAGGCTGGTATCAACACAAACTATGATCATTGCAACTTTAAAACACTTTCAAGATGCCATTAGCTAAACTTTATCATCATTCACATGGTTAATGACTTTCATGACACTGGTGCCAATATGTCAGCATTGCCCTTGTAAAAGGCATTTAGGATGCTGGTATCCAACAGTACTCAAACATGTTCATGATGGCTGTTCTCTTATGCCTGTCAACAATATTTGCCAGCAATCCATTGTAAAACACGTTTTCATGCTGCCTGTGCTCAAGGCGATCATGCCTTGTCAACACAATATTCCAGCACTACACCACTTTCGTGCTGCCAGCCCAGTGCCCAATATATGCAGATTCTGTCCCATAGAACACATTTTCACACTAGCTATTCCGAAAGGTTTGTAATGCCTCTCATAACGGTATTTGCCAGTGTTGCCCTGTAAAACATTTCCATGAATCCATTGCCTCATATAAGCCAAGGTGGCGCATTTGCCAATCAGTAAATGTCAGCATTGCAACACTAAACGTTTCAGCACGAAACAAATGTTGGTAGCATTCCCGTATCAAAAACACATTTTCCTGGTGCCTGTCTTCCTGCTGACAAGCTCACACACCCACGCACTGTGGTGAATCGTGTTGCTGCGATCCCCAGAAGAGACTTACCTAGGGCTGCCTTATTGTGGTAGCAGCACTTCCCGCTGGAGCGGAATTGCGGCAGCAGTGGTGCAGCTCACGACACACGGAGGAACAAAGGGGGTATTCATTACTCAGCATGCCTGTGCTGGAACACTGCGAGCCGGGGTGGTGGCGTGCACTGATCTGAGGTATGGAAGTGGATGAGGGATGTCAGAAAGACACATCAGGAACTCGGAGGATAGGCTCTAGCCTTCTCCTTCGACAGCACAAGGACAAGTCCCAGATTTATGGAACACCATAGAACCCATGTGAGGACCCGGTTTCAAATCCCCATAGAGGAACCTGGGGAAATGCAAGGGGTACTCAAATTAATAAAATAACTTGAGCCCCAAGGACCAGACAAATATTTAAAAGGAACCGTGGATAAAACAAGAATACATAAAAGCAAATAAATAAAGTGACAATAGAACTGAACTAATAGAAGCTGAACTGGCCAATAGAAAGAGCACCTAACCCAGGAGGACCGAGTAGAAACACCAAGCCAGTCAATCGTGTAAACAGGGATTTCCTCCAATTAGCAGCCAACAGGATGAGGAGTCGTCTGGCTATAAAAGCAGAGCCAGCTCACTCCGAACTGGTCTCCGTCAAGCAGGGCAACATTATCTCTGGCAGCACCCCACTACACTCAAAACCAGGGGAGTGGCTAGGTCTGGAAAAGACCCGGGGCTAAGCTGATGTCGGAACTGTTGGGACTGGGGGCTAGCTAATCTTTTGGCTGTAGCTCCTGAGATTCTATCCGGGGCTACAACCAAAAGATCAGGGGCTATACCCCCCTTAGCCCCCCCCTAGCAACGCCCCTGCTCAAAACTCTAAAGACATATACAATTACTATCTGTGCAACTCTAACAATGTATGGAAACGTGACGCCTTGCAATAGATCCGGGCTTGCCGCAATGTACTGCATGGTCTATGCAGCAAAAAGTCAAGTCTTGGCATAATTTGAGAACTCAGGAAAAATGTAGTCAAACAGGGAAAAGGAAAAGATGCTCACAAAGGAAGGTTAACACATAGCCGTATTGAGATGGATTTCATATCCTGTCCCAAAGAGAGAACTTTGCAGATAACGGTTCATTGCCACTGCCAGTGTCCTACGACCCATTGTGACTGCCGACGTGCTCTGCACATCCCTCCATCCCAACAGGCATCCTTTGTGCTGTGAGGCACGGGGGCAACCGCATCTCCATTGTGTTTTGATTTTACCCGCCCAGCCCACCTATCGGCTTCACATATGCTTGTCTTCATGCTCGCAAAAGGGCTGGAGCTCTTACTTGCTTGCCCTCTCTAACTGGCACCTTTGCAAACATAACCTCATCCCATTGCCTCTGGCTTTCATCTAAACTACCACTTAATTTCTCTCATCTTTGCTCTCACATCCTCACACTCGCTTGTACCCTCCCACTTTCTCACTCTTGATCACACCCTTCAAGGCACCCTCTCTCGCTGGCATTCTTCTTTGCCCCTGCCATCATTCCCTGTTCCCGCCCCCCTTTATCCCTTTTCAGAACTTCCTTTTGACCTTTGCGCTCTGTTTGCTTCCTGATGGCAGTAAATGAAAACTGCATTGAACAACGGTGATTGCCAAAACTAGTGGCTTTGCCTTGGTTTGTTGTTGGTGGTGCGCAGTTTAGTGTATTCATAACATTTGTAACAAGCAGCTGCATGCCTGCATCAAACGACTTAGAGAATGTCAAGTCCAATGTCAAGTTTTTGGATGCCAGGTCTGTCCTGGCTTTTTGACTCACCTGACTTTGCATGCTGTACTGGTAGACCTGCCTTTAGAGTGGGAAAACTGCAAAGACAGTATAAAAATACAGAATGGCTTTATATAGTAATCCAGTAGTTCCAGAACATCTAAAGCCTGACGAGGGACAACTTGGGTGCTTTGTTTCTGCAATTTCTTTTTAAAAGTATGTACACGAGTAACACTGTGGGGTGCGGGGAGGGTTGGGTGGGAGGGGGGGTTCTTTACTCCTTGCTCCCAAACTATTGGAAACATTGGGATGTTTGGGACTGACCGCTTCCATAGTAGAGAACATTTCACTCTACAGGATGAAAAGGGGAAGTGCACAGTGGTAAGAATGTCTGTTCAGCCAGAAATTAGGGTGTGGTGGAAAGAGGGTGTCTAAATAAATGGAGACTGAAAAGGGAAAGATTTCATGGGAGAATAAAGGACTAGCAAAAGAGAAACTGCAGACGATACCTATTATTATTATTATTATTATTATTATTATTAGGAATAAACGGCAGGGAAGACACACCCCAGTGCCACTTTATGACTATTATACAAACTGAGAAGTCATGGAAGATGACCTAATGGGGCACATACTCGGAAGGGGAGAGACATTTTGCATGAAAGACCTGCCACATTAAGTACTCATGAGGGAATCACTATCTTGCGCTACCATAATTTTCTTGGTTTTGGTAAAGTGCTATAGAGAGAGCCTCACTCATACATGGTTCAGCACACTGTAGTGTTGCACCGTATGCACATATATTAACCATATGCATATAACTTGCACTGAGCAAGTCTATTTGGTCACTCAATATGAAATTGCACTTATCAGATTCCTACATGGGATTAATTTAATTGAATTGAACAGGACGCAAATATAAGTATTCAAATTATTTTGGCTCTGTTTTTTGGAGTTTTTAGGAGAATTTGTAAATCTGTGAAATGTTATCCTTTTTTTTAACATTTAATGCATTTGAGTGATGTATGTATAATGTATGAATTAAAATGAATGTTTATTTTATTAATTTTTGTCTCTTCTATTGATTGTGTGAAAAATCTTTTGTAAACTGTGTATCACACTTAAATAAAAAAGGAAATGATAAAGCACAACGTTTAATGTCACGTGGATGTACACTTACACAGTGTACTCTTTGGCATCTGTGCTTCAAAAGCAATCATTTTCTACAGAAATTCCGTGGCACCCTGGGAGATGCCATCCACCAATAAGAATGCTCGGAACGCGGGCTGTATTCACCAAGGAAATCCAGCGTTCCGAGCATTCTCATTGGTGTCAGGTGCTTCCCTTCCCTGCTCCCCTTTTACCATTTAGCACCAGTGTAGTTTCCCTACACAGGTGCTAATGGTGTCCTTTTTTCCAAAAGGAAAAGAAAAAGAAAAACGTACCTGTGTGGTGCATCCAGGCTCCAGCAGTACTGCTCTTTGGGAAGTCCGTTGTCCATGTTGATGACTTCACTGTCATCAACATGAAAAATTGACTTCCCTGACAGCACTGCCAGAGTCGATTTGCAATATACACGCAAGTTTACATTTTTTGTGTTTTTATTTTATTAAAACACCATTAGCCCCCTTGTAGGGAAAATGCACGGGTGCTAATGGCGATATTAACCTCGGCGGTGGGATGACCCTGTCAGTAACGGCACTGTCGCCCTGGTTAAGGGACCCTCGCTTTGCTTGGGCCCTTAACTTGGGCGGCGGGCCGTAACCGACAGTCAGCCCACCGCCTCAGTTAATATCGCCTCAATGAAGGTTCCAATATTTCAAAGATACACCAAAGAAAATAGAATGTTCTTTCTCTTCTGTGCATAAGAATGAACCTCGGAATTATCTTCTCCACAAGGCAACAAGAATCGGGATGTTTTGCCACAACTGAATGCTTTCAAAGAAATGTAGCTCCTCCACAGCAGGATTATACAGTTCTTTCTTCTGCACCATAAATGATATAACAATGATTGTCAGGACCACAGTTCAGCACGTCATTAACTGCTATTGAACGAGATTAACCAATCAAACTGCACCAAACATTGGAATTTTTATGCACATTTGTACATATTTTAATTTGAAACATAAACAGCCTGACAAGTGTTTCGAGACTTGGCTCTTCTTCTGAGACAATTACACATCTCTGAATTGTTGAAATTGGAGGTATTTAGTTCTTGCACAATCAATTTTACTGCCTTCTTTGCCTCCCGCTGTTGCGACGTAATTTGTTGCAACTTCATTCTTTCTGCGTTCTGCTGAGTTTCTGGGAGAGCATAAAAGCAAATCTTCAACTGTTACCTGGTCTACTCCCATGCCAGGCCTACTACTTTAAAGGTTTACCATCCGATTATACTTCCCTGCCTGAACAGCTCTGCACAAACAAAACGTGCTTCAGAGGTAACCTTCAACTTGAACAACTTTACAATGTTCCTTGTTTTAGCAGCATTAAACTTCTGTCCGATTTCGCTACTTAATGTAGATTCCAAGATATTCACAAGGGTTTTAATTAATAGATTGGATTGATCTATTAAATCACTCATTTATCCAAAGTGGTATTTATGAGGCAGAGATATGGATACAATGACATTAGAACAATGATGGACATCATGGGTCTACCAGAAGCTGAAATTGAAAATACAGAAAATTGAATACCACCAGCCTGTGGCAACTATGGCGAGTTTCCTTATTATATTTGTGCTTATATTGTTTTGCCTTTGTATGCAGCACATTGTCCCCTAATCACTGCGACTGACCAGTGTTTAGATTAATGCAAATGAAAAGAACACAAAAGACTCTTGGTGCGCTCCAGTTTAGTTATTTCTTGTTTGACATCAGTTGGTAATTAAACAAATATATCTTTTTTTCAGTTGATTATAACACATGTGTCTATACAGTTTTTGATTGCACTCCGTTCTGTATTCGTATTCATACAGTTACTGGTTTCACTTGACTCTATTATTTTCATACAGAGTAATTGCACTGTAATACTTCACAATGTTAGTTGTGCAATCTTGGGTTTCCTTTGGATTATGGTCATACACAGTATTTACTGTTATTCAACATCTGTCAATATAGCTTTGCCAACTTCTGCCAGTATATGAAGTAATTCCCTCTCACTTTATTCCCTCAACACGTGTTTCTCCGTCTTGTCAGACGGTTCTTCAGGAGGTTTTTTTTCTTTTTTTATATTGTTGTCCTGCCTGGTCTGTTCGTGTACTTTTAGGGAACAAGAAAAAGAATACCAAATGGTTTGTATTTTTCTGAGCCCTTTATATATCTGATTGTCATTTCATTCTGTGTATAAAATTGAAAAGACCAATTTCAGATCTAATATACTTACTTATATGTTTGGCTTTCCATCACAGAGTTGAAATTCGGTTACATTATAATTTCTGTTGTTGATTTGGCCCGTTGCTTAGTTTTGCTGCTACTTGTATTTGTCTGGTCTTTCTAGCCGTTGGGCATGCAAGTATAGATTTATTTTCTAAAGTAGAAGGAAAGACAAGGAGAAAAACCCAAATGTGAGGAGGCTCAGGTAATGGGTCCTATTGTATTGTGATCTCCTATTTCTAACCAATTGTACAAAAGATGGGATTCTGTTTGCTTACCGCTTTAGTTTTCTTTCTGATGGAATCTTGTAATGCCTTTCTTGGAAGTCTGATCGTGGTTGCCGATACGGATTGTCCAAGATGGCCGCTTATTTATATGCGTAATTACGTTGTGACGTAATGACGTCATTACGTGCCATTGTGTTTCCACGGCGCTTGCGCAATGACGTCACAATGTCCATTGCACGTATAATTGACAGTAGGGCTTATGTAAATTACGTACTGGGCCCAGTTTGTATTTATCAATTTAAGAATGAACGGAGAGTGTTCCTCATTATTCAATAAACAAAACTTAAGTCTATATGGGCTGTTCTCGTATCTATCCTTTGGCTTTTATGTGAAATTGATTAATATAATTAGTATAATGCAAAGTAGCATATGTGCTGCTTGTCTCTGGCGTAGCATTTATTTTTAGTATCTTGTCATTTTACTACTAGTACAAGGGGACATGTGTAATGCTATGCGCATTAATAATGTCATTTTACCAATTGCTTATTTTTGGGAATAAATATATTATATGCTCTTTATCAGTTGGCCGATGAGCACAGTCTTATGTGTTTCTTATGTCTTACGCTTTGGATGGACAGTACCTGTAACCTGTTTCTTGTTTGTGATACAGCGAAGTGTCACAGAAATGGAGTTTTGCCGCTATGTGGATGATAAAGAGTCTTAAAACATTTTTCATGCAACATATGTTACAAATATAGCATTTAGCAACATTTTAAAGATGAATGCTCTTGAGGTTCCTTTGCAGGGCATTTTTCATAACAAGTGTCCCATTTCTGTGTCAGAGTTCAAACCGATGTTACAGCAGTCTAGGTTACAGATCCAGATTGCTTCTCTCTGACGTAGCATTTTTTCTCTACTACCTCCCCTGGGTGGGGGTCGAACAATTTCAAGTCCAAAGTATCTAATTGAGGGTGCCTTGACGTTCTTTGTATATGATGTTGTTGAAGAGGAAAACATTATTGTTTAGTACGAAGTTTAACATTTAAAATTGAAAATATGTTGATCTTTTTGGATGCTGAAAAATTATTTGATCATGTGAATTGGGCCTTTTTAAATTACACGTTGCTCAAATTGGAGTTTGGCACATTCTTTCTGAATGCTGTTGACGCACTACAGTCTATCACTGCTAGAATTTGGGTGAATGACAAACTATAATCATCCTTCCCGCTATTTAGAGCTAACTCCTTTTCTTTTTAATCTAGCCACTGATAGCCTATATCAGGCAAGAGCCAGACCTTCGGGGTCTATGTGTGGGGGACAAAGAGGCTAAGGTGCTGGCCTATGTGGATGGCATGACTATACATCTGATGAACCCTGAAAAGGGGAGGCTCTTTTGAAACATCTATTTGAGGAGGCGGATCTACTTTTAGGACACACAATCAAGTATGTGGAAAACTGTGGTTTTCCCGATTTAAAGAGGCCACGTAGTGTGAAGGATTGTCTGATTTGGATTTGTCAGTGGGCGAATACAAGTGTAAAATATTTGGGGATCTACCTCATTCGTGACATGAAGAAAATTGTGGACTAAAATGTCAGCAAGTTGATAAGAGGTGCTTCTAAAGCATATCCGCAACGGGAGCGTATGACCGTCAATGTTTGGGCAAAAGTGAATGCTGTTAAAATGATGCTTTTGCCCAAAGTATTTCACGTTATACAGGCCCTCCCTTTCCAAGAAGGTGCTTAAGCAGATAGATAACGTTTTTCAGGAATTCTTTTGGGGCACGGGGAAGAGGCCAAAGATCCCACGTTACATTATGATGCCTAGTGTCCGGCAGGGTGGTTTTGGCTATCCAGTTCTTGAGAATTATCACAGAGGAGTCTTGCTAAAACAAACTGACTGTGTTGACATCGTGGATTCTGGGGTGTGGACATAATTTATGTATTATGGGGCATCAGTTTGGTATAATACGGGTTTACAGATAAATAATAAGTTGCAGAACTGGTGCACCTGGTTCAAAAAAGGGATCTTGAAGATGTCTGGCAGGAATGAAAAATGATACCCTTTGTAAAACATTTGTGAAAATATGGCCTAGGTAAGAGGGAGCTAGGGAAGATACAGGGCTTTGGAGGATCTGTTATCTGAGAGGCAAAGGATGCTAAATGCACCAATGGTAGAAAAGCCCGAGATTTGTTAATTATTTAATATGCTGCCCAGTATGGTCTCCTCCTTTTTTTAAGATGATGCTGGTGCAAGGCTCCTTGACAAATTCTTGGGGAAAAACTGAGGCAAGCATGGGTTGATGAGCTAGGCAGAAATAGATCAGTGAAGGAATGGGCGGGGCTTTGGAAGGTGGCCATAAAGGCCAAGATTGATATAAATGTATGCTATAATCAACAGAGGATTCTAGGTTGCCTCTATTGGACTGCTGTGTGAATGTATGAGTTGGGTATGATGGATACCGAAATGTGCTGGGGCTATGGACGGGGAAGGGGCTCATTGCTGCACATGTTGTCGGGCTGCCCTAGAGTTGTCAATTTCGAGAAGGATGTGCTTGATAGATTGGATACGATCCAGGGTGTGACTTTCCCAAGGACCTAGTCGGCTGTGGTCCTGCTGTCATCCAAGGGTAGATGTGAAGTAGCATGTGATTCGTCATCCTGGATTGATAAAGCACTGCTTGTGGCAACCAAACAAATCCGGAGTGTGGAAAACAAGGAAGAAACCACTTGTGGATGGTTGGTTACTAGACATTTCAAACTTTGAAAAACATATGCTGTTAACACAGAACCAGGAGGAGACTTATCTGGAATTACTTCAATGATATATATGGACATGTGTAAAATAGAGCATCTTATGATTGAATATATGCATGTTAGTCTAGTTGGTGGGGTCTGTTTGTTTTGTGATTTATGTCCTGTTTTGTCTGTAGTTTGTGTATTATATCTTATTGTACAATAGAAGTTGGGTTTATTGTGTATAACCGAATTTAATTGAGTTGCTTGTCATAGAATATGTGATAATTTAGGCAAAATGTGTTCAGGTTATTTTGAAAATAGAAATAATTTTGAAAGCCATGTAATGTTTAAATATTTTTCTTTGTGTGAAAATTTAAATACAAGTTATTTTTTTCTCAACTCTTTATCAACCTTTCATGGAAACAAGATTTACATTGGTGCCCTTTAAGACTACTCTGCAAATTACGCTCCTCTTCCTCTGAGTAAAGTTTTCTAGAAGGGCAGCCTCTTTTTCTCACTGCACAAGTAATTAAATATTGACAAAGATATCGTTTTGTTCTGCTTCTTTCTTGGCTACGACAATGTGTGTTTCTTAGCTGTTATATAGTTCATCAAACATGAATAACAAACTTCACAACCTTTGGGTCTCCCATTACTTCCCTTACACCTTTGGAAATATCTGTTGGACCTAGATTGCTTGGGTTTTAGTTTATCTTGTGTTGCGTAATGGCTGTAGGCATCATCTTTTAACAATGTAGCATCACCGGGTTGTTGGATTTTCGTAAACTCACATGCTTACATTTACAGTTACTTGGTTTCTTAAAATTGCAATTTCGCTGCTTTCTGATAGTTCGGTATTCAAAAGTACTACTAACAATTCTTGCATTCACATGCGAGTGAAACTGCCTGCCTGGAACACGCAAGCAGTCTCGCAGCATCCTGGAGTCACTTTCATGCTGTGAACTGACTAGGTAGGTTGCCCACTTCCGATCCTCTCTGCATTTGCAGGTCTTCTGCTGCAGTGTCTCACTGTGACCCGGCGAACAGTTTCTCTTGATCCACCATTGGCCGCGCCACTCGTTGCTGGATCCTTATTTGCTTCTGGGTGTCCCTGGTGCATTCCAGCCACCGCAGACCTCTCAAGAGGGAAAACATTCCTCGCTGCTTTCGCTTTCCACTGCAGAGCCTCTGTAAAATGAACCTGCAAAGTGCAAGCGTTCCTTAGGCACATTTTCTGCCGCACAACCTATGCACCTGGGACATCTGGAGACCAGCCACTCTTTGGCTTCCCAACGGTCTCAGCGTCTTCCCTCTCCAGTCCCTGCCTCGGCTGTATGCACGGTCTGCATGGCTCCTTCTGCTCGCACTGCTCTCCTTCTTCGACCGTTGCCTCTGCTTCTCCTCTCTCTAATGCCTGCACCTCAGGGGACTTTTCAAGCCTCTCAGTCTCCCTCAGGTGTGGGTCAATTACATTAAATAGTTGATCACTCCTGCATTTTTCCCTCCTGTCCTCTCTTCCTCATCTCAGTACTTGGGGAATTAGAATTATGCGACGTGAAGTCCCTAATAACAAAGTTAGTTTTTCTGTTCATAAAATTTTCTAAAGAGGTGTCACAAGGGTCAGTCATCAGGCTTGATTGATGAGACTTAAAAAGTACTTTAGAATTTATTGTATTTATTTTGTATTTATTTATCTAGCGTGCAAAGCCCTGAGGCATCTGGGCACATTTCTTGCAGTTACATAAAGTAGGTATTTACATTTGCATAGAATATATATTTACAATTACATATAAAACAATATTTACATTTGACATTGAAAAGGCACTTTACAGGGTGTAGTTGACATTACAGCAGATTTGAAACAGGCTTTACAAAGCTTGCTGCCTGAGTTGCTATGTTGGGAGCACATGAAGGGAGTAGATTTGCGCCAGAAGAACTAATTACAAGGGAAGATACTGGAGACTAAGTGCAAGTTGTTAGACTTAATTCTGAATGAGCCATGTTTTTACCTTATTCCTGAATTTGTGGAAGGAAGATTCCGCTCTAAGGGTAGGAGTTAAGGAGTTCCAAATTTTGGCTGCTAGGACCAGGAAACTACTACCTCCTGCGTTTTGGAGCTTAAAACTGGGGATGATAAGGCAGTTAGCTTGTAGAGATCTAGTCGGTCGATTCGAGGAAATTTATCACAGAGGTACATGGGTGCTAGACTATTTAGGCATTTGAAGGTGAGTGATAGAGCTTTGAGTCTAATTCTTTGATTGAGAGCCAATGAACACTGCGTCTCAGCTCTGAGATGTGGAGTGTTCTAGGAAAATTGGTCGCTGATCTAAGCGCTTTGTTCTGGAAAATGCACCTTTTTTTAGGTTGTGTTGCTTAGTACCTCGGTACAGTGCATTGCAATAGTCTAGTTTAGGTAAGACTAGTGCCCTGGCTTGGGTAATGCAGTTATCTGTAGTCAGAAATGGTCTGCAAGCGTTAATAAGATTGAAAGTATAAGCCGCGGTGGAGGCAGTTGCGTTAATTTGTCTTTAGAGTGAAGAGTCAATATAGATACCGAAGGTTTTTACATCTTTAGATACACTGATATTATTGCCATAAATATTGAATACATCAAATTGTTTGTCCAGTCTGTTAAGTCTAGCTTGTGTACTTATAAGGAGTAACTCTGTCTTATCGTTAAGACGGAGTCCATGTTTGGCCATCCATGCTTGAATGAATAAGTAGATGTCATTTAGGCGTTTAGAGTCTATGTTGTAGTCGCCGGTAATGGGGATCAGGATTTGATTGTAGTCAGCATAATTGGTGTAGGAGACACCCAAATGATCTAGGTCACCGAAGAGAGGCTTTGTGAATATATTGTAAAGCGTGGGGGAGACGCAAGAACCCTGGGGGACCCACATGTGACAGGAGCCAGTATAGCAGATGCAGTGGGTGCAAACACTCTTGTGGTTCTATTGTTGAGGAAGGACTGGATCCAGGAGGTAGCATTGTCAGAGAAATGGGCCGCCGATGAGGTGGTTGCATATCGTTTTATTTTCCACTAAGTCAAAGGCAGCTGATAGATCTATTAACAGAAGGAGAGCTAGGTTGCCTTTGTCTCTTATGGTTTACATTTGTGTTACTAGATCTATCAAGGCAGTTTCCGTGTCATGTCTAGGACGGAAGCCGGATTGACAGAGCCCTAGTAGATTTTTGCTCTCCAGGTGTTGCTGAATCTGTAAGCAGGCAGCCCTGTCCAGAATTTTTAGGAGGAAGGACACTGTGGTGGTTGGTCTATAATTTGTCGGGGTATCCAGGTCAAGGGAAGGTTGCTTTAAGAGGTTCAGGACCCAGGTGGTGGTCAAATTGGTAGTTATTATATTGGTTGCAAAAGAGGCATTTATTAATGAAGTGATAAAGGGTACAAGATCCTTTACTGTCTCCTTGATAAGTGCTGGGCAGACATCACCGAGGCATCTGGATAGTTTTAAGCTCAGAATTATGTCCTCTACTTCCTTGGTGACAAGGGGGGAGAATTTGAACAGGTCCTGTTGATCAGGTAGAGGTACTCGAGTTGCAAGTCGGGGTATGTTACTAGCCAGACTTGTTTTTTGGTCTCTATTTTAGTTTGAAGGAGCTCAATTTTGAGAGCTTTCTGAATGTTATTGCACCATGTGAGGTCTTTTTTGCAAGAGACAGGTGGTACGGTAGGGGATTCTAACTCTGAGGATACTGAATAGTTCGTTCTTTCTTTTTTTTTTGTTGTAATTTTTAGTTTATTCAAACTTTTATTACAAACGTTCTTATTACCGAAAAGAACACACAAAAAACACAAAAAAGAACACAGAGCCACGAACAAGAGGAGAGAAGAGATATACATAAGCGGACAGAAAAATAATCACAGAATCCTTCCCATATTGGTGAGTGGTCACGTTGTGAGTTCTTCATAAGGAAGGATCTTTTCTAAAAAGTTAATCACCGCACAGGTTAGATGGACATTTTGACTGGAAAGCGTCCTACACCACCACTCCTCAGAGTTGTCATTTAGAGGAGCATATTTGCCCAAAAACAGAGATCCCGTCTTTACTAGCTTGTCGCATTCAGTTATTATATGTTTCAAAGATTCGTCGTTGGCCAGACAGAATCTACATATAACGTTGGTTGTATTTACATCATGTCGGTTCCATAATATATCTTTTGTTTAAGCGTAGTCTCAAAAATTTATTTCAATGATATCTAGATGGAAATTGGCTTAGATATTTTGGTAATTTATCCAAGCCATTTATCGCAGTACCTAGATCCAGGGAAGTCCTCATGTTCGCACGATTTTCTGCGTTCTGTATCCAACGCAACTGATAAAAAAATGTTTTGGCTAGCTGAGGTAGATCCATCACGGCTTCCCATTTGATGTCAGCAGCGTCAACAATTTGTTTTATTTTGTTGACCCAGCATCTCAGCAGTCCTTCATATGGTCGCTGTGTGGATTCTGTCAAGATTCTGTATGCAGGTATGGGCTCGTTCAAGTGTAATTTCCTTGCTGTTGATATAGATTTCCATAGCACAGTGGTGTATAAGGAGACAAGACCAAGCTCATATCTTATGGCTTTCATTGAGACATAAGACGGGAGACCAAAAACACGTCTCAAGAACTTTGCCTCAAGAATGTCCCAACAGACAAAGCTCAGGTTCCAGCCTGCCTCGGAGCCGAAAGTAATTGCTGGAACGACTTTCTGTTTATAGAATGTCAACACTGGAATTGTTGTGAATTTCACATATTCTGCATATATGCGTGCTCCCTGCACTCCAAAGCCGGCCATCCGATTTTTTTTTTTAGATCTTTCAACCAGTCTGATTCGCTTATTGAATTGTTGAAGAGAATTCCTAAATAGCGAATGGAGGGAACATTTCCTATACTCTCACGACCAATAGACCATTTGAAGGCACGATCTTTCTTTGTTAACACCTTGCTGACAATCAAAATCTTAGTTTTCTTTTCGTTTATTGTTAACTCATTGTCGTTACAATATGCTTGAAATCCAGTTAACAAACTTTGGAGTCCGATTTGTGTGAGATCCACTAACACAATATCATCGGCATAGATTGCCCAACTCAGATGCTGCCCGTTTACCTTTGGTGGGAAGCATGAGACATTGCCAAGTGCTGATGAGATGTCAGAGATGTATAATTTGAATAATAGTTCTGCCAATGGGCAGCCCTGCTTAACACCTCTATGTGTTGGAATTTTGTTTAACTCACCTAGAGCATTCATCCGTACACACGTGGTATTTGAGTGTAAGGCTCTCACCGGATCTAATAGTGATGTTGGACAGTTCCACTTAGCCAACTTCACCCATAATTTGGCTCTATTTATTGAGTCAAATGCTTGTTTCATGTCGATGAATGCTTTCGTATTGGATTTAGCTTTAGTAATCCGTTCGTTGTAGGAGTCACATTTTGCTAGGAAGATTGTTTTATAGGTGGATAAGGCTATTATGAAGTTATCTTTGTTAGATGTTGAAGGGGGGCTTTTCCATAGGGTTTCAGCAGCTCTTTTGTTCTTACGCAGGGTTCTAAGGTGCGGGGTAAACCAGGTTTTCAGGTGTGAACGAGGTTTGGCTTTTCGCATTTTTTGTGGTGCAATCTTGTTGATAGCATTGAGTATTGTGGCATTGTAAAGGTCCACTAGAGAGGTTGGGTCATCATTAGGAGTGGTGGAGTTATTGAGAGGTTGAAGGAGCAGAGTAACTTTTGAGCTGTTATGTTTGGAGAGTCTAAGAGGTGCCAAAGGTTTGTCAAGGTTAGATTGCTGTCCTGTAAGGTTGTTCTCAGGGAGAGGAAATTACTGACGGGCCCATTGGTCAGTACTCAACCCCCAAAGACTTGTAATACAAGATAGCTGCACTGTCTGAGGGCAGGGTGCAGGACTTACATACTCCAGCACAAATCAATACTAGGGACTCAGTAAGTTGGCAAAGGGAAGTCCGTTTAATGATACATACATCAGCTTATGGAAACCAGCAGCATCGCGAACACCTGTCTCGCCCCGACTTCCTCGAACTTCAGTACAACAGCCTCTTTTATGGGCAAACTTTGTCATCACTGACGTACACTTCTATAAAAAATCATCATGCAATATAATTGGTTGGGAAAGGTAACTTAAGTATAGGTGTTATATCTGTATATGAAAATAAGGCATACGGATTGGATAACTTATCGGATGGGCGTCTATGCCCATCCCTCTACACCACACGTGATTGACGTCACTACAAGTACGACGTCTCATTGGTTACAATGTCTATAGGACCCTAGATTACATGGTCCCTTGTGATCGGGCGAGTTACACCCCTAAACATAAATCTCCACTTTTAATTAGCAGCATGCAGAATAGACACCCTGGTGCCTGGTGTCCCAAGATTCACCCTGCCTCCCTTCCATCAATTAGTGGTTTAGGGCTACGTGTCTATTAGTTGGCTGGGTATGGCCTCGGATCTGTAGTCTCTTATCAGGAAAAGTTATGGCACCCTCTGGTTCTGAATGACTTCAGGCGGTGGTACATCTTCGCGCCTGTCTGGTCACGTGTTGGTCCACCGTGAATCTGCTTCAGTTCTCAGTCTTTTCATGCATTTGATTCTGTGTTCGCTTGGCCATCTGCATGGGCCTCTCTTATCTTGACCTTCATGGGCGGGCTGTGTGCTCTGAAGTTGGAGCCTTGTGAGCTCATGCTCACCTCCCCTTCTCTGGTTGACCTCGATTTCCCCAGCTTTCCTCAGCTTGGACCTAGATGTCAAACTCAGCCAGTTGGGCCTGGGCCGCCTGGGCTTTCTTCTGCTCAAACAAGATGGAGTCGCACGTGTACATTGTGCTGTATTGAGGTAGACATATATAGTTGGCGCATGCCGCTCTATTCTTCTACTTAAGCATTGCAGATGGTATTGATTACTTAGCATCTTGCGTTTCAAGCGCATTTACACACGTTCAATAAGGCGGTTGCTTCCCTCTTGTCTCATGGCACCATTCTTATACGTTTTCTCCCCTTCGTCCATTACAATTCTCCTCGCAATTGTCAATACTGTCATGCATAGCTTTCAGTAGCCACTTCAGGTTGTTCTCGGGGCTGCCTAGGCCCTTAGTTTATTTCCATTGGCCTTCCATTAAGGCCTTCGGGGTCTCCTCGTGGACAGTCTGTAAATACTTGTTTCGTACCAATGGCAGTTAGTTGTCTGATTGGGTATCGTGCTGCCCAGGGTTGTCTGGTTATGGGCATTTCAACAAGTATTGATCTTCTAATGTACACAGGGCAGCAGCCCATTGCCACCCTTTGTTGGTTCAGCTGTTCCTCGTACGTCACATACCACGGCGAGTACCTTACTGGCAACTCGCACTAGGGGGCAGGGGTGCAAGTCATAGCTGGGACCTTCTCTACACTCCCACCTCTGTTCGGTTCATCAACCACTCCTACTTCCTCCTTTATATTTAATTTCTTTGATTCCTCAGCTTCTTGCTCATCGTCTCCTGGGTTTACACAAGATGGCGTGTAAGTATGCAGTTTTGGTGTCCATATCTTTATCACCCCTTTCAAGCTTCCTGCTGTTTTCACATGCTCATCTTTGTTCCAGGTCATCAATTGGCATTGTCCATTTGGACTGCAGTAAATCCATTTGCCTTCATACCTTCGTTTCTTGGGATAAGTGAATTTTGTTCCCTCTGGTCCAAATTAACTGGCCTTCACAAAGTCCTTTATTTCCTCATCTGTTAGGTCTCTGGGCTTCCAGCCTGGTTCGACGTCTACCATAATTTTCATCCCAATGGCCTTCTTTGCAGTTTTCTGGCACTGTGTAATGATTCTCTTGATAACACAGAATCCTAGCGGCACCATTGCTAGCAAAGCTCAGAGGAACTTGAATATATCTGCCATCCATTGCGGGACCCATGAGAATAGGTTCCCAAACCAGCTGTCATCTGTTTCCTCAGTCATCTGGTTTTTCAGGGTCGTTAACATGCTTATGGCCTCTGGGGGGGGTTCCATTTTCTTCGTCGTGTGATGGTATAAATGTGCAACATGATTCTCTGATTTTTGCACAAACACCTCCCTCCACTGCTGTGATCATGTCAAGCACATATCTGTTCTGGAGGGTCATCAGTCTAACCGCTCTCAGCTCTTCTTTGATCGCATTGAATCCTTTTATTGTGGTGCTGATGGTCTGCAGTAACTCCCATCTGGTTATCTGCAACCATTTAGCATTCACTCCAATTTGGATTTGTGGCAGGAGCATCGTGGTGAATACTGTTGAAGTGAGGCTGAAGAGCCTGTGTTCGTATGGAATCGCATAGAATGCTTCTTCTGATTTGGCAGAAAAGTAGTTTTCTCTCTTCATTCTGGATATCAGTTCTGCCAATCTCCTCCTTCTCAGAATAGCATCTGTTTTCGGGAAGCTGTCCAGATTCAGATCGTTTTTTTGGAATCACCAGTGCGGGAACATGGACAGTGACCAATGTACATATGCCCCCCCAATTTCTTGGCAGTCTTATGTACGCTTTGGATCCGCACGCCCAATGTTGGGCCATCAGGACTGCGGTTCCTTGTGCCATTTCTGGTGCCTCAAATATTCGTCCACAGTTTTGATTTTCCCCCATTTTCCTTGTACCATTATTTCTGAAGCACAGTTTCAAGTTCTCAAACGGTACTATTTTCAGGGGTCCTCCACTGTCTTCGACCCATGTTAACAGCTTTGCCAATTTTGGCCATAGAGGTTTGCATAACCTCTGTGAGTTTTCTATTGCTTCCTTGCAGGCTTCAAGGGCCATCCAAGCTCGGCAGATTACTACTCCTTCTTCCCATCTGTCTGGGGAAACCACTGACCCCCAGATCTGCATTTGGCCTGTGTTCTTCCAGATTTGAGCCTCTTCTGCAGTTTTTCCTTGGACGTTCAGTCTTGGGTTTATTTCCCATTTAATTCCTGATCCTTTGACATCAGGGTTTTCATATCTAATAACATGATTCTTGGTGTGCGCCCTGTTTGTTGTTTTGATGTCCTGGACAAAACCGTCTTTATCTGGGAAGTCTTTTTGTTGGCCCATATCAGTGAGGCGTCTCTTCCCATAAACTGCCCTCTGGTGTTGCACATTGCTACGTGTGACATGCAGTGTGCCGGGGGGTCGTCAACTTCTACTGCAACAAAGATTTTGGACTTGCCCATGCTATATGGCAGGAGTGCACAGACGAAACATTCTCCTTCTGATTGCCTTCATCCAACTTCCTTCAAGTGCCGGTACCATATGTTGTTTCCAAGATGGGCTGTGCTGTCCAGGTAGTCGTTTAGTTCAGTGTCCGTTTCATATGGGCTTCTCTTTATTCTTAACATTTTTCTGTAGTTGGCCAACACTAGGTCTCTGAATGCGTCTGTACCGCTCTTTTGTTCAGGCAGTCTCTCGGGCGTTATCCTTGTTGGGGAAGGTCTCACTTCCTGCACTGTCATAGTAGAGGAAGGGCTTGCATTTTTTTTCTTTCCCTCGTACACTCTGTTGTAGAACTCTTCCCACCACCATTGGCTCGTTATCTTCCCAACGCGTGGTGGCATTGTAGGCCTGTTGCTTATCTCTGGCGTTGCAGCAGAGGTGCTCGTTATTACAGGTTCTGTGGTTTTCTTGCTCAACTCCTCATGTAGCTTCTTTGCTCTACGTATGAGCGGGAATACATACTTGACTACCGCATGCGTTTTCTCAGTGATTTCTTTTGCGGCTTCCTCGGTTTCATTGAGTGATTGTGCTATCTCACTTCGGTTCGGTTTCTCACTTTGCTCCCTGCTTTCTTGAGCTGCTTGTTCCACCGCGGATTTCTCCCTTTCAGTTAGTTTGGCCTGCGGTTTTGTAGCCATTGACACTTGCCCTTGTTTGTGTGCACTCAGTGTATGGGTGCGTGCCGTGGACAGTGCTATGTTATTCATTCTGTGCTGACCCTGTCTCCAGCCTTTCTCACCATTCATTATTTCAAGTGTGTATGTGTTGCTGCTAATTACATTCATCTGTAAATCGCTTGTTTTATCATCAGTTTTTCTTGGAACAGGGATGGCAATATAAGGTCTGGGTGCTTTTGTGGGCCCCAGATGTTCATTACCTGGTGGAAGCACGGACATTAGGATGCTTCGTGCACCAATAAGAAAGGCAGTTCTGACAGAGACAAAAATACTACAACAATCACTATGCATATACATATGACGCCCTTGAAAGACATCTTACAGCACCTCCTTCCAGGAAACCGGGGGCGCCCCTCCACTGGTGGCACAACTAAATTACTGTTTTGGGCCCCCATGGCGAACAAGTCCATAGTCAATAGTTTATTTATTTTCTTATCTTGATTTTTGTTACTTAAAAGTTCAGCAAACACTAAAATGGTGGGTGCAGTTTAATGTCCCCCCCTCTTGCGAGTGATGACAGAAGTGTCTAGTTATGGAGTACAGATCCTTTGCTAGCCTATGGAAAATGGTTAGACTACCGTTTTTAGCACCACATTCTCCCTGCATTTGTGTATACACCACAATTCCAGGGCCCCTTCCCAATTCGTCTTGGCCCTGAGGACATGCAGGAATTTGTTTGTAGTGACACCATAAAAGGATGGCTTCGCTGCACATCACGCATAGATAAACCATTGAAAAAATAAAAACAAAAATAAAAATAACAGTGAACATATGAGAAGGTAGGAAAAAAATAAGAAGTTGAAAAAGGTAACGCGGCAGTGAAGTTTGTTGCTCTGCTCCTTTTGCTTGGTTCTTCGAGGTCAAGTTGCTGCAAAGTCTCTCTTCTCCCCCCCCCCCCCCATTTACTCCACTGTGGGGATGATGATGATGAAAAACAGAGAAAAATAAGAAAAATAGGAAAAGAAGTTCAGGATGTAGTTATCCCCTTTCAATTCGTTCTACGTTGGAAGCATGAACAACTGTCTTTGTTTCCTTGCTCTGCCCCCGGCTGGGGCTTCTAAAGGGTTTTATCTTGGATCTCTCCTTTCTAAGGCTCTTCTCAGCAGCGGATGTCCATGATTGCTTCTCAGCTGTGATGCAATATCTCTCAGGAGTCTGAGTTGTGCATTTTTTGCTGGATCACAGAGAAACGTGGGCACGTCGACAGTGATGGGTTTACCCACTAGCTCTGGAAAGTTCTCGATGAGGTGAAAGAAGACTGTGAAGGCAATTCTGCTATCTTCAGGTGATAATGACATTTGCTCTGATTCTCTGTCTCTTAGGTCACCTGTCTTTTTTTGTAGTGTGATCAGTCTTTGCCTTCTCGATCTGTCCCTCGCCGACTAATTTCACTGGAATTCTCTCAGAAACTCCCTCTGAAGGCTGGACAGTTCCATTTGTAGCTGTATGCTATAGAAGAGTGTTCCTATCTTTCTCGCGTTGGCAGGGTCTCTGAGGAAGGTGAGGGCGTCAACCTCGGCAGGTCTCCCTACCATTTCCGGAAAGTCATTTACTAAGCCGAAGAGGACAGTGTGGGCTATTAGGCTGTCCTCAGGGGACAGGGACATTTATTAATTTTGCAGTCTCTCAATCACATGCCTCGCTTTTGCTTTGAGCAGTCTTTGCACTTGCCTGCTGCGTGGATGGCTACCACATTTTGTAGTTTACTCCATATCTGGTTTAGAAAATTATTGTTTCGGGGATCTCTGATGAATATCAGTGTATCTGTGGTCCTCCTGACAAGTTCTGGGCACTCCTCAATGATTCGAAAGAATAACGTGTAGGTCATTTCGTCAATGACTGCTTGAGGCGGGAGCATTGGTCTTTGAGTCACTGTGCTCAGGCAACTCGGCGAAGACCTCTGCGATGACAGTCAATAGTTGCCTGATTACCTTCTTATTTTCTGTATCTTGATGAATTCTGTGACACTTGTTTCTCTCCCTATGAGTGATGAATAAGTCAATGTCACTAATTGGAAGTAGGTCAGTACATCCCACTTAAGGCTTCTGCTGGGGTGTACCATAAATTCGTGAACAAAGTCTTTATGCTGGGTCCTTCAGGCTAACAGTTTCAGTTCTCGGGAATATCCGGTTCTGTTGCAGTCTTAGTTCTTTGTCCACTACACTGTGGCTCTACGTGTTTAAGTTATCAGTGTCACTACAGGTTCAAAGTATGCAACATTTTCCTTTGCCCTGCGACTTCAGCTGCACATTGCGTTTGTCTGAAAAGTCTTGTATCTCATTCAGTGGCTAGAGAAAAGTTCAATGTATAGCCACAGTTTTCACAGCAAGCTCTTCAATTTTCTTTCCTGCTTGTGCATCCTTCTTCCTCACCCTAGACCTTGTCTGCACATGCTGTGGTCCTTCCCCGTTGTCTGTAGCTTCCACGGTGGATGCAGTAGGAGCGCCTTCTACTATAAAGGGCTTGACGTCATTCAGGAAGATCCAGGCTCTTCTTCCTTGGAGCTTGACAGCGGACGGGGTGCAGTCCTCTATGATGAAAGGGCCATTAAATCATGGTTCGTCCTATTTCTTCCTCGTAAAGTTCTTCACTAGAACTCTGTCCCCAAGGAAGACGAGGGGTGCGCCTAGGCTGAGAGTTGCGCCTGCATCAGCATTGTCTGTTGTGGTTTGTGCGGTGCTGTCCCCTTTCTGCTGTCGCTGCAGCTGGCCTGAAATGACAGATGTAGTAGAGGTAAGACAGTCAAGGTAATTCTTCATTTCTGCTCCCAGAACCTCCCTAGCGGGCTGGGCATCACATCTAGCTCTATCTCGGGGGGGGGGGGGGGGGGTGGTGGTAAGAGGGGTTCTCATCCTTCTACCAGTGATAATCTCGTGCGGCGTGAGGTGATGGTCGGAGCCTGGCTGTTCCGAAGTGCATATAATGCCAGTGGTAGGCAGTGCAGCCATCCCTTCTTTAATATGAGCTTCAGTTTGGCTATCCTCTCTTTCAACAGGCCGTTGAGGCGTTGACATATGCCATTTCCTTCTAGGTGATACGCCAACGAGAACTTGTGCTTTATACCAAGCAACAAGCTAATCTGCTCAAATACTGAGTTTACGAAATGGGGCCCGTTGTCTGACTTCATAACCTCACACACCCCCCACCTATGGAAAACCTCCCTCACCAGGAACTTTGCAGCACAGGCAGCGTCGGGGTGTGTACAGGGTCCCGCTGCTATCCATCTAGAGAATGGACACACCACGACAATTAAATACCTGTACCCATTACAAACCTGAATCACATCGACATAGTCGATATGCAGGTGCTGGAAAGGCCCTTCAGGTCTTTGAATGATTCCTCTCATCACTTTCAATGTGTGCCCAGAGGTGAATTTCTGGAAAATTATGCAATTGACCATAAAGAATGCAACATGCTCCGCTAAAATCGGCGCGAGCCAGTCTTCTGAGAGTGTTGCAGCAAGATTTTCTTTTGACATATGTAAAGGGTAGTAGAGCTGTTCTAACACTACCTTTAGGAGGGTGACGGGCATTACTGGTTTACCAGTGCTGTCCTGCCGCCATAACCCACCAGAGGGGTTTAAAGAACACCCTCAACGCTTCCATAAATTCTTCTCATCCTGAGGTGCCTCCCCCTGGAGTTCCATTAACTGTGTCTGCCCCATATTGCTATAGGCTTCCGGAGTGGCTCGGGCTATCATCATTCACTCATTGGTATGTGCGACCTCCACGTCCATGATTGTCTCACCCTTGGATGCCATGCGCTTGGCTTCCGTGTCCGTTTCATTGTTTCCACGTGACACGAAATTTGTTCCCTTGGTGTGAGCGGCGCACTTGACGACCGCTATGCACACTGGGAGCTGTAGTGCTTTTATCAGCCTGTCCAACAAGGCTGCATGTTGCACTGGCGTGTCGTTCGCTCTGAGGTAGCCCCTCCTTTTCCATTGTGCCAGGCCTACGTGCACGGTGGACGTCACATAGGCGGAGTGACTGTACAATGTTACTTCCTGGTCTGCGTGATTCTCGATGGCGAGTATCAATGCCACTAGTTATGCAGCCTGTACCGAATAGTGGGATGGTATTCATGCACTGACAAGTACTTGGAACCCTCCATTTGCCATGTGTTTGATCACGGCCACGCCTGTGTATCTTTGCCCGTCTTCTTGGTCAATTCTCGATGACCCGTCAATGAAGACGACTTCTCCGCTTGGCAGAGCATTCTCTTATTCTGGGAATTTCATCATAAAACTCTTCATAATTGGCACAGTCATGCACAGGTTCTCCCTCTGTGACTGGCTCAGCAATAAACATAGCAAGGTTCAGAGTTTTGCATCGCACTATTTTGATCGATGGATTTGAGATAATCACCTCATATGCGGATGCTCTCTGTGACGTCAAGGTGCCCTTTGGCTTCTCCAATATGGCAAATAATGAGTGGTCAACATATAATGTCATGGAGCATCCCATCACAATGGATGCTTTCTCGATGGCAAACGCGGCGGCTGCTAAATTTTGCTCGCATGGGAAGTGGCCCCTCATGACAGGCCCCAAGCTCCCACTGTAATACGCTAGGGGCTTGTACCCCAGGGATGTTCGCTGAGTGAGCACTGCCATCATAAAATTGCCATCGGTATGAGAGAAGAGATAGAATTCCTCTGCATAATTGGGGATCCTGAGAACTGGGGCCTTACAAATTGCACCCTTTAGTTCTGCAAACCCCTTTTCCATTTCTTCTGTCCATTCAATTTTTCCCTCTGTTGCCTGGGCTTTCTTTAAGGCCTGGAGCAAGGGCTTGGTGTATGAGCTGTAATCGAAGACCCAGGCTCTGACATAATTGCATAGGCCTAAGAAGCTCTGCATTTGTTTTACCGTGAGCGGCTTATTCGTGTTCATGATAGCTTCAGCCCTCTATGGTGTTACCTTTTTCCCTTCATGTGAGATTAGTTGCCCTATGTATAACACCTCCTTTTGGCAGTATTGCAACTTGTCCTTGTCCACCTTGTATCCCTTCTCCGCTAATATGGTCAATAGCTGAACAGAGTTGTGTCGGCATTGATTTTCAGTGGTGCTGCAGATCAGAATGTCATCTACATACTGCAAAACAACACTGTCTACCGCAATGTTACTTAGGTCCATTTGCAGGACTCTGTTAAAAATGGACAGAGATTCACAATACCCCTGTGGCAGCCTTGTACTTTTCAGGCGCATTTGTCTGAAAGTAAATGACGTCAGGTATTGTGAATCATGGTGTAATGGGATCGAGAAAAATGCATTCTTCAAATCGATCACCGTTTAATATTTTGCCTCCGTGGGCATGTTGCACAAAATAGTGGATGGATTAGGGACTAGAGGGAACTCGGCTTCTACTATGTCGTTCAATGCTTGTAAATCCTGGATTAAACGCCAAGACCCTCCCTTCGATTTCTTGACAGGATAGATCACTGTTACAAGGTGATTCTGACGTTACCAGAATGCCCTCATCCATCATGGCAGAGATTGTCTTCGCAATCCCCTCGTCTGCTTCTCTGGACATGGGGTATTGTCGCGCTCTTGGTAGAATTGCTCCAGGCTTGAGTTTAATCTTCACCTCTCCTGCCCCCTTCAGGATTCCTAAGTCATAAGGCCCTTTTGTCCATACTGTGACTGGCACCTGGGTCATGTCCTCCTCAAACTATTCTGGTCGTGCCATCACTAGCATCATTCGCTGTGGCACTTCTCATTTGATCATTTTGACACAGAATATGAGACTTACTTCCACCGTGTCTCCTCTAAGTCAGGGTGCTCTTCGAACAGATAATCATCTGTGACGTCAGTCACTCGATACCCTTCTTCAATGGCGATAACTGCGCACCATTGCCTTCCTTCGTCATTGTATCCTTCTACTAAAACCACCTTCCCCTTTACTACGGCAAACTGTATTACCAAAGGAAATATTTGTCCCTCTTTTTCATGCATGGGTATCCTCGGTCTAAAAAGAAACTCGTCAGGGGTCCTCTTAGTTTTGCCTGCGAGGCCCGGCAATCCCGTCATGAGCATTCGCACGCCATATTCGAAGACCTCCGGCTCCAGCGGTAAAGCTCTCATAGCCGTACATCCCGAGTATGCTCTGATCATTTCGCATACGTTGGAATAATGCATTCCTGGCGTGGAGCACACTATGCCATCCTCAGTGAATGAGATTGACATATTCAGCTTTGTCATTGGATCTCGACCCATGATGTTTACTGGGGACTGACGGGAGTACAGTAAAGGCACATTCATTTCATGCTCTCCCACGGAGACCGGGAGAGCGCCTATGAAGGGAACTCTGCTATGAGATCCAGTGAAACTCTGCGTGTCTATTGCCTCGCCGGACAAGGAAAACTTGCCTTCTCTTATGCACGAAAGCGTCGCGCCCGTGTCAACTAAGAAGGAATACTCTTTTCCTCCTATGGTGACAATTACCCTTGGTTCCCTATTAGGGTCTGGTGTCACCGATAGGATAGAGCACATCCGAGTTTCCCGTGAGCTATTTTATGTATAGCTTCGGCCCACTATAAGTTTGCAGAACACCCCCATTGTTCATCCCTTGTGGTACCGGCGGCGGTGTCTGCTGGGGTTGCCCCTGTTTCAAGTTCCCCAAGTTCGACGGTTGAAACCTTTGCTGCAAGCCAGCTGCCTGCTGCTGCACGGTATAGTTTTGTGCATTGCCCTGTTGTGGGGTAGCCGGTTGATTTACTGTGCCTGCCCCCATCCCTTGATTGGTCTGCCACATGCCTTGGCTTCTGCACATGCGTGCCACATGTCCTGTCACTCCACACAGCCAACACACTGGCGGTGGTCGGGCCATCTGTCCATCTGGCATAGCTGGACTGCCCATTGGTGCGCTCTGGATACCACCTTGAACATTTTGAAAACCTCCTTGGGTACCTCTAAAGCCTCCCTGATTACTCTGCCATCCTCTTCCACCAAATCCCCTTCCTCTCGGATAATATTCTGCGTTACCCTGATTGTTCTGCGGCGGGTTAGTGGCACATTGCGCACTCGAATCGGCTGGGCTTGTTAGCATGGCTCCCTTGAGCGCATACTTCGTGAGCTTCCTTTGCACCAGCTTCGCCTCTTCTGCCTTACGCGTTGCCGCTTTCGTTCGATTCTTTTCTTGCAACAGCCTACAATAATGGGCAATTGTCAACTGGATTTTGGCCCACGGTTTAGCTTCTATTCCTACCTATTTTTCTAGTTGTTTTTGCACCGGTTCTGGTAACCCTTGGCACAGTATATGATAGAATACAGGGATAGATTTTGTCCAAGACTCATGTGTTTCAAGTACCCATGCGTCTTGGAAATTCTGGATATAAAGTAACGGATCCTCTGACTCTCATCTTCCGAGTCATAATGACTCCCATGTCTGATGTGTCAGGGTATAGCGTTCGCAGCGCTTTCCACACTGCGGCTCTACAATTATTAAATGCCGCTCCGTCATGAGAGGTGTTAGTTATGGTTACCCTAGGGTAGCCTGCCCTCTTCCACACATCGTCTGCTTTTTCTCTGAGTATAGCAATTAGGAGACCCTTGATGTCCCCTATGGCTAGAGTGACTCCCCCCGTAATTTTTTCTAGCTCATGTATCCACTTCCCGGCTCCCGATGTCAACATTGGAAGCTTATTCTTTAAATTTTCCCGGTCCATGTGTGGCCATGGAATATATTGCGGTCTTACTCTCCCTTTCTCTAGCAGTGGGAATTGGAATGCGCAATCCTCCTTTCCCTTTTCTTTACCTCCTCGGTCTCTTGCTGGGGTGGTGTTCCCGCCTTGCTTTCTACCTGACAACGCCCTTAACCTATCTGTATAGGCAGGTGCCGACGCCCCCCCCTCTGACCGTGGGGTGCTTCTTCATGTCTGCTGGACTGTCCAGCGAACTTTGATGTCCTACTTACGGACTCGCCAGCCTCTGACCATTGTAGCCCTCGGTTCCCTGGGAGCCACCTTTCGCGCGGTCTCCCTTCGTCATACATCGCTTCTTCCGCGTCCCCATCGGAGTCAGACTCCGAATACTCCTAGTTTGCACAACTTCTTGCATCATCTTCATTCTGCCGATCTTCTAGATATACTAGAAGATAGGCAGAATGAAGATATACTATCTTCTAGTATATCTAGGGAACGTCCCCTACCGTCACTACTTTGGGTGACCTCCTCAGTGTCATATAACTGAGTGCTCTCTAAGCGCTCATCCTCCCTTCCCTCTTGGGAGATTCGTTCCAGTCCCATTTCATCATATATTTTATCAATCGCTTCCCCGATGCTTCTGGTTTCGAAGTCATCATCAATAATTGTCCTGCTTGTACCTGGTACTGCATCACTTGCTGGAAAGAACTCTTCTATGTCTTCTCAGTCTACAACAGGATTGGGTTTTTTCACTTCCCGTTGCAAATATTCGAAGTCTCGCACCCTTTGTCTATGTTTACGTTCTATTTCCTCATCTCTTTCCTTGCGGTTCCTTGCGTCCTCTCTAATCTTATCTACTTCCCGCATCCTTTCGTCTCTATGTTCCTTTGCCTTTCTAATCTCTTCCTTCCTTTCATGCACCCTACGTTCTTCCTCTAACTTCAACTTATTCAGTCTGTATTTTTTGTAGGCTGCATACTGGGTGCGACAGCGGTATTTCTTGCTCTTCGCGATAAAGTTGTTCTCGCCTCAGCCTGTCCTTTCTATTTATTTCATCCCTTGTCTCCCTATCCTTTTCCCTTCTCTGCTTTTCGTCAGGCCTTCCTCGTGGCCTTGCATCATCACTCCCCTTTCCATCTAACTTTAACAATATCTGTCCTCCCATCCATTCGTCCTTTGCAAATGTCATCTCATCACTCTCTCTCCGCTTCTTTCCTTCTCTCTCCTTATCGAGAGGTGCACTAGTCTGTACCTGATCCTTTCGTCCATCTCCATGCCTCTCCTTGTCCCTCGGGACGGCGGGGGCTGGAACGGTTTCCCGCTCCTTCTCATTAGTTTCATCACTACTGCATGCAGGTGACTCCTACGCGGGGTTGCTATACCCCGTAGCTGCTTTGAGCTCTCGTAGGGGGTAAAGACCCTCTGACCTGCTTCCCTCGATGACTGGTTCTGGCGGGGCCGGTGGCGCAGTAGGCGTCTCACCCCCCTCTGTACATATGTTTAATATCCAATCTGCAGGTGGTTCTTCTTCCTTTGTTTGTTCAAACATCTTCCATAACTCGAGAACGGCAAGGCGGTTTTTCGAGTTTCTTCCCGCTATATGTGGCATGTAGGAACGTGGTCATGTGCTGTAAGACAGCCTTAGACAAGGACCCATTCTGGGGCCACGGCATAAACATTTTATTTGCGGTGCCCTTAACCCACTCTTGGCTGTATTTCTTCAGCTTTGCTGCATGTTTTGGCAATTGCTTACAGAGGTGCATGAGCGGGGTGACCTCAATCTTTTCACTTCAATACCCACAATGTTTACACAATAACTTAAGTCTCTCCACCAATATGAGTGAGCACCACAACCGCAAGCTCCAATGCACTTTTTCCCGCCAAAATGTATACCATCAATTTACTCAACAGAAACCATCAATTCACTGGCGATCCCCTCTGTTACAGAATCGCAAGAACCAAAATGCATTTCACTCAAGCATCAACACATTTTTCGCATCAATACATTTATGGTGCATTCACATATAGCAAGACACTTATAACAGACGCTTGACAGACTAGACAGACACCAGCTGGTCAACCTATACCTGCCTTCTAATTATTACCCCGTCATGGGATTTGAACTACCCCTTTATGACGTCTTTCGTCATCGTAGCCTAGCGTCCCCCTCCCTGTGGGCTCTGGGTTCAAGTTCCTTCTGACCACTCTTTAAAGCGCAGGAACAAGGCGAATTTACAGTTTTCTCTCGGTATTCCTTACCATTTTTAATCTTGGGTGCCCCCCCGGTATAGTTTTACGTTTTTACCTTTCCCAGTTGCCCCCCTGGTATTCTATTACATTTTAGCTCAGGTGCCCCCCTGGTATTCTATTACGTTTTAGCTCAGGTGCCCCCCTGGAATCCTATTATATATCTTCCTTTTATACTCGAGTCATTAATCCACTATATAAATACCGTCTTCTCTACCTCTAACTAATTTATCTTTCTCCGCCACCCTCCGTTACCTTTCCCCCACTTGCTCTAATGCCTATGAGTAATTTGCCAAGGTAACGCGTTTCGTTGTTTCACTCACCGATTGTCTCTTTTCCTCTCTGGATCTCCGGGATCACCGCCCCTTCCTCTTCCCGCTTTATGGTTTTCGTCCGATCCGCTTCCCATGGGAATGAAAAGGGTAATGCTTGGAAAAGCGGGTTCCTTCAGACCCACTGCAGATTTTTTGGGAGTATATACACTATCACTGTCCACGGGAAGCTTCTCGGCCTACTCAGCCGGAATAGCGAAAGGACTTGCGATGTAACCGAAGATCCAGAGTTACTTCGCGCGTCGGTTTAAAGGTGTCTTGTGACTATATTAATCGATTATCAATAATCGATGGCTGAAACTATCCTCTGCTACCAAGTGTTCTCGGGGAGAGGAAATTACTGATGGGGCCCATTGGTCAGTACTCAACCCCCAAAAACTTGTAATACAAGATAGCTGCAGCCTCCCTTCCATCAATCAGTGGTTTAGGGCTATGTGTCAATATGTTGGCTGGGTATGGCGCAGTTCTGTAGTCTCTTATCAGGAAAAGTTATGGCACCCTCTGGTTCTGAATGACTTCAGGCGGTGGTACATCTTCACGCCTGTCTGGTCACGTGTTGGTCCACCGTGAATCTGCTTCAGTTCTCAGTCTTTTCGTGCATTTGATTCTGTGTTCGCTTGGCCATCTGCATGGGCCTCTCTTATCTTGACCTTCACGGGCAGGCTGCATGCTCTGAAGTTGGAGCCTTGTGAGCTCATGCTCCCCTCCCCTTCTCTGGTTGACCTTGATTTCCCCGGCATGAGCCATCCTTTAAGTTTCAATCCCGCTCTTTTCCTCAGCTTGGACTTAGATGTGAAACTCAGCCAGTTGGGCTTGGGCCGCCTGGGCTTTCTTCTGCTCAAACAAAATGGAGTTGCACGTGTACATTGTGCTGTATTGAGGTAGACATGTATAGTTGGCACATGCCGCTCTATTTTCTACTTAAGCATTGCAGGCGGTATCGATTACTTAGCATCTTGCATTTCAAGCTTATTTATACACGTTCAATAAGGCGGTTGCTTCCGTCTTGTCTCATGGCACCATTCTCATACGTTTTCGCAGTGTCTCTCCCCTTCGTCCATTACATTTCTCCTCGCAATTGTTGATACTGTCATGCATAGCTTTCAGTAGCCACTTCTGGTTGTTCTCGGGGCTGCCTAGGCCCTTAGTCTATTTCCATTGGCCTTCCATTAAGGCCTTCGGGGTCTCCTCGTGGACAGTCTGTAAATACTTGTCGTTTTGTACCAATGGCAGGTACGGTTGTCTGATTGGGTACCGTGCTGCCCAGCGTTGTCTGGTTATGGGCATTTCAACACAAATTGATCTAATGTACACAGGGCCGCGGCCCATTACCGCCCTTTGTTGGTTCAGCTGTTCCTCGTACGTCACATGCCACGGCGAGTACCTTACTGGCAACTCGCACGGGGGGCAGGGGTGCAGGTCATATCTGGGACCTCCTCTACAATGTAAAGAGAACTATATAATGGTCAGACCAAGCGCAAGGCTGGTTGGAGAGAATGTTGATGTTACAGTTGATGTCAGTGATCCAGGCTAATAGTCTGCCTTGATTATGGTTGGGGTGGGATACACGTTGAGAGAAGCCTTGTTCGGAAATATTATTAGTGATAGCTAATTTGTTGGCGTCTTTAGGGTTGTGAAGTCCTAGGTTAAAGTCTCCCAGGAACTTGACTTGTGATCCTGGCTTGGAGTTGGCTGTGAGGAGTAAGGTTGTATCTTCCTCAAAGGAGGATAGTGGGCCGGGCGGGTCTGTACATAAGGTGTACAGTTATGGTTTGCGTGGACTTGATTGATTCTCCAGAGAGGAAGGTTTGGGTGAGGGCAGGTCTAAGGCCTAATGAGGTTTTTGTGATGAAGGCTATACCACAGCCTTTTGCAGACGTTCTATCCTGCCTGATAATGATGTAATTATGTGGGATAGCTAATGAGAGCAGTGGCCCAGATGTAGTTTGGAGCCATGTCTCTGTATTAGCTAAGAAGTCAAGGTCATTAGTGGTTATGAGGTCGTTAATGTCTAGAGCATGGGCTGTTAATGATCTGGCATTAATGAGTCCCCCTTTGATGGAAGAGGTTTTATCCTCAATATCCACTTTAGTTGCCTGGGTATTTTTTCATAGGTAGGCCATTTTTTGGGGTGTTTTGTTACTTGTGCTTGCTTGTTTCTGACCTATTGGTATAGGTTTGATACTGGTTTTATGAGAATTTTTAGTTGATAAGTGGTTACCTATGTTCAATCATCCTAGTCTAGAATGTCTAGTTGTTGTAGGGAAAAGTTGATTAAGCGTGGCTCTGGAAGCATATCGTTTTAGCCATTGGTCATGAGTTGGTAATTGGGTATTATTAGGCGTGGATGAAGTCAGGTTCTCGGGTTTAGTGATAGTTTGGTCTAGTTGAGGTAGAAGGTTAGTAGGCTTGACACTATCTGAACGGGGCAGTTTGGTGGCCATGGATAAGGCGATACTAAGTCCCTTTGGTATAGTTTGGGTATTCAGAGTATTTGGCATAGCCAGATACGGTGGTGCCAACAGCAGGGACTGCCATTGTGCAAAGGGTAGAAGCAATCAAGCTAAATAGTACGCTCGTAATGTTTAACAAAAGTTGGTGCATGACTAGGTTATGGTTGCTGGAGCAAATTAACGGGCCAGGATGTTTTTGCGACAGGGCAGGTGAATAGGCACTGCAGTGCTAGAGCTATGTCTATTAGGCAGCACCGCAACATTGGGCTATGCGAACATGTGATCAACAAAACAGTGTGACCATACAGTATGACTAACAGGAGGGCGTGCAGGTCTAATGCGAGCCATTTGCAGTGGAACACACGGCCAAATAAGATTATCAAGAGGCAGTTTAGAGGTGAGACAGATTGTTATGGTAACATATGCATATGAAGCAATGAGGAGCCAAACTAGGATCGGCAAGTAAGGTAGATATGAATACAGTATATAGCAATCAAAGATTGTCAAAAATAAGTGAGGTGACTGCTAAGAGTCAAGCTTTGTGCAAATACAGGAGTACTATTACAGTAGTGAGATGTTGGAGAGCTATGTTCGCAGGAACGCAGTTTGTTGCGTGGGGATGAGGTAGCAAACTTATGTAGTGATCTATAGGACTGCAATGCACTATTTAAGATACCGACAAGTAACTATGCAGTGGATGGCAAAGCATAACTAGCAAACGAGCAAGAACAGGTAAAGTAACTACTAAACGTCCTTTCAGAAACAGTGAAGAGCATAGGAACGAAAAGCCAGCAGGAGCGCCCCTTTGCGGTGTGCATCGCATACCATGCAATATCAGGCGATGCAGTCGATGTTTTGAGTAGTCGCGGAAGGCATTGATGACACGCACGATAGTGTGGGTAAAAGAGCAACAGTAAGGGTGCTTACCATAAGGGTGATAATGAGTTTCAGAAGGAGGGTCATGAACAGGTTCCTCTGGGGAAGTAGACACCCTTAGCTGATCCAGATGAGATGGGCTGGGTCGGTGAAGAGCATAAGGGTCCTGAAAGGGCCACAGCGTCTTGGACAGGCTCAGACAGTTGCCTTTTTTTGTGGTGCCTTCATTGGGTGCGGGGGGGCAGTTTTCGCCTGCCGGTCCTCCCTTTTGGTTAAAGGCGAATGGGTAGCCAATCAATTCGATGGGCACGGCGATTGAGGCTGGTGATGGCTGGTCGTAGTAGGAAACTAATCAGGCAGCCATCTTTGATAGTTGTTTTCCACGTGTTCCTAGGTTATCAGGAACACAGAAGTGCAGATAAATGTTCCGCTTTTCGTACTGATGCTTGTGAGCACTTCTGAAGGTGCGTCTGGAAGTCGGGTTGGGACTCAATGCAGGAAATGGCGTTGGCGATACTTGTCATGAGATTAGCCTGAAGGGCTTACCTTGATGTTTGCAGCAGGTAGTTGGGGTGAGGGTCTGCTCCTGCGGTGTTGCACAGTTTAGACAGTTATTATTCAGACACTTAATTTAACTATACTTTTGGGAGTTAGTGGAGATTTTAGTTGTACAAGTTCCTCTGGTTTGTGAAGAGTTTTTATTTCTCTTTATGCCAAAGGGTTGCAGACTATTTTTACCCACAGTAAGATGTTCAACTTGTGGAATAGAGCGATTATTATGACAACAAGCCATTATATACTTTGGCATTTTTTATATGACCTCCCTAGAGGAAGACAAATACTGTGTCTCACCCCACAGATTCCTCTCACTCCCCTGGGCCTCTTCTCCTCCCGCAGAACACCACCCTCAAGGTCAGGATCAAGAAGCATCTGCCGTTTTTCCTTTTTGTTTACTCTTTTCAGCAATTTCACTATCACGCTTGGAGTCTAAGTATTGGACTATTTTAGGTGTTTCAAAGAGCCTGAATATCCTATGCTTTTCTCTGTGCAGTTTAGTCTAAATAAATGTCCTGGAAAATGCATCTCTTCAGTCCAATTATTTCCAAATAAATCTTAGAGGGATCCCCTCATTCCCCTCCAAACTCCTAAAAGAGAGGTTGTGCTGCCTCAGTTTGCTCAGTTTCTTGCTTACATATTTGTGTAAGATTTTCTGTCCTTATGAAGAAAACTGGACATTGGCAACTTTATGTGGGAGTCTGAGACCATTCAATGCACTGAGCAGCCCTCCTTCTTTGGGCTTGTGTAGTCGTTGCTCACACGGTTCCCGGAGCTTGGTATCTACTCTCACAAGGCTTTTTTTTACTGTGTCTGTAGTGGCGAGTCAGAAGAAGGCTACAGGCTCATCACGTACATGGTGTATTTTATTTATTATAGAAAAAGGATAAAGCCTATCCTTCCCTTTGCTATGGGTGGTCCCTGCCTAAATTTGAAACTATTTGCTTGTCAGTCGTGGGTCCTCAACAAAGGAATAAGTCAGCTGTCCAAAACTACCCTTTTCTGACCGTACCGCTAGGAAAACAAACTACGATGTGGAGAATGACTCCCTTCTCCTAAGGGTATTTCTGATACCAGTCTTTCAATGCAGGTTTCAAAAGTAGTCGCTTGAGAATTACTCCACTCTTCTCAGGGTACTTTTAGCACCAGTCTTTCAATTTATGATTTGCGAATAGTGTCTTGTAACTTCTGTCAAACTCTTCAATTTCTCAACTGGGTTATTTGGCTTTCCCTTCTCTTGGTTTATCCCTCTTGGAATTCTCTTATTAGTTCTCCTTTCAGGTATGCGATTCTCCTCGTACCCTTTAACTGAGCTTTGTTGGAGCTTACTTAATATGTGGTTCAGTTGCCTGATTTCTTGTGGCTATTTTTCATATGTTTCATCTTTGTTTATTTTGGTTTTGTACAGCATGTCAAACTATCTTCCCCTTCTCCCAGGGTATTCTTATGCATTTTTCTCTTCTCGCAATATTTAGTCTAATAGTTCTTTCTATAAAATGATCACTCTTAAACCTGCCTTGTTTCAAATGTAATTCTAATTCAAATATTGTACTGGGATGAGTTGGATGGGTGATGTCATTCCCTTGGGTCCACCCGGGTCTCCCATTCTCCCCACTACTTTCCTTAAGGTATATGAATGTCTGTGGGAGCTTTCTTCCTTTCAGCCTCATGTTCATTTCATGAACTCTCCTGCTCCAGTGCATCTCTCCTCGTATTCTCCAGTCTTTTCACAGCCTTGTGGTTCCTCTATATCTAACTGCACCAGCTGTGGTCTCCTAATGCTGTCGGTATCAGTGATGTTGTTTGGACGTTCTGTCCACCAAGGATTCAAGTCCCTGGTCCCATCACCACCTTTTGTTGGGCCCTTGCCCTTCCACTTTCTCATGTTCTGGGTTTACTCCTGCTCTGGCATGCTGCTTTGCAACATATGCAAGTTTGAAACTTGCGGCCTTCTGACTCTCTCCCTCATTGTCAGGCTGTACTCTGCTTTGGGGGAATCCCCAACTGATATTGATCGCTCTGTCTCGCGCTCTGTCTCGCGCTCTGTCTCGCGCTCTGTCTCGCGCTCTGTCTCGCGCTCTGTCTCGCGCTCTGTCTCGCGCTCTGTCTCGCGCTCTGTCTCGCGCTCTGTCTCGCGCTCTGTCTCGCGCTCTGTCTCGCGCTCTGTCTCGCGCTCTGTCTCGCGCTCTGTCTCGCGCTCTGTCTCGCGCTCTGTCTCGCGCTCTGTCTCGCGCTCTGTCTCACGCTCTGTCTCGCGCTCTGTCTCGCGCTCTGTCTCGCGCTCTGTCTCTTCCCAGTATTGATAGTTCAGTTTCTGATATTATGGCTTCTTTGTCCAGTTTTGGTTTTACGCAGGATTTGTTCTTACAGCAGCCGCGTTCCGGTCTTGGTGCTTCAGAGTCTGTTGTTGTGAAACATCCCATGTAGGCCATAGTATGTCCCACTTGTTGAGTTCCTCACAGGAACGTGAGTCCTTGTCCCCTCAGGGAAGTCTCTCCCAGTGAGGACCCTCTTGCCTCTACCCCTGGGGAGGGTGCTGCAGAGCAGACTCACCTCACAGGAATGGCTCCCCCTTTGGAGAAGTGACGAATTTCCTCGATTCCTCACTCCACGCACACACATTATTTTTGGTGTCGGCTCACAAGGCGCCAGCTGCATCTTCCAGTGTGACTTTGTTGCACGGGTGAGCATGTTTCCGGCTCTTTGTCTGGGACGGCAGACGCCAGAGTGCCAGCCTGTCTACAGAGGGGTGGAGGGGATGTCTGAGCTCACTTGGTACAGATAGTCGGGTGGGACATGGATGTGCCACTTGGAGCTATGAAAATCGACCTGAACATTCCTAGTTAGTTTCTAGGCGCAGCAAGACAAGGGAGGGAGGACAGGAGGACAACAAAACAACGATCTTACTAGGCCTTGTCATTCAGATAACGCGGTGGTGAGGGGGGCAGGGGGGGCGGTGGCTATCGCCAATACAAGCCTTTCGAAACCTACCTGCATATAAATTCTTGTGTGTAACATTGTGGCTCCTGTGACATTTGGGCACATGGCCCCATTCATCTTAGTGTTTGGACGTCTTAAGGTAGGTTATTGTTTTGTGATCTGGTACCATCATTGACTGCATGTAAAATACTTGCTTTTGCTAACAAAGTTATTTAATGTATATTTGAAAATATGACTACTGTATATATTTGTATCATAGTGTTGTGCAATAATACTACCTGTTAGGTTCATTTTCCTGTGTGTTCATAAGGCCTATAATAGAGTTTAGAACTGAATGTCTAAATTGAATTGTGTGCCATACTGTGTTGACTCATCGTGGACCTCTGACCTCACTCACTCTATTGAGAATAAACCTTGACTGCTCTCCATTACTACATTGATTGGGTTGTGGCTATCCTCAGAGTTCCCTGCTCACTATAACGAGGGTGGCCTCCTAAAATCTGTCCACTTGGCCAGATTTTAGAAATCTATCTCAACAGTCCTCAAAGCCTGCCATTCATCTGCAAATGCAGTATCATGAGTCGACCCACGCAGGCCAAGCTATAGCGGTGTCTTTTTGTATTGTTGTGGGTACCATTATCACAGCGGTCTTATTGGGATGACTCAAGAGCAGTTTACATGTGTTGCATAACTTGTGAAGGTAGCCAACTTTGCAATATCGTTTTGCAGGACACTGCTGTGGATTGAACGTGTTGCACTTTGGTGGTCAATGGTCTTGGCCACAGACATGCTGTTTGGCCAGGCCACACTCCTGTCCTTACAATAATCTACCCCAAATATCCATTGCTACTGCAATTGGAAGGCTTTCTATAAAAGTGGTGTTCCTAATGAGGCCACAATCCACCCAGACTGGATGCTACGACATCATGCAGCCAACTCTTCCTAATGATTAACCCGACTACCGCTCTCCATGTGGCATCTTTGCGGCCATCCAGTCCCTCACCAGAGGCCGCATGTGCCAGAGACACTGAGCACCTTTTGTAATCCACAGAATGTATGCGCATATATGCAAGTCCTCATTTATTTCTGGTAAGCGTCTTGTGGAGTTATTTCTCTTGGATCAGACATTGCACTCATTATAGTGCACGAGAAAGGGTGCTGCATCCAAATGATCGATACCACAAAGTTCAGTTAACGCAAGTTCAGCTTTTTGTCCTTCACACCCGCCTCAATTGTACTGCTGAAAATGTTCCCCTTGTACGTTTCTAAGTAGGATATCCTGCTTCTAGTCCCTGCTAAATATACAAAAAGATGAGCTTTAAAGTGGTTCCCTCGGTCCCTTGTGACAGTTCGGGGGGTTGCCAGGTCCCACATTACTGCTGTAAAGTTCTACATGCTCTATTTCCAAATGCGGGCCTGGCTTTCTCCATTGTAAGAAAGTCCTCTAGGAAATGTATCATCTGGTCCTACCTTGCAACCCCTGTCGCCATCCACATAGGAATCGGCTTGATTTTTCTAAGAGTGAGGAAGATATGGAACCACCCTTCAGCATACATTGGTTAAAAAAGACACTTCCTTTGAAATGGATGCCCAGCAACCTGAAATTACTGGGAGGCGCTGGCAGTAGCTGAAAGGCAGGCTCTCAAATTTGCTTTTACCATCGCCGTGCCCCGGCCTGCGTCTTATAGGTTGTATCGGAATGCAAGCCTTACCAGGCTGCTTAGTAAATAACAAGAAAAAGTTCCAAGACTCATGCGCTTTACTCCTGGTTTTAAGAATATCAATTATTTCGAACTATAGGGTTGTAATCCATTTTCAGTGATTTTGCACTGCACTTTGAGTGACGTTTGCTCAGTTTTCACATTCAAATTCGCTGTTGAACGCCAAAGAAACCAATGTAACCCCAATTGCAGAAAGTGTTGTTCAGTAGCCTATATGGAACCATATATATTCTTGTACTGTGATTGCGTCAAGCGAGTGTACATTTTTCAAACATCTTTTCAAACAGTATTTGTGTAGCAACATAACCCTTTTTTATCTCATTTCAACAATATGATTGTAAAACATTTGGAACCTGAAACAATATCTTTTCAATTTGTTCTCATCGCCACAATATTCTTTACTGGATTCCAGTTGGGTACTAGCTAACCATCTCATTTATCCAATAAACATTTTTCAAACCACTAGATGGCCAACACGTGTTTTGCCTGTAGCAGGCTTTTTCAGGGCCAGGAGTATTGCACTGTGGAAATTAAAAATGTAGTCTTTGTCTTATTTGATGTATAACTGATTGATACCAATGCCCCTAATCTAATCTGCTCGTGATATGAGACTGATCAAACACATTTTTCAATTTGTACATATTTGAGAACATTTATAGTTAAACATGTTGAAATTAATCCTGGGGAAATATTGGAAGGAAGAAAAGGAGAAAAAGGTATTTAAAAACGGATTCGGAATGTTGGTAAGGTGTGGACATAAAACCAAAAATGTTCATTAATTGTGGGCAAAAATAAAGAAAATCATTAAATCTTTCTTCCGCTATTATTCTTGGGAGCTTTACTGTCTCCTGATTGCCATTACTTGATTCTGATTAGGTTGTTTGAGAGCATTTCTGAATCACGTTTGTTAGAGAACTTTTGGAGAGAACAAGAGCTCAGTAAGTCTTCATATGCTTTTCTTTAATTTCTATGGCTCCACATTACACATTTAAATCTAGCTGCAGAACCTGCTCGGGCTGCCCAACTCAGTGCCTACGGGTGATTACATTTTCTGTGTTGTACATACCAACATGTCCCACGTCCAAGAGATACTCGCCCAGACCGGTTTTGCTTTGCATTCTGGGACTCTTGGTCCGAGTTTACAATGGAAAAGGACAGCTACAAGTTGCGAATGCAAAATGAAAACCAGGACTGGATAAGCACCTCATGTATCAAATGGGGCATATTGGCATGTGTGAAATATATACATGTGAAATTGTCAAGAAAATGGGCAAACACTTATCAGAATTTCTAAAAACGCCCTGTTTTCACTTCTGAAAGAGCCACCTCTTCCTTCCGGAGACTATATTCTCCGTGTTCATGCAGAGCTCAGCTGGGAGGCATATGTTGGAAAATTGCAGTCCTCGAACTGGAATAAAACCATCTTTTACAATTTGCTCTGCTGTTGTTGCACATCACTGTTGCCAGAGATTCCTACATTTCTCATATTTTGTTTTAATAAAAGTGCTAATTATTGATTCCGTGAGACTCTTGTCCGCATTGAATGATCTGCAACATCCCCATATAAAGTGTACTGTGATTCAGTAGCGCATGCAAAGGTCCCTGTGCTTTATCATAGTGAGTTGATAGTGAGGCTTCAGAAAGATGCATGTTCCGAATCATGTTGAAGCTGCACCGGCTCCACCACCATGCCGTAATCGGAAATCATGTATCCCAAGTGCTGGGCTAACCAAGAACTGCAATTATTAAATTAGCACCTGTTGGTGATCTTTTGAGACGCAGAGATGAAACTAAGCTTGTACTAATACTCCAGGAAAAAAGGTGTTGATGATAACACCTTTGCTCTACTGGGTAATAAATGTCCACTGGGTTTTGTTGAATACATGGGCCTCTGATCATTGTCAGGTTTTTGATAGGATGATAGGTGGTCTGGTGGTACACTTCATGCCTAAGGGCTGACCCAAGGAAGAGAGGGCATGTGGTTCTGATTACTTGGTCACATCTGGTCCTTGTCAAAGTTGTGGCACCTGCTCTGGTGTAAATAACAGAAGGATTTTGGTTAAGCCGGCCTATACTTACCCAGAGGCAGGATGGTGAGCAGAGCTAAAAAGGAGGTCTTTCAGGAGAAAGGGAACCTGCCTTCATGAGTAAGGACTGTGGGGGAGGAAGCAAAGGAATACATTGTAATGCAGTTTACCGCTAAGTAATCAGAATTTGCTTAACAAAGACAAAAAAGGAGTTTCTGTAATACCTCTGTCTTAGCATGTGTGTATTACTCTTGCTCTTAGGCTGGATGCTTTTCATGCTGATCACTGGTGACTCGTCCATTACACCGTGATAAGAGATTTAAGAGAACCACTTTTGGGTCTTCCTTACATGACGTTTGAAAAAAGATGAAGGAAAGAAAACACCTCGCTATTTATTCAAAAAAAGAGATCTATTAAGGCACGGTTTATGCATAATTAACTTGCATCTTATGTGAAAAAACTCCCTTCGGGGTGTGCTGTTAAAGTTTTTTCATCCAGTTCGCAATGCATTGTAGAGTGGGTACAAGCATACGTCCACCCACACGTGAAGCTGGGGCCCTATTCCTGATGTCACACTTTATGTATATAAACACACAGGCATCACTTGTGACAAAGGCTGTTCTTCCCGCCTCTGAATCTTGTTAAATCTTTGCAGGGAAAATGATCGTCTTGTTATGGTGAACGGCACTCTCCTGGACAACGTCCCCCATTCTTTTGCAGTACAGCAGTTAAGAAAATGTGGCAGAGCAGCCGTCCTGGTGAGTAATGTGTTGCTTACCCACAATAGGAAGTTTTCATTTTCCTGCATTGTGTTATCCCGACTGTAGATTAGCCCAAGGATGACACCGTGTTTAACTCCAAATGCATCTTTGGTGTCAATGTGGGTGAACATAAGTTGCCGAGCCCAACATGTGCTGCCAGCTAGCCTTTACAACGTCCTGTCCTATATCCCTTTTAGGTTAGTCAGCTGTTGTATGCATGTAATTCAACTTCTCACACAACAGGAAACTTAGTTCCTTGGTGTGCGGGGTGGCGGGTATGTGTTCCCATGGTTTTGGCTTCTTATTTTCCTTAAGTTGCATATTATTAGAACGCACAAGTGTGACTTTTTCAGTGCACATGGATCTTGGGTTCTGCTTGCAGAACCGGTCTACCCGCAAGCAATGCAGTGTTGCTTACTAGGTCATATGCTGCATACCACACTGTTTAAGACGGCACAGATAGTTTACAAAACTGTGGCCCGTTAATGGCTGACTTGAAATATATGATGCCCATTTCTCTGCCGCTAACATTGACACTGTATTGCCCATCGCCTCACCGAAACACAGGAAATTCCCCACACCCCTGGCCCAAACCACGCTCACATGTTTGAACCATTGGTCAGTAGCCAAGGGGTGGGGGGTCCCGCCCCCTGTGGTTCTGTTCTGGTGACACATGCCTCAGGTTCCCTTTCTCAACTCGCTTAGAATGCTATTTCTGTATTTTGAAGTTTTATGATGCGCCAAATTACTGAACAAGCACTACAAAAAGCCAAGGATGTGGGGTGTGGCAGCGCACATAAGAGTACGAAAAGGAATATCGTTCTAAAATCAATTGGTGCCTAATTAACTGTCAAACATGGTATCATAAACCACATAGCTACAAAAATAGATCTGGAGGGACTGATATTGTCCCGATCCACTTCCTGAAACCCCACCCCGGCAGGTCCATGGTCCAGGAGGGGTCTCTGCTCGGGCCCCCAACAAGCTTAGGCATCCTTTGCCTAGGCCCTCTTGGGGCCAGTCCTGGCGCCTTTTGCACCAGGCTCATACTTAATGAAGACTTGTGCTTGGGAACTAGTTTATTTCAGTGCCAGTCAACATGGAGGCATCCACATAGCTTGGCTCCTTGGAACCAAGCTATGTGGTATAGTGTTTTGGGTGTGGTAGCCTAGGGACTATTTTCTTGATGCTATTTAAACCACACCCGACTTGGATACCACGCTTCGTGTTACTTTGCAATCCTGCAACGTGACGCTCATCGTGTTCAGCTGCATCTGCGAACCTCGGAAGAACAGCATCTGAAAAACAAAGGACATTGTTAATAGCAGCAGCTTACCTGTTATTCCACCGCTAGCTGCCCTTCGCTCCTGCAAACAGCATCCAAGGAACAGCGAGTCTCCCCGACCGTCGGATCTGCAAAAAGGAGAGAAACAGGACATTAGACCTTTCACAATTGTGCCGGCAGCTTACCTCACGAGTTGCCCATCGACCAGCATCGCCTTGGGACTTCTTGCTCCGGGTGAGCACCGCAATCTGTGGGAACAAAAGACAACCGGTTAACAAAGGCAAGGCATCATAGCGCTGCGCATAGCGCCTACTTATTGCATCAAGGCGCTCTCGAAGCACCATCACCTGCCGGCGAGTCCCAATTCAGCCAACGTTCCACGGCGAACATCCGCGCACCTAAGGAGAAAGAAAAGACATTATTGAAATCCAAGAAAGGCATACAGTAGAACGGTAATAAGACCTACCTGAAAGACTCTAAAGGGCCTGCATCAGTGAAGTAACTAAATCGCACTCGCCCACAAAGGACAACACGCCCCTGCCACGAAGGCAGGACGGAGAGCTTGCCAAAACCCATAACAAGTTGAGGAAAGGTCCGGGGAGGGGCTGCGGGCATACAGGGTGTTGGGAGGCTCTTACCCCAGTTGCCCAGCCTTGAACATTGCGTGCCTGTTTTCCAGGCAGAAGTTCTCTGCTGATTATACCTGGGAGTGGCTGAGAAGGGTACCGGGGTCGCCACAGCTGGTTGGCATCCCCGTGCATACCAGGTGAGCGTAACAGATATGTCTCATCACAATGGCGCTATCAGCCCAACCTTCTCCTTCTGGACAAGCATCTTCCTTCCTTCTGACTTCCACCCCTCTCCTTCATCCGTCCTTCCCTCATAGCTCCCATTTGCTCCCTCCCCAGAGGTAGCACCGCACTCCTGTACCTGCCCCTCGCAAATCTTTTAAAGGGGATCAACAGCTTCACTTAGTCACCCTCAATTCTTGCTCTGCCATTAAACACTCCTGACATCTGTCACCTCCTTGAAGACCTTGATGTCCCCGCCCTCACCGAGACATGGTTCAAGGCCAGCTCTGTCACTGCTTCTAACACTCTTCTTCCTGATGGCAACAAGACGATATCCAACCCCAGACCCTCCCGATCTGGTGGTGGTGCGGCTCTGATCTTCCCTGAGTGGGTTCCTGCCTACATCATCCCCACTCAATCCTAATCTTCCCTTGTAAGCCTAGTCTTCAGGCGGACCGTCTCCCCTTTTTTCTCTGTGACACTTGCTACCATCTACAGATCCCGCTGTCCTTCCTTCCTCTTCCCCTCTGAATGGGCTAACCTCTCCTCCTCTCTTCTTGCCACCTCCCACAAACGTATCTTCCTTGGGGACTTCAACATCCATCTTGACTACCCTGATGTGGCCACCGTTCTCTTCTGTGACTTCCAACACTCTCCCTCACTATCCTCCCTTCTGGCCCAACCCACTCTGCAGGGAATGCCCTGGATGCCCTCATCTCGACAGACATCTCTTTTCAACCACCTCACTACCCCTCTCTCCTGGTCCGACCACTCTCTCCTCTCTTCCTTATTTGACCTCCCCAGTCTCCTTCTCCTGCAGTGCCGGTCTCCTTCTCTGTGTGTGTGTGTGTCAGTCTCTGCCTTTGCTTCCTCCTCCATCCCTACCCCGCCCCCTTCTTTGGGCTCTCCTTCTGACTCTTTCCTAACTAACCTCCATCTCTCTATCACCAATACTCTTGACATTGTTGCCCCTGTCATGTGAGGATCCGCATGAAGCCTGCCTCCAAATGCAACTCTTGGCCTGACTCTGATGTAGCCTTTTTGAAAGAAAAGTGCAGAGCGGAAGTGGTAGACATCAAGCGTATCCCCTGAAAAACTCACTTCAAAGGCAATACCGTCTTTCCATATGCTCCAATAAGAGAGCTTATGTCCAAGCTCGCATCTGTGGAGCCACAAATAACACGGCTGAACTCTTTCAAATCTGCAAGGAACTCGCCAATCCTACTGCAGTTGCCTCTTCTCCTCCTCCCTCCCAGGCCTTATGCTCTGCGCTGACGTCCCACTTTTCCTCCAAAACTCTTGATATCCTGTCATCTTCTCCCCCTGCCCAACCACCCTCCTTTCACCTCTTTGGACCCCCTTCTCCCCGCTTCCCTTATACTCTCCTCCCTCTCTCCAATTGCACCAGATGCGATCTAAAGAGTTGTCCGCTGTATGAAAGTCTCCTCTAAACAGGTGCTACCAAGGACAACATTGACACACTCGTCCCTGCCTTGGCTGACCTCTGCAACCACTCTTTTGCCACAGGCTCTTTCCCCTCAACGCTTCAAGCACTCTTGTGCACCCTCTCCTAGAAAAGCTGTCTGCTGACCGCTCTTGCCCGGCTAACTATCGACCTATCTCTAGCACCCCTTTCTTTAACAAACTCATGGAGAAGCTGGTCATCTCCCAACTGACCCTCCACACTGAAATGACTGGCTGCCTCCATGACCACCAGTGTGGTTTCAGGGCAACCAGAGGCACTGAAACTGCTCTCCTGAATACCCGAGAAGACCTACTCTCTAACCTGGGCTTTACCACTCCTCCTGTACCTGCTCAATCTTTCCTCTGCTTTTGACGGTTTGTCTATTTGACCTAAAACATTTGACCTAATCACATTTGATAGAATTCATTTGACCTTTTCTTTCAGTCTAACATGCAGGGGGGGGAGACCCCCGCAAGCCTCCCAGAATTCGAACAAATATTCTAGGTCAAATGTGTTTAGGTCAATTATGCTAATACCGTTTTGACACTGTCAACCACTCCATCTTCATAAACCATCTCTGTGACACCTTAGGCATCATGGACAGGGCACTAGCGTGGCTTAACTCTTTCCTCTCTAACAGACCCTCTCAAGTTCAAATGGGTCCTTTTCGCTCCTCCACCTCACTCTCTACCTGTGGTATCACTCCGAATCTATCCTATCACCATGGCTTTTAAACATCTACCTGGCCCCTCTCGCCCACCTACTCTCCACCTTCTCCCCTAATTTCCAGTGTTATGCAGACGAGACACAGGTCTATTTTCCAGCTGCCTTCCCCTACCACCTCCTCCGCTTCCTTCCTTATTTCCTGACTGCCATTCAGGCATGGTGGTCTACCAATGATCTCTGCCTTAATGCAAGCAAGCTAGATCCTTCTCATTGGGATGCTTGCTCCTAGTTTTCCCCCTCTCTGGCCAGACTCCTTGGGTCTCCTCCCATCACCCACCTGTGAGGCAAAACACCTTGGGATCACCTTTGACTCCTCTCTCCTCTCCACACATCACGGACCTTGCCAAGAAGTCCAATTTGCAGTTCCATCTCCTCGGGGGCATGCTACCTTTCCTCGCTTCCCCCTTCCCCCAGAAGCCCAAAGTCTCCAGAGCCCTGGTTCTCTCTAGGCTTGACTTCTGCAATAGCCTTTTCCTCAAACCTCCTCTTCCCTCCCCCTCCAACTAATCCAGAATAGGACTGCAAGACTTATCTTTGGCCTCGTCCAGGGACTGCATCTCTCCAGCCATAAAATCTCTCCACTGGCTCCCACTGACTGCAAGGATCAAATTCAAAACCCCATGCATCATCCACAAGGCTGTCCGGGGCCTGGGAAATCTCTACATCCAGCTTTTTCTCCCGAAATACCTCCCAGCCAGAATCCTTCAGTCTTCTGGCTCAAACTCTCTGCAGGTCAAACGTTTCTCCAAGCAGAGAGTGGGAGGTAGATCTCTCTCCCCGGCTGGCACCTCCCTCTGGCACAGCCTTCCTCTCCTTCAGACTTGAGCCATATATTCTTAAGTTCCGGAAACTTCTCAAGACCTTCCTTTTCTCATCTTCCTTCCCTCTCCATGTGCTAAACTCTCCACATGCCTCTGTGAATTTGGGGCCTGGTCCCTTCAGAGTCGTACAGACCTCCCTCCCAGCATCTTTTGCCAGCACTTGCGCTTGGGCTCCCTTTCCCAGACTATCCCAACCCAGTCCTCCTGTCCACTGCACTCTTCCTCCCCTAACCCCTCTTCCCCCTGGCACTTGCCACCTTGGCCTGTCCCGCACTTGCACCCCCATTCCCTCATCTTGTGTTGTGGTGCCTGTAAACACCTGTGTATAGGCGCCATACAAATGTCCAATAAATAAATAAAACGACTGCCATTTTGTACATAGTCCCCAAGTCTCCCATCAGTGAAGAGAGACAAAGGAACATTACAGACATCACAAGAGCCTGGAAAAGTGCAACAGAAAATGTACAGGGGCCAAGAGCTCTGAGACTGTCCTATCGGAACGTGATACATCCCAGGAGGCAATTACACAGGAGAGAAGACCCTGAAGTCCCAGATTTATATTCTATGAATATGCCAGAAGCCCAGAAGGGATCATGTCCTCCAGCAATAGTGAGTGCCATGTTAATAAGAATGGTGATCCCACGAATAAACGCCCTGGATTAAAGGTCTGCTTGAAGAACATGTTTTGAATGCCCTTTTAAACCCATTGTGGTTTAGTGAAGACAATTTCCATGCACGGTTTCTTCCAAGTTCTTGATCCCATTACAGCTAAGGTTCCTTTTTAAGGCTTGGGTGTCCAGTAATTAAGTGTGGCAGCAGGTCTGCGATTTCTTCTGGATGCACGTTTAAATATGCTAATTTTCTCAAATTTAGGCACTCCTCACAAGGACTTTGTGTGAGTGCCTGAAAGGGTATGTGATTGTGCAAGTGCAAGACTCTGAGTGATAGCGTGGTCCCATCCCCTGGTTTCAAGGAAAAGATGATCCTCACATCATTATTCTGCAGTAGTTGAAGGAAATCAACTCGATTTTTACATTTTTTTAAATATTATTTTTATTGAGGCCCAAGTAAGTTAAATAATAGCAGTTTCAGCTTGACCAAACCAGTGTTTGGTTTTCTCTTCACCTTAAGTTGTTAATGAGTTTTCTATGAAACCAGGTTTCTATGCTGGATGAAAGAAAGAACATTTTCAATTCTGATTTCCCCATTTGTAGTTTTCAGGACTGGGCTAGGTTGTGCTCCACGGTGAATAGGTCACGCAAAGAGCAAGGACCAGATGAAATGGAAGATCTGTTTTCTCTGCATTCAAGCTGAGGTTATTTTCTATTGTCCAGTCTTGTATGTTGCTTGTAGGAAGGTGGTGATGGGTGATTTTTTTTGTTGTTAATTATTTTTCTTTTTGCTTACCTGCAAGCAATGGTCAGCAAAAAAACAAAATATTTAGTGTACATTTGGAAGGCAGACATAAAGGATTTGATCATGTCAGCCAACAGTCTAAAGGCAGCATTAATCATCCACAGGGGTCTGATGGATGCCTGCATGATTGCACAGGAAAGGTGATTCAGCAGTGTTTTGGGCTAACCCAGCCCATTCCCCCACAAATGACACAGGCCGGCATTGGCGTGACTCCATTATTTCACTCACTGTTTAACTTCCCTCACTATTGTCCCTCCTCTTCCGCCCCACTCCCGCGTGCCCTCCCCATCACGTGTCCTGCCCTTAAAGGGCCTGCTCATCTCTTTTCTCCATAACCTTTCCCCTTTGCTTATCATGGAACTTCTCGGGCTTACATTTGTTCAATCAGCCGTGTAGGATTTCTGACGATAGTGTGGCCTCCCCCATGACTCTCGTCTCTCCTGGTCCTTCATCCGTCTCTGATTGTCCATGGGTTGATCTCTGGTGCTTTCTTCTGACACATTCTCTCTCATGCGCCTCTGTTCTTCCTCCTCTTCCAGTGGCTCAGTGGTTTCTGTCTCTGGTATATACAGTCAGCGGAAGAATGAGGCGTTCCAAGTTAACTTGCGTCTTGTTTCTTGCTGCAGTAACCAGGGATCCTTTGATCTGTCACTTGAAGTGGCTCTGGATCATATCGCAAATACGTTTTCCTCTGCTGCCTTTGGCATACCAGGACTGACTCCCCAATCAGCAGTTGTGGTTCCTTTGCTCCTCTCCGCTGGTCGGCCTATCTTTTTGCCTTCCTTTTCCTCTGTGCATCTTTCAAGAATCGCTGCATCCTGTTCTTCGGTGTAGTCATCAAGTTGTAGCAGTCGCGTTCAGGGTTTATACCTAATCATCTCCATTGGAGTCTTCCCGGTGGCTTTGTGTGGTGTATTCCTGTAGCTTCTCTGTATTTGGAACACTGCTTGGGGAATGGGTACTTGGTCATTGAGCGCCTTCTGCAGAGTTCGCTTGATGGTGGACATAAATCGCTATTTGCTTGTGGCCTGAGTGGTGCAACTTTCCGATTTTGAAACCCAAGGTGTGCTGCAAGCTTCCGGAATGCTTACCCTTGGAATGATGGTCCCGTTGTCTGTTTTCACAACGTTTTGTAGCCCCATTCACTGAATAATTCATCTGTGACCTCCACCATGTTGTGTAATGCTGTAGACTGCACTAGTTTCACCACTGGGAACCTCAAGTATTCATCCATTGCCACTAGTAGCTGACCCCCTTCTTCCAGAGGTCCAAAGAAGTCCATTGCCACTCACTGCCAGGGTCCTTTGGGTAGTGGTACGATCTTTAGGGGTCATGGGGCCATGGTTGCCGCTGCTCTCTGACAGGCCCGGCAGTGTGTTAGTATATCTTCAATTACTGTGTCCATATACTTGGTTGCTTAGTATCTTGTTTGAGTTTGCTAGTCCTCGATGGCCCTTGTGTGCTGTGTTCACCATTTATTCTCAGGCACTTGGGGACCACCAGTCTATTCCTTCTCAGCAGGATGGCTAGCTCTCCTTGTTTTTTGGCCATTCTCTCTAGCTCCTTGTCCACCACCTCGTTTTCAGACCGTTACTTCCTGTGGTTCCTCCACTTGTTTGTGTTGGTGTGCTGTACTGCTGCCCTAATGGTGTGATCCGCTTTGCTTTTGTTGGCAAACAGTGTGAGGGTGAGCGTGGGGACGGGGGGGGTGCGTCCTCCGACAGGTATCTGATGTAGTGTGTCTCCTCGTTTCCCAGCGTGTCCTTAGATTTCTACTCTGGGTGTCTTGTCAAGTAGTCGGCTAGGTTTGCGTCCCCTCCCGGTTCGAGCCTGATGCCCCATCTCTTATTGCCTGGCGGCATTCTGGTTTTTGGGTTCCCGAACAAGGATAAAAGCACCTGGAGGTCTGTTATGAGGGTGAATTTCCTTCGAATAATAAAACGGTGGAACTTGTCAAATGCCCACACGGCTGACTAGCTCTCCTTTTCGGCTTGGGAGCATGCTCGCTCTTGAACGATGGGGCTCTGCTTGCGTCTTCGATGATATGTCATCCTTGTTGCTGATTTGGGTCATTTTGGGCCAGGATCGCTCCCAGTCCTACAGGGCTGGCATCCACCGTTATTTCTGTGTCCCACTCGGGGCTGAAGTATGCCAGTCTGCGGTTGTTGGTTAGGTCCTCCTTTTTGTCCTGGAAGGCACCTTTGCATGCTTCGCTCCATTCGAACGGGACATCCTTTTTTAGCAGCATTTTAAGGGGGTATGTGAGCGTGGCGCAGTTTGGAAGGTATCGGACACAGTATCCTGCCATGCCTAGGATGGACCTGAGTTCCGTAATCCCTGTCGGGGAAGACAGGTTGATGATCACACTTATCGTTTCTGGTTCCGCCGTTATGCCCTGGTCTGAATAGATGTATATGAAGAATTTCAAACTGGGCTTGTTGTCCCATTTGGCCCTGTTAAGGGTGAGGCCCGCTGTATGTAGAATGTCACAGACCTGAAGAAGTACTTTGTCGTGTTGATTCTGGGATATGGTGAACATCAGGATATCATTGCTGTATTTAAATGTGGCAGGCACTGGTGATATTAGCCTGTGGATGGTTTCCTGGAATAGCTTGGCTGCGGCCGATATTCCAAAGTTAAGCCACTTGTAGCAGAAGAGTCCCTTGTGCGTCGCAATTGTGGTGATGGGGTCGAGTCACGGTGGATGACCAGCTGGTGGTACCGCTGGTTGAGGTCCAGATTGGAGAATCGGGTGACTTGGTTTAGTATGATCATTCTGTCCTCTATGTTCGGGCCGGGGTGTCTCTCTTTGAATGGCAGTGTTCGGAATGCGCATGTCGACGCAGAGGCATAGTCAGCCATTTTCCTTAGGGAACACCACCAATGGTGACACCTATGGTGTCGGAACACTCACCCTTTCAATAATGTCATTATCTCAAAGGAGTTGTAGCTTTCGTGTGACTTGTGCTTGTAAGTGGAAACCAACTCGACGTGGGTGTTGGGGCACTGGGGCGATTTTCGGGTCTATGTGCAGAGTAATTACTGAATCCTTGAGCATGCCCACTGCCTCACATAGTTCCAGCAATTATGTCTTGATCATCTGGCGTGTCAGCCCTTGACAGGTTAGCACTTTCAGTTCCTTTGCCCCTGTCGGGAGTGCCTGGATGATTTCTGATTGATCACAATGCATGTCTATTAGAGCGAGGGTTTGTGCGGTGCAGTAGCTTAGCAAGCATCGTCCTGTTTTGGGACTCGGTATGACATGGATGCTTGTGGACACACTTCAGCCTTTGTGATCCATGTCACATTTATTGTTTTATTTTGCATTTGTAAGGCGCTTATACATCAAGTATATTGTGTTTCAAAGCACCCACATTGAAACTGCCCTTTCGCCTGGAATGGGTCTGCTGCCCCCCAACCTCCCCATTGCAATATGCAAGCCTGGTATGGGCTTAATGGGTAGATGTTCTTTAATGTTTGGTAGAGGTTTTTGTTCATGAAATTTGCGTTTGCTCCTGTGTCTACAATTAATTGGTGGTTTAGTCCTCCTATTTGGACAGTGACTTTCGTGGCCATGCTGTTGTCTGTCTCAGCGCTGATGAGTCACAGGTACTCTTCGCTGTATCGATCCTGGTGGTTATAGGTTCCTGGACCTTGTGCCTCATCCTCTTTCTGCGGGTAGGTTTTCATATGGGACTGTTCTGCAGCCGGTTTCATACCTCTCGGGTGGTAGGCATAAAGTTCAGCGGTGCTTAGTGAGTAGTCGTACTTGTCTCGTGTTGTGGCGATGGTTTCAGCCTGGGTCCTGTTCTTGCTAGTTGCTGTCAAGCTCCTTACCGTCGTCCTTGGGGTTTTCGCACTCTCTCACGGTGCCGCAGCTTTTCCAGATGAAATGCTGCGTGTGTGTGCGCGCGATCGGCTCCTTGGCTCCTCCTGTCGCGCCCCTCCCTGTATCCTTCTCACTTTCTCTGCCCTTTCTCGCATTGTTGCTGCCTCTCCGTATTCCCCATTGAGCTTTCTGTCAGCGCCCTTATTTTTCTATGCCGCGTTATTGCCACGGAGACCCCTCCTTGTTCCGTGATCCTTCTTCCCCTGGCATTGTACATCCGGGCTACAGTCTGCCTCTGCTTCCTTACGAGGCACTTGTGGGGATGCCTTGTCAGCTGTTTTGGGCTAACCTAGCCCTTTTCCCCCCAAATGACACCGGGCCGTCATTGGCGTGACTCTCCTTTTATTTCACTTGCTGTCTAACCTCCCCTCACTATTGTCCCCCCTCTTCCTCCCCACCACGTGTCCTGCCCTTAAAGGAATCATTCATCTTTTATCCACAACAGGCATGGCTGTGAAATCCTCAATCTTGACCCCTGCTTGTCGATCATGGAGGTATTTGTGCTCTAACTAAAAGCCATGCCCTCTAAGCCCATGGCAGAATGAGCTCTATTTATGAGCGAAGCGAAGCAAAGCGTATTGTGTCATATGCTGCCGAGAAGTCCAGCAGGATTAGAGCCACTTAGTTGTTCGCATACACAGCTTCAAGTCTGGTCCGTCTCCTGTAATAGAGACTGGTCTCCATGCTCGTATGGGACAGAATCCCAATTGCTTCTCTTGTAGGAGCCCGTTAGACTCACTGTACTGCATGAGTTTGGTCAAAGTAAAATGTTTCCATTATTTTGCCCAGTAAGGGGATGTTTGAGAAGGAGCAATAATGAACACGTGTCTTACAACACTGACACTGGATGCTTCCAATCTTCACCCAACAGCACATCAGGTTGTGCATCTCTACTCCCGCATCTACCATAGAACTTCAACCCTTCCCTCTTTCGCACAGCACCTAGCGTCAAGTGGCCACCCACACGGCAGATGTAAGCTGTATATGAGCCAGTTGCATTGCTTACCATTTCCATATGAGGAGATGGTCGTGCTTCTATCCTTGTGCATGGTGGAGATACTGCTGCAGGACCATCTCATGTGGGTAATCTAAATGCATGTAATGGCCGCTAGCTCTGGGCCACCTTGCGCCACTAACTTGCCGTTTTTAGTCTGTTTGGAAAACCAAACGATTCATGAGCTCTTTTGTCAAACCTATGTTTAAAAGACAATGGTGGAAAATATATTTCTGTCAAATGTAACCTATATATTTACTGTGGGGGGGGGGGGGAAGTATGAGAGCCCAGTAAAGAAAAAGATATTTAAATTGGGGAAACCTCACCACCCCTACTGAGGTTATCCTCCTGGACATTTTAGGTGGGGCACGATTCCCCTAACCCCCAACTCACCCATCCACCCTACCTCTCATTCCACAACCCCAGTTTGCTCGACATACCCTAGCGCCATTACAACCCTTTACATTTAGATGTCTCCGCTCACCTTCCACATTTCCCACACAAATTACTCTCCTCCTGCAGTTTCTTTTTCATGTCCACGCCACTACCTGCCCAATATTTATCTCAGTCATAAAAAAAGGGACCGCTGCAAAGCCCCACATGTCATTGTGTTTTTAAAAATTTTATTAAAAGGCAGATTAGAAGTTTTTTTTTTTTTTATAAAGATCGCATTTCAAGAGGGAGTCAAGGGACCCCTGTACCCTGTAACTATGCTGGTTTGGGATATGGTCTTTGAGGCTTGGTATGTAAACACCTGGTGCTCATTCAGCATATGACTGATTGGAGACAATCGTTACTCTAGCCGTGACAATTAAGTATTATTTTGTTTAATATACAATTTCAAATGAGTGAACTGTTCAGTTTAAAAGTTCTTGCACATTTCAGTTAATTTGTGATGATGTAAAAGCCAGCATGGTGTTTTCTCGCGGCAAGTAATGACTCGGTGAAGTCCTTTACCAAGTACTGGGATATTTTCCCCCCTTTTCATAATGTTGCGTAGTAAGATAATTGGGGGATACATGTGGTCTTCATAGACTTCTGCTGCAACCTCGATTTTGTATCTGTATAATAAATATGTATTTATTTGGGTGCTTAAAAGGTCTTGCTTTTAGGTTTCCAGATGAAGTAATGTAACATTCAGCTGACTGTCAGCCACCAACACATTTATCCAGCTAGGTGGGTCAGAATTGGCTTGTTTAGTTTTTTGCAAGAACGCTAGTTTTCTAAAATCCTGAGACTCCCAGCTGGATAACTGATTTGTCTCATGGTTTTGCTCTCAAATGACAGGGTAAAAAAGATCATGATTCATGCCGGAGTCCAGCCTCTAAGCGCAGGTCCAGGTATCTGCTTTGTATGGCTTCCAAGGCGAGTGTGTTTGCCCTGATGTAGCCTACACGCCCAGGTTGACTCTGAAAATTGTTAATCATTTGATTGCGATTCTCACACAAAGAGCACAGGACTTAAATTTGGGAAGTCTTCTCCAAATGGAATGTCTGTCCTTCTCTTTTCACAGCAGTTGCATATGGTTGCCCCCGGCTCTGAAGTTTCCCATAGAATGCCACATACTTCTGTTTTTTTTTTTCCATTTGGATTTTGGTTCTTGTAGTTTTTTTAGTTCCCATTTGAAATTTAGGAAACTACAAGTCCCAGAATTCAACGCAAAAACAGGACTTGATGGCCTTCTCGCCCATGACCCGGAAAACATGAGGGCTCTGAGTTACCAGAAAGCCATATTTGCAGAGTGGGTTTTAACATTGCTCTACTAGCTATCTCTGATTATGAAGCATGACCTGCATTGGCCTTGTTTGATATCTGGCTATAGAGGCCAGTAGCTGTGTAGACCATGTATAGCTGTGTGCAAGGAGTCGGCAGGGAAAGGAGACTGAATTGGCAAATAACCTTCTCTGCCTCTATAGCATTAGCCTTAAACGCTCGGAGATGAAATTTCTGCTGATGACCTTGCTTCCACTACAAATGCTTCATATTTTTGGAATTGGAATGCTATTGGCATGTGAAAAAGAAGAGAACATTTAAATTGTGCTGGAAGACTCATTGGGTAAATAGGAAGTTGTCTTCTGGAAGAGCCTTCCATTCCAGCATTAGTCATAAGCTTCGAAAAATCATATTTTAATTTTGGCTAATCAGCAAGTCTCTCTCGGAAACATCTCCAAGCAGCTGGCTTTAGCTCTGGGATGATGCCAATATTAAGGCAGCAAAAGAGAATGTGAATGAGGAGGCGCATCCCTCCCCACTCCATTGCACCTCCAAAGATTCTGTGATACTTTTGAAATCCACATGAGACTCTCTTCCCTGAACTGCCTTGTGAAATAAAGAGCCTGGTTACCCAATGTGTATAGGCCTTCTCTTTGACCCCTACAGCCTTATGATTCAACTAGTGTTATCATGGTTTCCACAGCATCTTTGTCATCTTAAATATTGATGCTGGATACTAAATATTATGGATTTCGTAATTTGCAAGCATAATGGCCTGATTGCATGCTGATAATCTTCATTACACTGAGTCCTGGTTACAGTCTTACATTTTTTAGGCAAAAGCTCCCTGAGACACTCTACCCATTCCAAGTCATTACAATAAAGACCCAGGCCCCTCCTTAGTCTGGTTCTTCTTTTTATTTTATTTTTTATTTTTATTTTGCTGGTCACTAGCATGTGACCTATAAGACCCTTCCACACCCACTCCACATTCTTTTTGATACCAAGCTGATTAAGCACATTGTGGTGGTGGCAGGGAGGGAGGGGGTGGAGTGTGAAAAGATTACAGGTAAGTAAACCGACCATTACCCTCTCATCTGTCTTCATGGTTTGTCCCTACTTGGGTGGGAGTGTGTAGCCTAATGGGACCAAGATGGACAAGCTTTGCTTGACCTCTCCTCTAGAACTCCATGTAGGAGCCCTCTGGAGTGGCACAGGTGTCCTAATGAGTCACTGAGGGGAGAGACCGCATTAACCAGGGAAATGGAGTGAAGCCCTGGCTGGCTTTTAGTGGGGCATGTAGCAGCTACACGCAGTGTTCCAATCCTATCATTGCAGCAGTGTACACAGCCTAGTGGGAATCCAGTGGGAAACCATCGAATGAAGACTCTGATCTCCACCACTTGGGTAGCGCTCCCATTAAACAAGGCAAGAGAAATAAAAAAAATGAATCCATGCCTTCCAGACACAGCACATTTAACATTGATTTTATAGTCTTTTTGTCAATCCATCTAGGATGAGTTGTGATGGATGAAACATGCCATAAAAAAGAGGCACAACCCCAGGAGTGAGTCTTTAAACCATGGTACTGTCCCAGTAAAGGGCAGAGCGGGTGAAGAGGATTCACTGCATCAGCAGGCCAAAGAACAACCCCTTCTTTGTCAGTAAACCCCTACAATCTGACATGAACCTTGAAACTGAGAAAATTATGGCTGCAGTCCAGGGGAGTGAAACAAAGCTAGACAAGCTTTCGGGCGAGGTCATCCGACTGAGTATGGGATTGGTAAGGTGGGGATTGCTGTCCTAGACCAGCGATGGGGAGATTTGGCTTATAATTTTGCTGGTGTGGTGGATTTTGAGCAGAAGTCTGTGGACAGCATTTTACACTTGGAAGCCAAGATTAAGATTTTAGACAACTTGACGGTGTGTGCCCAGTTGTGTCCGGAAAGCGATGCAGATGGATGGTTTGTCGATGAAAATGAGAGCTGTTCTAGCTGAACTGATCAGTGCTGTAGTTTTGGAGAATCAAAAGCTGATGCAAAACTTATTCAGACTTCCCACAAAAGACCAGACTCGTTGTGAAGAGGGTGGTTTAGTGATGGTGGTATGTACAATTTGTTTGAGGGATGAACCGCTAAAAATGGCAATCGAAGGGAAGGAGCTTTTAATAGGGATGTACTACCTACTATTTTCCCCAACATGAGCCCAGAGACTTTGCCAGTAAGGGAGGAGTGCTGGCCGTCAAGAGATCTGAAAAAGAGCTGCAAAGTGGCTGCTTTTGATTGAGTCCATCTCAAGGTTGAACATTTGGGCAAAAATACTGCTCTATGCCAGAAGAGAGCTAGTGCTTTCTTTGAGCGGTTAGAGGTTTCTTTTCTAGTGGGAACTACATCTTGTTGGAGGGGAGGTGGTTCCTTGGCACAATACTGGGTGACTGGAGCATAACTCCTTTGAGGGAGAGTGGGACTGGAATTGTGGAGGCATGCTTTCTGTGCGGGGCTACTGAGATGCAGAACCTTTGTAATGCCAACTTGATATCATTATTTTCCTCGTGTTAGTCTATTTTGTAACCCTGTAATTTGTAGTTTTTTTTGTTTAAATTGGCTTTGATGCAAACGTTTAAATTTGGAGTGAAGACAGGGCACACTGAAGATGGCTATAGAAGCCACAGGAGCACGTATGACAATGTCTAATGCTTTTAGTGAGGTTACAGTAAAAACAACTTGAATCTAAAATCACTTTTCTGCATTTCGCAGCTTTTCTCGAGTTCTAAAATAACCATGGGTTTCCTTTTTGAAATGGAGAAACAAGGATACTTGTAATGCTTCAATCAAGGTGCCTAAATGTAATTTAAGTCCAAGGAATCCATTCCTGTCGCAGGCAAGTCAAAGGTAGTTTATTTTTTCAGCATCTACTTAGTTACAGGTAAGTACCAGTCCACTTGCTTCCCTAACCCACCAGAACTTGCTTCTCAACCAGCCCACTCATCAACTGAAATTCACTCTACCAGGCTCGCAAGCATCAATCACTCAACATGCCACAGCATTATACATGACCTAATCCACAAACTCTCGTACTAGCACTCAGCTACAGATCAAAAATGTCCCCACTCCCCCTAAGGAAATCCCATACACGACCAAGACAATGATAGACCAGGTATACCATAAACTCCTACCCTGCAGTCCTTCCGACCATGGCATTGATGCACAACATCAAAGTACCTACCACTATGTGTCTGCTTACAGTCATTCGCCCACCTATGGTATTGAGCATTCCAAACAATTCCCACAAGCGGTGCACCCAACACAACCCCTTTATTCATGCAAGAACTAATACAAATTTTGCACCCTTGTCTTCCTACCAGTCTGACATATACACATACAATAAACCAACCACTTGCCACCATTATATTGTGATGAATCTGGGAAATTAATCCCTTTTTCCCGAAGGTGAGCCACCCCCTTTCAGGCTAGGGAAGTGAGCCCACTAAGCAACACCCTCCCTTGGGGTGTGGGGAAGCGGGACCTCACTGGAAGTGACTACCTCCCTTTTTTGTCCCCCCCCTCCCCTACCCCCTCCGCCCAGGAGACAAGGACTCCTATTCCCTTGTGGTACGCCCTATAAAAGAAGTAATATCTGCATACATGGGAATTCAAGAAGAAGATATTGCCTTTAATCATGGGACTCAAAACAATCTTGATGGCGGGTAGAGATGTTTGGCTCAAGACAACGCTGGTTACCAGGAGGGCATTTCAGCTGATCCTGTTCAACACGCCCCCTCTTGGTCATGTGATACAAATAAGAAGGCAGTCTGCCTTGGATGCAGGAGAAGAGATTGGCGGAGGCGAGCCCTTGATATACACGCGTCAGGTGGATGTGTGGCTATGCTTCTAAGCAGAACCAGCTGTTACGGAGAGCAGGGTTGGTGAAGGAGACACATGTGGCCAAACAGGCGATTAACTGCAATAACGAGACGGAACCAGGACAGAGAAAACCCATTGGACATGGTGGGCAGGGAGGCCAAGCAATGACGCAGAGCCCATCCCACAATGGAGGAATGACGCCTTTGCTCGCAACAGCGAAGGAGCCAGCAAGGAAGGACATTCTGGGGAAACCTTCCTGAGGATCCCGGATAGTGGAAGGAGAGTAGTCTAGCGAGTGGAAACCACCTCACTGAAGCGAGCCCCAGGTCAGAGAAGAGTGTACCAGACCTCTGCTTTCATCACGTGGGCAGGTTCCCAGCGTCTCCTGAACAGATTTCCCCTACCCGGTGGCGTGGGGGAGCGGCAGTAAGATCCAGCTACCCCGGGAGCACTGCTGACGCTCCTTGACTGACGTTTGGTCCCGCAGCCAGAGGAGTGACCCAGAGGAAAAGCTGGAGGTTTGTTAACCTGGACAAGGGGGAGAACTGGGAGAGGATCTATGTAAGACTGTTTCTGATGCTTGTGAATCTGCTTAGTCACATGCTGTGCATATAGTCCGACATCTAGTGGTAATCGCGCAGTATTGCATCCTGTCTTTCGAGGATCGAAAGGGGACGTCGACATGGGCGTACCTGTAACACTATCCCTAACGTGACATGTAGTGTACCCAAAATCCCTCGCGCGTCGAGGTCCCTCAGATTGTTTTTTACCGCCCAACTAGCTCGTCGCCTTATGCAGAGCTCTTACAAATTGCAAATTAAAATCTTTGTCCATGACCTCCGGTAGCTTATATACATTCGTCCCCTTCATTGACTGCTTATCTGCCACTGTGGAATACAACCCCAGACTTCGACTGCTGGTGCTCCGGTCGATGCTGTCAACCACGTGGCTGGGCCTTCTGGCCAGCCTATACCGTAGGAAGAGTGGTTTCTGGGGGGTTTCTATTTCTTTCAAGAATGTATTCCCTTCTCCCATCTCTTTGCCTCGCTGGTTTTGCCGTCACTATAAACCTGAGCTATGGACAGGACACCTTTTTTAAATTTTGCCCTTCTTGTAAAGGCAAGTACCCTTGGAAGGACACGCACTAGAGGTACAATAAGTGTCTCCCTCGCCATCACCACGAGGCGTCCTGTCGGTCTTGTCAGCTCTAGCGTCCTAAGACGATTAAAGAGCTTAGAGTTAAATGGTGGGTGGCCGATGCCATGATTCGGGCCGAGGGTAGCTCCCCCACTGCCACCGGCGCCGAGAGTGGCGAGGAATTGAGCGAAGTCTGTGGCTCCGATACGGATACCATCGCCATGGCATCAACCTATCATCGGAGCGACCACACTCTGAGCCCTCCGGCCCCGGCAGTCAGGCAGGCAGACAGGCGGCTCTGCTATGGGGAGTGTACATCCTGGCGACCGGAACACACCCACTACACACAAGGCTAAACACACAACCCCCATACCGCCTCGATGGATACATTGGGATAGTCCAAGACGCCAGCGGGTATGCCGATTTCTTCGACGAAAACCGCCGATCCTCAGGGTCGGCAGCCATCCCCACAACCACGTAAGCGGCATGCGTCTGGGCATTCCACTGACAAGGGCATCAGCACCAAAATTCATAAGGCCATCGAGATTCCTCTCAAGAGCATGCTGACGCAAGAAGTTTCGGCAATGTAGAACACCACAGCAAAGCCACTAGAACAGCCGGGTGTATGAATAGGCTTGCAAAATTCGTGGCCTTTTCAGAAAGGTTTACCATGCCTAGAAGGCCTAGTGAGGAGGACCTTTACCCCACAGGTGTTTGATTTGACCGATCAGGAAGAGGTTCCTCAGGACCCCTTTTTACAGGAAGATGATCCCTTTGAGGACCCCACAGACCAGGCACCTGATTGGGGAGGGGATGAGCCACCAGCGGAAAACCCACCATGGTTGTCACCTATCAATACCCCAGCCCCAATATAAATGGATCCTCCCGCATCTCCACCTCTTAGACAGGCATCTCCCATAGATGACCAGATGGCATTTAATGCCATTCTGAAAAAGGGGCCAACATTTCCAAATTGCGACGCAGGAAGCAGTGCAAGACTCGGGCTTCCTGGAGGATATTCTGAAGGAGAAGCTACCTGCCAGTTAGGCTATACCTTTACTGCGCTCCATTAAAAAGCGTATTGCCCCCTCTTTACTGACACCATCACAAACGAGGGCTGTGAACCCACAGGTGGAGAAACCTTTTCGTCCCTCCCCTACAGACCCTCTTACATCCGGGGACAGCCACCCCAGATTCCCTCGTTGTCACTACAATTAGAAAAAGAGCAGGGGTACCCTTGTCCACGGGTGAGGCACCAGCAGACAAGGACTGCAAAAAAACAGTATGCCCTGGGAAAGCGTGTCACTACTGCGTCAGCCTATTCAGGGACGTCATTTCACCAAAATGCCAGGGGTAGCGGAAGTGACATCACACGTCCCTTGACCCCCTGGTGACATCACAGGAAGTGATGTCATTTGACCCCACCCCCAAGTGATATCGCCTGAAGCGATGGAAGACGAGCTTTCACCCGTTGACAAAATAGGAAGTGGCATCACATAGCATTGTACACTACGAAAAATATGGTTACGATATCACTATAATGTGATGTGCATTTCATACAAGAATGGTTCGCCATGTGTATCGTTAAGATCAGTGTGTATAGGCCCATATTACCAAATTACTGTGAATGCAAGCAGACGTCCATGACCAAATGATAATGATGTGTTATTATATAGCACTTACGCTTAAACGCTTTATATAGAAAAAATAGACACCCAATATCACCCATCCTGTGTTGGTACTCATTTATCGACCTCAGAAGGATGAAAGGCTGAGTTGATGAGTTTAAGAACAGACTAAATCAGTGACTCACCCCATGAAGTGTGTCTGAAATAAACCTTTAATGAGTCTAGCAATTATTGTATATAATTCCAGAAAGGCACATTATTTGGTATTCCTATTCTTTCTTATTTAGGGTCAGTGCTGAAAGTGTTAGACATGTGGCACTCCTGTTCTTATTATTCTTCTTTTTTTAAGGAGCCTGAACAATAAAGCCAGCCACTCCAGAAGTAAAGTGCCACATGATGGCCACAGCCCTGGAGGTTGCAATACCAAAAAAATAAAAAATCTTTTTTTTTTTCCTGTTTTTTTTTAGAGATCGCAAGGAAGTACACAGAGGTCGCAGTTGCGACCTCTGGCGACCCCTAAATGACGTCCCTGAGCCTATTTCACCAGAATTGCCAACAATACCACACTGTTGGCCAGCTATTGCGATGTTCAGTGGAACCTGCTACAGGGGGGCCTGCAGGAGGTCCCCGAACCAGTAATTTCATGTTTGCTCGTGGTTGTGCTTGTGTCAGAGGGGAGGCAAGTAAATAATATCCTTAAGAACACCCTAGATGCTACAGAGACAGCAGGTAGGACTCTGGCCCAAGGTACCCTTTGAAGAGGCATGCATGGTTAAAAAACTCTGGGTTCAAGCCAGAAACACAAGCATCTCCTCAACAAACCAGTGGAAGAAGCTAACCTGTTTGGTAAAGCTGTAGATGAGGCGCTAGAAACTGCGAAAAAAGAACATGAGACTTTGAAATCTTTAAACCAGATAACTCAAAGGCCCTTTCAGCAGTGAGGTGGGAGTTCTCGCTGCTCCTTTCGCAGACAATTCTACCCACATTCCCCACGCAACCAATATGCAACGGGTAACACATGGTCCTCAGGACAGGTGTCAGCTGCCTCAAACCAGTACCCACTGCGAGGACAGCGCTGTGGCAAAGGAAGGGGTTGCATTGCCACCGCGGCCTCGAATTGGAAATTACTCGCAGATCCGGGTCCCTTCCCATGCCTCCCCGGTCGGGGGATGTATAACCTCATTCGTACATGTATGGGAGGGGATTACCACAGACCAGTGGGCGCTCAAGACCGTCGGCCATGGTTATTGCACCGAGTTCAGCCGGCCACCTCGATTCAGACCACTAATGTCCAGGCGTCTGACACCGGAACACCTGAAGATCCTGCAGGAAAAGGGCACAATGGAAAGTCATACCCATTCTACATGTAAACAAGAGTATTTATTCAGTGTACTTCCTTGTACCCAAAAAAGATCTCAGCATGCACCCTGTGCTAGACCTGCACCCAGCGAACAAATTTGTCATGCTACAAAAGTTTCAAATGATAACGCTGCAAGAGGTAATCCCTCTACTAACTCAGTGGGATTACATGGCAACATTAGAAATGAAAGATGCATACTTTCATATTTCAATGTTGCCGGCACACAGTATTTGTTCTCCATCATGAACCTTAGGTATTTTCTATCAGTTGAAGGTCCTTCCCTTCAGCATTGTCCCAGCCCCAAGGGTATTTACTAAGGCACTGGCAGTAGCAGAAGCTCACCTGCGCATGCTGTCCATCCCAGTTTATCCTTCCCTCGACGACTGGCTCATAAAATGGGATTCTAACAGAACATGCCTGTCAAACACCCAAAGGACGATAGACCTACTCTTCAGTCTGGGATTCTCCATAAACGAGAAGAAATCCAGCCCAGACCCCAGCCAAGTCAAGCAATTTCTAGGGGCCCTAATTTGGACAGAAGGCGGTCTTGTTGTCCCCTCCAGCAAGAGGTTTCAAAACATGCTGTTTCAAATCCCTCAATATGTAGCCAGCCAAGAGGTGGCCGTACGCAAAGCCAATGCGACTATTAGGAATGAGGGCATCCTGCATTTATTTGGTCCCTCACGCACGTTTGCATATGCGCCCCATGTAAGAGTGCTCAGCAGCCAGTCTTGGCCAGTGGACAATGGGACGATCTAGTGGTTGTTTCAGCAGCCCTCGTTCTCTCTCTGCAGTGGTGGTCGATGGAAAACATCTTGAAGGGGGAAGTACTTCACCACCCCCGCAGCAGAAGCCACTTTCACTACGGACGCATCTCTCACGGGGTGGGGGGCTCACCTCCTTCAGTAGACGGCACACAGCGGTTGGTCCTCAGCAGTAGCATCCAACCACATAAACCTGTTGGAGAGGTTAGCAGTGTTCAAAGCCCTGAAGGCTTTTCAGACACAGTTGCAGGGAAAGACAGTACTGGTCCTCGCGGACAGCACCACGGCCATGTATTACTTGAACAAACAGGGGGGCACTCACTCTCCAGGGCTATCCAAAAAGTCCCAGACATTTGGATGTAGGCCCTCAAACACGATATGTTGTTCCTCCTGTCTCAGCACTTTCCAGGGGAACTCAATCTTCTGGCAGATGTGCTCAGCAGAGACTTCCCTCTACCCACAGAGTACGAATGGCGTCTACACGAAGACATAGTCTCCAACATTTTCGCATGGAAATGGGAAATGGATGGGATTGGAATGGTATTTCCCAGAGAATTACTTGTTCGCAACTCTGGCGAACTCGCAATGCCCAGATTACGCCTCCAGGTACCCTCAGCACCGCTCCAATGGGAACGGTCTCTGGATAACCTGGTCAGGGAAATTTGTTTATGCTACGCCCCCAAACCCCACCTGACTCCCCTACTCAACAAGATGGTGCACAAGATGTGCACCAGGAACCAGTTACCATGATATTGGTGGCCCCGATGTGGGCCGGCCAGCCCTGGCTTTACCGTTTTATGGAGATGTTGATCTCATCTCCACTGAACTGCCTTGCCCATACATCATGCTATCGCAGGACAAGTGGGAAACACTTAATCAATGGCCGCAAACTCTCAACTTGGTGGCCTGGCTCCTGAAGTCATGGAGTTCGGGCACCACCACCTTCCGCAGAGATGCATGGACATACTTGGAGAAGCAAGAAAGCTTAATACCATACACTGCTACTCCAATAAGTGGAAACGCTTCGTCATCTGGTGTACTTCCAAGAGCATACATTCCATGGACTGCTCTCCTACTCATATTGTACTATACCCGACTCACCTTCTGGACTCGGGTCTGGTTTTTAATTAACTGAAAGACCACTTGGCTGCACTTTCAGCCTATACCATGTCCAAACAGAAAGTGTTGTGGTTAAGACTTCATCCCCTCCATTGCAAACCCAGCTCCCGGATTGGACCTAAATGGGGTACTAACCAGACTTCTGGGATCTCCTTTTGAACCAATACTTAATACTTAAGGCTAGCCTTAAAGCCTTCCTGGTGGCAGTCACTTCTATAAGAAGTTAGTGAACTAAAGGCCCTTTCAGTTCTAGACCCATTTGTCACTATCCATAAAGACAAGGTGATTCTGCACACTCACCCATGGTTTGCACCTTCATTTCAAAGATCCATGTGAACCAATCAATAGAACTACCCACTTTTTTCCAGAACCCCACTAACGTGGCAGAAATAAGCCTACACACACTTGATGTGCGGAGGGCAGTCATATATTATCTGGAAAAGACTAGACCACTAAAAGACCAACCAGTTTTTCATCTCCGTGGCAGCTGGTAGAGAAGGGGACCCTGTCTCTAAATCGGCCATCTCTAAGTGGATTGTCAATTGCATCACACTCTGTTACACTCTTGCCAAGACAGATCTGCTCTTCAAACCAAGAGCACACTCTTCTCTGGGCACTGGGGCTTCCATAGCATTCATTGCAAATGTCCCTCTCGGTTCAATTTATAAAGCAGCAACCTAGAGTTCTGTATACACATTTACAAAACACTACTGCCTAGATACTCACTCTAGGTCTGATTCTCAGGTGGGACAAGCGGTATTAAAACATCTCTTCATTACTGTTCCTTCTCACCTCCCTCCTCCAACTCCAGGTACTGCTCGCTAGTCTATGCGCAGCATGTGATTCTAAGCAGATTCACAAGCATCAGAAGACATGCATTACTCACTGTAATAGCATTTCTGATGATTGTATCTGCTTAGATTCACATGCCCCACCCTTCCTCCCCGTTCGGATGGAAGGAAAATGGACATCTTACTACTACTTCTATCTTTCTGTACTCCCTCACGATAGTCCTAAGGCTCCCTCACAGCAGAAAAAATACAATCGGAGGGACCTCGACGTGTGAGGGATTTTGGGTACACTACACATCACGTTAGGGATAGTGTTACAGGCACGCCCATATGGATGTCCCCTTTCGATCCTCGAAAGACAAGAGGCAATACTCTGCGCTTACCACTAGATGTCGGACTATATGCATAGCATGTGAATCTAAGCAGATACAATCATCAGAAATGCTGTTATGGTGATTAATGCATGTCATGCAGGACCTGTACAAGCAATGTCCAACAGTGCAGCCCGGGGGCTGGTGAGTAACTCTTGTGGGCCAAAGGAATCCAACCCCACAGTGGAGATCAGGCAGGTTCGAGTGACACCCCAAACCCCCTGCCCCCCAGTGAAGCCCCTGTGGAACTTAAGCAAAGGAGACAGATTGGCAGACGGCCCAGTGGGTTGCATTCCCCGGTCTCCATGGTGGAGAAGGCCCTAGAGACTGAGTGCAACTGATTGACTTTGGCAATTATTGGTGAGGGGGAGTCGAGTGAAAACCTGCGCTGGGGGAAGAGACTTGTAAAGATGGCAGCTGGCCCTCAATATACATTGGGTTTGGCCAGCAGACCGCCGCTGGTCACGGACAGGCACCATGGTCAAGGGTAAGCCCAAGAATTTGATGACCCAATGTAAGATGGACCAATTTGCCACCAGAAACGTTGCCGGCACCAGTGTCTCCAATACCCCGAACGCACAGGACAGTGGTGCCCCTGACGAGGAGGACATCTCCATCCAAAACTTGATGGCTGCCATCGCAAGCTCCCGGTCCTGGATGGAAGGAAAGATGGACGGGCTCAGTTTGGAGGCGTCATTGCTGCAGCACAACCTACATAAGCTGACCTCTTGCGTGGGGGGGAAGCAGAGAAGCAGATCTTGGTTACTGAAGAGACAGTCGCAGGGATCGACGCCCAACTGAAGACAGTGCTGAAAAAGGTCAGAGCAAGCGAAAGCCGGATAGAGGAAGGAGAAGGGCGCTCCCGGCGAAACATACGCATACTGGGGCTCCCCGAAAAATTTGAAGGACATAGTATGGAGCTTTTCTTAGAACAATGGCTGCTGGACGTAGTGGCTCGCAAAAAGCTGTCAAAATTCTTCTTGTTCGAGAGAGCCTGCAGAATTCCCACTGGTAGACCCGTACCACGGGCTAACCCTCGCAATGTGATTGCAAGACTGTAGAACTACAGGGACCACAACACATTGCTTCAAATGACCCGCGTCATGGGGCCACTCACACATATAATGGGTCCAGAATTGCTCTCTTCCCAGACTACACTAGAGAAGTACAAGGGGGCATACAATCCTTCAATCCACTCAAAAGGAGACTGCAAACTCTGGAAGTCAAGTATGGGCTGCTGTTTCTGGACCAACTAAAAATATACCACAATGGGACTGCCTGACATTGCACAGATCCCAAGGAGGCTTGGGAATGGGTAGAGCTGCACCTACAAGATGCTCAAGATCCCGGACGGAAGAGATGATTTCCCTGGGCAAAGGGAATACCAGAAGATACCTTCTTCCCATCCAGTGGACAATTCGGAGACTGATCCAGATGATGAAGGTGCCCAACCTCTGCAGGAAAAGGGATGAGACCTGAAGAACTACATGGAACAGCCTGGGTGTCCCACCCACTTAACTAAATCCCACCCGGTCACACTACTATATGGCTAGGGCAGGAAGAAGGAAGTCCGGGTGTTAAAGAGGGAGCTTTCCCTCATCTTGATGTTTTGGTTTGACATTTTTTGTGTGGTTAGATCCCATGGTTGGGGCAATGATGTTCCCATGACAGGTACTTCGGGTTGGGGTGGAAGGTGTTGGGGTAAGTTTAGGCTTGGTCACGTCAGATTGGGTTCTCAGAAGGCGATATTTTACGGCTATAACGGACCCTCCCATAGTCAGACACACACATCTTGGGCAGTGATTTCAATGATGTCATGAACACTAAAATAGATTCCTACACAGGGGAGTCATCCGGACTTACACACAAGGCTGGCTACCTTCTCGATGGCCCTGTTTTGTGATGTCTGTCGGGAGCTGCATCCTCGGAGCGCAGTTACTCATTTCACTCTGGGGTCCATGTGTCCCTCTCCCGATCCGACTACTTTTTTCTCTCATGGTTGTGGAGGCTTATAGCATGCAAACCGCATCCTACTTGGCACGGGGGACCTCGGACCACTCACTGTTGGTGATTGACGTACTTGGTAAAGCATTGCTGCCAACCCCGAACTGACAACTGACTAGCAACTATCTAGAGCTTCCAGACTTCGTAGAACATATCCAGGCCAGGTCAACAGCATATTTTGGAATCAATGGGGAGTCAGTGGAGAGCCCTGTAATGCTGTGGGAGGGCTATAAGCAGTACTCTGGGGGGGAATTATTTTGTGGGTGGCAGCCCACAGAAAAGCCCAGCTACAACTGAAAGCTATGAGATGCGAGACTGACTTCCTTGTCTTGAACTCCCCCGCGGGCTCACCAGTCGCTTATAGCGGCCAAGGAGAACTAGACCAGTGGTATTCAAATTGTGGGGCATGCCCCCGCAGGGGACCGGGGCCCTGAGAGGTCCGCATGAAATGTAAAAAAAGACCAATCTTTTTTATTTATTTATTTATTTATTGGAAGAAATGGGCAGGGCCGGCTCACATGGTCGGGCTGAAGCATGAAACGGTATCAGGCACCAATGAAAAAGTGGGCCGCAGTTGTAAATTGATATGCATTCCTTTAGTCACAGACTGTTTGAATAGTACCCAAGGGGGTGCTTTGTGTTAACATTGAAGTATATTATGATATTTATAGAATATTTATTCAGCAACAATGGTCAAAATTACTAACTGCATAGTGAAGTAACTCCTCAAACTGGACCACATTGGCCAAAAAGGTGGCCCATTTTGACTGGCCCACACTAGCATTTTGCATTTTTGGTACAGGCATTGCCCTATAGGCCTGTCCGAGCATGGCGGCTCATCCATAATGGCGAGGGGGCACCCATGCATGGGCCCCCACACCCTTATGGAGGAGCTACGGAGCCAGCCCAGTGAAACAATGAGTACTCCTTCAGCTGCTTTTTCCAGCTAAGGGAGTGCTCCTGGGCTGGCTGAACTGTTAAAGGTACACACTATTTCCCTTTGACAGTTCAGTTTAGTTCCCCAGCCGCACATGCTCACTGAGCCATGCAAGTGCTGGGGCGTTTTGCTTCGCCATCATTACATAGCTCATTGGAAATGCTGGCTGGGGCACTGCATGTTTGTATGTGCGAGGGGGAGCTCCTGCGCCTCCTCGCACATACAGAAAGAGCAGCCTGGAGCAGGGCGTTTCAGCACCCACACGTAGGCCAATGCAGAAGGTACGTTTATGTTCATTTTTTCTTTTTATTTAGACATGTGTATGGATGCGTGTATGCTTGTTTGCTTGCTACCAGTTATGTCATCCCTTTATCCACCCCGACCAATGTGGATTCATGCCTAAAAAATCTACTGGCATGAATATTCGGCGGCTACAATTAGCACTTGAACACACCCCAATGGTGAATGACCCACTGGCGCTCTTAGCGATTGATTTCAAAAAAGGCGTTCGACTAGTTGTGGTGGGATAGCATCTGGGATATAATGGACAGAATGGGTTTTGGGGGTGGCTTCATGGCCTAGGTTTGTCTTTTGTATGAGTCGCCTGTTGCTGAGATCCGAGTGAATGGTAGGGTATCTAGAACCTTCTTGTTGGAACGGGGAATGCAACAAAGGTGCCCGACTATCCCCACTAATGATTGCCATTGCCATAGAACCACTGGTATGGGTCTCCACCGAGATATCACATGGCAGGCCTTCTGCTGGCCACAGGGAGGGGAGGAAAAGGTCTTGTTATACGCAGACTACCTACTACTATGCTTGAGTGCACCAACTCACTCCTGCCCCATAGTGACAAAACGATTACTTTAATATGAAACCTATAGTAGGTTAAAATTGAATTGGAATAAATCTGTTCTCTTTCCGATCCAAGATGTAGAGCACGTGATCCTGGTGGGCTGCACGTATCAAGTAGAAAGACATAGCATCCGTTACTTAGGAATCCAAATCACAACAAACCACGAATCATACCTTAAGGATAACTTGCATCCAGTCACTGACCGATTCCTGAGAGATGTACAACACTGGAAGGGCCTGCTGCTGACCTTGTTCAGGAGGGATGCCCTATTAAAAATGCTGACCCTACTGCGCCTACTATATGTTCTGCAGAATGCCCCCTTGCGTATTCCAGAGGAGGAATTCACAAAGATACTCATTGCAGTAATTATTATGGGGTGGCAAACGGCCACGAATAGCGTTGGCTACATTGTAGCGTTCATGTTGGGAGGGGGGATTGGGCTTCCGAATGTCCGGAGCTATTACTGAGTGAGCCAGATGACCGTGACCAATGACGTGTTACATAGGGACCCTACTTTGCCACACAGCCGAGTGGAGGATAAGGGAATGGAAGGCTGGCCCCCCACTCCAGTATTCATAACAATGTGCTGCAGGGAATGCCTTCTCTCCTATGGCGCGGCACATGATCCAGGTGTGGAGGTCTGCCCCAAGTACATTAGATGGGGAAACAAACTAAAATTGGCCCTACCCATATGGAATAATGACTTGCTGCCTGAACTAGCTGCATTGCCAGTCCTGCCCAAGTGGAGAGACGTGGGGGATTAGAACTATGGGTGACATTGTTAAAAGGGGTGCAATTTCCCCCTTTGCAGAACTACAGCAAGAGTTCGGCCTGCCAGACAGGGAACTCTACCACTATCTTCAAATAGCACATGCACTACGCACGCAAATGGCAAACCATCCCGACATACCACCATGCTCCCCTCTGGCGACAAACCTAGTGATGGAACACACCACCAAGGTTACCTCCACCATGTACCAGGTCCTGACCACATTTGCCGCCCCAGAGCTGACCACCCTTAAGACCAGATGGGAGGGGGAGGTAGGGCCTATTGAGCCGAAGAGTGAATGGAGACCCTGATGTTCCCTACGGAGGTGGCTATATTGTCCAAGCTTCGCTTAGGGCAACTAAACATTCTACACTGGCTATACTACCCCAGAACCTTGACTTTCTGATGGGGTCGCATCCATGGCTCACAATGTCTGTGGTGTGGGGAGGAGGGGGATCTTTCATGCATATCCTCTGGAGCTACCAATGGATTCAGCACTATTGGGTGCAATGTTGTGTTGCCTCAAGCTGTCCAGAGCGTTGAACACAGATTTACCACTAGACCCCAAATTAATGTTAAGTATATGAAGCGAGAACTCGTATAATCCATATGAAAAACTGTTTGTATACATGGCGGTGAGACTGTTGAAACGGAAGATTGCACAATTACGGGGAGCGCCGGAATGCACCGCCGTTGGACGATGGAAGTCTCAAGTTGACATATTTATTGTGTATCCCTTGAACATTGAATTTACACTGCCAGAGGCTGATCTGGCAAGGCGGACAAAATCTGTGGGAGATGGGAAGAAGGTGGCTGATACCGTTTGGGGAGGGGAAAGTGGAACGGGACGTGGTGTACTGTGATGGGCTAGAGGGAAGGTGTGGACCTGGAGGTATATTTCTGTTGTGCACCTGTGCCGACTGGTTGTGACCTAGTTTTTGTTTTCTATTTTATGGCTATAATAATCAATAAAATACCTTATTAAATAAAAAAAAGAATATCAGGCTCTACTCCATAATACATTTCCTTCCCCATTTGGCATTGATAACCCTCAGCCGGGAAACAGCAAAATGCATGATTAGTTACCACATTTCTAAGAACTACCAGAACCCTCAATTTTCCCCCCAGCAATCGAATATTTCTATTAACTATAACACTATTGCCCATGAATAGCAGTAGTCCACTTTCCTCCCATTAGGGAAACCCTGCAGCGTCCAACATTGTTCCTCTACCAATGGCTAATGTGTACCTCTTCTTCCCTTGCATAATGCATAAGCCATAACAATCAATGTTCCATTCCAACAGTTTATTATGTCCATATTATTGTACCCTGTTGCTTTAATTCTTTGTTGAAGGCACTCTGTTGCTTCACAGCGAGATTTGCACTTTATTAAACTCAACACAGGCATACATACAGACAATTCCTGCATTGCAATTCTGTTTAACTTCCATTAAGACTTAGTCAACACTGTGACGATCCTTCAGCTGGTGTCCCTTTTCACTGCAGGGGGAGAGCTTCCCTAGCAGGCATGGGTGGTAAAATGGGGAGGACCTTTATAGGGAGCGACTTCCCACCTCAGGACAAAGATGTTTAGCTGCAAAGGTGTCCTGCATACCCCCTGCCCCCTCACCTCAAGTGAAGATACCTCGAGCCTGGACAACTCCACTGAAGTCCAAAACGGTGGGCTATGTAATATTTCTGAACTAACAGCATTAGCAACAACTGAGATGAAGGAGAACACCCAAACCTGGGAAGCATGAAGCGTGGCCCCACAGCTGATGCAGATGAGATGGACGTTAAGCTGGGGCGGTGCCAGTTCTATAAACTGGTCAGAAACAAACAATGGTGAGACTGAAGGAGATCTTGAAGGAGAAACCGAAGGAAAGGACTAGAGGGTCCAGAGAAGGAGACCGACGTGCAGGGTGGGGTTCGTCAGAACACACAAGTGCATTGTGGATGTTGACAGGGTGTCGGCAGTAGCAGCAGAAAGTGGAGAGAGCATCTTGCATATCTTCAGGACTTCTACAGCAGTAGACGGAGGAAACTGGAGGGTGAGCGAGAGACCGAAGAAAGGTGAAACTGGTCCAGCACCCTACCAGCCTGGGGGAGGTAGACTGGGGACATAACGGGGAACCTATCAAGAAGAGGTTGAGTGAAGTGTGTGTGGGATGCCAGGGAGTATCTCGATCGTGAGCCAGCATAATTGAAACAGTGTGGTGGTGGCGTGACTAGCGGTGGGTGGACTGTGCATTCTGAGAACGGCAACGAAACCTCATGAACTGGCCTACCTGAGAGTCGCATAGGCGATTACATGAGAAACATCCAGAAATGCGAACAATACACTATATGGAAAGGCCTGGGCAGTCTGGTCTGCACAGAGTGCCCAAACTGCCTATAGCCAAGGCCAAACCAAGCGGGCACCAGCGAAAGAAGAGGGAAGAAATGTAACGGCATGGAACAGCCCCAGGCCAAACCAGTGAAATGTCCCTCCCCCCGAAGCAGGTAACTGGAATCGGAGAATGTCCGGGAGGGAGCCACAGGATATGTAAGTGAAAGTCGAATAACGTATGGAGTAGCAAAAAGGCAAGCAGAGTTGCAACTCAGTACAGTGGAAAAGGTTAAATAGAGTGCATAAAAGACTTGCATTAAACCCTTGAGCTGGTGCTCAAATATTTGCCTCCAAAAATCGAGGTCTCAAGCTCCTTTGGAAGTTGTCCCCAAGATCATCAACTCCCAGATCCAGAGGTCTTCAAGAGCATCCTTGGTGAGAACCGTATCCTCCTGGTGTATAGTTCGGAAACTGCCATCCTCCAGGGTCTGTACCTGTGAGCCAGAAGATACCTTTTGAGATACACGACAGTTACGCAAGAGATTGTCTTTTTTTTTTGTCAACACCGGATCCCGCCAAGAGTCTGTGCACTTTGAAACCAATCAGACACCAGTCTTTTCTAAAAGAGGAGGAAGAGAATTCTTTGTTCCAACCCTGTGCTAGAGACACTGTTTTTTTTCTCTCGAAAGACCAAAGGGCAAATGACAAGCCTCTTCTTCGTCCCAGTAGGGGAAAGTTAAAGAAATAGAGAAAGTAGAGGGCGGAAGAAGCCTTTGAAGCAAACTAAAAGATTTGTTAAAGAAGTTGAAAATAAGATAGCCTGGAAGAGGCTTACAGAGAACTGGAGAGCAAGATAGGAGAATGGAGTCGTCCTAATCCCTCATGGATATTGTGGAACTTCGTTTCTTTTAGCTGTGAACCTTGGAACCTCTCCTTTGTTTGGAGAACTTTGAACATTTCCTGAAGGTTTACAGAACGCTGACCTTTGAGAGGCTCATAACCAGGAGAAGGGAATCATTCTCCTTGGCTAGAAATAACTTGTTCTTAGATTAGGATTTGGGTTTAAGTGCAGGGATAGAATAGGAGTTTGGACTAGGCCAGTGGACTTTTGATTTGACTACAAACCTCCTGACTGCCCGGGTTTTACTTTGAGGTAGGGAAACCACCTCTAGTTATGGATGGATGGGTAGGTTTGATTATCACATAAATATGTCTATAGCAAACTCTATGCCAGCATTTGGTCAGACTCCTCATTCTATGCTGCCACAACACCCACCTGGAAATATCAGATTTAGTTTGTTTAGAGTTTCATAAACAAAGAATGGTGATGCACCCTCCATTCAGGAGAACATCAAGTATAGAATAATGTTCATACTAATCATAGTATGCAGATGTGCAAGCAGTCTCTTATCCTTTTACCCGGTGCTACACAGGTCAAATAAACCATATCACTGGACTTTCAATACCTCTGTCCAAATAATATGAAAGTGTTATAAAACATCCCCAATCTTCCAGAGCGCCTTACGGCTACCCAAACCTCTGTCCAGCTGAACCCCCCCCCCATGGCCGTAATTTTAGGGGGGGACGGGGGTGTTTGTCCCCCCCCCCCAACTTTCATGGCACACCATTTTGTCACCATTCATTTGGCTGTGGCAACTTTTCTTCAAATGTCATGTCCCCCCCAACATTTTCAGAAAAGTTACTCCACTCCCCCCTGACCCCCCAACTCCTCCTGAGGATCCCCTAAACCCCAGTCTTCTCTTCCATCAGCCTCTAGTAACATCCAGAACTTATACTATAAAAGCCATACAATCCTAAAAGTGGCTCTGTGAAAACACTATCAAGCAGCACTGGACAACATCCAGCACCTTCTTTTAAAGTTACAATATCCATGCTGGGATGTCCTTCCTCAATATCCATGGCCAAGCAAGCCATCTGTGTCAACAATTTCACTTGTGGTCTAACCTCCCTGGAATCTTTAATTGCACATACCCTGTATGCATGGCAAGGCCGTCATGGATGTGTTCCAAAAAGCAGCATCCACCTTACAACATAATACCTTCCACCAAGGTTTTAGTGTGTTCCTGGGGTTCATTTCATGCCTGTGCTGGTTCCGACCTCTGACACGCCACCATCCACCACAGATCACTTTACCAACTCAGATAAGGCTGCTTTGCACTGCCATCCCCTACATGCCACATTACCAACATGGACAAGGCCACGCTGCACAACTACAGGCATGGATAACTGCTGCATCCAAAGTGGCAGCAGCTCAGGCTCCTTCATTGCTCATACAACACCACCATACCTAGTGGCCAGTCAGCTTTTCCTGTAACCCTTCTCCTTTCAAGCCACCAGTCCTACACTGACTGCAAGCTCAACCCTCACCTTCAGTAGCATCATGTGGGCAATTTGTGCTGGGCATGTGGCTCACATCCCTGCCACATTGCTTCAACCGTCATCACCACTTTCCATTCCCCTGGACGATCTTGGCACCAGTTCAATGGCTGCACCACTCATCACCAGCTCCTCTCCCTGCCAAATGACACAGCAGCACCACTGTTGGCTACCCAATAATACTGGCGGGAAGTACACAGTATCCCACTCTGCCATTTCCAACCAACTCTGTCCAGGCTCTCCTTTCTTGCTGCACCAGGACCACACTGGGGACATTACCAAGAAGTCTGACTATCCGCTCTTTCTACTCAAAGGAATTCTTCCTTTTTCTCACGTTCCCTCAGCTTAATTTGACTCAAGCCCTGCTTCTTGCTAGGCTTCACTACTGGAACAACCTCCTCCTGAATATGCCTTCTTCCACTCTGCAACCCCTTCAACTTATCCAGAATAGGGCAGCGAGTCTTATCCTTGGCCTTAAGCCCAGGGACCACATCTCTGGCTCCCGGTTGCTGCATGGATTAAAGTAAAATACTCTGCGTCATCCGCAAGGCTGTCTGGGCCAGGGGACCACACTATCCTCAACTCTATCTCACCAAGTACTCTTCCCTTGAGACCACTTCGCTCCTCTGGCACCAACTCCTTGTGTGTAAAGCGTTTTGCTAAACCGAGGGCAGGGGGGTCGCTCTTTCCTCTGTGGGCTCCCTCCTTTGGAATAGCCTCTCCCTCTCCCTGAACAGGATCTTCTCAAATTGCGGAAGCTCCTTAAGAGACTCATCCTCCTTCCCTCCTTCTCTCCTCTGCTAATATCACAGGTGCTGTATTGGTGTCCTTGGCCCTTATGCATCTTCGGGGCTTTGACCTCCCATCCCAATTCTCCGTAGCTCCTGCCTATCCACAGCACTTTGCATCTGCACACCCTCTCCCCTGGAGATTTGCACTTACACCTTCCTTTTTCCTTCTGCACTTCCACGTTCTGAATGCTCACAAGGCATAGGTTCGTCCCTCCCCCTTTTCCCCTCTCTGCTCTTAATATTGTGTTGTAATTCCCTCCCTCCCTGTCCTAAGGGCGCTTTGAAACAGTATAATCTTATTGTATAAGCGCCCAACAAGCAAACCTTCAAACAAAGCAGAGTTTTCTCTCTGAGGGGAGGTGGGTTCTCTCATTGCTGTCCACTCCTCCACGTCAAACTGGTATTTTAATCTGTCATAAAATTATAAGATTAACGTCCAAGGAACCGGCTATAGTTACCGGTAAATCAAAGGTAACTTCTTTCTCAACGTCGTCTTAGTTGCTGGCCAGTACTAACTAGTTCATGCCCTTACATAACCCACCAATACATCCTTCCTCAACCAGCTCATGCCGCAGCAGTCCATTCTAGAAATCTTAGCCAATCGTGCACTGATCAGTCACTCAGCATGCTTAACATGTTTAACACTAACACACACCCATTTAGAACTCTGATAACCATACACTTGACTCATGGCTGTGTGTGTATGCTTAAGATTTAAAAGAATGGATTTCTGTATAACACTTTGTCCATCTAGGTTACTTCCTATTGTACTATGAACCACCTACATACCGCAGCCAAATAGAAGTGGCGTTAGCAAAAGCAAGATTTGATCTTCCACTGTGCTCCAGTACCTGAACTTGCTTGATCATGGCACAACCTAATTACAAAATAAATCCATCATTTCTTTCACAGTTTTATGATTCCCCCCCCTCATCCCATAATAACCATTGAGAAACATCTTCAACTGCAGGGATGAGACTCTGTACCTGCTTCGTCCAGCAGCCTGGATCTGGGTAGAGTTATGGTCAATTTCGTTGATCTTCAAAAACAAATTGTTTGTCCATGAAAATATTGCTTCACATTGTGATTTGTATTTTATTTTTCATTATCCTCTTATTGGCCCTTTTTGTGCATAGAATTGGCAGGAACCTCTGCCAGCAGGATGAGGGTGAAGAGCTGTAGGGTCTTCATATTCAACCAAGTGATCTGAGGACAGTGGCCCCTGTGCTGGAAATTTTAGAGTGCAGGCAGCGATGCATTACTGCGAAAGAAACCACTTTACCACTTCAAATAGAACAAAGGACAGGAACGGCAGCAATACATGTCTATTGTGTGTTAGTGAATGTAAAGGAGCCTGAACTGGTGGAATAACAGAGTTCTTATGTTCTTTCACAGTGGCAACTCCGACCATTACCAATGGTCCTGAACAGGGTGAAGGAAATAAACCTATAAAAATAGATGCACCTCAGGGAGGTAATACAGATCCAGGGAAAGCGAGATGAACTTCATACGATGAAAGGAAATCTTATCCAGAAACTCTGCATAACTGAACACTATGTGAGAACATCAAATGGAATGTATTCAGAAAATAAAATGGGGAATATATAACATTTCCTTAAAGAGGAATTTGGTAATTAAAGTATGACAGTATGACACAGAGAAAAGGCCCATGGTTCAACTATGTTAAAATGTGGCATTTCCAGCAAAGCAGAGTTTATATAACAAAAAGCTGCACTTATATTCCAAGCAGCCAAGAAAGATCCCTAACTTTGTTATTTGAATGCATATATAAGTGAGAAGCTGCCATCGCTGTACAGCTCCTCCTGTTCTGATTGGACTGTTTAATGCTCCCCTGGTTCTTAGTGAAGATGGAGAAATCATTCCATTGTCACGGCTTTCCTTTCATTACTGGTTTCCTCTACACCCCTCCCCACATCTCCTCCAGTTATCTTCATTAATTAGAGTATGTTTCTTCTATTTAAGTAATGTAAATAATAGAGATTTTTCGAACAACTAGTCTGATATGAAAAGCGAAACCAAAAATGATATTGTATTCACCTTTTTAACTTTGTGGTTTTCATAATGAAAAAATAAAACCATGAAAGCGATTACATGATATGCCTCTAGTATTGAAATTAAACTATACCGCCTGCCTGACCACTCTTCTCCACCACTTCAGCCTTCCTTTAATGTCCCAGTTCTTTAGTCCCTTTTAGAAGTCTGTTGAAGCCTGGCTGTACCCTTTCAAGAGATGCTCCACTAAGAAAGGAAACTCCTATTCTGCTGTGATATGCTACATTCTGATTGGGCAACACTCTGATGATTCACAATGAAGTGGCGTCATGGGATAATAATAGTACTAGTGGGAGGCTTCAAGGAGGGGGATCATCATGAATCCTCTGGGATGAATATAACCGAAGATGACTTCCCAACCTTATGGAGTTCCTTCTTTTCTTCTTGTGGTTTTGTTGAAATGCCTGCTTGGCAGGGTTACTATGATCTAGTGACCAAAATGTAAAAGATGGTTACTGTAAAAGTCTAGAGTGGAATTTGACAATGATTGTGCTTCTAAGAGTTGTGTTTCAATCTGTCAACAGGTAGTGAAGAGACCACGGAGAGTGCCACTTGCTGTTGTCAGAAAACCGGTCTTGGCTGAACCGATCTTTGATATAATGGATGATGATGCAGAGTTTGACCATAGAAGTGCATCCTTCAGTGAGCGGAGCTGGGCAGGTGGCATTGCAGGACGAAGCCGGGACCCTAGTCCTGACCGGGCCTACAGACGAGAGCCAGAAAGGGGTCGCAACTATGACCGTATGAGGGACGTAGGCTATGGCCATGATGGAAGCCGTGGGCGGAGCATCGAAAGAGGATTAGATGCAGGTTACCCAAGGGATCATGCTCGTGGTCGCAGTCTTGACCGGGGCTTGGATTCTGATTATCCAAGGGATGTCCGTGGCAGGAGCATGGAGCGAGGTCTGGATCATGATTATCGAACTGAACGAACCCGGGGGCGTAGTGTCGACAGGGAGCTGGAGCACGACTATCCAAGAGATCACAGTCGGGGTCGAAGCATTGATAAGGATTTGGAGCCTGTATATGGACGGGATCGCAGTCGTGGCCGAAGTATTGACCGGGATGAGCACTTTGAGCGTGGCTATGCTGATGACTACAGCCCAGAACGCGGGTACAATCGGAAGCCTGCTGGAAATGTAAAATATGAAAAGCAAGTGCAGAGGAGCCGCAGTCATGACAGGCTTGATTCACGCAGTCCTTCCCCTGAATCTCGTCGACCGTATGTGCCAACATCTAAAGTTGAAGGAGATGAGAACACAGTCAGCGTTCTTCTGTCAAAAACCAAATCTAATGAGGGTAAGTAGGAATTACCATATCTATTTTTCATAGGCCGCTTTAGTTACCATGTTGGCACTAACTATGTAAGCAGCAAAGAGTTGCAGTCGGTTACTTAAGGTAAAATGTTGCATCCATGGTCTCAATGTTGTGGCAAGCATTGAATAGGGCTTTTCCCTTTCACAATCCAATGAATAAAAAATATCCTCTGCCCTATTAAGTTCATACTGTGAAATGCCTGCCATGTGCTACATTTGTTCCAAATGTCTATTCTGCAATGACCATTTTGATTGCTTGTGACAAAAAAAGATGTTTTCTTTCGAATTTGGACTGCTGATCAGTCCCCATTGTCCATGCATTCGTAATGCCGGTGCTATATTACCCTTGAATAATTGACACAGAAAATCTCCTGCTTTGACGAAATTTAAAACGCTTGCCAAAAACGTGCAGTTTCTCGAGTGAAGGAAAGCAGATCCTCTGTTTGTGCAGGGAAAGAAAATGAGAACTCCTTTTAGTACAGAAAAAAGTGAAGCTCATTTTATAAAATGGCCAGAATGCTGGAATTAATTAAATGGCACAGTATCAAAGTATATTGTTGGGAGGGTAGTTGTATTGCCCTTCAGGTTGAAGGAAGAAAACCAGAAGCATCTGAAGTAATCTGGGGCATACTAAGTCTGCATTGTGCAGACAGATGTATATAGTGCTAGCAAGCCCCAAAGTATGTACAAATTGTGTGGTCTATTAAAGGGTAAATTTCTTATTCATGTTGAAACACATATATTTTCATTATTTGACATACTGCTGCTGGACATAAAATGTAGCTAGAAGGGATTATATTTAATATGCAAGCTATTATTACTGGTAGACCTAAAAAAGGATAGCATTCATGCCTGTCTAAAAGTGATAATGGGAGCATCATATTGTCAAGAAATGAATATTAGCCCATGTGGTGGGTTATCACATACCTCTGTGCTCTGTAGAATAGAACCTAGCCAAGCCCGCTTCTCTGGCAATGTCTGACTCAACAGAGTTCTATGCAGACCAAGTGTCTGGATGCACTTATTTACAAATCTTTGACTGACAGCGGTGTTTTGAAAGGTGTTTACACAATTGTAGTTCTCTGGCAGGTATATATGTGTATCTCCTTAGTTGGAGGTCAGTGACAAGGGGATAAAAGGGTAACTAAAAGGATTATGCTTCTGCACCACGCCTTCACAATGATAATCATGTTTTCTTTCAAACTCAATGGAAACAATAAAGAGCATAACCTGAAAGCAGCAACACATTCATACACTGGATCAGAACCAATAAGGTAACTAACGGAAAGGGTGGTTGAGCAAACCGATGAAGATCATGAAACCTATGCATAGAATATTGTTAGTAAATTGCTCCCACATGAACATGTTCATCACATCACACTGAGCGCACTCTTTCTTATACGTTACGGCCTTTTCAAATAAATCCTTGGTAGCTGTAATATAGTCAGCCCCTTGAAAATGAAGAAAGCGCAGAACATTCTGATGTGGCAGACCAAATGATGACCAAGACAGGAAATGGAAGAACCACTAATAACAGCTCCTGAAAATAGTTTTCTGGCCACATGTGCTGCTATTTCCAATAAGTGGTCATTAGCGAAACCATTCGTTAAACACATACCCAGTTTCCAATATGTTTGCCTGGAGGCTACCTGAGGGAAAATAAATTTCCCTTCCTTCTGGGGCCAATGGGTCTTAGCCTGTGCTTATTTATTTAATATGTTCATAGTCATTCAAGACTTTACATATATTTAATAACAGAAAAAATAAAAACAACCAGTTAAATTAAAAACAGTACATCTCCAATTATCACACATCTGTATCAATTTTAGATTAAAACATTACATTAAAATCAGTCTCAATATCTCAATTCCGTAAAATTTCTCTATGTAAAATACCATCAGATACATTTTTGAGAGCATTTAAACATACCTCATAAAAATCCATCATATAAAAAAATAAATTAATATTACCCTTGAAGAGATTGATCCACATTTCTTCCATGTTATTCAAATCATACTTATTATGTCTTCACAAATTTCAATCTTAGATTAAGAAGACTTTCACATTGACATATCAAGTGTTCAGCTGATTCAATTATTAAGTCTCCATACAGTCTACACCATCTGTTTATGCGTTATTCCACATTTTGTTCCTAAAACTTCCAGAGTATCTGCTGTATTGAATTTTAATAACCGATCATTTCTTACAGTTTTACTGTCAGGGTTTGCATATTGATACTTGGGCAATTCATTTCTTCCATTACAATATTGGATAAACATTTACTAGTTGCTAAATATATCATATTTCTTTCTTGGCTAACTTCATGTATTGCGTTTTTCAGTAAGTGCTTCATTCGCACAATAGAGTATATTATTCATATATTTTCCTTCTTCTTTATCCTTTTTAGATGGGTATTCCTCAAGTGCATTAAGGTATTCATCACCCATCTTTTCTCTATGGGGTCAAATATTCTCATTACTTCCACAATAAGTGTTGCATTATTAAGTCTATACAGTTTAGCATACAGCATAGCGATTTTGTACTCCAAAATATCAGTTACACACAACAAATCACATTCTAAGTAGATATTTTGCATGGGGAGGCATTTGGGCATTCTCAGAAGTATCTAACATTTTTCCCCTCAAATCTTGCTAATTCACCTACAAATGTTTTCCCCCAAATCTCAGCACCATATAACAAGCAAGTTATCACTTTTGCTTTATATAGCATTAATTTTGTCTTTAGAGAATAGCCACCTTGTCTTCCTATAAAATTATTCAAAGCCATTACCACAGTCGTATATTTACTTTTGGTCTTGGCCCATTGTTGCCAAGTTAGTTTGTGATCAATAATGACCCCTAGGTATCTATATGATTCTACCACTTCAATTTCCTGGTCTGCTATTTGCCATTTCATTTTGTTTTGTTTGGCTCGGCTAGTTTTCACTAGAAATGCAATCGCCTTGTTTTTCCTATATTGATTTTCAAGCCATTATCTGATGCAAATTCGCCTAATGCAGTTAACTTTTGTTGAAGACCCCCTGGTGTATAATCCAATATCAGGAGGTCATCCGCATAACCTAGCCAACTTAATTTAAGTGTTCCAATTTTCACATCATTCGAATCTGTTGCTCCAAATGCTAAAGGTAAGTCTGCCGGATACAAATTAAAAAGTGTTGCAGCTAAATTACAGCCTTGCTTAACTACTCGGTTGGTTGGAATCAGTGTGGAAACTTTGCCTTCAAATTCTAACCTTACTCTACCTGCGGTATTTCAGTATAATAATGTTCTCATAGTCAGTAGTCCTAATGGAATACCCCATTCTTTTAGTTTTCTCCACAACTTCTTTCTAAGTATAGTATCAAACGCCACAGAGAAGTCAATAAAGGCTCCATAAACTGACAACTGTAACCTGTACCATGCTTATTCTATTGCTTATACCAGAATGGTGATCTCATGTGCAGTTGAGGATTTCACTCTAAATCCGTATAGATTGGGAGGGAATATATTGTTTTCTAGTATCCATAGATTGAATTCTTTCAGTAGTACTTTATCAAACACCTTTTCCGGAATGTCTAGCATTGCTAGTAATCTATAGTTAGCTGGATCATTCTAGCATCCTTTTTTATATATCAGCAGTATCGAAATTTCTTGCAATGATTTTGGTACTTCCAGATGTTTTCCAATCCATGTAAACAGTTTATATCAAATGGCATTTATAACGCCACTATACATAAGTGTTTCAGCCCATACACAAGCCTCAGCCCATTTCACCGAAGATAATTTTAGTAGGGCATTACAGGTCCCATCTGGGCCTGTTGCTCGTGAAGTAGGTAGAGTTTGGATCAAGCTTGTCAAATTTGCGACAGATTGTCTGTTTTCCCATTCCCTCTTTTCTTCAGTCTCCTATTTCTCTTCATGACTCCCTAGCATTTATTTTATATGTTCAATCCAATCTTGTTCACATACACTATTTATGGCAGAGTTTTCTTTCTTGTTCCATTAATTACAGACCATATCCCTTGATTATTATTATTTTTCTGGACATTTCTGCTAGCGACTTCCAAATATCATTTATTTCTATTTTATGTCACCATAGCCACTTCTTATGTTATTTTTTCACTTCACTTATTTTTTTAGTAGTATCTTCTTTCATGTTTAAGTTTGTCAATAGTGAGTCTCAATTTTCTTTTTGCTTCATGTATCTTTTTCATCAAACATAGGCTTATAGTTATGATTCATATTCCATCTTTCATATGTTGCTACATATTTCCAATTGAGATATAGCTGCCTTAATTTTACCATTAACTTGTTCGAATGCTTCAATCATTATCAATTAATTTTCATTTATCTTCTCATTAAATATTCTAAGTTCTAATTCTGCTGCATCTTTACCTTTTCCTAATTTTATTGGATTCCATTTAATTTGATTCCCATTGTTATTTATATGTACATCTCCATTCTTTTCATACTCATTTGACGAAAAATAAGTACAATGGGAGATGAACACTTTCTCCTCGGTTTCCAACCGCCTTTTCTAGTATGATGTTTGCACTCTCATTACTAAAGATGTAACCTCTGCTTACCACAATGCTTTTTTGGATCGGACTGTGGATGGAAACAGCAGCTACCTTAACTCTCCTGAATCCGACATGAAAATGGGTGCACCAGACGACATTCTAGCATGGCCATTGAGTATGCACTGAATTTGTTGGCGTTGATGGACCTGTGATGGTATATATGCACTTACTGTACACGTCTTAATGAAAAAGCGTGGCTGCTCTACATTAATTGTTGGACTAGTTCTGATTCATTATGGCTATCAAACGGACAATAGACCTTTTTGGAGAAGCCCATGTAGTATGGCCACAGTCCCAAGTAAAAAACACTCAAGGGGAAAACAAATTATGATTTGGATCAACCTCTATGGGTATAGAGACCTGTCACATTCAATCGCAATATTACACAAAACAGAAACAGGGCTGTGGTTGTTAATAAAAATGTCTTTGGTTGGCAATACTAATCTTGTGTTACCTATTCCGACCCTGGCCAGAAAAACACCCTTACCCTGCAGTGTGTTCTGTCCCTAGTTTTAGAGTGGAGTACTATCTAAAAGAGGATAGATAAGGAGGGAAAACTGACCCTAACCCTACAATGGGTTATTGATCAGTATTGCCAGAGTGTTGTAAGGCTTTCCCAGAAAAAGGCGCCTACAAGAGGCCTAAAAAATGAGATTTTGGGAGAGTATAAAACGGGGGATTTCAGGTGCTTTATTCACCCTCCGTAGTGTGTGCTGTCCCCACCCATCTATGTGCTTGCATAAGGCAAGCGTAAATTACAAGAGTGATAAAAATATCAAATATTCGTTGTATTCCTGATGTCTCGGCTAGATCTATATCGCCATCTTTTTATCGGGAGACATCTTTCGACTTGGTTACAGAGAACATTTCATAAATTTTGATCTATTGAATAGAAAGCCATTATTGCATCATGTAGATCATAGGCATTAAAAGTGGGTTGTTCTTGGCATGTGTCTCCTATGTTTTCGGGACATCCATGAATTCTGAGGTTGACCAGTTTCGATGATGTATATCTTTCAAATTATCTTCTTCAGGACCAATTTCTTATCCTGTGAGTCAGTCTTCTATCTGCCCGATGTGGCGGTAGCCCATATCCCACCTAGGTAATATAAAGACCTATTTCAGGGCCGTGTTCGGAAGGCAATATCATTTTATAGAATTGTCATGTGCAAGTAATGCTAGACACCCATTAAATTGTGCATAGACATTTGTCAATGGTAGCCCTGCACCCATTTGTGTGAAGCATACCCCACACTCACAGTGCCTCTCTCCATGCATTTCATAAATGTGTGGGGGTAGGGTTGTGTGCTGCCCGGGCCCCACAGTGGTGGAGGGAGAGGCGGGGCAAAACCACTATATCCACACACATATACTGTCACGTACCTCCAGACCATAATTTGTTTGGTAAATACCTTAGAGACTTTGGCATTGACTTTCTCTCTATTTAATTTCTTGGTGGTCACAAAAATGTTAATGCAGGCTCAGTTGCTGTCCACAGTGGGCTATAGAGTAGAGAGAAAATAGAAGGAAGAATTATCCTCTTTCGTCTCAGAGTCTGTTTGCATGTTATTGTTTCTGTATACTACAATGGTGTTTTAGACAACCTCCAGATCAAGAGTAGGCATAAACCTTATATAATCTAAACCATTGGACATTTGCAATGCTTGTGTGCTATGCCGTATTGGTTGTTTAAGTGTTCGAAACTGCATGGAGCCCAGTTTCTCCGCTTCCCGTGCTGTAAATATATGGTCATGGAGACAGATGAAATGCTACTTGAAATGCCGCAATGTATAACCTACGGTCCATGCTAGAAAGCCTGTTTTGCTCGTGCTGTGATGTACGGCACGCTAGAGTGTCTCATGGGGGGGTTCTAGGACTTGTAGGCATTTATGACTAATCATTACTACGGGGAGAAATGACATATTTTGAACACGCGAGCAAAATCCTACCTTCTGCCTCATCTCGGTCAGCGCGTCGCAGCGAGGCTCCAATTCGGAATCTCGCGCACACGTTTAAAGCTTCTAAGGCGCTGCTTGTCTTAGCCTGCTTTATTGGAGTGTTTTTCTATGCACTCAAACAAAAGGACTAGCTGGTGGGATGTAATTTCGCATCCGCCATTTTGCAATGGTCTCAATGACATATAGTCCGTAGGACTAATGAATTGTGTTCCTATTATTACAACAGGATGCAAAAGAGTTTGCAAGGAAGTTTCGTTGTTTTATTTAGAATTTAGTATATATTCTGTTTTTTTGGAAGATTCCTGGATGAATTATCAAACCAGACTAGCAAAAAACTAAAAACAAAGGCAGGACTTCCCATTAGAGCCCCTTTTTACGCCAGCCATCAGTCACAAGTAGCCAGTTTTATTATTTGGTTTTGAGTAAAATCTCCCTGGGTGTGATGTCACACGTGGGTCTCAGTAGAGGGGGCTCTTGCATTTTGGCAAAAGCTGGAATGCTTGGGTGTTTAACCCTAACTTAGTAGGGTAATACAGATATGGTCCCTTACTCTGTGCTTGAAGAGACTAAGCAGCACAGCTCCTGGTAAGGGAAACTGAGATACAACCGGATTGTTGGCCTACATGAGGGGGCATCATCCCCTAGAACAGGTTATTTTGCCTTGTTTGTTCCCAGTTGAGGAATTCTCACATGTCTGCCACATACATTTATTGTCCAGCGACTGCAGTGAAAGGTGGGGGTGGTGGGGCCTTGCCATCTGTGTGTTTCTTCTCTAGGAAAATATTCAGATCCAGCCCAAACCCTCCCTTGCTCTTCAGTGAACCCCGGACCTCAAGTAGTGGAACAATAGCAGATGTTTTATCACATACAGGGCTGATAAAGGAGCATATATTACAAGTTCCATAGTCAGTGCTCAGAAAACCAGTGTGCTCCCCAAAAAAAGGGCAGACCACGTTTCCTATCCTGGCCAAACACTGAATGAAAGACCACGACGATGTAATGTGGCAATGGCCTCTTGAAAAAGGGTACTTTGGATGATCTGCATGGCCGCTTTAAGTAAAGAGAAAAGCCTTTTCCATTTTCTTGCTTCAACAGGTGGCCCCTTAAATTCCACGCTCTCATTGCAGTGATGTTAATTGCCCACATTTCGTGCCTCCCAGTAGAGGGACATCTTGGTAAGGGAAGAAGGTTGCTGCAGCCCAATGCGAGGGGGTGGGGGCGTTACTGTACATTGTTTGGACCATTTTGTCTCATGACCATTTCAGAGCACTATGGGATTACACTGTTAGTTGTAGAAGCATTTGTCATATTCTGAATCCAACCACATGAAAGTGAGGCCCCACTATTCAGTTTTACTCACTTGCTAAACTCTGTGCCCCTCAGTAGAAAGTCTGTCGTAGCAGCTCTTTTTTCCAAGACTTTCCACGCATGCAGGTGGTTGAGTTCTGCCCTCAGGATGGGCTAAGCACATTCCAGAGAGTAGTGCTCTGAGCTCCGAAGGATTCTGCCGTCTGCAGTTTGGAGACTTGTTGGTGGATTACAATGGAGTTGGCTGATCATAGTCCTGTCCCAGATGGGATACCACTTTCAGCAGGCATCCATATGATGCTAAGTGGGCCTTGCAAGTAGAGCATTGTATGTTGACTTTAATTCTAGAATACCATGGCAACCAGTAGAGTTCTTTCAAGGCAGGTTCCACATGGTCTAATTTCTGGAAATGTAATGACACTCTGCAGTCTGTTTTGTGGAGTCTGGTGCAGACTCCATTTCAGTAGTCTAGACATGCCAACAGTGGGATTCTGGACACCTACACCCAATGGTTGATTTGAAGGGGTGGTTGGAATTTGATGATCTTGTTAAAATCATGATGTGGGGTATACAGGAATGTCTTCATGCAAAATGGCACCCTGATATTTAACTTTGTGATGTTGCTGGGGGAGCTTTACGACTCATGAGCCAGTCAAGAAGTGTTGTTCCAGGACTGGTGACTCCCAGGATCAGAGATCTGGCACCGTTAATGCACAGGAAGCTCTTTAATACACCAGTGTGCATGGTCCCATATTCTGGGGATGCGATTTCCTACTTTTCGTGCTTCCTAGGAGCTTTTTAGTAGTCTGACTTTTAGCATATTTCATCTGTGTCTTCTTTGGACAGACTTTTCTTTTTACTCCCATGGTACTAACTTTTCATTTTGAGCTCATTCTCATGGAGAGGAAATACTCAGCTGTTCCTGTGTGTTGTTGGATAGTTCTGCTTTGTCGCTTTTTTCACACTACAAACTGTTAGCATCTCTCTGAGCTTTCGCTTGTGTTCACTTGGTGTTTAGGAAGAAGCACTTTTTTACAGTAATGCATTGCTTTTGATTGCTGGACAGTAGTCTTTCTGCATTTCTGTTTACTACTTCAGATTTATTTTGATCTTGCTTCAATACTCTGTCATTGTTTTGATTTTGTAACTCTGTATTCGTACATCTTTAGGTAGCTCTAGATTAAGTGGGAGAACTGTATTGAAGCCTCAGCCTACAGCACCACCAATTTCCATGTTGATGCCAAACCACTTTAAGAAGAAACATTTAACTATAGCTTGTTTATTGAACCAAAAACACTGTACGGGTACCTGTAGCATTCTTCTTTAAATATTCTTGCTTAAGAAGGTTCACACTTTTGTGTATGACTCTAGAATGGATGTGTACCTTGGATACCTCAGGGAATGGCTGACGTTGGGTGTGGATGAGAGCTAGATGGCCATAGACTGTTTTTCAGGGTCACCTCATCATCAGATACTTTATATGTGTCTCCATACTCGCCTTCCCGAGCCCTCCGCTCGTCTTCCTCCAACACTCTGTGGGTGTGCCGCTTCTCCAAACAGCGACTTAGGGGGAGATATCTATCCACTGCAGGTGCCTCCCTCTGCAACAACTTCCCTGCCTCTCTCCGTCTTGAGACGGAGATCCTTAAGTTCCGGAAACTCCTCAAGAATTTCCTCTTCGCCTCTTCCTTCTCTCTCCCCCCTCCCCTGCTAACCACCTCTTTCTGCTCTGTCGCTCTCTCTCTCCTCTACTTCTCAGTTTCTCTGCCTGGTGTACCTTCAAAGCCTCACAGGTCTCAAGCTTTTTCACCAGTCTCCTGCACTTGCCACCAGGCCTTGCGCTTGCCATAGCACTACTGCACTACGGTTACGACCCATGAGAGTGGTATCTCTGTGCACTTAATCAATGTTCTGACGGGACTGAGTGCACTTGGTCCCTATTGGCCCCCACCCCCACGCACTTCCTGTTTCTGTCCACCTGCATAATCTGAATGTACCATGCCTAGTAAGATCATTTGTCTTGTGTTCCCTATGTCTTCCCCTCCCATGCATGGTTGCGCTTTGAAACACTTGAGTATAAGCGCATAGTAAATAATCAATTGGGTGCATCAGTACAGTGCCATCACATTATAGTCTCCATATGAAAGTACAATGTAGGCCCCTGATCAGAGCTGCAAGTGCAGTTTGTACATTGTTAGATTTTTGGCATATACAGTAAATCTGATTAAATCAATGAAAGATACTTGGACTCAGGGATGTGTTTATGGTTAAAGTAAAGGATTTAACAAAAATGAATTTGGGTTTGTATTAGTTATTTGTTTTGATATTTCAGCTGTTTGTAGCCAAGAAAAACATGTGAATGCACCATTGCAGAGCAAAGATGCCCCAAGGACAAATGCAACTGGTAACTAAAAATAAAACATAAGAAGATTAAATTAATTAAATTGTTTTTTAAGGACATTGGCATTAAATGATTTAGAGTGCCATCCTCTTGTTTTCACTTCAGAAGATTATGCATGTGCTTTGCAGTTCAGGAATACCACAAAATTCAGGGCAAATCGGGTCAACCTTGAGAACACTTGCTGCAGGATTGTTCCCGACCAGAAACCTCATGGACCATCTTTATTCAGCCTTAAGTGACGAAGTATAGGGCACATGTTAGATGGGACACGATCTAGGGTATTTTTAATGTTACTATATGCAGGTCTCAAAATTTGCACTTTCCACTAGGTAGCGGTAATTAACTCTTGGCAAGCAATAAGTGGTGTGCAGGTGAAATGAGGGGGAGAGTGACCTTTTATGCCTGGTTAGTAGCTAGCAGCTTATACATTTTACCCCTGATGTATGTAGACTATAGGAAAAGGTTACATAGGGTCTGGAATGATGCAGCCTCACTTTTGTAAAGTGGACAGAAGAGTCCAAATGTCCTCCCACTTAAATGGTAAATGTAATACTCCATGAAATACTGCTAGTATAATGTCCATGAACTAGGCTAAACCTAGGGAGACTCCATAACTGAACACCTACCCATTGTCTCGCTATAAATCTTCCTAATTGGTCAGAGACCCAAGTAACATCTCCCCACATGCAGGCAAGACGAGGGTGTACATGGGTTCTCCCACTGAAAGAATGCTAATCGATTTGGCTTGGAGCATCTACCTTGTGGATGTCCATAGTTTGACGTTTGGGGCATCCTGGCAGTGCATGAGCTGGGTGATAGCCACCACTACAGTCCTGCTGGACTCCACAGCATTCAAAACCTTTTTTGCCTTTTCTTTTGAAGCCATTTTGATGTCCTGTGTGTGGTGCTATGTACATTTCCTAAGAGCACACCACTACCACCATCACACGATGGTACACAGGGTAAAGCCTTCCTTTCCAAATGAGCATAACGTTTAAAAAAAGATACTGATCAACACATCTCATCCATGAGCCAGAACAGCCCCCATCGCAGAGCACAGTGAGGAGATTGATTCCATGTTTTCTCTTTGACCATTGTTTTTCGGCTGCATGCTAGCTTCCGATTGGGTCAACTAGTCGGCTGTCCAATTGTGAATTGTGAGCTGGCTGTGATTGCTAATTGTGAAACGTGTACAAACACAAATACAGAAGTGTGTCCTATCATCTGAGGTAGGTTGGTTCTTATGCCACATGCAGGCATAGTGTATCCTAACCACACATCTTTTAATTTTGACTGTGCCCATTTACTTTTTCTAATTTCACTGTCCCGCTATTCATTCTAGGTACAGTTGATTTATTTCACAATCTGGTACAGTATTTTTTATTTTTAGTACTTTTGGGATCATAAATTATCTATTTTTGAATTTTCATAATTTAACTGCTTGATTTGTGTTTATAGCTTGTCCCTGATCACCTCCAATGGGAAGCATATCCTCTGCCAGCAGCTGAAGTATTTAGCCTCAGATCCAGCCATTTGAGCTCCCGTCTATCAATGCCTGATTTTGGAAGAAGCTATGTGCCTCTGTCCAACCTTTCAAATGGATTGTATTCTCCCACATATTCCTCCTCTTTAGATATTTTCCCTTTCAGCTTCAGCTGCTTTGGGAAAAAATGTGTTGGCATAGGGCGCTGTGAATCTATGCGGTTGACTCGATGTCCCTCGAGGGCCTCCCTGTTGGCTTCAGTTCTGTTTTTCCGTGATGGCTAACTCTCTGAGAATTACGGTGCGCTTTAGTTTCTTCAGAAATTGCGACACATTGAGAAATGCCCTCATCGGCTTAATTGACCCAAAGACCGGATTTAAAAAGTGCCATGACTGCAGCTCCAAGATGTATACTATAGATCCACATTGAGTGTGTCTGTGGTGCTTTTCTGTCAAGCACAAGACGGCAGACTGTGGGTCCTGCCAGTCCATGACAGGTAAGGCATTTGAAGGAGTGTAAGGGGAAATCAGCAGCGGTAGGCCCACTACAAAATCCCCTTCAACGGCACTGTTGAAAAGGCACTCTCTTCGAAGGAAAAGTCCCAACCTCATCTTCATCGAGAAAGATGAAGAAAAGGCACTATAGGTCCAATTCCTCCCCTGCACGGAAAATAGCCTGCCCTGCAAAGTCAGTGATTCCTGTTGAATGGGAGGTGTCCAGCCAAAAAATACTGGAAATCTTTGAGAAAGGAGAACACAAAAAGCCATGCTCCTGTTGTGCTGTCAAAAGCCAACAAGGAAAGGGCTAAGTCCAAATCCTGCACATCCTTGAGCCCGGGAGACAAGCCTGAGAAGCCTTGAACCCAGAGAACGGTCAAGGTCTCAACTCGACAACAGGACCAGTCCTCATCGATTGAAGACTCCATCGAGTCTGAGGTCGAGCCCTTCAAGGGCTCCATCAATGCCAAAACCGTTGAAGCCATCAACGCGATCTGCGTCGGACTCATCAACAACGTAAGTGTTGAAACCTTCGATTCCATCGAAGGAAGTAGAGAAATCCAACAAGCTACTCCCTAGAAAGGATTTTTTTAAAGTCCTCCATGTATGAAGGGCATGAGCCACCCGACCAGGATACCCCTCCTTTTGGATTAGAATTTGGAACACCTAATGTTCCTGAGGCCCTCCTTTCGGAGGAATCCAGAGTAAGGGACCTTTATGAAAATCTACAGTCAGCAAGTGGCATAGATACATCGCCAGTGCTGGAATTTGGCAAGCCAGACCCAGCAGAGTATTCAGATACCTCATATAGACAGCTAATGTCCAGGGTGATTGACTTTTTAGGATGGGGCAGACCTGCTCCTCAGTTTGAACAGGACCACTTTACCAACATTCTGGATAAGGGACCTCAGAAGGACCCTGTACTACAATTTCACACTGCCCTTCAGAAGAGGCTTAAAGCAAAGTGGGAGGCACCGGACACAAGTCCGGCCGTCAACAAGAACCTCACTAAAAAGTACAGGCCCTCAAGTAGTGATCCAGGCTACTTGCCTAGAGACCCAGCACCAGAAAGTGTAGTTGTTCAAGCGACTACTTCCATGTCCAAGCAAACAGGATACCCTACCATACTGCCAGATGGTGACGACGAGCATTTCAACGCAATGGTGGAAAAGGTGTTTTCTGCTGTAAGCATTGCGCTAAAATCAGAAAATGCCACTTACGCACTTGCGGACTGCATCTCGCTGAACACATTCCCGAAGGGGAAGAGAGGCGGCTTCCTGAACATTGTGAGGGATGGAAAGGTTGCGATGTGAGTCTATCCAGTCAGGCTTGCACTCAGCAGATGGCACCAGCGGAGCCATGGCAGCGAGCACAGTGATGCACACGTTTGCGTGGTTGAGGAAGTCTGGATTTGCACTGGACGTGCAGTCCATACTGCTCAACATGCCCCTTTGACAGCACTCAGCTATTTGGCAGCAAGGCTAATGAGAACCTGGAGAAGCTGCAGCCAAATCTCTTGGTGCCGCTATCAGACAGCCACAACTGTCACACCCCAGTGGACCGGCTTTGTGGGGTGGGTCCTTTCGTTACTTCTTTTTATTTATTATTTATTTATTTTTTTAACTTTACTCAGTTAACTAAGCTTTGTCAAATTTTCAGATTATCTTCAGAGTGCTGCCAAACACTAGAAGAACGAAACTCGAAGTCAGAGACTGAAAGTCCAGAACCTCGCCCGACTAGCCTGTCAGGTCAAGAACCTTGAACACCCTTTACTTTCTACTCGCTTCAATCCGCTTCCGGTCCCATAACAGGTTTTCCGTCTGATTTATTACGGTTTATCTGGTCAAAAGCGAGTTCAATAAGTTTTGCCAGAGCTTGGGTCCATCTCGTATTTTCGCCGGAGATCAGTCTCTTCCATAGTTCATCTGGTTAAAAAATCCAAAGATTTTCCCCCAACTGGGTGAGGTAGATGTTTCTATTTTTCTTTGTAATTTCGCAATCAATCACGAGGTGTTTCAGCGTTTCAATGGATGAGTCCATTTCATCCCGTATGATGTTGAAGATGGGTAGTGTGTCTGACATAATTATTCTTCGAAGGGATTGTGTCCTCCGACGTATTCCTTATCTTAGATATCTCCTTCCAGCTCTGCTGGCCTCGGAAATTTTTTCTCTAGAGGACGCTCCGAGTCGATGTCCCTCAACAGCCGCCGTATCGACGTCATCCTGCCTATAAAGGCCGCGCGCAGCGTCCGTTGCTCAGTTCCGTTTTTCCGCGCTTACTCAGTGCCTCGGAATACCGTTGCTCAGTTTTGTCAGGTTAATCCTATTTACCTCGAGTTATTCGATACCGTACTCGATGGCGTCTTCGTCGGAACCGACAACTCCTCGATCCGGCTTCAAAAAATGCCAAGATTGTGGGAAAAAGATGTCGCTGTCTGACCCTCACAGAGTTTGTCTGTGGTGTTTGGGAGCTAAACACCATTGTTCGGAGTGCGAGGACTGTATGTCCATGACAGCTAAGGCCCTGAAGGAGCGTAGGGGGAAGCTTGAGAAAGGTAAGACTTTTAAAGCTTCTTCTTCCTCGACGAAGTCGAGACATTCATCTCCTCGTCACCATTCGCGCTCCAGGTCTCGGAGTGGGTCCCATCACTCCTCGAGATCGTAGCACTCGAAGAGGAGACGTCGAAGATCCCCTTCTCCGTCTTCCTCTTCCTCTGTTTCTCCAAAGAGAATCCCTTGCCCCACGAAACATAGTTCCCTGGCTGAATGGGAAGAATTCCGCAAAAATATGATGAGCGTCTTCGAGAAAGCGGCCTCGACCCCCCTCGAAGACTGCCGAGAGCGATGCTCTGGTCGAAAGACCCGAAGGTCAAAAACGCCACGAGTCGCAGTACCCGGCGAAGGAAACCTCTCAGCGCGTCTTGAACCCTCGAGTAGGACTATGACCTCAAAACCTTCCTCGAAGGTGCCGTCGACGAAGGTTCCGTCGACACCGAGGTCGGTGTCTTCGACGCCGTTGTCGAAGGGACCTTCGACACACGGGTCTGTCGACTCGACGCCAGCTTCGACACTGGCGTCGACGCCAAGAAAAGTCACGGTTACGACACACCCAGTGACTATCCCCAGGTCCTCGATGACGATGGCGTCGAGATTGTCGAGCAGAATCCCAATTCTGTCGAGGTCATCGAGACCTCCGCCTTTGTTTTCGACGCCACGCTCGAAGCCTTCGGCGTCGACGACATCGACGTTTTCAAGGCCGATTATGACAAGTTCGGCACCCTCTGCCTTGGAAATGGGGTTTACACCCTTTATGAGTTCAGAACAATTGAGAACTATGTCCTCAATTATGGAAGAGGGTGAATTGTCTGAACAGGAAGACACATTTGAGTTGCAGGGACATGTAACCCCAATTAGAGAGGAATTTTCCTCTGAAGAACGCAGGTTAAAGGATCTTCATGATTCCTTACATGAGGCAAGTGGGTTAGACACTTCCCCTGAGGTGGGTGGAGTTTGCTAGGCCAGACCCGGGGGAGCATGCTGAAACCCCCTATAGAGCCTTAATGGCCAGGATCACAGAGTTTATGGGGTGGTCTGCACCTTCACAATCTTTCCAACAAGATGACCTCACGGATATTCTTGACAAAGGCCCACAGGAGGATCCTGTGGTGCCTTTTCATAAAGCTCTTCAGAGGAAGATTATGACGAACTGGGAAACCCCAGATGTCGTCCCGGCAGTAAATAAAAAACTGTCTACAAAATACAGGGTATCTTCTACAGACCCAGAGTTTTTGTCAAAACACCCATCCCCAGAAAGTCTGGTGGTACAGGAAGCATCTTCTACTGATGTCAAGACGGCTTATCCTACCGTCCCACAGGACAGGGACGATAAAAACTATGATGCTGTGGCAGAGAAAGTTTTTTTCGGCATGTAGCATGGCGTTAAAATCAGTTAATGCTACTTGCACCCTTGCTAGATTCAGCCATACACTTTGGGAGTGTGCTTCTACAGCGGCTGACTGCATCCCGGAGGGAGAAGAAAGGGAGGCGTTCCTGAATATCATACAGGACGGTAAAGACGCTATGTGCGAATCCCTCCAGACGGGCATTGATTCAGCTGACAGTATCAGCAGAGCAATGGCGGCAAGTACAACAACCAGGAGATTGGCTTGGTTGAGAAAGTCTGGTTTTGCCCCAGATGTGCAAGCCAGGCTCTTGAACATGCCATTCGATGGCTCTTCTTTGTTCGGGAAAAAGGCGGATGACAGTTTAGAGAAACTGCAAACTTCAAAAGCAGCAGCAAAATCCCTAGGCGCTGCAATCCGTCAGACACCTTTTTGTCCCACAGGAACCTCTGCGAGGGGCAAGTCCTTTCGCTTCTACTCCGCATTCGGAAGAGGTAGAGGACGACCGGCTCAAAGGGGACAAAGAACTACTACCCGAGGTGGACGGGGTAGATATTCAAAAGCCGCAGCAACAGCAGGTGCCTCTTTACCATCGGCATCTGCATCAGCCGCCCCAAAACCACTCTGAGGACTTCCCTCACAGGACACCTGTAGGAGGCAGGTTGACTCAACATCTGGCGGAATGGCAGGCTATCACGTCAGATGCTTGGGCATTGGAAACAGTTGCCCAAGGTTACTGCCTGCCTTTCCTACGCATACCTCAGAGTCATCCACCGGGGATCAGCTCTCAGAAAGCTCCAGATCCGCTCCTCTTGCAGGAAATTTTGGACCTGCTAGAGAAAGGTGCCATAGAACCGGTACCTGTAGCGGAGAGGAACAAGGGCTGGTACTCCCCTTACTGTCTCATTCCAAAGAAAGACGGAGGACTGAGACCCATCTTGGACTTGCGAGAATTGAACAAATTCCTCAGGAAAGACAAATTCAAGATGGTCACTCTTTCTCAGATCCTTCAGGCCCTTCAGTTCCAGGACTGGTTGGTATCTCTGGACCTTCAGGACGCTTATTTCCATGTGCATATCCATCTCAAACACAGGAAATACCTGAGGTTCGCAATTGGCAACTCTCATTATCAATTTCGAGTGCTGCCATTTGGGCTGAACTCCGCCCCGAGGGTCTTCACCAAGTTAATGTCGATAGTGGCGGCAAGTCTAAGGAGGGAAGGGATTCACGTCTACCCCTACCTGGACGATTGGTTGATCAGAGCTGTATCTTCGGAACAAGCTCAGATCCAGCTAAATCACGTGTGCCACTCCCTTCACAAACTGGGCTTCTCCCTCAATTTAAAGAAGTCACAAATGATACCATCGCGTAGACTCCAGTTCATAGGAGCGATCCTGGACACTTCCCTGGGAAAAGCCTCGCCACCAGAGGTGAGGGCTCAAGATATTCTACAGATGGTTACCAAGTTCCAAGATGCCCAACGTCTCCCAGCCTTCGACTTTTTGAGGTTGCTAGGCCTCATGGCATCCTGCATTTTCCTAGTGCCAGAGGCTCGCCTGAGAATGAGAGCCCTCCAGTGGACACTGAGGACTCAGTGGTCACAATTCTCAGGGAGAATGACAGATCTTCAGGTTCCCGACAGGGTGGCTTGAGACCTTCAGTGGTGGGCCTGTCAGGAGAACATTCTGAAAGGAGAACAATTTTGGCAACCCTGGCCGGAGATAACAGTAGTCACGGACGCCTCACTCACGGGGTGGGGAGCCCACGCCAACGACTTGACCATCAGTGGTCATTGGTCTCCATCGGAGTCGAGACTACATATCAACCTGTAAGAGCTGAGAGCCATCAGACTTGCGCTGAAGGCGTTCCTGCCAGCTGTACAAGGGAAAAATGTCCTGATAATGACGGACAACACGGTGGCCATGCATTACCTCAACAAAAGAGGAGGCGTAGGATCACTACCCCTGTGCAGAGAGGCGATGCAGCTCTGGTTTTGGGCAATCCAAGAAGGAATCTCTCTATCGGCAGTTCACCTAGCCGGAGAGAAGAACTTGACAGCGGACGCTCTGAGCAGGCAGAGCACAGTCTCCCATGAGTGGGAGCTAGCTCAGGAAGTCCTTCAAGAGATCTTCGCCCTTTGGGGAACCCCTCAGGTGGATCTGTTCGCCACCAGCCTCAACAGGAAATGCGATCTGTTCTGCTCAAGGGAATTTCCCCCGACAGGAGCTCTGGGAGACGCGTTCATAGTGGACTGGGAGTTTCCGCTTCTGTACGCGTTCCCTCCGGTCCCTGTCATTCCTCAAATGATCAGGAGGTTGAGAAGATTCCGGAGAACCATGATCCTAATTGCCCCGGATTGGGCCAGGAGAACGTGGTACCCGGACCTTCTAGACTTGTCCATCTGCCCTCAAATTCGACTTCCACTCAGAGAGAACCTACTCTCACAGAAGGGAGGTCAGGTTCTCCATCCAGACATCAAAACCCTCAACCTTCACGCTTGGCTTCTGAAAGGATGAGGTACAAGGATTGGGACCTCCCTGATGATGATATGGAGGTGTTGCTTTCGGCAAGGAGGCCAGCAACAAAGTCTTTATACCGCTGCCGTTCGAACAGATTTTGCAGCTGGTGTAGAGAACAGAATATCAACCCCTTTTCATGTGGTACACCAATGGTTTTGTCCTTCCTACTATATTTGGCGAATTCAGGCCTTCCAGTTGGCACCATTAAGGGCTATCTCGCAGCGCTATCCATCTTTAAGCGCACTGCGGAAGAACCATCCTATTTCAAGTTACCCTTGTTAATACAGTTTCTAAAGGGGTAAACCAATTTTTATCCCCCAAGACCATTCCAAGTTCCCCTATGGGATTTAAACTTAGTTCTAACTTTCCTGATGGGCACACCTTTCGAACCACTCCATTCTTGTTTGTTAAGATTCCTTACCCTTAAAACTGTTTTATTAATAGCACTTACATCTGCTAGAAGGGTGAGCGAATTACAAGCTTTCTTGTAAACCCCCTCATACAATCTTTCACAAAGACAAAGTTGTCCTGCAAGTGAAGCCTAATTTCCTCCCAAAGGTGGTTTCTGAATTCCATATCACTCAGAAGATTACCCTACCATCTTTCTATCCTCCTCCTCATCCGGGGAAAGAGGAAGAGAGGTTACACAGGCTAGACCCTAGAAGGGCTTTAAGTTTTTACATCAGTAGACTAGCCAGGATAAGATAGGCAGACCAGCTGTTTGTAGGTTACACAGGTCACAAGCTGGGGTTACCAATAACTAAGCAGGCCATTTCCAGATGGATCATTCTAGCCATTATGGAATGTTATAAACTGGCAGGGAAAGAGCCCCCTCAAAACCTTAGGGCTCATTCGACCAGAGGTATTGCAGCTTCATCGGCCCTCAAAAGAGGTGTGCCGGTTAAAGACATCTGTGCGGCCGCTACATGGTCGTCTATCCATACCTTTACACGATTTTACAACTTGGATTCCTCCTCCAGTCAAGAGACTAGGTTTGGAAGGGCTGTACTGCACTCTATTCATCAATAGAAGACAGCGTGAAGTCAGTACTCCCTCCTCCAATGATAGAATACTGCTATGGGAGCCTATCTAAAATAAGGAATACGTCGGAGGACACAATCCCTTCGAAGAACAAGTTACTTCTTACCTTGTAACGTTCTTTCGACGGGATGTTCCTCCGACGTATTCCTGATCGACCCTCCCATCCATCCCCGCAGTTCTACTTCCCTTGTTGTTGCAGCTTACGCTCCTTCAGGGTGATTAGTCTAGTCCAGAAAGAATTATTGTGGGCTACAAAACGGAACTGAGCAACAGACGCTGCGCACGGCCTTTATAGGCAGGATGACGTTGACGTCAATACGGCAGCTGTCGAGGGACATCGACTCGGAGGACGTTGACGCGCAGCGCCCTCTAGAGAAAATTTTCCGAGGCCAGCAGAGCTGGAAGGAGATATCTAAGAAGGAATACGTCGGAGGAACATCCCGTCGAAAGAACGTTACAAGGTAAGAAGTAACTTGTTCTATATAGACGCATCGCACTTTGGTCTATCATAGATGCTAAAGACACAAGCCCTAGCTCTCTCCTGATAGCCGGGATAGGCGATGATTTTGGTAAACTCAGCACTGTTTTCCACACATGCCCTTCGACTTTTGACCAGAAGTTGCGTGGAAAGTATAGCGAAGCCTCTATGCCATATATCAAAGCCGGGATCACTTTGGCTCTATAAAAGGATAATGGCGGTATTAGAGAAAATTTGCCGAACTTGCGGTCAACTGCTCTCATTTCGAAGGTCGGGCGTTTTGTTTTTTCCCATATTTGTTTTTGAAGGCTCCTTTCTGTTCTGGAACTGTCAATTTGTATCCCTAGATAGTTGAAGTTGGTCACTACTTCGATTTTGGTGTTGTCCAGGAAAACTTCTTTGGAAGAGCGAGAGGTCTGGCCAGTCAAAGGGGCCAAAGAAAGTTCCCTCATGGTGGACGGGGGAGAGGTGCCAAGTCTACCCATGCAACGGCTACTTTACTCTCAGCTGCTGCTTCAGCCGCCTCAAAACCTCTTAGGCCTTAACCCACAAATCCCTGGTGGGAGGCAGACTCTCTTAGCATTTGCAAGAATGTCTGGGTATCACTTCAGATGCATTGGCGTTAGAAACAGTAGTTCAGGGTTACTGTCTTCCCTTTATAAGAAGGCCTCGGTATCATGTACCTGGGAGCCACTTGTTCAAAATTCTGTATCCATTCCTCGTGCAGGAAATTTTGAGCGTGCTAGAGAAAGGTGATACAGAACCAGTACCTGTGACACAGGAACAAAGGGTGGTACTCTCCCTATTTCCTAATCCCAAGAAGGATGGAGGATTGAGACACATCTTGGACTTGAGATGCTTGAAAAAGTTCCCCAGGAAGGACAAGTTCAAGATGGTCACTCTTTCTTAGATCCTACCGGCCCTCCAGCTTCAGGATTGGATGGTGTCATTGGACCTTCAGGAAACTTAATTTCATGTGCCTATCCATCACAAGCACAGAGTACCTGAGGTTTGCCAGTGGCGGTTCTAATTATCACTTTTGAGTTCTGCCATTTTGGTCGACCTCACCCCGAGGGTTTTCGCCAAGTTAATTGCGGTGGTGGCTGCAAGTCTCCAGAGAGGGGAGGAGTTCAGGTCTGCCCCTACCGGGATTATTGGCTGATCAGTGCCCGTCCTCTTGAGCAGGTCCTGGAACATCTCTGCATAAACTGCCACTCTCCCCACAGACTGGCCTTCTCCCTCAACTTCAAGAAGTCCCTCATGATACCATCTGAAAGACACCAGTTCATTGGAGCAGTCCTGGATGTGTCCTTGGGGGGGAAAAGCCACGCCACCCTAGGTGAGGGCTCAACACATTCTGCAGATGGTCACCAAAATCCAGAGTGCCTGGCGTCTTCCGGCCTTAGATTGTTTTTTTTTTACGATGCTTGTCCTCATGGCATCCTGCATTTTCCTGGTGCCAAAGGCTCTCCCGAGAATGAGATCCCTCCAATGGTCTCAATTGTCTGGCAAGATGTCAAATCTGCTTCAGGTTCCAAGCAGGGTCGCACAGGATCTTCTGTAGTGGGCCTGCAAAGACAATATTCTGAAGGGAGAACCTTTTTGGCAACCATGGCAGGAGATAACAGTAGTTGCAAATGCCTCACTCACGGGGTGGGGAGCCCGCACCAACCATCTGACAGTCAGCGGTCATTGGTCTCCATCGGAGTCCAAACTACACATCAACCTTTTGGAGCTGAGGGCAATCAGACTTGCACTGAAGGCCTTTCTGCCCTCTGTACGGGGAAGAAATGTTTTGATAATGACGGACAACACAGTGGCCATGTACCTCAACAAGAGGAGGTGCAGGGTCACTACCACTGTCCAGAGAGGCAATGCAAATCTGGTTCTGGGCAATTCAAGAAGGAATCTCTCTATCAGAGGTTCATCTGGCCAGATGGGAGACCACAGCGGTGGACGTTCTCAGCAGGCAGAGTACAGTCTCCCGCTAGTGCAAAATAGCTCAGGAAGTCCTTCAAGAGGACTTCCCCCTTTAGGGAGCCCCTCAAGTGGATCTGTTTGCGACCAGCGTCAACCGGAAATGCGAGCTGTTCTGTTCCAGGTAATTTCCCCCAAGAGGAGCTATAGGGTACGTGTTTGTAGTGGACTGGGAGTTTCCATTCCTGTATGCGTTTCCTTCAGTTCCTGTCATTCCTCAAGTCATCAGGGGGTTGAGAAAGTTCTGGAAATCCATGACCCTAATTGCTACTGATTGGGTCAGGAGGATGTGGTACCTAGACCTTCTGGGCATGTCCCTCTGCCCTCCAATGTATCTTCCACAAAGAGGACCGTCTGGTTCTCCATCCAGAGGTCAGGACGCTCAAACTTCCCGCATTGTTTCTGAGAGGTTGAAATAGAAGGGTTGGGACCTCTTAGATGATTTGATAGTGCTTTCTTCCAGAAGGCCAGCAACCAAGTCCTTGTGTTGCTGTCATTGGAACAAGTTCTGAAACTGGTGCAGGGAAAATAATGTGGATTCTTTTCAGTGCAATACACCTATGGTGTTGTCTTAATAAACCTGACAAATCTAGAGCTCCAGATTGGAACCATGAAAGGGTAAGTGGCTGCGCTTGCGATCTTCAAGCACACGTCGAATGAAGTTTCATATTTCAAAATGCTGCTGGTGCTAAAATTTTCAAAGGGGCTCAGTAATGTGTTCCCAGCTACACCATTCCAGGTACCAGTTTGGGACTTGAATCTTGTACTAAAGTTTGTGTGCTCCATTTGAGCCGCTCCACTCATGTCCATTGAGATTGCTGACTTTTAAGACCATCTTGTTAGTCGCTTTAACATCAGCCTGCAGGGTGAGCGAGTTACAGGCGCTATCCAGTAAACTTCTGTTTGCAACCTTTTATAAGGACAGCCTTCTTTTATGGGCCAAGCCTACATTTCTGCCCAAACCGCACCACGGCACCCAACCCATTCCTAGCCCTAGTCCCCTCTTCGCCCATCCCAGTTTGTCCATCCCCATGCCTACTCCCCTCACCCTCCACCGCCCACCCCTCTGCCCCTACCCACACCAACACATTTCCCCTAATGCCCTCCCCTGGTCACAACCTCCCCCAAACGCCTAAACCGCTGCCCCTGCCCACCCTGACCAACCCCTTTCCCCTAACCCCCTCCCCTGGTCATGTACTCCCGCGGCAACCCCCTCAACTCCCTACTCCACACCCAATCCTCCTACCATTCCCAACCCACCCAGCACTTAGAAGCATACCACACCAACTCTCTTGCACCCTCATCAATGGCAGGTCAATCTGCAAAAACAAATTCCCCATCTTTGACCTCATTACAGAAGAAAATCCAGACATGCTTTTCATTAGAGAACAGGTTTGCGGTCGATTACGGGCACATTGCGCACAAGGCCTTCCCACCCGGGTACAACCTTACTGTTCAGAACAGATTGCGAAGATGTGGAGGACTTGCAATACTACTCAAACACCAATTCCCACTAATAATTAAGAACACATCAGCCAACACCACAGACTACGCATCTCTTCTGGTAAAACTCCAACTCTCACCCTCCACCTCACACAGCTTCCTACTCATCTACAGACCACCTGGCTACAACAAAATCTTTGCAGACACACACTGCGATGCTCTGACAACCAACCTCAACCTCCATCCAACACTTACTATCCTAGGGGATTTCAACATCTAGTTTGACTTGCGCTCAAACCTTATGACCTGATCTCTCACAGACAACCTAGAAGCATTCAACCTGACACAACGCATATCCACACCACCCACACTGGAGGTCACTCACTCGATGCCATCTTCAGTACCACAGACCTATCCACCCTACCCCCATGCACCCTATAATGGATAGAGCACTCAGCAATCTTCTCCATACCACTGACCACCACAGCCCATGCCCAAGGCCACGCCCGACCACCACCAACCCCCAAACCTCTCACTCCACTATGGAGCAAAGTAGTTAACGCCCCATATCTAGCCAACTCCCACCTCAGCTCTCCCTCCCTTTAGGAAGGGCCATCCCCATCAAACTCTTCGACTTCTGGCTCTCGGGCGCCTTTACACCCTCACCTAGATGGTACACCGCCAACCTCAAATCACTAAAAACCCTCAAGAACCATCCCTATGGCCCAGAACAATACCGCCCTAGCAAGACTAACCAGAGCATACAGATTGGAAATCAGAAAAACCAAGAAAGCATTCTATGGGAACAGAATCTCACTCTCGCAACCCGAGCAAGGAACTGCATAGAATAATTTCTGAATTTAACTCCCCGGCCTGCTCTAACCACCCGCCCTACCCCCACCCATCTCCCAATCCCTATGTGACACCTTATCAGAACACTTCCACAATGTAGCTATCGACAGGCACTCCGCCATCATCTCAAAAATGGAGCACATGCCCCCACCTCCGATCCCCGTTGAAACTCCCCTTCGATACAAACCTTCACATCTTTCTCCCCGTTCCTGTTGCCCCAAGCACAAAGCCACCCCCATCAGGCTCCCCTGAGGACCCATTTCTGCCCACCCTCCTCAAAACATCCTTCCCTCAACCTGTGTAGGCAGTATCCTCGCATGCTCAATCCTCAATCACTCCCTAACACTGGGAACCTTTCCCAAAGCCCTAAAAACCTTCTACATCAAACTCCTCCTCAAAAAACCTACACTCTTCCCCACTTTTACCCCAAATCTACTGGCCAATGTCCAACCCCTGCTTCCTGGCCAAACACATGGACTGCACAGCATACAAGCGGCTTGGCCTTTTCAATGAAGCCAACAACCTCCTGGACCCATCGCAATTTGGCTTCAGACCGCTCTGAGGAACAGAATCCTCCCTAGTGTCCGTGTGGGAAGACCTAAAAAGAACAGCTGATGCAGAAGGCTGCACTGTATTCGTCCTTTTTGACCACTCTGCCGCCTTCGATACCATCAAAAACTCTATGCTCCTAGACAGGCTACACTCATTAGGAATCAAAGACACTGCCCTCTCTTGGATCTCCACTTTCAACTCAAATCGCTCACAAATCATACTCCTTTACCTGTTCACCTACATCTCAGGACCAGTAACAAAAAGGGGTCCCACAAGGACCATTCCTATGTCCCCTGCTCTTCAACATCTATCTAAACCCTCTACCCGCACTCCTCTGCTCCCACAACCTTACCTGCTACAACTACACAGACGACACCAGATCATCCTTAAAATCCCCAAATCGCCAGGCTCCAACTGTCCAGATCTGTCATGTGCCTAGGATATTGACTACTGGATGAGGACCAACCACCTCGTCCTCAATCTTGGAAAAACTAAATTTCTAGTCTGCGGGGAAACAGCGCTCCTCCCCCAACCTATTCCCTGTCCTAGGACACCCCCCACCGGCAACCTACACCTTTGTAAAAAAGCTTAGATGCACACTGGACAGATTTATCCCTCTCCCATCATAACAATGTATCCAGAACCTGTTTCTTCCATCTACGCATCCTCAGGCGTATCTTCCCTTACTGTTTCTCTGCCTTCATCCTCTCCCATTCAGACTATGCAGGCTGCCTTTATCTAGGCGCACCAGTGTTTCAGCTAAGGAAACTGCAAAGAATCCAAAACTTAGCCTGCCTGCTCATTAACCTACCACCCTGAGAACACATCAGCCCTACAGTAAGTCCTCCGTTGGCTCCATATTGGTTGACGCACTACCTTTAAGCCCTTAAGTGCCACGACGAGCCAGCTCTTCGGTGGCAAGCACTCCAGGGTGCCACCGACTAGCAGGCTCATCGGTTTAGGGACTCTGTTTTGCTTGCAGGGATCGAGCAAAACTGTAATCCAACCCCCGGGCTATGTGAGAGGGAGGTCATCCCTCACTGCCAGGGGGCTGGATTACCTTCAGTTTCACGTCGGCGTGCGTAGCGCACGTCGGCGTGAAACTGAAAGTAAACTCCCCGCAGCAGCCATTTTCGGCTGCTGTGGGGAAGAGAGAAGGTAAGAGACCTTCTTGTTCCGCCTCGATCGCCCGCTGTATTTCAAGCCGGAGATCGAGGCGGTATCGTTGGAAAGGGGCGATCCTCCCCTTTCCAACGATACCCATTGTGTGGCAATGCCACCGGATCAATACAGATCAGTTTGTGATGCGGGGGGAGAGGGGACCGCTTACTAGGTAAGCGGCTCCCTTCCCTCCGTGGCCCCAAAGCATGGGGCCCACAGCGCCAGAGACCCCTGGGGGCAGATGATCACTGCCCCCAGGGGTGAAAACAAATTAATAAATCGAGGGATGGTGGGAGGGGGTTTGGGGCCATGGGGCCCACTAGACCACCAGGGATATGACAAAAAGTGGTGTCCCTGGAAAGGGGAGGTTCTCCCCTTTCCAAGGACACCACTGATATGACGCATTGCTGGTCACGGATCGGCGCAGAGCGCTGATCCGTGACCAGCAACCCACTGGACCACCATTGATTTGTTTGAGAGTTGGGGGGGGAGGGGGTGCTTCAAGTAAGCAGCCCTTCCCCCCCCACCCCCCAAAGCATGGGGGTACATGCACATGAACCCTGGGGGCAGATGGCTGGGGGGGGGGACACCTCCCAAAAGAGGACACCAGCGGGAATGCGCAGAGGTCTGACTTGCGCGAAGCGGCCCAGAATTTATTACCCAGAACCCCAGACAAAGTGAACACTGTTTTTTCCCCACCAAATATCACACTTTGTCGGGGATTGTGGCTAATAAAAACTGGGGCAATTTGCGCAAGGCAGACCTCTGTGGATTCCCACGGGTGTCCTATTTTGGAAAATGCATGGGGTTCCCTGTTTTCCTTGCTGGCTTCGACACCCTAGGCCCAAATCTGTATGTTGTGCCGGTCGGCAGAGCGTCTCAAATTCCGATCTGAAAACAGACTTGTGGTTACGTGTGTTTTAGGCTTTCCCCTTGGCGGCCAGGTAGGCGCACCCACACATGTGAGGAACCATTTTCATCGGGACACCTGTGGGAATGCGGGACGGTAGGCCATGTGTTTGTGTGGTTTTCATAACTTTTTGACCCATTTGCTGGTGGCCTTTGTCACACAACCCTTTAATTTCCCAAATGTGACCTACATTTAGTCGCTGCTTTAGGCACCATCGCTGCTTTAGGCACCATACACTTTTGTAACCTGCACAAGTCACCTACCCTTGAAAAGGTCTGCCTGTGCTCTTTCAAAAAAATGTATGCTTGTCATTCCTCACCACATTGGTTTTCCCGATTTACACATGCTAAGTGTGTCTGTTCAGGCCGTGAGTGTAAAACTCCTGTGTACCATGGCTCAGTGTTTGGCTTGTGGTATTGCTTGTTTTGTAAAACACTACAAAAAAGTGTGCTCTCCTAACTGCAAGAGTCGGGGGAATGTAGCAGAGCATTGCTTTTCTCAAAATTCATAGAAGCCATTGCCGTACCAAGCTGACCATGTCCAACACATACCTTTTTTTCGGTCATTTTCACGCTTTTCCCCCAATCTATGGCAGTTTCCCTTACCTAGTTGTTGCCTGACCTACGCAAATCACCCCTTCCGAAACTTGGAATTTTGTCTAATTTTCAGAAATACTTGCCTTTCTGTCTTCCAATTCGGCTTTCCTACCCTTTTCTTCCATTCCGTGCATGCATGTCCAATTGGCAAAAATGGCCAAAATCGCCTACCTCTCACAAAACAGTTGATAACCACATCAAAAAAATTTCTTTTCGTTTCCACGCAACCTGTTCTTGAAAGCCAGGAAATTGGGGAATTCAGCACAGCAAACCATTCGTTCCTAGCTCTTACAAGGAAAAAAACACCGGCTTCTTTGTACATCATTTTATTGGAATTTTTTTGAAAAAACCCAACATTTTCGCCCTTTTTGCTTATTTTCTCTCACCCCCCTACAGAAACCTAGGATTCCTGGGTGGCGTTAGGACCGCCTACATGTGGGGAAAAAAAGGAGCCAAATTTGGCCGAGCTACCTCATGTAACAAAAAAGTTACAAGCCATTGAATGGCCACATACCGAAATCACCAAAAAAGGCCCTGGCACTGGGGAGAAATACCCATGGCACTTAAGGGGTTAAAGTCCTGTGCATCACCCACTGGGCCATCCGCCACACCGGCCTGGTATTCCTTCAAGACAGTCGCTCGCTACCACACCTTTAAGGACTCTTGGCTCTCGCACAGGGTCTCTCCTAGTTGTCCCACAGTACAACTCCTCCAGACTAGGCAGATCCTCTTTCTCTGTCGAAGCGCCGACCATCTGGAACTCCCTACTCATGCACATTTGCAATATTGACAATCTCCAGGCATTCAGAAAGGCCCTCAAGACCTGGATAATCCCTTCTTTCTCCTAACCCAAACACAACATTCCTATCCACCTATACCACACGGATGCCGGCCGCGTTCGCAGCGGCGCACCGTAACAAACTATCTTCCTCCCCTCGCTCGCTGCCTGCCCCTCTACCACTGCCCAGACATTCGTTCCAGGGAGACCACGAATAAAGAGACTAGCCAATCACATTGGACCAAGAAAAAACACTGCAGTCTAATTCCATACAAGCGCACGGTACATATACATTACACCACATCTGTGGACACAGGCACAGCCACGCATCCATACACCCTTGAACGGAGGCATGGCTATGCCATTCTGGTCTAGCAGCACACATAGCTGTCCACACTGAAACCCCTGGTGTATCTCAACACCTCTGCCATTAGTATACAGTGACAACCAATGAGAAAATGTGGTCTAGCTGGGCACACAACAAATCTTCAGCACTAGCACTCTGCCCTAATCCACCAACAGCACCCACCCACGTGCCTGACCTCTGGGCTGATTACTGCATCTTAGCCAGCACACCTAAGTCCTAACTTGGCAAAAATGCACAAAGGCACACCTACATCTTTTAATTTAAACTCTTAGGACCTTCTGCACATGGACTGCACTGCGGTCACCGAGGGGGTTCGAACCACAAAGCTCATTGAGGCCATACAAATGGGGAAAGGGCCCTATATAAATGACCAATACAATATGCCAGTGTTACAATATAAGGACTCTCAGGCAGTAAGACACATTATTTGTAACTATATTATAAACATCCTGTTGCTTCCTGCCTATATAAACCCTAAATCGGCATACATTACCCTATTCTAATTGGTTAGTACATTACCCTATTCTGATTGGTTAGTGCAATAACAGGTTACATTTAGATGCATTACCCCGCAGATGACCTTAGCATGCGCAGTCAGTACGAAGAACGAAATAGGCTTGACTCGGCAACAAACTAGATACAAGGCCATTTTATCTTGTGATATCAGATATCTTGGCATCCCATGCTACTCCTGCTCTCCCACGTTAAAGCATGTCCTTGTTACTATTGCATACTTGTCTGCCTAAAACGAGGATGAAAGCATGATTTCATAGTGTGCTCGACTCCCTTGGTAAGTATTTCATGAGAAAGTGTAACAGAGGCCTACCTTTGAGAATAATAGCTAATATTTGTGCTGCCAAACTATCCTGCCACGTATTAGGCAGCCCAAAGGCTCTCTAGGATGCGGTAGAAACGGAATCTAAACTAACAATGGCAGAGACACTCCAATAACATGGCGTAACACTCAGAGGCCTACTTCTTGATACAATGGTTAATGTGTGCTGCTAGCTTACCCTGCCGCTTACTTGCCATTCCATGGACTCTAAGGTGATGCAGAAACGAGGCCTAATTTACTAAAATGGCAAACACAATCATGTTAATGGCAGTCCCTAAGCCCATATTTTCTCTTACGTTTAAGACGTTGCACCCCATATTAACACTCCTTGTCAGGCAGTGTGTCTACACTGATGGTGCAATAATGGGAGGGAGTGGGGTCAGTCTTCCCAAGCCCCACTGCTTTCCATTATTATGATCTGTTGCTGAGCCAAAAGTGCTCCTCCACAAACACAAACAAAATGCATAGCGGGGGCTGCACCGTTACTCAGGCAAGCAGCGCCTATCCCCCATGCAAATACAACACGAGGGACTCCCCTGCCTAACCCCCCCCCGCCCTTAGTGGCGATCTGATCTCCTGCCTGACCCCTGCACCCATAGTGGCGGATCACCACTGATCCAGTCTAAAAATCCAAACGCTCAACGGGTTGATATCTTATATCAGACTATTGGAAAATCATTTGCCAAAATGATATTAATACATAGGCTTTTGAAGTGCCATAAACCTCTTTCGGTGGCTGTAACGCTTTAGTTTGGAAGTCAAGCCCTTGAATCTTATTACAAGTAGAAAAAAAACTTGCATTAAGAGGAGCGAAAGCTATGTGAGGTATAACGCTGGAAAGGCATGCGTCATGCCCATAATACATTATAAAGCAAAACCTTAGAAATCAGTAATGTATAGGCAGTTCTTTCTGAAAACAAGTATTCTTGCTAGCAAGCATTAAAAGGTGGGAGAGAAAAAAAGTTTCAATCTGCAAGTACATTTCTTCACACCAGAGCTAAATTGTGAGCTACAAGGGAAAGTTAAAAACAATGAGTTACTCCATCTGCCAAAATGACAGAACATTTTGACTTAAATGAAAACTATGGTAATCCCTTGTGATAGCCCAGGGGCCAACCTCGTATCCTGATCACTGTTTGCCTGACGGACCGGTCCCTGGTGCTCACCCTAACCAGACTAGTTGACCATCCTAAATGTTATCTGGTGCAAGGAGAACAAAAAATGTATGCACAAGCGGGGCCGTTGGGGAGGCCTTACAGAGTAACCCCAAAGTATAATCCCCGAAGACCCTACCAGAGAGTCTCTCTAAAACCAGGTCCTGGATGTTAGGCAAATCAGCATTTAAGGGGAGAAATGTTTCCTCCCCCCTTCTCAAAGTAACCTTTTCGTTTCACGGGTGGGAACATTTACTTAACGTTGTCCTGTACCTGCTGATGGCATTTCAAGCACCTGACATCTCCAAATGATTTTTCTTGCAAGGAAACATCCAGGAGGCAAGGGAGGAGCACAACTGAAAACCAAGTCCAGCTCTTGCACTGAAGACGAAGTGAAAGAAATCTAAAATGGTGGCAAGCCTTCTAAAGACTTCTTTCCCCTGGCTTAGACTACGAAACCAATCACCAATCAATTTGGCTGGGTCAGACTTTCAGTGTGGGAGCATTGTGAGGTATTTAATTAAAACTGAGGCTTCGAATCACAGACAGTGACTAAGGGCTGAGGAGAGGAGTTAATGAAGCTGACTAGCATCAGAGACAGCGAACCCCTTCAGCCCAGAAGAGGTATGTGCTTCCCAAGTGGGAAGAGGTGAACCCCATAAACCCAAGAATAGGGGTGTGTTCACGTGAGGAAGGGTTGAGCCCCTGGAACCTCGGAAGAGGAGCATTCTTCAGTGAGGGGAGGAGAACCCCTTCAGCCCAGAAGAAAGAGATACCCCAAAGACTCTTGGGAGGGGGGAAATAGTAATGGTGATTCTGTGATAAGAGGGGGGGGGGATCTGTGGCAGAGGAGAAGAGCCCCTTTGAATTCCAGAAGCGGAGTGTGCTCTAGTGAGGGGGAGGAGAACCCTGCAAGCCCAGAAGATTGTTGCTGCAGTGAAGAGGCAAGGGACTATGATCCCCAGAAGAGGGGGTTGTTTAACAGAGAGGGGAAAGCCCTTGATCCCGGAAGAAGGGAGTAAGGAACAGAGAGTAGAGCCGCAGTAAAGGGGGACTTTGGGGGGCACTTGCCAAGGAGGAGGGAGCACCAAAATATCACAAAGGTGGAGAGTGGACATATGGCCCCCAGAAGAAGGGATGCAGTCTGACTGCTAGAACAAATTAAGCTGGGGACCCATCTGCTGGAACTGTTTTTTATATATAATCCTGCGGTCAATGATTACATTTCCCAAGGACAGTCAGTAATTGTGTGTTCCCCTGACACCAGGCCAAAATCAACTGAGAACCTCGCACAAGACATCGCCATGAATAATCCGTCACACTCTTTCAAGATGAACTCCCCTGTGCTGAGTGGTCTGTACGGTCCAAGAGCCAGATCTTCAGTTCCAGCCATCAACTAAATAAAAGCCAACTTCATAGCGAAAGGGAAAGCTATATATAAGCCATTAGGTGCCCAGAAGCCTGACTTAATGTTGCAAGCAAAGCAAGGGCATTAAGGTGAGCTTCCGGCACCTACTCGCAATGAATTCCTGTCCCCTCAATGAAAAGGTGTTTACCAACCATGGTGGCATGGGTGCAGAATAGAAAAAACAGGCCTCATGCAAAGTCCCCTCTGTAACAGGCAGCCATGGTAACATGGCAGTGCTCGGGGACGCTGCCCGAAATGGGCAGGCTGTGTGATGGCAGTGGTGAGCCATAACACGCAGAGAGGAGGCAAAGGGAGCAATGCAGTGGGGGGGTCTGCAGAGTGGAAGTGGGGTGCAGAGGGGGAAAGTGGGTATAGAGGTGCCGGGGCACCAGCACCATGGGCCTCCCAATCAACACAGCTGGTAGGGAGGCAGAATTGTGGGCAACTACCGGCTAATAGTACCCATTATTTCTCTGAAATCCTCTTTTTTTGTTTAGCTGAGCTCATCAGAACTTTCTAATAGTGCTAAAAGATGGCAATGTCTCTAAAATAAAAATTACATTGATAAAAAAACTAGCCAAGAGGTTCGGATGCAGTGCCCAAAGGAAATTCTCATCCTCCCAATGACATCACTTGAAATTTGAAATAAGCATTGACTGCATATGAATGTTTAATATCAGATGTGGAGGGTCAAAGGAGGATGCAACATGGTGATGACATTTCTATTTGTATGTTTATTAAATGATGAGAAAAGGCCTAACTTTCTCTGTGTGTGTTCCCTGTCTGTATAAAGAACTAAGGTGCTTGCTCCTAGTCGGGAAGTCCTAAAACACAAAAAAGGTCAGCTGTCCAAAAACTTAGCCTAACTGACCTTACCACTATTCTAACAAAAATAAAGCCAGGAGAATATCTCCCTTCTCCTGATGGTCTTTTCTCTCAAGATTGTCTTATCTTCAAGCTTCTTATTAGTAGGTTAATTTCAAATAGTCTCTTGTTAGCCTCTGTATACATTCATGTAACTCTTTCACAAGCTCTCTGAGGTTTCTCTCACCTTTAGGGGTTGTTTTCCAGGAATCTCCTTTTGTCTCTCTGTCTCTCGCTCATCTTTTCCTCCACAATGAAATGCCTTTTGTGCTTGATAGTATATACGTATTTAGCTGTGATATGCTTTCTTGATAGTTAAAGTTCCCCCTCTGCTGGGGTGGTTAGGCACGTTTCCCACTGGGGTCTTGGAGATAAAGGGGAAGCCTGATAAGGGCAGGTTGCAGGCTTGGGGTCTTGAATAAAGAGACTATGATGGCTTGCAAGTATGAGGGACCACAGTCGGGTGAAAGAAGGCATTTGTGTTTACCTGTATATAGAGATTTGAGTTTTGGCATTTCGGATGCTTGTGCGTTCAGAAGAAGGCGTTAGATAAACTTAGTTTTCTGTTAATCTCAATGAGAGGAGAATGTTAAGAACACAGATATTTTGGAAGTTACTGTTTCTGATTGGTCAGTGACTTGTGCAGTGGGGGCGTTTCAGTGAAGGGGATGCCATTTGGTCCTGTGAAGGTTAAATGTTCACGCAGGCATTGAGAATGGGCGACTGTGCTTGTGATTAATGTGGGGGTCTCCCAGTTCATTAATTTAAGTCTGGAAAAATGCCTCTTTGTATCTAAATACTAATTGTGTAGTCTTACCTGCAGGTAGTAGGGGAACAGGGGAATTTGAACAACAAGAAGCATGGGGTCTGTAGAGATTCTTCCCATGTTTGCCTATGGGCTGGGGATGGACTCTGGGAGGAAAGTTTCAATCAAACTCTCCTGCTTCCTATTGCATGGGACCAGGAGAAAATCATCTATCGGAGGGCGTAACCATGCAGAAGAACGGCATAAAAAGGTAAGAAACATAACAGTGCATTTTTGCCGGCACCCCCACTAATGCCTTTTGCCCCACCGCCGACATGCACCACTCCCCCATGTACCACTACCTCCAAACGCACAAACATTGCTTACACATTCATGCTCAAACGCACATAAACACACATGCTCATGTTCACAAAGACATCTGTTTTTAATGGAAACCCTGCCATATTTTGAGCACTGATTCCAAGACCATGTGTTGCAAGGCAATGCTATGAATTGGCACAGCTAGCATGAAAACCTCCTTTACAAAGGCAATACTGGCCCTATTGGGTTCTGCCAACATGAGTGTGTTTAGAGTTGCAATAAGGTATAATATGAATGAAGCAAGTGATCTGGTCACAAACTCTGAGAATTCTGCCTCATCGTCCACTGAGCGTGGCACCCAAATTCAGAGCCAATCCTAACCTGATTAAATAACAAAGGGAGGGTGCGGGGGGGTGTTAACTGGTAGGATTATAATGTTAGGAATGGCTTTTGGTACAGTGCCAGATCTGAAAGTCTTTAGTGGGAGGAACCCACATTTTACTATCCCATCCCAGGTGGATTTCAAGAGTACCACAGAGCTTTTTCTCACGGAAAGTGGTGAGGCACAGGCACTGAAGTAAGCCTTCAATCAACAGACGCTCCCTCCTCTACACTATACCTACCACTATACTGGCCTCCTATTCGGGTACCCTTCTTTCACTCACACAATCACTTCACATTCACTCCGTACTCTTTCTCCTAACCACACTTGACACTTTCATGCAAACTCATGACGTATCACTTGCACTAAGCAACACCAGCTTCTCAAGAAATTCATTCCACATTCTGTTGCTCCTTCCATCGTTCTGCTGGCCTCTTGCCTGCCAACTCCACCTCCCCCGAAGAGCCCACAAATTCCTAGTTCCTCCCTTCCTTTTATGCACCCCCCCTCCATTAGACCACTGGCTCTGGCCATTCGGGCCCAGTCTTTCCTGCCCATGAGGTGTGAAACAGGAAGAATCGTGAATAGCTGGTTAAGCTCTGCGTGGGTAGACAGAGGAATCGTGATAGTGGCCCGGAAAGCAGAATGTCCCAGTTCAGGTTAGGGGTCCTTGGTGCGAGCTCCCCTAGGGTAAGTGAGCTTTGTTTGGGGTTTTGTGTCCCGAGGTTCTTTTCCTTTGCTGCCAACTGCGGGTTTTCAACGCTACCGCAGAGGATTGTACTGCAGCTGTCAGGTATGCAATTTGATGCAGAGTCCCTCTATCCTTGCCTCCAGCAAAACTACCCTGATCACGAGGAACGCTGGAAGGTTGTTCTCTCCTGGCTGGTCCGGGCCTTACTTGACATCTCGCACACAGTGTGGGGCTTGGGTGGGTGGTTGTTCTCCTGTTGCTGTTTGTGTTAATTCATCTTGAGCACGCTGACTTTAGAAAAGACAGATACTGGCGATCATTGTATTTGAGGCACATGGCATGAGACAAAACAGTACTGCACAAGTACAGGCTGGCACATGGGTGTTGAGGGGGGACCGTAAACAGGAATTGGGGGTCCTCTCAACTGCCATTGTGCATCTCAGTGGGGGAGGACACTGGCTCTGGATTGCTGTCCGGTAGGCCTCCCACCCCCATCTTAGAGGGGCTCCTGTCCACGCTTGATGAGGTCTGAGCTTATATTTAGAGACTCGGCAGACTTTTTCTGTATACGCCAGATGTTTGGCCTATGTAGAGCGGCCACTGCTATTATCCAGAACCTTCCTAATTGCCAACCATTTATTCCAGGTCTTTTCGTTTGTTGTCTTCTCCCAAACAAGAGTGCACAAGTGGCTACATGAACATACCCTTTTGAACCCAGTCTGACGTCAAGAAAAGTGTGGAACAAATAGCCACACTCTGTATATCCTTTATTTAAGAAGAACACTGATTTAAAACCAAGAATATTACTATAGAGCATGAACCCTTGGTGTTATCCGATTACCCTTCGCTGGCACAACTGTATAAATTCATTAGGACCTGAGGAGTGATTCAAAAGAGACATTTTGCCCTAAATCCGTCCCCTCATGTATTGCATGCAATTGGAAGAAACTCATTGACCTTCACCAAAAGCGGGCTTGTATTAAGGCAGTTACCCATCGTATCCAAAACTCCTGCAATAATGTAAGTTCTGCAAATGTAACTGCAATCATCACAGACTCGCAAAACATATTGATTAATGGAAGGTAAAAAGGAAAGAAAATGCCTACTGTAGATCTCTTGGTGTAAGAAATTCCTATGGGTCGGTCTATAGGCGATGGACAATGAGTTACATGTCCCTGCCCCAACCTGTATGTTACACGTGGCAGATGCACGTTGGACAGCCGCTCTTATGGTATTGGGCAGTTATTTTTTGTGAAAATCTTTATTTTTTGCTTTTGTAAAGGAAAAGGTGATTTTAGTCCAACTTTCTAAAGTCACTATCAAGATGGGGAATAGTTGAAGTCGTTTATTCATTCATTTAACTTTTTACATTGCTCCCTCTGGCCCGCGGGCAGCAGAGCATTGTGCAAAATACATCCACATTTTTTTAAATCAGTACATGTTAAAATTTCTCAATTGGCACATCGAACAAATTACCGTAAGAATATATAAATCGAGCACAAATTTAAACCAAAACAAAGCAAGAGTTGCAACAATGATAAAAGAAGAAATAAGAAAACTAAAATGAGATCACAGAACATCTTTGTCGTTATACTAAGGTAAAGAAATTGGTCTTTCAGAATTTATTCCAGTGAAGTCGTACAAAGTCGGATGAAGACTGGGAAAGATTTACAAGCTTGTGGAGTGGCTACCGAGAATGCTTGGGCAGAGCATAGAGCATGACCAAAATGAGGTATGCAAAGTGTGACAGAGTGCTCAGTAAACTTGCAATAACAGATATTTATCTTCAACTTTTTAATAGATAAATATATATTTGCAAGGCCTTTGGGGTTCACCATCGAACGATGTTCCCTGCAACCTTTCCTCAACCTACAGTGGCCTCCCACCTCCCTAGGCATCCCTCCCTATTCAACCACCATGTTTCTCCAAGATTGGTTAACTGTAGGGAGGGTAACCCTACTCTCTGGTTCTATCCCTCATTTTAGGGATGCCTAAGGGCCTTAGCCTTATCTGATCAACTCCTTTGTGGACTTTCAAAGGTGCCTAACTGGGTTATCTGCTGGTTCTGTCACTTCTCCTGATGGCTGATTAATCACCTTCTCTGAACTCGCCTGTCTCCTCTCTTCTCTGACAATCCCCCCTTGTCTTTCGCACTCCACACTCCCAATCTGGCATTACTGTTCTTTCTTGTCTCCACCCTGTGATTGTTTTCCCTACTCTCCCTGTATGGTTTCCTGGTCTCTCCCTCCTCTCTCTCCCCTTCTCCCCTCACACTCCATCCCCTGGTACTACTGCTCTCTCTCTACTTGATCTATATTAATCTACTCCCTTCTGTTCCCCCCCCTCTCTCCAAACTTGTAACTCCCACTACACATGCCTCTAACCTCCACCCTCTAACTTACCTTTCTCATCCACGTGCACATGCATGTGCACATACCCGCAATGACAGCCTCTCACAAGCTTGCTCCCTTTTTACTCTCAGCCTTGAAGTTAGTCTCTCACTCACATACAACCCAATTGGTACCACCCTTTCAGACCCAACATCTTACCTCTCCCTATAAACCAAGTCTCCTCTCGCTCCTTCTCCACCCTTCCTTGCTGGTCTCTTGGTCAACATCCTTTACTCTTGACCTCACCTGAGCATATGTCATCCCATACTGAAGCATCTGGCTTTGTATAGCCCAGCTCCTCCTGCTCAGGAGTTCCATGTGGCTCCCATTGGCTATGTCAGCTGCTCCCTGGACCAATCTCTACCTGCGCATGTCGCCTGGAGGCTGTAATGTCCCCTGGAAGTCTTTAAGAAACCTTCTAGCCCCCTCCTTTCAGACTCCATTCTCCTGAAAGCAACCATGTGCTCAGATAGGTCATTTGTTCCTTTTATTAAGTTCTAGACGAGTCTCTGTATAAATAAAGGTTGGGTAGTGTTTCTCTGTCTTCCTTGTTGCCCTGCAGTTCTTGGTTTACTGCGCCCCAGCTCTGCAGCAGTCTGTCTGGGGGTTCTTGCAGTAGGTGTTTGGTGCTTCCTTTTAGTTTTGGGTGGTGAAACTCAGTCCATTTTCATTTTGGCACTGGGCCCATTCCTCCCTAGACTGGGTATCAGTTGCACTCGGTTTGTGGTAGTTCGGGTAGCTGGCCTTTTTTCCTGGACCCATGATAGTTTTCATGCTTCCGAGAGCTCAGCTGCTTGGGGCAGTTCATGTGCTCTGAAACAGAAGAAAAAAAGAACTGGCCAGGACCGAGGCTGATGGGTATTGTGACAGTGTTCCCTCTTAACCACCCTGCCCCCCCTTCTCCCCCTTGACAGGGTCCAATCCATGGAACATCTAATCTGTCAGACCACCAAAGTGGCTCGATGCAGAAGATATTGAAAAGAGTGCAGAAGTGAATAAGGAGCTAATTAAAAAGTTGCTATGGCAGTGATGTGGTTAGATTTCCATACGCATGAGATGAGCTTTGGAATAGTGTACATTCTTGAAAAGGTACACTTGGATATGGACAGGCCAATCAAAACAGCATTGCCTGCCTCCATCTAAGCAAGAAATCACAAAGGTCCCACCAACACCCAAAATACATCTGGTGTCATTCAGCACCTGAAGTCCAGCAGTGTTTGAGCTTTATTGGAGACAGAATCCAGACTGATTGTCACTGAGAAGATTGTGAACATTAGTGATGGATAAACAACAATCTTACCAAGAAAAGATAAGGAAATAATTGGATCATAGTTTTCAAAGTATGAAAGATCAGGTCCTTGTCTTTTACATTGTTTAAGCATGGTCATTTTTAAATATTCTGAAAAATACAATGATGGAGAGCATTTACTAGCTGAAGCTATAAGGAATTATTTTGAGATACGTTTGAAGAGTCACCCTTTTAAGATGCGACTTCCAATGATGAAAGAAATTGCAAAAATGTAGGTTTACTACTACCAGTGAAAGAGTCGCAAAGTCGTGATTGTGTTTCAACCAAAGTTTGAAAAGAATTTGGGACTTTGGCTGGGATATGGTCTTGTACAGATAGAATGTTTTCAATAAAACATAAATTAACATAGTTCATGTACTCGGAAGTAAAGAAAAGCATTAGGCTTTGTGTAGGATTGATCAAATGTTTAGCAACCTTAAATAATTCTTTAGGTGAATTTAGTATTTTAGTAATTTGCCAGCCAAGATATTTTGCTTACATTTGAGTCTGGTTTGTCATACGTCAGTAAGTAGGGTTTCATCTCATCTTCTACCCAAGTGTTTTCTCAAGGTGTGAATCTCTGCTTCTTTGAGTTCAACAGAACAGCATGTGGCTGCAATGTGGTACTTTGCTTTTACTGTTTGTAGTGAAACCAGGAGAAGAGCAGCATGCGAAGAAGCAGAAAGATAATCCAATGGTCATAGTTTTACATTTGTATCAATGGATGAGCGAGAATCTTTTGATCATTTTTTTAGAGACAATAAAGTGTGTAAGAGGATTCAATTCAACACTACAGCTAAGTCAATGCCTAGTCTGGGATACTGAATGGAAACCCTTATTGATCTATATTTATGCCCAGTTCATGAGTTCTGGATGACTACCCCTATATAACACCCCTCTCTTAGAATCCCCCTGACTCCACTGAGCCAAGAAGTAGTTCTGTTTTGCAAGTTTAAAAGGTTTATTTGAGAATTTAAACAATATATATATATATATCACACTTTATAATAAATTAATATTCGATAGTACACTTAGACATATGATGTTGATCAACTATGGGTAATCTGGCACTAGCACACCTCTTTACAATCAATGAGGAGTTTGTATAGGATGGATAAAGTAGCAAAAATACTTTTATGGTTTCAAGGGGAAAGCAATGAGGAACAAAATGCAGTACAGAAATACTTGATATGATTTTAGCAAAAGATAAGATAATAACTTTTTTTCTGGCAATTCCCCCCCTCCCCTATGCAATGTAAGAAATGGAAGGAGATGGAAATAACACACACAGTTCTCAGGAATGCAATCAAATACAATACGAAATTCAATTCCCACCCCAGCAAGCTTAGAGGAAACAGGTAGGTGTTTGAAACACAGGCCCAAGTGCTTTGAATGTGGTGGCAATGAAGTGAGAAACATGCTGAAAATGCTTTTAATTCCCTTTAGGAGGTTCGGGGTGAGTGAGAGATACTTGGGATGAGCTCAGGCTCACTTTAGCAATGATTCAGGGATGGTTATTAAGAGGCAAACACATTTTTAGCAGAGGAAAGCAAAAAGCTGCTATCTTTTTACAGATAAAGAAATCCGGCCAAATCGCGGCAAAATTCGTGAGTGCGTGAATCGTGATTACGGCAAAAGTATAAGCAAGTCGGTTCTAGGTTCGTTGGAAAGCTGAGATTCTAAGCTTTCAGAGGAAAATTAAACCAAGTTCCTAGGACAAGCGGTTCCAGAGATATGAACGATTTTGTAAAGGTCGTTTTTTGGATTTAAAGTAAACTCAAAATGACAGGTGACAGTTGTGCAGCTTTAAAAATGACAGATGACACGATTTCTAGGAGGCAGTTCTACTTAGGTTGAAATAGTTTGGATTAGATTGTTTTAACTAAGAGATTGGTTCTGCACAGTTCTGCTAGGTACTCACAAGATATTTTGTGCAGGAATGGGCCTCGCCACGGATCTGGTCAGGTTTTGGACTGGACTCCGGTTCTGGTCTCCGCACTTCACAGCGATCTGGGTCACTGGTTCTGCTCACAGCGGTCTGGGTCACTCTGGATCTCTGGTCTGGTCTCTGGCAATTGTTCTTGGCAAAAGAATTCAAACAGCTTGCCCGTCTGTGGAATAGTTCGCAAATGATTTTAAGGTTGCTGAGGCCTGCTGAGAAGAGTTCTCAGTTTGTGGGTTTAGGCCCTTGCTTTAAGTTCTGAAGTAAAGTTCTGGTCTTTGGAGATTGATGGATTTGAAGTCTGGATCTCTGGATGTGAAGTCGTCGGTCAGCATGCTCCGCAGCAAATGGAATTGAATGTCCCTACCTGTCCCAGCAGTCTCTTTTTATGTGTTTTGAAAATGGGTGTGTGCCTTGGCCTAGCTAAGCCAGCCCCTCTCTACTTGTCATTGGCCCAATTCTCCCCTCCCCCATGATTGGGGGAAGTAAATGGATTGTCAGCATGATGTCTGTTTATGGGTCAGAGGATCCTCCCCTGGTCAGTTTGCCCACAAATCTATATTTGATTCAAATACATCCTTCCCAGATACACAATTTGTTGAAATTACATGTGCACATTATATATTCCTTATGGTCCATGCTTGTCCGCCTCTGATCTTCCTGGGGGCTTGCATTCAAAAATGACAACATTTTGTGCTTTTTAACTGGTTTTGCAATATCGGACATTTACCCAAAATGACACACATGTGCGCAAGGAGTATGGACATTAATTGATGAAGTGTCAGATTTTTAACATGCAGACATTTGGAGTGAGACCCTATTTTCCGCTAGCAACCCCCCAGAATACACCACAGGGTCCTAACACCTCTCAAAATGTTCACAGAAAAATCACAAAAATAATGATTTTACAAGTCAGCACTATGAGTTATCTATCTTTTTAAAATTATGCCCTGGTCAAAAAGGGGTGTGGCTTCCCACATCACAGGGTGGAATAACTGGTTTATCAACTTCCCCCAAGCTCAGCTGCTAGCAGAGGCACTGCCCCTCCCAGTTTCCCGTAAGAGGAAGCCACTTTTACGACGCCCCCAATATAACATTTGCCTGAGTCCAGGAAAAGCCTTTGTTCAACTCCCTGTAGTCCCCAGCTGCCACTCCCCTTTCAATCAACAGGGCCATGTGACCTCAGGATGCAGCCAGGCCTGACAGGGAACACAGCTGTTGATCCAGTTTCAACTCCTGTCGGGGGTAGTTGTCAGGTAGAATCCAGTTTCATTAAGCCAGGTTTCAGCTAAATGTCACTTTTTGTTCCCCGTTTTCTACATTCAAATCAAACTGACAATTTTTACCTATACATTAAATAATTACTTCCTTCAAGTCATTTCAGAATATAGTTTTACATTGTATCCACCTCTTAGCAAGTCTTTCCTTGGTCTGGTTTTGTTTCATTTGTTCAGTTTTACACAAAAGTCTGGTGGTTTTAAAACGCCGGCTTTCTGATAGTGGTGAGTACTGGTAATGCAACCATTTTTGGGATTAAGAAAATGAATTCCCCACAGTTCTGAGTTGCTTTTTTGGCAATCAGCATTGCCATTCCCAATGGTTTCAGGCTACTGTGTGTGTAGCCCACTGGCGGTTTTAGGCAGTGCCCTCCTGTGCTCACAACATAGGCAAAAATGGGTGGCAGCCTATTCTTCATGTTTTCCCTGTGCACTCTCTGGGCAGTTCTGGCCATCATGATGTTTTCCATGCCAGTACTGCACAGTTTTATTGTAGGGCTTGGATGCATGGGTAAAAACATCCCACAAGCCCCCCCTCTTGCGATGGCCATTCTGTCCTTTCACTGATGGAACTCGCAAGATCTGGGATGTTCGCCTCCTCTTCTTCCAATTCCATAGGTGGCACAGTTCAGCATCTTTTCCTCCCTCCAGTCGATCAATCAGTTCTCCTTGCTGGTCCTGATGGGAGGATTGGGCGGTACCCCGGCCCCCTTGGGTCTCTGCTCCCGGTCTCCGGATCGTCCTCCTTGGCCAGTCTCCAGGTTTTCTTTCTCCTAGGACTACAAAGGAAAAGCGGCAATACCTATTTGTAGACATTTTTCCATCACTACTAATGGTGTGGCAGACATATACATTTTATACTTTAACATACCTAACATTTTACTTTTGAGATACAAGTTATCATTCAAAGACAGTGGCTTACAAGAGTATAATATTTTAGAGACTATATGTGGGATATTTTAGGGTTGGAACTGAATTAATCTGGAGCGGTCCCCTCTGGTATTGCAGAGGACTCCTCCAGTTGCTCCAAAGTGTGCCTGGGATGGCAACACTTTAGCTGGTTAATATGGACCCACTTGTCTTCCCCTTCCGCCAGACTGCCTTTGGGGATGCAGATCTTGTAGGCAACAGGGGAGATCTTGTCTATAATTTCAAACGGTCCCTTCCATGTAGGCAAGAATTTTCGCTGTTTGGCCTGGTTCCTTTGGAAATTGTATAGATAGACCCGATCACCCACCTTATATTCCTTTCGGTTAGTTTTTAAATCATAGTGGGTCTTCATGCTCTCGGCTGATCTTTCTAGATTCCGCTGAGCATAGGCAAAAGCATGCTGAAGGTGTTGCCTTAAATTCTCCACATACTCATGAGTTGTGGAGGCATTTATCAACGTTTGCTCTTGGGTTCTGTAGAGCAAATGCTGGGGAAGCACCATCTTGCGTCCAGTCATCAACTCAAATAGTGACATTTTGGTTGCAGATGAAGGGGTAGATCTGATGGCCATTAGGACCAGAGGTAATCGGATATCCCAACTTGGCCCAGAATCTGCCACAAACTTTTTTAAGTTGCTCACAATGGTTCGGTTATATCTCTCCACTGCTCCGGAAGAAGCTGGCCGGTAAGCAATATGCAGCTTTCTTTTGACCCCCCAGTATCTCCCACATCTTTGTCATTACTTCACTGGTGAAGTGGCTACCCCTGTCTGACTCAATCCTTTGAGGTAGACCAAAACGGGAAAAGATGTGGTTAATCATCAGGGCAGCTGCTGTTTCTGCCTTGCAGTTTGGGGCTGGGAGACATTCCACCCACTTGGTAAACAAGCATGTAACGGTCAACATGTACTTGTTTCCTCTAGACGAGCGGATTACAGGGCCTACAAAGTCGATTTGCAAATCTGACCATGGCAGTGTCATCCCCCTCTTTTGGAGAGGCGCATGGTGTGTGAGGGATGATGGCTGAAATTGTGCACACACAAGACACCCCTTCAAGTATTGGTCGAGGTCCTGCCCCATGTGTGGCCAGTATGCAACCTCTCTTAAGATTTCCAGTGTTGTGTGAAACCCCCTATGACCGGTGGTGGCCGCGTCATGGGCGTGACTTAACATCAGGCTTCGGAATGAGGTAGGAACCACCCACTGATCGTGGCCAGCTTTGGATTTCCTTACCAGCAAACCGTCTTGGATCCGGAACATTTTTGGACATTTCATCAACACTTAGGTCCTCTTTCCCAATGTAATCGGTATCCGTCAGGGGAAAGTTCTCAGGGTCCTCAACGTGTTGGTAAAACTTACCAATAATTGAATCCCCCTTCTGAGCTGTAATCAAATCAGCATCAGGGGTCTCCTTGCTCCATTGGGCAGTTGAAAGATCATTGTGAGCATTTGTCTGGGACCTAGTGATCGCAGTGACCTGGATTTCCCCCAACAGGGACTCTATTTCTATTAGATCCCCTTGGATGGCCCCGGTTTTGGCCAGCTGATCAGCTAAGTCATTTCCAGTTTTGTCTGGTCCCTCTACTTTGAAATGACCCTTGATCTTTTTCCAGTAGATGGTCACCCCATTCGATGTGACCAGATCATCAATGTTTTGGATTAACTTCCCATGTTTCAAGGGTTTGTTATTAGCACATAACATGCCTCTGGTTTTCCAATTAACCAGGTGCTCCACGAACCGGTTCTGTACATAATCCGAATCAGGGATTATGACCAGTTTGTGGAGTTGATGTTGGACAGCAGTGAGGATGGCCTGATGCACAGCCATCAACTCTGCCACCTGACTACTTCGGGGACCAATTTTGTATCCAGCGGAGGGTTCTGGAAACTCCTTCACCCAGGCATTCCCTACGCCGGCCACCAGTTCTTTCTCCCCGTTGTCAACATGGTAAGAGCATCCATCCACATAGGCAGTGGGCATTCCCTCACACTTGTCTTCTTCAAAGATTTTGTGTGGGGAATTAAGGTATGCCTCCATGTTGTCCTTGATTTTTAGACTTTCGTCCTCGAGACAGTTTTCTCTGGCACAATCATGCAAGTCAGCCAGACCTTGCGCGAGGGGACTCTTCTTGTTTTGGCCATATCTGACCTCTACAGGAAAGCCTTCCATTGACAGAATCCAGGAAGTAATTCGGGAATTACTCACATTTCCGGCCCAGATTCTGTCACTTTGGAGATATTGCAGAGGCTGGTGTGGAGTCTCCACTATGATGTGTTCCCCCTGGATAAACGGGCGGTAATTCTTCAATGCCCACACCTTTGCCAGGAGTGCCTTCTCACAATCGTTGAATTTTTCCTCCACAGAGGATAAAGTTTTGCTCGCATAGGAGATTACTTTATTGACCTTGTCATGCTTATGGTATAATACTGCCATCAAGCACGTATTAGAGAACCCCGTCTCCAGGAAGAACTCCTTGTTTCTGACAGGGTAAGCTAGGCAAGGCACTTGTGAGAGGCTTCTTTTGAGTTGTCTTACCGCCTCGGATTGTTCTGGACCCCATTCCCACTTGACCCCCCCCTTCAAGAGATGAATCAGGGGTCTAGTGATCTCTGCGTAGCCTTCAATGAACTTTCTGCTGTAATTAGTCAGTCCAAGGAGGCTCCTTAGTTCCCGCAGAGGTGTGGGGTCTTTCAGTTTCTGGAGTGCTTCCACTTTCTTTTCTTGGGGGCAGAGACCCTGAGGAGTAATCTCATGACCCAAGAAATTAACACTGGTTCTACACCACTGTGCTTTCTGGAAGGAAAGTTTTGCTCCTGCGGCCCTCAACTGTGTCAGAACATAACGGATCTCTGCTATGTGTTCCTCCACAGATGAACCTTTGATGAGGACATCTACATAAGCCAGGTTACCCCTCGCACCCAGGTTGGGCATGGCCTTATGTAGGAAAATGTTGAATTCATTGCCGGAGTTGAGGTATCCGAAGGGAGTCCGGGTCCATGTGTACTGCTGGCCCCCAAAGGTAAAAGCCAGTTTGTATTGGTCCTCCCTACTGACAGGCACGGTCCAGTATCCATTGGTCAGGTCTATTGCTGTGAATACCTGTGACCCCTGAATCTGGGCCAGCCCTTGGTCAATGTAGGGCAGAGGCCATCGGGAAGTATGGACCCGTTTGTTGAGCTCCCTAAGGTCGGCGCAGAGTCTCCACTGGCCGTTTGGCTTCAATATTCCCAGCACCGGATTATTGAAGGTGCTGTGTACTGGACGTATAATTCCCCGGGACTCAAGGTACTTAATTATTTCAGTAAGGGACTCCATGGATGCGAGAGGCAAACGATATTGCGTCACAAACACTGGAGTCATTCCAGGATCCCTGGGAATAATTGTTGTGTGGATGTCAGTGCGACCACAGTCATATGAGTCTACCGCAAAGAGATCTTGGAAATCCAAGAAAACTTGTTTCAACTTTTGCTTCTGTTCCAGAGTCACACAGGCATCAGCTAGGTTGACTCTCTCTTCCACCATCTGCCTGAAGCCTGGAAAGACTTCTGGTTTGGCTATCTCAGCGGCCTCCTCCAGCTGGGTGGAGAAGTCCCTGGTCAGAGTGCTGATTTGGACTGGAGGCTTCAGGTGGGAAAGGCAGCCCTCATGGACCTGGAAAATCACCTCATCCCTCCTGAAGTCACAAGTCACATCTTCCTTACCATAAGGGCAAGAAGTGTACTCCAGGAAGTTCCCCCCCACCCCACATGCCGGGTGAAAATCCTGTCTGGTGTTGTATTGTCCTCACTGTCAAAACAGTCCTTGGGGATTGGTCCTAACAGTTCATTTCCTAAATCTATGGAGAAATGTCGGTCATCAACCGCCATTCCAATAATGGTGCCTGTGGCTAGAGTAATACTCTGTAAGTCGCTGTTATCCACCTCTATTGGAATGGTGTCATGTTCTATGTTGACTAATGGTGTTGGGTTTACCCCTAACCCTTGCTGTTGTAGAGAAGCATTTAGATGTATATAAGCATCAGGGTTTTTTGCAATTTTTGTCCTCTTAACTTTCACTTCCAGGGGGAATTGTCGGGTCCTTTCTGGGATGGTGACTTCCTCTTTGATCTGAATTTCAACTGCATAAGGTAGCAATTGAGCTGACCTAAATGCTTTTTCTGGATCATCAAAGCCCATGGGATTATCCGCTAATCGGGACCAAGCTTTGAAGTTTATTAGGTCCAAACTAATGGCAAAGCGATTGAGAATTTCACTGCCTAAGTAAAAGGCGGCAGTGGCGTCTCGCACGACCCAACAATTATGGACTATGCTCTTGTTGCCAATGGAGATTTTGAGCATACACCTTGGCAGGAGATGTTTGGAATTAGCTGCTTCCAGGTCCATTTCCTATTTGTCTATCAGTTTGAATGTGGGAATGGCTGGATCTTTTGGGAGTTGGCGTTACATGGCTTCGCTGATGAAGCTCTTACCGTTGTTCACACACACTCGAGCGAGAACAGAGTCCTTCCCATCATTTAACTCAACAGAGATGAAAAACTGCTCTCCAATTTGCTGAATATCAGCCAGGCTCTGAGCTGATTTCACATCTTTCTGGACTATAGGAGTGGGAGTTTCTGATTGTGGATTGGTGAAGAATTTGAGTGTTTCCTTCCAGTGTGGAATACCACCTTAAACTGGAAGGAAGGTTGATTTTCAGAAATGGAGGACCCCCCCATCACCAGTCGGATGTCCTACTGCTATTACTGTCACGCCTGGAGTTTGGTTGTTCTGGAAGTGAAATTCTACTTGGTCAGATTTTTGTTCAACCATGTGGCAGGTGCCGTTTAAACTAACATGGCTGACACTCTGTTTTAATTTTATTGGTCGGCTAGTCTGGGTCCAGAGGACCTTGTTTACACAATCTATTAGGGGTGACAACCCTCTCAGGAGGTCATTCCCTAGTAAACAAGGGGTGCCCTCTGGAGTCACTACTAGGACCGGGTGTTTCACCTTGTGTCGCCCAATTTTAATGTCCAAGTCTGCGGTCCCCTCAACGGGAATTTCCTTCCCGTCAAAGTTCTGCAGTTGTCCAGGAAGAGAGGTGAGAGGAATTCGGTAAATCTCCCCCCTTCCTGCATTTAGTTCCTCAAAGGCCCTTTTGGACAGAAGGGTAGCTTGGGATCCAGTGTCCATTGTACCCTGCCCCCGTACTTGTACCGGGGCATAGTATCTTCCCTCCTTCTCCTCAAGGGGGCACAGATAATGCACATTTTTGGACAACTGGTGGGCTAACTTTCTGGTTTTGGACATGGCGAGAGAAGAGATTTGGGCACAATTCTGTGGAGAGTCTTGGGAATCGGAAAGAAAAAGTTGGCAACAGGAGATCAGATCCATTGTGCGTTCCCCTGGTTCCGGTTCTGGGTCACTTCCCCCTTTTTGGAGGCAGTCACCAGGATGGGTTTGAACCAGGGGATTTCGGTATTGTGGGTTCTGGGATGAGATGATGGGCGGCGGTAGCTCAGTCTCCACATCTCCCCAGTCTGAATTGGCGTCCCTTGGGACCCATTTTTCCTTGGGAGGAGTTCCCCCATCTCTAAAGGAGAAGATCCTTTCCCCAGGCTCCTCTGAGGATCCCTCTCCCTCAAATTGGAAGATCTGTACCTCCTCCACAAACTGGGTCTGTTTGGGCACTTTGTTTCTCCTACCTCCTCTCTGCTCCTTGGGTGGCAGACTTTCAGGGGTAGGAGATATTGTTTGCGGTTCCTGGTTTTCCAGGGGCTGTTTACAAGTTGGGAAGGAAGCTTCCTCCAAAGCTTTACACACCCCTTCCCCTTGTGCCTCCTCCCTGGGAACCGGTGGGTTATCGGGGTGCTGCCCCTGTCATTGTTCTGGAGCACCAGGTCCAGAGTTTGGGGCATTCTGCGGTGGCATGCTCATCTGAGGGTTCTGTTGAGCCCTCAGTATGTGACCCAGATCCCGTGCCATATTTTGGACCTGGCGCTCAAGTTGTGAAACCCGCTCAGGCTGACACGGGGCTCTATTTTCTCCCCTGGGCTGATCCCGGGAAGGGTAGCTATCCCTTCCCTTCTCTGGTAATACCCAGAATTGGGAAGATTTGGGTACCCCTCCACCCTTGGCCTCCCCTCTCCCGGATTAGGTTGTCTGGGCTCAGGGAATTGGGGAAAGAAGGATGGATGGTTTTGGGGTTGGAAATTGGGTGGATACCTGGGGAAAAAAGTTCTGCCCAGGATTTGGTGAATTTCTGCCCTCCTGGGGGAAGTTAGGAGGGAAGTTCCCCGGGTTAGGCGCTTGGCTGGATCCCCCCCCCTTGGGCTGGAGGAGTCCACACATAACCCAGGATTGGTCGGTTTCCCTTGTAGCGGGGATTTACATAGTCAGGGGAGCGGGGGACCCCATTTGTGGGACTACCTCCTCGACTCCCTGTCTGGTACTGCCCGAGGGCCTTCTGGGCTGTGAATTATTTGGTGCAGGCAGGTTTTTAGGCCCCCCCCATCTCCAAATCTAAAACGGGGGCAACCTTTACCTCTGCCACATTGGCAGCAGCAGGGGTGCTGTTGGTTTTGGGGTTTTTTGGCGCATTATTTTTATTTTCGATGGGCTTCTGCACCTCATAGATCCGGGTAGCCTGTTCAATGACCCAGTCTAAAGATCTTTTCTCATGAAAATCTCTCACGAGCTGGGTCATTATGTGTTTGGGTAAGGCATGGAAAAACGTATTGATAAATTCTCTGCTATCCGTGCGCACCCTTCTGGTGGTCTGCGCAAAAGCACGCTTTAATTCTTGCACAAACTCTTGTGGGGCCTGATCCTCCCCCCATTGCAAATTGTAGGCTGCCTTGCAAGCCTCTTGAGGATTTCTGTGAACAGAAAAATGTTTCAAAATGGCCGCCTTATAGGTGGACCATCTTAAATGATTTTGGTCCTCCAGCCCCGCAAAGAAACTGGAGTATTCTCGGGAGAATGTCCATTTGACGTACTGGATGCAGTTACTGCTGTCCTTCAAATGGAAAGTCTCCATCATTTGCGCATAGAGCTCCAAGTGTTCCCAAACAGAATACTTGGCGTTCTTATGATAAGGAGTGATGACACTCCTTATTGCCTTTTTGTTCCAATGGGTCCTTAAGCAAGGCCCTTTTTTGCCTTATTGGCCTTTTTGGTTCGGGTAACCCCTGGTCCATTCATCCTCTGACTCAGAAGCGCTGCTCCCAGAGGTGCCCGTCTGATCTTCCAGGTTTTCCTGGATTCTGCGAGCCTAGGAATGGCTGGCAGAATGTGGGGACCTGGTCTCCTGTGTCCTGTGATGCTCAGAGGAGTCTTCAGATCCCTCCTTGCTTCCAGGATTTGCTGGGTATCCCCCCCACTGACCTAACTGGGCAGGGGTTTTCAGGATGCCTTTAGTGGGCCTGCTCTCCTGGGGTTCCCCACTAAATTGCACTGTGCTTGGGTGCCCATACCCGGATGCCCGCCCATCCATTCCTGGGAGGTACTGGCCTATGAGCCCCATACTTCTAGCTGGATAGTAATCTGCCATCCCCGTGGCCCTGGGCTCATGTGCGTGAGGGGACATGGGGGTGGCAGAGTCCAGGGATTGGCAGAGATGAAGGCCTCTGGTACTAGGGCTCCTGAGGTTATGCTCAGGAGTTTCTCTTTCCCAGCGAACCTCATCTCTATCCGCCCCTGCTTCCTGTTGCAATGCAAGAGTCTGCGCTTTCAGTTCTTCAGTTAAGGACTTACTAGACTCTATCATTCTCTCCTGCATCGCTACCTGTTGCTGGAGCCTATCATTGTGCTGACAGAGAGCCTCATTTTCTCTCTGTGCCTCCTGATTGGTCCTGGAGTACTGGGCCAGTCTCTGCTGCAGGAGGGTTACCTCCTGAGCTGTGTCCCTATTGGCCTGCTCCTTTCTTGCCAGAGCATCCTCCACCCTCCTGGTGTGCTCTAACAAGTTCTGGTGTTCTTTTTGGAGGTCACCCAGTCCCTGGAGGGCTAGGTGATTTTCTTCCATTTTCCTTTTTAAGTGGCAGACTTCCTGGCCTAAGGTATCCCTTTCCTGACTAAGAGCCTGTATCTGTGCGGCCAGGTCATCCCTTTGCCTTTGGAAGGCACCAGCATTCTGCCGCTCCTGGTCAAACTCTGCCTGGGTATCCAGGTCTTTCAAAATCAGTTTATTGCTCTCTGCCTTCTCCCTATCTAGGTGGCTTTGCAGGGTGACTACCTGCTCGGCACATGCCCTATTGAAATCTAATTGTTGCTCCAGCTTTTTCTGGCTCTGCAGTAGGGAGTCCAAACCTTCTTGGTACTCCTTCTGCAAGGCCAGAAATCTGGTATCCCGGTCTGCCGTTTCCTATTGCAGCACATCCATATCCTCCTTTATTTTAGTGATGTACTGTCTGCGGTCCTTTTCTGACTCCTGAGCAGCCTCTGCTCAGAAGAGTCCAGATCAGATTGGGCTTTCTCCAACGCCATCTGTTGCCTATTTGCCAGATCTTGGCCTTCAGCACATTTGTCCTGTATGGCTCCCATATATAGATACAAATATGCCGCTGTCCTGGCAATCTTATTATGTTCATCTTTGGCTTTAGGGGCCACATGTAGGGGACCCTGATCTCCCCATATATCTGACCCTGTTTCAGTGACCTGTTGCGCGATTGCCTGCAACCAGACTGTTTGGTCCTGATGAGTCCACTCACCTCTCACAAATAGCTTATGTAAGAAGTGCTCTCTGGCTATTTTGATATCTACCAGTGTCGTCATTCTGGAATTTGAGTTCCTTCCTGACTTAGAGAAGTTTGTATTTTATTTTTTTTGCAAAACAGACCTTCTCCTTAGAGCGTTCCTTTGAGGAGTGCTTTACAGCGTAACACAGTGTGGTGATCTGACCGGATGGATGTATCTTGTCAGTTAGCACACTGTATTAATCTGCACAAGTGATAGATCTAATCCGGAATCCCCGGCTACGAGCCCCCAATTTGTAAGAGGATTCAATTCAACACTACACCTAAGTCGATGCCTAGTCTGGGATACTGAATGGGAACCCTTATTGATCTATCTTTATGTCCAGTTCATGAGTTCTGGATGACTACCCCTATATAACACCCCTCTCTTAGAATCCCCCTGACTCCACTGAGCCAAGAAGTAGTTCTGTTTTGCAAGTTTAAAAGGTTTATTTGAGAATTTTTAAACAATATATATATATATCACACTTTATAATAAATTAATATCTGATAGTACACTTAGACATATGATGTTGATCAACAATGGGTAATCTGGCATTAGCACACTTCTTTACAATCAATGAGGAGTTAGTATAGGATGGATAAAGTAGCAAAAATACTTTTATGGTTTCAAGGGAAAAGCAATGAGGAACAAAATGCAGTACAGAAATACTTGATATGATTTTAGCAAAAGATAAGATAATCACTTTTTTTCTGGCAATTCACCCCTCTCTCCTATGCAATGTAAGAAATGGAAGGAGATGGAAATAACACACACAGTTCTCAGGAATGCAATCAAATACAATACGAAATTCAATTCCCACCCCAGCAAGCTTAGAGGAAACAGGTAGGTGTTTGAAACACAGGCCCAAGTGCTTTGAATGTGGTGGCAATGAAGTGAGAAATATGCTGAAAATGCTTTTAATTCCCTTTAGGAGGTTCGGGGTGATACTTGGGATGAGCTCAGGCTCACTTTAGCAATGATTCAGGGATGGTTATTAAGAGGCAAACACATTTTTAGCAGAGGAAAGCAAAAAGCTGCTATCTTTTTACAGATAAAGAAATCCGGCCAAATCGCGGCAAAATTTGCGAGTGCGTGAATCGTGATTACGGCAAAAGTATAAGCAAGTCGGTTCTAGGTTCGTTGGAAAGCTGAGATTCTATGCTTTCTGAGGAAAATTAAACCAAGTTCCTAGGACACGGTTCCAGAGATATGAACGATTTTGTAAAGGTCGTTTTTCGGATTTAAAGTAAACTCAAAATGACAGGTGACAGTTGTGCAGCTTTAAAAATGACAGATGACACGATTTCTAGGAGGCAGTTCTACTTAGGTTAAAATAGTTTGGATTAGATTGTTTTAACTAAGAGATTGGTTCTGCACAGTTCTGCTAGGTACTCACAAGATATTTTGTGCAGGAATGGGCCTCGCCACGGATCTGGTCAGGTTTTGGACTGGACTCCACACTTCACAGCGATCTGGGTCACTGGTTCTGCTCACAGCGATCTGGGTCACTCTGGATCTCTGTCTGGCAATTGTTCTTGGCAAAAGAATTCAAACAGCTCGCCCGGCTGTGGAATAGTTTGCAAATGATTTTAAGGTTGCTGAGGCCTGCTGAGAAGAGTTCTCAGTTTGTGGGTTTAGCAGTCCCAGCAGTCTCTTTTTATGTGTTTTGAAAATGGGTGTGTGCCTGGGCCTAGCTAAGCCTGCCCCTCTCTACTTGTCATTGGCCCAATTCTCCCCTCTCCCATGATTGGGGGAAGGAAATGGATTGTCAGCATGATGAAGTCTGTTTATGGGTCAGATGATCCTCCCCTGGTCAGTTTGCCCACAAATCTATATTTGATTCAAATACATCCTTCCCAGATATACAATTTGTTGAAATTACATGTGCACATTATATATTCCTTATGGTCCATGCTTGTCCGCCTCTGATCTTCCTGGGGGCTTGCATTCAAAAATGACAACATTTTGTGCTTTTTAACTGGTTTTGCAATATCGGACATTTACCCAAAATGACACACATGTGCACAAGGAGTATGGACATTAATTGATGAAGTGTCAGATTTTTAACATGAAGACATTTGGAGTGAGACCCGATTTTCCGCTAGCAACCCCCCAGAATACACCACAGGGTCCTAACGCCTCTCAAAATGTTCACACAAAAATCACAAAAATAATGATATTACTTATATAATTCTGACAAGTCCGCACTATGAGCTATCTACTTTTTTAAAATTATGCCCTGGTCAAAAAGGGGTGTGGCTTCCCACATCACAGGGTGGAATAACTGCTTTATCCACTTCCCCCAAGCTCAGCTGCTAGCAGAGGCACTGCCCCTCCCAGTTTCCCCTAAGAGGAAGCCACTTTTACGACGCCCCCAATATAACATTTGCCTGAGTCCAGGACAGGCCTTTGTTCAACTCCCTGTAGTCCCCAGCTGCCACCCCCTTTCAATCAACAGGGCCATGTGACCTCAGGATGCAGCCAGGCCTGACAGGGAACACAGCTGTTGATCCAGTTTCAACTCCTGTCGGGGGTAGTTGTCAGGCAGAATCCAGTTTCATTAAGCCAGGTTTCAGCTAAATGTCACTTTTTGTTCCCCGTTTTCTACATTCAAATCAAACTGAAAATGTTTACCTATACATTAAATAATTACTTCCTTCAAGTCATTTCAGAATATAGTTTTACATTGTATCCACCTCTTAGCAAGTCTTTCCTTGGTCTGGTTTTGTTTCATTTGTTCAGTTTTACACAAAAGTCTGGTGGTTTTAAAACGCCGGCTTTCTGATAGTGGTGAGTACTGGTAATGCAACCATTTTTGGGATTAAGAAAATGAATTCCCCACAGTTCTGACTTGCTTTTTTGGCAATCAGCATTGCCATTCCCAATGGTTTCAGGCTACTGTGTGTGTAGCCCACTGGCGGTTTTAGGCAGTGCCCTCCTGTGCTCACAACATAGGCAAAAATGGGTGGCAGCCTATTCTTCATGTTTTCCCTGTGCAGTCTCTGGGGAGTTCTGGCCATCATGATGTTTTCCATGCCAGTACTGCACAGTTTTATTGTAGGGCTTGGATGCATGGGTAAAAACATCCCACAAGTGTCAGATAAGACAGTGGAAAAATGTTTTTTAATGAGCGAAGATATATAGTATGAGAAGGGTGAACCATCAGTGATAAAGAAATATTAGAAGAGCAGGAAAAAGGAATAGCTAAATGATCAGACCAGTAGAGAGAGAGTAAAGAATAAATAAGGGTGTACTCCTAACAATACAACCATAGGAATGGTTTGGGGTGAATATTAATTCATGAAGATCAGGGCTTTTTAGAGTATTAACAATTAAAGCTAACCAAAGAAGCGTGTATATCATTCCAGTGCAAATGAATATCACTAAAAGGTTATTGCCGTGTAAAGGAGAAATGAAAGCTATACTATCCCTGTCAACTGCTGATCTAGATACTGGTGGCCAACACTTATCCCTGGACACATTGACTTGGGTTGCTGGGTACTTCTGAACTCCAGCCAGATGGGCAGTAGCTTCAGTGAGGCTAAGTTAATGTACAGAATGGGACTCCTGAACTAGCTCCCCACATAGCTAGCAGGAATGAAAGCTTTAAAATTGTTAGGCTCCGTTATGCTGCAGCAATGTTTTTTTATGGTGCTCCACACAGAGGACCTACATTATTAAGAATATAAGTGTTGCTGAAAGAGGTCTCCTGAAGCAAGCACAAAAGGGGTGTGAGGAATTAAACTAATGACTGAGGCATACATTGTCCCAGTCTACATGTATACACATTAACTTTTGAAAAATAGAAGTTGTCCTGATGAAGGCCATAATATAACTGGAGCAACAAAAGGGCCTGATCATGAGTGATCATGAGTTGGGCAGACCCTTAAATGCGGCGGTAACAGTGTTAGCGCCGCATTTAAGGGTCAGCACAATCTGGAGTCTGGCGTGGGGTAAACCCGCCGGAGAATGGTGTTATTACCGTGTGATAATTGCGTTGAAAATTCCCCATTTGGTTCAATGGGCCCAATGGGGAATGGGAACTAACAGTTAGCGCCCAACCTGTGATCCAGCGGTAATACCACCAGAAGGATGGGTGCTAACACTAATAAAATTGGGGGTTATCCCAGCCAGGATACGCCCAACTCGTGATGACGCCCAAAGTGTTTAGCTCATAGAAGGTTGAAACACTGAGTGTTGATGCGTTTTGCCGAGAATTACTATTCACATTAAATACAATCACTGTGTGACTCACAATTGTTGGAAACTGTACCGCAAAATTGATTGTGGCCTTTTTCGACTGATATGTATCCTTGTACATTTCAATGTGAATCATGAATATTCCTATGTTTTTTAAAATGTGTTGCAGTTTATATATCAATACATTGCCAACAAAATGATTGTGTATGCACCTGGTGGATTCAATCAACCTTTGGTTGGAATTTATTTCGTTGTAAATAATTTGGTGGTTGAGTAGTTCATTAAAAAAAAAGTTTGTCCAGCCTTTGACACTTTGGTTTATTATGGTATCCCTGTTTCCCAGCGCCCCTATTGGAGCCGTGACTTTCCTCCCCGTCTCCCCTCCTATTCAATCTATACGTATCATATTTTTTACAGACCTTTGGCAAACACAATGTCCATTTCCACCAATATGGATAAAACAAGAAAATGTACTTCCAAAACTCATCCCATTCATGACTCCACACCCTCAAAAGCGGTCTCTTATCACCACCTGGATGGCCACCATGCAAGCTATTAGCCAAGCATGAAGTCTCTCACCCCTCAATTCTCCATGTATACACCGCACATGCTTTGAGTCAGTTGTTCCTAGCAAAATGCTAATGCAAACTTAATTTCACCCACCCTTATTTCCGATGTCCCAAGAATCATCACACCTTACAATCACTGCCTCTATAGTCTTTTGATTGCTGGGTTTAGCTTGCAAAGGCTTGTTTGGCCTGGTGGATATTACAAGGATTGCAGCTACAACTTCAAGAATGAATAGACTCTTGTTAGTCAAGGCATAAGCGGAAAAGCGATGGCCGTGTTGCTTCTTGTAGCCAAGATGGCTGCTCTGGTTCCATTGTAGTTATAGAAACATTGTGCCAATATGGTATAGCTTTGAAATGTATCCGGGTCAAAGAAGGCTAAACCCAGTCATCTCATTATAGGGCTGTCCACTGTAGAAACCAGTGCATCACCTTCCTGATTGGCTATTGTGTCCAGCTGTGTTGTCGGGGCGCTGTCTGATTCCTACCCCTTTGTTTCTGCTAATTTCTTTATTGGCTCTCTAGTCCTATGCTCTTGTGTTCCCTATTCACCCAGGATCCAGTTTGCCTTAATAGGTCTGGCCGCCTTCATCTGTCCTACTCCAGGATCCACTCTACCTCTTTAAGAGCCAATTCCATCACCTTCCAGTGAAATTTGAGCAAGCCCTGGACTCCGCGCAGAGGACCACTTTGGCATTGGGCTTTCTCCCGGTCATGTCACTATCAGCTGATGTTATTTTGTGACACCCGCTCATCAGGTGGTGATGGTGTGGGGAGGGAACAGCCTTACCAGCTAGTCCCAAGCAAGCCAAAGGAAGAGAGAAGGGAAAGCCCGCAGTCCACGGGCATATGAAGAAACCAGGGCTCTCCCTGATCTGATAAGTGGAATTGACACAATGTTTTGTTCCTAACATTGGATTTGTAAACTGGATTTAGAATGCTACTTACATTTCTGAATGCCTTTGCCTGGAAGCAAGCAAAAAGTGATGGATCATAATATTGCGATTATATATTCAACTGTTATTCTCTGGGCAGCGTCCGATCCCTACTTTTAGGTCCATCCATGCCACTGGAGGTGGTGAAAAACCTGCATTTTAGGTTCCGGTGTTGCAGTCTAAAGTGTTAAGTCCCATCTTTACTGAATGGAACCACACATGACCCAATACATGTTTCGGGTCCATGGATTAAGTGTAAGGCTACATGGGCCGGGAGGAAAGCTCGGGGGCAACGCGCTCACCTTAGAAGCAAGACGAAGCAGAGCAACACGGGCTCGATCCCAGGGTCCACGCTTGGAAACATCTGGGTATTAAGCATTTTATAAATACCCAATTACAAAAGCCAATTAACTGTAAGTTATGATTGATTCAAAATTTAACATCTATCACTTTTTGGTTGTTTTTCAATTTTACTATTCTTTTCTTGGACCACATTTCTGAATCTTTGCAGTTCACAAGTACCCAGGAATGTGCTAATTTAACCACATGTTCCATGGTTTTATTTCCAGTGTTATACATTCCAACTCCCAGTAAATGTTAAGGCTCAATGGAGGCCTGCATAGTATTGCTAGGCTGCAATTTCAGGAAAGCTGTGATAATTGTTCTGCCTTTATTCATAGGATGAAATGATTGAACCCTGCAAGTAGCATTTGTGTTTTGTGTGGAAAACAATGCGTTATAGGATTATTTCTTTCGATTTTTTTTATTTGATTTGAACTGCTCTATGCGTTTAGCACAAGGAATCTGCTGGACATTGAAAGCAAATATATTGTGCCTTCCTGGCATGTTATTTTAAATTGGTCCAAATCAAAATATCAAAATCTGGATTATTTGAAATGACCTTTTGATGCAGAAATAGTTTCTTTGGATGACAATGTTTTCCCTGGATGGAATTTGAGTTGGATTTTATCTGCTTCCATTTGGGGTCCTGATAAGTGTGAATCAGCCATTAGGTGGGCTGATGCAGTTGATCTTTGAGTTTGTACGGTAGCCAGTTGGACAAGATCGGCCATCACATTTGGGGTACTTCATGGATCACTGAACAACACTTAATGGATTGATGCTGTTGCTCTAGAAGTGAGTAGGAGCTGAGGCAAGAGATGTAACATGCACTGGAGATAGCCATATAGCCTGGCTTGTGATGCACTTCAGGGTCACACGTTCTAAACTACTGATGTAATCCTTTGTAATACAAATCTGATTGGTCAAAGGGAGAGTGAAACATTTTGCTTAATGGATCTGTGCCACATCTGAAAAGGTTTCTCCTGTGTTATAGGATAGTTCTTTTTCTGAGCGGATCCGGTCTGTTTTTGACTATCCAGTTGTTGGGTAAATTCCTCTTGTCGGAGGCTGGCAAATGATATGCCCTTCCATCCTAGACATGCATGCAAAACGAGGAATCGCTAAGCTTTATTGCTGATGCTCAAGACTTGCAGGTTACCTGTCTTGGTTTCAATTTAAGTATGTTATGCTCATACTGAGGCTAACAAAAGGATTAATGATGTCACCAGCGTGGCCACAGCCTTAACCAACTAGGCCAACAAATACCAAGATATGGGGGATTTCACTCACCCGTTATATAAAGTGTTCCTTTACTGAAGAAGGCTAGCCCAGGCCCCAACACCCCCACAAACTACCACCCAGTCATCAACCCTCCTTTTTGTGTAAAAGCATTTAAACAGCAACGCAACAACTCCTGGACTACAGTGATCACTGCAATCTCCTGAAACTCAATTGGTACGGTTTCAGGCCATCCAGAGGAACCGCATCCCCCTTGCTCTATATCAGAGTTTTTTTAAAGAAAGTATTTTGCACGATTCACAAATCCTTCTGGAATCAAGTTCCAGCTTACCTCAGATGCAAGATCTCTAGATACTGTCCAACCAGGCCCTTGAGATCGGTGACTGTGACCAACACCTACAAAGAAGATGCTTGGCAGCAGAACTTTGGCCACAAGTAACTCCCTTTAGAATGATCTTCCATTGCTCTTAAATCATTGGCGATCCATCTTCAAATTGTGGGAGGGGACATTCCCATTTAGAAAATCATTTGGCGGGGGGGCACTGTTGAGCAGCCGAGGAAAATGGCTGCCTAGCCTGAGAGCTCTGCTCCTGCCCACCAGTATCTGCTGAATATCGGCACTAATCCTCAGGATATTGCACCAATACTACCACAATGCTTGTTCGGACACTTTCCCTGGTGTGGTCGAAGTTTGAAGGATTTCGCTGCTTGGAACCGGCATTGCCAACGACTGGGCCCACATCGCCAAGCGGCCTCCCTGCCGTGGCTGGTGGCGCCACCTTTCCCGATCCTCGAGCGCCACTGGCTGTGGGCTCCCTGTGGCGGTTCCTTGGCGAACAATCTGCTCCCCTGCCGGGCCCTGTGGTGCGGGACCCTTCGCCACTGGTCGGCCGTGGCGGGTTGGAGGGGAGCCCCCTGCGCCTACGCATAGAAGCGGCCCCCTCCGATCGTTGAAGCGGGACGGCTCACGCTGCACTACGCGCTGCTTCTGAGATGCCACATGAGGAGTGGCTCTTCCCACCCCCCCCAGCAACAGCTGCTGCTCCTGCTGAAGCAGACCCTCAGCCCCCACCTAGATCCTGCCAACACGGCCCCTGGGCTGGGAGCTGCTGGGCCGCCGCGTGACTCCGCGGTCTGCCGACCGCGGCGCTTGCCCTTCATTGGCCCCGGATCTGGGCCAGGCTCCGGCGGCGGAGCGCAGCCTCCTCGGTAAACATACGGGCCCAGCCGCCCTGGAGGCTGCAAGGTGGGTGTAGTGATCTAAACTTCACCCCTCCACCCAAGGGGGAGGCCCTTGAACTACCCGCGACCCACTCCCCATTTGAAGGAACGACCCCACGGAAGCTTACGTTTGGGAAGAATAGCATCCAGCCTGGCCTCGTCCCATGAGGCTCCGAATATCCATGTGCCGTGATCTGCCTGATTTGAAACTGCGATGTTGTGGGGGCCACCGCCGGGCGAATTCCCCACTCTAGAAAAGTGCACACCAGCGGGTGTACGGCCCCACTCCTGTCTCCCTAACGCCTCATTGTCCTGTACACCCAAGCATACCTCGAAAAGACTTTGATTGCACAGGGCTCACTGAACCCAACGTCCTGCACTCCCCTGGCTCCTCTTCTCCTGCGGCGGCCCCCCAATTGCTGCCGCGCTGCATGCGGTCCTCCCCCCCGCTCTGCCTGGTCAATACTAATCCTACTGAGCTGGAGCTACCTACGGGCTGTGACTTTGTCCGGCCCTCAGAGACCCACTCTCCGGTCATCATTATCCCTGGCGAATCAGTCGCTGTTCCTGCCACAGCAATGCCCAGCAAAGCACGGGCTGTCACTAAAGTAGGCGCTATGGACAGGTCCGCCAGGGCAGCGCCTGGTACTGACCAGGCGTCCTCTTCTGCGACACATGATGATGGGGCCCTACCGGTCCACCAGCAACCGGACCGATCTGTGATGATGGAATCTATGGCGAAAAAATTTGCAGCCGTCCATGAAAAGTTCGACGACATCAATGCGAATGTAGCCTCCCTGAAAGCGAAAATTGACCAGCATGGGGCCAGGATCACCGAGGCGGAGCAAAGAATAGGTACTAATGAAGACTGCGTTCATGCCCTACAAAACAGTCACGAAGCTCGTCCATGACATGAAACAGGTCAAAGCTAAGTGCGACGACCTTGAATCGAGGTCCCGAAGAAATAACATTCACATAGTTGGGGTTCCCGAAGCTGCACTGAAGGGCCGCATGGAGCCGGCAGTCGAACAACTCATCAAAGACCTCCTTGGCAACCCCGAGTTCTCACCATTCTTCACAGTAGAAAGAGCACATCGCTCCCTGGCACCCCGGCCTAAACCAGGAGACTTTCCCAGATCTATAATCGCTAAACTGGACAGGGACCACATACTCCGCTTGGCCAGAGAGAAAGGGGAACTAAGGCTTGACTCATCAGGATTTTCCCGGATTTTTTCGGTGGGTGTACAGATGGAGAGATGCCAATTCGGGGGAGTGAAGAAGATGTTGCGGGACAGGAAAATCGAATACGCAATGCTTTTTCCTGCGTGTCTAAAATTCACCCACCGCAACAAACTCTTATTTACGGTCCCTGATGAGGCGGTTAAGTTCATTGAGGCGCAGATACCACTGGTGGACCCCCCGCAGGAACCGATGGATGACGACTAATGCCAGACGCATGGACTCCTCTCGTGAATCCCCATAAGCTGTGGTGAACTGGCCATTAACTCCCCCATGTGGCTAAAGGTCCCCCCTCATTGTCCCACTGCGAGCCTCCCGTGGCCCTACACTAACATATTGGAAACGCTGCTCGTTGGGGGGTGGGGGAGTGCCGCTAGCTCGCCTGGTAACAATGCCACACATGGGGCCTGTACACTGTATACCGAGCTCTGCCATCATGTACTGGCTCACAGCAGTTCTGGCTATGTCCTTGATACCCTAGATTATGCATATCCTTGCTTTGCAACCTTACTTTCATCAGCCGATCTTCAGATTTATGTTGCTTTTTCGAAACTTGTATCAATACATGTGGGAAGAATGGCAGCAGCAGCCCCCACTGCAGTTGCAATACCCTCTAAGTCTAAATGTTTGTGTTTTAGCCCCGGTTGGGCAATTTCTCAGGCGCTGCCGAGTTGGGGATGGCACGCAGTTGTTTACTTCAAGGGTGGGTTTCTACACACTGCTAGTTTGTGCAGGGCGGTGAAGGAGGGGGGTGAGGAAGCTGGGGTATGTTATATACAAAATGGCGGTAAAGTTTGGACCGGCTCTAAAGGGAGGCACGCTTATGCCACTGCAGCACACATGGCGTTTGTCAAAGACAGATCCTTTGCTAGGGATGTCCCGTGAGCTATCTATATGGCGATTAAAATGATGACATGGCCGTCCACCGTCCCCAACCTGGGATGTAGGATATAGTCACGTTGTACTGTCTTTGAATGATGTTATGTTGCTCGCTTATTGCTATGTAATCTGTGCTGTGCCTGTCTTAACTTTCTGCCAATAAACAAAAGTTTTTAAAAAAAATAATCATTTGGTTTGGTCCGTGGATTTATGATTTATTTATATTGCGCTCATACACAAGTGTTTCAGAGCGCGACAAGGCAAGGGAGGGTAAACGAGGGAGAACAATAACAACGATCTTACTAAGCCCAGTGACATTGAGAATGTGCCAGTGCATGGGAGTGATTTGACCTGGTCACATTTCTACATGCCATATGTTCTGGTTTTCCTTCAGTCAGTGTCTTTGTGTATTAACACTCCTTACTAGTTTGTCAAATCCACTACATGACCCAACATGGAATCCATAATCGGGGAAGATAAGAAAATGGCTTATTCCATGTCATTTTTGGTGCCACTGATGCCTAGGCTGCTGGAAATGTACTGGATAAGTCTGTCATTGCGTGTACTTCTGAACTATGTCATCAACTACAACTGACCTTTCAGAACCACATTGTGCCATTCTCTCAAGTGGCCTAAGAACCCTGGAAACCTCTGCAACAGACATATTTTTTATATCGATATTCTTTTCATTGGGGACCACACCTTTTGTTATCACCATCCTGCCCTGGCATTACTCAACTTCAACCTATTCACCATCATTGATAATGGTTGGAAAGCATTCAGCATCTGTCCTTCGTATTCATGCTGAAATGCATCCAACCAAGCATTGCGAGACCAGCCTCCAACTTTAATAAACGCAACTTGCACATTGGGCCAGTTGCCAAACAAATCCACCTTGAACAGTTTGGTACGTGTGAGAAATTATCCTATTTTTAGATGTGCGCACAAATTGATTTTTGGAATAAGTAGTTATTGGTAGGTATGCGTCAGCAGTGAAGTACAGAAGGGGTAATTTCTCAAAAAACCCTACGTTTTAACGTTAAAGCAAGCTGGGATGTCTTCACTGTTTGCGCTTCCAACTTATATCATGAAGTTGGTTAATGAGAAAATCAAAGGAGACTGAGAAAAAAGGAACTGTAGCATAGTCACTTGTGTTTACCAAAGATTATTATTAGACAGCATGTGTCATAAGGTGTAAACATAAGTATACAAAAGGTAGTATCCACGACTGATTGATAACGGAGTCCACAAATGCATAGATTAGGTTTTTCCAGATCCTTGGGATAGGCAAAAGTATCAACAGAAACAATAAACCAGATCCTTTAGATAGGTAAAAGTTACAACAGAAAAAAAACGCCATCAGGTGTTTCAACCCTAACCGGGTCGTCCTCAGGGCGTATACATCTATAACTGACATTGTCCAAAAGTAAACATTGATAAATTAAATCCAACACCAATAAACCAATATTGTATGTGGTTTCACAGTTGTGCAATTCCAAAAGGAGTCACAGAGGAAAAAAGAGGTAGATGGCAGGTGGGAGGGAAGAGAAGACAAAAACGTGTTCTTATAAAGCATATAAACTCTGCATCATTCATCAAATGTATAGTTCGATGATACTAAGGATGACACTTGGTGAACAAAAACACATGCTATTATAAATTCATGATATCGTTTAATTACTGGATGGTACCTGGTAAATTGTAGACAAGGTACTAGTTGTGCATGATATCTTGCGTTAGTCTATAAGTGTATTTTCCGGGTCTAATGGCGTCCATTGAGTAGTTAATTCTGAAAGCAGACAAACCGCTTTTGTAATGTATGCTATTGAAAAATCACATTTGAACAAAATATATCCAAATAAGGGGCTCAATTTCTTGCCTCCCAATTCACATTTGAGTAGTTAAACAAATAGGATGGATGTGATAGGTTCCATGTTTAAAGTTTCCGAATTACAAAGTAGTTAGTGTTTTCAAAAAGTGAACTAGAATGAAAAATATAATGTTTGACTGATTTTGCATTTGAAACTAAAGTGAATAGCATTGAATAAATAGCATTGAGTGATAGTTTAGACAATCCAACTAGCGCTCCTCAAACAGAGTAAAAACTACTGCAGCATTCTTTGGGGAGGAAACTCACCATATTTCCGCTTTAATGCGAGCACAAAGTAGAGAAGTGCAAGTGTGCCGGCTCCCTAGTCCAGGAATGAGGGTGTTGGCCGGGGGGGAGTTTATAGCAGCCCTAGCATGCAAAATAGTCTCTGGTCATGTGATTGCTCATGTGATCAGGTGTGAGACTCAACTACAACATATCCAATAGTACGGTGTATAATTGTTAATAAGCGCCGTAAGAAACTGACGGTGCCGGTGCAAGTGCAAGGTTACTTCAATATACAAAATATAGTGTGCTCAAGTTTAGGTTCGTGCCTACGTGTTAACAGTATGGGTGTTGTCCCATTGGTCCAGTCGTAACGAAGTATGTTTGCAGATGCTCCGAGGCATTGTTTGGCAACCTGCCCCAGAGCCAGTTGCCAGACGAAACCACATGAAAAATACTAGTTCCCAGTCAATGAGCCCATAGTAATGTTGAATAAATGAAAAAGCCTATATGGTGACAGCTCGTTTGCAATACCAAAGTGAATGTCCTTCAGCATGACGTAAGTCGTAATTAGCTAAATTAAAGCATAGTGGTCAAAATTCATTAGCAGGTCAATTGATACATATTTAATGATATTGATTCATATGTGGAAGTATGCTCATGACAGACTTCGATCAAGTTGTCAATGTTGCGTAATAAACATGGTTAGCTTAGGTATTAAGAATTAACAGCGTAAGTTTAAATGGACTCAACGCATAGCTCAAAGCATGCTTGAATGGCGTATAGTCCTGGCTAAGGCATAGTGGTCAGTGCAAGCCATAAATTAGTCCTGCAAAATTGATTAGCCGAGACTGCTAAATAAAAATATTTTGATTAGCAATTCAACGTATATGATTAGCAAATTTGTATATCCTTACTTTCAATCAGGGCCAATGCAAGACATGTTTCACCTGTACAGCAGCAGGACCTAGAGACCTCGCAGGCTTGTTTAACCACTGGTGCTATAATTAGGATGCCTTTTGTTGGACATGTGACCGGACACCGCTACACTTGCAAATTCAACAGGGCTTCCCACTAGTTCCTCGGAAATGGTCAACAATTCCCAGAGCTGCCTACCCCAACCGCATCACTCCGCCTAAATTCAAGAGGACCAAAACTGGAGGCTCTAGTTTCCCAGCCACAGCTACCAAACACTGGAACCTCCTACCTCCCACCCTACATGTTGAACTCTCCTACTGGACTTTCCGAAGAACTCTAAAAACACTACTGTTTCCCTGAATGCTGGACACAGGCCCTTACCTGGTCTGAACTTCGAAGCTACAGTAACTTTTACTGAATAACTATTACACTGTGCTTATCCCAATGTCTGTACATTTCTGAGTAACTGGTCATGCAACAGTGCCTTGATGCTCATGGGCTTAGTGCACTATACAAATGTAAAAATAAATAAAATAAACACGCACATCTATCGGCAGAGCCTTTAAATGACACGCTCCTTATTAGTGGTGGTTCATTGATGAACCATTGTTTCCGACAAGTGTTCACTTTCCCATCACATGATATGCAGTAAGTAGCAAGCTTGATTCTGTCAAACAATGACTACAAGAAGGTGACCCTATCATACAATACCTTTTGTGTGTGTCTAAGTCTTAAACATACATTTACCAAACTCCTAGGATGTTTTTTAGCTTAAAATTACTTTGTGTTCTTGTAATTTTCCATTCAAGAATTGGTAACAAAAGCTAAGACCATAGTGTTTGTTATCAACATGGATTTATATATTTTTCAGCTTGGATGATGATGATTTCTTTGTAAGTTTCAAAACATCTCTACAAAACGGAGTGTTATTCAAACCAAAGTACTATTTCTACCAACTAAAGCTTGGGAGATATTTGGTTATGGGCCTTATGTTGCAGACTGGTAACGAATTCCGGCTTCAGAATTAACTAATGTGTGTGATCCTTGGTAAATCATTTGATCTCACAGAAGTGCCCACGAGCCATTCAGTTGACATGTGTATGCTACACAAAAAAGCTCACTCAAGGTACTGCTTCATATATAATAATGATAATGACACTTAATCTGCACAGCAAAGTTATTTGTCTCTTGGCTTATATAAAAACATTTGTAATGTTATTTACCATCATCACATTTAATATCCAAGGCTACATATGCGCTCATTTTCTGTCTGTGGTATAGCTTCCAGCGATGTCAATACATATGCAAATTATTGCACAGGCACTTAAATTATAAACCTTGCCACTTTTAATGGAAAGCAAAGTTCATGTTTTTCATGAGTTTAATGCCAACAAGCATATCAAGTTCCCATCACATGGCATGTGTATTAATTAAAAAAAGACCAGTCTACGCTTTGCATGCTTAGCTCGGACAATAGAACCTGGTAATAGATGGGTTAACCATAATCTTATCTTTTGGTGTGGTCATTGAATTAAGATGGTCTCCAAATGATAACATGTACAATACACACAGCAACACATACCATGGCACCGCAGCTTCGCATGAGCAATGCAGACTTTCACATGCACACAGACCTCAGCCTTTCATGTGCACACCTAGCCTTTTATATGCAGCATAGCTTTTCAGGCACAAACTGTAGCCTTTCACATGCATGCACACGAAAAATGCACATGTGCACACGCAGCCTTTCACATCCTTTCAGATGCATGACGAAATAGACTTTTGCATGCGCACATGAAGGCCTATCATGTTTAGGGCCATTGCAGTCTGAGTGGAATATAGAGCTCAGCAAAGGTGGACAGCGAAGAGAGGGGAATTAGACAACTGATTTAGGAAGCAAGATGTGTGAGAAAGAAATAGATGAAAGAAGAGCCTCTCAGAAGTGATGAGGGGAGATGGGCAAGAGAGAAAGTTATAGGTGCAAAGTGAACATAAAAAAAGGGGTAGACCTTTTAAGGGTGCAAAAGTGAGAAAACAAATTATGAAATAGAAAACTGCTGGGGTACAGAGATGGAAGCAATGACAGATCAGAGAGAAAGGGCTAACTTGTTTACTGCCATCTTACTGTCCCTCCCAATATTTACAGTGGAAGACAGACAAGCTCCCACCCAGTCACCCTTATCTGCAGTTTCCATCAGCCAAAGTGCTCATTAAAAGTGAACTTGGGGGTCAGCCTGCAGCCTGGATCTCTGCTTTCCTCTGTATTAGGCCCTGTACTGTCCTGGAGCTTGGTACAAAGAATGATAAACATGCTCACCTTCTCTGAAATTACATCGCAGTTAGTGTGACATGATTTTATAAAATGAAAAGCAATTAATTATTCTTGTCCAGTGAATTGCGATGCAATACCGGTTATTTTATGCCTTGCAGTGATCAGTAGCATACATATTACTTCATGTGACATGAAATATGTTAATGTGTATGTGTGTTAATATGGTAATTCAATTTATGGTCATGTATATGAAAACATGAGACATTTTTGTAAAGAGGATACACATTGTTGCTTTGGTAATAAAAAACAGATAAGTGCTGTTGTCTGGTAAACGGGGGTCCAAAAAGATGAATACTTGCACCTGTATGGATGTGTAATCGCCAAGAGTCATAAGCCTTCCAAATGCATAACATGTAATTGGTGTATGCGTATCTTGCATCTGTAGTTCATAAAGACACCTTAACCCAGACAGTTTATAAAATAAGGGATAATCGCTTATAACTGATACATATATTGAGCTTAAGATAACTTCAAGCATTTTGCCTATCTCTTACAAAAACGTTATAGAAACACATTAAGTTCATGTTCTTGATTCAAACCAGCTGTAAACAACGTAGTTTACAGATCATGCGTGCTTCTTGCAGGCGCAATTTGAGTTGTCTATCACCTCCTCTGATATGAGGCTTGATGTGTTTCAATCCAACCAATTTAATGTCCTGACGATGTGCCTTGGCTGTTAAGATTGGCAAGATGTTCTCTGATCATGATTCTCAATTCTCGGATGGTACTGCCAACATACACTTTCTTGCATACACAGATGATCCTATATATGTTATATTTCGATCGACAGTTGATGAAGTCTGTGATGTTAACCTGTAGATTGCCATTACAGGTAAAGACTTTTGTCGGTGAGAGGGCCAAGGATCTGTATAAACCTAATAATCTATGCATTTGTGGACTCTGTTTTATCAATCAGTTGTGAATACTACCTTTTGTATACTTATGTTTACACCTTACGACACATGCTGTCTAATAATAATCTTTGGTAAACACAAGTGACTATGCTACAGCTCCTTTTTTCTCAGTCTGCTTTGAATTTCTCATTAACCAACTTCATTATATAAATTGGGAGCGCAAATTTTCTCATTTAACCGACTTCATTATATAAGTTGGGAGCGCAAACAGTGAAGACATTCCAGCTTGCTTTAACGTTCCCGTTCCACCTTGAACAGTGCCCATGGAATTTTTGCCTGTCCAGCACTCAAAGGCTGGGATCCTGCTAGTGAAAGGAATTCAGGATTGTTAATTGTCCTAATTAAGTATATTTTTAGTATAATGTTTAAAGCATTTTTTATATAGGTAGACATTGTGCCAGCACTTGGTTAAATTGCATGTAGTATGATCTTTTAAATATTAGATGGGCATTTCTGCCGGATATTCTTAAGTGTTGATGACTCCGTAATTGCAGGAGTTGAGTGGCTTACAGTTGGTTTAAAGTTAGATTACTAACTTTATATTTCTTGCAAACATGTGACCTAAGTAGCCTGTAATTTCATTTGGTAGAAGACAGTTTTGGAACTCCCATTACAGAGACCTACTTTTATGAACGGCAGCCATTTGATATGATCACCTACACTTAAGAATGATTTTTAGCTATCAAATCTAACCCAGGTTCAATTAATCTTAGAATTCTGAATAATAGCATACTTCACAATATACAAAGTGAGCCACAAACAATGTTTAATTGTCATATAAACACGAACAAGGGCTATGCTTGTATGACTCTGATTAATGTCATATCAGCAGTAGCTAAATCCTCTGCCTTATACGATCTGACTGACCATCAACATCTATATTTTTAAATACAGGAGCAGGCGGTCCATGATTGGATTGCTAACCACATTTTACTTGCATGATGGATTTGGACAATATTTTGCAAACAAAATGTTTGTCATGGCTCTCTGTGGCAGGAGTATCAGGCCAAGCTCTTATGTGACTGCGTTCTTTTCTGATGAATCTTCATCAGATGGCTAAATTGGGTAATTTTGTATACTCAAACTTAAATACCCTGTGATATTGCACAGGGTTCCTCAGTCTACCATTCTTTTTAATATGTATATATGCAACCGTTGATGGGGATTCTCTTCTAATTTAATTTGTGTTATTTCTATGCTGGTGACGCCCAGCTATATTTGCGGATAGAGGACCCTGCAAGGTCTTTGGAAAATATATCTTAATGTACTGATGAGATTGCACAGTGGATGACCTTGAATACAATACAACTTAATCCCACAAAGCCAATATAATTTTGTAAAGCCCAAATTGTTTACTAAAAAATTTAAGTGGCTTTCGATTTGAAAACGACAACTTCTATTAACAAGTATCCAGCTCCCTTCCCCAGCTTCATATACAGCATTCCTTTACTGGTTACCGCAAAACCATTGTGCCACTCTCCAGCATTGGTTGTTCTTTGTGCCACTCTTCCAGCATTGGTTGTTCTTGTCCCATTCAATTTAGAGGAATCTTGGGTAACAATATCTTTAACAACTTCCGAACAATGCTGTATAGTTCTTGAGAGAGGAGGATGCACTTTTATAGTGTTTGATCTATAGGCTTGGGTAGTGATTGCTCTGGCTTCAGCTTGAACCTCTTCTACGACTTCTGCTTCTGCCTTCAATGTGTTGTAAGATATATATTTTCTACTGGAAATAAAATAAGGTACACGCAATTTCGTTTCCCTCCCGAACTGCCACACGTTCCCACCTTCCGGTCAGCATACAGCCTCCAAGGTATCGGGGAAACATTGTCTCACGCACATGATTTTAAAGCGTTGCTTGCAACACTTCGGGAAAGTCTGTTTTATTTCAATTAGGCTACCTGCAATGCGCTCTGTGTTAATTGTAGACACGCGACTGCTCGGCCACAAAGTAATACTGATGTTGGGGGAAGAAAGGCTTTTGTTAGCATGCAAGATTCTTATATAAGCGTGTGTTGCTTTCCCCTTAATTAAAAGACTTCCTACTTCTGCGGTCAACTTTTCCTCACTTCGATGAACGCGCAAGTATAATAAAAGCTGGTTAGGTACCGGCAAGGTAATTCTGCTGTTCAGGAGAACAGAGCTTCCTTTTCCAACTCCCAATTACGATGACTGCGGGCTGCTATAGCTTCCTGACTTTGTTTCTTCTCCTGCTACTACTACGGGCACTCTTGGGATCCACACCCCTCTGCTGCACAGGTGTCTCCTAACCGGCTTCATCAAGGTAGAGTCTGCTACTTTCCGGTATCACTCGGCTTGCTTCTGCACACAGGCCTTGGGAACAACTGCAACTTTAGCTCTGCATTCACAGCAGTTAGGCGTACCTGGAAAGACTGCTTCTTGCTTCCAGTCTGTTCCAGTGCTGCCACAGCTATACAGAGTGTGTGAACACAGGACAAAATCTGAGTTTGCAGGTGAAATATGCCGCCTCCTTTACTCTGCCGTCCCTGTTGTGGTCACACTTCCTTGTGAACTGCTGACTAAGTGCTCTGCTGCTTCTGCTACTGCCGACCTTCCAGCTCCTGCTCCAGATTCTTTCTACTGCTCCTTCCTGCTGCAGCCTTTTATGCCTCTCAGGTGGGCTGATTAGGTTCAGGTGAAAGCCCTTGTGATGAATTGCCTGACCTTGTTTGAAGCCTTTTCAGCCCTCTTCTTCACAGTCCCTGAGGGATTCTGGGACTTCTAGTTTATCTTGGGAAAATTCAATTTCTCTAATTCTTTACAAGGTTTTAAGATGGGTTTCCTTCCCCAGATATTAAGATGAGAATTGCAAGATGTAGCCCTTTGGGGAACAGAAGGGGCAGAAAATATCAAATGTTCACTGTTCCTGTTGGAATACTGTTGACATTGTGGGGGACATGGGAACATAAGGGTAGAAAAGATTGGTTTCTTGGGTTTAACATGAATTGGAGACACTCCTTTAGATTGTACCTGTTCATCTTTAATAGATGATTGAGATGTATCAAAATGGCAATAGGCCCATTACTCCACTTTTTCTGGATCTATAGTATTCTTCTCAAAGGAAAAATACTGTGTCTCACCCTGCACAATCTCCCCACTTCCCTGGGCTCGTCTCCGCCCAGGTGATCCTCCCGCAATGCACCATCCCCAGGGTTGGGATCAGGAAGAGTCTGCCCTCTCCTGGCTACCTGGGAGGAGACTCTATGTAGCATATGCTGCGTCCACCACCTGCCGGTCTGCTAACACGGTCTGTGGATCTAAAAAGGCTAAAAAACTAACCGAAATATGCAATTCCACTTGTTATGTTAAGTTAAATCAATGTTTACATCGTTTAAAATGTCAATCAAGAATTTTGATATGGCAATAGAAATTGCCATCTGCCGGTCTATCGGACACTGCTCCCAAAAGTATTCAGTGCTAATCGAATCTATACGATCAACAAATTGTTGCAAATAGATGATCATTTTATCTTTTAAAGATTCACAGGAAATTACCCTGTCTTTAATAAATTCGGGCAAGTCAGCCGACTTTAAAGTCAGCATATACGATCTGTACAAGGCAGTTTCGGACAAAGTCCTACGACCTCTAATGTGGCTAAGAAGTTCAAACAAAAGCACATGAAATGTCTAAAGAATTTGACAGGGAATATACTCCTGTAGGGTGAAGCAGAGCGATATTGTGGTGAAAACCTTAAGATGGTTACTACCTGCACTAGTAGGGTCTACTTAAACAAATGGGTTTTTAAGTTCTTCCTGAATTGTGCTAACAACTGGCAAACTATCTTCATTGGGAGATTATTCCAGAGCTTGGGTCCAAAAACATAAAATCTCCTGTCCCTTCTGGTGACAAATTTGGATCAAGGGACATTCCACAGGAACTTGTCTCCTGAACGCAATGCTCTCACCAGCTGGTATCGGCCAACTTTAGCACTAAGGTACGCTGGGGCAAGCCCATTGACACACTTACAGATTAAGCAAGCTAATTTAAACTTAATTCGGTCCTCAACCGTCAACCAATGCAAGGATTTACAGAGCGATGAGACCTGGTCCCTTTTTCCCAAATGCCCCACCAATCTGACCACTGCATTCTGGGCCTTCTGCAGTCTATGTATCTGCTTTGCTGGTATACCAGCCATTGAACTATTGCAATAGTCCAGGTGAGTGTTCATCATGACTCCTATGACCACTGCGTGATCTTCTGATGGTAGGAAAGGTAGTACATTCCTGAGCATAAGCAGCAAATAATGCACTGATTTGACCTTAGCTGTCATGGGTATCAGGCAGGTAGTTGGGGCAAGCTGGGTGGAGGCTTGGCAGGCCTGGCATAGGCACACAAAGAACCCATAACAAATCCCTCCTTTCATTCCTTCCTAGTGTTTGTAGTAACTTCCTGGTTACCACTTCCTGTTGCCAAACAGGAAGTGCACGATAACTCATGAGCTCTCTAGTGTTTGGGTGTGGCTGGCTATATAAGTGTTACGCTACGGCAGCAGAGAGCTTTCTTACGAAGAACTTCCTCACCATGGAATCCGTTTTGGCATCGTTACAAGTTGCCTTGGAAACTGTTCAGGTCACGTAAACGTGCTAGTCAGTTGATCGGACGTGCTTCGCTTACACAGAAGCCACGCCCCCTTGTTCCTTAAAAGCCTTCAGCCGCGGGAACTTCGTTGTTGCTAATTGTACATTACTATGTGCCTTTTCGTAGCCCGCTTTTCGGCACTCTTTGCCTTCCTTCGGATTACCCTCCGTGAACCTTTGACTCTGAACTCTCGTTACCAGACCTCTGCTTTGTACTCTGTTTCTGCTTATCTGGATTATCCTAAGAACTTGTTAACACGGTAGTTTACCTTTACTACCGTCTAACCGCAGGAGCCTCCCCGCTCAACCTTCAGTTTCTACGGACTCTGCGGTTCTTCATTTCCGCTCAAAACGGAACTCCAGTTCTCAATCATTCTACGATTGCACAAACGTCCTTGTTTTTCCAGCTCTGATTTTCCAAGATCCAATACTGCTTATTAAGGACTTCCTTGTTCCTTTTACTGAAGTGCATTTACGAACGCTTTCCAGGACATGCACCAACCTGGCTCTAGTGCGTCCCTCGTGCAGTTCGGGTTGTCCTCCCTATACTAACCTTCCCATTTATTATTTTTTCCTGTCGTTTTCATCAACCATTTGGATTTTGCTCTCACTATCGAAACTACTCCAGGATTTCCTCTCAAGTCTACTCATCTTCATTATATCTGATATCGGCAGTTCTATTGTGTTTAATAGAATTAATTAAAACTAGACAAGTTAGACATAATACTCAAAACCTCTTCTGTATCTCTTGCAGTATTGGTCTGGTGGTGCGCTCAATCCCGCTCTTTTGCATTATAGATTACTCTCTGTTCTTACATAAAGGGCAGAGTGATACATCGTGAAAAAGAGCCCCTCTCAAAGAGGAAGCCTGATTCTTGAAATCGGGGGAACTGGGTTTTAGATACGTCTACGGCTCATCCTACATCTCGATCCAGGTTGGGGTCACGCACACCTTCCGGCTCGGTGAGTAACAATAAGCCACACCCAAGATTCTTCCAGTTGCTTATTGTGAGCTGTATCAGCAACACACTTGCCGTGCTCTGGATCATCCTGCTTCTGCTTACTGCTCCAGATCATCCTGCTTCTGCTTACCTGCTCCGGATCATCTTGCTTCTGCTTACCTGCTCCGGATCATTCAGCTTCAGCTTACCTGGTTCTTACTCCACGCCGCAGCTATCTCCATTCAAGAGGAGACGTCTACACCGGCACCTGTAAGAACAAAGAAGAACAGCGTTAACACGCGCACATCAGTAACGCTGCGCATACTCAACAAATCTTCCCACAATGCTGGAATCCAGGTTAGTTGCACGAGCGCACAAACCCCTGTAAGAAAGAAGAGACATAATTCATTGCGCTCGCCCCAATAACGCAGACACTTATTTCACTGCACGCGCTCTCTCTCTACGCGGTGCATACTTATCAAAAGCCTCCATGCAAACTTACCTAACCACCAAGTCTCCAGTAGCGCTGAACCCGGACTCGAGGCGCTAATACCACATAATGTCTCCTGCAAGGAAAGGGGCGAGACATTACCATGAGTGCTCGAATTGAAGGCGCTGCGCAAACCTACCAGCAGCTAGCTTCTACACGCAGCGCTACTCACCCACAAAAATACCAGCAAACAAAGACAATATGGACAATTTTGGACACTCAACATTCTCTGCGCAAGGTTCACTTGTGGGAAGGACTTTCTAGCCAGTGAAGAAACTGGCGCATTGAACTATCGGCCTAGCTGTGAAGGCATAAAACAGCGTTTGGCATCTGAACTCAGCCTACAGACATTGGCACCAACCACATGAGTGAATTGCGCCCCTGCAAATGCAGGATGGAGTGCACACCCTACTAAAGATCAAGGTAAGCCCATAGGGGGACATCACAGCACACAGTAAAGAGAAGGGAAGGGCCCAGGGGAATCGGTTGAATTCAGGTCTGAGTGTACACCTTGTATTTGACAGGTATTCCTCCCGGTGAAACAGGGGAAGTGAAGACTCTGGGTCAAGGGGGGCTCGTCCATTGCTCCTGCAGAGACACAGGTGAGTGTGATATTAGCCCCCACCTGGGCTTCACTGGAGAGATTCTCCTGCCAGACACAACCCGGGTTTTACATTTTTGGGGTGATGTGCAGCCCTCCTCAAGTATGTGTGTGAAGCCAGATTGCATCTCGTCTGCAACTCTCCCCCTGTGCCCAAACAGGACAATCTCGGTCTTTGCTGCATGAAGTTGTAGCTGGCTATTGGCCATCCACTTATCAATGTCAACCATAAACTGATTAACTCTCCTGAACGTATCCTCGATGTCATTCATCTCAATATATATCTAAGTGTTGTCGGTGTATGAGCGAAAACTCAGCCCATGCCTCTTCACTATATTGAAGACTGGACGAATATAGACATTGAAAATCAGTGGGGACAGTGATCCCTGAGGGACACCACATCTGAGGGCAATGGCTTCAGATGTAAAGCCTCCGAATAGCACCCGCTGAGCTCTATCCGTCAGGAAAGATCTAAACCAGGTCAGCACCTGTTCTGAGGCCTTTCCCACTCATGTGAGGCGGTCCAACAATATTTTGTGATACACTGTATCGAAGAACGCAGAAAGGTCCAGGATCAACAAAAAGATGATCCGCCACCATCCGCAACCTCCAGTAAATCATCATGTACTTCCAACAGGGCCGCCTCGTCTTATGTTTTAGGTCACAATCCGGATTGGAATTTTTCCAACAGCCCCTCTTTGTTCACAAATGCTTGGAATCGAGAGGTTACAACTTTCTCCCACACTTTCGCTGGCCAAATCGAGTCAGCCACTGGCCCAGAATTTTTTTAAGTCGCGGGGTCTAGATTGGGATTTTTTATAAACGGTTTCAATTGCCTTTTTTAGGGCACCCAGGACCCGGCCTTGGATGAAGGATTTATTCACAAACCTAGTCATAAATGGTGTAATATTTAAGGCTAGCTGCCTAGCCGTACACGCGACCAGCGCAAATGCCAGGCTGTTGGTTGACATAAGTGGAAGAATAAGGGAATGTATCGCTCTCACGGGCTGAAACCTAAAACATTCTTCAAATCCCCCGTTTACCAAGTCTAACTCCTCCACTTGGGGGACAGGTGGTCCCCCCTTACCCTTTGCCCCCAACTTCTGGAGGTCTCAATATTATTCTGTATTGCTGCAATCTTTTCCTTGAAGAAAATATTAAACATTCTTGTTTTGTAAACTAGCTTGATTTGTTCATCAATTCCACAGCATAGGCTTGGATTTCATGTTTTTTATCATTTAATTTGAGCTCTGCTTCGGTAGGGCAAGATTTGATATCAAAATCGAAGTAGTATTTTGTTTGTACCATTTTACTGTTTCTATAGTGCTATTCCATTTTCTTAGAATACAGAATTGATTTGAAGGAAATGTTTTTATGGAATGTATCTATTTTTTTGTATTATGTTTTTCATTATAGTGTTGTATGTTTTTAAAATATTAAATGGCGAAAGGTTTTTTTATAAACCATTTCACTGGGGAAAAAAATAGAAGCCAATCCTTTTGAAAAAAAGAATATAGAACTCTTTTTAAATACTTGTAATCGTGTAAAATGGTGCTTGCTCAAATACCAGGACTGGCAGTAGTTGCTACCGGTGACCAGGTGCCACTTGTGAGCTACGCAATAAGAGATAGGGATAGATGGAGCGGAAAAATAATCCTTGCATATACCTACTGACCAGGTCCCACAGGTAATGAAATGGTGTAGTCATGTTCATGGTCGGACTCGGACATGAAATGAGCTAGGACGCTAATGAGAAAGTTGCCCAGAATTGGAAATGACAATTTGTTACTTTGATGGACAAACTGTTAGAGTCCTGTCTATTAGGGGTGTTTTTGGTTAAAAACAAAAGTTGTTGCAAACAGCACATTTTAAAATACATTTGGTCTCGAATATTGCTAAAAACTGCCATCTGCCCACTGCACTAACTCGATAAACTGGCCGGCTTTGACCTAAAAACTGGCCCATTCTGTTGGGACTACCCTTAAGGTATTGCCCATAGGTTAGTCTGAGCTTGATCATGACGTTGGGGGCTAGTGTTTAGTCCAAGCATGTTGGAAGGAGATGGAGTAATAATGCGGGAGCCTCATACAGGTGTGGCCAAATTGAAAAGCAACGCTTCTTTGTTTCATGGGGATCAGGAGGGGTGGAGGTGGGGGACCGGGTGAGCACCAGCCGAGCACGCCTCTCTGCTGATAGTCGGACTAGACCATATAATAACTGCTGTGTTGTTCATTGATGTCTGTAGCGTTCCACTGCCTGTCTGCCGCACCGGCGCATTGTAGACGAGCCCAGAGTGACCACTGGATGTTGAGGAATTGGACACGGTTAAAAATAGGTAGGCTGCAATCTTAGTCTTTTTTAGTGAGTTGCTGCTTCTTGGGTGGGAAATAACTTGCTGTTATGTTAGTTAGATTTGACAGGGAACAGGTATTTGGGAGGTCAGTAAGAAGAACAAGTTACTTACCAACTGTAACGTTCTTTCAACTGGATGTTCCTCCCACGTATTTCTCATCTATGATATTCGTATCTCGCCAGCTTTGCTGCTTTGGAAAAAAGTGTTCTCGGCAGTGGGCGCTGTGCACAAGGTCGTGGCATCTGTCACCAATAGTACACATAACTTGTGCCGTGCCCATTGGCTTCAGTTCTGTTTTTTCATTGTATAGTTCGAGGAACCATGCAGGAGTGCCCCAGACTGTAAGCTCTTCAGAAACGCAAAGTGTAAATTACATAAATCGTACGGCGGGGTAGGCTGGGAGGACCGATGAGGACTACATGGGAGGAACATCCAGTCAAAGGAATGTTACAGTTGGTAAGTAACTTGTTCTTCGAATGGCTGGTGTCCTCCCACGTATTCTTAATCTATGATAGACTCACAAAGCAGTGAGACTTTAGGAGGCAGGAGTACTATTTAGACTTATCATGGATGGAATGAAGTACTGCCTTTGCGAAAAGGCCTTCCTGGGAAGAAGAGTCTAAGCAGTAATACTTAACAAAGGTATGAATTGACGCCCAAGTTGCAGCTGAGCAGATGTCAATAACGGGAACTCCCCTCTGAAGAGCCGCGGAAGTTGCTGTGCCTCTCGTAAATTGAGCCTGAAGCCCTTCCGGCGGTTCCTTTTCCGCAAGCCTGTAACACTCCCCAATAGTCAGAGTAATCCAGCGGGATATAGTCTGTTTCGTCACTGCCAAACCCAATTTAGGGCTGTATATTCCACGAAAGGTTGGTCATCTTGGCGTAATTTAGCCATTCTCGACATATAAAAACTCTGAGCCCTTTTCGGGTCTAGTCTATGTAACCTCTCCTCCTCTTTACCCAAATGAGGCAGAGGGTAGAAAGTTGTGTTATTTTTTGTGACAAGTGAAAGTCAGAAACTACTTTCGGCAAGAAAGATGGTTTAACTCTAAGGACTATCCTTATGAAAAATTGTATAAGGAGGTTTGCAGGAAAGAGCTTGCAACTCACTTACCCTGCGGGCTGATGTTAGTGACTCCAATGTAGTTAGTGGTTTAACCAATGGTTAGTTTGTACTCCAATGTAGACCAACGACCGCTGATTGTCAGATCGTTGGTATGGGCTCCCCACCCTGTGAGTGAGGCATCCGTCACTACCATTATCTCCAGCCATAGCTGCCAAAAATATTCTCCTTTTGAATATTGTCCTTGCAAGCCCACCATAGAAGGTCTTCAGTAACTCTGCTTGGAACTTGCTCAAGATCTGACATTTTCCCTGAAAACTGGGACCGCTGAGTTCTGAGGGCCCATTGAAGGAACCTCATCCTCAATCAGCCTCTGGCACCAGAAAAATGCAGGATGCAAGGAGGCTGAGCAACCTCAGAAAATCGTAGGCCGGCAGACGCTGGGCATTTTGGAATTTTGTCACCATCTGCAGAATGTGTTGAGCTCTAACCTCGGGAGGCGAGGCTTTCCCTGAGGAAGTGTCCAAGACCGCTCTGATAAACTAGAGTCTTTGGAATGGTATCATATGGGACTTCTTGTAATTGAGGGAGAAGCCCAGTCTGTGTAGGAAGTGGAAGGTGATGCTGAGATGTTCCAGGGCCTGTTCGGGAGAACGTGCCCTAATCAGCCTATCATCTAGGTTGGGGTAGACGTGAATCCCCCTATCATGAGACTCGCTACCACTACAGCCATCAGTTTGGTGAAAAAAAAACCTTGGGCCGGAGGTCAGCCCGAATGGCAGAACCCGAAACTGATAATGAGAACCACGAACGCGAACCTCAGGTACTTTCTGTGCTTGAGATGGATTGGCAAATGAAAGTAAGCATCCTGAAGGTCCAATTATACCAACCAGTCTTTGAGATGGAGAGCCTGAAGGATCTGAGAAAGGGTAACCATCTTGAACGTGTTCTTCCTGAGAAATGTATTCAAATTTCTCAAGTCCAAGATGGCTCTCAATCCTCCATCCTTCTTGGGAATGAGAAAGTAGAGGTAATACCAACCCTTGTTCCTCTCCGCTACAGGTACATGTTCTATTGCACTTTTCTCTAGCAGGGTTAAAATTTCCTGCACAAGGAGCAGATAAGGAATTTTGACAGTTGATTCCCGGTGGATGATCCTGAGGCCTTTTTAGAAAAGGAAGGCAGTAACCTTGAGCTACTGTTTCCAGTACCCAAGCCTCTGAAGTAACGCCCTGCCATTCGTGCAGATGCGGAGCGATTCTGCCTCCCACCGGGGTCTTGTGGGTCAAGGCCTCAGAGTGTCTCAGAGGCTTCAGCAGCAGCGGCTGAGGGGACAGTTGCTGCTGCTGGGGCAGATCTAGCACCCTATCCTCGTCCACCTCTACGAAATGAGGAATAGTAACGAAAAGGACAACCTCTCCAGGAAGATGAGCCTGAATAAGGTTGCTGAGATTGCCGAATGGAGGCGCTAAGGGACTTAGCCGCCTTGGAGGTCTGCAGCTTCTCCAAACTTTCATCCGCCTTGCTGTGGAACAACCGCGAGCTGTTGAAAGGCATGTTGAGAAGCCTGGCCTGCACATCCGGTGCAAACCCTAACTTTCTCAACCACGCAAATCTGCGCAGTACCGTGCTTGCAGCCATGGATCTGCTGATGCTGTCAGTATCCAGCTATGCCTGGGGAGACACTTGCATCGCCTCCTTGACTATATTCCCTTCCGTTTCTTCGCCTTCTAGAATATGTTCAGCTGCCATCTTGACACAGTGCCATAGGGTAGGAGTAAACCTGGCTAGGTTACAGGGGATCGTGGACTTTAGGGCCCTACTGCCCGAGGTAAACACCTTGCGAGCCCAAGCGTCCACTTTTTTTATCCTCTCTAGCTGGAGGAATAGAGGGTTAGGCTGACTGTCTGATGGCAGTTGCCGCCTGGACCACCAAACTCTCCGGCGTAGGGTGTCGGCGTAGGGTGTTTCCTGAGATCATTTGGGTCACGGGTTGATGGCCTATACTTTCTGGTAAAACTCCCATTGACAGCTGACCCAGATTCTGGACTCTCCCAGTTAGCTTCTACTTTCCTTTGGAGAGCCCTATGGAAAGGTAGAACTGGGTCTTTTTGGGGACCCTGATCCAGGATGTCCATCATGTCATCCTGCTCAAAGATTGGTGAGGCCCTACTCCAACCCATGTAGTGAGTGACCCTGTTCATGAGGTTTCTGTACCCTGAATCTGCATTTTCTGAAGGGTCCGGTTTAGCAAACTCCAACTCTGGTGAAATATCATTACCACTGGCAGAGTGGAGGGAGTCGCAAAGATCTTTCATTTTTGACTCTATCGATTAATTCTTCAGGTACTTCTCCTGACTCACAAAGGAAAAATATCGTCCTCTGAGGCACTTTCCTCTTCAAAGATAGAGGACATTGAGCTAAACTTTGGTACTGGTTTGTAAAAAAGATTTCCTGCACCGAAATTTGCCGCGAGGGAATCAATGGTACCACCGAGGACGTCAACGATTTCTTCTATACAGGAGAAACTCTCCCCTTTGACTTCAGCGTCGAATCGATCGGCGTTGATGGAATCGAGTGCTTATGTTTTTTTGCTGGAATCGGGGACCGACTCGAGACTCTGGTCGAAACCTTCGACGCTTTAGTCGGGTCGAGAATGACGAGTCTGCGATTTACTACTTGCCAAAGTAGTTTTCGACCTTCCTGCTCATAAAGGGGAGCGAGCGGGGTCTGACTCTTGCGGGGCTCTTTTTGAGGGGCTCGAGGCCACGTTCTCAAAGATTTGCATCAATTCCACCCTAAAAGCATTCCACTTGCTGGGGGAATCCGACATAGTCGGACATCGTATAACAACTGTGGAGGTGTCTGAGGTAGAAGTGGGAGACCTGTGGCGTCTCTTCTTCGCCTTCTTATTAGAAGAAGAAGATTGTTTCGATCGAGACCTCTTCGAGTGTGTATGGCGTGTAGAGTCTTTGGACTTACTGGATTTGTAATATATCTTCGAAGAGCCCTTCGAAGCTTCCCACCCCACCGCCAATTTACCTTTGCATTCGCGAAGAGCTTTTTCAGTCATGGATTGACCGGATCTGCAGTCGATGGTCGGGGCCCAAACACCAAAGGCAGTCGCAGTGAGGGTCTGTGATGGACATTTTTGACCCACAGTTGTGACATTTCTTAAATCTCGACTTAGGGGTAGAATGGGTCGAAGATGAAGACATTTTTTCTTGAGGGTAAAAACAAAGAGCTCTGTTATCTTGAAGCGAAGCTATTTGAAAAACGGAACTGAAGCCAATGGGCACGGCACACACTATTTGTACTACTGGTGACGTTGACACGCCACGGCAGCCCTCGAGGGACATCGACGTCACAACCTCATGCACAGCGCCCTCTGCCGAGAACATTGTTTCCGAAGCAGCGAAGCTGGCGAGATACAAAAATCATAGATGAGGAATACGTGGGAGGACACAATCCATTTGAGAGGTGTTTGTTAAAGGATTCGGATAGTAGTTTTGGAGTCTAGACAATCGCCACTGCCTTTGTAGTAAACATGAAGTAGTGGGATTTCATTTTTTTTTTTAATCGTCCATGTATACAAGTACAGTGCAGTGGCTGTGCTCACAATACAATTAATTTGGAACGTGTGCCTTGAAGTGATGGAAGCATGATGTTGGTATGGATTTCACTCATGTTAATGTGCGTCTTTCAGTGGTGCATGATGTGTGCTTGCTAGTTCAGTGTACGTGTTATGGCATGAATGAATGCAGACCCACGTGGAGCCTACGGTGTCCCCACTGCTTCCCGTGTGTGCATCTGTGGAGGCTCTAACGTGCAGCTTTGTGCCCAATCTCAGTGAAATGCGGTCATTGCCGTTCATTTCCTCTAGGTCGTTCGGAGACTAGATTTGTTTCCAGGTTTGACTCACAGGGAAATTGCTACTTTAAGTATGTGTTGCTAGCGATTAGAGGAGCTCTGTGGTCGTGGTTGAGTAAGTAGCAACCCCTGGAACTCGCAGTATATTGCTGACCAGATTCTAGGCACAAGCGCCGTATAATGAGCGGCACAAAAAGAGATTTTTTTTCTGTTTCCATCAGGCCGCTGTGAAGTTATTGCCCATCAAATTTGTAAAGATTTGTGATGCCTCGAAGAAAATCCTCTACAGCCGTTTGTAGCCAGATGAGTTGCATTGTCAGGGGAGACATTTTAGCCAATTATGTAGTCTACTTGGGCAATAGGCTTTCTCCTTTTAATGTTTTAAAAAGGCCATGCAAGCCACTGAACGAAAATCGGGTCAGTTTGTGGGTCTGCATCTTCTGCCACTGCAGTGCAGTTGGGCCACCAGTGATGTATGCTGTTTGGCAGTGTGACTTTTATTTTGACATGCTTTACCTTTGTCACAGCCTACTGGCTAGGTCCTTGATAGAAGTTAACTTGTATACATGGGTGTGTCTGCAGAAAGGCCCATTGGCACCCTAGCATGGCATGCTGGCCAGTAAGGATGCGCAGAAGTCGGACTTCATTCACAGTTACAAGCCTGCATTCCCAGCAGCATGAGTGAATCCAGGCATGTGCTCTCCTTGCCTCCTTGCCAGCGGACAGACAAGCCCTTCGCGAAGAGCGCCCCCTTGGTTCTTTTTGGATAAAGAAAATACTCGCTCATCCCTGAAGCTTTGCCGTTCTTCCCTTTTCCTTGATTGACATCTTGGTCCTCAACAAGGAAAAGTGACATTCGAAGTGCAGCAGGGCTTTGTGGATCAAGGATTGAGTATTGTTTTTCTTTTTCTTTAAACCAGCTCTTTGCATCCTTGTGTGTTTTGTGCAGTGCTACCGGCCATCTTCACTTTGGCGACACGCCGAACCTGCTGGTGATAGCAGCACCGCCTGCTTTAAAGGAACCTCTTTGCTTGTGCCCTTTCCTTGGGGAGCGGGCCATTACCGGCCAGGACGGCCCACCTCCTCGGTGAATATCGCCTCAAGAATGGTGTTGACCAGCTTCCCACAATACCCTTTTCAGTGGGTGCCATGTCTAGATTGCCCCAATTGGTTTCCACCACGAAAACAAATTCAGAGGAAAGCTGGCATAATGTCCCAAAGGTGAAGATTGTGATTCCAAAGCCCAGGACACGGCGAGTAAGAACCCCAGTGAGTAAGCCACTGTTGGGCAAGCCAAAGCAAAGTAGTCCTCGGAAAGAAACCCCTTTCCAAACCACAAAAGGCATTTCGCTTTGCCAACTGTAGCATGAAAGAAAATGGTGTCTTTGTGTCCTAGACCCTCAAACCTTCTGAAGAGGCTGTTGGAATTGTCAGAAAGACATTTTATTTAAAAACGCTTTCCCTGCGACATTGTTGCAGATGCATAATCAAGAATCCATAGTTGGGGCATGTGCAATTGAAAATAACATAAAACTGCACAATAAAACATAATTTAATAGTTCATAAGTGAAGGCGTTGCATCCACCACATAAATGTTGCCTGAGGCTTACGTGCAATTGAAAAGCACGCGGCTTTAATTCCGCGTTGTCAAGATCAATTCAACCAGAAAAAATAGTCAGAAAATGTTGGTAACCCCGGGAAAACATCTGAGCCACCAGCCGAGGGGGTGGTGTAGAAGGATAGTAAGCAAATGATTAGGCGGAAGGATAGCCACATCCACTGCACATGATTGAAGAATGGCCAAGTCAACGGACATGCCCGCAAGTTATGAAAGAAGCCAATGGGGTAAATAAATGAAATAGTAAAACGTCATCCGGAGGGCATTAGAGGAAGGGCTGAGAATATTTTCAAAGCGTGTCAAATAACTTTAAACACTAGGATCGCCAAAAACCCAGCCACCACTGAAATGACAACCAGATAAACCGCGACAAGGGATATTAAGAGAATTTTTGTGCTACTTTTTTTCTGGTTTTGGACAGCATTTATGAGCACAGAATGTATTAATGCCATTTCGTAACAATACACTTATGTAAAACAAGTAACCAAAGCTTTGGTAAAGCTTTAAGGAAGAACCAAACCTCCGAAGCAAACCTGTCCATATCATAGACCAGGTCGCCACATTTCTAACAGTAGGTTCCCAGGACCGACTCCTCCATTTCGATCCGATGAGACATCCTTCGAAACGCCTTCAGTCAGATGCAGCATCACAGCAAATACACTCATGAAGAATCTCCTCTTTTCAGGAAAATGCACTCCCCCCCCCCCCCCCCAAAAAAGCACTGACTAACATTCACTTCTGTCGGATTGTGGTGTCTCAGATGTCTGAAGGCTATAATTGTCCTCCTACAAGTTGAAAAGATATAACAGATAAGTGCTAATTACAGTGCAGTACCGATATGGTCCTATGTTCAATCAGGGATTAAACAACATTCCACCAAAAAACAGGATAAAAAATGACCTTAACTTCCTATCCTACACTGAAAGAAACAAAGGTTTATTAACAATTAATCTATTCAACCTACTACTTGGTTGAAAAGAAAGTTTGAACTCCGAGACCCACACTGAAAGTAAGTCATTCAAATAAATTGGTCCAAACACAGCAATTAAAAATGGCAAAAGTACAGGAGGCCATCCAGACTATTTTTGTTTACTGCACAGACTGGGAGTCACACTGTCCATGATCTCAAGTCTCCAAGAATTCCAAGCCAGACAGAGAAATATGTGAAAACCAAGTTATTTGGAACACAATAGCATAACCCTTTGCAGGAGAGATCCAATTATTTTAAGATCCAACTGCCCTTTACCAGATGTCTCATTAATGGTCACTGAGAAAGGTAATGAAACTTTGAATGATGCCCTCATGCTTTTCCCTGGTACCCAGGACCACATGAAGTAACAATTACATGGGCATTACCAGCTTGTAATAGGACAAACCAAGGGAAACTTTTCAAAATGTAGGCACAAAGGGCTATTGGCCGTTAGCACCTTGGGAGGGGTTGCTGGCCAATCGGGAAGCTCTGACTGCAGCCTGTACTGTACGGTGCAAGCCTGCGTTCTGAGCAGCCTGGTTGCTGCTGGCCAGCGCCCCTTTCTCCGCCCCACATTCCCCCTCGACAATTGGCAATAGTGTAGTTACCTACGAGGGTGCTAAGAGTATTTATTTATTTTTTTAACAAAAAGAAACGTACCTTTTCTGCCTGGCGGCGCTCTATCAACATCGAAAATGGACTGTGAAACAGGATGCGCCGCAGAGCTATGCAGAAAAGGAAATGTTTGTTTAAAAAAGAAATAACCACCATTAGCACCTGCGTAGATAACTATATGGGTGCTAATGGCGGGATTTCCTGAGGTGCCGGGCCAACCCTGTTGGTAACGGCATCGCCACCGACAAAGTCAGGCACTGCCTCGGCTAATATCACCTCATTATTGTGCTCTGCCAGTGCATTGTCTGCAATGGTAGTGCCAACATTCCAGTGTTCTAATATGAGATCAATACAAGAGAAGCCGAACTCCCAGTGGTCACAAATTCATGGGACTGGTCGGATCTGGTGGATATAGACACCAGGGTGGTCTGAGACATTGGAAGGTGGGCACTATTAAATGTAGGAGCGTTTACAGTCTTGGACCGTCAAGTCACCATTACAGTAGATGCATCTTAAAGCCGATGGGAATTCTGTTTAGGGTACATCGCCAATACATTGACCATGCACTATGTAGTTGAGCAATAAAACTAGAAGGGGGGACATGCATCTGAGGGGGTTTATGGCTATTGGCACCCCGGTGTGCTTTCTGTGGTGCTAATGTTTTTTTTTTTTGTTTTCTTTTTAAGTTGAGAAACCGCATGGTTGCTGTTTTTCAACTTTAAAAAACTACCCTGGGCATGCAGAGAAGGGGACTACATGTAGTCCTGTCTCCCTTCCATGCTTGCCATTCTTGTGGAGGGGAAGAGAACAGGAGCCACAGGTAAGTGTGGCCTGGGTGGGGGAGGTGAAGAGGATGAGGGGGTGTGGGAAAGGGTGGCGTGCAGGGCGCGTGAAGGCTTACTTGGAGGGAAGATGGCAGCCTCCTGCTTCTCAGGAGACACGAAGTGGGATATACTATTGGTTAAAGACTGCCTTCCAAGCTCCCTGATTGGCTAGAAGGCCCCATGGCGTCTCCTACTTGGTGCAAATAGAAGACACCACACACCAATGTCTTGGTATAGACACACTTTCAGAAGGTTCCAAGAACAAGCATGTGTTGACCAAGACAAAGAACAGGACGACAATCTCTATATGAACTAGCAGGGAGAGAAATCCACTACAGCTGCCAAGAGGCAGAGACCTACACATTGGTCTCTACAAACATTTTGAAAGGATCACATTTCCCAGGAATACCAAAGGAAAATTGCGGACTCATAAAATTGACTGCCGAAGAACAGACCTAAATGGGTAATAAGCACCCTTCAAGCACAAGGTAACCCAGACATTGACTTGTTCACATCAAGAGTAAGAAAATGTCTACAATACACATTCAGGTATGCATAAATGAAGTCCAGGAGCAATGCTGTCTTTTCCACCCACCCAGATGGTGAACAATATGAGAATATCCATGACCTGGGCAACTGACGCTTTGCTTGAACTTGAGCCAGGCAGACCTGGCATTCTCAAGTAATACAGTTGGCTATGGCTCAACACAGGAAACTGAAGCACATCGAACACTCCTGACATACAATCAAGGGAACATCACACGCGTCTTGGATGCATGGAGTCCCATAGAGAAGTGCGGAAACCAGGAAAATCTTGTATGCCAACACAAGGAAAAGATGTGTTCTTTGGTGTAATAAGGACAATTGATTGCTGCAATATTCAGAGAAGGATATTCTTGCCCAATTCGTATTCTTCATAGAATATCCAAATGTTGGTTCCACTACATACCTGTAGCATCAGTGTATGTAAACACCCATCACAATATAAAAAATCATGGTGAATAACACCATTGGGTAAGGTATTCATTCAAGGCATGCTGAAAATAGCGTACCCCCTACCTCAAGGCCAGCGCCATCCTAAGACCTTAATAATGTACTGGACAAGTTAATTTTGTTTTTTTTGGAGCAATTACACAAAACTAATATGAGATGTTTGAACAGCAATTCAGAAGAGGACCTTGAGTGTTAATCAATTAAGTAGAGGAATCGAATTGCATGCACTTTGAGTGGGCGAAGCTTTTCTAATGATGCACAAGAAATAGGAATTTCAGAGAAAACCTCCAATGCCACTGTAGTATGAACTTTCCATATTAATCGAACCATTGGGGATCTGTTTTTTTTAAAACCTTAATATAGAGCAAAAGACGTTTACATAGATTAGCCACCCCCTAAGACAATTAATTTTTGTAACGCACTTAATAAGGGTGACCAGTCTCTAAGCATGAGACTGGTATTCAAACCTCTGTTGCTTTGGGTCGCCCCGAGTTATCCTCCCTAAAAAATCATGTAATATTTTGACACAAGACTTTAAAGGGGGTTTTGTTGCTTATAGAAAACCAGCATAAGAGAAATTAGAAAAGTAAACCGGAACTAGCTAGATGGATTGCACAATGCCTCCAGAACTGTTAAATTAGCAAGAAAACCCTTGCACACACACTATAAATGCACCAGTGACGCACCCAACTTCACCTTGTAGGTCAGTACAGTGTAAGAGGCGTACAAAATAAACAGAGCAGACCCTCTTCTGGTACATCACATTTGTTCTTTAAAAAATGACAAAGTTAATGCCCAATCAAAGTGGTATAGTGGAAAGCTTGTTAACCTCATTGTTGTGTCCCATTACAGACATGCCAATGTCTCTAGAAAATTGTGTGAATAATGCAGATCAGGCTAAATTGTTTCACGCAAGCCAATTTTCTTTCTAAGGCTAGGCTGAACAGCAGCAGCCTCTCTGGTTGTATTTTGTTTGCGAGACTACATTTGATTGTTTTATGTTAATGCAACCATTAATTGAAGGCTACACCCGCGATATGGCCTGTATTACTCCTGGAGAGGAGAACGAGAACTTCCCAGTTTGTTTATTTATTTTATTTATTTATTTTTGGTTTGCTAGTCAAGTTAGTTGAAGCCCCAGAAAGGGAACAAGATCCCTTTTTGCTAAATGGAATGATTTCTCTCTTTACTGAACTAAGTTGGCCCTAAATGGTGTGGATTCCAAAGGCAGCAGCCACTAAGCCGTAAATCAAAAGAGCCGAATAGTGGTAATGCCAATTCTACAGATTGAGCTGCTTAAGTATTTTTGACTCTTGAGGCGATGTCCAATATTGGCATGAAATGTGGCTACACAGATGTTGAACAATAACCACAGAGAAGCCTAAGCTCTTGAAAATGGTGAAGAGTGGTGGTGTTAAGGACTGGGCAGAGACGCCGGTCGGGCCTCAGTGGAAGGGGCCTAACTTCATTCTTTGTAATGTGAAGGATTGGTAGCATGAAAGGACTGTTGGGGTTTGCTTTGGCCCACCAAGGTCTGCCTCTCTCAAGAGTGTCATAATGATGAGATGCCTAGCCTCTGTGTGCCCTCTTCTACTAACCAGAGTACATCATCCAATACTTTGAGGCCTCTGTAGCGTGCTTTGGAGGAATTCTGATTGAATTAATTTGTGGCAGAGGTCAAAACAGGACTACAGTTGTTAGATTAGGGTTTTCCCCACAATCTTGGATATCAGTGGAAGACTGCAACAAATTGATGTGTTACGGGTCACTTTAGGATCTATGATGATTTATTAGCAGTAGGGTTTTGTGTAGCTGCAGTGTGTATATTGGCTACGTCGGGCATCCAATGGAGGAGCATTGCACTGCAGATAGTTCATTCCCATGCCTTTCAATCATACTAACATTTTGCATGTGTGTGGTTCTGTATAATGTATTCTGTGTCTGCTCTCTGTGATTGATTGTAAGCGTATGTGTGTTTGCACCTCTGACATTTGGTGGGGGAATCACCCTTTTCTATTTAATTTCTGTGCAGAAATAGGTCAAGTGCCTGCACTCCGACCTATGCATGGGTTTACCCCCATGGCTGTGGCAATTATGTGTAGTGGAGTTCCAACCCTGTGTGTGTTTTTTCTAAAACCCTCTTGCTCTGTAGATTCTTCCTGGTCTCTGCCGACATACAGCCTGGGGTGGTATATGTAGAGAACAACCAACCCTTTTATGTTAAGCGATAAATCCGTTCAGCTATGCTCATACCCACCATTTACATTTTTTTTTCACCCGGCTCCATAAATCCCTGACCAAAGATCTGCTCATATCCCTCCTTTCCTTCCTTTGACAGCACTCCGAAATTGAAGAGAAGAGCAGAAGTCATCCAAGAGAGAGACCTCCAGTAATTCATCCCAGAAATAAAAACCTTCCCGCCAGAGGCTAGGTGGTAGTCTGAATGTCTCCTCGTCAACACCCGCAGGCCAGATGAAATCTTGTGTGTTCATCCTTCCACATGGGGACCTTGCCACTGCCCCCCTTCCGCCAAAGAGATGCCACTGCGCAGTTATTTTTAATGTTTGTAACTTCAAAAACTGAGGACTAATTATCATTAAAAATACACATTTTCAGCCACATTTGATAAATAAATCTTTTTACAATGTTTCAGTAAAGTCAAGCGATTGTTTTAACGTTACTATACAGACTTTTATGGTAAGAATTATTAAATTGTACCTTAAGTGTAGCTGAAGCTGGGACTTTTCTGTTATTCCATTCTTGAGTAGTCTGGAAAAAAAAATACGTTGATTTTCAGCGATTTTCAGATGTGAACAGAATGTCTCGCTGACATGCCAAAAAGACACAATAAGGGTTTGCATGTTAGGTTGAGACAAATTAGTAGTAAGCAACTGCCTTGAGACGTACTTGGAAGCAAGCAAGGGAAAAGCTTAGATCTTTGCTAAAACCTCACCCATGTAAGAGCAACATAAGTTACATCACAACTAATTAAAAAGTTTGTCAAAATTGAGCAACTGAATCACATACTTCCCGGTACCAAGTGATAAATAGGCTTCACTGTTAGGGTAAACTTTAGACATTCATAATATGCAGCTACCCCGCCCTCTGGCTTGAGCCTGATCTCCTTAAGTTCCGGAGTTCTCCTCTGCCTGCCTGATCTCTCCCTCTACCCTGCTAACCTCTCTCTCCACTCTATCCCTCTCTCCCTCCTTTTCCACACAGCATGCCAACTGGCGCAGGCAGTACCTCAGTCTCACATGTCCCTGACCCCTTCACCAGTCCTCCAGCACTTGCCTCAGGGCCTGCACTTGCCTCATTGCTACTGCACTCTGTGAATTACCGATTGAGAATGGCATCTCCCAGCACTTAAAAGGGAAAAAGCCCTCCTGTCGCGCTTCTCAAAATAGAATAATGACACTAATGATGAATTACAACAAAAAAATTTTTTAATTACAAGTCATTGGATTTAAGCATAGATGGAATGGACAAATCTGGATGTAGAAACAAAATCAAAAAAATAATTTTTTGTACTGGTGCTTGGGCAAAATCCAGTTAGTTTTCAAATTGTGATGTCCTTAGTTGAATGCACTAAGTATTAAATATTGAGGTAAAGATCCTGGTACCAAAAAGTTTCTGGCGTAAAGACTTCAAAAAGAAATGTGCTCATTGGCTGAAACTTGAAGTGTGCTCAGTTATCGTCACTGAGTTCACTGATGCGATGTTGTAGTCCAATTAAATTCCAAATTGTAATATCCTTAGTTGTATTCACTAGGTATTGAAATAAAAGTTCTGGTTTCAGCAGGATGATTTGTAAGAGTGATTGAGGCTCGGAAGGTTGTGGTTTTGGCAGAGCGAAGCTATATGGTTCCTCAATCCAATTAAATTTCCAAGTTTTAGTGTCCTTAGTTATATCCACTAAGTGATGTAGTATGAGTCCTGGTTGAAGCAGTGTAGTTCCACTTGAAAGGTTGTGGTTTAACAGAATGGAAACAATATGGTTCCTCTTGGAGGATTGTGGTTTGAAAAAGCGAAAACAATATGATTCCTCGACACGTGTTTCCCCGCCGCTGATGTGCGGCGGTTCTTCAGGAGGATTGTGGTATAGAACAATTGTGTTCAAATTTATGTATAAGATCAATGGTGTTGGTATAAAGGTTCTCACTCTGTGGTAGAATACGTTGTTTGGTCTGTAGCACAGGGTCTTATCACTGAGTGAACAATGTCCTGCCCGTTTCGGATTCTGCTGCCATCTCCCAGCACTTACCCAGTTTCTGACCAACAGGGCGCATCTGGATTCCCCTCCCCCTCTCCTGTACCGTCTGTGCACTTTTCATCCACCCCCGACACTCACCAGGACCTATGCCCACATAGCCCATAATCAGGCACTCATGCCCAACCAGCCACTCATCCCACTAGGATGGATTTGCAGATTTGCGGCTCCTCCCACACCTTGGAACCCATGCCCAGTGAAGGACAGAAACCTGATACTTGGCTCCCGGTTCAGACCCCACAAGACACCCAACAAAAAACACCCCATCAATCTCATCCTAATCAACCACAAGCTACCCCTATGCAGATCTTGGACAACACCCAAAAAACACCCATCAGCATAGTTGAACACCCGCTGATTAGAGGTGCTCTCATCAATGCTCGGTCGCTGGTCGCCCATGCGCTTACCATTGCAGACCTTATCTCGGCTAACAACCTCCACTTCCTGGCCTTTACTGAGACCTGGTTGCATCAGGCAGCAGGACCAGCCCTGTCCCTCGCCATCCCAGAGGGCTACTCAATACTAAGGAACAACAGAAATTCAGGTAAAGGAGGAGTAGCCTTTATCGCCGAAACATCCCTTGGCCTTAGAGAGACCCCCTCGGCCAGCTTCTGGTCCGCTGAACTTCTGTCAGTTAAGTTCCAACTCTCTGCAGCACAAACTATCCTTGTGCACCTCATTTATAGACCACCAGGCACCATCTCCTCATTTGAGGAAGAGATATCCAACCTCCTAACCACTAATACCAAAACTGGATCTCAAATTTTCCTACTTGCGGATTTAAACCTAGGTCTCGGTGATCCTAATGATGCTAACACGCTATCCCTGGAAAATACTATCTCCCAACTAGGGTTCAAGCACACGGTTAGAGCCCCAACACATAACAAAGGCAGAACCTTGGATTGGTTAGTGGATCACAATTGCTCCACCTCCGTCCTTAAAAATTAACCAATTGCCTGGTCAGACCACCACGTCCTCTCCTTCTCCATCAAAGGGAAGGCGCAGCCGAACACCTCACCGGCTACTATCCCACAAACCCTCTCCAGGAATAATCGTAACATCCCCCTGCAAAGCCTTCGCCCCATAATCCACAATATCCTGACCCCTACAAACTACTTAAACCTAGATGTGGATAAACTTGCCGACCTCTATAATAAAACTTGAATCAGCAGTAGATATCATCGCTCCCATCAAACTCACTAAAGCTAAACCGGCAGCCCACTTGAACAAATGGTTCACTCCTGAGCTTAAAATCCTTCGGAACGCCAAACGTACAGCGGAAGCCACCTGGAGAAAAATGCCCAACCCAGCCAACAAAACTCTATTCACAGAAGAAGCCACCACTTACAAATCATCTATCCTCAGAGCCAAAAAAGAGTCCTATGATAACAGAATCGACCACTCCAAATCTAAACAAAAGAGCTCTTCGTTATCCTCAGGCAACTTGAGTCCCCCGCTCCACCCAAAGAAACCTGCGTGAAAGATGTGGACTGGTGCAAGAGAATCCAAAAAGCTCTGGCAGACAAAATTGCCATGCTACAATCCAGAATCGAACAGAAAGACTAGCCTAGCCAAAAAAGCAAACTCTCCTCTACCAGCCACATCTAAAAATCCTACCTGCCCTCCCTTCTCTTTCGCCCCTGTCACAACGAAAGAAGTGGAAAGCATCAAAGGCCTCAAGCCCTCCAGATGCCAAGGGGACTCCTGCCCAGCCTCCATCATTCAGGAAGGAGCAAACGATCTGGCCCCTTTCATAACCGCCTTAATCAACGCCTCCTTTAAATCAAGCTCAGTCCCTATTAGCTTCAAGGAGGCTTGGGTAATGCCCCTTCTAAAAAAAAAAAACGAACCTAGACCCTAACAACCCCACTAATTATAGGCCAATCACCATGGTACCCTACATCCTAAAGATCATAGACAGTGGCCTACCTACAAATCCAGAAGCACCTGGAAGAGAACAACCTCTTGGGCCTCAAACAATCTGGCTTCAGGCCAAGGCACGGAACAGAGACAGCCCTTCTGGACCTAGAAATTCAGATGGACGAGGCGAAGGACAAGGGCAGGCTAGCCATTCTCCTGCTGCTTGACCTATCAGCAGCCTTCGACCTCGTTGACCACCAGATCCTCACAGAACATCTGACTGCTTCAGCTGCATTCTCCAGTCAGGCGACCGCCTGTGTCCAATCCTTTCTAGCCAATCGAACCACCCAGGTCTTCTCACCGGGGTCTTCAGATCACCCCATCCTCATCCTATGTGGCGTCCCTCAAGGCTTGTGCGTCTCGCCAACCTTATACAATATCTTCACAAAGTAACCTGGGTGTCACAAAGACAAACTATGCTGACGATACCAAGGTTCTCATCACCCTTTCAGGTTTCTATGAAGAAGACTCCATACAGATTAACAACCTCTACCTGGAGATCCTAGCCTGGGTGGCAGAACACGGCCTATGCCTCAATGACGAGAAAACTAAGCTCCTTCTCATCGGCTCGAAACCACGGCTAAACAACCTGGACTCCCGTTACACCTCTGTCAACATAGATGGTAACCTAATTACAGTGGCCAAAGAAATCAAAACCCTAGGGGTTTATCTGGATTCCACACACTCGCTCAAAAAACAAGTAAACGCCACAGCCTTCTCCCCGGCTTATCGAATAAGCTCATCAATGCCTGCAAAGACTTCCTCTCACTGTCCAGCTGCATTACACTAGCTAGAGCGCTTGTGCTCTCAAAAATGGACTACAGCAACACTCTCTTCCTTGGCACATCAGAGCGCAATTTGAATAAATTGCAGGTGCTGCAGAATAATGCCCTCAGAGCGGCTCTGAGCATCCCGAGGCACCCGCACATCTCCAGCTTAGGACAAGATGTCCATTGGCTCCCTGTACGAGATAGAATCACCTTCAGATCTCTCGTCATTGTCCACAAATGCCTCTGACGCCCCCAACTACCTGGCAGACAAGTTCAACACACATCAGCCAGACCAACCAGATCGTTGTATTCCCACTACCTATCCATCCCCAAATTCTACCCAAAAAAAAAGCAGGCAGTTCCAGCTTCCCGGTCCTAGCTGCCAAACTATGGAACGCTATACCACTAACCTCAGAGCAGAACCACCCTTTTGGACCTTCAGAGCTAAAACCAAGTCCTGGCTCGCCAACATGAACGCTCCCACTGTTTGGCACACTAACCAATGTCTCACGTTTTACTTGTTCTTGTGTCTGCCCTTTGACCACCATGTAACCTGGTCCTTTGCACTACTGTTATCTTCTTGTATGCATATACTTTGCTGTAACTTGCTCTAAGTCTCTCCCAGATACCTCAGGGTTTGGCGCGCTGTATAAATAAAGAAACTAAACTTGCACGATCTGAATGTACCATGTCTTGAAGATCGTCTAGCTTTCCCCTAGCTTTCCCTCCCTGTCTCCCCTCCTGCATGGTGTCTCCTATATGCTCTTGGAAAAACTGCAGAATCGTTCAGACCCATTTGTTGTTATCTACACTGTTAATTGTATTAACGGTGGTTATTGTTCAGAAACTCAAAGGCTCTGAATGACTGTTGCTTTATTTCCCCCTGTTCCCCTGTCTCTTTGGGCTCCTTGCAACACTTTCCTTGTATATAGGCGCTTCACACACAAACCTTACCATACCTACATTAGGCCTACAGTACTTGGTAAGCTGGGTTGTTGTCCGGTGTCGAATTTCTCCTTGGTAGGACTTGGACCCATTCTTTATCGTCAAATATCTGAGACTGCCCCAGTAACCTAGGATCCTCACACAGTGGCCTGTTAAGTGATGATGAGCAGTGGCTGGAACTGATTGAATAACTTTGGAGATTGTAGAATTGAAATCAGCGGTTTATGGAGGGCATGGGTACAGTGGAGGCCTGAACCTTGTAGACTAGTTTGTTCGTTTCTTTCAGGGTCTTGCAGGAAAGATGTAGAATGAAGGTGACGGCACACTGGAGATGGTATTGGAGATCTCACGTGCTTAGATACTGTACAGTAGATCACCTGCGCAGTAACATGTCAATCATGCACTCCTCAACAGTGGTCCCTTCTAGAGGGGCATATTGCCCCTGGCAGAACATTAAGTAGCACACACCACCAGACTCTTCATTCATATTTGGTATGGGCCAGGTGGTTTATGCAAAACTCTAACCTCTGGACATCCACAGGTTCGACCAGGTTGAACTTTACAAGTTTGTTTCAAAGGCTCAAAGTAAGAGGTCCAACTGGTTCGACCCACCTATGTATGAAGGCTGGTGACTAGAAACTCTGAACACTCAGTGGTGGGTGTCTGAAGAGGAAAGAGCGGCCCAGGCTTAGCAGGGAAGGTAATTGAAGCTAGGACAGGGTAGGTTAGAGCAGAATAAAATCGATAACCGGGCCTAGGTATTTAGGGAATTTTGCTGGTTGAGATTTGTGCACATGATTTGTGGGTCCATGCGGGTAGTGCACCTCATGTGCGTTTTGGCGCTGTAGGCGTATTCCAAAGCACTGAGAGCCCACATGCATTTTGAAAGTCAAAGCTTGGTTCACGTGCATTATAGAGGAAAAGGCCAAATTACTGAGGACTAAATCTGCATTTTGTAGATGGGATTAGAAGGGAAAAGAACTGAGAATGCGAAGTGCATATTTGCAGAAGTCCAAAGCACTAAGAACTTTGTTACACATTTCTTAGAACTGATTCCAAGATGGCCGCTGAGTTTGAATTGTTCAGGTTGGCAAGTCTAGAGTGCAGCATGGAAGTGAACAGTTGCTGTCGCAAGAGTACACATAAAGACAGGATGCCATGGTATAAATTCCAGTTAACCATTTCCAAACGTTTTCAACTGGATTCAGTTTCTCTTAAAGGTTCTTGTACATCTCTAATATCGCTGTGATGAAAGTTTGAGGAGTGAATTTTGTTCCTCCCTGGACGCTGTACAATCCTCCCACTTTTTCTGTACATGTGCGGTCAGCACCCTGTGAGCGCTGGTTCGTTTTTCCTTCCTGCTCCCCCATTACCTCACCCTATATGTTTTATATATAGCGACAACCAGATGCTGGCTTCTGTGAGATTGTACACATTCAGAATTTCAAAATAATAATGTCCGATCATGAGATATATACGCACACGCAAATTTAGTTGACAGGTGGGTAGGCACACGAAACCTATTGACTTTGCCAGTGCAGGTTTGGTTTTTATGTACCGGCACCCGGAATACACATGACTTGAAACCCAACAGTACTTGCCAAAAGCAATATGGTTTAAAAAATACCCTTTCCTATCAAATGGGTCTCTTTATTTATCAACTTAATGGTTTTCTAAAGTAAGAGTAACCTATCACACTGGTTTTTGGGAGTGATTTAAGAAGCGTAGATAATGTACATTTGACTCACATGGCTGCCGATTTTCAAACGTGAGTGCAGGGACCTGGTGTGATGAATTTCCTGCAATAGGAGTCTTCTACCGTAGTGCTTTGCGCCATTCACAGAAGTACCAGTGTCATGACAACACTTATATGCCTCTAAGAATTAAAAAATTCTCATTGGATGTCGCTTCATTGAAATATAGTGATGAGTAACATTTCCTCTGCCGTGTTGTGGCACAGAAAAAACCCAAAGTCTGATATTTTTAATTTTTTTTTAAAAAAAAATTTAAAATCTTTTTTAAGTACATCTTGTTTTTTTTTATTTTAAATGTAATTTTTTTTGTCAATCTAGGCTGGGATCTAGATTTTAAGTCTAAAAATAAAATCTGGTTTTCAGCATGCAATGAATATCGTGTATAATGGTACCATACTTGCACACGGTTATCATTACACACAATAGACGTTACCTGCTGAAGACCAGATTTCGCATAAAGTGTAATGGCCACAACATACCGTACACGGCCATTGCAAAATTGAAAGTTGACAATAGATGCAAGACTAAAACAAGTACTCCTCAATACAGGAGAGGACATAAGTAAAAATGCCCCACAGATACCTCAGCCAGAACATGACATGAACAATAAAATACTGAATTGCGACCATCACTGAAGGATTGAAACAAGCCTACATCACTGCATTACTAAAAGGCAACTCACAATGCAGGATTAAAACAAACACCTGAACGAGGACAAACCACCTGTATTGAAATATTGAAATGCGTCCTTCAGTCAAGAATGACGCAAGCACACCTTACAGAGGACACCGTCGCTGCAGTACGGAAAGGTAATCCTCAGTAGGACTGACACAAGTGCAATTTATATATAACTACTGCACGGTGACCAGTGCAATATTATAAGTGCCATCAAATGACAGGGGAATGCCACTGCTGCAATAAATAATAGTGATGATGGCTGTGGGTATGGTGTGGAAAAAAAGCACCTCATTTGGGACAGGGCACCATCACTAAACTACTGAACCATGTCTGTTCTTGCAAGAGTGAGACAAGTGTGCCTGACTTAGGGAACAAATGTTTATTAGCCGTGCAGTGAAGGTACCCTTTTGGTATTGAAATGGCAGTGACTTGTCTAATGCTAGGTGCTTTACAGTCGCACGGTGAGTGTGCAGATTCTGAAAGAGTACCACCATTGGAGGTCCAAAACAAGTGAGCCTAAATTAGGAAGCATCCACCCTGACACCTGCAAAGAGATTTGTACACATGTTGCTTCTTCTTTCCTTCTACTGCCTCACATGATGACCCTTGTTCTAGAAAGACTTGTTAATAAGATGTACAGTTTAGGGATGGGCAGTAAGCGTGGTAAACCGGGTTAATTAAAAACAAATCTGTTCTAAAATGCAGCATTTTAACTGATTTGTAAAAATTCCCAGGTGGAGAACCCCCACCCTCCTTAGTTGGTTCGGGCTCCCTCACTACACTCTGTCGCATTAGCATATCTGAGGGAAATATTTATGCCACTCCACTTAAAAAATAGTGCTGGGAGTAGGAGTGGCAGAGCCCTGGGACTTTGGTGGAAGCAGGGTGTGGAGAGGCCAGGGTTTGTGGTGAGGTGGGATGGGGAGAGCCCAGGGACTGGACTAGGATTTGGATGAGGGCGTCCAGAGACTGTGATGGGAGCAGGTGGGGGAGCCCAGGGACTATACTGGGAGCAGGGTGCGGCAAAGGCGCGTGCGATAATTCATAGCCATTTGGACTTACTATCCATTTAGCATTTGTGGGGCGTCCGGCCTGCCCACATTTTGCTCGGGGGGGATTGGGGGCGCCCAGGCCAAAAACGTTTGAAGACCACTGTTAGACGGTGAAGAATTGGTGCCCTTACACAAACGCATACCCATAGCCATCTAAAGCTCTGCTGTTTTCTGACTTTAATGGTCTGCATTTTCTTTAAAATATCAATTTCACCGCTTTCTGTACTCTTAATATGCATTGGATGAATCGGTTTAGCAAGACATGGGTTTGTGCTGCTCTGTAAACCGGTCAGTGAAATATTCTCCTTTTTTTACATTACAGGTAGAGAGAACATTTATATGAGATCACTCGGATAAAGTCATTAACGTCCAGAGAATATGTAAGAAGAATAGAGATTGTGTTTAAAAGAAGAATTTTCTATATTCAAGATCTAATGGAGCAGATTACTGCTTCATACCCAGTGATTCTACAGCAGGTTAAAACAATAGAAATCACTGTCTCTTCAGAGGGAGTTTTCAGAATGTAATGCATACAATTAATAATTCTACTATTGAAAGGCTGCCCGGGTGGCTGTTCTATCCCAAGAGATCACTCTTTGTAAGACATTAATATTTCATATGTTTACATTTCTTAAACGGCACTCTGGGTTTGAACAAAAGCTCCTAGTTCTTAGGGGGGCAGGGGTATCAAACATAGCACACTGGATGATTTGACATGAAGATATGTGAAGTAAAATGCCTAAAGCCATGATATTTTGGCATTGGTCATTTGGTGAGACTTTAGGATCAAAGACAATGGTTTATGAGCCGCCCCTCTGCACTGCACACCACATGGAAGCGGCTAAACCGAGTACAGTACTTCCTTGGATTCTTGCTTCGATGATGTCCACAGTCCTACTTTGGATCCCATCTAACTTTCGAGAAAAGTTCACTTAATCATAGACCGGGCATTAAGACATTGTCTTAGAATTGCTCACCCATTCCACATTCACCTGACATGGGGGCCCGGACTGCGCTCAACAAGATGCAAACCAGCAGTGCCAGATCAGCCCTTTATCTTTCACAAGTCAATACATTGGGTTGCTTTAAATTGAGTAATATCGGCTATTCTTTGAAAAACAAGGGTCGACCCCTAATTTATGTTATAGGAGGGCTGATAATCAAATGGGGTCTTAAATAGTATAAATTGAGATTAGAGTATATTGCTACCCCTCCCTCTTATGTGCAGGTCTCATTGTACCTCTCAAAAAACATTGCAGATGCTTGAATCAATACTGTACTGTGCAACCTTCGGTATAACTCAGAAGACAACTACAAAATACATTAAAACTTAAAACCACTAAAAACAATGTGGCGTTAGTAAAGGTGTGTTCTTATCAGTGGGACTTGTTTAGATGGCTTATACATAGTAGATCTAAGAAGACATGCTTTTGGGAGAGTTCAATGTTCGATACGCTTGTGTTCCAGTGTGTTTGATGCAACTAGATGAAATGTGTTGTACACAAGGAGTTCTTCCAAAGCATTAACCTGCGGGTTGTGCAAAGAATTACTCTATTTCCCGCTTTGGGATGTTATCTATGAAATGTTGTCGACACGTGTTTCAGCCCTTCTCAAGGTGATCCGCACATCCAAGCGATCACCTATTTTAGTATGTTGGGGCCTTCATCAGGACGGAGAGTAATTTTGTTAATGGATCTGGTTCAATAATCTAACCCTTTCACTTTGAGATATCTAAAGATTATTTCAACAAAGGGGGTAACGGTTCAGGCAGTGGGTCCATACCATCCTGATGGACACAAATTCCTAAATTGATCTTTTGCAAAATTATTTTCTGAGCCTTAGACCACTGGTTCAGGCTGAAGGCAGAGGAAGTGAGTTGAATTCACTTTGTCCTTTTAGCTTCTGATGTTCTTCATATGTGTTCGAAATCCTCTGTATTGCAGCATTTAGAATGCTGTGATCAACTGACGCTATTCTTACAGCACTTAGAAGCAGGAGGAAATTGGTAGATTACATTTTTAAATATAATCATATGTGAAGCTATAATCATTCAATTACTTGCCCAAAGTGATTACCTTCCTTTGTTATGTTTTCACCATTTATAGACACACATACACCCACGGGCATCTTGGCGCTAGGAGAGTAACAAACAGGAAACAGCCAGCCTAAAATGTAGAGTTTTTAGAAAGTGCCGGAAGTTGGGAGGATTCTCAATGCTCCGAAGAGCAGCAGGGAGGTCATGCCAAAGCTTTCCGGCCGCAACTGGGAAGGTCTGGCCTCCTCCCAGAGACAGCCAGAGTTTTGGAATGACCACAAGCTTAGCCACTCCCGATCGGAGGGTCCCACTCAGAGTAGAAATCAGAAAAGTGTCCTGTGGAAATTCTGCACCTTGGCCATAGTAGTAGGCGGATCAAACAAAGGGGTTTCATTTAATCCTCTCAGCCACCAGGAGCCAATGTAGGACAGGACTAATATGGGCACCATGGGGCGAGAGTAGCCACCCTGGCCGCCATATTCTGAAGGCGTTGCAGCCGATGAATAAAACCCTTTGGCTGAGCCAAATAAAGGGTATTGCAGTAGTCAATGCGACTGATAATCAAAGAGGAGACTACCTGGGGGCAAAATGCCACTGGTAGGAAGGGCAGGATCTTGCGTATCTTCCTTTATCTAAAGTTAACCCAATAAGTCCATAAAGAGCATTTGGATTTGTCATGTTTAGACTGCTGCTTGAAGATTGCAAACGCTATTTCAGCAATTTCAGACTCTGCATTTTCTGGTGGAAGGAAGTTGCTCAGTATTGTTTTTCTGCACCAGAAAAGCGACAGCTGTTGCCAAGAGTCCCTCTGGTTGTTTCTATTGCCTACTCTACTGTCCCAGCCGCCCTTTGCTGCACTACCGCCAGATATCGGAGTGATCTGAACTGCAGGATACTGGCCACAAATCCAGGTTCAATTATAAAAATTAAAAAAGCCTTGAATGCAACACCACCAAATCTGTGCCTACCTGTCATATGGGAGTTAATCACTCTAACAAGGAGTGAAAATGATTAAGTCATCTTCTGAGCAGAATTTTCTAAAGACCTTGCTGAAAAATGAACTCTTCTTAACTTGTTAACAATGTTAATGAGAAGGAAAATAAGAGGTAGGTTTCCGATTACCAACCACATATTGAAAACGATGAACTTATTTTGGACTGCAAAAGCAATTCTTAAGAAATAACTCAAATGACTTGAAAACAAAAGTCGAATGAAACAACCCTTGCATTAAATGTGTTGAAAAAAGAGAATGTGGCCATTCCATTCAGAGGTTCTTAGATTGTTGTTGAGGATCGCCACAAGAGATTTTGTCATGCAGAGTATTGATAAGGGTGAAACCAATGTAGATTAGATCAATGACCAAGAATTTATTTTAGTTCTAGTTCATATTTTTCTTTTTTAATTAAAATCTTTGTGATCACTCACAATATCAAGCTTCTTGCTTTCGGAGACACAAATGGAAACAGTGTCGCTCATGCCGTCCGCCAAGAAGGATATGCGTTAGGGCCTGATTCTGGCACGTTAAAGCCAAGGGAGGTTTGAAGAAGTTGGGCTTTCCTTCAGAATTCTATTCGGACTGAACAGCACGATTCATTCTTTAAAGAATGTCACGCCTCTAACTGAAGCTCAATTGGTACACATGCAAGCCTGCATGTGCTACATCTAGAAGGAACCGGTTTGGAAAGTGGTTAAGGAAATCTCAATAAATGGCATAGGCTCTTCATAGCATTGAGGGAGCTACATCTTCAATCAACCATGGGTCTTGCCATATAATGTATTCATAAACTCAGTACACTATTACTGCACTACACAAAGCACATCTTTGGGAGCACAAGCTAGGGTATGTGAACATTCCTTAGAAAATGATTCTGAAATGGGCATATAACCTGGTTAAGTGAGAAAGTGACACTACCCAGCTGGATGGTGAAAGGTATGAGGGAATTGGGAATTTAAGAGCATTGCATTGTCTTCTATTTTTGACATCTACTGGGAAGTCATCCAAGGTTTTGCTATGGTGTGTTTTTACACTTGCCCTACAAATCCTATATCTGCAGTACCTCCTTAAAGTCACATCCGGCAAATGACCAACATGCCTCAACTTTTATTATGCCTACTTAATGTTTCCTTTAAGTGAATTGTTTCTCTGTGAGCACAGCATTTATCATATTGCCACAGAGATGGATTGTCTTCAAGTACATGCAAAAGATTACAAGAGTCTTTGACCTAAACAATTCACTCCACAGTATTTGGCAACATCCTTGGCTAAACGGGGTTGGGGGGAGGGGGCAGGGGGATGATCAATACTAATAGATACAAATGTCCTCTTCCTAGTTGAAACATATTAGATGCCATTACAGCAAGGGAAATATAATTGACAAAGGAATATGTATTTGCTGTAATACCACCTTGTGCATCAAGTGGCTGATATTGCAGTGCACTACAGTTGAATATTTTGCCAAAAGGCATTATAAAACATAATTTGTATTACTTTAAGAATATTATCATCTTAGTTCATTATATTTTAAAAATAAAAAAAATATCCTTTTATTAAAATTGCATTGTCCATCCACCCCCATTATAGTGCAAAGTATCCTGCTCCCTTCCTCCTAGGATTCAGTCTATGGATGATCCTCTTCAGAAACATCAATGGAAATGTTGAAGAAAGGGCTTATTGCTTTGCTTCTGATGATCCAGCAGCATTGAGCAGTACCTACTAAGGTACTTTGTACCATGGCGTGCCAGGCATTTCTCGGGGAGCATCACTGTGGAAAGGACATCCCTACGCCACCGACAAGTGCAGTTCTAAGTTAGGCCTAGCTAAGGATTTAGTTGGATTATTCACATGATTTTAATTTTAGCGATAATGCACACCTTGTCCTTTAAGATCACAGTACATTCAAGTGCTTGAAATGTGATCAGACAGACGATAAGGTAAGTGCGACCATCCAAGAGGCATTTGCTTTACAGAAAACAACGAACACGCATATTGGAAATCACCAAGGCTAAAAGGTGACAATGAGCAAAAATTAAATGTGTTCCATAAATGTTGCCAAAAAATGTTGCCAATGGTATGTTTCGTATGCTAGCAAGATACAGATTTCTAAAACTCCTTTTAACATGAAGTCTAACTGACAGGTGTCGTGTTTCTTGTTTGCAATAAGAAGACGCTTTTAATGCCACTTGTAAACTATCTGTGCAACTGTATCTACAGGAGGAAGACTATTCAGCTCATAGCCATTTTGCACTTGAAAACGTGCAGTTTGCCATTTTCAAATGTGCCAACAAATTTCAGAGATTTGTGACAAGATTCTCAGTGTCATGTGGCAATAGAATTAGGTTTTCATTTTTGATTAAAATGTGTATTAAAAAAAAAATACAAGAAAAAGGCAATTGGGGGCTCCAAATCTAGGGGTGGTCCCGGTTTGCTTTTCTCTTGCACTTGAAGGGGGCTCTCGACTCTCTAACCCAGTCATCCCTACTCTCAAAAGGCCTTCACCAAATACTGCTTCACTTAAAGCCATGGTACCCCAACTGTGTCTAAGCGGGCGGACCCTAGTATAGGGGAGCCACAGGGCTGTAGCCTTTTTTAATCTAGCTCCCTCAGGTACTACCTAAGTGACCTAATCAATGATAGTCTGAGTACCCTATTGGATCCTGTTTCTGGTTCTTCTATTTCAATCCATCATTGCCCTCACTTTCTTAATTAACTTAGTCTGCCTCTACTGTTCATTGTTCTTCCTCTTTCTGTCTTTCAACCCTCCTTATGGTCATATTGCATCTCTCACTTCTGTCCCCATCTCCCTTCTGATCTTACTCTTCTCCTCACTACTCCTTCTTTTGTTCTTTGCCACCTTCCTATCTATCTCTCCGCCTCTACTCTCTGCCTCCTCCTTCTTAGCTCACCTATCTCCAACTCTGCTTAACTTTTCTGATCTTGTTTTTCTTTCTTTTCTGATCTTACCCATCTTTCCTTCTTTCCCTCCATCTTATCTTCAATAGTGAAGATAAGATGGAATAGCTCCAAACATGCCAAAGTGGCCTCCATCTGCTGCACACTACTCTCTGGTCTCTTGAATGCTCCTTCTCTTGCGCTGACCTCACCTTAAAACACCTCCCTGCCAGCTGCCTTTGCCGAGTTCTTATTACCCCTCCTCTTCCCCTCCAGAAGCTTCTGTACAATCCCATTGGGAAGTAGAGCCAGGGGCATCCCTGGGCAAATTTGCGTCCAAGCTCTTCCCATCTCCTCCCCTTGTGGGCTGGAATTTCCAGAGGAAGTCTTCACAAGGGCCTTTAGTCCTGTCCCCTTTTCAGTCTGAATTTCCTTTCAGCCATGCTGTCTCTGCCATTGTTTGTTCTCTGGTCCCCGCCTGGCTCAAGTAAGCAATGCCAACATGGGCTTTGAGGAGGGAACCTTGTTCTCTCCTACGGCTGCGTCCTTTTCTGCTGGTTGCTGTTCTGCCGCATGCCTGGGCAGTCCGGTGTAGGTGTTTGTCTCCCATTCAGCTTATGAATGTTGAAAAATAGTTCATTTTCATTTTGGTAACCAGTCTGCTGCTCCTGGTGCAGGCTGGGAATGTCTGTTGGGCCCAGGTGCATTGTGGTTCTTGTAGTCCCTGTGTTCCATGTCTGCGCTAGTCTGCATCCTGGTATCCATGATCGATCTCTGGGATCTAAGGAGTCTGGTGCATTTTGGTAGCTGTCTCATCTCGGGAACCACCTCGCAGAGGAGGGATAGAGACCTGGCCAGGACAGAGAGTGATGTGCATTGAATCGAAAAAAGAGGAACAAAAATGCATCCAGGCATACTGGGGAAATGTGGAACTGCGCTCCCCCTCAATACCTCCCACACCACCTCTGGAGTTGGTTTGGCTCTTGCGTTGCCCTGGTAGGCTGCTTACCCCAGGTTAAAGGGATGCTTGGGCCCCCACCCTTGACAAGGTCAGACATGTTGCCCTGTCACAAATACCACTAAAATGTTGCTGTGCAAAATGTAACATTTTATCTACCTGCATATCATTTTCATTTATCTGAGGAACATATCCATTCAATTTTCATATCCATTCTGGGGAACTTATTGTCATTCAGGAGAGCACAAGAAGTCTAGCCATGATGGGATTTTCAGTATAATATGTGACTAAGTCAGATTTCTGTTTCATAAGGCCGGGACGGGGCTCTACCGCCCAGAAAAGCAAGCATACCAGGACAGTATCGCCAGCGCAGCCTGGAGCTGGTTGGAACTGCAGATCCACCCTTAGAGTGACATGGTAGGAGAGCCAGAATACTCAAAATGCAAGAATTCCCTGTTGCCTCTTGTCAACACTCCATCTTTCCCCACATGCATTTCATGCAAAGTGGTCTAAACTGAAACTATGAACATAGAGGCATCAATCATGTTCCGGGAGCTCTAAGGGTGATGTATTCATTCTATGCAGGGTCCTGGGTGTCCTAGGAACACACATTCTGTATGCCAGAAGAGATCCCTACAGAGACGTGTAAGACCGGCATCTGGTGTGCACACTGACACAAAGAACTAAGCAATTTGCAGCATGCCAACACACGTTCACAGCTGGGCATCTACATCCATGCAAATGTATGCGTGAAGGCCATAGCAGCTTAAATATTTCCAAGTGTCCAGCAATGCAGTGACCAGAGATGCTGAAGTAGACGTGGAGCCACAGGACGGCAGCACGAATGCAGAAAAACACTGTAAATTGGCCTGGATTTAAGATGGCAGTCAGACTTCATTTAAGGAAGCAGTGGACCTTCAGCAGTTGTGGCAAATTGTGCTAGTAGACCATTGAACCAATTTAAGTTCCTCAGGCAATTTGAAACAGAAATGATGTTAGAGAAAGAAAGGGGGAGGCAAGGCCTATAAAAGGCAGAGCGAGGCAAAGACTGGTGTGACGAATCTAGGGAATTCATCCCTTCATCCCAGGGGGGAGCTACCCTCTTTGGGGCTAGGAACGTGAGCCTGCTCAGCAGAACACTCCGTAGGGGTTTTAGAAATCGGGATCGCACTGGCAGTGACTCCCGTCAAGGGGACAAGGACTTTCATTCCTATCAGGAACTCCCTATAAGAAATACCCTGTCTGGGAAAACCTTTAGAGTAGGGATATAGAGGCCTTTTCTTATAATTTGAATAAAAGAAATACTGTGAAATGCCACCACTTGATCCATCCCCTTCTCTTGACCTACCACATGTGGAGAAACCAAGCCGCAGAAAAGACACAACAGGATGCCAACATAAAGAGGTGCAATATCGCAGAGGAGTAGACGGGAGAAACGCTGTTTTACCTGGTGGCATGACCATGCTGAAGCCCTGCTGGACCTGGGCCTTGCTACAAATGCAGAGACTAGGAGAGCAACAGAGCAACAAATGCTCCATTTTCACTGTGAGAACCGAAGAAAGTGCAGAGACGGGCAGAATAAGGAAACCAAACGGTTATTGGACGGCGACACAGAAGATGGTGAAGAGCAGCAGCGTTCCCTCTGAGATGCCACTCCACTGGAGCACACCCAAAGGCGGTGAAGGTTGCCGATGGTGGAGGGACACGAGCCGAACAGAGCAAGATGGGTGAAAGAAAAGCAAGTGGAGTAATACCACATACGGTTCAGTCAGACCCCCTGGAGAGTAAATATCCAGAAAAGTTACAGGAGCTCTAGAAAACTGTGTGTTGGTCATTGGGCAGAAGCCCATGAGACAGGCTCAAGAGCTAAGAAAGGCAGAGGGCCAAAGGGGTCTGGAAAGCCCTATCAAAAGCGTCCAAATTAGTGGAGACGGATTAAGGGAATAATCCCTCCATTTAAAGAACTTACATTTGATTTCTGTAAAGACTTGAACTTTTCCTTGAGAAATGTAAAGATTTGGGGTATTTTTGTTTGATCTACTGTCAAGAACAAACATTGGAAATGTGACCCGGAGACCTGAGTAAGATTTGTCTAAAGAAGCCTGAGCAGAGGGCAAATTACGCTCTTATTTTATGTTTTTCTTAAAGTGGTGGGGCCAGATAGTTGATAGGTTTTGGACTGGGAATATTTTTGTTTTGACTATAGATGAGCACCTTTAGTTTAGGTAATAGGAAGGGAATTCCCTCTTAGCATATGGGCAGATAGTTATTATTCTTTTAAGTTTAATAAACACCCTGAAAGTGATGTCCTAAAGTCTGACTCCATCTTCTGATTTGCCACACTGGGAAGAAGCATTACTCTAGTCCAGCAGCTGAGAAAGGGAGAGTGTCGGATTAGTGCACCATACCAGGAGAGTGTCGGGTGGAAGTACAGATTGGGAAAGCCAGAAATCTTGAGGTCCTAGACCAACTTGGCAGGCTGGGCAAGTTGCTGATGTTTAGAAAGATGAAAGCTTTTAGAAGCTAGAGTCGCAAACCATCCTGAAGGAACCAAGTCATCAGATTGTGTTGTGTTGCCCTTGAGGGAGGGTTTTTTTGTTGCCCCTTTCCAGGCTTCTTTTACCATGCGTTTAGGATAGCCCTTGTGTGTTAGATTGTTGAAGAACCTCTGTGCCTCTACCACAAAGTACTCTCTTCAACTGCTGTTGCGTTTCAAATGTGAAAAGTGTTTTAGGAGGAACCTGCTATAGAATTCTTGCTACGTTTATCTGGGGTAGATGGAAGCTGGCAGCCTGTCAAAACATGATTCGGGTTAATCTTGGAACAGCCATATTCCCCACTGTTCCTGAAAAACACCCACATTTGAACAATCCTGCCAGGTCTCCCAATATTGTCTGGAATAAATTCTTGACGTGAGCTATTTTTACAGACTGGATACCACACATATATAAACAATAGAAGACTGGTAAAAACCCACCACCTTATTGATTTTGACAATCATTGTATAGTAGGATTCCTCAAATAACAACCATCCAGATCATTCTTTATGGTTGATTTGATCACTTCACTGCCACACATTGTTGCATGGAGGAAATTCATAGACTCCATCCTTGGTAAGACAACAAAGGAAGTAGAAATTCCTGACTTGCTTGATAATGTGGAGCCTCAATTAAAGGTTCTACTGTACCATAAAGACATTTCGTTTGGATGATTGAAGTGCAACAAACGGGAAAGAGAGCCCTTTGAGGAAGAGGCACAATTGTTATCGAACAAACCTACACAGAAGGGCTATTATAGATGCAAAGAAGCATGCTCGTAACAGAGAAGCTCTCCTACATGCTAAGCCACCCACATCCTATGAGGATAGACTAGTATGTAGCTGCACTTTCATCAATTTATCATCTAAAATAAAGAGAAGTATCCAAAAGAATTCGGAAGGCCTTGACAGAAGAGACCCTCGCCCCTTTTTGTATTTTTAAAAATAGTTTAAAGTGTTCATAACTTTGTAGTACATACAGACTCCGAGAAGGAGGCTAGCCAAACACAACCAACTTCCACCGAATGGTGGGGCTTGCCCAAAATCATGTGGCACTCCCCTTGAAGAAGTTAATCTTTCTGTAAATCTTGAAACCACATCAGAGGTGGATGTGGATCTCGGTCATCCATGGGAACAAAACACATTGACTAACTGTAACACCCCATTGGTAGTGTACTTTATTACATATCCATGTGGAAAACAACCTAGGTATGAGAACTTGAGCCATCAGCAAACGCATAGTGGAACATAATGACAGCTCCTATAGTGCCACACTACAAATAGAACGAGCTGCTTACCCCTGGTAATGTTCTTTCTGATGGATGTTCCTCAATAACTAATTATTTTCCTCTCCCCAATCCCCACTCTGCTACTGTCTTTGTATGGATTCATACTCCTTTTAGTCTAGTTATATCGCCTCCATCCTCCTCCCAACTGTCCAATGGAGCCTCTATGATACAGCCCATACTTATCCCATAAAATCCAGTAGGCCTCAGTTTTCTACATCAGTGCGTTGTGTTATTATGCAATTAACTTCATTATCAATTTTCTCATCCTTGGTTAGTTTGTTAGTGTGTTCCTGTTTACCATTTACCCTGTCAACATTCAGGTTCAGCATGAAGTTTCCTCTTTTTGTTACTATAGAGTCTAAAAAAGAGTTTTGCCAATGCAGAAGGTGATGAGGACCAACCTGGGGCCCAACATGGGGACAGTCATTCTAAACGCTCTAGAAAGCCAAGTGAACACCCACGTAAAAATGCTGTCCATCCAGTTATTCGGCCGCACCCGACTAACTTCACTCGTCATCCTTTTGTGGAGTGCCAGTAGTTCACTGATGGTTACTTTCAATGTTCCACTTGAGGCTTCTCCATTGGGCAAGACCGTGCAGCAACAGCTCCCAAACTTGGCACACTCCTCCTATAGCAGTAAGAAGGTCCAGTAGATACCTATTTTGCAGATACACTAAACGTTGTGCTCTCAAACACTTCCTTTACGGCATTTAGGCCTTTTGCTGTTGAATTGGCCAGTTGCAGCAACTCATTCCTTGTCAGCTGAAGCCACTTAGCATTGGCTGCAGTTTGCACAGCTGGAAGCAGTAAAGATGTGAAGAAAGTGGTGGCCTTGGAAAATAATTGAAATTCATCCGGAATGGCGGCCACATTTTCAGCATTCTTTTCAGACCAGTAATTATTACTACTTCTCTTCCAGCTTAGTAATATTTGGTCCTTTCTTTGCTGCACCACCTTTTCCTTCAGTTCGATTGACTGCTGTTTTAGTGCAAGCACCATGGCACTATTTCGGTCACCCTTTCTCAAAACTCACGCTGGACTTCCTTTGCATCCTGTACTCATGGTGGCCGTGAATCATGCTGTTCCCATTGTCATGTTGTATCCTGGCTTGCAACATTATGTGTTAATACTGACTTCTGCAATTGTATTCGCTCTCCCCTCTTGCTTCTCCACTCTTTTTGACTGCTTACTCTATTCTCTCCTCCTCGCCCTTTCCCGATCTCCTCCCCTTACTTTCCTCTATGCACTTACTCTATCAGAATTGTCCCTGGACTTAGTGTGATAGCAACCTCGCCTGTCTTCTCCCCCTCCCCTTAATTGTTCCCCCTCCCCTCCAGCATGATCTGAAATGTCGTCAGACCTAGTACGATATTCGCTTGTTTTGTTCCTCCCCTCCCTTTCTGCACCCCTCTCCCGCACCCTTTGTTTTTCTCCGGCTTCACCAAAAATGTCGTCAGGCCTAGTATGGTAGTTGCCTGTCTGTTTCCATTTCCTTCCCCTCCCTCCCTTCCCTATCTATGTCTTAGCTCTTGCACTACTATCTGAAATGTCAGGCCGAGTACGATAGTTAATTTCACATCCTTACTGTTCATGGCCTGTAAGAATGTAATTTTCCCTTGTTCCCTCCCTTGCCTTGAAGCGCTTTGAAACACATTGTGTATAGGCGCTATATAAATAAACTATCAAATATCATATCACATCATATCACCAACAGGGCAGGGCTGTGCAGTGTAACAATCATACAGACCCTACTACAATCAGGTGGGAGCTGGGTGTGTAGGCCTTCGTTCCACATGCCCGCCACAGGTCCATAATGACCGCTGTCTCCTGTGTCAGCGCCGCACTCCTCATCTCCTTGGCACAGCCAGTGTTGGTTCCCAAATGGATGGACCCACTTGACCTGAAACACAAAAGGAATTGTGTAAAGCTCTTGATGTCAACTGGTTGACTTTATCACTAATCCAAGTCCTTGCATGCACATATTTCCTCCCACACTACCTTGCAGCTATTACTTATTTTTGACACCACGTTTTGTTCAAATCCCACCAACCCTTCCACACATTGCATTGTTCCCCGCACCCACTGGCCACCGTACCACACTGCTCCTTTTATTCTCATTAATGGTCTTGTATGACACCAGGCAATGCTGTGCCCCTCTTTGTCTATGCACTGCAGTCGCGTGTGTTATCTTTTTTTCTGCTCCCCTCCTTTATAGCCTTCTGTTATGTATTCTACCATCATCTTTTTTTGTTTCTGTTGCCATCCTGTTAATTTGTTCGTAATTATCTATGTAAGGTCTTTTCCCCTTCATTCACCCACTGAACTGAGACACTCATTCCTTGGAAAAGACCGCTAGTTTTACATGGGGATAGGTGCATTAGGCATCCTGCTTCCTCATGATACAGCCTGAGACAGAAAAAGCTTGGGTGCCCTTATTACGCGTGGGATGAGGGAGCATACGTAACATGTGCTGTTTGCTCTTTCTCTTCCCATGTGTATAATCTGCCCTTTTTCAGTGTCCTGTTGGAATTCCTTTTGTGCACTAGGACCCCGGCCGCCCCACAGAGCTGGGGGTTTACCAATAGCACTTTAAGATGAGCAGCAGCACCTGTGAGATGGATGGGGATGCAGATTAATACTCTTGCATCAAATCAATAATGACAACTCGATAGTTTGGCAAAGGGAGTCTGTTTAATGACAAGTAAAAAAAACAGGGAGTTCATGAATATCAGCAATCGCTCGATCTTCCCTCTCGCTTCAACTCCAACTAATTTCAGAAAAAACACATTTATACCAAAAACTCGTCATCACTGACATGTAACGCTTAAAACTTTGGCATGCAATTCTATTGGTTCTAGGAAGGTAACTTTAATATAGCTACTATATCTGTATATGGTAACAGAGTCGGGATAGGACAAACGCTGTCGGGTGGGGCATCTAAGCCCTTCCTTCAAAGTGGCTACTGTAAACGTCACTAAAAGTATGACGTCTCATTGGGTCTACTAACTATAGGACCCTAGATTACTTGGTCCACTATGATTGGGTTGGCAACAACCCCACTCATACTTTCCACTTGCTTAGCAGCGTGCAGAATAGCCGGCCAGGTGCAGGGAGTTCGTCTGCACCCCCAGCTTCCCTCCAATTATTGCGACAATCAATCATCACCTCACTGGTCATGTGTCAATTATTTCTTTGTGGTTGGCCTCGAGACTGCTTCTTGGTCTGGAAAAGTCAACATCTGTGCATGGCACAAGTCCATACTTAGGTGTGACAGTTTCGTCTGGTCACGTGATTCCGACACCGTGAAATCGTCTTCTGCTTCATGCAATTTGTGTATTTGATTTAATTCTGCCAGCCATCTGCCTTCTGTGGCTTATCTTGACCTTTCTGAACAGGATATTCTGTTCTTCTTTTCATAAATTGTATCCACTGTTGGTCTATTTCAGCCGATACGACCTTGGCTTCTTGGAATGATTTGCCTCCGTCTGAGTTTCTCTCTCTTTAACTCTCGAGTTGTTCGCTGCGTAACTCTCCTCTTGAGACCTTTAGTAACCTTTGGTTGATTCTTCTCTTGTACATAGTGGAAGTATACTTATATAAAGTGTCCCTTTTGAGGTAGATATGTATATGTGGCGCTTGCCGCAATCCATCTTACTACTAAGCATAAGCAAGCCTCACAAATTCTTGCTTCTTGCGGTTCCTTTCATATGTACACGTTTAAACTAACTGAATATCTTCATTGCGCATGTGGCATAATTTCTGATATCTTTGACATAGATCATTTCACTTTAGGCTCAGGATGTCCCTTATCCATGGTGTTTTGTCTCTTTCCATCATTCTCAGGTTGTTATATCTTCTATACGTGAGTCAGTCCGGGTTCTTGTGACGTCACCATTCGTCTTCCTTCAGTATCTTTAGCTTCTTCAGGGATTGCATTCTGACAATCGTCATTCTGTCTCATTGGTCGATATGGCTTTCTCAATGGGTACCTTACTGTCCAGGTTTTCTTAGGTGTCAGTACTTCAACAGGTGCTGTTCTTCTGATTGTACTGGACAGAGCCCAACTGTGGCTCTCTGCTGGTTTATTTGCTCATCATACGTCACATATTTAGACGTGAATGTTCCTGGTACTTCAAAATGAATAGTTGGAGTGTGAATCGAGCGTGGCACCGCCTCTACACTTTCTTTAAATAAAAAGCATCAAAATAGTATTGATCCTATGTTAATATTATCACACTCCAGAAAACAGTTTTTGCCGTCTGTTTAAAAAAAACATTGTCCTGCACATCGCTGTCTCCTCCGTCACTTGTTGGTCTTCTAAAGAACCTTATTGCTGAGAAAAATGTCAATGAAAGCCGATTTATACTCATCACGTTGCGCTCTGCCCCTCTTCTCCGGGGTAGCCAGTGCTCTTGTCCCTGCAGACATCAGTGAGATGAAACCACCCTCGACACCCTTCGATCCTCACTGCAATTGGTGTTGCATATATCATGTTGTGTGAACCCATAAACCTGTCCTACTTCCATTATCTGATGTGGTTTATTATGATTACTCTGTCCCCAGGGTAAAGAGGTGCTGCTTGCGGAAATTCCCTCCCCTGCTCGCTCAGTCCGAACTTTTGGTCTTGCCTGTTGGGATGTATTTGCAAGCGATTTTGTAACTTCTGTGAGATGCATGGGAAATTCCTCCCCCAGTATGTTAGAGGAAGAGTTGGCATCAGAAATTGTACCTGCTGCTGATCTAGGCGCATGCATTCTCCGGCCAGTAACAATCTCACCTGAAGTGAGATGATCTCCTCCAGGCAAATTTTAGAAAGCAGAGTGCAAGAGGTAAGCAGTGCAACCAAGACTTACCAAGCGTCGTTGTGTTATCTTAGCCAATCACTCCTTTAGTAGACCATCCATTCTCTCAGCCAAACTGTTTGCTTGTGGGCGGTAAACACTGCATCATTTGTGCTGTATCCCTGGAAGGGCAGTTATTTCCTTAATCAAATCATTTGCGAAATGCTGACCATTGTCGGAGCGAATTTCATCTGTGATCCCCCACTTTGGGAACACCTCCCTCACTAAGATCCTTGCAGCAGAGCGGGCGTCCTTATTGGCACAGGGACCAGCCTCAAGCCACCATGAAAATCTGCACACCACACTAAGCATGTATCTATTAAGAGGTATGCTTGTTAACCATATCGACATGGTCTATATGCAAGTGCCGCAAGTGCCCCTCCAGTCGCAGTAATGTTCCCCGTACCACTCTCCAAAGAGTGACCGGGCAAAAACCTTTTGACAAATCGCACAATTATGCACAAACTCGCACACATTCCTACATTTTGCGCAAACCAGTCCCCAGTTATCCCTGCAGCCACATGCTCTTTCGATACGTGGGCGGGGTAGTGAAGCTGCACCATGATCACATTCAACAACATTTTGGGCATCACCACTTTGCCTGTGCTGTCATGCTGCCAAATTAAATTGCTTGGCAACAGAGAGCCCCCTTTTTTCATCCACAGCTCTTTTTCATCATTTGGTTTAATTCTATTATTTGCACTATCAGGGTTGCGTTAAAGCTTTCTGGCAGTACATCTTTTTCGTTGTTTGTTTTTATCAATGCTCCAAGTGGTATGTTTTCTTCTTCACCAGGGAACAGCACATGTGTCCCTTCTGGCAGATATGTTGCTTCTTTGTCTGCTCTTTCGTTACCCATTGAAATTAAATCTTATCCCCCTGTATGGGCCCTGCACTTTACATTTGCCAATTCTACTGGAAGTGGCAGCATTTCCAATAATTTACTCAAAAGTGCAGCATATTGCACTGGTGTGCCATCACCTCTCTTGAATACTCTTCCTTCCCATCTTGCTAGTCCTGAATGTACAGTGTTTTTTACGTACGCAGAGTCCAAAAATAGATTAAATGCTTGCCCTTCTGAAATGTTAAGTGCCTCAATTAATGCCACAAATAGTACTTTGGCAGTCGTGTTTGGGAGTAACGATCAACTTTCCTTCCTTATGTATTCCATGTTTGTGTCTGTCCCATTACTGTTGAACCAGTATGTCTTTGGGATGAATATGGGTCGATACATGAGCTCCCGTCAATAAAAATCATGACCCCCTCCCTCCAATTATTTCTTCTTTTACCAGGGGGTTCACTTAATGCCTCTCCATACACGCCACACAGTCATGTGTGTAATCCCCCTCCTCTATTGGTTATGCAATGAATTCTGCTGGGTTTACCATCCTACACCACACCACTTCTATTGTACAGTTTGTTAGTATAATCTCATATCCTGATGCTCTGAGTCATCAATGTTGATTTGGAACTCTCTAGTACTGTGAACAATGCATGTTCCACATACAAAATTGTTGTGCATTCCATCATTGTTGATGCTTTCTCAATTACGAGTGCCTTGTGTCCGTGTCCCTCCTTTTGAGTGAGCATGGCTGTCCTTACCTTGCCGTCTGGATGGGAAAACAAGTGAAACTTCTTGTTATTGGCTACATGCAACTATACTGGTGCATGTGCCAGTTCATTTTGGAGTTGGTCACAATTTGTATTCATTTCAGCTGTCCATCTTATGCTGCTTTTTATGTATGAGCTTCCTTCAGTTGCTGGAGAAGTGGCCTGGTGTAAGTGGAGTAATCAAAAACCCACGCTCTGCAATAATTGCATAGGCCTAGGAACTAAACCACTTCTTTTTCACAATAATGCAATTTCTCTTTGTCCACTTGGTACCCCTTGTCAGCCAGTAACGTTAGTAGTGTCACTGAATCCTTCATGCACTCCTCGTCTATTGTGCTGCAGACTAAAAGGTCATCCACATACAGAATCACTGTACTTGCAACCTGCAGATTGCTCAAATCCGTTTGCATTACCCAGTTGAATATGCTGTCTCCCTCACAGTTCCCTTGCAGCATTCTAGTGTGTTCAAAGCTCATGCTGCGATATGTGAAGTCTGGATGCATGGCAATAGAGAACTCATCCTTCCAATCTACTAGAGTGAAGTAGCTCGCCTCTGCTGGTATGCTGCAGAAAATTGTCGGAGGGTTTGAAACTAGAGGGCATTCTACTTCAATAATGTTATTAAGGGGGCGTACATTTTGTATGAAACACAACGCCCTCCCTTTGATTTTTTTTAAATCTGATAGATTACTGTATTACATGCTGATGTATTCTACCTTGCTGCTCGTATATGCCCTCGTATATGCCCTCGTCTGCTTCTCAGGAGAGGGGATATTGCTTCACTCGTGGTAACAATGCTCCTTCCTTTATCTTATGTGAACCGCCCTGCCCCTTTCACTATTCCCACAAGCTAATTAGCATCAACAAATATTGCAACATTGGGATAGTCCTGTATGTCAAGCTGATTGTCAAAGCCGTATAATTCCCTACAGAAGGCATACGTTATCGTGAAATGATTGGGTCCTGCAAACCTTACCACACTACCCTTGGCACCCTCTGTGACATCCCAGTCCAGCCCACAATTCACTCATCATAGTGCCAAAACATTAAGACATTTGAGATGACCAGTGGATTCATCTGTCGCTGGCCATCTCCATCGTTTCTCATGGGAACACAATCGATCATGACACTACGACAGCCTTGACCTGTTGACCGGTTACCGGCATAATGTTGCATTTTAGGAACTCTTCTCACCACTTCCCAGGCTGAGGTGTGCTAAGGGGCAATTTGAAACCACGATGGGACACTTTGAAAACGTCAGTAAACCAGTTTCATAAACGAATATTCTGAATTGTAAAATGCGTGTGAATTCACTGCCTTCCCCGGCACCAATGAGCTTTGCTTCCTGACCTCAAAAGTATCAAAGGCTGCTCATCTCTCCAACATGATCCTTGGAACGTGTAGTTTGCAATGTGCAGCTGGCTTCTATGGCTGTTTGGCAGGTTAATAAAATGCAAATTCATTTAGAATGAAAGCAAGCTCCAAGGCCCGTTTACAGTGCCAGGGTCTAATGCTAAGCCTTACATATCTACCTATAATTCAAGCTACACTACCTATAGGTTATTTATCTCGAAAATTATTTACTGGGGTCAGCTTAGTACATAGGACTGTGCAGCTACCAACAAAGCCCCCTCTGTTTCCCGCAGCTGATAAGTTTGCTCCTCTTTAGCGCGCTGAACTTGCATTTTTACCACAGATTCCCCATGTTGAACTCCCATAGCAGTCTTGTAGATGTAGTTGGGAGAGCTGGATTTTTGTATCATTTTTTGAGTAGCACGTAATATTGAGTGTCATCACCCGACTGTGTGTCCAAGATAGTAATGGTTTGAAATAGTGTGAAATGAGAACTAAGTTTCAGCATTGCAAATGTACTGCACTGGTGCACCTCTTTGGAGAGCAGAAGTGGTTGCCACACCTCTGGTGGAGTGGGCTCTTAGGTTCTCGGCGACATCTTGACCTGCAATGGAGTAGCACTCCAAAATGCATAGGATGATCCAAAGTAATAACATTTGTTTGGTCACGGCTTTGCCTAACTTGTGGCCAACGTAACCAATAAATAGGTGGTCATCTTCTCTGACATTCTACATTCTAGAAATGTAGAAGTGAAGAGCCCTTTTCGGGGCACGTCTTTGTAACCTCTCCATCGATAGAAGGGTGAGTAGGTGCATATAAATCTGATGGTGTTATTTTGTCTGTCAGATGGAATTCACACACCACCTTGGGAAGGAAGGAAGGAGGGACGAACCCTCAAAGCTACCTTCTCTTTGGAGAGTATAGTAAATGGTGGTTTAAATGACCAGGCTTGTAGCTCACTCACTCTGCGAGCAGAAGTGATGGCCACTAAAAAGATAGTTTTCAAGGTTAATAACCTGAGAGGACCAGAATGGAGCGGTTCAAATGTAGCTCCTATTAAAGTTAGTACCAGGTTCAAATCCCAGGAAGGAACCATTAAAGGAACCAGTGGGAATGTATTTCAGTCCTTTTTAAGAATTGTATGACAGTTGGCATCTTAAAGTAAGACTCTTGTTCTGGCATACATTTAAAAATGGATAGCGCGGCCAAGTATCCCTTAACGGTAGCCACCTGCAGCCCTTAATGAGCTAGGTGCAGTGTAAAAGAAAGCACTGCAGGTCTATTACAAGAGAAAGGATCTATATCGTTAGTTCTACACCAGCTGCCAAATGTGTTGCAATGGCCGCAGTATAGTGCTTGTGTTGCTGGTCTTCTAGCAGAAAGCAACACTTCAATAATGTCTTCTGGGAGGTCCCAATCTTTATATTGTAACCTCACTGAAACCAAGCATGAAGGTTCAGAGTTCTGATTCCTCGGTGAATAAGATGGCCTCCCTCTTGAGAGAGTAGGTCCACTCTCTGGGGAAGATGGAATGGAGGGCAGATGGACATGTCTAGAATGTCTGGGTAACGCATCCTCCTGGCCCAATCTAGAGCAATCCAGATCATGGATTTTCCGAACTTCCTCAACCTCCTGCTAGTAGGAGGAATGACATGGGTGGGAATGCATACAGGACTGGAAATTCCCAGTCCACTTAAAACACGTCACCCAGAGCGCCTCTGTGAGGACATTCCCTGGAGCAGAACAGGTTGCACTTCCTGTTGATACTGGACACAATATCTACTTGAGGGGTTTCCCAAAGGGTGAAGATCTCTAGGACTTCCTGAGCCAAATTCTATTCGTGGGAGATCGGACTCTGCCTGCTCAGAGCATCCGCCATTGTATTCTCTTCTCTGGCTAGGTGAACTGCCAACTGAGAGATCCTGTTTTGTAGCACCAAAATCAGAGCTGCTTTGCATCCCTGCACAGTGGTAGTGAGCCTACACCACCACTTTTGTGGAGGTAATGCTTGGCTACTGTGGTGCTCATCATTATCAGGGCGTTCTTCTTCTCTATGGATGGTAAAAGGGTCATTAGCACCAGTCTGATCCTCCTCAGCTCTAACAGGTTTATGTTTAGTCTTGATTCTGATGGGGAACAATGTCCGCTGATCGTCTGATCGGTCATGTGAGCTCCCCATCCCGTGAGGGAAGCTTCCATGACAACAGTCATCTCCTGCTGGGGTTGCTAGAAAGGTTCCCTTATCCTCACAGTCTCCTCGCAGGCCCACCACAGGAGATCCTGTGCGACGTTGCTCAGGGCCTGAAGGTGGTCTGTCGTCCTGCCTGAGAATTCTGACCAGTAGGATCGGAGGGCCCACTGAAGGGACCTCATCCTTGGGCAGGCCATGAAGCCCATCAACCTTAGAACATGTTGAATGCCAGTAGATATTGGGCATTCTGAAATCTTGTTAACATCTGCAAGATATGTTGAGCCCGCCACTCGGAAGGCAACGCCTTCCCAGAGGAACAGTCCAGGACAACTCCAGTGAATTGCAGCTCTTGAGAAGGTGTTGCCAGGGATGACTTAAAAGTCAGAAATAAGCCCAGTTTGTGTAGTGAGTGGCAGGTGCTACTGATATGTTCCAGAGCCTATTTGGAGTAGTGGACTTACCCTTGGTTCTTGCCCGTGCCTACCCACCCCTAGGCTACTAAACTGTGATTGGCTAGAGCTGATGTCCCCAGTCCTGATATCCGCAATGATTCTCAGCTCACTGTGTACCTCTTCAAGATGATGAGAATGATTGTGTCTGTATTGTAACTTGTGTGTACCACCTTTGCCTTATGGGAATGCTCTCCTGTACGGCGCAACACTTGTTGCATTCTGTTGCAGACTGTGTCTGGCTGCCTAAGACTGGCTCTCCTTTCCCACCGCAGATCACTGCCATTGTGTGCTTCACCTGCATCATGTTTTCAGGGACCACGATCTTGAGCTCTGCAGCTCTGAATTTGGAGTATTTACTAGTATTTTCTGCAGCTGGTCCCTTTGTTGTCTCGGGATTGGAATGTCAACCATATTTCTTGACCTTTGCTCCGGTTCTTGTCTTGCTCTGGCCAGCCTGAAACAACTCAGTCTCTTGCTCAGAGGCCTGAGGCCTGCTGTAATTCTCCTAAAACATATAACGTGTTTTCTACAGTGTCCATGTTATACTATATTTTCATAGGTTAGTCACACTTGGCTCTGTCACGTCTCATAGGTGCTCCTACAGTTCTATAGGGTTATTCTCGTTTAAGCATCTGTAAGCTTTGCTCAGATCTCTTGTGCCTTGCGGTTTCTGCATTGCTGCATTTGGCTAATGGCGAAAATAATGAAAGCAATAACGGTACGTTTATGTAACTGTCCCTTAACTATGGAACTGTACGTTCGTGTTCTTCATGTATTCGAGTATGTGTTTGTGTCCTGAAGTACAGATGGCACGTGTGCTTCATGTCTAACTCTGTCGTGGTGCCTCTAACGACATCAGCAACATGGCTTCTTGGTGCTGTAGTTCAGGCTGTCCATATAGGACTCAAACCATGGCCTGCGGCTCTTCAGCCACACGGGGATAGATCAGTACCACACCTGGTCTGAATGACTGGCTGAGGGGATACCTCTCAACGTATTGGTCCATTAGAGATTCGTCTGAAATAGAATGGATGGTTGGGGTGTTTCCAGGCCTTCTTTCTTGTCATGAATTTAGTAGGTAGGGTGGTGGCAGGATCCAGACCCCCTTCTCAAAAGTGACCAATGCAGATCTGCAAAAAGTCTATGCAGTAAGTAACTTTAACTACTTTTGGATTTTTTATAGACAAAAGTAAAATCGCATAAAATCGGCCCTCCCACGCTGCCCTGGCCCTGCAGCCATGCAAGATAGTCTACCACTGAGACCAGCACTCCCTCTGTGCTGCGACCTGGATGAAAAACCGGACTGCGAGGGGTCAAAGAAGGAGGAACCCTCCAGAAATTGGTTAAGAACCACTAAGGACTCAAAGAGCTTCATCAAGACGGGGAGTAAAGAGATGGGGCTGAAATTGGACAGAACAGAAGAATCCAGAGTGTTTCTTCAAAAAGTGGAATAACCAGAGCCTGCATCGGAGTAGCAGGAATATGGGCAGTACGATTAACCACCTGCGTGGTCAATTTCCTGTGGAGTAAAGACCAAAAAGGACGACCACAGGGAAGATGCTTTGGAAATAAAAAAATAACACGCAGTAGCTCAGCCATCTGTAGCCCAGAAGAATGGACCTTTAAGTACAAATGTTCTACATTTTGTTCTACAAAATGAGGACAAGGAATCTCATAAAGACTCTCGTCCTTAAAGAACTAGATACCTGGGTCACTGCCAATCAGATCCTGAGCTATGCACAGACAGGCTTCAGACCAGGCTTGAGTACAACCCATAACATCAGGGTACTCGACCAGTTAATAAGTAACACCCTTAGCAGCAAAGACTCTACTCTCTATGTAGCCTTTATGGATTTCCATAGCGCCTCCGATCAAGTGGTGCGTGATATACTATGGGACAAACTCAGAGCTATGAACTGCCCAAACTGGATTTTACACATACTAATTGCCCTTCATAGTGACAATCTTACTAAGGTCTGATTAAATAACGAGGGGGGAGTGTCTACTCCTATTCACATCAAGATGGTGGTAAAGCAGGGATGTGTGGCAGCTCCTATGTTTTACAACCTGTACATTTCTGACCTCCCTCGCATGGCATTAAAATCCAACTGTCCAACTATACCCATCTATCCAAGCTAAAGGGATATGAGGCAGTATCGCGTGTCATTCCCCCCCCCCTTGTAGACATGCTCTATGCCGATGATCTGATACTATTTGATCGCACTTCGTCAGGCATAAAGAGCATGCTAAACGAGCTACCAGTCTATGCATCTCAGTTAGGTCTAACCATCAATCTAGACAAGGCTAACATAATAGCTATTGCTAGAAAGAGGGGTCTTAGCCACTCGGGTATTGACACTGCTCTGGGCACGATAGACATCATGGAATCCTACCCTTATTCAGGGTTGGATTTTGACGTTCTGCCCAATTACGATCTTGTAATCAATCATAAAAAACGACAAGCGAAACTACTTACTCTCCAGGCCAGCAAGTTTGTAAGGGGCTCGGCAGGCTATAGCATTGCTGGTATTTTAAAGCTTTATCAACACTGCTTTGTCCCGTCTATCCTTTACGGCCTGGAAGCTTTGGCAATACAGGATCTAAATTGGCTAAATACATTGGAGGGCCATTACTGGCGAACGGTTCTGGGGCTATATCCATCATCATCAATGCAGTATCTGCGCCTGGAGCTGGGCATTATCTCCTTGAGAGGCATGGCCCTGCGCACGAGAGGCTTTCTATTTAAAAGCATGCTCTGCCCCTTCCTGCAAACTGCTAGCTTTGGCTGGTGGCAGCTAGGACCCTGAGAGGCACCCGCAAGGGCTAAACTTGAAACAGCTGAATGACTCCCTCTTTGCAGAAATCGAATGGACTTAAACTAACAAAGATATGCCTCTTATCTTTTCTGGAGCAAACGCTCCACTGAGTCAGCTCTCACCCATGTGTCCGATTTTCTAACCACTGCTCATATCTCACCTGTCTTGCATGTTCATTCTACCTCATCATTCTGCTGCCGGTGACACCATCATTCCTCCCTAGGCTTCAAGGATACTGCAGTGACTTTTTCACCATTTTCTTTCTGACTGCGCTTTCTCATCCCATGGAACTCCACACCTCCTCCGCCACACTTCTACGTGTGTCAACTCCAGAGGATCGGTTCTGGGCCTGCACTGCTTCCCTCTACAACTCTCCCCTGGAGCAAAATCATCTCATCCTTTGACTTTAATTATCACCTCGGCCACTGAAACCCTTCTCCTTTACCTCCTTCACCAGCTTCCTCACAACTGTCAGTCACTGGATGGCCTTATGTGGCCTAATGCTTCACTCTTCAAACACAGAAGTCATCTTTCTCCCTGCCTCACAACCTTGGGGTCCTCTTTGACACTCAGAGGTGTCCCTGTGAATCCTCTGGCCCATCTGTGGTTCAATCCTTACCTACAGATTTAATATTCTTGGTATAGATTGGGCTGCTGCCCACCCTGGGGGTAGGGTTGCTATAATATTTAGTTCCTGGTTTACTGGCCCTCTTTCACAATATTAAAATGGAGGCGCTTTTGGCACATTTTATTCGCTCTCATACTATGTCTGTTCACATTTTACTTATCTGTCGGCCTACTGGTTTTGATTCCAAGTTATGTGACTCTTTTAGAGCTAGTCTTAGACCTTCAGCTCTGTTTTGTCAATTTGTGGGTGCTCTGATTTTAATTTCAAACCGACTGACCTAATTTATTAGCCAGTAGTTTTCTTTCGGCCATGCATGACCTCACTCTTCCTCTGGTGGCTGGACCCACTCATCAGCTAGATAAACACTTTGGATCTTATCTTTGCCCCAGAGTGCTCTACTACTGTGTATACGTTTTTGCCAGTCGATTAGACTGACCATTTTAGAATATCTCAACCTCGATGGCAACTCACTGAGGGCCACTCAATGCCCACCTCCATTGCATTTCCAAAGCTTTTTTAGCATCCAGAGATGATTATGCTCCCCTTAAGACTGCCAAGCACATATTACGCTTGTCAGCACCATGGTTTAATGACCATCTTCGGGCCCTCCGTCTCCAATGGAGGCAAGCCGAGATGAAATGGCAGTCGTCCTATTGCCCCGAGGCTGAGCTGTCTATGTCAAATTTCCTCGCCTAAGTATATAGCTATCTGCAGAGCTAAGTGTGCCCACTTTACTTACCGGTTTGAAGTTTCTTTTAACCCAGAGAATTGTTTAGTCATGTTCGCTCTCTCCCTCTTTTCCCCCCACCCCAGGTACTATGTTGCCTTCTCAGTCTTTATAATAATAATACATTTATTGTGATATAGTCCAAAATGTGAACCTTACACAAAATTAAACATAAAACATAAGAACACAGAAGCATAATAACAAAGCCTAAAATATTGTAAACATAATAAAATACAAAACAAATGTTATTATGGTATACAGTGTCCCTGGCGAGTCAAAAAGTAAGTACAAAAGACAAATGTGGATACGAGTACAAATACAAGTACAAATACAAGTACAAGTGCCAACTATACATAGCTCTCCATGGTTCCATAGCCCTCTAGGTCCTTGGGCACTTGAGTCAGGAAGGAGAGTCTTAACATGTGACCATACACTAAATAGGGCAAGCTGAAATGCCAAGGATTCAGAGTTGAGACATAGATCCCAGAAGGACTCCCTTTTGATAGCCTCATATCTATGTACCCATTTTCTGAACAGGCACATGTACACCGGCCCTAATTTAAAGCATAGGGTTTGGACATGTCTGGTTGATTTCAGAGATCCTGGGCATTCACAGATTTGACAGATCCTGTGTTCCAGTGCCACCCCCAAACGTGGGCCTATGACGGCAAGCACCGGGAGCCGATTTACCCGCAGCCTTAAAATGAACTGCCTCAATTCAGGGGCTGGGCATAGCAGAAGATAGGGTTGAGGCTTTCGAAATCTATATGACACGTGATACTGCCTCATAACAATTTAGCTTGGATAGATGGGTATAGTTCTTGCACCAGCCCCATCTTTTCAATTTATGCTCAAAGGATTTTTTCACATGTTCAACATGTGTTGGTCCTTTCTCTGTTTTAAAGGGGTTGTACTGGTCCCTGCCCAGCGTAGAACCATAATCCTTCTCAATCTCTCTCATGAGCGTTCTTCCTCACTAGCTCAATTCTTAGTCCTAGTATGGTTGGTCACCTTTATTTCTGGTATCTTCTTCTCCGTGTGTTTGTCTGATGGTGAGTTGGTGTGACATTACAATTATAAAGATTGACTTGAGGATGTTTCTTCTGAAGCATTGATGGTGTCAATGGTTCTTCAGAGGGATTTAGGGAGTGCCTTGACGGAACATGAGTCACTGCCCCCAAGAGATGAGTCTTCCTGTGAGGTCCCACTTTCTGCCACCCCTAGGGAGAATGTTGCGTAGCGTTGCTCACTTCCCTATCCTCACATGGAAGAGCTCCCTGCTGGGGAGAAGTGACTAGATCCATGAATCATCACAGTAAACAAGAAGTCACATAGTCGAATGATCTTGATGGAGAAATAAGATAATCTGGTCGGCAGAGAAAGGAGAAATGTGAGTTTTTGGGGGGGGCATAGCTTGAAAGTTTGTAGCATGTTTGTGTGATCATGAATGGAGGGAAGAAACCTGGTCAGCCTAGTAAGAGAATTTTGCAGAGTCGGGAGCTGTAGTAATGGCAAGAGTATTTTTATGCAATAAGAAGCTTAGGAAATTGATGTAGCAGTGGTGACGATGGAGAGACATGGCTGTTTCCAGCTGTTTGGTGGCTGAATATCCATGGTTGAGGGCAAGGGTCTAGATGGGGTGAAGGTGCGATCAGGATACTAACCATCAAAGATGACCGCAAAAGTTAATGAATTTGTTAAAGGCAAGTTCAGTTGAATGGGCACACAGAGGAGAGTGCTTGAAAGGAGGACCTGAGCTAGTTTACGAATCGGTCCATTGGGGAGGGAGGGTGCCATATTTGAACTTGCTTTTGGGGACCCATAAAGCATGGGCGACTGAGGGTGAAGAAGGAACCAAGATGGTGAAGTGAATGTGTGGTCAGAGGGAAAAGGATTGATGGAGACAGTAGAGGAGTTATGGGAGGTTACAGGTGTGGGTGGAAGGCTATTACCACTGACCAGGGATTAGTCAAACTGTTAGTGGTGGCCCTTGGTAATGTAGAGGTTGTGGGGGGCATCTGTAGGGATAGATTCAATTGGAGTTTGTTCGGAGATTAAGGGTGCCAGGTTGGTGGTAGATGAGGATGTGAGAAGATTAGGTGCACAAATTGGAAGAGAAAAGTTCTCCAATGTAGAGCGTAATGGGGAGGGGCATATGGTGTGTCCTTGCTGGTCATGAGGAACACCACCGCTATTTTTTGTATTTCAAGGGGAGTGAGAAAAGGTAGCAGTCAGTATGGAGGGCAGTTAGAGTGGCACTTTCATGGGTGCATCAGGTTTCAGTAACGACCATCACAATGGGACGTGGGTGGAGACAATGTGCTCACGATGAAAGAACATTCGATGCAAAGGGACTGGGCATTCCAAAGGGCCATAATGAGATCAATAGAAGGGACTGGATAAAGAGATGGGTGAAGAAGTAGTTGATGGAAGACTGGTAGTATATAAGGTTGGTATTCTGTGGGAGATGAGCAGCCAGGGTGTCATTTGGAGGGAAAGTGGAGGATGAGGATAGGGAGACAAAAAGAGGGGAATACGGTGTATGTGGGGGCAAGCCAAGACCTAGCGTAAGAGAGAGGAGAGAGACAGGGGACTGAGAAGTAGGGTGAATGGGAGCGTGTGAAATGAGCTGTGGTGTAGCGGAGGTCACCCTCTGACTTAAAAAATAGATCATTTCTTTTTGAAGTCACACTTCATAAAGAAATGAAACGTTACATTAACGGAAATAATTTATTTGACGGAAGAAGGACTTCAAAAAGAAATGGTTTCTTTTTGAAGTCGCAGGGCTCCCCGCACAACGGTCTGTGACATGAAGGCCCTCCAGCTCCAAGATGCATTCTTTTCATTAGGACCCCTGCTCCCGCTTTCCCCCCTTTCCAAAAACCTTGGTCATCTTTGACTCCACTCACTCCTTCTCTCACATTTCTGACATCTCAAAAAAGTCAACTATCAACTACACCTCCTCAGAGGCACTCTACCTTTTCTCACTTTCCACCAGTGGTACACTGTCTCCAGAGCCCTGTTTCTTTCTAGGCTGTACTACTGCAACAACCTCTTCCTCAACCTCCCTGTTTCTGCCCTGCACCCTCTGCAACTCATCCAGAACAGAACTGCAAGACTCATCCTTGGCCTCAAGCCAAGGGACTGCATCTCTCCAGCGCCGAAATCCCTTCACTGGCTCCCGTGGCTGCAAGGATCAAATTAAAGATCCTCTGCATTGGCCACAAGGCTTTCTGGGGCCTGGGACCTACTTACCTTCAACGTTACATTCCTAAATACTGTCCCTCTCGAGCCCTCTGCTCATCTACCTCCATCCTTCTGCGAGTGAGCGGGTTCTCCAAGCAGAGATTTGGAGGGAGATTCCTTTTTCAGAAGGTGCCTCTCTCTGGAACAGCCTCCCTGCCACCCTCTGTCTTGAGCCTGATATTAAGTTCTGGAAATGCCTCATGACCTTCCTCTTCTCCTCCTTCTCTCTCACCCTAACCTGCTAACCTAGCTCTCTGCTCTTCCTTCTCTCCCTCCTTTCCATACAGTTTCCTGACTGGCCACCTGGCGTACCTCAGAATCTCACAGGTCCCAAGCACCCCTGCAAGTCCTGCTCTCTCCTCGGGGCCCTGCACCCCACCCCCTCACTGCACTTGTAATAAATCCTTTAGAGCTTCTCTCTCTCTGCACTACACCAGTCTCTACCGACTGGGTGCACCTGGTCCCCATTTGCTCCCTTGCCTGCACTTGCACGATCTGTATACAGCCCAGCCTGAAGATCCCTCTGTCTGTTCTCCCTTGTCTTCACCCCTTAATGTGCACTTGAAATAACCGCAGAATCGCCGTCGGGCCTATTTGTTGATTCTAAACTGTTAAATGTAACAGTCACTTAATCTTCCTGTGCAGACCATTATCGTCTCAGAAATTCAAGGGCTCTGACCGACTGTTGTTTTTTCCCCGTGTTCCCACCCTCATTGAGCGTTTTGAAACACTTGCCTGTGTGTAGGCGCTACATAAATAAACATTAACAAGACTGGAACAAGCGTTCCTGCTCCATGGAGCTGGAGGTCTCGTTCTATGTCCTGGAGGAACGGATTGAAAGGTAAGAAAATGTGTTTTGTGTAAATTTGTGCATGTGCATGTAAGTGTGTATATGTACATTATGTAATGTGTGTGTATGAGTGCATGATGTATGGGTGGTTGCCTGGGTGTGCGAGTGTATGGTGAAGGAATGCACATGTAAGTGTATGGTGAATGCTCTGTTAACTTACCGGTAATCTTAATTTCTCATCCTACTCTTCTCATCACAGTAATTGTGTATAAGGCACGCTGCCTCACACACAAGTACTGGGACGAGTTTGAGGGCCATTGATGTAATGCCTAGTTTAGTTACCTGTAATCTTCATTACTCATAATCCCACTCTTCCGCGTGCCAGTACTTGCCTATGAAGCAAGCTGCCTCATATGCAAGTACTGGTACGAGGAACCAAGGACATGGAGGTACTTCTGTGTGCTTGTTTTTAATGCCTAGGTTACTTATTGGTAATCTTTATTACTCCTACTCTTCCTCGTCCCATTCCTTGTTTATTGGGCATGTTGCATCATACACAAATACTGGGATGAGGTAGAGGGATGTGGATGTGTAACGCCTGGCTTAGTTACTTGTAATCTTAATTACTCCTAATCCCACCGTTCCTCGTCCTAGTTCTTCTATGAGGCAAGGGGACACACAGGTAAGTACTGGGACGAGGAAGAGGAACGTGGAGGTAATTCTGGGCCGAGGAGCGGATTTTGGCAGTTGGGGTGGTAGTCTAGTGTGGTGCAACCCGTAGTTTGTTCCTGGGGATGTGGAAGGGTTGGGCGTCAGCGAGGCTGGCAGGGGAGACCTCAAATATTGTGCTGCACCAATGGAAATGAGAAGACTAGAATTACGTTGTGGGGGTAAAGCAGTGAATTGGCTGGAGTGCAGAGATATACTTCCCTACTGTAAAATGAAAGGGATAATTCTGACTGGCAATAATTAATATTTGAGATGCTGCAAGGCCAATAGCGAAGTAAAAGTATTAACCTTTTAAGGAGCTGCAAGGCTAGCAACAACCAGCAATGTGTCCCATTTTAAAATGGCGCATTCCATTAGGTCAAACCAGCTCACACACACCTGCTAAATAGAACTCTACAGTAGTAGTCGGTGCTGCCAAAAACTGTTTTTGCATGCAGTAGTAAATGTATATTATGTAATGTCCTTCTCTTGGGGTGCAATATATGGTTTACTGTGTATGCTCACACTACAGTCTGCCAACTCCCAAACAACTGGAAGAACCATAACAACTGCAGTTAGGCACTGTACAACTATCATACAACAAATGCATTCCATAAGCCATGTGTTATGGGGAGCACAGGTGAATATAGGAAAGATTTGAGAGGTAGGACTAAGTGTATAGCAGAAGCGCAGGGTGCATGCCAAGTTGGTCTATATGGAGCAAGATAGTGACAGGAACTGCAGAGGCAGGAGTCTGGCTGTAAGCAAAAGAGACGCAAAGAAATAGGAAAGGCAAGTGAATATAGTGGGTAACAAAGATTGGTCAGAGTAAAGGGTGCACTGGAATATAAACTATCGCCATAGAGATTAGGGGAAGCCTTTAGGATTGCTACCAGCAGATGACTCCTAAAAACAATCCCACAACAGCATCATGGGTTGCATGTGCTGAAGAGATGGTTGTACAAGAAAAGCTCTAGACCACATACTGAGACAGTTAAAACTCCCACGGACTAGACTGAGACAACTGAAGGCTTTCCGTTCTCTGATCTCAACTGAGACCAACCCAAGGTCACACTGCATAACAGTACGCAGCTGAGCCAGAACAGTGGACCAATTCAAAATTAGGGTGTAAAAAAGAGTGAATAGAAATAACCAGGTACAGGACAGAGCTAGAAAACAATGAAACTTGTACAAACAGGAAACGGAGGTTAAATACAGGAGCTTGACAAGTACTAGCGTATAGGGCGCATAGGAGTGCCAGTATGGATATGGATCTTGAACCAGGCAGTAGAACAGATAATATGGACTAGCAAAGGAGCAGGCACATGAATTCTGAATCCTAGTGTGTACTAGGACTATCGGGAATCTCAAAACGCTAGTCGCAAACAAGACATGGGGGTACCTGCCAACTCAGCAAATTCTTGGAATACTTAGAACATGGCTCACTAAAGGCAGAGTGGGGAGAAGCAAAAACATGGGTCGTCTTTGAGGGGAAAAGCTGTTAAATGCAGAAAGGACTGGGCGCTGCACAAAGCAGCCTGCGCAGAACGCACAATCATTGTGGGTTTACAAGGGGAATCACGCAACCTAGAGTCCACCAACATGTAGTGTGTGTTGTCTGTATAGCATGCAGGTACCTGTTAAATTACAGGAAATGATGAACCACATCTAAAAAAGCCTGTGTCCAGTGTGTGTGGAGTTAAATCTAATCAAAACAGTGGTTCAGTGTGCAGGTTAGTTGGCATTCTCTGCTGATTTAAAAACAAAAAAAAGCAATAGGAACAAATGTCCTGCTCTCGAGATGAACATGGTTAAGTTGCACTTCCTACATGCAAAGCACCTTTTCAGGTGCTAATAACTTTGGTGATGCACCACGAGCCTGCACAGAATTGTCCCCCGAAAATATAAATCGAATTACATTTCATTAGAAAGTTTCCTGGTACACGGTTATGCATGGTCTTAAAGTTGTGTGTTTCCCATGCAAACCAAAAAAAGGCACCCTTTGCTCTCATCTACATCATAAACTGCTGAGCAAATTCGTGCAAAAAGTTAAGGCCTCATCTCACTTGTTATCCTTTCTTTCTCTTGTGACAGTCAAGTGTTTATATATTTTTTAATTCACCCAAGTGCCCAAAATCCATTGGAACTGTGAATACTGTGATGATCACGTCACTTCTCCCCATGGGGGAGCCCTTCCCTGTGAAGCTAGTGAGGTGAGGCTGCTCCCAGATATTCCCCCTAGCGGTGATAAAAATCATGAGGACTTCACAGGGAGGGACTTCCCTCATGGGGATGGTGACTCCTGTTCCATGGTGGAACTCCCTAACCCCTCTTACCTTTGAGTCCGTGAAATCCATAAGATCTGTAAGAAAAGCCTTTGACAGTACCACTTTATTTGTACTGATTTGTTTATTTATGTATTTGTAAAGCGCCATAAACCCTTAGGCGAACATGCTGTATGCTATTGTGACACTCCTCCTTTTCTTCCTATAAAACCTAATTCATTGTGTCATGGAAATACTGTGCAAAAGATGATTATGGGAGTTATACAAACTATTCTTTCATGTGATATCCAAAGTACTGGGAAGAAGTTACCCCAAGGCAGCCTGAAGGGTACATCGATACAGACAAGGGACTATAAGATTGGGTATCCGTATAAATGATCGAATAGAAACAATCATAAGGAGAAATGAACAAATTGTTTAACCTATATTTTATAACTTTTTGGTTGTTTTTGTTAAGATATATGGGTGGGCTGGGGTGTGGTGGGGCAGGGTTATTAGTTAAGGTAGGGGGGGGTGATGTTTAGAAAATAAATAATTTGGTAATTTGTCCTACAATTATTTACGTTCGATCATTTCATGGACATCCATAACATTGCGCTGGATAGGACCCAGCTATCGACTGCCTGAAAGGGAACCAGGGAAACTTGAGAGAAGTCAGCGTGAAGACACCTGCCTGGGAAGTTCAAGCACAGCAAACAAGGTGCCGGACGGAGAAGTAAGTCCTTGGTCGAGTGGATGTGGCTGGAAGGTCAGAGGTAGCCTCGAGAGCTAGGATGCCTGACCAATGCAGAAGTGATAATCCGGTTAATGGTGGTGTGACATCTGCAAGATGGACCGGTAGGTCCCTTAATGCTGATACTGGTGAACCGGAGACCCTGCATAACCGAAGCAGGGTAGAGTGAAGCGAGGCAAGAATGGTGACGAGCGACTAACAGAGTGACCCCAACGTCACAGGAAGAACCAGCAATGTGGTCCCACAAAGAAAGAGGTCAATAGAACCACAGTACACCCGTAGGGGCTTGCAGGAAAATAATGAATGCATTGGGAGTGCTCTCCCTTGTCTCGCTAATCGTAGTAAAGCTGAGCAAAGCATCAGGAGGGATCTCCCTTGTCTCAGTAATTGTTGTAAAGCTGATCAAAGCATTGGGAGTAATCTCCTTTGTCTCAGAAATACCAGCAAATCTAATCAAGACATCACAAGTAATCTCCCTCATCTCAATATTTATGGTAAAACAAGTGAGGAAAGCTTCAGGAGGGGTCCCCATCATCCCAATAGTGGTTATAAGAGTAACAAAGATCAACTAAAACTTGGGACTGGTCCCCCTCCTTGCAATGATTCTGGTACAGATAACCAAAGATTCGGGAGCAATCTCCCTTACCACAATATTTATTGTAGCAGTAAGCAAAGTGAAGAATTGGGAACAATTTTCAACAATGTAGAATTTCTTACAAAATTGATCCATACATGGTTGAACACGAAAAGTAGAAGGCAACAGTTACTCTGGAAGAAGCCTTGAGAGAAGTAAAAAGTCTAATAAAGAACTGTTTAGAAACTGTCATCAAAGTGAACCAGGAGAAGGGGCGGTCATTCTTCTGGCCTCCCAAGACAGTTTTGTCGATTCAGACATTAGGGCAACGGTTGCCAAATACATTGTCAAGATGTAGAACCATTGAACCAAGAGGAGGGAGTCCTCTTCCTGGTATTCTACATCCTTGTGGAACATAAACATTTAGTTAAGACTTTTTAAACACGATCACTAAGGTGAATACCAGAGAACCAGGAGAATGGAGAAATTCTCTTGGGTTCTTTGTGTGTGTGTGTGTGTGTACATGTTGTCGGTCATCAACATGGAAAACTGACTTTGCTGACAGCCGCACCACACATGTTTAAAAACACCATTAGCACCCGTGCAGAGAACTAAACAGGTGCTAATGGCGATATTAACCAAAGTGACAGGCCGACCCTGCCAGCAACTGCACCACCCTCTTTGAGGGACCATTGCTTCGCTTGGTTAATCTGTGAAGCTTTTATACATACATATATATTTTGATTTACGAAACATGGTTGAACTGCAACAGTTATAGGGCAGTTCCCTTCCAACTGAAATGTGGAAGGGAGACTCATTGGGGCCCGTGGATAAAGGTCCCTGCTCTTAGGGCATCTGGGTTGTAAATGCTTGCCATGTTGGCACAAAGCTGTGTTTTGGTGAAATTGCCTTATTTTGGCAAATATGCATTTATCTTTTGCTAGCCATTGGGACTGGGAAGGGGAGATGATGGTAGCCCTTTGCACAGAATCTCCCTTTATTTTTTCTGATAAATTGCCCCAGGTGGCCTCTTTACAGGCACCCATAAATTCGACTGCATCTCACATACACTGGTCATGCTTCACTTGCTCTCCCATCAAGGGTCATATTTAAAAGGGCATATGCACAGAGGCATTGCTGGGGGGTAACAGGGTTATAGCCCCTGGTCTTTTGGTTGTAGCCCCGGAATCTCAAGAGCTACAACCAAAAGGCTATCTAGTCCCCAGTTCCGACATTAGCGTAGCGCCATGTCTTTTTCAGACCTAGGAACACCGATTGTCACCTACAAAGCAGTCTCGCACAAACCCCCTCCCACCCACCAAAATACTTGGCAACTAAACCTCACACCTCTGGAAGTTCTCCCGCCTCACTTGGCAAAACGATTAAAAGCTTAGCGTCCAAGCGAGCCCTTAAAGTAATTTTTTTGTTGTCACCTATAATTGATTATTTATAACACGCTTAATACCCCAAGGTTTCTAAGAGCAGACCCGGGCATCGAACCAGTAAAGAAGAGACTTGCAAGCAGTCCTTCGCCTGCCATGCCCCGACCATCTGGAACTCGGTCTCTGCAGAAGCTCAATGCCCCCACCATCCTCCAATTCCGCAAAACACTAAAAACGTGGTACTTTCAAAATCCCTTCTGGCCGAATTAAAAATCCATCCTTCCCTCCAACAGTACTGTGTGACAGCATAAAATGCAAAGCCAATGCTGCCTTTCTCCTGTTATGCGGTCTGCAGCTCTTGAGCTATTTATATCAGACCTACATCTACTGCACATCGTTGAATTAAGAGGATTAGCTGCATACAATCACACACATCCAATCCAATGTGTATGTGTGCGTTTGTAACAGTTTACATAGTGATCAGTCTGATGAACATAGGTAAAAAAGAAATTGAGAGATAAAGCAAAAAGGAAAATATATTTATATTTCCTTTCCATACCATGAGATATACACATCCAGAAAGAAAGCATGTTACGGCACTCAATTGGTCTGGTGAAAAATATGGTTTATTCGGTTAATTTCATAATTAAAAACCACAGAAACGTGGCAGAGTATAAATACTCATGGGAATAATCGCCTCGCGTCCCACCCCAGAGAGAGCTTTGTCAAGCTGGTAATACACCAAGGATCTCCACCGTTCCATTCTTTGAAAAAAGGACTGGTATGCAAGAGCTGACAATTCATAACACAATCTGAGTGCCATCTTGGAAGGGTATTGAATACATATGATTCTCCTATTTTCTATAGATACCACCTCTTCATAATCATACGTTACCAAGTCTGAGTGCAGTGCATACAAACATTAAACAATATATTTTATTATTTACGCTCTGATGTTCAAAATCCTGCATAAAATTTGATCTATAGTCTGCCTCATGAAAACATGGTGCAGACTATATTTAATACCATGAGATTACCATATGAAAAGCAAATGATCACAGCAGAACAGTTCTAGTCATTCTACTCACAATTCCTAGTATGTGAGTTTGGGTACTTAATTATTAAATTCATTAAGTCACAAATGCATATGTTTTGACACAGTACTATGTATGTGCATAGAGAATGATAATCAACAATACGACAATGCTCCAGACTGAAAAGGCAGCACAGAAAAAATAACTACAAGAAATGCAATACCCCAAAGCCATTTGATAAAAATGTGATTATTTAAAGGTAGCAAAAACTGCACAAGTGTATGTACTGAATCCTGCAACTGCTCTCTACACCCGCAAAGTGTCTGCAGATACCAGCTGCTGGAATGCAGATACCAAGAAATTCCAATACAGAGTGAAATACTCTGCAATATGAGTAAGCAAGATAAAATGCACCAAGTAACAATTATTAGCACCAACATTCAAGCACCAATTGAATGACACTCGCGGGGAAATGTGTTGATGAAATTGAAATTAAAACACAAGCACCAGTTCGTGGATATGATTTATGCAGCACTAATACGTAAGCCATAACAACCAACACGTTGAACAAAACCTTGCACTTTCTTTGGAATGGTAAATCCTGTCACAGGTAAACATCTGTGCTAGACACATTGCAATCAATGCATTCCTTCATAATCATATTTTTAGTTTGAATTATTTATTTCCATTGGTTCATAATTCTCAATTATTTCCATGCCCATGTAAACGAATATAGTGAGACAGTATGGCATTGCTAAATTAAGGTGCCTGGCGCATTAAGCGATCATACAGTACAATATGTAAGCTGCCGATGAACGACTAGCGTTCAGAACACATTTTAAGATGGTTGGTAAATTGATGCAGTCCAATTAACGCGAGAATAGTAAAGTGCCTAGTGCATCACAAGATCATGTTCTGTATGGTCTGAGTTGCCAATAAAGGGTCAAATGCTGCATAATACATGCATTGTAATATCGCACTACCCACTTGTAGTGAGACAAAATGAAATTCCTGTATTGCAGTGCCTAGGGCAGTAAACGATCCTACAACACAGTATCCGAACTGCCCGTGATGAAAATAAAGTGCATAACACATTTCTAAAGTGCCTTATAAGTTCATAAAATACAAGGTCTACACTGTGAACATAAGACCGCATTGTGCATCACATGATCTCGTTCTGTATGTTCGAAGTTACTAATAAGAGATCATAAAGTGTATGGTGCAAGAATCTAAGGTGCTGCATGTCTGATACATAAACATTATAAGTTCATAAAGTACATTGAACTGTGTGTGTATATATCTATATATATATATCTATATCTATCTATATCTATATCTATATCTATATCTATATCTCTATATATATATATATATATATATATTTCTGAGGCTTGTAGAATCTGCTTAGATCACATGCTGTGCATAGGCCGACATCTAGTGGAAGCTGCAGAGTATTAGTTTGTTTTTCGAAACTCGAAAATGGACGTCGACGCAGGGTGTGCCAGTAATACTATCCCTAGTGTGACGTCCACTGTACCTATGATCCCTCACGCGTGTAGGACCCTCAAATAGTTTTTTTCCACCATACTTGTCGGAAGCATCCCGCGGAGTTCCCTGGCTTTAGCCATAATTTGCTAAATAATATATATTTCCCTGTTTACTCCAATACCCACGTCGAGTCATTGGAATCAGAAGCTCGATGCTGGACCGGAGAAGAAAACTGCCGTCGAACTACACGACAGACTTTGGGCCTCGGAAGGCCTCTGGCCTCGGCCCTGTACAAGTAGGGAGAGTGGGGGGTGGTACAAACTCTTCATTCACATATGTTTTCATAAATATATTCCTACACACTAGCCCACTGCCACAGGGTGCGTATGGAGGGTACCCCTTTCCAATTTTGCCCCAAGTGCAACCGCAAGTACCCTTGGGTTGACAGACATGCCACCTGTATGTAATCTCTGCCTGGCGAGGGACCACCCCGAGGCAAATTGAAGAGCATGTAGCCGGTTCAAGGCTAAAACTTTAAAGGACCGTTCAATCAAACGTTGGGTCCACCACGCCAGGCAACAAGAGGCCATGGAAGCGGAGGGCGCCTTCAGTGATGGTAGCGATGCCGTCCTATCGACGGCGAGGGCAACGTGGCGTTGAAAGACAGCCAAGCGCAAGTCCCCGACCTCTGAAGGTTGTCCGGCAGGGCAGCTATGGGGAAAACACCCAGCGACGCGAGCGCTACCCACACCACTTCCACTAAGCACTCGAAGTCCAACTGAGACTCGACGCGCACTTCGAGTTCTCGGAAAGAGGCACACAGAACGATCCACCGAATCTGTGTCCTCAGGGCGTTCTCGATCAAGATCGCCGCATGACACCAGGCAACCATCCACTGTTGCCAAGAGTGCTTCACTTACTAAAGTAATGGAGGTTCGATCGTCCGAAGCCGACCTCCATCCCCAGGCCGCACTCCAGGAGTCGGGTCAGCAGACCGCTCGACGCCTACGCCCGTGTCCCGACGTACTCAATCTACGGAAAGAGACTCTACCCCCGAATCTCGATGCCAGACGTCGAAAAGCTTGGAAAAGGTGAAAACCCCAGGGAAACACTGTTCCACTCACAGGAAAGGGGGAAACGGCAGAAGAAGCCTTTTCAACCTTCTACACCACAGATACCCAAGGACAGCTCCAAGTCCTCTGTTAAACATTCTAAGACCCCTGCACAAGCCCATAGGTCCAGTCAGGAGATTGCAGGGAAACACCCCCAAGAGCAGTTAATTCCCAGCTCAAAACAATGGTCCAGTGAGGACATAGACAGCGTTATGTCCAGAATGTCATCCCTTAGCAGACTTCTATGCCAAGAATCCAGAGCACTTCCTCTCGTATACCCCGGACGGGGCTACTCCCTCAGGGTCTAGGGACCCGCAACCCCCTGGTAAAAAACCTTGAGTTGAGACACCAACACAAGGTCGGTCTTCTGACCCTTTTTACGTACAGACATACTCTCAGTATAATGAGGATCCACTACAGGATGAGGAGCCAGAATTGGCAGCGTTGGATGACCCAACTGGGGCGGACTACTATGGGGATGACGAGTACCAAGACGAGGACAAAGATAACCCAGAAGTCTACAGCGTAGACTCCCCAGTAGACAAGGAACCTCCGGTTACCGACTCTCCAGTCGACAACCAACCTCTACTAAATGAGGTTTTATCCAAAGCGGCAGAACACTTCAGCATAGATACTCGGGGAGTACAGGAGGAAAGGGACTTCACCGAGGAATTAGTGGGAGAAGAGAGACCCATTGCCCAGGCCATCCCTATTCTCAAATCTATACAAAGGAGGATTGATCCTTCCCTTCTAAATCCCAACCTCACCAGGGCAGTGAACCCCAGGATCGAAAAGTTGTTCAGGGCAGCCCAGTCAGACCCGCTGTATATAAGGGGGCAACTGAAACCGGACTCCCTGGTAGTGACTAATACCCGAAAGAGGGCGGGAACGCCCCTATCATCATCTGAGGCTCCCCCAGACAAGGAGAGCAAAAAGATCTACGAGTTGGGAAGGAAGGTAGCCTCCACTTCCGCCTACCAGGCAAGGATTGCCAACTCCACCACTCTGCTGGCTAGTTACAACTGCCACCAGTGGGAACAAGTGGCTGCACTCATCGACTCCGCACCGGAACCTTTAAAGGGCCAGTTGGCACAGGCTGCGTCGGAGGGGAGGGCTGTGTCCGGTTGCATCCTTAAGGCAACCTTTGATGCCGCGGATAACGCCGGCAGGCTAATAGCAGAAAGCACTGTTATTAAAAGGCATGCTTGGTTAAGGCAGTCGGGGTTTAAACCCGAGACACAAGCATCCCTAACAGACAAGCCGGTGGAGCCTGATCTACCGTTTGGCAAGTCGGTAGAGGACGCTTTAAAAAATGCCAAGATAAGTATGAGACTCTAAAATCCCTGGGACAGTTGACCAACAAACCCCCTAATCAAAGAGGGAATGGCAATTTTTGTCGCCCACGTGGCCAAAATTCTCAGAGGCTCCAACTATTCTCAGGGGCAGGGCACACCATGGGGTAACAACCAGCAGTCTACCCAAAGTTACAACCCGGGTAACAAAAGGGGTCGTGGTAAGGGTAGAGGCAGCCCCAGCAGAGGCAGCACGCCTCCCGCAAAACAGTGATGCCGAGATCAGGGTCCCTTCCCACGCATCTCCATAGGGGGACGCATTACCAACTTCACCCAAGCTTGGGAAGGGATCACATCAGACAGATGGGTGCTGTCCACAGTGTCCACAGGATGCTGCATAGAACTGCTCGAGTGTCCCCGAAAACACCCTCCGTAACAAAAGGTACATTCCCTAGACCACCAGAAGGTCCTCCTCAAGGAGATCGTCAATCTTCTAGAAAAGGACGCGATCAAACTCGTCCCGGGCAAACAGGTAAACAAGGGTATTTATTCAACTTACTTTCTTGTGCCAAAAAAAAATCTAACAATGCGCCCAGTCTTAGACTTGCGCCCTGCAGACAAGTATGGCAAGCCCCAAAAATTTCGCATGACTACTCTTCAAGAGGTAATCCCCCTCCTAAAAAAGGGGATTACATGGCAACACTGGACATGAAAGATGCCTATTTTCATATTTCCATGTTCCCAGCGCACAGAAGATTCTTGCGCTTCAAGGTGGACAGTCAGCACTACCAGTTCAAGGTGCTGCCCTTCGTTATAGCCTCGGCTCCAAGGGTATTCACCAAGGTTCTGAAGGTGGTGGCGGCACACCTATGCAGGGAGGCAATCCCAGTGTACCCTTACCTGGACGACTGGCTCATCACGGGAGAGACCCCAGCAATTTGCAGGTCAAACATTCAAAGAATGATCGACCTCCTCTTCGAATTGAGTTTCTCCATAAATGAGAAAAAAATCAAGCCTGGTGCCAAGCACCTCCAAACAGTTCCTAGGAGCTGTACTAAACACTCAAGAGGGGTTGGCCTTTCCATCAGAGGAAAGAATTCGGAACATACTACTGCAGATTCCTCAATATCAGTCCAGTCGCCAGATAATGGTACGCAAAGCGATGCGTTTGCTAGGCATGATGGCGTCAACAATACTCCTGGTCCCCCACGTGCGCCTGCACATGCGTCCCATGCAAGAATAGTTGGTGAAACGGTGGCCTCAGGCAAGTGGTCAGTGGGGCGATGTAGTGCTCATTTCGCCAACACTAGTACAAAGTCTTCACTGGTGGACAAGAGAACCTGTCAAGGGGGAAAGCCTTTTACAATCCAGAGGTTCAAGCTGTAGTCACTACAGACGCATCCCTATCAGGGTGGGCAGCAAACCTCCTTCACTACACAGCGCAGGGTCTCTGGTCTCACTCAGTGGCCAAGAATCATATCAATCTGCTAGTGCTTCTGGCAGTATTCAGAGCGCTTCAAGCGTTCGAGCCCCACCTGCTAAACCTGTCAGTGCAGATCCTAACGGACAGCACAACTGCGATGTTCTACCTAAACAAGCAGGGAGGGACTTGTTCGCCAAATCTGTCCAAGCTTGCCCAGAAAATTTGGATATGGGCACTCGGACGGAACATTTACCTGTCATTGCAACATGTTCCAGGGGATCTCGATTCTCTAGCAGACGCCATGAGCAGAGATCCTCCCCCATAAGAACAGGAGTGGTCGCTAAACAGAGAAGTCGTAGAAGACATCTTCTCACGTTGGGGTTTCCCCACTACAGACCTATTCGCCACAAGTGAAAACAAACAATGTCCAGGATTCGCATCCAGGTTCCCACAGCCACACTCCATGGGGAATGCCTTATGGATGGATTGGTCAGGGATGTTTGCCTACAGTTTTCCACCAACCCCCCTTATGAGGAAGGTGGTCAACAAGATGCACAGGGAATCAACGACGCTCATCCTAGTTACTCCCATGTGGGCGAGGCAACCGTGGTTCCCACACCTGCGCAGACTAGCTGTGTGCGAACCCATCAGACTCCCGTGCTGGCACAACCTGCTGTCCCAGCACCAAGGACAAACAGTACACCCACAACCCAACTCAATGAACCTGGCAGCATGGCCCCTGAGGTCATAGAGTATTGTCACCTACATGCTCCACCTGCTGGACGCAGGCCTTATATTCAACTCACTCAAGGTACATCTGGCAGCAATATCTGCCTAAACCACTTCACACAGCAAGGTTTCATGGTGGAAAGTACCAGTGGTGAAGGCCTTCATGGAAGGGGTAAAGAGACTCCACCCTCCAATCTCTAACTCACCATCGGGTTGGGACCTTAATGTGGTGCTTGCTAAGCTCATGGGCCCACCATTTGAACCCATGCATAAAGCCAGTCTCAAACACCTGACCTATAAAACTACCTTCTTAGTAGCCATTGCATCTATAATAAGGGCCAGTGAAATTCAGGCTCTGTCAGTGCAGGATCCTTTCTTTACTGTTCATAAGGATAAACTGGTTCTATGTACACACCCTAGGTTCTCGCCTAAGTTTATTTCAAAATTCCACATGAACCAGTCCATTAAGCTTCCGGCTTTCTTCCAAGAACCCAAAAGCTCTGCTGAGGTGAAACTACACACTCTAGATGTGCAGAGAGCGGTCCTCTACTATGTAAACAAGACCAGACCGCTATGAAAAACAGATCAACTGTTTGTCTCTGTAGCTACAGGCAAAGTGGGAGATCGTGTCTCTAAAGGTGCCATCTCTAAGTGGATTGTAAATTGTATCCAACTGTGTTACTCCCTTTCTGAAAGAACTTTGCCTTTTACGCCTAGAGCCCACTCTACAAGAGGCATTGGGGGCGACTCTAGCTTTCATTGCAAATGTACCCCTTGACACCATTTGCAAAGCAGCTACTTGGAGCTCTATTCACACTTCTACTCAGCACTACTGCATTGACACTCATTCCAAGACAGATACCCAAGTGGGACAAGCGGTTCTAAGACATCTGTTTGCTCAGGACCCGTCTCACATCCCACCTCCTTCTAATACTGCTCGCTAATCTATGCACAGCATGTGATCTAAGCCGATTCCACAAGCCTCAGAAGAGATGCATTACTCACCGTAATCGTATTTCAGATGCTTGAATCTGCTTAGATTCACATGCGACCCACCTTTCCTCCCCTCTGAGAGAAGGCGCATGGATGCTTGTAGTCTTATCTTCCTTCTATCTGCTTTGATAATCTGTACTCGCGCTACTCCTCATGCTACCTGTTGTCAGAATAAATACAATCTGAGGGTCCTACATGCGTGAGGGATCATGGGTACAGTGGACGTCACACTAGGGATAGTATTACTGGCACGCCCTGTGTCGACGCCCATTTTCGAGTTTCAAAAAACAAACTGTAATACTCTGCAGCTTCCACTAGATGTCGGCCTATGCACAGCATGTGAACCTAAGCAGATTCAAGCATCAGAAATACGATTACGGTGAGTAATGCGTCTTATTTATATCTATCTATATATCTATATATATCTCAACCCTTTTCTGAATTTAAAAGATAAAGGTTTGGGTGAAAACATGGGCCGTCTTTGAGGCGTGAACTACTTACACTGAAGTGGAACACATCTGTTAATTTAGTTGAAATAAGCACTAACAATTATGTGCACATTTGGGATAGTAAACTACATGCAAAATTGTTCTGCAACATTTAATTAAATGGAAAGTGTCTGTGGTCTTAACCCAATGCTTAGGTGAAATGCGTTGTGCCAAAAGAAAGTGCAGGCAAAGTGAAAGACCCTTAAACAAGCAATCCTCCTATCACTGCCAGATTCCTAAAATGCGAATTTCACACATTTCAAGATCAATGTATGTAAACCCACGGTTGGTAACAGATTTCACTGGTGGGTTGATGCCATTCGCAGCTATACAGGATGCTCTACTCGTACAGAACCACCATCCGTAGGTTTTTTAAGGAACAGACAATTGCATCTTTTGCTCACAAAAAATAAAACCTAGAAGTACCAATGTACTCTTGTGAACTGACCCTCCTAATCCCCTTATTACAGGAATTCCTATTGTTGAATTTGTCTCTAAGCCAGTAGGCATTGTGTTACAAACATCCTCTTCGGACTCCCTCCTCCTCCAGTATTCCAAGCTCCCTCTACTCATCCCCAACTTCTCCACACAAAATCACAAAGTAGTTCAAGACTAACGGTTTTATAACACAGCACACTCCAGCCAGGGATGACTTCCACTGACAATGAATGTGGCGCACAACAAAAGCGCTTTTTTATCTTGAATCAATTTCGGGTTCTTTCTTTGAGAAGGCCCCAACCCGTCTCTCAACCACATTAACAAATGCCCCATGTCGCAATGGACTACGAACCAGGCTAGTGTGTAACAATGAAATATTTATTAATCTTGTGGTTCAATGAAAATTCAGAGCAAAATCAAATAATTTGGGCAGCAGCCACCAATGTGTGGTAGTACAAATGCAAAAAGCCCACAATACAGTTAATTCAAACTCCTAACATACACAGAAACCTTTAATAGCAAAACATAAGGGAAAGCGTTTTTAAAATCAACAGATGGCACTCAAGTTCAGCACTCCCCCTGCAACACTCATCCCCAAATTCTGCTAACTAAATTCTTGGTGGGTGGAAAGCAATGGCAAGGAGTCAGAATCAAGAGGGGAAAATCAGATTTAGAATTCAGCCCACCACCATAAAATGGGAGGCCATAAATGAAAATGAAAACCTTATTTATAAGAGAAATGGCATAATCGGATTTTACTTTTTACTTGCATATCAGTTTACAATTGCAGTGGGATAGCTAGGACAGAAATTCGTGTGGCTGCACTTAAGAGATAAGTAAGCTTACAGACAACTGAGCAGGGCACCAAAGCAGTGTGAACACAGGTAAGAAAATCGAATTGGAGAAAGACAGAAATGCAAAATAAACACACGCTGCAGAATGGCTATCTTTTCTACACAGGACTCTGGATGACAGCAGCCACTGAAAGGGCTTGGCTGTCGAAATCGAAAATCGGTTTTCAGGGCAAGAAACCAAGGCACATTACAGATAGGATTCTGCTGGAAGGGATTACTCTTAATGGGATTACTGTTTGGGTTTTTCTATGGGACAAATACAAATTGGAATTTATAGGCAAGCACAATACACGGGCAAATTCGGTTTTCATTGCACATGGACTAGTTCTGATGAGATTATATTTTAATGGCTATAATTATTAAAGACACTGCACGCAAGGGGGTTGATTTTGAATTTTAACCAGCTTGCACCGTGAATCTCCTTATAGGGGAATTAATTAATTTACTTCAAAATGGACTTGCACAGATAACTGACAGATTTATAAAAAGAATATGCTAACAGACATAGGCTAACACAGATTATTCTTTGGAGAGGTGAACAGATGATACTTGCAATTTGGGATTTTGAATGGGATTTCAATGGTGTGCAAGGGTCAAAAGAGATGGATATGCAATTTGGTGGCTGGGTGATGTGATACTTACAATGTAAGCTTGGGTTTGGGGTTCTGGAAAGCCAGCGTGGTCTCTGGACAGCTAGGACAAGGGATCTGGTCACTGGACTCTCCTGGATGGGATGCTGGACAGCTAGGGCAAGGTCTGGTCACTGGGCTCTCTTGAATGGGGATCAGCTGTGCAAGGTATCTGATCACTGGGCTCTCCTGAATGGGACCAGCTGCCTCCCCTCCTTTCTCCCTGGATTCTTGTGTGCCTGGATATGGATGGATGGATCTGCTTTCCTGGATCTTTAAGGTGAGTTTCAGTTGATTGTCCCTTGCGTTTCTGTCTCCCCCTTATATAGCCAAAGTGACGACATCGAATTTTACAACCTGGGGGGGGGGGTGGAGTACTCTGGAATTACGCCTGTCCTAGGATAGGCCAGCCTATAGGTCCTCCCACCTCCCCTGGGCTGATTGGTTCAGGGCAAATGACATCATTTATGTGTGTGCATTTATGACCTTTCTTTGTCTCACAAAGCTACTTTTTAACTAAAATGAGTTATAGAGCCAAACTTCACATTTATACTAGTCACCATTATAAGAAGTAGATATACGGATTCCATAAATCACAGGGAATTGGACAGCCCGATCGCCAACTCTGTACGTTGTCACATCACCCTTTGGCACAATTTCGCCATTTCTATGCAAAGCATAATATTTAATAATCTGCCAATGGCTACACATATGCCCAAAATAATGTCACATCTTTCCACTTAGTTTCAGATGTATCCCATTTTTAATTCACCCCAAAATGCATTTTTCATGGCCATTCCCATGAAAAATTGGTATAAATATAAAATTACTGCTTATTCAGGATGCTGGGAAAAATGTCTTAAATACAAATGTTCTTTAAAGTCAATGGGATGGATTTGTCACTGTGTGGGTGGTCCTGCAAACCCCCACAACCAGCTGTCTCTGCCAGTCCTGGCTTGCAACAAAGGATTTTTATGATGCCCTTTGAAGTTCTTACAGTTCCTTCAGTGTGAGTGCTAGAGGAAATCGCACCCTTCGGTCATGCGCCAGCCCTACTAGGTTCTTTGTTCCTTTCTGCAGGGATGGCAACCAGTCTAGCGGGGCAGTGCATTTGCACACTCTTGGGCCATTCAGGTGTCCTTGTGGGCTGGTTTACTCATGGATGCAACTTTTTCTGTGGGGGGCAGGGCATCCTTGAAGTCAGTGCCTGGGCCGAAAACCAGTTCTGCTGGTTTCTGAGTTTTCTTTTCTAAGGAAACCCAGTCTTGTGGGGATAAATATACTGTACATTATATAGCGAAACCTCCACCCACATATTCAATCACATTTCTGTGCGGGCACAAGCTGTCATTTGACATTTCACTTTTAAACGGCATTTTCCTGACTTGCAAGAGAGCAAATTCATACGTATATTCATTTCCTTGAAATGTAGTTTCTGCAGACCAGTTTCATTTTACTTAATCTTCTGCAGGGTTTTGCATATACTGTTGATTTATGGACTCAAAAGAATGCTGGCCAGGATTTTTTTGGTACTGCCAAGAGAAAAAGAAACGCCATGTTATTTCTTTCATTTACTGCAATTTTGAGCGTGATGGTTCACAGTAAAAGAAAACAAAAACTGGGTTAAGTGGAAAAGAGAATTCTTTGCTCCTTAAGTATTTTAGTACAGTAGCTGTTCTTGAAATGTATTGCCTCACTTCTTGGTAATCAGCAGAAGTAAAGCACGCGAGGGTGTTTCTCCATGAAGGGCACAACTTTGTGATGTTTTCATGAAATAAAGAACAATTTGCAAAGCTGTTTTGGATGTCAGGGGCAGCTTTAGTCTTCAAATGACAGAACCACAAAATGTGGTGCCGTTCTGAATGCGAGTCATTTTCTGATGATTTCATTTGAAAGTAAAACAAATGCAAAGCCATTCTTCAGGTGGCAGTGTCCAATGCTCACCACACATGCGCCAGGGAAAGAAACGCACAGCTGTTTTTGTGGCATTCTTTCCAGACAGTTTTTGGTTTGAAGGGGATTTCTGTCATGGGCCTTAAATGTACCCCCACAAGACCTTGAAAAGAGCAGATGCAAACAGAAGTGGTCTACCCACCACCCCAAATTTAGAGAGCCTGGGGAAACCTTTCTTGGCGTAAGAAAGTGCAGGTCCCCTAATGAAACCATGCAAGGCTGAAAAATGATGGGACGTCGGTGGAGCCCATGGGAGGTGTGACAGATTTTCAATGTTGCCTCTTCTCTCCCATGGGGAGAGCCCTCCTCATGAGGCCAGAGAGGTGAGGCCACTAACCAATAGTTCCCCGGGCGGTGGTACTCAGCGGGAGGATCTCACAGGGACTAGGTATGATTATCTGAAAAGAACGCTGTATTTCCACCAATCTGACCCAGGATGACCTTCCTCCAACCGGCCACTGCAAAAAGGAAAGGAACAGAAAATGAGCCTACTCTGCCTACCCCCCTAGACTATGGAACATCCTCCCTGTCACCATCAGACTGGCTCCCATGCTCCTACAATTCAGAAAAGAACTTGAGAACCACCTCTTCAAGGAATCTCTCTGCCACAACACCTAGGCCATCACATCGCCCCTCACACCACCTGACTCGCTAGACGCCGACCACCCCTCTCCTCCTCACCACCTGGTATGGCTGTATCCCTCCTGAGCTCCTCTGTATCCCACTTCTCCACTGTATATCTGTTTTGTTACCTCTGAAAAGTGCTCTGTTATGTATCTGTATTGTTGTAAACTGCTGTAAAGCACTCCATTGCTTCTCTAAGGTAGGTCAATACATTCCATAATATTTGGAACCCTAACAACAATCCCTTCCATAATAGGGTCATAAGTTAGTGTCACCCTACCATTTCCCTACAAAGTCCTGGGATTATGAAGAGCACGACCAACCCAAGGGAGATCAAGGGTAGAAATACTGAGACAGGGAAGAATAGGGAGGAGTTGAAAGATATACTATTGACAACCACTGACACGAGAAGGAAGAACCGAACCATGAAGATTATGCTTGAAGAACCATGATGAGCGGCCTAGCGGTTGCCGGCTACTCATTGGTTCAAGCAGAGTAGAAAAGGAGGAAAGACTCAGGCGGCAGTTGTCTAGTCCTCCCTAGGAGCCAGCACGTTGAAGCATGGTAGCAGGAAGCAGACAAGGACGTCAAGCGGTGAGCTGGGTCGGACCAATAATAACCTAAAAGAGAGAGGCTACACGAAAAAGATCATCAAACGAGCATACAAACGAGCTTCCAATAACCACAGAGAAGCTCTTCTGGAATACCATCACAATAGGAAGAAAAATGAAGAAATTGCATTTGTAAGTACATTTCCAAAACTAATCAAAAAAAAAATATCCAAAAACTGGCATAATCTGTCCCAAGGATCAAATCCAATACAAACACCATTATGTGCATACAGAAGAGGTAAAATCTAAAAGACATGTTAACTTCTAACGCTATCTTCACATGTAATATGAGACAACTATTACAGAACTATGGGGTATGAACAAACATGTGGGACACAGTGCGTGTGGAAGTTGCAGATGCCTTGCGCAAACCAAGTGAACTACTATCTTAAACAAAAAAAGACCCTTGGCACCAATATAGTTTCACAAATTGCAACTCAATGTGGGTAATCTACATAATATGGTGCCTGTGTAAGAAAATAAGAAAATATATATTGGTAAAACAGAACGAAAGGTAAAGCTATGCATAGGTGAGCACAAGAGTTCTATTAAAAACAAGATTCTCACTGCCCCGATGGTTGGTCACTTAATGACAGGCAATCATAAAAGCGAAGAACTTAAATGGTACGTATTAAGAAAAAATAACTTGTCTAACAATAAAGATCTAGATGAAAAGAAATTGAATAGAGAAGAAATGCGATTAATTATTTTGACCAATAGTCACGTGACAGTCAAACGAAAGCGTGGACTGGCATACTGGAAATATGTAAATGGTATACTTGAACACTGTTACTTCCCACGAGTAGCCATGCAGAGCTAATGATTGATGAGCATATGATTTAATGTAACTCTGTATCGAGTTACATAACCTACAACAGTTCATCTATCTATATACGCTGTCATACACATGTATACACCAGCGTTAACATGACTTTACAAGGTGGCCGCCTTATGTAACAGCTTACAGTGTATTATGGAGATAGAAGTAGGACTTGCATATCAACCACCTTAGAAACAACTCGATGCTCATTTGAGATGCAATCTGGCGTAACTCCAGTACGAAAAGAGTAAGAAATACAGCATTGAGGTAAGGGCGGAACGCTTGAGAATATGAACGAATCTAGACAGTTACTAAGTGAATGACATAGCACAGCATCTAACAGTAGTGAACTGATGGCACCAATGTCGCTACTTAACTTCTTATAGAAGTCAAGCACTTCAGGCATCACAGCGATCCCGAATATTTAACTACGAAAGGAATGGGACTCCATGATTGATAAAGGACTACCAAAAGCTTACGTTATCTGCATCGGATTAATGTACTCGGACTACATTTGGTGGACAAGAGAAGCAAGTTGTATTCTTGCTTAGAACCGCAATTAAATTAAAACTAGGCTGCTAAAATTATACCGTGTTAATGAAAAGCAGCAGATTGCATTAGGACTACAGCTGCTACAACATTAAGCGAATTAATTACATCTAGTTCTTAATTGTTTTGATTGTATAACTCTCTTACTCCACTACACGACTCCAGAGGACATTTAATTTCATTTTTCGTGAAACTAATTATGTTGCTAAATGAGTCTACATATAAGATATTCAAATAAAATATGAAGTAAGTGAACAGCTACTTTACGTCCTAGATGGGCACTCTGTATGTGAATATATAGGCACCTTAAAAGCTAGTGATCTTGTATCACTTTTTGTTATCATCCAGGAAGGGAAATATAGAAGAAATGGATCTTCTTCACTACCTAATTCGAGTCGCACTGAGTCAGATAGGTAAGTCTTCAATAGAGAGGGGATGTATAGTTAGAATGTAACTAATTAGCTTATAAATAATGAATAAAATATATATTCATTGGTAACACAATGAACAACGAATTACAAGTGTTCATTTGTATTTCTAAATACAGGCAATCAAAGAACGATAAGGGAGTGATTGACAAACCCCTACTTTGCCATATATACTGAACATCCAATATCTGAACATTCCCCTGAAGAATTTAATTAACTATTTAAGAACAGGTCAGAAGGAAAGAAACATGTTGGGATATATATGACCTTGATCAAAAACACAAGGCTAATCATTTATAAAGAAATGTAATGATGGCATCACTATTTTTGTATTGACATCACTAGAATTGTTATGTATTGAGGTTATGTATTGAGGTTGTGATTGAATGAATTGTCATATTAATGTTTGAGGAATATGGTATATGTAATCTTGCCTGACTAGGTTATTTTATTTGTGAATACACCTAGACATTTTTATAGTTAATGTACAAAGAATGTTTTAAGAATTGTTTACTTTTTTCTACTTTAACAATCTTTTATTGATTCTTATTAATACATTTTCTTACGTGATTTGTAATTATATAAAGAGTGAATTGAATTTTTCACTTCCTCATACTGCGGACATCTGGTTTCCTGTACATTAGAATATATACATTTGGTCTTCATATACCCTTCTTTCTAGCACATAACCAGGATTGACCTCAATGTATGATACCCTGGTGTACCCCTAAATTATCAAACTGGACCAGGGCCAGTCCAGAGTGGAAGACCAGAAGGCGAGCTAGCAGAGAGAAGCTCCCGGTGTTCCTGAAGCCTGGGCAGCACGTGAAGGGAATACTGCGCTGCCCGGAGGAAGACTGAGACTGCAGTGTTCCCAGGCAGACCAGAGCACACTGCAAGGCTCCCTAGAGGAAGGGAGAACCAGGCCTGTCCCGCAACAAGAGAAGCTTAAGGGTATGGGACCTACCAAATGACAAGTCATCTTCCTCATGGTGGTACTCGCGAGGAAAGGGCCCCAAGTCTCCCAAAACAAAGTGGGGCCTGGGAACTACCACTATCTGAGAAGAACACAAGTCAAGCTTCCTTGTGGCGCTACTTGGAAGGAAAGGGCTATAAGTAACTGCACGCAAAGAGGGGTCTGGGACCCACTACAAGAGAACCAAATGAGTCATCTTCCTTGTGGTGATACTTGGGAGAAGAGGGCTCCAAGCACCCAAACAGAGGGGTCCGGGGCCCACTCCCATGAGAAGAAGGGAAACCACAGAGCAATTTACTAAGGACCATACTTGGCAGGGAAGTGAAACAACTTGGCCAAGCAAAAAGAGAGAGAAGCAGGGGTCTGGGACCTATGAGAGATGGTACAACTGGGAAGGAAATCCCAGGGATAGGTAATCATTGTGAACCGGGCATTGTGAACTGTGAGTCATAAACGCCTTGAGAAAAGCCAGGGGAAGGGAGACATTCCCCCTGGCATTGAGAACTCTGTTTTGTAAAGCATACAATCCTGCAGAAAGGTGTAGGAACCATCTTTTTGTGTTAGTTGGAAAAGTGAACTGTGCATTCTGGGACATTAAGTACCTCCACAGACAAATGGCTGACTTCTGAAGGGATTCATTCACGCAAGCTGAGGAGACCCAACCCCCTCCAAAATGTCCAGAAGTAGGGAGTCATTCTTCTGAACCAGCCACCCCCCTTTTCTGTTAGTTTTCTTAAGAATTAGATGTAAGGGACAGAGTGAAGTTTGTACACACATGACATTTGACTTTTAGGACTGCAGACATCCAGACATGAACGTTAGCATTTACTTTGAGGGAGGGAACACCCTCTTGGAGATGGGGATGGGTAGGTTCTTTCTTTTTCTTTCTAAAGCTTAATGCTGATTGTTTTAACATGCCACCTGTATGTCTGTGTCCTCCCTTTGCACCCTTAAACAGTGGATACCATGAAGGTCGAGGACCTGAAGCCTCAGATAATGTCTCCTCCAAAAATGCAGGTGAAAACATGGGCAAAGAGCCCTGGTTTTTGTTTTATGAACAATAATTCCTTTAAGAAATGATGAGGTTGTTCGTAGACATAAGGCAGCTGTTAAAAAGGCTCAAGGCAAGGCACCAACGTTCTGCCACCCTTGTATAAATAGCTCAAAGAGGCACTGATTCCCTAGGTCTTGGCTATACATGTATGATACCCAAGTTTAAAAGAGCACCTTATGACCATTAAATTAAATCGTACCAGACATGCCTCTGCTGAAGGTTAGGAAACACCATGCACCCAAAACCTATACAAGCTCTTAAAATCTATGGGTACGACATGAAGGGGACACAACATAATTTATTATAGTGTGGGGTTTACAGTATAGTTCACACTATTTTAAGGGATTCATCTAAGATGGATGATGGTAAGATGATACGATGAAGCCCATAACACAGTGTGCACGTGCATGAAGTTGAGTCACAATAAGGAATTGTTGCCTGTGTAATTCATGTTGCATGTTTTAATATGTTTTGCCTGTGGAATTGGGCTGTACATCTGGCTTTACTGCCCAAGATGTTCTACCCTGGTATGTAATATCTGGGGCCCCTTTTTTCTTTGTTTCAATTACCTCTGCTGAAACCAAAGTACCAATGGGGCTCTTTTGAGAGTGTTCAAGTAATCGCATGTATTGAACACTTACCTTTAACTATGAGCGCCTAAGGGGAACCTATGCAGCAACACCATATACAGTGGCAGGGGAGGGAGTTGTTGAAAGATTACCTACTGTGGCATTTCCCAAGCCACATACTGGTTAGGTCGGGTCTTTGTGGGCAAGACATTTGACACCCAACCCTATTAACCTAAGAACATGCCACAATACAACATAAAGGGAGATCGCTAGGACTTGCGTCCAAACTGCTCCAATTCATGTCACTAAAACCCAGGTGGCTAGAACACGGAGGTCGGGGGGGGGGTTCCCTCTCCCCACCAAACTACCTTAAAACAAATCACCTGAATGTGAACTATTGCCAGTCCTCTATTCAGCAAAACCATTGACAAGCTGTTCCCGAAACCAGCAAGGGGCACCACTGAAGGCTTATCCTGATCATCATTGTGCCGTGCACTTGCAGAACTTGGGTATCATTAATTCTATATCATGGGGCACCCGCCCCATGGGTAATGTGGAGGGAAGCCCAGGAATTTAGGAAAACTCCTAGTCCTGGGGCATACAGATATCATGCACTTAAAGCATCTGAAGGGCTCCCTCACCTGAAAATCCTCGCTGCGTCTTTACAGATGCATAAACTAAAGACAGACCACACTACCCACTGCAGGGAAGGGCACCTAACCGCAGGGCCAACAGCTGCCCAACAAGAATGACTAATCACGTTGGCACTGCTTGGACGAAAGAAGATTTTCACCCTTCTCTCCCAACATCCCCAACCCACAAGCAGATGCTGGCCAGAGAAATAACCGACTGGAAACCAACAAAAGCAGCCCTTACCCCCAATTTAAATGTTTGTGCGGGTCTAGGGAACAGGCATATCTCTAACTTTTCTCTTTAAAACAACCTAATGTCAATCTTCCACCTTGATTGTTCAGCCACCTGTGATGCTGTCACTTCACCATAATCATAACTTTGCAGACATTGAGGCCCAAGCTCGACAACCTCCTGGCTATACTTCTACATTGGCTTTTCTGTTGCCTGGTAAACTCTGGTTTGAAAAAAAAAATGATATGATGGGTTATTTATACCGTGCTTAATACCCATAGGTTTCTAAGCGCGGACCCGGGGATTGAACCTGTGGTGCTCCGGGTTGTCCATGCTTCTAAGGCGAGCACTTTGCCCCTGAGCTATCCTCCCAAGGTATATAAGTGGTAATGCCATGGTTGTCCCACAGTGATATGTGCTATCTGAGGTCATACAAATGGATGTCCTGGTGGTGTGACTGACAGCCGCCTGCCATGAGTTGGCATCCATAAGCCTCCCACGGTCATCTCTTCTTTACACATGCCCTTTCTCTGACATCTTATTTCTTTCTTTTTACTTCTCTTTTTCAGATGATAGTCGAATACAGGAATATTCTTTGCTTCCATGTAGTGTCATTCCAAGATACGTGACCTAGCACCTCTCTGTAATTCAATACGAAATGGCTACATGCTGCTTAATGGTCAACCCTGCCAAGACATAATAATCCTACGACTGCTCCAAAACCATTCACTCATGTTGCTCAACTGGCTGAACACTCCTCTCCCTCCCAGCAAGCAAACGTGCTGCTCATTGCAACATTGAAAAGAGGCTCGCCACCTTTTCCCCTCTGCTGTAACCTTGCCATTTGCTCAACTCAAAATGGGCTATATTTGTCCCTCTTCACCATCGGCTTTGTTGAGCCCTGGTAAATGTTCTAGAACTCCACAAGCAATGCTACTGCAACATCCTTCCCCTTCTGAATCCCTCCCACTACTAAACATTCCATTACCTGAAACATGTAGTCTTTGGAGAGTATATGCTGTTCACTCCAGTAAACGCAGGGCCACATTGCATCATTGAACTACACAATAGACAAAAGTAAGTCAATACATTGTCATTATGTGTCTACTGTTTTGCAGTTGTAAAACGTGGCTCTGTTTTTACTTTTAGGCAGGATAAACTCAGGCGAGCAATGAGAGGGTTCCAGTCCATGCGTTTTGTTGATATTTTTTAACAGTTGCTGCAGTTTGTCCGATTCATTCTAAAATGGCTCCCAGCAGTAGTGCATTTCAGGTGGCTAATTTACATATTTACATATAGTTAGTAAATTGCTTTATTGGCTGCCATAGCCGGGATCTAAGTAAGGATTTGATTAGCAAGAGCTGCGAGCAGCTCCTGTGTATCCGGCAGGAGTTACATCTGGAAATGGGCTATTGTTATGACATGCTACAAATTGAATTCCCACATGGGCTGCAAACTAACTTTTTGTCAATTCTGTATATGACCCATTAGGATTTAAATGTCTTCTGGGTGTGTCCCAATGCTCATTAATACACATTTCTAAATGCACAGGGTTAATGTCATATGGATATGTTTGTATTGCACCAGTTGGCCCGTGGAACCAAATGTAGCTCCTGGTAGCTGTTGGTTTCACGCCAACCAGGGTTTCCTAGGATATAACCAGGAGTTAAATGGCTCCCAGCTATTTCAATCCCTGCTAAGGTTTACCAAGTTCAAGACCATTCAGTCTATTGCTCTTCTTCAAGGTGCCACTGATGATTACTTGAACATTTTAAAACTATAGACAACACCACCTTTATATCCCAGAGACGAATACATTTACTTCAAGGTACTCCTAAAACTCAACTCTGATTCATACAACCTGCATGCTAGAGAACCTCCGGGCACCTATTTTTTTACTTGATCACTGAATCTTAAATGCGTTTGCCTACCTTGTGGACATATCCTGGAACACGAAAAGGAGGTGATGGTAAGGTGTGTATTCTTTTTAACAAATCTGACTTCTTGGAATCCTTCATGACAACTGAGTAAAAATTCCATGAATCTGGTTGCCTTGGAAATTCTCTTTATGATGCAATCATAGGTGGAAAAAATGCTCACAGGCATGAAACAGCTAATCTTTGCCAATAAAGCATGTACATGTGTGTCCCCTTGCTCGAATGTAGCCAGAAGGTTATGGGGTTATGAGTTACCACCTACAAAAGTAAACACGCACGCATCTCTTTGTTAAATTGAATGTGGGTGTATGTTTTGTCATGGTGACTAGTTGAACAAGCCCACTTGTTGAGGCTGTTGCTCTCGTTTTTACCGTTTTACAATTGGGTTAACTGAATTGTTCAAGACACAGCTCAACCATGGCATCCTTTCTGCTGGGACATTGACAGCTGGGGATAATGGGCTGGTTATTCATGGATGGGGCCCGGAGGAGCGATGAAGTTGATAAAAAAAATGTGGGAGGTGTAGTGGGAAAGCACCCTATGGGACCGCTGCCTCCAGCGTCCCCGCACAGGGCTTGAGGGCCTATCCTGCAACCCCTTCATGGCCTTGGAGTTGCTGGTATGAGGCCTGGTGATGGGCCCCGTTTCCTACTCCAGGTGACAGTCGGTGTTACTTCAGAGATCAGCGAGGGAGTGCCCCAGGAAGCAGAGCCCACTGGAGTAGGTACCATTGTCCGCCTTCAGCTTCTCCTGCGACAGGCCCCCCAGGAAAGGATGTGCACCTGCACTGGAGCTCAATGAGTGCAGCTTGGGTGTAATGTACTGTAAAATCGAAGGATTCTGGGAGTGACTACCTCTAAGGCTCCACCAAGGCAGAGGACTGCCCATCGGGTCATGAGTCCTCCCAGGGATAGCTTAGGATTGGTCCAGGTGTGGCTTTGGGACACAGCTCATTCTTCCTGCCCACACGCCAGCACCTGCTGGTGAAGCGCCCTCACAGATGCCGCCAGCGGCTGAGTGGTTGCATGAAGACCCAGGGCAAATATATCAAGCAGGTTGTGGGACTATGTAGCAGGAGGGGGTGTCTGAACAGGCATGGTAGTATTGTTCTTGTGTGGCCCCAGGAGTCGCACTGAGTAGAATACACTGGCTGGCTGCAACTGTCCGTGGGCAGGTATCCGATGATTTGGAAAGAATAAATTCAGTTGTATAGTTGCTGATGTAGTGGGATTATACAAAGTATTACACCTCTCATTTTGTCCGACCCAGGTGTCTTTGTGTTGGACATGATGGATGTTGCATCTGCTTGGGACAACATTTCTAGTAATGTATACCCTGCGTCAGTGAAACATGTTAAAATGTTGTGTGGTCTTGACAATAGGCCCCCCAACAGTGGTCACACTTATCGGCTCGCCGTTATCTTTTTCTGAAGAAAAAATCACAGGATCCCCGCGCCCTATGAAGTGAGCTTTGGTGTGAAACTTCATTCATTCCTAACTTTTGTGTGACTATCCTATGCTGATGGGTTGCTCTGTCTTTATGCCGGGCACTCGGGACCACTCACCATACTGGGCTCTAGCAGCCCATCTCCTGTGTTTACCTTGATTTCCGGTTGTCCTAGGTTTCCCCAGTCAAGGACATCTGGTCTGGAAATGTTTGGGGGGTGTAGTGTTTCCCCTATCCTAGCAGATGGCAAAGGCCAGTCACATGGGAGCAGGGACATCCTCCTAGACTGTCCTAATGCATTTCCTCTGTGCCAATGAAGCATTTCCATTGTTTTTAACCGTCAACCAAGTGTTACAAATGCATCCTCCACAGTCATTGGTCTAGAGGGAAAATCTTGTTGAGTGTAATGAATTTTCAAGCATTCTGTAACGGTTTGAGAAGCCACCCTCCACACAGGGATTTCCTTCCTTCCCCACTCAAGTTGTGACTCAAAAGCTGCTTAAAAGATTCTTTTCTTCAGCCCTACTTCAGACACATATCATGCCCCTTGGGTCCTTCCCCCAGAGCTAACAATGAGCCAAGCACCAGACCGGTGTACATAAAATATATTGGTATTTATTTAAATTAAAAGTAATAGAAAGGTGCACGAAAATGTCAAACACCACTTTATCCGTGGCTCACCATTAGCTTCTTGTTACTCAAATCAATTACACACAAATCACAATTCTTTACTTTCTACCAATTTCACTTAAAGAAATAATTAAGCTGATGAGTGCCCCTTTGTGGGGTGTTAATGTCTTCTGTTATTCGAGCGCTCGGAGACCTATGGGTGTGTAGCGCTATATAAGAAATGGATCTTAAATTGAATTTATTATCAATAGTAAGGAAATTATAAATGTGGTGTTCGAGTTAGATTTTCCTGCAGGCTTAAAAGGTTAGCTGTAGGATTTCAAGATTGGTACAAATGCATATGGCAATTATGATTTTGCCTACACTTTTTTGGTTTAAAATAAACGGAGTAATTTAGTGGTTGGTTCTTCAGCCCTCCCCCTCCCCTACTTTGGTCTGTGTTGGGGACATTGGACAGAAAAATTGGAATGATTTGGTGAAGTTTGGATTTCAGACCCTCCTCCACTGAAAGGCCTGTGTTGTGGAAGTCTGATAAAAAGGCTTGCCTGAGACACCGCTCTTCCTAGTCTGGGTCAGCAGGACAAAAGGATTACCCAATTAAATGATATGCTATAAGTGAGCTTTGTTAATTTCGAATTTTAACAAAATTCACCTCCTAGTGTTCTGCCAAATGGGGAATTAATTAAATTAATATTTTTTAGTCAAATAGGCTAAGGATCTACACAGCTTCCGCCCTCCCCCCTGCCCACTAAAAAGGGAGAGAATTCAAGGCAAGCAGACCCCCCCCACCCACCTTTTGGTTTCCCAGGGCTCAGTTCTACGTACTGTGAGAAACCTGAAGCTGTCTCACCCACTAGTCCCTGGGGATCTGTCACCCAGGTGGCCAGCATCACATAACAGGGTACTGCTGCAGATAAATGAAAATGTACTCGACACCAGGCCCAGTGTGCTGAATTAGCGGAGTACTTTTCAATAACTGAGGTTCTCTTGTATCAAATCTCACCCCTAGTATTGACCATATTCATTCATGGTAGGTGTAAAAGATAACCACATATACCACAACATTTTCAGTATACAGATAATACTATTTTAATGCTATAAAAGTTGCAAACAAGGATTACAAAAATGTTAAATGGCGAATTTGAACCAAAACCAAATCATAAACATGTGAGAAGGTAATGAAACAATTATTTGCATCATTCATCAATCATATGGTTACACATAACCAAAATGAATGGATAGCGAAAAGTGAATGAAAAGGTGAGAAAGCAGGCACCCTATGTGCAAAAGAAGGGGAGAGGAACAGGGGAAGATATCCTCTAATTAGAAAAGGAAAACAAAAAAAAATAAATAAATGAAACAATTTCATGGTAGCAGTTGCATATATTCAAATTGTGGAAGAATCTGAATGATTCAAACGGAGGTTAAGAATTCCTCGATTCGTTAATGTCTGCTGCTAAATATTTACATACAATTAGTTCTAAATGAGTCCTAGGGTTATATAGTTGTTTTTTGAAAATCTTTTTTGCAGGACTCTTGTGGGAAACCCCCACTGGGTTTGCCACTGTGGGTCGCGTAACTAGTTAGCATGGAGGAGTCTCGTTCGTTATCGGAATTAACCAGACAAATCGCTCCACCAACTGCACCAGTTTATCATTCAGATTCATTCAGCAAGGTTGAAACTGGCAACATTGTATAAAGAGAAGTGTGAGGCGTTTGGGATGAGTGACGCAAATAAATTTGAAAGCCAAAGGAAATAGTGGAACTTTATAATTGAACTTTGGGAGGCCAAGAAAAGATACCATACACAGAGTGGTCCGGCACCATGTCAGTGCTCATTCGGAGGTCTGTTAGGTATCCAACTGATGATGAGTGTGAGAAAAAGCAATATTGAGATCGAAGTGGTCATGCAACGGGTCAAGCTAAACCCTGTGCACATTTGAAAGTCTTCGATAGTTTAATGTACGTCACAATTGGTCCGAGCCCGGCTGAGGGAGACTAATCGACCAAACGAAAGGGATCTGAGTGCAGAAGAGGGGGATCCAGGGTGACCACCCAAAGTAAATACTAGAAAAAGGAAAAGAACATTCGCCTGTTTTCGGTACAGCAGGCCCTCTGCGTCAAGAAACTTGCAAGAAGTAAAGAGACTTTGACACAGAAGGTCCTAAACTGGCAAAATGGAACTGTATCCTCGTATGTGCCGCAGAAGCCAGAGTGTGTGCTTTGCTCGAGTGACACCGCCTTTCCCCATGCTGAAAACGTGGGGAAGGAAGGCCAACGATCCTAGCATCCTGACATATTATTTTGTGAACACTTCTTTCTCTTTTATGAAAATTAACCCACATTATTTGTAAATTAGTGTAAGGATTGGCAAAAGTTTTTTTTGTATAGGCTTTTTATTTTGACAAGACTCCAATAGGACTGCATTATTATTATTTGATGGTCTTGGCTTGCTCCTATGTGTATATATAGGTTTAGGTAGGCGTTTATCACACCCTTGTGCAAGTTCAATAAACACCCTTGAACTGTGGTAACCTGTCTGTCTGACTGTTGATACCATCCCTTCCTTACATTACATAGAAAGCCTCTGTTTTAAAAGTTCAGGAAAGCCAGCTGCTTCTCAGGACATGCTGGAAAGATAGGGCAGGGAGTCTGGTCACTCCACTCTCAAAATGGCCTCCCACTCTCCACCATAGGACCCAGTCAGCTTTGAGGCCTTCCTTGAAATAGACCGCTCCACCCAGATGCACTCTCTGCAATCTCTGGTGTTTTCGTACAGCTGTCGGATGGTAAGTATCAGCAGCCCTCTGTCTGTCACCTGTTCCTGTGTGTGTCTGTCCCTTCCTCCTAGTGCAGTCACCTTTATATGGCAGCAATGACACCACCAGTTTGACAATCTTGGGGGAGGTATCCTGAAATAATTCCTGCAACTAGGATTGGACAGTTACGCTTCTCTCTCCTCCCAAGCCCAGCCTCCAAGTGAGGATTGGTTTAGGGATCTGGAGCAACATATGGCAATTCCCATATGTAATCACCATTTGTTCTCCTTTCAGGTTTTTGGCAAAACAAGTTATTTATCACAACTTCATAATTTTACTAGCAACTGCCATAATATACATTTTTTTCTGATTCAGTTAATCACAGGGAAATGGATAAGCCAACCACCAGGTCCGTACCCTATAGTCCGGCCATGTGGCACCTTTCTGCCATTTCTAAGAAAAGCATAACAGTTATGAATAGGTACGTTATTACTTATAGCCCTCATTTTATTCTCCACCTGCTTACAAATTCTCACATTTGGAACATGTTCAGATGCGCTAGAAACCTAGCTTAACTGGCCATTACAGTTCCCTGAGTCGCAGGTGGAGGAATTTTATATCACTACAATCGCCTGGAAACAACATAATAAATGGTACATAAATGAAATCAGTACGGCTTATGGTTGCTAACAAAAAGGCCTAAATGATGATAGTCCTTTAAGATTAATTGTGAATCTTCATGTGCGACAAATGGCCATCCTCCTGCCTTCCGGCCATTTATTTTCACTGGCTCAGTCTTTACCCAGAGCTTTTTTTTGTCTTTGTGTTGGAAGCTTGCTCTTTGAAGTTTCTGCCCCCATTTTCACACATATTGGTCATGCTCCAGCCAAGGGGAACTTCTCCTGCAGTCAATGCCCTCAGAGCCAGCAGGTCTGGAGAACACTGAATTTCGACACCTTTAGCAGGCCACTTTATTGCAGTTGGTAATTAGATGGGCGATGTGACATCCAGACTGGCAGTTGGGGATTTCTTTGTGAAGTGTCCCACAGCCAGCAAAAATGTTTGTGTTGGGCTGACATTTTTCCATGAAAACAAACTGGCTTATCAAATGTCGCTGGTGTTTTTGTATGTGAAGCATAATATACATTGCTTTTCGTTAACCCGCACATCATGTCTTTTCCCTGACATTTGTCTGTGAGCAGTGATCCATTTTCACATTTTAACTGCTTTTACTTGCACACTCCTATGCAAACTGTTTTTGTCACTTTTTAAAAATCCTGTTTTCCATGTGAAAGAGCTTTGTTACCTCCTTTTGTGAATTAAAATGCTGATTTTCCTTTGATAATGGCAGATAGGCCACTTTTCTACATGCCTTTTCAGTTTTACTTGAGGAAAACACAGGCCAAGCCGTTTATGTTTGTGTTTAAATACAATCCTACTGTTCATGTGAAAGGGACTTCTGTTTGGGGCCTTTGAATGCACCCCACAATTCACAACTTTGTTCCTCTAGCTTATGCAACGTTCCTGTGCTTTCAGTCAAGAGCATGAATCATTTTTGGTTGCATCCCCGCAAATGTTTGGATATGGCTAACCACATGCATGCGTGAGCCACCCTTGGTTTATAGTACATGCAATTTCCTTGCTTCTGATCTCCTGTATAAAGGTTTCACATTGCCCTTGTCAACTGGTTTTCCCTTGAACTGTTTCCACCAATGATCACACAATTTCAATAATTTAAGACTTTCATTTTCTATTTTTTTGGCAGAATATGGTCTACGGCTTGGCAGTCAGATATATGTCAAAGGAATGTCAAATAGCGGTTTGGCGGCAAAAGATGGTAATTTGCACGACGGTGACCTGATTTTAAAGGTGAGACCTTTTTGTGTTGCTTTTTGTGTGCTTTTAATTTACTTTTTTGAATGAAGCGTACATTTGTGTTAATCAGTTACAATTTGAAAACAAGCCTACACTCATTGCGCAAAAGTCACTTTAGGAATTTATTGACGTGACATGAGGTCATTTTTCTCCTGATGTTCCACCTTTATTGCAACCAATTTACTAAAGGTATATGACATAACCAAATCCTAGATCACCCCGGCCTCAGTAATTAAAGCCATATTACTCTCTCACCACATCACAATCGAAGATGTTGTGACCAGTCCAATTTCTCTGCCATTGGAAGACTCTTGCGTAAAAAAAACATTCTTGATCCCATTCACTCTAAGAACAAGCCCAATGCTGGCTTGCCATTTACCAGTGATGTCCAAAATAATGAAGAAAGCAGTAAAAGCACAACTCTTGCTAAAATGTCCATGCTGTGAGACAGTAAGGTCTAAGCTTTAGCTAGATACAAGGTCCCTGAATTGTTGAATGTTTTCCTCCTTTGGTACACAGATGCTTCCCCGATGAGGCCTCATTGGGGCCACTGCTGAAAATGTCTCTGGAAGATTTTAAACTGTGAAGGTTTAGGGAACTCAAGAGGTGCCCGGTTCCATGTTTGAGTATCCTTATTTAGGCGTTTGACCTTTAGTGCCTGGTTGCAGCTTTTATTTATGATAGAGGGGTACAGTCTGCTCTACCCAGGTTTTGAAATTCTCCCCTGTCCCTATGTTTCAGGTCCAACATCCTGCTACAATTGGTGGAGTTCAGATGTTGCCATATATGGTCATAGCCTCTGCCCGCCTCAGAGTGCAGACTGCAGGTGTCAGAAATCAGTATCGTAGGATGCTTGTATTCTGGGATTCGACCTTGAATCCACATCTGCACAAAAGTGTAGAAAGAAGTCTGGAAAAGATCAAATGTGGCGACATCCCGTCATTAGGTAGACCCCAAATATTCAAATGTATGTAAGCCTGCAATTAGGAGCTCAGATAATGTGGTGCATAGCATAGGTCCTTGTAAATAACAGGCTTCTTTCCAAGGACTTTGTCAACATTCCTGTATTTTGTAATCTTAATGGGGAAAATGAAAAAGGGGTTGTAGGAAGGAAGCAGTGGGGAGCACGGTGTTGCTTGGTTCGTCTTCCGCAGCTCGGCTGCCTCATTCACCTCTGATGTGTCTTTACCTCCATGCATGCGTGAAAGCTGCTGTGATCTGTGTGTGCACTTGTGACGGGGACATGCAGCAGTCTTGGAGGGAACAGGGATGCTAGAGCTAAATACATTTTCAACATCTGAGTTTATATCGATCCTGAGGGACTGCACTCCTACAACCCATGTGATTCCTAACTCCTGGTGATGAATCCCCAAATAATGAAGCCACCTGAAGAAAACATATATAGGACTCCTTCTGGACCACATCCTTTCCCTACTGCTGACGGCAAGGCTTAGTCATTATTTGTGAACACCAGACTGTTTGATTAGAGCAAGACCCTGCCCTCCATCCAGTTGGCACAGCTGAGTTGCCGGCTGCAGGAACCTTTGCTCCTCTACAGCTTACCTGCACATCCCTGTACTGATTTGTCATAAAGCAGAGGCATTGCACCCAAAAGCATTGATGGCCAGAAGGGCCTCTGGTTATTTATTTGATTTATTGTATTGTTTAAAGCGCAGACTTAGCTCGAGAGCAGTGGGGCTCCGTACAGTGTGTGGGTAGCCATATTTGGGCTGCCATCTTTTAACAGTAGCACAGTGCTGTGAGGCTGGTATGTGCAGCCATTGGAATAGGTCTGTGGTTGCTAAAAAAAAACGGAACCCGAGTGGGTTGCCTTGGACTTGGTATCTGCAAGAACCTCACTTGCCTAAGTCACTAAGATTGGCCTTGAGGTAAAGGCTTGCGTGCACCTAAACTAGAGAGCACTCAATAATGACGGATTCTGTGGACAACATTCAAACACTCATCTGCAGTAGGGCCAGTGAGTGGACAATGCGTGCATTCATATATCTCCAGTTGGAACATATTTCACTCTCCAGCAAGTCACCTACTCTGGCCTTCAGATAACTGTAACCAGTTGGCTAATGTGCAAACAGCCCTCCAAGACTTTTCATATTCCTCTTGTGTTGTCTCTGTATTCACTCTACCGTTTTTTCTGCAACACGTAGACTGAATATGCTTTAGATCATCTATGTGTACACTCCTTAATTTTAAGGAAATTGTGTTACACGGTAGCTGTCAGCCCGAAACCCCTCCTATGACTTGACTAAGTATGAGTGCAGCCCCTCAAGATAAATAGGAAAGACTACCCTTGTTCGTCATTTACCATCCAGCACTAATACAACTGAATAGAATTGCTAAGGACCCACCATCAATATTTAACAGGGATGAGGAGCTGAGGGACATCTTCAAGGAACCCTCTTTAAAGGATACAAACAACCAAAAAATCTAGCAGGACCCCTCACCAGGAGCACAATTCTACCAAACCAAGAACAAATAAGACCAGGAACATCCCAGTGCAATGTTAGGTGATGCAAACCCTGCCAACACATCTGCACTGAATCGGCTGCAACAACTCCATAGAACCAAACATTACAGATTAAATCAGTATATAATTGCAAATCGTCCAATGTGGACTACCTCATCCAATGCAAGAAATGACCACAAGGAAAGTATATTGGTGAGATTGCAAGACACTACTTGAAAGAATGAACCTGCATAGACGCACCATCTTGAACTACAAAACAGAACCACCAGTTGGTCAACACTTCACGCAGGGTGGTCAGACACTGCAGAACCTGTCAGAGATGGTACACTCAAAGGTGGCCTCTCAAATACCACCCATAAAAACAAGGTAGCTCAAGTACTCAAAGATTCTCAGCCTGAAAAATAGTGGTCTGAACACAGACGCAGGATTTATGGCACACTTTGGCCTACTTTGAGCCAGGGACCTTTATGGCAACCACGTTGACAGTGCCTGAAGATGACCTGCCATTACCTTCACATATGAATGTTGGGTACAATGTTTCAGACCCATGAATGTGCAAGTGCACAGGCATCATGTGTGGTGATTTTAGATATTGGAGGACAAATGATTGGTACCCATTAGCAAACCAGAGACATGCCCAGCCAGCAGTGGAATGTTCTCCATTCGAACAGTGTTGACGTATGTTTATATTTGCCTCTTTGTATGCGAGTCAATATGTCACTGTCAAACATGCGGCAGAACTAGGATAGTTTCGGACATGGCACATTGCTTTTTTAGGGAATATTTCTAGATTGGTTCCACCATAGGCCTGCAAGCAGGTCTAAGTTACTCTGGTTGACCTACTGCACAACCCTAGCATGGGGGCTTGGGAAATGCATGGTAGCCTCTGACCGTGTGTTAGCCTAAAAACACTGGTGCAGGTTGCTTTTCTTAGTCTGGTTGAGCGTTATGACTACAACCAATTATTTTGCCGTGCCAGGAAGATGCTAATACACATTATGGTTGGAAAAATGGAGGCTGGTTGAAACATTGGAATTGTAAGTCTACTGTACATGTGAAAAACCTTAGTATGCATGGAATTTGTGAAAAAGAATATCCTTTCTCAAATGGTGTGCCTTTGAATCTAACATTTAGTAATTTCAGAAGCATCAGTGTTTTATTGTTATACTGAGTTTAAACTCGTGCTTAAGTGTTTAGACACATTACACACAGTCGAATAACGTGACTCTGCTTGAATTACTGAGTGATAAGAAAGGTGTCTCAGTGTTGAGTATGTGTCTGCTTCCTTCTAATTTCATATGAAGGGCCATGCAGGACTGAATTCCTTGCCACTTCCTCCTGCAGCTGAGTCTAAAGTCCCCTGTCTGCGAATTCAATGTGGGTGATGTTGTTTGTTACTCATGTGACCACCATCTGACAAAGTTGTCTCTGGCAAGCTAATGGAACTACCATCTCTGCATAATATTTTCAGCTAGTCCAATAAAAGGTATTACATTTTGGATTTTGTTTGATTTTAAAATTGAATTAACATGGCGCCCATCATTTTCCCCGCCACCTTTTTGTTATTTTTGGTCAGGCTGCTCGATAGCTTGTCGACATCTGCAGACAGCTGTGTGGAGCAGTGGCGTGTCTGGGAGTGTCCTGTGGTGGCACGTGCTGCTTCATGCCACCCCTGCATATGTCAGTGCCCCACTTGGGCCAGCCCAGTCAAGAGTGTGGACATGCCACTGGTGAGGAGCCTGCAAGTTGGTATTCAGGCACAGAAGATGTTCCTTTGCATCCAACTTTGGACAGCATTGTGATTACAGTGGAGTAATGAGGACATTTGATTTACGGCCCTGATAAGCTGCCAAAAGATTGTCATGGGGTTGAAATTTAACCATTTTGAAATGTTCACTATGGTCTGTTCTTTGCGCAGTGAGATTTCCGAAAGATCTCTCTCCTGCTCATCCCCCGGTCTTCTTGCTCAATTTCTGGAGGACACTCATAGAACCCCTGTCTCCCTTCCTCAATCCACACCAACACCCTCCCCCCCTCGGCTTTCCTCCTCCATTACCAGGGGGCACCCCCAGAACTACTGACACTCCTTCCTTCCCCCTCAAACCTACACCCTCGGTCCAGCCTCTCCACTGCTAAGGACGTTTTGCCCCTTCCCAGGCCCTCCCAACTCCGCACTTACAGATCCTCCCCGACCACGATTTCCTTTCTTCATTGCGACATCTAGAAAGCGATGAGGCAACGGGACCTGTAGAAAGGTTATTCACTATTGAATTATTTTCTGTTTAACATGGGTAGCATCTTGGGATAGTCTGTGACCTTGCCTGGAAGGTGTGGACGGGGACACTCTGTCCTCATACGCTGTCTCATGTCCTTGTCTAGTGCCTTCCTAAGTCTAGGAGTCGTGTATTTTGACACTCTGGGTGATGGTTGCCAGTCTGATGATCTGGGGTTCCTGATGTTCTCAGGCTTAAACATGTGCGATATTTCTTCACCTTCACTCTCCAGGTGTTTCTCTTTCCGGGCCCTTTTGCCCCTGCAAGGCTTTGGCCAATCCTCCTCCGGTTTGTCTCCTTCCACCTGTGAGGATGTTGTGGCCTCCGGTGACTCTTCTTCTGAGTCCCCGTCTGCATCTCCCATATCATCCCCTGTGGGGGGTGGAGGGTCATGACACAGCTGATTTCTGCAGGAAAGCGTTTCTTACCGTCAGCATCCTCTGGGGCCTCTTTGTTTGCCCCGTAGGTACGACCCGGGGGTCAGTAGAGGATTTCCTCTTGCAAGTCCTTGTACACCCCATAAGGCCTCTTTATGGGATCAGGCAATAATGTCCCCATACATAATAAAACCAGGAAAAGCCATTTGCAACATTATATATGGGGATGGGTTGCGGGGATGACCCCTGCTCCCATTTAAAAATATATATATATGTGTGTATATATATATATATTTTATTTTTTTTAAATTGAAAAACAGGGGTTGCGGGGCTGTCCCCTGCATGTTCAATGTAATAATTTCTCTGCAAAAAACAGCTACTTTTGCACGCCCAATGCTGCATTGTGCTGGATGATCTTAAATAGTTGCTTCTTTTTTTGTATCTTTCTTTTTATGTGGCTAGCACCTCTTTCCCAGTGTTATGTATCTAGTGGGTGCTATTTTACCCCTGCGAGGAGCTTGTCCTCTTACTGTCTATTAGTGCCTCTGTGTGCTGGGCTACCAGCAGAAGGCTTCCAATCCTTTGTGCGTGAGCCCTCACGCTTTCGTTACGGACTGCTGGGCTTCTCTCGCCATTCACACTACGCATTCAATGTAAGTACTAAGCACTGCTGCAAACGGGTTCGTTCAAACTCCTAGTGTGTGGTCGCTGTCTCTGGGGCTTTGTCGCTCCTGTGATGTGCTCCTCTCAGGTCCCGCTCCCACCAGGAAGGGGGCCTGTGCACTACTCTGCTTGCTGCCGCCTACGCCCCGCCTGCGTGAGGGAGAGAGCATGCGCACTCCTTCTCTCAGGAAGGGAAAGAGGCCCCCGGCTGTGCCGTTAGTACAACACCGATCCTGTTTCCCCTTCCCCTGCTGGCTCTGTATGCCGCACCGCTCGGATCCCTATTGCCTGCTCTTAAATTTCGGTGCCTGCTGCGCGCTGGCTGCTAGTGAACACGCTGCATTCCTTCTTATGTAAACAACACTAAAGAACATTTGCGTTCTAATCTAGTCCATGCTGTACGCTTTTATACTATTGTTATAACCATGAAAAGAATTCACTAATGCACAATAAATAAGTCCACTCATTCTGTAGTAAGAAAAGTACACTTATCTTGCTGAAGAGCAGGAAAAGAAGAGTTGTTGTTGATGGATAGGAAGTGACATGTAGACAGGGCAAAGACTGCCATGGACTAAAGATATGCATAGAACAGAAGGAGATGTAGTTTTAAGAGCAAGAAAAAAGAATGAGTAGTTGAGATCATTTTCAGTGTTTTTTCTGTTATTTTGTTGAAACTACTGAAGAGTTGTATTAAAAAAGTTGAAGCATAATGCTCGCCTCCACACGTCACCTGCATCCAAAAGTGGTTAGATGTTTTTTAGTTGGGCACAGAATTAACAGTAACATGTTCTTGACTCTATTACATATACCCTGGTTGAACCCCTTAAACAGTGTCTTTCATGTAGAACTCCGTTGGGGCGCTGTCAGAGTTTCAGGCCTTCTCTAGGATCCCTGCAGCAGTGCTGGGACACACATGCCACGTGCCTGAACCTCCCCAACTCCTGATGTATGCATCTGCGCATATGAACATGAGATGAGTGGCTGGGGAGAGCGCGGCATTAGGAAATAGTAAACTTGAGTGCAAAGATTCATTCATTCACCGTGGCATTCATATAGTGTGACAAGAAATGACGGCTGCACAGGCGTAGCCAGGATGGTCTAACAAGAGGGCCCAGAAGCTAATGTAGTTGCCCCCCCCCCCCCCCCCCCAGTGACATTAACACCTGTAGATGCCCACACAGGTGCAGAGAGCAAAAAGCTTGTGCTGCAAACTCTCATCTCAGAACCGGTTATCATGCCATGTTCTCTCTGGAGAGGAGCGCCTGCTACCTTTTTTTTAAAATATTTGCAAGGAACCTGGGGTTGGTCACCCTAGGTTACCTGGGGGCAACCAGACGTGGACTCCCTGCTCACTGTGCTCAGAGAGGCGCAGCTTCACCTCACTGATGAGGCCCAAAAAGGCTGAAACACATATATGGTGTTGCTGTTGGTACTCTTGTTCAGAGAGGAATTGCCATAGCATTTCGGTGCTGGACTTCCCATGTGGGTGGGACAAAGACTGATATGTAAATGGATATTTCCCATCTGTGAAAGGTACAGTGAGCAAAAAGCGTGTGCTGCAAACTCTCATCTCAGAACATGTTATCATGCCATGTTCTTTCTGGAGAGGAGCGCCTGCTACCTTTTATAAATGCCCACACAGCACTGCCGAATGGCCCTTATAGATTTCTGGTTGGCCTTGCCTTCTCAGGCCCTGCCCGGTCCAAGACTTTGGGCGGCCAGCTGTCTGTCAGGAGCGTTACTTCCTGTGTCAGACATGCGAACTATGAAAAGCCACATTAAGGCGCTGCTCAAACAGGTCTACTAAATGTCGCAGAATATTACTGTGGTTGTATAGTCCTGTGTTACAAATCTTGACCCTGTATTTTATTTGAGTATGAATGTGTATGATATTATTGTTATTTATATGGTAGTTTCCGAAGTAAACCAATGCTGAGGAGAACTCGGAGAGAAAGGGGCCTACCCGTTGCCGTTGGAAGGCCGGACAGCTGCGCCCTGAGGTAAAGGGCCCCGCAACACCCTGTCGCAGGGAGTGAAGCCGTTGATTAACACTGGAAAACATGTTCTGGCGCGCTCCCCGCTGCTGCGAAATCTGCTGAAGGCTATAGATTAGAATTAATTGCTGCTGGGCCGACGCATTCTCAGCACGTGGAGGAGTGGGCAACCTGGCACGGCAGCGACCAGCCCTCCTGCACTTTGAGAGCCCGGGGGAGGCTGAGCTTTGAGACACTGCATCTGTACAGGAGTAACACTTCCAGGCTTGGACGGGCACAGGGGGTGATTCGTGTTCGTGTCAGCACTTCCCAACATTCCCCCGTGATTATTTTAAGGACCGTGCGTTAGTGCACTGCTGGCTCAGCTCCCCTGCCCTCCCCCTGTTTTCTTTGTTTTAAAGAAGATGCCATTAACTATCGTGCAATATTGGACTGCAAGACAAACCACCAGGTCAGTACTTAAGCAGGAGTCATGACCAAATAATCAGCAATGCTAGACTCAAGGTATCCATTAGTAACCATTGCTCGGATTGCCCCCACAGTTGCCCAGTTAAGCAAATCTCTCAAAACATGGCTCTTTCAACGCTTGACCCACTGAACGCACATACCTGGCACAGACCTCGCAGTACTGCTCTACTTTTATAAGATGCCAGCCCAAATGCCGCTACGCACACACTGTACAAGCCCTCCACTGCTCTAAAGCTAGGTCCGCGCTTTAAACAATTACTAAATAAATAACTGTTGCCAAATGTCACTCGAGCAGGATCGAGTGTATGCGGGGAACCCACCAGCCATAGGCTGCTTGTGCCTGCACTGGTCGCCATCTGCCTTTACTGGGATTAACATGAGTGAGACTTGGAATTTGGGCGAGCTTTTCAGCTGGTAGCTTGCGTCATTCCTTTTCCGCCAATGTTTGGTAATATACATATCTGAATAAACTCTGCGGCCTGTTTATGCCAGAGAAATGAATGGAGTGGAGTCTATTATGTGCCCAGTTTATGATGTTGTTGACCTTTTTTATCACATGTCTGGAAGGTTTCAATATCTGAAGAGTGGGCAAGTGCCAGCAGGCGTTGGTTCATCTAAAGCTCTCTGTATGGCATGGCTTCCTGGTGAGAGGGTACAGACGACGGTGAAGTTACCATGGACAGGAATGCATGACATTCATACTATACGTGAATGCACTGCTTCCTGGCCAGTTGTCTGGTTGAGGGGCGGCATAGACTCACCAGGGGATGTAGGCCGTCCACTCGGACTAGCAGTCCCAGTCGGAGTTAAGTGGCTTCCAAGTAGTGGCAACGGGCACGTCGCAATACTCATTGTAAACAATAATAAAGGGACCAGCTCAAGGTAGCTCATTCGGGGGAGAGTTTCGGATCGTACCGGATTGAGCTATTTATTTAGTCCTGTGTACACCATGTGGTTCCGTTAGTAGGAAACATGCCCCATGATAGCTTCTAATCCATGCTAATGCTCATTTAGCTGCAACATCAGGGCATGACAATACAAAGTGAATATGTCAGAGGGTGACCTATACTTGTATTCAACTGCGTTTGCTAATCCAGGCCCCAATGACAGTTGGAAGAGCACAAGGAGGAGGGGGCACATTCATAGCAAACTCCTTTTGTTATATATAACAAGGTGTCGTCATTTGCCACAGCAAGTCTCCCATTAAAACAGCAAGCCGAATAAAGTATGGATAGTGACCGTAAGACCATCCATCATTGAGTATAAGGTTATTTACAATATGTTCGCTCTGATCATGAGTGGCCCAGGGGTTTAGGAGACACATAAAACCTGGGGGGGAGAGGGGATATCTTGGGGACTTTGCTTTTATTTATTTATTTATTTATTTATTTATTTAATTATTTATTGTGTTTTAATCAAAGAACTTGACTTTTCACAAAATTAGAATTAAAATAGCAGTACGTATTAAATTACAAATGTCACTATATAAAACAAAAGAAGAAAAGAAAACAGAAGAAAATTAAAGGATGCAGCAGCAAAGAACATGTCTTTGTATGTTGCATTTCTGGATTTTTCATCTGACTATGAGCTCATGGTAAGGGAGAGGAAACAATTACTTCCAGTGGGCAACAGCTAGGACGCCAGCTTGTTAAGAGGCAGATCTGTAAGTGGACTCCTGCCAAATAAAGGAGTTGAAGCCTTTTCTACCAACTGCAAGTTGCTACTTTTTTGTGTTGGGCAAGGGGACGTGTGTCTCTCTTGGAATGGAAGGATGGGGGTTTCAAAGAAAGAGGAAATCTTGTTTGTACCTCTGAGTAAGCCCTGTAATGGGAATAGAGGGACCATGTGTGTGATGTTGCTGCTTTCACTGTCCTTGGGACGGGGGGGCGGTGGGGGAGAGGGTGGAGGGTGGGGGGAGTACAGCAAACAAGGAGGATGAGCGATCACAAGCCCATCCCCTTATAAGCACTTCCCAGGTATGTCGGACCCGGGGGATGCTTTGTAGGTGGGGTGTATGTGGACCCAGGGGGGTGGCCAGTGGGCTGCCCCTCTAGCGCCCCTGCGAGGGCCGGGCCAGCCTCTCGCGATCAGTCTGGTCCCTCTTATTCCATCTCATGCTGGCTTCAGAGCCTAGCCTTTCTTTGCCTTTGTTATTCTGAATGCAGAGCTGGACTCTGTTCCTTTCTCGTTTAACATTTGCTGCAAAGCCTGATCTATTTGATTTCCTCATATGTTAGCCTCTGGCCTTTCTTTGCCTCTCCCTTGTCTCACTGCTTGAACACTCAACATATTCTCCCTAACACAGCAATGGCAGCTGCAGTCTGTCTTAACTTCTATTTGTTCCGTGTCTTGAATTGGCCTCTTATTTCCGCTTTCCTGTCTGCAAGGGGAAAGGCATTTGCCAGTCACTGCCATGATGGTTCTACCTGGCCATAAGAGGTCAACAGCTAGCCAATATTGGAAGAACATGGGCATATTATGCCAGAGGCTGGCAACTGCCTTCCTAATGCCTACACAAGAGACACAACTCTTGCCTTTGTTTCTAACAGTAATCCAGTGGATGAAGAAACGCGAGAACACGCATTTTGCTTATAAATGAAGGGGATGATGTCACACTTGGTCAAGACATTTGATCACGGCAGGATCTAATTTACAGCTGCAATTAAGCGACTACCTTTTAGACTTCTGGCTTTAAATAACGTTAGTATCACCTGGAAAGCACAGAGGTTGCTCAACAGGGTTCCGGGAGCAAGAGGGGTACCCTACTCGTGGGCATGGATGATTGGAGGGCATTCTTGCCCTGGTTTGGAGCCTGGCCCCTACAACCATGATGAGGGAAGGGGGCCTATTACTTTTGGTTGTACGTACCCTTTGAGGGAGGGCAGACATTGCCTCCTGCTATAGCCCACTAACTGCTCTGCTTTACAACTTTATCACACGTACCTGTCAGGTGGCATGTAACTCAGTGCTACTAATGTTATCAGCCTCAGAAGTCTGGAATTCTTTGCCACATCGACTAGGGGGACGGTCCCATTTCTGAGTCGGCATCTGTCGCCCTGTGGGGAAGACACGCACAGAAAGGGCAGGGCACAGAGCGCTTGTGGGTTTTTCACACTTCTTCGTCGGGGTGGGCACAATTCACTCCGCAGAGAAAGTGGCACATGCTGGCCAACATTCTCCCACTTTGACAATATCACTCAAAGAGCGAAATTGGCCATTTGAAATGCCTCTGTCGACTTATTATTGCGCAATCCACACTGATGGGTTTAAGCACCTGCTTAACGCGAAATGACAATTAAGGGCATTTGCCAACACACTCAAGAAGCACAGGACGTCCTCTTACCAGCAGCATGCCATGCTCAATCATTCTGATCACAAATTGCCATTTATCTGGGGTCATGTTAAATGTATTTATTTATAACATGTGGAGAATCACGCAAAACCCCCAAGCATCAAGGCGCAAAGTAAACTGCATGGAGTGGACCACTTCCATTGGCGCACATTTTTACTTTTCCTCCACAAAATGGAAGATTTTAGCGCATGAGGCAGTTGAAATCGCATTGCTTTTCCACTTTGGAAGAGTGTAAATACATCGCGCTATTAGCGATTGCTGGCGGAATTGACAATGGCTTCCTCTGGACTCCGCCCGCTTTTACCAGGTTTCATTTCCAAGCAGATCCCAGAGGAATCCCTTTCCTTATTTCCAGCATGAGAATCCATGCTGGCAGTAAGGCCGCATTTGTCTGGTGGAGCGGTAAATACAGGGGGTCCTGGTGTGTCCACTCGGCTCCCGAACTCCACCCAGAAAATGCACGAAAATCTGGCCAATTAGAAAAAGCGACCGTAATGGTGTTTTCCACCACTTTTTCTGAACCAATTGATCTGGAAAATGCTGTGTTGCATCGGAAGCTGAATGCATTCACTCTGCCTTTTATCCCACCGGAAGATCAAGCCAGGTGCTGAACACAGATGTTACATATTCCATTGCACAATCTGCATTTGGCCCATTAACTGAGCTACCGTACAAATGATAGCTCCTCTGCAGCTTTACTGTCTTAACCCCTTAACTGCCATGGGTATTTTCCCCCAGTGCCAAGGCCTTTTTTGGTGATTTCGGTATGTCGCCATTCAATTCCTTGTAACTTTGTTACATGAGATATAACTCGGCCAAAGTTGGCCCCTTTTTTCCCTACATGTAGGCAGCCGTAACGCCACCCAGGCATCCTAGTTTGCTGTAGTGGGTGAGAGAAAATAACCAAAAAGGAGAACATTTGTTTTTTTTTCAGAAAATGCCAATAAAATGTTGTACAAAGAAGCCTGAGGTGTTTTCCTTGTAAGAGCTAGGAACAAATGGTTTGCTATGCTGGATTCGCCATTTTCCAGGCTTTCAAGAACAGATTGAGTGGAAACCAAAATAACATATTTTGATGCATACATTTCGGAAAAGTAGACCATATTCCAAGTTTAGGCATTTTTCCCTTTGCGCCCAGGTAGGTGCACCCACACATGTGAGGTACTGTTTACGTTGGGACACCTGTGGGAACGTGGGATGGTAGGACATGTGGTGTTGGCGGCGTGTTTCGATGGGAGGCAAGAGGGAAATGTCTGAAAATTGTAATTTTTTCACCAAATTTCAGAATTTGCCAGGGATTGTGGGTAATACATTCTGGGACGATTCACGCAAGTCAGACCTCTGTGGATTCCCACAGGTGTCCTCTTTTTGGAAATGCATGGGATTCTCTGTTTTCCTTGGTGGCTTCGACACCCTAGGCCCAAATCTGTATGTTGTCCACATGAGCAAAATCTGCTCTGCCGAAAGGCTTGGGGTATTAATGTCTGAAAATTTCAGAGACATTTCCCTCTGCCCACCCACCGAAACAGGCCGCCAACAGATGTCCTATCGTCCCGCGTTCCCACAGGTGTCCCGACGAAAACGGTACCTCACATGTGTGGATGCACCTACCTCGGCGCAAAAGGGAAAAGTCTAACCCAGTGATAACCCCAAGCCTTTTGGCAAAGCAGATTTTGCTCATGTGGACAACCTACAGATTTGGGCCTAGGGTGTCGAAGCCACCAAGGAAAATAGAGAACCCCATGCATTTCCGAAAAGAAGACACCCGTTGGCACCCCCCTTTGCACTAAAAACATACATGGTGGTTTAGTGACCCCCACACTCAACCAAAACAAGTTATTTATTTTTATTTTTGTTTTTGTTTTGCCTCTTTCTTAGGGACAGATTGTGCTAGCAATCTGCCCCCAGGGAGGGCTACATGAGATGTCCCCATCCATTTGGGGTGGGAGGAAGAGGGTCACCCCCCTTTCCACTAAAACATCCATGGTGGTTCAGTGGCACCCTACACCCACCCCAAAACAAGTTATAATTTGTTTTATTTTCGTTTTGCCCCTTTCCTAGGGGCAGATGGGCACATGTGTGTGGCCATCTGCCTCCGGGGGGGGGGGGGGGGTCAAAACGTACTGCCCCAGGCTTGGGAGGTGTGGCTCTGCCAATATTTGCAGTCCCCCCCACCCCAAATGGATGGGGGTATCTCATGTACCCCTTCCTAGGGGCAGAAATCTGCCCCCAGGGAGGGCTACATAAGGTACCCCATCCACTTAGGGCCCACTAGCCACCAGGGATTTTTGAAAGGGGGTGGGGGGAGAGGGCCACCCCCTTGCAAAAATCCCTGGTGGCTAGTGGTTCCACCCACCCCACCCAAAACTGTTTAAAAAAAAAAAAAATCTTTTTTTTTGTTGTTAGCCCTCCTTCCCTGGGGGCAGATGATCACCCATCTGCCCCCAGGGTATTGCCCCCATGCTTTGGGGGCCAGGGGAGAGAGGGCAGCTTACATAGTAAGCATCCCCTCCCCGCACTTCAAAAACAGATCCCTGCACGATACACCAAACCCATAATCTGGGGGGGATAAATGACATTACATCCCCCCACTTAAAATTGTGGGGGATTTGTCCCCCCCCCCCATGTCCTACGCCCATGGAGTGACCCATGCAGCAACTGTCTCCCCCAAGTACATTGCTTTCTAGCCCAATTGAGCGAGGCACCCTGCACCAGATGGGGGTGTGACGCACACAATATTTTGCCTTTGTAGAATTGTGATGTCTTGTTGAATCTGGAATGGGTTCATGGCTCTATGTTCAGTGTTTCATGTAACTCGCCTTGCTGTCCTGTGTGAAACCGTGATTCTTACCATGTGTATTTCCAGATCAATGGAACGTCCACCGAGAACATGTCCTTGGCTGAAGCCCAGAAGCTCATTGAGAAATCCCGGGGGAAGCTTCAGCTCGTGGTCCTGAGGGACAGCAAGCAAACGCTGATCAATATCCCTTCCTTGGAAGACAGCGACTCCGACATGGAAGGTGAGATCCTGCGTGCTGTTGGTTCACACTGGCGGATTAGAAGGTAGATTGCTTTAGCAATGGAATGAAGACGTTGGCCAGTAATCGGCTCAACCGAGCAGGCCGTTTCTATAATATATGATTGTGTATAGGCGCTATATAAATAAAGTGTTTCAAAGCGCTTCAAGGGAAAATACAATGACATTCTTACAGGCCATGGACAGTAAGGATGTGAAGGAAGGAAGGGAGGGGGAGATTGGAAAGGAAATGGAAACAGACATGCGACTACCGTACTAGGCCAGACAACATTTCTGGTAGAGCCAGAGAAAACAAAAGGTGAGGGAGAGGGGTGCAAAAAGGGATGGGATGAACAAACAAGCGGCTGTCGTACTAAGCCTGATGACATTTCTGGTAGAGCCAGAAAAAACAAAAGGTGAGGGAGAGGGGTGCAGAAATGAAGGGGAGGAACAAAATGAGTGACTATCGTCCTAGGCCTGATGACATTTCAGATAGTGCTGGGGGGGTGGGGGAATCCAGTAAGGGGAGGAGGTTGATCTCATACTAGGTTCAGGGACAATTCTGATAGAGTAAGTGCATAGAAGAAAGGGGTGGATGGGAGGAAATGGGAAAAGGTGAAAAAGGGAGGAGAGTTGTGCTTGCACACCTCTATAGCATCTTATGAGAATTCCATTGGCTCTCCTGGGAAGGCATCACACACTTTTCCCTGTATGATGTGCCATACATGCTTATGACTCGGTGCGCAACCATTCCTAGTGCACAAAGCACAACAATATGGCTGGGATGTTCCTCACACAACCAGTCTTCTACTGCTACACACCTCGCTCGCTAACAAGGCCAGCACTGAAGCCCAAAGCTTCTGTCGTTCTGGGGGATAAATGGTCCCTCTACACCCACTTGCAAACTATTATATCGTTATTTGTCATCAGGAAACAGCTGAAGACCTTCAAGAAATTCTATTTGCCAAAGCACAGATGCCACTCGCACTCCACCGAAGCCCTGCCCACCCATGCAGTGATTTGTGAACTGCTCCGCAAAACATGCCATCCACCCTACCACCCTCCTAAAGAGCAATCAAAGCAGAGTACGCCACAAATATTCCATTGGTGTACAGATGGGAGAGTGGGCGGGACGGGCAGAGGGGCACACAGCCTGGGAGGATGTTTGGTTTTTTTACCCACTCGCTTACTTACCATGGCCATATTAATCGCTATGGCCATTCTACCTACCCCTCCCAAAACACATCCTCCTGGGATCTCTTTGAGGTAGCCCGATCGCACAGTAACCTCAAACTGTATGCTCTATAAGGCCTGCCAGTGTTAGTCTAAGCAGTCTTCTGCAAGTTAATGGCTCAATTGCGGTTGCACCCTTGGTGTAATAAAAATGTCTTAACCAAGTGTGCCTTCAACCATTTATTTATAAGCAAGGTGCCGATCTCTGCATCTGATTTTGCACTGAAGTTCTGTTAAAACAAGCTTTTGCAAAACCAACAGTTTTGGCTTGTGTATAGGTATTCCACACCCCCACCTTTTCTTTTTGCTGTTGCCAGACAGACATCATTCTTGGATTGCCTTCCGGCACCTTTGATTATTGGTGGAGGGGTTGCCAGGCAGACAACATTCTTGGGTTGCCTTCCGGCACCTTTGATTACTGGTGTAGGGGTTGCCAGGCAGACCACATTCTTGGGTTGCCGTCCGGCACCTTTGATTACTGGTGGAGGGATTGCCAGGCAGACAACATTCTTGCTTTGCCTTCCAGCACCTTTGATTACTAGTGGAGGGGTTGCCAGGCAGACAACATTCTTGGGTTGCCGTCCGGCACCTTTGATGACTGGTGGAGGGATTGCCAGGCAGACAACATTCTTGCTTTGCTTTCCGGCACCTTTGATTACTAGTGGAGGGGTTGCCAGGCAGATAACATTCTTGGGTTTGCATTTGTATTTCTTTATTTGTATAGCGCACCTGGCCCAAAGGCATCTGGGTGCTTAGCATGAGGGTACAATGCAGCACATTTACAGGTACAGTCAGGACATGTCGGGAGAATACAGAATAAATACAATACAATTTACATATTAGTCCAAAATGCAAATTACACAATATTCAGGATGAGTCAGGAAAGACAGAAAAATGCACCTAAAATACAGAATGTATACAGTACATATAATGATACACAAGAGAAACTGGATAAAATACAATAAGAGTTAGGAGTAAACAGGTATGTACAGTGCTGATGCAAAGGCCCAGACAGTAACTCAAACCGAAAGAGGGAGTTCTGAAGTGGTGAGCCAGAGTTTGGTTTTGCGTTTGAAGCAATGGTAGGAGGGTTCCGATCTAAGCAGGTTGGGAAGAGTATTCCAGAGTTTGGTGGCTTATACTGGGAAACTAGACCGTAGACTGGGAAACTGTCTGCAGTTTGAATCTGGGGAGGACTAGGCAATTCGTTTGAGCTGATCTTAAGGGTCGGGAGGCTGTGTGGAGAGTAAAGCAACTTGCCAGATAATTGGGTGCCAGGTTAGCTATGCACATGTGGGTGAGGGCTAACATTTTCAAGGAGATTCTTTGTGCAAATGAGAGCCAGCATAGGTTACGTCTGGTATCAGAGATACGCTGCCCCCTAGGAAAGTTGAGGGCTGCCCTAATAGCATTGTTCTGTGTAATCTGAAGTTTTTTTGTTTGCTCGTCTCCAGGTACAGGGCATTACAGTAGCCAACATTTGACATGAGAGTTCTAACCAGTATGGTACAGTTGGCAGTAGATAGTAAAGGCTGGGATGCAGTAATGAGTTGGCATACATAAGCGGACGCTGAACTGACAGCATTGGTTTGACTAGTCAGTGATAGGGTAGAGGCAAGTTAAATGCCTAATGTTTTGGTATTGTCTGATACCTTGCTAGTATCACCGTCTACGGGGAACGACTTGAATGCTGGGTCCAATTTGTTTAGCCAGTATTGGGAGCCCAAAATGAGGAGCTCAGTTTTGTCATCGTTGAGGCACAACTCATGTTGTGCCATCCACGCCTGAATGACCAGGTAGACATCGATCAAGGATTTAGTGTCAACTGTGTGGTCTCCTGTGATAGGGATGAGTATCTCGGTGTCATCAGCATAATTGGTGTAGGTGACACCCAGATAGTCAAGAATATCGAAGAGGGGTTTAGTAAACACATTATTAAGTGTCGGCGAGACACAGGATCCTTGAGGGACACCACATAGGACAGGTGAGGGTTCAGCGGAGGTTGTAGGGGAGAAGACACAGACCTATTGTCAAGGAAGGATCTAATCCAGGATGTTGCCGGGTCTGAGAAGTGGGCAGCGGATTTGAGATGCTGGCAGAGAATTTGGTGATTGATCAGATCGAAGGCTGCTGATAAGTCTAATAACAGTAGGAGCGCTAACTTCCCCTGGTCTTTCAAGGCTTCAATTTGGGTTTTGAAATCGATGAGGGCGGTTTCGGTGCCGTGCCTGGGGCGGAAGCCTGATTGCCTGTGGCCGAGTAGATTGTTAGTTTCCAAATACTCCTGAATTTGAAGGTAGGAGGCATGGTCAAGTATCTTGAGCAGGAATGGTACCATAGTAATGGGCCTGTAGTTAGTGGGACTGCTCGGGTCAAGGGTGGCTTTTTTGAGGGGGGTGACCGAGGCGTCCTTGAGATTGTCTGGGACAATGCCTGTTTTGAAGGAAGAATTTATGAAGGTAGTGAAGGGGGCTAGCTTGTGTGTAGCCTCCTTAATGATGGGGGCTGGGCAGGTGTCCCCTTGGCAGTTAGAGGGTTTGAGTTTGTTAATGATGTTTTCAACTTCCGAGATAGTAAGTGGTGAGAAGACAAAAGGTGAGAGAGTATTTGGAGTGGGGATGGTGGTGCTTGAAGAGGCGTTAGGCAAGTGGTCAGATTGAAGACTGTTTTGTTTGATATTAATGTTTGCTTGAAGTGTGACGATTTTGCCTAGGAGTGCGTCTTGAGTGCTGGAGCACCAAGTGCTGTCTTTGGTGCAGGTGTCCGAAGGGGATGCTGGGGATTGGAGCTCTTTCAGGATCTTAAAAAGCTCCCTACTGTTGGACTCAGCTTGCAGGATCCGATTATTGTAGGTATCTTCTTTAGCAAGGAAGATGGCCTCTTTATAGTTCAGGGACGCTATAGAGAGGCTGTCCTTGTTGAGAGCAGAAGGAAGACTTTTCCAACGGGCTTCAGTGGTAAGTTTTGCTTTGTGCAGTGCTCTCAACTGTGGTGTGAACCATGAATTGAGGTGAGAACGTGGTTTAGGTTTCCTCAACTTAAGAGGGGCACGTTTGATTACTGGTGGAGGGCATGGGCTTGGGCCCGCAGTTCCCACTTGGTTCAGCTATGGCTCTGCACCTTCTGCCTGTTCCCTCATGAAATTAGTGTTCCACAGGGATGGAACCTTTTCACGGAATTACCAAGGCTGCACTGGTTATTCTTCTGCCTTTGTTTTATTGTTCTTCAATCTTACTTTTAATAGGCAAGTGTGAGGGAACAAGTGCCTTCTCCGGGATGCTCTTTTCTTCTGCCTCTGGGAGCTTAGGAGAACTGATGTCTCATTCAGGATTTCAGTTCCTTAGCTTGTAGCTCTGTGCTGCCTTCTTTCCGGTTGGTGACTTCTCAGATTCCTCTGCGGCACAGATTTCCTCCATGCAGCACCCTTCGCTGGGTCTCGTCCTTCAGCTTTCTCCCCATGTATCAAGGATACTTTAGCAGCTAGGTCTGCTTCTGCTGGCGACAAGACTCTGATTGGTCCATCCCAGCCCTTTTTATACATTTATGCATGGACATTAGCACTTGTCCAGGATCCATTAAGCCCGTAGACTGAGGTCCAGATCACTGCAGGATGAGAATGGCACAATCACCCAGGGAAATTGTTGACCCCTGCCCACAAATTAACAGCAGGACAATATTGTGGCTTTCATCTCCGCTCTGTGGAGCGAACATGGCCTTTAACGGCCCCCAGCCTGAGCCTAGGTAGGCCCAAGAGTGGGCTGGGGACCATTAAAGGCTGTTTCTGCTCCCCCACAGACCCCCCCCGCCCCACAGAGGGTGAAAGACATTCACACCCCAAGGTTTAACCGCTGTGTGGATATTTTTTTCGCCCTTGGGAGATTCACAGCCAATCTCCCGGGAGAAAAAAATTGAAAATGATGGCCGCCGCCATAGGAAAAAGGACAAAGTTCCTTTTCCATGTCTATGGTGGCAGCTAGGAGACGGGAGGGGCGCCAGAACCAGAGCACAAAGCTTCGGTCCAGCAGGTAAGTGGAGAGGGAGGTGGTGGGAAAGGTGTTGGGGTTGTTTTGGGAAGTGGGGGAGGCAACAGAGAGAGGCTCCCTGTTGCCTCCCCACATTAAAAAAAAAAAAAAAAGATGGCGCCACCGGGGGCTGGGCCTCAAGTGGCGGGAAGAGCGGGCAGAGAATGTGTATTCTCGCCTGCTGTTCCAACCACCTGATTGGCTAATGGCCCTTCTGCAGGTGCGAATAGATGTTATCCCCAGCCTGCCTTTGTAGCTTGAAGTGATCATGATGCATGGGGTTATCAGCGACTTCCGTTTCATGTGTTAGGCTAGATAAAGGAAAAACAAAAAGATCAAATGTTACAAATCTCATATTGTGTCTAGTGAGAGTTCCACCTCTTTAGAGAGGGGATCTTGGGGTGAAGAGGAAAATGGAGTGCTTACGTGGCAGGGATGCTTCAATCAAGTGGGCATCTTTATCCCTTGTGATTGCATGGAGAGGGCTGCCTCTTGGGAAGGAGTCGATGTCCCCGTGATAGTAGCAGGTACAACATCTGACAAATAGCTTAGTTCCCAATCTCAACAATGAGGTCCAGAAGTCTACTTGACTGTTCCTACATCTGTAAATAACTGCATTCTGGCTCTTAGGGTCCCCGCTACGCAGCTGTTGCAAAGACACCACACGCCCCTTCCAGTGGGTGTCCCTTTTGCTGGGGGCCCATGGGGTTCTCAACTATGCTTACTGTTCCGAACAGATTGGATTGGCTCCTTTTTCTACATCCAAGATCCTTATAAACAGTCCCCTTTTTGATTTTAAGTGCCCACATCACATTTCATTAGCTGGGGTTTCATATCGGTTGATTAGCTGAGGATCTGCATTTGGGGTAGCGCACGGTTTTGTAGGTGTTTGTGGCAGACGGTGCCATCTTGGAATCATTATTCGGACAAGCCACGGTTCTGCTGCGTTCCATGTGCTCTGCTGAAGTTCAGTGTCTTGGGGCATTCATGCTGGAGCGTGACACCGCTGGTGGTCTCCTTTCCTGACGTGTTCTCGGTAAACCTGAGGAGCGTCTTCCCAAAACAATATATGCACCGCACTCTTGATTGCAACAATGCACCCCTCCTCCCTTCTTGGTCTCTCCGGTCCACAGACCATTTCGCCTCTTGACCAGGCATGCTGGTAGTTGCAGTTAGCTAGTTTCTTGGTGCTGGGGAATCGGGGAGTTGCCATACTCCTTGGGGTTAACAGACCTGCAGGATCCCGTTTCATTCACTCTAAAGGAGACACATCAGGTTGTGGCGGGGACCACTCTATCTGTAGCAGCCTGCTCTCCCACCTCTGTAAGAGTGGGGGAGTTCATGAAACTCACCACGTGCCACCTCTGGATATTGTTTTTATTGGCGTTGATTTGTACCATGTGCTTGGATAAGCTCCTCAGTAAATGAATACGTGTGTGCTTTGTTTTGTTTGTTGCATATATGGAAGGGGCAAAACAATTGGCTGGAGTTTTTTGTGTGGATAGTGAAGTGGTTCTGCCTCACTGGCGTGATCCGATGCACCAGCATTTCTGGGCTGCAGCCCGAGGAGCTTTTCATTTGTGGCTCCAGGCCCTCCGCTGCGCCCTTCCCAGTGAGTACCTGATCCGCCGCCACCTCTCGTCTGACGGTGTCACATGCTACTTACTGTCTCACCCTTATTTTGTACCACTTGTTGGCATCCTCGCCTTAGGTGTCTTCATCAAAGGGTGGCCCATCTCACAGCCTTTTCCTTCACTGTTTTCCCAAGTTCATGCCTTCTCGCACATTTCATCTCCACTTCCTTTAATTTTCCAAATTGTCTGTATTTCCCCTTCGCTTCTACCCCTCTCCTTTGGTGGCCACGCCATGGGTCTCTATCTACTCTTAGAGGCCTGCTCCTTTTGCAAAACCATGTCTTCTCCAATTCCAGTCCTCTGTTCGCCTGGAATTTATGCACACTCTCCCATTCGCTCGTGTAATTTTCTCTATCATGCCGTTTTCTCTTTTCCTCTTGTTTCTTATAGTTGGATTGTGAAACGCTCATTCTGCTGTTTGCGATAAATCTCATTCTATTTGTGATCTCTTCTTTCGGCTTTACCTGGATTCCTGCATTTTATTTTCCACCTCCTCTATTTTTAGGCCAGCTGGCCCTTCCCACTTTTAATGATCCTCTGGTGTCCTCTTTCCTCCCTCCTATCTGTTCTTCTTTCTTCTTGCCAACTTTAAATTACACCTCAGTACTACTAATTCTTCTTTTCTTCTTCTCTTCCTCACCTTAAACAAAACCCTTCCTCCTTCCCATGTTTTAGGTTCAACTCTTGATGATCTGATCTTCTCCCTACCTTCTCATGCCCTACTGCACACCCTGTATATTCCTCTGATCACGTTCTCCTCATGTTTCTCCTTCACTTGCTTCTCCTGCCTCCTCTTTAGCGTCCCCCGTTTTTTTTCTCATCCCGATCTATGTCATTTTCAACTTTCTTTCTTGCCTTTCTTTCTCTTGACCTTTTTTCTTAACTCTCTCCTTGGCCCAGGCAACTTCTTCGCGGCAGATTAGTCTACTCTCTGCTCTTGATGCACTCCACCCTGCTTACCCATTTTCTCCCTCTCGTAGACCCCCAGCGCCCCCACAACCTTAGTCTGTCCCCTTCCTTCCTTTCTCTGGGATGCTCTCTTCGTAAAGTGAAACACTGCTGGAAGAAGACGCAGTCTCCCATTGGTCTTTCCTCACTCTCTGCCCTCCGTTCTTCCTAAAATTCATCTCTTCTTGATGCTAAAAAACGTTGCTTCTCTTGCGGTTTCTCTCATCCTCATTGCTTGTTCCAATTAACAAAATGTTGTCCATGTCCCCCTGACCCTTCTGTGTCCTCCCTCCTTTCTTATACTGATTTTGCTGACGATTTCAATTCTAAAGTCTCAACTCTGCACTCCTCTTGCCCGCTCCTTTGCCTTGCTCACTGCCCTATACTAACAACATTACTTCCCTTACTTCCCTTCTGAACCGATCTACTTCTTCCTTTTCCTCTTCTTTTAAACATGCAACTATCTTCCCTCTCATTTCTAAGTTTCATCCCATCTCCCTTTGCCGCTTTCTCTCTAAACAACTTGAAAGGGTTGTTTACTCGCAACTCTGTTCCTTTCTGAACTCACGCCCTTTTCCCCCCCTCTGTCCAGTCCGGCTTTCGTCCCCCTCACTCTACTGAGACCGCTCCTACATGTGTGTAACTCTTCTCTCTGCCCATCATCACACACTCATTGAGTCTTATTCTCTTGCAACTCTCCGCTTCTTTTGCTACTGTAGATCACCCCATTTTACTAACTCATGGCCCTTTCATTTTGGTGTTCCTCGAGGTTCTGTATGTGTCCCTTTGCTGTTCTCACTTTGCACTATTCCGCTTTTAGAGCTTAGATTCATTATGCATTTCCTGTGACTTCTATGCAGGCGGCTCGCTAATCTTTCTTTCTCTGTCGCTCTCTTCTATGGCTCTGCTTGTATCTCGACCACCCAATCTTGGATGTTCGCTCACTTTCTACATCTCAAGCCCCTCCAAGACAGAAATTCTGTTTACCTTCTTCCCATCTGCCACCTCACCACCCTCTGATCATTATTTTCTTCCATCCTTCCTCCCTTTTTCATCCTCTGCGCGCAACCTTGCGGTCATATCTGACTCTTCTTTCTTTATCTCCTTGCATCTCTAATCCTACCCAAATCTGGCATTTCCATTTTTATAATCTTCGGCTTTTCCAACGTTTTCTGTCATTTCACGCCGCCATATTTCTGAATTGCTTGCTAATTTTCTCCCGTCTTGACAATTGTCTCCCGCCTGAACGTCCTTTTTCGAGCTTTTCTAACGTCACCGAGTTTCACAGGGCTGTGCTTCCACCTAGCGGCAGTGTTGATGAACTGATTCTCCTAGTTAATGTAGACTATTGCCGTTTGTGATGCCTTTGTAACTTCTGTTTTTTTGTTTTATCTACAGATTACCCGCAGCGAGTACCAAAAAAGAAAAACCCCAGATCTAAGGAGCAGTGAGTTGGAACGGTACGCATTGTTGGCTCCTTAGCACACCGGGACATTCGATGCGCCAGGCTTCTGTGTGCTACTCGCGCAATCTCCCCGTGCCACACTGCCAGTACGTGTTAATTGTAAAGCCCAAATAAGGTCTGCATCGGTATTGTACAGTACATCCCTTCTATATTCAGAGCAGCAGCATAATGTATGGATGGAAAATGGAATCATAACCATCTAAAAAAAAGAGAAAACTGGAAAGAAAATGTTTAAAAGATCCTTCTCTATATAAGAAGCGAAAATTGAAAGAATTGGAGAATCGCTATAAAGAGAAATCGGTTGAGGCAAAGAAACCTTTTTAATGACCACATTTCTGCAGCCTCCAACTCCATGGGTTTGCTTTTTCAGATCCTAAAATCAGTTGAAAAACCTTCTTTCTTATCACCCCCTTCCAACATTCACAGGAAGGTTGTGAGAAGGTCCAACTTGCATTCCATAAGAAAATCCAAGAAGCTTGTGTGGCTATAGGTTCTTGCAATCAGACCCCATTTTTTTTAAATGGGGGGCGGGGAACGTAAGTTCAACCCCCTCTCCTTAGAGGATATGAAGATGCATCTTTCCTCTATTAATCAGACAGCCTGTTCAGAGAACATTTTGCCCCCTAAACTCATTCTGGAAAATACTGATCCATCCACCACATTTTTTGTCAGAATGGTTAATGCCTCATTCAGAGATAAGGTTTCAGCAGCAGCCAAGGTGGTCACTGTCACCCCGTTAGTCAAAAAACCAGGACTCGATCAGCACGATCCATCTAACCTCTGCCCGATAACCAACTGCAATTTCTTATTAAAGATCCTAGATAAAGCAGCAACTAAATGGCTCCAAGCGTTAGTGTATGATAACAACTTGCCCCATTCACAACAATATGGCTTTAGAGAATAGCACAGAAACCGCTTTGCTCGATCTCCAGACCAGAATGCTGAACATCTTGGACAAAGGAAAGGCGGGTATGTTGGTACTTTTAGACCTATCGGCAGCCTTTGAATTGCTAGATCATCAGAAACTCAAGAGGCATTAGAAAAATCAAGCAGTTGTTCGCAGGATGCTATAGATTGAGTGTCTTCTTTCCTTGTGGAGCGGGCTCCAAAATACACAGGGGAGGCTAGTTCTCTAAGCCTCGTTCCATCAACTATGGTGTACCCCAGGGGGCAAGTTTATCCCCCCTTCTATTTAACTTGTACTTACGATGTCTCTGCACCCTCCTTACCAATTTAGGTGTGCTTTTCACCAAGTTCGCTGATGACACCCAGTTAGTAATTGCACTAAGTGGGTGTCATTCCTCCGATAACACGAAGGTTGCCAATATCTATAACACAATCGAGACCTGGATGAAGGCAAACTGGCTCTGCTTAAATTGAAGCAAGAGAGGGCTCATGATATTTAGCTCGCCCCAGGCTAGGACTAAATTTAACTCAGGCTATGCCTCCTTTAGTAATAAGGACTCGTATTTTTCGGTCTCTGACCAGGTTAAAACCATAGGTGTTTACCTGGAGTCATCCCTCGGTGTGGACGCACATGTAGCGTACCTGGAAAAAAACTTGCCAGTATTACCAGAGACTACTCAGACACATTAGACCCATCCTGAGCGATAAAAATTGTACCACCATTGCTAGAGCCACAAGCCTCTCTAGGCTGGATTATGGCAACACCCTACTGCTTGGAGCCAATAAAGGCTGTAGTGCCCAATGCCAGACCATCCAAAATAACGTGCTGAGAGCCATTAGAATGAAAACCAAAAGAGATCACATCACTGCAGACAGAAAATCTCTCCCTTGGCTAGCCATAAACAATCGTATTACTTTTTAAAGCAATCTCGATCGTACACCACTGCCTCTATGGCTCCACTCCAGCTCATCTGAAAGAGCAAATCACCTTATATGAACCAGGTCGTCGTCCTCTGAGATCTGAAGCTCAAGGAATGGTGAAAACCACACGTGGTAAGAAAGGCAATGGACTAGGGCGCTCGTTCTCAGCTAAAGCAGCAACAACGTGGAATGAACTCCTTTGCTCGCTAAGATTAGAACCTAACTATTAGATTTTCAGGAAGAAACTGAAAACGCTCCTATTCAAATAAATGATCAGCCTATTGCAATGATAAATCTGCTGTCCCGTCTTCTTTGTCTGCTCTCTGTCCGAGCCCTGATGCCTGCGTGCTGCGGCGTACTACCAAAAAAAAAAATCCTGACTGTGCAACACCTGATTGGTCAATGTGTTGGAATAGCCTGCAGCAGCAATGCCTTTATTTGTGACCACTGCTACTACCCCCTTACACTATGTGTAGGGTTCTAATTCATTATAGACATTGTGTTGCTTAGTTTCTGTTTTTTTGTTTTACAGACTTATGCCAAGAAAAAAGGAAATACAAGTACATCTGGACCAATGTTCATCTCTTATTTTAACTAAACAATATTGTCAATGTGTTTTTCTACTATATATTTCAGTTTTTCTACTATATATTTCAAATTAAGTCTGCAATATAGTGTAATTGTTCATTTACATTAATAAATACGTATACATTGCTTGCCATTGAGCGATGGGATGCTGTGCAGAATGGTCGTTTTGCAGCTCTTCTCAAGCATCCAGGGCACCACCCAGAAGCGCCAAGAAGCTCCAAGCCATAGAACCCGGCGCATGTTACAGCATCCAGTGGCAAAGCTCCATCATGGAATCATCCTGCTCCTTTGCCGCAGCCGCCATCTATTTGGAGTTGCAAAACTTTGGTTTTTCATATTGTAGTAAATGTCTATTTTTTTAAATGTCATATTAAGGAAATAAACACATTTTAATTTATTGGGATAACCTTCAGTTTCACGATCGTAGAACGCTATATTTCTCCATTTTGGAGCTCTTTAGCTGATCTCTCACCCACAGTGTGATCACCGTAGGCAGTTTTTCTACTGCAGCTGCTTGAGGGGCTATGGTCATCCATCTCTGCAGTAGTCCACTCCAGGGTGCTTTTCGTAGTGACCAAAAACATGCACGTGACCTCCACGAACATTCGCCAGATGGACCTTTTTTTGAATGCATAGTCATTGTGTATATCTCGAAAGCCTGCCTACATGTTACTGCTTCGTGGATATTGGAGGCCATTACCAAAGAGCGCGTGCCAGGTAACGCCAGACTTCTTCCGACAGTAACAGACCACATATTTACATGTTGCAAATTAACCACGTCTTGTGCGGTGTTCTGCTGCTATGGGTTGTTTGTTTTTTGTTTCGCTGTTGATGCTTTTTTTTTCTTACAGAAATGGTTTGTCTTTGGTCACGTGGCCCCGTAAGCACAGACCCAGAATGCACTTTTGGGCCACTCCCTGTCAGCCACCTGCTACAGGTGAACCCTTTTCCTTGATGAGGGGTTGCAGCGGGACATTAACTCATCAAGATGCCACATTAATAGATTGTATGTTTAGGGGGGAGTTTTCTAAGAGGGCAAGTATTTGGAGGCTGTTGCAATACAGGTTAAAAGCAATTGGCCACCTTCTTTGTATTAAATCATGGCTGTCATTGCTCTGTTTTTCTGGGGTCACTGTTCTTGTTTCTGCACAGTATTTTGTAAGACAATAAATGAAATACCTTTTCGACATGCTGTTCAGTTATTTCTCAGTTTTGAATGTGCTCATACTTTGAGGAATCCTTGAAAGTGTGATTTGGCTGTGAAAGCGTTGACAGGACGTTGGTCTCAGGACGCAATGGGACTAAACATTCTATGGATGACTGTTCCTGACTTCTACCCCAAGATACCCTTTGAATGCCTCCCTCTTTTACAGCACCTTAATGGTTCCACCAGCCGACTCCCAAAATGTCCCTCCTTGTTTCCTTCATGAGTCTTCATCTCCAAAAATGGGGCCACATGAAAACTGACTGCGTCCATCATTTACCCCGCATGTAGGGCAGATCCTAAACGCCTTTTGCCCTGATCGCCCCACCATTCCCTCTGTCTTTATCTCTGTAACGCCCCCCTCACCCCATCCTCCAAATAGAGGGCAGTACTAAAGCTGGCGCCTGCTCTCCAGGACTGTGTGTCCCTGGACTCTGCGGAAGTGGATTTCTGGGCACTCGCACATGCGCACTGTCACTTTGAGATAGACAAAACACTGCCGCAGGTACAGGTAAACTCCATGGAAAGACATTAAAGGCGCATCTGCACTACAGGGCTGCTTTGGGCTGAAAGGAAAATATTTATGTAAAATGCTGTTTGAAATTGCGCCGATTCCCCTGGACAGCCATAATCTCCTATGGACCCCCAATCTGGTCTATGCACTGCAGTAACTTAAATGGGCGGGCATTTTCCCGTGCACCAGCCAGCCCCCCAGATCCCATTACCAGACTTCAGTGTGTGACAGTTGGCAAATGTTACATTGTTTTTTCCACTCTCCCTATTCTCATAATGAAGGAATATTCCAGGCCTCCTCCTCCCCTCAGGAAGAGAGAGCTGTGTGTGACTATTTGCAGGATGTCGGACATTTCTGGAACCTGCATTCGTTTATTCAATTGTGTGATTTCATTAAATGTTCACTTTATTGTATCCTTTTATTATTGGGGCTGTTGTTGTAATGCATGTTAAGTTGACTCTTTATTTTCGTGTTTTATGTGTAGATCTGATGTCGCTGTATTGTCCCGGCAGGCCCATGCCACCACGGTCACTTGGACGGTCCCTTTAGTTGTTTTAGCCCATGCCCCTGGGCTTGGGTGTGGCTTTTCCACTGGACGCCTTCTGGGCATCTCTGTGAGCCTGTTTGCTGTCCGACCCACCTGAGGCCTTCCCCCGGCTGCTGCCAGACCTGCCTGGGGTCTCTTCTCCGTGCTGCTGGAGGTCTTTTCCCCCCGACAGGCCCTGAGATGGCCTATGTGCTGCCTTGCTACTCTTCACCCTGCCATTGCCTGGAACATGGAAGGTCTGGTGGTCACTGGACTTTGTGAGCACCCCAGCTATATGTAAGCTTCCTGCAAAATATATACAGGTTTATCCCAGTTCCTGTCAGCTGCCTTGCCTGGTGTACGTACCCCCTTGCATTTTCCCACTTCTTCCATGTGCTTATGCCTATACTTTGTGTTGCATGCTTTGCTCAACCTCAACATCGAAGCAATAACTTCAGCCATTAGAAGGTGGCAGTGCACTCACTTTTCCATTGACTTCCAATGTGTCATCATTTCTGAGATTTAGAGCAGTACCTCAAACAATCTAGAGATCCCTCCCTTTTGCCATTGAATTCATGCATACTCCTGTTTCTAATGTCCATTAAAAAAAAATAAACCTGGATTGATTTACACCAGATTTATGCTTTCGGGACCAAGCCGCCCCTCCTAACTCAAATTTGGTGAAAATCTGTGCAGCGGTGTGGGATGTAGGCGCAAGCAAATATTGTGACCACTCCTAAAGGTTGCCCCTCCCCCCCCGGATGAAACCGCACCAAACCTAGCAAAACCGTTCTGAGGGGGCCATATGCTTTTTTTGCAAAGTTTGAGGAGGCTTTGGCGACTGGCGCCAAAGTTATAAGCTGGCCAAAAAGTGTTTTTTCTATGAGTTGAGCAACTTAACCATTACAAGAGGGCCGCTAACGCAGGCCCTGTAAAATATATATCCACAACTCTGCGCCATAAGTCATGCTTCTGTCAGGCTCTGGAAGTCGTTCCAGGAATATTCTCAGGAGTCTTTAGGAGACAATGCAACTCACACCCAGGAGGAACCCACCCACAGGTAAACAGAGTGATACACTGTGGCAAAAGGTCCCCCCAGGTGGGAGTGCTACTTGACAGACCCCCTAGTTCTTGATATCTGGACAGGAGCTGTAGCAAGGTTACAAAAAGGAATGATTTAATTAACATATCATACACCAGAGATATCAATACTAGGGCTCGCTTAATTTAACAAACCCCCAACAGTTCCTGTGTAAAGGCTGCTGTCCTCCTTTAGCCTAACATCCAAGAAATTAACAGAATGGCAGGTAACCTAACTGAACTCCACTAAATACTTAATTCCCTAACACTAACCTGCTGGCTGAATCCATGGAATCAACCGTTGCAAGAACGCTGGTGTTCTGACGTTTGTCGCCTAATATATGCTCATCTTGGTGATGGCAGGCAAGGCAGGAGTGCAACCTTGCGGATTAGAGTAAAGCACCCCACCGCATGGTCGCCTGGACTGGCCCACCGGGAAACAATGAGTTTCCCCACTAGGCCTCTGCACCCTGGGCCTCTTTTCCATGCAGCATTGGAGGGTAGTGGAGTACTTTAGTTGATTCGTTTTATTTTTTAGTTAAATCGCGCATTTGTACAGGGGTTTCAGGTCTGAACTCTTTCGTTCGGTATTGGGCAGCCAGCACATGAGTTTCTGCAAAAGCTGTTGCTTAGTAACTCAGCAGTCCGAGCCAGACACACACATTGTATCATTGTTTGCCCGGGCACGCGCATGTCACACGTGCATTGGTAGTGAGGCTTCATTCAGTTTGAACTTGAGCTGGGGTGTGGTGAGTGTGGTGGAAACAAGCAGGGACACAATGGAGTATGATCATGTAAACCTTTACAAACATAATGCAGTCCCCCTTCTTTCAAGAGAGCCTGTGTCTCATCGTAGATCTATGATGCTACCAGTCCGCAACTTCCCTCCTGGGTGTTGCTAAAGGAGGCAAAACTCGTATTTTACTGGCCCAGTGACCAAGGTCCTGGCTGCACATCTTTGTGATCTGTTGGCTTGTGGGAGGTCACAGCTCCTCTGAATACATGTTTCTAGGCGCTGCCTGTTGCCTTTCTTAGCACTCCTGGGGAACTTGAAATGACCCCAGTGGCAACCTTTCTCTCTCCAACAAGGTGCTTTAAAACTGTGCCTTCCCCACACCTAGCTTTGAAGTTCTACAGAAACCAACAGCTGTGCTGCTGGCTGACTTTTCCCCAACCCACCCAGCTTGGTGAGGATACTGGCTCATTTGGTGGGCTTTGTTTTTGCAGGTTTTCTCTACCTCTTGCTTTCCTAGAAGGTATTTCTGTAAATGTTAACCCACGTTTCAATGCGGATGACCATTTTACCATTATCCCGGGATAGAGGCAGGTCATTAGGTGCAGTGGAAAAGTAAATGCATGTCAAACGTTTTACACCCTTTTTACCGCCCACATCTGTTCAATGCAATGGCTGACATAAATGGGCTTTTAATTTATTTCCCTGGGCAGTGCTTATGAACAGGTTTGGGTCTGAATAAAGTAATGAGGAACTTTTCTTAATATGTCCTGTTACCTTGTGATTTTTCGTGTGTTGGTGAACCCCCCTGCACCCCTAGGTTCAAGGCCCCCACCAGCTCAGCCTCCCACCCCCAGAGAACATTTCTGGAACGAACCAGGACAGTTTTTTGCAAGTGCGTGAAAGTGAGGAGTTGGTGGGGGAAATTGGCTGAGTTGCAAGAGGGTGGATGAGTGAGGGGCGGAGCAGAAGAGGATCGAGATAGAATTATGGGAGTTTTACAGAATCTTCCAAAGTGAAGGGGGTCTCTGATGGATCCGTGAGGCAAGAGTTTGAGGGGTTTCATCAAACCCTAGAGATCTTTTGGGGGGGGGGGGAGTTGGCGCGGAATGCAGGGGAGAGGTAGGATAGAAATGGTGGAAGGCCGGATGAGAAGGGAGAGATATTCAGACCTTTCCGTTATACGAATGCTTGTTTAGTGTACTGAAGACGATAGCAACACTATTGATGTGTAGATGAAAGGAGTTCCCCAAAGTTTAACCCTTTATCCACTGCATTCCAAAAAACATACGCAGGTTTTTGGTAACAAAGTAAATTTTACAGCCTGCTATAAACAGATTGTGCAAACGTAGTGAAAAGCACTTCTTAAAATACCTCCCACAACCCCTCTCGCTCCCCACCACCACGAGCTGCAATCAGCTTCTAAGTGGAACATGGCCTCATACTGCCCGGCTGGTCCCTTTATAAACTTTTGCTGGTCAACAAAGCCACATAAAGGTGCAAATATCGGCTGTGTTTACTACCCAACATCCATGGGTATAGTTTGAAACACCACAGATCCCCTCAAATCTGGGTAAATAACTTCCCACTGGCCTTGTGAAGAGCCACAATATGCAGCTGTTTTTTACCAGCGCCATTCAAGTCGCAACAAACAGCACAGCAAAAAACCTTGGTCCCTTTTTTCATTCAAAGTGAAATGTTGCGAATTCCCCACACACGATGTCAAAGCATTGGTGTAGTTGGCATTCTTTTAAGGGCGTTTTAGGGCAGGATACAAAAGTCCAGCCCTGGGCTCTGTCAGATAACGTCTGTACATTTAATGCTGTAGACTCAGGTCAGGAAAAAAAAACACCTCTCCTCTATGAAAAGTGCAGTTCCCCGTTTTCCTGCCAGCACCGGTACTTAAAGGCCTTAGAACTATTTCCATAACCAATTTTTTCCTTTTCATGTATCATTGCCGTGAACCAGTTTGATGGGGCCACACGTTCTTCCCCACCACCCACTAGCTTCTCCTCAGGTGTAATGCGTTCAGGAACATTTTGGAGGTTGGGAGATCTTCATCATGATGAGTGTTGGGTAGAGTGGCAAATTGCCGACAATTGTTAATGGGCATATCGGTGATTTATAGGGAGCATGTATTGTAGCTAAGTATTTTGGGCGCATCTTCATGAAAGATATTTACAGTGTCAATTCTGGCTTATATTGTATTGAAAGTGATCTACTGTGTCACTGCAGGCATAGATTGTGGACAGAGGCATAATGAAACAAGCATTTACAATGCCAACAAATTGGGCTTTTGCGTGGGCATAGGAAAGGCACTTACCAGGGCCTGCCATAGTGGAATTAACTCACCATTGATGGTAGCAGGTGCAAAATGGTGCAAGTACCTGGGCATTTAATATCAGTACGGCAAAAGCCTAATACGTATACACAAGCCAAAATGGTTGGCATTGCCAATGCTTGTTTTTAAAAGACTTCAGTGAAGGACACGCATAGTGCTTATAAATATAGTGGCTGAAGGCAGTCGTGGTAAGACATTGTTATTACAGCAGTAGCATGTTTGCAGCTCCAATGAAATCATTAACTTTCAGAAAACTGTTGGGGGAAAAAACACTGGCAGGCACTCTGAGTGCAAAGTTTGGTGAGGCTTGAGAAAGCGAGCTAAAAACGTTCTCACGATGAGATGTTGTGGGAGAGCAGGTAACTGGCAGAAACTGGGTGGGAATGGCTATAGGGATTAGCATGGCTATGGCCAGTCAGTGGCTGGGCAAATAACCAAACACCTAAAAGCTTTGTGTCACTCTTATGTCATTTCTCCCTATCTGTACTCTAATGCAATAATTTCGGTTTATGGTTGGTGCTTTAGCGCCACCTAATAGACGAAACTAAAAATTCTCCTGTGTATTGTTGGCGACAGGGCATCTTTTAAATTTTTTCGTTTGTTACTCAAGAGATCCAATTGTAAACGTCATGTCTTTTATCCCCTTTTTGTCAAAATGTGTGCAGTAAAATGCAGCATTTCATCCCATTGATGCTCTCGGTTGCTTGCCTTAATTTGAGGGAGATGTTGATGACTCCACTAAAATTATTCACCAGTCACCACTATCTTCATTTAGAATGCCAGTGTCCTTCCAGGAACCACCTGCCCAATGACACCAAAATTCTCTTTTTGCCTCTAGCTGGGACACATGGGAAATTCTAAACTACATTCTAGCAGCCCGCTGCACACGGCACAACTAGGCTCAGAGGAAGGGCAGAGTTGACGGGTCCTTCAAGACCAATCCCGGCCATATTTAAGAACATCAATTCTGGACTGCAGAGTGCAAGGCCGAAGGATAGATTGGGATTTCAAGGACTGAGGGAGGTTGTCTGGACATTTCCGTTTATTTTCTGAAACTCTACATGGACACACTGGGCATCAGTGACCTATTTCTCAGCTAGAACTGAGAAGATATGTGGTCTGGGGTCAAAACCCAGATACAACTCAACCATATTGTGTGATCCGTGACTAATTATTTGATCTGTGCCATATCTGTCTAAATTGCCATGTCGGGTTTGGGCGTAATGTGTGGGATTATGGTGGGGAGCCAATACTTAGTATGAACAAATGTACATGAAAGAGCGCTCTTTAGCTATTCTATTAATGGTTTATGGCGGTGTGGGTTGGGCTACTTTGCTGCGCTCACTGGATGCGAAATAGGGGCCACTTTGAAAATAATTTCCAAGGCCACTTTTGGTACCCAGTCTAGCACTGGTGGTTATGCTCTGTGACTCCATTTCCATTGAACAGGAAATGAAGGTTGCAAGTCGTCATCTCTGCTTGTAACCATGGTGACCCCCAGACGCTGTCATGTGCCGGGGAGGTGGGGTGGGCCACGAAAGCCTCTAGGAATGGGTTTGCCATGTGTGCAGCGCCCACATTCTAACAGTCTACAATGCAGTGGTGAGCTACTGTGTAACCCTTTAGAACAATCTAGAGAAAAGAAAACAAATAGCAAATAACATAATTCTTCCATCAGTGTCCAGTTAAGTAGTTCCAGAGTAGGATCAAGGAGAGGATGGGGTTGTATTTCTATTCTAGGATGTAGACAGGGTCGGGATAAGTCTTTGTCAACACTAGGATAGTGATGGCTATTTCCATCTCAGGGTGGTTTGTCATTATCTCTAGCTAGGTTTTAGAGCGCCTCCTCCCACTGATTAATGTGTCTTGCTTGGTGCGTTCATTTCTCGGTGTGTTTTCCCTAATTACAGCCACTTCCACCCTTGTCCGCTGCTGAAGGTCTGATGCCCATGTTGTGACTGAAGGCGGCTTCCTATCCTCCTGACTGCCAGTATATTGGCAAGATTTGCATGCATCTTTCACCAGGTCTTTCTACAATGTTCACTTTCCTTCCAAGTATAATACAGTTACACTTCTTCACTGCTTATACCTCATTGACTTCAGGTATTACTCGTTCCAACTTCCCCCACATTGATATCCTATACATGGGGGTTTGTTCAAGTTCTGTCAGGAAACTTCTTTCATAATATCTCTTGCCTTTTGATGATGCTTGTTCCAATTTTCCCCAAATTGACATTTCATATAAGGAGATGTTTAGCCTTTCAATTTCCTCATTAATGTCTCTTGGCAGTGCTTGTTCCAAGTTTCCACAAATTGATATCTCGTATGGAGAATTTCATAATGTTTGCCCTTTAACTTCATTAGTGTCTCTTGGCAATGCGTGTTCCAAGTTTCTCCAAATTGACATCTCATATAAGGAGAGTTGTTCCACTTTCGCCTCTTTAATTTTACTTGGTTGGTGTTCAGAATGATTACCCAAGTGTTAACAAATTTGTTGGCATGTCCCAGGGCCCCCAATTCCTATGGGTCGACTAACCAGTGTAACATGCAGCTGCGTTGAAGGTTCAACGTTGACAGGCTTCCTCCATCAGGCATACTCTCGTTCAGATCCTGCGTTGGCTTTTCTCCAACTCGACGATGGAACTAAGGCAACCGCACAGGACTGTGTCCTCTACGGTCTTGCAGCAGCTGTCTTTCCAGGCCACTCGCTGTGAGTTTACCAGAGTATCGCTCCTCCGGTAAGGCACACCTGCAGGGAGTTGCTCGCACGCGCCTGGATCTTCCAACACGGCTCACTGCTGTCTACCTGCTTCTGCCTTTGGGTCTGCTTCCCACTTCGCTTCCTCTGCAGCTCTCCTCCACTCTCTCAGGAGGGGATCTTCAGGTTTAAATGTCCCTTGCAGCTGTTTGTAAGCCTGACAACTAGGCCACACATTAAACTTGATGTCACTTTCGATCCACATTGACTCTTTACTCCTGTTCTTCATCTCAGTACTTGAGGTTTTCTGGGACTTGGTGTCCAAAGGAATTTTAAACAATTTTGAGTTAGATTATTGGACATCTTTGATTAAATAACAACCATCATAAACAGCAGATGTTAAATGTGCTTTAGGGGTGTTATGTACACATGAAGAGCGAACAGCACTCTGTCTGGAATGTTTGACAAAAGGGCACTTCAGAGTCTTACAACTAAATGGTTCTGAATAATGAGAACAGGTCATTAGGCACTCTGCAGTTAGAGGGTCTTCTTTACAGAAAAGAGAAGAATACTGCATCTCTCATGTTGGAGTTACCACTTCTCCCCGATAGCCTTCTCCTCCCATGTGAGCCACTCTCATAATACCACCCCCCAGGGTCAGGATCAGGTAGTGGCTGCCTTACCCTGGCCACACTGGAGGAGACTTTAGGTTGGGGATCAGTGATGACTCCGTAGGATTCATCACAGAAGTGAATTGGCAAAGTCAAACCGCAGATTGTGAAGCCTGAAAGAAGGGAATGAACCTTGGGAAGAAGCATACACCCCCACCTCTTTTGTCCTTAACAGGTGTTTTGCTAGTCTGGGACCTACACCCAAGTTGAGATATCTTGAAAACAGAATCCCAAGGAAGATTTGTGCCCTTACGATTGCATTAAATGTGGAGTGAATTACAACACCAAGAGAGAGGGGAGGAGTTTGGGGGGGGGGGGTGGTTATCCTCTTGGACTACAAAGAACTTGATTACTCTTTGGAACTGTGAACATTATCTATTTGGAACTTTTGTTTGGAGATGTACCTTTTGTTGACCTTGAACATTTGTGCACTTTCCAAGCCCAAGACAATGCCCTTAACACCTTAGAATGAATTTAAGAATGAGAGGGCTAGGATAGGATTTCGGACACAGTGCATTTTTGCTTTGGACATTTTTTTTTGTTGTTTTTTTTGACAGAGGTTTACAACAAACACACATGTCGGAGCATAACATACAATCAGTACACTCATAGGGCACATTGCACCTGCTGAAGGGATGGTATATCAAAGAGGGGGAGACAGTCAATAGTGGAATACTATGGCATTCGAGATCATCCCTGTGGGGGAATGTGAGTCACTTTCGGATGCACTTTCAGCCTGACTGATAAGGTAACTGTTGAATGCAGACCATATGTTCTTGGAGCGAGAGTGCACACGGAGCATAGTGAGGTATTCTTCACAAGTCTGGGACCAGGTAATTTGAGCCACTTCTGAAAGGTTGGGGGCGAGGGGCTCTTCCAACACTGAAGTACACATTTCTTGGCTACCATACAGTTTATATTTAGGAATTTAGCCATCCGTCTAGTATCAGTATTCCACACCCCAAACAAGACTCCCAGCGGACTAGGGTCGATCACCGTGCCGCTGATATCAGTGAGAGACTTCAAGATCCCATCCCATCCCAGAAATCACCCAGTATGTGACATGTCCAGAACATGTGTAGATGGTGTGCACCCTCCGCCTTGCAGCGAGCGCAGGTATATGCGACAGTGCAAGCAAACTTAGAGATTTTGAGAGGAGTGTAGTATAACCTGTTCAGTAATTTAAACTGCATGACTCGGTAACGGAAATTGAGGGATACTCTATTGGTGTGCGAGCACATCTTTTCCATAGATGGTCAGAGACCTCAAGGCCCAGTTCATCCGCCCATTCGGTGCGTGCCGTTGGAAGGCTGGATTGGGTCCTCAACAAAAGCATTTTATATAAAGAGGAGATGACGACACAGGTGCCACTCAAGTTAGCAATATAGGCAACCTCGTGGGTGTCGGGAGGCTCATCAGGAAAGGTGGACCACCTGGCGCAGAAAGCAGCACAAAGCCTATAATACTGTAACATCTCAAGTTCAGACCTAGAGTGGCCCTGCTTCCATGTCTGTGAATCAATGAACTTTCCTTCGGGAAGGAAATCAGTCAATGACTGATAACCCAAGGCACCCCAGCGCCGGGCCAACGCTGTATAGTGTGTAGGCTCCAGCCCGGGGAACCCCCAGATGGGGAGCCATTTATAATAGGGGTCGGATTCCGAAGTCACGTTCAGGAGATGACCCCAGGCAAGCAGGGTAGTCGCTACAGAATCAAAAGGGGAGTCTGACACATAATTGCGATAAAATATTAGGGTCATAACATTAACCGCAGCCGCTGCCAGGGTTACCAGCTTGACATGTGGGCGACTCAGAGAACTCTGGTACCAATGAGTGGCATATTGTGTCTGTGCGGCTATCCAGTACAATGTTAGGTCCGGAACTGTGAATCCGCCCCCCCCCCCCTTCTCATACGGGAGCGTCATGTCTAACCATTTCTTGCAAACCGCACCTGAATGCCATAAGAACTGTGCACATGATTTATGTAATCTCGTGAAGTATTGTTTCCTGGGTCAGATGGGTATGTTACTAAAGATGTAAAGCAACTTGGGGACCAGAACCATCTTAACGAGGGAGAGCTTCCCGGCGATCAACAATGGGATAGAGCGCCACTGTACCATTTTTAACTTGGCAAGTTGTGCTACGGCCAAGTAGTTATCTGCTAGCAGGGTGGGCTTGGACAGGGACATACGGACTCCCAAATACCTGATTCCGCTGGGGGACCAGCAGAGTGGCTACTCCGAGGCAGGTTGTTGGGTGGCGTTGGTAAGTGGAAGAATCTCGGACTTGGAGTAGTTAATTGTAAAACCCGAGAAGGTGCCCATGCGTCTGATATCCCGCAAAACAGGGTCAAGGTGGGTAGCGGGGTCTCTGATGTATAACAACACATCATCGGCATATAATTATATTATTTCGGGGGTGTCTTTCAATCATACCCCTCTACGTGTTTGGTTGTCTGACCTGGTCCGCCATTGGCTCTATCACTAGTGCGAAGAGAATCGGGGAGAACTGGCAACCTTGTCGGGTACCTCTGAAGAGCGTAAATAATGTAGATGTTAGGGAATTGACCCGGACCCTCGCCATTGGGGTAGTGTATAGCAATTTAATGTATCCAATCATGTTGGGGCCAATCCCCATTGTCTGCTTTGGACATCTTGACATAGGACAGACCCTTAATTTTGGTTGAAGTAGGGAAATGCTGCCTAGAATTGTGGACAGTGAGGCATTTCCCACCCCCTTTATTATTTAATAAAAGTTTATACCAATCAGCATGAGTCCTGTGTCTGTGTCTCATTCCTAGTTCCTCACAACGCCAAGAATTCAATGCGTGTATGCTATACCTGCTTTATTTTGATGATAATAAAGCTGGGTTTTACCTTGCACTTTGTCTATTTCTGTTATTGAGTCTGGTTTGAACTGGTTCCAGAACCGTGGTGTAATTTGGGACTTCTCAAGCCATTTTAACATACCCATGTTCACATCCCGTTACGAGGTGGTCGATACGAGTATGTGTTGTGGGGGTGAGAGTGGAAGGAATATGTGCGACTGTCAGGTTGAAATGTCCGTAAGGTCTAGGGTAGTCCTTATACGGTGCAGAGGTGGGTTGTACATGTGTCAGCAGCAATCTGTTTTTGGAGGGGTCTAGGGTTCAATTAAATTCACCTCCCCATATCCAGATTGCTTCTGTCCAGGTGAACCTTGTTTACTGTCTCTGTGTGTGACTGGCTCCCAGTCTCCAGGGAAGTTCATAAGTGCCTAGAATGGATGGGAGAGTCAGTGCACTTTGGCGAAGCGGGACACCCGGTGAGCGGGTCCTAATATCACACTACCTACCAAGACCCTGCCTCCCTCCATACAGAAGATCCACCACAGGAGAACCAGGTCTATCGGGAGGATTACGGTGCAACTTAGCCAGAAGCCTGGGTGCATACACGGCCTTAACAGGGATCCAGGATCCATGTTCCACCCCATAGCCTTTCAAGTTTATTAAATACTGCAGTTGGCATCAATATAAGCAGGAATAGACTATATGATGAACCTTGTATTTTTACTGGGGACCAACCGTGGGAAGATTAGAGGCAATGGGGCGAGGGAAGACAGAGAACCATAGAATAGGCTTCAGAAGGGACACATGTAATACAGGATGTATCTTGAAATGGGTCGGGAGCTAAAGTTCCATGGGTACCACATTAATTATACGTTTGATTTTAAATAGACCAATATACTTCAGTTTTAATTTCTTGTTACAAAACGGTATTCTAATAATCTTTGTGGACAACCATACTTCATCATGAACCATATCATTTGGTGCAGGCCGGTTTCTTGCTGGCGAATTGACAAGCCTGTCTTTGGCCTTCGAGCAGGTTTTCTCTGTCGCCCTTGAAACCAGTCTGAATAAGAGAAACATAATCTTGAACTGCTGGTACTGAACTGTACATCGGAAGATATATCAGAAGAGACAGGATGGATGCCTGAGGCTACATGAAAAGGGGTGTCCTGAATGGAACTATGAAATGAATCGTTGTAGGTGAATTCAGCAAGGGCCAATAACCAGGTCCAATCTTTTTCATAATCCGTTACCAAACACCTGAGGTATTGAGCCACGGTTTGATTCTCTCTTTCACTTTGACCGTAGCTCTGGGGATGGTAGGCAAAGGAGTAGTGTAGATGGATACCCATCTCTTTACTAGGAGCCTTCCAGAATACCATTACAAATTGAGTTCCTCTATCAGTTATGATATTGTGACATACTCCATGTAGTCCGTTAATATTCTCAAGAAAACATTGAGTCAGTGTAGGAGCTATGGGATGTCTTTTAATGCAACAAAGTGAGCCATCTTGGTGAAGGAATCTATCTTGCTCAAGATGGCGGTGCATCCGTTTTCTTTGGGTAGATCGGTTATAAAATCCATAGTGCAGGTCTGCCAAGGTTTTTCAGGAATCAGTAAGGGATGAAGTGACACCATAGATTTGTTCTTAACTGTTTTGACATGGGCACAGACCCCAGTCCCCTGAACCTAATCTAAGGTATCTTTTTTTTTTTTTTTTTTTTAATGGTTTTCCACCAAACATAGCTCTGGACCTTTTCAGGGTTTTTCAGAGTTCCAAAATGACCTGAAGCAGGGAGATCTTGGCACCAGTATAATAATGTATGTTGACAGGCTCGGGTGGGTAACCATAACTATTGTTTATGAAAAAATAAACCTTTGTTCTTCGGTATTGGACCGGTCTTGTTGGAGAAACTATTGTTTTGATTCTAGAGTGTAGGTTTTTCTTAAAACATCTTCATTTGTCTGCATTGAAGAACGGGCCACTGAGATAATTTTATCAGGTGAAACAAAAGGTATCCCGTGGATTTCATCTTCAAACTCTTTCTATGCATGTGAAAGAACATCAGCGTTGGTATTTTGAGTGTCTGGTTTGAAATTAATGAGAAAATTGAAACGGGAAAAAAATGTATCCATCTGTTTTGTCGTTGGTTGGTGGATTGAGCTACCTTTAGGAAACCTATGTTTCGGTGATCTGTGTACACTGTGATGACATGGCAGGCTCCTTCAAGGAGATGTCTCCAGTTTAAGAACAAATCCTTCATAGCCAGTAACTCTTTTTCGAAGATGCAGTAGTTCTTTGCAGCGTAATTCAATGTATGGGAGGAATAAGCAATAGGATGTACCTGTTTAGACGTGGGGTCCTTTTGTAGCCGTAGGGCTTCCACGGCATGGATAGAAGCGTCTGTTTCTAGAATGTATGGTAGTTCGGGATCTGGCAACCGGAGCTGATGTGAAATGTGTTTTCAATATGATGAAAGTGACTTCAGTTTCATTGGGTCCAGGTATATGGAACATTTTTCTTCAGTAGTCGAGTTATGGGAAGTAGGATTCGGAATAGACCGGAATGAATCACCTTTAGAAGTTGGCAAATCGAATGAAACATTGAAGTTCTTTGATGGATGTAGGTTGAGGCCATTCTATTATGGCTGAAATCTTTTGCGGATCAATTTCTATTCCTCTAGGAGTGAGGACGTATCCTAGATAAGTGATACTAGTTTGGTGGAATTTGCATTTAGATATCTTGGAGTACAAATGACGTTTCCTCAGGTGGTTCAGGACTTCCTGGATATGGAGTACATGTTTTTCGTAGGAAGAGGCGAACATGAGAATGTTGTCCAAGTATATTACTATGAATACATCTAGGATGTCGTGATAGATGTAATTGAGAAAACATTGCAACACGACTGGAGCATTGAATAATCGAAAGGGCATTACACTGTATTCAAAATGGCCATATGGAGTCCAAACAGCAGTTTTCCACTCTTCGCCCTCCTCCATTCTCACCAGACTATAGGCACCTTTTGAGATCAAGCTTTGTATAGCACTTGCTATCCCTGACTTGGTCTACTAACACCTGGTTGAGTGGTAATGGATAGCGGTTCTTAAGTGTGATGGAATTGAGTTGACAATAGTCAACACATGGTCTTAGTTCTGGCTCAGTGAGCGGGACCTAACGCATGTCTACTTTTACCTCCTCCCACCATGTTCTCAAGGGAGGCACACAGGGCAGCTATTGCCAGCAACACCTGATTTGTGTCCTTGTCACCAGCATCAGTATGTGGTGTTGAGGAGTTGCGTGCCGGCCTGTGGGCGAAGCTGTCCATTTTTGTTTGCTTTGTTCACAATGCAAGATGGTGTTCATTGTTTGCATGTCAGGATAGAGTGCGCACCACTCTCTGCACTGTGCGAAGATGGGTCAGAGTGGCAACTTGAAGTCTTTTGTCACAGGCCTGGGGTTGCAATCTCACAACCATCTGGAAGGAGGGGCACGATGAGTAGAAATGCTTTTACTGATATTCTTATGTCTGGATCGCAGTGTCCAACCCTCGAGCAGGGCATAGCAAGGATTGCGGCTTACAGCATATCTGGTCCCCTCTCTACGCAGACTAACCCCAGCACATCTGGGGTGGAATTTAGCTTACCAGTGGCATAATAATGATTTCGCCCTTCTGCTCCCCGTGTGGAGAAACGCCAGCCATTCCCCGGTTGGGTTCAGGATGGGAGTAAGAGTGTCACTGGTGGCCGCTCTTCAGGGTGGATCTATCATTGCTGTTGCCACACAAGCATGGGGGCAGCTAGCCCATCACCTTAACTGAAGCCCATGCACGCTCCACAGGGTGGGCAATCGTTGCAGGTGCTTCACAAGCACAAGGGGGTAGAGAGCCTGTCACCTCCACTGATGTGTGCCACGCCAGCTGGGCTGGCCATTGGCCTCACCGTCTGATCACCAGGGGCCGAGAGTCCATTGCTTTTGCAAACGCCTCCGTTGGTGCACCAGAACTGTTCTGTCCCCTGCTCACTCTCCTGTCTAGTCTCGAGCCATTCCCTCACACTCGCTAAGCCCTCTTGGAGTCAGAGCCAGTGTGCATAGCGGTAGAACGCCAAATGTTCCTCTGTACTGGGCGCCAAGCAAAGGGAAGGCACTGTTGTTGCTCCGCTTGAGTACAGTGAGCGCGGCATGCCAGGAGTAATCTTTCCCGGTGTGTTCTCTGCTTCCTATGCGTAGAATGGCGTGCACACAGTCGCATGCAGTGCTGAGACTCTCTGAAGATGCACCAGTTCAGCAGCAGTGACTCTCGCTAGTCTTTTCCAGCACCATCCAAATCTGTATGCGTTACTGCAGCCTGTGCAAGCCATTTCAATCCCCGTACAATGGATTATGAAGTAGAATTAAGCAGATTTCACGCACTTAGCGCAGAGCTGGAGAGAGTCTCATCCGTCCCATTTGGCTGCTAGCCATGCCCCTCCTCAGACATCCTAAGTTAAATATTACTATGGTGGAACAAGAGACCTAAGAGAGAGCCACCAGTGTTTGCGGAGTCCCAGTGTTATAAAGGTGGGAGACGGAGAAGGATCTTGTTGCATAATCCTTGAGGGTTTTGGACATTTGAAATAAAGTGGGAAGAAGAAAACTTAAGCTACTATTTTCTTTGCCAAGGGGAGAGTGAACCCCTTACTGAAGATATTTTTAATTTGCACCAAGAAAGCCTATGAGGAGATTGTAAAGGCTAGATTATTGTGTTCTAAAGGAACTGAGTGACTAAGAAGAAGTCCACTTCAAGTCGGGCTAGACAGTAGCCCATTCTGAGGTTGGTGTGCAAGCCTCCACTGTTTCTTCTTTTATTTAGGTATTTTCTAAAATGGTAGGGCCAGTTAGTTGTTTAGGATTCGGAAAGAAGACTTATTTTGGACTTGACATGCACCCTTACCTTTAGTTTTGCTAGGTAAAGAACGTCCCTCATAGGGATGGGGCTAGTTAGCAGTTTTTTCTTTAGATTTAAATAAACCTCTTTTAAATATTAGTCCTTCTTCTGGTTCACCATATAGGCCAGGGAATTGTTTAATGTGGGAGCTGGTAGGAAGTCATCTGAGTAAGTAGTGGGTTTGAGTGAAGCAAGTGCACCTGAGATATCCTTAGAGGGACGGATTAAGTCTGTTCAGGAAGGCAGTGTCTGGGGGGCAGGGGGGTGGATAGGCTGGATAGCATTGCTGTCTGGTTTTAAGGCATTGATGTGACCTGATTTTATCAATTTTGTTAATAAAGATGTTTATTGCATTTCTTTTGTAAAGCCGGCACCTCTGAGGTGGGTTTGTAGAAGTGCTCGACTACTTTGAATAAGGCTTTGCTCCTGTTAGAGGCTGCCTCAATGGTGGAAGTGTAGCAAGCTGATTTAGCCTCAGAGATCATCTGTGTGGGGTATGCAGGGATTGGAGGGATGAGAGATCCTCTTGGCTGTGGTCCTTTCACCACCCATACCCATTTTCAAGGCATTTGACAGAGCATTTGCTTTCAGGGAGCTTGGGTGTGTACCAAGGTGCAGATGCTTTGGCTTTGGTGTGCTTAGGCTTTGGTTGCGTGGGCATCTACCAATTCTTTAGCAAGATGGTTACATCTATCCAGAAGGGTGGAGGCATTTCCTGTGGGTATGATGCAGAGGGACAGAGGTGGCAGAAGGGAGATTTGACGATTGGTTAGAGATCAGATGTGGTCTGAGTGCAGAGTGGGAGAGACTAGGGCAGAAGCAGAGTTAGGAGACTAAAATGATCAAGGAGGGAGGAAAGCAAAGGTAGAGAGTCTGTGAGATATTGATGGCAGGAGCGAGAGAGTGAAGCAAATCTGTGAAGCCAGCCATCAGACAGAGTTGAAAAATCCCTTAAAAAGTCCCAGAGCGAGTTGGAGAAGGCCACAGTTTTTAGGATATTCGCATCAGTTAAGCAAGACATTGATTGCATGGGTTATTGTTCCGTAGTAGAGCATCAGGGAACATTGTGAGGTTGGGGACACCTGGGCTATGGTGGTGTAAACCTTTTGGGAAAGTAGCTCTGCCAACCCAAATCTTCTCAATATTCTTGCCGTTTGGAATCAAATAGACCTACAAATCCACTTTTCTAGTCTGTACGGTCATCTGTGATAGGTAGGATATCCCAGGTAACCCATTTATCGTATTCCCCACAACTAAATTGGTGGAGGGATGCTATTATCATTATCCTCAAACTCTCCGATGGCCTTTGCAGTGGAGTTCACTGCTGAGATTTGTATTCTTCCAGCCTGGTGGGTTTGTCCGTGCATCAAAGGAATCTGTTTTGTGTATCTGAGTGGCAGCACATTTCCCTGTCCACATTGCATTTTTTGTATAAATTCTATGACGAATCCAGGGAATTCCTCCCCTCTCCCCAAGGGGAGCCACCGTAGGTAAAGTAGGTTGTGTGTGAAAGGTCCACTGTTCTAGAGAAAAGGAGAAATTGAGGCCTCTCAAATGGACGTGGTGTGCAGTCAACAGATGCTGCTAGGAGCCAAGACACTGATGCTCTTCCAGCTGAGGCTGGGATACACTCCTGGTGCCACCATCCTACCAGGAGTTACTCTGAGGCACACACTCTTGAGGTTTAGGAAGAGCTTGTGGACTCCGGGACTCATACCTTACAAGAGTGGTAACCAAGCCTGTTAAGCCTCCCACGGACTGCAAACAGCAAATGGCATAGCTTTAGTGAACCATTCAACACCTACACGCCCAAATTGATGCCTCCACCTCAGTGCTGCGCAGCTCTGCCCGCATCCTTCTTCCACCACCCAAGGAAGGACAAGACACCCATACAACCATTGCCGGTGCCTGAGCCAAGAGCTCCTCATCAACAAGCAAGGCCCATCATGCCCCGGCTGTTTTTCCACTGATGTGGAGGAGAGGGGCACACTTTCTGAGCTTACTACAATGTTGGGGACTTTAGTAAAGTGGCAAAGCGGTTCGTGCCACTCAGAACTGCCCCCCCACAGCCAGTCGAGTAGCAGCAGCAAGGTGCTGCCAGTGAGGCAACCAGCACCTCAGTAACAGCCAGCTCCACTGGCAAGCCTGCTGCCTTGTCTATATCCTCAGCCGCTCGTGTTATGCTGGCAATTGGGGCAATGCCCAAGACTGGTTCTGCCTCGTCCATGGTGTTGCCTGTGACATCTCCAGAAACATTGCAGGAGATGGTTGCTGTTTCTGCTGACTCTCACAGGCGTTCTACTACCAGCACCCCTTCTAACATTCTAGAGGATCCAAAGACTGTGCCACGTGTGACAAATGTCACAGTGCCAGCATCACATCCAGCCCCCTGTCTACCTCAGTAGGACTGTCTGGGTCATCCCTGAAATATTCCCAAACCCCCTAATTGAGCAAGTACTTGGGAAATAACAAGGCCCAAATAAGCAGGGTATTAGGGATTGCATCTCCTAAAATGCATCTGGTTTTGAAATCCCAAACCCTCAGCAGATTGTCTTCCAGAGATTCCGTAAATTATATTCCGTGGGGAAACTCGGGCGCATCCAGAGTGACCCCTTAGTCAACAGTTGTGGATCCTCCAAGGCAAAAAAAGCACTTATTCCCAACTCTTCACCCTCGCACCCTACCAGCAGTGCTTGTGAATGAGAACGTTCTCCCTGCCCCCCATTCCCCTGCAGCATTTAAGTAGAGAAATACTTCCTTCCCCCTCCCCCAAATCAAAAAAGATTTTGCACAAGTGGGAATTTACTTGATGTTTTCTGGTTCGCTATGATGGCCTTTTAAACACCAGAAACCCATGAGACAAACTGCTTTGCAGAGATACAGCCAGGAATCGAGGCAGGAGCAGAGCAGCCGACAAACGGATCCTACGTGGGAAACTAACTGAAAGAAATTTTAAATGGAGACAAGCCTTTAAAGTCATTCCCTCTGCTAGCTTGGAATAGGAAACTAATTAACCAATCAACTTGAAAGGTTTCCTCAGCCAAAGGGAGAATGCAGAGGTTTTTAAAAATGAGTCTAAGTCGGCTGCAAGCTGAGGAGAGCCGTGTGTTCAGAAAGCTGGAGAGCAACAGAAATGGTAACCCCTTGAGCCGAGAAGAGGGTTGGGGCCCAATGAGGGGGATGAGAAGTGCACTTGAGTTTGAGAGGAAGGGTATGCTCCAGGGCGGGGAAAAACAACTCCCTGAACCCTAATAGAGGGCTGGGGGTACTTCTATGAGAAGAGGTGAGCCTCTGGCTCTCCAGAAGAAGGGTGTGCCCCAGTGAGGGGAGGAGAGCCTGGCGAGGCCAGAAGAAAGAAACCCTGACCCAAGAAAGAAACCCTGCCCAAAGATAGGGGCGGGGGCAGTAAGAGAGGGAGTGACTGATCACCAGAAGAGGTGATGTGCAACAGAAGAGGAGAGCCCTTTTACCCCAGAAGAGGGGAAGAGTTAACAAGGTAACAGAGAACCACAGTCTCTATCAAGGGGAGGACATTTGAGACACTTGGCAAAGGGAGGAATCCCTATTTCCAAGAGAGGCAGAGAGGTCATGTGGTCCCCAGGGTATCCGGTAATATTATCCCCACCAAAGATATTGCTGTATATATGGTCGTCGGGAACGGCCATAGGCAATATCTTTAGTGGGGATAATATTAGGGTTTTTTGGGATTGGGGGTGTCCCCCGCGCCTTTTAAAATACTGGGGTTGCAGGGGTGTCCCCTGCAGGTTCCATGCCTTAATATCGCCGCAAAAATATGGCAATATTTTGGTGGGGATATTAACACATGGAACCGTCCCCAGAAGGAGGGATAAGTACTGAGATCTAGACTGTATGTCTTCCTTGTTGCTGGCCTTTGTAAATAATACTTTTAGCATTTTAAAAGTGCGTTTAAGAACCTTTGTTACAGCCTTACCAAAACATTTTCCATGCAATAGTCTTCTGTTTTATTTTTGCTTGATAAAAACCTTGAACTTAATTCTGGTGCCAGTAGTTCTCTATTTCCTCTGCCATGTGACATTGGGGGTGATCTGTGAGATCACAGAACCTGACACAACATTTGGCCCATACCCCAAAAGCTCATGGGCCCCCCTTTCGAACCCATGCATAAAAGTAGTCTCAAACACCTGACTTATAAAACGGCATTCTTAGTAGCCATTACCTCCATAAGAAGGGTCAGTGAAATTCAGGCTCTGTCAGTGCAAGATCCTTTCTTTACTATCCACAAGGACAAACTGGTTTTACGCACACACCCTAGGTTCTCACCAAAATTCATATCCAAGTTCCATGTAAACCAGTCCATCGAGCTTCCGGCTTTCTTCCAAAACCCACAAAGCTCGGCTGAGGTGAAACTACACACCCTAGATGTGCGTAGTGCGGTCTTATACTATGTAAATAAAACCAGACCGCTAAGGAAAACAGATCAACTGTTTGTCTCCGTAGCTACAGGCAGAGAGGGGGATCGCGTCTCTAAGGGCGCTATCTCTAAGTGGATTATCAACTGTATACAGCTGTGTTACTCTCTTTCTAAAAAGACTCTGCCGTTTACACCAAGGGCCCACTCTACTAGAGGCATTGGGGCCACTCTGGCTTTCATTGCAAATGTTCCCCTCGACACCATTTGCAAAGCAGCTACTTGGAGCTCTATTCACACTTTTACTCCGCATTACTGCATTGACACTCATTCCAAGACAGATACACAAGTGGGACAAGCGGTTCTAAGACACCTGTTTGCTCATGACCCTTCTCACATCCCACCTCCTGCTTCTGGTACTGCTCGCTAATCTATGCACAGCATGTGATCTAAGCAGATTCCACAAGCCTCAGAAGGGATACATTACTCACCGTAATCGTATTTCTGATGCTTGTATCTGCTTAGATTCACATGCGACCCACCCTTCCTCCCCTCCGAGAGAAGGCGCATGGTTGCTTGTAGTTCTTACCTTTCTGTCTATCTGCTTGGACTATCTGTACTCACGCTACTCCTCATGCTACCTCATGTCAGGAAAAACACAATCTGGGGATCCTAGACGCGTGAGGGATCATGGGTACAGTGGACGTCACACTAGGGATAGTATTACTGGCACGCCCTGTGTCGACGCCCTTTTTCGATTTTCGAAAAACTAACTGTAATACTCCGCAGCTTCCACTAGATGTCGGCCTATGCACAGCATGTGAATCTAAGCAGATACAAGCATCAGAAATACGATTACGGTGAGTAATGTATCCCATATATATATATACATATATATATATATACACACATATATATATATACACACATATATATATACACACACTACTAAAAAAAACCTAACCTATGAAATTCAATGGAAAAATGTTGCTACAGGGACGTTATGGTTACTGGTAACCCCACAAATTCGCAAGTTATGGTGTGGTACGCAACCATAACTCGCGCTATCACTGTGCACTGCAAGGACTAACACCCATGACATCAAAGATGACATCACACATGTCATTGATGACATCACTGATGACATCACAGGTCTGGATCCCTCCTTTTTCTGTTTAGTGACATATGTACACTAGGTGCTTTTCTTCACTAACAATAAGGAACTTCAAAGTGAAAAGGTGCTATATTTGTACACCTTACCCTTCTCATATGTTCTTACACTGCTTTTCTTAGGGTTCAGTCACATCACATGGTACATATACATATGGGAAAAAGGCAAGCCTTAAATACAGCAATCATTTCTGTGCAAGAAGATAATCAGTTAGGTTATTAACACTTTCTGGCCATACTGCTACTATTTTGCTTACTTTACATTCTTTGTATATGCTGCTATTGGTATGCGTTGTGTCTTTTAGTTTTGTGTGCAGTAGTACATTTATGTTGCAAGTGAGTGATTTGTAGGTAATTATTACATGTTTAACAGTCCACAAAAGTCTAAAAGGAAAGCATTCATAATATGACTATGTAACATGCGAATTTGTGGGGTTTTTACCTGTAACCATAACGTCCCTGTAGCAATGTTTTTCCATTGAATTTCATAGGTTTTTAGTAGTGCAACTTAACCATAACGTCCCTTTAACAAGGTGTTTTGTTAGTGTATTTGATAGGTTTTTAGTAGGGTACTTTAACCATAATGTTGTTTTAGGCTATTCTTTTGCAATAAAGGGGGAATGTTTTTAGTAGCGCAACTTAACTATAACGTCCCTTTTGACAATGTTTTTTGTCAGTGAATTTCGTTGGTTTTTAGCAAGATACCCTTAGTTCGTAAGGAAGAACTGTGCAACATAGGCAAACTGCTGGCACCATGTTAATATGACCAGCAGTTGCAGACTGTGCTTCTGTTTGCAGATATTGTGTGGCATCCATCCTGCTGAGGAAGGCAGGTGCTCTCTTACATCGTGGTACCAATCACCAAATGCAAAGACCATATACAAACTGCACCATGTGCAAGAATTGCAAGTGAAAAAAGAGTAGGTTTTCCAAATTGTGTACTTGTGAAGCAAACAGGACAAAGGCATAGGCAGTACACCATAATGGAATGCATGAACAACAGAAGTGGCGTCCGCCTTCAACAATGTACTGCACTGCTACAGTAAATGGGAACAAAGAACAAAGTGCCACAGTAACGACTGGAAAGTGCTAAGACCTCAACGGCACTACAATGTAGTATGGACCCTAAACTTTATGTACTAATTACACAGCTGCTGCAGTATGCAATAGAACATAACCATAACGTGTTTTTGTGTAACACAGCTATAGCAAGCACCTTAGAGTGGCAGGACGAAAATGTCTCTCATGATACAGTTTCTATAGTAACCCCATTGGTACGCACAGTACAGTGAACCGTAAATGATGTAATATATATTGCTGAATGTACACCAAACACATTCTCTTTCAGCAAGAGAACATATTGCAAAGGAAAGCAAGGCAGTACAAGCAGCAATCCTTGCACAACAGCATACGGGCATAGGAAAGGAAAGAAACTCTGTGGATAGGGAAATGGACAGCCTGGAGGTGAAAGTGGAAAAAGTGGTGAACAAATGTACCACCGTAAAGTTTGCGTACAAGGATATATTTTGAACAAAATAAAACAGCAGTGGCACACCTGCACGTGTATGCCTTCCCCATGTCATAGGCCACCATCCCCTCAAAAACCATGTCATGGGTGATCTTACGGTAATATATCAAGCTCTTCCTCCCCTCACAACCAAGTTCTGCAAATCCCCATTTTGCCACAATAAGTAGCCACTTCTGCTACCCCTTCCCCAATAATGCGTATGAATGTGTACAAGTAAACTGTAATATTGTAAAAGTTGCCGAGGGGTTTGTGTCATATTTTTTTTTTCCTTCCTGAAATGGGGTTCTGACTCAGCGGCACACAGTCCTCGTTGCAAAAACCGCAATTAATAAAAAGGTAGGTGTCCTATGGGCACTGCAGCTGTCCGGCCTATCCACGGTCACAATGGAGGCATCTGTACGCCGCCAGCAAGGTCTGCATGTTGTCTGCCACCTATCGATGCGTGTGGGAGTGGCTGTTTGTGTGTAGTGCAAGTACGAGCATGTGTATGTGTTCCTGTGTGTCCTAGTAACAGCGCCACTCTGCTGCATATGTGATTGAACTTTAATGTGCTTGAAGCTCCCACCCACTTCCTATAAGTAGCTATACACATGAACATTCCATCTACTATGCACTATAAACATCCAGCGTCTCCGAAAATGGTTGGCGCACGCGTATTGCACTATTATTCAGTAGACAAGTGGCAGCGGTGTGCACAGGACACTTCTCCTTATGCGCACAGCGTATTCCGGCCAAAATGCATCCTGCGGACAGCCGTCCCAAAGAAGAACAGTGGCGACGGCAGCATACGACCGCACCAATGCTGGGCGTAGGCCCTTATTTCAGGAACACCATCTGGACCCTCGGACAGTGGAAAAGTGCAGTGTTTTGCAATGTTGTTTGGAAAGTACACGCTTACAAACACACCACAATGTGCCGTTGCATATACATGTATCTTTTTAAAAAATGAAGGCCTGTTTGCCGAGTGCAAGTTCTCCACAGCAGTCCTACAAAAGTGCACGCCGCAAAGTTCCACCACAATTTCTTTGTAGCTTCCCAAAACACAGTAAGAGGCCACAGTACTGTGCCCTGTAAGTGAGGTTGGACTGAGTCTGCTGTGCTGCATTTTCTTTGCAATTAATGCCTGCCCAGCTCAGCACGTACAGTAATTAGGAAAAGTATTAACTGCCCTTCCTGTAACCCACACCCTAAGTTGCAATAGCCCCCTGCAGTGGCCTATCAATGATCACACCAGACGTGAAGGTTAATTTCCTGTGCTTTTATTAACTCTTCACAAATAACTTTTAGTCACCTTGCATCATACATTTCAGCATCTACTTATGCAAATGTTATTGTCTTGCTGATGGTCCCTGTATTTAGGTGAGCCGAAGTCTGTGGCGGAAGGTTTTAGAGGAGATCGTATGACCGCCTACTACTGCCTGTCTTGCCAGGCTGACAATGTGCTCAGCGGTAGCTGGCACACATGATCTCACAGGTTCTCCCATGTAACTTCTGCCGGTACCTGCCTAATGTCCTTTACTGTGCAACCCCATTATGCCATTCCATAGGTAGAATGCTGCAAGCGGTTTTATGTGCCACGTGCGTTTCTTCAACTACGGTGAATGCCGTACCCCAGTGAAGCACAAACATTCCTTCCCCCCCGTTCCTCTTCCTTCTTTGTAACACGCCAGCAGTGGTTACTGTTAGAATGTTCCACACACATCTACCAATCACATTGAAAAGGTCTCCATTGAACTATATTAGTTTTGTACACCAATCATCTGCGTATATACCACACCCAGAAGCGGTATTGGGCAATTCCTCAGCCTGCACAGTCCCGTTTCCATGGCCATCCTCAAAATCCCCAGATGGGGATTTCGTGCTGCGTGCGGCCGTAACTTAATAAAGTACAACCAAAGTGGGGGAGGTCACTTGTGCGGACAGCTCTGAATATTGCACATTTTGTTTAAGTTGTATTGTAGATGCTTCTACTAAACACCCTTTCTTTCAGGTTTCAATTGCTTTTGTGTTTGCTTGTGCTCACATGTCACACTAAAGTCTTCAACGCATCCTGTAGGCGAGCAAACAAAACGACATTACCAATGGTGTGCAACGAAATACCTTCTGCTTGCAAAGACTCTGCATTTGCACAACGAATGGGTTCATTGTTGCTGAGAAATAGCCCACCAGCGGACAAAAAAATGTACATGCTTCTGTTCAAAAGACACTTTCCAACCTCTGGCTCAGAACAACTTACATGACCATTGTCCCACACTCCTATTACTATTATGCACCAGAAAAGCACCTTGGTAGTGCGACAAATCATCTGAATGACATTTAGCAACCTCTTCAGTGGACGGAGGATGCGTAAACAAGACAGGTAACCCATATACATGTCGTCGTGCTTCATGACGATAACATCGCCATTATTAAAAGGGGCCATGTCTGGCCAAAGGGCATGCATATCGGCAATTCGGTCGTCCTACACAGCGCACCACAATGCGTGCGCTCCTTCCAAATCTCAGTGGCCATCAAAGTGTCTTTCCTGGGCATACTTGTGGATATGTAGCACAAATGCGTCACCCAAAGGCAACTCAAGGCGTTTCGCCATGTCAAACAGCCTCACTACGCAGAGCAATATACAACAGTATGACCAGGCCTTTGTGTGAACCACACCCACAGTACCAGATTTCATATTCCCCACAGTTCCATTTCCATTGGCCCGCATGGTGAGACGCACAGATTATAGCACGTGCGCATCCGAAAATATGGCGAAGGCTGCACCACAGTGAAACAGGAGAAGTCCCTTTCCCTATGGCCGCCCTTGCCTGTGACACACACCCTGCACACCTCATTGGACAACGCCCACAGTCCCATTTCCATTGGACACCATGGTGAGAATAGCTGAATATGGCACGTGCGCTTTCCCAAATATTGCTGCTGGTGCGGCCCACTGAAGCATCAACAATTCTTCTTCCCTTTCTACATCTTTCCTTCTTGCACGCCGTCGTTATGTTCTCTTACAATGTTGCACACGCATCCACCAATTACATTAAAGAGCTCTCCATGTAACAGAATGAGTTTTCAACACCAGTCCTCGGCGTACACACCACGCCCAAAAACGGAATTGCGCAATACTTCAGCCTGCACAGTCCTATTTCCATGGCCACCGTGAAAATCCCTGGATGAGGTTTTCGTGCTGCGTGCCGCCAAGGACAGATAGATTTCAATTTAGTTTTTAAGGGAGGCTGTCCAAAGGCTTTGTTTTTTTCAATTTCTCATTTTAGATGCTTGTAGCGAGACACCTTTTTTTCCGTTTTTCATTATTTTTCTGTGTTCTTGCAGTCACAATATTACTGAAAACTCTTCACTGCATACTGTAGATTGGCAAACCAAACCGCATGGCCAATGGGCGACAGGGAAAGGCCATTTCCATCAAAAAACTCTGCATTTCCACAACTAATGAGGTCATTGTTGCAGAAGAGCATCCCACGCGAGTGCACACAATCTGACAGGCTTCTGTTGATGAGACACCTCTCAGCATCTGGCTCGGAACATCATTCAGCAGCATTCACCCATACTCTTCTTGTTAGTATAGATGAAAATAGCACCTGGGCAGTTGGAAAAAGGTGCCTCACTGCATTCAGCAACTTTCTGATTTGACGGAACAAACCTAAACAAGGCATGTAACCCATATGCATACCGCCGTAGTGAAGGACGGCGACATCCACAGTCCCAAAGGTTGCCAAGTCTCTGCAAAGTGCATGCATATAGGCGAAACTGCACTCATAGACACCGTTCCACAAGGCGTGCACTCCTTCCAAACCAAAATTGTCATCAAAGTGTCTTTCCGAAGCATACTTGTGTAGATCGAACACAAACGCTTCACCAAAAATAAACACAATGTGTTTCGCCATCTCAGCCACCCTCACTACGCACATTAATGCAACACTGTATGATCGCCCCTTTCACTGAACCACACCCTCAATACCTGACTGGATAATCTCCACAATCCTATTTCTATTGGGGCGTATGGTGAGAAGCACACAATGTGGCATGTGCAGTTCCCAAATTGCACGCAGGGCCGCGCCCCAGTACAGTAGCAGTCTTTCCTCCCTTTCCACTATTTCTTTCTCTACCAGTACCTGATTGACTACGTGTAAACAGTCACACACGCATCCACCAATGGCATTCAAGACCTTAGCATGTAACACTGTGGGATCTACACAACACTTCAAAAGTACTGTTACTAAATCAGCCTGCAAGTATCCAGTCATTGGAAAACACTTGTAGTAGAAAGTTATATGAAAGAGTGCAAACCTTTAGCATCCACGTTCACCCACATGAGCACCCAGCAAGACAAAATGTAGGTATGCTAACTTCTCCCACAGTATGTATAAAACTCTGTTAAGGAACACCTCTGCGCACAGTATCTGCCATTACCTTCTTTACAAGCAAACTGGATGCTTTCCCTACCCCTACCATTAAGTAGCACTTCAGCGATATGTGCTTGCAACATTCTTATTTGCCCACATCATACATTTTAATATCGAAACAGGAACTCATTGCTTTCCTTCCGACAATTCTACGAAATGTATTACCCACTAACCCACCTCCTACATAAATCATAAAAAAATATCACCAATAGCAGCATTGAATGTATCGCACTAGGCGAAAGGAGCTTTCCCAAACATCACTATGTGCTATGTCTAGGCACCACTATTGCCACAGTCTTCTTTTAAATCTGCCCCCTTCTACTGGCGGCCCTCTGGAATGCATCCAGAAGAGAAGTATGCGATTTAGGATGCTACATGGCCTGCACTGAAATATCACCAATAACTCCCAGTGGCTGCTAAAAATAAAGTGAGAAGACTACATTATGCAAAAGACCTTCTGGGCCCTGGGACCTCAATACCTCCAACTGTGACTGCCTATATATTTGCATGCACAAGCGCTTCCCTCATCCGCCTCCAACTCCCTCAGGGCCACACACTTCTACAAATACCCAGTTTGTGGTAGGTGTGCTTCTTCGCCTGTATCCTCCCTCTGTAACAACTTCCCTGGCTCCCTGACACTTGAGGGGTATCATCGGCAGTTCAAAAAGCACCTCAAACCCTTTCTCTTAGCGTCTGCTGTTTATTCCCCTCTCGCTGGCAAACTGCCTGACGTACACTCATTCTGCACTAGTAACCGCGCAACTCTGTTATGTCGGCCCCATAACACCTACCCCCACGACGCGAACCACTGCACTGGCTTTCAATCACGCCCCGCACTTAAGGACTGTTTTCTGTATGCCTCACAGTTCATCCACCACCTGTTCTGTACACATATCTATTCACTTGTCACAATTGGGCCATATTGTTAATTACAGTCCTTTGTTCTTCTTCCCATATACTGTACCTTCCCCTGCCTCCACCCATGCCCTTCGGCTACGTAAGTCACACCTGACCTACTAGCGTAGTTGTCTCTATCGCCCCTCTGTTTACCTTCCCTTGGCTCAGTCCGCTTTCCTAGACGTGTGTGTGTAGGGGCATGACAAATGCCACAGCATACAATTGCACAACATGTGATATCATACACAGAGTGCATGTACAACAGTACAATGGCTGCCACGTATCCCATACACTGCAAAGTTTGTTTTCTGCAATACCCCACTTACGTCACACTTTTGAAAAAATAATGTGCACACGTGGCACATCTTCCATGTTACTAACTTCAAACAAATGCATACATTGCATTCATACACCCAAATTGCTTACCCCTTACCTTGCCCACTTCCACCATACCTTCTGAATTTCTTTCTCCAAAGAAACCTTCGGGGACAGTGTTTCCGTACACACCAGAACCACCAGGCTTATAGAGCAGTCTCTTTTGCTCCACAGTTTCATTTTCATACCACACATCGAAAAAAAAAAGTCTGCATGTGGCACATGCAAGTATGCAAGTACACCTTAATCTGCTGAGTTATTGTGCTAGGGAAGGAGGGGGGTGGGCAGGAGGGGAACTGTAAAACAGGATAGGGGTTTGGGTGTGTACAACTGTCTCAAAAAACACGTTTTCTGTGTGTGTCCTGGTTCTGTTATGCAAGTGCTTTCATACAATTTTTTTTCTTCTGTCAATACATTTGTTTCCTTATTCTCCTCACATTTGTACGTACTAAATGTCAACACCTCTCTTACAGTTCTACAAGATTGTCTGCAAATCTTAGTGCAGAATTGCAAACCAAACAGCATTGCCAATGGAGGTCCAAAAAATAACATTTCTTTGTGATCACTGACAATCTTGCTTGTTAATGCTGTCATAGTCGGTGCAGAACATCCCAGCACTGCACATAAAGTCACACAAGCCTCAACAGCTCCCAAACTCTGGCTGTAGGCAACTTAGACCAGCATGGTTCCAAGCACCTTTTGGTCATTTGGAGAAGAAAATATGGAGGACAAATGTGCATAACTGCAGACCGCCACTTCTTGAGGTGACGTAGCAAACGGGAGCACGACATCTAGGCCAAATGTAGTGCTGCATAATGCACTACCACGACATCCACTGTACCGACAGATCTCACACATGTACAAAGGATAACCATAGCACCGAAACCCCACTCATAGTCTGTGCCCCAAAAACCCTCCACTCCTCCCAACTAAAAGTTAGTACCAAAGCCTCTTCCCACAGCATACATGTGCACATCTTGCACAAAGGTATCACCCACGATAATAACTCTGCATCTCTCCTTCTCAGTCAACCACACTGCAGCAACATTTGGAGACATCTACCACCGCCCCTTCTTGTCAACCACACCTCATTTGATAATCCCCACAGTTCCATTTGCAAAGGCATCATGGTCAGAAGGGCACATTGTACCATGTGTGCCTTCCCACCTACAGCGAGGGGCACACCCCATTAAAGTTGAGGCAATCCTTCTTCTGTTTCCACTATTTTATATATACAGCACTCCCGCATTACGTACTATTTAATAGGCACAGACGCATTTAGCATTCACATCCAAGCCCTTTGCATCAAACACTTTCATTTCTGCACTACACTGCAGACATACCTTTACACACTCATAGTGCAGGTCTGGTGTCATGTGAAACCACCTGCACGTAACAGCTCTCCTAAGTGATCCATGTTGTCATCATCCACATTCACCCACACCAATACCCAACACCACCAACGGCACGTACCAGAATTTTATTTTCCTCCCAACACTCCACCAACTGCAAAGATACAGTACTTCCAAGAGCAGTACAGTGTTTACTAATCTGCGCAATGCACACTACTGAAGCACATGCACTATACAGTTCAACCCTATGCAAGGCAACACACACACTTTCTCAACACAGCACTCAGTGGACACACTGCATAACTGTACACTCCATAAGCTCCTGCCATACACTGCTAAATGTACCATGTGTGAACAATGAACACACCCATGGAATCAACAATGCATGCACAACTCACAAACCGCACACAAAAGGCAGCATTTTAAGGACTACTTACAGGCAACCCACACACGTCTTTGTGCAAGGCTTCCAGCCATGCATCAAAGATGCTAAGGCTTTCCCACACACCGAACACCCTAGTACACCTTATGTTGTACTCCTCATGTCATGTGTTATGGATTCCCCATCTGCAAATGCGCCTGGCACCCTTCACCCAGGGCACATTTTTGCATGCAGGCCACCATGACGTTGCGTTGGCTCTGCTAAACAGTGTGTCAGTAGCTCTGTACATTGTCCATTATGCAACTCTGTGATGGTAAGCACTTCCTTTCATAGTGCAATATGATAACGCACTTCCTCAATCAATGGTCATGTAAAGGGAATCCCATTATAAAATCGCATGCTGACATATGCCTCCCTAAAATGCAACACGTGCAATTGCCTACACCATGTGCTCGTCAAGTGTCAAATGCTCTCTGCACACATTATTTAAAGGTCACCATCCTCCGAGAGATACCAAGGCAACTCGGCAGGGCTGCATTATGGTATGGTGGCTGCCGTCAAGGGATGAGCTCTTGAGTGCATAGCTTACGGCCTTTGGCCATGTACCCAATAGTCTAGTCCTTACCCACACCCACCACAACAAAACTCTCTCATTAAGGGGAACATTTGCCACATACCACAATCCACAAATGTAACATACAATGGGTACTTGAAAAGGCAACTGATGACAAACTGTAATAGCGCCATGAGGCTCCCTAATGTCAACAGTGGTGCAATAATGTACACCATATAGAATTGCACGCATTTGAGGTCACTGGTGCTGTTCTACCACATCTACAAGCTCCTGCACAACCATTTATTGAACGTCACCACCATTTGACACATACATACTTAAAACTAGATGTCTGCGTTATGGTGGCATTCTATAGTGCATGCCTAGGCTCTTTGAGTCCTCACCTACACCCTGTGGCCTTTTGCCATACACCCAACAGTATACACTTGGGCCACACCCAACACTACATAACAGTCATGCAAGTGAACAAGTGGCCAGGTACATGCATGTCACCCCTAGTCACTTCTAATCATCCAGTACTTAACCACTGCACACACAGGACACACTACACAAGTTGTCACTCCATGAGGTCCAAGCATCCAGTATGCAGTGTAAAAATTGCAACCAATCCCCATACCCAGTAATCCAACATATTATGCAATAATCACAAAGCGCACATCAAAGGCAACAATGTGAAACCTAATTCACCCCAGGGCACATATTTTGCAGTGCATTGTACCCACCCATTCATCAAAGGAGCTACGGGCATAGCACACGCAACATGCCGTACTACAGTGTAAGTTTCAATGTTCATGTTGTCTTCATTATACTCCCCTTCTACCATTGCTCTACCGGCACTGACCGATTGGCCCTCACCACACACAACACACTCTACTGCAACCCATCTTCTACTCCTCATGTCATGTGTAATGCACTCCCCATCTCCAATAGTGCCTGCCAACTTCCACATCTTCACATGTATGCATCCATGACATTGTGTTGCCTGTGCTAAAGGGTATGTATGTAGCTATATACATTATCCATATTGCACATTTGTAATCCAGAAGCCTTCCTTCCACAGCACAATTTGTTCCAACACTTCCTCAAGCAAAGGTCGTACTAGGGCCCAACCAAAGCAAACTCAAAAGGTGACGTGTGCCTCCCTGTTGTGCAACAGGGACACTAATAAACACCATATGCTGATATACGCATAGCACCTCACTTCTGCTGCTCTATCAAGTGTACAATATTGTCCACAACCATTGTATGCTACTCACCAACTTCAAACGCATGCAGAGTCACAACTGCATCACTGCATTATGTTCTGGTGGCTGTCATGCAGGCCTAGCCTGTTGGGTGCATGGCCTTCGGCCTTGTACCCAACAGTCTAGGCCTACGCCACCCACACCACAACGGAGCCATACTGGCGACCATGTATGCATATACCAGACATCAGAAAGATAACATGCGCACCAGCACTTCCAGCCACCAGCCACACCATAAAGCAGGGATGCAGGCACCCATGTTTCACTTACCTAAATACAGACACATATCGCTGTGCTTGACACCGCTACCCACTTCCTATCACAAAGCATTATAAGCATACCAACCAAAGAATACAATCTTCACAACATTGGGCCTACTCCCAACACTCTACTACGTGCACAACATAACACAGCCATGCAGGCGAACACGTAGCCATATACCATACATCAGAAAGGCAACATACGTACCAGCACTTCCACCCAACCACCACACCATAAATCAGCAAGGCATACACACTTGTTGCACTTACCATAATGCAGAAACATATCACTATGTTTGGCACCGGGACCCACTTCTGATCGCAAAGCATTATAAACATACCAACCAAACAAGACACTCTTCACAAAATTTACCCTGCTCCCAACACTCTACTAGGTGCATACAAGCAATGCTGCGTAGGGCACTGCTACACTCACTAATCTGGGCAATACACACTACACAAGCACATACAAGAACCAGGTGCAACGTCACCTCTTACGGCTCTATGCCATTGTGTTGCCTGTGCAGAACGGTATGCGAGTGGCTGGGTAGATTCTCCATATAGCAAATTTCTCATGCTGAAGACTTCCTTGCATGGCGCAATGTGTAACACCACTTCCTACAGCAAGGGTCTTACAAGAGCCTAACCAAAGGAAACACAAATGGTCACATTTCCCCCCTATTGTGCAACAAGGCCCATCATTAACACCATACGCTAATGTACGCATACCAACTCACTTCTGCTGTTCTACCAATTCTACAATGTCCTCCTCAAACATTGTGTAATACCCACCAACTTGAAAGGAATGCAGAGTAACAACTGCATCCACAACATAACAGAGCCATGCAGTCGAACATGTAGTCATATACCAGACATCAGAAATGCAATATACTCACCACCACCTGCACCCATCTGCCACACCATAAAGCAAGGGGGGGCAGGCACATGTGTTCCACTTATCGTAATGCAGACACAGATCGCTGTGTTTGGCACCGCTACCCACTTCCTATCACCAAGCACTATAAACATCCCAACCATAGAATACAATTGTCACTACATTTGACCTGCTCCCAACACTGTACTTCGTACTTACAACCAATGATTCGTAGTGCACTGCGACATTTGCTAATCTTGGCACTACCCACTAGCAAGCACATATAAGAACCAGGTGCACCGTGACCTCTTTCATATGTACACCATTCCGTTACTGCAGCCATGCAACACACTACATGACTCGTCACTGCTGCATGTCCACCCATACACCGACAACTGTAGACTACTCTACCAATCACCACACCCATGCTACCAACATTATGTGCACTGCAGCCAAAGCACACACACACAAAGTCACAATGTAGCACCTACTTCCAACCAGTGGACACACTTGTCAGTGCTAGGGCTGCAGCCCTGCATCGAAAGGGCTACAGACTTACCCTACAGAGCACACTATCCTGCGCACTATGTTTACATCAGTAAGTCTCCTGCAATGGGTTTATGGTCATTGCATCAAATTCTTTGCATCTAAATGCATTTGCATCGCATTTTTTTCCATCTAAAAAATGTGCATCAAATGCATTTTCTTTCCCAAACCCCTGTTTTCTACCCTTTAAAATCCTCCTGAACAAATATTAACCCTTTACCCCCCAACAACATGCATTCAATGCACATTTTTTTTAGAAGGAACAAATTCGATGGAATGGCGTTAGATGCAATGGCATTAGATGCAATGACCAGATGACCAGCAGTGCATTGCCCTTCTGCAAATGTGCCTGCCACCACTCATCACAGAAACATATTTACTCTACAGCTGCCATGACATTACGAACGCTGCCTGCAATGACCACGCAACAGTGTTGTCTGTTCACGTAACCGCACATTGGCGGAGTATGAACTAATACCGCTGGCATGGCAGCGTCTTCTTCAAACGAGGTATATCACATGAACCATTTCTCACTCCCGCACCTTTTCCACCCCTTCTTTCCACCACCAAATAATGTCCATTATGTTTCTCAGTTTCTTTCGCCACTGCATTGTCCTCCCATACAACATGCCTCATTGAACACTTTTAACACACATCCCGTGACCGCACACTGCAGTGCACTCACATTTTTCACAGCTCAGCGAACAGGTAAATGGGACGCCGAAGCGCAGCCTTATCAGACTACTTTGAGTGTGCACACCAATACTTAAAACACTCCCAGCCATGCGCACAATGCCTTACAGTCTTGCCACACACACCACAACACTATCTTCCGATACACCATGGCGGCGTGTCCCGAAAACGTTGACACACAGCACGCTTCCCTCCAGCCAACCACCGGCCACATCCAGTTTTCGCAGACATTACGGTGTGCCGCACGCCAATCAGACTGTGGTCCGGGTCCGCGGAGTGAACAGGGAAATGGGTCTGCGGCGCGGACTCAGATATCACTCATTTTTTGGGACCTACATTTCAGTAATTTGCAACAAAAGTACTGGTTGGATTTCCACCAAACACACAAAAGCACTTGAATGTAGAACTCCCCTCCAGTGCTATGGATACCTCATGCCTTCAAATTCTTCCACTCTTGATAATAGTTGTAAAGTATCAATTACATTGCTTGAATATTTTGTAGAAACCTATTTAGCTGTTGCCACTATCAATTTTTCCTCCACCCAAACGAAGTCTAAGAAGGGAGATATCCTCTCCCAATTCCACTGTGACAGTCTGGAATACAAAGCACTTCCAAGAGCTGAACTTAGAGCAAAGTAGAGAAGAAATGGGAATGAAAAACACTTCCCTGCAGTAGGTCTCCAACCAGAAGAGATTCAGTGTGGTCCCCAACTCTGATGGCAAAGAAAAGGGAAGATTCCAGTCAACCTGCCAGAGAAGTCATCCTAGGAAATGCAACATTTCTGGAATATCCACCATGGTTAGAGGAACAAGTGATCTACCCAGTGAGCTAGACCAACTGTGTCCAGGTGTTGAAAAAGGATATTGGACGATATCTGCTTTCAGAAGAGAAAGCACAGGAGCTGATGAAACCTCTTAAGTGTTAAGACTTGATGGTCATGTAGATGATGAATCCTCCGTCCCCAAGTACTACACGGGCAAGAATAGTATTATAACTGCCCGTGCAGTCTTTGAGGCCACAGTTGTGGAGTACCGTCAGCCTGGAACCAGGAACGCCGGAAGAAAACCTCCTGACCACTGTAAGGCGAGGTTAGGGAAAGGAAGGCAAGACAGTGAATGGTTGAAAAGGACAAATCACACTTAATCTTACCCCAATGCCAGTGGTCAGATACCCTGGGTGTAGTACTGGGCAGGGTTCTACAATGGTCGATGGTGGCAGGCATCAGATGGTGATATGGTGGCGCTCTTGATGGAGATTAATACCTGATTTCAGCCAAGAAACGTGAGCAAAGTACTGTGATTGGGAAATCCGTAATCCGTCCAAGGTACAGTCCGTGGTCGGAAGCCAGCTGGTAACGTCAACAACAAGGGATGATCCAAAGCAAGTCCAGGTGAAAGCCAAGTTTGTTGTTTTTTCCGGAAGTGATTGACAAAGCAGAGGTACCAAGGAGAATCAAGAGCGGGTCCGTGAAGCAGTCTGTGATGAAGGATTCCAAGAAGCAGAAACAAGGTAAACGCTCAACGAAACTTGTCGTAAGCAGCTGTGAAGCGATGTGCGAGCGTTCGCTCGATTCTTTTGAAGGCAGGAATGGTCATATGAGCACGTCACGTGAGTTACGCTCCGTGTCACATTGTTTGAAGGGAGATGCGTGCTCCTCGTCTCGCGTACCCATTCGAGCACGTTACTTACTGATCACGTGTCGCTTAACGCAGCGAGGCCCCAGACTAAGCCGATGACCATGATGTGACGTGGAAAGTCGCCATGGTAACCGCCACTGAAGGTAAGGAGTTCGTACCGGACATGAGTTTCTCTTGAGTTTGCTGTGCCGCCAATAGCTGTAGCCCAACCGCCGTCAGGAGTTACATGAAGACATGTGGGAATGTGGGGAAAAACTGATGGCAGAGAGGTGTGTGACCGGGGATGTGACATTAAGGAAGACCCTCATAAACTAGAACATCAGGCCAACAACACAATAGACATCTGAAAGCAACTGATAGTGCAGAGGATCAGCCTTTAGTACCCTTTGGAGAGATGCTGGACAACATTCTGCCCAAAGTCCAAGGTGATGGACAGAGAATAGCAGTGTATTACACTAATCACCAACCCAACGAATGTCCTGTTCTGATAATGCAGACCAAACAGTATTCTAAAGAACATGAGGAGAGGTGGTCTACCAATGGGGAAATATATTTGAAGTATGAAAGGGATTCAAGCTGAGAAGATCTCATGGAAATCTTTGAACAAGCAGGGGACTGTCATGACCATGTCCAAGAGCCCAATATTGAGCCAGGGTTATATCAATGTTCTGGGCGGTATTAAGATATTGAAATCAAAGCACACAGAACTCAAAGCTTTCAACAATACAGAACTTCATATAACAATGATCTAAGCAGAGGAGGATCACAGCAGGTCTGGGTCTTCATCCAGTGAAGGAACTGAAAGGAAAACTGCATCAGCGCTCCAAAGCTGTATTAATGGTGAGCCGATATTGGGGAATGTAGGTTTTGGGCATTAGTGTCCTCTAGGGGTGTCGAAAGGGGGTGGGGGCTAAGACACTTACTATACAGTATCTATTTCCCACAGAAGCCTCTACGCTGGTGCCTTTCCAGGAACAGCGCTTCAAGGAGAGGCCATCCCATAACACCACTACAAAACATCCTACCTCTTTTGTCGCAAACGTGTGCAGCACCTCTTGAGCACTGCACGTGCTTGTTTCAAGGAGAGGTGTGGATATAGTCATCTCTTCTCCTGCTGATTCATCATCCGTCCCTGCAACACACCAGGTAACCGTTAGAGAACGCGAAGCCCATGTTTTTTGTCTTGCCTGGGTGAGATTGAAACCTCAGAAATAGACCAAATGCCTGCCGTTCTGGGAGAACTCAGGGCAGAAGTATACACGGCTCACTCTGCAACTATTGCACTTCACCGGGAATTAGCTGTTAAGGGAGAAAACAGAGAGCTGGCCCAACAATGAACCTAGACACAAGCAGGGGAAGTCCTGTGACCTGGCCCTTTCGGTCCCCAGTCTTCCAGCACCAGTTCCATTAGTGCCACCTGAGCGTTTCACAGGAGAGCCACAAAAAATAGTCATCTTCATGAATCAGTGTAAATTACACTTTCTCTGCATAGCAGGGTCCTTTCCAAACAACCAAACTAAGGACGTGTTTGTGCTATCATATCTAGGGGGCCATGCAGCAAATTGGTCCATACTTCTTGTGGAGAGAGATGGCCCTATTCTTTGTGATTTTAGGGGGTTTCAGGGAGAACTGGAGAAGTTATTTGCAAGAAAAGCACAGACCTTGGACAATGAATTAAATTACTATCCCTACGGCAGGGATCACAGGATCTCTTGGCATACATTACTACCATTTACCAATTAATAGCAGAAACTAACTGCCCAGAAGATAAGCAGGTGGCCTTGCTTCACAGAGGACTTAGTGGAGAACTAAAAGACGTACTGGCTGAGGTAGTGAATCATCTGAGCCTCTACTCAGAATTTATCAAGTTAATTGTGCAACTAGACCACCATTTGCAAGAAAGAAAAGCAGATTGCTCTCAGTCAGAGTTGCTTCCAGTGTATGTTCGGCCAAAGGAAAATACTCCTTGCCACACAGAACCACCCCCTGAACCCATGCAGTTGGGTAGTGGCCGGGGTCCACTGACGAAAGTCAAAGAAGACAAATGCAGTTATGCTCATACTGTGGCAAATTGGGCCACTTCCTGCGGGAGTGCCCAGTCAAACTTTAGTGGAAGGTGCAGTAGACTCGACCAGGGCAGAACATCAACCTGAGTCGGAAAACTAGAAAGCCCAGCAGGTGTTGAGACCCGGCTGCTGAGCGTAGAACGAGATCCATGGGTCTCTCATTTTGCTATCCCCGTCATATTGGTTAGCCCACAAAACCCCCAAAAACTATGTGCCTTAGAAGCATAACTGGATTGCAGGGCAGTCAGTAATTAAATGGACTACAACCTGGTAACTGGTTATAAACAACCAATTATAACCCAAAATAATGTGCTCACTCAAACAAAGGATGCTGTAGAAAATGGGGTAGCCGTGGACGGCGCACCATTGTCTTCCGGCCCAGTAACAATGCACACTGAGACCCTAGGTTTGTTGTGCCATGATGGACATCAAGAACACATTTTTTTCAATCTCATCAATGCTCTGCAGATGCAAGTCATTTTGGGTCTACCATGGCTGGAGAACCATAATCCACACATTGCCTAGAGAGCAAAACAACTAACCTTTCCTTATGAGTGTTTACAGACAAGTTTTGTCCAGTCACCACAAGCCGGCACCCTTTTGCCTGCAGCCGTACCACATCTCATGTAGTGGGTTTTGGGACTCAATGGAGAAATCCCTTCCATGTATGAGAAATATGAAGATGCATTCAGGAAGGAACAAGCCGACACCTTACCTCCCCACAGACAATACAACTGCCAAATAGATTTGATAGCCAGAGCCCAAGTACCTTGCAGCCGTATTTATTCCCTCACCGAACAAGAGAACGAACATGGATCAATACCTGGCCAATGGATTTATCCACCCATCGAAGTCTTTTGCTGCCTCCCCCCAATTCTTCGTTCCCAAGAAGGAGGGGGATCTACGGACCTATATTGATTACCAGACATTAAATGTTACAGTAAACAGATACACTCTGCTGCTAATACCAGTTCTTTTGGATCACATCAGAGGGGCAGCTGTGTACACCAAACTAGATCTTCGGGGGGCCTACCATCTTGTATGTGTGAAAGGGTGCGATGAATGGAAGATGGTTTTTTGCACCAAATACGGCCTCTTCGAATATCAAGTGAGGCACTTTGGCCTATGCAATGCCCTGGCAGCGTTCCAGTATTTTATTAATTATAGCCTGCGTGAATTACTGGATATTTGCGCCATTGTTTACATCGATGACATCTTGGTGTACTCAACAAACCTGGCTGATCATGTGACGCATGTCAAGATGATGTTAGAACAACTCCGACACCATCGCCTGTTTGCAAAAACTGAAACATGTTCATTCCATGTAACTGATGTCGAGTTCTAGGAGTTCATTCTGTCCCCACAGGGCATACGTATGGGTAACCGGAAAGTGGAAGCAATACTACAATATCCATCTCCTGCGTCTGTAAAAACAGTTCAAAGTTTCATAGGATTTGCATATTTCTACAGATGCTTCATCCCAGAATGATCTGCTATAATCCATCCCATTAATTCATTGTTATGTAAAAACATGACCTTCCTTGGAATACAGAGGCGGATCAAGCTTTCCAAACCCTGAAAAAGAGATTCACAGCATTGCCAATCCTTCAGCATCCTAATCCAGATGTCCCATACATTGTGGAGACAGACAACTCAAACGTCGCAGTGGGTGCTGCACTGTACCAACGAGATCTGAGGCTGCGGCGACTACATCCCATTGCTTTCTGGTCAAAGAAATTCACTACACCAGAAAATAAATACGCCATTGTGGACAAAGAATTTCTGGAAATTAAAGCAGCATTAAAAGAGTGGAAAACTACCTGCTATGAGCTAAACATCAACCCAGTAGTCACTGACCATCAAAATCTTTAGTACCTAAAGTCATCATGGGCACAATTAGCCAGACAGTTACATTGGGCACTTTTCTTCATCAAATACAATGTTGCTGTTTCTTGCCGACCAGGGGCACAGAATGGAAAGGTGGATGCCTTATCAAGGCTGGGGTGTGATAAAGACGAAGAAGACCAAGCATTCGCATCCCCAGAAGATTGTTGGAACTCTTGATACAACCACCGTAGTTATAGGAAGTAGTCAAGTCTTCTCTGACCCCCAAAGAACTGCAAGCCTGGGCTGAAGAACACTCAGAATGACAAAACATAAAGGGCTTGCCATATCACCAAGGCATATGTTTATTCCGACCTTGGCAGCTCCTAGTAAGATGATGCACAGCTATCATGACACATTGCTTGAAGCCCACCCGGGAATAACCAAAACATACAACAGCATTAAATTGCATTACTGGTGGCCTACACTGCAACAGGATGTAGTCCATCATGTGAACACCTGTGACATTTGTACTCAACAAAAAAACATTGCAAAAGAAACCCCAAGGACTACTGCAACCCATGTCTACACCACCGGCCCCCTGCACAGAATTTCCCTTGATTTTATAACTGATTTACCCACTAACCAAGGATCAAAAACCATTTTATTCATGGTAGATTTACTTTCTAAAATGGCTCCTTTGATTGCACTACAAGGAATACCAATGGCTAGTGCATTAGACCAGTTGTTTTTACATCACATTGTCTGTCTACATGGTTTCCCCTCAGTTGTCATGTCAGATCAGGGGAGTCAGTTTATTTCCCGGTTCTGGAAGAGGTGTTGTGCTTTAGCACAAATTGATGTCTGTCTGTCCACAAGCCATCACCCACAAACCGATGGGCAAACCAAGCGGACTAACCAAACTCTTGAGAAGTATTTACGTGGCATCTTACCTTACACAGATCAAGAGTGGGTAGATCTTCTGTGGGTGGATGCATGCCTACAACAATACCACACATAGTTCCACAGAATTCATACCACACTACTTTCTAAATGGCATGCACCCACACACTTCAGTTTATGATACTCAAGAAGCCTTAGAAATGCCTGCTGTACAGAATTGTCATAGAAACATACACCACACACTACAAATGGCTAAGGCCCACCTGCAACAAGCTAAAGACAAGTATAAGAAACAGCGTGACAGAAAGAGGATCAGAGCCCACCTACCAAGTTGGGGATCTGGTCTGGTTGGCCACACGTCACATCCGGTTAAAAGGCCCAAGAAATGTCCATCCACGCTACATAGGGCCTTATTCTGTTACTACTATTATTAATCCATTTGCTATCAAGTTAGATCTGCCCCAGACACTACAATCCATCCAGTGTTTCACATCACATTACTAAAGCTTGTACACCCAGACACTCGTACCACCTTAACAAGACTGCCCCAGTTATCGTAGACCAGGATGGATAAACCCTAATATGAAGTCAAAAAGATTTTAGATTCAAAATGGGTTAGGAATACCTTTTTATTACCTCATTGACTGTAAGGGCTATGGGACAGTAGACAAATCATGGGAACCCGAAACCAACATTCATGCCCAAAGACTAGTGGCCCGCTTCCACAAAGACCACCCAAGCAAGCCAAAACCCTGACATGCCACCATGGGTAGAGCCTTGAGGGGGAGTGCTGTCATGACGACGTCCAAGGGCCCAATATCCAGCCAAGGTTCAGTGCCCCATGGTCCAATGTCCAATCGGTATTATATCACTGTTCTGGGCAGAAGGGAACTTTGATGCTCCCTTTATGGTCAACCATGATGCACTTTTACCATTCCAAGATGACCGCTGGCTTACATAGGCAAAACAGCAACAAGATGGCCACCGAATCAGACACTGTGAGCAAAGACAAGAAGCAGTGCAGTTTCTCGTAGACCCAAGGCTATAAAAACCCCATCCTGGGTTGCGCCCTTGCTGATTGGCCTGGGATTTCCGAACTACCTGGTGAAGAAGATTGCAAGCTACCTGGGAGGCCGCACCTTCCATGTCGCCATGCGGTCTGAGATGTCCTCATCACATCCCATCCGAGCAGGCGTGCCACAAGCAATCGAACCTCGGACCCTTCCTGTTCAACCTCTTCAACAATGACATCCTGACAGATCTCCACAAGACCGACCTGGTGCTGTATGCAGACGATGTTGCAGTAATCTCCCAGTCATTCAGCGAAAAGGAAGTGGCGAAGAACCTGCAAGCTTCATTGGATACCATTGCGATGTGGTACAGCGACTGGCAGATAGAACTCAACACCAGCAAGACAACTGCAATGCTGTTCACAAGGAAGAAGATCAAGGAGCACCCACACATCAGCCGCAACGGGGAGACCATCAAATGGAAGAGCAGCAGCCACTACCTCGGTGTGCCCCTGGACAGCAAACTCAACTGGGAAAGCCACACGGAAAATACTCAGCAGATGGCAACAGGAAAGATGGCAGCGCTGTACCCACTCCTGAAGACCAAGTCCATGCGCCTCCGGACAAAGATCGTCTACAAGGCGATCATCAGAACAACCCTGACGTATGCCTCCCCAGCATGAATGACCTGCCATGAGCGACACCGGAAGACTCTTCAGATAGTCCAGAACAAGGCCCTGCGGATATCGTCTGGAGCTCCAATCTTCACAAGGATAGCAGACCTTCAAAGAGACCTGGACATCGAGATGTTGGATGAACATCTAGCAGAGCTGAGTAAGAACTTCTGCAAGGATTGGATCAGAACCCGAACCCGATGGATCAGAAGACTCACTGCCACCACTGCAAACCCCTTCGACCGCTACCCGCGGCCCATCACTGCGAAGACCCTATGAAACCAGCCCTACTGTGACATGACCACACAGACCAAGTAGAATACTAACCCACGACTACATACTCAACCCGAGAAGATGGAGTAATGAGGCTCAAGCCTCGGTATCCAAAAATCACAGCTGATGGATACAAATCTATCAGTAAGAAGAAGAAGAAGAAGAAGAGGAAGCGCCCTTGCTTTGCATTGCCTTGTAAGCACTAAAAGCTTGTCCAATGCTTACCGAAGTTGGGATCTTTTGTCCGCCAGCTCCTGCTTCCTATGAAACATCTGCCGTCTGGTCACTCCGGTTTCCTGCAAGAAAGAAAAGAAGTTAATGCGCACTCCGGCAATGAACACTATTAATGCAAAACCGCATACAGCGAAGCGGAAAACACGTGAAGGTAACGCGCTTCCAAACATTGCACTCACACGGACAGAGTAAAGCCTGTGACTCTAACACGCTTTACAACGTGCGCACAGATGGAAATAATACGCCTGTGAACGTAACGCATTTTGTAAACGCGGCGTGCACTGGAGAGAAGAATTGCATCTAAGCAACGAAAAGCAGACAGACACACGCTGTGCTGGGAATTACTAACCTAAATTAGCAGAGGCTCAGCTAGAGTTTAGAATCTGTCAATCTTCGTTTCCTGGGTGATTTGTTCAACCTGGCAAAAAGGATCAAGGGACTAAAGACATTGAAATCAAAGCACACAGAACTTTGAACAACACAGAACTTCACATCCGCAAGACCTACTAGATTTTATTACTATCATTGCCTTATCACACCTAGGTTCAAGCAATTTAGAGCAGCTGTAGCCAGCTTCCTGGTCCATACACCGTCACTCTGGAACAAGCTACCTACTCACCTACAAGGCAAACCGTCCGACAATGCATTCAGAAAACCGCTCCAGACCTATCTGTTCAATTGACATTGCCCCCCTCACCCTGTCCTTTGCAATCACACTGGTTTGGTTCTAGCGGCTAGATGCCCATGGGCTGTATGTGCTGTTACACATGTACAAATAAATAAATAAATGAAAGTGATCCAGGCAGAAGATATTCACAGCAGGTCTGGGTCTCCATCCAGTGAAGGAACCGGAAAGAAAACTGCATCAGTGCTCTAAAGCTGTATGAATGGTGAGCCGATATTGGGGCATAGATGCTTTGGGCGTTAGTTTTCTCTAGGGGTGTGGAATGGGGCTAAAACATTTTCCATACAGTATCTAAATCCCACTCTGTTTCCCACAGAAACCTTTATGCTGGTGCCATTCTAGTAACAGCGCTTCAAGGATAGTCCATCCCATAACACCACTACAAAACATCCTACCTCTTTTGTTGCAAACGTGTGCAAGCACCTCTTGAGCGCTGCACGTGCCCGTTTCAAGAAGAGCTGTGGATATAGCCACCTCTTCTCCTGCTGCGTCATCATCCATCCCTGCAGGACACCAGGTAAGCGTAACAGAGTTTGCACCACATCACTGCCTGAATGTCCTTTCCTGTTCTCTACCGTTCTGTCGGAAGGCAAAAAGAGCTCTCCGATGAGTGGGTTAGGCTATGTTATTGTGATTTATACCATGCACCGCTGCCATTTTCATGCTCTCCAGGCAGCTAGGTGGATCTGAAAAGGAAGTGGGGTTGGGATGGGATAGTTCATGCGATTGTGAGGGAAAAGCACAATAGAGCTTTGATGTGCTGTGGGTGGCTTCAGTTGGGGAAAAAAAACAGTCACTGTGTGCTGGTATGTTTTTGGTTGATAGATGTTGTGTGATGTTTGGTGGGTGGTTGCATGTGCGTGTTTTATGTGCGTCTAGGGTGTTGTGGAGAGTCAGTAGAGTGCTTGTAGTTGCAGTGTTTTTGTTTTTCTGGTTGAAGGTATGCCACCCATAGAATAGTGGGGAATCTATCAAAAACACCAAAGATGTTTGAAAAGTGGAACCCATGACTCTCACAAAATGATACCAGACCTCAACAAGGGTCCCAAGAAGAAAAGGTAAACAGGCTGAACATACTCATCAAGTTAGACTCAGGAAGCCAAGAAAATGTGGTTCACCCAGAAATTCTTATCACCTGCAGAAAACCAATGTACCAACCATCAGCATTCAGGGATGTGGGAATGTTACTACAAGACCAAGGTGTTAGTAGAGAAGGGAAAAAGATCAGGAGAGGTAAAGTGGAGGGTAATCCTGCAGTTACAATAAGAACTGCTCTTAGGAACCAACTTTCCTGAATTCAACCAGTGGTTTACTTGTGCCAGAAGAAAAGGGGATAAGACCCTGACAATATATAAACCAATGTTCTGAGGAAAACTGTATAGTGCAGGAAGAACAGGCAGCTTCTGAACCTACTTGGAAATTAAGAAAAGGTGCACCCTGTATGCCTATTAAAATAGAGTGGCAGTCTTCTAGGGCCCGAAAAGGTAGGGGGAGGCAGAACAAGATGGCGGGGATATGTGACAGTCACATATGTTAACATCCCATCCAGCCTAGTGTCCACCTGAGAGTAGAGCTGACAGGACTAACCCTGAACTATTGCCGAGCCCCATGAGAAAACAAATGGTTGCAAATTGCCAGGTCACAAAGTAACAGGTATTCGTGACTCCATCTCTCAAGATGCATCCGTTTTAGAAACCCAAAACCCAGAACCGATTCCCAAATGTCTTACAGGGATTCAGGAAAAGATACGGTATGGGGAAACTAGCACATTCAGAGAGACCCCTTCAATAACCGGTGTGGTTCCTCAAAGGAAAAACCTTACTTATTCCAACCCCCACCAATCCCATGAGCAGACCTTGTGAAGAACCCTTTTCTCTCTCTCCTGCAGAATTTTAAGGCGAGATATACTTTCAAGCCACTCCACAAAGGATAAACAATTTTGCATAGGTGGGAAATTACTGGGGCGATATGCTCCGAGGGGGCGGGCCGAACCTGTCGGTAATAGACCGCTGCCCAAATTAACTTAGTCCCTTAATGAGGGTGGCAGTGCCGTTACTGACAGGGTCGGCCTGCTGCCGAGGGGCATATCGCCATTAACACTGGTTAGGTAGCTACACAGGTGGTAATGATGTCTTTTTTTAAAAAAAATGAAAAAGTAAAAAAGAAACTTACATTTGCTGCATGGCCTGGTGACGTGCAGTGCTGTCCCTGAATTCACTTTTGAGTGTTAATGACTGTAACACCATCAACATTGAAAATGGACTTCAGGGATAGCACTGAGCAGTGCTGGGCCGCACAGCAAAGGTACCTTTTTTAAAATTGTTCTTTTTAAACGCACTCTTAAGTCATGTGGGAAACTACATGGGTGCTAAGATGTGAGGTGGAATAGAGAGCAGGCAAGGGGTTGCTGGCTACCCAGGCTGCTCAGAATGCAGGCTTGTACCATGCAGTAAAGCCTGTGTTCTGAGCATCCCGAATGGCCAGCGCCCACTTACAGGGTGCTAGTAGAGGTTTTCCTGTTCCTTGTGGTGGCCCTTTAAACACCAGAACCCCACAAAATGAACTTCTGTGCAGGGGGGCATTTATTAGGTTAGGCAGAAGCAGAGCAGCAGACAAACACCAGCTCCTGCATGTTAAAGAAATCCAAAATGGTGGCAAACCTTTCAAATACTTCCCTCCCCTGGCTTTGAATAGGAATCCAATTAACCAATCATTTTGAAAGTTTGCTTCAGCCAATGGGAGGATGCACACAGGGCTTTAGAACAGAGGCTATGAATCACAGACAGTGTCTCTGGGCTGGGAGGCGAGGAGAGGAGTTTGTTGAGAAGGCTGCAGAGCCCAGTGAAAGGGAATGTGAAGGCATCATGAAGCAAGACACAGACAACAGATTCAAATGATTTATAAAATCAATGTTAGGATGATAGAAGGCCTAACTTGCCCTATGCTAAAGTGGGATTTCACTACCTGAATGAAAATAAGGAGAGTCTGAGTCAAAGACTTCCATTTAAGCCTGTCTGTGTTTAAAAACAATGTGTAGGGATGTCAATAATAAATGAAATGGTGATTAAGACAAAGTTCTGAACTTCCAGCTCCTAGCTTCCTTTTCAGCTCCTCTTTCCCAAGTTTCATAAAGGTTTCAAGATTAGCTTTCTCAAGTTCAAGGCAATACAGTTCCACACAATCCTCTGGGTTCCCTTCCCCAAGTTCCAAGCAACATAGTTCAAAAGAAAAGTGTCTTGAGGCTTCCTTCTGAAGACAACACTTGTAGTTCCTCAAGTCTCAGGTTCCCTTCCACAAGACTTCAACTCAGCCACTTGAACTCTAGGTCAACCTGACCCTCCTTCTGGATTGCATCAGCAGTTCTCTTAAAGTGCTTCTCCTTGGTTTGTTTCACAATGTCTTTGGTTTTCACAATTTAGGGCTCACTGGTCTAGACTCAGTTGTCAGACTACATGGTCTACCCATCACAGGTCACGCCACCAGGATCCCTATCTAGGCTCTTCAGCCCACACAGGTTAGTCTGTACTTGCCGCTGTGTACAGAGCCACATTCACTTAGTTCCTCTTTGTCAACCTCTAGGCTTTATATGCAGTTTTACACTCTCCTGGTTTCTCCTGTTTAGCCCCTTGGCTTTGCCATAATGTGTCACACACCTCTTGACAGTCTTTGGCCTTGCTGCACTGCATCCATTCATAAGGTTCACTTTCTGGTGGTCTTGTTCATGCCCCACCTTTCTATGGCACTCTTTCACACTTGCACTCTTTGCCGTAGGTTGCTTTCACAAGGGCTCTTTCCCTTTGGCTGTCATCTGCTATTTGCTTAGCCCTTAAAGTTTTATTCAATTCATTATTCAATATGCTTAATTTCAAGTTTTCATTCATTTCGGTACTTTGTTAGCTATGTGCAGTCCGCTAGCACCACCCCAGTTTCTGAGTGGCTTTCCCCAACACACACTGGTCCTTTGCGTTCCTCCCCGCCGGCTCCTCCTGCTTCCTTCTGCATCTCAGGTCGGTGGGCCAGCCTCTGCGAGCCCCGCTCGCATGCCGGGTGCAGTATTGCACACGCCGGCAACCCCACTGTCTCTGCATGGACGGCGTCCTCTCTTCTGTCCTGCTCGATCGCAGTTCCAGCTGCTTGTTCTCACACACAGAGGCTCCCACACCCGTGGCAGCCTAACGGCCCAACTCGCCTTGGGCTCCACAGGCCATCTGGGATGTCAGCCTGTGTTCTGGCTCCTTCTCAGGTCCCACCACGGCTGCTTCTTCTCAAAAAGGGCCCCCTGCTGGTATCTCCCACACAGACCTCCCGGTTGCTCTCTCTGCTGTTCTCTGTCTTTCCCTTTATACCCCTGAAACCACTTGACAGGTTGCAGGTGTGGATTCTTAATTGGGCTTGCCTGACTATAATTAAAGGAACATGCCTGACCCTCGCAGTACCCTGCAGGCATCTTCCTCATCCCAGTACTAAAGTGGTGGAATTGGTTTTTAGTGCTCATTACTGTCAGAGATGAAATGTAGTAAAATGAGGGGAGCTGGCTTACCTTAGACTATAAAGGCTGGGGGAGGGTTAGGTTGGTCTTCAATAGGGAAAGGGGAATACCATGTTTCTCTTGTGGGTACCCCACCCCCAATGAACCTCCACCCAGGTCATCCTCCTTCGCTTTGCCACCTCCAGGGACAGGATCCAAAGATGATGGGCATTCGCTCGACACCTGAGAAGAGGATCCAGGGGAGCATAAGTGAGGATATTCTCGAGTTTCTCACAGGGATCCACTTGAGAGAGTTATGCTCCAGTGATGGGGAGGAGAGCCCCTTGGGCCCTACGGATCTATGAAGTTTGTTTGACTAGTTGGGTTGAATCCCAGCACATTTTGCCACAAAATGATGGGTAATACCCCCCACACACCTCCCTCATCTATCCCCCTTTCTATATGCCTAACCCCTACCCACATCTTGTATGTGGTAAATAAAGTTGTAATAAAATGTGGCAAAATGTAATACAACCAGCTCAAAGTGTGGAATACCTACCACAGAAGGGGGTGTGCTCCAGTGATGGGAGAGAAGAGCCTCCTGAACCACAGAAGAGGGGTGTGCTCATGTGAGGAAGAGGTGAGCCCCAGTGACCCCAGACAACAGGAGTGTTTCATTGAGGAGGAGGAGATCCCAGTGTCTCCAGAAGGGGGTGGTTATGCTCCGGTGAGGGGGCAGAGAGCACCTTGAGACTAGAAGAAAGAGACTTCCCAACCCAACAAAGGGGGTAATGAAAAGTAGTGAGAGTATGTGACGTGTATCCCTGTTAGAGGAGATATGTAACAGAAGAGGAGTGCACCTTGAATCACAGAGGATGGATGTGCAACAGCGAGGATGAGGGGCCCAAGGGTATGCTTTGGTGAAGGGAGGGGGAGAGACTTTGATCCCTGGAAGAAGGTGATGTGTATCTGAGGGGAGGGACCCTTTCCCTAGAAGAGGGGAATGAGTAACAAAGAGAAGGGGAGGACTTTTGGAACACTTGGCAAAGGGAGGAAGTCTTAAATCCAAGAGGGGCATTGTGGTCCGCAGAGGAAGGGATAAGGACTGAGATCTATTCTGTATGCCTTCATATATTATCCTGCTTTCAAAAAACGTTTCCCCAAGAATCTTTGTACAACCATCCTGCAACAATGTCCATGCAGTAGACTTATGTTTTATTTTTGCTTAATACAACCCTTTAACTCTATTCTGTTGTCAGTAGTTGTGTGTTCGCTCTGCCATTAGACACACTACAAAGCCTGTCACCTCAGCTGCCCGCAATGCTGCTGTGACTGAGAGACTGGTACAGACAAGCGACTCTGGGCCACCAGTGTCCACAGGCACAACAGGGACTGGCTCGATATGCAAGGCACTGGCCTGGGCACTTCAGTGCCAATTGACACCATCATGAAAGCTGATGAGGCATCCCAGGCCAGTCTGTCCTGATGACAGTCGGTGGCCCGAACAAGGACATATGCAGAGGCAGCCAAAAAATCTAAGGCCACCAGTGCAGAGACTGCTCCTGCTTCAGCAGCTCCTGCTGCCACCGCTGGGGTTGACTTGTAGCCACAAAGCAAAGACTGTGCTACATCAGTTAACCTCAACATCACAGTAGCTGAGCAAGCTGTGAGAATTGGAGGCTGTGTCGCCAGTCACTCCTGACACTGCAGTGATTGGAGCTGTCGGCCACTCCCTTGTCGGGGCAACTCCATGCTACCCACCATCTCGAGAGCTGAGACAGTGTCTCAGACCAGCATTACAGAGAGCTGGGTGTCTTCAACAAACACCTACGCGGAAGCATGCTAAACATCCAGGGACACCAACACAGAGGCTGATCTTGTCCCTCACTCGAGTCTACACCCACTGCATCACCAGCTACTGGCACTGCTTTTTGAGCTAAACGACTTTGGAAGGGCACCAACACCAAGAGCTACTCTGTCATCGGGTCAGTGCCCTCCCTCCCTCTTTACTCCAGCCACTGCTACATCAGAGCAGATACATTGCCAAAACCCAAACTTGACCATCCACCAGTATCATAGCCAGCTTGGACCGGTAATAGAGACTGCATCCAACCTCCATGATGAGTCCCTCCTGCTCCCAAATTCACAGCCTCACCTGCCAGCCAAGTGCCTTCATTCAAACACAGCTCAAAGGAAGGGCCAGTGTCGCCCGCACATATTCTGAGGTGCTGATAAGCCCACAAGCCACTATGCCTGTGACTCTGGATGGGAACACAACCAGAATTCGGCTGGACAGCCTGTCTCGGGTGACCATAATCTACGAGCCCTACCACGTGAGACACCTGTGCCACATACCACTGGAACGGTATCCAGTGATTTTACCTAATAAATATTGAAAGACATTTTAATGAATAGAAAATGGCACATTTAAAAAAAAAGATATGTGGGACTGGGGTAAGGGGTTACATCTGGTGGGGAGGGGATTGGGATGGGGTACTAAACATGGGGAAACGGGGGGCTTTCTTTGGTATTTTGGGTTCATTAAAAATTCATTCTCTATTTCTGGGTTCGATAAAATCACATAGATCCCACTGGAACCACTAACAGAACTGAGCCTAGTTGGCCTAGATGTGTGAGGGCCAGAACTCAGAGTACTTTCCCATATGAGTTAGACAGCCACAAGACATTGTTGGTGTGGAGACTTCCCTGGACATGCTGGCCCTAGTCTGAAAACATTGCAGCCGAAATGCAGACCCACTGATGGCCCTTGGCATGAATTCCTCCATGTTCTTATCCCTGGCATCACTGTGTCGCATCTGACCAGGCTAATCTACACCAGTCACCTGCCCATGCACCCACTGTGTAAGGAGACCTACAACCATAAAGTACTGCTGTCACTGTCCCGCTTGATGGCCAAGTGCGGGAGGTACACACCCTATCCTATGGACAGAGGGTGCCCTTTGGCATCACTGCCATGGTACCTGGGCATTTTCAGCTTACCCCCCATTGGCTTGTGATGGAGGCCCCTGAGAGTCACTTCCAGGAGAACTCCTGATCTAGTGCACCATCACCAGCCAATCGGACACAGACATGAGTAACTTAAAGGTACCTGTCACCAACATCTTGGTCAATCAACATTCCTGCTTTCACGGTCATAACCCATTTCCATCTAGTAGCCGCCACAGCTGAGGCTAGCACCACCCAGCAAGCTACGCCAGCAGGTGACCTCCAGAAGATAGTCTTTAGACACTCGCCACTTGCTGACCATGATGAACAGTTGTGGGATCGGTTGGGCAGAGAGTTGATGTGTTCTCCACCTGCAATTGGGATCTTGGAAAGGACTAAGGCATACAGCACTGAATCTGGCTAAGGCCACAACACACCTTTTCGAGAAAGGCCACAACACACCTTTTCGAGAAAGGCCACGCAGTCTGGCTCCGGGGGACATTAAAGATGTCAGTGTCCACCTCAATGAATTATCACAGGCAGGGATCATCCAGGAGTCTGTGTCGTACACCATGTAGATATACATCTAGGTCCTTTGCCAAAGCTGAAACTGCAAGATGCCAATTGTACGTATACCTAGCTTGATTGCCACTAATATGGAAAACCAGAAGGATGAATATGGAAGCTATAAGCACACTGAGGAGAATGAGGAAGGGGAGATAGGCTTCGAATGCATGGAAGTGCTGACAACATCGCTGCAGCCAGAGGCAGGCAGGCAGACACGATGCACTACTGTCAAGGACGAGTGGAGATGGAAAGTTCCCAGTTACCAAGAAGATCAGCCACCTGCAAGAATTTCAGGCTAAAATCCTCATAATTACAAGCAGGAGAGCTCCATTCCGTGGTCTCACCACACATGACCAAATAGAGCAAAACAAGGCCCATTCAATCAAGGTAGTAGAGAAGCTGTTCCCATCGAACCAGAGGTGGAAAGATACACGTGTTGCTCATAAATTAATAACTGAATGCACTGTCTCAGGCTTAGGTGATCAAAGATGGCAACATTAGGGAACACACAGCACCTCCATGTTCATTCCCACTGCCTTGGGAAGGTACTTCCAACCTGGTAACCGTCCAGCATCCCAGGGCTGGGAAGACACACTCTGCCCAATCCAGAGTCACCCTTCACGGAAAGACATAATATTCTGCAGGAGCCAATAGTTTCCACACAACCCTGCAACTTTGCATTCGTTATATGTAGAGTGGAATCTCAGGAGGAGCAACCAGATATGGCTCCCTACTAGCAGAATTATCCTGTATGGAATGTGTATATGTTTCTCCTTAACTGACCAATCTGTACGCCCGATAGGTTTCGGGGAGGGAAATTGGTTTTGTGGGGTCACTCTCAGATAAATCCGGGTGACACACATTTGGGAGACGAGAGCTCTGGAGAATGTATGTTTTCCTGGTGTGATCCCTGTAATTTGTGGGATAATAAAGACAGTACACTTTGTTCTATGGCTGTGTCTTCCGTTCTTGCAGTGGCGAATATTTGATGAACCCGAGTGTCTCTCTGCTGGTAATCGGGGTGACTGGTAACGAGCTCCTGCCACTCCTTTACACTTGGATCAAAGCCATCTGCCGGATGGTGAGCAACAGGTACCCTGACAAATTCCACAGCAGTGACTGTCAGGGGGCCACAGTAGAAGTTTCCCCCCGATGTTCTGCAATATGGTCAGCTTAGAGGCTTTCAAGTTGACCCATGAGGAATTGAGAGCCACCCAAGGGACCAATCCTGGAATTGGGCCATTCCTTCAGGACGAAACAGAAGAGTGTGGTGAACTAGGCAATCTCAGAGGAGATCAGAAGGATGTCATCCTGCTCCTGGAGTGGAAGGCCTTTGTACTAAATGGAGGAGGCATGTTGTACGGTTATAGGTGAACGGATCGAATCAAAAGGATCGAATGACAAAAGGGTCGAATCAAAAGGAGCGAAAAAAATATATATATTTATTTTTTACATTTTTTTTTTGGGCGGATGGGTCCCCCCCAACCCCTTTTTTTGTGGTACAAAACACTTTTTTTACCTATACGGAAACCCAAAAAAATATATATAATTTTTAAAAAAATCGACCCTTTTGTTTTTGGTCCTATTGTGTCGACCCTATTGCATTCGATCCTTTTGTATTCGAAACTTTAACCGGACACCATGTTGTACTAAGAAAGGTACACCAAAACCATGTTCTCTATCACCTGATCCTGCCCTGAACGTTTTGACCTGCTGCACTATTTGTCCTGCACAACCAGCATGGGCACCAGGGCAGCGAATAGATGTTTGAGCTCATATGAGCTCTGCCTGTTTCTCTTGGCAGCAGAAGTCAAACTATTGCCAACACTGCTCTGACTGCCTGGTCAGAAAAACACCAGCTCAGTCCACCATGTATATGTTATTTGGCATTTATATAGCGCTCTATACAACATTGGTATGACCTCAAGGAGCTTGTGGGTTGAACGCCCTCAGGGACAGTAGTCCAGGTCAGTTGAGAGAGTAGGGTATCATAGGGGCACTCAATATGTGAACAGCTGATGCGATTGCCTGATGGTAGCTGCATCCTAACATTAGGTGTGGTGGTATTGAGAGATCAGTTGAATGTGTGCAGTATGGAGGTTGGTCTGCGAGACTGCACTCTGGCGACATTAGGCCTGTGTAGGACGCTTATGCGTGCAGGTAGGTCGATATTTTCTGGGGGATAGCTGCGTTCTAGCAGGATGTTGAAGTGTTCATGGAGTATTGTTCGTATGGGAGCAGCTAGGCCGAAATTGATTGAGGGTTGTAGCTGCGCTCTATTGTGTGTTGGTGTAGAGTAGAGAGCGAGCATAGTGATAGGAGAGGTGAGTGTCTGAAGTGGATGTTTTATTATTACGAGCCCACTGTTCCGGAATAACATTTACGCAATACGTGACAGCTGCGCTCAGAGGGAGAAGGCAGAGGTGGCCGCTAGGCATGTGTAGTAGACTCAGGAATCGGATAGTCAGCAGTCCCATATCTAGCTCCTTCAAGACCCGAAGGTTGTCATCTATGGTAACCGGTTCCTGATTCTGTCTTGGTGACTTATTAATCGCTTTTAGTAGTGTCATTACTTGGTGTCTCCTCGCACATTTGTCCGCAGGTTGTGATTACTTTCCAATGTGATGTCATTGAAGTCGTGGTCCACGGTGTTACAGGGTGTCAGCGGCCCTAGATGGTTTTAGTCAGGTTTATGGAAAGAGACAGGTTTTTGAGCTTTGTGGAAGGCCATGTAGTCTTTGGTGTGTCGAATGTGTGGGGGTGGGGGTGAGTTTCACAGAGTTGGAGCCAAGGTTGCAAAGGCAGATCCTCCAATCCTGGCTGAATTGGAGGTTGGAATCACTAGGGCACATACACCACACAATGAGACAGGAACACAGCCACTGGCACCTGAAGCAAAGGCACTGAGGCATGGAACAAGGGCAATGAGGATCAGGATGGGGCACAAAAGCCACACAATGGGACAGGAACACAGCCACTGGCACCTGGAGCAAAGGCACAGAGGCATGGAACAAGGGCACTGAGAATCAGGATAGGACACATAAGCCACACGAGACAGGAACACAGCCACTGGCACCTGGAGCATAGGCACTGAGGCATGGAATAAGGGCACTGAGGAGCAGGATAGGGCACTTAAGCCACACAGTGAGAAAGGAACACAGCCACTGGCCCCTGCAGCAAAGACCCTTAGGATCAGGATAGGGCACATACGACATAACGAGACAGGGACGCACACACTGGCACCTGGAGAAAAGGTACTGAGGCATGGAACAAGGGCATTGAGGATCAGGATAGAGCACAAAATGAGACAGGAAAACGGCCACTGGTACCTGGTGCAAAGGCACTTGGGCATGGAACAATGGCACCCACAATCAGTTTAGGGCACATAAGCCACACAACGAGACAGGAACACAGACACTGGCACCTGGAGCAAAGGAACTGAGGCATGGACCAAGGGCACTGAGGATCAGGATAGGGCACATAAGACACCCAACGAGACACAAACGCAGACACTGGCACCTGGAGCGAAGGCACTGAGGCATGGAACAAGGGCACTGAGAATCAGGATAGGACACATAAGCCACACAATGAGACAGGAACGCAGCCACTGGAACCTGGAGCAAAGACACTGAGGCATGGAACAAGGGCACTGAGGAGCAGGATAGGGCACATAAACCACACGACGAGACAGAAACACAATCACTGGTACCTGGAGCAAAGGCACTGAGGCATGGAACAAGGGCACTGAGGAGCAGGATAGGGCACGTAATCCACACAATGAGACAGGAACGCAGGCACTGAGGCATGGAACAAGGGCAGTGAGGATCAGGATTGGGCACACAAACCACAAAATGTGACAGGAAAACAGCCACTGGCATCTGGAGCAAAGGCACTTGGGCATGGAACAAGGGCACTCACAATCAGATTAGGGCACATAAACCACACAACAAAACAAGAACACAGCCACTAGCACCTGGAGCAAAGGCACTGAGGCATGGAACAAGGGCACTGAGAATCAGGATAGGACAAATAAGCCACACAACGAGACAGGAACGCAGCCACTGACACCTGAAACAAACACACTGATGCATGGAAAAAGGACACTGAGGAGCAGGATAGGGCATGTAAGCCACACAATGAGACAGGAACACAGCCACTTGCACCTGGAGCAAAGGCACTGAGGCATGGAAGAAGGGCACTGAGGATCAGGATAGGGCACTTACGACACAACGAGACAGGAACGCACACACTGGCACCGGCAGCAAAGGCACTGAGCCATGAAACAAGGGCACTGAGGATCAGGATAGAGCACAAGCCACACAATGAGACAGGTAAACGGCCACTGGTGCCTGGAGTGAAGGCAATTGGGCATGGACCAATGGCACTCACAATCAGATTAGGGCACACAAGCCACACAACGAGACAGGAACACAGACACTGGCACCTGGAGCAAAGACACCTGGGCATGGAACAAGGGCACTCACAATCAGATTAGGGCACATAAACCACACAACGAAACAGGAACACAGTCACTGGCACCTGGAGCAAAGGCACTGAAGCATGGATCAAGGGCAGTGAGGATCAGGATAGGGCACATAAGACACCCAACAAGACAGGAACGCAGACACTGGCACATGGAGCAAAGGCACTGAGGCATGGAACAAGGGCACTGAGAATCAGGATAAGGCACATAAGCTACACAATGAGACAGGAATGCAGACACACCTGTCGCAAAGGCAATTAGGCATCAAACAAGGGCACTGAGAATCAGGATAGGGCACATAAGCCACACAACGAGACAGGAACACAGACACTGGTACCTGGAGCAAAGGCACTGAGGCATGGAACAAGGGCACTGAAGAGCAGGATAGGGCAGGTAATCCACACCATGAGACAGGAACGCAGGCACTGAGGCATGGAACAAGGGCACTGAGGATATGGCACATAAGCCCCAAAATGAGACAGGAAAACAGCCACTGGCACCTGGAGCAAAGACACCTGGGCATGGAACAAGGGCACTCACAATCAGATTAGGGCACATAAACCACACAACGAAACAGGAACACAGCCACTGGCACCTGGAGCAAAGGCACTGAGGCATGGAACAAGGACACTGAGAATCAGGATAGGACACATAAGCCACACAACGAGACAGGAACGCAGCCACTGACACCTGGAACAAACGCACTGATGCATGGAACAAGGACACTGAGGAGCAGGATGGGGCATGTAAGCCACGCAATGAGACAGGAACACAGCCACTGGCACCTGGAGCAAAGGCACTGAGTGTTACGCTCACCTGGTTCCCACAGGGGCGTCGATCGGACCCGGACAGCTGCGGTCTCCACCAACGTGATGCGTAGTGAAAAGATGACAGTCTGGACTGGCCCGCCTAATCTTGTCTGCTGGACTCGTAGAAGTATTCTCCTGCAAGTGGAGAAAGGGATTTAGCCACCCGTGGACTTTAGTGATGCGCCCCCCAACTGTTCTCGTTCTCCCCACTAATCCCCTCCGATATCCCCTCTTGGTAACCTCACCTTATGTTTTTAAATTATGAGCTCTCCATCCTGCATGGCATGCAGGGGCGCGTAGATACCAGTTACTTCATTGGTTTGAAGGTACTGGAGGAGTTCCGGAGGAATATTGGCTCCAGTGTCTATAAAGTTCTAAGAGTTCAATATGTCCGATGTTCACTCTTGTTCCATTCCCTCGTTAGGTTGCAGCTGGGTCCAAAAGAATATTGCCTGGAGGCAGCTGATGGCGTTCAGGTAAGAGTCTGTATTACCAAACACTGTCCGGTAAAAGTTGCATGAGTTTAACTTGCTGTTTTCTCTCCCTTTATAGGTGCGGCATAGAAAGATGCGGCGAATTAAAGGATAATACCTGCGGTGGTAAAGCAGGTAAGCCTATGGTGGCAAATAGATTTTCTTTGTCGGTTTTCTAGGCTCACCTTGTTATTCCTTTTGTTTTTCCCCCAGGTGCTGGGTTTCGACGAAGAAAATGATGAAGGCAGCGCCGAGTTGAAAGATGCGGTGGACTGGTGAGTATAACGCGGCGCTGCTGCTGGCGAAGCGACGCATGCTGAAATAATGTCCTTTCCAGGCTCAGAGATGTGCTGGGTCCGGAATCAGGTAAGGAATCAAATAATGACCGTGATCTAACCTCTTCTCCTTTCTTTTCCTTTTGTCTAGGAGCTCTGGATTCGAGGCGGGCGTGGCAGAAGACTGGATGCTGACTTGCAGACACGGTGACCGTTACGCTGCTGGATGCAGAATAACACGAAGCATGAGGTGCTGTTCGGGTGTGGTTTAAATAGCCTGCAAAGTAGTCCCAGGTAAGAAGTTCCCCAGAACCACACTCGAGTAAAAAATAGTCCCTGTAATAAAATAGTCCCATCCAGGCCTCACTTTGGCTTGGACTCATTTGCAGCATGGTCTGCATAAGGTAAGTAAAGTCTATGAGCATGGCGCCTATGGCGCCAGGACTGATTTCTATGATGAGCCTGGCGCCTAAGGCGCCAGGACTGAATCAGAACAGCCCCCAGCCGGGGCTGTCGGGGTTTTAATGAGTATCTGGATGCCTGCTCCTGGGGCTGATGGACTCGATCCGGATGCCTGGGGGTAGGCATCATGACACTGAGGCATGGAAGAAGGGCACTGAGGATCAGGATAGAGCACACAAGCCACACAATGAGACAGGAAAACGGCCACTGGTACATGGAGCAAAGGCATGGAACAATGGCACTCACAATCAGATTAGGGCACAAAAGCCACACAATGAGACAGGAACAAAGACACTGGCACCTGGAGCAAAGGCACTGAAGCATGGATGAAGGGCACTAAGGATCAGGATAGGGCACATAAGACACCCAACAAGACAGGAACGCAGACACTGGCACCTGGAGCAAAGGCACTGAGGCATGGAACAAGGGCACTGAGGAGCAGGATAGGGCACATAAGCCACGCAACGAGACAGGTACACAGACACTGGTACCTGGAGCAAAGGCACTGAGGCATGGAACAAGGGCACTGAGGAGCAGGATAGGGCAGGTAATTCACACAATGAGACAGGAACGCAGGAACTGAGGCATGGTACAAGGGCACTGAAGATCAGGATAGGGCACATAAGCCCCAAAATGAGACAGGAAATCGGCCACTGGCACCTGGAGCAAAGGCACTTGGGCGTGGAACAAGGGCACTCACAATCAGATTAGGCACAAAAACCACACAACGAAACAGGAACACAGCCACTGGCACCTGGAGCAAAGGCACTGAGGCATGGAACAAGGGAACTGAGAATCAGTATAGGACACATAAGCCACACAACGAGACAGGAACGCAGCCACTGGAACCTGGAGCAAAGGCACTGAGGCATGGAACAAGGGCACTGAGGAGCAGGATAGGGCATGCAAGCCACACAACAAGACAGGAATGCAGACACACCTGGAGCAAAGGCACTTAGGCATCAAACAAGGGCACTGAAGATCAGGATAGGGCACATAAGCCACACAACGAGACAGGAACACAGACACTGGCACCTGGAGCAAAGGAACTGAGGCATGGACCAAGGGCACTGAGGATCAGGATAGGGCACATAAGACACCCAACGAGACACGAACGCAGACACTGGCACCTGGAGCGAAGGCACTGAGGCATGGAACAAGGGCACTGAGAATCAGGATAGGACACATAAGCCACACAATGAGACAGGAACGCAGCCACTGGAACCTGGAGCAAAGACACTGAGGCATGGAACAAGGGCACTGAGGAGCAGGATAGGGCACATAAACCACACAACGAGACAGAAACACAATCACTGGTACCTGGAGCAAAGGCACTGAGGCATGGAACAAGGGCACTGAGGAGCAGGATAGGGCACGTAATCCACACAATGAGACAGGAACGCAGGCACTGAGGCATGGAACAAGGGCAGTGAGGATCAGGATTGGGCACATAAACCACAAAATGTGACAGGAAAACAGCCACTGGCATCTGGAGCAAAGGCACTTGGGCATGGAACAAGGGCACTCACAATCAGATTAGGGCACATAAACCACACAACGAAACAAGAACACAGCCACTAGCACCTGGAGCAAAGGCACTGAGGCATGGAACAAGGGCACTGAGAATCAGGATAGGACAAATAAGCCACACAACGAGACAGGAACGCAGCCACTGACACCTGAAACAAACGCACTGATGCATGGAACAAGGACACTGAGGAGCAGGATAGGGCATGTAAGCCACACAATGAGACAGGAACACAGCCACTTGCACCTGGAGCAAAGGCACTGAGGCATGGAAGAAGGGCACTGAGGATCAGGATAGGGCACTTACGACACAACGAGACAGGAACGCACACACTGGCACCGGCAGCAAAGGCACTGAGCCATGAAACAAGGGCACTGAGGATCAGGATAGAGCACAAGCCACACAATGAGACAGGTAAACGGCCACTGGTGCCTGGAGTGAAGGCAATTGGGCATGGACCAATGGCACTCACAATCAGATTAGGGCACATAAGCCACACAACGAGACAGGAACACAGACACTGGCACCTGGAGCAAAGACACCTGGGCATGGAACAAGGGCACTCACAATCAGATTAGGGCACATAAACCACACAACGAAACAGGAACACAGCCACTGGCACCTGGAGCAAAGGCACTGAGGCATGGAACAAGGACACTGAGAATCAGGATAGGACACATAAGCCACACAACGAGACAGGATTGCAGCCACTGACACCTGGAACAAACGCACTGATGCATGGAACAAGGACACTGAGGAGCAGGATAGGGCATGTAAGCCACGCAATGAGACAGGAACACAGCCACTGGCACCTGGAGCAAAGGCACTGAGTGTTTCGCTCACCTGGTTCCCACAGGGGCGTCGATCAGACCCGGACAGCTGCGGTCTCCACCAACGTGATGCGTAGTGAAAAGATGACAGTCTGGACTGGCCCGCCTAATCTTGTCTGCTGGACTCGTAGAAGTATTCTCCTGCAAGTGGAGAAAGGGATTTAGCCACCCGTGGACTTTAGTGATGCCCCCCCCAACTGTTCTCGTTCTCCCCACTAATCCCCTCCGATATCCCCTCTTGGTAACCTCACCTTATGTTTTTAAATTATGAGCTCTCCATCCTGCATGGCATGCAGGGGCGCGTAGATACCAGTTACTTCATTGGTTTGAAGGTACTGGAGGAGTTCCGGAGGAATATTGGCTCCAGTGTCTATAAAGTTCTAAGAGTTCAATATGTCCGATGTTCACTCTTGTTCCATTCCCTCGTTAGGTTGCAGCTGGGTCCAAAAGAATATTGCCTGGAGGCAGCTGATGGCGTTCAGGTAAGAGTCTGTATTACCAAACACTGTCCGGTAAAAGTTGCATGAGTTTAACTTGCTGTTTTCTCTCCCTTTATAGGTGCGGCATAGAAAGATGCGGCGAATTAAAGGATAATACCTGCGGTGGTAAAGCAGGTAAGCCTATGGTGGCAAATAGATTTTCTTTGTCGGTTTTCTAGGCTCACCTTGTTATTCCTTTTGTTTTTCCCCCAGGTGCTGGGTTTCGACGAAGAAAATGATGAAGGCAGCGCCGAGTTGAAAGATGCGGTGGACTGGTGAGTATAACGCGGCGCTGCTGCTGGCGAAGCGACGCATGCTGAAATAATGTCCTTTCCAGGCTCAGAGATGTGCTGGGTCCGGAATCAGGTAAGGAATCAAATAATGACCGTGATCTAACCTCTTCTCCTTTCTTTTCCTTTTGTCTAGGAGCTCTGGATTCGAGGCGGGCGTGGCAGAAGACTGGATGCTGACTTGCAGACACGGTGACCGTTACGCTGCTGGATGCAGAATAACACGAAGCATGAGGTGCTGTTCGGGTGTGGTTTAAATAGCCTGCAAAGTAGTCCCAGGTAAGAAGTTCCCCAGAACCACACTCGAGTAAAAAATAGTCCCTGTAATAAAATAGTCCCATCCAGGCCTCACTTTGGCTTGGACTCATTTGCAGCATGGTCTGCATAAGGTAAGTAAAGTCTATGAGCATGGCGCCTATGGCGCCAGGACTGATTTCTATGATGAGCCTGGCGCCTAAGGCGCCAGGACTGAATCAGAACAGCCCCCAGCCGGGGCTGTCGGGGTTTTAATGAGTATCTGGATGCCTGCTCCTGGGGCTGATGGACTCGATCCGGATGCCTGGGGGTAGGCATCATGACACTGAGGCATGGAAGAAGGGCACTGATGATCAGGATAGGGCACTTACGACACAACGAGACAGGAACACACACACTGGCACCAGCAGCAAAGGCACTGAGGCATGAAACAAGGGCACTGAGGATCAGGATAGAGCACACAAGCCACACAATGAGACAGGAAAACGGCCACTGGTACATGGAGCAAAGGCATGGAACAATATCACTCACAATCAGATTAGGGCACAAAAGCCACACAACGAGACAGGAACAAAGACACTGGCACCTGGAGCAAAGGCACTGAAGCATGGATGAAGGGCACTACGGATCAGGATAGGGCACATAAGACACCCAACAAGACAGGAACGCAGACACTGGCACCTGGAGCAAAGGCACTGAGGCATGGAACAAGGGCACTGAGGAGCAGGATAGGGCACATAAGCCACGCAACGAGACAGGTACACAGACACTGGTACCTGGAGCAAAGGCACTGAGGCATGGAACAAGGGCACTGAGGAGCAGGATAGGGCAGGTAATTCACACAATGAGACAGGAACGCAGGAACTGAGGCATGGTACAAGGGCACTGAAGATCAGGATAGGGCACATAAGCCCCAAAATGAGACAGGAAATCGGCCACTGGCACCTGGAGCAAAGGCACTTGGGCGTGGAACAAGGGCACTCACAATCAGATTAGGCACAAAAACCACACAACGAAACAGGAACACAGCCACTGGCACCTGGAGCAAAGGCACTGAGGCATGGAACAAGGGAACTGAGAATCAGTATAGGACACATAAGCCACACAACGAGACAGGAACGCAGCCACTGGAACCTGGAGCAAAGGCACTGAGGCATGGAACAAGGGCACTGAGGAGCAGGATAGGGCATGCAAGCCACACAACAAGACAGGAATGCAGACACACCTGGAGCAAAGGCACTTAGGCATCAAACAAGGGCACTGAAGATCAGGATAGGGCACATAAGCCACACAACGAGACAGGAACACAGACACTGGTACCTGGAGCAAAGGCACTGAGGCATGGAACAAGGGAATGAGGAGCAGGATAGGGCATGTAATCCACACAGTGAAACAGGAACACAGGCACTGAGGCATGGAACAAGGGCACTGAGGATCAGGATAGGGCACATAAGCCACAAAATGAGACAGGAAAACGGCCACTGGCACCTGGAACAAAGGCACTGAGGCATGGAACAAGGGCACTGAGAATTAGGATAGGACACATACGCCACACAATGAGACAGGAACGCAGCCACTGGCACCTGGAGCAAACGCACTTATGCATGGAACAAGGGCGCTGAGGAGCAGGATAGGGTATGTAAGCCACACAATGAGACAGGAACACAGCCACTGGCACCTGGAGCAAAGGCGCTGAGGCATGGAAGAAGGGCACTGAGGATCAGGATAGGGCACTTACGACACAACAAGACAGGAACACATACACTGGCACCGGCAGCAAAGGCACTGAGGCATGAAACAAGGGCACTGAGGTTCAGGATAGAGCACACAAGCCACACAATGAGACAGGAAAACGGCCACTGGTACCTGGAGCAAAGGCACTTGGGCATGGAACAATGGCACTCATAATCAGATTAGGGCACATAAGCCACACAACAAGACAGGAACACAGACACTGGCACCTGGAGCAAAGGCACTGAAGCATGGATGAAGGGCACTGAGGATCAGGATAGAGCACATAAGACACCCAACAAGACAGGAACGCAGACGCCGGCACCTGGAACAAAGACACTGAGGCATGGAACAAGGGCACTGAGAATCAGAATAGGGTACATAAGCTACACAACGAGACAGAAATGCAGACACACCTGGAGCAAAGGAGCAAAGGCACTTAGGCATCAAACAAGGGCACTGAGGATCAGGATAGGGCACAACAACCACACAACGAGACAGGAACACAGACACTGCTACCTGGAGCAAAGGCACTGAGGCAAGGAACAAGGGCACTGAGGATCAGGATAGGGCACATACGCCACAAAATGAGACAGGAAAACGACCACTGGCACCTGGAGCAAAGGCACTTGGGCATGGAACAAGGGCACTCACAATCAGATTAGGGCACATAAACCACACAACGAAACAGGAACACAGACACTGGCACCTAGAGCAAAGGCACTGAGGCATGGAACAAGGACACTGAGAATCAGGGTAGGGCACATACGCCACACAACGAGACAGGAACATAGACACTGGTACCTGGAGCAAAGGCACTGTGGCATGGAACAAGGGCACTGAGAATTAGGATAGTGTACACAAGCTACATAACGAGACAGGAAGAACACAGACACTGGGGCCTGGAATGAGAGCAATAGGGCACAGAACAATAGCACCAAAGATGAGAAGGCATGAAATGGAAACAGGAAAATGGGTATAGTCACATGGAAGAAGGCACAGAACACAGGCTTCCATGAACCGACATCAGGAGCATAAACACTGAGACCTGGGAAGGGCTGGTATGGCTGGCAGGGAATGGAAACAGGAACATGGGCACAGCCACATGGAACATGCACCTGAGACATCTGGAGCACACACACTGAGGTCTGGTATAGGGCAGCATGGCACCTAATAGAAACACAGGAACATGGAACAAGGCACCAACGCACAGAACACAGGCTTGCCTGGACCAACATCTGGTGCCCAAAGAGTGAGGCCTGAAAAGGAACAGCATGGCACCTGTGAGGCATTCGACCATCCGCACGGGGAACGTGCGCTCGCCTGGGCCCTCTCTAAATCTTGTAAGAAAATGGGCTCTGGGCCTATGGTTTTAACACAAAATAGGGCAATAGCCAGCTATCAATTATTTAGTTATAGCTCAAGAAAATCCAAAGGCCTGTGTGGGCAAGGACCGGTGTACAACCCCCCAAAGAGGGGGTGTATGTACTACATGGCTGTGGCAGGAGGATAGAAAAGGATAGAGCGAGTATCTAACTAACCCTGTCTCAGTCCAATGCCTCCACTAAGTTACGGTGCGGTACCGCTTACAAACAGAGGATAGGGAAAGAGGTAAACTAACCACTTCTAAATGTGTAATGCTTTCAGCCTTGTTGGTCCTATTCCACTCTCTTCCGCTATGTGCATGTGTATATTGGAAGAGAATAACTAAATTAATAGCTTAAAATGGTGTACCGATGGTCAACCGAAAAGGCATCTGGTGGGGTATCAACCAGTTTATTAACCACCAGATTGTCTATCTGGCCATGGTGGACTCAAATCTAAAAACGACACACAAGCAATGACAGACATTGTTCAACATAACATTCAACAGAGAAGACACCAAATCCCATACTCGGTCTAGGAGTAGTGTTTGTGTAACGGCTAGTGGAAGTTTGGTAAAAGGTATGCTCAGACTACAAGGTAGGCCCAGTTTATGCCTCTTGTGCGTAGCAACCACCGTCGACCGGTTTCAGTGGCAAACGTATAGGTGAGGCCACTTTCTTCAGGACTGTCTTCTACTCCCATCAAACGGTTGGCCCACGGCCACCAAAATGCGTTTGCGGTCACAAAGTAGAGGTATCCATATTTCTAGACTGACACCATCAAACGGTACAGTCAAGAAATGTAGTACTGACCATCTTGAAAGAGTATAGGGACGACATATTGGAAGTATGAATACATTACTCCCAAGTCGTTAGTGTTCTAGCGCACCGCAGTGGATTAAGTACGTGTGGCAGTGCTCAAGTCGAGGTTACACGCGGGGGGACGGAGTCCACCCACTTTTTTCAGACAGGGGACTCAGTCCCCCCCCAGCTAAAATGAGAAACATTGAATGTCTTATTTGAATGTATGCATTAAAGCCAAGCCATCCACGGGGATCGAACCACAGTCTGGGATCTACCACAATCGTCAAGTTTGTAGGCCAGGACACTTAACCACTGCACTACATAACCTGATGAAAAATAACACACAACTAAAGGTAAAATGTCCCATTTCAGTACTGCAAGTCCCAGGGAAAACATTTGTATTGGTTCTTGGAGTTTAAAACATGCACATTTTTTAACGTTTTCAAAAACACTATAAGAAGAAAATATCCTCTCTGGGTTTTGTGTTTGTTTTGTTTTTATGAAAGGCAAATGCCATTCGTCCTGTGCAATTTGAGTGGTTATGCAAAGCCAATTTAATGAAATGTACATACTTCCCCTTGATATGCTAATTTCTGGCGACATCCCATTACATTTGTTGATGAGTCCGCCCACTTTAATTTTTAGGACTTGACCTCTGACGTGTGGTGCACAAGCAACTCTGTGGATTAGTACAACGTTATGGTACAATTGTCTATACCTTCTACACCCTCTTACCTACACACACCCTCTGGATCAAATTGGCTGGGCCAGATACCCTCGTTACCTCCAAACTCGCATCTATCTGGATGGCGGACGTCAGCATTAATATGATGACAGAGTCGAACTATCTGGCATTTGCCGAAGACTTGGTTGAAACCATTCTAGCTGCCCCGTCACTAATAGGAGGTGTCCCGATACCTCAAGTATTAACGGACAATGACACAAGGAACGAACTAGAAGGATTGAAGAAGAAATTGATCAGGACAGAACTACAAGACTCATAATGACCGAATACCTCCATGCACAGGCAGCACCCGATGGTCTAATCATCCGGATAGAGCCCAGAATATTCTTAGATGAAATACAGTTTTTCAAGGACTGGAGCTACATAGCCAATAAATGCACCAGAGATTGGTTGATTTTAATAATAAATACGGCTAAAACTGTCTCCATGAAATTGATGAATGAGATCGAACAGCAAATCGATTCACTTAAGTCCACGGAAGTCCTAGAAAACTTTAAGAAAAAACTGGAAGAACTAGACATACTGATCAATGAATTCAAAGAATTTAACCTGAATAAGAAAATTCAGAAATTAAAAAAGGCCTTTCTGTGTGTTCATGTCACCTAATGATTAACCCTCTATTGCTTGATCCAACTACATGCCAGCCCGCCTCACGAGAAAACATGCTTTTCTTTTAATAGTACACCTGGGGCTTGGATCTATGTGATCCACAGAAATGTGGATACACTGCATTCTCTGCAATTGACATTGCATACAGGGACCACCTTATTTAAGGTATGTGGATTCAGCAGGCATACTATCCTGTGATGTGTATTTTGTGGCTATCTTTCTGCAACTAGGGCTTGACTTCACCAACTCGATTTTTGGGACAACATGTGGTCACCACCCTGCTTAACAACTGGTGTACCTTTCAGAGGGGATCCAGCTCTGTGGGCGCCGCACTGTACGAACAATGGCTTCCCTGTGTTACTGACTTAATTAATTGAACTATGTAGATGTAGGTGTGTGTGTGCTTTTTACCCACTACTCTATGATGGTGTAGACAAACAATGAGTACCTATTTTCTCCACCGAATGAAAGATTAGTATTAGCAGCGTTGCAATTGTGAATGACATCCAATTACGTGTGATTCATATTCAATTCATTTGAAGTTATTAGCTCAGAGGTGAATATGGCTACAAAAAATTCCTTTTGTCTCCCATAGGTTCCCTCTCAAATTGATCCAGCCTCACGGCACTAACGACTTGGGGGTAATGTATTCATACTTCCAATATGTTGTCCCTATACTCGCTCAAGATGGTCAGTACTACATTTCTTGACTGTACCGTTTGATGGTGTCAGTCTAGAAATATGGATACCTCTACTTTGTGACCGCAAATGCATTTTGGTGGCCGTGGGCCAACCGTCTCATGCACGATATGACAAAATATAGGTTTTCGAGTTTGCCAATGAACGGCCATTTTGATGTAACAAGAATCGCCATTTTGCTTTCTAACCATTGCTCATTGCTTTCTGTTCCTATTGCTTAGCAGTATATTTTCCGCTTACACTGCTTGACTGTGAAACATTGTTGTCTGTATGTGAAAAGGACAAGGCCGCAGGGCCGAGAGGATAACAAGAGTTCGCTGAAACACAAACGTAGGCAGTGCCAGGAAGAATGCCCAGCTCCCTCCCGAATGTAGCCTTGAAGCAGAGCTGCAGGGCATTTAATCATTTCACAGCTGCCAGCCAATCTCGTTATATGGTAGAATACGTTAGAATAATACCGCTAAAGGCTTGAATTATGCTTTTCTTACGGCCCCCCTTCGCTGAGCCTGCTAGAGCGTGTCGGCTCCCAGGACGCGAATAGCACCTGATAGATAGCAAGGTCCGGAATGCAACTCTTCCTCCCCCGTATGTAGCTCGCTTCCAAGAACAGAAGCGCTGTGTTCTATTCAACAACTGAAAGATGCCTTCGCACTCACAAATTGCAAATTGTTACTAGAATAGATGTTTGAAGGTGTCATAGTAGTCGGAGATGTCCATCATCACACCAAGTTCAAAGAAACCCAATAAAGTGGGGTGTTAAACATGTCATAGCTGATTGTTTGATATGCATTTTGTATATATGTAATTGATGTATGTAATTCACCCTCTTGCATCCCTCGAGGTCTAGAGATACACGTCGCGGGGCGTGAGACCAAGTTGGCCAACGGAGACTTTTGCTTTGTAATAAACCCTAGCTTTGGGAATACAACCTCGTGTCTGGCTTATCTATCATGTGTGGTGACTCGCCTTGTTTCCATAGACGTCAGGGTCCCCTAGGGGCCCCTTTAAAGATGGCACCCAAATAGGGACCCTCCCCCACTTGTTCCATCGCATAACGTTGTAATTGAGTAAGGCAGAGAACGCCGAGGACGGGACGATCGAGCTGGGATCAAGAGGTGTTCGGGGCGTCCTGTAAAAGTGATGAGAGACTCCTTTGCAGATCTGCACACATCTGATCCCTGATCAACATGCCTGGCTAGAGAACAAGGAGGCGAGAGTCCCGAAACGAGGCGGAAGCCAAAAAAACGCAGACATGACGTCCTTTGGTGCATCAGTATACAGACGACTTGATTTATCAGTTGAGTCATTCCCCGATTCAAAGTATCCTGATATTGGTTGAGAGTTGACTTTGCAAAATCAAAAGGCCCTAGGTAAGGTTGATTAACCAGGGGGAATGTTGAAACATGCCTGGGGTATTGCCCACCTTAGCGGGGTTTTTCCGCTGGGGTAGACAATCTTTGGAAGATGGCCAAATTGTACCACCTGGGGGAACGCCGGCGTATGAGATGTATGTGAAGTATGGAGTGGGTGCGATAATATTCTGTGAGACTTGGCATAGGCAAACCAGAAAGCAGCAAGACCATCAGTGGCCGATTAATGGTAGTTTTGAGATAGCGAGGATAGACAACCTGGAAAGGGTGTTGATAAGAAAGAAAGCGCGTCCTGCAGCATTTGAGACTATTAAAGACTGGAGAAAGGAAGCAATGCTCCGATTTGAAAGCAGAGCAAAGCATCCGTGCAGGCATAAATCGAAAGGTGAAGTAGCGGAAGAGAAAGAAGAGGAGGAGTGGACTCAGAGTCTAAGAAGGGCAGGTAGGCGTGACCAGTTGAATATAGAAAAGATATACCCACAACGAGAATTACACATAGATGAATTGATAGAAAATATATTGACCCATACAAAACAAGGCCCAAGATCAGAAGTAAGACCAGACACGTCAGTAGCTATTGCCCAGACCCCGCCCGTAGCTCAAGCTCCCCCTCCGGTAGCTCAAGCCCTCCCGCAGCCACAGACTGCGCGCATAGCACTTCCTATTAGCCAATCAGGCCCACAACAGACACTCCCTGTTCCCATTGTTCCATCCGCACCTCCCGCCTCAGGCACAGACTCGGTACCATCCGTTCCTCCCGGGGTTGAAGTTGAAACCACGGGGGCAAGAGGCAGGATTGACCAACGGGGATGCACGAGGGTAACTCGCAGTGCAATCAGCAAAGAAAGGAAGGGGGAATTGCAGCAACAGGCAGAGATGTATATAGATGGGAATGATGGGACGGCAGCAGTGGCTTCGATATATGACTTCCGTAGAAGCAACGAAAGACAGGTAGTGTTGGAATGCATGGGTGAATATTTGGTGGAGAAATGGAAACAGCTAATTGGGAAATTACCACCGCAGCGATTGTAAGATTTGAATGCATTAGCACGCTGTAGGGAGAGGGATGAAGAAGTGAGAGAACATGTATATAGACTTTTTGAGCTTAGAGATGAATTAGATAATGATTATGTCGAAATGTTTACTGCACCTGTCAAAGTGTTTACTACACCTGCGTACAGGAGTAGGGATATCGGGAGACCTGGGAAGGGGGAAAAGGGGTCGCATAATGAATGGCAGCAATTACCATCGCCGGGGCAGAAGGAGATGGTGAATGAATTATCGTTGCTAAAACAGGTGGGGGCAGACTTGAAAGAATGTCTAATAAGAACACAGGTACTATTGCAGCAAGTAACAGGACATAATATAGGGCGAGGGAACGCACAAGGAAGGAGTAATTTGAATATGCATGGGGGAACAGTGGGACCGAATCAGTGTGCATATTGTAAGGAGGAAGGACATTGGTGAGCGCAATGTCCGCATCTACAGAATAGAAATGGGTCTGGTCAGAGGAGACAGCATAGAGGACACCCAGGAGCGAATGGACCAAATAGGAATAGTATGCAGCAGCATCACAATAACGGAGGTAATCAAAACCAAGGCCAAAACCAAAATGCCCCAAACCAGAGTCAGGGACAGCAAAATCAACAATATAGAAACCAGAGTGGGGGAAATAGAGGGAAGAGTGGGAATGTTTTCGATACACAGCCAAAGACGTATTACAGTAATAGTAATGATTACACATCGGATGAGGTTATTTCCCCAATAGGACAGCCCAGGACAGGGGTCGGAACCAGTGTCTATTCCCGTGAATCAGAGAGGACCCTACGTAGAAATGAGAGTCGGGAATGAGGAGCACCGCTTTCTTGTAGATACAGGAGCACAGAAGTGTTCAATAGACCATTATTTGGTTCCGGATATACCACTGTCAGGGCAAAAGAATATTTCCGTAGGGTTCGCAGGTACACCAGTCATAAACCCAGTGTCCAAACCAGTCCCAGTTACCATAGGACCATTTACTGAACATTGTCCTTTCCTTTTAACAGAAAATTGTGGGGAGAATTTCTTGGGATTAAACTTGTTGAAAAAACTAGGTTCTGTTATACATTGCACAGCAGACGGAGTGTTTCTAACGATATGGCCACACGATGCCCCTGTGTCAGAATTTATGTCCGGAGCGTTACCAGGGGAACTAAGTAAAGTACCAACCTGTATATTGGCAATGCATGACAATGATGTAGGATGTTTAAAGATAGAGCCAGTAAAGATCATTTTGAAAAAAAGTGTTACCCTACCGCGAATACCCCAATACAAAATTTCGGTTGAAGGTGAGAAAGGATTGAAGAGTATTGTTACAGATTTGTTGAAATTAGGGGTAATCGAGGAAATTACAGGCAGCACAGGTAACAGCTCGATTCTTCCGGTTTATAAAAAAGGAGGTAATGAGGTACCATACCGTTTCATAATTGATCTACGCGCATTGAATAAGGTAGTAGATCCACAATTTCCTCTAGTGCCAGACGTCACTACAATATTGACAATGATACCTGTTTCAGCAGAATATTTTAGTGTAGTAGATTTGAAAAACGCATTCTTCAGTATTCCAGAGGACAAGGACAGCAGGTATTTGTTCGCGTTCACATTAGGAGGACGATCATTTACATTTACGCAGATTCTGCAAGGTTACACGGAAAGTCCAAGTATTTACAGTAGAGCATTAAAAGAGCAGCTAGACATGCTGGAATTACCCGTGGGTTGTGTACTTTTGCAATACATAGACAATCTATTGCTAGCTGCAGACACAGAGGAGATTTGTAAAGAAAGCACTGTATTACTACTGTCACACCTAGCGGCACATGGCCATAAAGCTAGTTTGAAGAAATGTCAGTATAATCGAAAGGAGGGGGCCTATTTGGGCTACCTACTTTCGAAAGGAGGGAGAAGACTAACGCCAGAATGCATAGAAAGTATTTCTTGTATGCCTATTCCAAAGACACAAAAAGGAGTCAGAGCCATAATAGGCATGGCTTCATATTGCCGACAATGGATTGGTAATTTTGCGTTAATTGTGAAACCGTTGTTGAATTTAATTAGAAAGGATGCAGTTATGCCTTTGCAGTGGGATGAGGAATGTCAGAAAGCATTTGATGGATTGAAAACTGCATTATGCTTGGCTCCAGTTTTGGGTACGCCGAACTATGAGAACATTTTTAGACTATTTGTGTGTGAAAGTGAAGGATGGGCATTGGCGGTTTTGACACAGGAACAAGGTGGAAGAAATAGGCTGTGCGGCTATTTTTCTTCTGCGCTGGACCCTGTAGCGCGTGCCATACCACGATGTTTGCGATCTGTCGTGGCGGCTGCTGCGTCAGTGAAACAAACGGAAGGGATGGTATTGGGGCACACTTTAATTTTGATGGTGCCACATGCCATAGACGTTCTATTAAATAGGACACAGACGCAATACCTCACCTCTGCTAGATTAACAAGATATGAGATTATCTTGTTCGCGCCCCATATCCAAATTATGAGGTGTAGCGCTTTGAATCCTGCAGAATTAATTCCACCAACCATAAAAGAAATTGGGAAGAATGAATCACCCCCCCCCACGATTGCTTAATGGTCACTGAGGAAGAAACCAAGGGAAGAGTTGATTTAAGTGATATCCCACAGAAAGAGCCAGATGGAGAGTTATTTTGTGACGGCTCACGTTTTAAATTACCAGATGGCACGACAACTGCCGCATATGCTATCACTACCCTAGAGAGCGTTGTAGAAAGCAAAAGAATTCCCTATAATTCAGCACAAGCCGCGGAAATAATAGCATTAACCAGAGCCTGCGAGATTTCTGAAAATTTGAATGTGAACATACATACTGATAGTCAGTATGCTTTTGGAGTGGTTCATAATTTTGGTCGACTCTGGGCTGAGAGAAGGTTTCTGACATCACATGGCGCCAGAATTCAACATGGCCCTTTGATTGTACGAGTGCTGTCTGCACTCACGTTTCCAAAGCGCCTAGCAATAGTGAAATGCGAGGCACATAAAAAAGTAACATGCAAAGTAGGAGAGGGAAACGCATTTGCAGACAGAATTGCGAAACAAACTGCCACTGATTTGAATACCAAAATGATGACGTTCGGACAGAGGAAGTACCCTGTATGATAGAAGATGGAGTTGCCACTGTCAAAGAAATGCAGGCCGAGGCTACGGCCGATGAAATACAGGGGGGGGGCAGAGGGATCTGCTGAGTTGGATCTGGAGGGTTGTTGGGTGGACAAGGGAACTAGAAACTGGATGTTGCCAAATTCGTACGTGACTGCAATGGTCACAATGGCCCACAGCCCTACGCACATCTGTGCGAAGAAAATAATACAGCACCTTTCTACAGTCTGGCAGAATGTAAACATAAAAAAGAATGCAGAGAGGTTGGTGCAGAACTGTATCACGTGTTTGCAACACAATGTAGGGAAGGGAACAGTGACTCCAACAGGCAGTTTTGGCCCGCCCTCCATGCCATTTGAGGTAATTCATTTTGATTTCACAGAGATGGAGAGGTGCCAAAACTTAAAATATGTCTTGGTGGTGATCTGTGCATGCAGTAAGTGGGTGGAGGCATATCCTTTGAAGGACTGCACAGCAATGAGCACGGCAAAAGTAATGTTGAAGGAGTACTTTTGCAGATTTGGCTTGCCCCGAGTCCTATGGTCTGATAATGGACCACATTTTGTGGGTGCAGTGGTATTACAGATATGTGTTGGTCTTCAGATTGATAAGAGATTCCATAGTTCAAGGCATCCGAGTTCTGCCGGTCTTGTGGAGAGGCACAACGGGATTCTTAAATCAAAGATTAGCAAGATTTGTGCGGGAAGCAAGTTGAGTTGGGTGGATGCATTACCAATAGCACTATTATGCATGCGTACGTCTGTACAGGCTAAAACTGGGCTCTCCCCGTACGAAATCGTAATGGGGAGGCCGGCAAATGTTTGGTGCACACCTCAGCCAAAACGACTTAGTGAGATAGAACATCCTATGCTTAGTACTTATTGTGGCCTTTTAATGCAGAAATTGCGTTTGATTCATCAGCAGGTGCAGGAGGCATTACCAGTCCGGGGCACGCGCGGGAGCCAGGAGACTGGGTGCTGCTAAAAAACTTTGAAAGAAAGTCATCATTAGCACCCAGGTGGCGCGGGCCCTATCAAGTACTTTTGGCAACGCAGACGGCAATACGGGTGGATGGAAGGAAGTCGTGGATCCATGCCACCCATGCCAAGAAGATTCCAACTGCACTGAAAGACTTGCCTGACACTGATGACCGGAAAGAGACAGCGGTCCCAGAAAGGAAAGAAACTGTTGCCAGTAAGCAGCCACCTAATCTGCCAAAACGAGAAGTGGAACTCGAAACAAAGCCCGAGACGATTGCCAAAGAGGGGGAAGGGCAAAGAGTCCCCCAACGTTGCCCAGCAGAATCGACATCACTGCTGACCGACGCGAAATCTGCCTTGCAAATATCACCAAAAACAAATTGTGTACCCCTTTGGCGCCCACCAACACTTGCCAACACGCCAAAAAACGGATCTGCATCATTGGCGCGGCGTACACCAGCACCTGCAGTAGCGCCACAGGCCGACTTTGAGCCTGTATCTGGAAGTGCACTGGCACTGTTCACGGATCATACGATACCAGGAGCAAGGCGATACAACCTGCGGCCTTGGAAGACAAAGTGATCCGCAGTTCTTTTTGGTGTTTATGTCAACCTTTGGTTCAGCTCATGGACGGAGAAGGAACCAGAGGTGTAGAGGAGAGATGCGTGAGAATTGTGCAAGTCGGACAATTCAAGACTCGCGGCTCCTCGGTGCGATCATAAAAAGTACATGTGTCCGGAACCAGAGAGGACAAGCTGGGCGCACATGGTACTATGGCAAGTGAGATAACTGATTAACAGTACATGTGTCCGGAACCAGAGCGGACAAGCTGGGCGCACATGATACTAAGGCGATAAGATAACTGATCAAAGGTCCTCTGAGCAGTATAAGAAAGGACAAGTGATCTCGCCTAAAAACTAATAATCAAATCCAGGCTAAAAAGGACAGGCAGAACTTAACTGTGACAATTCCATTGAACTTATTAACATCAGAGCAAGCGCGACGAAGAGAGATATCCACAACGAACTGTGATAAGAAAGAAGAAGGACGACGAGAAACATGCCGGGACCGGTTGCAGCCTCCTCCTGCACCACCACCGCTGAAAATTAGTCAATTATAAAGACTGTAAGCTTAAGAAAAACGCATGGTAAAACAAATTGTATGCTGGTACTGACGATAATAATGTGCTTTATGATCGTGGTAGCACCAATATCGACAGCCCTAATATTATGGTGGGTAGAAACAATACACCCATTAGAAATGTTTTTACCAATAATTAATATAACCACTACTGAAAGCCCGGTTCAGGTGATCACTTATACCCTACCCCCAATGGAAGAAAAACACAGGGAAGGTTTTGGAAATAACACTTTACTGTTGATCATGAACATGACACATGCAATCCTGAAGAAAACAAATTGCTGGGTATGTGCCCATTTACCACAGCATGCTGGGAAAGGAATAGGGTGGTATGTGCAGCCATTACCGTTTGTTCTGCATGTAGTGCATCATTAGGTGCAATGTTCTATGGGAAATGGAATGAGAGTAATATGGATCAATTAGACAGAACCAACATGAATGAGTTTGAGGAGATAATAATGAAGCCTGTGGGTTGTTCCATTTTCCATAAAGCACAAGTAATAGCCCCAGAGCCCACGAGGAAAAGAACACAAAAGATAACACGACAAAATAGACAAGATAGATTGTCCCCACCAGAAAAACATCTGTAATGACATTTCTCCAGCATTGGATCTTTCATGGATTCACATGCTTAGAATATTCCCCGTCGTCAGGCTGGGAATCCCCGGTACATTATATATAGACCCTTTCCCGTAGGAAAACTTTTTCGACGCTTATGCGTCCTATCCACCTCGTTTTGTATCATGCGTGCCCGCACCGTCAGGACGTCATGATATAAATACAGGACCCGCCCCCGCGCTCCCTCAGATTTCAACCGTCTTTCAAAGTAGTGGGATCCTCGTGATTACTGCTAGTGGAAACTAGGTTGTTTTTTCTGTTTCGCTTCGGCTACGTTCAAATTCTGGAGAATTATGTCTGGAAAAGCGTTATTTCGCCCTTGTGCGACATGTGGCCTCAAAAAAGTTTATGAAGAAGATGCCCACATGGATTGTATCTACTGTCTCCACCCGCACCACACGGCGGATACATGTGAGATATGCCAGGGTTTCTCCCAAAAAACCCTTAAGGACCGTAAAAGAAGGCTGGTCGACTGGCTTAATGACGGAGCGGGTGCCTACCCGGCTTCGGAAGTTGGCTCCACGGCCTCCAGGAGCAAGTCGGAACCTCCATCGAAAAAGGTACGGCCAGCAGAAAACCGCGCTGAGGACAAGCATAAGGGGAAGCATGCTGGGTCTTCCTCATCACATAAAAAGCCCTCCTCCTCCTCATCTAAGACGGAGAGGCAAGCGCTGTCAATATCCTCCTCAGGGGACCGTCCCAGGTCTTCCGTGAGTCGAGACGCTTCAGCCGGGAAGTCGGCATCGAAATCGGCGACGAAGTCTAAGGGCTCGACGATGACTACTTGCTCGTCGACCTCGGTGTCATTGACGATGCCTATTACCGTTCAGGCAGCAGCGGTTGGGATTCCTTCGTCGACGGAGACTCAGTCTATGGCTTGGCTGCCAGAGGTCTATGACCCGATCCCCCCTGAGGTCTTACTGCAGCCAGACACGGCCTGCTCGGTGGAAGGAGAAGGTGGCACGGTTCTGCAGCCATCGGATTTAGGCTTACGGCCTTCCACGTCGGCGACGACGACGAGTGCGAGTGGGGGTATGGTACCTATATCATCAACGTTATTGAACCCCCAGACAGTTTTGTCTCTGGATGTGCTTAATACTCTTCAGAAGCTCCTGCAGCGGCTGGATACGCAGATCCCTCAACCTGGGACTTCGTCGTCACCTTTTTCTGTACCTCCTGTCGACGAGCAAACTTGTGCGGCTCGCTCGACGACTAAAAACCCATCGACTCCTCAGGCGGTAAAAGATCGTCCTCGAGCGCAGGAGGAGGGTGAGTTGTCGGAGTCCGATTCTATACTAGGTGACTCAGGGTCAGACATCTCCCTGTCACCTTCGAGGGACCCAACATGGAATTCGGATGTAGAGGTAGAGTCTACGAGGAGCCAGTCACAGCCATCTCCTCTGGATGATGTGGGAGCCTTCCATGCAATGATGGGAAAAGCTTGTTCCGAGTTCGGCTTGATTCCTGAGGAGCAGAAGAAAGACTGTTTCCTTTTTGACCATATGGGTCAAAGGAGGAAATCGTTATTTGCCATCCCAATTCTGGACCACGTGTGGCAGGAAGGTCTCAAGACGATGCGCCATCCGTTCTCGGAGCCAGCTATAAAGGGGCGGATTGAGAAAAAGTTTAAAGCTCCGGAGTCCACTCCAAAATGTCTAACATCACAACCTCTGTCTGACTCGGTGGTGTCGGCGGCAGCGGCTAGGAAGGCCAGGGTACAGCAAAAATGTTCAACTCCACCAGAAAGCGAGGCTAGGAGGCAAGACGCCTTTGGAAAAAAGGTGCTCTCGGTCGGTGCGACGACGGTAAGAGCAGCCAATTCCTTAGCGATCGTGTCACGATACGATAGAGAAATGTGGCACAAACTAGCCCCTATCCTAGAACACCTGCCAGACGAACACCGGAAAGCAGCCATGTTACTGTTGCGGGAGGGCGAAGAGGCCTCGAACCACGCAATTAATATTGCAGTTGACCTAGCAGAGTCTGGATTCAAACAAATCAACCATGGCGTAGTACTTCGTCGACAAGCGTGGCTCAAATGTACTACTTCCCGTCCTGAAGTCCAGTACAAAGTCCTTGACATGCCATGTGAAGGGGAACACCTGTTTGGCGAAAAGGTTGATGAAGCGTTGAAGGGGATGAAGGAAGACACGGATACTGCTAGGTCCCTCGGCGCCCTCCAAACGGGTAGAAACTTTCGCTCTTTTCGCCCCTTTAGGGGTGCTTCTGGAAACTCCCGCTTTGGAGCCTCGAGGGACCGTGGATTTAACAGGGCCTCGTACTCTTCACAAGGGTTCAGACGAGCGTCCCAATCGGCACGTAGAAGCAGAGACTATCAAGCTTCCAGGCGGCGAGGCTCGGGTCCCTCGTCGACGAAGAACAAGCAAACCAACAACCAATGACGGCCTTCGGAACGTCCTGGGGGGACGAGTCTCTCATCACTTCGACCAATGGAAATGCATCACCACAGATCGATGGGTTCTAGACACGATTTGCATGGGTCATGCGCTACAATTTAAAGACAAGCCTCCACGTCTTCCGCCTGTATTTTCGACCCAGCCCCACCTCCGAATCCTACGACAAGAGGCGGCGCTTATGTTGCGAAAAGGAGCGGTAGAGAGAGTTCCTGTGGCACAGGAAGGACACGGAGTTTATTCCCGGTTCTTCATTGTCAAGAAGCCGTTCGGGCTCAAGTCCTCCCCCAGGACGTTCACCAAGTGCTTGGCCCCTATAGCGGCCCATTTAAGGAAGGATGGCCACCATGTCTATCCATATCTGGACGACTGGCTGGTCAGAGGTTCGTCCAGGGAACAAACACGAAACAGTCTAAGGGCCACAATGTCCCTCTTACAGGAACTGGGCTTCGCAATAAACTTCAACAAGTCCTCCGTAGAGCCTTTGAGGACCTTGGTCTTTCTAGGAGTGGAGTTTCATACACACACAAGCCTGGTGAGACCATCCAGCGAAAGAATTCAGAAACTGAAAAGCAGGGCGTCGGAATGGAGATGCGGTACCAAGGTGTCGGTGCGCACATACATGTCCCTGCTAGGGACCATGTCGTCCTGCATTCCGTTGATAAGCAACTGCCGTCTGTTTATGAGGCCTTGCCAGGAATTTCTAGCGGAGCAGAGGTCGCTGGTCCGACAGACTGGTCGTCGACAAACAACTAGTACAAGCACTCTGCTGGTGGAGAGTGTCTACTCATCTAACGAAAGGAATGCCTCTACTGGAACCGGAGTTCCAAAAGACGGTGGTGACGGATGCATCTCTGAGCGGATGGGGAGCTCATCTGGATACGTTACAGGTACAAGGCCAGTGGTCGTTGCAGGAGTCCTCCCTGCATATCAACCTGCTAGAACTGAGAGCAGTGAGATGGGCTCTGAAATCTTTTCTTCCTCAACTGAGGAACTCGGTGGTGCGTGTCATGACGGACAACACCACTACGATGTTCTACTTGAGGAAACAAGGAGGGAAACGTTCCAGGTCCCTATCGACGGAGGCACAGAAAATCTGGCATTGGGCCCTACAACACAACATGCAAATCTTGGCGTTCCACCTGCCAGGCGTGAGAAATGTGGAAGCCGATGCCCTCAGCAGAGAAATGAACGAAGTTCACGAATGGGTGCTGAACGACCAACAACTACAGCAAGTATTCAAGAAATGGGGACATCCTTCCATAGATTTGTTCGTGACGAAGAACAACAGGAAATGCCATCAGTATGCAAGCAGATGGCCTCAGCAGGGCTCACTGGGGGATGCGTTCTCCTTCCCATGGTCGAACAAATTCCTGTACGCATTCCCGCCATTTCCCCTTGTCCGGAGGACGTTGCAATGGATCCTCAGGTACCCATGTCGAGTAATTCTGGTGGCCCCGTACTGGGCCAAACAGGTGTGGTTTTCAGACCTGCTACACTTAGCTGTGGCAGAACCGATGAGATTCCAGAAGACCCCCGACCTTCTGTCTCGACAGGAGGGTGTAGTTTGGCATCACGACCCGGACAGCCTCAAGTTGACGGCCTGGCTCCTGACTTCGCCGAATTCGGTCGGCTAACGATTCCGGAGGACTGTCGGCGTATCCTGCAAGCGGCAAGAGCGCCTTCCACAAACGCCTCATACACGTACAAATGTAGAAGTTTCTGTCAGTGGTGTGAGGATCAACCAGGGTTGGCCCCGCAATCGATTAAGCCGGAACAGCCCCTTCCATACTTGCTGTTCTTAGCTCAAAAGGGCCTATCGGTATCATCAATAAAAGTACACCTGGCCGCCATTTCCAGGTTTACTCGTCGACGGCATTCGGCACCATTGTTCAGCGACCGCCTGATTAAGCACTTCCTTAAAGGCCTCTTTCGGAGTTTCCCTCCAGAGAAGAAATTTCCGCCGGAGTGGAGCCTCAATCTGGTCTTAACGTCTCTTATGAAGCCTCCTTTTGAGCCAATGTCATCATCGTCTCTAAAGTTTTTGTCGTGGAAATTGGCCTTCCTGGTGGCCATCACTTCAGCCCGCCGTATTTCAGAAGTTCAGGCTCTAATGGTGGACCCACCATACTTACGATTTTTCAAGAACAAGGTAGCCCTTGCCACTAACCCACAGTTCATACCGAAAGCTCCTTCGGTGTTCCATAAACACTCCTCTATTATGTTGCCTACGTTCTTTCCGGAGCCATGCTCGGTAGCGGAGCGCACGTTACACACATTGGATGTAAAAAGGGCTCTCAAGTTTTATCTTCATCGTACGCAACCATTCAGAGAAACGAGACAACTGTTCGTGGCCTATGGTTTGGGTGCTAGAGGAAAAGCCATTTCTAAGCAAGGACTGTCAAGATGGGTGTCATCTACCATTTTGTACTGCCATTCCAGGGCAGGGAAGCCTCTTCTACGACGGCCAAGAGCTCATTCAACTAGAGCAGCGGCATCGTCGACGGCACTGTGGGCCGGAGTCCCTCTGGGGGACATCTGCATGGCGGCTACCTGGGCGGCTACACACACCTTTACCCGCCATTACTGCCTGTCGCAGCAACATGCCGAAGATACCAGGATGGGACAGGCGGTGCTCCGACACCTATTCCAATAAGGTAAGCCCCGACTGAGGGGTTGCATCCTGTGGAATTTATGACTGTATGTGGTTCGTTTTCCTATGTTAACGATTACTAATGTATACATGATCATAGGGAACGGGCTTTGCGAAGAAAGTATATGGGTTTGCATGCACGCCTCCTCTCTTGGGGGTGTACTGCTATGTAATCTATTCTAAGCATGTGAATCCATGAAAGATCCAATGCTGGAGAAGGGAATAGTTTCTTACCTGTAACTCCATTTCTCCAGCATTGGTATCTTTCATGGATTCACATGCGCCCACCTGCCTCCCCCTGAACATGCAAACCGGTTCCCCCACTACTTTGGGGGCCGAAATCTGAGGGAGCGCGGGGGCGGGTCCTGTATTTATATCATGACGTCCTGACGGTGCGGGCACGCATGATACAAAACGAGGTGGATAGGACGCATAAGCGTCGAAAAAGTTTTCCTACGGGAAAGGGTCTATATATAATGTACCGGGGATTCCCAGCCTGACGACGGGGAATATTCTAAGCATGTGAATCCAATGAAAGATACTAATGCTGGAGAAATGGAGTTACAGGTAAGAAACTATTCCCTTCGTGTAAGAACAGAAGGGGACAAAGATGCAATTCCCCCATCTTACACGGTGAATTATAGCCCAAGAACTGTCCCTTTTTGTCTAAAAAAGAAAGGCTCTTTTTTAGTCAGAACATATACTGGTTGTATGAATACAGTGGTTTTAAAATGGGAAATAGAACCAGTATACGTAGGTGATCCAGTTTATTTTATATGTGGAGAGAAAGCATACCCTTGGTTGCCCAGAAACTGGGGAGGTACATGTTACCTGGGGTTACTGTTCCCAGGAGTATTCCTCTCAGAAACAGCAGCCATGGCCAGATTATCCAGAACTAGAGTCAAGAGGACTGACAAAGGTGTTTTAATAGCAACTGACGTAGCGAAATCATTCATTCCATTCTTAGGGCAGATAGTGAACTCCTATAATATAAGGCAACTGTCCAGAATCCTAAAGAATACAATAAACACAACAACAGATGTATTATTTAACATGACGTTGGAAGAAAGAGGAATCAGGTTAATGACGCTGCAAAATAGAATGGCTCTCGATGTGATCCTGGGTGATCGTGGGGGAATTTGCAAAATAGTGGGATCAGCATGTTGTGTTTATGTCGATGACTATTTCCCCACGATCTTTGAAGCAATAAAGAAAATGCACGTCCTAAGCTCTGAACTCCCTACTGGAGAAGGGAGCTGGGGAATAGGATCTTGGTTTTGGGGAATACTACGTTCTTGGGGATGGAAGTTGATCTCAATATTAGTAGTGGTGTTTGGAATATTCCTAACGTGCTGTTGTTGTATACATTGTTTACCTATAGTTTGCGCTGAGGTAACTGAGGGATGTACGGAAGGATGTATGCATATGATGACAAAGAAAAAACAACCTCATGATCGAACTGACCCAGACCCAAATGAGATGAGAGCAGTAAAAGAGTTGATGGCAATAGATATTGATGAAGACAATGATGTCCACGATAGCATGCTAAATTCAGACATAAGTATTTCAGATTCATCATCACTAGAGGAGGTTTCAATAAATAGATGAGACGTTTGGCAGACGGCCAAAGGAGGGTTTGTCAGTCTAGAAATATGGATACCTCTACTTTGTGACCGCAAACGCATTTTGGTGGCCATGGGCCAACCGTCTCATGCACGATATGACAAAATATAGGTTTTCGAGTTTGCCAATGAACGGCCATTTTGATGTAACAGGAATCGCCATTTTGCTTTCTAACCATTGCTCATTGCTTTCTGTTCCTATTGCTTCGCAGTATATTTTCCGCTTACACTGCTCCACTGTGAAACATTGTTGTCTGTATGTGAAAAGGACAAGGCCGCAGGGCCAGGAGGATAACAAGTGTTCGCTGAAACACAAACGTAGGCAGCGCCAGGAAGAATGCCCGGCTCCCTCCCGAATGTAGCCTTGAAGCAGAGCTGCAGGGCATTTAATCATTTCACAGCTGCCAGCCAGTCTCGTTATATGGTAGAATACGTAGAATAATACCGCTAAAGGCTTGAATTATGCTTTTCTTACGGCCCCCCCTTTGCTGAGCCCGCTAGAGCGTGTCGGCACCCAGGACGCGAATAGCACCTGATAGATAGCAAGGTCCGGAATGCAACTCACCCCCCCCCGTATGTAGCTCGCTTCCAAGAACAGAAGCGCTGTGTTCTATTCAACAACTGAAAGATGCCTTCGCACTCACAAATTGCAAATTGTTACTAGAATAGCTGTTTGAAGGTTTTCATAGTAGTCGGAGATGTCCATCATCACACCAAGTTCAAAGAAACCCAATAAAGGGGGGTGTTAAACATGTCACAGCTGATTGTTTGATATGCATTTTGTATATATGTAACTGATGTACGTAATTCACTCTCTTGCGTCCCTCAAGGTCTAGAGATACGCGTCGCGGGGCGTGAGACCGAGTTGGCCAACTGAGACTTTTGCTTTGCAATAAACCTTAGCTTTGGGAATCCAACCTCGTGTCTGGCGTATCTATCGTGTGTAGTGACTCGCCTTGTTTCCATAGACGTCAGGGTCCCCTAGGGGCCCCTTTCAATGGGAGTAAAAGACTGTCCTGAAGAAAATGGCTTCACCTATACGTTTGTCACTGAAACCGGTCGATGGTGGTTGCTACACACAAGAGGCATAAACTGTGCCTACCTTGTAGTCTGAGCATACCTTTTACCAAACTCCCAATACCTGTTACACTAACACTACTCCTAGACAGAGTATGGGTTTTGGTGTCTTCTTTGTTGAATGTTATGTTGAACATTGTCTGTCATTGTTTGTGTGTTGTTTTTAGATTTGAGTCCACCATGGCCAGATAGACAATCTGGTGGTTAATAAACTGGTTGATACCCCACCAGATGCCTTTTCGGTTGACCATTGGTACACCATTTAAAGCTATTCATTTAGTTATTCTCTTCCAATATACACTTGCACATAGTGGAAGAGAGTGGAATAGGACCAACAAGGCTGAAAGCATTACACATTTAGAAGTGGTTAGTTTACCTCTTTTCCTATCCGCTGTTTGTAAGCGGCACAGCACCGTAACCTAGTGGAGGCATTGGACTGAGGCAGGGCTAGTTAGATACTCGCTCTATCCTTTCCTGTCCTCCTGCCACAGCCTTGTAGTACATACACCCCCTCTTTGGGGGGTTGTACACCGGTCCTTGCCCACACAGGCCTTTGGATTTTCTTGAGCTACAACTAAATAATTGACAGTTGGTTATTGTCCTATTTTGTGTTAAAACTAGTCAAGAGTAAGGGCAATACCCTGATAACTCTCTCTTCCGCCCCCTTGTTTTCTCTGGGCCTATGGACCTGGTTTATCTTGTCTTTCGGTAGACCGTAGTGGGACTCGGAACATGCTGGTGGTAACTGACCCCTTCACCAGCTATTTCCACAAAAGATCAAAAGTTGGTGTCTGTGGCAAAGCTTCTGTGGGAAATGTTCTCGGCACACTATGGCTGGCTGGTGCGGATACACTCTGATCAGATCCCAAACTTTGAATCACACCTGATCAGGCAAATGTTAGAGCTGGTGGGTGTCAAAAAGACCAGGAACTTCCCCATGCCACCTGCAGGTAAATGCGCAGTCAGAGTGTTTTAAAAGGATGCCACTTGACATGTTTGCCACACTAAAGCCCGTGCAGAATTCCACTGGGCACAGTACTCACTGATTCATGCATACTGTTGCACTCACAACTTGTTACTGCCCCTATTTCCTCATGTCTGGCAGGGAAGCCCAGCTAATAGCGGACCTGTGCTTCAGGGTAACCCCCGGTGTCACTGGGTCAGACAACCACCTGAGATATGTCTAGCAGCTCCAACAACAATTGGAACAGGGCCATGACCTTGCAGAGCTTCTGTGAACCAGAATGCCGGAAGGAACAAAAGCAGGTCTGATGCCCAGATGCATATTAAAATCTCCCTCCCGGTGGCCATGTCCTCATGTGTGCAATAGGCCACCAAGGGGAAAATGAGACGGGGGACGTTTGGGAGTCACAGCCCTATCTGGTCGAATATCAGTTAAAAGATCTGCCTTGTATTGATTGAGGGAAGACGGCCAGCCAAGCAATTATCGGACACTTCATCCAAACCAAATCCTCCTGTTGGGGGATGAGGTGGATCTGATTGGTCAGGTGCCAGAACAACTGTCACCGGTGAGGAGACCTGCCACCAGGAGGTGCTCCAATCCCGGACTCCAGTCCCGCCTCTGCTTGCAAGTTTGTTCCCAACTATGGGCATGATGCAAATCGTTCCCCCCTCCACCTCCTTCCCCCCTTTTTCATTACCAGCTGACTGCAGAAGAAGCGGCTTTGCCTAGAAGGAAAGAATATCCAGGAGGCTGACCCAGAGGGAAGGGAAGGGAAAGGCCTAGGCGTGGTGATCTTCACCCAATCCTGACTACCCTTTGCACCCATTGTCACACTGGAAGACGACCTGTCTGTCCATACCAGGCTGACCTTACCCTGTTTTGTCAAAAACTCAGGTAGGGGATCTCAGGTGACTCATTTATCGCTTTCCCCGCCGCTGTGTTTATAGAGGCATGCCATTATCATATCCCTGAACTCACCAGTGGCCGTTGAATCTCTCTTGACTCAATGATAAAATGCTCCTAACGAGCGCAAGGGAAGCCCTGGAAGCTAAGGGTGTACGGTAGAGCACACTACATGACGAGCTGGTGAGGAAGAGGGCATCAAGCTATAGGAATGAGTGGCAAGGGGGCAGCGCAGTGTAAGCTGGGAAGGGAGCGTTGAACGTGGGCTCAGATTGTAGCGATCAGCACACTCTGCTTGTGGTGGGAAAGATGGCGCACCACAGGATGGGTTGAGAGGAGGGAGTGGCACAATGAGACACTGAGACCAGCAGTCGGAGAGAAGGTAGTGTACTGATTTAAGGTAGGAAGAGGGGTGCAGAGCACCATGAGCTGGTAGACTAGAGAGCATCCTAGTTAGCTGGGAAGAGTTGTGGCAGCACAACACATCTGAAATCCATAGGACAATACCTTGTAAAGAGTGTGTGGCTGAGGTTGTGGGAGAGGTGCCAGTCTCGGCTTTCCTATGATCCACCAATCATTCTCAGAGCGCATCACAGGGATTCACCCATTATTAGCTGTGATCACACTAGGGTAACTCTGGGTGAGGTTGTTGGTGTTGGCTCATCACCGGTGGTCCTTATTTGTTAACTCTTTTACCTTCAACAGTGATGTGGGGATACATGAGAAGGCCAGCACAGTTCCCCAGAAAATGACAAGCAGGATCATGGCAGCATGCCTTGTTACTGTGCTTTTTTAAATTTGTTTTAAACGGTGAAATCGTGTGGCTCGTTTATAGGGGGAGCCGACTCCTGCCTGCCCGTTCTGCAGAGGAATAAGAGGATTAAACGAGAAAAGAGGGAATTGTGGGACCGTCGGGATAATTAACATATTAAACAAATGGAACTGAACAAAGCCAGGGACCACATTCCGCAATCAACAAAGATCTAACCATTCACCAAAAAGGAAACCAACAGAAGCAGGTAGGGGGCGCGACAGGGGGCTTAGAACTCAGTGACTGGTTTAAGTGATCTGGGGGCACCCATCTAATGATAATTGGATCCTGTAGGCACATCCGGTCCCATAAATATTGCAGTGGCTGATTTTGCTGCCACTGCAATATCCCGTTTCATGGATATTTTCCAAGCAGGATGCCCTCTCCTTTCCCAGGTGGCACCTACAGCGGATGCGGGTATCGTTACCAACATCTTCCAAGGTGATAGATAACCTCTACCCCTTAAAGAGATTGCTATAATAAATAACATGTCCTTTACCTTATTTATATTTGTGTCTGAGGCTTGCGAATCTGTTTAAGTTTGCATATGCCCCCATCTAGTGGTTGGTACAAAGTATTACAGGTTACATTAATGTAAAATGGCGTCTTATATGGGCGTAAGCCATTGTAACCCACGAGGCACATTGTTTCTTTTTCACTTATGGTCGTGGGAGTTACAGCTGAAGCTCGACTTCATTGGATTTGATGCCAACATAATCTGGTCAGACTTCAAAGTGGTGCAAAGAACCAGCGTCACTGCAGGTGCACAGAAGGGGCAGAGTTTTTTTTTTTTTAACACTAGCTAAAAATGACTTCCTTTAGTCCCCTTTCCCTCATCTTCCAAGCATCTACTACACGTATAGATAACACCAATTCTATGCCGCTTGTAATGCCAAGACTGAGGTGCAACAGCCATCAGCCAATAACAAATATTTGCCCCGAGATCGCTACGATGAAAGCGTAAGCCAAAAGCACTCAAGGCTGAGGAGAGAAATGGTGGGCAGCAGATCATGCAATGGAGACACACGCTTCAGACCAACCATGGGCCTTGAGTGAAGAAGAGGCGGTCTGTATTAATCCAGGAAAAGGGGATTCTTCAGATCCTGAAAAGTCACAACACCCACTCTGACGGGGCCCAAAAATCACGCCCAGTAGATGGCACATGGCGATCATGAGGCTGCTCCCTGGAAACTACTGAATCCCACCCTAAAAGTGCAGAGCATGCCAAGGCCTCAAAGCTAGAACAACGCCCATAGAGCACGGCACCAGAGGGTGTGTCCATGAACATGACTCCAGATCTTTGAAATCTGTGTTGAATGATAACACCAAAATGCAAAGCAGATCTTCCAAACATGGCTCCAATGCAATGCATTGTGCCAAAAGTATTCCTCATGTAACGCCTTTTCTGAGGCAATAGGAGTCTTCAAACGTATAGGTCAAAAAACACCCAAGTAGTTGCCAGAGACAGGGCCTGGGAAAGCATTCACCTCCGAGCAACATTCAAATGAACATGGTGCCAAGGAAACCTCGAGAAGGTCGACTCCACCAGTTCGGATGCCAGTAGGCAATGAGAGCACCCCTAAACCCTCCTCTATGCCCAAAGTGGACGAAGCAGAGTCTTTATCGACAATTAATACAGTTTACACTTTTTGAATCTGCCAACACCTATTGCACAGACTCTTTGAAAGAAGACCTGGTCATTAAGGGTCAAGAAACAGAAGAGGGAGATTAATAACTAGGAAGGGTAAGTCAACCTGGGCCCAGCACTCCTATTTCAAGACATTATCTCAAGAGACAGCAGAGAAAATTAATACTTTCCTTCATGAAAGGAGGGAAAAATAATTACCTAAAAAGAAGAAAAGAATGTCATTTCAGAAAGAGCCCACTTAAAATTGGCCAATGTGGATTTTATGGTTGTATGTGGTATAATCGCTGGAAATAACATCGAGGGTGACTCGATATTTTTTTTAAAGGCACGGATCACCCTCCGAAACATATTTTTGGATTGCTGCAATTCAATAAACAAACTCCAGTCCTAGAATATTTGGGGAAAGTGTTGGATAGTGCCTTTGCAAAACAATATCGAGTCACCCTTGATGTTATTTCCTGCGATGATATCACTGGATACCGATTTTATTCACCCAAGTGACATAGAGGAGGATTTTGAAGAGAACAAAGAGGGTGATGAAATTTGGGAGAAGGGGAAGCATCGATAGATTTCCCTCTAGGGGCCAGAACCCCCAGTTTCCAACTTCACTACTGATGATCAGCGCAAAACAATGCTATGTACTGAGAAGGGCTGCTGCGATATTTAGCATTATGACCGATCCAAGTAGAAACTGCAAAAATAGCCCATTGCTCTTTGCATCCCAATTTTGAAATCAGTTAAGGAACCGATCAATTTAACTGCGCAAAAACCAATCACAAGCCACTCCATCAATGTTCATATTTAAAAACATAAGTACCATCCCTCGCCAGATGACCCAAATTATATTAAAGCACTTCCATTGTCTTTAGTGGGCACCTGAGCAATGAAAATGTGTGGTGCACCAACTTCTGAAACATCTCCTGATAAAGAAATTGAGAAGGTATATGACATAGCTCGGAAGATGGCGAGTACGCTGGCATACATCCTACGAATTGGAAATTTAATAGGTCTACTGGCCCCGCTACATTAGGGCCCATTGGAACCAGCCGGACACAGTGGTAAAAGACATGCCCCAAGCAATCAAAACTCGAATACAGGCTATTGTCAGGAAAGGACAATTGGAATCCAATATGCTCATAAAGGGGTTCATAGACGCAGCTGAAAACATGGGCAGTCACCAAAAGGCATGCATGGCTGTAATATGCCAGGTTTAACATTGTAATGCAGACTAACCAGCTCAACAAACCTCTAGAAGACGGTCTATTCAGTAAATAGATAGATGAAACTCTTGACAAATCAAAGAAAATGTTTGACACTTTAAAATACTTGGGCCAACTACCAAGCTGCCCCTATTTCTGATGCACAAAAGTCCAGAGTGATTGCAATTGTTTTGTAGGGTAACACCAATCCAAAAATCCAATTCATGCAAGTCACCAACAGTGCACAGGACCATTAATGCTTTAATTAATATAATGCTTTGCTATTTAAAATGCCATGCCACAATGAAAACATGCCCAACTGGCTGCACAATGCAGACCAGTCTAGACACGAAATAACATATTACAGTAAAGTATGCCAGGCCACATTTAGACATACCTAGACTGGATGCACCAAAATGCCAGTCGAAGCAATAACATCATGGTTATTTTATCGCAGATGCCCATGAAAATATAAAATGCTGCAGTAAGAAATGGCTGGGCTGGCAGCACCAAAACGCCAGTTTAGCCAGGTAATTACACTTAGCAGGACTGCTTTATCAGAGATGCCCAGTTAAATAAAGGTCAAGCCAAAATAAGAAATGACTAGGCTGGCTGCACCAAAATGCCTCTCTAGCCACTAATGCCACATATAATGCCTGCTTAGCCTGGACATGGATGACCATTTCGATTTATCGCACAACCCCATCCCACCCAAACCCTCCAAACATCCTCTCTCCCTCCCACCCCGTGTCCCCATCCCCAAAATCATCTTCTGATCCCAGAATTACCTGCACATCCCTTTTCCTTGTCCCAGTGCTCACATATTAGGCTCCTTGCCTCATAGGTAAGTACTGGATGAGGAAAGTCGGCAGAGTGAAGCAGAACGTATGCCCAGGATGACATGCCTTGTGCACAGGCCCTCTCCTCCTTGTGGTTGCTCGCTTCTGTACGTCCACATCTCTGGCACTTTCTTGAACCAGGATGCTTTTCTGGTGTCTGTTTGCTGTCCTTTACTTGCCGTCACCATCGACCCTTCAGACCTTATTACCTTCCATTGTTAGTGGTCATACCTCGACTATAGTTTCGACTTTGTGGGGTTGCGCAACACCAACACAGTGTCATTTCGACTTTGTGGGGTTGTGCAACACCAACACAGTGTCACCCACTTTGTGTCTGGCTTCCCTGGTGTTTCTTTGCAGCTCATGTACTTAATGGCTGCAACTCGTTTTTTTGTGAGTCCATCCACCATCAATGTCATCCACATCCTTGCTCGGGTGATGGTGTATGGACGTGTTTACAATTGTTCCGTACATGAGGTCTGCTGGTGGTACATTGGTGGAGCTATGAGGTGTCACTCAGTAGTTCCGTAAGAACCGGTATAGGTCCATCCGCCAGTGGCTGTTTTGACTTTTGGAGATGCATAGCACCTTATTGATTGTCCTCATAAATCTCTCCACGTCCCCATTAGCCAGCAGGGGCTTATGTGGTGGTGTTGGATATGGAGCTCTTCCATGTATTTCTTTGTATGTGCCCTGAAAAGGTGGTCTGTTGTCGCTCTTGACACGTCATGGTAGACCTTGTGTCGCGACTATTTTCTCCAGTGCAGGGATGACCATGTCAACTGAGGTTGAGTTAATGATCTCCACTTCGGGGTACCGTGAGTGGTCGTCAATTGCTACTAGGAGATAGATGCCCTCCTGTACAGTACAAAAATCGATACTGATGGCGTCCCACCTTGAGGATCCACATTCTGCCGATTGGATTGGTTCAGGGTTCAGGGGTGCACCTGTGATTTGGCATGGGAGGCAGGCCCTGACGATGTCCTCTATCTTTGTGTCTAGGTGAGGAAACCACACCCAGTGTTTTATCCCGGCCTTCCCTTGGTGTCCCTCGTGTGCAAGGAAGACAATCCTGTCTTGTATGATGCAGGGAATCACTATCCGGGTGCCTCTTAGGATCAGACCCTCGCTGGTGATGGACAGTTCCTGCCGCACCGGGAACATCCCCGTCAGGAATTCTCTGGCCGCCGGCGTGCAGTTGTGAACATTTTAAAGGAAGGAGTTCCAATCTCCTGCTATGATCGTGTTTTTGATGCTGTTGCAGCACGATTCATGTTGTGTGGCCTTGACGATGTCTATGATGCTGACTGCTTTGGGCTTAGTTGCGCTGATTACTTGGCAGATGTATTCCACTGTCTTTGCCTTGTCTACTTCTCCTCGTGTCACTGGGCATAAGTGCTTGGATAGGAAGTCTGCATGGCTGTCCGCCCCTACCTGGTACATCAACTTGAACTCGTACTGCTGCTCCACTTTCCTATCCTGGCCCGGAGGTTATGCTAATGACCCTGTGAAGTTCAGGAGTAGTGGTTTGTGTTCAGTAAATGCTCTGAATCTCTGTAAAGATAGATGTGGAAGTGTCGACATCCCCACAGGACCGCTATGGCTTCTTTCTCAATGTGGGAATACCTCTGTTCAGTCATGTGAGATCTCTGGATGCGTATGCAATCGGTCGGGTTTCCCCTGTCTGTGACTTCAGCACCAGGATTGCCCTGACTCCGACTGGGCTTGCGTCGACATATAGCTCCGTGGCCAGACCTGGATCATAGTAGGCCATCATTGTGTCAGCCGACAATGATTTCTTGATGCACTCGAATGCTTCCATGCATTGTGGGTTCCATTCCCATCTGACATTCTGCCCGGTGAGCTCTCGGAGCGGCTCTGACATGGTGGCCAGATGGGGGATAAATCTGCCACAGTACGTGGCCATGCTCAGGAAGCTGCACACTTCCGTGGGTGTGGTTGGAGGGGAGGCTTCTTTTATATCTGTTAACTTCTGGGGGTCAACTGATACCTCTTGTTTGTTGAACACAAAGCCAAAAAAGTGATCTTGTCCTTCAGGAACTCGCATTTGTCCCTGTGGATCGTGAGTCCTACTTTCTCCAACCTGTCGAGGACTGTTTCTAGACGACGCAGATGTTCCTCCCTGTTTTTAGCATAGATGAGGATATCATCACTGACGTTAAGTACGCTGGAGATGCCCTAGATTACTTCCTGGATGGCCTGTTGGATTACCACAATGCCAAGGATATCCCAAAGCGCTTAGCCTCTTGTAATGCTGCAGGCCCAGGTGGGTCGAAAAAGTAATGGTCCTCGAGTCCCGGTGTAATTTGAGCTGGTGATAGCCGGCATTGAGGTCTATTTTGGAGAAAATCTTCAACCCTGTGAGGTTTGTGATGAACTCGTCCAATGTCGGGGTGATGCGTCTCTCCCTCTTCATGGCGGCATTGGGTAGGCACATATCTATGCATATCCATACCTTCCCGGGTTGTTTGGCCTTTTTTGTGACAACCATTGGGGAGACCCAAGGGGTTGGGCCGGTCACTTGCTCGATGATGCCAGCCTTTTCAAGTTCATGCAGTTCTTTAGCTACAATGTCCCTCATCTGTGGCGGACTGCCCTTGGTTGCACTGTTTGATCAATGTGGGGCTTGATCAGTTTCATCCAGTGCCCTGTAGAATGCTCAGGTGTTTGGCTAGTAGACTGGTGATCTCAGTGGAGTCGGTTACGTCACAAATTAATTAGATGAGTCCCAGGTTTTCTGCAGCCTTCCAACTGAGTAGAAACTCTAAGCCAGCGTTGACCACGTATATTTTGTAGTTGTTTGTGTCAGCCCTACTCGATGTGGTTCGGAATAGACCCACCACTGGGAGCACTTTCTTGCTGCCATAGGCGAACAGTTGGGTGTCCATGTGCTTGAGTGTGGGCTGCGGGCACAGTAGCCGGAACATGCTTGTCGGCATTACGTTCACCGATACCCCTGTGTCGATGGTCATCAACTTCTCTTGTACCTGTATGTTTACAAGGCACTTTGGCCTTTTCCTTTTCTTCTTTTGGGTGTCGTTGCCTTGATTAAGTGCCGAGATGAGGTGGACCTTGCCTTTTTTCTTCACTTGTCCTGCTGCGATAGCTGTCGCCACTTCCTCGTCTTCATCCCCTGATTCGTCCTTCGATGAATTCTTTTCTGTTGCTACCAAGCATGTCTTCACCTGTTTCTTCTTCTTTGTAGGGTGTTTCGTGGGCGGCGGCTGCGGGTGTTGGTTCTGGCCTGCCGATGTCCTGCAGACACGTGCATAATGGTCTCTTCACACGTGGCCCGTTGTGCTGGGCAGTTCCTTTTTCTGTGAAGTGCTCCTCCGCACCAACCACACACTGTTGGACCAGGGATTCTCGGCTGCCATTGTGGTGAGTTGTGTCTCGCTGTTGTCATCCCCTTGTGATGGCTGGTTCGTTACCTGCGCTATGGTTGCTGTTGTTGGTGCCACTTGCAGTTTCTGGAGGGTGGTGCCCATTTAGGCTGCCTTTGCGTGTGACAGCTCCCTCTGGCATCCGTACTCAAGTATTCTTGCCAATGTGATCCCTTTCTCACTCAACACCACTCTGCGCAGTTTTCTCGGTCAACATACCATTTATTATTTGGTGCCTTATCTCTTTTTTGTTGTCGTCAAACTCGCAGGACAGTGCTAACCTCCTCAACCGTATGTGGTATGCATCCAGGGTCTATTCTTCTGATTGCACTGTGGTGGAGAAGTTGAAAGTCTGTATTGAGTTGTGGCATGAAATGTGTGATTAGACCATCTCTGGCTAGCTCATCTGCGCCGTCTACTATCGCCAGCGAGTTGAATGGTGAGTGATTTCATCTTCCTTGGTGTGGTGATGTCCTTGCCGTCCATGGCCATTTCAAACTTCTGGATCCAGATTGAACAGCGAGGCCCCACAGATGATGAGTTAGTGTAAGGGTCGAATGCTGCTGTTATGCTCCCTTGGTGACAGGGGCGTGGTGTCTGCAGTGACAGTGTTGCTGCCAGCCTTACCGGTGTGTTGGCTCTGGGTGTGGAAAACCCTGTGGCCATGTTGCTGCGTGTGAGGGGTGTCCACTTCTGTGTTGGGTGGGGATGGGCAGGACTGCTTTCCTCCTCACCTGTGGTATGTGTCCTGTGTGCTGATCCACTCTTGCCTGATATTGGTTTCTTATTTTTCTGTTTCGTCCATGAAGAAAAAGGCAAAAGAAAAAGATAAACATTGCACGTGTTCTGTAGTGAATGTGTGCCGGCGAGTGCGCCTCCTCGGCGGCTCCATAACAATGTTTTTCTTCAGCGGGAACGATGGCGATTGATTCGCCACGTTACAGCTGATGTGCGTGAGGCGTACTGACTCCTCGTTGCCAGTGTTAAATCCCAGCAAAGGTGGCGCTGGCAGGAAATGGAATGCTTGCAGGCCACGCCGGAGTGTCAGCACGGGTGCGGAACGGGGGCCATATAAGGCACGTCATGCTGGGCATTCGTTCTGCTCCGCTCTTCTGGCTAATGCGATGACATGAGGTGGCTACAACAGGCTCTAGTTCCAATTGCCAAAACACTGTTGGCCTCGAAGAATACCCTAATGCTATCTGAGCATATCCCTGCAAATTGACAAATAAACACCCTTGAAGTGCACTTTCTGCATCAGAGTGGTCTTTCTAAGTGGCGCTCCGTCACAATGCTTCATGATATTTTCTTTGATTTGAAAGTGCTTAGTTGCCCTCTCCACTGCTTCATCCTACCTGTCATTAATCTGTGATCCATGCAGGTTCAATTTTGATGTCAGAATGTTGCATTCTCTATGACCCGCTGTCCCTAGGGTATTTATCAAAAGGCTGCTCTTCAGCCTGCTAAATTATTTTCGGCTCATAGTACTTCGATGTATGTCGGAATTATTTGTTTCCACTGTGCGTATGGAATTGCCGGTGCCCCTGGGTTTGCATGAAAGTTGATGGCCTTGTGCAATGACTGTTTCCATCTGCCTCCTTCCCTCTGGATTCCTGTTCATTAGTTTCCTCGTCTTTGCATCTCACCTTGTTGCCACTTGTTGTATGGATGATTGCATGTTGTGGAGGGAGTCTATACAAGCACCCATTGAATAAAGATGATCACTAAAAGATGAATAGTGTATGCATGCCTTTTAATTCATTTGGTATTCATTATTTCACCTTCATCTGTTACCTGCAAGCGAATCCACTCTCTTTTGTGTGCTCCTCTCGTGCCTGTCTGCATGCTGCTAGTGTCTTCCTTGTTGTTCTTGCATCCCCTCTCTCTCAGGGCATCCTGCTCTGGAGATCAAGCCCAGGACACATTATCAATAGACAAATGCAAAAGCGAATAATTTCATATTTATGAGAAGTTTCTTGATGACATCCTAACTCTGGAAGGAATGTCCTTCCATAACTATGCAAGTGATAACCAACTTATGTTTCCACTTCAGGGCTCCCCAGACGAGAATCTGAATGGTGTGACAAATCCTTAGATGTGGTCACTTCTCCCAAAGGGGAGTCCCTTCCCATGAGTCCAGGGAGGTGAGGCTGCTTCTGGGGGTGTTACTCAGCTGGAGTATCTCATGGGGAGAGACTCCCCCTCCAGGGACAGGGACGACCATCTAAGGGAAATGCAGTATAATATCCCTCACCCAACATGCCTCCCCAGTCTGCAAACCCCAACCACATACCTAACCAACCTAGGTACCTGCATATAATTAAATGCTACTGAGACGAGAAAGAGCTTGGACTAACCCACAGAGGTTGATGGCAGATGTATTGATTAGAAGGCGCAGAGAATAAAGATTGAAAGATTAAAGACATTGAAGAGTCCTAATGCCAACCATTGCCAACCAACTGCTATAACAATAAACAAAGGATTCCAAGAAGGGAGCCAGCCAACAAGCACAAAATGCAGTCCAATCCAGGAAGTTCAAGGAGAGGACACCAAGGAAGCTGTGAGCTACCCAATTCCCAAGGCCAGAAGGTGGAGAGGGGAATCCTTGACCCGGTGGAGTGTGCAGGCCCGAGGCAGAGCTGGAAGCTGGAGAGCGGTGGCGTGACCAGAAGCGGATGGACCGAATGGCCACAGAACAACGCAGTGACTGCAAGCAACAACCTGCAGCAGAGCCGCACACCACGCAGGAAGAGGTAGCGCCAACCCAGAACTGCAACCCTGTCCAGAACCAGCAAAGAGCTCCCGGAAAACAGGTAACAGGAGTAAGAGGAAGTCCAGGTGCGCACCGGGTGTGAAAGTTAAATACAATAAAGAGTGCCTATAGAATCTTCTTCTTTGGCACAATGGTTGGCCATAAACCACTGTTGAAGCAGGCAGTAAGAGAAAGTATAGTGAGAGTCTGTTTTATCGTGGCAGTACCTGGCAGGAGAGTGAACCAGGCCTGCCAGAACCAAAACACAGAGAAGTACGGGTCTAGGACCCACACCCACAAGAATGGGAGATGGCAAAGCATCCCCTCCATCGTAGTGCTCGGCAGGAGAGTGCACCAGGTACTCCTGGGTAAAGAGGAGAAACCAGGGTCTGGGACCCTCATCACAATTGGATCTTTGCTTTGAGAGACAGGCCAGGAGAAGGGAGTCATTCTCCCTGATGTTGGGAACTGTGAAATAAGGTCGGAGAAAGGCCAGGGGAAGGGAGTCATTCCCCCTGCTGTTTTGAACTGTGAAAAAGGAGAGATGTGAGAAACCAAAGGGTGTCTCACTATCTAAACCCCGGGGATCTCCTGCTCATGTGGCCAGGGCACGGCCATCGTCTTTGGATCCAGACCCTGGGGTGGACAAGTGCGGGAAGATCACCTGGGAGAGGGGTTCTCTGGGAGGGGGGGTAAGACAACTGATGGCAAGATGCGGTATCCCCCTCTTCACAACACACTCCTAGCCAACACTTCCTCCACCTTTGTAAGTCTTGTCCCATTGCCCCCTCCCCAATTCCAACAGGTACCCACACCACAGGGAGGCATAGGAGAACAAACACAACACCCGATATATCTCACAACAACAAAATTGTTTCCCTTCTTCTAACGATATTTTTACCTCCTCTCGAAAAAATGACAACTCCCACAATTCCTACCTTCCCTCTAGAAATCCCATTTACCAAACCACTCGGACGAAGAAGAGGTGAAAGGGAGCTATGAAGAGTTTCCATAGATACCAATGCACCAGGGAATCCGATGGGCAGTCGCCATTTTGTCCCGTTAATGAGGCCAGGCAAGGTCAGGCCTCCATTTTCAATCATTCCACCCTGAAACCTGTTAAGCCTCCCAGTAAGTATAAAAGGTGGAGCACATAGACACACTTTGAGTGAGCTGGGGATGCTGGATGGTGTACAGAGGCAAAGAGGAGAGAATTTGAGCTAGAGAGACCCTGGAAGGCCTGGAGGAAGGATGACTGCCTAATTGCTGGACCTGCGAGTACAGAGGAGGCTACAGTGTGGTGAGGGAGTTCTAACTCCAGGGAGCCAAGCCAGGGGCAGCTGGGGGTTACCTGGCAGTGCCCACAACACGGCTCCTCCACTGGGCAAAACAGGAAAGCCCAGGCCTTTGAGGGGCAGGTGGAAAGGCCCTGGCCTCAACATGTTATCTCTTTTACTTCATGCAGCTCCCAAAGCCCTGGAATGCTGTATAGGGGAGCTGACGAAGTGGGAGCGAAATAAGAAAAGTGCATTGTGGGACATGAAGTCCAAAGACTTTAAAACTCTGCAAAGCAAGAGGGGTCTGAGCCTGACTGAGGGAGACCCATGTGAGAAACTTTGAGGAGTCTGGGCAGGCTGAGGGAGACCCCTGAGAGGAAAGAGCAAAAGAGAACAGTGCCTCCAACATTGCATTTGAAAGATACCAGCAGCCTTCCCGGGTGAACGGCCGAGTTGGGGAGGTGAAGCCGCAGCTGTGGTGTCGTCCTTGTCTCCCAAATCAAGGATTCAAACAAAGAAACCAACGCAGCCAGTTAGTTGAAGCGAGCAAGTGATGAATAACAGCGATACAGTATAACAGAGTAGTCCGGCATATCGACAGTGCCCAGTTGAAAGTCTCTGTTGAGCGAATACTGATGTGAGCCTAAAGAATATGAATTGTGTTTGGTTTCAAGGCAAGCGAAGCCTAAGGAAAGTGAATCACATTGAGTTGCAAAGTGAGTGGTCCAAGCCTGACTGAGGGAGACCTGTGATGAACTGTGAGTGATTGAGAAGTCCGAGCCCGGCAAAGGGAGACCTGTAGTGAACTTTGAGTAGGGACGTATATAGTAAAAGCGTTGCACATTAGAAAGTCTTCGACATCAGTAAAAGGTCTGAGCCCGACTGAGGGAGAACCGAAGGGTGATAAGTAAGGGGAAGGGAACCCCTAACGAAGGTGAATTAAGCTTGACGAAGCAAACCCCTGCAAGTGCTGTGATTGTGAGGTCCGAGCCCGGATGAGGGAGATCTGCGTTAAATCAGGTACTTGTTGTTTGAGAGGTCCACGCCTGGCTGAGGGAGACTTGTGTGAAATCTTAAAGCTTTGAGAGGTCCGAGTCTGACAAAGGGAGACCTACCTGAACATTTTGTTGAACTGTGAACTTTTTGTTGAACTGTGAAAGAACATTTGGAACGCTGAAACAGTGACTTTAACGTGGAAGGTCAGGCAGGCCTCGATCCACGTTTTGAACTGCCTTTATTTTGAGAACCTGAGCCAGAGTGTGTCATCCTGTTTACGGCGGCCGCCTTACTCCATGCTGTCCAACGTGGGGAGGAGAGCTGACTCGGCCATCTTTATCTTTTATGTTATAACACTGATTTTCCTTTCCATACATCATTTTCCATACATCCATTTATTGTAATAGCGTAATGGCAGGACAATTGGTTATTTAGTATAGGCCACTTTATTTTGACAGACATGACTAGGACTGTGTTATTCATTATTTAATGGTAGACCGTGCAGATGGGAGTTTTTCCAATCCTTGTTGTTCAATACACACCCTTGAACCTTGCATCTCTTGTGTCTGTCTTCACTTGTGATACCATGCCTCCCTTACAGAGAGGCCATAGAAAGGGATTCATTCCCCTTGGTATTTGAACTGTGAAATAAGGTCTGAGAAAGACCAGAGGAAGGGAGACATTCCTTCTGGTGTTGTGAACTGTGAATTTAAGCCTGAGAAAAGCCAGAGGAAGGGAGGCATTCCCTCTGGTGTTGTGTGCTGACAAAGCTAAAGAAGGCCGGTAGAAGGGAGTCATTCTCCTGGCAATCAAATTTACAAGGAGGATCAAACCAGTGATCCAGAGGAAGAGAGTCATTCCCCCTGGGATACAAAGTATTGAACTTTCTGACGCATAGTGTTAGGCGATCTGCAAACTTTTTCTTTGTGGAATACTAGACTCAGGTGAAGAGCGTCATTCCTATGTTTGAGAACTTTCAACCAGAACTGTGCCAGTCAGTCCAGGATGAAGGAGTCATTCTCCTGGACCATTAACTTTGATACAACTGTTTAGTTTAGTTACAAGTGTAAGGGACAGAGATTGGGACATTTTGACACATGACAGTAGACTCTTTAAGTTACTAAGAGATCCTAACAGACCCATTAGCATTTTAGTTGAGGCAGGGGAGCCCCTCTTCGAGTTAGTGAAAGTTAGGTTTTCTCTTTATGTTCATCTCAAATAAATGCCTATAGTCCCAAACATGCCACCCGTGTGTCAGTCTCCTCCTTTGCATATGGTGTCAAGAGAGGGATCTGAACTAGTTGACAGAAACCTGGGAACCCTAATATTCACTAAATGAAGTATCCAAGCCTCTAACCCAGCTGTCACCACTACAGAAACTATAGTGTTTGACCTCTCCAGCAGCCATGATATAGCTATAGAACCTGGGGTGAGACAACTCATTCCCACTGACCTAGTCTTGGCATCCCCCAAGGGTACATACATCCGGTTTGTCTCAAAGTCTGGGCTCGCTTGGAAGCATGAGCTGGATGTAATGGCCGTGGTGGTGGACCCAGACTATAGACATTAAGATCTTACGCCAAAATAATGGCAAACATGCTTATCATGGAAAGACCAAAGGAGAAGATTGCTCAGGGAATTCTCGAGAATGCACTGTTCCCCAAACTACTAGAAGTATTAGAGTTAGACTCCACTGAGAGAGGGTCTTAAGGCATTGGGGAAACTGACCTAGAACCAAACCCAAATCTAGAGCTACCCAAACCAATTATTGAGGAAGGGGAAACTGAGATAATACCAGATTTGGTGTTTGCCCAATGCAATGACCCTGTTTTGGCTGAAGCCTTCCTCTGAGTCATCTCTGAAGACGAGGGCAGACATAAAATTGGTCCATTGTTTCTCTTGAGACAGGGCTTACTATATAGAGGACACACCACCAACGACGGTACCCCTCAATCCCAAATAGTAGTCCCCAAAAACCACTGCAGGGTTGTGTTTGAAATCGCCCATGCTGACCTCACCTCTGGACTGTTGGGAACTCCAAAAACCCAGGGACAGGTGCTGCACCAGTTCTATTGGCCAGGGATATACACAGACATAAAAAACATTGTCCTGCCAAGTTCTTTGTGTCAAAGGACGGCTCCACATAACCCTCCTTCAGCCCTGTTACAACCCATACCCATTATAGATGTCCCCCTCTCCGGAATAGGGATGGATATTGCAGAAGATAAAGATCTACCCCCAATTCTCTGTTTGGAAAAACAGCTCACCCGCAAAGAGTTGGAGGAGAATGAATGCAGGGCTCTAGAGGGAGAGTATTTAGGAAGAGAGTGTTGTAGATAGTGCAGACCCAAGCCCCAGAAAGCCTTGTGGGCTATGCAGAGGATCTTGAACTTGATCCTTGTAGCCATGGGGAGCCAATGGAGGGATTTCAGCATCGGAGAGATGCAGTCCCTGGGCTTGAGGCCAAGGATAAGTCTTGCGGTTCTGTTCTGGATAAATTGTACAAGATGGAGAGTAGAAGTAGGAAGATTGAGAAAGAGGCTGTTGAAGTAGTCCAGCCTAGAGAGAACCAGGGCTCTGGAGATGGTGAGCCTCTGGGGGAAAGTGAGAAATGGTAGTATACATCTGAGGAGGTGCAGCTGGTAGTGGGACTTTTTAGCAATGTCTGAGATGTGAGAAGAAAATGAGAGAGTGAAGTCGAAGATAAGGCCTCGATTTTTGGCCTCATTAGTAGGCGAGGATGCAGGGCCAAGGCAGGCCAGCCCGAGTAAAAGAGGGAAAGCAGGAGCAGGGCTCCCAATGAGGATGATCTCTGTCTTACTGGCATTCAGGAAGACATTGTCAGCAGCACACCAAGCCTGAATTGCGGACAGTGTAAGAAAGGCATGGTATAAAAGTAAGACAGACACAAGTGATCACAGTTCAAGGGTATTATTAAACTGTAAAATGGGTGAGGAAAATGCCTAATCTAAACCTAAATCTAAGATGGGAGCAAGCTACGACCATCAAATAATAATAATAATGCATCCTAGTGGAGTCTAGTAAATAAAAAGGGCCTATACTAAAAAGAAACTGTTGCCAATCCTTACTGCTATGCTACAAAATAGTGTGGAATAATGTTCACAAGAAAAGAAAGAAGTGTTCACAAAAGGATAAATCAGGATTTTATGGCTGGGGTCTCCCTTCCCCACATTTTTAGCATGGGACAAGGCGGGACTCTTGAGTACAGCACACTCCTGGGCTTCTCTGGCACGAGCTAACAGTTCCTTTTCTCTATATCAGGGCCTTCTGCACCCAAGTCTCTTCTCATGCAAATTCTCTTGCTTTAGAGGGCCTGATATGCCTAAAACAACAAAACAAAAGTTCCTTCTGCTAACCTTCAAATCGGGCTATCACACTTCACCCTAGGATCCCCCCAGCCGGGCTCCGATCCTCCTTTCAGCGACAGCCTCCCAAAGCACTTGCCAAATTAAACAGAGACTCCCGAAAGGGCGATCTTGTCTCACTGTTAGCCTATGGCAAGTGTGGGCTTCACCAAAACTCACAGTTTGCACGGTGTGCCCCTCAGCCGGGCAAAAACGCCTGTTTCACAAATCCCTCAGTCGGGTTCACAATTTCACAATCATCAAAACTTATGCAATATGTCAAGGACTTTCGATTGTACAAGGGATTTGGCTTGACCCTTGTATGACCGCCTTGACACCTCATGTCGGCCTTCCCTAGGGCCTCTTGGTTCTTGTAGTTTCAATACCTTTGTAATTCCACATTCTCTTTGTTCAGGAGAGGGGTACCAGCTAGAGACCTTCGAATGAGCACCCACGTGGCGCCAGACCACCCTATGTCTGGTACCAAGTTCATTCACAAAGAGATCTCTGTCTATTAATCTTATTAATGTTCCCGCTGCAACCTTGAGCCTGATACAGTCTGGTCCACTATCAGGTTCTTCCAACTCACCACCTGTGCTGAACTCGTTGGCATTTCTTTTGCCACTGGAGTCAAGGACGATACCATGATGGTAACCACGTCTGCCTGCCCTGGATATTAGGGCGGGAGGGTTCCATGTACCGCTGACATCCGTCACACCATTCGCCAGCTGCGATTCCCAGTCTTATGTTTCTTTTGTTGGAGGCTTTGCGGATCTGGGTTGAAAAAGGCGAGGGCAACTCAGTCCTTGACGTCGTTTTAGGTCTCGCTGCCTTTCTCCTCCGTTTGAACTGCTGTCCTGGAATATCTGCTTCCTCATGCGTTCGGCCTTGCTCAGAGTATACTCTCGTGCTCCGCCTTTTATCCCTATGGGGAAGGGAAAGGGCAGTCCGGTGTGTGTAGTTGTCAGCAATTGCCTGACTCTGCCTGACCCTTGTGTTGGGGCATGTCAGGTAAACAGCTCTGGTATTAGTCCGTTGTTGCTCACGGTATGAGAGAGTTTTTGTGATGGAAAGGGGGAGGGGTAGAGTTTCTAAATATCCTATTGGGTAGGATGGGGAAAAGGTGTCATAAGGAAGAGGATACCGCGTCTCACCTTTCAGTGTCCCACTTCTACTCCCTGAAGACCCCCCATTCAGGTGATCCTCCCGCACTGGTCCACCCCCAAGAACTGGATCCAATAGCGATGGCCGTGTCCTGGCCACCTGGATGACAGATCTCCTGGGACTAGTGGGTGAGACACCTTCAAGTTTCTCACAACAGACAGTCAGGGATGAGCGAAGAGGAGGAGGAGGAGGCTGAGGGTAGCCCAAAGGAGAGTTGCGTGTCATCCGTATAACACTGAAAGTTAGAGGTAAAGGAAGATATGCTGTGGGCCAAGGGGGCCATATACACATTGAAGAACCATGGGGATAGGTTACATCCCTGGGGGACACCACAAGTAGAGAGAGTGATAGAGGAGAGAAAGGACCCAAGTTCCACCTGGAAAGTAAAGTCAGAGAGAAAAGAGATGAGCCACGCCAGGACCTGATCTGTGATGCCCAGGGTATCATGGAGACGAGAGATCAGGATGTTGTGGTTTACCGTATCGAAAGGAGACGAGGTCAAGAGGAATGAGGACAGAAGGAGAGTTAGAGTCAAGGTTTACGAGCAGATCTTCACGGGTGTTCAGAAGAGCAGTTTCTGTGCCTCTGGATGCTCTAAAGCCAGACTGATGGTCATGGAGACAACCAACAGATTCAGTGTGGAGGGTAAGCTGAGTGATAGCCAACTTCTCCGGCAGTTTGCCCAGGAAAGGTGTATTGGAGATCGGGCGATAGTTTGCCGGAATAGAGCGGTCGGCAGAGGGCTTTTTGAGCAGAGGGTGCACAAGAGTCCTTGAGAGGATTGGGGAAAACTCCAGTGGCGAAGGAGAGGTTGCAGAGGTCGGCCAAGGCTGAAGTGAGAGTGTCAATGTTGTCCTTGATGGTTTTGGAGGGGCAGGGGTCCACTTATTTGGAAGAGGCTTTCATAGACCAGACTTCTCTAGAGACCTCCTCAAGTGTGACAGGGGAGAGGGAGGAGAGAAAAAGAGGGGGAGCAGCGGGGCAGCCAAGGGGGGATCAAGAGATGTTGATGCAGGATGGGGTGTAGAAGAGAGAAAGGACAGGATGTCCTGTGTTTTTGCGGTGAAGTGTGCAGCCAGGGGCGACCAAAGGGCCTGGGTGGGTGCTGTAGAGGATGCGGCTGCAGTAGGGTTGGCCAGTTCCCTGCAAACTTTGAAAAGTTCAGCCTTGTTGTTGGATGCCGTCGAGATGCAGACTTGAATATAGACTCTTTTCTTGGAGTGGATGCAGCATATATGTTGCCTTTGAAGAAGGCAGCAGGCCAGTTTGTCTGAGGGTGCACCTGAAGATCCCCATTTCTGTTCAGCTGCTCTGCACTTGCGTTTAAGGGCAGCCAAATCAGAGTCGTACCAAGTGTTGCACTTTTTGGCAGGCTACAGTGATAGGGGCAAGAAGGTCAAGAGTGTTGGAGATGGAACAGTGAAAAAGAGGGCTGTGTCCAGGTGGGAGTCAGCCGCAGGAGTAGAAGGAGGAGAGTAGGAGGAGGCAAAGGCAGCCAAAGGCACTCTTTTCATGGGTCGGATGGCCTTGAAGGCTGCAGGCCGTGCAGGATGTGCCAGTGCTAAAAGAGAAGAGAGCTTGAAGTGAGAACAGAGAAGAGAATGATTAGTCCAGGAGAGTGAGGTAGGAATAGAGAGCGGGATGTCTGTGGAAATGAGAGCATCCAAGGTGTGGCCAGTGGTGTGCGTTGGGCCAGAAGGTAGAATGGAAAAAGAAAGGGAGTCGCACAGGCTGCAGAAAGGAAGAGTGGACCTGAGTGGGAATGATGGAAACGGGTATCCACTCAGGAAAGATCAGGGCTACTCCACCTCCTGGCCTGTTGGGCCTGGGCTCAGAGAGGATCTTGTAGCCTTCTGGGAGAGGTATGTCAAAACTTGTAACAGAGCTGTCCTTAAACCAAGTCTCAGTAAGAGCAAGAACATCAAGGTCCAGGAGTTCAAGGAGGTGGCAGATGTCAGAGGAGTGCTTGACAGAAGAGCGAGAGCTTAGCGTGGCAACGTGGAGCAGATTGCCACTTCTGAAGGATTTATGAGGGAGGTGTAGGGGACAGAGGTCCCCCCGTAAGCGGCGAGAGTGGCTGACAGATGGAAGTAGGAGGAGATAGAGGAGGCAAGGATGACAAAGATGTCGGTGAGGAGGGTGTTGGCAAGGGAGCCAGGACAGTGGAAGATGGCAAGGGAGCCAGTGTGGGAGGGGCTGCAGCACGCAAGGGAGCCCCAGATGCAGCAGCAGTGGGTGGCCAGGGCACCAGAGTGGAAAAGGCTGATGATGTTGTCAGTGCAGTGGGAGTAGGCAAGGGAACCAGTACAGTTGAACGCGACAAGGGAGCAGTTGTGAGAGAGGCAGTGAGGTTGGTATGAGGCAAAGTAGCCAAGTTGGGCATAGCAGGCAAGGTTGTCTGGCCAGCCGTAGAAACAGGTGGCAATGGAGCCCGGGAGGAGGAAAGAGGAAAGTTGATAAGGCAAGGAAGAAGCCTATGAAAAAGTAAGAGGTTGGGTTGAGGTCCGTACACCAGGATGGTAGCATTTCGATAGACATTTATGATGATCCTGGAGGTGGATAAGAAGGCCAGAAGGACCTTCCAGCGGGTGCCACCATTTACGTGTGAGGAAGAGTATGGAGAGAGCGGGGCAACCATATTGGAGAGTCCATACGTCGGGAGAAGGAACGACAAAGAAGATGTCGGTGAGAGTCTCTCTGGCAGATGCACTGACGCAGGTGTCAGTGATAGGTGGGCCTGTGTTGGAGCACAGGGTGTCCTTGTTGAGTTTCTTCCTGCTAGGCTTAGTGAGAGGTGAAGGATAGGAAATGGAGAAGCAATTAGAGAAGATAGGAGAGATAGAGAGCACCATAGCGAGGGGCACAGAGTTTGGTACACTTAACAAGGCAGAGTAGCAGAGGTACGTGGGAGGAAAAGGCAAGGAGGGAGCAGGTGCACAGGGAGAAACAAACAGGACTGGGGAAAAACAATGGGAACTGAAGAGGGTGAGAGAGCAGATAACAGAACAGAACAGAGGGCAAAGGGAGTAACCAGTCAATGCATTCCCATGAAAGGCATGATGTGCACACACCTAAATACGCCTTTCTACTAGCAACAAATCAATGCAGGATGTACACATACCTAAATACGTTTTTCTTTTTACTAGCAACAAAAAAATGCAGGATGTGCACACACCTAAATACGATTTTTTACCAGCAACAAAACAATGCATGATGTGCACACACAAATACTATTTTTTTTTTACTAGCAACAAAACAATGCAGGATGTGCACACACCTAAATATGATTTTTTTACTAGCAACAAAACAATGCAGGATGTGCACACACCTAAATACGATATTTATTTTTTTACTACCAACAAAGCAATTTAGGATGTGCACACACCTAAATACATTTTTTTACTGGCAACAAAACAATGCAGGATGTGCACACACCTAAATAAGATTTTCTTTTACTAGCAACAAAACAATGCAGGATGTGCACACGCCTAAATACGATTTTTTACTAGCAACAAAACAATGCAGGATGTGCACACACCTAAATACGATTTTTTACTAGCAACAAAACAAAGCAGGATGTGCACACACCTAAATAAAAAATGTTTGTGGACAACAGGCATTTCAGCATAGGAGTACAGAGGTGTAGGCAGTGGAAGTGTGAGCACAGGGAGATAGAAAAAGTTAGTGTTTATGACCAGGTACTTTGAAAAGATGCCTTCTGAGATAGATTAGAGTGAATGTCAGGAGTGGCACACACAAGGTGTCAGGAAGATGCTGCAAGCAAACAGAAGCAACAGTTCACACTTACTTGATAGCAGAGGGGGAGGGGGGTCCCATAGGCCAAGGGAACATGGATGAGAAACCCAGCCTCAAGATGCATATTGCTGGTTGTCGGATTAAAGAGGGCCCAGAGAGCCTAGCCAGGCCAAGACAGGCACAAACGGGGGCCTTAGATGTGGGCCTTTGTTGGGGGGCTGGCTTCCACCTCCCGGTGCTCCCGATTGGCTAGAGTAGATTGCAGGCAGCCAATGGGAAGGCCAGGTGTGCTAGTATGGGAAGGCCCAAATGCCCTCGACCAGGGCGCCCATCTTGAAGAATGCACTGTCCATCAGGGCGATGCAGAAAACAATGATAAATGCCCTGAAAAGCATCCAAAACAAGCAAGGATGCGGATGTCTGCTGAGCGATTTGATGGAAAAATTGTTGAAAATAAATCAGGCAAATTAGCACAAGTTGCATACTCCACTGCAAATACTGCAAAAAAATGCAGTTGTCAATATTGTATTTTAGGAGCAGATGGGGGATTGCCGGATGAATTCTAGAGCCCAAATAGGCTTACCTTCTGGAAGATGGTTGATTGAAAGTGGCTGCTGTTGGGGGGAGGGGACTGATCATAGCACAAAGCTCCTTCTTTTGCAGGGTGAGTCTGCACTTGTATTTTCTGGTCTCTGAGTCCTGTCATGTAGGTTGACTGACTTGGTAACAAAATACATGAACGCTATCTAGAGAAGGATGTAAGAAAGGCATGGTATCAAAGTAAGACAGACCACAGGTCAAGGGTGTTTATTGAACTTTATCAAGGGTGTGATAAATGCCTATCTAAACCTAAATCTAAGATGGGAGCAAGCTACTACCATCAAATAATAATAATGCAGACCTAGTGGAGTCTGATCAAAATAAAAGGGCCTATAAATGCTAATTTACAAATAGTGTGGGGTAATGTTCATGAAAAAGAAAGAAGTGACACAAAATGATAAGTCAGGATGTTCAGGAAGTTGGCCTCCCTTCCCCACGTTTTCAGCATGGGACAAGACGGTTCACTTGAGCATAGCGCACTCTTGGACTTCTTCGGCACGTGGACACAGTTCCATTACCAACATCAGGGCCCCTTCTGTGCAAATGTCTCTTAAGGTATCAAAGTCTCTTGATTCAGAGGTCCTGGTGTACCAAAACAACGAAAAAGTTCCTTTACAAATATTCAAGTCGGGCGATTCACTGTTCTCACTGCATCCCCCTCAGCCGGCCTCAGATTGCTTTTCTACCACAATCTTTAGTTTGGATCCCTCTCTTCCAGGATCAAATCCTCTTCTTCACTGTTTATAGAATATATTTTCTCGGGTAACTCACAGTTTACCACAGATCCCCCTCAGTCGGGCTCAGATCCCTTTTCACAATTAGCCTCTTTCAGCCAGGCTCGGACCAATTACAGTATGTATTAGCTATCCAAGACTTTAGAATGTGAATGGGGTTGGGCTTGACCCGTTGCAGGACCACTTCGATTTCACAGTTCACAATTTTACACTCTCAGTTGGATACCTTTAGAGAGACCTTTGAATGAGCACCCACGTGGCACCAGACGACTCTGTATATGGCATCTACGTTGGTTTCAAAAGTTCAGTCAATCCTTGGATATTCAATTATATTTGTGTCGCTCATCACATACACCTTGCTCTCTGTGCTTTGCAGATTTCTTCATACAATGTTGCCACTTGCAACCTTAGTTCTAAAACAGCCTGGCCTGCTATCAGTCTACCCGACTCACTTGCTTTGCCGACTTTACTGGAGCAGCTTTGTTGTAGGAGCCAAGGACAGTATCACGGTAGCAATCGCTCCACTCCACCTCGGCTACTGATGCGGGAGAGCCCCAGGTACCTTCAATACACAATGCACCTTTCTTCAGGTTTAATTCCTGGTCTTATGTTTCTTATTCTCGAGTACTCGTGAAAGTAGCAGTTTTCTTCCTTTGAAAAGGCCAAGGGGAGCTACCTCCTTGCAACCCTTTCTGGTCTCGCCATCTTTCTCCTCGTATTAAACTACCATCTCGGAACTGCTGCTTCCTCATGTGTTTTGCCTTGCTCAGAGTGTGTTTTCGTGCTCCGGCTTTTATCCATGTGGGGAAGTGTGATGGAAGTCAGGTGTGCGTAATTATCAGTAATTACCTGACTCTGCCTGACCCTCGTGTAAGGACATGTCAGGTATACGGCTTGGGTTTTAGCCCGTTTTCTCTCACATTGAGCTGTCTGTGAAAAAGGGTTTGTGTTGGAAAAGGGGGGAGGAGTTTGAGTTCTTAGGTATCGTACCTGGTAGGATGGGGGAAAATATGTTACAAGGAAGGGGATACCGTTTCTCACCCTCCGGTGTCCCACTTCCATTCCCGAGGACCCCTCATCCAGGTGATCCTCCCGCACAGGTCCATCCCCAGGAACTGGATCCAAAATTGATGGCTGTGTCCTGGCCACCTGGATGACAGATCCCCGGGATTGGCGGGTGAGACACCTTCAGGTTCTTCATAGGGGGAAGGAGGGTTTAGGGTTGAAGAAAGGGTTGCGTGTATGAAGCGGGGTTATACCGTGTTCTCTGATGATGGTCGTCCCAAATCCCTCAGAGGGATATCTCACCCATGTCATCCTCCCTCGGTACACCACTCCCAGGGGGGACTACTGTACTGTGGATGCACCACCATGACCCCATGAGAAAGGTCTCTCCCTAGGGAAGAGGGGACATCATCCTCAGATTAGTCACAGCCAGATCACATGCCCCAGGTAACCCTTGACATGGTATGAACCATGCCATTTTTGTGAATAAATCCATTACTACCAGTATGGTAGTAAGGTTATTAATAGGTGGCATTTCACCTATGAAATTCATTGGAACTATAACCCATGGTTTATGAGGTATGAGCATAGCCTGCGGCAAACCTATTATACTTCCTGCGGTAGTCTTGCAGTGCGTGCATATAGCACATTTTGCGATGAAGTTAATCACATCCCTTTTCATGTTAGGCCACCAGCACTACCTGCGTAACAATTTGAGGGTTTTATGTTGGCGTGGATGGGCAGTTAGTTTCCCATCATGAGGCCACTCTAGGGCCAACAGGTGAGCGGTTTCAGTGGGAACAATCAAGCGTTCCTGGATATATGGTAGGCCTTCGATAATGGTTGCATTGAGCAGTCCGTGATGCTTCTTCCACAACAGCTGACTCCATTTCCAAATGGATGTCGGGTTTTAAAGTTCCTGCCACCATAATGAGTCCAGAAAAGACTACACCGCTCACCATCAGAACAGTAGTCCTGCCTTACTCGTGCTTTGCACCTCCTCGTCGCATTACACAGTTGATGCTGATATGTGTTTCTATTAACAAAATGAGACTGATATGTGTCTGTATTAATAAAATGAGGATGTGTCTTTCTAGTTGGTCTCTTCCTCATCCCAGAGATGATCTTTCTTGGAGAATATTTTAAGGGAAGAACAGTGAAGGGGTTAATAATAGCCTACAAAGGCTTGAGGAACAAAAGGTTAATTCTGAAAGGGAAATGGGGGATACCATGGCTCACCTAAGGATGTCCTCTCCCCACTCCCCAAGTCTCCTCCACCCAGGTGATCATCTCTCGCATATCCACCCTCAGGGTCAGGATCCAAAAGTGATGGCCTTTTCCTGGTCACCTAAGCGGAGGATACAGGGGGAAAAGAAGTGAGGATACCCTAAGGTTACTCACATAAGCTACAGGATGAAGTACATGAGTGAGCAGACATTTTTTTAGATAATATGGCACCACATGCCACTGCGGACACATCAGCCTCCACTATGAATGGTAAGGGGGGGTCTGGGTGCTGTAGTATCAATGTTGTGGTAAAGGCCTGTTTCAGGGTTTGAAACACATTCTGTGCCTGGTTCAAGGGGGTATGATAGTAGGAAAGGCGCTTATGAATCGCCTGTACAAATTAGAAAAGCCTAAAAATATCTACAGTGCCTTGACCATGGTAGGAATGTGCCATTCTAGCACTGCTTTTACTTTTGCATCACTCATCTGTATCCCACTGGATGTTAACATAAAACCAATTATTTCCAATTCAGCAGCAAGTAAAATACACTTTGCTGCTTTAGCAAAAAGGGCTTTTTCCCGTCAGCGTTGTATAACCTGTCGGACATGTTGGATATGTTTGGAGGATTCTGAAAATATAAAGATGTCATCAAGATCGACAGCCACAAACTGATCCAACATATCCCTGAAAATGCCATTGGTGAAATACTGAAAAGTGACTGGGGCTTTACAAAGCCCAAAGGGCATAAGCCAATATTCATATAATCCATAACGGGTGTTGAATGTTGCTTTCCACGCATTGCCTTCGCGTAGCTGAACCAGTTCATATGCCCCTCTAAGATCTAACCTAGTAAACAGAGCTGAGGACTGTAATTGATCCAACAATCCAGAGATCAACGGGAGAGGGCATTGATATTTTTTTATAGTTACTGTGTTCAATGCTCTGTAGTCCAAACATGGGCGGAAGTCCCCTTCCTTCTTAGGGACGAAAAAGAGGGGTGAGGTGGCGGGAGAATAAGACTGACGAATATGGTCTATCCTGAGTGCTTCATGAACAGTAAGAGAATACATCGGCCATGAGGTATGGTAGCTCCAGGTTCAAGATTGATAGGGCGCTCGAATGCACTATGTGGGAGCAGTTGTTCAGCTTGTTTTTTTATCAAATACATCAAGGTATTCTAGGTTCTCTTCAGGAATGCTATGCTCTGACTCCCCTGCTATAGCTTCTTTGCTTGGAAGCCCAAAAAGGAGAGCCAAACAGGGTGAAGAAATCGTGGTCATGTCCAATATTCCCTCTAATTATTTTTCTCTATGTGCGGAACCGGTTGGCTGTTGTGCGCACATTACTTTCCATATGCGCAACTGACTAATGAGGTAAGCCACTTTGTGAGCTACCGTCGTCGAAGAGTGTTTGGAAAGGAATCTCCTCTTCCCAGCCACTGCAATTCTTTAAAAATCCTAAAACACTTTTTCCAAACACATAGGCTAAAATAAAATATTTCATATGTGATTATACCGAAAACTCATCAACCAATTCAAGACTTTGCTATCTGCCATAGAACCTTGCAAATGTACTTCTGTACAGAGAAAAATGTCGGCCTCATTACGGGTTTGGTGGTAAGTGGTAAAGTTGGTGGTAACTCCATTACCGCTAACTTTACCACTATGCCAAATTACGATTTCGGGCCTGGAGTAGAGGATTTGCCTCCAGGAAAATCCTGGAGGTAAATCCTACAACTCAAAGCTGAAATCATCGGAATTTCCGCTGCGGTAATTCTGCCAAAAAAGCCACATTGAGTCGAATGGACTCAATATTAATGGGGAATTACGCTGCCACCACCAGTTGTAATCCGGTGGAAATTCCTCTGGATCAAGGGGCGGTAACGGTAATTCGTTTGGGCGCTATTCTAGCAAATTTACGCCGGGATACCACCCCAAGTCGTAATTTATTTTATTTATTTATTTTTGCATTTTTAAAGTGCTCACACAGCCTGCAGGCATCGAGGCGCTGTTACAGGAATTGTTTTTGTTTTTTAATTGCGTAATTGTTTTTCTTTTTTTGTCTTAGTTGCGTATTTATAACGCGCTTAAATACACAGAGGTTTCTAAGCGCGGACCCGGGGATCGAACCTCTGTCGTGTCGTCTTGCTTCCAAGGCAAACACGTTGCCACTGAGCTATCCTCCTGGGACGTAATGAGTGCCTGTATGTTTTATGCCACTGGAAAATCACTAATTCGTATTACAAAACACAAATATCTCTTGTCATAACTGATGCGGCTGTCAAGAAACTAAGACAGAATACATTTGCCGATGGATTAATGGCAATTAAAAGCAATGTGTCAAAAACATGCTGAAAGGAGTTCAAAGGACCGCTTTAATGAAGTAATTCAAGGGCCAGGAGAACTTGCTTCTAATAATTTGTGTAAGGATGATAATTGCATCAGAATAACTGCGCCTTAGAATATGATGATCCAAAATTCCTGTGCCTCTGCTTACTATCCAAATTACGTTCTCCTGTGGGTAGTGATAACACCAGCTTTAGAGCTAAGAGACATATGCACCATGCATTTTTAATCCCTAAAAAAGAAAAATGTGCCTAATGAGAAATAATCAACATATCATTGCTTCAACCCACAAAGCTCCACTGATATTTTTACGAATTAGTGACCAGTAGAGCAGTGGCATAGGAAGGAACTCTAATTCTGGGAGGATATCTCAGATGCAACGTGCTCGCCTTGGAAGCAAGACGACACGAAGCAACACAGGTTCGATCCCCGGGTCCGCGCTTAGAAACCTCTGGGTATTTAAGCTCATTATGCATACGCAACTAAGACAAAAAATCAATTATGCAACAAAAAAAATCAAAACATTTTTTTTAAAAAATCCTGTAACAGCGCCTCGATGACCGCAGGCTGTGTGAGCGCTTTAAAAAAAAGCAAAATCAAATAATAATATTAATGCCCGATCTTAAAAGGAATTGTATGGGGAAAGAACATCTTTTAATAAGCAGAAAGTATCCCTATTGGCAAAGCTAATTACTTTTTAACTCCCAGAAAAATAATTTGACTGCAAGTAGGGAGGACAATCTGATTAGAGCCCTGCTTGTACCCCCGATTTAGGAAGTGAAATGACAGGGCACATATTAAAGTGTATAGTTTTGCCCACCCTTCCATATCACAGCCTAGATCAAATTAAACAAGAGCCTTACTGAGGTTTATTATGGAGCCCTCTTGAAGAAAATCACACATATTTGCCTTTTAAGTTAATTGCATCAATTCATCAGAGATACAACTGTTTGAGTGCCTTCTTCTGTAACTATCAATCCCTCTTCTGTAATTCTTTGTAATCAGTTAAATAAGATGCAGGGAGATGTGTCACAACGAACCTCTGCGATGCCTATGGGTACCTCCGTCCCCCAGCACCAGCGAAGGAGAGAATAACTCCCCCGCCAGTTATTGAGGCCACCGGCGATAAAAGGGTCGGGAACACGGGCACCAGGTGCTGCAAAGGAAAAGCAGGTGAGTGTAAATACAAGGCAATAAATTTCGGAGTAATCAATACTCTAGATAATGGAGTGGGACCTACCGAACCGGGAGGACAACCAGGCCGGGAAGACAGCCGGGGAAGTTGGTGTTCAGGACCCCCACCCTTAGGGGCTGGACGTGATGCTGAGCCGAAGTCCAAACCAAACCCCCTTGAGCCAGGGAGTTTCAGAAGCAGGTCCAAGAAATGTCCAGAGCAAAAAGGGGTCCAAGATCCGAGGGAGATAATACTTGAAAGTTCCAAAAGCCAAGTCCGAAATCCGTAAGAAGCAGGTCCAATGATGCAAGCCAGAAAGTCCCAAGTTCCGTTTAGACAGTAGTTCAGGCAACCAAATCCAAGGAGCAGGCAAAAGCAGTCCAGATAAATCAGAAGCCAGAGTTCAAAAAGCCGGAGGTTCAAGATCCAAGAAAACACAACGCCACTCGAAATTGCTGAGAACAGCTGAGAAGCGCGGAGACTCAGCTTCCGTGTTCTTTTGAACCGGTGATCGGGTCACGTGATTGCTTCTTCACTGGGTCACGTGAGCGATGCAGCGTATCACGTGACCCTCGCAGCCGGGGAGCAGCAACATGATTGGATGAGCGGGCCGCTCCTACGGCAACACGTGGGCGTTGCCTATGTGACCAGGACGCCGGGGTGGTGAGGCTCAACCCACCCCAGCGCCATCGCGGCCACAGTCTCCAAGCTGTCGTGCGCCGCCTCCCTCTTCCGGGAAGCCCGGCACCATGGCCTCTGAAGGGGAGCGCCGGCCAAGGCCACCGCCGCAGGCAAGATGTCTCTGGGAGGTGGGCGGTGTTGCGCGGCGCTGGGAGGTGGGCGGTGTTGCGCGGCGCTGGGAGGTGGGCGGTATTGCGCTGCGCTGGGAGTTGGATGGTGCTGCGCGGATCGTAACAGAACCCCCACCCAAAGGCCCACGTCCACGTGGGCAAGACGGGTGCTCCGGGTGGAATCGAGACACTAACAGGGGGGCATGAACATGAGACGCGGGCTCCCAAGATCTCTCTTCCGGGCCGAAGCCGGCCCAATCAATCAGGTAGTACAAGATCCCTTTACGAAGGCACGAACCCAATATGTCCTTCACCTCATATTCATCGGAGGACCCTTGCACCAGAGGAGCCGGCGGCAGCAGTGGTCTCGTGAGGGGCCGGCAGGGTTTCAACAGGGAAGTATGAAACACGGGGTGTATGCGCCAAGAGGAAGGAATGGTCAGGCGAAAGGCCACTTGGTTAATGACCCTCGAAATTCGGTACGGGCCAACAAAACGGGGAAGGAGCTTACGGCAACCAGGTATCCGTAGGTGGCTGGTGGACAACCACACCTTATCCCCAACCGAGTAACAAGGGCTCGGGACACAATGTCTATTGGCCGCACGGCACATGGCAGTCTGGGCGTCCTTTAAATGCACCAAGGTCTGAGCATGTACGTTTTTCAGATCCCTAATGCAGACAGCTGCCGCAGGAGTTAATGTAGCGGAGAAGTCAGGAATGGGAAAAACTCTGGGATGTTGCCCATACATAGAATAAAATGGAGAGAAACCGGTGGCAGAATGAGGTGCGTTGTTATATGCAAATTCTGCAAGGTGCAAAACTTGGAACCAGGTATATTGATGTTGAAGTGAAAGACAGCGAAGATACTGTTCTAGTGTCTGATTACAGCGTTCGGTCTGGCCGTCAGTCTCGGGGTGGTATGAAGACGAGAACCGAGCATCAATGCCCAAGAGGCGAGTGAGGGAACGCCAAAACTTAGAGGTGAATTGGCAGCCCCTATCGGAAATGACTACTGAAGGCAATCCGAAGAGACAGAATATCGATTGAAAAAACAATCTGGCTAATGTCGGTGCTGAAGGGATGCCGGTGCATGGGACGAAGCATGCCATCTTGGTGAATACATCCACCACAACCCATATGGTATCATGACCCTGGATCTTCGGCAAATCAGTTATAAAATCCATGGTTACAGTATGCCAGGGACGAGGAGGAATGGGCAATGGTTGAAGCAGACCCAACGGGCGTCCTCTGGTATTTTTACATTGGGCACAGATTGGGCAGTTTAGAACATAGTTAGTTACATCTCGACGCATGGACGGCCACCAGCACCATCTCTTTAATAATGTGAGGGTTTTTTGTTGTCCTGGATGCCCGTTGACTGGGGCGTCATGAGACCACTCAAGAGCCTGAATGCGTGTGTCCGTAGTGGGGAGAAACAAGAGGCCTTGCATGAAGGGTAACCCTCCATGATACGCTAAATCCCATTCACTCATTTCATCGGAATGCGTAGAAGCCCAAGTGCGAATGGCACTGACTAGGTCGGTTGAAGGGGTGCATAGACAGATGACATGATTCTTTTCTAAAATGTGTTCAGGGAACACAGGAAGAGACTCTCCACCTTGTAGGCGTGAGAGAGCATCTGCTTTACCATGACCGATGCCAGGACGGTGTCGTATGACAAAGTCATAGGCGGAGAAAAACAGGTGCCAACGGACTTGTTGACTGTTTACGCATTTCAGGTTCGCCAGATCTTGCAGGTTGCGGTGGTCAGAATAAACAACAATTTGGTTTTTTGCTCCCAACAGGTGGTGTCTCCAAACCTGAAATGCGTCCTTGACAGCGAGCAACTCTTTTTCGGTTACAGTATAATGTAGTTCTGTAGTGGTGAACTTGCGGGAGTGATAGGCGACGGGGTGTAGTAACCCCGAGATGGGACAATGTTGCGACAACACCGCACCTAATGCGAATGACGAGGCGTCTGCCTCCACTATAAAAGGTAGCTCCGGGTTTGGGTGTTGCAGAATGGGAGCGGAAGTGAAGGCTGCCTTTAGGGTCTCGAAGGCCAGATCCTGTGCTTTCGTCCAAGTGTAGGACTCTCGGGGACTGGTCAGGCGGGTAAGTGGTGCAGCTATGGAGGAAAACCCTGCAATAAATCTCCTATTGTTAGGCGATCCTCAGCACATCAGGCCTCCCCGCATCAGAACACTGCTCACATTCCCCAAACATCTCCACCCCAGCTTCGAGGCTCAAGGGATTCGGTGAACCCACAGAACCGAAAACACCGTACCTTCTTTGGTGTACGGGCTCGTTTACAGCCTTTCCTGCATTGGCAACTGCCTTGGAGGATGTATCGCAGAAGGGACGGCGTTACGTCATCACGTCGGTCACGTGATACAGTGTGGCGTTCCTCACGTGATCTTGGTGGACGTCACATGGCCCAGAGACGTCACATGACCCAGGGACATACAGTATAAAGAGCTGAGAGGCAGGACAATCATTGCTTCTCAGCTGGCTTCGGACCCTGTTTGGCGTTATTACTTGCTCCTTGCTACCTCGACCACGGAACTCTATCTTGGACTCTCTTGGACACCCCTTTGTACCTTTGCTTGGAACTGTTTACCTGTTGCCGGATTATTGGACTGCATATCGACTTGTCTCTGGATCATCCCTGAATATCTTGCTGTACTTCTACGCCCAAGTCAAGCCCTATCTTACAGGTGGCCTACCTGCATCCACGCTTACCACTCCAGGGACCGCTGTATCTTTTTGAGCCTCGAACCTCCCTACTAGGTTACCTGGGTCTCCCTTACACCAGATAGGTAAGACTCTTTAGATTCTTTTGTTTACCTGCCTGTATTGTGATTGCCTGGTGCTTAACCTCATTCCTTCTTGACAGCAGCATCGGTGTTCCAGAGGCTCCGTGGATCTGGGAAGACATCTCTCACCTGTGGCCTCAAGGGTCGCACAGCGGGTTTCTATTTTGTTCCCCTGTGCGTCACTTGGGGACGGAGGTCTCATCGGTCTACACAACACTCAAGTCAGAACACCTATAAAAATTTGCAAACCCGAGAAATGATTGCAACGCCTTAATTGTCGTGGGTGCAGGCCAGTTCAAAACAACATCAACCTTGGTAGCATTCATGGACAGACCTTTAGGAGTGATGTGAAACCCCAAGAAATCCACCTCTGTGACATGAAAGAGGCATTTTTCAGGCTTGGCAAATAAGGCGTTTGTCCTGAGTCTCTGGAGTACTTCTTTAACGTGAGTTACGTGTAAAGAGAAAGAAGAGGAGTATATCAGGATGTCGTCTAGATAAACTATGACGAATATATCTAGGATGTCATGGAAGGTGTCATTTATGAATCTCTGAAATGTCGCAGGGGCATTGCAGAGTCCGAAAGGCATGACGGTATATTCGAATAGTCCGTGTCGGGTACAAAAGGCGGTTTTCCACTCATCCCCTTTTCTTATTCGGATAAGATTGTAGGCCCCCCTGAGATCGAGCTTGGTAAACAGTACAGCGTGAGTAAGATTGTCTAGAAGTTGGTTTATTAAAGGAATCGGGTATCGATTCTTAATGGTGATTTGGTTGAGACGGCGGTAGTCTACACATGGACGTAGGTCCCCTTCCCTCTTGGGAACGAAAAAGATGGGACTGGCAGCAGGGGACTGTGATGGGCGAATGTGGCCTATTCTTAAGGCGGTCTGTAAGTAGTCCTTGAGAGCCTGATCTTCCGTGGGTGACAAGGAATAGATTCGACCACAGGGAATTACGGCATCCGGGACGAGGTCGATGGGGCAATCATAAGGTCTGTGTGGCGGGAGTTCTTCAGCTTTTCCTTTGTCAAAAACATCCAGGTAATCCCTGTATTCCGCAGGTATGCCAGAAGCGGCGACTCCTATGACATGGTTAGGAGGATCTGACTCCATATCCTTCTCATCCGTGAGCTGCAACTGGGCCAAAGCACCCAACACTTGGGAAGGGGAGGTCACCGATTCAGGGCATACCAAACAATGATCTTGACAGTATGGGGATTCAAATAACACATTACTCTGGGTCCAATCAATGATTGGGTTGTGGGTTCGTAACCATGGAAGACCCAAGATGAGACCGAACTGTGGTGTCGTGATAAGATCAAATGACAGGGTTTCTTTGTGTTTGTCGTGAATGACCAGGGTCAATGGAGCTGTCTGTTGCTTGATGGGGCCCGAGACGAGCGATGAGCCATCAACCGCTTGCACAGGCTCCGGTCGTCGTTTGTTCAGGACGGGTAAGTTAAGCGAGGCAGCGAGGGCGATATCGATGTAGTTCCCCGTGGCTCCTGAATCGATCGCCAAACGCACCTGATGTGGAGTGTTGCCGGGGAAAAAGAGAAGGGCCTGAATATGCATGGGTCCCGCAAACGTTGCAGGTGAGGAGGAAGAAAAGGGAGGACCCGTCCAAACCCCCTCATTTAGGGACGGGCTTTCCGAAAAACCTCCGCCTTAGGTTTAGGACGTCGAGGGCACTCCCGGACATAATGGCCGTTCAACCCGCAGTAAAAACATGCGTTGGAGGTTCGATGGCGTTCCCTTTCGGTAGCCGTGATGGGACTACGTACCCCACCGATTTGCATAGGCTCAGGAGGGGAATCGCTGGTACTGGGATTTGAAAAGGGAACGGTTCTTTTAGCTTCAACTCTTCTCTCAGCCCTTCGGGCATCGACCTGTAGTGCCAGATCCACGAGTTCGGGATATTGAGCTGGCAGTGAAGGAACTACTGCTAGTGCATCTTTCATTGCCTCATTTAGGCCGCGATAAAACACCACAGCCTTTTTATTCTCTGGCCATGCTGTCTCTACTGATAGTTGATTAAAGCGAGTAATGTAATCCACTAGTGGACTCTTACCCTGAACCAATTCTAACAATTCTAGATCCCGGGTCTGTGCTTTGTGTCTAGTATCAAACACTCTTGTCATTTCCGTGATTAACAAATCGAAATCATATAATACGGGACTGTTTGTTTCTAACAGTGGGTTGGCCCAGGCGGCTGCTATGCCTCCCAGGTGTGAGAGTGTGAGAGTGTGAATGCCGCCTTCGTTGTGGAATCGGGAAAGGCATAAAAAATGGAGTTTACATTGATTATTAAATGTACGGAATTTACTGGGGTCTCCATGAAACTTTTCAGGGGGGGCCAAGGGAAACGGTGTGGGAACATAGACTGGGGTAGGAGTCGGAGCAGGGGCTGGTGGGCTCATCTGGGGAATGCTATCCCCAAATTCCGGATCAGGAGGGAGTGCATCACGTTCGCTTTGTATGGTGTCAAGCCGCTGATGAATAGCGGCCGTAGCGGCAGACATGTCGGCTCTGAGAACCGTAATAGCCTGTACCAGAGCAGCTACCTGGTCCCCGGCGGTGGCATCCATAGCCAAGGCAGAGATGGCTTCTCAGTCTGTCACAACGAACCTCTGCGATGCCTATGGGTACCTCCGTCCCCCAGCACCAGCGAAGGAGAGAATAACTCCCCCGCCAGTTATTGAGGCCACCGGCGATAAAAGGGTCGGGAACACGGGCACCAGGTGCTGCAAAGGAAAAGCAGGTGAGTGTAAATACAAGGCAATAAATTTCGGAGTAATCAATACTCTAGATAATGGAGTGGGACCTACCGAACCGGGAGGACAACCAGGCCGGGAAGACAGCCGGGGAAGTTGGTGTTCAGGACCCCCACCCTTAGGGGCTGGACGTGATGCTGAGCCGAAGTCCAAACCAAACCCCCTTGAGCCAGGGAGTTTCAGAAGCAGGTCCAAGAAATGTCCAGAGCAAAAAGGGGTCCAAGATCCGAGGGAGATAATACTTGAAAGTTCCAAAAGCCAAGTCCGAAATCCGTAAGAAGCAGGTCCAATGATGCAAGCCAGAAAGTCCCAAGTTCCGTTTAGACAGTAGTTCAGGCAACCAAATCCAAGGAGCAGGCAAAAGCAGTCCAGATAAATCAGAAGCCAGAGTTCAAAAAGCCGGAGGTTCAAGATCCAAGAAAACACAATGCCACTCGAAATTGCTGAGAACAGCTGAGAAGCGCGAAGACTCAGCTTCCGTGTTCTTTTGAACCGGTGATCGGGTCACGTGATTGCTTCTTCACTGGGTCACGTGAGCGACGCAGCGTATCACGTGACCCTCGCAGCCGGGGAGCAGCAACATGATTGGATGAGCGGGCCGCTCCTACGGCAACACGTGGGCGTTGCCTATGTGACCAGGACGCCGGGGTGGTGAGGCTCAACCCACCCCAGCGCCATCGCGGCCACAGTCTCCAAGCTGTCGTGCGCCGCCTCCCTCTTCCGGGAAGCCCGGCACCATGGCCTCTGAAAGAGCGCCCGGCCAAGGCCACCGCCGCAGGCAAGATGTCTCTGGGAGGTGGGCGGTGTTGCGCGGCGCTGGGAGGTGGGCGGTACTGCGCTGCGCTGGGAGTTGGATGGTGCTGCGCGGATCATAACAAGATGCTAGACCCTGCACACACAGAACACATGGTTATATTGAAAAGCCCTCAGAAGTTGAGCATAGAAAGAAAAGGAAGGTGCTGTTGTCTAGATGGGTACTAGAATGTCCTATCCTTTAGCAAACATGCAACACAATTCCTTCAGTGTACTGCCGAAATGACTGACTTGGTCATTGAAATTTGCTGCTTTGTTCATCACCCGCAAGGAGTGATGCTTCCACCCATACCGTTCCCCGGCCCCTGTGCTTGTCTCCAATACTAGTTGATAGAACACTGTAAAAAGTGAGGGATTGTAGTAGTAAACACTCACTGGGATATTTGCAGACCCACAATACTTTGCAAGCAAGGCATATTTAAATGCCTCCATATATGATGTGCATTTTAAGAATATTATGACTCTGCATGCACACAATTCCTTTGCAGTGCATACAAGATTGTTTGCAACATGCACCGCCCTTATATCGTTGTGTAGGATTACACATTTGCTCAGTGAAACTGTTTTTGTATAGAAGCGAGTTACCATATAATGTGTGAAGGTCTATGTCCAAAGGAACTCTAAACACTTGGAAACGATGCAGATTGTGTGAAAAGCATTCTCCTGTCTGAATATCCGGTGCTATGATACTATGGACGAGTAATCCCAGGCATAGTTCAGACCCATTATCCCTTGTAGGCTAAGTAAATGATATTGCAATGTTGCTCTCCACTTATAGGGTAATGTTAGTAATGCTTACGTGGGAGACGCTGAGCATCACATTTGTCTTTTCAAAATCTTTAGAGTGCAAATTAATGTTTGAGTTTTATAATGCATTAGCTTACAAGGGGCCGCTTAAAAAGCACATGGGTGACATATGTACAAAGAAGAGGAAGTATGGGATTTGGTTACACATCCAAGTAGCCTGCTTACTTACAGTCAGTATCCGATATTTGAGCTGGTAATTCGATCATATAGTGTGGGTGACGCTTTTGGTAAGGCACAATGAGTAACAGAAATTCTGGTACGTGAACTTTATTCATGTTACAACAAACATAAAACAAGTGGATGTAGGTACACGTCTGCTAACCTTTCGCAGAGCCAAGAGAAGAAGAGTCAAGGTTGTCCAGTAGAATCTTCATGTACTCTGGGGCAGAAGTTAAAGTCATAAGGTAAAAGTGTGATAGAGTCAGGTTTAGGAGTCATGGGTGGGGAGGGAACATCTTGGTTAGATTCTTATGTTCATGGAGCCAGTTTTCATATTAGTTTGTAACCTCTTGTGTTGTATTTTGCTGTTAGGGATTTTAGGTGCATAGTAGTGTAATGCAAATTAGCACAATATGAAGACTAGTTGCTTATTTTAAGAGAAAGAAAAGTTCAGGTAATTGCTGTGGCTTGTGCCTTATTACATCTTTATGAATAGGTGAGAATTGTCTGTCTGCGCTGCTGAAAATCTTCTGAGCAGCACCCAGAAGGAAGCTGGGCAAGCGCATATGCGCACAGCTTAGAGGGAACATTGTCATGTCTGAACTGAAACAATGTTCTTTACAAAATGAGGATGAAAAGACAACAGTTTGGTTTATCCAATCAATAATTGGGTTATGAGCTCAGAGCCACGGTATTCCAAGAATTACACTAAACTGAGGGGCACAGATAAGATCAAAGGACAGCTCCTCCCTATGCCCTTGATAGGTCCTCATTATAATGTTATCAGTTTGCTCTGTTACACGCCCTGACGCAAGAAGAGTACCATCTACTGCACATAACGATTCTGGTGTCTATGGGATTTCCATTAGCCCCTGAATCGATCATATTAGGAACAGTGTGAGGAGTCAAACATGGGAGACAGACACATAAATGGAGTTTTCTTACGAATCACCATTTATTAAATAATAAAGGGTGGGTGGGACAAGCGCCTTACTTTCCCTAACCCAACAAAACAAGACTAAGGAAAATGGCCTAGTACCCGAAACATCTCTGTCCCTCACACTAATGCAAACAACAAAACTCATACAGGAAATATATGGTGGTTTCAACTTAATAAAATAACATGGAAATTCAACCATAAAGAAAACAGAAATCCTTGTGCACAGGGATGGATCACCTTCCCCTGGATCAATTCATGATGTTTCATCCCAGAGTTCAATTGTAGAAAAGCTACTTTCCCCAGCCATGTTCCACTACAAGTAGAATACACAGTTCTTTTCATCCAGTATGTCATTCACTTGGCAAAGTGACTACTAAGGTTTCTTACTCTTATGACAATTGTTAGTTTTCACAGCCTTCTGCTCGGTGAACCACAAAAACTCCATAGATCAAGTTGAAAAGGCAATGTAAAAAGTTAATTTCTCAAAGACCAATCACTTTCTATCACAATGTCTTTCTTCTTCATAAGGAACACTTTAATCAGGATGCTTCATTCAGAAAGCTATACTTCAGTCAGGATGGTTATACAACAGTTCATCAAAACAGAATAGTGGAATTGCCACCTCTTTTCCACCACAAGCTTCACAACCTTCTACCACAGTTACAGTACTTCAAATCTTCTTCTTCCTGGTCCACTTGCCTGCCAGGACTAACTACTATTTGTGGACAGTAGTTAGGGTTCTCACCTGCCAGGATAAAGCTCCTACTACTACGATTAGTACTCTGTGGTGAGGTTTGTTCCAAACTTTCCGCACTTAACTCTTCAATGCAGAACGTTGAACCAACAACAGGTTCTTGGGTAAGCCTTTTGACTTCAAGCCCAACTGGACATCTTTCACACACATGCTGTATAAAAGGACAACGATCCTCACATTGCTCTATTTGCCTTAGGCAATGCAGGTCACAGTTCTCTCACCTTTGATTCTCTCTACAAGGAGGGCTTTTCTCCAGCCGTCTTCGATTTCGTCTGCACAACCTACTGGCTGCTGGCAATATATGTTACAACTTTCTTCCACAGGGTATCTGTGACTGCTACATTCAAATTGCCTAGGCGTTACTTTCAGCTTTCTTTGATGCAGGTTATACAGGCCCTTTATTGGATGACCCTCTTTTGAAAAGTGGTATTCACTGTACTTGTGTATTATCCCCTTTTGACTTGGACAAAATGGGTTAATATTTCCTCTGATTCAAAATCAGAAAAGAACGTTTCACCGGAGTGCAAGGCAGGACACAGAGAGCTCCTCTCTCCTATTGGACAGCCGGTCTTCACACCGCTTTCTGCTGGGCTTCCTCTGCATTGGCCTGGACCTCTGACCTCCACCATTTTCCTCACAAAGCATAGCATCCAGAAAATGGTAATGCAGCGGCTCCAGCCACTGCTACGTCCTGCTGCTGCTGCTTCTTCCATTGTATTCTTCTTGGCCTTCACCTGACAGGCATTTAAAAATGTAAAGGTCCCACTCAGGTGTGGGTCATTTGAACAATTAAACCGTTCACTATGGTTTAGTGACTGTGTCCCTCGTCCTCGTCTCAGTACTAAGAGCATTATGGCACTCGAAATCCATAATGTTCTTAGTTGTTTTAGAATCCTTTCATGCACTCTGTTGAAATGGTTTATAAGATATATTTTTAAGGGAAGGTTTTAAAGGGGCTACTGGTTTTCTCTTAGGTTTGTCCAAACCTGAAGTAGAATTATAACCACTAAAAGTAGCTGCATTAGCTCCCTGTTCCCTATAAACATCATGTTCATATTTACAAAAATGGATCTCGCACTTCTCACCTTGAGCAAAACCAGGAGGCGAGACCAACCGCCCTACGGTGGCAACATACCATCAAATAGTCAGGAATTAGGAGACCCTCATCCACAGAAGAGGGCAAATACTGTGTCTCTCCTGATGGAGTGACCACATTCCCGTAATAGCCTTCTCCTCCCTTGTGATCCTTCACCCTGACACCACCCCCAGGGTTAGGATCAGGTAGGGTCTGCCTTCCTCTGGCCACATAGGAGGAGACTTTAGGCTGGGATTCTGTGATGACTCCACAGGATTCATCACAACAGCCAAATCATGAGCATTAGGTGACCTAAAGACCATCTGGATGTATTAATGCAACAAGGAGGAGGACAATTGTAAGCATAACGCGACAGGACTCATCCAGATGGCTCTATTTACGGACGAGGCTTGGTGTTTCCTGATTTTTTTAACAGGGCACTTAGGGCAGACACGTCTAAAGTGTCTTGTTTGACTGCAATATAGGCACAGACTATGTGACCATCACCTTTCCCATTCTTCTTTCGTAAATGCACTGCGTATAGCCCCTATTTGCATGGGTTCAGGATTCCCAGAAGCTGAAGGAGGGCATGAATCGGATTCGCCTAAACGTAATTCAGGGAGTATCCGTTCTCCTCATCTTTCCATGTGATGTGCATCAACCTGAAGCACCAAATCCAAGAGATCCGGAAAGGAAGAAGGGAGCGATGGTACTACGTTTAACGCGTCTTTTAATTCTTCTGACAGTCCCTGGTAAAACCCTGCCGCTTTCTTTTGCTCTGGCCAAGTCGTTTCAGCAGAAAGGCTAGATAAGACAACAAGGGAGACTTGCCCTGTGTTAAAGCCAAAAACTCCAGATCGGAGGCTTGTGCCTTCTACCTGGCATCAAAGACCTAATTCATGGCTCTTAACAAAGCATCACAGTCATAAAGAGTAGGGTTGTTTGCTTCAAGAAGGGGATTGGCCCATGATGCTGCTGTACCCCCTAAATGGGATAGAACGAAAGCACCTTTGGTAGTGGCATCAGAAAATGCTGAAGGGCGACAAAGAAAATGCAATTTACATTGAATGATAAACATGCAATAAAGCCTAGGGTGACCTAGGAAGCATTCTGGGGTTAGGGGAGAGGGGCAGTGGTAAAGGAGCAGTTAGTACTAAAGGAGGATTGCCTGGATTCGGGAGAAGAGACCTGGGAGGAGCAGGACCGGCTGCAGCACCCCCAAATTTCTCATCTGGGGGAAGCGGTTATACCAGACTCTGGATAGCATCAATACGCTAATAGAGAGAGGCATGCGCTGCTGCCATATTGGTCCAGAGGTCAGAAAAAGCCTGTAATAAGGCAGCCATGGGGTCAGCAGATGCATCCATTATATAGTCTGTTATAAGGCTCCTTAATCTGTTGCGAGCCTGTCACTCCGTACGACAGTTAACGAGTAGCGAGTCTCCTATAGAATGGAGACTTTTCTCCTGAGAGTGCAGCCTGCAGTTTGATATAAGAAGCACTAGGGTAGGGGCACAGGTGAAAAGGCAGGAGGACTCACATGAGAGCAGCTCGCCAGGCAGCCTGCCGGTCCATCTGGGCCAGAAGTAAGATTATCCCTGTTCCTCTTGTTTCGTTTCTGTTGCGCTCCGAGCGCGTGTTTGGTGTGTTCTCCCTCCCCTTGCAGCCTCTTCCTGGTGTCCTCCTCCAGCCCGCCTCCCTGCCCGCCACCCCCCCTTATCTACTGTCCCTCCTGGGCAGCCCCACTGCCCGGCAGCCCCCATGGCTAAGGGCCCCTCAGGCAAAGGGCGGCTCCTACAGCTGCGGCTCCCACTGTGTCTGCAGGTGTCCGCAGGGGACGCAAGGTGCAAGGTCAATTTGCTATCTCCTCCTTCTCCTGGCCCCCCTCCTACACCTGGCCACTGCATTCGCATGGTGTCTTCACCTCACTTTGTTCAACAGCTATGGTAAACTAGGGTTTTTTCTCCCCTCGCAGGATTCTCAAACTTAGGTGGCCTTCCACTGTGCACCTAATACACATTACTGTTGTTGTTCTGAAATGTGGTAAACTAGGGTTTTTTCTCCCCTCGCAGGATTCTCAAACTTAGGTGGCCTTCCACTGTGCACCTAATACGCATTACTGTTGTTGTTCTGAAATGTGGTAAACTTGTGCTTGCCGCTCTCTTCCTGTCTGCGTGCTCTCGCATCGTCTGTCTTCCCCCCCCCCACTCCCTCCAACTCCATGGTGCTCTCTATCTCGCCTATCTTCTCTAACTGCTTCTCTATTGACTATCCTGCTCTCCTCACTAAATCTGATAGGAAAAAGTTTAAAAAGGACATCCTGGTCTCCAACCCAGGCCTCCCTACCGCTGACACCTACACTAGTGCCTGCTCTAAGGAAAATCTCACTGACATCCTCTTTTTCGTGCCTTTGCCTGACCTATGGACCCTTCATATGGTCTCTGTGCTCTCTCCTTTTTCCTCTTCTCCCATTAATGGTGGCACCCGTTGGGATGTCCTCTTGGCCCCCTTCCGCTCCTCTAAGGCCATCATTAATGTCTATGCTAATGGGACCGTCTTGGTCTAAGGCCCTCAGGCCAACCTTCACCTCTATGATAGACGCTTCCCACGCCTCATCAACTTCCTTTCCTCTCCTGCTGTCCCCCCTCTTCTGTCCTCGGCTACCTTGCCTCTACCCTCCCTCCCTGCCCACTCTCGTGCTCCTTCTTCACCTCCTTCTTCTACACCTCCGCAGGGCGTACCTCTAATCTGTACCCCTCCCCGGAAGTCCTTCAAGGATGGCAACCTTCTCCACATTGCCACTCTTAACTCTCGCTCTGCCATCAAGCATTCCTCTGACATCTGTCACCTTCTTGAGGAACTGGACCTTGACGTCCTCGGTCTCACTGAGACATGGTTCATGGCCAGCTCTGTCACCAGCTTTGACACACTCCTATCTGACGGTTACAAGATCCTCTCCGTGCCCAGGCCCAACCGTGCAGGGGGGGTGTTGCCCTTATCTTCCCTGAGTGGATTCCTGCCACTGTCACTCCTACGCAGACCTACTCCTCTTTTGAATGTCTTGTCTGCCGACTCTCTCTCTCTCCTAGCCATTCCCTTACCGTGGCTACTATCTATCGGCCACCTGGTCAAATTTCCTCCTTCCTCTCTGAGTGGGCTGACCTCTCCTCCTCACTCCTGTCCTCTACCACTCAACTCCTCCTTCTTGGTGACTTCAACATCCACCTGGATGCCTCCTGTCCCCCGACTGGACTCTTTCGTGACCTCTGCGACTCTCTCTCACTCTCTATTCTCCCGTCTGGGCCTACTCATTCTGCAGGGCACACTCTTAATGCTCTGATCTCTTCTGACCTTCCCCTCTCCGTCCCTCTCTCCACTCCTCTCTCCTGGAGTGATCACTTTCTCCTATCCGCCCACCTCACCCTCCCTACCCCACAGGCAAAGCCACCCTCATCACTGCCACCCACCTTCTCGGTCATCCGACCCATGAAGCGCGTGTTAGTTGAGGCTTTCGCTGCCACCTTCTCGCCCCCCCCCCCCCTTCGGCTGACTCCCACCCTGACACAGCTCTCTCCATGCTCCACTCTGCTATATCTGATACTCTTGATATCCTTGCCCCTGTCATGAGAATCCGCCTGAAGCCCAAAGCCAAATGTAACTCCTGGTATGACTGGGATCTCGTCACCCTAAAACGCAAGTGCAGGGTGGCAGAGATGAAATGGCGTGCTTCATGTTCATCCTCTGACAAACTGGCCTGCCGCCTGCTCCAAAGGCAATACCGTCTCTCCGTTCTCACCAAGAAGAGAGCCCTTATCCAAGCCCGCATCTCTGCGGCATCTAACAACTCGGCTGAACTCTTTAAAATCTGCAAGGAGCTTGCCAACCCTGCTGCAGTCTCTACCTCTCCTGTCCCCTCCCAGGCCCTCTGCACTGCACTGGCCTCTCACTTCATCTCTAAAACTCAGGACATCCTGTCCTCACTCTCCTCCTATCACCTCCCTCCCTCTATTCCCGGCTCTTCCTCTGGCCCTTCTGCAGCCACCCCGCCTCCCTCCTTCTCTGCCTTTCCCCTTTTTTCTGCTGACGAGGTTTCCAGACAAGTCCGATCTATGAAGGTCTCGTCTAAACAGGTTCACCCCTGTTCCTCCAAAACTATCAAGGACCACATTGACTCCCTGGCTCCTGCCCTGGCTGACTTTTGCAACCACTCATTCGCCTCTGGAGTCTTCCCATCCCCCCTCAAGCACTCCCTTGTGCACCCTCTTCTCAAGAAACCCTCTTCCGACCCCTCCTGCCTGGCTAACTATCGCCCAATCTGCATCACTCCCTTCCTGGGCAAGCTCCTGGAGAAACTGGCCATCTCCCAGCTTATCCTCCATGCTGAATCTGTTGGTAGTCTTCATGACCATCAATCTGGCTTCAGAGCGGCCAGAAGCACGGAAACTGCTCTCCTGAACATCCGTGAGGACCTGCTCTTGAACCTCGACTCCAACACTCCGTGTGTTCTCATTCTGCTCGATCTCTCTTCTGCCTTTGACACTGTCAACCATGCCATCCTGCTCAACCGTCTCCGTGATAACCTGGGTATCACTGGTCAGGCTCTGGCGTGGCTGACCTCTTTCCTTTCCAATCGACCCTCCCAGGTCAAACTTGAGTCCTTCCTCTCTGACATCTTTTTCTCCACCTGTGGTGTTCCCCAGGGATCTAATCTCTCTCCCTGGCTGTTCAAACAGTATCTGGCACTCCTTGCCCACCGCATCGCCGGCCTCTGCCCCAACTTTCAGTGCTATGCGGACGATACCCAGCTCATTTTCAGGCTACCCTCGGCCTCCTCCTCTCCTTCCCTCCTCTCTGGCCAGCCTCTCTTGGCCCTCTTCCTGCTCCTACCTGCAAGGCAAAAAACCTTGGGGTCATCTTCGACTCCACACTCTCCTTCTCTCCTCACATATCTGACGTCTCTAAGAAGTCACACTACCAGCTGCACCTCCTCAGAGGTATTCTTCCCTTTCTCTCCTTCCCCCAGAAGCTCACTGTCTCCCGAGCCCTGGTTCTCTCGAAGCTGGACTACTGTAACAGCCTCTATCTTAAACTGCCTGCCTCCACTCTCCGCCCTCTGCAACTCATCCAGAACAGAACTGCAAGACTTGTCCTTGGCCTCAAGCCCAGGGACCGTATCTCTCCAGGACTGAAATCTCTAAACTGGCTCCGAGTGGCTGCGAGGATTAAGTTCAAAACCCTCTGCATTGTCCACAAGGCCTTCTGGGGCCTGGGGCCTAAATACCTTCAACTCTCTCTTCCTAAATATCTTCCTTCCCGAGCCCTTCGCTCATCCGTCTCCAACTCCCTCAGGGTCAGCCGCTTCTCGAAACAACGAGCTGGGGTAGATCTCTCTCCGCGGCAGGGGCCTCCCTCTGGAACAGCCTTCCTGCCTCCCTGAAACTTGAGGAGAACCATCTCCGGTTCCGGAAGCACCTCAAAACCTTCCTCTTTGCTTCTGCTTTCTCTCTCCCTCTCCCCTGCTAAATTCTTCACTGAAACTGCACTGAATCTGCAACTGGGCCACCCTCACCGACCTCGGTCATGGGCCCAGCCACTCTCCACTTGCACTGCCTCCCTGGCAACCAATGCACTGCGGGAACTGTCTCTGTATCCCTACATCCCCCCCTTCCCAGCACTTGTCTGCACTTACCTTGCACTTGCCACCAGCTGGCCCTATTTATTTATTTTTTATTCTACTTACTTTGTACTGCACTTCCCCCTCCCCTTCCCCTTGCACTTTTTCCCTTCCCCCTACCCCTGCACTTGCGCGGTCTGAATGACACCTGGCCTAGTAGGATCGTTGTCTGTCTTCCCCTTGTTCCCCCTCCCTGCCTCGTAGCGCCTTGAAACACTTGCCAATGCCATATCATATCATATCATATCATGCAAGCTGCATAGAAAAACTGGCAAAGAACTATGTTATTGTTCATGGACACGGTATACATCTCTTGTCTCCCTTCCAACTCCCCAATTCCATATATACTACCTGTATAACATGATCAGATGACTCAGAACCTATATATGAAATTAACACAGCCCTTCACCAGGTGCCCGGGTATGCAGAAGTCCAGTTACCTAACCCTGAATAGCACGAGGGCAGAACTACAGGAAGTAATCCAAGGAACGCAAGGACCTAAACCCGAATGGCACGAGGGCGCAGCTACAGAAGGGGAGAACAAGGTCCAATGACTCACAATTCCTGTTGATCCAAGGGCAGAGAGGAAATTCAATTCTAAGGCGTAGCTTCCACAAAAAAGGAGAAATCCAGAGAAAATACACAAAAACAGGCAAAGATTCAATAACTAGATGATCAATCCAGAGGCAACCAAAGCATGCCAGGTAAGTGCACTCGAGCAATGCAGGAAACATATCAGGAGGTCGGCAACAAGTTATCAAGAAAATAATACCAAAAACACAGAACAATAACCATAAAGCTAATTACTACCATAAAGCAGTTAAGGGGCACTGGTCTCAGGAAGCGTTCTGCTTTATGTGCAGGGAGTGCAAATTGCAGCGGTTCCGGGTTGCGTCAGCTTGATGAGACGTTGCGAAGTCATGCGCCTTGCTTAAACATATTCCATGTGTATGGGAAGTGTAGTTCTGGCGGCTTGCTGTACAAGCCAAAAGGGAAGATGCCAGGCACTAGGGGAGACGTACTTCTTGGATCTAGCTACTTTCTCCCTGCCCCATCGTTATTCCAAGTGTGGCTTCTGACCTCTATGAGCTCTGAATAGGGGTGCATCTTGCCCACAAGATATCAGAGCTGCACAGTGGCGCTCCAGAAAGCCTAGCCATCCAACCCCCACCCTCTCCATCCAACCCCCACCCTCTCCATTGCATAGCCTAACCCTAATCCTCACACGCCCCCTCCAACACTGAGTTATATGCTCCACCTCCCCCATGTCCAAACCCTCACTTCCCATCCAACCTCAACATGGATCTCGCTCCTCCCAAGCCAGAGCTGCATGCTGGTGAGCTACAGTTGAAAACAACAAACCCCTCAGCATCTCCATCCTCTCACCTGCCCCGCCCCTCCAGCCCATCTAATCCCACAACCCACTGCCAATTTGCCTCTGCTCCCTCGTCCCACATCCCCCAAACGGCCTTCCCCTCACTCCTCCAACTCACACTTCCCTTCGCTAAATGTGCAGCAAGAGCAGTCCGGGCCAACATCCCGATCTCAACAGAACCCCCTCTCACCCACACCCTGCCGACCACATGAAAGACAAGAAAAGGCCATGGTCTTAGCCGCCTCAGGCCGCACCTAGCATCACCCATGCTCCACCCAGATCCCAGTCCTTGGCCCCTCACTATAGCATCCAAATCTCCTCTCCCAACCCAGTCCTAGCTCTATTCCCCTCCTCCGCTCACTCCATTTGTCCACAAACCGCCAATGCCCTCCACTGGCCAACCCTTCCTTCTCCCTGCTTCCACCACTCTCCCCTCCACCCGCACTCTACAGCACTCTACAACAATCCTCCCTGTGACCTTTGTATGCCAGGCCTTCCAGCTCACCCTTCATCTCCTACAACACACACTACGACCCCCTGTGCTATCAGGACCCCCCAGCCCCCAAATTCCAATCTGGCCTCTTGCATTCTCATCAACGAGATCTGGTTTGAACACAAGGCATTTCCCCCAGGATACAACCTGGTTGTTCTGAACTGACCCAAAATAGGTGGGGGTCTAGCCATCCTACGCAAACACCAGATTCCAGGGTTCCATGTATTAATATCCCCTCAAAAATATTGCCATACAAGAATGGCGCCATATTTTTGCGGCAATATTAACCCATGAAACCTGCGGGGGACACCCCCTTAATCCGCATATTATTTTAAAGGGAGAGAGGGACACCCCCGCAACCCCCATTCCCATTTACCCCAAAACGCATCCCCACTAATAATATCGCCTATGGCCATTCCCGACGACCATATATATGGCGATATTATTGGTGGGGATAATATTACCTGATACCGATTGCTGTCCTTCTCAAAAACACCTTAGCCAGCCGCACAGATCGTGAATCCCTACTGTAAAATTCCAACTCTCCCCCACTCCCTCCCACCACTTTCTATTCATATGCAGACCATCTGGCTCCAACAGGGACTTCGCAGACTCTCTCAGTGATGCTCTGTCAACTACCTTCAACCAACATCCTGCGCTCGCCATACTAGGACGCTTCACCACCTGATTTGACTCCCCCTCAAGCTCCATGATCCGCTCTCTCACAGATAACCTATAAGCTTTTAACCTGACACAACTCATTTCACTCCCCACCCACACCGCAGGCCACACCCTTGATTCCATTTTCAGCAACAAAAACATATCCACTCTACCTCCACGCCCCTAATCTGGACAGATAACTCCACAATCGTTTTCTCCTTACCAACCTCACCCCCTCCGATAGCCAGGACCGCCCTTTGCCAACCTCTGTTCCCCTCTCCCCTCTCTGGAATAAAGTCATTATCCCCCTGGACCCAGCCAATTCCCTCCTCAATTCACTCCCAATGCGCTCTCTCCAGGAAGGCCCTCCCTCCATCAAGCTCATTGATCATTGGTTCTCAAGCACCCTCACACCCCATAATCCAACATAACCGTATCTCTCAGTGATCAGGTACCACCCCCAATGGTACACCACCCACCTCAAATCTATCAAAACTCTCAAGCAATGACTGGAACGGACCTGGAGAACCCACGACCCCCCCCCCCAAAACAAAACCTCCCTGGCAAGAGTAACAAGGGCTTACAGGTCGGAAATTACAAAAGCCCAAAAAAGCTTCTTGGGAAGAGAATATTGAACGCTTGCAACCCAAACAAGGAATTGCACAGAATCCTCTCTGAATTCAAGTCGCCATGTTGCGCAACACCTCCCACACTTAACTCCCAATCCCTATGCAATGCCTTGGCTGAACATTTTCATAACTTCGCTATCGATAGACAAAGTGCCATCCTCTCTAAAATAGAAATGATGCCCCTGCCTCAATTCCCTCCTAATGCAAACATTTTCCTCTTTCTCCCCGATCTCACACCAGGAGTTCCATATGCGCGTAGCACAAAGCCGCCCATCAGGCTCCCCTGGAGACACATGCCCGCCCACACTCAAGAACATCCTAACTAGGCAGCACTGCCCGGTCAATCCTGCCCAATCCCTTACCTCAGGAATTGTCCCGGAATCCATCAAAACCACCTATATCAAACCCCTCATAAAAAAAACACACTCGGCCCTCTCATTCCCCGGAGCTACCGGCCCATTTCAACACCTACTTCATAGCCAAACTCATGGACTGCACAGCAAACAAGCAGCTCTGCAGCTTTACTGAAGTCAACAATCTTCTTGACCCAGCCCAATCAGGCTTCAGACCCTTCCGAGGAACTGAGTCCTCCCTGGTGTCCTTTCGGGATGACCTAAAAAGAACAGCGGACGCAGAAGGATTTGCTCTGCTCATTCTTCTTGACCTCACAGCCGCTTTCGATACCATTGACCCCACCATACTCCTAGACAGGCTACACCCAGTGGTCGAAGTGAGCGGGAGCGGTCGGGAGCGGTGCTCCTCTACTTTTTTAAATTGCGTTTTACAGCTCCTATACTTTTATTTTAAAAAGAAACCGTTACGGAATGGTTTTGTTTTAAAATAAAAGTGTAGGAAGACGTTGCAGCTTGCACTTTCAGTGCACTGCACTGAATGTTCCCTTACACAGCAGGTGAAGGTGTTTGGGGGTTTGTATTGTGTGTGGGAGGGGGCGTGGTGATGGGTTTGTGGGGAGCAGGGGCAGGCCAGCAGGGAACATAGCTCCACTACTTCTTTTCATACACTTCGACCACTGGCTACACCCCTTAGAAATCAAAGTCACTGCTCTCGCATGGACCTCCTCCTTCATCTCTAATAACTTGCAAATAATGCTCCTCCCAACTTTCATCACCACCACTCGCACAGTGTCGAAAGGGGTTCCACAAGGAGCATCCCTATCTCCCCTCCTCTTCAATATATATCTTAGCCCACTCCCTGCAATCATCCGCTCCGACAACCTCATCTGTTACAACTGCTCATATGACACTCAGATCATCCTCAAATCCTGAAATGACCATGCACCACCCATACAGATCTTTCATCATGCCTCTCTGATATGGACCACTGGATGATGACCAACCACCTCCTCCACAACCCTGGAAAAACAGAAATCCTAGTATGCGATAAAACTGCTCTCCTTCCCCAACCTATCCCCTGGCCTCACTCTCTAGCACCCTCAACCACTCCCTCCCCGACAACATCCACTTTGGTGAAAAAATGTGGATGCACGCTGGACTCGAATCTATCCCTCTCCCAACATATCAACTGCGTATCCAGAACCTGCTTTTTCTACCTGCGCCTCCTCAGGCAAATCTTCACGTACCTCACCTACCCACACTGAATCTCAGCCATCCTCATCATCGTCCTCTCCCACTTCAATTATGCAAACTGCCTTTATCTAGGTGCACCAGTGTTCCAACTTAGGAAACTCTAAAGAATCCAAAACGCTGCAACCTGTCTGCTCCTTAGCCTCCCACCTAGACAACACATCAGCCCTGCACTGAGAGTCCTACACTGGCTCCCTATTGGCCGACAGACTACCTATAAAGCAATGCACATTATTCACTGTGCCATCCACAACCCAGTGTCATGCACCCGAGTCATTGGCGGTTGTGGCCACGTTGGCGGTTTCTCCACTATTGATTTTTCCATCACGTTCTTTGACTTTGGGGAAGTAGCGCTCCAGTCATTTCCATCATGGCCGCTGCTGGGAGGTACATAGCCCTTGTACTCCCAGCAGAGGGCACGTTGCAACCGTTAGGCTGCTTTCCTCTGCTTCGATTAACACGCTCTCCAGTTACTTCCTCTCTGCTTCCACATCGAAGCATTCCTCTCTCCTCTTCTTCCCTTCCAGCTTGCCCGCGTCCCTTTCTGATTTTGCGGCTCGCCTGTCTCTCCCCCTCTTTTGCTCGGTTTGCTTTTCTCGCGCACCGGCTCTTTTGCTTTCCTTTCTTTGCTTCGCTTATTCGCTGCTTCCTTTCTATTTGTCCTGTTTTCCGTTTGCCTTTCCGCATCGGCACCTTGCTGTTCTCCTTCTGTGGCTCTGTTTGGCATTTCGGGAGTACTTTTGCAATACAAGCTCGATCGTCATTCCAGAAGTTGCTGGCTTTGAATTTACCATTTAACTGACCATAGCATCTTCTGTGCGGACGCTACTTTAAGGGATCTTTGGAGACTTGCTACCTGATTCTTTGTCAAGCCGGCAACTAGGAGCATCACACCGCACTCAATCAACGTCTACTAACGGACAGGGTTTGTTCAGCCCTTTGGGCTTTTTCCCCGCATTCATAGCCTTCTCCCGGGATAGGAGCTACAGGGCTGCAGCCTACAGGCGGCCACTGTGGCTTCTACTTGAGGTAGGCAGATACCTCGAAAAAAAGAAAAGGATTACCTTTCTCAAAGACACCTGCTTCAAAACAGCTCAGAGTAAAGTTCCTCAGGTGAGGAGGGAGCTGAAGGGAGTGGGTCAGGTCGGGGGAGGATCAACAGAGATTGGACACCCAGTCCCAAATTCCTCCAAGATAAACTCATATGGTACCAACCCTCCAGGACCCTGACATCTAGCGGACCACTATTATCCCCCATTGTAACTCCACCAGTCTGGGAGGTTCCTGCTTCTCCATTTAAGCTAAATAGATGGTTCAGCCTGATCAGCGGTTACTGGCGCCCATACATTTGTTATAATTGTTATTTGTTTGGAAAAAGTTGAGCTATTAAGTATGGGCTACTAATTCAAAATTACAGTTCACTCTAAGGCTGACCAGGGTATGTTAAACAAAAAAGAAAAAAAAACTGCTGTAATATTTTGAATTGCGCCTTTATTTTTATTGAAAAACAGAAATTGAAATAAAGAAAGTAAACTTGACTTATGTTTCAACGTTCTCAAAATTCCAAAGTTGAAATTGAGTATTTGTTCTTGACATATACATTCGATTGGTTCGCTTAGCGTCCTTCGAGTTCTGCTCCAGATTGCTCTTTATATACACGTTTCTTGCCTCTGGTTTTTATTCCTTTGGTATGGATGCAAAATATTCACTGAATTATCGTTTTCATTTAGTATAATGCTAATTTTCCTCCAAATTGCTCTCCTTTAGTATTGCTGCAACGTATTCACTGAATTGCTTTAAAGGGATGGTCTAGTAAAATTTTGTATTTAAAAAATAGATAGGCAACATAAAAAAAAAATACTAGCATTCTCCGTTTTAAAACTTCCTATGTAAAATTTTGAGATATTCAAGCTCAAAATTCGCAAAAGCAAGCACATGGGCGCATCCATTTTGTGAAATGGAGGCCCTCCTGTGCTGGCTTTTGCTTTTGCGGCACTAATGAAGGAAAAGCCAGCCAGCTGTAGTAAACAAAGGCTACCGCTGGGTGGCTTTCCCTTCATTAGTGCTGTAGGCAGAGGACGGGGACCGGAGACCAGAGCAGTAAAGCTGCAGCTGAATCTCGGTAAGTGCTATTTATTTTTATTTTTAAAAATAAGCACTAGCTGTGGTTTTTTTTCTAAGTTTTCCGGGCTGGAGGAGCCCGGAAAACTTAGAAATAAAACCGCAGCTTTAAAAACGTTGTATTTATGTTTGCGGTCGCTTTAAGCGACCGCAAACATAAATACAACGTTATTGTGTTGGAAAACGCTGCAGTTTTTCTTTCCAAGTTTCTCAGGCTCCTCAGGCTCGGAGGAGCCTGAGAAACTTGGAAAGAAAAACCGCAGCATTTTCCAACAGAACCGCGTGTGTTTCTGCCCGCTGTGGCTATCACTTTGGGTCTCCGGTGCTCACAGGGGAGCACCGGAGACCCAAAGTGAAAGCCACAGCAGGCAGAAACACACACGGTTATGTTTACATGCCGCGTAGTGTTTCTACCTGCAGCTGATTTCCCATTTGGGAAATGCTAAATGCTGCGTTGTCTACCTAAATCTGCTTTCCCATTTGGGGCTCTCGGGCTCCGGAGCCCGTGAGCCCCAAATGGGAAAGCAGATTCAGGCAGAAACAACGCGGTTTTTTTCCGCAATGCCGCGTTGTTTCTGCCTGAATCTGCTTTTTCAAAGCAGATTCACGCAGAAACAACGCGGTTGTGTTGGAAAACGCTGTGGTTTTTCTTTCTGAGTTTCTCAGGCTCCTCCGAGGAGCCTGAGAAACTCGGAAAGAAAAACCGCAGCGTTTTCCAACACAATAACGTTGTATTTATGTTTGCGGTCGCTTCAAAAGCGACCGCAAACATAAATACAACGTTTTTAAAGCTGCGGTTTTATTTCTAAGTTTTCCGGGCTCCTCCAACCTGGAAAACTTAGAAAAAAAAACGCAGCTAGTGCTTATTTAAAAAAAAAAAATAAATAGCACTTACCGAGATTCAGCTGCAGCTTTCCTGCTCTGGTCTCCGGTCCCCGTCCTTCGCCTACAGCACTAATGAAGGGAAAGCCACCCAGCGGTAGCCTTTGTTTACTACAGCTGGCTGGCTTTTCCTTCATTAGTGCCGCAAAAGCAAAAGCCAGCACAGGAGGGCCTCCATTTCACAAAATGGATGCGCCCATGTGCTTGCTTTTGCGAATTTTGAGCTTGAATAGCTCAAAATTTTACATAAGAAGTTTTAAAACGGAGAATGCTAGTATTTTATTTTTTATGTTGCCTATCTATTTTTTAAATAAAATTTTTTACTAGACCATCCCTTTAAGCTCCCACCATCTGGAACTCATTTCCTCTCCACCTCCACCACATTGACAACCACCTCACATTCAGAAAGGCCCTCAGAACTTGGTTATCCTCTTCCTCTTCCTGAATCCCAGTGTCCACATTATCCTTGACTGCTCCTCACACACAAACACTGGCCCAGGCCCACCAAAACACCAACAGTTCACGTTACGGTAGATGATGGCTGCTCTTGCATCGGCCCACTGTGATAAACTCACCTCCCATTCCACCCCTGCAGACGATCACCCCTCGCCCCCTGAACCTCCAACATGCTAACTGGTGCACTCTGGTTACCGACAACACCTTCAAATCTAATAGTACCTTGAACGTTGCCACAGAATAAAGTGTCTGGACAGCAGATGAGGCCTGAATAATGCACCATGGCAGCATCCAAATTCCCACCTCGGCCGAATACCTAGAGGCCCTGCATCGGCAGACACTCCCCTATCTAATATCAAAGGGGACTTGCCATAAAGAGACAGAATGCTCAATTAGATGGATCACTAGAGGTAGCAATTGTAGTGCGCCTAGTTTGATTTGGGGACAGGACATGTTACGCACTTAGATCATCCAGATGCGGACCCATTGCTCACTGTGCTCAGAGAGGCACAGCTCCACCTCACTGACGAGGCCCAACAAGGCTGAAACATGTGTATGGGGTTGCTGTTGGTACTCTTGTTCAGAAGGGAATTGCCATAGCATTTTGGTGCTGGACTACCCATGTGGGTGGGACAAAGACTGATATGCAAATGGATATTTCCCATCTGTGAAAGGTACAGTGAGCTATAGTGTGGCTGCGGACTCTCGAGTGGGTACCTTCCCAACGAACAGGTCAATGGGCCGTGTTCGTTCTCGCAGAGGGGCGCCTATGGAGTATTTTTTCATTAATTATCAAAGGGGCTTGCCCAAGCACTCAGAACGTGCGATTCATAGGTTCACTGAAGGTCTAGAGGAAGTGCGCCAGTTTGTTTTTTTTACTTTAATTTATATTTGCCTTTTACCAATCAATAACACAGTGTTTCTTACAGTCTTATTCAACAACATTAGCTCCCAATTCCCCCGCTCCCTCCCCAATTCCTGATCAGTACATTCAGGGGTCAAAAGTTCAGTCAACAGTAACACCACTCAGGGATAGGTGTTCAATACTCTAAGGCCCTTGGAGTAAATCGGAAAGTCTTGGATTGGTTCCCCTCCACAGGACCACCGTGGCGAACCCCCACCGCCTCCTCGTCATTCCCCTGCGCATCCAACTTGGACATCAATGGCCCCCATTCCTCCAAAAATGACTCCCTGTAATCATTTACTATGGCAGTCAATCTTTCCATGACTATAATATTACACAATTTGCATTCCCACTCCAGTCTTAAGGGCACCCTTCCTGTCTTCCAATGTGGAGTCACCGCCCGTCGACCCACCCGCAGCATCACCTCACACATCCTGGGCAATCAGTATTCATCACGGTCCTTGCTGGGATTCCCGGCAATATCTAGAGCGGGTTGAGGCTCAGCTGGATCCCCATGATGCCCTTAATCCAACTAAGGAGCTCCTGCCAAAAGACGCAGATCTTGGAGCATTGCCACCACATATGTGCAAGGGACCCCACCATCCTACAATCCTTAGGGCAGAGGGGGGACACCCCTGCAAACATTTTTGAGATCTTCAGCGGGTCCCTATGCCACCCTTGGAGCATCTTGAAATTGTGTTCTATGGTGGAGGTGAATATGTTGCCATGAAACGTCACCCGAAAGATTCTGGCCCAGTCCTCATCTGTGATTTCACCCCTGCTAATTATGCCCAATATCTCTTAAAGGTATACCTCCCCACCTCGGGGTCAAGACCAGCATTTTATATATGCTAGAGAGATCCCCCTTCCGGGTGGCGGTCCCATCGAGCCATCTTTCAAACTGGGTGAGGTTCCTGGAGAGTCAGGTGTGCCACATCGAATCAGTAAGCAAGCCATTCAACCTCAAGTATTCAGAAATTGAGATCCTGTCCTGACCCAACACCTCCTGCACTTCCCCATAGTCCCGAAAGCGGGACTCCCCGAATAGCTGTCCCACCGTTTCCAGGCCATCATCCGACCATCGCTGGGCATATGTCATCCCCTGGTTTGTCAAGTTAAAGGTGGGCCCCCACACCAATGCCATTGGATAGGACCACGTTGAGAGGGATCTATTTGCACTGTTGTTCTTCCACAGGTCCCACAGGACCCCCAAGGTGGGGTGCTCTCTCGCTGTCCTGGGGATGTCTTTCGATGGATCCCGTAGGAAGTCCCTCACCTTCAGTGGGTGCACTACCAAGTCCTCTAGGTAGGACAAATAGGTTCTGAGGTTTTCCCTTAAGTGTTCTAGTATCACTCTCAGCTGGGCTGCTTTGTAATATAAATACGGGTCTTGGAAACCAAAGCCTTCCTGATCTTGTGGGAGCGTCAAGGTAGCCCACTTGACTTGCAGTGTCCTGTTCTGCGAGATAAATCTGGATATTGCCCTCTACAAATCCCCAAAGAACACCTCAGGGAGTTTAAGCGGGAGGACGGTAAACAGGCAGAGCAACCTGGGGAGGATATTCAGTTTGACCGATACCATCTGTCCATACCACAAGAGCGTTAAGGGGCCTCCTGTCACGCCTTCCCCCTCGAGAATGCAGGATGCTCTCACCCCTGGACAGTTTACTCTCGGCTGCCATGCCAATGGACACGCCCCCGCAGTCTCCTACCCAGCCGTATGTTCTGGGGGACATGGTTCTCGGCCACACAGAACCGGACCCTTGTGGCACCAGCTGCGGTCCCGATGGCGGTTGCCCTGGCCTGGCAAATGCAGGATGCACAGAGATTGCCTGCAGCCGCTCGCAGGCTTCATGGGATATCACTTGACTCGTGGCAGCGTGTTTTGTCACGTGATTCGTTATCGCAGCAACCTGCATAAAGGAACCCGGGACACAACATACGCCGCTTCTCAGCTGTGTTCGTGGACCAGTTGTTGCGGTGTTCTGACCTGCTCCTGATCGCCTACGTTTGGATATCCTGGTTTATTTTTTGTCTTTGTCTTCCTGGACTGTTTTTTGGATTGCGCTTGGTTTATCTAGCTTTGGAGCCGCACTGGTACTTGACTTCGGATCGTGTATGGACTGCTACCGGATTGCCCCCTCTTGTGCCACTCTTCCTGGATTTGTGTATCTTGAATCTGCTCTGCACCATAGGAAGAACTCTCTGTTTGGGACTCAAAACACCTGGCGAATGGTGATTTCCTTGCGCTTCACTGTGCCTGAGCCCTGCAGGTGCCTGGAACCCTGTTACAGCACGCAGCTCTGGGTGAGGAAGCACCTCGTTTCCTCCGGGAGATAGACATCCTTCGCAACTTCCACACATACCACAGCCCTCCTTTAGGTAGGTTAGCAGATTGATTGCCTTTGTTTGTTGTACTCCTTCCTGAACTGTTCCTTACCTGTTCTGCTTTCCCTTTTTAGACATCCAGAGGTACCGCGCTGCGGTTCCGGTTACCTGTGGCCTCAATGAACGGCTAGTGAGTGGGCCTTTACTCTCTCTGGCTGGTACTTGGGGACGGAGGTGTTCCTTTACCTACACTACAACCTTGATTCTTGACACCTCCATCTCTGGAGATCCTCTTTAATCTGGAGTAATATCGGGTCACAGTTCGCCCTAGGAAGACCCAGTGAGGTCCCTCGTGCAAGTCACCCCCAGGTACTTGGTTTGTGCTTGTTCGACTCTCATAGGCGAGTATCGGTGCGTTCGTCTAAATTTGGGCAGTCTGTCCCCACTGGCATAATGGTGGATTTATCCACGTTGATCATTAACCCCGAGAGATGCACATACCTCTCTATTTGTTCTAAGAAATTAGGCAGCAAGGAGTTTACCTCAGTGAGATAGACCAGAATATCATCCGCAAAGAGGGACAGTTTGAACTCCACCTCTCCACATCTTATGCCCCTGATCCCCTGGTTGGCCCTGATCGCGATTGCCAGCGGTTCCATCATGAGAGCATACAGGAATAGCAAAAGGGTGCACCCCTGCCTCATCCCCTGTGTCAGGTGGAATACCTCAGATGCAATACCGTTGACCCGCACTCGAGCCGTCAGCTGTGTATACATCACCTCTACCCACTTAAAGAAGCCTTGCCCGAGACCCATTCTCCTCAGAACCGACATCATGAAAGGCCACGCCACCCTGTCGAGGGCCTTTTCAGAGTCAACGGATACCAGGCACTTGTCACTCCCCTTGGCTCGGGCTTGGTACAGTAAGTTGATTGTTTTCCGGATGTTGTCAGCGCCCTGTCTTCCCTTTACGAAACCTACCTGGTCCCCATGAATCAGGGACAGCATCAGCCCCTCCAGCCTGGTACCCAAGATCCTGGCCAGGATCTTCACATCATTGTTTAGCAGGGATATCGGGCAGTAGGAGGTGCAGCTCTCTGGGTCACGGCCCTCTTTATAGATCTTCACTATCACTGCTTCCAGAATTGAGCTCGGCAGGGCATTGTATACTCGCGTCATATATGGGACCAATGTAGATCTAAACCACTTGTAAAATTGCGCTGACAATCCATCACTCCCTGGTGCTGTACCAGACTTCAGCCCTTTAATGGACTGGACTAACTCCTCCTCAGATATAGGTTCTCCCAAGCGCAGTGCATCCCCTGTTGTACCCCCGTTAGGGCAAGAGAATCCAAAAACTGAGCTATTTGTCCCTTGTAACCCTCAAATTCTGTCGCATAGAGCCCTTCATAGACTTTTGCAAATTCCCTGCCCACCTACACTGGGTCATGCACTGCCACCCCATTATCACCCCTAATGGTCCCAATTGTCTTCTTTTTCCTCTCATCCCTCAGTTTCCAAGCTAGAATTGTATATGCTTTTTCCCCTCGCTTGTGGTATTTCTGTTTCAAGAACAATAATTTCTTCTCCGTGTCCTGGACTAGGATCGCCTTAAGTTTAGCCTTGTAGAGTCGCAACTTTGCCGCACTAGACGGCATGAGATACGTCCCCACTTGCATGCCCAGCTGCAGGTCACGGATACTGCCCTTCAACTCCTCATCCTCTTTCCCCCTTTCTTTCTTTTTTTGGGAGCCTTTCCTAATGAGAACCCCTCTCAATTTAGCCTTAAAGCCCTCCCAGAGAGTTTACACCACCACCTCTCCATTATCATTGAAGAAAAAATAGTCTGTTATCTCAGACAATACGGACTGGGCGACCTCCCTATCCATCAAGAGGAAGTCATTGCAATGCCACCCTCCCAAAATCCTTGACCCAGTGGGACGTCCCATTGAACACACCATCAAATCGTGATCTGACCATGGGACTGGGGTCACCTTCATGTCCCTCACCTGGGCTTTTAGCTCCGTATCCACTAGAATCAGGTTGATGCGAGAATAGGAGTTGTGAACTGCCGAGCAGAATGTATAAGGGCGATCTTCCCCCTGCCCCTCCAACAGAGAGTCAACCAGGCCCAGGTCTTGATTAATGTGTGCAAATGCTCTACCCATGGTGTCCCCCGCTCCCACCCCCAATCTTTTACAGTCCCTACTAGGGTCCAGGACCATATTGAAGACGCCCCCTACCAGCAGGCGGCCCTCGACAAACATAATCAATTCTGTGTTGACCATCTCCCAAATGTCTGCCTGCCCTGTGTTGGGTGTGTAGATTGAGCACAAGGTGATCCTTTCACCTTTCAGGCTACCCTTGATGAATATGTACCTCCCTCCTGGGTCTCTCCCAGCCTCATCCACCACCAGTCCCATGTGAGCCGATACAATGATCGCCACCCCACCTTTCGTTTCCATGCCTGAGGCTGTGAAAACCTCCCCCACCAACCGCGGACTGAGCCATAGCTCCCTGCCCCTTTGCCAGTGGGTCTCCTGCACCATAAAGCCCTCTGTCTCATTCATTGTGCTATTCACAACGCTGGGGCGGAGTTTATGCAATCTGAACTGGTACTTTATAGTTCCTGCAGAGCTCTCTGCTTGGCTAATCTCTCACTACTTTGTATTCCTCGATTCCTACGGACTAGTGCCAGAGGAAGATCTTTCGCTGTTCTAGGTCTGACTCTGGAATGCTCTTTCTGCTGAGCTTCGCAATAGCCCTCAATTTCTCCCGTTCCATAAACGTCTAAAAACCTTTTTGTTCTAGTATCCCTGGAAACATCCCTCTTCTCTTCTACTTAGCGCCTTGATGCCTTTACTGGTCATGTTCGCACTTTATTAAGTTTCAGTACAATACAATAGGAAGATCTAATTTGGCCTACTTGAACTTCTAGAGAGTCATTGACCGCTTGGCAGGTGAGTTCAGCCCTTTAACATTAAGGGAGCCAATCACCAGTTCATCATCCATAGGCATATCCTTCATTCCAGACCTCCCGTTTGAGCCATAGCTTCCCTAAAAAGACCATACCACTATGAAATAAAATGTGTGCCCTCCGTGGCGCTGTCCCCTGATGCACTGAAATCAAGTGTAACCTTATGAACTCCCCTCGTGTGGGCCTGTTTTGCTCTCCAAATGTGCACGGACACTTCATCACCAGTACATGTGTAGAGCAAAGAAAAATAATTTGAACGCAGGTAGGCGAAGCAATAACTCACAGCCAAATACGCAGTTAGTGAAATATTGAGCACTTATACGGCTATTTATTCATAGCTTGGAAGCAACAAGTGATATCACAGAAATAAATCACAGAAAAGACAGAGAATTCAAAAGAAAATACATCACCGTGGGCGTAACTGAATCCCTCATCTCGCCAGAAGCGGCTGGAAGACCCCGGTAACAGCCAGGCCGAGAGCACAACAGCCCACAGGTATGTCGGACAAAGGCATCCCCCTTCCGACTGAGGTCTTTGTGCTTATCTCGTCTGACCACTGAGGGGTTCCGCATATATGCACTCCTCAAATAGGGGTGGCAATTTCTCAAACCTTCTAGCAATGCGCTTGCGCATTGATAAGTGACCGTTGGTTGCCAGCTGGGTCAACCGACAGTAACCTCAAGGAGCAAAGCGTTTCCCTCCTATCCTAAGAACAAACGCCATGGAAAACAGTTCCATAACTCATAGCAAGACATAACGAACCCAGCTTTTCCAGCAGAATGTCCTTGACTGGCTGCATACCAGGTTTGAAAAGCATGTTTTTTCAGCAAAGCAAATTCAGCTCTCAGCAAAGAAAGTACAGCTTTTCACTGAGGCATGGAATAAATATCCATTATGGCTCTGAGTGCCCCCAGAATGCACTGCGCATCAGCGCCATGTCTTAGCTCAAGCATAACAGGGCCTCAGACTGCCCCCCCCCCCTCAACCCCTTGGCATCCAACCCCAACACGAGCACTGTCACCGTTGCGGGCCAGGACCGGGTCACCAGAAGATACCGAGTCAACTGGACTCTCCCGAACAACCCCTTATCTAAACTGAACGCCCATTTGCCACCACTCACATTCCACTCACATTCCTACAAAGCCAACATCACCCCTCTCCACTGAGGAAAGACATCGTCTAGGTCTAAAACACTCCCTTTCACAGTGAGGCCCTCCCCCGTCATCTCCCCTCGTAGGGCCAGGTCACGGACCCGAAGAGCCCCTGAGGGGAGTATTGAGCTTTTTATGCATGCGGTCCCCCGTCATTTTACATCTGTTTCTGGCGCTTGCACACTGCGCACCCGATCTATCGGTCTCTTCCGGGGCTGGCGCCCGGAGCCGTGAATCCCCCATGAGTTCATCTGACACTCTACTTATGTCGCCCCCCATTGCCAGGCGGTAGCCTTGGCCAACATATTGAGAGATGATGGAAAAAGGAAAGCCCCAGCAGTATCACATCCTTTGACATCCGTTTGGTGAGTCGGCCACACATCCATCTCCTTGCGAGGGTAAGCACCGAGAGGTCCTGGAAGATGGTCACTTGGGCTTCACCGTAGTTGATAGGGCCCATCCTCCTGGCACGTTCACGGATTTTTGTCCTCTGTTAGTAGTATTGGAAGCGAGCCAGCACAGAGCGTGGACCCCTTCCACTTCCTCCGGCTCTGTGGGCCCAGTCAATGGTGGGTTCATCCATGGCATCCTCCCCAAAGAGGATGCAAATAACTTCCCTGATGGCTCTCCTAATGTCGCTCTCCGTCTCCCCATCTTTTAAGGGGGAATCCAAAAAAGCATACGTTGTTATGATGTTCCCTGTTCTCTACGTCGTCCAGTTTGAGCATGGTCTCCGCCTCCCTCCTTGCCAATTCTGCCAACCTCACACCCGTCTGGATCTCCATAGTGTCCACTGAAGTTTGGTTTGCCTTCAGGCCCTGTATCCTATCCTCCACTGTGAGGATCCTCTGGTCCATCTTGTCTAGTCTCTGGTCCAGGGATGATCTAATGCCGCTAATTTCCTCCATGAGGGCCACTATATCGGACTTTGTGGCTGCTGGGTCCCCTTCTATAACGGCGTCTGGGGTGGGCAGGCTTGTGCCCCCTCTCGCTCCGCCCTCAAACTGAAAACTCTGCAGTGAGATTCTTTAGTTCATGGGCTGGCGCGGCACATCCCGGCGACCAAGGCCTTGTGGGGTATCACCAGACAGTCTCGCGATCCGCGTCCCTGTGCTCCGGGACTGAACCACCTGGGGCACCGGGGGGGTCATGAGCCCTCCCAGCTCCCCTACTGTGTGACACCAATCTCCTCCTCCAATATGGCTGGGGGATGCGCGACCTTCAGGCCCAGCACCAGCTAATGACTTGGGGGGAGGTCGATCCGGGCAACCCTGGGTCTCCACCTAAGGCCAGGGGTGATCTTTGCTTCTCCACTGTGGCTCCTTTACGGGGTGGGGCCGGCCGCTCTCCCTCAGGGGTCTGGGTGACCTACACATGGATTGGTGCCTCCTCCCAGGGCCTCTTCCTCAAGCCCACGTGGCAGGGCTCTGTCCTCCCACTCTGGTTCTCCCTTCTCTGGGGCCCCCTAGTCTTCTGGGGGTGGGGGGCAAGTCAGGGTCTCATTGCCTATCCAGGGTGCCTCTCCACTTCTCCGGGCCGCTCACCATTTTGCTAGTCGTTGCCCGGGGGCCCCCTTGTTCGCTTTGGGCCTAGGGTGCTGGGCCTGCCCTGTGTGCTGGATTCGGGTTTATGACTCTGCTCCTAGCCCACCTCTTGTATAGTGCCCCAATGCATGGCCTAGCCCACCTTCTGGCTCTGCCTGCTCGTGCTCCCAATGATCTTGGCCCCTGGTGGGTGGGCTTTTATTGTTATTGCTGAGGGCATCCAAGGCCCTCTCTACCTCCTGCCTGCAGGTGCCAGGCCTCGCGTTGCCGTTTTCGCCGTCACTGCCACACCCCGTGCTCCTCTGTCCCTCCCGGCTCCACTGTAGCTGCGGCTATCTCTGCTGTCTGGGGGCAGTTCTCCCCCAAACTTAGAGTGAGTGCACTTGAGTTGCTCCATTCTGGGGGGGCAACTGCCGGTTTTATCTTCTGGGTGGGCAAAGGGGGGCTCAGGTCCCCTTTATCTCTGTTGGGCTCAGAGCACGCAGAGAGCTTAACTCCTTCATGGGCCCTCCCCCGGTGGTCTCCGAAGTGCGCCAGTTTAACTTGGGCTATAGGACATGGTATGCACTTAGATGGATTTGGGGGTAGGAATGGTGATGCACTAAGATGCTGAGGGGCATAAAACATGACACACTTAGACGGTTGTTTCTTTTGGGGAAGGAAAATAATATCATAGGTCATAGGTGAGGCCCATACAACACTGGCAAAGGCATGCCATAGTGTTGGAGCTATATATGTGGGTGGTGGCACTGCATCTAACTTACACATGTGATTCCACTCAAAGCATTACCCCTACAAGGATTCAGCCCACCCATGATGCTCCAATTTACTTGCTAGCCACCCTCTGCACCTATAACCGCTCAAGCTAGCCGTGGAAATGACCAGTGGCTACATGCAAGTATCCCCTGCCATTACGCTTATTAGCGTACTTGGTTAATCGTCTTAGTATGTGGAAGACACGCAGTAGCAATGTCTATTTGAATTGATTTGCATATTGCACTCAAAGGATCCCACTAGCCAGGTCCGATGCGGTATCCCCTTCCTTGTAACAGCTTTCCCCTTTCCTACCCTGTAGGATATTTTGAAGGACTACCCCCCCTTTCCAACACAAACACTTTCTTACACTGTAACAGACAACGGACTAACACCAGAGCCGTTTACCTGACATGTCCCTACACATGGGTCAGGTAGAGTCAGGCATTTGACAATAACCAGGCACACCTGACAGCCCTTTACCTTCACCACTTGGATAAAAGGCAGAGCATGAAAGCACACTTCGAGCAAGGCCGAAGGCATGAGAAGACAGCTAAACCAAACAGGTAGTACAAAGGGAGGAGAAAAGCGGCATCCTGGAAGGGCGAGGAAGGGGGAATTGCCATTGCCCTTTTCAACTCAGACCCGCAAAGCCTCCAAAAGGGAAATCATAAGACTGGGAGTTACAGCTGGCGTGCGAAGCAGAAGATATCAATGGTATACAGGCCTCCCACATTGATAACGCAGGGAGAGAGGCAAGCTGGCTACTGTGGTACTTTCCTTGACTCCAGAGAACAAAGAAATCAACAGGTTCAGCACAGCCAGTGAGTCAGAGGAAACTGTTAGAAAACCGAACTGTGTTGAGACCAAGGTTGAAAATAGCAAAATTTGTGTGTGTGTGTTTGAACTTAAAAGAAAGCCCAGTTGAAGTCCAGGTGCAGAGGGGTCCGGTGCCACATGGGCGCTCATTCGAAAGACTCTGACCGGGACCTGTTTTGAAACTACAAGACCCAGAAGGCCCTAGGAAAGGGTGGTGTGAGGTATCAGAGTGGTCCTACAAGGGTCACGTCAAATTCCTTGTACAATCGAAAGTCTCTGACCGATTGCCAGAGGAAAGCTAGGGGAAGGGAACCCCGCTTTCCACTACGATTATGAAATGTGATAATTGGCAAGTGTGAACCCGACAGAGGGTTGCCGAAAGAAAGCTAGGAGATGGAAATACTGCTATATGATGAAAATGAGCAATACAGGAACTGTATTGGGAATACATGAACTGTGTTAAAGAAAGGCAGTAGTGAACCCAAAAGAGGGAGGCCCAAGTTGTAAGGAGGATCAGAACCCGGTGGAGGGAGATCCTAGGGGCGAAGAGCAATTGTCCTAAGTGCAAGGCTACGAAAGAAGAATCTGTGTGAGACTTTTGCAGGAAAGAGACTTAGCCTCTGAAGGCTTTGATATCGTTGAACTGGAGGTGTGAACCTGACGAGGCCCAGGAGTGTGCGCTGTGTGGAGAAGGGAGATCCAGCCAAACCATCCTAACTTATCATTTTGTGAACACTTCTTTCTTTTCTGGTGAAAATTATCCCACACTCTTGTTTGTAACTTAGAAGTAAGGATTGGCAATATTTTAGTATAGGCCCTTTTTTTATCCAGACGCCACTAGGAATGCCCTATTATTATTTGATGATCGTAGCTTGCTCCCATCTTAGATTTCGGTTTAGATTAGGCATTTATCTCACCCATTATAAGGTTCAATAAACACCCTTGAACTGTGATCACTTGTGTCTGTCTTTACTGTTGCCATCATGAATTTCTTACATAGCATTCTACTCCCACTAGACGATGCGCTCGGACGACCAGCCTATCGTCTTGGGAGATGTAGGGGGTAACCAGACCACAGAACTAGAAATAAATCTTACAAAGCGACATCGAAGATAAACTTTGTCAGAGTTTAATTTATGTATAAACTCACCACGTCTGTGAACACCTGCCACAGGCTCGGCTCTCCATCCATACATTCTAGTATGCATCTACGGATGTGTCAAATTCGGTCTAGTTGCTCACATAACTTATCGCAACTGAAACCCCTGACGTGCCTCAACACCTCTGCCATTAGTATACAACTACAACCTACGACAAGTTTGGTCTAGCTCTTAAGATCCCGAGAATCCTCTCTTCAGGTGGCCAGGGGAGGGCCATCGCTCCTGGAACCCAACTTTGGGGGTGGATGAGCGAGGGAGGATCACCTTGGTAGGGGAGTCTAGGGTTGCCTTTATGGGAATACCCCAGCGAGATGCAGTATTCTGACCTGGCAATAGAAGAGGAGGAGGAAGTCCCAGCGGTACGACGTCCTTTCATCGCCAGGCATTTGAAAGCCTGCAATTTAAACATGCACAAAAGTTCATAGAACTTTTTTTTGGTGGGTGGGAAAGGGCAGATAAGTGGTTGGGGGGGGGTCGGGTATAGGTAAAAATAGGTGCAGGAAGGGGTATTTTGGGGGGACCCCCAAAAAAGAAAATAATTCGATGAACTTTCATACACATTTAAATTGCAGGCTTTGAAATGTCTGACGATGAAAGGACATAGAACCATCCCAGGATGTCTCATTTTCCCTAATCCCAATCCCGCCATCTATGACCCTAAGGTGATGAAGGAGTCAATTGCCTAAGGTGGATAAGGAAGAAAAACCAACATAAAAAGACAGAAGTCTGATATTAATATCCAGTCACCCTCTACCAATCTAGATCACAGGGAATACCATCAAGACTCATGTGTGTTTAATCAACCATCAGGAATGTGGAGGAGCAACCACCCCCTTAAAGGAAAACCAGGCTAGAGGATTTCCCTATGTCCATTGTCGATTCTCTGATAGAGTAAAAGGAAATAAATCCATCCTCCAAAACCCTTCCATCACCTCCCCCTAAACATTTCTATCCAATACTGGGGCGAGGAAGAGACAACCGGGAGCAGTGAAGATTACCTATAGAAACAACATGGGAAAAGTAAGGGAAGCCTACTATAGCAAGAACTCAAGGTGTCCAACTACTAGAGTCAGGCAGGGTCAGGCATTTAATAATGACCGCTCACACCTGGGAGAACCCTGAAGGTTTCTCACTTACTAGTCCCCGGGGATCTGTCATCCAAGTGGCCAGGACACAGCCATCGCTATTGGATCCAGTTCCTGGGGGTGGACCAGTGCGAGAGGATCACCTGTATGGGGGGTCCTCGGGGAGTGGAGGTGGGACACCGATGGGTGAGACGCGGGTGTGCCTTCTTATAACACCTTTTCCCCATCCTACCCTGTACGATACTCACTCTACGCCCGCCAATGCCCCCTTTTTTCCGACACAAACACTTTCGCACATGACGAAAGATGAGGGACAAACTCCAGAGCCGTTTACCCAACATGTCCCACCACAAGGGTAAGGTAAAGTCAGGGAATTGACCAGAATCTCACACACCTGACGGCCCTTTCCCTTCCCCGCAGGGATAAAAGGTAGAGCACGAGAGCACAGTATGGACAAGGCAGACAGCACAACGAGAGAGCTAACTCAGCACGGCAGTTCAAGAGAAGGAGAAAGACGGCGCGAATCGAGAGGGTGACAAAGAGAGAAGCGACCTTGCCTTTTCCGACCAAATCTCTGCAGAAAGAATCGTAAGACCGCGAACAAGAACCAGCGAGTGCTGCAGCAGATGTCAACGGTACAAGGAACACTCCTCCGCTAGTAACCAAGCTGGGGAGAGACGCACACCACTGTGGTACTGACCTTGACTTCAGAGACAAGCAAATCCAAGCGGTTCATCACAGCCGGTGAGTCGAGGGGAGAGCCTTTAAGAAACCAAACTGTGTTGAATAAAAGTAGCAAACAGCTAATTGAGGAGAGTACAAAGAACTGTTTATGTGAGAGCGGAAAACCAGCTACACAGGAGTCAGGCACCACGTGGCTGCTTACTCGGGAGATGCAGGGCAACTACCCTATTGTTGAAACTACTGTTACCAGAAGGCCTTGGGAACGGGGTGAGAAAGGGGTCAAAGTAGCCATACAGAGGTCTAGTAAAATGCTCTGTACAGTCGAAAGTCTTTGACTGGCAGATAATTATGAAGCTAAGGGAAGTGAATCCCACATAGTAGGAACTGTTCAAGGAATTGTTTAAATTGGCGAAGTTGCCAAGAGTGAACCCAGTGGAGGGATGCTGATAAAAGGGGGCGAAGCCAGAAGTCCCAATGAATAGTGTGTTGACAAGAGGGAACCCGGCAGAGGGATGTCCACAGTGTAAAGACTGGTGGGGGGTTATCTGTACTCCTGCTCTATATATGGTAGAGTTGAAGCACAGAACGCCCCAGACAAGATTCTCTATTGTTGGTAGCTATGGATGAGCAATCAAGGCTTAGCTCTCAGGAGGTGATGCGGGCTGGTTCTTAAATACAGTGTTGTCCCCAAGCACCGACAAAGGAATGTCCACACACTATGTTAGTGAAAACACAGTTCTTTATATAAATAGGCTCAAGTTATGTACACAATCACAATAACACACTTTGTGCTCAAGATAATCTAAAATGGTGAATATATACAGTAGTTATGTGGTATCACAATTACTCTTTCATTCCATTAAAATGCATCAACTGTATTCAGTTCAAATGTCATACAAATCAGTTAATAAAGTGAAACAACAATAGACATAGGAGGAAAGCAGGTTGGTTAAAACAATAGGCAGAATAATGGCTGTGTTACCTAGACACAGGTCTGTGTGAGGATCCCCCACATGGGCAATCTGTAAATAAAGATACAACACAAGCCCAGTCCATATATTGTCTATTAGAGTCTTATTTCCCTCTAGAAATGTTCTACCACTCCAGTGTACCTGGAATAGCAGAGTTCAAAGTTGGGTCGTTGACGGATCCTTCTTTAAGGCAGGAGCCACGGATCATCGACATCGCACGAGGAAATGGTGAACAAAGGCGTTGAGGCAGCAGCTTCGGTCCTGGTGGTGCTCGTTGACGATCAGCCGTGGACGTCCTGCAAAGATGAGGCGTGCGGTGCACCTCAACTACGATAGTTTGTTGCTGCAAAGAGTTACTGAAGAACTTTGGCCCAGCAAGGGCGTCGAGTCGTTGGCGTCTCTGTGGTGTTCGGGTGGCGGGAAACCCACTGGCGGATTCTCCTCTGCACGTCGACGGACTTGACTTTCTCCGGCGAGACAAAGCGCTCATCGGTGATGAGCGAAGGAGTCTTTCCTTCAAAGTGTTCTCAGGCAAAGGAGCACTGTGGCTCCGATCAGCGACCGCGGTTGTCGACAGTGATGGACTTCAATGTCTGGGCGCTTCGCTTTGTGATTCTGCGGCGGTCCAAGTCCCCGGTCGGCATGCCTTTCGAGGACTGACTTCCAGAGGGCTTCGGCGAAGGTCAGCTGGTGCACGATGGTCCCTTGTAGCTCGGGGAGAGGTCTACTAGCCAGGTCCTCTCTTGGATCAGTTCCTTGAAGGCACAGCAGTTTTCAGATTTGCGAAGGACAGCAGCAGCAATTCTTCTTCTTCCAGTGCGCTTCAAGGTTAAGCACCAAGTATCAACTTCAGCTTCTGAACGATTTCCATCAGTGAGAGGTCCCCAGATATACTGTTTGGTCTCTCATTCACTCTGCTGGGTCATACTCAGGCAACCAATCATTCAGAAGGGCATTCATGCAGGCAGGCAGCCAATCAGGCTCACAGTGCATTCAGTCCATTCTTCTACCTCAAGACACTCACAATAAGTAATATGCATTGGGACAAGTACCCAGCCATTTAGCACTCCACACTGCATTCATACGAGTTTCGGGCAGGGCTGTCTCAGTCTTTGTGTCACATACCAGAAACCAGACACCCATAACAAGAAGTGCATATTGGTCACACACTCCATTCACCCAGGCACCACCCCAAGGGTGTACCCACAACATACAGTCACTGTGAAGGCTCCAGCCAGTCTGGCCTAGACTTCCCCACAATACCATATATGGAACTTCCACCCAACAGCCAGTCAGGGGGACGGGAAAGAGTCAGGGCTTCCCAGGACTTTGGGAAAAACAAGGTAACAGGCAATAGGAAGCAAGAGGCCACAGGGGCCATCTTGTCTCCTATCAGGAATCAACTGATTCCAATGGCAGGGCCTGGGTATCCCAAAATGGAGGATACTCAGAGCACCTGTCACATTCAGCATGGAGTTTCCACCAGCCCATACCCTGCTCTGTGGGCCACACACATGTGCCCAAAAACATACACTAGGGGCACAGGGTTGTACCCCCAACCATGGGTGCCATACGGGTATCCCAAGGGTTTGTACATCAAATCAAAAAGAGGAAGAGCTGCACTGCCAGGAGTCCCACATGGACTCCTGGGCAGAAAACAATACAGAACACACATGAAGAAGTACTACAGAACAAGGAATCTCTGTCCCTCGAATGCATTTCCAGCATCACAGTTGCCCCCCCCCCAGACTGATGTTAGGGCGTCTAATCTCCCACGAGATTGACACCCTCATTCAGACGGTCAACATACCTTCTGGAAAGGCCATCTGCATTATCATGACTCTTCCCTGGTCTATTCTCAATGGTGAAGTCTAGCCCTTGCAGGCTAATGGACCACCTGAGCAGTTTTGGGTTTTTATCCTTCATCCGCATAAGCCACTTCAGGGGCTTATCGTCTGTTTGGACCTTGAAGGTAGACCTCGTAAGGTAGGGGCTAAAACGCCTAAGGCTCCAAACTATACTGAAACATTCCTTTTCAACAGTAGCCCACCTAATTTCTCTACCCTTGAGTTGTCTATGTCATGGTCATGAAGTCAGGGGCACAGGCATGCAGGGGGTTGCATGCACAGGAGACCTGGGTGTACACTGTCCTGGCGCCTTTGGCACCAGGCTCATGAACAAAAGTAAACAAGAACATCCATTTAACACCAAAAAGCTTTTATTATGGACATAGCACTTCAGATGCATTAACCTTGAACATTCCATCCAATAAGCAGGATGCATTAACCTTGAACATTCTATCCATTAAGCAGCCCCAAGTGTATTCTTGGGTGTGGCTGCTAATGGATTGCCTTCGCACGTGCTCACTCTCTAGGAGTGGCAGGGTGTGGCTGGTAAGCCGGCCCTAATGGGCGTGCCCACGATCTCAGCTATATAAACTGCCCCGATCCTCAAGACAGATACTTCGCGTTATTCTGCACTTACAAGCAGCGTAGCGCTCACCGTCGCCTGAGGTCAGACTTACCTTTGAAGATCCTGCTTCCTGGACATCCTGCTTCCTGCCAGCATACTTACCAACTGGGGGAAGCTGTTCTTACCTGTACATCTCTGGCGAACCAAGTATTCATCTTTACACTTTCTGGAATGCCGAAGCTTCATCTTGGCACCGCAGCACGACACACTCCATCGTCGACAGCAGCGCCTGCAAGGAAAAACAGAAGACAAGGTTAGACATCAAAAAAACAGTCAGTTTAAGGTTGCGCTTCGTCATACTTCGCGCTTTCCTTAAACCATCACTTACCTGCTGTCGAACATTGCGGTAGCATCCATCTTCCATCCGGCCTCATCTCGCGTCTCACAGCTGCACTGAGGCTGCATTTCCATGTAAGGGAAGAAAACAGAAGAGAGACTTTATTGCGGGAATAAATTGGAGCAACATATAAAGACATTAAACAGAACAAACAGCATCCCAGAGCTCAAGGAAGACTTACCAATCATAAGGAGAAGCATAGTTGCAGCTGAACGGGACTAATACTTATCAGGGATCAGTGAAGGAACTAGATCCCATTCGAAGCGCCTCTGCCAGAAGTAGCAGGACGGAGAGCTTATCTTCCATAATTCACAGGAGCAGTATCACCATGTACCACCGCTCACAGCTTTTCTACTGAGGGAGAGGCCTGAAGAGGGTGATTCAAGTTCAGGGAGGGCTGCAACCGTGCCCCAACACCTCAGCAGAGACCAGGTGAGCGTAACAGTCTACTGATGAATATGATCAGATGTTCCCTCCCTTTGTCATCTAACTGGGACAAGACAGCTCTAATTCCGGTGTCGCAGGCATCAGTCTGGACAATAAAGGGTTTGCTGTCATCAGGCACACACAACACAGGTGCCCTAGACAGACTTTCCTTCAAGCCAACAAAGGCCCTTTGACAGTCTTCGGTCCAATTAACCTTCCTTGGTTGTTTGGGCGAAGTCAGAGCTGTCAGAGGGGCAGCTATGGTTCCATAGTCCGCCATGAAGTTGTGATAATACCCAGTGAGGCACAAACAGTCTCTCACCTGGGTTCGAGTAGAGGGAGTCTCCCAGTCAGGTACATCCTGTACCTTACTGGGATGAGGTTGGATTTGACCCCCTCCTACCTCATGACCAAGATAAGTGACTTTCCCCTGAGCTACCTGGCACTTGGTGGCCTTGATAGTGAGGTGAGCCCTTTTCAAGGCCTGCAACACCTTATCCAGATGAGCCAAATGCTCTTCCCAGGTCGAACTGTAGACAGAAATGTCATCTAGGTAGGCCACACAAAAGACCTTCAGCCCACTGAGCGCATGATTGACCAATCTCTGGAAGGTGGCAGGTGCATTTTTCAACCCAAAAGGCATTACTCTAAACTGGTAGAGCCCCTCAGGTGTTGAGAATAAAGTCTTTTCCTTGGCTTGGTCCGTCAGAGCTATTTGCTGATAGCTTGAGGTAAGGTCAAAGGTGCTCACAAATTTGACAGCACCTACGGTGTCCACGAGCTCATCAGCCCTGGGCAATGGGTGCGCACCAGTTTTGGTGACGGCATTGACCCCTCTGTAGTCCACACAGAACCGCCAATCCTTGGTACCTGCCTGGGAACTTGCCTTGGGGACAAGGACCACTGGACTGGACCAGGCACTGGTTGAGGGTTGAATTACACCCAGATACAACATCTTGGCAACCTCAGCCTGGATGTGGTTCTTCACAGTGTCTGACATCCTTTAGCATCTGCTTTTGACAGGTACGCTGTCACCAGTGTCAATTTTGTGCCTGTACCATGGAGTGAGTCCTGGTGTCAGCGAGAACAGAGGCACATACTGCTGGAGCAAAGCCCTGCAGGCCCTCTGCTGCTCTGATGTCAGATCTGGAGAGACATGCACTCCCTCCACTGAGCCAGCCTGAGGGTTGCTATGCAGAAAATCAGGAAGGGGCTCAATCTCATCCTCTTATTGCTCTGAAGCAAGCAAGAGACATGAGACTTCTGCTCGCCTATGGAAAGGCTTGAGCCTGTTGACATGGAATACCTTAGGGGCTACCCCAGGGACTCCCATGTCAACCAGATAATTGACTTTGCCCATCTTGGAGATTATCCTGAAGGGTCCAGTCCACTTATCTGCCAAAGCTCTAGGCTTGGTAGGTTCCATCACAAGGATCTCCTGTCCTGGAATCCAATTCACTTGTGATGCTTTAAGGTCATGCCACTATTTGTTCAATTCCTGGCTTGCCTTAAAGTTTGCTGTCACTTGACCCATCATCTGTGTCATCCTCCATATGAGGCCGAGCACATAGTCCCCCACTTGCTTGGCAGGACCTGGAGGGGTGGCTTCCAAACCTTCTCTGATCAAGGCAAGCAGAGCCCCCTCACGGGATGTCCAAAGAGTAACTCAAAGGGGCTGAAACCAACACCCTCTTGAGGTACCTCTATGCAAGCGAACAGCAGGCATGGCAGGAGGAGATCCCATTTCCTCCTTAGGGGCTCTTCCAACGCACCCAGCATGCCTTTGAGAGTTTAGTTGAATCTTTCAACTAGACCATTGGGCTGGGGATGGTAGGAGGTGGAGAACTTGTAGGTTACCCCATACTCTTTCCACATCGTTTTCATGTGACTCGACATGAAGTTAGATCCTCTGTCAGAGACAACCTCCTTAGGGAATCCAACCCTGGTAAAAATGCCCAGGAGACCCAAGGCGACCACCTTGGCACTAACAGTCCGAAGGTGTATAGCCTCAGGGTACCTGGTTGCATGATCTACCAAGACCAGGATGAACCGATGTCCACCTGAAGTGGGAGGGTCAATGTCATGATGCCTACCTCCAAGGAGCCAGGTCCTACCCAGCAACCCCAGAGGCAGGCATCATTTCCCCCAGGGAAGTGCCAGCGGGCCCAAGCTGGGGCCCTTTGGACAAAGTCCTGGCGCCTTAGGCGCCAGGCTCATGTTGGACCCCTGTCCTGGCGCCTTAGGCGCCAGGCTCATAAAGCTAGACATGTGTTCAAGTGTTTTAAGGTGCACTTACCTGATGCAGACCATGCTGCTACATCCAGGCCCTCTTGAGGCCTGAATGGAACTACTTTACCTGTGGAACTACTTTCCCCTGGGTGTGGTCGGGGAAGGGTACATACCTGATCGGTGGAAGGATACATACCTGGAACTTCTTCCAAAGCTATTTAAACCACACCCGATCAGCAACTCACGCTTCGCGTTGTTCTGCTCCTCGCAGCTGGACGCTCACCGTGTCAGCTCCTGCTTCTGGACTTCAGCCACGCCTGTCAGCATCCTGGGTCACCTGCTAAGAGAGAATTGGAGAGAAAGAAGACCTTACCTGCTAAAGCTGCATCACAGAGACTTCACACCGACGATCCTGAAAGGGAAGACATCATTTTAAAAGCATTTCGCTTCGATCGCTGCAGCGCTGCATTTCACTCACCTTTCCTGGGCACCTCCATCTTCAGCAGCGATCATCCGGATCCGCAGCCACATCCCAGAGCCTAGAGAGAAAAAGACAAGAACACAAGGTGAGAGAAGGAAGGGAATAGGAAAAGCTCAGTTTCCTTCTAAGAATTACCTGTTGGGTCATTCCCATTTCATTTCGGGTCCTGCCGCTTCCTGGCATTCCGGACCCCGGCCCCTATGGGGAAAAAAGACAAAGACATTGAATGAACGAATGCAAAGACATTACCCGAACACTCATCCAGAACTTACCTGTCATTTACTGGAACTGCACGTTTCACTTCGGGTCCGCGCCATATCTCCGGCATTCCGAACCCCGGCCCCTAAGGGGAAAAAGACATAAGCGTTAGCGCTTGCTGCAATAAGACAATGAACATTATTATTAAGCTTGAACTTTTGAACTTGCTACAGAACTCTTACAGCGCCTTACCTGAATAGTCAAGCTTATTTGAACTCCCATCAAACCTCAATCCAGTGAAGTAACTGGGTTTCAACGCGCCCCTGCATCAGAAGCAGGATGGAGAACTCATCCTTCCAGACCCTAAGGCAGTGGTCTTCAAACGTTTTTGGCTCGGGCCCCCCCTGAGCCAAGTTCGGGCAGGCCGGGCCCCCCTAAAAGTGCCGGATGGACAGTATGTAGAAATCGCTATGAACTTTTTGCGTGCCGTCACCGCACCCTTCTCCCAATACAGACCCTGGGCTCTCCCCCACCATACTCCCACCACTTTCCCAGTGCTGCCGCCCATCCTGCTCCAACCAGAGTCCCATAACACAAGCATACACACATCCATACACATTTAAATAAAAAATAAATCGCCGTGAACTTACCTTCTGCAGGGGCCTGCGCATGGTTGCTACAATGCCCCGCTCCAGGTTGCTCTGCCCGTATGTGCGAGGAGGCGCAGGAGCACCCCCTCGCACATACATACATGCAGTGCCCCATCCAGCATTTCCAATGAGCTATGCAAGGCTGGCGAAGCAAAATGCCCCCAACGTTGCATGGCTCAGTGATCATGTGTGGCTGGGGAAATGAACTGTCAAAGGCAAACAGTGTTTCCCTTTGACAGTTCAGCCAGCCCAGGAGCACTCACTCAGCTGGAAAAAGCAGCTGAGGGAGTGCTCAGTGTTTCACTGGGCTGGCTCCTCGGTTCCTCCATAATGGGTGAGGTGGCCAGTGGGTGGACGCCCCCTCACCCATTATGGATCAGTCGGCAGACTTGGGCTGGCCTATAGGGCAACAGGGCGATGACTGTACCAAAAATGCAAAATGCTAGTGTAGGCCAATCAAAATGGGCCACTTCTTTGGCCAATGTGGGCCAGTTTGAGGAGTTGCTTCACTATGCAGCTAGTAGTTTTGACCATTGTTGTTGAATAAATATTCTTTAAATATCACAATTTGTTTACATTTGAATGAAAAACAACCCCTTGGGTACTATTCAAACAGTCTGTGACTAAAGGACTGAATATCCATTTGCAACTGCTGCCCATGTTTTCATTGGTGCCTAAGACAGTTTTATGGTCCAGTCTGACTATGTGAGCTGCCCCCTCCCATTTCCTCCAATCTAAAAAAAAAAAAAAAAAAAGAATTTTTTTTTTTTTTTACATTTCATGCTGGGCTCTGGCGCCCCCCCTAGGACGCGGCCGCGCCCCCCCGGGGGGGCGCGCCCCACAGTTTGAAGACCTCTGCCCTAAGGTGAGACTTCACAGGGAATCGAGGAAGGGTATCGTGGAGGGTTGGAAGGGAGTGGGAGGCTTGAGCATCATTCCGTCAGTAGGTAATACTCCCTTTTCACGCACAGGGGAATATTCCTGCGAGCCAGTGAGTCCATCTTCAGAGTCCTGCGCTTCACCATAGAAGAAGCATCAGCACTCGAAACCAGACCTGCGCCTCCGTGGGAATCAGGTGAGCATGACAGTCAAGGAGACCGACAATGTTGATGCCCACCCTCTCAAATGGTGTGCCAACCACTTGTAACGGCTGTAGTGGGGCAATGCCACTGCCTGCAGTCTTGCCAGACAACTGACAAGTTGGGCAGGTCCTGCAGTGGGACTCCACTTCTACTCCCATCCAGGGCCAGTAGAAATGGACAGAGAGTCTTTGCTTTGTCTTCTTGGTCCCAGGATGACCAGCCAAGGGCACCTCATGTGCCAACTGCCGTAGGAAGGTCCTGTAAACCTGGGGTACCACCAACGTCTTGAGGGCACCAGGTTCAGGCTTAGTGGGCTCACTAACAAGGAGCTCACCCTCCCAATATATCCAGAATGACCTAGGCACTTCTCCTTGTGCCTGGGCCAGGGCCTGTTTCCTCAGACCCACGAGAGAGTGAAACTCCCTCTGTCCCCTACAGAAGTCTCCCCTAGAGGGCCCCCCGTCAGCCAGCAGTCATAGATGGTTAGGGTGATCCTCTGGGTTGAGCACCTCTCCTGCAGGAGGGTCTTCTGCCTCTTCTCCCTCAGGAGTTGAGTTTGGGTTCACCACTGGACCCAGCCTGTCTGGAGCATGAATCCCAGTGGGTGCTGCTGAAGCAGCAGGAAGAGAAGGAGCCCCCTTCACAGATGTGGCCTTCTTGCTCTTCCTTCTTCTCGCCTTGGGTCGCCCCTTTGGCTCGGGTACCTGACCGGCAGTCAGACCCGGAGGTACCTGTGACCTAGTGACTGCAGCAGCAATCAGGGGAAGACCATCAGAGATCAACCCCAACTCCACTAGATCATTGCCAAACAAAATGTTAACAGGTACGTTGTCCTGAACCAAGACAGGAAGCTTTGCTGTCTTGTTTCCAATCATAATGTTGACTAAGGCTACAGTCGATAATTTGGGAGGCCCACCAGCTAACCTGGTGGTTCTCAGAGGAGCACCTACATAGTCCTCTGACTTGAGCAGGGTCCTGTCCACCATTGTCATGCTTGCCCCAGTGTCTCTCAAACCAGTAGACTGGCCATTCAGGAGGACACTTCTCAAAAACCTACGAGTGTTCTGTGGGATTGTAGCCAGTACTTCTGCGTACTGGTCCCAGGCCCCAAGGGACACTAGGGATATCTCTACAGGAGCACCAAATGTGATTCCTGTAGAGGAGGTGAGGACAGTGGCCTCCACCTCAGGCATGGGGTAAGGGTAGGTCAGGCTGACAGCCTGAACTCCAAGGGCCTTACCTTTACACTTGGGGTCACCCTTCTTGTGGTCCAGAGCCTCACAGTCCCAACAAGTGCCAGGAATGCAGGGTACGGTACTGGAACCACTGGGAGCTTGCTTTGCAGCAGGTGGACCACTACTCTTACTCCCACCCACATAGGACTTATCCCCACTAGATTTTTGGTTCTTAGGAGAGGAAGGTTTTGGTTTACCCGATTGTGATTGCTTCTGGGACTCCTCAGTCTTCTGAGAGGTCCCCTTTTCTTTGTCCTTGTCCTTCCAACTGGAGTCTTTAGGGGACACCCGGTCAGAGACCCACTTGTCCGCTAGCCTGGCCAGCTTAAAGGGATCTAAAATGTTCTGGTCAGCAACATACTGATGCAGCGCTGGTGAACAGGCTTCAGAAAAATGCTCAAAAAACAAAGGTGGGACAATTCAACAAAAGTTTTTACCTTGTAACCATCAATCCCCCCCATCATGTTCATATGTGCAGCACTCACCCAGTCAATCCAAGACACATTCTCTCTTTTCTTAAATTCCCTGAACCTTTTAAGGTATTGGGTAGGTGTCTTGCCAAACTTGGCAATCAAAGCAGACTTCATGCACTCATACTGACCCCTCCACACTCAGTTTCAGAATACAGTCACATCCAGTCTGAGGCACTCTGCTTAACAAACACTCTTATCAACATCATGCCATCTCAAATGCTTCATTCCATTCAGAACCCTCCGCATACACAGCAACGAAATCTTTCATAAACTTGGTGGCAGGGGACCTGACACTCCCAACTGGTTTCGCTGAAGTCTCCACTCTAGCTCACTCCAGCTGAATTTTCTGGTGCTCGGTGTCCCTATCTTTGAGTATCATCTGTTGTGCCAACTCCTCTTTCTTCAATTCAGCTTCTGTTGAAAACCTTTTGTATTGAAATGCTAACTGTTCCTGTTGTAGCTCCAATTTTAAAAGTTCAATCTTCAGGGCTTCCACCTGAAGAGCAGTGCTGGGGTTCAGAACAGAGGCAGCAGGGATGGTGGCGTTCCCAGAATCAGATTCAATAACAGCCCCAGGGGCAGGGTCCTCATTGGTTGCATCCTCCCTTCAAGAGCTTCACAATCAGTCTGGTAGTCCACCAGGGCAGCTATCAGTTCAGCCCTAGACTTATCCTCAAAGTCTAACTCCCTGGCTTCCCAAGCACCCTGGAGAGCCTCCAAGCTCATCCTAGTCAATGTATAATTTGCAATATATTCCATTGATTGTGATGTAGTTATCTAGTACACAATTAAATCTCAGTATATCAAAGTGTAGATATTTTGTAAGTGGCAAGGTTACACACTGATTCTTAAAACCATTTGCATCTCATCGCTGACACCAGTTTAAACACTGGAGGGGGGGGGGGGTTATCTGTACTCCTGCTCTATACATGGCAGAGTCGAAGCACAAAGCACCCAAGCCAAGATTCTTCATTGTTGGTAGCAATGGACGAGCAATCAAGGCTTAGCTCTCAAGGTGATGCAGGCTGGTTCTTAAGTACAGTGTAGTCCCCAAGCACGCACAAACGAATGTCCACACACTATGTTAGTGAAAACACAGTTCTTTATATAAATAGACTCAACTTATGTACACAATCACAGTAACACACGTTGTGCTCAACATAATCTAAAATGGTAAATATATACAGTTTCTATGTGGTACCTCAGTTACTCTTTGATTCCATTAAAATGCATCAACTGTACTCAGTTCAAATGTCATACAAATCAGTTAATAAAGTGAACCAACAATAGACATAGGAGGAAAGCAGGTTGGTTAAAACAATAGGCAGAATACTGGCTCTGTTACCTAGACACAGTTCTGTGTGAGGATCCCCCACCTGGGTAACCTGTAAACAAAGATATAACACAAGCCTAGTCCATATATTGTCTATTAGAGTTTTTTTTCCGTCTAGAAAGGTTCTACCACCCCGATGTACCTGGAATAACAGAGTTTGACGTTGGGTCATCGACGTATCCTTCTTGAGCAGCTCCATTTAAGGCAGGAGCCATGGATCATCGACATGCCACAAGGAAATGGTGAACAAAGGCGTTGAGGCAGCAGCTTCGGTTCTGGCGGTGCTCATCGACGATTGGCCGTGGACATCCTGCGAAGAAGAGGCGTGCAGTGCACATCCACGATGATAGTTTGTTGGCACAAAGAGTTACTGAAGAACTTTGGCCCAGCAAGGGCGTCGAGTCGTGGGCGTCTCTGTGGTCTTCGGGTGGCGGGAAACCCACCGGTGGATTCTCCTCGGCGCATCAACGGCCTTGACTTTCTCCGGCGGGACAAAGCGGTCATCGATGATGAGCGAGGGAGTCCTTCGTTCAAAGTGTTCTTAGGCAAAGGAGCACTGCGGGTCGTCGACAGTGATGGACTTCAACGTGCGGGCGCTTCGCTTCGTGATTCCGCGGCGGTCCCCGTCTCTGGTCGGCAGCCTTTCGAGGACTGACTTCCAGGGCACTTCGGCGAAGATCAGCTGGTGCACGATGGTCCCTCGTAGCTCGGGGAGAGGTCTCCTAGCCAGGTCCTCTCATGGATCAGTTCCTTGAAGGCAAAGCAGCTTTCAGATTGGTGAAGGACAGCAGCAGCAATTCTTCTTCTTGCTGTGGGCTTCAAGGTTAAGCATCAAGTATCAACTTCAGCTTCTGAACGATTTCCATCAGTGAGAGGTCCCCAGATACTGTTTGCTCTCTCATTCACTCTGCTGGGTCACACTCCGGCAACCAATCATTCAGATGGACATTCATGCAGACAGCCAGCCAATCAGGCTCACAGTGTATTCAGGCCCTTCTCCTCCCTGCAGACACTCACAACAAGTAATGTGTATTGGGATAAGTACCCAGCCATTCAGCACTCCACACTCCATTCATACAAGGTTCGGGCAGGGCTGTCTCAGTCTTTGTGTCACGTACCAGAAACCAGACACCCATAACAAGAAGTGTGTATTGGTCACACACTCCATTCACCCAGGTCCCACCCCAAGGGTGTACCCACAACATACAGTCACTGGGAAGGCTCCAACTAGTCTGACATGGACTTCCCCACAATACCATATAAGGAACTTCCACCCAACAGCCAGTCAGGGGGAAGGGACAGAGTCAGGGCTTCCCAGGACTTTGGGAAAAACAAGGTAACAGGCAATAGGAAGCAAGAGGCCACAGGGGCCATCTTGTCTCCTATCAGGAATCAACTGATTCCAATGGCAGGGCCTGGGTATCCCAAAATGGAGGATACTCAGAGCACCTGTCACATTCAGCATGGAGTTTCCACCAGCCCATACCCTGCTCTGTGGGCCACACACATGTGCCCAAAAACATACACTAGGGGCACAGGGTTGTACCCCCAACCATGGGTGCCATAAGGGTATCCCAAGGGTTTGTACATCAAATCAAAAAGAGGAAGAGCTGCACTGCCAGGAGTCCCACATGGACTCCTGGGCAGAAAACAATACAGAACACACATGAAGAAGTACTACAGAACAAGGAATCTCTGTCCCTCGAATGCATTTCCAGCATCACAGTTGCCCCCCCCCAGACTGATGTTAGGGCGTCTAATCTCCCACGAGATTGACACCCTCATTCAGACGGTCAACATACCTTCTGGAAAGGCCATCTGCATTATCATGACTCTTCCCTGGTCTATTCTCAATGGTGAAGTCTAGCCCTTGCAGGCTAATGGACCACCTGAGCAGTTTTGGGTTTTTATCCTTCATCCGCATAAGCCACTTCAGGGGCTTATCGTCTGTTTGGACCTTGAAGGTAGACCTCGTAAGGTAGGGGCTAAAACGCCTAAGGCTCCAAACTATACTGAAACATTCCTTTTCAACAGTAGCCCACCTAATTTCTCTACCCTTGAGTTGTCTATGTCATGGTCATGAAGTCAGGGGCACAGGCATGCAGGGGGTTGCATGCACAGGAGACCTGGGTGTACACTGTCCTGGCGCCTTTGGCACCAGGCTCATGAACAAAAGTAAACAAGAACATCCATTTAACACCAAAAAGCTTTTATTATGGACATAGCACTTCAGATGCATTAACCTTGAACATTCCATCCAATAAGCAGGATGCATTAACCTTGAACATTCTATCCATTAAGCAGCCCCAAGTGTATTCTTGGGTGTGGCTGCTAATGGATTGCCTTCGCACGTGCTCACTCTCTAGGAGTGGCAGGGTGTGGCTGGTAAGCCGGCCCTAATGGGCGTGCCCACGATCTCAGCTATATAAACTGCCCCGATCCTCAAGACAGATACTTCGCGTTATTCTGCACTTACAAGCAGCGTAGCGCTCACCGTCGCCTGAGGTCAGACTTACCTTTGAAGATCCTGCTTCCTGGACATCCTGCTTCCTGCCAGCATACTTACCAACTGGGGGAAGCTGTTCTTACCTGTACATCTCTGGCGAACCAAGTATTCATCTTTACACTTTCTGGAATGCCGAAGCTTCATCTTGGCACCGCAGCACGACACACTCCATCGTCGACAGCAGCGCCTGCAAGGAAAAACAGAAGACAAGGTTAGACATCAAAAAAACAGTCAGTTTAAGGTTGCGCTTCGTCATACTTCGCGCTTTCCTTAAACCATCACTTACCTGCTGTCGAACATTGCGGTAGCATCCATCTTCCATCCGGCCTCATCTCGCGTCTCACAGCTGCACTGAGGCTGCATTTCCATGTAAGGGAAGAAAACAGAAGAGAGACTTTACTGCGGGAATAAATTGGAGCAACATATAAAGACATTAAACAGAACAAACAGCATCCCAGAGCTCAAGGAAGACTTACCAATCATAAGGAGAAGCATAGTTGCAGCTGAACGGGACTAATACTTATCAGGGATCAGTGAAGGAACTAGATCCCATTCGAAGCGCCTCTGCCAGAAGTAGCAGGACGGAGAGCTTATCTTCCATAATTCACAGGAGCAGTATCACCATGTACCACCGCTCACAGCTTTTCTACTGAGGGAGAGGCCTGAAGAGGGTGATTCAAGTTCAGGGAGGGCTGCAACCGTGCCCCAACACCTCAGCAGAGACCAGGTGAGCGTAACAGTCTACTGATGAATATGATCAGATGTTCCCTCCCTTTGTCATCTAACTGGGACAAGACAGCTCTAATTCCGGTGTCGCAGGCATCAGTCTGGACAATAAAGGGTTTGCTGTCATCAGGCACACACAACACAGGTGCCCTAGACAGACTTTCCTTCAAGCCAACAAAGGCCCTTTGACAGTCTTCGGTCCAATTAACCTTCCTTGGTTGTTTGGGCGAAGTCAGAGCTGTCAGAGGGGCAGCTATGGTTCCATAGTCCGCCATGAAGTTGTGACAATACCCAGTGAGGCACAAACAGTCTCTCACCTGGGTTCGAGTAGAGGGAGTCTCCCAGTCAGGTACATCCTGTACCTTACTGGGAAGAGGTTGGATTTGACCCCCTCCTACCTCATGACCAAGATAAGTGACTTTCCCCTGAGCTACCTGGCACTTGGTGGCCTTGATAGTGAGGTGAGCCCTTTTCAAGGCCTGCAACACCTTATCCAGATGAGCCAAATGCTCTTCCCAGGTCGAACTGTAGACAGAAATGTCATCTAGGTAGGCCACACAAAAGACCTTCAGCCCACTGAGCGCATGATTGACCAATCTCTGGAAGGTGGCAGGTGCATTTTTCAACCCAAAAGGCATTACTCTAAACTGGTAGAGCCCCTCAGGTGTTGAGAATAAAGTCTTTTCCTTGGCTTGGTCCGTCAGAGCTATTTGCTGATAGCTTGAGGTAAGGTCAAAGGTGCTCACAAATTTGACAGCACCTACGGTGTCCACGAGCTCATCAGCCCTGGGCAATGGGTGCGCACCAGTTTTGGTGACGGCATTGACCCCTCTGTAGTCCACACAGAACCGCCAATCCTTGGTACCTGCCTGGGAACTTGCCTTGGGGACAAGGACCACTGGACTGGACCAGGCACTGGTTGAGGGTTGAATTACACCCAGATACAACATCTTGGCAACCTCAGCCTGGATGTGGTTCTTCACAGTGTCTGACATCCTTTAGCATCTGCTTTTGACAGGTACGCTGTCACCAGTGTCAATTTTGTGCCTGTACCATGGAGTGAGTCCTGGTGTCAGCGAGAACAGAGGCACATACTGCTGGAGCAAAGCCCTGCAGGCCCTCTGCTGCTCTGATGTCAGATCTGGAGAGACATGCACTCCCTCCACTGAGCCAGCCTGAGGGTTGCTATGCAGAAAATCAGGAAGGGGCTCAATCTCATCCTCTTATTGCTCTGAAGCAAGCAAGAGACATGAGACTTCTGCTCGCCTATGGAAAGGCTTGAGCCTGTTGACATGGAATACCTTAGGGGCTACCCCAGGGACTCCCATGTCAACCAGATAATTGACTTTGCCCATCTTGGAGATTATCCTGAAGGGTCCAGTCCACTTATCTGCCAAAGCTCTAGGCTTGGTAGGTTCCATCACAAGGATCTCCTGTCCTGGAATCCAATTCACTTGTGATGCTTTAAGGTCATGCCACTATTTGTTCAATTCCTGGCTTGCCTTAAAGTTTGCTGTCACTTGACCCATCATCTGTGTCATCCTCCATATGAGGCCGAGCACATAGTCCCCCACTTGCTTGGCAGGACCTGGAGGGGTGGCTTCCAAACCTTCTCTGATCAAGGCAAGCAGAGCCCCCTCACGGGATGTCCAAAGAGTAACTCAAAGGGGCTGAAACCAACACCCTCTTGAGGTACCTCTATGCAAGCGAACAGCAGGCATGGCAGGAGGAGATCCCATTTCCTCCTTAGGGGCTCTTCCAACGCACCCAGCATGCCTTTGAGAGTTTAGTTGAATCTTTCAACTAGACCATTGGGCTGGGGATGGTAGGAGGTGGAGAACTTGTAGGTTACCCCATACTCTTTCCACATCGTTTTCATGTGACTCGACATGAAGTTAGATCCTCTGTCAGAGACAACCTCCTTAGGGAATCCAACCCTGGTAAAAATGCCCAGGAGACCCAAGGCGACCACCTTGGCACTAACAGTCCGAAGGTGTATAGCCTCAGGGTACCTGGTTGCATGATCTACCAAGACCAGGATGAACCGATGTCCACCTGAAGTGGGAGGGTCAATGTCATGATGCCTACCTCCAAGGAGCCAGGTCCTACCCAGCAACCCCAGAGGCAGGCATCATTTCCCCCAGGGAAGTGCCAGCGGGCCCAAGCTGGGGCCCTTTGGACAAAGTCCTGGCGCCTTAGGCGCCAGGCTCATGTTGGACCCCTGTCCTGGCGCCTTAGGCGCCAGGCTCATAAAGCTAGACATGTGTTCAAGTGTTTTAAGGTGCACTTACCTGATGCAGACCATGCTGCTACATCCAGGCCCTCTTGAGGCCTGAATGGAACTACTTTACCTGTGGAACTACTTTCCCCTGGGTGTGGTCGGGGAAGGGTACATACCTGATCGGTGGAAGGATACATACCTGGAACTTCTTCCAAAGCTATTTAAACCACACCCGATCAGCAACTCACGCTTCGCGTTGTTCTGCTCCTCGCAGCTGGACGCTCACCGTGTCAGCTCCTGCTTCTGGACTTCAGCCACGCCTGTCAGCATCCTGGGTCACCTGCTAAGAGAGAATTGGAGAGAAAGAAGACCTTACCTGCTAAAGCTGCATCACAGAGACTTCACACCGACGATCCTGAAAGGGAAGACATCATTTTAAAAGCATTTCGCTTCGATCGCTGCAGCGCTGCATTTCACTCACCTTTCCTGGGCACCTCCATCTTCAGCAGCGATCATCCGGATACGCAGCCACATCCCAGAGCCTAGAGAGAAAAGGACAAGAACACAAGGTGAGAGAAGGAAGGGAATAGGAAAAGCTCAGTTTCCTTCTAAGAATTACCTGTTGGGTCATTCCCATTTCATTTCGGGTCCTGCCGCTTCCTGGCATTCCGGACCCCGGCCCCTATGGGGAAAAAAGACAAAGACATTGAATGAACGAATGCAAAGACATTACCCGAACACTCATCCAGAACTTACCTGTCATTTACTGGAACTGCACGTTTCACTTCGGGTCCGCGCCATATCTCCGGCATTCCGAACCCCGGCCCCTAAGGGGAAAAAGACATAAGCGTTAGCGCTTGCTGCAATAAGACAATGAACATTATTATTAAGCTTGAACTTTTGAACTTGCTACAGAACTCTTACAGCGCCTTACCTGAATAGTCAAGCTTATTTGAACTCCCATCAAACCTCAATCCAGTGAAGTAACTGGGTTTCAACGCGCCCCTGCATCAGAAGCAGGATGGAGAACTCATCCTTCCAGGCCCTAAGGCAGTGGTCTTCAAACGTTTTTGGCTCGGGCCCCCCCTGAGCCAAGTTCGGGCAGGCCGGGCCCCCCTAAAAGTGCCGGATGGACAGTATGTAGAAATCGCTATGAACTTTTTGCGTGCCGTCACCGCACCCTTCTCCCAATACAGACCCTGGGCTCTCCCCCACCATACTCCCACCACTTTCCCAGTGCTGCCGCCCATCCTGCTCCAACCAGAGTCCCATAACACAAGCATACACACATCCATACACATTTAAATAAAAAATAAATCGCCGTGAACTTACCTTCTGCAGGGGCCTGCGCATGGTTGCTACAATGCCCCGCTCCAGGTTGCTCTGCCCGTATGTGCGAGGAGGCGCAGGAGCACCCCCTCGCACATACATACATGCAGTGCCCCATCCAGCATTTCCAATGAGCTATGCAAGGCTGGCGAAGCAAAATGCCCCCAACGTTGCATGGCTCAGTGATCATGTGTGGCTGGGGAAATGAACTGTCAAAGGCAAACAGTGTTTCCCTTTGACAGTTCAGCCAGCCCAGGAGCACTCACTCAGCTGGAAAAAGCAGCTGAGGGAGTGCTCAGTGTTTCACTGGGCTGGCTCCTCGGTTCCTCCATAATGGGTGAGGTGGCCAGTGGGTGGACGCCCCCTCACCCATTATGGATCAGTCGGCAGACTTGGGCTGGCCTATAGGGCAACAGGGCGATGACTGTACCAAAAATGCAAAATGCTAGTGTAGGCCAATCAAAATGGGCCACTTCTTTGGCCAATGTGGGCCAGTTTGAGGAGTTGCTTCACTATGCAGCTAGTAGTTTTGACCATTGTTGTTGAATAAATATTCTTTAAATATCACAATTTGTTTACATTTGAATGAAAAACAACCCCTTGGGTACTATTCAAACAGTCTGTGACTAAAGGACTGAATATCCATTTGCAACTGCTGCCCCTGTTTTCATTGGTGCCTAAGACAGTTTTATGGTCCAGTCTGACTATGTGAGCTGCCCCCTCCCATTTCCTCCAATCTAAAAAAAAAAAAAAAAAAAGATTTTTTTTTTTTTTTTACATTTCATGCTGGGCTCTGGCGCCCCCCCTAGGACGCGGCCGCGCCCCCCCGGGGGGGCGCGCCCCACAGTTTGAAGACCTCTGCCCTAAGGTGAGACTTCACAGGGAATCGAGGAAGGGTATCGTGGAGGGTTGGAAGGGAGTGGGAGGCTTGAGCATCATTCCGTCAGTAGGTAATACTCCCTTTTCACGCACAGGGGAATATTCCTGCGAGCCAGTGAGTCCATCTTCAGAGTCCTGCGCTTCGCCATAGAAGAAGCATCAGCACTCGAAGCCAGACCTGCGCCTCCGTGGGAATCAGGTGAGCATGACAGTCAAGGAGACCGACAATGTTGATGCCCACCCTCTCAAATGGTGTGCCAACCACTTGTAACGGCTGTAGTGGGGCAATGCCACTGCCTGCAGTCTTGCCAGACAACTGACAAGTTGGGCAGGTCCTGCAGTGGGACTCCACTTCTACTCCCATCCAGGGCCAGTAGAAATGGACAGAGAGTCTTTGCTTTGTCTTCTTGGTCCCAGGATGACCAGCCAAGGGCACCTCATGTGCCAACTGCCGTAGGTAGGTCCTGTAAACCTGGGGTACCACCAACGTCTTGAGGGCACCAGGTTCAGGCTTAGTGGGCTCACTAACAAGGAGCTCACCCTCCCAATATATCCAGAATGACCTAGGCACTTCTCCTTGTGCCTGGGCCAGGGCCTGTTTCCTCAGACCCACGAGAGAGTGAAACTCCCTCTGTCCCCTACAGAAGTCTCCCCTAGAGGGCCCCCCGTCAGCCAGCAGTCATAGATGGTTAGGGTGATCCTCTGGGTTGAGCACCTCTCCTGCAGGAGGGTCTTCTGCCTCTTCTCCCTCAGGAGTTGAGTTTGGGTTCACCACTGGACCCAGCCTGTCTGGAGCATGAATCCCAGTGGGTGCTGCTGAAGCAGCAGGAAGAGAAGGAGCCCCCTTCACAGATGTGGCCTTCTTGCTCTTCCTTCTTCTCGCCTTGGGTCGCCCCTTTGGCTCGGGTACCTGACCGGCAGTCAGACCCGGAGGTACCTGTGACCTAGTGACTGCAGCAGCAATCAGGGGAAGACCATCAGAGATCAACCCCAACTCCACTAGATCATTGCCAAACAAAATGTTAACAGGTACGTTGTCCTGAACCAAGACAGGAAGCTTTGCTGTCTTGTTTCCAATCATAATGTTGACTAAGGCTACAGTCGATAATTTGGGAGGCCCACCAGCTAACCTGGTGGTTCTCAGAGGAGCACCTACATAGTCCTCTGACTTGAGCAGGGTCCTGTCCACCATTGTCATGCTTGCCCCAGTGTCTCTCAAACCAGTAGACTGGCCATTCAGGAGGACACTTCTCAAAAACCTACGAGTGTTCTGTGGGATTGTAGCCAGTACTTCTGCGTACTGGTCCCAGGCCCCAAGGGACACTAGGGATATCTCTACAGGAGCACCAAATGTGATTCCTGTAGAGGAGGTGAGGACAGTGGCCTCCACCTCAGGCATGGGGTAAGGGTAGGTCAGGCTGACAGCCTGAACTCCAAGGGCCTTACCTTTACACTTGGGGTCACCCTTCTTGTGGTCCAGAGCCTCACAGTCCCAACAAGTGCCAGGAATGCAGGGTACGGTACTGGAACCACTGGGAGCTTGCTTTGCAGCAGGTGGACCACTACTCTTACTCCCAGCCACATAGGACTTATCCCCACTAGATTTTTGGTTCTTAGGAGAGGAAGGTTTTGGTTTACCCGATTGTGATTGCTTCTGGGACTCCTCAGTCTTCTGAGAGGTCCCCTTTTCTTTGTCCTTGTCCTTCCAACTGGAGTCTTTAGGGGACACCCGGTCAGAGACCCACTTGTCCGCTAGCCTGGCCAGCTTAAAGGGATCTAAAATGTTCTGGTCAGCAACATACTGATGCAGCGCTGGTGAACAGGCTTCAGAAAAATGCTCAAAAAACAAAGGTGGGACAATTCAACAAAAGTTTTTACCTTGTAACCATCAATCCCCCCCATCATGTTCATATGTGCAGCACTCACCCAGTCAATCCAAGACACATTCTCTCTTTTCTTAAATTCCCTGAACCTTTTAAGGTATTGGGTAGGTGTCTTGCCAAACTTGGCAATCAAAGCAGACTTCATGCACTCATACTGACCCCTCCACACTCAGTTTCAGAATACAGTCACATCCAGTCTGAGGCACTCTGCTTAACAAACACTCTTATCAACATCATGCCATCTCAAATGCTTCATTCCATTCAGAACCCTCCGCATACACAGCAACGAAATCTTTCATAAACTTGGTGGCAGGGGACCTGACACTCCCAACTGGTTTCGCTGAAGTCTCCACTCTAGCTCACTCCAGCTGAATTTTCTGGTGCTCGGTGTCCCTATCTTTGAGTATCATCTGTTGTGCCAACTCCTCTTTCTTCAATTCAGCTTCTGTTGAAAACCTTTTGTATTGAAATGCTAACTGTTCCTGTTGTAGCTCCAATTTTAAAAGTTCAATCTTCAGGGCTTCCACCTGAAGAGCAGTGCTGGGGTTCAGAACAGAGGCAGCAGGGATGGTGGCGTTCCCAGAATCAGATTCAATAACAGCCCCAGGGGCAGGGTCCTCATTGGTTGCATCCTCCCTTCAAGAGCTTCACAATCAGTCTGGTAGTCCACCAGGGCAGCTATCAGTTCAGCCCTAGACTTATCCTCAAAGTCTAACTCCCTGGCTTCCCAAGCACCCTGGAGAGCCTCCAAGCTCATCCTAGTCAATGTATAATTTGCAATATATTCCATTGATTGTGATGTAGTTATCTAGTACACAATTAAATCTCAGTATATCAAAGTGTAGATATTTTGTAAGTGGCAAGGTTACACACTGATTCTTAAAACCATTTGCATCTCATCGCTGACACCAGTTTAAACACTGGAGGGGGGGGGGGTTATCTGTACTCCTGCTCTATACATGGCAGAGTCGAAGCACAAAGCACCCAAGCCAAGATTCTTCATTGTTGGTAGCAATGGACGAGCAATCAAGGCTTAGCTCTCAAGGTGATGCAGGCTGGTTCTTAAGTACAGTGTAGTCCCCAAGCACGCACAAACGAATGTCCACACACTATGTTAGTGAAAACACAGTTCTTTATATAAATAGGCTCAACTTATGTACACAATCACAGTAACACACGTTGTGCTCAACATAATCTAAAATGGTAAATATATACAGTTTCTATGTGGTACCTCAGTTACTCTTTGATTCCATTAAAATGCATCAACTGTACTCAGTTCAAATGTCATACAAATCAGTTAATAAAGTGAACCAACAATAGACATAGGAGGAAAGCAGGTTGGTTAAAACAATAGGCAGAATACTGGCTCTGTTACCTAGACACAGTTCTGTGTGAGGATCCCCCACCTGGGTAACCTGTAAACAAAGATATAACACAAGCCTAGTCCATATATTGTCTATTAGAGTTTTTTTCCGTCTAGAAAGGTTCTACCACCCCGATGTACCTGGAATAACAGAGTTTGACGTTGGGTCATCGACGTATCCTTCTTGAGCAGCTCCATTTAAGGCAGGAGCCATGGATCATCGACATGCCACAAGGAAATGGTGAACAAAGGCGTTGAGGCAGCAGCTTCGGTTCTGGCGGTGCTCATCGACGATTGGCCGTGGACATCCTGCGAAGAAGAGGCGTGCAGTGCACATCCACGATGATAGTTTGTTGGCACAAAGAGTTACTGAAGAACTTTGGCCCAGCAAGGGCGTCGAGTCGTGGGCGTCTCTGTGGTCTTCGGGTGGCGGGAAACCCACCGGTGGATTCTCCTCGGCGCATCAACGGCCTTGACTTTCTCCGGCGGGACAAAGCGGTCATCGATGATGAGCGAGGGAGTCCTTCGTTCAAAGTGTTCTTAGGCAAAGGAGCACTGCGGGTCGTCGACAGTGATGGACTTCAACGTGCGGGCGCTTCGCTTCGTGATTCTGCGGCGGTCCCCGTCTCTGGTCGGCAGCCTTTCGAGGACTGACTTCCAGGGCACTTCGGCGAAGATCAGCTGGTGCACGATGGTCCCTCGTAGCTCGGGGAGAGGTCTCCTAGCCAGGTCCTCTCATGGATCAGTTCCTTGAAGGCAAAGCAGCTTTCAGATTGGTGAAGGACAGCAGCAGCAATTCTTCTTCTTGCTGTGGGCTTCAAGGTTAAGCATCAAGTATCAACTTCAGCTTCTGAACGATTTCCATCAGTGAGAGGTCCCCAGATACTGTTTGCTCTCTCATTCACTCTGCTGGGTCACACTCCGGCAACCAATCATTCAGATGGACATTCATGCAGACAGCCAGCCAATCAGGCTCACAGTGTATTCAGGCCCTTCTCCTCCCTGCAGACACTCACAACAAGTAATGTGTATTGGGATAAGTACCCAGCCATTCAGCACTCCACACTCCATTCATACAAGGTTCGGGCAGGGCTGTCTCAGTCTTTGTGTCACGTACCAGAAACCAGACACCCATAACAAGAAGTGTGTATTGGTCACACACTCCATTCACCCAGGTCCCACCCCAAGGGTGTACCCACAACATACAGTCACTGGGAAGGCTCCAACTAGTCTGACATGGACTTCCCCACAATACCATATAAGGAACTTCCACCCAACAGCCAGTCAGGGGGAAGGGACAGAGTCAGGGATTCCCAGGACTTTGGGAAAAACAAGGTAACAGGCAATAGGAAGCAAGAGGCCACAGGGGCCATCTTGTCTCCTATCAGGAATCAACTGATTCCAATGGCAGGGCCTGGGTATCCCAAAATGGAGGATACTCAGAGCACCTGTCACATTCAGCATGGAGTTTCCACCAGCCCATACCCTGCTCTGTGGGCCACACACAGGTGCCCATCATACAGCGTTTTACCCCCACCCATGGGTGCCATAAGGGTATCTCAAGAGTTTGTACACAAAATCTAAAAGAGGAAGAGCTTCACTACCAGGAGTCCCAAATTAGACTTCTGGGCAGAAAACAATACAGAACACAAATGAAAAGGTACTACAGAACAAGGGCAGGGAGGCCATGTCCCTCCAATGCATTTGCAGCATCACACACAGTGAACTGTTTAAAAGGACATTAAGATTTGTGAATGTCACAGATGAGATTGTATTGAAAGCTGTAGTGAACCCGACGGAGGGAGGCTAGCAGTCGAGAAGGGTCTGAGCCCGGAAGAGGGGGATCCAAGGGTAAAAAGCCATCACCCAACAATCCGTCAATGCAATAGAGAAAAGTGCAACAAAGAACGTCTTTTGAATACATGCCAGAGGGAGGCTGATATTAGAGAGGCGCCTGAGCCCGGAAGAGGGGGACACAGGGGTGAAGAGCTATCACCCAGGTACAATCAGAGACAATCAGAGAAGAACTTTGGAACTTCTGTTAACCTTTTGTGTATTATTTTGAGCCCATCAGATCATCGGAAGCAAGAAGCTTATATACCGAAGGACCTGACATTGCTAAGAACATTTTGTGGATCTGAGCCTGGAATAGGGGGATCCAGGGGTGAAAAGCATCCCCCAATGTGCAAGCAGAAAGGAGCTTTTGTTTGTTATTTTTGGAACACATCAGGTCCTCGGAGGCAAGAACCTTTTTGTAGAAAAGAGACTTAACCACTGAAGGCTCTGATAACTGAGAGCGGAACTGTTGGCTCGTGCTGGGAAAGCTCGAGCGTGTTCTGTGCATCAGAGTCCCGCCTTGTCCCATGCTCAAAACGTGGGGAAGGGAGATCCCGCCTACCGCATCTGGACTTATTATTTGTGAATTAGAGAAAAACGTGGGGTATTTAAGAAAATCACTCAGCGCCTTGGACACTTGGACTAATTGTTGCCTGTTGTTACCAGGAAGGATTAACCCCTCCTTCATACAGAAATATTAAGTACCTTGGTACTCTTCAAGTTGCGCCAGGACAATCAACACGAGATTGAATCGGCAAATAATCTTTTTCATTTAACCTGCACATTTATTAAAATATGCATGTGTTGTTCTGCATAACGAAAGTGTATCCTTTGGTTGAATATGTCCTTAGGTTAACAGGTGTTTTGGCCTTGAGCCTTTTTCAAAACTGGACAATAGTTCAATCATTCTAGGTACATTGATAATGTGTGACTAGTGGACAGAAAAGTAGGGGTTGGCAAAAGGTAGGATTTGAGGGTGGTTTAAAAATTGGTAAGGCAGGTGCTCTGTTACCAGTCATTAGCTTCTCCTCCAAACGCACGTTTTCATGACTCCATCAATCTTCAGGGAGGCTGAGTTTCTTTGCTGTTTCAGGCGTGTCTTCATTTCTTTTTCAGGTGTGGCAAGTTAATTGACTCTGAGGATTCTGGTACTTGTATTTATTTTTCGCACTTGATTTTACTGACAGGTGACTGGAAACAACTCCCTCCATAGCACACATTTTCCCCTTGATGTGGTGAGGGGGAAAGCCAAGGTTGTGGCTCTCCACTGTAAGGCATGATGGCCCTGCTGCTGCTGCCTTTGAGCCCGGGACTCCTGGAACAATGTTTAAAAATTGGTAAGGCAGGTGCTCTGTTACCAGTCATTAGCTTCTCTTCCAAACGCACGTTTTCATGACCCCATCAATCTTCAGGGAGGCTGAGTTTCTTTGCTGTTTCAGGCGTGTCTTCATTTCTTTTTCAGGTTTGGCAAGTTAATTGACTCTGAGGATTCTGGTACTTGTATTTTTCGCACTTGATTTTACTGGCATTTTTGCTGGCAGGATTCGAGGGTGGACAGAAGATAATCATTTGGTACTTGCTTAGATAATTCCTCATCAGATTAATCAATCGTTCATTTATATTGTATAAGTTATGTCTTACCCTATTCACTTTACTTTCATATCACACGAATTTGATGAATTTTTAGAACATTCCCAATCTCGGGTTAATCCCCTGTTTCTACAATGAAAACAGTGTTAATTATGATTTCAATAAAGTTCCCTACCGACTCATCATAATATTCTTTTCAATTTAGGATGTTTACCCACTCCATGCATTAGGTTGAACTCCTTCTACGTACATTAGTTAATTGAATCAATATAATATCGTTTCTGCTTTCTGGTTAATTTGACGCAACTTTCTCTATAAGTTCATAAGTCACACTGCTTCCTGTTTCTATAGGTTGTGAGGTATAGTTCATCAATATGCCCCAAATTATTGGGCTGGTTGATGCGCATCACATGTTATCCATGATCAATTCATAGTTCAATTATACATGTCTTAAACCTATAAAAATTATCATTCAAGAGTCTTAGGGTCTGCCCCATCTACTTTAAGAACCCGTGATTTCGAACATTACTCCTCGCACATTAAGCATAGCATGACTAGGTTCAACACTCCACCAATCAGTAGAGCCCATAATGGACATCAGCAAAGTTATATTCACCTGCCTTGAGTCCTGGAGTTAGATCTCCTCGCTGTCGCATCTCATGTCTAGAGCCGCAGCCGCTATTTTGGACATCTTTAAATACAGGCGCGTGGGAATCACCACGCCCACCGCATTACTCACTGTTTTACCTGCATTCAACTCTTTAAGTGTATACCTGAGATGTACCTTCTTCCCTGTCACAGCCTAGTACCTATGTTTCTCCTGCCATGATTCATAAATCAAAAGCCTACATTTACCACATTTCTATTTTGTTTATTTTGTTCCTAGTTTATATTTTATAGTTCCTGCAGAATTGTATGAAATAGATATTTGAGGGTTGTGTGTCAGGAAATTATCCCAAAATAAAAATAAATATAAAAAATGAGGAAAAAGATTTTTTATATGATACTCACCCATGTACCATTATTATGTCAAACCGCACTCATTTATTAAGTCAATCTAACAGCCCCCATGCTAGGATCGTTTTGAGTGTGGCTAAGTCCTTTAACCATTATTGATGCTAATTACACTCCAAAGGGAAAGATCACTTTGTAATATGCCACGTTTAAACTAGCCAGACTATTCTTGGATACCTTATAATACATATGAGTCAATTGATGTCTCTGATAAATTAATTGGTACCTTCTGTTTATATTGTGGTGTATCCCCCAAATTTGTTCGATCACGTATTGTGTACCAGCTTATTTAAGAAGTTAAATTATCAAATGCCTCTTCCTTCTAAAAAATTATCTCATCTCATTGTCTATGTTTAAACCAAGCTCCGTAGCACAAAACTGACATATAGTTCTTGCCTTGGTTTGCCTCAATAGGCGTTCCTTGTTTCCCCTCCTTTTACTTAGTGTTATTTTCTTCAAACCTATAAATAGTATTGCATGCTTATTGTGCATCTGATGGTCCCTTTGTCAGTGCTGAGCCAGGGGCAGTCTAGGGTCTTGGCTGTTAATAGAGGACATATGTTCCCTAATTCTGGTTTTTAATGGCCTAATCGTGCTACCAATATATACCTTCTTGCAGATACATACTAGTGCATACACAACAAAAAGCATTTTGCAATTAATATAATCCTTGATATATGTACTGTTGTTCCACTCAGATCTACAAACACATCTGTGTTCTCATGTGCAAATCTGCACATCGTACATGTGCCACATCTGTGAAAGCCTTGTCTCAACGGCGCAGCCAGGTCATTGTCCTTACAGTAATAGTACCTGGTAGAAAATAAGGACTCTGTTTTTCAGCGTCTCTCCTTGTTTGCAAATAACCGTAGGTTTCTCATCCAAATGTTTCACTAGATCTTTGTCCAATAATAAAAGATGATAGTGCTTTTTTTTAAAACTTTATTTATTGATTGTTATACACAACACTGCAACAACACAATATTCCATACATATCTATAACTGAGATGTCTAGTTCAGGTTTATAACATGACATTTAGTATTTACAGGACTGGCGCATTTCTGGGCCCTGTCGGGCTGTTACTGGCCGAACCCAACTTCTTCGGGACTGACATTACATACTGTTCTTCGCACTCATTAACATACATTAGTTCTTCGAGGAAGTGATTTATGTGTGGCGCATGTACACTCTTCCAGTTCTGTAGTATACACTTCTACCACTGCACACGTGATATTGAAAAGCCTTCTGGTCACCTCAGATCTCTTCCCTATATCCCTGAACAGGTATTTTTGTGGTTTGAGGTCTGCTGGGACCTGCGTGACCTCTTCCAGCATTTTCGCCACCTCCCCCCAGAACCCACAAGATGCTAGTGCTTTTTAAAGATATCCTGGATACTATAGTGGTTCTGGCAATATTTAGTGATAAACTTGACTTTAGTTGTCGCTGCGTCTATGTTCTTGTCTTTCGATTTCAATGCTTCTGTTCTGTCTGTTAGTTTAGCCTTTGTCTGTGCTGCCTTTATAGTAGCGTGAGGATAGCCCCTCTTGCGAAATCTTTTCTGTAGCAGTTCACACTCCTGCTCAAAAATGGTTTGGTCCTCACAATTTCTTCTTGCCCTTATGAATTCGCCACCAGGTATGTTGCATATGACTGAGTTGTGATGACAGCTTGTCACATATAAAGTTGAATTGTCTTCCGTTGGTTTTCTGCAAGTATGGGTTAGTAGTTTTTTCCCTGATACATAGATCTTCAAGTATAAGAAGTCAATCTCTTTCTCATCGTGGGCTCCAGTATATGTTATTCCAAAAGTATTAGTATTGAGTTCCCCTATAAACTCCTCCAATTGACAAGGACTTCCCTTACAGATTAGTAGGATGTCATCTATATACCTACTCCACATCGATACATGTTCTCTGTAGTTATGATTTGTGTGAACTACAGTATCTTCAAATAAGCCCATGAATAGGTTTGTCAAAGCTGGCGCATATTCGGTGCCCATGACCACTCCCTTCGTTTGTTGGTAATATACCTCATCAAAAATGCATTTGTTATGTTGCAGCGTTGCTTCCAAAATTTCCATGAGCATGTTTCTATGATGGGAGTGCGAAGCAGAGCTGTCCTTGAAGGTATATTCTATTGTCTTGAGAGCTAAGTCATGTCGGATCGAAGTATATAAGGCCCGAACATCCAGTGTGACCAATAAACAGTTAGGGTCCCAAATTATTGTGTTAAGAATATTTAGTAGACTAGTTGTATCTTTGAGGTAAACCGGTAGTTTGCTCACATCCGGTCTGATCACGGTATCAATGTACTCTGAAATCGGCTCAGTTGCCCACCCTATTCCACTTAAGATGGATATTGCCTCTGGTATTAGTTCAAAGGCTTTGTGTATTTTCGGGAGGGAATACATGGTTGGTAGTACTGATTCCTTTATACTCAGGAGATCTCAACTACCGCATCCTAACTTATTATTTGTGAACACTTTTTTTCCTGTGAATCATATCTCATACTCTTTGTTTGTATTTAGCGTAAGCATTGGCAAAAGGTGTTTCTTAGTATAGGCCCTTTTATTTGACAAGATACCACTAGGACTGCCTTATTATTATTTGATGGTTGTAGCTTGCTAACATCTTAGATTTAGATTAGGCGTTTTTCCAACCTGCATATACAGTTTAATAAACACCCTTGAACTGTGATCACTTGTTTCTGTCTTTACTGTTCCCACCATGAGTTCCTTACACACTTGACTGCACTTGACTGTTTGTTCAACTATAAAAGGTGTGGTTTTTCACAAAGAAGAAAGCGAGCTGTGGATGCTGTCTGTATCGGAGAAGCCAGGCAGCAGAGAGCAGCAGGAGTAGAAGCAAGGAGGAGAATGGCATGCCAAGACGCTTGCCTGTGATTCTGAGGGGCTGCAGCTTGGGTAGGGAGCTTTTTTATTTCTGTAATTCCGGTCAAAAGCTGGGTTTTTGGCCTGGGCGAATCTTTTAAGTGTTCACAATTTCCAGTTGTCTGCACACTTGGACACCTAGATTGCGACCAAAACAATCCTCATAAATACTTTTTTGCCCAACTGCATCCTATGGGTGTGCACTAACTGCGTACTGTTAGTAGAAAAAACAAACTTTCTCAATTTACTGTCCAAATGTTTATTTTAATATTTTTGGTCACATTACTTGATGTCATCCAACTTTTGCTACAATGTTTTATCTTTCTCTCAACACGTGTTTCCCCATGGTCTATACCCATGGTTCTTCAGGAGAGACTTCTATCTTCATCTTAGATTCCTCTCTCACTGTAGATTAAATGATTCCTCTTGTTTAATTTGTGAGTGTGACCTGTTTCTATTCTCCTAGTGGATATGATTGTCCTTACTCCATACTTCCCACCTCACAAGATGTGTAAACGATTATTAAGTGTAAGTAAGAGAAGTAATGGTAAGGGTAGAGTTGGATTACAAAATATGTGAAGCAAACCAGAAAAGATGACTTCGCTGGAAGGTCTGCCACGCCCAACAGAGTGTTGGTAATGCAGCGGTTTACAAACAGATACGGCAGCAAGCAGGTTTGTCACATCAGGCAACGCCAAAACAGAATTGGTCTGGGCAAACAATGTTTTAAGTAGGGCGCGCAGGCTGGATCCCCCTCTCCCTATGGCAAGATTTTGCAGGGGAGAGGGGTGCTCTGGCTGGCGTAACAAGGAGGGGCAAAGGGGTATCCAAGATAGGGCAGGGAACAGCGCAGAGTGTTAGTGGGCTGGAAAAGGGAACAATAGGGGTGTGGGGGTATAGGGGAGCATGTTAAACAATGATAGAAGGAAGCAGTGGCTTCCCAGCAAGATTTTATGTAAAGGTGATGAGGGTTAAAACGTAAGAGGAATGTAAGATGAAAAGTATCAACAGTATCAACACGAACAGGAGCAGGAAACAAAGAGGCCGCCCCTATGTGCTGGCGCCCTTTTATAGGGGTGCTCCCAGGTGACGGCTCACTCCCTGTTGCCCCCTAATGACGTCCCTCTCCCCTGGGCGGTGACTTGCGAGGCCACCCCACCCCCAGACCCACCGTTCCCTGGGCCGTGCCACACGCGGGTGTCGGCACTAAGGGTGGCCCCCGCCGATGACTATTTTCCAAATGGCGCGGGAGCCCTGCGTTTGTTTGATTGTCTGGGCCCTCTACCAGGACAGTGCTCCTGTTGGGAAAGGCTGTTCCTGATGTACCCCACAGTCTTGGCAGAGCCCCTGCCAGGCAACTCTCATAGCTCTCAACCATTTGTCTCGCAAAGTCGGGTGAAATCACCCGATTTTGTTTTTGGCGGGTGAGACGCCCATTGGAATGAATGGGCGTGCAGGAGGCTTGGCGGGTGAGTCAGCCCTTTGCAAGGCGGGTGACACCCGCCAAATGCGGGTGAGTTGAGAGCTATGAACTCTGCCTGCGCAGGCCGTAAAGAGCCTGTATGGCTGTGGGTTGACAGGGTGCTTGCTCTCTGTCCTTGTGTGTCGGCTGCGTGCCCCCAGCAAAGGTGTGCCTGGACCCTGTGCCCTGGGTCCAGGACGTAACAGGAAGAAATTATTTTTTAGGCTGTGGATCATATAATGTTCATAGCTCTCAACTCACATGCTTTTGGCGGGTGTCACCCGCCTTGTAAAGGGCTGACTCACCCGCCAAGCCTCCTGCACGCCCATTCATTCCAATGGGCATCTCACCCGCCAAAAACAAAATCGGGTGATTTCACCGGCCTTTGCAACACAAATGGTTGAGAGCTATGTAATGTTATTATTCTTAGTGATTAAATCAAAATAAAAGCACCTGCCAAATTAAGTAACAGTTCCCCTGCTCTGTGCTTGGCCACAGCGCATGCTTTAAAACACACCACAAAAACCCGAACATTTGGCTGTTTGTAGTTTTCCCACGAGCACTGTGTGTGCAATACAGTGCAGTACAATATCCCAGTATTCAAAACTACTTCCTGAAGCTGGAACACGGGACCTTGTGTAGTCCCACTTCTATCTCATTGGATCGCCTGAAACTTACCTGCCTGGTGGGATGAGCTTGGCCCAGAAACCACTCCCTCATTCACATTTCTCTCTCCAAACAGGAAATAGTCTGACTCACACAATTTACGCTGCAAGTACACACGTACCCTGCCACGGCCCAACCCCAGCACTGCCTGCTTCTAAGGGGACGTTGAAAGGAGTGTTTTGGGAAGACCGATTCCTTGCGACACCGGTGTGCAGTCTTTACCCTAAGCCAGCGCGCGTGCGGACACCGAGATAGAGCAACAGGCGGCAGCGGCTGAAGGTGAGTCGGGAAAGGGGATGTGATGATGTCTAGCGTCCGCTTCCTGGATTCGTTCTTTTATGTTTATCCTACAGCGCGAAACAAACGGCCTCCGCTCTAAATGCTGGTCTTAAGTTATAACTGAGAGCCCCAACAACGCAGAACGGTTGTTCTGGGTGAACTCTTGTGTGTTGAGTGCTGCGAACCCGATGCATTGATTTGCTCTGTCTTTTTTTAATTCACGCATTTGTTTTCCTCTGTGCGTTTCGCGCTTTTGTCTGGCATGAAGGCTTTGCTTTTGGAAACTTGCAGCGAGTGACGCTGCTTGTTGGAAGCAAGCCTGAGCTCGCATATTTCAAAAACTAAACGCGAAACGCCCACTGCGCTGTGTGACAGGCTCTGCAGTATTGACAAATGGAGTGTAAGATTGGGTTTGGTTGGTTCTGGCCGAGGCCTGTTCAAACACAACATCAAGGTGTAGCAGGAATGATTTAGCTGTGTCTTAGATTATGCTCAGTGTAGGGGAGCAAGGGCGATTGAGAGAGCGACCACCAGCAGCCTGGGAAGTAAGGGACTCCGGTTCGAAAAATGTTCCACTGCTCCCCTCCATACAGAAAAGTGTGAACACATCTGTGCTCACAAGTACTGCCACAAAAAATAAGACTTGTATGCCCTTTGCTATCATGGCTGTGTCAGAAATACGTGGATTGATGTTCTGTCATTGTTTAAAGCAAGGACCTAGCTCAAGAGCAGCGGACCACAGTACGCGTTTAGGGTAGCTGGCCAGCCCGGCTGAATAGATGTGTGGGCCAATTTCAATTTAGAGCTGAAAACAGTCTGGGGCACCCGTGGGGTGCATAGATTATAATAGAAACACATACTGATGGGGGTCAATCATCGTGGGACAGCCAACCAGCAGGGAGCCGAAACACTAAATGCCCACTGATTATCACCTCATCCTTTAACACAGGTTCCACATCAGCCCCTTGCTGACAAAGATGAATTCATAGCTTTTCAGTGAGCATTTAGTGTTTCAGCTCTTTGACAGTCTCGTGATAATTGGCAGCTATTAACTGAAGGGCTCCAGCAAATTAAGCTTGTAACGTGAGCGCAGCAAAGCACACATTTGAACCCCCATAAGGAAATAAATATATAAAGGAATCTATTGCCCTATTATAAGACTGCTGATGGCAGTATGGGGGCAGTTGCTGTGGGCTCCCATGAGGCTTGAGGCCCCTCTCGTTTGAAAGGCCCTGATGCCAGCGTTTGGGCTGCTATCTTTCAACAGTAGCGCAATACTTAGCACCTCACATGCAGTTCGTTATCTGTCATGCAAGGGAACATGGGCCCCGTAGATGACCAGTGTTTAGGCTTCTCACTGTAGGATGGGAAGGTGCTCCTTAAAGTCTAACAAGTCCCTTCCTTAGTTATACTGTGTGATATTGAATTATTGTATTTTGTCTGTGGCTTGATAGAGAAGGGGAGATGGTAGTGAAAACATGCAGGAAGGCAACCTCCAACCACAAAGAGCGACTGTGGAGGTCTTGATGCTGTTGGAACTCTGTGTAATGGCCGTCTGCCCTGTCAGGCATGCTCAACCCAGTTCTATTATTTCTTTTGCTGTCTTGGGTTTGTAATGGGGTGGAGGGGATGCAAAACTACCAAACTCAAAATTCAAGTGTCTATATGATAGTCTCACGAATGAGATATGGTATGGTTTTATTTATAAAGATAGAATAAGCATTAACAACGCCTGTATAGTGTTTCAGTGTGCATTTATTGGGAATGGATCGATGTGGGTTTTAGGATGTGTTCTTGTGTGTCAGTGTTTGTAAGGATTTTGGGCGTATCATTTTGTCTGTGTGTAATTGTCGACTGGATGTATATTTGTATACTGGATGTATGTATGGTTGGAGTGTTGTAAATTAGTGTTGCAGTTTGGGAATGGCACCTTATGTTCATCTAGCCCCATCTCACGACCCTAGACTCTGCCAATATGTTATCAATTGGCTTAATATGACTGTGTCCTCCAAGGACTCGCAGCATGCCTTGCTTCCCAATCATACCAACATGTGCCCCTTTCAAAGTTTTATTTTTATTTTATATTTTTATTTTTTGTTCTGCCAGATATTGTCACATGCCCACGATTTTAAAACTGGAAAAACAAAGGTTATGTGAAAATCTACAGACCCGAAGATTTTTAAACACATCAAAGACCTTATCATCGCCAGGCCTCTGGGTCATGTATATTAGCCCTGAACTAACAGCAAACGGCTCCAGATGCTCTGTTTGTGGCAGATCCAACTGCAGATGCTATTTAATTTTTTGTATAGTAACATTGCATTATTTTTTATTTTTACAGTGGGATTCACTATTTCACCCATAATTCTTGAACAGAACCTCGTAGAAAGTTTTTCTTTTGCAATATTCAGCTAGAAATGCTCTATTAGGTGGTAGAAATGTGTGCAAGGTCATTGTCAGTATGCAAATTAGGCACGTTTTGAATTTTGACGCAAGGAAATGACGCACGCTAGTGTGTCATGTTTTAGCATCTGTAGGGACGAGCCTGTTGCTTTGAAATGGAAAAATAATGTATACAGAAAAGTATCAATACATTTTAAACCGAAATCTGTAACCATTGGTCCTATCATGCTAAACATTGCATCACTTGATTCATGTCGGAGCGAGGGATCTGGTGAGAAAATTAGTAGAGTGGTCATAGGTATGGAAAGGACAAGTTTAGAATGTGGCAATATTTAATGCAAGAAATCCCCTGAGGTGACATCACATTAAATGGCAGGGAAATTTGGGTTTAGAAGTTACTCCCATCAGACTGCCCTCTTCATTCATATGCCCAATGACCGCAGATGGGTATGTCTACTGTGATTGGGGAAAAGTAAACGCACCTCAAAAAGGTGGGGGTTACTGTTCTATATACAATTCAACACACAATCCTAAGAGGGGAGACTGACGGGCTCAATCACAGACTGATGGTGCTAAAGAAGAATTGATAACGGCAAGGAGAAGGAATAGATTGCTCTCGTTTTTGTGACTCCTTTTTTATTATTTCCAGTGCCCTGAAAGTGAGGCCTAGCAGGGGTTTAAGCCCAAGGCCTTCTTCAGTGGAAGAGACAGCAGACAGGTTGTGGAGGAAAGCTGATCCCATTTTGCTGACTGATGCCCACCTGTTCCTAGAGGGGGAGAATTGAACCAGTCCGTAAGAGGATGCTTACCTGTCTGTGATAAAGCTGAAATAAATTCATATGCGAATATGAATTTAAAGGGGAAACATTCCTGAGGGGAGTGTGATAGGTCAGTAGAAGGACACACTCTGATTAGACATTTCACTGTTAAGTTTGTTAAAGAAAATTAGTAATGCTTAGCTTTCCCTGTACTACAAGGCATCTCTGCCTAATGAAACTAGCTTGAGTAATTGTCTGTGAATGTCTAGAAATTAAACTCTACTCCATCCAACTCTAAGCTTGTCTGACCCTACCACTGTCTTAACAACTTAGTCTCTGGTCATTGTTTTTATCAGTTCATACAGTTCGTTTACTGTTGCTTTGGGTTTTTATTTCTTTTGGTTTCCTCTGCAAAAAGTTATTCTTTTCTCTTCTCCTGTTAAATGTATCAACAAGTATCTATTTCCTTCTGTGCTATTTCTTATTTTTCTGTACAGTTCACAATCTTTGGTTTCTTCCTGTTCTTTGCCTTTAAATATATTTACTATGTCCACCCAGTTCTCAGGCTTCTCTTTTATCACTGGGCGCTCTACTTTCATTAGGTCTTCTTGGCCTTGACTGATATGAATTTTGTCACTCACATGATATTTCTCATCCACTCCTCTTTTGTACTGGTTTTACAATATTTTTTTCTTAACTGAGATGATTATTTCAATACAGCTTCTCATTCACTCTCCTTTCTGGTATCATGATATCACTTATCTCTTGACTGTGATGAGTATACGCATTCCAATCATGATTCTCATTCACTACCTCTGGTTTCACTTCTCATGGCTTCCTCGCTACTGGCTGTAGAGCGTCTGTTGCTTCCCTTCCTCTCACGATTGCAGGAGGCTGCGCGTCTTGCTTCTGCTTCTTCCTAGAGTGAGTGTTCAACTCTTTTAGTAACTCGTGGGCGCTCTCTTCGCGTCTCCAGGCTCCTCCCCTTTTTGCACTTGCATGGTTGTGGGGCTCCACCTGCGCAAGCCTTTGTTCCCTTTCTCTGTCTCCTGCAGATTCTCTTCTCCTCCGTACGTCCTCTTCTTCGTCCCAGTAGAATGGGAATTTAAAGGGAGCTCTTCTACATCCAGTTGGCAATGACACAATGGTTTTCTCTTCACATACATTTTCACTAGAAATGCTTGAAGATGTAATTTTGGAAGGTGCTTTAGGGAGTCCTTGTCCCCAAAGGGTGATTCTCTCCTGGTGGGGTTCCCTTTGCCCCTACCTCTATGGAGTGTATTGTGGAGCAGGCTCACCTCCCTAGCCTCACAGGGGGGCTCCCCCTTGGAGAGAAGGGACACATTTCTGCGATTCGTCACATGAGTGATACTATGGGAATTAGATTAAATCCTGGCCCTGTTATTTGTAAGTACTGAGGGGTGGGGGTTTAGAAACTGACATCCTGAGAAATACGCTTATGAAATATTTGTGTGTTTCCGGAATTATAGATCAATTAAATGGTAACTATGGTCTGTAGATAGTCCTCTTTACTTGTGACAAAATATTTAAGGATTGGCACATTGTTTAATTTTACTTGGGGGCTTACTAATATGCAAAGGCGTGCCCATGTCTGACATACTTAAAATTTCTTTTTAAAAAAGGTATAAAGACAAACCGATTTTAACTTCACTCACCTGTCACAAAGACTCTTATTGGGCTTGTGATGCAGGATGCAGATTGAACTAGTGAATGGATTAGGTAATCCACTTTTCAGGGGAATCACATTTTCAAATAGTTTCTTGAAAAAGAAGAATGCAAGTGCTACTGTCATGACAGCCAGTCCCATGCCCCAACAGTAGAGCAGGACATGGATACACTAACAAGTAAAATCATCCAACAGACAGAATAGCAACCACAAAGGCTGAAACCAAGCTACCACCCTGATGCAGAGCTCGAAATTAAAACTGAATAAGCAGGAGTTTGAAGCAGCTCTTGGGTTTCCAGCTATAACCAGTGACCAGGACATGTTGAACATACAATTTCCTTTTTACAAGCCATTTACATTCATGAAGGTCCAGTAGTTTGTTGCAATTGATTTTAAAATGCTGTTGACATTTTGGCCTGTCTATTAAGAGGGTTGTGTCTATTTTGAGGAAAGAGGAAGTAGTGAGAATTGGATAGGCAAGGATACTTTACTTTACTTTTCAAAAATTCCTCCTGGACTGAAAAGGATTAGGTTCTGGGAACTGATACCTAATCGGAGAGGCCCAGAAAGCGCTCAAGGGCGAGGGCTATGTTCACAACCATCTCGGACCTGCTGTTTCCTTGTCTCTCTGCTCTATTTCCTTAAGTTTCGTTTCCATCATGTCTACAGACATATTGGGTTCTTCTCAATCGCCTCACCCTTCTCTTACATTTCATCCATTCTGCTTTGGAGGTTGGAAACTGAGGTCTGCAAGTCCGTCTTGAGGGCCTTTGTCTCCTGTAGATTATCCAACATGTCCACTTTTGTGGGTGTTTCTGCTGCAGACTAGGTCATGGACTCCATGGCAGTAAGGTGTCTTTCCCACAAGGTCCAATATGGGCCACCTGGTCCCCACACAGCACATTGGAGAGAACCTTGTAACAGTCTCTCTTCTGGACCCCCTCAGCTCATACAGGCCAGTTCGGTTCCGAATCTGGGCCATCTACTAATGTTCAGAGCAAGCCAATCCCTGGCCTCTCACTGTAGCCATCAGCATTCAGCTCTGGCCTCCGCCATCCTGGGACAAAGAGCTTTCTACACTACTGTGGCACAATGTGCATCAGAGGCAGCCCTGAGGTCTGGCCTTTGGTCAAGGCTCTCCAGCAACCCTACTTGCGTGGTCCAGCTGGATTGGCCTTGCTAGGGCCTGATGGTTCACATTTGCCACTAACAGTGTCCACTCCCGTGGCGCCTACCTGCCATCCTCCAGTCTCTCCCATGGCCTCTTGGTGGTTGGGTTTGGTCTAGTGAGGGATTTTGAAGCCAGGTCAGGCGGTCAAAGCCACTTTTCCAGGGGCCAGCATCTTGCTCTCACAGGAACAGTCGGACTCCGATCCGGTTAGCTGCACCCGCTATGCCCTACTTGGCATTCCCTTGAAGCATCAACTCCGGTTCGGGCGGTCCCACTGCTGCCGTGCGCAAGAGTCTCATCTCCTAATATCGGCCCTTTACAATTCCTACGTCTTCAGGGAAGTCTCTGTGCAGAGGTGTTGCTAGGGGGGACAAAAGGGGCTATAGCCCCTGGTCTTTTGGTTGTAACCCCGGATAGAATCTCAGGAGCTACAACCAAAAGGCTATCTAGCCCCCAGTCGCAACAGTTCCGACATTAGCGCTGTCTTTTTCAGACCTAGCAACACCCCTGTCTCTGTGTCCTTCAGGCTCAGTAGCCTTCCATTCCATGAGTTGCTGGGAGCTCGTTCTTTAAACGGCCATCTTGTCTGCACCATCTAGCGGTCTTCCAAAATGCATTCAGTGTGCGTACATACACAGTCCCTCTTATCTGCACCAAGTGCTAAGGTATTCGTATGGTATGGCCAGGTACTAACTACACTGTTGCGACTATAGGTCCATGCATTTCCACCATATGCACACATATTTGCAGACATTAATTTTTTTCTTCATGTGCCACTCACGTTGTTTCTTTTCATGCACACTCACAAATGCACGTTTACAATGTCACACCCATTCATACATTAGTCATACACTGATGCACCCCTGTTCACTGAGCTACACATGTATCTAGGCATTCTAGGGTACACATAGAAATCGCTGGGGATGCTGTATGGTGAATAGTTAGTCTAAGCGTCCCTTTATCCAGCAGTGATAGAACTTGTAGGAAGACAGCGTTATGTTACCTATTTGGGGACACGTTGGACTGCAGGCTTGTATGACTGTGAGGGGGCGGACATGAGCACAAAGTAACTGCGAGGATGACTTTTGAGGCACAAGGGGTGTGGTGTTTGTTAAGCAGCAGACACTGTTCAAGAGATTGTCTACAAGCCACCATGTTGTCAGGAAGTGCGGAGGTGGAGGAGGTACCCACACACACACACACACACACGTCATCGCAGAGGAGGCAAGGCGGGGATGTTGAACAGTGTATGAAGTGTGTTTTTGGGGCTGGGAGGCAGTGGTTCCTTCCCAGTGTTAGTGGATGCTTGAAGCCACCACTGCTGACATGATGGATGGCGGGTGCATGAAAAGATGGTTTGCCCTGTGTAGTCTTGCAAACACGTAATCTCCTCACAATTCAACACTTTCTGCTGGATATACACATGCTCTGGCACTACTCGGAAATCTGCCATGGACACCAATCACAAGCCTAATACGCTCCACTGAGCCACAGAGCTCTGTTAATGTTCTTGTTGGATATCTTGGCATCTTAGCTCTGTGAGGGAGATGCAGTGGAAATATGAGCCGCTCTGTGGTACAGCTATCTCTTATTGTTTTATGCAGTGGCTCCTTTTACCTACCTTCAAAATAAGTTTTTGTACGTAAAGCAGCCGGAGACCGTGTCACAAGAGACATGTTTTAATTTTTGTTTTTTAAAAGGCCAGTTGGTTTAATAGGCTTGACCGAATACCTGAAACTTGGGGTGAGTTAAAAGCCATAGTGGTGATGTGTAAAAATAAAATCGCAAAGGGAACAGAAGAAACCTAAAAAACAGTGACGTGTGATGACATCTGGGGCAGGATCAGCTGTTTTCTAACGCCATTATTACCATGATTGTGAATGATGTTTTTTTTTGTGTGGCAGGGTTCGAAATTGTTGGTGGGTATTTAGCTCCCGGTTAAAGCCCAGGAGAGCATGGTTAGCTTGACGCCAACAACTGCCAGGAGCTTCCTTTTGGCTCTCTTGGCCAACTGCTGCCATCCAAGCATACTCCAGTGACTTTAACTCTGCATGTTTGGTAATGTGTATAAATGAGCATTCAGTCACAACTAGAAGGGATTTTGACGCATAGTTGGTCATATATGAAGGACATAAAGTAAATGTTTGCATCGCAGATTGGAGTTCAATAAGGTTCACGCTATAGTACTCCTAGTGCCCCAGAGGTTGCTCCTGCTTACAAGGTGATGCCGGATACCCAGGAGCTAATTTAAGTTCCTGCCAATCAAATCCTATTTCAACCCCTTTGTGGCTGAGTAGTGCCGTCCCTCCTTAAGTTGTGACTTATCAGACCTAAAAAAGAGGAACTCGCCATTGGCTAGTGACAATTGACTCCTGACGTGTAAAGCAATGGTGTGCATGTGGATAATTGATGGGGCAAGTGACTTTTTATCCTTGGCTTCTAGCTTGCAACTTTAAATTTCAACACCTTGTTACACTACCTCCATGTTGTTTAAAACGTCTTTACTGCCACTTTAGTGCTAATTATCAGTAACTGCCTTTACGAGTAAGGAGCTTGTGAAAGGAAAGGTTCCCTTTTACCAATTACAGGACTTGGTCAAGATTGGGGATTCCGACAAGGACTTCGATAATTATGTCTCAGGAAACAGTGAAAAATTCAAAGCAATATAAACAAGACCTAAGCTGATTGTAATTCAATACAGACCCATGTGGGATGTCATTCAATTTCGAGGCATACATTATTTTCCAAAAATTGATTAGCAGAGTTTGCTAATTAAACTTTTCTTGATTAGCAAACAAACCTATTTGATTAGTAGTTGTGGACTAATATTTTGAATGTCACCAGAAGTTATTTATTTGTACCCAAGACCTAAAATGATCAACCATACTGAATTTGTGTGTACCGCTGAAGGAATTAGTGAGATGAGTGTAAAATGTAAAGGTTAGCTGCACGAATGGACACAAATGGATCTAATAAAAAGGCTCTGAAAACAGGTTTTCGGTGCAAGGCTCTGTGCACCTGGGTCCAGTTGGTTTTGCACATGGCAGTGTTAGGTATATTGTATGATTTTAAATGCTCGACGACTCATTTGCTCTGCAAGAAGAAGTTCAGAGGTCTGATAAATCCAAATGTTCAATGTTTTATAATTTTTGTAATTTTTTTTTTTATTATTCTTGTGTTTTAATCAATAAGATTTTTACAAGTACAGTAAAAGAAGAAACATCTTTAATTCTATTTACACCACTTGCTCGAAGACAAACAGCCTAATTTGGGAAAGAGGACTCAAGAAGCTGATGGTTCCGACAGTGTCATTTGCTGTTTAGTCTTTTTCTTTTTTTAGGGCTAATTCTAGCAGTTTTGCTGTCGCCATAGTCCATCTTCCACTTTTGCCTGCCATTAGGCGGCTCCAGCAAACGTCCTCTTCCATGATGGTTGAATCTACTAAAAGTAGTGACAAGTATGCAGCTCCCTCCTTACACGTTTGAGGGCACATCATGTGCAGGTGTCTAACAGTTTCTGGTTGCTCTGGTGGCTCACATATTCGACACTGGTTCAAGGCCACCGATGATCTAATGGCCAAGATTTCCTGCGTCAGAAGCAAATTCAAACGCGCTCTCATAAAGTTTCCTCAGAGGTTTGTCCGGGAATTTGGTGCAGTACTTTAGTGGAGTCTTTAATTTGTTAAAGGTCAAAGGAAGATACTTTAGCAATTTATTGACTTTAGCTTTCTCATTTATGATAATCCAATCTTGGTATTCTATTTTAGACTTTACTCTTTGTGGTTTTGTAATGAGAACTTCTTCCGTACAAGCTAAATCGTTTAACTTGTTTTGTAAGGTCTTCACCCATCCGTTGAGTGCATTGCATTGTCCACTCTTGATTTCTTCCGCAACCACCCGGTATACTGGTAAACTGTCCAGCAGCAGAGTTTTCCTGAATAGTTGCATTGAACTCAGCTCCACCACTGCCGCGAGGGATAGCAGCCCACTCTCACGTCTAATTGCTGCCATTGAAGCAGACTTTGGCAGACCGAAGACTGACTTCCACAAATAGTCTTCCATTTGTAGCCATATTGACTTTGGCATGTTGAGTACCGTTCATTCTGTATGCCAGCGATGGGACCACTTTAGACTTGTAAAAGTGTACTGCTGGAATTAGTGAAAATTTTCCAAATTTTTTTATCGACTGCTCTTGTTTGAACTGTGAGGGTTCTAACTTTGTCCCAAAGAATGTTCTGCATTGTGGTCTCCCTCAAAGAGCCGTCGATCAAAATACCGTAATTTGAAGTGGGCGACGACTTAAATTTTTGTGTTGTCCAAGAACCAGGTGAAGTGCTCTTTATTGTTGTTTTTTTTCCATTTTTGTTGCGTTTTTTTCCATCGCCATGCCTTTAGTCTTGGAGTTATTAATTTCCAAATTGTTGATTTCCATATAGTTGGCCAAGTTAGTGAGTTGGCGTTGTAGACCAATTTGAGTTTGATCTAGTATGATCAGGTTGTCGGCATACTAATTTCTTGACATAGTGACCTTACCTACTTGGGGTGGAAAAGATCTGATTTTTTGGTTCCCAATCTTTGAAATCTTCGAAGAAGACGATGAAAAGTGCAGGAGCAAGCGGACAGCCTTGCTTAACTCCTCGCTCTGTAGGAATCCTGTTTGACAGTAGGCCCTGTTGGTTTAAACGCACATGCATAGTTGTATTTGAGTGCAGGGCGATCACTGGTTCTAGTATTGGAAGAGGACAGTCCCAGGCTTTTAATTTGGACCAGACTTTGGTACGGTTTACCTTGTCGAAAGCCTGCGACAGGTCGACAAAGATGAGGAAGACCTTAGGAGCACCAGACTTGATGTTGGATTTTATTATGTTCAAGAGTAAAATGTTTACTGCGGTACTTGCATCTTTTTGGAAGCCTGTTTGGAAGGGGTATGCACTAGGTGGAACTCTAAACCATTTCTGGAAATGGGAGAGAAAGAAAAAAATGTGCGTATATCTTGCCAATTATGTCCAAAAGGGCAATTGGTGTGTAATTGACAGGATCTTCTCTGCATCCCTTTTTATAAATCGAAACCACTACTGCTTCTGTCCAGGATTTTGGTACCAACTTTGCTTTCTCACATTGATGACTTGAGGTTGAGTATAACTCCTTTTAATGTCCTCTTTGTCTGTGAGGCGGCAAAACTAGAGTTTGCTGCTGATCTGAAGGGTGGTCAAACAGTGTAGAAAAATAGCTGACCCAGTCTGCTTCAGAAACAGAGTTGAGAAGGATGTTGTCTTTCTGGCATTTTACTCTTTTGATCAAAGCCCAAAAATCACATGATTCTTTTGGTGCTCAGTGTCTTTAACATGTCTTCTGCTTCATTTTGATATATAGTAATTCTCTGATGTTTAAGCCAAGACTTATATTTCTTTGATTCACTCCAGAAAGCTGACCACTCTTCTTCTGTCCTGTGGGTCAAAGCAGTTCTTTTCAGTTTTCTCAGCTTTCTATGATTCAATGCCACACTCTTGTCAGAAACATGTGTGGTTGTGTGTGGATTTTTATTGGGTCCAGAGAATCGAACTCTATGTGCCATAAGAAGAGGCAGATAGTCAGGTCTTGATGTTTCTATTTGGGAGGAATTCGATGATATTGCAGAGGTGAATTGTTCATTTATCTCTGTTAAATTATCGGCTTTAGGCGCAAACGAGTTTGCTGCCTATTTTTTGCTACACTTGACCCGTAGATTTTTTTTCGGGACCTGTTCCAAACCACGACATGGTTAACAAATTGTGGTCACTTTGTAGTTCTTTGCACTTCAAAGGTTGCTATGTATTAATCAAGCTGTGAGTTATGAATATGTAATCAAGGGTGGCTTTTGAATTTTGTCATTCCCATATTGGAATCGGAGGCTGGTTAGTTTGCAGCCATGCTGCGTTGTGAAAGTTTCTGGATTTCATTAATTTCATCCATGCCCGACCCCCTTTCGTCAACTGAAGGTCGAGTTGTATGGGTATTTACACGAGTTGTGTGGTTTACGCAGTTTGCATTTAGGTCGCCACATATGATTATATTGGCTATATCGTGGTCCACGTGTATGGTGTTGATGATGTTGGCCACTGTTGCACAACATTTTTTGGTCGTTGTTCTCTGAGGATTCCAATATAAATTGATAATGGCTAACTGCGAGGTGATTGATGATTGTGATCCATGATTTCGATCCTGGCTCTTGATGGAACCATGATGTTAAAATTGCTAGCATTTCTTATGATTCCACCAGTTTTTGACTTATTGTGATCCCTGAGCCCACTCAGACCGCAGTTAATAGACCCGAAGAAGGGCAGCCGAGCAAAGCCTTTGAGGCAGGTGAAAGTTCAATGCTGAAGCCGTCCAGGTATGGTTTCTCCACCAGCCAAGTTTCTTGGAGGCATAAGATGTCATAGGCCCCCAAGTTCACGTCACATGGACGTGTCAGGTGAGTGTAACCTCTGGTGTTCCAAGACCCATATTAGTTGCTTTCTTGAATTCTTTGACTGGTGCTATTTGGTATGCAGTGTTTACTGCTGAGGCCTTTTGAAGATCGTTGCGATCTCCCTGATTTGGTGTTGAAAGCAGCTTGGAACCACTTCCATGGCCCTTTTGGGGATTTATCGTCAAAGGGTCCTCTAGTAGTTTCTGCTCTTGATGTATTTTTTTATTTGTCAACCAGCGGTTCTTTTGATAATTTCCGCGGTTGGCGCGGCAAGGACATTTTGGTACTTAAAATGCTTGTGCGAGCCAGGGTCTGTTTGACCCAGTGTCTCTCCCTTCTTCCATAGTCAACGTCATCACCTCTGTGGAAACGGTGGCTTTGGCCAGTCTTCCTGAGTCCTACTTGATTAGCGCGGATCATTTTCTGTGCGACAGGGACTATAAACCCATCGCTTGTGCTTATACAATTCTTCAGTGCGCGATACATATCGCTGTTTTTTGGGCGTTCTGTTGCTTGAGCTACAAGTTTTAGGGAGTTCCATGTAGGAATCTTGCATTTCCAAAAGAAGGAAGCCCTGATGTTCGAGTTCTTTGTGGACTTCTTTTGGGACATCTCGTAAAGCTTTTTCCTTGAAGTGTAAGTAGGCTTTGGCTTTGCGTTCTCTATGGTGTGGTTCAATCAGTGTGAAATTGTTGGTATTCAATAGTCGAAGTGTATGGATTTTGCTTAAGATTTTTAGAACTGCTTTCCTATTTAGAACAATGTATCCATCTTTACTTGAGATTTGTTGTAGTTTGGAAATACGAATTTCACTTAGTTTCCCGTCAGCCACTTTTGAAGAAGAGGTACTTTACTACTACCTGACGCCTGCGGTGACAATTGCTTTGTTAGTTTTGCTACTTTTCGATGCTCAAGGGATTTGGAGGGCCCGCCACTTGTATTCGCCGTATGGTTTAACTAGAGAACCTTTTTAGGTGAGGTTTTGTCAATAGGCCTATCGGGTGTAGACTTCGAATGAGCCAATATATTAATATCAAGGCCTTTGGTAATTTTATTTTCTTGCGACGGAATTGATTGCAGGGTGCAGAGGCTTGCTTCAGCACTGTCAGTGTGGAGCATTCCTTCAGGCGTCTTGCTTGGTGCCTCTGGGGAGTCCCAATGCTGAGACAAATTCATCAGGACACTGTTAGTCCTGAAATCTTCTGCTGATCTAGGGGACTTTCCAGGCATGCTCAGATTCTCGGTTATTTTTAACTGCATTTCCTTGCCTGTCCACACTAGTAGCTGTTTTAGTCTCGTGATGCTTTTTCATCCGCCCCAGCCAAAGCGGCTACTTCGTTTAGCTGTTGTCTCGATTTCTGCTTTTTATTGCTATCTTGTTTTGCGTTGTTTTGAGTTTGGCTGTGATCTCATTCATTGTTGAACTTGTCAGTCTGGGTGCCCCCAAAGTAGATTTGGTGAAGATGGGGGGGCCAATTCACGATGAGTGGGCTCAGTTGATGTTTGCATGTCCCTCTCTACTCTTGTTTGAGTTAGGGTCGTCGTATATTTGGTGTTTAGTTTTTCTTCGAGTGCGGCGATTTTTGATTCCAATAGACTTTGATGTTCAATGGATTTAGTCTCCAGAGCTGTGTTATAGCCTTCTACGAAGGTGAGTTTGGAGGTCATCGTGGCAATCATTGCTATATTGTTTTTCAATGAATCATTGATTGCTTTATAAAGTTTTTCGGTTTGAGCCAATGCAATCGTCACCGTCGACATGATTGTTAGTAAGTCTGGCTTTCTGTTAGGAGAATCCTTTTGAGCTGTTGATGATATTTCACTGAGCCGTCAATTTTTTTAAAAGTGTTGCGGACGGCCGATGTCCGATGATTAGATTGTGGAGAGTCCGATATTGATGTCTCGACTTCGTTGTTTACCTCTGGATCTGAAGTATATAATGTAGAGGTTTTCTGAGGTTCGTGGTTCTCTACAGTGGGGCCCGAAACTTTAGTTCCAGGTCCCACTTGAATGTGAGCTTTCGTCCAGGCGTAACATCCTTTGCTGTGCTCATGCTCCTTTGCCAACCTAATGGGTGTACCTATTCCTGCAGCTGCACCGGTTAGTAAATTAGTTGTGGAACCCGAAGGAGACAATAGACGTTCTTTTTCGTGATTTTCATTTGCTTCTGCCGTTTCTGCAGCAGTATGTTTTGTTTTTAGTACATTTTCCGGTTTGGGAAGACATGTGACTATACGAGATATCCGCTCTGGGTGTCTCCTCTGGATGTTGCTTGTCAAAATTAGTTGGTACTTGGTTTAGTTCTTGATCGTTACCAGTTAAATCTTTTTTGCGTAATTTATTCACTGGCAGCGTTTCTTGAATCGCCTCCAGAATCTCTGCATCTGACAAGACAGCGTCGAGGTCTAATTTCCTTTTGTGCTGTTTAATAAAATAGTCTTTTAAAGAGGACAAAATCAGCAGATTTGGTAAGGATTTGGCCTCTCCAGTGGATTTGTTGTGTAGCCTAAGATGTTTTTTTTCTGGAAGTTTTGTTTATGGCAATTTTAATCTCTTGCGTGTCGGGCTTGGCGAGGCATCCCTTAGCAATGAGTCTCTTTCCCTTTATTATTCTTTGCTCTTTTTCTGAGAGTGGGTGCGGTCCTGGACAGTCTGAGGTAGATTTGAAATAAGTAGACGAGCATAGACCAGGAGATCTCCATAGTGTTTAATGGTGTGTTCCCAGGAATGCTGTGATTGAGAGAATGCTGTCAGTTCTTCATTAGGCAGCGAATGATGATAGCATAGTTTTATGGTGGTGTTTATGTACCCAAAGACTCAACAGTGTCTGCAAGTACATTCTAAGGGAATTCCTTTAGAATCCTCTCAGTATTCTGGGATCTTCGAGCAGAAACAGCACATAGACCAGTGGAGCGTTGCCAAAAGTGGGCACAGAATGGCAGTTGTGTTAAGGATTTCAATCAGGCAATATACCTGGGTCTCAGCCTAGCATGCAATGCACAAATGAAATACTTATTTATTGTGTCTACAGGTTCAGTATTCTGAATGAAATACCACTTATATCACACCTTTTCTCAAAATACCCCCAGGTCACAATGGACCAGGAATCAGGCTGTTTGGTAAAGGTAATTTTATTTATTTAAAATTCAAATCAAACATATGTTTTAATATATGGGGCAGCAATCACCAATGTGGTAAAAATACAAATCTAAAAGTAAGTAAGGCAGTTGAATTCACTTTTGAGCAGTACAGAATATAAAACACAGAGAAAATAACAGTTTTGGCTTGTTGAAAAGATGGTGCTTAGGTTAAGATTTTCCCCTGCAAATTTCTCAACTCACAAAGAAGCAATCTACACAGATGTAAGTAATCAGCAGATATTCAGGAATATAGAACAGTGTATAGGGTTTCAATACAATCTTCCCTCCCCAACAAGAGAGAAAATGTTTTTAGAATGTCTACACTTTCAAAATGACAGTTAATAATGGCTGAGAAAAACAATTAAAAGTGTGTGCAAAAAGTCCTTAAATTGATATAAATTCCTATGGGAGCAACATTGAAAAGATCCTAACAAACATAAGCTATAAATATGAGCAACAGTACGCACTTTGCATCAGAATAGAAGTTTGGAAATACTTTGAATGGGAAAACACACGTGTAAAGGTTTTGCAAAAATGCTAATTCCCGCCTAATTTTCACTATGCGATATTTGAGAAAAACTGGTCAAATAAATGTTTTTGGATGCTTGGTTGTAGCTAAAGGGTATTCAGGCTGGTTAGCAGTTTGAAATGCAGTAAGCTCCAGAGTGGTCCACGGAAACCTACCCCAGCACCTCTGTGTCCGCCTTGGAGGACTCCGTCGGATTACCTGTGGGATGATTAAGGGTTTGGGATTTCCCAAGACGAAAGCATTTTAAAGCATTTAAAAGAAATTATCACCAGCACAAGGAGTCCAAAGCAAGGTTTCAAGACTGGTGTGACAATATCACAAGTTTTTAAGTTAAAGATAGGATGGGTCATAGATTGGGATAGGACAAGGCAAATATACTATGGGTTACTATGATTTCTATTGACACTTAGTATACTTTAATTCAAGATTCGGACTGTCCGGTTCTGGGCATCACGGATCGGGTCGACAGGCAGCAGGGCAGTTCTGGCAGGATAGGTCAGCTGGGCAGATCTGGTAAATTGGACTGGCACCTCAGACTGGACTGGATTGGATTGGCCCTTCTGGTTGCTGGACACTGTAGATCAGTGAGATGGCGAGTTTCAGCAGGCAAGCATTAATGGTAGCAAGCCAAACTGGATCAAAATGATTTCCCTTATGTTTGGTATGGTTTCAGGATTTGGGCCTAGCTGAAAGAGTTCAGCAAATGCTGAGGCCTTGGCTTTGCAAAGAAATCTGGAATCGGGAACAAGATGAAGAAGTCAGAAAAAAAAGATGGAGGATTCAGAAACGGGGCACCATGCGGAAATCAGGATGGAGTCAGGAACCAGTGTGCCTGTGTGTTGTGAGGTTCGCTTATTTATCCTGTCAAATGACATCACTTAGTTTATGCTAGGGGCAGACTTACAACCCATACCCACAAGGCTATGATTGGTCAAAGACACAGTTCCCGCCTTGCTTTTTGCTGGTAGGATGACCGAAAGTGTTGTTATGTTTTATGATGTGACTTGGAAACCTCCCATAGTTATTGGGACCAAAATTTAACTTTCCCACAAATACACATGTATATACTTATGCCCTCTAATAAAATCGGACACATCAATTACATATTTTGTGGGGTACATTTACCTCCAACTTACCCGTCGGTGAGGTCTGGCGTTGTCTTTCTGTAGAATTTTGTCAATTTTGATCATAAAAGTTTGGCCTAACAATTCCTAATTCGGTACATATATGTGCAATCACCTCTAGAACATGGGTACACAATATTAGTTTTTCAGCATTAATAGTTTTGGTGCAATTAGTCTTTTTGCATAGCTCCAGTTCCTTACACAGTATGAAATCCTACCAAGTCTTCACACATCTATCATAAATTTTGATTTCAATGTATGTACTTTTCATTCCTTTACTTATTTTTGCTGCCAAGTTAAATGTCATGAAGTTCTAGGGCAAAATAAGCAAATTAAATCCAAAATCACAAGTCAGGTTTTTTTACCTTTTCCCTTCCAAGTGGGAGCAAATGGCCAGTCCTTTAAAGTCCACTGAGCAGCCTCTCCCAGCATCCTGCCCCTCCCCTGGAGGGATGATTGTCCAAGCCTTCTGTTGTCTTTGCCTGAAGCAAAGATGAATGTCTAATGAGGTCCTTTGTTCCGAGTATGCAAGGCCTCCTCCCCACAGCAATTAGGCCTTCTTGCCAGCAGTGAAGTGTCAACCTTTCCCAGGCTGAGGACTGTCAAGCACAATCGTTTTTTTTAATTAGTTAATTAACTCAAACTGGGTTACTTTAAGTTTCACCTAAATCTTACATTAAACATATAAAATGAACACAGTTTATAGGTGGATTTTTACATTAGCAATCCTTTGACATTTCGTAAAGAATTAGGCCTTTAAACAAAAACATGCTTTTAAAACGGGAGATTTTTGCACTTTCCTCATGGAAAAACACATTAAACTGAGTTCTTTTAAATATGATTTTCCAATGCAGCACACTTAAATTTGATTCAGCATTAGGTCTTCCCTTGAGTGCTGGGATGTTTGCAATCTGGATACATGTATCCAGCCTTGGTTTGGACTTTCTGTCTGCACAGCTGATTCTGTTACATGTTGCAATTTTAGCTGCGTTTTTCCTGTGGAACAAATGCTCCTGAGCTGCTTTTCCATAAGATACATTTCATAAAGCTGTCAGTCAATGAGGCCCTGTTCCTTTGAGCCCCACTGGATGATCCTGTTTTTGTAGTACCTTTTGTAATCTCAGTGATTCAATGGAATTGAATGGAATGGATCTAGCGCCAAAAACAGCCCTTTTTAAGGTTGCAAAGCTAACATATTAAAGGCAATTTCGGTTTTCAGCATAATTCTGCTGCTTCGCTCCATTTTGAATGTGGCAGAGCCCACTGGCATGCTCCTGCAGTGATAACTCTGATTTTTACCCCCCGACTGTGTGTGGAGGGTGTGCAAGCAATTCTGGCAGTTTTCAGGATTTTGGCACGCGCAGGAGTCGGCGCATCCTTTTTAGGCGGTTTCTTTCCCCATTTGGAAAGTGATGCAGTGGGGCACAGAAGCCCCCCCGCCCCCTGGACTTCAGCTTGACTTTCAGTCGTCGGGAAGTCGGGCATGTGGGATTTTTCTTTCTGTTTATGAAGAACACGGGTTTCTTCAGGTGTAGGTCCTTCTTCCCTTAGCGATTTGATGCGACACTCTCTCCTCGCCAGCTCTGATCGGAATAGAAATGATACCCCCGTCTTCTCTTGGGCTTCTTTTAGGGGTGGAGCGACACTCCGGATCTCTTTGGTTTTTCCTCCCGGGTCCCCGAGGAGGTCCTCCTTGTTTATTAGGTGCACTCAGTGTCAATACTAGAAAACAGAACATAACCTAGTTATGAACATTTTCCCAGCACTGCCCTCCAGTAGGGAAGACAGCCGTGGGACATACATATGCATTCAGTGACAAATTGCAATATTCCCTGCATGTATTCAATGACAATTTGAAATATTCCTAGGTTTCCTCATTCTCTCTCTCTGGGTTTTCTGTAGGCTCTTCTATTTGCCGCAAAGTAGGCCTGGGGTGGCAACTCTTTGCTGGTTGATGTGGGCCCACTTTTCCTCTTCTGTCAAGTCGCCCTTGGGGATGCGGATTCTGTAGGCAACTGGTGAGATTTTGTCTACAATTTCAAAAGGTCCCCCGCCAGGTGGGCAAAAATTTGCACTCTTTGGCTTGATTCCTTTGGAAATTGTACAAGTAGACCCTGTCCCCTACTTGATATTCCTTTTTGGTTGTCTTAAGGTCATAGTGGGTCTTCATACTGTCTGCAGATCTTTCGAGAGTCCACTGAGCATACGCAAAAGCATGCTGAAGGCGTTTTCTCAGATTATCAACATACTCATGAGTTGTGGAGGCATTTATCAACATCTGCTCTTGGGTTCTGTAGAGCAGATGCTGGGGTAGCACCATCCTTCGTCCAGTCATCATCTCAAATGGAGACATTTTAGTTGCAGAAGAAGGGGTAGATCTGATGGCCAAGGGGTAATTAAATATCCCAACTTGGCGCAGAGTCTGCCACAAACTTTTTTAATATGCTCACAATGGTTTTATTGTACCTCTCAACTCCACCACTAGAGGACTGGCAGTATGCAATGTGTAGTTTCCTTTTTACCCCAAGTATCTCCCACATCTTTGTCATCACCTCGCTAGTGAAGTGACTACCTCGGTCTGACTCAATCCTTTGGGGTAGTCCGAAACGCGAGAAGATGTGATTGATCATCAGGGCAGCTGCTGTTTCTGCCTTGCAATTTGGAGCCAGGAGACATTCCACCCACTTAGTAAACAAGCATGTTACGGTTAACATGTACTTGTTCCCCCTAGAGGAGCGAATCACGAGCCCGATGAAATCTACTTGTAAATCTGACCAAGGCAGTGTCATCCCCCTCTTCTGGAGGGGAGCACGGTGTGAGTGTGATGTTGGCTGAAATTGTGCACACACAAGACACCCCTTCAAGTATTGGTCGAGGTCCTGCCCTATGTGTGGCCAGTATGCAACCTCTCGCAAGATTTCTAATGTAGTATGATCCCCTCGATGACCGGTGGTGGCCGCATCATGGGTGTGACTTAGCATCAGGCTTCAGAATGAGGTAGGGACCAGCCACTGGTCACAGCCAGATATGGATCTCCTCACCAACAAACCGTCTTGGATTCGGAAAATGTTTTGGACATTTCATCAACACTCTGAGGTCCTCCTTCCCAATACAATCGATATCCATCAGGGGAAAGTTCTCAGGGTCCTCAATGTGTTGACAAAACTTACCAATGATTGGATCCCCTTTTTGAGCCTTTTTGAATCAGCATCTGGTGTATCTTTACTCCATTGGGCAGTTGAGAGTTCATTGTGAGCATTTGTCTGGGACCTAGTGATAGCAGTGACCTGGATTTCCTCCAACAGGGACTCCATCTCAAGGAGATCCCCTTTGATGAGACGGGTTTTGGCCAGATGATCAGCTAAGTCATTTCCAGTTTTGTTTGGTCCCTCTACTTTGGAATGCCCCTTGATCTTTTTCCAGTAGATGGTCATCCCACTAGAGGTGACCAGATCATCAATATTTTGAATTAGTTTTCCATGTTTTAGTGGTTTGTTGTTAACACATAGCATGCCTCCGGTTTTCCAATTAACCAGGTGCTCCACGAACCCGTTCCAGACATAATCTGAATCGGTGATTATGACCAGTTCGTGGTGTTGGACTGCAGTGAGGATGGCTTGATGAACCGCCATCAGCTATGCCACCTGACTACTATGGGGACCGATTTTTTTTTTGTACCCAGCGGAGGGTTCCGGGGCATCATTCACCCAGGCATTCCCCACGCCTGCCACTAGTTATTTTTCCCCGTTGTTAACATGGTAGGAGCACCCATCTACATAGACGGTGGGCATTCCCTCGCACTTGTCTTCTGCATAGACTTTTTGCGGGGAATTCAAGTACACCTCCATGTTGTCCTGGATTTTAAGACCTTCGTCCTCGAGACAGTTTTCTCCGGCACAATCATGCAAGTCAACCAGACCTTGTGCGAGGGGACTCTTCTTGTTTTGGCCATATCTGATCTCCAGAGGAAAGCCTTGCATTGACAGAATCCAGGAAGTAATTCTGGAATTACTCACATTTCCTGTCCGGATTCTGTCACTTTGAAGATATTGCAGAGGCTGGTGTGGAGTCTCCACTATGATGTGTTCCCCCTGGATGAACGGCCGGTAATTTTTCAATGACCACACTGTTGCCAGGAGTGCCTTCTTGCAATCGTTGAATTTTTCCTCCACAGAGGATAAAGTCTTACTTGCATAGCAGATGACTTTATTGACCTTGTCATGCTTTTGGTATAATACTGCAGTCAAGCATGTATTTGAGAACTCGGTCTCCAAGAAGAACTCCTTCTTTTTGACAGGATAAGCTAGACAAAGCGCTTGTGAGAGGCTCCTTTTAAGTTGCTTTACTGCCTCGGCTTGTTCTGGACCCCACTCCCACTTGACCCCTCCCTTCAACAGATGGATCAGGGGTCTTATCTCTGCGTAATCCTCAAATAACTTTCTGCTGTAATTAGTCAGTCCAGGGAGGATCCTTAGCCCACGCAGAGTTGTGGGGTCTTTTTGTTTCAGGAGTGCTACCACTTTCTTTTCCTGGGGACAGAGACCCTCAGGAGTTCTCATGCCCCAAGAAATTGACACGGGTCCTGCACGACTGTGCCTTTTGGAAAGATAGTTTTGCTCCGGCAGCCCTCGACTGTGTCAGAACATAACGGATTTCCACTATGTGTTCCTCCACAGTTGAGCTTTTGATCAGATCATCATCTACATAGGCCAGGTTACCCCTTTCCCCCAAGTCGGGCATGGCCTTGTGCAAGAAGATTTTAAATTCATTGCCGGAGTTGATGTATCCGAAGGGAGTCCAGGTCCATGTGTACTGCTGCACCCCGAAGGTAAAGGCCAGCTTGTATTGGTCCTCCCTACTGACAGGTACGGTCCAGTACCCATTAGGCAGGTCAGTGGCAGTGTATACCTTTGACCCCTGGATCTGGGCCAGCCTTTGGTCAATGTAGGGAAGAGGCCATCGAGACGTGTGGGCCCGTTTGTTTAGCTCCCTTAGGTCAGCACAGAGTCTCCACTGGGTGTTCGGTTTTAAAATCCCCAGCACCGGATTATTAAAGGTGCTGTGGACTGGACGAATTATCCCACAGGACTCAAGGTTTTTAATTATTTCTGTGAGGGACTCCATGGATGTGAGAGGCAAGCGATATTGCTTCACAAACGCTGGAGTCATACCAGGGTCTGTGGTAATTGTTGTTGTGTGGATTCTGGTGCGATCACAGTCCACCGAAAAGAGATCCTGAAAATCTAAGAACATTTTTAACTTTTGCTTTTGCTCCAGAGTCTCACAGGCATCAGCTAGGTTGACTCTCTTCAACCATCTGCCTGAAGCCTGGAAAGACTTCGGGTTTGGCGATCTCAGCAGCCTCCTCCAGCTGGGTGGAGAAGTCCCTGGTTAAAGTATTGACCTGGACAGAGGTTTCAGGCAGGGAAGGCAGTCCTGGTGGACTTGAAAGATCACCTCATCCCTCCTGAAGTCACAGGTCACCTCTTCCTTAGCATAGGGGCAGAACGAGTACACCGAGAAATTCCTCCCATGCCGGGTGAAGATCCTGTCTGGTGTTGTCATTGTCGCTATCACTGTCAAAACAGTCATTGGGGATGGGTCCTATCAGTTCATTACCTAAATCTATGGAAAAATGTTGGTCATCAACCACCATTCCCATAATGGTGCCCGCGCCCAGAGTGATACTCCTAAGGTCGCTGTTATCCACCAATGTTGGAATGGTGTTGTGTACTATGTTGACTAATGGTGTTGGGTTTAACCCCAACCCTTGCTGTTGGAGATGGGCATTGAGGTGAACATATGCGTCAGGATTTTTCAGTTTCTGTCCTCTTTTTTTTTTTTTTAATGTTTGCTTCAGGTGGGGCTAGTGTCGGTCCTGGGATGGTGACTTCCTCTCCAATTTGAACTTCAACTCCATACGGCAGCAATTGAACTGGCCGAAATGCTTTTTCTGAATCATCAAAGTCCATGGGATTACCCCCTGAACAGGACCAGGCCTTGAAGTTTATTAGGTCCAAACTAATGGCAAAGCGATTGAGAATGTCACTGCCTAAATAAAATGCAGCAGGGACATCTCGCACAACCCAACAGTTATGTACTATGCTTTTGCTACCTATGGACATTTTGAGCATGCACCTGCTAGGCAGGAGATGTTTGGAATTGGAAGTTTCCAGATCCATTTCCCATTCGTCTATCAATTTAAATGTAGGAAGTTTTTGGAACATGGCTTCGCTGATTAAGCTCTTACCGTTGTTCACGCACACTCGGGCGAGAACAGATTCCTTCCTCTCATTTAACTGAATAGGGATGTAGAACTGTTCTCAAATTTTCTGAATGTCAGCTAAGCTTTGAGCTGGTTTCTCGTCTTTTTGGACTATGGAAGTAGGATTTTCTGATTGTGAATTAGTATAGAATTGAGTATTTTCTTTCCAGTGTGGAATGCCTCTTGAAACTGCAAGGAAGGTTGATGTTCAAAAATAAAGTGGAATTCCCATCATCAGTTTGTTGTCCTACTGCCATCACTGTCACGTCAGGGATTTGGTTGTTTTGAAAATGGAACTCAATGTGATCCTGTTTTTGTTCAACCATGTGGCATGTGTCATTTAAACTAACATAGTTGACACTATGTTTTAATGTTATTGGTCGGTTAGTCTGAGTCCAGAGGACCTTGTTTACACAGTCTATTAGGGGAGACAATCTGCGCAGGATGTCATTTCCCAGTAAACATGGTGTGCCCCCCCCCCCCCCGGAGCCACGACTATGACCGGGTGTTTTACCTTGTGTCGCCCAATTTCCAATTTTAATTTCCAAATCCGCAGTCCCCTCGACAGGAATTCCATTCCCATCGTGTTCTGAAGTTGTCCAGGAAGAGGGGTGAGAGGGATCTGGTATCTCTTCCCCCTTCCTGAATTCAGCTGATCAAAGGCTCTCTTTGACAGAAGAGTGGCTTGGGATCCAGTGTCCACCAGTACCAAAAATGTACATTGCCCTTGTACTTGGACCGGGGCATAAAATCTTCCCTCCTTCTCCTCAAGGGGGCAAAGATAATGTGCATTTTGGGCCAGTTGGTGGATTAGTTTCTTGATTCTTGATTCCGACACAGGGGTAGTTTGGGCAGGATTGGGTGTGGGAGCTTGGGGATCTGTAAGAAAAATATGGCAGTTGGATATTGGGGGAGTTTTGGGCTCCCCTGGTTCTGATTCTGGGCTGCGCCCCCATTTTTTGGAGGCAGTCCCCAGAATAGGTTTGGGCAATATGATTTTCTGAATTGTCATTCTGGGGTTCAAAGATGGGCAATCCTAACTCAGTCCCCACACTCACCCAATCTTCATTAGGATCTCTTGGACCCATTTTTTCTTTGGGAGGACTTCCCCCATCCCTGAAGAAGATCTTTTTCCCAGAGTCCCCGGAGGACCCCTCTCCTTCAAATTGGAGGACACTAACCTCCTCCACAAAATGGGTCTTTTTAGGTCCTTTATTTCTCCTACCCGCCCTCTGTTCCTTGGCTTGCAGACTTTCGGGGGCAGGAGATATTGGTTCTGGTTCCTGGGTTTCCAGGGGCTTTTCACAAGTGGGGAAGGAAGCTTCCTCTAAGACTTTATACCCACCTTTCCCCCTGTGCCTCCTCCTTTGGAACCGGTGAGTTGTTGGGGTTCTCTCCCCGTCATTGCTCTGGAGTACCAGACCCTTGGTTTGTGGAGTTCTGGGCCGCCATGTTCATCTGAGGGTTCTGTGAGCCCTCAACATGCGACCCAGATCCTGGGGCAAGTTCTGGACCTGGCGCTCCAGTTGGGACACCTGCTCTGGCTGGTACGGGGGTCTCTGGTCCATCCTAGGTGGATCACGGGAAGGGTAACTGTCCCTTCTCCCATAATACCCTGGATTAGGATAGTTTGGGTAACCCTCCACCCTTGGCCTCCCCTCTCCCGGATTGGGCTATGTGGGCTCAGGAAAGTGGTGAAAGAAAGGAGGGTTGTTTTGTGGGTTGAAGTTTTGAGGGTACCGGGGAAAGAAACTCAACCCGGCATTCGAGGGATTACAGCCCTCCTGGGGAAAGTTAGGAGGGACGTTTCCTGGGTTGGTACCTACCTGGTTGGACCCCCCCCCCTTGGGCAAAGGCACGTTTGAGTCCTGCACAAATTCTTGTTTGGCTTGATCTTCCCCACACTGCAGATTGTAGGCCGCCTTGCGAGCCTCTTGGGGATGTCTATGGACAGAGAAGTGTTTTAAGATGGCTACCCTGTAGGGGGACCATCTTGAGTGGTTCTGCTCCTCCAGCCCTGCAAAGAAGCTGGAGTACTCTTTCTATTTCACATATTGGATGCAATTTTGACTATCTTTCAGATGAAAGGTATCCATCTGTTCGTATAATTCCATGTGTTCCCAGACTGAATACTTGGCATTTTTATGGTAGGAAGTTATAACACTCCTAATGGCATTGATCTGCTTCAGGGGATCTTTTTACATAGCCCTCTTGATTTTGTTTGCCTTTCTGCTCTTAGTCACCCGCGTCCACTCGTCCTCTGATTCAGAGGCACTACTACAGGAGGTGGCTATTTGATCCTCTAGGCACTCACTGATTCTGCAAGCTTGAGAAGTGCTTGCAGAATGTGGGGGCCTACTTTCCTGATGCCTGTGGCGCTCAGAAGAGTCTTCTGACTCTCCCCTGCTCCCAGGTTGGCGGAGTTACGCCCCCCCCGCCCTACCTGGGAAGAGGTCTTTAGGATACTCTTTTTTTGGGCTTTATTTCCTGGAGTTCCCCACCAAATTTAACAAACTGATCTTTTTGCAGGCGTTCTTTGTGAGGATCCAATTCCCTGACTCTCCCCTCACAGGAGTCTTCCTGATGAGAGAAGTTAGCCCTAACATTTGGGGATCTGTACAGAGACGCCCGTCCATCCATTTCTGGGAGGCGCTGATCTGTCAGTCCCATCGTTCCCATTTTGTTGAAGTCTACCATCCCCATGGCCCCTGGTTCATATGAGTCGGTGGACGTGAAGGTGACAGAGTTCATTGCATTGAAGGGGTTGGAGTCCCTGAGTACAGGGGTCCTGATGTTAGGATCAGGGGTTTCTCTTTCCCTCTCTGCCTTTTCTCTTTCAGCCCCTATTCCTGGCTGATGTGCAAAAATCTGAGCCTTTTGTTCCTCTTTCAAGGCCTTAGTGGTCTCAATGATTGCTCTTGCATGGCTATCTGTTGGCGGAGCCTATCATTCTTTTCACAGAGAGCCTTATTGTCTCTCTGTGCTTCCTGCCTGGTCTGAAAATACTGGGCCAATTTCTGCTGCAGGAGACTCGCCTCCTGAGTTTTAGCATCATTGGTCTGGGCGTTCTTTTCGAGAGCATCCTCCACCCGTCTGGTGTGCTCTAGTAGCTTCTCATATTCTGTTTGTAATTCATTGAGCTCCTGGAGGGCCAGCTTTCTTCCCTGTAGCTCAGTTTTTAATTGGCTGACTTCCTGGCCTAAGGCTTCCCTCTCCTGACTTAGTGTCCCTCTGCTCAGTCATGTCATCCCTTTGTTTTTTAAATGCACTGGATTTCTGGCGCTCCTCATCAAAATCCTCCTGAGAGTGGAGGTCTTTAATAATTAATTTATTGTTTTCCTCTTTTAATTTGTCTATCTGGTCTTGTAAAATAACCACCTGTTCTGCGCAGACCCTATTAAAAGTTGATTGTTGCCCCAGCTTCTGCTGACTCTGTTGTAAAGAGTCAACACTTTCCTGACACTCAGTGTCTGTAATTGGGTGTCTTGCTCTGCATTCTCTTGCTGTAGGAGAGCCAGATCTTCTTTTAATTTTTTCAGTTACTACCTAGATTCTGTCTCTAATTCTTGGCTCTTCAGTAGCCTTTGCTCTTCAGAGTCCAGATCAGTCTGGATCCTCTCTAGTGTTTCCACTTGATTCTTTGCCAGAACTATGTTCTCAGAATGCTTTTCCTGCATCACTCCTATGTGGAGGTATAGGTAGCCGGCTATTTTGGCAATTTTATTCTGCTCCTCTTTCACTTTTGGGGCCATGTACAGTTCACTAAGAGCTTGGTGTAATGGGCCCATCCTGCCATGTATCCAGGTCCGTGGCAGTGATCTGTTGTTTGATTTCCTGCAGCTAGACCTGTTCATTCTGTTCTGGCTACTCACCCCTGACAGTTTGTGCAGGAAGTGTTCCCGAGCCATATTGATTTCTACTGGCATCGCCATTTTGGAACTATCAGTTTCTTTATGAATTATTTCAGGATTGATTTACTTTTTACAAACGGGCCCAATTTTGGAGTATTTATTTTGAGAGGTGCTTGTACAGTGTAGCACAGTACACCAGCCAAACAAGGTGTCTGTACCCTGCAGGTTAGTCTGCTGTGTCAGTCTGTCGCGGGTGGTAACGCGAACTCAAAATCATGGCACCAGCCCCCAAATCTGTTAAGGATTTCAGTCAGGCAATACCGGGTCTCAGCTTAGCATGCAATGCACAAATTAAATACTTATTTATTGTGTCTATAGGTTCAGTATTCTGAGTGCTATACCACTCATATCACACCCCTTATTAAAATACCCCCAGGTCACAATGGACCAGGAATCGGGCTGGTTGGTAAAGGTAATATTTATTTATTTAAAATTCAAATCAAACATGTTTTAATATATGGGGCAGCAATCACCAATGTGATGACAATGCACATCTGAAAGTAAGTAAGGCAGTTGAATTCACTTTTGAGCAGTACAGAATATAAAACACAGAGAAAAGAACAGTTTTGGCTTGTTGAAAAGATAGCGCTTAGGTTAAGATTTGCCCCTGCAAATTTCTCAACTCACAAAGAAGCAATTCTACACAGATGTAAGTAAGCAGCAGGTATTCAGGAATATAGAACAGTGTATAAGGTTTGAATACAATCTTTCCTCCCCAAACAAGAGGGAAAACGTTTTTGAAACTTTTACACTTTTTAAAATGATAGCTAAAAATGGCTGAGAAAAACAATGAAAAGTGTGCAAAAAGTCCTTAAATTGATATAAATTCCTATGGGAGCAACACTGAAAAGATCCCACCAAACATAAGCTATACTAAGAGCAACAGAACGCATTTTGAATCAAAATAGAAGTTTGGAAATGCTTTGAATGAGAAAACACACGTGTAAAACTTTTGCAAAAATGCGAATTCCCGCATAATTTTCACTATGCGATTTTTAAGAAAAATTGGTCAAATGCACTGTTTTTATGTGTGTAGGTAGCTAAAGGTCTTAGGTTTAAGTCAGAGTTGAAATTAAGTCTCTAGCTATAAAATTGAGGAAGTTCTGCAAGTTTGAATGAGAGGTGTTTTTGGAAAATAAAGGCGCGAAAATGAAAACAGAAATCAGTTTTTACAATGACAATTATGCTCTAAGCTAGTGTATTCAGGCTGGTTACCAGTTTGAAACACAGTAAGCTTCAGAGTGGTCCTCGGAGACCAACCCCAACACCTCCGTGTCTGCCTTGGAGGACTCAGTCGGATTACCTGTGGGATGATTAAGGGTTTGGAATTTCCTAAAACAAAAGGATTTTAAAGAAATTATCACTAGCACAAGGAGTCAAAAGCAACGTTTCAAGACTGGTGTGACAATATTGCAAGTTCCTAAGTTAAAGATAGGATGGGTCATAGATTGGGATAGGACAAGGCAAATATACTATGGGTTACTATGATTCCTATTGATACTTACAGTCCACTTTAATTTAATATTCGGACCGTCAGGTTCTGGTCATTATGGATCGGGTCTTCAGGCAGCAGGGCACTTCTGGCAGGATAGGTCAGCTGGGCGGTTCTGGTAAATTGGACTGGCACCTCGGACTGGATTGGATTGGATTTGCCCTTCTGGTTGCTGGACACTATAGATCAATGAGATGGCGAGGTTCGCATTAATGGTAGCAAGCCAAACTGGATCAAAATTGTTTCCTTTAAGTTTGGGATGGTTTCAGGATTTGGGCCTAGCTGAAAAAGAGTTCAGCAAATGCTGAGGCTCTGGCTTTGCAAAGAAATCGGGAATCGGGAACAAGATGAAGAAGTCAGGAAAAAAGACGGAGGATTCAGAAACTGAGCGCCACACAGAAATCGGGATGGAGTCAGGAACCAGTGTGCCTGTGTGTTGTGAGGTTCCCTTATTTAACCTGCCAAATGACATCACTCAGTTTATGGTAGGGGCAGGCTTACAGCCCACACCCACAAGGCTATGATTGGTCAAAGGCACAGTTCCCGCCTTGTTTTTTGCTGGTAGGATGACTGAAAGTGTTGTCATGTTTTATGATGTGACTTGGAAACCTCCCATAGTTATTGGGACCAAAATGTAACTTTCCCACAAATACCCATTTATATACTTATGCCCTCTGATAAAATCAGACACATCAATTACATATTTTGTGGGGTACATTTACCTCCAACTCCCCTGTTGGTGGGTTCTGGCGTTGTCTTTCTGTGGAATTTTGTCAATTTTGATCATAAAAGTTTAGCCTAACTATTCCTAATTCGGTACATATATGCGCAATCACCCCTAGAACATGGGTACACACTATTAGATTTGAGCAGTAATAGTTTTGGCGCAATTAGTCCATTTGAATAACTTCAGTTTCTTACACAGTACGAAATCCTACCAAGTCTTCACATGTCTATCATAAATAGATTTCAATGTATGTACTTTTCATTCCTTTACTTATTTTTGCCGCCAAGTTAAATGTCATGAAGTTTTGTGGCAAAATTAGCAAATTAAATCCAAAATCACAAGTCGGGTCTTATTTCCTTTCCCTTCCAAGTGGGAGCAAAAGGCGAGTCCTTTGAAGTCCATTTTTAGCCGGGGGGGGGGGGGTGGTTCGTTCATGTGTAACTGAAAACAAATGCTCCTGGGCTGCCTTTACATAAGGTACATTTCATAAAGCTGTCAGTCAATGAGGCCCTGTTCCTCTGAGCCATACTGGATGATCCTGTTTTTGTAGTACCCCTTTAATCTCTGTGATTCAATGGAAATGAGGGAATCTAGCACCAAAACAGCACTTTTTAAGGTTGCAAAACGAACATTTTAAAGGCAATTTTGGTTTTCAGCACAATTCTGCTGCTTTGCTCCATGTTGAATGTTGCAGAGCCCACTGGCATGCTCGTTTTTCACCCCCCCCCGACTGTGTGTGGAGGGTGTGCAAGCAATTCTGGTGGTGACCCAACGCAGTTTTCAAGATTTTGGCGTACACAGTAGTCCGCGCATCCATTTTAGGCTGTTTCTTTCGCCCATTTGGAAAGTGATGCAGTGGGACACATTGGAATGGGTCAAAATATCCCACAGTTACAAGTAACTGTCATTGAAGGGATCTGGTATACATTTGACACTAAGAGACCCTTGTTGTTGGGTCGTCCATCCAGAGGAGTGTGTGTGGTGCCGCATCAGTCCCTGTTTGCGATACTCAAGAGAGCAAGAGGGACTCAAATCGTTCATTTCAAACCCTGTTCCTCCTGAAGTCCACCACTGCAGGGCATAATCCAGCCAGAGTTGTAGAATATGTACAGGGTCCCATTGTTTGCACGACTTGGTCACTGGGTTGTGCGTAATCCCTGCAGGGCCATCCCAACACCCACGCTCCACCATTTGGACCCCTCCGTATGCTACCAAACCTATTTTAGACTCTGTATTAGCCTTCCGGTGTGTTCCCACCATCACAGTTGGGCGGTGGACCTATATCTTTTCCGCTGAATAGTGGAATCATTTTTACTGGATTCTGGGACAGGCTTTTACCTGTATGTATGTCAATGACATGGCTTTCCCTCAGCTGCCATTAGCCGCATGGGTGCTCACTTCATCCACTTTGTCCCGTGGGTCCTTACTGAATCACAATATTGGTTTGGGCTTGCAGGTCTGACTGAGTTGGGAGGGGTGGAATTAACCGTATGGAACGGGGGCAGGAGGCATGTTTCTTATGTATCCCGACTGACAGCCAGATTGGTTGCAAATGTTTTTAGAAGATTGTTCTTCAATTAAAAGTTCTCTCGGTTTCCTTGAGTTGATTTATTTTCCATGCACACACAATTTAAACGTTACAGGCCACCTTTGGCCGAGCCAAAGATCTATTTTTACGAAAGGGCTCGTTGATTGCATATTTTGAGTACAACAGTGGATCGGTTTTGTCTTTTTTTTTACTTATACCACTTTAAAATCAATAAAAAAATGTGAAGTTGCGGAGTACTAAAAGTGCCTGTTGGACACATTTCAACTTGTCAATACATTAATATACAGTTTTTAGTTCAAAATTGTGATTTAAAAAAAGTTTTTTAAAATGATTTTATATTTTTTTTATTTCATCTTAAAAAAATAAGATTTCTTGAGCCAAATTTCGACCACCTCCTCGGTGCATTCTTTTCTTAAATCAAAATTGCATGTGATTGCCTTAAATTCCAACAATACCTCAAATGACATTACCTCTACACGTGACGCAGCAAAGATTGGGTGTGAGGTCTATCTCCCTGCGACAAAGATCCCTGATCGTCGCATCCACTGAGTACTTAAGGCACACCCTTTCCTTAAGTTTGATATACGTTTTTTTAAAATGAGAACTCTTAGATTGCGCCAGGCATTCAAAAAGAGTATTTGTTCAGAAACCAGTTTGGCTTATGATTTGCAATTTATTTGTGAAATAAGTGTCCATTTGTGTTCACACTGTTTTGGCCACCGAGGCCTTTTTCAAAACTCAGCTCAATATTACTACACTTCCATAGCTCTTGTGAATAAATCATACTCGGTATCAATTACATTCATTGCATATATGTACAGATTATTGGTTATGTGGACAGAGAAAATTAGGTAGGATTGGTTAGAAGAGCGACAGAACCATATGTCATTAATTACACTGTTCATTTGATTACAGATAGTTTTAGATTTACAAATGTCTAAAGTATTTGGTATAGCGATACACATAGTATTCTTATATTTACTACATGTCATTCTTGCTCATTTATATTTGTTCTGTGAAGAAATTCCCCATGTGACTTCCCCGAATGAATCAACTCGTATCTCTTTATTCCAACAAGATTGCTAAAAAATACATTTTACTTAGCCTTCATCAGATGTATACATATACTCCAAAATATGCACCCTAAGAGACATTTCCCCTTTCAGTGTGACCTTCATCATCAATCTAAAGACTTTTATCAATATCCCTATAGAGACTGCTATTCGCCTCCATCATCCTTTACATTTCCTTGTAATTCCTTATACTTCAGTTCAAAAAGGATAATTCCTCCCACTCCGATATCGGGTATAGTTCCCTAGGTCCTGTAAACATGTTTACGTTTGTCTACCTATTCAATTAAGAGAATCTGTATCTATACATTACTTAAGTACTTCAGCTGACCTTAAAAGGTCCCTCTACACCTCAATCGCTGCCTGGTTAGGACTGCTCTCTCCCATACCACACATTCGCTATTCATGTTGTCCCTGTTTTTTTTTGTTTTGTTTTGTTTTTTTTTAAACATTTTGCCCAAGTGCCTCGAAAAATGCCTTTATATAATTAAGTTTATTTTTATTTTTGGTTCCTCCAAGGGTATAGTAAACCCACCCCATAGCAGTTACCTCTTCCCTTTGCCAAAATCCCCACCAGTGCTTACTTGATTCTCCGCCACTGAGGCTCCTCAAGCGGCTAGCGCGCAAATTTACGCCGCAGATGCCAATGGCTTAGATGCCTATAAACAAAATGGTGACATCCTGCATTTTGTGTGCGGCGTCATCGCGTCTCCATGGCCGTGTTAAGGGAAAGCTCACCATAATTCCAAGCTCCACGATATCCACTAGTCTTCCTTAAACCTAACCACTGCCAGGCTCAATATAAAGCGTATCTTTGCATCATTGCGGTAAATATATATTTTCGAACTACGTGCTACCGCCTACGCCTCATTATTTCCTTACGCCACGCCATTCAACAAATAGTTCCTAAATACTAGCCCTTATTGCTGCTCCAGTGTGAAGCATCGTTCAATTAATTTCTATCTTGCATCTCCTTTATATTAACTTGAATGCCCCTACTTGTGTATATATCAAAAGATTTCATGTTTATCAGTCAACCCCATATTTATACAAACGACACATTTCAGCAGTAGTGGCGTACACCATATTAAACTTGGAATGCTGTTGTAGATGGGGGTTTTAAGCACATCTAGCCAACAGATATGTCAACGGCAGTAACTGGCACTTCCAACACTAGACCGGCCACAGTATTTCCCTCCAATCCGTGTCTTGTAGCCTCTTGAAGTTTTTTCTTGCAGCTGAAGGGGAGTTGTAGAATTAAGGACGCCCTAGCTGGGATCAATTATTAGCTTGGCATTGTAATGAAACGCGTTTCCTGAAGTTTCTAAAGATGGATCCGTTCCACTAATGAGTTACTTCCTTTTGCACACGAGCTCTTTCTGCGTGTTTGAAATGAATATGCTAGCAATTTTTAGAACCGTGTTAATGACTAGTTGCCCCGAATTGATTGTGTTTTAAGGGCCATTTATTTTATCTGTACCTCTTCGTTTTGTAGACTTGACGAGTGCAGATTCCATGCCCTCTTTTCACACTGCTTGTATTTCATTTGCTATTAAAAAAACAAACAGTTTAGGCTTTTTGTGTAGGTATGGGATAGATATTTGCTGATATGTTACCAGGCCATGAGATCACAACTGCAGAAACATGCCTGGGCATAAGATTTCAGTACCTGACAAATGCCCATCTAATATCTCAAGCCAAAACTGCTGTCATTACTGGTTTTAACAGGACTTCAGTGCAAGGGACTGCTATAAATCAAGTGGCAAAGGCACACTTGGTAAAAACGTTTTATTTGTATTCCACCAGTAGCCTTAGAGCTGCAATTAACTCTCAGAAAACAGCTTTGAAAAACACTGGCACGTCCCTAGGGGGTGGGGTGGTGCGGGCGATCTGGGGGGCGGGGGGGTGTTCGTGCGTGCGTGTGTGTGCGTGTGCGTGTGCAGGCGTGTGTGTGGTGTGTCCTGGTAGGTTGTATGTGCACTGTTGCGATTCTAGGAGTACCTTCCTTCTTTTTTTCGTTGCAAGATGCCAACTGCTGACCTTGTTATGATCGATCTGTTATGTCTATTTAGTCTGATCACTGGAGGAATACAAATAAAAATCTGATCAGCAGGAACAAAAAGCAGCTCTTCGATATCAGGCCGGATACTACTTCTGGAGAATGCGGCGCTAAAGCTTAGTGTGCTGCAAATCTGAATTCTGTGTGACGTGCAGTGCAGTCGGAAACGTCCTGTCCATTGCATGTGAGCCATTCTGCTAATACAAGGGGACTCCTAATGCACATTAGGTATATTTGTGCGGCAAATGTTGGCCTTTAAGTCCTAATTAGTTCCTGGGACCTGTTTGTTATGGAGCTATCAAGGCTCTTTTAGGCTAGCGGCTAAATAGCTCTAGGCAACTTCAAACTTTGCATTGAATCTGCCCTGTTCAACGATATTTGGTATTTTGCAAGTACCCTCTCATTGCCACATACACTGTGTCTAGAATATAAGCAATCAGTAATGTGATGGAGGTGCGCAGCATCTCTGCTGCACTTAGATGCACACATTATTTAAGGTGCTGGCACCCTTCCTCTTTTGGTTTTACATTAAGGGAATACTAGCCTCTTGGAGTTGTGCGAGGACTAATCCTCCTAGGCTGGGTGAGGTTAAAATTCAGCACCTATTGCAGCAGATGAGTTATCTGCGACCGAATTGGCTTACAGAGAGCCCTACATGCGGTGGAGGAGTTTTTGGGCAATTTGGACCTCTCATTAAACATAGTACAATCAAAGGTATTGGTGTTAAATAGGGGTAAGAGTAAACGCAGACGTTTTTTCCTGGAACTTGAGAGGCTGTGGCCTTGAAGTGGTAAATAAGTATTTAGGTTCACTTGTTTATGATTAAAAAAAGGGTGGGACAGACTTGTCAACTGACCTCAAGGCAAAGTTCATGGTAGCAACAACCGAGCTCTGACAGTTTGATTTCAAATTTGGGAGATTTTCGTTCCTTCCGGCTTTAAAGATGTTTAAACGGCAAATTGTACCAACATTTATTTTTGGTGCAGAGACAAGGGGTGACCAAATAGATTGGTCAAAACTGGAGGCCAGACTTTGGAGAGGGATACTCTGTCTCCCAGCATCAGTACCACTCCTGGGGATATTGTTTGAATTGGTGCAGCTTCCTATTCAGACCCTGATTGACTGGGGAAAGTTGCACATTTTGTTGAGTATTTTGCCCCCTCCCCCAGCTGCCTGAATTTGTGAGAGTCTTAGTGTAGAATGGCACAAAGGCTTGTGTAAGGTTTCAATGGAATGGGGGCGGGCTGATGGTTTGCAAACAGAGGTGTCAAATACAAGATCTTATAGCAACGCAACATATGGTATAACCAAAACTGTCCAGATATGTATGGAACTGCCTAAGAGAGAACTTAATGAATCACCAATGCTTTGGCGATCATTTTGTATGGTCAATTAAGAACTACAACAATGTTTCTCCTTACTTGAAAAAGCATCCCTCCAGGTTATTTAGGTCTCAAATCTTGAGACTTACTGGCAACCAGGGAAGTCCAGGGCAGACGGACCAAGGTTCCTAGAGACCAGAGACTTTGCCAGCATTGCTCTCAGGAGATATAGACCCTAAAATACTGGTGTGTCCAATGTCCCGCTTTGTGCATACTACGGGGACATATTGGTCATCTGAATATGAAATTTCCCTGTCAATCAGGCTTTTAGAGCTTTTAAAGGCATGCTTTTCATTTATTTTTTTTTAAGTTTTGGTATATTAATGGAATGCAATTATATTTTGTTCATTTTAGGCATGTGATTATAGGGGTGAAAATGAAATTGATTGTGTTTTTTATGGAATTCGCTAAATCTGGTTGCTTGTCTTTGTGTGAAAAATGCATATTTGTACTGTAACGCATATTAAATATAAAAAATAGTGCACTCATCCTCCATTCTGAACCTTCCCAAATTCTGTGCATCACAAATCTCATCTTTTATAACCTCCAAAGCCCTTTGACACTCCTCCCAAACAAATTGCACTCCCTCAAATGTCTGCGAATGGGTTCAGAAACTACAGCAAAATTCTTAACAAACTAGTAAAATTCAGCAAGTTCTAAAAATCCCCTCACTTCATCCTTATTCTTAGGTAGCAGCACTTCTCTCACCGCCCTCATGACATCCTCCTTGGGCCGCTATTCCTTCCCACGCATTAAATGTCCCAGATACTCGACTGCTTCCACTCTGAAACGACATTTACTCCACTCTATCATCAGCCCCCTGTCTCTGAGCCTGCTCAATACTCCTAACAACCTTTTATCATGTTCAAAAGGTATTTCCCATGTATCAAAATGTCATATTGTTACACTAAATCCCCTTGAGTATCTTACTCATCACCATTTGAAATACTACTGCAGCAGACTGTAGTCCCAACGGCACCCTATGGCAGCAAAACAAACCAAAAGGTGTGATAAATGTTGTCAAACATTGACACTCCTCTGTCAACGGAATTTGGTGATATGCTGCTGACAAGTCTAAACTCTTAAACACTGCTGCTTCACCGACATTGCTAAAAATTTGCTTTGTGTCCCTCTATATAGCCCATCCTTTAGATATATACCTACCCATCTTCACCTGCGCAGTGGGGCTTTGTATATATCTGCTTAACCCACCCAAGGAATCTGTCCCCAACCCCAAAGCCCTCCAGCGTGGCATCAAGACAGTCCCACCTAACTGAGTGGAACGCCTTTATGGCGTCCAACGGGATCACTGCACAGTTGTCATCCCGGAGCCTTGTCTGCTCAACAACCGCAGGTAATCATCGCAAATTTCCTGAAGTGGACCTGCCCGGAACATACCCTGCTTGGTCTGGCTGTACTGGCTCGCCAGTCCCCCTCTCTGCCAAGAGGACAGTGAGGATCTTACAGTCCTGGTTAACAATGCACATGGTATATACGATTCACATCTTTACTTCGCCTTGCCCTGTTTTAATGCTCGGATTATGATAGACTCCCTGATGCTAGGCAGCAGCATGCACCTCTCGTATGCTCCATCCAATGTCGGTAGCAGTTGCGGGCGATATCCCCCATGAATGCTCGATAAAATTCTGCCTGTGCTTCTTCCCAGTAGGCAAGGAGAGCATTGGCTCCCGCAGCTCCTCTATCAGAGAGCGGTGCACCCAACGTATCCTGTTTCTCGGCATCCAATCTAGGTATGTCTATCTGGGACAGTGCTTCTATTTCCTTTCCGTCCACAGCCCCCCACCCCCTCCACTTCATAGAGTTTCTTCTAAAACCTCAGAAAAAACCCTTTTTATCTCTCTCTGCGACCTCCACATTCGTCCTTTATCTGAGTGATTGCGGTCCGTGGCTCCTCCCTACGACCGAGCCAAGCTAGCAACCTGCCCAGCTTGTCCCCATGCCCATGCAGCTGCTCTGTGATACCTGCTGTAGTCCTATCTTCCCAGCCGCTCCCAATGTTCAATACAACTCTGCCGAAGCTGGAGAAGGTCACCCTATTACCCCCCGAGTTTAGCGCACCCATTCCAAGTGTTTAATCTCCTCTTCCAATTCGGACAGTGTCTCTCAAAGCTCTCGCCGGCCTTGGCAATCGCCTCCCCCTGCATCTCCACTTTGATGGCTTCCCACAGCTCACCCATCCCCTCCACACTCCCTATATTCGTCTCAAAATACCCCTCAATCCTATCTGCCATGTGTTTCCAGAAAGGACCATCTTGCAAGCCTCAGCCCTAAACCTCCATGTCGGCACCAGAGGGTGTGGGGGGACGGGGGAGGTGCCTGCTCCAACTGGCAAACAGCGGTGCGTGATCTGACAACGTTCTTCCCTTCAGCGCCACTGCCGAGAATTTCCCCACTGCGTCAGCAAATAAACAGTCAATTTGTGTGTACATTTTATGTAGGCCCGAATAAACAACATCTACCAAGTGCTGAAACAACCTCATTAGTACCTATGCCGGCGGCACCAGTATACTCTGTTTGACATTCGATCTATCAATCCTAGGGTCTAGCGTACTATTAAAGTCAACACCACCCTCCCACCCCCCAGTGTCCACAGGGTCCCCTTATATGGGGCCAGTCTGGCATACAGGGAGCAGAACAAACGTGAGGCACTGTGGTTAGGGGCATATGTGTTTATAAAACAGACTACCCTGCTGCCGTCCTAACCATGTACCAGGATCATCTTGCCCTCCTCATCATTTTTTGCACCTCCTTCAGACTGAAGGTCATTCACTGCACCACCATTAACAACCCACTAGCATAATTGGAATACATCACCCCATATCCCACTCCTCCCCACCTCTTCACCAAGCTAGCTGGCCTCTCTGCCATAAGGTGTGTCTCCTGCAACATGGCAATCCCCACCTTCTTCCTGCGCAGGTGTGTTAAAACCCTATTACTATTAATATAACTGTTCAGTCCATGGATGTTCCAGGTGACTATCCTAACTAACTCTGCCATTCATACATCTACCCGCTTCACCCCTCCCCTACCGTGCGCACATTTTCAGCACCAGAGTCCTCTGCCATTCAGGCTTTGTCCCCCGGTGTGCAGTGTCCCACTGCCTCCCCATCGTCAGCCCTCCACACCCAGTGGCGATGTGTACTCGCCATTCAATCATCTAGGTAACCCCTCTGTCCCACCCCCCAACATGCTCGCAAGTTGCCTACAAACATTAATTTAACACTATATAAATAGTCTTCCCAACAGTATCCTACTATACAGGCCTGCCTGTCATTTGCCCCACTGAGACCAGTGGCAGGGCCATCTTAAGCTTTTTTGGGGCCCTGGGCATGGACATCTTTGGGGTCCCCCTCAATCAAAGCAAAGGAATTAAGTGATCAAGTATATCTGGTGGCACACCCTTCCCCCTCTATGAGCAAAACCTCGCCATGCAGCATTCAAAATAAGCATGTTTACTCCCTTTAAGTCCCCTTACACTCTTCATTCTTGCTCTAATCAGATTGATAAACAAGTAGCATTTGAAGGCCAACATTAGCAATCTACAAGAGGTTACTTCTGTTCTAGTATAGAAACGGGATACTTTTTATCAATAGCACCCGGGAAGGTATGCAGCCTGTAGTATTAATGCAGGACTGTATTTAAACGGTACATGTAACCCAGAATAGGCAGAGAACTCAATTTAGCTGCCTCAGAGAATGCAAAAGTGTTCAAGCATGGATAGAGTAGACCAATTGTAAGGAAGGAGAAAGCTACACATACCATAGCATGGATAGTGGAGGCAGATTAGAAGCTACCAGGAAGGTGCCTCTATCCAGACAGACTGAGATTAGAAGTGGGGCATGGTTTTCAAATAGTGTTGCCATTAGAGATCAAGGGAACAAGTGCCTGTGGTGTGCAGTATATCAATGCTCACTATTATAGTGTAAGCAACCCTATAGCCAGTGAAACCACGAGTGAAGCTTTTATCAAGATCATACCCTGAGAAGCTGACAATTTTGAAAGGTTTAGGGACTGGCAACACTGAGAGGTTAGGCAATACAAGATTAAATGAGATGCCCAGGATCACATATTGCTTAAGGGGTGAAGCTGGGATTGGTGCCAACTCTGCAATTTCTGCATTTGAACACTTTCTTATCCAGCTTTCACCATGTACTAAAACAATCTCATTTTATAAAACTGACTTGCAAAGTACACAAATCACATTTCCAAACCTGACCACTTTTTAAAACCAAAATATTACAGAAGGGTGTTACACAACATGGGAAAGATTCTAGCTCCATTCTATCTATCATCAAGGGAAGAATGTAAGTACCAGCATACCAATCAATGTGATTTAACAGATTTAATCTAGGTATGTCTTTTGTACTTTTAAGCTTTAAATACTTCCAAAACAATGGCTTGAGAAATTGTCATTCATAAACGTGCAGAAAAAGCTTTGACTTGTATACAAAAAGCAAAAAGTTGTTTGTGTCAAACAAACAGACCTTAAAATATGCTTGCCCAATGCCTACACCATCTGGTCTGCTCTCTCCTGTCTACCACCCCTTCCACTCAAATGGCCTACATAAGAAGAAAGATCAAGTAATGAGCTAAACGATGCCCCCAGCATGCAAGAAGGCAAACCTCACAGAAGACAGCACAGTAATGCAAGATATATATGATTTGACCAGGATCACTGTATCGTCTGCTGGCAAAGCCAGGATACAAGCATGAACACTTTGGTTCCACAGTCTTTTATTCACCTTTTGGACTAATCGTTTATGCTCCTCTTTGGAGGGGATTGCCTAGGTTTTAGAACGCCCCATCTGAACAAACCAATTTCTAGACCTTCACCATACGAATGACATGTTAGTTTTTATAGCAACCCCTATCTGGTGCAGGAACATTGCTGATAATAGCACCTCTTATGCTGCAAAACCAAGTACATATGCAGTAGGTTTATAAACTTCAGACATAGGAAAGGTTCAGCCAGTCTTGCTGGAATGTGCTCTTCTAATCTTTAATATGAACACACATCTCTGCAATGCGTGAGCTAACATCTGAACCATTGTGGCACTCAATTTATCAATATGGATTTCAACTTTGGCTATTGCCCATGATCAACATAATTCCCACAAGAAGGAAAGAATGCTACAGAAGTTGTGCAGTACGGAACACACAAACTATGTATTCCACAGTGAACACAGAAAGCATTACATGATTAATTGATCAAGGTAGAATATACTTGTCAAAACAGGCAATAGGTTTAGCGCATCAGCAGCATGCCATAAAATCTCCTAGCGTGTGCTATTTAAGTCTGGTGAACAATGGAATCTTACTTTAGATCAGGCAGCCTTGTGGGGGCCCCCTCCAAGGTGGGGGCCCTGGGCAAGTGCCCCTTTTGCCCTCCCATAAAGACGTCTCTGACCAGTGGCACTTGACAGGTGGGTACCTTAAGAAGAGAAAAAGAAAAGGAAAAAAAACAGGTGTCAAACAGTGATGTGTCCTCGAGGGGAGCCTTCCTCCTTCCAATTCCTAGTCCCACTGAGTAAGATGACATTCCTCTGTCCCGTGCCGCCCTCTCGAGCTACCTGCAAAAATCACACCTCTCATCTTTCTAAAAACACCCACAACAATCTTTCCCTCCCCACCCCTCTATTCACCCAATGGTGTCCAATATGTCTCTGACAAAATAACCTTGAGCGTTTGTTATCCCCGTTTTCCCCCATGGCTGCCATCTTGTTGATGTCCATTCACTGGTGCACCTCTTCTGTGCTATTGAAGAAGTGCGCTTTCCCATTGTGCAGCACCTAGACAGCAACATATAATTCAGGCCCTACTGCCGTAGCCTCTTTTGTAGATACAAAAACACTTCTCTGTCTTTGCACCTGCATCGTGTAATCGGGGTATATCGCCAGTGTTGCAGATGCTCTTTTTATTTCCCCTCCCTCACGTGAAAAAGACGGGATCTTTTCCCTCTCCTTAAAATTCAATATCCTTGCAATGATGGGTTTTGGTGCACTTGGGGGAGAATTCCTGGTCCGGGACCTGTACGCCTGTTCCACCGTAAATCCTATGGACATGGCACCCGGGCCCATCTGCTGCAGCAGCGGACTTTCGATGTAGGCTCTCTGCCTTCCTGTCCTAACATTGTTTCGTCTGGCCCTGCCTTCCAGTTCTTCTACTCTTTCCTCCCGTGCACGCACTTTCGAGGTCCGTTCTGAAAGCGTAGCTCTGAATTCTTCAGTGGCTTCCGCTGTTTTTCACTTCAGCCTCTTCTGTGCTAACGCTTTCGGCCAGTGAGGGCACATCTTGTCGAAGCAGCAGACGGTTATCTTCACTTCATCTATCTTGCTTCCATCTTGACTTTCAATGCAGCGATTGTTTCAGGGTTTTCTCGTTGACCCCATCTGGCCCATGTGGCTCCAGCTTTGGACGCCTCCTGTGTTTCTGGAGGCTCTGCCGAGCCTTCCTTCTTCAAGGTTAACACTTCCGTCTTTCTTTGCCTGGGCTTTGCCACTGTTTTCTTGTCTGGCATGGGATCCACTGTTCAGCAGGTTCCTCGATTGTGCTCAGCGGAAGCCGTGGTCTCCTCCTGGGGCTGCTGCTGAGCCAGCCCTTCAGCTCAACACTTCTGGGCCCCATACACCATCAAATGCCTGCAGTGACACGCAGCCTCCACACCAAGGCCTGGTACCTGGCTTGCTGTTATGCTCCCTTCACCACTAGTACTTCAGGCCAATGTTTAATGCTGTCTCCATGTACCCTGCCTCTATCTCCTTTAAGGGTGCTGTGCATTTCCTGTACGTTATGTTATTCCATGCACTGCCGCTGGGCCATCTCTTCTACTGCAACTTCTCATCTCCCAGCCTCCAGGCACTTGGCTGATGCTCATCCCCTCTTCCCCCAGGGTGTGGGTTCAATGTGCCCGGCCCAAACCAGTCCATTCCACTTTATGCTCTGGCTCTCCAGGGCCTGCAGGCTCACGCCAGGAGTGCTCCTGCCTACAAAGCGCCACTGTGTCCCCGGTGAAGACCATGCACCTCTGCTGCTTCCTCACCCATGAAATCACCAGGTCCGAATGTGCACCTGGCAGCAGCTCACACAAACATTGTGGTGCCATATTGGGCCGAGCAAGCCCCAGCCCTCTCTCTTCCATGCCCCCGACCCCCACAGTCTAGTCCGGCCCCGGCACACCTCTGCCTCCTAGCGAGCACGATCTCCACTTGGGCTTGTGAGCACCCCAGAAGTGGTCCAACGCCTCCGATCTGCCTACAGCTGCTCCCAGGCATCCCACAGCCCCAGGCCAGCAGATCCTCGCCTGGCCTTATCGGCTGCTCTGGAACGCTGGTCTCTTTGCCTTCGCCCGAAGTGAGGTGGACCGTCACCTCGGGCGTCTCCTCCCCTACTCGCAAGCCATGGCTTTTCACCCCTGTGAGCTCCACATACTGCCTTGCTGTGGCTGACATCTTGGCCAGCACCTGCCTCTGTGTGCTCACTGCTCTTTCAGCTGCCGCCACAAGTCTGAGACCCACCGCTCCACCACCAAAGCCGCACCGGTGCTACCTGGACCTCTGCCGGTCTACGGGATGGCATCTTAATTAAAAGGATCAGCGAGAGTTGTGCTATGATGCAACTTTACTCCATCGAAGTTGGCCACACCCCAAGGCTTGACAAACATAAACCAGAAGGCTTGCAGAATTGACTCTCATGGGAGGGATTTTTAGCAGTTTAGGAAGAGTATGAAAGGAAACCTTTACGTTCCAAACTAAATGCAACGGGTGTAGATTCCGACTGAAAGAACTACAAATCGTATCTGCGAAAAATAATTAAGATCTGGCACCGTTTATTAAGTTGCAAATATGTACATGTTGAACTACAGCTTTGACCCGTCGGTGGGGGGTGGGCAGGAATATACTCAGTTGGGAGAAGGTTGGGAAAAGGGGAACAGACGTATGAGGAGAGAGATGCAGCTATAGCGGTGTTGGAAGGGTCATTCCGAGTCTTGGTGAGGCGGAGATAATGGAGATTAAATCTAAGAGAAGAGATCAAGAATAGAATTCGATTTATTGCAGAATGTGCCTGCATTTCCGAGTCCAATGGGAGACCAAAGAAGGTAGAGAAGAGGAAAGTGGAGGAGGGATGGGAACATTTGGATAGACCAGATCTAAAACAAAGCGAGAGAAGATCTAGAGGAGAAGAGTAGAGGAATAGGAGTAGACCTATTTGTATGATTTGGAGAGGGGGAGACTGGGAAAATGGAGGTCTGAAGAGAGCGGCTGCAAAATGTGGAAATAGTCACCACCAGAAGATCGAAAGATGGGTGCACAGCGCCAATGGTGAGGATGAAGGAGAAACCTCTTAAGAGTTTGATGATTTTGCCGTAGAGAGAACATGGCCTAAAATGGTAAGATGACCAGCAAAAGGGAGGTGAGAAAAATATCCTTAAAAAGATTGCCTTTAATGAGGATGCAATCGGGCAAGGATGCCCCTAGGACAATAAAACTCACATTGGGAGTCATGTGACTGACCAGTGACTGCCCACTAACGATGGGCAGTTTTCCTTTAAAATTATTTATTTTCAAGACAGGGTTTTACACCAGACACCCCTCGTACTTATCTAGTCAAGGCATGCGCTAATCAAATTAGCAGATTAATTACTCAGATGTGATTCAACTTTTTGTTTCTTGTTGACACCTCCTAAGTGAGGTAGCACATTTGCTAAAGCAAGCTGTCTACAACTATCTGGCAAGATTCTGTGTTGCTGCTTTGTTCCCATCATGCTTAATGGGTTGGCAAACTCTATCAAACACTAAATGGCATCTGATGTTGCTGGGACATGCAGCAGGTACATAAAAGGCTGAGGACCCTGACAAATGACATTTATATGACAAGTATGTATTCTGCAGCATTAACTACTTTTTGTAGAAGTAAAAAAATAAGGTTGGTAGAAGAAAAATGTAATTCTGGAGGGGAGAGTGTAATAAAATCAAAGTCATTTGATGCAAGGTTTTGGATTAGGCTATTTAGTGTAAGCCGGAATTACTTCATTGGAACACAGATATGATGGAGGTAACGCACATCCGATGTTTGCATTTTACCTACCAGTTACCATGTTCATCCCTATGGTATTCCCACCATCTACCAACCCCTCCCTGCTGAAACGTACCCTTTTGGGTACTCTTTGAGCTAGCTCTGTTACAAAGTGACACCATACTTTGTGATGAGTTGGGCCTTCTAGTGTTATATCAAAGCATTCTTTTGAGTTTTTAATGTCTTAATTGCCTCTGTAAATGAGCTCCACAATGTGTCTTCATCCTTTTGATTTTATAAGCAATGTGTGTCCTCGCATCTGTTCCTTGTACTGGAGTCCTGTCGAAAACGAGCAATTGTAAAGCCACCAATTTTGGCTTCTGTATAGGTATTAGACGATTGACAGACAATGACATCATATGTCTAGGCACTTGCACTATTTTCCAGATGTTCCCATTTTATGGCCAGGTGGTTCCCTTATGGCAATCCCTGAAAGAATGCCTATCCCATGTGCATGCAAAAGCCCAGGCTGTTGACTTTGCCAATGCATTTTGATTTCCGTTTGTCTCCCAAAGTGAAAGTGGATATGCCCAGGTCTGGGGGCCTTGCTTGCTATACCAAAGGAATCCAGCCGCACCTCACTGAGTTGGCCCAATAAGGCCCTACCTGAATATGTTAAGGCTAGCATGGCAAGCTTAGACCAGCTTCACATGTTCTTCTCACGCGTACTTGCCAGTAGGGTTCTGACCTAAATGGAATGTATCCATGTCTGTGTGAAAGACTAGCCTGCCCCGCCAGAAGATTTAAACTGAGAAGTACTGACTTGATTCTGTTTCAGTAACTACTGTTGGTATGCAAACAAAACTCGTATGGATTGTGGGTCCCTGCCCTGCCTTGCCTCCCCTGAATGTCAGCCAGGGCTGCACAATTGAAGGTGGACCGCCGCCCACCCAGATAAAAACCACTGGAGCCAGGCCTGCAGTCCCTTTGCACAGGAGAGCACAGGCCAGAGGCTTTATCCGTCCTAGTGTACAACCGTTGTCATAACTTTTTGTCTCTAATTGACATGTTCTGACCCTCCTATCACATACCTTCCTTCAGTCATTATTACTGAACCGTAATTTATCAGATAAAAGGAAAACTATCTGCCGAACCACCTGCTCAATTGGTGTAATTTCGTGGTTCAATGTTAAGGGGAAGCTGTACTTCAAAAACAGTTGATACATGATTATGCATGTCAAAAGCATCATGCATCATCTCTGCTGACGAGAAATTAGCTCCGTATAGCGGAGGTCCTCTTTGTGAAAGATGCTGCGTGTGTCCTAGGACTGAACACACCACCTGTGCAGCGCGGGTGGTGCAACGTAGTGGACAGCCTAGAAGTCCTTTGCAGGGCGCATGACCCTGCCCTTGTATGGCAAGCTCAGCCCTGTTCGGACCAGTGTTGCTAAATGCGGCGTTTTTGCACTCCAAATGTAGTTTTTGTGGCCTAAAAAAGAATGCCTGGCGCCCTGCGCAGTGCAAATGGCCCCGATGATCGAACGTTCTGGGCAGCAGAACTTTGTGGAGAATGTACACGTGTTCAGTCTGCTCCATGCTCTCGTTTGTTGAAAGTAGTGCTTGACTTTATGGAATACAATGGGAAATACAATCTTTGCAGCTCTTCCTCTGGGAGTAGCTACCACAGAGCAGTCGAAATTATGTAGTGATGGACCTGTGTGCTACCTCTGCCTTTTGTCAGAATCTTACGGTAATGGCCGGTTCATGACGAAAAAGAGTCCAGCGAAATCCCAGTGTTCTGCTTTCAATTGAGATGTGAAGTCTATATCAAGTATGGAGGAGTGTTTAGGCAGTGGGCCGCTCTCCCATTTGGCGAAATTGAATGAATGGTTATTTCTTGTAGAAACTTTCTAACCATCTTGCACAAATAATGTAGCCACAGATGCCGAATAAGTGGTCCGGTAAATTATTTTTTCTTACAAAACCGTAGTGCAATTGATGTCTTTCCATCAGTGCTACTTGGGCAGCAATTTGGGTAGAACCATTTCCAAAAATTGCATCGTGAGATCCAACCCATTGCTGCAGGCGTTTCCTAATAACGCCCTCCTATTCTTCTGTATGCCTATGCGTGAGAGGAACTGAATTGGAAACTAATTAGGTTCTGACCCGGCTGATTTGATTATAGCTTCCATTCACTGCGTTCATTAGGTGATTGAGGCTTTGCACACAGGCAGCTGTTATTTATTGTTGGAAATTCAAATGTGGACATCAAATCTACCTTTGATGAACTGTGATCTAATTCTCTGTCCAACCCCCTTCCATAAAATCTGAAATGTATTTCTCGGGGGATGATGGAGGGGGGCTGGTGGCCTTTGGAGCGGGTTGAGCAAGAGTCCAAATAGTAATTGCGGGAGAGGTGGGTCATAAATGTTTTTATTATTTAAAATATTAAATTGTGTAGTCATTTTAGTTATATCAGAAGATGGCATTCTGGTGTGGTGTTATAGCTATAGAGCCTTTTGTGAGCTTTAAAGTGACGAACAAATTGTGGCGTTTAAGCAACAATAACCCGAAGTAGCCCTCATTGCTGTTTACATCTTGCTGTTTGTATCAATCGCTATTCTTAAAGACAGAACCTGTAGGAATTGTATTGCCCCCATTATGTTCCATCAAAGTGGCAATGCCATTATAAAGGTGCCCAGTATTTGGATGAATATATATTCTTGTTTTATAGATGTATCTTTGAACCTAGCTTGCACATCATGATCAGTTTACACTATGCCTAGTTGGCACATATGTTCTGATTCGTAGCAAACGCGTCATTACCAGTTTGCATTATGCAAAATTATCAGATAACTTAATTAGTCGCATGCAGTACAGAGGAGAAAGGCTACAGTGGCCCAAGGAGGTGTCCAGGTCCATCATGCCATGTGGTCCAAATGTAGGGAGGGACGGCCTGCCACACCCTGTACATCCCATCGGACGTGGCACATTCTAAACTCGGGAGTCACCTGGCAGCACAGAGGACCATGATCCCAAAGGGAGGGGCGAGCACCCAACCATGATCTGTCTACTGTGGAGGTGAATGAGAAAAGGGTCCACGGTTTGACATGTCATGCTGTGCCTCATATCATGATATGCCATTTAATGTTATGTTATACAGTGTCGGGTCATATAAGATGTGTTCATATGCCTTCAAATTATGACGCTCAACATGTGATTTGAAGGAATATATCAACACACAAAGTGCCAAAAACCCACTAGACTGTTAATAGATCCGGTAAGTATTTGAAACACAAAGAAACCAGGGCACTCGATCTGCGCTATGTTTAAAATATTTCACATTTTATTCAATTAACAGTCTAAAAATTCCATAGTTACAGATATGGACATACTGGGAACGAACTGATCTGGGAGTAAGCACTACTGTAGTCCTCACTCGGGGCTTCCTCAGATGCAGGTTTACATTCTGTTTGCAGGCTCCATTTTATAGTGTTCCTAAAGGTCACACTCGCATCACGATTAACTTTGTGATCATTTGACCACACATTTCAATATGGCGATATGCTTCATGCTAAAAAGGAAGCCATCTTGAGTATCAGACACTCCCAGTCATTCAATGATAATGTCTGGCACTGAGTATCCTCACCCTTCTCATGGTCAAATAATGGATATAATATCTTAATTGTATGATGCAAGTGATTTGAGGAACAACAAAGTAATACTAATTTTGTAAAGGCCTGAATAAATGTTAAATCATTTAGACAACTGTAACTTCAGTATATATCGCAAGTGTGAAGATAATGCAGGTAACTCGCCCCCAGGTGTCCCAGGCGGCTAAATAAGTCAAACCACCACACAAAGTGCTATTTTGGTGACAGAAGTAGTTTCGCCCCAGTGGGCTACCACCTGGTTCACCCAGTGTTTAATTGCGCCAGTGGGCAAAGACCTTTTATGCAAGCACCCAACTCGCAGAAAAGCAGAGTGAAAGTTGCGATCAATGTTTAGATAGCTCACTAGATTATGTTCTATGGGGAACGCTAGACTTTGCTCAATCGCTCAAGAGAAAAGTTTGGCTTAGTTGTCCATCGGATGTACTGCCAGCTCTTCCCCTGTGTTATGATCTCTCGGCTTCTGGGTATTGAATATGATGATCAGCTTGGACTCCAGATGTCTGAGACGTCTTTCTCTATTCCCTTTTCTTCGAGGTTCAGGAATATGGGCCAAATCAGAGTATCTTTACAGGGACGCATCACTGCAATGTTTCTCTTCAAAATGTATAGCCAAACGGTAGTTGGTCTCTTTGTTCTTATGGCTTTATAGTGCTGTTGTATTCTTATTTGCACAGGGACATAATATTGCATGCACCATGAATCTTGTGGTGCATGTCACTGACTCCTTTGTCTCCCAGATTTGTCTCTAATCTGGTCCATATCACATTTGTGACATTTCTTAAACCCCTTCTGAGCTCTCATCCAATTTAGGGCTCTGTTCTTAAAGGAACCACTGGGTGCTATGAATTCCTTGATGCATTTAGCTTTGGAGAATGTCATTTTAGGATTGAGTCTTACATATCTAGCTAGATCTTTAACTGCATGTAAGATCGACCAATGTCTGTTCAAAATGGATCGTAATTGATCTGCTTTTTTGGAGAATTGGGTAATGAATCTAACATTATCCTTTTCATTAGCTTCCTCCTCGCTTTTGCTCCTATCTAGAAGCATCTGTTCCCTGTCTACCTTATTCGCATTCTGTAGAGCAGCATTTACAACTTTGTCCTCATAAGCCCTTGCTTTAAATCTAGTGCAATGTTTCTGGATTCTATATCAAAGTCATGTCCCTCGAGCAGTTCCTTTTCGCTCGCAGGAGTTCACCAAAGGGGATGCTTTTGATAAGAGTTTTGTAGTGGTGACTCTTGGCATGAAGGATTGAATTGGAGGCTATCTGTTTTCTATAGGGCTTGCTCTGTAAGAGACGCCTTTCTGGAAACAATCACATACAGAAAAATTACCCCTTCTTTACTGCTGGTCATAGTGAGGTGCCTCCATATTTGTGGTTGGTGCCTGTTCCCTTACCTCCCCACCTTACCTTCTGGTCTCTCCTGCAAAAAAGGTTTTTAGGACCACCTATAGAACAAAAAAAATAAGCTTATAGACTCCATCTACCTTACATTTTTCAGTGAAGTAGTTGGATTCAATAAGATTCTCCAATCTTCCCATTAGCATGTTCTACTATGCTAAGGGAAATAATGGACAATTGTATACCAGTTTCTGAATTCCCCCGTCTAGCCCATGTCTTATTAAAAACCCAGATTGCACATGCACACCAACACACAAGACAGCCCTTCTACTCTTTTTATTGTTGTTTGTAACACTCCCTCATTGCCTGCTTTAAACCATTCACACATATATCCACCAACCAGTTAAAATCACTCTACATATAGCCTATCAACATTATAAACTTCCACCCACCAGCTGCCACTTAACAATGTTATACAAATCTTTTGCATCTGCATTTCACATACTTATACCAACAAATTATACGTAGTGCTCCTATAAATGCACATGCGCATTGTGCAGTGAGAGAACTCCATAAATAAACGGGACAGTACGGATGGACAAGTGCTCATGGGAACCCAGGCGGAAAGTGCCAAGGGATGCCACTATCTATCTGCTGGGGCACAGGAGTCTCAAGGGTGGGGTACATCTTAACCGTAACATTCCAAAGTTTTTTCTGTCAATTGAATAGGTTTTTATAAGTGAAAATGTTTCATAATGTTACATCGCTATATATGTTATTAATAATTCCTCTTTTAACATATATTAAACTATAAACCTCCTTTAACAAACATATTTATTGCAGCGTATACTTATGTGTATTGTTATCAGTAGCACATGTTGCGATTGCAAGTCATTGTTCAATTGTCTAGGGCATGAGGCTCGACCATGGCCACTGCCCCACCAAAACACCACAGTTATCCACTGCACCTACCCAGCATCCAAGGTCAGTGTCCACTATACCCTCATAATGTTACCAATGGCCAGTGCCCATGGTTTGCATGGCCAGGCTTCACAATCCATGGGGCATGGGCTTTGGCCATGCTGCATACCCCCATAAGCAAATCCAAGTAGGCATTCGTCCTTGCCGAGGTACAAGCCCACTGTTCATGCACCAAGCTTATATCGCCATTTGTTGTGCCACTGCCCACGGCAGAAAAGTTATATCACTATTTTCTGTACTTGCATTTCAACACTTTAAAAAAAAATAGAACACCAGACAGATTTGCAAAAGCATCTTTTCAATTCCTTGTTGATGCTCCTCGTGCAGGTTTGCTGCAATCCCATCCAGCAATCCGGCTACAACCACAAGCAGAATTTTTTTTCTTCCATTTAAACGTAGTTTCGGCCTTGCTGTATGCCCCAATAAGTAAATCGGACTAGGCATTCATCCTTGCTGAGGGTTCTGCCCATTGTCCATGCACCAAACTTATCTTTTTTTTTGTGCTTAAATTTGGACACTTTGGAAAAATAAAACATTAAACAGATTTGCCAAATCATGCTTTTAGGTCCTTACTGCTCGCTCAGGTTTGTTGTCATTCAGTACATCACTTCAGGCTGTAGCCACAAGCAAAATATTTTTTCCCATTCAAAGCTAGGGCTTTGGCCATGCTGCATGCCCCAATAATCAAATCAGAGTACACGATTATCAAGTAATTGTAGAGCGGTAGAACGGGTAGATCACTGTGCTTCATTTAGTACTTTAAACGGATTATCCTGCTGGTAGTGATGGGGTTCTTTTGTCAAGGTGCCCTTCCTTCTTTGAATAGGAGGGTGTGCCCTGTTCACCTTAGCGCTGGGTTATGCAATAAGTTAACTATTGTCGTACTAAAGCAGTCTTGAAAACCATTGTTGGTGCTATATTCATTGTTAGAAGTCAGCCAACACGTGTTTTGACTCTCTACGGTCTTTCTCAATAGATGTAGATTGTGCGACAGTGATTGCTGGAAGGTTGTGGGAATGAGTCCGGCATGCAATCCCAATATCTTGTCCAGGTATGGTCGCAAATAAAGGTGGTTAATGATTTGATGGGGTGGCCTGGTGACCACGTGATTCACCTGGTTCGGCGTCTTCAGTAATTATATGCTGATTAGCATTGACTCGGGGCATATGCAGCAGTAGTCACATCGATCTGTTGAGGCTAATCCTGTGCAGCACTTCGAGCTGTAGCCACAGGCAGAATTTTAGCTACACGCAAAACATGATTCCCATTCAAACCTATCCCTATTTGAAAAACTTTACCACATAGCTATTCCCTGTGGCAATGCCCACTTTAACCCCATTGTCAGTCCCTTGTGGTCCTGGCCAGAGGCCAGGACTTGAACACTCTGGCTACTGCCCATGGCCACAGTACATGACTCGTACAATCTGGCCACTGCCCATGGCCACAGGCTGTACCTCAGTCACCAAAAGTATAACGCTATTTTTGTACCTACATTATGACACTTAAAAAAATAAATAAAACACGCACACATTCGCAAAACATGCTTTCAGGCCCTTGCCAATGCAAGTGTTTGGACATTTTGCGGCTACATTTATTTCAGAGTTCCATGTGAACCAATCAATAGAACTAGCCACCTTTTTCCAAAACCCCACTAACGTGGCAGAAAGAAGCCTCCAGACACTTGATGTGAGGAGAGCAGTGATCTATTATCTGGAGAAGACAGAACCACTAACGAAAACAAACCAGGTTTTCTTTTCGGTGGCAGCTGGCAGAGAAGGGGTTACCAAGTTTCTAAATCAGCTATTTCAAGGTGGATCGTAAACTGCATCATACTGTGCTACACTCTTTCCAAGAGAGAGCTTCCCTTCAAGCCTAGAGGACACTCTACTCGGGGTACGGGGGCTTCCATAGCATTCATTGCAAATGTTCGAGTCCATTTGTACAGCAGCAACCTGGAGTTCTGTACACACCTTTACACAACACTACTGCCTAGATACACACTCTAGGTCTGATTCTCAGGTGGGACAAGTTGTGCTAAGACAATGTGCTACTGTTCCTTCACACATTCCACCACCATCTCTGGGTACTGCTCGCTAGTCTATGCACAGCATGTTATTCTAAGCAGATTAACAAGCATCAGAAAACATGCATTACTTACTGTAATAGCATTTCTGATGATTGTATCTGCTTAGATACACATGTGCCCACCCTTCCTCCCCTCATGGAGTAGAATTAACATGGACATCTTACACCTTCTTTCTCTGTGTACTCATGTTGGTTAGAAGGCTCCCTCATGGCAAAAAAAACACAATCGTAGGGACCTCAACGCGTGATGGATTTTGGGTACACGTCACATTAGGGATAGTGTTAGTCACGCCAATGTCGACGTCCCCTTTCAATCCTCGAAAGAAAGATAATTCTCTGCGATTACCACTAGATGCCGGAATATATGCAAAGCATGTGAATCTAAGCAGATACAATCATCAAACATGCTATTCCGGTAAATATTGCATGATAGATATCTATATTTTCACTGAAAAAAACTTTAAAGGGATGTTATGGTTGCAAGTAAAACCGAAAAAACTCAGAAATACGCCAGTTATGGTAAGCTAAGCAACCATAACTCGCTCCACCACGGTGCACTGCTAAGACTAACACCCAGGACATCAAAGATGACATCACAAATGTCATTGATGGCATCACTGCTGATGACATCACATATCTGGGCCACTTGTTTTTGTTCACTGACATATATAGGCTAGATGGATTTGTTCACTCACTGTCAGAATATTAAAATTCGAAAGGTGCTATATATCTATAAATGAACCTTGTCATATGTTCTTAAAGTACTTTTCTCTGGGTTTGGTCTCAGCTCATGGGGCAATAAGCAGGCCTCAAACACACGGTATACACGCATTTCACCGTGGTATTTTACATCGCATGTTTTTTCATCGCTGTTTTTTTTTTTATATATGGTTGTGGGCCTAAGGGGAAAAAAAGGGGGTAATAAAAAATAGGGTAAAGGGTAAAAAAAATTGTTAAAAAAAGATGAGTTTTTCAAAGAAAAAAAAAACGGCGATGAAAAAACCCACGATGAAAAATACCGCAGCGAAATAACGTAGAACCAAACACACAATTCATTTGTATACATGAAGATAAACATTTATGTTGTTAACATTTTCTGATGTTACTGTTTTTTTCTTCGTTATTCTAGTTTCCCTGTATGTGCCTCTGATTTGTATACATTATGCTCTTCATATGTATTGTTTGTATTAGCACAATTGTGTAGTACATCTTGAATTGTTAGCTAGGTATTGCATGTTTAACATTACTGAAAACTCTCAGGTAGCATTCATTATTTCACTATCCAAAATTACAAGATTATAAATGTTGTACTTCTATGGTGCATGCTGCAGCCATTGCCTATGCTTATGTATGATTAGGTTCCTGTATTAACAACAACACTACAATACAATGTTGTTTAGATGAGTAGATTATTTAATAGATTAAGTAGTTCATGATGGGTCTCCTGATCACCCCTGACAACTTGTTACCAACATCTTGTTACCAACTTCGCGATCGTGTCTGTGCTTTGAGGACAGGTCAGAACTGTATTTTCTACTTAACCAGGAACTTTCAAACTCAAAATGTACCCTTGCACAGCTCCTACACCTATTCCTACTCATTATCCATTAACAATCTAGTACAAAGCACATACTTGGAAGAATATTAGCAAAACTGCTATTTATCTTAAAAATGGCATCGGCTATTGCCATCCCTCCTCCCCAAGAGCCACCACCCCCACCTGCTGGAGGACCTACACAACAAAAAAAGCGCAGTACTTCCAAAGACAATGAATAGGACCAAGAAGATGAGGTAGAGCAAGGACCTACCTCTAGCACCCAGAGAGAATAATGGGTGTGGGAGTTATTTACCACTGTTGGGAATGTACCAAAGGCTAAAGCTACAAAAGTGAAATGCATTGAGGGTTTGCACTCAGTCGCGCACTACCTGGACATTACTCCTATGGGACCACATCCATGTGCCGCCACACGAAATCCAACCACCGCAATGCTGTCAGAAATGTTGTTCCTTTCTTAGCAAGTACTAGGCTATCTTCCACCACATCATCTTCCTCAACCAATACTGTAACCACACAGCCTGCTTCTGTGGGACACAAAATCCCGCCAGCTAGCTTGCAAGCAATAAAAGAGGCTGTAGATCCATATCTTTCTAAGACAACAGTCCTCTGTGTATACTGCAACACACCACTCTGTAGGGGAAGCAATTTCGAAGTGCTTTTGAAGCTGTAATCAAGGAGCATGAGAAACACTGCCACCTACCTTTAGATGTAACAGCGCAACATCTTCCCTTGTCCACCTGCCCCTTCATATTCGTGCTTAGTGGCTCTTCCCTAATTCCCCTCCCCACCTTACGTTCTAACCTCTCCTGTAAAAAAATTACATAAAAAAAACAAGAGGTTCTTTTTTGAAACCACCTTTCTTTTTTCTTCCAAAAGAACTCAGTGAGTGTGTTTGAACATTTTGTGTGCCGGCGTGGCCCCAATCTAGGCCATCCTCGCCCATTTTGTTGCCCAAGGCCCTCAGCCCTACCCTTGCCTTCCCCTTTGCCTTGACCCTCTTCCTGGTTCCCCTCCCGCCTCCCGACCCACCTCCAAGCCCTGATTGGTCTTTAGGACCTTGTGTGTTGAACTTAGTAACCGCAGTGAGAGCCGAGCGCTGCTTTCTTCCAAAAGAACTCGGTGAGTGTGTTTGAACATTTTGTGTGCCGGCGTGGCCCCAATCCAGGCCATCCTCGCCCATTTTGCTGGTCAAGGCCATTGGCCCTACCCTTGCCTTCCCCTTTGCCTCGACCCTCTTCCTGGATCCCCTCCCGCCTCCCAACCCGCCTCCAAGCCCTGATTGGCCAAGACAAAGGATTCTCCTCCATTACCAGCTCTCCCAGGGCAGCCTTCTGCCCGGCAGCCCATCGGCTAAGGACCTGAGGCAAAGGACGGCTCCTTCAGAGACGGCTCCAAGTCGTATCTGCAGGTATCAGCAGGAGAAGCAAGAAGCCTCCAACAAGTAAGTGTGGCAAGGGTGGAGACAGAAGCAAATACTTCTCGCCATACTACCCAACCCTCACCATTCCAGATGTGTGCCCAGTAGCCTCCCTATACAAAGTTGAACCTAGAAGTGTCCCAATTGTAGAAGTGTCCAAAGATGAATTTAGAACTGCATTACAAATTGATTATAGAAGTGTGGCCATTAGCCTCACTGTGAAACCTGCTTTTAGAAGTGTGTACTATAGCCTCCCTTGAGAGTTGCATTTAGAAAAGTGCTCATTAGCCTCACTGTGAAAGTTGCTTTTAGAAGTGTGCCCAATAGCCTCTGTGGAAAAGTGAATTTAGAAGTGTGCCCAATAGCCGCACTGTGAAAGTTGCATTTAGAAGTGTGCCAATATCCTCTGTGATAGTTGATTAGAGAAGTGTGTCCACTAGACCCTCTGGAACGTATAACTGTTCTCATACCACCATCCACTCACTCCACATCATTCTAAGTAAACACTGCTGGTTACTCACCCCCCAGCCAGGCGTTCTCCTCAGGCCTAACGCAGCCACATCCGGTCTGGATAAATCCTGCCAGAACGAACACATACTCCTGATCTCTCAACCACCACACCTACCGCTAAGAAGCAGCTATTACACGGATACCGCACGAGCTGCACACATACCCTGTGCTCACACGAACCTTTTGTCTCTCTCTCTACTGATCTGAACTTCGCTTCCCAAGGGCGTTCAAACTACCAGCGCCTTCAGACCATACCAATGGTATATAAGGTGCTATATAAATGCAAAATAACAATAATAACAATAACTTAAAAAATAGAACTAAAAAAGAAAAATCTTAGACTCCATCTAAATTACATTTCGCAGTAAAGTACATAGACTCAATAAGATGTTCCAACACTTCCATTAGCATTTTGTGTTGTGCTAATGGGAATAAAGTGGCGTTCATCCCCTGTTCCAGAGACTGGAACGGGGGAAAGCGGCCCGTCAGCCCAGGTGAAGTGTCTGTGTGCACCCTGATGCCTGCAGGCTTCGGCGGGTTATAAATAAATAACGAGGGCTCTGGACCATTATCCCCTATTCCAGCCCTGGATGAAGGCCATTATCACCCCTTGTTCCCAAAGCAGGAACCTGAGATGCTAAAAGGATTTTTCTTCCTACACCGGGATGCCTGCGGCTTCCCGTTGTAGGAAGGAAAATCCTTTTCCTAGATGGCCATCATGGAAAGGGAAGGCGGGCCTCCGTACAGATCTCCTCTTCCCTTTCCATGGCACCCTGCAGAAGGCGAAGAGAGAACCCTCTGACCATATTAACTTTACCACATAGCCGGTCCCAGGTGGACATTGCCACTTTAACCCCATTTGTCGTCCCTCACGGTCATGGCCAGTAGCCAATCTGATCACTGCCCATGACCACATGCTATAAACACAGTCACCAAACGTATATCACACTTTTTTATACCTACATTGTGACAAAAATAAAACAGACACGTTTGCAAAACCATGCTTTAAGGTCCTTGCCAATGCTTCTTACACAAGTTTGCTTGAAATCCGCCCATGTTTTATTTTTTCAAAAGTGTCAAAATGCATGTATATACAATAGTCCTATTACTTAGACCCCACTTGACAAAATCCATTCAGACTTTACACAAACATTCAAGGTTGGGTCTATAATCTTTCTGAAAACCTTTGGCCACATTCGTCAAACGGCAACAAAGTTTTATAAGCCATCTAAAAATGTTGAAACTGCACCTCTAATTTAGCCCCCTCTTGACAAAATCCCACCAAACTTTACAAAAACATTTATATCTAGATTTAAAATCGTTTCAAAACTTTTGTGTAGGTTTGTCAAATGGCACCACGTTTATAAGCCTTTACAATATTTTGTGACCCCCCTCTCTAATTTTGTTCCCTCTAGACAAAAACAGCTCCAATACCATTCAGAATCAGGTCTAGAATAAAATTCCCAAATTTCATGCAGTTTCATTGAGTGGCACCAAGTTATAAGCCATCCAAAAAGTGCTTTTCACCAACCTTGTAATGCAGAAATAGGCATAGATGTCCCTGAACATCTGAAGTGTTCGAGAACATCACAGGACTGCCCCCAAACATCCGAAGTGTTTGCGGACTTCAGGGATGAAAAAAAAAATGTTTTGGCTTCTTACAGCCGTAGCCCATCATATCCTAATTACCCCTCATCTCCCCAGAGATTGTTTGAGAAGTTTAGTGCAATGTTGTGTTTTTTAATATGTTTATACTGCGATGTTCGCAGACACAGGCCGCTGTCTGCGAATCCAACATGGCGGATGTTTCCAAAAATCTGATTCACTTCATCCAATCAGTGGGCGTGTCCGATGTCCGCTGACGACATGTCGCCCTCTAGGCCAATCGGATGACTGTCCACAGACCGAATAGGGAAGTGGTGCAGCGGACCGAACTGACATATCAGAATTTATTTATTTTTTATACCTACTTTTGGGCCATTTTCTTTAAAAAAAATGACTGGACTTATTTACACCAAATTTACAAAAGCACGCTTTCGGGACCAAATTGGTGAAAATCCGACCAGCGGTTTGGGCTGTAGGCGTGAGCACATTTTTTTTTTCCATTGTGTCTATGGAAAAGACATTTGGGACCCCATATAACTTTGCCCCCTTGATGAAACCTCACCAAACTTGGCCAAAAAAAATCAGGTGGGGCCATATATTTTTTTTGCAAAGTTTGGTTAGGATTCCTCCAAGGGGGGGGGGGGGGAGGAGGAGGAGGAGGAGGAGGAGGAGGAGGAGGAGGAGGAGGAGGAGGAGGAGGAGGAGGAGAGAGAGATATATATATTATTACAGGGCCTGCGATAGCGGCCCTGTATTTATGGTTAAGTTGCTCAACTCGTAGCAAGAGCACTTTTTGGGCGGCTTATAAATTCACCACAGACAAATCCCCACCAAACCTTGCAAAAAAAAAAGTATATGGCCGGCCCCCTCAGAATGATTGTGCGAAGTTTGGTGCGGCTTTGTCGGGGTGGGGGGAGGCAAAGTTATAGGGGAGGGTCCCAAAATGTATGTAAATCAGTAGTCGTCGTGGAAAAAGATGTTTGATCATGCCTACAGCCCAAACCGCTGGACGGATTTTCACCAAATATGTGCCAGGAGCTGCGGCTTGGTCCTAGAAGTGTACATTTGTAAATTTGGTGTAAATCAGTCCAGTCATTTTTTTAAAAAATGGCCAAAAAGTAGGTAAAACAAGTTCAGGATATCTGGGTCCGGTCCACGGACTCACTTCCCGATTTGCATCCCTGTACGCCCCCCTTGACCAATCGGGGTCTGGCATGATGTCCCAGACATCTTACGCACCCGCTGATTGGTCAATTAAAAACATGAGGTGCGTCATTCTGGTAAAAACATATTAAAAACACAATATTGCACTTACTGTTTTTGATGTCCCCGAACATTTCAGATGTTCGGAGACATCCATGCATAATTCTGCATTACAGGGTCTGTGCAAAGCAGTTTTTGGATGGCTTATTACTTTGGCACCAGTCAATGAAAATGCATGAACATGTCTGATAGCATTTTAGACCTGACGCTGAATGGTTTTGGTAAGTATGGTGCTGTTTCGCCAAAAGGCAGCAAAATTAGAGGGGGCGGTCCCAAAGTATTTGAAAGGCTTATAAATTCAGTTTGAGGAATCTGCACAAAAGCTTGGAAAAAGATCTTAGACCCAGATTTGATTGGATTTGCAACGTTTGGTGGGATTTTGTTTTATTTTTTAAAGTGTCAAAATGCACGTACAAGAAATAGTCAAATAGCTTAACTCCCATTTGACAAAAGCCAGTCAGAATCGTCAAAAACATTCAAAGTTGGGTCTATAATCTTTTTGAAAACCTTTGTGCAGCTTTGTCAAACGGCAACAAAGTTATAACCCATCAATGACATTTGTGAGGTCATCTTTGATGTCCTGGGTGTTAGTCATACTAGTGCACGGTGGTGGCGCGAGTTATGGTTGCTTAGCTTACCTTAACTGGTGAATTTCTGGCGGGTTTTGGTTTTACTTGCAACCATAACGTCCTTTACCATGTTTTTTCTGTGATATATATATATATTTTGTAATTCAATTTGTGTTATAACCTTTCACATTACGAAGTAAAAAGCACAATGAAAGTCATATCGAATCATTAAAACAAACCAAACTACTTCAACTCCCTTCTTTACCACCCATCCCCCCAGTGCTCTGGTATAGGCAACAAAAACCTTGTGACCATGAGGAAAAAAACAATCCTCCTTTTGTGCGAAATAAAAGAATGCATTCACTTAGCATATCAAAAAAGCACCTTGGGTGATGCATCTTTTCACTAAACATCTATCCATTGGGGTTTAGGGGGAGAGCTGAGTTCCACCCCTACAATAGCACCATTTCCTTTGGCCCATCTTGCCATTCATGGCACCATAAACCTCATAGGGGCATAAACCTGCTGCAAAACCCACTCCATTCCGCCTTCAGTTCCGCACACTTCCCGTGAAGGGCTGCAATGAGCTTCTCCATTATATATAAATTGTTAACTTATTGGCCTGTTCGATTTATTTTTTTATTTTTCCCCGGTAACCTCTTCCATTGCGTGGCCAAGCATGCCCGAGCAGCTGATGGAAATTGTACCAAGTGGGGCAAACTCTGCCCCCTCAACCTCCTCCAAGCCAAAACGCACAATTAGTGGTGTCTGCTCCCGTCCAAGCACCACAGCCCAATAGACCTGTACCTTTTCACATCCCCCCCACATATGCCAATAATCTACCCAAATGCTCACATTCATGACGACAGAATAGATTCACCCCCGTAAACGTATTTGAAAGACGTCCAGAGTCCTACTGTCACCTATCCAATAACTTGATACCGTGAAGCTTATATTGGCAGGCAATTGACAAATTGAATGCTCTTCTGCAGATCTTGGGCCATAATGTTACATCTATGCAAGCTCAAATTCCTTTCCTACCTCTCTCGAAGTTCACAGTGGTCTCCTTAATAGCTTCCACCAGGGTAGAATACAGCCGAGAAATCAACCCCTTCATCTGTGTCTGAAAATCAATAACTTTTTCCATCATGGTGAGGTCTTGCTGTATCTGTGCCCTCCATGTATCGGAAGTAATCACTCCCTCTTCCAACTCCAACATTCCTCCCAATCTTCCATCACTGCCCAATCCTCGTTAAGCCTGCCTTAAACTAACTCTGAAACCTATCCGATTTTCGGAATATGGTCTCACTTCTGGGGCCCATAAATGGCTCATACGAGTAGGCGAGGTGGGAACCCCCTCCATCCCAGAGCCCTCACGCCATATGCTCCAAACAACTCAAAGTATGCAATGCTCTCTGATCCTTTGCAGAATTGGGTCTCTTGGCACCCATAACCAATCCCCAACTGTTTTGGGTCCAAGATGGTGATTGTCTAGTCCCAGCCACTGTCTCTCCACTTGTTCACACAGATGAGGTATCAATGTCCTAAGCTGGGCTGCCTTCTAATGTAAATCTAAATCTGGGGAAACTCACTCCTCTTCTGTTCTTGGGTAGTATTAAAATATCATATGCCACCCTCGCCCTCTTCCCCTGCCACACAAATCTCAAAATCCTGCCCTTGGCCTCCCTTGGCCTCCCGAAACATAGAATCAGGCACCCGTACGGCCAGCATCTAAAATAAATATAACAGTCTGGGGAGGATGTTCATCTTTAAAGCGTTAAGATTGACCGTCCATGATATGGTAAGTTTAGTCAGGCAAATGATCAGTCAAATCCCTCGTAATGAGGACCACAAGATAACGCAACAAGTTCTTCCTCACTACCATTCCCAAGCACTCCAATCCCCGTTTAGACTGATTCCCCCTCCTGATTAAAAGGGACTAGAATACATTTCGCCCTATTCATTTTAAAACCCAGAGAACTTCCCATATTGTAGAATCAAATCCACTACCGCCTTGACCGATTCCAGAGGGTTCTGAAGATGTAACAAGATGTCGTCCACATATAACACCAAATTTAAATTCCACTTCCCCTACTTTTATCCCCTCCACTCGATGGCCATTCCTTAACCTCTGAGCCAACAGTTCATGCAAAAACGTAAAAAGAAGTGGGGAAAGGAGGCATGCCTGCCTCGTACCCCTAACTAAACCAAACCCCCTAAAAAATCTTCCATTCGCCGCAACACACGCCTTGGGTCCCGAATAGGTAGCCTGAATACCCCTCAAAATTTTGTTCCCAAATTCAAATGTGTGCAAAAAGGCCCAGTCAACTCTGTCAAAGTCCTTTTCTGCATCTAGGGAGAGCAGTGTCGGATTGTCTTCCCTCTCCCAAGCCAAATCCATGAGATGTAATGTTTTGCGCATCGTATCAGCAACCTGACATTCCCTTATAAACCGCACTTGATCCGAGTGGACCAGTCTAAGCATGTGTATATACATTCTGGAGGCAATGACCCTCGTAATAATATTGGCATCCACGTTGAGAAGTTAAATAGGTCTATAAAAAGGTCCTGGCCTTCCTCAGGCATCCATGATATAAGGACCCTCACAAAATACCCAGCTGCCTGTCCTGATTAAAAGATGTGGTAAAACAATTTCACCAAGTGCTGAACAAGCAGAGCAGAGAATGATCAATTAAAACCGGACATGTATCCATCGCCCCCCCCTGGGCCTTGCCCAACTGTAAGTGACAAATAGCCTCCACAAGCTCATCCTCCGTAATGGGGGCTTCCAAACTGGCTGCCTCATCAAGTGACAAAACCAGGAGAGACACTCAAATAAGCTTCCAGATCCCTCGGAATCCACTCTCCACAGCTCCTCGTAAAAGGATGCAAATCTATCAACAATCCCTTCGGAGGTTGTTACCACTATCCACTTCTCAGCTCGCAATCCCCAAAGGCGGGCCACCAAAATCCGATCCTTTTTCATAATACTTTTGTCCCAAAAACTGTGGTTGTCGAACCACCTTGCCCAACTCCGATTTAAACTCCTTCCTTTTTACCCTGACCTCTGCTATCAATGTCCCTACCCCTACATCCGATTCATGGATTCGCTTTTCCAGGGTCCCAATCTCTGTCCTGTTCTCCTATAATATTTGCTCCCTCTGTTTACGTGCTCGCTCCCTTATGAGTAATCCCTGCCATCCCACTTTTGCTGCATCCCAACCATTACACAAGTCTACTTTCACAGTATCATTGATCAAAATAAATTAATTCACGGCCTCCTCTAATTCCTTTGTGTACATCCGATCCTTCCAGAGTAACCTGCTAGATCGCCAAAGAATGCTTCTAGTCAATCCCACCAACGCCAGGCACACCATCTCATGGTCCGTCCAACTAATCGGGGTTATGTCACAACCCATTTCCCACTCCTGGAATGCTCTTTACAAACTAATGTAATCAATGCAAGTGCCATGTGGTGGAGAGAAAAAAGAAAAGCCTCTATCCTGGGGATGAAGCAGACGCCACGCATCATGTAGGTCGTAGGCTCTAACCTCAAACACTCACTTGGCGGAGTCCACAACCACTCTTCCGGGCCCATCTATCAAGCAACTGATCAGCCCACATGTTAATGTCAACCCTCAAAATAAAGTGACCTTTGCATTCCCTCCTAACCTGCGCAATTGTTTCCCTCAAAAATCTCATTTGCCCTTGATTCGGAGCATATATTGTTGCAAACGACATTTGCACCACTACAAAAACAGCCAATACCATCAATGCCAGACCATCCCCACCACTCCTCCAGACAACCACATTCTCCAACCTAAACCTCCAGTGCATAAGGATCCCCACACCGCCCTTCTTGACATCACTAAATGCCTAGTTCACCTGCCCAGTCAACCCACATGGCATCCTCTCCTCTCCTCTCCCTGGAACAGCCTGGACTCCTGAAGAACTAAGACATCCAGCCCTGCTCTTTGAAATTCCCTAGCCACCAATGATAGATTAGTCGGTGAGTTTAGAACTTTTACATTCAACATGCAGACATTCTACATCACCATACATCCATTAGATCCTGCCAACAATAAAACACATCCACAAAGAAATGAATTTCTAACGTCACGGCAATCTCCCAGTACCAAGGCCCTATATCCAAGATCCCCACACCCTCTCCCTGTAGTGAGATGCCCATGCAAAAGTCAACAATGGGCCACCAGGACCACCCGCCCCTTCTTTCCCCATCAAACCCATTTTGCCCAAACTAGAAAAGCTTAACGAAACATATTGCCAACCAAGTTAAGGCACAAACCGGAACATGCCTCCCCCAAGGACTTATCATTACACGGGCGAAGAAGTGTTCAATTTCCTGTATTTATGGCCCATTGGCACACGCTTCCACTGCATCAGTCCACCCACCACCTCATGTGAGGTTGACCAGCTACCCTCTTCCGGAGCAGCCCCCTTTTCCTTCTCGTGTTCTGGAAGGTGGTGAAGAGCTGTTCCGCCTCCGAGTTCTTAATCGCCCAGTCGTTCACATCCTCAACTTCAAGCATCAGGGCAAATGGAAATGTCCATCTATAGCGTATCCCTCTCTCCGTGAGCCAAATAGTGAGAGGCTTGCAGTCCCTCCAGCTAGACAAAGAGAAAGTTGAAAGTTCCTGTTAAATCTGAATTGAGTCCCTCTCAAGTTGGATAGCATGTTGCTGTTTCGCTCTGTCAAGTACAGCTGCCTTAGTAGTGTATGTGAGGAACTTCACTATCACAAATCTAGGCTCTCTTCCCCTGGCCATGCCTCCACAGTGTGCCCTCTCAATTGCCACCTCCTTTCCACATCACTCACAGAGAATTAATAAGGACCTTCACCTTTCCCTGCACCTCATTGGAAGTCTCGCCCTTTTGTCCTTTTAGACGAAAGAGCCGTAAATTGTTTCTATTCTCCAGGTCATCTACCCTGAGCTGCACATCCTCCTCTCTAGCGTTTAGGTCTGTCAGACGACCTTCAAACTTCATTTCAAACAAGTCAGCATTAAGATGATTGGATTCAATACCTTCAAGCCTGTTTTCTATAGCACCCACTCTCCCACGTACGCCGGACACCGAAGCCTGCACCCCTCCACGCAAAGGTTCAATTTCCTGGAGAATATCCTTCCACTTCTTTAGTGGACGGCACTTGCTTGTCCACTGGCACTCGTGAGTCCAATGGGCCAGCTCCACCCTCGCCTTACATTCTTGCGACCCACTGAAAGCGCTGCAGTCGGAACAGCAGTGTTCTGCTGTATATGTACCAAAGCGAGGTCTCAATAGTGAGCAGACTTGTCCAGAACTTAAGCCAAAATCTCTTCCAACCAAATGGAAGTGTGGCGGACCACTCCGCCAGTATCTCCATGCTGCTGGTAAGCCACCACTAGGCCCACCCGTTCACCCTAGAGTTGAAGCCTCAGGTTGGGGAAGGCAGCCCCTATTGGCCGAGCACCTATAAAGCATAAAAGTACCTTCCCGGAGCGGCCTTCCAGTTCGCCACCGTTCTTCCCACTTCGACAAACAAGGTGTGGCCCCTGAAGCACACTCCATGGGGGCCAGGTCGATTACCTCCTCAAAACCACATCAAACTCATAAAGAGGGGAACTTAAACCAAGCTTCTGCCTCAGAAACGCTGTCCACCTATGCGGCTGGCGCATCTACCTTCGCTCCTCTCGCGGTTTGGTGTTGCAGACCCTGTGCACCCATTCCCCAGGGAAATTCTGCAACACCTCAGATATGCTGCAGAGTGTCATGCTCGGATGTCCCCGATCCTCCTCTCTTCCACATGAGGACAGCACGGTCAGGATCCAGGCTCAAGCCCTGCATCTTTCTACAGAATACTCCACTTTGGTCACTCACTCTCCCTATGCGTTTTCCAGCCCTTTATCAGAACTAGGGGACGCCATAGGGTGTTCATTCATTTAGGAAGGGCGAGGGATAAAGGAGCACACGTTTAGGCGGCCATCTTAGTGCGTGCCACCTGGTGGTCTCAGTATATTTTTGAGCATTTGCCATCAGTGTACAATAATCTAAGTGCTGTTGTAAACATTGTTTTTAGTCCCCAGAAATGCTGTTGATTAGACCAGGATGTCTACTTCCTACAAGTGTCCTACCTGAATAAATACATTTGTTAAATAAAGTAAAATGAGTGAAAAGACTTTTTGATTAACTGAAATACCTGGCAAGGTGTACCAATGCACGTTTTTACATTGATAATTTAGGTATGGAACGGTAAAAGGAATTCATAGTTTGACTTTATTTTCTAGGAAAAGAAAAAAATTTACATACTTGAACTGTGCGAGTAAATAAAGTAGGTTTTCCACCAAATAATTCCAAACTGTCCCTGACGAAAGCGAGACCGTTCTAGCCTAAAAGCAGAAGCTACTGGACTTTGATTTGTAAAATTAAATTGTTTTACATATGTAATGCATATTAGACTGCAGGTCAACATGAATATTAATGTGTTATATTATATGTTAGCATTTGTTGCTTTAACTTCGGTTGGTTATGTTTGCTTTTTTAGCCTATTTTAGTAATCCCTTTTGGTGCTGATTGGTGGCTCCTTCTCTCCCGCATTCGCCCATGAATGGAGCCAGCGACCCCTAAAACGTAACCTGCTTTCCCTGAGACTGAAGCACGAATTCTGAGAGCCCTTTTCTTGGGGTTTTCACCCTGCTGAAGCGGACCACTATATAATTATTTCGGTTTTTACATTGTGGACCATCGTTGGTTACTCGAATGGGTGCCGGGCCATTTTGGGCTTACAGGGATCAGATGACGCACTAAATGTCTTTCTTACTAAGTGGCAGACACAAGAAGTATTGGAACAATCTCTTCTTCCTAGGGGGAAAAAGCTATAATGTTCCAAAGGGATCAGTCCTATCACCATTCCTGTTTAATGTTGCTCACTGGCAATTATCAAAAGCACACGATCTGTATTTTGAGGTAAAGGCAGGTTACAGCCATTTCCGGTTTTCTAGAAACTGGGAGGTAGAGGTAAGATTCATGAATACCCATGGAACGTTCATGCTCCGATTAAACTGGCCACATTTAATCGTTCCACTAGTTAGGAATATAAAGGTGATTTTATTGGGGTGCCTTTTCAAACTTCCAATCTTTCTGTTTGAGATTGAGATCGAAAAAACAGATTAGTTATTATCTAGTCCATCTGTTGTCACCCTGATCTGGACCATAATTGTCTCGGGTTTGCATATGCCAGCATCCTATACATAGGACCTTCAACGTGTGGCATTGGGGGACTGCAGCATTCACAAAATAGTGTGGGTTTATGTTTTACAGAGGCAGACAACCGTTCACTTGCATTGGCCAGTCTACCTACTAGCCTCTTCACCACAAGAATGTATAACTAACTTCCCTGACTTTTTCTATTGAGCCTTTTAGTAGAAACAACGTATTGATCTCTGACCAGTGCTATCCAGGCTCCAATCCTAGAGATTGCTTAGAATCAGACAACCGTGTCAGTCTCTAAATGGAAAAACGGGCGTGAGGTGCGGCACTCTCTCCCTTCTAGGAATTAACCAGTCTTGGAATGGACTACCAGCTTCACCTTACTGTAAACTCCTTTTGATATATAGCTCCTTTCCTGGTGGAAATGGTCATTTCATTGAGGAAAATGGAGAATGGTGGATCCCTAAAATTGCAACCCTGATTGGACCTGGAACTTCAGATATGCAGTGCCACTCCTCATGTTGGCAGCACTCGAAATGCGGAATTCCCGACTATGAAAAGAAAAGCACAGCTCCATTTCTGATTACAATTTTTGTGTTTGTACACACATGTAAATATTTTGTGGATGCTAAGTGAGCAGTCACATTTCAACCTGCCACAGTGCTTGTAAAACCTGTTTTTCCAGAATGTGGGCACTTAAAAGAACAGGAGCACTGCTTTTTTGAAAAAATCCTCGCACATCATAATGCAATATTAAAGTAAAACATGTATAGCTAGGAAGTTGATTAATGGATGTAATAAATACGTTTGGCATTCGCTGTATGAAACGGTGTCTGAAATCTTCATTCCAAGATGGCCATCACTGTTGCTTTTCCTTGTGTTTTTAGCAGAGCAGCAAGGGAGGCAACTAAAACAATGGGTGCTGTGAGCGCTACAGAGCTCATTGAACTCTGGCAAAGGGCACATCGTGCCGGTGACCGAAACTGTACTTGAAATGGAAGCACTTAAAAATGAGAAAGTGTTTACAGATTCATCTTTTTTTTAAAGGGGCTACTTTTAAGTTTGTGGTGTCTGTTAGTTTCTCTTGCCTTATTCGTGTGGTCTAGTGCTATCTTTCTCACTCAGGGTTCAGATTGCTCACGTGTTGCATAGGACGCCGAAGTCCAGGATCTTCACAAACGTAAAGAACGAACCTATTTCAATCTGTCATGGAGTGGGGTTGAAGAATTGTTGATTGCCTTTTTTGGGCTACAGAGTGAGGGGTCAATCTGACTGGCTCTTTATGTCAGCCCGCTGACCTATTTCCAATGCTCTAGCAAAGAAAATGTTCTATTGACTCGCTGTGTGCCCTTCCTTATATAGTGGTTGCGCAGCTCTGTTTTTTTTGCAGGCCAGTCCAGCATTTACCATTGTCGTAGGACAAGAGTAATGACACATACTTATATTGTGTAGGTTTATTAGCTTGTTCAATTGCCACCCAAGCTTCTTTTGAATTTGTTCCTGCCCTTATAACTATGAAAAAACAAAATGACTGTGTAAATTCAGGGTTAAGCTGAACTGTATGCATGGGATCTTCAGAAGAATTATCCAATGTGGGGCTTAATTATTGCCTGGCATCACCTCTTGAAATTTGCAAAGCACACTTTCAGATAGTGTGAGGGCTGTTTGGCTACTCAGACTCCATACTGGGTAAGTGCTGACTGCAAATTGTTTGCCTCTCTCGCTGATATTTCAATTATTTTTGTTTGACCTTAACAACTCCGTCTTGTTGGTTTTGATCTGCCATTTTGGAACCACTATGGCCAGTTTGTAGTGTGTATTGTTGCTTCCCATCGTCTTCAAACCAAACCAATGTCAAGGTCGATGTAAGCCCTGTTGTGAATAGGATCAGTACCCCCACTGTGTCTTGTATAAGAAGCATGCTCTTTGCTTGCTTGCTTGATGCAGTTGCCACTGCCTAATTTGTCCAAGCTGGATGAAGTTTTTTACTGTTGTTGCCCCCCATCAATCACACGCTTCCTCTCTGGAGAATCACCTGCGCCTCCTGAAAATGACTACTGAATACATCCGTCACCCATCACATTGACTCAACAAATGTGTGCTGAAAATATTCCCTGCTGCTTTCTGCTTAAAAGTTGTATTAGTATCTATCATGTCCTAAAATAAATCTGATTTTTAATTAATATATTTGTCCTTGGGGTCTTGCGCATGGTATCCTCATCAGCTGGTGGAAGGATACATAGACTATTTTTGCAGTGCCCCGGGTTTAGAAGCATTCAAGCCCATATAACTGAGTGGTTAAAGCACTCTGCATGACATTGGCCCCAAAATCCGAATTTGACACTAGCCGTTGCAGAGTTGCAATTTGCTCTTGGCAAGTAAGAAATGCTGCTCTTTGTGCATAACAGCTAATCCTGCCAGAGGGCAAGTCACTTTCATGCCTGGCTAGTAGCTTGCAACTTAAAAAGTTTCTTCTGCTAAAGAAATGCCATTAAGGAAATCTCCACAACAGCCATAGAATGGGGATACAGCATGGGCCGTAGTGACATTGAGGTGCTTCACCCGGTTATGTCTTCAATTCAATTGATGGCGGCAATTGTCAGGGCAGGTGAATGGGAAGTTTACAATGGAGTATCTCTTTTACCAGTTGGCACGTGGACAGAAGCACAAATACATTGGCACACACGGCACACACGTTCCATACTGCCCTCTTTCAGGGCAGACATGGCTTTGGACCGTAGTTCATAATCCTTAAGTCAGCCTTTGATGTTAGCACATGGTACTAGGTCGAAGACGTGGAAAGCAATTTCTTCGAATGGTATGTTTTTCTTTTAATGTATTTACTGCTTTTTCTGTACAATATGTGAATGCACATTGGCTTACCAACACATTCTGTGTGATCACTTACCCAAAGTCTTACTCGCTTATATATATTTTGTTTCCAAGTATCTTTTTATTGAAATCTCAATGAGCCCATTACATGACAAAGCCATAGCACTGCCCAAATGAATAACGACCATAGACATTTCATTTTCACATTTTATCCTTAACCCCCCCAACTTACCCTCTTATATTAACCACTATTTGCATAATTCTGCCATGGTAAAACACACACATTGCCATTTTTGTTCTACGTTTTCTACCTTTTTTTATGTACAACAAGGGAAGAATGCCAATATTTTGGAAACTTTTGATTCCACTAATTTGGTTACCTATTATACCTACAAAGGCCTACTTTCCATCAGTTGCACATTGCATCATGGTCCCATCAGCGGATGGAAACTGCTACCTGCTTAATTCCTGCCTGCGTGACTGTCGATGTGTTCTCCAGCTGATGATCATCTGCTTGTGATGCCCCAGGTGGTCATGGCCAGGCAAATCCATGGACAATTCTAAGCCCAAGTAGAGGTTCACCCTCTTTATTTGGAAGAACATAAGATTAGGGGATTAGGTTTTACTGAGCGTATGGGATGTGATATTGGAATAGGCTTGGCAGGGTAACTTGTGTTGGGACCATGATCTTTAGTCACGCCTTCCTCCCGCGCCCCCCAGAACACCTGCCTTTGTGGCAGCAGTCACTCAGCCCCTGGGGTGTTCAGTGCTCAGCACTTCGTTTTTGGCAACTTTGTATGGTCTTGTTTGTCTTTGTCGAACTTGTCAGGATGCTGCATTGGTCCGTCTTAACTTGAAAAATACCTGGCTCCAACATCCCTATTGCCTGTGATAGTCAGGATGGAGTTGAGCTTTAGACTTTCAGCTTAGAGCCAATGTTATGTGACTTTTCGCTCTTCCTTTCACTCCTTTTCTGTCCTCTTTTCCCCCACTCTACTTCCTCTATTCCTCCACCCTGCTTTTGGGCCTCGTCACTTCTCAGCCACGTTGCTCATGCCTCGTCATCAGCCTTTCGCCTCTGACACCTTTCTAATGTCCTCCTTTTATTCATTCTCTCCCCTCCAATATGTTCTCTTAGCTTCCTTCTCCTCAGTCTTTCGATCTGTCTTTCTTCCTTACTCTCGCTCACCCCTGTAGGGCCGGGCCCCTAATAACCTTAACCGAAACGACCCACCACCTGAGGAACAAGTGCACGTTTATACAATCGTCCGGGGAGGAGCTAGTTGACACTGCAGAGTCAAACTAACCCAAGTCTCAACAAACCATTTAAGTTGACACATTATTTACAATTTTGCAACAGTTTAAAATACTCCCATATATTGTATTACAATCCACCCCCACATGTAAATGGACAAAACCTTTTCAAAGAAATTCCCTCTCCCAATTCCTACATTCTCATTGGTCGTTATCTTAACTACCATCCTCGGATTATCTTCATAGCATGCCCTTTCTTGGTATTTGTCCGTGGTAGGTTGTGACACCATGACATAATAAAACATTGACCTACAAACATAATTAATTACTAGTAACAACTGGCATGAGCCTTTTAACCTGAATTGTGATTGCACATGGTTCACATGGATACTTTGAGCAACATGAGTAAAAGCTGAGCAAACAGGTTCTCTTTAAACTATCGATGGCTATCTCATCCGACCCAGCTTTACTGGCGCCATTCTAATTTATACGAGTACCACTTGACACGCGTGGCCTCTAGTTCCACCCTGAGAAAACAATTGAGTATCGGACACCATGGCCTTGGGCCCCACTTCACCCCATAGTTATTGCAGGCCAAAGCAAATGACTAGGTACGTCTGCAAGACTTCAATGCACTCAGGGAGATTACATCTGTTCCCTGCGAACTACTAAGCCATAAACCTATGTCCTGTTCGACGGCTGACCCTCTGCTGGATTACTTGTTATTTCTTCATCAGCCCCCAAGCATACAAAACTAGATTTCCCCAGTTAACCTAAAATTCCTCGCACAAACTTCTAGCTGCAAAGTCCAAAGGAATTCATAAAAAGCCCACTACATGCAGATTTATATAACCTCCCTTGGTATGTTCCTCAGTGTGCATGTCTAATGAATATTATTTCTCCTTTACCATGTATTTTCAGGACAGGCCTATTCTTTGAATGTGCATTAAAAACCTCTCAGTTTCTATGTACTTCATAGCAATCCCATATGTGAATATGATATGATGTGGCATTTATAAAGCGCCTGTACACAAGTGTTTCTAGGCGTGAATTTCATTCGTATTTTATTTGTCCATTTTTTAGCTTTCTGCGCGCATGCAAATCTAATATGTATCAACTTTAGACAAAAAGTAACAATAAAGTAACACATCCCATCTGTAATTAACTACACTGGATACATATGAAATTGCAACATTGCGCTCAGTTTGCCGTACCCCAGTCACAAATATGGCGCTTGCAACATAAACTCCTCATGATCATGGGGACCTTTCCTGACCACCCCAACACCTCCTGTCTTTCCTCCTCTCCTCGTTCTTATTCACTTCGCTTCTACCTCTGGTCTCTCCCTCCTTTGCCTCTGGTTTTCTCTTTGTCCAACACCTCTGCCTTTATCTCACCCTCCTCTCTTCCCGTGTCTCTTAGCCTGCTTTCTCTTTCTCTCGCTCTCTCCATACTCTGATTTTCTCTCTGCGTTCTCCTTTACTGATACCCACCATCTCCTCCGGTATTTTCTATTTGCACCAACTACGTGTCTCTAAGCATGTCCTGCCTATTGCATTACCATAGACCAAACTGCACATCTCGCTGTAATCCTAACTCCCACACCTCTCAACATTTCCTCTGATCATTTATTCTCACTCCCAATTGTTAACCCTTTGAACTTTCTCTTTACTAAAAGGAGTATGGCTGATTATGCTTTCCCCTGGCACTCGGGCAATACATTAAATGGCAGAACCTCCCCCCCCCCTTGGCGCTGCCCATAATTTAGTCGTCCCTGCTTTCCAGGCTCAGAAAATAAATACCTGCGTTCATACCTTTGCTAACCAATGTGACCACCCCTGGAAGGTTGCTCTGTACCGTCACCTGTCATCATGTATGGCTGCAGCATACTTCCCTTAGTTTCCTTGGACAGTGACAACATCACCAGCTTGTTCAGTCCTAGACACCAATGACTAGAGGTTTTGCAGGAACAGTGACATCTCGTTTTCTGCATCAGGCGTCTGCTTCCGGAAGGGTTCCCACTTGAATCAAGATCAAGCATCTGTAATTGCATTCTTGAACCTCTTCACAAATTTAGCAAAAAATCAAATGCCCAGCTCTAGACCTCGCAAACGAGTGCTCACGGTAGGCGAGTGATGTTCGGGCACCTTGCTGACTGTTTGTTCACAACCTGGACAATGGACAAGTAGTCCGACCAGAAAACAATCAGTCCTCTCCTCCGCCTCTTCGCTGCCACTCGGAAATAATACAGGAAGTTAATGTTCTTACCCAACTCGCCCAGCCACTCTTATGGCCATTGCAAAATATCCCCAAAACCGATGCCTGCTGCAGCCATGTACAGAAAGTATAGCTGCTCACGTTGTTATCTCTGCACGTGGATTAGGCATGCCAAGGAGGCTCCTAGTCCAGGTCAACCTATGTTTCACGTATTTGATCATTCACGCTTTCTCCCCTTCTGCTGGCTAAAGACCATGATAAACGTCACCACCACCACCACTACCTTCTGCTTTCGACACGAGACAGTCATGGTTTACTCATCAACTGCTGGATCAATCCATGGAGGCTGCCATCTAGTTGCATAGGGTTTGGAAAAGTCTCATTTTGCACCGAGCCCAAGCAGTAGTAATGACCATTGTCCTTGTCTGGTGGTGTCCATTGAGGGTGCTGTCCACACCACTGTCAGCACAGCCAGAACTGACGACTCGGAGGGAGTAGTGGACATAGCCAAGTGCAGGGTAGAGGGCTGGAGCAAGTACCTCTTGTAATGCTGGGGGAAAGAAGCAAGCTCTCCTTTGCAATGCTGGGATGGTAGAACCAGGCACTAGTGCTAAGATGAGAACCACGCACCGTCTGCAACATTGAGGGGGAAGGGTGAGCGCTGTCTGCTGCACTGGGAGGGGTGGCTCGGGTATACCCTGTAACACTGCTACGGAATGGCCTGTGACTTTCTAATTCTCCCTTTTTAATAAATCCTTAATCTGTTCAATCTTCTCTACTTACCTCTATTTACCCCATTTTACAGTATAATATAATTCCCCTTTTCTCTTCCGCATATCTTATAGCCTGCATTTTGACTGGAGGGCATTTCCCCAAACTTGTCCACACACCAAATAAGTGCAGCTTGTCCCTTCCTGGCCTGCCTCGCTCATTGTCGCACATACCAGTGTTTGCGAACTCTGCCTCTGTCTGTACCAGGCTTTCTCTCGGTATCCATCTTTCTCCGTGCCCCCCACCATCCCCGAGTAGCAGCCCTCTTTTCCTTATCTTGCTCCCGCCCTTCTGTCATGTTTTCTCGCTCTCGTGTGCTCAGCTCTCGTCACTTAATGTTCCCGCCCAACTGGCCGCCTTCTCCTTAGTCCCCCCTCTTCCTCCATGCGCTCTGCTCAGCTTCCCATTTCCTTGCTTTCTCTCTTTGGCCAAGAAGGTCTGTCCCCTCTAGTCAAGCTCTGGTGCCTGGCTCTTTTATGGCTTTTCCCTCCTCCCGCTCCCAACGTATCTCTCCGAGGTGCCTTGGTCTTCTCTCCCTCCTCCCTCCTCCCTGTACTTTTGATAGCTTCAATTATTTTCTTGACCACTCGTGCAGTCTCCTCTCTGGCCTGCACTGATACCAATTTCAATTGGCCCATCTCTTTCAGGAACAGCACTCGCAAGCTCTGACCTGACATCTTTTTTGGCGGGAGCCATTCCATGTATGGAGGACACAGCCAACCAGTAAACCCCCATTCACTGCATCTGTTACTAATATTTTAGTAAATGAGGTAACAAGCCCTATGAAGACCGTTATTGCCGACAGTACTAAAAGCAGTATAGTTTGGGACAAAACTGTGAAGATTAGATGGCCACACTATAAATGCAGACAATAAAATAGAATTGCCACAAAAAACTGTAAATTGCTAACAAAATGCGAGCAGGAAAATTCCACGAAAAGCTGTGGTCAAATGAAATGCAGTAAATTGGTTGCAAGTGTTTAAATGCGGGCCGAAGTTGTAAATGAGCACACATGTAAATGAGGACAAAGGTTGCATCTAGTAGGCCTGTCATCTTTGCGCACCAACCCTTCTTAGGGCCCTCTACGCTCTTCCCCTCCTGCCCCCCTCAGACACCTCCATCCGCACAGGGCAGGGGCGGCTCTCTCCTAATGCGAGCCTCTGTGCAGGCCATGCCCAGTCATGCTCTTCTCCTTCACTGCTACTCTGGCTGCCTCTTCTCGCTCTTCCTTTATTGACCCTAAAGGGGAAAATGAGCATTGGTGAGCAGTTTTGGTGGCATAGGCCAGGTAGGGGTACTACCATAACAGTAACACCTGACCATAAAATGGCAACAGATGGAAAATGTTGTCATTACCTCTGCATATGATAGCCATGCCTGGAAAATGCCTGTCTAGTACCTATATTCAAGCCACAACTCTTGGCTTTGTCAGTGCCTATTTTCAACAGGACTTCAGTGCAATGAACAGATTGAAACCAAGTGGCTTAAGGCACTCTTGGTTAAGACATTTCTATTACACTGTTAACACATTTACACGTTCAATTGAGCTATTGTGTCTCAGCAGACTGCTTAGAATTAATACTGGAAGGCCACAGTTTGATGTTACTGCTAGGTAGAGCTAGCTTGATGAGATCCCAGGGAAAATGTGATGTGAGAGTGGAGGGCAGCCAGGGGAGGGATTGGATAGAGGTAATATTAGCATAGGCATGGCCAGTCAAAGGGTAACTAACCAAATATTAATTAGAAAGGGGGGGAAAAAAACCTGCACGCTACTGCCAGAAACAGTCGGGTTGGATCAGGAGTCAAGAGAACTCTGGACAGGGCAGGCTCCTGCTAGGGGGACATTGGCATCCACCAGGCATGACACTGCACTGTTGGTGTCATCAGGCTATCGTCCCCTGCACCATGAGCTGTGGATAGAGGTGGCTGCATTGCCCTCCTTGTGAGACCGCCCTCCTCACACCACACAACCCGACTCTTACCCCTTAGTCCCCTGGCAGCCCAGATGCCCTTGCCGCTGTTAAGACGGGCCAGAAAAGTCCCAAATTACCCAGATGACGTAGTCAGTCCAAACCGGACTAAAAAAAAAGTAGACAAAGTGCAAAGCAAAATCAGCTTTATCATCTAAATAAAGCAGGGACAGAATACAAGCATTGCAATCCTGAAGCTCTCAAAGGATACATAGCAAAGAATTGGTAAATACTACAAGTTCATCATTGCTGATGTCATAACACAATCTTAGTTGCAAAAACCTACAGGGATAGGTTAGTGGTGGTGACTACATATAGACTTAAGTGTAAAACATTTCAATGGGTTACAACAATCTGATTGCTCCACCCGGGACCACCTTTAAATTGATAAAGGTAAGAATTCGGGGTGTACCGAACTTCGGCTTTGAGTCACTATTCGGCCGAAGTTCGGCTAAAAAACAGCTCGTTGGCTGCAGCAGAATAGTTTCTGCCATACTGACTCAAAGCCGAAGTCCACTTTCTATGATTAGCTGTCTTCTCCCTGTTTGGTAGTTTACAGCCAATCATAGAAAGTGTTGCAGTGGCAAGGCTGCCGAAACCAAATAAGCTGTTTGCTTATTGGTTACTGCAACCTGACCACAAAGGAAGCAGCCTCTGCACGTTGAAATGGGAAGGGAGGCAAGGGAACAGACACCAACAGACGCAGTACCTGTGAAGGCACTCCCCTCCAATGCACATGAGGCCGCTGGGTGTTCGGCACCACTGCGGCCTCGCCATGCATTGATTGCCACCCCAGTGTTTGTCAGGCCACTGGTGCAAGGCCTGTGGCCCTACATTTATTTTATGATGAAGGGGACTGCTCCACTGTCCGGGAGTGACCCCCAGACTCAAGAGGCCACCGCAGGACTTTGCTCCCGAGAGCCTCGAAATTTTCAAGGTGCCCCCTCCCAAATCACGGTGAAGCAGCTGGGGTGTGTGGCACCCCTGCGGCCTTGCCATGCATAGATTGCCCCCACCCACTCAATCCTTTTATGACAAGCTATTTGAATAGTACCCAAGGGGGAGTTTGGGGATAAAATGTAATGCAAATTGTGAAATGTAAGTAATCTTTATTCAGCAACACTGGCCAAAATAGTGGCCCGCTTTGACCTAAAAACTGGCTCACACTAGCATTTTGTCATCTTCAGCCTAAATAGTCTCTCTTGCTGTACGTACCTGGGATAAGGGTGGTACGGTTGCCTCAGTGAGTAACATTTCTCACTTGTGCGGTATTTGGGGTATTGGGGCTAGGGGAGGGGCTGAACTATTGATGACACATTCATCTGCCGCTCAACACCCCCGGGGGCTTTTCCTGTGCTGTACCATCTGCGTATGTGGGGGCTGCTTGGGTTTTTTCCTGCCCATGCGTTGCGTCTGTTGTGGATGAGCAAGGCAACTGTGCTATTTTTCTCAACTTGGTCTGTATGTGAGGGGAGTCTTTCGTTGCCTGTGATTTTCTTCTTCAAAGCTCTTCTCGTAGATCCCTCCCCAATCGTTCTGTGATTTTTCTTGTATTGATTGCTTCTGTGCTAGAGATTTTCAATTTTTCATGTCACCTTCGCTTATTTGCCTCATGGTCTGGTTGAATGTTTTAGTGTTGCTTCATTACATACGTTTTTTCTTTCGTTGGTGGAAAGGTGGTTTTGGAGGCGTGTGCAGCTGCTTGATATCCCAGACGATATGTCCACAGGGTAGGGGTGTTTGCCCCCCCCCCCTCCACCCCCAACTTTCATGGCACACCATTTTGTCTCTGTTCATTTGGCTGGGGCACCTTTTCTTCAGATGTCATGCCCCCATCTCCCATTTTCAGCAAAGTTACTCCACTGCAGTCGAGGCCATCTATGTTTCACCTGAGGGTGAAGCGGGGTTCCAGGGTACGCCAGACTACGGCCCAGGAAAGCAAAGCCTTGATTGAGCCGTGTAGTACTCAAAACTATGAAAGCCCAGCAACAATGTCCGAAATAGTATCCCATTAAATGTCTTCGGCCGCAGTCCCTTGGCTAGCATCTCCGATATATTGCAAAGCAATAATGCCAAAATAGCACATCGGAAGAACAGCTGTCCTAATACGTGATGAGTGAAGATGTTTTAGCGCTTCACGCCGGTCCAGTCTACCCATCCAATTTATTTACTAATGGAAATGGAGGCGCTGGAGTGTGTTTGAGACCGCTGCCTTTGCTCAACGCCTTCGCAGTCTGATAGATGCTCGTGTTCAGAGTCGGCATCCCACTTAGTGGTGCAATGCAGAACACGATGATTAAAGGTGCGATTATGGCGCCATGCAAAGCTGACCAACACGGGGACCGGTATATGAACATGTTCTTGCCTCATCCCGAATTCAGCGCTTCCCAGAGGCTACGGGGGTGCTGCCAAATACAGACGGACACTGCCAGCTGGTGGTTCCTACTTCCGCAACTATGCCTTGACAGGCCTACCCGCAATACCTACCAGCTTATCTTGGCCCTGTCATACCTTCCCCTGCTCAGGATGAGGCGTGGACCATGGCTCATGGCATTATGGCATTGACAACAGATCGTATGATTGGCCACAGTGGCAATAGCTTTCACTGCAGGCACCTCAGTGATTTTTTTAATGGGAATTGGCATGTATACAAGGTACGACCTAAGGATTCGATGAGAAGGAGCTGAAATTAACTCTTCAGTATTTGGCATCGCCCATTAAGGAGCTACCTGTGGGCAACGAGGAGCTAGTATATAGTTTACCGCAAATGAAACTCTGACAATGTGTTTACTATGTATGAGCCATTATGCTTTAAATGTCTTCTAGTTGTGCTCTAATTCTCATTTACACACATTCTCAAACGCACACAGTTGATGTTACATGTGTATGGTTGTATAGCACTAGCGGACCTCGGCAGTCAAAAGTAGCTCCTCCTGGTAGCTGTTTTTGCCCAACCAACCAGTCTCATCTAGGGGGGTGTGTGTGTGTGTGTGTGTGTGTGTGTTTTTTACTGAAAAAAACTTGAGTTTTATTAGTTTTTTATGGATTTTTTGCAAAATCTCCAGTCTGGGGGGGGGGGGGGAGCAGGGCTGTAAGTACAATTGTATTTGTAAAATTTCTGCCAAATCCATCGTACGAGTCAAAAGTTATTAGAAATTCTTTTTTTGGGTTTCCTATGGTACTTGATACAATTTAACTATAGTGCGGCGACGGCCCCACTATAATAAGTCTTATGGTCCACGAAATGGGAGGACACTTGATTTTACATCATGTAGAGATAACGAGGTGAACCACGTTTGCTGCAATTTGTACCCACCTGTTGCACATCTCTTTGGAGCAGACTAAGTGAGATTATTTTAGTAAGCTGTGCAAAGGGCACACAGTAGAATGTACTTGGCACCTGAGTGATGTGTCCCGTTTTATCATAAGGGTGAGTACTCTAGTATAAATTACTAGACCAGGTGACAGTGTTTTTTCTAAAAATCTATGCATAGAGGTTCTTGTGGTGGCATGGTCTAAATTTGGGGGTATGATTTTAAGTGAAGAGCAAACATTCGCATTTTGTTTTTTGGGCTGTGTTCTGCTCGGGCCTGTTGAGTTGGAGTGTTAAAGTGTGTTTGACATGCAGATGTGCATGTTCTAAAAACACACCTGTTTTGCCTTGTAAAGTGTATGCCTGTCGCAACACGTTATGCTTGTTACCCACAAGTGTTTTTGTCAGTAGTTAATTTATAAAAAAAAAAAAAAAAGGCGCCAAGGCTAGAAAATGTTGGCTTGTTTGTACCGGCCCCACCCGCTGCCCCTCCCATTACTTTACTTTTTCTTTACTTTATTACATTTATAGTGCGCATCCATAGACCCATGGGTGTGAGGGTGCGGACAAGAGACGAACATGACACAAAACAAGCAAAGCTGTCCAGGGACAAGAAGGCTGCCTAATGGAGGCTATCAGAGGACGAGCTAATTAAAGAGGAAGGTTTTATGACCCTTTTTAAAGATACTCCGGACTGAGGAGCTTCTCAAATGGCTGGGCAGAGAATTCCAAAGTGCCAGGGTCATAAAAACAAAGGCACCTAATTGCGCTTTTTTGGTTTTAAATCTTGGTTGATGGAGAAGATTTTGGTTATTAGAGCACAGATTTCTAAGACATGGGTTTTTTTCTATGTACCTTTGTAAATAAGGTGGCATAGTGCCCATAAGGTATTGGAAGATAACTGAAAGTCTGAAGGAAATCCGAGCCTCCACAGGGAGCCAATGCAGTGCACAAAGTGCTTCCGAAACATGGGCCCTATAAGAGAGGCCAACTACGACTCCGACGGCCCCATTCTGAACCACCTGAAGGCGATTAATGGTAGCTTTGCTAGAGCCAACCAGCAGACTGCAGCAATAATCTAGCTTAGCTCCTACAATAGCTCTGGCAATAAACTCGGCATTCTGTTTAGAGATGAGTGGTCTCAGGTGGGCCAGTAGTTTAATGTAGTAGGTGGCGGATGCAACTGTGCTGGCTACGTAGGGCTTCATGTTAAGCGACTGATCCAGAACCACTCCCAGCATCTTAACTTTAGGGAGGGTAGGGATTTGAACTTCCCCCAGCTGGAAGAGTTTATAGGCTGGATCAAGTTTGACTAGGTTGCCCTCTGATCCCACCACCATGAGTACGTTCTTACTACGATTAAGTGCCAGGTTATTTAGCATCATCCATTTTTCAATAATGGAGAATGTACGATTGAGCTCACTCTCATCCCAGTTATGCTGACCCGTGAGGGGATGACACATTGTGTGTCATCTGCGTAGTTAGAGAAGAGTAGGCCCTCTTGGGCTAGATGAGCAAAAAAGGGAGCCATGAAGATATTATAGATGCGGGGTGAGAGACTGGCTCCTTGTGGGACTCCAAAGAGTACCTGAATAGCGGGGGCCTTCACCTCATTGGCACACACCGTACTAGATCCATTAGATAAGAAGGAGAGAAGCCATTAGGTAGCGGCCTGTGAGCAATTAGTTACTGACATGAGCCTGTCCGCCAAGATGGAATGATCAACGAGGTCGAACACCGCCGATTGATCTAAGGATATTAGAAGTGAGATCTGCTGGTTATCCAGTATCTGTAGGAGTTGGGATTTAAGGTCGAGTAATGAGGTCTCGGTACCAAAACCTTGTCTGAAGCCCAATTGAAAGGGGTTAAGGATAGGGTGTGAGTTAAGATGTTGAGCAATTTGAATGTACGCAACACTATCCAAAATCTTCTGAAGAAACGGGGTATTGGTTATCGGCCTATAGTTGGTGGGTACCGTCTGATCCAGATTAGGTTTTTTTTAAGAGGGGGGTGACCCATGCTTGCTTCATCTCATCTGGAACAACATCATTGAGGAGGGAGGACATATGGCCTGTACCAATGAAGGAGGGCAGGCTTTAATAATGGTAGACGCACAGGGATCTCCTGTGCAGTTTGTAGCTTTAAGTTTGGTGATGATAGATGATGATTCCTCCTCCGAGATAGGAGTCAAGTCAAAAATAGGGATATCTGGATTCCTAGTGACAGTATGGCCAACATTGTGGGTACCATGTGTGTCAGATAAGGTCTTTTTTATGGCTATGCCTTCCCGAATTCCATCTAGTTTCTTTAACATGGCATTCTGGATATCAGTGCAGCAATAATCATTTTTGATGATGGTAGATGCTACAGGCTCTGGAATCGCCTCTTCTTTAAGAATTTTAAACGGTTCCCTGGCGTTAGATGTTGCATGTGAGATTCTGTCATCCATATGTAATTTCTTAGCTTCCCAGAGGGCTATTTTATACGTGTTGGATGCTTTTTTGTAGTCAGATAGTGCTGACTGGGACTGATTGACTTTCCAGAGATAGAAAAGCTTACGAGAGGCTGCTTTAAGAGTTTGGAGTTCAGGAGAGAACCATAGGTTGGTTCTTTTTGTTTCTGCAAGTTTTTCTTTATTTTTAAGGGGCGCGAGAGAGTTAACCACCAGCATCAAGGTGGACTTAATTTTCTTGGCTATGCCGCCTGTGTCATCCGTCTTTAGGATCGGTGGGGGCTGAGATGTCAGGGCTTCTATTCTTTCCTGGGTCAAGAATCTGGTATTACGATAAGTCGCTTCAGAGTGGAGCAACTTGACTTTAGTAATGAAAGGGACTGTAATCGAGAAGTGGACGAAAGCGTGATCTGACCATGGGCAAGGAACTACCCACACATCATATTATTAACTATTGTTGGTCAATACCCTCAATCAATTAATGCTGATTAGTGTCATTTCTCACCATTTGTGTAGCTTCACAGCAGCAACAACTGCTGCTGGTGCATGGGGGGATATAAGCAAGTGGTGCCTGAGTTGAGAAGTATCATATTTTAAACCTAGCATAGCCATTGTTTCTTGCAAGTGTAGAGGTTGCAGAACCCATGGCTTTTTTCGGTTGGCCATGAGTGGGAAAGGCACCAGCCATATGCATTTCGGAGAATAAGCCCATGAGTGACAGCCAAAGAAACGCCTATTAAACTGTTGTGCTCATTTTCATAAAATGTGGTTATTTGACGCATACAAAAAGGGTTTAATAATTGTGGAACCTTTGTTCTCTTCATATGTAATATAAGATAGCGTGTGTATGTGATTGGTAAAGAGAAACAATGGCTGCAGGCAGGAGACTATCAGTTATTACCTTTTGTTGTGGGCTTTAAAGTACAAAACCCAGAAGACATTTTTGTAGCTCTTCATAGTCTTCCATTCAAAATGGAGGGGAAAAGCTACCAATATGCTAACATATTCTCTCAAGTGCTTACATCTTTTGTCAGGTTGGCTTATGTGAATAGTGTACTTTTCAAATCCTCTCCATTAAACAGATTATTCTTGAAAGCCCGTCCTTAACAAACAGTTGCACCAACGAGCCCTGGGTGGATATGTGGTCAAGTGCCCAAGTTGCAGACTCGTCTCAAATAATGTTAATACGCTCCCCTGCTGAACCATAATCGCATTGCCATAATTCAGATGGACGCTCTGTGAACGGACTTAATTTGGCAGCATAATGTTTCTCAAAAAACTCATTTAGTTACCATAACATGTGAACACTCTCCTGAAGAATATAGTACCATAGTTAATATACAGGTTGTTCTGGGTGATTGAGATCCAATATCTGTAAATAGGCGCTGGACAGTGGTTGGAACCTCAATTGCCCAGAACAACCTTTACAAACACTGGGACCTTTGGAGCTTTGTCCCATTGGGGTCCACCTGACAGGCGGCAGGCAACGCAAAGAGGAAAACGACGCACACACTAGCGCAAGACCCACAGTTCCCATGAAGCTCTCATAGTTAATATACACTTTTAATATTTGTGTTTATTGGGCGTTTAATGCAGGGAAGCAGTAACTAGACATGTATGCCGTTCAGGTTTACAGCTCCAAGATGTATTTATTAGCTGAGAATATAATGCCATTGGCGATAGGCTTCAATGCCCAGGTTTATTTAGTACCCAGAAGTATGGCTTGGGTACATGATTTGTTTACTAGCCTGACTGGAATGCAACATGTGTTCCTCATCTGTGAACGAATACAAAAGAAACATTTATTTTTGTTCGTATTTAAAGCTCCAAGTCAAAATTTCAGTTTGCAGGTATGCACTGCCAAGATGTTTGCGTGTCTCTGGGATTGTCAATGACATTTGCATAAAATTCTAGTTTTAGAGAAAGAGAAACATTACTTGTTCCCTTTCTTTGTGCTGTGCTATGGATTTTCATGTTGCTCCAAGTAAAGGAGGACCAGTGGCATGACCTCTCTACTAATCCCTCCCTCTGCCTTCACCATCCCCTCTCTCCATGTCCTCGCTGCCTCTTCCATCCCTCTGTTCCTCCCATAGAATTGTGGATTACAATTTTGATAGATGACCTGTTAACAAGTGCTACTTTTGTTAATAGAGAGGCCACCCAACATACTTAACTACATACTGACAATTATGATTGCTGTTTTCAATTAACAGTTAACCTTACAGACTGCTGTGACGTTGGCTGTGACTGTCAGGTACGACCTACACGCAGGGCTCAATAAAAGGACACCGCCCCACCCCCCAGGAGTCTCAGTAATATAATCTACGGGCGTATGTACACTAATTGCAGGCTCACAGGCACAGGACTGCGGGCCGCGTAACAACTGGTGACAACGGTGGAATCAGCTCTGCACCCACCAATTCCACTCAAAGTGGTTTCTCCAGCTGCAGGAATACGCAGCAACGCTGCTGTTCTATGCTGGCATAGACAACCTGGACAATTATCTGTTGCGGCATCCTGCAAAACAAATGGAACAAACTGCCGGGAGGACTTGGACACTGAGGAATTTGTGGCCACGACAAAAGCGGTAGTCCCCAAATCAGTGTCTCTTGACGTCATCCATCATGGCGTCAACACACTGTGATGTAGGCCTCCAGGATCTGATAGATCAGCTGCAAGCCGATCAGTGCAAGACATTCCTGTCCGTGACACAACACATGATGCAAAAGGAACTGTCTTTTCTTCAGGGACTGTGGAAAGTAAAAGGGGAGCTCTCAGTAGAGCAGGAAGGTCTGTGTGGTTATTCCCCTGGAGCTACAAGAGTAAGTTCTGGGTCTAGCCCATGTCTGGCACCAGGGGGCCAGCAAAACAAATAAGCATCTCCGGGAGAAAGTATTGTTTTCAAACGTGGAGGGAATGGTGGAGGACGCTCTTGGCCATTGTGTGTGGTGCCAGGAAGCTCAAAGAAGCCCCTATTGCATCTTCGGAGCGTGACACAGCACATTAGAGGGCGTTCAGCTCGGACTTTGGAACAGTGCTCCAGTCAAGGCACTTATGGTCGGCCTGGACGAGTTCTAGTGATACCAGCTTGTACAGTTTGTTGACTCTGCAGCAGCAGCCGTGATCATCCCCATCCTCAAGCTTTTTGCAGCCCATGGGATCCCGGCATCAGTTTCAACCTGAGGAGACATTTCAAAGTGAGGAGTTCACGCAGTTCCTTCAGTTCTACGGCGTGTCGCACCAGCGCATCATGCCTTGCTGGCCGCAGGCAAATGGGGATATGGAGTGCTTCATGAGAGCGTTTTAATAAGGCATTCCGCATCGCTGTGGACAAAGTGCAGCAGCTGGAACAAACACTTCTGTCGTTCCTCATGGCTTACTGAACGATGCCACACACCACTCCGGGTGTTGCAGCACCGGAGGCCTTCCTATGGCACAAGGGGGGGTCCCTCATGTCCAAGCATGAATCAAAGAGGATGATGGTGCCAGACCCCTTCATGTTGAGGGAAGCAAAGGTACGGACCAATTACAGGGAAACAACATGGCACAGGCTCTGGGGAACACCCGATTGAGGTGGGGCATACGGTACTGGCGCGGACGTGACATCCAGCACACAAGCTGGATTTGCTGCATGACACAGCTCCATCGACGGCGACAAAACTGCAAGGCTCCATGATCACAGCAGAGAGAGGTTGTGAATCGCTTACCAGAAACTGCAACTGGTTCAGACGCGTCCAAGGAGTGCCAGGTGAAGAGCACCCGGACGTTGAATAAAGTAGATCTCTGGAGCAGGGTGGGTGCACACAGGAGCGACCAGAGGAGGGTACGCCACTGCAAGCCGGCTAGCACTTGGGGCCGTGAGATGATGGTCGAGCAAGAACAAGGGTCTCATTACTGTGGCGAATCTTCAGATAGCGTCCCTTCTCTCTTTGGGGAGACCCTTTCCCTGGAGCAAGGGCGGTGAGGTCGGTATCCAACAGTCCCTGGAGGTGGTATTCAATGTGAGGATCACATGGAGGGGGATCCCCCTATGGGATTATGGATGATCTGCAGAGAATATGGTATCTCTATAACACATCTATCCCTGCGACAGCATTTCATGACCCTCCTGGTGACCTTTCTCCTAGTATTCCCATGTACTTCAGTTCCACCTCCAAGGTGGAAGTACTGGGACATGGAAGAGTGTACATTCTGTAAAGGAGTTACATTGTGTATGTAATGAGATGAAGAAGAGGCTAATTGATTAATCACAACTTCCTAAAGTAGATACTGAGCCAAGGAAGAGCTGTAAGAATATGAAGAATACCTCTCAAATCTACACTGAACATTCTATTCTTTTTGTATCTCTTATTGGTCAAATGGCAATTGAAATATTATAGGGAAATTCGAATCTTAGGTCTGTGATATGATCTCTCGAGGAACGGGAGAGTCGCATATCGCACAAGGGAGAACAGCTGGGAGGGATGAAGTGGCCAGCGAGATGCTGCTTACCAGACGAGTCCCCGGCTGGAACTCTGCAATACTAAGACGCCAGTCCTTCTTGGTAATCGGACGATGCGGGAAGAAGAAACCCCACGAAATGAGAAGCTGAGCGGACGAGCAACTCTGCCGAAGAAAGCCAACACCGGTGGGGACGCTGAACGGTCCTGGTGAAGCTGTACAATATTCTATTAAGACAGATCCCAGATGCACCAACACCTGACATGTGGGTTACCAGCAGGGTCGGAAGAACCAAGAAAAAGGAGAGAAGAAAAGCAGGCAAATGAATCAGATAGCCTGGGGTTTGGGACCTAAAAGACATAAAAGGGATCAGGAACCCAACAATACTGTTCCTAATAATATGGGTCTAGAGACCAAGGATGGTACTGCAGCAAATGCAATACAAGCAGGTTGAGGACTCAAACGAAGTACGAGAGAAAATCTATTACAAACTGGTTTCTCTCAGGTCCCAGACCCATCAGAGAAACCAACATACCAGGGTCTGGGACCCACAGGAAGTCTGGGAAGCCCCGCAAGAACAGTACACAGGGGATCAAGGACCCATATTGATTTGAAGATTCACACAACCAAGGGGCTGGGGCCCTCAAAGTCAGGGAGATCCTGAGATAACCTAGAGGAGTCTTGGACCTACACAAGAGTGATGGAGAGGTACGAGAGGTGAAGATAAATGTTTGAGGACCCTCTGCCAAAAGAAGACCTTTTCTGGAATACTAAAATATATAGGCCACTCTGGCAGGATAGTGCACCAAATTTGATACTACGCTTGTGAACTGGAGCAAAGAATAGGGGAAGAGTCTCACCCCCGCCCCCACCCATTACTGGAGAACTGTGTTTTGTATACGTTTGGAAGAGCATTTAAGAACTTTTAAGATTAAGAACCACTCATTATGTTTCTCATCAAGAACTGAAATTTGAATCTATATCCAGAACGAGAGAAGCCTCTTTCTTGATCAAGACGACCTAGTTTTTCCTTAGTTAGCCTCGAGTGTAAGGGGCGGAAATGGGTTTGGACACATGATGATGGACCTTTTTATTTACTGGACATCCTGACAGAGGTGTTAGTATTTTTGTTGAGGTAGGGCTACACCTTGTAAAAATAAGGCCAGATAGGTTTTCCTTTTCTTTCATGTATAGATAAGTCTTTGCCAACAAACATACCACCACTGTGTCAGACCTGTACTTCTGCACCCTTACAGTACCCACAGAGATCTGAATAGAGACCCCCAGGGAGGCCCTAGGATTATGTACTGGAATAAGGCGGAGCAGTTCTATGCTCAGATGTTGTCACTGCTGCTGTTATTTCTGTTCTCGTGGTTGGATGGGATGTTGGGACATAGGCGGTCACCACTGCCAGGTGACGACCTAAACCAAGGGCTCAATAAACGGAGACCCCACCTAGGCACAGGCTGGAGTCTCAGTTACCTACTCTATTGGCATGTGTAAACTTATTGCGGGCTTACAGGCACATGCCTGCGAGACGCATAACACAGTTTTTACTTTGGTAATTAATTTACCATTTCTCTTTCAAACTAGCCTGTTGCTGCACGAATGTCTGGAAATATGGAGCGAGTCGATCATCCATTTGAATTGGATCACACTGCCAGTGCCCAAATTACTTTCTGAATGGAGAAAGCTAACACGCCTGGTGTGAAGAGACGGTCCTGCCCGGCGGAGCACGGGTCCCATACTACACTTCTAGCAGTTTGGGGTGCTGGCACCGGCAGAGGAAAACATTACTTCTGCAAAGTTCATGTTGCTGGCAGCCCTGCACATCCAAAAGAAGAGGTTGATCTCCGGAAGGCACTGCCTGGAGTTCTGTTGTTTTCATTGGCTGTAGCAGTGCAGAACGTGCGGTCAAGCTTTGCTACTGCCGAACAGTTTCAAAGCATGATTTGTACAGCTCGGCTTCTCATTGGTAGACAGTGTACACAACATTGAGGAAGGAAAGCCTAACTAGGGCTCCCGAAAAAGCACATGGTGTGTGCGCAGTAATTAAATCTTCATGTGCGGCAGTGGCCTGACAAACGTGCACGGGTGCCCCACCCAACTTACACGGACCTGTGACGACCCATGAATTATTTGAAATTGAAATGTACACTTTCACCACTTGTTGGCTATTGCTGAAGGGAGTAGGTAATCACACTGTGCAAAGTACAAGTAAACACAATGATGGCACTGTCTTCCACAAGTGCATGTGCCCAAAATAAGTGCTGGGGCTCAGCCCCAACAAACACTAGCATGAATTAAGCAGTTTTTTTATTGCATTTGCAAAATGTTAATTTGAACGTTTGAGTATGAATGGGAACAACACATGTTTAATAAGTTATATAGGCTTTCACAATGTTTTGACGACCTGCCAACCAAAATGGCCATGCTTGAAACCACAGAGTGGATATTTGAATTCATGACCCCTAGCCAGAGTTGTTCAGGTGCATGGAGATTAGGGTCATGTTAGGGTTGGTTTCCTTCCTGTGTATTTTCATGCTTGGATGAGCTATGGATGGAGTGATGTCATGTGTGGAATTGTTGCTAGAAGCTTGGAATGCTTGGATCTGAACAGAGTTCCACTGCAGGCAGTTGAGGTGTGTGAGCCTGGGTAGTGGGAGCCAGTGGGTTCCTTGTGTATAGTACTTCTAATCTCCTGATGAACCTGACTACAACTGATGAAACTGAAGTACCTGCATAAAGCAACTGAAGATTACTTGACAACTTGACAGCATATCCTTTTTGAGTACAAATTACCTGAGAAGCTGTGATAACAACATGTCACAAGAGGCAAACAAACAAATGTATATAGTCACAACCCCAGGGGACCCCTCATGCCAAACCTAACATGATAGTCCCAGATGCATCCTTCTATGGCTTGGTGCAAGAATGGGCCTAGTGGTCACCCCCTCTAGCCATTTTTAGTCCTTATATAACCTTGTGGAGTCTCGTGCTCAGATACAGCCATCAAACGTCGAGGTGCGGCCTCTTAATATTAAGTTAAGTGCCATTTATAAAGCCCTCTGTCACCATAGTCTGCGTCAGCTTGGTGCTGATAGTGTATCCTAGTCATCAAGCTGCCATTCCAATTTTCTGGAAAAGCATCTAAGATTTCACCTACTTCCTGAAGCCGATCTGGTCTTTTTTTAAATCTCATTTTGAAGTTTGTGTTGCATAGTGTGCGGCTGCCTACTCCTTCTTTCTTGAGTCTAGCCACCTGTAAGCACCCACGCGAATGCAGAGTGCATGTGTGGTCCCAGTGGGTATTGTACACATGTGTCTTTTAGGAATTGTGCTCCTGGATTAAGGAAGGCTTGCTGCACCATATAAGAGAGTTGAACTGGATGCTGCAGTCCACAAGCATCCAATGAAGTGAGGGCGTGCGATGCATACATCTAGTGATGTAGACTGTGCAGAGTAGGAGTGGCTACGTTTTGCACACAATAGTTTATTTTGTCAGGCCCTTGTATATGCATTGTTGTCAGGGTCAAGGTGTGAGGTAATAGGAGTTTTCACCGCCTGGACCCGCAGTGCTAAAGTTGGATAAGGAGCGATGTCTACTGTCATTACATGCCCTGGTATGGTCTCCTGCATCAATAGACTCAGGCTTTTTACTTAAATCCTATAAAATACATTGTCCAGCCCCCCTAACCAGCTGCAGCCATCACAGGCCTGGGGATTCAGCCTCATATGGCCATGTACTGCTATATCTGGTGGGGTTATAGGGCCTTTAACGGGAGTGCAGCGAGTGATTTTCTTTTTTTTCTTCTTCAGTAGAAATGGTCCTTCCCTTCTAATTTCCTTTCAGAGATGGAAGTCTGATTATTTTCTTATCTTTCAACGGGTCACTTTCAGTTTTATAACATGGGTTATACACAGGCTTCCTGGGCGGGGCTTATAACGAAGGCTCCCGGTTTTATGGTGTTTATTATTCTGTCATTTCCATCTATTTTTATCCATATTTACTTTTTTTTACCATATTTATGTACATTTTTTGTCATGTAAAAATATCTTTTGCAGCTAGTATATTTCTGTATTTATTCCAATGACAAATGAATGTTATTAAAACGCACGCAGCCTTACAGGACACACATGGAACTGACTTATTCCACGTCAATGTCGCCCTATTGTTACCACAACAGCAAGTGGTTACTCCCGTGATTGCTGACCTTGGATATAAGTTGTCAGCATTCTGAAGAACTAGAATACTGTTTTTGATGCAACTACCACGCTCTCCATGCCGCCAGGCTGGAATGCGTTTGCCCTGCAATGGATTATTGACACCCTAGAGAGAAGCAAGCTGAATGATTGGCATGGCTGGGTTTTTTTTCTCTCCATTTTTGTAAATGAATACCGAGGGAACGCAATTGGTTTCTGTCTGTATTTGTGTGCAAATCAGTAAAAACGGGAAACGGAGAGCCTAACTTATGAGGTATTTAGGCATATTCGCGATTTGATCACCGCTTAACTACATTTTGCCAAGCCAGGAACATATCTCGGTGGGAGCCGAAAATAAACGGTATTAGGTAATGTGTCTCTCGTCGGACAGTTGTTAAGTACTGTTACTGATATATTTTTCCAGAACGAGTTCCCAAAATATGTGCCGCTGGATGACGTGTTCTCCAAACACTTGTCAGTTTGTTAGGTGTTGCGGAGAATCCGTAGCCGGTTTACTTATTTTTTTGGCCAGTGCACATCATCTGGTTGGCAGCAGTGCACTCACACGTCGGCTAAAACGGTGACTCGCCATGAGCGATGCCACCATAAAGAAGGCACTAGCTGCCAAAGTAACCATGGTTTACCTCATCGCTCTGAAGCGGGACGTATAGAACGGAGACGCCTATGGTCAGTATAGCGATCTGCATAAGCTGCAATCAGTGTATTGCACATGTTGCGTGTTATGGGTTCTTTTGTAAATAACAAAGTAACTTACGTGAGTATGGAGTTTACACTCCCCATTTACCCCAGCTTTGAGAGATCACATGGCGCATTTGAAAAAATAAAGATATGAGGGGGGGTCAGTGGACCGGCGAGTCTTGTCCACTGTGAGCTCCGGGAGAGGGTGGGGCCTGGGGGGTACATGCAAGTGTTTCCCCTTGGGGTGGTTTTGGGTGCTGCACAGGCCCGATAGCGTGCTCCTCTTCCTGGGGGGGTTATATGGGGCAGGGACGGTTCGGGAGCAAGCAACGGTTTGTGGTGTTATGAGCATCCCCTGCCCTCCCGCCTTTAGATGGGTTTCACTTAGGGAGGTTACGGGGCCACGGTGGATTTTTAAGTTCCCCCTTTGATTTTGGGAGTTGGAGGGGGATGCTGGGTGGCCTATTATGAAGGGGATGGGGGTGGGTGGCATTGGTGCGACAGGCTGGGGCAGTTAGAGTTGGGCAATGGTTGTTAATGGGTTCACGTTGTCGTGACGTGGCAGGTCAGCCTGGCTGTAGGCCATGGAGTATGTCGGAGGAATATTGATGTTGATGTTGAGGGGAGCATGGTGGGGGAGGGTGCAGGAGCAAGGGGTTGCCGGGGGACATGGACCTTTGGAGGATGTTTGGGGGAAGCAGAAAGCGGTAGAAGCGTGGTAAAGGAGGGGGTGGCACTGTTTGCACTTACAGGCTAGCCCAGGGGGTACAAATAGGAGGAAGAGGTAGTGAAGAAAGAGGGGCGTGTCCTTGGGGAGAAGATGGGGTGGGGGGGTGAAAGCAGGTATGAAGGTTGAGAGGAATTGAGTGGGGGAGGGAGCAAGGGGCAGGACGTGATGAATTGTTTGGTGAATGTTAATTGATCTGTAGTCTGTAAGGCCAGGGAGCCAGGTTAGCGTGTTTTGTAAGCTGTGGCCTGTCGCATTAAAGCAACCTTTTCCACTTCAAGCGACTGGTATTTTTGTGCAGTGAGGCCAAAATATATCTGCGAGCCAGCCAGATGCCTAATGACCTGATTTGCCCAAATAATGCTTCCGACGCTAGAGGATGCTGAACTTCACCCGCCCTTTGAATAAAAAGCGGAGTTCTAACTGGCAAAGACTAGGTGCTGTCTCAGAATTAAGGTGTTGACCGTGATATGGATAGAGTGATGTGCCTGCGCCTCGGGAGCCACCTCATGTGAACCCTGCCACCTGTCATCACCAGAGCTCAGAATTTGGGGACCTGGGGGCGCTGAACAGAAATCTGCTCCAGCCAGCCACAGGATATGAGTGGTGAGTCCTCCTCCGCTTTCATGGCTTAGTCCACGGCCACCCCCGTGAGCCGGAGTTTGCAATGACCGAGTGGTGGCCCGCTACACAGGGGTGGCACGGCAACTAGCAAACGAAGTTGCCCCGCACTCACCAGGGAGCCCGCCAGACAGCCAGGAGCAGCATCCTGCCATTGACTTCCTTCTTGAAGCTCCCCTGACTCTGGGGCCGACTGCAGCAGACTGCTCCCACGATACGGGTTGCTCGGATCTTTCAACACCGGCAGTGTCGCCACATGGACTAGGAGGGCAAGCGCTGACACAAATATTGCATGGCCGCCTTCCTGTATGCTGGGGACGCAGAGGCAGAGGTAAGGGGGCAGACCTCTTTGAAATAAATTACCTCGGAGACCACAACGCTGGCAGCCTGATCAAGGGGCAGGCACAGAGGGCACAAAGCGGGAACGGCTGTTGTGGATCCACAAGACCATCAGCAACACGGCCATGCAACAACTCGGGGGGGGGGGGGGGGGAGTTACCCATTCACTGGGGGAATCATCTGGAGCCAAGACCTTTCTGGTCCAGGAGAGATTCAAGCTGCTGGGACTGGTACCTTGCTTAAGAATCTGCAGCACCTGCCAGACAATATCCTGCTATGACTGAAGTTAAGAGCGCTAAGACACGACTTTTCGGGTGGCCTGCAGGACAATAGGGTCCATCCAAGGTTCAACCATGGCAGTGAATTAAACAAAACATGCCACTAGAGGCCAGTGGTTCTTCAATCAAGGATTCCTCCTTCTGCCACCCACTCCCTGACTACGCAACTCGGGCGAGTGGTGAGTCCAACCCCGTGAACTACCATGTCGACCAAAATCTCGGTAAAGGCAAAACAGGGGGGATACATAGTCCATGTTGTCATCCCAGGATACTAGGGAGAAACATTAGCAAGCCATCATGGCTCAAGTTCATGCACCACGGATGACGGAAGAACTTGAGGGAGGGTATGCTGCAAAATATGACCTGAATTCCTTACTGCCTGAGCGTAAGCAGGAACTTAAACTGGAAAATCAGATATTGGGAGGCTCTACAAAATCTATAGCGGAACTGACAGCCACATATGCTCAGCCTGAAAAGTGCCTAGAGGAACTAGAGAAAACACATTGTGAGCTAGCACATGATCAGATGAAGCTTCAACAAAGAATGCTCATGGTGGAAGAACAAGTGGAGCAGATCTGGATTAAACAGGAGGACATGGAAAACCGCTCACGCTGGAATAACTTTGGTGTGTGAGGGGTACCCCTGCAAGCCAGAGACCAAGAACCGGAGAGATTTTTGAAGGGTCTCTTTCGAGAGCTGTTGGGGATGAGGGAATGAGAAGAGTTAGCTCTCGATAGGACCGACAGGGTGTACTCCTCAATTCAGATGCAGAAGCACCTCCTTCCAGATGTGCTTAGAAGAGTTCACTTATTCCAGCAAAACGATCAAATATTGGTGGCAGCCAGAGCCAAGGGGCCCATCAATTTCTGGGATACAGACATTCAACATGTTAAAGATATTGCTCCAAAGATGCTTGCTAGGTGAGGAAAAATGAACACACTTAAATCCTGGTTACGAGAACAGGAGGTGCGATACAGTTGGGGGGATTCCTCTGTAAACTACTGTCTGAATACCGGAACCAGCGCTACGCAATCTCATTGGAGGGAAAGCTGAGCAGTACATGGCGACAGGCAAGGGACTCAAGACTCTGAACAAAGGGGCAACCCCCTAATGAGATGGAGAAGGGGAAAATGATCAGGAACATCCCAAACACCTGGGGAGAGTCCGATGGGCGATGCATAGTAACTCGAGGAAGAAGCTCCCATGCATGCAGGACAATAGATGAGCTGACAGCAGCCTGCAGAGGGAACTCTGCGTCACATTCTGGCCTCTCGAGGGTATAATGTTGGTTGGGTTCATGACGAGGCACTAAGAGTAGGTTGGTTGGAATCGAATGATCAGCGTTGGATCCGTTATAGTCGTTGGGTTACATAATTATCCCGGTTGGTTTCGAAGGACAATTTGGTTTTTCTCATTGGGCACATATTTGAGATCTATTAGGTCTCGCGGGAATGTTGTCCCGGTATAACGGCCGATAATGTGTTGGATGTGTTGGGATTTAGAATTCCTTAATTTCTCATTTTTGGAAGTTACAGGCTTTGCAAGTTTGGGGGCAAAATGAAGGTTACTTCCTGTTTCTTGTTTGGGGTTTTGAGGAACGACTTTCTCTATTACTAGCACTACCAGTTGTCAGGCAGTCCCATTAAATACAGGTTTATGCACACACTCACGCCATGTTAGTTGAAAGTTCAACTACCCCACCCAATGCACAAGCGCAGAATGTCGATTTGGGAGTGGGTGCCCCTGAGGTTTCCTGTTTGACCTTGAATGTCTAGGAGCTTAATTCCCCAATCAAGTGGAACGCTGTCCTTCAGAGGTTGGGGGTGCGCTCCCCTTCATTGGTATTTCTCCAGGATTCCCACCTGCTCTCCCAAAATGAGGCTTGCATGGTTCAGGGGCCCTACCCTAAGGCATATTTTGCTACTAGTGGCATTAAAACAAAGGGGGCAGTGGTCCAGATAAGATTTGCAAGTATTTTACTCCCCATTTTTTTACATTTGGGAGTAAAATTATTTTTAAGGGAGTAAAAATGTAAGTTCAATTTCCAATGAGAGTATTTTATAAGCGAGTAAAAATATGTTTAACTGAAAAACGGAAATGTTGTAATATTTCTTTCTTTGTGCATCTAGTTATTCATGCACATTCAAAGATGCATGTTTACTTCTTACAATCGGGCAGTTAATATAGTAATTTCTTATGTGCACTACTGGTCTAAACATATCCCTGGAGCTGTGAGGGTGAAAGCAGGGGTGTAAGTGGCTACATGTGTTTTTTCCTATTTTTAGTTGGGATTATTTTTACTCCCTATTTGAAATTTTTTGGGAGCACTTGCCAATTTTTGACGAGTAAAAGTAGCCGATACACCCCTTATCTGTAGGGCTGGAAGAGGGTGGCATATCCTAGTCCATAAGCGTATCCCTCTGAAAATCAGAGGGGTACTAAGAGATTAAGGGGGGAGATTTCTATCCTTGAATGCCATGCTGATAGATCACAGCCTGACTTTGGTTTCGGTTTATGGTCCTAACACTGGCCAAGAAGCCTTCTTCGAAGCGCTGACACGTTCACTAATGGGTTTTCCCCAATGGGGAACTGGTCATAACGGGTGACTTCAATTGTGTGGTAGACCCCACCATGTATAAAACGCTCCCTTCCATGGGTGCGGATAATGGCAATTATTTAACCACAGCAACGTGAGTCGTGGAGGTTTTTTCACCCGGATGAATGCAACTACACATGCTTTTTGCCCGTGCATCATGGATTCTCAAGGATAGACATGGTTCTGATCTCCAGTGCTCCAATCCCCACAGTCATGGTATGAGATCCTCCCAAGAGTGTTGTCGGATCATGCTCAGGTACACATAACACTACACCTAGGATTATGCCCACAGCAACAGCAGAAGCCTTGGCTTCTAAACGATTTTGTCCCAAAATATGTAGCCTTGTGTCTCTACATAACAGAAATATTAAACCATTATTTTGCGGAGAATGACAATGGCGAGACAAACCCACACCTCCTATGGGATGCAGGGAAAGCCGTCCTGAGGGGTGTGATAATCAGTCAGGTAGCAGCATACATGAGGGCCAAAAAAGCTAGGGGTATATCCTTGGAAACTGAGGTTTGTTTGTCAGAGCAGATTCGCAAGCAGGAAAACACACAGTCCCTAACAGAACTACGAGTATCCTAAAAGGTATTGGAAGCCCTTTTAGTTGAAAACCCAGTGCAAGACTTGCTAAATAGGAAACCGTTTTACTATGTAAAAGGGAACAAGGCCAATAGATTGTTGGCAGCAAAACTTTGCAAACTATCTAAGCGTAATCATATACACGCCCTGAAGGACAGGCTAGGTAACATCACTGAACATGACAAGCTGGCATTAATGGAGAATTACGTCCGAGAAATAGGGGCTAAAGTTCCTGGAGACTGTAAGGAAGGCATGGTATCAAACAGTGAAAACAGACACAAGTGATAAGAGTTCAAGGTTGTTTATTGAACTTCAGTGGGTTGGTTGAAAGCCTATCTAACCCTACATCGAAGGATGAGAGCAAGCTACAACCATCAAAAAATAATGCAGTCCTAGTGGAGTCTCTGTCAAAATATAAGGGCCTATTCTAATGCACCTATTGCCAATCCTTCTAAATACAAATGGTGTGGGGAAAACAATGTATGCAAAAGAAAAGTGTTAGGAAACAATGTCAGGATAGTTGAGCAGTTGGTTTCCCTTCCCCACGTTTTCATCACGGGACAAGGTGGCACACTCTAGCTTCACACACTCCTCTGCCGCGAGGTTTCAGTTCAAAACATAGGTATCTGGGCCTTCTATGTTAAAGTCTCTTTCTCAATAAAAGTCTCTTATTGCAGAATGCCTTGCGTAACAAACAAGTACCAAAGTTCCTTTCTCATCAGGATTTTCACATTGACAAGTTCTCTGGTTTACTGTTCACCATGGGTCTCCCTCAGTCGAGCTCAGATCCCCTGAAACACAAGTTCACAATTGTTCTCCCTCGATCGGGCTTGGACCTTGTAATCTCCCTTTCTTTGCTTTCTTTTTGCTATCAAAATTCGAAGACTTTTGACTGCACAATGGATTTTTCTTAAGCCATTGCAGGACTACTGTGATTCACTTTATTAGTTTCACTTTATTACTTTTATTTCTGACATTTCTTGGCTGGGTACATCACACAGAGACCTTTGATTGAGCACACCCGTGGTGCCGGACCACTCTGTTACTTTGTCTCATACTTTCTCAGATTCATATTAAAGTTCAAACATCCATCAGCAATGGAACTTTACTTGTGTCTTTCATCATACGTGTTCATATTCTTTGCTCTTGCGCTCTTCATACAAGTTGCTGCTAGCAACCTTGACTTCAACACAGACAGATCTTGCATAGGTCTCCCCAACTCACCCGCTGTGTTGATTTTGTCTAGCGCTGCTTTGATCCTGGAGCCAAGGGTGGTACCACAACTGCTGCTGCTCCTCCCTGACTCGACTAGTCATGCAGGAGGGCCCCGGGCATCTCCGACATACAATGCAGGATTCTTCAGTCTTGTTTTCCGGGCTTGCGGCTTTTTATCTGAAGGTTTCTGGAAAGTGACGATTTCTCGCCAGAAAGGCCAAGTGTATCTCCCTGCTTGCTCTGCCTTCTCGGGTTGCTGTCTTTCTCAACTCGTTTAGCTGCCACCTGAAAAACGCTGTTCCTTTGTGTGCTTTGCCTCGCTCAGAGTGTGTTCTTGTGATTTTTATCTGCGTGGGAAAGCTTAATGGAAGTCAGGTGTGAGTTAACAGTAATTGCCTGACCATGGTATTGGGACATGTTGGGTATAATGCTCGGGTGTCAGTATGTTTTCTCCCAGAGCGGGCTGTCTGAGTGAAAGTGTTTGTGCAGGGAAGGTGGGGGTGTGGAGGGTGGGGGGGCGTTACAGTTCCCAACTATCCTACCTGGTAAGATGGGGTAAAGGTGTTACAGAGGGGTGGATACCGCGTCTTGCCATCAGGTGTCCCACTCCCCAAAGACCCCTCACCCAGGTGATCCTTCCGCACTGGTCCACCCCCAGGGTCTGTATCAAAAGGCGATGGCTGTGCCATGGCCACCTGAGAGACTTGTGGGTGAGACACCTTCTGGTTTCTCACAGGACTCTACACAGAGAGCTCACTTTATAGAATCTGCGAGACTTTGGAAACTCTCCGGGGAGGATAGCGATGCCCTAGAGGCTGATATCATAAGAGGTCCAGCATGCTATCTGGGGCCTTTCAACAGGCAAAGCCCCTGGCCCAGACTGTTTCTCAACCCAATTTGACAAAGACTTTGTGCAAATGTTCTCCTCCCCACCTTACTGAAGCATTCAATAGTTTCTCAAGAAAGGGCTCGGTCTCAGATTCGATGTAGGAGTCACTGACGATGCCAGGAAAAGATGGTGAAGATTGTTCGACATAGAGGCCAATTGCACTCCTTAACGTCAACACTAAGATATATGGAAAGGTGATCGCTTCTTGGCTAATGGAAGTTCTCCTTATGCTAATTGACAGTCCATGACCAAATGGGTTTTTATAATAGAACGGTGGCCACACTACAACATGCTACGAGTGGTTGATTTAATAGCATCCAAGCAAGAGATATGAGAGCGATTGTGGTCCTCTCCCTGGATGCTCACAAGGCGTTAGACAGTATGGACTGGGAGTACTTGGATGCAACACAACAGGCGGTTGTGGGGGATGCAGGGCCTCTATATGATCACTGCGCCACGCCATAATCGGGGTTGGCAATTTAATTGTTGACATTATGGGCGGCGCAGTGATCTCATAGATTGTACAAGAATACAACTTTGGGCTGACTTTCAGGCAATTCATTATGCAAACTATAAAATCAACGCCAATGGTCCCAGTCCATCCTGATGGAAAGGGGTAAGAGGCAGGGCTGCCCACTCCACCCCTAATATTTGCTATTGTGATGGTCTCTCCCCCCCCCCCACCCAGCCCAGCAGATCTGCAGCAATCACGGGATTCGCAGAGGCACAACGTCGCGCTAGTTCTATGCGCAGACAATGTATTATGTTTCCCTGCAGAACCGATCACTTCACTGATAGTTGACCAATATTCTAGATGTTTTCTGCGATATTCACAAGTCAGTGGGCCTAAACATCACTGAAACCCAGGAAAATATACGGTCCCTGCAGGAAACCTCTCCCTTTTATCTGGGCGGACACAGAGATAACTTACCTGGGAGTTAAAAACACAACCTCATACGAAACATTGGCAGGGTCAAATACACATGGTCTCTGGAGGGAATCCAAGCAACTGCTGGCATGGTGGGACCAGCACAAAATCTACTGGCTGGGAAGAATCCAAACGATGGAGATGAATTTGCTTCCGAAATTGCTTTACATCTTCCTAGCCCTGGCCATACACATTCAAAGGACATGGAGGAGCTCCAGTGGTCAATTACTACATTTATCTGGTCGGGTAAACATCCTAGAATACCAAGAAAGGTTGCAATGAAAGCCCCCAAATACGGGAGGCCTGGGTGTCCCTTCTGTTCAAAAGTACTTCTGACTACGCAACTGGCCCCTTTACTGGATTGGCTGGCTTACATGTCATCCCCAAAGTGGAAAGCAATCAAAGTTGCAGATCTTCACCACCCCCGCCGTCCTCGGCATGCGCTCCCATTTATAAGGAGATAAGTAAGACCGAACCTAGTAGGGCTGTTGCCGACAACAGCATGCTCCTTATCTCACTGGGATGGGGCAGGTTGACTACTTGGGATTCACATGAGGCAGGGCCCACTTACCCAATCATTTACAACCCAGAGTTCTCCCCGGGGATGGATGAGCTGGCTTTTGCTAATTGGGAAACACATTCACCACTGAAGTTGGGTGACCTATACAGGGACGGGGTGTGGGGGTGAGGAATCCCTAACTTTTGCTGAGTGTAAGGTGAAGCTCGCACTCCCCGAGATAGAAAGGTTCAGGTACTCGGAAATAAGACACTGGATCACAAATGCAGCAGTCAAGAGGTCAGCCATTAGAACCCCACCAGAGCTGGAGCTCACAGCGCAGTAAGGCAGGAGGCCCAAGAAGAGCTCTCAAATATATAGGCTCCTGGAAAGGCCGGATGAGTGGTAGAAGCTGCCCTACATGCACACATGGGAACAGGAAATCTCTGAAGAGTCATGGTACAAAATATGGCAGCAAACCCATAAAGGCTCTAGATGCATGCAGATCAAAGAGGGGGCTATTAAATTATGCCATCAGTGTTACCTTACCCCAGCGGGGCTCCACAAGATATACCGACAACCACTGATAGATGTTGGCACGGATGTGGGGGATAAGTGAGAAAGGATGCACATGTGGTGGACCTGCGCAGTATTACAAATCTTTTGGAAAGAGTTTCTGGCGCAGTTAAAAGAAATAACAGGATGCCAACTTTTCCTCTGTCCCCAAGTAGTGGTTTTGGGAGATGTCCAGATGACGGCACATTCCAACTCTCTGGACTGCATGCAGCCCTTATCACCCAATTGCTATTAGCAGCAAAGATAACCAGAGTGTGATTTTGGATGTCCTAGGATGGCCCCCAATGGCATATTGATGGATCAAGGTTTGGAATATTTTGGCCATAGAAGGGATCACCGCGTTGGTGATGAGCTTGATCCCCAAATAAACATGGCTGTGTGCCCCATTTGTAGAATATGACAGGGACCGAAACAGAGCATTATTTCATCCAGGTATTATGAGCCTTGGATAGGGTGTGAAATGGGAGAGACGGGTGAAGCGTTTGAGGGGGGACCACGACTTCGATAGGAAAAACATGCCTGATGGTCATAGCCTGGACATAAAGGCAGAAGTGGTTTACCGCGGTGAAAACAGATGTTTTTCACTGCCTATTGTTGGAGGAGGTGCTTGTGAGAGGACTGCTGCACACACTGCTTAAAACCCCTCAGTTAGCGCAGAAAAGTGGTGTGAATTAGTTTGCCGGGGTAGGTTGCGTCTGGAGGACCTTATCCCTGTAAGTGACTTGGTGCAGTACAGATCGGTGAACCCCCTCCACACTCTCGTTTCTGACTAGAATGCTATGGCAAGCCCAGTGGGGGAAAGATGAGGCTCATTGCTTAATATGTCTAGACTTTAATGCGCCAAAGAAAAAGCCTAGACCTAAGAGTTGATCTGTGGAGTAAGCCGGGTTCTTGCAACTTGCTCCGCCCTTGCCGAGTGGGATGAACAGTGAACGATCGCTCAGAGAAGTGAAGCATGGCCGGGTCTTTGCCTGGCCTTACGAGTGCCAACACACTTAGCGGAAGCCGCTGAAAGGCTGGTCAACATACCTCATAATTCTGCTTCGCTAGTGGGCGAGGCGGTTGCAGAACAAACTGAATCAGGAGTGAAAACAGTTCAAGGCAGCTTGACCCCTCCAAAAGGGAACTGTTGCTTGTTAACTCGAAGTGGGCGGGGCATGACTTCATAGGGTCATGTAAAGTGTCTCAATTGGTCGATAAACTGGACCCCGAAGAAGTGCCAGTCATTAACTGTTCCAATGGAGACCATGCTCTCCATATGAAGCCCATGATGCCATCTGCTGTAGGGGGCGTGGTTGGCCTTTCATGGCATAAATAATCCTGCCTCTGAGTCAAATACAGCGGGATCTGTACCTAGCAATCATTCCCTGCCGAGAAAGGGAGCTCGATTCGCCAGTCTTTAACATTGGCAAAGCTGTTGCAGCAGACGTGGAAGTCGACCGATTCCAGGCACAAGTACTGGCATTAGGACCGAGGGTCAAATGGGAACCTCAAAGGCAGTGGATAGTAACTTCATTGCTGACCAAAATTTAATCGCCTTGGACTTGTCGGCTACACAATAACCGCTTATTTCAGACTCACTGATGAGGGTTGACCTACCAAACTTAAATGATCCTCTGATGGTAGACTCAATGTTGTTGTTTTTAACAGAGCATCATTTGAGCTCCCCAGGAAAGGATCCGGGTGAAGATATCGTTCATCAACAAAGTTTACATTATACACTAAGGGAATTAGACAAACCAGTCTGACTGACTGCCCCAGAGATCTCGGCCTAAAACCTGGTCCTTGGGCCCAGCCGATTGTATCTATTGATTGGATAGCACAAACAGAAAACGGTAAAGGTTGTACAGTGAGCAAGTATTTTCCCACCAAAATGTAGGAGCGCTCTGGAAATATGTAACAAACCCAATGAAGATGGTTTGGGTTGTGTGGAGTCATGAGTGGCTCATGAAACAAAGTGTAAGAGCTCTGACATGGGTTGTCAAACTGGTCTAATGACCGGCTTCCCGGGAAGTGATCCTATGTTGCACTCCACCGATTGAGAAGAGGATTCCAAAAGGAAAAGTCATCTATATTTGATCCCTCGGTCTCGTAGTAATGACCGGTTGCATCTCTCGCCTTTTCTGGAGAGAGATCTGGGAGAGATCTTGATACAGCTGGATTTCCGTCCCGTTATAAGTGATTGTATTTTGTTTACGGGCAGTTCTCAATATCTGTTCCTTTTGTTGATATGAAGTACAGGCTACCAAAACATCACGTGAGCGGGCGCAGGGATGGCTCCTTTTCGGGCCAGTCCGATGTATTCGTCTGTAGAAATTGGGGGGTTATCCTCACCTGGGAGCTAATCTGCAAATATCTGGGTACCTCTTCTTAGCTGAGAGTCCAGAACCATTTCCGGTAGATTTCTCACTCTGATATTTGAACAACTGGACCTATTCTCCTGATCTTCATATTGCAATTCAAGATTTCGGGTTGCCCTAGCAAGGTCCTCCATTGCAATGTCTGTCTGTTTACTGTCCTGTGTCAGACCCTGAATGGCTTGTTCATTGGCCTCCGCCCGCTCCCCTAGAATGGCAATGTCCTTGCTGAAGTCTGCAAGTGATTGCTTAATTTCCGACATAAATTATGTAAATTGTGCTTGAAAGGAGGCTGACATTTCTCTTAGAGCGCTTGAAAACTAGCAGAAGAGTCCTCTTTGGCAGCCGCCATTGCCGTTTCCTGAGAGTCAGTATTTTGGGAGTGAGCGGATTGCCTCTCTGTCGCTATAGAAAACGTATCCGAGCCTGTTACACCCCAAAGTTTTTGCAGAGGATTCTGTTTAGTTTGCAAATTCTTAGAAGGCAGTGATTGATGAGTCTTTTTCCTTCCCCTCGGCATAGGACAAAGTGAGCCAGGGAAAAATGAGCATTTAAAGGTCAGTGTTGTTAGTGCGCCCGTACAGGCAAGAAAACCAGTATGCGCTATGGTTGATATTAAAGACCCTTCCGTAGCTCAGGCAACTTGACCGTATTAATTAAGCCAGAAGGGTGCATTAAAATCAGCACAGATCCCGCCCTGCAGGTCTCAAATATTGTATTGTTCCAAATAGGCACTTATTGCATTGTGGATAAGTGGCAGTCCAGTAATGCCTTAATCCTTCAGCAGAACACCTTCATTGGAATAGGTGTCCTTGCCCTCTGTGGCTAATGCCACAAGCTCCAAACCACCTTTCACAGAGTGTTGTCACAATCTTCTTACACTTTTGTGTATTGCCCCCAAAAAAAAGAAAATACAAAGCCACCTTTCCAGGACCAAAAAGCAATAATCCCCTACATGACCCAAGGTGGTTTTGGCCTTCTTTGTATCCCACCCAGTAGCAAACCTTTATCTGCAGCTCAACACAGCCCTAAACAGTGAACCCCAGATTCACACCAGCAGAGGCCGAGTGTTATAACTTGTGTTAGGTTTGTAAGGCCTTGACTTGTCTTCTTCTATTGAATAATGCCCATTTCGGAATGTAGAGACACAATCTTACCAGAGTCTACTGCCATCATTGATATTTGCTGACTGTGCTCATTCGGATCTACGTGATCCGACCGTTGTTGATTTGGCCGCGGCCGAAATGTTTGCATGTGAAATGTACAAACCACAAAAGGTTTGTACATGTCCCATGCAAACACACATCCATAACCCCTACAAAACCGCAACCCCACCCACGACACACCCCCCACAGACCCCCCCACACCCCCCCCAACATACCCACACCCCACTTACCTGTCATTGCGTCGCAATGTGTCCCTGCAGCGCCAGTTCCCTTTCACTTCCGTGATCGGGAACCGACACTGCAGGGTCCTTTTATTTATTTATTTATTTATTTATTTTTTCGGGGAGCTGCAGGGGTTTCCCCCGCTCTCTATACCACACAGTATAGCCCGCAGACCCCCTCAATCTTTTTAATTTTTTATATATATATATATACACTTCCCTACAATGCTACCACCAAAGGTTCTAACTTTTGGTGTTCAAACCTTTGGTGGTAGCATTTTTTGGTCTTTTTGTACGTTCAGACCTTTTTGTTTTTGGTCCGATCGTACAATCCCGCTCATTCCATTCCATCCGACCCTCCTTCAACAATCATCCTATCCGGTATCTCTGCTACAGCTTGCAGCAAAGTAAGGGCAAAAGGGAGGCAAGGACCAGTGTAATCCACAAATACATTAATCTCCCCCATCCATGGAACCGCCTTAATGCTGACCCACTTATTAGCAATCTGTGAGGGCTGGAGTTATCAGCACTGTTCACCCCCTGTAAAGCTGCCTGTCAACTCAGCGGTGTATCTTTGTCCTCCGCACTCCCCACGTGTGGTTCAGTCTCCGGCTAAGACTGTTTGCACCATCTGCCCGTCGTAGAACTGATCCAGAAATCCACTGGCGTAACTTTCTCTATGCATCTGTTCCAAGAGGAGAATTCAAGCCGTCCTTATTCCCCCCTTCAGCAAATGGCTCCACACGCTCCGTAATGACAACTTCTGCGCAGTATATATATATAGTTAATGAGCGGACGAATTCCGCATTGAGACAGTGTACACTGAGTCTCTAGCCACACGCCTCCTGTTACCATTCCGCTCCTGTGGTTAAAATACTCTAGGTTCATCCAGCGCTCTTACCAACCGGGGGAGGCGATGTAGGGTCCACGCCAAATGGTGAGTGCCATATGAGTAGGCCGCGCAATCCACAGCAAGCTGCCTCGTTTATTCTTTCCTCGGTTCTGCAACCAAGATTGCCACTTCTTGTGGCCTAATGAAAGTGGCTCAGTATGTAGCTTCTCCCTTTTAGATGATGACAAAATCTTCGCCAGATGTCATGCCTCACAAGCCGCTCCCACTATCTATGGAGGAGGAGAGCGGCACAGACACGTCCTTAAGCTGCGGCGGCCATCTTGGAATCCTGCTCCCGTCAGTTTTGACTGGTGGTCGGAATTCGCTGAGAGAAAGAGGGAAGGAACCCGAGGAAGAGAGGTAGACGGGCAGTCACTTTTAGTTATTAGCGGGAACTCCAGGGGGGTTTACTAGTTTGACAGAAAAACAGTATTTTGCCGACGGCTGTTGTCTTGCACCTTCAAGAGGTGTGGTTGTGTTCGGAAGTGGACTTGGATGGCTACACAATTTTTCAACAACAAGCAGGATGGGAGGCAGGCCCTCAGGCTGGTTAATTATAGGCATAGAGAATACAGTTGACTGACTCGAAGTTGATTTCAAATAACACTTATGCTATTAGCCAATATATTGAAAATGAAGAACATTTTGGGAGAGGCTCTTGTGTTGCTGGTGAACAACTACAGTAATCCAAAGTGTGTGTCAAATTATCTTCTCGCCTATTCAAATTGTCTGAAATTCGTGAATAATACTTTTGTGGTGAGGGTGGAGTACATGTGGTGATGGGTGGAGATCTGAAGGCAGTTTGTGAGTTAGAAGGAAAAAGGTATTCAAACGAGCACGGGCCAGATGATGGAAGAGTGGGTGCCCTTTGTTGATAAGTGGGGGGCTATTGGTAATCAATGGTAACGTTGAAGGTTAAATTCAACAGAAAGCCACCTGGAAAAAATTCTTTTAGTTCATCCTGTATTGATTACATTGTGATGACAAATCTTATGACGCTCTGTCTGGAACTCCAAATTCCGACGACTGCATTAAGTGAGCACAATCCGTTATCGGCAAAATGTGATCTTAGACCTCAAGCTGCAGCTCTATCTAATTTCACTGTTCCAAATAGAGGAAATCGATTGGTAAAGATTTTTTTAAGGCACATAAATGTTTATACTATTTTGATAACCAACCTGTTAAGTACTACATCTCTACCTGAAAAAAATGGAAATCTTGAGTACAGGATCTTTCGACTGTCTGTTAAAGAGGTTTGTTGAAGTAGGAAAGTTGGGGAGTAGGACCAAGGGGGACGCTTTCATGATCAATTCAGCCAGAAATACTGCCGAAAGAAATACGTTGGGTCAGGAAATATGTTGTGCCGAGAGGCACCCAGACTGAACGGGTAAACAAATTGAAGCAAGTAATTTGGTTAAGCCCCAGGATGACAAATTGGATAACCCGGTCTCGGAAGTAGCGTGGGGCGCTCATTTTGAATACATATACAGGGACGCCGCTGTCACTGTGTAGGAACCATCTATTATTGGCCCCTGGATCTTGTATATTGGGGTAGATAAGATTGAGGAAATCATTAGACGGTCCTCTAACTCGAGGGCAGCAGGACCAAATGGTCTTTCTAACTGCATCTTAAAATCGAACTTGGGCTGTGATTCTGTTCTTTTTGTTTGACAGTGTTAGTAAACAAGGAGACCCCAAGTTGCTGGAATAGATCTGTGATCATCCCCATATTCAAGGAGGGCGACGGGAATAACCCAGTTAATTATCGGCCCATATCTTTGCTGGATACTGAAAGCAAAATATTTGCCAGCCTAATTCTTCAGGAACTAAAAGGATGGGCCATTAGAATCGGGCACCTAAAGAAGTTCCAAACGGGATTCAGAAAGGGCATTTCCACCACATTTAATGATTTTGTACTTTGCTGTATACAAGAATACGTTTGGATAGAGCCTTAAGGCAGGTTTTAGTCATGGCAGTCGATTTCTCAAAGGCGTTTGATTCGGTGAACCGATCACGCCTTTAAACTAAATTACATGCCTTGGGAATCCCTGACTCTCTTCTGTCAATATTGATACATCTACACAGGGGGATGGTATAATGAACAGGCAGGGTCCTTTATCTGAGGATTTCACTGTACCCAGGGGTTTGAGACAGGGCTGCGTATTGCCCCCCTGCCTCTTCAATCTTTACTTGGATGTCTTGGGGGAATGGTTAAGCTTTGTGCCACTAAAAATTGGGGATTTGTGAATATCCTACCTTACTTACACGGATGATGTTATCTTGTTGGATAGCACACAAATTGGGCTGCAAAAATTGGCTACTGCTTTAGAAAAATATGCTGAATTGAACGGATTGGAAATGAACTGTGCCAAACGTAATGTCCTACGATTTAGTAAGACCAATAGAAAACCTTTGGGTTATTCCTGGTTACTATTTAGAGAACCTGTGATCCCAAAATCGAGTGTCTTACTACTAAAGCTATGCAATTGGCTGCCAAGATGAAAGAAATCTTCGTAAAGTACTGTAGGTTTTCTCTTGTCCCTGTTGTAAAGTTCTATAATATGAAGGTGGTTCCGGTGCTCTTGTATGGCACCGAAATACTGTCTGTATATCGGGGCATGGACTGGAACAAAAGAGTAAATTCTCTGGAAGAAAGCCTTAAATCTAGCAAATTGTTTGCCTATCATTGTACTATGTCTGGAGCTGGGTTTGAGCTCTTTGACCTACATCCTTAAATGGAAGATACTAACTAAGTACAGGCTATTATTAGATTCTCCGGTGGATAGTCTGTACAATGATTTGAGTACTTGACTGGGAAGGGGCAATTGTGCGCCTATGGCTGCTTTTGGGAAGTCTGCCGTATTCCAAATGAGTGTGGGGTGAATGGTGAGCTGCTGGTTTCTAACCCAGGGTTGGTAAAGAAAAAGCTCCGAGAACAAGATTGGTGCATAACAATTGACATGGTCAACACATTTAAACTTTATAAATGTATTTTGCTATGTGCTAAACCACTTGAATACCTGCTGCTCTAGCTCAGATGATTTCCTAACCTGTATTGGTGGGGAGCAATTTCTTAGACTACGACTAAATCTCCTGTCCAGGGGGGAAATTAAGCAAGTCAGGTCTGGAGGGTTCCATGTGTTAATATCCCCGCATAAATATCGCCATACAAAAATATTGCCATATTCCTGCGGCAATATTAAGGCATGGAACCTGTGGGGGACACCCACGCAACCCCTGCTTTATTTTTAAAGGAGCGGGGCACACCCCCACAACTCCTGCTCCCAAAAACCCCAAAAATTATCCCTCCCCAAAAATATCACCTATGGCCGTTCCAGACGACCATTTATACGGGATATTTTTGGTGGGGATAATATGTAGTGATGCCGGCTGTAGTTGAGACTAACGCAGCAGTGGATCTGGGTAATTGTCTAATGTGCAAGACCCCTAATATCTTGAAGGCCTGTGAGCATATTTTTGTAGAATGTGAGGCGTTACTTGGGCTACATGTCTTCATACTGAAATATTTTATAAAGAATTAACATATATTGAATATTTTATAACAAACATTTTTATAGAGAATGCACTTTTTTTCTTTTTTGGGCGTTCCCTCCCAAACCCCCGTTCCCACCCCTAAACACCCACCCCAACCGTTTCCCAAAAATATTTAACCCTTTACCCCACCCCTAAATGCATTCTCTATAAACATTTTGATTGTAAAATATTCAATATATGTTCATTCTTTAGAAAATGTTCGATATAAAGACTGCATACCATTACAGTGGCTGGACTTCGTTAAAAGATTCTTTTGGAACCTTGACCTTGGCAGTGATGATGATCTCTTCCGGAGGCTGACTAGTGGGGAAGAAACGCTGCTTACTGAAGCAGCGCTAAAGCTATTTGCTCTCGTTGGATTTGTCAAGACTCCCTGATTGGAGTAATTGCTAATTTGCACATCGATTTGAATATATGTTTGTATAGGTGGAAGTTCAAATCAATGAAGATGAAATGAGAAAGTGTTTTAAATTTCCCCTTTTACACTTCTCTTTTTTTATATTATATTTGTCAGTGATTTTAATATTTAATTTTTCTTTTCTTATTTGAGTGGGAAATGTTAGCTGCGATTATTTTAATTCTGTTGTGTAAGGTTGACTAGTTTCAACCAGTATCACAATAAAGAATTGAATTCAAAGGGACCCCACATGGGATTGGCTATGAATGGTGTAGACCCCAGTGGTAGTGCTATGCTGATAGTTACATGATGTATTTTTTCTTTTCGTTCACTTGGGGTGGGGGTTAAAAAACAAACTACTTGTTCTTCATCACTTATGTTGTAAATTGAACGCTATTGTATGCTATTGATGATGAAAATAAAGCTTATAAAAAAGAAAGATACCTCTTACATTAGAATATCATTTAGTCTCTCTGTTTCTTAAAGGTATTACTTTTTTGATGTGGCAGGGACTTTGTACTTTAAATCCCAACATTAAATCATGTTACTGCTTGCTTTCTTGCCTTGCGTTCCCACTAGTTTTAAGAACCCCTAATTCAAGTGTGTGCTTGTGCTATTCATGCATTTTTTTCACCCTTCCAATATGCTCCAGGAACCCTTCCTCCTGGTTCCAGCATCCCTCCCTTCCTACTCCTTTCAATTGTTAGTGTTAGTTTGAAGATTTCACCACCACTGTTTTGCCACCCGGTGTCTCTCCTTCATCACAGTATCTGCTTTCTGCCAACCTCTTCCATCTTCTGGGTTGTGTGGTCTCTCGTCTCGGTCCTTCTTTGAATCTAATCTTCTCATTCTCTTGAGTACCTCCAGGAAGTCCTCTGGTGGCTTGTCCATCAAGCTTTCTCTGCCCCTTACTCTGAGCCTCTGCTGCGGTACTGCTCTCTTGTTGTATCTTGATTGTCCGGTTTCCTTTGTCCTTGTTGCCACTAAGGAACTTGAATCTTGTACTTCTTGTTTGACCATCTTGGTTCATCACTGTTCCTTCTTTGATACTTGTGGTGCAGCTCTGGCAGAACTATCTCACCCCCTGCAAACTCCACCCTTTCTGTTGACTGCAGGCTTTCTTTGGCCTGTGGACCTGATTGTTCCTTCACAGGTTTGTGATTCGTGATGGCAATTCACTACGTCACTCTGATCTTGGTTGGCCGTCCTTTATCTCTCTAGCCAGAAAACACTTTGTGATAGTTAAGCTCCAGCTTTTCATGGTCTGTGATGGCAGGATGGGAAATAGCAATATTTGTTGTCCACTTACATTGTAGCTCTTTTATTTGTGGCAGTTTCTAGGGCACTCTCCTTTTATCGCTTTATTTTTTAACCTCCTCCATCCTGCTCAGCTGTGACCACTCTGCTAGCTTTAATTTGTATCACATTTGTCTACATATATTTTCCCTGCCGACCTTTACTGCCTCTGTGGTCCACGTTTTCAATGAAGGGGGTAAGGTTGTTTCGTTCATTTATCTCTGGGAGACCCAAATCTGGAATTTAGCTCCATCACATGGATTTTTCTAAGTGTTCATTCTAGAGGAGCGGACTGTATTCCCTTTCATGGTAGCACTCATCTTATTGACTTTGAAGCAGCTAGAAACTGCGGTTGGTCAATTATATCGATCTTCAGTTCTAAATAGTTTTCTCTTCCTTGGAGTAATTACATTGACTTGTTTCTATTAATTTGATGACCATGTTTTTAAATTGATAGACTTGATGCCTTGCTAGATTGTGTCTGGTAAAATATTTATTTGCATATGTTTAAAAAAAAAAGCACATCTCAGTTGATTTATTGGAAGTTTTATTTGTTTAATGATGACCATGATCATTGCAGAATACTTTGCTGAATAGTCTTATTTTTCTTAGTCGACCATGCTGTCTAAACATTATTTTGGTAAATAAATAAAATGTTGCCTTCTAGATGAGTAATTGGTCATTCATGTGTCCGTGTTCCTGTTTGGACTTCCCACTACGGGGAATTAATACATTTACATCCCTGCCCTTTCTTTTACTTGGTGGTAATCAATCTGTCAGTTGATATATTGCCTCCAATTTGGTTTATCTTCATTTTTGTAAAACTTGATTTGTATTCCTTTTATCGAAGGTTTCTGACCTGCACCATTTTACTGCTACAGAGCAAGACCTCTGATTCTTGAACTGAAGATTCCCCTCCCTCCCCTTCTGCCACAGCCCATAGTCTGCCTCATGCGTCCATGACAGGCAATACCCAAAGATTGCCCCTTTCATTGGGCACATGCAAGCGCGCAGTTTGCAAGCCTTTGTACTGTGTTATTCTCCTTTTATAATCTAGTCATCATCTATTCATGTCACTCTGGCTTCTGAACACTGCAGTACCTATCTACGGGGTCCTTCCACCACCATTCTTAAGCAGCCATAAACTGATGCTTCTGGACAGCTCAGTTGTGGGTGTAGTGCCAGAGGCCTTCCTTCACCCTGCTACTGAATTGCCTCTTTGTTTTTAAGTTGCGATGCAAGCTCCGATACACACAAGCAGGATGGGGAAACAATTTTTCCTTCGACTGTCAGCTAGCCACTGTTTTTCCTCTCTACATTTCCACCTTCTTTTTATTTCTTTGTATTTACCTGCATTTCGTAAGTGTGAACTAAATCACAATAATTATAATAATTATAATAATTGTAATAATAATAATGTGTGAACTGTCAACTTTTGCCATACTGGTGCTGAAAAGGAGCATTAGAATCATACCATAAAAGCCAGATGAGTTTACGTAAGATTAGCCGGCATATTGGGTTTGGAGCAATTTCAGGAACTTCAGTCAGTTATAGCCCTCAAAGCTAGCGAAATGGATTTCCGCAATCTAGACCAGGGCTCTACAAACTGGGACTCTTTGGACTTCAACACCCATCATACCTCACCATTGACTGTGCTGAATAGGGCTGATTGGATTTATAGTCAAAAACCTCTGGATAGCCCAAGGTCGCAGACCCCTGATCTTGACACTTACTTGGAATGTATCTCGCTCGCTATTAAAAAATTGCGAAAATCTGGAGATTTTAGAGATGTGGTGTTAATTATCCGAATTCCTCCTGGTGGCAGAAACCGTAGAAGTTTGTTGGCCAAGAACAAGAGTTTGGTGCTTTTGATGGCTCTTTGTACAAGACCGATTTAAATTTGGTCCTGTACTTCAGTGGCAGCCGATGAAGCCAGTGAAAAGCTGGTGAAATGTGATCAGAAGGGCCCCTATTGCTTAGTAGGTAGACAGCTGATTTCTGTTAGCTTGAATTTACAGAGCCACTGACAGGGAAGGCCAAGATAGTTCACAATACAGTAATCAATTCTTGAAGCGAACAAAGCGGCAATCATAATATTTTGGGCACCAGGAGTAAAGAACGTTAGGGCTCTGCAGAACAATCTCTGCCCGAAAAAGACCCCCATTCGAATGAGCTGATCAAGATAAAAATGAATTGGGACTGAAAATAAACTTTTCAGTTTCTGGGTTTGGGTAGGAGCCAAGATGCAGTACAAAATGGCCAAAAGTCTTCCGTCCACCAACAGTGTCGGCTGTTTAGCAAAAGGATTTCTGTTTTTACATTGTTCAGTTAAATCACATCCAATTGTTGATGGCCTTCAGGCAAGATTTCGGCTTAAATGCTGGCTCTTCGATGCTCTCGTCCAAAAATATAATGATCGGCATGTCATCAGCCTTTGTAAAGAAATCGAATCCGAAGGCCTGTACCAACTCCGCTTACATTGTCAGAGATTTAATAGCATTGACAAGAATGCCGACCTCCACAGGACAAAGATCCTTTTTTGAAATTCAAAGGGGTCTAGCACTGTAATCTTGATATGGTCCAATAGATTGGATTTCACCAAGATCAATGCTGTACCATGGACCCCACGGATACGACAATATGTCTAGTAATAAGCAGTGATCAACTGTATCAAAGGCTGTGGACTGATCAAACAGGACCAACAACTTGGTTCCTTTGCCATCCACAATCTTGCATATATAGACTCTTTTCCAATGCCTGGGCGAAAGAGTGACTGGTGATTGTGAAAGAGGAAATGTTTTCTAGCAAGTAGTTGTAACTGCACAGCAGTAGTTGAATTTGAGAAGCAAGTGTTAAGTAATTTTGTTGAAAAGCGCTATAGAGTTAGAAGGATGCAAAGTTGGCTGCAATGGAAGGGTCCAGGGATAGTGGCTGTATGATAGCTGACTTTAAAACAGATGGTACATAAGGAAAGAGCTTCGGATGAACACCAAATCGGAAAGTATGCAACCATTAGTGTTCTAAAAAATGTTTGGTGGGTGTCCAGTCATGGGGGGAGTCAGATGCTTTACCAGTCGAAATACATTTTTCCCGTTGAATCATAGTTGGGAGAATGTGAAGCAGATGGGTATCTCCTTTACAGGTTGTAAGGGGTGTTTGTGAATGCAAAGGACAATTTAATACATTTCCATACATAGGTGCTTGAAATGTAAGATTTTCTCTGTGATGAAAGACACCAATTCATTGCATAAGTAAAGTGATGCAGGGATCAAACACAGGAAAGAGGGGGATTTTAATGTAATGTATACAAAAAGCTTCCATAGTTGGGCATTCTTTTCCTCGACTGTATGGAAAAATAAGCACATTTCACTGCTAGTCTATACTCCCTCAGCATGGTCTAAAATGTAGATTAATCTGGCTCAACGTAAATGTGCCTCCAGTCGCTCACCTATTCTTGGAGAGTTGCATAGTTTCCAGAAAGGTTCCAGGGATGAAGTAAACCATGGTTTTAACATCTTGCTCTTTGTAAGGTTTACCGTTTTTAGAGGAGCAACTTGATTTAAAGTTGTTCTTATACTGTTATTAAAACATGCAAATGACACTTCTTAATTTAGTCAAGTCCCTTTCAATATGAATAAAGGGCAAACTGAAAGCATTATAGGTAATAGATTTCCAAATGCTCTGTAGCCATGGAGGCTGGTGAGGGTGCGTTTTTAACTTCATTGGTATTTCAAATAAGATAATTAAAAGAACTGTCAAAACCACTTGTATGGATTGTACATTTTTAGTGAATTGATCAAGCAATGACCAATATTGTGGCTGGCTTTTGAAATTATTTGGGCTAATCTCAGTCAGTTAAGATGGTCACAGGCAAAAGAAACTAAAAGATTCCTTGAACTGTCACTACCTATAATAAGTTCTGGGGATTTCAACAAAACAGTGGCAACTAGCAATTGATAAGTGTTGGGTGGATAACAGTATGCATATCAAGAACTCTAGAATCTGATCTAACAGATCTTGCAAGAAGAAATTCAATCGATTCAACCATCGGATAATCTAATTCTTAAAGTTCTACAAGTTCTTAAAAATTAAAGCAACACTTCTGCCTTTGGTGGCTCGATTACTGTGAAACAGTCTATTGCTATCTGGAACTATATAATTAAAATCTACTGAAGAAATATTGGAGAACCAGGTTTATTGCAACTATATAATGGGGCCTGGTACGGTCTTGATCACCCAGGAGGTAACCGTAATCTAACACACAAAGATCAAGCGCCACAAGTGGTAGAACAGATCAGATTGACTTCTAATCTCACAACTTCATTTTTGAGGAATAGTTTTACTGCCAAAATATAAATTACCAGGGCTTTACACTAACAATTTGTTTTCCATCTTGTATTACACCTAATTGCTTTCTAACAATGTGTCTGTAATCCCTGTTAAACAAAAAGCGCATATGTATGTATTATGTTTACAACTGATGGTGTGTTGAGTTTGAGTGAACAAGAGGATGCATGACTAGTGTGGTGTGGGTGTACTCGTGATAAAGTTGCACAAAAGTGACAGCGATATATAAATGTATTTTGACGATAGTAATTTATATTTTGGCAATACAAATATTCATCAAAGATTTTGAGATTAGAAGTCAATTTTATCTGTTCTGTTCTGTCTACCACTTGTGGGTCTTGATCTTTGTGTGTTAGATTTATTTCCTACAGAAGTTATATTTTTTTTTATGGAGGTTAATTGGATTGAATATATGGCAAGCAGTGTAGTGCACCCAACACACATTCAGGAAGGAGCATTTTTTTTAATACAGTAATTTCGTTAGCTGTTACTGTGTACCCGTTAAGGAGGCAGTTGATGAAATATATTCTCCCTTTTCAAGACCATTCTACATGTTTATTTGCAGGGTAACCTGGAGAAAAGGGCAATATTTCCTCGGGAAGTAAGGAAGACCAAGGGTCATTTTTGCTGTTCTGAGAAGCTTGTGACATTTTTTGATAAGATTATGGCCATATGTGCTTAGGTTTGCTGACCGGCTTGCTTTTGAAGGACATATCCGCCAGACACTCGCTTTTTGCAGGTTAAATGAAGACAGTGGGCTAAATTTAACTTTGTGGATGCCAGATCGAAATAGAAGAAATACTAAGATTCAAATGCAAGGTCCCAATAGCAGGTAAAACTATTTCAATAGGTTTTTAAAACGGTCTCGGTTCTAAACGCGCAAATAAGATCCTGCAAGCGATTCATATAAAACCAACACTGATACATTTCTAACAGCCCAAGTACTCTTCAGCATCAGTTAGTGAGTGATCAGATGCTGCACGCTTCCTTTCTCACTTGGGCTGATGATTCCGTTGTTGGATTTAGTGTAAGCCCATACTTTGTGTTTCTTCCATCGTATCCCAGAGTCTGTCTACACCCACCTCTTAGTGGTGCCTTTAATGATCAAACATGGTTTTATTCCAATTCTGATATGGTTTCTGATCTAGTTTTAAAAAGGTAACGTAGATTACCCCTACTAGACAGTACCCAGGATAAGGCAGTACACCCAAGTACTATTTATATTAAGCATGTAGAGGCTAGTATTATTCTTGTACTAACTGCTTGGACCTTTTATTTAGTTTCTGAACTTTTTTGTAACTTTGGTCCAAATATGATGAAAATCAGCCAACCACGCAACTGCATGTCCTTTTAGATGCCTCACACCCTGCCTATATCACCTCCTCTATATTGGATGCAAAATATTTAGGAATGTTCCCATACAGGTAGCCAGAGCATCAAACTAGGAAATCCAGTACCAAAAGGCCAGCAAGAGGAACCACTTCATTAGAAGACTAGGAAATCCAACAGCATTTGAGGCTTGGAGAACCGTTGTGTCCAACATTTCCAGCTAGACAATTTCTGCCCACTAACTCGACACATTTTGAGCGCATATCTATGAACAGAAAAAAATACTTTAATAAGGCTGAGCAGAAATGAGCAAGCCATAAACACGATATCTCGGTAGATGATTACATATTGTATTGTACAGCGAAGGGTGGGCTAAAACTTGGCTCTCTAATATAATTGGTGCTCTCCTGTACTGCCTAATATGAGGAATCTACTTTCAATGGAAAGAATATGGCAGAAAAGGAATTTCTAGATCATTCTGCAGTTTTAAAATATCCTCCAGTTTTGCACTTGTGCTAAATGTTTGGATTCCGTATTCTGGCAGAATGTAGACAAAAAATAATTGACAATTCCCTCCGGCTCCAAGACTCATCTCATTTTATGTGGGTGAGCACACAACCTGGATCGATTTCACAAGCCAATGTGCTAATGCCCATCATTCTGGCTATAATGTAGTAACCAATTTGTAAGCCTTCATACATTGAGCCCTGAAAAGACTACAAAGTTACAAATCTAGTGTTCCTCTTAGTATTGCATATTCTATTTGTTCATCATACAGGGGTAAAAGCCTCTCAGTAAAATTGAATGTCAAACTATAACCATGTACCAAAAAGAGCAACTTGATTAGCTTCCCTGGCGTGGCCTTCATACAGCAATTGTATTGTGCCCATAGGGCTGGAAAATAATTAAGAACGTGACTTCCAGAGAGAAAGAACAAGCCTCTGGTGGAGCCAAAAAATGCACACCTGATCAGGCAGCATGCTAAGGATCGCTCACCTACTGGACCCCTGTCCAGACGTGTGCATCGAAAATGATAAACTTAGATTGGCTGTAACTCTCTCTCTCCCTTCCCTCTGTCCCCCCGGCCGCCCTCTCCCTCCTCTCTGTCTTCTTCTCTCTCTCCCCTCCCTATCACCACCCCCTTCTCTCTCTGCCCCATATCTCTCCATTCTTTCTCCCCCTCTCTCCTTCCTTTCTCCCCCTCTCCCTCCTCTCTCTTCCCCATCTCCCTCCTCTCTTCCTCCTTTCTCCCTCCTTTCTCCAGCTCTCCTTCCTCTCTACACCCTCTCCCTCCTCTTCCCCCTCTCTCTCCTCTTCCCCTATCTCCTCTCTTCCCCCGCTCACCCTCCTCTCTTCCCCCGCACACCCTCCTCTCTTCCCCCGCTCACCCTCCTCTCTTCCCCCGCTCACCCTCCTCTCTTCCCCCGCTCACCCACCTCTCTTCCCCCGCTCACCCACCTCTCTTCCCCCGCTCACCCACCTCTCTTCCCCCGCTCACCCACCTCTCTTCCCCCGCTCACCCACCTCTCTTCCCCCGCTCACCCACCTCTCTTCCCCCGCTCACCCTCCTCTCTTCCCCCGCTCACCCTCCTCTCTTCCCCCGCTCACCCTCCTCTCTTCCCCCGCTCACCCTCCTCTCTTCCCCCGCTCACCCTCCTCTCTTCCCCCGCTCACCCTCCTCTCTTCCCCCGCTCACCCTCCTCTCTTCCCCCGCTCACCCTCCTCTCCTCTCTTCCCCTTCTCTCCCTCCTCTCTCCCTCCTCTCTCCCTCCTCTCTTCCCCCTCTCTTCCCCCTCTCTTCCCCCTCTCTTCCCCCTCTCTTCCCCCTCTCTTCCCCCTCTCTTCTCCCTCCTCTCCCCCCACCCTCTACCACCAGCTCACGTGTTCAGGGGTCAGATTAAAATTCATGGTGCAGGAGCTGGAAGTTGCTCATTGGTGTAAGGATTTTCCTCTAATTGAGAGTTAATCATTGTGACCCAGGAGCTATTACATTTCTGTCCCATGAATGTCGTCTGAAGAGCTGCACAAGAAGGTTAAAAGGAAAAGAGTTTGAAAAAAATGCTTCCTTTTTGTAAATTTGAGACCAGTACATATGACCCATTATGCTTTTAAATGCATTCTAAAGGTTACTCGATGCACCTTTATTCAAATCCCCAGACACAGAGTGACTATCAGCTAGGTTCATCTGTGTAGCAGCCAGTTAGCTTGGGGACCCCAGAGTAGCTTCTGGTAGCTGTAGGTGTCAAGTGTGTCAAGCTAGCCAGGTTCTTCTCAATCCCAGGAGCTAAATATCTTTGAACACCCAGTGCGTTATCCCAGTATTTCATGCAGAGACCTGATCTTATCAAGAGCTCATAGTGGGTTATTTTGTGGAGTATGTGTTTCCCTGGAGGATATTTCCTTCCAGTAGATATATCATTGTCAGAGCCTTGTAAATGTGAAAAATTGTGAATCGCCATAAAGCTCTGGACTGCACGTTCCTCCTGACAAATAGCTTTGATGGAAACACCATTAAACCTACCAGACTGGCCAGTTTTCTGAGAAAGACACTAGTTATTTGTATTACATAGTTTCCTTCTTTTTATCTCTCACTTTGCTACTGAAAAACTTCAAGACAACTGAGTCTGCATCCACTCTGAAACCGAGAAAATCCAGCTGCTGAGCTACAAACCACTTTGACTTTGCCTGATTGATTGGGAAACCCCAATCTCTGGAGTAAGGCAACAGCCAACTGGGCATGTGTTAAGCTCTGTACTTCCTGTAGCATAAACATCATGAATGAATGAAGAGGAATTCAGTACATCACCCCCCCCCTATTCCCATATTAACCCGTGTAGTCCCCCAGATGTTCCTCTTACCGAAAAAGAGACAGTAGTCTATCCAATATGTTTGTCCAGGGAGCAGAAGATGATTGAAAATGAAACAAATGGAGAAGGAAGGTTAGTAGAGGAAATAACCCGTAAGGCACGAGGGACGCACTAGAGCCGGGTTGGTGCACTTGATGAAAAGCTCAGCACAGCGTCCATATTTCGGTGCACTTTGTTCCATGAAAGAGCCCTGGTTAATGGAATGGATCCTTGTGCACAAAAGGAGGAGTTCTTGTACAGTCTGGTGTAGATAGTAGCAGCAATGTGAATCGTTAACCTCTAGGGTAACTGAGGCTAATGTGCGTGAGAAAGAACAGTCCCGTGTTGCAATACTGTAAGTAGCCGCCTCGGTATAGGTAATGGTCTGGGAGCACACTTGCTGGTAATGGCGGTGTCCGGAGAGATCCCTGTTAGAAAGCAAGGCTGGGGAACGCTGACCTCGGGATTCTGTGTATGTGGAGAGGAGCGTAACAAAAGTACAGGAACCGTGGGCAGAGCCCGAGATGGATTGCAAGAGATTCGGGATGAAAGGAATCGTTCACAGTATCCTACAAGTAGGAGCGTGAACGGAGCTTTGCGACAAATAGAAAAACAATCGGAAGCACTTGGTAGTTCTGCTGTGGTGTTAAAACAGAGCCGAAGTTTGGAAGCAGCACCAGTGTGTGAACCGACGTCCGCTGTCACGTGGTTCTGAGAAGGCAAGGACAAAGCATTGTTCAATCGGCGTCTCATGACTACACAGCGTTGTCAAGGCAACCGTGCCGACATCCTCCATAGAGTGAAGAACGGCCTGGCAGCTGTTCTCAAAGCCCATGCTGCATGATCGTTACGGGAGCTGGGTTGACGCCGTGCACCATGGAAAACACCAACGGATACACGATCAGCAGGCATGACACCAGCACCTTCTGTGAGAAACCTGAGGGCGTCCTCACATTTACTCCCCCGGATCTTTTGCTCCGTTGGCCATCGAAGGGCCATTGTGCTTGGATCCTGACCCTGGGGGTGTACAGGTGAAGGAGGATCACCTGGGTAGGGGATCCTTGGGGCAGAGCAAGATAATGCCGTAAGGCGAGATGTGGCAATCCCAAACGACTACGGAAAACCTACCCTCCCTCTTTGTGGGCTGTTGCCACTCATTCAGCCCAAAGGGGTCCATCCACCCAAGTTATATGGGAATACCTAAAACAACGATTAACAGGGTTCCGATGAAACACTAACCCAGAAGAAGGGGAGACACTGGAGAGGGCGGACCAAGAAAGACCCCACCTCTTATGGGAAAACAAATCCCTCTGAACCCACTAGAGGGGAATTCAAACTGAAACACCCTTCCTCTGCTAATACTAATTTCCCCTACACCCTCTGCCTTCATGGGCTATTGTAACTCTAGCTCCATGCAACAACCTACAGTTCCCCTGCAGGCCGTTAAAAGGAGTAAGGAAAGACACACTGCTCCTTTAAGATCCGACTCACTCAGAGCTAAAGGACAGGCATGTCCAGATAATTAGGTAATGGAAGGTCAGGCAGGCTCTACACTGTCCACACACCTGGTAATCTGCTGCAGGTCTATAAAAGGTGGGATATTCAGCAGTGCAGGCAGCAGCAGTTTGAGACCCAGCAACAGGGAGGCTGCATGGCTGAGTCCAGCAGGGGATCACTGACTTGCAAGGAACTGGTGCTCTGGAGGTGAGCAGCAAGGGGGCGGAGCGAAAACCAGCTGAAAGAGACTTGACGAGCTTGCACGCTGCCCCGTGGCAGAGCTGAAGCTCTGGGGTGACGAGGCGAGAGAGTTGTGTCTCCAGGGAGCCAGTATGGATAAAAAGGGAAGGCCGTTGACAGGGCTGCACTTTCCTTATGGATGCGGGGCGTGCTTGTTTTCCTGCTGTGGCCAGGAGTGTCTGAGGGACAGGTGGCGAGACCCTGACCTCAGCTGCAGTGTTCTTGACGCAGATAGCCTGGAAGCACGAGCGAAATCACTGCTGGTGAGTCTGAAGTACAGGGAGACTCGCAATGTGATATGCGTGGCTAAATACTATGTAGCAACAGTAAACGGAATGAAAGGAAATCCATTATTGCAGCCCTCCACGATTTTGAGGCAATTGGATAATGCAGACTGCAAAGAAAGAAACAGAGTATCTGAAGGCCTTGACAATGGGTTTTCCCTTCCTGCGCCTTCATTCAAAGTGAAAGTACGGTATGCGGCAAGACAAACAAATAGAATCTTGTGTGATACAAAGTTACCGAGTGGTCGCATAAGGAAGATTACATTATCGAAAGTCTTGGTGGACTGAAAGATGGAAACTGACATCCCGAGAGGAGCTGGGTGAGGTGCAAAGTTGTGCTGGCAATCAAGTAACACTGTGAGAGCCAGTAGAAAGCTGTATACGGGAAAGGAACAGTTTTAAAGGGCAGAGAGCAAGTAATGCCCAGTCAAGCCTTTTGAACTGAGTGAACTGACAAGCAAGTGGCAGAGCTAGGAGCCCCAGGCCCCGGGTGGTGCGACCTGTGATGGGTGGACAGTTTGGTCCGACAACTGCGCCTAGACCATGGGGAGCCTGACAGTGGAACACAGAGGTGGGGAAGGGTACCCCAGAAGTGTTTGTGAATAACTACAAAAGCTACACCTAAGAGCTTAGACTTGGGGAAGGGAACCCTGAGTCTAAAAGGTATTGTGGACATTAAGGGAAAAGACAAAGTGCTGCTTTCTGAGTTCAGGCAAAAGAAGCCTAAGAAACAGGCTGGACATTTGTTTGTGCATCTGATAAAATCAAACAGGAAAATTGTGAAGCTGAGCATAACGAGAACTGTGAGCCGTTAAGGTACTGTAATATTTACTTATAGTGAATCCTGAAATCTTGTGTAACTTTACTCCCTCAGTGTCCTGGAACTTGGGGAAAGGAGCTGCGTGAGAAGCTCCTGAAAGACACTGGATCATGATTTTGGAACACAGATACTGATTTAGTTAGAACATTCCAGCCCTTTGTTAGTATTCACAGGCAAGTATAGGTTGTGACAGAGACAGCATTTTACTTTGGACTTTAGACACAGACTGGCCTTATATCCATCCATTGAGCGAAGTCCCCTCTTGTAGTTAGGGCATGTTAGGAATTACTTCCATCCTGACTTTTTAAATAAAGGTTTTCCAACTGGATCTTTTGTGTCTTTTTAACTGTTGATACCATGTCTGTCTCACAGTTCCCAGAGTGCTGCTAATGCTGGCTTCATCAACTTGGTGACACAGCACAGAGTGGAAAATGGGCCAAAAGAGAGACATGTGAACTTCACACTAGAGTTTTCCAATAAAAATAGTGAAATCGCCTGTGCAGAGGGAAAAGCAGTATAGATCAAAATGCACATACCGGTTCCCCCTGCAATCCATCCATTAGCATGTGAATACCTTTCGTCTTGAAGTGGCGATACATCATCCATTGATAACCCTAAGGTTGATTACTAGACAGACCTTCTCTTTGCTATGCACTAAGAAAGGATTGCTCAAACACATGGGGTGTGACTATGAAGAGGCAATAACTCCTTTCTTTGTGGGGGTCCATCCCAACCCTTGTCAATTTTTTAATTCGTTATTAATTGGACATTTGCATGGCGCATATACACAAGTGTGTCCAGGCGCCACAAGACAAGATGGGGGGGGGGGGGAGGGAGGGGCGGTGACCTGGGAGAACAACAATAAATTGTTATATTGGCCTGGTGACAATCCTGTGCAAGTGCATGACAAGGTGGTAAGTGCAGGGGAAAGGAGGGTAAAGGGAGAAGTGCAGGAGTGGGGTGCCCAAGGAAAGGGATGGGCAAGTGCTGCTAGGGCCAAGGTGACAAGTGCCAGGGGAAGGTGGAGGAAGGGAGGATGAGTGCGGTGGACAGGGAGTACCAGGTTGGGCCAGTCCGCGAAAGGGAGCCTGAGGGCAAGTGCTCGCAAGGGATGCTGGGGGACTACTGGGGGGTGGTCTGGCCCCTGTAGGACTCTGAAGGGACCAGGCCCCAGTCATAGCAGCAGAGGGACAGTTCGCATGGGGGAGGGCAAGGTAAGGAAGAGGAGAAGAGGAAAGTCTTCAGGAGTTTCCCCTTACTTAAGATCCGACTGAAGTCTTAAGGGGGGTGGACAGGGAGGCTGTTCCAGATGGAGGAACCAGGCGGGGAAAGGGATCTACCTCTCACTCTCTGCTTGTAGAAACATTTGACCTGCAGAGAGTTGGAGCCAGGGGACCGAAGGGCTCTAGCCGGGAGGTATTTAGGGAGGGAGAGCTGGATGTAGAGCGGTCCCAGACAGCCTTGTGGATGATGCAAAGGGCCTTGAATTTGATCCTTGCGGTGACTGGGAGCCAGTGAAGAGATTGTAGGGCTGGAGAGATGCGGTACCTGGGCTTGAGGCCAAGGATAAGTCTTGCAGTCCCATTCTGGATAACTTGAAGGGGGTGAAGGGAGCAAAGAGGCAGATTGAGGAAGAGGCCGTTGCAGTAGTTCAGCCAAGAGTGAACCAGTGCGCTGGAGACTTTGAGGTTCTGGGAGAAGGTGGGGAAAGGTTGAATGCCCCTGAGGAGGTGCAGCTGAAAGTTGGACATCTTGACAATGTCCGTGATGTGTGGAGAGAAAGAGAGAGGAGTCAAAGAAGATCCCAAGGATTTTTGCCTCACGTGGGTGAGGATAGGGAACCCAAGGAGTCTGTCCAGAGAGTGGGGGGGAAATGGGGACCAGGCGTTCTAATGAGAAGGCTCTCCATCTTACTGGCATTCAGACAGAGATCATTGGAAGAGCACCATGCCTGAATAGCAGTCAAGCAATTGGGTATGAGGGAGGAGCAAGAAGAGGAGGAGGAGGAGGAGGAGGAGGAGGAGGAGGAGGAGGAGGAGGAGGAGGAGGATGATGAGGATATAGATGGCAGCTTGGAAGAGAGCTGTGCGTCGTCTGCATAACACTGGAAATGAAGGGAGAAGTTGGAGATTGGGTTGGCCCGAAGGGCCAGGTAGATGTTGAATAGTCATGGCGATCGGATAGCGCCCTGAGGGACGCCACAGGTTGAGAGTGAGGTGAGGTAGAGGAGAGAAAAGGTCCCATTTTCACTTGGGATGGTCTGTTTGAAAGGAGGTAAGCCACACCAGTGCCCTGTTCGTGATGCCTATGGTATCATGGAAGATGGTTTGAGGATGGAGTGGTTGACTGTGTCAAAGGCATGAGAAAGATAGAGGATAATCAGAACAGAGGGAGTGTTTGAGTCAAGATTAGAGTGTGGGTCTTCAAGGGCTTTCAGGAGAGCAGTTTCCGTGCCTCTGAAAGCATTGAAACGGGACTGGTGGTCTTGGAGGCAGGCAGCCACTTCAGTGTGGAAGGTCAGTTGGGGATGACCAGTTTCTCCATGAGTTTGCCCAAAAAATGGGTGATAGAGGTAGGGCAATAATTAGCTGGGCAAGAAGGGTCAGCAGACAGCTTTTTTAGGAGAGGGTGCACAAGAGTACCTAAGGGGTTGTGGGAAGGAGCCAGTGGCAAATGAGTGGTTGCAGAGGTCAGCCAAGGCTGCGGCTAGAGAGGTGATGTCCTTGATGGCTCTGGAGGGGCAAGTGGGGGGGGGCACTTGTTTAGAGGAGGCCACATTGTGGTAGGCTGAGTAATCACACACTTGACACAAGGTTTACGGTGTTTGTACATTGACTTTATTCTGTTTCTTAAGGGAAATTTTGGATCAAATACTTACATGGACTACAGGTTTTCCTCTTGAACAAATAAGGACTCTGGTAAAACGGTGTGAAGTATGGTTTAACGAAAAATGGGATTTATATTGGTGTCTAACACCTTATGGTGCCACACTTATAAATCATACAGAAACCTTTTCTTACGATTCCTTGTCCCTGTTGGGACACCCTAAACTATAAATATAAGGACGTAGAAAACAGAAAAGTCACAAATCTAATGTTAACAAGTCTTACAGCCTCCAGGCTATTCTAATCGGTAATCCTCATAAAAACGAATTCCAAAATAAAGAGCCCGAAAACGCATTTAACACATTTTTTGTGTGTGTACTTTTTTAAGCAAAAAATAAATAAGGAAGCAGGAATGTAACATTTTTCGAAATTCAACAAAAAAACTCTGCCTTTTGAGTCTTGTTATTTTGAATTTGGTATTTCAACATAGAACCATATCAATCTAAAGTGTTTGTTTGTTTTGATATGTTTGTTTATTTGATATAGCGCAAATCCAAACCCGTAGGTAGCCGGGCGCAAACATTACAAGGAGACTTGAGAACTTAGTTGCAATGACAATCAAAAATATGCAATGACACACAAAAATAGGCAGTGAGGCAGTTCAGCAGTGTTACAGTCTGAATTTACTTATACAGATGATGCCATGTGTCGGAGGCATACAGTGCTAGGTAACAATCAGCCACAGTTTTGTAGACTTTGACTGATCCAATGAAGTTCCTAGATGCTGGCAGTGGTGGACGGGTCCCTAAAGGAGGTCAAGTTAACAAGGGCATGGTCGGGAGGTGACACTCAGGACGAGTGGTTCTAGTAGAAGAGGGTGATCCCGTTAGATGTCATTTGATCGTATCCATGAAAGAACCTTACGCCTGAAACTTGGATAAGGTTGGTCCTTTCTAAGTTCTAATGGAAGTTTGTTCCAGGTTTGGGCAGCTATGACTGGGAAGCTGGCGCCGCCAGCTGTACTCTTTTTGTATCTAGGCACCATCAGGGTATATGCGTTGGTCCTTCTTGTGGGGCGGTTTGAAATTCTCTTGTTAAGTCTGTTTGCTAGGTAGGGGGGAGCTATATTGTTAAGCCCTTTCGACGTGAGCGAGAGAGTTTTGAGGGTGATTCTATCTTTAATTTTTAGCCAGTGGATATTCCTTCTGGAGGTAGAGACATGGGCTCTGTTAGGAATGTTTAAGGCTACTCTAAGAGCATTGTTTTGGAGTGTTTGGAGTTTAAGGATATACTTGTTGGATCCAACATATAGAGCATTGCAATAGTCCAGTCTGGATATGATAAGTGCATTAGCTAAGGTAATACAGCTAGCCTCTGTTAGGAATGGTCTGCAAACTCGGATCAGTTTACAAGTATAGGCGGTGGAGGAAGCTAGGGAGTTAATTTGTTTCTTAAAGGTGAGTGCTGAGTCCAGATAAACTCCCAGGGTTTTAACTGCAGGCATCACTTTGATGACATTGTTATCAATGTTAAATGAGGCATAGTTCGGGTCAAGTTTTTTAATCGCTGTCTCTGTCAATCAGGATCTCCGTTTTGTCGTCATTCAGGCAGAGGCCATGGGATGCCATCCATGCCTGAATGAGGAGATATATCCTGTTTACCAGAGCTGAGTCTTCCAAGAAGTTACCCGAAAGGGGGATAAGGATCGGAGTGTCATCTGCGTAATTAGTGTAGATGACACCCAGTCTATCCAACTTGTCAAACAAAGGTTTGGTAAAGATGTTATACATAGTGGGAGATACACATGATCCCTGGGGGACACCGCAGGAGACTTGTATGGGATTGGCAGCTGCTAGGGGGGAGAAGACTCTCATTGTCCGGTTAGCAAGGAAGGATTGTACCCAGCTTATGGCATCGCTTGAGAAATGGGCAGCGGAGCCAAGGTGATTGCATAAAACTGCATGATCTACCAAATCAAAGGCTGCCGAGAGGTCAAGGAGGTGTAGCATAGCTGATTTTCCATTGTCCTTCAACTCGTCAATTTGAGTCTTAAGGTCAATCAAGGCTGTTTCGGTGCTGTGAAGGGGGCGGAAGCCAGAGTCAACCATAAGAGTTCTCTAATCCTATTCTCAAGTGTCCATCCCTAAACCAATCCCAACTAAATCAAACCATTCCTGGTAAGGCTCTTTCTAGGAGTACAGTCTAGCCTTTCCTGTGCTTCTCTGATTTCCCCACATTTTCGAGTTCCACAGCTTCCTTTTTCGGGGGGCTTTTTTGTGCTTCTGATGGCTCTTAAGTTTTCATGATTTTTAGAGGAGCATGCTTTGGTCCTATGTTGCTTGATTCTCACTACAGGTTCTCTAGGAGTCTTTCTTGGACCTTAAGTTATGTCAGGATTTACAGCAGTCCACTCCTGGACTTTAGGTTCTCTTTCAGGTTTCACAATGGGTCTCTCCTGGACCTTCAGTTCTCTCAAGTTACAAAACCGGTCAATGGATACTTCTCCCCTCACATTCAAGGTCCTTTTCAAGGAGTTGATATTATATAATTCTCCTTGTTATTATATCGAGTGCCTTGCCACTTCCAGTCTCCTCCTCTAAACCTCCAGGTTTTGACTATTATCTTCCAGGCAGTACTTTCCATAAGGTTTCTCCATCAGTCTTCCTTTCACAAGGCAGTTTCAGTCTCTGCCTTTTCCTCTTCCACTTTCTCCCCTTGTATCAAAGGAGCAGTTTCCAACATCTCTTAACTCTCCGGGATCTTCTCCGCCTTAACTGTTCTTTCCCAACCCTTTACATACATCCTGAGTGGGTGATGCTTTCATCACTTGGGTTTTTCCTATTTCGTATCTGAATTCGGTTTGGTTAATCCCCTGTGACCCTTAATTTCATTCATGTTATTATTAACCTTCTCCTGGTATTGGTTAATTACCGGAGGGTCTATTGGAGAATTAGCACAGGTCCATCCGGTTTTAAAAGCATCTGCATCTGGATTTAGTTCTGCTGCTAGGAGCTGTACAGTGACATACCACAGTCTCTTCCTTCTGCAGGCAGTTGGATGATGGCATTTACGAATGCACACAGGTTTTTGGACAACCTTGGCCCATATAGCTTCAGGTAAGATGGGAGTGTTTGTTCTTTGGTGCTAGCTGACTGCAATGGGTCATGTCTCTTGTAGAGTAGGGAACTTGCCTTTCTGCTCCATGGACAGCTATGACCCTTGGTGCTGCAGTCTGGTGTACTTGGTTTTCAGGAAGCACTAAGACCCTCGGGAGTAAGACCCTGCAGGATTTCCTTCAGGAAGGATTTTCTGGACCATGGACCGACAGGGCTGGCAGGGTACCTTCTCAACGACACTGGGAGGCACATCTGGTAGCGGGCGGACCATCCCAGTTTCTGGCTTGCTTCCCTCACATATTAGGATTGGGAGTTGAGGAAACTCGCCAGACTGTCAACTAGATCTCATGTTTGAAAAGCTGCACTGGAACGGTCAGGCTGCCCTAGATGGGGCGTTCCTATAGCTATAATCTGAAACCCCCTTTTAGTATCCAATACTGCGGTACTGTCTGACATCTGACACCAGTTGTGAACAAATATGGGCATACGCCCACCTCTTCTGTGGGGGCTATCAATTGTTGTAATGGCTGGCTGCCTGTTGTTCCTTCACTGAGCCCCGTGGCTGGCATAATCTCTGGCTGGGAATGAAGAATCCTGCTGTCTGTTTGCATAAATATTGGCAAGCACCTCTACCTCCTTCAGTTCAGGCCTTTGCACCCCATGGAAATGTTCAGGTGAACGTTCCCTTCTATGTCCACCCCTCTTTAAAAGAAAAATGTAAAAAAATGTTAGGAGAAAGAAAATCACAATCGTGATTTGTCTGTGGCAACAACGTGCCTGTGCACTTAATCATTCCCTTGGCAAATGGTTCCCGAAGGAGACTTGTATTGGAAAGGACCAGTTGCCCAACTTGACCTCTATTGTCTTTAAAATATTGCTTGGCATCTCGGTGCATTGGAATATCCCACAAGGCATACAGCTTTCACGATTATTATGCCTCGATCGATTTGAACATTGCCAGGCAACAGGCGAAGGCATTATTTGATCTATTAGTTCTGTGCGTATGTTGCATCAAGAGTTACAATCTACTACCCCATGTGAAGCCGGGGGTGGGGGAGGCATAACCCATTTATAGAATCATCAGAACATCACCTCTCCAGGAAACCGATTTAAGATATGGGTTCAAATAAATGGGTAAGCAACATTTTTTGCATTACTGCAATGACACCACATGCACAATACATAGTGTTTTAACTAGTCGCCAGTGTTATGTCATGCTATTTTATCCACCTGAAGTAGATAATGTGGAATAAAGTATCATTCCACATTCCTACAGTGTCTCTGTGTAACTGATATTAGTTTTATACATCAAATCTACTGAAATGGGAGGCGTGATATGTACAATTAGATCACTGGCACTAGGGGTTAACAATAGTGGTGGTGGAGGTACAAGTGGATACTAAAGAGGTGAGATTCTGGGTGTATCTGTATTAAATAACATGCACCCCTGAACCTATGTTTCTCCCTTTTGAGTAATTAGTGGTGATTCCCCTGTTGATGGTAGGTACATTTTTGTGAAGTTATAAAACTGGTAGTAATGTTGCTGTGACCAATGCACATCAAGTCAAGACTATAAAATGTCCTGAAGAAGACTCTGGCACCGTAAAGGCATCATCCTGCATACCGTGACTATAGTCTCCAATCTCCTAATGCTATAAATTGTAATTGCATGTATGCTAATTTTTCATTTGATTTATTGTATCATGTTTTATGTCCTGTCTTTTGGATAGATCAAATTAACTGCAGAAATATTGGATTCGATTGATATGTTTTGCATTGTATCTGCATTAAGATTCTGTGGTAGGTTTGATAATATGAATGGTTAAGCATTGATCAACTTTATATTATATTTCTTTATATTTAAAATATTGAATTAATTTTCGAGGATTGAGCTTGGCCACTGTGCAAATAATTTAGGATGAAATCTGAGTATGTGAGTAATTTCTCCCTGTTCCCTCTGGTGTCATATATGGGGAGTTTCCCCTATCCATTTTCTAAACAATGGCAACTGGCTCTTGGTTAGCGTTGGCATTTGTTTTCCTTCTCCCAGCATCCTCGCATTGATCACAGGTCTACCCCATTGTGTACATTTATCCTGTAATAATACAAGGGTCCTTCTATGATATTTCTAAATGTTGCATCTTTGGAATGCCTGAGGGAGGACTGGGAACACTCTGTGCCGTCTACTTTAGTGGACAGCTTCACCTTGTACAGGAGTTCACTGGTATCCCCTAGTGTGTGATACACGTGGGACCTCCTCACAACACCCTCCTTTATATATCCAAATGTCAGATGCAAAACCCTTTTGCACACACACTTGCACATTTCTTATCTTCTCGGACACAAATGTGTGGATCGAAATTAAGAGATCAGATGTTGAAGGGTAGCTCCTCCCAAATAGGACATCACCTGGAGAGCAAGAGCTACTAATGGAGAGGCAACACATATTAAATACTAGCTGCATGCTGCATATAATTATCTGATCTATTTCTTGCTCTTTCTCACTCCCTCTCTTGTTCCCGCTCTTCCCTCTGGCAGCCTATTCCTATCTGGGTGAGAGTCGGGATCTGGTACATCTCATAATGGCAGTTTCTCTGCATTTTAGCTACCCTGTACACCCACCACCCCTTCCGAAATCCCCAACTGCCCATAAATATTTAAAAACAATATACACTTACCCCTTATTTACCCCGCCCCTTACAAATATAGCAAAAATGCATGAAAGAAATGCAGGAAAACTGCTGTCGTGAGTTGCGGCGGTCCCGAGAATGTTTTAGATGTACATTTGCTAAAATCACCCGAGCCTTTGCTGACAGTTGCGTGACCAGAGGGGAGAAAAAGATATCTGAAAGGTGGAGGGAAGGGTGTGTGGGATTTTTTGCTGTTTTTTTTAATAAGCAATTATTTAAAACATTTTGTTGGACTAACCTCGCAAACTGGCGCTTTTTAAAAATGCTGAAATGTCAATTTCTAATGATGACTTCCATTATATGCTAGTACTAAAAAGAATGTTACTTGTTTTATGGAGTGAAAAAATGATCAAAACCTAGAAAAAAACATATAAATTATTATTTTCTGATTTTGATGTAATTCCAAGATTTACAGTCTGCTACTTTTATATCCGTATGAGAAATGGGATGGGGGGGACAAATGACAGCGAGTGTTCCAGCATCCTTTTTACATAGACAAATGACATTTTAGGAGCAAAGGGTTGTATGCTTCTTTTTATTTTTTAAACCCTCGCCTTATAATGTTTGAATCATTGAACCATATATATTGTTTTTGGATTTGGACAACCCCAGGAATTGGATTTGAGGGTAAAGTTGCTGCAACATCAGTTTCTTCATCACGGTCCACTGGCTATCCGGAGAGAATTTTTCCTTTCCCTAGGCACAACTTTTGCTGGGTTTCAGTGTTAAGATGGCAGTTCACATGCTCAGTTCACAAAGCGCAGACTTCTTAAGAAAATAATGAATATGGGATATTGTGCAACAAATCTAGCATGGGATTAAAACAAATATGATCGGTCATTGACTTTTGCTTTTGAGTCCATTCTTGACGACACAGAGTACTAGTAACTTGATATCTGGCAACATGTCTTATCCAGTCCTTGCAATTATGCAGAGTACAAGCAAACTGTGTGAATGGCTGTCTGCTCAGTGTAATGTCTACGATCAACACCAGACTTTAAATTATTATGAATTCCAAAAAGCGCACATTTCTTTTGTTCTTAGTTCTTTGTTTATTAAAACGGTCCTACACAGTTGTTATACATCCTTATTAATATAATGGGAATAGTTCTCTTGTAGTCAAAGTTGGCTTTGGTTTGTGTTAAGCTTGATAGGATCCTCTAACCTACAACGGGCCAAATTGCTCGCAGCTCTTTTATTCTGATCCCTGCACGTTTAGGATTGCTTTGTGTAATAGGTCCAAACAAGAGGTGATGTTACATTTTGGTAATCCTTATTAGGTTACTCTGTGACCTTTCCAGTCACGTCAATGAAAGAAACATAATCGTTTAACTAGCTTTACGAGTCGTCTTTCGGAAATGACTATCCATACATGCCTGTCAAAACAGTTTATACTGATTGTCTTCGCTCTGAATTCACTGTTTGCTATTGCAGTGTATAAAAGTTATGTCTAAAAAAAAGAGTAAGCTGATAGCTCTTGTGTGGAAATTTCATACATTCACCATTCTCTGCTCTCTGTGATAATCTAAAATGTGCACTTGCTACTAGCAATTAGGCAAGTGATAGTTGACGCTTGAGAGTAAGAAATGGTGTGATGTTTGTTGTTGTTGTAGAGAACCGAGGAGGGGGCGGGGGTATGAATCTTCATATCCCTGGGCGGTAGCTTGCAAATCAAAATGTACACCCCAGTTACTTAGTGCTCTATTTTTACCCAACAATGCCACGTGATGAATCTTCGCATTGTAATTTTTTGAAGCCCTAAAGCCTAAAGCTCATGACGTAACTTGTATTATTGCTGGATATCATAAATTCATGAAACTATCTTTTATATGTAAATCACATGCAATTTACAAACATTTTTAACTCTAAATCAAAATAGCCGCTCTGTTAAAAACACATCTTCAAGAAATGCTGGTCAAGCTTGCCATGAATTCTGGTAATTGCAGATGTCCTGTGTTCTCGAGTAGTGAAAACCAACTCCGAATGAACATTTATTTAAACATTTCTTCAAAATGTAGAATGTTGTGTGTAAAGTTAAACGGTTTCTATAAAAACAATGCATGTCATTGTGTTCTCTGTTACTCCCTCTTGGGCAATTACTTGATAGCGCAACAGTGCCATTGGATGCCTTACTTCTTTAAAATCGGGCACAACCTTAGATTTCTTATTTGATGTCCCGATATTAGTTTTATGTGCAGTAATGCACAAACCCAAATTGTGCTTTACTTTCAGCAACTGACCTCTTCCCAAATTGGCACGTTTTGGGATATGTAATTTATTTAGATTTTGATGTGTAGCATTTTTTTATTTGTTCTTGTTTACAATTGAATGGACAACAGATGCATTCTCCATTTGCCACATTAGGCAAGCCAATCACAGTCACGTTCCATTTTTGAAAAATGTGTTCAGCTTTAGGTACTTGTATGTCAGCCTTTGACCTTTTGTGTCAGAGCCAGGTCTTTCCCGGATGCAGAAGTGGTTTTCTTTTAAACACTTTACTCCGAGGAGCATCACTTTGAATTTTAGTTCATCTGCTAGTTCATGAAAAGTTGCTTCGCTGTGAGGATCCTGTTTTAAATGCAATTTTATCAAGTAAAAAGTTATCTTTCTGTCCGGTGCCCTGCAAAAATTGATCGCTGTTCTTTATTGGCTACAAATGAAAAAGTGAAATGTATATTTTTCAACTAGTCATAAAAATGACATTCTTTATTGTTCTCATATAGCATACAAACATATCTAGACCTACATACCATGCTGCAATGCACTTTTTCCAGTGATAATTTCCCAAAATCGTTTGACATTCGTGAGAAACTGTAGGGTATTCTCCCAAGAAGACCTTGAGAATCCCTTATTCAGGTGTCCAGGTAAGGGCTGGCACTCTCAGATTCCAACCCTGGGGGCGGACAAGCAAGGGAGGATCACCTGGGTAGGGGAGTCCGGGGTTATGCTTGGGGGGAATACCCCAGGTGAGACGCAGGGATGAATGGGAGGAGAGCAAGGTCCCTGAGGCCGTTGTAGGTTATTCCACATCTACCTCCCTTCCACCCCAAGAATCTCCCTTGCCCAAATGTAACGACTCCTCCATATCTGGTAAATCCAATAGGAACTGAAAACCCTCTGCAATAGGACACTACATCTCCCAGAATCCCTGTTCTCCTGTTGCGTATCCAAATATTGCCAATCGTTCTCCATGTCCCTCTGATTATTTCCTGAACTCACAATCTGTTGTGACAAAACACTACCCTTCCCATGATCTCCCCTATTCAATTCACAAACCCCACAAAGTTCACCTTTCTGAATTAACCAATCACTCCCTTCCTTATGACACCTTTTCCCCATCCTACTCTGTAAGATAACCCCCCTTTTCGACACAAACTCTTTCTCACTCTGTGACAGACAACGGACTAACAACAAAGAGGTTTACCTGACATGTCCCAACGCAAAGTTCAGGCAGAGTCAGGCAATTGCCAATAATTACCCACACCTGACTACCCTTTCTCTTCCCCATAGGGATAAAAGACGGAGCACGAGAGCAGACTTGGAGCAAGGCCAAACGCAAGAGGAAGTATTCCAGACCGGCAGTTCAAACAGAGAAGAAAGGCGGCGTGACCTGAGAGGGCGACAAGGAGGAAGGTGCCCTTGTCCTTTTCAACCCAGACCTGCGATACCTCAGAAAGAGAAATCATAAAATCATAAGACCGGGGAGTCCAGCTGGCGTGTGGTGTATCGGATGTCAACGGTGCCTGGTGTCCTCCCGCAATGATAACCAGGTGGGGGGGGGGGACACACACGCTTGCTACTGTGGTACCAACCTTGACTCCAGAGGCAAGGAAAGCCAACAGGTTCAACACAGCCGGTGAGTCGGGGAGAGAGCTGATAGAAAACCGGACTGTGTTGAACCAAAGGTTGCAAACTGCAACATTGTATGAACATTTGAGCAAAGAACTTGTGTGTGAAAGCTTCAAAGATAGTCCAGTAAAGGACCAGCTGCAGAGTGGTCAGGCGCTATGTAGGTGCTCATCTGAAGGACTCTGGCTGGTCCCCTTTGTTGAAACTACAAGTACCAGGAGGCCCTAGGAGATGCTGGCGTGAAGAGTCTGAGGTGTCATAAAGGGGATGAGTCACACCCCTTGTACAATCGAAAGTCTGATTCGTTGACCAGAAGGAAAATAAAGGGAAGCCTGGCTGGGGGCTTGAGGGAAAGCCTAATTGGGGACTGAGCTCCGGACTTAGGTAAATGAAAGAACCTAAGGGGTCTAAAGGAACTGTCTTGTGAACTGTGTCAAGTGTGAACCCGACGGAGGGATGCCAAGACAAAGCTAGGGGAAGGGAACCCGGCTTTCTGATGAGCTGAGAAAATCATGAACTGTATTGGAAAATCATGAACTGTGATAGAATGGGACGTGAACCCAACGGAGGGATGCCAATGGGAAAGCTAACGAGAGTGAGTCCTGCACTGTGATATCGCAAAGTGAACTGTATATTTGCATATGTGAAATTGGCTGAGGGAGGCCCGAGAATTGGGGTGAACAGTAATATACCCGTGAACATAGTGTCGACAAGAGTAAATCCGGCTGAGGGTTGTCCACAACGATTGGTTGCTTAAAAAGACATTGAGACTCTTGAATGGTACATTGTGAATGAAAGGCTGTAAGTGAACCTGACGGAGGCAGCTCTGCATTGTACGAGGGATCAGAGCCCGGCAGAGGGGGATCCTAAGGCGAAGAGTAACCGCTTCATTAAGATTTATTGAAGGAACTTTTTGTTTTTGTTGGTTGTAACACATTCGGTCTTCTGAGGCAAGAGACTGTGTGGGAAGAGACTTGGCCATAGAAGACCCTGATATTTTGTAAACGGACTGTAACCGCGTGTTGGCGAGGCCCAGGAGTGTGCCGTGCTCAGGAGTCCTACCTTGTCCCATGCTAAAAACATGGGGAAGGGGGACCACAGCCATACCATCCTGACTTATCATTTTGAGAACGCTTCTTTCTTTTCTGACAAATATTATCCCACACTAATTTGTAACTAAGAAGTAAGGATTGGCAATAGTTTTTTATTTTTATTTTAGTATAGGCCCTTTTTATTTGACAAAACGCTACTAGGCCTGCCTTATTATTATTTGATGGTCCTAGCTTGCTCCCATTTTAGATTTAGGTTTAGATTGTGCGTTTTTCTCACCCATTTATAATAAACACCCTTGAACTGTGATCACTTGTCTGTCTTTACTGTTGCCACTATGAGTTCCTTACACCTTCCAAAAAATGCATAAAACAATTTCCAGAAATTGGCGGCCAGATTTGACCACATGCATATTCATTATTTTACTTGCGTTTAAGGTCTCAAGTGAATTATTTTTGTAGATTCAACCCCACCAAAATTATCAAAAATTCATTGATGATTTGAAGGGCAATGTTTCTGCCTGCGGCTTGGTATAAAACACTTAAAAAAAAAAAAAAATCATTGTAAATCTATTGCAGCTTCTATGTATCCTCTTTGTGAGGTATATTTGTTAAGCGAAGTCATGCGGAAACGAAGTATATGTAATTTGTGTTTAGGGCTCCCCTAAACTTATTGATTAAATTGGAGATGCATAATTCTCATCAACACAAGCGAAAAGCGCATCTCAAAATGTGACTTCTTCTTCTTTTTAATTTAGATTCTACTGAAAGGAAGGCAACTTAATTAAAACCTCAAACTCCATTTATCATTTTTTAAGCATTCAACTGTTTTCACGTTTGTAACAATATTTCTGAGGCTTGTGGATCGGCTTAGAATCACATGCTATACATAGGCCAATATCTAGTGGTAATCGCAGAGTATTGCATGATTTGTTTTCGAAACTTGAAAAAGGGACGTTGACTGGGCGTGCCAGTAATACTATCCCTAGTGCGACATCTATTGTACCCAGGGTCCTTCACGCGTTGAGGTCCCTCAGATTGCTTTTTTCTGCCATCGTAGTTTGATGCTAGTTTACAGAGTTCTTCAGGCTGATGCCTTTGATTACAAAAGGTTTATCTTTGACTTTCTTCATCGCCCGCCGCAAGATATTCTGCAGCAGAGTTCGACAGACAGAGCCATCGTCGACGACGACTATCGCCTAGATGGACACTTCAGCTTACTCAGGCCTCACTGGGCCTCGCCCCATCACAGTAGGGAATGCCTAATCTGTTCCCCTCATTTACTTCTCATCTCTGTGCTGCCATTTTCACTAACCATGGAAAAAACACCTTTTAACTTTTGCCCGTCCTACAATAGGAAGTACCCCTGGGTAGACACACAGGGCGTGTGTGTAACCCTTGTCTTCCCCCGGGATCACCCTGAAAAGAACTGCAAATCTTGCAAGCTTTTTTGATGCAAGACATTAAAGGACGTAGAACTAAACGCTTGGCTGCCCACGCGATGCAGGCTGAGCCTTCCATTGACGTGGAGGGAGCTTCCAGTGATGGCAGCGTTGGTGTCTAAGTGACACCGAGGGCGAACGCGATTTGACAGGCTCCCACGTGCGAGCCCCCTACTTCATTAAGCAAGCCCGCGGTCCTGTTACGGAGACTAGACCCAGCGACTTAAGCATGCACACTACACGCCACACCAAGCACACATCCCATGGCTGACTGTCAACCTCGCTGTCAACCGGTGAAAGCGACGTGGTGTCAATGAAATGTCCTCAAAAACATCCCTGTCCTCTGGGTCATCGTGCAAGCGTTTGCCATAATGACAGGCTTCTGAAACAGCCCCGCAACTCTGTTTCTGACACCACGCCTAAAACAGTGCCCTTTCGCCAGGGACGTCATGAAAGGCCAGGGTAGCGGAAGTGATGTCACATTACCTTTGACCTCTGACATCACAGGAAGTGATGCAATTTGACCCCACTATGTAGTGACATCACAGGAAGCGATTGAGCACAACCTTTCACCCCTTGACAAAACAGGAAGTGGCATCGCATAACATTGTTCATAAGTACACGATGAAAAATATGGTTGCGATATTACTGCAATGTGATATACATTTCATACAAGAATGGATCCCCATATGTATCGTTAATATTGGTGTGTGTATAGGCCCATATTACCAAATTCCTGTGAATGGAAGCAGACGTCCAAGGCCAAATGATAATGATGTGTTATTATATAGCACTTACACGCTTTATATAGAACATATATGCATACAGTATCACCCAACCTGTGTTGGTACTCCTTTATCAACCTCAGAAGGATGAAAGGCTGAGTTGGCCTTACCAGGATTCGAACCGGCAAACTGCTGATCGCACACAAATCACTGCAGCAAGTGCTCAACACACTGAGTTATCTTAACGGCTATAGTAAAATGAGCAATTCCATATCTCAATGTTCTCAAAGGTCGTTATATGGGTGAAGACTCTTTTTGTTAACGGGGGCCCTGACTCATGAGGGACAATTCAGTTAGAACAAGATACAGGTGAGTACATGCTACCCCGCCCACGCTGCGACACAATGGTACCGGTAGCAACCAACACTGGGGCAGAAGTGAAGGTCACTGTCATTAAAAAAACAGGCAATAGTATAAATCTGATAAAACAAAATGTATTTATAATTCAACAAAACACTGAAATTAAAATAACACATGGATCAGAAACGGGCAGCATTTCTAGTATGTTGAGATGTATTGTACACAGTAAGGCAAAATACACTGCAAAGTAGTGAGGTTGGTAGTTGAGGTGACTTTGTGTGTTGTGTTTAATAACAGCACACTTCAAGATTCGACACAGTTTGTGTTTCCAGCACAAGAATATCTGAATATGGTTTCAGTTAGAATGTCTATAGTATCCTCTCTGCTTTCCTCAGGAGTGTATTGCCAAAAGCGGTCTGGTCTCTATATAGACTCTCTTTAGGAATCGAGGGAGTTGTACCTAAATAAAAACAATAATACAAACATTTATGTTATGGAAGGCGGAAACATGTGTCTATTTAGCTACTGGTCGCTACCTACCTTTTTCTTTTTCTGTGTGTCTTGGGCTGATTGTGGTATGGGACTGTCTTCAGTACAGTGCTTTTGTCTTGCTTGTGATCTGATTAATGCTACACAACGGGGCAAGAGAGGACAATGTGTTCCTCGTTACTCAATCGATCCATTTCATGATATCAATTATGCTTATTGATTTGACAGGTGGAGGATCGGGTTTTACCTGATTTCGTTTTTAACCAGGCCTGGTAACTGCATTTGCCGTGGCTATGTAGAATGCTGTCAGTGGTGTAGTTAAGGGGACCTTCTGTGAATAAAGCAAAGTGCCAATGATTATGTTGCGTTACTTGTCCATGGGCCGTGAGTTGGTCTGTATCATGGGTTGTATATAATCATTAGTGCCTAACTGTAATTGAATTGTGAATACATTTTGTTTTATCAGATTTCTACTATTTCCAGAAAGGCAAATTTGTTATTCCTATTCCTTCTTATGTAGGTCCAAGGCTCACTTGTGGAACCCCCTGTGTTTTTTTTTTTTTTTAAGAGGCCTGAACTAGAAAGCAAGCCGCTCTAGAAACTAAGAGCCACATGGAGCTGGCCACAGCCCAGGAGCTTCCAGTAAAAAAAGGGGAGGCAAGGGAGACCTCAGGGGTCGCAGTTGCAACCCCTGGCGACCCCTAAATGACAGCCCTGCATTTCGCGCGCCGAAAGGCATGCGTTGAAAGGCGCTTCAACGTCCCCTTCCACAACCTCGAAAATGACAGCACTCACTGAACACGTCCCGGGCCCTTTTTTAAAATCCAAGACGTCTAAATCCACAAAATATTCAACAACTCTACCGTCTAAGCCCTCTATTTTGTCAAGATGGGGTCCCCTCTAAATCTAAGGACACCCCATACCCTCAGACACTTTCAGGGACCATGCACCACAAGCAGCCTACACCCTTACAGGACATTCCTACCTCAGCATTCCCAAGGTCATCTGAGTGGACCCCAGAGAGCTTCGATAGGTTCATGATGAAGATGTCCTCTTTTGTAGACTTTATGGACCGGCACCTTGCAAAACTGTTTGGTTTTCAGGGCCCATCCCGCACAGCTTGGGATGAACTAGCAGCCAAGAAGGCACGCCTGGACACTTTTCAGCCCAGCACCTCCACCCAGAGCGAGGATACCCCTCAGCTCCCCCTCCACTCTCAGGACTTATATTTTGCTGACACCTCAGGTTCACTTGAACCTGGCTCTCAAGGAGATCAAGTGGACCAGTATCATCAGGACCAGAATGACCAAGACCAATTTTACGATTTACTACATCATCCAGTCACCAGACTATCAAGATAAACCTGTGACTGACTCCCCAGTCGACATCCAGCTCCAATACAATGTGCTGTTCCTCAAGGCCACAGAACATTTCAACATGGACACCCAGGAGGTCCAAGCTGATAAGCACTTTGTGGAGGACATTCTTGGAGACGAGAAGTCTGCAACACAGTTCATTCCCCTCCTGCATTTCATTCAGACGCGCTTTCAACCCTCTCTCCTAACACCTAACCTTACTCGAGCAGTAAGTCACTTCACTGCATCGAGAAGATGTTCAGACCGGCCCCTACCGTCACTCTATACATCAGGGGTCAACTGAAACTGAAACTGGACTCCTTGGTGGTTACCAGAACTAGGAAGAGAGCTGGCACACCTCTAGCCTCTGCAGAGACTTCACAAGATAAAGAAAGTAAGAAGATATACACTCTTGGCAGAAAGTGGCTTCCACTGCTGCCTATCAGACCAGGATAGCCAACAATGCTACCCTTTTGGCTAGCTACATTTGCCATAAATGGGATGAATGACTACTACAGATTGAAACCGTCCCAGAGCCCATAAAATCTCAGCTCCTAAAGACTATAACGGAACCAACTTCATCCTAAAGAACAACCTGGATGCCCAGGACAATGCAGGCCATATTATAGCTGAAGGTACGCTCATTAAGCGTCATGCCTGGCTTGGGCAATCAGGTTTTAAACTTGAAACACAGGCCACATTACTCAACGTGCCTATTGAGCCCAATGCTTAGTTTGGTAGCGGTTGAGGATGTCCTTAAAAGCACCAAAGAAGAGTAGGACACCCAAAATCTCTTGGGCAGCTGTCCAACAAGCCTTTTGTGCAGACAGGGTCTTCCAACACAAGAAGGTTTCTGGGCAGGGCCCTCAACGCTCCTCTGTTTACAGCCAGGGTAACCAATCATCATCCTGGGGCAACTCACAGGTCAATTCTCCTCCTCATATTTTCAAAGAGGCTATAAAAGATCTAGAAGAAGAGGTAGAGCTTCCTCCGCCAGAGGCTCCACCCCACCCAAAAGAATTACACCCTGCTCCAGGCCCCCTCCCATGCCACCCCAGTAGGTCACATTTCAAAATTCACCCACACATGGAAGGAGGTCACGTCAGACAAGTGGGTTTTGTGCACTGTGGTGGATGGATATTGTATAGAACTTCTACAAAAACCACCCAACCACCCGCCAAAGCACAAGAAAATGACACAGAAAGTGGGACGCATATTATTAGAGGTAGCAAAAGCCCTACTAGACAGTCACCATAGAGTTCATTCCAGCAAACCAGGGTATTTATTCAACATACTTCCTTGTGCAAAAGAAAGACCTAACCATGCGCCCAGTACTAGACCTGCGCCCAGCAAACACGCATGTCAAGCCACAAAACTTTCACATGACAACACTTCAGGAAGTCATTCCCCTTCTAAAACAGGGGGACTACATGGCAACATTGGATATGAAAGATGCATACTTTCATATTTCAATGTCTCCAGCACGGAGAAAAAACCTGCACTTCCAAATAGTGGGAGAACACTACCCGTTCAAGGTGCTCCCCTTCGGCATTGCCTCGGCTCCAAGGGTGTTCACAAAGTTGCTGGCAGTAGTGGCAGCACACCTATGCAGAGTCCATCCCAGTGTACCCTTATCTAGGCGACTGGCTGATAACGGGAGAGATTCCTCAAATTTGCAAATTCAACACCCAGAGAACTATCAACCTTTTATTCCATATAGGTTTCTCCATCAACGAGAAAAAGTCAAGTCTCGTACCCAGTCAAACAAAAAAATTCCTGGGTGGAATTATCAAGGTAAGGGAAGGTCTGGTCTGGTATTCCCCTCCGATGAAAGAGTTCAGAACATGCTGCTATAGATACCTCATTATCTAGCTGGTCGCCAGATAACTGTATGCAAAGCAATGCACCTGCTCTGGATGATGCCCTTCTGCATCTACCTAGTTCCACACGTGCGGCTGCGCATGCGCCCAATGCAAAAGTGGTTGGCAAAACAATGATGGTCGCAGGCAAGTTGACAATGGGACGATCTAGTGGTTGTTTTGCTAACCCTGGTACAGGCCCTTTGCTGGTGGTCCAAGTACAATGAAAGGAAAACCCTTTCGCAATCCACCAATACAAGCGATACCAATAAAAGCTGCCTCACTCTCAGGATGGGGAGCCCATTTCCTGCACCACACAGCTCATGGGCAGTGGACACACACCACAGCCCAAAACCACATCAACCTTCTAGAATTTCTAGCAGTTCTCAAGGAACTGCAATCTTTTCAGCAGCATCTACTAGGTCAGACAGTACAAGTCCTCACTGACGGCACCACTGCCATGTTCTTGCTAAACAACACTCTACAAGTCTGTCCAGACTGTCCCCAAAAATTTGGAAGTGGGGAATGAAACATGTTCTTAGTCTAACAACACGTTTCAGGGGAACTCAATGCTCTAGCAGACTCTCTAAGCAAAGATCCTCTTCCAAAAGAACACAAGTGGCAGCTCAACGAAGATATTCAAAACAATATCTTCTTCCCTGTGGGTTTATCCCCCTTTAGACTTGTTCGCCACAATCCAAAACAATCAGTGCCCAGATTGCACGTCCAGGTTTCCCCTCCCAAAGTCCAAGCGGAACGCCCTATGGATGAGTTGGGCAGGGAAATTTGCTTACGCTTTTTCCACGACACCACTCCTCAGCAGAATAGTGCACAAGATGCAACAGGAACAAGCCATACTAATCCTGATACCTCCAATGTGGGCAAGACGGCCATGGTTTCCACACCTGCTCAAACTGGCGATGTGCAAACTAACCAAACTCCCGTGCCCCTTCAATATGCTGTCCCAGCACAGGGGGACAACAATCCATCCACATTCTCACTATATGAACTTGGCAACCTGGCTCCTGACCGCATAGAGTTTGGGCACTTAAAACTTCCCCCAGGGTGTATGGCTATCCTAAGGGAAGCATAGAAATCCAACACCAGACACTGTTACTTCAACAAATGGAAGAATTTTGTAATATGGTGCTAGTCACAATCCTTAAACCCAATATTCTACACTACATGCTTCACCTACTAGACTCTGGTCTATTATTTAACTCCATCAATGTACACTTAGCGGCTCTCTCCACGTACAGCACTTCACAATGCAAGGTGTCTTGGTGAAAGGTTCCTGTTACTAAAGCTTTCATGAGGGAGCTAGGAGACTATACCCTCCCATGTCTAACCCGCCACCGGGTTGGGACCTTAATGTTGTGTTCTCAAAGCTCATGGGTCCGCCATTTGAGCCTATGCACAAAGCCAGCCTAAAATGGGGGCAAGCAGTGCTAAAACATCTATTTGCCGCTGTACCATCTCACAACCCACCTCCTTCTCCAGATACTGCTCGCTAATCTATACATAGCATGTGATCTAAGCAGATCCACAGGCCTCAGAAGGGATACAATACTCAACATAATCGTATTTCTGATTCTTGTATCCGCTTAGATTCACATGCACCCACCCTTTCTCCCTTCCTGGAGTCGAAGGTACATAGATGTTTCTTAGTTTATTGCTATTTTCTGCTTTATTACACATATGCTCACGCTACACTTCACGCTACCTCATGTCAGAAACAAAAAAATCAGAGGGATCTCGAGGCATGAAGGACCATGGGTACAATAGATGTCACATTAGGGATAGTGTTACTGACGCACCCAGTCGACGTCACTTTTTCGAGCTTCGAAAACAAATCGAACCACTAGATGTCTGCCTATGCATAGCATGTGATCTAAGCAGATACAAGCATCAAATATGATTAAGGTGAGTAATGTGTCCCATATAGACATACATAGTGTAAACGAAAGAAGAATAAACCTCAATATGATCTGAAAGGATCTAAAGAGTTAAGGTAAGGACAGGAAGAGATAAAAAGGTAAAGGTCTAGTAGGAATGTGTTTAAAGTGTTGAAATTAATAAGTGGTGCAGAAGTACAAGCATGCAGAGGAAAGGGGATGCACAGTTGATGACGGTAAATGACACAACTGAGGGAGGGATGATATGGAGCTCTGTTGTCAGCGTGGTACATTGTAAGTGGTGCTCCATGATTTGATTCCAAATGGGTTGGTTATTTCAGTAAATGTGGTTCTTGCTAGATCATCGGATTTGTTTTTCTTTTTGCATTCTGCTTTGCTCTTCTTTACGTTGTTAGGTTTTTGCTTTATCAATTCTTTTGAGCATTTCTGGTGTCAGTCTCCCTACCCCCACTTATTCGTTCCAGTTGTTTTAGTTAAGGCTTGCACTAATTAATCCCTCACTCTGTCTTGCAGAGCATTTATTTTGTTACTTTGGGGGACTAGCCACCTTTTTTGTACCGGAGTACTGCTGATTTCCTGGGACACCAGATGGGATGTTCATATCATTGCTCCATTGCCCTGCGTATCTTGCCAAGAGTATTCTTTACTTCGATGTTGTCATGTGGGTGCTTATTTTAGTTTAACTGATGTCTGTCCAACTCTTTTTCAGGATTTCCCAAAGGGGACTAGGACAGATGTGCTGGACTGCTCCATAGCAGTTGAGCATTTTTGAGTGTCTTCAGTTCTCGTATTACAGTATCGTCTTATTTCCTGACTGCCTGTACTCTGAACTGCACGGATGACCTGTTTTTGTTTGCAAAGTCATTTTGTGTAATTGCAATTAGGCCCAGCAGTTACTGGAAACCAACGAAGGCTCTCCCTGCACTGCCCATCAAGCCACAAGCCGCTCAGCCAGGTCCAGAGCCTTACCCCGCAGGTCTGTGCTCTGATCACAGCCAACCCACCAATACTGCAGCACAACTAACGCGCCAGTACTGCACAGCGGCCTGGGTACAACTTTCCCCAGCTGCGTTGACCACACGCCCCACTAAAACCCAGCCAAGTGAGAGGCTACACTCCAGATTACCACATATGTATCCCACATTTGTGCAATCTATCTTCTCCAGAAACAATAAGCTAGCAAGTCGTACCCCGCCCTTTAGTAGAGTAAGCCAGGGAAGATACCCCACAGCCATATTGACCAGACTGGACCCCTTAAGCCTACGCCAATCACCCCCATGCCGCCTCCCAAGGTCCCAGCAACCACCTCCATAACTCCCCACGCCACCATCAAACTTCCCAAAACACAGCAGACCCATTTTTTTTTTAAAAAAGCGCCTTGATCAACGCAAGTTCAGTACCTGTACATGCCTTGCATATCAACCATTTAATTGTCTCATAGAACTTGTAACTCCTAGCCATCACTGGATCCTGGCTTCACCCAGCCTCAGGTCCTGCACTATCTCTAGCCATCCCCCTGGGTTACACTATCCTACGAGCTGACGGGGGGTGGTGGAGTAGCACTAATTTACAAGGAAGCCCTGAACATCCGAGAATGCCCATCCAAACTTGAGGAAAACTGCGACCTGCTGTTACTCAAGCTGACCACCTCCTACACCAGTTCCATACTACCTAACCTGGTTTACAGGACCCATGGGCACCTTTGAGGACAACCTTATGCATCTCCTCAACACGAACTTAAAAACATTGTCTAAAATCATCCTCCTTAATCATCCTCCTCCTCAGAGATCTGAATCTGGGCTTGTATAACCCTGCAGATCATAACACCACCTCACTAGCCAGTACCGTGAAGGCCTTAGGCCTTACACTGAGCATAACCTCTCCCACCCATGCTAAGGGCCGTACCTTAGACTGGCTGTGTGACCTCAACTGTGAAGTCAACATCTCAGATATCTTCCTTTGCCCCTGGTCGGACCTCTCTGTTGTGAACTTTGCTATCATACCTACCCAGGACAACCAACCCACCAGCAACCCCATTACCCCTACTTGGGTGAGAATCTCCTGTAAAATCACCAGAGAGAGTATCCTTCCACTACTTTCCGACCTCCAGCTCGACAACCTTGCTCAGTGGGCGGACGACACAGTGGCGCTTGCTAACCTTTACGCCAAAACACTGAAACCTGCAGTGGACTCTGTCGACCCAACTGGCAACACGCTAGGCAAAAGCACTCTCCCATGCTTACGGAGAACCTCCAAATCCTGAGGACTAAGAAACGCCATGCAGATGCAGCCTGGAAGAAACAACAAAATGATGCCCTTATGACCCTATTCAAATCCACAGCTAGGTCTCACAAACTAAGATAAGGCTACCTCCTACAATGGCAGAATTGTAAAGGCTAACTCAAATACAAAAGAGCTATTCATCATCCTTAAGGAACTGGAAGCCTCCTGCTCCGGCCCGACGGGGATCACCAAAGACGTAACATGGTTCTCAAACATACGAGATGCCTTATAGTGTGAGGATCAGAATAGAACGTTTTGACGTGAGGCAGTTTTGTTTTGACATTCTGACACCAACTGATCTTTAGTTTTTGTGTCTGTTATGTATTTAGAGACTCAGACATACAACCCTTTTATCACAGATTTGTTTATCAAATATTGTGATCTCTGATCACTGTTATATTCCTGAAATGCTCTTGGGATTTAATGCAAAGCAGGCAGCAGCACTCATTGGAGTTATTGGTCTCCTTTCCCACTCTCATAGAGATATTTTGAAAGAGTACAAAAGGAGTGTACCAGACTGTCCATCTTGGAATGATAACCTTCTATGAGAAAATCATTCATATGGTTAGTCTAGTATTGCCCTGAAATACAAGTGAGGAGGTACAAACAGGACCACCTGCAACACAGGGCCAGTGGGCCCTCAGACCCCGGCTGGCTGGTTACACCGCACGCAATGTGCCAGCACGGGCAGTTTGGAACTGCATTCAGGCAAGGCCTTTCCTAAGAGCAGGTGACAGAAAAACCATTTACTTGGGCAGCAACAGCTGTGTTTTCACATTAGAATTCTTCTGTAAAGTACTTGAATTACAATGTAATGAAACCAGCTTCATTTGTTTAGCAATGTTTTATTGATATTGAGGAGGGGTTTTGTTACACGCCACAGTGGGTGGGTGGGTGTTGTGTGCGGGTGCATGCTAGTGTTTAGCCAGGGCACCAAGTTGGCTAGAAACTGCCATGCTGTTGGGAGGGCATTACGTTGTAACGTAGACTTAATTTAGAACGTTTTAATTTTAGTGGACTAGATTTGTTCGAGGCGACTGTCTATGGGTTGGGGTGCCGAGGGGTCTAATGGGTGACGTTCCCCTAACGAAAAAAAGATCAAAAACAGCTCAACTGTACTGAGTCAAACAAAACTAAGTATTTCGAAGGGCAGTCGATGGAACCATGTAAGGGACAATTCCAGGGTGGTGACTGGTGTGTAATAATCTTCTAGCAGCAAAAACGCGTGTATGGCAGCCAGGGGCCATAGTGCAAACCAGAACTGTATAAAGTATTTCTTTTTGGGCAATTACTAGTGTTGCGCAGTGACCAATGGCCCTCGTGCCTTCTCTGCCTTGGAATGTGAAGCACACAATACATCGTCATCCACAGCGCCCTCAGCTGACCCTGTACGAGGTGGGGCTTTCACCCTCTGCCCTATTTGTTGGTACAGGGTAGATTAGAAGCACGGCGAGGTTTATTTTGAGGATTACTTGATAGCAGTTTTACATTCGCGTGCCGGCTCAGAACCGGGACGTTGCGTTTCATTAACGTTCCAGCTCAAGCCTTTGGGAGTTATGTAAGCAAAGGGATCTGGCAGCAGGCGATCAGGCTGCAAAGTGCTTTTTTTTTTTTTTTTTAAAAAAGCACAATTTGATTGAGTCGTCAATGACAGAATCATTTTAAAATAGGCACAGACCAGTGTCGCGGACGTGCAATTGGGGCAGAGGGGCGATTACTCGATAGGCGCCATTTCAAATCCGCCCAGTCTCGTGGAGAACGTGGCAAGATGAGGTACAAGAAGTACATCACCATCCTCGAGGCCGCGATCGGCATCACCCCTCTAAATAAGCGGGAGCTCCTCCCCGGCGGACGGCATGCACAGCTGTGGTCGTTCACCAGGTAAGTGTGCGCCTGCAGCCAAACTTACATTTAGAAGCGAAGTGGCTTAACGCAGGGGTAACACCACAGATACAGTAACCTCACTTAATGTGGGACTAAACCCTTGTCTGAGCTGTCGTTCTCATGACGGCTTAGTTCATTAGCTTGCGACACCTATAAGCCGAAACGATTGCATTAGAGTACAGATAGGGAGGAATGCCATGTGAGGATGGACGCACAGCCTGTAGGTGTTTTTATTTATGTGCCCACCCATTGACTGCCCGTGCTAATCTCTGTTGCCATTTACGCCCAGTTCTTGCCCCTCCCTGGCCAAAACACCTCCTCATGGTAACTCGTTCTTCTCGCTTTAATCAAGCCTTGCCATTGAACTTTGCTCTCGAAGTGCCTGCCAGTGTTTTTTCAAAACAGTCTTCCGCGAGTCAATGACTTTTGGATTTCTAAAACCCGCAACTGGTGTAATAAAAATGTCTTACCAGGCCTGCCTTCAGCCACTCGACTTACAAGCCCACTGCATGTCCTTCACTGAAGTCCTGTTTAAAACAAGCATTGGCAAAGTCAACAATGTTGTCTTGTGTAATAAGAATTTGCCAGTTGATATTTATTAGATGCCCAGGTACTGCCACCATTTTGCATCTGCTACCATGAATGGCTAGTTAATGCCATCACGGCTGTGCCTGGCTATTCAGTAGACCAACAAACTAGCATGACACCCACTAAAGAGCAGTTGAAGTAGAACTTTTAACTTCTAGCAACTCCAGCCTAGGGTGTTGGGGGCGTGGCCTAAGTACCGGTGGGTCGTGTATCCCACCTACCTGTACTTGGGCCGCGCCCCCCCCTCGTTTCAGTCTCACCTAAAGCACTGACTGAGATCTATTTGAGAACCAACCCCCAGGCTCACATAAATCCTGGTCTTAGTGTCCAGATTTTTGATAGCCATTATGTTGCAGGAACAAGCTTGTTCAGCTGAGGTAAGACTCACCAGAGCGAGTGACCTAGCCTGGGAAACCCCACCCACCCGTACATACACCATGCCCCCCAACTAGAGCCACCCCCGTCCGTGATTCTGAATCCCACTTAAAGCACTGGCTAAGGCCTATATGAGAACCAACCTCACAAACCAGGATGAAATTTGAGTGAAGACTGACCCATCTGAGTCGGCCTCACTAACCTGTGAGATATGCCTGTGCACAACACTTAAATTAGCACCTATGGGATCAAAATCCAGTAGGGTTAGTCTTCGCAATGTTTTGCTCTCTCTGACATAAGAAATTGACACCAACTCGCAATCAAAATGGAACCCACAACAGTACCAAAACCGCATCTTGATGGCTAAAAGCATGATTTGAACTCTACAGCTTCAGCCAAGCTCCAACAACCTATTAACAGGATACCTCAGGAACTTGAAAACCCCTCCCTATTCACCAACTAATCGACTTACCTTTCTCTCTCCTGGCAGCCTTCAACTGCACACATGGACGATAAAACACATGGCAGATTTATGCCAGCTGGTGCAACCCCAACCACAGGAACTTTACGAGAGCAGTGCAGGGCTCATTGCACAACCAACTACATGTTTGGCTCTATCGCATACTGTGCCCGGCCAAGGCCTCTCCCATTATCACCTTATTGATCTAGGGTTGTTCCCTCTGGCGAGTACACATACCCACGTGTCAATGACACAAAGCACATAGAACTATAATGGCACCCAAGACTGGTCCTTTTGAACCACACTCATTAACGCCACATGATTTGCACCTGCCTCTCCCTTACAGGCACCTCCTGTTTTTTGTCATATCCACAAACCGACCACCAATTTCATAGATGTGCTATATAGGACCAATTCTCAAACTACATTACCATTAAATTTGGTATTATTAACACTTATTTCAGCACTTGGACAAGGGAGGTGTAAGCCATGAAGTTCAAAAGCAAAACGCAAACTTGTTAAACTTGAAATAATGAAGAAAGATTAGGAGGAACATCGTTATGGGATTTCTGTTTAAAGCCTTAGTGGGTGCTCGAAGGAACACTGTTCAACTCTGTGACGTTCGAGTTTTAATATGTCCGTTTGAACGGGGTGTACTTCGGGTTTTGTGGGTTGGTCTTTGAAGGCGCCTGAAGAAGGGGAAAGGGTGTGGGTGATTGCTGACTGTTTATTACTATGGTTATGCATTTTTTTTATTAATTGATTTAGAGTTACAGTAACAAATGATGATGAAATGTGTCAAATGAAAAAAACACAAAGTAAAGTACTTTTGAAGGCCAAATAAATGCCTTAGAATGTTTTTTGAGCCATTTTGCAACTTTGGAACATAAATGTTACGATGTATAATTACTTGATGCAAACCTTTTATTGTTTTAAACCTACTCTCAACTTGTATAATATCCCCTTTTGAATAAATGTTTCGCTCCCCAGCCCTAGCTGATGTGTTTGTGCCCCACCTCCTGCCCCAGTTCTATCTGTGCCCACTGGTCTGCACGCCGTGATATAGATTTCTAGAGATGCCACGGAGCTAATGTGCAAGGGACTATCGTTCTGAGGATGTTTGTGTTGGTTTTTATCTGGGGCGTTTGTCTAGCGTTATACACTGCCCTTTGAGGCATTAGGGTACTTTACATAGGAAAGTAACATCAAATGTGCATGAAGGAGCAATGAGGAAAAAATGAGTGAATTGTTCGTACTCTGTAAAGCGTTTTGGATTAAGGCGCTATATAAACAACACATGATTATCATTACATAGAAGATTCCTTGTCGGCTAGTTCTGTCGAAAGGCATGCTGGTTCAATCTGTTGAGAGACAGAAGTCTCAAATTGGTGGGGGTTTGAGCTCTTCTCTAAACCATGAGAGTAGGAGGGCTAGTCCATTCCAATGGGGTGACATTCCAGTGACTCGCAGGGATTTCAAGGTTTGTCTTGGAGGTTTCTCTTGGGGTCACAGTGGTGCAAAACCGCGCGTGTTTTTGAACAAATGGTGTAATTACTGGAGGTCATCACAAGCTTGCAAATTCCTTCTCGTTCACTGCGCAATGTGAAAATGCCCTAAACCGCGTACTAATACAATGAGGGTGCATACCACCCTTTCAGAAACGTATCAACCCACTTTCACTGCCAAAAACAGCACTTAAGCATGACCTTGTCCCCTAATGCTGTGTTCCTTGACCATTGTGCCGTTTTTCCCTACTGATCACCTTCCGATTTTAACATAGCCACCTACTTATTTCTTCACTGAAAGATGCCTTCCCTTTTGTTCTTCCCAGTCCCCCAATCCACCGTGTCAGCCATTGACGGGGCTGACTCATTCCCATCCCCACATTCTGCCTCTGGGAATGTTTAAAGTTTAGCTATTAAAACCGTTTAACTCTTGAAAAATCTCCCTCATATGACTGTATTTCAGACGCTCCGAAAACCCCTCCGTAGATGGTGTTTTTCCTGTGCCCCTGAATGTAGTTGAACCTTTTTAAATCTTCTCACTTTAAAATCACAAATCTGCTATCGGCAGCAACACTCTGCCATCTCAGACCGGAATCCTCCACTACATTCATATTCCTCTGACTATATATCTCTATCTTTCACAAGTGTACTCTATCTTGCGGAAACAACTTGGGCAACAAGGCGTTCATGTCCTCCTGTACTAGACAATGAATGCCCATTGTTCTTCACCAGACCATAATCTCTCGACTTCTGTACTGGCTCCTGTTAATAGCTGCTGGAGTCCCAGCCCTCTGCCAGTCCCTTCTGAACAACAAAAGCATCTACACTAATGCTGTAGTTGGACTACTCTTTTTATTTTTTTTAATCTCGTTTTTTAAAAATGTTTCTCCAACCAGACCTGTCCCGCCCTCCATCCGCCCCTTCATTAATCTGAATAAGATTTGGTATCCCTGTTACTATCCTCAGTTCAAATATTGTTGGTAAACGTTGGCCCAATCTCATCCGCTCCTTCCTGACTGCCAATACTCACCTGAAGCTACTTGACATTGGGTCTTTTCTATGTTCGTACACCTGCCCACTTCAATTGAGCGTTTGCATTGCCACAACCCCTCTCCCACCCCATCCCCCTGTAACTTTCACGAAATGTCAACTGTTTTACTACTCAGTCTCACCTCCCCTTCACCTAAACCCAGAAGGGCCCGTTGGGTATGTGCCCTAATTGAAAGTATATGACGAAACTCATAGGATCCAAGCAAATCGCGTGTACTTGCATAACACCCTCAAAACTATTTTCAGACTCTTTTCACCCGCCCCACCCCCCATCACCACCACCTTCAGGTGCCTTAGCAAAATTCCTCCTTTCCCTCAAATACTACTTTTAAACTGTCCACCGGGCGCATGCTGTCAAGCTTGAATCAGTCAATGACCCCCCCCCCCACTTATTAATCAGTCTTTCATCTTCTAAAACTGACCCTCTGCTTGTATTCTGTCAGTGTGAACAACTTCTCATCCTCTTGACAACTCACGATAGTGAAAGTGCCAAAAACACCAAAGAACACCACTTCAAATGTAAATGTGACTTCTACTAACTCTAATGCCCCATAAGTCTTACTCAACATTTTAGAATTAAATTGCTTCCGTTATTCCGGCCTATGTCCTGCCCCAACCTTCCAACATCCTCAAACCCATTTGGTGACCTCCTCCCCTTCACAGGGATATGGTGCCCTGTCCTCTAACCTCAACACACACTTTGCCTAACTCTTGCAACTACTTTTACCCCCATCTGCTCTGCCCTCACCACGGTTTTGTAGTCTCTCCACACCCACCCACCATTCTCTTCCTTTCCTTTCTTTTTCCTTCTCTCCTTTTTTCTTTGTTCTCTTTGTTCTCCTCGTCTCTTACACCCTCATGCTTGCACTACACTACATAACGGGCATCTCTCCCTACTCCAACTATGCCACCAACTCTTCAGCACTCCAGGCTGTTGTCCGTCCACAGCCTGGTCTTTCATTCCACCTTTACACCCCGTGACGTCACATCTGCAACCCTCCCTCTGCTATTAATGCTGTCTCCTTTATAATGTGGCCCTGCTGGATCAGTCCCCTTCCCGTTTCCAGCACTGACCTGACTCTAATGACGTGTGCCTGCCTTTACCCCATGGATTGGGTTAGTGCTTAGGGAATTTAAGAAAACCCAATTACCCGCCCTTTTAAGACCGTTAGCAATGTAGCAGCCAAGTGTCCAGGCTGCTAGTTTTCTAGGTGGCTTTCCTCATGTGCTGGCGAATGTTTTTTTTTTTTTCTTCGGTTTGGGGAGGGGTTTTGCGTCTCTCCTTCTCCCATGCAGTCCCATCGCTTTCTGGTGGTTTTTGTTGCCCCAACGACTCCCTGGGGCCTGAGTGTCTCATCTCTGTTGGGCAGGAGATATCCCAGTCTATTCCGTTTTCACTCTTGACTCCGTTGTCAAGGTTCCAGTCCAGGTTTCCTTAGTTTTTTCCCAGGTTTACTCTGGGAATCCTGAAAGGCAAGAGAACGATCTACGGAAGAAGTACTGGGAGGCATCATGTAATAGAGGCTGCTCCCCGCATTAACACTCGTGACACTTAAAGGGGTGGGGGGTCCTCTGGAACCGGTGTCCCTTCCCCCCACCCTCTTAATTTCTCCACTCTGCTCCTGGGACCGGGCTGGCTGTGGCTGACTGCAAGGTAGGTCCCCTTCCTCTAGCTGGGATGCGGCCCTGTCCTCCCCTGACCCTGTCGGTGCCTAAGCAATTTTGCCTCTGCCGCTTCTTATTCCTGCTCAATGTCGCCTCATTTGCTGGAGCCTGAGAGACGGGCAATTGTGACACCATTTTGACCAACTCTATGCCGAAGAATGTCAGAAACATGTATGGAATGAGTCTTGCCATTCCCTGAAATGTTCACAACTGAGACCTGCATTCCCATTAACAGAAACTCACCTCGGTAGCCCAGCACGTGCTCTCACCCCGATCGCTGCTAAAAGGCCCGCCCCATATTTTGCCCTCAAGCTGCGTTCTAAGTAGGCAAAAGTTATTGGTGCGCCTCAGGGGCAGATGACATGCAGAATGTATGAGGCACTTGACCATTTCCACTCCCCACCGGCACCTGCGCATCTTTTCAAGTGTGTTATCAATGTTGGAAAGCAGCACATTGAATTCGGTGGAAAGGAAGCTAGTATTTAGGAATGTTTCCTCTGGCCACGAAAGAGGGTGAATAAGCCAAACAAACCTCTGCGTTACTGTTGGTCCTGTGCCAAAAGGGCAAATAATCGGATCTTCCATGGGGGGTGTAGTATGTTAGTATTGGAGTATTGTGGGAATTCAAAATGTGAGGAGTGTTCTAGAGAAGACGACTAGAGAAGGATGAGTTTGCTGTGGGGGAGATGGTGGCGAGGTGTCTGCAGAGTTGCTAGAGAGTAACTTAATACTTTCAGGGGAATGTCTGAAAAGGCAGCGCTATTCCCCCGTCATCAACCGCCTTCTCATTTCACAGCTTCTCTTGCCTCATGTCCGGATGCTGCCTCTCTGGGGGTCACTTCTCTACTCATTGCTCTTCTTTCAAACTCCCAATACCAATCCTTAAGCCATAATGTCAGAATTCCCAGCAGCTCCAGCACTTCACCTGTCTCCTAAAGTGCCAGTTATGCACCCACCATTTCCAATTGAACTAGACTCCCCTTTGATCACCTGTGTTTCTTGGCCCGAGTACTTTGTAATTACATACTGTGACCAAATAGGAGATCACCAGCAGACTTGACAAACAGCTGTGCTGTGGTAATCGAGATTTATTGTGCACAAGCAAAACTGAAGGAAAAGAAAAGGTGAGACCACAAGTTGCACATATACCAGTCAAGGTGCTGAGGCACAGGGAATGAAATGTCAATGGTCACAACGTGCTAGTCCAGTCCTGGATAGGATGTTGCCTTAAAGTTCAACAGACGTAGCTGAGGTCACAGAAGAAAAAAGTCACTAAGTTCCTCGGACGGTTTCCCAGGTCTTAAGAGTTTCTGATTTTAAGAATGTTGTAAATGAGTTTTTGTTGAAGGTCAATTTCTTCCCCATCAGTCCTAAGTGTCCAAGGGTACTGGTTCACTGGGCTTGTCTCCTGTAGTCCACACCTGAGCTCAACCTTGGGAAGGGCCCTCTTGTCCTAGAAACCCGTGCAAGCCTTTGTGTAGGCAGTCTGTGGCTCCAGACTGCTGGGCAAGCAAGTGTAGTATTGCTGGTGAACTTGCTAATTACACCAGGTATTGTGTGCATGCTATCGACAAGCAGCTACACTTTGGGTTTCTCCTTCTCGCCTCTTATGTAGTAGGTTTCTTTATTATCATTGATCTTGCTACTTCCACCAGATTCAGTTATCGAGGTGGCATTTGGCTAGTGTCACCCTCTAGGCTTTGCTCAGGACTGTCCAAACTGGTGGCGTGCAAGCTCTTCTACCCAGGCTAAACTGTCTATCCATTAGTCCTGGTATTCGGTCCATGCCCAACCCAGCAGCTCTTCTTACAGTCTCTTATGGCCTCTCACATTTCAGTTCAAAGGTGTCTGCCAGCCTCCAGTACGTATTGCTCTCTTCTGAGCTCTTTCTAGCACTTTCTTTTTTTCATGCACTGGCTTTTCTCCTGAATAATTTTGGCTCCTCCTTCCACTTTTCTGTTATTTCCGTTCCGTCCTCTGCCTTCTTTTTTTCCTTCCTCCTCTTATCTGATCTCTTCTGATCTTACACTGCTCCCTAGGCAACCATTCCCTTACTATCTCCTCCTGCTTCCTCCCCTCTTTCACTCTCTCCTATTCTCCTTCCTGCTCTCCCCTCGTGCCTCTCCCTGTTCTCTGGTCCTCTTCTCAAGCTCAGTCTGTCTCCAACTTCACAAACTTCCCTCTTGTGCTTTCCCTTTGCAGTGTGGGCTATTGGGTTTCACTTGCGACACCTATAAGTCAAAACTATTGCATTAAAGTACAGATGGGGAGAAATGGCATACGAGGACGGACACACAACTTGTAGAAGTTTGGTTATTTGGCCACCCATTGCCTGCTCATGGCCATGCTAATCCCTCTGCCCATTACAAACCAGTTCCTGCTCTCGCCCAAAAAACCTCCTCATGGGAACTCTTTGTACACGGTTTGATGGTAAGGCTTGATTAAAGCAAGCGAAAGTGCCTGCCAGTGTTTTTTTCAATGCAGTCTTCTGAGAGTTAATGATTTAATTGGAGTTGTAAACCAGCTACTTGTTTAATAAAAATGGCTTAACCAGGTCTACCTTCAGCCACTCGATGCATAAGCACTATGTGTGTCCTTCACTGGAGTCATGTTTAAAAGCACTGCCAAAGCCAGAAGTTTGTCTTCTGCACCATTTTATCACCTGCTATCATCAATGGCCAGTTAATACTACTACAGAGGTGCCTGGCAAGTGTCTTTCCCATGACTACACAAAAGCCCAAACTGTTGGCATTGCCAATACTGGTTATGTGTCCTGTGTGGGTATTTGGGAATTTACGAGGAAGTCGGACACCTGGAAGGGTAACGGGATTGGCTGGGGCCTGATTTAACTACAATCCTCCCATGTGTTTTTAATTTGTGTTTCGGCAGTCCATGGGCTCAAAATGGCATTCCACCATCTTTGTGCCTGTCCTAGCGGCTGTCTGACTCGGCACCGCTCCACCAGTAGTTGACAATTTGGACCTTCGCTGTGTTTTCTGTTTCTGCACTCTTGACTGTGAACCCCCGAGCTAGCAAGTGCGGAGGAGTATTGTGGTTTGATCCATGCACTGCATTCGCACTGCTGTCACAGGTTTGTGTGGCGTTCCTAGTTTGTCTGATTTGTGCGTTGGTCCTGCACAGGGATGTGTGACACGCTTACTGTTAGGGTTTACTGGGCTGCTCTTGCATTGTATGCAGCGGGGAACCACAGAGGTCTGGTGCATTCCTGCTGCTATTGGAAAATCTAGCAACCTTTGGGGACTTTGGACGAGGCCCTGGGGGATACCGTGTATACCGCCTCCTGTTCAACCACAGCGCAGGTTGTGTTCCACTGCCACCAGGGCCCTTGTCAAAGTTGGTGACTCGCAGTGCCTACCTACACAATTCGAACATGTGTGCCAAAACATACAAATTGACCACAAGCATATATGTTTGTTGACAGCTTTGGTGGGTCGGAAGGAGGACGCGGACACACTGATGACATTTCTAATGAGTGTTTTATTAACTTATAGGAAAAAGACCCCTCTTTCCCTATTTCTTTGAGTGTTCCCTGCCTATGTGAATAACTAAGATGCTCGTCAGTCATCAGGAAATGTCCCAATTGATTAAGTCTGCTGTCCAAAATCCAAGTCTAACTGACCCTGCTACTTTTCTAACAAAAGCCATGAGAATGCTTCCCTGTGTCTCGAGCAATAGTTCTCCTTAGTTTTTGTTAATAGGATATACTTAAATAGTCTCTTGTCACCCTCTGTATGAGTTCTCGTAATTCTTTCACCAGGTCTTTGGGCTTTTCCTTCTCTTTGGGGATTGTTCTCCAGGAAACCCTTTGTGCACTTTGCGTTATCCTTTGACTCAGACTAGCAGGTCTTGGAGGTTTCTGTAAAATGCACTTTCCTATGAGTGGTATGCTGTTGTGGCAATTAATGTCACCCCACACCCATCCTAATTGCAGGGGTTTGTTTTGCACATCTTTTCTATTATGGGTGTCTTTGGACTTTACGTCAGACTTCTGTTTCTGATATGTCCCATTCTGTGTTTCTCAAACTTGGGAATACTTTCCATCCTTGCGAGGGTGTTGGCCTCCAGATACTAATGATCTCCTTCTCCAATTCATTTGTGGTTCGGTTTCTCACATTATTAAAATTCACCTTCGTCAACTTTACATTAATTTGTCAATTTCACTGGGACGTGTTTCTCCTGTTGAATAACTATTCCCTGGCGGCCTCCTGTTCTCCCAGTTACCCCTGGTCTTACAGGGGAACTTCTCTGGGGCCTGCACCTATTTTGGTCCTTCTCATTCGTTCTGCCTCTCCGTCTGTTCGTTTCCACCGGTTCGCCAGTCATGGACCTCTCTTGCTCAGTGTCCTGTTATCACTGCAGGTAAACTGCTTGTTCGCTGAATTCTCCGCCTAACGGTTTCGGTGTCGTCGTACGGCCCACCACGAGATCATCTTGGGAACGCCACCACTGGGATAAGTATCCCCTTCTCTCCCATCTCCCATCTCTTGTTGCGGGCAAGCTCTGGGTCTTGTGACGATTAACGGGATGTCGTCACTTCTCCCTGGGGGGGGGGGGGATCCCTTCCCTGTGAGGCTAGGGAGGTGAGGCTGCTACTCAATAGTCCCCCTGGGGTGGTGGAAAGAGGAACCTCGCAGGAAGATACTTTCCTCATGGGGATAAGGGCTCCCATTCCGGGAAGGAACTCCCTCTTGCCTCTGCACCCATAAAAACCCTAAAGTCAGCAGGGAGTCCAACTGAAAGTACTACAGTGTGTTACTGTAACATACCCTCCCTCCCTTGAGACTTGACACCACTGAGACGAGTAAGAGCAAGAATGATGGCGCACCTTTTTACTGGGAAGAGGTGGCCACGAGAAGGCATAAAGTGTTTAATGTGGCAGCCAAGAGACTGTGACGCTGAGCTGGGGTGGGCCCAGCTAGGAGAGATTAAAAACAGAGAAAAGACTGAAGGAAGAAGAGAGGAGCCGGCAAGGAGCCAGCAAAGCCCGGGAAGTTCAGCTCGGGAGCCTGTCAGCTGTGCAGACAAGCTGGTCCTCGGAAGAGAGGACATGGAAGAGTAAAAGCTGCTGAAGAATCCTGTGAGCCGACTCACTCCACTGCTGGGTAAGTCAAGGTGGTGGTGTGACCTCTGGGAAGTGGACCACTCGGTCCAACAATGACAAAACCGCCAGCCCCAGGATTTTGTGGCGCTGTGCAGGCAAACCAGAAGGAAGCGACGACCAAACAGCAAACCGCCCATGACCCCGGGAAGAAATGGACTTGCGTTCTTAACACAAATAAAGTAACATGAACTTGGGGAAACCTGGCCGACGTCCGGGGAGACCAGAGAGTGGAAGTTGCATTGGGAGTAATCCCCCCTCGTCACAGTATTGATACACAGAGAACCAAGAGAATCTCTGGAGGAATCTCCCTCATCACAGTGATAATCCAAGTAAGATTAAAGAGGATCCTAGACAACAAGAACTATCTGGAGATAATCTTCATAACGTCATAAGACAGGGAATAATTGCTGGAACAATAAAGCAAGCTTTCAGAAGCCCTTGGGAAGAGGTGAAGAGACATTTGAGGACTATATTGTCAAAGAATATCCCAAGGTAGCCCTCAAGGCTGTGCGAGGTGGGTCAGGAGAAGGGAGTCATTCTCCTGACCATACTCTTTTTGATCAGAAAGTAGAGCAGAATATTGATGGGAAAGAGATCAAGACTGAACCAATTGACCAGAAGGGAGCCATTGCCCTGGTATTATTTTCATTTGGATGCTGAACTCTTTTGTAGACTAGTGGTAGGGTTAGAGTAGGTATTTGGCCAGAGAACAGACCTTTTTGTTTCGCCAAACAGCCTGACCATGAGCACCAGAGTTGATATTTGTTTAGGTAGGAATACCCCTTTAGCGATAGGGAGAGGTAGGACCTCTTCTTCTTTATTATTAAATTAAAACATGTCACCCCTTTTCCCGACTGCTTACTCCGCCACACCAGTCTCCATCGCTCTGTTCTGGCTGTCTGAACACTTCTGAAAGTCGCCGGCTCCGCGGCTCTCTTCAACTTCCCCTCTCTCAGGTGCTACACATTTAGGGGGCCTGCCCTGCTTGCGTATGTGTCTCTTCCTTGCCTTGGCTCTGCGTGCACTCGTCCCAGTTAAGTGGATGTCTCTCCTCAAAGAGACAGAGCCCTTTTCCTGGTAGCAGCAGCATATTTCAGCTTTGCCTTCAGGCAAGTGTTCAGATTTATATTGTTCTTTGGATCAGATAGTCCCATGGGAAATGGTTTAGGGAGTTCCTCAAAGGAGCAGGAGTCCTTGTCCCCTAAGCAGGAATCTCCCAGTGAGGTCCAGCTTGCCCAAACCCCTAAGGAGGGTCTTGTGAAGCAGGCTAACATCCCTAGCCTCAAAGGTCTCAAGACACCCCCCCCCACCCCCTTGTGGAGAAGAGACGAATTTCCTCGATTTGTCACATACCATTCCCTTTATGTTCGTGGCTTCCTCTAGTTGATGGGAAACCGGCTTAAAAAAAATCAACATTTCCCTGTGCCTTCCACTTTCAATGTTCAACAGTGAAACAAAAAGGTTGTAAGTCCAACAACCACCTCATTACCCTTGCATTGGTGTCCTTTCTTAAGCTTATCCAGGTAAATGGTGAATGGTCTGTAATCAACCTACATGTTCTCCTGGTCAAATAATTTCATAAGTGCATGACAGCCCATTTTATAGCCAATGCCTCAAGTTCAACCGTAGTATAGGATTGCTCTCTTGGAAAAACCTTCCGGCTAGCATGGGATGTTTGATGCCATCATGTTCATGTGAGAGCATTGCCCCTAAGCCCACCTTTGATGCTTCTGTTTGTAGTATAAATTCTTTATTGAAGTCTGGCACCTTGAGGATGGGTTCGTGACACAGAATGGTTTTCAAGCTATCAAAACTGGCTTGATTTTCTCTATCCCATATAGGCATTCATTAATTTGTCTGTGAGATTAGCGGCTATGGTGGATTAGTTAGGGATGAATCTTCTGTAATAGCCGGATAGCCAAGGAAGGCACAAAGGTCTCTTTTGGTCTTTGGGTTTGGTGTCTTTGTACCACCTTCACTTTCTCGGCCTGCGGTTGTGTCTGGTCATTCCCAGCAATAAATCGGAGTTACCTCTCTGGATTGGGCCAGAGGACATTTCCGGGGATTGGCTTTTAAACTTGCTTTTCTAAGGGCATGTGTATCTAGGTATAGGTAATGAACAGGGTTGGGCCAATTATCACTGTGGACGACAATGTCATCTAGATCTGCTACACAAGATGCTGAATATGGTTTTAGCAACTTTTCCATTGGTCTCTGAAAAGTGTCTGGTGTTCCATGTAGACCAAAGGGTAAGACCTTCAATTGGAACATGCCTTGTGGCGTTAAAGAGTCACCCGCCCCCCTCGAACCCCCCCACCCTGCAGTCAGCTGGATTTAAGAGGACCTGCCAGTAGTGCTATGTTAGTTCTTCGGTTTATATATATTTGGACGATCCTAGCTTTTCGATCAGATCATCAATTCTCGGCATAGGATAGTTATCAAATACCGAGATTGAATTCAATTTTCTGAAGTCTATACGCAATCGCCAGGACTGATCAGGTTTTGAGACTAAGACAATATGAGTGGACAACTCACTCTCGGAGAGCTCCATAATATCCGCCTTTAGCATGTCCTCTATTTCCTTTCTAATGATGTTCTAGTAGATCGTTTGCCTCTCTGTTGGGAAGGTGATGGGTAAGAAGAAAGTGTTTCCAGTGCAAGATTCAGTAAGTAGAGCGGCCATAATGGTGGTATTTTCACTACGGTCTATTCCCCATTCTTTGAGCAGGTTGACATGCTAGACTTGGGTTTTCTGTCATCTATTGGGTTGGGATATGAGGTCATTTAAGGGGCATTTTTTTCCAGGACTTTACAGGGACCGTACCACTTGGAAATAATCTTGTTTTCCAACATGGGATGGAGAACCAAGACTGACTGTCCAACTGCGAAGGTACGGGGTACAGCACACTGATTATAGGCGGCTAGTTTCTGTTGGGATTGTTACAGATGTTTTATTACAATTTCTCTTACTGCTGCCATATGTGTTCTGGGTGGTTGGAGGAATTCGCAAAATGGCTTCCTCTCAAGCTTCTTTTAATGGGGAATATCCCAGGGAAGCTTGTGGGGGGTGGGGGAGGAGTAGGCTTCCTGGGGGGCAGAGGCAGAGGAGGATTGGCAGGGCACGCAGGAGGGTTCTGTATGGAAAACAATACCCAGGTTATCACGACAACCCATGTTTTCCCATCGGTCCCCACTAACTTCTCTAATATCCTTTTTAGGTTTTGGGTGAAACATTCTACCATTCCATTGATCTGGGGACGGTAGACTGATGTTCTCATGGTTTTAATGTTAAGCAATTCATTTGCCTTTTGCATCAAACAAGACATGAAGGTGGTGCCCATATCCAGAAGTATCGCCTTTGTAAATCCTACTCTCGAAAAGAAAAGAAAGCTAATTGATGATTTAAAATGTGCTTTGTGGTTTTTGTTATGCAGGGGAAAGGCTTCTGGATATTGAGTGGCATAATCCACAATCGCAAAGATTTAGCGATTTGTCCAATTTTTAAGTTTCTATTGACCCTACTATATCCATCGCTATTGGACAAAACAGTATCTCAATCATGGGTAATGGTTGTAATAGGGCGGTCGGGACTGGAGTGGATGTAGTTTTCAGACAGATCACGCAACTGAGAAAAACATTTTTGAGATCAACAAAAACTTCTGGCCAATAGAACCTTGGGGTGATCTGGCTCTGGGACTTTCCAACTCCCTTATGGGCAGCTGTCAGATGGGAGCTTGCTAATTCTAAAACAATTTGTCACTGGCTTCGGGGAAATACTAGTTGTGTTCTACATACTCGCTCAATAGTTCTAGCGCCTTGATACAGCAATCCATTTTTTTTTTAAAGCAAAGAATGAAGTTGCCTCACTACGTCCAGGTTCGTCAGTAGTCCCTCTACTGAAGGCCTTGGTGAGGACTGAGTTGTTCCTCTGGGCGAAGGCCAACCTCATCGGTCTCTTCTTAGTGGTTCTTCACTATGGGAGATAGGCTTCTCTGAACCCTTTCAATCCCCTTCAGTTTCTTTTTGTACCCCTACCTCTTGGGGTACGGGGAACAGAGTTTTTTAAAGATCCTTTGGGCTATCTTCTCCCCCTCTTTTAATGTGTATGGATTATTTCTGTGGTTATCTAGATGTACTTTAATATCCTCTCGGAGGTCAGGACAATGACACCTGCCATCACAGCCAGCCCATATCTCTAAACTTAGCCCGATTTTGAGGCTAGTCTAATATAGGTACCTTGGGGAGGGACCAATGTGAGACTGGTGGGGATTAATCTTCTCTCTCCTGATGGTATCACAATTTCTTCAGTACTTTGTAGGTCAAACCCTATGGATTCTGCCGTGGCTACCATAGGGTCTTTGGCCTTGGTGCTTAACCTAGTATATCGTACGGGTCCCCATCAGTTGGTATTTATCCCACAGCTGACACTTTGTGGTGGATCAGAAGGTGGATGTGGACACGGGGATGACATATTTAATATGTTTTTTTTAAATATCAAAAGGCCTCTCTTTCCCTATTTCTATGTGGGGGTTCCCTGTCTATGTAAATAACTAAGGTGCTCTTCACTCATCAGGAAATGTCCAAATGAATAGGTCTGCCATCCCAAAAAAAGTCATAACTGACCCTACCACTATTCTAACAAACTAAGGCCAGGAGAATGCTTCTCCTTCTCCTGATTCTCTTCGAGCAATGGTTCTCCTTCTGTTTCAGAGTTCTTGCCAATAGGATATTCTTAAATAGTGTCTTGTCACTCTCTGCATGAGTTCTCGTAATTCTTTCACCAGGTCTTTGGGCTTTTCGTTCTCTTTAGGAGTTGTTCTCCAGGAACCCCTATTTGCACTTTGCAGTATTCTTTGATTCATACTAGCAGTTCTTGGATGTTTCTATAATATACTTTCCTATGAGTGGTATGCTGTTGCGGCAATTAATGTCCTCCTTGGTTTGTTTTGTATAGCGTTTTCTCTTATGGGCATCTCTGGACTTCACATCATAGACTTCTCTTCCTGAAAGGTCCCATTCTCTGTTTCTCATGCTTGGAAATACTTTCCCTCCTTTCCAGATTGTTGGCCGCCAGATTTTAATGATCTTTCTCAGATTCAATTGTGGGTCGGTTTCGCACATTATTAAAGTTCACCTACATCAAAGTTACATTCATTATTTCTTCAATTTCACTGGGATTCATTTTTCCCGTTGAATAACTATTTTCTGGCGGCCTCCTGTTCTCCCTGTTACTTCTGATCTTACAGGGGAACTTCTCGAGGGCCTGCACTCGCTCAGATTCTTCTCATTCGTTCTCCCTCTCCGTCCGTTTGTTTCCACTGGTTCATCAGTCGCGGACCTCTTTTGCTCGGCGTCCCTTTATCACTGCAGGTAAGCTGCTTGTTCAGCGATTTCGCAGCCTGATGCTTTTGGCATCATTGTACGAGTGTATGGCCCACCACGAAGTCATTGTGGTCACGCCATCACCAGGATAGGTATCCCCTTCTCTCCCATCTCTTGCTGTGGGCAAATGAATGGTCGCTAACGCTCCGTTCTGACAGTTGCGGGCTCCGTAACTCTCATTGGCGACTCCTCTCTCGGGTGCTAAGCATTCAGGGGCCTCCCGTGATTGCATAAGCATTGCTCCCTCGCCTTGGCTTGTCATGTCATCCTTTTTCAGTTGACTCATCTCAGTTTAGTGGTCTCTTTAAAGAGACCAAAACCTTTTCCTGGTAGCAACATGTTTCAGCTTAGCCTTCAGCCAAGAGTCCAGATTTTATATTGTTCTTCAGGTCAGGCAGTCCCATGTATGCTACCATGCAGAGTGGTTTAGGGAGTTCCTCCAAGGAACGGGAGGCATCGTCCCATAAAGGGGAGTCTCTCCCAGTAAGGTCCTCCTTGCCCAAACACCTAGGGAGGGTCTTGCGAAGCAGGCTCACCTTCTAGCCTCAAAGTTGGAGGCACTCCCCCTTGCGGGAGAAGGAACAAATTCCCTTGACTTCATCACACAGCACGGAATATCTCCCTCCTAATATCTACTCTATCTGATGCCCACCCCTTCATGGACAAGACTTCCAGTAGAAGTCATAGAAAGTACTGGCAATCATTGGACTTACTGAACCGTTGCTACAGGTATCCCGTGGGTACCATCCTCCACAAAGACTGAGCCATTTCAACAACCGCTGCTCCCCACAATGTTCTGGATTGGTCCTCTGCTAAACGAGACCTAAATCTTATCAAAGCAAAATAATGCTTTTCTGCCAAACTCTTCTGTGCCCTCCTAATAACAACTAGATATTTAAAGAAGAACTGAGGCAACAGCTGATGGGATGGATAGACTGCACTTCTTAAGGAGAAAGGAGATTAACCTGCATCCAATTCATCCAGCTATTGACTTTCATCCTGAAGGTGAAGCTGGAGTCCGAAGCTAGCAGACGGTGCGAGTTGGAGAGCTTGCGCTGAGGAGTTGTGGCTTAGGAAGCACAGTGCAAGGTTCAACTCTCGTGACATTCCCACACCTTCAGGAATATTCTCCATAGTCTCCAGAAGTTATCCTTTGCAATCGGCATGCTTACATGACCAAAAGGCTGTAGTTTGCCCTATTGCACTGTCTCTAGGTGATACTGCTTTTGGCCAGGCATGTTGTCTTGTGAGTATAGTGTGTGTGTCTTGGCATGATTGTCAGCTGGTTGATCATCTACAGCAGATGCAGTATCTCTGCAGCTGTGGTTGAGTGCGTGGGTGCTCGTGGTGTGTTGTCAATGTCTGAGTCACTGTCCCCATGGTCTGGTGTTTCAGGTTCATATTTTTGGGTTTGTGTGTGTGTATGGAGGGAGAAAGTTAATAGTATCATTTCAGGATACATGGGTGGAATCTTAGTGTGGAATGTTTGGAGCAGTGCTGGATGAGTGTTCTAGGTATGACAGTTGGAGAGAGAGCGGGCTGGGTGTGGATGGTCCAGTTGTGTGGTGGTCTATTCTCAAGTGTTCAAATGACTTTCTGTAAGTGGCAATAAACCTATTTGTGTTCTAACCATGGATCCAGCGCAGTACTTTACTACAAGCAACTCGGATAAATCAGTTTCACTTTCACCTCCCAAAAGGCCATACAGCGTTCACCGACCACACTTTTTTGTCTGGCCAAGCATCATACACATGTTGTAAAACCAGAGACTAGACTTGATCCCTGGTCCGTTTAATCTATTGGTATCATCTGCTCCATCTGAGTAACTATAGCATGGTTGCAGGATGGGGCCCAAACAGCTGTGTGACCAAAGGGAGGTGTAGGAGTGAAGTTCTTGTGGAAGAGGGTGTTTGAGGGGGTAATCCCACCCACCCTCCCCCTTGTAAAGAGTAAAGGTTGGGGATAGGTTGACAGAAATCGGAGGTGGTAGGGGTCCTGAAATAGTGACATTTCAGAATATTGAGAACTGCACGAACATCAGCTGAAAGAAAATTGTTCTTTTGTGTGCATCCTTCAATATTTGGAAATTTCACATAAAACCAGATCCTCGGGTATAGGCTCCAACTGTCTAGCGGGTTGCTCCTACAATGAAACACCTAACTCGTAAGGCCACAAAGTTGTCTGAAAACCCTCTCCCTCCGTCATGGCAGGCTGAGAAACCAGGTCATCCCGTTACTAAAGGGACGGTTCTTCTGGATAGAAAGCGAGCCTTTCTTCTTACAATGGTATTCTTGTCTTCAACTAGAGGAATTTGGCTTCCTGTGACCTCCTCAGCTTTACAGACTAAATAACCAGGCGTGCAGCCCAGAAGACTATCTCGTTGCTCACCTCATCAAGAAATGTCATCAGAGCCATGTTTACAAGTTCTAGCTAATTCCTGAAAATAATAAAAATAAGCATGGACTGTGTATACAATTGTTTGCAATTTGGTTAATTGTAAGTCCTGGCTACTGTTTGCTCTATTACTACATGCATTACTGATGATAATGTCTTATTATAGTGAACATAACGTCTCAGAAAAGATTTACCCAAGGTCACAAGACACACTCAACCACTTCCCAACGCTGATGGGCATCTCAAAAGAATAATTGAGTGAAGCAAATAAGATGATTTGGGTGCCCGTATAACTAATGGCAAATCACGGTCAAAAGGGACCTTAGTTGACCATCTGTTTGGGCAAATTCACTTACCTCGACCCAGGGGCAAAGCTTACATACAGGTTTCCCCGGGTGGTGCTGGCACCGGGGGAAAAAAATAAAGTTCCATTTAAATTATGGGGACTTTTATGCAGATGGCCTTTCCTGGGGTGGGGGAGGGAGATGCGTGGGCCAGAGAACGGCCTGCTTTATGAAAAATAAATACAAAAAGGTAAGTCAAAGTAATTTGTTTATTTCGGAATCTAATGTGATTGTCCTCACGCAGTGTGGTGGTTCACATCGCTTTGTGTCCTTTTAGTATGCTGGGTGGGGCTCTGCAAATTGGCCAAATATGCACATTTTTGGATGACCGGTCATGAATGTTTGGGCAATACACAAGTGACTCTATTTCCCACTCTAAATGTTGGCATCTATGCTCATGGGCTCTTTCAACAACCTCATATGCTCTTCTGACTCAGATCTGCCATTCTCCATTGGCATCCTCACCCTCCCACTAACACACATTGGCCCTTCCTTCAATATGCAGCAGACCTTAGGCTGCCCTATTACTGCAACCTTGTACCGTCTCCAGCACGGCCTGATCATGTGACCAACCAATCGCTGGTCACCGACATGCCTACTGGCATGGTAGTGTGTCGCCACAATCAACAACTCCTGGGTAGACAATTGGGGAGGCCGTCCTTCTCTCAAAGGCCTCACTTACTTGACAAAAGATTGAGGCTCAGATTTAGGCAATTTTTCGGTCCGCAAGAAATACCTTTGTTGGCGTTTATTTCATTTTATGCAACTTTCCACCATTTTGGTACTAGCTGGTCATAGCAAGAAAATGGTATGAGTATCTGCGCATGTAATCTGTGACTGGCAGAGGCCTACCTAATACCTACACACAAGCCAAAACTGATGGCTTTACTAATGCTTGTTAGGCAGGGCTTCAGTGCATCAAAAAGAATGCAATGACATTGTTAATAAATCATGTCACATAAGGCACCCTTGGTTATGGGACTTGTATAGCATTGGGAGCTCATTTGGTATACAGTGATTAGAAACTGGTGGTGAAGGGGTTGGGATGGGTTACACACCTAGGGAAAAAGGGGTTTTGGGGGGACCCCCAAATAAAAAAAAATCGATGTTTTTTTCAGTAAAAATGTTGTGTTAAGGTTTTCGTTTATAACAATTTTCGATTAAATCACATTTACAGTATCATTTGTCATATTGTCATAGATGGCTTTAAGAATTCATGCATTTGTTTTGGTAGTTCAGTGCTGTGATTGTCAGAGTACACAACTGGGCTGACAATGGACTGTAGGAAGGACCGACTAATGGGAGTCCCTCGACCTGCCGTGGGTTCCTTCCACCCTAGCTTCCCTTCTCCCTAACTGGACAAACTGCAAGATTACTGACGGGCAACTATTATCCTCTATTATCCTTCACTTTATAAGGGAATGCCTAAAGTATGCAGCCTTATCCATCTTTCTCCATCGGGAATTTTCTAAAGTACCTACCTAATTTACAGTAGGATTGTCACAAGGCCAACCTAATTTTTGCTCTTCCTTTATGGTTCCCATGTCTCCCCCCGTCCCCCATCGTGTCTTGTGGCGCCTGGAAACACTTGTGTATAGGCACCATACAAATGTCCAATAAAAAAAGGAATCCCTACTCTAATGATGTTGGACAATGTGATGGTTCAGAAATGCCCTTATCCCTCCCGCTTCCTCCACCTCTTCCCGCCCTCTTTACCCCCTCATCCCCATACTCTACCTACTCCTCTCTCCTACTACTGCCTCATGCTGTCAGCCCCATAACCTCCAAATTGTATCGCTCAACTTCTTTTCCTCTCCCATTACACCTCCCTGTTCTCCGCCCTCCCCTCTACACCTGTGTTCTCACTTTTGCTCTTTCTCGCTGTCTTTCTTTCTTTTTCTCTCCCCCGATCTTCCAGTTCCGCAGCCTCTACTGCCACTTGTTCAAGCACCCGCTCTCCCAACAATCACTCTGCTCCTTCACGCTTGGTACCGCTTTCTCTCTCACACACAATACCGTACCTGCACTCTTTCCAGTATCTCTAACCTCTACATTTAGCCTTGCTTCTCGGTCCACTAACTCTCCTCTTGACTTGACCCACACGCCCTCCATCTTCGTTTGTGAGCATAGGTCTTATATACCTAGATTTTCCTTCTTTACTACCTCCTCCCCTGTCTCTCTTAACTGACAACTCTGGCCAATCGATGCTTTCCTTTTCCCCGTTGGTGGGGTTACACTGGCCCATAATTTCAAAAATCCCACTTGGGCCCCACCCATTCTCACACTTGAGCATTTGTGACGCTTCCGCTGCCAGGTCTCGGTGGCATCTGCGGCTTACGTGCCCTTGCTGCAACCCCGGGAAGTTTGTGTTCTTCTTGAAAGTTTGGATAGTGTCAGAGGAGTGAGATTTGCGTCCGGAATCTCGGTTCCCATTCGTGGGATCTTTTGATGTGGACAAACAGGCTTCTGGAGTTGGTAGTTCTGCCAGAAATGAAACGGACCTTTGGACAGACAAGAGGCTGGAAAGCTTGGTGCAACAGACAGTGGTACCACGATTACAGGAATGCCAGGCAGGTTCAGGGTGAGGGGGGTTCAGAGACTGTGCCCCCCCCCCGCAACTCCCCCAACCCGCTTCTGAGGTAGGATCAGCTCTTGCATGCGCCCGGCAGACTGTCTAGCCCATGTTGGAAGGGGCTTCCAGTTTCCATTTGACAGGGTCAACCTCCTCACCCTGTAGCACAATTAAGCCAGCATTTCTTAGAGGACTGCTTGGAAATAACACTGGCAGACCCTATTCTGCACAAAGGCTAATATCAGTGCATTACAGGCTAGCCCAGAGACCCCAAGAGGGTGTATCCTAGAAGAGGCAGGTCATGGGTGGGAATAGAAATAGTGATCAACCGGGCCATGGCCAGTTAATGGGTGGGTCAATAAACCATGCCCACAGGCAGGGTTTCCCTTCACATCTCCTCTCCCTCCTGGTTGTACTCCAATGGAGTATTTTCGGCTCATTTGTGGTGCTACAGCGCAACCCAATAGCCAAAACTGAAGTAAGAGTGGGAGTACATTTAAAAGTGAAACCGTAATGGATACATTATATGAAGCGACCAAAATCATGCAGGACAAAGAGAGATGTGTAATGATACAAAGCCCAAGGACTATATGAAATTCAGAATATGGAAATGACTGGAAAGTAAGAAGAGCATACATGGATAGAACGGTAATCATGTCATGGCATGATGGTTTGTGCTTCATCTACAGAAATATTCTAGGAAGTTGGTCAGCTGCACAGGAAGGGATTAGTTTAGCTTGCAAGTTGTAGAAAAAGTTAGGGCAATCTGTAAACTAATCGCCATTGGAGCTTTTAGCGGAAACAGGCAGAAAAGATAAATCCTTCAATTGGCACCATTCTAAGATGTGCGATACAATTAACTTAAATTGTCCAGGGGTGAAAACTAAGAGCTGCTTCACGAAAGGTATTAAGAGAGTTGTGCTATTCTATAGTTAACATGATTCCTTAAACTGTGGATAAGTGAATGGAGGTAGCCTCTGTAGCTGTTTGAGAGCGCATATATTGAAGTACTGGTTATATTTTAGTTCTTGGGGTGGTGTCTACTGGCGAATCAGGTGGATCAGAATATGAGCGTTAACTGCGGACGTTGACCCAAATTCCAAGCCATCTAACTGGCCTGTGCACACCACCCTGTTTTTATTTTTTTGTTGAAACTCATCTTTTCCGTCCAGGTCGGACTGTTCACAATTTCCAACTTCCTACCCCACCGTTCATTGTGCAAAGTCACCCTTAGCATGGCCAAAATGAAAAGAGCTCAGTTACTATATTGCATGGTGTTCTGCTTTGTTTGGGATATTATTTAAAGTGGGAAATCTGTCCAAACTCGATGTTCCAAGCTTTCAATACTTTCTCATTTTTAAATTAAAAACACCCATGCAGTGTGCCTAGCTGCTAATGTCCTCTATGCTAACCTCTGGTGATATCTGCCTCTTGACTCCGCCTCTTGCCCAAAAGAAAGGAGCTTTACTCAGAGGGAAAATTACAGGAATGTGTGTTGCCAACAAGCTTTTCTACTAGTTCATTCATCCTGTCAGACTCACCTTAGAGCTTTACTCAGAGAAAGCTCCATCAAGGATTGAATTTGAAATGTTGCTAGTCTAGTGTCGTGTGTCAAAAAATAGAACATTTATTCTTGTGAATCGGTGATGTCATGGATTTTCAGTCTGGTCATGGATATTCTTACATTTGCACATTTGTTGAAAAAAGGAATATCCATTTGACTTCATACACTGGTCTTCCCTGAAAGATTGCAAGGATATCATGATGGTGTTAATTTTCTAATTATTCATTAAAAACAATGTTGCATCTTCTGCAAACATCACAATAAAAGCATCAATGATGCATTTTTCTACAAAGATTTTAACCTTTAAAAATATCCCTTCTTTATTTAAAAATATAATCTTGCATTTATACTGTTAATGTCTTCAAATGGTTTTAAAACATTTCTGCTTCCTGTAGATAATTTGATTTAGGGTGCAGTTACTAAATTCAACTGAACAAATCGCTTCTTCAAAAATCAGTCCCTAACCCAATGTTCAGACATAATTCAAAGATCGGGTTAAAAACCTGAATCGATGTTACTAAAAACCTTCTCAACTCAATTTTCTGCTCTAGCTGTTTGCAGGACCAATAAATGAATGCAGGCCTCTCCCTGTGCATCTGCACTGATTTGGTGTATGGGACATACAAATAAAATGCAATTTGCTTCTTTTCTTTCTGCAGTAGCTCAGTTTACAGAATAATTAAATCAATGCAGAATACTTCCTTGTCTCTTGGAAAACATCTAAAATCTCATTAGCTCCACTTTTATGGCTTTTCATACCCATTTCATTGCAGCTGGCATCTCATTATCTCTCCGCTTTAATAATCTGGCTGGCGCTCATCGCCTTGTTCCCATGTTCTACCCGACTTTGTGAGCCAATACACCACGGGATTGTGTCCATTGACTGAGCCCGCTGAAAGACAGATTCTATGGTGAGTTACATACAGTTTAGGTGGGACATAATCTTAAAGTTGCTGCGTTTTTGGTCAAATACAATAGCTCATCGGGCATCACTTTTCTAATGTGTGGTTCAGGCCATTGCTTTCAGTCACAGCCTGTGTTAATTAACTCATTGTTATTAGTATGCACAATGCAACAATTACCCTGTATCTTTGTTGTCCTTAGGTGCATTCAAGTTGCTGAGCAAGGTCTACACTTTTCAACCTTGTTCTAATTGTTTCTTGACCTTGGAGAAGGTAATATTTTAAAAGGGATTTTCCTAAATTCAAATGTACATCTAATGTAGTGCTTGGCCTCACTGTTTGGGACTCCAGGGGCCCGACCCTGGTAGATGTCGCAAGTCACCACCAGGAGTAGTTCAGGTCATCTTAAACTGAAGACCTTGAGGAAAATCGGTTTATTCCAGTGAATTTGCATAGTCTAGTCTCGGCTACCATCTCAGGGCTCCTAACTACTGCAATTCAACACTGCGTTCCCAGCCTAAATTCCTGATCCAGCGCCTTTAAAGTACTGCAGAATACTGCAGCACGCTTGGCCACCGGCCTTCCCAGACTCTCCTATGTATCTCCAGTGCTTTGGAGCCTCCACTGTGGAGGCAAGAATTAAGTTAAAATCATTGTGCATCGTCCATCGGGCGTATTATGAGTAGGTGCTCTTTATCCTCACAATATATTTGCGAAGTATATTCTTTCAAGGAATTTACGCTTGGCTAACTTATTACTGCCAATGGTTTCTCGACTTTCTACAGTCGTTATCGGGTGGGCAGCCTTTTCAGTAGCTGCTTCCGGAGTTGTGGAATTCACTTCCTTTCTCACTACGGGCGATCACGGGTCACTTCGCCTTTGGAAAGGCCTTAAAACCTCTTATTCAAGTAGACTATGTAATGCTTCGTAAATCTAACTTGACTGTTTTGTCGTGGGAAGAGTAGATCCCATAGTGCCAAGATAACAGTGGGTCATAGCCGCGCTACATAAATTCGGAAATAAATGTAAAACGGCCATTGGCCCTTCACCATTGACTTACTTAATGCTATTTTTTCGCCAAGTTGGGCGAGGTTTCATGCGGGGGGGGGGGGGGCAAATTTATAGGGGGGGCCCAAATTTTGTTTTTTCCCCATAGAATGAATGGGGAAAAAATTTGCGCACGGCTACAGCCCGAACGGCTGGATGGATTTTCACCAAATTTGGGGCAGGAGCGGGGGCTTGGGTCAGAAAGCGCGCTTTAGTGTGTTTGGTGGAAATCCAACGTGTATTTTTGTTGCAAAGAACTGAAATGCACGTCCCAAAAAAATGTGTGATCTCTAGGTCCTCTCAGCGGACAGAAGTGTCATTGGCTCGCGGTACGGTGTGCTGTCGGAGAAGTTTGGACGCAGCCAGTGGTTGGCTGGAGGGAAGCGTGGTGTGCATCAACATTTTTTGGGAAAGCCGCCATGGTGTATCGGAGGACAGTGCGGCGGCGGAAGAGTCTGGAAAATGTATTGAACGCAATGTGTTGGTTTCAATAAGGGAGGGAATGGGTGGGGGAGTGAGAAGTGGTTCATGTGACATATGTAGGTGAGTACTTTGTGTGGTGATTGGAGGCAACTGTCGTAATGGCCCCATAGCTTCTGCCACAACCTGCTTGCGGTGCCCTCTTTTCGAGGTGAGTGGTAGCAGGCCAATTGCAGAAGGGGAGTGAATTGCACATGACAACGGTTTGGTGAGAGCTCAGGTGGCTGTCCTCTGCGGATGGAATGCAGTAGTTGGGCACATTGTGGCATGCATGCATGGGTGAATGAAGGTGCGGTGGGTCTGTGGAAGGATTAGACTATTGGGTGCATGGCCGAAGGCCGTAGGGCATGCACTCAAGAGTGTAGGTCTGCAACATACCCACCGCAGCAACCCATGTTTGACTCAACATTCGGTAGAGGGTGGTGCTTGTATGCGTGTGGTGCATGCAGATTGGTTGCAGTAGGGCCAGTGTTGCGAACAGAATGTGGGTAGGTTGCCAGTGACACAGTACTTTGTGAATGGAAGTGGGTACGCCCATAGTATGAATGAAAGTGCACAGGGGTGCAGGAAAGTGTTTTGTTTGTACACTGTTAACTGTTGCAATTTGTTGCTGCATGGCGGTGCGCAGGTTGGGTAGGAGTGCTGGTGGCAGTGGTGTCTATGTGGATGGTTGTACTTAATGACATGGTGACATGTATGGTGGCATTACGTTGCTGTGGGTGTGTTCAAGACTTATGCTGTGTGCAGATTTGTTGAAGTAGGCCCACTGTTGTGAAAATGTTGTAGTTAGTGACACAATACTTTGTGAATGGCTGTGGGTATGGGTGTTGGAGGCTGTGGTATGTTTGGGTGGTGGAGGCTGTGGCACGTTTGTGGATTCTGGTCATTGCAACCTGTTTTCGTGAATGGGTGTTTTATGGTGTGGGGTAGTTATGGTGAAGTGCCGCTACCCACGTATGTTATGTTTATGCATAATGTTAGCTGCCCACATGGGCGTTACGTTAACTGTTGCAATTTGTTGCTGCATAGCGCCATGGTGGTGTACCGGTTGGGTAAGAGTGCTGGTGGCAGGGGTGTGTATGTGGATTGTCATAGTTGCTGACATGGTGACAAGCATGGTGGCATTACGTTGCTGTGGGTGTGTTCAAGGCCTAGACTATTGGCTGCATGGCCGAAGGCCATGCACTCAAGAGCCTAGACCTTGAGAACACCAACACCAGTAATGCATTTTTGAATGTGCATCAGTTAGAGGGTGGTGACATGTAAGGAATGGGTGTGGAGCACATTTCAGCATTTATAGGCCAGTGTTGCAAACAGAATGTGGGTAGGTTGGCAGGGGCACAATACTTTGTGAATGGAAGTGGATACGCCCATAGTATGTGATTAAAAGTGCACAGGGATGCAGCAGAGTGTTAACTTTGTACATTATCGTATCTGTTGCAATTTGTTGCTGCATAGCTCCATGCCGGTGAGCTGTGGTTGAAGATGCTGCAGTGAAAGGTCACACAGTGTGGGCACTGCGTGCAATGTTTGCATACTGTCAAGTATGGTAGAGGGTATGGTTGAAGGGCAGCTTATATATGCTTGGATAGTGTGCTGTGTGCACAATGCTTGCAGTATGGGCAATGCTGTAAACATTTTGTGGTTAAGTTGGCAGTTTCACAATACTTTCTGAGTGGAAGTGGGTAAAACAGTAGTATGTGAATGAAAGGGCATAGGGGTGCCGGAGACTGTGTAATGTTTATACATTTTGGTAACTGTGCATGTAACGCTGTGCATGTCCATTGCGATGTGGAGGTTGGTTAGGAGTGCTGGTGCCAGTGGTGCATATGTACATAGTGGTAGTTGGTGACATGCTGAAATGGATGGTTGCATTACGGTGCGAGGAATGTGTGCAAGGAGCACACCCACTGGAGCAATGAAGGTTTGACAGTGCATGAGGCACAGGGTGGTGATCGAGAATGGATGTGGAGCACATAGTCGACGTGCTACAGCAGCACAAGTGAGTTGCAAAGCATGTATTGTGCATTACATGGTTGTGGGGCTAGTTGCAACATGCTGCAGTAATTGGTGTGCGGCAGGAGATGAAGTGAGAAGTTGTGTAGTGTGGCCACAGGGTGCAGTGTGTATGTAATGGGTGTATGGAAGTGGGTATGGTTGAAGTGCAGCTTATATGTGGTTGGTTACTCTCCTGTGTGCATATTTATTGAAGTAGGCACAATGTTGTGAAGGTGTTGTGCATAGGTTGCCAGTGACACATTACTTTGTGAATGGCAGTGCATAGGGGTGGTGAAGGCTGTGGTATGTTTGTGGATTCTGCGTGACACGTTTTCGTGAATGGGAGTTTTATGGTGTGGGGGAGTTGGGTGGAAGTGTCGCTACGTATGTTAAGTTTGTGCATAATGTTAGGTGCCCACATGGTCGCTTGCTTGGATGTATAGTGTTGTGGTGGGTGTGGAAAGGGCTGCAATGTTGTGTGCATGGCCAAAGGTGTGCTGGGAGCAACTTAGGATCTTTGTGGATGTTTCAATCGTGCATTCTTTAGCAGAGGTTCCTGGTGGCGGGCCTTTGCAATCAAACAGAACGTGCACTGAGAGTCTTTAACGGTAAATATGGAGTCGTGCATAGAAATGACAGTGTGCAATGCAGAGGTTTTGTATGTGATTGCTGCATGCGTGTTTGAAGATTTGACAGCACCCAAAGGGGGAGTGCTGCAAAAGGTGACTGTGCAAAGGGAAGAAGTATTGGATGAGCTTAACTGGGCTGTGACCCTCACTTTAGATGGGAAAGCGCACATGCACATCCTGCCATTATGAGCAGGGCGCAAAGGGAAATGGAATTGTGGGAAATAGGCAATTAGGAGTTTAGAGCGTGGTTCACAGGAAGGGCCGTTACCATTTTGTCCCAATACTTTGTCGTGAGGGTGGTTGAAATGGAGAGACGCACAGTGCTCATCATTGGTGATACCTTTGTGCGCCAACTGCACGGGCGTTATGTGCAAAGAGGTGTTGCTGGTAATTTCAGGTTGGAAGGAGTGGGCGCTTTCTGGGCCTGTCATGGTGACTGCAGTCTCGGCGGCATGGTTCGCCTTTGCAGATATGTGGCGTCCGTCATGAACGTTGACTTTGTCGTGGTGCACTATGGAAGTCTACATTTGGGTTACATGTCTTGTGGACGATTAATCTGTCACCTGAAGAGGTTGCTGACTGCAGTGATGCGTATTTTTCCTACTGCCAAGGTCGTTTTCTCATGCATAACACCAAGAGGAGTATGGGTCCATGACGGTGTAATTTGACCCCAGCAAGAGGTCGGAAGGTGTGCTATAAACAGAATTATGCATGAGTTTATGCAGACTGCTTGCATGTTCTCCACCTACTATGAGATCATGAGGTCACAAAATATGAAGTGGTTCCATAGAAATGGCATTTATTTGAGGGCCGTTGGCAATTCTGCTTTCTTTTACACTGTGCAAGAAGCATTGACCAGAATGTGGTAAAAACGTGAGGAGAGGCAAACTAACGCATATAAAGAGAAAATACCAAAAAAGTTGCTTGCACGCATATAAAAAAAAACAACTTTATATATCTTTGATGCAAGAGTGAATCCCCTACCCAGTTTGATATTGTTTACCCCAGCCCCCTCACTATCACGAAAATGTAGTGGATTACACTGTACTTTCAGGATTACACGTGCCACATCCTGGGTGCCTATGTGGATGTATGTGGATGGAGAAATTGTGCATACTTTCATTGTAGTGGACAATTTTGGAATGGCACGACATCTGTACTGTAAATGCGTAACTGTACTTTTCAAGTGTTGTACAGAAGTGACAGTGTTGGATGCTGGCGGCTTTGATGCGATTGGTGCATGAGTGTGTGCCTAGTTACGAGTAACGGAATGAAGTAGAGCTGCAGAGAAGATAGTGCAAAGGGAAGGAGGACTGCTCCAGCTTTACAGGGGTGCATCCCTCGCACTACTTCCGGAGGCGCACGTCCCAAAATCTGCCCTTTACACCACCTTGCCCAATTACCATGGCAGTGTGGGGATTAGCCAATCGGGTAGTGTGGGTGTGGTTAACAGGAAGTGGAGGTGAAACTGTTGTACATTATACTCTGCGTACTGAGGGTGGCTGACATGGCGAACTGCATTGTGTTAACTGTAGGTGATCCCTTTGTAATAGATCTTCACAACTATGCCCTGCAAAGACACTTTGACTGCAATTTTGGTTTGGAAGTCGTGGAAGCATCGTACAACGCTCTGTGTGCGTGCAATTTCACCGATATGCATGCACTTTGCAAAGACCTCACCACTTTTCCAGTAGTAGATGTTGTCTGGCATTACGGCAGCATGCATGTGGGCTACCTGGCTTGCTTAGATTTGTTCCGTAGACTGAGGAGATTGCTGGATGTTGTGAGGATGCTTTTTCCCACCGCCAAGGTGCTTTTCTCATCCATAATACCATGGAGAGTATGGCCCACTGCTCAAGTATGTTGTTCCGAGCCAGACGCAGGAAGGTGTCTCATCAACAGAAGCATTTATACTTTTTTTGTCCACTGGTGGAATGTTCTTCTGCAACAAAGACCTCATTAGTTGTGGAAGGGCAGAGTTTTTCCAACAAAATGGCATTTTGTTGTCACCCATTGGCAATGCTGTTTTGTTTGCTAGTCTACAGGATGCGGGGAAGAGTTTACTGTACTAATGTGAGCACAAGAAAACACAAATGCTAATAAAAACAGAAAAAGGTGTTTCTGTAGAAGCATCTAAACAAAAAAAACAGGCTCTTTTAGAGTCGCCCCTTACCACGAACTCCCCCTACCCTGGGTACCACAAACTCCCCCTACCATGGGTGCAAGTTTTTCCCCCACACCTGCATGCAGCACGAAAGCCACATCCGGGGATTTTGCGGGTGGCGGCCACGAAAATGGAACTGTGGACATCGTCCAATCAGATGCTTAGGGTGTGCGGCAATAGGAAGAGAGACTCTTGCTTCACTCTGGCCCGGCCCTCGACATACTTGGGGAACCGTATTCGGCGCTTCTCACCATGCTGGCCTATGGAAATGGGACTGTAGCGATTGTCCCATCAGGTGGTGCTCAGGGTGTGTGTCACAGTAAAGCACGCCAAGGAAGGAGGACACCTCCTGCTTTACTGGGGCACGGCCCTCGCGGTACTTGGAGAAAGGCACATGCCACATTCTGCGCTTCTCAGCATGCTGGCCAATGGAAATGTGACTATGGCCTTTGGCCAAGCAGGTGCTCAGGGTGTACGTCACAGGAAAGAGCACCAATAGGGACGAGGAGTCACTTTTCCCATTACTTGGTGTACTGCGGCTGGCAAAAATGGCAAGACGCACAGTTTTCATAGTGGGTGATGGCTTTGTGGAAGATCTCTGCGTGTGTGCTCTCCAAGAAGAATTGTCTGGCAATTTCGTTTTGGAGGGAGTGGACGCTTTGTGGTGTAGTGTCGAAGCGTGCTGTTTTGGCAGACTGTAGAATGTCGATGCGTGGCCTCTTCGGCAACTGTACATGTTGTGATCATGCACTTTGGAGCCTTCTTAATGGGTTACATGCCTTGTTCCCATGTGTTCCGTCAACTGAAGATTGCAGTGAAAGCAGTGCAGCTCATTCTTTCTACTGCCAAGGTGCTTTTCTCATATATACCCACGAGAATAGTGTGGAAGTATTCCAAGGATTCCTGTCACCTTCCAGAGGGCGGAAGGGGTCTCATCAACAGAAGCACGTGTGACTTCTTGAGTGCTGCTCGGATGTTCTCCTGTGAGAATGAGAACATTGGTTCGCAATACATACACCTTTTGAAGGCACATGGCATGTCTTTGTCGCACAGTTGCAGTGAAATGTTTCACAATCTGCACACTGCGCTGAAGACACTATTGTAAGAATGTGAGCTGCCGTTGAAAATACACATTTACGTATGAAAACCGCAACAAAAGTGCTTCTAGGGAAGAATCTTTTTTTTAAAAAACAGAGGTTCTTTTAAGAGCCACCACAACTAATGACGTCCACTCCCCTGGTTGAAAGTTCCTCCCCAACTCCTGCGCGCGCTCAGCACGAAAAGTCCACAAATATTGCGATAGTTGCAGGGTGGCACGTGTTACATACGCCCCTTTTGTAGATGACGGCCATAGAAATGGGCCTGCTGAGGCTACGGGATTGGGCAATAAAGTTTGTGGTTGTGGTGTGTACGGACAGACTGCTACACAGTGTATTTGTCGACAGAAATGCAGAGGGTGCGGTTATGGCTGTGTGTTTCACGAGGCACAGCGTGCGTGTTTTAGGGGATTCCGACATCCATTGACTGAAAGTGAATGGAAAACACTGTGCAGTGGCTACTCATTTTGCAATCTATCATGTGCAGTGCTATGGAGTAGCTACAATGAAGTGCTTAATTTTGGTTTCTCTGTGTGACACTTTGGTGACACGCAATAATGCCGATATTATTGTTCATTGTGCAGGGAAAATTGCACAGCATGTTACACGAGCTTCAGTGCCGTTTGCGGTGAAGGAGGCACTTGCACAGTTCATGTTTGTTTCCAATCTCTTGCATAGGTTTCTATCTCATTATGCAGCCACCGATGTGGCAGCGTCATTTTCTATTTGGTCTGTGAATCCAGACAGCGCAGTACATTGCAAAGAAGTGTATTTGTGCCTTTGTTCGACATGTGCAAATGGCATACTTCGCCCATGGGAATATGACGTTTCGCAGCATGAATACTTTTCCCCAGCAATAACGTTCATCTTACTATGCCAGCCATCCCGACTTCTGCACAGCCCATCAAAATTGGCTTGGTGCCCTTCTTGAAAGTGGTGATATTTTTTAGTTAGTGTTGCGCTGTGACTCTATTGCAAATGCTCTGCAACACATAAAAAAACACCTCTTTGTACAGCGACCCCCTGTGTAACCGATTGAACTACAGTGTTTACCACACTGCTATGCCTCCCGCCCTGCATGCGTGCATTGGCAATTCCGTTGTTGAGCTGTGAAAGGTGTTCTTTATTTACCTTGTTTCCTTTGTCAGTTCATTTTCATTTATTATGGTGTTCTCACACATGCCACAGAAGGAACGGCAGGAAAGGTCCGGTACAGAAGGGTGAGCACATGCCTGGATACTATAGGGGACGTGCCAGGAGACAGAACTATTGGGTGGCCCTCACCTACATAGGCGCCAATCATTGTTATGCTCCCATAAGGACCGTTCCCACGCACTTCCAAGTACCTTCCCTGTGTACAGTATGCGCAATACAATGCCCATTTCCGGGTAATGGTCTTTAGCGCGACATATGGTTTGCAAAGGTTGTTTTACAGCTCTGCTGCCCTACAGGAGTGCCCCTCTTTTTGCCCGCAGCAGATGTGGGAAATGCTGTACATGAAAGTACCCTATGTAATTGTTGGAAGGGCGATAGCCTGCCCACTGGTCCCTTGTGCTTTCATTTCAGTTGTCGTCACATGCAGTACAAACACTTTATGCTATCCGGGTTAGCATTCACGGATAAACATACATTGTGGAATACAAGAATATTTATAACAACGCGAAACACAGCTTCATTACGTGCAGCAGGAAGCCCTTTATTCTGTGCGACCCATTCAGCTACTGTGCTTTTCTAACCACCACTAAGTGATGTCATCAGTGATGTCATGAATGAGATTTTTGATGGCATCTTTCATGTCATGAGTGTTAGTCCTTGCAGTGCACACTGGTGGCACGAGTTATGGTTGCTTAGCTTACCATAACTGGAATTTCAGGGTTTTTTCGGTTTTACCTGTAACCATAATGTACCTGTAACATTTTTTCCTAGAATTTCATAGGTTTTTGCTAGTGCAACATAACCATAACATCCCTTTAACAATGTTTTTGTTAGTGAATATATATATATATATATATATATATATATATATAAAAGACACTCTCTCTAATCCTTATATACATGCTTCAGTGAATGGCGAAGCTTCATGAACCTGCATCTCAGTGCTATGAAAGTGTTAAATATATTATAATTACCCTACTGTTCAAAATGGGCCGTGCCAATCCTTTTATATGAAAATGCATACTAGGTGAGTCTTATCTTATGTTGTACTTAATTCTAGCCATCCACTTCTTGCTGTTCAAATGCAGAATGTTGGGGTTCCAATGCTTAATTTATCTGCAAAATTAGACTAGTTCATGTCACTAATAGCCTTCTATCAGGCCATAGTGGGTTATACCGGCCATTCTAGGCGCAGGACAGTGTATTCAAATTCATAAAGTGTTTTTTTAAATCAAAGTTCTGTACAAAGTTAAACAATTGGTTACAAAAACAAGTAAAAGTACAATTGGGTACAACATAAATTTCAACAAATGTATGATTAATAATAAGAAAGTAAATGGGTCTTAAGCAAAGTGTGGAAAGTAGCAAGGCAGTGGAACGCAATGAGGCGGGACTAATAGAAAAGCAAAAACTACATGGTGCACATGAGGAATAGCTCAGATGATCGGATGAGCAAAAAGAATGGGATGGAATATTGAAGAAACATGAGAAGATAGGAAGGCAGCAGACCATGAACTTTAAAATCAAAGCAGAGATGGTGAAAGTGAAGGCAGCAATAAGTCATGCAGGTGAAGAGAAGCAAGAGGAGAGATGTGAACACAGAGGCAGATGAGAATAGATGAATAGCAAATTTAAGGATGGATTGTCGAGAGGAAAGGAAAGTAGCAGGGAGACCACGCAAAAGAGAACAGTCCGAACATATCAAGGCCAAAATAAGTATGTTGGCAGTCTGAACAGTAAAAGGGCTGTATTTAATGGATATTTTAGAGTTGAAATCCACAGTTATGAACCGGGGAAGTAACGTAAGGAAAAAAGACACCAAGATTATGAACAGAAGAGAGGAGGTAATGGGTGGTGGGGGGGGGAGATTACCGTTTTGGATGAATTAAGATGAAGTGAGTTGGAATGTCCAACCACAGCGACAGCTACAGATTGTGACATGAATATGAACCGAAAAGTAGCAGAAAAAAACAAACATTGAAAATTGGCCACATAGAATTGAAAATTTAAGCCATAAAAAGAGATAATAAAATGGGCGAAAGGCAAAATAATGCATGACTCAAATCTGAGCCCTTTGGAACACCACAGCATCAGGGTGTGGCTTCAGGAGGTGTGTTTGGGGTTGTTGCACCGCTTCCGATGTGGAGACAGCATTCTTCGTTCCAAGTGACGGATGGCTCATCTGAGGAGCTGTTTGGCTATCCTTCAAAGTATCCCTACTGTGATGTTTTGTCAGTCCAGAGCTACCAGTAAGCAGCAATTAATATGAAATCACTGCAAGTTCAAGCTCCTCGTCGGTCACCCTTTTGTGTGTTAATGCCAAGTCCTCCCAGAAACGATCATGTTTTACTGTGCGATTGGTCTCCTGCGTTTTGAATGAGGTCTTGCTGCAAGCTGCATTTGATAAATGCAAAACTTTACAAAGCTGTCCTACAAGCAAACATGTTCATCTTTTTATGGAACTGTATGTTTCCTGCTAATGCTTTAAAGCTGATGGTTTTCTCTTGATAATGCAACATACAGGCACTTGGATATAAGGTTGCCTCTTGGCAGGTGTGATACACTTCCAGTCCAGTCATTTACTTGCATTCTGCACCTGGTAGTAGCCATTGCTCTTTTGTTAATAGCGCTTTGCGTTTGGGAATTTGTGGATCCTACCACAAGTCTACAAGCCCCAGAAAGTAAACTGCAGTTGACTGAAAAGCAGGGTCTTGAAGGCGTTTTTATCAAGCTAAAAAGCAGTTGTGAAAGCCTTGTTGGAATGTAGTCCCCTCTCCTTTAGATTTTTCAGATCTCTACGTTTTATGGTACTCTGCCGGTTCTGGCATCCATCCCACACCACTTTGCAAAAGTACTACTTGCTGTCCTGAATTTGTAATGGCACATTTAAAATGACATATTGCATAAGAAGGGTACATGACTTGAGCCAAAACATCTGGAGGACCGAATATCTTGATTCTACAACAAAGGAGCTGTGTTTTTGCATCATTTTGAGACACGAGTTGTTGGTTTGCACAAGGTTGCAGTAGTTTGCAACATCATTCGCTTTATTGACCTTGAAAAATATTCATACTGAGCAGTTACTTTGCGGAACTGCTCAGTATGAACAATTGTTATTGTGACGCTAAATAATCCAAGGTGTACTGGTGCCCCACGATGCTGGTGGGAAAATACCACTTTTGAACCCCGGATAAGTTCTGCTCCTGACAGTAGGTAATCACCTTTCTCTACTTTCTGTGAGGGATTGCATCTGGTAGGTTCAAGTTCCTCGAAAATGTGTCTTTTCCAGATGCTATGTGCCAAAATATGCTCCCTTCATGAAGATGCCCCAAATCTTAGTTTCTGCATGTCAATAATGGGTGTTCTTTTTAACAGACTTAATGTTGATCGTTTTATTGGCTTTGGATGAGGAAAACGAATCTACAAAGCTTTACATGTGTGACATAGATTACACACATCTATACTGCAAGCATTCAGCCAACTGCTTATGGTCCACTCCTTGTACGACATCTTGGTGTGTACGCTCATATATGCATTAATCGCCATTCATCTCAACAGGGCACACTAAATAATCACTTAAAGGGGAAGTTCACTCAAAAATGGTATTGTTTCAAAAGATGGGCCATAATCAAAAATATGTTAAAAAAAAATATTTTTAAAGGAAGTTCCTATGTAAAGGTTTCGGGAAATGAGGCTCAAGGTTTTGGCCTGGTGGCATCCAGTTTGTAATTAAGCAGCTTCTTCCTCTGTTCATGTTAAGCTCTGGTCTCATGGCAATAATCAAGCAAAAGCCTCCTACTGGGAGCTTTTGCTTACTGCTGTCAGAAAGCAGAGTTTAACATGAAGAGAGGCGGCTGCCACAGTAATTGCCTTGACTTTCATTTTAGGTTTTCTGTGCTCCCCAAGCCCAGGAAAGCACAGAAAACGTAAAATGAAAGGCACAGCTATTATAAATACTTTGCCGGCCACTGGCAAAGTTTTCATAATTGCTGTGGCTTTCTTTTCCAGTTTCTCGAGCATGGGAAACTAGAAACCTAAAGTTGCGGTAATTATGAATACTCTGCCAGCGGCTGGCGAAGTATTCATAATTGCCTGGACTTTCTTTTGAAGTCTCCTGGGCTCCCCCAGGCTCGGTGGAGCCTGGGAGACTTAAAACAAAAGCTGCTGCAATTTTAAATACAACACTGTTGTATTTATAATTGCTGGTACTTTCTTTTTAAAGCTCCCGGGCTTGGGAGACTTGAAACGAAAAGCACAGAAATCATAAATACAACAAGATTGTATTTATAATTGCTGGTACATTCTTTTTAAACTCCCGGGCTCCCTCTGTTATATTTATAATTGCTGCTACTTTCTTTTTAAGTTTCCCAGGGCTCGGGAGACTTGAAACAAAAGGCACGGCAATCATAACGTGTTTGATTGCTGTGGCTTTCTTTTTAAATCTCCCGGGCACCCCGGAAAAATGGATGCCTCCTAGTGCTTGACATTTTTGACTTTGAGCCTCATATCCCAAATATTTTACATAGGAAGTTTCTTTAAAAAATATTTTTATATATGTTTTTTATTATGTTCCATCTTTTGAGACGGTAACATTGTTGGTGACCTTCCCCTGAAATCATATTTGAAATTGTTTTTTTTCCACCAAGTTTGTCAACTTCTCTAATTCTTTGTGGTATATTTGACAATATCGTTGATTTTAACATACATGGTTTACCTTTCTTGTAGTTTACATGTTATTGTCGGGAATGACACACTTTTTCATTCTTAATTTATATAAATTGGTGTTGCTTTATCCTTTGGTTGATGCACACTCTGCTGTGCTAGCACCCCTACAGACTGAATGATGCTTATTTTGCCAGTACATTTCTACCATGTGTTCTAGTTCCTTTAAAATAGCTGTATTGAACGCAGTATAGTTCTCTTTTGAAAGCAGTGTACATGCAAAAGGTTGGGTGGAAGGCGATGTAGACAACGGCTCAAATGGCAAAATGTCGAACAAACAACTGCTCAAATCCTGTTATAACACTTATTCTAATCCTTGCTGAATCCCTTTAAATTGCTGGGCATTATTTATCTAAGTTGCCAAAATTGGGATCACATTGAAGTATGTATTTGTAGTGCATTATTCAGACTCCATAGTGCATATTTTAATTTTGCCTTGCGGAATACCATGTACTGTTGCTGAATTTTCTTTGCTTGTTCCTGGCACATAGCTTGCCAATCATCAATCTCTCTCCTCACAAAGAAGTTAATTTAAATCTACTATGTTAGGTGGGAGGGAGGGGCTTGCATAATTGTGTGGTGGGCATGCAAGAATATGAGTAGTCGTAGAAGTGCTTGAACTGATTTACATTTTTCAGTTTCTAGTGTAATTTCGAGCTTGAAATAGAAAAGAAAGACCCTGTTGTTTTGCGGAGAAATTGTGGAAAAAGCTTGAAAGTTCTAGGAGCTTCCAACCACCTAAAATTCGAGTTGGAATGTTCCTTTAACTGACATGCTCCCTGCCACTGCAGGCGAATAGAAGTCTTACATCACACCTGCCGCAAAGGGGTTACATCACTTGTAAAGTCCTGCTAGCCTGAGCAGGCAGGTCAAAGCATACAGAGGGAGCTTTCACGCGGGCTTGGGGGCATTACTTGTGTGCATGCCTCTCCCTCTGCTCCCCCATGGCACACATTAATACTATTAGCAATCCAGTATAATACTCAAGTGCTACGTGAAAAAACATTCTGTTTGAAAGGGTGCACACAGATATTCACCTTTTCATCCGTGGGAACGCTTGCTAGAGCAAATATGACTGTGATGCAAAAGTGATAGGGGCTCAAGAGCAAGTCCCTTCCCATGTCGGTGGGAAGGTGGAGGCGGCTGCACAGTCTGCGAGGATATGCAGTAAAAAGTAAGCCTGGGTGCTGTTGGTGAGTGGAGGTGGACGAAAGGAAAGTGAAAGGGGCAGGCGAGGCTTGTATGGACAGGCCAGTACTTTGCAGTGGAGATGCATTGAGCTACGTTTGAATGTGAGAGGTTCATCACTGGATTCTGCCCAACATTCCAGGGAGCCGATTGGCTGGCTCCCACACGGCTGGTACTATTGCAAGATATGAAGGCACTGCACATGACCAGCAGCCTACTCAATGCTGTCTGCCTGGAGCTGGCCTACAGTCCTCAAGTAGTGGCTTGGAAAGTGCAAAAACTGGAGGTGAATCTGGTGAGCCACCATACATGCAGTGTAAATTGGGCTCCTTTCCCCTTTTACACTATCACTATCTGGTGGTTAAACTAAAAGGATTAATGAGTTGGTACATTTGAGGAAAAGAGACTGCATTATGATGGTGGTGGACACGTGGATGGAGGGTCAGGTTTTGGTACTTGTTTCAAGTCCCCTCCCCCTGTTTATGAATCTCATGACCATGTCAATAACAAGATCTGGTGCGACTGTTTGAATGCCTACGTCCAGCATTGGATCATGGATTTAGGGCAAGTTCCTAAATGTAGGCCAAATATTAGATTTTGATGAGTGAAGACCATCTGCGTAAGTGAATTTCTGGATTTGGATTGCCATAGCAAAGCTGTGACATTTTTGGATTAAGATCTTTTGAGTAGGTGCCTGGATCTCTTTCCAAAAGGGCTCAACTGGTTCACATTATTTTGGAACCGACATTGACGATGCATACAAACATCTGAGGGTTGACATATCGACCCTTTATAGATGTCTGTGAATATCAATACCAAGTAGGCTGATGATGATGATGATGATGATGATGGTGATGGGTGAGTGAAACCCATCAAGATGGGTGTTGAGGATAGTTAAATTGCATAGCAAGTAGCATAACCATGCTTCTGACCCAAGCTGGCCTATATGCACGCCACAGTGGTTCTAAGAAAGTTCGAGGAGTTTCCTCTGCAGCCTTTTCAGGGAGATTTACCTAGTTCACACTGTCATGTCAATGTTCATCTACAGCCCACCGTCCCTGCATTCTTTGCAAGCAATTACGAGCACATACTTTGTTGGCATAGCAGAGAAGAGGAACTCCATTATCAGACCACTTCCACATGTTCATCATTCACAGACGAGAGAATTCCCAGTTGGCTGTTTCTAGCCATCTAGTGCAATCCATTCGAAGACATAGGGAAAAACAATAGATTATGTTGGGTGCATTGTCTGCTTTAAAGAATGAGTCCTCTATCGTATAGCTTCCCCCCCTTATTTACTCAATACCCTTATTAATTATGTGATATGTTGTGCAGACACATTTTATTGAAGTGAATACGATGGAGAGCAATGGATTTTCTACCATGCCGACAGTGCCATTTGTCTTGAACCGCTGTAATGTTATGTGCATCATTACCCTGTAGTGTGCATCGCTTCAGTCTTCTGTGCATGTAGACTGAGCTATTAGTAAAGAGACAATCTGCTTCTTTTCACATGGAAGCCCCATTTCATTATACAATATCCTAGTTACCAATGCATGTAGATGGACTCTGAATTCTTTGATCTCACTGGATCTTTCGGTAGGCCCTCTTGGTGTGCCAGAAGGTGCAACAAGCCATTGCATGTATCATTTTAGGTGTGCATTAGTATTGCAGGACTAGCTTTCATGAAATTACTGCTTTTTTTACCTTGGGTTTTGCTTTGCAGGGAGCGGAGCCAGACTTTATCATCTCGTTGTGAGTGGGACTGGCAGACGAGCTGGCGCTCCAACCAAAAGCACAACCAGAGTTATAGAAGGAGGGTATCGAGGGGCACATCGTCTTACCAGGTATTTAATTTCAAGACCTACTGCGTACACCTGGTGATTGTTTATGGTCCTGGAAACAGTTTTGACTGTTGCACATTCCAGTGATGCTTAAAGTAACATGCAACACCCTGATCTACACCTCAAAGTTCAGTGTTGTGGCATGGATAAATGAAGTTACTTGTACAGTTTTGTTGCCATCCTGCATTATTTTATATTAATTTCTGCGCTAGAACTATCCAATTCTAAAGATATGATTTTAGTTAAAAATATATTTAAAAGTTTCAAGTAAATACAATGTTATTTGGTTCCTTTTACAGATCGTGGCTCTATTCAAAGTGCCACCATATTCTAAAGGTAAGCACTCACCTCCACTTTTTCTGACGGCCCCAGATGCATTATTAGGATCCTCCTGACGCTGTGCCGTATCCCATTGCCATCCATTATGGTGCAACATAACCCTGTTCCTCAGCGATAGAGCGCAAAGTATTAAGAGTGGCATATGCGAGAACCTCCTACCCATCTTGGATAAATACATTAAATGGGGGCATAATGGTGTGACACTATTCACCCATTGTAATAAAACGAAGTCCCTGAGAATTCCACAGCCACTTTAGGCAAAAGAAACTAAAGTCAACCAAAATATCTAATAAGCCAATATTAGACATTTCCTCTCTGGCAGGTTGCCATTGCAAGCTGCCAGTAGAAGACATACCCAGAATTGTCCACCCAAATACAATGCTGTAAAACCGGATTACAAATTTTGATTAAAAGCCATGTGACTGTTAACATCCTTCACGCTGCCTATAATTTTGAACATTGGTTATACATTTCGCGATTTAACTTTGACTTACATTTTACTCTACTTAGCGGTTTTATTGCTTTTGTGACTTGACTAATGGCATGATGTATTCATGGCAGCGCCTCATTTTGAAATGAGTCTGCTGGATAACACCATACACAGTACGCCACTACTGATGCAGGGGAGCTCTAGCAATGTTATGATAATGAAAGATCCAAATTTGCATCAGCATAGCATAGGACCACTACTCTAAAAGCATGGTTATCTAAATTGCGATGGAGTTCCTTTGATTAGGCAGGGAAGTGAAAGGAGCTGGACCATGAGGGCCCCGGAAGGTCTCCCCTTTTGATCCGACCCCCGCCCCCACCCTCAATGGAGGTGCTCAGGGAATCCCCCAGGACCAATCCCTTGACCGCCAACCTTACCATTAAAGCCCTTGACAGCAAGTTGCCTTTAGACATAAATTCAAGCAGGTCCGAACGCCTGCAGTCTGCAAGCAGAAATGGTAGTCACAGCTTTCCTCTTTGGAAACGCGATATGAGGTGCGGTCTGCAGTCGACATGCTTGCCCGCTCACCTGTTTGCAGACTCACTGTCCACCACACAGACGCCACAGACTAGCATAGGCTGCTATACAGGGGAAGTGACACAACCGCTCATTTGTGGAAGACTTGGCAGAAATCTACTGCCACGAAAAGCCCACCAGATTTCAAGATGGTGGGTCCCACGTTTCAATCCTCAGCACATGGACCAGTGAGCAGTAATTCTAACACAAGTGATTTAGATATGGGCAACAGGCAGGACATGTGGCGAATAGGGTCGGATTGGGTCGTCGGCCCATCGGCCCGTGGCCGATGCAAAATCATGGCTGGAGACCTGGGGACCGGTTCCTGAAGACCATGTGGGCCGGTTTCGGCCCAGGCATGGGCTTCATTGTGAAGCCTTCACACTTCAGGAACCAGCCTCCAGGGCCTCGGCCTCGCCGGACGGATGGATGAAAGTTGCAAAGGATTTGTAAGTAAGCAACTTACAGATCCTTTGCAATTGCAGCCCTGCGCCCGCCGCCGCCAGCCCGCCGCAGATGCAGAGAAAGGTAACGCTGAAGTGTTACCTTTCTTTGATCAATGCGGCGGGCCGGCGGCCAACTGCCACGGCCCGGCCGCGACACCCTGGCGCCAGCAGCAGTCAGTGTTACAAAACACTGGGAGGGAGCGGCAATGCTGGGCGGAGCTGCCTCAGCCCGGCCTGCTCCCTCCCAGTGTTTTGTATTACACTGGAGCCAGGCTGCAACGTATTGCGTGGGGGGCATATCATTTTTGAAAAATTGCCTGCACGGCATCTTAGGGAGTTTGGGGAGGTCCCACCCTTGGGCTCCTGCCATGCACTGGCCCCGCAGGACACGCTGGGCACAGACTGGTGACACTCTCCTCTGAGAGGAGGGAAGTCCCTTTCTAGCTGGGCAGATGGGGTGGTGGAGGAAGCGGGGGCTTCATTGAAAAGGCGCGCGTTCCCCTCTCGTGACATCACCTCGCCGCCCCGGTGCTGCCTTTATGGTCCAGGTACAGAGCGCACAACCCAAACTCGGAGTAGTGGGGGCGGAGAAGGCAGCGCCAGTCACCTCTCCCTGCTCACCCCTTCATGAAGTTCATGGACGTTTCTCTCTAGGAGCCCGAGAATGGCAGCTCTCAGGATCCCGCTGGTGTGCCTGGTGCTCCTGGCTCTCTCCTCCGGTGGCTTGGGTGCATGTACGGTGTTCAGGGATGGTCTGGGGTGGGCCACCGCCCCCAGTCAGCCCAGGAGAGCACAGAGCTGCACTCGGCCAGCAACCAGCCACCCAGGCCAGCCTGCCGGCACAGAGGTGAGGGACCCATCAACCCCACAGCCCAACACCACCACCCCACAGGCCCGCGCCACAGGCTGCCTGCCTGCTGCTACTGGCAGCGGAGAGAGATGCAGACGGCCCTGCTGAGAGGAGGTGAGATCATACTAGTAACCATTCCAGTCTTGCTTGTGTGATGACAATGTGCTGCCAGAGGAGGGTACTCCCCGTCCACAATGACTAAGTTTGGGGATGTGTGCAGCTCTTGATTTCCACATGACAATAAGTGCTTGCCATGCATGCATATTTAACAGCTAAGAAATGCTGTGCTCCAAATGTAAGCATTTCAAGTATGATATTTGATTTGTTACCAGTCCATGTAATGCAGCTGGGGCTAGATTCGTCAAAGTGGTTTGAGGTAAAGATTTTGCCGCACTTGGAAAGCACGCAGCAACATTTGCCTGCCAAAAAAGATGTTTTCAGAGGCTGTGAGTGTGAACTCATTTCTAGAAAATGCTTTGGGTCATTGGCTGTCCGGCCTGTCCCATAAAAGGCCAACACTGAAAGGGCCACCACGGTCATTCATGTTTGTTGTTCGACGGGATGGATGTGCACCGCAGCACAAAGGCGGCATGTTGGGTGGAGGGAAGGGACCTGCGCTCTAGTCCAAGTGTAACATTAGGAGACACTCCTCCTTACATCCTTCACTGGGGGTTGGATGTGTTCGAAGGTGCCCTACATTGTTATTTTTTGCAACACCCTGGCAGCTCTGCCTTCTTCGGTGTTTGTTCGCTCGCACAGGGTGGTCGGTCAGTGGGTCACCCATAAAAAGCGTGATTTATTGGCTCCTGAGTTCTCATCCTTTCTCCTTCCTGTTGCTTACATAGGCGAGCTCCAGTTTCCTGGTCTTTACATCCACTTAACACTAAACCGACAAGCCGCAGAGAGGTGTTGCTAAATGCATCAATGAGGGCACATGTGTTCAACAGATCTTCATGTATGTGGTATCTCTCTCTTGTGATTAGTTAACACGCTCCAGTATAAATGGGCCCAAGCAAGAAACATTCCTTCGAAAAACGGCTCACATTTTTGCAAAAAACATGCATTTTCCATAATATTTTAGCAAATGTAAATGATAACTGATGACTTACAGTAGTAATACACCGTACGGACTACATGAGAAATATTTGACAATAGCACATCAAGTGGCCATTGACTAGTCTTCATTTGTCCACAATGAATGAATGCTTTGTTGCAATGTGTCTATTTTTCCCATATCTGGCATGCTGTTCAGGATGTTTGTTTGCATGTATGAGGTAATGAGTGATCAGAGTATGGGATGTACTGTGAGTGTGTTGCTTTGCCTATTTTGCCAACCTCTGATCTGAAGCCTGAAAAGTAGATGCACGCAGGCTCGAAATGCAGCCATATTTGCACCAGACCTGCAGATGAACTTAACTACTTAACTGGTCTGCCGTTAAATCTCAGTTACCAGTTTAATGGTATCCACCAAATAATAATTGCTCATTTTACTATATCCGATATGATAGCTCAGTGGGTTGAGCGCTCGCTACTGCGGTGTGTGTGAGATCTGCAGGTGTGAATCCCAGCAAGGCCATCTCAGCCTTTCATCCTTCTTAGGTCGATAAATGAGTACCAACACAGGTTGGGTGATATTGTATGCAAATTTGTTCTATAAAAAAGAGCTTAATCGTAAGTGCTATACAATAACATATTATCATTTGGCCTTGGACGTCTGCTTGCATTCACAGTAATTTGACAATATGGAACTATACACACAGATATTAATGATACATATCGTGATCCATTCTTGTATGCAAAGTTACGATATTTTATGAGCTGTGATGTAATGTGGGAAACTCATGAACGCTCCATAAGTAGCATTTTCTGTAAAGTCGTGAATTGACACGATTCACAGATGATGGTTTGAGGGCCACTTTTTTTGAGGCGAGGGGTGGGCCACTTTTGTGAGGCGAGGGGTGGGCCACTTTTTTTTCAGTGTCCGGGCCTATTTCTTGTCCCAGTCCGACCCTGGTGGCGAACAAACAGTCTAATGGCCAGATCAGTGATAGAACCCAGATGTAGCCAAGAAAACCCATGTAACAACAGGGCAGGACTACAACAAGGGACAGGAGCTGAGCCAGAGTGTTGAGTTTGGAATCGAGGGAGCAGCATGGGAAAGCAGTGGAGCGAGCGTGCAAAGTGGAGGTAGGTGGAAGGACCAGAAAAATGAAGGCATTGGAGAAGACGGCAGAGTGGAGGGAGTAGGGAGATGAAGGCCTCAAACGAGGGAAATATCAGAGTGTGTAGGAAGGTTGAGGAAACCGTAAAGGAGTTGGTGGAGGGAAAGAACATAAGGGTAGTGTAGTGTCTTTTGTCTTGTGGTTCCGTGTGAATGGTCAGATGAATGTTGAGTGTGTGGGTGTTGCATGTGCGGTGTGTGGCAGAATGTGGGGGAGGTTCGGAGTAGGTTGTTGTGGATGTCGGAGAAAGCGTGTGGCCATTGGTCAAATAATAGAGGCCTTTTACACCTACTTAATGCCGGTTTCCGTGTCATTTGAGTGGATGCTACAATTGGCGGCGAGGATACCAACAGCCAGTAGAAAACCTGTGCAGCAGGCAGGCTGTATCTTCGAGTCGGAGCTTCCTCCAGGTTGGCTCAATGCTGATTATCCGAGCTGGTATGAACATTTTTTAAAAAACAGTAAATCGCAACGTACCCACAGCCAGTCACAGCTTATAAGGTACTGCAGCAATGTATTGTATATCAGATTATTTCCAGAAAACCTAACTGAGGCCCCCAGCACGAGCTTGCAAACAACAACGTTGACAGGGTTGGAGGAAAGCACCCTTGAATGTCATATAGCGTGCCGCCATTTTGGTTAGGATTAAGTGAAACAGGGCCTGGACGTTGATCTCCATCCATTCTTCGCAGTTGGAGAAGAAAAAACAAAATCTCAAAACAAAAATGTTAAAGGGAATGAGAGGAAAGAAAGTGTGCCTTGGAATACATATCCAAACACATTACCGCAAGTGTAAATATGAGTATAACATTTTGTTATGGTCAAAATATAGCCATTGAGCAAGATTAAAGCACAAAATGCAAGGCATGGTACATCCACCGGAAAGTTTTCTACCGAACCCTGGTCAGCCAAATGTGTTGTGGCCAGAGTGGAGAGAATATTGGAAAAATTACATTAAGACTGTGCATTAAGAATGCAAGAGATCCGCTGAGTGTATAAAGAACAGTTTATTTGAGTGTATGAATCTCTAAGGATGTGTGATGATTGGAAACAAAACCAAGTTAACCATGGATGTGAGTGGTATTGGATTAGGGGCAGTGTTATCACAGGTGATGGAGGATGGACGTGAAAGGATCATGTCATGCATGCAGGGCAATAACTGATGTGGAAAGTAGATACTCAGTAATTGAGAGAGAGCTTGTGTTTGGACTATAAACTATTTCAGGAAGTATGTGTGGGGGAGTAAGTTCACAGTTTGTACTGATCACAAGCCTCTCATTGAAGTCCTGTCAGTGCAGGGGATGTGTAAGGCGACGCCCAGACTTGAGGCTGAGTTTGGGGCTACAGGATTACCATTTTGAAGTCAAGTATGTGCCAGGAAATGGGAATAAGGTCGCTGATTTTTTTTCTAGGTTGCCCTTGACTTTGGACAGAGAGGGGTAAGGTGAGGAAGTGGAGGTTGTTGCAGTAGTTTTGGATGTGGTCCCAAGTGAAAAGTGGATTCAGGAGTTGCAGAATAATGTGGTGCTCTGCAAGGTAATGGAGCACACAGTGAGAGGCTAGCCACATAAAGGCGTGTTGGATGAGGATTGTCTCCAGTTTTGGGAAGTTAGGGATGAGTGTTCCATTGAAGATGATTTGTTGCTACAGGGGACAAGTTGATTCCACTCCAAAGTCTTAAGGATTAATTGAGAGGGTGCATCAGGGACACCCAGGTTCAACGGGCACCAAGCAGAATGAGCGGTCTAAATATTGGTGGCCTGGTTGGATCGTAAAGTTGAAAGATATTTGAGATGTTGGCCTGGTCAAAACTCTGATAAGCGCTGTAGGGTCGGTAAATCTGAGCCGGTGACTATGCGCAGACCAAAGGAACCATGGGAACAGATTGGAATTGCCATTGTGGGACCATATGGTAATCTGGGTAGGGAAAAAAGATTTTTGATTGTCGTGTTGGCTTATTGTTCTAAATGCCTTGAGATCAAAATGGTATGGAATGTTATGTCTGATGTCATAACATTTTTGGAATATCTGCTCAGAAGGGAGAGTTACCGAAAACCTATCATTAGTGATAACGGTGTGCAGTTCAGGGGTAGTGAGATGGCGAAGTACGCCAAGTCTGTTGGCACTGAAAGGAGATTATCGGCTAATTATCACCCACAAACAAATGGGCTAGTCGAAAGATGTGATAGTGATCATTGAGACCCTTGAGCAGACAGTCGGGAACATGTCAGTAGAAAGGGCTATTGAAGAAAGATTGTGGCGTAGTAGGACGTCTGTTCGGCTGACTTGAGGAAGTCCCTGTTTTTGTTCATGAGAGGCCGGGAGCCAATCACTGCCTTGAATCCTGGGCGGGTGAATGGAAGGAAAGATAGAGTTGTGCACAATGCTGATGTGAGGAAAGATGTGTTGAATCGTCCTGTGCAGGGACATGTGGCGCCCGGAGATTTGGTGAGGATGAACAAGGGAAGATTGGTGAGGAAGGGAGAATCAAAGTATTCCAAGCCTGAGAGTCAAGGTCTTTCACAATGCTGTCAGGGTGCAGGATGGCTCAATTTGGACCATGGATTGTGTGAGCAGGTGGAGGTGGGAAGGTATGAGTATGATTCTTGAAGGTCTTGGCGATGTGGAGCGGAATGGTAATGGACTGTTCGATGTGGAGGAAAACGGGAGGAAGGAGGAAACTATTATAAATTTGAGAGTAGGAGTTACAAGTCCAGTCAATACCACAAGTCAAGGGGGTGTTTGTGGAGGAAGAAAAGGGTAGTCTGGGGTGTGGTCAACAGACTATTTCTTGTATTGACACCAAGAGTTACTAAGAGTTGGTTTCCTTTTTAGAGTGTGGGGAACACTCTTACAAAGATGTTTGTTCTGCTTTGTATCTTGGTTCTTTCTTATAGTTTTACTACTTTCTGTTTTTAGGTTGGGGTAGGGGGATGTGTAGTGTCTTTTGCCTTATGGTTCTGTGTGAATGTTGAGTGTGTGAGTGTTGGAATGTGGAGTGTGCGGTGCATGGTAGAATGTGGGGGAAGTTCGGAGTAGGCTACTGCTTTACCTGTCATTGGAGTGGATGCTACACGTAGGTGAAAGTTAACAAGACAAGGAGGAAAAAGTGTGTCCAGGGATGGTTGAAACCAGAGAAAGGAAGCCGATTCCAGAGTAAGAGAACTGCATTGTTCTAGTCAAATGAGCCTGCAGCTGGTAGGGATTCTGAGAGGCGAGACTAGTGGAGCGCATCCAGAACCACAGGGCTCGCACCCGCTCAGAACCCCCCAACCCCGCCCCCGAGAACCTTTGAGAGTTGGTCAAACTCTTCATCTTGAATGCTCTATGAAGCCCAACCAGAACAGCTTGTGGTTGACTGGAGCCAGTAGCCAATACAGATTGTCTGTGGGTTGGCTTCAGGGTCTGCAACCTGACAACCTGAGAGACACATGCAAGAAATAAACAGTAATCTAGAAGTTCTTTCCATTCCCACCTCGCGACCCACCCACCCCCCGAACCCTTCACCCCGCAACCCACAGGCCCACTGTTTACAAGGATCAAGAACCGTGCCCTAGGGCCGTCGGATGAGACTAAAAATAGATCCTGGGATACCAGCACTTATGAACCTTAAAGAACGGAGTGATTTCTTTTTTTGCAGGATGTTTTGGATTTTGACATGTTTCGATCTGGACTATGACCTATTGTGAATCGGAAATTTTGGACTGCAGAACCACGGTTCGACTATAGCTTGATTTCCTTTGTCATTACTCTCGTTGGATACATTTCCTGTAAACACTCACTGCTTATAAAGGAGAAAATATCAACGGTTTGTTCTACCTTCACTCCAAGCTTGTGTTCTTATTAGAATAAATGGGGTTTGTGTAAACCTTTAAGTCTTCAGCCTTCTGTCTATACCTTGAGCTGACAAGTGACATCTCTGGCAATTGGTCCTTTGTCGGGCGTTACGCCTTCAGGGAATTTTGTTTTCCACATTTAAAATATGGGCGGCTATAGGGCCAGGGTGCGCCTATAGATTCACCGCACTTTCTTGGTCAACCTTTCCGGTGTAGCCAGTTGTTAACATTTTTCATGCCATTCCTCAATCCTTGCCGTGTTTATAAACACTGCAAGGGCTCGGAGTGAGATCATTGAATTTTTTGAAGGCTTCTTTGAGTTGAACAACTGATGAATGCAACCTGTTTCAATGTGGGAAGGTGTGGCTGAAATAATCTGCTTGGTTGATATCGTATTATTGGTTCGACTTTAACGTACTGTTAAGTCCTGGGGCTGACTATGCTTTACTTTTTTGTCTGCTTTGTATTCTAAACATGTAAGAATGCAGGAGTTCCTGGTACTCCAGGCAAGTTGTACATTGTATGTGGTCACTCTTAAGGGAGAATGACGCAGCTCTTTTTAATTGTGGCTATTGGGTATAAACTGAGAATATAACATTGGAGTACAGCTAGCCGTTAGATGGCATGTGAGGAGGGCAACACACCTTGTGGGTGTTAAGTTGTTTACCCTTTCATCGACTGACCTTGCATCGCTCCTACTAATCCCTATGGCGATTCCCACCCACTCCCTGTCCAAAGCATATATTCCAGGGAGCTTTGAGCTTTATCAAGCAGTAACGTCCAAATTTGGCATGCAAGTGTTCTTTCTAAACTGTAGACTTGGGAGTAAATAACTTAATTGCAGCTGTTAATGCACTACTGCTGTAATAAAATGTCTTAAAGTGTAAAACCTCCAGATATTTGATCTGTTCTTGCACTGAACTTTTGTTAAAACAACTTTTGATAAAGCCAGCAATTTTTGCTTGTGTATAGGTATCCGACATTTGCCAGGCATGGGTAATCGCACCATTTTCCTGCTGTTTCCATTTTATGGCCAGGTAATACCTTTATGCCAGTGTCTGGCGAATGCCTTCATGGCAGTGCCTGGTGAATGCCTATCCTGTGCCTACAGGAAAGCCAAAACTGTTGGTTTTGTCACTGCTTATCTTCGGTTTTCAAGTGATCCTCATACTGCATGGGCATCGCAGAAATTTTACACACTACTTTTTGAATTACATTTAAGGCATGTAATTCATTTCATGTGAGATTTTTTTTTGTTGCGGGGGGTTATTGTTTTTAAATGAAGTTTATATTGTAGGCCATTATTTTATTTTTTTTATTCTGTATTGATATTTTATTCTTCTCTGGTTGCGATGGATGAATTTGTATATGTTTAAATTGTGTATGATTAAATTTTACCGAAATAACGTATTTAATGGACATTCCCTGCTGAAGAAGCAATACTAGGAATGCTTTGTAATTTCATTGCATTTTTATATTCTAGATTAGCAGTATTTCGCACGTAGCAGGCATGAGATGCGGCCCCAGTATTGCCTTTTAATTATGCCTCGTTAGCCCAAAGACGTCACCTGTGGCATAGGTCATCATGCTGTACATATATCGTATAACTTAAGAAACTATGGGAAGTGCTCCCAGTCCATTTTTAGGTTTGGAAAGATCTCATCTCTCCAGTCCAGAAGTCTGCTCCAGCCTGTGCATAAGTGGGCGATGATGGTGGATTGACATCTTCAAGGAAACGCTCTGTGCTGGAACAAGCTGCCCTTTGTGTAAATGGTAATGATATGCTGCGCATGCTATAAATACCGCTCTCCAAGACAGTACCTGGTGATCAGAAATGCCTAAGCTCTGCCCTATGGTTGGCTGCCGGAGACTTTTTTGAGTCAGCAACGCAATTCCTTGACATCGACTGCATACCTCTGTTTCAGTGACGCTGTGGACGATTTGAAAGTCATAAACTCTACCGTAAAACTATCTCTTGGTTTGCACTATTAATGCTAGATTAATGTATCCATTAATTTAATTATTTAATCCAAATTGTAGACCGTAGTCTAGCAGATGCGTCTAACATTGCTGGTCGACAGTTCGCTGACTAACGCTGCCCTTTCTTTATAAATAGGCACAGTTTGGCTTTGTGTCCAACTTGGGGGGGGGGGGGGAGACTTCCACGTTGCTAGCGGCTTTGTATTCTTGATGTAAGATGTAACCCCATCATTCAGAAGATTTCTTCGACAGAGCGCTGCAGAGGCTATCTCGCCTGATGCCCTGGATGCCTTTGGCTCATGTGTCATGGTTATTTCATCTTCAAGGCTACAAGTGTGTTTCCATTGAGCGTCTGCGCGTAGTATAACATTGTCCACTTTCATTGCGGATGGTCCATGTAGGTCGCAAGGATGTAGTTCCCAGTCTGACGATCTACAACTTGCTAATTTGTATTGGGACCTAGAATTGTTGATCGATGGCCAACATGTATGGATGTCATTTTGAAATAATAATGTATCTTTTATAGCGCGCATGAGTTCATAAAAGAACGCACTGAGTTTCACGCATTCCTTTTTTGACCTAGCTATTGTTGAATCGTGCATACAAATATTTATACTATTAGACGTCAGATCTGTGGGCAGAAACAAATGAATCATTTTAGACTTAATCGCCTCTGAAATCCCAGACATCCTCTTTATCACTGAACCTTGGTTCTCTGACGACTTCAAACCCGTCGCACACAAGCCTTTCCCCTCCGGCTACTCCCAGATCGTGCACAACAGATCCAGCAGAGCTGGGGGATTAGCCATCATCCACGAACACCTCACAGTCTTACACTCTGAGAATCAACCCTGCAGGGCTGACAGTGAATCATTGCTTGTGAAATTCCAACTCACTCCCATCACCCACAGCTTCTTACTCCTTTACAGACCTCCAGGCTACAATGGAAACTTCGCAGACTCTGTGACTCTCTAGCAGCCATTCTGATTTCTCACCCCTCCCTCACTATGCTAGGGGATTTCAACATCTGGTTTGATGTCCCTTCTAACCCTATGGCTCGTTGACTCATTGACAACATGAAAAACCCTCAACATTACCCAACTGATATCTAACCCCACTCACATAGCAGGACCCAAACTTGACTCATTATTCAGTTCTACCGACTTGATCACCAGTCTGCATCCCCGTCCACCCATTTGGACTGATCACTCTGCCATCTTCTTCTCCTTCATGACCGCCACCCCCATTACCCCCACTGCCGTCTACACCCCCATTACCCCCACCCCCTTCTCACCAGCCCCATCCTTTCCTCCCTTATACCTCTTTGGAACAAGGTCATAATAAACCCCACCCTGGCTGGCTCCCTTCTATCCTCCCTCCCAAATCTCAATCCCCGAAGGAGGACCGCCATCTATCGACCTTCTTTGACCGATGGCTCTCCAATGACCTCATCCCTCTCACCCTGACCAGATCTGCTTTTCACAGACTAGGCCCTACTCCCAAGTGGTTCACTCCTCCCTCAAATCCCTCAAGCACCGCCTGAAGCGCACATTCCGGGCCAGCCCAATGCCCCAGAACAGAGCCACTTATGCAGACAGATCAAGGCCTACAGGACGTAAATTAGGAAAGCCCAGGCTCAATGGATGTAATCACATTGTACTTCTCTTTTGCACTTTACGTATGATATACTACCTTTTGCATGTTCTATTTTGTTGTGTTTCACCTCTTACACTTCCTTTTCTGTAACCAGAAGCACTGAAACAAAGTTTAAACGCCTAGATACCTTCGGGTTTTGTGCGCAATACAAATAATCAAATCAAACCAAAGATTTGTCTATGGAAACCGATTAGCCAATTCCCATAACCCTAGCAGAGAACTCCACAGGATCATTGCAGAATTCAAGGCTCCACTGTGTTCTGCTCCCCCATCCCCATCCCTAAGGATGCCCTGTCACACCACTTTTACAACATCGTTATCGAAAGACACCACACCACCAAATTATCAACTTTCAACCCACCTCCACCTCCCACTCCCCCTTCTGCTGACCTACTTTCTACTTATTCTTGTATTCTCATGGAACCTTGTCTGTATCTAGGTTGTATTGTATGTAATATGTTTTCCTGTATTCCTGTACATTTCAGCCTGTACACAGGGAGGCACTAGTTACCTTGCACTATTTTGCACTGTTTGTCTTCTGTAACCATGTACTTTGAAGAAATGCGCCCAGATGCCTTTGGGCTAGGTGCGCAATACAAATAAAATAAATAAATACAAATCGGAAGCAGGTGACCTACAATGTCACCAATCTTCAAATAAAACTCCGCCCCCATGCCCTGATGGGAATCCTCCATCGACCAGGTAAAGGAGTAGTTTGCGTGTCTTTATTCTTGAAGGCGGTGGCGGGCCATATATTTAATACGCGATCAAAACACTTATAAAACGACTAATTCATATTTTGAGTTCTTGTATATGGGTGACCATAAATATGCATTTCCCACATATTCTCAAGTACGTCTCTTTCTGGGGTATTGCCAGACACTATCATGTGAAAGCCGCCTTAGAGGTTTTTTCATTGCTTGTTGTGCTTAATTGATTAGAAGTGTTTTGTCACGGTAAATTATAAATGTTACTATTTTTGAAAAAATATTAAGGCATTTTCGCTGTGTAGTTGCACCTGCTCTATGGCAGTATTTCCCTCACTTCTGTCCAGTGCTGGAAATGGTGAAAAATGTCCTGGGGGGAACCCTCATCTTTGGAGGGTCGGGCTGGGCCGAGGGGCGTGGTCCCAGGTCACCAATACGAATCTCTTCATAGAACCCAATCTTGGCTGTCGATTTGCATAAAAGCAAAGAGCATTAAGGGAACCTACTGTATGCAGGGCATTATAGTGAATCGGAGCATGTGGAGGCATCTGGATTTCTGATTGGTTGAAATATCTGCATGGGCTTATTCACCGGATTTTCTTTTTGCCTCTCAGATGGAATTCTGCCAAATCCTAGAGGCGCGGTGGGGCAACCAGAAATCAGTATCAGTGCGGAATGGGCAGAGGAGTTCCGATCTAAGCTACAGAACTAATTGGAAGGCTATGTTCTAATTGAATTGTTGTGCATTTGTCCATGAAATCATCCTTCATTACGTTTTTATATATTCGGTTTTGGCCATCATAAATAGGAGGACCTGAGGAAAGGTCGTACCCTTTAACCTATTGACACTCAAAGGCTGGTAAAATCATGTGTTTTTGGATGGTGTCCCATTGAAGTAAGTGGGAACGAATGGCAGTGTGATAATCAGTCAAGGTATTTTCTGTTGTGGCGAGTCTGTTGAAGTATGAGGAAGCTAAGTGGTGTGTTTTGGGGGTAAAAATGTGTCCAAGGACGGTGGCCTCCTCGAAATGCTAGTGAGTTCAGAGGTTGTTGTGTCCTCTGATTGTTGAAACCATGTAAGGTAACAGGAGACACATTCTGAGTTTCTATTTGTCCTGTCACGAGAGGGCTTTGTGTTTCCTGGTGCAGCCTGCAGGCACTGGATAAAGGCCGCTCTTGAAGCAGTGCACAGCAGGGAACACCATCCTCGGAGCCACTAGAAAGGGGGAAACTTTTTCAAGCCGAGCGCAGTAGAAGAGAAAGGACGCCCTAATCTGTCTAACATCATTTGGGCTTGATTCATGGAAGTTTTATAATGGCTCAATCCCATATGAAAACGTTCCATGAGTTGTGTATTCGCTGCCTGCCTCACACCAATGGCGGCCCGACCCAGTGTTTCTGCGTGATTGATCTGGCAGCCCCAGGGTGGTCCTGGAATTTGGAGCTCATAGAACGCATGTGTTGAGACACGCGTCCTTAAAAACAAAAAAGTAAGCGGCTGCCAGTGGAATGCACTTGCTTCCCGGGACGCCTGCTTGTGGTCTGACCTGTGCCCAGACCTTTGGGAGATGGGCTGAGTGACAGACGCCCGTGACAGGCCAGCATTGCCAATTATCGCCACAGCTCGGCCCTCTCGAGTAATTTACACAGAAGCATCCGGTGAACCGATCAACATGTAATATGTGTAATCTCGGACCCTGCATCACTGGGCACAGCCTTTCATTCTAAAATGGGGATCAGGACCTGGATGTTTACATTACCGTAATGGGAGCCACGAGGGAATTAACCCTGGAAGCAAGTTATTGTGCATTCCACTGGTAGCCGCTTGTTTTTAAGGGCGCGTGTCTGTCAACACATGCGTTCTTATGCAACACATACAAAATATCGTGGTCCTAAATGTGCATGATCGTGTTATGTTGCCATGCTAATAAAGTAAGAACAGATGGACAGGTTTGTGAATATCGCTGGAAAGGCGGAAGCCCTAGCTGCCTTTATTTGACCAGAATACATGTTCACGGTTATGCGTGGGCAAGCTCCTGGGTCTGGGCGGCAAGACGTGTCGTGCCCCGCTCCGCCGTATACCGGCCCATTTCCTAGGCTGCTTCTGTCCTGTGATCTGGTCTCCCCCGAACCTTGTCACAGAGTCTCCTGCTCCACCCCCTCGGGCATGCTTCACAGACCGTTTAGGGGCTCCGAGTAGAGCAACGGTCAAAAATGGGTTGATCCACTGAACAGAATAACACGAATTCGCCCTTCTGAGCCGCGTGTTTATGTTAAACAAGTCATGCTCCCGAACTGCTCGTTATTCAAGCAATTGAAGGTTTGCTTCTGACTGTCATTCGGTGGTGTGTGGGGGAAGGGGGGTGGCAGTTGACACTCTCCCCCCTATTCTTGAGTTGGTGGCGGCCGCCGGGTGAAGCAGAGCAGGCAGCCCGGTGGTGGCGCTGTCAGGGACTGACGGCGGCGTCGGCGGAAGCGAGCTGGGCTCCGAGAGCTAGGGCAGCAGCAGGTGGGCTACCCGCCTTCCCCTGCCGTGGGCCACGGGCTTCCAGTTGGTGTTCGCTTCGGCTCTGGGCTCAGAGATGCCCGTCAGGAGAAGTGGGGCCACCCGGCCCCTTCCGCGGTTCACAGTAAGTGACACTGCTTTCGAGTTGCATCGGTCGGCTGGCTAGTGCGACATCGGGGAGACACGCGTAAACTCAAAGTTTAAAAGTGCAGCGCTGACTGCCGCAGTCTGCGCAGTGCGGAGCCCAGCGCATCTCCCCGTCCATTTAAGTGAATTAACATAGGCGAACATGAGTGGAAAAGTGCAAAGGGGCGCCCGCTGCCTAAAAACGTACCAGGCTCCCAGAAATTGATGCCGTGCTTAACATAATATTTGGGAACCGTCTGCGCATTAGAGAGTTGCATTCACTAACTTATGCTTGGTTATAAAAATGAGTGGTGTATGCTTTTTACACGCAGCAAACTAGTTGCTCAGTTGAATATTGGATACGCATATACCATGCCGGTATAATATAACTCCGACATGCATCTCGCAGATGAAAATCCCCGCTGACCGGGGGAACCTTAAAATTCGACCAAGGTTTATAAAAGCTGTCCCAGTAACACGGAGTTGTTGAATGCCGTCCTGCAAATACGTATTTTTTCTACCCTGTTTGGCAGATGGCAACCGTCTTTTCATTGTTGTGTATGAGGGACATGGACATATACTTGGAATAGGAAAGCTCCTTGCCTGCCATTACAGGAATATTAATGTTCGGCTCGTCCCTGGCAGTTACTGAACCATCTGCCAAGCTGCATGACTCACGCAGCATCCATTCGCGAGTTGGCTGGACAGGGCTATTTCCGTGGATTCCCGTTCCCATGCTGGTCGGCTCGGGCTGGTTCTCGGTGCCTGTGCGCTTGTTGCTAGCGGACAGTGTGTAAGTGAGCGTCCCCCACTGTTCCCTCCCACTTTGGGCGGCTCATGCTAGTTTTTTCTCTCCGTGCTTTCTGGTACGTGCTCATGCTGTTTGAAAGAGATCCGGTTGAACTCATACACCTGATGAACAACCCACTTACATAATTGCTTTTATTTGGGAAGCCTGAAAAAGAACAATTGACTAGGGAGCTGGATGTTGTCCCAGAGAGGCGCTGCTTTAGTGGCACCGTGACACTGTATCACATGTTTGTGCGAGTGGAGTCTTCTGGGCAAACCCACTCACTTCTTTTTGTAAGCATCCCCGCTGATGCTTCTACGCAGGACCGCTGCACCATTATTCCGCCCATATATAAAATGTAGTAAATACAAATAAATGCATATACTGGAAGATATCGGCATTACCAACAATTGGCAAATGCTGGCACTTGTTGGCAGGGTTATTGTGGCAATGGTGGATCAACATTCAACAATGGCAATTGTCAGCTCTACTGGTGGCTCTTTAGGAAAGCTGTTCTGGCAATACTGAAAGGTGCGGCTTCAGGCCTTTGTGACTGGCGCTTGTTAACGGGAGTGCAGTATTGTTAATTGCTTGAATCAACCGATTCAAGACCGCGTAAGATTCCGCTTGAATACTTGCTTAGGTACTATGTGTTTTTTGTTTGTTTAACAACTTAGGTTACCTCTACCCAATGGTTAGGTGGGCTAAACAATATAGCAATGTTATTTCATATATGGAAGGATTGCGAATTGTCCACGCTCATTTTGGATATCTAAAATTATTATTTTTATTGTATGGCTACAGATTGCAAGTTACTAGGCAGCCATTCAAAGTAACCTGCTCTGTTATTTATACACATAGCACACTATTTCTTACCAAGAGTCCGTTATCACTCATCCAGTGGCGAGTGCACATTTAGAGCACTGCTATATTGGATATCCTGAATGTTACATTTCTATTTATTTTTAAACCTGCATATTTCTAAAACGTTAGAGGTATACTGATTATGACATTTCCTTTGTGGCATGTCAGCTTAACATACGTTTATAAGGCAATGTGTTTTTCTACGACTATATAAATTAGATACTGTGTGAAAAGTAAAGGAACAATCGCAGTGCATTGGAGGCGTCAGCGGAGTACTGTTTGGAAGGGATTGGTCCGACATTGCTTTCATTTGGGGATGATTGCGGTAATGCTTTGTCTGAAACAAAACCCATCCTAAGAAGACTTATTCAGGACAAAAAAGTTGTTTAGATTAATGTTATGAACAGGAACCGAGGGGAACTGTGTACGTGTTTGATCAGATCATAGACCAAAGAGATGCTTCTTGTGTTAGTCGTAAATAAATCTTGTTCATACAAGTTAAAACTCCAAAAACCCTATCGGTCTATAACCAACATTCCTACATTAGTCAAAATAATCGCAAAGTATGCCACCAACCAACTTTGGCTTCATCCTGAATCTCATGCCATCATTGGGAGCTTTTAGATTTCCATCCTGTAAGAGGCACAGAAACTACTCTCCTCTATGTATTGGATGACTTAACTAAGCGATATTCCCGGCTAGCTCAGCCTTAACGTTGGCCCGGGCAATTACTTGACCAGTAATGCCCTAGTGGTAAATTGCTATTAGCACCTCAGCATACTCTCTGGGCTGCTAATGTTAACTTTAAATGGTGAAACAACGCAGTTGCAGTTCCACTTATAAACTACAAAACAAGAAGGGCACCGTGAATTTAGGGAGGAGGGAATTACAGGTGGTCCCAGCTCCCTTTACATAGCGGCTGTTCCTATGGCTGGCAAGCGCCAGAGCAGTGTTCCTGGTGCGGACGTGGGACAAGGCAACCTCGGGTAAGTGGAGCCGGGGTTGAGGTGGGATCTGGGGGAGGGGTGTTTGTAGTGGGTGGTGGGGGGGTAGAAATTGAGGGATGCGCAGGGGATGGGGCGTGGGAAGACTTGCTTTTGTTCCCAGCAGTGAACACAGTGGCATCCGGATTATGAGGAAGCTCGAACAAAAAAAAAAAAAACAAAAAAAAAGAAATGCAGACAATACCAAGAGATATAGCCTGCATTCCGAGTTACGTGATTGGCTGGGAGGTCCCCTGACCTCTTCTGCCACCCGTCAATAAGAATGAAGGACTTTGGTCAGTTCTGCAGCCCTCATCCTTTTGGACTTTTACACCACATTCAGCACCATCAATCACTTCGCCCTTCATAAGACTCCCATCCACTGGCAACGTCCAAAATGAAGCTCTGATCTGGTTTAATTCCTTCCTTTCAGACTATTCTCTTCCAGCTCCTTCTTTGCCTACAGGATCATTCAAGGCTCAGCCCTCCCAACCACTTTAAAGTCTGCTTCAGACCTCTTGCTGAACTGATCAAATGCTTCAACTGGTGCTTTCAGTGCTATTGCTTCACCTAATTCTGTGCAACTCGAATAACAGCCTGGTCACTGCACCCCAACCCATGGACCAAACCTGCTCTGGAGTCTCTTCACTGGTTGCCCATCAAAGAATGATCGCAAGTTAAACTCTTGTGCTAGGGGGCAAACATTGAAGCTGCAATGCCACTAGCTGTTAAGGATTTCAATCAGGCGACGCACACCTTAGTCTCGGTCTACTATGTAGCGCCCAACTGAGATAATTTTCTACTTATTTTATGCAGATTCAATTTGAGATGGAACCCAACTCGTATCACACCCCCTTTTCAAATACCTTGGGTCACAATGTACCATGAACCAGGCTGGTTGATAAAATCCAATATTTATTTATTTAAAAATTCAAAATAAATCATACAATTTTTAATATGGGGCAGCAATCACAAATGTGGTGATAATTACAATGAGGATGTAAGCAATACACTTGGTTTAACCTTCTTAGTGGAACACATACAAAACACCAGGGAATAGGAGCACTTTTTGTTTTAGGAAAGATAGCACCCGAGTTAAGATTTCCCCCTGCAATGTTCCCTCAACCCATAAATAATTGAATTCTAAGTGGATAGAAAGACACAGCAGGTAATCGGGAATAAGAGGCAGAAAACGGAATCAAAATCCGACCTTCCCTCACCAAATAAGAGTGGAAAACCAATTTTAAACCCCTTGCAATGTTATGAAATGACACTCGGAAATGGACAATTAATGTGCTGTTAAAGCTTTAAGGTAAATAGAATTTCTCATTAAATGAACAATGCATAGACACTAGCAATCATCAGCAATGGATTACCAAGAACATGCAATGGAAAACTGAGTGAAAACGGATTGCAGCAAACTGACACGTGTAGAAGTTGCATTTCCTTTCACTTTCCATGTAAATTCACCCAAACGGTTTCTAATAAAAATTGGTGAAATACTCTGATTTGGAGTGTGGTTTTTGGGCTGATAGATATATATCACAGGTACAACATAGAGGTGAAAATAGGTCTCTAGCTGGTGAATTGAGAGAGATTTGGAAGGTAGAGTGAGGTTCGTTTTTAGGAAAATATAGCAGTGAAAAAGAGAACATTATTTTTTAAACGTGAAAGGCAAACTTTACTTAAACTAGATTTAATGGCTAAGAAAAGAGGAACGCCACCCGTGAATATAAAAGTTACGCTGCAGTTGTAACCTTTCATGCAGTGTATGCCTTTGCTTTAGGCAAAATTAATTTATTTAAACACAATATCGCTAATGATTTATGATCTATGCAAGACTGAAATGAAGAGAAAAGTGGCACTAACGCCTGGAGATCAAGGGCAAGAACCCAGAGAATTCTGACAGTTTTAACAAGTTACCAGGATAAGGATAGGATGGCCTAGGGAGTGGGATAAGGCCAAATGCAAGACAAGGTAGACAATTGATTTCTATGGGGTAGGAATTATACTTGCAGTCCACTTTTAGTTTTGGGACTTTTGACCGTCAACAGGTTCTGGTCACAACACGGCAGCCCGCCTGGCAAAGGACAGCTGGGCAGGGTCGGCTCTCCAGATGGTAATTCCGGTCACTGGATGGCACAGGATCCTTTGAATGCAGTTAGTGGGCAGCAAGCCAGGCTGGTTCAGGATGCTTCCCAAAAGAATACCACAGCTTTCCCCTTTTTAATGGGAGATTAGTGGGTTGATTCTGGATCCATGTCCTTGCTGGGAATAGAATCAGCACTGCTTGGGTTTTGCAGTGGGCCCTGGAGTAGGGTCAGCAGTGCTTTGGCCTTGTAGTTGGAATCTGGACTCAGCAGGATGAATGAAACCGGAACGCCGGCACAGGAAAATCTGGAAGTGTGTGTGTCTAGAGTCTTGCTAGGGAGTCTTATTTATAATGCACAGTGACATCATCCAAGAATATGGCTGGGCAGGCTTAGCTAAGCACACCTCTGATGGGATTGGCCACGGGTGCTAGTCTCTGCCTCGCTCTCAACTGGTTGGATTTCAAAGCAGGAGTGCCGATTTATGATGGGAGTTTACAATGTTCAAAAACCTTGCAGTGTTATTTTAGCCAAAATCAGATTTTGCCACAAACGGTACATTTATACAGTTGAAATCTCTTAGCAAGTTATATACACAGGTTACATATTTTGTGTAGAGCATAGCACTCCAATTCTGCAATCCGTGAGACATTGTTTCGCCCTTGTAATACTTTTGAGTAATTTGGAGTATGAACGATTCAGCCTAAAATTCCATAACTTTATAAACATGTGTGGATTAACATAAGGGATGTAAGTATAAAAATAAATTTGCATTGGTATCATGGATACTTTCCTTGTAATCCCTGATTCTTTGCCATATCCATTCCCAAAGGGTCAGTGAATTCTACCATATCTTAAATGAAAGCCCATAAAATCTCTTTTAAACTGAAAACTTTTTACATTCTTACAAAGTCTTGCTGCAGAGGTAAGTCTTTACATTTTTATTCATAAATAGTCTTTGGAAGCAAATGGCAGTCCTTTGTCTGTCACTGGGCCATTTTTCTCATTCTTCAGCTGCCACAAACTGTCATTTGCTCCCGAGCAAGGTGGGGGTTTCCCATCTGGATTGAAGGTTTATGGCCCCTTCCCCACTGCACACTTCCTTGTCCTGGAAATCTCCTTGTCGGTGGGTTCAGCCTAGACTAGATTCTGTCCAACCTAATAATTATCACTGGGGTGTTAGGATCTGCTGAGAGAGGCCCCCCTGTTGGTAGCATTCCCCACTCTCAAGCAAAAACCTATTTTTCTTTTGGAACTTGGAACTTGGAAAATCCAGCCAATATGGTTTAACAGTACTACTTTCTTATATTTGGTCCTAAATTCAGTTGAATAAAATAACCCATGTGTGTATTTTCCCCAGCAACAAACCCTTCACATTGCTAGATAATGGAAGGCTTTCATTCAACAGTTTACTTTTAAAACAGGCCTTTCTCTCCTTGAGTTTGCAAAGCCCATTTTACATGTGTGGTGAAAATCTGGCATTTCTTTTTAAATACGGTTTTGCATCTCCATCTGGGTTCCCACACTGTCTTGCAGCTATAGTTATTTTCAGGTATGCAGGAATTTTGTTTGAAGCACAGATGCATTGAAATGGACATGGCTCAGATAGCTGGAGTTTCTTTGAACTACTGAGCTTTGATACTTTGTGATGAAAATGAACGCGTTTTCCCATGCGGTTAAAAGTGCAGTTCCTTGTTGATTTTTCTCAGAGTTGATTTGACAGGGCCTGTCATTCAGAAATCATGCCTGGTTTTGCTGGAGCACAATGAGATATACTGGGCATGGAGGAGCCTTATTAATCACAGTGGTTTAGGAACAGATGGAAATAGCGCCAGAGCATCATTTTTAAAGGTGAAAAAGTTTCCTTTTTAATGGGAATTTTGGGCTTGCAGCAAGGCAACGCTGCTTTTCACTTTATTCTATCTGTTTATGTTAGGACACACTGGCATGCTCCCTCAGTGTGTCCCCTTGTTCCATCCTGCCCAATGCATGCTTGGCAAGGCGGTGCAGCCATCTTTTTGTTGCTGCAAAATGCAGTTTTGAGGCCACTGTGCTCAAAGTAGCCAGCACAACCATTTTGCTGTTTCTGCGCAAATGCAGCTTGATTTTGGTGAAATTCTGTTCATTGAGTCAATGTAGCCCACATAGCCACCCATGAAAAGGCAATTGCCACCTCAATTATATACATAAACGCAGCACACCATTTCTTACTCTTCAAGAGTCCAATATCATTAGCTGATGGCTAGTGGCGAGTGCATATTTTGCACCCTCTTTATGCTATGTTCACCCTACACATCACAATCCTGGACTTAAAAGGAAATAGCTTGTCTACCTCTCTTCACAGCCTCGTTCTTCAGAAACTTGGTCTTGTGCCATTTCTTGTGCTCTTCCCGTTTTGGCGCTTGAGCCCCCCTGGATCTAGATTCTAACCTTTGGAACAGTTTCTGCTATCCTGCGCTCCACCGCCAACCTCCTTGCCTTCAGAAAGCTCCTGATAACAAAACATCTCCTTCGTTTGCTAACACTTTCCCTACCTCCTCGCCAACTCTTGGCAAGCGCACTAAAGCTGCATCTGCATGTGTTTGGTGCTATAAAAAAACAAATAAGTAAATAACCTGAACTTTGCATCAAAATTACTGAGTGACTAACAGGGAATCCGTTTTTTTAAGCAGCAAATGGAGTTGTTTACACATAATACACGTCCTATATCTGCGAAGATTGTGTCGGAAGCGGCTGTAACGTTTGATTGAGAACAGCGTGGCTTGTTGCACGCCTCTGCTAGTCTCGTCGCCTGGTTCTTTACTCTAGTGTCCTGCTTTGCAGAGAGTCTAGAAGCGCCCGGGTGCCAGGAGCTGCCAGGGCCTTCAGCCTGAGCATAGGCCTGTAGCCGTAGCCAAAGAGGTGCATAAGAAGAGTTGCGATTTGTGAGCTGGGAGAGGATCTCCGGCAAGCCTGATGGTCATTCCACTCACCTTTGCTTCCCATGTCTCCGCCTGGGGGCTGCTCATACTGTGCACTGTTTACACTAAGACCCTAATAGATGACTTACAGGCCCCAAAACATGATGGCCAAGGGATGGCAACAGGTTCCCAGGGCCCGCCGGTTCAGATGCAGGTGACAAACTCGAATACACTGCAAATCCAGGCGCAAGTTCATGAAAATACTGATAGCCCCCTGGAACTGAGCCTGGTGCCTTGCCCCGACCAGGGACAAAATAGCAGTTAAGGTTGGGTGACCTGGTCTCGCCTGTTACGCGGGACATAGGGGGATTGACTACACCCCTAAATCAACAGCAAAGGCAACTTCTTCTGCCTGGACTGGAATCCACAGTTACGACCACTATTAAAAGAAAAATCATAGATTACTTTTCTAAAAAAGAAGCAGACATCTGGGCGATCTGGGGTTGGTGGGTATAAGGAGGGAGGAAAGTATTTTGTATCTGGAGGAGAGGGGTGCGGGTGGCCCGTCTTTGATGCACCAGAGAGGGAGACACATTGGAAGTCTCCAATATAATGCAGAGGGCCCTCGAAACCCACTACTCCGCTTAAGTCTGATATTGCCCTTCCGCCCCTCTCCAACCCCGACACCAGGAATCGGAACGACCCCCTTAGAAACAATTTTGGCGCCCCTGTCAGCGGTGGATGTTGCAGGCTTTGAACTTCGTACGGAATTCATTAGTAAACGTCTTTGCCCTACTTAAAGGTGAAGTTCTGGTGTAGTCGGGAATCCTTATGGAACACGTGAAAGAAATGGGAGATTGAGATTCTTCTTTGACAGGGCTGCAAAATGTAATGAGCACCTCTACAATGACGAATATCCTAGAGTTGAAGTCTGATCTGGCTAATCATTCCCGGGAGATGGTGGCAAACAAGGCATTAACATCGGAAGCCCTGTTAAAACTGGACAAGCTTCCGGAAAAGTCTGATGGTCAATCTACGCTAGTAGTGGATACTACTGGAATTTTAGGTGGGGCTGTAGAGGAATTGGAGGAAACACCTGAAATGACATTCTTTGACACCCCTCGATCTGACTCGGTGCTTGAAGAGTTCAGGCGTTTGGCACATGTAGCGGAGAGCGAGGGGGATGTTTACTCAAGCAAAGATCTGACAGAAGACAACTGAATGAGACCAGCCCCAAAAGACCCTACAATAACATTTCTGGCTAGCCAAGTGGAGAGCAAAACAAAGACTAAGATACAGAAGGGGAAAATTAGGGATTTCTAATGCAGAAGAGGCAGTGCCAAAAACTAAGAACCAAAAAAACACAAAAGTGAATAATAAATCGACCACCAAGTTTCATTCAGTCACTATCTAATCCGTTGATGGCATCATCTTAAACAAAAAATAGTCAAACAAAATCATCTAAAACACAGGAGGCGATGCTCCCTTATGGTAGTAAACATTCATAGTGGGGATACCCAGAAAGGTCGATCAAACTCAAGCCCAAGCCCAAGAGATGGTGCGTATCGATCTGACTGTGCCTGTGCTGGTTAGGGAAAGCATTGGTGTCCAGAAGATAGCACTCCAGCACCCTTTATGACCCAACCAAAGCAACCTATTAAGTTGACTCCAATTTTCATGCGAGGCAAATCACAGGCTGATAAAATTCTAGCAGGATCTGAAGTTCCAGTAAGGACTACCTCCCTGTGTGAGCAGACACAAAATTAATGGAGGGCGGATACAACATCACGTCCATTTTCCATTCCAAGGCTTTGGATTAAATCTATAAAGAAGGGGGGAAATCGGAGAGCACTGAACCGCAGTACCTTACCGGAAATCTTTATAAGAAAAACCGAGATTTATATCTGCTCTCAAGCGAGAATATAGAATGTATCTGCTTTCCCGATGGAGACTCCGTGACTATCGTGGAAATAGGTCTAAAGTCCAAGCTGGCAGCAGAAGCAATTCTGGCGCTGGAACTAGACCTGAAGAACAAGAGTTGCAAAGTCTAAATGACACAGCCTGTGAAAAATCAAGATGGCCCTGGGAAACTCAAGGGGTGGGGATCTGACACTGTAGCACCTGCAAATCCTTTGAATGTAGATGTCCAGGTGTTAAAAGCTGGGAAAAGCGGCTATAGACAGATCAACACTAAATCAAAGGCTTTTTTAATGCTACCCAAGATTCTAACCCAAATATTTTAGAAACTGGGGGCAGGGGATGCTTCTCTCTAGCTCCACGGGGTTGGAAATTTATGACCTGGAATACCAGGGTTCCTACTTCATTGAGAGTAAAGGACATGACGGATTTTCTCTTTGGACAGCACATTGTGATAATGCTACAAGAGACATGGCTTATTGATTCCTTCCAGATGGATGGATTTACAACCTTTCATCAATAGGCGAATCATAGAAACTGTGGTAGACCCTCAGGAGGCCTGGCAATAGCAGTCCAAAATTCTTGCTGTATAGACTCAAAGTTGATAACCACGAATATGAGCGGTATTCCGGCAGTAAGGCTGAATTTAACTCACAAATCTGAACAGAAAGGAATTGTGGTAGTAAACTTTTATTGGAATGAAGCCTGGACCGGGATTGGGGCCTTCATGGAACGGTTGGCTGAAATGCTCCTAAAAATAAGAATGAGCAAAGGACATCCTGAAGTGCTTTTAGAGGATGACCCTAACTCCTAATGCATCCCCGTAGATAATCGGAAGGGGAGCAAGAGGCAGCAGAGGGGCCCTTTAAGGGGTGAAAAATTGTTGCGTTTTCTAATCGCGTGGAATCTGGTGATGGCAAATGGTGCCACATGCAGAGATGTCCCTCCAGTGGCCACATGGAGCCGGGGCTCATCAAGCTCGATTTTGGAATGTATATTTTTGTACCCCTATTTATTTGCTCTCTGTGAAGAGATCCTGGTTGGGGAGGGTGGGGCAAGTGATCATAGGAGAATCTCTGGCCTAATAAACTGGGACTTTCCGGTAACCCAAGCTGGTCCGTGTCCTGATGTGGTTTTGAATGAAGGCAAGAATGGACTCCTAACCTTCAATGAAGGGGGTGTGATGTTAAATGAAGATCTTACTATAAGATGTGGGGGGTATGAGTGATGTAGGCCTGGAATTAACTCCAACTAATTTTTCTAGTCTTTCTATGGTCCGTAGATCAGCCGAATGCCCGGTCCATTGTTAGGTGTATCAATCATTTACACTCATTCGATGAAGAGGTCTGTATGAGAAAGAGCTCTCTTGGAAAAGTCTTACGGGTACTAGGAACTAATCCGTTAGATCCCTTGGCTTACAGGTCAAATAATAAAAACCTCCAGAATTAGTAAAAAAATTGGATACGGATCAAGAAATATCAGTGCTATCCGAACTTTTTTGGGGAAGGGTAACTCCCGCAATTTTTGGTTCTTGGTTAACCGGGCAGAGAACTCCCATTCGCTCTTGATGAGCAACGTAGTAATAGAGGAGAGGGAATGGTGTGAACATTTTGCTTAAGTATAGAAGAAGCCTCTGAGTGTATATCCAGCTAAAGGGTGGTATGCCTCATGGCATATCGAGATATCGGAGGAGATGATTCTGGAGCAAATCAGTAAATCCCCATCTTCTAGGGCATCTGGCCCAAATGTGCTCATGAATGCCACAATGAAGAGCAATTTGGCAACCTGTTCTAGAGTTTTGGACATACTTTTTGCGAAGATCCTTGTAGAGCTAAGCTTTCCTTCCTCTTGGAAGTCTTCAATCATTATCCCGAACTATAAGGGAGACGACCGGGCAAACGCTGGAAATGATTGCACGACCGCCCTCCTGGACGCGGATTTGTAAGATCTTTTCAGGGCTGATCTTGAGAAAGTTGGATGCCTGGTCAGCAAAATATGAAACATTGGCAAAGGCCCAAATAGGCTCCAGCAGGGGTCAATCTATATCTTTTAAATAGTTTTGAATCTAGTCAGCAAACACTCTTGGGTTAGAGGAGGTCCTGCCCTATATGGTGCCTGCATTGATCTATTGAAGGCATTTGATGCAGTATGCAGACAGCGCCTTTGAGCAAAGCTCGATGCTTGGCGAATTCCGAGGCACCTTTTAGCTATACTGGCAAGCCTCCATGAAGACATCTTCCTGAAGATCAGCCTGAACGCAGCAGGTGAGCTGTTGCTACACGATAGGGGTGGGCAGAGGCGTAAGGCAGGGTTGCCTCCTAGCCCCAATTCTGTTCAACCTCTATATGGTTGATTTGGACAGAGGTTTGGCTCCTGCGGCACTGGTCAGCCCTAAGATAGGAGATAGGAGTTACTTCTATCAGATGGCTGGCTTATGCCAACGATATAGTCCTGCTGGATTATTCTGCGGGAGGTCTTCAGCACCTATTAAAAGCAATGTCGAACTATGCAGAGATAAATTAATTGGAGATCAACGTAAAAAATCAAACATAATGATCTGCAAAAGGCCATAGAAGCGGGTTTGACAGTTAAAAACGGCCTTAGAAGATGGAGGTAGTGACAAAGTTGACATATCGGGGATCTATATAGTAAGTGAAAAGGCCAAGCTAAGTTTTGAACACATATTGTAAGTTTTCTTTGGCGCCTTTATTAAAATTTGCTATAGCCAAGGTAATCCCAGCTTTGATCTATGGGATAGACTCCAAACCTCTGCTCTGGGAGACCAACTGGATAAGAGTAGACGGTCGGCCCTGGGCAAAAGTATTGGTCCTGCCTCTCTCCCTTCCTATGGCCAGTCTAAGATTTGAACTGGGGCTTTCTTCATTAAAAATGCATGTGGACTGGCGGCTCATCTCACTGTATAGATTGATTATAGTTCCACAAGCAAACTCCCTCTATGAAAATATTGCATCCATATTGGGGCTGAATCCTCTGAGGCTACTAAAAAAAATGTGTTCCTTAGTCCTAGCGAAATCCTTCCTCCCCATTGACAAAAAAATGGGTAATGTTCCGAGATAGGACGCTTACCCAATTCTAGGTTGAGGCAGGAATTCCCAAGGATATGTCTCAATCTTGTGTCTACCAGAGAAGCCCTGATGTCCCGAAAGAAGGTTAACTCTTGTGGAATTGGTTGCACTTGGTGAAAATAAAATAGTCCAGTCCCTCAAGAAATATTCTGGTGAATTGTAGTGGTACCTGGAAGGCGAGGAGACATTTGTTCCATGCAGTAGAGTAGGTACCTTACATTTGGAGATGTTTTGTAATCGATTGATCTTTCCTTTTTATGAAATTGAATATATGCCGTTTTTATGCTGTACATTTGTGTTCTATTTTGTTTTTTTTTTCATCTGTTACATTGTGAAAACCATAATTTGGCTAAGACATGAATAAACATGTCTTGTAAGAACTGTATTGTTCATTATTCAACAAAAGGCAAAGTTACCTGTATTTGCTATACATTCAAAAACCGTGTACAGACATATTTTAGAGGAGCGGTATACTTCCAAAACAGTTGACTTTATTCTTTGTTGTGTATATTGAGATCTGTCACGGAAAGAATGAAAGGCAGCGAGGGTCATAACAAATTTGCTCTTGAGTTGAGAAATACTCTGGCATTGGAGGCACAAAAACTCGGGTGGGGTTTATGTTCAGCCTGGCAGAGATCACTGCATCTGCGCATCCTATTTGTATGCATAAAAGATTGTTGGAGATGAGTGGATCCAGAGTGGAATATTTTAGCAGCGACGTTTAGAGAGCTGGCAGGACAAGCAAACACACACATTTTAGCGTGCATAATTCAACATTAAACATTGCAGTGTCTAGGAAAAAAGTGAGAAGTCTATTTTCAGTTCTCTGCTGCCCCTGGCCTATGGATGAAGATGGCACAAGAAGAAGAAGAGGAGGAGGAGTTGGTGGTTGTGGATCACCTATTGATGGTAATTTCGTAGAGTTTGATACCATCCCACACAATGCTTGCACATCATACTAATCAATTATTTCTAATGGCCTGCATCATCATTGTGAATTGACACCCAAACTTGCAAAAAAACCATAATCCACTACTGTAGCTTGCAAAGTATCATGACTGTGCTTTGTTTGGTTTCAGTCTCCAGAGTGGCAATCTATCAGTTGTGAGCTATGTATTAAATATTGTAAGCTTTGGAAGCCGGTTTTAGACATAGGTTCTCTGAAACAGGAAACTGTGAACATATCTTGCTTTAGAACTCCTTAGCTTGCAATTTAAGTGAATGCCTATGTATGTATTCAGCTGCCCACTTTTGCTTACAGAGCAAATGTTAGTATGTTGCATAGCCTAGGAACAGCTCAGAGAGAGTAAGTTGACGCCCTGGCCGAAGTGCAAATTTAGTCAGGGTCAAAGACCTTTTGTAAGACTACACTAGTTCGGAAATGTATAAAGGCTCTCCTTTGAATAGGGGACAGCAGACACAGATAGATAAGGGCAGGTGGTTCCCATGGCAAAATTGTTCGACCATGTGGAAATAGCTGCAGCTATATAATAAAACCTGTCTGAGAATAAAATAAATTCTGTTCCAGTTGTTTCATTTTGCCTTAGTTATTTTATGAGAACAGGCGGGAATACAAATAAGTATTTTCCCACACAGTTTCAAAGTAAATAAAACAGGGGGAATGTAAAATTCAAGGAAATAACGATTATGCCCAAAATTATGAATGGAAGTTTTTAATCTGAAGTGGAAGTGGGTTGGGAAGCCCCAAATATACAAGCAAGAGGCCTGGTTCAGGGAAAATCCCCACAGCCAAGAAACGGAAGAGTCCAAAAATATGACAAAATCACTGTTTATTAAGAGATCTCACAAACAGGGACAGAACTGGAAATCACAAGATTTCCCATGCAATCTCTCTCGCTCTCTTTCTCGCTCTTTCTCGCTCGCTTTCTCACTCGCTTTCTCTCTTTCCCGCTCTCTTTCTCTCTCTCTTTCTCTTTGTCTTTCTCTTTTTCGCGCTTTCTCTTTTTCGCTCTTTCTTTCTCTTTCTCGCACTCTTTCTCTTTCTCGCGCTCTTTCTCTCTTTCTCTCTTTCGCACTCTTTCTCTTTCTCTCTTTCACCCTTTCCCCCTTTCCCTCTTTCCCTCGGGGCTTGGCAGCATGTTATGAAGGCTTGTGACGTCAGAAGTAACCCATTATTGTACAAAAATGCAAGGAAAACTGAGGTTGGTTAGTGGGGCAAACTATCTACATGGGGTTAGTGCTCGGATTGGTTGTGCTTTATCTGGGGGCTCCACCTCTAACCACCTCCTAAATGTTGCAAGTGAAGGCATGTCAGGTTAGTACATTATATTAGTGCAACTAAGTGTGAACTAGCGCATGGGCAGGGATTGGTCGGTGAGTCTTCTCAGCCTTGGTACCTTGGAAGTTTACCAGCCCAAGAGCAACAATGCGAGGTTATGAGAACAGCCCCAAAGCTGCTGTCTGTACCAATAGGGGTACATCTCTGATCCTCTAGGCCTTGAGACAGGACGTTTAGCTTTCAACCTAATATCATTTTGTATAGTCTGTCCTAAGCTGGATGGGAACAATGTTCTCTGTCTGGCTCGAATGAGTATGCTTTGTCCTCAGTCTCAGATCACGTGTGTAGAGGCCCCTGGCTTGATTTTCCTGCTCAAACGTTACAAGGATTTTTAGCTAATGTGATGTCTCTGTGCTTCAAGCAACATTTTGTTTCTCTTCTAATCTGAGAAGACTTTTTCTTATGTCTGCCTTCGTCTGTGCTTCCAGGTGCTGATGTGAAACTCCCTCCCTTGATAGATGTGGCAAACATATGCACACTAGCTGCACGAACACTCTGGTCTGCGTTTTCCTGCTAAATCAGCAAGTCAGGCCTCTCCCTGTGTTCTCAAACCTTCTGTGTGCTTTTCATTCACTTCAGTATGTTTGCATGTTCCATTTGGATTTTTATGGCTACTAGTATTGGCTGCATTCAGCATTGGGCAAGCAGTTACTTGTATTCTTATGCGACCTTGCGTTTCAGCATAGCAAAGGTTTATACGTCCTCGATCTAAGTGGGCCATAAGCATGTTCTTTGTGCCTAAGAGCAGTTTAACCTATGTGTCCGCATAGCTTTGTGCAGGGATGTATGTGTGCTTCATGTCTAACACATCTACATCATGGTCTTAGTTGTGACACCATTGGCTCTCTGCCTGGTCAGTCTAATCGCTCCATTGGTTGCAGGTTTATTTCCTCAACTACGTCATCAGGATAGGGGCTATATGGTGTCTGAGTGAATAGTTTCTCACATCTGCAGTACAGTGGTGATGGGGAGGAGGGGGCCAGGAACAATGTACACCTTTCATTTCTGTGGAGCCGACCTGAGGGCGAGACCGGCGTAACGAGGGTCACATTTATCTCTTCCTCTTCAATCCCCCCTCTGTTTGAGGTATCGAACACTCCTCCATGAAGTTCCTCCCTGCTGATTCATAGCTTCAGAGTACAATCCTTCGACTCCCCCTCTCCTCCACCCAATCTCCCTGGGGGTACCTACCTTGGTACTTCACATGTTAGTCCACTCTCGAGGTCATATAGCAGCACTTTCCATTTGGTTTGCACCACACCCAACGTGTGACTGGAGGGAAAAGGGAGCACTGCTTCAGGTGTGACTGCAGCACTCTGTGTTTCTTTGTCTGTTTTTAGTTTCCACATCTAGTAATATTTTCATCTCTATCTCTATCTTTGTCTTGGTAGTCTTATAACGCAGAATGCGAATAGTACTAGTACAAGGGCAGCTACAAGTACTTTCAGTCCATTGGTCATCCATGATGGAATCCCGGAAAAGATGTACGCCAGCCAGTCATCATCCTCATCTTCCTTTGCTGAGTCCGTTATTTCTTCCATCTTGGCATGCAGATCTGACAGCTGCGTTATGGCCCCTGTAAAGGTCCCATTATCTCTGTCATGGGCAGGTATAAAGATACAGCAGGATGGCCCTATCTTTGTGCATACGCCACCCTCCATAGCTGTAAGGAGATTTAAGACTGATCTATTTTGAAGGGTCATCAGTCTGATGGCTGAGTTCTTCCTTTATAGCATTTAACCCTTTAACCGTTGCATTGATAGTCTTCAACAGTTCCCATCTGGTAATCTGGAGCCATTTGGTGTTTGCCTTGTCCTGAACCCCTGCAACAACTGAAGCAAAGAACATTTCCATCCTGCTGAACAGTCTTTGTTCTTGTGGTATTGCATCGAGTGTTTCTTCCATCCGGGTCGAAATATAGTTTCCTCTCTTCACTCTGGTCAACTCAGCAGACCTTCTTATCTGCTGGTGTGTATCCATTTTGGGTTTCATCTACTTTTAATGTCTTTCTGTGGCACTACTAAGACTGGTGTATTCAGCTGTACCAGGGAACATATCCCTCCACAGTTTGGTGGTAGTTGCATGTATGCCTTGGAACCAAAGGCCCAATAGTGTTCCATTAGTACTGCTGTGCTGACCTTCATTCCAGGAATTTTCATTGTTCGTTTGCACCCTCTGTTCCCCCCAAGTTTTACTGGGCCATCATTCTGGAAACACAGGGAAGCATTCTCGAGTGGTATTATTGGCATATGGTCTGCTTCGTTTTTGTCCCATGTGAGCAACTTGGCACTCGCCACCCATTCTTTGAGGCATTAGTTGTTTTCCTGAAGTACCACTTCTACTGGAACTGTTGGGAGCGCCTGTGCCTTGCAACACATTATCCCTTCCCTCCATCCATCCTTCTCTTTTAAACATGTGTCCATACACTAATAGTTGAGGTCTCTCCCAGCATCCTGCCAGTCCCACTACTTCCCATTTCCCTCTTTTTCAGGCAATGTAACTCCTGTTGTGTTACTACTGTAGCTTCCCCTTTGTTTGGGCCATCCAGTTTATAATGTATCATTTTGTCTGGGCCCCAGTAATCATTTATCATTGTTCGAGTCTTTGTGCAGATTTCCTCATAAGGGAAGGTCTGTTGTGACATCCATCACAGTGTGGCCCATTTCACTTGAAAGTGGCCCGTTGTGGTGCCGAGCGCCAAGTGCATAAGGCATTGTGCCCTGGCTGCTGGAATTTCTGTCGCTATGAATGTTCTGGATGCACTCATGGCATGGGGGATGAGGGAGCACACGTAACAGCTCTCACTTGTGGTCTCTCTTCCCACCTTGGTCATGTGCTGGTACCACATGTTATTGGTGACGTGGACCGAATTGGCTGTGCAAGCATTTACATGTTCAAAATAGGTGTTTGCGCTTCGCTTAAGCCTTTTTACTACTTGGGAATGGCTGGTAATTAGCTCAGGTATAGATTGTTACTAAGGGAATAGGTGTTGTGTTGGCATATGCTTGAGTGTGTGTGTAATACAACGCAGCTCTCTGTAGCGTAAAGTGGTAAAGACAGCCGAATGCAAAAAATGTCAATACAATAACTATTGCATCAGTGTCCATGTTTTGCATATATGTACGCCCGTGGCGTTGTCCATGAGCTTGAAATAGATGCTTACCAAAACTCGCAACCTTTGGGATTGCCATTTTTAAAGGTGGTCCACCTCTCCTGTGAAAGTATTGTGCTAATATGGCAACAAAGAGTCACTCAAAAATGAATTGGACCTTAGAATTACCCAGCAAGGCGATAATAGGCATGTTGCTCTTTTTCAGTATTGAATAGCTATTGGCAACGTAGATGAGAAAAGTGTAAGCAAAGAGTTTTTCTGGCATCATTTGGTCTTCGTCCCTGTAAATTCAAAAAGTGCTTTCTGATTTTATTGTGCAAGTATAAAAGTGCTTGTCGAGACTCATTCCATACTGCTGCGTGGGTTACCTAGTGTTCGAAAACATTGTGCCTAAACTAGCTTTATGTATGCCCCTTTCTAGCGCTGGTCTTGGAACCTGTCTGAATCTGTCGCTCTTCTTCCTGCATTGCACGGTCTGCATCTTGGGCAAGGAGGTCAGGGGGGGGTCTCACCTCTGCAGGGCTTGATTTCTCCCAGAAAATTCCAATATTGCCTCCCTACCAATTTCACAGCTTTATCAGTTACTTGCTCTAAAGTAAAAGAGCAGTCAAAATGTGCCTCGTGCCAGTTTTTGTTAGAGTTCTGAAGTAGGACCTGACCCCCACCACCCTGCCACCGGGTAAAGAGGAGGGGCTTTGAGCAGTTTGTGTGATTCTTTGATGTCATCTTCATCATTCTTCTTTGATCTCCCCTGCCGCGCCTTCAGCTGTTTAGAGATAAAAGAAGCACTAGCCATCATCATAGGGAGATATTCATACATTTCATTAGCCAGAACAGTTATGGCATCCGTCAGTATTCCAGTGGGAGGAGCAAGTGGGAAGCGTGTGCGTCGGCCTGTCACCACCTCATGAGGAGTTAATTGGGGATCAGGTGCAGGCTGATTGTGCAATGCGAATAAGGTTATGGGTAGGCAAGGAAGCCATCCCTTTTTCCGAGTCATTTTTACTTTTGCAATCTTTTCTTTGAGCAGACCGTTGAGGCGTTCATAAATCCCATTCACATGCAGGTGATAAGTGCAGGAAAACATATGCTTGATCCCCAGCAGGGTTGTGATGTGCTTGAATATTTTGTTAAAGATCCATTGTCAGACTGCAGGACCTTGCACACCCCCCGACGTGGGAATACCTCTCTGAGGAATTTTGCTGCACAGGTGGCATTGGGGGTTGGTGCATGGACCAGCTTTGATCCAGCAAGACAATGGGCACACAACCATTAGAATGTACCTGTAGCCATTGCAGTTCTGGACCAGGTCCACGTAATCTATATATAGATGCTGAATGGGCCCACTAGTACGAGGTATTGCTCCTCTCACTACATGCAACGTGTGTCTTGCTGTGAATTGTGGACAAATTATGCAATTATTCATGAAGGCGGCAACATGCTCTGCCAAGTTGGCACAAAACTAGTCCTCCGTGTGCGCTGCAAAAGTCTCTTTCCTTATGTGGGTCGGGTAATGAAGCTGTGTCAAAGTGATCTATAATAATGCGAGTGGAATGACTGGCTTTCTGGTGCTCTCTTGTCACCACATCACATCTGTGGGGGTACTGAACACCCCCTCCTTATCCACAATTCCTTTTCTTCTACTGGTGCTGGTCCTTGTAGCTTGATGATTTGGTTAATGGGCAATGAACTATACCCCTCTCGCATTACCATGCTTCTCGCTCGTGTGTGTCTATGGGGAGGAGTATCAAACTTATGTATCTCTGGAAAGTAGGCTGTGGGAAACCATGTCCTCCCCCCCTTGTGTGGGTTTGACACTTCATTAGCGCAATGGCTGATGGGAGTTGTAGTGAATCTATGATCCTGTCTAGTAGGGGCGCGTGCCGCACTGGCGTGCCATCAGCACGTCGAAAGCTCTGCCTTTTCCATCATGACAGTTCTGCATGTGCTGTTGACGCCACGTATGCAGAGTCGGAGTACACTGTAATCTCCTCATCCTCATGTGTTTCTAGCGCCATTATGAGTGCTACCAATACTTCTGCTTGTGCTGGAAAATTGTAGGGCAGCATTGCTCTTGCCACTACTTCAAAAGTCCCATTCTGTCTCAATTTTACAACTGCCGTCCCAGTATGTTTTTCCCCTTATGTCGGGTCTATTGTTGAAGACCCGTCAATAAAGAGTACTCTTCCCCCAACCCCCCAACTGGAGGGCATTTTCTCTGGCTCTTGGAAAATCATCATAATAGTCTGTATTTAGTGCAGTCATGTGCATAATCTCCCTCCTCTACTGCTCTGCTATGAATGTTGCTGTCTTTACAACTCTGCATTTCACTATGTTTACTACTGGATTTGAGCTGATCACCTCATATCCAGATGCTCAGTGTGGTCACTGTGCTTTTAGGCTGTCAAGGATGGCAAAAAGAGCATGCTCCACGTAGAGAGTGATACTAGAGCCCATGGTAATACTTGCTGATCTCTAAATTGCAAAGGCAGCAGCAGCCAATGCTTGTTTGCAAGGATAATGACCTCTCATCATTGGATCCAGATGCCCACTGTAGTAGGCTATCAATTTGTGCCCCAACTTAGTCTTCTGGGAAAGCACTACTGTCACCACTACTCCATTTGTGTGCGAGAACGTCAAATTCTGCACTGTAATAGTGAATTCCCAGAACTGGGTCTGTGCATATTGTCCCTTTCAATTCAACAAATGCTTCTGTCATTTCACCTGTCTACATTAGTTTACCGTCAGTCTTCTGAGCCTCCTTAAATCAGTTTAAAAGGGGTCTAGTGTATGTGCTGCAGTCGAACAACCAGGCCCTGCAATAATTGCAAAGACCTAAAAATTGCTGCATCTCCCTCAGTCTTTGGCGGCTGTGTTTTCATAATCGCCTCTGCCCTTTCAGGAGTCACCTTGCTGGGATTTTAACGGTCCACTGCATAAGACCTCTTCCTGGCAGTACTGTAATGTTGCCTTTCCCACCTTGTATCCCTTCTCTGCCAAAACTGTTAACTGCATTGCGTCTTTTCGCCACTGCTTTTCTGTCTTGCCGCATACCAGAATGTCCACATATTGGATCACCGTGCAGTCCAAGTGTACATTCCCCAGGTCCATTTAAAGGACCCTATTTACTGTGGAAGGGGATTCACAGTACCCCTGTGTCAGCCTTGAATGCTTCCACTTCCGGTTTCTATATTGAAACAATGTCAGATTTGTGATTCTTCATGGAGGAGAATAGAGAAGAACGCATTCTTCAAGTCTATTGCGGTGAAATGTGTGGCTTCTGATGAGATAATGCATAATCTTGTTGCTGAATTGGGAACTAATGGACACCCCCCCTCGCCATCTTCTCTGGGTGCACAGCCGTGTTACATTGAGTTTCTGATGGTACTAGGATTCCTTGCTGCACTAGCATGGAAATTGTCTCAAAAATTGCTTTGTCTGCCTCTTTAGATATAGGGTATTGCTTTGCCGTTCGTAGAATCGCCCCAGACTTTAGCTTGATTTTAACTGCTTCTACCCCTTTCAACAGGCCAGCATTATATGGCTGTTTGTCCATAAGGTGCTTTGCACCTGTGCCAGGTCTTCCTCAAGACATGATGGTGGTGTCTTTTTTATCAGGACATCCTCTGTGGGACTTCCTTGTAGTCGATTCTCACCCAGTAGGTAATGCTCATGGAACACACTGTCTCAATATCGGAATAGTCATACCAAAACAGTTCTTAGTCTGTAAAGTCAGTCTGTCTGTGTTCTCCTCCTACTGCTATTACTGTTCTACAAGCTTTCCCTGAATCATCAGTCCTGTGAATGACTATTCTCTCTTCCCTTACTACAACTGTTTCCAATTGGATGGTCCTTCGTCCTCATCCAAGGGAATTTCTGGTCTGAACAAAATCTAATTTGGCAAGCAAAGTTGTTTGCCCTTTATCCGTGGAAGCCATGCTAGCATCACTGTTGCCCCATATCGGAATAGCTCGGGATCAAGTGGCACCCCCCTCTGTACAGTCTGGCCGCAGAATGCTTGAATACATTTTTGTGCATTCACATAGGGAATTCTCGGGGTAGAAAATACTATCCCCCTGTTCAGTGAAGGAGATGGTCATGTTGAGTTTACTCATCATGTCCCTTCCCGTTATGTTGTGGCTGGCGGGAATATAACGGAGACCATGCTCTCAAAGGGAGATCGGCAATGCGACAGTGAATGGAACTAAATCTGTGGCCCAGATAAACCCTTTAGCGTTCATGGTAATGCCTAACACCGGGTATCTCCCTTCCCTAACACAGGACCTGGTCGCCCCCGTATGTGTGAGAAAAGAGGACGTCCTATAAGAGGTAACCTATAGTTACCCCCACTCGTGGTTCCTCATCCGGGTCGGGTGTAACAGATAGGATTGAACACATCAAGTCAGTCTGTGGGCTGTAACGTTGTGGGTATAGGCTCATCCCTGTCCCTGTGAAAGGATTCCCTCCCACTACAGCCACATTCCCTAGTCTCGGTTTGGGAGACTGAACTGTAGTATCCAAATGTCCCGTGGCTACAGTGTTCTGCTGACAGTGCTTGTAGTGCTGCTTTTGGTGGCTGTGTATACCTGTGCTTGCGGTTTATGCGTCATGGGTTGCTGCAACGGCCGATGTGCATTGTGCTGGGGCCATTGATGCGCATGTGTCTGTCTTCTTGTGATCTTGGGCATAATAGTCCTGCTGCTCTGTATTCTATACTGGTGGATGCGTCTTCCCCCTCTTGGGTCTTGCCAATTCTGTTGCATCCATCCCCTGCTTCTACACGCTCTGGCTATGCGGCCAGATTATCTGCATGTTCAACATTGTGGTGCGGTTCCCATAAACCGGGGCTGTCCTGCGCTAAATCCGTCCCCTCAGTGTTGTGCGGGGTATCCCATCCCTCTCCCCCTGGGCATGCCTCCTCTTCCCTGTGGCTAATGGTTGGTGTCTCCTCTACCTGCAAAATTTCCTCCCTGCCATTTGCTGCTGGTACTGTGTGTTCGGAGTAACCACTCCCTCTCCAGTTGTTCACATCGCCCCTTCCATCGAATACTTGACAATTTCTTTTGCTCTAACTTTGCTTCTTCTTGTTTCCTTTCCTCACGTTTCTTTCTTGCGTTATCTTGCATTACTGACAATAGTGTACTACAGTCAACTGAATTTCTGACCACGGCTTTGTCTCCATCCCCACTAATTTGTTTAATTGCTTCTGTGCTTGCTCTTGTAGTCCCTGACTTAGTATGTGGTAAAATAAACCCACAGTTTTGTCCCACGGTTCACGAGTCTCAAGGCGCCACCATTCTTGTATCTCCTGAATATATTTAATTGGGTCTTTTTTGCGTGCCATAATCACACTTACGTCAGATGTGTCTGGGTACTGTACTTTCAGGGCTTGCCGTATGGCCGCCCTACAGTTGTTAAAAGGTGCTCAATCATGTGCTGTATTTGGCCATGTCGCTTCCGGATACAATATTCATTTACAAACACAGTCAGCTACCTCCCCAAGAATGGCGGAGAGGAAGCACTTCATGTCGCCCAATGCTAGTGTTGTCCCTTCTGTCAATCTTTCTAACTCCTAAATCCATTTTCCTGCAGTCAACAATGGCAATTTTTATCTCACGTTATCCATGTCTAGTTATTGCCATGGTATGTGTGGTGGTCGCCTGCCGCCCTTTTCTAATAGTGGAAATTATGTGAGCCCCACACCTTTGTCAGGTTTCCTTATGTCCTTTGTTACTGTAAATGCTCCCGTCATGCTAGCTCTCTTCAGTCCTGGTAACGCTCTCAACCTCTGCGCGTGTGGAGCAACCTTGTCTCCCGCTCAGGGCTTTCTCACTCGTAGGGGCAGCACAGCCTCTTCCTTCATAGATCTCCCCTAGTCGTTAATGTGACCCAATTGTCCCAAAACTGTCATCCCTCTCCTCGTCATCTTCGTCCTCAAAGCTAGTCATCTCAGCATATTTGTCCCTTGTCACCTCCTCACTGCTCTGTCCAGTGAGCAGCTCCATCCTCGCTCCCTCTGCGGGTTTCCCCGCTATGCTTCTGATTGCCTTGCGGGCAGCAGGACTCTCTCCTGCTTTGATGTAGTGTGCCAATCTTCCTCTGTAATCCTGCAGCCCCATTTTTGTCTGACAGTCTGGAAACCGTCATTATATCCTCCACCTCCTTAAGGCGTCTCTCCCTACTTCTTTCTCTTTCCAGTACCTTCTTTTTATCCCTTTCTTCGTCCTATCTACACCAAAATTCCTTAACGATCCTTTCAATTGCACCTGCGCCTCTTTTTCCTCTTCAGGCTTTCTTATTGCCCTCTCCCCTTTGTTTTTGCCTCCTTTGCTTCTCTCCTCTCTCCTTTTCTTTCTGATTCCCTCCTCAGCTGTTCCTGTTCCCTTTTCTCCTCTTTCTCTTCTCTTTGCTTCTTTCATTAATTATGCCCATTCTCTTTCCTCTTCCTCTATTCTTTGGGTCACCCTCTTTCTCTTTCTCTTCTTAGCCTCCCCCTCTGGGTCTCTGGGCTCTGTTACATCCCTTCCGTCCATCTTAAGCAATATTTGTCCTCCCACCCTCTTATTCGATAGGACTACTGCCTCGTCATCCCTCTAACGTATGTGGGCCTCCTCCTCATCCCTATCAACTTCGCCTGCAGCTCGCTGCACCCTTTGTATTAGTCCTAGTCCATGCTTTCTTATTCACCAGCTTAGTGCCACTAAGTCTTTCTTCGCTGCTATATGCAGGAGGTGCTTATACAGGTTTAGTGTAACCTGCCGCTGCTTTTAATTCTTTCAAGGGGTAAAATCCCTGTCTTCCTGTCTGGGGGTCAGTTGTTTGAGGAGGAGGGGGAGCTGTGGGCGCTTCGCCCACCACATCATGCTGGCTGAGCATCCACTCCCTCTTGGATGCGGTCCTCTTCCTTGTCCCCAAACGTCTTCCATAGCTCCAATATTGCGAATCTGTTGCTCAATTTCTTTCCTTTGGATGCAGCATGCACATTTGTGGTCATGTGTTGCAGCACAGATTTCGAAAGACTGCTTTCATGACCTCGCTATTTTACCCTTTGTATTGCGAGTCCATTCGATTCCATTCCATGCTATACTTGCATATTTTGTCCTTATATTGCGGAAAGGACTTGCACAAGTTAGGGGAGGGTCCCCCATAATGGCACGTCACTTTCTAACTGCCAATACTTAACCTTAAATTGTGATTTTTATTGTGCACTTCAAATAATGCCAATCTTATTTTTACAATTCTTGTGAGCAATAAATCAACTCTTCCAAAATGCAGCAATCTCCAATGTATTCCACCAGCCTCTCCAGCTTCACCAACAAGGGCGTGTTCCACACACCGCTCGCACTCTAACCTCAGCCCTTAAAGGCCAAGCCGAACCTCCAAGTGTTACCAGAGCTCAACACAATGCTAGCACAATGTTTTTTTCATTTTCCAGAACTTCAAAACCACTTTGCCCCACCACAAAAAAACAATCTTTTCCACTTTTTTCCACCAACAGCTCTGTGCCCCACTGCGGACTGTCAACCTTCTGCCAATGTGCTGTGTCCTATTCACAACCTCCTTGTGACATCACCAACTACTATGCATGGAAAGCAATTGATTTCAATCTCAAACCATCACAAATACCCCATGGCCGCCATCCTGCTTTTCATTCACAGGGGATTTATCTCTTAAAGTGCCCAATCAGGGGAATGGCCCTTCTTCTACACGTGGCGTAGGAAAACCTTTTCATCTGTTTTATTTTTTATTTTCTGTAATATTCAACAAGGTGCCAGCTTCCATAACCTGAGCTAGTGCCTAGAAACAGGGATTCATCCCTCCATAGTAACTTAAGCCAACGCCTGGAAACAAGCATTCATCTCTTCATCCGTAACCTAAGTGATCTCATGGAAACAGGGATTCTCTCATGAATAACATAAATGGGACACTATACAACAGTACCCTCCCACCTGTATGTGTCATACTGATGAACTCGTACTTTGACTCAGTGGATTCGCCGAAGGCCCCGGACACAGTCACTCCCACATTCTGCCACTCCACCTTACGGTCTGCTAGGCATCCCATAGGGATTGGGAAGGAATTTCACCAAAGGGTCTCCTGACGACTATCTCAGTATTCGCGCGTTATTAAAAATCTGGTCATCATGGGTCGTGACGCATCCCTTCAGGCACGAGGCGGGAAAAAACGGCATTCGTGAAGGGTCTTGGGGAACTGTCCTTTGCTACCACCTGAAGTGGAGCGGTGGTTTAATCCCCCTAATTACATGCAAGAGGAACTGGTTCAGAGGGAAATTGAAAGTCCAAAAATGTCTAAACGCACTGTTTATTAAGAGAGCTCACAAAATGGGGAAAGACATGGACATCTCAAGATTTTCAATGCTGTCTCCTCAATTACAGGATTGTCCACAGGTTTTAATGTGCAGTGACTTCAGAGATGACAAAATACTCTACAGAACCTAAGGTGAACTGGGATCGGTTAGTAATGTAGGCTACGTATAGAAGCTATTTGGGGTTGATACTTTCATTGGCCACACACTATCCTGTGGCTCCAGCTGTGGACACTTCCTAAATGTTGCAGATACAGGCACGTCAGGTTAGCCCATTACAATTGGACCCTGCAACAAGGTGTGTACTAGCGTGGAAGGTTGGTAGGGATTGGTCAGTGAGGATCTTCTCAGCCTTGCCACTTTGGACGGTTACCAGGCCATGAGCAACAATTCATGGTGATGGGAACAGCCCCAAAGGTGCTGTCGGTACCAATAGGGTTACCATCTCTGATCCTCTAGTCCTTGAGACGGAACATTTAGCTTTCAAACTATTATTACTTTTGTATCGTCTGTCCTAAGCTATGCAGCTTAGGACAGAACAACAGTCTGTCTGGCTCAAATAAATAGGCTTTGTCCTCTGGTCTCCGATCATTTGTGTGGAGACACAAACTTAATTTTCATGCTCACATTTAGGGGGATTCTTAGCTTTTATACATGAAGGTGTCCTATCTCTTCTGCAAATGTGAAAGTAGCCCTCTCTTGGTGTCCTTGACAGAAATATGTACATTGGCTGCGTGAACAGTCTGGTATGTGCGTTCCTGCTACATCATCGAGTCAGGCCTCTCCCTGTGTTCTTGAGCCTTCCTAGTGCTTTCCATTCACTTTAATATGGCTGCAGCTTCCATCTTGGTTTACATGGCCACTCATGCTAGTTGTGTTCAGCATCAGCAAGCAGTTTATGTATTCTTGTGCGGCTTGCGGTTACAGCATAGCAGAAGTGTATATTTCCTCTAGCTAAGTGGGTCATAAGCATGTTCTTCATGTCTAAGAGAAGTTTAACCTAAATGTCTGCGTAGCTTCGTGCAGGCATACATATGTGCTTCATGTCTAAAGCATTTATGTCGTGGTCTTTAGTTGTGACATCATTGGCTCTTGCACAGTAATAGTCTGTCCAATTGCTCCGTTGGGTGCAAGCTTATTTCTTCTACAACATCATCAGGATAGCGCCTATATGGTTGTCTGAGTGAAAGCATTTCTCACATCTGCGGTACAGCGATGATGGGAAGGAGGGAGCCCGGAATTGTTAGGGAAATTTCTCACCCAAGTGCTAAATTCCGTCTACCTTAGAGCCCTCCAGCTCTTTTGCTATATTTTAGGACTTTGAACTTTTCATTTTGTGTGCGTTTTACTTTTGTGATCTTTGGTTATGGAGTTTTAAAACAACTCCATGGGCCTCATCTTTTTCTGTGTCGCACAGCACCCTCAGTGCAGTGGTACAGGGGTGTCTTTCAGACTCCCCAAGGTTTAACTACCTTCTCTGGGACTGACTACCGTCTCCCAGAGCATGTACAGTTAAATTGACTTTACTAGTCTTCTTAAATTTACAGACCCAGCACACACTATCTTAATAGAGTGCTGGAGGGGTTGCCTGGCTTCCCCTGTGTCTAAAAACTCATGTAACAGTCGAATGTTACCCTGTCCCACTTGAAATGACTGGTGGCAGTCGTTTTAAACCAACTATCATGATTTTTCCCAACCGCGAACACTGGTAGCTAAAAATCGGTCAGCCATGTTTTTCAATATTGCGCCCCAGACCTATCTGTAAAAACAGGCTCCGGTCATCTTTTTTCCCCATTTATTTTTGGAAGGGTTCTTCTTGTGTTCGGCTCTGCATGCCAAACCAGGTTTGGTCCCTTTGTTCGTTGGCGGGCTTCAGTGCTGATGCCCTCCTCTGGCGCCTGAGTGTCTGGGATGGACAGGGTGTGAGGGAGGTGCCCGAAACTCCCTGTGCTTAGTCTCCTAGGAGACCCGAATGCACTCTGGCGTGATTGGCCGGCTGGCTGTCCGGCAAGGACAGCCACCGTGCTGTGTGAGTGACAGCCAGGCTGGAATGAATGTGGGAAAACTGTTTAAAAGCAGGTCTCTGGGACTTGGAAAGCAGAGTCGACAGCTGGAACGAAAGAACCGAAGACGAGCTGAAGGAAGACGACTGCTGCAACTCCTGGACGACCGGTGAAGCCCTGTTGCAGGTCCAAATTGCCTGAAACTCCATCGACAGAGAAGCCCTTCAAGGTTAACTTCCTCCCTTGAGTTTGGTGGGAACAACCAACTTGTAAACTGCCTGGAAACCGTCCCCTCCTGGCTGAATTTTCCACAGAGTGCTGTGAAAAACTAGATAGCCAGTGGGAAGGATACCAGTGTGTGGTCTTTAAGGCACTCGCACCTTAAACCAACGTTTTGCGAAGCTTCTGGCCTGTTCCCTGGGCAGTGCAGGAACCTCCCAACGTCCTCCTTCTTGTCCCCACGACTGAAGCACAAGAACAGCGAGATCTGATCGAACTTCCAGGAACAGCTGCCTCAGCTACAGCTCTTCTTCACTTTTAAGGTACTGTGCAAACGCGGTCCGGAAATCTTTTCGGGCATGGTGAAAGTTCGTGAAACTTTCCTGACTTCGAAGGCTTGTCCTTCCCTAAACATTCTTCTAACTTTTTTCGTCTGTCCAAATTCTTCAAAGATCATTGGCAAAGACTTAACCGTTTACTACTGGAACTGTGCATTCGATACAAAGACTCTGAACCATTGACTTTGGCCCAGGCCTATGAACTGAATTGCTGGTTGTAGTTCACTGAAACACTTTTCCCGGCTTCTGCAAGTATTTGTGCTGTTGATTCACATAACCTTGTCTTTATACTCCTTTTTAAAATATCTGAAGTGCCATTTTGTTCCAACTTCAGGGGAGCTGAACTTGTTCAGTAACGTATTGATTGTGTATTTGTAGTGCATTAGTAAATGATAGTGCTCTTGCTAGTGTAATGTTTACCAAATGATTGTGTAAATAAATGTATATTCTTTTACCAAGAAACCTTGATTAAGTGTTTGAATCACTGTATTTTTTGGTCCTTTGTTAAACTTGTTATACTGCTCACTTTACTCTTGAGATAAGCTGGCTGCTCAGCCAACGCTACCACTTTACTGTGTAGTACAGGCTGGTACCAAAGGTGAAATTGTACTTACACTTGGAGTCTTAATTGTGTGTAGTGTTCCCAAAGGATACTGCATATGATTCTGCCTAACGGGAACAATGTACATCTTTCATTTCTGTGATGTCGAGATGAGGGAGGTACTGGTGTAACGAGAGCCACATTCATATCTCTCTCTCTCTCTCTTCAGCAGGCACACTTTGCATGTCGACAAGCAACAGAGGCCAAAAACTGAATCCAAACTTAGAGGTTTGATGCTATGCAACCTAGTGGATAGCTGGCAAAGGGAGCGTCTCGCTACTCTTATACTTTTTACTCGCATCCCCATGCATTGAACTCTAGAATTGTATAGGCCTTAGTTACCCCTCATTTGGCACTGAAATGTAGCTCCGATATTCTTCAAGTATGCATTTCTGACACACCAGTATATCCATTAATATATTGGATTTAAAATGTCTGATTCTCCCATGGTGCTGGGCCTTTGACCAAGCCCTCTTTACACATTAAAAATGAAATCCACATTAATATGGACTCTACCCCAATTTCTTTAATTTGGTAAAACTATCATGTTATTAGCAGTTTAGTAAACTATGTATTGTAAAGGTATGCCAGAGGACCGGGGTTTCCGCTGCAGTCACCGCTCAGGAGAGTACCCAGGGCCCAACAAACCCTCCCCCGGCAATGACGGAAGACTCAGCCAAGGGAAAGTTAGAACTGTCCTTTATTTTCCAAAATAGACTGGGACCATACAGGAAAAACAAATTCTCCAGCAATCACAGCTCCTGAGCCTGTGTCACAAGTTTCTATAACACAATGGCGTCACAACAGCTAACCTCTCCCCAAAAACCTAAGAGCCCATTTTATTGGGTGGCTCGGGTGGTATTACCTATGGAAGTCGCCTACATGAGTGGCCCAACTGGTCTTCCATGTCAGGTGGTCTCGCCTGAGACTTCTCCAAAAACTATCTATTACATTGTTGCAGGGTTGCAGGAATACAGTTGGCCCTTGCCCATTACACACCACCTCAGGATGTGGGCTCCCTGATTGGCTGGAGAGGGTCTCCCAGGCCTGGGACCCTGCTCTGTACACAGCACTCGGTCTACCTTCTCAAGGTAATGAGAAAGACTGCCAATCAATTGTTGCCACTGGTATAGCCACCTAGCCTGAGAGAGTGCCTGTGGATTGCAATGTTTGTTGGGCAACACATGTATCAGTTCTGGTTTGCTTCGCTCGGAATTGCTCCTCTTCCCACCATGGGCAAATGGCTATTGTTCGACTTGGCCGAATCACTTGGGTGAGGATCGCAAAACTGAGCTTTTTGGTCTGCAATTAGTGACTAGAGCACTTTACTCCCTCAACTTCCGAATGATGGTATGGCGTATTTACCATCAAATATTTCAATACAGGAAGTGCAGATTAAGGCAGTACCAAGTAATACTCAGTAATATGGCAGGAGAGGCTGTAATCCCAGAGGAAATGTCTAAGAAATGTATTGATATACAAGCCGCCTTATTACCTCCTACATGTTGATGAAAGGAGAATATTTTCCTCCATTCTGGAAACATGCTAACATAGGATTTTTTCTAAAGAATGCCAGAGCCCCTCATTGTGCTGCCTTAGTTGGCTCCTCAGCTTCGATGGCAAAACTCTTGTCTCGCTGCTTTTATTAGTTATCCTCAGTAGCACACTTCATGCCAGGACTCAACACCCAAAGTGCACTAACATGGGCTATGTTCTTATTCCACAAGATAATTCCGTAGAGGAACAGCCTGAATGTGTGTCCTTTGTAATTTGCCCCATCTGGCTACCTGTTCAGAGCTGCCAGGTGGGGTCTGGATAGGACAGAAATTGTGGAAATCTTGGATGCAGTCTATTGGCTAGCAAGATATGTATATACCTTGGCCCCACAATGCAGTTAACCAGTTGTCTAGTACAAGTGTGCTGAGCGGCAGATAGCTGGGTGCTCTGATGATTCCTCGACATCTTGTTCACCATTAGGCCCAGGACAGCCAGGGAAGGAGGGCAATACAAGTGAGTAAATATCACGTTTCTGCAGGTCCTTCGTGATCAAATGATCTAGGAAATGGATTTCCTTATCGCCCTACAGTGTGGTTTTGATTTTGCAATCAATATAAGCTTTGGAAATATTTGACTTGGGAGCCAAGGGCCCTGTAGGCAAAAAGTGAGCCTGGAGCCCTTTGTTGCCTGACCACTTTCCTGGCGTAGCAGTCCTTTGGGCAACCAAAGTATACACAAAAATGTATGAGGTGACTGAACCTATGTACACTCAAACAAATAACCCTACACAAAGAAGAACATTGCTCTAGATTGAGGTTTGAACATTTTGGCTTTTTCCCCAATTATTTTAATATATAAAATATAATTTTCAAAGTTGTTGTTTCTTCGAGCCGGATACAAATTAAAACAAAAAACGATGTCTGTCAGCAGTACATTAGTATTCTATCAAGTTAAGTTTGCTGGATCTGAGTGAGTGCAAGTGAACATGTATCATCCCTTAAATAATTTTAGGGATTTTGGTGAACAAATAACATGTGAATGTAACGCAAAGCAGTAAACAATTTACAGTGTTGACACTATACACTGGGGAAAAGAGGGTGGAGTCAACACTACTGCGTTTCGGCCATTCATCAGCTGATCCATAAAGCTGGTAAGTGGGCGGCCTTCATCAGGACAGGAAAAACAGTTGAAAAGGAGGTGTCCTACTGGTCTCTGTCGGAAAATGACAAGAGACGTGTGGTTTTGAGTGTATATTAGTTCAGTTATTGATTGTATTATTCATAGGAAGCATTTCATGCTGATTCATTAGAACAAAGAAGAGTGCTATTTCTCACAGCAAATAGGTCACTGATCTTACTGCGTTATAAGTTTGACACAGCGTGATCAAAAACTGGTCGAAACAAACTCCTGATTGAATCCAGAAGAGTGTTGCCAAATTTCTTAATGTTTCTTACATACTATGGGTGATGCAAGAAAAACAGTGTTGCTGGTGAAGCTATACTAACCCATATGTATTGTGGGCTGCCAATTATGGTAGAAAAAACTAGTCTTACCATGCGGGTGAGTCGCATTTGATACAAAAGTCTGTGTCCTTTTCAGTGGACACGTACATTCAGGTTCACTGCGTCAGTTACTCTGCTGGAGTGGGTCCCTTAGCTGCAGAGAAAAGATGTGCATTTTTGGTACCACATGGTTTGTCTACATGTGTGACTTTCAAAAGGAAACGTGGTTCACAAGTCCACATGCTAGATCGCAGAAGTGAGCCCTAGATACATTCAAAAAGTTACCCCAGTTAGGCACTATTGATAGAGCCGACCCTGCCGCCCCTCTAAGGCTGCCTGTTTTTGGAGGATTCATCTACACCGATTATACCAGCAACCATAGGTAAGGATCCTACCGCCACCATCTCGTCTACAACGTGAGAACCTCTTGGGCAGAACAGTGCTTTGGTAACTTTGCTTCCTGTGCTACACTTCCGGTATTGGGCAAGTTGCGAACTGTTAGTGGGGGGCGGAGTTCACAGTGCGCCTCACGAGCTGTAGCCAAATTGTCCAGTGGAAAGGACCCCTTTTCCTTAAACATAACGCTGTTTTCACTGGTAGAAATTTGGGTCTGCTCATTGGGTGCTTTAGGTCCTCTCATTAAGGGTGGGTATGTACCGGTATTGCGCTGCATGGTTTTATGAGGGGTTTTGTCCGGATCTAAACTTTCTGGGTTTGTCTGTCTTACTAGGCTGATATGGTGTAGAGACCAGACCCCCAAGAGTGGCCTATTAAGGGCCCCTGCAATGTTTCCCCTATCATGTGATTGGGAACATGGTACTGGTGACCAGGGATGACACCCCCCACTGACCCTGGAACCAGCATTTACTGGTTCGGGGTGACACATGGTCTCCAGATGCTTTGCAGAATCTGAAAGGCGGTGGGGGACGGGGTTAGGTTAGTGGGGAAAAAAGAGAAAATGCAAAATGGCATTGCTGTTGTGTGGATGGGGGCAGACCGGAAGTACCCTCTGCTCTGTATTTGGGCATTTGGGTCTGCTTCTAGGTGTCCTGTGTTGATCACATGGAGGCATTTATGTATAGAGGGGAGCAATTGTGACCCCCAGGTGCTAGGATGAATTGGCAGGTACTGTGTTATCTAATTTGATTGTAGTGGTGGAGCTTTCGGTTGATGTCTTTTAGGGGTTTTATTAAGTTTCTTTGTGCAAGTGGCTTAGTTAGTATAGTGTGTTTGAGTGTTGAGGGTGAAAAGGTTAGTGCAGGCAAGTTAGTAGAGGTCTGTTGGGTGACTTGAAGCTGCCACCCAGTGTGGCTATGGCAGTATCTCAGTAGTGGTGCTCCTGGGGTAAGTTACTTCTGGGATACCCAGAAGCACCTTGTAAGTGGTCTGTGCACAGTGACTGGTCGTTTATGAAAGTGTGGGGAAGAATAGAAGAACTAGGGAGCATGAAGCAGCGGGACCCATGCACTCGGTGGGAGAACATCATAATGCCAGTGGTGGGTGTTCAGATTTAGGGATTGCAGAGCAGACAGCATCCAGGGGTGGGCCTGGGTTGCAGTTCAGCATGATTCGTGGTCAAGGTGGGGTATGTAGGAGCCAGCCACATGAATAACTATGGCCATCACAGAGGAGTCCACGGCAGGATACTAATTCTATCTGGGACTAGGGGACAAAATCACAGTAGGAAACCACGGAAAGAAACTTCATAGGGGTGATAGTGCAGAGAAATCCGTGGGAGAAAAACTCGGAGGGACAAGGGAAAACAGCCACGCCAGATCCCTAACGCCTACACACGTCTCTACTGCACACAACCCGCTTTTTATTTGGGGTAAGCGGGTCCGGAGGTTTGCCGTGACTGGCCGCAGGGATAGCTGAACTTTAGACCTGCAGCCAGTGGCTTGCATGCAGGCACAAACTTGGCTGCACATTTTGGTTTTGGACCGCTGGCTGAAGTAATGCAACTGTGAGCGTAACCTTTTGGGAATCTTAATGAGTCTACGGAAGAGCCGAGTGAGTCTAATTAAAGTTGTCAAGAATGTCTTGTATGCAGCCCCGCATTGTTCCTGGTTCTGCAGCGAGGCCCTTTATCGGTACGGGCTTAATATTGCCTAAAAAAAAAGAAAAAAAATACACGGGGGGGAGAAAAGAATAACGCTGTCGAAAACGTTTATGCACGACCGACGACTCTGGCTTCCTCTGTCGATAAACGAGCAAGATATTTTGACTGCTGAAAGTGCAGACCGTATTTATTATTTAACATGGCTTTAAATAATACAGAAGTATGTTGGGCAGCGGCCTTTCTTCCCCCGTCTCTTTCAGTTAACATCTTAGCCCTGCTGTAAAGCGGTTGATTGGGAAAGTGCGAAGCGTTCGCAATTATGACATTTTTTTCTCATCCTTCACTTTTTACATATAATGCCCGTAATTTAGCAGTGTTTTCATAAGGTTTTGCTAAAAATAAGCCGTGGGAAGCGAGCTTTCTGAGGGGCGCGTAGCTGCTTGTTCACATAGTCGGTACTTTTGTGCTCCGTGAGGACTAGTTCCGTTTTTCAAGAGGCCATTCTGCAGCCCCTTTTACCCTCAAAGGAGTATTAACACTCGCGCCTCTCTTGTGTTAAAGGGTTTTGAGTTGGAAGAAGTCTGTTTAATACCTTGCTAACGCTTTGCAGCATTAGCTCATGTATGTACCACAAAGAGGAAAAAATATTTTCACAATACCCTAGACCTTCCCTCTGGTCGGCCGACATAAATGTCCACTTTCCTTTCTCCGAACACATTTCACATCTCTACACAAGTTCGTTACAAACGTGCAATATACAACCAATCGCGTCTTTTTGGCTTACTGCACAAAAACCCAGACTCATTTAAAAGTGGAAAAGGTCGCTTTAATGTGACAGGCCAAAGCTTACAATCAAAACACTTAACTGGCTCCATGGCCTAACAAGCTAAATAGCTATTTGAACAATCAGTTAAATAACTTAACCATTTTTCCATTTTCCCCCCAACAATTAAATAATTAAATAACCAATTTCCTCCCTAATGATCCCTTGGATCCTACCGTATCCTTGCCCCTTTTCCAGGCGTCCCGCTTTCTCCCCAGGGGCCATGCCCCTCCAGGCTCAATACCTGATCCCCCGGGGTGACCTGCTTGTGCAAACAGCGCCACCCCCTCCTTTCCCGTGTCATTCCCCCATTGTGCTTCCCTCCCCCCACATCAAAAGGGGCCATGCCCCCGGCACCAGAAAAACCCTCCCCCGAGGAGTTCTTTCTGCCCCCACCCCTCCCCCCGTTTTCTACCTCAAACTTTTCATCCAGTCTCCCAGCCATGAACCCAAGTCCGCCAGGTAGTGACTATTCCCATACATGGACAGGTGTACCCCATCCTCTCTAAAGATACGAAACCCCTCCTATGTTATTTCTTTATGGTCCATGACCCTCACCGCCACTGACGCACAAAATTTCTCCATTTCCCTGTTTATGCCCTTCCTGGCCTGCTCTATTGCTCCCTCATTTCTTGCTCCCCTCCACACTCTTCTCGGCAACAACTTAGTCCACACCACCACCGCTTGAGGCCACATATCCCTAATCCACCCTAAGTCCCTCTTCATTTTTCTCAGCAGAGCCACCCCCGTATCCCTAACCAGGTCATTCTCCCCAGCATGCAGCATCACCACCCGAAGAACTCCATAGCGTTCCCTCATTCCTGCCAATATGGGCAGCAGCTGATCCCACCGCAGGCCCCCCAAACCGTGCCACCTCACCACCACCTCCTTATAACTGCACCTCAATTGCCTTCCAAACACCCTTTTCTCCGCCTCTTTGCCAGCCCACTTCACAATTGAATGTCCAACAATCCAAACTTGCGCCAACTCCCCCTTCCTTTGCGCAGCATCTGAAACAGAAATTACAACAAATTACTGACAAGTCAACTTATTACAAAACAACACAACTTGCCCACCAGGTCCTCCACCATCTTTCTTCAACAATCCCCTTTCCCAAAATCCCTAACGTAACCCTTGTATTTTCCTGACCTCCAACGCCCCAAGCTTTTCACCTTTTCTTCCGAAAAATCCAGTCTGCTACCCTCAGATGCTGCGCCCATCCTAAAAGAATGAGTCCCAAACTCCTCCCCCTTTTCTCCTAACCTGCCCAACGCCTTACGCAATACCCCCAGCACCTGTGCTGCTGTAACCGGCGATCCATCCGAATGCTGGAAAACCAAACCTGAGTTAACCCCACAGCGCTCCTTCCAAACCTTACCCGCCTGAACTGGGCATAGAGCCTCGCTCCCTCGACCCAGCAGGACCCAAGAGCCCCTTCCCTTCTGATCCGTCTTGGACCTTTTAATCTTGATGTCTAAACCTTCCTCTGTAATTTGCACATCTTCCCACTGCAGCCCCCCTACCCCCCTTATCCCCCGAACAACTCAGAAACCCTGAAGGCCCCAAAAAATAACCATGTAAAACAAGCCGCAAACAGTTCCCCTTCCCATACCGACCAGCAAACTCCCCCCAAAACCTCAATCAACCTCTGCAGCAATTCAGCCGATATCGGCCTCCTCTTATCCTTATCCCTCTTACTCTCCCTTGCCCATCCTTCCAACATCCTACTCGCCATCTCCCCCCCCACTTGGTTGAAAACCCCAAAACCATTTTCCGTAAAAGGAAATCCCCGCTAGCTTTCCTGTTATCGTTGCCCTTGACCAGCCCCTGTCCATGCACCTCAGAAGGAAATTAATAACATCGTCCCTCCTCCGTTCTTCCGCATCCCATCTACCCCTCCAACTACAAGCTCCTCCTCTAATAAAATCCTCCCATGCCCTCCTGTATGACTTCTTAGATGCCGCGGCCAATGAACCCTCCACCAGTGCAAGCGCTCTCAGCTTCCTATCTTCCACACCTCCTCCGGAATCTGCTGCCCCTCCTGATCTGCCTCTGGAGCCAATCCACGGCATCTCTGCCATTGAAAACGAGATAATGCATCAGCGATGCCATTATCCTTCCCTGGCACATGTGTTGCCTTAAACACCACATTCCATTCCATGCAACACAGGACAAATTCTCTCATCAACCTTGCCACCCTCTGATCCCTCGCTGACTGCCTGTTCACCACATGGACCACGCATTCGTTGTCTACATTGAAATTCACCTTCTTATTTCGCAACTCCTTCCCCCACAACTCCAATGCTACTAGTAATGGAAAAAAGTCAAGAAATGCTATGCTCCTCCCTTCCTTCAACCATCTCTCTGGCCACTTTTCGGCATACCATTTCCCCCCCCCCAAACACTCCAAAACCACCTGCCCCCGCTGCATCCGAGAGAATCTGAACTTCCCATGTCACTGGGTCTCCCTGCAACCACATTGACGTTCCATTGAAACTCTCCAAAAAGCGCAACCAAATCCTGCAATCCTCCCTCACTGCCCCCGATACTCTTATCCGGTGATGTGGGCACTTCGCTCCCGCCATGGCCCTTGCCATGTTCCTGCAAAACGTCCTCCCCGGGGCCACCACCTTACATGCACAATTCAGATGCCCAACCAACCTCTGCATCTCCACCAACATCATTTTCTTGGCCCCCACCGTTTTTTCCAGCAGTACCACCAATTTGCTCACCTTGTCGTGCGGCAAGCGTGAGGTCATGGCCACTGAATCCAACTCAATTCCCAGAAATGTTAACACCACTGCCGGCCCCTCCGTTTTGTCTTCGGCTAATGGTACCCCCAGCTCCTCCATCAAGTCTTGAAACAACTTTAGCATTCCTTTGCAATCCTCCTCCCTTTTTGCCCCGCTAATGAACAGAAAGTCATCCAAATAGTGCAACACACTCTCCCACCCTGAGCTGAATGAGAAGACCCACTGTAGAAAAGAGCTAAATCGTTCAAACAACGCACAGGAAATTGCGCACCCGATAGGCAATGCTTTGTCTATGTAAATACGATCCTCAAACTGCAAACCTAACAACCAAAAATCCTCTGGGTGCACTGGCAATAATCTAAACGCCGCCTTGATATCGCACTTGGCCATGAAGGCCCCTCGCCCTTCCTTCCTTATTAGCTCAACCGCCTGGTCTACACTCGCATACACAACCCCACATTCTTCCGGGGCAATAAAATCATTAACTGACATACCCTCCGGCCATGACAAATGATGAATCAGTCTGAACTTCCCCGGGGCTTTCTTGGGCACCACCCCCAGTGGAGATATCACTAAATCACCCGGTACATCATCAACTGGACCCACTATCCTTCCAGCCCCTATTTCCTTGCTCAATTTTTGCCTTACCACCTCCGCATTTTCTCTCGCCGACTTCAAATTTTCCGCCCACCTCCGTACCCTTGGACCCTGGTAACCTAATCTGAACCCCTGCCCGAACCCCTCACTCAAAATCCTAGCCCCCTCCCTATCCGGATAAAATTGCAACCATTTTCCCAACACCCCCACTTTAATTGGAGTAAAAGCTTTTCCCCCCAACCCCTTTTCCTGCACCTCTCCCCCTCCCCCCTGTCTCCTTGTTGGAAACACTGCGTGAGAGGGTGTATTCTCCCGCACTTTCTACACTCGTGCTTGAACCTGCACATGGTTCTTGCGCAGCTATCCTTATTGTACCCCCAGCACGCGGCTGAGGACTGGCCCCTGCCTCCTCTCCCCGCCCCCTCATGGGCGGGGCGACCAAGAAAGGGCCGGAAAAGCACTGGCAGCCCACTCGCCGTATGTAATGTCGGGGCAGGCCCCGTTGGGGCCATCCATTGCAGCCAAAGATCCATATCAATCTCCCCCCAGACTGCCTGATTGTCCTCTGTCATTCTCGCTCTAAATTCCTCATCATACCTTACCCATGCAAAGCCCCCAAAGCTCGTAAAAGCCTTCCTTATTACGTCCATATATTTAAGCAGGGCCACGTAACGCTCCGGGAATTTTTCGCAATACGCACTGGTATAAATGATAAACGCCGACGTCCAATTCTCAATGGTCACCGGGACCCTCGGGCGTGAAGCCAGTTCCCTCTCTTCCTCCTTAGACCCCTCTTACGCTCTCACCTCCCTATGTAGCAATTTGAAGACATCCACAAATTCACCTGCCTGTATCTTCTCCCTGGTCGCCGCCATCAAATGTGCCCCCAATGGTTTTGTTATCCCCATGTATGGCAATTTCTTCTCCTTTCCTTTTATTTCCACCTCTTTATCTTTACCCACCTGCACCTCGAGTCCCAATGGCTCCACCACTTTGTCCGTTTGGACCTCCACTGAGCAAATGTTCTTCTCAACCCCTTCGGCTCCAATGGCCTGCACCCCAACCTCCTTCCTCACACCTTGAAAACCACCCCGGTCATCCCCCAACCATCTATTTGTAACCCCTCTCTGCCATGCAGATGACCATTCCCTTTCCCGCTCACCTCTTTCCACGCCTGCCACCTGCGGCCTGGCATCCACACCGGTGATCCTCCTCTCCATTCTTAGAGGGCTCCTGCTGCGGGGACAAAACATGTCAGCGCAATCACCCAGCCAATAATTCCCTTGACCCCTTTCACCCCGACCACCCTGCACTTCCCTTTCCCTACTCCACCTTGAACTTCTTCTCTCCTCCCCCCTTTCCCTTTCCGCCCTGTAATCTTCCAATTCCCATTGCCCCACACATTCCTCCCATCCAACTTCATCACCCCTTAAATACCGTTGCGGATGCGAGCTCATGCCCGAGTTCAGTTGATGATCTTCCTGCGAGCCCGGGGCGCCCGCCCCGCCACTCTTTTGACGTCTTCTCGGCGGGGTTGTGGAAACCCCTGCCTGGTCCTCTTCTCTCGGGCGAGGCGTTCCGACCTCCACCCTGGAATCCTCATTGCTATGGGCTGTGCAGCGCCCTCTAGGCTCTCCTTGCGTTGACCGAAGAGGGGCCGTACTGAAACCCTCAACCTCCACCTGGCCAGCGGGAGCTGCGCAGCGCCCTCCGCCCTCACTCCTATTACCCGAGGGGGCCGTTCCGCGTGCCACTCCCACTTCCTCCAATGACGGTGACCTCTCCCCCTTCTCCCACCTGCACTCTTCCGCAGGTATTTACCCCCTCTTCCCCTCTTCCCTATCACCCCCTCTGCATCCCATCACCAACTCCACTCTGATTCCCTTGCGCCCCCTCCATCTGCAAATTCCCATCTTCCCCAGCCCCCAGACACGCTCCCTCCCTCCATGGCTGTCCACCCGATATTTCTCCCCCCGCCGCCCTCCTATCTATCTCCCTCCTCAACCTCCTAGCCCTAGATTCCCAAACCTCCCCTTTTCCCGCCGATGGGGTGCAAGCCACCACTGCCGCGAGGGCCCCATCTGCCGCTGCTCTACGCTGCGGCCTACCCTCCCTTATCTCCCCCTCCCTCGTGCCCCCCCCAGTGACCTCCCCCACTGCCCCCTCTAACTGGGCCCTGGACGCCATACTAATAATTTCCAACGCCTCCCTAGGAGCCTTGGCATCAACCAACCCCTTCCTGTTGGCTCCCTGGCCCACCATCGTGCACTACTAATAAATTGGTTGTGCACCACAATTATATATATATACCCCCTGAAAAATGACCTAGCAAACCTAAGCCCCCCGAGCCGAAACTACCCGTGGAAATCTTCAAAAATTGAAACTGATAACTTTTAACTAAAAAATGCTTTTTTTTTTTTTTTTTTAATTTTTGCCCCACTAAATACCTCCAAAATACTGCCCTATCCCTTGTAACCCCCTGCCCAGGCAACTAAGTGGCACCAGCTAAAGAAAAAATCCCACCAAAAATCAACCTAACCAGTATCAGGGACTATTTTCTTCCCTGTCACACTGCCCCCTGGCGGCTAGTGAGCACCACCGCACCTCAGGCCCACAAATGGAGGAGGCCCCTTTAAATGGGAGCGCTCTGCCCCCTCTGTCCCTCGACTGACACCGCACTCACCGTTCCCCTCTCCCCGATGACACAACACGGGACCTCGAATCCCGTATCACAGAAAATGCGTTGTCCCCCACCCGCTCCCGTGCGGATGCCGTTCGTGGCAGCCCGATGCTTCACCACACCCCCGCCCCCCACCGGCGAGCGAACGGAGCACGGATGCTCTTGAACAAACTTCCCCTGCACGGCCACGGCAACCCGCGCCCTTGATCCGACAAAAACCCCTCTACCACGACACGGAACCGGGGCTACGGTAAGTAGCGGGGGTGTCTTATTTACGGCACCCCCAAAATAACCCTTCCCCAACTGTATATAACTATGCTATTCCTACTATTATTATTATTATTATTATTTTTTTTTTTAACTAACAAAGCTACCTGACCGCCCACTATACTACCACTGTCCTAACAATCCCCCACCTCACCTGCTCTACCCCGCACACTCCTAGGCCCAGCTACACAGGGAAGGCTCGGGAGCAGGCGACCAGGACAATCGCCAAGTCCTAACCGTCCCTGAGCCCTTAAATACCCCCGGAGGGGCGCTCTGCACCCCCACGGCCACTCGCTGGCCGTGTGCAGCGCCAAAAAACTCCCCGGGGGGAAACGCTTCGCGTTCCCCCCAGGTCCCCCCTTTCATATGATTCCCAGGACCCAGTGTTATACAGGTCTATTTGTTTGATCCCAGTCTCCTTCCTACCACCTTGGTCTTCTTTGGTGTCCTGAGGCATACCCCTGGCTTAAGGTTTGCTAGCACTAACATTCCCATTTTCCTTTTCTGTTGTAGATATCTTAAATGTAAATTGAGAAGGCTTGAGTTGCAAATTCATAAATGTGAGCATAACTGGAATCTTTATTTCGCTCATAGTCCCTGGATTTAATACGGGGTGTCTTCAGGAGGTCCTGCAATTACTAACATAAAGCATGTCACTGTTATCTCTGGTGAGATATATTTATAGGATCCCTGGTAATGTGGGGAGTACTCCTCCCCCTACACCCCTCATCAACAGCGCCACATATATAGACCTTTATCTATCTAGCCCTGTCTGCAACGCATCTAGAACCAAAGAATTTCTCGCCCTTTAGCAATGTTAAGCCAAAGACCAGGCCGTTGTCCAGAAAGAATATATTTGTATTAATGATCATGGAACATTTTATATTTACTCTACTTCACATGACACGCCACTTCCTCCATGGCTCCAAAACCGATTCAATGCAAATAATTCACCCTTTGGGAATAAACCGTAACAAAATCCAAGATTACACCCCAGGTGCATTTTTTAAAATCTTTTGAGTCTCCAGTAAATAAAATACAGGTCAGATGAACATTTCTATACTTTTATTTTATCACATACAAAAATCCCTTAATGCCAAAAGGATTTCAGATGACTTTATATGAAATTGAATTTAAATACAATGCAACACATTTTGATTTTCCAAAGAACTTCAACACAAGTAGCGCTCTTGGTTTTTATCTTCATGCACGCTCGGCAATCGTAGCAAATTTGGGGCACAACAAACTTTTTAAAGCAAGCACTTTTCCTTTATTTTGGAGACCCTATTCATCGCCACCCTGTAGTCTAAAATCTCCCTTCTCTCGAGTAACACTTGCTCGGTCTCTGTAGAGAGTGTATATTTCAATTGGGGACTTCACCTTTCTGCCCCAGCACCAAAAGAAAACTGGACATTCAGTGTACATTTATCACAACTCTGCTTTAAGGCCAGGTCTGAGGAACAATTAGGAATGTCATCTAGGACACCCCTTACTTTGAGGGAGTTTTGGGGTTGGGAAATAAATTAGGAATAACCGCTCACTTTAAATGACTATATTTCTTAATCACACTGGGACCAGTTGTGTTCATTTCAAACTTTAACGAAATAACCCAGTGTTGTTTAGTTATAGGGCAATTGATTGAATTATTATTTTGTAAAATACTAAGGGTCTACTTCCATACCCCACCGCTTAATTTAGGGGAAGGTATTAAATCAAACAAATCCCCACAATAGTTTCAGTTAGACACATTACTTAGAATGTCTTTGGAGCTGGCGATCAGGAAAGAATCAGCATTTCGAAGGGATTGTTTCCTCCGACGTATTCCTTATCTTAGATATCTCTTTCCAGCTTTGCTGGCCTCGGAAAATTTTTCTCTAGAGGGCGCTGCGCGTCGACGTCCGCCGAGTCGATGTCCCTCGACAGCCGCTGTATCGACGTAGACGTCATCCTGCCTATAAAAGCCACGCGCAGAGTCTGTTGCTCAGTTCCGTTTTTCCGCGCTTACTCAGTGCCTCGGAATATCGTTGCTCAGTTTCGTAGAGAATTTATCCTATTTCCTCGAGATATTCGAGCCATACTCGATGGCTTCCTTGTCGGAACCGACAACCCCTCGGTCCGGCTTCAAAAAATGCCGAGACTGTGGGAAAAAGATGTCGCTGACTGACCCTCACAGAGTTTGTCTGTGGTGTTTGGGAGCTGAACACCATTGTTCGGAGTGCGAGGACTGTATGTCCATGACAGCTAAGGCCCTGAAGGAGCGTAGGGGGAAGCTGGAAAAAGGTAAGACTTCAAAAGCTTCTTCTTCCTCGACGAAGTCGACATTCGTCTCCTCGTCACCATTCGCACTCCAGGTCTCGGAGTGGCTCCCATCACTCCTCGAGGTCGAAGCACTCGAAGAGGAGACGTCGAAGATCCCCTTCTTTGTCCTCCTCTTCCTCTGTTTCTCCTAAGAGAATCCCTTGCCCCATGAAACATAGTTCCCGGGCTGAAAGGGAGGAATTCCGCAAAAATATGATGAGCGTCTTCGAGAAAGCGGCCTCGACCCCCTTGAAGACTGCCGAGAGCGATGCTCTGGTCGAAAGACCCGAAGGTCAAAAACGCTGCGAGTCGCAGTACCCGGCGAAGGAAGCTTCTCGAGCGCGTCACAAACCCTCGAGTAAAGCTATGTCCTCGAAACCTTCTTTGAAGGTGCCGTCGACAAAGGTTCCGTCGACGCCGAGGTCGGTGTCTTCGATGCCGTTGTCGAAGGGAACTTCGACACACGGGTCTGTCGACTCGACGCCATCTTCGACACCGGCGTCGACGCCAAGGAAAGTCACGGTTGCGGCGCACCCAGTGGCTATCCCCAGGTCCTCGATGACGATGGCGTCGAGATTGTCGGCTTCCTCGAGCAGAATCCCAATTCTATCGAGGTCCTTGAGGCCTCCGCCTTTGTTTTCGACGCCACGCTCGAAGCCTTCGGCGTCAACGACATCGACGTTTTCGAGGCCGATTACAACAAGTTTGGCACCCTCTGCCTTGGCGATGGGTTTCACACCCTTTGTGAGTTCAGACCAATTGAGAACTATGCCCTCAATTATGGAAGAGGTAGAACTATCTGACCAAGAAGAGACATTTGAGTTGCAGGGACCTGCAACCCCAGTTCAAGAGGAGTTATCCTCAGAAGAACGCAGGTTAAAGGAACTTACATGAGGCAAGTGGGTTAGACACTTCCCCTGAGATGGAGTTTGCTAGGCCAGACCCGGGAGAGCATGCTGAAACCCCCTATAGAGCCTTAATGGCCAGGATCACAGAATTTATGGGGTGGTCAACATCTTCACAGGCTTTCCAACAAGATGACCTCACGGATATTCTTGATAAAGGTCCACAGGAGGATCCTGTAGTGCCTTTTCATAAAGCTCTTCAAAGGAAAATCATGACGAACTGGGAAAACCCAGATGTCGTCCCGGCAGTAAATAAAAAACTGTCTACTAAATACAGGGTATCTTCTTCAGACCCTGAGTTTTTGTCCAAACACCCATCCCCAGAAAGTCTGGTGGTACAGGCAGCATCTTCTACTGACATCAAGACTGCTTACCCTACCGTCCCACAGGAGAGGGACGATAAGAAATATGATGCTATGGCAAAGAAAGTTTTTTTCGGCATGTAGCATGGCGTTAAAATCTATTAATGCTACTTGCACCCTTGCTAGATTCAGCCATACACTTTGGGAGTGTGCTTCTACAGCGGCTGACTGCATCCCGGAGGGAGAAGAAAGGGAGGCGTTTCTAAATATCATACAGGACGGTAAAGACGCTATGTGCGAATCCCTCCAGACGGGCATTGATTCGACTGACAGTATCAGCAGAGCAATGGCGGCAAGTACAACAACCAGGAGATTTGCTTGGTTGAGAGTCTGGTTTTGCCCCAGATGTGCAAGCCAGGCTCTTGAACATGCCATTCGATGGCTCTTCTTTGTTTGGGAAAAAGGCGGATGACAGTTTAGAAAAACTGCAAACATCAAAGGCAGCAGCAAAATCCCTAGGCGCTGCAATCCGTCAGACACCGTTTCGTTCCACAGGATCCTCTGCGAGAGGCAAGTCCTTTCGCTTCTACTCCGCATTCGGAAGAGGTAGAGGACGACCGGCTCAAAGGGGACAAAGAAGAACTACCCGAGGTGGACGGGGTAGATATTCAAAAGCCGCAGCAACAGCAGGTGCCTCTTTACCATCGGCATCTGCATCAGCCGGCCCAAAACCACTCTGAGGACTTCTCTCACAAGACACCTGTAGGAGGCAGGTTAACTCAACATCTGGCGGAATGGCAGGCTATCATGTCAGATGCTTGGGCATTGGAAACAGTTGCCCAAGGTTACTGCCTACCTCTCCTACGCATACCTCAGAGTCATCCACCGGGGATCAGCTCTCAAAAAGCTCCAGATCCGCTCCTCTTGCAGGAAATTCTAGACCTGCTAGAGAAAGGTGCCATAGAACCGGTACCTGTAGCGGAGAGGAACAAGGGCTGGTACTCCCCTTACTTTCTCATTCCAAAGAAAGACGGAGGACTGAGACCCATCTTGGACTTGCGAGAATTGAACCAATTCCTCAGGAAAGACAAATTCAAGATGGTAACTCTTTCTCAGGTCCTTCAGGCCCTTCAGTTCCAGGACTGGTTGGTATCTCTGGACCTTCAGGAAGCTTATTTCCATGTGCCTATCCATCTCAAACACAGGAAATACCTGAGGTTCGCAATTGGCAACTCTCATTATCAATTTCGAGTGCTGCCATTTGGGCTGACCTCTGCCCGAGGGTCTTCACCAAGTTAATGTCAGTAGTGGCTGCAAGTCTAAGGAGGGAAGGGATTCAAGTCTACCCCTACCTGGACGATTGGTTGATCAGGGCTGTATCTTCGGAACAAGCTCAGATCCAGCCAAATCACGTTTGCCACTCCCTTCACAGGCTTCTCGCTCAATTTAAAGAAGTCACAAATGATACCATCGCAGAGACTCCAGTTCATCGGAGCGATCCTGGACACTTCCCTGGGAAAAGCCTCGCCACCAGAGGTGAGAGCTCAAGATATTCTACAGATGGTTACCAAGTTCCAAAATGCCCAACGTCTCCCAGCCTTCGATTTTTTTGAGGTTGCTAGGCCTCATGGCATCCTGCATTTTTCTAGTGCCAGAGGCTCGCCTGAGAATGAGATCCCTCCAGTGGGCACTGAGAACTCAGTGGTCACAATTCTCAGGAAGAATGACAGATCTTCTTCAGGTTCCCGACAGGGTGGCTCGAGACCGTCAGTGGTGGGCCTGTCAGGAGAACATTCTGAAAGGAGAACAGTTTTGGCAACCCTGGCCGGAGATAACAGTAGTCACGGATGCCTCACTCACGGGGTGGGGAGCCCACGCCAACGACTTGACCATCAGCGGTCGTTGGTCTCCATCGGAGTCCAGACTACATATCAACCTGTTAGAGCTGAGGGCCATCAGACTTGCGCTGAAGGGGTTCCTGCCATCTGTACAAGGGAAGAATGTCCTGATAATGACGGACAACACAGTGGCCATGTATTACCTCAACAAAAGAGGAGGCGTAGGATCACTACCTCTGTGCAGAGAGGCGATGCAGCTCTGGTTTTGGGCAATCCAAGAAGGAATCTCTCTATCGGCAGTTCACCTAGCCGGAGAGAAGAACTTGACAGCAGACGCTCTGAGCAGGCAGAGCACAGTCTCCCACGAGTGGGACCTAGCTCAGGAAGTCCTTCAAGAGATCTTCGCCCTTTGGGGAACCCCTCAGGTGGATCTGTTCGCCACCAGTGTCGACAGGAAGTGCGATCTGTTCTGTTCAAGGGAATTTTCCTTCGAGAGGAGCTCTGGGAGACGCGTTCTTAGTGGAGTGGGAGTTTCCACTTCTGTACGCGTTCCCACCGGCCCCTGTCATTCCTCAAATGATCAGGAGGTTGAGAAGATTCCGGAAAACCATGATCCTAATTGCCCCGGATTGGGCCAGGAGAACGTGGTACCTTCTAGACTTGTCCATCTGCCCTCCAATTCGACTTCCACTCACAGAGAATCTACTCTCACAGAAGGGAGGCCAGGTTCTCCATCCAGACATCAAAACCCTCAACCTTCACGCTTGGCTTCTGAAAGGCTGAGGTACAAGGATTGGGACCTCCCTGATGATGTTATGGAGCTGTTGCTTTCAGCAAGGAGGCCAGCAACAAAGTCTTTATACCGCTGCCGTTGGAACATATTTTGCAGCTGGTGTAGAGAAAAGAATATCGACCCCTTTTCATTTTTTTTTTTTTAAAAAGTATTTTATTGGCATTTATATGAATACAACACAACCATCAAACGGTAACACAACAACAAACTAAAACAAATTAACTAACTAACTACCACAGTCTTCATAGGCGAATATATTGTTCGTAATTGTGGCGGCGGGGGAGGGGCTGGTGTGCGGCACACCCAAGTTCACGGGGGCTTGATCATCAGGTTGACCATTCTTGGGGTAAGTCACAAGCAAGTCTCTAGTGAGGGTGAAAGCTCAGGGGGGGTTTGTGGTCGGAGGCAAACTGGATGTCACGCACCAGGGCCTTCCATGAGTCTAAGGTGTCGTTGGAGTCATCATCGTTTGAGCGGGTTCCATCCTGCCAGGCCCTAGTTTCAGCCTCCGTCCACTTTTCCAGGTCCCTAAGCCAACGTCCGTGCCTTGGGCCCCTTGGGGATTTCCATGCCATTGCAATGGATCGTTTTGCAAGGATGCAGGCTAGGTCCATCAGTTTGACCAGGTGTTTGTATTTGCTAGGCCTGGGGTGAGCTCCCAATAGGCATTCCTTCGGGTTCCACTCATATCTCGTAAGTCCCACTGCGGTGCAGGTACGTTCCACCATGGACCAGAAATTTGCTGTTTTGGTACAAGTCCAAAACATATGGACCATGTCCGCTTTGTCATTTCCGCACCAGGGGCAGTTCGGGGGTGCATGTTTGTTGAAAGTTGCAACTCTGAGTGGGGTCATGTATGTCCGGTACAGTACATTCAATTGAACCTGTTTAAATCTAATGTTCCTCGACACCTCCTTGGGGTATAGTAGTATTCGCTCCCATTCACTGTCGGTTAGCGCGATCCCTAGTTCGGATTCCCATTTCTGTCTCAGGGACGCGCTTTTCGGGTTGGGTCTATCATTTAGTTTGGTGTACAAGCGGGAGACCGGTTTCCAACCATCTGCTAGATCGTACATCTCCTGAAGGAGGGGGTCCGGCTGGGGTTCTTCTGATCGACCCCTTTTCATGTGGTACACCAATGAATTTGTCCTTCCTACTCTATTTAGCGAATTCAGGCCTTCAAGTTGGCACCATTAAGGGCTATCTCGCAGCGCTATCCATCTTTAAGCGCACTGCGGAAGAACCATCCTATTTCAAATTACCCTTGGTAATACAGTTTCTAAAGGGGTTAACTAACGTTTATCCCCCAAGACCATTCCAGGTTCCCCTATGGGATTTAAACTTAGTCATAACTTTCCTGATGGGCACACCTTTCGAACCACTCCATTCTTGTTCGTTAAGATTTCTTACCCTTAAAACTGTTTTATTAATAGCACTTACATCTGCTAGAAGGGTGAGCGAGAAACAAGCTCTTTCTTGTAAACCCCCTCATACAATCTTTCACAAAGACAAAGTTCTGCAAGTGAAGCCTAATTTCCTCCCAAAGGTGGTTTCTGAATTCCATATCACTCAGAAGATTACCCTTCCATCTTTTTATCCTCCTCTTCATCCGGGGAAAGAGGAAGAGAGGTTACACAGGCTGGACCCAAGAAGGGCTTTACGTTTTTACATCAGTAGACTGGCTAGGATAAGACAAGCAGACCAGCTGTTTGTAGGCTACGCAGGTCGCAAGCTGGGGTTACCGATAACTAAGCAGACCATTTCTAGATGGATCATTCTAGCCATTTTGGAATGTTATAAACTGGCAGGAAAAGAGCCCCCTCAAAATCTTAGGCCTCATTCGACCAGAGGTATCGCAGCTTCATCGGCCCTCAAAAGAGGAGTGCCGGTTAGAGACATATGTGCGGCTGCCACATGGTCGTCCGTCCATACCTTTACACGGTTTTACAACTTGGATTCCTCCTCCAGTCAAGAGACTAGGTTTGGAAGGGCAGTGTTGCACTCTATTCATCAATAAAAGGAAGCATGAAGTCAGTACTCCCACCTCCAATAACAGAATACTGCTATGGAAGCCTATCTGAGATAAGGAATACGTCGGAGGACAGAATCCCTTCGAAGAACAAGTTACTGCTTACCTTGTAACGTTCTTTGGATGGGATGTTCCTCCGACGTATTCCTTATCGACCCTCCCATCCATCCCTGCAGTACTACTTCCCTTGTTGTTGCAGCTTACGCTCCTTCAGGGTGATTAGTCTAGTCCAGAAAGAATCATTGTGGGCTACAAAACGGAACTGAGCAACGGACGCTGCGCGCAGCCTTTATAGGCAGGATGACGTCGACGTCGATACGGCGGCTGTCGAGGGACATCGACTCGGCGGACGTCGACGCGCAGCGCCCTCTAAAGAAAAATTTTCCGAGGCCAGCAAAGCTGGAAAGAGATATCTAAGATAAGGAATACGTCGGAGGAACATCCCATCCAAAGAACGTTACAAGGTAAGAAGTAACTTGTTCTTCTGGACCATCTCTTGGGGAAAACAGTGCTCTGGTCAGGCACATCAGTCATGTATAGCCACCAGCATGCTTCCCTCTATTTGGCTCTCCTTGCAAATATCTCAGCATATATCTGTTTCCCTTTGTTTCCTTCAGCACTCTCCAGCAATTCTACCCCAGGCAGTATCGGGCAGCCTTCCAGGCAAGGTTAAATTCTGCAACACTCTTTCAGTATTCACCCATATGATTTTAGGCTGCTCTCCCTGATTATCATTGTGCGACACCTTATGAGGCCTTAACCACACCCCAAAATTATTAAAATTAGGAGGTGCCAGTTTATTGGCCATTCATTTTCATTGGTGAACTATTCTCCAGCACATTGGCCAAGGGCTGGCCTTTTTTCTGTGATTGCCCCCCACAGTTTACGAAGGCCAAATTGGGAGGGGATCAGTCTACCCACTTGTACTTATTATTTTTACATTTCAGTTTTGCACCCAAAAAGTCACTACATGGCAAAAGTTTGTAACTTAAAAATAAACCTAAATATATATATATATATATATATATATTTAAAAAATGTATCAAACTACAAATTCCAGCCAGAGAGGTGTTTAAGGCTGAGAATATCAGCACAATAATGCCCAAGCACTCTAGACCGCTTTGGTGAAAACATATGTATTTTATTTCTTCATTGCAATAATGAGCATCAGTATTAAATGTTTGTTATTCAATTCTATGCAGACCAGGTAAAAAGCAGGATGAGTACCTCACCGGGTGGAGTTCGCCACGCGTTCCGCTCTATTCCAAGAGCTTCGTCAGGCTATTTGTAATCCATTTGGTTGCACTCCCGCTATTGTTTTTAAAAGGGTAACCAAGTGGGCGTTAACGCGTTACGCGAGAGCTCCGTCTCACTCTCTACATGGATCATGTGATCACTACTGCCTTTCTGGCCGAACACGTCATAGTCATGTGACTCTGAGTGAGCTGTGATCGAGATATCTCTAAAGCTCTAAAGTTGCACGCAGAATGATATCCGCCATCTTTGAAGATCTAAGAGTTTACGTGATCTCCCAATAAGTAAGGCTGGTGTCTCTATATTTGGAAAGGACCTCTCGCACTCACGCAGTTAATATCCACTTGGTTAGTTACAATCTAGATAACATTTCGCAGGAATATTGCACTAGTGTGATATCTACCGTTACGATAGGCTCGAGAGAACAGAATTACAATTTCCGTTCTCACACCTATACAGCTCCCCGGTTATTGCCATTGCATGCAGAAACAAAGGAATGCAGTTTAAGTTACCTTCCACATACGATCATGCACCTAGTGGCACTGATGTGTTAATAACCTGCACTGCCATGTTATACTTAGTTCTTAAACTGCTTCCTCATTGGTTCTTATAGCCATAATCGGAAAGCTAGTGCTCGTGCTCATGTAATAATTGATTTCAACAATAAGTGGAATCCACATATGTATATGTATTTCTGAAAGTTAAATAGTTTGTTTATGCATGTTCAATTGTCTATGCATAACGCCGTGCAAAATTGCATTGAATAAAGTGCAATAAGTTTGTGCAAATTTGCATTAATATAAAGTGCAATAAGCTTGTGCAAATTAGCTATTTAAAGTGCCAGTGCATTATTCATAGTATCCTATACAATTTAAAAACATAAGGTGCTGACTGTATGTTAAAATTACTTATCTCATTCTCTAAAAAACAGGTACACAATATATTGAATTTTTAGGGTACAGTTTAGATGTCCATATGTCAAGTCATATTTTCCTAATAATACATCAGAAAGAGAAGTCAAGTTCATAGTTATTTTTCAATTGGCTCTGAGCAGATTTAAAAGAGATAAAAGTAGCTTCATCAATTTCATTTCTATTCATACAGGAACACATATAATTCTGAATCAATATTCAATCCATCAGGTTTTAGTGAATCAAGTTTACAAATTAGAGTGGCTTCAAGTTAGCGTAATTTGAGTTCTCTCTTTCCCATTCTTTGATGCTGGGGAACATGTGCCAAACCCACAAAGGACATTGCTTTCACATCACTATTGTGTTTTTCTTCAAAGTGAATTGGTAGTGAATAGGTTTGGTCCTTATTTTTTTATGGCCCGATAGTGTTGCAAAATACGCAGTTTTAAGGGACCTATTGTGGAGCCAATATAATGTAGTCCACAGCTGCATGTAATAGCATATTCTACATACTTGGTAATGCATGTTATCTTGTGTTTATATGTCCATATATCCCTTTACTACTCACAAACGGTACTTTGGTTACATGATTACACATTTTGCAATGTCCACATTTGTTACAGCTCCTATTCTGAAGCCAATTTGAGTCATTCTTTTTTGTTTTGACCGTACTTGGTGCTAAAATGTTCTTAAGCGTTGGTGCTCTGCGAAACGTTACACTAGAATTTTCACTTAATACTTCATTGAGGTCTGCATCAGTAGTTACTATATTCCAATGCTTCTGCATTATGGTCTTGATTTGTTCCGCCTGTTGATTATATCCTGTGATAAATCTGATCACTTTATCTTTGCTTTTTAACACAGGATTAAGTAAGTTAGTTATTTTAACTTTTTCTGCCTTCATATAGCCATCAGTTTTAGTTTTTTTAGCATATCCCCTGTTGATGAATCTGCTTCCTATTTTCTTGGCTTCTTTTTGGTAATCCTCTTCCGAGCTACAAATTCATTTTGCCCTTAAGAATTCTCCATATGGTAATGACCTCTTCATGGGAAAGGGATGGTGGCTATTTGCGTGCAGCGTGGAATTAGAGCTAGTTTCCTTTCTATATAGGCTAGATTTCAAATTATTTTCTATATTGAATTGAACATCTAGAAATACCAACTCTTTTTTGTTCATTACACTGGTTAATTCCAAATTGAAGATGTTCTCATTGAGTATGTTAGTATATTCCTCCATTAGTTGTTCACTGTCATCCCATATGAGGAATAGATCATCTATAAATCTATACCAGACTATTATATGTTTGGTATAGAATTCAAGCTCTTCTATCCAGGCTACATTCATTTCCCACCATCTCATATAGAGGTTGGCATAGGTGGGTGCCATGCACGAACCCATGGCTGTTCCCTGTTTTTGCCGAAAGAGAACATCATCATACAGAAAGTAGTTATTTACCAAACAGAACTGAAGGATACCCAAAAGCATTTGATTATGTTTGCGATAACTCACTGATCTTCTATCAAGGAAGTATTTGCAGGATTTCAGACCATATTGATGTCCTATAGAAGTATAAAGTGATGTGACTTCTAAAGATACCAAAAGATAATTGGCTTCCCAGTTGATGTCTTGTAACTTGATTAACAGATCAGCAGCTTATTGCACTTTATATTAATGCAAATTTGCACAAACGTATTGCCCTTTATTCAATGCAATTTTGCACGGATTTATGCATAGACAATTGAACATGCATAAACAAACTATTTAACTTTCAGAAATACATATACATATGTGGATTCCACTTATTGTTGGAATCAATTATTACATGAGCACGAGCACTAGCTTTCCGATTATGGCTATAAGAACCAATGAGGAAGCAATTTAAGAACTTAGTATAACATGGCAGTGCAGGATATTAACACATCATTGCCACTAGGTGCATGATAGTATGTGGAAAGGTAACTTAAACTGCATTCCTTTGTTTCTGCATGCAATGGTAATCACCGGGGAGCTGCATAGGTGTGAGAACGGAAATTGTAATTCTGTTCTCTCGAGCCTATCATAACGATAGATATCAAACTAGTGGAATATTCCTGCGAAATTTTATCTAGATTGTAACTAACCAAGTGGATATTAACTGCGTGAGTGTGAGAGGTCCTTTACAAATATAGAGGCACCAGCCTTACTTATTAGGAGATCACGTAAACTCTTAGACCTTCAAAGATGGCGGATATCATTCTGCGTGCAGCTTTAGAGATATCTCGATCACAGCTCACTCAGAGTCACATGACTATGACGTGTTCGGCCAGAAAGGCAGTAGTGATCACATGATCCATGTAGAGAGTGAGACGGAGCTCTCGCGTAACGCGTTAACGCTCACTTGGTTACCTTTTAAAAACAATAGCGGGAGTGCAACCAAATGGATTACAAATAGCCTGACGAAGCTCTTGGAATAGAGCGGAACGCGTGGCGAACTCCACCCGGTGAGGTACTCATGCTTTTTACCTGGTCTGCATAGAATTGAATAACAAACTTTTAATACTGATGCTCATTATTGCAATGAAGAAATAAAATACATATGTTTTCACCAAAGCGGTCTAGAGTGCTTGGGCATTATTGTGCTATGATATTCTCAGCCTTAAACACCTCTCTGGCTGCAATTTGTAGTTTGATACATTTTTTAAATGTTGCCAGCTTAGCCAAGCTGTAGCCCGGTAGCACCAGCTATTCGATAGAAGTAGAGCGCAGAGATCTTTGGCTAAACGTGGATTTTTGAATATATATATATTTTTTTATTTATTTTTTTTGGCCGGTTCTTTTGAGACACGTCCCATCTCGGCACAACGTTGTGGGTTCAAATGTTTTTTTTTTCTGTGTTTTACTCAAAACCTATAGCAGTTCTCAACATATGTTTCTATGCAGACATCTAATTAATTAAGCTATCTTCTTTCTGAATCTCTGCTTTTTGACATTTTCTGGGGAGTCACCATCCCATTGTATATTATAACTTTTGTTTTGTTCACAATGTCGAATTGTTAGAGGAGTGGTGCCACTAGAAAGGTCTGTTTGTTAACCTTGCCATGATATCTAGGTTATCTTTCTACGGCTTAGGGTTCCTGAGAAAACAAACAAAATATGATACTTAATACTCTATGGCAAAATAATCACATGCATATTTCAATTTTTACATTAAATTTCTTCAAACCTTAATTAGTGGTCTGGCCACCAGCACCATTTGTTATTGTTCCTGACATAAAGTCCATTAGCATTCTTGTAAGGTCAAATAGAGATGACCCCACCTCCATGCTCAGGGAAAAATCTGTAACAAGAGTGTGATCAGTATCTTTAAGCTGACCACAAATCGAATTCAGCAGTCTGTTGACCCAGCACGCCATTAAATTGCTCTGTCATGCATGAATACCGCTCTTCTCTCTGCCCCTGACACTTCAAAGCAGTTGTCATTCAGATGGAAAGCCTGAGCAGAGCATTTGATGGGGAAGGTAACTGTTTTGAACTTTCAGGGGGAAAGTCATTACACTCAAAAAAGCCATCTGTGTTCTGAATAACAAATACTTGCGTTCCAATGTGCCGCATTTACTCTTCATGCCATCAACGTTAATTTTCATTTCATCATATATATTCACTGGCCTCTGGCTGTGGAGATTTGTTTTCCTGTGTGTCTATTCTTAGCTGTGCATGCACACATTTCCATGTTGACTGTTTCTGGGTTGGCAAATGAAACCCTTCATGGTTTGCTCTCTGTCAGCAAGGTTACACTTAAGCACCAGTCACTTGTTGAAAAGCATGCCTGTATTTTTGTTGTATTCTCGGCTTTCGATGTATACAGCCTTTTGATGTGTGTCAGTGGATAATGAAATGCTCCCCTTTCAATTTGGCAGTCATCTGTGTTTTAATGTGCTGCATTTTGGGCCCCCATTTCCATGGCTTGTTCATATTTTTGTAGTTGGAAGAAACTGCTGGCATTTCTGTTGGTGTTAGGCAAGAATTGATGTAGTAACCTTGTGGGAGACTACATAACACGTGTCCTCCTGGCATTAGGTAACCCACCATTTGGTATAGACTTGTACTACACAAGTTTGTAGTGAGATATGCCTGGCTGCTCAGTCACAAGAGGGGTAAATGTGAGCTGTAGAGCTCTAGCAATGAAATTCCCAAATGCAAGTAACACTTTCACTCAAGGTTTTAGTTAAAAATATTTAACAGAAGTTTACTTTAAAATACCCTTCCAGAATCAACACAAAGCTAGTAGATACTCTCTAAATATGCTCTTTACACACTTCCTACACCCTGAGCGGACCTCACTAACTAGGACAGTAATGATATCTACATATCGCTAGTTCACTTTGTACATTCTGAGGTTTATAGAAAGGAAAGGTTAAGGGAAGGAAAAAGGTTAAACAGGCTCTCAGAGCATGTGAGCACTTAAATCTTCCAATGACGTCTAGACAAAAACCTTTCCCAGCAATAAAGGTCATCACCTCTGAGGGACAGTAAATATCAGTCAAGAGGACTAGAAGGGTCTGCAGGGAGCCAAGACAGCCAAAGTCAATTGGAGCAAAGTCTATGGAGCTGACTGAGGCACTTCTTAGATAACAAAGTCGTGCACAAAGGTAAAGAGTTTCTGAAGAAAAATCACTGTAGGGTCACAAGTTGTTAGACTTGTGAAGGGTAGTGCTGAAATCAACTCTAGCAAAGTAGCTATTGCAAGTCTCAACTGAGAAGAGCAAATCTAACGACACTGAGGGAAGTACCCCAAGTTGGAACAGTACATTTGGTTAGAAGAAGAGTGGTCCTGCTGGCTTCTGTCTGGTTGCAGTGATGCAGATCCTGGGTTCCTGGACCTCAGTCGTGGGGACAAGAGAGAGGATGTCTGGAGGACTCCTGCTGCAGCAATTTGTAGGTCGGCGGCAGCAACGGGCTCTTTTCAGAACAGGGGTCTGGTGAGGGGACTCAAGCTCGGGTTGTCCTGCTTCTGGAGGGTCCTGGGGAGACTCCTGGAGCTTCTGGCCGTATTGCAGACATTGCATTTGACTACGGATTTCTCGACCTCTGGCACTCAGTTCCTGCAGCAGCAAAGAAGTACAGCCAGTCGGGGATGATGGTCCAGTGGAGTTCATCTTGGGGTTAGTTGGTCCCACTAACCCAAGGGAAGAAGTCGTCCCTTCCGGAGCTTCTCTTGTCGATCAGAAAAAGGAGTTTCGGCACAGCAGCAGGGCTTCACCAGACAATTCAAAGGTCCAGGAGGACGCAGCAAGCTTCTTTCACGGTTTCTTCGTCGGGTGTCATTCCCAGTGGTCGACTCTGCCTCTAGTCCCAAAACCCTCGTCTTTTAAAGAGGTTTCTTTCATTCATGCACATCCTAGCTGTCACTCAAACAGCAGGGTGGCTGTCCTGAAAAGACAGCCAGCCAGACCATCAGGACTGTGTGCATTCAGGAATTCCTAAAGAAAAAGGACAGTGGAGTTTCGGGAACCTCCCTCACTCCTGCCCTTCTAGACACACTGGAGCCAGAGGCGGGTTTCAGTACTAAAACCTGCCAAAGGCAAAATTAACTAAGGGCTCAAACCTGGCTTGCGTGCAGAGTAAAACCCAAGAAAGACCTCACAAACAGAAAATGGCGAAAAAAGAAGACTGAGGCCAGTTTGACAAAATGGTCATCCATGGGTGCTATACTGCAGCTGAGGATTCAGCCTGCAATAGAAAAGCACAATGATAGGAAAATTAAACCTCTGCCACCAGCCATTTAAAGAATTAGGGTAACATGAAACATGTTACATGAGAAGGTAGGATAAGGGGCTACTAAGTAACCCCCCTAGCACTACACATAAGATGGTGTGGGCTGGACCTACAAAGAGAAAAGGTAAGTAAAGTCAATTTCACTTTACTATTCTTGGGAACAGTAGTTCACACAAGAAAATTTATTTAAACCTTATGAGAAATCTAAAAGATTTCTCTGGAACACTGCACTGAAGGTGCTTTGTGTCACCATAAAAAAAGTAGATACCTATGGAGTTTGTCAGACTCCAAAATCAAAGGGAACAGATACTCCAAATCAGGTCAAAAATCATGAGTGTGAGAAAAAGAGCTCACTCGCACCAGGGTTAAAATTAAAAAGTCCTGAAGTCCAGCAAAAGAGCTTGGGGTCTTTAAGGTGGCAGCAATTAAGCAATAAAATGAAAATTCTCCCTAACAGTTGGAATCACATTTTTCTATATATATTTTCTGCACAGTTTAGTCCTAACTTGCCCTATCGATTCATTTGATGATGCTGCTGCCATTAAAACCCACACACCTGCATATTTTGGGCGCACCACTGCCATGGAAGTGATTTAATGTGGAATTGATGTACAGTGTGGATTTTGGGAAGAAGCAGCATGAAAGAAGTTGCACCATTTTAAAACCATTTATTTTGAACGTTTCGTTTGAGCAGAGTTCAACTGCCAGCTCCGCTCCTCGGGACTCCACCCCTCCTTCAAACTCCGACCCTTGTGGGAATCCCCCTTTACATGTTTCCATTTCCACAACTGGTGCTAGTGAAAAGAGACTGTGCTGCCTGCATCCCACACCCCCTCTGCCTTTTACTATGAATAGTTTTAATGTTGATACGTTCATTTACGTTTGTGTTTGTAGTATGCATAATACACATTTAAATTATGTGTTCACTAAAATGCATTTCAGGGAAATGAATCCTGTTCTATCGCTCCATACGTGTTCCTTCAGCAGCCTGTATGTGGGTGACATCCTGCGTGCTGTTGATGAGCTCTTGATGTTTTTCATTTAAGCCTCTCTGCTTTAGTGGCAAGTGAGGCTGCTGCTCTAGCTGCAATATCTTAATGCTGCATCATGCAGCGTAGCTGTCGAAGTTATCGTTTTTTGGATGCTCCCTTAGTACTCCCAGCCACTGAAACACAGCTTCCAGCCTTGTTGTTGTGTCTAACAGTTGGGGCTTCAGGCAGGGTATACAATAGACAAAGGCGTTAGTGTTCTGATGCAGAACAGAGCAGGGTGTTTGGTCCCTAATGACCTCGTTTTTCGCTCCGAGCGCCAATGTTTAATTAGTAGCGCCCGCATGGCTCTTTGTCACGGACATATTGCGGAGTACCACTAACCGCGCACTTTGGCTTGTTTAATCCATTCCCTCATCTAATGCAGTAGCATAAATGCATCGCTGCTCTTGTGCACCCAGGAGCTCCTTTCTTTCTCGCGTTCTTTAAGAGCTTCCATTGTGCGGATGAAAGATTCACTGATGAAAGTCCCAGCAGGGAGAGAGCTCCGCGGTTCCCACCTTGGGACAACTCGCAGGATGCGAAGTTTGACGAACAGCCCGAGATTACCATGCAGCAGAATTAGAGTATGAAATACCATTTTGCAGAAATTCCTTGGATTGGTCTCCTGGCATAAACTGTCCTTTTTAAAATTATAATAAAACAACTATAGTGTTAACCCAGAGAAATGCGAAGTCGAAAAGGAAAATTCCAAATTGCCATTGATCATGTACATTGCCGCGGAGTTCACACTCCATAGGTTTCCTTCACAGTCCGTCTTTTTTTTATTAACGCTTTTTTATTGAAATTTTACCTTTTAACAAAATGAAAATAAACATTGACATAATGGTTAAAAAAAGACCATTCCCCCGATGTTCCAGTCAGGACATACTCCTGAGATGAGTAACTTTCTTGTGACATTCTGACTTACTGTTATGACCTACCAATCATGGACACATGCCATAACTAAAAAGAGAGCATATTGTATTAAAATTGTATCTGTAAGTATGTCACAGTGATTTGCTACTACTTTGTGTTCGCCCTCCTTCTGTGCTGTGCCAGGGTCGACCAGTGTCTTCTAGTACTTAGCCATGTTTCACCAGTTGGTACATGGTCCTTTGATCCTTTAATCATGTGATTCCCCACCCCGCCCTCGACCCCCATATTTTCTGATGCTTTCACAGACTTCCGCTTGCTCAACACATCCCAGTTTTCAGGGAGCAGCAGCTATCCACACCTATTTTCCTCATTGTGAGTTGCGGGGTCTCTGACTCCTAATTATGAAGCTCTTTTTGCCATCGACAGGGCTGTAGTTAGAGATAGTTTCTCATACTTGCCGATCTGTCACCCTATATGTTTAAGCAATACACCCTGGCGAGCAGGGCATTATCGGGTCAAGTAATGACCTGTGGCAAATTAAAAGCCCAAGCTAAGCAAAGGTCTTAAAGTTCGCCCCGGGGGAATCACCAGACCCGGTATTTCCCCCACCCAGAGTGGGTTTATTGCTATTCGCCTCCCAACCTGTTTTACCGCTATACGTTTTTTTTTCAAGTTGAGAAACAGCGTGTTTGCCATTTCTCAAGTTAAAAAATAATACGAAACAAGATGGCCATCATAGGGGGAAGGGAACTACACGCAGTCTCCTCTCCCTTTCCATGGTGTATTGTACTGTGACTGGGATGAGGCAGGAACACATTGTGTTCCTCGCATAGGATAAGGAAGCCACAAGTAAGTGGGGCGGGGTAGGTGAGTGAGGGATGTTAATTGGGGGTGGTGACAAGGGACCCCCTTGTGTATCGTATTTCTGAGTCTAATATTTCTGTATTTTGTAAGTGAAATCTCGTCTGTAATTCTGTAAATTATCTCTCCCCTCACGATATTACATCCACCATTGTTTTAATGCTCTGAGTCACCCATGATGGGAAGGACCACTGTTTCTTAACTTCTGGCATATCTGGTTTTGGCCAAATTGGTGATGCAATTGTAACTTTCTCCCTCCAGCCCATGTCTATGGTGAATCCTCCTCGCGCCCTAATGACGTGCAGTATCAGTGCCCTTGTTGCACTGTAGAAGGCTTTCAGTGGCACAACCCTCCCGATTAAGGTGATGTCTAGCTTTAGCTCTGTCCTAGACTGGCCAATGAATAAAACTCATTGGCAATCACCAATTGGGATGCCCATTAGTGCTTGCAGGCATCTGGTAATCCGATTTCTCCTTCGCAGGCAGATCAGTTTAGGGTTTTCAGTGCTGTACTTTGTGTGGTGTTTTTTGTTGTTTTTTATATATCTATTCCTTTTTTTTCCAAAAGAAGCACATTGATCCAACAGTAATAGTGATAATGCAAGGGGAAGGAGCCCCTATATCAATTCATCACATTTTCAGTCTAGAGTATCTTCCCTCAAGTCCATCTCTATTCAACAAAGCATAACATTGCATTATCAATTCATCATTTCAACTTTAACAGGATCGTGAACAATTCATTTATCAACAATTAATTGGAGAACGATACAATCATGACCACACAAAACAGTGAGAAAAGAAAAAAAAAAAAATTCAATAAATCGGAGCCTGTACAGTTCTCAGCAATATCCATTCTGTGCAAAGTATGCAGTTTCAAGGCGATCAGGAGTTCATAAAGTGCCTCATCAGATCTGGCTTAAAGTACATCTGCTCCCTATCTTCTACATAGCCCAAAAAAGGGGTCCAAATCCGTCTGAACCTTGATAGCTTTCCTTCTAGCGTAGCAGTGAGCTTTTCAAGACCCATCAACTCCCACACCTTCATCCACCAGTATGTCACCTGTGGTCCCTTCACCTCTTTCCAAAATCGCGCCCTAGTGATTTGTGCTGCAGTAAGTAACTGCGCAATTAGGGCTGCTCTGGACCCAGACATCGGAAAGGACCCATCTTCCGGCACGTCCTCAAGGATAAGTACACGTGGGTCCATAGGGAGCAGCGTACCCGTTACGTCCTTGATCTTGGAACGGACCTCTAACCAATAGTCCTGGATGACCGCACAATGCCACCACATGTGCCCTAGATCACCTTTCTATCCACACCCATGGCAACATGTGTCCGGATACCCAGGGTTCATGGCATGCAACCTAGTCGGCGGGAAATACCAACGGAAGCAAATCTTAATTGCGTTTTCTTTTACTACTGTACATCTGGAGCTCTTGTGGGCCCTATGCCATATATACTGCCACGCTTCCTCTGGGATTTCGACCCCTAACTCTTTCCCACGATAGCATGTAAGGGAGCTTTTCGCCCTCGGATACATTTTCTAGAAGGTCATAAGTCGCCAGTCTGTGAGAGCTCTGCCCCTCATGAATTCTCAGTTCTATACCAAATGGCGCTCTGCTGACAGCTTGGCGAGTTTCCCTATTGGTCAGCCAGTGTCGTAGCTGTATGTACCTAAACCGTTCCCCCTCCGACAGCCCTTACTTTTCCTTACACTCCTGGAATATCAGTGGTTCCTGGGCTACATACAAATCCCTAAGCCTCAATGACTCATTTGATTCCCACCCTCGGAATGAGCTGGGGACCAATCCTGGTGTAAATGCGGGGTTTTGTACCACAGGGGGCAGCGGACCCAGGCCCAGAGCTATCCCTCTTTGCACTCTCGCCTTATCATCCCAGCTTTGAAGCGTAGCAAGCGTTTTGGGCAGGGAGGTCCTCCCTGATAGCTGCGCACCTTCTTAGGCAAAAAAGGAAATATTCTAACAGCACTGGAGAGGCTTCCTGCACTATTTCCTGCCATTTGGGGGTTTCAGTGGAGCTTCCCCAGGCTAGCATAGGAGCCACCTGCGCCGCCCTGTAGTAGCACTAGCCGAAGGCAGACCTATACCTCCCTGTACCGCCTTTCTCATCAAGAGTTTATAGGGTATTCTAGGCCTCCTATGTCCCCACACAAAGCGTCCTATCTCCCTCTGCATGTCTATAAGATCTTGCTCGGGAATCCTATCGGCAACGAGTAAAAGGCATACCGGAGTTTAAAGATAAGTAATATCTTTACCGCACTCACCCTGCCCAACCAGGACATTTCCTGTGAATCCCACCGGCAAAGCCATTCTTTGGCTTCTCTAAATAGTGCCGGTATATTCGCCTTAAATAGGCCTACATAGGTCGGGGTCAGTTTAATCCCTAAGTAGGGAATGTTCGTAGAAGACCAGGGGATGGGAAAAGCCGCCTGTATCTCCACTAGACTCTCCGGGGCCTCACTCAATGCCATACCCACCGATTTATTTACATTCACCCCAAACCCTGAAAATTTTTCAAAATTGGATAATAAGCACATCAGGGGCGGGATGGACTTAGTTGTGTCCTTCAAGAAGCATAGCGGGTTATCAGCGTATAACGCATCTTATGGCATTGTCTGCGAATTCAAAGCCCATGATCTCCCTACTTAAACGGATATGCTGTGCTAAGGACTCTAAGGCTAATGCAAAAACCAAAGGGGACGGGGGACAACCCTGCCTAGTGCCCCTGTATAGACGAATCGCTGGAGTCATGTTCGCGTTCACTCTAACTTTAGTGGAGGGAAACTGGTAATTGGAAAGGATCAACTTCAAGAATCTGGGACCAAACCCGAATCCCTCTAGCACCAACTGTAAGTAACTCCAAGACATGCTATCAAAAGCCCGATGGGCATCTAATGATAACAGCGACAATTTACCTGGTATTCTAGGGGCCAGAGCTATCAAATCTATCGTCCGACGTATGTTATCTTGAGTCGAACGATGCCGTATAAACCCTGTTTGATCTTTCTCCACTAGCGTCGGGAGAACCTCCCCAAGGTGCCCAGCTATCACCCTTCTCGGCAGTTTCGCATCGGTATTTAGTAAAGTAATTGGTCGGTAGGATGCGCATTCGGTCGAATTTCTCCCGGGTTTCAAAATCAATGTCGTAATGGAATCTGCCCTAGACTCCGAGATCAATCCCGTTGCCCAGATGTGATTAAATAATTTTGTTAAGTAGGGGGAAAGCTCAGCCCCAAAGGTCTTATAGAATTTATTCGAGAACCCAACAGGTCCTGGGGCCTTAGCCAGAGGAAGGGAGCGGATCACATTTTCTATCTCCTCTCTTGTAATTGGCTCCTCTAAAAGCTCCCGGGTTTGTAAGCGATATTCAATCAACACTACAGCTAAGTCAATGCCTAGTCTGGGATGCTGAGGAAAACCCTTATAGATGTATTTTATGTCCAGTTCAGTACTCTGGATGACAACCCTTGTATAACAACCCCCTCTTAGAATCCCCCTGACCCCACTCAGCCAAGAAGTAGGTTTGTTTTGCAAATTAAAAGGTTTATTTGGAAAATAAACAAGATATATATCACACTTTTATAATAAATTAATAATTGATATCACACTTATGGATATAATGTTGATCAACAATGGGTAATCTGGCACTAGCACATTTCTTTACAATCAATGAGGAGTTAGTATAGGATGGATAAGGTAGCAAAAATACTTTTATGGTTTCAAGGGAAAAGCAATGAGGAATAAAATGCAGTACAGAAATAACTTGATATGATTTTAGCAAAAGCTAAGATAATCACTTTTTCTCTGGCAATTCACCCCCCCCCCATGCAATGTAAGAAATGGAAGGAGATGGAAAGAGGAGCAGTTCTCAGGAATGCAATCAATTACAATACGAAATTCAGTTCCCCCCCCAGCAAGCTTAGAGGAAACGGGTAGAAGTTTGAAACACAGGCCCAAAATGCTTTGAATGTTATGACAATGAAGTGAGAAATGTGCTAAAAATGCTTTTAATTCCCTCTAGAGGTTCAGGGTGGGTGATATCTAGTTTATATTAGTTCAGGCTCACTTTAGCAATGCCCTATGAGTAACTAGCTGGTTAAAACGAATTTTAGCAAAGGAAAGCAAGGAGCTGCTGATTTTTACACGTGGCTGAAATTGTGCAAAATGTCAAATCCCGGCAAATTTAATCGCGTGCGTCAAGCGTAATTACAGAGTCATTATAAGGAGTAGGAAGTTGGTTCTAGGTCCGTTGGAAAGCCTAGAATCTTAGCTTTAAGATGAAGGATCTCGTTCCTAGCACAAACGGTTCCGGAGATACGGACGATTTTGTGAAGGTAGTTTTTCGGATTTGAAATTTAAAAGTTCAAAATGACAGGTGACAGTTTTCAGCTTTAAAAAGGACAGAATGACACTCACGATTCCTATGAGGTAGTTCTAAATAGGTTAAAATAGTTTTAATTAGATTATTTTAAACTAAGAGATTATTCTGACACAGTCCTAGAGTACTCTCACTATCTTTTGGACAGGAATGACTTCGTCACCGATCTGGTCAACAGGTTGAACGGGACTTCTGGCGGTTCTGCTCACAGCGGTCTGGTCTCTGGTTCTGCTCTCAGCACTGCACAGTTCTGGTCTCTCTGGATCTTTGGTCTCTCTGGATCTCTGGTCTCTGACGGTTGATGGATTTGAAGTCTGGAGTCTCCCGGCAAAGCGTCCCACAAGAAAGTGAATCTGCTACCTGGGTTTCAGTGGCCCTTTTTATGTGTTTTGAAAATGGGTGTGTGCCTGGGCCTAGCTAAGCCTGCCCCTCTCACTTATCATTGGCCAAGCTTTCCTCTCTCCCTTGATTGGGGGGAAGAAATGGAGTGTCAGAGTGATGCTGTAGGTTTTATGGTCAGAGGAACCTCCCCTTGTCAAATTGCACACAAATCTATTTCTGACCCAAATACATATTTATCTACCATTTTTCTCATATTATAGGTCCAGTTAACATATTTTCTGTAGCACCAAACCATCCGATCCCTGTCTTTGTACGATGTTGTGTGCGCTGATGACCGAATTCTCCCCTTTTCATCCAGATAACGACCTCTAAACCTTTCCAGATTTTACACAAATGTGCCCCAGGGATATGGGTTTCAGATGATAAAGTGTCAGATTTTTAACATGCATACATTTGGAGTAACAACCTTTTTTCCGCTACTATCCCCAAGAACATCCCACAGGGTCCCAACACCTTTTAAAATGTGCATGGAAAAATCCCAAGAATAATGATATTATTTATATAATTTTGACAGGTCCGTACTATGAATTATCTATCTTTTTAAAATTATGCCCTGGTCGGAAAGGGGTGTGGCTTCCCACATCACATGATGGAATAACTGGTTTATCCACTTCCCCCAAGCTCAGCTTGCTAGCAGAGGCACTGCCCCTCCCAGTTTCCCCCAAGAGGAAGCCATTTTACGACCCCCCCCAATATAACATTTGCCTGAGCCCAGGACAGGGCTTTGTTCAACCTACTGCAGCCTGCAGGTACCCCTCCCTTCAATCAGAGAGGTGTAATCTCCTTTTGGCAGGGGCAGCAGGATGCAGCTAGGCCTGGGAAGAGTGGCTGAGCAGGTTTCTCCTGTCGGGGGTAGTTGTCAGGCAGAATTCAGCTAAATGTCACTTTAGTTCCCAGTTTAAATGAAACTTACAATTTTTACATATACATTAAATAATTACTTCCTTCAAGTCATTTCAGAATATAGTTTTACATTGTATCCACCTCTTAGCAAGTCTTCCCTCGGCCTGGTTTGGGTTCATCTGTTCAGTTTTACACAAAAGTCTGGTGGTTTTAAAACGCCGGCTTTCTGATAGTGGTGAGCACCGGTACTGCATCCATTTTTGACATTAAGAAAATGAATTCCCCACAGTTCTGGTTTGCTTTTGGCAATCAGCATTGCCATTCCCAATAGTTTCAGGCTACTGTGTGTGTAGCCCAATGGTGGTTTTAGGCAGTGCCCTCCTGTGCTCACAACATAGGCAAAAATGGGTGGCAGCCTATTCTTGTTTTCCCTGTGCACTCTCTGGGGAGTTCTGGCCATCATGATGTTTTCCATACCAGTACTGCACACTTTTATGGTAGGGCTTGGATGCATGGGTAAAAACATCCCACAGGTTGCTTCGGGCAACTGTGGTAAATGTGCTTCCCGTATGAATCCCTCTGCCATACGCACATCTGTCTGGTGGGGGGCAGAATGAGTCCTAAAGTACTCCTCCACTACACGAAGTTTCTCCCTCTCAGATGTGACCCTCTTCCCTCCCCTATCCACCAGTGCCTCAATCCTATTGCGGCTCGCTCGCTGTTTCAACTTGGCTGCTAATAGCCGATTGGCCTTGTTACCTTCAGAGTAATAGTATTGTTTGACCCTCATCCTACCATACGCTGCGCGGCTCATATGATGAGCTTCGAGGGCTCTCTGGGCAATTCTCACCTCTCGTTTCCGACTCTGGGTTGGTCTACACCTATGTGCCTCTTCCCTCTCCCGGAGCTCCAATTCCAACTGATCTTGTATTTGTTTCCTGGCTCTACCCTTCTCTGCAGAGTAAGCAATTACCTGTCCCGAAGCACAGCCTTCGCTGTGTCCTAGATCTTTGTATACGGCAGTGCCTCTGTCTCATTCTCATCAAAGTAAAGGGTAATAGCCTCTGAGATACATGAGCGGAACTGGGGGTCCTCCAGGAGGAATTCATTTTATTGCCAGGACCGTGGTGGGCTTGATTGGGCCCGAAAGGAGGAGAGCGTGAGTAGGACCTGGGCATGATCTGACAATGCCTTGGGCAATATATCTATGTCAATTGTCTGGGCTATTCATTTATCGGACACTAAGAACATATCCAACCTGGAGAATCCCCTGTGCACCGCCGAATAAAATGTATATTCTCGCTGCTGGATGACTTCTCCATACCTCTATAAGGCAATGTTCCCGCAGGAGCGTACTAAGTGCCAAACAATTATTTTTGTCGGCGCTAGTAGGGGGGGAGAGTTTTATCCATCAGGGGGTCAATTACAGCATTACAATCGCCCCCAATTATTATTTCACCCTCCTCATGTTCAAACAGCATCTTTGGGACGGATTCAAAAAATGTATCCTGCTGTCCATTGGGCGCATATAAAGAAACCAGCGTCACTCTCCTCCCCTGCAGGTCGGCTACTACCAAGATATACCTACCTCCCACATCCTTCAGCGTCTTACAGACCCCTAAAGAAATTCCTCCACCCCAGCTCTCTTACTCCCCGAAGAAGCACAACATTTTGTGGGATATATTTTGCTATTAAGCCGGAATTCATCCGACGAAAGCAAGCGAGTCTCCTGAAGAAACAGGATCGAGGAGTCCAAGGTGGCCATGCGGTGCATCAGTGCCCTTCTTTTAATCGGAGAATTCAACCCCTGCACATTCAGGGAGAGGCAGCAACAAGTTGGGGTGGTCATAGTCATATCATTATTTCCCTCCAGTGATCGTCCCTTCTCCTTCTCCACTCGAGTTTACTAGACATGAATTCCCAATCCCCGTCCCCTCCCCAGTCTCCCACCTCTTCCGACTCAAAAGGTCCCAACATAACCAGGAGCAGATTCCTGTCTATCGCCCGCTCCACCATTTGTTTGCCCGCTGCTATAAATCGGGCATTCCACGAGAGCTCCCATAACACCTCAAATCCTGCAGGCCAATGCAAATCTCACCACAACCTACCATGATCAGGCTCCTCAAAAAACATAAAAAGAAAGGAAAAAAAATACCTGATAAGATTATCAAATGCTTGCCAAACTCGTAACATAACTAATACGAACAGTAACCCTTCCAGGGTAACAATGTTGGGCGTAATCCGTGTGACGGGCCCCAACCTCCAGCTCCCAGAATCACTCCCGCACATCCCTTCATTTGCAATAGTCGCGCTATTAATGAACGTACATAGACATCCCTTTACAACCCTGGTCCCTTTTTTACATGTTCAAGAACACACATACTAGGATCTGGTACAGGCAGATCTCTTAACAGTGTACCTGCGTTGCCGTCGCATTTAGTTATTTCAGGGTCTACATCCTGCCCCATTTCTGCAGATACCAAAGGGCCATGTCTGGAACCAGCAAGTATATGTCAGTGTTAGCCCAGTGTGTTCAAACGGCCAACCCCCTCCCCACCAGGGGGCTCCGTGACCATGACCTCTCACTTCCATCAGTCATCCTGCTGGCATCATTCATGCGCAAATGCAGTTACGTACCATCAAGTAGAGCACCCGGCTCTCAACTCTCCCCCCGCTTGCTGTGTTTCCCTCATCTCTTTAATCTCCCTATTGAAGCATGTGAGCTCTTCATGTTAACTTTCTCCCTCTATTCCGGGGGGAGTACCGCCCCCCCTGCTCCACAACCTCTGGTATCTTGCATGCTTTAACCAGTGTCCAACCCTTGGGTCTCGGCCTCATATCCTTCACCCTGGGGCCAGCCATCAGTTCTCCATCCGCGACCGTCCCTGTGCCGCCTGCCTCGCCCGCAACACTTCGCAACCACTCCTCTGTGTCCCCCTCGGAGCCGATGCTGTAGGGGCGGTTCTGATATTCAAACAATAGACTACAGGGGTATCCCCATCTGTAGCAGATCTTTTTCGTTTGGAGCCAGGCAGTGATCCTCTGGAGGTGTCTACGGTTTGCCAAGGCGTATGGTGAGAGGTCCTGAAACAATGATATGACAGAACCGCGGAATTCCACCTTTTCCGCCTTCCTAGCCGCCACCAATATCTCTTCTTTTTGCCGAAAGAAGTGGACCCTAGACAAGACATCAGGGAGGAGGTTATGCTTTTGCTGGATAGAAGAATATACTCAATGGGTCCTGTCCAGGATCAGTTCTTCAGAGTCCGGGAGTTTCAACAGAGTCCTAAAGAGGTCCCGCACATACTCGGCAGGTTCCTGGACCTGCTTCGGCATCACTCGGATTCTAATGTTATTTCTTCTTGAGCGATTTTCTAAATCCACCTGCTTTGTCGCCATTTCCTCCAGCTTGCTCTCAACATTCTGCATCCTTTTGGTGAGGTCCTCATTGTCTCTCTCATGCTCACAGGCCATATTCTCCAGCTCATCCAGTCTAGTCTCGAGGCCACTCAAGTTGGAGCTCATTTCCTCAATGGACCGCGCCAGCGAGTCCTTCGAGGACTGAATCTCCATTGTTATTGCCGTCGTAATATCCTGCTTAAGTGTTCTCAACATTCCCTCTAGCTCTTGTCTGAATAGGGCCGGGTCAAGGGTTGAGTCCGACCCCTGTGAGGCATGGACTTCAGCCACAATCATTTCCTTTTTCTGTGGAGTAGGCTTTGCTGTGGACAGGTAATTTGTAATTTTACACCCTTTGTTCCTATTACCTGGTTTGGGCATCACCAGGGAGAGGTTGCTCAATATAATGGAGCGTTCCGCAAGGTTCCTTTAAAAGCCGTTTCCAGATGCATATATCCCCACCACAATAGCTTCTCATTCAGCACTTCAACACTTTCTTACGTCAGGGTCTCAATGTCTTGACAGCCAGTCCGTTTTTTCAGCTTCCAAATTTATTTCAAACTGTTGCCTTCGTGTTTGTATGGGGCACAAACAGCGGTTCCTCTGTGCTCCACCTCTGCACCACTCTTCAACCCCCCGGAATCGGCAGCCCCAGGCAGCCCAACGAGCCGCCCGCAGCGATGTCTTCCAGAGCCGAAGCCGACTGCCCGCCGGCAAGGGGAAGAGCGCCCAGGCCGATCTGCGCTGCTGCACTCCACCGTCACCACCTCAGGCTGCCCGCTCCAGTGTCCCTTCTCTCTCCAGGGCGCTCGCTCCCCAGTCAGCCAGCCCACAGGTTCCCGCCGTCTCGCTCTCTCAGTCGTCGAACTCCTCAAACGGACCGTCCCGCTTTGCCGGAGCCCCTCCTCTTCGTTCGGGCTCCACTTGTGCTGGACTCGCAGGGGTGTCGCTGGACGCCACGCCTCCTCCGCCTCCTCCACAGCTACTCACTCCCTTCGTCCCGGGCTGCACAATCATCCCGCAGGGCGCAGTCTTCTCCCCGACAATTGCTCTTGACATCGGTGCCGCTCAACTCACGGCAGCGCACCGCTCTCACCGCCCTGCACTGCCTTCGGGCGCTGTTTACTTCTTCTCGGCTACCACGAAACCTGCGTGCCCGCCATCTTGCGCGCCATCAGCCTCCTCCGCTCGGTTTCAAAGTCGGGAGAAACAGCTCGCAAACAGCTGCAGACCACACATCATGTCGCTGCCACACCACCAGATATTCTCCACAGCTTCCGCATCAAAATTCAGGGGATTAACAGGAGTTTAAAGCTTTTACATCAGGGCCCGTCCCGGAGCTTAAAGCAGGCACGTCTTCATGGTGCCCTGCCTGGCCACGCCCCTGTCCTTTGTGTTAAATCTGTCCAGAGTATTTTTATGACTAACATAGCTACTTTGTTGAACTCTATTGTTTGGATAACCACTTTCGCAATGTACAGGAGTTTGGGTAGTGTAATCTTATATAGATTCACCCAGCCCAAGAATGGTACTGGTCGTGTTTACCAGTGGATTGCATCCTCTTTTAGTCTATTCAGTATTGGATATACTTTTTCTTTAAGAAGTCCCCCTTGTTTATGCACATTTTTATACCTGGTTAAGGTTTTCCCTCTCAATTACTCTATTGTTTCTACCCAGCGCTGGAAATGGGGAAACGGGTATTGCGGGAACCCTCTCATCCTGGAGGGGTAGGGGCATGGCGGGGAGTGGGTGGGACAGATGGGCGTGGTCCCAGGTCAGGCAATACAGGAACGCTTCATAGAACTCAATCCTGGCGATTTGCATAAAAGCAAAGAGCATTATGGGAACAGAAGTCTGTCCAGAATTTTAAATTGGAAACGGGTCTTATTGGGATTCAGCAACAAACCCTTTTGACTGGGTAATGGTAGTTCGGGTCTGCAGTTTTAATTGGTCACACTACTCACCCTAAGAAAAACATGTCTCTACATAGTAAGACATATATACCAGTCTGGACACCTACAGCAAGTGTGTGAGGCTTTGGCTGTTTGTGTGTTCAGTTGCCCATGCCAAGTCCACTGCTTGCACACATAAGCCACCCACACTTCATTGAGAAGATTACTGTTGGGGAGAACTCCCAGGTATGCCAGAGGGATACTGGAAGTTTGCGTCCCAACACCCTTCCCCCAGAATACACAGAGGGCTCAGTCAATGGCAAGTTCAAACTGTGGTTAATTACAGACAAAACCAACAGGGATCAGTACAGGAACAGAGAATTAATCATGCACATCTCGCTCTTCCTCGGCTCGCAGGCCGATTTTACCCTCAAATGGTGCCAGCACTTTGTCACAACTTGGGCCCTTCTCCAGAAAACCTATCGGACCAGGCGATTGGGTACAGAGTATTCTATAACCTATACAGGATGCTTTAGATGTTGTTCTACTGGCCCTTGCATGTCAGGTGGCTGGCCTGTTCCCTCCCCAATTCACGAACTATAACATTGTTGTGGACTTATCATTGGTTCTTGCCCGTTGCTACCCACCCCCTAGGGTGGCCCTAGGGTACTAAACTGTGATTGGCTAGAGCCGACGTCCCCAGGCCTGGGACCCAAAATGGTTCTCAGCTCGCTGTGTACCTTTTCAAGGTGATGAGAACATTTACGTGTCTCTATTGTAACTTGTGTGCACCAATTTCCTTTATGAGAATGCTCTTCAGCTCGGCGCAACACTTGTTGCAGTCTGTGTCTGGCTGCCTGAGACCGGTTCTCCTTTCCCATCGTTGATCACTGTCCATTGTCTGCTTCAGCTGTATCAAGTGTTTGGAGACCACGAAATTGAACTCTGCAGCTCTGAATTATGAGGATTTATTCACTTTTCCTGCAGCTTGTCCCTTTGTCTGGGGATTGCTCAGAGCCCTGCTGTAATTTTCCTGAACCTTATAATGCGGTTTCTACAATGTCCATGCTATACTACATTTTCCATGGTGAGTTTGGGGAAACCAGGTATGAGGGCGCTGTGGCTAAATGTAGGATGTTTGAAGAGATCTTATATCAGATTTATCAGCTGTAGATTATGGAACTCTAGGCTACACCTAAGTACTATAAGAAAACAGATAAGAGATTGTTCCATGTACATGCGCTGATATTAGCAAAGTAGATAATGTCACAAAACTGATAAACATAGATGAGTTGGATGGTCAGTGTTTATTTCTGTCTTTTGTAGACAGAAACTATGCTGAAGTTTGTTTTGACCTAATCTGTCTTTTCAAGGCAAATTAAAAAATGTATAAACAAAATACAACATGTACCTAGTGACATGATTATATTGGAATCAATGTATCATGATCAAACAAAATAAATATGAGAATCCAAAATTAAATATCCATGTAGCAATGTGACCATGATTGGTTCAAAAATCAAAAGATAAGGAAGGAAAAACGGGAAAAGGGGGGGAAAAAAGAAAACAAAAGACAAATTAACATATGTAAATGTTACAAATTATAACTTTGTCATCTACTATATTATCAAACCATGCATTAGCATTACCCATGTCATTCAATGTGTGTTTCGACACACATTTAAATTGCCATCATCATTTTAGACTTAACAGAATTGTATGTACTGATTGATAACATAATCCTAAAGGCATTGATGCACCATGCAATTAGCAGTGAGCAACTCTGAGAATTGATAACTGATGAGCTTGAAGCGAGTCATAAACATCAGTGTGACCAACATCAGGAAATGCCAAATTGAGCATAAATGGATATTAAGTACTGGGCAAGTAAGCCAAGTGGGGCACTGCACTTGCAATTGAGTTTGAGATGGAAGGGGAGGCAGCAGGTGGCTGGAAATTGTGGGTATGTTGCCCAAATACACCACTGTAAGGTAAAATTAATAAGGAGTGTTTCCAGTCTCGCTGTGCCAGCACATAATGAATTAGACACTGCTTAGTTTGCAGATTTATTAGATGGGCGTAGTACAGCCTGACACGTGTTTCGAGCAAACCTTGCTCTTCCTCTGAGGCTAGTACATGAAAGTTAAGTTAAAATTAAACAGAAACAACCATATTGTCGGTTGTGTTGGTAAAGTAACAATATTAATGGTATTCACAAGTTAACGAAAATATAATCAATCAATAAAAAGGGAAAAAATAAACATTATTCAAAGCAACCATTTAGGGATAAATGCATTTGATACATAGATTCATGGTGTCCGAGGGGCAATGGGGGTGGTATGTCACCCAAATTCCAAAGAGGGGGCCAATTTTATGTCCCCATTTAGGTAGAAGCACAAATTAACATGTATCCAACAAAAAACATTTTTTATACCAAATTTTACGGCAAACGTACATGTGTCGCATATATATGTGCGCATTTTAAATAACATGGATTCGTGTTAGTACAGATGGTATTTGTCAAATTGTAAAAGATACCAACCGTGTGATGTAGTAGATTCAAATGGAGTCAAAAAAAGGGAAGGGTGTAAAAGGCAGGGTTGTGGGGTTGAGAAGGAGAGGAGGGCAAGAGAAAGACAAATCAGGGATGAACCATTAGTCACGTGATTACTGTGCATATGCTCAATTTATTACGCAACAATATGATTAATCTGTAATCTTGATTTGAAATACCTTTGGTTGATTGTTTTCTGGTGCATGTGGTCATGCGTGCTGGAGATGTACTGTAAGGTACAATCCTACATTAGATCGTGTTACCAGTGGGCATAATTATAACAATGTGAAATTACTGAAGCATCATTAAACGATTGGGAAAGATTAAAGGCATACCTGTTTTAAATTCCTCGGAATTGCGGAATGTTACCGAGTTAATTATCCGACTGTGGGTGTAACAAATTAATTTATGTTACACCCACAGTCGGATAATTAACTCCATTTCTTACCCACTTGTAAAATATATCCTTGACAGAGTGCTTGAGAATAAGTCATGTGCTGGCTGATGTTAGATTGCAGACATCTTGTGATATCATGGCGTTATAAGATACTCCCAAAGAAATGAGAGGGGTGTGAGGGGGGGGTTCAGTGATGACCATATCTAAAAGTTAGATGATCTCAAAGATCTGTGTGGTGATGTTGTACCAAATGCGCTGTTGATGGAAAGTCAAATAAAGTCATGCAGGTGCATGAAGTTCTCATTTGATACGTGTAACTGATGAACTGCACCCGGAATGTGCTTGTTAAGGAATTATATTCAACAAATGGCATTTGTTGGTAAATAGCATAAAGCTCTTCTGTGTTCCTGTTAGAGTGATAAATAATCCCCCAAACTCACTCACCTTGTTTAACTGTCCAGGCAGGTGCAGCGTAGGCAACTAATAGCAATAATGGTGGAATACATTCTTAACAGAGAAGACAAAGCAGCTTTATTTGCACCCAGGAGCAGCACTAGCAATGCTTTCACCAGCAGAAACACTCGATTGAGACACTTGCCAACGCATTTCTCAAACTTGATCGTCTCTCTAAAAAAGAGATAAATATTGGGAGAAGGCATCTCTCATAAACTATCTGGAACATAATAAAATTCCAAGAGGGCTCAGGATTCTCATCTTTCCGGACTTTACCAACACGGAAGATTAAGACCTAGCACAGCAGTGGGAGGAGAATCTGACCCTCAGTTCGGAAAATATGATGCATCTCCTCATAGAACACACAGAGAGAGAACATGCCAGAGTGATTGTTCAGATGGATTCATCAAAACAAGAGCTTGCAGATATGACCAACTCTACTAGTACCAAGGAAAACAACTACCAGAAGATGTACGCTTTGCTCAAGGAATACCAAAATGAAATTAAGCTTAGGAAATTTAGAAAATTCTTTTGAGGCGATGGAGATTATGACAATGATTACGTCTACACTTTTCGGGCCAAATATGATGAAAATAAGAAATCTTCCAGCTATAACACACCAACTACCACACCAGGCACCTCGGATGTAGAGTCCGAGGGACAGAGCCTAATTAACACAGAAGCTGGGGAAGCAGGTGCTCTCACCATGCCCACAGGTAATAGGGGAGGCTTCTTAGCTAAAATTAAAAGGTATAAGAAAGGTAATCTGCAAAATTACCTAACTGCTTCCAAACATGTGAGATTTCAAGCCCTTTTAGTGTGCAATATCACAACAGCAAAAACCTCTTCAGAGGAAGAGGATCCGGGAGTAGGCGCAGGAAACGATACAAACAAAAGGCAAACCAGATCAAGCACAAGATCCTTGAAGGGTGAGTCCTCTCTAAAGATCTAGTCATCAATTTATCAAATGGGGTGCTGTGAAATAGTGAGAAAACCCTACTCAACAGAGGTCTCTCGTTTGCTCCGAGTAGCATGTCAGACATGATCGAATTCCAAATTGATTAGTATACATTTGTCCGAAAGTTGAAACAAACATTTTTTTCCACAATAAAGTTCAAATGTATGAATCATCTGCGCACCAAGAACCATTGAACACTCACTATAGCAGACATTGAGAGTACAAGAGAGAATGCCAGGTGGAATAGAACACAAGCAACAACCCCATCTCAACTAAACCATATCAGACGTGCTTAATAGAAAGGCACAATCACCAACCCATCCACCCACTCAGATAGGACGTAGGGTAGTGCGCACCGACCACAAACTGGGATATAGGGGCTTGCCAAATACAAAAATAGATATGCTAAGACTAGCTAACTTAACATAATGACAGAGAGATGAGAGATAGCCATATCGTGCTGAATCCTAATCACTGATGGGAAGACAACCATCTCTAAATCGCCAAAGACACATAAAAGGAGTGGGCATCTCTCCGAATTACAAGGCCACTAACCACCCCCACAAAAGGTCTAAAAACCTCATCACTCCTCACACACCTCTCACACTCACAACCACACCTCTTAAACCGCAGCAACCTGCACGCACTTCCCCACACAGCAAGAACGAACACACCACACAGACCTTCACACAATAGCACATGACGGATTCAGACCGGATACTACAACAAAAAGCTCAAGAAACTGTGTTAACTGAACAGTACATCACAGCTCCCTTGCTCCTCTCCAAACTTTGTCCCACTAACACGGCCCTAACCTAACCCCTCTCTCTTTCAGATCCGCCAGAGTGCCAGGGGACCACTCCAGTGGTGATAGTGCGTGGTATAAATATCCTTTAACATTAACATACACATCTGTTACTTTCTCTTACATCAGACACACCTAACACCAAAGACGTGATTCTCAAGAACTAGGAGTTCATTCGAGAAATCTTGAAATGTAAGAATTCAAAAACAGGTCCAAATTCACTCCCCCGTCAGATAGTGAGAATGTGATTGATACGTTCTATAAAGCAGTGACCTCAGATATCCACAACTACATGCATCATGCCAAATGGGGGTATAAGTCAAAAACCCAATCTCAATTATGCTGAAAGGGCTTCTCTGATCAATCTAGCCAATGACTCTAACATTGTGATAAGGCAGACAAAGGCGGTAACATAGTCATTCTTAATAGAACAGACTATTTACTAATGGCAACCAGACACTTGTCTACACCAGGTTGCTGCAAGAAGCTCACCAGCAACCCCACTGAAGAAACAGTTCAAAAACTAACATTTTTGATTCAAGAATGGTGCAACAGAGGTCTTCTCACAGATCAGGAAAAAGCATTCCTCATAAAACCAAATATGGTTATCCCAACAATGTACTTTCTACCCAAGTAAACAAGCATTTTGAACATCTTCCAGATGTGTGCCTTATTATGAGCGGATTGGGTTGGGCAACAGAAGGATTATCGGAATATATTGACAGTCATCAAAGATTTGGTCCCACTATTACCTTCTTATCTCAAAGACTCTACAGAAACTCTTGTGGTTCCCCAAAAGATCTCGTGGAATTCCTGATACAAACTAGCTACACTAGACATCAAATCACATTACACCTCCATCAATCATAATGTAGCAATAGATGCTCTGGATTATGTCTTTTGTAACTATTCAGCCTCACACAGTAATCACACAAATCATTTTTGCAATTTACACTAGATCATAATTATTTTCTTTTCAACAATCATTATTTTGTACTTAGGGTGTTGCCATGGGAGCTAAATATGCACCACCTTTAGCAAATCTCTTTATGGGTTTCTTTGAAAATCCATATATTCACAGCTCTCATGATTATGACACAGATAATTCTATGGAAAAGGTATTTAGATAATGTGCTGTTAATTTGGAATGGTTCAGTCGACCGATTTGATTCCTTTATAAGATATCTAAATAACACCACCTTTGGTATTGAGTTCACAGGGAACATTGCATCTTCCAACATAGATTTTTAAAATTTTAAAAATATTTTTTGATCTGAAGATTTACATTTAGAATGAATCATTACATACACAGACTTATAGAAACCCACCGAAGTGAATTTGACTCTGTTTGCGACTAGTTGTCACAAGAAAACTGTAATCAATAACTTCCTGGTAGGAGAATTCTACCGTGCTAAAAGAAATTGCAGCTCTAATGAGATCTATGCTCATGAGTGTGACTTACTTGGGCGCGAGTTCAAGGAACAGGGGTACTCCAACAAATGCATAGTTAATGCTCGAATTAAGACCAACCTTCTACAAAGAGATATATTCAGAACAAAACCTCAAATCCTGCAAGATCCTCATCAAGGAGTATCTTTCATTACTTAATTCTCTCATGAGAGCAATTCTCTATATAAATTACTCTACAAACATTGCCATATGCTTATGTTAGCCTCAAATTTGCACGAATACATTGCCAGCCGACCCAAAATGATTTTCACTAAAGCTCTGACTTTAAAGGATAAATTAAGTCCCTGCTTTCTCAAACCAGTGCCCGATCCTAGGATTGAAACTAATTGGCTAAAGCACACTCTAACAGGTTTTCATAAATGTGGGAATTGTAATCTCTGTAACTTTGCTCTCTAAGCAACAACATCCTTTACTTGTCATGGAAGTCTCAAGACTGAAATTAAGGACTTCATTAATTGTAGATCTAAGTTAATCGTGTCTGGAATTGTGTCTGTGGAAAAGTATATATTGGAAGCACCATTCGGGAGCTACGAGTCTGGATACAAGAGCATTTATCCAGCCTTAGCAGTCAAGATCCTAAATTGCCCCTGGCAGTTCATTGGCAAGAAAATCATCAATTGGCTAACAAGACAGATATGGGTTTCATTGGACTATAACAAGCACAACTTCATACGAGAGGGGGCGACCAACAACTCCTTCTCTGGCAACTTGAATCACGTATGATTTGTAAATTACGGTGCACTAAATTTGGTCTATAACCAGAACATGAACTCAATGTCTTCCTGTGACCAAGCGATAATCCTTTATTTGGGTAATGTCCTTCTCTTACATGGATTCCTTCTGTTTGCCCATTTAAACCAATCTGTGATAATACGTTGCAATTGGTGTCCTTATGATATGTGATTTGAATATTTTCAGTGTCTCTCACTATGTCCAGCCCAGAGGAGCCGATATGCAAATTGATACTCAGCCTAGATGTGAAAAGCCCAACTGAGCTTTAACAAGGGCATTCTAGCCAAGACTACATCACAATGGTATGTCAGGCACTGCAGAGTCCCACACACTTAGGAATAGCATCTTTACCGGTCCCGTCTCTTAAGAAAGCCCTGTGAGGTAATATGTTAATCGACCTACAGGCCAAGTGCCTCAAGCCCTATATATCACACCACAGCAGGTAAAGTGCACCACACATACATTGTAATATTACCAACAATTTCATTATGCCTTTTTGAGATAGGCCTATTTTGCACATATGCTACAATCATCTGACCTAATTGGCAACCTCTTGTTGAATACAACAAGGATCGTATGGTCATCATTTCATGCATTATAACGCAAGTTGGTTGTAATGTGGATTTATACATTCTCCAGCATGGGGTCTGGCATGGATTCACATGCTCATGAATATTCCCCGTCGTCAGGCCGGGAATCCTCGGTATAGAAAAAAATCAGTATCAGTTTCGTTTCTGATCTGTCTTTCTTAGTAGTAACCAATCACTGGTCTCTGGGTCATACTGCCCCCAGCCAATGACTGCCCTCTCCCTAAGCCCCGCCTCTGGCAGCCATCCTCAGATTTTTACCGCACGTTCAAGTGTTGGGAGTCCTCGTGCTGTAGCTCTCGAGCTTTTGCTGCGTTTTCACGCTTTTTCAGGAGATTTTTCAAATTTTTCTGTTAAATAGAGCCTCAAGCTCCACCGTTTCTACATCCGATCAACGGGGATCCGTTTTGGAGTTTTCTACGCACCTCAAGGGTTAAGATTTCGTCGAGTTACGCTTTTGGAGGATTCAAGAAGTTCCGAGGCCTACCCCGGACTTGCCCCAGGAGAAAGGAAGCTCGACGCCCGGGAAGCTGTTCAGGACCTGCCCTGGATGCCAGCTTCAGAATGTTTTCAAGGAGGACGAGCATTCGTTATGCCTCTGTCTTCATGAGGACAAGACGCACACGGAGAAGGACTGTGCGTTTTGTGGGAACATGTCGGAGCAGACCATGAAGGATCGCCACCTCCGTCTCGCCAACTGGCTGGGAGGGAAAAGCCCGTCGGGCGAGAAGAAGAAAAAGAAGTCCGAGCGGTCTTTTAAGTCCTGTGAGGGCGCCCCGGCGACGGGGGCCCAACAAAAGGCTAAGCACCGCGAGTCCACGGGCACCGGGAGCGCCGAACGGTCGGGCTCCTTGGCTGCCAGGCAGGGCGCATCCTCCCCGGCACCATCAACCAAGAACCAACGCTCTGGCTCGGGTAAGAGGAAGTCAGTGAACCCGGCGAAGCTTCTGGAGAGGCCCCAGTCGATCTCGAAGATTCCGGCAGAGGGGGAGCAAGGCTTGGACCATCCCCCAAAGGTGAAGGCCCTAGGCGTACAGAAGGTGACGATGGCCTTGATTCACCCTGCTAAGACCTCGATTGAGGATGTCGCCGCGGCCCTGGCTCAGCCTGTGGAGGCTACACCAGTGGAGGTGACCTCAGGACCCAGTCTCCCTGCCACCGCGGAGGGGGGAGTCTTTCAGGCCCATTGAGAAGACCCCCACGAAGTCCTCGTTGGAAAAGGTGGGGGAGGGGCTGGTGGCCATCGTGGATACGGACATGACCTCTGAAGAAGAGCTCATCGAAGTCGTGGAAGAGGCCCACCCCATCGGGAGGTATCCCGACTAATGCGACGACGAGAGCGACAATGTCGCCGACGAGGCTCCTCAAGAGCCCCAGCGCCTGTCGTTTCCGGCGCCGCAGGACACTTCGGCGGCCATTTTGTCAGCGATTCAGTCCTTATGCTCGGAGATAAGGACAAGGTTGCCCCTCCCCCCGACGGAGGTACCTGTGCCAGACCCGACAGGGGTACCGGAGCCAGGACCTTCGGAAAGTCCACTGCATAAGAGGAGGACGACGCATCCTACGCCAGGCCCCACCTCTGCGGCTTGCTCTGCCTTCCCCCCGGTCTACTACCCACGGGGATGATACAGGCACGGACACGGCTACGACAAGTACAGATGATGACGGAGGCGACGACGGGACGTGTCCCCCGTCGCCCCCAGCTCGGGCGTCCCCGCCCGACGAGTTTGGATCCTTTCATGCCATGATTTCCAGGGCATCCGAGCTCTTCCAGATCTGCCCAGAAGAGAAGAAGGAAGGGTTCCCTTACCAACGGCGCGAGGCTAAAAGGAAGACTGTCCTCGCCGTACCGCTTCTTGATGACATCTGGGATGAGGGGCTCGCCCTCCTCAACCCTGCCACGGTGCCGGCAAAGAGGGACCGGTACGAGAAGAAGTACCGGGTCCCCGACAATGCCCCCTTGTGCCTTCAGGCGCCACCTACCCGGGATTCGGTCGTCTCGGCGGCAGCAAAGAAGAAAGCTGGGGGGGCATCAGCCTCGACATCAACTTCCCCGCCGGACGGCGAGGGCAAGAAGCTGGACACGATGGGACGACAGATCATCTCATCCGCAGCGACGACTATCAAGGCGGCCAACGCCCTGGCTATCGTAGCCTGCTACGACAGGGAGTTGTGATTCAAAATCACCCCTCTGTTGGACTTCCTTCCAGACGCCAAAAGGGCTGATGCCCTTGAAATCCTACAGGAAGGTGAGATTGCTTCGGACCACGCCATCAAGGTGGCAACGGACATCGCCGACACCAGTTTCCGTCAGTTGGGCAACGGCGTTTGCTTGCGACGACGAGGATGGCTCGAGGCCACGGATTTCCGCCATGACGTACAAACCAAGGTTTTGGACATGCCCTTCGACGGGAACAACCTGTTTGGGAAGGCGGTTGATGAGTCCCTTCAGGCCATCAAGACAGACACAGAGACTGCCCGGGCACTGGGAGTACTCCAACAACGACGGCCGTCCTTTCGGAGCTCTGGAGGCAGACAACGTGCCTCTAAGGGATCCGGCAGTGGCTCCTCCATGTTCCGCCAAGCGGCAAGATCTTCGTCCCAGGAAGCCTACTGGGGATACGGCAAGTCAGGTGGTGCCCGTCGTCGACAGGGAGGTCAAGGAGGCAAGGCGGCCTCCAAACAAGATTGAACCGACCATGGGGTCGGGCCCCCGCCGAAGCACCCCGGTGGGAGGCCGGCTGGCGAGGTTCATCAGCGTGTGGGAGTCCATCTCCACCGACCGTTGGGTGCTGGACGCCCTGGCCCAAGGGCACCCCCTCGAGTTTCAGAAGAAGTGCCCTCGCGTTCCACCTGTGGCCAGGAAGGAAAATCGCGTCCCTCAACTACTGTTGGAAGTAAGGTCGATGCTAAAGAAGGGTGCCATCGAGCTTGTCCCAAAGAGGCTTCGGGGCTCCGGAGTTTACTCAAGGTACTTCCTCGTAAAAAAGAAGACTGGAGGATGGCGCCCCATCCTGGACCTGCGACGACTGAACAAGTACATCAAGGCACAGAAGTTCCGTATGGTCACCCTCCAGCACGTGCTGGGACAGCTGGAGAAGGGCGATTTCCTGTCGTCGTTGGACTTGGAGGATGCGTACTTCCACATCCCCATTCTAAAAAGACACAAAGTTCCTCAGGTTCGTGGTCCAAGGACGGCACTACCAGTTCAAGGCCCTCCCGTTCGGATTGAAGTTGGCACCCAGGGTGTTCACCAAGTGCCTCGCACCGGTGGCGGCGCGGCTGCGCCTACAGGGGATCCACGTCTACCCCTACCTGGACGACTGGCTCATCAGGGCAAGGACAAGGGAGCTTGCCGTGGAGCACACTGCGAAGACCGTCCAGCTGCTCACGGACCTGGGATTCTCCATCAACTTTCTAAAATCCCACCTGGTTCCGTCTCAAGTCGCCCTGTTTCTGGGACCCAAGCTCGACACAGTCGCGACAGTGGCGCGGCTGGCCTCGCCGTCGGAGGAAAGGACCAGGACCATTCTGGGCAAGGTGCAGCGTCTGCTGGCCACGGACATGGCCAGGGTAAGATCTATCAAGTCTCTCCTCGAGATGATGTCCTCCTGCATTTATCTGGTGCGCCTTTGCAGGCTTCGGATGCGCCCCTTACAAGAGTTCCTCGACACCCGCTGGGTCCAGTCGACGGGCAGCTTCGAGGACAGCATCCCTCTCAACGAGACGTTCCGTCAGGCAATCCGGTGGTGGGGTACCCGCTCCCATCTGTCGGCGGGCATAGACTTCAGACCCCAGCTCACCAGATGACTGTGACGACTGACGCCTCCCTGGAAGGTTGGGGAGTGCACTCCGGAGATTGCCACGCGAGAGGTCTTTGGCTCCCGGAGGAGAAGTCACTCCACATCAACATCTTGGAGCTCCGCGCAGTGTTCTGGGCCCTCAGGTCCTTTCTTCCGTCCCTCAGGGGCAAGGTGGTGAGGATCTTCACCGACACCACCACGATGTTCTACATCCGGAAGCAGGGCGGAACCAGGTTCCCTATCCAAGGAAGCCCATGATCTGTGGCATTGGGCCGTCGCCCAACAGATTTTTCTGGTGCCTCTTCATCTGGCAGGAATAAAAAAACACGATCGCCAACTCACTCAGCAGTGAGCTGCGCTCGTGCCACAAGTGGGAACTACGCCAGGGTCAAGTGGATCGACTCTTCCGACGATGGGGTGAACCCCAAATCGATCTCTTCGCGACGGCGACGAATTCCAAGTGCCGGAGGTTCGCCAGCAGGTTCCCCCAGCCGAGGAGCATGGGCGATGCTTTCTCGTTCCCCTGGGACGGCCTATTTCTTTATGCGTTCCCTCGGCTACCGTTGCTGCTCCGGCTCATCAACCAGCTCAAGAGGTCCCGGTGCAGGATGATCCTCGTCGCACCGGCGTGGCAGAGACAGATCTGGTTCCCGGACCTTCTGGACTTGTCAACGTCCACACCAGTCAAGCTGCCGACAGACGCAGACCTTCTCTCCAGAGAAGGAGGCGCCATTCTTCACCACAACCCAGAGTCGCTGAACTTGCAGGCCTGGCTCCTGCAGCGCTAGAGTTTGGAGGGTACGACATCCCGGCCGACTGCAGAGAGGTTCTTGCAAAGGCCGGGGCGTCCTCAACTCTCAAGTGCTACGGACATAAATGGAAGAGGTTCTCTGTCTGGTGCCGTGCACAGAAGAGTAACCCTCTGGGGATTACGGCCCCTAAAGTACTGCCGTATCTACTGTCGCTGGCCAAAGCTGGACTGGCTCACGCCTCCATCAAAATACATCTGGCTGCAATCTCCCGATATGCCAGGACTACGGGACGGGCGTCCTTGTGGTCTCATCGCCTGGTGAAATAATTCATGAAGGGACTATTCTGATCATTCCCGCCGGTGAAGGCTCCTGCCCCGGCGTCGGAGCTTAATGTGCTGCTGACCAGGCTCATGGGGGCCCCATTCGCGCCTATGCATTCGGCGCCTTTGAAGTTCCTGTCATGGAAGACAGCTTTCCTCGTGGCCATCACCTCCGCACGACGAGTGGGAGAGATCCAGGCCCTATCTTGCAAGCCTCCATACTTGACTTTTCATGACACGAGGGTGGTGCTGAGGACGCACCCCTCCTTTATGCCCAAGGTGCCGTCGGACTTCCACCTCAACAAGCCCTTGGTGTTGCCAGTTTTCTTCCTGTCGCCTTCGTCACCGGCTGAGAGGACTTTGCACTCGCTGGATGTAGCTAGAGCGCTGAAGTTCTACGTGGACCGCACGAAGAGTTTTCGGAAGACGTCACAGCTGTTTGTGAACTTTGGGACTGTGAATCAAGGGAAGGCTCTCTCGAAGACTTCCATTTCCAGATGGCTCTCCGGCTGCATCATGCACTGTCATCGGTTGGCAAACCGACCGCTGCCCGGCCGTCCGAGAGCCCATTCGACCAGAGCGATCGCTGCTACCACGGCATTCCTGTCTGGTGTGCCCCTGCTGGACATCTGCAGGGCTGCGACGTGGAGGTTGACGCACACCTTCACAAGATTCTACTGCATCGATCGGGACTCCAGGGAGGAGTCCAGGGTCGGCCAAGCAGTGCTGCGCAACCTGTTCGCCTAAGGTGAGCCTGGTGAGGAGGTAAGAGATGCTTAATGTTGAGTTGTTGTATTGCTTAATGTTGAGCCTGTTGCCACCTCCCGTGGTTGTGCATGCGTGTACTGCTATGTATTTTCTTATTCATGAGCATGTGAATCCATGCCAGACCCCATGCTGGAGAAGGAACAAGTTACTTAACTGTAACTGTTGTTCTCCAGCATGGGTCTGGCATGGATTCACATGCGAACCCTCCCGCCTACCCCTGTGGGCTCTTCACTTGGTCATACTGCCACTTTATGTGCTACCAAATCTGAGGATGGCTGCCAGAGGCGGGGCTTAGGGAGAGGGCAGTCATTGGCTGGGGGTAGTACGACCCAGAGACCAGTGATTGGTTACTACTAAAAAAGACAGATCAGAAACAAAACTGATACTGATTTTTTTCTATACCGAGGATTCCTGGCCTGACGACGGGGAATATTCATGAGCATGTGAATCCATGCCAGACCCATGCTGGAGAACAACAGTTACAGGTAAGTAACTTGTTCCTTAGCAAACCTATTATGCAGCCTAGCCATAATGCTAGCTTTCCTTTCGGTATTACCCAAATTGTTAGTTTACAATTGTTCAAATGAACAATTGACCGAATTTAAAGGGTCACAATTGACCTTTTCACAATTGACCGCATATATATAGGGTTTTGGGTTGGGTTGGGTGGAGGGTTGCGGGGGGTTTCCCCCCACATATGTTACAATTGACCTTCACAATTCGGTCAATTGTGAAAAGGTCAATTGTCATTCGAACAGTTGTAATACGAACAATTCGTATACAACCTTCCATTCATTTACTGCAATTTTGCACATCATAGTTTCTTCAGTCTTTTACAAACAACGTAACACTGATCATGATTATCAACAGCTACATTTGACCGACTAAAATATTGATCGTTGTTGCTATCCCGGCATTCAATATCAGTAATTGCATTGGCCTATTGCTTTATCCAACAACTAGTTCATCATGTATACTGTAGTTATGCACTATAATACTGGCGCTTTAAGAAAGCACACAGCGCACACTCATTACGTGATCGCTGAACAGAGAGATCACGTGTTTTCATTCCAGAACTATTTATGTACATTTTTCCGGCGCTCGCGTTACTCTCTAACGCACACTCCAGACGACAACAGGGTCGGGAGGCAGACAGATCCAAAATGACTTTTTCCAAGTTAACACAAGACTTTTAATATTTTTTCTCAGCGCAGCATGTCTGTGAGAGTATCTAACTAATGCCTCATGTGCTTTTTTCTAAAGATATCGGCAACATATCTTGTCAGTGAGGATAACTGCGTCTTTTTCAGTGTCAGTAATTGCAACTTGTTGTATTATGTGAGTTTACTCTGCAGTCAAGCCTTTTGCATGGGTATTTGCACCGCATGCTTCTTTATATTCACCATTTCCCAAGTTAACGCATTTAACACCACCACTCTGAGCTATAGCGCTAACATAAGCACAGCATGGAACTGTTTGGCACTCTTAACAGGAACACAGAAGATCTTTATGCTATTTACCGACAAATGCCATTTGTTTCATATTCCTTAACAAGCACATTCCAGGTGCAGTTCATCAGTTACACGCATCAAATGAGATAACGTCAAGCACCCGCATGACTTAATTTGACTTTCCATCAACAACGGATTTGGTACAAACCTTAACACCACACGGATCTATGAGATCATCTAACTTTTAGATTTGGTTATCACTGAAGTCCCCCACTCTCATTTCTTTGGGGGTTTCTTCTAGCGCCATGATATCACAAGATGTCTGCAATCTAAAAGCAGCCAGCACATGACTTTTTCTCGAGCAGTCTGGTAAGGATATATTTGACAATTGGGTAAGAAATGGATCTTACATACAGCATCTTTGCCATTTATCTTTGGTACTTAATATCCTGTTATGCTCACTTTGGCATTTCCTGATGTTAGTCACACCGATGTTTAAGACTCGCTTCAAGCTCATCAGTTATCAGTTCAGAGTTGCTCACTGCTAATTGGCTTGTCCATCAGTGCAGTTCCTTAGGGATTGTTATTAATCAGTACATGCAATTCGGTCAAGTCTAAGATGATGGCAATTTAAATGGGTGTCGAAACACACATTGAATGACCTGGGTAATGCTAATGCATGGTTTTATAATACAGTAGATGACAAAGTTATCATTTGTTACATTTACATATGTTCATTTGTCTTTTGTTATCTTTTGTTTCCCCTTTTCCCGTTTTTCTTTCCTCATCTGTTGATTTTTTTAACCAATCATGGTCACATTGCTACATGGATATTTAATTTTGGATTCTCATATTTCTGTTTTGTTTGATCATGACACATTAATTCCAACATAATCATGTCACTATGTACATGTTGTATTTTATCGATTCATTAATTTGCCTTGTAAAAGAAACACATGTCTGCGTAGTTTCTGTCTATATAAGACCGTGGAATAAACACTGACCATCCAACTCCTCTATGTTGATCAGTTTTGGGACATTATCTACTTTGCTAATATCAGAGTATGTACATGGAACAATCTTATCTACATTTTCCATAGGTTAGTCACACTTGGTTCCGTCAGGTCCCATAGGTGCTTCTGCAGTTCAATGGGTTATTCGTGTTTAAGCATCTGCAAGCTTTGCTTAGGATCTCTTGTGCCTTGTGGTTTCTGCGTTGCTGCACTTGGTTAATGGCAAAAAAAATAAAAACAATGACAGTATGTATCTGTCTTCCAACTATAGAACTGTACACTCGTGTTCTTCTTGTATTCGAGTGTGTTTGTGTCCCGAAGTACGGATGGCATGTATGCTTCATGTCTAACGCTGCTATGTCATGGTGTCTCTATCGACGTTAGCAACATGGCTTCTTGGTGCTCTAGTGACGTAAAAAAAAGCCTAATTTAAGCACGTTTTTTCTCATCCCATGCGGCCTGTACCCAGTGAAAGAATGACAAATGTAGATGACAGCTTTTTTCACATCGCATGCAAGCCTGCAGCCATTGATAGCCGAAGAATGGTCGTCAAACATACAGCACACCTTTTACACAAAAGGTTAGTGTGCACGCTTGCCGGAAGAATATTACTCGGCCTCGCCAAGATCCAGGAAGTGGTGCTTTCCTGTTTTGCCAGATGACAAACCACAAAAGGCAAATAGCTGCCTGTTTTAACTACATACTAGTAGATGCGAGCGTGGACTTCACAACATCATTAAGTGTTATATCTGATAAGGACTCAAGAACAGGAAATTGGCAGAAACAAAACGAAGCGGTGTGCACGTCCGCAAGGTCAAGCAGTAACAAGTAAGAGAAATGTCTCTTCGCAAAGCCAAGGACCCATAAAGTAAAGTGGAAGCGTTCAATGAACGGGTACATAGCTCTTACTGAGAGGTGCTAAAACCCACTTAAAGGAGTTGTACATAGAAGATCGTAGTCAACGAGCATAGTGACACGCTCAGCTGTACACTTACTCTGCCAGATAGCGGATATGACGCACGCACCGAGGCAGGGAAACCATGTCCCTTCTTACATACAAGGCCTGGCCAAAAGGGGAAGAAAGAAAGAAAACAGCAGCTGACTTGCCTGTGCATCGAGGCTAGCGGCACCGGGGAGGAGTGCAGAGCAGAGAATCCTGAGCAGAGCCGCAGCAGGAAAGGGACAGCTGAGCCCAGCTAAGCAGAACTCGCAAACCCCAGAAGGCGCTGTTTCAGCTGAAGCAAGCACTTTCTGCTCTAAACAAGTCATAAAGGTTACACATGCTGTTAAACTAAAACCACCACTTGTTCTATTAGTTATCTATTCAAACATGCTATATGCCAACATGGCAATCTTGTTCATAGGTGTGATGTTATATCTGCTTTTGCTTTAGTTTGTTTAATGAAAATAAGAGCCCTCAGAAGATAGGGGGTCATATTAAATACATTAAGATGGTAATTCTTCTGTCAAGTGTATAATTCGGAGTAATGTGTCAGAGTGGTATTTCTTTGAGTCCAAGAACTTTACAATTCCTGGCTGTATATGTTTAATCATGTTGGTAAGCACACAAACTTAGGCAGGCCAGTCTTTTAGAGCTGAGACACAGCCTAGGGTGAATGTCAACATGAAATGACTTATGGCCAAGGGCTTATTTTCACAGCCTGAAATGAGGTGGAGATAAGAGGCTCATGGCCACGCCTAACCTGTAGGCAATCAAGTCAGGTGGCACCTCACAGATGGGACGTCTTAGAGATGACTGTAGCTTTTCTAATAGTAAAATAACCTCATGCCCCAGTCACGATAAACGGACCGGGCAAAAATAATTTTTCTAAAAAGCTTTTTAATCAAGAGGTTAGGTGGGTACAGAAGATGGACCATCAGGAAATCAATATTCCCATCCATTGTAGTCAGGGAGTTAATACCAATTTTACAGTGGCGGTAGGCAAACTAGGTGGGTTACCCGCCAAATCGCTCTTTACTTACTTAAAAACCCCAGCCAACAAGGTAAATAACGTGTATGCAACTCTCCTGATAAGCGGAGATTTAAACACCATCCAATATCGCCCATACCAGTTTCCTGAATTGGCTTTACCACATACAAATCATGTCAACTGGTTTGGAGATAATCTAGTTAATCTACAAACAAATGTTAGACATGGACCGTTAGCCACACCCAACCTGTCACTAGATTTTTTAGCCCAGTATCATCCAAACTGCAGAGGCCCCTTTTTACACACAGACTATCAACTATTGGCTACACATTTTGACACTGTACGTAACCTTTCATTGCAGTATGCTGCACAGCAAGGTTTCGCACCTGCCCAACGGCCACAAGCACAGATAGACGCAGGAGGAGTGCAGCTACAGACATTGAGAATTATATTAGGGTCTTGCCCTTCCAGAAATGATTAATGTGTCAAAGTGGTATCTCTTTGAGTCCAAGAACTTTACAATTTCTGGCTGTATACGTTTAACCATGTTGGTAAGCACATAATCCTAGCCAGGCCTGTCTTTTAGCGCTGAGACACAGCCTAGGGTGAATGTCGACATGATCTGACTGGTCAAGGGTCTATTTTCACAGCCTCAAACGACATGGATACAAGAGGCTCATGGTCACACCTAACTCGTAGGCAATCATGTCATTAGTCCATGCTGACCAAATGGGTGTCTATGATCATGGCCTCTGGCTCTTCATCCACACAGGGATAGATCTGTACGGCACCTGGTCTGTGTGGCTGGCTGAGGGAGTACCTCTCAATGTATTTATTAATCATTGGTCCATTAGGAATTTGTCCGAAATAGAATGGATGATTGCAGTGTTTTCTGGCCTTCTGTCTTGTCATGAATTTGACATGGGGGTCTGAGGGGTGACAGGATCCCGTCTCCCTCTTCACTACTTACAGAAGACTAGGCAGTGCTGCAGTGTCTTCTGAAGCCTGCTCATTAAATCGTGTTGGGACAAGCTCCTGAGTCTGGGAGCAGCAGTGCTGCTCCGGCAATACATGTTTTGCGGGAGCCCCTCTCCGTCGTGTTCCGGACCATTACCTGCACTGGTTCTGCCCCCTTTCAGTGGAACGAGCAGGGATATTTCCCCGTTGATCTTTAGCCCACCGTGCCTGCCAAATTCCTCTCCTGCTCATTACCCTTGGACCAAGATTCTCAGCCCTCCCAGAACTATCGGGAGTTAATCTGCATATGGTGAAATTCGATCTTCCAATCTCCTGGCTTGCTTGAATCCTTGTAAGGTCTTGCCTTTTCTTAGCCATTCCACCAATAGTCCATTACTGTTATGAATAGCAGGTGGCAGTCCTGCCGGTGCATCTCTGGAGATGGATGCATCGTGAGGTTTTCCCATTCACCCTAATTCTCACTAGAGAGTTCTTGTATAGCAACGGTACTCACATTCTGTATTTATTCCCCAAACCAATCTTCTCCAATATTGCCCACAAAAATTATGATCTGATGGAATTGGATACTTATTCTGACTCGAGGCACAGAAATGCAAACAGTCTTGGAGCTAGATTGGCCATAGGCTGGCCGTTATGGAGCCTTCTCAAGTTCATTATCGTGGCTTGCTCCAGGAGAAACCCACAATAGTCCGGGTGAATTATAGTGTCCACTACTGTTAGGAATCTGTCGGAATAATGGTTTGTACTTGCAAGTGGAGTGTTTTCCTTAGCAGTGTCCCTAACCTCCTTAGGGCCCTGAAGAAGCCTGCATGTCCCACTACTCTGTATTGCCCCCACTTAGCATTCTAGTCGGTCCCTGACATTTTTATTTTGTCACAGAGCCAGTTTGCATTCTATGACAAACACTTAAGGATGTTTATCATCTCAGTCAATACCAGTCTGGGCCAGTATCTTGTAGAGCATTGTCCTCACCAGGAGTTGTCTGGTTTCTTCATCTGAATATTGAAAATAGTCTCATGGAGATTAATAACTTCTCCATATTAACAATATAACCTACTCCACCCTCCCCCCACCCCAAATCAAAAGCATCTGTCTTCCCATGCTGAACTTTAATAAAACAAGCAAAGACCAACACAAACTAAACTTCAGTCCTATTTATAAACCACCCAAATGCCTCTTGTGATGCTACAGAGTAGACTCCGCTCCTCTCTCACATAGCGGGTAGGTGCTCCTGCCCAGCCGTCTGTCCTATATTCAGTGCACGGATCCACGTTCCATTAGCATGGCAGCAGCATTTTGCATCACCCGTGTCGTGTTGGCGTTTTAGTGAGCAGCACTAAATATGTACCGTTTAATACATGCGACGCATAAATACATTTACAAAGCGAAAATGAGCGAGTTATGATTAAGCCTGCTATGCCCATATATGCGTATAATCATGGTAAACCTGCGTAAAGATCATTGAGCGTACAGATAAATGTCTCCACAGGGTAGCACTGTTACAGGAATTCGTGGGAAAACATTGCAAGCCGCACCCTGCCTGAACTGTTCGAACTCTGCCAAAAACATCTTTACTGTAGCATTAAGGTCACTCCGCTCCCATGTTAGTGTATGGCGTTGCAAAAGCATTCCCGCGAAGTGCTGAATAAAGGGTCCCCCCCCCTCACCGACCCCACCCTGTGCCACAAGAGCACATGTGGTGGGAGAATAGGTGGATGGAAGAGTTCAGAAGCCAAGCGAGACACTGGTCCAGGAATGATCATTATTCCGGGACATAGGACATCACATATTGAGTAAGCACCCCGGGACGCTTCAGTTTTGTCTGTATATTCGATATGTTTGTTTCATTGTTCGCCCCCCCCCCCCTTTGCAGTAAAGGTTTTAAAAGAGATCCGTAGGGACCCCTGCTTTCAAAGCCACCCACGTGGAAGGCAACATTCTATCCGGCTAGTTCGTGTAACCCTTTATCTGGGTGAAACATTTCGCATGTGTAGAAGCCATACCTCATTCATGCATACATTTTGTAACCTTACTGGTAGGAAATCCGAAAAGAATCCCGATCAACATTAGGCCAGCAATTTAACAAACAGAGCCAGTAATGTGATCTTAATTGGCCTAAAATAAATTAGGATTATTAAAGACACAGTTGCACATTGTGATGCTGCAAACCTAATTGGGGAAGGAAGTAAACAAATATGGTATGAACATTTTGTTTAAGTTTGTTTTCGTTCTTCATGCTGTGCTGTTTCTTGCACCTCTTCTCCTGCCAAATTCCCACATCGTCTTTCTTGGAGGTGTAGATGAGGGAGAAACGAGCAAATGCTTTTTCTGTGCCTCCACCCTCTTCATTCTTCTGATGGTACGAAAGGCTCTTTGCATGTTGAGCCAAGTTCCTGCACCACGAGGCTAATCTTCAAGGCCGCCTGCGGTGATCAGAATTCTGATCTCACTGACTGGCAAAATGCTGCAGCGTGAGCCTGCTTTTTCTTGCGTCTGGAAAATGCAGGTTCAGTCAACAGAAATCAATGGCACTGTCTGGTACCCCGTTTGTTATGGTCACCACGAGATCTTAGGATTTACCCAAATCATTCCCGGTTCCACACCTTCATGGGTAAGAGGCACTGGGACTTTGAATCCTCCCAGCTTCCTGTGCTTTTCGCCGGAGCCAAAGGTAAAAATAAGAATGAGTGTAAAGGAGGCTGATCTTGCACACAGTAAAGCAGTTAGCCTCATTCAGAGATTTTAAGTGATGCTGGGGCAGAGAGCCGCAGTCTCCTAAAGCTGCCCATGTGCAGCAGCGCTCCATCAGTACCGAAGCATCCTCGCAGGATTTTAAGTGAGCGTGGCACCCTGGCAGGTTTTTAAGTGAGCGTTCAGGTAACTTGTGCTAGGACTGATAGTGTGAAAATATGTGCAGGGAAGCAGTAAGATGCTAAAAGACACAGCTAACCATTGACTCTGTAAGGCTAAGCCTGTTCAAATAAGTATACATAACTTGTGGTTTGCAGTCATCTTACCGTTAGTGTATTATCATAAATGAAATAAACATCCCAGCTATTGTGCATTGTGTTCAGAAGGATTGCATGCTTGAATCACTGTTACTGCACACTTGTGTTCATTCTTCTGATCACAACATTCTCTGAATTAATACAAAGCAGCATGTAGTTTACGTTGGTTCCATTTGTGCACACCTCCACCCTAAATCAAACTCCAATGGGTGATTTTCTTGAATGTATCATCCTGACTTCCCTCACTACAGCTCTCCTCTCCTTCTTGACTGGTCTAACCACCTAGTCGTGCCTTGCAACATCCTGTACACCACCCCTGTCAAGCACCCGCATCAGACGCACCTTCAGGTCCTTAAAAATCTTCCCAGTGGAAGCCTTCACAGAAGACCTCACCAACCTACACCCTACATGGACCGAAGCACTCAACACAACCCTCCATCAACCATCACGCACCTCTGGAACAATGCACCCTCAAACCGAAAACAGCAGCACCCTGCTACATGCAAGAACTCAACCTCGGCAAAATAGTCATTAGGACAGAAGAGAAAACATGGTGCCGCTCCAAAACTGCATCCGACCTGGCTCTCCTCAAGGAAAACTGAGTAACTAGGCAGCAACTAACCAACACAGTCAAGGCCTTCTACTATCAGAATGCCATAGCAGAAGCCAACAACAAAAGGAGAGCCTGCTTCAAAGCGGTCAAGCAGTGCGTCAACCCGCTACCCAACCCTGCCAGACCGTACTCCAATGAAGCATCCACCGTCATCAACACCAACTTCAACAAAATCAGCAACATTCGACAGCATATAGATCCCAGCTCTGCATCCACAGACACACCTCACAGTGCCTCTTTGCAATATCTCCACACCCTGGACAACATTCAAGACAGATTCGACAGAGGACCTGGTAGAAACCCTGGCTGCCCTCAAAGTCACATGTACAGATGACCTGCTCCCAGCATCCATCCTCAAGACTCTTCCCCACAGAAGCTCTCCTTCCCTACTTGGAGATCAACAGCTCCCTAACTCAAGGCACCTTCCCATTGACCCTAAAAGCAGGACAAATCCTCCCTCTACTAAAGAAACCCACTCTGGATCCCGACAGCCTATGTAATTGTCGCCATAGCACCCATCTTCCCAACCTAGGTAAGATCATCGAGAAGGCTGTAGCCGCATAACTGCAGCAACACATCGACAGCAACAATCTCCTCGAAACCTATTAATCCGGATTCAGACCCAGATGCAGCACAGAGACCGCAACCTTACAGGTGGTCGACGCCCTCAACATCTTTGACGGCCACCCCCTGCTTCCTGGTTCTACTAGACCTCTTGGTTGCCTTCGACACAGACTTCCAGGCGCTTACGGACACTCCACTGGTGCATGGGGATCAGCAACCTTGTCCTATGCTGGCTCAAGTCCTACATCGCCAACTGCAAGCAGTTTTTTCAGATGGACTCCTAGATCACCATTGCTACCTGTCACCTGTGGAGACCCGCAGGGTTCCATCCTCTCCCCAGTGATCTTCAATCTATACATGGAGCCGCTGGGAGACATCCTAGCCACATAAAACATCCACATCCAGCAAAATGCCCACTAGGCACAGCTATACCTCAAGATTGACTCAATCAAGGACACCCAGAGGCTCAAAACTGCCTCCCACTCATCCATTCTTGGATGTCCAGTGCATACTTGAAGCTGAACAGCTCCAAGACCGAATTACTCCTCACCAGCAATACCGAACACCCAGACATACAGACCTGGCTAACAACCATGAATTCTGAGGGTTTCACACACAAGCTCACCTGTGCCAATTCCCTTGGGTTCCACATCAACAAACACCTCTCCTTCAAGAGATATATAGCTAAGAAAGACAGCTTGGTATCGACTCTCCCTCCTGCGAAAAGTCAAGCCCTTCCTTCCACCAGTCTGCTTTAGATCCACTGTTAAAGCACTGGTCCTATCCCACCTTGATGGGGGCAATGCACTCCTCAAAGGCCTCCCGTCACCATCCCTTTTGCCCCTGAGAAGTGTCCTGCACACCTCATCAAGGGTCTAGCCAGATAAGACCACATCGCCCGACCCTCCTAGAGCTTCACTGGCTCCCACTGCATGTACAAATCACTTTCAAGTCTTGCTGAATCATCTAGAAGGCATTCACCCTCAAGTCACCCAGGTACCTCACTGAGAATCTCTGCATCTCCGGCAGGCATCGTGAGAAGCCAGGTCACGTGTAGACTTGAAATCCGCTGCTGCAAAAAGGAAAGGAACCGAAAACAAGCCTTGTCTGCCTATACTCCAAGGCTATGGAACCTCCTCCCCATCTGTAACAGACTCGCCCCCACGCTCCTACAATTCAGAAAAGCACTCAAGACCCACCTCTTGAAAGAGTCTCTCCTCCTCAACACCTAGGCCATCACGTCTCCCCTTGGGCTACTTTACTCGCTAGACCCTGCCTGCCCCTCTCCTCCACGCCGCCCGGCACAGCTTTACCCCTCTGTCCGCCTCTGTAACCTACCCCCGCTGTATATGTGTTCTGTTCTTACCACTGAAAAGCGCCGTTATGCATCTGTAATGTTGTACACCTCTGTAAAGCACTCCATTATGTATCTGTATTGGTGTATAACTTTGTAAAGCGCTCTGTTTCTTGAAGCTAGGTCTGTGCTTGATGAATACCATAATAATAATAAAATGTAAATAGCAATGTGCTTCATTATTCTCCAAGCAAATTCCCTGCCCCCACACCACAGAGCTGAAAGCAGGGTAAAACATTGTGATAAGTTAACACTTTTTAAAGAGGCATATATTTGGGTTACAAAACACATTTAAAGCAACACAGCCTTTAGTTTGGGAAGACTGATGCCTCCCTACGGAATATGTGCACACTATGAGCCCCTTAGTGTTGCTTCATATTGTGGAAAACTCTTCAAGAAATGGAGGCGGTAATAGCTGCAGATTATTCCAGGACTGGCAGCCAGGAGTGGAGCTAAAAACCTAAAGGAGCACCTAAGGAAAGCTATTAACCACACTTGCCCGTGGTCATTTATTTACACAACAAATGTGATTTACTCAATGATTAATTTGCTAATATACGGAGTGAAACATTATTTAGAAAAAAAGCAGTAGGAGCTTTATTTACAGGATGCAGACATGACCACCTGAGGCAATACTCAGTGACCCAAAATACACTTTTTCAGGGCCTCGTGATGTTTTTTTTGGGGCAGGCAGCCCATGCCCAAGTCACATACCTCTCCTTTAGGCCACAACCAGCACACTTTGTCCACGCCCCTTTACAGAGCGCCTACCACCTCGATTTCATACCCCACTTGAAGTACTGACCTGCTTGTCCATCCTCACCATGATTAGTACTAACTGCCATATGCTTAATGTTATTAAAATGGAAAGTAAGTGTTTTGATACGTGAGGGGGATAGAAAATGAAGTATCTATCACACGTGTGGCCGAAAGGCAAAGCCAGTCTATGCTTGCAGAGATTACTCTTGATAATAGTGAAATTTTTGGTCAGCACTCTAATAAGTCAATCTGTAAATATTATTTGAAATGCAAATAATGTAATTTAACATGAAATGTAATGATGTAAATCAGTCTATACACAATGAAATGGAACTGTCAGCACATGCAATGTAGAGATGAAAATGTATCCTATACCTTTTAGATAATGCTTCTAGCATTGGTGGAGTTTTGATTTTACACTAATTCAAGTAAGTTGTAAATATTATTTAAAATATAAATGATGAAATTAAGTGTGAAATGTAAATGATGTAATTAAGTATGATTATAAAAGATCTTGATTTCTACTTTTGAAAGTTTCAATATTTGAACCAACCAACAATAAAAAAAAAGTTGTTTCCCCATATTTATGGAGGTGACGATGAAAAGAAATGGAGGCGCCACCCAAAAGACGGGTCAGCGTCGTCCTCCCTCCAGCCTGGGTAAGGGGGAGGTGTGCAGGCAAGCCTGGGAATCTAGAGGGGCTGGAAGCCCGCCAAATGGGTGAAAATGCCTACAAAAGGAGACAAAGGAAAAGGGCGTGTCAATGGTCTTATAAGCCGCCGGGTCTTGGGCTACCGAGATATTGCAGCTCAAGGACGCCATACCCTCGAGGCAGGAGGTATCAGTTTTGTTTTGTTTTGCAGCGGATCATTTCTGTTCTAAAGCCCGGTACAGAAGCCATGTCGAGTGAGGCCAGGTCGTGGGGAGCTGAACATGAGGGGTCGTCCGGAACGCATTGCGTGTGCCTGCTGACCACCGCAGGGATTGAGGAAACAATCGTTGAAGCTTTTCGGCGACTGAAGGAGAAGTCGCCACAGAGGTTGCAAGGGAGCTGCACTGCGATGGAAGGAGAGGACCGTAAGCGGGAAGTCTGCCGGCTGTCAGTCACTGCGGAGCAATCGGCAGGAAGAGAATGTGTTGCGAGGTGAGCAAGGGAGTGGAGAAAGGGGAATAACAGCCGACTGCTCGGCTCGCTCACTGCAGCGCAGTGAGGAGAACAAGCTGCGTTTTAATCCCTGGGCCGCATAATGTTCGGGTCACATTATTTTGTACATTTGCAACTTCACGCGGCAGCCAGGGCTGGGATAATTTAAGACACCCAATACCGCGGCGCATAGTTGGGGCTCTGCCGGGCGAATCGCTGTGCATTAATTATCCCCGGGCCACGGTGGTGACAAGGGGAAGACTTTTGGAAAGAGCACGGGGAGGCGATGGCGACGCACCCTCCCACAGTAGGACAACAAAGAAAGAAAGTTGGGGATCCGCAGTAGAGCTACAAACAAAGAACGTTGGGGAAGTGCGTGCTGCGGCGCCGAGCGCACCACTCCAGTTGCGGCAAACTGTAATCATCACAACCTAGGGGATAGCACAGTAAAGTTGTCGGAAGAAAGGAAGAAATGCCTCACGCAGTGCATGTGCCCCAAGGGCCACTGCAGGGATAGCAGGAGTGGACAGGGGGAGTGCTCCTATCGGTCATCTCATGCTGAATTATAAGAGCATCTTAATTTGTGAAAGTGGAAAGTATGAAGCACAGCGCAGTGCGTGTGCCTGAAAGGCCGCTGCAGGGACCACAAGACTTTAACAAACAGTGACCAGTTAACACCGCAAGATGTCCACACAAGGTTAGGGCACGCCAGGGTCCTCCTGCCCTGATAAAGACATGAAGCAATGGCACGGATGGCAGCCGCCAAATATGGACCGAATTGGTTGCAGAGGGTGGCAACACAGCTAGATGGGGAAGCGGCTGGGCCAAGCAACAGGTCACAATCGCCACTATTGTTTCCTAACCATTCAGCGAAAGAGGCTATGCACGAGATCCAGGCCATCAAGGAGTAAGAAAGTGGACCCAGCGAGGAGGAAGAGGACAATGACCGCCAAGACCATTAGGCAGCAGACAGTGGCTGCTAAAAAGCAAAAAGCAGATGGGGCAAAAGTCAGGGGAGAGAGCAGGGGCCTGTTGCAAATCCGGCGGCCTTGCCTGAGGAGGTTCCAAGGTGTAGCAGCAGTGCACCCAGCATGCATGCGGCCAGCTTGACGCGGTGGCATCAGAACTGCATACTTGGAACAGGTTATAGGTATATTTATGCAGTGCTTGCAAGCATGGGGAAACAGCCAAATGTTGTGCAGAAATGTAAATGCATTTAATGAAGTGGGGAGGAATGTCTGTCTGTGGGCCTGTAACGCGCGGTAAGCCTGCAGGCATCAGGGCGTGGAGAAACCGATGGTGCAAAATACACAGATGTAAAGACTTTCCGAGTTCTTGGTGTCCTGGCAAACCTGAATGATATGATATGATAGGTTATTTATAACGCGCTTAATACCCAGAGGTTTCTAAGTGTGGACCCGGGGATCGAACCTGTGGTGCTGTCGTTTTGTTTTCAAGGCAGCACATTGTCACTGAGCTATCCTCCCGAGACGGTGCACCAGCAAGGGGAAGTTCAGAGGCTGGGTGGCTTGGGGGGTGGAGGGGCTGGGAGCCCCACAATCATGAGTTAAGCCTCCTCGCAGCCCAGGGAAATGTCTCTTGTAGAAGGCAGCCAGCTGCAGCAGGCGATAGCAACACCTGCAGGCAGCCACGGGCAGGGTATTGTGTGGGGTAATGGTACGCAGTACGGGAGGGCAATGCCGGGCTTTGCCCCAGTACAGGCAGCGGGGAACTCATTAGTATGGCACATTCCTTTGCCCTACAAGGAGAGGATTTGGCAGAAGGAGATTTTGAGATTTTTTTTCCCTGTTAGATATGGAGCCTGTGGGGCTGGGTTTATGCAAATCGTCAGAAAAGGAGAGGGAGAAGGCCAAGATAGAGGAGGACATCCACAATTGGTTCACAGCCTTCAGGATGCTGGCAGCCATTATTATAGAAAAGTTCCTACAGGATGCGGGGCATTGTTTGCATATGAGCAGTACATCCATACCGCATACCTGACCTATGGCGGCAAAGCTTGGTTAAAGTATGACAGGGGTTTTAGGCTAAAAAGGCAGATATGGCCTGCAATGTCTTGGGATGAGGTAGGTGTGGGGCGTTACATTGAGAAAATGGTGCCATCAAGAGAGATGGGGCACAAGGCTCAAGGCGTGAAGCCTTTTTATAAAAGGGAGAGATGGTCTTATGGGGACAGGAGGAGGGGGGTCCTTTCGCGGGTGCTCCTCCTGGAATGGTCGTCCCAGTTATCAGCAGGGGGAGCAGGCTGTTTGCTGGATGTTTGAGCAGGGTTATTGCCCCTTTGGCAAAATCTGCAGATTCAAGCACACAGGTAGCAAAGGTGCAGGGAATCACGGCACATCTTCCGATGAGGTAAAGCAGAAGGGTAGCGCAAAACCCAAAGAGAGGGCTAATTGAAACACACTTGCCCACTCCTGTACTCCTGCATAAATTGATTCCATTCTTGAATCCATATCACCTTAGCGCGGATGCTAAATTGCTTCGGGAAGTTTCAGGTGGGTGTTTAGAATCCCTTACAACGGGGCAGCGGGGAGCAGGGAAGCAGACCATTTGAAATCAGCTGAGAGAATGCTGGAGGTGGTGGCACAGAAAATTGCTAACGAGATCAAGCTGGGTAAAAACCAGGAAATTACCATCACCTCAATTTTACCTGTCACATCACTAATAGACAAACTCGGTGCCCCACAAAATCTCCACCTGTAGGAACCTGGCGTAACAGAAAGGCAGTAACCAGTGAGGCTTTTAAAGATAAGATCGGTCCTGTCCTGCCCCCACTACATCAGCACACATCCTTGGATTCCTTCACTCAGGCCTTTAGAAAGGCAACTAATCAAGCCTTTGATGAATTGGCCCCCATTAAACCTAAGAAAAAGTAACAAATCCACCAATGTGAACAAGTGGTTCTCAAAGGATATTCTTGAAGCCAGAAGAAATAAGCGTAAGGCCGAACCCTCTGGAGAAAACACCAATCTGTAGCATTAATAGCATCTTATAAGCTAGCTGCTAAGGATTACAAACTGACCATTCTTCGATCCAAAGCTGAACACTTAAATGCGAGGATTCAGCAAGTAAAATCCCAATCTAAGGACATCTGTTCAATTCTTAAAGAACTGAAAGATCTTCCAATTACACACCTAGGTCAAGAGAGCAATAAGTTGTGCCAAGAGAATCATGAAGGTTTCTCTGAAAAAACTAGAAAACATCAACAGGGTATTGAAACCCAAAAAAACTTGTTTTCTGATCATGAGTTAACTCACTTAACTTTGACTACCGTTAAGAGTGATGTGCTAAATGGTAATTTAGATCTTTTCTCTTTCAAAAAGGTCTCAATTTCAGAGGTTTTGGAAGTGATTCATAAGTTGAGGCCATCTTCCTGCCAGGGGGACATTTTCCCTGCCAAGCTTTTCAAACATTACGCAGACACCTTTGCACCATGGGCTGCGCAATTTGTAAATCAATATTTTGAAGAAGCCTATGTTCCTGCTGATTTTAAGGAAGTATGGATTACTCCTCTTATAAAAAAGGAAAACCTGGATCCTTCTATACCAGGAAAATTTAGGCCCATAACAAACGTGCCATTCCTGCTTAAAATTATCAACAGGATTGCCTACATAAAATACCAGAAGTTCATAGATACCAACAAAGTCTTGGCTAATGAGCAATCCAGATTTAGGGCCAAACATGGAACAGAGACTGCGCTTCTGGATCTCCAGGCCAACATTGCTAGTACTGTTGAGAAAGGAAACACTGTCCTACTTATGCTACTTGACCTTTCCTCAGCTTTTGATCTTATATACCATTCTCTCTTGGCTGAGAGATTGAAATCCATTGGCAGATGTCCCCCTTCCCCCCCCCCCAGCAATAAATTGGTTTAAATCTTTCCTAGTTCCAAGAATGGCCGCAGTCGTAAAGGGCAATTTCAGCTCCCTAAAAACACTGCTGACCTGTGGTGTACCGCAGTGTTCATGCCTGTCGCCTCTGCTCTTTAACATTTTCTCAAAACTCCTATGCGATATGCTTAAAAACTTGGGTGTTCAATTCACAAATTACGCTGATGATACCCAGCTGGTCTTTGAATTGTCAGGTTCCTATGAAAAGGACGTGGAAAGAATAAACAAAGTGTTCAATGCTATCCCAAAGTGGATGTCAAACAACTCTTTGGCCCTTAATGAGGCAAAAACAGAACTCATTCTTGGCACACCTCAGAAAATAGGGAAACTTGATCAACAATACAAAAAAATCAAGATAAACAAAAGCTTCATCGAATTATCTAAGCATGTTAAGACCGTGGGCATTTTTATGGACTCGCATATTTCGTATAAGAGACAGGTCTCCTATCTTAAATCCACATGCGCCTTTTACATCAATCTCATATGGCAAATTCGACCATATCTATCACAACAAAATCTTGCGCTTATTGTAGGAGCTATAATTAACTCCAAACTGGACTACTGCAATAGTCTCTGGATGGGTACCTCGAAGGCTAACATCGAGAGATTGCAGACCATTCAGAATGGTGCAGTTAGGGCGGTCTGGGGCTTGAGCCGGCGGGAGAAAACATCAGTTGCCGGGGAAAAAACTTCACTGGCTACCAGTTTAATAGCGAATAAAATTCAAATGCTCAGTTATGACCTTCAAATGTTAGACAGGCATCACTCCTAATTATCTCACTAAGGGACTAATTAAGGCCCCAGCTCAAAGAACTCTACGATCTAATGAAAAAAATAATCTGCAACAACCACAGAAAACCTTGGAAAGAGTTGGTGGCACAAACTTTACTCACTGGGCTCTGATGATTTGGAATGCTATGCCATCTCCCATAAAAAACAGCACGTCTCTTACCATCTTAAAGAAACTGCTTAAGACATATCTGTTCAACGAAGAAGAAGTCTAATAGAATCTCTATCTCGTTCTCTTTGTAGTCTTGTGTTTTACTTTGTTTCCGTCTCTGTTGTGAGTGCTCTGAGGCCTATGGGCGATAGGGCGCTATATAAAAACCAGAATAGATGGATAGGTAGGGTGGCGGGCCCCTTCACTCCCCCACCATTGGAAACTTTGTAGTGTCACCCCTGGGCGTGGTACCATAGAGGGAGGGCGGGCAGCTTTGCCTCATACAGCACCTAGTCTGCCCCGAAGGTGCGTCTGTAAACAATGGCATAGCCGAAGAGAGTTGCAGTGTTAATTATTCTTCATTTGGTGAGGCTATAGAGCTAGCGAGGGCCTTGGGGAGAGGCACTCTGATGGGGAAGGCTGACATTGAGTCAGCCTTCAGGCTACTGCCAATTAGCCAGGAAAGCTACCATTTGCTGGGGTTCAAAGTGAAGGACTCTTACTTCTATGACAGGTGCCTAACGATGGGTTGGGCTATTTCTTGCGCTTATATTGAAAGAATCAGTACCTTTTTGGAGTATGATTTGAAGCGGAGGGCTCAGGGCGGGGTGCTAATGCGCTCATGAGCAGGTTCCAGGCGTTTATGGATGAGATGGGGGTCCTCTTGGTGAAGGGTAATACAGTGGGCACACTCACAAGGCTTACATTCCTGGGAATTGAGATAGACTCTGTCCTTCGCCAATCTTGACTTCCCTTCCACAAAGTGGTGAAGCTTAGAAAAGCGTTCAGGGAATTGAGGGGCAGGAGTAAGGCCACTCTGAGGGAGCTGCAATCTTTGGCGGGGAACTTGAACTTTGCGGGTAAGGTGATGCCGGCAGGGAAAATGTTCGCCAGGAGCATTGAACTCAAGACTGTAGGTCTGCAACACGCTTCCCAGCAGGTGCGGCTGGGGGCAGAGGTTAAGGAGGATCTCAAAATGTGGGATGGTTTCCTGGATGATTTCAATGGGGTACTACTGTGGCGGGAGCAGTGTGCCACTAGCGACAAACTCAGGCTTTTTACTGACTCTTCAGGGTCCCATGGTTTCAGGGCTATTCTGGGGAGTGATTGGTGCATGCAGGCCTGGCCGGCAGCATGGCATAATGAGGGAATTACTAGGGACATCACTTTGCTGGAGCGGTTTCCTATCGTGGTTGCTTTCAGGCTTTGGAGAAAGTCCTTAGCGAATAGATGGGTGATTCTGTGGTCAGACAACCTGGCAGTGGTCCAAATCATTAATCGGGGGACATCCAACAATTTGAGGGTACTGAGGTTACTGAGGGAACTGACAACAAGCTTGCTCAAATTGAACTCTGAGGTAAGAACACGACACATTCCAGGAGTGAAGAAAGAGGCAGCTGACTCTCTCGTTTGCAGTGGGAGAAATTTCTGGGGAACCTATCCAGAGGCAAGCAAGAGGATGACACCTTTCAAGGTGCAGTGGTGGGGCATGATTGGGGAAATCTTAACCCCCTAATCCACACTTCCCTGGCCCCGGGCACAGCAAGGAGGTACAGGGGATGCTGGGAGCAATTCCTGCAATTTCAAGAAGACATTTTGACAGAGCAGCAAAGGGGACCACCAGTACGCGCCATTGTCGGATGGGGATGGCGGTCTGGGAAAACCAGATGCTGGATGTCTGATCATTTGGCAGTGATAGCGCATTACTACAAGGTAGGGTGGAAAGCCTGATCCCACCGAGGAGCATTACATCGTAATGGCAATGAAGGGGTGGGCAAAGCAATCTGAGAGAAAGTCTGACGCAAGGCGGCCCATTGATATTGTCAAATTGCACAGTTTGATAGAAACCCTGCGTACGGTTTGCGTTAGCGAGGATGAGAGGGTTTTGTTCACGCCAGCTTTTTCCTTGGCCGCCTTTTGGAGCCTTCAGAGTAAGCGAGCTGGTACCTGAGAATAGAGAGGGATGGGGCTCTGGGTTTTTAAGGTTGGAAGATGTGCAATTATCAAAGGAATGGTGTGCATTTACCTAAGAAAATCCAAGACCGATCAGAAGGGAAAAGGGAGGCCAGTCATCCTTTGTAGCATCCAGGGGAGCATAGTGTGTCCTGTAGCAGTGCTGATGACTTACCTACAGGTGTGGCAACAGGCGGGTGCAGGGTCTTCTCTATTCTTGCACAGGGATGGGTCAGCCCTGAGCAGGTTCCAGTTCAGGAGCGTGATGGACATGGCTTTGAAAGGGATGGGAGTAGCAGGAGGAGTGTTTGGAACACACTCGATTAGAATCAGGGCGGCTAACATCAGCAGCCGAGCTGGGCATGGGTCCCGAGGCAATCATGAGAATCGGGGGTTGGAAGTTGGGTTTTTTCAGGAGGTACATAAGGCCAGACAAAATGTAGTATCAATTTTTCACCTTCTCATCTCCCTCCAATTTAAGAGCAGCCTGAAGGAGGAGGCGGTCCGTTTGGGTAGTGGGGCATTCTTTTGTGACTAGGGCCGGGGCCAGCTGGACAGCAGAAAGAGAGAGGATGAGTGCTGGTGAATACCGGATCTGGTGCCATGGGTTGCCCGGGATGAGATGGGCACAGTTGCACAGGCACATTGACAAATTGTTGGGCAAGCAGCACAGGCCAGGCGTATTGATCATCCATCTAGGTGGCAATGACCTGACGAGCTTGGGTAGGGGTCGTTGATGAGGGACATGATGTTCACCCTACAGGAATTGTCCTCGCAGTTGGGCGAGACGGAGATCTGGTCCGAGATTATTCAGAGACAGGAATGGTGGGATGCAGAAATCCATTCCGCAGTGGAGAAATCAAGGAGGAAATTAAACTGGGCAATGGTCAAGTTCTGCAGGGGCAGAGGTTTCCCGCAGGTCAGGCATGGTTTGATAAATTTAAAATCCCCAGAATACTATGTGAAGGACGGCGTACATTTGTCATCAGCAGGCATGGATCTGTTCTTTTGGAATTTATGTATTAAACTGCTGGAATTATTAGAGAAGGAAGGGGGGAGCCACGGTGGGCATGGACCCACCTTTGGCGCGGCAGCGTTTTTGCGACCAGTGGCAATATACAGACTACTAACGAGCCGTGGAAAAGCGGGAAGGGTTTTTCGCTCTTCTCACGACCAGCGCCCCTTTATGGCCTAAGCGGCATGGGCGCTGGATGCATCGATGAGGGCTCAGCTTCCCCCATCAAAACAGCACACCCTCAGCCCAGGAACACCTACAAGGGCAGGCAGGGCTCAGACAAGAATAGTTTGGGGGAGCTTTGCCTACAGGGACTTGGTTTGGCAAGGCGGGAGCAAGGTTTGGACACGGATCAGTGGGCTGGTCGCCGCCCCTTCAGAACTTTTCACAAAGTTTGGTTTGCAGTGTTTTGAATTTGGTAGTTATAACAAAGTTGAGAAAATGTCTCATTCTGCACCTTTTTCCTTGGTGGGTTATCAAAGGTGGCGAATGGAAGAAGCAAGCCTGTTGGTACAAATATGTACAGATGCCCAGGTTATTTCCCTGCTTCCTGTGTTTAATGGCAGGTTCTGTGTGCTGGAATTGCTTAGTTTGAGCTGCAAAGCCGTTTGGGTGTGAATGTATCTGTGCTTTCTTCACTAGCAGAATTTGTTTTCGTTGTTGAACCATGCAGACACTTCGCCTGCCCTTAAAGTCCAAAGGGCACACAACAGGAGGGAGACAGCCCCTGCTTGGGTATTTGTGCAAACATGGTATTTTCTGTTAGTAGCAAAATGGACAGTAATCCTTTTCAGTGGAAAGCTTGAAAGGTCTTCTGGTATTGCTCTACTGTTCATGACTCGTTTTAAATTCCAAATGAAATTTGTTGTTAGATTGATCACAAAGTTTTAGGAAACGAAGGTGCGTGATGTGATTGTTGTTTGGTTGTGGAATACGTATTAAAATTGGCAGTTAGAGAGGTCTTGCGTTTTAGCTTTTTTCTTGTTTGGTTTGCAATACGATGACCAGGGACCTTTCTGAAAGGCAACGGTTGTTGCTCTTCTGAAGAATAAGTCCCTTTGTGTCTTGTGCGGCATTGTTATTTATTAAATTATGCATCTCTGTGCCATTACCGCAGAATGATTAATAAGGTGCTGGCTGCCTCTTCCGTTTCACTATCACAATGAGCAGGAAGCCGTGCCTAGGGCAGATAAGACACATGTATTCCTTTTTAGCAAATGCTTTTCATTCAGTGTAATTAGAAATAAAAATAACCACGCGCCAGCCAGGGCAAACCATGAAAACATGTTTCCAGGAAATTCAATCACGTTCTCTGCCAGGGCACAGAGGACACCGGCGATGGCTATCATAAAATATTATTGAACGTAGTATATAAAAAAAGCAGAATAGAGAACACAGCAGTCTGGAAGTTAAGAAATGTCACCAGGGATCCTTGTCTTTCCATCTGTGCTTTTTCGGCGCAGCTTTTAACTGGACAGATTATTATTTTAAATGGGATGATCTGCCCGTTACCCTAGGACCCACATTTTCGTCTGTCTTCCTTTACCTCCTTACCTGAACCGAGTTGATTTTGTCCGGTAAAGTCCTACGAAAAAGGATGAAAAGTTCACTACCAGAGAAGAAAAGGTCTTCCTCTTTACTTAAAATGAGTCATGTGTTGCAGAATGTTTGCAGAAAGCTCTTGCAAGCGCCATCCATTTAAAGTTGGAGCTGAGCTGTTGCTTGATCATGGGTGAACATGAGGTGGGATTCCTTGAAACCTCTCCCTCACTCTCACCCAATTCCTGCGGTTTGGAATTCTTGCCCAGCTGCTGCCACCTGCCAGCCTCTCCAGATGCAGCTTGTATCTTCAGTAAGGTTAACTGCCGCTGGTGCTGCAAACCCTGTTATTGCCTGCTGTTTGCTGCCTGTGCTCATTTGAAGCGAAGTTGATGCATTGCTTGAACCTGGGTGACCTAGGTACCATTTGGCCTTGGGAATTATTCCTCTCTCAGCCAATCACTCTTCGGCTTGAGACTCTCACTCACCTACATCCACTCCACATCAAGTGGCAGTATTCCGGGACATGGTGCATCAGCAGTAAATTCATGCATCCAAAGCGAGAACTGGATAATAATAGTGCCCATATGTAATATCGGGGATCGTATGAAGACATCTGAATACAGGTAAAGCCAGGAGACCAGTATATATATATAAAAGGTAAGTTTATTACTTGGTTACAGGGCTAGTTAGTTAGAAAGGCAGGGAGATACATAGATGACATCCTTTCAGTAAGGTACTCCCATCCTGTGTGTCCAACTGAAGCTTTTGGAACTCTTAGGTCCCATAACATTCTATGTGACATAGCTGTATTCTACAAGCAGCACTGTATGCACACATTGCAGATAGATAACTACAATACTACACATCTCCCTCTCTTCAATTGAACATACAAACAAGATATCACAACCCAGGCATTCAGAGACAATCAAATTTACGCACTCCTGCACATCTGTAAAACCTATACAACATTCTCAACCAAGGAAGCGTATCCACATTCACGTAACTAACAATCAAACTAAACAAGTACATCAATCACCACCATCCATCTCAGAAACACCTGTCATTTGCGCCATCCAGTTTTGTTTCACATAATACACACCCTGCCATAGAAACACTGAAAAGTAGGAAAGGACAGAAAAGAAAACTCACAAAGCATCAGCAGTAAATTCATGCATCCAAAGCGAGAACTGGATAATAATAGTGCCCATACCAGCATGTCTCAACTGCAGTTCCTACATCACCCTCTGCGACCCCCACCGGTGCCACCTGTCTGCATCATCTAACATTCAATGAACACTCGCAACTGTATGTGGGTAGAAGGCGGCTTCAGCTGCTTTATTATTGGCAAGAGTTAACATACAGGTGGTCCGTAACAGTAACCGTCTCATAATTCTATGCTGAGCCCATGTCCTAACTAAGTTCACTGAGGTAGGAATAAATACATTTTCATACTGGTATCACTCGGTATACATTGCCTGGAACATCTGCACAAGCGCTCCACCAGTTAGCTGCTAACCCCATTTCCGGCCGCACAAATGCATACCTAGTTAGCTGCTAGCCTTTACCCCAGGACTTTGACAGTCCCTCCTGGTTTGGTACTCTTGTCCCCTGATCCTGTGATCATTTATTTTGTCCCCTGTGTTATTTGGGACTTGGATCCTGGTCTCCTGACACAATGTTTTCTTTCCGTCTTGATTCTGGCCTCTTGCCTACGTTTCATGACCAATTCTTCTTACATTTCCGACCTCTTTGTGACCATGTCATCTTTTGGGGCCTGGAACAGCTTTCAGGCTCCCGCACTTCACTCACTTGCACCAAGCCCTCCGCATTACGCAATTAATCTAGGCTTGTGGCTGGTAGGACCCTTGTAGTTCAGGTCAGCCCTTTGGCCAGATATATTTTCAGTGGCTGCACTATGTAACTCCACCATGATGCTCTAGTGGCTATTGCGGTCAGTACCTTGCTTTATTTTTGCAATAGAAAGCTGAAAAGGTGGTAAAACTTGATTAGATGTCCAGCACAGTCCGGATTATAAATTCCCCAAGCTATAAGATAGCCTTTAGGTAGGTGACTGAAGCATGGCAGCTGCAAAAAGGTAAGTCTTTTTTTACATTTAGAGACCCAGCGGCCGAGCAGCCTTCCTCCAATAACTTTGGTCTTCAACTGACACAGGTTCCAGGTTCTACCCTGGAACCTGGAACTATAATAAGATGCCACACCATCTCTCCCCCCACAAAGTATGCATGCGACCAAAAGTAAATTGCTATAATAACATTAAGTAGAAGGAAAGAATAAACACAAGAAGCATGCAAAGATCAAAGACGGTGAAATGGAAGAATAAGCAAACTGTTAAACAGCAAAAAACTGAACAATACTAAAAATTGGCAAACAGATAGAACTATTTAGCAAAAAAAACAATAGGAACAATTGAGACTGGAAGCAGCAACTCAACGTCAGAACAAAATTATCTGACATACTTCAACCACATAGGCTCTCTCCTCACTTTTTTTTACCTTGCCTTGCGCTACCTCAGCATCTCTTCTCCCACTGCTCAAATACTCCTCAACCCCAACACTCATGTCGCACACTCCTGTTCCCACTTCAACGTAAATATCAATCACGCCATCCTCATTCGACACATCCATTACTCCAACACCACCTACACACCGCCCTGTCCATGTTCCACATAGATCCATCCTCCAATCTCAATGCATTAGGCAATAATTCCACCACTCTTTTAGGCTTTGAAAATGCAGACCTTTCTTTAGTCACCTGTGTGCCTTTTTTATTTTTTTATCCTAATCCACGACTAGGAGATGCATTAAGCTTTGGACGCATTGACTTTCCCAACCTCTTATCATAGTTCTGCTTATACTTCCTTGTGCCTGCTAGAACTTCATCACACTCTCCTCACCCTCTGACTTCTTACCCTTAACTTGCCCCAGACAACTTTGTTCACCCTAACTGGGTTGAGACCTGTATTTACTTTTCTGCCCCTCATTAACTTGAAGGGTGACACCACCGTCACTCCATTGGGTGCTACCCTGACATTCCACAACAACATTTTTACAGTTTCCTTCGCATTCATTCAATTCCTCAGCGCCTATTCCACTGCACCCACAATTGCTCTGTTAAATCTCTCCACTGACCCATTAGACTGGGGGTGGGAGGATACAACAGCGTAAACTTCCACTTCTTAATTTTCTTCTTGGCATATCCAGCCATCTTGACGCTCTTCAACTGAAACCAATTGTCGCTGATTTCCTCAAACAGGCAACCCTCATGCCTAAATACCTGCTCCATAAACGTGTTAATGTCCTGAATGGACACCTGCCTAACCAGTTTCACCTCCTGCCACTTTGAGTAATAATCCATCAATACAATCTTGAATTTCCTTTCCAAGCTTCTCATATGGCCACGAAACATCCACCCCAATAGGTCCCGAAGCACCCTCTGGCGGCTCAATAGGTACCAACTCTTGCTTGTGAAGTACCATGCTTTTATCACAATACCGACACAGCAAACACTCTTACCTTCCTTTCAATCATCTTATCCATCCTGGGCCACCAGTACCTCTCCCTCAATTTCCTTTTAGTACCTGTTATGCCCGGATGCCCTTAATGGGCTTTATCTCCACTTTTCCTTGAAATACTCCAGAACTACCAACACTCCAGCTCTGAGGAGTAACTCCCCCCTCTACTGTCAATTTCTTCTTCACTTCACCACCCAAAAACCTCTACATTAGTCCTTCACATCCTTCACCGGCCACCCCCATCTGGTCCATTCCATGACCTTGCTTAGCGTCAAGTCTGTAACCAGGCCACTCTTCCACTCATCCCTACCAATCACAGTATATTGATCCTCAAACTCCTCTTTTAAATACACAACTATTTTAAACCCACAACTATTTAATCATCGTCCCCCTCATCACCATGACTCGCTCCTTCCAGTGGTGCTCTTGATAGAAAGACTGCAACACTATTCTGCACATACGCCACCACAAAGTCTTACTATAGCATTCGCATACACACCCTGGCAGTCCTAGGCATTGCCCTCATCATCCCTTGCACTGTCAGCACCTTCACCAACGGCTTTTGTTCTGTGTGTACCAGGAAACGCAATCCTCACACATACCTTCTGAAGTACTCCACGCACCCCACACATGCCAGCAGCTCTCTCTCAACACCTAAACATCTACTCTCACAATCTGTCACCTCTCTTAACGTTTGGCATATTGTCCTTTCATCACTACCCCTTCCCTGGGACAATACAGCCCCTAACCCCCTCACTCTGGCATACACAGTAATTATGGATTCATCCTCAATCTTGACCACCCACCCAGGTTGTTCGCATTACAAATTACTCACTTGAGCATGCTCAATAATTCTTAGCACTCCTCATCCCAAATAAACTCTCAACCCCATTCTTCAGCAATCTCCCTACACGCTGCCTCAATTTAGCAAAATTCTTCACACACTTTTTATAGGTCTCTGCCTTTCCTAAAAATATAAACAGTTCATCTGGTTATAGGAACGGGCGCATCCCTGACCGCTTTCATGGCATCTTCCTTGGGTTTGTAACACTCAACATTCACATCATACCCAAGATACTCCACCTCCTTCGCTCTAAACTTGCATTTACTCGCTTCAATACTTAATCCCTTATCTCTCAACTTTCTCAAAACCTCATGCAACCGCTTAAACTCTGCCTCATCCTTCCAATACACCAAGATGTCGTCCTGATACAGGGGAATCTCCGGTATGCCTTTAAGTATCTGACTCATCACACTCTGAAAAACTGCCACCACAGACGCCAAGCCAATAACAAAAAAAGGCCAAATGCTGTGATGAAAGACGTGTGCCTTTGACTGACCACCATGAGCAGTATCTGGTAATAAGCAGCAAAGAGATCCAATGACGAAAACAGTTGGGCATCTCATTGATCATCGGCCGCAGAAATGTGTCTACAATAACGTTCTTGTTCAAATCTCTTGGGTCCACACACATCCTGACCTTGCTATTCTTCTTCCTGGCAACTATCGGGCTGACCTGTCTCCATGCATTCAATTATTCCTCAGTTTAAACGTCACTCCAATTGCCTTTCTACCGCTCCTCTTATTGGAAGCTGTATTTGCCTTGCTTTGTGACTGATTGGCTCTGCCCCTGCTCTCAATACTAACTTTTGTGCATACCCTTTCAAGCACCCTATTTTGTCATTGAATACTTTCAGAAACTGCTCCTCCACCTTAGTGTGGCGGCCAATCGAATACCAAGTGGCACCTGTTCACGCCATACCAAAATGTCCACTCCTTTCTTCGCCATGTACAGGCTCACCACATCCATCCTGCCTTTGTATTCGACCACAGCTTGGAACATCCCCATAATATTGATCCTCTTCTCTTAAAACCCTGCTGGGTTCTTAATGTTGGATTTCCTGAGCTCCCCTTTCAAGCAAGCTTCTTGTAGTTTTCTGCAGCTACTCGGTGTCAAAATAGAGTAGGGCGAACAGCTGGCTACCATCACCTTGACTTTGAGCCAATCAACTTTAATCTTGAAACTAGGGCATTTCATTATCGAATATATTCTTCAGCTTTCCGCACTACTACTACTACTACTACTCTGTCCTGTCTTCCTCATCCTCCTGCACACACATCACTTTTTTCTTCAGCATGCAACAGCGAAATTCCACCTTCATGCAGCAATTCAATCATTTCTGGTGAATCACGGGACACAACTTTGAATTTGCAAAGTGCCCTAGCTTTCCATACCTAAAATATCGACCGCTTTTGTACTCTGCCGGGGTCAAGAAATTTTTCTTTTCATCTTTAGGTTCACCCTCCTTCTTGTATTCACCTTCCTTCTTTGCTGTAGTCCCCTTTGTGTTCTTCTTGACTACAGCAACAACTTGGCCTACTTCTGCTCCTCCTTACGTGCCTTTTAACTTTCTTCTTCTCGTTGATTGCCTTGGAGCACAATTTTTTTCCAACGTAGAATTCCTGCGCATGGATAAGTGCTCCTGCATTAGTGTGAATGATAATCTGATCCTTAATAAATTGTCCCCATCCTGGATGTGAAATCGCACGTCACAGCCAGGTTTCTTGGAGTAATATAACTCACATACTCTTCCATACTCTCGTTGCTCTCTTGCTTGCGATTGTAGAAATTATAGTGGTTGATGGCTGTTTTGTCTTGGGCTAATTTGCAAGAAAGGGCACCTGGTTAAGACCCTGCTCTAAGGGTAGGTAAACATTCACAAAACACAATTGAGCAAGGTTATGGAACCCCGGTACACACTAGCTCCTGACTGTGAAAAATAAAATGGTGGCAATGACTGCTTCTTTTTGCAGGATTTAATACTTAAGAAGCATATGTCGTGAATACATCAAGAATTATAGGACACTCGCCAAATTACATATCACATACATAACATGGTACAAAAAGTGTTCATACAAAACAAGTTCTTTGGATCAAGATTCACAACAAATACATGGGACAGAAGTCAACACAACTTAGGCCGAAACAGTTGTGTTGACTTTTGTCCCAGTACTTTACTGATGCACTGTCCAGTTCAGTGACTTCTGCACCTTGTATTACAAAATGCACATTAGTTCCTCAGGTTTGTCCTGAGCAAAAGACCATAGAGAATGTATTTGTTGTGAATCTTGATCCAAAGAACTTTTTTTGGATGAACACTTTTTGTACCAGGTTATGTACGTGATATGTAATTTGTCGAGTGTCCTAGAATTCTTGATGTATTAACAACATATGCTTCTTATGTATTAAATCCTGCAAAATGAAGCAGTCATTGCCACCATTTGATTTTTGACAGTCTGGAGCTATTGTGTACCGGTGTTCCATAACCTTGCTCAATTGTGTTTTATGAATGTTTTGTCTTCGGACCATAATAGTTATCCAATGGCTTGAGCGCTCTTTCATAAACGTCCATATCCTCACCACCATTATCCTCAGGTAGTGAGCGAATTTTACAATACTTCTGTCCCTCCGGACCAAGGGCGTGTAGCATAAACATTTTTCTTCTTTTTATGGCGACATCCCTTCATGCTTCACTGCACCCAGTTAGTTGCTCCAATATTGCCTCCAATCATTCCAAAGAATTGAAGGTAAACCCAGATTGGGCAAAAATGCTTCTGGGGGATGAACTGTGATTGGCATTCCTAATGTATTTTGTACGACTTCTTCTACTATCTCCTTTTGTATTCATCTTCCTTTGTTCATTGTTCCTTCACTGTGTATTTTCTTCCAGTACACTACTGAGATCACAAGAGAAATACAACTTTTTAATTTTCTTTTAACTGGGACGGAGAAGATGCAACATGTTGCAGCACTCGTTTTCGTCCTCAGGATTCAGTCAACAATTTGTATCTGTGGTAACCAAAATGGCCCCACGTTGTGCTATGCCGATGAGTCCTTTACTCTTAACCTATCGCAACCGCCGTTCCCCCTGCAACCCTCAATCTTCCCAGTGCAGTCACATGTCTTTTCGCCACAGTATTGCGGCGCCTCCTCAACCAACACTGCCCACCAGGGTCTCTAATCAGGAGCCAGTGTACCCGCTCCACAGGCAACTCGTTCCCTGCGCCTATGCCGCCTCTACAAATGCCAACATCCCTCCAGCCTCTCACCAACTGCAGGTCCAACACGCATCACTCGTTGCCAAATTGAGGTATGTGACTGAAGAGCTGGAAAAAGGGTTTTACATTTAGAAACCCTGCGGCCGAGCAGCCTTCCTTCAACAACTTTCACCTTCAACTGGTACAGGTTCCAGGTTCTAACCTGGAACTATAGCAAGATGCCACAATCGAGGAGATGTAGTTAATACCCAAGGTATCATACCATATGATATAGCCCCTCCACACCTGGAAGGCCTCATGGTAATACCCATCTGCCCTGGAGACCCCTCCAGTAAATGAGTACTTGAGAACTATTAGCTTTGGACCAGTTTGTGAGGTAATTGGTTTTCAATAGATGGTAGTCCTGGATCTACCATGAAGGGATAAAACAATTTGCAGGGGAAAAGAGTAGCTGAGTATTGGGACATAATTGGACAATGATACATGCGTGCGGAGGTGGGTGGAGGTCCTTTCTATGAAAATCAAAAATATCTCCTGCCTTCCCTCACTGTATAGAACTACTTACATGATGGCAGGAATTTCTCTGGAGGAGCCAATCTGTATTGCAGTGAATGCCTACTGGTGCTTTCAAAAGGATGCTGGCACATCTGTTCAGATGCCAACTTTGCATTTACTGAGCTTTGGGTGTTCATCCCAAAAGCAGTTGGTCTCTGCTTTCTGTTGGACACAGTGCACCTCTGAGCTTGGTGGTGTCTGTGCGAGGGCCACCTTGTGGACAGGTGGCAGGCATCAGACCAAGTGCCTCATTACAACCCTGCCGGTCCGGAAAGAACGGTGGCGGAAAAACCGGACCGACTGATTAAGAGTCCTGCAGGCGGGAGGTGTGACTCACGCAAGGTCTGACCTGGCGAGATTTACACCACCCGCCTGCAGGCGCAAATGGAAACACCGGCTCTGTCATAGACGGAACCAGTGTTTCCATTGTTCCCATCCCCATGGAGTCCTATAGGACTCCATGAGAATGGGGACTTGCAGAATTCCACCTCCGGAATTCCCGGGTCACTGGGGTCGTAATGCCCTGGTGATTCCGGGAATCACGGAGGCGGAATGGTAATATGGGGCCGGTGGTAGCCTGATGGTTTTTCTGGCACGGTTACCGCCGGACTCTTAATGAGGCCCCCTGTCTTTAGTCCAAGCTGTTCCTGCCTGTCTCCCTGTGGTAGGAGCTTTCCCCAGAGGGACTTTCATAAGAATCAGTTTCCTCATATTCTTTTCCATTCATTTCTGTTTTGGATTTGTAGGATTTATTCAATTCCTTTTTACCTAGCTCTTGAAACTTCCATATCCTGTAAACCTTTTATTAAGTGCACTGTTGCAGTAAAATCTCTTAGTGAAGTTATGCCACCCCTGTCCATCCTTTTCCAAGCACACAGCATTCTGACTGAAGCATGTCATAATCACAAGTTAACAGCGGACAGTTCTGAAATAAACCATATGCCAACTTCCCACCTCTCAATCCTCGCCTGCCCCAAACAGCCCACCATCCAGTATATAGCCTTTACTTTGCTAGTCCTGGGGGCTTCCCCCTTGCACCATTCCGGACTAGGTCCACCTCCTTAGTCAAACCATACCCCCAAATACACCCCGAAATGGGCATTTGCATCATAGCCATATAAAAGTCAGGCAGATTAAATGTATACATCCAACATAATCTGGGATCCTGAGCATCATTAATGAATGACAAATCCAACACATACCGCTCAAAAACATCTGACTTTCTTCATTCAAGCACCTCCATGATTCTTCAACTACTTTGTGAGATTTGGCCCACCTCCAAATCTGTGAAAGGATCATTTCTGATCATAGACTCTTTGTGCTCCCAAAAATGTTTCCCAAGGACCCTGCATAACCAGAGCTAAATTGTTACCTCCCCTGCCCCACCAAAGTGCATCGCCAGTATATTTGGGGGACCTTGGAACCATACATTCCTCAGCACCTCCACCCAGCAGTTCCCCTTTACCAAGCCAATACATTGTTGTATTTTGTAGGCCCATGTCACTGCTTCTATCCTCTTTCTGTCTTTGCCTTTCTCTCTCGGTTCCTCCCCACCTTTTTATTATGGTATTTTTTGAGCATGGACCTAGCTTCGAGAAGCAACAGAGTGCTTTACAGAGGTGTACAACAGTACAGATTGTGACGAACCCAGGGGTTATGTCCCTATTTATCCCCAAAGAAACGCTGCTCCAGGAACTAAGTTCCATTGATGCCAAATGCTTAGAACTTTCCCTCATAAGGAAATGCATATACCAGACCAACTAGGGTATCTTTGTAACAAGGAATCCTTTTTTGATATTAAAGGTACTGAGACGAGGAGGCCCTGCACTGATGTAGAGAACCATAAGCAATGTTCTAGTATTTCTCCATTCAATGGAAATAATCCTTTGATAAAAAGGGAAGACGACCCAAAGGAGAGTAGTAGTAGACGAAGCAGCATTAGCAATTGTTGTAATGGCTTGCGATGCAGAAGTGAAAGCGACAAGTCGGAAAAGGAAAGAGAATGGAGTAGCAAAAAAGTGGTTATGGGGAAAGAGACAGTTGAGGAAGTAAGAATTACCAAATCTGGCTAATAGATGGTCACTTAAAGAAAAGCCGTCCGGCCAAAGCAAAACGTGACAAAAACTTGTCAATAGTATGACCGCCTCCCTACAGAGTGCGACCTGTGTGTCAGAACGCAGGCAGTATTCACCAGCTGCCCCGGCGGTGGCCACAGAGAGAACCAAGCAACCAGTGTTTGATTGTGGATGGCGTCTGCCAACAACGTTTAGACCAGGTGCACTGAGCCAAAGAGCGTGCTTCACCAGGTCCAGTCCCGAGTGGCGGATCTGTTGCAAGGGAGTCCAGATAAAGAGGACCTCACCGGCGCCAATCGAACGGCAAACGACCCTGCAAGCCCCAGAGCAGGGAACAAGCTATCTTGGAAAGAAGCCGCGCAGCTGGACTGATTTTAAATACAAAAAAGGTACCTGTTGGGGGGAGGGGGGTGAGGGAGGGAGGGAGCGGCTTTAAGGGACTGGAGAAGGCAGTGGTGCTTCATGCCTAGAGATTGCTAAACTGGCCAAGAGAGGAAACCCACTTTACCAGAGAAGGAAAACTACAAGAACCTAGGCAAAGTTGTGCACTATTAACTATGTGAAAATAACAGAAACCTTGTCCTTCGTCATCCCAATCTTTTATCAGAGCATAGTTACACTTGGCAGGCGAGTGAACCAAGGGTAATTGGGGAAAAGTGAAACCAACATACCACTTGAAGAGGAATAATGAATAGACATGTTGGAAGTTTACTATACTCTTCCTCGTCCCACTGATTCAGGGAAGTAAAATTGATAGTGCCAGAACTTGACAAGTGAGTATACAAACTCTGTCAAAAACAGGGAGAACATTTAATGTTATAATTGCGTACAATTAGCAAATCTGAGCAAAGACCAGGGGAAGTGGATTACTCCTCCCCCCTGGCATTATCGGATCTGCTTAAAGGGTAGGACACCACTTCCCCCAGTGTTAAATGGAACACAAGTAAGAGAATCTTACTTAGAACTCTGTGAAACATTGTTTTAGGACCACTTAAGTCGTCTCGTTATATATTGGAACTTAGTGTACAGAAACTGAGGCAGGCTGCAGGAGAACAGCCAAGAGACACTTTATTTTTCCCTTGTAGAAGGTTTTGTGGCACTTAGAGTGTGAGGGTCAGAATAGGTTTTGGACACAGGACGGACAGTTTAGCTTAATTTTGGACATCCTGATGACTGGTCCTTTAGTTTTGTTGAGGCTTGCAACTCCCTCTTAGAGTTGGGGCTAGTGAGGTATTTTTCCAAATCCCTTTATTATTTGATGGAATACCACTACCTGTGTCTGCCTCATATCTCTGAATCATCACAAGATGCATAACTGAGTGCTTTTCAGAGATAACAGAACAGATATACAGAGGGGGGGTAGGATACAGGGGAGGGGTACAGCTGTACAGGGTAGCGGGGGAGATCAGTGGGGCAGACAATGTCTAGTGAGTCAGGTAGCACGGTTGACGACGTGATGTTTGTTTTGTTATGTTTGTTAATTTGTACCGCACTTCCGGTACCCAAAGGCTTAAGGGCCCAAACAAAAAACAGAACAAGACACGACAGAACTGTTCATGAAATTGGGGTAGTCCGGGATTGAAATGGCAGAGAGTGAGCATTGAAAGATTTAGCAGAATAGTAAGGTCTTGAGTTTCTTCTTGAATACTTCTGTGGATTCAATGATTCCGATAAATGGAGGCAAGGCATTCCAAACCAACGGGGCTGCTATATTGAAAGCTCCATTGCGGACAGAATGTTCATATTGTCCGATTTTAAGGATCTGATGATTTGCTTTTTTACAATTGCTTCCATTAAATAACGTGGCATCTGACCTTTTAAGGTATTTATGGGTGATGATTAGCATCCTGAAGCACACTCTGGCCTGTACAGGAAGCCACTGCAAGCTCCGTCTGGCATCTGATACATGTCCTGTCACAAACCTCACTGCTACAATCTGGGTAACCTGGAGGAGGTGGAAATCTGCTTGCGAGGTGCCAACTAGGAGACTGCAGCAATAATCCAATTTAGAACCAATAATGGCTCAAGCTAAGGTCTCTGAATTTTTCTCGGAAATCGGTGGTCGGAGGTGACGGAACAACTTGATGAAATATGATGACGAGGAAACTAAGCAGTTCGCCTGAGCTTTCATATTCAAGTTGTTATCCAAGAAGATGCCTAAAGTCTTCACCTTAGTCTTAACCTCAATATCGCAGTTATCTACATTGAAATTATTATACATTGAACCTAACTTCGCAAGCCTAATGTCAGGACCAACAATCAAGAGCTTTGTTTTGGCACTATTCAATGCCAGACCATTCAAAACCATCCAGCATTGAATAGCTCAATACGCTTTGTTGATATTTATCTCATCACTATGTGAACCTGAGATGGGGATGACACATTGTGTGTCGTCTGCATAGTTGCCGAACAGAATCCCTTGATGTTCTAGCTTATGGAAAAAGGTATCATAAAGATGTTATAAGAACATGGGGAAACACCATGTTGGTTTTGCCTCGGCGGACTCGCTGGCCACTCACCTGTCTACCGCTCATAAATGAAGTGACCCATTGGGTAGCCTGAGCAGAGAAGTGGGCAATATCCTTTATCCTGATGAACAAGATGGAATGATCCACCAGGTCAAAGGCTGCCGAAAGGTCTAAGATCATGATTAGGGCTGTTTGGCCCCCATCCAAAACTTGGAGCAGCTGAGATTTTAAGGCTAAGAGAGCTGTCTCTGTCCCGTGACATTGATGAAATCCCGACTGGTATTTGTGGAGGATCTGAGTGTTATTCAGGTGGTGCGATAGTTCGCAACCCTGTCCAAGATCTTCAACCAGAAGGGAGTGTTGGTAATAGGTCTCTAGTTGGTAAACGTCATTGGACAGAGATTAGGTTTTTTCAATAAAAGTGATCCAGGGTTCTTAAGATCATCAGGAACACGATTCTGCGCAAAAGAAGCATTGACACATTTCATGAGGGCTGGAATAAGAATGGGAGAACACTCCTTAATCAGAATATCTGAGCAGGGATCCCCCCTAACAGCTGGTGGTTTTTAGCTGTGCAATTATTTTAGATAATTCTGCTTCTGAAACAGGCGAAAAATTGAAAGTCTGAGGCTCCTTAACCTTTTTAGGTACTATATGGTGATTAGCTTCAAGGTCTTAATTGCTCAATAGCTATTTCTTTTCTTTGATGCAAACTTTTATCTTTTGGCCTAGGTGTTGAGGAGGAGAGACTCCTTGAAGAGGTGGGTCTTGAGTTATTTTCTGAATTATAGGAGCATGAGGGAGTGTCTAATGCTGACGGGTAGGAGGTTCCATAGTCTTGGGGCGTAGGCAGAGAAGGCTTGCTTTCTGGTCCTTTCCTTTTTGCAGCAGCGGATTTGAAGTCTGCATGTGTCCTGGCCTCTCGTGGTGCGCTGTCTGCCGGAGATGGTGAGTTTCTCTGTGAGGTATCTTGGTGACTTGAGGGCGACTGCATTATGGATGATGCAGCAAGACTTTAAGGTGATTTGTGCATGCAGTGGGAGCCAGTGAAGGTCGATGAGGGCTGGGGTGATGTGTTTGTATCTGCGTAGACCTTTGATGAGGTGTGTGGCCGCGGGTAGAGCACTTCTCAGAGGCACAAGGGAGGACTGGAGTCCTTCGAGGAGTGCATTTCCCCCATCCAGGTGGGATAGGACTAGTGATTGAACAGTGGATCTAAAGGTGTCCGGTGGGAGGAAATGTGCGACTTTCCACTGGAGGGAGAGCCGATACCAAGCTGTCTAGTTTTCTTAGCCGTGTGTGTGTGTCTTGAAAGAGAGGTGTTTGTCGATGTAGAACACGAGTGACTTGGGGCAGGAGGTTATCTCGGCTGTGAAGCCTTCAAGGTTCAATGTTGAGCCAGGTCTGTATGTCTGTGTTTTGTGGTGTTGGTGAGGAGTAGGAATTCGGTCTTGGAGGGGTTGAGCTTCAAGTAGGCACTGGACATCTAAGACTGGATCAGCGAGAGGCAGATTCTGAGCCTGTGTATTTCCTTGATGTAGTCGATGTTGAGGTATAGCTGTGTGCCGTCAGAATATTGGTGGATGTGGATGTTGTGTGGTTAGGAGGGCACCGGGCGTCTCCATGTATAGATTAAAGATCACTGGCGAGAGCATGGAACCGTGCAGGACTCCACAGGTGTAGGGTATCATTGGCGATAAAGAGGAGTCCATCTGAACAAACTGCTGGGGATTGGCGAGGTAGGACGTGAACCAGCGTAGAACAAGTATGCTAATCCCTATGCGCCGATGTAGGTTGTCTGTGATCCCCTGGTGGTCTGTCGAAAGCGGTTGAGAGGTCACGTAGAACCAGGCAGCAGGGGTGGCCTTCGTGAAGGGTGTTTGAGGGCATTGCCGACCACCTGTTTGGTTGCCGTCTCCATGCTGCATCTGGGTCAGAACTCGAATTGGTAGGTTTGGAGGAGATTGTTGGCATTGATGTGTTGCTGCAGTTGCGCGCCTACTGCTTTCTCAATGATCTTACCTAGGAAGGGAAGATGGGTGATGGGACAATAGTTTGCTAGGTTGTCTGGATCCAGAGTGGTTTCTTTTAATAGAGGGTTGGTTTGTCCTGTCCTTGGGGTTGTTGGGAAGGTTCCTTGAGTTAGGGAGCTGTTAGTGATCGCCAGGTAGGGATGGAGTGTGGTATGGCCTGTAGCAGGCGACGGGTTGTTCATAGTTCCTTGAGAAGCACCAGGTCGTATGTGGTCCTGGAGCGGCACCAGGTTTTCTCTTATTTCCTGATAACTCTTGCTGAAGTTGAGTTCTTGCATGTAACAGGGTGCTGACGGTTTCAGGTTGTGGGTGCGTTGTTTCAGAGCAGCGTGTCTGTCGAGGGAGGCTGAGAGTGTGGCATTGAGTGCTTCCACTAGTGTGTCTGTCTGGTTGGGGGAGTTCATTCCATGTGAGGTGAAGGTTGGTGAGGTCTTCCGTGATGGCTTCCACCGAGAAGTTCAAGGATCTGAAGGTTTGTCTGATGGGTTTCTGCTGGGAGTTCTTGATTGGGGTGGCGTGCCGGATGTTGAAAGGCACTGCCAGGTGGTCAGACCAATTAAGCCGGAGAGGAGAGTTGTAGTGGAGGAAAGGCAGTGCAGTGATGATTAGGTTGCCGTTACAGGTAAGGTTACACTAGCTGAAGGACATTTGGAGAGATTTTGCAGTAACCCTGCCAGTATTAAGCATACATTTACGGCTTCTCGGCATTTCTCATCTTTAGTGTGACACCTCTTGCTGTTTGCCAAGTGGGTGGTGTTGGTGTGCTCTAGATGAGAAAACACTGTTCACCATTAAACAGGTATTTACATTTTGTGTTGCTTTGGTTCCACATGATGAGTAGAATGGGGTGTGCCCTAACCACACTATATACCTTCTTTCAGGATTTTTAATCTCATTGAACCAGGCGTGACCATCTGTGTAGAGAGGTTCACGGATCGCTACAGGACCAGGTTTTGCCAGGTGCGACTTTTATGTTATTGGGCATGTTCTGGATATATTTGGCTCCTAATTGAGGTGGAGGCCTGACTAATTGGGAATGTTTTGTTTGTAATCAATGTACTAGCATTCATTCAGGAATTGGACACTAAGGATTTATCAATTGATGCATACTTGTGTTCACTAACAGACATATAAATCTTTTAGAACTCTACTCCTCTCTTTTCCTCCCTACCAACATTTGGGTGTCCTAAGCCAATTGCCTTAATGCTGCATATTGATAGTTCATTCATTGATTAGCATGATTATTTGCCAATGGAACCTTTTTCTTTATCCAAACAAATATGGCAATTACAGGCAATGTGTCTAGATTAAACCATGATATATCACATGCCGGTGATGGGTTGTTGACCTGAACAATTAACACAAATGTCACAATGGTGTTTGTTTGATTTCTTTATCTCTTAAACAGTGCAACTCAGATGTATTGTTGCTTGTTTTGGGTCCATGTGGACTGTTGACTACTTCCCATACTCTATGTACAGCCACTTTACTTGCCCTGATGAATGGACTGTGTAGTCTGAAATGCATTGGCAGATTTTGCTTTTTGGCAAAGGCTGCTCAGAGGTGGTTGTAACCCAATACAGTTTGGTCTTTTCTAAACAAAAGTCTGGATGTAATCTTTTCTGGTAATTGAAAACTTGCTCAGAGTGAAGAGCCATTATAACTAAATGTATTTCTAGCTAGTTGGACCAAGGGAGTGCAACCCACACCATCAGCTTTTCAGTCTAGGTCAATTTTATTGCTATAATTGTCAATACCCCTGTGCGGAGGCATTCTTGAGGGTATGCACCCGAAACTTAATAACAGTATCTATTAACAATTAAACTTGCTGTATATAATTTAATTCAGGTGATGCCCATTCACCTACGTTTGTAGGTCGAGGATGTTAAAGTTTCAGTGCGTTGAGTCTTTTGTGTGCTGTGCAAGTCTGAGGGTGTCGAAGGCCGAGGAGAGCTTCCTTCATCGGTTTGGTGGCCTTATTGCCTGGGAGGTTTCAGTCACCCTTGCGCTCCCCTTTCCCCCTGTTCCTCTTCCCCTCTTTTGCTCGCCCCTCTCTCCTTCCTCTCCCCTTCTCTCTTCCTCTCCACCCCCCTCTCTCTTCCTCTCCACCCCCTTGCTCTTCCTCTCCACCCCCCTCTCTCTTCCTCTCCACCCCCCTCTCTCTTCCTCTCCACCCCCCTCTCTCTTCCTCTCCACCCCCTCTCTCTTCCTCTCCACCCCCCTCTCTCTTCCTCTCCACCCCCCTCTCTCTTCCTCTCCACCCCCCTCTCTTCCTCTCCACCCCCTCTCTCTTCCTCTCCACCCCCTCTCTCACTCCCTCTCCACCCCCCTCTCTCACTTCCTCTCCACCCCCTCTCTCACTTCCTCTCCACCCCCTCTCTCACTTCCTCTCCACCCCCTCTCTCACTTCCTCTCCACCCCCCTCTGTCTCTCCCTCTCCACCCCCTCTGTCTCTTCTTCTCCACCCCCTCTCTTCTTCTCCACCCCCTCTCTTCTTCTCCACCCCCTCTCTCTTCCTCTCCACCCCCCCCTCTCTCTTCCTCTCCACCCCCTCTCTCTCTTCCTCTCCCCCTCTCTCTCTTCCTCTCCCCCTCTCTCTCTTCCTTTCCACCCCCCTCTCTCTCTTCCTCTCCACCGCCCCCTCCCTGTCTCTTGAAATAAAGATTGTCTTACAGCCTAAACCTCCTTTCGCCGAAAGAAAACAAATCCGAAAGTTATGAGCATCTTTTATTATGTAAAACAAATTAAATGGGCCTTAGTTGTCATTGTCTCCCAGCCCTTTGCAATCCAGTCTTCTCCCTTTCCTTTACCTATGATTTCCCGAGCCTACCGCAGTTGGCAACGTAGGTAAAAGTATCCTTTCCATTTGTTGTTGTGTACGCTCAATGTTGTAGCCCTCATGCTTGTTGCTTTGCGTAATGGTGGTCTTTTTGTACACCTGGCTTGCATTGCCCCATACCCTCGACCTCTCCTAAGAATGCACCAAGAATTGACTGCATAGCCTAGTGGATTATCCTGCTCTATTTTTCTGCATTGCTAAATTGCTGCCCTGTGTGTTTTGTTTGCCTGCCCTCATTCGGCACCTTTTTAGTATGCTGCTGTCCAGTGTCCACTCTGCCTGTTCTCCCTCTTTGCCGACCCTTTCTAGTTTTTTGACCCCACGTGCCCTACTATCTAAATCATGCCTAGCAGCAGTGTGTGTTCATAGCTTGGTACTGTTGGACTTCCACCTTTCGATAGGAGCCGTCATAGCCGTTGGGCAGGTTCCTTCTTGCAATTGCCCTTTGTAGCAGTCTTGACATGGAGCTGTCAATGGTGACCCTGCTAATGAGCAAACTGAGCGATAAGCCTCCTCACCCAACTATGAGCACTAAAATCATTCATTTAACCCCATTGGTCTGATTTAGGTATCCATATTGTGATGAAGTGCAAGGCGTCATCACTCTGAAAGGAGGAATGAACACCTTTCTATAATGGTACCTCGAGAGGGAATCTGTATCCCTGCCCTTTTCCTGACCCTAAAGCCCCTTCATACAAAGTTAAGAACAAACCCCTCTCTGATAAGCTCATGAGTTGTGGTCACTATGCCATTACCCTAGAAAGAACTGGGATGAGGAAGAATAGGAATTACATAAGTGAAGATCCCTTTCCCAGTACTGTGACGAGGAATATCCCAAATGGCTCACAAGGGAGTTCAAAGTTCAGTACTGTGAGGAGAGAGATACGTGGAAGCATGAGGATTACACTTAAGAACCACAAAGAACAGTCTAATAGTTAATGGTTTCCGATTGGTCCATCTAGAGTAGAAATAGAGGGAAACTAGGAAGTGCTGTCACCCTTTCCCTGGAGAAGCAGGGAGCAGGAATTCTGTGCTGGAATGGAAGGGACTGTGGAATGGAGGGGACTGTGGACCACTGCAACATGAAGAGAGGGGGAATCCTTCAACCCCAGCTGCCTGTTGGGAACTGAGGGAAGCTGGAATCTCTCACTGGGGAAACCCTGGAGAACCAGCAGTCTGCACTGGTCAAAGAGAAGGGGATTCCCCTCACTGCAAGAGATCAGCTGGGGATCCCCGTAGGAAGAATCAAGAGCCTAGGGGAAACCGCAGAAGCTTACCGGTGTTGCGGTGGAGCAGGACCCTGATGTACCAACTGCAAAGGTACACGGAAGGGGCCCGGGAAGGCACAGGGAGACACCCAAAGAATACTGAAGGATTAAGGACCCATTGAAGTCTAAAGACGTAGTGCTGAAGAAGCAGAAGAAACATTTGTGAATAGGATTTCCAGTTTTAGGTGTTTATTTAGGTGTTTATTTTGTTTTACTTCTGGGGGTGTTTTGCCAGTGTTTTCAAACATTTTCACAATCTGTGTTTCAATGTTTTCATTGTTTTCCCATTTGCTCCCTTCAAATAACTGTGAATAACAGTTTTTTCCTGTGTAAACACACACATATTTATTGTTTGGGCACTGCTAGGATGAAAATGTGTCTGTCTCATAGATCAATGGTTGCAAACATTGTTGAGAAAGGCCTCATATTTTTCTCTGTAAAGAGCCACCATGAAAATGTGTTTCAAAATGCTCCGGTGTACTATGATGAACAGGCATCTATTGGAATTTGTTTTCCCTCCACAAAACGGATATAAATTGCATGGCTTTATTTACACAATTTGTACAAAATATGCACTTGAAAACACACCATTTCAACCCACTATTTAAAAGCATTTGCAACTAGTGGCCTGCTGTTTGCGATTGGAACCAAGACAACACTGTTCCCAGGAAGTTTACACTAGCGGTCTTGAGTTACACGGCTCAGGGAGTTCCCAGATCCAGGACATGGCGTGAGCGTGGTGCCCGTTGTATATAAACACACAAGTACCTCGGCCCTTTCCACTGTAAGAAAGGCATGGTATCAAAGTAAGACGGACACAAGTGATCACAGTTCAAGGGTGTTTATGAACTGTACAATAGGTGAGATAAACGCCTAATCTAAACCTAAATCTAAGATGGGAGCAAGCTACAACCATCAAATAATAAAATAGTCCTAGTGGAGTCTTGTCAAATTAAAAGGGCGTATACTAAAAAAAAAAATGAACTATTTTCAATCCTTACCGCTATGTTACAAAATAGTGTGGGATAATGTTCACAAGAAAAGAAAGAAGTGTTCACAAAATTATAAGTCAGGATGCTATGGCCGGGGTCTCCCTTCCCCACGTTTTTTAGCACGGGACAAGACTGGAGTTTTTAGCACAGCACATTCCTGGGCTTCTCTGGCATGAGCTTACAGTTCCTTTTCTCTATGTCAGGGCCTTCTGTGCCCAAGTCTTTTCTTATGCACAGTCTCTTGATTCAAATGGTCTGATGTGCCAAAACAACAAACCAAAAAGTTCCTTCTGTTAATCTTCACGTCGGGTGATTACCTTCACCTTTGGATCCCCCTCAGCCAGGCTCTGTTCCATCTCTCATAAACGTTGTCAGCCTCCCTCAGTCGAGCTCAGACCAACCTCTCACTGTGGACCTCCCTTGGTCGGGTTCATGCTTGTCTTCACAATGTAGTTCACTTGACATTTGATTCAGAGTGGGATTCACTTCCCTATGCTTTTCTCTTGACGTCCCTCCATCGGGCTCACTACCGCCTTTCAATCATCTCTTCATTTGTAATATTCATAAGTCTTAATGTATTTTTAAACAATCGCACAATGTTCACATTACGTCCACCTCATCCGGGCTCAGTCCTCCCAAAGCACTTCGCTTTTCGGGCGTCTCTGTTTAAAATTGGCAATCATGTCTTGCCGGATAACACTGTTGGCCTATGGAAAGTGCTGGTTCACAAAATTACTGTTCGCACAGCGTTCCCCTCAGCTGGGCACAAACACCTGTTTCAACTCCCTCAGTCGAATTCACAGTTTCACAACTGTCAAAACCTTCTGCCCTGTGTCAAGGGGTTTGACTTGACCCTTGTATGACCACCTTCCCACCTCAACGTCGGCCTTCCCTATGGCCTCTTGCTATTTGTAGTGTTAATATTCTTCTCAGTACACATTCTCTTTGTTCAGGAGAGGGGTACCAGCCAGAGTCCTTCGAATGAGTGCACACGTGGCGCCGGACAACTCTCTCTGATACCAAATTCGTTTACAACAAAAGACCTCTTTCTATCAATCTTCTTAATATTGTCAGTGCAACCTTGAGTCTAACACAGTCCAGTCTCCTATCCGGTTCTTCCCACAAACCGGCTGTGCTGAACTTGTTGGCCTTTCTCTTGCCGCTGGATTCAATGACGGTACCTCGATGGTAACCATGTTCTCCCCACTCTGGCCATCCGTGCGGGAGGGTTCCATGTACCGCTGACATCAGTCACACGATTTGTCAGCTGCGATCCCCAGTCTTATTGTTCCTTTGTCGGAGGCTTCACGGGCCTGGGTTGAAAAGGGCAAGGGCAACTCCCTCCTTGACGTCCTTTCAGGTCTCTCTGCCTTTCTCCTCAGCTTGAACTGCTGTCCTGGAATAATTGCTTCCTTGTGCACGGTTCAGTTTGAGGTTGTTCGTTGTCATCCAGTTGTAGATGTCTGTGAGGCAGTTGTTGAGGTTATTTTGGTCTTGTGCTCTGTTTGTTTTCACAATCAGCTGTGTGACGTCTGCTTAGTTGTAAGCAGTAAGTCAGTGGGATTGAATGATTTTCATCAGTGGGCACATGTAGATGTTGAAAAATAGAGGGGAGAGGCTGGAACCCTGTGGGACTCAGCAGGATATATTTCTGGTGTTTTGAGTTGAACAGTCCTAGGTCGCTTCTTTTGGTTTGTCAGGAACGAGGTAAGCCATTTTAGTGCAGATTCCTGTATGCCACATTGCATCAATCTTTTTATCAGTGTTGCGTGGCTCATTGTGTCAAAAGCCGCTGATCTGTCCAATAGTATGAGGGCCGATTTTTGCCTCGTTGTCTGCGGTTATTTTCAGGTCGTCTCATATAGATACAAGTGCTGATTCTGTTCTTCTCATTGGTCTGAAGCCAACTTGTGATTGGTCGAAAATTCTGTTTGTTTTGACGTGCTTGAGAAGGATTCTGTACACATGGTTTTCCAGGATCTTTGCTGGGTAGGGCAGGTTGGATGTTGGTCTGTAGTTGCTTAGGTCTTTCAGATTCCTTTTTTATCAGTGGTTTGATATATGCTGATTTGAAGGAGGACGGTACTATTCCTCTTGAGCGATAGATTCATTAGGTTCCGGAAGTGTGTCGCTGGGTTTCTGTGGTTGAGGATTCTTTTGCAGATATCAGGGGGCCAGGGGTACCTTGGTGATCCTGCAAGGTTGTTCTTGATCAGTGTGGCAACATTTACCTCTGTGATTGGTTGTAGGCAGGTGAGTTTTGCTGTAATCTGTGTTCCATCTGGTGTCTGTGGTCCGGCAGTCGTGGTTGTATTTGCCCAGTCTAGGTTGATGGTCTCCTGGATTGTTTATTTTTGCTCACAAGTGGTTGCTGATGTTGCAAAGTGCTTGTGTCGGGGTGATGGAGTTTTTACAGGAAGAGATTTTTTTTTAAATCTCTTTGATTTTGAAGAGTTCTTTCTGTGGATTGTTTGCCGATTCTATTCTTGTCGCGTAGTAGAGCTTTTTTGCTTTAAGTACTGCTGCTTTATATAGTTTGAGTTGTCTTTAGTATTTTATCCTGCCTTGTTGGGTGTATTGTTCTCTCCATTTCTTTTCCATTTTGCAATTGTTTTTTTTAGTTGTTTCAGTTCTTGAACCATTTTGCTGCCAGTTTTTTGGGTGTGTCCGCCTCATGCTTCTGATTCCTTGCATTAACCTCAGTCTTACGAGTCAGTCCTCTCTCTCTGAACAATGCCCTGCCACTTCCATTTGATTGGACTTGGGCACCAATTCACATAATATTAGTGCTGCTAAAAAGGCCATAGTGACCTGGCCTTAATGGAATTTTTTCATACCCGACTTGCATTTCGTCACCAGTTGCTCTGTTAGTGACCGTAATGTACCAGAATTGGTGGGTAATCTGTCATCCTGTGGGCACACCCACATTTCAAAAGTCCTTGATGGCGTCTCCCTGTTCAGCTAGTTGCAAGTTGGATGCTATAGCACTAAATTACCCGACAGCCAAGATTTAGATTTCCCTCCTTCTTTCATATATAGCGCAAATCTTTTGGTCAGTCTCGCTAAAGAATCTCCCCTGAGTCCTGAGTCACTTCCTGGCATTGCCCACATGTGTGGCGCTAGCAGGTTCATTCTTCTGTACATGTCACCAGTTCCCATAATCTGTCGAATGGAGTAGGGTTCTTAGCTGGGGCCAGGCCTGCTAAACATAGATATCTGTGAACGAGAAAGCACCCAAACTTCAGTATTGTGCACACCTATTGCCCCAGGTGTTCTTGTCCTGGCCTGCTGATATATATAACAAGGGGACCTCAACTTTCACTGATACCTTGTAATATGAACGAATGTTTGGATAGCGTTACCATAACGAAGACTGTTTCTTGAAAACTTGAGAAGAGTCATTTTTCTTCCCGTTCTGCTAGAGCAAGAAGTGACCGAGCCTCCAGTGTGACACTATGGGAAGTTGCGAAAGGACTATTAGGCTGAAACTGTGTTTGGAACGGATCAGTTTAGGTTTCGCTTTTGTGAAAACCCAGTCTTACTGGACTTATACCAGAAGCTACTGGAATACAAGCTATTAGGCGAACGAACATTGCTATTGTTCATCCAATCCTGATGAAGAGACACAATTTGTCGAGTGGATATTATATTGGGAATGAACTGTTATTAACAATGTTAAGGCATTGTGAATTATTAACACAATGGAAAAGAAGTGGTTTAATGAAATGATTAGCTTCTGTAATTTCTTAGTATGTCAATATATTTTTTAGATATTGCATTAGAGAGTGAATGTATGGATGCATGATTAGTAAAATGTTTTTTAGAATTAATTAAATTAATATGCTTCTTTGTGTTTTTTAGACAAATCCTAATAAAATGAATATAATGATTTGAGCTTCATATTTGTCTGCCCACCTTCTTCAGTCTCTCGTGTCCTGGTACCACTTTCGTTCATATTACTGCTGATATATATGGCTTATCCACCAGTCCAGGGAGGGACCTACCACTGGATCCACCCCACCCTCAAACCACCTGGTAAGGGGGGAGGCATCCTCAACAACCTGCAAAAAGTAACCATTAGCATGGCATAGCAGGAAATGGGCTACGTCCTGAGTTTCTACATTCAACATTCAACATTCCTTGATTTTACCACATTCTTTCTACACACAATACCAGGCACTATGATGGCTTTTTAGAGCCCGACATGGACCTTGTTTTGAAAAAATACAGAACGTGTTGACTTCACTGCACTAAACTTTGAAACCTACAGCTACTAACCCCTTTTTGCAATTTCTCCCTGTCCCCTCGACTCCTATGCAGGGTGCTGCTCAACCTACCGCCTCGCTCTCAAAGGGGTCAAAGGAAGAACCCACTCAACCCCTTGGTCGAGCAGGCACAACAGTTCCCCATCCCCCCCTTTTGCTTTCCTTTCAGTCACCACCCAAACTGCCTGGGGGATAAGAGATAGACCCAGGCCATCTCCTTCCTAACAAGCTAATCCTTAAATCACCTATCTCGCAACCTTTCCACACCAAAAAGTGTTTGGGCCAATACACTGTCCTGGTGATTGTCACCTTTCAGTAAATGCCCTGTTGGCAGCGGGCTCAGCAATCGCTGCCAGCCGGGCGAGAACATTGCTCATACTTGCAGCTCCCCTTTGCACAGGTCGAACGCCACTGTCACTAACTCGGCTGGAACGCAATAGTTTGCTTGCTTTGGAGAGTAACAGGGTGGTGGCTGGGCAAACGTCAGCCTCTTCACCCCCGCCGCACCGTACACGCAGCCCTGGAATTTGTTAATCTGCACCCGGCCCGAAGTGGGCGTTTTGCATCCCAGGCTGCAATGCCTGGTCCTCGGCTGCCCCGTTCATGTGGCGCGGGCTGGGCAGCGACCTCTTCACCCGTACAGCATTCCCAATGAGGCCTGGGGCTTTGATCTTCCCTAGTCTGCCCGGTCGGTCTCCTGGGTCGGGCATATGGCATCTCAGACCACCTCTGACTTCCTGTGCGTCACTGCACTTGTAGTCTGTGATGGGTTGTTTTGGGCATGCTCTGATTGGTCCTGGGCATGCCCCGATTGTTCCTGGGCTGGCTGACTGCTCCACAGTCTGGGACTGTCCTGGCATAACCGGTCTCGCTTAAAGATCTCTTCTTGACCCATGTGTGGGGGTGCTAGCGGCTAAAGTCTCCCCATGGAGCCTATTGCTGATTCCCATGCACTTTCTCTCTTTAACCATTATTTCATACAGATTTTTCTATTCAGTCCTCTCTCCTCTGTGTAGTCGACTCACTAGGCCAGTGGTGCCCTGTTCATTGTTCTCTGGCACCTACTGTCCTGTCCCTTTTCAGGAAAGTTGATGACTCCTACTGTAAAATGAGTGTAGTAAGACACATACACATATGGAATAAACTGTATAAAACTGCCCCATGTGCCCATCCTTATTTCTAGGTTCACCCCTTGGGGGGGCATCTAACCCTACCTTGCAGGGCCCTAATTGGGCCAGAACTTACTAGCCCTATAGTTATTGGTCATTGTGAAGCCTGATTGATGGCATGGACCACCCCCATGTTGTACTCACCCTTGAGACATGCTATCAACCATTCACCTTTGGGACACCCAACATTTCAAACACTGAAAGGGGACTGCACATCTCAGAAAGCTTTGGTCCTGGTTCAGACAAACTGTGGGCATTCGAGAGAGACAATGTTTTTTTTAAAAGAATTTTATTTTTCGCTTGGCAGAGAAATGCATGCAATTATACAATCACAGGATTTACATTCACCTGGGCCTAAGAAAGGGGTCAATTTGAAGCATGTATTACCAACATTCAGACCAGTACCTCATGAGTGAGCTTTAGATTCGTCCCAGTGCATCCCACCCTCTGGTGCCACAACCGGTAAACAGTCCCATGGAGCCTTTACTGAGTTTGTTGTCGAGCAAGATAACTTCGAATTCACACCAATTGTCTTTTGGTCTGGACGTATCCTGCAAGGTCAGTGTCTTCACAATCCTCTGCCCAGATCAAATCAGACAGCCATTCCCGTCTCAGTGAGAGACTTGCATTTTTCCACAATGCTTCACAATCAGGCACCCCATATTGAGAAAGGATTGAATCCTCTGTTCGGGAATATTGTCCCACAGACCAAACAAGACACTTGCTAGACACGGCTAACACATTCGGATAGAGTATCTAAAATGTTTCCAAAATTCTGATAACTGATGGCAACTCCACAACATATGTAAACGATCCGCCCTCTCTTCTTTGAATCTCGGGCACTTTCCATCAACGTCTGGGTAGGTTTGACTGAGTTTGCTAGGGGTATAATACAGTCTGTTAAGGATCTTATACTGAATTTAAATCTGGAGTTTAATGACCCAGTTTTAGTCAGAGAACACATCCTTCCCCATTGCTCTCCTGATATCTCATCCCACAGTTTTACTGCCCATTTCTCCCCAGCAATGGTGATCAGCCAACTCGTTTTAATAACAATCATCACATACAATGTGGCTAGTATTTTGCGACACCCGCAGGAGTTAGACATGTATGTAAAAATCTCATTGTCTGGAGGTTCTATCGGGTACACCTCCACCTGGGAAACTGCAGCCCGAAACCTGCAATACTGCAGGATTTCCATCTCTGCCGGTATGCCCATTTCCAAGTTTGCATCATGAGGAACCTCCCCTTTGGGAAGAGATCCCCTAGTGCCTGATAGCGGAGTCTCACCATACCTCCCAAAGTGACCCATCCCAAGTAGGGCCCAGCCCAGTAAACCTCCACAGGGCCAACCACTTGTAGTAGGGCCACCTTTCCCCCAGGTCACTGGAATATGGCTAGCCATGCCCAGATGGTGGTGCGCAATGGGTCAAATAGGCAGTCGTCTGTGTATGTAGCGTCAAGGAGAAGGGTTCTGATATCGGTTTTGTCAGCAGCAAGTCACTCCAGTCGAATTTGGGGAGGAGATCCCTTCATGCAGTACCAGTATGATGCAAATTACGCTTGGGCTGCTAACCAGTACGTCTAAATTGGGTGCGCCGTACCCACCCCTATGGTACGGCAGGGCCAAGTCTGCCCACTTTTTCCAGACTGCTCCCACATGCCTTAGGAACTGCTATGGGGTTCCGTGGAGCTTGGTAAAGAAGTCTACCCGGCCATATGGGCATATGGAAAAAAGGTACAGTAGCTTAGGCAAGAGAATCCTCTTCACCAGCGCTGGTCTAACCGTCAGCGAAAGTGGGACCTTCTGCCATTTCAGCAATTTATCCGAGACATAAGTCTTGTGTGCTTTATAGTTAAGAGATAGAAGAGACCCTTTGTCCCTGATTATCTGAGCCCAAAATACTTGAAGCAAGGACGTCCATTTCAAGGGGTATATCCTGCATGGTCTAGCAGTGTTATCCGTCAAAGGGAATATTTCAGACTTTGTGTAATGAATGCTGCAGTGCAGTGCAGTTCACTTTCTCCGATGTTAGCCTTGAAACTCCTTCTACATTGATCTCTGCACCCTGGTTAGGGAGTTTTGCGGACTATCCCTCTGTCTCTACAGCTATTACGAGTTTCTTTGCTAATACTAGGTAAATATTTTGAAAATGCAGACTTTTCTGCTCAGTGAGCAGGAAGCCATCCATATGTGTTTTTTCTCTCCTTAGGCTTCATCTCATTCAGTACACATTCCAGAAATGAACTGAATAGCTTGAAGTATGCACAAGAAATATAGCAACCCATGGACACATCTATGTATATAGCATTCATATGTTAAAATCCCAGCATGTGAAAACTGGATGGCTGCACTGGCGAAAGTCTAAAAGCTAACTTACTTGGTAGGCAATGCTCCTGTCTCAGCCCCATTCACCAATTAAACTGCCTCACTAAAGGAAGCTTAGTTCCCAGAGTGATGCATGCGTTCAAATCAGGTGAAATGGCTACGTTTCTAGCGGAAGTTCTGAGAAAGGGTTAGCTATTCATCCCAGGCCCCATTCTTTTGCTGTCTTCACTGCCACCACAATTTTATACTGTGACGTATCCAGGGAATGTGTCTCCTCTCACCGAGGGGGAATGGGAGATGAGCCAGCTAGGCCTAATGCCTTCTATGGGACATAGAAACTGGTATCTCAATGGGGGCGCCCCTACCCTGCTCCCCCCTGGAGAACAGGCAATCCCAAGATGGGAATAATTGTTACCCTTCCTTATTCTCAAAAAGATAAGTGGTTTTACACATATAAACAAACGGTTGACCCCTTTCAAAGACCATTTGTGTCTGAGATGAGAGAGCGAAGAACAAACTCGCCCCTTTTCAGGGTCAGACATAAAGATCAGGCTTGCGCTGGTGAAGAAAGAACACGTCCCCTGCAGAGTGGAAGAGGTGGAGAGACCGCCTCCTGGGATGTGTGTTTAGGGGAAGGAGACGGACAACAGGCGTGGCAAACAAACATGCAGACTAGCCTGCGAAACAGACTGGCAAAGAACCCAGAAACCTCTGGAAGGTCTTGAGTGGAGAAGACTAGCTGTGGATTGAGGGACGAGAGCCACAGAGCTGTGAGAGAGCCAAGAGAGGGGCACCAGCCCTAACCTGTCGAAGAGTAGAGAAAACATATAGGTGCACCACAAGGCTTCCTGCAAGCCACAGGAAGACCTCAACAAAGTAAAAGGTACGCAGTGGCTCCAGTAGACTTGGGTGGGGAAGACCAAGAATAACCAAAACTGGGGTGCCAGGAAACATATAGCAGGGCGGGGTGAATGCGAGCATCTCTAGGTGGGGAGAGAGAAGCCATACCCCACAGCAGGCTACAAGAAACCATACCCCAAGTTGGGGTGTCAGCATTGTTTCCGCATCTGGGTTATGTTTTCTAACAACTTGTGGGTGCGGATGGAAAATGGACCCTGTTATTTTTTTATTTCTTTTAGAACTAATTTATTGAAAAGATTTTCATAAAGTATGAACAAACAGAAATAACAATATGCAAATATGAATCCCAACCCCCTGAAGTTAACTTCAAACCCCCCCCTCTACAAACTAGTATGTACAATTTGATAAACATGCCAAAACGGGAAGGGGAAAGAGGAGAGAAAAAAAAAATAAAACCCCAAACCCCACCCCACAAACATTTATTCTCATCTTCAGCCAACCAATAAAAATATAAGCACAACACAGAGGTTCATATTACTCAAAAAATCCACAGTCACAGATAATATGAATTTGTACGACTATATCATATAAAAGAAGTTACTTATCTTAGCAGTTGCTTCCATGCCCGCTGTCCGTAATGATTAATCCTTCCATGCAACATCTTTTGTCTATTTTTCGCATACTGATATCATATCTTTACCATGGCTGCATGAAACTCAGTGGATTCTCTAATGATTGCTTGTAAGGGGCTCTGTGGACCTTTTTAATGGGGCGTCTGTTATCTCTGGTAAATGGACAATAATAACATAGCCACTTGTATTTGCCAAAAGGTTAATATTGTGCCTGCATTACCGATTGGTGATATATAGATCAATGAAACCTTACATTTTAATCTAATGATCATAACCTCTTTATGTGCCAGGCTGTCAGCTCCCCTGAGCTCTGAGGCATCACTATTTGCTCCCTTTTGGTTCCTCAACCAATATGCCACACTGACTTTCCTACCCCCCTATTAACACTGCAGCACATCATGGCCCTGCCATGCGTTTGCACCCCAAGCACCTTCTATGCCACAAGCTGTGCGGAGTACCTGAATCGGCATGCAGTCGGTGTGGCCCATAAACTAAGGGCATCACTTTTAGCTTGTTGGACCTGCCCAACACCAGTTGAGTTCCCAGTCATTCTGGGAGATTGGGTGTTATATGTATTACTAGTGATTAATCGAGGTCCCTTCCACCCACCCCTTTTGAGGCTAGGGCGGTGAGCCCGCTCCGCAAGACCTTCCCTAGGGGTATGGGCACGTGGGACCACAATGGGAGTGACTCCCCCTTAGGAGACAAGGGCTCCCTTTCCGATGAGGAGCTCCCGAAGCCCAATACACTCTCTGCCTGTATGGGTCTGCCTGCTGTAAAGACTAATTTGTCATCCATATGTTGGAACACTGACAATCTGGAAACAAAACCGTAATACAGAGAAAAAGGAACTGTCTCTTTTAATAGAGATGTGCATATAACTGGGATGAGTTATTCTTACGTGGAGCGGTAGCAGGATATGCAGGGGAAGCCCCCTGACGTGTTGACGCTTTGCAGAGGTGGTGGAGCAGAACGAAGCAAGAAACCCCAGACAGACGCTGGAAATACGATGAGCACTGCAACGGGAGAACCGTTGCCGGTACAAGGAGCTGCAACCCATGCAAGGGGGTGGTGTGGCCACCTAGACAGCGTGGTGGGCGAAGGGCCCAGACAACAATGCCAAAACCCCAGGTGTTGGGAGTGCTGTCCGCTTTCTACTGGCCATGTATGTAGACTGCCTCCGAGAACCCAAGTACCAGAGAGTGTGCGGGTACAAGAGCGAATCTGCTGCAGGCACCAAGAAGTGCCACCTAAGAACCAAGTACCAGAGGCGTGTGCCGAACCCCAGGAGGGCCAGCAGCAACGAAGCGTGAGACCGAGCTGCAAAGAGGAGCAGAGTACCCGAAGGCATGCCGAGCCCTGCATGCAACATTATCCTACGAGCAAAAGGTACCAGGAGAGGTGGGAGGCCGCCAAAGCAAAGTAGGGGATGGGGAAAGGACTCTCGAAAGCGTAACTTGGAAAGTCAGACAGTAAATGAACATTGGCGAAGTGGTAAAACCATACAGAGTGTGACAAACAACGGTGGTTGGGAAATAGATAAAAAGTGGAAAGGAATACCCTGGGTCTTCAGAGGAGGAGTCTTGAAGAACTAGGCTGTCAAGGAAACAGAGCCTTAAAGGAGACAGTAGTGTCAAACAACCTGGAGAGGGTTATCAGTGATTTGAACAAGGTCAAACTGAACCACAAGGATCTAAGCAATATCGAACGGAAAGCAAGAGAGCTAAGAGATATCCCAAGAAACACAAGATGGTAAGAAGGAGAGTACAAAACAAAAAGGCATATGGGAGCTACTAACTCATGAAGCAAATATCAAGAGACTAGCAGCAGACCAACTTTGGGGAACCTAGATTCTGAAAAGAAAGATATTTGTACATGAACCAAACGACGAACTAAGACACAGATTAAAAGAGGAAACCTCTTTGAAGAACAATACCTGGAGAAGATACGACCAGGAGAAGAGGGTATCGTACCAGAATACAGAGGGAAATAATTCTGAGGCCAAAAATGCTGAATGTTGAGGGATGCATTTTTCTGCATATATATATATATATATGTGGGGGTGGGTAAAGGTAGGAATACATCTGGGGGTATATAAGGGGTCTGCAGAGGTCTCCCGCCACATATATATGCAGCGAAATGCATTTTAACAAAGGAAATTCTGCATTTTCTGCCTCCATTTATTTTCCTACATAATCGTATAGATCCGAGAAGAGACATTATTTTGGTCTAGTTTTGAGTTACTCTTATTAGTGGTAGGGTCAGAGAGTTGGATTTAGGACAGAGGACTATTACTTTTTCATTTACTAATAGAAGACCAGCACCTTCAGTTGATTTAGATAGGTAGGGTGATCCCTCTAGTATTAGGGAGAGATAGGCCTTTACCATTTATTTTCATTAAAAACCAAAGTAACATGTACTCCTTGTGTCCGACTAGTTCTGAACCACCTGAAACCCAACTGACTGACTTCGTCAGAGTTGCAACTTGATCGCACTGAGGAAAATCAAACCACCTCCTCCTAATCTCCTACCTGATTGAGACCTCTGATGGATCAATGACTAATCCTGAGAAAGCTTTACTAACTAAGCCTTAATTGACATTTTCTTTGTATAGTAGATTGCTCGTTTATGCCTTTTTCGGATGCTTATTTATTTGCTGTTGCATCCTAAACCCAGGAGGCAAAAATTAAACTTGCAAGCGACTAGCCAGGATTAAAGTCACTTGGCGCCTCAATCTATACATTCACACAACACACCATTTTCCACTCGCCAAGAGTCAACTATCACTAAGAAATTGCTTGTGGCGAGTGCAAATTAGCGTGTTTGATATTCATGTTCCCGAGTGATTGGGAAGCAATTGGATTAGGCTGTGCCAAACTCTGGAGTAAAGACAGGGAGTTGGCATAAGGTCTGGACGCTTTCTGCAAGTGTTTCTTTGTCGAACAGTGGTTGAGATGAATATTTTTCAACACCCTGGGGCAGTGTTTCTAACTTTGGGCCGAGTATGTTCCCTTGTTCTCAAGTTAGATCACAATTTGGAGCCCAACAGCTAACCTGCCCAACGTACATCGAGGGTGAACACATGGTCACCAGATTGGAGGAGCACGGTGCTAATCATGTTGTCTTTGGCTTGATCTCTGAGGTAGATTCTATATTCCTGTGCCTCTTTACGGTAGTGCATATCCTTTGTGTACCTGCAACAGGTGAGATGGCTGCCCTGCATCTCACACGACGCAGACCAACAATCGTTCTCCGTAAAACACACACATCCATATAGAACACATTGGTTCTGTGAATGTGCCCAACTTCCCGGGTGGGAAGCTTGCTCTTGGGTTTAACCCTAGCTCCCACCCCTCTGCAAAAGTGAGGGTGGGTATCTTTTCACATCCTTTTTGAGGAAAAGAGGCTGCCCATCCCTTGGTGCTGCTTTTCAGTGGCCCAAGCCAGGACAGTTGAGGGGCACCTTTCTAAAAGTTCCAATGTTTTTGTCTATTCCTGCAGGTCAGCTACCAGGTGAGGTGGGTGCTTTGTGGCTTTGATGTATTCAGTCAGCAGTTGGTCTGTTTTTTTACACCACATGTCCCCCATTAAGTAATGCTCTATGACAAGCCCTTTAATTGCAGACTGCAGGAAGGTCAAGCAAGGACCTAATGTGCCACATGATGGTTTTATGTGTCTTTATTAAGTTAAATGGGACAAGGTCTTTGGTTGAATAAAGGCCCATAGGAACTAGGCAATGCATCTAAAACTAATGAGGAGTAAATCTGTAAAGCACTGCCAAGGACAGCATAGCAAAAAGTGAGGTTTTCCAGGCGCTCACTGCTCCTCAGAATGGAGACGTCTCTCAGAATCCAAGTCTTAGACAAAATCTGGTAAGTCTCTGTCCCTGCGGCGATGCCTTAGTCTAATTACAAAAGTCCTTATGGTGGCCAACATAAAAAAAAGCTCAAACCTATTATTACTGAGTCTTTTAGCCTCCTGGCTAACCCTGAGCTGCAACAAAATGTTATCACAGTTTGGCCAACGAGTTAAAAAACATAAGCTTCGAAGTTCATCCCTTATACTAGAAAAACACATATTCAATGTTTTCCTGGGCAGTCCCATCTAAGGAATATTCATGATTCTGCTGCCTTCAATGTCTTTTGTCAGAATGATTTGTGTGCGCCTGTATGATACTTGGTCTTAACATATTCTTCTCAGGCCTTTGGTTCTCAGCAAGCTCATTCTCAGCACAATTCTTTAGGTCTCTTGGCAATCTCTAGTTCCATCTCTTAGGTTTCTCCATGACCTTAGTTTCTCTGCAGTCTTGCTGCAAATTTTGTCAAATCGATTCTGAGTGGTTACAGGCATTTGTCTTCCTCACCACTCCCTGCCCAATTCAGGATCCTTCTGTCAGAGTATATTCTAACCCTTCACCCCTACTATCAGAGGTGGTTCTTCATAGGGTTGTTAAGGAAGTACCCAGTTTTCAGTCCTTCCTTCAGACTCTGTTCTGATTGGTAAAACCTGGCTCTGGGTTCTCCTTTCCATGCACCAGTAGTCTTTGTTGTGTGATCCCCGGCATACATGTGCCATAGCATCTGTTACACAACTGACAGGTGAACAACTACTTCCCAGGTAGCGGTCTCCCAAAGGATCCAAGAAGTGATGAGTAGCATGTCTGCTGTCTCCCACTCTTCTTCCTTTTTTTTTGCTTTCACCAGACTCCTTTATATGCCTGGACCAGTGGCTGTTTAGAAAGCCAGCCTGGGATTGGTCTTTCCACTTAACAGCTTGTTTATGGGTTCATTAATTGCCTTTGCTTCCTGTGAGGTTTTGTTTAGAAGTTTGCTTCATGTGACCGGGTCAGTAAGCTGACCCGGTCAAGAGTTCATGGGGACCCCGCTCAGCCTGGGTGGGAGGGCCTGCCGGGATGGAAGCTAGAGCCAGTCCTGCCCCATAGGTGGATGATGGCAGTTGGAAGGGCTCCTGTCTTTTCTTAGTGCCAGCATGCTTGTGTAGAGTACCCACGGTCCAGTAGGTACAGCGAGTAGAGGACAACGGAAAGACACGAGAGACTCGGGCAGATTGCAAAGGAATCGAGCACCCAAACCGGAAACAGAATGAAGCAGTTACAACTGGGGAGAACCAAGTGATGTCCACACCAATGCTGCAAACTCCCAACCGCTAATCTAATCTAAGGATGCTTATCCAGTGCCCCAGATAAGATTTTGTGGTGAGAGTATGTTTCTCCCCATTTTTTTAAGTTGGGAGTACATTGATTTATTAGGGAGCAAAAATGTAACTCCAGTTCCCAATGGGAGTATTTAATAAGCGATTAAAAGATGTTATAACTGGGAAACAGAAATGTTTTTGTAATAATTATTTCTTTTCACCTAGTTATGAATACATTTTAAAAGATACATGTTTACTTCTTCTGATTATGCATTAATAGCATTTTATTACTGTGGTACTATGTGCACTGGTGGTCCAAACATATCAATGAAACTCTGTGAGTGAAAGCAGGGGCACAAGGTCATGTGTCTGTTTCCCATTTTTAGTTTGGAGTATTTTTTACTCCCTATTTTTATTTCTGAGGGAGCATTTGCCTATTTAAAAGGAGTAAGAGTGGCTGATACACCCCTTATCTGTAGGGTTGCGCTTACCTGTTATGAAGCCATCCCCAACCAAACCTAAGCCGGGAGACCCTCAAACAGACTGGTATATGGACTCTTGAACTTGCTGCAGTGGGCCACCATCGCCATGTGGACCCGCACAAGAGGAAAGCATTGGGATAATACTCCCCTTTTATGTCTTCTTCCGATTGTAACACCTCCCAGGCAGAAAGAGGAGATTGGCCCGGGGAGCCAGCAAAGGAGGACCGCGCATGGAAGGAAAGGAGAAGGTTAAAACGAGAGCCAGTTTGTGAAAATTAATAAACAGAAATTATAAAAAAAAAAGAAAGAGAGCCAGGAATCATGATGTTTTGGGTTGTTTGGGAGCGATCAGAGGATGTGCAGGAATAGGTAGACCAAGGGACCAGGTGGAGGAAAAACGGTGCAGAGGAGCATGGAGGCGACTTATTCAGGCAGTGTGTGTGTGAGGTATTGGTTGGTGAGATAAATTGGTACTAGGAATTGAATGAGCGTGTGTGAGTGGAGTGGTAGGGGAGAGTAGGGATTGAATCGGAAGGTGTCGAACTACGAAAGAGGGAAGTGAATGGTTGTGGAATAGTCCTATGTAGAGGGGAAGAGTAGTAGGGATAAAGCGAGGGGACAGAAAAGTGGTAGGGAGTATGATTGGAGGGTGGAGATAGACATAGCAAGTACAAAAACATTGAAGGGACAAAGGAGGAAGAGTCAGGGAGCGAGGGGAGTGACCGTGGGTGGAGTACAAGGAAGCATAGTAAAAGGAGGAAGGGAGAGTGGCGGATAAAGTGAAGGCAACACCAGAGTGCAGAAGGAGAAGATAGAGCGGGCCTGAGTCTCTGGAAGGCACAAACCTTGAGTCACATAATTTGGAAATCTTAGGAGTAGGAACCCCTAGATTGTTCCATGAGGAACCCTAGAAGGGTGAGACGTTTGCCTTTAGGCCATCACGAGAAGGCAGATTGTGATCAGATAGTAGGGGCCAACTATCTATAATACCAGTCTGAAGTTTAGCGGCACCAGCGTTAGAAAGGGTACTGCCTGTTCTTAGATGAGTGACATCCCTGAGAGCCTTGTTCTGCAAAATTAAAATCCTTAAAACAGTCTCTTGGAGTTGGTGTGTTCTTGAGGCCCTCTGGTGCTCATCATTATACCCCTTCTACTGTTGAGCAGAATGTTATTGGTATGCATATGGCTTCACTATTGGCTCTGCGGCTTCAAGTGTGAGATGAGCCATCTGCACCATTTTGTGAACTACAGATGAGCATGTTGGGGACTCTGGTATACCGAAGACGTTCTTCCAGCAAATCGGGCCGGCTTTCCTGCCTGACAGTGACCAGTCCTACTGGTGTCTTTGTTTTCGACTTGAAGGTACAGTGCTTTCCATGTGCGTTAGTGGATTGACTCCTTTCTTAGTTTGTTGCACACTGGTTTTTTTATTCCACTCTCCAAATGGAATTGCACATGTTCACGAAACTCTAATTTCGAAGGGATTGTGTCCTCCGACATATTCCTTCTCTTAGATATCTCTTTCCAGCTTTGCTGGCCTCGGAACTTTTTTCTCTCTAGAGGGCGCTGCGCGTCGAGGTCCGCCGAGTCAATGTCCCTCGACAGCCGCCGTATCGACGTCAACGTCATCCTGCCTATAAAGGCCGCGCGCAGCGTCCGTTGCTCAGTTCCGTTTTTCCGCGCTTACTCAGTGCCTCGGAATATCGTTGCTCAGTTTCGTAGATATTATTCCATTTTCCTCGAGCTATTTGATCCATACTCGATGGCTTCCTCGTCTGAACCGACGACTCCTCGGTCCGGTTTTAAAAAATGCGAGACTGTGGAAAAAAGATGACGCTAACGGACCCTCACAGGGTCGGTCTGTGGTGTTTGGGAGCTGAACACCATTGTTAGGAGTGTGAGGACTGTAAAACCATGACAGCTAAAGCCCTGAAGGAGCGTAGGGGGAAGCTGGAAAAAGATAAGACTTCTAAAGCTTCTTCTTCCTCGATGAAGTCGAGACATTCGTCTCCTCGTCACCATTCGCGCTCCAGGTCTCGAAGCGGGTCCCATCACTTGTCGAGATCGAAGCACTCGAAAAGGAGACGCCGAAGATCCCCTTCTTCATCGTCCTCTTCCTCTGTTTCACCTAAGAGAATCCCTTGCCCCACGAAACATAGTTCCCGGGCTGAATGGGAGGAATTCCGAAAAAATATGATGAGCGTCTTCGAGAAAGCGGCCTCAACCCCCTCGAAGACTGCCGAGAGCGATGCTCTGGTCGAAAGACACGAAGGTCCAAAACGCCGCGAGTCGCAGCACCCGGCGAAGGAAGCTTCTCGAGCGCGTCACGAACCCCCGAGTAAAGCAAAGACCTCGAATCCTCCTTCGACGGTTCTGTCGACGCCGAGGCCGGTGTCTTCGACGCCGTTGTTGAAGGGACCTTCGACACACGGGTCTGTCGACTCGACGCCACCCTCAACACCGGCGTCGACGCCAAGGAAAGTCACGGTTGCGGCGCACCCAGTGGCTATTCCCAGGTCTTCGATGTCGATGCCGTCGAGATTGTCGAGATCCCCGAGCAAAATTCCAATATTATCGAGGACCTCGAGGCCTCCACCTTTGTTTTCGACGCCACTTTCGAAGCCGACGACATCGACGTTTTCGAGGCCGATTACGACAAGTTTGGCACCCTCTGCCTTGGAGATGGGTTTCACACCCTTTGTGAGCTCAGACCAATTGAGAACAATGTCGTCAATTATGGAAGAGGGAGAACTGAGCCATTTGAGTTGCAGGGATCTGCAACCCCAGTTCAAGAGGAGTTATCCTCAGAGGAACGCAGATTAAAGGAACTCCATGATTCCTTACATGAGGCAAGTGGTTTAGACACTTCCCCAGAGGTGGAGTTCGCTAGGCCAGACCCGGGGGAGCATGCTGAAACCCCTTATAGAGCCTTAATGGCCAGGATTACAGAATTTATGGAGTGGTCAACACCTTCACCGGCTTTCCAACAGGATGACCTCACGGATATTCTTGATAAAGGTCTACAGGAGGATCCTGTAGTACCTTTTCATAAAGCTCTGCAAAGAAAAATAATGACGAACTGGGAAACCCCAGATGTCGTCCCGGCAGTAAATAAAAAATTGTCTGCTAAATACAGGGTATCTTCTGCAGACCCTGAGTTTTTGTCCAAACACCCATCCCCAGAAAGTCTGGTGGTACAGGCAGCATCTTCTACTGACATCAAGACTGCTTACCCTACCGTCCCACAGGACAGGGACGATAAGAAATACGATGCTATGGCTAAGAAAGTCTTTTCGGCATGTAGCATGGCGTTAAAATCTATTAATACTACTTGCACCCTTGCTAGATTTAGCCATACACTTTGGGAGTGTGCTGACTGCATCCCGGAGGGAGAAGAAAGGGAGGCGTTCCTAAATATCATACAGGACGGTAAAGACGCTATGTGCGAAGCCTTCCAGACGGTCATTGACTCGGCTGACAGTATCAGCAGAGCAATGGCGGCAAGTACAACAACCAGGAGATTTGCTTGGTTGAGAAAGTCTGGTTTTGCCCCAGATGTGCAAGCCAGACTCTTAAACATGTCATTTGATGGCTCTTCTTTGTTTGGGAAAAAGGCGGATGACAGTTTAGAAAAACTGCAAACATCAAAGGCAGCAGCAAAATCCCTAAGCGTTGCAATCCGTCAGACACCTTTTCGTCCTACAGGAACCTCTGCGAGAGGCAAGTCTTTTCGCTTCTACTCCGCATTCGGAAGAGGTAGAGGACGACCGGCTCAAAGGGGACAAAGAAGAACTACCCAAGGTGGACGGGGTAGATATTCAAAAGCCGCAGCAACAGCAGGTGCCTCTTTACCATCGGCATCTGCATCAGCCGCCCCTAAACCACTCTGAGGACTTCCCTCACAAGACACCTGTAGGAGGCAGGTTAACTCAACACCTGGCGGAATGGCAGGCTATCACGTCAGATGCTTGGGCATTGGAGACAGTTGCACAAGGTTACTGCCTGCCTCTCCTACGCATACCTCAGTCATCCACCGGGGATCAGCTCTCAAAAAGCTCCAGATCCGCTCCTCTTGCAGGAAATTTTAGACCTGCTAGAGAAAGGTGCCATAGAACCGGTACCTGTAGCGGAGAGGAACAAGGGCTGGTACTCCCCTTACTTTCTCATACCAAAGAAAGACGGAGGACTGAGACCCATCTTGGACTTGCGGGAATTGAAAAAATTCCTCAGGAAAGACAAATTCAAGATGGTAACTCTCTCTCAGATCCTTCAGGCCTTTCAGTTCCAGGACTGGTTGGTATCTCTGGACCTTCAGGTTGCTTATTTCCATTTGCCAATCCATCTCAAACACAGGAAATACCTGAGGCTCGCAATTGGCAACTCTCATGATCAATTTCGAGTTCTGCCATTTGGGCTGACCTCCGCCCCGAGGGTCTTCACCAAGTTAATGTCGGTAGTGGCTGCAAGTCTGAGGAGGGAAGGGATTCACGTCTACCCCTACCTGGACGATTGGTTGATCAGAGCTGTATCTTCGGAACAAGCTCAGATCCAGCTAGATTATGTTTGCCACTCCCTTCACAGACTGGGCTTCTCCCTCAATTTAAAGAAGTCACAAATGATACCATCGGAGAGACTCCAGTTCATCAGAGCGATCCTGGACACTTCCCTGGGAAAAGCCTCGCCACCAGAGGTGAGGGCTCAAGATATTGTACAGATGGTCACCAAGTTTCAAAATGCCCAACGTCTCCCAGCCTTCAACTTTTTGAGGTTGCTAGGCCTCATGGCATCCTGCATTTTCCTAGTGCAAGAGGCTCGCCTGAGAATGAGATCTCTTCAGTGGGCACTGAGAACTCAGTGGTCACAATTCTCAGGGAGAATGACAGATCGTCTTCAGGTTCCCGACAGGGTGGCTCGAGACCTTCAGTGGTGGGCCTGTCAGGAGAACATCTTGAAAGGAGAACTGTTTTGGCAACCATGGCCGGAGATAACAGTAGTCACAGACGCCTCACTCACAGGGTGGGGAGCCCATGCCAACGACTTGACCATCAGCGGTCGTTGGTCTCCATCGGAGTCCAGACTACACATCAACCTGTTAGAGCTGAGGGCCATCAGACTTGCGCTGAAGGCTTTTCTGCCATCTGTACAAGGAAAGAATGTCCTGATAATGACGGACAACACAGTGGCCATGCATTACCTCAACAAAAGAGGAGGCGTAGGATCACTACCACTGTGCAGAGAGGCGATGCAGCTCTGGTTTTGGGCAATCCAAGAAGGAATCTCTCTATCGGCAGTTCACCTAGCCGGAGAGAAGAACTTGACAGCGGACGCTCTGAGCAGGCAGAGCACAGTCTCCCACGAGTGGGAACTAGCTCAGGAAGTCCTTCAAGAGATGTTCGCCCTTTGGGGAACCCCTCAGGTGGATCTGTTCGCCACCAGTGTCAACAGGAAGTGCGATCTGTTCTGCTCAAGGGAATTTCCCCCGAGAGGAGCTCTGGGAGACGCGTTCATAGTGGACTGGGAGTTTCCACTCCTGTACTCGTTTCCACCAGTCCCTGTCATTCCTCAAATGATCAGGAGGTTGAGAGGATTCCGGAAAACCATGATCCTAATTGCCCTGGATTAGGCCAGGAGAACGTGGTACCCGGACCTTCTAGACTTGTCCATCTGCCCTCCAATTCGACTTGCACTCAGAGAGAATCTGCTCTCACAGAAGGGAGGTCAGGTTCTCCATCCAGACATCAAAACCCTCAACCTTCACGCTTGGCTTCTGAAAGGCTGAGGTACAAGGATTGGGACCTCCCTGATGACGTTATGGAGGTGTTGCTTTCGGCAAGAAGGCCAGCAACAAAATCTTTATACTGCTGCCGTTGGAACAGATTTTGCAGCTGGTGTAGGGAAAAGAATATCGATCCCTTTTCATGTGGTACACCAATGGTTTTGTCCTTCCTACTTTATTTATTTAATTCAGGCCTTGAAGTTGGCACCATCAAGGGCTATCTCGCAGCGTTATCCATCTTTAAGCGCACTGCGGAAGAACCATCCTATTTCAAGTTACCCTTGGTAATACAGTTTCTAAAGGGGTTAACTAACGTTTATCCCCCAAGACCATTCCAGGTTCCCCTATGGGATTTAAATTTAGTACTAACTTTCCTGATGGGCACACCTTTTGAACCACTCCACTCTTGTTCGCTAAGGTTTCTTACCCTTAAGACGGTTTTATTAGTAGCACTTACATCTGCTAGAAGGGTGAGCGAGTTACAAGCTCTTTCTTGTAAACCCCCCTCATACAATCTTTCACAAAGACAAAGTTGTTCTGAAAGTGAAGCCTAATTTCCTCCCAAAGGTGGTTTCTGAATTTCATATCACACAGAAAATTACCCTTCCATCTTTCTATCCTCCTCCCCATCCGGGGAAAGAGGAAGAGAGGTTACACAGGCTGGACCCAAGAAGGGCTTTAAGTTTTTACATTAGTAGACTGGCTAGGATAAGACAAGCAGACCAGCTGTTTGTAGGCTACGCAGGTCACAAGCTGGGGCTACCGATAACTAAGCAGACCATTTCCAGATGGATTATTTTAGCCATTTTGGAATGTTATAAACTGGCAGGAAAAGAGCCCCCTCAAAATCTTAGGGCTCATTCGACCAGAGATATCGCAGCTTCAATCGCCCTCAAAAGAGGTGTGCCGGTTCGAGACACATGTGCGGCTGCCACATGGTCGTCCGTCCATACCTTTACACGGTTTTACAACTTGGATTCCTCCTCCAGTCAGGACACTAGGTTTGGAAGGGCAGTATTGCACTCTATTCACCAATAAGAGGAAGCATGAAGTCAGTACTCCCACCTCCAATAACAGAATACTGCTATGGGAGCCTATCTAAGATAAGGAATACGTCGGAGGACACAATCCCTTCGAAGAACAAGTTACTTCTTACCTTGTAACGTTTTTTCGATGGGATGTTCCTCCGACGTATTCCTTATCGACCCTCCCATCCATCCCCGCAGTACTACTTCCCTTGTTGTTGCAGTTTACGCTCCTTCAGGGTGATTAGTCTAGTCCAGAAAGAATTATTGTGGGCTACAAAACGGAACTGAGCAACGGACGCTGCGCGCGGCCTTTATAGGCAGGATGACGTCGACGTCGATACGGCGGCTGTCGAGGGACATCGACTCGGCGGACGTCGACGCGCAGCGCCCTCTAGAGAGAAAAAATTTCCGAGCCAGCAAAGCTGGAAAGAGATATCCAAGATAAGGAATACGTCGGAGGAACATCCCATCGAAAGAACGTTACAAGGTAAGAAGTAACTTGTTCTTCTGCGGTTAGACTTGAACAATTCCACTGTATGCTGGCACTTATCTTGTAGTCTCCAGTCATCCTTTAAGGTAATGGTTGGGCATACTGTAAAACCTCTATGCCGAGTGGCGTGCAAGCCCAGTGAGTGGCACTCCATCCACCTTCTGGGAGGCACATTTGTTAGCGGCCGTATCAGCCCAATACATGTGGCTCAGTCGCTCATAAGAAAGGACGGGAAGTTAATCCAGTTTATCAGCCAGTACATCTTTGGGAAAGGGAAATAAATGCTAAATGCTGAAAGTTTGATTAAGTGTACTTTTGCGAACTTCAGCCAAACATGTACTGAGACATTTGTGGTTATGAAGAAAAAAAAGAGAACTGTTCTTTCTGAATGCAAGGGATGATTTATGTTTGACGCAGTCTTGGCGTCCTTTTTGACCGAAGCCTTTATTCACATGCTTGTTCAAATTGAGCCTGGAAAATCTGGACAGATAGTGGTTTGTATACCCTCAAGTCATTTACTGACCTAGAATGAACTGTGCATGCTTTTTTGTTTAAGCTTCAGGACTGTGCTTTATGCAAAGCTAATTATGTGTCTAGGTTAGAAGCCACAGCTGATGCAGGACAATGTTGCTTGGATGAAGCTGCATGTCTTGCTTCTGCGCAACCTTCCCTGGCTACTAGTGGTTTCAGCTTGAAGTACAACATGTTAATCATGGCCTTCAGAGCTTTGCTGGACAATGGGACTCTTTCTCTTTGCCTCATGTGGTATGCTAGAGGGCAACCATACAGAACCTAGTGTCATTTGAGGGGTTGGCATGTTTTTCCAGTATTAAGACATCTGCATGTTTTTTATCTGCAGAAATGTACCGTTTTTGAAGTGCTGAGTTTTTTTTAATACCAGTTAAAAAGAAATGGGGGAAACAGTGGGAATACACAGTTATAGTAAAGGGTGACCTTGTTGTATTGGTTTCCCATGGACCGCAAAAAAAGGCACTTTAAAACAGTGCTATTCTGCAGATTTAAAGATGACGGGCTTGGCAGCCGATATATTTGCATGTATATTCTTAGAGGGGATATACTACACTGTGACAAGGTGGATTCATCCTGACCATGTAAGGTCCATTCCAGAGGTAGGGAAACTTGTATACCCTGCTTTAAGAAGCACACAGGTTTTGTCCTTGTTTCAGAATCATTGCAAGTAGACCTTTTCGCACTTTGTCCTGCATTTCTTTGTGTGTGTTGAGGTTTATTCTAATGTATTGCCCCCTTAGGTGGGATTCTTTTTTGATACTTTAAATAATGTAATTTACAATTATGGGTCCCATCATTATAGAGGTGACCCTGGAAGCCTGTTCCCCTATTGGATTTTGTACTATGGGGACTTGAATAGACTCCAACCATGGCAAAATGCTACTGAGCTCTAATGTCATACAATTAAAGCGAGCCCAAATGAAGTAATGACTCTATTTAAAAGGTCTGACCCGCCAAGGTAAGCTTGATTATAATGTAACTAATCATGGTAAATGTGGTGAACTGCATAAAGAAAGTGATCTAAAAGATCGGGTTGTGCCTCATTCCTTTACCACCCGATTTCGATATCGGCAGAATCATTATAGTTGAATAATAATGTTTTTACTATAGCCTTACTTGTTTGATAAATGCCCTTAATTTAGTGGAAGAGTAGATTTTTCGATCCTTGCCATCATGAAAAATCAAAAGGCAAGAGAGACAAAGGGTAAAGTGCGTGTAAGCAGGAGGAGGTGGACTCTGAAGCTAGCGTGAATCATCTGAACTGTGTGCAGAGGAAGAGGGAGTGGAAAGACCGCTTTCGCTTAACCAAACAAGGGACACTGAATACGTGCCCATGTCCAAGATTGAAGGGGTGAACAGTAGCAAAGAGGCAGTTGGATGTCCCCACCCAGGAGAGTGCTGAGACATGGTGGTGTGTCTCTCCACCAAAGCGATTGAACTGCTGACCATAAGCAGAAAGAAGATATATTGGATTTTAGATGGTTTGTTGCTGTGTTAAGGCCTATTTATCAATCATCTTTGCAAGACATGGGATATTAGCGTTGTGTCTGTAATTTTCAGTTTTAAGATGAACATGCCTTGCTTTTTTTAAGTGTGGTCTAATGGAGTCACATTTGGGGCAGGAGGATGAGAATCTGCAAAAAAGGAATTCAGCCGAGAGACAGAGCTGATGTCAGGAGGTGTGTGGACAAGCTTTCCTTGATTGCTGGTGAGGCATCCAGGTCAGAAGGGAAGAACTGAGATTTAAGAGGAGATGACGACTTTGTATGTGTCCTGGCTTTCAAAGGTTATGAAGGAAGGAAAGGGAGAATTTAGAGTTTTGGATAGAGCCAAAAGGGCCAGTGAGGGAGAGGGATTTTAAAGAATGTTTCAGATTTTGAGAAAGTGGTCTCCAAATGAATTATGAATGAGATCAGAGGGATTGGGAGTGGTAATTGGTGGGGTTGTTAAAGCTGTGGCTTATATAGTGTACAGCAGCCAGTTGGATGGAAAATATTTCAATCTTCTTTTAAGTGTATGGCCTTAATGCTTCATGTATTACAGATGAATGATAAACCAAAAGTTGTTTTTTGTCTTGAGAGATTTAGGCTTGGGAGTTGAAGACGTGCTACCTATGACAAGATTGAATGTAAGACAATAAGAGCAACATTTGGACTTATTTTTCTTATTTTATCACCGGGAACTGCCATTTCATGGAAGCATCTTGACACTATTTTGGACTTGGCTATCCCTAATGCGGTGCTGCTACATCTATGCAAGACTTTGTCTATCATTTCACCACTAGGAGTCTCCTTGGCAACAACTGGGGTCTAACAACCACCACTTTCCACAAAGCTTATTGCACACATTTCTCGGGTATAAACACTTTCTATCTCTTGCCAGCAAAGTGAGTAGCCCACGTAGATGTGGGTCTGATCCTCCCCACCAAAGAGTTTCTTTTTAATTTCACTTCCCCGTTATTGAGTATTCAGTTGACTGTAAAAGAAAATGAAAAACACCTATAGCGTACCGTCATCTCAAAAAATAAATTGCATGCTAGAAAATTGTCTTCTCTATACCCCTTTTCTCCCCTGCCAACTGAGTACCAACACTATACATACAGTAGGCATTTAGAACCTGACTTGCTACAGCAAGCAAGGCATCGCTATTCCAGGAGAAACGGCTGAGACCTAACTTGAACACTTATGCAGTACAATCCCACCCAGGTAATCAATAGTGGCTCTGGAACTGGCGTACTCCGGCAATGAAATCCGTCTATCAGTCAAAATGGGTCCTCAACTGGTCACCGTGGGTCTTTGGTCAAGACCCTACCCAGATTTATTTTACGATTCACCCAACTCCTGCAATTTGCTAGAATATAGCAATATGTAGTGTTTGGTTGTGCCTCGGGTGTGGCTAGCCACTGCTCTCTTACACAAGCACTACATCAATATGGGCTTTCATTACTCTACCAAATGTAGTCTTGGGGCACTTAAATTGATTATGGAAAGTAAACACTGTCTCTGGCTGGCTGCTGCTCATCTGTCCCCTCCTCCATATTTTTTCGCCTTGATTTCAAGGGAATTCTAGCGATGAACAGCAGCATCAGTATACGCCAGCATTGCAAGGTTTCAGGTGGAGGTAGGAGGCAGGCATTTATCAGAGTGGAAAAAAGCCCCATTACCCTATTACTGACTTGTTTCCTGGAGTATAAACAAAATATATCCCTCTTTATCGCATGAAAGAGTGACATTGCAAGTGTTACCTGCTAAAGGCTCCCCGGCAAGGCTTCTACCTGCTTCTCTGCCCTCCTCACCTCCACATCCTCGTGGCCCTTCCCCCTCCCAGCAGCCCCATACAAGCCTATCCTGACCCCTTCTGACCATGTTACCCATCACCCTACCCTATACTTTACCCTGCCTTCTCTGCATACTACCAGGGGGGTTGTGTGCCAGACCTTCGTGTGTCTGCCTCCTTCTGATGCTCTTCTCTGTGTCCCACAATCCTTTTTAGAACTGGTCATATTGTTTTGTTTTTAAGTTGGGGCATTGTAGGTTACCTAAAGAATTCACTTAAGCCTCGGCTCAAGGGCTGATCCCTTTTTTCAAAGTAGAGTGTTATCAATTTGGATTGGGTAATCATGTATGTAAATAGGTGCTATGTAGAGCGCTTTGGATCAAAGTGCTATCAAAATATCAAATTATGGATTCCCACCACAATGGGTACTCTTGTTTGTTTCATACCAGATGTTTTGAGCTACAACTCTCATTCACACCCAGGGAAGGGCCATTGGCTAATCGGATGGCTGGAACAGCGGGCGATAATTGTTTTATTTTTATTTATTGGATATTTGTAAGGCGCCTATACAACAAATATAGTTACAAGGCGCCGCTAGACAAAAAAAAAGGGTGGGGGAACAAGGCAAAAAGATAAACATAACAGTCCTACTAGGCCTTGTGAGATTCGGATTGTGCAAGTGCAGTAACAAGAAGTGTGAGGGCTTGGAGAGAGTGCCAGTCTGCTCAAAATTAAAATGCTAGGGTGGGAAGGGAAGTGAAGGGTAAAGAGGAGAGAGTGCGTGAGAAAGGGGTGGGTGAATGTGGGGGAGACAAAGGGGGTAAGCGAGTGCTAAGGGGAGGCCAGGAGGGCAAGTTCCAGGGATTGCATAAGATGCAGGGGGTGAGGGTCCACATGCTTAGTGTGTGGAGAGGGGTGGACTGGGCGGAGGGCTGCCTGGTGCCCTGTAGAACACGGGGGGAACCAGACAGCCAGTCACTGCGGCAGGCGGGGGTATTAGCAGGCAGGGAAGGAAGGAAGAAGAGAAATGGAGGGTCTTCAGGAGCTTCCGGACCTTTAAGAGATCCGCTCAAGCCTGAGAGGGTCAGGGAGACCATTTCAGAGGGAGGGGCTCCTGCATGGGAGAGAGATCTACCCCCCACTCTCTGCTTAGAGAAGTGTCTGATATACAGAGTTGGAACTAGAGGACTGAAGGGCTCTAGCAGGGAGGTATTTAGGGAGAGAGTTGGATGTAACGGGGTCCCAAACCCCAGAAAGCCTTGTGGATGCTGCAGAGGGTCTTGAACTTGATTCTAGCCACAACTGGGAGCCAGCATAGAGATTTTATGGCTGGAGAGATGGTGGGGCCCCTGGGCTTGAGGCCAAGGATAAGTCTTGCAGTCCTATTCTGCATTAGTTGAAGGTGGAAAAGGGAGAAGGGAGAAAGATTGAGGAAGAGGCTGTTGCAGTAGTCCAGTGTAAAGAGGACCAGAGCTCTGGAGACATTGATTTTCAGGGGGAATGTGAGGAAAGGGAGAATGCCTCTGAGGAGGTGAAACTGATGGTGATCCTTCTTGGCAAGGTCCGCGATGTGAGGAGAGAGAGAGAGGAGTCAAAAATGACGCTAAGGTTTTTTGCCTCTGCCTTGGGCCCGAGTTTGCCTCTGCCTTGGGCAGTTATCCTTTCTGCTTCTTTGTCGATGGCTAACCAGGTCACGGCCGCGTGCCAGTCCACCCACCACCAGATTCGAATCCTCAAGAGGGTCATGCCCTTGATCCCAGAAGCCCTCCGCCCCCCTGTGGTGGCTGCATTAGTCCTCACACGACTGGACTATTGCAATTCGCTCTATCTGTCTCAACCTATCGGCCTTATACACCGCCTTTAGCGTATGCAGAACCTTGCTGCTAGGCTGGCCACTGGCTCCCCTTATGGTGCCCACATCACGCCAGTGCTTCGCCAACTGCATTGGCTCCCGGTGAACCAGCGAATTCATTTTAAATCTCTGTACATTGTTCATCGGGCAATTCATGGTCAGGGAGCTGAATTTTTGCAGCTTAAATTTAGCCGATACCGTCCGGACAGGTGTCCCTAGGTTTAACCGGGCAAGGCTCGGAGGTAGAGCCTTTTCTGTCACCGCGGCCAAACTTTGGAACAGCCTCCCTGTATCTCTTAGGGCCACTGGTAACCATCTTGGAATCAGAAGAGCGTTGAAAACTAATCTGTTCTAAGCCCGACCACTCCATTGGTCTTCTTCGATTGGGTAGCTTCCTTTCCAGCGCCATGATGCCTTTGGGTGAACGTGCGCTTTACAAATGTTAATAACATAACAAGAGGGTGAGGGGAGGGGGACCCACAGAGGGCAGCCAGAGGGAAGGAGGGAGCTGGGGTCCCAATGAGAAGGATCTGTCTTACAGGCATTAAGGCAGAGATCATTGGCGGCACACTATACCTGAAAAGCAGTCAGTCAGGGATGAGATAAGAGGAGGCAGTGGAGCGGAGCCTGAAGGAGAGCTGTGCGTCTGCATAACACTGGAAGTGAGGAGAGAAGGGGAGATCATCGGGTGGGCCCGAGGGGCAAGGTACATGTTGAAGAGCCACAGCGAGAGGATAGAGCCTTCAGGGACACCACAGGTGGAGCGTGTGTTAGGGGAGAAAACGGGCACAGTTGAACCTGGGAAGGTCAGTCGGAGAGGAATGAGGTCAACCAGTCCAGTGCCAGGCCCATGATGCCAAGGGTGTCACGGAGCCGATTTGTCAGGATGGCATGATTGACTTTGACGAAGGCAGAGGAAAGATTAGAAGGATAAGAACGGATGGAGAGTTGGAATCGAGATTTGAGAGCAAGTCTTCATGTGTGTTGAGTAGAGCTGTTTCTGTGCCTCTGGCTGCTCTGAAGCCAGACTGGTGGTCGTGGAGCCAACCAACAGATTCAGTGTGTTGGATCAGTTGGGAGATGACCAGTTTCTCCAGGAGTTTTCCCAGGAAGAGGGTTGTGGAGATAGGGCAGTAATTAGGCGGGCAGGAGGGGTCGGCAGAGGGCTTTTTGAGGAGAGGATGCACTAGAGAGTGCTTGAAGTGTAGCGGGCAAGAGCCAGTGGCAAAGGAGTGGTTACAGAAATCAACCAAGGCAGACGCAAGGGAGGCAATGTTGTCCTTGAGAATATACATTCTCTGCCCGCTGTTCCAGCCAGCTGAGGCCCTTCCCCGGGCGGTGGCATTTAAATAAATTTGTTTATGTGGGTAGGTAGCAGGGAGCCTTTGCCTGTTGCCTCCTTAACCCCTCTCCCCCTTTGAGCAAGCAGCAAATCTCCCGAGGGAGGAAAACAAAACCATTCACACCCCTGATGTGAACCCCAGCATGTGAATGGCTTTCACGCCCCGGCGAGGAGGCTGGAGTGGGGGGTGGGCATGACAGGTAACGCCCATAGCTCGGGCTGGCAGGCTCGTCCTGGCCATATTCCCACTCCCCGGGTTGTGAAAGCCATATTATCCAAAGCATGCATAGTTTGTGTTGGAAGGATCACAGGATTTGTGGTCCAAAACATCTGGTGGCCCAGTGCTTTAGTTATGAAATATGTACACTGTCACAGATTGCGCAAGAATCACTACAAGTCTTAGGCGGTCCAACGTTTAAAAGAAAATGTTTTGTATCTTTGTGAGCCCTCGGCTGTCCCTTTTTTCTCTTATCTTATATCAAACTCCCACCCTAACCCAGGCGTCCCTGACCTCCACCAAGTTAGTAGATGCATAAGTTGACCCCCTACTGTCTAATTCTGTCTTCAGCTAGGTGAGAGGCTCTAAAGGCATAATGCCTTCTGTCTCTAAACTCCCTCGGGGACTACCTACCTTTTCCTTCACTATCCAGTTGTTAGTGTGTTACTGGTAGTTGAGATTGTGACTTACAAATACCTGCTGGATTCTGATTTCGCCTAACCTGCACACTCCACACTCTTGCGCTCTCATTTTCCTACTCACTCCTATTTCCTGAACCTTCGATGTTCTAACTGCTCCTAGGTCTTGCTTCCACCCTTTGCTGTTACTCCTCCCCCCAATACTCTATTGCTCCCTTCTCCACGTTCCTACTCTTCCTCCTCCAAACTACCAAACCACTACTTCTCCCTCCAAATCACCACTAATCCATTCTCTTTACCACTACTCCGCTCTTCAAAACCACTATTTCAAAACCACCACTACTCCTCCTTTCCTTTAGTACTATAAGCCTAAATAATTCTTCCTATCCACACTCGCCACACATGCACACTGCAGTACTACCTTCACTCTCCTAGCGAATACCCTACCTGCTCCAAAATTCGATTCCACATTCCACCCCACCTTCCTCCCTCCTGCTGGTCTCTTGGTAGTCATCCACCTCTGACCTCACCTGGATAACCAACACCTCCTACTTCCTGTTCCTCCCTTATATTCCCCCCTCCCTTCTGGGAGTGTCTCTCTTTCCCCGGCCAATCTGGCCCAGTCTTCACTACCTGCGGCGTGGTGAGAAGTGAAAAGTTGTATGTGGTGGGCTATGCCCCACCTGCTTTCCTTACATAGGGTTGCTGCGGAATGACAGTGGAAGCCCGGTAAAGTAAGTGTTTGTATTACGAGGCTCTAGTTTGAGAGTTCCTGAGGTAAGTTTACCTGGGAATTGTGGACACCTCTCCCCCTTCTGTCTCTGGTGGTCTAGCGGGATCATGCTTTGCTGCACAGGCCTGCTGGAGTCTTTTGGTGGCCCCAGAATGATTCATTTGGCTGCACATGTGTGGTGCCTCCCTGCTCCTCTCCTTAACCGTGAGCCAGTTAAGCTGCTGGCACACAAATGCATGGTTGTGACTTCTCACTGTGTCTATTTCCATGCGGCTGATTATTTTTTTTTCCTGCTATGAATTTGGGGTGGTGGATCTGGTTCCTCACTTTGGTGTTTCTGCTTTACTCCTGGACTGGATGAGCTGTCTCTAAAAAGAAAACTAAACAATTGGAAGTATCTGATATTTGAGGCAATGCTTTAGAAAAAGGCGGTCTGTATAGAAATATGCACAAGGGGTGGGACAGGGATTGGGGCCCTCAACTGCCACCATCCTCCTCAGGGGTAGGACTGACTCTGGATTTCTCCCTGGTATGCCTCCCACCCTTGGCTTAGATGGTTTCAGCCTCTTTTCGACACAGTCAGATTACTGGGCTTGTCACAACCAGTGTACAAAGCTTACATACAGCTTGAAACAACTGTGCCAGGATCCATCTACGTTTACTGTCAGTCTTTATTGCATCCTTGATGGTTTTGGGGGTTTAGGGGTATTGGCAGTTGAGCAACAACAGTAAACTGTTCTGCTGGAGGGTCCTGAAGATCAATACTCTTTTAACCAATGTTTATTTCTGGGAAAGTGATTAGATTCCTCCACACTGTGGCCACCAGTTGCATTTCAAGTGCCACAAGCAAAGCCTTTAGGCTTCGTCCATCGTTTCATGTCCCTGTGGCAATGGTAGCTGATGGTTTTGGTACGCATATCTGCTGCCTGGACTGTTGGAGAGAGTCCTTTAATTGGTCAGTGTCGAAGCTCACCCCGCCAGAAAACCAATGCTGTTACTTCTTATTCCTCCTTTCTCTTTTGTTGTTTTTAACTTTATATTGCTGTATCCAAATGTCTTTATGTATGAGATAGGAGGGGCTTAAGAGGTGTGTGGGCAAACCAAAGCATCCATGGCTAGGGCTGGTAAGACAGTAAATAATCGTTCATCAATGGCTGAAATTATCCAAGGCTAGTTTGCAGGTGTTCACATGACGCCTCCCTTTCTAGCGTCTGCCTGTAATGCCATCCCTGTGTTTTGTTTCTTGTTTTATTTTGTATTCAGTCTGTTCACAAACGGCGTATGTCACAACAGTGCGCATGTCAATCACTGTTTTGTAAAATTAGGCCCTTTGAGAGCGATGTTACTTGTTCTAAATCGTCCCACACGGCTGATAAATGTGTTTTAAGAATACATTTCTATACAACTGTTAATACCATCATTTAATTTGTTGTATTTGTAAACCTTGATAGCCCATTTTAGGTCAGAACTGTTCACAAGAAACACTTTGACTGAGATGTAATGTTCGAAGGGATTGTGTCCTCCGACGTATTCCTTATCTTAGATATCTCTTTCCAGCTTTGCTGGCCTCGGAAATATTTTCTCTCTAGAGGGCGCTGCGCGTCGATGTCTGCCGAGTCGATGTCCCTCGACAGCCGCCGTGTCGATGTCATGCTGCCTATAAAGGCCGCGCGCAGCGTCCGTTGCTCAGTTCCGTTTTTCCGCGCTTACTCAGTGCCTCGGAATATCGTTGCTCAGTTTCGTAGATATATTATTCCATTTTCCTCGAGATATTCGATCCATACTCGATGGCTTCCTCATCTGAACCGACAACCCCTCGGTCCGGTTTTAAAAAATGCCGAGACTGTGGAAAAAAGATGTCGCTAACGGACCCTCACAGGGTCTGTCTGTGGTGTTTGGGAGCTGAACACCATTGTTCGGAGTGTGAGGACTGTATGTCCATGACAGCTAAAGCCCTGAAGGAGCGTAGGGGGAAGCTGGAAAAAGGTAAGACTTCTAAAGCTTCTTCTTCCTCGACGAAGTCGAGACATTCGTCTCCTCGTCACCATTCGCGCTCCAGGTCTCGAAGCGGGTCCCATCACTCTTCGAGATCGAAGCACTTGAAAAGGAGACGCCGAAGATCCCCTTCTTCGTCCTCCTCTTCCTTTGTTTCACCTAAGAGAATCCCTTGCCCCACGAAGCATAGTTCCCGGGCTGAATGGGAGGAATTCTGAAAAAATATGATGAGCGTCTTCGAGAAAGCGGCCTCGACCCCCTCGAAGACTGCCGAGAGCGATGCTCTGGTCGAAAGACCCGAAGGTCCAAAACGCCGCGAGTCGCAGCACCCGGCGAAGGAAGCTTCTCGAGCGCGTCACGAACCCTTGAGTAAAGCAAAGACCTCGAATCCTTCTTCGAAGGTTCCGTCGACGCCGTCGACTAAGGTTCCGTCGACGCCGAGGTCGGTGTCTTCGACACCGTTGTCGAAGGGACCTTCGACACACGGGTCTGTCGACTCGACGCCATCCTCAACACCGGCGTCGACGCCAAGGAAAGTCACGGTTGCGGCGCACCCAGTGGCTATTCCCAGGTCTTCGATGTCGGTGTTGTCGATATCCTCGAGCAGAATTACGATTCTATCGAAGACCTCGAGGCCTCCACCTTTGTTTTCGACGCCACTTTCGAAGCCTTCGGCGTTGACGACATCAACGTTTTTGAGGCCGATTACGACAAGTTTGGCACCCTCTGCCTTGGAGATGGGTTTCACACCCTTTGTGAGCTCAGACCAGTTAAGAACAATGTCTTCAATTATGGAAGAGGGAGAACTGTCAGATCAAGAAAGAGCCATTTGAGTTGCAGGGATCTGCAACCCCAGTTCAAGAGGAGTTATCCTCAGAGGAACGCAGATTAAAGGAACTCCATGATTCCTTACATGAGGCAAGTGGTTTAGACACTTCCCCAGAGGTGGAGTTCGCTAGGCCAGACCCGGGGGAGCATGCTGAAACCCCTTATAGAGCCTTAATGGCTAGGATTACAGAATTTATGGGGTGGTCAACACCTTCACTGGCTTTCCAACAGGATGACCTCACGGATATTCTTGATAAAGGTCCACAGGAGGATCCTGTAGTACCTTTTCATAAAGCTCTTCAAAGAAAAATAATGACGAACTGGGAAACCCCAGATGTTGTCCCGGCAGTAAATAAAAAACTGTCTTCTAAATACAGGGTATCTTCTGCAGACCCGGAGTTTTTGTCCAAACACCCATCCCCAGAAAGTCTGGTGGTACAGGCAGCATCTTCTACTGACATCAAGACTGCTTACCCTACCGTCCCACAGGACAGGGACGATAAGAAATACGATGCTATGGCTAAGAAAGTCTTTTCGGCATGTAGCATGGCGTTAAAATCTATTAATGCTACTTGCACCCTTGCTAGATTTAGCCATACACTTTGGGAGTGTGCTTAAACAGCGGCTGACTGAATCCCGCAGGGAGAAGAAAGGGAGGCGTTCCTAAATATCATAAGGGACGGTAAAGACGCTATGTGCGAATCCCTCCAGACGGGCATTGACTCGGCTGACAGTATCAGCAGAGCAATGGCGGCAAGTACAACAACCAGGAGATTTGCTTGGTTGAGAAAGTCTGGTGTTGCCCCAGATGTGCAAGCCAGGCTCTTGAACATGCCATTTGATGGCTCTTCTTTGTTTGTTTGGGAAAAAGGCGGATGACAGTTTAGAAAAACTGCAAACATCAAAGTCAGCAGCAAAATCCCTAGGCGCTGCAATCCGTCAGACACGTTTTCGCAAAGTATAGTGAGCGGGTTGTTGCGGGCGACAACCCTGCAGCCCCTATTTTTATTTTTTTTTATTTTTAGCGGGATACCTTTTTTAACTTGCCTGCAATGCTACCACCAAAGGTTCGAACTTTTGGGGTTCGAACCTTTGGTGGTAGCAGTTTTCAGTCGTTTTGTAGGGTCTGACCTTTTTTTTTGGTTCGATCGTACAAAACCTTTCTCCACAACGAAAGCTACTTCAAACATAACGTTTTCTTCAAAAGGCCCTGCTCAAGAACACCATCTACAGGGAAGAGAAGTCACCCCTTCTTCAGAAAAGTCAACATTCGTGGGGAAGGAAAGGAGAGCATATCAAAAACGTTCCCGTTTAGGGCATGCTCCATATGTGGGCTCAAACGTATTTGAGGGAGATCTGCATGAAGAGTGCATTTATTGTCTATACCTCAATCACTCTAGTGAGGAGTGTGACAAGGCTTCAGTGCCAAAACGCTGAGGGACAGACAGACGTCTGGTCTGCTGGCTCAATGAGGGGAATTAACCCCCACACCCTCAGAAGCGGAGTCCACCAGGAGCATGGCACTACCAAGACTGTCGGGGGAGACCTCCCATGAAAAACCAACAGAAAAGCCCAAACACCATAAAAAACTGCCCGAGAGGCGTCGTCAAGCTTGTCCTTACTCAAACCTATACCGTCGACAGGCTAAAGGCATGGGGGAACCCCCTTATCGGGAAAACCATTGTCAAAGACTACCACATCTGCAACATCCACAACTTTCCTGAACCACCCATTGATGGTAGGCTGGAGAAGTTGAAGGCCCCAGTGCCAATAACAAAATGTCTCACTACTCGGTACACCCCAGAGTCATCGTCTCGGCAGCAGTGGGCAGGAAGGCCCACATGCAAACACAAAAATGCACAGTGCAAACTGAAAACGACGGGCGTTAGAGAGATCCCTTTGGCAAAAAGGTCTTTACTATCGGAGCGACCGTCAAGGCGGTAAACTCCCTGGCCATAATGGCATGGTATGACGGGAAGATGTGGCATGAGATGGCTCCCATCCTGGAACACCTGCCAGAATAGAAACGAAAAGGAGCAATGACCATCCTAAAGGAAGGGGGAAGAGGCATCAAACCACAACATAAATATTGCAGTAGACAGCTCCAAAACTGGTTTTAAACAGATTGGCAATGGGGTGATACCAAGAAGACCAGGCTGGCTCCACTGCATAAACTTCCGTCTGGCAGTCCAAACAAGGTCTTTGGAGCTCAAATAGATGACGCCTTGAAAGCTACAAAAGCGGATACGGACACAGTGAGGTTGCTCACGGCATTGCAAGGCAGAAGCACTTTTCGTCCCTTCAGTAGAGCATATGGAAGAGCCGGCTCTTCCGCCTACACCAGAGGCGGAAGAGTATACTCAGAGTACCTACTACGCTCAACGGTAAAGAAGAAACTTCCACAGAGACGAGAGATCCAAAGACTTCAGGGAATCGCAAAGGTACAAGGCGACCCCATCCACCCAAGAGGACGGCAGGGAAAGCCACAAGCATGACTTCGCGGACCATCTAAATACAGCGCAGGGGGTAGGGGAGTGTTACCGAATACATCAAAGACTGGTGTCAAATAACAATAGAAAAGTGAGTCCTAGAGGTAATCAAACAGACACATGCTTGAGTTCACCAGGCTCCCACCAAACATACAGGCACATCTGCAGCTAGAAGTGCTCCAAGAAGTAAAATAAAAATGACAACGAAGAACGCAATAGAAAGGCTACCAAAACATCTTGAAGTCACAGGAATTTGTACTCCAGATACTTTCTAGTAAAGAAGCAAGACCGCTAATGGCATCCCATTTGAATGGATTGTGTCCTCCCACGTATTCCTCATCTTGGATATATTCGATATCAAGCTTCAGCAACTTTCTTTTGGCAGAGGGCGCTGTGCGTCGATGCAGTCGACTCGATGTCCCCGTCTCGAGGGTGATGTCATCGAAGGTATAAATAGCACACGCACCGCCTGTTGGCTCAAGTTCAATTTTTCTGAGTAAACTTACGCTTCGAGAAACTACGGCACGATTATATTCGATTTGTGATGTCTTCCTGACCCCGGTCTTCGGGGTAGTACGTGTCGAGGAAGTGTCGGGACTGCAGTTCCAAGATGTCGTTAACCAACCCACATTGAATATGTTTGTGGTGTCTCGGTGTGAAGCACAAGGCCTCGGCATGCTCCAAATGCCAGTCGACCAGAAAGGCTATGAAGAAGCTAAAGGTGAAATTGGTGGTAGGTAGAAAACCCCAAAAGTCCCCATCGGCTACCCCGCCGAAGAAACCCTCGTCGGACGAGGGGTGCCTCTACTCGAAGGAATAAGGTAAAAAGATCCAGGACGAGTAGTGGCTTCCACCACTCCTCATCGTCGTTGAGGAAGTCGAAAAGGAGGCACCACAGGTCGCCCCCTTCAACTTCGTCATCAGACACTTTCCCTGAGAGTGCTATATCTTGGCCCACAAAAACCTCCACTCCTGCCAAATGGGAAGCATTTAGGATTGAAATGCTAAAAATATTTGAGAAACAAAAACCCTCTGTAAGCCATGCTCCTACCCTACCTTTTTAAAGCCGGTAAGGAAAGGGCTTGAGCCAAATCCCACGCGCCCTCAAGCCTGGGACTAAGGCCAGAACCTCATTGAGATGAGAAGTAATCAAAGGATCCTTCGAGCCGTAAGTTGAAGCATAAGTCAAGATCAGGACCATCGCGACCATCGACGCTGGCTGCGCCCCTTGAAGCCGGCTGCGCCATCCATGCTAGCCGCGCCATCTACACCAATGGCAATTCAACGCCATCAAAGCTTTAGATGCTGTCGAAGCAGAAATCGACTTCAGTAAAAATATTGACGACTCGTCGAGTTCAACATTTCTGAAACAGTCCATGCCTATTCCAGATAAGACATATATTCCTTTATTAAGGAAAGATTATTTCAAATCATTAACCTCAATTTAAGAGGAAAATGAGCCATCAAATAACGATGCACCATTTGGGCTACAATATGATACACCAAGTTGAGTTTTATTTCAGAGGAGTCCAGACTAAAAGATCTTAATGACAACTTGCAAACAGCCAGTGGAGTGGACACATCACCAGAGCTTGAATTTGGTAAACCTGAAGCTGGTGAGCATGCAGATGCTTCATATAGACAGTTAATGTCTAAGGTGGTAGATACTTGAGATGGAGTAGACCTACCGTCCCCTTCGAGCAGGATGATCTGACAGACAACCTTTATAAAAGGTCTGCAAATGGACCCCATTTTACCATTCGTCATTTCTCTCCAAAAAAAGGTGGCAGCGAATTGGGAAACGCCAAGGTCTAATCCGGCAGTAAACAAAAACCTGACTAGAAAATACTGCCCATCTATTAAGGACCCCCAACTACTTGTCAAAACAGCCCACTCCAGATAGTCTCATGGTGCAGGCAGCTATGACAACTTCAAAACAGGCAGCTTACCCAACCATCCCTTCAGATAGGGATGACAAGAGAGTAGATGCATGGGCAAGGAAAGTATATTCTGCAGGTAGCATGGCTCTTAAATCGGCCAACTCCACATGTGCCTCAGAAAAGTTCTAATTCACTCTATGGGACTGTATATTTTAGAGACGACAAAGAAGCCATTTGAGAGTCTCTTCAGTCTCGTCTGTATTCTGCTGACAGCATCAGCAGAGCCATGGCAACAAGCTCCGTAAAACACAGATATGCGTGGTTGAGGAAATCTGGATTTGCACCGGACGTGCAATCCAGACTCTACACATGCCTTTTGATGGGTCTCACCTTTATGGCAACAAGTGTCATGATCTCTGCTTCCAAAAGGTCAGGGTTTTCCCAACTCCCTTGGAAGCAGATCCATAACCCAGGTTCCGAGTGCCAACCAGTCCCAATTGGGACCTTTTGGACCCAGTCCTGGCGCCAGTGGCACCAGGCTCATAAATATGCCCAGTCCCAGCGCTGGAAGCGCCGGGCTCATAATGCTTGGGTGGACTTACCTTCAGCAGACCATGCTGCTTACTTGCCTGCCAGTTGAGCCTCTGATCCTCTTCTGTTTGGAACTACTTTTCCTGTTGGGTGGGGCTGGAGCCACTCCCTAGATTCAGAACACTGGAACTCTTCTGGAAGGCAGGAACTCTTTTCTTACCAGGAACTCTTTTCTTACTTAGGCGTGGCTGTGGAAGGAGACACCTAAGCACTACAGGAGGCTATTTAAACCACACCCGGTGGATGAATCTTGCTTTGCGTTATTCTGCAACCTCTGCAGCAGAACGCTCATCGTGTCTTCTGCATCCGGTCCTGGGCCTAAGGAAAAAGGCTTACCATCCTGAATCCAGTCTTCAGCAACACCTATAAAGACAAGAAAGAACAGGTTAGCATTCCGGCATCTGAAAGGCAAAGGCTTACCATCCTGAATCCAGTCTTCAGCAACACCTATAAAGACAAGAAAGAACAGGTTAGCATTCCGGCTTCTGAAAGACAAAACAAGGTGCGTTTAAAGACATTGGGGAACTTTAATACTCACGTGCCATTACTCCTTTCCACATCTAATCCAGTGGGTATTCCGGCACCCTGCAGCCGCTCCGAACTCGTACCTGCAAAATAAAAAGACAGTTAGAGCGCATAGTGAAGCAGGCAACAAGCGCTTACTTACGTGCTTCCAGGCGCTTCTATTCATCACACGGGCTCCATCTTCAACTCACTTCAGCCCGTCATCCGCCATCGCCGGAACCCTGCAAAACAAGAGACATCATTACTAAAGACTTTAAAGACATTTGAATGACTCGAAACTTACCGTTCGTGCAGTAAACGACGGACAGCAGTCCTCTGAAGTCAAGAGGCCTGCGCTACCTATCCTGTGAAGAAACTGGTTACAGCACCCTGCCCCGAGGCAGATGGAGAGCTCGGCATTCACTTACCTAAGGTGAGAGCGTTAACCTTTGGGGGTCTACTGGAGAGGAGAAGAGGAAAGAGATAGGGACACCCCAATAACCCCAGTTCATTAACCCCATATTTTCTATCTGCAGACATCTTACTCTACACGTCAGGCATACAGTGCACAGAGGTCCAGCCCAAAGAGCCAACCGGGTGCTACACATCACCTTTGAAGATACGGTAGTCGCCCAGTCAAGACCGGCGCCTCTGCGAGAATCAGGTGAGCGTTACAACAAGGCTGACGAGAGCCATGAGAAGTTGCAGAACTCAAAGGTGGCAGCCAAATCTTTAGGTGCCTTTATTGGGCAGCCTCAGCCCTTTCCCCCAAGTCGACAGCCTTGGAGGGTAGATCTTTTCGCTACTACTCAGTGGAAGAGCGAGAGGAATGGCTGGTCAAAGAGGCCAAAAAGAGGATTCCCTCATGGCGGATGAGGGAGAGGTGCAAAACCTGCTCAAGCATGAGCATCCTTACCAACAGCCACTGCTTCAGCCGCCTCAAAACCTCTCTGAGGTCTTGAGTCACAAAACACCAGTGGGAGGCAAGCTGCCTCAACATCTGAAAGAATGGCAAGACATTACTTCGGATGCTTGGGCATTGGAAACCATAGCCCAAGGTTACTGCCTTCCCTTCATTCAGAGACCTCAGAACCATCCACCGGGGAGCCATTCTTTGAGGGTTCCAGATCAGCTCCTTGTGCACGAAATATTCACCCTGCTAGAGAAAAACGCTATAGAACCAGTGTAACGGAAAGCAACAAAGGCTGGTACTCTCCATATTTTCTAATCCCCAAGAAGGACGGAGGACTGAGACCCATCTTGGACTTGAGATACTTGAGTTCCTCAGGAACGACAAGTTCAAGACGGTCACACTTTCTCAGATCATTCAGGCCCTCCAACTCCAGGATTGGATTGTGTCATTGGACCTTCAGAATGCATATTTTCATGTGCCAATCCATCACAAGCACAAAGTACCTGAGGTTCGCAGTTGGCGGTTCTCATTATCAGTTTTGAGTTCTGCCCTTCGGGCTGACCTTCACCTGAGGGTTTTCACCAAGTTGATGGTGGTGGTGGCAGTGAGTCTCAGGAGAGGGGGATTCACGTCTACCCCTACCTGGACGAGGGCGCATTCTCCCGAACAGGCACTAGATCTCAACATCACCTGCCACTCTCTCCACAGGCTGGGCTTCTCCCTCAATTACAAGAAGTCCCATATGATACCATACCAAAAGCTCCAATTCATCCGAGCTGTACTGGATACATCCTTGGGAAAGAGCTTGCCACCCGAGGTGAGGTCTCAAGACATTCTGCAGATGGTCTCCAAGTTTCAGAGTGCCCAGCGTCTCCTAGCCTTCGACTTTTTGAGGTTGCCCGGCCTCATGGCATCCTGCATTTTCCTGGTGCCAGAGGCTCTCCTGAGGATGAGATCCCTTCAATGGGCGCTCAGGATAGAATGGTCTCGGGCAACATGTCAGACCTACTGCAGGTTCCAAGCAGGGTCGCACAGGATCTCCTGTGGTGGGCCTGTGAGGACAATATTCTGAAGGGAGAACCTTTTTGGCAACCATGGCCTGAGATAACAGTAGTGACTGATGCCTCACTCAGCGGGTGGGAAGCCCACGCCAACGATCTGGCTATCGGCTGTTGTTGGTTTCCATCGGAGTTCAAACTACACATACATCCTTTGGAGCTGAGAGCAATCAGACTTGCGCTGAAGGCCTTTCTGCCCGCTGTACGAGGAAAAATGTCCTGATAATGACTGGCAACACAGTGGCCATGTACTAGCTCAACAAGAGAGGAGGTGTAGGGTCACTACCATTGTGCAGAGAGGCAATGCAGCTCTGGTACTGGGCAATTCAAGAAGGAATCTCCCTATCAGCGGTTCACCTAGCCGGGGAGGAGAACATAGCGGCGGACGCTCTGAGCAGGCAGAGCAGTGTCTCCCACAAGTGGGAACTAGCTCAGGAACTCCTTTAAGAGATCTTCACCCTTTGGGGAACCCCTCAAGTGGATCTGTTAGCGACCAGTGTTAACCAGACGTGCAAACTTTACTGCTCTAGGGAATTTCCCCCAAGAGGAGCTCTAGGAGACTCGTTTGTGGTGGACTGGGTGTTTCCACTCCTGTACACGTTTCTGCCAATCCACGTCATTCCTCGCGTGATCAGGAGGTTGAGAAAGTTAGGGAAACCCATGATCCTAATTGCCCCGGATTGAGCCAGGAGGACATGATAACGCGGCTTTCTGGACATGTCCATCTGCCCTCCAATACATCTTCCACAAAGAGAGGACCTTCTCCCGCGAGAGGTGGGTTGGTTTCCCCCTCCAGAGGTCAAGACACTTAGCCTTCAAGCATGGTTTCTGAGAGGCTGAGGTACAAGGATTGGGACCTCCTGAAGACGTAATGGAGATTTTGCTTTCGGCCAGATGGCCAGCTACATAGTCCTTCTACTGTTGCCGTTGGAACAAATTCTGCAGCTGGTGCAAGGACAGAAATGTAGACCCTTTACTATGCAAAACACCAGAAGGGTTCTCTTTTCTGCTATGTCTAGCCAATCTGGGGATCCAGGTTGGAACAATTAAAGGCTATTTGGCGGCGCTATCCATCTTTAAGCACTCGTCGGAGGAATCTTCATATTTTAAGATCCCACTGGTAACACAATTTCTAAAGGGACTCACCAATGTGGTCCCCCTATCTCCTTTCCAGGTTCCAGAGTTTGACCTTGATCTGGTATTAGAATTCCTTGTGTGCACCTTTTGGACCTCTACATTCATGTCTGATAAGATTGCTAACATTTAAAACCATTCTATTGGTAGCGCTAACTTCAGAGTGAGTGAATTGCTGGCACTTTCATCTAAGCCACCCTTTACTATTTTCCACAAGGATAAGGTTGTTCTGAGGATTAAGCCTTCATTTTTACCAAAAATCATTTCCAAATTTCATGTAGGACAGAAAATTGTACGGCCCACGTTCGATTCCCCCTCATCCCGGCAAAGAGGAGGAGAGATTACACAGATTGGATCCTCATAGCGCTTTAAGCTTCTACATCTCTAGATTATCCAAACTTCGTATAGATGATCAGCTTTTTATAGGCTATACAGGTCACAAACTGGGTCAGGCTGTCATAAAGGAGACCTTATCCAGGTGGCAATTTCAGGATGCTACAAGCTGGCGGGCAAAGATCCTCCAGAAGGCTTAAGGGCTCATTCCACCAGGGGCATGGCTTCCTCTACGGCTTTGCAAAGGGGTGTCCCAATCAAAAACATTTGTGAGGCAGCTACGTGGTCCACTATACACATGTTCACAAAGCATTACTGCCTTGATTCTTCCCTCAGTCAGAATGGAAGCTTTGGAAAAGAGGTCCTCCATTCGGTTCATGGAAAACATTGATGGCTAAATTCTTAATCCGTCTACCAAAACAAACAATGCTTTGGGAGTCTATCAAAGATGAGGAATATGTGGGAGGACACAATCCATTCGAAGAACAAGTTACTTACCCCTGGTAACGTTCTTTCGACTAGATGTTCCTCACACGGTTTACTCATCACCCTCCCAGCCTACCCTCACAGTAGAATTTCCCATGCCATTACAGCTTTTGCTCCTTCAAAGCTTAGTACGGTCAAACCCGTGATTATGCGGGTAGTTTCTATATAAAGATATCACCTTGGTTGCGGAGGCCCTCGAGGGACATCGAGTCGACTGCTTCGTCGCACAGCGCCCTCTGCTGAAAAAAGAATTCAGAAAGTACTGAAGCTGGATACCTAACATCAAAGATGAGGAATACGTGGGAAGAACATCCATTCGAAAGAATGTTGCCAGGGGTAAGTAACTTGTTCTACTCGACCTACGGAAATTGAAAGAAATTATCCAAAAACAGTTTCAAGATGGTAACACTACAACAAGTGATGAGAGCAATACAGCCAGGCGACTTCCTAATAATAATAATAATAATTTGGCATTTATATAGCGCTACGAACCCTCAGGTATCTGAGCGCTGCTATTATTACCCACGGTGTATGGTGCTCATTTCCTAGCATCCCTAGACTTACAGGATGTGTTTTTTCATATACCAATAAGTCAAAAACACAGTAAATATGAAGATTTGGGGTGGGAAACAAACTACCAATTCTGGGTACTGCCCTTCAGGCTGAAATCAGCCCCTCAGATGTTTACGTAATGCATTGCACCCATCGCAGTGTGCCTCACAAAGGAGGGACACCACACGTCTATCCATATTTAGGCGATTGGCTCATATGAGTACCAAAAATAATCAAGGTGCGAGAGTCCGTCTCTAGGGCACAAACCATGCTTCAATGCCTAGGCTTTACAATAAATTACAGGAAGTCCTATATTCATCCATCCAAGAAGCTAGTCTTTCTTGGGGCACAATTATCAACTACGGAAAGCTGGTGAGGCCATCATCAGACAGGATTAACACTTTAACATCATTGATCCCCACCTTCAAGCCAGGAAGATGGATGTCCATTCGCAAATGCATGGGTCTACTAGGCTCTATGTCCTCTTGCATTCCCCTCATACCCAACTGCAGGCTCCACATGAGGCCCCTGCAGGATTTCATAGCCAACAGGTGGTCCCAGATCACAAGATCTTGGGAGAACAAGGGTACAAGTTACCCCTACGCTCACAAACCTGCTCGAATGATGGGCTTGCATTCAAAACGTGACGTTGGGAAATCCTTTACAGGAACTGATACTTCAGAAAGCGCTCGTCGCAGATGCTTCCATGTCCGGCTGGTGCACCAGTTCATATCAAGGGACTCTGGACTGCGGAGGAGGCAACCTCACACAATTGTTCTAGAGCAGAGTGCAGTCCAATGGACCCTCCAAACCTTTCCTCCGAGTTTTTCAGGATTCTATTGTCAGAAATGTCAGACTATACGACCACAGCGTTTTGGAGTAAATCGCTATATAAACATAATAAATACAAATACAATACAATATACTATATCCGGAAAAGAAGGTGGAACGAGATCAGCAACCCTGTCCCAGGAAGCCCAAGAGGTGTGGTGCTGTGGCATTTCCAACTGCATATTCCTGCCGGCGCACCATCTCCCAGAAATCCAGAACTCAGTGGCGGATAACCTCAACAGAGCCTCGACACAGTGCCACGAATGGGAGCTAGAAGACAGACAACAAAAGAGTGGTTGCACAGTGCGGACACCATCCATAGATCTGTTTACCACCAAACAGAACAAGAAGTCCCATGCTTCGTAAGATGAACTCCACAGGAAGCTGTTGTAAGGAGGACTCCAGGAGGCAGAAGGTAAACTCACTCTGGTTCCATTTATTAAGTTGTAACAAGGTAGCTCAGGATCAGGGCTGAGTCTCGTAGGGGAGACACTGGCACCCACCTCCCATGCTTACATTTGCAGTTGTCTGGGCTGGAACCAAGTTCACACCTAAACATTCCAGAGGCACACTTGGCATTCTTTCCATGACATCATGCATGCAAGAGATCTGCATATAACACACCTCTTTTCTTTTACAAAACAAAATATCTGAAGCAAGCACAGACGGGGTCTCACTGCCTAAATCCAGCAACCACTATCATGCCCGAATAACAAAACATCCCCATCCTACCCAAGTAAACTGAACACCTCCCATCCAAGACTGCCACTCTATGATTTTGGTCCTGCCACAACCAAGCACTAACCCGCCCCATCAGTGGGCTACAAAAACCTTCTCAACCATCACAAAAGAACAAAACTCCATTTAACTGGGTCTGTCACCCCCAGGTCTAGAGACTGCCACTCATGCGTGCAAAACCAAACATCTGGGTATGAACACCGTTACATTGGGCCCTACTGCAACAAGAAGCAGAAATAAACTAAACACCTGCCAAATGCATAAGGTGGAAATTTACAGAAACTCAGTTAATCCAAAACCTTCCATGCCATTTCTACACACACCCAGGAAGAGGGAACATTCACTCCACAAGCACACCTAATGCACCACCACACACAATTCCCCCTTCCTATTGTACTAAAATGTATACCATGGGGGAAAACTGATATATGTTCAATTATACAGGCGGGATGGAACACACCACACAAAGAAATACACTTGCATACTCCAAGCTGAGAACACACACTTCCAATCTCCATCCTAAACCACTGGCTAAGCAGCTTAGAATCCAACATAGTCAGACTATACCCCCTATACCTCGGAGTCCACGCGTACCAACTGAATAAACTCCAAAGGGCACAAAATGCGGCAGCCAAATTGCTACTTGCGCTCGGCCCAAGAGACCACATCCCCGCGGCCCTTAAGACGCTGCACTGGCTTCCAGTAGCCCAAAGAGTGACCTTCAAAACCTAATGCATCTCCCATCGAGCACTGCATAAAACTGGACCTCAATATCTTCAAAACAAGCTAAAACCCTATCACCCGCCCCCCCCCCCCCGCGCACCCTAAGATCAAGCTCAGCCGGCCTCCTAGTCATACCAAAGACAAACTCAGTCAGGTTAGGCGGTTCATCATTTTCCGCCTTGGCCCCCACGCTATGGAACTCTCTCCCACCCCACATCCACCTAACTGAGGATTTAACGTCTTTCCGCAAACTGCTGAAAACCTGGCTCTTCCCCTAAAACCAACCCGTACCAAACTAACCCAGACAGACCAACAGCAACTCAATGACTCCAATCCAACAAACCACCTGATGCAAGAAATTGACAGCTAATAACCCCTAATATAAACTAGAAGGACAAACAGAATTAAACGAATAAATTAGATCAAAGCAGTGAAATGGTTAATAAGAAGTAAATCATACGGAAACAGTAACCAGATTTAAACTCCTGAAATTGACAAAATGCATGAGGAATGAACGAAGTGAATGTCGTGGATGAAATAGTTAAAATGGATGAAGCAGGTAGAACAGATGAATGCGCTGAGTAGAAGAATGCATGAGTGGAAGAACAGATAACTATATAGTTCTAACAAGTGGAAATCAAATGAATATGTAGATCGGATGAGTGTATAAAATGGATGAACATGAGCGGAGAGTGTAGAGCGGCTGGGTGTGTAGAGCGAACGAGCGTGTAGTGCGGATGAGTGCGTAAATACAGAGAAGCGAGTAGAATGCAGGAGTGCGTAAACCAGATGAACGTACAGAACGGATGAGCATAAACCGGATGAGTGTGTAGAACAGACGAGTATGTGGAGCGGATGAGTATGTAAAGCGCATGAGTGTAGATAGCGGATGAATACGGAAGTGCAGAGAGTCTGTAGATCGCCGGAGCAGATGAATGTACAGACCTGGCAAATGTATAGAGCGGATGAGTGTTTGGAGCGGATGAGTGTTTGGAACGGATGAGTGTATCAAACGTATGAATATATGGAGAGGATGAGTGTACAGAAAATATGAAGGTATAGAACAGATGAGCATAAAGATGAATATACAGAACAGGATATTGCTTTTGATTGCGTGAAAACCACCAGTGCTTAAAGCGGATGAGTACGGAGAGGGGACTGAGTGCGTGGAGGGGACTGAGTGCGTGGAGGGGACTGAGTGCGCAGAATCAGGTGAATGCACAGTACGCGGTCGAGCATAAAGCAGATGAGTACCTGGAGCGAACAAGTGCCCGGAGCGAACGAGTGCCCAGAGTGAACGGACGCGTTGCGTAGAGTGGACGAATACGTAGAACGAACGAGCACAGATTGCATCCAGTACTGATGAGTGCGTAGAATGGATGAGTACGTAGAGCTGCTGAATGCGTAGAGCGTGGGGCGATCAATAGAGCATGCGCGGGGCGGACGGGAACGCGCGGGCAGACTCGAGCGCGCGGGTCGGGCCGGAATGCATGAGTACGTGGAGGGGACCAGTGCATTGACCAGAGTGGGGTGCATCGAGTCGATAGGAATGCATTGAACAGACTGGAGCGCATAGAGTTGCGTGACATATATAGTATGGTTTGAAACAGCATATTAAACCATCATATCACACCGCCACGCTTACTCTCTCCTTACATCACCACTCAACTAGAACAGAGATACTATGACACCATTCGGTATAACTGTTCTCAGACCAACATCCGCCGCTCACTCCACATCATTCTAAGTAAACACTGCGGGTATCACACCCCCCAGCCAGGCGTTCTCCTCAGGCCTAACGCAGCCACATCCGTTCTGGATAATTCCTGCCAGAACGAACACATTCTCCTGACCTCTCAACCACCACACCTACCGCTAAGAAGCAGCTATTACACGATTACCGCACGAGCTCCACACATACCCGGTGCCCACATGCACCTTTTGACTCTCACTACTCTCTCTACTGATCTGAACTTCGGTTCCCAAGGGCGTTCAACCTACCAGCGCCTTCAGACCATACCAATGGTATATAAGGCGCTATATAAATGCAAAATAACATAACATTAATAAGTAAGAGACAAAAACAACCTCCATTCTTATCTTCTTTGAGTGGGCACACTGTATAATACTGCTCTACCTGCGACGTTAGTACCTTAGAACAAAACTTTCAGGGAGTCCTCTCCACAGAAAAAGGACTCTACTTAAACTTACCAGAGGCTACTAAAATGTCAAACATCAGGGTTTCCCAAAATAGCGGGCCTTTCATACAACTACATTGCAACTGAGGTCAGAAACAGTTGAGGAAGAGCAACTGAAAGAAGAACAATTTTCAAACGGGGCTTGAAACAAATCACAATTTCCGTAAATGGCCAGCACAACAACCTAAACTCCAGACCTAGGGTGGCGCTGACCAGATAAAACTTGGTTGACGAGCACCAAACTGAGCCCTGTGCTCTTTACAGGTCACCTCACTTCAAGATATAGACAACACAAACCATCCATCTTAATCCAGGAGTGTGTACCTGCACGCAGGGAAAAAACATACCTGCACCAATAATCTGTAATAAATGCAGAAATAAAGCCTTAAGCATTTTCTTAAGAAACATGAAGATGTTGTAAAATTACACAACAAAACACTACTTGTGAAATGCGGAAGGTGTCCCAGCCCACACCAGTACCCATGCATCACAAAGGACACACTCATAGTAAAAAACAAACGTAACACGCATGTTAAGAAAACACAATTATGCGGCATATCACGCACACTTAACGTGAAATAAAACAATCTGGACCATCTGATAACAAGCAGATGGAATTTAACACTACAACAGACACCCGCAATGCGCTGCTTGTTGGTGTAGTTTACTGACAGACATACAATAATTACTTTCAGTTAAGAACTTAAACTGACTTGCCCTAGGAGCAAACGTGTTCCCAACTCTCAAGCAGGTCTCCCACTTACGATGACTTTGATCACAAATCACTTCAAACTGAAAAACTAAGCTTTTTTACTTGTGAAATTATTCAGTTGAAAAATTGTCCTAAGAGCCCTTGTAGCTTTTAAATATTTTAAGCCTGCAATTCCTCAAAATGTTCACTAACATGCTCAAATGTAACCAGTCATGCTCCATTCCAGCACAACATACACACATCTTCCTTTAAATGTGAACTAGTAGCTAAAGGCCCTTGCTGCTAAGAGCAGCACTAATCCTGAAATGACTGCATCTAATAAAACTTGAAAACAAACACCAACATACTTTACCCGCATTCAACTAAAGCCAGCTCACATTGCATTAGGTCAAATAATCAATAGCATCTCATCAGAATAACAAGAGTCCCTAGACTTCCTCAGAAAACAGCAGCCCAGGCTGCCACTCAGCAGGGAGAAAGAGGACACCATCAGTCGATGCCTGAAACCGCTGCACCAACAAAGGTAGGAATTGCAGGACATCGGAGAAACTGCAGATGCATCTTGTACATTTCAACAGCTTCCACGTAACGGCACAAAATTGCAAAAACAGTACCTTTTGTTATGCCTATCCGAAACATCTGTATTACACGCTCCATGTTAAACAGCAGTGCTTTAACAGTATTTTGGAGCCCGTGAACACTGAATGACATTCATTATCAGCTGTGCAGTGACTTTACTGAACACCGTAGATATAACAATGTCCTTTGCTCAAACAGCACAACTTCAATGCTCGGACACTTCCTTCCTGAGCTGTATTGACACGGACGTCACACGACCCAGTCACGCATGTAAATGGCGAAGGGTCCTTTTCCCATATAATCTGCACAACGACTCTCAGGAAGACGTCGGTGTGCAGAACACCAAGGGACATTCCAACCTCGCCAGACCAAACAGCAACTGCAATGACATCATCACTTCAAACACCAACAAGTTCAGTTTATTAAGTTGTAACAAGTGGGTAGCTCAGGATCGGGGCTAAGCCCCAAAGGGGACCGACCCACTTGCACCCACCACCAAGGCTTACATTTCCAACTACCTGGGCTGGAACCAAGTTCACACCTAAACATACCAGAGACACTCCGCATTCTCTCCATGACCTCATGCACTCATGCATCCAAAGGATCAGCACACAACAGAAGGATAAATGGGGGACGCCATCTCCATCCCATGGACAGATCAATTTGCCTATGCGCTTCCCCCAATACCGGTAATACATGAAACTGCAAATGATGAGAGTTTCCTTGTTGATTTAATCCTGATCGTTCCGAACTGGCCACGACAAACTTGGCACTCTGATCTTTTCTGGCTATCGCAAGACCTGCCAATACGTCTAGAGGGACACACCGACATAATATCGCAAGACAAGGGAAAAATACTGCACCAAAACCTGCAGTCACTGAAGTTGACCACACGGCTCCTGACTTCACAGAATTCAGTCCACCTAAGCATACCCCAAGAATGCAAGGAAATCTTTAGCGCAGCAAGAGCACCCTCCATCAACTGCTCATATAAGCTCAAGTCGAAGCAATTCTGTACATGGTGTACACAACGAGCGGTCCAACCACTTTCCGTATCCCCCGGAACAGCTCCTCCCATAGCTGTTGTCTTTAGCAAAAGGGGGCCTCTCGCACTCATTAATCAAAGTACACTTGGCAGCCATTTCCAGGTACACCAGGAAGAGGGGATGTACGCCTCTGTTCAGCTACTGGCTTGTTAAACGTTTCCTGCAAGGGCAGATTCCGTCATCCCCCCCCTATTTTGAGCTATTCAAGCTTAAAATTTGCAAAAGCAAGCACATGGGCGCATCCATTTTGTGAAATGGATGCCCGCCTTTGCTGGCTTTTGCTTTTGCGGCACTAATGAAGGAAAAGCCAGCCAGCTGTAGTAAACAAAAGCTACCGCTGGGTGGCTTTTCCTTCATTGATGCTGTACGCGGAGGACGGGGACCGGAGACCAGAGCAGGAAAGCTGCAGCTGAATCTCGGTAAGTGCTATTTATTTTTTTTTTAAAGGAGGAGCCCGAAAACTTAGTAATAAAACCGTAGCTTTAAAAACGTTGTATTTATGTTTGCGGTCGCTTTTGAAGCTACCGCACACATAAATACAACGTTATTTGTGTTTCTCAGGCTCCTCGGAGGAGCCTGAGAAACTCGGAAAGAAAAACCGCAGCGTTTTCAAACACAACCGCGTTGTGTTTCTGCCTGCTGTGGCTATCACTTTGGGTCTCCAGTGCTCCCCCATTGTGGAACACAAAAGCATAGTTAAACATTCGCTATGACATAAATATAAGGGTCAAAGGCATGGTAAATAAAGCATTCATTTGTACATTTTAACTGGCAGTTTGTAAGAAAAAATGTTCCATGCCAATGAGTGTAGAAAACACAGGATGAAAGTGCAGATGAAGGAGACGTTGGAAATCGGTCTCCTATGCCCGGCTAAAGTCTGACCTCATATTTGGTCAAACTGGAAAACAAACTGGGTGTAATTGTTGCATGCAAAAAGTGTGTTAGTTGCATGGGGAGTTCATAGTTTGTAGCTCAGTAAAGTTAAGGACATGATTTACCTTTTGTTCCACTTATCTTCCTAAAAAGTCATTAGGTTCATAGTGCGTTCTGCGGTCACACATATTAAGTTATTTAAGCAATATGCCCCGAGCGGCGGTGACATTACCGAGTCGGGCAATGCTCCGGGACCCATAGTTATAGGCCCGAGCGAAGTGATCTTTGGAGGTATTTTGTGTAAATTAATGTCAGTCCAGGTAATAACATTTTTCTCTTGACTGATCTTAGTGTTCCTTTAAAAGCAAGGTTGTTCACAGGGCAGAGTGTCTGTAGCCCATGGTTAAGCATAGCGCCTGTGGAGTGGTCATTCTCCACACATGCAATCCCTTTTAGTGAAAGTTCTTTAACAAAATCTTTCCCTGTGACAAAAACAAAGTCAATGAGTGAAGCTGAACAGTCTGTCACCCTGCTTGAATATCGTTCCATTTTCACCCTTTTAACATGAACAAGCTTCCAAATACCTGAGCAAATTCTTTTTTGCCTGTCATACATTATGTGATAGGGCGGAAGGAGGCAAAGAGGTGACAATTCTACCTGCAATTTGTATTGCAATAATAAAAGGCCTATCTATTCCTAACAAGAAGGGGGTTTCCCTACGCAACATACATTTAACTAGGGTGCTTGTCACCAGTGAGATGGTCCAAATCAAAATAGTCTGCCCTCCATCCAAAAACTACCCTACGCTGACCCTACCAATAAAGAGAGTATCAGCCAACAAAACAAAAAGGGGTTTCATGAGAATGACTCGCTTCTCCTGGAAAGGCCTTCTCAGTCTTAATCTATTTTGCAATAGTTTGTTGTGACGTAGTTGATCAGTTCCTTAAATTCCTCAAGGGGACTCTTCCACCTTCTCTCAGGTATCCCCGTCCACTTATTTACAGTTCCTTGTTAGTCCACATAAGGGTCTTGGCCTCTTTTCCTCTGTTTCTTTTGCATCAATGTCTCTCTCATTTGTACTTGTTTCACAGTAACCCATAATATACTCCTGATCTCCGAAGTTGCCTGCCTCTAAAATGGCCGTCGTGCAGACGAACATGGCTGCCTGACAACGTTGCCATAACAACGAGCGTGCTTTTCAATAGCACTGATTCACCGGCAGGCGGAAGCCGGCTCTATCCCTTCCGGCGAAGGCCCGCTGGGAAAGGCCCTGTTTGTGCCTGTTAGCGCACTGGTTGCGCTGTTGTCTGCCCTAAACTCAGCCCTTCACACTGAGGTAAGACACCATTGTCCATCTTTAAGACCGTCTGCACGTGACGTCACATGCCTCCAATACTACCTTCCTCTGAGAGTCTACAAGGAAAGAAAACTGTATGGGCTATGAAACATTATGCCTGCTTAGGAGTTACTGCACTGACAATCTACACTGCCTTGCCAAAGTCAATACCAGACCTTCGCTAGCCACCTACCTTATTGCATTGTAACTCAGCTTGTAATCCAGCCTGACAACAGTTCCATTGTTGTATTGACTAATTCTTACTGCCTTCTGCAGGAAATTCAACCTAGCCTATTAACAATGACAACCCATGCTTTTGAAATATACCTACCGCATTAAGTAAATGATGCTTGGAACTTACCCATCCTGCCTGCACATGCCACTTTTTCGCCCTTATTTTGAACCTGAATCTAGGTGAACCCTCGTGCTGAATGGCGCCTACTGTCCGCATACTACATTTTAGTCCTTTTGCAACTTATGAATTTAGGTGAACCCCTATTGCTCAATTGCATCTGTTTAAAAATGCCTTTTTAGTCGTTATTGTGAATTTTGAATTTAGGTGAACCTTTACTGCTCAATTGCATCGGTTTGCACATGCCATTTTAGCCTTTATTGTAAATTTTAAATTTAGGTGAACCCTTATATCTCAACTTGCACATGCCATTTTTAGCCTTCAGTGTGGTTTTTGAATTTAGGTGAACCCTTTTATTGCTCAATTGCATCTGTTTGCACACGCCATTTTAGCCTTTATTGTGAATCTTGAATTTAGGTGAACCCTTAGTTCCATTGCATCTATTTGCATAGGTCATTCTTTGCCACTACTGAGAATCCTGAACCTAGTTGTACCTAACACCATGAGCAAAAACCTAAACACTCAGACCTTCCTACTTACGATTGGGCTCCTCACCATCATGGCCTCCGCCAACCTAAACACAAGCCCACCTTTGGACAAACATTAGACTTAGGGCAAGACTACCTCATATCTGCGAACCTAAAAGAAAAAACAATACTACTGGATTCCCCCCCACCCCACACTACTTAGCCAAGTGTGCACAAGCAACCAAAAAAGAGATCCCAAACCTGGTGCTTACCCAATCTCACACAAAGAAGCACCGAAATCAAGGCAGACATTTAATCAAACCCTTACATAATCCTGTCCCTAAAAGCACCTTGACATTAACTGGGTCTCATCAACGCCAGATCCATGGTAGCCCATGCCTCTGAAATTTCTGACATTCTAAGTAATGGCAGTCTGGACCTACTCGCCATCACAGAGACTTGGCTCCACGAGGCGGATGGACCTACTCTGATGTTAGCTGTACCTGACAGTCACCATATACTCAGAGCAGATAGACCAAAAGCTAAAGATGGTGGCTTAGCCATCATCTCTAAAAATACCTTACCGATTAGACTTGCCAACTCGCCTCCCTGCTCATCCTGTGAAATACTCACAGCCAAATTGCTGCTTTCCAATCACCGCACGCTGACCATCCACCTGATTTATAAGCCCCCAGGACCATTAGGAACCTTCGAAGAGGACCTCACCAGCCTCATAGCAAACAACACGCAAAATCACTCCCAAACCTTACTGATGGGCGACTTTAACATCGGCTTTAATGACCCAGACAATAAGCATGCCCCATCAATAACAGCCTTACTTAACGACCATGGGTTTACCCAAAAAGTCCTCTCACCCACCCACATCAAGGGCAGAATCCTTGACTGGGTATCTGAACTTAATTGTAACATTGCCATTACCGACATTGTCCCACAACCTTGGACAGACCACTACTTAATCAACTTCACCGCCTCACTTGATCTCCTCACGCCCAAAACTATCAGCATGATACCCCCCCTACCTACACAAAAAAGATATCACTGCTGAAAAACTTATCCCGCTCCTCCTCCCCGCTATTAATGGCCTAGAGAATAACACTGATCCAGACACCCTAGTGGACACCTTTTAACTATGCCATGACCAAGCACTAGACACCATAGCCCCTACTAAACTGCGCAAAAGTAAACAGGAAGTGCACTTGAATGCTTGGTTCACCCCCCAACTTAATGAACTAAGAAAACAGAAAAGAAAATTACAAGCTATCTGGCGCACCTCGCCTACTGACAAGAATACAGCTAAATTAGCCCAACTATCTAAACACTATAAGAAAGAAATTATCAACACAAAAAAAACCTATTTGATGACAGAATCACAAAGGCCCAATCAAACACGAAGGAACTCTTCTCTATACTCCGGGAAATGGAATCCCCAATACAACTAGCTGACACTGTCCCAAAGGACAAGATATGGTGTACTAATATACAGAACGCCTTATCAAATAAAATCTCCTCCCTCCAACTCAAAATAACTAAAAAAAAAGGACTCTGCCCATCGCTGACCAACTATTACCACCGCCCACTGAGTACAATACTATTCCACCATTTAGCTTTAAAACGATCTAAATCATCGATACTGAAAAGGTAATTCTCTCCCTGAAACCCTCCAATTGCAAGGGTGACAGTTGCCCAGCGCAAATAATAAAGGATGCGGCCAGAGACTTAGCCCCTTTCATCTCAAAGCTTATCAACTCCTCATTTAAATCAAACACTGTACCTACCAACCTGAAAGAATCCTGGGTCCTCCCCTTACTGAAAAAACAAACTCTTGACCCTTCAATACCCACTAACTATAGACCCATCACCACTGTACCCTTCCTACTCAAAATCATTGACAGAGTAGCCTACTTACAAATTCAAGACTACCTAGAAACGAATCTGCTAGGCTCACGACAATCAGGATTCCGCCCTCTCCATGGCACCGAAACAGCCCTGCAAGACCTTAAGACTAAAATTGAGGAGTTAAAGGACTATGGCAAAACCGCCCTGCTACTACTGCTGGACTTGTCAGCAGCCTTTGACCTGGTGGACCACACAGTTTTATGTAGCCACCTAAGACTCGCTGCCAACTTCACAGGAGAAGCCATTGCTTGGGTCCAATCCTTTTTAGCTAACCGGACTATGAGCGTTTTCTCCACCTCTTGTGCCGATCCTATCCAAATAGCATGTGGAGTCCCACAGGGATCCTGTGTTTCAACCACTATTTATAACATCTTCAACAAGCCACTATTTGACAAGTTGGACAGATTGGGTGTCACCTACACTAATTATGAAGATGACTCCCAGATCCTTATACCCCTTTCAGGCTACTATGAAGAGGACCCGGCCCTGGTGAATAAAATATACATCCTCATTCAGGCATGGATTGCGACCCACGGCCTCTGCCTGAACGACGACAAAACCGAGATCCTACTCCTCGGGTCTGACTCTAACTTAAAAAACGAACCCCAAACTACATATCTTTTAACATTGACAACAATATCATTAAGGTTATGCCGGAGGTAAAAACTCTAGGATTCTACCTAGACTCCTCTCTTAACCTAAAAAAGCAAGTTGGCTCTCTCTCTCCTCCACTACTGCCTACACCTGTAAATGAATCCGAGCTGCCAGACCATTCCTGTCCAATGCCAGTTGCATTACCTTGGCTAATGCTCTTATCATGTCTAGACTAGACTACTGCAACGCCCTGTATTCAGGAGCCAACAAGTATGTTACTGACAAACTCCAAAGATTGCAAAATAACGCTCTAAGAGCAGCTTTGAACATCCCTCACAGAGAGCACATCTCTAAATTCAGGAAAGAGGCCCACTGGCTAAAAATAAAGGACAGAATCCTCCTCAAAACTATATCTCTCACTTCTAAATGTCTCAACACTCTAGCACCGCCCTACCTGTCGGAATAAATCACCAGGAAACTCACCTCCCGACCCCTGAGATCTGCCAATACCTTCCTGCTCGACATCCCCAGATTTAAACTTACCACGGCTGGAGGAACTAGTTTCCCAGTTAAAGCTGCTCAAGCATCGAACACACTCCCCATTGACCTTAGACGCCCCTTACCGTACGCTAGATTCAGAATCAATGCTCTCAAATGGCTTCGATCCAACGACCTATAACCTCTTCACTCTTTGACAACCATTGTCATAGCACCTGACAGCACTACTGTGACTTACCTATCTTCTTACTCATAGCTGTAACCATAGACTCACTAACTTACGTCGTGCTAGTCTAACTTTTATCCGGTACACCCCACCTATGCTACACGAATAGCAAATGACTACCCCACCTCACTCACTGTATCCACATTGTATCTAATGACTGTACTGTATCATGTATTGTACTTCACATTGTAACTACATGTATGTACTAAATTGTGACAGGCAATGTAACTAAGCTTTAAAAATTCTTGTACTGCTGCGCCCAGCTGCCCAAGGGCTTGGTGCGCATTATCAAATCAATAAACAAACAAACAGTCTCTCATTCCTCTTCTAAGCACTTCCACTTATGGGAACCACCATGTAGATTCTTCTGTCCCTCTTTGCTATTGTCTTGGTCCTCGCAACCACTGAGACACATATTGCCAGTCCTTTGACTTCCTTCACTATGTTTACTGCTTTTGTAATCACGGGGACGAGTGTGAGAAGTCCCTTTTGTATTTGTAAAATACTCTGCTGCTTTCACACTTACTGGGACGAGTATGATGAGTCCCTTGTTATTAGTTATGTGCTCTGCTCCTTTCACAGTTACTGGGATGAGTATGATGAATCTCTCGGTATTCGTAATACTCTTTGCTTTTTAGCACCTGCCTGTGGCCCCTCACGGGTCTCCCTCCATTTCCTCTAGCTTGTCGGGTTGGCGTCACTGGTTCTGCTTGTGGGCTTGGCATCACGTTCTTTTGATAAACTCTTCCAGCGTCTTCCTTTCATTCTCTGCTTTGCTCTGGGAGGCTCAGCAGAGTATTTTGCTGGATTGTCTCTGCATTGTTGTCGGACCCTGCAGTACACCTCCTTGAAGTCACCCCCCCCCCCCCCCCCCCCCCCCCGGCAATGCTTGACACACACACACACACACACACACACACACACACACACACACCACACACCCCACACCCCACACCCCACACCCCACACCCCACACCCCACACCCCACACCCCACACCCCACACCCCACACCCCACACCCCACACCCCACACCCCACACCCCACACCCCACACCCCACACCCCACACCCCACACCCCACACCCCACACCACACACCCCACACCCCACACCACACACCACACACCACACACCACACACCACACACCACACACAAAACACACACACACAAAAACAAAACACACACACACAAAAACAAAACACACACACACAAAAACAAAACACACACACACAAAAACAAAACACACACACACACACACAAAAACAAAACACACACACACACACACAAAAACAAAACACACACACACACACACAAAAACAAAACACACACACACACACACAAAAACAAAACACACACACACACACACAAAAACAAAACACACACACACACACACAAAAACAAAACACACACACACACACACAAAAACAAAACACACACACAAACAAAACAAAACAAAACACACACAAGTCTGCTCCGTCCTGGCTCCTGAACCGCTTTCCTTCTTCATTCTCCATGTCCTCTCGACTGAGGACCTCCTGAATGCCCTGGCGTCTCTGTCCCAAGTTCAAACTTACCAGGCTTCACCTGCTCGGTGAATACGATTCTCTAAGCCAAGTCCTCCTTTGCTTTTTATGCATCTGAGCTGGGTCCTCCCCAGCGAACGATCCTTATCCTTCTCTTTCCCTAAAATATTTTTTCTTACTCCCATAATTCCCACTCTTCACAGTGGTCTCGACTTGCCAGGGAGGAATAATCAGCAATATTCTGCCACTCTTCTTCTCAGTGGATTTGTGTTGGGTTTGAATATTGGAAGTTGTATTACAGTGGCAAACAGTGGTTTGTCCAGGTTGTGAATTGTGGGGCAGTGATGGTCTGAGGGGTTCATAGGAAAGTGGGGCTGAGAGTTGCTTCAAGGAACGGGAGTCTTTGTCCCCAAGAGGGGAGTGTCTTTCCCGTGAGGTCCCGCTTACAACCAACCCTAGGGGGGATGTTGTCATGCCTGCCCCCGGAAGACCAGACCAGGCCCAGCAGCCCCGGAAGCAGGCATCATGCCACTTGGAGCATGCCCAAAAGCCCCAGTTAGGGGCTGTTTGGGTGCAGTCCTGGCGCCTATGGCGCCAGGCTCATAAAGATAAAGTCAGTCCTGGCGCCATGGGCGCCAGGCTCATTATTGATAACTTACCTGAAGCAGACCATGCTGCATACTCACCTGAGAAAGACCATGCTGCATGAAGACTCAAGCCAAATGAGGCTTAGGAGGGACTATTTTACTGAAGGGACTATTTTGTTACTTGGGTGGGGCTGTGGAAGAATACTTACCTGGATCTTCTTCCAAGGCTATTTAAACCACGCCCGGACAGCCACACGTGCTTCGCGTTATTCTGCTTGCTGCAGCGTAACGCTCACCGTGTTTTCAGCAGCTCCAGTCTTCAGCCACGCCCGCTTCAGTCCTGGGACTCCTGAAACAAGAAGAAAAGAAGGATAAAGGTTAGAACAGGAGTTTTAACTTTAATCCTTACCTGAATCCTGATCCATTTCGCCACGGAACTGAAAGACAGAAGTCTTTGAAGCATCGCTTCGCATTCCTACGGCACCGCGCTGAACTCACCTGATTGGCGGTACTTCAGCATTCCATCACGCTCTCTCCATCTCGCGGCCGCCCTCCGACACCTAAGGAGACAAAGACAACAAGGTGAGCAAGGGGACTCTCTAAGGCTATACAAGCTACCCCCAAGGACTTACCTGATTTACCACGGGAGGTACTCACCTCATCTCGGGTCGGCGCAGTCAACTCTGCTTCATCGCCGTACCCCGGCCCCTAAGGGGAAAACCACAATAGATTTACCTGAATCTTACCAAGTGCCATTTGGAAATCTTCGAGTGGATTAATCGGCAACCTGCAAGGAATCGGACAGAGTGAAGATCAGACATTTGAACTCTTATGAACAATTGGACTTTGGAGTCAATACTGGAACTCACCAATTCCTCTACGCCAGTGAAGTAACTGGTCATCAACGCGCCCCTGCGGTCGACGCAGGATGGAGAGCTCATCCTTCCAAACCATCAGGTGAGACTAAGGAGGGGACATCAAGAGTGATCTGTGGGAAGACAACGGGAGTGGGGAAGGTGGGTTGACACTCAATTCCACGGGTGGTTAATTCCTCTTCTCCTTTGCAGAAGAATATTCTTGCGAGACAGACAAACTAGGCTGAGCGGGCCAGTCCAATTAGTCATCAAGGCGCTACACGTCACGCTGGTGGAAACAACAGCGGCCCAATTCCGGTCGACGCCCCCATGGGAACCAGGTGAGCGTAACCGATGTTGCATAGCTGGCTCACCCCCTACCCTCATAGGGAAGGGCTCCCCACCGGGGAGAAGCGATGAGATCCCTTGACTCGTCACATCCTACTGCACTAATATGTGAGGCTCAAGACCCCATTTTATTATCCACGTTATTAGAGTTCCCTGCCTCGTCCAGAGTGCCATGGCATCTCACATTGAAATCCCCCATGAATGGGCATTATCAATGTTTTTTAAACTCTCTAATTCACGCCTAATCAAAACTTTGTCTAATGCCTCTTTAATTTTTCCTGACTGCTCTGGGGGAGGAGGGTTCATAAATGTTAAACAAGATGTTCTCCTTGGTCCCTGCTAGGTTGCCTTACTATATCTAGCACCTGTAACGAATCCAGGGAATCGTCCCTTCTCTCCAAAGGAGGGCCCCCTCATCTATTCTCTCCAAGGGGGAGCGCCCACACCCTGCCCTGTAAGGCTAAGGAGGTGAGCCCGCTATGCGCAACACCCTCCCTAGGGGTTCGAGGCAAGTGGGACAACATTGGGAGAGACTATGCCTCTATGGACAAGAACTCCCGTTCCTGTGAGGAACTCCCTAGGCCATTCCCTAATGGCATATATTGGACTAGTGGAGACCGACATTGTGAAATTCAGAGATTTGTGTTGAAGAGAAAACCATAAGCCAGCACGAGCAAGGAAGAGAAACTGTCTCTTTAAAGAAAAATCTCCATTTAACTGAGACAAGTAAACTAGCAGAGGGAGAAACGGTGAGGAGAGGCGAGCCTGAGGGAGCGTAACAGGGAAAGCCTCCTGACTGCTTCATACCTGAGAAGTGGTGCAGGGAAGGAGAGCCACAAAGCCCAAGACTTTCAGAATTGGACGGACTATAAAAGTGTAATGCTGGAAGCCCAGCGTCTACCTGTACTGCTGAACCGAGGAGTCTTGAAGCCAAGTCCCAGTGGTGGTGTGACCAGGATAGCTTCGTGGTGGATACTGTGCCGGTCTAACGACACCGCCAGACTGCAAGAGAACAAGGCAGAGCCAAAAGAAAGAACCTAATTAAGCGCTGACCCAGGGATGTTTTTTCTACCAACTCAGAGGTAACTGGGAAGACTGGAGAACCAGGATGCCACCAGGGAATAATTACCCATCAGGAAAAACTCATCGCAGTGAAATTGGCGAGACATGGAATGAAAAGGTGATCAATTAGAACTGTAACAATGTGAGAGAGCGCCCAGAGTAAATCTGTAAACGTGACTAAATATTGTGTAAAAAAAACATGGGAAGAGGGGCGGAAAATCCCATAAAACAAGAAGTGCAATGTGGAAAATATTGGGAAGAGAATCCTGTGAGAGAAGTAAAGACCAGCAGGGTCTATAAGAAAGAAATGCCAAGTAAGCTGTCTCGGGTGAAGGAAAACGTTAAATGCCAAGAAACTCTGTCCCACCTAAGAAAGTTTATGACAAAAGAATCAAAAGGGCATAGTAGCCTTGATCAAAGGATAAGACAATGGATAAGAGGAGATCCATTGAACAAGGACCTGGGGAAGAAACAAACCAAAAACTCCACTGAAGGAGTTACTAGATCTGATACAGAAAATGACTAGATACTATTTAAAGATCTATTGGATTGAATAGAAAACTCTTTAAGAAGAAACAGTCTGGAAAAGGGAGTCATTCTCCTGACTTCATTTACATTGGTTAGAATAGTGGTGTGCTCAGGTACAATTCGTTTTTGGAGAGCAGATTATTGACCGACAAGCACCTTAATTATTCACATGGGCTGGGAAAACACTGATAGCAATAGGGAGAGACAGGCATTATTGAAAACAGTGACTGCGTTGTTCTTCTGACCTGCCACACACCATAGACACTATGCCCAGTCAGCAAGCTAGAACTGTGTAGCCTTTGATCCAACCGTGTGGTGAACCCGCCGCCCGGAACGACAACGGGACTAGGGCAACCAGTGCCTACGATCTCCCATTTTTCTCAGCATGGGACCCAGATGCACCCGTCCTCCCATTCCTGTCTTTCTGTGTTCGGGTCGACCGCGTAGTGTCCCAAAGGGGTGGCCAGAAAGCAGCTTCCCTCCTACCTCGCTAGAGGTCGGACCCAACAACATTCTGGCCGATGGAAGACTTATGCAAAGACTGCATCCTTACGCCATTTCCTGCGCAACGTGGACACTGGCCACAGGACGCCTCTGTGGTGGCAAGGACAGCAGGGACGCCACAGCTCAAGGGGCGATGCTACTTATATTGGGAATGAACGACGGCCATGCCAGGGGGCAGGCCTTCACTTTTAACCAACCCTGATACCTCCCGACAAGAAGGGTTTTGATATATGGGAAAAGATTAGGAAGTCTACAAAAGCCAGCACAACTTCTGAAACTTTGCTTTTCTTACATTACAGGCGAACCATGGGAGAGACCAAAAGCCAGAGGACTAGTGGCCTTATGCTGAATAAAGGAGAGCGGCAAACATATGCCTAAGCAACACAAGAGGATTTCAGGACTATAAAGAAGTGAAAGAGGGGTGAAGTAACCCATCTGATGTTTCTTTCCTGTGCCTACAACCAATAAAGGAACAAACTAATCATATTCTTGAGGGTCTGACCATCATTACCATCACAAGTGGCGACGAAGTTGGGATTGACAACGCGATGGTAAGATTATTGAAGGCGTTAACTGATGGACAACAGCTCCAGCAACTGATTCAAATCCAAACCCAGCAGGCTGGAGCTGATCGACAAGCCTTTCAGCAGGCCATCCAAATACAAGGAACTGTAACGCTCACCTGATTCCCACGGAGGCGCTGGTCTTGGCAGGGTGGTAACTGTATCTTGAAAAGTGAAGTGCAGGACTCGATTGGCTTCCGGGGCTGGGCCTCTTCGCACTGTGTGTCTAACTCGAAGTGTAAGATGTCTGCAGGTGAAAGAATATGGGGTTAATGACCTGGGATTGTCGGGTGTCTCTCTCTCTCCCCCTCTCACTTTTCCGTGGAGCCCCAAGGTCAACGTGCTCACCTTAGATAGGTGAATGCTGGACTCTCCATCTGCGTCTGGTGCAGGGTGCCGTTACCAGTTCCTTCACTGGGTTGAAACGTAGGCCTCTTGACTTCAGAGGATTGCTAACCGTCGTTAACTGCACGAACGGTGAGTTTCCGGGCACCTTGAATGTCCTTACAGTCTTTAGGTGCGTGGGCACGTTAGTATGGAATAGGGCTCTGTATAATGTTCTTTTCAAATGATGCCTTTTGTCTTGCAGGGCTCTTGAGGCGGAAGATGGTGGTTTGAAGAGAGCCGGAGTTCGAGCCAGCGCATAGGAATGAAGCGCTTGGGAGTGTGTAAGTAAGTGCCTGTTGCCTGCTTTCGAAATGCACTCCAACTGTCTCTTTTCTTTTGCAGGTATGAGTTCGGATGCTGAAGAGACTCTGGAAAACGCCGGGGTATTTGCAGGCGCCTAATTGTGGAGGGCGCGATGGAACGTGAGTAAATAGCCTGTCTAATGTCTCTCCTTTTCTCTTTCAGGTGCAGGAATGCAGCGTTGAAGAAAACCGGAATTCGAGGTGTGCCGGTAAGTAAATTCCCCACAGGAATAATTATGCTTTTGTCTTCACAGGCTTTTATAATGGCGGAGGAGCAGCGCGAAGAGTTGGTAACTGCCGATGGATCAGGTGAGGAAAGCGCTGCGAGTGAAGGTTGCTGTGCTAACCTGTTTCTTTGTCTTTGCAGGTGCTTCTGAAGGCTGGATACAAGAAAGGTAAGCTTTTGTTCTCACAGGTTCAGGATCGGAAGAATGAAGACTGGAACCGACACGGTGAGCGTTCTGCTGCAGATGCAGAATAACGCGAAGCACGTTGCATCAATCGGGTGTGGTTTAAATAGCCTTGGAGTGATGAGGCGTCTTCCTCCACTGCCTCGCCCAGGAAAGAAAAGAGTTCCTGTTCTAGAAGAGGTCCAGTGTTGTATCGAGGGAGTGGAGCCTGCCCCACCCAGGTAAGAAACTAGTCCCGGCTCGTAGAGGATTCCCATATGGCTGGTAAGTAAGCAGCATGGTCTGCTGCAGGTAAGTCCACCCAAGCATCTTTATACATGTTATGAGCCCGGCGCTTCCAGTGCCGGGACCAGTGATTTTGATGAGCCTGGTGCCACCGGCGCCAGGAAAAGGTCCAAAAGGTCCCAATGGGGACCGGCTGGTGCCTAGGATGAAGGTTAGAGGCCTGTTTCCAAGGACGTTGGGCTGGTCCTAGCCCCTTGGAAGCAGTGATCATGACAGCACCCCCCCTCAAGGCCCCCTCCCAAGCGCGTCTTCTCCGGGGGTTTTGGCTTGTCGGGGTGATTTAGATGGAATTTCTTGACCAGACGAGGTGCATGGACATGTTCTGAGGGTTCCCAAGACCTTTCCTGGGGGCCGTATCCTTTCCAATCAACCAGGTAGTATAACTTAGATTTGGAGATTTTGGAGTCTAGGATGTTCTTTACTTCGAACTCAAGTTCTCCATCCACTAGAACAGGTTCTGGGAGTTTGGTCAATCGGGTTTCTGGTTGTACTGGTTTTAGTAGGGAGACATGGAATACTGGATATATTTTCATATGAGAAGGCAATTCCAATTTGACAGCCACCGGATTAATTATGGCAGAGATGAGATAGGGTCCTAGGTATCTCGGGATGAAAGTGCGGGGTCCTTTTAGAGGCAGGTGCTTAGTGGATAACCAGACCTGATCTCCCACAGAGTAGTGAGGGGCCTCTTTACGGTGTAGATCCGCTCCTTTTTTGTATAGTGCTTTAGCTCTTTGCAGATGGGCAGTGGCTTCTTTAAAAGCATGCGTGATCACAGAGTGCAAGTGATCCACAGCAGGTGTTTCGAGTTTTTGGGGAGGATCCAGGTTAGAGGTCCTAGGATGGGTTCCGTATAACAGGAAGAAGGGAGTCTTCCCGGTTCCAGAATGGATCGAATTGTTATAAGCATATTCAGCGATCCAAAGGATGTCCTTCCAAGGGTTTTCAGTTTGTTGGAGCATGCAACGTAAATATTGCTCCAGAGTTTGATTTGTCCTCTCGGTTTGTCCGTCAGTTTGGGGATGGTGACTAGTTGAAAGTCTCACATCAATCTGGGCTAAGCGACAGCAACTTCGCCAAAAGTGGGAGATGAATTGACTTCCTTTATTGGAGACCAAAACCGAGGGAAAACCGTGTAACCGAACAATGTTTTCTAGGAATTCTCGGGCTAACACCAAAGCTGAAGGTAGGCCCTTTAGGGGAATGAAGTGAGCCATCTTGGAGAATAGATCCACGACTACTAAAATGGTATTATAACAGATTAGTGTTTTGGGATATGTGTCGGTACAACTTCTTCTGTTGGCGACCAAGATGGGTTTGATTTGGCCTCTCAGCCGTGTCGCATCCTATGTGGCATTCGTTGGAGGAACCAATCCCCTACCTCCTTGGTTACTAATATGAATAGATAATCTGCCACTCAAGAATTGCGCCACACTTGTTAGTTCAATATTTTCAAAAGAACATTTCTTTTTATTCCTTATTTGCCCTTTGAATTCTTGTTAACACGTGTTTCGGCTACTCAAGAGCCTTTCTCAAAACAGAACAGGGCTTTATTAGGTACATATCTTATTCTATTAACACAATTATTATATAATGTTCAAAAACATTTTTGTATTCAAAAAGGTTTGGGTAAGGAAAGGAAGGTAACGAAGAAAAGAAAGAAATAGGAAAGGGGGGGGGTTTATGCAATATTAAATCACATATATTTTGGAAAATAAATAAAAGTAATAGATAATTCACAAATGCAGTACATCGCAATACAAATAATTACATCAAAATGTCCATCAAATTCATAATAAATACAAAACAATATAAGTGATAAGAGAACAATAAAAGATAAAAAATAATAATAGTGGATAATAAATAAAATAACAAACAGAGAAACAGAAAAAATATATTGTTTAAAATAATTCCTCATACATAAATCCACATTTTATATTTAAGGTTTCAATATTAAACACAAATTCTCATTTGTATTATTTCTATAGTGATTCTATCATGTATTACAGACTACAGTATTGTTCCCTCTAATGGGTTGCAGTAAATCTACATTCGACACACAATAATATATTCATGTTTGAGCGTAATACATAGAACAGTAGAAATCTCTTACCCGTTAATTCCATAAATCCCGGGTAAATCCCTATAGTGAAAATAATGCAGAAAGAAATATTTCCAATCCAATTGTTGTTCACACACAGGAATTAAATCTATTAATTCTCCAAAGGTTTTGGTTAAGCTCAACCTTTCGTATGGCCATAAATTCTAACCTTCCACTTAAGAGTCCATCACATCTACCTCGCCACTCCACACCTTAATTTATCAACAATTTCGGTTTGTCTTATTAAGTTCACAGTCTCCCCGTTAGCAAAAAGACCCCGGTCTGAATCAACTCCCATATGGGCATTTGGATCGCCCGACTGCGGGCGTGCAAAAACGTCTCTTTTTCCTTTTCCGTTCGGGGACCCACCCCTGATGGCTTACCTGCAGCTTTGTAACAATCCGTCTCCTCGCGTCGGCCTCAAACAGAAATGAGCCACCGCGGGGATCCACCATGTAATATATAGCATCACCAAAGTTACACGAATCCTCCTTCTTCTCTTTCTAGCATCGTTTTACAGAGCGGCCATATTGGAAGGGTTAAGAATGCACAAATCATCTATTCACTTAATCATTGTTTGTATCATGATGATGTGTCAAATTCCCCATCTCCCATTCACATATTGGAATAATTGAATATATTTCTGAACGGACATCTACCCTATATTATAGGCCAATTTAAAAATATATATTTACTACAAATTTTTGTTAGCCCCTAGAAATTAAATTCTTGTTATTATCCAAATGGTGTTCCAACTCAGTTTGTGTCGAATGTGATTAGCCATTAACCACCCTTACATAACATTATTTCTCAATTAATCTTGATACAAATAAATGTTATTGAAAGGATTCGGCATTACAAACTACCTTTGCATATCAAATTGTTTATCATTTTTGTACATTTTACATATAAAATCAAGGTTTCAAACCATAAAGAATAGCATCCATTTCAATATCCATTTGCTTCCTTCCACCAGAAATAAAGTACCATGCCCTCATAATCTGGGATGGAACAAGTTCAGATTTGAATGAGTTTAAAATCAAATTAAATGATAATGATCTGGGCATTGAATTTGTAGGCAAGGATGACAAGTGTTCCATAAATTTTCTTGATTTGACCATCTTTGTACAGAACAATAGATTGGTAACACGAACTTTTCGCAAGGAAACGGAGGTGAATTCAACCCTCCATGCCGGTAGTTGCCACCACAAACCGATAAAATGGAATGTCCCGAAAGGGGAATTTATTAGAGCACGGAGAAACTGTACAAACACTATTGATTTCAAGTCAGAATGTGAGCTACTGCAGGATCGTTTTGAACAGAGAGGCTACTCAAAGAAATGCATTGAAGCAGCACAACAAAAGGTAGCTAAAGTAACCTGGGAGCAGACTCTGATGCCTAAAGAAAGAAGGACAAATACTGAGCACAGGATGATTAATTTCATTACAACATATAGCTCCAATATTGGAGTACTCAAGAAAACGTTAAACAAAAATTGGCATCTTTTACAACTTGATTCTCACCTAACGGAGTATATTGGAGAAAGACCAAAAATAACATATCGTAAGGCTAAAACTTTGAAAATGACCTTGAGCCCTTCTCTTCTACCAGATGTAAAACCTGAACCTAGCAGAACATGGTTGGACCCAAAGACGTCAGGGTTCCGAAAATGTGGCACCTGCACTATGTGTGATTTTGCACATGACATGACGATGGAATTTGTGGACTCAAGAGGGACGCAAATGAAAATCAAAGAAAATATAAATTGTCGTTCAAAATATACAATATATGCAATAATATGTCCATGCAAGATGATCTATATTGGAAGCACGATTAGGGAAACGAGGTTTCGTATAAGAGAACATTTCTCATCCATTGGAAGCCAGGATGCAACATTACCGCTGGCACAACATTGGCAGCTCCAACATCAAATGGAAAACAAAAAAACTCTGAGGTTTATTGGACTGCAGAAGATACGAATGGGGAAAAGAGGTGGAAATATAGAGGAGAAATTAAGACAGATGGAAGCCAGATTGATATGCAAATTTAGATCGATTGAGTTTGGTCTCAATCATGATAACGAGATGGGACATTTTCTCTGATTTGATAATGTTCATACATGTCATGAAATGAAAGGACACTGTTAGGGCATGGTACTTTATTTCTGGTGGAAGGAAGCAAATGGATATTGAAATGGATGCTATTCTTTATGGTTTGAAACCTTGATTTTATATGTAAAATGTACAAAAATGATAAACAATTTGATATGCAAAGGTAGTTTGTAATGCCGAATCCTTTCAATAACATTTATTTGTATCAAGATTAATTGAGAAATAATGTTATGTAAGGGTGGTTAATGGCTAATCACATTCGACACAAACTGAGTTGGAACACCATTTGGATAATAACAAGAATTTAATTTCTAGGGGCTAACAAAAATTTGTAGTAAATATATATTTTTAAATTGGCCTATAATATAGGGTAGATGTCCGTTCAGAAATATATTCAATTATTCCAATATGTGAATGGGAGATGGGGAATTTGACACATCATCATGATACAAACAATGATTAAGTGAATAGATGATTTGTGCATTCTTAACCCTTCCAATATGGCCGCTCTGTAAAACGATGCTAGAAAGAGAAGAAGGAGGATTCGTGTAACTTTGGTGATGCTATATATTACATGGTGGATCCCCGCGGTGGCTCATTTCTGTTTGAGGCCGACGCGAGGAGACGGATTGTTACAAAGCTGCAGGTAAGCCATCAGGGGTGGGTCCCCGAACGGAAAAGGAAAAAGAGACGTTTTTGCACGCCCGCAGTCGGGCGATCCAAATGCCCATATGGGAGTTGATTCAGACCGGGGTCTTTTTGCTAACGGGGAGACTGTGAACTTAATAAGACAAACCGAAATTGTTGATAAATTAAGGTGTGGAGTGGCGAGGTAGATGTGATGGACTCTTAAGTGGAAGGTTAGAATTTATGGCCATACGAAAGGTTGAGCTTAACCAAAACCTTTGGAGAATTAATAGATTTAATTCCTGTGTGTGAACAACAATTGGATTGGAAATATTTCTTTCTGCATTATTTTCACTATAGGGATTTACCCGGGATTTATGGAATTAACGGGTAAGAGATTTCTACTGTTCTATGTATTACGCTCAAACATGAATATATTATTGTGTGTCGAATGTAGATTTACTGCAACCCATTAGAGGGAACAATACTGTAGTCTGTAATACATGATAGAATCACTATAGAAATAATACAAATGAGAATTTGTGTTTAATATTGAAACCTTAAATATAAAATGTGGATTTATGTATGAGGAATTATTTTAAACAATATATTTTTTCTGTTTCTCTGTTTGTTATTTTATTTATTATCCACTATTATTATTTTTTATCTTTTATTGTTCTCTTATCACTTATATTGTTTTGTATTTATTATGAATTTGATGGACATTTTGATGTAATTATTTGTATTGCGATGTACTGCATTTGTGAATTATCTATTACTTTTATTTATTTTCCAAAATATATGTGATTTAATATTGCATAAACCCCCCCCCTTTCCTATTTCTTTCTTTTCTTCGTTACCTTCCTTTCCTTACCCAAACCTTTTTGAATACAAAAATGTTTTTGAACATTATATAATAATTGTGTTAATAGAATAAGATATGTACCTAATAAAGCCCTGTTCTGTTTTGAGAAAGGCTCTTGAGTAGCCGAAACACGTGTTAACAAGAATTCAAAGGGCAAATAAGGAATAAAAAGAAATGTTCTTTTGAAAATATTGAACTAACAAGTGTGGCGCAATTCTTGAGTGGCAGATTATCTATTCATAAAATGGTATTATACCCTGAGCACGGAGGTAAGTCAGTGATGAAATCCATGGACAGGGTATGCCATGGACAGGGAGGGATGTCAAGCGGGGTGTAAGAGGCCGGCTGGTTTCTCCTTCTGGCTTTTATTCTGAGCACACACACCGCAGGAGATTACAAAGTCTCTAATGTCCTTCTTCCATGATGGCCACCAGAAATGTCTTTTGACCTTTTCCATGGTTTTGGTAATGCAGGGTGGCCCTCCATTAATGAGTCATGATAACAGGAGATTACCTGTTTTTGTATTTTCTCACAGGGCAAGTACAATCGTCCTCGGAAATATGGTAGGTCTTGATCCACTGAGAAGTCCTTCCCCTTGAGTTGCCAGTCCTGTAATTCTGCCGGAGTTAGGAGTGATTTGACCGTTGTCTCGATGTCTTCAAGGGATTGCGCGCTGACCAAATCCAAAACTCTTTGTTCAGGGATTATGGGTATTGGTTCAGGATTGGTCAAGTGTTCATCTATTCCCATCCGGGAGAGGGCATCTGCTTTTCGGTTTTTACTGCCTGGTCGATAAGTAATTATAAAGTCAAACTCAGCCAAAAACAGAGCCCAGCGGAGCTGCCTGGAAGACTGAGCTTTGGCCGTCTTCAGATATTGTAAGTTGCGGTGATCTGTCATTACTGTGACTGTGTGTCTGGCTCCCAAAAGGTAATGCCGCCAGGCCTTAAAGGCCGATCTGATAGCTAGAAGTTCCTTGTCTGTAATAGTATAGTTGATCTCGGGAGCCGAGAATTTGCGGGACCAAAAGGCTACAGGATGTAATTGGTGTGTAACTGGATCCCTTTGTGATAAAACTGCCCCCATAGCAAGACTAGAAGCATCCGTTTCAACGATGCAGGGGAGTTCTGGGTGGGGATGTTTCAGAACAGGTGCAGAGATGAATTTAGCTTTTAAGTCTTGGAAAGCTTGTTCCGCCTCTGTAGACCACTCAAAAGGTTTGTTTTTCTTTAACAGAGCGGTGATGGGCTGGACTATTCGAGAGAATTCGGGAATGAACCTGCGGTAAAAGTTAGCGAAGCCGAACATGCTTTGAACTCCTTTTACAGAGGTTGGTGAAGGCCACTTGATGATTGCATCGACCTTTTTTGAATCCATATGGACTCCGTTAGGCGACAGTATGAATCCCAGGAATTCAACTTCAGTTACGTTAAAAACGCATTTTTCAAGCTTAGCAAAAAGGTTATGTTGACGCAATCTCTCGAGGACCTCTTTAACGTGTTTCCGATGTTCCTCTTCAGATGGTGAATAGACGAGGATGTCGTCAATATAGACAACTACACACACATCTATGAGTTCTCTGAGGACGTCATTCATAAAAATACTGGAAGGCGGGCGGAGCGTTGCATAGTCCAAAGGGCATAACTTGATATTCAAACAGCCCATACTTGGTGCGGAAGGCCGTCTTCCATTCATCGCCCTCTTTTACTCGTACCAAATGGTAGGCTCCTCTGAGATCCAACTTTGTATATATACATGCGTTTTTGACTTGGTCCAGGAGTTCAGGGATCAAAGGCAACGGGTATCTGTTTTTAACGGTGATTTGGTTCAGGGCGCGGTAATCTATACAAGTTTTAAGGTCTCCTTCCTTTTTCAGAACGAAGAACAAAGCCGAAGAAGCTGGGGATCTTGAAGGACGAATAAACCCGTTAGCTAGGTATTGGTCCAGATATTGTCTGAGGTGGAGATTCTCTGGCTCGGTGAGGGCATAAATCCTACTGCAAGGAGGAGTAGATCCGGGTATCAGGTCTATTTGACAGTCGTAAGACCTATGAGGAGGCAGGGAGTTAGCTTGGTCCTTCTGAAAGACGTCTTGGAATTCCTGGTATTCAGGAGGTAGTTGGGGAACCTCAGAAGAGATTGCTGCCAGTGAAACGTCGGGCCGAGGCTAACAAGTGGGGATACATTCAGTCTTTGCTCGCCAATCGATCTGAGGATTGTGCTTCTCTAACCAAGGAATTCCTAGAATGATCTGGAACTGAGGGGCCTTGATCACATCGAACACGATTTTCTCCCGGTGTCCATCTTGGCTCACTAACGTCACTTCCTGGGTGGTGTGAGTTACTGGTCCGGAGGCTATCTCCGTGCCATCCACTGTAGTAATGACGTCTTTTACTGCCTTAGGACAAAGAGGTAGATTCATCCTTGATACCATTTCACGGTCCACATAATTGCCGATTGCTCCGCTGTCGATGTAAGCTTCAATTGCATGCAAACGATCCGGACGTTCAGGGCTAATGAGGACCATAGGCACCACGAAATGCGAGGTCACGGAACAGATTTTAACGCTCGGCAAGAGGACCTCTACACTTGTCGGGCTAGGTCGTTTCCCTGCTCAGAATTTGTGGTACAGGTAACTGCAGCTCCTACAGCCTTCTTAGCTGGTTTCACTGGACAGTCTCGAAGAAAGTGCCCCGAGTTTCCGCAATAGAGGCATAATTGCAGCTGTCTTCTCCTTTCTCGCTCTTTTTGGGTTAATGGTCCTTTCATGCCCCCTATTTGCATGGGTTCCACGGTGTCAACTCCCCTAGCTAAGGTCTGCGGTTTGGAAAACACTCGGGTATCAAATTTGGAACGATCAGCCTTCCTGTTCTGTAATCTGTGGTCCAATTGAACAACTAGGTCAATATAGTCTGAGCAGTCTTGTGGAGGATTCACAACTTGAGCTAACACATCCTTGAGCTCTCCACGCAGGCCTCTGTAGAAAAGCGTAATTCTCTTATCCTCAGGCCATTGAGTTTCCACTATAAGTCTGTTGAATGATGCGATGTAAGTCAAAAGGTCTTGATTACCCTGTCGTAACGAAAGGAGTTCATTGTCCAAGGACTGCCCTTGTGAATGTCTTGCGAACAGTTTCTCCATGCTGGACTGGAAAGCCTGGAAATTATGAAAAACCGGATCATCCTGAGTGACTAAAGGGATCGACCAATCTGCGGCACTGCCACTGAGATAAGAAAGCACGAAGGCCACCCTGGCCTGATCTGTTGGGAAGGCTGCTGGCCTACATAAGAAGTGTAAGCGGCACTGGTTAATGAACACTGCAAATCTCTTTGGGTCACCAGAAAAGCGTTCGGGCGGAGCCAAGGGCACATTACCGGGTCAATTGAGTTGCACTGGGTTTGTGGAGGATGCTGAAGGATAGTTTCCTCCTGAAGCGGGCAGAGGTGTTTGTCCTGCCTGCGTTTGTAGCAATTGCCTAGCGAGGTCATCTGTTCGCTCCTTGGATATAATCAGCTCTCTTCTTAGAGCGTTCGTTTCCTGACGAGCTGCATGTACTTCTGCTTTTAGTTCCCCAAGTAACTGGGCCAATTGATCGGTATCTGAGGTTTCCATTGCGCCTGGGTAGGAGTTTTGCGGTTGGCTTCGCGTTCTGTAACGCTCACCTGATTCCCACGGAGGCGCTGGTCTTGGCAGGGTGGTAACTGTATCTTGAAAAGTGAAGTGCAGGACTCGATTGGCTTCCGGGGCTGGGCCTCTTCGCACTGTGTGTCTAACTCGAAGAGTAAGATGTCTGCAGGTGAAAGAATATGGGGTTAATGACCTGGGATTGTCGGGTGTCTCTCTCTCTCCCCCTCCCACTTTTCCGTGGAGCCCCAAGGTCAACGTGCTCACCTTAGATAGGTGAATGCTGGACTCTCCATCTGCGTCTGGTGCAGGGTGCCGTTACCAGTTCCTTCACTGGGTTGAAACGTAGGCCTCTTGACTTCAGAGGATTGCTAACCGTCGTTAACTGCACGAACAGTGAGTTTCCGGGCACCTTGAATGTCCTTACAGTCTTTAGGTGCGTGGGCACGTTAGTATGGAATAGGGCTCTGTATAATGTTCTTTTCAAATGATGCCTTTTGTCTTGCAGGGCTCTTGAGGCGGAAGATGGTGGTTTGAGGAGAGCCGGAGTTCGAGCCAGCGCATAGGAATGAAGCGCTTGGGAGTGCGTAAGTAAGTGCCTGTTGCCTGCTTTCGAAATGCACTCCAACTGTCTCTTTTCTTTTGCAGGTATGAGTTCGGATGCTGAAGAGACTCTGGAAAACGCCGGGGTATTTGCAGGCGCCTAATTGTGGAGGGCGCGATGGAACGTGAGTAAATAGCCTGCCTAATGTCTCTCCTTTTCTCTTTCAGGTGCAGGAATGCAGCGTTGAAGAAAACCGGAATTCAAGGGGTGCCGGTAAGTAAATTCCCCACAGGAATAATTATGCTTTTGTCTTCACAGGCTTTTATAATGGCGGAGGAGCAGCGCGAAGAGTTGGTAACTGCCGATGGATCAGGTGAGGAAAGCGCTGCGAGTGAAGGTTGCTGTGCTAACCTGTTGTTTCTTTGTCTTTGCAGGTGCTTCTGAAGGCTGGATACAAGAAAGGTAAGCTTTTGTTCTCACAGGTTCAGGATCGGAAGAATGAAGACTGGAACCGACACGGTGAGCGTTCTGCTGCAGATGCAGAATAACGCGAAGCACGTTGCATCAATCGGGTGTGGTTTAAATAGCCTTGGAGTGATGAGGCGTCTTCCTCCACTGCCTCGCCCAGGAAAGAAAAGAGTTCCTGTTCTAGAAGAGTTCCAGTGTTGTATCCAGGGAGTGGAGCCTGCCCCACCCAGGTAAGAAACTAGTCCCGGCTCGTAGAGGATTCCCATATGGCTGGTAAGTAAGCAGCATGGTCTGCTGCAGGTAAGTCCACCCAAGCATCTTTATACATGTTATGAGCCCGGCGCTTCCAGTGCCGGGACCAGTGATTTTGATGAGCCTGGTGCCACCGGCGCCAGGACAAGGTCCAAAAGGTCCCAATGGGGACCGGCTGGTGCCTAGGATGAAGGTTAGAGGCCTGTTTCCAAGGACGTTGGGCTGGTCCTAGCCCCTTGGAAGCAGTGATCATGACAGGAACATCACAAAATACTGCTCAGGATAAAACAACATGAATCAACCGTGAATCGCAATGGTAATACCCCATATGCGGAAATCAAGAGCACGTCCTAGACGGAATGGGACTTAATGAGGAATCCTTTTGAATTAAGCTAGGGAGACCTGACTTAAACAAGGAGATGGCCCACAAAAACTTTACTATAGAGTTGAGGACCTGGTCGAAAAATTGTTACAGCCTTCTTCAGTAGCTGTGCAGGAGGTCCTGGATAAGGTTGTGCTTGAACAGTTCCTTGACTCTCTACTCGGGCCTATACAATGCTGGGTCAGGTAGCACATCAGCCCAGTCTAGCTGAAGCCGTAGATATTGCTTCTGCATATCAAAAAGCCAGATACAAGATGCCGATGCCCGGAATACTTCCTTGAGGATTCCCTAGTGGACCAGAGCCCCTTACGTCGAAATTGGTGAAGGCGGGGTTTCCCAAGATGGAAACTGACAGAAGACGGGTCCTTTATTCAGGAAGAAATACGGGGAGCAACAGAGGGAAGAGGGCCCCAGCACTGGAACTACCTTTCGACAGCCTCAGTGTTATAAATGTGGGGAGTAGGCCCATATTGCATGAGTGTGTCGCAAAAAAAGACTGGTCGAACCAATGGAAACCGAATACATGCACAAGGAGACCAGCCGTACGCTGACCTATCCATACACTGCCGAGGTACGTGTTGACGGACAGCAGACCAACGCCTTGTTGGACAGCGGCATCCAGAAGATGCCATCTCCCCACAAGTGAGTGAAACTTCCTTACTATATCTTGTCGAGTACATTCCTATACGTTGCATACTTGGTGATGTTAAGACCCATCCTAATAAAAGGGCACATATAGAAATACAGGACAAAGCAGTGAGTCCAAGGGCCACCGTTCGTCCCTCATTGCAAACCCCTGTGGTAATCGTTACTGATATACCCTGCTTCAAGCAAATCATAGAAGACGTGGAGTGAAGCTCGTTACGCACAAAGACATCAAACCACTAATCACCAAACAAAGAAAAACCAGACGCGAACAAAGGGAAAACAGAGAAAACAGAATCCGAAGAATGTACGTAACCCGACCCATAGGATTGAACCTAGAAGACCATGAACAGTCCATCAGGATGGAAACTGACAGACCCCACTCGGTCGCCCGATAGAGAGCAAATCAAAGAGGAAGACCCGATACAACAAGGGGACCGGAATTCTTCCGACAAGGGCTACTCTATAGGGTCTATCAGTCCAAGGAGGCAACAGACCAGGAACAGCTGGTATTACTTCACTCCTATCGCATGATGTCAGTACTGTTAGCCCACAATCACCCATATGGAGGACCTATGGCATCTCTTAAAAAACAGCAGAATCTGCTGAAACATTTTTACTGGCCCGGTATCCATGGACAAGTGGCACGGTTCTGCAAGGAATGCGCCATCTGTCAATTAACCAGCGGATTCATACCTACTCAAGTGCCTCTCCAGCCGATGCCATTGATCACCATACCCTTCCAGAGAATAGCGATGGATATTGTAGGCCCACTGGAGCTGGCTTGCAGGGGACATCATTACTGGCTTGTTATTGTAAACTATGCCACGCGGTATCCAGAAACCTTCCAACTCAAGGGTATCTCCGCCAGACAAGTCTGTGACCAATTGATTCCATTCTTTGCCTGGGTTGGTTTAACTAGCGAAATCCAAACTAACCAAGGCACTAACTTCATGTCTACGGTCATGAAACAAGTATGTCAACGCGCAGTTACCCACATCAAAACGTCAGTGTATCACCCACAAACCGATGGACTCGTCGAAAGATACAATAAGACCCTTAAGAAAATGCTCTGAAGGGTCGGGACCAGAAGGCAAGAACTGGGATCAAGCCCTACCATTAATCCTCATGGTACTCTGTGACACCCCTCAATCATCCACAGGTTTTTCCCCGTTCAAACTCTTGCTCGAAAAAAAATGTTGCAGGCCCTGTCAACTATAGGAATAGTCAACCCGACAAGAAAACAAATAGAAAAAGTGTATCATGTAAACCACCTTAAAGAATGGCACAATCCAAAATCCATGGCCTTTATGACACAAGACCAGCCGGATAACCAAGAACAATTAGTCAGGACACCCAAAGCTGCTATAACAGACGTACAGTGGGGATCCAATCTATCAGAAGAAAAAAGGGAAGAAGTGAGAAAGAGATGAAGGATATGAAGGGGTGTCACAACCCTCGCCCAAAACCCCCTCTGGCAAACTCATTGGCCAGGTGGAGTCAGGACTCGGGCCTCTAGAGCCTGGCATCCTCTTCAAAAGCCCTCATGGGGCCAGTCCTGGCGCCTATGGCGCCAGGCTCATACACCATGAACATACACCATGAACAGCAATGTGCTTGGGAACTACTTTATTGTATTGTCAGCCTTATTGTATTGTCAGCCAACATGGAGGCATCCACATAGCTTGCTTCCCTAAGAACCAAGCTATGCGGTCTAGTGTTGTGGGTGTGGCAGGCCTGTAACTAGTTTCCCTGGTACTGCTTTACCTGGGCTATATAAACCACACCCTGACTGCAGAACATGCTTCGTGTTACTTTGCAGCTTGCAACGTGACGCTCACCGTGTCCAGCTATTCCCTCGAACCTCGGAGAAGCGGAACCTGCAAGGAGACAAAAGGAACATCATTAGCAGCAGCATCTTACCTGCAGTCTTTATCTTTAAACGCTTGCAGCTACTGAAAACCGCTTCCTCAAATCTGCATCCCTCCCGGACATAACGACCTGAAAGAGGAAGATAGAGGCAACATTAAAGAAAGCAGTAGAGACATTTACAATTACGAACTGCTGAAAAGGCTTACCTGGCTGGTCGCCTCTCGGCTGGCACCACTCCAGACATTCCACTCGCGCTGAAGAACACCGCGACCTACAAGGAAGGAAAACACAGGTTAGCAAAGGCAAGACTTTGCTGCGCATAGCGCTTACTTACCGCATCATAGCGCTCTTAATGCGCCATCATTTACCAGCGGGGCTCAACCAAGCCAGTTCGCCGCGCTGAAGCTCTGCATACCTAAGGGAGAAAAAAGAGACATTTTAAGCAAAGAAAGGTATGCAGGATAACAACAAAACTAAAGAACAGCAATAAGACCTACCTGAACAATATCAAACGGGCCGGCATCAGTGAAGTAACTGGACCGCACTTGCCCATGAAAGACAACGCACCCCTGCAAAGAAGGCAGGACGGGGGGGCACTCCTCATTCTACCACAAGGCAGAACCTTCCCCGCAGACCACGTCAGGGCAAAGCTGAGAAGCATACCAGCGAGTAACCCGTATGGGTGGCGTCCCTGTGGATACCTGGTGAGCGTAACAGCGATCTTTTCCAGTCAAACCAGAAAAACCACACTTGCCGAACATTGCATTAACACAACATCAGGACAGATGGTGCGGTTAAGACCATACCGTATTCCCGATGCTAGACGAAAGGTAGTGAAGGACAAGATTGAAGCAAAGTTACCGATGGGTATCGTCGAACCTTCTGTCATCCCCTGGTGCTACCCAATAGTGCTGGTGCCAAAACCGGACGAATCAATGAGATTTTGCATGGATTTCTGGATGTTAAATTCCATTTCCACCTTTTTGAAGCCTACCCCATGCCTAGAGTTGCTGAACTATTAGAAAAACCTGGTTCTGCGCAGTATCTCAGCACTATTGACCTCACAAAGGGATATTGGCAGATCCCATTGAGACAACAAGACCAGGAGAAAACTGTCTTTGCCAGTCCACAGGACTTATATCAATATTGAGTGTTACCATTTGGCCTGCATGGAGCGCCATCAACCTTCCACTGTTTGATGGACCTCATACTAAAACCCCATGAATCGTATGCGGTTGCCTTTTTCGATGATATAGTTGTCTTTAGTAAATACTGGAATGCCCACCTAACGCATCTCAAATGTGTGTTAAATGCCCTAGACATGGCTGGGCTACAACCCCAAGAGGACTGTGATCGTTGCATATGAAACTAGATATCATACACCATCGGGAAGGGCACCATCCGTCCGCAACTAACTATGATTGAAGCCACTGAGAAGATACCCATGCCTCGCACAAAAGGACAAATCAGGGCCTTCCTAGGCTTTATGGGGTACTATTGTCGGTTAATTCCCCTATTCTCTTCCATCGTGGCTCCCTTGACGGACGCCTTGAGTTCAAGCAGGTCTGGTGATGTCTCCCATGACCCAATGGCTCAGGAAGCTGTGAGGATTTTAAAGGAATGTATTACTAGCGACCCAGTGGTCCGGTGTCCTGACTTTGAGAAGGAGTTCTTCTTACAGACCAATGCTTCCGGTGATGGTTTTGGAGCAGTCCTTTCCCAGGAGAAAGATGGCCTGTTTCCTGTATGTTTCGTTAGCCGCAAGTTGCTGCCTCATGAGTTGTCCTATTCTACAGTAGAGGAGTGTCTTGCCATCAAGTGAGCTGTCGAGACCCTTTGTTACTATCTCCTGAGGATGTGATTTACCTTGTTCACGGACCATGCTCCCCTGCAGTGGTTGGCAAAGCACAAGGATACCAACCAGTGTGTGTTGCGATGGTTCCTTGCCCTTCAGCCGTTTGACTTCATCACTGTACATAAGCCCGGCCGGTACCTGTTGGTGGTGTACCATCTGTCCAGGTGTTTCTCCAGGTCCAATCGGCCTGCAGCTGTGGTTTGGGTTTGTTGTGAACCCGCCGCCTGGAACGGCAACGGGACTACGCCAACCAGTGCCTACTACCTCCCATTTTTCTCAGCATGGGACCCAGATGGACTGGATGATGAGTGCGTGCACCCGTCCTCGCAATCCTGTCCTTCTGCAGTCAGTTCGACCACGTGGTGTTCCAACGGGGTGCCGGACAGCGGCTTCCCTCCTTCCTCGCAAGAAGTCAGATCCAACAATTGTTGGGGTCGCCGGATGACATATGCGGAGACCACTTCCTTGCCGCATTTCCTGCGCACCTTGAACGCTGGCCCCAGGGCGCCACTGTGGTGGCAGGGACAGTAGGGACGCCACGGCTTAAGGGGCGACGCGACTTGCATTGGGATTGAACCGTGGCCATGCAGGGGGTGGGGCTTCACATTTAACCAACTATGTTACCTCCCTACAAGGAGGGTTTGATAGGTGGGAAAAGACAAGGAGGTCTACTAAAGCCAGCATAACTTCTGAAATGTTGTTGCTTTTCTTACATTACAGGAGATTCGTGGTAGAGACCAAAAGCCAGAGAACCTGTGGGCTTATACTGAATAATGGAGACTTTCAGATGTATGCCTAGGCAACACAGGAGAATTGCAGAACTATAAAGAAATGAAAGGGGGCGGGGGTGAAGTAACTTGTCTTTTTCATTCCTGTACCTACAACCAATAAAGGAAAAAAACAGATCCTTTTCCTGAGTCCTGGCCATCATTACTATCACAAACCGTAATAGAGAATCAGATTTGGGCCTTGATTGTGAGGAGCGAGCTGTTACCATAAGATTGTAATCGCTAATCTAATCCATCCCCACCCCTTATTCAGGCTTCAAAATTAAGGTTTGATTAGCAGAAGCTAGAACCAGCTCCACAGTATCGGAGATCACCTTGCAGGCAGGAGCTACTGCAATGGAACCAGGAGCTTCCAGGAGATGCTACTCTTTAGCGTTTTTTACCCTTATGTATGATGCTTTGTGTTTAAATGTGTATTAGATGTGTTCCAATTCTTCTTGATTAATATTCTCAAATACTCAAAGTTAATGGTACACTTACAAACATGTATAGGCACCAGTTGGCCTGAGGAGCAAAACGTAGGTCCTGGTAGCTGTTGGTTGTAAGCTACCAAGGCTCTCCTAGGCTGTAACCAAGAGCTGTACAGCTCCCAGCAATTTCAAACCTTGGTGTTTGTATATTCCTGTATGTTCTCGCTAAAGTTCATATAATTAATTTGTTCATTATAATTATCAGTGATTTTCAATACTGACCTCCTCAAGAAGTTTTGTATTTTTGTTTTTAACCTTTGGAACTTTGCACTTGCCCACATCACACTTCATGCTTTTGAAAGTGGTATTCACTTCTTAACTTTACTCCAATTGTCTTTCTTCTAGTGGGCATACTGGAAGCTAAAATGTATCGATCATCCATGGCCTAGCTTAGTGTCACGCTATTATGAACCACAGTACATGCATGGCATGTGGGTTTTAATTTTTGTTTCTTCCCCTTTGAGTGTTTTTTTGGTTCATTTTATTTTTTGGCGTCGTATTTTCCTATCCTTTCTAGGTTCTAACTCCACCAAAGGATTGCTTTTTGTTGGAGCTTGCCAAAACACTAATGGCCATTTGGAAGATGAGAGCTAAATCGGGGATTTTTCTTAGGTGGATCTCCAGATCCCATCGGGCTCACACGGGCATCCTAAACCCAATGAAAAGTGCTAAAGTCAGAGTTTACAGTTCATCTTTGATATCTGAAAGACAGTATTTGTAGATGAAACCAGGTTGGGAAAGCAGTGCAACGATGAGGGGAGTGTTATTTCATTGTATGAATACTTCAGGGTTTGGTCCAAGAGCCTACGGAGCAGTTTTATGCCATGCTTGTTGAACCAACAGTGCTTATTCTGGGAAACCGCGAATGGCCGAAAAGTGCTTTTTGTATGCTCAAACAAAAAAAATTCAGGCCACCAGCACACATTTCAAGGGGTCCACTGGCCAATGAAAGAGGAAGGAGCCCGGGTCAGCAGAGGTAAAGCCAATAAAAATGCTTCGTCCAGCCCTTAAAGCCAAAATCAAGCCCAGGTGAGGCAGTTACAGCCAGCCAATTCATGCCACCTCCCAGTTACCTTTTGCGTGTGTAAACTCGTGTAAAAAGTCCAACCCCAGAGGAGAGGAGTAGATCTAAGGTTTTAAAAAAATACAACCATAGTCAGTTTGAGTGCTTGGAGGAAGGGAGACATGGGCAAGGCAGAGGAATTGAGGATGTAGATGGAGCTTTAGCACATCCAAATGATTATTCACAGACTGGAGGCGAGAGCCGGGAAGCTGAAAATATCTGGAGGATTTGAGCTACAATGTGAAATAATCCAGAGTAGAGAAAGTAGCAGGCCAATCTTACACCAGAAGCAAAAAGTTGAGAGTGGTAGCCAAAGGGGCAGTGCATCAGTAGTTTGAATGAAAGTTTGAGGAGGTAGCAAAAGGGTGGGTGACATCAGTACATTAGAGAGGACTATCAGCAGTGGAAAGGATGTGAACATGAAGAGGTAATAGGAATTGTATATAGGAAGTTGAACAGAGATGGTTATCAGGTGGAGGAACGAGCTGAAACCAACAATAGACCAGGAGAAGGAAGAACGACGTGACGGTCAGGAGGAGAATCGTATTAAACATCAAGGGGGTGATAGGACAGATGATCCAGAAGCAGGAAAGGGCTAAACTCAGGACGATGATGGAATTACACATTGGGGAAAGTGAAGGATGTGAACACGAAAAGGGGGCCGACTGAGAGCACTAGAAAAAGAAAGTGAAGTGCAGCAGGAGTTAGCTTTGTGAGCAGGGGATGAACGACTGAGACGGCTGGTGTGAGTTGCCCAAAGGGATGAAGACGAAATAGTGAGACTGTAATGGATGAACAGTTACAAGAAGGAAAAAACACCAAAAAGACTATGATGAGTTTCTCCAAGAGTATTAAGGAGGTAATACGGGCATGTGGGAGAGACCAAAAGACAAAGGGTTTGGTGAGGAGGGCAGAGAGGATCGAGGCCTGGGCCTAGGGACATCTCATTTGAAGGAGAATATCAGCATAGGTGGACACCTTCTCCTGCCCAGAGCTGGAGAGCCAAGGCACAGGCATCCTTTCCTCTGGGAACACATGTGGTGCCCAAAGAAACCAGGGAAGGGTGAGAAGGGTGCTTTGTGAGACCAGAAAGTGTTCCATGTGTTAAAACTTCGGCAAAAATGGCTGTTTACACAAGAAATCGCGGCAAAAAGGCCATCGTCTTGGGGCCACAATCCATCTAAAGGATGCAGGGGACACCCCCGCAGCCCCCAGGCCCATTATACCATTTAAGGGGAGCGGGGGGACACTCCCGCAACCCCCACTTCCCTTAAATGGTATAATGGGGTACACCTTTACCAGGCCAAACCACAGCATTTTTGCCGCAATTTTTTGTAAAGGCGACATTTTAGCTGCAATGTTGTTACTGCATACCCCAGAGAGATTCTGAGACACTATCGTAGAAGGTGTGGCAGTCATGAAACCAGAGGACGTGAATGTCAGAGGATCTCTGAAACCTGAGGATGTGAACCCCACAGACTTGATAGGAAAGGGTGCAGTACATTCTGAAGCCTAATGTTTTTTATATAGAAGAGACCCTGAGGAAGAAGAATGGTGTGGGGACTCATAAGACCAAAAGTGTTAATGCAGGAAAGACCCTGGGATATCGTCAAACACCAAGCGAACAGCTTGGAGTGAGGGGGCAATCCAGAGGCAAGACCCTACCAAAGAGAAGCCATTCTGAATCATTAATGGAGTTTGAACTTTTAGCGTGGAGTATTTTGTTACTCCTGTTGCTTGCATGAGTTTTCTCAACCCAGATTTGATTTTGGCCAACATTGTAAAGTGTCCTGAAAAGCTATGATAAATGTGAACTTGCGATCTTGTCTGGCCCTTTCCTCCTTTTCTAGTGTGTGATACCCCCTAAGCGATTTCTTTGTGAATTCTTGGATGTAAAAAAATAGTCTAGTACTTGAGTTAGAAAGTGGAGTGGGTGTATGAGTTGGGGGTATAGGTTCCAGAAGTGGCTGTTGGATCGGTTTACCTGGAGGACGGAGAATTATTTTTCAGAGGAGGTCAAAGGGGAGTTTCCGCTAGTTGCTTTTTCTTACGGTCAAGATTTGGGTGTCTTGGTTAATTGGCAGCGTGTTGAAAGATATGAACTCTCACTGACATCCTGTTATTCCCCAGCTTTCATGGTCAACCTTTCACCTTTTGCCAAGTTTAGTGTGCGAATTCACAATCGCTCTGTATCAGAAGGTGCACATCTTGACATCTGCAAACATTTGTTATAAACGGGCAAAGAGAAACTCACCATTTTCCTTCAACTGAAGTTTCCCTTTCTCTGCAAAAGCAGAAATGAGAGCTGTTTTTCTTTTGAATTTATTTTTGAAGCAAACAAAACCTGGAAGGAATGGACCAAGTATAGTTACACCCATTTCCCCTGTTGAGAAATTAAAATGATTATAATTGTTGAACCTTGGCTTAATAAGGAACCTCATTTCCTCACTCCCATTTCCTTTAAAGCCCAAGCAAACGGTCATTCTTTATAAATGCTAACCTGACTTCATGGTCTGCAGGTTATAAGGCATACATGGTGATTACAGACCACGCGTTAGACACATTCTTATTTTTCTGTATGTATTCAGAGTTTGTAAACCTAACACTCGAATCATGTCCAAGCCAGTGCAATGAGGAAGAGAGCGTAGCAGAAGGACAGTAAGAGGTGGGGATGTGATGGGGGGGGGGGCTCAGCAGAAATTAAATGGGGGAAATAAGTACATGATTTACTGGGGACTGGTAAGTAGTGAAGCAACAGTGAAGCTCTTGCCTCGGCTGTCTTTAAACATGCAGGTCTTGTCCTCCAGACACAAGCGTTAGTTTAGCGCAAGTGTCTGAGGGCATGTAGCACAAAATTGTCATGGTAGGTAGGAACGGTTCTAACCAAGCACTATAAAGGTGAGACACAATATTTTGAAGCTGTAGTAGCCTCCTAATAGGCAGCAAATGAGACCTATGGCTGTCTTCCCCACCCCGCCACCCCCAAGTCACCAATCCACTTAGCAGCATCAGGTGACTGAGCTAATAATGAGGAAGGCAAGGTTAAAGGGTGGTGGCAAGACACTTTTGAAATGAGCAGATCAACAACTGGCACTATGCAGCTTTGTGGGGCGTGGGGGGGTAAGAGGATGCTCTGCATGATTTAACAAAGACCTTGCACTTATCGGGGGAGGTGGGAGGTTGATGCTTGAACCTGACGTGAGGATGACTTGAGGACATGGAGGGATGTCCAAAGGAGAGTGCTGAAGGAGGAGAGAAGCAAAGTTGCACATTTGCCACTAGCAACTGACTTTAAGTTTAGATGCATGATTTTTGGCTTTTTATCCTTCTGTTTGCAAGCTAATTATAGTATTAGGTGTGCACGTATTGGGGAAAAGGTATTATGTAACATAAATAATTTCTGTGACCCAGACCCACTACCCAAATTTCAGTATTTTGCCTTTTCTGTATGGCTTTGCACTGCTAATGTATCACATTACTGTTCACCTAACTGGCTGGCATTTTTCAAATTTTTGTTAATGTGAATGATTCTGTATTCTGAGTTTGTACTAGCCTTTCAGCATGTCTACTTCAAGATTGGATTTCAGATGAGGTTTGCGCTATGCCTCTGCCCTACTTTTGAAATGTTATGCTCTAAGGTTTGGTAAAATCAAAGAGGTTATGGCTGGAAGGTTTACAATTAATCTTCAGCCTCTGGCAATTGCTCTGGGCAACCCTCCAGACCATCGTTCTTCGCCTGCTAAGCCATTACAGAAAGAGAGAAGACCATATGCAAATCAAGCTTGGTCCCACCGCCAAAGGGGCAGTCCAGCCTGAACTGCTAGGTCACATCCCTTCTGCATGAGACCACAAGCATCCCCAGACATGTTTCGGCCTCATTGAGCATCATTCGGGAGGAGTAGCTTGGGTCTCTAGGCCCAGCAGGCACAGGACCCACGTGACGTCAGGGCATACCCGTTCCACTCAGGGAGACAAAGCAAAAACAGGCGATGGCTGTAAGGTTTAGAATCAATTACAGGTTTGGTATTCTGTGAATATGTCACATGCAATGGTATGTTTTTGAGCTGCAGAAGTATGTTTTGTAATGTTTTTCTGTTGGGATCGAGGTTTTTGATTTACACACTTGTTCTGCTTTTAGATCGGTGGTCCTCTTCTCCCCCACCTCCTCCTTTCTGCCAAACACTGACACTTGTTTAGATGTAATGAAGGAGGTACTGAAAATCCAAACATAGTCCTGCTCCTTACTTGTTTTTTTCCTATATTTAATTCTCCTTTCCTAATTGCTGTGCTGTAACTGAATTTGAGTTTTTTAAGGGAGTTTGGCTTGTTTTTGATTTGCATTTCTATATTCATTCACCCCTTCTTTTATTTTGTGGCACATTATTCCTGTACCTGTTATATTAGCTGCTTAGATCATGTTTATGCCTGGTTATAATACATGATGTTTAATGATGGCATTTCACATTAAAGTCAAATGGTCAAGGGTTTTGAAGCAGCCATAAGGTGGCTGGCCTCAAAACACCCAAATACATAAATAAAATAGGAGTTACCGTCAATTTATTAAAAGGACACCATAGCACCCAAAGTATACCTGGAAATGTAATCTGGTAAGCACTTGGCGCCCCTATTTTGACCTACAATGTTCCTGCTGCCCTATTAACAGGACAAGGTAGCTGCAGCCAATGTTAAAGAGGATAAAAAGGACTGGATCATGCAGAGCAACTCCCATGAGTTGTGCTGCCTCTCACACATTGCTAGAACCAGCCCCATAAAGTTACTGCCATGCCATAAGAACTTCTAGGAAGCTCTCTCCAGGACTTTGCTACTAGTGGCAACATGATTCAAAACCTACCCTATTTAAAAGTGTCCATATTTCCTTCCAGCTTTGTCTATAGAACCTGGCTGTACGTGGTGTACGAGAGTAAGTACAAGGGACTTGCCATCCTGTTTTATGGGTCATGGTTTCAACCTACCCAGGCTTACAATGCCACTTTGGAAAAGTGGAAGGCCTAAATGTCTGACCACTGCTGCGCTACTGTGCTCAGTGTCTTTAAACATTTTGCATGAAATTACAAGGTTGTGATTTGGCACAGTATAACAACTTTGTAGTATATAGGGGGAAATGGAAATGTTGCACATTTTTCAGCGAGTTGCGTACATGCCAAATTCGCATTTCTGACATACAACCCTTCTCAAACGATTTTTATAAGAGTTATGCAGGTGTACAAGTTGCACAGTCCACCATTTCTCTTGCCTGCAAGTTCATTTTGGAGCGCCTTCACTTCTGTTTTACACCTGTTCTTTCCACTTTTAGGGGCTGACAGGCTGAGGGAGGCCTCAGTAATGATCTTGGGCACACTGATGTTCACATTCCTGTTTTGCAACCTGAAAGACTCCCTCCATGCCCCTCCGTCCTGCAAGGTGGCCATATTGTGGCACAAAGTGGAGTGGAGACAAAGCATGTTGTAGACTTGCAGTAAAAGTCAAAGCATAGTAACAATGTAACAGGGTACCAGACCGTCACTGCATGCAGAAAGACAGACTTCTGGCCCTTCTCTACCTTCTTAACCTGTTTGTTGAACATCCACCTCTGCATTTCACCTTTTTAAATTAACTCGTCCTGCCTAGGTAGCTCAGGCTGTTTGCTGACTGTTAATGGCTATGTATTACCATACTCATCGCCTACTCCCAAGTTAGACAGTAACCTATGTCACTGTGAACTAAAAAGGCATGAAATGGAGAAAACTTGGAAATTATCATTTTGAAATCAAGATGCCAGGCATTTGCAATTTTACCCTACTAGTTTGAATATTCCATTCCCTTACCAGCATTAGCACCCTGGAAGTGAGTGCTGGCCAATCGGGAAGCTCGGAACACTGGATGTATTTTCTGCTATAACCCTGTGTTCTGAGCAGCCAGAGTGCTACTAGCCAGCGCTCCCTTCCTTGCTCCTCCTCCACTTCCCCGATAACCTCTTAGAACCCGTGTAGTTTCCTATGTAAGGGTGTCTGTTTCTTTGTTGATGACGTCAGTCAAAACAGACTTGAGACAATGGTGCCACACCGCAAGGTACATTTGTTAGTTTATTTTGGCTTTTTTGTTTTTATTTTATTTGTATTACCATTAGCACCTGTCAGAAACTACATGGGTGCTAATGGCGATTATACACTGAGACAGCAGGCTGACCCTTCCTACAATAGCACCACCGCCCGAGTTAAGGGATCCTCGCTTTGGTGGCTTGCCGTTACTGGCAGAGTGGCAGCCACCTCAGTGTATTTCGCCTCAGTAATTCCCCTTCTTGCTGTGTATTCTCAACTACGTCACACATTGCTCAGGCTTGACAGTCGCAGAATTAACATTCTGGAGTTAGATCTGTGTACAACGTATAGAGCTGCCTGGGCAAATAAGCCACCAAACTTCCAGTATTGCCCATGCACAAACTCGAGCCTCACATGCATACAAAATGACAAGGTATGCCAATTTAAAATTCTCCAAATCGACCTTGGAGAAACAACGCAATTAAAACAACTCTTTAGGACACATCCTCCACCTCCCTTTTGCTGAACTATGGTCCACCGAACAGGACTGACTTGCTGCCAGGCTAACACAAAACATTCTTCCCTCGCTGCCTTTCCCTCTCTGCAGCTTGTCTTTTCCAACTATTTCCCTGTGCTCATTTTCTTTCTCTGGGTTACCCTCCATCAACAATCCTAAACGCTAACATAACTTGTATGGCTCAATGTCATCTGATCAGGTAGGTAGTGTGGAGGATCCGAATGAAGAGACAGACTAGAAGCTGCCATTTTCAAGATGCTTTATTCAAATAATAGGAAAATGCCTAACTTCCCCTAAGCTATGGGTTTCCCTACCTAATCTTAACACAATTTACTAGGGTGCTCGTCGTCGGTTTGTGGAGTCCAAAAGTAAGATCTGTCCTCAATCCAAAACAAACTATGCTAACCCTACCAATAGGACAAAACAACTAAAGTCCAGGAGAATGACATCATTCTCCTGGGGCAGCTTTTCCAGCCTTGCTTATTGTGCACTTAACTGAAGTCCAGGAGAGTCTCCCTTCTCCTGGATCTGCTGTCTCGGCTCGTTTTTTTAAAATAACAAAACCTCAGATAGTTCTTAGCTATCTTTTGCACAAGTTTGTTCAGTCCAGGATTTTCCCAGTCCTCGGGTTTCGCCTTCCCCTGGTGTTGAAAGATCTGTTTGATAAAAGCTCCTTGTCTTAATCTTTTGATTCTCTTGGTCTGTCTTAGATGTAGATACGTCTCTCTCTGATTGACTCTCACTCTTTTGGTCACTCACTTTATCACTAAGGTAAAAATGGTAACACCAGTATTGGGATCCACTCTCTTGGTTATTAGCCTTCTGACTGGGACGAGTATGATGAACCCAATGGTGATTCTCACTCTTTTGATTATCAACCTTCTCACTGGGATAGTACGTTCATACCATTGATGATCCTTTCTCTTTTGATTACTGGTCCTCTCACTGGGACGAGTATGATGCTCTAATAATGATTCTCTTGATTACTGGTTCTTTCACTGGAACGAGTATGATAAGCCCAGTAGTTATTCTCACACTCCTAGTTACTGGGACAAGTAAGATTACTTGAATAGTTATATTCGGTTTCGGTACTGTGCTGATGTTGATTATACCAATAGTCATCACTGCCTCTCTGCCTGTGTCTCCTGCTCTCCCCGTCGCCTTCCTTGTATAGAGGCTGCGACACTGGTTTGGCGTTCTCTCTGTGCTTCTCGCACGCCTGTCAGGAGGGCTCTTGTGCCTGTCTCTGCTGCTTTTCTGGATTCCCTTTGGTATATTTCTCATTTTGTGGTATCGACACTGAGGAGTTCCCTCTCTTCCCCTGTCTTGCCCACCATGGTTCCGGACATCTCTCCTCCTTTGCTCCACTCTGGCATGCTTTCTGCCAAGTGGTTTCAGCTCGGAGAGGGGTTTCCTCTCTTCCCTGTACTTGGCCACCACTTCTCACTGGTGTCACTCCTGGGACCGAACTCTGCCTCACAGACTCCTGCTAGTCTGTCTAGCAAACAGTGCTCCTCGAGTACCTGTTCATCCGGGAGTCTCCCCTGTCTGGATGTTTGCTTCCTCTCCAGCTCCCCAGCTTGGATCTGGTTTGAAACTCCCCTGTCTCGCTCGCTGTCATGCTCTCTCCTCCCACTTTTATGATGCTGCTTTGGGGCTTCCCCCGCATCTTTTGGGAGTCCTTTCTCAGTGTCTGAGTCATACTCTCTGACTCAGGTACTTGTTTTGTTCTGAAACACCATAATAACAAATGTAGGTAGATTTATCTTGTTCTCTCCCAACAGAATAGGCAAGGTTGGGTTGGAAAGGGAGTCCTCATCAGAACAGGAGTCTTTCTCTCTCCTGGGGAGGTCCAGCCTGCCTCTACCTCTAGGGAGGGTATCGCGTAGCAGGCTCACCTCCCTAGCCGCACAAGAAAAGGCTCCCCCTTGGGGAGAAGTGACAATCCCTTGATTCCTCATAGTAGCCAGAACTGAGAAACTTCCCAACGCTTCATGAAAGTGAATGAGAATGTCCTCTTTAGCTCATTATTTGTTTGAAGAGGAAGACTCATTGGGAGACAGAAATGCAGTAAATTAAAGCCTGGAGGGAGAGGTAATCTTTTCTAGTCCAGTCCATGTCTCATCACACTGTGGGTTTACACTTAAGAAATTGCTTAATCATAGATGACAATGCATGCTGCATTTAAACGTAGTCAAGGTTTTCTATTTTGTGCCATTGCTTTAAAGCTCAAAGTGCGTTTGAGAATGGAAATTGTGTAAGGCATAAAACATTAATAATTTACAAACATCAATTAACTTACATTTGCTTTACAAATGAATTTGCCAGCCTATAAACAGCAGAAACTTCACCAGGTGTTTTAAGCCGCTGCCTGAAAGATCTGAAATATGATTCCAACTTTTTATGGTTGGCTGTCCTTTACTTTAAGAAAATCTAAAATATTAGCAAATTAATATTATTTTGGGTTATTCTCCTGTTCCTGTTGTGTATAGAACTAACAGTCTCCTATTTACAATGTACTTAAATAAGCACATTCAACTCCAGAGTTGCCTATTAAATCACCAGTGTTTTATTGATCAAGCAACTATGAAACAACCTATGTATGCATAACTGTGAAATTACATTAGACTTGGCAATGGCACTCTTTGAATATCATGAATCAATACATTGCCATAGTTAAGAAACAAACCTAAAGTGTCCACACCTGGCACAAAGGAAACTGCCACTCTGTGTAATATATATATTTATAGTAAGGCACAAAACCCAATTCATCTCTCAAAAGACACTACCACGTGACAGCCCCACTCACACAACGCGATGTCCCAGCACTACTGTGCCGTGTTGCATTGCTAAAAGATGACAATTACAATGAATCTGCATGTAAATCTCTTGTAACAAATGGAGCTAGCGAATGGAAACTGAAACTAGCATTGGAAAAGCCAGTAGTTTTGGCTTAAGCAGTTGTTCACTGCATTTCATATTTATAGGCATGTATTTGTGTCCATTCATATAGTGAGGTGTGCAATCCACAAAGACTGAGCACACATTTAGGGTTAAAATGAGTTGTATTGCACCACAAGGATCCCCCCTCCAGGCACAGACGTCAATAACGGTATCGGGACGTTTTCTTTGAACTTCTCACAAATCTAAATGCCTTTTCAAAACATCACCAGGGTTTTGGGGTCAAAGCCCCTTCACTCAGTCTTTAAGCAAACCTCTTATTATCCTATGGATATGGTAGGTTCATTCCCTGATGGTTTTATGAGACGCCTGTTCCTCTCACTTACTCTTCTTCATGCAGTCACTGCATCTCTTCCTCGGACAAAAGCCAGAACCTCTCTTAATTATAAAGGGTACTAACAGGGTTAATTCTAAATGGTGCTAACTGGCACTGGGTTCTAAATGCTTTTCTCATTTTCCAGAGACAACGTTTAGGGTTTTACCACCTCTGACGTAGGGTCCTGCTCCCTCCCCTCTTAACCTCCCCATTCTTCCTCTTTTCCATGCCCCCTTTGATGCTGTGCCACATACTTGTTCTTTCTCCCACTGCTGGATCAACCCATCCAGATTGGGGTTTCACCTCTACCCTCTTCATTGGGCCAACGGTGACCTCTCATACCTTCCTCTGCATACTTGCTTTGCAGTCACTATGCCTCCGGACCAGTTTCTTGATTTACTCTTCAAGTGTCTGTGTTTCCTATCCCCACCTTCTCTTTTTCCTCCTTTAGGTTTTCTGTGTTCTCCAACTCCAGCATCTCTTCCTCCTTAAGATGGTCCAGAGATTTCCCAGTTTTCCCCTTAAACTCACCTTAACATCCTCTCTGAGATGTCTCCCAACCGCCTCCTCAAGATGACCATCTCACTGTGTGAGGACAAGGAGTATTCTGCAGTACTTGAGATGCACATCCTAGCCATCCACTTTGCAGGACAGATATACTTCGCCCCCAAAATCAGGAGGGTTTTGCTGATTGGGCTCACCTCCCCCAGTGAGACAGGACACGCCCAGAACACAGCAGCCTCAGTGCCCGACCCCTATGCCTATACCAGCAGTCACCCCTTCGGCCTGTGAAGACAAGTTCTGTGAGAAGTTTGTCACACTGATGATATCACCACAAATGGGTACTATCCTCAGGGACGTGAGCAGGTGCATTCTCCCTCCTGTACAGCCGCAAGCACCCACAGCCACACCGCCCCTGGGTCCAGCTAAGCCCCCGGCTGCCCTATCTGTACCAGTCACGGCAGCCTGATGATCAGCACGCCACAGCTGCTTGCGCCCAGCACTCCTCAGGACACAACATTGGACATGGACAAGGACACTCAATCGTCAGCCAAAGCTTTTCGTGAGTGGCTGCCGGGCCTGGCTGAGTACCTAGGAATCCAGCAGCCACAGGTTGAACAACCAGAGGTGGGGGGGGTACTGGCTGAAGTTCTCACGCTACACCCTACTTCTAGAATGGGAATCCCACTTCAAAAGAATGTTGTAGCCCTTGCCAAAAAAGGTTGGCTCAAGTCATACTCTACTACCCAGCCTGCCAACAGGCGTTTTGACACTAACTACAGGCAAACGGAAGGGGACCCCTCTTATTGTCGGTGCACCCCCAACCACATTCCTTAGTGATAGCGGGAACTTCACTATACTCCAAGCCACAATCTTCGTCAGCAACCTCGGGCTTGGCCCTCCTGGGCAAAGAGGAAAAGATCTTGGAGGCGTTTGGGAAGAAAATGCATTTGCCACTCTCCTGCGCCAGGCAAATGCTGACACCATGTTGATGGCTGTCAACCAGAAGCTATGCAGGGAGATTGCCGATTTCCTCCCCAAGCTCCCTCCCCACAGCCAGGCTCGCTTCAAGGCTGGGCTGGCGGAGGCCAAAATTGTGCCACAAGACATAATGGAGTCCACGGTGCCCCAGATTTGACACTTCGGGACGTGCCATTTGTATTGCCATGGACATGAGAAGGATGGCTTGGCTCAGGGTGACAAAATTCAACCCAGATGTGCAGGAACACATACTAGACCTGCCTTTCAAGGGGGGTCCTGTTTCATTCGACAACGGATGAAGAACTTGATAAGAAAATGAATAGCTCACAGACAGCAAAATCAGTGGTATCCATGAGCTTCTGGCTCCTTTTTTCTCCTTCTCCACCTTCCTCTCCTCCGCTCCCGCAGATTGGTACAGCAACTCTGTTGGCGGAAATACGCTCGCTGGATCTGAAGGTTGTCTACCTACACGTCCCGATCTGGGAACCCCATTGGTCCTTGTTGAGATTCAGGATCATGGGTTTTCACTTTCAATACAGGGTTCTACTCTTTTGACTCAGTCTGGCCCCCAGGGTCTTTACAAGGCTAATGAACGCAGTGGCAGCCCTACTAGGGGCACAGGGCCATCACATTTATCCATATCTAGATGACTGGCTAGTCAGGGCGAGATCTCCGGAGGCAGTCCAACATTCAGCCTCCGCCCTCATGGAGTCACTATACAACTTCAGATTTTGAATCCATCTCAAAAAGTCAGTCGGTGCCCATGAAGAGTCTGACCTTCCTGGGCATTATCTGGACACAAGCTCGGGGATGATCTTCCCCTCAGAGGACAAGATCACAGCCATCAGGAGGGCCACTGGGCATTTTCTCAGTAGACTGGTGACCTCAGCATGGTGGTACCAACACCTGCTGAGAGTTATGGCTGCATGTCTTCTTGCATTGCCACATACAAGGCTCAAAATGAGGCGGTTGCTGCAGCTACACTTCTCAGCCTCCTGGAACCAGGAGAAGGGGTTAAAGGCGGAGCAGGCCATCATACCACAACATATCCACCAGGATCTAGTCTGGTGGGGTGCAGACAACAACCTGCGGATAGGCAGGGCCTTCCAGGAACCATCACCTCAGGTCACCATTACCACAGACTCATCCCTAGAGGGATGGGTAGCTACCCTGGACAACCAATGTCCCTGGAGTATGGTCCCATCAGGAGCCGCTGGTGCACGTCAACTGGCTCGAGATGATGGCCATCTGGCTTACCTATTCACACCGGCAAGGTGATTCTCATTCAAACAGACAGCTCCACCTGCATGTATTGAACATGCGGTGTGGCACCAGCTGCCCTCCCCTATGCAGACTGGCGGTCGACATTTGGGAGTGGGCCCTGGAGGACAACATGCCCCTGTGGGAGTCCAACCTAGAGTCGGACAGGCTCAGCAGGCTGGGTGCGGACAACTGCGAATGGCAGTTGAACGAGCAGGTCCTTCAGGGGATCTTCAGTAGGTGGGATCATCCGCAGGTGGACCTCTTCGCCATCAGTACCAACAGGAGGTACCCCCAGTTCGCCTCCTGGCTGGGGCAAGGCAGGGGTTCGCTGGGTGATGTAATGCAGATCCCTTGGAACAACATGAACACATACGCTTTCCCCCCCCCATTCCCCAGGTGCGCACAGGGTCATCTGCAGGATCAGAGAGTCGCGGGACCTTCGGATTATCCTGATAGCTCTGTGGTGGCTAGCAAGACCCTGGCTCTCGCAATTGCTCAGCCTGTCGGACCAGGCCCCAGTACACCTCCCGCTGGGCCCAGCATACCTACTCTCTCAGCAGGGGGGCAAAGTCATCCACCCCTCTTGGCAGAAGTTAGCCCTTGCATTGTGGTTCCTGAACAGGTCTTCCTGAAGCATCTGCACCGGTCACAGGCCCAAGTGGCCATTATACAAGGGGCTAGGAGCAACTCTACCAGGAGCCAGTAAAAAAAAAAGTGGACCAGCTTATCTCATTAGGCAGAATCAAAGGAAATTGATCCCTTGACTTGCATGCTGGGCGACGTGCTATCCTTCTCGGCACACCTCGCACACTCTGCTGTGCAAGTAGGCACATGACGCACGTATCTGGCGGCCATTGGAGGTTACAAGAATTTGGAGGAGGAGATATTCTGAACCTCTAATCCCGTGGTTAAGAGGCACCTGGCGTGTCTGACTAGACTATATCTTCATATCAAGAAACCACACCCGGGGTAGGACCTCAATGTGGTCCTGGGCGCCCTGGCGCATAAACCTTTTCGAACCTATGGCGTCTGTGGACATCAAGTTAGTTACCATCAAGACGGCCCTCCTAGTGGGCCTTACCTTGGCACACCGAATCGGTGAGATCCAGGCGCTTGTGGCTTCTGACCCATATACTACATTTCATAAGGACAAGGTGGTGCTCGGAACACACCCTGCATTCTTACCTCCATTCTCCATTGTTGTCTCCTCTTTTCACTTCAGTTTTTACTTAAATGAGGAGCTAGTGTTACCAACTTTCTTCGCGGACCCTAAGTTTGACGCTCAGAGGGTACTGCACTATCTAGATGTCAGACGTGCGCTAAAATTCTATTTGGACAGAACCAAGAGCTTCTGCAAATCAGACGCCCTCATTGTCACCTTTGGGGGGTCAAAACCAGGCAGTCGGGCCTCCAAGGCTTCCATAGCAAGGAGGATGGTTATGGCCATCAAGGAGGCGTATGAGGGCAGCACAAGTCATTACCAGCAAACATGCATGCCCACGCCATCAGATCTAAGGCCACAGCGGTAGCTTCCCAAAGACACTTTCCGTGGCAGGTCATCAGCAAGGCGGCTACGTGGGCTACTCCATCGGCCTTCTGCAAGCACTACTGCTTGGATGCCAGCGCCAGGTCGGACGTGGCATTTGGTCAGGCAGTGTTAAGGAACTTGTTTTCTTAAATGGCGCAACTCTCCACACTGGGGCTACATTCAGTTGTAATTGCCCATACAGTATGAAGGAGAGGAGACAGGACGTAGGAGTAGTAGTAGTTATAATTTATTCACTGTAGTGACTAACATACTCCTTTCCTCCATATGTCACACCGCCCCTCCCCCCCCGTAATAGAACTGGTGGGTGTCATTAGGCAATGTTAATATTGTCGACGTGTGAAAGGGGGCTGAGGAGTGGCGCCAGTGGGCGGAGTCAGGGGAGTGCATGCTCCCAGGGCCGTGCCCCTGCATGCATCTAATTTAAAGGGAAGATGATTTTTCTGGTGAAAAAGGTTGTCTCCCGTCCCTAGCGAGGGACGCCCATACACTATGGAGGAAAGGGGACTATGGACTAGGAGTACGTTAGTCACTGCGGTGAGTAACGTATAATTTACATTTCATCATAACTCTTTTTATCTGACTCTTCTTATACATTGGGCCAAACAGTTGCAGTTCTCTGATGCTCCGTTGTTCTGGGAGAGAAAGCATGTCAATGGTTGACCTATCTTGAGAAATTAATTAGTATTCTGTAGGTTGTGTCAAGCCAGAAGAACTCTGACCAGAGGACATGTTGTCAAAGAGTGTTAGTTACCTTAAAAGAAAACCCTTTCTAGCCCTATTGCCAAAAGGGGAGTTCCCTTCCTAACAAGCTTTACTAAGTTGCTCGTCAATAGGCAAAATAAAATAATAGTCCTCTGTCCAAACCTATCCTCTAAATTGGCCTAACCACTTAGAAAAAATATACCTCAAAACATAGGCAGAGTGCACTGCACTCAGAGTTCACCCCGATCACTCTCAGGACTTCCAGGAATCACTCCTGGTTCCAAATCCAATGGTTGTCCGTAGAAATAAATTCTCCCTGGTTTAACAGTTCTTGGCCGTCTGTCAAACTTCCAAAAGTTTCTGTTTATAAAACAAAGTCTCAAATTCCTGAAAGACCAAATGTCCAATTTGCCTTAGGTGGAGGACTATTTCCCTGATCCTTCCAGCACTTGGGTCGGGTTCTCCCCACTGCGTTCACATCTTGGGTGCCTCTTTGCTCTACTCGAGTCTGTTCTTATTTTAGTTTATTGGGCCCCTGTGGTTTCTCTGTCCCAATGTCTCACTTCCCAAGGTGTTGGGAAGCTTTCTAGTCATATGCCTCTCTTGGTCCTCAGGAGTTTCTGTGAGCCGTTTGGCTGATTACAATATTCTTGGGCTCACGTAACCCTTATTGTTACTTGGTTCTTTCTCTTTTTGGGCCTTTATGCCTCTGGTATGGGGTTAGGGTAATCCTTCCATCTTCCCCTTTTGCTCTGTGACCTCTATGTCTCCCCTCTACTATGAGCAACCCGGGGTATCTTCTATGTCTGTTTGCTCCAGTGAGGTGTGACGTCTTCTCCGTAGCAGTGGGCCCCTCTGAACATGAGTGAATTTTGTTTTCGCTCGTTTCAGCATTGCTCTGCTCTTCAGCTCTCGCGTTGCGAGCGGAGGATTCTTTCCTCCCTTGATTTCTGGTTTCAATGTCATTTCTCAGGCACCGGGCCCACCACATCCTCCACCTGGTGTGTCTCAAGGTAAGGCCGGCTTTACTGTGTGTTGGCCTCGCCAACTCTTTGCGGCTATGTGCCACATCGGTGGCGTCCCTCCTCATTCTCTGCATGCCACAGCCGGCTACGCTGTGTAGTGCGGGTCCACCCCTCAATGACCTGCTCACGTCGGATGCTTCCCTCTGCATATTGCTGCTTCTCCTTTTAAGGTTGATTGCACCTTTATTCTTGCTCCGTGACCAAAAAGGGGTGTTTTTATGTTCAGCTGTCAAGCCCACAGAAAGATCAGCATTGTCTTGAGCCAAACATCCAAAGGCACTTTCAGTTTTATTTTGAGCCCCACTGCTGTATGTAACATCAGTTTCTCTGATTCCCATGTATGTAGATAATGCCTTGGGCACAGGGAGTTTCCCATGGGAATGGGAGTCCTTTCACCCTTGAGGGGAGTCGCTCACAAACCCTGGGAGGGTTTTGCTGATTGGGCTCACCTCCCTAGCCTCAAAGGGAGTGGCTTCCCCCTAGGGAAGAAGGGACGAAACCTCCAGATTCAAAACTTGTTAAGCCAAATATTCAATTATGGTATTTCATTGATACCCCTCCTTCTCCTGATAACTAATTTAGCCATAAGAAATATAAAGGTGATCGAGCAACCAATGGGGAGGATGAGCATTAATAGGAATCGCCAGATCCACTACCTCTGGTTGCCAATGGATGTCTTTCCTTATCACTTTACTGACCATCTCCAAAACATCCCCCAGAATGATTGCAGGACCTAGCAACCCAACCATACATGGAAAATGGAGCTACTTGCTCCACTCCCCACATCACATCCTCTCCAGCATGATATGATAGTTTATTTATATAGCGCCTATACACAATGTGTTTCAAAGCGCTTCAAGGCAAGGGAGGGAACAAGGGAAAATACAATGACATGCTTACAGGCCATGAACAGTAAGGATGTGAAATTAACTATCGTACTCGGCCTGATGACATTTCAGATAGTGCAAGAGCTAATCCCTAGATAAGGAAGGGAGGGGGAGAGTGGGAAGGAAATGGAAACAGACAGGCGACTACCGTACTAGGCCTGACGACATTTCTGGTAGAGCCGGAGAAAACAAAAGGTGAGGGAAAGGGGTGCAGAAAGGGAGGGGCACAACAAAACAAGTGACTACATTTCAGAAAGTGCTGGAGGTTGAGGGAAACAAGTAAGGGGAGGGGGGAGGAGACAGACGAGGTTGCTATCATACTAGGTCCAGGGACAATTCTGATAGTGCATAGAAGAAAGTAAGGGGAGGAGATAAAAAAGGTTGAAAGGGAGAGGAGGAGAGAACAGAAAGTAAGCAGTCAAAAAGAGTGGATAAGCAAGAGGGGAGAGCAAATACAATTGGCCACAAGACGGTGATGGTGAAACCAGAATGTATCTGAACAGACTCCTGCAGAAGTAGGCGGGAGGGGGAGCAGGATAGAAGAATCAAGCAAAACAGGCAACACCAGTATGCGAGAAGCGCGGGGGGGCGGTGAAACAAAGGATCATCACGGGGGGACCAGAGGGGTGGGGATGGTCTGTGGGGACAGAGGGAGTAAACACATCTTGGTGCATGTTTACCTGCTGTCTGAGCAGGGGTTCTGGGCCCTGGGTCCTTCTGGTCCGAACAGGTCCAAACGGAAATTGCCCTTCACTTCGGACCCGTGGGCGAGAGATGCCCTTGATCGAAGAGTCAAGAGCAGGAAGCAAGAGGCAGGGCTAAGAAGGTGGGTGGTGCTTAGGACAGGTGACCAAGATCCACTTGCACCTGCTCCTCATCTGTAAAGGGAAAGAGACTGGAGGGCTCCTTAAGTAGGGAAAAAGAGCGGCAACCAGGAGGGCACCAGGTATAGATCTGAAACACTATTGCACATATTCTGCTTTGTGTTAAGTACCATCAATGTGATAATTTATAAGGCATTTCCTTGTACTGGACACAATGGAGGATGTCCTGGCACTAGTCCAAGTTGCTGACCTTTCATCATCTGTGTTTTGCATAAGACCTTCTCCCACCTATCTTGGTATTTCCATCTAGGGTTGTCCTCCAAAGCCCCACGTTGTTGTTATAGAGCATAAATATGGCTGTTAGTTCATGTGAACCCCTTTGGTGAGGCTTTAAATGTAATGAAGGACCTTGTAGCCCAAGTTTACTACTTTTTTTTGTTTTATTTGCAATGCCTAGTTTCGAATTTGTAGCTTTTCTAGTCTGCCTGTTTTCAGAAATAACAAATTGTCCCTTTCATTATTAAAAGGATTTGATGTAGTTCCCCATTAAATATCAGCAGAGTCAGGGGAGTGCATGCTCCCAGGGCCGTGCCCCTGCATGCATCTAATTTAAAGGGAAGATGATTGCTCCACCCATGCCCATAGGCTGTGGAAAATTTGGGATTTCCATGTCAAAGGCTGAAAAGGGAGGTAAAGAACATGCGCCCGCCTTTAAGCGCAGCCTGGTGCAAAACTGTTATCACACACGTCACTTGGGTAATATACATCAACCTAGGCCTATATTCGGGTTCCACATTCATTGTCCACTCACAGCATGGTTCATTTTCCACTATTGTTTCAGATTGGCTTTCCGTCCGTTAACAAAAAAATGCATGTGAAATACCTCTATATAACCTACGGTTCAATTTAATTCTAGTCACTAGGATGTGACGAATCAAGGGATTCACTCACTTTCCCCAAGGTGGGGGAGCCCCTTCCTGTGAGGCTTCCGAGGTGAGCCGTCTGTGCAAAAGTCCCCCTATAAGTGGCGTTAAGGGGGACCTCACAGTGAGAGACTCCCCTCCTGGGTATAACGACTCCCTTTTCCCTTCATATTCATGCGCTTGAAAGTAGCAATGGAGTCAGACAGCGATATGCTGTCTGACCAACCAAGAGGACTGAGTTGGTAAAAGTCCCTGGAGGGACGTCCAAGCAGGGCCGAAGGAGACCCCTCCTGTCGGTGTGCCAGTGAAGCCGCATGCCAGGAATAGACCTGAGGGGGTCCGTACATGGAAGAGGACCGCAATCCGAGAACTGAAGAAAGGAGGTGGTGGCGTAGAAAGGAAACCAGGAGAATCCCCTTTTCCACTGATACTGCTGAGACACACGGAAGTGCGTCCAAAGCAGCGAGGAGGAGAAACCAGAGAACCTTCCAGACTGAGTACAGAAAAGAACGCCGATCAGGTGCGCAGACACACTGACACTACAGGTAAAGGGGAGAGCAGGAGACCCGGGGAGCCAGGCATAGATAATCACTTAGCGATCCTGTATACTCATCCCAGTGAGGGGTAAAGATATGAAGAGAGAATGAAGATCACTCTGGGACCTTGCAAACTCATTCTCAATGTGAAGAGAAAGAGTCTGAACAATGCAGAGAACAAGTTTGCAAGGGCCTGGGCAGATCCCTTGAAGGAACTAAAAGGGCTATTACGGTGAATAGCCAGAGACGGTATGAAGATATCTTATTAAAAGCAATTGTGCTGAAAAGCATTCCAGGAGAAGGGAGTCATTCTCCTGGTCTTTCGTTGTTTTTGTCTTAGTGGTAGGGCTAGAGTCGCTTAGCTTTTTGGATGGAGGAAAGACTATTAACTTTGAACTTAATGACTTATAACTAGCACCCTAGTTTAGTCACATTAGGTAGGGAACCCCTTAGCATAAGGAAAGTTATGCCTTTTCTTTATTATTTAAATAAAATCTGTGTGAACATGGCACATGTCTGTCTCCTCCTGACTTAAAACGGGGAACTTAATTGGTTATAATACTGCGGATACACCCTTTGCCAAACCTGACAATTTTTAAAGTCTATTCCAAAAAAGGACCAGCCCACCCTGTCCGACACTTTTTCTTCGTCCAGATTGTAATGCATCTAACAGTTTCCCAGGGGATAAACTACTACTCCCACTCCTACCTTTTAGAATGGTCTAGGTTTGCAGCATCTATCTAGTGTGATTGCCCCACCCTCTAAAATAACCTCTCCTCCAGAAAAGTGTAGTTTATTGAGAATGTCCAATGGGAAGGTTTCTTGTCCCATTAGAGGTGTGTACACTCATGTCGATGTTAACGCCTTCCCTACAGGGGTATCCAACATCATGACAAGACTGCCCTCTCTGCCAGACATGAAGCATACCGCAGTGAAAGATTTGTATTAATGAGAATGGCATTGCCAGCACGCTTAGTGTGTGTTTCACGGGAAAGATATTTGAGTACTTTCTATTTCAGTCTTGTTTGATCTTTGTATAGCAAATGAGTCTCCTGAATAACATTCATCTCGGTTTCTTGACCTGTTAATAAGCCAAATAGTCTGGCCCTCACTTAGTACAAACTCCCTCCCATAACTGGTAAGTAGAAACTCCCTCCCCTTAAAACCCTTTCCCCTCCACTAGACATGTCCCTTGTAACCCCACCCACTCATTGATGACTCTTGAGGCATTGCCTACCTCCTACCAGTCCTCCCTTCCCACTGCCACCTGGCCAGGCAAAATGTTGCTTTCTAATTCCTGCTACTTACGTAGACCAAAATGTCCATAGAACATCATACCCTCATAATCGGAAAACCAGCAGCTTTGAGTCCCCAATCTACTTCAAGTAAGACCATGAGACCCAACCCATTTCCAGTGACTCCTCAGACTCCTTGCAACGCTTAATCTCCAATACCATATATCTCATCATAGGAAGTTATTCTTAAAATTCTGGCTTTTTCTTTTAGAGCCTGGTCTTCTTAGACTCACTCTGGGTCAAGTGCGTCTGAGGATCGTTCGGACTCGATTGACCTGATGCGTTAACTATTCCCAACACATCAGTGTTCTTGCACCGAGGTAGTGTAGATTTGCGTATCCTTGTCATGGATGGCTAGGCTACAGAGAAGTCCATTGCCATTAGGTCCAATTAATCAGTATGAAGTAATATCCCTATATATATGGTCGCCGTATATATTATGTCGCTGGGAAAAGGTTGTGGTATAACAGGGGGAGCAAGGGTTGCGGGGGTGTCCCCTGCTCCCCTTGGGAAAAAAAAGGGTTTGGGAGTTGCGGGGGTGTCCCCTGCATGTTCCGGCTAATAATGTCCCCCACAAAACCCAGCAATTTTTCGTCCATTTTTTTTCCATGCCGTTATTTTTGAGGGGACATTATTACATGGAACCAATTAATCTGAGTTTCTGTAATTGTCCTGAACTCTCATCTCATTAGCATATGTTCAGCAACTTCTTGTTAAATCTCGATCTTTCTTTCCTTGAAATCTAGATGAGCTTAGTTCCAGGCTTTGGATAAGATTTTTTCTTCAGATGTGAACAAATGTAGTTTTACAGGGTTAGGACGAAATGACCGACCTCACCAAAAGACCTAAAACACACACCACGAAAAGTTCCAACTACCAAAGGTTCGAACTTTTCGTGGTACGTGTTTAGGTCTTATGGTGGGGTCGGTCTGAAATAAAAAAATGTAAAGGCTGTGTGGGTGTCCCCAGCAACACCCTGCTCACTACACTGTACAGTTTAGTGAGCGGGAATTGCGGGGGACACCCCTGCAGCACAACCAACAGAACAAAAAACAGGGGTTGTGGGGGTGTTCCCCGCAACACCTCGCTCACTATACTACACAGTATAGTGAGCGGGGTTTGCGGGGGAAACACCTGCAGCCGCCCCCCAAAAAAAAGAGAAAAGGACCCTGCAGCGCCGGTTCCCGATAACGCAGGTGAAAGGGAACCAGTGCCGTAGGGACACAGTGCGAAGGACAGGTAAGTAGGGTGTTGGGGGTGTGGATAGGGGATGTTGTGGGTTGGGGTGTACGTTTGTATGGTTTTGTAATGGACATGTTTGCATGGGAAATGTACGCACATTTTGTATTGCGTACATTTCCCATGCAAACATTTCCGTCGCAGGTAATTTACCCGCGGACAAATCGCGTAGATCTGTTTTACAGCCCATTTCTGGGCTTTTCTTTAGAAGATGTTGTTTTGGGCCATGTGTGATGCGCTTTGTCGATGTCTTGATGAAACCACAGTTGTCTGGGATATATAAGGGTCCTTTAGCAGGAAATATGTTGCATCCTTTTAGATGGTAAAAGGGTGATGGTAATTGCAGTACAAAACATCTAGAAAGGCGGAGGTTGCAGAACCCTGTTCTGTGTGATCATTTTCTAGATCTTTGCATTTGTCCAGCAGTTGTGCTGTTAATTTGTTGCCATCTCCTGCTGCAGTCTGTAATGGCCCCTCATTTATGTCATTTATTTTGCAAGATCTTTCAGTGAAGCTCACTGAAGTTCCCACAACTGGTCTAACATTATGCCATCTCAGCTGGCACTGGAACTTGTAGTTGATCCTTTTTCAGATTGCTAGAGGAGCAGTGTTTTCAGGTAAGTATCCATAGACCTGTGAGCAATGCTCCTACTCTTTCACACGATTTAGGCCACAGGATGAGTTCAGTATCTTATTGAAGTATAAAACGAGCCCACCTCACGGCTTTAATAAAATGTATAGTTTGGGATGCAGACCAGTGTGGAGTGAGGGCAGGTGGTAGCCACTCTCCCAAAGTAAAATTGATGGTGTTGACCCCCAAAATCCCACTGGGTACTATCAACCCACTGTTTCCGGTATCTCCTGGGATGCTCACTGTGCCTATTAGAGGGCTGGGTTTCACCCAAGCAGTCTGGCCACTCCTTCAGCATGGCCCACCACTGTGTACTAAAAGGCTGCAACCCAATGGTACGAATTCCTGGGTTGTGGGACTGCGAGTTGCTCATTTCGTCGCTGCGGCTTCATGCCCATGTGAATCCGCAGGTTACATGTGCAGGACCTGAAGCGAACACCTGCTGTGGTAAAGATGCTTCCAGGAAGCCGCTTGTCTCCCAAAAGTGCCAGACTCTGGGTCTGCCCGGTACACCTACTGTTCCGGACACAGAGGAGCCGTTGATTATGGATACAAAGAAGTTCCTCCAACCCCGGTTTTATAGGAAAAAAGGTATTCAAGGTGCATCAGATGTATGCCAAACAAATAAGTGAGTTGAAGTGCTCACACTCAAATACATGAAAAGGAGGGCCACCTGACTCGGCGTACCTTGCCCTAAGGAAGAACACCCTGGCCCTGACGGGGTGCCTATCCCTGGGTTACGCGTGATGTATCGCCTACTAAAATGATATAGAGGAGAGTACTGTACCTCAACCTTCTATACTGGTGGCGGTGTCTGAAAACAGACACGAGTAGTCCAACTGGGACATCTAAAAAGTGGTAGACTTCAGCAGGTTGGGCAGCGTGCAACAAAACTGTATATTAGATCTTGAGGCTGCTAAAATGCATGGATACAACCTGCGAAACAGGTCAACTGCTTATATTCCATCCAGAATGTATAACTTTAATAATTCCCGTAGGTCATTGTGGTTGGAGTGTGAAACAGTACTGCTGAAGACACCACTAGAGGGTGCAATAAAACAAACCCAGCCAAAGGGCTGTAGGGCTAAAAAATGGCTCTTGTAAAGAGGTGTAGCTTGCTCTGTGAAGGTGAGTGTGCTACAGTTAGCAATTTTTAAAGAATACAGTCTCTTTAGTTGGTGTGAAAGAGATCACGGGTAGGTCATGAGAGCCCTCATGACCGAAAGAGGTCGACCGGTTTCGATGGCATGGGAGATTCAAACCATCTTCTTCAGGACCGTGACTTGAAATGCAAACAAGTTTGCCAAATGTTCAGGTAGATGCTGAACAAGGGGATGCTGGTGTCTCCTCTTCGCCAAAACCTCTAGGCACAAGGCCTGTCTGGGAGGCGAGGGAAGACACTGGTTTGTTTACAGCATCATGCTGGTGAGGAAGGATCGAAAACCTGCACAATCTGGTGATGATGTGCCTTTAGAGCTGCAACTGCTGGGCTCCGTGGAATCCGTGTGCTGTATCGAGCTGGTACCTTGTTTTTGTGTTACCATATGCGATTTTGTTAACGGTTAAAAGGACAAACACGGTTGTACCGTGCACCCTAGCTTCATAAGCTCTCCCTGTTGTTTTTGTAGTTCCTCCAACCCTGCCAGCAATCCTCTGCCGGCCTCAATGCTTTCCTCTTATTCCCTGGCACAAGGCAGGGTAAGAGCACATCCTGTGGCTTATCATCCTGCCCCGCACTGCCATTTTGGACCATGGCCTCTGTGTTCCATGGAGAGAAGAGGACACTGCTCAACTCACAGGGGGAACTGGTCTACACTGCCGAACAAGTAGCACACTCGCTCGGTCTCTGGATGTCCGTTCAATCAATTCTAGTGGATTACCATGCACTGCATAGCCACTTTGTGGATAGCCAGCTGGAAACTATGCAGGATGGAAACCTGCTAGCCCCCCATTTTGTCTATGTGCCTAGGAATCTTACATTGACTTTCTTGATGTATCTTTTCACATAGATCGCGCAACAAACACGCCTGCCCTACATCAGCAGAGTAATGCTGGAGCTCTCGAGGGACAAAATCGTGTGGATCTATTATTCCCTATCTTTTTCTTGGCAACATTGGCCTACTTTTAGGGACTGAAACTGCTAGGTACCATCGTATAAAGAGAACAGTGTAACATGGTTTTAAAAATATTGGTGTTTGCAAAGTACATGTAATGTTGTGACAATCGAAAGGGGAAGTGATAAGGCAAATACAGAGCATTTTTGTGGTGCTCCTTGTGTTTAACTAAGGTGATATGTCATTTTTGTTGTTAAAAAGGCACTTTTGGTGCTTTCAAAAGCAAGCATTGACAACAAGCTTTTGTTTGTGCGCAATAAAGAACCTCTGCAGCAGGGTGCAAAATGTCAAGTTAAAAGGTACCAGCTAGTCACGAAAGACACTCGCCACACTTGTAAATGAGTTTCATGCAGTTTGTACCACACACTAATTTGTGTGCACAAACATCCAGCATGTTTATTTGCAAAAGTGATGAACACCCATCATCTGTTTGTTCTTTATTAACTATCAGTGTGCTAGTGAGTTGATTTATTAAAGCCAAGTGTGTTCGCATGTTTAGACGGGGGTTTAGGGGGGGTGTGTGTGTGTGTGTGTCTGTCTGCCTGCTCAGGGTTTGGTAGGAGCAAGAAGCAGCCTTCGATGGACCCCCGTGTGAGGCGTGGATGTTGTCACACCCCCATTTTTTTTAACCACTTTATTTGTTGTTTTGAGCAACACACAAGACAGAAAAGCAAATACATCTTACAGTCTTAACAATGCAACCAGATTGGAAAAATCATAACATTTTCAAGAGATATACAGTACTATACTCAACTTCATGAACACAAAGAAATTAATAGCAATCACAAAGTACCAATTTACAACCTGTTTATCAAGTTTTGACGATTCACAAACAAGACAAGACAACATCGACGTGCACAACAGACAACTCCAAAAAACCATTAAACCAACCCCCCAAATGATGTAACCAAACTAATATAATATAAGTGGTACTGAACCTTCAACTGTACAATTCATCAAAAGACCCCCGAAGTCGGGAATAAGAACCCTCCCTACCCTGTTTCAAAAACATGACTTTTTCATAGTGTGATAGGGTTTGTACATCCAATAACCATTCTTCCACTTTTGGTTTCTTTCTCGACTTCCAGACACGTAATATTTGTTTTGCCACTACTACCAAAACTCTATTGATCCAGTCTGTTCGTTCCCTAGCCCTACCCCCCCCCTTCCTCTGTTTGATAATAAAATTGTCGAAGAGAAAGTACGTGGAAGTTGCTCCCCCACCACAATGTCCAATCTATCAGACCAAAAGTCACACTCTTGAGCATACCCACATCATATGCAACAAAGTACCACCGCCACATCCACATCCCCAACAAGAATCAGTTTCCAAAAGACCCAATCTCGCCATCCTAGATGGAGTCCAATATAACCTGTAAAGAATCCTCTGCCTAATGTATCGTAGTCCCAGATCCATTTTCGCCCGTACCCCCACGTGAATCAGATATTCCCACTCCTCCACAGGGATAGCTATGTCAAGATCCTCCATCCAAGCCTGGCGACACTTGTCCCAGGCCTCCACTTCTGACCTATCCATCGGCATCAAATTAGTATACGTGGATACAGTATACGGGGCAGAGCGAACAATCTCACATATCGGGGGGTCTTTCAGTCATAGCGTCCTCCAACATCCCCGTTCTTTCAATCAAAAGGGTTTTTAAAGTCCTTTAACGTTCCCGCTCTCTACCCCCAATCCCATAGGTTACTCAACTGGTCAAACGGAATCATACGACCATTCTGCCACACATCCCGAATCTTAAGTATGCTCTTACTGATCCAACTTTTCCAGCATAAAGATTTATTCATCCTTTGCAACCCCACATTATGCCACAAAGACGCGTCATAATGCATCCAGATATTGTTCCCGTTGCTTTTCATAAAACTTTGTAACGCCTCTCTGGTAGCGCATGTAGTAGGCAATTTCACCTTCAAATTCGGCATTCTAGACATGGAGTATACCTCGCTCAGTGCATAAGGTAAAAATTGAGTATGCTCAATAAAATGCCAATTTGGAACATAATTAGTGATTTCAGAGAAATAAGAAGTTGATTTTTTTCAAGACAAAACCAGTGAGTAATTTCTGAGGTTCGGATATCCAAATCCTCCCTCCTTCACAGGACGCATCAAAATGTATTTGGGCACTTTTGGTCTACTACCTTTCCCCCAGAGGAATCTCTGGAAAACCTTATCAATAGAGGAGATCACATTTTTCGTAAATTTCAAAGTAATTGACTGTATAATGTAAAGTATCTTCGGCAAAAGTACCATTTTAATGGCGTTAACTTTAGCCCATAATCCCATCTTCAGATGGCCCCATTTTAATATGTCCCTTTTAACAGCCTCCAATACTTTCGATATTTTGAATTCAGCCAGTCTTCTCAAATCACGAATCATGTAAACACCCAAATATTTCATTGCACCCACTTCCCAGCGACAATCCCAGGAACCCAAAACATTTTGTGGTAGACTAACATCCAGATGGAAAACCACTGTTTTCCCCCAATTTATCTTGTGGCCCGATAACTGACCCACCTCATCAAACATATATTTAAGTCGTTCGCAACTCTCAGCTGGATTAGACAAAACAATAGTCACCCCCATTTTTGTGTTTTCAATGATTTGCTTAAGGCATCAAGTAGTCTTTCCTTTTTGAGTATTCTACCATATTTTATGTTTGTTTATGTACTTGTAGCGTGCCGAAGAGCCCGCAGGCATCAGGGCGCGTAAACATGAAACCGAGACAAACCTATGTAAAAAACTAATTCTCATTTTCTAGGGAGTTATTCTAGTCATTAATTAAACTGAGACTCAGGCTTATTTAAATGGGTAGGTCTTCAGGTGTCTCCTGAACATCTAGTCATTTTTTTCCAGCCATAGGGTTATGGGCAACTTATTCCAGCATTGCGTTGCCTGCACTCGAAAGGATTTCCCCATACCTGTTACTCGATTGAAGCGTCACACATTCAACCGGCTTTGGTCTTTTCCTCTAAGGTGTCTAGATGGAATATATCTAGAGAACTGGTTCTCCAGATACCTGGGAGCTGAGCCATATATACATCTATGAATGATTGTAATTGACTTGTAATTCTTTCCGCTATTCTCAGCCAGTGCAGTGACTTTCTTCCTTCTGTTAGGTGCTCTTTATTTTTTATCTTTTAAAAAACGCGGACGGCACTGTTTGCCATGACCTGGCATTTCTCCATTTCTTTCTTGGGAGCTCTTAGCAGCAAAGCATTACCGTAGTCTAGCCGTGATAAAATAATAGCCCTTGCAATTGTTGCTGTATTTTCCTCATTTAAAAACGGGCGGATGGCTCTCAGGAGTTGTAGGTAATATGCATTGTTTTTGTGTAGGTATTTCACCTGTGCCTCAGACCCTACTGACACCTCTACCATCATCCCCAACGCTTTGACTTGTGTCATTACTGGGATAATTGGCTCCTTATTGGCGAAAGTTTTGTATTCTATGCCTAATTTGGCTCTGGCTTGGTGTGTTCCAAAGATTCTGTTTTAGTAATGTTAAGACGCATCCAATTCCGTTGCATCCACTTATCTATGATCTCGTAGATTTGTGTTATTTTAGCACTGTCACTTGGATACCTTCTAATTCAAAGACCAACTGTGTGTCGGCGGTGTAATTCGTGAAGAATACGCCGACATGTTCCAGAAGGTCACAAAGGCATTTAATGTACAAATTGAAAAGCAATGGGGTTAAGCTTGCCCCTTGTGGTACTCCAAATTCAATATGTGTCGCCTCAGAAAACTTTTCACCCCAGTGCACTCTGGATTTCCGGTCTGCTAGGAAGGATGTCAGCCATGCTAAAGCAGCCGCTGAGCATCCTCCTACTTTCTCTAATGCCTCTTGCAACAATTGATGATCCACCAGATCAAATGCCGCACTAAGGTCCAGCAGCATCAAGATCCTTGCCTTTCCCTTATCTAGGATAGTGAGCATATGTGTCTGCAGATCTAACATAGCAGTTTCGGTGCTGTGTGCCTCTCTGAAGCCTGTTTGTTTGTGGAGAATATCGTCACTTTCTATATATTTTTTAAGCTGATTTGTCGCTACCTTGTCCAATATTTTTAAGATAAAGTTTGAATTTGTAATGGGACGTAGATTAGTAGGATCCTTCGGGTCCAAGCTTGCCTTTTTTATCAGTGGCGTAACAGTCACTTCTTTGATACATTTTGGTACAAGGCCCTCCGGAAAAGATGCATTCACAATTCTGGTGAGAACTGGCGTAAATAGATCTTTATTCTCTAAAATCACTTTCGCCAGTAGAAAGTTTTCCGCACATTATGTTGGCCTCATTTTGGTCAATACTTGCGACAACTCTTCCTCCGAAACATAGATCCAGGTTTTTCTCTGGATAGAATTATATTTTCTCTTGCCTTTTTGTATTTTTGCCGAGAAGGCATTCTGTACTATATCGGAGTCTTCCTTCGTAGGATTAAAAGGTGGAGTAATGGCTTTTGGTTTTGCCTTCATGTTGTGGTGACATTCGTGAATAGGTGAGTGAGATGAAAATAGGTGAGGTGAAGGTGTTTGAGAAAAGGCGGGTTAAAGGTAGTCCTATGTCTTTACGAAAGATTTGCTGTCATTGCAAGATCTTTTTCACAAAATGTTACAGTGGAACCTTAAAGTCCTTTTAGTTGACAAAGAAAGCGTGTATAGAGCAAATGTTGACCAATTATATAAATAAGGCACAAAATAAAACCTATACGATACTTAAATAAAAAAAGGCGTAACTCTTACCATCTTGCCAAAAAAAAACCCAAAAACACTTAAAGTTGCAGTACATGCTGGGGATACCCCCATGCTCTGTCTTCGGACATCCCTTGCACACCCTGCAACCACCAAAACCTCTTTTTAGTATCTGTAATATTCCTGTTTAAAGTGTCAAAGGCCTTATGAAACACCTCCTCGAATTCTCACAATTCAGTATTAACTAAGTGCAAATCCCTGTTGGCCTCACACACCCCCCCCCCCACCGCGCTTCTTTGATGGCGAATTAGGTCTTCACAGAGTAGTTAACCGTTTTTTCATCAGCATGGAACAACATCCTTCAGGGTAAGTCAAGCTAGAGTAAACTGTATTAGTAAAACGATCATCTGAAAACTATTTTTAGTCTGGATACGGGTTAAGGGCATAATGAATAGGGTTGTCGATATGGCCCGACAATGGACGAAGCGAGGTGGGGTGAGAATTTGTGAGGGGAGGTTCAGTGGTGTAGGAATTGGAATAAAGAGTTCATAAATAGTAGATAAAAAGATCATCTTGTTGTAGGACATGACCATGTCAGCAGGAGTTGCTGGTTGAGAACACAGATCTACTTAGCATGTATAGTGTTGAACGTAGTAACTGCAACAGGTGATTCAAGCAATGTAACTTTTCAATCAAGTATAAAAACAGTTTTCTTAACACATTGTTTTTAAAACATTCTAGAACACTCTTCATTGGCATTGTAAAAATGATGGGAACATGTTTCCGTGTTGGCTGGTGAACGTTTGTTATCCGCAGTGGTGTATATATTTCACACTTAAGCGAGCAACCAAACGTAGGAGAGAGCTCCAAACAAGTCTGGGAAGTGAAAAGGAGACCCACTCCCCACCCCGTCTACGGGAAACATTTTAAAATAATGAATTAAAATGTCACACTTAATAGCACACTTTCTGTAAAAAGAAATCTGTAAAAAGACTCATTTGAGTTTAGTTTGTTCACAAGGGCTCTAGGGCATGTCTGTAACTTCTGGCTCTGCTTTTGGACTACGACTCCCATCAGCCTTGCCAGCATAGTTAATGATGAAGGATAATAGGAGTTTTAGTCCAAGACACCTGGTGAACCACAGGTTGCAGACCCCTGCTCTAGGTTAATGAATGAAAAAATCCAATAGATCTCACGAACAGTACGCAGGAGCATTTTCCACCAAATTTTCATGATGCATTTGCCCACATGTTTGCTAATATTTTACTACTGTGAGAAGACAGTTTAATGCAGGCTGTGCGAATGTATGCTAGCATTGCTATCGTAAGAACAAATTGTGCTGCCTGCGCCCACTAAAGTCACCCTTTTACACAGTAAGAAAACTGATGCTGTCTTTTTCCAATAAGGGCGTTTTACCTTCAGACTGGAAAAAAATACATAATCCGTACAGTTGGATTCTTGCCGGGCACATGCAGTATGCAATGAAATGTACTGCTCTGCAGTGGCTATAGCGCCTATTGAGCCCCACACTAGTACTACTAAACCATCAGTGCTCCAAGTCATCAATGAGAAACAAACCGTCTCCTTCACCTTTTTTGGTAACTTGGGCCAAGGGCAGGTTATACTCTTCAGGAGGGGTGTGAGCTTGTACAGAAACTATACAAAAACACTATCCCACCTCTATAGGGGAAAACACAGAGAAAGCAGACTGTAGAATACAGGGGCACTCTGGATTGTAGACCAGGGTTCTCCGGCAAAGATTTCAGCATCAAAATATCAGTTATTGAATGTCTTTCAAAAGGTAGAAAAGAAGGCTTAATTCGCTGGGGTCCTTTAAGGGGACAAGGGGGACATGTTCACTTACAGTACCTTTTCAGTGCTTGTCTTTTGGATTTTCTGCATTGAACCGGGTGCTTTCGGCACTGTGGTGGGGTCGAGTCTGGGAGCAGCATCAGCACTGGATCCAATGATGCAGTGCATTTTAGAATCGGTGGCTGCTTGCGAGCCAAAGATGCTAGGGAAACCTTAGGGGATGTTGGGTCAGCCTCAGATGTGGCGAGCGGGCTGGACTGGCTCAAAACAGCATTGTGTTCCTGCAGCAATGGCGGCTTGAAGTTCAAAGAAGGTAGTAACCCAAGCCAGTGGTTTTGAGTTGGGGACACTAGAAGAATCAGCAGGTCTCTGATACAGAGACTGTGGAGCTTCGGTGTCTAGTGAAACTAGGAGATGTGGATGCACTCGCGTGTTGACATCCGAGATGACTCTGGCAGTTCCTATGCAGCAGTTTGGATGCTGACAAAGGTGCCCAAAAAATGTCTGGGTGGTTGAGATACAAGGAGGGCCAGGGGTCGCTTCCATGGTTGTCGTTTCTGGGAAACCCAGTCCAAGACCCTCTGGCAAGAGAGAAGTTATTTATTTTTCCCTTCCCAACCAGCAGGAGTGTTGCTAGGTATGGAAAAGATCTGGGGCTACGCTAATGTCGGGACTGTCAGGACCTGGGGCTAGCTAGCCTTTTGGCTGTATCCCCAGAGCTTCTATCTGGGTTGTCAACCAAAAGACCCACGCCCCCCACTAGCAATGCCTCTGCCAACCAGTCGCTTTTGTGTCCTCCTGTGGCTCAGTTGCAGTAGGCCTTGACCAGCCAGCAGTTCATCTGAAATGGGCCTTTGGGATGGTTGGGGAGAAAAGCTTTCCTATTCCTGTCTTTACTTCTTTGTCAGAGGACTTTGAAGGAGACTGTACTCAGTCAGCTTCAAGTGAATCCTTCTTCAAAGATTTTCAAAACATCAAACAAATAAGGGGAAGGTTCCCCCCGCCCTAATATAGCCAAGATGCTACAGCAAATTGGTTCACTGCAGGCCGGTTAAGGACCAAATCCTGACTGCTGTAACAAGTGTCCTTTGCCTGCTGTCGTTATACCCTGAGTGACTTTTCTGCAGGAAGTGGGCAGGAAGTTTAGGACCCTTTTCAAGATCCAAGATGGTGAGAACCCTCTGTGGGTTGAACCTCTCCTCTGGGCTACTCTACCTCTGTTCCCTTCCTCTGTCTGCCTACTTCAAAAGGTCTCCACTAATTGGCATCCTGGTGTAAGATGGCCATTGTAATGACATGACTGTTTTTGAAGCACAAGTTCCCAGGAGACCTCCCTAGGGAGGGTTCCTGTTTCCTGAAGGAAGGTGCCAATCCCCCAGAGGGGGGTGTGAAAGGCTTCCTGGCCTAGACCCAACATGGTTGTATCTACACTCAGGCCAGATGCCTAAATATATGCCATGCCCTGTCATGAATGATTCACTGTTCACTAAGATGACAATAATGGGACATCTAACACTTTTGACTGTATACCTGTGTAACCTCAGTAGCCACCATGTCCTAACTAGAGATGGCTTTTATTTAGATACTTGTAACTGCTACTAAGCTGCTTGGACCCACAGTGATAATATTCTGAACCAGATTCCAGACTGTTAAAAGGCACCTCTGCTTGTTGGGACCTTCTTTCCAGCAGCTTTGTTCAGGAATGCACACGTGACCTTTAAACTTGCCCTGCTGCCACTACAGGGCAGTTACTTGGGATGCCAGTAGACTATAACAGCAAGGTACATGCGCGCTTTATGTTATGAAAGTGGGATCTGATTAGCAGATCTCATTTTCAGAAACGGAATTACCTGCAGCATTTTATTTTAAAAAAAATCAAGAACGCTCAGGCTGTTGCACCCTCACAGATGGCATTCTGTCACAAAATAAAACTGTCACCTGAAGAATCATTGTAACAAGATGTATTAGATACAAGTCTATTATGAAAAGTATACTACAGAGTGTAAAACATTTCATAGTAAAATAAGCTGCAACAAGATAAACATTACGCAGAGGTTCAGAATGAACTATTATTGTATATGAAAAACTTTCTCTTTGCCGTTGCAAATTCAATTTACATTTTTGATTTACAATTTAACCCCCATGAAAGCCTAACTGAATTACCTAAAACCTACTTTAAAATAGCCCAGTGAAACTGGGTTAGCACCTGGACAGATGATCACATCATTACCTAAACTAATTGTCATAGGTAAAATGCTGTTTATTGTAATGTTTTAAAGTTTGACAGATTAATGTTGCTACCATTTGCTTTGCCTCATTTTTATATTCCTTCAAAATATATTTATGGGATTAGTTCTGGTCGGTGAAAAAGGCAGCATGGAACAAACATTTACCTGTGGTGACTTTTGAACACTTCTGAATCTATATAATGAAGGCCTTGTTAAAGCTTCATGTGTCACCACACACAGGTCTCACTTAGGAGCGAAAACCACATGTAAATCGTTATTGATCTCCTTTCAGCCAATCAGAATGTTTAGAGTGCAGTCAATAACTACTAGTATTGACTGGATTCTGAACATTGTTTTCGGAAGCATACAAGGAAACAATGATGCAATTTCCAGATGAGATTTTGTTTAATAAATTAATGCACGACAGATGGAAACGTTGGAAAATGCTTTCACTTTATATGGAAAAATGTACTTTTACATGACACCTCATGTATGTTCATGTTAAACCTGTTCCAGTTCAACCAAGTTGCAATTAAAATACATAACTTGAAGGTAGCTCGGTTTCGGGGCGGATGCTAATGAGAAAATTAGTTGATAAAGGATGTCTAGCATATCTTGTTTCTTGATCAGAGATTTAAGTCATGGAAACACCATACAAGTGCGACTTACATCAGATGGGCAATTGTCTGCTTCTATAGAAACATTTAGAGGGCTCAGGCAGGGCTGTACTCTTGCTGCGGCCCTTTTTAATTTCTATATTGCGGACGTGAGTGATGCATTCCAGGATATCATCACGGATGCACTCAGAATGAACAATCAAGCTATAACATCGTTATTATATGCTGATGATTTGGTGATGATCTCAAAGACACCTGCAAAAGTTATTAAATGCCCTTGACAGTTATGTTCAAGCAAATCTTCTCACCATAAATCTACAGAAAACGAAAGTTATGAAGTGTAATATACAAATTAAACATAGGAAGAAAAAGCTAATATGGTGCCTAGGAGGTGTCGCCTTAGAATGTGTCCAACATTACACATATTTAGGCATGGTAATATCTAGTCAGGGGGACGTAAAGACCTGTAGAAAGATACTAAAAACTAAGGTAATAACTTCAATATCTCAAGCAAAGATGATTCAAGCCAAATTTGGTAAATTCGCACTTGTACCAGTGATTACATATTATCTACAGATGGTTACTCCCATTATTCTGTACGCCTCTGAGACCAAACCAGTTCTACCTGAAAGTCAGTGGACCAAACTGGAAGGGAAATACTGGCGCAGTCTATTACATCTACCGCAATGTGTTCCGGTTGTATGGATTCTTAATGAGTTGGGGCTGATATCGGCTATACGCACGATATCAATGCAAGTTATTGCCCTGTTTAGGAAGTGGGTTTTGGAGTTGCAGTCTTCTATGGTTCTGAGTATGTTGGCTAGACATGTCCTTTCTTCTAAAGATACATTTATTTCGCAATGGCGCAATTTGGTAGTGCAGGCATTGGCCTTGGCAGATGTTTCATTATTAACACTGATACAAAATCCAATGCAAGTAAAGTCTAAACTTTTTCAGACAGATTGGATTCAAGCGAGAATCAAATGCGAAAAGTATCATGACGTCAAAATAAGAGTCAGCCATTTTGGACTAACGTTATGAAGTTCTAAATCTGCGTGAGTAACAAAACGCGTAGACAGACGAATTTAGGACCCAAGCAAGGAGAAATCCAGGTAAGGTGAAGTAAAATAGGGGACATAAAATCCCACAGCTTCATATAGACTATGATCAAGTCTTAAGAGCTAACTTTTGCTACATTTCTGTTAAATCACTCTAGGAACTGTCTAGGAAGACAACTTAAGATGAAATTGGTAACTGATTTCTAACATTAAGAAGAACGGTTATCATCAAAAATGAAAAATTGGCATAAAGACAATTCAAATTATTAAGGTCATATACTAAATAAGTAACTATTTCAGCAAATTTACTAACAATACGGCATTAGAAAAGCGGAATTCTAATTTTGACGATTACATCATTTTGACAATGGTATTTTGTTGATAATTTTTAGCATTTGAAAATAGAGGATTAAGCACATTAATGGAGATCTTTTTGTTCTCTTTATTTTGCAGAATATCAAATGTATATATTGTTTAATCCTCCTGAAGAATCATTGATAACAAATGGGGAAATGCGTGTTGGGGGCTATTAGTAAAATTTGAATGTAAGTAAAATGATGCAAAACATACTTCGAAGACACAAGAAAGAATAAAATTTCGTTTTGGAGCGCCTAACAGTGTTTGTATCCTTCAATGTTTATATGAGCTCTGTGCAGCCTCTAGAGCAACAAACACAATTGTAGGCAGCACCAATATATCATGAACTTTGAAAAATCATAACAAACTACAAAATATTTGCCGTAAATTGTCATCAAAGGCTGCTAAAAAACTTTGGCTAACTTGAAGACAAGCATGTTATTTGAATACTACAAAATATAACCACATTTACTTTACAAACTCAGTTTGTCTATTTCTTTACTCAAACTTGCAACACTTTTTTTTTATTTTATTTAATACTTCGGCACGAAAACTAAAAGACCTGTATTACTACTATTACCATGTGCTAATACCCTTATAGATCTCGGCAGGGGTCATCGCTTGGGATAATGACCCTTCACCAACTTTTGACCTCTGCTTCTCCTTGGGTCTTAACTTGGTGGTGGGTCATTATCCCGCGATGATGACCCTTCCCTCAGTCTATAAGGCTATATTGATAAACTGGAACAAATTTGTTTACATTTGGGATTCCCGTTCAAAAGGGGGTACCCAACCTTCCTTTGGACATAGGCCTGTGAGAAACTTTCAGATTCCTTCCTGTATTTCTCAGCAGCACATAGTTCCCAGAGTCTACTTCAAACAAAGGCCTGGCGTATCCTTCAGCCATAATCGCGCACATGCAGTGCTGAAAATGGTGTACTGGGGGATCCACCAGTGACGAGGGTGGGGCAAGGGTCATTGGTGGGAAATGTATTCTCAATCCCCCAACACAAATACAACTTTGTCTTTCAGTAAAGGTTAATAGGTAGAATTTCCTAACAATTCCCCAAAGTGTGTCGGAAGCTTCTGAATCCTTTTCTCTCCTCTCAGTGCGGCTTGACACGTCCGACACGTTTTCTGCATGTTGCTAGGGCCATTCCTCTAACCGGCTCACAAGACTCGGACGAGCAGGTGATCCTGCAGTATCCGTGCTGGGGGACAGGGTGCTGGCTCCTCCAGAATTCGTTGGCACTGCTGTCATAGGGAGACACTGGCTTTTGAGCGGGCCGGCTAGTAATTTCAGCAGATCTGAGCGTGAGCCTGAGTGTACTGATCCCGCAGCTCTGGATCAGCAGAACATAGAGCAGGGAGTATAGAGTGGCTCCGGAGCTTGGAAGACACTGATGCTAGTGGGTCTTCAGTGGGATTTCAGTGAGTGAGTGGCAGAGAAGTGAAATTGACCCCCACAGTGAAGGGAGTGTTTATAACGTGCCTATTGGCATAAGAGTGAACATCTGCTCCCTGGGCAACAGACATATAAACATTGCTGGTAAACCTCAGACAACTCAGACAACACATGTGGGCCAGTTAAAAAGTGATTTGAAGCACGGTCCAAAGCGTACCTCCCCAGAGCATAGCGCAACAAAGAAAGTGACGAGAAGCGCTGTGTAGTGCTAGCACCTATTTGCGAAAGGGGAGAAGCTCTGCAGCTTTTTCAATAGAGCTAGCTTTCTAGGTCCTATTGATTGCTGTGGTGCCTTACCTCCTCTGCAAGTACTTGAAACAAATCTCAAAAGTGAAAACTGCGTTGGTTGATGGGATACAGTTTGATTAGCAGCTTAGCACCAACCACCTAATCACCATTTCGGCTATCGGATTACAGACTCGGGTGTGCTGGTGGAGTTGGTGACTGCGGTCTCGGATTGTGCCTTTGAGCCGTTCTGTGACCCATCATTATAATTAGGCCCCCTGCCTATTTATCATCCTTTGATATTGTACAATTATTTGGCATAAGGTATCAATGGTGTAGACTGCTGGCTTGAGGGCCTCTGATATGTCTGGTCGGCCTTGAGGATATCTTTTCAATTCTATTTTTACTATTATATACTTGAATTGCTGAAACAATTGAAAGAACACAACAAACATTGGTAATAGCTGGGAGGTATACCTATGGCAAGCTCAAGAGGTCCTAGCAAAAAGCATAAGGCCAGCTTTCAACTAGGAAACGGGTTTGTGCTTTGTTCAGCTGGACCCTGCGAAGACTATCTGGAAACCAGTGCAATTGATGGACTTCAGCCGGGTCTAAGGGACTATATTGACATCTTTAAGAAATAATGTAAAAAAAGATAAAAACGTTGTTACCATTATGCCACCATGCACATGTAAAAAACAGTTAAAAAGTGCATCCAGGAAAGAAGCAGCAAAACACTATACTATGTCTAAAGCAGGTGGGGCTGTGCCTGACACCACTGTGCTAGGAGAATGGAATCCTCCCTCATGTCCTGAGACTGATAATGCAGCTGATGGCACATCCCATGCTGGAATAATCGCAGCTTTTTTCTCTACTAAGGATCATCGGTCTGTGGGAAATTATCTGAGATCAGAAAGGGTGGTGACCTCGTCCCCTCATATGGATTTTGAGAGGGGATCCTTACAAATACCTGACATTGATAATAATCTTTCTTTATTAAACATATGCTATTTGTTAAAGAGAGACTAATTTGGGAGGTAGGGTGCTTATAGCATAAACCAACCTCCGACCCACAGAGAATATTGAGGACACTCTTAGAATGAACCCGAGATTATCCCAGTCTCCTGATGTAGTCAGAATTGCAGAAGATGAGATAATGAGTACAACAAATACTGTGAATGCATTACTTACTGAGATATGTGAGACAGGCATGGTATCAAGAGAGATGGCACAGACAAAAAAACTCAGTTTCCAAAACATTTATTAAAATGTTGGGATGGTGCCTAACTTGCCCTATAGCTATGGTGGGATTTTCCCTATGTAAGAAAAATCGGGAACGTCTGTAAGTCCAAATCAAGTCTGTCTGTGTCAAAACCCATGCTTGCCCTCACGTCTAATACTAAATGTAGTTTAGGGTTGTTCAAAATAAGCTCACTGATCAAAATAAAGTCTGGAGTAGCTTCTAGCTCGCTTCCCCAAGTTCAGGATATAGTTGTCAAAGTTGTAGGTTTTAAATACTCCACAAGGACTTGGATTTCCCTTTCAAAGCACACTTGGTTTCAGTATACGATGTTGAACTAGGTTCACACTGTTCCAATAGGAGTTCGAGGTTTCCTTCCCAAGTTCAAAATACTGATTCACAAAAATAAAACGGTCTTAATGTTCATCAGGAGCTCATGATTCCTTTCCACAACCTTGAAACTGGTCACTGGACTCACAAAAAGAGGCTCTTCTGCCTCCTATAATGTTCACAGTTCTCAAAACACAGTTCACTAAACTTTACTTGAGCCTTAACCTTTTAACGGGTAAGGGGTGCATCCCAGCCCCTCCTGTTGGATCAAATATTCACAGCACAAAACGCTCCTTGGTTTCAGCTCCTCAGAGTCACCAAACCATGTTCCTTTAATTTAACACTTTATAAGCTCCACTGGTAGTGTCTCCTCTGTCTTGGCGCAGTTGACATACCACACGGTCCTCCTATTACAAGTCACGCAACCAAGGGACAATATTTCTTTCTTAGTATCTCTTTTACAAACCAACCGAAGTTTCTCCGTACACTCTCCAGCTGGAAATTAGTTTCAGGTGTTTTACTTGTATCATTTCCTGTGACCACATATTTCTCAGTACTCTCTCCTGCTAGGAGACTGGTTTTTGCTCAGAGTTGCTTTTATTTCCACTATGTCACTTCTGTAGTTACTTTAGCTCCTGTTACCACTTGTTTCTGTATTTTTGCACAGTTTGTCTTAACTACATTCATATGGCCCTTGACAGGAAAAGTTTAATCATTTCCCAGTTTGTTTGTTTTCAGTGTTCTTTCGACTTTAGCAAAACGTATTCAACTTATATTTAGTGACAAACAGTTCATATAACATCTTCTGACTTATTGATATTTTCCCCTCTTTGTTTAATACATACTGACTTCTTTTACTTTTTACTGTGGATTGGTTTCGGGTAATGTTGGTTCATCCTCACATTCGGCTTTCAAAGTTAATTGTGTTCTTTAAAGTGTAAATACAAATCAAACAAGCATTTCTGTAGGAAAATATAATTTATATGTCAATCTTTCCCCTGCCCGTAGCCTGAATTGATTAAACAATGCTCATATACTTTTCTTTGTGTAACGCACTTACTGGTATCAATGAATCATCACCTTGACAATGGAGAGATACTTCCCTTCCTTCGTGTTCATGTCAAGATCCTTTCAATACTGGAAAGAGAGCTCTGCTATCAAACGGGAGGATGCAATGTATTCATGCTGGACTATAGCATACAAAGCAGCTTTGGTTTATTTTCCTACTGAAATTCACCTGCTTTTTGCTGCTGTGTGATCACGGTCTAGTCTGCTTCCACTCTTGATCCACGGCTTAGCCTTCGAGAGCTCCGGCTACTCCCATGGGTTATTCCTCTGCCCCTCGGACACTCCGGTGCACCACAGCACTTTGAGACAACAAGCATTCACAAACGTCTTTATAGGCACAGCCCAACACAATACAGCTTCTCGCAGCGTGACCTTTGCAGAAAGGGGCCAAAAGCTTTGTTGCCACTCTCAAGACCAGATGCCACCTTCACACAGTTCTACACTACTACCACACCTACACTGCTGCTCTCTTGTTACACCTACTTCTCCCTGCTTATACTTCTAATTGCTAAATGACCCCAGGTGTGGGTCATTAAGTTAAATTGCCTGACTTTGAAGTCCATTAATCAGACATGCCTGACTGTTCCATGGGTGTACCTTTAAAAGACCTCTTCCTCATCACAGTACTAGAGTGGTCTTCTTGGTCTCCGTACTAGGCAGGGGTGAATGGGGAAGTATGGGTTGGGATTGGATATCGCCCATAAAGGCGGAGGACGGGTTGGGTAGGTTAGTGTTAGGAAAGGGGAGATAACATGTCTCGTCTTTGGGGCCCTCGCACGCACTCCACAGGTTTCCCCCGTCCAGGTGACTCTCCCTCGCATATCCGCCCTCGGGATTAAGATCCAAAAGCAATGGCCTTTCCCAGGCCACCTGGGAGGAGGAAATTCTGGGAGAAGTGAGGACCCCCTCAGATTCCTCACAGGTGGCTCATATAACTGTTTTTGTTAAATCCCTGTTGGCCCTTTGCTCCAAGATTTTGACCGAAAAGAGCAGAATTTTGTGATTATCAAAATATTTGATGTTCTTAACAAATCGCGATATGTCATTGGAAATTGAGCTCATCAGTATTATTCACACTCCTATTGCTAATTCCCAAATTGAAGACTGCTCAGGATGAGGATCTAATCATATTAGAGCCTGCAAACACTTGTACTGATGACCAGAGCGAGGTAGTTATACCCATTAAAACAGGACACTCTGCCTGTGGTAGCTATGGCAAACACTGAGGCGCATCTGGCATTATGCAAGAAACAAAACAAAAGCGCTTACAGAGACAAAGAAAAAGCCAGAGAAGTAGGCTCTTAAAAATCTCTAATGGCGATACTGAAAACACTAAGATACTCTTGAGTAATACGGACAAAATGCTCCAAGCTCAGAAGCCTAAACGGCACATGACTGTCAGGAAAAAGAAGACTGCGTCTGTAAATAATAATGTAAATTGGCCTATGGTCATTTGGGAAAACAGACGCGGGTATGAGACAGCCTCTTGATCTGAAGTTGAGTTAGAGACTGATGATGGTATACTGGATTGCCAGTTTGGAATATCTGACAGTAGTGATGGGGAGGCTGAGATAACTAAAGATCAGATGGTCAATATGGTAACATTTACACTATTGGCAATCGATAAAGCTGATAACCCAAGAGTTTATTAAAAACAATGTTTCAACGGTAACAATATTAGAACCTATTTATTGCTAATGCATATAGCCCATATATTAATAGAAGCAAGGTGCTCTAAATCATGCAAGACATCAGAGAATTGGTTATATCATTTAATGATATTTTGCATCTAGTACAAAGGAAAAATGATGGTGAGTCAAATTGGGTTAATAGTGCACATCTCCTGACCTTCATTTGTTGAATATATACTCTTGTATGCAGGGGAGCTTGCTAAAATTGGATTTTTAAGTCGCTACCCTGCAGGCAATTGTGACTGGCGCGGAAGCCTATTCACTGTGGAATGTCAAAGATCTAAACCATTTAAAAATTGTAAAAACCGATTTGGCCCGGGGTGTTAAACAATTGGAAGATAAATTAGATGCCCTCAAAAATTACAAAATCCGATAAATGGTAGACCATCCTTTGTGGGAACACGCAGACAAACGTGAATGGAGGATAGCTGCCAGGAGTCTCAAAGGCTAGACAACATTAGCTTTATATCATGGAACAAACATGGATTTTGCTCTCTTCTCCATCAGGAAGGCATGGATTTGGTGACTATATAATGTTTAGCACAGACTTTTACTACATGCATGGTCAAAGAGTTGCCATGAAAGGTACCCTGGGCAGACCTACTGGGGGTTTGATAATTGGAGTGAGGGCAATCTCAATAATTATATCAGGACTTGCAGAAGATCTTCACAACAGGTCGTTGTTCATTAATATGTATACCCTCCCATCCCCCCACCCCTGGGACGTGAAAACTGCTATGCTACATAGACTGTGTATTAAACCTGCGGCTTGAAGAGGAAATGGGACACCTCTATGTGATCACTGGGGACTTTAATTTGGTCTGTTATGAAATTGACAGAAACTACTCTAATATAACTGGGAATGATTTTGAAAATATAAAAAAAAATGGTTGCTATATCTGGAAGGGTGGCAAATGGAGTTTCTGAACTCGATAGGTAATCTGAATGCAAAAGATGTCTTCATGTGGAGTAGAGGTGCCAACAGTCGCGGATGGATTATTTGTTTCCCAGTCCCTCAAACAAATGGCAAATGAGTAGAACTGTTTTCACCGACCCGGATGACCATGTTAAAATTGAATGTACATTTAGCCTACATAAAGCTGTAAGAGAAAACATCCTGTTAGGAGAGGCTGGGCTTAGCTGTCAGATGAACAGACTCGGCTGGTCTGAAACAAAACATGGCGCTATTTAATGGATTAATAATTCAGTACTTCAAATATAATGGTAGGTACAAAAATGCTGAAGGTATTCTCCTGGGAAGTTATGAAAAATTTGATAAATTATTTAAAAGAAAAAAATAAGATATAAATCAAAAAGGACAGTCCATCTGGAGAACAAGTATAACGGTATGCAGTGATTTTACCTGAAAAAAACCCTGAATAAAATAATAACTAAAAAAAGAACAAAGAATAAATATATGAGTTTGGGGGTAAGTGGTTAAAACCTGTGGGGGTAGTTCGGGGTGGGGTTCAGGAGCGTTGGGAAACGGGGTTTGTGGGTGGGCCCCTCAATTTAAAAATAAATTCTTTATTTTTTTCATTTGTTTTTATTTAATTAGTTATAATTGCATGGAACCAAGAATAACATACCAAATGATGCAGAAATAGTCAAAAGAAGGAAAAAGTATCATGCAGCAATGAGAAGTATCAAGATAGATACTACCCGGGACAAATTCTCTAAGAAAGGCTACTACTAAATTAAGAACTATATATAAAAATTGGCTGCACTTTTATAAACGGTCCCAATCCAATGCATGGGAAAGTGTTGGCCTCAAAAGACATAGTAACGACATACCCTATTTGAGGCACAATGGATGAGTTATTGAAGCCCTCTGCTATAGAGCAGGGCTGGCAGAGATGAAGGAAAAAAATATGGAAATTATGATGAACAAAAACCATTCTCTGAAGCCCAGCTGGGTCTCTTACAAGGAGGCTGCATACAAATTCATAATAACAAAATCCTGTAGCGCACCAGATCCTGACAACATAGGCAATATAGTCATTAACCTGAGCTGTGGGCCGATTGCTGCCTATTCCTAAAAGTGGTTCTGTCCCTCTATCTTGGAAAAAGGTGGCACTTATTCCCATATTTAAAAAGGACCTACGTACAGACCCAGGTAATTAGACTATTGTCGTGATCAGATAGTAAGTCTGAGATATTTGCAACAAGCCTCTTAGAGAGGCTTAGAATATGGTCTGACGATTGATTCTAGAACTGTCAGCTTCGGCGATGGCAGCTTGATGGCTGTGCTCCTGTGTCTGGACTGGGCCCTTATTCTACAATGGCGGATTTAAATACATCTTAGTCAACCCAACCAGTGAAATGAGAGAAAGGAGGTGGAACTGAGGCTCCTGAGGAAAGAGAAAGAGAAGACAAGATTTTGGAGCTTTTAACTAAGGCGACCCTGGATGTCGCTGAGATCAAGGAAAAGGTATCCAGAGCTGAGGAGAGATATGTTGAGCTGACATCAAACATCAACAGGGTTGAAACGCACCTAACTGAAGTGGATGAGAATGTTTTGAGGATAGCGGATTGGATAATAGACTTGCAATCCAACAATGATAAGTTAACCTTAAAGATCTATGAACAGGAAAACATCTCAAGAAGAAATAATGTCAGAATAGCTGGTTTTCCAGAAAATATGGAAGGGGGCAAGCCTATGGATTTCTTGGAGAAAACTCTGATTACTCTGATCAAGCAAGATCCAAAAATAAGACTGGAGATGGAAAGGGCGCAAATGAGCTTGGGACCAAAGCCTGCGCTTGGTCAGAGACCAAGGCACTTTGTAGTCACATTTTTGAGATTCCCAATTAAGGAGGATTATCTTAAAGAAAGCATGTGAGCTGGGTGATCTCTCATGGGGGGAGGGGGGTCAGAGTCCTGATATTTGGAGATTTGAGCCGAGATGTGTTAGATAAAAGGAAGGAATTCAACATGGCAAAGGAGAAGGCGAGGAGCAAAGGCCTCAAGTACTATATGGTGTATTCAGGTATATTTTGTTGCGTTATGGATGGACAGTTATTTTCCTTCACTGACGGCAAGAGTGCTGAATGATCTAGAGAGGGAGCAGGAGCCCCGGGAAGCAGTCGGCACTTCGCAAAGGATTTTGCCATTAAAGAAGAAAAGATGAGAATGTCTTGAGAGACAACAGGTTGGCCTGTTGGTTTACAGTGGATTTCTTACTTTGAACATTGCCTTTTTAATTAAAAAAAAAAAAATGATTCTCTCTCAAACACATAATTGTAAAAAGGTTTGATACAGTAATGCGTGCAGTCCCTGTAATCGTTAAAAACGTTTGAGTTTTCTTTTGCACAGTGTTCTTTTGCACCAATTGGAGGAAAGTACCTTGCTGCAGCGTCGGCTCGTCAGACGCACACGTTCAGGAGGCACGCAAACATGGAGCCTGAAGTGCAGTGCAGAGATTGCTGTATATGGGATCGTAAGAGAGGAGGCAGGTGGAGCAGTATTTATATTTACTTTATAGGGTCTCCCGCTGCTCCGCATATGAATGGACGTGCGTGCTCACTGCAATAAGGCAGAGTGCAAAGCAGTCCATATAACATATAATAGGAGGAGCTAACAAATGGATGAAAGGCAGTGCACGGATTGACTGGTGCCTGACTGAGGTACGGGGTTAAAGATAAATGACATTTGGAAGAATGGGTGATCACTGCTGCGTCGGAGAAGCTGCAGAAATATAGTGCAGATCTTTATTGTTCCGGTGTCCTTGCACTCTGTGGTGCATGATCCCAAAATGAGAGACTAACTTGGCCACATGTGTTGATGGGGAAATAAAGAGGAGAAAGGAACGGAAGAGAGGAAGTACAGCCGACTAGGGTTCATAGTTTCTCCTGAGCTAGCGATTGCAGCATGGGTCGAACTTTAAATGCGTGTTTGGTCTCTGTCTACTTTTGTGATGCAAATATTGATTGTTGCTTGTATGAGATCACATGTATTGTATAATATTGCTTTTGCTTTATAACTGAATTTGCGGCAGCAGCACCGTGAAATTTAAAACGGTCGTATGTCCCAAAAATAGAATATTGCTTGCATGTAGAACATGATGGGGGTAGAGGCGGTTTAAGTGGGTAGAGTGATGATTTATGGACATCAGGAAATAATGCTTTAAGAAGACAAAAGTTGAGATTCTTGTATCATTCTCTGATGTGTAGCAATGTGGAATTTGCTGACAGTAAATGGAAATTGAGAAATTTAACAGGACAATTTCAAGGGAGATGGTGGAAGTAACCGATTTGAAGGAGCAGGGGTAACGCGTAGTTGATTAACCACAAGAGGGAAAGTAATTGCAGGCTATATTGGACTACTATGAGATACCGGCGAGGAAGACCAATAACCTCCATGGGTTGGAAAGTTCCCTTTTGTGGCTAATTTTTACTGCTAGATGATAACGAAATGCTAATGGAGTATGAAAATGTTAATTGAAGGGATAGTGTTTTGCTATTTCAATGATAACATACAATCAGTTGACTGTTCAAAGATGCAAGACTGGGTGGAACAGAATTCATGTAGAATTCGTAGTGAATTAAAATGGGAGTGCGGGAAGGTGCTAAATTCACTGTGCTAACAAGTAAAGGTGCAGACCGAGGAGAGTATAGTTCTGAACTACTGCTATATTGTAAATATGGAGGCTAATTATCATTCTGAGAGGGCACGGAATATTGAGATAAGATTGTTCTTGATTTGTTTGTGTCTTTTAGTAAGCGTCTTTGTTTTGTGTTATGTTTGTCTGTTTAGTATACAAGTATTTGACACGTCTGAGGTTGATAATCACATGGATGCAGTTGACTTTGGTTTGGTTCCCACACCAGAACTTAAGTGAAAATTATTACAATTGTGCAATATTAGGGCCATGAAGAAGCCTCCCGGAGTTATTTATATTAAAATCATAAATGGGGAAATAGAAGGGAAAAGGGGAGAAGCGAAGGAAAAAATTGGATGTATGAGTGAGTTGACATTTTGTTCATGGAACGTTAAAGGTCTAAATAATCCCCGGAAAAGGAAAAAGTAAAACCGAGGTTGAAGAGGGAAAATGCAGATGTTGTCCTTTTACAAGAAATCCATTTATTGGAAGAATCGAAACATGTAATGACCAATACAATGTATAATAAGGTATTGTTAAATTGTTATGTCCAAGTTAAGAGGAGTGGGAATACCATTTTGTAGGGCATTAGGTATGAATGTTGAGAGGGTAACTATGGATGATGAAGGGAGAGTGATTTTGGTTGTTGTAAAATACGAGAGGAAGGTAATTACAATAGGATCCATTTATGGTCCCTGTACTACGCGGAACAACTTTTTCACAAAAGTAACACTGTTGCAGAATGTGTGGAGAGCATGTTATATTCGGGGGTGATTTTAACTGTGTCCTTAATCATAAGTTGGATCGCTCGACACAGTGCTGATGCATAGCAGAGAGTACAAGTAGAGCTTTTGGAGCACTTCTACATGGTTTTGATTTAGCTAACATTTGGAGAACCTTGCATCCTGGGGAGGGAGAGTATTTTTTTTCGCCAGTTCATGATTCATACTCTAGAATTGATTATTATTTAATCTCTGAAAGACTCATTGAAAAGACTAATAGGGTGCAGATGATGGAGCAAGGGTTGTCGGATCATTCTATGATTTAAGCTGAAGTTAGAACTAGGTGGTGTAAGGTCGACCGTATCAAGATGGCGATTAAAAACATTTATATTACAGGATCAAATACGTTGACATCTTTAAAATCATTTATTAAGTACTTCTACGAGATAAATAATCAGCTGATGGATTAGTGGTCTGGGATAGCTTTAAGGCAGCTATTCGAGGGGAATTGATGAATATTACATCCCGTACAAAGAAATTGGGAATGATGGAATTAAAACATCTTGAGAATAAGTTAAGCAAGTTGCAGAAGAAATGTCAATTGTCAAGAAGTAGTGAAGATAAGGTGGAGCTGGATGGAGCATGAGAATCTCTGAAGAGGGAAATGGATGTGCAAAGTGAGAAAGGTCTGTTTTATATGAAACAGAAATGCTGGGAACAGGGAGACGAGGGTGGTAGGCTGCTAGCCAACAAATTGAAAGATTTGGTAATTATGGATTTGCCCAGAAAATAGTGAATGAGCAGGGAATATCAATGGTGAAAAGGGAGGAGATTTGCGAAAGTTTTAGGAACTTTTGTATATCTTTATATACTGAAACCCAATGTCCAACATTGGACAACTTAGAAGAGTTTTTCAATAAAATTGATTTGCCAGAGTTGACTGTGGAGCAATCAATAAGCATTGATCAGCCGATTCAAGAGGATGAGATATTAAGAGCTATTGATCAGCTTAATATAGGTAAATCGCCGGGCGTGGATGGACTGCCAGTTGAGTTTTACAGAGCCGTTGGACCTGAATTAGCTCTGTTGTTATGTAGCATATATAATTATTTTATAATAAAAGGGAGTTCTATGTCCAACGATGCGGGAAGCGTGTATTACTGTAATTCCAAAACCAGGTAGGGAACATACAAAGTGTGAGATTAATAGGCCAATAGCATGCTAAATGTGGATGCTAAAATATTCACCAGGATACTGACAAACTGGTTGGATATGTAAGTTGGTGGACTGATGGAGCATTCCCAAGTTGGGTTTATACATGGGAGGCATGGCTCCGATCATATTAGAACTATCATATATTTATTGGCGCTCCCTAAAGATGAGATAGAGGACATTGTGTTGATCTTTATGGATGCTGAAAAAGCATTCTATTGAGTCAATTGGGGCTTTTTAGAATACACGCTTAAGAAAATGGGATTTGGGAATACATTTTTTTAGAGCTATTAAAGCTTTGCACTCCTCAATCAGTGCAAGAATATGGTTAAATGGAGAACTCGACTTCTTTTCCCTTGTCTAGGGGTACCAGGCAGGGGTGCCCGTTATCGCCTCTTTTTAATTTGGCATTAGAACCCTTGATGGCTTACATCAGGCAGGAACAAGGGCTGCGAGGGCTCCGAGTGGGGATAGAGAAATTAAAGTGTTAGGCGGATGGTATGACGATATTGCTAGCCAACCCAAAGGAGGGTGGGGAAAGGCTTAAGAGTATGCTTGAGGAGGTGAGTCATCTGTCAGGTCATAAAATCAATTGGGAGAAGTCGGTGGTTTTTTCTTTGGATGTTACTCACCCACGCAGTGACTTGTGTTCATGGAATTGTCAGTGAGCTATGGAAAGTGTGAAGTATTTGGGGATTCATCTGGTTCTTGATCTAAAGAGGATGGTGGAATTTAATATAGGCAAAATAATGGAGGTACTTCGGAGGGATGTGTTAAAATGGGGTAATTTGATGCTTAATATTTGGGAAAAGATTAATGCAATAAAGATGGTGCTCTTGCCCAAAGATCTTTATATTATTCAGTCTATTCGACGTATTTGTGAAGGTTATTAGTCGCATTGACAGTTTTTCAGAATTTCCTCTGGGGTGAAGGCAAGAGACCTAGGATTTCACGGTATGTTCTTATGAGGGAAGTGCGAGAGGGAGGCTTTGGGTATCCGAATTTGGAGGATTATTGCAGGGGGTTTGTATTGAAGAAATCGGCATTATTCTTTAATGGGAGGGATAACTGTATGCCATTATGGATGATTATAGATAAATTGACATTTCTGCCATACTCTCTGCAGGATGTATATACCATGGGAAAAATGGCCAATCTGGTTGCCAAATTGCCCACAATTGGAACAGCTGGAGATGCATGGAGGTCACTTATGGCCAGTGGAGCAGAAAATATATGGATTCACTATGAAGCATAATTGTGACACAACTTGGGGCTACAGATGGGAAACAAGACCTTGTGCTGGCGGAGTTGGGTAAAGAGAGGTATTTTAAGGGTGCATGATGTGTGGAATGATGGTCAAATGGTCCCTTTTGATTCACTCAGAACGAATTTTGGTCTAGGGAAAAGAGAGCATCGGCGTTATATAGAATTGGAATCTCTTCTCACGCAAAGACAGGGGATGTTGAACAGTCCTATGAAAGAGAGGCCGACAGCCTGCAGTCTATTTCATTCCTCTCCATGTATGGTTTCAACCTATCTGAAGCTGATGCCAATGCAGAGTTCATGTGCGCCTTCATGGGAGAATCTGTGGCAAGCATGGGTGAAGGCGCTGGGCAAGGACATAACTATAAAAGATTGGGAGAGCTTGATAAGAATTGGCAACAAATCAAAAATGGATTTAAATTTGAGATATGTGCGTCAAAGGATTTTGTGTCGTCTGTACTAGATCGCAGCACGGATGGTTAATGTAGGTATGGTTAATGATGACTCATGCTGGGCTTGTGGCCAAAATGCGGGTACTCATTACACATGCTGTGGGATTGTTCAAGAGTGGTGGGATTTTGGGGTGATGTCTTGAACAGACTGGACATAATACTGGGAGTAGAATTGCCAAGGTCGTCATATTCAACAATTCTGCTCTCAAATACTGGGAGATGTATGGTAGCTTGTGGGCATAGTGGGTGGATTAATAGAGTATTGATGGTGGCTGCTAAACAAATTCTGAGGGTATGGAAATCGAGGAAAAAGCCAGATGTGGAGGGTTGGTTATTGGATCTACACTTTTTGGCTAGTTATGAGGGAGCTCTGCTTAAAAAATAGGAACGAGAAGGCAAATATTCTGGGACATGGGGACTGTTTGATGAGCTGTACAGTTGATGCAAGTATTATTATAGTAAAGGGTTGGTAGGACGTGAAAGAATAAGGAAATAATAAGGAACTATGGTTTGTTTTTTGTCTATGTTCGTTGTATACGTGTTGTCTAGTTTTGTTATCCCTGTAGGAGTGTTGTACTAAAATATTGGATTAGTTATAGTTAATAAGATTAAAACGGTCATATGGTTAGTGTAATCATTTGATTAGTTGATACAGTGAGAATGTAGTGGTTGAGGTGTAATCCATGGATGTTATGAATGTCTATATTGTATTACTTTTAAAATGAAAAATGAAGTGTTTAAAAAAAAAAAATAAGAAAATGGTCTGACAAATTACATCATATCTAGCCAACAAACAGGCTTTCGCAAAGGGATGGGTACCCTATATAATATATTCACATTGACCCATTTGATTTGTTCAACCATAGAAAATAAGGATAGCAAATTATATATGTATCATCGATTATAGCAAAGCTCTCGACTCAATATCTCTGGATGTTGCTATGGGAAAAGTTAACAAAGTGGGGCTGTGACTACTCCATATTAGAACTTATATGACAGAACAACTGTCAACATCAGAATAGATGATGAGGGTACAGTTTCATCGGACATGGCAACTAATTGTGAGGTTAAACAGGGGTGTGTTTTTGCACCCTTGTTATATAATCACTTCATCTCAGACATCAAAATTGTTGGCATAAGTGCAATCTTTTGCCACATAAATTGGGGATAGGCCATTAGGATGGCTATCCTACGCTGATGATGCTCTGCTTTTGTATCAAATGGAAATTGGTTTACAGCGTAGCCCTGAAGCCATTGGTAGATACTCTAGAGAAAATGGTCTGTCCATCAATCCCCTTAAGTCAAAAATAATGGTTTTTGGTGGAAAAAATGGAATGAGACGTAATTTTGATGGGAGATTAAAGGATCGCAAGATCGAAACCGTCAAGAAATATATATGTATTAGGGAATACCTATATATTCTCCATTAAATTTTGATGTGCTGCCAAATTACCTCGAGACAAAAAACATGAACAAAGTATGTCTGATCAAAGCATTTGCAACTTATAAAGGAGGCTACTTGGTAGCAGCCCTTAATAAACTATACAAAAGTTGTATTATACTAGGCATATTATATGGGCTAGAACCCTTCCTGCAAAGGAAAGTATCATGGCTACACTCCTTGGAAGGAAACATTTGGAAATATTTTTGGGGCTTGTGAAATAGGCCTAACTTCCTTGAAAACAATTTGGAAGATAAATCGCGGGGTGTTTATTTTATTTTTTTAATTGCTGGGTTTAGACACTAAACGAAAATCTTTTTTAAAAAAAGAAAAATCCCTTATGGCTAGAGTAAAATTGTTTAAACCAAAAAGTTTTAAATATTATGAATTGGATATTTGTACATTTTATGATGACATTGGTTTTACGATAGCAGAGCTTTTTATTTTAACAATGGCCATAAGGGAATTGAAAGTGAAAGTGAAAATGTGGGACAGATGTCAATTTATACAATACTTGTCAAATAAATCTAAATATTCCGTGTATGCAAGGCAATGGTTTCGATTACCTAACCCTGTGAACTTTCTGGTGAAATTCAATAACAAGAAGGCTCGAGACTTCATGTTGCATTTGCACCTTAACCAATTGCCTACCCAGGAGCTACTAGGAGCATGGAAGGGAATTCCCTTGACTGAGAGACCTTGTCGATTATGTGGATCTAAGGTTAAAGCCATCTGCCATATACTCACCAAGTGCCCTTTGACAAAGCCAATTACATTAGTGGTTACAGGCTTCTTGTCTCGAATATCAAGTGTGCTCTTACACATCAATTCTGGGGAGCTCTGTTCTCTGGAGAATGCATGAAATGAAATATGATAGTATATTATATTTGGCAACTGTTTCTTAAGAAAATGTATATTTAGAGATTGTTTTTATGTCTGTTATAATGGTGTTTTGAAAAAGTATCTTGTATGTTTTTTTAATGTGGCAATTTGTAATTTATACAATGTTATCTATTTTTGGATAATAATAAATATATTTGTAAAATGGATAAATGTATTGATGTGTTATAGGTGTGTACGAAACTAAAATGACACTGTAATAAAAAATGAAAAAAGCATTCCCTTTTTGGGTGTAAGTCTCCCCACTTGCGAGTCCCCCAGCACATTCTTTTTAGCAGTTCTCCCGAGGGAGTGGGAGCCTTTTTCCACACTCACTCAGTCTTTTACTCTACCTTTGGGAACCTTTTTCAACCCTTTTGATTGTATATTTTTGGAGTCTAACTTTTAAGGCATCTGCAATTTATTATTGCAGCACACAGCCCTTTCTCTGCAGTTTTGCTGGGAGCTCCTTGAGCTGCCCTTTTTTTATTTTCCTTGTGATAACAAACGTTAGCAAAGACAGGGAGGTACTTTTTATCCTACCCGACTTATATATTGTGGAATCAGCACACTCCACCTTATGTGGAGTGCTGAGGGCACAGAATATATTCCTTTTTCCACTTCTCCTGTAACTTTGTTTCCAGTGGCAAGCCTTTCCGATTGGCTGTTGGCAGTGGATATGGTCTACCGACTTTTGTGAATTTTACATGCAGGCGTTTGCAGCTGCAGTAAGGGACACATGGGTCACCATTGACTTAAAATTCTCTTACACCACTGGTTAGGGTGTTTTGCTAAAGTCCACCTATTGTAGGACTGTAGAAGACTCATTCTTAGGTGTACAGGGCTCCAATTCTTAGGTTTGGCCTGAACCACCCATAAGGTTTGGTAGCTATGGTCGAGCAGCCATACTTAGTCTAGGAGGGATAAGGGCTGTAGTTGATGGTTATTAATCTGGTTATTATATATACTAGGGCAAGGTTCAAATCACTACAGTTACGGTAAGTAAGAATAATTCACAGATAGATATGTACATAGATAATTGCAATGGCAATGCTCTGTTCAATAGTAGACCTTTAGATGATAAACGGGTAAGTATAGATTAGCTTCAGGTTAGCAAATCAGACTCCATCACGGACTATCACAGGTGGGTAGAGAGAGCGGTTAAGAAATCTTCATTGTCCTCGAACAGAAGAATTTCCAGTGCCCGTGCAGCAAAATGAAGGACGTGGGGTGACAGCATTTCTCTCTAATTATTGCCCCATGCACAACAATGTGCAGAGTTGTCAGGGAGACCAGTCTTTGGATTTGCAAAGAATCTAAATATTTTACTGTTTTTGGAAATGCTCAATACAGCAAACTATGGGGCTAATTCATGGAACAAATGTGCGCGTGTTTTCCCCGGGATGTGCACCAAATCTGTGCGTGGCGCACACGGGCGCATACGCCATTGCAACATCCAGAACGCCATGCGTGACGCACACAGCGAAAGCGCACACACCAAAAAAGGAGCGGAACTTGGGGCGGAATTCGCAGAATGGGGAACAACGCATGAAAATAAGGGCGTAACTGGGGAAGTACTGCTGGGAAGTACACGGAACGCCCACACGCACGCGAACCAGATGTGTTCAGGGAATCGAATCGGGGAAACCCGTGCACGGCCAAAGACACGCACAGGCCTAAACACGTCCGCCCCACGAAGGCAGGCGGTAGCGTCCCTGCGCATTACAAAAGTGCACGCAAACAACAAACATGTATATACAGCTACAATGAATGTCCCATTCTGTGGCCCCCTGGGAGAAATGATGTGTCACGCAATGCTCAGGCATCCCAAAAAAGCAAGAAAGAGACACACGACCCCTGTAGCCCACGTGCATGTAAAAAAACACACGCAGTACACTGTTGCAGCCAGGAACACAAAAAATGCGTACGTGATCAACACGCAGGCTAGTATGCCCAAGAAATAGGGGTACGCGAATAAGAGGGACACCCGCAGTAGGAAAAATAGCGTGTGCAACTCACCGTCTGCCTTGCGTGTAGAAGAACGATGCATAGCCAACACCCACGCCAAAAGAAGTATGCACTGTAGCCGCTGTGACGTAATCGCATGTGAACCCCAACGTCTGGAAAACACACGCACCGTTTTCCGCGAAAAGCACGTACAGAGCGATTGAAACCCACGTGGGACCTTCAACCTGTGCCAGGGAAATGCCCGCGCACACGTTACGTCACCTGCGTGCTTACGCGCCAAGGGCCTTTCCTCAGAATTCACGCAAACGTGCTGTTTTTCACGTGCCAAATCACTCTGTATCAAGGTGACTACGCAACAACACACACAAGACCACGCTCCTGCCCAGAAAGCCGAATTACTGCTCCCCAGAGCCGCAAGCAGCCTCCCACAAGCCATCTGCTGCTGCCTGCCTGCTGCCACCATGCCCTGCCATTTGGTGCCTGCACATCTGCCATCTGCAGGGGTCCAGTTGCTGTGACCACCCCTGCTGGAACAGAAGACTCCCGACTGGTGTTCCATCACTCCACAGCCCAGCCCCAGGACCCAGTTGCCCACCCACACCTGCCTCGGTGGCGCCCATGTCCGACACAACACCTTCCGGCACCAGTGGCAACCCCCAGCATAGAGGCAGAGGGCTACCAGCTTCAGTGAAAAGGAAGTTGGTATCCTGGTGGAGCAAGTTCTGGGACATTATGATGCCCTATTCACACCATCGCGCGCCAACAAGGAAGGACGGAAGAGGATATGTAAGGACATAGTGGGTGCCATCAACGCGGAGGGGGTGGCACCCCGCGACATCAAACACGTCCAGAAGCGCTGGGAGGACTATAAGTCCAGGACCCTCAAGAAGTCCCAGCGCCTCTTGGAGGCAGCGGATGCAGTGGGGCGCCAGGCCTTGCTTACCAACCAGCAGATGAGGGTCCTGGAGCGCATTTGCCCAGTGCTTCACCACCAGATCCTCAGGATGCAGGCCCGTCTGGAGTCGAGCGGTATGTGGCCATGCATTCACGTTTAAAACGGTGCATGTTGCAGTGTGCTGGTAGTTAGCTACTTGGCTGCATGTGTGACATGGGTCATGTTTGGATGTGTGTGTGCAGGGACATGATGGAGCTGCATGTGAGTCCAGTCAGGCGTGACCCACATGGATGGTGTATGTGTTACAATACATCATGCGGAATGCACACAATGTGCATGCCTGTGTCTGTACTTTGACATGTTTGGGGTGTGAGAGATGTGTGCTGCTGTCATGGACATGCATGATGTACATGTCTGAGTATTGTGTGCGCCATGGATGTATGACACATGTCCGTGACAATGTGTTGATTCACTGATACAGCCTACTCATCCTTGTATCCACTGTGTCTGGGGGTATACGGGGCCAGATGTATGACCCTCCAGTGATGCGTATGCATGTGATCAGCATGTCCCATGATGCATGTGAGTTTCAGCCCACCATTGGATGTTTCTATGGTGCCGTGGACATGGATGCAAATGTTTGTTGCATGTGCCATGCCGGTTCCTGCATGTGTGTTGCCTGCACTGACCCATGTGGTGTTGGGAGACATGATGGAATTGACGTTTGACAGTGCCACTCATGTGCTATTGCTTTCCGTCTAGGGGACTATTGTACAGTACCCTGATGCTTGTATTCAATGTCTCCCTTTACACAGTGGCGAGTGAAGAAGAGGGCGGAGACGGCGCTGTGGATGTCATGATCTCTGCTTCCAAAAGGTCAGGACTTACCCAACTCCCTTGGAAGCAGACCCATAACCCAGGTTCCGAGTGCCAGCAAGTCCCAATTGGGACCTTTTGGACCCTGTCCTGGCGCCAGTGGCACCAGGCTCATAAATATGCCCAGTCCCAGCGCTGGAAGCGCCGGGCTCATAAATATGCCCAGTCCCAGCGCTGGAAGCGCTGGGCTCATAATGCTTGGGTGGACTTACCTGCAGCAGACCATGCTGCTTACTTACCTGCCAGTTGAGCCCCTGATCCTCTTCTGTTTGGGACTACTTTTCCTGTTGGGTGGGGCAGGAGCCACTCCCTAGGTTCAGAACACTGGAACTCTTCTGGAAAGCAGGAACTCTTTTCTTACCTAGGCGAGGCTGTGGAAGGAGACACTAAGCACTACAGGAGGCTATTTAATCCACACCCGATGGATGAATCTTGCTTTGCGTTATTCTGCATCCTCTGCAGCAGAACGCTCATCGTGTCTTCTGCATCTGATCCTGGGCCTAAGGGAAAAAAGGCTTACCATCCTGGAATCCAGTCTTCAGCAACACCTATAAAGACAAGAAAGAACAGGTTAGCACTACGGTCTTCAGTGACAGCGCATCTCTTACCTGGTTCATCGGCTGTCACCAACGCCTCGCGCTGCATTCCGGCATCTGAAAGACAAAGGCTTACCTACTCTTCGCATGCTCCGGAGGTCTTCGCACTGCATTCCGGCATCTGAAAGACAAAAGCTTACCAACTCTTCGCACGCTCCGGAGGCCTTCGGCGCTGCATCCCGCATCTGAAAGACAAAAGAAGGTGCGTTTAAAGACATTGGGCAACTTTATTACTCACGTGCCATTACTCCTTCCCACGCCGAATCCAGTGGGTATTCCAGCACCCTTCAGCTGCTCCGAACTTGTTCCTGCAAGATAAAGGGACAGTTAGTGCGCATCGTGAAGCCGGCAACAAGCGCTTACTTACGTGCTTCCAGGCGCTTCTATTCCTCACGCGGGTTCGATCCTCAACTCTCTTCAGCCCGCCATCCGCCATCGCCGGAACCCTGCAAAACAAGAGATATCATTACAAAAGACTTTTAAAGACATTTGAAGTACCCAGAACTTACCGTTCGTGCAGTAAACGACAGACAGCAGTCCTCTGAGGTCAAGAGGCCTGCACCTTTATCCAGTGAAGAAACTGGTTACGGCACCCTGCCCCGAGGCAGATGGAGAGCTCGGCGTTCACTTACCTAAGGTGAGAGCGTTAACCTTTGGGGTTCTACAGGAGAAGAGAAAGGGAAGAAGAGAGAGGCACCCAATAACCCCAGTTCATTAATCCCATATTTTCTATCTGCAGACATCTTACTCTTCGAGTCAGACATACAGTGCACAGAGGTCCAGCCCAAAGAGCCAACCGTGTGTTACACATCACCTTTGAAGATACGGTATTCACCCAGTCAAGACCGGCGCCTCGGTGGGAATCAGGTGAGCGTTACAGTGGAGGAAAGCGGCAGGGATTTCTCCACCGGCCGGCGACGCAAGGCCCAGTCACCCTCCCAGGAAATTCCATCATCCGGGAGCAAGGGGACTGGTGCCACGTCTGCTACTGCTACTGCGGCTGCAGCGGAAGGGGCGGATGAGCCCCCACAGGGGCTTGCAACAGCGGAAGACGGTACAGAGCCATCCAGGTTGGCGGTGTGTATACAGAAGGCCGCGACAGAGCCGCACATGGGGCCTGGTGGGGGTGGTACCACTGGTGCAAGTGGTGCAGTCCAGAGGCAGGAGGCAGCACAGGTCGCCACAGAGGTGCCTGTGCATGTCTCAGTCCCTGACACTGTGACAGCATCATCATGCACCAGCAGGGATGCCCCGTCCCAGGCCCGTCCGCAGGTAGGGGGGAGGTCCACGTCATCTGGCACTCCTCTACCTGCGGACGAGGGCACCCGTGACTGGATGGAGTCCGTCCTGATTGCTGTCACATTGCACACACATGACATTTGTGATTACGTGCGTGCTTCCTAGGGGGACCACGCATGTCATCACGAAGAGCTGTGTGCCAACGTGGCCCAGTTGGGAGGGTCCATGGTCGGGGGTTTCCTCCATGTGTCGGCCAGTCTTGCGGCCCTCTCCTCCTCTGTGCACACTATACGCCAGTCGTTCTCTGCCGTCTTCCGGCCCAGATGCCACCAGGGCCCCCTGTGGATCTGCCCCAACCAATGCAGCCAGCCAGGTGGAGATCCCATGCCTGCCACAGTCAGGAGTCGGAGATCCAGCAGGGGTGGCCACCCCACCAACTGCCCCAGCGGGTGGAGGATGTGCCGGCATCATCGGGCAGGGCACGTGAACGATGGCGCCGGGGGATTCCATCAGCCCGGATGCCGTTGTGGTGGCAGAGGCAGTTGCGTCAGAGGCAGCAGCAGGCTCAGCGTAGGAGGCATCATGGCTCGGGGCCATCAACACACCGGGGGCAGGCATCGGCTGAGCTGCAGGAGGACCCCGGACTGGGAGTGTCTTCTGTGTGGCAGCGGTTGGGCCGGCAAATAGATGCGGAGAGGCGGCGGGCGGAGAGGGCACGTCTCAGGGTGGTCAGGACGGAGAACTCCATGCACCGGGCTTTGACGCGGGCAGAGGGCCTCGAGGAAACTCGCAGGAAGGTGAGGGATTCCATGGCTGCATCCCTGGGAGACCTAGAGTCCAGGGAACAGGCCCGACTCCGGAACATCGACGTGGAGTTCGATGATGCCCTGAGCCAGAACATCAAACAGTGAGCCTTGGGACTAGCCCGCCGCCTTTGTAAATAGTTATGTAGTTGTAGGTTTCCTTTATTTTTTCCTTTGGGGCGCATGGACTATGCCCCGGCTTTTTGTAAATAGTTATTTATTAGGTAGGTTTTTTCTTAGGTTTCCTTTGGATTGTTGGGCACATGGACCCTTGATTTTTACATTGTATATAGTTATGGACCTGATTTTACATATTTATTTTTACCATGGAGGAATGGTTTTGTTTTTATTTTGACTTTGGATTTGGTGTTATGGACGGACACTTTGGAGGCATTTTTCTTTGCATTTTATTGATTTCACCATTCTTATTTTTTCCTTCATTTCGGACATCCTTTTATCATTTTTTTCATGTGTAATTTCGTTTCATTCATTAATTTTTGTATATAATACATTTATATTTTTTACTTTATTTGTGTGGTCTTCTCTCATTGGTTTTGTGCATGTCACAATGTGGGTTTTCTCATTCATATGTCGCCATTGTGTGGGTCTGACGGACTTGTACTCATGCGCATACTGGTTATTTGGGAGCTATCATGACATGGGGATTTTAATGTGGAGTGGATGGAATGCTTGGTTGGGTGTTTGGACTGGGGTGGCCATAAGGGCCATGGATCTGGATTGTGATGTGTTGGGTGGGGGACATAAATCGGGGCCTGCTGGCACGTGACCGTCACTGGGGGTGGGGACATAAGTCAGGGCTCCCAAGTGCATGGTGCCATTTGGCCTGCCTGCAGATCATGTTCAGCGATGATGGGCTGCCTGCGGGGCATGGTCAGGGATGATGGTCTGCCTGCGGGGCATGCCGTGGGTGGGTGGATGGGCTGCCTGCGGGGCATGGGGAGGGTGGATGGGCTGCCTGCGGGGCATGGGGAAGGGCACACCCGGGAGGGCCGACACTGCAAAATCATGTGTAAAACTCCACGCGCACCCCTCGGAATACACATACCCCGCTTGCGCCAGGCCCATCACGTGCGGAATTCGGGCACACCCCCGAAATACACGTAACCCGCTCGCGCCAGGCCTATCACGTGTGGAATTGTATGCGCACCCCCAGAATACACGTACCCCGCTCGCATGTAAAACTCCACGCGCATCCCCGGAATGCGCGCAGGCAGCCCATTTACCCTCCCCATGCCCCGCAGGCAGCCCATCCACCATGACCATGCCCCGCAGGCAGCCCACTCCAAAAGGGGGACTTTTTCCACGCATTTTACCTGACGCGAGCGGGGTACACTTATTCAGAGGGGTGCACGTGGATTTTTACACACGATTTCACTGGCACGAGCGGGGTAGGTGTATTCCAAGCGGTGCGCGCGAGTTTTGCACGCGTTTCTGTGGTTGGGGGGCTGTATGCTGGTCCACTGGCCTAATGGGTTTTGGCGCACGCGGCTGGCGCAGACTGCTGCACGCGCACTCTGTAAGCCAGCCGCGTGCGCCACTTGTGCGCCGAATTCTATGAATTACCCCCAAAATCTTTGCAAGTGAAAGACAAAGCTTTTCCCATTTCATCCCCCTTTCCTAAAGTTGAAATGCGATAGACACACTGAGACAAAACAAGAGAAAAAGGGGGGATGATTTATATTTGTTTTCTTAACAATGATTGTAGCTGAAGCAGCTTGCTTGTTTGTTAATTTCGAGAAGAATGACATTCTAAATTCCTTCCAGGTTGGATAGTTACCCAGCCCTCTGGCAACCACCTTTTGAGTACCCTGCTGTGCTGTAACTTGCATCATTTCAGATTAGTGAGCATGCTGTTCCACACAGGGTGCTGACAGTCTGCAAGGACCACTGGACCTCATGAGTTTGCAAAGACCGACTTCCTTTGAGGGTCGTACTTGCTGTGGGGTCCAAGTCTTCCTCGGCTAGTGCAGATGGTATTTGGTTGAAGCTGCTGAAAGAGGCCATTCTTGCCAAATATTGGAAGTTGCATCCTGCCTTCTTTAGTTGGATCAAAACTCTGCAGATGCAGTATTGGCATATTTCACCTTTCCTTGACCTTCTAGAGAAAAGGACTCCGGCCACACCCAGGGGAAAAGGAAATGGGACGATTGATGTATATCCTTTCTTGCGCAGGGCTTCATTTCCAATAAGGGTGTTTCATTTTCACCTGTATTGATGCAGGAGGGCCACCTCGTGGTCCGACAAATTTGACGGTGCCCTGAAGGGGGTCCCTGCGTGCTCGGTATTTTCTGGGTCGCTGTTGTGTGGTGTTTGGTTGTGAGATTGCGGTGGAGGGGCGGAGGTGGTTAACAGGGAGTCTTGTCTTTTTAATAAACCCTATGTGCTACCCTTGGTTTGATATTTGTGCAGTTGTAGGAAAGGGAGTGTGGGGATATTTGGGAACCACTGAATAATAAAAGATCAAACCTATTAAGTATTATTTTATGTTTTCTTTGAATGTATCTTCATATTGTCATTCCGTTTCTTTGCTTGTGTATGTATTGTATTTGAGCTGGACGTGTTTTGATGTGGTGATGCTGCGTGACAGGACCGCTGGATTTGCAGTGAATGTAGGCCACTATTGTATTAGTATTACATAACGGCCTTCAGAGGAGTGGCAGGGACAGGGACTCTGATGAGAGAGCACCGATCCAGGCGGCCCCTAGACGGATTATGTCCTGCGACTATGGCTCTGCACAGGATGTGGGCACGTGCCTCAAGAAAGATCAGGATGTTATCCAGACCCCACGTGAGTCGCTTTTCAGTTGTCTCCAAGGCTGTGACCGCTCCATCTACCAACATTCCTGTCATCACCTCCACTTTTACCTCGCCCGTTATTAAACCCCTCGCAAGAGAAAGGAAACGTGACCTGCATGCTCTGCATAGTTAACTGTTCAGATACGACCACACGCTAAAATGCCGCATTGCCCGGCCTCTCGCGATACTTGCATGTGAAGGTTTACAAATGGCGTTATTATTTTCGATTATAGTAATTGGTAAAATGTTTTTCATTTGGAAAAGAACAATGTACTGTGTTTTCATAAACAAATCCGCGTTTACGACACACTGCAAGTAAACCTTGCGGTTCTTTTGTGGCCTTGTTAATCTGTGTGACAATCTGCTCGAATAAATAGAGTGCGTAGTCTCCATCACACAACAGCAGGGCGAATTCAATATGATGGCAGGATTAATGTCCTGTTAGAGTCCACATTCAAGATGCGGATTGCAGCTTGCTCTCAAATAACCCACATGATTTGACATAAAAACGCGCGTGAGTAGCTTGGGGACAACACATAAATAACGGAACCATTGAAGTGCTTGTGGGACTGTCAACATTCACAGGTTTTGAAGGCTTCTCTGGCAATTTGGTGTTCACTTCTCCCACCACCCACACGTTTTCTTTTGACAGAGGTTGCGTCCGTAGTCATTACGGTACTTGTGACGAGAAAAGCAGAGTTTCAGCTTGCTTCGTGGACTTTGATTCAATTGCCAACAAACCTCACCGTATATACGAACGCGTCCTTTCCATGTACGGCCCTTATTCGGTTTACCAACATATGGTTTTTCTTTGTGCCAGTGTCCTCTCAGAATGCTGTGCATGCGAGGGTTGAAAACTTGCGAATGGAATTTCATGCGCTTGTTTCCCAAATGGCTTTTTAAAAAGAGTACATGGTCATGGTAAGTTTATTTGCGCGGTCTTTATTCGCTAAAATGTTCTTGAGTTTGTGAAAGTTAAGCCACAAGGTCTGTCACCGGCCAGTGGAGTTCTCTTCAGGTTTTAAAGGCTGGCTGAAGTACTTCGGTCGAAATAATGGCTGCATGCAGTTCTAGGTGTACTTGGAGTATATTGGCGTGTGAAGGGCGATATTGCCACGGGCTGCAGAGCGCACTTAGGCTCAGGATCCAGAGTAGACTTTCGCTGGTTTCACTGTCAGACCCCCGAATCAATGAGTTGCCACAAGGCCTGCAGTTCAGTTGTGCAAGTTGGCTTTCTCAATGCACAGAACAGAAGTTGGTAGTTCGGGCCCATGTGCTTTTGTAGTTCAACAGGTTAAAGCAACTTGTATGGAAATCAGCGTTTTGCTCCATCGGGTTTTTTTGGGAAACGCTATCCAAAATAATACGATGAAGAAATGCTGGTGGGTTGGTTTTTGCATTTTGGGAAATTCTTCCAAATCAAAATAACAGTTTTAGGTCTGGCCTTGACTCCTGCAAAACGTGAATCCCAATGTAAAGTTGTGTGCTGGTATAGTGCATATTTGTGATTGAAAGTGCTTTTCTTTCATGTATGTAGCCTGCCTTTGTACCGGATTCCATCGGGAGCACGTTTCTTTCAGAGTTGCTGTACACCTGCCTAGTTGTATTGCACCAATACAGATGAGTATCATTTCAGTGGAGAACACTTAACTGGTCTTTTCATTAGTCCTCTGATGTAGGATCACTTTGTCTCGCATTTGTGCATGATGAAGAATCAACAAAATGAATAAATGACATAGACTTAACCTTACTGGGTGTCCACAGCGTCTGCCATCTTTACATGTCAAACGGGGGAAAAAACACCTTTATATCTGCGCCCCCGGAACCCTGCCACGCCCCTAACGGTTTCCCGGACGGACTTTGTCACAAATAGAAATATCTGCCCCCTGGGGACCCTCCTCTACCTTTTTCAGATAACCATCACCCTTTCTTCTCGCATGTGCTTCCCTCTGTGCTCAGCAGAATGTGTTTCTTTTATACCTATTCTGCCAGGCGTCTTGGCACCCCCAGGCTCTCCCCTGGTTTACAGGCAGGGACTTGGTAAACATATTGCAGTGAAGAAGCCTCCTCACTTTAAGTACATGCATGAGCACAACTAGAGTCCTCCACACAGCCCCTACCAAAAACTGTCCTTTCAGAAAGTTGCGGGCGAGTTTCACTCACTATCTTTCCTACTAACATTAGTTTCATCCACAACTATTGACTACACACGCACCCCTACTCCCACAGAGAAGGGGTAGGAGCCGAATGTGACACGTGGCACATGCCACAGCGTGCCACAGCATGCCACCAATCTCTGGACTCTCTGATGGAAAATGTGCAGTTTTAAGGAGTTCAAACATATTGTACAAGTGAAAAATACCCTCTCAATCATTGTGGGATTGTTTTATATTGAAACACTTTCAGCAAATGCATAGTTTAAGTATTTATCATGCCACAGCATGTCACCAATCTCGGTACTAGCTGATGTCAAATTTGCTGTTTAAATGACTTTTAAGACATTAAACAAGTGAGTAAAAAGCCTCACAATCATTTTGCGATGTTAATAAATCAAAAAAAAGTGGATTCTGACAGCTGCCTAGATTTTTCAACCTCATGCACTGTAGTCTGCAGTTTTACAGTTGCACCAACGCTTTATATGGGAAATCTCTGGTGCTAATTCTTATGACCTATTCAAACAGCAGGGCCCGACAGTCCCTTTTCAGTGTCAATTCTAACGTGGCATGCCACCTAGCTATGTCTTATATCTCTTTCAAATCAGTGTTTTCATTGCTTCAAAATTACTTCAGGCATCTCACCTCTTAGTCTCTTATCTTATGTTTCATACCTTTCAGCAATTGAATGTTTGGAAGAACATGGAACTCCAGCATGCCACTGCATGTCACCCCTCTTGGGACTAGATGATGTCAAATTTACTGTTGAAATGACTTTTAAGACATTAAACAAGTGAGTAAAAAGCCTCAAAATCCTTTTGCGATGTTAATAAATCAAATTAAAAAAAAAATGTGGATTCTGACAGCTGCCTAGAACTTTCAACCTCATGCACTGTAGTATGCAGTTCTTCAGTTGCACCAACGCTGTATATGGGAAATTTCTGGTGCTAGTTCTTATGACCTATTCAAACAGCAGGGCCTGACAGTCCCTTTTCAGTGTCAATTCTAACGTGGCATGCCACCTAGATATGTCTTATATCTCCTTCAAATCAGTGTTTTCATTGCTTCAAAATTACTTCAGGCATCTCACCTCTTATTCTCTTGTCTTATGTTTCATACCTTTCAGCAATTGAATGTTTGGAAGCACTTGGAACTCCAGCATGCCACAGCATGTCACCCCTCTCGGGACTAGCTGATGTCACATTTACTGTTTAAATGACTTTTAAGACATTTAACAAGTGAGTTAAAAGACTCACAATCCTTTTGCGATGTTAATAAATCAAATTAAAAAAAAAAATGTGGATTCTGACAGCTGCCTAGAACTCTCAACCTTGTGCACAGTAATCTGAAGCTCTACCAATGCACCAATGCTTTAGATAAAAAATCTTGGGTGCTAGTTCTTATGACGTATCCAAACAGCAGGGCCTGAAAGTCCCTTTTCAGTGTCAATTCTAACGTGGCATGCCACCTAGATATTTCTTTATATCTGCTTCAAATCAGTGTTTTCATTGCTTCAAAATTACTTCAGGCATCTCACCTCTTAGTCTCTTGTCTTATGTTTCATACCTTTCAGCAATTGAATGTTTGAAAGCACTTGGAACTCTAGCATGCCACAGCATGTCACCCCTCTCGGGACTAGCTGATGTCAAATTTACTGTTTAAATGACTTTAACGACATTAAACAAGTGAGTAAAAAGCCTCACAATCATTGGGAGATGTTATAAATGAAATTTTAAAAAAAATGAACTTTGACAGCATCCTAGAGCTTTCTACCTCATGCACTGTAGTCTGAAGCTCTACCAGTGCACAAATGCTTTAGATGGGAAATTTATGGTGGTAGTTCTTATGACCTATTTAAACACCAGGGCCTGAAAGTTCCTTTTCAGTGTTAATTTTAACGTGACATGCCACCTAAATATTTCTTTATCTGCTTCAAATCAGTTTTTTCATTGCTTCAAAATTACTTCAGGCATCTTACCTCTTAGCCTCTTGTGTTATATTTCATAACTTTCAGCCACTTGGAACTCCAGCATGCCACAGCATGTCATCAATCTCTGGACTAGCTGATGTAAACTGTACTGTTTAAATGACTTCAAAAACATTAAACAAGTGAAGAAATACTCTCAAGACCATTGAGAGATGTTATAAATTAGAATCCTCTGACAGCGAGTAAAGCAGAGAAGGGCCTTCAAACATTCTGCAGGACCCCTCTCTGGGACAGCTGATGGACAAAGCAGCATGGGCAGGCGTAGGGCCGCTATCCCATAAGATAGACTGTCTCCTGGGCTGGGTCGCCTTCTCGCAAGGGCCGACAGCTGTGAGGCCCAAAGCCTGCAAGAGACAATGGCAGGAGGAACATAAGGCCAGTGGCGATCCACTGTCCGAATCACGCAAAGGACGCACAAAAGAGAGGCATGCTAAGGGAAAGGCGTGATGGAAGGGACAAGGTGACATACCCCTTAGCCCACAGGAAGACCAAGAGGGCACTGAATGGGATTCCAGCAGCACTGAGAGTTCTCACCTTTCTGTGAGCTTGGCCACTCCTTAGAAAGGAGAACCATGCAAAAGGCACAATAAGAGCGTTTAGAAATGCAGAGATAGTTCCCTGGTCGACCCCTTTCATCCAGACCTGCTACTCCACCCGAGATCCTCGGAAGGGAAGCTCTCACTTAAGGCCAATGGGTACTTGATCAAGTGACTGCGCACACCTTTAAATAAGGAGGTGAGAGGCTAATTGAAGGCACAATATTCCAGACCTTCTCTGCCGGATAAAGTAGCGGACACTCTGGAGGTGGACTCATTCATGGTGAAGCACACCAAGGACCTGAAAAGGGCATTGACCGCTCATGGATAGCATGCCAGGACACACTCCCCGATTCCATAGGTCCATTGGCCAAGATCATTAAAATGGTGGAAGAGACCAAAGAGGCCCTGCCTATGGATGTGCATATTCCGGCTAATTGGGCACAAAGAGCAGTTTGTTTAATAAGTAATACCAACTGTACAATAGCAGCGGAGTGCAGGCGATCGATTGTAGTAAAGATCGACCTGAAACTCAGGGAGTTGGCATCCTCTGAGGCCACTGCAGCAGCTAAAGGGCTTTTGTTTAGAGAAGCATTTGTCAAAGACATGTCCAGATTTGTTAACACCTTTGCTGCTCTGGACAAAGGTCAGACATTGTTAAAAAAGAGTGTTTGTGCCCTGTGCATCTGCCAGGGCGGCAGAAGCAGAGGCGTCTCCGCTAGCCACTGAGGAGGCCAGAGGCCCTATAGAGGAAACAACTAGTGACAGCAGGAAGACAGAAGGCTGAATCCTTCCTTCCCCTCCCGTGGAAGAGGCAGGGGTCGGGGTTGGCACTGCAGCAGCATGTGAGAGTACAGTCGTATGCACACAGCGCAGCAGCAAGCAATGATATATGATATGATATTTGTGACGCGCCTATACACAAGTGTTTCTAGGCGCAATTCCCGCGATAGTTGGTAGGCTAGCGATGCACCTAAGCGCTTGGGAGGAGCTTACCGTGGACTCTTGGGTCGCAGAGACTGTGCAGGGGTGTTGTCTGTAATTTTTAAAGAGCACAAACTAAACTGCAGCACCCTTTCGCAATTTCAGAGTGTTAGGCAGAATCACATGCAGTACCCTTTGGGAACACTACATGCAATTAAGACTAAAAGTGTCAGTACCATTTCACCTTTGGTACAAGCCTGTACTACACAGTTATTTGGTAGCATTGGCTGAGCAGCCAGACTGATCTCAAGAGTTGAAGTGAGCAGTAGAACAAGTTACACAAAGGGACCAACAAATGCAGTGGTTCAACTCAAGGTTTCTTGGTAAAAGAATACACATTTATTTACACAGTCAATTAGAAAACATTACACTAGCAAAAGCAGCTTAATATCATACACTAATACACCACAATACACAACCAATAAGTTACTGAACAAGTTCAGCTCCCCTGAAGTGGGAGCAAAATGGCACTTCAGTTACTTTAAAAAAGGGGTAAAAAGACAAGGTTATAAGAAATGCAGCCCAAATACATTCATAGGTAGGGCAAAGGGTTTCAGTTAACTACAACCAGCAATTAAATTCGATAGGCCTGGGTCAAAGTCAATGGTTCAGAGTCTTTGTATAGGATAGCACAGTTCTGGTAGATAACAGTTAAGTCTTTGCCACGGTTTTTAGAAGAATTCGCCAGGTGAAAAGTTAGACACATTTTTAGGGAAGGACCAGCCTTCGAGGAGGGGAAAGTTTCACAAACTTTCTCTGTGGTCGAAAAGATTTCCGGACCGGGTTTGCACAGTACCTTTAAAGTGAAGAAGAGCTGTAGCTGAGGCAGTTGTTCCTGGCAGTTCGAGCAGACCTCGCTGTTCCTATGCTTCAGTCGTGGGGACAAGAAGGAGGACGTCGGGAGGTTCCTGCACTGCCCAGGGACGAGGCCACAAGCTTGGCTAAACGTCGGTTTAAGGTATGAGTGCCTTAAAGAACACAAACTGGTATCCTTCCCACTGGCTATCCGGTTTTCCACAGCACTCTGTAGAAAATTCAACCAGGAGGGGACGGTTTCCAGGCGGCTTGTGAGTTGGTTGGTTCCACCAAATTCAAGGGAAGACGTTAACCTTGAAGGGCTTCTCTGTCGATGGAGTTTCAGGCAATTCGGACCTGCAGCAGGGCTTCACCGGTCGTCCAGGAGTTGCAGCAGTCCTCTTCCTTCAGCTCGTCTTCGGTTCTTTCGTTCCAGTGGTCGACTCTGCTTTCCAAGTCCCAGAGACCTGCTTTTAAACAGTTTTCCCCCATTCAATCCAGCCTGGCTGTCACTCACACAGCAGGGTGGCTGTCGTTGCCGGACAGCCAGCCAGCCAATCGCGCCAGAGTGCATTCAGGTCTCCTAGGAGACTAAGCACAGGGAGTTTCGGGCACCTCCCTCACATCCTGTCCACCCCAGACACTGAGGCGCCAGAGGAGGGCTTCAGCACTGAAACCCGCCAAAGGGCAATGAACAAAGGGACCAAACCTGGTTAAACACAAGAAGGACCTTTCCTAAGAGAAACAGCGAAAAAAGTCGACCGGAGTCTGTTTTTACAGATACGTCTTGGGCGCCATCTTGAAAAACATGACTGACCCGATTTTTTGCTACCATTGTTCGCGGTCTGGTAAAATCATGGTAGTTTGATCTAAACCACTGCCACCAGCCATGGTAGGAAAGGGTAACATTTCACTGTTACATGAGTGTTTTGACTCAGGGGGATGCAAGGCAACCCCTCCAGTACTCTATAGGAAGATAGTGCGTGCTGGGTCAGTAAATATAAAGAGACTAGTAAAGTCAATTTAACTTTACATGCTCTGGAGACAATAGTCAGTCCCAGAGAAAGTGTTTAAACCTTGGGGAGTCTGAAAGACACCCCTTTGCCACTACACTGAAGGTGTTGTGTGACACAAAGAAAAAGATGATGCATTTGGAGTTGTTTTAAAACACCATAACCAAAGAACACAAAAGTAAAACACACATCAAAATACATGGAAGAGTGGGAAGAAAAGGCTCACACTCTTCCCAGGTAGAAAAATCAAATCCTAGAAATCCAGCAAAGTTGCTGGGGGTCTCAAAAGGTAAGGGAAATTAGCACATTTTGAGAATTCTCCCTAAGCACAGAGGAGGAACAAAGCCTCATGGACAAGGAAGTAGGAGAGTTTCTAAAGAAAATGGCGATAAGGCCAGCGCAGCAGGTGGCGCAACGCTTCCTAAGCAATGTCTTACTGGTGAAACAGAAGCAAAAGGTCAGGCCGGTGATAATCTCACACAATTTAACGCCTTTCTCGTGTACCGACACTGCAAGATGGAGGAAATCCATCTCTTCAGGGACATTTTGCAGAAAGGGCACTGGCTAACCTGCATAGATTTGAGGGATGCCCATCTAGCAGTACCCATTCCTGAGATGCACCAGCAATTTTTAGAATTCCTCTGGTGATGGCAAAGATGAGAGTTTATGTGTCTCCCTTTTCGGACTAAGCTACTCAGGAGTCAGACTGATTTTATACATCGATGAGATTTGTCTCATGGCGCAGGATCCGATGCGGCTACCAGAGCAAATGGTCCCAATGACGAGTCTCCTAGAGAAACTGGGGTTTCTCATCAATTGGGAGAAATCCGAGACCAGGCCACAGCAGAGAATGGAGTTCCTGCGGTTTATCACAGACTCAAAGCTGGGGCACTGTCTCTGTCCCTGTAGAAAATGAACGACCCTTTGAAACATCACAGTATTGACTTTCCATTAAAGACTAAACTTTACTTGACAGTCTTATGTTTGCTCAATCACCTTCTGTTTAAAAGTTCTTTTAACTAACTGATCAATTTCCCATCAATCATATGTCATAACAAGTTGCATTTGTCAGTAATTTTACAATCACTTATCTAAGAAGGAATCTGCTGAACCTCCAAGGGAACCTGACAGCAGGTGCGGACACTAAACAGGCAGACAACACACGGCGGATCCCTGCTGGAGTTGGAGGCGGTTCATTACAGGTTTTGTTCTTCGCTATACCCTGTTCGAGATGGAGTCATTCATTAGGAAGCTACAGCGAGACAGTGAAAGAAAGAGGAATTGGGGATGAGGAATTGTGAGGTGATAGGACCATAACGCTGTGATTCATGGACTAGGACAAGTGTCATGCCTGAGGGTAATAGAGTTTCAAACTGCAAAGACTACATTGACACAGAAAATGTTTTTTTCTTTGATTTTTGTTTAATGTTTTTTTTCTTTTTAAGATTGCTGCTTGAGTTTTAATAAAGAAGAGTATGCATAATACGAGCCTCTGTGTCTTTAATAGAATCATGACTTTCCTGAAAGAAAGTATTGACAATCTGGACTCTACCACAGTACCAACTGCCTCAATGGAGTTTACCATCAGACAGCATTCTGGCTAGTCCCTTTTTTCTGGCAATGTATTCCATATCGTGTCATGGAGTGCCCCCTACATTAATTTTTTTTTTATTTGTATTGGATAATAAAATCATCCTTTCAAATTTTTACATCATCGTAATTTCATTACTATACACATTTATGACATCATACAAGTCAAAATTCATACTATTCAAAACATAATTCATACTATTCATAATTCATACAAGTATAAGTCATAATTCATAATTCATGCAAGGAAAACACCAAATAAAATTTCAACAGCACAAAGCAATCACCCTCTAAAATCAAGGATCAATCAAAATGATATTATATCCGGAAAAATGGTCAATAAAAATGAATGATTGCTATACGAACCGTTAGCTTTCCATTATTAAATAAAAGGTGCCACACTGCCTCTGGTTCCATGTTACCACATGAACTTACAAATTATTTACTGAAGTGTCTACTCCTCAGCTCTAGGTTAGGGCACTTAGTTAAAACATGTTCTAAATTTTCCTTGCTGAATTTGTTACTACAGAAGCGACAATATTCCAAATCTCTGGAAATCATCCTTCTTCTCACCAGGATTTCACGTGTTGGCCACAGATTCAGCGTGAACCTTTGGTATAGGTTACGCATTTGAGGGTTAGGGAATTTGGAGAGATAGTCTGCCATACTTCGAAAATGCTTATGTACAAATGGATTGGACTTAAAGTCAATATATCGAAAACATAAATTCCGATTTACAATCCAATCATTTTGATATATTTTGGCTTTTGCTCGATCAGGATTCTAAAGCAATAAATCCAATGTTATTGATGCATCGGCCAACGCGTGCAATACATATTCACACCATTCTTTGGTAAAAACCTGATCACGAGCAAGCAGATGTTTTGCCATAATTCCCAAAAGATTCGAGGTTTTTAGACCTAAAATGCTTTTTCTCAGTGTGGCAGCCATTTTCCACTTCACTTGTACTTCGAGGGATAATAAGCCCAATTCATGCCTAATCAATGGCAGCGGGACGGATTCTGGTAACATCAGTAGTTCTTTCCAAAACCGGGATTCACATTTTTGCCAGCTTATGCTTGCCACAATTAGACACTCAGTTCCATATATCGTGGGGATGATCTTTTGTTGGTAAAAAGTCATTATATGACTTATAGTAAATTTCCCAAATTTCCCTTTTAACATTTTCGCTTGTTGTATTAGCGTCTGAAGTTTATTATATCTCTCAAGTTCATTAATTTTATTTGACACTGGGACTGCAAAAATTAGACCCAAGTATCGATACTGCTCTACCTTAGAAAGACTTCTGTTTTGTAGCTGCCACTTGTAATTTTTGACTTTAGTCTTAGGATGTGGACGACAAACCATAATCTGTGTTTTAGGTAAATTAATGATTAGATTGTTTTTCATCACAAAGTCATTCAACTTACCAAGCAACCGCTGTAACCCTGCTGGAGTTTGGGATAAGAGAATAAGATCATCCGCATACAATAAGGGCGAGATTTTTTCTGTCCCTAATTTTGGTTGGTCACATTTCAGAGATCTTATCTCCGTGCCTAATTCTAACAAGAAAAAGTTAGACTGATGAGGCCAATATACAACCTTGTTTTACCCCTCGGAATGTATTCAATTTGTCAGACAGTTTTCCATCCAAGGTTAATCTTACTTGTACTGTTGTGTTATTGTGAAAGCGCATAATCAGCAACCGTAAAGACTGAGGGCAATTGTGTTGTACTAGTTTTTGATACAAGATGTTCCTATCAATCGAATCAAAAGCAGATTGAAAGTCTATGTACGCTATATACAGCACTTGGTTCTTTTTAGCATATTTATTTTTTAGCATATTTAGTGCCATAAGATTTGGGATTGTACCCAACCCAGCTACAAAGCCCGTTTGAAAGGGGTCATGTAGCTCATTCTTCAATGTCCATTCTCTGAAGTCTCTCAACACCAATCTAGTAAAAATCTTGCCAGGCGCATCAAGTAACGCAATGGGTCTATAACTTGACGGGCTCGAGCGGTCACCTTTTTTATATATAGGGACCAACAAAGTATGCGTCCAGGAGGCAGGCAAGGATTGATTCATATTGATTAACCTGAATATTTCAAAGAGTATCCTGGCCCATAGCTCAGGATGCTTTTTGAAGGTCCTATTTGATAACCCATCAGGTCCACAGGCACCTGAGTTACTGATTTTATTTATGAAGAATTTTATATCTTCCAGATCATACTTTTGGAAAAAAGGACCCAGATCCTGCGGAATAATCACTATCGAGTTGGAAGGGGCTGCATAATAATACTCCAATATATGGGCACACCACACCTGCTCGGTAACATTATTTGCTTGCATGATGTTTTGTGGGTAATGCGTTGACTTACTCAATAAGGCCCAGATTTGTGCTAGGTTTTTCGACTGTATTTTCGCCAGCATATTTTCACCATCCTGTTGCAGTCTAAGTCCTCTAGTAGCTCTGAGCCAATTTGTATATGTTGTTTTAATATGGGCCAACGCAAGTCCTCTTTCCTTCAAGGTCAAACAATTAACTGCCCTTATTTGACGCCGATACTCAGCCTTCCTTGCTCTGGTGGCAGCATCATACACATGTATCTGGGGACGATCTAGGTGATCCCTAGACCCTCCTTTGCCTCTTCCGTCGGCTGCAAATTATTCCCTCCTGTACACATTTGACATTCAAGTTGACCTTTGAGCCATTTTAACGATCTCTCCGACCATCATAGCCTATTACCATTATTATTTACAACAAGATTTACTCTCATTAGATTTTTTTTGTCTGGTTGTTGGTTCGCCACTGACTGTCCAATGCATCACAAGTTGGTTGTGATCACTCTGTGTATTTTCCACAATGCAAAACTTATTGATCCCCTCAAACATATTCATATTCACATAAATAAAGTCAATTATGGAAACACTACCACCACAATGCCAAGTTGGATGAGGGGGAATATCGGAAGGAAAAGCACTATTCCACCGTATCAAATTATTTGATGAGACAATTCAGCCCATTTATTCAGTCTTGGATTATACTTTAAGGGCTGGTCATTGGTGCAATCCAAATTAAAATCTCCAGCAATTAATTCGTGAAATTGATGAGTCCATTGCAATAAGACTACATAGGTCTCCAAATGATTTGATAAAGGACCCGTCCGATATTCCCACTGGATTCCAGCAGACATTTATCAGGCCATACGATTCATTGTTGCATTTTACTTTAACCAGTTGGAGAAATTCATTCGGCGTTTCCCATGCCTACGCGCAGATCCCCCGTTTAGATTTAATGGCTATGAGTAGGCCAGACGTCGGTCTTCCGTGCAAAGCCTGTGATGCAGGATTTTAAAAAAGATCAAAGCCATCCCACACAGGTACCGACATTAGCCAGGTTTCCTGTAACATAATTATGTCGAATTGCACTAGATCATTGTTGTCATTATTTAACAGATGGACAAAGCCCCTTGTATTCCAACTAATTAATGCCAGATTTTTATTTGCGGCTGATCGTACTAGTTAGGCTCGATCTTTTCTTTGATTACAATTACACACTTCACCCTGTTTAGTATTTCTTTTCCGTGAGGCAAGGTGAGAACCATTGAGATTGTAATTCAGCAGTGCCTCATTTTTGATTTCGACATTTGCAGTTGTTTCAGTGAATACTGTAAATCCCAACAATGTCAAATCAATTTTAGCAAGCCAGATTGTATTTTGCACCAACCTCGAATTCACCCATATTCTTACACATTGGCGATTCCCTTTGTCCGGGAATTCCTCAGCTCCAAGTCTGTGGAACAAATGTCCTCAAGACTTGGTATATCCGAGAATATGGCTAAAATAGCTCTTCTATTTAGTTCATATTGCACTGCCGGAGAGGTGTTACAAGACAGCGTCAATGAATAATTTGCCAGCGATTTTCTCTTAATGGTCGCGGGTTTAGTCGCCGACCCAACTTTTGTAACCGCTGCCATTGAGGGCATGGAACTTCTTTGTCTGCCACCGGTACTCAAAGCATTTTGTATAATGTTTAAAAATTCTGGCGTAATCTGTGAGATCAAGGAATTCTGAGGTATTACAGGACTTATGTACTCTTTGGCCTTTTGGCAGATTTCTGGATTTACCATATGGTTCTCTCCCAGTCCCAAAGGCAAATGATTTAACTCTATTGTTGTAGGTATGTTTATGGGTGGGACAACATTTGTTTCCACCCTTTGTTCTTTAAAACTAACACTTTTAATCTTTTTACATGAGGGCATTGGCTCCGGCTTATCCATGTTAACCACCAAATTGCTACTCATGTAGGCATCTACCACCTTTCTTATCTCCTGGCGATGGAAATCTCTTATATTGAGGCCCGGCACAGTGGTTCTCACTTCCCCAGAATTAGAGGATTTCCCAACTGGAGCTTTATCCCTCTTGGACCCAGTCCGGAGATTCTGATCTGTTACCTCATCAACCAGAGCATCAAGGGGGGCATGTGCTAGTACTGGTTGCAATTAACCACTTCCCGTTCGATCAACCTTTGAGTAAGTACGCATGTGATATTTTTTTGCAATAGCTTGAGCAGTTGTGATTGTATTGTTAGTTGGAATGCTTAACTTTTTGATAAATGTTCGTATTTTAGCCCCCTTCTTATTTGTTGGCATTGGTTGATTCTTTGGTAGCTTTTTACTCATATGGTTACTCTGCTTTGTACCACTTTTTGCCTGTTTGGTGAAGACTGTATAGGCAACTTTGTCTTCCTTCATCACAGTGTCACTAGCGAATCGTCTCCCTACAACTTCATTCTCTGTACACTTACCCTCCTGCGTAGCTATTTTGTCAGGCACATTACATTCCAACACCTCACCTATAATACAATCCATTTGTGGGATAAGTTTGTACCCCGCCCCAACACCCATGTTCCCTGCTATTGAACATGTAGTTAGATCATGGCGCGTTATACTTGGATTATCACTTTTCAATTTCAATTTGTGCATAGCTTTCTTTTGCCATAAAAGCAAATGCTCAATTTGAAAGGCTTGCTTACGGACCTGTTCAGCCAAGGTATCATATAATTTAAACAGCACAGCCAATGAAAATTGAGTAGCTTTTAGCACAATTTCCATGAGTACAACACTATTTGGGACCTGGTTGCCTATTTCTATTTTCTGCAATGGTTCCACATCATTGGGTACTGTTGGTTCCTGCCCTACCTCCCCAAAGCTTGGTGCCTCCTCATCTACACACACATATGGAGTAACACATTTCCTCGGAGTTGGAGCATAATATGACACATTTACACTTGAATAACCAGAACCAATAGCAGAAAACATATCAGGTGTTTTCGATAAATTATCTGTGAGCAATTGTGCAGAAAACCCAGAATTAAGCAAGTTCTAATCAATTATGGCATCATCTTTTTCACCACCATCCACTACCACTTTAGAGGCATTATCAACGGCTGTACATTGCACCGAATTCAGCAAACTGGTGTCCGTTATTGAAATATTCAGATTTGCCATTATGGTCCTCGGGACTGTGCCCAACGTGATGTTTTTTTTACTTACATTTGTTTCCTGCTGTTGTGGTTTACCGTGATTACCATTTCTCCTAGACAAGGCATCAATCACATTTACATTGGAGTCATTAATAGTAATTGGCTGAGTACCTACACCCGCCCCCCCCGGCCAAGGGCGGTTGGATCCTTGGCGGTAATGGATCTTTGCAGAATTTTCTAATATCCGTCCCATGACTTAAGACAGTTTTCACCTTATTTGCCTTTCGCAAAACCTTTGGCGTGGATGTATTACTTAAATGACAGTTTATGACATTATTACTCGTCTGACTCGCCACACACGGTGCGCTAAGCGGACATATGCCCTTTGGCATGCCTGCCGTCAAAGACATGACCATGAAACCACATGCACCCTCACCCGCGCAAGTCAAGAAAAATTAAAGGATGGACGAAATACACCTCTCCGCTCCACTCTGCTCCGAGGCAAAGAGGGAACGATGGGCCTGACGGAACTTGCTCTGAGCTTTCCAATCTATTACAGAGATCCCAAATCAATAATCACATAGGCTTGGGGATAGGCACCTCGCACCGAGAACCGCAAACAGCCAACAGTACTTAGCTTGTACTTTGCGGTGCGCGGCGCGGGTTTCGCCAAGGTGCCGGTATTTATTGGAGTAGGCGGATCGTTGCACAAAACCAAGGGCGGGGCCAACCTCCCAAACACACACCCTAGGAAATAAATAAATAAATAAGGGGTTTTAGATACGACTTCAAAAAAATAAGAAAATTAATTCTCAGTTTTAACCCATCCCAAGGCTATACAGATTTCAATGGGCTCCAAGTATGGATATGATTGCGGGCACACAGTTTTCAAATGGGCTCCAAGTATGGATATGATTGCGGGCACACAGTTTTCAATGGACTCCACTATGAGCCCTACGTGCAAGTACAAAAGTCACCTCCTACTTCCTGAATGGAGTGTCTCCAGCAAAGATGTCCTCCAGGGCTGAAATAAACAGCACGCCACGAGTGCCGATCCGGATTCAATACATCTGAAATGCATAGGCAATCAGAAACGTTAGTCCGGGATAGTGTCACGAACAGCCAACAGTACTTAGCTTGTACTTTGCGGTGCCTGTCAACAGAGCTGCCAAGTGTCCCTAAAATAGTGGGAGTCTCTAGCAAAAGGAGGCGGACACCTGAACTCTCGTATTTGAGCAGGATTTTCTTTCTACATCTGCAAAGATCTTCAGCTGTGCCTCAGACAGTCCCTTTGTATGTGGCAACACTCGGTTGAAGTAAGTAACACACTGCTGAACACAGCACTCAGCAGCACATGCTGGTCTGACTGGGGCTAAGCTGTGTCCTGTACACCTCGACTGCTGAATTTCCAGCTGATCTCAGTGGCAACTTTGGATAAAGAGGGATAAATGGTATAGATAAGATGATCATGTGTGTAAATTCAGCACAGGTGGTGTGCGAGAGGCTACACAGCCCATGTGATGGTCTGACATGTATATTCTGGCACACAAACATGACTGTAGTGTCTGACAGGACATATTCTTGCTTTGCTTCTAAATATGATTAGAAACCACATCCTGCAGTCTCATATGAAGCACAGTTTAGGGTTTCTAAGCCAGTACTTTCGTTTTTTAATGTTACATAAGTAAAGGAGAGGACCTTGCAATTCGCTTATTGATTTCATGTGCAAGTTCATCACTACCAGGTCGGTGCTGCGGGCCCCGGTCAATGTCAAGAGATAGGCTTCACGGAGGGACTACTTCACCTTAATGTCTACTTTCCTTAAGCCTCAGCCTGAGGAAAATCCAGACACTTCCCAACAGACTAGTCCCTCTGAATGTCGCTGTGGCTCATATGTCTCACACTCTACACGACCTCTATTGTCCTTCAAAGGCATGCATGAAATAGACAACTGCCCTCAGGGCCACAGCTTTATGGAAGAAATGGCAGCAATTATATGGCTTTTCCCCTAGTCCATGTTGGCAAGAGAGTAACAATATTCTTATACTGCAGGCCCATGTGAAATATAGTTTTCTCTTAAAATCTATGTATCATATGTTTGTCCTTCTGTAGGTCATAGATGTGTGTGATGTGTTGCATTGATAAGTTGTTCATTTTGTGAGGCCCATTGCTTCCAAGTCACATTTTACATGTTACTGTGTGGGATCTCAGCAGTGGGACAAAGAATAGAAGAAAAGCATGACAGGGTTCAGTTAAAAACATTATTTCCAGAGACACATGGGCTAGATGGAGCCTGGGGTCCCCTTGCATATTAAACAGGCCAGGCATTTCAGGAGCCACATAAGGAAAGAAGGAAGGCCCTTTACCCTGGAATAGGGGGTGCAGAGAGTGGGGGCTCCCAAAGCATTGATACGAACAGAAATGCGACATTCACAAATAGAGTGTGAGGTGTTCCTTGGTCTGTTGTGGTGTCGTCATGTCCACCTTTACATTTTTCATCATCCTAACATGATCGTGATGGACCCTACTGCCAATTTTCCAAGGGTCATTTCTTCGCACACCACTCCCATTAGAGCACTTGATTGCAACTGTCAGATTACATGGTAACTAACTGTCCATTTCGATGCAGTGGCTGGCAACCACATGGACTACCTGCTGGGTTATCCAGGTCTTCGGGCGTCGACATCGGAGGCAGCGGAAGTTGAGGCAAAAGCTCTGGTTAGCATGGTCAGATCAATGACTCCTCTAAAATATTTATCACTTTGATTGTCCTGCTGCTATTTAAATTCGTTTTCAGCTGTGTGCACATCGTGATTGTCCTGCTGCTTGTTAAATTCGTTTTCAGGTGTGTGCCCATCTTGATTGTCCTGCTCCTGTTTACATTTGTTTTTAGCTGTGTGCATAACCCGCTTTTCATGAGAATGTGTTAAGAAATCCACCCCTCTGTACTCTGTCTAGTCTGCTACCGGTTCCCTCACCCTTCCTCAGTCCCATTGTCCCTCTGTGCTGTTATTCCCCTCAGCCATACACCCACTACGTCCCCTTCCTCTGCGTGTTCACTGTATTTCTGTGCATATTACCTCCCCCAGCTCCCATTGTTTTTCTCCCAGTCTTGTTCCCTGTCTCTCCCCGCTCTACCTTCTGCTCTCGCTGGGCCTCTGTGGCCTCAGCCTGGTTAAGTGTACCTCACTCTCTGCAGTTTGCTACGGCGCTATCTATCTCTCCTATCTTCTCAAATTGCTTCTCTATCTCACCCCTTACTAAGTCTGTCAGGAAGAACCTCAAGAAGGACATACTGAGCTCTAACCCAGGCCTTCCAATTGCAGGCACCTATGTCATTTCCTCTGCCAGAGAGACTCTCACAGACATACTCTGTCGTTCCCTCACCCGTCCTATGGACTCTCCATATGATTGCTCTTCTCTCTCCTTTCTCTTCTTTGCCCATCAATGGTGGCACCCGCTGCAAGGTCATTCTTGCCCTCTCCACCTCCAGGGTCGTCATCATGTCTACTGCAATGGTACCATCATGGTCCAGGGTCCTCAAACCAATCTTCTACTCTTTCATAGGCTCCTCCCCCGCCTTATCAACCTCCCTCCACCTTTTGGACCAGCTCCTTTAGCTGCCCTGGCTCCCATGCCAGCTGTGCCCACCTTGGCTCCCTTGCCACCTCTTAACCACCATTCTACCCTCGCCATGGCTTTCTTGCCACCACCCCACACATTGACAATCCCATCTGCCTTCTCCTCTTGGATGAACCAGTCACCCACTAACACTGTCTCTGGGGCTCCCTTGCCCCCTGTGGTGCCTCCCGCACCGGCTCCCTCCTCACCCATTATGGTCCCGTCTCCCTTACCGGCCTTGGCTCCTCTGCCCCCTTCTACCTCTGTCCCTCAGGTACTATCGTTACTTAGGGGGACCCACTGTCCCCTGCTCCCCCCATAAGTCTTTCACTGATTGCAAGCTGCTCCACATTGCCATGGTAAGCACTCGCTCAGCTGTCAAACACTCCTCTGACATCTGCAACCTCCTTGAACTCCTGGATTGTGATGTTCTTGCCATCACTGAAACCTGGTTCAAGGATTGCTCTGTCACAAGCTTTGACCCACTTCTCCCAGAAAGCTACACAATACTCTCTCTTCCTAGACCAAACAGACCAGGTGGGGGAGTAGCATTGATTTTCCCTGAGTGTATCCCTGTGTCTGTCATTCCCACTCAGGCCTACTCATCCTTTGAGTGCCTGATCTGCAGGCTGTCCCTCTCTCCAAGCTCTTCACTGCTGCTGTCCACCTTCTATCAGCCACCTGGTCAGCCCTCCCTCTTCCTTTCGTAATGGGCTGACCTGGCCTCCTCTCTCCTTTCCTCCTCTTCTCATCTCCTCCTACTGGGTGATCCCAACATCCATCTCGACTCACCTGATTCCTTAAGACCTTTATGCAACCTTTGCGACTCTCCCTTTCTTTCCATCTTACCGTCTGGCCCAACGCACAGCGCTGGCCACACCCTGGATGCTCTCTTCTCAACTGACATTCCGCTATCTATCCCTCTCACTACTTCTCTCTCCTGGACTGATCATTTTCTCCTCTCTTCTCACTTGAAGCTCTCTTCTCCCGTTGCATAGGTAAGCCCGGCACTGCCTCCCGTCTACAAGGTCATCTGACCCATGAAAAGAGTCTCAGTAGCTGCCTTTGCCTCCACCTATTATACTCCTTCCACTCCTGCGACTGACTCCCACCCTGCCACAGCCCTCTCAAACTTTAACCTCTCTGTTTCCAATACTCTTTATATTCTTGCCTCGGTCATGAGGGTTCGATTGAAGCCTACCAAAAAGTGCAACTCTTGGTAATACTCCAAATCAGCTTCTGTTAAACACAAGTGCAGGGCAGCCAAATAGAAATGGGATTCCTCTGGCGCACCCTCTGACAAACTGGCCTGCCGCCTCCTCCAAAGGCAGTATAGACTCTGCATCTGCTCCCAGAAAAGAGTCTTTATACAAGCCCGCATCTCTGCGGTATCCAATAACATGGACACACTTTTCAAAGTCTGCAAGGAATTAGCCAACCCTACCGCAGCCTCTTCCACCACCTCGCACCATCCACCACACATGACACAAAGTCGGGCACGCAATGTCAATGAAAGGGAAGGGGCGCCTGAAAGCAGACATGGATGTGTGTCAAAGGGTAAAATAACACATATACTGCATAGCACCTGCATCACACACAAGCATGTGACTGGCATAGTCCTTCCACAAACATGACTGATGCCAATACACAGATGGCACGTAGTATAGCCATGCCAGAATTGTCAACTAGCCTCAGATGGAAGTTGAATACTCCTGACCATGAGCCATGTACAATGCATGTCAGATGACATTTCATGGAATTCACTATTAGAAAACGCACGTGTCACAGGGTGCAACAACGCTAGGGTGTTGTAATACAGTGAGGCCAGGCATACGGATTCAATAATGCTAGGTCACATTGACATCACGCAAGTGAATAGGCATATTGAAGGGGACACCAGGGTTTAGAAGTGTGTGGGTGCAGTGCAGTAAATGGGTACGGCCTCAACTATGAATAAAAACACAGATCCAGTAATGCAATGTTGTGGCCTGATGGCAGTGTAAGGGTAAGTGCCGTCATCATGTGTAAAGTGTTGGTAGTGGTTTGTAGGGATACAGTAAACCCCACCCCCAAGTGCGGGGGTGGCTGGGAGGCAGTGCATGGGTTAAAATGGTTGCTCAGACTACCGTGTCGTAGCAGACAGTGTGGGCGGGTGGCAAGTGCATTCTCTCAGTCATCTGGGACTACAACATGGGAGAGGAGGACAGAAAGCACAAAACATGAGGAAGCATCAGAAGTGCCTGCAGACCCGGAGAAGCTACACCTCCAGTTACATAGAGGCAGGGAGGCTGTACCAGAGGGAGGCCCCAGCTCAACACAGATGTGAACCACAAACTAATTTCCATGCGGAGCAACTGACCCTGAGGGAGTAAGAAAGGGATGATCAAAGACCATGAGAATGAAGTAAATACTGGAGGTGGAGTTGAAGGAATGGCTGGCCCAGGACCCATAGGGACTTGCTAAGAATGCACAGGGTTCAGGAATGAACAGTCATAGCCACTGTGAGCCTGTGCCATCATCACAGTCCTAGGGAGATACCTTGCACCAAGCCTAAAGGACTTTTCACACAGTCCAGGACTGGCAGAGTTGCAGAGGGAAGAGTGTAGAATCATAGAAATCCTGGTAAAGCCTGTTGCAGTAGTCCACCATAGGAATTACCAGTCCTCTGGAGACAGTGAGCTGCTGGGGGATGGAGAGGAAAGGAAGAATGCCTCTGAGGATGAGCAACTTGCAGGGTGACCTCACAGAGACGTCAGTCATGTGATGATAGAAGGCGACTGTTGAGTGGAAGATCATCACAGGCTATCCGTGACCACAGGTTGGAGCAAGGATAGGGCCTAGAAAGGCTGGACAGAGAGTGTCATGGAAGGAGGGAGCAGGTGTGGTGATGAGGATTGCCTCTGTGTGCAGCATATGGTTTGTATGCAGTCTGCATGATAACAAGCACGTATCAGTCCAACATCACATGGGTCACACATGGCAGTCATTACAATGTAGCCTGAACTGGCAGACAATCATAACACATCACCCAAGCAACATACACATGGCCTGTACACACGCGCATCACCACTCACCGGACATTCCCTCATACATTGGCAGGTCTCCCACGCCTTGGATCTGCGCCACTGCAATGAAATCACTAGTGATCTCCTCATGTCCAGTGAGTTCATCGTCCTCTGGTGGTGACCCACTGTCAGTCACCAGAGTAGAGGCAAACTTTGAAGCCAGCTTGTCTTTTGCTCGGTGTTGGAAGTCATTCCAACGCTTCACAACATCACCAGCTGTGCGCCTCTCATAGCCCAAGACGCTAATACAGTCAGCGAGGCACTGCCAGGGGGTCATACGCTGAGCAGGTGTATGTGTGCTCCCTGCCTGCACCAGCATGTCACGGCCATGTTCCAACATGTAGTCCACGAGTATCTTCAGTTCCTCATCACAGAAACTCGTCATTCTCGATGTGTGGTACTCCTGTGTCGTGTCTGGGGTCTTAGCCTGTACTGCTGGAGCATGCTTCTGCTTCTTGTGAGGTGGTGCAGACCCTGAGTGGCGTGTACTGCTCTGGTCAGTAGGGGCTGGAGTACAGGTGGACTGGCCTATGGAATCAGCCACCAATGTAACTACAGAAGGTCAGCTTGCAGGTATCAGTAGCTGGGTGCTGTTGCCAGGACTCTGCGCCACACGTGCTTGGCCTTAGTGACAAGGGACTTGGCCCCTGAGTCACACTGGGCCAGGACCAATCCATTCCTGGCTGGGTGACCCTGAGACAGGGTGCCGGTTGCTACAGCTGCCCTTGCAGCTTCAAGACCCTGGCCGGTGTGAAGAGCAGATGACACCGCTGCTCCAGATCCCCGGGTGCCGGTGCCTGGAACTTGCACCGCAGGTGTCTTGGCCTTCGGGACATGGAAATCGGCCATTGAGTCACCCTGTCCCTGTGCCGGGACCACTACCGTCCGGGCTGGCTGACCCTGAGCCTGGGTAGTGATAGCAGCAGCTGCCCCTGCAGCTTCCACACTCTGGACAGCAGATGGCACTGCTTGTCCAGGACCACGGGTGCTGGGTATGTCAGCAGCTGCTGCATCTCCCTGGCCCGGTTGGGTGTGGGGCATAGTACTCCCTGCATGGTCCTGCACACCTTGCCCACGTGGACCACCTTGGCCACCTTGGCCACCCTGGCCACGTCGCCCACCTTGGCCAGCTTGGCCACCCTGGCCACGTCGCCCACCTTGGCCACCTCTGGCAAGTCGCCCACCTTTGCCTCCCTTCCCACTTGTCGCCCTCCCAGTCATGGCACTGATGGACTAGCGCCATGGGAGGTGCAGCCAACAAATGTCCTGGGAAATTGGAGTGAGGGGCCAGGGTACGTGATGGAAAACGTACCACTGTGCTCCAGAAAAGCTCTGTGACCCCTGGTGAAAAAATAACAGGTTGTGCAATGCTCAGGCACCCGAAAAACAAAAATCAACGTGTACGTGACCCCTCGGTAGCCCACCTTGAGTAAAAAACAGCCTGCAGTACACTGTGTCACCCAGCAACACAAAAAATGTGTACGCGAGGAACACATAGGCTACTATGACCTCGAAAATGGTGTACACGTCACACAGGGACAACCACAGTGGGAAAAATGTGTGCACGACTCACTGTCTGTCTCGTAGAATGAAAGAAATCACACGTGTGTCTGCGCGTAGGCAACTCCTGCACCAAAACAAGAAGTATGCACTGCCACAGTAGTGAACTATTTGCATGTGAACCCACAAAAATATGAAGTTCACGCATCCGCCCCACGAAAAGCATATACAGTGCGCTGATGTCCTACCCAGACCTTTAACCCGATACTGAATGACAACGCTCAACATCCAGCGCATGTCACGTAACTTACGCGCTTAGGGCCTTTCCTCTGATTACACACTAACGTGCTGTTTACGCATGTGCGGAGTCACTCTGTTTCCGGCTGGCCACGCAAAAGAATATGGAAAACCCACGCTCCTGCCTACAAGGCCATTTACCTGCCTCCAACTGCCCAAGCTGCCTCCTACGAGCCATCTGCTGATGCCAGCCCACTCTGTGTGCCTGCTACCCACATGCCCTGCATTTTGGTGCCTGCTTATCAGCCATTGCCAGTGATCCTGTCATTGTGACCACCTCTGCTGATCCTGAAGACTCCTGACTGCCATTCCACCGCTCCACAGCCCAGCCCCAGGACCACCTTGCCCACCCACACCTGCCTCAGGGGTTGCCTTGTCTGACACCACACCATCTGAGGCAAGTGGCAACCCCCCTGGCAGAGAGCCAGAGGGCTGTCAGCTTCTCACCCAGGGAAGTTGGCATCCTGGTAGAGCAAGTCCTGGGGCATCATGATGCCCTCTTCCACGGCCCATCGCAAGTTGGCAATGAAGGAGGAAGAAGATCTAGGGGGACATAGTGGGTGCCATCAATGTAGAGGGGCTGGCACCCCGCCACTACCATCATGTCCACAAGTGCTGGGAAGACTTCAAGTCCAGGACCCACAACAAGGCCCGGTGCCTCATTAAGGCTGGTGATGATCAAGTGAGGTGCCGGGGCCGGTTGACCACCGACGAGATGTGGGTCCTGGGGCCTACCCAGTGCTGTACCCCCAGGTCTTGGAGTTGGTGCTCCTTCTGGAGTCGAATGGTTCATGTGTTCTTGTCCACCATTGAGCATGTGCATGTTGACATGTGGCTGGAGTGTGCACCTTGGCCTTATGTCTGGCATGCCTCCTGTACAGATGTCTGTGTGCATGTCCCTGACAGTGCTGCATGAGAGTCCATTCAAGCATGTCCCACATCACTGGTGTAACGATGCGCACATGTTTGCATACCTGTGTCTGGTCCGGGGCATGTGAGAGGTGTGACACATAGGTGCTTATGTCATCATCATGGACATGCATGGTGTACATGTGCGTGTGTCTGAGTAGTGAGTGTGTAACTGCCCAACACTCCGCACGTATGTTACTTGAGTTCTTGATTTGTGATTGCCTCACGCTGCCAATTTGCCCTTGAGTGCACTGTGACATGATAGCTCCATGGCCTGCCTCATGACTGTCAGGTGATGTGTGTGAATGAGATGTGTATGTCCCATGGTGTGTGTGAGCTGAATACAGAATGATGATCTTGTGTCAGTGCCTTGTCCATGGATGTGAATGTCTGTTGTGAATGATAGAAATGTTTGTGAATGTGTCTGAATGGCACTTCCCTGTGTGTAGTGGAGGGTTATGATGGTTGTGACCTTTGACAGTACCACTGATGTACATTTGCATTGTGACAAACACACATACACACATATGTTCAGTAGCCTGATGTTTGTGTTCTATGTTTCCCTATCCACAGTGACGATGGAAGAAGAGGGCGGAGAAGGCGCTGTGGAGCACTGCAGCAGGGATGCCTCCACCAGGCACAGACGCAGGGCCCAGTCCTCCTCCCAGGTACCGTCATCTTCCGGGAGCGAGGAGACTGGTGCCGTGTCCATGACAATGGCCTCAGCTGCTGAGGGGAGGCCCAAGAGGGTGAAGTTGGTCGTTTGCACCTCAGCAGTGGGAGGGACAAATGAACCCACACAGGGGCAATCCTATGCAGAAGGCAGTGGGGAGTCATCCAGGTTGGTGGTGGTGGAGGAGGAGGAGGCCATATCAGCCCAGCACATGGGGCCCAGCAGGGGTGATGAGGTAGGTGTGAGTGGTGCAGCCCAGGATCAGGGGCCGGAGGCAGTGCGGGTCACCGTGGAGGGGCATGTGACTGATCTTGTCCCTGGAACTGCGACTGCCCCAGTATGCACCTGCGGGCATGCCTCAGGCCGGACCCCTCCGCAGGTGGAGGATGTATCCACGCAAACCGGTCCTCCACTACCTGTGGATGAATCAATTTGTCACAACGAGGAACCGTTGCTAGCCGTTGCTAGCCAGTATTGCGAGGCGTACAGGCACCATTTGTGATGATGTGCAGGCTTCCAATCGGGGGGTTGCACATCATCACGATGAGGTCTATCGCCTCATTAACTGGCTAGCTCAGTTCCTGGTCACAAATCTGGTACATGTGCTGGCCACTGCTGCAAACCCCTCTTCCTTTTCCTCCTCTGTGCGCCAGTCCTCCTCCCTGCCGTCTTCCGGCCCAGATACCACCAGGGCCCCCTATGTACCTGTCCCAACCCCGGCGGCCAGTCTGGTGGAGATCACATCCCTGCCACAGTCGGGAGTCGAAGGAGGATCAGCAGAGGTTTTCAATGCAGCTACACGAGCTATGGCAAGGGAGGAAGTGCAGGCACCAAGAAGGAGGGCACGTGCATGACAGCCCCGGGTTGTATCATCATCCCGGAGGCTGTCCTTGTGGCGCAGGCATCAGGCATTTTGGCAGCAGCAGGCTCAGGAAAGGAGGCAACAGGACTCGGGGCGTTCATCATCAGAGGGGCAGGTATCGGCCATCGGGCAGGAGACAAACGTGGACCTTACGACACGGATGTCTTCCGTGTTGGAGAGTTTGGACTGCCAAAACGGGTAAGAGCGGCAGCGGGCACAGGAGAGCAACTCACCATGGCCAGGGCAGAGAATTCACTGCGTCGGGCAGAGAGGCGGGTGGAGGTCCTCGAGGAGACTCGCAGTGAGTTTGAGAGGAGCATGAAGGAGACCCTGCAATCCCTTGAGGGCGAAGCCGAGGCCCACCTACTGGAAGTGGACGCAGTGTTCCATGACGCCCTGGCGGAGACTATGAGAGAGCATGGTGAGGAGATGGACTAGCCTGCTGCCTTTGTATATATTTCTTTAGGAGTAGGTTTCATTTGTTTTTTTCTTTTTATTTGGAGTTCCTGGACTTTGCTCTGCATCTTGTATATAGTTATTTTTGTATTGTATTTTTAGGATTTTTCTACATGTTTTGGGACCATGGACCCTGGATCTTTGTAAATATTTGGATTTTAATTTGGAATGGTTTTCACATGATATGTGATTTCATTTGCACATACATTAATGGACAAGGACCACATTTTTGACTCTTTCATTTTTTACATCACATTGATTTTGGTTTTCACTTTATTTTGATTTTTCATTTGGTTCATGCATGTTTAATTTGTTGTTTTTACTGTGGGTGACTTAGATACATGTTTTTTAATATAATTTTTTGACATTGAAATCGAAGTGGTATCTGGTCTCAATGGTTTAGTGCATGTTTCACTCCTCCTTGACGCATTTGCGTGTCCCTGCTGTTCACCAATGTTTTTCATGTGTGTGCACATGCATGCATGTGTGATGTTAAGATTCACATAACATAGGGACTTTGACTAATGGATGGGTGTTGAGGTGCACCAGGGGGATGCAGCGTGTGGTGGCATTTTAGTTTGCATGTGCTGCGTGGTTGTATGTTGGTCCAATGTGTTTTGGGGTGGGGGGCGGGGACATGTGGCAGGGCCTGCCTGCAGGTTGCCGTCACTGGTGGGGGTTGGGGACATGAGGCGGGGCCTGCCTGCAGGGTATGGTCACGGGTGAAGGGGTGCCTGTGTGGTGTGGGCTGCCTGCGGGGTATGTTCATGGGTGATGGCTCTGTCCCATGTGGTGTGGGCTACCCGCGGAGTATGTTCACTAGTGATGGTGGGGGTCCCATGTGGTGTGGGCTGTCTGCAGGGTGTGGTGATGGGGGAGCCCATGTGGTGTGGGCTGCCTGCGGGGTATGTTCACAGGTGATGGTGGGGGTCCCATGTGGTGTGGGCTGCCTGCGGGGTATGGTCGTGGGTGATGGTGGGGGTTCCATGTGGTGTGGGCTGCCTGCAGGGTGTTGTCACAGGTGATGGTTTGGCCATGTGGTGTGGGCTGCCTGCAGGGTATGTTCACGGGTGATGGGGGGGCCATGTGGTATGGGCTGCCTGCAGGGTATGGTCCACTGCTGGGGTCTGGCTGTCCCGTGAGGAGGCGTCTGCTTCCAGGGGAGTTGTGCATGTATCACAGGGTCACACAGGCCTTTCCACGTGATTTGGCTGGTGCGAGCGGGGTACGCAATTTCGCTGGGGCGCAGACGGGGTACACGCGGGCCTTCCCACGTGATTTAGCGAGTGGGGTACACGATTTTGCTGGGGTGTGGATGGGGTACGTGCGGGCCTTCCCATGCGATTTGGCTGGTGCGAACGGGGTACGTGATTTTGCTGGGGTGCGGACGGGGTACGCATGGGCCTTTTCACGCGATTTGGCTGGTGCAAGCGGGTTACGCTTTGATTTTTCATGCAATTACAATGGGGGATGCGTGCTGGGTCACGGATGGTGCGGGGCGTTGCGCCGTATTGGGCATTTCACTGTCTTTTCCCTACGCATGGGGATGTGTTGGGGGCGTTGCTGGCGCTACTTGATGTTCATTGCGCCACGGTTACTGATGCCTCAGAAAATCCTTGAATACGTGTGTCGTGCAAATGCTGGTTTGTGCCACAGCTGGTGCACGCATGGCACATGCTCCTTCTCGGCGTGCAGCACTTGTGCTGCTTCTGCGCTGGATTCTATGAATTGGGCCCTAAATCTGAAGATTTAGCAACATTTGTAAATTATGTTTTCATGATCGTGTATATACTCTGATATATAAGTTATACATATTATCAGTAGGATATGGTTGTACTGTATCTATCACAGTTTGTACAGTCAAGTGTGAAACGCATGAATTAATGTACAAACACACACACTTTAATATTGCGAGCATACTGTTTTGGAAAACATGTACACAATACATGATTGACATTTAAAGCATTACACAGTAACAGGTTTTGGATTGAACTGTTTTGTACATTTAGTATTGTGCAAGAAAAGCACAAGATGCAAAAACTTTCAGTAAATTGTTTCTATCCTACAAACTTTCAGAATTGTACATGCAGTTTGTTTTAAGATGCAACTTAAAATAAGAAAATGAGCAGCTTTGAACCATGTAAGACTTCACATTAGAGGTAGAATTTGAACTTTTAATATTGTGAGACGTAATGGTGCAGTGGTTAATGGAGCTGTGCACTAAATAGGAGGTCATGAGTTCGAATCTTTCTTAGAGCCTTTTAATTTTATTTTTTAAAAAAGGGAATAAAATTGGCGTTTCGTATTTTTATTTTTAAAAAAGGAGGATTATAATTTGAAAAACGAAGAGACAGACTTACCGTGACACGTGAATCCTTTTTTTGGGTCATGGCGTGTGACACCTGCTAGTGGCACGTGTCACTTGTAGTGGTGACATGCAGTGGCACGTGTCACTGGCATATGACACATGCCATATTCGCCTCCCCCTTATTCGGTTTACCAACATATGGTCTTTCTTTGTGCCAGTGTCCTCTCAGAATGCTGTGCATGCCAGGGTTGAAAACTTGCGAATGGAATTTCATGCGCTTGTTTCCCAAATGGCTTTTTAAAAAGGGTACATGGTCATGGTAAGTTTATTTGCGCGGTCTTTATTCGCTAAAATGTTCTTGAGTTTGTGAAAGTTAAGCCACAAGGTCTGTCACCGGCCAGTGGAGTTCTCTTCAGGTTTTAAAGGCTGGCTGAAGTACTTCGGTCGAAATAATGGCTGCATGCAGTTCTAGGTGTACTTGGAGTATATTGGCGTGTGAAGGGCGATATTGCCACGGGCTGCAGAGCGCACTTAGGCTCAGGATCCAGAGTAGACTTTCGCTGGTTTCACTGTCAGACCCCCGAATCAATGAGTTGCCACAAGGCCTGCAGTTCAGTTGTGCAAGTTGGCTTTCTCAATGCACAGAACAGAAGTTGGTAGTTCGGGCCCATGTGCTTTTGTAGTTCAACAGGTTAAAGCAACTTGTATGGAAATCAGCGTTTTGCTCCATCGGGTTTTTTTGGGAAACGCTATCCAAAATAATACGATGAAGAAATGCTGGTGGGTTGGTTTTTGCATTTTGGGAAATTCTTCCAAATCAAAATAACAGTTTTAGGTCTGGCCTTGACTCCTGCAAAACGTGAATCCCAATGTAAAGTTGTGAGCTGGTATAGTGCATATTTGTGATTGAAAGTGCTTTTCTTTCATGTATGTAGCCTGCCTTTGTACCGGATTCCATCGGGAGCACGTTTCTTTCAGAGTTGCTGTACACCTGCCTAGTTGTATTGCACCAATACAGATGAGTATCATTTCAGTGGAGAACACTTAACTGGTCTTTTCATTAGTCCTCTGATGTAGGATCACTTTGTCTCGCATTTGTGCATGATGAAGAATCAACAAAATGAATAAATGACATAGACTTAACCTTACTGGGTGTCCACAGCGTCTGCCATCTTTACATGTCAAACGGGGGAAAAAACACCTTTATATCTGCGCCCCCGGAACCCTGCCACGGTTTCCCGACGGACTTTGTCACAAATAGAAATATCTGCCCCCTGGGGACCCTCCTCTACCTTTTTCAGATAACCATCACCCTTTCTTCTCGCATGTGCTTCCTTCCCTCTGTGCTCAGCAGAATGTGTTTCTTTTATACCTATTCTGCCAGGCGTCTTGGCACCCCCAGGCTCTCCCCTGGTTTACAGGCAGGGACTTGGTAAACATATTGCAGTGAAGAAGCCTCCTCACTTTAAGTACATGCATGAGCACAACTAGAGTCCTCCACACAGCCCCTACCAAAAACTGTCCTTTCAGAAAGTTGCGGGCGAGTTTCACTCACTATCTTTCCTACTAACATTAGTTTCATCCACAACTATTGACTACACACGCACCCCTACTCCCACAAGCATACACCCTCCCTATATCCCCAGTCGTAACTTTCCATTTGTCGGTCTCATTGATATACTACTCCTCTTATCCTCTCACCCTTTATCCCCGCATTCCTTTCCGCCACACGGCAAGGCTCTGGTTCGCGCTAGGCGGGGGCACAACACGCTGCTATTCAGACAAGCCTTGCTGTCGTAAGACCACTACGAAGCATAAAACAGGAAGTCCCAGGGAACGCAATCGATGGAACTGATACTACTGAACGTGTGCCACACAGGATGGAGCATATTGCTGGCTGTGGCACCTGTGCACATTTTAAGCCCACTGTGGCCTTCGGTAACCTGCAGCAGCTGAGTGTAATCAAGGTGTCTCCAGCTCTCAGCAGCCTGCTACAAGTGAATGCAATTACCCCCCGTCCCCCACAGGCCATTACCCTCTCAGCCAGCATGCATCTACCAGAATGCATCTATGGATTTACCCAAAACCCGCAATGTAACATTAAATGTTTGGTCTAAAACTAGCATTAAAGCAGGTAACTAAATGCACAGGCAGTTTTTGGGTTCCAACATAGTCTTCATGCTACCGAGTCTCTGAATGACTCCATGCAACTGTGTTGGGTGGCTGGCAGTAGGGCTGGGTTATATGGACAAAAAGTCATATCTCAACATTTTTGGGGCTGTATGGCGATATACGGTTTAGATCTCTATTTGTGGGTTAAATGCTCCGTTTTAAGCCGTCAACTACATGTGAGATGTCACAAAAACCTTTATTTATGAGACATTGATCAAAATAAAGTGGCAATATAGGGTTCCTCTTCCTGTTTGAGAAAACACACCGCTGTGTTAATAATAAAATGTGAATAAATTGTAGTATATGTAATAATATGTATATATATTTTGCATGGATTGTGTCCTCCCACGTATTTCTTATCTTTGATAAATCCACTTCCAGCTTGCTGGCCTCAGAATCTTTTTCCTAGTAAAGGGCGCTGTGCGTTGACGTCCCTCCAGTCGGTGTCCCTCGAAGGCCACCGTATCAGCACCAACATCATCATAGGTATATATAGTCTCGCGCAGCGTCCGTTGTTCAGTTCCGTTTTTCCGCACTTCATAAGCCTCGGAGGCGCAAAGCTCGGTTCCTCAGTGAACCTTAGCTAAAATTCTTCGAATCTACGATGGTATCTTCGCCCGCTTCATTGACGCCGCCATCTGGTTTCAAGAAATGCTGAGATTGTGGAAAAAAGATGTTAAGCGATCCTCACAGAATCTGCCTGTAGTGCCTGGGCTTCAGAGCACCAGTGTTCAGAGTGTGAGGAATGTATGTCCATGACGCCAGAAGCCTTGAGGGAGCGAGGGGAAGCTGGAAAAAGGTAAGACTGTGAAATCCTCTACCCCTTTGAAATTGTCCTCGGTCGAGACATTAGTCTCCTCGCCATCAGAGAAACCATTCCCGCTCGAGATCCCGTGGTTCTCACCACTTATCCAGATCGAGACATACCAAGAAGAGGCACCATAGATCACCTTCCTCTCATCTTCCAACTCACCAGAAAGGGTCACCTGCCCCATTAAACAAAGCTTTCCAGCTAAGTGGGAGGAATTTCGCAAAAAAAATGCAAATGGTCTTCGAGAACGTGGCCTTGTCCCCCTCGGAGATGCCTGGAGGTGAAACCCCGGGTGAAAGACCCGAAAAAAGAGAAACTCTGTGTGAGTCGTCGACCTCGGCAAATAAAAACCCTCGAGAGCATCATGAACCCTCGAGTAGAGACAAGGGCCCTTCAAACAAGACAGCATCATCGATGCCGTAGTCGAAGGCGCCTTCGACACAAAAGACGTCATCGACCCCGAAGAAGGAGAGGCCATTGAAGCCTCATGCCCCGAATGCAACCATGGAAATGTTATAATAAAACAGACTCCATCATTCTCCAGCATGGGGTCTGGCATGGATTCACATGCTCATGAATATTCCCCGTCGTCAGGCTGGGAATCCTTGGTAAAGAAAAAATCAGTTTGTTTCGTTTCTGAACTGTCTTTCTAGTAGTAACCAATCACTGGTCTCTGGGTAATACTGCCCCCAGCCAATGACTGCCCTCTCCCTAAGACCCTCCCCTGGCAGCCATCCTCAGATTTTTACTGCACGTTCAAGTGTTGGCAGTCCTCGTGCTATAGCTCTCGAGCTTTTATTACGTTTTGCGATTTTTGAGAGTTTAATCTCTTCGGTCAATCGAGCCTCAAGCTCCACTGTTTCTACTTCCGATCTACGGGGACCCGCTTTTGAATTTTCTAGGCCCCTCAAGGGCGAAGTTTTTGTCGAGTTACGCTTCTTGGAGGATTCCAGAAGACCTTGAGGCCTACCCCGTGGACATGGCCCAGGACAAAGGAAGCTCGACGGCCGGATCCAAGCTGTTCAGGAACTGCCCTGGATGCGGATTGCAGAATGTCTTCAAGGAGGACGAGCATTCTAGATGCCTCTACTGCCATCACGAAGACAAAACGCACGTGGAGAAGGACTGTGCGTTTTTCAAGAACATGTCGGAGCAGACCATGAGGGATCGGCGTATCCGCCTCACCAACTGGCTGGAGGGGAAGAGCCCAGCGGTAGGTGAGAAGAAGAGGTCCGAGCGGTCTTCTAAGTCCTTTGAGGGCGCTCCGGCAACGGGGGCCCAACAAAAGGCTAAGCACCGTGAGTCCACAGGCACCGGGAGCGCCGAATGGTCAGGCTCCTCAGCTGCCAGGCAGGGCGCGCTTTCACCGACGCCATCAACCACGAGCCAACGCTCTGGCTCGGGGAAGAGGAAATCGGAGAACACGGGTAAGCTTCTGGAGAAGCCCCGGTCGATCCCTACAGAAACAGCCGAGGGGGAGCGAGGCAGTGACCCTCCCCCCAAGGTGAAGGCCTCAAGCTCGCCTAAAGTCATGAAGGCCTTGATTCACCCGGCTAAGGCCTCTATCGAGGGAGTCGTGGTGGCCCTGGCGAAGCCTGTGGAGGCTACCACAGTGAAGGCAACATCGGGGCCCAGAGGTTCCCTGCCACCGCGGAGGGAATCCTCTTTTCAGCCCATCAATAAGACCCCCGTGAGAACCCCGGTGGAAAAAGAGGGGGTGAGGGGCGGTGGCCGACACGGATACAGCCTCTGAAGAGGAGCTGGCTGGAGTCGTGAAGATCCTCAACAAGAAGTTCGAGGAGGTCCGGTCCCACGGGAGGGATCCCGACAAGGTGGACGAAGAGAGCGACGGTGGTGCCGACGAGGTTCCCGTGGAGGCAGAGGATTCCACTCCCCAACCGTCGCGCCCGTCGCAGCCGGTACCGGAGCCACGGGACAACTCGGGAGCCATCTTGATGGCGATCCAGGCCTCATGTACGGAGATGAGGACGAGGTTGCCCTTACCCCCAACGGACGATCCAGCGGAGCCTGGCCCGTCGGGGAGCCCTCCAAGCAAGCGGGTGAGAGTTCATTCCCCCGCCGCCCTTCCAGCTTTCGCGGCCCTCACAGCCTTCATCTCCTTCCCCTGATCCTAGGGATGACATGGGTACAGAGACGGCCACAACGGGCATGGATGACGACGACGGTGGTGACGACGGGATGGGCCTTCCATCACCACTCCCTCGGGCCTCCCCGCCCGACAAAATTGGCTCCTTTCATGCCATGATTGCCAGGGCATCCAAGCTCTTTGAGCTCTGCCCGAAGAACAGAAGGAAGGTTTCCTCGATCAACAGCGTGAGGCCAAAAGGAAGACGGTCCTCTCGGTCCCGCTACTTGACGACATCTGGGACGAGGGGCTGTTGCTCCTGAAGAACCCTTCCACGACCCCTGCCAAGAGAGACCGGTACGAGAAGAAGTACTGGGTCCCGGATTCCGTCCCTCTGTGCCTTAGGGCGCAGCCGACCCCGGACTCGGTCTCGCCGGCGGCCAAGAAGAAGGCGGTAGGGGCTACGACTTCAACCCCCCCCCACACCCCCGGACGGCGAGGGGAAGAAACTGGATGCCATGGGGCAACGGGTCATCTCGTCTGCGACGACGATTAAAGCAGCCAAGGCCCTAGCGATTGTGGCCCGCTACAACAGGGAGCTTTGGTTTAAGATAGCTCCTCTGCTGGACTTCCTCCCAGACGACAAGAGGGCGGAGGCCTTGGAGATCCTGCAGGAAGGCGAGGTGGCATCGGACCAGCCATAACAGTGGCCAAGGACATTGCTGACACAGGCTTCTGCCAGTTGGGCAACGGTGCTTGTCTTCGGCGTGGTTGGCTCAAGGCGACAGACTTCCTCCAGGACGTGCGAACCAGAGTTTTGGACATGCCCTTCGACGGGAACAACCTGTTTGGCAAGACAGTGGACGAGTCACTGCAGGCCCTCAAGGCCGACACGGAGATGGCCCGGACCTTGAGGGTTTTGCAGCAACGACGGCCGCCCTTTCGGAACTCCGGAGGTAAGCAAGGTTCCTCCAAAGGATTCAGCGGCGGCTCTTCGATGTACCGCCAGGCGGCCTGCTCCTCGTCGCAGGAGGCCTACAGAGGACGCGGCAAGTCAGAAGGATCTCGTGGCCAAGGCGGCAAGGCCGCTGACAAGCAGGACTGAACCGGCCGTAGCGTCGGGCCCCCACCTGAGCACCCCGGTGGTAGGCCGGCTGTCGAAGTTCGTCAGCGTGTGGGAGTCCACCGACCGATGGGTGCTGGAAGCCATGGCCTGCGGGCACACTCTCTTTCGAGTTTTTAAAGAAATGCACCTGCATTCCACCCGTGGCCAGGAAGGAAACGACGTCCCTCAACTGTTGCTGGAAGTAAGGGCGATGCTGAAGAAAGGAGCCATCGAGCTCGTCCCAAAGAGGCTCCGGGGCTCGAGTGTACTCACGATACTTCCTCGCAAGAAAGAAGACCGGCGGTTGGCGACCCATCCTGGACCTTCGTCGTTTAAACAAGTACATCAAGGCCAGAAGTTCCGGATGGTCATCCTCCAGCACGTGCTGGGGCAGCTGGAGGAAGGTGACTTCCTCTCGTCGCTGGACTTGGAGGATGCCTACTTTCACATCCCCATTCTAAAAGGACATTGAAAGTTTCTCAGATTCGTAGTCCAAGGACGGCACTACCAATTCAAGGCCCTTCCTTTCGGATTGAAGTTGGCGCCCAGGGTATTCACCAAGTGCCTAGCACCAGTGGCGACGCGGCTGCGCCTGCAAGGGATCCATGGCTACCCCTACCTGGACAATTCGCTCATCCAAGCAAAGACGAGAGAACTCGCCGTCGGGCACACATCGAAGACCGTCCAACTGCTCACGGATCTGGGATTCTCCATCAACTTCACCAAATCCCACCTGGTTCCGTCGCAGGTCGCACCGTTTCTGGAAGCTCGACACAGTAGCGCGACTGGCCTCCCCGTCGGAGGAAAGGACGAAGGCCATCATGGGCAAGGTGCAGCGGCTGTTGACCATGGACGTGGTCAGGGTGAGGTCAATCAAGTCCCTTCTCGGCATGATGTCCTTGTGCATCTTCCTAGTGCGCCTGTGCAGATTGCGGATGCGGCCACTGCAAGAGTTCCTCGATGCCCGGTGGATGCAAACGGCAGGCAGCTTTGAAGACAAGATCCCGCTCAACGAGACCTTCCGCCAAGCGATCCGGTGGTGGGGTGCCCACGCACACCTGGCGGCGGGTACGGACTTCCAGACCCCGGCACATCAGGAGACGGTGACGACGGATGCCTCCCTGGAGGGATGGGTAGCGCACACCGGAGATCTCCACGCAAGAGGCCTTTGGCTCCCGTAGGAGAGGTCATTACATATCAACGTCCTGGAGCTCCGAGCCGTGTTCTGGGCCCTCAGGTCTTTCCTCCCGTCCCTCAAGGGCAAGGTGGTGAGGATCTTCACCGACAACACCACCACAATGTTCTACATCCGGAAGCAGGGAGGTACCAGATCCCCAGCCCTATCCAAGGAGGCCCAGGATCTGTGGCACTGGGCCGTCACCCAGGGGATGTTTCTGGTGCCCTTCCACCTGGCAGGAATAAAGAACACCATTGCAGACTCGCTCAGCAGGGAGCTGCGCTCGTGCCACGAGTGGGAGCTGCGACAGGATCAAGTGGATTGGCTATTCCGACGATGGGGCAGTCCCCAGATCGACCTATTTGCGATGGCGGCGTACACCAAGTACTGGAGGTTTGCCCGCAGGTTTCCCCAGCTGGGGAGCATGGGCGATGCCTTCTCATTCCCCTGGGACGGCCTGTTCCTGTATGCGTTCCCGCCGTTGCAGTTACTGCTGCGACTCATCAACCAACTCAAGAGGTCTTGGTGCAGGATGATCCTCGTCGCACTGGCGTGGCCAAGACAGGTGTGGTCTTCTTGTCATGAAGGGATTGTTCCGATCGTTCCCGCCGCTGAAGTCTCTGGCCCTGGCATGGGAGCTCAACGTGGTGCTGACCAGGCACATGGGGCCACCATTCGAGCCTCTGCATTCTGCACCGTTGAAGTTCCCGTCATGGAGAACAGCCTTTCTTTTGGCCATCACCTCCGCACGACGAGTGGGAGAGATCCAGGCCCTTTCCTTCAAGCCTCCATACCTGACTTTCCACCACACGAGGATGGTGCCGAGGACGCCCCCCTCCTTCATGCCCAAGGTGCCATCAGACTTCCATCTCAACGAGCCCTTGGTGTTACCTGTTTTCTTCCCGTCGCCTTCGTCGCCGGCCGAGAGGACTTTGCACTCGCTGGATGTAGCTGTTTGTGAACTTTGGACCTTTGAACCAAGGGAAGGCTCTCTCGAAGGCTTCCATTTTCAGATGGCTCTCCGGCTGCATCATGCACCGTCACTGGTTGGCAAACCAACCGTTGCCCGGTCGTCCGAGAGCCCATTCCACCTGAGCAATCGCTGCTACCACTGCGTTCCTATCTGCTGTGCCCCTGCTGGACATCTGCAGGGCTGCTACGTGGAGGTCGACGCACACCTTCACAAGATTCTACTGCGTCGACAGGGATTCCAGGGAGGAGTCCAGAGTCGGCCAGGTAGTGCTGCGCAACCTGTTCGCCTGAAGGTGGGCCTGGTGAGGAGGTAAGAGATGCTTATTGTTGAGTTGATGAAATGCTTAATGTTGTGCCTTGCCACCTCACATGGTTGTGCATGTGTGTACTGCTATGTATTCTTGTATTCATGAGCATGTGAATCCATGCCAGACCCCTTGCTGGAGAAGGAACAAGTTACTTACCTGTAACAGTTGTTCTCCAGCATGGGTCTGGCATGGATTCACATGCAAACCCTCCCTCCTACCCCTCTGCGGCTCTTAACTTGGTCCTACTGCCACTGTACGTGCTACCAAATCTGAGAATGGCTGCCAGGGGAGGGGTTTAGGGAGAGGGCAGTCATTGTCTTGGGGCAGTATGACCCAGAGACTAGTGATTGGTTACAACTGAGAAAGACAAATCAGAAACGAAACTGAAACTGAATTTTTCTTTACCGAGGATTCCCAGCCTGACCATGGGGAATATTCATGAGCATGTGAAGCCATGCCAGACCCATGCTGGAGAACAGTTACAGGTAAGTAACTTGTTCCTTACATAAATTAATCAATGACCCATCTTCAATATGCTGATATATCTAATTGCTGAGTGTGCCTCGCTGAGGCTGCTATCATCCCTCACTTTGCATTGATTTAATCCTTTTCAACCAGGCCCGGTAAATGTTTGGAGACAGTGAGCTACATTTAGATCATCAGATGATCTGCATATGTCCTTTTTTAGCACCTCATCTAGCCACCTCCTCCACTCTTCCCTCTTCAACTTTGCCCGTATTGTCTGTCATCTCTTCCACTCTTATTGTGAAACCTATTTTCGTTCTCTATACACCTCTGGTCTTTGGATTTCAGTCTACTTTGGTCTCTAGGTTTTACAATTCATCTCTCCTCTCTAGGTCTTATGATACACCTTTCTTCTCCAGGAGTTAACTTCTCACTGGGTCTTAGTATGCCCCTCCTTTTACTCTCTCCCCCGCAATCATCATCTTCAACACTTCAGCGCACCTGCTCTGTGCCACAAAACTCCATTCCACTCTTGTCATAGGAACTGACCCTTGTATAGTGCTTTGTCTGAATACCTTCCCTCTGATTGGCTGAAGTGGCAATCGGACTGATCTGGGCATGCAGGAGGTCAGGGATGATTTGTAGTCATGAGTTCATGTAGGAAGTGTTTAAATGGGCTAACCACCATTTAGGATCCCACTTAAGTCTGTGTTTATTGCTAGTTGGGAAGGAGCTGCTAATTTCCCCCGTCTCAGGCTGAAGGGGATCAGAGCCTTGCTCCAAGTATCGTTTTGGTGACCTGTGTCAAACACGTCCGTTTTGCACTGAGCATTCCTCGTGAAGGGGTGTGGGGTTTAGGAAAAATGTTTCTTCTTTGTTTGGCACGGTGTTGGTATTCTTCCCCTTGCTGTTAATGGGGAGAGGGGCTGTAGGTGTACCCCTGCCTTGTGCTGGAAGTTGGGAGTGGATACATGAGCTTTCTTGGTAATCTGGTGGAAGGGCACACAGCTCGGTCTGTGGCCAGTAACTGTACAGATGAGGACTATCAACTGTATGGGTGAGGACTGTGCTGCCTCTTGCCACTTTGGATATTGAATGGGTGAGGTGTGTACTTTTCTGGTACTGTCCCCTTTACGGGGCAATACATGTGGTAGAATGCACTCTTGTGGGTTATCTGGTCCTCCCTATTATTTTCCCAGACTCAACATTTTTAAATGCATTTTCGTTGTCGGGTCTGGGTTTTCCTCTGGTGGGGAAGAGGGATTATGGGAGGTACAGCCCCTTTATTGTTTAACAGGGCTTGGGCAGCCTGGGCCAGGAAAACACCTCGCACAGCCGGTGTTGTGGGCCTGGGGATACTATAACCAGGTTGATGTGCAAAGTTTGTGGAGGTCTCTTCACCACACATCAAGATGGGACTGTGAGCTATTGTTTTCCCGTTTTAGAGAATTTGACCAAAAAAAACTGTTGCTCAGGAAACGTGCTAAAGAGATTTTAAAAACTGTTTGCCGCCTAGCTTTGTAAAAGCATCCTTTGACTCTAGATGGTGAAAACCCAGAAAATACTATAAAGACATATTATCAGTAGATATCTGCAGGGATGGTTCCCTTAGATTTTAATATTAAATATCCACTTCACTGAATAATAAGCAATGTGCAACCCAAAGCCTAGGCACACTTTTCCAATGCCTGCCAACATTTGGTACTCTGCATTAAGGCATTACCTCATAAGTCAGCTGAGAAGAACAAGTAGCACACTAACATTGTTCACTTTTATATCGAGGCGACTGGGATAATCACATTTTCTTAAATCTGCATATCCTTCTCCCCTGACATGTGTTGCCAACAACATTCACCTTATCACACTTCCAAATCTTGGACTGGGCCACCTTCTGGAGTCTGCTTGGCATTCCAGGAATTACTATTCAGTAACTTACCTGCAGTGCCATAAATGAACACTGCAGCTATTTCAAGCCTACATATCAGCCAGGGTTGCCAGAGTACGGTCTCAAGCCCCTCACACACCCAAAACTACTCAACCTCTAACCTACAATTGTTCAGAAATTGCCCCGGAATCCCAAACAGTTTATTAACCTAGCACATACTTTTCTGTGTTGCATCTTTCTAGAAGAAAGTCCACATGTAGTGATTTAACGGGCATCCACACTAATACAAAGCATTTACCCCCTGCCAGACTCCCTTCCTACGTGTTTAACCTGCTTCCATGCTTTCCCTTCCTCTTCACTCTTGCTCTTCTCACCATACTAAGGTCTGGTTATTCCCCAGGCAAGGGTTAGTGCATTGAAACTACTACAGTGGTTATTCAGTGCAGTACAAACGCATAGTAACTTAGCGGCATAGTCAACCAACATACTTGCTGGTCGCAGTTGCCTGCAGAGGTTCACTATAATATATAAATCGAAAATGAGATGTTCCATTCTGTCTATCCCCTTAATGATTTCTTTATACATGCATGGCCTATAAAATCTACAGTTGTATCTGTGTTTACTCTGTACTACTTTGTCACTTTCTTTTGGGAGAGGATGATTTGGTGACCATTTCATACAATCGATTTCCAGCCAAACCCCACAAGTTGGTGTGTTGGTTTGGAATTTGTCGGACGTATTCCAAGTTTGCTTACAGTGAGTGATTTAGCATAGCATTTCCTTGTGTGTAATTTAGACCAGGATACCTCAATGCAATATCTACAAGGGGGATTTAATATATGAAGCATTACAGCAAAGGGTACCATTACTTTCATGTTGGTCTGACTGGATGTCTCATCTGTGCCAATGCCTAAATGCCGCCACCTGCATCAAGTAGCTGTGTCTTCGCAGAGGCTGCTGGACCTACAGTGTGTTGTTTTACTTGCTGTTTGTAGAGAGCAAGAGTTAAGACACAAACTGGGACCATGGATTCTGCACATTCTGGTATGGGCAGAACATTGCTTGCAGTATTGCTGCACAATCTGGAACTCATACAAGTTCTTTGTTCCCCATTAGCTCACATCGATCATGGTAAATATCCTGCACAGGCTTAAAGTTAGCTCCTCTGCACAAGCAAATCTAAAGCAAGAGCCATCAGCGTGCCCATCCTATCAAGGGTTGCTTTTGAGTTCATATGGGACCAACTGCTGTTTGACCAATTGAGTGAGCCAGAACCCCGGAGACTAAGTAAATCCAGAACCATAAGCAGAACTATTGAGATGACATGGGATTCATTTGTGACTGATAATAGGACTACCCCTGAATATCCCCTTTTGGTGGCCACAATCTGGGTTGCATGTGCAACTGTGTGCTCCCTTCATGTGGGCTTTTCCTCCCAATAATTTCAGCCTCTGGCCTTACTCATAAAGGGCTGGTTGTAGCCTTTTCAAGCCCATGCTAAGTTGTAATGCTTTTCTTTGTAAAGAAGTATATTTTTTTTCTGTAGTTTAGTTTCTGCATGTGCGTAAGCTCTGTGGGATGTTGGCTGTGGGTGGAGAAGGCCTGAAAGTGAAACCTCACCAACTCATTTGACGACAGCAGTATGTTTCTCCAGCATGGATCTTACATTAATTCACATGCTCTTGAATATTCCCCATCAGGCTGGGAACCCTCAGTAATATTAAAGCAGTTTAGCCTAAAGCTAATAACTTCTTGTCACTTCTCTAGCCTATTGCTGTCATTTTGGGATGCAATGTCCCTGCCAATGACACTCGGTCCTCATAAACTCCACCCCTGGTGGCCATCTTCAGATTTTTACTGCACATTCTCCTTGTCCTCGTGTTTCGCTCCTCGAAATCCAGTATTTTTTCTTTTGGCTACTTTTTCGAGAAATCATCTCGTTTCTTCAGTCACATTGTGACTACTGGAAGTGGGCACCTGTATCTGGAGGAGATCCTTATTCATCGTCGGATCTCCGACTCGTGCCTCAGGCTTGGGCCTTTGCTTCAACAACATGGTGGCTGCCACGAAGAAAAGTCTATTCATGGCCTTTGAAAAATGCGACCTGAAGGACCTCTTCATAGAAGCTCGGCACCTCAGGTGCATCTACTGCCTACATCCCGACCACTATGTGAACGGATGTTCGAATTGTCAGGCCTTCTCCTACAAGACCCGGAAAGGACCGCCATAGGAGGTTAGTGGCATGGATCAAAGAAGGTAACTCCTCTAGTGCGGCCTCCGGGCATAGTCATGCCTCTTCCAGGGCTCCCTCTAACAAAGAGGAAGAGATCCTTTTAGGATACCTTCCTGGGGAAGATCCTAAAAAAAAAAAGGTGAAATCTTCCCACGTTCTGACGCCTTCTTCGACTGTCGCTGTGACTGCAGGACCGAGATCAGAGAAAGGCTGGTCGCCATCACCGGCTCCGTCGACGGTTGGCCTACTGGCAAGCAGGCTTGTTCTGTCCTCAAGGAAATCGCTGACGCGAGTAGCCGAACATAAGACCTTGTCAAAGGGCATGTCGTCCATGGACCCGTCAGCGGCTCCACCATCGTTGACCCAGTCGTCTACCCAAGCCTCATTGACTTCCTCATCCATCAGGGCCATTGCCCTGTCGACTAGTACCTCTTTGTCTACAAAGAATGGCCTTCCGCTGATGGCTTCGATCCCTCCAAGGGGCAAGTCCACGATCATCACCATTGCCACTACAACGGTTACCACGTCCAGAGTAACCTTACTGCCTAGACCTCTGTCGGCACTAGAGACGACAGTCCCTTCAACAATGGCATCGTTCCGGTTCCACAGGCTCCAGTCATCGCCTCTTTTCCTAAAGGCTCAGATTTGGTGAGGGAGATGCCTCCAGCTCAGGATTTCCAACCTAGACCCACCATGACCACTCTGCTTTTCACACCGCCCCTCTAGGACCTCCTAGGATGTCGCTTACACACTCCACCAGTTTGGAGGATGACCTGCCAGAGGGATTTTACGTTGACCAGGAGGGTGGTCAAGGGGAGCCTGATCCCATTGTCCCAATTCCTCAGCAAGGGGTACTTTCTCACCAGGCATCTCCGCCTTAGTTCTTCACCTCAGGGTCCAGCAGCTACTGCACCAAGGGATATGTCTTTGGACATTTTAAGCACTTTGCACACACTGGTGGCTGAGATCCAGCAGTGTCTATCCGCTGCTCCCATTCCTGCGCCAACAAGGAGTCTGCCAAGGCCTTCTCGAGCTCAGCCGACACTGTCTTATCTAACCCCTATTACCCACCGGCCATTGCTAGTTGCACCGCCTCCTGTGGTGGAGGAACAGCCCAGACAGACACTGATACTGTCCCAACCGGTATGCAAGGCACAGATGCGTTTTGACTACGTTCCTGCTAATGGGTACCCCACCACCCCCCGACACAGGTTCCCTCCAGGTACTCTCCACCGCACAAGATCAGGTTTTTCCACTCCATGACCTTGAGGGCGGCAAAGCTATTCAACCTCGTACCTGAGAAAAAGGAAGGTTTCCTTTTCAAACGATGCAAATCCTCCATAAAGACCATCATTCCAGGCTCCCTGTTAGATGACATTTGAGAGGAAGGCCTATTGGTCATGAAGACCCCTAATACCACTGCTGTGAAAACGGATTGCTTGAAAAAGAAATACTGGGCTCCGGACTCTACCCCCAAGTGCCTCAGGTCCTAGCCATCGCCAGACTCTGTCGTCTCGGCCGTCTCTAGGAAGGGTTCCTCCAACCCATCTTCCTCCTCTCTGGTTCCTCTGGCCCAAGAGTGTAAAAAGCTGGATACGACTGGGAAGTGCATCATCATGATAGCAGCGTCTACGATTAAGGCCGCCAACGCCCTAGCCATCCTCTCGAGGTATGATAGAGAGTTATGGTACAAGTTCGTGCCCATCCTTCCTGCCGGCGGACAAGAAAGAAAGCCAAAGCCCTGGCTCTGTTTCATGAAGGGGAAGTAGCCTCCAACCATGCAGTCATTCACTCTTGACATTGCTGATTCGGGCTTTTGCCAGATGGGCAATGGAGTGGCCCTCTGCCGCCAGGGTTGGCTCAAGGCCACCAGCATTGTCGTCACCCACCCGTCCACGACACAGATGCCGAAGCAGGCCAGGACCAGCCCAGGACCTGCACCCCCACCTTTGCACCCCAGTGGGAGGCCGGTTATCGCAATTTGTCGATCAGTGGCGCAAGTGCTCCGCAGACAAATGGGTGCTCAATGTCCTTCAGCAGGGGCACACTCTGGAATTCCAGCACACATGCCCTCGCATTCCTCCCATCCCACGACACAAACAGCATGTGGCACAGCTGCTACAGGGGGTTCAAGCTATGCTAAACAAAGGGGCAATAGAACCAGTCCATCAGCACCTGTAGGGCTCCGGAGTGTACTCCAGATTCTTTCTGGTACAATAAATGTCGGGAGGTGGAGACCGATTCTAGACCTGCAACACCTCAACAGATTCCTCAAATTGCAAAAATTCAGGATGGTCACGTTGCAGCACATGCTCGACCAGCTGGAGGAAGGCGATTTCCTGCCAACCCTCGACTTGGAGGATGCTTACTTCCACAACCACATTCATCGCAAACATCAGAAATTGCTGCATTTTGTCGTTCCGGGCGCCATTACCAGTTCAAGGCTCTGCCATTCGGCCTAAAGTCGGCCCTGATGGTGTTCACCAAATGCTTGGCTCTGGTAGCAGCACATCTGCGTCACAAAGGAATCCTCGTCTATCCTCAACTAGACGATTGGCTATCTGATCCTGATCTCACGGGCAGGCAATCCGGCGCACTGCAGAGACTGTCTGTCTTCTCTGGGTTTCTTGATTAAATATAAGTGCTGCATAATGCCATCTCAGAACGCACTATTCCTGAGTGCCCGCCTCAAAACACACACTCGTGTCTAGCGACTCCTTCGAAAGAGAGGGTGAAGGCCATCCTGGGAAAGGTCCAACGGCTATCGACGGCTTCTGTTGCAACAGTCCGGTCCATCAAGTCCCTGCTGGGGATGATGTCGTCCTGCATCCATCTAGTTCCATTTTTCAGAATGCCGATGAGACCCCTTCAAGAGTTTCTGGATGCCAGATGGCAGTAAGTAAATGGCGCATGGAACGACAAGATCGCCCTCTATCAGGCATTCCGTCAGACCATTCAATGGTGGTCAGTTTGCCCGCATCTCTCGCAGGGCTCTCCTTTTTATATCACTGTGTATCAGGCGACAGTCACGGCCAACTTTTCTCTGGAGGGTTGCAGAGCCCATTTAGGACATTCTCACGCCAGAGGCCTCTGGCTCCCCGGAAGAGGAGGAGTTGCACACAATGTCTTGGAACTGCGGTCAGTTTTCGGGGCTATCCAGTCTTTTCAGCCTCCGCTCCAGGGGAAGGTGGTGCGGGACATCAGACACCACCACCACCATGTTTTACATCAGGAAACCGGGTGGGGCGCACTCACCCACTCTCTGTTGAAGTTCGGAATCTGTGGCGCTGGACCATTGCTCAACTGATGTTTCTCGTCCCATTTCACCTAGCAGGCATTCTTGCAGACTCTCTCAGCAGGGAGCTGCGGTCCTGCCACGAATGGGAGCTCCAGCAAGAGCAAGTGTTTCAACTCTTCAACGAGTGGGGTCTCAGTTAAATTGTCTTTGTGAAGAGGGCGCTAGAGAGCCATCCAAGATGGCAGCTCACTAGCGAGCTCCGCATCAATCCTGGGTAATATCCTGCAAAATAGCTTCCTACACCCTGAAACTTCACCCCCCCCCCGCCTGCACGACAGTGTACATAAATCCCCCGTGCAGACATGCAACCAGGCAACTGGCCTCCGGACACGACGTTGCGCTCCAACCCCCGGCCATCGCAAACGGAAAGGAGGCCACGGCAACGGCTCCACAACGCGGCAACTCCTAAATTGAGCGCCGGCGAACTTCCCGAACATAACCCCCAACATCTCTGCGGCAGGCGGGAGGCGCACACCCCATCCACTTAGCTGACAGCGTCACCGGGGTGTCAGTGATCAGCGCCCCGGCCCCCTGGGAGAAGGACACACAACAAGTCGGGAGAGTCGCAGTGCCGAGTGCGGTGGGAGCCCGCCCAACCAGCCTGCGATAACAGGCCACTGGAAGTGGACTGAAGCACTGCTCGCGGCTGGCGCTGCGGCTCCCAGTTGGGGGGTATCACGCAGCCAAACATGGCGGAGGCAGTCGGGAGCCCGCCCAACCATCCACCAACAACAGTAGAGTGAGTCCCGGCCACAGAATGGGCTGAGGCGCTGCACGCAGCAGACCAGGACCCCTCATGGCGGCAAAGGCGGTCAGGAGCCCGTCCAACCAGCCCGCGACAACGGGCTGCTAGACGCGGTCGGACGAGGCTGCCCGCGGCAGGTGCCTCGGCTCCCATAGCAGGAGCCTGTAGCGAACCACAAAGCCAGACACGGCGGAGGCAGTCGGGAGCCCGCCCAATCAGCCCAAGACAACGGCCTACCAGACATTGCTGGCGGACAGCGCCGCGGGCCCTAGAAGAGGAGCCCGCGATGCACTGCGACCCTCGACACGGCAGAGGCAGTCGGGAGCCCGCCCAGCCACCCAACAATAACCGAAGAGCGAGCCTCAGTCCTGGAACGATCGAGGGCGGCACACACAGCAGACCAAGACCCGCGAGCCTAATCACAGCGGAGCAGCTGGAAACCCTCCTAACCCAGCTGAGACATTGACGGAGGCAAGACTGCCCACAGCCAGGCAATCCCAGCATTTGAGATCCATCCGGCAACACAGGGATGCGCCAGATTCAGGTAGGGGAGGCGAAACCTGGCTCTACTCCCACCGCAGCCAATACCAGCTGCCCCCCCACACCCCTATAGACATAGGAACAATCAGCCAGTAGGACTCCGACAACTAAAGGAAAACTCCCACTGACCTGCCCATTAGAAAACCAGCTCGCTGCCACCGAACTCCACGAGACCCTCACTAACCCTGGCAAACCCTTCATCCGCAATAGCACCAACCCAAAAAGAGGAAAACAAAAAAAGTGGGGAGAGACTAGCGAATAAGCATAACTGAGCACCGCCAATAACTGCAGCAGCTACTAGGAATCTCTCGTAGCCATCCCACGATCCAATAGCCACCAGGACCTGCAACACCTGTTAAACGGAGCGGGCAATAGACATACCAACCACTGCTTTCTCTAAAACGCCAACCAAACCACCTATCCAACCCACAGCGCATACAGCTCAGAAAGGCACATAATTCTGGACTGCACCTGGACCGTGACCACTCGCCAGAATCTCTATACACAGGCCCAGAAGCACTGCCAAGCCCGCCAAGTGCACCCTCCAGCACCTGGGGCACAAATCCAAACAACCTTTGTCCTACTGAGCCGGGAGCCGCCCTACTCCTCCTGACTGCACAGACCCCACAGCGCAAGAGAAAGCCCCACAACATGGGCAAGACAGACAAATCGCAGCATAAGCTAATGTTTGAAACCGGGGCCATAGCCAAGACTCCCAAGCAGCCGGATCGTGAACCCGCTTTAACCCCAGACATGGAACAGGATAATGAATCCGCGTCTCCCCAATCTCTTGACAAACGCGAAATCCTGCTCGAACTCAAGGCGGGCATAGGCAACCTCGACGCCAAAATTGACACCCTCTCATCTAAAGTTGATCAAATACATCGCCTAGACAAACACGGCGAAAGATTAGACACTGTAGAACAAAGGGTTTCTGACCTCGAAGATCATTCCACGTCCCTGTCCTCTAAAGTGACAACACTGGAGCGCCAAGTAAAAGAATTTGTGGCCAAGAACGAAGATTTAGAAGGACGCAGCTGCCGCAACAACATTAGGTTGGTAGGGATAAGGGAGCAACAAACCCCGGCGAAGATGGAGGACTTTGTGGAACAACTATGTAAAGAAATCTTTTGAGCAACCACCTTCTCCCCACTATTCGTAGTGGAAAGGGCGCACAGGATCCCAACTAACCGCCCAATCCAAGGAACAGCACCTCGCCCCATCATTGCCAAACTGTTGAATTTCAGAGATTGTGACATAATACTCAGGCTGGCCAGAGACAAAGGGGAAATTGAATATGATGGTGATAAAGTGCAGATCTTCCCTGACTTCTCACCAGCGGTGCAAGCCTCCCGCAGAGCCTTCGGAGGAGTAAAGCGCCGCCTACGAGAGGAACAAATCCAATACTCAATGCTCTTTCCGGCCAAACTGCGTATTCTCCATGCTGAAAAGACACAATTCTTTACGTCACCAGAGGACGCCAACACCTTCTTGGACAATATTGGATGCCGCCCCCCACGCGAATTGCCAAGACCACAAAGGAGAGAGAGAAACCCACCCTGAGCATTTCCACAGCTCGCTTGACATGGGAGTTTGAAATAGGAACATAAGTCAGTAATATATACCTCGGGATCGGCGATCCTTGGAGGGCACTAGCACCCCGAGCACAGCATTGTTCACAAAGTTATTGGGGGAGGGGTTCACTTCGGGCGGGTTGGGGGTTGCCCGACAGGGAAGGGGAAAGAAGGGACTCAAGTTGGGGAAAGAGTACCCAGAGGAAACAAGTTAGTTGTTCGAAATGGGCACCGGTGGTGGCCAGGGCCGGCCCCGTTCGACGTCAACCAAGTCCTAGAACTCCACAGCGACCACACGAACGTCCATTTCTAAATGTCATGCAATCAAGAAAAGTTGCCTCATATACACAGACGCATCAAATAGAAACCGCGCTGCAGAAACAATGGAGAAAGTCCAATCAAATTCAAATCAGTAACATGGAACATTAAATTGGGCAACCAGCCGTCAAAAACGAGGAGGTTGATACAATACCTGCGTCGACATAAAATCGACGTGGCTCTTGTCCAAGAGACACATCTACGTCCCAATTCAGAAAACCACTGGGCGAAAACATGGGGATGCCACAGATACTTCGCCTCCTTCTCCTCATATGCGAGAGGGGTCGCCATCCTAATTAATAAAACACATTTTAAATTAATCCGGACCCAGAATGACTTTGAGGGAAGAACACTGCTCGTCCACGGAACTACAGACGGGGAAGAAATAATCTTGATCAACTCTTACGGCCCCATCGTAGATGGTTCCAACAATTTTGACTGGGTCCAGACGCATATCGAGGCAAACAGAGAAGCCACGGTAATATGTGGGGGCGACCACAACACCTCGCTCGACCCAAGCATGGACAAGACACACAAGACGTCAGCCCCATGCTCCAAGGCAAGCCTACAAATAACCGAAATATGTACAGCCCACAACCTCATTGATATATGGAGAAGCAAACATCGGGACTCGCAAGAATTCACCTTTTACTCCTGGGTACACAAGTCCAGCTCGCGACTGGATTATATCCTCGTGTCAGCTCAGTCGACTCCAATGGGGCGAATGTCAAATCCTACCTAGGACCATCTCAGACCACTCAGCGGTCACCTTAGAGTGCATAACATCCCGAAACGGCTCCACCAGACCCCACTGGAGATTTAAACATAGGGCCCTCCAAGACCAAATCTTTACTGACGAATTGCGAGCTGAACTGATCACCTTTCTCGAAACAAACCAAGGCACGGTGGCATCGCCAGGTACCCTCTGGGAAACACTAAAATGCTTCACCAGAGGGATTTGCCTGGCAAAAGAAAACGGAATTCTAAAAATGTTGAAAAGAGAGCTTGATACAAACGAAGACCGTCTCAAAACCCTTGAACGAGCAGTAACAACCACAAGTACCCCGAGCATTCTATCAGCACACAAGACGGAACTAGAAACCTTCAGAACACTGGCAAAAAGATAAATGAAGTTCCTAACCAGTCACCACAAGATTCAGCAGTATGGCGAGGGTCAACGTCCCGGCACACTACTCGCAAGACTGATTACCGCGGAACGTAAACCCACGACTGTCGAAGCAGTGCTAGACCCATCAGGTACTCTCGTATACTCAGATGACGACATACTGGAAACATTCTGTAAATTCTATCAAAACTTGTACAACTCCAACTATGCCAGGGACACCTCCGAAATAACACAATACCTCAACACAACCGATTTATACTGGACAAGTGCCGAACTCCGGGATCCGCTGAACATGCCCATCACCACAAAAGAGATCCTAGACGCCATCAAAGAATTACCAAGTACCAAAGCCCCAGGACCCGATGGCCTAACAGGAGAATTCTACAAATTCTTCGCAGAACTCCTGGCCCCACCCCTTCTCCAAGTGTACAAAGAAGCTATAGAAAGGGACCAGCTCCCACTAACACTCTATATGGCAAATATCCTCTTGCGCAAAACGGGCAAACCCAAGGAAGACTGCCCCTCCTACAGACCCATATCACTAATTAACTTTGACAACAAAATATTAGCAAAAATCCTAACTAAAAGGTTGATCCCACTCTTGCCCGCAATGGTGCTGGCGGACCAAGCAGGATTCGTACCAGGCAGAAACACATCATTCGGCCTCAGAAGACTGTTCGGTGCAATGGAAGCCCTGAACCCAGAAGAGCAGGCGGTAGCGGTGATGCTCGACGCTGAGAAAGCGTTCGACTCTGTGGAATGGCCCTTTTTATTTGCAATATTGGAGCGGATGTACAAACAGGACGATTCGTACAAATGATAGGCCTCCTCTACAAACACCCATCATCAAGAATAACACTTGGAAACAAAACCTCCTCCGAAATCATTCTACGCAGAGGGACCAGACAGGGTTGCCCACTGTCTGCACTGATTTTCGCACTAGTCATGGAACCCCTAGCGTCAGACCTTAGGCTTTATCATCTACACCGAGGCCTCGCCTTCGGCCCGCACAAACTGGTGGTATCACTATACGCTGACGACTTTGCGCTCCGCCTCCGCGACCCACAATACAACTTGAACCCTGTGATGCGAGCAGTACTCAAATTCGACAACTTCTCAGGACTGAAAATCAACAATTCAAAATCAATAATCTTCCCTCTGGCGGCAACCAGAGTATTCCAAGACGACTTCGGATTCCACTGGCAACACTCTAAGGTTAGATACCTGGGGATACTAATGTCCAAATCTAGCAAAGACATCAGGCAAGACAACTACGAAACAACACTCGACGCCATCCAAACCAAAGTGAACAGATGGAAGACGCTCCCACTCACTCTCTAGGGCAGAGTGTCCCTAGCTAAAATGGGAATTCTTCCCAAACTGCTCTATCTCTTCACGAATATTCCCCTATTACTTCTGCAAAAATTCCTGCAACGAATCAAGTCCATTCTCCTAGACCTGGTCTGGGCAGATAAAATTGCCCGAGTAGCCCACAACATCATGATCCTGCCCATAACACAAGGAGGATTGGCATTACCCGACATAGAGGGCTACTATTGGGCAGCGCAGGCACAATAGCTGAGTCACTGGTACGCAACACACTCCATACGGCCACATGTCCAAATTGAGAGGGCCCTAGCAGCACCCTACCTGCTACGGGCAGTTATATTCAACCAACTACCTCCACCCTCAACACCAATGAACACGATGGTCACGATCCACACAATATGGAAAAAAATGGCCAAAAGTAATGGAATCCAAATCAGATACTCCCCCCTCCTGCCAGTGAGAAGCATCCCAGGTATCCCAATCACATCGGAAAAAGTATTCCAACTATGGACCAAAAAACTGCAAATCCACTCACTGGGTGACCTGTTCCCAAACGGCACGTTCATGTCCATACAACAAGCTCGCGACAAAGGAGGCAACAACACCCTAGAAGTTTTCATGTACTACCGAACCCGACACACCATGCAATCCAACTTCGACACATTACCACTCCAACCACCGACATGGCCACTGCTCCATGGAGTTATACAAGCCCAGGGTGAAGGTCGACTTGTGTCGAATATCTACAAAGCCCTACTAACCGAAAAGTCCACACGCTGCGTGAAAGCTCAAATAAGGTGGGAAAGAGCCCTAAACATCAAAATATCTGAAGAAGACTGCTCATACACACTGAGACTCACCAAGAAAGTGGCAATAAACACGAGATACAAACAAATCCACTTCAATTTTGTCCACCAGGTCTACCACACTCCAGCAAAACTCCACGCTCACAGAGCGGTAATATCTGCCGCCTGCTCTCAATGTGGTCATTCAGAAGCCGACTTCGTTCACCTGCCATGGTCCTGCCCCGAAATAAGAGCATTCTGGCGAGCAGTCCTTGAGAAAATATCAGCGATAATTGGGGTACAACTAGACCCTGACCCAACACTGACTTTGTTGAGCTTCTTAACCGACCAACTACCAGACTACACCAGGAGACTTGCAAACCTACTCATAGTCCTGGCACGCAGACGAATAGCATGCAACTGGGGTAAAGGACCACCATCAAACCTGAAGCAGTGGTTACAAGATGTCACGTATTGCCAGGATGTCGAGACAAACTATATAAGGACACTACCCCTTCATGCGCGGCCCCCGGACATCTGGGGCCTGTACATAGCATACCTGTTAGCAGCAGATGACGATACAAGCTCGCAGGCTTCGTCGCAAAACCGAAATGAACTGCCGGAAACTTCGATAGCTGCTGTGGTTACCTCACAATGAATGCAACCGAACTTTCAAGCAACATTGCAGGTCGGGCGAGGGGGCGGGGAGGGGGGGGGCCATGGTTCACACTGACCGGTGCATGGTCTTGTAATGTATAGAATTTTCTTTTTGTAGATGAAAACCAATAAGTTTTTTTTTTTTTTTTTTTAATTGTCTTTGTGACAGTTACCAACACCAAGAGTCGGAAATTTACCAGCAGGCATCCGCAAACAAGGAGTCTGGGGGCGCCATCTCATTCCCGTGGGAGGGCCTTTTCATGTACGCTTTACTGCCAATTCCTCTGTTGCTATGAGTGAGCACACATTCAGAAGTTGCCACTGCAAGCCATCAAACTGCCTCCACTTCCAGACCTGTTCTCCAGAGAAGGATGGTCAATCCTGCACCATGTCCAAGCCTCTCTGAGCCTCATGGCCTATCTCCTGTAGCCCTAGAATTTTGACACTACTCGCTGCCTTTGCTATGAAAGAAGATTCTAGGCAGGGGCACCTCTACGCTGGCTTGCTACAAGCACAAGTGGAGGCATTTTGCGGTGTGATTGTGAAGAATCAACTTCCAGGGCATCCGTGGTCTGGGGATGAATTTCTGTTTCTAAACCATCAATCAGCCCCACACCTCTAGTGCACCAGAAGGGATCTGAACAGATTGGAAACACAAGCAAATTATAAACATTGTGGTCCAATTCTGGTAACGTAGACGGAACGGCAGGCTTATCTCTGCAATGTCGTGCATTATTGGTTAGTTGCAACACAGGGAACATACAATTATTACCCAATGTTAAAAGGGACTGTCCAGCCAAGGTTGTATACAAATATCTGCTTTGTTATTCAACAGACCGTTCTAGCACACTACAAAATACGACCTACCCTGTAAAGGAATGCAGAGGACAGTTTTCATGAAGGAAAAGGGATGCACTCTGGATACTGACAGGATGGTAGGCAGTAAAGTAATCTCAATAGTTCAAGGATACTTAGTTTCAACACAAGGAGAGCAATGATTCATAGAATGTCACTAGTGTCCTTTGGAGAAGGCCCAGGGGGACCGAACCACAATGTACTTTGTGCGTGTAGAAATGTTGGTGCTTGACAGCATCGAGTCGGTTTCAGGGCGCTTTGCAGCTTCTGTATCACAGATCAAGATGGGAGACGGCTGCGGGTATCGGGTGGCAGGCAGTTTGGCAAGCGAGGCTGAACGGACGGCTGTGGGCTGGCCTACATGGCGGCTCGGGGTCAGGAATCGTCTCAGTGCTGGTTGGTGGGTCTGAAGCACTGGGCAACGCGTCTTAGACAATGTTAGCTACTCTGGCTTGATAAATCAGCAGTGCAGTCGGTTGCAGCTTAAGGGGCTCGACAGGCTTGAAAATATCCTTTAAGGCGGACGCGGGTTGATGCTGGTCGATGCACTCCTCATAGCTTCTTCACTGGGCTTGTGTCAACCTTTAAGACAGTCGGCTCAAAGCTGAGGAGTTTGTAGCAGGCAACAGCCTTGTCTTTGGTTTGGTTCAGAGACTCACTGGCACTTCCCACCTAGGAAGCTTGCTTGCAGAGCCTAGCAGGGCACACTGTGTGCTGACTGGGTTCTGGAGCTGCTGGAAGGGTCCTCTGCGTTCAGTATCTCCCTCTTTTCCATGGGAGATATTTAGGGGAGGGATCTTGCTTTCTTCTTTGGAAATCCTGTCCTTCCTTCACTGCCGGAAGCTGTAAGGCAGACTATCTTCAGCCAGGGTACAATGCTGAGTTCTTCTTGTAACTCCTTGTGAAGTGAGATCTGCCAAAAGAGGGGCTCAGCCCTCTTTTAAAGTCAAATGGGCCTGAGTGATTGGTGTAGGCTAAGCTGACCTTAATGAACCAATCCTGGGTCCCCACCAACAATCTTCTGTAATGCGTAAGTTCATAACCAGAGTGCTTTGCAACAGGAAAGTTAAAGGGGTGAAAACCTATACTACTAACTCCCACCCATCTTCCTGTCTGTTGTGGATCAAAGGGTCTCTCTGGATAATTGTGCTCTCTGTGGTTCCTGATTAAAGGCAGGGCTCCCTTGAAGTTGTGGCGAGAACAGACTTTGACTCCATCGAATCACATACTCCTACCATCATGGGTTCCCCGTGCATGGGTTGCCTACTGTAAACACATGTGCCAGACATGTCAGCTCAGTGTCATTGAGAGTAAGATGCAGGAGCTGCCTTCAGGTTGACGAAGATGCTTAGCAAAGGTGTTGGGGTTTCCTGTCTTTTGTTAGTCCTGCGATCAGGCCTCTCGTGGTAAATGTGGTACTGTCCAAACTGATGGGGCCTCCGTTTGAGCCTATGCATCGGACTTACTTGAAGATTCTGTCATGGAAAACCACCTTCCTGGTGGCAATCACCTCTGCCAGGCGGGTGGGGAGATACAGGCTCTCTCCTGTAAGGCTCCAAATGTATCATTCCATTCAGCTACGGTGGTTCTGGGAGCTTATTCTTCCATCATGCCATAGGTCCTGTTGACTCATCTAAATGAGCCTTTGGTTCCACCAGTTTTCTTTGGTAACCCTTCTTCACCTGCTAAAAGATCTTTGCATTCGCTGGCCCTTGCGCGTGCCTTGAAGTTCTATTTTTCACGCATGAAGAACTTTCCAAAGGCTTGTTAGCTTTTCATCAATTTTGGATCCGTGGGACCTGGGAAGGCCCTGTGTAAGGCTTCCATATCCAGGTGGCTCTCCGGCTGTATAACGCATTGCCTTTGTCTGGCCAACAGACCGCTCGCTACCAGGCCGGCCAAGAGCCTATTCCACCAAAACCATTGGAACCACTTTCTCTCTGGTGTTCCTCTTGCTCGACATCTGCAGGGCTGCTACGTGGAGGTCTACCCACTCCTTCAGAAGATTATACCCACTGCCTCACAAGATTCTTCTGTGTCGACAGGGATTCCAGGGAGGAGTCCCAGGTCGGCCAAGAAGTGCTGCGCAACCTGTTTGTTTGAGGAGATTCTGTTCATTGGGTAAGTGCTTCTGTGAGCCTTGTCACGTCCTGTGGTTGTGTATATGTACTGCTGAGCATGTGAATCCATGCAAGACCCCATGCTGGAGAAGGAGCCAGTTACTTACCTGTAACTCCTGTTCTTCAGCATGGGTCTGGCATGGATTCACATGCAAACCCTCCCTCCTTCCCCTCTCTGGCTCTTCTTGGTTCTTACTGCCACTTTATGTGCGTGACCAAATCTGAAGATAGCAACCAGGGGTGGAGCTTAGGGGGACAATTGTCATTGGCTGGGGCATTATGACCCAAAGTGACAGCAATAGGCTATAGAAGCTACTAGCAGTTTTTAGCTTTAAAGCTAAACTGCTTTAATATCACTGTGGATTCCCAGCCTGAAGATGGGGAATATTCATGAGCATGTGAATCCATGTAAGAACCGTGCTGGAGAACAGGAGTTACAGGTAAGTAACTTGTTCCTTCTCTCCCCAGGGCTAACCGGGCCAGGTGCACTTAATCAGAAATTCCAGCCCCCCATATTTCACATACCCTGCATACTTATCAAATGTTGTGGAGGGGGTCTCGGATTAAAGCGGAGGTTGTTCTTTTGGAGAAAGAAAATGACTGGCCTTTGTTATTTGTGCATGCTGGTGCTAGTTGTCTTCGCAGATGTGCAGTGCAATGCTTCATGAATGCAGGCCTTATTGGAACACTCTCCTTGTTTCTAGCGGAAGCTACCAGCTAAACACAATTAGTACCCTCGGCTTCCCCTGCGCCCATTACTCTAGTGTGGTCCGATAACGCATTTTGCAACCTCCCACTTCTCCGCCTGGGCTGTAATGTCGTAACAGGCCCGCTGCTCTCTCCCTCAGTGGATGATCCCCTGCCACAACAAACTGATGTCGCATTAACGTGCCCCTCTAAACCCTGTCTAATCTTTCAAGTGAGCCAGCCATGCTCAACGGCTAGTCATTAATCGAGTCAGCTCAGGAGCAGATTTCCCAGGGCTTAATTACCGCACAGTTTCAGAATAATGTTGCACGCAGACTATAAACACCTAAGTATTGGATAATCTAGTGTTTTTTTTTTTCATGTATTAGCAATGTCATACCGACGTATAGAAAAGCTCGGCAAGATATATGGCTGTCAATTTAAAACAAAAGGATCGTTATTGATATTTGCTCCCCTCTGCCCCCCCTTTCTACCTCCGATGAGCGCTTTAAAAGGTGGCAGGATGTTTGCTATTAATGTTCATAATAAGGAAAACTAATAATATAGATGAGGGGACATGTCTTCCCCCTTTTCTCTTCTGATGACACAGTCCAAATACAAACCAACAAAACTAAGTCTCCAGGGTTTCTACCAGCTGATGCTAGTTCCAGCTGGTAACACTTACCAAAGTTCTCTGGAAGCCTCGGTAGGCCTCTCTTCTGGCCGTGGGGTCCTGCAGTGTGTTCTCTGTTGGGATCAACCCTGTCTTTGGCTATAAGAATAGTCTATGGTATTATAGAGTAGGGTCTGTTAATGGTGTCACTCAGTCCATAGATAGTTGGCCTGGCCTTCCTGCACTTCTTTCCCAGGGCCTGACTTAAGGACCCAAAACCATCTTGTTTCCCTCTTCCCTGAAACAATGCTCACTCATTCCTGGTGGCATGTCTCTAATGCTTACAACCTGTGTAGGTTTCCTGTTGGCTGACCTCGCTCTCTTGCCACAAGCTTGCTCCTCTACCTACGGTCCACATTTAGCTTGGCGTTGTTCCACTGTCCCATCTTTCAATTGACCCATGTTTCTGGGAAGTGCCACTGACCTTGTATCAGCTACTTTCTCTTTATACCTTATAGCCTTGATTATCGCCTCCCCAAGAGCTGTACCTGCCACAAGGGTTTGCCTCTGGGAACTGTGTTATGGCCGTTTCCCTGTAGTTGTGGGTGATTGAACTCTGCTTCTTCCTTTCCCATTGCTGGCAAAGCCTTCAAAAGGCAGTTCTGCCATCTTGGATGTGGTCTGTGCACACATGCACATTGCGGCACAACCGCTGAGCTCAACGTCGGGTGGCTCCCCGACTCACTCTGCTTGTCCCTCACTGGACAGCGGTGAACTGTCTAAGCGTAATCTGCAACTGGCTTTGTGTTCCAGGCATGCTTGGTGAAGGTGTTTCTGCTGTAGCTTTGCTTCTCCAAGTTTTGATAATTTGAGAATTTGGGTCTTTTCCAAAAGGGCCCTGATACTCTGGGGCTCACACTGGCAACACGCCTTTCCTTGGGTCACTATGGTTGGTTGCAGCAATGTAATCATGCCTCACAGACCCAAACCTGTGCTTGGCGGGGCACCTGGGCATCCTTCCCATAATACCCATAGGCCCCAGAACAGCTAGCGGCTGGTGGAGTCTGACCCTTCGAGTCACCCCCACAGGCCCCCTTTATGCCCGGCATAGTCACTGCAAGCCTTCCAGGTTACAAGCAGTAAAATGAATTGAATGTCGAAAAATATTCAGTTTAATGTGCATTTAATAATCAACATTCCCACACAATCAAACGAGTACCCCCACATCAAGCTTTATCTCGGAACTTTGGCACAAGAAGTCACTAAATCATTCATGGTGTTGGTAAGAAAGGTATGCAGGGATGGGTGTTTTTTGTGTTAGTCATGGCAAAATAAATTTGTAAGACACTTAGCAAATTTCCTTTGAAAGTAAATTTGTAAGATTGATGTTCTGAGCTTATGTAACGGTCCAGAAAATAATGAAAATACTGTGTTAAAGACGTCTGTAAATAGGTTGGTCATGTGCAGTGTTGTCCTTTTTTTTGCTTTGATTTATTATTAACGGTTTCAATCTTTCCAATTCCACAGCAGGCCCCAGGCATGGAAGATCTGGTATGGGAGCAGTTCACTGTGACCTTGCACAAGGTGAGAGCCGCTGCATTCATTTTGCAAAGCAGTTTAATTGTAATATTCTTGGCACACAATGCAGAAATGCCGGGTACCCGTGGAAGTGTTAAAGGTTTGAGAATTGTTTTGCACGAATAAACGAGGTTTCATAATGCATTGAATTGAATCGAGATGCAGCAAATGCTCACTAAGCATTTTTAGGATCTCCACAGAGTCCTCACTGGGGACCCAATGATGGTGGGGCTGCTGCAGAAAGAGCCCATGAACTACATTTCCCTCTTCAAAAGGTACCCCGAGGCCATGTGTAAAGAGTAAGTGCCAGTGATTTTCCTGGGCTCAAATAAGTGGGAGTCTTTCAGACAGCATTCATTTTTATTTGGGGGCGTGGCCTACGATGCATAATTAAGAGCCTACGTATAAGGTTAGTTATTTGGAAGTGGGGGATTGGCCTAACCTGCGTCAACAATACTTTCTACTTCACCTATATTCGTAGATAGGACCCACTGTAACGAGAGGTTAACGCATTTGCAAAGGGACAAGGTATCAGTTTATAAAGCATACTTATTGGTGACCGATACATTTTCCACAGTAGGTAACAATACTCTGTCTGCCAAAGATGACAATGATGAAGCTGTACAGTGATCTCCTCCAAGTGCCCATTGCTTTAATCAAAACGTGCCTGCTCAAAATAAACCGTTTCCCCAAGATCACAAGGTTGAACTGTATTTAAAATGGAGGGCAACGCACAGATGATGATTAGGAAAATAACGAGCACATTTTTTCTGCATGGACTATGTGAATATTATATTTTCTAGTATAGTATTTTGTGCGTGGGTGGCTTCAGTGTAACATTGAACAACCAAAGGAAGTTTGGCATTCCAGTATCCCGCTGTTGAGTATTGCCAGACCTCTATTGAGCCTGGCTTAAGTCTGCAAATAAACCAATATAAGCCTCAAAACACGGCTGTGGGAAAAGCAAATACATTTTTGGGGGTTTTTGGAGAAAATCTCAAAAGTTCTGATTGCACTAGAAGTGTGAACACAACAAGTCCGATATTACAATTTCACAACTGATATATCAGGATTGCTGCTTCCCTTGCTATGCTTTGGGGCGGAGAGCACTGTGGATACACAGATGTTGAGCAAACATTTGCATGCCATCAGTGCTTTGCAAAATCCCATGCATATTAGGGACACATTTCTACTTCTGTCATTTTAATAGCAAGAAAGAGGACCGTATATCTAGCTCATCGTAATCCACATTCAGGCTTGTCCTCAATTGGCAACGTTCCAAAATGTGATCTAAACAGTTTTATTACACAATCTTCAGTCTTTGTTCACAGCTGACCGTTTAATTGGTCGAGAAATTTAATGGGCGTCGCTCTCATGACCTTGATTGGGTTTGAACCTCCGTAGCCCATGTTTCCCTAAAACCCAAGTTGGTTTCAGACTCGAGATCTGTAATGCCTACCACCTAAATAGTTCCAGTTGAAATGAGGGCCTAAAGACCGCAGCCTTATCCACCTTACTGCCTCCGGAACCCCATAGAAGGATCCTTGACTCAAAAAGGTGTTTCCCAGCATTCCCCATCAGTATTAAGGATTGTGTTTGTGCTGGTGATACACCCTGCTCCTTTCACTCTTTACCACATGCTCTTTTTTTCTGTACTTCCGACTCCTCCCTTCACTGGATCTTACAGATCTTGCGCTCTTTTTGAGCTTGACAGATCCCGACCTTGGTGTTTGGCAATTTTGTCCAGAAGGTCATGTTTTGGGTTCCAAAGAAGTTTACTTTGGGTTGCTCCAGGGAAAGGGAACCTCCACCCAGCCTGACGGAAAGGCAGGACCTGGTACCTGGAGCAAAGCCTAATTCATGGATCTCAAATTTTGTTTTGTGTATTGATGGAATAGAGTTTTTTCGCTTCTCCTAGTACAACTGTGAACATGCACTTGTGCATCAGAGGCTGTGGGAGAACACAGGAAGGCAGTGCATCTCCCTGATCAATGCCAAAAAGGAATCCCATTATATTTTTGAAAGATGAGTTTTGAATCCTCTACAGAAGTGAAACCAACTTGTGTTGCCGACAAATGTATAGGAATTGAGCATGATGCACCTACCGGCTTCCTGTCTGACACAAGCTTGGGATGACTGTGACTTAGTTTAAACATCTAATAACTGTGACCTTCACAAACTTGATCTATGTTGGAAGTTATTGTAGAATTTGCATAAGCATAGCCGCAATGCTACAGGCTTCACTGTTTGTAGGAATGATCATGCCAAAATAGTGGCTCTTTTTGCATCAGGCTGTGCACAGCCCCTTCTTATTGCTCCTTGCCCCTCGAGCAAGGGCTTGACAGTATCTCCTGGTTTCCCTCTTCTTTCCTATTTCTACTCTACTTTGGCCAATGGAAAGTTGGTAACCACTAAACCGTTCACTATGGTTTACCTTGGAGCTCTCTATGCTTGCGCATTTCTTCCTCGTCGAAGTGCTTGCTAGCAGTATATCTTTCTACTCCTCCCTATTCTTCCTAGTCTGTTTCCTCTACTTCTTTGGTTTTACAGAAGTGCATGGGATAAAAGGGTAGGAATGGAGAGAGTAGGGGTGAAGGAGAGGTGTAGGTGTTGGGTGAATACCGCGTTCTCCCACCATAGTCGTCACTAGTCCCATAGGGGGTTTCCCTCCCCATGAGATCCTCTCTCTGAGTACCAACCCCAGAGGGACTATCTGGTAGTGGCCTCACCTCACTGGCCTCATGGGAAGGGGCTCCCCCTATGGAAGCAGTAATGATACCCTGGGTTTTCGGGTCAGCCCTCAGACAATCTTTCGAATTTGCATATTCGACTCTAAGTGAAGTTCAAGATGACCACTGCTCAGATCCAGTTGGTCCCTTTTAGGGGAATAGCACTGCTCAGTGGAAGTCAAGGATGTTTAACGCACCATTCCCATTTCCTCTTAGCTCCATTAGTACCTTTTTAGTTTCCGGTATCGGAACAATGTCCTCCCATTTCTCATGATCATTGCACCCAGAATTATTACCACGGTAATGAACACAATGGCGAGGTTTCTTAGATTGAAGATAATTCACATATACCACTACCTGGAAAACTGGCTTATCCAGGCTACCTCCCCAGAGGAAGCTGCCTCAGCTCTCCAGACACTCCTGCCGACTCTACACCCGTTAGGTCTGTCGGCCAATGCAAAGAAATCTGATAACCACTCAATCTTTGTTTCATTGCTTATATCTGGAATGCCGCCTCCAGGGAAGTGATTTCTTACCCCAAGGAGCATCCATGCCTGTAAAATGTTGTCTCTTGGGTTCCAAATACACAACATGTTGCCTGTCTTCTCATTCAGAGGAAATGTTGTCTGGTTGTTCATGCTTGGGTAAGGAAATTGCTTCAACACCTTAAGGATTCCTGGGATATACTTAATCACGCCCAAGCAGTGTTAGGTGACTGCTCGAGGGTACAGCACATAATTTCAAAGGGTTCTTCCATCTCTCCAGATCTGACAGTGTCTATCTTTACAGAATCGTCAGAGTAAAGTTGGGCCATGACAGTGGGCAGACTCAGAGTGAACGATGTGTGCCCATTTGAAGATCATTCCTCCCATGTTGGAATTGAATGCGAGATTCCTGCCCCTTCTCGCTTTTCTTTCTCACGCCAGGAACTGTATAGTTCTGGTTTACATCGACAGTGGTTTAAATTTACAAGCAGTGGCTTTCCCCTTTGCTTCCTGAACTTCGAGCTGTTTCTCCAGCACACCATTTTGAGGAAGGCCATTGATGTTGCAGGAGCCCTAAACTCTGAGGCCGATTGAGTCATCTTGGTTATATCCCCAATTAATGTGAGATTGAATTGGAATGTCTTGCACATGATTTTTCTCAATATGGGGCTTCTGGGACCTAACAACATCTGTCATACACACAGGGACCGCCTTCAGTTTCCATGTACTTCCCTAGTATTCCAGGTGCACCCTAATATGTGCTCATGCTGCCATTATATATGAGAATTGCAACTATATTTGGCAATTTACAGCCTGCATGAGCCCATTTTGAGTTTCATTTGTTATGTATATCCAGCCATGTTGAGGTATGCTAGACAGATGCCAAAGTATATGATTATTCCCTCAGGACAAGGGGCAACAAAGAACTAGATTTTGTTAAGACGGCCCGGGAAACCCCATTTTATGCAGAGGATCAGGAGCCAGAAAAGCTTGGACTCACAGTAATAGACAAAGTGAAAGGCAAAATCCAGATTTATTAACATCCACATAAAGCAGGGACAGAATACAAGCATAAAAAGCTGTTGCTCTCCGCGTGCTCATCAAAAACAGTTTGTATACTAAGGCTGTGCCTTCAACAACGTCATAACATAATAGTTTGCAAAACCTACCGGTTAAAGGGATTGGTTTAGGGGATTGACTACATATACATTCTCTAGAGGTTAAACTTCAAATTAGGTAAGATCAATTTAGAGGTTGTCTCAGGAGGAGCCATCGCTTGTTAATAGTGAAAAGACATAATCTCTGCAGTACAATATTGGTTGACTTACCGTGTACTGGGCGGCCTAAGATTGAGGGTTTTGATTGGTTGTCTTCTACTGACCAACCTTGGGCAAATAAGAGGTTGTCAAGAAATGAGCCATATAGGAGTTGGTGGAAGAGAGGTCCATGGACTGATTGCCCTTCAATTAAAGAAAATACCATCCCTTCTTCGTAGGCCATGAGCCAAGGTGATTTCTTTGTATTTGACCTTGTGCAGTGCCTTGTGTTTGGGGATATGCCTGAGAATTGAGGTAGGTGACCTATCTGTGTTTGTTACTAATGAATAGACAGTGTATTTTAATTATGGGTCATGTGTGATGAGACAGAATTTGGAATTATTTCACCCTGAATTTATTGGGATTTTAGCTAATATTAGTGCAAGTGTTTGTTATGGTTCCTTTTTACCACCGAAGACACTCTTGGGTTATTCTTCAGTGTCTTTGGCTTATTATTGTCCTGCACCTGGCTTACAAAGACTGGTTGTTCTTTTAATTAATCTAAGACTATATGTCTTTTGTCTTGGGAATATTTATCTCATGCTTTCACTGCAATGTTCTCAGTAACCTTGGTTTGGGTTGCTAACTACCTTCGAACTCTGCACAGATCTGTATTTTGTTATTTCAGCATTTTGAGTCCTGTTGAGGCCTTTCATTAACTTAGAAGCGTGCTGCGGCTTCCCTTTTGGAAAAGATGGATGCCCATTACTCTTGCGCTTATATGTTAGTGAGCTTTATTCGCTTATCGTTAATGTTGCATTGATATGATATGATATGGTATTTGTAACGCGCCTATACACAAGTGTTTCAAGGCACGACGAGGCAGGGAGGGAGGGAAACAAGGGGAAGACAGACAAACAATCCTACTAGGCCAGGTGTCATTCAGATCGCGCAAGTGCAGAGGTAAGGGGAAAAGGAGGAAGTGCAGGGGGAGGAGGTGGGGGGGGAAGTGCAGTACAAGGTAAGTAGCGTCAAAAATAATAAATAATAAATAAAAAGGGCCAGCTGGTGGCAAGTGCGAGGTAAGTGCAGAGCAAGTGCTGGGAAGGGGGCTGTAGGGATACAGTGACAGTCCCACAGTGCAGGGGGAGCCAGGGAGGCAGTGCAAGTGGAGAGTGGCTGGGCCCTGGACCGAGGTTGCTGAGAGTGGCCCAGATGCAGGTTTAGTGCTGAATTCAGTGGGGAGTTAAGCAGGATTAGCAGGGGAGAGGGAGAGAGAAGGCAGAAGCGAAGAGGAAGGTTTTGAGGTGCTTCCGGAACCGGAGATGGTTCTCCTCAAGTTTCAGGGAGGCAGGAAGGCTGTTCCAGAGGGAGGCCCCTGCTGCGGAGAGAGATCTACCCCCAGCTCGTTGCTTCGAGAAGCGGCTGACCATGAGGGAGTTGGAGACGGATGAGCGAAGGGCTCGTGAAGGAAGATATTTAGGAAGAGAGAGTTGAAGGTATTTAGGTCCCAGGCCCCAGAAGGCCTTGTGGACAATGCAGAGGGTTTTGAACTTAATCCTCGCAGCCACTGGGAGCCAGTGAAGAGATTTCAGTCCTGGAGAGATACAGTCCCTGGGCTTGAGGCCAAGGACAAGTCTCGCAGTTCTGTTCTGAATAAGTTGCAGAGGGCGGAGAGTGGAGGCAGGCAGATTAAGATAGAGGCTGTTACAGTATTCAGCTTATACATTGCTTATGTTGGTATTCTTCATGTCTTATGGATGCCATGATAGCATTCTTCATGTATAAATGCATATTTACCTAGTGTTTGCGTTCTTCATGTTGAGTGCACGTTTGCGTTGTCTACTGCATGCCCATCTGTTTCATTGTCAGTTAGTTTATTCTTGTCATCTTTAGCTTGGATCGTGTCCATCTCCTGTTGTACCTGTTTGGGATACGGGCAGTACAGTTGCCTTAGTGAGTAACGTTTCTCACCTGTGATATTGAGCCGGGAGAGGAGCAGTAGCTATAGAGGCCTTATGCATCTGTCCCTCTACAATTTCCCAGAATCTACTCTACCTCGCTCATTGGAGAATGTACCCTACCGCTGGCACCCTTCCCCAGTGGACACGCACTACTGTTAATTACTGTAACCCAATCCAAATGTCTCAAAAGCAGATCTGTTCCCAAATTCACTTGTGCCGGAAGCAGGCACCATTGGACTATATTTCCCAGAGTTTATTATGCCTTTCAGGCCAGGAGCCCTCACAAGCCTACATATACAGAATACACTCCAACTTACTCCAAGTGCATGCAAAAAAGTTTGCCCCAGAGAGCAGGCAATCATTACCTGGAAACAGGAACCGTACCTAGGGAGTTTCAAACCTGAATACATGAAACCACTTCTCAACATCGCAGCCAACTACCAGCCAAAACAACCCTTTCCTAGCCAACCCACTTACATGGACAAATACTGATACATGTGTAAACCAACCATATACTGGAATAGGCACAAGTCTACCTCAGGCTCCAACATTGCTTCTGCCCTGATGCAAATATTATTATTATTATTATTGTATTTATTGAGTGCAGACCTAGCTTTGAGAAGCAACAGTGCTTTACAGAGGTATACAACAGTACAAGCAGGGGTAGGATACAGAGGGGCACAGAGGAGGGGAACAGGTGTGGCGGGTGGGAGAGGTGCGGGCAGCGTCCAGAGAGGTGTCTTGAGGAGTGACATGATGGCCTAGGTGTTGAGGATTCCTTGACGGGGTGGGCCTGGAGTTCTTTTCTGAATTCTAGGAGCGTGGTGGTGAGTCTTGTGCTTATGGGGAGGAGGTTCCAAAGTCTTGGGGCATAGGCAGAGAAGGCTTGTTTTGGGGTCCTTTCCTTTTTGCAGCAGCAGATTTCAAGTCTGCACTCCTAGCTTCTGGTGGTGCACTGTCCGCCGGAGATGCTGAGTTTCGCTGTGAGGTAGCTGGGTGACTTGAGGACGACTGCCTTATAGATGAGGCAGCAAGTCTTGAAGGTGATATGTGCGTGCAGTGGGAGCCAGTGAAGGTTGATGAGGGCTGAGGTGATGTGGTTGTATCTGCGTAAACCCTTGATGAGCGGTGCAGCTGCATATAGGACACTTCTGAGGGGCACAAAGGATGACGGAGGGCCTTTGAGGAATGCATTGCCCCCATCCCGGTGGGATAGGACCAGTGCTTGTACGGTGGATCTAAAGCTGTCTGCAGGGAGGAAGGGCTTGACGTTCTGCAGGGGGAGAGCTGATAACAAGCTTTGCTATGTGTGTCTTGAGGTATTTGTTGATGTGGAACTCGAGGGACTTGGCACAGGAAGAGAGCTTGGGTGTAAACCCCTCAGAGTCCATGGTTGATTGCCAGGTCTGTATGTCTGGGTGGTCAGTGTTGTTGGTGAGGAGTAGGAATTTAGTCTTGGAGGGGTTGAGCTTCAAGTATGCAGTGGACATCCAAGACTAGATCAGCGAGAGGCAGGTTTTGAGCCTATGCATGTCTTTGTTGGAGTCAAAGACCTTTCAACAGCACTTGACACAGTCAATCATGCAGGACTCCTCAAAAGGATAAAAGAAACCGGAATAAGCAACACCTCACTAACACTAAGAAAACTCTCCATATATTCTCTCTCTTTCTCTCCTCTCTTTCTCTCTCTCTCGCACTCGCACTTGCTCTCACTCACACACTCTCACTCATTCTCACTCACTCTCACACTGTAACTACAGCAAAACTACACACCACCAATGAACCCCTATGCCCTGTTCCCACCAGGGCTCCCATATAGAATCAAGTGCCTGCAGTGTCTGCATGCCTATCAACCCATACCACCTAGAAGCAAACCCACACAGGAGGGGGGAGGGGTTAGGCCAGGAGGGGGAAAGAGGGAGGGGTGAGGAGTGAGTTCACAATTGCAAGGAGTTGGGAGCTATTTCACTCCTAGTTATAGCCTATTAGAGGCTGGTTGGCTTGACACCAACAGTTACCAGGAGTTATATTTGGCTTCCCATGCCAACTCGTACTATTCAAACATACCCATGTGTCATTAACTGTGTTTTTGGGAATGTGTATAAATGATCATTAGTACACATCTAGAAGACCTCTGAGCGCCAGCCCACTTGGATAGTAAATGACTTGACTTCAATACGGCGACCAATTACACAAAACTCTGCCCTACCTTAAAAGGGAGGCACCACTAGGATGTAATAAAGAACCACACAAACACTTAACAGAGGACAAAAAGTGTGATGCAAGTTGCAATTTAGGGAATTGAATCATGAAGGATTGTTAAGCCCTGTCTTGTTGAGGACCGAACGGTCAAAATGCGTGTCAACATAAGGGCAACCAAAAGAACCAATAATTATAATTTTTAAAGAAACCTAAAGTATTGAAGTTAAGCCATTTACTATCCACGTGGGCTGGCACTCAAAGGGAGAACCATGTTCTGATTAGTTTGAAACAAATAAGGTATGGGGATACCTTAGCTCACCCTGTGATGCAACAGACCAATAACCGTAAGACTATTGAATGGTGAGCGCAGAGTGACGTTAGAAATCCTGTAACTTAATTCAACACATCTAGAAGACATTTCAAGCTCACAGCGTTGTGGGTGAATGCCCTTGGAGAACCGAAGTCCGGGATGTGAGATATGAAGGAGGATTCTAGAATGCGTGCGTACATTTTTAGCCAGCACGAAGGTAGTTAGGCGTGGCTAAGTCCCTTATAGTGACCCATGGAGAGCTGGATAGCGGATGGGTATTGTGATAGACTTTCAGGAGAGTAAGCGAGACAAGAAGACTGGTTGTATACCGCTTGACCGAATTTTTCATTGGATTCGCCTGCATTCTAATGGCAGGGTGATGTGTTGTGAAGTAGAGTTGTGGTTATTGCAGATGAGTGCGGGTTGGTGGCCGTGCCCCGCGAGGGATACAGCGATGCTCCATTGTGAAGGAGTGCCATATGTACCACTGAATCTAGGTGGAAATCTAGTTATGTTATTTGGCATTTATATAGTGCTCTATATATCATTGGTATGATCTCAAAGCGCTGGTAGGTTGAACGCCCTCCGGGACCGCAGTCCAGGTCAGTAGAGGGAGAAAGTGTCATAGGGTGTGTGGGTGCACCAGTTATGTGTGCAGCTGATGTAATTGCCTGATGGTAGCTGCATCTTAGCGTTCGGTGTCGTGGTGAAGATGTCAGTTGAATGTGTGCAGTCTGGTGGGTGGACACGCAGACTGGGTTCTTGCTGCGTTAGGCCTGTAGGACGGTTATGTAAGCATCTGGGCCGGTTTGTGATGGGATATAGGTGCGTTTTGAGTGATGAGGTGTTCATGGGGTAGTGTTCGTATGTGAACAGCTAGGCCGAATTTATCGAGGGGTATAGCTGTACTCTAATTGTGTGATGGTGTAGAGTAGAGAGTAAGCATAGTGATATGATAGTTCATCAACAAAGCACCTATGCACAGTGCGCTTCGTAAGTGCTAAGTGACAAGGGGGCAACAGGGGAGAAAGCAAAGATGCTCCTGCAGGCCAAGCGCAGCATAAATGTGAAGACTAGCTGCAGTATTTGGTCTGGAGAACCCAAACCGTGCATGTGCTAAGGCACGGACAGGAGTGCATGCTTGGGAATGGTGCATGGGACCGGAGGGCTGGGTACATAGTGACATCACGGGGGGGGGGTCAGGTAGGGCAAACAGTAGGAATGAAGGGGAAAGAAGTATAGCGAAGTATAGAGAGACATCACGGGACCAGAGGGGCTACGGGTATACAGTGACATTAGGGGACCAGAGGCGCAGGGCACACAGCGACTACGTGGGACTCTAGGTGGGGGGGAGGGAGTGCATACACTGCGGGATCATAGGGGACCGGGTGGGACACTAGAGGGGCATGGCTATACTGTGATGTTTTAGGGGACCAGGTGGGAGGAGGGGGCTGGGCATACAGTGGTGTCATATTGGACCAGCGGAATGGCGCAGTAACGTGATATTCTGGGCAACAGGGAAACATGGGGACGTAAGCAGTTGTGGGTATGCACGCCCTCGGGGCCCTCAGTCCAGGTCAGTAGAGAGTAAGTGTTGTAGGGCGCGTGGGTGCACCAGTTATGTGTGCAGCTGATGCAATTGCCTGATGGTAGCTCAATCCTAGCATTATGAGTGGTGGTGAAGCTATCAGTTGAATGTGTGCAGACATCCAGACTGTGTTCTGCTGCGTTAGGCCTGTAGGACGCTTGTGTGCAGCTAGGCCGGTTTGTCATGGGATATAGCTGTGTTTTATTAGAGTGATGAGGGGGTAGTGTTTGTATGTGAGCAGATAAGCCGAATTTATCGAGGGGTATAGCTGTACACTAGTTGAGTGATACGATATAAGTGTATAGTAGAGAGTAAGCGTAGTGATATGATATGATGATTCAGCCTTAAAGCTCCTGAGACCAGGCAGATTAACAGGAGGGCAGGGGTGCACAGGTACACAGGAGGCACAAAGGGGCACACAGTGACAGAGGGCTACAGGACGGGGGGGAGAGGGATATATAGCGACATCCTGGGCAACAAGAAGGCAGGGTACACAGTGAAACACGGGCACAGTGGGCGAACAGCGACATCCCAGGGATTAGAGGGTAGGGCAATACAGAGGGATGCATAGCAACATCACGGGAACAGGAGGGCAGGGTATACAGCGACACACAAGGCACAAAGGGGCACACAGTGACAGAGGGCTGGGCTTACAGCAACAGGGCAGGGCCGGCAGAGGGATACATGGCAACATCATGGGGAACAAAAAGACAGGGTACACCGTGACACACGGGCACAGTGGGGCATACAGCAACACCATGGGGGCTAGAGAGGAGGGCAATATAGAGGGATACATAGCTACATCACAGGAACAGGAGGGCAGGTGTACATAGCGACACACGGGGAAAAAAGCGACATCACAGGGACGCTTTACGGGCTGGGGCATTCACATCGGCATCATGGGAATTGGAGGAGTTATGACCCAAAGGAGATGATTATTCTGTGTTCAGGGATACGGTTGTCTATAGCCAAATCAATGGGCGTATTCATTGATGACATGGTTGGGAGTCCCATTGTGTATTTAGTCGTTGGGTTGTCGGAAGTTCAGTCACGTCTTTAAGGTTGAGGTCGGTGTTATAGAAAGAGCCAACTTTTTAGTACTTTGCGGAATGTGATAGTCTTGGGTGTGTCGAATGTGTGGTGGAAGCGAGTTCCACAGAGTCGGGCCAAGGCTGAGAAAGCTGATCCTCCGATCCTGACAGAGTTAGTGGTTGGGATCACTAAAAGGAGGGCAGTGCTTGATTTTAGGGTGCAGGGTGGGAGGTAAGGTTTTAACTTATCTTGTAGGTATAATGGGCCGGTCTTGTGCACTGCACAGGGTCTTGAAAGTGGCCCTTCGTCTGACTGGGAGCCACTAGAGGGTGCTGAGAGCTGGAGAGGTGTGGTCTCTTGGACCCAGGGCAAGGAGCAGTTTACCAGCAGTGTTTTGCGCTCTTTGGAGTTTATTAAGGTGGTATGCCGGGACTCCTACGTATAGGGAGTTAGCGTAGTCCAGTCTCGACATTACAATAGACATAACAGCAGCAAGTCTTTTCGGGTAGGAGAGGTAGGGAAAGATGTGTCTGAGAACTTTGAGATGGTAGTGACAACATTTAGACACATTGGCCTAACCCTCTCCCGACAGATCAACAGAGTCCATAGTGCAGCCTAGGTTTTTAACTGTGATGGGGGTGGGGGGTGGGGGTGGGTGTTGGCCCAGGGAAGAGGGCCAAGGGATTGGACGAGGTAGAAGCGCAGTGTTACCGCACACCATGAATTCGGTTTTAGTGGGGTTTAAGAGGAGGTGGTCTATTGTCATCCATTGGTCAACATCTAGGAGACAGGCTTCGGGGTCGGGCTGGGGGTTGGAGTCTGAGATGTGTATTTTAAGTATGATTTGGGTATTGTCAGCGTAGTTGTAGCACAAGATATTGTGCAAGTGGATGATCCCAGGAAGGGTGGACATAATTGAAATTGAGGTTGAATAGGAGAGCAGATAGACATGCGCTTTGCGGTACTCCTGTATTAACCAAGCGAGCAGCTGAGGCAAAAGGGGAGAGGGGGTTGCTTGTTACCTGTTGCTGAGGAAGGAGGCGATCCACTTGAGAGCGGTGCCACGGATTCCAGGGAGTGGAGACGGCCAGTGGCGTCGATGGGGGGGATACCTGGGGGGGCCAGCCCCCCCTGTGAAACCCTGTTCCATCCCTTGTGCCCCCCCCCTTCCTAAGACGAGCAGTGACCATGTTCTCCCCCTACTTTTGTCTTTGGCCCCCTCTGTACCCCTCCTAAATTTGATTCCTGGCGACACCACTGGACACGGTCAAGGAAGATTGAGTGGTTAATCGTGTCAAAGGCTGCAGAGAGTTCAAGGAGAATTAGTCCAACGCATCCTTCAGAGTCTGCAGTGACCTTAAGATAGCCCCAGATTGAGGTCAGAGTGGTTTCGGTTCCATGTCGTGGTCTGAAGCCTGATTGTGTGGTTTCGAGGAGGTTGTTGAATTCAACAAAGACGTTTAGATATGAGTATGCTGTTCGGTCAATGAGTTTAGCAAGGAATCTGGTGTTCGAGATGGGTCTGTAGTTTTTGGGGTGAAGGGGGTCGAGGGATGGTTTTTTAAGAGGCTTGACATGTGCAATATTTAAGGCATCCGGGCAGATGCCAGAACTGAGGGAGTCATTTAGTATGGTTCTTGTGTGTTCTCCTACGCAGATGGACAAGAATATTTCTTTTAGGACTGGGATAGGTGTCAAGGTGGGAGCCAGACGGTTTGCTAGCAGATAGTAGGTCAAGAAACCTGTCTCTGGAGATGGGTCTGAAGGAGTCGAAGGTGGGTAAATTGGGGGTTGGGGCAGAGGGGATTGTTGGATTGGTCAGTTGATGGCGGGGGGAGAGGAGGGACAAGAGGGTGGTCGTCCTGTTAAGAGCAGTGGTGTAGAAGTGTAGGGAGAGGGAGTAGCAGAGCGATTGCGATGGGGCAGATTGGGTAGAGGTGCAAGTGGTTTTGACGAATTCAGATATGATTCTATGGAGTTCTTTGCTGCGGTTTCCACAGTTGAGAATCTGATTGTTGCAATGGGCTTTTTTGCCTTTCCAGATTTCAGCTTTGTAGTTGCGATGGTGCAAGGCGAAAGTGGATCTGCTGAGATCGGTTTTTGATGCTCGCCATTTGCATTGCAGAGATTTATTTTGTTTTTTGGCGTTCCTCAGTTCGAGTGTGAACCATTTGGGGAATGGTCCATTGCGTGAGGAAGCGGGGTGCGAGGGGGTGAGAGTAATTAGTGATTCATTGAGCCAAGAGTCAAAGGAGTGGATGGTTAAGGATCTGTCTGTGGGGGGGGGGATTGTAGGGGATCTAAGAAGTAGGGCTTTGGCAAGGTCAGGAAGGATCTTTACTTTGTTCCAGCATTTAAGGTCATGGGGGGGGATGTAGGGCGAGGGGCAGGGGAGAGGATATGCAGATTGTATTTTAGGGAATGACTGGACTCCTTTCCGTGCGGGTAGGTATTATTTTGACTTTTCATGTGACTCTTCTGGTGCCTTCACCTCAGGGGTGAAAGAATGTACAGTAGGTGGTCTAGGTCTGTCAGGATGCAGAAGAGCTAGGTCTTGAGAACCATCCGGAAGGCGAGGTGATACTCTATGCAGCAGATGCTTTATGGAATAGAGTTCCAGATGGTGGGAGCTTGGACGGAGAATGAGCATCCCCCTATTCTAATTGATTTTGCAGCTGGGGTGATGAGGAGGAGAGCTGTGCCTGATCTCAGGTTTCTGGTGGGCGTGTAGGGTGTGACTTTGTGTTGTAGATTTTCTGGTCCTGTGTTGTGCAGTGCTCGGTGGGTGATGCACATTGCCTTGAAGGTGAATCGTCACCCTATCAGCAGCCAGTGAAGGACACAGAGAGCGGGTGTAACTTGTTCTTTAGGGCCTAGGGCAAGAAGGAGTCTTGCTGCAGTGTTTTGAACCCATTTGAGTTTCTTGAGTTGTCATGTAAGGGCCCCCAGGTATAGCGTGTTAGCATAGTCTAAGCATGAGAGAATGAGAGCCACAATCGCAGCGACTGTGTTGGAAGGTCCAGTAGGGGATGATGTGTCGGAGAATGTGTAGGTATAGGTAGTAGGATTTTGTCATTGAGTTGATGTGGTGTGATAGTGTCTGGTCTGTCCATAGTGCATCAAAGGTCTTTTCCTGTGTTGGCAGTAGAGGGGGGTGGACCCAGGGAGAGTGGCCAAGGGGTGGTTTGAGGCAAGAGGGCAGTCTTCCAACAGAGCATGACTTCAGATTTTTCGGGATTGAGAACGAGGTGGTTGGCAGTCATCCAGTGGTCAATTTCTGATAAGCAAGTTGCGAGGTCGGGGGAGGTGGAGGAAGGCTCCTTTGGGATCTTGAAGATGAATTGGTTGTCATCTGCATAGTTGTAGCAAGACAGGCCCTGTGAGCGAATGAGAGTGGGGAGGGTACTTGGGTAGGGGTTAAAGAGCAGAGGGGAAGAAGAGACGTTCTGTGGTACTCCGTGAGAAACAGGGTGGGGGTCGAGGAGACGGGGTGGGGGGGGTCAGGTGTATTATTTAGGATCTGTTGGAGAGGAAGGAGTAAATCCACTTCAGAGAGAGCTGCGTCCCTGATGCCGAAAGAGTGGAGTCTGTCCATGAGGGTGAGGTGGTCAATGGTGTAGAAGGCTGCCGAGAGGTTATGAAGGATTAGTCCACACAACCTTCCGAGTCTGCGATTCATTTGAGATCATCCCAGATGGAGACTAGGCATGATTCAGTTCCTCGTAGGGGTCTGAAACTGGATTGGGCGGGGTCCAGGAGATTATTTTCTGTGAAAATGCATAGCTGAATGTAGGCTGTTCAGTCGATTAGTTTAGCTATGAAGTGGTTGTTTGAGAAGTCTGTAGTTGCTCGGTAAGAGGGTCAAGGGTGGGTTTCTTGAGCAGGGGTCTGATATACGACTTCTTAAGGACTGCTGGGAAAGTGCCTGAGGTGAGGGATTAGTTAATGATGGATCTAGCGATGTTGCCTGCACAGTGTTGGGAAAGATTTCATTTATGTGCAATTTTCCCTCCATTTATGGGCCCCTCAGACTTGTTGCTTTTGTTTGGCTTTCCTATCCTGACTTTTACCAGTGGAGCCCAGCCTTCAGCTGAAATTCCCTGGGAGTTTGCTTACTTGTTATGGGGAAACTGACACGTCCTTCAGACTGTCAGTACTGGGAAACTGTTTCCCTTAGCCTTTTACTATGTTGCCATTTCTTTGTAACTTTTTAACAGTGGACAGTGTACCTTTCAGTACCGTGCACTGGGATCCCTTTTTGTTTTATGGCCTTAGACACCTTTGAAGGATTTTTGGGTGATTGTACGAGTGTGCCTGGGCCGAACTGGTGGCAGCAGTTACTTTTTATAATGTTTTACTTCTTTTCACTGAATCACACCGCGTTTACCATGTTTGGTTCAAGACTGTGGCCAGGTCCGAAAATGGCTGAGCCACAAAATCTGTTGTTCTGTCCCATGGCCATTTTATCCCTTGCCTTCATCCAGGTCGAGTAACCCGGGTTTTCCTCATTTGTGCATGCAGCCTCCCGCAAAAAACGATCTCTTATGCATGTTTCTGCCTGTCCTGTGTGTGTGCCCAGGAAGTGGGTTGGGACTGTCTGGTCCCAATCCACACTGCTGGTGCCAGGTTGTCTGGAGTGCCTGAATGACTGAGACCACCGTGGACCGTGATTGGTCCATGACTGGGATGCCTGCAAGAGAGCAGATATTCGACTGGAAGTCCTCGATTTTGGCGCAGAGCTAATCTTGGATAAGAGAAGGGGCCCTGCATCCATTCCAGGTCTATCACCTGAGTTCTCACCAGACTACAGGAGGAGCCAAGCCTCCTGCACAAAGAAACTGACTCTTTAAACCGCTAGAGACGCTTTGGAAGGCTTTGGCACCCTTTGCCCTCTGCTGTCCCATCGGACCCATGCTTTCTTCTTCGATCATGAAGGCCTGCAAAGGTGCTTCGCCCCTTTGGAGTAGTGGGAACAACTACTCTCGCTGTCCCCTGCTTACCCACCGAATGAGTCCCTTCGGAAGTGTTCCTGGGCCTTCCAGTGAACTGGCCAGCTCTACCACAGGGTATCCCGCAGAATAGCTGCCATCTCGAGTGCAAACCCGAGACTTGGGATATCGCTTGCTTGTGGTCCCAGGCATTCTCCCGCCAAGTTTCGCAGGCTTAGCTCCTCTGGGTCCCGATTTAGGAGAGTGCGTAACGCTGCCCGCATCTGTGATTCCCACGCGACTACCTGGTGGTGACGGTCGCTGTAGATCCCTCGCTGTTCTGCTCTCCTGTGCCCTGAATTTTCTTCATACCTCCTTCGTAAGCTGAGAAAAGGCAACTGTCCCATCACGGACGACTGTTCTTACACCGCAGCCAATGAGAGCCGGGTCAATGCGAAACTGCAGGACTCGAACCTACTGGCAAAGTTTTTAGTCCGGACTGTGCCAAGTGTCGGTGAGTACTTGCATCACTTACCGGTGGCCCCCTGGCACAACCAATCACTTTTACGCACAAGTATCCCTTAAAATGTATTCAGACTTGGCTGAGCTAGCCTGCGCTCCCTAGCTATTCTTGCCATTTGAACACTGCTTTGCCGCCAAGGGAAGGGTCTACTGGAATAGTGGGAACCAATTCTTGATTGCCTCAAGCCCCGTCCCGATTTCCTCCCAAGAAGACCTGCTTTTTGCTTCAACTGCGCGATCGTGCGTTTTTATGCAGAACTGTACTGTTGAGCACAAGCCTCCACTCTACTTAGGGTTGAACTCGAAAGTTAGGGAATGAACTCTGAAGAATTGCTTATTGCTCTGTGTTAATCCAACCCTCTTTTTACAGGTTGTGGCTAGATTTTACCACTGTAGTGCACTAGGAAATGTAATGTGTGTATATATTGTATAGTATAAGGATTTTGTGCGATAACTGTTTTCGCATTTGTTAAAGTTACTTGTGTCATAAATGTATAGATATATTTCATATACACTTGTCTAAGAGTAATGTGTGGTTCGTTGCTGTGTGTGCTCATTGTGGGCTTCCGATCACTCTCACCCCTCCTGAGACTTAGTCTTAACTGCCTGCCAAGCTAACTAGATTGGTCTGGCTTGTCCAGAAGGTTCCCCTGTTTCACTACACCGTGGTTGGTCTCCTAAACCTCTGCCCACCAGGTCAGAGTTTAGAAATCCGTCTTAACACACAGGTTGAGTATAGGATTTATTTTAGAACGGACAGTTCTATTTTTCATCTTTTTTGAGAGTTACATTGGCGGAATGCTGCTGGTGTTCCAGAGGTAGCTCCTGCTTTTACTGTCTGAAGCTGAACACCAAGGAGCTACTTTCAGCTCTGGCTAGTCAAATCCTTATTTTGATCCCTGCACCCACTTCTAGAACAGAGCCTTTTTTCACTAACCTAACCGCTTCACAAACACTCCTTACACTACATAAGCTATCCCCATTCACATTGCACACATGGACAAACAAACCGAAGTACCCTTGCACTCACAAACCAATACCTCACATTCTCAATAATGGCCTCCTTGCTCTCATCTGCTTCCTCCTTTTCCTCGAACAACCCACCCTTCTATCCTTCCTGATCTCTGGCCATTGGTCAACTCTCCCTCACCAATCCGCCTCCGCGTTCCACGCCTGAGAGGTGTTGGAGCACAAAATGTATAAGACCCCTGCCAAACCCTGCCCCCTATCTTTGCATGGGCATTCAAGGGCATCTGTGTCTGCCCTCCCCACAGCAAATCCCCCTTAGGAGTTTTGAGTTCCCTAGCATTGTCTCTGGTGGTATCATGGTTCTCCCAGTGTACCTGTGTGGGATTTCACTGTAGTCTGTGAGCTGAACATCAAGCGGCTTCTCGTCTGTGTCCGGGTTGCTTCTGCTTCTCGACTCCCTTCCGGTGTACTATCCACTGCTGTTGCTTTACTGTTGACATAATCATGGGGAATGTTGTCCTCTGTTACATGGGTCTCGGTCCATCTGTCTTTTTCGTGGGGCAAGGATGGATTGGCTTTAATTTGCCAACTTGCTTGATGAAGTTTCCTGTGATGGATGGAGAAATTCTGGGAAGCATCTCAGAGGTATGGTATGAGAGGATGGTGTACTCCTGCAAAACATACAGGCACAACGAAAACTGGTAGGAACGTGAACCCTCTTTGCTGCCATTACCCACTTTAAGTCCAGTGCAGCCCTATGAGCCATCCATTCTCTTCTAGCTGCGTCTAAGGAGGGGTTCTTACCATCTCATGACAAGGCCAGACTGCTGGCCTTGTCACAGCACATAAGCCAAGAAACTTGCAGCTGGCAAAGAGTGATGTTTGTTTGACTGTTTGCCCATCTCCTATCCTGCCACATTCCCATGCCTGGATCCAGACTACCCTACAACCAGGAAATGGATGACACTCTCTACAATCTTGCTCACTGACATTCCACTGTAACATATGTCTTTCTGTGATTTTGCCCCATGGTGCCCCTCCTTAACTTGTGCCCTAAAGCAATTTTGCTCCTGAGCCCCTCATCCTAATATGTGCTTTACTCTGATCTTACTCCCTTGTGTCCTACCCTAATTTTGTCAGATGATGCATAATTAGTGCCCTACTGTGTTATTTTTCCCAGATACCCAATGTAATTAGCTGCAATGGCTCTTGGGTATCTCACAATGACCTTGTAGCATACAGAGTTTTTCATGGGTACCCCACAAGGATTCTGCCAGCTATGGAATAGCTACTATAAACTCCCCTCTGGAATTGTTCTACTTGGTACACACTGCTGCAGTCTCCTTGTGTTCTCCACTTTCATCCAGAACCAGTCGCTGAACACTGTACACTGCTAGAGATACCTGTAAAAATCAGGGCGTTCAGGTTCCCTGCCGCCCTAGAAACAAGTATCTACTTGAAGGTCACCAGTATTGTGGCGCTGTTCAAAGGACACCCCTATAGACACATTGCTATGTCCACACTGGATGGATGCTCGAAATTGGCCACCAAGCTCTTCACTAACGTAGCATGAACATTTGTCACTTCTATGCCTAAACCCACCATATTCATCCCAAATAAGCCTCTCACACACAGCAATTGAAGAATCCGCTCCAACAGACCTCAAGAACCATTTTACATATCGGCCCTGGCCAATGCATCTTACTTCTATGGGCACAATAGGCTCATGTCTGGACACAAATTCCTTCCTCCTCTTATACACAGAACACTTAGAAACAGACCCGTACACAGAGCTCAGTGTCCTTCTATTTTGTATACATCAACACAACACATTTGTCTTGCTTTTTCCCCCTCTCTCCCCACCAAGAACCCAACCTCACTTTCGGATCCGCTAGAGCATTTGGAGACTTTGCAAAAGGCAGCTGTGCATGTATAAATCCAGGAACCTAACATATGCTGATTTGTCTGAAATGCCTCATGTGAAAAAACAATGGATTTTTGTACTGAAATGTCTTTTTGCATGTTTTTAACAGACATAGGTGAATGTTTAGAAGCCCATTGATTACAGAGGTAGCCAGGTGGTTTGGTGGTTACCCATTACTTTGAGTTTGTTGAGGCAATATTATTTTGTATGTTTTTTATCATTGTAGAATCTCATCTTTGGATCACCTGCCGCATGTGTTTTGAGATCACTATTCATTTGAAAGGGACCTGTTCCTATGAAGAATTTGGTGTACTATGTTTGCAAAATGTTGTATAACCTTGTCACCTTGGCTCTTTAGGTGTTAGAGGATTTTGGTTGCTGGACTCTGCTCCTCCGCCTTCTTGAGGATTACTTCTGTGCATTCTCTTATGGAAGCAGCAAACCATTTCTGCTTCTTCTAGAATGTAGTGCTTGCTGCAGGTATGGCATATCCTGAGAAATTCACCATAGAGTATTTCTAACCAGAGTTTTTGTGTGGGCATTATAGAAATGTAGTGTCAAATTTGTAGCAGTTGGTTTTCTGTAAATCATACTGTACCTAGGCCCATCCAAGATGTAAAGTAGCCTATCAAAGGCCACCTTTTCCTTGCTAGTGATGGTTGACATTACAAATTCTGCCCCTTGTTCAGGTGCCCCATGAATTTATCATGGTTGCTTTGATTAATTCCTCAAAACTAAAATCGTCATAAATGTAGTGTGCCCATAGCACAGTATGGTCCATGTGGGGCTAGTGAGTGATTCCAACCAGGCCCCATTGATCCTTTTGAAGTAGCCCATGAAGAGGCGAGCAAAGAACGAGGCAAATATGGCCCCAATGGCTGTTCCACATTTCTGTATTGTTGTTGTTGAATGGGGAATCTGTTCTTTTTCATTGTAAATGCGCAGAATGTGGGTGTGTTGTACTAACTTTCTTGTCTGGTGTTATAAAATTACTTGACTGTTTAAATCCCCTGATCATGTTGCATGGTGTTATACAGGGTTTTGACATCCAATGTTACTGGATATCAGGCTTCAGGTTTGAAATTTGAGCTTCTCTTGAGATTGCCCCTGATGTCCCTAGGGGGAGAGGGAAGGGCTGTAATACTGTAATATGGATATGGAGTAATGAGTCCATATGTTGAGCCTTTTTCAGTCATAGATTGGATTCCTGGAATTATTGGTCAGTATGGTGGAAAATGAATTGCTCTATGGAATGTCACTAGATCATATAGTACTGGCATTATTGGTTTCAAGCAATACAGATAACCATATTCATCCTATTTGATCATGTCTAGGTATTTTGCAGCCTTTGACTCAACTCATATTGTATTGTAGATCTTTGTACTGCCGATTTTTGCTTTGCGGTAAGTTTTTTAAATCCCTTGTCTGTGTATAGATGTTGCACTTTGCTTCTCTGTCTCTGAGATGCCGGCAGCTCTGCTCGCTTCTCATGGACGCTGCCGGTGGCTTGCAGCTATCGGATTTCTACCGTACCCTGCAGCTCCTGCCGCGGGCACCGACCAGTGAGGCTTCCACCACTGTGGCCCTCTCACTGCCCGCCCAGGCCTCCGCTCCTTCTGGATACTTGCCGGCGTCCTGGTTTCCTGGCAGGACCCTACTCGGCTTCCTCCTCCACCACAGGGTTTCTCTTCCCTCAGGCCCACAATGCTTGGCCCGGCTTCTCTCCTGCTGGTCTCCCTGTTCTTTTCGACAGCTCCGCCTTTTATGCATTTGCCACCATTTCACAAGTTGAAGGTGTGAGTCCTCAGGCCCAATTGCGTGACCATAGTTAGTGGAGTATTCTGGATATGCATGACCATTGCAACAGTCTGCAGGCTTCTTGCTTGTCTCGGTATTAGAGTGGTGAAGTGAAATGTTGGTGTGCACTCCTCCTATTCGCCACTTCCTGGTCTCAGTACTATAATGGTATGAATGAGGGGAAATCGTTTGCAACAGCCTATAAAGGCAGATGGGGGTTTGGTTCTCACAAGGAAAGGGGGGGGATACCATGTCTCACCTGCGGATAGCCTCTCCCCAATCCCCAAGGACCCTCCACCCAAGTGATCCTTGCATCTCCACCCAAGGTTAGGATCCAAAAGCGATGGCCTTTCCCTGGCCATCTGAGAAGGGGAATCCAAGAGGAGTAGGTCTGAGGATACCCTCGGATTTCTCACAACACATTTTTAAAGACCTATCTTTGTCTAAAACACATACTCTAATCTTTGTTCAGAAAACATAGTTTCTTTATATAACAACTGGGCACAATAAAGCAGGATAAGCATCATATTAAAAAAGAATAAAAACAAATTCATATGCAACAGATTAGTAAAACAGCTGCAGTTGTGTATTCATAGGATTGCATCTAAGGAACCATGCACTTTCGATAAAACTGACAATTGCTATTACAATATCGGGATCAATTGCACATTTTTTAAAAAAAATCAATGCATTTACTGTGTTTAAAAACTTGTATTTAAGTAAAATAGGTAAACACGCTTTTCTCCTTGTAGTGGCGATGGGAGAAGACAACAAAATGCTTCTCATTTTCCTAACAGCAGAAGGGACACTTATCGGGAGAGTTTGGATTCCATTTCAGAGAATGAGGATAACAATAACATGCTGAATCTGAAATGCATATATCATTTTTGTTTGGCAGTGCTAAACAGTTTTCGCAACACCATTCAATTTTCAAACGCAGGTAAAGATTGGGTAATGTACAACTTGCCTGCTCTAAATTTTTTTTAAAAAAGATCCAGTGCCCAGGCACTAAACCTTTCTTTTTTAAAAGTCTATGGGGATTAAAAATATCTGTTCTCTTTACAGACAACAGTCATTGCCAGTTATAATGGACATCTACACTGCACGTCCTAGGGAAATTGGGGTGTTTGGTGCCGAAGTGTCAGGCTTTGAGGAACAAAAAAAGCTCCAGGCAGCTGAAAAGCACTTTTTACGTAAGCTGCTAGGTTTACTGGTATGTTGAGCCAGATACAAACTATATAAAGAATTGGGAATTCACTCTATATCTGAGTTGTGGCAGAGTGCCCTACTAAAGTTATGGCTATGAACCTGCCCAAACAATAAAACAGTTCTTACTAATAATGTACTTGATCATATTACTGTCGGATCAGGTAGTAATAAGATAATTTGGTGTAACCATGTACTCTGAAGCTTACATGTTTTGAAAATGCACAGCCTGTGTGCCTCTAGTTTCAACATGACAAAAGCGCACATAAAAGAATTGATTGTTTGGCTCAACTGACGGGGGCAACCCTGTGGATAGGGCACTAAGGGAGGTCAGGATATTGGGCACAAATCCTCGTCTCTGATGGGGCTACAGGCATGCTTACAAACATCTTTGCATTTGCACAATCGCTGGGCTGTTACTAGATTTTGTTTTAATATAATGCCTCTAAATACTTGGTTCCCCTCTTGGAAGACTTAAGTAACATTATGAAATACTTGTTTCCCCCTTTTGTCCTCATAAAAAGGAAACGGCCTACATTTTTTTATTGTACCCCAAATCTGCAAATTTGTGCGCACAATACTTGATTCTGGTTTATAGACTGTGTGCTCTGACTTTTAACTATCTGATTTTATGTAAAGAACCATGACTCTCTACAGTGTTGAATATATATTTATTTTGAGAAAAGTAATTAGACTACGACAAATTTTTATTGATGCCTTGATTTAGATGTATATGTAATTTTTGTATTTGGTTTTCTTTTATGTTTTCTATTTACCCAATTAAATTATTATATGTACTTTTATGAATTGTATTGGACAATTCCAATAAAGATGTTTGATGATTATCTTTGTTTGGCACTGGACAGCTACATCAGATAGTTTTCGTAACCCCATTCACTTTTCAAAGGCAGGAAAAAAACCAGACCAGGCACTAGACCTTTGTTTGAAAAGTCTTCAGGGATTCTGCTGTATGTCTCTATTTCTGCACCAAAGTTTGGGCAGCTTGAGCTCCATCAGTTTTATTTTTTTATTAATTGTAGCCATTTCCATTTTGGGGCTTCTGTTGACACTACCTTGTTGTGTAATGTCAAATCGTTTGATGTGTTGAGGCGTAGCCAGGATAAAATGGTTCTTTTAGATGCCTCATAAGTTTTTGTGAGGAGTCCACAGTGACAGTAAATTGGGACAGTGGGTGCACTGCTAGGAATAATAATTTATTTCACAAACGCCTTTGTCCCGCTGAAAAAAGAAGTCAATGATGCATGACCCCACAGCTCACTCCCATACAAGATAGCAGTGTCTACTTTTGCCTTGTAGACTTCCAGAGTTGGGATAATAGACTTCCTGCCAAACCTGGGTCCAAAGCTTGATGTAGCTCCCGATCTTGTGAAAGTCTGTTTAGGTTCCTTTGGACGAAATTCTCAGGCCTGAGTAGAAAAAATAATCAACTTGCTTCATTATTTCATTGTTGTACTTCAAATGTATTTTTATTGATGTGCTCGGGTGACAAACAGTTGCCACCGTCTTGGCCATATTCACAGTCCAGCGTCAAACTCTGCTAAAAATTTCCAGTTGCTTATGTAATCAGTGTGCCGTTTGTGAGTTTAAAACTAAGCTGTCAGCATGAACTAAAATGCTCATCATGGAGCCTCCGATCTTTGGGCTATCGCAATCAAGGTCTTGGATGAGCAATGCTAGATTGTTTATGTAGAACAACAACAGCAAGGGTACCAACACACACTCTTGTTTAACTCCTTTGCCCATACCAAACGTGTGTGCAATCACCTTTACGGCCACACCTCACATTCGCTGTCTTACACCTATATAATAGTTGGATCATGGTTAGGAGTGAGGGAGTAGTGGCTTTTTCCATTATAATTTGCCATCAGATTTCCCTATCCACACTGTCAAAGGCCGTTTTAAAGTCTACATTGACCAAATACATTTTCCTTTTGTAAAATATTTTTTGTAGCAGGGCAGTTCGTTAAAAAAAAAAAAGAATACAGTGGCCTAATGTGCCTTTATTCTGTCTTAAATATCCTTGTTAAATACTCACATGACAGGATACAGACACCCAGGCTTCAAGCCTTTCAGGAGGGCTTTTCACATCTCTTTTTAAAAATGGGGACAGTTGCTGCCGTGGTCCAAGAGCAAGGTAAAGCACATGACCAAGTGATACAATTAAAAAACAAAGTTAAAACGTGGGCCCAGATTGTCATTAGATTCTAAAAAGTCTGTATGCATTTGATCAGGGCCATGCACCTTAGATATTAAGTTATCTGTTACTTCAACCGCTGAAAAAAAAAAAAATTGGGATTTCTACATCGACAGCTGGATCAAAATAATTGAGACTCGCAAGAATAGGAGGGATGTTGGCTGTGTCAGTCCCTTCCTCGTGTTCCAACTGGCCTTTAGTCACTATAGACTAGAAAGTTTGTAGGTCTTTTTCAATAGCTGCTCTCATCGATGAGCGCCAGATTTGTTCTAGCACCCCTGCCTTCTTGGATTTAATAAACAATCTATAACTAGATCTCAAATGTGCAATGCTGGTTGAATGGAGATGAAGACATTAATGCTCTATGTGAGGCCTTTTTAGATTGTCCACATTCATGATCATACCAGTCGTTCATGGTGGCTTGTGGGGTTTAACAACTACACATCCATGGTAAAAAATAGGGTTTGTTACTCGCAAAGTGAATTATAGGCATGTTTGATATTAACTACATCACCATAGTGATCACATACAAAGTTTTCTAGGACAGTGAGGACTTGCTGGTAAATAGGTGCTAAGATTGTACCCAGATTCATTTTGTTCCATTTAAACCATTTTGGATTAGATGATACTTGTTCTGTATGATTTAGGGTAGTGCCTCCAATCGGAGTGCCCCATAAGCATAAATCCAAGATAACTGGATTGTGGTTGCCTTCTGCTCTGTTGGTTACTTTGCAATCGTGCACTAATGGCCAGGACCCAAGGTCGACCATTATTGAATCAATGTTGGACATGGACTGTACTTTACTGAATGTAGGCTTGCCGGCTGATTACCCTTGGTCCAGCCATTAGCTGCACGTAGGCCTGTTTCGACAAATGTTGTCGCTAGGTCTAGTGTATTCGGATATGTATGTTTTGGAAAAGATGCAATTAGACACATTGATGGCTGTGGTCGGGCAGAAGGACAGTCCTTTCTCCAATGGGTGTTGCTCCAGATCTGATAGTGTGTGTGTTTCGATTTGTTGTTTACTAGGGCCTCATTGATTTCAGATTCCATGATATGCCTTAGAATCTTATAAGCATACACTGTCACATGCTTTTCTGTGTTCTTTCCATGGCCTGTTCACCTGGCTCTTTGTTTTTATCTTGTGTCCTATCGGTACGTACAGGCTTCTTCTAAAGAAAACAAAACATCTTTTTGGGGAGTGTTGTGTTAGGGTGAGCAGTGAGACACAAGACAGTGTATTCCAGCTATCATTTTATTAACCATTATTGTATAAATGATCTGTTTTGTCTAATGCCTATGTTTTACTAGTAGGTCTATTTTACAACAGAAGTTATAGGAGTAAACCAAGTGAGGGTCAGGATAACTAAACAAACTGATAAATATGGAGGTGGGGGGCAAAGCCCCTTATCAGTGTCCCTAATTTTAAGAAGTCCTTTTTCACAGGTTGGGACGCCCTGATATATAAACTCAAAGAGCTCAATATGTGTACAATAGAACCACACAAAACCTTGTTCTTGATAAGCCAATCCCTTCAGGCCTTTTCTTCATTCCACTGTTGTGGTGGGTCTCCCCCCTCATCAGGCTACTTGACCGGCATCCATTACTTTAATGCACTTCTGCCAGGGGCCAGTCTCTCCCCCCTCTTCCTTAGTGTTGCTGGTGAAAGTCCTAGGCTTGCAGAACTTCAGTTTCCTCATGTTGGGGTAAATATAGATTCCATTCCTTGGTCTTGGCTTTTCTCCCAGGGCTTCCCTTGAACAGAGATTTCAGCCTGTAGCTCTGTAGTCTCTGCCAGATTGTTCTAGGGTTCCGCCAGGCTCTCCCCTTTCTAGGTTTTTCCGCCTTCATGTTTTCCATTAGAGCAAAGGAGCTAATGCAAGCACAGATGCCTTCAATGGGATCCTCTCCTTCTCCAGGCCTTCCCTGCTCCCTTTATAGTTCCCTGAGAGGGGCTTGACAATCGCCTTGTACTTCCATAGTCTATTCCCCCTGGGTGTTGGAACTAGGGTTTCTGATTAGTTATTCCTCATATTCCAGCTACTCCCCATTATGAGATTGTTATTGGCTTTGTAATGCGATTGGTAACTAGTTGTTATACCCGATTGTTTTTAACAGGCTTCAGTGAGGTTTTACAGGTAGATGTAGTCTTAATAGTCTTGAAAGTGCTTTGGCCAGGAATGCAAGGTTGCCTGTTTCTGCCCCGTGACTACCTTGTCGGATCTTTTTGGCTCCTGAGACTTCAAGGAGGTGCTGAACAAACTGAGTTTGTGGTTTGGTTTGCAGTTAATTGCTTGTTCACACACCAGTTCCACCATCACTATGTGGGATCCCCATGACTTAGTGATTCTGTCATGGTTCCAAGATGTGGTCTTACTTGGATGCTCCCACATGTCTTCTGGAACACGTAGTTAATCCACTTTCTCTGTTCCATTATTCCACGATTAGGCAATACTGCATCTCATGGAGGGCAGCAGGCTTATGGGAACCCGGCATGGCCGACATCAGGGAGGCACATTTGGTAGCAACCAACCCTATCCCTGGAGGGCTGCTACCCCCACATGTCAGGATGTGGAGTTCAGGGAATTCACAGCAGGTGCTGCGATTTCTGAATCACAGAATTGGTTTCTTATGTCCAAAGTAGTTGAGGAATCTTCTTTTTGCATTTTCATTTGCACTGCACTAAGGTGTCAAACCCCCTTTTTTTGTTATTTACTCCATGCCAGTGGATTTTGCACAACACTGTTATGGGTGCATTAGCCAGCCCATTAATATTTGTCTCTTTTTTAAAAATGTGTTTTATTTGATTTAATTGGTTTACAATTTTTAAAAACAAATGTTTCCAATCAGATAATGTTCCTGATTCCAACCAATGATTTTCTTGTCGTCTTGGGCATCTTGGTTCCATATCCTTTCCCAAATTACATCAAGTTGGATTGCGAATTCCACGCCCCTTTAAGTCTTGGTTTCTTTTGGTTTCTTATTTCTAGTTCGCTGTTAGTAAGTAATGCGTACTTGTATGTCCCTCACGATGGAAAGATTTTACGTATAAAAGAGACTGCAGCAATGACCCAAGCTGTCTTTTCTCCACTGCTCAGGGCGACCCAACAAGACACTTCGTCAATTGTTCTGAATTTTACCGTTGGTGGCTTTAGGTATTTTTCCCGCTCCTTAATCAGCCTGGGGCACTAGATCAATAGATGCTTAATACTTTCCACTTCGTCCTCGGAGGATCAGAATCTGCAGGTGTTTCTTTCTTACTTGCAGCAGATTGCGTTGATCTCATTAGTGTGGATCAGGTTAATTTGCATTCTCATCAAGATTTTTCTGTTTTTTATCTGGGAACTTTAGCAAGTAGGCTCGGAGTTGGTTTAACTTTTTATTGTTTTCTGGCAGTTCTCTGGTGAATTTACACGCAGCCGCTTTCTCCAAGGTACGTATCCAGTCAAGTTCCATTAGCTTCCTTTTAACTGTCATGCGGTTCGATCCTTGGTCTGATTCCATGCAACCAAGCTCTTCTAACTTTCCCCTGATGTTACTAGCCCATCTTGTTAATAGTGTACTGGATTATTCTCGTTCATGTCAATCATTGAGAAAGTGTCTGTGTGCATGGAATGCCCATTGGTGATTGTTAAGAAAACACTTTTATACATGTGGCATGCAACACTGTACTTTTATTTGTGTCAACAAAACAATCATTCTATTTGAACTAATGTCTGATGTCTTTGCACAGGAAACGTACTATACTCTCTAACTCTTTTGTGCTTGTTAGGGAGAATTCTCTGTTTAGGCTGAATTTCCTAACCTAGTGAGTCCCCCAGCAGCTTTGCTGGATTTTTGGGGTTTATTTTTTTCTCCTGCCAAGAGTGAGACTCTTTTACCATCACTCTTGGGCATGATTTGAGTGTGTTTCTTTGACTCTAGATGTGTTTAATGGGCTATGGGGTATTTTACTCCATAGGGCTTCATGTGTTTTTGTGATGTGTGTTACACAGCACCCTCAGTGCAGTAACACAGGGGTGTCATAGTGACCCCCCAATATAGACTCCATACCCTGGGACTGACTACTGTCTCCCAGGGCATGTAAAGTCACCATTGACTTTACTAGTCTCAAATTCTGAACAGAACCAGTACAAACCATCATACTGTGGACGTACTGACCGGGGCAATTCGATTGGGGTCTGTTAGTCGAGGGGGCACGTCTCCGTCCCCCCTGATCGAGTTTTGGCTGGTGGCAGTGGATACTACTTTTTATATTCGACCGCAAATATATCTCTATGGGATTTCCCATTGTTCGAGGCTACCAACTTTAATTATTTAATTCCTATAGCCTCGAACATACCGCCGGTTTATTTATTTAATATTAATTCTCCAGTTGGTATTTTTTTGCCAGAACTCGGTTCTAAAATGGCGTTTATGTTCGCTTCTGTGACTCCAACCCAAGTTGAGCCCTTTGTTCCACTTTTGGCGGGCTTCTCCACAGAAGCCTCCAAAGTGGTGCCACTCTGTCTGGGGTACTTAGGAGGGGTGGAGGGGGATTTAGGCACCCTGGACTGAGTTGCCTAGACAACTCAAGTCGCACTCCGTCCTGATTGGCCCCGGCTCACCACTTAGCATGTTTGAGTGACAGCTAGGCTGAGTGAATGGGGGGTTTTCTGCATGAAAGCAGGGCTTTGGGGACTGGAACTTTAGAAGTCGCCAAAGGACCTAAGAATCCGACGAGGGAGAAGCTGAGCCGACCTGCTACGACGACACCGCCGGTGGAGCCCTGCTGGACCGTCTCACCACTTTTCCCAATGACAGAGGAGATCTCCAGCCCGGAGAGTCTTCTTCCTTCGACTGGTGGGGATAACCAGTCTGCTTCCTTTTTCGCTTCCTGGAGCATCTCGTGGCCGCCTTGCCTGTGTCAAGCACCCCGGCAACCGGGATACCACGTTTTACCACTACCGCGAATCAAAGGGTAGTACCTTTAACCGGAAAACTCTGCGGCTGGTTTCTTCCCTGGCAGTGCAACGACCTTCATCTTTCCTCCACGTCGAGATCTTCTCTTCCTCTGGACGATGCCGCGACTTGCACCCGCTGCCAGGAACAACTGCCCCCGCTGGAGGATCCTTTCCACATAAGGTACCGTGTTCCGCCTGGCTTCCCTTGCAACCGACTGTACGGGGTAGATTTAGCCCCCGGCTTTCGAACCTGGGTTAGCCTGGGACACCCTGGCTAAACTTTTCTGAGCCTAACTAAAACCTTTCTGAACTCCCTGCAAGACTTTTTAAGCCTGTTGTCATTGTGTGATCTTGGGTGCATTTGTGCCCTGCTCTCTCCAAGAGTGGGCCCGGCCAATGGACTTTGGCTCACAAGTAACTTTTGACTTTCCTGCCTTGCTTCAGAGTTCCTAAAGATTAGTGTGGTGTAGTTTCATATATTCTGCCTTTTTCCCTCCCTTTTTCGTTAACTTATTGGAGTGCCATCTATAGTTAAGCACTCACCTCTGTCTGGAAATAAGTGGTGTTACCTAAGACCTGTCTGATAAGGAATAAGGGATGTATATATAATATTAACTGTGCTGAGAGTGATTTACAATAATAGTGCTGAAGTGTTTCAATAAGTGTGTTTTTAAATAAATAATCATATACCTTGATACCAAAGCTCTGGTCAGTGTTTGCTTGTGCTATTGTATCTGAGTGCCTATTGTGTATACTTTGCATACTGCCTAACTCTTCTTGAGGGAAGTCTGACTGCTCAGCCACAGCTACCAAGTGAATCTGTGTGGTACAGACTGCTACCAAGTGGGTTTACTGCCAAACACCTGTAGTCTTAAATCTTTTGCAGTGGTCCCAGAGGGAACTGCACAGGTTTCTGCCTAACAGTGCTTTGTGTGCAAAGTAATGTTTTTAATTGTGCATCATTTTTGTGTTTAGGATTCCAAAAAGGGATTTGGGATTGCAGTTTCTGGAGGAAGGGATAACCCCCATTTTGAAAACGGTGAAACATCGATTGTCATTTCGGATGTGTTGCCCGGTGGCCCAGCAGATGGATTACTTCTGTAAGTACCTGCAGTGTTTCTTCCATCATATTGTTTTATATAGGGGATTAGTCACTATGTATACTATACATTTCCTGCTTTGTAGTCTCTGTGAAAATTCAACCTCTGCTGCTTTTAATGCAGTGGAAGAGGACTGTGCCGCTGGCTTGCTAATCCAGATAACCGTCCTGTAATCCTTTCCCTCATTCCTAATTAGTTCTCAAATTGTCAAAATGGAATCCTCCCATTCTGCCCTAGTACCCACTTGTGAGGGGGGGATGTCAGATGGCTTCTCAGGGACCCACTTTGCCACCTTTTAGCTTGATTTCCTTTATATCAGATTACTAAACCAGCTGCCTCCTCAGCAGAGTATACTCATCGTTTGATAGAGGGAGCAGAAGCAGCCACGTTGTAGCTTGCTCCCATTGCCTGATCCATCACTGGAGCAGCTGTGCCATGGAATCTTCAGAAGCCCCACCTGTTATTGGGGTCTCGAGATGCTGTTAGGCGCAAGATCCCCTTTGGCATTTGTAATGCTGGTTTTATGGCACCAGTTGGTTGCCTGCTGTAGGGTGTGGAGTTTGCGTCCTGTACGAGATGAAGGGGGAAAGTATTACATACAGGCCTTATTGTAGTTGAAGGCCTATAATCTGTTAAAACATGGGGATACGTCCTGTTTATACTTTAAAGTGGATATTCCCAGCAGACATGAGTCATGCACCCAGATATCTCACCTTCCCATCTTGCAAAATAACCATGTATCTGTTGGTTGTCATATACCACCCGAGGAAAACATTTAAATACCACAAGACATCCATGCTCTCTTTGCTGAACATAATGCCAGTTGCCAAATGGAATTGAATTAGTTAAATGTTTCCCAATTAGTTATACATACGTGTACTTCATCATGTTGATCTTAATGGTTGTGAGAGAGATCAAGAGAGCCTTTGTAATTTAATGAAAGTTTTAAGGTGTACGTTGCCATTTATGCTTTTTGTGATCCAGTGCCTTAATTGCCTGCAGTGAAATCTGTCATATTTGCTAATATATTGGCACACTTACGTTTCCTTCTTTAGTTTTTCAAACATTAGTAGGTCCCTGGACTTCCAGTTACTACCTTTTTGATTTATATCAATTTCCAGGCAGAATTAGCATTTTAGAAAATGTTATCTAGTGCTCAGGAGAACATTTTACAATCTTATTTGCTGTCTGTCTTGTCCAAATATCTCATAGTGGATTAAAGGTTTACTGTTTGGAAATCTCATCTGTAGCTTCTGGGCTGGTTGCGGCCAACTCCTCTAATACAACAGGGAGCTTGGGGGCAGTCTGTTTCAATTTCACAAAATTGTTTGGATTTTTAGTCAACCATACTGCACCGTTCAAAGTCTTATCTGTTGTGATGCAGTCACAGGGTCTTACCAAACATTTGCACTTTGGGGGACTGGGGATGCCTATACTTTGCATGAAGTGTGACCCTGAAGTGGTACATGAAAGGATTCTCCAGAGCCCTTCCATGGGTAACCTGCTTCCTTACGGCAGTCTGTAGTGTAGCATTTGGGTGAAAATACCTAAACTAGATCTTCCTAGGAGCTGCACTACAACTAACTCGAGGGAGGGGAGATGACCTCTGTAACTCCACCACCCACTGTATAAATCTGAACGCGGGTGGCCATTACACCCATCAGTCATGTTCATGGCCACCACCTCATGCAAGTGTGGGAGACACATGCATATTCGATGGAGTGGCGGTACAGTTAGATATCCTAACCTAGGTAGAAAAACGAAGCCTGTAACAAGTGGTTCTCCAGACTCTCTAGACTACAACTCCTATGAGTCTTCACCGTTGTATATGCTCACTAGACCTAATGGGAGTTGCCGAAAAAAATTTGCGAGCCAAAGGTTTTAGACCGCTGCATTAGAGGTAAAGCCCAAGCATCAGAATGAGCCACCTTCGTGAAGGACCACAGGCCAAGATAGCGCTACCTCCCTTCTTTCCCTAGCACCTCATGCTTACCCAGCAACTATACGGATTACACATGGCCGTGCCTGCTGGCAGGCATGAGACACTTGCATCTGCAGTGGAGCAGCATGTGTAAAGCTACACTTTCTTCGGATTCCAAAACTGGTAGAGCAACATTTTGGGCCCTTTGTTGCCTCCACTGAATCAGCAAGGGAAATAACCTATTCAGAGAAGGATTCATAATCAAGACAATCAAATCCCCCTATAAAAGGGCGTGGCCGAGCAGCGACGGGGATGGCTGCATAGCTGGAGAGCTACGAGAACCGAGGAGACTCTTCAGATTGCCAAGTATGCTCCCAGTCAATATTTACTGGAAAATCTCACCTGATGATACACCCAATATGTTATTTGGCTACGGAACTTTACAAGAATGCCGTTCTGCTTTTAGACTCCTCATTTGCAGTGTTGTTGCGCGTATGACTCCGTAATGATGCTGATGCCCCTCAAAGAGCCGTAGACAACTGCGCTGGTAACAAAACTATAATTGCTGCTGTTAAACACAATTACAACACTAACTCATCATTGTGCTCTGCAGCGACGCTTTTCAACAGCTTCCAGGCAGTCTTCCCACGGCCCAACGGTCCGTGCTAGCAAGGCGCATGAAACCTGTCAGCTGGAAGGTTGACGGGGCCTGCAGCGGTGGCCTCACGTAAGGAAGTGCCCCACACTTCTAGTCAGCTGACTCGGACCACGTGAACGAGGTAATCCGTTCGCAACAGGGTCCCTCTGTTTTCTCACCACACAGGCTGCTAACAGGGGAATACATATTACAAATGACCGTTTAGCACTTTTTAACTCTCGTGATACAGAGTTAAACATTTTAAACAACTTTTAATACATTTGGAGATCAGCTAATGGATTTTCTCTGATTTAATGACTAATAGTCACTTTTTTCAAACAGTGAATTGCTCTGATTTTATAAGTGACTTTACAATTCGAGTTGTATACATTTTAGAATTCTATTATTAGATCCTGTTTGATTTCCTAACATCCTAACTCACCCTGGGTGCCAATTGATCTGTTATCAATTAACCTTTTCTGACCTAGCTTATTCTACATCCCAATCTGGTCAACCTGAATTGTATCTCTTAAATCTATTTGACACAGCAAAATAAGAACTACCAATTTCCTCCATAATATGCGATTGGATCTAATTGGACACTCCAACTTCTGGTAAAATATATCTTAACATGGCTGATCCTACAAAAAACAAGTCGTCTTCTAACAATACTTCATTCAATGTTTGTATGGAGAAAATCCTATGGGAACTTAGTAATATTTGCTCCTCTTTCCACGCTGGATATCCGTTCCTCCTCCATACAGGAAGATCTCAAAGGCTTTGAAAATGACATTAAGGCTTTCTCGGGCAGACTTGATGAAGCTGAAGAAAGAGTTAGCACTGTAGAAGACAGAGTGGAAGGCCTAGAAAACATGCAAACACAACTCTTACAACTACAATATGAAGTTACGGAACTGGAAGACAGCAATCGCAGAAACAATCTTCATTTTTATGGTATTCCTGAAAAAGCAGAAGGAGATGACCCTATACATTTTTTAACCAACTGGATTTCTTCCACCCACTAAATCACCTTTTCACCACCGTTAGAATTACAACGTGCCCACAGGATAAGACCTCGTTTCCCCAGCAATAACTCTTCACCAAGACCTTTTATTGCTTGTTTCCTGTGACACCAGCAAGCACGCCAAAGTCTTCTAGCGGGTAGAAAAAATTATCCTATGCTTTTCCAGAATAACAGAATCTTCATCTCCCCAGATTTTTCCAAAGTCACCCAAGCTAAAAGGAAAAGATTCTTGGATATGAGACGTTTCTTAAAGTCCCTCAATATCAGATATGGTCTGCTAGACCCAGCAAGAATGATCATTACCATCCCTGATGGTCCCACTAAAAAATTCACAGAACCAAATTAACCTCATATCTTACTTCAAGCTCTACAATCAAAACCAATGGATACTTATTCTTTGAATCCTGCAACCATTTCTTCTACACCGGATTTTCAACTGTCTGCACAGGTTTCAAAATGCCCAAGAATCAACACGTCAAATATACTCCTAAACGCAGCAGATCACCTTCTTCAATTCCATTAGATATCCCATCCACCTCAACTCATCTTAGAGACAAATCAAGATCTCCCATCAAATCTATTGATTCCTCCCTCCCAACTATGCAAACTTAATCAACTTTAAATCTAGATTACGTCATACCATTCTTATTGTATGATCAATCAATCTGACTCTTCATAATCATACTGAATATACAGCATACTCAAACCTCCTTAATTTACTTTGCTAATCTCTACTTGTTTCTTACCTCTTAGCTATGCTTATTCCATTTCTGCACTTTGACACCCCTATGAGTTTCTCGATTGCTTATTCTCCAATTAACCTCATATCTACCCTTTTGTTATTTCTTATTCACATATATCACTCTTTATTCATCTTATACATACCTAGGTTCTTTATTTCTGTTGTTGTCTTCTCTCCCTTATGTATCTCCCCATGTACGCATGCTCCTGATTCTACTCAGTAATTCTTACTCCATCTGCTTCTCAAAAATTGAAAGTTTATGCTTGGTTACATACTAATGTTTACTACGTATTTTCATTCCATTGTATTTTTATCAATATTTGTATAATTTTCTCCAATGTCAGTTAACTTCTCACGGGGAATGTAAAGGGATTAGGTCATCACATTAAACGCAGTAAGATTACCCAACTGACCAAACAGAACCGTGAAATGATATGTCTTCAAGAAACCCATCTTAGTTCTGACAATGAAAATCTTAAAATCAATGCTCCTTGGATTAGCCACACACTTTTTTCAAATGCCTTGGATAAAAAAGATGGGGTGTCTATTTTGATGAACATTACATTTTTCACTTATTAGTGAAGATAAAGATCTAGAGGGTCAATGGATTATTGTTGAAGCATACATCAATAGTATACCTGTTACCATTATTAATATTTATGGTCCGAACACTTCCAACCCTTTATTTTGGTCTAATTTTCTTATAAAACTCTCTCCAAAAAATTATGACACTCATATTTTGTGGTGATATGAACCCGATTTTTGATTTTGCACTGGATCATAAATCCTTCTCGAGCTTTACCAACTCCAAATCTCGTAATAGCTTCATAAACCTATTAAAACATGTGAACCTAATTGATTCATGGCGCTTCTGCCACCCAGACACTAAGGTCTTTACATTCTACTGCTCTCCAATCTTTTTCCAGATTAGATTGTATTTTTGTTAACTCCTCCTTAACCCCTTGTATATTACATTCTGAAATTGGCCCCATAATGATCTCTGATCATGCTCCAGTACTCACTACTATTGAATGGACATCCTCCAATAAATTCTCACCTAGGTGGAGATTCAGCTCATTCCTTCTTAAAGATAAAACTTTTATAGTTAAAACCAACACCTTTATTAAAGAATTTTTCTTTAATAATAACCCCGAATGCACATCTATGCACAATAATTGCGATGCTTTTAAAGCTTCACTCCGTGGCTTTATAATCCAATATGTCGCCATCAAAAAAAGGAAATCTGAACACACTCAAAATACCCTGTTAACATCAATAAGACATTTTGAACAATCTTATTATGCAAACACAGATCCTAACATTTTGAAAAACCTTATAATTAAACGCATTGAATTCAATAAAATCAGCACTGATAAAGCAGCTAATTCTATCCTTGGATACAAAACCAAAAAACACAATGGATCTAACAAAGCGGGCAAAATACTAGCTTCTTATCTTAAAACGAAAGAAAAATCTCATATGACACATATAATATCCCCTGAGGGTAGATTAACCCGGAAGACCCAAATAACGCCTTCCTTGATTTCTACTCCAATTTATATACTTCTGATTCGTCCATTAACACCGATGATATCAACTTTTTTTTTGTTGTAGAAAACAAAAACGTTGATCCATCTGAATCGATGGATTTCTTCCCGCTTGTTACACCTATATCGCTTACTGAAAGACAATAAGCCATAATTGATCTTAATCCCAACAAAGCCTCTGGCCCAGATGGATTTACTTCTGACTTTTATACAATTTTCATTGATTGCATTGCTCACAAACTTCTAGAATAACATTCCTACTTTATAGAAATTGGTAAAAGCCCTGGATCTTTTGGAGAAGTCCTACTTATACTCTTCATTAAACCCGACAGACACCTCAATTATTAAAAACTACTGACCTATTTCTCTCATCAAATCAGACTCCAAGATTTACCCAAAAATTCTTGCAAAACGACTAGAATTATTCCTCCCCAAACGTATACATCCAGATCAATCTGGTTTTATCAAAGGTTACCTCGCCACTTCTAATTCCAGATTGCTTTTTACCACTCTTGCAAATTCCCATAACTCTAATGAACCAACTGCCCTCCTTACCCTTGATGCTGAAAAAGCATTTGATCGCTTCTCCTGGTCTTTCATGTTCCATTCATTAACAGGGCAAGGTCTTCCTTCTTATTTCATTAATCTGATCAAACTTCTTTACTCTTCACCTTCCACACGTATCCTTATCAATAACTCTATGTCCTCCTCATTTCGAATAGAAAGAGGAACTCGTCAAAGCTTTCCTCTTTCTCCCTTATGATCTAATCTTGCCTTAGAACCTCTTCTTCAAAACATTAGAATGAATTTGGATACTAAAGGTATTTCCATTAATAGTATAGAAATTAAACATTCTGCCTACTCCGATGATATTTTAATCTACCTGTCTGAACCTGCCTCATCCATTCAACATTTAATATCTACTATAAATAGTTATTCTAAAGTTTCAGGATCTAAATAAAATGTTGTTTTTAACATTACTAATACCCCTCTTTCGAATGGATTGTGTCCTCCCACGTATTCCTTATCTTTGATAAATCCACTTCCAGCTTGCTGGCCTCGGAAAAATCCGTCACAGTCGAGGGCGCTGCGCGTCGACATCCCTCAAGTCGGTTTCCCTCGAAGGCCTCTGTATCAGCGCCAACGTCACCATAGGTATAAATAGACTCGCAAAGCGTCTGTTGCTCAGTTCTGTTTTTCCGCGCTTCGTAAGCCTCTGAGACGCAACGCTCGGTTCTTCAGTAAACTCTTCAAAAAACTTCGGAAATCTTCATCCTACGATGGCATCTTCATCCGCTACATCGACGCCACGATCCGGCTTCAAAATTTTTCGAGATTGTGGAAAAAATGTCATTATCTGTTTGTGGTGCCTGGGATCAGAGCACCAGTGTTCGGAATGTGAGGACTGTATGTCCATGACGGCGAAAGCCTTCAAGGAGCGTAGGGGGAAGATGGAAAAAGGTAAGACCGTTAAATCTTCTACCCCTTTGAAATTGTCCTCGGCTGAGTCGAGACATTAGTCTCCTCATCAAAAGAAACATTCCCGCTCGAGATCTCGAAGTGGTTCTCACCACTCATCTAGATCGAGACATTCTAAGAGGCATCATAGATCTCCTTCCTCTTCATCCTCTAATTCCATAGAAAGGGTCCCCTGCCCCACTGAACAAATCTCTCCAGCTAAGTGGGAGCAATTTCGCCAAAAAATGCTTAGGGTCTTTGAGAACGCAGCCTTGTCCCCCTCGGAGATCCCTAGAGGTGATACCCCGGGTGAAAGACCCGGAAAAAAAAAAGCCCACTGAGTCGTCGAACCCGGCAAACAAACCCACGAGAACGTCACAAACCCTCGAGTAAAGACAAGAATTCATATAAAACTGCCTCATCAACGCCATCGTCTATGGTGCCTTCAACGCACAAGTCTGTGTCATCTATGCGGTTGTCGACACCGTCGTCGACCCCGATGAAAGAGAGGTCCTCGAAGCCTCAGGCCCCAACTGCACCATCGGCACTAGAGGTGTCGAAGGTCCCGTCTAAGGTGTCGAAAATTGGCGTTGACAATATCGACGACACAGAGTAGAATTCCGATTCTCTCGACAACATCGAAGCCATTTTTGAGTTTTTAAACGCTGTTTGTAGATTTGTCGAGACCTATGAAGTCTACATCGGCAACTACAACTCTATCCCAAGCAGTGTCTACCAATTTGGCACCCTCTTCTCTTGAAATGGGTTTTACCCCTTATCCACGCTCTGACTACTTGAGAGCTTTATCCTCCATCTATGAGGAAGGAGTGGACTCTGATAATGAGACCTTTTGGTTTACAGACTACAAGAGTTCCTATTCCAGAGGAGCTAATATCTGAAGGAGTTAGATTAAGAGATCTTCAAGAATATTTACAAGATTCCAATGGCATAGATACCTCTCCAGAGGCGGAATTTGCCAGACCAGACCCTGGAGAGCATGCAGAAATGTCTTACAGAGCCCTTATGGCAAGAATTATGGAGTTTATGGGGTGGACAACACCTGCACCCTCTTTCCAACAAGATGATCTTACAGATATATTAGATAAAGGGCCTCAATAAGACCCTATAGTTCCTTTTCATGCAGCATTGCAGAGAAAAGTAACTGAAAATTGGGAAACACCAGAGGTTATCCCTGCAGTAAATAAAAAGCTCTCTGCGAAGTGTCTGCCTCAGACCCTTTTTACTTAAGTAAACATCCAACCCCAGAGAGTTTAGTGTAGTGCAGGCTGCAACGTCATCAAGTAGTAAATCTGCATACCCACTATACCACAAGATAGAGACGACAAAAGATTTGATGCCATGTCTAAAAAGATCTTTTCAGCATGCAGCATGGCACTAAAGTCTATTAACGCCACTTGCACGCTAGTGAGATTCAGTCACACCCTTTGGGAGTGTGCTTCATCGGCGGCTGACCGTCTCCCAGAAGTGGAGGAACGAGACGCATTCTTGAATATCATCAAGGATGGGAAGGGTGCGATGTGCGAGTCCCTCCAAACAGGTCTCGACTCTGCTGACAGCATCAGCAGAGCCATGGCGGCGAGTACCACAATCTGCAGATTTGCGTGGTTGCGGACATCTGTTTTTTCCTCCTGAAGTACAAGCCAGGCTTCTGAATATGCCCTTTGATGGTACCTCACTATTTGGCAAGAAAGCTGATGAGTCTGGAGAAATTACAAACATCAAAGGCGGCAGCATAATCCCTTGGGGCTGCAATTCGTCAAACTCCTAATCGCCCCACAGGTACGTCCTGGAGGGGGAAGCCCTTTCGTTTTTACTCCGCATTCGTAAAAGTCAGAGGGCAGCCAGCTCAAAGGGGCCAAAGCCGATTTACCCGTGGTGGACGGGTCAAAGGTACCAAGTCCGCATTAGCAGGTGCTTCTTTACCCTCAATATCTGCGTCAGCCGCTTCTAAACCCCTCTGAGCTCTCCCCACACAAAACACCAGTAGGAGGCAGGTTAACTCAGCATCTGGCGGAATGGCAGGCTATTACGTCAGATGCTTGGGCATTGAAAACAGTTGCCCACGGTTATTGCCTGCCTTGCCTACACACTCCTCCGACTCATCCACTGGGGAACAACTCTTTGAAGTTTCCAGACCTGCTCTTTATGCAGGAGATTTCAGACCTGCTAGAGAAAGGTGCCATAGAACCGGTACCCGTAGCAGAGAGGAACAAGGGTTGGTATTCCCCCTACTTTCTAATGCCAAAGAAGGACGGAGGATTGAGACCCATCTTGGACTTGCGAGAATTGAACAAATTCCTCAGAAAGGACAAGTTCAAGATGGTAACCCTTTCTCAGATCCTTCAGGCCCTCCAGTTTCAGGATTGGTTGGTATCTATGGACCTTTAGGATGCTTACTTTCATGTGCCAATCCATCACAAGCACAGGAAGTACCTGAGGTTCGCCATTGGCAGCTCTCACTATCAATTTCGGGTTCTACCATTTGGGCTGACCTCCGCCCGAGGTTCTTCACCAAGCTAATGGCGGTTGTGGCAGCAAATCTGAGGAGGGAAGGGATTCATGTCCACCCCTACCTGGACGACTGGTTGATCAGAGCAGTGTCCCCGGAACAAGCTCCGGTTCATCTAGATTGTTTGCCACTCCCTCCACAAACTGGGCTTCTCCCTCATCTTAAAGAAGTCACAGATGATACCATCACAGAAACTCCAATTCATTGGAGCAGTCCTGGACACATCCCTGGAAAAAGCCTTGCCACCAGAAGTGAGGGCTCAAGATATTCTACAGATGGTCACCAGATTTCAAAATGCCCAGCGTCTACCAGCCTTCAACTTTTTGAGGTTGCTCGGCCTCATGGCATCCTGCATTTTTCTAGTGCCAGAGGCTCACCTGAGAATGAGATATCTATAGTGGGAGCTAAGAACCCAGTGGTCACAATTCTCAGGAAGAATGTCAGATCTCCTACAAATCCCGGACAGAGTAGCGCAAGACCTTCAGTGGTGGGCCTGTCTGGTGAACATCTTGAAAGGAGATCAGTTTTGGCAACCATGGCCGGAGATAACAGTAATCAGACGTTTCACTCACGGGGTGGGGAGCCCATGCCAATGACTTGACCATCAGCGGTCGTTGGTCTCCATCGGAGTCCAGACTACACATCAACCTATTAGAGCTGAGAGCAATCAGGCTAGCACTGAAACCTTAAGGGAAAAAAGGGGTTCGCATGGAAGAGTACTGTATTAGTTTGAGTACTCAATTATAAAAATAGAGGCGAGGAAGAGAAGGAAGCCCAGACATAAATATTCACATTTTCATTTTTAATTTATTACCATTGTAAAATTGCATAATATATCAACATCTAAACAACAATAAAATAGATGAATTAATTTTAGTATAAAATTCTTGTCAAATCTCATGCCTCAAAACATTCAATCGCAGTTTAGTTGCCACAATTCATAACCTTGTATTACTCAAGGTAAAGCATCGCTGTCTCATTTTTAAATTTCATTCAAAAAATGGAATTGCTGTAGAGAAAATGAATTGTTAACAAAGAAATAAAGTACTGAATGCAAAAAAAGTGCTAAGTGCACTTAGCACTTTTTTTGCATTCAGTACTTTATTTCTTTGTTAACAATTTGGCACTTGGTTGCATTTAGCACTTTATCCAATTGTTAACTATTCATTTTCTCTACAGCAATTCCATTTTTTGAATGAAATTTAAAAATGAGACAGCGATGCTTTACCTTGAGTAATACAAGGTTATGAATTGTGGCAACTAAACTGCGATTGAATGTTTTGAGGCATGAGATTTGACAAGAATTTTATACTAAAATTAATTCATCTATTTTATTGTTGTTTAGATGTTGATATATTATGCAATTTTACAATGGTAATAAATTAAAAATGAAAATGTGAATATTTATGTCTGGGCTTCCTTCTCTTCCTCGCCTCTATTTTTATAATTGAGTACTCAAACTAATACAGTACTCTTCCATGCGAACCCCTTTTTTCCCTTTGGGATTTTTTGTGCTACTTTGTTGTTCCCCAGTTCCATGGTTTAGGGGTTACCCATCCGGTGTGATATATATAGCACTGAAACCTTTCCTGCCATCATTACAGGGAAAAAACGTCCTGATAATGACTGACAACACAGTGGCCATGCACTACCTCAACAAAAGAGGAGGCATAGGGTCACGAACACTGTGCAGAGGCAATGCAGCTCTGGTTCTGGGCAATTCAAGAATTAATTTCTCTATCGGCAGTTCACCTACCCGGGGAGAAGAGCACGGCGGCGGGCGCTCTGAGCAGGCAGAACACAGTCTATTACAAGTGGGAACTAGCTCAGGAAGTCTTTCAAGAGCTCTTCACCCTTTGGGGAACCCCTCAGGTGGATCTGTTCGCCACCATTATCAACCAGAAGTGTGATCAGTATTGCTCAAGGGAATTTCCCCCGAGAGGAGCTCTAGGGGACGCATTCGTGGTGGACTGGGAGTTTCCACTTCTGTACGCGTTTCCTCCAGTCCCAGTCATTCCTCAAGTGATCAGGAGAGGTTGAGGAGATTCCAGAAACCCATGATCCTAATTGCCCTGGATTGGGCCAGGAGAACGTGGTACCCGGATCTTCTAGACCTATCCATCTGTCCTCCGATTCGTCTTCCACAAATAGAGGATCTTCTCTCGCAAGAGGGAGGTCAGGTTCTCTATCCGGATATCAGGACTTTCAACCTTCACGCTTGGTTTCTGAAAGGTTGAGATACAAGGATCGGGACCTCACAGATGACGTAATGGAGGTGTTGCTTTCAGCCATTAGGCCAACAACTAAATCTTTGTACCGCTGCCGTTGGGACAAATTTTGCAGCTGGTTTAGAGATAAGAATATTTACTCTTTTACATGTAGTACACCGATGGTGTTATCTTTCTTACTATCTTTGGCAAATTCAGGCCTTCAAGTTGGCACAATCAAGGGTTACCTCGCTGCGCTGTCATATTTCAAGTTGCCCATAGTCATTAATTTTCTGAAAGGATTGACTAATGTCTTTCCCCTAACTACTTTTCAAGTTCCCTTGTGGGATTTAAATGTAGTCTTAAAATTTCTAATGGGTACTCCATTTGAACCTCTTCATTCCTTTCCATTAAGGTTTCTCACTCTTAACAATCTTCCTAGTGGCTTTAACTTCTGCTAGAAAAGTGAACGAATTACAAGCTTTATCTTGCAAACCACCTCATACAATCTTTCACAAAGATAAGGGAAGCCAAATTTCCTCCCAAAGGTGGTTTCATAATTCCATATCACACAAAAAATAACCTTCCCTTCATTTTACCCTCCTCCTCATCCAGGGAAAGAGGAAGAGAGATTGCACAGGCTGGATCCAAGGCATGCCTTGTGTTTTTACATTAACAGACTTGCAAGGATTAGACAAGCAGATCAGTTGTTTGTGGGATTGGGTACTGAAATACCGATGTGTGCCTGCCATGGATACAGTTTACCAGTCAACTGCTTCTTCAACCAAAATTGGAACATCTTCAACAACGCATCTGTGATAACCATTATCTGGGATGATCGCCAGACACCAATCTGTCCTTTTGCGGGTGCGGTTATAAGGACAACATGACAGCCTAACGGTTCTGAAAACATGTGGATGTAAAAGTGTTGCATATGAAATTTTTAAACTACTCATTTCTTCTCTGTAATGGAACGCCATGTGCATCGATCAGAAATCGGTGATGGAAGATAATACCTTTCAGTGAAGAATGCAAATACTGGGATTAATCGATCGATGAACAGAAACAACATTATAAGATCACCATTCACAGTTAAACAAAAAATGAGAACCATGCAATGTTCGCTAACTATAACTTCTATTGGAACATGTTAACCATGTTTTTGTGGACTAAATTACCTCTTTTCAGCGTTATGTCAAAATTAAAAGTACTTGTTATGCTCTGGACTATTGCTGTTTTCTTCAGAAGAAACTGTTTTTATCGTTTTGCGCCTGTTGTGGATGTGTGTGTTTATGTTCCTGGTTCTGCGTTAGATAACGTTATGCCGTTGATGATGACGGGGTATGTTTGGCTACGGTGCCTAATAACGTGATTAAAATAGTTGGAGCTCATCGTGAGCGTCTAGTGGTGTCAGCATTAAGGGCGGGTGATCTGAATTCGTGCCACGAGGGGAATGGAATTTAGGGTGATGGATCAACAGATAAGATCAACACAAGATGGCGGTACCCAATCTGTTGTTTTTCGCATGTGTTTGTGAGAAAAACTCAGGTAAGTTGCATTGGAATTTATTTTAAGAATGATCAATGTATGCTCTAAAATACATGCCTGATCAAATCGGCCAATAACATTTCTGACCGAACGACCCCTTTGGGTACGCTATGCACAGTCCACGTTCCCAGGTGTTGCCATCATATGCCAAGTGCAGGCTTCAATATCCCTTAGAAATGCTTGTTAATTTTTCATGTGCATGGTTTAGTTAGCATATGTAATACATAGCCTGCACAGCGGCACCATCATATGTGATATGGTAATATGCTTTTATACTGTGCTAAATCACCACAGCTGTAGTAGCAGTGTGCCTAGGCTTGTCCATGGAATAGTGTACTGTGATGACTCTGCATGGGGTGTCCCGACCGTAGTCTGCTGGAAGAAAGAAAATGAGTGAGAAGTTAAGCAGACGGCGAAAGCTGGAAACAGATGCTACGAACACAAGGATGGAAGGATGCAGTGAGGGAAGAATAGTTTGTGATAGCATGGGTGCATGCCAGTTCTGTTAGATGGACCATGGTTCAGAAAAAGGGAGGAGGCAGATGTGTCCTAATGTGTTGTGATCACTGAGTTGGGTTTACAAGGTGGATTCTGGAGATGTGTAAATTTAGTACTCAATGTGTCAAGTAAACCTGATCTACTTGATCACTGGAAGTTTGGGTGAAGTAAAACAGTTTGCTTTCTTCTGATATCAAACAGTAATACTAGTGTTGATTACCCACATGTGGCTCTGCTGATGCAATTGATCCAAACATATCTATGGAGCTGCGTTAGGTGTACCAGGAGGCCAGGTTTTAGTGTTTCCTGATTTGTTTTGAATATTTGTACTCACTATTTTTGTTTGCAGTATTCACGGAGTAAATGTAGCTGGTGTTCCACTTAGCAGTAGCATTTGGTTTTCCCTTGCTGGACATCTGTTGGGTGTCCACTGGTTTATTACTGCTTACTTTTGCCATGCATTAAAGTCTAGAGTCTTTGACAGTTAAAGACAGCCTTTATATTTCAGATGTTTGTCATCTATGGTATGAGTTGCTTGATTTCCAATGCCCGCAATCTTTTATTATCGTACTAATTTAGGAAGCTATATTTGAGGGTAAAGTATTGATTAGAAGAGAAAATTACTTACTTAAGATCATGTTCTATCTGATGTGTGTGTCGGGGGGGAAATTCTGCCGGGGTCGGCCGGGCCGTCCGCAGACCTCCGGGCAGGGAGGCCCCAACTCCTCCCGTATATCCCAAAGGAGATAGAGTATGAGACACGCACAAGAAGCAATGTGACTCTGCTGTTTATTAAACACAAACGGCAGGGATGGGTCAAGGATCATACGCGTCTGACCTGACACACACACAATCGTGGGGCTCGCAGGCCCTTTTTACTGTAGTATGACGCGCTACCTGCGTCACTCTAGAAGATTAACAAAAAACCTATCGCCACTCTTAATTGGTTGCTCGAGTGGTAGGGTTAGTATAGCATACGTATAGAGAATAATATGAGTGGCTGGGGGTTAGTCAGGTAATATATCTGGGTTGTCTCTACAATTAGATACATGAGAATTGTTACATGAAGACTCCTAATGATTGGTTGATGTTAATGGCGTCAGTGATAAGAGCCCCATGTTCTGATTGGTACGCCCGTGAGCTTCCCAGCCTGGGACCATCGCTGTTCCCAGCTCTCGGTGTACCTGCTATTTGCAACAATGTTTCACTATTGGTACATGCAGACAATGTGAAGACTTATTTGTGAGCTAGACGGCCGACTACTCCCATCGTTGCAGATGTCCATTGATCCTTTCAAGTGTATCTGCCTGTGTCTTGTAACGAGGGATCCAGACGCCTCCTTCCTCCTGGGCTTGGCATCTCGTCAGGTTCGGCTTGGTCACGTGGGATGGGACCGTGTTTGAGGCAGAATTCTGCACAATTAATATTGTTTTTCCACTGTGTGCCTGGTTTAATTGCAGGTGCGACTTTAATGTTGGTGCACAGCATGCGAAGTTGCAACATCGTGCCCTTGATGGTCTGCTTTTGGAATGTGGGTTTGCAACATTACGACCTTGGCTGTCTGCTTTCCCCAGGCTCATTCTGCAGGATCAGCAACCTGACTCTTGTTCTGTTAACGTCCACGGGAGCTCTTGCTTGCGGCCTACTCCGGCCTAGTATATAGGTGGAACCGTCTGGTGCACAGGCGCTTTAGGTTATAGTCTCATATTGTCTTATGACCAGTATCGTGTCTTCGTTATAATTCTCATTATGGCACCTAGGTTTAGAAGAAGCGTAAGCAAGCTCTTTAGATGAGTTTATGGTGCGTCTTGCGTTTCTGCATTTTGAGAGCCTAGGTGAAAAATAATAAAGATGCACGTCCGTGAGTATGTCTGTCGCCTACGTCATAGCACTGAGTATATTCTTCATGTAGATTGGTGCGGGAGTGTCCAGTGTGTATGTTGGCACAGGTGTGCTATCCGTTGGCTAGGTCGTCATGGCATCTCTAACGACGTATAGGTTTTAGTCTAGTTGATCCATGCCGCAGGCATCGGCATGGGCAGGGCGGGCTGCTGGGCAGGCAGATGGACACATCCTTATGTTCCTGTACCAGGGTATCTGGTCGTCTGGTAGATGGGCAAACTCTTCTCGTGGCGGGTGCTTGGGCCGTGAACCTTTAGGCCAGGCGCGAGAGGGGAAAGAGGGGAGTCTGTTTTTCCATTTTCCCACTTCAGTCCCCCCTCTGGTCGACTTGTCGACCACAAACATATCCTTTTCGTTATCTCCTCTTACTCTCCACACTTTAGTTATTCCTCCTAGATGTCCATAATGGTTAACATGATCCTCAAATGACCAATACATATATTCACAGGCTCCTCCAGGAGTACAGTATACCCATTTCCCTATGTAACTCCTGGGGTTTCTTGGGTTCTCGACCTTCACCGATGGTGGGTCCAGATGATTGGTGATGATCTGGTTGCGCAATTTCTCTCTCTCTTGTATTATTATGCCTGTGTGTTGGCCGTCATCTGCTGGCATCAGTGGGTGCATACCGACCATTTCAAGCAACTCGTCAGTGGTGCGTGCCTTCCGGGCTTTCCAAAATCTTATTATGATCAGTGTAGCTCCAGCCAAAATAATACAACCAACTATAATTTTCAGTCCATCTGACAGCCAAGATGGCATCCATGACCATAATAGCGAAAACCAGCTCTCATCCTTTTTCACACCCTTGCTTTCATCCACCATTTTGGAGTGTAACTGGGCCAGTTGTGAAACTGCTTCTGTCAATGTACCGTTGTCAGCATCATTGGCAGGAATGAATGTGCAGCATGATTGTCCTATCTTTGCGCAAACTCCTCCTTCCATGGCAGTGAGGAGGTCCAATACATATCTGTTCTGTAGTGCTACCATCCTTATTGCTCGCAGCTCTTCTTTTATTGCATTAAATCCGTTTACTGTAGAATTGATGGTCATCATGAGTTCCCATCTAGTTATCTGGAGCCATTTTGCGTTCGCGTAAGCCTGCAGTCCTGGATGTATTATTGAGGAGAAGAACATTGCTGCTCTGCTAAATAGTCTGTGTTCTGGCGGAATCGAAGTAAGTGCCGTTTCCGACCTTCCCCATAGGTAATTTCCTGTCAGAGGTTCCCCTTGTCTTTTCCGTCTGTTCAGGACAGTATCATTGCCATTGGTCCTGTTCTCTGGCTCCCCCTGAGGCGGTGCAGATCTCTTATTTCTCTTGTCCCCTTCATCCATTTTAGGAAAGTTTGCCACATTCACATGCTTCTGGGTTACCACTAGCGATGGTACATTGACGTGCACCATCGTGCATACACCATTCCACAGAGGGGGCAACGTGTGGTATGCCTTTTCTCCACAGGCCCAGTAATGGTCCATTATCACTGCTGTTCCTGCTCCCCCTTCAGGTAACTCCATCACGCTTCCACAATTGGTGTTATATCCTACGTCCACCTCTCCTTTATGTTGGTTGCATACTTTAGGCGCAGTCAACGGCAGTATTGTTATCGGGTCTTCATCCGTTTCTATCCATGTGAGCATAGGCACGTATTTGATCCAAGTTGTCCAACATCTGTGATTGTGCGCATCAATAGTTGAAATAGTTTCTTTTGTTACCATGTTGCTGCCAAACACTCCTATCTCCCATTTGTTGTCCAAGTATACTTTCCCCGTTATTGTCACCAGTGGTCTCTCCCAGCATCCTAATTTACCAGGAACTTCGGTGGCGTACCAATCACATGATAAGTACTGCAGGGTTACTTTCTTTGTTTCTCCTTTTGCAGGACCACTTGTTATGTATCTAAATGCTTCAGCATGTAAACTGCTCTTGTGGTAACTCAAATAAGTCTTAAGGAAGTTGTTATGGTATGGGTATGAGTCTCGTGTTTTCCACGTCATATGCACCACTGTTCCTTGAAATCTTCCTTTCGTTTGGAACAGTGCCAGGTATATTATGCACCGTGCTGTTTTTTCGTCTATTTCTGTGGCAACAAATGTTCGAGAAGCGCTCATGGCGTATGGTATTAATGAGCAAACGTAGCAGCTGTCTTCTGTTGTCTGCTTACCAATGCGGGTCATGTGTTGATACCATATGTTATTGGAGACGTGTGCTGAATCTTGTATATAATTATCAATACCTTTATTATCTGAGTATGTGCTGCGTTGTACTCTATTCTGCTTGTGCGCAATTTTGCTAATATCACCTGACGTAACACCTGTTGCAGCTGGGGATGGGGGTGTGTTAGGTTTGGGTACAGCAATAATATTTGTAGCATAGCTGTACTGCCATACAGAGGCAGCTACGAACCCGGCGATTATCAAAATCCCTATTACTTTTATTACATATGCTAATTTCACCGGCATCTTGCTCTTACCTTGCTGCAGTCCGGCAGCGAATTCTTGCGATGTTACAGTTGCCCGCCTGAAAATTCTTAATATGCTTATTATTAAATGTTAGTTGTTAAGCTCTCCCTATCAAATAGTCATTCAGTGCCCATGCGAAGAGCTGTTCCCACGCTACTCTGAGCGATCTATCTCTTAGGGCAGGTAAGTATGGGTGGAGGTGGGGCATCGAATATTCTATGGCCAAAAGGAACGCTGTGTAGTACACTTGTACCCTTTTCCTTTTCAGGTACGTTGGCCTTTTTATTTCATATACAAATTGGTGTGACAATTCTTCTGGGTAATTATCGTCTGAGGGTACCATCTACTCCTGGGCAGTGAATTTGTTAGTTATCTACTTCTTGCAACATAATAATACGCGGTTCCTGCATGTGCGAGAGAAAAGAAAAGAGAGCATTCACGTGTTTACATGTGTATTTGTGCGAGGCAATGTCCTTTAGTTCAGTTACTACTGTAATGGGTACAGGGGTCAGTGGATGGTGGGCAGGGGGGGTGTTTTAGTTCAACCGGTGGGCGTTGTTTTACTCTTTGAGCGTGTGATCATGGGGTGGGCTGGATGGGGATCACCCCTTTCTTCTTCAGTTATTGTCTCTGGAGAGTCTGGGGAGTGACAGGGTATGGGAATACTTGGGCCGCTGGCTGTGGTAGAACTTCCTTCTTCTGTTGTCGATGTTGTTGCTGTTCTCTCGATGGACCTGTCGATGGCGCTGGGGCGGGTCTGTTGTTTGTAGATCCTCACGTCGTGTAGGTGGTTCCAGGCACGTTTGTCCTGTAACTTTACTGCTCTTGTTGATACCTCCTCTACCAGATGGGGACCAGTAAAGCGTCTGTCATTCCATTTCCTATTGAAGTTGCGAAGTAGTACGTGGTCACCTTTAGCAACCTTACACAGTCCTTCCTTTTCTAGTTCTTTATCCGCGTCTTCTTGTTGGCTTCTATTAGACCCGCCCCGTGTGCGCTCGAGCTGTTGAGACACAAACACTACACTAGTAATCAAAGAAGACACATATTGGTACATTTCATCACCCAGAACACTTGCAGTGCTTTCCTGGTCGCTAAATGCTCTTGACGTTGGCGTTAGAGGAAGGCGCATTTGACGTCCGGTAACCACCTCATGGGGAGTGAGGTGGTGGTCGGACCCTGGCCTATTCCTCAGCTCAAATAATGCTAATGGAAGACAATATAACCAACTCTTCTTTGTTGTTTGCTGTATCTTTGCAATTGCCTCCTTTAATAGGCCATTCAGGCGTTCACATATACCGTTGGCCTGTGGGTGGTATGCACATGCAAATTTATGTTTAATGTTCAGCAGTGATGTAATGTGCTGAAACATCTCGTTTGCAAAATGTGGGCCATTGTCTGACCTTAACACCTCGCACACTCCCCACCTGGGGAAGACCTCCCTCACTAGAAACTTGGCTGCTCTAAATGCATCTGGGTGTGAACAGGGCCCTGCCTCAATCCACCTAGAGAATGGGCATACTACTACAATCATATACCTATTTCCTTGACATATATTGATCATATCAACATAGTCAATGTGGAGATGCCGGAAAGGTCCCTCTGGCCGGGGTATAGTACCTCTTATCACCTTTAGAGTGTGGCCGGCCGTAAACTGTTGACATGTGATACAGTTACTGATAAAATTCGACACATGCGAATTTAACTCGGGGCACAACCAGTCTTCCCTAATTCGTGCTGCAATTACTTCCTTGCCTGTGTGGGCTGGATGATGTAGTTGGCTCAGGGCAGTGTTCAAAAGTGCCAATGGTATTACAACCTTTCCAGTGCCACCCTGGCGCCATAGTGCGTCAGTTGGGGACATTGTACATCCTCTTTTTACCCATATTTCCTTTTCGGCCATTGGTGCAGCCGCTTGTAGCTCCATAATCTGTGTGGCTGGGAGATGGGTATACCCTTCTTTTAACAACATCTCTTTTGCTATTCCCCTCCCTCTCCGTGACTCTGGGGGGTTCCATATCTCACCAAAGTATGCAGCATACTTCGCATGTGCGTCTGCTGCTGCATTCCCTTTTGAGACGTGATCTTCACCATTGGTATGTGCGGTGCATTTTACTAAGGCTAGTTCCTGGGGGTCATTTATTACTTCAATCAGTTCAGCCAATAAGAGAGCATGTTGCACTGGGGTGCCATCAGCTCTCCTAAACCCTCTTCTTCTCCATTTCGACAACCCTGAGTGGACAGTTGATGTAACATATGCGCTGTCGGAATATATAGTCACTCGTTTGTCAAAGCTTTCCTTCAACGCCAAGATCAGTGCGACCAGTTCAGCTGCTTGAGCGGAGTAATGCTGTGGTAATTGTACACATTTTACTGCCACACACACCGGTACCTCCATCATTTTCACCACTGCTGCCCCAGTCCTCCTCACACCATACCCCTGATCGATGGTTGATGACCCATCAATAAATAACAGCTCACCCCCCTCTAGTGCGTTTTCCTCAACTTTTCTAGTACATGAGTACATTTCAGTTGTTTCAGTACAGTCATGGGCATAGTCTCCCTCCTCAATTACTTCTGCTAGGAACCTTGCAGGGTTGACCGTGCTACATCTAACAATTGATAGTTCAGCTCTGGATAGAATGATCTCATAACCTGATGCTCTTTGCGTGGTTAGGGTGGATTTAGGTTTATTCAATATTGCAAAAAGTGCATGTTCCACAAATAATGTAGTCAGGCACCCCATGGTTATTGTTGATGCTTTCTCCACCGCAAAAGCAGCTGCGGCGAGACCTTGTTCGCAGGGGAAGTGGCCTAACATTACAGGATCTAAGTGGCCACTGTAAAATGCTACGGGTTTGTAGCCCATGCTTGTTTTTTGAGCCAACACTGCTTTCATTACTGCTGAGTCGCAATGTGTGAATATTAAAAATCGCTGCTCATAGTCTGGGGATGCCAGCACCGGAGCAGTTTATCGCATCTTTTAATTCATCAAAAGCTTCTTTCCTTTCCCTCGTCCACCCCAATTTGTTATCCCCTTTATTAGCTTCCCGTAACGCCTCAAGCAGGGGTCCTATATATGAACTGTAATCAAATACCCAAGCTCTACAGTAGTTGCAGAGCCCCAGGAACTGCTGCAGTTCCCTTACAGTTTGTGGCATTGGAGTGGCCGAAATAGCTTGTGCTCTTTGTGGTGCGATCTTTCTTCCATGTTGGGATATAAGCTGACCAATGTAAAGTACCTGTTCCTGACAGTACTGTATCTTTTCCATGTCTACCTTGTAACCTTTGTTAGCCAATATTGTCAACATCTTTAATGAGTCCTCTCTGCATGTTTTTTCGTTTGTACTGCAAATTATTATGTCATCCACATACTGCAACACCGTGCTTTCTACTTCAATGTTACCCAAATCCATCTGTATCACTCTGTTGAAAATTGAAGGTGATTCACAATACCCTTGTGGTAATCTGGTGTGCTTCCACTTAGCGTTTCTGTAAGTGAAGCTCGTCAGATCTTGGGAGTCTGGGTGTAATGGTATTGAGAAAAAAGCATTTTTAAGGTCGATCACTGTAAATCGTGATGCTTCTGCTGGAATGCCACACAATATTGTGGCCGGGTTTGCAGCTATGGGATATTCCGCCTCTACTATGTTGTTCAAGGGCCTGAGGTCCTGTATAAAGCGCCAAGACCCTCCTTTAGCCTTGCGCACTGGGTACACAGCCGTATTACATGGTGATTCTGAGGGGACCAATATACCATTATTTATAAGGGCCGTTATAGTTTCATATATGCCCTCATCTGCCTCTTTTGATAGTGGGTACTGTTTTACTCTGGGGAGTATCGCACCTTTTTTCAATTTTATTTTTACCCCCCCTATACTTTTTATGCAGCCCACGTCATAGGGGCCAGTAGTCCACAATGATTTTGGTACCTTTGACATGTCGTCCTTAAAGAAAGGGACCGGGGTGCATGCGGGTGCCTCAAGTGCCATTGCAATTTTCTGTGCTACTTGTTTGTAGGCCACTCTTAGCCATATTTCCACACTCATCATAAACACCATTTCACCTTCCTCCATTTCATCTGAAAACAGCTCTTCATCTGACACCTGGGTGAGCCTACATCCTTCTGCTAATGCTATCACTGCCCTCCATGCTCTTCCTTCTCTGTCTTGGGCATGTATAGCAATATTGCTCTCAATGTCCATTGAAACCACCTTCCCTTCTGGTTCATTAACAGGTGTTTCTGGTCTGAACAGATAGGCTGCTGGTCTTCTCCATATTTTCCCTTCTATCCCTGGCATCCATGCAATTGCCATGTCCGTTCCATACTGGAAGAGTTCACCATCTACTGGCTCCGCCCTAATCGCTGTCTGTCCACAGTATGCCTGCATAATTTGCCGTGCTGTGAGCATGTTAATCCCTGGAGTAGAGCAAATTATGCCGTCCTCAGTAAAGGAGATCGTCATATTCAACCTGTTCATTATATCTCTCCCCAGTATATTTACTGGTGAAGCACTATAATATAAAAGAGGAACTGACAGATCGTAATCTCCAATAGATAAGGGAACGTTATCAGTAAAGGGAACCAACCCTCTAGCCCCAGAGAATCCTTGGGTGTTCATGGTCTCACCTGACATCTTAAATTTACCTTCCCTTATGCAAGACCGGGTCGCCCCGGTGTCAACATGGAATGATAATTTTTTGTCACCTATCGTTACCTCTATGCGTGGTTCCTCCGCACTATTAGGTGTTACTGACAGGATGGGACACACCAAGGCCGTCTGTGGGCTGTCCTATTGGGGGTACAACGTCTGGCCATTCCCGGTATAAGGGTTGTGTCCCAAAACCGTCACCCTACCCAATTGCGTTTGTGGTATTTGTGGTTGTTGTGTGATCGCTACCTGTTGTTGTGGCAATGTTTGGGGCTGTTGTTGTGTTAATTGTTGTTGTTGTTCATTTCCTTGTGGCAACATTTGCTGTTGTGGTATGCCTTGCTGTACTTGTGCGGGCCGTGGTTGTCCCTCACTATTCCATGATGGTGTTCCGGGCCTAACTCTACACGTGCGTGACATGTGCCCCAATAGTCCACAGCTCCAACACACCGGGGGTTCCCTATTCTGCCATGGAAAGCTCCCTGTGTTGTCCTGGTATACTGGTTGCCCTGTGGGATAGGAATTTCTAAATCCTCCCACCTGCGGTTGGGTACCATACCCGTACCCTCTCCCTCTCATAAGTCCTCCTCTCCCCCTGTTATAATTGTAATATCCAGCTCCTTGCATTGGGTATCCTCCTCCCATGTTGGGCGTGTATGGTTGGAGTGGCGGCACCTGTTGTGTTGTAATCTGTGGAGGTGGTATTTGTGAGGAATCTTGTGCAGCCACTACTTGTGTGGGGCTTTGGGTCATTGTTGTAGGTGTAGTTATTAGTGCCCCTTCCATTGTGTACTTAGTAAGCTTTTTCTGTACTAGTTTAGCCTCTTCCGTTTTCCTGTCCTCTTCCTTTTGTTTCATTTTTCCTTGCCATGTCCTACAATGATGCACTATAGTCAGTTGTATTTCAGGCCATGGTTTCGCTTCCATTCCCACTACTTTCTTTAGTTGTTTCTGAACTCCTTCCGGGAGCCCTTGTACCAGTATATGGTAAAATATTGCTGGTGTCTTATCCCATTGTTCTCTAGTTTCCATGCGCCACTTCTCTTGTATTTCCTGGATATAATCAACAGGATCTTCGTTCTCATGCATTTTGCGGGATGTAATTGCTCCTATATCTGAGGTGTCAGGGTACTGTACCCTCAATGCCTGCCATAGTGCATGTCTGCAGTTTGCGAACGGTGCCCCATCGTGCGATGTATTTGATATTGTTACCCCATGAAATCCCGCTCTTTTCCATATGTCATCCGCTCTATCTCCTAATATTGATATTAAAAGGCCCTTTACATCTCCTACTGCTAGCTTCTGTCCTGCGGTGTGTTTTTACATTTCATATATCCATTTACCGGCACCTCCACTTAATGATGGGAGCCTACATTTTATATTTTCTTTATCGGTATGCTTCCAAGGAACATACTGTGGTCTAACCCCACCTCTCTCCAAAAGTGGCATTAAATTATGTCTTGTTTCACCCTTTGTATTCCATATTATTGAATCCTCACACCCGTCCTCCTCTTCCCTTTCTTCCACATTGTCACTTTCGTTTTTATTTCCCCTGCTGATACCTCCTTCTCCATCTTTGTCTGTATTTAATGTGGGCATGTGTATATCTCCTACCTTCCTGCGACTAGGGAGGTCTCTAAGCCGCCATGTATAGGGAGTCCGTTCGTCGGTGAAGGGCGCTAGTTTTATTTTGCGTAGCGAACGTGAGGTGGTTGAGCATGTAGGGTGCGATAGGGGAGGGCGCGATGGGGATGATGGGGATGGGGATGTTGCATCCTCATTTGGCCGTCTTTCCTCTACTCCTGTCGTTCCCCCCTCACTTCTCTCCATCTCATCCTTTCTCCTACTGATCCATGGTGAGTCCATGTTGGTCCGGGTGATGTATAGTTTATCTAAGCTTTCCCTTTCACTCTTCCTCCCTTCACTTTCCACTCTCTCTTCCTCACTACAAAAGCTATTTATAAACGGCACCCCCACTCGGTCTTTTTCCCCCCGATCGTTACTGTTTGTAAATCTATTAGGTCCAGTTCTCCTCCTTCTCTTTTGTCAACCGCTCCCCTTTGTGCTGATGTTGTTGCTACTTCTGTGTCATGGTATATATTCCCCCATCTTCCACTCTCTTCCCCTATCTCCTCTTTCTCCTTCATACCTTTCCTCCATTTCCTTATTATTTTCCTCCCTCTTCCTTTTCAATTCCTCCATCACTTCACTTCTCATCTGTTCTAATATTCTCTCATCCTCTTTCTCCTTCTCCCATTTCGCCCTTTCTTTTCCTAGTATACTCTCCATCACCCTCTCTTCTTCGTATTTCTTAGTTGACTCTGATGGTAACCTCCTCCTCCATATTGCCATTTCTTTTTCTTTTCCTTCTTCTTCCCTTTTCTTTTCCCGCAGTACTACTCTTGATACCCTTTCTGCTGCTGCTTTTACCCTGTCAGCTTCTCTCCTTTGCTCCTCAGTTCGTTCCCTTATTTTTTCCAATTCGACCTTACCTTCCTTCCTTTTCCTCGCCCTCTCTCTCTCTTCCCTTTCAAGCTGCCTGGTCAATTCATTCTGTTCATCCCTTAGTTTTGCTAATCGTTCCTCAAAAATCTCTTCCTTTTGTCTTAACAGCTCTTCCCCCCTCAATTCACTCTCCCTGGTATTATCCTCGTCTGTTTTCTTCACTACCTCCCTCTCTTCTCCCGTTAATGAACCTCGTAATTTTAATAATATTTGTGCAGCTACCCATTCATCATTTCCTATCTCCACAGTCTGGTCTTCTCCAGTCCTCCCTTCCCCTGCTGGTATTTTCCTATGAGCCACATATGGTGGAGGGCTGTATGCCGGGTTCGAGTATCCCTCAGCCGCCCTTAACTGTCCTCTTTCTATTTCTCCCAATTCTCTTAAAGGGTACAACCCCCCCTCCCCCTGTTTTTACTCCCGCTACTATGGGTATATCATTGCTCGGTTCCCTTTTTATTTCATCTGCTTTATTATTCTTTTCTCCTCCCTCACCTCTGTTCCCCGTGTTCTTTGGGTCTTCATACCCCTGTTTCCCATTCTCTCCTTCCTCCTTAATCTGTTTCTTTTGGTATTTCCCCCATAGTGAATATTCCATTTGGTCCTGGTCGGGACCCCTGGAACATCCTCCATAAGTTAAACACCTCCATGTGGGTTGCCAACTTCTTCCCTTTATATGTATTGTGCAGATGATTTAATAGTGAATGTTGGGCATATGGATCGAAGCTACCGTTAGGCGGCCACGGTGTTAGCATTTTGTTATCCGTCCCCTGGGTCCATTCTATGCTATACTTAATCAGTTTCTCCCTATGGGGTGGCAGTGTTGTGCATATGTATTGTAGTGGCGTAGTGAGGGTGTTCCCCCACCCTCCTGATCCTGTTCCGTATGACATAGTAGCGCTCCACTCGCTACCCTCCCTTAATCTGGTGTCAGTTTATCCCACTAGTAGTTTACAATATACAACCTTATATCGTTACTTGGCCCCGTAAGTTTGGGGACTTATGATAGTCCGCTTAAGGCGAATTATAAAAATATAGTATGTTACATTTGTACTTTTTCCTCTGCCCTTCTTCCTTTATACAACACCTTTACGGCCCCCTTGTGGCCGAAGCGTACGCAGCCCCCTGCGGCTACGTACCCCTTATTACGTTCTTATACAGTCGTTCTGTCTTCGCGTGCTCCTCCCCTTCTACACTTGCCGTGGCCGGCGTTCTCCGTGCGCAGCCACGTTCCCCGTTTCGCCTTTTCTCGATCAACTCGTTTTACCGTTTATCTCCGTTTCCACTCCCTTTCCACCGTTCTCTTCTTCAACACTCTCACAACGAGGATGCCTCGTGTTTGCGATATCCTATGAAAACCCTATTGGTGACGTCACTGATCACGTAGAGCTACTGGTAAGTTCTTCATATATTCTTTAAATCCAGAATACCCCTGCAATCTACCCCTGTTAACCCCACAGCTGTCTTCCTGTCACTCCTGGAACAAGGTAACCAAATCAACACTATAATCGGACTGCGCACGCTGCGTCGCCTCGCGTGTGATACGCCCCTCAACAGGAGGGCTTAACCAGCCAATTATCTTCCGTATTTAGGCAACTAACTAGCTACCGCCTACAGGGAAACGTCATCTACCTATCGAGTGTTTTGCTCGAACAATAGGGATCCTCATCTACTCATTGATCAATAAATGCCAAATCGTAGGAAACCATACACACACACCCTTACACGTAGTCGCGGCCTAGGCCAATCAGTGTTTACGAGCGGCCGCACGTGATGTTTTCGCGCTCCGCCCCCTTCTGTCGCGTTACGTTGCCAAGTGCTCTCGCGCTCGTTCAACTATCATTCATTCTATTTCTAACACTAAACTATCAACCCTTCGCCGTTCACCTGTGCAATACCTCCCGCCTCCCGTATTTAATTCTTCCCCCCCCCTCCCTCACAATTTCACATTGTTTGTTGTGCGTGGCATGCTCACCAAGTTCTCCTGATGCGGGGCCGCTCGACTGCGTGCACCCCTCCAAGCGGCTCACCACCTCCCCTCGTCTGGACCACGTCTGGACACTCGCCAACCGCGGGCGGGATACTTCTCAACCGGCTCCCGAGGGCCGATATTCGGATTGCGCTGTCCGGTCTTCTCGCAGTTCCGCGACGGTCCTGTAGTCCTCAGAAGGGGGCAACGGCAGAGGGGGCCGCGCTGCCGGGCCTTCTCGCAACTGGAGTGCCTGGAAAAAGTAAAAAGTAAAAATGCCGATCTTAAACAGATCTCAGCAGTGCCTCCAACTTGTCGGGGGGAAATTCTGCCGGGGTTGGCCGGGCCGTCGGCAGACCTCCGGGCAGGGAGGCCCCAACTCCTCCCGTATATCCCAAAGGAGATAGAGTATGAGACACGCACAAGAAGCAATGTGACTCTGCTGTTTATTAAACACAAACGGCAGGGATGGGTCAAGGTCATACGCGTCTGACCTGACACACACAATCGTGGGGCTCGCAGGCCCTTTTTACTGTAGTATGACGCGCTACCTGCGTCACTCTAGAAGATTAACAAAAAACCTATCGCCACTCTTAATTGGTTGCTCGAGTGGTAGGGTTAGTATAGCATACGTATAGAGAATAATATGAGTGGCCGGGGGTTAGTCAGGTGATATATCTGGGTTGTCCCTACAATTAGATACATGTGAATTGTTACATGAAGACTCCTAATGATTGGTTGATGTTAATGGCGTCAGTGATAAGAGCCCCATGTTCTGATTGGTACGCCCGTGAGCTTCCCAGCCTGGGACCATCGCTGTTCCCAGCTCTCGGTGTACCTGCAATTTGCAACAATGTTTCACTATTGGTACATGCAGACAATGTGAAGACTTATTTGTGAGCTAGACAGCCGACTACTCCCATCGGTGCAGATGTCCATTGATCCTTTCAAGTGTATCTGCCTGTGTCTTGTAACGAGGGATCCAGACGCCTCCTTCCTCCTGGTCTTGGCATCTCGTCAGGTTCGGCTTGGTCACGTGGGATGGGACCGTGTTTGAGGCAGAATTCTGCACAATTAATATTGTTTTTCCACTGTGTGCCTGATTTAATTGCAGGTGCGACTTTAATGTTGGTGCACAGCGTGCGAAGTTGCAACATCGTGCCCTTGATGGTCTGCTTTTGGAATGTGGGTTTGCAACATTACGACCTTGGCTGTCTGCTTTCCCCAGGCTCATTCTGCAGGATCAGCAACCTGACTCTTGTTCTGTTAACGTCCACGGGAGCTCTTGCTTGCGGCCTACTCAGGCCTAGTATATAGGTGGAACCGTCTGGTGCACAGGCGCTTTAGGTTATAGTCTCATATTGTCTTATGACAAGTATCGTGTCTTCGTTATAATTCTCATTATGGCACCTAGGTTTAGAAGAAGCGTAAGCAAGCTCTTTAGATGAGTTCATGGTGCGTCTTGCGTTTCTGCATTTTGAGAGCTTAGGTGAAAAATAATAAAGATGCACGTCCGTGAGTATGTCTGTCGCCTACGTCATAGCACTGAGTATATTCTTCATGTAGATTGGTGCGGGAGTGTCCAGTGTGTATGTTGGCACAGGTGTGCTATCCGTTGGCTAGGTCGTCATAGCATCTCTAACGACGTATAGGTTTTAGTCTAGTTGATCCATGCCGCAGGCATCGGCATGGGCAGGGCGGGCTGCTGGACACATCCTTATGTTCCTGTACCAGGGTATCTGGTCGTCTGGTAGATGGGCAAACTCTTCTCGTGGCGGGTGCTTGGGCCGTGAACCTTTAGGCCAGGCGCGAGAGGGGAAAGAGGGGAGTCTGTTTTTCCATTTTCCCACTTCTTGTGAAATTTTCCTCCCAAATGTTCCTCTGCCCTCTTCCCTCTACGAGTCTTCTGGTTTGAATACTATGATTTCTCACAAAATGTCTGATCTTTTCTGTGCCAGTTGTATTGCTTTATGGCGTTTTCTGACCACAGTGAACAAGGGTAGCCCAGCAGTGTTGGGGACAGATGCGATTCTATATACATCTGGTACGACACAGCTGTGCCTGTAGCGCTGTGGTAAAACAGAATGTATTGTTGCAAATGCATCCCCTCGTGGTCCTGTAAAGATTTGCAAATTTAGGATTCACATGGAATTATTTTAAAGGGTAAAGGTGGGAGGTAGATTGTATCCATCAGAAAGAGCATTCATGGAGATAATTGTTCTTCTCAAAATGAGAGGTTCTTGTCAGTTGTTTGCATGACCCTCTTCTCTCATGTTTAGTCCACTAAGCTCTCCCTTGCACTTCACTTTACCCTGATTGATCCCACTGGACTCTGCTCTTCATTTAACTGTTTCTCAGCATGAAAAAGAGTGAAACTAATGCGTGGTATTTTGATCTTGAGATGGCATGCACCGGTCCGCTCCTCTGAGTTAACCTTTACAAAGTGAAGTGATGTCCACAACTGTATGGTACATTCATTCAAAAGGTGTAGATTTGTAAAGGGAGAATCTCATGTGTACAGGTAGGTGCCTCGGTACATGACTGCTACTTATGATATTTTGCAGACATCAGTGAATTCCTTACCAATTATGGTATTCAAATGTAGCTGTATTTCTGCACATCTAATAAGTGCAAATCAGAATTCTGGAGACTGGCATCCCAGCTATTATGAAAAATCGTTTGGTCCCTGAGACGAATAAAAATAGTGTAATTTAGCTTAAAGATTCCTGTTTTTTGCGGAGGATATGATTAGCAAAAAGGCTATGTCTTAAAGAAGCATAATATAGTCCGATGGATCACACCTAATTAGTGCATAGCATAATATTTTGTCAAAAGGATATCTTAAGCAGTAGGAAACTGGTGGTTTCAATGTTAGAAAATGCAGAGCTATCTTCAGGAGGCTGGAGCCCTGTGACGTCCACCAGTTTATGCTGCCTATTTTTATCTAGGAATTTTTTGCATCTGTTTTTGTAAGTGGTTTTATCATTTGTTTCAGTGATGCCCTGAAAAATGTTATTCACATTTTTTTCCCCAGAGATTTTGATCGAGTGGTTATGGTCAATGGCACTCTTCTAGAAAATGTTCCCCATTCCTTTGCAGTGCAGCAGTTAAGAAAATGTGGGAAAGTAGCCACCATTGTAAGTACCTTTCTGACAGTGTTTTGCCCATGTGCACTTCTCTGCACGTTTTCTTTTCTTCTGTGAAACGGTTTGTAACCTAAAGCATGGATCACAATATTTGTAATCTAGTGATTGCCTATACTTCAAGTAAGTTTAAGTTTGTCCCCAAAAAGTTTGGCATTTAGATAACAAGAGCTTTTGCAGCTAGAACTCAACCTTCCTTCTATTAATGGCTTCACAATGTAGGAATGGGATACACCTTCGCACGCTGGGTTTAATTGCACTGCATGGTTGTAACTGTAGGAGGTTTTATATATATATATATTTGTTTGTCCCCTTGATTTATCCTAGGACCCCAAAAGATTCTCTATACTTGCACACGCAATAACTTTTTTAGTGTTGCTTTCAGGCAGTGATGACCGTTGGTCTCCTATGGTCCCTAATCTTGAAATCCTGTAATGGCATTCTTAAGCCAAGGGGTATTTAACCTGCTGCTCTACAGATGTTATGGACTAGCACTCTGATGATGCCTCTCCTTTTGATAATGCCTAGCTGACGGGAAGTTTCAGCCAAAAACAGCTTGCCATTCAAAGGTTGCAGTTCCCTGAATATCTTGAACATGATTTGTGCTAGTTAAAAACTTGCAAAACGTTACATTGGAACAGTTGTAAACTATGGTTATTAATATAGATGTGTATTTTGTGTCACTTAACCTTTTTTAAATGTTGTCTCCTGGCCATTGTTTGTTAATTTCTCCATTTGCGTGCTTTAATAAATAACTAGTTTTAATCATGCGATTGTTACGTCAGTGCTTAAAAAGATGATTACTTATCAGGCGACCATAGGTTATGTCGGGCTATAGATTTCAAAAGCACGGATAGTGAAGGGGTTATACCTGCAGCTCTCGGGCAGCATTAGGACACGCTGTTGGGGTATATGGTGAATACAAATTGGAGTGGGTCAGTAATTGTATGCAAGTCATGGAGGCTGCCTATGCAAACCCTCAATTTTTTATGTAACACGGTTGGGAGCAGTGATGCTTTAAATACTTTTTGTTTGTGGAAGAATGTTTCCAAAAAACTATTCTAAATACCGTGTTGTGATAACAATTCAGCTTTCATGTTATTGTATGTTTTAACGTTCTGAGCGTTCGTTGTAAATGGAACGTATTTATTAAGCAGGCTAAGCTTTCACAGTAGGAAAACAGTGGTGTATAGGATTGTTTGCTTTTCATGTCCCATAAACATTTACACACTACACAACAGTCTTGCAGCCAAGGTTGCTATCACCTTTGGGCACATAACAGCCATTGAAGAGTTTTGTAACTGTTGTCTGGGAAACACTCCCCTGGTTGTGGCTTCCAAGAAAGTTAAATAAGCCCCTTTGAAAGCAGTGAAATTAAATCTGATCCAGTCCAAAACAGACCAAAAACACAAGCACTTGACATTACTGAGTTCTTTGATGCTACACAAACACACCAATACAGGGTTTCGAAAATCTCCCAATATTGACACATTATGCAGATGAGTATCCTGGTGGTACATGTAGCTGATTTTAGCCTTTGTGCTGCAGAGCTCAGTCTCCAAGCGTGTTACAATGTTGGGCAGGCATGGTGTCAGTGTGTGGGTGGGAGTAGGGAGGGCAGTTGTGGATGCGACTAATCTGCCATTTCTGCAGCTCTGGAAGAGGAGTTGTCAGAGTGGTTGCTACAACTGGCATCGCCACTTCTTGCTGCACAGCATCGCCAGAGAGTCCCTGCTGTGATGGGGAGGTGGTGCGATTGGGGCGGCTTCAAAAGTGAAAAGGCAATGTTTGCAATCACAGTGTGCCTCTGCCACATTGCTCTTTCCGGCTCCGGCTCTGGATGTGAAAGATGCATCTAGCAGGCCGTAACCTAAGCAAAAGAGGTGATGGTTGGCAGGTTTAGAATTAACCATAACCTTTGTCAGTGGCTCTGTGGAACTCTCTAAACCATTGTTTATAAGACTAGCAAGCCATTGCAAAAAGTCGAAATACTCTGTGAAACAGGCTTGGTCCCAGGCCAAAAGTGGCAGTCCATCCCAAACTGCTTGGTCACATCCCTTCTGCACAAGACCACTGGGGACCCCTAACACAAGGGTCCTCCTTTGGAATAGCCTCCCCCACCCCCTGCATCTTGAGCAGGAACGTCTCAAATTCCGGAAACTCCTTAAGACTTTTCAGTTCTTCTCCTCCTTCACCCATTCTCTACTCTGCTAATATTGGTGTCCTTGGCCCTTATGCATCCTTGGAGCCTTGACCTCCCACACCAATCTTCCCAGCTCCTGCCTATCCATAGCACTTTGCATCTGCACACCCTTTGCCCTGGAGTCTTGCACTCACACCACCCGCGGCCCAATCCGTGTAGCACTCAACATTCCTAGCACTTTGTCCATAGCTTAACCACCTAAGCTTAAATTTATATGGCAGAAAACGCAAAATAAATAACCCTTGATTCTGCTGCTAATATGTACCACAGGTGCTTCCAGTTGCCATGCCTTCCAAATCTTCTGCATCCCAACACCTTTCACCCCTCTCATTATCATTGATTTGTTGAGAGGGTGAGCTAAAGTGCCACCATATGCAACAAAACCTTAAGGAAGTTGAAGGGGGGGGTGGGGAGAAATAAGCAGAGGAAGAGACTGACTGAATGAATGAAGGAAGGTAACGGTGAGAGAGTAGGGGGGAAGAAAGACTCAGAGTTACAAACAAAATAAGAGAGAGCCAGATCTACCCCAGAACCCTTGTGGTTGAGTTTTGCGGGACACCTGTCCCTGGTTGCCAGGTATGCCTGGGGCCATGTATGCATTTTGGTGCCCCTTTCTCTGGCCAATGCCTGTCTGCTTCCGTACTGGCCAGATCTCTTTTCCTTCTGTTCCAGGGGGTTCTCGAGGGACTACAGCAATCAGAATGCACCAGAGTCCTCAGACCACTGTGAAAAGAAAAACTGCAAGTAGCAAATGGCACCTACCTGGGCCTACCTGACAAGACCTGGTCTGGCACAGGAGGAGCAAACTGGTTGCTCAAATAGAAATTGACTAGGCTTCCTTATCAGGAGATGAATGCAAGACCCAACACCTACCCAGCAAACCACAGTCTGGCTGCAAGGGAACATTGGGGCAGCTGTAGCGGAGCAGGAACTACCAAGAGACGGCTCAAGAATAGGGGAGAACTGAAAACACTCCTAAAACCCTGTTGGACCACCAACTTACCGATTTGAAGGAGCGGCACAGAGAACAACCACAGCAACCACTTTGAAAAGATGGAGGCTCAAAGGGCAGTGGGGTTAAAGGTCCTCATGAATACTTCCATGGGAAGACCCGGCCTAGAATGAGATGACCCAGGGAAACAGCTGACTGGTAACCCCGGGGAGCAAAGGGAGTCTTCCTGGCAGGAAAGGGAGGGCTTTAAAAAGCCAGAAGTCATTTGAGAGGTGTTAGAGTGTGGTCAGAGGTGGAGAAGGTCAACCAAAAGACCAGTGAGGAGAGTGCAGCAGGTGCAGGAGGACTTGGAGGAGACATTTGGAGTATTCAGAGAGATTGAAGGTAAGGTGTTGGGATACCAATTGGGTGTGAGTGAGAGTGATTGAAGGTCGTTTTGGAGGTAAAGGCAGGGAAAGTGTAGGGAGAAGTGAGATTTGGAGGATATTGGAGAAGATTAGTAGAACAGTGGAAGCGAAATAAATAATGAGCAAATAGTGACCAAGCTTGATCTTGAAAAATCATGGTCATTGATAGCAGAAACACTAGGAGCATGGGAACAGTCCTAGACCGGAAGCCAGGTAGAAAAGTGTGGCCTTCACATGTCCTCATGGAACACTCAAGGATTTAACCACCTGTTTCAAAACATCAACGCAGAGGTGATTAATGCAGACATCATATGTTTACAGGAATGTTGGTTAATGGAGGCGCCGGTTTTAGATGGTTTCACGAGTTATTTAAATAAAGCCTACAAAGGACAAAAAGGGAGACCGTTGGCGGGCCTATTGACCCTAATCAACAATGATTATACTCCAAGATGACCCACAAGAAACAGAAACTAACAAAACACGAATAATCTTTAATTTATATTGGAATATTAAATCAAGACGGGGAAACATTTCTGGATCTAGTCACAAAGAACATTGACTAATTAAGAGCAAAATACTGTATGCCGCAGATATTATGCGGGGACCTGAATATAGACTGTTGCACCAAGGTAGGAAGAAATGAAATGCCACAACATAAGAAACAACAAATGAATAAAGCTAAAAGTTGGCTGTCAATGATGAGAGCTGGAGATCTACATATGGTAAATGGAACTGTTACAGGCGATTTGGAAGGAGCCAAAACCTGGCCTTCACACAATGCCACTGCAACGCTACATTACTATTTTATGGATCTGGAAACATTTAGGACAATTGTGTCGCTAAAGATAGTGCCATCAGTAAAGAGCGACAACAGCATCCTACTCCTTAAATGCAGAGAACTGAATAGGAAAAAACAAAGGCCCAACAATGCAACAAAATGGGTCCACTAGGTCACCACTAACAAAGGATTGAATCGGCTCAAACTGACGGTGCAAAAATCAGCAGCCAAATTGGGGACGAGATAATTAAATGGCAGCTGACTCCGAACAACCAAGTTGATCACGAAAGCTGCCTGTCAGCTTTCAGAGTATCAGGCCAACAGATGGTCTCGAATAAAGTGACAAGATTGCATAATTATAATGAAGAGCTGGCCAAAAGAAAACGAAAACTAGCGAAAGATCTAAGGACAATTAGTCGACTGAAATCATCAGATGCAGCAAATCGGAGAATAAAACTAAAAAGAAATTACCAACATTGGGTAAAATCACATCAGGCAATACTTTACCAAAAGGACTCAGAAAATATGCTTATTGCACTGAATAATAAAAACTCAAAGTTCTTTTGGTCAATAATAAATAAGAACACACATCTACAAGGAGTAGAACAAATAAATCCTATACAAGAAGCACAGTGGCTGGAGCCAGTGGTCGAAGTGTACGAAAAGAAGTAGTGGAGCTATGTTCCCTGCTGGCCTGCCCTCGCTCCCCACAAACCCCATCGCCACGTCCCCTCCCACACACAATACACCCCTCCCAAACACTTGAACCTGCTGTTTAAGGGAACCTTCAGTGCAGTGCACTGAAAGTGCAAGTTTCAACTTCTTCCTTCACTTTTATTTTAAAACGAAACCATTCCGGAACGGTTTCTTTTTAAATAAAAGTATGGGAGCTGTAAAAGGCAATTTTAAAAAGTAGAGGAGCACCGCTCCCGACCGCTCCCACTCACTTCGACCACTGGCTGGAGCACTTTACCATGATATATGGACAGGCAAAAAATGATACAGAAGATGATGAAAGAGAAAGGAAAAGTTCATCTTGGAAGATCCCCTTTGAAAAACAAGAAATCTTGGACCTAATTATCAAGGCTAGCACATCTAGAGCACCGAGCCCGGATGGTCTGATGAATTCAATGTTAAAGCAAACACCCGAATTGTGGGCTGATATGTGCTTCTCATTATTCACAAGAATAAATGACATCATGCAGGTTCCAGACTCCTGTAAAAGGGCGATAACAATACCGATCTTCAAGCGAGGTGACAGAACGAAACCAGAAAATTATTGCCCCATATCACTGTTGGATGTCCTGGGCAAACTCTATGCTGGTGTACTATTAAAGAGACTTAGAGTGGTTAAAAGAGACCAGAAACATTGACTGCAGACAAGCAGGTTTTGTCGAGAGAGTAGATTGTGGATTGAACTTGTTAATAATAAATCTACTTAAACTAAAGGCCGTGAAAGGAAATAAGCTCTATCTAGCGTGCATAGATATGGCAGCAGCATTTGACTGAGTTGTTCAAAATATCCTACGGTCTAAAATGCAGGACAAGGGATGTCCACCAGATCTGATAGCAGCCATAAAAGCACAGTATACTGGAACAAATATGCAGGTGCGTTTTAGATCAGTGGCACCCTTACCGAACCATTGATACACAAAAGGTCTGAAACAAGGGTGCCCCTTAGCAGCTATACTATACAACTTTTACATACTAGATATGAGAGACAACTTGGAGCCAGCAAGATCATGTTCACCAAAATTAGCGGGAAATACCATCGGACACTTGCTTTATGCGGATGATCTAATCCTGCTGGACCTGACGGCAATAGGTCTACAGAAAAAAACTCAATGAACCAGAAAAATATGTTAACATCAATAAACAAAAAATCAATGTTGAAAAATCTGAAATTCTAGTCATGAAAAAACCACAAATAAAGGTAAAAAAACCTTTTAAATGGTGCCTGGGAAATATCCCAATCCAAACTACGGAAAGCACCAAATACCTGGGAGCAATAATCAGTGCAGATTGGGGTGATAAACCCTGGATAGAGCATCTCCAAGTAAAAATGAACCAATTGATTGCCCAAGTCCTTCTAATGAAGAAGAAATACTGTAAATTTACGGTAAAACCATTGGTGGAATTCTATAAGGCCAAAGTAATGCCAGCAATAATGTATGCGGGAGACACTGGTCTAAGAATTCCATGGGTAACCTGGGATAGGCTTGAGGCAAGATTCTGGCGGAGAACCTTACATTTACCAAATTCGTTGCCAATAAGCGCAATCAGGCATGAGCTGGGTCTTTTCTCGTTACAGGTCCAGGTGACGTGGAAAGCCTTATCAACGTTCAGGAAAATAGAACATCAAGATTGCCCTCCGCAATACAAAATTTTGAAGACGGAAATGGGGGAAAACACCCTGCTGGCCTTTAGAATAATGGCAAAATAAATGCCAGGAAATCCTGCTTAACATGGGGTCCACCATAAATACCCTCTGTGAAAACCCAAAGAGAGTAAAAAATGTTATTCTCAGTGGATTGGTCGCAGACGGAAGCGGCCCGTGCATCCTCCCATAGTCACAATCCGGCAAAGAAATTAACAAACTGTCCTGGAATCCTACCAACGTATTTGAATAAGAATGCTAATCCGCGTCACAGAAATCTGATCTTGCGCTTCAAATTGAACATTGTGCGCACAAAGGAAGTCCTGGTAAAATATGGGATGATTAAGGATAACATCTGTCGCCTATGCCAGGGAGAAGCTGAAACCCTGTGTCACTTAACTTTGTTCTGTAAAGAATTACTAGTAGAAAGAACGCAGTTACTTCATGAAGTGTTAGAAGCAGACAGTGGCTTAGATGCCAAAGCGTGGTGGGAAGCACTTCACAATAACCCAAATCAAAAAATATCCTGAAGATTGGGCGCCTTTTTGGAACAAATGTTAAAAAAATTGGAAGCTACGGAGGAATACATCAAAGGAAATGTGAACTATGATATAACTGAAAGTGATTTAACAGTTAATGAAGGGCATCTTTTTGTTTTTATAGCAAAGGTTTGTATGTTTTATACACTGTATGCTAATTAAAAAATAAAAAGAAGGGAGCTGGAGAGTGGAAACAGGAGAGAGCAATTAGACCAGAAGAATGAGTGCATAGAGAGACAAAGTGAAGGGTGGCGAGAAGGGCACGGGCAGAGGCGAGGAGAGTGAGAAAAAGGTTGAGAGATGGTCATATGGTGGAAACTGTCACCAGGACAATCTGACTACCCTGTTTGGTCACATAGTGAACCCCGAAGAAGTCAGAGTGATAAGGCCACAGCCCTCCCCTGGACAGGGATAGACCAGGCAGTAGGGATTACCCTGGCACTGGTGAATTGGCACTGCAAAACATTATGTTGGAATAGGGAGACTGGAGTAGAGAGATGGGGGAGCCCCCTGAAAAGGTGAGGGAAAGGAATATGGGGACCCCATCTAGATTGAGAGTCCCAAGTACCTGTTTTTGTAAATGCCATTTTATAATAAAAACATATTGGATTGTTGTTTGGGCACCTTGTCACAATAAGTAAAACAAAATTGGAACTTGAAACCAGCTTAGTTATACTATAAAGGATCCCACAGCAATCTGCAGCATTCTGCCTCACATGAGAGCGGTCAGATCATTTTGTTTTAGCCAAGGGGATGTATAGTAAGCCTGGACAAAAGGTTTTGTATAAATACTTTATAGGCGTTTTTCAAGGCAATACCACAGATGCTATCAAATCACCAGGCACTTGAACCATTGGCAAGATATTTTGAATCTGAGTGTAGAAGTGAAAAAATGCCCTCTTGGCTTCAGCTTGCTACATCTTTATACTGTAAGGTCACAACCTCCTCTCACCCTGCCTCAGTGAGTATGTAATCCACAGCATTTCCTGCTTTGTGTATCATTTTGCAACAAACTAATTTACAATGCAGAAGGATATAAACCGTGCAGAATGTTTGGCATGTTCACCTTAGTCAAACTGATCTCCCCAGCTGCATACCAACAGTTGGCAGCTGCACCACCATCAACCAAAACAAAAAAATGTATTTCTAAATAAGAGTTTAAGAAAACAGATGCAAGTAGACATTTAGAGCAAATTTAAACACATCAAATAAAAAAATAAAAATGAGTCTTTCTCTTATGTACCTCACAGATAGCTTCATGAAAAATGCATCTGAATTTTGTTTGTTTACAGAAATGATTTAAGATTATTCACCGTTGGCCAGTGTTTGTTTTAAGTTCTTTTTAATTTAGTAATAAGAGATGTTGTTTTACGTTTGTTGTAAAAACCACAAATTAGTAATTAAGGTAATTTCTGTTTTAAAATGTTTTATTTGCCTGAAGTTGATCAATGATTAGATGTTTGTTGCCTTGAAAAGGTCGATCTGAGAATCCTTTAACTAAATGAGCTTTCGGAAGCACTACAGCCAATTGCGCTAAACAGCTTAATTAGTTAAAACCTAAATCAATTGAACATTTATCTCGAGTTTAAATTTTACTGCATGAAATGATCTTGAGAAAATATGCCTTGCAAATGTATATTGATTTGTTTTTTTCATCAATAGGTAGTGAAAAGGCCAAGAAAAGTTCAAGCAGCACCTTTAAAATCTCCGTCTCTTGATTATGATGACAGAAGCTATAATTTTACAAATGATGATGTACAGTTTGACCGCAGAAGTGCCTACAGTGAGACGAGCTGGCATAGTGGCAATGGAGGCCATAGCAGGGATCCAAGCCCAGAGCGGGGCTACCATAGGGACCAGGATCGAGGGCGACCCTTTGACAGAGATAGGGACCGAAGTCGTGACCACAGCATAGACAGGGGTTTGGATCCAGAATATAGAAGAGATCGGGGACGCAGCATTGACCGAGACGAGACCTTTGATTGCAAATATGACTACAGTGCAGACAGAGATTCCAGCCGAAGACCACCTCCAGATGTCGGGTTTGAGAAGGGGCTGCAGCAGAGCCATAGCCGAGACAGACTGGAGTCACACAGTCCTTCACCAGAGCTGCATCGACATAATGTGCCTCGTGGTCGGCAGGACCAGAATAGGAAACCTATCAGTGTTCTTTTATCGAAAAGCAAGCCCAGTGAAGGTAGGTAAGATACTCCATCTCTCGCTCTCTAGGGGTTGAACTAATGCAAGCATCGACATTATCTTGTTCAAAACTCTTGTAGATATTCAATATGGCTACTGGTGCCCGAAGTCCATTTGAAAACTGTATCCATTCTTATTGCTTGCCACCCTTATGTGTCTGGCATCTTACAAATCACCAATATTTTAATACATTTGCATGTATTGCTACATTTGCAAAATGTAGCAATTGTACCAGTCTTGAGTGGAGGGCAATTTATGTTCCATTGTACAGTGTATCTTAACAGATGGAATGTTTTCCTGATATTGTTTACCTTAAATTTGCATCTGTCATGGATGCACAATACATTGTTTTGTATTGTCATCACAATACATTTATAGTAGGAGTCCTTCAAATGTGTGGCTTGCTTGATTTAGGCTTCATTGAGACTTTTCCTGAGTATGACCAAACTGTTATCTCCTTTCTGTTTTGATTTGTGAAGATGGATATTCCTAGTTTTAACGTGTGCCCTTGCATTGTGTAGGCATGCTCATTCACATGCCATCAAGATTTGCAATAGGCCCAAAAAGAAGCAAAACAATGTTGTACAATTTTCTCTGCTAATTTATTAAGAATGCAGGAGTAACAATTTGAAGGCTACTAGCTAGAGATAAAGTCACTTGCCCTCTACACTGTACCCTATTTCTCAATCGCCAATAGTCCTCCACCACTAGCCAGTGGCTAGTGCACATTTTGAGGTCTGAGGAAAACCTCTTTTTACCCCTTTTTTAGAATAGACTATACTTAATAAGGTTTTGCCTGGCTCAGAAAAGGTGCAAATACATTGTGCATTAGTTCGGATATTTAAACAATAAGAAATGGAGCACAATGATTTTGGTTCTTTCTAGCCATGTTGCAAAAGAAGAGTAAATCACTTTGCTCAATTTTGTGTTGTGGCATGAAGATATACAGTAGTTGAATGATTGAAGATTGTGTCCTCTTTAACAAGTATGCACGCTTGCTATGCGTTTATCTGAGATATTTAACCAAGGACACTTCTATAATGTGATATTCGATTCCCTAACAGCCATTATTCTCAAAGTATTGTGCAGCAGATTCCTTCTCCTGATAGTGTCTTGTTTTTTTATTTGTTTATTGGAAGAGTATGGACTAAGGCTTGGAAGCCAAATATTTATAAAAGAAATGACGGAAAGTGGCCTGGCAACAAAGGATGGTAACTTGCACGAGAGTGACATTGTTCTGAAGGTGAGTTTTTTAGTCTGAGAGGCCTATAATTAATTGGGTATGCTAATAGGACTTGTGGACAACCTCCTTATTTAAAGTATTATGCTGTAGTACAGTGCTAGACTGGTTCAAGCTTATTAAATCTTTTAAATAAACTATAAATATTTAATATCCGAAGTAAAGGGTGGTGCCCCTTAATTTTTGGCTTTAAAGAACCATTTGTCATTCAAGTGTGAACTAAACACATAGCTTAAAAAAGGGCCTGTGTGTATGTGTATACAAAATATATGTACACATATGTATGTTCTAAGTGGGAAAAATGTTATGTCAATGATCATTTATTTTGGCTTAAGGCCATCAAAGTAATTGAACAGTAAAAGAGCAATACATTCAGATAGAACCATCACTATAAAACAGATTCAATGTATAAAATTATGAGAAAGAGGTTCAAGGAAAGCTGCACCCAACATGGAAGAAACTAGATACGTCTTGCATGCTGCTACTGAGAGTAATATTCCTCACCACTGCATTCTGGGAATTGTGCACCTAAAGTATTGAGAATGTGAAGGGGATAATAATATCCTGACTAACCACTGCATTATGTAAGCTTCTGTCTCACAGTGAGCTGAAAAGATGTATTTTGGGCAAATGCGGTACCATAGTGCCAAGAGCCTGAATAAGGAGGGGAGACTAGTCCCCCCCACTTGCCCTACAATCTTCTTTGAGGATGGTCACCGACATACCAGCGCTTCCAAGGAGAATTCTTACCCAATACAGCTTATTGAGGATTGATACAAGAGGTTCTGCTACCTGAGGAGGAAAAGGCATTATGAGAAGAGCAAACTAGATAGTGTGGAGAATAATATAGGAGTGTGGGATGTAACAGGCCTAATTTTCTGAAGGTGAAAGATAGACAGTGACTTTGAAGAAGAGTTTGGGTATTCTGAAAATAGAGAAATTGGAAGACAGCTGCCAAAGGTAGAAGATGGAGGTAGAATGTTAAAGGCAATGAGGGATGGAAAAGGAGCATTTGTTGCACAGGTAAGCAGCATAGGTGATGAGGTAGTAACCAAATGTCATAGAAGATCATGATATTGAGATTTATGCAATCACCAGATTCTAAGAGGAGGTCAGACAGCACTGAAACACTGTAAGAAGACAGATGGTCATAGACTCCCTAAAATACAGATAAACAAACTATACGAAAAGTCCACCCCAGTATATAGGATATGAGCCAGAACAGGCCATCCCAAGAGAGGATCAAGGACTGGTTTGAAAGATGAAGGAAGTTGTTTCTGTCCCACTTAGGGGAATTTTTCTAAGAGACGGCTTGAAGATTTGAGCCTCGGAAGTGAAGTGGCTGTTTGTTGCTGGCTTGAGTGTACTACATTCTTACATGGGTACAGGGCCTTTAAATAATGTTCTTGTGCTGTGGAAGGGCGAGCAGTGAAGAGTGACATCCAGCGACTTCTCGGCCTCCCTTGAAAGAGGCAACCTTACTCTCTGACTTTTTTGCTAGCAAGTATATCGGCAGAAATCTATTATACAGGAATCCGCTGATGACCTGGTTGTTATACTGTAAAGGGCTTTATGCTGCTGGAGCAGCAAAAGGACGTCAAATGTGAACAATGTGAGCCTTTTGAAATGCTGAACTATATTGAGTGGTGTTCGGTCAGATTTGAGCCGTGCAGCAGTCACCAGTGCAAGAAGTATTAGTCATTTCGTGTGGTGCTGGTTGGAATATTATTTTGCAATAATCACAGGTAGGAGAACCCCATTAACCACCTTAGACACTGGGGTCTAAATTCACATTTGTAACATGTAAAGTGTGTCTAAGGTAGGCAAAAATACACTGCACGAATGTATGCACAAATATTTTCTTTACTATATATTCAATTCTTCCTAATAAAACTTCAATCTAAAACATGTGTATCAAGTGAGAACATAACGCTGAAAAAAGTGGTGTGTTATTTCCCTGACAGCAGCACTGGAGAATGGCGATGATTGCTGTATGGACCTTTTTCTGGTCAGCAACTGGTGTGATTTCTTCGTGAAACAGCCTGGTAACTGACCTTTTTGGGAGCTGCTGTGTGGACAAGAAGATGTTTTCTTTGCCGAACAAATTCCTTTCAGTCCTGAGGAAAACCTCCCCCGTTCTTTCTGCAGGGGTTTTTTCTGGTTGAAACTATCTTTGAGGACCGCGCAAGAGCTTCATTTTAGTAAACTGTGCTTTAGTAGTACTGGGATACTTTTCCCAAAAAAATAAGATATGGGGATGAATATCTAAAGCTTGCTAAATCAAATTCAGGCTAGATTTTACAATTGACTATTTGAAATTTTTTTATAAATTCAGCTTTTGCGTCTTCTTTTTGTCTTCTTATTGTGATTGTTTATACTGTCCGTTGACTGGCGTTACCTTTTCTAACTGTACAAGGTAGATGCCAGCCATTATCATTGTCTAATTGTCCAGGAACATGGAATATCATTGTTTTTCAGTGTATGGATATGTATGCATATGTTTTAGATTTGTTTTTTAGGGAAGTGCCTAATTATTTAGGAAGAATATATAGTAAAGAATATATTTGTGTATACATTCTTGTTGTGTATTTTTCGCCTACCTTAGACATACTTTACATGTTACAAATATGGAATATTATTTTGGCAGGAGGATTTTTTGCTGTAAAACAAATGCTGAAACATGCTGACCTTGTACAGGCCCGGACGGTGTCCCAATTGTCAGGGGCTGTTGTGAAGAATAGGGTTTGGTATTTGCCAGTATATCATGAACCACAGTTTGGGTTCAACAGAACACCCAACACAGAAGTGAGGCTCAACACCTTTATTTTGCAACACAGATCAAGGTTGGATGAATGCTTATGGAGAGTCAGGGTGACACTAACTCAGGGGGACATCTTGAGGTAAGGGTGTCCGAATTGAGGTTTTTGAAAAACGGTTGCCAGAGTCTATTTTAGGAGGACCCAGTGTCCTACTCCCAATGCCCAATTTCCTATTCTACAACAACCCCACAGTTTCAGGGATATAGTCCTGCTGGCGATCTCCAGTTAACTCAGTCAAAGGTTGTTTATGGTGTTCCACCACACTTTTTGGCTTTTCATTGGTGTGTTCCTTAGCTCACACAATGTAATCCCCTGGTTTTGGGTTGCCTTTCTTTGCTCTTGGATCGCAGAAACAGCACACACCTACGAACAAGTATTTGATTCCCCATTGCTTTAAGGGATACTCAAAACCATTATCAGAAGGGATCTATCCCTCTACCTTCCCCCTTGTCTGGGTTCTTTTCAGACTGTCGTCGTTCTCACTCACCGGCCAGAGATCACTTTCCTAGGTGTGAGGCTCTTAAATGGTATTTATATGACCCCACTACAGGTCTGGGTTTCTTCTCCTCCATAGGGTACTGTTTTTTACAGCCAGGTTTGTCTACAAATTCTCTGGCTTGCACAGGGCATTTGGTTATAACCCGAATCTGGTCAACAGCCCACCAGAAGGTTCCTGGTAATTTTCTTCAGGATATGAGCAGCACTGCTCTCTATTCTCTCGCTCTCTCATGCGCTCACTCGCTTTCTGGCGCTCGCTCTCTCTAGCCCTGCTACCAACTTGAAGACAGGTGTGACTGACATGTCTGCCTCGCGGCTCCATTCTCTGCCTCTCTATATTGAGTTTACTTTCAGCTATGCTATGGTCGCAAATAGCCTGATCTCTTACTGGGTCCTAATGTGCAGTGTGAGCCGGTGTGCAAGTGGCTCGCTTGTCCTGTGTGCAGGTCTGAATGTGAGCCAGCTCAAGAGCCTCCTGTTTATGTATAAGGTCAACATTAATTACCCTTCCACTATTGTGGTCCCTGAACTGGCATCTCAAACTGCCATTACTGGATTTGCTTTCCTGTTTTTTAAGCCTGCTATGGACAATAGGTAGGGGCAGGAAGAAAGTTCTTGTGGTCTCCACATGCATGTCCCCCTATACACCCTCAAGGATCTACATCCTGGAACATGAGTCTTCCCCTGGCTCCCAAAGCCTCCTGCCCACCCCTCCCCCGGTCCATCTAGGTCACTTAGTAAAAGAGTAACTTACACTTGTGACTGTTTTCTCTTTTATGTGTGTGTATTCTGTAGGGAGTGAAAGATGAATAGTGTTCTGTGAGGATGCTGTTGGAATTTTGACTGTGTTGTCATGCATGTGCTGTTGGATGGAATGTGGCATGCCTACTGTGGCAGAGTATTGAGGCTGCAAGTTGCCTGGCTGATGTGTGGATTTTCAAGTGTCTGCTCCCCCGTGCCCTTACTTGTTTTTTTTTTTCTCCTCCTCCAGCAGTATCTGAAATGTCGTCAGGCCTAGTAAGATAGTCGCTTGTTTTGTTCCTGCCCTCCCTTTCTGCACCCCTCTCCCTCACCTTTTGTTTTCTCTGGCTCTACCAGAAATGACGTCGAGCCTAGTACGGTAGTCGCCTGTCTGTTTTCATTTCCTTCCCATTCTCCCCCTGCTTCCCTTATATATGTCTTAGCTCTTGCACTATCTGAAATGTCGTCAGGCCAAGTACGATAGTTAATTTCACATCCTTACTCTTCATGGCCTGTAAGAATGTAATTGTATTTTCCCTTGTTCCCTCGCTTGCCTTGAAGCGCTTTGAAACACATTGTGTTTATTTGCATTTTTTTTTTTTTTTAAGCTCTAGGCACTATATAAATAAACCATCATATCACATATCCCTGTAACTAAGTATTTAATTACCTTTGAATTGAATACCTATAAATGAGTAATAAAGCAAGGAGTTTTCTTTTGTACTTCCGGCACAAATGTACTTGAGCCACCTACATTATCTGAAAGTGCTCTGACTCTGGCATGGGTTTTGGCCAATGGCGTACCTAGACTGGGACATCTGCATCTTTTGGTCACCCGCACCTAAAATACTTTTTTTTTTAAACAATAAAAATCAGTCCCCTTTAAGGGGGAAGGATTCAAAGGTTCTTGAGTCAGAAGGAGCAGATAACCGCATATCTGTGGTTTCAGGTAATGGTTTTGTCTGGGTTACCTTCCCTCCAATGTGTCTCAGCACTTCATCATAACATTTTAGTCCAGTGGGTTCCGGAGGTACTATGCAAAAGTCCCATTGTGCTGTTACCAATTGAGGAGCCAGGGTACTTTTTTATCCACAAGAAGGGTGGTGCTTTGAGGCCTATTCTAGCCTTTCCCCTCCTTAAATTCCTGTGAAAGCAAATGTTTATGATGGCTATTGTTGCTCAGATTCTGAGCCCTTTCAGAAGGCGGCTGGTTGGTGTCCCTGGGCATCTAGGATCTGTATTTTCACATATCGATCCTGGTCAGCTTCAAGCAGTACATACAGTTCGGTGCGCTACCTGTATGTCGCTACTTACTCATACGTCCCGTCCCCTTTCCTCCATCCTTGTGGGCGTCCCTCAACATGGGAACGGTACTGGAACCTTTGCCAGCAAAAAATTGAACACCCCCTTTAAATTTAGTATAGCATGCGGCCTCGGCCGTGGGGAGGCCCCTTCCTCCAACGCCTCACCTCAGTCCCTTTTTCTTCGCAGACGGTGTCGGACCTGGCAGCCAGCGCAGAGACTTTTTTAGAATTCTTATTTCACTACCCATTCGGAGCCTCGCCTCCCCCAGCATTTGTCAGCTGCAGCTTGTTCTCAGCCTCGGACCCCCATGCACTCTGTCTTGAGTGTTTGGGGCCCTACCACCGCTGGGACTCATGTTTGGCCTGCAGCGCTCTCGGTCACAGGGCTTTGAAGAATCGTGGAGGGATATCTTCCACACTTCTCCTCCTCCCCACCTTAAGGACTTCATCTCCAGGACCTCTCGTCAAGACAAAGTAGGCCTTCTGTTCAGCACAACTCCACAGTGCGGCGACTCCTTCCCCGGGGTTCCTCGGATTCAGGTTCTGGCAGACCCAAGGCCTCTAAGGCTGCTGACTCCAAAGCCAAGGGTCCTGGGGGCTCTTCCAGGGACAGACCTGAGGCGGTCCAGGCTACTAAGCTGAGGGGCTCAGGCCACTACCAGGCGGTCCTGGGAGGGACGATCAAGTTCGTCTTCTTCTACTCCAGGGGGTAAGGGGTCACTGAGTGCCACCCCAGGAGTCTGTCCTCGGCTAGATCCAGCACGGCTACTGGTACAGGTGCTGAGGGCCTCCAGCCTACCGGAGCTTGCTACAAGGTTGAGTCACAGAGTTCGACTACCGGCCGTCAGGCTGAAGGCTCAGCGCCTACCAGAGTGATCTCTGAGGTCGACGCCTCTGCTTCGGGTGCAAGACCCAAGCTGTATCCGCTCTGATCTGAGGCCTCTCTTGGCGTGGCGCAAGGCTTCGAAATGGCAGAGCGGCACATGGCACAGGCAGGCGGCCATCTTGTATCCAGCACAGGGTCCGCCAGTGCTTTTGCCTATCAAATGGGCTTTGTAGGATGATCCCAGCCCCCTACCCTCTGGCAACGGCAGAGGATCCATCTACTCATCACAGCTGTATGGCTACATGCACCAGGCTCTTTGACCAGGAGTGGATGCCCATCGCTTCAGAGGGTGGGGCCCCTAAGGACATGGCGGCTTGTGAGGACCGCTTCTTTGAGCACTTACTCGGCCTCATGCGCTCCCCTCTGATTAATTGGCTCCTGAAGGACATTGTGAAGGAGGTCCTCCCGCAGGTGGCGCTGCCCCGGCCCTCTCCTCTGGGTACTCCTCCTGTGCTCCCGGTGCCGGTCTCTCCTCTGGCTCAGGCCTTACCTGTCATTCCGACCCCTCCACCACCTCCTGTACCACCAGGCCACGAGATAAGGTTCGTACCAGGCATTTGTACGCATGGAAATCTTGTAAATACGACAGCTTTATTATTTTCCAGTGTACGTTTGTCTACATGGATGTAATTTCAAGCCATGGAGAAAAGCCTCAAACTATTTATTTCTCTGAAGCCTTTCAAAAAAAGGAACTTCACACTGTGATAAAAGGAATGGTTTCTTTACATTCAGATTCTGCAGTGTTGTGTGTAGGTGCTCATCGAAGCACTGCATATTTATTTTCCTAGCATTTTAGGATTGTGTAATTAATACTTTGGAAAACTAAGGTGGAATTGAGAATTAATCTTTTTTAACAAATTATGCTTTTTTTCAAGTGAAAGCAAACCAGTATTGCACAATTGTATTTTTCTAGGTTCCTGTGCTGCGTTCATAATCGTGCAGAGGCAGATCATATTTGCACATATAATTTAATTTACACTCTAATCATAAAAACATGGTCTAGTTTACATCCAGTCAACCTTGCAGTGCATGGGGTACATTACTATAAATGGTCAGTGGCAGTAGAGTCTTTGCTCAAGGGTTAGTTATTGTTACTACACCAATCACAGTTGTCATAGCCTCTCAACTTTTCAAGACTACAATTAAAACATCCAAAACCTGACTCTCCAGGAAGTGTAAGCACTGTGCAAAAACAAACAAATGAAAGTTATATTTGTAATTAAAATAGAAATGTGATAATCCAGATAGGTATTTAACTTTATGTAGCGCTTCATACATGGTTTCGCAACATCTAGCCACTGTGATTATTATACCTCAGTCGATACGCAGTTTACTGACCTTTGAAGGATGTTAGCCAATAAGATAGCTCAGCCAGTTGAGTGCTCGATTCTGCAATGTGTGCGTGATCTGTAGGTTGCAGGTTTGAATCCCGGCAATGCCAACTCAGCCTTTCATCTTTCGAAGTCGATGAGTACCAACTTCGGTTTGGTGATAATTGTGATAAATATGTTCCATGTACAGCGCTTTGCCAAAAGCGTTATATATAAATAACCACTTCACCATGAGATTAGGTATAGAATATAGCATGTATCATAATTGACATACCACTAGGTAGTAATCATTCCAGGAAATTAGGACATCAAAAAAGAATTCCGCTATCAAACCTCAAAACACAATTTATGTTTGCTTTACTATGTAATTGGCTAGGTTCTTGTGTTTTCAACATTTAAATATACACAGGAGAGATCAAATGGCCAGACCTTAGAGAAATAATGCAATGTGTATTCTGTCAGAATGCAGAAAGCTGCTGCATGGTAATGATTTCCATACAGGTTTTGCACACGTCTGCTGGATGTTGCAAACATTTTACTCTCTTGCAAAGGAGAAAATTCATTTGTACTCTATTGAAATCACATTTACTCTCAAAGTTTAAAAATGGGGAGTACACTACTCCCACTTAAAAATCTTATCTGGGGCACTCTGTACCACCAACGCCTCCCCCTCTGTGCAATTCGTCTTCTCTGCAGTTCTATCCATGTCTGCGATGGCAGCACAGTCCCCCTATCTGCAGCTCGTCTTCGTTGAGTTACTCTACGTGTCTGTCATGTCAGTGCAGTACTTCTTTGCGCAGTTCAGCTTCCTTCTTGCTTTCGGTACCGCTCTTGCAGTGCCGAAGAAGAAAGGCTACAGTGGCTCTTGTCACGATCCATGCCCCTGACCCCCTCAGGTATAACGGCACCCTGGCAGCAGTGGGACTAAAGCCCTTCACACTGGCCCCAAGGGCCTTAAAACTCCATCAGAAACATACTTGGAGTCAGTCCAGGCGCCTTTGGCGCCAGGCTCATTATCAGGAATAAAGGAATACCAGTTTTGGACCTTAATCCAACATGGAGGCCTATTACACAGCTCAGTTCTTTAGAACCAAGCCATGCAGTCTAGTGTTTTGGGTTTAGCTGGGTCTGGAGCTACTTGGCCTGGAACTACTTGGCCTGGAACTACTTGGCCTGGAGCTACTTGGCCTGGAGCTACTTGGCCTGGAGCTACTTGGCCGGGAGCTACTTGGCCGGGAGCTACTTGGCCGGGAGCTACTTGGCCTGGAGCTACTTGGCCTGGAGCTACTTGGCCTGGAGCTACTTGGCCTGGAGCTACTTGGCCTGGAACTACTTGGCCTGGAACTACTTTACCTGTGCTATTTAAACCACACCCAAACAGCAGAACACGCTTCGCGTTATTCTGCACTCCTGCAGCGTAATGCTCACCGTGTCCAGCTCCTGCTCATCTGCTTCTCCGGCGTCCCAATCCTGAAGCCCTAGATCCGGATTCCATTAATAACCTGGAAGAACAAGAACCGCATTAGCGAGCAAGAACACTTACCTGTGAAGTAACCGGCCTTGAATCCATCCTGCGCTTCGCTTACCTCGCCCATCTCCGGAGTTCGCCGCAACCTGCAAAGGTAAAGAAACAAGGACAGCATTAATAACCATTCTTACCTGGGCAAGCAGCGAGTCGTGGCAGCACCCTGCGCTTCTCTTACCTCGCCCATCTGTGTTTCACCGCAACCTGCAAGGTAGAAGGAATAAGGTCAGCATTAACAAAGCACTTACCTGGGCAAGCAGCGCTTCGATCGCTCATCACTCCGGAACATCACTGCAACCTGTACAAAGAAGAGAACACAGGTTAGCAATTAACACCAATAAACCGTGCAGTGCTCTGCATCAATAACTCACTTTGGTCTTTGCCATCGGCGCGGCAACTCAGAGATCGCAACCATCCCTGTGAAAACAAGAGACATTGTTAGGGAACAGCGTAGTGGAGCAAGACACTGAGAAGACATAGAAAACAGAGGGAAAGAAAGAGACAGAATAAAGACGGGAAAGACATTATAACTCACCTGGAAGACAGCAAGCAGAGTCGAAGTCACAGCCTGTCTGGACCCGACATAAGGGCACACTGACCAGTGAAGCAACTAGGTCCACGAAACGCCCGCACCAACCACGCGCCCCTGCACAGAGACGCAGGACGGAGAGTTCAACGCACAAAAACCTAATGCGCTACCCAATGTCTGGCACATAACCAAGCAGAGAGGAGTCCAGGATAGCGCTTAGACCTCCATCCAGTATCGTGTGGCACCCCCGTGGATACCAGGTGAGCGTAACAGCTCTGCAGCATCCTCCATGCTTATTCTTCTCTAGTCCTCTAAGGTACTTTTAAACTCACATGTCTGAGAGTTTCCACAGCTGCTGTCCGTCTCGGCTGGAGTCAACAGGTATCTTTGTCCCTCTTTAGTTTTTATACAATGTAGCTGGTTCCCAATTGGCTTGTTGAAGAAGTCCTTCATCTCTTTTGTTGTTCTGTCCTTGATACGGGCACGGGACTACCTCATAGCATTAATTGTGTGGTAAGTGATATTCATGTTTCCTACACTCTTCCTCGTCATAGTACTTTCAAGTTCTCTACCTGATAACAGTGCATAGGTTTACCTTCTGCAAAGAGGTTATTTGAGGAAAGAGAGGTTAGTTTGTGGTGGGTGCTGATGTTACAAGGCCTGCCCCCTTCTCCGTAGAGGTGTGGGCGTGGAGTCCCTCCCCATGATATCCTCCCTCATTGTACACCCCGAAGGGGGACTATCAGGTAGCGGCCTCACCTCCCTGGCCTCATGGGAAGGGACTCCCCCCCTCAGGCAGAAGTGATGACACTAGTAAATCGTCACCCTCCTCATCTGTCTCTAGTGGAATGATAGGCAGTGCCTTCATGTGAGAACATCTGGCATGATTAGTTTGTATATGCAGGCACACATTGCCTGCTTAGTGGAGTGGTGGTATGCTGGGAGGAGCTGGAGAACAGTGTAGTCTAAGACACTCACGTATATGCTCTCTCCCCAACATCCCTCACTAGAGAAAGGAGATGGAAAGAGGTTACGAACAGTTGTTTTATGAGCAAACTACAGGATGCAGAGATTATCTATTTGGGAGACCCAGTGCATTATTTGTGCCTCAGCTTTTTCATAGAAAGGAGACCATGGGAAAAGTAGGTCTCTGTCTCTCTCAGCGAAAACCAGAAAAATCCTCATGTTGGCTTGTTTAGTGGCGAGAACCCGAAAAATTCTTGAGTGCTCTCTAACATGTTGAAGTTTGACTCCCCCCTCCACTACTCTAAAATAACAGGACTTAAGAAGAGAGCAGTAGACGCACACACAGTAATGGCATCTTGACATAAGACAATCAGTACAGTTTTTTTGTTGCAAAAGCACCATTAAATAATTCCACAACAAGTCTTCAACTGAGATGATATGTTGACTACTGCTAGTCTTGTCTGGGCAAGCGGTGATACTCATGACACCGGATTCTGGTGGTGAAACAGAATGCATTATTTGTTTTGTAGGGCTTGGATAAACCCTTCTAGGGGAAGAACAACAAACAATTGGGGATTGTACTAAATTAAACTGTACACAGGGTGTATTAACAATAAGTGGGGTTTCCTAGAAGTGTCTTACATCTTCAATAGTTCTGGCTCAATTCATAAAGTATTTAACTTATTCTTAGAAGTCACTGTCTCTCCTTGAAACACCCTATTCTATAGAATAAAGTCTCAAAAGGATAGCAAACAAAAAGTTAAAACACCTCTTAACAAGGCCCTTTAGCCTGCAGGTTAGGGCTCAGCGATATATTAAAGTTTTGGAGTTACATCTATATATTTTCAAAAGCGATATAGGATTAGACAGTATAGTTAACATTGAGATGTGTGTGTGTGTATATATATATATATATATATATATAATTTATTTCTGAGGCTTGTGGAATCTGCTTAGATCACATGCTGTGCATAGGCCGACATCTAGTGGAAGTTGCGGAGTATTCGTTTGTTTTTTGAAACTCGAAAATGGGCGTTGACACAGGGCGTGCCAGTAATACTATCCCTAGTGTGACGTCCACTGTACCCATGATCCCTCACGCATGTAGGACCCTCAGATTGTTTTTTTCCGCCATACTGGTCGGAAGCATTCAGCGGAGTTCCCTGGCATTAGCCATACTTTGAAAAATATTGTTATTTCCCCCCTTTTTTCTCCACCCTAACGTCGAGCCACCGAAATTCGACACTCGACGCCGAACCGGAGAAGAAGGCGACCGTCGAGAGCTTCACGACAGAATGGGCCTAGGAAGGCCTCTGGCCTCGGCCCTACAAGTAGGGAGAGTGGGGGGTGGACATACTCTACACTCTTATATATTCTCTTATATATATTCCTACACTTACCAGCCCGCTGCCTCAAGGTGCGTATGGAGGGTACCCTTTCCAATTTTGCCCAAAGTGCAACCGCAAGTATCCTTGGGTTGACAGACACGCCATTTGCAATCTCTGCTTGTCAAGGGATCACCCCGAGGCAAATTGCAGAGCGTGTAGTAGGTTCAAACCTAAAACACTAAAAGACCGTTCCACCAAGCGTTGGGCCCACCACGCCAGGCGTCAAGAGGCCATGGCCACGGAGGGTGCCTTCAGCGACGGCAGCGGCGCCGTACTTTCGGATGGCGAGGGCAACACGGCGTCGAAAGACAGCCAGGCGCAGTTCCCCGACCTCGGAAGGTCGTCCGGCAGGGAGGCTATGGGGAAGACCCCCGGTGACGTAAGCGTAACCCACAGCACTTCCAGACACACGAAGTCCCACCGAGACTCGACGCGCACGTGGAGCTCTCGGAAAGAGGCACATAGGGAACGGTCCGAATCGGCGTCCTCTGGGCGTTCGCGATCTAGATCGCTGCATGACGCCAGGCAATCATCCACTATTGCCAAGAGTGCCTCGCTCCCCAAGGTAACCGAGATTCGATCGTCGGAAGACGAAAGCGACCTCTATCACCAGACCGCACTCCAGGAGTCGGCGTCCGTACAAGTGACGCCCATCCCCGAATCCCAACCTACACGGTCGAAGGATAGTACCACCACTACCGAAGCTTGACGCCAGGCGTCGAAAAGCTCCGAAAGCCCAAAGAAGCTGGGTAAACACTCTTCCAGCCACGGGGAGGAGGGAAAACAGAGGAAGCGGTTTCAGCCTACTTCCACACCGCAGAAACATTCCACTCCACTCAGACAGGTCTCACACCTGTATTATAGATGAGTCAAGGAAACTTCCCCCCAGGCAAAGTCATTCCCAGTTCAAGAGAGTGGTTCAGTGAGGACATAGTCAAGTCAAGAATGTGATCATTGGCAGATTTCTATTCTAAAAATCCCGAACATTTTCTCACTTATAACCCCGACGGGTCAGCACCCTCGGGCTCCAAGGATCCTATCCCCCCAAGTAAAAAGTCCCGGTTCGAAACAACACGGTCTTCGGACCCCTTCCACATTCACCCTTATTCTCAGGAACAAGAAGATCCTTCCCTGTGTGAGGATACATATTTGGGCATGTTGGAAGAACAGACTGGGACAGGCTACTATGGGGACGATGAGGAACAAGAGGAGGAACAGGACGACCCAGAAATATACAGGGTAGATTCCCCTGTCGACAACCAGCCCCTCCTAAATGAGGTCCTATCTAGATCAGCAAACCACTTCCACATTGACACCCAGGGTGCTCAAGAGGAAAGGGATTTTGCCGAAGAGTTGGTGGGAGAAAGGAGACCTGTTGCGCAGGCCATCCCTATCCTTAAGTCCATCCAAAGAAGAATAGACCCTTTACTGGTAAACCCCAATCTCACTAGGGCAGTCAATCCCAGGATTGAGAAGCTATTCAATGCAGCCCAATCAGACCCACTGTATATAAGAGGGCATCTGAAACCGGACTCCCTAGTCGTTACAAACACCCGCAAGAGGGCAGGAACACCCTTATCAGAAGCTCCTCCCGACAAGGAGAGCAAGAAAATCTATGGGTTCGGCAGAAAGGTTGCCTCCACTTCCGCCTACCAAGCAAAAATCGCCAACTCCACCACCCTACTGGCGAGTTATAACTGCCACCAGTGGGAGGAAGTCGCGGCACTCATAGATTCCACCCCAGAGCCACTAAAGAGCCAATTGGCACGACTCTCAGCGGAAGGGAGAGCCGTATCCACTTGCATTTTAAAGGCAACCTTTGATGCCGCAGATGATGCCGGTAGATTGATAGCAGAGGGTACTGTTATCAAGAGACACACTTGGTTACGGCAGTCTGGATTCAAGGCCGAAACACAAGCATCATTGTTAGACAAACCGGTGGACCCAGATCTGTTGTTCGGTAAGGCAGTCAAGGACGCACTGAAAAATGCCAAGGACGAGTATGAAACACTCAAGTCCCTAGGTCAACTAACCACCAAACCCCCTAATCAAAGGGGTAATGGCAATTTTCGCCACACACGCGGACAAAATTCCCAAAGAGGGTCAAACTATTCCCAGGGCCAGGGTATGCAGTGGAACAATAACCAACAGTCTACCCAAGGTTATAGTAGGGGGAATAAGAGAGGACGGGGTAAAGGTAGAGGCAGCCCCAGTATAGGCGGCGGCACGCCTCCACCAAAACAGTGACACTCCGTTCAGGGTCCCTTCTCACGCATCCCCAGTAGGACGACGCATTTCCAACTTCACCCAAGCTTGGGAAGGGATCACATCAGACAGATGGGTGCTGTCCACAGTGTCCGCAGGATACTGCATAGAACTCTTAGAGCGTTCCTGAAACCACCCTCCACGACAAAGAACACATTCTCTAGACCACCAAAGAATCCTCCTCGAGGAGATCGTCAATCTGCTAGCAAAGGACGCGATCGAACTCGTCCCGGGACACCAGGTAAACAAGGGTATTTATTCAACTTACTTCCTCGTACCAAAGAAAGATTTAACAATGCGCCCAGTATTAGACTTACGTCCTGCAAACAAATATGTCGAGCCCCAAAAGTTTCGCATGACTACTCTCCAAGAGGTAATCCCCCTCCTAAAAAAAGGGGGACTACATGGCAACATTGGACATGAAAGATGCCTATTTTCATATTTCCATGTTCCCAGTGCACGGAAAGTACTTGCGCTTCAAGCTGGACAGTCGGCACTACCAGTTCAAGGTACTGCCCTTCGGAATATCCTCGGCTCCAAGGGTATTCACCAAGGTACTGGCGGTGGCGGCAGCACACCTACACAGGGAGGCAATCTCGGTGTACCCTTACCTGGACGACTGGCTCATCACGGGCGAAACCCCAGCGATTTGCAGAACGAACATTCAAAGAACAATCGACCTCCTCTTGGAATTGGGTTTCTCAATAAACGAGAAGAATTCAAGTCTGGTGCTAAGCACCTCCAAACAGTTCCTAGGAGCTATCCTAAACACACAAGAGGGGTTGACCTTTCCATCAGAGGAGAGAATTCGGAATATACTACTGCAAATTCCTCAATATCAGGCTGGTCGCCAGATAACGGTACGCAAAGCAATGCGTTTGCTAGGCATGATGGCGACATGTATTTACCTGGTCCCCCACACGCGCCTGCGTATGCGTCCCATGCTGGAATGGTTGGCGAAACAGTGGTCTCAGGCAAGTGGTCAGTGGGACGATCTAGTAGTCGTTTCGCCAACACTGGTACAAAGCCTTCACTGGTGGACAAGAGAAAATCTGTCCAAGGGGAAACCCTTTTACGATACCGAGATACAGGCGGTAGTCACAACCGATGCATGCCTAACAGGGTGGGGAGCTCACCTCCTCCACCACACAGCTCAGGGGCTCTGGTCTCACTCAGTGGCCAAGAATCACATCAACCTGCTGGAGCTTCTGGCAGTATTCAGAGCGCTTCAAGCGTTCGAACCCTACCTGCTGAATCTGTCAGTGCAGATCCGGACGGACAGCACTACAGCCATGTTTTACATAAACAAGCAGGGAGGGACTCGTTCGCCAAATCTGTCCAAACTTGCCCAGAAAATTTGGACCTGGGCACTCAAACGGAACATCTTCCTGTCATCGCAACATGTTCCAGGGGATCTCAATTCTCTAGCAGATGCACTAAGCAGAGATCCCCTCCCAGAGGAGCATGAATGGGGTCTACACAGAGAAATCGTAGATCTCTTCTCTGTGGGGTTCCCCCACCATAGACCTATTCGCCACAAACGTAAACAGACAATGCCCAAGATTCGCGTCCAGATTCCCACAACCAGGATCCCAGGGGAACGCCCTGTGGATGAACTGGTCAGGAATGTTTGCATATGCTTTTCCACCAACTCCTCTCATCAGGAAGGTGGTGAACAAGATGAACAGGGAATCGATGACGCTCGTCCTAGTTGCTCCCATGTGGGCGAGACAACCGTGGTTCCCACAATTACACAGACTAGCGACGTACGACCCCATCAAACTCCTGGGCTGGTACAACCTACTGTCCCAGCATCAAGGTCAAACAGTACATTCCTCTATCCAGCTCAATGAACCTAGCAGCATGGCTCCTGAGGTCATAGAGTTTGGACATCTAAATTTACCTCAAAGATGTATGGACATACTAAAAGAATCTAGGAAGCCTAACACGAGGCACTGCTACTTTGACAAGTGGAAGAGATTCGTTATCTGGTGCCAGAATAGACCAATCACCTGCTGGATGCAGGACTGGTTTTTAACTCACTGAAGGTGCATCTGGCAGCTCTGTCAGCATACACCACCTCCCATAACAAGGTGTCGTGGTGGAAAGTTCCAGTGGTTAAAGCCTTCATGGAAGGAGTAAAGAGACCTCACCCTCCTATTTCAAACCCACCACCAGGGTGGGACCTTAATGTGTGGTGCTAGCTAAACTCATGGGCCCCCCCATTCGAACCCATGCATAAAAGCAGTCTCAAACACCTGACTTATAAAACAGCCTTCTTAGTAGCTATTACATCCATAAGAAGGGTTAGTGAAATTCAGGCTCTGTCGGTGCAAAATCCTTTCTTTACAGTTCACAAGGATAAACTGGTTTTGCGTACACACCCTAGGTTCTCAGTTTATTTCCAAATTCCACGTGAACCAGTCCATCGAGCTTCCGGCTTTCTTCCAAAACCCACAAAGCTCGGCTGAGGTGAAACTACACACCCTAGATGTGCGCAGGGCGGTCCTCTACTATTTAAACAAGACCAGACCGCTAAGGAAAACAGACCAACTGTTTGTCTCCGTAGCTACAGGCAGAGACGGGATCGCATCTCTAAAGGTGCCATCTCTAAGTGGATTATTAACTATATCCAGCTGTGTTACTCCCTTTCTGAAAAAACTCTGCCTTTCACGCCAAGAGCCTACTCTACAAGAGGCATTGGGGCCACTCTGGCTTTCATTGCAAATGTACCCCTTGACACCATTTGCAAAGCAGCTACTTGGAGCTCTATTCATACTTTTACTCAGCACTACTGCATTGACACACATTTCAAGACAGATACACAAGTGGGGCAAGCGGTTATAAGACATTTATTTGCTCATGATCCTTCTTACATCCCACCTCCTTCAGGTACTGCTCGCTAATCTATGCACAGCGTGTGATCTAAGCAGATTCCACAAGCCTCGGAAGGGATACATTACTCACCGTAATCGTATTTCTGATGCTTGTATCTGCTTAGATTCACATGCGACCCACCCTTCCTCCCCTCTGAGAGAAGGCGCATGGATGCTTGTAGTCTTACTTTTCTTTCTATCTGCTTGGATTATCTGTACTGGCGCTACTCCTCATGCTACCTCATGTCAGAAAAAAATACAATCTGAGGGTCCTACATGCGTGAGGGATCATGGGTACAGTGGACGTCACACTAGGGATAGTATTACTGGCACACCCTGTGTCGACGCCCATTTGTGAGTTTCGAAAAACAAACTGTAATACTCCGCAACTTCCACTAGATGTCGGCCTATGCACAGCATGTGAATCTAAGCAGATACAAGCATCAGAAATACGATTACGGTGAGTAATGTATTTTATATATATATATATGTATATATATATATATATATATATTTCTGAGGCTTGTGGATCTGCTTAGATCACGACATCAAGTGGTAGTCGCAGAGTATTACAAGATTTGTTTTCAAAACTCAAACGGACGTCGACAGGGTGTGTTAGTAATACTATCCCTAGTGTGACATGTACTGTACCAATGGTTCTTCATGCGTCGAGGTCCCTCAGATTGTCCACCATCATGGTCGGTCACAAGTTGCGGAGTTCCTTTCCAGGCTGATGCCTTTTGACTAGTTGAACGGTTATTGGTAGACTTCTCTTTTTTTATTGTCCGCTTTTGCTGCAGCATCATCCCACTGCTCAACGGCCTTAGACGGGCGACCCGTTCATCGACGACTTGACTAAATCGAACGGACACAGCCTTCTCTTCAGGCTTTGGCCCTTACAGTACAGAGAGAGGGGGGGATCTTCATACTGACTTCTTTTAGAGAATGCATATTCTGCCATCCCCTTTCTCATTTTCTCGCCAAACTGCTCTTTTCATGAATAATGGACAAAACAACTTTTCAATTTTGCCCTACTTGCTATTGAAAATTCCTGTTCAAAGACATGCACTGAGTGTGCAATTACTGTCTCCCCTAGCGATCACCATGAACATCTTTGCAAGTCTTGCCAACTTTTCCGCCCAAAAACTCTCAAAGATCGACGCACCAAGTGCTGGGCCGTCCACGCAATGCAGGCCGAAGCCTACATCGACGTGACGGAGGACTCCAGCAATGGCAGTGTCTGTGTCCTTAGTGACACCAAAGGTGAGTGGGGTTCGTCCAAGAACATTAAGCACATACCACACGGTCGACATTTTACGAAATGGTCCAGCATTGAGGCCCACGCGGTGTCCACGTAAAAAGCCTCTAGATCTTCCCTGACCTCTGGGCCATCGCTTTCGCCTCATGACAGGCCTCTAAAACCAGACCCCAAGGTTTAATCGGACATGTGCACAAAAAGGCCCTCCTTTGTGATCCGAGAAACGGGTGGCGAAAGGTGCATCGGCGCCCCCTAAACATACGCTGAAAATGCAAGAATTTATAATAAAACACGTCCCTGCTACCCTGTTAAAAACAAAGTCACCAAAAGTTGATATCCTCAATGCCTTTGTGCTCCAAGAGCATTCATGTTATAGATTCTTCCTACCCTGTATTCAAACTCTCAGGGGCTATGCAAGTACCAGGCACCCCCCCAAGCCACCACCACAATGTCAGGCTTCGCACCTGCATGTGGCTATACTTCTCCAGCATGGGGTCTGGCATGGATTCACATGCTCATGAATATTCCCCGTCGTCTGGCCGGGAATCCTCGGTAAAGAAAAAATCAGTATCAGTTTCGTTTCTGATCTCCTTCTCAGTGTTTGGCGGAAACCTGTGCAGTTCCCTCTGGGACCACTGCAAAAGATTTAGGACTACAGGTGTTTGGGAGTTAACCCACTTGGTAGCAGTCTGTACCACACAGATTCTTTTGGTAGCTGTGGCTGAGCAGTCAGACTTCCCTCAAGAAGAGTTAGGCAGTATACAGAGTATTCACAATAGGTCAAAAGAACACAATAGAACAAGTAAACACTGACCAGGACTTGGTGTAAAAGAGATATAATTATTTATTTAAAACCACATCTAGAAAAACACACAGGCACTAATAGTAAGCAATTCAAAATAACACAGTCACTAAAAGATATACACTCCCTTAGAAGAATATTAGACAAGTCTTAAGTAAAGCCCCACTTATTTTCAGACAGCGGTGAGCGCTTACTGTAGATGGCACTCTAATAATTCGGTTTTAAAAGGGAGAGAAAAACAGAGAATAAATTGAAACAGGTCCCAACACTTTTACAAGAACACAACAAGAGAGGAAGGCAAAGTAAAACCGTGCAGTTAAAGTTCAGTAGGCTGGATCCACTTTAAGAGGATCAAAATGAAATGTGTTCAAGGTCACACGGTTGCAGTGCACAAAAGTCTTGTAACGGTTCAAAAAGGAGTTGGACCTAAGAAAGGGACCAGTTAGAGGGTCAAGGCGGCCAGCCCAGTCCAGAAGGTTAAGGGGCTATTATTTCCTTGTAGCAATCTTTAGAAAGGGAGGCCTGGCGTACACGGTACCTTAAAGTGGTGAGAATACTCCAGCGGGGGCAGTTGTTCCTGGCAGCGGATCCAAGGCGGTGCTTCGTCCGGGGGGAAGAGAAGATCTTGTCGGGGAGGAAGACAGGAGTCCGTTGCACTGCCAGGGAAGAAACCAGCCGCAGAGTTTCTCAGGTAAAAGGAGCGGTCCTGCAATTCGCGGTCTAGTGGTAAGTGGCTATCCGGTTGCCGGGGTGCTTGGCACGGGCAATTCGACCACAAGCCACAAGCCGGTCTGGGGTGCGAAGAGAAGAAGGTAAACTGGTTGTGCCCACCAGTCACGGGAAGAAGCCTCTCCAGCCATGAGATCTTCTGTCGTCGGGAAGTGGTGAGTCGGTTCCGCAGGGCTCCCACCTGTGGTGTCGTCGTGGTAGGTCGGCTCAGCTTCTCCCTCGTCGGATTCTCAGGTCCTGTGGCGACTTCTGAAGTTCCAGTCCCCAAAGCCCTGCTTTTATGCAGCATACCCCCATTCACTCAGCCTAGCTGTCAATCAAACATGCTAAGTGGTGAGCCGGCCGGCTCACCACTTGGGCCAATCACACAAGAGTGCGACTTGAGTTACCAAGGTAACTCAGTCCAGGGTGCCTAAACCCCCTCCCACACCCCCTGTGGTACCCAGACAGTGGCACCACTTTTGGAGGCTTCTGTGGAGAAGCCCGCCAAAAAGTGGAACAAAGGGCTCGGCTTGGGTTGGAGTCACAGAAGAGAACACAAATGCCATTTTAGAATTGAGTCCTGGCAAAAAATACCAACCGGCGAATTCATATTAAATAAATAAACCGGCGGTATGTTCGAGGCTATGAGAATTAAATAATTAAAGTTGGTAGCCTCGAACAATGGGAAAATCCCATAGGAATATATTCGTGGCCGAATATAAAAAGTAGTTTCCACTGCCACCAGCCAAAACTCGATCAGGGGGGATGGAGACGTGCCCCCTCAACTAACAGACCCCGGGGCAATCGAATTGCCGCGACCAGTACGTCCACAATATGAGGGTTTGTACCGGTTTCTGTTAATAATTTGGGACTAGTAAAGCCAATGGTGACTTGAAATGCCCTGGGAGACAGTAGTCAGTCCCAGGATATGGAGTCTATGGTGGGGTGTCACTATGACACCCCTGTGTTACTGCACGGAGGGTGCTGTGTAACATACATAGTAAAAACACATGAGACCCTATGGAATAAAGGACCCTACAGCCCATAAAACACATTAACAGTCAAAGGAACACCATACATCATGTCCAAGAGTGGGAGAAAGTCTCACTCTTGGCAGGAGAAAAAAACAAACTCCAGAAATCCAGCAAAGCTGCTGGGGGACTCACTAGGTTAGGAAATTCAGCCTAAAGAGAGAATTCTCCCTAACACTCAGTAGTAACCAATCACTGGTCTCTGGGTCATACTGCCCCCAGCCAATGACTGCCCTCTCCCTAAGCCCCGCCTCTGGCAGCCATCTTCAGATTTTTACTGCACGCTCAAGTGTTGGGAGCCCTCGTGTTTAGCTCTCGAGCTTTTGCTGCGTTTTTGCGCTTTTTCAAAGAGAATTTCTACTTTTTCGGTCAAATAGAGCCTCAAGCTCCACTGTGTCTACATCCGATTAACGGTGATCCGTGTCAGATTTTTCTACGCCCCTCAAGGGTGAAGATTTCATCGAGTTACGCTTCTTGGAGGATTCCAGAAGTTTCTGCGGCCTACCCGAACATGGCCCAGGAGAAAGGAAGCTCGACACCCGGAAAGCTGTTGAGGGTTTGCCCTGGATGCCAGCTGAAGAATGTTTTCAAGGAGGACGAGCACTCAAAATGTCTCTACTGCCTTCATGAGGACAAAACGCACGTGGAGAAGGACTGTGCATTTTGCAGGAACATGTCGGAACGGACCATCAGGGACCGACACCTTCGTCTCTCCAACTGGCTGGAAGGAAAGAGCCCGTCAGGTGAGAAGAAGAAGAAGTCAGAGCGGTCTTCTAAGTCCTGTGAGGGCGCCCCGGTGACAGGGGCCCAACAGAAGGCAAAGCACCGCGAGTCCGCGGGCACCGGGAGCGCCGAACGGTCGAGCTCTCCGGCTGCCAGGCAGGGCGCGCCTTCCCTGGCACCATCAACCGCGAGCCAACGCTCTGGTTCGGGGAAGAGGAAATCCGAGAACCCGGGTAAGCTTCTGGAGAGGCCCCGGTCGATCTCAAAGGATTCAGCCGAGGGGGAGTGAGGCGGTGACCCCCCCCCCCCCAAAGTGAAAGCCTCAAGCACGCCCAAGGCGGTGAAGGCCTTGATTCACCCGGCCAAGGCCTCTATCGAGGAAGTCGCAGAGGCCCTGGCACAGCCTGTGGAGGCTACACCAGTGGAGGCGACCTCGGGGCCCAGAGTCTCCCTGACTCGTGGACGGAAGCCTCTTTCAGACCCATCAAAAAGACCCCCGTGAAGACCCCGGTGGAAAAAGAGGGGGGGGGCAATGTGGACACGGACACAGCATCCGAGGAGGAGCTGGTAGAAGTCTTAGAGGGCCTTGACGAGGGCGTCAAAGAGGCCCGTCCCCACGGGAGGGATCCCGACAAAGGTGACGACGAGAGTGACGGTGGCACCGGCGAGGGTCCTAGTCACCCGTCGCTTCCGGAGCCGCAGGATAACACGGCGGCCTTTTTGTTGGCAATACAATCCTTATGTTCGGAGATGAGGACAAGATTGCCCTTACCACCGACGGAGGATCCGGAACCAGGCTCGACGGAGGAACCAGAGCCGGACCTAGGCCCGGCAGGACGCCCCCGGAACAAGAGAAGACCGATCCATCCAGCCCCGCCTTTTCAGCCCTCGCGGCCTGCTCAGCCTTTACCCACGTCCCCCGTCCCTGGGTACTGACACGGGAACGGACACTGCCACGACGGGTACCGACGGCGGTGACGACGGGACGGAGCTCCCATCGCCAGCCCGGGCCTCCCCGCCCGACGAGATCGGATCTTTCCATGCAATGATCGCCAGGGCATCCAAGCTTTTTCAGCTCTGCTACCAACGGCGCGAGGCCAAGAGGAAGACAGTCCTCGTCGTGCCTCTGCTGGATGACATCTGGGACGAGGGTCTCACCCTTCTCAACAACCCGTCTAAGACGCCTGCCAAGAGGGATCGTTACGAGAAGAAGTACCGGGTCCCCGACGCGGCCACTTTGTGCCTTAGGGCACAACCGACCCCTGACTTGGTCGTCTCAGCGGCGGCCAAGAAGAAAGCGGGGGGGGGGCATCTGCCTCAACGTCAACTTCCCCGCCGGACGACAAAGGAAAGAAGCTGGACGCAATGGGACGAGTTAACTCGTCGGCAGTAACAATGATTAAGGCGGCCAACGCCCTTGCGATCGTGGCCCGCTACGACAGGGAGTTATGGTACAAGATCGCCCCCCTGTTGGACTTCCTACCGGATGACCAGAGACCTGAGGCCCTGGAGATCTTGCAAGAAGGCGAAGTGGCGTCGGACCACGCCATTACAGTGGCAACAGACATTGCTGACACTGGTTTCCGCCAGCTAGGCAACGACGTTTGCCTTAGACGACCAGGGTGGCTCAAGGCGATGGATTTCCGCCAGGACGTACAAGCCAAGGTTTTGGACATGCCCTTTGACGGGAACAATCTGTTTGGGAAAATGGTGGATGAGTCCCTCCAAGCCATCAAGGCAGACACGGAGACAGCTAAGGCCCTAGGCGTTCTCTGGCAACAAAGGCCGTCCTTTCGGAGCACCGGAGGCAAGCAGGGTGCCTCCAAGGGATTCGGCGGTGGCTCCTCTACGTACCGCCAAGCTGTACGGACCTGGGATTCTCCATCAACTTTCCCAAATCCCACCTGGTCCTGTCGCAAGTCGCACTGTTTCTGGGAGCCAAGCTTGACACAGTGGCACGTCTGGCCTCGCCGTCGAAGGAAAGGACGAAGGCCATCCTGGGCAAGGTGCAGCATCTGCTGGCCGCGGACGTGGCCAGGGTGAGGTCCATCAAGTCCCTCCTCGGGATGATGTCCTCCTGCATACATCTCGTGCGCCTGTGCAGGCTTCGGATGCGCCCTCTGCAAGAGTTCCTCGACGCCCGCTGGATCCAAGCGACGGGCAGCTTCGAGGACAGGATCCCGCTCAACGAGACCTTCCGACGAGTAATCCGGTGGTGGGGCACCCGCGCTCATCTGACGGTGGGCACAGACTTTCAGACCTCAGGAAGGGTGGGGAGCGCACACCGGAGAACTTCATGCGAGAGGCCTTTGGCTCCCGGAGGAGAAGACGCTCCACATTAACATCCTGGAGCTCCGTGCAGTGTTCGTGGCCCTCAGGTCCTTTCTCCCGTCCCTCAAGGGCAAGGTGGTGAGAATCTTCACCGACAACACCACCACGATGTTCTACATTCGGAAGCAGAGAGGAACCAGATCCCCAGCCCTCTCCAAGGAAGCCCAGGATCTGTGGCAATGGGCCGTCGCCCAAGGGATGTTTCTGGTGCCCTTTCATCTGGGAGGGATAAAGAACACCATCGCCGGCTTACTCAGTAGGGAGCTGCGCCCGTGCCACGAGTGGGAACTACGTCAGGATCAAGTGGATCGACTCTTCCGACGATGGGGAAAACCGCAGATCGACCTGTTCGCGATGGCGACGAACTCCAAGTGCCAGAGGTTCGCCAGCAGGTTTCCCCAGCCGAGGAGCATGGGCGATGCTTTCTCATTCCCCTGGGACGGCCTGTTCCTATATGCGTTCCCTCCGTTGCCGTTGCTGCTCCGACTCGTCAACCAGCTCAAGAGGTCCCGGTGCAGGATGATCCTCGTCGCACCGGCGTGGCCGAGTCAGATCTGGTTCCTGGACCTTCTGGACTTGTCAGCGTCCCCACCAGTCAAGCTGCCAACGGACGCAGATCTTCTCTCCAGAGAAGGAGGCGCCATACTTCATCACGACCCGGAGTCGCTGAACTTGCAGGCCTGGCTCCTGCAGCACTAGAGTTTGGAGGGTACGATATCTCGGCTGACTGCAGAGAGGTCCTTGCAAAGGCCAGGGCGTCCTCAACTCTCAAGTGCTACGGACATAAGTGGAAGAGGTTCTCTGTCTGGTGCTGTGCACAGAAGATTAACCCTCTACGGATTACGGACCCTCAAGTGCTGCCATACCTACTGTCGCTGGCCATGGCTGGACTGGCTCACGCCTCCATCAAGATGCATCTGGCTGCGATCTCCCGATACACCAGAACCACAGGACGGGCGTCCTTGTGGTCCCATCGCCTGGTGAAGGAATTTATGAAGGGACTGTTCCGATCGTTCCCGCCGGTGAAGGCCCCTTCCCCGGCGTGGGAACTCAACGTGGTGCTGACCAGGCTCATGGGGGCGCCATTCGAGCCCCTGCATTCGGCACCGTTGAAGTTCCTTTCGTGGAAGACTGCGTTTCTTGTGGCCATCACCTCCGCACGGCGAGTGGGAGAGATCCAGGCCCTATCCTGCAAGCCTCCATACTTGACTTTTCATGACACGAGGGTGGTGCCGAGGACGCACCCCTCTTTTATACCCAAGGTGCCGTCGGACTTCCACCTCAACGAGCCCTTGGTGTTCCCCGTTTTCTTCCCGTCACCTTCGTCACCGGCCGAGAGGACTTTGCACTCGCTGGATGTGGCTAGAGCGCTGAAGTTCTACGTGGACCGTTCGAAGAGTTTTCGAAAGACATCACAGCTATTTGTGAACTTTGGACCTTTGAACCAAGGGAAGGCTCTCTTGAAGGCTTCCATTTCCAGATGGCTCTCCGGCTGCATCACGCACTGTCATTGACTGGCAAACCGACCGTTGCCTGGCCGTCTGAGAGCCCAGTCGACCAGAGCTATTGCTGCTACCACGGCGTTCTTGTCTGGTGTGCCCCTGCTGGACATCTGCAGGGCTGCTACATGTAGGTCGACGCACACCTTCATGAGATTCTACTGCGTCGACCGGGATTCCAGGGAGGAGTCCAGGGTCGGCCAAGCGGTGCTGCGCAACATGTTCGCCTAAGGTGAGCCTGGTGAGGAGGTAAGAATTGCTTAATGTTGAGTTTTTGATGTACTGCTTAATGTTGAGCCTTTTCCACCTCCCGTTGGTTGTGCATGTGTGTACTGCTATGTATTCTTATATTCATGAGCATGTGAATCCATGCCAGACCCTGTGCTGGAGAAGGAACAAGTTACTTACCTGAACCTGTTGTTCTCCAGCATGGGTCTGGCATGGATTCGCATGCAAACCCTCCCTCCTACCCCTCTGCGGCTCTTCACTTGGTCATACTGCCACTTTGCGTGCTACCAAATCTGAAGATGGCTGCCAGAGGGGGGGCTTAGGGAGAGGGCAGTCATTGGCTAGGGGCAGTATGACCCAGAGACCAGTGATTGGTTACTACTGAGAAAGACAAATCAGAAACAAAACTGATACTGATTTTTTCTTTACCGAGGATTCCCGGCCTGACGGGGAATATTCATGAGCATGTGAATCCATGCCAGACCCATGCTGGAGAACAACAGTTACATGTAAGTAACTTGTTCCTTATAAACAATTAAATAGGATTATAAAGAGGATGTCATGCTTTGTTGACTTTATAGACAAGCATCCAGAGAACTAACGTCCCTTAGAGATGCCTCACAGCCATGGGCTTCAAAAAATCAACCCCCTTCTAAAAAACCCTGTCTTGAACCACAGCCTAGCACCTCTGTCCTAGGCCCCCCAGCCTCCACCTACCACAACCCATCTCAGGACATTTATGATGTGTATCTCTCAGGGTCACAAGACCCCGGCTCTCAAGGGGACCTATATAGTCGGGAACAATACTATGACGATAATGATGACATCTGAGTCATTTAGTCACCTGACCACCAAGACCAGCTTGTAGCAGATTCTCCCATAAACAACCAACTGCAATACAATGAACTGCTGCTCAAGGCTGTGCAACACTTTAGTATTGACACACAAAATGCTCAAGTAGACAAGGACTTTGTGGAGGACATTCTGGGAGACCGGAAGTCTGCCACTCAGTTTATCCCATTGTTAGTCTGTACTAAGACGTATACAGCCTTCCCTACTTGTGCCTAACCTCACAAGGACGGTTAACCCCAGAATGGAGAAGTTACTCAGGCCAGCGCCCACAGACCGTCTGTGTATCAGGGGTCAGCTAAAACCTGATTCTCTAGTCGTTCCCGCTGCCAGAAAGAGGGCAGGCACTCCTCTGGCTTCAGGTGAAGCCTTGCTAGACAAAGAAAGCAAGTAAATCTATACTTTTGGAAGGAAGGTTGCCTCCTCGGCGGCATATCAAGCTAGAATAGCAAACACTACTCTTCTAGCTAGTTAAGGCTGCCACAAGTGGGATGATCTGGAACACCAGGTAGAAGCGGTTTGAGAACCCCTAAAATCAGATTTAAGTACTATTTAAGTACATATTCAAGTATGAAACTGCATCCTCAAAAATAATCTTGATGCAGCAGACAATGCAGGCCGCATCATTGCAGAAGGCATGCTCATCAAACGCCACACCTGGCTCAGACGTTCTGGTTTTAAGCTAGAGACACGGGCCACCCTCCTTAACATGCCGGTGGAGCCCAATGTACTTTTCAGTAAGGCTGTTGAAGACGCCCTCAAGAGCACAAGGAGGTGTATGACACTCTTAAATCCCTTGGCCAGTTAACAAACAAGCCCTGCGTACAACAGGGCTCCTCAAACTCCAGAAGGTTTCGGGGTCAGGGTTCACAACACTCATACACTCAGGGCGGATAGTCTTCAACGTTGGGCCCATCGCAAGGATAATCTTCCTCTTCTGGCTTTCAAAAAGGAAATAAAAGATCTAGAGGAAGAGGCAGAACCTCACCTGGGAGAGGCTCCACCCCTCCCAAACAATGACACACTGCTACAGGTCCCCTCCCATGCCACTCTAGTAGGTCGAATTTCACACTTCACCCACGCAGGGGATAACGTCAGACACGTTGGTGTTGTCTACTGTGGCAGGCGGGTATTGTATTGAACTGTTACAGAAACCACCCCACCGCCCACCAAGAAATAGAATGAAAATGACCCCAGAAGTGAGGGGCATATTATTAGAAGAAGTAAACGCACTGCTGGAGAAGGACGCCGTAGAGATTGTCCCTGCAAATCAGGTAAACGAGGTTATTTATTCAAAGTACTTCCTTGGCCCAAGGAAAGACCTTTCAATGCACCCAGTAGTAGATCTGCGAACAAATATATCAAACCCCAAAGGTTTTGCATGACCACGCTTCAAGAAGTAATCCCACTCTAAATATGGGGGGACTACATGACAGTATTGGATATGAAAGAGGCATAATTTCATACTTCAATGCTCCCTGCGCACAGGAAATATATGCGTTTCAAGATAGCAGGAGTTCACTACCAGTTCAACTCTCCTTCAACATCGCCTCAGCATCAAGAGTATTCACAAAGGTGCTCGCATTAGTGGCAGCACACCTGCGCAGAAAGTCAGTCCCTGTATACCCTTATCTGGACGACTGGCTAATTACTGGGGAATCGACTCCAATTTGCAAACAAAATACACAAAAGACAGTAGACCTTCTTTTCAATTTGGGCTTCTCCATCTATGAAAATAAATCTAGTCTAGTTCCTTCCCTAGCCAATAAAACAATTTCTGGGATCTATTCTAAAGACAAAAGAGGAGCTGGCCTTCCTGTCAAACCAGAAAATACAAAACATGGTGCAAGTACCTCACTACAAATCTGGTCGACGGATAACTGTATGCAAAGCAATGCGCTTTCTCGGGATGACCTCATATATTCACTTGATTCCACACCTCCACCTGCGCCTAATGTTATGTTGTTTTTCATTTATATAGCGCCTTATGTACCATTGGTATGATCTCAAGGCGCTGGTAGGTTGAACACCCTCTGGAACCGTCAGTAGAGAGAAGAAAGAGAGTCATAAGGTGCGTGTGAGCACCGGATGTGTGTGCAACAGCTGTGGCATTCGTGTGATAGCTGCTTCTTAGCAGTAGGTGTGGTGCTTGGGAGATCAAGAGTATGTGTTCGTTCTGGCAGGTTGTTATCCAGACCGATTCTGGCTGCGTTAGGCCTGAGGAGAACGCCTAGGCTGGGGTGTGTGTAACCAGCTGTGTTTAGTTAGGATGATGGAGAGTATGAGGCAAGTGATGGTATGAGAACTGCTATAACGAATGGTGTCATAGTATCGCTGTGTTCTAGTTGCGTGGTGGTGTAAAGAAGAGAGTAAGCGTGGATATTTGATATGGTGGTTTACTATAGGTGCTTGATATCGAGCACTCTCCGACCGTTCCATGCACTCCGACCGTTCCATGCACTCCGACCATTTTATGCACTCCGACCATTTTATGCACTCGATCCGTTCGATGCACTTTCATCGTTTTATGCACTTCTGATCGTTTGATGCACTCTAATCATTTTTTTGTACAGGAGTCCATTCCATGCCCTCTATTTGTTCCGTGCATTCCATCTGTTGCATGTACTCGCTCAGTTCTATGCACACTATCATATGTATGATATTCTGATCAATGCACTTCGTCCGATCTATGCATGTTATCCTTTCATCATCCGGACTGATCATTTCATTCGTTCTACCCACGTTATTCGTTCCCCATGCATCACCCATCCAAATACTTGACCCATTCCATACACCCTGTTTCACCCGTTCCATCCACATGCGTTATCAGTTCGTCCATCCACTTCACCCGTTCCATCCACTTCACCCGTTCCACCCACTTCATTGGTTCTACCCACATCACTCGTTCCATCCACATACTTCATCCGTTGTACCCACTTCACCCGTTTCGTCCACACACTTCTTGTGCAGGAATGGTTAGCGAAACAATGGTCTCAGGCTCTTGGTCAGTGGGACGTTCTAGTAGTTATTTTGCTAACCCTGGTACAGATTCTTTGCTGGTGGTCCATGGACAACCTGCTAAAAGGAAAACACTTCTGCGTTCCACCAGCACAAGTGATCCTAACTACAGACACCTCACTCACCGGATGGGCGGGGGGCTCACTTCCTTCGGCACACAGCCCACGGCCAGTGGACACATGCTACAGCCCAAAGACACATCAACTTCCTGGAACATTTGGCAGTCCTCAAGGCTTTTCAAGCCTTTCAGCAACATCTTACAGGTCAAACCGTGCAATGCTTACAGACGGCACCAGTGCCATGTTCTGTGTAAACAAACATGGAAACACACTCTCTCAAAGTCTGTCCAAGCTATCCCAAATAATATGCAAGTGGGCACTCAAGTGGTTCCGAACCTCTCCACATGTTCCACGGGAACTCGGTTCTCTTGCAGACACTCTAAGCAGATACCCTTCTACCAGAAGAAAAAGAGTGGCAATTCGACAAAAATATCCTAGATGGAATATTCTCACAATGGGGTCACCCCTTATTAGACTCGGCTCCTATTAGACTTGTTCACCACAAACCTAAACGCGCAATGCCCAAACTTTGCATCCAGGTTTCCCCAACCAGGGTGCAAGGGGAATGCCCTGTGGATGAACTTGTCAGGGAAATTTGCTTACACCCCCCCCCCCCCCGGCACCACTCCTGAGCATAATAGACAACAAGATGCACCAGAAACAAGTGACTCGAATCCTGGTTGCTCCTATGGGAGCGAGACAATCTTGGTTTCCACATCTGCTCAAACTGGCGGTGTGCAACCCAATCAAGCTCCCATGCCCATACAACATGCTAACACAACATAAGGGAGCATCACTTCATCCTCGCCCCCAATCTATGAACTTTGCAGCTTGGCTCCTGAAGTCATAGAAAATCTTCCACAAAGGTGAATGGATATCCTAAAGGAGGCACGGAAACCCAACACCAGACACTGCTATTTCAATAAGTGGAAGAGATTTGTGATATGGTGCAGATCTCAAACCCTAAACCCAACGGAATGTTCCCCAGCTAACATTCTATATTACATGCTTTACCTACTAGACTCTAGTCTAGTATTCAACTCCATCAAAGAGCGGCTCTGACAGCTTACGCCACTTCACAAAGCAAGGTGTCCTGGTGGAAAGCTCCTGTCATTTAAGCATTCATGAAAGGGGCAAAGAGACTATACTCTCGCATTCCTAACCCTCGACCGGGTTGGGATCTTATGGCGTGCTCTCCAAGCTCATGGGTCCACCCTTTGAGTCTGTGCACAAGGCCACCCTAAAACATCTGACCTACAAAACTGCATTCCTAGTAGCCATCACCTCTAAAACGGGTCCGTGAGCCACAAGCTATGTCCGTACAATACCCTTTCTTCATAATCCACAAAGACAAGGTTTTCCTCTGTATACATCCTAGGTTTTCACCGAAGTTAATTTCAAAGTTCCATATTAATCAATCCATAGAACTTCCTTCTTTCAAAATCCATCCAACTCAGCTGAGAGAAGCCTCCATTCACTTGATGTACAGAGGGTGGTATTGTACTATGGGAACAAAGATAAACCTCTAAGGAAAATAGACCAGCTCTTTTTTTCCATAGCACCTGGTAGAGTGGGTGATCACATATCAAAGAATGTCATCTCCAAATGGATAGTCAAGTGCATACAACTCTGCTATTCCCTATCCAAAAGAGTTTTACCTTTCACTCCCAGGGCTCACTCTACCGAGTTATCGGAGCTACCTTAGCCTTCATTGAAACGTCCCTCTAGACGCCATTTGCAAAGCTGCTACATGGAGTTCCATTCATACTTTCACACAACATTATTGCATTGCCACTCGTTCTAAAGCAGATTCCCAGGTGGGACAGGTGGTTCTAAAAACATTTATTTGCTGCTGTACCTTCTCACATCCCACCATCTTCTCCAGATACTGCTCGCTAATCTATGCAGAGCATGTAATCTAAGCAGATCCACAGGCATCACAAGGGTTACATTACTCACTGTGATCAGATTTCTTATGCTTGTATCTGCTTAGATTCACATGTGCTTACCCTTCCTCCCCTGCTGGAGTAGAAGACGCATAGATGTTTTTGGTCTATTACTGTTTTCTGCTTTATCACATCTGTTCTCCCGATACACTTCATGCAACCTCATGTCCGAAACAAACAACATGGGGGACCTCGGCGCATGAAGGACCATGGGTAAAGTACACATCACACTAAGGATAGTATTACTAACATGCCCTGTCGAAGTCCGTTTTCAAGTTTCAAAAACAAATCTTGTAATACTCTGCGACTACCACTAGATGTCGGACTATGCAGAGCATGTGAATCTAAGCAAATACAAGCATCAGAAATATGATTACGGTGAGTAATGTATGATATATATATATATTAGTATATAGTAAAAAAAGTTGTTAAAGGGACGTTATGGTTAAGTTGCGCTACTAAAAACCTATGAAATTCAATGAAAAAAACTTGGTTAAAGGGACGTTATGGTTCAAAGTAAAACCGAAAAACCCCTGAAATTCGCCAGTGAGCTAAGCAACCATAACTCGCGGCATCATGGTGCACTGCTAAGACTAACACCCAGGACATCAAAGATGAAAAATGTCAGTCTTATAAAACACTTTGTGGAGGACCACATAAAAGAAAACATTAAATATCACTGTCCCACATGTACCTGTTCCCCCTCTCCATGTCCCAGCCAACGATCCCCAAACCCTCCCCAGCAAGAAAAACGTTATGATGAGACTTCCATCCCTTCCTCCCCTACCATCCACCATGTCCAAACCCCTAATTCCCCTTGATTTGTTTCAGTTTCTGCTTCCCCCTCTCTTTTGTAATTTTTATATTTTTATACAATAATAAAATATGAAGGGTGTCGTTCGTATATTCCTCTGTCTTATTTTTTTTAAAAAGGCATTTGGGATGTCTGCGGAGAGTGCGGGTGTCCGGAATGTCTGCAATTAACCAAAATGGGGGTGTCCTAAGGACACTATACCTGTTCGCAATCAAAATGGAGGTGTCCTTAGAACACAAAAGATGCCGGCCTGTCCGCAATTAACTAAAATGGGGGTGTCTTAAGAACATTATACCAGTTTGCACTGTCCGTGGGCAAAATGGTGGCGTTCGCAGAACACTAAAGCCATCCGCATGTCCGTAACTATGCAAATTAAAATGTCCTAAGAACATTCTTCCCATTCGCATTGTCCGCAACCAGAATGAATATGTCCGTAGAACACGTAGCACGTCCGCCTGTCTGCAAATGTGTGACGCACTTTTATTTTGTTCGGGCACCCCATGGCTGCTCCTCATCCTGTTTTTGGACTTCCAGGAGAGACACTACTCCACACTGCAGGATTGCTTTTTTGTGTTCCTCAAGTCCTGAGTTCTTGCTGGTTCCTAAGAACTTTGAAGATGGCATCCATGGCCGTTCCTGCTGCAGTTGCTTCTGCCTTAGTACCACCCCCTCCACCACCACCTCCCCAAGGGCCTGCAGAGGGGAACAGGCGTGAGGATGCAGAGGAGAATGATGAAGAGGATGAGGTAGTGGAAGTCCCTACTACTAGCACTCATTGTGAATATTGGGTGTGGAGGTTATTTGCCACTCTTGATGGAGTACCAAAAGCATGTGCGAACAAGGTGCGCTGCACTAGGTGGAAGATGGTGCTGAGTCGTGGCAAGCCTGGTTCGTATAGCTAAGGTACTACATCAATGAAGCGACACATAAGGTCGTTCCACGGTGGGGCTATTTGTAAGGTTGTACCTTGCGATAAACGTAGTAGGTTGGGTTCCCATGCAGCATCCTCTGGTTCGGCTCCTGCCACCACAAGAGACATTCCTGTGGGACAGCGCATCCCTCCAGCTCCCTCACAGGCCATACGTGATGCTGTTGACCCTTACCTTTCGAGGGTCACAGTATTGTGTATGTACTGTGATGCAGTACTCTGCAGGGAGGAGACTCTTCGAAGTGCTTTCGAGACTGCGATGAAGGAGCATGAGAAGGACTGCCCACTACCTGAATAAGGCCCACCTTACATCTCCCTCTCTCCATCGGCCCTTTCTTATACCTGTGGTTGGTGTCCCTTCCTTACCCCACTTTCCCCTCCTTTCCTTGTGTTTAAAAAACCAAAAAAAAATAATAAAACAAAAACCAAAAAAGAAAAAGGCTCTTTTCAGAGCTGCCTTTCATAGTTCAGAAATAGAAGTGTCAATGAAATGCTGCAGAACCCTGTGCATTTTTAAAAGTCTGCAGACTGTCAGCAGACTTTTAAAATATTTGGTGTGCTGTCCTATCAGAACCATTGCACTTTTCTCCAGGAGGAAGTGGTGCCTCTGAAAAGAGCCTTTTTGTGTTTTTTTTTTTTTTTTTGTTGTTTCAAAAACTTCAAATGATCAACACCTACTGCAAAACGGATTGCTGTAATTCCAAAAAAGGTCGCAATGCATTTTTTATATTTCTCAGAAATGTTATCATTCTGAAAAGAGGACATACCAACATCTCTCAAAAAGGCACAGACAGCCTTGTTAACATTGCGCCTTGCTTTCTCCATTTGTGGACCAAATGAAAAAGAATGCAGCCACGTTTGTCTCTGGGCAGTATGGGAAATAATTACTCTGGAGTTTGGATACATATCCATGACTTTGCCAAGTACTTCTTTCATTGCAAATTGCAAAGAGATACCAGACACATGTCCTAAACTGTTCCCTCCACAATGAATAATAATAATGATGTCTGGAAGACTCTGTGTCACCAAAGTAGCACAGAGAAGTACCAAATCCAGCTACTTCATTCCACGCACTCCATGCCAGTGCGCTTCCACATGAGGGAATCCAAGATGTGCAGTCACTCCACAGCGATCTGCATGCACCTCCAACCGATTTATCCATAAATCTCCCAAAATCCAAACAATCTGCTTTCTGAAACACACAGCCATAGCTATGCGCTCTCCTCTCAGGAAAAAGACTTCCTGACAAACTCTCTCCTTACACATCACACCCAGTAAGCTTCTTTATTGACCAATCCCTTGCTCTGCTAAGTCTCATTTGCATACCTCTCAACCTCAAAATCCCTGTATGTAATACGATTTGTCCGTGGACAACCGCGGTGTCCACGGACAAATCGAGAGTGGGCAATGAAATTTTAAATAGTGTACCCCATTTCCCCTTTGAGGTTGGCTCTGAAAAGAGCCTTTTCTGGGGTTTTATTCAAGATGCTTCAGAAACACCTTTTATTTTGTATTTTTCTTATTTTCCTCCAAATATCTTCACATTAGCTTCTCCAAAGCAATCCTTATATTCCAAAACAGCATGGAATTTCCCATGAAAGATAAAGAAATACCATCTGCTTTAAAGTAAACAACATTACTAGATTCAATTTTGTCATTATTGCAAAAGAACATCCCAGCTCTTATCATAAAAGCAAACATGCCTTGGTTAATATAACACCTAGCAACATTTTGCTGAGGACAAAAATCAGAACTATTGTCCCATACTGCCCTAGGTAACAAAGCAGAAAAAATAACCTTTGCATTTGGAAGGACTTTCATGATTGCTTGAACCAAGTTTTGCAGATCTTGCTACAAATTAGGGGCACTGACATAGCCCAAATGCACAGCACCACAGTGCAGGACAAGTAGATCTGGACTATTGAACCTAGCTATATCCTGACAAGCTTCCAAAATTGCCTGAAAATTAAAACCAGGTACAGTACTCCACACCACCTCCACTCATTTTACATCAACATTCTTTGCCACATTCCTACCATTAGTATACTGCTCCAAACTATCAACAAACATAACACTGAGCACCAACACCATGACTTTCTCCACCTCTGCCATCTTCACTACACACAGCCTCTTTCAATACAAACCACAACCCCAACACCTGATTGGCTAATCCCTACAGTCCTATTGCCATGCCAGATATGTTGAGAAGTCCCATATGTGGCACGCCCACTGTCCGCGGACAGCCGCGGTGTCCACGGAGCGCGTAACAATGGGGCAGCCCTTCTACCCTTTCCATTTCACTCTCTGCACCATTGGCTACTGTTAAGCAGTCACACAACCATCCACCAATTGCATGCAAGAACTCTACATCTAACTCCATCATGACAGATCAGCACTTTAGATGTACTATTGATCACTCTCATTACAATTGAGCTGTGACTAAAAAGGACCTGCAGCAACAACTACTATAAAACTCCCCAAGATTTCTACTTGCCGATTCATGCACATCCACATGTATTAACACAAACTACAGGTATGAATATTTTCTGCACAGTACATGTACAGCTCTTGTATGAATGCATATAAACTGAGTAACTGCCACTTACCCTGTATAACCTGTAAAGTAAACTTACTGTAATTTCTCCCATCTGCTATGATCAAGTGTCACTTGCAAACCTGTCTGCTCTCCAGATTTTTGTTTACACACACCGCTATCTAAAAAAGTGTAATTTCATATTAAAAGATGAGAGAAATAACAGTATAATTGTGGAAAAAGGCTCTTTAGTGTATTCTAAAATGGCACACAGCCAGGATGAGTACATGCATCTTTACTCATACACACAGATAGACAATATCATTACAAAGGCTCCCAGCTGAAACAACACCACTGCCGCTACACCAAATCCTTCTGCTTTACTTCCCACACCTTCACAAATGCATACATTGCATGTTTTTCTGTACAGTTCCTGCCATTTACCCTGTAAAAATAGCAAAGCAAGCATATGATTATTTCTTCTATCTCCTAAAATCCAATAACACAGCCTTAAGAAGCCAATTGTGCTCTGTAAACTTACTATTATACTCATTTGTAAAGCATGTTCGCCTAACAGATTCGAAGTAAAATATACAGGATGCACACAAGGAAAGGAAAGTGCATGTACATACAATGCTCAATTATCAGAAAACACTAATACTGCAAAAACAAAAAAATCAATGTCTACATTAACAGTGGTATAAACACACATTTACTAACTTCTTTCTTTTACAATTACAGTGAAGAACACTCTCCTGAAAAGCAGCAGCGTCTGAAGTACGAACAAGAATTTAGAAGAAACCTACTCTTTCCATAAAAAAGAGTGAGTGCCATACTAACATAATGATTTAACTGTTACTCAAACACACTAGATTTCTAGTATTGTAGAACAAACAAGTGTATTCACCCTGTACCATTAGATTTAGTATTAGTGCTTCCCATCACCAGCTGCATACTTTGTATTGTCATCTGAGCCCCAGTATAGTAACACACAAATACAAGAATAGCCTTCACAACTTGATGTAGCTGCCCATTGGACAATCACACACCTCCACATACATACTTACTATAGAAAGCAACGCAGAAGTAGAGCAAATCAAAATAAGTGTCCAAAATAAGCATCCATCTGTAGCAGAATGTGTACAAAAAGTTCAAACAAAACAGCTAATAGTCATTAAGTGAAACAAAACAAGCTTCCAGTATAGACACTTTTCCTCCTCTTTCAAAATGTGAAACAAAACAGAAAGTGATTAACAAGACTTCAGCTACCACTACTGCTAACAATGCACCTATAAATCTTGATGTAGTAGCTAGTAACCATACCAAAGAAATATGTACTAAAAAATGTTCCACCACAGAATCCTTCAGAACCTTATAAAAACAGGAGAGAAATCATGCACAACGCTTAAATTCTACCGTAGAAAATGAATCCTAGAAGCTCTCAAACAGTGCAATCCTTTTCAAAAGGAAGTTATTTATTTTTGTTTTCAACAGAATGAAACCACTAACAAAACTAACTACTAAACTACAAAAAAGGTTTCTCAATAAACGGAATATCCACAAAAATAGCTTCTTCAACATCTGTGGAGGTGAATGGAGTCACACCATGAGCACAACCATATTTTAATGAAGAAGCATACAGACAAAAGCAAACAAACCCATTTGCCATACATAGTGGACGAGGGTATGAAAAACGTAATAATGCCATTATGGAACAAGAAACGCTGCTCACAAAAATATACCCTGAAAACCCAGTATCACCTCTCTATTCCACTGAACCAAAATGTCCAGTCTACAAATGGCTGTGCACATCAATGTGTAACATTGCCAAAAAATCTTTCAAATCTTTACGCCAGTTCCTCAATCAGTATGTAAAAAGCAAAGACAAATTCAAAATGAAACAACTACAAAATATGGATGCCTGTCCAGTGCGCAACTACACAGCACTACAATGACATTCATTAGCCTGCATTTCAGGACCTATTTGTTAAAGCACCTTCCATATATCAAAATGATATCAACACATCATTTAACTATAAGAAATCTGGTCCATAAACTCTACTATGCTAAAAGTCCTGCTTTAGCAATAGCCAATTTAAATAACAATCGTCTACATTGTACAGCCAAACAACTACTCAAAGAAAAAGAGCATGTCCAGAGAAAATATTTTGGAAGTGAAAGCCACTTTCAAAACGCAATAGCTTCACAACAAACTAGCAACTACTGTACAAATAACCTTCTACTACACACATACAAAAAAGAAATACTAAAGTTTACAAGTACATCCGCTGAAGTACCAAACCATGTGTGTGCGTGTTTCCGCAGGACTTTTATAAAAGTAGCACAAAAACTGTAGACCTAACGTACAAAATAGAAGACTGTGAAGATTCCAAATGGTTCCAATTAGCTCTCTACCTAACAACCAAACACCTTCACGTGCTATCACAAATAACTTGGAATTATTCCCACTACCAAAACCCCTGCAACAACTACATTTATATGAGAGCATCAAAATTTAAACAGTGCACCCATTTCAAGCAATAATACGCTTTCAACCAAAAACAGCAAAATGACCTCCCTCTGAATTAGTGAAAGTCATTTGTGGCAAAGTAGTTTATTTACCATTAGATCTCAATGGAATTGTACACTCTCTGGGGGTGCAACGTCCAATAGATCAATCTTTGTCTTAGTAAATGGCGTACCTACGAAAGACAAAAACATTTGCAAACAACTCATGGATTTACATAAAGTAAAACAAGCCCTGCAATATCTAAAAGACAACAATGAATACTACAAAGAAATTAATATTGAAGAAAACCTGAGAGAAACCATATAAATAATTCAAGAGTCACCAGAAACTGGTCAATTTCAACTTCTAGATCCTGCTACAGAATGTAATATTTTAGACCATTATACAATTCATCTATTACACTCTAAAAACACCAAAGATGATGCACTGGAAACGTACCAAATGCGACAAGTCAAAGGATCTCCAATCAGCATATGGGAAAAAAGTATAGAAGCACGTGCCTTTCCTCTACTCTTTCCTACTGGAAAAGGAGGAAGGTACGATGATAGACCCACACAAATAACAGCATCAGAATATCACTCTTTACGAATGTATTCTGACGACCCCAGATCTGAAAAAATGTGGAATACATATTCCACCTTCTCTTTGAAAGCGACCAAGCAACTCTATGCTACGGAGTTGCAAACACATTAAAATCAGTTACCCATTTTCAAAATATGTCAGCTATGCAATTACTACAAAAAGTGCAAGAAAAAGATGAGGTTTTACAGTCAAGTATTACAAAACTTTTAGCTAACATGCATCGTACAAAAGAATACTGGTTCCGACGTCACAGAGATGTATGCTGTATGATAAGAAACCTTAGCCCTCCCACTTAGTTTGTTACATTAAGTTGTGCAGAATATGGATGGGAAGATTTACACGATTTCCTATGCATAGCAAACGAAAACAAAACAAACATAGATATAAAAACACCAGGCGAACTCATCTCTCTAGATCCTGTAAATGTATCAAGATATTTCCATCATCGCTTCATTGCTATGCTACTCTTGATTTGTAATAAAACTGTTCCTCTCCTCGGAGAAGTACAACACTTCTTTTGGAGAAAAGAATACCAGCCAGAGGAGCACCACACATCCACATGCTTTTATGGAATAAAGATGTTCCTAAATTTGGTCAGGACAGTGATGCCACTGTTTTGCAGTTTATCCAAAAATATGTCACTTGTGAAATTCCTTCACAAACACATAGTGACCTTCATGCACAAATTTTACAATTTCAAAGACACAAATGTGGGAAATATTGGAGTCACAAATATAAAAACAAAGGAAAATAGTATACCAAATGCTGCTTTGGTTTCCCTAGACCAGTTACAACAACAGGTCAAGTAAACGACTTCATGTCTTCAGTTAGACATAATGTCAAAGGTAAATCGCCTAAGAACACATATTACATGAAAAGAACAGAAGAATCAAAATAAATCAATGATTACAATGCAATCATTGCCCTCCTATGGAATGCAAACATAGATGTGCAGTACATTGCAGACAATTCCACTGCAGTTGCACAATATGTCACAGCCTACTTAACCAAAGCAGAAAAAAACAGAGCTTGAAGACCTCTGGGATGACATATCATCTGACAAATCACTGTCACAGAAATTGCACAGCTTAGGCATAGAAATGCTCTCTCATAGAGAATGTGGCTGCTATGAAGCTGAAGACCGTTTAACCAGTACTGCCTTTTATGGAACATCTGAAAACCTAGTATGGCTAAGTCTTGGTCCTGCTAAATCTAGAAAAAGAGTTCTCAAATCATATGAAGACATAGAAACAATAGCCAAAAATGATCCCAACAGCCAAGACTTTTTGAAAAACAATTTACTAGACACATACTACCCAAACAGGAGTACCATCTTGGAAACCATGTGTCTATACCACATAGCCCAAAACTTCACATACAAAAATAATATTAAACCAGATGAGAAGAAAGGTAGACACAGAGTGGAAAATTGTGAAGGCAGCTTAGTGAAACTTACCAAACAAAGCTTAATAAATCATATCAAATTGTCATTAAAAACTCAACATAAACTGTATTAAATGTCTCTGCTACAACTTTTTAAACCATGGAGAAAAGAAGTTACTAGATACCTATGACTCCTATGAAGATGCTTTCAAAGCAAATGAAATTACTGTAACAGATGTAAACTTTACACAGTAGAAAACAATGTTGCAAAATGAACAGCAACACGAAGAACTCCAGGCCCAGCTAGATGTGGACACTCCCGACAGTAGTCAACCTTCTGTAACAGGAAGCTAAGAACCACTTGGACAGCCACTAATAGCAAATGAGGCAGAATTAGCCATGACAGAAGTAGAAAACACTGTGTGTCAGTAGGAACAATCTACAGAAGACTTTGCTGTACTAAAATCACAACTGAACAATGAGCAGCGTAGCATTTTCCAAGTAATAACAAAACAAATTGAACATGGTGTGCAACATGAAAATAAAAACTGTACCTGCCAAGACTACAAACCTGTACTGCTATACGTCTGTGGTCAAGCTTGTTCAGGCAAAACATTCTTAATCAAAATGATCAGCAAGTTCCTCCAACCATTGACAAACAACAAAATGTCAGCTGTTGTAACTGCCCCCACAGTTTTGCCTGCCTACAACATAGGCGCTGTCACTTTACACCGATTACTACTCCTTCCAGTAGAACAACAAAACTAATTAGACTATTACAAACTTTCTACAGAAGCTGCAATGGAACTACACAGTTTTCAAACAAATGAAAATGCTACTAATAGCTGAGGTGAGCATGGTCTCCAACCTAATGTTGGCTTTGATTCACCTCAGATTACAAGAGGTCCTCAAAACAGACTACGAAGAGCTCTTTGGAGGAAAACACATTGTTTTCGGAGATCTTCTTCAATTAACACCAGTGAAAGCTGAACCTATTTTTAAAACCTTAGGGCACAAACTGTGCCATAAAACTCTTGGCAGCATAGGAAATGTCAACCTTTGGCAACATTTCCAATACAGGAGAATTAACTGAAAACATGCGCCAGTCTGCAGACCTCACATACGCCAACATTTTTAAAAGTATTAGAGTTGGTGTACTATCTAAAGAAGCATAATAAATATTAAAAACCAGGCACATCCATGCACTCTATTGCCAAAACTCATATGCCACTGATGTCATGGAACAATTAGCACACACAAATATCAATTGTATGTCTTTGATGCCAACTCTTGCAAGCTGTTCTAAATTTTATGAAACAATGTTGAAAAAAGAAATGCAACCAATAATTGAAATTTGTGCCAAAGACAAATAGGACGTACATGGTTTGACTCTACCCATGTGCCAAGAAGCCAAAAAAAGCTGGTTTGGAGAAAATATTAAAATTATCTTTAAACTGTAGAGTAATGCTTAAACGTAACCTAGACGTGGAGCAAGGACTAGTTAATGGAGCGCTTGGTACAGTTAATGGCTTTCAAACATACGCACGTGACAACAACATTCAGTTTGTCAATATTTTCTTTGACAAACTATCAGAAGTTAAAAAGATAGGACGCTCAACAGCTTGCTTCCTTCTTTTCAAAGACATATATGTACGCAAAGAACAATTTTCGCTAACTCTAGCATATGCATTCACCATTCACAAATCATAAGGTCTTACCTTAAATAAAGCATTGATAGATACTGGTATCACAGTCTTTAAAGAAAGCATGAGCTATGTAGCACTATCACGCATACATACACTTGACAGACTATTTCTAATCAACTTTGATGCAAGTAAAGTAAATGCTGATATTCCTTGCTTTCTGGAATACAATAGACTGCTTACACTCTACACCCCCCATCTCAAAACCTACCCTGTTCCGCAAAAAGCAAAACGTCGTAAAAGAAAACTACTTCAGACTGTAACTATACAGGATCTCACTGCAATTCCTCCAAAGAAAGTAAAAGAAGCCAATACTTCATCAAGTACCATAACCAAAGAAGAATCTACTGCTCAAAGTAACTCAGCTACTTCTTCAAAGAAGCAACACACACTCCAAACAAATGACTTTGACACAAAACTGTCAGGTCCATTCACATTTTCAAATACAACTGGTGTAAATTGCTACGCAAATGTAGCAATAAATATTCTATTCCAATTGCCACCAATTATTGAGAACATTTACTTACACAGTACAGACCAAATGTGTTTGCAAATGTTAGTCTTTCATAGAAATGCAACCAACAATCCGGACAACACTTAGTGTTTCTGGAATAAGGCAGGAATTGGACTACTGTGCTGGAATGGTCAAATTCACTATAAACTCACAAGAAGATCCACAAGAATGTCTAATGTACTTACTACAAGTACTGGAAAACAAAAACATACCTATGTATGAAATCTTCCAGATGTGGAAACATAAATGCACTCTCTGCAGCCACGTGGCACAGGAACAAGTCCCTAATGAATGCTTTGTGTATGTATCCATATCTAACTGTGAATCCATTCCATTTCAGCAGCTTGTACAAAATGCAAACCATGGCAGATTATGTACTAACTGCAATTCAGATAATCGCTCCACCTTACAAATACAGACACATAGTAAATATGTTATAGTAATGCTTTTACGTTACAATGCAGATGTTACCAGATGTTACCAAAAACAACTGCAAACTGACTGGAGTCACACATGGTCAAGTATCACTTGGTAAGAAAACCTTCAAAACAATAGGAATAATCTACCATGCAGGAGCCACAACCAATGCAGGTCACTACACTGCATATATAAAAAAGAAATGTGGATGGTTTGAATGTAATGATACTACCATTACTCTAAAACAAAGATTACCAGCAAATCTTGTTAACGCTTATTTAATGTTCTTAAAACCAAAATGTAATAGCTAATCTGTGCATAAACATTAACAAAACTTCAATTTCAAAACCATAAACAGTTCGAATACGCCAACAGGTATCTAACTGCCCCAAAATTCAGCAACAAGCAAACCAATAAATAAATACCACTAAAATCAAACAAGAAATATACAGTTAGAATACGCCAACAGGTATCTAACTGCCCCAAAAATCTGCAACAAGTCAACAGATAGAAGATTATCAAGAAACAAGAAATAAACACTGAAAACAATGAAAGAAATATTGTACAACATAAAAAAATGTTTTTTTAATCAAGCATGGAATTTTTTCCCACAGACCCAATGATTTAATAAACAAAGAAACTGAGCAAATTGCACAGTACACTGGTTTGAACTATATTACTTCTAAAGTACTAAATATGAGGGTCGAAAAAATACAGAAATGTCTATTATGCAATGCAATAACTCATTATGAACTACCTACACTAACAAATAATCTTTTCTTTTATCACAGAGATTGAAAATGAATGTCTGCTCCAATTACCCATGTCATGAAAAACCTGCATACAACCACAAAAAGTCAAACAGTAAGTATATAATAAATGGACTCACAAACACTGCTACATAACACACCCATTCAAGCAAACATCTAACCATAGACCACAATCCAAAATGTTTACTTCCATGTGCTGCATTGCTTGTTACCAAACTCTACAATCTTAACTGCATAGCCTAGCCAAAACTTTACATACAGTTTCTATAAATGAAACAGTACACAACTTTTGGGTTTTGGATATTTGATGGGTGTTTGATTCTATGAGTGTGTTATACTGCGGTGGTTGTGGTTAGGGCCTAGAGTCTTGGGTGCCTGGCAAAACCAACATCATACCAAAGTAAATAACTAGTAGTGCGCCAGTATTTGATATGTCCGCAGATAGCTGCGATGACCGCAGACACCGCAAACACATCAAGAGCTCCTTCCACCTAAACAAATACAGCATTTGACCCATCTCTTACTCCCCCAACTTCCCTAGGCACTCCTACGCACCAATACACTCCCTAAAATTGCATTTTTGCTCAGTTGACGCCGCCCTGTCCGTGGATCCAATAAGGCTGATGCATCAAAATACTGTGACACAACTCACGCCTCATCCCAACCAATCACATAACATGTTGCGTGTCCGCAGACACGACGCAAGCCGATTAGCCAATTAGTGTCCTGTCCGCGGAGCGAACAGGGAAGTGTGTCTGCGGAGCGGACACAGATATCACACATTTTTGGAGACCTACTGTTTGTCGTTTTAAAAAGAACTACTGGACGGATTTCCACCAAATTTACAAAAGCACGCTTTTGGGACCAAGCCTCCGCTCCTGCCGCAAATTTGCTGGAAATCCACTAGCAGTTTGAGCTGTAGGCGTGAGCAAAGTTTTTGCTCCATTCAGTCTATGGGAAAAAAGAAATCTTGGACCCTCCTATAACATTGCCGCCCCCTTTGACCAAACCTCACCAAACTTTGCCAAAAAAGAATATGGCCCACTCTGAATTTATTTGTAAAGTTTGGTGAGGATTCGTCCAGGGCGAGCGAAGTTGTAAGCCGCCCAAAAAGTGTTCTTCCTATAGGTTTAGCAACTTAACCATAACTACATGGCCGCCATGTGATATATATATTTCTGAGGTTTGTGGAATCTGCTTAGATTACATGCTATGCATAGGCCGAAATCTCGTGGAAACTGTGGAGTATTACAGTTGTTGTTTATGAAATTCGAAAAGGGATGTAGACGGGGCATGCCAGTGATACTATCCCTAGTGTGACGTCCACTGTACCCATGCTCATTCACGCGTCGAGGTCCCTTAGATTGTTTTTTCCGCCATCGTGAGCGGTCGCTTATCGCGGAGTGCAATTTTGGCTAACGCCATTTACTTTCTCAAAGTTTAAAGAACCGTCGGACGAAGAAACTTTAACCTTTTCTAACCGATTCCTATTGGACATTGGAAGGCCTAACGGGTCTAGGCCCTTACAGGAGGGAAAGTGGGGGGTTGTCATATCACAATGTATTTCTCCACCCCTTTCCTTTGTCACCTTGCTGCCTGCCCCAACCATGGATAGGACACCTTTTTAAATTTTGCACATCCTGTAATAAAAAATGTCCTTGGATTGATAAGGTGCGTAACCTGTGTCTTAATCGGGGCCACGATGAAGGGCACTGTCTGGTTTGCAAGCTCTTTCGACCCAAGACCCTTAAAGATCGTAGAACGAAACGCTGGGCTCATCACGCCATGCAGGCCGATGCCGCCATGGACGTGGAGGGTGCCTCCAGCGACGTTGTCCTTTTGGACAGCGAGGGTGACGGGGAACTCCCATGTTCCCCAGTGCTAGCCCCTGACCCCGGAAGACAGGCTAGCTTGTTGTGGGGACTACACCCGGCGGCAAAAGCACCCCCTCTCCCCACACTAAACACATACCCTGCAGCGATGTGTCAAGCACACGTCGAGATTCAGCATCCAGGGGCAGATCTGCGGTTTTGCTGTCCTCTGGGCACTCAAGAGTCGGTCGCCTCATGACAGGGCTCATAAGACTAAAGACGCTGCCTATAAATCTTCGTCTCCCGAATGTCGATAAACGCGGCGGTAGCCCCTCCCGACTGCCAAACGTCAGAGGACGCGGCAAAGGCCCTTCCCAGTGCCCAAACTCGGCCTGTGTCATCAAAAATGACTCCTAGTTCAAAAAAATCCTCCCCTAAGAGCTATGATCATAGAGGCAAACAAAAAGACGAGGATAAATCCCTTAAGGGCAAACCTCATAATGAATCGCAGAAGGCACTATCCTCAAGCGCCATGCCTGGCTTCGGCAGTCCGGTTTTTAACTGGAGACTCGGGCAACCTTGCTCAATATGCTAATAGAACCTAACATGTTATTTGGCATAGCAGTGGAGGATGCTCTGAAGTCAGCAAAGGACAAGTATGAAACGCTCAAGTCCCTTGTTCAACTCACTAATAAACAGACCGGACAAAGAGGAGGAAACAGTTTTCGCCATTTTCATGGCCAAAATTAAAGAAGCTCTGGTTACGACCAAAACCAGAATACATCTTGGAATTACAACCAAGGTCAAGCGTCCCAAGGTTATCCTAGATGCCAGCACAGAGGTCGCGGCTGGGGGAGACCCTCCACTGGCAGAGGTGGAGGAATGCCTCCCAAACAATGACGCCCCGCTACAGGTCCCCTCCCATGCTTCCCCAGTCAGGGACGGATTTCAAACTTCACCCACATATGCGAGGGCATAACCACAGACCAGTGGGTGTTATCAACAGTAGCGGGAGGTTATTGTGTGGAGCTCCTAGAATCACCATCAAACCTCCCCACGGGCCAGAGGAAAACATCGGGAACAACTCATCTTGATAGAAGAAGTCAACTCGCTAATCCTCAAAGACGCCATTGAGATTGTGCCGTTTTACGAGGTAAACAAGGGTATCTATTCAACATACTTCCTTGTACCAAAGAAAGATCTGACAATGCACCCAGTATTAGACTTGTGCCCTGCAAACAAATAAGTAAAGCCACAAAAGTTCTGCATGACTACGCTACAAGAAGTAATCCCTCTGCTAAAGCGGGGCATTAAATGGTAACATTGGATATGAAAGATGCTTATTTTCATATTTCAATGCTCCCAGCGCACAGAAGACTCTTGTGGCTCAAAGTAGCGAACCAGCACTACCAATTCAAGGTGCTATCCTTCGGAATAGCCTCAGCTCCAAGGGTATTCACCAAGTACTGGCAGTGGTGGCAGCGCACCTGCGCAGGGAGGCAATCCCAGTGTACCCCTACCTGGACGACTGGCTGATCACAGGAGAAACTCCCCTTCTTTGCAAATTTAAAACACAAAGATCCATAAATCTTCTCCGCCAATTGGGCTTCTCAATAAACGAGAAAAAGACAAGTCTTGTACCAAATACATGGAAACAGTTCCTAGGAGCTGTATTAGATACCCAAACAGGCTTAGCCTTTCCGTCCATAGAGTGGAAAACATACTGGGGGTCGAGAGAAAATCTGTTAAAGGGAAAACCCTTCCACGATCCGGAGGCGCAAGCGTTTGTCACGACAGACACGTCACTTTCCGGGTTGGGGGCTCATTACCTTCACCACACAGCGCACGGCCTGTGGACACAGGTCACTGCACAGAACCATATCAACCTACTGGAACTACTGGCAGTACTCAAAGCACTTCTGGCATTCGAGATGCAACTGACGAACCAGTCGGTTCTAATTCTAACAGACAGCACAACTGCCATGTTCTATACCAACAAACAGGGGGGGGCACACACTATCCAAGTCTATCCAAGTTGGCGCAAAGAATATGGAGGTGGGGACTCAAACGGGGGATATCCCTATCCTCCCAACACATTCCAGGGGTACTCAACACTCTAGCAGACTCTCTGAGCAGAGATCCCCTACAAGAGGAACAAAGTGGCAACTATACTAAAGCGTTGTAGACCACATCTTCTCTCAATGGGGTTATCCCACACTAGACTTGTTCGCTACAATGGAAAACGAGCAATGCACAGAATTCGCTTCCAGATTCCCCCAGCCAGACTCCAAGGGGAACGCCCTATGGATGAACTGGTCAGGAAAATTTGCTTAAGCTTCCTCCCCACATCCCCCAACACCATTAATGAGCAGGATTGTGAACAAGATGCACAGAGAACAGATGATGCTTGTCCTAGCTGCTCCTATGTGGGCGAGACAACCATGGTATCCGCACCCGCGCAAACTGGTGATGTGCAATCTCATCAAGCTCCCGTACCTAATCAACCTGTTCACCCAACACGGGGGAACAACAGTACACCCTCAGCCACACTCAGTGAACTTGGCAGCATAGCTCCTGAAGTCGTAGATTTTGGACACCTTAATCTACCACAGCAGTGTATGGATATGCTCAAGGAGGCAAGAAAACCTAACACTAGACACTGTTATCTTGACAAGTGGAAGAGATTCGTAGTTTGGTGCCAGTCCAAATAAATAAACACCATAGAATGTACTCATTCTCACATTCTGAACTATATGCTCCACTTGTTAGACTCGGGGTTAGTATTCAACTCTATAAAGGTTCACCTGGCGGCTTTATCAGCTTATACCACCTCTCAAAGCAAGGTATCGCCGTGGAACATTCCAGTGATTAACGCATTCATGGATGGAGTCAAGAGACTACACCCTCCTATTTCAAACCCACCACCAGGGTGGGATCTCAATGTAGTGCTAGCAAAACTCATGGGGCCCCCATTCGAGCCTATGCATAAGTCAAGCTTTAAATACCTGACATACAAGACTGCCTTCTTTGTGGCTATTACTTCCATAAGAAGAGTTAGTGAATTGCAAGAATTGTCGGTGCAGGACCCTTTCTTTATCATACACAAAGATAAATTGGTTTTACATGCTCATCCTAGGTTCTCCCCTAAATTCATTTATAAATTCCACGTCAACCAATCTATTGAGCTTCCGGCTTTCTTTCAGAGACCAACTAGTTCAGCTGAGGTAAAACTGTACACACTGGATGTGAGGAGGGCGGTCCTTTACTACGTAAACAAGGCCATACCGCTTAGGAAAACAGATCAACTGTTTGTCTCCATAGCACCAGGCACAGAAGGAGACCGCATTTCGAAAAATGCCATCTACAGATGTATAGTAAGATTTATTCAATTGTGCAATTAATTATCAAACAAAACTCTGCCTTTTACACCAAGAGCTCACTCCACAAGGAGCACTGGAGCTACTCTGGCCTTTATCGCAAATGTCCCCCTAGACAGCATTTGCAAAGCAGCTACATGGAGCTCGGTACATACTTTCACTCAGCATTACTGCATTGACACACATTCCAGCAGGTATAGAAGTGGGACAAGCAGATCTAAACGCTCTATTTGCCGCTGCTCCATCTCACGACCCACCACTTTCTCATAACACTGCTCGCTAATCTATGCATAGCATGTGATCTAAGCAGATTCCACAAGCCTCAGAAAGGATACATTACTCACCTTAATCGTATTTCGGATGCTTGTATCTGCTTAGATTCACATGCGCCCACCCTTAATCCCCTGGGAGAAGGTGAATAGATGTTATATGAGCTTTCTGTCTATATCTGCTTGGATACAACTGTTCTCGCATTAAACTTAATTCAACCTCATGTCCGAACAAAACAATCTGGGGGACCTCGAAGCTTGAAGCACCATGGGTACATTGGACGGCACACTAGGGCTAGCATTATTGGCACGCCCTGTAGACGTCCCTTTTCGAAAACAACACCAACAGTAATACTCTTCAGCTTCCACTAGATGTCAGCCTATGCATAGCATGTGAATCTAAGCAGATACAAGCATCAGAAACACAATTACGGTGAGTAATGTATCATATATATATATCTGTCGACTATTAAATTAAGATTACATATCAATATGACAAAATGTCACTTAATACCTACTTCAGTGCATGTAGGGATGTGTATTCTACTTGCATTTTTTGTTAGTATTGCCATTATTATTGAGATGAAATCCTTTTGAATCAATTGCTATTTTAGGAGGAGGTAAACGAACGATGTTAGTTGTGTTTTGCATTTACTGTTCAGTATTAGTCCTCTTGGCATCTTGCATATAGTTGGCTTACAACTGAGCATTGAACCCACATAAACAATTTCAAGATATATATCGCCATTCACCCCCAAAATATCAAGATATGAGTTTTGGTCCATATCGTCCAGACCTACTCCAGGCTATCCTAAACTAATATTAACATTCCAAAAGTCCACAAGCCTAACCACCAACCCTTTTCTAAAACAACAAAACATGATCCTCTAAGAAGGTTCTTGCTGCAGTTACTCATTCCGGTCTCTGTCAAACCCATTATCAGCAGCATAATAGCTCAGCTGTAGATGTTGTGCGCTTTGCCACTGTACTACCAACTTCTCCCCGATGTCTCCTTCCATGTGGTCATTACCTTCAAATCCTTGTGTACACAGAGGCCTGGCGCTGAACTGCATTTACCTGCTGCCCTGTAGGATTACTTTGAGATGTGAATACCCCTGGGCTAATCTGGGATATGAAAGTCACCCAGTTTGTGGTCGCAGCCATGTAGTCAGTGCTCAGTCCGCATTGTGGTATGGTGAGTAACCTCCACATGCTAAACTGTGAGGGGTGTGAACTGCTAGGGACTGGGTTCACCGGGATGCTACCTGATGGGTCTCCCAAAGGGTCGAAGGAGTGGGATCCCGCAGGCTTAACGTCCCACGCAGCCCTTGGATCATTTCACAGGGAGGGTGGGGCAGCTGCTTAACTCAGAGCCACTCAGTAGATGGAGCCCAGAGAATCCAAGCACCACGAGTGGGAAACCGGTATACCCAGTGAGGTAATGATGGTGACCCCCTGGCAGCAGGAGAATATCCCAAACAAGACACAGTAAAACTTGACAAACTACACGTCCAGCCCTGCCACTGTGTTCTACCATGTGTAAATGAAGGCGTGTGATACTTGCAGCAACGGAAGTGCCCAATCTCACCAAGCATGAAGTAACCGTGAACCCCACTGTCAGTAGGAAAAGTTACCAAAAGCAGAGGATTTATTTCTTGAAGTCACAAAGTGCCATTGCCTCCAAAGCTGTGTAAGAGAGGATGTAAAGATGGCAACAGCTTTACGAGACTCGTACGATTCCGTGGCCAAACAGATGAGAACCACCACCTCCTTAGGACGCACTGCAATGCCCCATTAAGAGGATATGAAAATCTGAGGGAAATCCAACCCCCAAACTAAATCAAAGCCACAAACCATACTTGCAACGGTCTCAGCCAATTCACGGGACAAAACAGAGCTTACATCACTTGATCTTTAAAATAGGGAGGGTTACTTCAAGAAGGGGGAGAGTGACGGGTGACCCAGGGAGCACTTGCAAGCTTCCAATGGATCCCTGGATGCATAGGGAAAGTGCCACCTGGAGAGAGGCAGTACATATGATGATGACTGTACCTCAACTATTTCAGAGAACAGTGATCCGCAGAACTGTCCCACAATCGGGAAAGCTGAATGAAGTAAGGATCCTTAAAGGGTCTGCAAGTGAACTGCAGAAGCCAGAAAGTAGCTCAATGATTCAAGACTTACTAAGGCCTTACAAGAGAAGAAAACCCCTGGTAGAAGGCAATCGTTATAATTATTTGCCCAAGGCCTTGGATAGATCTACAAAGCTACATGGAGAATGTGAAGCCTGATGCAAGGAATCTGCAAATGCTACACTCTGAAGTATGAAGTCTGCAGTTTGAGACCTGGGAGAGGTCTTGCACAGCATTGTGAAAGCAGGAAGGCCAACAGTCTTTTCTATTGTGTTGTGTTAGAATAGGGTTGAGCATTTAAGAATAGGTTGAGAATACTTTTGTTGTTCCCCCTTTGGAACATTTGTGGTTTGGGTGGCCAAGAACTTAATAGTAGGTCTTGGGATTCTTTTTGTTGTTCATTTCATTAGTCATTTGTGTAGCATATTGTGTCCCTGAGGGGAGAAGGACTCGTAGGTTTAGGTTAACAACTTTGTTTGAACTCTTATCTTGAAAGGGTTGGAACACCTGAAACAAACACTTTGTAGTGCCCCATCCATAATACGTTTTAATTTAGAAACTGCTTCATTAGTTATAGATATGTGTATTGTACCTATAGGCATTTGGCCCAAAAGCCTACTTAAGCCAATACTGAATTAAACCTTTTCTTTCAAAGCACACTGTGTTATCATGTGTCATTGCTCAGCCTCATCACACCTGGGCCACATGTTCATGGAGAAGTGCACTTTCTGCCCCATTGGGAAATGTGCCTAGTCATACAACTCTGATACAATCTTGCATGAAAAATAATATACTCGGAGAATTTCCAAGCTGTTGAACGAAACATGTTTTAAAAAAATAAATAAGGCAATAGATCTAAAGACCAAAAAACGAATGGATAGGTGTACCCCGTAACTCGCATGCACCTCGGGTTTTCTGAACAAACAATACAGGGAGGTGGTGTCTCATGAGATAGCTACATAGGCATAATGTGTGTTCTTTGCATACGTAGTCCATTGTTATGTTATTTATTGAAAGATACATAGGCATAAAGGTTACTTAACATCCTGAGTTATTAGGATCATAAATTCAATCAATTCAATTTGTGCATAGAATGTCGACAACATATGTCAAAGATTAAAATGGACACAGACAACAAATGACAATTTACAACAAATATAAAATCAACAATTAGGATCGATTATGTGTGCAAAAGACTGCAATAAAGTGCATCAAATAGTAAGGTTTGCATACATGTCTGAATTAATGTACGAAATAATTATCCTGGATGTAAACCTAGTATCATGTACAACATACAGTATTAAAGTGTGAAAGTTAACTGCATACTGGTCAAGTCATATATAGACCACATATTAGAACCTGTCAGGTCTTTCAAAAAATATATATCAATGGTTAATATTGACCATACACTACTATCTACAGTTTGACCTCAAACCATTAATAGTGGACAGAACGCATCAACTATGTGGTGGTTATGGGAGAAAAAAGACTTATTTCCAAAAATGTTCCCTACTGTATATGAAGAACAAAAAAACACCCTTCCAATGTAGTTTCGACAGACAGAAAAATTATTTCATCCAATTTTGTCTGTCTTCTTCTGGACTAGCAGAACCACTCACTCTTCCTGTGTATCAATTAGCTTCAAGCTAGAGATGGCGGTGTAACGAAGCACACAAGTGCTTTCCTCCCTAATGCAACAAAATCTACAAAGTAAATCACAAAACATCTAAAATCACCATTCGCTCTCCTAAATAGCCACTCCAATATAACTAACCAACAGATACTTCAAAGAAATGACATGCCTCTTATCTATTTAGCCTTTATCACTTTTGGAGAAGGCTAATCAATTACCTTCAATCATGTTAAGATATTGACCAGCCCCATCATCACTTATGGTTCAGTCCGCATTGCTGGACACTCGGTCCACTACAACAACAGAAGGAACAAAAAACCCACAGGCAACCAGGGTCAATGCCTTCCAATCGCATTGTGGTTTAAAAACTACTCTTTCGAAATATATGTCCAGCACACAGTACATACCTGTGCTTCAGGATTCATCGGCTGAGGAACAACAGCAGAACTCGTCACCAAGTCTCCATTATGGTAGTTCTTACACTGTGAAAATTAGTGTCAAAATTCTCAAAGGCATCTAGGTGACAACATATATGAAAAATGCAATAGTCTCCCTTTGTGGCTTGCTATTGGAACTCATTGGTACTTTTTTTGATAATTTTTTAATCCATTGGTGACTGAATCGGCCACATATTTAGCGGACACCACAGATGTGATAATGGCATGGAAGGGGTACTGGTTGACCCTGCATTCAACCTTCTTGTCACCTTAGACTTCGAGTTTCTATATTCTAATATCACTGAGAAGGAGTCTCTGCCTATCATACAAGGGTTTCTGGAAGAAAGAACTAAACCATGTTTAGTCCCTAGTGAACTTTTTATAGAAAAGTTGGGACTTTCTCTCGTAAAAAAATAATTCTGAGTCAAAGATGCATATTTTTTGCAAATAAAAGGCACTGCGATGGGTGTAGCTTTAACCCCAAACCTCTCCAATCTCTATGTGGAAATTCAAACAGTTGTTCTTTGAGTGATCCCTTTAGATCAGCTATTCGTTTTTAAAAGCGATATATTGATGATGTTTTCATCATTTGGGACTTAAAGGGAACATTGATCTTTTCCATGGTTTAATTAATTCCCTCAATGAAAATTTGAACTTCTCTATGCAACATCACGCTCAACACATAGTTTTCCTAGATCTACTTATTAAGGAAGACCATTGTCGGCTAGCAGTGGATTTATTCCGTAAAGACACGGATTAGAATACGATTTTGCATCATGACAGTTTTCATCCACAGTCTGTACGTGATAACATTCCCTATGGCCAATCTTTAAGAATTAGGCGCAACTGTACAAGTAGGGGGGATTTTTGTAATCAATCATGCCAGCTAAAGGACAGACTATCTAAAAGAGGCTACATTGCTAAGTTACTGAGTCAGTAATGGGAATCAAACCAAGTCATCTTTACTTAAAAAAGAGATCCCAGTAAGAACAATAAAGACTACTAGTGTGTGCTTTATCTTTAACACACATAACAAAATTAAGGCAATTCTCAAAAACTGGTATTTACTTCAGTTAGTAAATCCCAAGCTGCCTTGGCCATTGAACGCCAACAAGAAAGGAACAAATCTTAAGGAGTGGCTCTCTTGTACTGATAGAAGTCCCAAAATGAAGCCCCGGACTATTCCATCTTTGTGAGGCTTGAATCCCGTTGTGGGTCACTTCCTGTGCAGTGGCTGTGGTAGGTGTACATTTTCTAGTCCATGCATTTCACTTACTTTGAATGGTTAAGTGTGGAATTTAAGATGTTATACTACCTTTTACTAGTAGCAACGTTATTTATGTGGTGCAATGTCCCTGTCTGAAAAATGACATTGGGAAAACATCCAGACCAGTTAAAATTAGAATAACTGAACACCGTTCCTAGATTAGCAATAAACATCTGACTTCACCCTTAGTGACACACTTTAAAAGCAATGGCCATAGCCCAGACGATCTTCGATGGTGGGCGATTTTAAACGTTTCAGAAGGTGACCATCACAGTGTAGCGAACAGGTTGACACAACGAGAACAGTGGTGACTATGCCAGTGAAGGAAGTTGGTAGTCCATGATCGTAGTTCATTCCAGGAGGGCTAGGGTGCAGTACGGATAGGATAAAGATTTGAGTGTAGTCCTCAAACAGGTTGTAGTGAAAGCCAAAGGATTAGGTGAGTCTAATTAGGGAAGTTATATACAGGTTCAAGGACTGACCTTTAGGGGATGTCAACCAAGAGGGGTGGGATCAGAGGTTTGCCAGGTCCAGGAGAATTTTTTTTGGGACAAGTTTATTTAAAGCCGTTTGCAACAGAGTACATTCATAATTGTATGGCAAGACAATATCAAAGCTTTACAGTAGTTAATACCCCTCGCCAGTTCCCATAAGTGTCTCTCATTGCTTTTCCTTTTAGGTCTAGCTCTTCCATATCCGATTGCCTCTGGGTAGCGGCCGGGAGTTTGATATTTCTGTTAAGCGCGTAGGAACTGCTTTGCCAGTTGTGGTTGGAAAGTGAGTGCTGGGATCTCTCGTTCATATTACAGCATGGGGGCCCAACAGTCTGTAAAACGGTGGACCTTTTCTGCAACCAGGATATCCCAGACCTTTGTCTAACCTAGCGGCAGCAGGGGGCCCTTGCGTGATTTCCACTTACAGGCTAAGGTGATTTTTCGTCACCAGGAGGAGTTGGGTCACCAATCTCGCTGCTGGCCCCTTTCTCGTGTATCTGCCTGTTTGCAGGGTTCCCATAAGATCACCTCCGGGTCCAATGGCAAACCTCTGTGCGTGATTGATTCTATGGTCTTGAGTACCTCTCTGCAGAATTTTAGTGCCACTGGGCAATCCGACCACATGTGAAACTATGTTCCTCGTGCCCCACATTGTCTCCAGCACTTAGGGTCTAGGGAGCTATTGAAGTGGTGCAGGCGTTCTAGAGGGTAGTACCACCGGTAGAGCAGTTGAAGTGGGAATTCTTTGTAACGCATCTGGTGGCTGTAGTGTTCCTTGACCAAATGTCGATCCAGGTTTGATCTTCTATCAGGTGACCCAGGTGCATTTCCCATCGGGCCATGTATCGAGGGCGTACACTCTATGGGAGGCCTTCAAGTGTGTGATTAGGGGCTTGTGTATCGCCAAGGAAGCAGGAATTCTGAAAGCCATTAGGGTCGAGCTTGCTGCCAGCGAGGCCCGCCTGCAGCATCTGGAATTAGGGGCGGCGTTCATAACGGACGAAGGTATGCAGGCTAAATCCCCCCCTTGTGAACTGAGGTTATTTAAGAGCATCGCTGATCGGGAGGTTAGATTTCTTAACAGGTCTGTGACAGTGAGGAGATATGGGGAGGATCGGAGAACTGGGGCCACGTTGGCTCGTTTGATCTTAACCGAAAATTCTAGGTCACATGTTGCCAGGGTCTTGGATAAAACAGATAGGCTCGTACAGACAGACAAACGCATAAAGGGGGTGTTTGTGGACTTTTACAAGTCATTATACACGTCGAGGTACACTCTGGCACACGGAATGCTAGATAAATACTTGGACCAGGTTGGCCTTTATTGATTGGCGCAGGAGGAAAGACAGTGGTTGGGAAAGCTGTTAGCGGAGCAGGAAATCGATGAGGCAATCCAGTTGCTTCCTGCTGGAAAGGCTGCTGGCCCGTATGGGCTCACTGCCAACGTCTACAAGGGCTGACTTCTACAAGGCCTATGCAAGTGCTCCGATTACTCACATGCTCTGCATGTATAAGCAAGCATTACAAGATGGTGAGCCGCCAGGATCAGTGAGCGAGGCGGTGGTTCCCCTCCTCCTGAAGCGCGGGAAGGAGCCTGAAAATTGTTCCTCCAATCTCCCTAATAAACTTTGACAATAAGATTCTAGTGAGAGTGCTGGCCAATAGACTTTCCCCGTTGATGCTAAGAAGCGTACTAGCTGACCATGCAGGGTGTAGTCCCGGGTGGTCCACGTCCTATGGGCTTCGCAGATTCTTCGGTCTCCTTTCAGTTATGGAATGTGAGAACTCAGTGGTGGAAGCCCTTCTCGACGCCGAGAAGGTGTTTCACTCAGTTGAGTGGCAATTTCTCATTGCCGTGTTGAGGCTGGGGGAAGATTTTATAAGAATGTTTTGTTATTGTGTAGGGGGTCCGGTTGCACACTTGGGGTGAACGGTAGGGTCACGGCCACCATAGAGATGGAAAGAGGGACACTGCAGGGGTGCCCACTGTCTCCCTTGCTGTTTGCACTTGCAGTGGTGCCCCTAGCAGAATTGGTTTGGGCAAGGCGCCTAGATAGGGGAGTTCAATTGTATATGCACAAGTTTATAATTTCGCTTTATGCGGAAGATTTAATCCCATTTATCAAGGAGCCTGAGAATCTGGCACATGTCATGAGAGATATCCTGGCTTTCGGTTGTTTCTCAGGGGTCAATATTTATCCCTCAAAGTCAGTGCTGTTTCCCCTGACTTATGGGACTGTGGTTTCAGGATGAGTTTTTCTTTCAGTGGCACACCGATCATACCCGCTACCTTGGGGTAATGGTGGCTAGGTCACCGGATCATGTCTATTGGTAGAACTATGGTGCGAGGTTGGGACACACACTGCTTGGGAGGTGGAGGAATCTACCTTTGTCTATTTTTGGCCGCATCTGAATGATAGGTCTGAAATCTGTGTTAACGTATATATGGCAGGGGAGGCAGGCCAGAGTGCATTGGGAGAAATTGACTGCTCCTTTGGAGAAGGGGTGATTGGGGGACGGGGGAGGGCAGCCCTTCCCGACATGGAAGCCTACTGGACTGCAGCACAGGCATCCTTCTTGCCCCACTGGTTTGATCTGAAACCAGATCCTGCTCATGTGCAGATTGAGAGGGCAATTATTGCACCATCGCTTTTGAGGGCAGTGGTGCTTACCTCGCTGCAGCAGATCACCAGGCCGAGTTATATGGTAGAACCGATGTGCAACGCGTGGAGGCATATCGAGGACAAGTTGAGATGAGTTGCGTTACTCCCCACTTCTCCACATTAAGCACGTGCCAGGGATATCTCTGACAGGCTAGAAGGTTTTTGTACAAAGTGTGGATAGGTTGGGTTTAGCATGCTGGCGAGATCTTTCTGCATGGGCAGTTCCTGACGCTGGAAGAACTTAAGACCAAGGGGGAAACGTCTGCAATGGACATATTTATTTACTTCAGGCTGTGAGTTGGGTTAAAGGACAGGTTCGCAGACTTCACACAGGTGCCCCTCATTGCCATTACAGATTAATAACACAGGGCTAGGTCCAAGCTGGTGTCTAGGCTATATTACTCTATAATGGACAGGTCTGTGGGGTGGGCTGCAGACTCTGGTTAAATGGGAGGAAGCACTGGGAGGGCCCCTTCGGAAGGATTTTGGGAGATACTGTTGCATGTAGACTAAAAAGATGCCGATCAACAGCAATTTCAAGTTAATTCATTTTAAGTTTCTACACCAGTAGGTGTGGTTCCTCTCCTGTACATTTCCTACACCTGGCCTGGTCTTGCCCCCAAATAAAGTCCTTCTGGACACAGGTGTTTGAGGTGTTCGAGGGGATTGCTGGAGCGGGGGTAGCTCCGTCTCTCGTTGTAGCACTGCTGGGCCACACACAAGTGTTGACCACTTCTGGGGCTGTTGTTGCTGCTGGCCAAAAGGAGGAAGCTATGGTGTCCGTGAGAGGTCGTCCTCCAGTTTGTGCTCAGTGGAAATTGGATATCGCTCACTGCCTTGAACTGTAAACCAACTATGGTGCCATGATGCACCCAGCCTCGAAACCGAGGGACATATGAGGTCTGTATATCGCTCATCTATTGTCAAATTGTAACAGCAAATCTCTGGGGTCAGATTGCTAAGCAGCTTTTTCTGTCTGGATATGATTAGCTTAGTCTCTTGTTGTCATTTGTCTCATACTTTTATTGGTTGGATAGGGTTGATGCTGGGGCAAGTGGGGCGGGTATGTGCTGAACTGTTTTTCGTTTTGTACTTTGTATTAAGACATCAAAAAAACAGTATAAATAATGAAAAATAAAAATAAAGTGTATTCAGTACCATGTGTGGAACGAGAGCCTAATTAATTAAGCATATATGCATGCTCTTAAGAAATGGGTCAGTGATGTCTTTCTGTTGTCAAAGGAACATTGATTTCTGCCTTATCTCTCTATATATAAACTAGTTTGTTCCTTATACAATTCCACAGCTATATGACATTTGGACACCCCACCCCTTTCCCCAGATTTCCACCCCTTCACTCATAAGACGGTTGCCTGAAATCGATGTGGTCGTGGAAGGGCCGGAGAAAGCTCATTTTAAGCGTCTCGACTAAGGAATAAAACTCAAAGACTTGAAAACCATGTTTCAAGTCCCTAGACGCACCATTCGTGAGAGATTTGCACTGCAACGTACTGCACCGGATACATTTACATTTTGTTTAATAATTGATTTCCCAACATTTAAGAGTGTTTCTATGTCTACAGAACTTGTGCAGAGTACGGGTACATTTTGCTAGTTCAATATATTATGTCAGTTATTCATTTAGTTTTTAGGCCATTTTGTGTTGGCACATTTGTAGACTTTTTACAGTGTTAAAATCAACAGATGACCTGTGAAATTAATGTTACGAATTCCATCTTCTGTAAATGTCCACAAATGGGCATTGAAGCAAGAGCTGTAGTTTTATTGAAAATGTTTCAGCTGTCTAACACAGTTTGTGTTTATCTGTAGATAAATGGTACTGTCACTGAGAACATGTCTCTAACTGATGCGCGGAAACTGATTGAGAAGTCACGGGGCAAGCTTCAACTGGTTGTGCAGAGGGACAGCAGGCAAACTCTGATCAATATTCCCTCATTACACGACAGTGACTCGGAAATCGAAGGTGAGATATGTGTCCCATAGCAATCATTTTGTTGCTCTCATTAGATTATCTTCAGCACAAATGGACACAGATTTGCTGGCTTATGTTGGTGAGAAGATTTAGTAACACTTTGAAAATGATCAATGTCATTAAAAGAAGCAGTCTAACTTTCTTTCAATATCTAGCAGCTTTTAAAAGGCAATGCCCCTCTTAACTTTCTTTTAGTCTACCTTCTCATGAGTTTCCATGTCTCTATTTTTCCTTTGGTTTATTTATCTCTTGACTCATTAAAGAAAAGATTTGCAACTCCTCCCCATTCTGTATTGAGGTGCACCTGAAACACAGACACACACACGTGGACATGTTTGCAGTAATAAAAATGTCCATAAAATAAAAAGAGAAAATGCTGCCTTCAGTAGTTCATGTAAGTACAGGCAATATTACTGACAGTGGGGCAGCCATAATTCTTACAAGTCATTGTGGGCATTTATACCAGTCAGTGAACTGTAGGTGTGATCAGCACTTCTTGCAGAGGTGAGGCTGGCCTTGCTGGAAGGCCAGCTGTGGCCCTGCTCCCCTAGGTCCTTCCCATCCTTCTTAAAACCATTTTCCTCGAAACGTTGTGTGTCCTTCTCTCTGCTGTAATCACCATCACTTTGCCCAATTACCAGCCACTTCCATGCGTCCTCCTTTCTTCACCATCCTCCCTTTCCTCCTGCTCAATACCAAAGTCCCTTGCCTTTGCTCTGTGTCTCTTAGCAGTCATCTATCAACCTGCTCTGGCATTTGGTGTTCCCGTTTGATGCCTCAGGTCTGTCCATGTCCTCATAAATGAAACACATTTTATGTATTAGTGACTGTCCTCCTATTGTGTTAGAGATGGAAATAAATAATATTTTATCCAATACTGTTGAAAAATGATCGCTGTATTTTAGTGTTAGTGCCTCTGACAAGACTTTTAAACATATTAGATATTTTTGACTGTCAATATTATAACTGGCTTTTAGTTCAGTGTGACACACATTTCAATGTATTTATTCTTTTAACAGACATTTCTGAAATTGAGTCCAATCGTTCTAGTTCGCCTCATGAGGAAAGATTACACCACTCTGATTTTGAATCTCATTCCTCAAATGAAAAACTGAAAGAGAAAGTAAGGTAAAATGGTTTACCCCCTTGTTTTCTTCCAATTCATTGTCTCCTTTTGGACCTGGTACAGTGTTACATTTATAAGGGTTTCTAGTTTTTCTTTTCTGTATAATTAATTTAAAAACCAGGTTAGTACTTGTGTTTTCCTGGATAACTTGTGCTTGAAAGAAAGGATTCTAACTCTTTATATCTTCGTTTGAAAATAGGTTGTGTACTTTTTATTGTTTGTGGTAATTTGAGTGGTCAGCCGACACATGTTTTGTCCTCTTGTGCCTTTATGAAGGCTAATACGTTTGGTTCTCAATGACCGTTTGGTGCAATGGTTCAAGATGGCTGGTTGGTGTGGATTCTTTCCACTCTTAGTCCTGTTGAACTTACTTAAGGTGTGCTAGTTGGCGTGATGTCCTTCTACGATTCCGTCTGGTTCGCGAACCAGACGGAATCGTAGGATGACCTCAGGCCAACTGGCCAGACCTTATGCCCAGCCGGGCACACCTTAATTTCTGAGTAAATAGCTCTCTTCACCTACAGCATTCAAACTCTTGATGCCATGCCTGCAATGTGCTGCATGCAACATATGCTTCTCGAACAGCATTGCAGAATGTGCTGATGCCTTTCTAGAGGGTAGGAAGCACCAACTTTTTAGAATCTGCTGCAAAATACATGGACACTGCAACCAGAGGTATGTGCCCAAGGGTGACCTTATGCTTTTCAGCTTTGGTCAACAGCATGAAGCGTGTGACGAAGACACAACAGAAGGCCCTTAATCGCCCTCCTTAGATCTTTCATCTGTTGTACAGCTCAATGGATGATGAACGGAGCATGGAGAACACAATAATGCTTACAGCAAAATCGAAGTTTCCAGATCAAACACAACCCCTGGTCCATACCACCTGAAAGATTTAGTTCAGAGCCGTGTGCAGATGAAACCTGACTGACGGGACAGAACAGATACATTCGTAGCCATTCAAGGGCCAAAGGGAAATCTAAGGATTTCTCTCTCCAGTGTGAGGGCTGGTGCCCGACTTTCGGAGGTGCTGCAGGAGCAGCTACATCCCTGATCCTCAAGTGCAGCGATGCCAGTACCAGTGGTAGAGCGCAATCACTTTACATCCCTCACTGTCTGAAACGTATGAAACCTACGAGTCTGCTGCTACGTTGTTCACTTGCCGTCATCATCATATTGGACTCGAATCGCCTGCCCAACAGCAAACAGCACAGCAAAATGGACGTGCTGCAACAGGCCACCTTCCACATACATCTTGTTTACTGGGTTGCCTAGCAACAGGTAACCCAGGTCCATTTGAACCTTCCCCGACGCCGGAAGGCATCAGCCGGCCCAAGTACGTAAGGCCCATATGGAAGGCCCCTGTCTGTGCCTGTCAGTGCCGTAGGTGCGGCCAGGCGGAACGACTCTCCTAGTCAAACATCAACACGAATCTCGCTGCTTTGCGAGAATCGTTCTAACTGACTGGCCACATGCCTGACCCAAGCTATCGAAACTTATGTGCTTCTACCCAACTGCCCCACTAGTGAGACAGGCATATTACGTGTTTGCACTATTTACGGTAAGACATTACAAGTCATCCTCTAGATTTGTGTCTGTAATCCACCACATGTGTTAACTTTACAGTCATGGTTCATGCATTTATCGATTACTCTGTTTATGCTGATTAACCAATCCATATGTGCAATGTTACTGCAGCCTAACTATTCTGTATATGTTGTAGCTCAGTTTTCTGTAACCCGCACTATAACTAGTTGCATGTCTAATTAGCACGCTTACCGTACCCCTGCATCTGTCTTTGCTAGCATCACTATACTTAATGTCTCAACTATCATCGACGCAGGTACTTTTTGATGTGATAACCTTAGAAGTACACCGAGATACATTTATATTCACTTGTTCTGATCAAGAGCCTCCTGCTCCAATAGTCTTGCTTCACATAAATGAGCATCGCTAGACTGAGGCTTAATATCGAGGTATCAACAGATACATGCTCAGATCCTGCCATGATACAGTAGTGTCACCGAGCAAACATTATTCCTGTTTTCGCTCAAATAAGTATCACTCTACAACCTAACTCACTGCCAGGTGCTCCCACTAGCAATAGAAATAACATATTTAAAGTCCACTATCATGATTTGTCCAGACCAGGACAAGCCTATCCTCCTGCAGACAACATTGTCTATGTACAGATTGCTCCCTCCTACACTCTATACTGCCAACCTACTTCCTACCAGCAATTCACCAGTTCAAGAATGCAACCACAAATACACAAGTCTAACATCTAACGAGCTCTCGCCACTAACTCATACCCAATTGATATGGAAATTTGCTACCCGGCCCACACCTTACATACCCTGTCCTCTCAGCATCAGGAACGCTAGACTGAGATCACGAGATACCATGATCTTAACCTCTGATACATACCTCAATAAAATGACTTATAACAAATATCATCATAGGACCCTTGAGAACACAATCAAACATAGGACCCATAACAAGAACCATCGTTGGACCCTCAAGGATCCTTTTATTCCTAAGAAACTGCAAGATGATGGCCCACCCCACACCTCTCGTTCTACTACAATCGCAACTAGCACGTGTGTTGCAAGCAAGTGGCATGCTCAATCGCCTCTAAGCCTAACATCCAAAATAGACCCTTTGACAAAGAAGACGCTACACTAGACTACTCCATCTCATACTTCTGTCCCTGTTCCGACCAACACTGACACAACCAAGTCTGAGTTACCGACTATTAAGGGTGCACTCATTAATGCGAGATCCCTTACAGCACATGCGCTAGACATTGCAAATCTTATCCTGACTAATAATCTGGATATCCTAGCTATCTCTGAAACCTGGTTGCATGCAGCAGCTGGCCCAGCCCTCTCGCTGGCCATGCCAGATGACTTAATGATCCTTAGAATGGATAGAGAATACCTTAGAGGAGGTGAAGTAGCAATCATCGCTAAAAAACAATTGGGTAGAAGAGCAATACCTACCGTTCAACCATTTACCTCAGGCGAATGCCTCTCTGTGAAATAGCCTCTTGCGGCTAATTCAACTTTGACGATACACCTTTTATACAGACCCCCAGGCCCAGTATCTTCCTTAGATGAAGATATCACTCAACTACTTAACAATAATGCCAAACTAGGTTTTCAAATCATCCTTCTAGGACACCTTAATTTAGGACTCAATGACCCTGAATACAACAATGCTGCAGCACTAGCGAATACGATTACAGAACTAGGCTTCCAGAACCGTATTACGAACCCAACTCACAGCAAAGGTAGGGCCCTTGATTGGATTGCTGAGCTCAATTGTAACATTGAGATTCTCTCAAATACCCTGTGCAACTGGTCTGACCACCATGTGATCACCTTCACTATCCAGGTCCAACCTACTCTTAACACTGCTCACAGTATGGCCCCGCCAGCCCTTACCAGAAACAAATGCACTATCACAGCAGAAATAATATTACCCTTACTTCATCCCATTACAAGCCCATCTAACTTTGCCAATTTAGACCCAGCAACAATGGTAGAATTGTATAACCAAAGCTAAACAGCTGGTAAACCACTAGTCTAAAAATTTTACCTTGCACTAAGCGAGTAGCCGAAGGGATCTGGAAAAACAAAACGTCTTCTGTGAACAAAGAGACATTTGTCACAGCTTCAAATAACTATAAAAATGCTATCCATCAAACAAAAAGTGACACCTATAACTACAGAATTTGTAATGGCAAATTGGGCACAAAATAACTATTTACCATCCTTAGAGAACTAGAGACAACAGTGAATCCACAAGAACATTGCGTGAAAGACGCCACCTGGTGCACTAACATTCAAAAAACACTGCTGGATAAAATCTCACTCCTTCAAACTAAAATTGAAACAAAAAAAACGTCTGCTGGTAGACTCCCAACGTTTTGAGCATTCAGATTCCACCATGAATCAGCCTACCCCCTTTCAATTTGCCTCAGTATCAGAAGTAATACAAATAATTGAAAGCCTTAAGCCCTCTAGATATCAGGGGGGGCGTATGTCCTTCCACTTTTATCAAAGATGTGGTAATGGAGATCGCTCCCTTCATCACCACCTTGATTAACTCATCCTTTGAAACATGTACAGTACCGACCAATCTTAAGGATGCCTGGGTCCTCCCACTCCTTACGAAATCTACACTTAACCCTAATACACCTAGCAACTATCGGCCCATAACCATGGTACCGTTCCAGCTCAAAATTGTGGATAGAGTGGCGTACCTCCAAATTCAAAATTATCTTGAATCCAATAATCTCTTAGACCTTCGGCAGTCAGGATTTAGCCCAGGTCATGGCACAGAATCAGTTCTTATTGACCTTAAAATACAAATGGATGAGCTAAAGGACAAAGGCAACATAGCTCTCCTTCTACTAATGTACTTATTTGCGGCCTTTGACCTGGTCAACCATAACATCCTCTGCAAACATTTGACATCAGCTGCACACTTCTTGGCGAAGCTACATCCTGGATCAAATCTTTCCTGACCAATAGGACAAGGAGTATTCGCCCCAACGGCAACGGCAGACCCAGCTCTTGTTCTGTGTGGAGATCCCCAGGTCTCATGCGTCTCGCCTACTTTGTACAATATCTTTACAAAGCCACTATTTGACCACCTCCACAGTTTGGGTGTCACCTACACTAACTATACAGATGACAGGCAAATACTCATACCCCTCTCAGGCTCCTATGATACTCACACTAAACTCTTGAATGACATACCAAGTCATGCAAGCATGGATGGCCATTCATGGCATCTGTCTGAACAATGATAAAACGGAGATACTGCTGATTGACTCCCAAATCCGATTAAACAAACTACCTGAACAATTTAAATCCTTTGTGATTGAGAACATCACCATCAAAGTAGCCAAAGAAGTAAAAACTCTATGGATCTCTACCTTGACTCAACGCTCTAACTAACCAAACAAATCAATGAGACAGCCTCGTCGACGACTTACACTGCAAAACGTATTACCGGCTGCAGGCCATTCCTCTCTCCTGACAGCTGCATCACGCTAGCCAGAGCACTCATTTTATCGAGACTGGACTACTGCAATGTCTTATATATTGGTACTAGTAGCCGCAATCTAAATAAATTACAAGTGTTACAGAATAACGGTCTAAGAGCGGCTCTGAACATTCCAATAGCCAACCACATCACCTGTGCCAGGCAAAAGGTTCACTGGCTTCCAGTAAAGAACAGAATCACTTTAAAAACATGTATACAAACCTACAAGGGCATGGCAAATAAAGCCCCTAAATACCTTAACTGCAAGTTTACTAAGAACCATTCTAACAGACCTACCATAGCCTCTCAGGTCAAATGATACCCAGATACAAACTAGAAAAAACAGGGGGTAAGAGTTTCCCAGTCCTAGCCTGGAAACTCTGCAACACCCTGCCATCAGACCCAAGAACAGAGCCAGATTACTGGGATTTCTGAAAAAAAACTAAAAACATGGCTGTTCTCACAAGAACAATAAAGACTCTATCAGCACACTATGAGCATAGGTAGAGAACCATATGAACTTCTGCACTGCATCCTACTGCACTGTTAAAGTTTTTGTACTAGAACTGTATCCCTCTCACTCTATAATCATTGCTTGTACTATGCTAAATGTTACTGTAACTTCCTGTAACTCACTTGCAACTTGATCTGTGTAAACTTGATACCTTTGGGTTAGGTGAGCTATATAAACAAATAAAGAATCTTCTCTGAGGATCCTCAACTAAACAATTCTATTCTTGAACCATGACAACTTGGTGTTGTACGTGGATTATGGCAAAGACCTGCTGACCTTTATCTCTCTTCACCAGTGTGACCCTCTGCTAATTACGTTCTGTGATTCGGTATAGGGTCCCTTGCTTCAAACTCTGGCCACCACTACATTCTGGGGTGGTTTTGTGGTATCAGTTCACAAATTCCCTATCACCCTTGCAGCTTCGTAATGGTTTTTCCCAACAGGGCTCGTCCAGGGGGGAGATTGCATGCTCTTCTCTCTCCGTTTAATGGGTGGGACTAGATAAATGTCCCACGGCATTGTTGGGTCTCACTGGGTTTAAAGAAACCTAGCGTATCGAGATTTTCACTTTTTTCTTTTCCCAGGGTGTACATCACAATACATCTACTGTCTTTGATGAACATTTTCCTCTTGCCTCATCTGTTGATCCTCTTTGGCGTAACTAGCGTTTCTCCCCATTGCGTCTTGATTTTTCTAAGAATTGCATGCAAATCTGGAAGGGCTAAAGCAAACTTTGTTGCTTTTGAAAGTTAACTTCCCCTTGAGGCTGTTTAGAGTGGCTGTGCAGGCGAATCGCCACACATTTTTAATAAATTGTACCGTGGATGACCGCTCCAGGACTGATGCTCATTTTGGTGTATTAAGGAGCATTTTTGCACCGGAAGGTTTTTTCAGTTGCTGACATCCAATTTCTCCCTTTATTAGTGCTTTGTAGTCTCCCTGTGTTATGGGGAAAGGGGATGGCTGTTGGAGTAGCTACCAGTTAATAAACTCAGTGTATTTTCCTCCCACTCCATAGTTCCTTTCCCCCATGCAGCCTTCACTTCATTCCTTCTACTAGTCCATATTGTACTTAATCAGTGGAAAAGGACAGGCACTGAAGAGTGTGTTTTGTGGGGTGTGGGAAACAACTGTGGAGACTGTAAAACAGATGCAACCCAGCTAAATTAATTTCAAATCTCTCTGCTTCATTAGATAGTAACTTTACAAGAGTCCCTTCGGTTAATCTATCAAAAAGCTCTTCTATCTAGGAGCTGCAAAATGCTTCTTGCCTCTATTAAAGATGGTTCGCTGTATTCAGGTATATTATACTAGGCATACTCTGCTGCCCCTCACAATGTTTACCCTAAGAATGCCTTTGGGTTGTTGGGAATTTTAGCAGCTCATCTTAGAAATGCAATTCAAAGCATGAGAAGTGGTGGGTATGGCATAAAAGCAGATAAAGCAGAACATGCTGAGGAATAGCTAGGCCCTTTGGAAGAGCAACATTATAGTTGTGTTCATATTCCTAGGAGAATCAGCATCTGAAATGACTCTGCACATGCAGAAGCCTGTACTCTTGATTGATATTTTTTGGGGTAATACTTATATTTAAATTTTTACATAAACCTCTGTGTTCTCAGTGTCTTCCCTTTTGCTAGTCATGAACCTTTATTTCCCTATATCCATTAAAGTTTATGGGATCATTGCCTTGATCCAAATCAATATGGAGATTTGATTAATCTGTTAATCAGTCTGTACAATAGGCTGACTAACGTAGTCTGGAGATGAGATGGGGCTGTTTAAACAGGTAATTGAGTTGTACCATATTGGACTATCGTCTGTTTTCAAAATAATAAAATGGTGGGCAGTTGCCCGTCCCAATGTGGAGGATTCAGGTCTGTTTTCTTTAGCATGCTTTCCTGACAACCTCTTTAACCGGAGGACTTAAAATGTCTGTGAATCTGCATACACCAAGGTGCACTGGCTGTCCAGTACGTGGATGGTTGCTCACACACACACACACACAGACACACACTCTCTCACACACATACACACACTTGCTCAAATTCTCTCTCATAACCCCCTCTCTCTCTCTCTCTCTCTCATAACCCCTCTCTCTCGCTCTCTCTCATAACTCCCTTTCTCTGAACTCCCTTCTCTCTCTCTCATAACCCTCTCTCATAACATCCTCTCGCTCGTAACCCCGTAACCCCTCTCTCATAACCCCCTTTCTGTCTGTCTCTCTCTCACATATACCCCTCATAACCCACCTCTCTCTCTCTCTCTCTCTCTCTCTCTCTTTCTCTCTCTCTCTCTCTCTCTCTCTCTCTCTCTCTTATGAAAACCTGAGTAACCCATTTGTGAATTAAAGATTTCAAAGCTGTATTCGGAGGAATAACCTGGGAAAGTGAGCAACACACTATTCAAAATTTCAAATCTGGGAAACATTGGACTTGGGTGTCTGATGTGAGATTCTCTTCTTGATTTCAGTCAGCCTATTTTGTTGTCAGACTGTTTTAGTAACATGGGATATGGTAACCCTTTAGTGTAGAGCAAAACGAAAGATATGGTGTTTGGAAGGTTTAGAAGTAATCTTAACCCCTGGCATTGCTTTAGGCAACACTCCAGACCATCGTTCTTCGCCTGCCAGGCCATTTTAAAAGGGGAAAGACTATATGCAAATCAGGCTTGGTCCCACCCCAAAACGGGCAGTCCAGCCCGAACTACATGCTCACATGCCTTCTACATGAGACCACAAGCATCCCCAAACATGTTTCAGCCTCGTTGGGCCTCATCAGTGAGGAGTAGCTTGAGTCTCTAGGCCCAGCAGGCAGGAGACCCACGTCTGAGCATACCCATCCCACACGCGGTTACTACAGCAAAACAAGAGGTGATGGCTGGAAGGTTTAGAATTAATCTTAACCTCTGGCATTGCCATGGGCAACCCTCCAGACCATACTCCTTTGACGTAACAAGTCATTACAAAAGGGGAAAGACCATATGCAAATCAGGCTAGGCCCCACCCCAAAAGGGGCAGTCTCCCTTTAGGGTATACTTGTTATGAAGCTCATTAATTCAGAGCACCATGCCATTCTATTTTCTTTGCCATGACAATCTTCAGAAGTCCTGAAAATCCATGAGTCAGACCAGGAAATATCAAAGCAGTTTTCCTGAACCTCAATTAAATAGTGTGACCACTAAAAAGTCTTGAGGATACCAACCAATCTGAGCACAGCCATGACTCCTCAGATGATGATCTTGCAAACTACATCTGATTGGTTTCCAGAGTGTAATTTTTGATGTCTTAACAGCCCATCCAGATAACTTAAAAGCCCACTGGAACCACTGAGATAAATTGACGTGCACAATTCCTAAATACTTCACCATGTGCAGTTTTACAACATAACAATCACTAACTTGGACACAAAGACCCACCTCAGAACCAAGCTCAAGAACAAGAATTACCTGTAGACATGGCCCATTGGTTCATCTAACAGATGCTAGCATATAGGTCTGTGCATACACCCCCCTACAACCAGTACACTGTAGAACCTACAACAGCAAGACTGCCTCATCCCAACTGGGAACAGACGGACCACCACTTCGATGTCATCAATTACAATAATAAGATTTATTAAGTACCTTCCAGAGTAAGTCTTCCTCACCCAACTTACACTCCCCTTTCAGTCTACTAGCACCCATACGGCAGATTCACATCTGCTAGCACCACATTCATAACATCTGTTGAGCTGCTCGGGGCACATGGCAAAGCCCACACCATTGTTAGCCCTACCACATACCCAACCACGGCCGTCAGTTAACACATCTTGATTCATCCTCCTCCAGATAATACATACACCCAAGTGTTACTACATCAAACCACCTGGATTCATACCAGCAAACATGACTCTGCTAATTCCGACTTACACTCAAATCATTCTGTTCCTAGACGCTATACCCTGTGCTACAGAGGGCCACTTAACATTACGTGTAGTGATCAGATTGTATTGCCGAATGTTCATGGATTGGACTGCCTCTGTAATTTCTAGAGTTTTTACTTGCTGGTAGGCATGATTAACCCACAATTCTTAAATCATGCTGCCAAGGACTAAACCTATTCTCTTTTTCTCTCAGTACAAAAGACGCAGCACCAAATAGGCTAGCAAGAATGGGGGCCATGCCTACTCCTTTCAAAGCTGTGGCAATAGATGAGGCTCCTGCTCTTCCTGCTTCACCTGGAATCACAGAGACAAACAAGGAGCAGAAATACACTGACGACTCAACAGGTCAGGCTGTCAAGTCACCTTTTTTCCTTGGGTCATGCAATTATCTTTCACAATTAACGGTTTAAGTCAAAAACAAGTTTGTGAAATAAATGCAGTGCATATTGTATTTACCGGTTGTTCTTATGTATTATGACTCTAAATGATGGCCTGTTAAAATTGCTTTGGTGGTCATGCAGTCAACGGAGGAATGCATAGCAATTGGAACCACATGTTCAGGAACAGCAAACATTTTCTAATGGTTTACCGTTTCTGCATAGTGTTATTTTTTTTAAACAAATTTAATTTTTATTATTTATTTTAAAGCTGTGTTTTCACTACCATATTGAAGTTTTGTTATCCCTGTAGAGCTTTGTGTTTAGGTGACAACTGGCCAACTGAATGTGATGTTTCCTTATTTTTCTAAATTTTGTTTTCGTACAAAATTTCGTTTTTTGCCTTGTGGGTGACCATTTTTTCCCATTGTCCCCTGCATTTCTGGATGCATGTTATTTCTTCTTGCAGAATCACTCAATTTCTACAAATCGTTTTGTGCATGTATTTTTGTGTTTTGTTCTACTTTCTTGCTAACCCACTTTCTCTGAACTTCTCCGATTTGTACATCTAGCACAAGAACTAGAAAAATGCTTGTACTAAAATCTAACCTATGCTGACCTTACCACTAAGACAAAACTACTAAAGTCCAGGAGAATGACTGCCTTCTCCTGGAGTGGCTTCATCAGCCTTAAAACTATCTTTAGGTAGTTATTGGCTGTTAGTTTTCATTAAATCATTCAGTTCAAGAAGGGGTCTTGTCCAACTCCTTGGCTCTCCCTTCTCCTGACTTTGTGAGATCCTCCTTATCTGCGTTCCTAGCCTTTAAAGTTCTTTCACCTTGTCTTTCTCGAGTGTCTTTGAAAGTCTTTCTCTAGTTTAAACTGTGTCTGAGAAATAGAACCAATCCTCTTATTATTCCTGTTCTTAGTTTTTCTCTGGTTGTTTGACCCCTCACAGGGTCGGGTATACAGTTCTTTTTAATAATTCTCAATCTCTTTCTCACTGTCTTTTTCGCTGGGACAAGTACGATGAACCCAGCAATACATTTAGCTTTTTTGGTGGTCTGATATACTACTGAGGCGAATGACCCGACCCCAGTAAGGATTCTCACACTCTTGGTTATTAGGGGTGTAAGTAGGATGAGCCCAGTAATGATTTAGTTTCTTGGCCTTTCACTCACTCACTGGGACAGGTGTGATGACCCCAGTTAGCCTTCAGTCTCTTGAATGTTCACCCCCCTCACTGGGACGAATTTAATGTGTGGTTATGACTTTTCCCTCTCTCACTGTGACAAGTATGATGACCCCAGTTGTTATTCAACGTCTCTCGACTTCTCACTCCCTCACTGGAACGAGTATGATGAATGCAGTTATTATTCAGTGTCTTGGACTTAGTACTCTCTCACTGGGGTGACTATGATGCCCCCAGTTATTCACAATCTCTTGGCTTTCCACTCTCTCACTGGGATGAGTATGATTCTGGTACTCGTTATACTAAAGTTCCCTCCTGGACCTTCCCCGTTACCGTCTCTTCTACTTGTTGGCGTCACTGGGCCTGGACAGGGATTCTTCTTCCTTCGATCAGGACGTCTTCTGACATATTCAGTGTTTCTAGCTTCTCTGCGGTGTGACCGTTGTAGCGTTCTCCATGCAGTTAGACTGCAAAGTCCACCCCTCCTGGGTCACGCCACCACTCACGACTCCTTTCTCTCCTTTGGTGTTTCCTACCCGTTTCCAGCTCACACTGTGCCTTGCTCGCACGCCAGCTGATTGCCTCTTCGGCACACAGGACTCTGCGGTTTCTGTCAGCTTTCACAACAATGCTGGTTTGAAACTCCTGGCATTTTCTACTCCTTGCTAAGGGATCGCCTTCTCATTTTCATGGCTGAGCCCGCTCCAGCAGAGGATCACAGTCCTCTTTCCATAGCGGGCTCACCTCTGTAGCCTCACAAGGAAAGTCTCCCCCCTGGCGAGAATTGACTGAATCCCACAATTCGTTACAATGCTGAAAAGCTTTTTGATTCACATTGACTTGTTCCTATACATCCCAACATGAGCTCTTGGTGCTCCCGAAATGTTCCTCTGGCCTTTGATGCCCCCCAATAGGAATTTGGTTGCTCCAGAAATTGACAAGTTCGAAAGCCACACAGTTATTTTGGGAATACAGAAATGTTCTCTAACTTCAATGTACAGTTGTAGGTACTGTACTAAAGGTTAGTAAAATATTCACATTTGTTTTGACAAATGCAATCTTACCTTTTTTGAAGATGGTTTCCATCATGTTGAAAGTGAGAAGGATTTGTCTACAATAATTTTACATCTCAAACACATGCTGTGTTCTTCCTGGTAAGCGACCATTACATACATTTTCCATGAAACAGAGGTTTGGGGAAGAATTATGTTTTTATTTTGCGGCATATTTAGACTGCGAGGCGATTATACGAAGATACTGTAGAAGACTGTTTATTGGCTTGTAAAGTGAAGGGTAATTTTGAATGTTTTTTTCAGGAGTGGAACACTTTTACATGTGTAGCTCCTGCCTGTTTGGCCAAACTTCCTAAACTGGGTCTCTGGCATGAGATCCCTGAATTTTCTAATTTTGCGTGACTGGTTCACTGACCTTTTTCCCCAATGGAGTCCTAATTCAAGGCCTGGCTACGGATGCAGTGCTGTGTTATGTCTCCTGAGAAAATTTAAACTTCTCAGAATGTGTGTCCAAAAGGTACCCTGTGTCTTCTTGAGGGTGTAAACCTAGACAGCCTGGATACTGTGTCGCAGTACCGTGCAACATTAAAACATAATTGGGAAACCGCAGCCTGCCCTTTGCATAGTCTCCATAGGTGGGCTTTGTTACATACTCTGAGAAGTTTCATAGCTGAATTTGCCTTGCACAGAAGGATACAGATGTGACCATATATGGTTTTGACTACATTTTCCCTATAGGGAGGCTGGGACAAGGGTAGCCAGGACCAGAATGTGACTAGGGTGTATGTGATTTAAGGCTCAGTCTGCATCCTGTGTGTTTGCACAGGAAGAAATCTGTTTAAATTTGAATTTGGCGACCCTCTCAGCCAATTATTGGTCGCTGGGATGAGTCCAAAACCATTATGAAGTTATCTGAAGCTCTGGACACTCTGCTTTTGTAGCCTGCCCAGGATCACACTCCAAGGGCATTGCCCTTCTGGGATTTGTGGATTCCAGCTTCTTGACAGAGGGCACAGAGTGAGCAGCACTACCTCCTAACCTGATGGGACAGCTGGGTAACAAGCCCCTTCTGCTCCCAGAAAATGTCTTGCCCTGTACAACCTGAGATGGGAGCATCAGATGACTATGGTTTGGTAACCTGTAGAGCAATAGGCTTGCAATTACAGAAGACAATCTTCACAGTAGGAACGTTCAGCTCGGCCACTGTCTGCACTGCCTGGCTGCTGAACTTGTTGGCTACCGGGTAGTGGCACCACACCCCAGCATCAGGTCGCTTTTGTCCCCTGCTCGGTATCGCCTCATGTAATTTTACTGTCACCCCAACTGCCTGGGAGTCGTCCTTACCCAACACCCTGATCTCTACCTCCAAATCTGACACTGTCTCTGACCAATCATCAGAGTTTCTACCACCAAACCGTAGAGTGCCTGGTGAACCTTCTTTTAAAACTATTAATAAAGGTGTGATCGCTCATGGTTATCGTGCTACAACAGTTGGGCATTTGGATAGAAAAGGGCCAATTCCACCAAATGCTGCAGTAGAAACTGCACCAAGGAAACCTATTCCAACACTGAAAGCTTTCCTTCTTTTCTGTGTCAGGACTTCCTTTCCACGGTCAACGCTAACTCTAGCAATCCATCAGGGTCACCGCAAGACATGTGCCCCCCCCACCCAATGTCTAAAAAGGAGCAACAGAGCAACCTGAAATAGCACCCTTCTTCCTAGCCCTCCTCAACACCTTAATCTAACAAGGGGTTGTCAATCATGCCTTCATCATGCCCTTGTTTAAAAAACACACACAGGTCAAAATGACCTGGCAAACTGCTGACCAATCTCCAACAGACCATTTGCCACTAAAACCTTTTGAGGTTTATCTGCCAACAGCTACAGAAATGTGTTACGTCACAACATGGATTCTGACCTACAAGAGAAATGGGATCCGCACTATACTTGATAGGGGACATCTTTAAAAAACAGTGAAACAACCTATCTAGTGGGTTCTATGTCATTATTTTGATTTTTGTAGGTCTCTTAACCAAAAGACTGATTTCTTTTTTCCTGCCGATTTTAGGCGGCCTACAAAAATTTCAATAATGAATTCTCTCGACCCGCCACAATGCCTCCGACCCTCTTTTTCCATTTTTAGTCAAAATCGGGGGGTTTCACCCCCCGAATCTCCTCCCTCAGCCCCGCCGCCCCTCTGCCCTCTCAAGCCCCCTGAAAACTCACACAATCACATAGTTACACCCTGCACATACACAAACACACATACACACACCCACAAACTTATCTGATCTCCCTCGTGGCTGCTACGAGGTCCTGGCGGGCCTGTCAGCCCCTGTGTGCACTCATGTGTGTCGCGGGAGCTAACAGTTTAAAGACCGCTCTGTGCGGTCAGAGCAGTCTTGCTAAATCGTTTTTTTGGCGTCTTTCTTTAAAAAAAGATAAAAAAAGACCATTGACCTAATACCATCTAGTGCACTCATCCTGCTTGATCTTGCCACCGCTCTTGACAATATCAGCCACATGGACCTACTAAAAAGAGGACATCCTACTAAAAGATACCACTCTACAGTGGATCACTTCATTTCTGACTGAGGGGGACAAATGCATGTGACCCCTTTCAGGTCACACCCTGCAGCCTTTAACTGGAATTGCTGAGGATCCTGCTCCTCCTCCCACTTAACCAAGCTCTGGTATTCTCTGTCCAAACACCTGGGCTCAGAAGACCACTTAGTCTTCAGAAAACAGCTGAAAACCTGGCTATTTTTCCAACACATGAGACTGACACTTAAACCCAAACAGACCCCTGCTTATATTGGCATGGAACTGAGGGAGCCCCCTGTCCCAAGATATACGATCATACCATGAACCCAAATGCAGTGCGTTAGCAAAGGACTATGGGAGAACACTCATTTGGCCGCCCTATAGTTCAAGTAAAATTAATTTGCATTGATTCGAAAATTCTGTTGCTAATCTTTTGCACGCTGGATGGATAGGTAAAATGTTCCAAAAAATGTCTAGCACAGGCACCCCAAAATGTAAATTTTGGGAAACAATAAACTCAAATTGAGAAACGGGGTTGGGGGAAGCTGTTTTTGGCCAACTCGCATTCATTTTCCCATAGAGGAAAAGGAGCTTCCATTGAACACTAGTAGCGTGAAAACCTTGACAGCTTTGCAACAAATAAGAAATGAGTTGGGCACAAAGCATCACAGATCTTTCTTTTTTTAGTTTGATATAAATCTATCTAGTAGGTCGCAAAAAATTGACAGAGAAGGGGGTGCCCCCAATCCCATAACACCTTTTATATATCTTCCATTTTACATTGCTGGACTGAGACTTTCCAGGCATTTATGATGGGAGTGATCCCTGTGGTTATACCAAAACGGAAAGGCGCTCACTTGATATTTGAAGTAGGGAAAGGGATTGTTTCCCTTTAAGGTAGAGGGCTGGAAGAGGAGCATATTAGTAGTTGGCGAGTTGGGGGTGAGCTGGAGAACCCTACATAAGCAGATTTCTTTCTTTTTACCACAGTATTATGGGGCATCTCAAGGCACAATTGGGAGTGAGGAGGAATGCATCACTTGAACTGGGAGCTGAAAGGGATGAATGGGTCAGGGAGGATTTGCGAGTGGTGGAGGCAGTGAGGAGACCTTTAAAACAAGAGGCGGCACATTGAGAGAGAATGGCAGTAGGCATAAGTGTTGAGCATTTTCCTCTTACCACAGTAAACATCACACTTTGTTACGTTGTAATAGTCAAATGCTGCCTTACCGTGGAAATCACCAGGTGCCCAATGTATGATTTTGTGGGAAATTGATTCATGTGATTTTTTTGGGGGGATTTTTTAAAGAGATGAGTCCCCTATACAAAAAAGGAAATTTGAGAAATAAGTTGTGACAAGTTCCAAAAACCAAAAGATGCAGTAAAAGGCAAAAACGGGAAGAGACAGGGGGAGAGACAGTTCCAACTGTTCTAAACATTTCAGGCACTCAACCTTCTTCACAGATGGTCAACCTGTTAGAAAAAACCCTATCTTTTGTTCGTAGTCAAAATCTGGATCTAGTTGGTATTTTAGTTGATATTTTCAAATTTTGCAGAAAATTATGCCTGCATATATATCTTCTGTGCAGAGTCCTCCTGAGTTTTGGGTATTAGACAATCTGAAGCTATTGATTATCTGGAATATTTTTACATCAAAGGATTATCTTCTGAAACTCTAGATTTTCCTACCCCTATTACTAAAGATGTTGGACCCCCCCCCCCAGCCGCTTCAAACCTAAATCTATATTTGTTAAATGTGTTGTGGATGATCATATCTCCTGTTTTTAAAGTGCAGTTAAAGCTGACTTACCCAAGTTAAATTGGTTTAAGAAATATCATACTAAGATCTCTGAAGCAGAACACTCTATTAAATCTTTTTCTAACAATAATTAATGGGTAATAAAAACCTTCAGACAATGGTTGAAATAGTGTCCTATGGAGCCATCAGAAGTATGTACAAAGGCTAATAAACAACTTCGAGACAGTAATTTTTACTCCATACTAAAGGGAGACTCTACCAAAGCATTTAATTGAGAACTTAAAGAAACATTAACACGTTTCTACAGTGTAGGGTTAATAAATAGGAATTTTATTATCAATGTTAAAAATCTTACCCGTTGCCAAAAGTCCATAAAAATTGTCCACAAGACAGATCTATTTTAAGCTCAATCGGCTCACTTACTGAACCTATCTCCAGTTTTGTTGATTTATTTTTATTATCTTTTGTGACCCGTTTACCATCCTATGTTAAGGACACCAGAGATGTCCGTAACAGATGCGATATGCCTTAGGATGCTGATTTTATTCTACTCACACTTGATGTCACTTCACTATATACTGTAATTTGTAATATGAATGGCCATTTGTCATATGAATGGCATCAAAGCTGCTCATTTTTTCTGGAGAAATCCATCTGCCTAGTATACACCTCATACACAAATGTTATTAGAATTGATACACTTTGTACTAACTCATAATTCATTTTTTGTTCAATCAGACCTTCTTTTTGCAAACGCGAGGAATAGCAATGGGCACTAAATTTGCCCCTGAATATGTCACTGTGTTTGAGATATTCGGAAGAAACCTTTATACTTCATAATTAAGAGAATTTATAGAATGACAATATAATCACGTAGCTTAGATACATAGAATTATTTATATTATGGAAGGACGATGAATCTACACTCAATCTGTCCACTTTATCAATAACCATTGTAATCACAAATTTAGCCTAAATTATAGCACTTCAATAATTGAATTTTTGGATTTAACTATTACAGTCAAGGACAATTGTATTCATACCTCGATGCATCGCAAACCAACTGCTGGTAATTCTATCCTTGAAGCCTCTTCATGCCACTGTCCTCATAACATTGACAATATCCTGTACTCTTGAGTTTCTCAGAGCAAAACACAATTGCTCAAAAGACAATGCTTTCAAAAGACATTATGCTAAGAAAAGCTGTACATCAGGCCTTTATAACGGCATCCAAGAAAACCAGATAAGAACCTTTTGCTTCAAAAGCCAAGAGTAAAGATGACCATATATGGTTTATCACCACTTTTTGTCTTCAAACTAACCAAATTCAAGTTATTATCATAAAGCATTGGCATTTCCTCAGAAAGCGTTCCAAATTACAATCTGATTGGTGACTCGCCTCAGTTCAGTACTAGGTAAGGGAAATACCTAAAAGATATTTTGACTTGAAGTCATTATTCTCCATTAAATTATCTCCATTGGTTTTTTCTTGTGGTTCTGGTTTCATTTCTCAGAAAAATATTTAAACTAATGAATTTGAAATGGATCATGTTCATTGGAGACATTACATCCGGGATCGCAATTCATAATTTGTGGTATATGGTCTCGTGTGTCACTATACTAAATTGTTCATTGGCAGCAGCATAATACAATTTGAAAACTGGATTTAGGAGCATATACGAACCATTAAGAAAGCTGATTAGTTATTCTGTCAACATATTTTTCTCAAGTACATAATCAAAATAGTAGTTTGCTGAAATGGGTAGGCTTAAGTAAAGTTGTGCCTCACTCGCGGGATGGTGACAGAGAATCCACTCTTAGAAAATTGGAAACTAAACATATCAAACGTTTGAACAGCAGGGTTCCCAATGGACTTAATATTACTGAGGGTTATTGTGCATTTCTTTAGATTTAGATCTTTGATTAACGTTTATCTTGGTTGTCCTGAAAATGAGAAAAATGTAGATAGTTGTGTTATTAGCTTTTTCAAGTTTTCACTGAAGAGTTTTGTATCAGTTTAATCTGAAAGTAGCAATATTTGCACTTTTGTACACTTAAATGAATTAGCAACTAAAACGGGTCTGCAACCTTTGGCACTCCAGATGTTTTGGACAACCAGCATAGTCAATAGCCAGATATCATGGGAATTGTATTCTGAAACATCTGGAGAGACAAAGGTTACAGACCCCTGCGCCAAGGCATAAATATGTATGTTTTGGTAACATTTTTTTATACCTATTTTTTTTACTTTTTTAGGAGCCTGGATCAAATTTAATGATGCATATTTTTTAATGCTTTTTAACTCTTGTAAGGTTTTTGCACATATTCAGTTTGGAATCTTTGCACACAGTTTTTCTACTTTTCACATTAAATACTGAGTTATGAAATGATAACTAATAAGGTTGTCCCTCATAGGGTTGAAAAAATGTTTGTCATTTTGGTCCTGTCATATTTCTATGTCGAGTTTGCCTTGTGAGAATTATAAATGTGGCCCCGCTTTTGATGTGGATTGCAAAACCGAAACCATGATTAAGCTACAGATGTAGCGAGATGTCGGCTAGTTTCTAACAGCAGATGTTGATTTAAATCAACCTCCAAAAAATCGAACACTGCTTTTGTTCCTATTTTGAACCTTATGCTGGCCGTTTTCACCGATTGAACCAATCACTGCATTCCCACTGGTTTTAACTGCTAATGCGTGGTCATTTTTAGTTGAAATATATATTTTGAAGGGATTGTGTCCTCCGACGTATTCCTCATCTTAGATATCTCCTTCCAGCTCTGCTGGCCTCGGAAAATGTTTTCTCTAGAGGGCGCTGCGTGTCGACGTCCTCCGAGTCGATGTCCCTCAACAGCCGCCGTATCGACGTCGACGTCATCCTGCCTATAAAGGCCACGCGCAGCGTCGGTTGCTCAGTTCCGTTTTGTAGCCCACAATTCTTTCTGGACTAGACTAATCACCCTGAAGGAGCGTAAACTGAAACAACAAGGGAAGTAGAACTGCGGGGATGGATGGGAGGGTCGATGAGGAATACGTCGGAGGAACATCCCGTCGAAAGAACGTTACAAGGTAAGAAGTAACTTGTTCTTCGAAGGGATTGTGTCCTCCGACGTATTCCTCATCTTAGATAGGCTCCCATAGCAGTCATCCTGCCTATAAAGGCCGCGCGCAGCGTCCGTTGCTCAGTTCCGTTTTTCCGCGCTTACTCCGTGCCTCGGAATACCGTTGCTCAGTTTTGTCAGGTTAAACTTATTTACCTCGAGTTATTCGATCCGTACTCGATGGCTTCTTCGTCGGAACCGACAACTCCTCGATCCGGCTTCAAAAAATGCTGAGATTGTGGGAAAAAGATGTCGCTGACTGACCCTCAGAGTTTGTCTGTGGTGTTTGGGAGCTGAACACCATTGTTCGGAGTGCGAGGACTGTATGTCCATGACAGCTAAGGCCCTGAAGGAGTGTAGGGGGAAGCTGGAGAAAGGTAAGACTTTTAAAGCTTCTTCTTCGTCGACGAAGTCGAGACATTCGTCTCCTCGTCACCATTCGCGCTCCAGTTCTCGGAGTGGGTCCCATCACTCCTCGAGATCGAAGCACTCGAAGAGGAGACGTCGAAGATCCCCTTCTCCGTCTTCCTCTTCCTCTGTTTCGCCAAAGAGAATCCCTTGCCCCACGAAACATAGTTCCCGGGCTAAATGGGAGGAATTCCGCAAAAATATGATGAGCGTCTTCGAGAAAGCGGCCTCGACCCCCTCGAAGACTGCCGAGAGCGATGCTCTGGTCGAAAGACCCAAAGGTCAAAAACGCCACGAGTCGCAGTACCCGGCGAAGGAAACCTCTCGAGCGCGTCTCGAACCCCCGAGTAGGACTATGACCTCCAAACCTTCCTCGAAGGTTCCGTCGACGCCATCGACGAAGGTTCCGTCGACGCCGAGGTCGGTGTCTTCGACGCCGTTGTCGAAGGGACCTTCGACACACGGGTCTGTCGACTCGACGCCAGCTTCGACACCGGCGTCGACGCCAAGAAAAGTCACGGTTACGACACACCCAGTGACTATCCCCAGGTCCTCGATGACGATGGCTTCGAGATTGTCGAGCAGAATCCCAATTCTGTCGAGGTCATCGAGGCCTCCGCCTTTGTTTTCGACGCCACGCTCGAAGCCTTTGGCGTCGATGACATCGACGTTTTCGAGGCCGATTATGACAAGTTCGGCACCCTCTGCCTTGGAAATGGGATTTACACCCTTTATGAGTTCAGAACAATTGAGAACTATGTCCTCAATTATGGAAGAGGGTGAATTGTCTGAACAGGAAGACACATTTGAGTTGCAGGGACCTGTAACCCCAATTAGAGAGGAATTTTCCTCTGAAGAACGCAGGTTAAAGGATCTTCATGATTCCTTACATGAGGCAAGTGGGTTAGACACTTCCCCTGAGGTGGAGTTTGCTAGGCCAGACCCGGGGGAGCATGCTCAAACCCCCTACAGAGCCTTAATGGCCAGGATCACAGAGTTTATGGGGTGGTCTGCACCTTCACAATCTTTCCAACAAGATGACCTCACGGATATTCTTGACAAAGGCCCACAGGAGGATCCTGTGGTGCCTTTTCATAAAGCTCTTCAGAGGAAGATTATGACCAACTGGGAAACCCCAGATGTCGTCCCGGCAGTAAATAAAAAACTGTGTACAAAATACAGGGTATCCTCTACAGACCCAGAGTTTTTGTCAAAACACCCATCCCCAGAAAGTCTGGTGGTACAGGCAGCATCTTCTACCGATGTCAAGACGGCTTATCCTACCGTCCCACAGGACAGGGACGATAAAAAATATGATGCTATGGCAAAGAAAGTTTTTTTCGGCATGTAGCATGGCGTTAAAATCTGTTAATGCTACTTGCACCCTTGCTAGATTCAGCCATACACTTTGGGAGTGTGCTTCTACAGCGGCTGACTGCATCCCGGAGGGAGAAGAAAGGGAGGCGTTCCTGAATATCATACAGGACGGTAAAGACGCTATGTGTGAATCCTCCAGACGGGCATTGATTCGGCTGACAGTATCAGCAGAGCAATGGCGGCAAGTACAACAACCAGGAGATTCGCTTGGTTGAGAAAGTCTGGTTTTGCCCCAGATGTGCAAGCCAGGCTCTTGAACATACCATTCGATAGCTCTTCTTTGTTCGGGAAAAAGGCGGATGACAGTTTAGAGAAACTGCAACCTTCAAAAGCAGCAGCAAAATCCCTAGGCGCTGCAATCCGTCAGACACCTTTTCGTCCCACAGGAACCTCTGCGAGGGGCAAGTCCTTTCGCTTCTACTCCGCATTCGGAAGAGGTAGAGGACGACCGGCTCAAAGGGGACAAAGAAGAACTACCCGAGGTGGACGGGGTAGATATTCAAAAGCCGCAGCAACAGCAGGTGCCTCTTTACCATCGGCATCTGCCTCAGCCGTCCCAAAACCACTCTGAGGACTTCCCTCACAGGACACCTGTAGGAGGCAGGTTGACTCAACATCTGGCGGTATGGCAGGCTATCGCGTCAGATGCTTGGGCATTGGAAACAGTGGCCCAAGGTTACTGCCTGCATTTCCTACGCATACCTCGGAGTCATCCACCGGGGATCAGCTCTCAGAAAGCTCCAGATCCGCTCCTCTTGCAGGAAATTTTGGACCTGCTAGAGAAAGGTGCCATAGAACCGGTACCTGTAGCAGAGAGGAACAAGGGCTGGTACTCCCCTTACTTTCTCATTCCAAAGAAAGACAGAGTACTGAGACCCATCTTGGACTTGCGAGAATTGAACAAATTCCTCAGGAAAGACAAATTCAAGATGGTCACTCTTTCACAGATCCTCCAGGCCCTTCAGTTCCAGGACTGGTTGGTATCTCTGGACCTTCAGGATGCTTATTTCCATGTGCCTATCCATCTCAAACACAGGAAATACCTGCGGTTCGCAATTGGCAACTCTCACTATCAATTTCGAGTGCTGCCATTTGGGGTGACCTCCGCCCCGAGGGTCTTCACCAAGTTAATGTCGGTAGTGGCGGCAAGTCTAAGGAGGGAAGGGATTCACATCTACCCCTACCTGGACGATTGGTTGATCAGGGCTGTTTCTTCGGAACAAGCTCAGATCCAGCTAAATCACGTGTGCCACTCCCTTCACAAACTGGGCTTCTCCCTCAATTTAAAGAAGTCACAAATGATACCATCGCAGAGACTCCAGTTCATAGGAGCGATCCTGGACACTTCCCTGGGAAAAGCCTCACCACCATAGGTGAGGGCTCAAGATATTCTACAGATGGTTACCAAGTTCCAAGATGCCCAACGTCTCCCAGCCTTCGACTTTTTGAGGTTGCTAGGCCTCATGGCATCCTGCATTTTCCTAGTGCCAGAGGCTCGCCTGAGAATGAGATCCCTCCAGTGGGCACTGAGGACTCAGTGGCCACAATTCTCAGGGAGAATGACAGATCTTCTTCAGGTTCCCGACAGGGTGGCTCGAGACCTTCAGTGGTGGGCCTGTCGGGAGAACATTCTGAAAGGAGAACATTTTTGGCAACCCTGGCCGGAGATAACAGTAGTCACGGATGCCTCACTCACGGGGTGGGGAGCCCACGCCAACGACTTGACCATCAGCGGTCGTTGGTCTCCATCGGAGTCCAGACTACATATCAACCTGTTAGAGCTGAGAGCCATCAGACTTGCGCTGAAGGCGTTCCTGCCAGCTGTACAAGGGAAAAACGTCCTGATAATGACGGACAACACAGTGGCCATGCATTACCTCAACAAAAGAGGAGGCGTAGGATCACTACCCCTGTGCAGAGAGGCGATGCAGCTCTGTTTTTGGGCAATCCAAGAAGGAATCTCTCTATCGGCAGCTCACCTAGCCGGAGAGAAGAACTTGACAGCGGACGCTCTGAGCAGGCAGAGCACAGTCTCCCGCGAGTGGGAACTAGCTCGGGAAGTCCTTCAAGAGATCTTCGCCCTTTGGGGAACCCCTCAGGTGGATCTGTTCGCCACCAGCGTCAACAGGAAATGCGATCTGTTCTGCTCAAGGGAATTTCCCCCGAGAGGAGCTCTGGGAGACGCGTTCATAGTGGACTGGGAGTTTCCACTTCTGTACGCGTTCCCACCGGTCCCTGTCATTCCTCAAATAATCAGGAGGTTGAGAAGATTCCGGAGAACCATGATCCTAATTGCCCCGGATTGGGCCAGGAGAACGTGGTACCCGGACCTTCTAGACTTGTCCATCTGCCCTCCAATTCGACTTCCACTCAGAGAGAACCTACTCTCACAGAAGGGAGGTCAGGTTCTCCATCCAGACATCAAAACCCTCAACCTTCACGCTTGGCTTCTGAAAGGTTGAGGTACAAGGATTGGGACCTCCCTGATGATGTTATGGAGGTGTTGCTTTCGGCAAGGAGGCCAGCAACAAAGTCTTTATACCGCTGCCGTTCGAACAGATTTTGCAGCTGGTGTAGAGAACAGAATATCGACCCTTTTTCATGTGGTACACCATTGGTTTTGTCCTTCCTTCTATATTTGGCGAATTCAGGCCTTCAAGTTGGCACCATTAAGGGCTATCTAGCAGCGCTATCCATCTTTAAGTGCACTGCGGAAGAACCATCCTATTTCAAGTTACCCTTGGTAATACAGTTTCTAAAGGGGTTAACCAATGTTTATCCCCCAAGACCATTCCAAGTTTCCCTATGGGATTTAAACTTAGTCCTAACCTTCCTGATCGGCACACCTTTCGAACCACTCCATTCTTGTTCGTTAAGATTCCTTACCCTTAAAACTGTTTTATTAATAGCACTCACATCTGCTAGAAGGGTGAGCGAATTACAAGCTCTTTCTTGTAAACCCCCTCACACAATCTTTCACAAAGACAAAGTTGTCCTGCAAGTGAAGCCTAATTTCCTCCCAAAGGTGGTTTCTGAATTCCATATCACTCAGAAGATTACCCTACCATCTTTCTATCCTCCTCCTCATCCGGGGAAAGAGGAAGAGAGGTTACACAGGCTAGACCCTAGAAGGGCTTTAAGTTTTTACATCAGTAGACTAGCCAGGATAAGACAGGCAGACCAGCTGTTTGTAGGTTACACAGGTCACAAGCTGGGGTTACCAATAACTAAGCAGACCATTTCCAGATGGATCATTCTAGCCATTCTGGAATGTTATAAACTGGCAGGGAAAGAGCCCCCTCAAAACCTTAGGGCTCATTCGACCAGAGGTATTGCAGCTTCATCGGCCCTCAAAAGAGGTGTGCCGGTTAAAGACATCTGTGTGGCCGCTACATGGTCGTCTGTCCATACCTTTACACGATTTTACAACTTGGATTCCTCCTCCAGTCAAGAGACTAGGTTTGGAAGGGGCTGTACTGCATTCTATTCATCAATAGAAGACAGCGTGAAGTCAGTACTCCCTCCTCCAATAATAGAATACTGCTATGGGAGCCTATCTAAGATGAGGAATACGTCGGAGGACACAATCCCTTCGAAGAACAAGTTACTTCTTACCTTGTAACGTTCTTTCGACGGGATGTTCCTCCGACGTATTCCTCATCGACCCTCCCATCCATCCCCGCAGTTCTACTTCCCTTGTTGTTTCAGTTTACGCTCCTTCAGGGTGATTAGTCTAGTCCAGAAAGAATTATTGTGGGCTACAAAACGGAACTGAGCAACGGACGCTGCGCGCGGCCTTTATAGGCAGGATGACGTCGACGTCGATACGGCGGCTGTTGAGGGACATCGACTCGGAGGACGTCGACGCGCAGCGCCCTCTAGAGAAAAAAATTTCCGAGGCCAGCAGAGCTGGAAGGAGATATCTAAGATGAGGAATACGTCGGAGGAACATCCCGTCGAAAGAACGTTACAAGGTAAGAAGTAACTTGTTCATTTGTGTATATTTCAAGAGCTTGGCTGGCCGTTTTGATCAGAAATGCCTCGCAAGAACATATTTATAGATGGTGGAGGCATTCCACTAAGGGTGTCTGTACAGTAGAACAAAGATGAGTGGTAAGCCAGTTTGAGGGTGTAAATAAGTAGGACATATACCAGGGACAAACCAAACAGAAGATATGCATATGTATAAGAAAACAGGTGACTTACAAAAGCAACATTAACCTATGGGGGTTAAGTGCTTCAAGCTAAAGTGGTGTAGTATTTATTTATTGTGATTTGGTTTACAAAAACCATACAAATTTGATACAAAAATGTCACTATTAATACAACCACTTATAAAATGGTATACGGTTAAGATCATCCCGACCCTAATATATGGGTTACAGGTCATACATAGGCCTTGCTCATCTTCTCTAGACACATTTGAAAACCTTCTCTGGAGGAAGACATTGCACCTACCTCCCAATCATAATCCATTTAGTACTGGGTCTACAATCTCTTAATTCACTTATTCTCTCTGAAAAACCGATGTTATTTAGCAAGATGTTGAAATCCACTAAAAAAAATCTTTTTGAAGATCTGCTGGAAGCTTACTTGGCAGAAACCTCATCAGAGTTAGCTATAATTAAAAAGATTGTTTGGTCTATATGGGGGAAATGAACTGACATTCTGAGGAAACGGCTCTCCAATCCCAATAGGGGAGAACTAAAAACTACTGAGATTGGACCAAGCAGCAGGACACACTTAGGGAATATAAGGTATGTCAGCATTATCAATATACAATAAGCACATGTAATACGGTAGCACCCTATTTAATTGTATTCCCAAATGGAAAGGTTTGCATAACATTCTTGCGGTTTTGTTGTAATGTCTTCTGCTCACTGGATGTCATAGGACCTTGTTGAGGTATCCTCCGCTCTGAAAAGAATCAGTCATCTTTGTCAAATCTCTGAATATAAAAGTCTGGATCACCTCCTATTAGAGTGCAAAGCTACTTATTTGGTCAGACGACGATGGCTGGAAGGGGTTGTCTTTGATTTTGATACATGCAATAAGGAGGTGTTGTGGGGACTACTATCTGGCAACAAAAAGTCACTTATTCTAGCGCTTGTGTGAGTGATAAGTGATTTACAATAAGTTGTGTGAAACTTTTATGATTGGTTTCTTAGTTAAATGAAAGTATGTATTGGATTGAATATGTTGAATAAACTGTACTGTTTATGACTTGAATATATATATACGTTTTGGTATTGATTTTTAATATTGTAATATCTTTGTATCAAATGTGGAAGGTTTTTGTACACCAAATCACAATAAATTAAAAATAAATGTAAATATATAAATGTACATTATTCAGTGTCACTGGAGCCAATAGTGGGGTGGGGAGAGATGGCAGGGGAGCTTCCTCTGTATCAATTAGCAAAGTTTAAAACAAGCATGGAAGAGTTCCACAGTTGTGCTGGGTTTGATAGTTATGCGCAGTGGAGCTTGTAGAGTAAGGAGAGCGTAAGAGTGAGGAGGCCTAGAGAGGGATGGAGTGGTGAGGTTAAGTGCAGAGGTGGATTGTAGGAAACAAGATGGTGAGTAAACTGAGATGCAATCATACAGATACTGAGTAGCAAGACCATTGATAGCTTTATAGACTAGGAGAAAGGAACTGGAAAAGAGAGTGGTTGTGCATGGAGAGCCAACCTGCATGTTGGCGCTAGAAAGACGTGGGGTAGGATCTGGGTAGGTTGTAGCGAGTGCGGGTAGCAAAGTTGAGGACCTGGACCAGAGGGAGGAAGGAGTAGAGGGGGAAGGCCACGGAAGTCTTGAGCAGTAGTTAATTTTGTGGAGCATGAGAATGGAGATCAGTTATTTGTAAAGTTTTTAGTAATAAAAGGAGATCTTCTGAATATTAAGGAAATAAATAGGAGTAGCAGTGGTAGTGATGAATTGTTGGCGTTGTAGGTCTGTCAAAAAGGACCCCAAGATTGCCTTGGGTGAGGAAGCAAGTTGGTCATGCGGATGGAGATGGGAGAGGGAGGGATGGCATTGGAAGCCAGGGGAAAGATGACTTCCATTTTTATTTTTGAATTGTTCAGCATGTGGCATCGGAGATTCATTGCAGTGAGAATTGCATAATTCGTTCTGAGATGACTGGCATAAAAGGGGAAAATTAGACAAATATTTGAGTGTCATTAGCAAAAAGATGATGGCGAAAGACTAAGTATGAGATAAGCCTTCTTAGAGGAGAGATATATAGGTTGAAAAGCACAGGTCCGAGGACTGATCCTCGCTGATGCCGAAAGGGGAGAGATGTGGACTGAAAGGTTTTTGAGTTCCTAGATATTCTAAAGATTCGACCTTCCTGGTATGAGGCAATCCAGGTAAGAGCAAATTTGTGAAACCCAAGGTCAATAGCGGTAAGACAGTTGCAGATTTGAAGGAGGCAGTGAAGAGTCCAGCGGGGGAGAGGGGTTAAAGAGCTCAGAGATTCAGGCAAGTGATTGATACTTCAGTCTTTGCATTTGGTAGCAAAATGGTCGATAGGGGTGCATGATGGTTTTTCTTGTGAAAGATGGGTGCTAATTCAATAGGAGAGCTATGGGAGAAGTAGTCGAACATAGAAGGGGGTGGTGGACAGCAGCAAGATTCGGGGGGAAATTGGAGGGCTTTTATTGTTGCACATTTTAGAAATGTGAGGGAAAGTAGTAAGCAAAGTCATTAGATGAAACTGAGGAGGTGACGGATATTGGCTGGGGAGGTGTGAGCACAGCTTGGAGGGTAGATTAAAGTTTCCAGGGTGATTGCCAATGGAAGAGATGAAGTTTGTGAAGTAGGAGGATTTGGCACAATCCAGTGCAGAAGTTAGGGCAGCAGAGTCGTTTTTGTAGGTTGAGAGTAGAGTAGGTGTCCGTAATTTGCACCAGTGTCGTAGGTCACGACACATATTTGTTTTGGGGGTCTGAATTTCAGAGTTGATAAAATAGTTGAGGGGAATCTGTTACAATAACCTAGTCTGTAGGATTGAATGAAGGGAAGGTATGCCTAATAGGGATGCATTGATAATGAAGCATACAATCATGTACTACCAGGTGTTTTGTCTGAATTTGTGGCATGGGGCCTGTGTGAGATCTTTAATCCAGGATGGCCACCGTTACAGATACTAATTTCGTTTTTGAGCTGTAACTGCTTGTAGGGTGGTTCCTTTGTTAAACATGATCAAAGGAATAGAAAAGTTCATTTAAGTAATTTTTTGATATCTTTTTCTGTTTCTGAGATACAGCCTCGTAGATTATTGCTTCTTCATGGCAAACCTTTGATTGTATGCGCACTGAATTAGAAAGTTTGAAATAATGTGCAACTTTCTCGTTGAAATATACTATTTATTAAAAGTACAATAGCTATTTACATTTGAAGAGAGACATTCATGTTTTACAGGTCATCTTCTGAGTCCCAGAGTTCATTTTTATAATCTACAAAATCGATACCACAGAGCTCTTCGTCGCCACCACACTTACACAGTTCTGTGCACCTTAGTGACTGAGCTCAGCATTTGCAATGCACAGCGCATGGTCCTTTGAAGCATGCACACTGTACCAGCTGTATAATTAATTGTACACACAGTGCACACAGTAGGAGAATGTTGATTATCTGCTGTAATGAATCTGATGGCATCATCACTTCTCTCCTGGTGGTGGGCTCTCCCCATGTGGCCAGGGGATAGAAGCTGCTACCTGATCCTGAGCCCGGGAGCCGCTATATGAGGGAGGATCACATGGGGGGGAAGGTGGACCCTTGTGGGTCGGGGGAATATCATGGCATCATCGGGTGAGATATGGTATTCCCCTTTCCCGTTTGAGGATACCCCGGTCATTCCCCATGCTCTAATGGCATACTGTTATCCCTCCTCTCACTGACCCAAGAAAGACACAGAAGATTTCTGCCCAGGTTCTGCATATAAGACATTAAGGACTGCGTTGCCTTTCAAGATCACTGCACCAAAATCTTCATCCAAGTTGTCAGAAACAGACTTTTATTTTCCTAAGTGTGAAAGTACTGTAACAAGGAAGAGGAACTGTGTAATGCGTTTAAATGGCGCCCCATAGTGCAAGCCACGCTGTAGTTGTTACAGAAACCTACCTGAAGCTGGGAAATTTAAACCGTTACAACAGCTGATGAAGGGACGCTGGGTGGAGAACACGATCTCCCTTGGTGCTGACCGAGGAACAGCAAGGCTGGAGTGGTGTCTGTGGCGCGAAGCTGCTTTCCGGAAAAGGAAGGAAAAGCAGACTACAGGTGAATATGCTTGGCGAGAATGCCAGAAAGCTTTGGAGAGCTTCTGGGCATTCGATCAGTAATACACAAGGCAGCCTCCGCCGTACCAGAGCTCAGAGAGACGCAGAGAAGAGAAGCAAAAGCCTTGAGAGTCTATGGAGCCGGAAAGCAGACACAGCGAGAGAAGGCAGAACACCAGAAGGCTGCCATCAGCTTGCAGCAGGAGATCCGACATGCTAGTCAAAGCCGGTGAGTCCACCCAAGGGAAGCAGGGACACAAGCGTGTATCGGCAAGCCTGTCAAACTGAAACAGATGCAAGTAAAGCACATAAAGAGTGAGCAAACAAAATTCTCTTAGAGGCAAAGTGAAATATACAGAACAGACTATCAAGTTTGTGAGTGTATGCAATACACTTATGAGATAAACACTGGCAGGATAGTGTACCAGGGGGGTTCATGACTGGACATGACAGTACAAATATAAGAAACTGTCAAGTCTACAGGGGTGCACAATACATATATAAGGATGGTCCTGGCAGAAGAGTATGCCAGGCGGTTTTAAGAGGAGACCAAGAAGGTTATCAAGTTCATGAATATGTAGCAGACAGATAAAACCTGCAAGAATATACACCTGAGAAATGTCCTGGCAGAAAATATACCAGGAAATATAAAAGCTGCAAGAACATATACAGAGAAGAAAAGCCCTGGCAAGAAAAAATACCAGGCAGATCAAAGGTTCAAGGACACTACATAGGAGACATAAGCTCTGGAACGGGAGGGTACCAGGCAAATTAAAGGTGCAAGAACATAAGCATGAGAAAATCCCAGGCAGGAAAATGTACCAGGCAGACCAAGGGTGCAGCAAGATTCCTATATGAGAAAGCTCAGGAGAGTGTACCGGGCAATGCCAAGTCATAAGAATTCATACAAACAAGAGAAGTCCTGGCAGGAGAAGTACGCCAGGCATAGTCAAGTTGAACAGTGCATGCTCTACTAGACCTGTGAAAGTCCTGAGCAGGATACAATAGGACTTGTGAGAAGGCTGTGAAAGCACGTTGAAAGGAAGTAGACACCTGGCAGTACAGTACACCAGGGGTCAGAGTAAAATATGGACTAGCAGTCAAGTTGTTTTGTGTGGTTGATCCAGAAGAATTGACATTCTTGAAATACAAAGAGTGAAGAGAAATTCAGGGGAAGGGAACCACCCTCTGGAACGAGAAACTCTGTCCTTCAGATCATTTTTGTGTTGGAGTTATGCTTTTCTTTTTGAACATTTGTGCACTACTGAAAGCCGAAGACATTTTCCCTTTTAACCTTACTTATTTTTCTTAGATGTGAGGGCCAGAATAGTACTTTTGACACAGGACGATTGCTTTAGACAGCCTAACCTTGGACAGACCCTTGGTTTTGGTTTTAGGTAGCGAAACACCTCTTAGAGTAGGGACAGAGAGGCATTTCCCAACCCCCTTTTTATTTTAATAAGTCTGACCAAAACCATGAATCCTCTATTTCCGTGTCTCATTCCTGGCTCTTTACACTGCCTTCTCACACCCGAATTGTGATGCTTCTGGGATATTTGGGTGGTGATGATCATCACATCACCACTCCATCACCTGGTAATGAGTCCTTAAGATGTATCGTATTTGAGAGGATCTTGTTGGTGGCAGATTTTCGCTTTGCATCTCTTTTGTTGTGAACATCCACCAACACTAATGTCTGAAATCTTTGTTCCTGGAGAGTAGACTTGACAAATGAATCGCTTTATCAATCGTTCATCTTCCTTCTTAAATTCTTCTAGACATCCAAGTCTTCTCACGGCTTTGAGGATTTCTTTTTCTGAAGTCTTGAAAACTTACCAGAAATATGGTTTTCCTTTCTTCGTAAAGCACCCGGTAACATCACACCCTGAAAAAGCATAAAGACCTAGTAATGCCTGCTCTTGTGTAGGGGCCTAAGCAGGAGCACACACGTTTGAGATATATGGATCTTCTATTAGTTTCAACTCTTGTGACAAACATGCTGTCAGATGAGGAAAACAGTGACCACTGCAGTGAACTGACAAAAACATCTGTATCGAGTGGAAAGTGTGGCTGTTAGTAGCATGACGACATGATAACATAAAGTGAGTGGATAATTATTTTTGTCTTCCTCCTCATGTGTGCTTTCAAGGTCTCAACATCATTTCCATCTGATGACTTGGCTTCAATTCTTCAACTGGCTACAGTCTTCTTTTTATCCTCTGTGCATGCAGAATTGCTTTATTTGAGAGGTAAACTGTCAACCCATCTTTAGTTTTAGAATGTAATTGGAGAGTTCTCACAGAAAACATTTCAATATTTGTAGAATCCGTGATTTTGTACTCAACAGGTGTTGCATTTCCAACTCTTTTCCTTTGCATGGAGTTCTTGACTGAATTTTCTAGGTAGGTATCGAATAATAGTTTCATCATACTTGAGCAGATAGTTCTATTTTCTTGTTGAATTCAAATGCAAGGTCATGGCATGCCTTCACATATGACGTTTTTGCCATGCTTGCAATTCTGCCATTCTGTCAAGGACAACTGCTGAATGTTTGCTCTGGTACAGATAATCTGGCCTCGGTAACAAATTAAGAGACCTCTGTCATGTTGTTAGAAAACTCTGTATGTTGTTCCTCTTCCAGTATCTTCATCAGCTTGCTTTTGTTTGCAGCTAAAATCATTGTACCATCCAAGTTAAACATTGAAAGAGGTACTGCACAGAATTCGTAATATAATGTCAGTTCGACTTTGTGAAGCAATCATCAAATGTGTGAACAAAGAAGGATATGCTTTCAGCTGCACTAAGGTGTCTGATACTTTTGTCTTAACATCGTTCTGTGCACTTTTACACAGCTGAAGATTCTCTTTCTTCATTGGTGCCCACAGGCTACAACTGTCTGATTCAATCTGGCCTTCTTTAAAGCTGTTGTACATGTGGCAACCTTCTTCTGTCATTCTTGATGTGTCCGTCTGAATTCTTTCATCAAAAACTGCTTTTGTCGGGATGTTGATGAGTTCTTTTCCATTAAAATTCACAGGACACATTGTATATCTGTTGAATATCTTCCTTTTGGCGTGTTGCTTTAGATGCTGTTAGGTGGTGATGCTTAAGCATTCGTAACCTGTGATTCCTACAATTTGTTTGGCTTCTGTAGACAGCCTTGATAGCTCAGGAGAGGCTAAAAAGAACTGTGCTAGAGCTTGTTTCTTTTGAGTAATATTAACCACACCACCAAGTACTTTCATTTCCCTATTTTGATGTTCCAGAGCTTCATCTGAACCCAAAGCACAAAAGGGTACTTTTGTCTTGCTTACTAACCAATTGCCTTTCACTCCACAAGTCCGGGTGTTTGCCTTCAAGCAGTTTCATTTCTGCTAAGTATCATGCTATCATACTTAAAATCGAGGGCGAAATAGTACTTAACAAACTCTTCAAGTGATGCAAGGTGTAAATCCCAGTTTGTAGTTCAGACGGATCTGATAAAAGTATTGTCCACCATATGAATGTACTGAAGAGCAACTCTGAGTGTTTTTTCTTGCGATTCTTTAGCCTCAAATGCTTCCATTTTGCCCATTGCATTCAAATTTGTCAGGACTGTCGCAGCTTAATTATGGACTGATTTTGTTTCTTGCGAATCATCCACTTGTAAAGTTTTAAGTAACTTCTTAAGCATAGGTTCCATCCTTTCCTTGATTTCAACATGCTCTTTGTAGAATTCATTGATGATGCATTTGAAAAGTGCAAGCCTTAGTGACATGTGTACTTCAACTGCTCTCCTTACACACTTCCCTGATAGAATCTTCGACACGACATTTGCATCCTTCTCCTAGCTGGTTCCCCAATATCTTGCACAGTTCTCAACTGGGTTTTTAATTCTCATAGGGAGGCTTTCACAACCTGTAGGTTTTGTACAATTCTGCATCTGCCCCCAATGGGACGATGAAGCGCTTACTGGAATCCTTCTCGACTTTCCAGTACCACACTTGTGGAACTGGCCTGGGAACTGTATTACAAAATGCTTTACTTCTCTATGGCTTACAGTCTCGTAACTTCCCGACCCCCTCCCGGACTTGTACATGTTCCCCTTAACTTCTCCACGGGGGAACTCTTCATCGCTTTCACCAGTGGTCACAGGTCTGCACTTCTTAGTTTAACTTCTTCCTTCAGTCATCCTCCGCGTCTCGCATCTCTCCACCTCAAGTTATTGTTGCCCACTGTGGTACAGCTGTGGGACCCCTCGGTCCCCCTGTGAAAGGTTACACCTCCACCATGGTCTCTCACTCTCTCCTGAAAGTCACCTGCACGACGCTGCTGTAGTTTACGGTAGGCGGTTTCGGCACTGTTGTCAGACCTGCATGCTACACCCACTTACTACAGGTCGTGCCACCACCTCTGTCTCTCCAGTTTATCGCGCTGGTTCCCAGCCGACTCGCAAGACATTTCTCGGGCATTCTGCTATTCCTCTTCAAAGCCTTGGAGACAAGCCTCACTGCCATCACCCGAAGCCCTGTGTCAGCTTTACAGGCTTCGATTCAACCTCCTCGATCACGTGTTTCTCCCTCTGGTTGTATCAGAGGTTCCCAGAACCACTCAAGCCATTGTCGGGTGGGTCAGTGGTTGACGAAGGACACAGTCCATCTTTGCTGTTCGTTTTAAATAGCTGGGACGGCCCTAGTGTAACGTCCTTCCAATTGACAGCAGCTGTTACGTCCTGCTCAAATGTAGCATTTTTGAGCGCTTCTTCATCTCTAACTATCCATCTAAAAAATTCTTATATTGCGCCACTCACCCAAAAGCATTGGTGCGCTCACAAGAGACAAACGAAAACAAAAAAAGGTCAACCACAATAGATTAAACTGAGATATATATCAGGTTGTTTAACCTATTTCATTATCAAAGAGGAATGTCTTTAGATGCTTTTTAAAAAGAACAGTTGAAAAACATTCTCTACGTTCCAGTGGAAGTGCATTCCACAAGGCTGACGTCCAGACATCAAAATTAGCACCACCACTTTTTTTAAGAGTGGCTCATGGTTGATAGTCTGACAGTGTTATTAGAGTGTAGAGCACATTTAAAGGGAATCTTGTTAACTCTAGAGGAAAGATAAGAAGGCACTTCATCCCAGAGACACTTAAAGAGGTTGCCAGTGAATTCGTCGAAAAAAATTGGTCGACCAGACAAATGGTCGAATCAAATTGGTCGAAAACCATTTCGTCGAATTTTTTTTTCTTCTATTTTAACCCTTTTTTTTTTTTTTTTTTGGGGGGGGTCCCCCCCCAACCCCCTTTTTTTCTCTAAAAACCCCTTTTTTAACTAAACGAAAAACCAAAAAATAAATATATAAATAAAAAAAAAATTTCGACGAAATGGTTTTCGACCAAATTGCGTCGACCAAATTGCAGTCGACCAGTTTTTTTTCGACGAGTTGACTGGACACCACTTAAAGACCATAGCCAGGCCCTTAAACTGAAAACGTAGCTCGACCGGAAGCCAATGCAGTTTTTTCCGGGCCTCAGATACTTGAGATTTTCAAGCCACAAACTGCCCATACTGCACCATTTTGTGTGACCTGCAACTTTCCTATGTTAGCCTGGAAAGTCCCCACTAGCAAGCTGTTGCAATAGTCTAACTTTGTGTTTGTAATGGCAGCAGCAATCCGGGCTCGATTTGCCTCTGAAAGATAGAGGCGAATCAGCCACAGCAGGTGGAAAAAGTTGGCACAGGAGAATTTGAGGTTATTGACATGCTTCTTGAAGGGTAAGTGGGAGTCAAAAAGGACTCCCAATGTTTTAACAAAATCAGAGACTTGATTGTGTTAGCAGGAATCATAAAGTTTGTATATTGTGTGTCTAGTTTTTTCATTTTTTGTTGAGTCACTAGAATAAGCAGCTCTGTTTTTGAATTGTTCAGCACTAGTGAGGACTAGCGAGTTCATGGCCATCCTCGATTGTATGGCTAAAAAGACTTCATTAACTCTGAGTCCTTTGTATAGGATCTGGCGAGCTTCAGCACAATTTGGGTATCATCCGCATAGTTTGCGAACTGTATCTCCAAGAAAGAGAGAACACCACATAGTGGTCTGGAATATATATTAAAAAAGCAGTGGTGACAAACAAGAGCCCTGTGGAAGAGGCGTTCTGCATGATTGAGCATTCTCTATGACCACGTTCTCAGTTCTTGGTCCAAGAAATGACTTGAACCAGGAGGCAGCAAAAGGTGTATACTTGCCAACTTTGATCAATCTGTCCGCCAGAAGTTCTAATAGCAAAACTAATGCCATACTGCCAGCCTCAATAATACTCGCAATATTGGATTTTAAGCCCAAAAAGAGCAGTCTCTGTCCGATGGTTGGGGCAAAAGCCAGTCTGTTCCGAAGCAAGAATGTCTTGTTGCTCTACAAATATTTGATATTGCTTATATGCAATTTTATCCAATATTTTTTTAACACAAACGGGACATTCGTGATAGGCCTATAATTGGCTGCATCCATTGGTCTCAGGTTTTCCTTTTTCAACAGTGGTGTGATCCATGCCTCTTTAATATTGTTAGGAACGTGCGCTTTCTGAAAAGAGCGATTCATGAATTTAGTAACCCATGGTACGAGGGTCCTAGAAAAATCCTTGAACAAGGAGGCGGGAAAGATATCCCCCTTACATGATGTTGGTTTCAACATGTGTACAACCTGCATGACCTCTTCCTCGGATACGTCTTTAAAGTTTAACAGAAGAGCCTCAGAAACTGTAATATTACTAGAGGAAGATGTTACTTCAGCTGTACTCTGTATTGTTTTCACTTGGTCTCTGATGTGTTGTTGATGTTTTAGTGATTTCTGGATGAACCCGTCGTGAATGCACTGACGCCAATCATTGTCAATGATCGTCGAGGATTTAACCATAGTCACCTTTAATTCCTGTAAGATGGCGAACAATTCTTTAAGTAGTGATTTTGCCAATTCTATCCTGGCGTTTAAGTTAGTTTCGAGGGGATTGGGTCCTCCGACGTATTCCATATCTATGACATGTAATCACCACAGCTGTGCTGCTTCGGAAACTTTTTCGGCGTCTGCGTCCTGCGTCGATGACGTCGATGCGCCGTCGTCGAGGACCTCCTCCGACGTCATCCGATGTGATAAGTAGGACGCACGACGCCCATAGCCTCAGTTCCGTTTTTTCCGCGAACGTGTTGCTTCGTGTTTCTTGGTTCTAAGCCTCGACTCTTTGGAGTTCTGTTCTTTCTGGTTCTTCGAACCTGTTCGTTTGTGAATTTCCTTCGGCGATGTCATCCACTTCGTCTTCGACCCCGCGTCCGGGCTTTAAGAAGTGCGGGGAGTGTGGGTCCAAGATGTCGGTGACTGACTCGCACGACGCCTGCCTCTGGTGCCTCGGGGAGGCCCACGACACGGATGACTGTATCGACTGCCAGTCGCTCACGTCCAAAGCCTTACGCGAACGTAAGAAGAAGTTGTCGGTAGGTCGGGTGTCCAAGCCCCGGAAGTCGAAGTCGGCGGGGCTTTCGACGGATGATTCGAGGGGTGATTCTCCGCGTCATCGTCGGAAGTCTCGTCGGTCTTCTTCTAGGAGTGGGTCTCGCCACTCCTCAGCCTCTTCGAGGCATTCTCGGAAGCGCCGTCACCGGTCGCCTTCCAGGTCCTCTTCCAAGGATTCTGCACGGCACGTCGGTTACCCCACCAGCCGTGCGACGCCGGAGGAATGGGCTTCCTTCGGGAAGAAAATGTTGGCGATTCTTGAGTCGCAGGGTACTCGGCCGTCCGCGCCCCCTAGTGGGGTCGGCCGTGTGAGGTCGAGAGACGCCGCTCGCAAGAGTGGTCGGCACGAGTCACGGGAGCGGTCCCGTTCGGACAAGGAGGCTCGTTCTCGCCGTACCCGTTCCAGGTCCCGGTCCTCGACGCGTTCGAGACCGTGTGCTCCTGTGAAGTCTTCGAGGAAGACATCGACGTCTGAGGCGTCGACAGGCTTTCTCGAGGCTCTGGCTTCGAGGACGTCGTCGAGGCCGTCGACGATCAGGTCGTCGAGGGACACGCTCGGGGCTCCGGCTTCGAGGGCTGTGTCGACGCCGCCGATACTGGAGGCGCTGCATCTGACGTCGACGCCGATTTCGTCGACGCTGATCCTCTCGGCGCCGTTGCCGGTTTTCTCGGCGTCGGCGCCGATTCGCTCGACGCCGACGCCATTGACGCTTTTCGTGTCGGAGGTGCCCCGTGTCACGGGTGTACCCCCTAGGAAGGCTCTGGTTAAGAGCAAGCACTCTCGGGTGCCTTTTCGCCACCTGGAATATATTTCGGAGGCGGATGAGGATTCTGATGGCCTGGTTCCTAGTCAGGTGCCAGATGAAATTGTCTCGGGCCATAGTCAGTTTGACGATTTGAGGCAGTCACTGCATGATGCCAGTGGACTGGACACCTCTCCGGAGGTGGAATTTTGTAGGCCTGAGCCTGGCTCCCATGCCGATTCCTCGTACCGGCGCCTTATGGCTAGGGTGTCTGAGTATCTGGGATGGTCTGCTCCCCCAGGGGAGTTTGTGCAGGATGATCTGACGGACATCCTTGATGTTGGTCCCCCAACTGACCCGGTACTGCCGTTCCATTTGGCTTTACAGAGAAGGGTGGCGGCGGCTTGGACTGCTCCGGAGAGTCTCCCGGCGGTGGGCAGATCCTTGTCGCGTAAATACCGTCCAGCCAGTAGCGACCCCTGCTACTTGACCAGGCACCCCACTCCGGAAAGTTTGGTGGTACAGGCGGCCACGGCCCCGGCAAAGCAGGCGTCGTACCCTACCATCCCTCCTGATAGGGACGACAAACGTTTTGATGGCTGGGCGAAGAAAGTGTTTTCTTCTGGTGGTATGGCGCTTCAGGCGGCCAACTCCATTTGTGCCTTGTCATGTTTCACGCACACTCTGTGGAACTGTGTTGCGTTAGCGGCTGAACATATTCCCGAAGGGGATGAACGGGATGGTTTCCTTGCTATGGTCCAGGATGGTAAGGATGCCATGTGTGAGTCCGTTCAGTCGGGTCTGGACTTGGCTGAATGCGTCAGTAGGTCCATGGCGGCGAGCACCGTGATACGCAGGTTTGCGTGGTTGCGGAAGTCGGGGTTTGCTCCTGATGTGCAGTCCCGGCTCCTCAACATGCCCTTTGATGGTGAACACCTTTTTGGCAGCAAGGCTGACGAGAGCCTTGAGAGGTTGCAGACCTCAAAAGCTGCAGCGAAGTCGTTGGGCGCTGCAGTTCGCCAACCTCCGCCTTTTCGTCCTAGGGGACAGCAGTGGAGGGGTGGTTCCTTTCGCTATTACTCATCCTTCAGTAAAGCGAGAGGAGCTGGCAGTCAAAGAGGCCAACGCAGGAGTACCAGAGGTGGACGACAGGGTACCCGTGGTGCCAAGGCCGCTCGGGCAGTTGCCTCTTTGCCCTCAGGTAACGCCGCAGCTGCTCCCACTCAGTCGTGAGGCCATGTCCCATGGTTCGCCGGTTGGGGGACGGCTGGCGCAGCATCTTGTAGAGTGGCAAGCCATTACTTCAGATGTGTGGGTTCTGGAGATCATAACCCACGGCTACTGTCTTCCTTTTCGGCACAGGCCTCGCGACAATCCACCGGGGAACCTCTCTTTGCAGAGTCCGGATCCGCTCCTTGCGCAGGAAATTCAAGCCCTGCTGGAGAAAGGCGCCATAGAACTGGTGCCTGTAGCAGAGAGGAACAAGGGATGGTATTCCCCTTATTTTTTGGTTTCGAAGAAAGACAGGGGATTGAGACCCATCATGGACTTGCGCGGTTTGAACAAACTCCTCAGGAAGGACAAGTTCAAGATGGTTACTCTCTCTCAAGTCCTCCAGGCCCTTCAACTTCAGGACTGGTTGGTGTCACTCGACCTCAAGGATGCTTACTTCCATGTGCCGATCCATCCCAAGCACAAGAAGTACCTGAGGTTCGCAGTTGGGGACTCGCACTTTCAGTTTCGGGTCCTGCCGTTCGGATTGACCTCCGCCCCGAGGGTTTTCACCAAGCTCATGGTGGTGGTGGCAGCGCATCTCAGGCAAGGGGGGATTCACGTCTACCCCTACCTGGACGATTGGTTGATCAGGGGGAGCTCTCCCGAGCAAGTCCTGGATCATCTATCGATCACCTGTCGCTCCCTTCACAGGCTGGGCTTCTCCCTCAATTTAAAGAAGTCCCATTTGACGCCAACACAGCGGCTCCAGTACATCGGAGCAGTGCTCGACACTTCCCTGGGGCAGTGTTTTCCTCCCCGGGGCAGTGTTTTCCTCCCCAGGTGAGGGCTCTTCACATTCAGCAGATGGTGCACAAGTTTCAGCATGCCCAGACGCTCCTAGCGTTCGAGTTCTTGAGGTTGCTCAGCCTCATGGCATCCTGCATTCTTCTGGTGCCAGAGGCTCGCCTGCGGATGAGATCTTTGCAGTGGGCACTCAAGACGCAATGGTCGCAGTCCTCCGGCAGGATGTCGGACTCGATTCAGGTGCCGTCCTCGGTCGCCCGGGACCTTCTGTGGTGGGCCGTCGAAGGCAACTTGATGAAGGGGGCTCCATTTTGGCTTCCCTGGCCGGAGGTGACGATCGTGACGGATGCATCCCTCACGGGATGGGGAGCTCATGCCAACGGGCTGACAGTCAGCGGTCGTTGGTCTCCGTCGGAGTCCAGACTCCATATCAATCTGTTGGAGCTGAGGGCCGTCAGGCTAGCCCTGAAGGCTTTTCTGCCGTCTGTGCGAGGGAAGAATGTCCTGATCCTGACGGACAACACAGTGGCCATGCACTACCTCAACAAAAAGGGGGGGCAGGGTCACTTCCTCTGTGCAGAGAGGCGATGCAGCTCGAGTTCTGGGCCATCCAGCAGGAAGTTTCGATCTCGGCAGTTCATCTGGCCGGAGCCGGAAACGTGACGGCGGACGCTCTGAGCAGGCAGAGCGCAATCTCTCACGAGTGGGAGTTGGCTCAGGAGATTCTCCTGGAGATCTTCGCCCTTTGGGGGACCCCTCAAGTGGATCTCTTCGCCTCCAGTGTCAACCGGAAGTGCGAAAGGTTTTGCTCGCGGGAATTTCCTCCAGAAGGAGCCTTAGGAGACGCGTTCGTGGTGGAGTGGTCATTCCCGCTGCTGTACGCGTTTCCTCCAGTCCCCGTCATCCCGCAAGTGCTGCGGAGGTTACGGAAGTTCGGTTCCCGCATGATCCTCATTGTCCCGGCGTGGGCTCGGAGGACGTGGTACCCGGACCTTCTCGACTTATCCATCTGCCCTCCACGTCGTCTTCCCTACCGAGACGATCTGCTCTCACGGGAGAGGGGGTCAGGTTCTCCATCCAGAGGTCAGATCCCTCAACCTTCACGCTTGGCTTCTGAAAGGTTGAGGTATAAGGATTGGGACCTCCCTGAGGACGTGATGGAGGTGTTGCTTTCAGCCAGAAGGCCGGCAACAAAGTCTCTGTACCGTTGCCGTTGCCGTAAGTTCTGCGACTGGTGCAGAGTTCAGAATGTGGATCCTTTTGCATGTGACATCCCCATGGTTCTGTCCTTTTTTACTTTCTTTGGCCCACAGGGGCTTGCAAGTGGGTACCGTTAAGGGTTACCTGGCGGCGCTGTCCATCTTTAAGCGCTCGTCTGAAGAGTGTTCTTACTTTAAAATCCCTTTGATTTCACAGTTCCTGAAAGGGCTCACTAATGTGTTCCCTCCGTCACCTTTCCTGGTGCCCGGTTGGGATTTAAACCTGGTTCTTAAGTTTCTTATGGGTGCTCCGTTTGAGCCTTTACATTCTTGCCCTTTGAGGCTGTTAACTCTGAAAACTGTGTTTTTGGTTGCGGTTACTTCCGCTCGCAGAGTGAGTGAGTTACAGGCACTTTCAGTTAAGCCTCCCTTCACTGTATTTCACAAGGACAGGGTTGTCCTTAGAGTTCGTCCTTCTTTTCTTCCGAAGGTAGTGACGGAATTTCATTTGGCCCAGAAGGTTGTTCTTCCGGCATTCTATCCTCCTCCGCATCCTGGTAGGGAAGAGGAGAGGCTCCATAGGCTTGATCCTAGGAGAGCTTTAAGCTTTTATGTTTCACGCATGTCCCGGGTCAGAGTGGATGATCAACTCTTTATTGGTTACGCTGGAAAGCGTTTGGGGCAAGCTGTGACGAAACAGACTTTGTCTCGCTGGATTATTTTGGCCATCTCGGAGTGCTACCGTTTGGCGGGTAAGGACCCACCGGCTGGCTTGCGGGCCCATTCTACCAGGGGTATGGCTGCGTCTACTGCCCTGCAGAGGGGTGTTCCTATTCGCAACTTCTGTGATGCAGCCACCTGGGCTTCAGTACATACATTTGTACGTCACTATTCCCTTGATTCCATCCGAGCACACGATCTGGCCTTTGGCAAGGCGGTCCTTTGCTCTGCTATTTGATTGGCTATTCTACATTTTGATTCTAAATTCTTTCCCTCCTCCTTGCTTTGGTACTGCTTTGGGAGTCTGTCATAGATATGGAATACGTCGGAGGACCCAATCCCCTCGAAGAACAAGTTACTTTCTTACCTGGTAACGTTCTTTCGATGGGATGGTCCGACGACGTATTCCATATCGCTCCCGCCCGGCCTTCCCCGCTGCAGAATTTCTTTTGCGATTGCAGCTTACGTTCCGCAAGGCTGTGTGTCTGACTGGCAGTTGACTTATGTCACACGTTCTGGGGGAAAAAACTACAACTGAGGCTATGGGCGTCGTGCGTCCTACTTATCACATCGGATGACGTCGGACGTCGGAGGAGGTCATCGACGACGGCGCATCGACGTCATCGACGCAGACGCCGAAAAAGTTTCCGAAGCAGCACAGCTGTGGTGATTACATGTCATAGATATGGAATACGTCGTCGGACCATCCCATCGAAAGAACGTTACCAGGTAAGAAAGTAACTTGTTCTTCTTTTGCTTTGAAAACAGTTGATTTCAAGGTTTAGCTGCGTATTTATATGCTGCAAGATTAATATCTGAGGGATGTTTTTGCCAAGTACGTTCAGCTTTGTGCATGGTCAATCTAGCACTTAAGACCGCTGGTGTGTACCATGAATTAGGTACAGTAGACTTCTGATGGTTTACAGAATTCATAGGTGCTAATGTATCAAAGGTTTGATTTGTTGCAGTTCTAAAATGATACATAAACTCAAGAGGAATATCCTCTTTCAAAGGGGGTAAAAGTGGAATCACTACAGCCTCATACATCACATTCCTGCACTTCCTGACCAGAGCAGATATTTCATTTGACTGAGAATTTGTATTGGATGCATGGGAGAGCTATACCTCAAAAGATAAAGATAGGTGATCTGACCAAATAAGGTAATTCACTAGTATGGGAGACAACTATTGATTTTTTGAAATGACCCAGTCCAAAATGTTAGTCAATACTTTTGTCATCAGATGGGTTTGATATTCCACAATAACATAATTTCGGAAGTGATCTTAGTTTGATAAGATGTAGGCGTCATTGTCAGCCACTGTGATGGGATTCCATAGGGGTTGTGCCGCCCAATTGCATCCTTATACCCAGGAGTGGTGTCCCTCCCCATGAGATCCTCCGGCATGTAACCAGGGGACTATTGGTTAGTGGCCTCACCTCCCTAGCCTCATATGAAGGGATTCTCCCATTGGCAGAAGTGATTCCATCTGAAGGATTGTCACGGTTTCTTCAGTGGAATTAGAATGTGTATCCAGCAACTTTTCGTCTAAACATTCTTGAAAATCACTCAACGGCAAGACTTTGCCATCATTCAAGCCTGTTGGAATCTAAAATAACATTATTCCACTCATTATAATCAGTGATTTTACTGCTTACAGGATTCTGTGGTCTACACCCTTTGGAATGTTGCAAGACATGACCTCAGACAGGGATTGAGGAATCTTCTGCAGTGATCGAAGTGGTGATGGTCCTTATATGTCATTTTGGCTTAGTACATTGGCCTCCTTCTTCTCCTGATATACCACTGTAACTGTACCGTGAAAAGTTCCTTTACTGTTCAGAGTATCCTTGAGAAAGTCAATGTTGTCAACAGCACAATAGACAAATCTGCCTCTAACGAACTCTGAGGGAACATAAGATCCTCCACACTCATCCATGCATTTTGTTACCTCTGTGGCTACCTGTTTCACAAACCAAAGGACTCTGGCGTAATCTCTAGAAATTGCAATGCAAAAATTGAATGATGAATTTGCTGCGGGTAGCTGTGTGCATTGTGAACCCAACTGCCACTTGCAAAGACATTTCAAGTGTATGCCGTGTGGGAGAAGTGCGCGCGTAGGAAGCTTGTTGTGGTGGTACAATTTCATATGTAGACATCTGTGACAATTTGAGCCCTGTTCATTACAGTGGTATCCTGCTTTTCTGAATTACTTCAAACGGATTCCTGCTCAATCAGTTGCTATCAAATATAATTGATTTCTTCTTTTTCTTTCTTTATTGCAAAAGAAATATTTATTTCTGTAGTATATAGGTATTTTTGATCTTGAAGTGTAGCTTCGGTCTACTTTTTCCTCTTCTTCATGGATGGAGATAGACACGTAGGCTCATATAACTGCTCTGTATACAATCTTTAGCTTTGAGCCATGTTTGCCTTATACGAACATTGCTTGTAGCATTCCAAATCCCATGATGCTTTTTCATTTTTCAGTTCTTCAGGTTGCCTAGTCGTAGACTTATGTTCAAGTATTCATTATTGTTCCACTCAGCCCTCTTCTTAATACACTCTAAAACCTTTTCATAACATTTTGGATCAACCATTAGAGACTTCGTTCTTTGTTGACATAAGATACACAAGGAAAAGTCTGTTATCCGTTCTCTTTTTTTGGCTGATGGTGGAAGTACTACTTTTAGATGTCTTTCGATATCTGGAGGTATCGACATTTTGAAAAAAATGATTTTACTGGAAGATGAAATCAAATTTCTCGCTTAAACTGCTCTTAAATAATTTACAAATTATCTTGCCAATTACCGGAATCTGTAACACAATAGAAGGAATTTTTTTTAGAAATGAAAAATGGACTGCAAACAGAAACTTCTAAATTATAAGAGTTACCAAATTATTTTAAGGAGCTTCTTTATTCAGTTTTTATGGTGAACAAAAAAGGTCCTTGGAAAATATTGAGCTATAGATCAATTTCTGATTTATAAATTGTAGCGGCGGCCATCTTGGATAAATGACATCGCACAGGCCCTCTGCCACAAATTCAGACAAAACACCTGGTAATACATGATTGTGCTCCATTTGCAATGCACCCTCAGTATTAACAGCTTACATTCATTCAAAATCCCACATAATTACATATGCCCCTCAACTAAAAGGTGGAGGACGTGGCCTGGAAGGTGTGAATGTGCGAGCAGGATAGTGTTGGTCAAATGGAGTCATAATTGCATAGTGAAAGTGTGAGAAAGCATGGTCAATGTAAGAGGCATGGATAGGGGTAAGAGACAGGAGAGGGGCAGAGGCATTGCTAGGAGGACAGGGGCTATAGCCCCGGGTCTTTTGGTTGTTGTTCGGATAGAAGTTCAGGTGCTACAACCAAAATGCTAGCTAGCCCTGAGTCCCGACATTAGCTTAGCCCCTGATCTTTTCCAGACCTAGCAACACCCCTGGAGAGGGGTCCTCACATTATCAAGGTAAGGGGCAGAGTCATGGCTGAATTTCCTCTAAGTTATTGAAGAGGGGAGATGAAGAGTGGAAGGCAGAGGCACGAGATGTTAAAGGGAACAATGAAGTAATTAGAGGGAGGGTTTAATGGAGATGTTGGAGGAGGAGAGCGAATTTGAGAGAAAGACAAGGTCAAGCGATTTCCCACCGAGGGTGTAGGCTGCTCATGGAGGGAGTTATGTTCAAGGCCGGTGGCTACAATGGGTTTGGGGATGTTAAAGCCCCCAGCATGAAAATGGGGATGTCTGTAGGAAGTGACTCTGGTAGAAGGGTCAGATCAGGGAAGGAGTTGAGGCACAGGGATCCGATAGGGAGCGATCGGAACAGTGAGGAGAGTAGGAGGGAGGAGTTGAATAGTGCCATATTCAGAAGGGTAATAGTTGATGTCAGATGGGGCGGCGGGCAGAGGGGCAATGTTGAGTGTCTTATTTATAAGGAACCTCACACCACTACCCTTTTCAGTAGGTAGAGGAGAGTGGGAGAAGGTAGCAGTCGGTGTGGAGAGATGCTAGTGCAGCAGAGTCAGGAGAGGTCCAGGTTTCTGTGATGGCAAAAAGTTAAAGCTGAGGGTGATAAGAATCCAAGTAGTCAGTGAGGTAGCAAGACTTTTTCCAGAGGGATTGTGCATTCCAGATGTCAAGCGAAGGGGTGATGGGACTTAGGGCAGGTGTTGTGTGGTAGGCGAGGGGAATAGATGAGGTTGGAGATTCAGGGAGCTGTGAGAAACCTGAGGGCGTCCTCATTTCGATCTCCCCAACATCTTCTCCTCGGGTGGCCAGGGAAAGGCCATCACTTTTGGATCTGGACCCTAGGTTGCATATGCAAAGGAGGATCACCTGGGTGGAGATTTGGGGAATGGAGGGAGGGTGTCCTTAGGTGAGACACAGTATTCCCCATTCCCTTTTCATGATGAACCTTCCGTCCCAGAAGCTTTTATAGGGTACTATCGTTCGACCCCCTTGCCTTCCTTTTCGTAATGACCCTTGGAAACACCCTTATTATAAAAGGTCTAGAAACAGAACACCTTGAAGGACCTCTCTTTATATGGGCAAGGTAAACACACCTCTAAATCTTTAAGTTGAGTCCAAGACTCCTCAAACCTTTACCAAACCAGGGAGTAAACGACAAGGAGTGATACCCCCTGCCCCCGGTCATTCATTCTCTTTCCCTTCCCTACAGGCTTACTGTCCCACATTTACATAACTTTACAATTGGGACAAGGAAGAGGCAACTAGTAGGAATGCACACTTCTGGTCAGTTTTACCACTGTGGTACTGAGATGAGGAAGAGGACTATGGAAGGTCAGGCATGTCCCGTCAATTACTATAATTATGGTCGGGCAAAAGACTTGCACCTGTGACCGATTGAATCATCCGAGATGCATGAAATGGTAGAACGAGAGAGGAGAAGGGGAACCTGCCTGGTATGAATGTGGCAGCTGAGAGGGGAGGAGCAGTCTGGAGCAGGACCGGCAGAGAGGATGCCGTATGTTGCCAGGGTGTGAGAGAGGTGCTACAACCAGAGCGTGCTGTGAGAGGAGCAGAGCCCCAGCTACTACCTGAGCCTCATGTGTTCCCAGCTGGAGCTGGGGAACACGAAAGACTTCCTAATGCCGCAGACTGCTGCAGCAAGGTTTCCCGATAATGAGGGGTGCTCGCTGGAGCTCCCGATGCTTACCCGGGAGGAAAGTGGAAGTCTGATAAGACTGCAGAGACACCCGGAGGAGCATGCAAGTACTGGTGAGTGTGAGCAAGGGAACACTCGTACCGGGGCGCTCCAGGGTCGGGAATTGGACATTTGCAAGTAGCGATTCAGCCAAAAAGCCTAAGAGTGGGAGTTTGAACCCTAAGTGAAGAATATTGAATACCGAGCAAACTGCAAAGCACTTTTTAAAATGCAACACTATTTATTGAATACCAAACAAACTGAAAAATACCTTTTGAAATGTACCCAGATTTATTGAATATCGAATTGAAGAGAAAGATAAGGAAATCAAATGCAAATGTTGCACAAGTGACAAGCGAATTATGTAGTTTTGAACACTGTGAAAACCTGTTTAGAAGCATTTGAGGAACAAAGTTTAAGCTTATGATAAGCACTATTGAATTAAGCAGAAAAGCAACTGTGAAATACAAGTTGATGGCATTGAATGGGCATTAAGAAATGCCAAGTACAGAGTACAAGAGAATGCCCTTGTGAAAGCTACAATGAATGTGAATTACTGACACAGGTCCAGGGAGATAACCTGTGTTGGCCAATGAAAACCAAGAGCATTCCAGAGTGCCAAGGGTTATCTGTGGCATGACCCGTAATGGGTGGGCCGTGTAGTCTGACAACTTTGCCTAAACCGAGTAGACCTACTGGGGGCAGAACCAAAGAGCGCCATGCTACAAAGGCTTTGCTGCATACCACTTGCTGAAGTGAAAGAAAGCCTTTGTTTGAGCAATTTTAATGGCCTAGAGTATTACATAGACTCACAGCAGTTTGAGTGGAGGAGCTGCCTGCTTGGGGAAGTAAACCCCCAGACTTTGTGAACTGTTACACTTGGGGAAGGAAACCCCGAGGTTTCTGTGAATTGTGTTGAACTTGGGGGGCAGGGGTGGACCCGGAGACATTTTGATACTGTGTTGAACTTGGGGAAGGGAGCCCTGAGACCTTTTGGAACTATTGTTGAACTTGGGAAAGGTGAAGTTGAAAACAAGAACTGGAAGATTCTCAGAACTTTACTTTAAACACTGTTTCTTTTAGTGCTGACATCCCCACATATTGTATAGCTTTAATTGTGTGGGCAAGTATAGTTTTTGGACGCAAACAGACTTTTGAGTTGGACTTAATGGTACAGATTTTATTTGGTTTCTTTAGGTAAGGAAATCCACCATAGCTTAGGGCAAGTTAGGCATTAATCCATCCTGACAAAGTCCAATAAAAGCATTTTTTTCTTAAGAAAAGTGAATCAGTTGTCTGTATCTTGCTTCATGGTGCCTTCACAGAGCACATAAGCATCTTATTTGAGGGGCGAAGGTGCAGGGAGTTTGGGGGAGGAGGAAGATGGAGAGGCCGAAGAGTGATGCAGAAGTTGGAGCAAGTTGTGGCTGAAGGCTATGAGTGATGGGAAGAAGAGTGGGTAGAAGAAGGAAGAGCGAAGTTGAGATGCATGATAAAGGGCAGAAGAAATAGGCAAGTGATGACATTGAAGAAGGGTGCAGTCCAAGACCGAGTTTGGGTAGGAGGGTGAGCGGAAAGGAAACGGTTGGATGGTTGGCTGAAAAGAAGCAGGTGTACATTCTGAGTTGGGCTAGACTGGGGCTATAGGTAACAAGACAGTTAACAGGCCTAAAACAGCAATGTTCCTTGGTCCTGTTAGGTAACAGAAGCTTTGCAGTGAATGGCCAGTCAATGCGTGGAAGCATCCCTATTTGTGGAAGAAGTCTGGGAAATCGTAAACTCGGCGAAGTATTGGCTTGAGCAGGGGTTCTGACCCTCAGCCTTTTCCAGGCCCAAACAGGGAGCCACCATTTGCTGCTTTTGTCCCTTAGCTGCAGATGCCCATGCAGCAGGCCCAGGGGAGACTGAATAAGGAAGGCAGCCTGTCACATGTCCCTCTGGGAGCCAATCAGTGTTCCAGATGGCTTCCACACTAGCAGGCACAGTCCTGGATGTTGTAAGCACAGGGAGCTTCGTTTTGCAGGCAGAACCATCAAATGATGCACATATACGGACGTCATGGTCGCACGGTAAAATCAAAGAAATTTTCTAGCTATGGTAAGCTGTGCAACCATATCTCGTGTCACTGCCATGCATTAAGACTAACACGCAGAACATCAAAGACGTCACACATGTTTTCACTGAATTTAAATAGTTTTTATAAGTGAAAATGTTCATGATGATACAGCAATATATAGAAGTTATTAATAATTCCTCTTTTAAGATGTATAAAAGGACTATAAACCTCCTTTAACAAACACTTATTGAAGCGCATACTGATGCCTTTTTCAGTAGTGCATTCTGGGGATCCAAGTCATGGTTGAATTGCCTTTTCCATGAGGCTCGACCATGACCCTATCCCCACCAAACCACCCGTGTTATACGCTGCACCTAGACTGCATCCTGGTTGTATTGACTATTCTCCCATAATGTGCCCAATGGCCAGTGCTCATGGCTTGCAGCCGGTATCACGTAATATCCCCATAAATATGATCGCCATACATAATGTTGCCGGGAAAAGGTTCTGGCGACATATATGGGTCCCCTTGAAAGAAAAAAGATTTTGGGGGTTGCAGGGTTGTCCTCTGCGTGTTTAATGTATTAATGTCCCCGCAAAAAACAGCAATTTTTCGGCAACTTTTCTGCCAGGCGTCATTTTTGCAGGGACATTATTACATGGAAACTTGCAGCTGTGGCCAGTGTCCACAATCCATGGAGTTGACATTTGTCCTTGCTGAGGGCCAGGCCCACTGTCCAGGCACAAAAGTTATATATTTGTACCTACAATTTGACAATCGAGATGTTCGCGGACATTAGAGAAGAAAAACCCAAGAATTTTGGCTTTTTCTGGAAATGTATCCCATCCCATTCTCATCACCCCTCACCTCACCAGAGATTTTCATTTGTTTGACAAGTGTAATGTGTTTTTTTATGTCTTTACTGCAATGTTTGCGGAATAAGGGCGCAGTTCGCGAATCGACCATGACGTCCATTTCCAAAGTTTTAACAGACTTAATGTTTTTAATTGGACAATCAGCGGCCACGTATGATGTCTACGAATGCTCCCTGATTGATCTAGAGGCTCTGCGGACACCGAACCACAAAGTGAGTCAGTGGACCGGACAAGATCTGACTTATTATTTTGGACCTACATTTTAGGAATTTTTTAAAAATCTACTGGATGGATTAACACCAAATCCAAAAGTTTTGGGACCCCGCTTATAACTCCTGATACCACCCCTCCCCCCCCCAAATACCTCCACCCTGACGAAATTGCATACAACTTTGCTAAATAATTCAGAGTTGGCTGCATACCAGTCTTGCAAACTTTTGTGAGGGTTGCTTGTACGCTGCCAAAGATATGAGCCACCCAAAACGTACTCCCACGTCTATAGATACCAGACCTATACCTGGTGGCAAACCCCGGGTACAGGGAATTATAATAAGGGGTGGGGTAAGGTATCCTGAAACATAGGCCACACAAATTCGTAGTTCTGATCAGCACCGACAAAAGCCAATGCATGCAGTGGCAGTATTTCCACACAATTCGTCACAGTCAGTAGAACCGGTAACTACTTGGTTACCATATACTTAAATGTAGTACCTAGAGGGAATGAAGGGGTTAAACAATGCAGAGGGAGAAATCAAATTTCAGATACAAATTAAGCTTCTAATACCAGACCTACATGGTCTAAAACACTACTAGAAATGGGTGGCAACTATATAACCAAAGTTAGATGCAGTAACCCAATACATTTGAATGGACAGAAGCACAATTCAGTAAATGACATGTACCAGCTAAGATTCGAGGGAACCCATGAAAAATGTCCAAGATCTGGTACATAATCTTTTTAGTCACTTTAGGAGGGAATTGAAAGATTGTTAAAATGTCCCTGATGGGAAATAAATGGGCAAAGACCATATGCAAGCAGCAATTGTTTAAAACCAGGTAAGAACTTGATCTACCCCACAGGTGCAGGTAAAGGAGCATGCTTGGACCAACCCCAGGGACCACCAAATGAAACTGACTTGAAAGAGCTCCAGATCCACATGCCAGCCCCAGCCAGCTCAAGAAGGATGGATTTCCAGGAGGATTCAGTCCAATGGAAGTCGATGCAATTCACAAAACCCCACTACTCCAGGAACCCGCTGACCCCTGAACATGATTCTAAAGAATATAACCCGGACCCGGGGACAAATACTTATGTTGCCCGTCACTGAGGATTTGTCTGAGACAGCAAGAAAACCCAGTAAGCAGAGGGCTTCTTTTTGCAGGGCAGTCACAAGGATACATTACCCAGTGATATGAACCCCAGAACACAGACAGATGAAAGAAGAATGTATGTTCCCTGGAGGAGGATCAACCAGCCAGAAGTGGCAGCTCGGACAGAGAAGGCACCAGGAAGGCAGAGGAACACGTCCGCTGTGCTAAGGGGCAAAACTGGCCAGCCAGCCAACAATGCACGGTTCAACAACAGGGGGCAATGGCTGGAGGTGGCCCGGTATATCCCAAGACAGCTGAAGCAACCAAAGTGACTCCCTAACGTGTGGCTCTTGGTCCAGGAGGATTTTGCAGGGAGGCAGCACAGCAACAACCTGGAAACAGTCCTAGCAAGAGACGACTAGTCCATCCTTCAGGAGGGCCGGAAGGAGGATGAAGAAAAGCCCCGGAAGGACATTCAGCAGCCTTAAGAAGAAACTGGGGGCAAATACAAAGGAACCCGTGTGCAGCAGGATGCCCAAACCAGGCCCTCAAATGAAGCAACCCATTTTAAATCCTCCAGCAATTCAGATAAGAGTCTACTGATCTTATCTGAGGACTGCACATCATCTTCTCCAGATAAACACAATAACTGAGTAGGGCTAGCCTGCTCTAGCCCTCCAATCACATACCAGGCAGACATACAAAGATTGTATGTCAGGATGACCTTAAACTGCTGAACACTCACCCGGATGTGTACTAGACTTGTCTAAAGCAGTGGTTGTGGCGCTGTGCTCTGAGTGAGCCCACAACAGCACAACAGCCATTTTAGCCCTGTATCATGGTTGTTCCAGATAAAGGCATGGCTCAAAACAAAATGTTGGGAGTAGTGCTTAAAAATGCATTAGTACCCCAATGACTACCAGACTGGCGCATTAGGCTACTTATGCTGTACAAATTACTGCATCCTTGGTCAAGGCAAAACAATTACAGCGGTCACCAGATACTCCACAACACACTTGTAGGATGATAGCATCTCTCTGGGATCTGTGCTTAGGAAGCATCCCAACCTTGGTAGCCTCAAAGGTCGGCTTGGGCAGCAGATCACAAAAAGGGTTGCACTGGCAGTAGGAATACTTTTAAACATCCGTAGAATTTGCTCTGGTCACTGAAATAACATCAAGAAACTAAGGAAGCAGGCAAAATTAAAACAATGGTTTAGGGAACCCACAAAGTGGGTACAGAGAGTCCCATAAATAAAATTCTATTCTAACACTCAGCCTCTCCTGGAAATTATTAATCAAGTCATGCCATAAAGGGACACAATCACAGAAAAGTCCTTTAATCCCCTGCAAGATCTTTTTTTTTTCTCTTTTCAACACCTCAAAAAACTGGCAGGCACAGACATTTCTTTCTGTTATAAACTTGTTCATGTTCATAGAATAACACTAACCTGGGATGCATGTGCCAATCATGCTTCCCTTGCATATATGAATATCTGTGCACCCATTCAAGAATTTGTGTACCATGTTACCCTTGCTGGAATAGGGAAATGTCTAATAAACCCATTGGCAAATAATTATTGTATTGTTATATTGTATTATGAAGCCCCATTTGCAGGTTGCCAGCTCAGTGGGGAAAAACACGGTGGGTTATAATGCTATTTCGAGGTTTTGTGAAACATAAATAATAGTGTTCAAAATAAATCCAAACCCCGCCAGCTTAACCCTTACAAAACTGAAACGGGTACTGCAGGCTGCCCAGATGAAACTAATATGGCCAAAGAAATACACTACTTCTCCGGATTATGGAATTACTGTACTTTATTTTGCTTGCATTTCTCTTAGGTTATTAAGTATTTATACTGCACCATATATTCCATTTCTTTTGCAAGCTAACCTGCCTTGGCGTGAATGGCACTAGTGCACAGGTGTTGCAGCACAACCAGGATTAAGTTCCTTCTGTGAAGGAGCATGGACAACCGTGGCCACTGTGTGCACTGGTGTCTATCTGTGATACTTGAGTGGCTCTTCCCCAGCTAACGGGAGCCCAAGTAGTCTGGTAGCCTTTTTTTCCCCTTTTCACCCCGGCTGCATGTGTCCCGGGAAATGCAGAGGTACCCCGTCCCTCCCTTATGAAGGCCTTTTATGCACACATCAGGGTGGGCCTGGGCCTCTCCCTCATATGGGAGCACCATAGGACTCTTGTTTGCAAAGAGCAGTAGCGTTGAAGTCAGCGGCAGCCCCCAATCAATGCTGGTAGTCTTTCTCATCGTTGATCACCCAGGAATGCTTTCACCCCTGAGGTCGATTAATCAGTCTCCCCCTGCAGCGGGCCTTACACAGACCTACCTGCCCCCTGAATGGTCTACCTATAGCAACAGCCCCCCAAGACCTCAACCCAACCCTCCCATCTCACTTCATTTAGGCAGGAACTCCCCTGAAATTGACCAATCCACTATCTCCTGTTGTCAGGGGGTCCCAGGTTCTGCCATGCAAATGACAAGAGGTAATTGACCAGAGTCCACCTACAAGGGACAGTCTCACTGTCTACCATACTCCTACATCCCGCTCGATTTGTTCCATACTTATGGGAGTTCCATCTGAGCGGGGGCATGATCAAAGTCTAAGCACAACCTTAAATGATTACCCATTAAGAATTTGCACACTGAGGTGAGCTGCATGCGCGCAGCGGACCCACACCTATTCCACTGCCCCCATGTTCCTTGCCGTCTGCCCCTTTCTCTGCATCAGGCAGGTGGGATGTCTGACGCAGCAGCCCTTTTTTTTTTGTTTTGCCACTTCCCACAGTATTTTTCTTTCACCCGCTCACCTTTGCTAATTTCTGTGCATGCTGGGTGAAGCAGGGTTTTCTGGTGTCTCAGGGTGTCGACAGATTCTTCTCAGTGGCAGACCCTGACACTCTATATTTTATTTTTAACTTCTTTTTATTAACATTTTTAAAACAAGAACATTCCCAACAATTCCCTTCCCTCCCACCCCCCGTTCCCCAAGAAAAACAAACCAGCCACTTCCAGTGTTCCATGGCTCTCCATACTGCATAATTGGCTGCCATAATTTCACCCTGTATCGTAGCTTTGAATGCGTCCCACCGAGTATCTTCCCCTGTTTCTCCCCTTTTATTGCTTTCAAAGAATTATTGTATCTTGCTCCCCACCTCTTCCAAAATAATCGAGTCCCTTAACAGATATTCGGGGTATTTCCAGCCCCACAGCCTCTTCCTCGATAAGCCCAGATCAAGCTGCATTATGAGTATTTTATGATCTGCTATGCCCATAGGACCCACTTCCATCTCCTTAACCTTCCCACCAGGCTTGCCGAGACCCAGAAATAATCTATTCTCGACTGTGATCCGTGAACCTCCGAGAAGAAAGTGAACCCCTCTTTGTCCCCCTTCACCTCCCTCCAGACATCCCGTAAGCCTACATCTGACATTCTGTCCCGCAGGGCAGGCGAAGCCCCCAGTCCCCCCCCTCCTCCGAGTTTGCCACCTGACCTGTCCCTTGTTCTATCCCACGCAATGTTCAGGTCCCCCATTAGAATTATTGGGCCCTTTGAGTGGTCTTCGATCTTCCGCAAGAGCTGTCTAAGGAAGGCTTCCTGTCCTGAATTAGGGGCGTAGACGACTACTATTGTATAGAATCCTTCTCCAGCTGACACTATTACCATCAAATATCTGCCTTCTTTGTCTTTAATTTCCTCCTCTATCTTGAAATTAGTTATGTTACTTATTGCCAGGGCCACCCCCCCAAATTTTGTCTCTCCCAAGGCCTGCACTATTTGGTCAAAGCCCCTAAGTCTAAGCCTATGCTGATCCCCTCGTAATAAGTGGGTTTCTTGTAAGCCTAAGAAGTCCGGGCAGTGCCGTTTCGTGAAGAGCTCAAGCTTCTTCCTCTTTCATGGGGAATTGAGCCCCCTGACATTATGCGTGATCCACTTGAATTGTTAAAACTTTTTTACCTCCTCCTCCGGGCATTCCTACTTGACCCCCCCTCCCCCCACCCTCCCTGTAGTCAGGCTCACGTCCTGGGTTCCACTTACCTCTAGGAGATTGAACACTATGTGGCTGAAACTTAACTACCGCCCACCCCAGATCCCCCTCTTCCCCCCCTTTCCCCTGGGGCTCACCCGCCACCCCCCCCCAGTTGCCTGCTCGTTAGGCCGACTGCCCGGAACCCCTCCCACAGGCTTCAATGCCTTTACCGATTCCATGATGTTTGCTCCTTACTCCTCTTCCCCTTCTCATCAGCTCTTTTGTCCACCACCCCCTGATATACAGATCTTCCCGTGTTAAATCCCATTTGCCTCTGTATCCTTGTCCATCCCGGAGCTGTCACGACCCTCGCCCAAAACCCCCTCTGGCAAACCCATTGGCCAGGTGGAGTCAGGACTCGGGCCCCTAGAGCCAGGCATCCTTTTCCAAAGCCCTGATGGGGCCAATCCTGGCGCCTATGCCACCAGGCTCATACACCATGAAAAATAATGTGATTGGGAACTACTTTGTTGTATTGTCAGCCAACATGGAGGCATCCACATAGCTTGGTTCCTAAGAACCAAGCTATGCGGTCTAGTGTTTTGGGTGTGGTAGCCTAGGGACTACTTTACTTGGACTATTTTGTTGGGGCTATTTAAACCACACCCGAGCAAGCAACACGCTTCGCGTTACTTTGCAGCTTGCAACGTGACGCTCACCATGTCCAGCTATTCCCTCGAACCTCGGAGAAGCAGAACCTGCAAGGTGACAAAAGGAACATCATTAGCAGCAGCATCTTACCTGCAGTCTTCATCTTTAAACACTCACAGCTACTGAGAACAGGTTCCTCGAATCTGCACGCCTCCCGAATAGAACGACCTGAAAGAGGAAGATAGAGGCAACATTAAAGGAAGCAGTAGAGACATTTACATATTACGAACTGCTCAAAAGGCTTACCTGGCTGGTCGCCTCTCGGCTGGCACCACTCCGGACATTCCACTCGTGCTGAAGAACACCGCGACCTACAAGGAAGGAAAACACAGGTTAGCAAAGGCAAGACTTTGCAGCTCTGCGCATAGCGCTTACTTACCGCATCATAGCGCTCTTAATGCACCATCATTTACCAGCGGGGCTCAACCAAGCCAGTTTGCCGCGCTGAAGCTCCACATACCTAAGGGAGAAAAGAGACATTTTAAACAAAGAAAGACATGCAGGATAGCAACAAAACTAAAGAACAGCAATAAGACCTACCTGAACAATATCAAACGGGCCGGCGTCAGTGAAGTAACTGGACCGCACTCGCCCATGAAAGACAACGCGCCCCTGCAAAGAAGGCAGGACGGAGAGCACGCCTAATTCTACCACAAGGTGAGGAGAGGGCGCCAGAGGGACTGAAATCATACGGGGGGTGGAGGGAGGATACTTACCCCAGTCGGTCAGTCTTGAACACAGTCCTGTATTTTCAGACAGAACCTTCCCCTCAGACCACATCAGGGCAAAGCTGAGAAGCATACCAGTGAGTAACCCGGCTGAGTGCCGTCCCTGTGGGTACCAGGTGAGCGTAACAGGAGCCCCCCTTCCCTACCTCATTAGTGAGGCCCCGTCTGTTCAGCCTTCTACATTTCCCCTCTCCCACAGTTGACCAATCCCATGGCCGGGGTCGAGGAACCTTCCTTTGGATCCGGCAGCCTCCACGGACTAGACATTCCCTGGTCTTGATCTAATTCAATCTGCAAAAGAGCCGCCCCTTCCTATAGCAAGGTGACCCTCCTTTGCGACCCCTCCCACTTGAACACAAGTCCAAAGCGGAAGGTCCATTTGTATTTGACTCCCTGTTCCTGGAGCCTTGCTAGCACGGGGCCCATCTGCCTCCTCTTGAGTAGGGTGCTGCAGGCTAGATCCTGATAGAGCTCGATTTTCTGACCGCCATACATTATCGGCTCTCTGGGTCTCGCAGCTCTTAATACCGCCTCCTTTTGCATGTACCTTGAACAAGCCGCCAGCACATCTCTTGGTCTTTGATTCCGGGCGGTGTTGGGAGGGCCCACTCTATGTACTCTGTCCAGTGCAATCCTGTCTGGTGAAGTCACCCCCAACAAATCGCCAAAAATTGTTTGGCCACTCCCTTTCAGATCCCTATCCAGGACCGTCTCCGGAAATAATTTTAGCTTGATGTTAACCCGCCTGGATCTGTTTTCCAAGTCCTCCATTCTAATCTCGAGGTTCCGTGTTCTGTATCCAGTCGGTCTATCGCTTCACTGTTCTCCTTGGTATCTCTGCTTACGTCCTGCAGACCCCTCTCCACCATATCCGTTCGCTCGCCCAACTGGCTTACTTCCTGCTCGATTTCGGACAGGGCCTGATTTAAATCAGATCGTATTAGTTGAAACTGGTCCTGGAAAGTCCTCCCCAACGACTCCTGTAGGGAGAACATTTCTCCATGTAGATCTTGTCGGGTGAAGTGGGAGCCTTGTTGTGACTCGTCCAGCCGAGTCACGTCAGTGGACTCTTCTCTAAGGCCACCACTCTCCTCCCGTGCGTCCTTACTCGCCCACATGGATTTGAGAGGGCCTGGTGTTTCTGCCTGAGGAAGCCCACTCTTGGCAGATCTGTTCTTGCTTTTGGCAGCCATGTTACCAGTGTTCTGCCGCGAGTTCGAGTTGCAGCCGTCCCTCGTTTCGCGCTGCAAATAACGCCCTCTTAGTCTCCGGACCCAACTTATGACACCCAAGTAGGGGGATCACTTAGTCCTCTGCGCAGCGAGAGAGTCTGCGTCTTGGCCCAACGCTGCTGCCTGGGTCTGCTTTCCTTGGTTCCTCAAAAGGGTGAGCCTCCCTCAGGGCATCCAATTTAATGGGGGCCCCTCCTCCCTCGCTGAGGTGCAAGCCAATTCTTGGGGGGGCTATAACTGCACCTGCCCGCCCTTGGGATGCAGGTGCTCACCCCCCACCCTCAAGTCGTTAAAACCAAAAGCCAGGCCTTCTCTGTTGCTGTTGGTGCCTCACAAGCCTCCCTGGTTCCCATTTACCATACGAGGGCAGACCAGGACCCGTTAATTGGGCTTTGCCAGTGCTCTCCGAGTAGTCAGGGCTCTTATTCTGCGCCGCTCCACCCGTGCTTCAAACAGGATGTTGTGTTTATAGTTGGTTCTAACAGGCGCAGGGTTTGTCTTATTCAGTGTTCCACATGAGATGAGCACATTCTTTGTCACAAGGCAGTGCATTGCGTGTGTTCTATTTAGAATGCTTATTTATGGGGGCGACAGCCGAGAGTTGCGTCCGGAAGACACTAATGTGTCTGCTGCCTGCGGTTGTATACCAACTTAAACCTTATTTAATGTATCCTCGGTGTCATGCCTCATTTAGCACAGGACCCGAGTCACGGGTCCCTCCGTATGAGCTCCTCCCTTCCTCTGGCTTCCGTTCCTAGGCACCCGCGAGGGCCACTACGAAGATGCCGGCGGAGGCTGCCTGGATCCTACGGCAGGCTATCCAATTCAGCCCGGTCCGGAGGATGGACGCCAGAGTCCCTGTGGCAGGCGCCCTCCTGGATTGCCACGCTTCACGGCAACGGGGAGAAGCAGCGACGTGCCCCGCACTCCAGCATCTCTCCGGGCTGTTAGGCATTCTGCAAAAGGAGGGGGAAAGGACGTCCCGGGCCCCGCGCTCGGGGGCCCTCCCAAGCCACTGGTGCTGGTACTCCTGGACCCGGGGAAGCCTCGCCGGACCCTCCCCCTTCTTCGGGAATCCGATTGCTCAGGGAGCTGCGTCGGACCATGGGCCCCCACCTCTCCAGGACCAGACGGGATCCGGCCGGGGTCCCCCTCCTCCCTGGTCCTCCTGCTAGCCCTCACCTCGGCCGTGTGTTTCGCCCGCCTCCCGGGCACAGTTCTCGCCACCACGAGCACAGCTCAGTCAGTGTCAAAGTCCATTGCAAAATCTGCATTTCTTACCATTGTTGCAGTATTTCAAAGTGGGAAAGGTGTTCCTGACACAAGAACGGATTTAAGGACTTGTTGGCCACGGTAGTTCTCTTCTTGACCTACGACCAGACAGCAACGTGGTGGTATCAACACCTCATCGCAGTCATCTGTTCTAAAGGGTCCCTTACCAAGACTGCATATGCACGCAGCTCCGTTTAGGGGCACACTGGGACCAGAAGCCAGTTTGGATTCCAGCTTAGCTCAGGGAGTATCTTATGTCTGTCAGACAGAAAATAAATCACCTAGCAGGGTGACTGTGAAGGGTGGAATTATAGACGGAGACAAACTAGTGCTGAAATAATATTTATTTTGGCTTAAGGTAGCATATGCTGAAAGAAAAGCTGTTAAGTCCTCCCGGTTATCTTCACCGGTATCTTGTCCTCCTGTAATACAACGGCGTTGGGCCTGGCTTGGTCCTATCTCGAGCTGCTGTCCGGATAGGCCCACCACTCTGGTTCGCTCTCCTCTCTCCTCCCTGTGTCCTGTGTAATGAGAACCACCCATTAGTCATCCTGGTCGCTCTTTTATCACAGCCGGAGGTATCAAGCCCCCACCAATCCCTGAGGGTTTGAGTTAGCCCCCTTTTTATTGGTTCCTGGGACATAGACCCACCTCTCTTAAGGGTTGCCATCCCAGTGTGTTGCTCTTCCCGATCCCCTGGTGGTGGAGGGCGGTGGTGTAGGCCTCGTTCCCCTACTGGTGGAGGGCGGTGGTGTTGGCCATGCGGTTGTGGCCGCGACGCATAGGGACGCGTCCTGAGGCTGGGCCCTCCCCCCCTGCAACGTGCAGCTCCAGCAGCGTCATGAGCAGCACGGGTCCAGCGAGCCGGGCGCTGCTCCCCCGTGTCCCGGCGCCGGCGCCGTGGTGAACACTGCTCCCCACCCCCCGGACTGGGGCGAACAGGTGAGTGACGAGCGGCCCCGCCGCGGCTGCACATAGCGGCTTCCACCGCGGCCCCGCCGGGTCCACCCGTAGCGGTTTTAGCCGCGCGGCTAGCCTCCGCGGGTTTTCCTTTCCCCTCACTGGCCGCGGACTCGGCAGCGCCTCCTGACTCGTGTGGGCCGGCTTCACGCCGCGGCTGCCGCGGCACCCTCCGAGGTGCTGCTGCTTCACACATCCCCACCCCAATCCCAGGCCGATCGGGCCAGGGTGAACACCTAGACAGATAGTCAGCCACCAGCTGAAACCTGGCAGGTCTGTGCAATGTGACGAAATCAAATGGCTGAAGGGAGAGAAACCAGCGGAGGACCCTCTGGTTCGTGTCCTTATGTTGGGCCAGCCACTGGAGGGGTGCATGGTCGGTGTATAGAGTGAACCGGCGACCCAACAGATAGTACCGGAGCGAGTCAACAGCCCACTTGATGGCCAAACACTCCTTCTCAATGGTTGAGTAAGCCGCTTCATGGGGTAACAATTTCCGACTGATGAAGCACACCGGTTGCAGGCCCTCCCCGTTCTTCTGCGATAACACAGCTCCCAGACCCTGGTTTGAGGCGTCCGTTTGTAAAAAGAAATGTTTCTGGAAGTCCGGGCAACAGAGGACCGGGTTGGACGTGATCCTTTGTTTTAGGTGTGTTATGGCGTTCAAGGCCTTCGGGTCGTTGGTCAGGTTGGGATTCCCCTTGAGTCTCAATGCGTCCGTTAAGGGAGCGGCTATCGAGGAGAAGTCAGGGATAAATCTTCTGTAATACCCGATCAATCCCAGGAAAGCTCGTATTTGTTTCCTGTTGGTGGGAGTCGGTATATCTTGGATAGCCTGTGTTTTGGACAACTGTGGTTTCAGCACTCCCCCACCCACTATGTGGCCCAGATATTTGGTTTCGTTAGTTCCCATCGTGGTCTTCCTGGGGTTGATATGTAGGCATGCCTTTTGTAAATCAGCCACTACTTGTTCCAGATGGTCCAGATGCGATTCCCAGGATTGGCTGTATACCACAATATCGTCCAGGTAGGCAGCGGCGTATCCAGCATGTGGTCTCAGTATGATGTCCATCAATCTCTGGAATGTGGCGGGAGCCCCGTGGAGACCAAAGGGTAGGACTTTATACTGATATAAGCCTCGAGGGGTGGAAAAGGCTGTTTTCTCCCTGTCCTGGGAGCGAAGGGGTATTTGCCAATAGCCCTTGGTTAAATCGAGAGTGCTTAAGAAACTGGCTGCTCCAAGGCCCTCCAGGAGTTCGTCCATCCGAGGCATCGGATAGGCTTCGTATCGGGACACCGCGTTCAGTTGTCTGTAGTCCATACAGAAACGAACCGAGCCATCCGGCTTAGGGACAAGCACTATGGGTGATGACCAAACGCTGACCGAAGGCTCGATGATGTCCATCCTTAGCATCTCGTCCACTTCGGAGTTGATGATGGTTCGCCTGGCTTCGGGTATCCGGTAGGGTCTGAGCCTCACAGGCGGTCCGGGATCTGTTTTGATGACATGCTCGAGCACATCTGTTCTTCCAGGTAATGTGGAAAAGGCGTCAGCAAAAGGGGACAACCGTTTCCTGATGCCCGTCTTCATTTCGAGGGTAAGGGCGTCTCCCCAATTGACTGAATCTAGGGTATCAGGAACGGTGTTCGGGATCTCGTCCGGTTTGGCTTCCTCTATGCATACAAAGGCGCCCAGAAGAGGCTCATTCCATTTTTTTAGAAGGTTGATATGATAGACCTTTTCAGGGGTGTTACGATCAGGCTGGTGTACTCGGTAGGTTACTGGGCTTAGTACTTCCGTGACCTTGTACGGCCCTCTCCATCTAGCCAACAGTTTATTGGTGCTGGTGGGTAGGAGTACCAATACCTGGTCCCCTGGGTTAAATGTTCTCATACGGCTCCCCTTGTTATAGTTTCTTTCTTGTGTTATCTGTGCACGTCCAAGGTTATCTTGGGCCAGGGTACGAAGTGCGGTTAGGTGTTCCTTTAATTCCTCTGTATACTCGGTTAAAGACACTTCTTCTGTGGTTTCCCATTCCTCTTTAACCAGGTCTAGTATTGTTCGAGGTTGTCTCCCAAACAAGAGCTCGAAGGGAGAAAAACCGGTGGACGACTGGGGGGTGTCTCTTAACACCATTAACACTAGGGGAATCACCCGATCCCAGTTTTTTCCGTCTGGTCCCGTCACCCTTCTTAACATCTTCTTGATTGTTTGATTATAACGTTCTACCAGCCCATCAGTCTGGGGATGATATACTGAGGTTCTCAACTGGTTGATCTGGAACTGTCCACATACCTGTTTTAATAGGGTCGACATAAAATTGGTCCCCTGGTCGGTGATTATCTCGGAGGGAATCCCTACTCGGGCAAAGAATGGAATCAGCTGGTCGCATAACAACCGGGCCGATGTTCCCTTTAGGGGAAAGGCCTCGGGGTATCGAGTGGCGTAGTCGACTACGACCAGTAAGTATCTATAACCACGGCTGGCTGGTTCCAGGGGCCCCACTATGTCCATGCCGATCCTCTGGAATGGGACTGAAATGAGGGGCATTTTCTGTAGGGGTGCCCTTGCGGGTAGAACCCCGCTAGTCAATTGGCAGGTGGGGCAGTTCTTGCAGTGTTGGGCGACCTCCCCATATATGCCGGGCCAGTAAAACCTCTTTAGTAGGTTTTGTTGGGTTTTAAGAGAGGCCATGTGACCTCCACAGGGATGGTTGTGAGCCAATTGTATCACTATAAGTCGATGGCTCTTTGGTAGCACCAGTTGTTCCTTCATGGCGTCGTCGTCACCCTTATACCTTCGGTATAGGAGACCTTGTCGCAGTAGAAACCCTGGGCCTCTGGCGATGTCGGGTTCCCCTTCCCGGGCGGCCCTTTCTCTGGCCACTCGTAGGGTGGGGTCAGTTAGGGTCTCCCCCCTTATGGTGTCCTCGTTGTCTTCTAGCTTCCAGTCGATAGGCCGGGTCATATAACTGGCCTGACACCATGCCATCCGGGTTCTCCTCTTTCGCCCGGGTGGGGGTTCCTGTGAGACGGGGTCGGTTCCTGTAATATCGGATTTGGACGGGGACTGCCCCTCCCTGGCATCCCTTAATGTCTGACCGAAACCGGGGAGGTCGGTCCCAATTACCACCGGGGTTGGGAGACAAGGTAGGACGGCAACCCTCAAGGGAGAGGAGGTTTCATTCAAGTCAATTACTACATCCTTCATCGGATAACATTTGGTGTCCCCATGAATGCATCGGATAGGTACGGTTACATTAGGTAAGCAGGGAGCGTTACTCACAGTTGGTGATATGGCGGTCTGCCTGCTGCCGCTGTCCAGAAGGGCACGTGATGGTCGGCCGTCGACTCGAACGTCCACCACATATGGTCCCGGGACACCATTCTCGTCTATCGGGGTCAGATAGCCGATGTCCATGGGTTCGGCTGTTCTTCTCCTGGGACAAAACCGGGCTATGTGACCCCACTCATTGCACTCATAGCACTGTGGTTGCTTGTAACCAGAGGTCGGTGCTGGGGCCTTCTCCTCGTTTCCTGGTCTCTTGTCTTCGGGTCGCCTGTTGTTCTCTTCGGGTGGTCTCCATCTTATGGGTAAGGCTCGGTTACCCCTAATCATATGGGGGTCGGATATCGGGATGGCGGTGCGGGCCGATACCCCTGTAGCTGGTAGTCGGAAGAGGCCTGCCTTCTGGTATGCCGATGCAATATCCACGGCTTCGGTCAGGGTGGGTTGATGGTGTTGCCTAACCCATTTCTGCATCTGGCCGGGCAGGGCTTTGATGAATTGTTCCAGAATAATTTTATCGAGTAGGGGTTGGTTAGCGGGGTTTGGAGCCGACAACCACTTCTCTGCTAGGTCCTTTATCCTATAGTACAGCTGGCGTGGATTCTCCCCGGTCCTGAGCCTGGTTTCCCTCAGTCGGATCCGGTAGGCCTCGTCGTCCTGGCCCAAGCGGTCTAGCACGGCAGCCTTGATCTCCCCGTACGGCGTGTTGCCGTTGGGGTTTACCGCCTGATAGGCGCCCTGCATCACCCCGGACAGTAGGGGGGCGACGTACTGACCCCACCGGTCAGGAGGCCACTGTGCGTTTCTGGCTATACGTTCAAAGCTCGTGAAGAAGAAGGCGGGATCCTCTCCGTCCTTATACTTTTGTAGGAGGGCCGAGGGCACCAGTGGTTGGTTTCTAGTGCTGGCCACTGCATCGGTGAGACGGGACATGGCCTCATGCTGGTTGTCCTGTGCGGTGGTCAATATAGAGCCTTGCAGCTGTATGGCTTGTTGAAAGGCTTGCCGATCCGCAGCTGCTTGTTGGGACTGCAGCTGTAGCATCTGTTGCAATTGTTGTTGGCCCTCAGACAAGGTCTTTATCAATGACTCCATCGCGCTGTCTAGTATCCCACCTTCGTCGCCAGTGTGAAGGGTGGAATTATAGTCGGAGACAGACTAGTGCTGAAATAATATTTATTTTGGCTTAAGGTAGCATATGCTGAAAGAAAAGCTGTTAAGTCCTCCCGGTTATCTTCACCGGTATCTTGTCCTCCTGTAATACAACGGCGTTGGGCCTGGCTTGGTCCTATCTCGAGCTGCTGTCCGGATAGGCCCACCACTCTGGTTCGCTCTCCTCTCTCCTCCCTGTGTCCTGTGTAATGAGAACCACCCATTAGTCATCCTGGTCGCTCTTTTATCACAGCCGGAGGTATCAAGCCCCCACCAATCCCTGAGGGTTTGAGTTAGCCCCCTTTTTATTGGTTCCTGGGACATAGACCCACCTCTCTTAAGGGTTGCCATCCCAGTGTGTTGCTCTTCCCGATCCCCTGGTGGTGGAGGGCGGTGGTGTAGGCCTCGTTCCCCTACTGGTGGAGGGCGGTGGTGTTGGCCATGCGGTTGTGGCCGCGACGCATAGGGACGCGTCCTGAGGCTGGGCCCTCCCCCCCTGCAACGTGCAGCTCCAGCAGCGTCATGAGCAGCACGGGTCCAGCGAGCCGGGCGCTGCTCCCCCGTGTCCCGGCGCCGGCGCCGTGGTGAACACTGCTCCCCACCCCCCGGACTGGGGCGAACAGGTGAGTGACGAGCGGCCCCGCCGCGGCTGCACATAGCGGCTTCCACCGCGGCCCCGCCGGGTCCACCCGTAGCGGTTTTAGCCGCGCGGCTAGCCTCCGCGGGTTTTCCTTTCCCCTCACTGGCCGCGGACTCGGCAGCGCCTCCTGACTCGTGTGGGCCGGCTTCACGCCGCGGCTGCCGCGGCACCCTCCGAGGTGCTGCTGCTTCACAGTGACCCTTCCAAACCCTCCCCAGCCCCCAAACCAATCGATGCGAACCATGAACTGGTCTTTCTCTCAGGATGGGGTTCCACACCGGCGAAATTGCAGGTCCACAATGTTTTGTGTACACAAGAAGAAATGGAACACAAACCATCTAGAATCTATATTTCTGGCACCTCAAGACTCTCTGGCAGTGTTCAAAGGCTCCAATGTATTGAGCCTCATGGACAATGTAGTTGCGTTACACTATCAAAACAAACCAGGTGGAACAAAATCAGTCAGACTATGTACTCTGTGTATTCGACCTAGGAATGGGCTCTGCAGAACAGCATCTCGCTGTTGACGACCCCCTTGACAGGAGCATACAAACGGGATGCGAACATTGAGGAGGATGCATCATTCCAATCATGAGTGGGAAATGGACCAGAGAGTCCTGAGCGAGATTTCCGCCATGCTGGGCACTCAGTGAGCAGACCTCTTCAACAGAATCTAACAAGAAGTGTCAACAGTATTGTCAGGAAGTGTGGGTGGAAGCTGTGGAATCGATGGAGACATTAGGTTTGCACCTCTTTCCCCACTCTAGTCCTCATCCAGTATGGCGGAGTCACGTATAAAACTATGCTCTGCCCACCTCTCAGTGCGTTGTATCTGTGTTTTCCTTTTGATAACGCTCCGAGATTCCAGCTTTGTGCTTCGTTCCTGTTTACCAGTGTCAGCCACACCTGACGCCCCGTCTTCAGTCCCGCTTCTGTTTCTTCGAAACTCGTATTTTACCTTCCTGGCGTTGATATTGCCTTTCTTACTTTCTATCTACTTACGCGACTCCCGCGTTACCCCTCATACTTTCACTTTCTTTCGGTGTCCTTCCGCCTTCGATCGCTGCTTCAGCAGAGTGTCACCCTACCTCCATTCCTCTGTTTCACGCCCGTTTTTCTTAAACGTTGCGTTTTCTATTTTCTGACCTTGCCTATTTTTTTCCTTTTCTCGCTCTTCGTCCCAGGCTTTCCCCTTACTGTTTGTCCTCTTTCTTTCCAGTCTGTTTAAATTCCCGGTTCACTGGCTTTCATACTCTGTGATTGCATCTAATACCCTCTCCTTTTAACTCTTCCACAAAACACTTGGTTTCCATTTGCCAGGTTGTCAGACGAGTTTCCACTTGTAGCTGGGCCACTCTACAGATCAATCTTCCATCCTGCTACTATCGGGACTACAGAATCTCTACCTACACTGTTGTTCATCAGGGTTTTTTCTACCTTTCGGCTTTTTCCCTGAACTTGGGGCTGGCTCCCCGGGGTCCCCCGAGGGCATGTTTCCATCTCTGTCAAGGTGGCCTCCGGGGGAGCCAGACCCTATTTACACGACCGGAAGGACCGCAAGCTCAAGGAGAGGATGACAGTGGAAAGGAAGTTGAGTCGCAAGACATCAGTTAAGGTCACCACAGATACGTCCTCCGAAGAATCAGGTGAGGAGGATTGGGAGGGTGAGCCGACGTCTGACAGCATACAATGGCAAATTGTTCCTATGGCATCCTTGGAGTAGTATCAAGAGTTGGTTGCGGCTATGCAGAACCTTACAGTAGAAGTACAAGCATTACGGACAGAGAATGTTGCTCTACGACAACAAGTTGTGTTACATCGTGACGACCATGGTGACTTGCCACCCATGACGCTATCCTTTGGCAAGTATGATGGACATCCAGGTGGTCTTAAGGACTATCTTGACTCTTACAAGGTGTACTTCACTTTCAGACCCCATGCTTACGAAACTGCCCGATCCAGAGTCGGATTTATCATCACAAACCTTACTGGCAATGCTTTATCATGGGCCACCCCGTTGGTTACTGGTAATGACCCTTCCTTAAATGATTACGATCGCTTTGTGGATGCATTAAAGAAGCGATTTGACCGACCAGAAGAGCTGTATATGTCATTAGAAGCAATACTAGATGTGCGTCAGGGAACTACTGATGTACAGACTTGTATTTCCCGCTTTTTGAGACTGGCAGCTAAATCGGATTGGCCAGACTCCGCAAGACAGACAATCATTCGACATGGTCTGCACGATGAAATAAAAGATGAGTTAGCGCGAGTGGCAAGACCTGCGTCCTTCCAAGAATTAATGACTCTGTCCCTACAGATCGAGTTTCGTATGCAAGAACGCCAACAAGGAGAGGTCGCAGCGCCCCTCAAGTTACCAGCTTACCTTCCCAATCTCCATCTCCTAGGACTACTCATAATACCGATGAATCCATGCAGATTGGAGCCACACGGGGTCCTTTAACTCCAGAGGAGCGAAGGCGGCGCTGAGATGCAGGATTGTGCATGTATTGCGGTTCTTCCAAGCACCTTTTGAGGAACTGTCCAGAAGTTCCACCCAGGAGGAAGGAAAACTCCAGCCCCCAAATGTATGCAAGTGAAGTATCTGGGGAGCTACCTGCCACCCGTGCAACTACTCCCGACCAATAGAGAATACCGAAGACTGCCAGCTGATGGTATTCCGAGTTCTACTTAAGGCTGACTGATTCTGAATCTACCGAGGTGCTGGCTATACTGGACTATGGTGCGGCAGGCAATTTCATTGACTTAAATTGGGCCAGAGAGAAGCTGGTACCTTCGAGACCTCAGCCAAGACCCATACCGGTGGAAGGAGTGGATGGGACACCATTGTCGTCAGTTCCTATAACAAGTGAGACGATACCCTTGAGGATGAAGTTGGGAGAACATCAAGAATATCTGAGATTCGATCTCATCAGAGCGGCCGACTTCACTCTAATCATTGGTATACTGTGGCTGAGGAAGCATAATCCTCTCAGCAACTGGACTTCCAACAGGGTGAGCTTTATCTCGCAGTATTGTGGAACCAATTGCATCAAGAGGTATTATGTTCCAGAGGTGGAATAAGGAGACTAGCATCCTCAGAACCGTAACTATAGCTTCGGTCCCGCTTCAGCATCAGGAATTTTCTGAAGTGTTCCAGGATACTTTACCAAAGCTATTACCCCCTCACAGGAAGGAAGACTGCGCCATAGACCTGGTACCAGACTCTGTTGTACCGTTTGGACGAATGTTCCCACTATCACTACCTGAAAGACGTGCATTAAGAGATTATTTAGACGCCAATCTTCAACACGGTCTCATCCAGGAGTCTAAATCATCCGGTGGCGCCTCTCTGTTCTTCAAACCGAAGAAAGACTCCTCTGAACTACGGCCATGTATCGATTATAGGGGTCTCAACTCCATCACTATCCGAGATCGATACCCTATGCCCCTGATACGTGACATACTTGAGGCCGTCCAAGGAGCAGTGTATTTCACAAAGCCGGATCTTCGAGGGGCCTACCATCTGCTTAGGATAAGGACGGGTGATGAGTGGAAGACGGCCTTTCGGACTCCTTTGGGTCTGTTTGAATATCAGGTGATGTCCTTTGGTCTGGTCAATGCGCCTGCCATTTTCCAGAGGTTCATGGATAACATCTTCTCAGGCATGCTGTTTCTTTCTGTAGTAATGTAGAAATTCTGATATTTTCCCAAAGATTACAATCACCGTCTGCAGGTAAAGAAGGTGCTACAGCGTCTACAGTCTCACCGATTGCTGGTTAAACCAGAGAAATGCCAGTTTGAGGCAACGTCCATTTCTTATTTAGGATTCATACTCTCGAAGGACGGTATCGAGATGGACCCAAATAAGATCAAGGCAATATTGGAATGGAAGGAACCTACCAACATCAAGGAGATAGAGATTTCTGGGTTTAGCAAATGTTTACAGGCAATTGATCCCTAATTTCTCCAATGTGGTGTTACCCATCAGCTCTCTCCTTAAGAAGGAAGTCAAGTTCGCCTTTGACAAGGAACCCAGAGAAGCCTTTCAACATCTCAAGAGGTTGTTCACCTCTGCCCCGATTCTGGTACAACCTGATCAGACCAAACCTTTTATACTGGAGACGGACGCATCAATAGGAGCAGTAGGAGCCATTCTGCTCCAGGTATCCGCTGATGGCCTTGAACACCCGGTTGCATACTACTTTAAGACATTAACAAACAGTGAACGCAACTATTCTGTTCTCAAAAGAGAATTACTAGACATCAAGTTAGCCTGCTAAGAATGGTGACACCTTCTGCAAGGTGCAATCCACAGTTTCAGTATCCGCACAGACCATTGCAACCTTCAAGTACTGCAACGGATGGAATGTACCAATGCCTGTCACGCCAGGTGGGCTTATTTCTTTACAGTTTGATTTCAACATTACCTTTATGCCAGGTTCTGAAAATAAGAAGGCTGATGCTTTGTCCCGTAGTCATGGAGAGGACTCTGGTTTATATCAGGGTCATGAACTGATCTTCCCGGAGCTCAAGATCCTAGCCACTGCATCCCCGTTCCTTCAAGATCTCATCCCACAGTATCAGGAACAAGCCGAGTTTCCCACTACGGTTATACAAAGGGAGGATGGACTCTACTACCATGATTCTGCACTCTACATTCCCTCCAAGACTTTACAAGAACAGGTTCTTTCCTGGTGCCACGATACTACTTTATCTGGACATCCGGGAATTCGGAAGACATATGAATTACTCAGCAGAGGATTCTGGTGGCCTACACTCCGGAAGGACGTATACAATTACGTATCTTCTTGCCCCATTTGTGCTTCCAGCAAATTACAAACTGGTAGACCCATTGGTTTATTACAGCGGCCCCAATTGCCGGGACGTCCGTGGGAACATATATCTGCGGACTTCATAGTAGACCTCCTCAAATCTTATGGCATGAGTTATCATGGTTACTGTGGATTCTTACAGTAAATTAGCCCACTTTTCGGCTTCCTCACGAGTACGTTCAGCGCCAGAAACTGCAGCCTCCTTTCTCAGGGATATAGTTAGTCTCCATGGTTTGCCCAAGACCATTGTTTCGGACAGAGGCCCTCATTTCACCTCCAGGTTCTGGTCCGCCTTTGTCCATTCTTGGGGATCCACAGAGTCCTTTCTTCAGGTTACCATCCCCAGAGTAATGGACAGACAGAAAGACTTAACGCCAGTCTCGAACACTATTTGAGATGCTTTTGCAGTCCTCAACACGATAAATGGTTTCGGTTTCTCCCTCGGGCTGAATTTGCATACAACAATTCTGTACATACCTCCATCCAGATGAGTCCATTTTATTGTACATATGGCTATCATCCTCAGCACTTACCTAGGTTGAGTGTTCAGGCTACCAGTGTCCCAGCCCTTGACAGTGTTCTAAAGGACCTTCATGAGATACACACCTTGGCAAGGTAGGCACATGAACTTAGTCAACAGTCGCAGAAAAGATGGGCCGACAGAAGCAGAGGTTCCAACCCACACTGGAAGACCGGTCAGTTAGTTTGGTTGTCTACCAAATTCCTGCCTAAATGGGTGCACACTGGTAAATTCTCCCCATGTTTCTTGGGTCCTTTTCCCATATTATCTCGAGTCAACCCTGTAGCTTACAGGCTTAAGCTACCCGAGTATCTCCGGAGGGGTCACCCGTTCTTTCACTCCTCCCTACTAAAGAGGTACAAGGAAGATCCTTTTCAGCGGAAGTTCGGAGGGGTGCAGACTCCTGTGACCCAATAGGCTGACGAATATGAGGTTGCCTATCGTGTGGATTCCAAATATCGCAAGGGCAAGATACAATATCTGGTCCATTGAAAGGGTTACCCAGTTGAAGAAAGATCCTGGGAACAAGAAAATCATATTCACGCGCCCAGATTGTTAAAGAGATTCCACCAATTGCATCCCGGAAAGCCGGGGGGGTTTCCGAGGGGAAGGGGGTATACTGTCAGGAAGTGCGGGTGGAAGCTGTGGAATCAATGGAGACATTAGGTTTGCACCTCTTTCCCCGCTCTAGTCCTCATCCAGTATGGCAGAGTCACATATAAAACTAGGCTTCGCCCACCTCTCAGTGCGTTGTATCTGTGTTTTCCTTTTGACAACTCTCCGAGATTGCAGCTCTGTGCTGCGCTCCTGTTTACCAGTGTCAGCCACCCCTGAATCCCCGTCTTCAGTCCCGCTTCTGTCTCTTCTAAACTCGTCGTTGTTTACCTTCCTGGTGTTGATATTGCCTTTCTTACTTTCTGTCTAATTAAGTGACTCCCGCGTTACCCCTCGTACTTTCACTTTCTTTCGGTGTCCTTCTGCCTTCGATCGCTGCTTGAGCGGAGTGTCACCCTACTTCCAGCGACCCTGCGCACCTTCCTTCCTACCTTCGGCTGTCTATAGCCGCTTACAGCTGCTAATCTAATCTTTGTATCTGGGTACCTTTAGTGACTTTCCCCGAGTCACCTTTGTGTGTTTGAACCTCAGGCGTTTTCTCGCCTTCCCTCCTTGCTACCAGAACTACTTCCAGACTTGGCTCTTAACTGCATTCCTCTGTTTCACGCCCGTTTTTCTTAAACGTTGTGGTTTCTATTTTCTGACCGTGCCTATTTTTTCCTTTTCTCCTCTTCGTCCCAGGCTTTCCCCTTGCTCTTTGTCCTCTTTCTTTCCAGTCTGTTTAAATTCACGGTTCACTGGCTTTCATAATCTGTGATTGCATCTAATACTTACCCTCTCCTTTTAACTCTTCCACAAAACACTTGGTTTCCATTTACCAGGTTGTCAGACGAGTTTACAGTTGTAGCTGGGCCACTCTACAGATCAATCTTCCAGCCTGCTACTATCTGGACTACAGAATCTCTATCTGCACTGTTGTTCATCAGGGTTTTTTCTGCGTTTTGGCTTTTTCCCTGAACATGGAGCTGGCTCTGCGGGGCCCTCCGAGGGCAGGTTTACATCTCTGTCAAGGGAGTCTCCGGGGTAGCCAAACCCTATTTACACGACCGGAAGGACTGCAAGCTCAAGGAGAGGCTGACAGTGGAAAGGAAGTTGAGTCGCAAGACATCTGTTAAGGTCACCACAGATACGTCCTCCGAAGAATCAGGTGAGGAGGATTGGGAGGGTGAGCCGATGTCTGACAGCATGCTCTCTGGAAAGCTAAGGCAGAGAACCTTCTGGGGACGTGCTGTTGATACTTTGGAACAACCTATCTGTTTCCCTCTCTTTGTCTGATCCCCAAAGTCCGCAAATATTGCAGACCCAGATTCTTCTGATCGCTCTCTACTGGCCAAGGAAGTATTGGTTCTTCAACCTTCTGTACTGGGCATCTGGCCCACCTCTGTCTCACTTTCCTTCCAGGTATCCTTCACCAGCAAGGTAGGGGTGTTTGGAACCGCTACCCTCCAATCACTTACCTGGGCTCTCTAGCTCCTGAGGTCACTTGGGCATGTCAAGAGACAACATTCACATTCATGTGGCTGCGAGGAAGGGGTCCACTAGAACTAAACAAAAGGGCAGGTGGCTCAGATTTTAAACCCCTCAACCCCTGTCAACTAGGATTTTGTGGATGACGTCTTGTCTTTCCTGTCCAGCCTAGTCCACTCAAGGGCACAGGTCTTTATGTAGAACCTACCTTATGGGGGGGGCCTACTTATCGAACAAGGAAAGGGTTATCACATTAGATAAGTAATCAAACGTCATTTTGTTAAATTATTCCATTTGTTTCTTTCTACAGGTAAAGTCACCCTGGCATGGCACTTCAACTTGTTATTGATGTCCTTGCCACATAACCTTTTCGAACCTGTGGCTTCAATTAGTGTGCGACTCTTGTCATGGAAACTGCCTTCTTGGTGGTCATTTTGGATCAGCTTTCACGATTAAAGACATGCAGGATCTGTCCTCTGAAGAAATCTATACTAACTTCCACAGGGTTGAGGTGGATCTTCATGCCCACCCCTCTTAGAGTGGGGGCGTCTGAGTTTCTCATAAATCCATGGCCTGCAACGGTACCTGGTCCTCTCCCAAAACTCTGGAGCAAATGTTACTTACCATAATGACTACTGTACTTCTAGCCCAAAGTTTCTTTTCCTACATACGCCTTCTCACCATCCCCTTAAAATGTATTTGTCCTCTCAATGTATGAATGGACTCAGGGGGAAGGAGAGTGGGGGGCGGAGGTTTGAGTGTGGCCACTCTGCTTGTTCGGCCCACCTTCACTTGCAAATTCTTAAAGGGAAAGCATATGCAGTTGCTGTGCTTGGCCTATGATCCCACCCCAAAGGGAACTTTGGACTAGGAGTACCGTAGGCACTACTGTGAGTTAGTTTTCCTTTCTGGTCCCTTGAAGTAAGTGTCCAATACATATTTAAAATGGTGCCCATTTGTTTTGATTTGACCCACAATTGTTAACAATTATAAAATGAACCAGCTTAGTTACAACATTGAAATAAAATACTTTAAGTGAAAAAACAAATGTGGGTGAATTTGCTTTTCTAAGAGGACTGTTAACCACGCAGTCTATAAACCTGTAGTTACACATGTGCAGGATAGTCTGTTGGACTTGAAGGGAAACCCTGTTGCTTAGTTGTGGGTAGGACTTTCTCACCCCTGAACACCGGAATTAGAGGAAACCTCTGGACACTCCATCTTTGGAAGAATTTCTAGGCTCGAAAGGGATGCCTCATATTTGCAAACTAAACAATCCATTCCTCACATCACGTTCATCGCAATTAATGTTTGATCAATCCATGAACTGTTTGACTTAAATGCACCCTTCTGTCCTCTAGAATTCTCACTTTGCTTTTCTTGTGTGTGTCTAGTCTCGTCGTAAAATGAGACATTTGGGCACTCTGGAAATGGAAATCGAGAATTCGGTCTCACTAACGCATGTACTGCCTTTCATTGACAGGACTCATCGTCTATTCAACACGTAATAAAACCAAAATTGGTACCTTGCATGCCACCACCACTCAAAAAACCTGCGCCTGTCACATCCCTTTACTATGTCTTCCGATTTGTTAGCGTGAAAGGGCCACCAAGCCATACCTGCTTTTTAAGAAAGTTGCTGTTTAAAACACTTTAGTACCTCTGTATTGAGATGGCGCATTGGAGCAGATACGTTTTTTTGACAACTGATAATCTATAATGCACATTGACATAACCACACCATTTCTTAAGTTATCACGATTGCTTAAATGCATGGTATCTGTCTTTAAAGAATGTTTTTTTTTTTACCCAAATGGCTTGAACTAATGTTTGTGTTAGAAATGTTTAGGCTCTCCTTTTGAAACTCACATTTCAGAAGATAGTGACATTGCAGCAATGGTAAGGTCCAGCTTAGATGCCCGTGGCAGGACATGCCTGAACACTTCCATTCAGGACCCATTAACATACTGGGTGCAAGAACGAGTGGGTAGGCTAGTGGGTAAATTAGTTACTTTTAGCTCATCAGAAAGCAACACCAAATGCCACTAGCTCAATTTCACTACATTTCCAGTGCCCAGGTCTTGCGGAAAGCAGCCGTCTTCTTCGTTTGTCAATCCCATCATTGGAAAGGGTAGTTATGCTGGTAAAGTTGCCAATGTCAATGATCTACTTCCCCTTTCGGTCTGCTCCCATTAGTACTAAAATCTGCAGATGGTGGTTTTCTTTCTGGCAAAATGTTTGGAATGCATGTTATGGGTTTCACAAAGGCCCAGATTTTTGTCTTGCTGGGGGCTTTCTGTGAGATTCCTAAACCAGACGCAGTCTCAAATGGAGAGCTCTCTGTTCCACCTCTTGCTTTTCGGTTACTTGGTCTTTTGTTTCCTTGACGGGTTGCTTTACTTTTCATCTATCTCTTTGTCTGCTTTCTGCCTGTTGCATTGAGGCAAAGGTATTGAGGACCCGGGGCAGAGGCCGTGGAAGCCTTGAAAGCCCCCAATGCGAGCTAGGAGAAATTGGCAGGTCTAGAATGTGGCCAACTGCTTTTCTAACTCACAGATTATGGATTCCAGATCTTATGGTCACCAGCCTGAACACAGCATCTCGCCCTGTGCTTGTTCCTCCCGTCAGGTTTATCCCTCACATACTTGGGGCTAACTAGTACCCTAGGATCTCCACTTCCAGATACCGCCCTTCCATAACTTGCACCACCTTTATCTGTTCCTCAGTAACTCGCGTGTGCTTGCTCTGCTCTTCCTGATTATATTCCTTGACGCACTCTTCCTCTGTCTGGATAACTCCCAACTCTACTCACTACTTCCCAATAGTGCACAGCTTCTACAGTCCTCCAATTCTCTAATCAATTCCTTTACCGAATCTTTGTCTCTATTCTCCAGTCCTTTCTCCATTTACTGCCACCTTTCATAAACAGGAGGTTCTAGCCCTTGCTTCAACTCCCTTGTTCTGCACCTTTCCACGTCTCCTTAATCTTCTCCTTCTACTTTTGTCCACTAACAAACTGTTGTACTTTGGTTCCACACTCTGGTTCCTTCAACCCTCTTCCACTTAAACAAAAAAAAATTCTTGTATTGCCTGTATTTTCTCCCCGATCCCTATCTGACCCGCCTCTCTGGCATCTTGCCTCCAACTTTTCCTCAAACCACCTCGAAAGATGTTTTCTCTCTTTACATGCCTCTCTGCCTCATTACTTTCTAAGCGGTGACTCTCTGGTCTGTGACCACATTCTGTGAATGCTCAATCATTTTGTACTGACTTTGGCCCACCCCTTCGAAGGTCCCTTCTTCTCATTGGTTCCCTGGGCTACCCTGATTGGAGTTGTACTGGGATTGGTGGATTGTACTGGGAAAGTCAATTGTGTTCCTTGTTAACTGAACTGATTGTGTGGTGGGCAGAGTGGACAGTGTTTACTTTAGGGCTGGGCACCATTTGGGGACTCACTGGTTCCCTGCACGTGCTCAATATGTGAGCGCCACCGTAGATCTCCATGAGCATGCTATGCCACAGTGCCTCTGCTTGGCAATCTCCCTCAAGTAGCTTGTCCCAGGGGACTTCCACTTGGCAAAGCTAACTGGGAGTTACTCTCTGGAATATATTTTGTTCACTTCAGGGGCAAGGATAGTACATTGTAAAGGAGGGGAGATACCAGATTTGTAGCTCCAGAAATTTGATGGTGGCGAAGTAACTGACCCTTGTGACCAAGTGACTGTGAAGATGGCAGAGAGGTCTTGGGGATCTCCCACCCCTCTGGAGTTCCACATCGGCCGGTGACACCCAGGCCCTTTGGTCATCCAAAGCCAGGTATGAGACTTAATCACAGCCTGGTAACATAAAGTTGTGTTAACATACGTCTTCACAAGTCGTGAACACAGATGCGTTGCTGAAAAGGCTGTACTATGTAGTCTTCTGTGTTGGGAAAGAAACCAGGTCTGCGTTTCTGTGGTTGTAACCTTTTAGTCTGCTAATATTGCAGTACACTCAGACTACAGCAGAATTTGGCAAGCTTTTGTCCCTTCCCTAGACCTGCCTTGAGATGGAAAAGCTAATTGCAGCTCAATCTAGCGTAGTGCTAACATAGAAGCCAACAGTGGTGCTAGGGTTGTTTATAGAGGGTTTTTCAGATATAACAAGCCCTACCTACGTTATTTGAGTTGCCTATTGAAATCCAGGAAAACATAGTTGCCCATCTAAATGAAGAGACTGTGCTTTTCATACTACACTAAGGACGATGGCACAGCAAGTTAAGTGTTTGCTTCAAATTGGGTAGTAACTACATCAATCGTTAAGAGACATCTGGCATTAAGCACTACATAGACACGCTATTATCAGTTCCACTTCCAATACAGTGCTGTCAGAGTTCATCACAATCGCATGGACTGTTGTATTCATGTAGGCTACCATCCCTAGGACATGTAACTGGAAAAGGTTGCAATGCAAACTGCTGAGCTCTTTCAACCTAGAGGTAAAGCGGGGAGTGGAAGTCCTCCCAGACCAACATCCCCTCCAAGCCCTCAGGTCGACAACGAGAGAAGTTCCTGGATGAACTGACATTGTCAACAATAAGACGAAATGTGTAACAGTCCCTCTGAAAATAATATTCAGATATAGCAACCATTGACTTTGTTTCTTGAATTGTAAAGGGACTGGTTTTCCTGAACATACTACATACGACAACAGTATAGGCCTAAGTGTTCCGCAGTTAAAGCTTTTGATCCTGCTTGTTTAAGGGGCATTGTGATATTCTATGCTGATGGTGGGGCTGCATAACCATGCAAGGACGAAAACAAGTAACCTTTCTACACGATTGACTCACTTGTCATGTTCAGTCTTCCAACAGGCTGGCTCTTGGCTTTATGGTCTTTGTATTGGGTGGTAAAGTGTCCAACCTAAATTTGCATGTAGGGGTCAGCGGCAGAGAGGGTCAGCTAGTGAGCCCATTGTCATGCATGGTTTGGACTGGTGTTCAGATCTATATGGATGAGCTATTTCTGAGAACTACAAAAAATGCAAAGCAAGCGTATATTGTGCAGTGTATTTGTTGCGTTCATTTGTGTTTAGTTTCAAAGTGTGCATCCTCCAAGCAGATTCTGTGCACATCCGGTTTGCCACGTGCATGCTTCTTTTGAGTAGTTTATTTCCAAACATAGAATGGCCAAGGGAAGGGACAGGTCATATTTTACTCGCTTGAATGAATCATTTGTGTTGGTAGTTTATTATTGATGTGTTTTTTTCTTTTTGTGTAACTATCATGATGGTTGGGTAAGGTTTAATTTAAACCATATGCACAATAAAAAAGTATCTTTTAAACATTGTGGAAATGTTTCCACTGCAATATATGTTTATTTTATGCAACTTATAACTCTGCATTTTCTATCTACAGATTATCAACCTAAACCAGTACCAAAGGTTTTCCTTCGTCCTAGTCCGGAAGATGAAGAAATATATGGGTATGTGTGAATGAGGACATATTAAAATATACTTTGAAAAATGTAATGTATTCCTGTTGTCCATTCCATACATGGTGAAATGTGCTTTGATTACATAGCCTGCCATTTTCAGCATGTGGCCTCTGGCCATCCAAGAAGCATACTTAAGTATGATACTCTTCAGCTACCGGGGCGGCTTACCTATAAATGAAGTGTATAGGTTACTCCTCTTGAAAATTGCTATTTCCCCTGAGGTTATTGTAAATTATGGATAAGGTGGCCCATGTATTGGTATAAATCAACATAACTTGTGAATTATGGGCTTTTGACACAACATAGCAGTGGTGCCATCACGACTCGTCAGAATAGCCATGTGATTATCTGTGGCAGTAATGCCCCAAAACAATGAATCGGGAGGGGGGGGGGCAAACAAGGCAGAACAAATTTGAGTTTTTTAAAGTCGTATTTTTGTGTGATTTTTTTTGACCTTTTTAATTAAAAAAATAGATGTGGGGTAATGGTATAAATTAAGGTAGGGGTAAGTGGAGGTATCCGGGGGAAGTCTATTAAAATGGATTTCTAAACTCTGACCTGGTTTGCAGAAGTTTAGGAGGCCACCCTAGTTTAGTGGAACAGGGGAACCTTCTGGACAAAACCAGACCAATTATGGGTAGCTTGGCAGGCGGTCAAGACTAAGTCTCAGGAGGGGTGAGAGTGATCGGAAGCCCACAATGAACACACACAGTGAAACTCCACAGATCACCCATAGACGGATGTATAGCAAAAATACATTTATTATAGGCCTTTATAACAAAACACAATTAAACCACAATTATCATGTAACATATATACAAAATGCGTTAAGCCAAATGCTGCTGAAAGGGGGAGTAAATAGCCACAACCTGCAACAGAAAGGGGAAGTTCAACACAGATATCAAATTGGGCAGTTCTTCGTAGTCAATCCCTAACTTATGTAGTCCAGCCTTAAGAAGTGAGGAGCCATGCGCTCAAAGTACAGTAGTGTGTTAACGTGTGGTTGTGCGTAAAGCGAAAAGCGGGTTCTCGTCAGGGGCTGTAGCTGCTCAGGAAGGGGCTTGAGGTGATGTCAAGTGCTATTACTAGAGGAGGGTCTACTCTTGCAGAGAGCGACTTTCAGAGTTTGGGAATAGCTGTGGAGCGCAGGCTAGCCCAGTCAAGGGGAGTATTTTTTTAAGGGATTCTCATGCGTAAAAACAGAGGGATATGCCAAGGGGCCACCGGTAAATGAAGAAAGTACTCACCGACCCTCGACACAGTCCGGACCAAACTTTGGCAGTCTAGCCCACTTTGTTCGTAGGTGTCAACCCTGCAGTTTCAGGACGTTTAGGCTCTCAGTGGCTGCGGGAAGAGGCGATTGTCCATGCCGGGACAGTATCCTTTTCTCAGCTGTCGCAGAAAGGAGGATATTTCCGGTGCAGCACGTATCAGGACACGGCGGGGCAGGTCTGCAGGCACTTAGATCGACAGTCACCACACCGGAGCGACACAGGGACCTCATATGCTCGCGGCGTGGCGCACTCTAATAAATCGCCACCCAGAGGAGCTAGGACAAAGAGTTTTTGTCGGAGAGGGCCCAGGACCACAAGTGAGCGATTACCAAAGTCTCAAGTCGGGACGGCAGCGCTCCTTTGCAGTACCCTGGGTTCGAGCTGGACAGTTCACTGGATGGCTCAAGAACACTTCCGAAGGGGCTCTTTGCGAGGGCAAGTAGGAGGTGCAGAGAGTAGTTGTTCCCACTACTACAAGGGGACGAAGCGCCCTAAGAGGCCTTTATAGTACGATTGAAAAGCAGGGGTTTGACGGGACATTAGCGGGGTCAGGGTGCCAAACCTTCCTAGCACATCACTGGCTGTTCCTCGAGTCTGCTCTTTCGTTAAGGATACTTGGCTTCTTATGAAGTTTGGTGTGAACTTCAGTTGATCGGCCTGGAATGGATGCAGAGCCCCTTCTCTTATCCAAGATTCATTTTGCGCTCAAATCTCAGTCAACTGAAGATCTGCTCTTTTGCTTGCATGCCAGGCATGGGCCCATGGCAGTTCCAATCATTGAGGACTACCAGACAAACTGGCACCAGAAGTGTCGATTGGGACCAGACAGTCCCAACCCTCTTCCTAAGCACTAGCACACGTGACATGCAGGAGCCCGCAAAAGATGCAGTTTTCGCGGGAGGCTGCATGCCCAAATAAGGAATACCCGGGTCTTGAGACCTGGGGGAAGGCAAAGGGACAAAATGGCCAAAAGACAGAACAAAAATCTTTGTGGCACTGCCATTTTAGACAGTGGCCACAGTCATGGGCCAAACGCGGTATGGTCCATAAAAACAAAGTAAAAATACTTTAAAAGTAAACTGCTGCCACCAGTTTGTCCTAGGCACACTTGCACAAACACAAGAAAATACTTTAGAGGGTGGCTAGGGCCTTAAAACAAAAGGGCCCCTATGCGTAGTGCTGTAAGGTACTTGCCACATAGATAAAGTTACCAAGAAATGGCAACATAGTCGAAGACTAAGGGAAACCCCAGTACTGACAGCCTAAAGGGTGTGTCCGTTTCCCCATAAAAAATGAGCGAAAGCCCAGAGGCGTGTGCTCCACTGGAAAACGTCAGGTTAGGTGAGCAAAACAAAAGCAAAAGGTTAGGGGGATAGGAGGGGTTCCCAAATGGAGGGAAAATTGCACCTAAGGACAGGGGGCATTCATCCACCCCTGGATAAGCCTCATGTTCAGGTAGACTAAGTTGGACACCTGGCCTGTGCTCAATGGTGACGTCAAACCCTTGCAGGCTTCTGGACCACCTGAGAAACTTTGGATTCTCTCCCTTCATGTTCATTAGCCAGTTTAATGGCTTATTGTCAGTTTACACAGTGAAGTGGGTCCCATAGCGGTAGGGCCTCAGCTTCCTTAGGGCCCACACGACAGAGAAACATTCTTTCTCTACCGTGGACCACTTGAGCTCTCTGTCCTTAAGGTGTTGACTTATAAATCCAATCAGGTGCTCCTTGCCTTTCTCATGTACCTGTGATAGTACAGCACTTATCCCATTATCAGAGGAATTTGTCTGCACAATAAAAGCACGCTTGTAGTCAGGGACCCCGAGGACGGGGGCCTGGCACAAGGATTCTTTTAAGCCGTTAAAGGCCTTCTCACACTCTTAAAACCAGGAGACCTTCTTGGGTTTCTTTGGAGTGGTGAGTGCAGTCAGAAGGGCAGCTATGGTGCCATAGTCAGCCATGAAGTTTCGATAGTACCCAGTGACAAGAAGGCCCTCACCCGAGTTTGTGAAGTGCTTGTACTTTACCGGGTAGAGGCTGAATCCTCTCTACACCTACTTCATGTCCAAGGTAGACCACAGATCCTTGTCCAATCTGGCACTTGCTGGCCTTTATGGTCAAGTGGACCTTCTGAAGAGCCTGTAATACTATTCTCAGGTGTTTTACATGTTCTTCGCAGGTGGCACCAAAGACTGCTATATCATCCAGATATGCTAAGGATTCACAAGCCTTTGAAAAGTAGCAGGTATATTCTTTAATCCAAAGGGCATTACCCTGAACTGGTAAAGACCCTCTGGTGTTGTGAAAGCTGTATTCTCCTTGGCATGTTCTGCCAGGGCTATTTGCCAATACCCTGCAGTGAGGTCAAATGTGCTGAGGTACTTGGAGGCACCCAAGGTATCCACCAGCTCATCAGTTCTGGGCAAGGGTGGTCATCTGTCCTGGTGACAGCATTCAGAGCCCTGTAGTCCACACACAACCTCAGTTCAGAGGTACCTGCCTTTGGCACCAGAACCGCAGGACTGGACCATGAACTACTAGAGGCTTCAATCACCCCAAGATCTAACATCTTGTTCACCTCCGTCTTGATGTACGATCTCACCTCATCTGACATCTTGTACCCCGTAGTTTTGGTAGGTACACTGTCCCCTGTGTCAATTTCGTGTTTGCACCAAGGTGTCAAACCAGGGGCCTTTCAGAACAAGGGGAAGGACTGCCTAAGCAAATTCTTACTTCCTCTTGCTGTGTAGGAGTCGGGTGAGGGGCCACTTTGACACCCTCAATGGAGCCATCTGAAGGACTACCTTGGAACAAGTCTGGCAGAGGTTCAGTTCCTCTTCTTCTCTGTCCGATTTATTTATTTATTTATTTATTTATTTATTCACATTTGTTGAGCGCACAGCAGACCAAAGGCATCGTGGCGCTAGTTACAGTGTTTCTTAAACTTAGTTACATACAGTTGGTGCCCGTGGTTACATTGGGCAATGATTATGCTTTACTGACATATACATATTGAGCACGAGAGAGGTCAGGTGCGCATGTTAGTTGAAGAGGGCAGTTTTGAGTTGTTTACGGAAGGAGAGGAGAGATGTTTCCGCTCTGAGGTTGGTGGGCAGTGCGTTCCAAAGCTTTGGTGCAAGGTAGGGGAAACCTATACCTCCAGCCTTGGATCTATTGATGCGTGGTATGGTGAGACGGTTGTTGTATGTAGATATGATTGGTCTTGTGGATTGAGATCTATACAGGGTGTCAGATAGGTAGGATGGTGCTTTGTGGTTGATGCATTTATGCGTGGTGGTGAGGATTTTGAAAGCGATCCTATCCTTGACTGGGAGCCAGTGGACCATCTTCCTAGCTAGGGTGATGTGCTCTCTTTTTGGTATGCTGAGTGCTGCTCTGAGAGCGTTGTTTTGAGTGGTTTGGAGCCTTGATAGGTTATTCTTGGAGGTGCCGGCTAGGAGCGCGTTGCAGTAATCCAGTTTAGCTCCTATGGTGGCTCTAGCAATGGACAGGCAGTTATCTTTTGTTAGGAAAGGTTTTATTGCATTGATGAGTTTAGTGCTTAACGCCGAAGCCGAGACTATTGCGCTAACTTGTTTATCCATGGATAGGGAGGCGTCTATGTGAACTCCTAGTGTTTTGACTGAGGATAGGACTGGGATGATGCAATTGTCTATGTTGAAGTTAGTGTACAGTGGGTTGAGGTTGGATAGGGTGTGTTTCTGACCTAGGATGAGGATTTCCGTTTTATCCCCATCCCCATTCAAGCAAAGGCTGTTAGTAGCCATCCAAGCTTGTATGGTGGAGTAGATTAGTTGAAGCTGTGTTGGAGAACACTTTCATAGCTCTGCCTTGTAAGAAGGAGGTTACCCATGATGCAGCGTTCTTGGAGAAGTGTGCTGCATGCGTTAAGTGGCTGGTAAGTGTGTTGTGATCTACCAGATCAAATGCTGCTGATAGGTCGAGGAGGAGGAGGAGGAGGAGGAGGATTGCGGGCTTGCCAGAAGTAGTGCTGCTATTTCAACCCTAGGGATGAAAGCCTTCAGCCTATTTATGTGGAACACTGTGGGGGCCTGAACAGGTCTCCTAAGGTCCACTAAACAGTTTACCTCACCCTGCTTCTACACAACTGTCTAAGGGTCTGACCATTTGTCCTGAACATTCTCACATGACTTACTCTTGTTATGCTTTTTGTGGCCCTTATGGGAGGACGTTTTATCAGACTCCCCACCCTACTTTTCTTTGTGCTTTTTCCCCCCTCCTCCTACTTACCAGGAGCAAGCTTGTCCTTATGGGACCCTCTGTGTGACACCCATAAATCTGCTGCACTGGCTAATTTCTTTGGATTTATCTCCTTCGATTCAGCCAAGTGCTACTTAAGCTCTGGGGAACAAGAAGCAAACATATGTTAAAGCATGACTAAACAAATCATACCCTCAAAGGTGGTGACCTTTTAACCTTCCACCCAGCTAGTCAATTCTTTCAAGGAATCGGTTACATATGAGACCCAAGTATTACCTTCTTTCTTTTTGTAATCTCTGAATCATTTCAAGTATTGGGCAGGAGTCTTGCCAAACTTTAACACCAGAATTTGCTTCAATTTCGCAAAGCCTTTTCGGTCAGCCTTTGACATTTCCATAATGGCACTGCAGCACACATTGGGTGGTTGACTTAGCAACTATGCAATCTTATCAGCATCCACAACTTCTTGCAATTCACATGCATACTCAAATGCAGTCAACCAATCCATGATGTCATTATTGTCATACATACTAAGCAGATATTTTGGGAACCTTTGATGAAAGAGGAGCTAGACCCATTACAAGATCCTATAGAGGATCCATTGGCAGCTTGTAACATAGCAAGCTCCAACTGATGATCCCTGTGCTTCTGTTTCTCTGCTTTCTCCAGTTATAGATTAGCCATGCAGAATTCAAGCTGCTTTTGCTTAAACAGCAGCTCTTGTCTTTTGAATTGCAGCAGAGCCTCGGCCTGTGAGCCAGTAAAGGAAGCATGGGACTTTACATCATCCTGATCGCCTGTCTCCTCAATGACGGCAACAACAGTCCTGTCAAGCACTGTTACTGGGAGCTGCCCCAGCACCTTCTGCACTGTCATCGGAGGGACATGCTGAGATCTGGTTTTCCTGCCATTCCATGATCTTTTGGATCATATCGGCTTTTGTGCCGGAGGCTGATGAGCCTATTTCTTCATAGATCTTCCTTGGCGTTTCTGTTTTGGAAGCACTCAGTTATGTTCGCAATTGCTTCCGTCTTGTGAGGCAGGTGGCTTAGTTATATTTTAAACTGTTTTCTGTGTAAGTACAACATGGGTATTTCACCAGTGCGCAACACGGATCTGTGTTGATTGACCGAAGTATATTGAATCGCGGTGAAATTGCTGTAGTCGATTTCATCGCAATTCATTTTGTACATGTCAAATACAGATCCATGACCACCAAACCTCCCCACGTCCCCCTTACTTACCAATTTGCTGACCGCCGCTCCTCATATACTCCTGCAGCGTCAGTTCCGTCCCTCTAACGTGGGCCGGAAATGAGGCCGCAGGGTCCCTTTTTCTGTGTCCCCTGCTCCCAATGTTGAGGAAGCGGGGGACACCCCTGCAACTGCCTTGGATCCGATAATACCGAACATGGGAAGTGGGGGATACCCCCGCAAACCCTGCTCTTCCTGTTTGGTATTTTCAGATCCAAATTGATAGAAAAAATTTGAACTAATGGTAGTGACCGAATTCGGTCAAATCTACCATTCGTTCAAATGTTTTGATCAATGTGGGTAATACCCGCAACACCGCTGTACACCAATACCTGGTGGGAGATGTTTAGGAGGCCACCCTAGTTTACTGGAACAGGGGTATCTTCTGGAGAAACCAGACCAATCTCAGGAGGCGTGAGAGTGATCGGAAGCCCACAATGAGTGCACACAATAAAACTCCACACATTACCCTTAGACAGATGTATATCAAAAATACATTTATTATAGGCCTTTATAACATTCCCTGGGTTGTCGTCAGCAGAGTGGCTACTTGAGCTGCACCATCAGCCTTCTTCAAGCTCTATTGCTTAAACACGAGTTCTAGGGGAGATGCCAGATTTGGACAGGCTGTCCTGCAAAACTTTTGCATCAGTTTAGATTGCTGCCTCATCCCAGATTCGTTCATAGTACTCACTCCTCTGCAGGTATGGAGGAAAGGGTTTGGGACATAGGAGTTGGAAACAGTTGCTCACCGTATTGACTACTAGATTCCTAGTCCATACTCTACTTCTTTCCATACACCCACCTTCCGTCCCCTGTAAATAGAATAGTTAGTTGCAGCCAAGTACTGATGGGTGGTGAAAGTGGCTGGAGTCATAGGGGCAAGCCCTTCTGTGTTCATACAATTTAAAGGGAAGGGATATTATTCAGTGCCAAAAGGCTCTGGTTCCGGCCCTCTGGGATGACTCCGATTGGTTTGGAGGAAAGGGGACCATGGACATAGGAGTACAGTTGTCACTGTGGTGAGTAATTGTTTCACAATTGGACAGTTTCCTAAATCCTCTTTGAATCCTAGGTCTACACAGTTAATATCCAAATTGAATAAATGAATGTGAAATATAAATAAATGTGTTTTGCACTGCATATATGGATACATTTGCAAAGGCATGTAAATTAATTTGAATGAGGATGCAAATAAGACTGTGACTAAACCCAACGCACAACATCATTTGGTCGATGTTTATCACAAGTGAAAACTATAATGGCGCCTGGATGCCCTCAGGCTTTGGCGCGGTACAAATGTAATGACATAACAACATGGGAGTATTTAATAGTTTTGGCACAATCATTTGTCTACTCCTCTCTTCCAATCTTGTCACTATGTAAATTGGATCAGGAGGATGCTGTGTAATTGACTTTTATATTTGTCATGGAAGGTATGCATCTTTATTTAAATGAATCATTACAATTATATGTCATGTTTTTCTGCAGTTCTAATACAAGGATGATGAGATTCAAAAAAGGAGACAGTGTTGGTCTGCGACTCACAGGTGGCAATGATGTTGGGATCTTTGTTGCTGGACTTCAGGAAGGCAGTGCTGCTGAGCTGGAGGGCCTGCAGGAAGGCGATCAGCTCCTCAAGGTAAGAATGTATCGTACATTTAATTATCCTTTGTAGTTTTCATTAAATGACATGATTATACATCTATATTTATATAAAAATGTATGAACAAGCAACTGCTCTTCCACCTTTAGATTTATTTGAGTCTATGTAACGAGTTTATTGCACCCAGGGAAAGGCGAGCAGGCAATCAGATGGCTGGCAACACAGGCTTAAACTTCCAGTGTCCACCTGCGTTCTCTCAGCCGTTTGCGCTCCTTCACAAAGTGCTGCCATTTGTTTCTGAGTACATTGCCCCAATTTCCGACTCCTCAACTCCCTACATTACCCCAGCCTCACTCCCTCCCCACCAACTTGCCTGCTGTCACAGGGCATCAGGCTCCAAGTGCCACGTGTAACGCTCACCTGATTCCCGTAGAGGCGCCGGTCTTGACTGGGCGTATACCGTATCTTCAAAGGTGATGTGTAACACACGGCTGGCTCTTTGGGCTGGACCTCTGTGCACTGTATGTCTGACTCGAAGGGTAAGATGTCTGCAGATAGAAAATATGGGATTAAGGAACTGGGTTATTGAATGTCTCTCTCTTCTTCCCTTTCTCTTCTCCTGTAGAACCCCAAAGGTTAACGCTCTCACCTTAGGTAAGTGAACGCCGTGCTCTCCATCTGCCTCGGGGCAGGGTGCTGTAACCAGTTTCTTCACTGGATAAGGGGAGCAGGCCTCTTGACTTCAGAGGACTGCTGTCCGTCGTTTACTGCACGAACGGTAAGTTTCGAGTAATTCTAATGTCTTTAAAGTCTTTAGTAATGATGTTTCTTGTTTTGCAGGGTTCCGGCGATGGCGGATGACGGGCTGAAGTGAGTTGAAGATGGAGCCCGTGTGATGAATAGAAGCGCCTGGAAGCACGTAAGTAAGCGCTTGTTGCCTGCTTCACGATGCGCTCTAACTGTCTTTTTATTTTGCAGGTACAAGTTCGGAGCGGCTGCAGGGTGCCGGAATACCCACTGGGTTAGATGTGGAAAGGAGTAATGGCACGTGAGTATTAAAGTTCCCCGATGTCTTTAAACGCACCTTGTTTTGTCTTTCAGATGCGGGATGCAGCGCCGAAGGCCTCCGGAGCGTGCGAAGAGTTGGTAAGCTTTTGTCTTTCAGATGCCGGAATGCAGTGTGAAGACCTCCGGAGCGCACGAAGAGTAGGTAAGCCTTTGTCTTTCAGATGCCGGAATGCAGCGCGAGGCGTTGGTGACAGCCGATGGACCAGGTAAGTGAAGAGCTGTCACTGAAGACCGTAATGCTAACCTGTTCTTTCTTGTCTTTATAGGTGTTGCTGAAGACTGGATTCAGGATGGTAAGCCTTTTTCCTTAGGTGCAGAAGACACGATGAGCGTTCTGCTGCAGAGGATGCAGAATAACGCAAAGCAAGATTCATCCATCGGGTGTGGTTTAAATAGCCTCCTGTAGTGCTTAGGTGTCTCCTTCCACAGCCACGCCTAGGTAAGAAAAGAGTTCCTGCTTTCCAGAAGAGTTCCAGTGTTCTGAATCTAGGGAGTGGCTCCTGCCCCATTCAACAGGAAAAGTAGTTCCAAACAGAAGAGGATCAGAGGCTCAACTGGCAGGCAAGTAAGCAGCATGGTCTGCTGCAGGTAAGTCCACCCAAGCATTATGAGCCCGGCGCTTCCAGCGCTGGGACTGGGCATATTTATGAGCCTGGTGCCACTGGCACCAGGACTGGGTCCAAAAGGTCCCAATTGGGACTGGTTGGCACTTGGAACCTGGGTTATGGATCTGCTTCCAAGGGAGTTGGGAAAACCCTGACCTTTTGGAAGCAGAGATCATGACACCACGCTCCATCGTTGTCCACCCCAGCCCACCATGTAAGTAGAACATGTGAAATATATGTGCAGCCCTTCACCTGCCTTTTTTTTTAAAAAAAACTCTATTTTAGCCAGCGAGAGCCTCAGGGTGCGAATCGCTCCACATTCTGGGGCATTAAGGGCCGGTAATGGCCCTAAACCCCCAGAGAGATCATCGATTTGCTAAGGCCTACCTATGTTCTGCTTGCCAGACTGTCTGTTACCTGCCCTGTACGCCTCTGAACGCTGCAGTGATTGCGATAATAGCATTTTCTTTAACATGTTGTGACGAATGATAGCATTCCTTCTCCCCAATGGGGAGACCCTTCCCAAGAAGCCAAGGAGGCGAGGCCACTGCCCGATAGTCCTCTGCCCGCCCCTAGGTGGTACTCAGCAAAAGGATCACATGGGGAGGGATTCCACCTTTGTGATTCAGGAAGGACATCATGGGGAGAGGAGAGGAGGGAATGTATCAAAAGCATGGTGCTTCATGGCCTCGTATGACCAGAGAACCTTGCTTGCACCTGCTCCCCGCCCTACTTTAAGTCCATTTCTTAGTGGGAATAAATTGGAACATAGGGCAGCAACTGGGCTTTTCAGATTACAAGATTTGATTATTTTTCATTAAAATCTCACTTCTGTCCGTGCACTGTAATTTGTGGTTTAGCCGCTGTGTGTCCTGTAGCAGACATGTTTCCTGCCCAAACATGACACGGATTGGAGTTCCTCAGTGTAGAACATCTTTGAAAGATGTTTGTGATGTGCATCATTCTTTTATTCAGCTCACTGTGTTTGTGGTATATGAAATGAGAGATTTTTCACCAGCTCTCACTTTTTGTAGACACATGTGATTCGTTCCCAACAGTTCACAAAGACCTAAGAGTGACTCTGAGCTCTCAGCTGCGCAAGATGTAGAATTTTGGATTTTGGTCGGAGTTCGCTGTTAGGCCTAAGAACTGCTCTTGCACAATGCAACATTATACCAGTGACATAAACACAACACTTTCTTTGAGACCATGATTGCCGGATGTCGCTGCACCTTCGGGGTTCCTGATTCCAGTGTCTGATCCATTCGGACTGATTCTCTTCACTTCCTTTAAGACAATGTCAACAAGCCAGTAGCACCGGTTTACTCTGATTTACGTGCTGCTCTGTCCTTTTTACCTATAGACAGGCTCAATCACTGGGGCCTGATGTATTTATAGCCGAACTAGGATGGATTTTCTTTTTGCTGCTTTCCTTCCATGGACTTCTATGGGGCACCCTTTCTCTTTCCTATTGTTTGCTTGCAGTGCTGACCTGGCTTTTTGGAGGTAAGTAAAGCTGTCCTTGCCTTGCTTTTTGCGCATTCGTATGGGGAAACTGATAATTCCCATAGACTATATCTCCCTTAGTTAATGACTTGTATTTTTAAAGCTGCACACCTCAACCTATGGTGAAATGCGGTTAGAATACTTTGTATCTTGTTCAGAGGAGAATTGCCTAGTATTTTGTGGTTGGACGGCCCTTGTGAGTGGGACCAAACTGATATGCAAATGGTTATTGTGTCTCTGTAACAGGTGCAGTGAGCTAAAACGTGGTAGTAGGCCCTCCTGAGTGGAAGAAATTCCAAAGAACATGGTGTTTAACTATGTTCTTCCTCAGTAGAGGGGCTCCCTCACTCTTGCTTAAGGTGGCATTGCGGTTGAACTTTTCTTTATTGTTGATCAAACAAAACACCTATACTGTCCCTAACTCTAAGATTCTTGCCCCTACTCTATACAGAAAACTATAAAGGATTGCTTGTCAGAATGTCTGCTACAAACAAGAGTGTTTCCGTCTAGAATCCTATGCCTACCCTGTCTGTACCACTACAAAAAGAACGCATGAATTCAACGAAGGTACACTCTGGCCTTGGCCCATAGCAACTGACTGATTGTTGGCTTCTGACCCCCACCCTTGTGTGCCTTTCTCAATATGGGCTCTTTGCCCCCATGTACGTACTGTCTAATTCAGTCCTATAAATGTCAGTTGTCTTTGTTCTCATGTGTAGGGCATCTGGCCTGTGTCCCTCCTCCCCCACTCCGACAGTTCTCTTTGTACTCTTTCTGCCAAGAAAGATCTCACTGTTCTTTCCCACTAGGGCCTGTGTTGTCCAACTCCAGGCCTTGAGGGACGAGATTGTGACGGGTTGTCAGGATATCTCTCATTAATATTAATGAGGAAAAAATGCACACATTTACATTGTATGCAAATTTATCTCATGAATGTTAATGAGGGGTATCCTGAAAACCCGACATGGATCCGGCCTCCAGGCCTAGAGTTGAACAACCCTTCGCTAGGCAGCTCTTGGTCCTTGTCCTACCTTGGGTTTCTGTTGCATTCACCCCGCCTTGGGGTATGGTTTCTGGGACCCTGCCTTGGGGCTCTGGTCTCTCACCCCACCTTGGGGTTTTGTTTGCCTCGCCCCGCCTTGGGGGCTCTGGTCCCGCACCTCGCCATGGGCTTTTGTTTTTCTTACCCCGCCTTGGCGTCTCAGGTCCCTTGCCCCACCTTGATGTTTTGTTCCCTCGCCCCGTCTTGGGGTTGCATTTCTCTTTCCCTGCCTTGCGGTCTCTTTGGGCCTCTCCTTTCCTCTACCGGTTCCCTGAAGACCCTGCGTATCTCTATTCCTTGGCCGGTGTTCCTCCAGAGAATCTGGGAGTTCGACCACCATTGCACCACCTCCTATGTTCCTTTCAGGTGTTGCGTATTAGGCAGAGCTTGTCCTCTACCCCCGAACTTCCTGCGGGACCCTGGTGCCAGCGTCTTGGTTTGGCAGTTCTCGGCTTCTTGGGAGGTAGGTACTCCACGTTGCCCCTCTGGGCCAGGCGTTTCTGGCTCCTGTAATGGCAGTGCTGTGAGCATTCCACGGCTTGGTCGTGGTCCTCTTTGCCACATCTGTCGTACTCACTTCATGCCTCACTTCGCAGGAGGTCCCCGCCCTTCTCTGGCTCTGCATGTTTGTCTTCTCTCCACCTACAATGCTGATTGGCTCTTTATCTCTCCCTCTGTTAGGGGGTTGGGGTCATAACAGCGTTCTTTCTTTCTAGGCGAGTAATGTGCACATAGAGGGTCAGAAGCCATACCAGCTAGTCTTACAGGAAGTTTTATTTAATCACACAAACTCCCATACAGCCAACAAAAATATTTTTATCTTGCGAAGAGGAAGGATTGCTGATCTTCCTTTCGGGGAATCTCCTATCCATAGAGGGAAAGTCACCCATAGTGGGACCCTGATAGTACTGTCCCCTAGAGGAGAGTGTTGGGCTTATCGGGCTCACCTCCTTAGTCCCTAAGGGGCTGGCGGTCTCCCCCTTGTGGAGAGTGGATGAATACCCTTTGGTTCTGGGTTAGCTTAATTGTCTGGCTTGCTCTGCCATGTGTTAAGGCCGTTTTTGTGCCACCCTCTGAGGATGCTACCACAACTAACCCTAGGGGAATTCTTAAACACCTGACACAGGGAAGCCAAACCTCTGGTTAAACGTGGGCAATATGGTCAGAGTGACCAGGGTTAACTCTCAGGTAGAGGTAGTACGTCGACAGAGATACAATTGGTCCACACACAGAAATCTAGAAAACACACAACCCGGATATACTGAATAATATATACTTTAATTCATACATATATTACTAGGAGTTCAAATAAGTACTGTGTCTGTATGTGGTGGGACTTTTGACAAGGGCAGTCACGTGGCATAAAATAACGGGGGGTGGAGAACCAGGATGCCATACAACCCAACAAACAGACAAGTACCTAGTAGCTTGTGTCCTAAAGGCACATTCCAACCTTAGTACTTGTAAAGCCCCTGGGCCTGGTGAGCAGCACCTTACACATATGCCAGGGTATGGGATTAAAAAGGGAAACAAAATGCTACCCTTCGGAAAAATAGATTTACAATTCCTAAGGCCTAAAACACAATTCCCCATCCATTTAGACCTCCTAGTGCTTCACAACAGGTTCGAATGCCCAGTTGCCCAGAACAATATATTAAAGCCAGAAAGGGTCGGAAACCATAGTGAACCTTGGCAAAAGGCTTTCAAGAATCCATGACATTTCAGTAACTGTTTAACTTCCTGATACATTTTGGAAACATATATTCATTGTTACTAATCAGTCTTTCATAACACGCTAAATACCAGAGACCAGTCTCTAAGTGCGGTACCAGGATTCAAACTTGCATTTCTCTGCGTTGTCTTGAAAGTATTTTGCCCCTGAGCTACTCTTCTAGCTTACTAGATGTAGTTAGTGTTTCCGGTGCTTTTGGGATGGCAGAAAAGAGAGGGATGATTTAAAAATGGCACATAAAATCACAGTAAGTACAGGAATGCTGATACTTGGGAATCCCTAGGGGACCCTGGAAAAATGTCCAGGGACATGCACATACCCCAGAGTTACTTTAAGGAGAGTTCCAGTGTCAGTTCAAAGTTCTGCAGGATATAATGGGAAAAGTTCAAGTGCCAGCCACTTTAAATGAGGCAAGTACAGTCCTATACCACAGGTGCAGGTGCTGCAAAGATCAACTCCAGGGAAGGCCACAGGAGACTGCAGGGAATGATTGCAAAATTCTGATGATGAACCCCAGGAGGAGATGTTACAGAACAAGACACCCCCAAATCACCCCCCTCCCCCACTCATTGCAAGTCAATGGGGGGGGGGGGGCACGGTTAGGACTCTCCTCCCAGGAATTCCTACCATGGCCCAAGGGGACAACCAACAGTGAATATTTGGAATAATCACCCTTCCTAGGACCTCAAGGGTAGGTACTGTGAGGGATCAGAAATGTGAGGCTTACAACAGTTTTTACTTTCTGCAAGTTTTGACATTTTATTTTAAACAAAAATATCAAACCCTATCTAAACCTACTCTACCAGGAGGTTCCCCATCTAGTCTAGGATCTAAGGGAAAACCTTCAAGCGTACACAAACTGGCCCTTACACTAAACAGAATAATCAATACAAATCAAAAACAACATACGTAAAAGATTTACCAAATAACCAGTGTCTTGTATGACTTCTACTTATCCTGGGTAGATCTTGCTCCCCCAGGAATGTCCCAAAGTCAATTTCTTCCAAGGAAAAGAAAAGTCTTGAATCAGATTGTGAAATGTTCCAAAGAAAACAAAAATCCACTGGGAACAGTTCCTTCTCCGTTTGATGAAAAGATTCCTTTTCCAAGATTCTACTACATTAATGATGTTCTGACAAAAGTATAGACAACCACAGTTCTACTGCTTCTGCTTCAACTTGAAAATTATAAAGTAGTTTTAGCAATTTCAAACAACTCTTCGACCTCTACAGGTTAGCACGGTAGTCTTCTTTCTTGTATGGTAAGGAAGGGCAGCTTCTATCTTTCCTTTCTGTCTTGCAGCTACCACAAAATCTTTCTTAGCTTTCCAGACTGTTTATTTCTCTTAACCTGAACAGTCTCTGCTCTAGAGATTAACAAATTAGTTATTTTAACAAGCACCCAGCTCCCTCCCCCAGCTTCATGTACACCTTCTTGTCTCAGTAGCTGTAATGTCATTCTTTCATCCTTGGATATCCTTGTCACCTTATATCAGAGGACTCTGGGTTTACAACAGCTTCAAAGACTTTATAACAACGTGCTTCAGCTCTTAATTGGGCTTGTTTCACCTGGAAAGGGTTTTGTCTACTGGCTCGGATAATGCATGTTCTTGTCGTGACTTCAGCAACTTCTTCGACTGCTAGATAATTGTTCAAGATGTTACAAGAAGTTAGTTTCCCTGTAGAAACAAATTTCGGTACATGCGATTTCATTTTGATGACAAACTTTCACCTGAATGTTTGCGTTCCCCCTTATTCTGGCAGCGTTCTGCTTTAAAAGGAATCTGGAAACAGTCTCATATGCGCAACCTTTCTTTGATGTTAGATAGGCTTGTAACATTGGGTGAAAGTCAGCGTCTACTTGATAAAGGTTTATCAGTAATGTTCTCCTTAATAGGAGGCACACAACCGTTCGGCAACAATTAAAATCTAACAATGGGGAAAAAGAAAAGCGTTCTCTTCACGCAGGCACTTTGACTTTGATGAAATAAGCGTGTGATACAATTCCCTTGTTAGAGTGGCTTCCCACGACTGCGAACAACTTCTTTCTTCATATGTCAGCATCAATTTAGCTGGTTACAGTTACCTGCAAGGTACTCCTGATGATTTGGAGTACTAAGCTTCATTCACCGGCTCCACAATCACAGCGGTTGCAGTCTGCTTCTACTTCCGACTTGATTTCTTCTGCTCCTACTACTACTGGCAATCTTGGGACCCACACCCCTCTGCAGCACGGGTGTCTCAGATCCGGCCACGATAATGGATAGTCTTCCCTTCTCCCGCTTCCCTCTGCTTGCTTCTGCACATGGCCCTCGGGTGGATGCACAACATCAGACCTGCATTCACAATAATTAGGCGTACCTAGAAAGACTGCCAATTCCTCCCAGTCTCTTTCAATGCTGCCACAGCCAAACCGAGTGTGTGAGCGCAGGACCAACTCGGAGCCGGCAGGTGAAATCTGCTCTCTCTGCTCCAGCGTCCCGTCTGTGGTCACACTTCCTAGTGAACTGTCAGCCTTGTGATCTCCTTCTGCTACTACTGCTGACCTTTCAGCTCCTCCTTCAGCTTCTTTCTCCTGCTCCTTCCTGGGGCAGCCTTTTATGCCCCTCAGGTGGGTTAATTTGCTTCAGGTACAAGCCCTTAGAGCTAATTGCCTGACCCTGCCAAAAGCTAAATGGTCTGCCTGCCTGTTCTTGACTCCTACATGCCTATCCAGCATTGTCTGCGTCAGTCCCTGAGGGACTCTGGGACATGTAGTCCATTTTTAGAGAAATTCAGTTTTCTTCTGTAAAATGACAAAAGATCAGAAAGGGAAAGTTAAAAAGGTGTACCTTTCTGTCTTTCTGGTCTAATTCCCCTCCTCCCCCCTACCCCCCTCAGACCCCTCAAATGCGATCCTCCCACAGTAAACCACCCCCCAGGGTCGGGATCAGAGTATGCCTGCCTTTCCCTGGCCACATGAGAAGTGTCCCAGACCAGGTTCCTGGGGTGAATCCTGTCGGATTCTCCACAGTACTCAAGTTGGTGGATTGAGCGGAAACTTTTCCAGTGACCCCAAGCAGCCTGGCAAGTAAATGGCTCTTCTCTGCCAGTGTGGTTCTCGGGATCCAGTTCCAAAGGCTTGGCACCCTAAAGCAACGATGATCCCAGCAACATAGGAGATTAACAGAGGCTCTTCTTAGGACATCTAACTTCAATCCATAAACGAAAGATCCCGTGAAGAAGGAAATCCTAAACTGGTGGCTCCCAGCAGCAGGGCGACCAACAAATGGCAGCAGCTCAACTGCAAACTGTCCCAGGATGGGCACAATGGCTGGTAGCATCCTCAGGCATCCCAAACTGAGGATCTCGCACAGTGATGAACTTGCAACACACTGCTGGACTCCTGATGCAACCCAGAGCCAAACGGAAGATCCTGGTGGTAAACGGCAGTATGCAGCAGGAAAACTGTGAGCTATTGCTAAGTGAGGGCTTTAAAAAGAGCGGGATCGGTTGGGACAACTTCTTCTGCAGACCTGAAACCTCAATTTCTCAGGAACACAGCAGCAAGAGAATGAGTTCGGGTCAGGACAGAACCTAAAGCCAGCCAGCCAATCACGTAAAAGGGGCTAAGGTCAGATGGCTAACCATACTGGTTGGTCATTGAGACTGCCACTCAGCCAAAGCCCTCTACATGGAGTGAGAGGGCAAGTCCTGGGACCTAAACTAGCCTAAACCAGTTGGAATCAATATGGAGGCTGTCCTGATGGGCTCACAAAGAGCCCACATGGTCAGAATGGCCATTTTGAGCCTACGTCATGGTCACCTATACAAAGAAGCCCTAGAAAACGGGAGCATGATTTTTAAAAAAGTGGACACCAGAAGCTACCAAAAAACTGCATTGGGCTACCATCTGGTAAAATGGCTTCCACCCTTTGTGAAGCCAAAATTACAGCACGCCTATTACCAACTTATTCCCTAAAACCAAATTAAAATCCAAAATCATTCACCCTAGGACAGGAATCTAATGCATGAGAAGAAACCTGGGACTGGGCACTGTGGTGAATCAAGGCTTTTCATTGATTCACCAAGATGACCCATCGCTGAATCCCTCTGTGGCGAAGGGAGGGGAGTGCCTGGTAAAGCTGTCAACGTCCAGCAAGACGTGCTGCTACATGGAGAGGAAAGTAAACTGATCAGATGCAAGAAAAAGGCTTCAGCCTCCCTCACCACTGAATAACAATACAGCTGAAATAGCACAGTGGTTGAATGGTTGCCTCTCATGTAGCAGGCCCGTGTTCAATTCCCCATTAAGGACAGTGGGTAAATGGAGTCTAAATTACTGGAATAACACCTACAACACCACAAAGGCATGGGGAAATAATCTTGTTCCCCTCTCTTTGAGTAGCTTCTCTCTCTCTCTCTCTCTCTCTCTCTCTCTCTCTCTCTCTCTCTCTCTCTCTCTCTCTCTTTCTCTCTCTCTTTCTCGCTTTTGAGATCTCTTGACTCTTGTTCCCCTCTGTCGGGGTATCCTCACTTTCACTCTCTTAGGTTATCAAAGGGGATGATTGTCTTATGTGACTCCTTCACACTGAGCTCACCCCTTCTCAATTTTTTCCCTCCAGGAGTAGTCGGGCTGCCCACAATCCATTCTTTACTGGGGACTTAAGGTTGCCTTGGCCTAGCCCCTTCCACAGGCAAGCGCAGCCTGCCGTTCTTCCAGCTCGTCTGGGCCCCTGGATCAGAGGGGTGGAGGCCTCTTCTCTCCCTCTGGGTTCAGATGGGCTCTCAGGATTCCCTCTTAAGCATAGCAGGGTATCTACCAGGCACAATGCAGCCTTCCTTCCCCTGCATCAGGCTTCTTCTCAACTGCTTTCCAACTGCCCAATAGGGGATGACCTAACCATGGGGTATATGATGTAAGCACTACTTCCACCAATGGTGAAGCCGGACAGGTCAGCCAATCAGTAGTTGGCCATGGAAGAGAAAACACTGAATAAAAGGAGAGCCACTTCAGTTGCACGTTGTCTCATCTGCGGGCTGGTTCCCTGTCTCGCTGGTTAAGGGAAAGCAGTAGAGAAGAAGCCTGAAGCAGGGAAAGGAAGGCTTCCTTGTTCCTGGTAGCTACCCTACTGTGCTGAAGTGGAGAAGCAGCCAAAAGGTGATAGTTGGCAGTCCACAAAACAGCAAATAAATAATATATATGTGAGTGGCTCTCATTTCATGGAACGGGCTATGCCGTCCAAAGTAGACCTACAAATGTAAGCTGGTGGCAGACCCCTGACCCTTGTTGGATCCAAGATCCTCATGTTGCCTTCTTTGACCAGGACAAGTTAACTGCAGTCAAGTGTGAGAAGGGTAGAGAATTATAGAGAAGGCATAGAAGTTGGATTGAATTCAGCAAGTGGTCTGTAAGGCACATTTGCCCAAATCCCAGTAGAACACTAACAACTGGATATAGTAGGGACAGTTAAGAAGTCTCTGAGGGAGTTAGTGAGAAAAGGTGTTTGGTCTTTAGGTCTTGTGTCTAGTCAAAGGCAGACCTGGACAGTAGGGTTCAGTCTTCTGCATCTACTAACTTGGGTGTTAGGGATGCCTGGGCTTGGTAGGACATCAAAGACTAAAGAGGGGGAGAGAGACGGCCCTAGGGCCTACAAGAATGTCAATAAAAACCCTTGAACCACCTCTGAGCTTTAGAGGGATTGTTGTGCCATCTGTGACATTGAGCACACCTACAGCCCATCACGCACCTTTGTCTCAACTAGTTCTAGTAACACAAAATCGCTGTTCTATAAACTTCCATAGGAGAAAATTGCTTAGCATCTCAGGCAGCTTTTACTTCCTTTCTTTTTGATCAACATTTGCGTGATCCACAACCAATGATTACATACGTACCTCTACTTCCACAAGAATGTACCCCGTCTTTCAACCCCTTTGTATCTTTCCCTGTTTGTTTCATTGACATCCTACTCTTGCTTCTCTTTTCCTCTCACCCACTTTCCCGTGTTTCCTTTCCACCAAGGACAGTGGTTTGGTTTCCCCCGGTTAAGGGATGAATGCACCACTATATGGACAAGCCCCTGTGCTGTTTGTCCTGAAGGGTGGATGGGTACAATATAAAAGCTGTTTAATATATGAGAGGGTGTGGCGATTGGAGACATACCCAGGAGTGATAGGTTTGTTGCCATACACTTTATTTAAAACAAAACGAGAGAAAAACCTACCTAGCCCTATTACTAAAAGGGGGTTCCCTGCCTCAAACCAAACTAAGGGCTCTGTCAGGATGTCTGAAAAAGTATATAGTCCACGTTCCTGTGTCCAAAACCTATTTCCAGCCCTTACCTTCTCCAGCATGGGGTCTGGCATGGATTCACATGCTCATGAATATTCCCCGTCGTCAGGCTGGGAATCCTCGGTAAAGAAAAAACCAGTATCAGTTTCGTTTCTGATCTGTCTTTCGTAGTAATAACCAATCACTGGTCTCTGCGTCATACTGACCACAGCCAATGACTGCCCTCTACCTAAGCACCGCCTCTGGCAGCCATCTTCAGATTTTTACCGCACGTTCATGTGTTGGGATCCTCGTGCTATTGCTCTCGAGCGTTAGTGCTATTTTTTCGCGCTTTTTACAAAAAACTTCGATTCTTTCGGTCAAAAGAGCCTCAAGCTCCACCGATTCTACATCCGATCAACGGGGACCCGTGTCGGATTCATCTGTGCCCCTCAAGGGTGAAGATTTCGTCGAGCTACACTTCGGAGGACTCCAAAAGCTTCTCAGGCCCGGTCTCGGAGATGGCCCAGGAGAAGGGAAGCTCGACGCCCGGAAAGCTGTTCAGGGTCTGCCCTGGATGCCAGCTGCAGAACGTCTTCAAGGAGGACGAACACTCTTTCTGCCTTTACTGCCTTCATGAGGACAAGACGCACGTGGAGAAGGACTGTGCGTTTTGCGGCAACATGTCGGAACGGACCATGAAGGACCGCCATCAACGTCTCGCCAACTGGCTGGAGGGTAAGAGCCCGTCTGGCGAGAAGAAGAAGAAATCCGAGCGGTCTTCTAAGACCTTTGAGGGCGCCCCGGCGACGGGGGCCCAACATAAGGCCAAGCACCGCGAGTCCGCTGGCACCGGGAGCGCCGAACGGTCGGGCTCTACGGGCGCCAGGCAGGGCGCACCCTCCCCGGCACCACCAACCACGAGCCAACGCTCTGGGTCGGGTAAGAGGAAGGCCGAGCACCCGGCGAAGCTCCTGGAGAGGCCCCGGTCGAGCTCTAAGGCAGAGGAGGAGCGTGGCAGTGCCCCCTCCCTCAAGGATAAGGCGGTGAGCGCACCTAAGGTGGTGAAGGCCTTGATCCATCCGACCAAGCCCTCTATCGAAACGGTTGCGGCGGCCCTGGCTCAGCCTGTGGTGGCTGCACCAGTGGTGGCGACCTCAGGGCCCAGAATCTCCCTGCCTCCTCGGAGGGAGTCTTCCTTTGTGCCCATCGATAGGACCCCCGTGAAACCCCCCGTGGGGAAGAAGAAGGGGGGGCAGGGCGTCGTCGTAGAGTCGGCCTCAACCTCAGAAGAGGAGCTGATCGAGGTCTTAAGCCACGGCCTAGGCGTGGAAGAAGGCCAGCCCGTCGGAATGGACCCCGACGCAGGTGACGACGACGACATCGTCGAGGATACCGACGGGGCCCCTGCTCGCCCGTCGGATTCCCCTCTGCCAGCGCCGCAAGACAACTCGGCGGCCATTTTGTTGGCCATACAGTCCTTATGCTCCGAGATAAGGACGAGGCTACCGTTACCGACGGAGGAACCTCTCCCGTCGGGGGATCCAGAACCGGGACCTTCTGGTGTTCCCCCTACCAAGAAAAGAAGGATCCATCCACCACCTCCTTTTCAACCGTCGCGCCCCTTCCAGCCCTCCTCCCCGTCCATCCGAGGGGATGATACGGGGACTGACACGGCAGCGACTGGTACGGACGACGAGGCTTACGACGAGGATTTTCCGTCGTCGCCTCCGCCCGACGAGATCGGATCTTTCCACTCCATGATCTCCAGGGCTTCCGAGCTTTTCCAACTCTGCCCTGAGGAGAAGAAAAAGGAAGGCTTCCTTTATCAGCGGCGCGAGGCCAAGAGGAAGACGGTCCTCGCAGTGCCTCTGTTGGACGACATTTGGGATGAGGGCCTTTCCCTCCTCAAGAACCCTTCCACGACGCCAGCTAGAAGAGACCGGTACGAGAAAAAGTACCGGGTCCCGGACACGGCCCCCCTATGCCTCCGGGCGCAGCCTACCCCGGACTCCGTCGTCTCCGCGGCAGCCAGGAAGAAAGCGGGGGGGGGTGCGGCATCCACATCGACTTCCCCGCCGGACGGCGAGGGAAAGAAATTGGATACTATGGGGCGTAGAGTCATCTCGTCGGCAGCGACGACGATTAAAGCGGCCAACGCCTTGGCTATCATGGCCCGCTACGACAGGGAGCTCTGGTACAAGATGGCTCCCCTGCTGGATTTTCTGCCGGACGACAAGAGGGCGGAGGCCCTTGAGATCCTGCAGGAAGGTGAGGTGGCCTCGGACCACGCCATCACCGTGGCGACGGACATCGCCGACACTGGGTTCCGCCAGCTGGGCAACGGCGTTTGCCTTCGACGTCGTGGATGGCTCAAAGCTACGGACTTCCGGCAGGACGTCCAGACCAGAGTCCTGGACATGCCCTTCGACGGGAACTACCTGTTTGGGAAGACAGTGGACGATTCCCTTCAGGCCATCAAGGCGGATACGGAGACGGCCCGGGCCCTTGGAGTCCTGCAACGACGGACGCCCTTTCGGAGCGGCGGAGGCAAGGGCGCCTCCAAAGGTTCCGGCGGCGGTTTCGCTTCCTACCGTCAAGCGGCCCGCTCGTCGTCGCAAGAGGCCTACAGAGGACGAGGAAAGAACTTCACGTCCCTCAACTTCTCCTGGAGGTAAAGGCGATGCTCAGAAAGGGCGCCATCGAACTCGTCCCAAAGAGGCTTCGGGGCTCCGGAGTCTACTCGAGATACTTCCTCGTGAAGAAGAAGACGGGAGGATGGCGCCCCATCCTAGACCTGCGACGTCTGAACAAGTTCATCAAGGCGCAGAAGTTCCGGATGGTCACCCTCCAGCACGTCCTGGGTCAGCTGGAGGAAGGAGACTTCCTATCGTCGTTGGATTTGGAGGATGCCTACTTCCACATTCCCATCCTAAAGGGGCACCGCAAATTCCTCAGATTCGTGGTCCAAGGGCGTCATTACCAGTTCAAAGCCCTTCCCTTCGGACTACGGTCGGCACCCAGGGTATTCACCAAGTGCCTTGCACCGGTGGCGGCGCAGCTGCGCCGCGAGGGGATTCACGTCTACCCCTACCTGGACGACTGGCTCATCCGCGCCAAGACGAGGGAGCTCGCCGTGGTCCACACGGCAAGGACCGCCAACTCCTCACGGACCTGGGATTCTCCGTGAACTACGCCAAATCCCACCTGGTGCCCGCGCAAGTCGCACTGTTTCTGGGAGCGAGGCTCGACACAGTGTCCCTTCTGGCCTCCCCGTCGGAGGAGAGGACCAGGACCATCTTGGGCAAGGTGCAACGGATGTTGGTGGCCGACGCGGCCAAAGTGAGGTCCATCAAGTCCCTCCTCGGGATGATGTCTTCCTGCATCTACCTCATTCCCATGTGCAGGCTCCGGATGCGCCCGTTGCAAGAATTCCTGGATGCGCGCTGGATCCAGACGATGGGCAGCTTCGAGGAAAGGATCAAGCTCGACGAGAGTTTCCGACGAGCGATACGGTGGTGGGGCACCCGCGCGCATCTGACGGCGGGCATGGACTTCCAGACCCCAGCCCACCAGGAGACTGTGACCACGGATGCCTCCCTGGAAGGGTGGGGAGCGCACACCGAAAATCTGCACGCAAGAGGACTCTGGCTCCCGACGGAGAAGTCCCTACATATCAACGTCCTGGAGCTCCGTGCAGTGTTTTGGGCCCTCAGGTCCTTCCTTCCGTCCCTCAAGGGCAAGGTGGTGAGGATCTTCACCGACAACACCACCACCATGTTTTACATCAGGAAACAGGGCGGAACCAGGTCCCCGGCGCTGTCCAAGGAGGCGCAGGACCTGTGGCATTGGGCCGTCGCCCAAGGGATTTTTCTGGTGCCGTTTCATCTGGCAGGGATAAAAAACACCATCGCCGACTCACTCAGCAGGGAGCTGCGCTCGTGCCACGAGTGGGAGCTACGGCAGGATCTGGTGGATCGCCTCTTCCGACGGTGGGGCACACCCCAGATCGACCTGTTCGCGACGGCGACGAACACCAAGTGCCGGAGGTTCGCCAGCAGGTTTCCCCAGACGAGGAGCATGGGCGATGCTTTCTCGTTCCCCTGGGAGGGCCTGTTCCTCTACGCGTTCCCTCCCTTGCCTCTGCTAATCCGGCTCATCAACCAGCTCAAGAGGTCACGGTGCAGGATGATCCTCATCGCACCTGCGTGGCCGAGGCAGATATGGTTCCCGGACCTTCTGGACTTGTCAACGTCCCCGCCGATCAAGCTGCCAGCGGACGCGGATCTACTCTCCAGGGAAGGAGGCGCCATCCTCCACCACGACCCGAAGTCGCTGAACTTGCAGGCCTGGCTCCTGCAGCGCTAGAGTTTGGAGGATACGACATACCGGCCGATTGCAGAGAGGTTCTTGCAAAGGCCAGGGCGTCCTCGACTCTTAAATGCTACGGACACAAATGGAAGAGGTTCTCTGTCTGGTGCCACGCACAGAAGATTAACCCTCTACGGATTACGGCTCCCCAAGTACTGCCGTACCTGCTGACGCTGGCCAAAGCTGGTCTGGCACACGCGTCCATCAAGATTCATCTTGCTGCGATCTCCCGATACACCAGAACCACGGGCCGGACGTCCTTGTGGTCTCATCGTCTGGTGAAAGAGTTCATGAAGGGACTGTTCAGATCGTTCCCGCCGGTGAAGGCTCCGGCCCCGGCGTGGGAGCTCAACGTGGTGCTGACCAAGCTCATGGGACCTCCGTTCGAGCCTCTGCACTCGGCCCCGTTGAAGTTTCTATCGTGGAAAACAGCTTTTCTTGTGGCCATCACCTCCGCACGACGAGTGGGAGAGATTCAGGCCCTTTCCTGCAAGGCCCCGTACTTGACTTTCCACGACACGAGGGTAGTGCTCAGGACGCACCCCTCCTTCATGCCCAAGGTACCGTCGGACTTCCATCTCAACGAACCCTTGGTGTTACCTGTGTTTTTCCCGTCGCCTTCGTCGCCGGCTGAGAGGACTTTGCACTCGCTGGATGTAGCTAGAGCGCTGAAGTTCTACGTGGACCGCACGAAGGGTTTTCGGAAGACGTCACAACTCTTTGTGAACTTTGGACCTGTCAATCAGGGGAAGGCTCTCTCGAAGGCTTCCATCTCCAGATGGCTCTCCGGCTGTATCATGTGCTGTCACCGGTTGGCAAACCGACCGCTGCCTGGCCGTCCGAGAGCCCATTCCACCAGAGCGATCGCAGCTACCACGGCGTTCCTATCTGGTGTGCCCCTGCTGGACATATGCAGGGCTGCTACGTGGAGGTCGACGCACACCTTCACGAAATTCTACTGCGTCGACCGGGATTCCAGGGAGGAGTCCAGGGTCGGCCAAGCAGTGCTGCGCAACCTGTTCGCCTGAGGTGAGCCTGGTGAGGAGGTAAGATGCTTAATGTTGAGTTTATGTGATGCTTAATGTTGAGCCTTTGCCACCTCCCGTGGTTGTGCATGTGTGTACTGCTATGTATTCTTTATTCATGAGCATGTGAATCCATGCCAGACCCCATGCTGGAGAAGGAACAAGTTACTTACCTGTAACTGTTGTTCTCCAGCATGGGTCTGGCATGGATTCACATGCGAACCCTCCCGCCTACCCCTCTGCGGCTCTTCACTTGGTCATACTGCCACTTCACGTGCTTCCAAATCTGAAGATGGCTGCCAGAGGCGGTGCTTAGGTAGAGGGCAGTCATTGGCTGTGGTCAGTATGACGCAGAGACCAGTGATTGGTTATTACTACGAAAGACAGATCAGAAACGAAACTGATACTGGTTTTTTCTTTACCGAGGATTCCCAGCCTGACGACGGGGAATATTCATGAGCATGTGAATCCATGCCAGACCCATGCTGGAGAACAACAGTTACAGGTAAGTAACTTGTTCCTTAGCAATAAGCCAGAAAGGATGTGGGTCTTCTTGATCCAGAAGAGTGAATTAGAGTTCCAACCAGGGTTCCACTTTGAAGTAAAATAAAGTTCCAACATGTACCAAAACCAAGTTCCAAATGGTGTAAAACCAAGTTCCACAGTAGTAAAGTTCTTTGGCTTAAAAGAAAGCGAAGTTCCAACTCAAAATGTTGATGCCAAGAGAATGACTCCCCTCTCTTGGTCTCACTCGGGCTTCTTACTGTGGTTACAAACACCAGAGGAAATGTCTCCCCTCCCCGGGCTTTCTTTAGGCTCCTTACAATGTCAAGAGAGTGCCTTCCTTCTCTCATGCAATTCTCACAACACCAGGGTGGATGCTTCCCTTGGCCTGGCCTCTTTTTCTCTCACCTTGCTTTCAAGTCTCTGGGGTACGAGTCCCAAATCCGCAAGGTTCTCTGAAGTTTGGCAGATCTGGTTCACTAGCCAGCCTGTGACTATGAAGATGACTGATAATGGTAATATTTCTTTAGGTGCAGGTCCCAGACCAGTCTTCCTTGGTTTCTTTCTTGGGGCCTCAGGAAGGTTACTTTGCTTCCCCGAGTTTCCCTTCTTCTCCTGTTTGGCCATGTCAGGGTATCCCGCTGCTCCCTTCTGCCCCTACGAACTGTCCTGGTCACCCCTGTACCTTTAGGGTCTCTACTGGTAGTCTTTGGTTGGTTTTGGTGTCTTTCTGCTTCTGTTTTGGACTTCTGCAGTCTTCTCACCCCTCCCTTCTCCAGTGTGCTGCAGCAGCTCTGCAGCATGTGTTTCCATTGGTTCCCCCAGGGTGGGTTAGGCTCTCTGTCAGGTCCTTTGAAAACGGATTCTCCTGGGCTCCCACCAGTCCTCAGCACTTTGCCCGCGTGCAATGGTTTCCCTTCCTTCTGACACAGCCTCTGGTCCACAGCTTCTTGCGCGACAGCACATCATTCCTGCTCCTTGCTCCTCCAGGGAGGGCTTCTCTCATACTTCCGGAGTCGGTCTTCCCTTTTATATTGGCTCTGACCAATAGGACTTGGGGAAACATTAGACCCTTCACCATGGTTCCTATAGGTAATCCTCGTACCTCCACACTCGTCTCATTCAGGCCCGGCTCCAGGAATTTTCATCTGGGTGGGCCAGGGTTGTGACCAGGGGGGCCCACATTCCATTGGGTGTGGGTCTAGGAGAACCCTATTCAAAGTGCTGGCGTTGATCCAGATTTTACAGATCTCCAAAAATAAATTTGCACACCTCTATAAAAAAGTACATAGCAAAAGAGAAGCAAGGAAAATCGTATTGCAACATCAATCTACCTGTCTTCCCTTCCCATCTGCTCGCCCCTTTCTGTTATATCTGATCCTCCTTCACCTTTCACCATCCAGACACGTTCCTTCAGCTGCCCTAATCACTGTTCCCATTTACCTACCCTTTCACCTGTTCACACCAGCACCCAGCATGCATTTCCTGGCCTGGCTTAAGAGAATTCAGGGCGATGCCTCCTCCTCTTCCTCTGAGAGGGCTGAGCAGATGGATGGTGCCTGTGGCTACTCCCAGCGGGCCCCGAAGGGGATGCTTGTGCTCCCTCCATCCTGTTGTGAAAGATAGACCCCCCCCCCCCACAATACTGAAGCAAGGAATAGGAGATTTTGTTTCCTACAAAATTACATTTTTTTCTAGCTTTTTTTTATTTCATGAATAGAACATACCATGACCAATCAATACAGGTAGTCTTGTTGATCTTAACAATATTTAGAGCACAATAACATATCCTCCAATAACATACACATGTATACAATTCTCCCTTCACCCACCCATTCCACAAATGCCCCATCCTTTCCAACTGAACCCCTACATTAGTCCCATTCTGAATGTCTCCCATCAATGGTTCATGTCCAATATTAAATTTGAAACACAAAATGTTATATTTTGTTGCATTTTCGCAGCACATTTTAATTAATTTGAGAGTGCAAGGCTGTTCTTGGGTTGTAAGGGCTGCATCAGGAGGCAGACGGTGCTGGTTGAGGGTATTCCAGCCTCCTGGTATCGCTCCTGGTGGAGTAATGCATGAAGGAGCGGGTCTTGCTCCTCTGTCATGCCCCTATACATCATTGTCTGGTACATACTGTTTACATCCTGGTTATAAAATGCAATTGTCGAGATGACTCTTTGTTTGATGTATTCACTGGTAATGAATGACACAATTTTGTTCAATAAATGTGGCCTGGATATTTTCAAAGTTGGGGGGGGGGGCGGGGGTGTGTGTGTGTGCGTGCGTGCGTGCGTCCGTGCGTCCGTCTGTCCGTCCGTCCGTCCCCCCCTAATGCCTGTGCTGGCCATCTATTAAATCATGAGTGATAATTTTGGGAATAGCTTGTAATGCAAACTGAATCCCTTCTAGGGGCACCTACTTTTAACAGGCAAGGCATAGTGAAATAAAAAAAATATGCTGAGGATCACACACTTTGGTTGAGTGGTAAAGCCATAATTTCAGCGTAACCTGAAATATAGATATTTGACCAAACATCTGCAGAGCTCAAGTTGGTACACATATGTGTTGTAGTTTGGCTTCCAATAACTAAAATAATACTAAATTGTATACAGTTTACTTAAAAATGCACCAGTCACATGATAAACCAACTTGACAATGTATTCATCATTGTAGAAACATGTCGATGAAAAGATTAAGATGGGGCATTTTGTTTTCAATCCTGAACTGCATAGAGCAGAATTCTCCTGTTTGCGCTTTTTTGCAAAAGGGGCCATTCATTAATTTTAATTGTTTCCACCAAGTACTGGAAAAGTAAAGATTAAAACAGGTGAAAATCGCTTTTGATCTTTACTTTACCACTACGTGTCTGGAAACGTTTAAATCACCTCCACAATTAATGATTGTGGGAGTCATCCGCAATGGATTCCTTTTGACTCTGTCCGCTTTTACCACGTGTAAAAGTCGGCAGATCTCATAGGAATCCATTGGATTTCAGCCAATTTAAAAATACATGCTGCTGGAATGCCAATAGGATTTGGCAGGGGGGCCTTGTTAAGTCTGATCTGCTCTCCAACTTCACTTGGCAAATCATACAAAATCCTGTAGCTCATACAAAGTGGAGCTAAATGCATTTAGCGCCACTTCTTCCACTCTGCTTGACCTGGAAAAGAATCCCTTATGACTGTAGCTTTATTTTCCCCAACCTGAATGGAAGCCTACAAGCTCCAGCATAGCAATGAATGAGAATTTACAAAAAATCTCTTACAGACACAAAGTGAAATGAAATGCATGTCAAGGTTATTGTTTCACACAGCTTGTTCTGTATCCCCTTAATTACTAATCGCCTAACAATCACACTTAAACAGCTTCTTAAAACCCTATATATTCAAGTGCCACAGCAATGATCACTGCCTTTTTACCTTTTCTCATTTCGAATTTATTTATTTATTGAATTTATTTCTAAAGCACAATGACAGTGGCCCGGGGGCATAAGAGCGTTGACATGACATACAAAAAAAAAACATAAAGCTCAGCGAAGCCTAAGGAGAAACCTGAGAGAAACTAGTGGAGGTCAAGGATCCATTTACTCAAAAGGCAAGGTTTTCAGGACACGTTTGAACCTGGGAAGACTGGCACACAGCCTCAAATCAGGCAGGAGAGTATTCCACAAGTGAGGAATTGTGGCTGGGAAGCATCCATTTTGCACCTGTACCAGTTTGGCCTTTGGGGTGAAAAGCAACCCTGTGTTATTGGATCTTAGATTACGGCTGTTAGATAGCCACTTCAACTGTGCTGCCATATAAAAAGGGCTTATTCCATACATGCAAGCCCCTGAAATGCAAAGGGTACGAAACTTGATTCTCTTTGTAATAGGTAGTCAATGTAATGCTCGGTTTGCTGTTGAGACATGATCTGTTTTGCGCATCCCCATAACGACCCTAACTGCATTGGTATGGACAGCTTGCAGACGATTGAGCTCTCCTTTGCCTACCCTAAGTAGACTGCTGCCACAGAAGTCCGGGCGGCTCCCTATGATCACAACCTCAAGGAATTGTCTGAGTTGTGCCAAAAGTATAATGTAATATAATGTTGAGTTTGACACTAGGCTGCTGATATGGGACCTCAATCGTGACTCCCAAGGTTTTTATTGTTTTTTCAAAGTGGGGAGCAGACGGTCTGCGATTTGAAAGAATGAATAGGACTGATCAAGCTGGCGCCACTTGGGGCTGGTGCCCAGGATAGTAATCTCAGTTTTTAAGTTATTCAAGGCTAGGCCATTATTGCAGCATCCAGAGCTCGATTTGGTTGTATGTGGCATTAATGACCTCAGTGTCTTTGGAGTGGTCACCTGATAAAGTGAAAAGACACTGAGTATCAACAGCATATTTGGCATAGCATATCCTACTGTAAATAATCTGCCTCTGAGACTTGTTAAAAGATACAACCTCTATGGTAGGGCCTGTTCAGCCCTGATGTTTGCATGTGAGGGGTGATGGTAGAGCAGGGGAGGGGCATTGGCATGTGTCCCTTGTCTAAATGTTAAATCCACCTCTGATTGTACTCTTTAGTAAATATTGAAATACTGATTTTTATTTATAAAATATGTACACCTTATATACTTTGCCCTGGAACATTATAGAAAACGCTCCTCTTTTTTGTTTATTTTCTGGGTGTTCATGTTTAATTTCTGGCACTCCCTAAACACCCAGCACCCAAGATTTACATCATACTTTGCAAACTCTGTAAAGTTACTCAACAGATTAAGGTTATGAAGTCAGTACTTATCAGTTTGAATCATGAAACATTCTGTCAGAGTAGACTAGGCTTCCAAACAAAGATACACTCTGTTTAGGTCGGAGCCCCACTGGTAAGTATGCATGAGAAGATCTAAAACTTGTCAAAACTTGCCAACCTAGCCTAATAATTTTCAGGTAGGGCCTTGTTGGACCAGCTCAGTGCAGCTTGATTCCCAAGGCGTAGCCAGCAAGACACCCACATCTGGGCATATACACATTAACTTAGGGAGACAAACAGAAGCCAACATGCATCCGCAAAGCCAACGGCTTGGGCTTTTGATTAGGCATGGATAGGCATTTGCCAGACACTTCCATAAGGGCACCACATAAGGGCACCACATGGTCATAAAATGGGAACAGCTGGAAAATGGTGGCAGTAACTGGGCATATGATGGCATTGCCTGGCAAATGTCTAATACCTATAAGCAAGCCAAACCGGATGGAATGTGATTGCTTGTTTAAGACATGACTTCAGTGCAATCACAGAGGCATTGCCAAATATATTGCTTATAAAATCAACTGGCTGAAGACGCACATTAAGAGAATTTTATTACACCACGAGCTTATTTACACAGGTAATTAAGTAATTAAACGCTCAAAAGAATGCTTAGATATAACACTGACAGGCCCTATACAGCAACATGTTTGGTGTTACTTTGTTATAGAGCTTGCTCATAGAGTTCTAGAAACGTTAGGTTCTTCTGGTGAGGTATGAACACAGCCATGGCTAGTCATTAGGTGGGTAAATGAACAGACACACCCATAGGAGGTGTGTTTCTTCTCACATTTTATCGCCATCCTAGCTGCGTTTCACTGCAGGTGTTCTGGTTGTACCTAATATGTAAAAAGTCTATGAATCAATTAAAACCACCGTCATTGCTCTGGCCAGCCTTGCATACTATTGTTTGCATATCAGCCTTGGCCCTGTCACTAATATCAGAAGCCCGTCCCAAACCTCTAGACCACAGGGCCTAAAAATCCATGTGGTTACTTGTGTTCCAGTGAAGATGGAAATTGAGAATGACCTGCACCTTTTGGTGGCAGCACCAAAAGTCATTTGCTAATCTCTTGTCCCCTTCTCTAATGATACAGACATACTGCAAAATGATATCATGGAATGTTGCGCAGAGCAACGGTAGTGGTAATGTTTAATTCAAAGTCCTGCATGTATCACTTTTTGATTTTACTACACCCTCCCCTCCAGAATTACATTTTTGTTACAACCAACCTTATCTTTTGACTTATACTCAAGTAGTTAATGCAGCAGAATATATACTTTGAATGTAATTTGTAAGGACCCCAAGTCAGGTGACGCACCTTGCGCAGAAATCTGTGTTCAAGCATCTTACCTGTCACTTATATAACTTGATACAGTTAACCATTTTATTAAGCATGATGTGAAAAACCATTATATTCTCACAAAAAATAAACACAATTTAAAATACAGAAACCAACATTGTGATTGTAGGTTTGAGAAAATAGTTGTAGGCAGCCTGCTTGAATATGTGTGCTACCTCACTTAGAGGAGGTGTGTGTGGCTCTCCATCTCTCTGGTTATTTGTACTTTCATGGCTGTGGGGCATAAATCATTATCTAGGGCAATAAAACAAATCCTGCAGTTCAGCCTCTCAGAATGTCTTTGAGGTTGCTAATTAATGTTTAGAGTGCCGTCCATCCCCCCACTCCCTTGGTTACTAGTGGTGTATCACACCACTGACATGGCCTCCTTTCTAGGGGTGGCCAGGGGCTGGATCTGGGGGAGGGGCTGGCCCCCCTGGCCCACCTGCTGGAGCCGGGCCTGGTCTCATTACTGTTCTTGAGGACTCCTAGTGAGTCAGTGGAACTCTTCCTCGTCCCAGTATTTTTAAGAGCGACCGAGTTCTCATGCAAAGGGGCTCCCTCCTACTAAAGAGGGGAAAACATCCCTGATTCGCCACATATAACACTACACCAAGATTTGTTGGTATATCGCAGTCGCACTCCTAGAAGGACTGTTCAGGCACGAATTGCTCATTGGGCAGTGTCCTGCATTTTAAAAAGTTAGGCAAATGATGGAAACTATCCTTCTAAGGGGATTCATGTTCCTGCTATGAAATTAAGACTTGGTTTGAAGCAGTCCCTGTCCGTGTCCCTCTTGATAGCATTTGTTGAGCATCCATGTGCACTAAGTGGATGCATTCTTGTGATCAAACACTGTCTAGTCCAGCCCTTCTGAAGAAACTCTTACCTAAATTGAGAATATTGGATCTGAGTAACGTGAATGCGTGTGTGCATGTGTGTACCTTTTACTGGTAGTTCTTAGTTGCTCTTCATTCAGTCAAATCCACCCTCCAACCCCTTTACAAGTGTATACCTTTTCATTTGTTAAAGTGAAAAGAACTGTGGTGCTGGTCACCAGCAGGTGCAAAAGAGAGCAGCATAGACTGGGCATGCTCAGGTTTCCTTTTTGAAAGAAGGGTTTCTTGTTTTTTTTTATTCCATGTTTATACTGTCGGGGAATGCCATGCATTTGAAGGAGTGGGACTAAGGACTGCTAATACAAGATTTAGTACAGTGGGGAAGTTGTAACGTTTGATTGTGAAAAGGTGGCTGTGTGAAGCGTGAAGCTCATAATTCAATATAATGTTAAATCTGCAGTTTGAGCGGCATGTTGTTTATGAATACGTTTAACTCTGAATCAGGTGAATGACCAGGACTTCAGGTGCATTGTTCGGGAAGATGCGGTTCTCTACCTCCTAGAAATCCCAAAAGGTGAAGATGTCACCATTCTGGCCCAGAGCAAATATGACGGTAAGCATAGTTTCTAAAAGTATTCAGCAGTTTGTGTTCAATTGTTAATGAATGTGCTCAGATTGCTTTTCTGGTTTTAGTTCACTTGCCCCAAGAAATGTGATTCCCAAATTAGTAATAGAATTGTTTGTTAGTTTAATGGGCCCACGCAGTGATTGGTCTTCTTTTCAAAGTGGGCCGATAGAAATGTATAACAAAATGGCAAATAGCACCCCAAAGTATCCAGGCAGTACCTGTTCCTGCTTAATCTAAATATGCAGAACGTGCACAGTCTCCACTGTAAAATGTCTTGATCTGGTGTCTCTCTAATTGTTATTTTGGTACCCTTTTGAATCACTTTAACATTTGTCTTTCCAATTCTTCTGGGTGATTGACTGCCAAGTTCTCTTTCTTTGAAAGACTATTTTCTAATGTTACTTTTGAACCTTCCCGACCTTGTCTTCCATTTTGACATTTGCCCTGGAGTACTCTTCCTCACAACAATACTTGCCTCTCTTCCCGCCTATTCACTATAAAATAAAATGTGAACCTGCATACTGCATTGCACTTTCCTTTCTCCTCAGTTGTAGGCCTCTGCATAGTTTTGACTTGGGACGCTAAGTCATTCACCATTTTGGTAGCTCCTTGAACAGTCCAGGTATGGCCTCTCCAGTGATGACTATAGTGGTACAACGTCCATTTATGCTTCTTAAACTTGCTTCCTGTTTAACCCCTTTCACTCCCTATGTTCTTGTTTTATTGTTTATCAATGCTGCGCTGATCAGAAAGGTTATGAGACCAGCTGATGACATTTAGGACATTGCCTTCCAACCCGTTCTACTCTTTAGGTTTTTTCTTCCTCTAATAAATTACTGAGCAGTTCGCTGCACTCATGTAGCTTTTTAAAGTCCCAACACGTTTTTCATCTTCATTGGAGTATCAACAACGTGATTGATCTTCAAGATAGTCGCAAAAATATATACCAAACCATCTTGATTCTCTGCGGTGTCACCTCTTAGTGCATTTAAGTAACCTGAGCTGGTGTCTAATAGGCACCAACTTACACACAATGTGTTTTTTCTCTGTATACCAGCACACTTTCATAGACTGTTCTTAGGCCATTTTACGGACCCCACTTCTGTGCTAAACCTGTTGGACTTGTGTAGGAGACAGCTGTATGGAACAGCATTTAAGTATTTATTGAAATACTTGTAGATCACCTCAAATGAATGCGCTCTCTTGAGCTCGTATGCCAGGTGCAGCATACTGCCCTTTTATAGCAACCCCTGCTCATTTGGGCTAGCTTTCCTTAAACATGTTGGCTTTGCCCTCCAAAAATGGTTAAATTCCCTGCCACTTTAAAAACTTGTGAAGTTAACTGGCCATTATCGGTTTCCTTAATTACCCAGTCAAATGACTTCAGTTGGTAAGCTTGACTTATGAAGCAAGAAACAAAGATTAGGTGAAAACCCAATCATGCAGCCGCTCTCTGGAATCCCATACTGGGTTCTATATTAGTTGTAATTTCACTATGTATAGTTCCTTCGATCTAATTCTTGAAAAAATACAAAAGTCAAATATATAGTGATTTTTCAATGTTGAAAATTATTTTATAGAAAGAAGTGACTAGTAGCCACCAAAATTGTTCTTCGTGAGGAAGAGATTGCCATAAAATCTGAAGACTTATTTGGAATCTCGGTCGGACTCTCTTGTGTCTCCAATTCGTTAAAGAAGACTTTGTTTAAGTTTACGAACAAACTTGTAAAGTTCTATCTTCGTGTCAAACAAGGTGGTACCGTAAGTCGGAACGAAGCTGAGACCTTTCTGTAGAGTCTCTTCCTCTGCCTTGTTGAGTCGCCTCCCCGAAATGTTAACGACTAACTTTTCTTCTGCTGTAATCTCGTTAGGGGTTTGTTTCTTGTGTTGCCTCCTCCCCCTGCGGGTTCTTTTTGGCGGGCGCCTAAAAAAGACACAGCAGACGGAGCTCGTGCCAAAGAGCTTGTTGTTTGTGCGAGATTCCAGACTTTCAAGAATTTAGAGTCAAAAGTGGGTTTGTTCCACCCATTACGGTACCATCCATAGAAATATTCCAGAGACTAGTCACTCGGGACCTTGAACGTATCAGCTACAGAAATCCTCCGTACAGGAACTTAAAACCACACGAGATGAGATTGATTAGAGACCTGTTTAGTGACAAGAGTATTACCATTCGTCCTGCAGATAAGGGAGGAGCCTTGGTTATTCAGAATACATGTGACTATGATGCTGAATGTAGAAGACAGCTCCAAGACCAGACTACATATGCTAGTTTGGACCATGATCCCACCCTTTCGATTAAACAGAATTTGAAGAGCCTCCTAGATAAAGCATTTGAATTGGATTGGATCGACGAGCATACACAAAAATCTCTCTCGAAAGAACATCCGAGAATACCAAATTTCTATACGCTGCCAAAAATCCAGAAAGATGCCATCAAACCACCAGGTAGACCAATTGTTGCAGGGATAGAGAGCATCAACCAACCTTTAGGGATCTATATAGATTTCTTCCTACAGCCATTGATACAAGAGACCAATACCTACACAAGGGATACTACCCATTGCCTGCAAAAGCTTAGCTCATTGACACCTTTGCCTGAAGATCTGTTGTTTACTATAGACGTGAAGAGTTTATACACCTCTATACCCCACGACCTGGGAATGGAGGCTGTAGAATGGCTGTTACTGAAAGCACCCGAGATACGGGCCCAGAAGGAATTCATACTGGCATTATTACAATTCATTGCTGAGAACTCCTATTTTCAGTATGGCAACCAATTTTTTTCTACAAACTGCAGGGACTTCAATGGGAGCTACCATGGCACCCTCATATGCCAACAGTTTCATGTATAAATTTGAAACAGACCATGTATTGAATAAACAGGAATGGAACAAGGACATCCGTATCTGGACGAGATACATAGACGACATCTTTGGAATTTGGAAAGGAACCAGAGAGTCTTTTGAAACATTTTTTGTGTATCTAAACAGCATCGACCAAAGGGTACAGTTCACTAGAGAGATCTCATATGAAATCATAACATTTCTTGATGTACAAGTCAGAAAGCAACTCACTAGCTACAGCACTTCACTGTTTCGGAAAGAGACTGATCGGAATAATCTCCTGCACCGACTCAGCTTCCATCAGCCGAGCCTACTGAAGAATCTACCATACAGCCAATTACTTAGGGTCAAGAAAATAGTGAGTGATCCTGAAGACTACAGAATGCAACAGATGGAAATGAAAGAAAAATTTCTGGCCCGGGGATATAAGCAGGGTGAACTCGATCTGGCATCTGACAGAGTTGATGCCATATCACGAGAGACTCTATTATCAGAGCAGAATCCCAAAAGTAAGAGAATTGAAGTCACCAGTATTTGTATCCAAGTTCTCTACACAAAGTAACAAAATCAAGAAAACTATTATGAAGCATTGGGAGATTTTCAAGAATGATATTCGAGTTCAAGATATTTTTAGTGAAAAACCAATCTTTGCATACCAACGCAGTAGGAACCTAAGGGATGAATTGGTGCAGACGAAACCTACAGTCAGGGAACCTATGACACAGCGAACTGGGACATATCCTTGTTTACAGTGTGTCAACTGTAATTTTGTTATTAAAGGAAACTCCATTAACCATCCAAGGACGGGGCAGAAGATTATGCTTAAGACTTTTGCTACATGTGACAGTAGTAATATCATCTAAGGCATTAAATGCCCGTGTGGGAAATTTTATGTGGGACAGTCAACCCGAACAGCCAAATTGAGGTGGGGTGAACACCGATCTTGTATTCGTAATGCAAACATCAATTCAGCAGTGGCACGACATTGGATGGCCAATGGACATAACGTGTCCCAAATAAAATTCGTGATTTTGGAAGCTTTGACCAAGAATAACCCTCATGAGGATTTATGCCAACGTTTGAGTCGCAGAGAGACATATTGGATTGACAAACTTGGCAGTCTGGCACCCAATGGGTTAAATGAGGAGATCAACTTTCACTGTTTTCTCTAATTGTTTTCTCTAATTGTTTTCTTACATTGCATTTAGCATCATTTGGTTTAGATTGACACCAGTACGTATATGACCTGAATGTTGAGGGTCACTTGAATGTATATGAATAGATGTTTCCCATGTTTAAATGATGTCCTGCATGCTGCGCATCCTGGAGTTCCCCCAGGACCCGAGGTGCCGTCTGTCTAGACGACACCACTAGCGGCATTAAGGCACATACTATTAATATAAGGTACAGCCCTAGGGTTGCTCCCTAGGCTCCATCCATCCTACTTAGGCACGTTCATAATTAGTATAGCCTCATCTGAGGTGCTCATATAACAGCCATTACATTTATCTAAATGGGTTCATTCAATGGGTTCATTCAATCTTAGTATTTTTTCTATGTCCATGGATGACAGATTTCTTTTTTGATTCTTAGGCGATTACTTTCATCATTACTGCCCCAGGAGGTCCAGTAATTAGATATTTTGATCATATTGAGTTTATTGACCAGTTCTCAGACACGGGTCGTGGCTCGTGTTCATAGAGCCGTGATCACGTGTCTTACTGAGTTGCTTGGCTGCACACCGATGCAAGGAGGACATTCTGCCTTCAATCACGTGTCTTATTAAACCAAGTTGCTCAGCAACGCGCCGATGCAACGAAGGCAGTCTGCTTTGAGCAGACGCTGAGAGAACTTCTCCGCTTCGTTCTTTGCATATTGTGAGTTACAATCCACGTCTGTTTATTTCTATTTAGCGTTTAGCTACACTTTGGATAGATCCTTTATATATATTCACTTTACCATTCACAGCACCTGCTCGCCGTACACGGTGGAGCAGCCTGACCTCTGAAACATAGATTTCGCCATTACTCACCTATATCAGGTAATGGACCCGATTCCCTCCATTTGGTTATAGGATAACTTTACTTGCCTTTGTACTGATTTGTTTCTTATTTTATATCTTTTGACCTGCCTTCTGATCCGGCTCATTACATTGTCGGGTATGTGTTTACCTTCATTTTTTCAACTATTTGGATGATGACTGTTCATACTGTTATTTATGTACTTACGCTGTTTCTAATATGGGAATTATTTTATATTGGATATTAATCTTGGGATGGTTGGCACAATTGCATGTGAATGTTATGTGTTTATTGTTTTAGACTTGCCCTGATGAAGGAATTTGTTATATTCCGAAATGCATTGGCACAAAAATAAGTCTTCAGATAGAGTGATTTATGGCAATCTCTTCCTCACGAAGAACAATTTTGGTGGCTACTAGTCACTTCTTTCTATAAAATAATTTTCAACATTGAAAAATCACTATATATTTGACTTTTGTATTTTTTCAAGAATTAGATCGAAGGAACTATACATAGTGAAATTACAACTAATATAGAACCCAGTATGGGATTCCAGAGAGCGGCTGCATGATTGGGTTTTCACCTAATCTTTGTTTCTTGCTGTATTTTTTGGGTTTTGGTGTCTCCAGGCCTTTATCAGCCAGCTCCTGCATAGAGGATCTAACTTCCTAACAAAGACTTATTACACTAGAAACCTTTGATAACGCCAGAAGGACTCGATACCCCTGTGGTGCCCACTCAAATTTGCTTCAAGCTTGACTTATGAAACCATCCCATTACAAAGCATTTGACTGTTAGATCCTTCATAAGTAATTCGATGAATTTCTCCCATACTAGTGAACTGGCTTCATACTAGACTAGCGTCCTTCGAGCGGAAATTGTGTAAAGTGTCAATACATTTGCATGCGTGCCAGCCAGTGTCTTTCCTCTTTGAGCACTTACCCACTGACGTTTTTTTTTTGTTACTTCATCAGAATTGCTTCTTTTGTAAATAGACTAGAACTCATCTTCCCTGCGTTCATTTGCTTGTCCTTCATCTGTTGTCTCTCACCAGTGTGTTGTGAATATTAAACACATATATTTGTAATCTAATGACTCTCCCTGCCCTGGGTTCAGGGTATATGGGGTCACCAACCTATACCTAAGCAAACAGCCAGTCGCTAAAGGGTTAACTGTGGGTGAGCATTCAAGGTAGTGAGCAGATGGTTGCGCATACTCGATAACACAGCATTACTTTGCATGCAGGAATGTCTATAAATATGTATTTTCGGAAAATAAACTTTGATGAATCAGCTCATTTGGGTACTAAGTTTGAAAGTTGATATGCCTCCGAGTACTTTTAGTAATACTTGAGTTTGAGTTTGAGTTTATTATTTATAGCGCGCGCCAGACCCGAGGGTAACCGGGCGCGTTGTTCAAGGATACTTTAAACTTTACAGGTTACACATGATTACAAGTAGTGGTTATACATAGTAGAGATTACATAATGCAGGCCATGGTATATACATATAACATAATATAAACAGGAAATATGCAGTAGGGAGATAAAGGGTATATAATTATGTACATAGTACGTTTGTAGAACAGTGGTTATGGACTATCGGTCATTTTCTTTGATCCAATTGATACAGTTGGATCTGAAGAGAGCGTAGGATTGGGGAGATCTCAGGCCGGGCGGGAGGTCTTGCAGATCAACTGGGAGTTAGTTTGTCAAAGTAATGAATGGGAGGGATGGAGCAGGTTATTGGAATACTGTAACTGATGCTATGTAGTACCGTAATGTTAAAGGGACTAAAGTTTAAGTTAAGCCCATTGTTAAATATAAGACTTTGCTTTTGGAACACTTGGCTGCCGGTTTGAAGGCAATCCAAGTACAGATGAACTTGTGTCCAGATATCTTCAGCAAGATGAGGACAGTGGTTGCTGTGTTCCAAAGGCCAGCAGTGTGGTTTGGTGATGAAGAAGAGGATTTTCAATGAAGAAGTACTTCTGCAAAATTGTAGTTACTGCTACAGTGCCAAAAGTACTGATGCATTTGTGTTACAGTGCAGCTTTAAATTTTTTTGAGAATGCAGGTGCTGTACCGGGAATTGCAGATGGTGTCCAACAAATGCAGTACAGAATGCAGATGTACTCTAAGGAGTGTGAAGGCATCATGAAGTATGAGACAGACAACGGATTCAACTTTCAAAACAAAATGGTTTATTAAGTTAAATTTCAGGATGGTATAAGGCCTAACTTTCCCTATGCTAACGTGGGATTTCCCTACCTGATCAAAACTAAGCAATGTCTCAGTCAAAGAGTTCAACTTAAGTCTGTCTCCAAAACCTATCCTTGCCCTCACAACTAAAGCTAACAATGTGTAGGGATGCCAAAAATGAAAGAAATGGAGATCAACGCAAAGTTCTGAGCTTCGTCCAACTCTTAGTTTCCTTTTCAATTCCACTTCCCCAAGTCCAAGAAAGTTCCACAAGTCTCAAGATTACCTTTCCCAGGTTCAGACACTTCAACACAATTCACGGGGTTCCCTTCCCCAAGTTCAAAGTACCACAGCTGAAAAGAAAAGGGGTCTTGAGGCTCTGCCCTCAAGACAGCATTTTCAGTTCATCAAGTCTCAGGGATCCCTTCCCCAAGACTTCAACGCAGCAGCTTGTCTCAATGTAACAACTAGTATTTGTTTCAGTCTCTCAAAGTTCAACGCCACACTTGGCAAACCCGACCCTTCTTCTGGATGGCAGCACCAGTTTGCTTACAGTGCCTCTCCTTGGTTCATTCCACAATGTCCTTAACTTTCCCAATTTAGAGCTCACTGGTGTAGGTGCAGCTTTTGGACCAGACAGTCCACCCATCCCAGGTTGCGAAACCAAGAACCCGATGCTTTCCAACCCACACAGGTTATTCTGTACTTGCCCCTCTGTACAGATTCACATTCACATTTATTTAGTTTTCCTTAGTTAGCTTGTTGACTTTATGGGCAGTTTCACTCTTTCCTGGCTTCTCCTAGTTTAGCCTCTTTGCTTGGCCACAACATGTCGCGCAACTCTTGCTAGTCTTTGGCCTGGCCACATTCTGCCCATTCATAAAGTTCACTCTGTGGTGTCCTGGTTCATGCCTCACCTTTTGAATGGATTTTTTCCTCCCACGTATTCCTCTTCTTATCTTAGTTTCCAGCGTTGGCTGCTTCGGAAATGTTTTCTCTCGGCAGAGGGCTATGTGCGTCGAGACGGTAAACTCGATGTCCCTTGAGGGCTTCCATCTCAGCTGATGTCATCGTCGAGTACGTATACCACATGCAGCACTCGTTGGCTACAGTTCTGTTTTTCCACGAATGCGATTGCTTCGAGATTAACAGCATGCTTCAGTTTTCTTTGAAAACTTATCGGAAATGCCCTCATCTTCAACTCCGAATACTCTGAAGACGGGCTTCAAAAAGTGTATAAAATGCTGCGCCAGGATGTCGATCACAGACCCGCAGAAGATATGCCTCTGGTGCCTGGGCGTCAAGCATGTAACCGACGACTGCTGATCCTGTCAGTCTATGATGGCTAAGGCCTTAAAAGAGCACAAATCTAAACTTGTGGTGGGTAGGATTGTCCCCAAATCCCTGTCCGATAATTGGGTCATCTCTCAAAAAAACGACCCTACGCGAGGAGCAGACACTCCTACTCTTCGGAAAAATCAAAGAGAAGGCATAGATCACCTTCTTCCTCGTCTTCCTCAGAAAGGAGTATAGTCTGTCCAACTAAATCTTCCTCCAAGGAGGAAGAAAATTCGCAAAATCTACGAAGATCTGGCCTCCAACCTAGAAGCATCAGAAAATGGCCATACTACGGACAAAGACGAGCATGACGGCAAGGTGAAACACTACGCGCCCACGAGCTCGGGTCATCAGTCGAAGACTACTCGAGAGTCCTCGAGATGAGAAATCGTCGAAGAAAACGTCAAGTCGAGGGCTAAATCCCTCGAAGCGCAAGTCAAACGTCGAACCATCGAAGTCTATGCAAAAAAAACATTCACGCCGATTGTACATTCTTTGACCACTTTACCTCAGAAAAAGATTTTATTAGGTCCTGGACTTCAGTATATGAGGGCTATGAAATCTCTGCTGATACCCCTCCATGTCGTCTCTAATTGGATACATCTAGTATTCAAAAGAATACTAATATACCTGAATGCTTTATTTCAGAAGAGACCAGAGTTAGAGAACTACATGACATTGTACAGACAGCTAATGGGGTAGACACCTCTCCGGAACTAGATTTTGGGAAACTGGGCCGATCATGCAGATGCATCCTACAGAAGCCTAATGTCCAGATTGTGGAATTCTTGGGATGGAGTAGATCAGCTCCTGCATTTTACCAGGACGACCTGACTGACATATTGGACAATGGTCCTCAATATGACCCCATTTTACCATTGCATGTAGCACTGCAAAAAAGGGTTGCGGCCAACTGGGAGTCTCCAGAGTCCAGCCTGGCAGTAAACCAACATTTGACCAAAAAATACAGGCCATCTAGTAGTGACACGGCCTACCTGTCAATCCATCCAACTCCAGAAAGCCTATTAGTACAAGCAGCTACATCTGCCTCCAAGCAAGCTGCGTACCCAACCATACCCCCTGATGGGGATGACAAACGCATTGACTCCTGGGCAAAGAAAGTCTTTTCGGCTAGAAGCATGGCTTTAACCCCTTAAGTGCCAAGGACGAGCTATCTCGTCCTTAGCATTACCTTTGTGTTGCCATGGACGAGATAGCTAGTCCCTCTTGGCACGTTCTTTTGTGCGATCCCTGCAAAGTAGGAATCGCACAAAGGTGAGCTCCAACCCCTGGGTTATATGACGAGGAGGTTCCTCCTCACGGCCTGGGGGTTGACGTGAAACTGAAAGTAATTTTCACCACAACAGCCATTTCCTCTGTCGCGGTGAAAACAGAAGGTAAGTGTCCTTCTTTTTCTCCCTGGATCTGTGGCAGTATTGTGCCGTTCAGATCGCGGGAGGTGTCGTTGGAAAGGGGAGAATCTCCCCTTTCCAACGACCCTTTATTGAAGCATTGCTGGGCGTGGATCGGGCGCAGAGCGCTCGATCCGTGCCCAGCAATGCCACTAGACCACCAGGGATCTGTTTGTCAAGTGGGCGGGAGAGGGGGCTGCTTACTCTAAGTGGCCCTCTCCCCCCTCAGCCCCCAAAGCATGGAGCCACACGTATTGGCCCCCCCTGGAGGCAGATGGGTGCCCATCTACCCCTAGGGAAGGGGCCAAAAAAGACACAGATTTGGGTGGGGTTGGGGGGGGGGGCACTAGACAACCAGTATTTGTTTTATAATGAAAGTGGGGCGGCCTAAGTGGATGGGTGAGTATCTCATGTAGCCCACCCTGGGGGCAGATATTTTGGGGGTTGGGAGGGACACTAAACCACCAGTGATCATATATAATGAAAAGGGGGGTGGCCCTCTCCCCCCACCCCAAATGGATGGGGGAGCACATCATGTAGCCCTCCCTGGGGGCAGATTTCTGCCCCTAGGAAGGGATACGTGAGATTCTCCCCCTGGCGAAAGGCCCCCCAATGCATAGGGCAGTACGTTTTGCCCACCCTGGGGGCAGATGGGCATACTAATGTGGGAGAAGCTGTAACATAGGCCAGCCAGAGCTCCAGGAAAGTCGGGGGTAATGTCCCTGGCCTTGGGCGGCTGTCTCCCATGTGGGTTGACCATCCCCAAGTGCAGCTGCAGTCCCAGGGAGCCCTGGCAGTGTCCCCCTCCCTTCTCGGTGGTAAATTCATTAACGCATCCCAGCCAGACCTCCAGGATGGTTGGGGGTGATGTCCCTGGCCTTGGGCACCGTCTCCCATGTGGGTTGACAATCCCCAAGCCCAGCAGCAATTCCAGGGAGCCCCGGCAGGAACCCCGACCTTTCCCGGAGGGAGAAGTTGTAACGCAGCCCAGCCAGAGCTCCAGCCTGGGCTTGGGGATGGTCGACACATGGGTGACGGGTGCCCAAGGCCTGGGACATCACCCGACCATCCTTGAGCTCTAGCTGGGTTGCGTTACACCTGCTCCCTGTGGCAAAGGACGGGGAGCCTGCTGAGGCTTTCTGAAACCAACGCTGGACTTGTGGACGGTCAACCCATATGAGGGACAACCACCCAAGGCCAAGGACATCACGCCCGGCCATCCTGGAGCTCTGGCTAGGCAGCATTACAGAATTTCCCTCAGGGAACAGACAGGGACATTCCCGGGGCTCCTGGGACTGCCGTTGGACTTGGGGACAGTCAACACTTTTTTTCTTTTCTGCCCAGATAGGTGCAAACATGCATGTGAGGTACTGTTTTCACCCGGACACCTGTGGGAATGTGGGAAGGTAGGACATGTGGTGTTGGCTGCGTTTTTCAGTAGTTTCCAGTTGGGCAATGTCTGAAAATTATTTTTTTCTAAATTTGGGACTTTGCCAGGGCTTGTGAGTAATGCATTATGGAGCGATTCGTGCAAGTCAGACCTCGGAATGCATGGGGTTCCCGGTTTTCCTTGCTGGCTGCAACACCACAGGCCCAAATAGGTAGGTTGGCTCCCCAAACTCTTTGGGGGATAGCCGTGGTTTAGCCTTTTCCCTTTGAGCCCAGGTAGGTTCACCCACACATGTGAGGTACCGTTTTCGTCTGGACACATGTGGGAATGCGGGAAGGTAGCACATTTGTTGTGTTTGCGCTGTTTCCATAACTTTTTCGAACATTTGCTGCTGCACTTTGTCACACAACCCTTTGATTTCCCAAATATGACCTACATTTAGTCGCTGCTTTAGGCACTGTACACTTTTGTAACCTGCACAAGTCACCTACCCTTCAAAGGTCTGCCTGTGCTCGTTCAAAAAATGTATGCGTGCCATTCCTCACCACATTTGTTTTCCTTACTTACACATGCTAAGCATGTCTGTGTAGGCCGTAAGCATAAAAAACCTGTGAGCCATGGCTCAGTTTTTGGCTTGTGGTACTGCTTGTTTTGTGAAACATTACAAAAAATGTGGTTTCCTAACTGTAAGAGTCGGGAATGTAGTGGGGCATTGCTTTTCTCAAAATTCACAGAAGCCATTGCCTTGCCAGTCCAACCATGTCCACCACATACCTTTTTTCATCTGTCATTTTTCCAATTTTTCCCCAAAGTATTGAATTATTCCCTACATAGTTGTTGCCTGACCTACACAAATTACCCCTTCCTAAACTTGGAATTTTGTCTACTTTTCAGAAATGTGTGCCTTTCTGTCTTCTCATTCAGCTTGCCTACCCTCTTCTTCCATTCCGTCCATGCATGTCCTATTGGAAAAAATGGCAAAATCACCTACCTCTCACAAAACGGCTGGTCACCATATCAAAATGTTTTTTTGGTTTCCACTCAACCTGTTCTTGAAAGCCTGGAAAATGGCGAATTCAGTACAGCAAATCATCTGTACTCAGTTCTTAAAAGGAAAAAAACACAGGCTGCTTTGTACATAATTTTATTGGCATTTCCTGAAACAAACCCAAATTTTCTCCCTTTTTGGTTATTTTCTCTCATCCCCTACAGCAAACTGATTCCTTGATGGCGCTATGACCGCGTACATGTGGCAAGAAAAGGGGTCAGATTTGTCAGAGATAACTTTTGTAACAAAAAAGCTACAATTGATTGAATGGTGACATACCGAAATCACAAAAAAGGCCTTGGCACTAGAGGGGTGTGGGGGGGGGGGACTGTTGGCAGTTAAGGGGTTAAAGTCTGCTAATTCCCCATGTGCTCTGGCAAAGTTTAAATTCACCCTGTGGGACTGCATAGCGATTGTCGGCTGATCACATCCCTGAGGGTGAGGAAAGAGACGGCTTCATGAACCTGATAAGGGATGGCAAAGAGGCCATGTGTGCGTCTCTACAATCAATTCTGGTCACTGCTGACAGCGTCAGCAGGGCCATGGCAGCAAGCACTTTCATATGCAGATTTGCAGGGTTAAGGAAGTCAGGATTTGCACCTGATGTACAATTTCAGACTCCTTAACATGCCCTTTGACTGCTCTCATTTATTTGGAAATAAGGCTGATGAAAGCCTTGAAAATCTGCAGACCTTGAAGGCGGCAGCCAAGTCCTTAAGTGCCACAGTCAGGCAGCCACAGCCTTTTCACCCCAGCGGATCATCTTGGTGGGGTAGGTCTTTTTGCTACTACTCCTCAGTTGCAAGAGCAAGAGAACAGTCTGATCAAAGAGGACAGAGAAGATTCCCTTGTGGTGGACAAGGGAGAGGTGCAAAGCCCACCCAGGCAACAGTGTCTTTACCATCAGACGCTGCTTCAGCTGCCTCAAAACCACTCTGAGGTCTTGACTCCCCTGTAGGAGGCACATTGTCACAGCATCTGAAAGAATGGCGAGGTATTACTTCCAGTGCATGGGCATCGAAACAGTAGCTCAGGGTTACTGCCTCCCCTTTATTCAAAGACCTCTGGATCATCCACCGGGAAACCATTCGCTAAATGGTCTAGATCCATTCTTGTTGCAGGAAATGTTGACTTTGCTAGAGAAAGGTGCTCTAGAACCAGTTCCTGTGATGAAGAGGAACAGAGGATGGTATTCTCCCTATTTCCTAATCTCCTAGAAGGATGGGGGACTGAGACCTATCTTGGACTTGAGGTACTTGAACAAGTTCTTCAGGAAGGACAAGTTCAAGATCGTCAAACTTTCTCAGATCCTTCAGGCCTCCCAGCTCCAGGATTGGATGGTATCGTTGGGCCTTCAGGATGCTTACTTTCATGTGCCAATCCATCACAAGCACAGGAACTATCTGAGGTTCACCGTTGGTGGTTCTCAAAGTTTCGAGCTCTGCCATTCAGGCTGACCTCAGCCCCGAGGGTTTTCACCAAGTTAATGGCAGTGGTGGCAGCAAGTCTCGAGAGAGGAGAGATTCACATCTACTTCGCCCTGGACGATTGGTAGATCAGGGCACGTTCACCCAAACAGTCCCAGGAACATCTCAGTATCACCTGCCACCTCCACAGACTGGGCTTCTCCCTCAATTACAAGAGGTCCCACATGAAACTATCTCAAAGACTCCAGTTCATTGGAGCAGTCCTGGATGCATCCTTGGGAAAAGCCTTGCCACCCGAGGTGAGGGCTGGGTCATTCTGCAGATGGTAAACAACTTATAGAGTGCCCAGCGTCTTCTGGCCTTTGACTTTTTGAGGCTGCTCGGCCTCATGGCATCCTGAATTTTTCTGGTGTCAGAGGCTCGTCTAAGAATGAGATCCCTTCAATGGGCTCTCAGGACACAGTGGTCCAAATTCTCAAGCAGGATGTCGGGCCGCCTTCAAATTCCATGCAGAGTCTCACAGGACCTTCTGTCGTGGGCCTGCGAGGACAGCATTCTGAAAGGAGAACCTTTTTGACAACCATGGTCGGAGATGGCAGTAGTGACGGGCGCCTCACTCACGGGGTGGGAAGCCCACGCCAACGATCTGACAATGAGCTGTTGTTTGTCTCCTTCGGAGTCCAAACTACGCATCTACCTGTTGGAGCTGAGGGCAATCAGTCTAGCGTTGAAGGCGTTTCTGCCCTCTGTACGGGAAAAAAATATCCTGATAATGACGGACAACACAGTGGCCATGTACTACCTCAACAAGAGAGGACGCGTTGGGTCACTACCACTTTGCAGAGAATCGATGCAACTCTGGTTCTGGGCAATTCAAGAAGGAATCTCCCTATCTGCAGTTCACCTCGCCGGAGAGTAGAACACGGCGATGGAAGCTCTGAGCAGGCAGAGCACAGTCTCCAATGAGTTGGAACTAGCTCAGGAAGTCCTTCAAGAGATCTTCACCCTTTGTTGAACCCCTCAAGTGGATCTGTTTGCGACCAGTGTCAACCAGAAGTGTTAACTGCTTTGCTCTGGGAAGTTTCCTCCAAGAGGAGCTCTAGGAGACGTGTTCGTAGTGGACTGGTAGTTTCCTCTCCTGTATGCGTTTCCTTCCATCCCAGTCATTCTTCGCATGATCAGGAGGTTGAGAAAGTTTGGTAAATCCACAATCCTAATTGCTCTAGGACGACGTGGTACCCAGACCTTCTGGACATGTCCATCTGCTCTCCAATACATCTTCCACAAAGAGAGAACCTTCTCTCAAGAGAGGAGGGTCGGGTTCTCCTTCCAGAGGTGAAGACACTCCACACTCTTGGTTTCTGAGAGGCTGAGGTACAAGGATTAGGACCTCACAGATAATGTAATGGATATTTTAGATTTTGGCCAGAAGGCCAGCAACGAAATCCTTATACCTCTGCTGTTGGAGAAAATTGTACAGCTGGTGTAGGGAAAATTATGTGGACCTTTTTCAATGCGATACACCTACTGTGTTAGCTTTTCTACTACTTTGAGTAAATCTGGGGCTCCAGATTGGAACAATCGAGGGTTATCTAGCAGCGCTTTCCATATTCAAGCGCACCTCGGAAGAGGATTCCTACTTCAAAATATCCTTAATAATTCCATTTCTTAAAGGACTCACAAACGTGTTTCCTCCTGCGCCATTCCAAATACCAACTTGGGACCTTAACATTTAAGGTTTTTTTTGACGTGCGCTCCGTTCAAGCCACTCCATTCCTGCCCTTAAGGCTGCTGACTTAAAAAAACATTTTGTTAGTAGCGATAACATCAGCCCGCAGGGTGAGTGAGTTGCAGGCATCCTGTAAACCTCAGTTTGCCACTTTTTTACAAGGATAAGGTTGTCCTTAAGGCCAAACCCTCTTTTCTACCAAAGATTGTGTCTGATTACCATTTAGCGCAGCAAATTGGGTTTACGGCCTTCTATCCTCCACCTCGTCCTGGCAAGGAAGATGAAAGATTCCATAGACTCGATCCAGGGACAGCTCTAAGCTTTTATATTTCAAGGATAGCAAAGTTGCGACATTACAACCAAGTATTCACTGGATATACTGGATACAAACTAGGTCTATCAGCCACCAAACAGACCCTATCCATACTGGCTATTTCAGAGTGTTATAGGCTCAAGGGAAAGATCCCCGAGAAGGTTTAAGGGCTCATTCCACTAGGGGCATGGCAACTTCCTCTGCCCTTCAGCAGGGAGTTCCGATAAATTACATCTGCGAGGCAGCTACCTGGTCCACCTTCCACATGTTGACTAAACATTACTGTTTAGACACTTCTACCAATGAAGAATGATTTAGGAAGGCATTTCTATGCTCCATTCTGGACAAACAACTCTCAATTCTTACTCTCTCTCCTCCAAAAGTACCTAATAATGCTTTGGGAGTCTGTCATAGGATGAGGAATACGTGGGAGGACACAATCTATTCAAAGAACAAGTTACTTACCCCTGGTAAAGTTCTTTCGACTGGATGTTCCTCCTACGTATTCCTCATCGCCCTCCAAACCTACCCCACTGTAGAATTTCTGAGCTTTGGAATTTGCGCTCTTTTAAGGTCTGATAATTTAAAGAGGCAATTATCAAGGTGGGCAATTCTGCATATGGTAGCAAAAAAACTGACTTGAAGACAACAGGCGCTGCGTGTGGTTTATGTACTCGGCAATGACTTCCGCCGAGATGGAAGCCCTTGGGGGACATCTAGTCAACCGTCTCCACGCACCACACCCTCTGCCGAGAAAAATTTCCAAACCGCCTAAAGCTGGAAACGAAGATATCATAAGATGAGAAATACGTGGGAGGAGAATCCAGTCGAAGGAACGTTACCAGGGGTAAGTAACTTGTTCTTCTATTGCACTCTTTCAGACTTGCGCTCTTTTCTGTAGGCTGCTGTCAAATGGGCACTTTCCCTTTGGTCTTTCAGCCATTATTAGCTTTGCCCATAAAGTATTCATTCAATTCGGTATTAAGTATGCATACTTGTAGCTTTATGATATGATATGATATTTGTAACGCGCCTATACACAAGTGTTTCAAAGCGCGACGAGGCAGGGAGGGGGGAACAAAGGGAGACAGACAACGATCCTACTAGGCCAGGTGTCATTCAGATCGCGCAAGTGCAAGGTTAAGGGGACGGGAAAAGTGCAAGGGGGAAAGGGAGAGGGGAAAGTGCAGTACACAGTTAGTAACGAACAAGATAAATAATAAGGGCCAGCTGGTGGCAAGTGCAAGATAAGTGCAGACAAGTGCTGGGAAGAGGGGCTGTAGGGATACAGAGACAGTCCCGCAGTGCAGGGGTTGCCGTGAAGGCAGTGCAGGGGAGAGTGGCTGGGCCAAGGACCGAGATTGGTGAGTGGCCCAGTTGCTGATTTAGTACAATTTCAGTGATTTAGCAGGGGAGAGGGGGAGAGAAAGCAGAAGCAAAGAGGAGGGTTTTGAGGCACTTCCGGAACCGGAGATGGTTCCCCTCAAGTTTTAGGGAGGCAGGAAGGCTGTTCCAGCGGGAGGCCCCTGCAGCGGAGAGAGATCTCCCACCAACTCGTTGCTTAGAGAAGCGGCTGACCCTGAGGGATTTGGAGGCGGATGAGCGAAGTGCTCGAGAAGGAAGATATTTAGGAAGGGAGAGTTGAAGGTATTTTGGCCCCAGGCCCCAGAAGGCCTTGTAGACAACGCAGGGGGTTTTGAACTTAATCCTCGCAGCCACAGGGAGCCAGTGTAGCGATTTCAGTCCTGGAGAGATACGGTCCCGGGGCTTGAGGCCAAGGACAAGTCTCGCAGTCCTGTTCTGGATGAGTTGCAGAGGGCGGAGAGTAGAGGCAGGCAGATTTAGGTAGAGGCTGTTACAGTAGTCCAGCTTCGAGAGAACCAGGGCTCTGGAGACAGTGAGCTTCTGGGGGAAGGAGAGGAAAAGAAGGATACCTCTGAGGAGGTGCAGCTGGTAGTGTGACTTCTTAGAAACATCAGGAATGTGAGGCGAGAAGGAGAGTGTGGAGTCGAAGATGACCCCGAGGTTTTTAGCCTTGCAGGTAGGAGCAGGAAGAGGGCCAAGAGAGGCCGGCCAGAGAGTTGCAGGGAAGGAGGGAGTGGGTGTGCCGATGAGTAGAATCTCGGTCTTACTGGCATTAAGGCAGAGGTCGTTGGCAGCATACCATTCCTGGATAGCAGAAAGACAGTCCGAGATGAGGGAAGGAGAAGAGGAGGCCGAGGGTAGCCTGCAAATGAGCTGGGTATCATCAGCATAGCACTGAAGGTAGGGGCAGAGAGCAGCGATGCGGTGGGCGAGAAGTGCTAGGTACTGGTTGAACAGCCAGGGAGAGAGGTTTGAATCCTGGGGGACACCACAGGTAGAGAAAAAGATGTCAGACAGGAAAGACCCCAGTTGGACCTGGGAGGGTCGATTTGAGAGGAAAGAGGTCAGCCAAGCCAGAGCCTTACCAGTGATACCCAGGTTATCACGGAGACGGTTGAGCAGGATGGTATGGTTGACAGTATCAAAGGCAGAAGAGAGATCAAGCAAAATGAGAACACAAGGAATGTTAGAGTCAAGGTTCGAGAGCAGGTCCTCACGGATGTGTTTCGGGTTTCGGGTTTTCATTCCGTTCAGCATTCAATGCGCATCCTACGGCAGTTCTTTACCTATGTATAGCCCTCTAGAAGTGCCCCGGCACTGAGTGACTTCCCTGACACTCACTGGTCGTCGATGTCCTCTCTGGCGGCTCCTGCTGCCTTTGATCTGCTTCAGCGACCCACAGGCTGGTCTCTGCTTCCAGGCACGGACGCGGATGGAGTCCCTTCTTCTTTCTTGCTTGTTCGCAGGTCCAGCTACACGCTGCCCAGCACGGAGGTTCCCACACCTGTGTTAGCCCAACAGCCCAACTTGCCTTGGGCTTCCCAGGTGGTCTGGGCATCGGCCGGCGTCATGGCTTCCTCACTGCCCCCACCACTGCTGCCGCCTCCATATAACAGGTCTCCTGTGGTCTCTCGCACCCAGGTCTCCCTGTTGCTCTCTGCTCTTCCTTTGTACACCTGCAACCACTTGATAGGACAATTGTTCGTGCCTGACCCCCTCGGCAGGCATCTTCCTCGTCCCAGTACCAAAGTGGTGAAATTAAGTTTGCGTGTTCATCATTCTTAGTCACCTCTTCCTCGTCTCAGTACTGTTAGAAGTTAAATGTGGGGGAAATTAGGGGTGCTGCTCTACAGTAGCCTATAGAGGCCGGGGGAGAGTTAGGTTGGTCCTCAACAGAGAAAGGGGATACCATGTCTCGCCCGTGGACACCCCAATCTCCAAGTACCCTCCACCTAGGTGATCCTCCAAAAGCAATGGAGGGCCTTTCCCTGGCCACCTGAGAAAGGAATCCAGAGGGAGGGGGTGGGGGGGGAGTAGGAGTGAGGATACCCTCAGGTTTCTAACAAGAGGCTCGATATTATTTTGAAATCAAAAAGCAATTATCATCTATTTGATATTGAGTACATCCCTGTGTACAACACCGTACTGCACTAGAATAAAAAAGGGCTACTATCAACAGGTCCCCCAAAGCCAGATGTGAAGGAGATTAACCTTAGGATACTCCTGCACAGGAGGGGTTTACAGGCTCTCAGGAATGCACACTACTGGTACTCTGATCTGAGACTTCAGATGGCTCATCAGGGATAAATCAGTTAAGCCCGTTGGAGAAAATAAAAAATAATCGGTCTTGTGTCAAGAATTCCACGATGAAACCTTTGGTCTCAAAACGAGTAAAATTGTTTGCCAAACCCAAATCTAATTACTAATATTGATAACGTGTGTTCACATTCCCCATTCGTTTTACTTATTTGTGTGCTAAAACGATAGTTCACTCTGAGATACCAGCAGTGCACAGATTCTTCTCTTTAGTCAAATATTTCTTGTCTACGTTTTTCAGCAAATTCATGGAAAAGGACAACACATTTCTAACACACCCTGTCAGCAACTTGTGTGTGAACTTGGTTGGTTCTTTACACAGAAGCCCCATCAATGTTTGTTTTGGGGAAAATATTGATTAAAACTTAAATAAATTGGGCTTCGTGAAAATGTTAACAGAATTGTTTTCTGACTAATCATTTTCACAAAATGAAATGATTTTCCTTGTGTTTTTCTATAGTTTACAAGAACATTCTTGCGTGTGGCAGGGGCGATTCATTTTTTATAAGGACCCACTTCGAATACGAGAAGGAGGCACCTCAAAGCCTAGGATTCGCAAGAGGCGAGATCTTCAGAGTGGTGGATACACTCTACGATGGGAAGCTTGGAAACTGGCTGGCTATAAGAATTGCCAATCAACTCGAAAAGGGCATAATTCCAAGCAGGAGCCGGTAGGGTTAACATTTGTGCTTTTTTCCCCCTACATACAAATACAGAACCAAAGCCCTCCTTTTTGTTATGTTTGCATATTTCAATTTTTACGAACCAGTTTTCTGTTCAGTATGCACGCAGAAAAAAGAAAGAAATGTGCTTCAAGCTAGGTTTCACATGGTTGATCATCAAATAAGTCTAGGTCTGTAGACTGACTGCAAACTTGCATTTTTGCTCAACAGAACATTTAGACGTCACAACTGAACGTTTACTTCAGTGTAAATTTACAATGTGATAGATTACTTGGGGCATTGATGACAAGCTATCGTAAACAGCTGCAACCTGACATATCACTATTCCAATGTCGACGATGTTGTATGTGTTTCCCTGGGGTTCATGGCCCTTGAAGCTTCTTCAGTAGCCTTAATTATTTTTGGCATTTGGAAACGAAAGTACCGGGATAATTATTCTACTCAATCCCCAGTTAGAACATGTGCTTTATTTGCCGTTACTTGCAAAAACGTCTTCCTAATCTGCATTGAAACAGGCCAAAATATTGAAAGTTTCATTAAAGTATTGGTCATTGTAACGTGTACCTGTTTTTAGTGCATGGGTATCTAATCTTTAAATACATGCCTTTACTGCCATCTGCTGGAGGATCCAAAAAAAGGGGCTTCCTTTCTATCTCCTCACTTAATTGAGAGTACTGTTTTACAGGCTCATCATGACATTGAGTTAATGCAACATATAAAGCTGAATGTACGTATGCGTCTGTTTGTCCAGCTATACAAATCCACACCATTGAACCCACGTCTACCAAATTTTGCATGGATTCCTCATTTGTCGGGGGCAAGATTCTAGTCTGTTTGGATGCAAAATAATCACTCTGTAGACACCCTCATTTACTGATGCTCACCCCGATTCACTACATGAAGTACTAGGAGGCAAATATTGGGAAAGTGTCTGAAGCAAAATGTTCAATGTGTTGGTTATTTCTCCTTTGAAATGTATTACTACTGTATACAGTTCGAAAGTGTTTATTAAAGCATTTTTAGAGGGAATTAAAATTATTTTTCTTTTCATCACATCACTACAAATATGGGAAATATCAAGGTTACAGTTTACTAAAGTTCATTCACGAGAAGAGACCCCAATCAATATTTCTTGGACACTTTCTCAAATGTGCTGCAGCCATTAAGTGACTGAAGCATGCCGCGCACAAAAAAAAAAACATCCATTGGAAAATCTCCATCTGATGCAAAGCGAAAATCATTATCAAGAGCTTCTGGAACACAACAACAAAAAGCAGCACAAATTGCCAACCAGAGAACAAGAGCAACTTTCTCCAGGGCAAATGAGATGCCAGAGCAAACTGAAGCAAGACTTGCTGACATGAGCCCAAGAGCAACATCCTCCATGGCACACGAGACACTACTTGATCAGGACACTGGCAACGCCCGGTACCCCAGCTAGTACCCTTCCACTTATGCAACCAACGCGATTTGTTGTGCGCAGACTCCACAGAAGCACCTCTGTCTCCCGTGCTGCGGTCAGGATTCTTGCGATTGCCAGCATTGTATTAAAAATTCTTTTGAATTCAAGTTCCAGCGTGCAGGAACTCAAATCAGGAGGGTCATAATTGCTCATTACAGAGAGCTTTACATTTTGGAACTTTCCATAGTGTGAATATTGAAATTGAGACCAAGTCAAACAATTTTTGTAGACTGCTATCTGGTAGCTAACCATCAAGAATTACTAACAGACCTCGAGTCATTTTTACATATGGTAACTGCATTGTAACATTACAAAATTACTAAATATTCACTTAACAGTAAACAGCAAATTTGATGATTGTGATTTTAGCACCCTAGGTGGCATAACATCAGATACAAAGATCTGGGCACCAATACAAAAGGGCTGCAATTAATCTGTGAAAGATACAGCATGAACATACTCCAATCACTCCTTATCAGAGTAAGTCTATCACCTGAATTGAATTCTATAGCTGTCTGGCATATATGCAAAATAGGAGAGAGCCTAAGGTGTTTTGCATGCCATACTCCACAAAACAAGATGTATAGGAAAGTGACCGTTTACATCCTGATGAATGCAAAAAAGAAATTCAATTCTGAAATTGGTTGAGAAATATAGAAAGGGTAGAGCATCGATTTAGTTGTGGGTCCAAACCATCAACATACATGTTTTTAAACCATTATTTTAAAATGTCCTTCCAGGCCAGCGAGGGAGGGAAAGATTTTTCTGTAGCTCGTACTGTCCTTCCCACATTTTAGATTGGCAGCATATCTGCGCATTTAGGGGGTGGGAAACCATACGGCCTATCATTTCCTTTTGCAAAACTCTTCGTAGAATCAGAATGTGCTACTCTGCTGTCTGAGATTATCTCCCTTGCTCAACAGTGTATTTTGGGGACTATGCAAGAAATAGCAGGCACGTGTGTTGCATCACTGCCTCATATAGGCCTTAGCCATGTTTATGCCCTTGAAAAGCTCCTTTGGTTTTTAGCCTCATTCTCATAGGTTTTCTGGATCTTCTCAAATCCATTTACAAACAACTTTTATGACTTTACCAGTCATAGTTTTGCTCCTTCCATTTGTACTTTCTCCACTGGACTTGCCCCTTTCGTAATTTGAAAAATAGAAAATACTACATACTGCATTCTGGTGTTTTGTCCCATGTTCACCTTTGTCTCCTTCCTGAACCTGGAAACCCATTCTGTGGACTAAAGGAGTCATACCCTCATAGAGCAGACACAATGCAAGATGGCAGAAGCTGGGCTGCCCTGATATCAAGTGGTGTCTACAGCGGATCCACAACTTGTATTCTGTTTGCAAGGATGTACAGCATGTGTGAGCCACTAACAAAACTCCAGTGAGTCCTTAAGGTAAGTAAATCAGAAAAGGTGTTCTGTATAATGAGTGGAACAGCATAGGATCCAGAGGGGGCTCTTGGACAATGAAGGAGAAAGAGCACCTTGACGGCACACATCCAGACACAAAAGATTTCTTTAGTTTATGTACCTTTTGTGTAGATGTTGCTGCATGGGCTACAAACTACTGCTTTGTCTTCCACCGTTGCAATTTAAGGTTAGAGAGCAAGTGTGTAGACACTTGGGTCCTTGGCTGTTCAGACCTCATACCTGACAGGTTGTATCTCCCATCAAAGAAACCCAGCTGCAGAAGCCAGCCGGTTGGATCCTCCGCCCACTGCGGCTAGTTAAAGGTGAGCCTCCTTCTGGTTCCATTCCCTTTCTTTGGCCACCTCTCGCCAATTCCTTGGCTCCTACTCCAGCTCTTTTCTTGTTTCGCCAGCCCCCTGGATCAGTCCTCCAGCCTATGGTGTCCCGGCTAGAGATCCTTCTTTGCTCCCAAGCTGTCTCTACCTTCTGCAACTCATTCACAAAGTGCCTGCCTCTTTTATGGTAGCCTTACACCTACAGAATGTGACCATCCACCTCAGGTAATGCCTTAAAATCTTGTCCCTTTAGAGTTAATGCGCTTCAAAGGGATCATGATATGTAGTAAGTGGGGCAACTATATCAATCGGAATAGGCTCCCATGCAAAAAAGATCCACGTTTCCTTAAAGGGGAAGTCCACTTAAACATCTTTTTATCTAAAAAGATTGCCCATAGTAAAAAAAATATATATTTAAATGTTTAACAAATGTTCACATACAAAATTATCTGGGAATGTGCCTCTAAGTTTTGACTTGGAGGCATCTATTTTGTATGCAGAAACACTTTTATGTGTTACTTGAATTCTCTGCTCTTGCAGCAGTAATGATGCAGGAACCCCCTACTGGGAGCTGTAGTTTATCACTGCCTTAGAGCAGAGAATGAAAACACGTTCACAGGGCAGCCATTCCTATGAATGTCAAACCTAATTCAACTAAAAAATTTTCAGGAAAGGCAGAAAAGCGTTTTTGTTTACTGTATTAGGATTGCATTCATAAGATTGCCTGTCCTTTGAACATGCAAAGGAGGAAAGGAGGTGGGATCTGTGGCTTCCCCTCCTATGAAAAAATACCTTTAGGAGTGGATGGCCACCCTTGGGAGGAGAGCTCCACCTCGTTCAGGAAAGAAATTTCATCTGCAACTTAAGGGATTGAAAAGTCTCTGGGCGTACTATCTAAGGACCGAAAGCAGATGAATACAAGAGTGGGGGACGCAGAGGAGTCAATACATTCACTACAAGAATGTCAGGGTCACGGGAGGGTCCCAGGATCAAAACAGCCACATTGGGTATGCTCATGTGGAAGGCTCGACTACACTTGTACGATGCTGGCGCTTGCACCAAGCAGCAGAGGCATGGGAAGACTCCTAAAGATGGCCACCATGTTAAGGCCTTGCCAGTCATCCAACATGGTCATCAAGTTTTCATTTTCTCTACTGCTCCAAATATTATTCCAGCTTATCAGAGCATGGACCCAGGGCTATTTAAACCATGTTCTAGGCCCACACCCTTTGCTTCATGTTATTCCTGTCATGAAGGCAGTTGGACGCTTACCGTGTTCCCTTGATCTGGATCTCTGAAGCCAGCAACCCGTGCTCCACAAGGATCTATTCTGGAGCGCTGGAGCCATCGACCCACACCTGCAAAGACAAAGGAGCATTAATTGGCTGAAGACAAGGCATTGATCTGTTGAACCTGAAACGAGCACAAAAAATGACCTACTTTACCGCATTAGCGCCTTCATCCAGATAGCACTGTTGAGCACCGCATCACGCCGCAAAAGGCTCTGTTCCCTGTAGTAAGAAGAGAATTACAAGAAAGGGGGTCAGTCCTGCAGCAAACTACCACAGCGCTGCAGAAACGGAAGCTGCATAGAAGAAGTACATAAGCGGACACAGTAGGAAGCTATATCCTTTATCTGGAAAACATAGTACTAGTAGATGGTATGAATGCAAATTCAATTTTTAATTCAATGTCCAAGTATTCTTTGAATATTCTCATTTGCCCTTGCAGACACGTGTTTCGACTCTTGGTTGTTTTCAAGGCATGGCACAGCTGTATAGTAAAGATCCATCTTTGCTGCGGTGAAATAGAAATAAATAGCGTTGTTGCTATTGATGATTCTACATGAATATAACGTTGCAGAAGGGTTAATTTATGCATATCGTCCTGCTGTTCTGCAGTAGAGAAGGTGGACATGTCTTACCCTGTAATCAGGTTGTCTCGATGACAAGGAGGTATTGTCCATTCTCAGGAATGGTTATGCTAACTGAGTAGTGTCAGCATCCTGTGTTCTTTATTTCAAATTATCAAGGCGAAATTATCTGTTCATGGCATTCATTTGTCTAGCGACCCCATCCAGGATTACACTCCGGATCAGGGGAAATATCGAAAGACTCTGATGCTGATAAAATATTGCTAGACAAATGATTGCCATGAACAGATATCATCACCTTGATAATTTGAAATCAAGAACACAGGATGCTAACACTACCCCGAAAACAACCGAGGGTCGAAACACATGCCGGCAAAGGCAATTATAAATTGAATTTGCATTCATGCCATCTACTAGTTATGTTTTCCAGATGAGCGCACACAGTAGGAAGCTATATTCTTTATATTCTTAATCTGCAGAGATTTGGGGGTAAATCTCAGCTTGCATATAGTTGTGCAGCTGGCTTGTATATCTGATACATAGACGCATCCCACCACGTTTTCCCCATCCAGCTAGATAGAATAAGTGTTTAGAGGAAATGAAGGAGAGAAAAAAGGACACTAAAGTGCTGCAAGAGAAGAGATGGGAAACAAGAAGAGGTGGAGAAAGGAAGAGGACATTAGCCATGACAACCAACTTTTCACAAAAAGACACAAAGAAAAGCAAAAGGACTAAGAGCCCTCAAGTGCCATATTGCACGCTACAGCAGGCCTGTCGTGCAGCAACCAGTGAAGTAACTGGGAGCCAGAGTTACTTGAGTGGATGCAGCCCACCAATCGAGAGCCCAAGGTGGATGATCCAGCTTTCCCAAGTAAACATCGCGCACTTACAGGCAAGACCTGCCCTATAACCCTAGCCCTTTCTAGCCTAAACACAGCAGTACCTCATTGGTCATCACTCCACGTGCTTGGGGTGGTGAAAGGTGCAGGACACTCAGCGGGGATTCCAGACACTCCTACAAGGGATCAGGTAGGCGTTACAAAGAGGATGTCATCCATCTGCAGGGGGGAGATGTCGGGAGCCAAGCGGGGAATAGAATAACTGATTTCTTCCATTGAAGATCTAGAAAATGGACACAAAATAGAGAACCTCCGAATCTGGGGCCCTGACGAAAATGTGGAAGGATCGGACTTGAAGGCTTGGGTTCTCTGCTTTTTCAAGGACATCTACCCTGGAATATATACGGACCCCATCAACCTTGACCGAGTGCCTAGGGTTGGGCCCCTCCGGAAGGGCCTGTGCGGCCATCCCAGAGACATCCTCATGAAATTCCATGCCTTTATGGTCAAGGATGAGATTCTGATACCCTCTAGGTCAATGGGGGAGATTTCCTATGTCACCCAAAAGCTCCTCATTTTTCAGGTCTTGGCAGCTGTGATGCTCCCAAAAAGGCTGGCATTCCGGCTGGTGACAGGAAAACTTCGACAAGAGTGAGTACAGTACCTTTGGACGTTCCCATTTGGCCTGCTTTTCACATGGGATGGGAAGCAGTGGCGCTGCACAGCTCCTGAGGAGGCAGTCATGGTGCTGGAGATTTCACTGTTGCAGAGCAAAGATGATGACAATCAGAGTAGATGTAGGCACATTTTTGGCTGGGGCTCTGAAGGGAGGAGGGTGCCCAGTGCAAAGTCCCTGAGTTGGTGGCTTCATAGTGGAGGGAGCACTCCGGGAACAGGAAGCTAGCCCTTTCTGATGTCTGGGAATGTATGCTTTTGATGACGTCTGTAGGTATTTAGCTCAGGGGGGGGGGGAGGCGGACTTGTCTGATCGGGGAGAGTTGTTCCTGATGGGTGACATCTGCTTCTACACGCCCAAGTGTAGCTTATGTTTATTATGTCTCTTGATTTTGGTTGGTTGTTTGAAAGGTTGTGGGAAGCATTGTATGATCATGGGTCTTACGGTACATATGAGGGTTGCATGTGATTATGTGGCATCACAAAATAACTAATCCAATTGTAACTGATACCAAAATAACTAATTCCAAAATCAGGAATTCCTTTTTCGTTGTTTTTGGGGGGTTCTGCCTCAAAAGCCCCCCTTTTTTTGTTCCTAATACTTTATTATGTTATTTTGGAATTAGTTATTTTGGATTTGTTGTAATTGGATTAGGTATTTTGTGATTCTACATAATCACTGCATACCCTTATGAGGGAAGAGTCTCATTAATGTTTCCTTTTTTGGGTAGCTTGGGGTGGCCTGCACGCACAGTCATCTTTTAGGATGTTAGGGAACTACAGTGTTCGGGCCACAATGTTATGGGCTTGAATTACCCCAGGAAACGTTGTATAGTGCTCCACATACTGAAGCGGCAGCAGGTGAATATTGCGTTAGTTCAGGGGGCAAATCTACATAAGTCTGATGTGGGCATGTTAAGCACTAGGAAGTTTCCATGCATCGCCCAAAAAAGCAGAGGGTTGGCATCCTTATTGGGAAAGAGGGTGCTGTTCTAGGCGGACGGGGTGAAATCTGATCGGGAGCAGTGGTTTCTCTTTATAGCAGGAATGCTTGGGGGCACACATGTTACACTCGCATATGTATGTCACCCGAACACGGGACCAATTGACTTCCTTGGCTGGGTGCTCAGGGGCCTGATGGCATTTTCCACGGGTCGTATTATTCTAGGAGGAGATTGTAATTTACCTGTGGACCCCAATTGGGACGAATCTAGGGTACTGTTATGCCCTTAAGTGTCCTCCTTAAGCAGATCGAAGACTTGTAACTGGTGGATGTCTGGCGTTCTCCATCCAAATGTGAGGCACTATTTTTTTTTTTTTTTTCACGCTCACCGCATAAACACGAGAATAGATTACTTCTGGGTGGGAGAAGCATTAATCTCTTAGGTGGGCAAGATTGACACAGGCACTATCGACTTCTCAGACCACGCTTCAATACGTTGGAGTATAGTGATCCCCCCCCAGGGAAGCGGGATACAGCTGCTGGAAACTCAACCAGTCGTTACAGTGTGTGAGACGAGACTGAGGTGGCGATAAAAGATTTTTTCCAACCAATGTTGTTCGGTGGGATGCATTCAAGGCGCATCTTAGGGGCATTTTTTATTTATCTCGAAGGCTGCTGTGCTTAACAGACTTAGAAGGGAGCAAGCCACTTTGCTTAACCAGGAACTGAGGAGCAGGGAGACAGAATACAGGGAAACAGGCTGTCGCAAGGCCTTTCATGCAGGCATGTTGGAGACCTCGAGGGCTGAATTCAGTATCATTCAGGCTAAGCAGAAATACTTTGAGGGGAATAAAGCTGGGAAGATCCTAGTGAGGAAGCTTAAGCAGAGTATTAGATCGGGAAGGATTGCCAGCATTATTAACAGTACAGGTAAAATGTTATGTAGCAACAATGAAATGCTGAGGCAGTTTGATGCTTACTATAAAACCTTCTACATGTCTGACCAGCCAGACCATTGCTTAATACAGGAGTAGTTGGGTCAGTGTCCCATGCCTAGGCTCTCTGCGGAACTGCATGACCTACTTTATAGCAAGCTCACTAAGGAGGAAATCCTACAGGCGATCTCCTCTCCGAGGGCGGGGATCTCCTGGGCTGGATGGCTTAACAGTGTCTTTCTTTAATAAATTCTCTGGTAGCCTCTTGGAACCTGTTTGTATACCTTTTAATGGGATGTTTTTGCAGGGTATCTCAGCTCAGACCATGAGCGAGGCTAGGATAACCCTCATTGCAAAGCCAGGCAAGGACCCTGCTTCTTGCGCGTCCTACAGGCCTATTGCCATTTTGAATACCGACTTCAAGATCTATGCTAAAATCCTGGCATCTAGGCTTGATAGAGTACTTCCATTGCTGGTGGGTGAGGACCAGGTAGGGTTTGTAAGGGGTCGCCAGGGGGCGGATAATGTCCAGATAATTGCAAACCTCATGGATATAAAACATCTCGTAGGCACACCGGCTATGCTGCTGGGACTAGACGCTGAAAAGGCGTTTTACCGCATTGAATGGCCTTTTCTCCGGGTAGTCTTAAAGAGTTGTAACTTGGGTGATGGGTTTATTAAAGGGGTGTTCTCTATGTGCTCATGCCTGGCACCCAAGGATATCTGCTAATGGTGGGATATTGCAGGTATTCACGCTCTCTAGGGGTACCAGGCAGGGGTGCCCCCTCTCACTGCAACTATTTGCATTGGCGATGGAACCGCTTTGTGTGCGGATTAGAGCAATGGGTGGAATATAGGGAATGCCTTATAGGGGCACTGCACACAAAATAGCCCTCTTTGCAGACAACTTGATTCTGACCTTGAACGCTTGGGAATCTTGAACTCTTTCCGCCGGCTATCTGGATTCAAGGTGAATCTCGGTAAGAGCAAAGCGCGGAACATTTCTTGTGGGGCAGAGACCCTTGACTTCCTGAAGCAGGTGGTTCCTTTTAATTGGGTGAAGGGGGTAGCTAAAATATTTAGGGATCTACCTTACCCCTCCATCCCCCGATGTGTAGTCCTATACCAGGCCAACTACCCCATCTTGTTCGATTCTATTAAGGCTGACCTGCGATCCTCGTGGATGAAGTCAAGCTCTTGGTTCGGTAGGGTCTCTGCAATCAAAATGACTATACTTCCACGGCTGCTGTATCACTTCCAGGCTCTACCGTACGCTGGCGAAGATGCAATGGGATATCGTGTCTTATGTCGGAAAGAGGGGGGAAGCCACAATCTCTAAGACTACACTTTATCGGTCCTGGGAGGAAGGGAGGGAGGGAGGGGGTATGGCATTACCAGATGTGCGAAGATACTACCAGCAACTCAACTAATGGTCATACATGACTGGATTAACCCCTTCACAACCAAAGGCTGGTGTCGACTGGAAGACGATGTCGCAGGTAAACCACTTTGTTACATTCCGTGGTTGCTGAAAAGGGATAGACTGCTGAGTGTGCGCAAACTGCCAGCTACTATGCAGGCTTGGGATTTGGTGGCACTGGGCCTGGAACTCTACTCATTCCCATCCCCACTCACTCCTTCATTTCAATCCCAGTTTTCTACCGGCTTAGGATGGAATTGCATTCGCCAACTGGAAAGCAGGGGGCTGAAAATTCCTATCTCACATGTTTGATAAAGGTCAGATCTGATCTTTCGAATCTTGCAAGGAAACCTTTGGGGTAAAGGAAAGCCATAGGTTCCAATATTGGCATCTGCAACATTGGGCAATGCAATTAAGTAACCGGCAGGCGGCCACTTGAACACTTAAGGAGTTTGAGAAGCTGGTCTTATCGCCCAATGCTTCCAAGGGTCTTGTGTCTAGCCTCTATTCTTGCGTGAACTGGGAAGAACAGTGTACGAGCCTGGCACGATAATCTTGGGGTTGAGGTTCCACCAGAGAATTGGAGGGATACTTGGATGGGACTGAAGAAATTCACTAGGAGTGTCCAATACATGGAAAGAGAGTTCTCATTCCTGGCTAGGGAATATTTAACGCTGGATAGAATAAGGCACATAAGTAGAGGGAAGGAGGATGGGCTGTGCTAAAGGGGCTGTGGGGGCACAGGAATGTACTTGCATATCTGGTGGCGATGCCCCAACCTCGCGCCTTATTGGACTGATGTGTTGAATACACTTAACTGCATATCATTGTCATCACTGCCGCTTGATCCATTGTCTGCTTGCTGGCGGTCCTCAAAGAGAGAGCAGACATCGGGCACGTTATAAATATTGCCCTGGTACGCACCATGCTTCTCATGGCAAAGGCTATGATAGCGACCTTCTGGAAGACGCTGAAGTTACCAACTGTGGATGACTGATGGGCACATATGTGGTCAATAGTGGCATCAGAGAAGGCATTATATTTTTCTGAAAATTATGTACAAGCTTTCTTTGAGAGGTGAGGAGAGTTTTTTCATATACACAGGCCCATAATAGACTCTACATGTCCTTCCAGGTGAGATGATAATGCCCCTAGCAGGGAACTGTTGGAACATACTATTTAACTTCTTGTACCGTGAATATATGTAGAGATTGGTCAATGCTTCCGTGTTGTGATTTTATTGAAGTTTTGTTTATTTGCTGTCCTATGCAAGTCTTACCGCGTTGTGTGAGAGTTTTAAACATAGCTGCAATATGTGCAATGTTTAGAATTGTCTTACATCTATAAAAAAAATAATTATAATACAAAATAAAATGTATCGAAAAAGGGGACTATGAAAACCTTATTTAGAGTGAAAAAAGGGATTTTTATGCAGCAGCTTGGAAGAATATACAGGCAAGTCTGGCAAACAAAATACCCTCAAAGTCTGGGAATTGGTAAATAAGAGGCAACCCATGTTGGAAACCCGGACCAGCAAGTGTTTTAACCTACAGATGGGGTTCTATTTAAATATAGAAAATTACATTAAGCATCCCTGGGGGACGTGGTAGGGTCAAGTAGGGAGGATGGGGGAGAGGGCAGGGGGTGCTCACTTACTTGGGAAGTTTGAGCCAAGCTTTGAAAATATCCACAGTGGGGCTGGATTTGATTGTTGTGGGTAGTGGGTTCCACTTGAATGGGGCGAATAGGGTGAAAGAGCAGAAGCAAGAGGCGGCACAGGGAGGGTATGGGACAGAGTGAGGTTGAGTACAGAGGAGATTCAGAGACGAGATGGTGAGTAAACTGAGGTACAATAGACGGGTACTGAGGAGCAAGACCATTGATAGCTTTGTAGACTAGGAGAAGGAACTTGAAAAGAGTGATTGTGCATGGAGAGCCAACCAGCATGTTGTCGGTAGGTTGTGGGGGGTGAGGAGGGTCTAGGAAGAGTGCTGTGGCAAAGTTGAGGACATTGTCTAGAGGGAGGAAAGAGCAGATAGGAAGGCCAAAAGGAGTATGCTTGAGCAGTAGTCCAGTTTTCTGAGCACAAGGGTGGAAATTAGAGTTTTTGCAGAGTGGTTGGTAAGAAAAGGAAACCTTTTCTGAAAGATGAGAAGGTTAACAGGTTAACACGAGCAGCAGAGGCAGTGGTAGTGATTAATTTGTGCAGTCTTGAGTCACTATCAAAGAACTCCAAGATTGCGAGCCTTAGGTGAGGGAGCAAGAAGGCAAGATGAGGAGGAGATGGGAGGGTATAGATAGCATTGGAAGCTGGGAGAAAGAAGACTTCTGTTTTTGAGTTCAGCATGAGGCAGTGGCAACCATCCAGTGACAAATCGCAGTGAGGCAGTTATTTATCCATTCCAAGATGGCTGGGTTGAAGGAGGGAATTGAGATAAATATTTGAGTGTCATCAGCAAAAAGGTGATTGTGAAAGCCAAAGGAGGATATGAGTCTTCCTAGGGCAGAGGTCCAAGGACCAATCCTTGTGGGATACCGATGAGAGGGGTGGTGTCAGTGGTTTGCACATTCCAAGAACTTTGAAAGGATCGACTTTCTAGGTAGGGGTTGATCCAAGCAAGAGCAGATTTACAAAACCAAAGGTCCTGGAGAGAGACTGAGAGAGGAGTGATCGACCTCGTTAAAATGGACAAAAAGATACAAAAGGATCAGTATATTTGTATTTTGTTTATTTACAACGCGCACCATCCGGCCCAGGGGCATCCGGGCGCAACTTGTGCAAATATACATTTTATAACAGTTTATGTACAGACAAAGTTATATACATGAATCGGAAGCATAGTTATATACATGAGAAGTATGCAGACATAGATATATACAAGAATTACAGAGGGTGAGTATAGGTGAGGCCTAAGAATCTGAAACTACAATGAGCGGAACTCAAGGATAGCTGTGAGGTGAGAAAAATTCAGTTCTGCTCGAAGAGCCATGATTTCATTTTCAACTTGAAGGTGTAGAAAGCGTCTTCGGATCTGATGGTAACTGGGAGGGTGTTCCACAGTTTGGAGGCTAGGACAGGGAAGCTCGTACCCCCTGCTTTTTGGAGTTTGAACCTAGGAATAGATAGGCTGTGGGTCTGGGCCGTTCTTTGAGGTCGAGTGGAGGAGTGGAGGGAGAACCGGTTGCAGAGATAGGGGGGGCCTTGTTGGCAAGGCCTTTGTGCGTGAGGGCAAGTGTTTTCAGTGAGATTCTCTGCTTGACCGATAACCACTGTAGGTTGGTTCTGGATTCGGAAATGTGGTGGTTTCTTGGAATGTTTCGGCCTGCCCTAATGGCATTGTTCTGGGAGATTTGAAGTTTATTCAGATTGACTTGACTAGTCCCTGAATAGAGGGCACTGCAATAGTCAATTTTGGACATAATGAGCGTTCTGGCAACGGTGACGCTGTTCGGAGTAGTCAGGAACGGTCTAGCAGCTGCAATAAGTTTACATGTGTAAGCAGATCTGACTGCATTTGTTTGCCGAGACAAGGATAGAGTGGCGTCAAGGTAGAAGCCTAAAGTTTTTGTGTCTTTGGAGACTTTGATGGTATTTCCATCAATGGTGAATGACTGGTATGACGGATCTAGTTTGCTAAGACGTTGCGAGGAGCCCAGGATGAGGAGCTCCATCTTGTCATTGAGGCATAGTTCGTGTTGGGCCATCCAGGCCTGGATGACCAGATAAACGTCGTTCAAGGCCTTTGTGTCAACTAGATAATCGCCAGTAATGGGGATGAGTATCTGGGTGTCGTCAGCATAGTTGGTGTAGGAGACACCCAGATAATCAAGTACATCAAAGAGCGGTTTAGTGAAAACGTTATAAATTGTAGGTGACACTCAAGATCCTTGGGGCACTCCGCAGTGAATTGGAGCGGGGTCGGCGGCTGCAGAAGGTGAGAAGACCCTCATGGATCTGTTGCTTGGGAAGGATTTGATCCATTCTATGGCAGAGTCCGAGAAGTGGGCAGCAGAATGAAGGTATCGACATAAGATTTTGTGGTTGACCAAATCGAAGGCCGCAGAGAGGTCTAGGAGAAGTAACATTGCTAGTTTCCCATTGTCTTTCAAGATCTCAATTTGGGATTTTAAATCTATTAGAGCCGTTTCAGTGTCATGTCTGGAGCGGAATCCAGATTGCTGTAGACCAAGGAGATCATTGGACTCCAAGTAGTCTTGAATCTGTAGGTATGCCGCACGGTCTAAGATCTTCAGCAAGAAAGGGACGGTGGTTATGGGTCTGAAATTAGTAGGTATGCTTGAGTCAAGGGATGGCTTTTTTAGCTCAGGGATCACCCATGCGTCCTTGAGATTAACCGGGACAGTGCTTGTTTTAAAAGAGGAGTTAATGAAAGCCGTGATGAAAGGGGCCAGGTCATGAGCAGATTCCTTAATGATAGGAGCAGGGCACGGGTCGCCTTGGCAGTTTGAGAATTTGAGTCGCTTGATGATGTCTTCTACCTCAGCAGTAGTGAGTGGGGAGAAGGCAAAAGGTTTAATGTTGGGTGAGTCTGGAGCGACGACCCTTCCAGGGGTAGGTGGACGGTTGTCCAGCTTTAGGCTGTCTTGTTTGTCTCTAATTTTAGATTTTAGGGTAGAAATTTTATTCAGTAAAGCGGACTGGATGTTCGCACACCATTTACCGTCTTTAGTGCAAGTGTCAGGGGAGGTGGCAGGAGAGTCGAGTCCTTTTAGGATTTTAAACAGTTCTTTTGTGTTTGAGTCTGCTTGTAAGATACGGTTATTAAAGGACTCCCGTTTAGCAGTAATAATGGCATCTTTATAGGTGAGGGAAGCAAGGATGAAACTGTCTTTATGCTCATCAGAGAGGTGACTTTTCCAACGATTTTCAGCACACCGTTTAGCTTTGCGGAGCAGTCTCAACTGTGGTGTGAACCAGGAGTTAAGGTGTGCACATGGTTTAGACTTCCTGAGCTTGATAGGGGGCGATAGAATTTATAGCGGTAATCATGTTATGATTGTAGGTGTCCGCTAGGGATGTAGGGTCAGTGTAGGAGTATGTGGCGGCATTGAGAGATGGGAGTATCAATTGGAGAAGGTTTTCCTTGGTTATGTCCCTTTTATTTCTAGTGAGGAGGGCTGGGGCTAACGCAGTCGGGGCACGCGGGGCTGCTTCTATATTGAAGGTGATGATGTGGTGGTCGGACCATAGACAGGGGGTATTAGAGAGGACGTTAATAATTCAGTTGGAGCCGGCTAGCCAGTCAAGGGTCCTACCTTTGGTATGGGTGGGTTTTGAATGTGCATGGTAAGACCAAGATCAACTAGTACATTCTCCAGGTCGGATGCAGAAGAATCTTTAGGGTTGCCAAGACCCAGATTAAGGTCACCTAAGATGATAATTTGCGAGTTAGTTTTAGTTTTGTCAAGGAGAAGGGTGGATATTTCTCCCACAAAGGAGGGTGCAGGACCCGGGGGGGTCTGTAGATGAGGTGGAGGGTGGCAGTTTGTTTAGGTGTTAGCGGTAGTTTGACTGAGAGAAGTTCGGCTGATTCAAGTTTGGAGTTGGTCGACACTCTTAGACCGAGAGAGTTTTTATGAATGAAGGCCACTCCACCGCCTCTCGATTGGGAGGTGGTGCGGTCGCATCATGTGATGCCGTAGTCTGGCGGTAAGGCCAAGGACAGTGAAGGTCCGGATGCGGCATGTAGCCATGTTTCAGATATGGCCATAAAGTCCAGTTCTAAGGTTGTGATGAGGTCGGCGATGTCTAATGCGTGAGCTGGAAGTGATCTGGCGTTTATAAGGGCGCCCTTGATCTGTGGCAGTTTAGCTGCTGTGGTAGTGGATTTCAACGTAGTGGTAGGTGTAGGTGAGTGAGGTAGTGTATTTATGGTATGTTTGGAGCTATTGCCGCGAATGTGAGAAAGGCGGAATCGTGAGCCAAGTCTCACATTTCTAAGCAAGAGGGAGCAAGGTTGATTTGGGGTGGGTTTCCTTGCGAAGTGTTCCAGCCAGAGGGCAGGGTAATTCAGGTATTGGTTGGTGCGATCGCTACTATGGTACTGATCGGTGGTAGTAGTCATGGGGCAGCCCATTATAGGGTCCGATCTGGACAATAGCTGGTGATGAGGTCTAGGATGGCTAGCACTACCAGAAGAATGTGGAGGCTGTGGGGGGAGGGGGGGGTAAGGGGTGGAAGGCTGAAGAGAGCGCACACGGGAGAAGTGTGGGTGTTATTGCAGAGAGTAGCTAAGCAATAATGGCAACCTGTAAGGCCATGAAGTAATAGGGGATAAGGAGAGGCCTAAAAAGCATGATGGAGGTGTGAGGCATCAAGGATTCAAAATGGGCCACACCGACCTGAAAACAGGTGAACGTGTTCCTGTGGTTCAATACAGAGGTGTAAGGTGGGCAAGCGAGCACACTGGCGCGGTGTGTTAGGTCAAGGCTTTAAACATGATTGACTAACGTGGCACAGCGCGACACAATGCAGCTCACTGAGGTATAGTAGGTCAGCATGAGTAATTGATGTCATGAAGGAGAGGCTAAGATAGGCAAGCAGGCAAAGAATACATTGATAATGGGTGCAGCTGAGCAGTATGATGTATACAGATCAAGACACCTAGATTGGGGAACACTCACTGGGCTGAAAGGCAGAATGGCCCCAACTCGGATTAAGACCGACACTCTAGACACTATAGGCTAGAAAAGCATGGTTGGAGTGTGCACAGTTATATACATGAAAAGTAGGCAGACATAGATATATACAATAATTACAGAGGGTGAGCATAGGTGAGGCCTAAGAATCAGAAACTGTACAATGAACGGAGCACAACACAGCAATACCTAGATTTGACTTTCAAACTGGGGCGCAAAATGCTAGGAAGTGATGGGCATAGGTGCAGTTTAACAGACACATCGATACCTAAGCAGAGACAGCGATACCTAGATTCGAATTTCAAACTGGGGCGCAAAATGCTAGAAAGTGATGGGCATAGGTGCAGTTAAACATGAGCATCAATGCACATATGCAATATCATCTAGGCCCTGGAGGCGCAGTAAAGTTTAGTAGTAGCAAGTGGTATAGTTACTACGTATAGTTACTACATATAATAGATAGGCGATTGTGCATATCAGGCTATAGGGGCTGATGTGGGAGTAGTCCCTGGTGTTCGGTGCAATGGGTAAGCCTTAGGTAAGTGGCCTAGGGAGTACACACTGAGAATGAGGTGGGTGGGTGGTGAGTCAACCTCAGTGGAATTAAAGTACCTTATGTGGATCGTCGTAGGGAGGATTCCGTAATGCAGGGTATCCGGCCGACGGCTGGAGAGGCTTGGACAGGCAGGGACAGGCGAGTGGCCTAGTGCAGATATAGAAGAGTTCATAGTGGTGCGAATTAGAGAGAAAGTTGGAAACCCGCATGAGTTCAGTTTTGGTGGTGTGTTTACTACGGAAGCCAGATTGAAGTGGATCTCAAAGGTCATTATCCTCAAGGTACTTAGTGATCCAGTCAAAGAGCTCAAGGACTTTTGAATAATGAGGAAGGAGAGAAACTGGGCAGTAATTGACTGGGATGTTTGGGTCAGCAGAGGGTTTCTTAAATTGGACTAAGGCAGTTGCAGATTTGAAGGAGGAGGAGAAGAGTCCAGCAGAGAGAGAGGTTAAAGATTTTAGAGAGATACAGGCAAGTGGTTGAGACAAAGTCTTTAACCGTTTGCGATGCAAAAGGTTTGACAGGAGCGCAGGATGGGTTGGCACTGCAAAGGATGGGTGCTAATTCAATAAGAGAGGTAGGGGAACAGTAGTTGAGTGGAAGTGGTTGCAGGAGAGGTGGTAGACAGGAGGGTTTGGGACACACAGGAGGGCTGTGACTCACGAATTGCAGAGATTTTAGAGGGAAAGTAGTGATCAAAGTCATTAGCAGAAAGGGAGAAGGTGATGGATATTGGCTTGGGAAGTTGTTTGCCAAAAAGTAGAGGGTAGAGGAAAGTGTGTGGGGGTTATTTCGAAGGGAGTAGATTAGGTTTGTGAAGTAGGAGGATTTCTTCAGTCAAGTGTAGAGGGTAGGGCGGCAAGGGAATTATTGTAGGCTCGTACTAGGATAGGTGTCTGCAATTTGCACCAGCATCATAGGTCACGGCGCATGTTTGTTTTGAGGGTCTGAATTTCAGAGGTGATCCAAGGCTAAGGGCGGTTACAGAAGTTGTGAATGTGCAAACACGATTATGTTAGTCATATGGAGACCTAAGTCCGTAGTGATAGTAGAAGAAAGTACGATCAATGGAAGCAGCATGAATAGGGGAAAGAGACAGGAGCAAGGTCCTTAGATCAAGGTAAGGGGAAAGAAAGTCCTGCCTGATTTTCTTCTTAATCATTGAAGAAGGGAGATGAGGAGTAGGAGTTGGAGGCACTGAGATGTTAAAGTGATCAATTGAGTGATTAGAGGGAAAGGGTTCAATGGAAAGGTCTGAGGAGAGGGAATTTGAAAGACATGGTCAAGAGCCCCCCAAAACCCCGACTTCAAAGTGGGTTGTGTATCGAGTGGTCAGATAGGAGGGATTTAAGATAAAGGCAGGTGGCTGCTGAGGGCTTAGGGAGGTTAAAGCCACACTGCATGACAAAGGGGATGTCATGAGGCAGTCACCCAAGGAGAAGGGTCGGATATGTCAAAGAGTTGAGGACAAGAGGGTCGATAGAGAGCCATCACAGAGGAGGAAGAGGGAGGATTTGATTAGTGACATATTCATAAGTGGAAGAGTTGATGTCAGACAGGGATAGAGGGGCAGTGTGGAGGGCCCTATTGATCAGGAGCTCCACACTGCCACCCTTCCCAACAGGTCGGGAGAGTGGGAGAAGGTAGCAGAGTTGGTGTGGAGATCTGCTAGTGTAGCCAAGTTATGATGGGGGAATTCAGGTTTCTGTGACCGCAAGAAGTGAAAGTTGAGGGCGATAAGAGTCTGTGAATTAGGAGGACTGGTTGCACAGGGATTGTTCATTCCAGAGGCCAAGTGAAATAGTGATAGGTGGAGGGGTAAAGGAGCAGGTCTTGTGCAGTAGCCAAGGGAGATAGATGAGGTTGGAGATTGTATTTAAGGGTTGCATGGTGGAAGGAGGAAGATGGGGAGGGCAGAGTATCATGCATAAGTTGTACCAAGTTGAGGCTGAAGGCTGAGAGAGAGAAAGGAAGGCGAGAATAGTGAGTAGGAGGAATGGAATGGAGTGAAGTCAAGATGCATGATGAAGAGTAGAAGAAAACTGGTAAGTGTAGACAATGAAGAAATGGTGCAGCCCAAGAGAGAGGGTAGTTGGTTGAGTGGAAAGGGAAGGGGTGGATGTTTGGCTCAGAAGAAGCAGGTGGAAGTTCTGAGTTGAGCTAGAATGCTTTAGATAACTAAAAGACAGTTAACAGACCCAAAACAGCAATGTACCTTGGTTCTGTGAGGTAACAAAAGCTGTGAGGTGAAAGAATAGTCAATAGGTTAAAGGATGCTATCCGTGGAAGCAGAGATCCGGTAAAGGGTAAGCTTGGCAAAGTCCTGGCTTAAGCAAGGGTTCTGGCCCTAAGCCATTTCTAGACCCAAACGGGGAGAAGACTGTTGCTGCTTTTGGCCCTTAGCTGCAGACACCTGGGCTGGATGCCCCGGGGACACTGAGTAAGCTAGGCAGGGTGTCACATGTCACTCTGGAAGCCAAGCATAGTGCCCCCGGGTGGCTTTCACACTTACAGGCAGAGTCCTTGGTGTTGTAGGCCCGGTGAGCTTCGTTTTGCAGACAGGACCCTTAGATGGTGCACAGGGTCCTCTGGCAAAGCAGCATGTGGCCACATATATAAGGTGCAAAGGAATGTAATGGCAGGACGACTTCAAGGAAGTCTCTGTCCAGCAAGAAAAGATTAAGGACCCAAAATAGACAGGGGAGAAAAGGCTGTGTGCCCGAAAAAGTGGCCCTAGAATCCCCAAAATATGAATCCTAGCTAAACAGTCGGGAACACCCATTACCAGTGCATGGTCCTGCCCTTGGACCTCTCCCCAGCCCCAAAGGATTCTCCACCAAGCTGTTGGCTGTGGTTGCTGTACATCTCAAAGGACAAGGTTCATGGGTTTCCGCACCTGGGATACAGGCGCGTTCAAACTTGCACCCCATATCTAGTGTTGGCCCACCTGCACCACATCTCTGCCTCAGTCTGGTCCCACCCTAGGTCTTTCTGCATTGTCTGGGATACACAGCATTCTGCTTCTTTGTGGTGCCTGAGACCTTGGTTCCAACCCAGGTGCGGTGACAGACCTATTGCATGTCTCGCACAACGTGTCACAGGGCTTCTTGTAATGGGCCCAGTGAGGCAGTATGAGGGCGAAGCCTTTTCAGCAACCTTTGCCTCACTTGCCTGTTGTCCCGGATGACTCCATGAAGGGTTAAGAACTCACCTGGGTGATTGGACAGCAAGTGGACTGTGTGATCCACTTCAAAGGTGATGCAACAAATAATTATTCTGAAACTGCAGACCTTCATGTTGGCCTTCACTGCTTTCCTTCCTTTCACATTGAGCATACATCCTGACGGATAACTCAGTGGCCATGCAAGATCTAAAAAAGCAAGGTGGTTTGAGATTGTTGTGCTTCTGTAGTAAAATGTTGCAACTCTGGTTCTGGAGAACGACTTCTCTGTTGCTTACCCACCTTACCGGGAGAGAGAATGTGGTTGCGGGTGCCTTGAGCAGGCAAACATCAATCTTGTATGATTGGAAGCTCTGCCAGAAAGTTCTGGATGTAATCTTCACATTCTGGGGGACCCTCCAGATTGTCTTTGTCTTCAGTGTCAGCAGGAGGTGTGGGTTGTTCTGCTGCAGGGAACTTCCCCCGTGGAGAGTTCTGAGGTGAACATTGGTTGTCGAAAAGAACTTAACTCGCCTCTGTGCATTCCCTCAGATTCCAGTCATTCAACTGGTTCTCAGGATAAAGTTTGAGTCCACCATGATGCTGATCACTCCCGACCAACCGCTGGGAACATGGTACCCACAGCTTCTTGACATGTCCAACTTGTCTTCTTTAGTGCCTGGCGGCAAGGGTTGATCATTCCTAACACTTGGAGAGCCAGGTCCTCCACATGAGCCCTGGCAGCCTTAACCCTCATTCTTGCCTGTTGGGTGGCTGAGGTATGAGAAGTGTGGTTTGTCAGACAGAATCATGGATGTATGCCTTTCTTCCATTAGGCCTGCTACGAAGTATATGTGGTTGTAGGTAGCATACAGATTCGGCTTGGTACTGAGAGAAGGTTTTGGACCCTTGGTTCGGCCAGAACATTGCTGTACTGCTCTCTTTATCCCAGTTTGTATGCAGATTGACACTATAGAGGGGTGCCTGACCACTATTTCAGTCGGCTGGGCAGAGCTCCTTTTCCAACCCCACTATTATGCAGTTTTTGCAGAGATTACTTACTCAGTTTGCTTCAGGCCAGTGTATTAATGCATAGGATGTGAACATTGTTTATACTTTGTTTCTTTTCTTTTGGTAGTTGTTTGATCCTTCAAATTCATATTCTTTGAGATTGCTTACCCTTAATCGTCCTGGCTCCCAGCACTACCACTTATGGGGTGAATGAGCTCCATGCTCTGTTAAGCCTCAATACCTTGTCTTCTCTAAGAAAGAAGTGACTCTGAGGGCGATACTGACCTTCCTTCCTAAGATCCAGTCATATTTCCATCTCTCACAAAATATTAATCTTCCCGTTTTCTAACCTGCACCTCTGCATCTGAGACACCTTGCAAAGGTTGAGCAATTTAGTACTCCTCAGTCTCATCCCCTTTCCTCTCTACCTTTGGGGGTTCCCAGAAAGCTGGAACAGGACTGGAGCCCTAGCCAACCCTATCCTGAGAGGTGGCCCACATAGGAGTAGTGTGGGTACGCTCTAATCTCGGCCTTCGCGCGCCTTCCCCTCAGTCTTACCAACAGATCAGACGCCGTCCTCTTTTCTTTTTCTTCATCACTTCCCTGTGGTATCTTTTAATTTGATTAATTTTTTTCTCGTTTGCTTCCTCTCATGTATGCTGGTTAAAGTGGGGTTCTCAGTCCATACTGGTTATCACAGGTCATTTTTTCAGCGGCACATCCTGACACTCTGTTTGGTTTGTTTGGGGCCGCTCTACTGCCATGGCACCTGTGCACACTGTGATGTACTTTAAAAAAAAATCCCAGAAGAGTCATCTGCAGTGATAGAAAGACATATTCTGAACGTCCCAGACAGATCACTTCAGGAGTTTCGGCAGAAATAAAAAGGTGAGTGAAGTTATTTTTTCATCGGCACACTGAGACAGGCTGCACCCTTCTGGGGGTAGCTGAGGGCTCCTTTTGGGGCCTGTCAAAGCTGCCAAGTTGTCAGGGTTTGCCCCAAGGTCTCTGTGGAGACTTCCACCAGTGCTTTCACTAAAGACCCTCTGAGGCCTAATACTGGACTTTGGTCTGAGGAGGCCTCGTCATCTAATGAGGCTTGCAACAGAGACTACGTTCCCAAAGGCATTTCTCCTCATATAGGTTTCGGCCCAAGGCCTAACCCAATTCACGTACTGAGTCAGTACTTGGGGTCTCCAGAGGCCTGTGGTAGTGGTTGGCCCTGCGCTCCACCCTTTCTCAGAGAGCCTTGCAACCCACACAGGCACCTCAGCCACACCTCACCTATGGCACACTATGACATACAGTTCTGCTGCTGTCACTGTGTGGGTATCCAACTCCGGGCAGTCACCGGTACCATCGGAGCATGCAGGTTCAGGAAAATGCAGATGGATTGCTTCCTCCACTTCCTCCCAGCTTCTTTGGGCTTCCTAGTTCTCTGCGTCTCCGACGGGTAGAATTGTCTCCCATTGTGAGGGGCTATTTGGCCTCACCTATTTCTGTGCCTCTCAGTAACTGGGCATCAAGGTAAACTGTAGGCCCCTCCAGCTGTCACGTCATCTCAAAAGAGGACAGGGTTTTTAACATTTTATTTATTTAAATCATTTGGTTGAAATAAATCAACCTTTAATTCACAAATATAAAAACTAAATCAATACATTTCATTCGTAAACATTTAACATCTCAAGAACGAGAGATCACAATATCATAATTTCTTTACAAAGAATTAAAACAGATCAAAACTGATTAACAATCCTATAAAATCTCAATAACACAATGGATCTAAATTCAGTGCACTGATAGAACCTGAAATCGTAATCACGGAGGAAGTAGTGCGCCCTGCGAGTAGCAGAGGCTAAATAAAATAATCTTTGTCAACGCAATTCATTTAATTAAATACATACTATCCCTTCAAGTATTTAGCACGTAGGCAAGATAGGCCACTCCACTCGAGAACCCAGTGTCGTAAAGTCTCTGTCCTTTGCACAGAATCTGCACCTGGCTTTGTCCAGAGAGATCAAACCAAATTAGACTAGGCGACTCCTGGTGCGTACAGTATTCCACCGAAAAAGCAGGAAGCGCAACCGAATACCTCTATCTGGATAAATACTAAGGAATGGTGCTAAAATACCCAGATCTTTATGTTCACCATGCAAATGTTGTAGGCAACTATATGTACGTATGGGTTCTAACGTTTTGATCCAATCCCAACGAAACAATCTGGATTTAGTTTTCATGGGTTTGTTAGAGTTCCTCAGCTGTGCTTCCTCTGTCCTCCAAGATGCTCCACACAAAATGTAGATTTCTTTCAAATGAACCACTGCCTGATCTAAACAGATCTTGTTCAGGTCCAGAAAAAGGGAGTTCCCAGGTGGACATACACATTTCCTTACCATCGAGAGGAAGCTCCAGTATGCTCTCGTCTTGAGGGGGATGATCCCCAACTCATACCTAATTAACGACAATGGTATGCACTTTAGAGCTTGCATTACTCTTTTAAAATTTCCCATCAAAAATCGGAAGAAGCTCCAAAATCCTCATTTGGTACACCTCAACTCTGTATAATAGTTTTGGAACTACTTTTACTTTGTAATACCGAACTGCTGGTCTAAGGAAAGATTTCCCAAATTTAGCATCCACTGTGGACAATTGATTAGACAAGGCAGAAGCTCTAGATTTATACTAGACAGTTAAACTAGAAATATTGGGGCCCGCATTCAACATGAATCCCAGATATGTGAGGGATTTCACCTTCTGAATTTGTTTTTCCAATGAACCACCTCTGTTGGAATCGCTTCCTAGATTTTGTCAGCTGAATGATTTTTGTCTTTTCAGGGTTGACATTCAGCGACAGATCCTTTACGTACTTGACAAATGCATCCATAAGTCTCTGTAGACCAATTGGGATCACATCGAATAAAAGGAAATCATCCACGTATGCCAACCAATTCATTCACCAGTCCTGATATTTTTTGGGACACCAAGTCTGTGGATGACAAATGTTCTCCTGTGTGTGCCAAGTACATATTAAAGAGCAGGGGTGCTTACATGCACCCTTGTCGTAGACCCCTACCACCAGAGATACTTTCAGAAAGAGAGCCTGAGTGGTTCAAACATACTCTTAATATAGTTTCCGAGTACAGAGCCATTATCATTCTCTGTAAACCCCTCAGAATTCCCCATGATGCAAGATTACGCCATAAAAGACCTCTATCAACCGCATCAAAAGCAGCCGTAAGGTCAAGAGCCGTAACATACGCACTCTCATATCTCCCATTCCATGCCAGCGATTGGAGACAATTCATTATGGTTCCATTGAGGGATGTGCCCATATTACCCCTAAAACCTGTCTGCCACTTCTTAAGTATCCCCGACTCCACCTGCCATGATTCAAGATGTGATTGCAAAATAGATGCGAACACCTTACTATCCACATATAAGATTGCTATCAGCCAGTAGTTCAGGGGATTGGACCTATCTTCTCTTTTGAAAATAGGTATTATATGTGCTGTAGACCAGGAATAAGGGTACACCCCCTTCTTTGCAATATTCTCAAAAAGAACAGAGAGAACCTCAGACCAAAAAAGGGGCTCACCCGGAACAGAAGATTTTAGAGGTTGTTCGGCCCTGGGGCACGAGAGGAACTTATTTTGTGCAAACAATCCCCTACTTTTTCTTTACAAAAGTCGTTCATATTTAGCTCTTCTTCATTATCACACAGATCAAGGAGCTCCTGTTGACCCCCTGGGTCTCCTGCAAAAACTCTGACGAAATGGGAAACCCATGTTGCCTCATCAACTCCATTCAGCTGTAGATCTGGCTGAATGTTGTCAACCGCATTTATGATTTTCCAAAATTCTCTACTATCTTCATCTTTGAGGCAACAAAGCATCGCCTCTGCGTCTTCCTGAATAAGCTTATTTCTATTCTGTGCAAGCAAGTTTTTGTAAGATTGTCACGCCCTTCCCCCCTATCCAGATTGGAAATCATTGATGCTTTTTCATAGTAGCTGATTCTTTTCCCTATTAATTTCTTATGAGCCGCTACTTCTTCACTGTACACGTGAGCAGATGATTTTGTCTCGCTCCCTGGTTACCACACTTCAGGTGTTTACCCTCTGTTAACACGAAAGTTTCCCAATATTAGCAGGAGTGAGGACTTGATATCTCCATTGTTCTGAGTTCAGATTCAGATAGACAGTGAGTGATTTAACCTTGTCACAGAACCCCTGTTCCAGGAGATCCTATTCCCACTATTGTTAACAAACAGGTCCTTGTTGCCTGCTAACCTGAACCTGGGATCCCCCTTGGTAATCTCGATCTAGAAGACTGTTTCCACCATAGCATGATCGCTATGAACGGTAAAACGAGTTTCAAAAACGTATACATTTAGGGGACAGCCAGTCATCAATAAAAATGTAATCCAATACTGATGAAGAGCGACCATTGGTCCATGTAGGAGCAATAATCGGTCCGTGATAATTTCATGGCTATAGACTGAGACTCTCCAAACATGCAGACCAAAGCCTCCCGCAGTTGTTTCTTTCCATTCTTTTTACTACCCCATTCAAACTCTCTTATAGACTTCCCAGTATCCAAATTATAGCAATTGGAATTGAGATCACCTAGTAAGATGACATGTCTCCTTATTCGAGTTGGAGAGTTGCACCATTCCTTAACAAATTCATCTGAACACGGCAAGAATTCTTCCAATTCTACCAACCTATCATGCCAGAAGACATTGATTATCAGCAGCTCCCAACAACCTTCTGTTGTAGTAATTTGGATAATCGTAGCTAAAGCACCTTGACTGATATCAGTAGGCCCTAGAAATGTAAGTGAAGGGGAGACCTTTATTCATTTCAGTCCCCCCCACCCCCGAAGGACGACCCGTTGGACCCTTACTAGCTGATTGACCAGTCACTGGGTAGCCCTCAAATGAACGAAGCTGCGTCTACCATCTTTCTTGCAGGGCGATTACAAAAAAAGAACTCAGCCAGTTCATAACCGCCACGGAGGTGAAAAAGCACCCATGCCCTCTTGTATTCCAATTGACTAAACTCAGTAACTTCCTTTTGAACTTCCTTTTCAACAAGTTTTTCTGAGAGTTTCCAAAACCTCATGCACCCAGAGCCAATGAGGCATTTTTTCAAGAGCCTCGTGAAAAGTGTTCCTTCCCACACCTCAGCCAGTTTCTTCACAAGACCGACCTACGCAAACTCCTCAATCATTGGGTTCAGATGTTCCAGCACAGCTAGCTTCCCCACGGATGGACCTTGGGTCATGGCCTTCTTTCCCTTTGCCAAAGTACCCACCTTTGCTTCCTACTCCATTGCCACCCAATCCTGTGTGAGATGACCCTCCAGAAGACCGGGATGTGGTTTCCGTGGACACTGAGGAAAGAACTCTGTTGGCTAAAGTTTTCCGCAACTGGGTACAGGGGCTAATGGAATATTTGGGGATTCAACTTCTAGAAAAACCCAAACATTTGCAACCTGACAATGTGGGTGTGGGGAGCAGTTACGCTCTGGCAGAAACCTGCCTCTGTTCACCCAGTGACTAAAAAGTGGACATAGATATAATGATCCTTGCCTGGTGATAAGCGATTTGTGATGAGCCACCCCACAGTAGTAGCAGAGCATCTTTCTCCCACTCTGCACCCTCCGCTTTTTGATTTTACCTGGTCGTGATGAATGAATCCTGGACAAGACTGGAAAAAAGTGTGCCAGAATTCCACTCTCAGCTTCTTAGGCAAGCCAACGTAGAAGCGGTCATGGCGGCTGCTAACACTAGTTCTGGAAAGAATTGGGGGTTTAGGATTCGCTTCTTCTTCCTGACTTTCAAGCAGGTTCCCGCTCAAGCTTAGCCAAAGCTCGCCAGGTAGCCCAAGATCTCATGGAAGCCGCCTATTCTCCAGCATGGGGTCTGGCATGGATTCACATGCTCATGAAAATTCCCCGTCGTCAGGCCGGGAATCCTCAGTAAAAGAAAGAGTTCCACTTTCACTCACAAACTATTTCTCCTTTAAACCAATCACTATCCTCTGGGTCAAACTGCCCCATTCAATGAACGTCCTCTCCCTAAGCCCCTCCTCTGGCAGCCATCTTCAGATTTTTACTGCATGTTTCAGTGTTGGGAGTCCTTGAGTTTTGCTCTGTGAGCTACTTCTACATTTACTGCCGTTTTTTGACAGAAAAAGTTTCTATATTTTGTCAAAAAAGAGCCTGTGTGCTCTTCTCTCCATCTGCCTACAGTAGGGATCCATTTGTCTGTGAATTTCAGCGCCCCTCAAGGGCGAGGATCGTCAACGTTTCTTTGAAGTTTCCAGAAGGCTATCTGGCCCACTCCGCACCTCCAGCCATAATGGAGGACAATGAAGGAAGATCTCTTTTCAGGCCCTGCACCAGATGCGGGCTATGGAATGTGTTTGTAGAGGACAAACCCCTCCAATTCCTCTGTCCTAACCCGGACCACAAGGAAGGAGAGTGCAGGATCTGCCTCGGTTTCTCCAAGAAAACGATGAAGGATCAACACAGTAGACTGGCAGTGTGGCTAAGCTCCAAGGCCTCCGGCCCGTTCAGGGTCATGCCTCACCCAGACCAGCTGGTCCGAGTAGTGGGCTTCTAAGTCCTTTGAGGGCACCCCATCCGTGGGGGCTGAAGGCCAGGCACTAAAATTCTGGTTCCATCAGGGTAGCGCGCAAGCGGGTCACGCGATGGACAGCGTGCAATCAACATCACCATCCTCCTCCATCGCCAGCCAGCAATCGAGCTCTTCCTCGAAAAGGAAATCGTCCAACCCGGCTAAGCCGAGAAGCCAAGGACGGAGGAGAAGGCGGCCGACCCGCACAAGAAGGCCCAGGCAGCTCAGGAGAAATCTTCGTTGACGATTGAGCTGGTGGCTACTGCTCTTATGAAGGCGAAAGGGGCTGATCCTGTGAAGGTAACGCCCAGAGCACCCAAGGTGTCCCTGCCTGTGATATGGGAAGCCTCCACATTGACTGTCGGGAAGTCTTCTGGCACGCCGGAAAAGGGGATGCCGTCTCTGAGCCCAGCTCTGACCCCTCAGGATGCAAAAAAGGGGACGGGGCGAACAAGTCCCAGACCAGCCTCAGGCCTTGCCCCAGGCCATCGAAGTTTCGTCCACAGATGACGAGGACCTGGAGTCACTACACACGGTCCATGAGTACATTTAGGAGGACGACGGCAGCGGCAACGACGGCGGCGGCAACGCCGGCGACAGCGTGGGGCCTAGTGTTCCGATGACGCCAGCTCAGCCAAGGGATGTTACGCTGGATATCCTATCGACCCGGCACACTTTTTTGTCAAAAATCCAGAAAAGGATGCCATAGGGCCTGGTTCCTGCGTCATCCGAAGCCACCGTTTCAGCCTCCACATCCGCGTCGGGCCCCCGCCCCCCTGTGGACAGATACAGATACAGCCACAGCGACGACGGACGACAATGATATTGTCACTGTGGCCGGATCTCCTCAGCCAAAGGTTCTGAGCTTTTCAAGCTCACGCCCGAAGAGACTGTGGGTTTCCTGTACCAGAGGTGCAAGGCCAAAAAAAAGACCATCATGGCGGTATCCCTTCTGGACGATGTGTGGGAGGAGGGCCTGGCCCTCTTGAAGAACCCTTGCATGGCCCATGCCAAGCATGATAGGCTGGAGAAAAAATACAGGGTGCCAGAATCTGCACCCAGGTACCTACAGTCGCAACCATCGCCGGACTCTGTGGTTTCGGCGATTGCGAGGAAAGCGTAGTTGTACCCTTCCTGTCATCCTCAGTCCCTCTGTACAGCAAGGGGAAGAAGGTGGGCGCCATGGGAAGGATGGTTATTTACACTGCGGCGTCCACCATCAAGGCGGCCAATGCACTGGCGGTCCTGGCCAGGTAGGACGGGGAGCTGTGGTACAAGCTGGGCCCAATTCTGGAGTTCCTCCCAGACAAGAGGATGGAGGCGATCACCCTCTTCCAGGAGGGAGAAGTGGCTTCAGACCTTGCCGTCACAGTGGCACATGACATCACCGACACAGGGTTCCGACAGATGGGGAACGTTGTCTCCCTCCGTCGTCAAGGCTGGCTGAAGGCCACAAATTTCCGCCAGGAGGTCCAGGCGAGGGTAGTGGGCATGCTGCTCGACGGAGATAACCTTTTTGGGAAGGTCGTCAGCGAGTCAATGCAGGCCATCAAGATGGATACAGAGACGGCCCGTGCCCTGGGGACGCTCCAGCAACACCACTCTTCTTTTCGCTCCTCCACAGGGAAGTAGAACAGATCGACAAAAGGTTTCTCCTTGCGCACTGCCAGACCTCCAGGTTCATGACCCAGGCGGCGTACAGAGGCCATTCCAAGGCCTACAGTGGAGGTGGTCAGCAACACCGTAGCCCTCAATGAAGTTTCTGTCGCTCAAGGCACGACGGCGGCGCGAAAGCCAGACTCAACCAGCCAGGATGTCGGGCCCCCACCCATGCACCCCAGTGTGAGGCCAGCTGATGGGATTTGTCAGCGAGTGGTAGAAGTTCTCCACCGACCAATGGGTGCTGGACACTCGCCCATGGACATACTCTGGAATTTCAGTGCAGGTGTCCGCGGAGCAGGAGCAGCACGTCCCTCAATTCTTGGAGGAGGTACGGGCCATGCTGCGAAAGGGGGCGATAGAGCTGGTTCCACAATGACTCCAGGGCTCTGGATGTCACGACTGCTGGCAGCTGGCGAGTCTGGCAGAGGTGGAAACTCCGACGCCATTAGACTATTCCGCCATGTTTCCTTGAAACGCTACACTGCGGTCTAGTCTTTTTCCAACATGGCCGCCGTCAGGTATATAACCATCAGTTACTCGACGGATCAGCGCGTTGCAACTGTGCTTTCACGTGTTGCGTGCGCTCTATTCTGTGTTTATTCAGTAATCCTTGTTCCACCTTCCTCCCCTTTTCCTCCCTCTTCCATTTCCTTGCTTCAAGTCTATCCGTTGTTACTTGCCACTTCCTCCTGGATCACTACCTCTCCTTCTTCGTTTTCTGCTTGTGAAGTTGTTTACCATCCTCACTTCCGTCTTGGAGAGCTCCTCCGGAGACTTCTGCTTCATTTACGGAAAGATTACCTCTCATCGGATCCGCCTATTCGACAGTCCTCTTCGAAACATCGTGGGGTTTTTTATGCCTTTGTGGCTTTTTCCCCTGAAATATATCTGTCGCGGAGAGTAGTCACTGTGAATTTCTCTATATAGAGTCACGGTAGCTTCCTTTCGAGGCAGACCGTATCTGCTCACAAAGAAGAAGACTCCAGCGCGGCAATCCCGAAGAAAGAAGCTAAACTATTCTACCTCATCAGGTGAGGAGGAAGAAGGGTTTTTGGGGCTGTGCAGTAAATCTAGCAGTGAAGAGGATATAGCAGATTCTGAGATCAATCCGGTAAAAGAGTCTGCTAGTCTTGACACTGGAGTCTACTCCAGATACTTTTTGGTCAAAAAGAAAACCGGGGGCTGGTGGCCCCTTCTAGACCTGCAGCGTCTCAGCAAGTACCTCAAGTCCCAAAAATTCAGAATGGTCACATTTCAGCACGTGCTCAGCCAACTGGAAGAATGAGACTTCTTGACGTCGCTGGACCTAGAGGATGCCTACTTCCACGTCCCCATTCACAAGATGCACCGAAGTTCCTACGATTTGTAGTGCAGGGATAGCCCCACCAGTTCAAGGCCTTCCCCTTCGGCCTGAAGTCAGCCCCTGAGGATGTCTGCGTCTACAGGGGATACACGTGTACCCGTACCTCAACGACTAGCTTATTCAGCCCAGTTTGCAAAAGTTGGCAGTCGGATACACCGAGACGGCCGTCCAGCTGCTGATGCATCTGGAATTCTCCATCAATTATCCGAAGTCCTGCTTGACACCATCGCAGAACACGCTGTTCCTAGGAGCAATATTCGATACAGTCTCCTGCCCAGCATCGCCCTCGAAGGAGAGGGTAGCAGCCATTCTGGGGAAAGTGCAGTGGCTATTGTCACTGAAGACTGCCACGGTGCGGACCATCAAGTCGCTTCTCAGCATGATGTAGTCTTGATTCTACCTTATCCAGCTCTGCAGGTTACGGATGCAACCTCTTCAGAAATTCATGGATGCTCGCAGGATTCTGGTGTCTGGAAGCTTTGCGGACAAGATCCCGCTTGACGAGGAGTTCCGTCGGGCGATACAGTGGTGGGGCATTCACTCTGTCATCCGGGCAATCCTTCAATCCTTATTTCACTTCCCTTTGGTGCCTCGCCTCCTCCGGCGCCTTTTGACCACAAGAGGCTTCACGAGGTGTGTCTCATGCGACCGTTCATTCCCAGACTCAAACCCCCAGTGCTTCGGGCCCGATGACCACTATGACTCCTGTTCGGCTTTCAGCGTTCTCGGTCACAGGGTATTAAAGAATTGTTTGTAAAAACAAAAGGGGTGGGAGTGAGGCGCGCACTCCAAATCCTGGCCAATATACTACCTGAAGAAAGAAAAAAAATAACTGGGTTAAATCCCAAAGTGTCCAATTCACTGGGTTAGATCCCAATTGTTGCAAAAATGTTCACAGGGATCCCTTCTGCTGCATTTGTACTGCTGTTCTCCTCCTCCTAGCGCTTTCGTGTCCCAACACTCTTCAGGGAGGCTGAGTTGCCTTTCTTTTCAGGTGAATCCAATTAAATTGCTAATGCAGTCTCCAAGGATTATGGAAGCTGTAGTGCAATCATTTGTTCTATTCAAGTGACCAAGGAAAGACTCCCCTCCAGGAGCACACATCTTACCCTTAGCAGGGGTAGGGGGGAAAACCATAACTAAGGGTAAGATGTGTTCTCATGGAGGGGAGGGGAGTCTTTCCTTGGTCACCTGAATTGAACAAATTATTTCACTACAGCTCCCATAATCCTCAGAGACTGCATTAGCAACATAATTGGTTTCACCTGAAAAGAAAGTCAACACAGCCTCCCTGAAGAGTGTTGGGAAACGAAAGCGCTAGGGGTGGAGGGTGGGGGGGTTGGACAGCAGTACAAATGCAGCAGACGGTGGCATTTTTTTGTGACACTTGGGTTCTAACTCAGTGAATTGGGCACTTTGGGATTTAACACAGTTATTCTTTCTTTTTTCAGGTAGTATATTGGCCAGGACTGGAGTGTGCGCCTCACCCCCCTTTTGTTTTTACATGTAATTTGTGGGGATCCGGACTCCAGTGGCTGCAGCACCGGGGACATTTTGCCCTAGAGTGGAGAACCATAGTTATGGCTTTCTCCCCCTCCCCTGCTTAAGGGTAAGATGTGTGCTCCTGGAGGGGAGTCTTTCCTTGGTCACCTGAATTGAACAAATGATTTCACTAGATCTCCCATAATCCTCTGAGACTGCATTAGCAATGCAATTGGTTTCACCTGAAAAGAAAGTCAACACAGCCTCCCTGAAGAGTGTTGGAACACGAAAGCACTAGGAGGAGGAGAACAGCAGTACAGATGCAGCAGAATGGATCCAACCCTGTGAACGTTTTGTGTAACATTTGGGATCTAACCTAGTGAATTGGACACTTTGGGATTTAACCCAGTTATTCTTTTTCTTTTTTCAGTTAGTATATTGGCCAGGATTTGGAGTGCGTGCCTCACCCCCCTTTTTGTTTTTACATTAAAGAATTGTTCGTCGTGGTGGAGGGAGATATTCCACACTTCTCTTCTTCCCCACCTATAGAAGACAATTGACTAACTTTGGCCCCTACTTCTGACTGAAACCTATATGTTACCTGTCATCTTGTAGCCTGTATGTTTTAAAGTCCTATGTGTCCATGTTTTTGGCACCCAGATGCTTGCGGGCTTCGGCGCGGTAAAAGTAAATAAAGGAGTCGTCTCCAGTACCTCTCGTCAATACAAGGTAGGCCCTCGGTTCAGCACGGCTCCTCAGGGCAGCAACTGCTTCCTCAGATGTAGGTTCTTGGAGACCACTAAGGCTACTGGCTTTCAAGCCGAGGGGCCCGAGGGCGGTCTGGGGACAGACCTGAGGCCTTCCAGGCTACCGGCTCCCAAGCTGAGGGGCTCAGGGGCCCTACCAGGCTGTCCTCGGAAGGACTATCATGCTTGTCTTCTTCTAGCCGAGTGCCACCTCCAATAGTCTGTCCTCGGCTAGATCCAGCACGGCTACTGGCACAGGTGCCAAGGGCTCCCAGCCTCTTGGAATTCGCTCTGAGGCAGTGAATCAGGGAATTACCACTACCGGCCTGCCAGCTTGAGAGATCAGCACCTAGTAGAGGGATCTAAGGTTGATGCTTCTGCTTCGGGTGCAAGACCCAAGAGGTACCCTCTTGTGTCTGAGGCCTTTTTTGGCTCTGAGCGTTTTTACCCTCCCATCCGGTGCATGGCGCAAGGCTTAAAAATGGTGGAGTGGCCCGTGGTGGAGCCTGCCAAGCAGGTGGCCATCTGGGCTCCAGCTCAGGGTCCGCCAGTGCTTTCACAGGATGATCCCAGCCCCCTTCTCTCTGTAAGCAGCAGCTGACCCTACGCTGCAGGTTTTTGGTCCCCTCAGGGCTACATCTACCCATCAGACTTACGGCTACACTCACAAGCCGCCTCAGTGCTTTGACCAAGAGAGGCGGCCCAGCGCCTCCGAGGGCCGGGCCCTTAGGGATCAGTCAGCTTGTGAGGACTGCTTCTTCAAGCGCTTCCTCCTCCTCATGCGTTCCCATCAGATGAAGGGGCCCCTGAAGGACATTGTGAAGGAGGTCATCCAGCAGATGACGCTACTTCGGCACCCTCCTCTGAGTACTCTTCCCGTGCCTCCAGCACTCATGGTGACGGCCCCCCTCTGTTTCAGGCCCCACCGGTTGTTCTGACCCTTCCATCTCCTCCTGTACCACCAACACTTTCCCCTCAACAGCCGTTGGACCTGTCTGCGGCTCCGGACCTGGGTGGGGGACTCTGCCGGCACCTGTGTTCCAGGGCCTGGATTCCCCTCGGTCTGTAAAAAGGGGCGAGAGATGACACCCAGGACAATGAACACTCTTTATCGGTTAAGGCCTTTCATTACATCCTTCAGGGCCTGGCGGAGTTCTTGTGGGTCCCTCTTCCCAAGGAAGCCCCCCAGGAGTCGGGAGTGCTAGCGTAGGTCTTGCTTAAACGCACCAGGTTCCGGTTTGGCATTATTCCCTGCCAGAAGGATGTCCTGCAGGTGGTGCGGAAGATCTGGGAGAAGCCCAGGGCCAACGCCCAGATGACCAAGAAGTTGGACAGCAGATTTAGGCTGACAGACGGCGAGCCAATCCTCCTGGCCTCCAAACCACAGCCCCATTCTTCTGTGGTGGCTGCGGCCTTGTTGTATCCTAAACCATCGTCTTTGGCGTCTTCCTCCACGGGAGCCGCCTCCAGTTGCCTCTCGAAGGAGGACAGGGTGCGTGGGAAAGCAATGTTACTCCATCTCGGGACTGCATCTACGACAGGCCAACGCAGATGCCCTCTTGGCTACGAAACACCAGAAGCTGTGGCGGGAGCTCAGGGAATTGCTGCCAGACCTCCCTTCAGACAAGCAAGCCTGCTTCAATGTCGGTCTGGCGGCTGCCTGGGCCATTGCGCAGGACCTCATGGAGTGCTTGGTCACACACATTGACACAGCCAGCAGAGGGCTGTGCCTGGGGGTCGAGATGAGAAAGACGGGATGTATGCAAGCCACAAAGTTTTCAACTGATGTGCAGTAGCAAATCTTGGATCTGCCCTACAAGGGCGTGGACCTTTTTCATTTCGTTCCACTGATAACAAATTTAACAAAGAAGAAAACCTACACTCAAACCACCAAGTCCTTGGGCATCCTGACAAAACCAGCTCAGAAGTCCTTCCCTAAATCACTGGGTAGGACAGAGTTCAAACGGCGCACGTACTCCGGCCTCAAGGCATTATAAGAGCGTGGTACACAGGCCTCACAGGTTGCCCAGCGACAAAAGGAGGAAACGGCAGAGGACGTTGCATTGGTTTTTCCGCTCCCCCTCCTCTGCCCCCACCTCAGCCAAAAAGCAGTGATGTCAAAGTCGGGAACACAGCTAGTCTGTGGGGGCCGTTTGACTCTGTTCCAGAACACCTGGAAGGGTCTTCATCAACCTGTGGATCCTATCCGTAGTCTCCACGGGCTTCAGTTTTCCTCTTCCTTTGCCTCTACCATCCTCTCCTCCTCTTCGTCAGATCAGGTCCAGGGAGGTCCTTTTCGCTCTTGGACATGCAGGCGATCGAGCTGGTTCCTCTTGTAGACAGGCTTTGGTTACTTTTCCAGGATATTTGCAGTACCCAATAACCAGGCTGGCCTGAGGGTAGTCCTGGACCTGTCATTTCTAAATCGGTCTTTACTGCTGGAACGCTTCAAGACTATTACTCCTGCGCACATAGCTGAGTCTCTGTGGGCAGGGGACTGGATGTGTTCCCTGGACCTCAAGGATGCGTTCCTGCATGTACCCATATATCGACTGCATCAGAGGTTTCTGCAGTTCACGATTATGGCAAACCTACTCAGCCTCTCCTGTCTTCACAAAGTTGATGAATGCAGTGGCGGGCCTTCTTCTCTTGGAGGGCCATCATCTATGCCCTTATCGACACTGCTGGTTGGTGGGGGCGGGATTCACCCGAAGGGGTGGTGCACTCCTGCCAGGGATTGGCAGATACCCTTCATCAACTGGGGATTTCCCTCAACCAGAGGAAATCTCAGTTATGCCCATCTCAAGAGCTGGTCTTCATAGGGGTGCGTTGGAACACTACTGTTCAGTGGGTGGTCCCCATTCCCGAGAGGCTTATGTCCCTCTGCAAGGCAGTGGGACACTTTTTGGCCAACTCTTCCACTTCGGCATGGTGGTTCCAGCACATGGGCCTGATGGTCTCCTGCGTGCTCACTGTACAGCATGCCCACCTCAAGATGAGGCACCTCCAGCTCCACCTGGCGGCCAATTGGGATCCGGAAACCGGGTCTCAGTCGGGCACCATCCCAATTCCACCACGCCTGCTGCCGTTCTTCGCTGGTGGCGGATGGAGGACAATGTCTCAGTTGGAGCCCACTTCACCCGGCATGAGCCTACTCTGGTGTTGACGCACGGCTCTCTTTTGGGCTGGGGGGCTACTCTGGAGGGCTCAGCAATTCATGGAGTGTGGTCCAGGACTGAAGCCCTCCTGCATATCAATGTGCTCGTCTTCAGGGAAGTGGGCCTGGCCCTGAAGGCATTTTTGCCCCTCATCAGGGATGAGTCGGTCCTGGTCAGGATGGGCAATTCTACTATGATGTTTTACCTGAACCAGCATGGTGACCATTTGACGGCCATCAGGGCTTACAAGAATTCCCCAGAGCGTGTGTTTTCCTCAGCCAATTTGGTGGTTAAGGCCCACCTTAAGGGGTTGTCTAGGCTTTTTTCTCCGGTGCATAGACCTCATCCGGTCTGGGACATCAATGCGCTTCTTGTGGCTTTGCAGCGCAAGCCTTTGAGCCGATGGCTTCTGCACACATCCGCTTGGTGACGCTGAAGACCGTTTTATTGGTGGCTCTCACCTCTGTGCACAGGGTTAGTGAGCTGCAGGCATTGCCTTTGTGCAAGCCAATTGCCACGTCTCACAACAGAAAGGTCATCTTGCATACTCGCCCACATTTCTTGACCAAGGTGGCTTCTCAATTTCATGTGAATCAATCAAGAGATCTGCCTCCTGGTGGTTTTCCCGAACCCGCAAAGAGAGGGCCCTGCATTCCTTTGACCTCAAGAGAGTCCTTCAGTTGTATCTCTCGGATTAAATTCTTCAGGAAGTCTGAGGCTTTGTTTGTGACTTTTCAGAGCTCTTCCCCCAGCTCTGAGGCTTCCATTGCTTGTTGATGGTTCAGGCCATTTCAGAGGCGTATACGGCCAGGGGCAAACCTGTTCCTGGGGGCATTCATGCTCTGGCGGTCAGAGCCAAGGCCGCAGTGTCACATTTCAGAGACACGCGTCTTGGGATGTCATCAGCAAGACGACTACTTGCCCAACTCAGTCGGCCTTCTGTACACCAGCTCCAGGCGCGGTGGATGGAGAGTTTGGTCAGGCGGTTCTGAAGAACCTTTTTGCTTCAACTTAGTTTGGAGGCAGGGTATCACAGCTCCAACCTATGTTTCTTGTTCGGTGGAATACCCCACAAGGATGCAGGAAAGGGGACGGGATGTAGGAGTAATTAAAGTTACTTACCATAGTGACTAGAGTACTCAGTCGATGGGCCCCTTTCCTCCATACGTCCCACCCTCCTTCCTTTGCTAGTATGCCAAGGGCTTGTATGTACAAGTGCAGCCAGGTATCTAAGCGTCTGATGTGTTCAAAGGGGACTGAGCTCAGGCGCCAGAGGGCGGAGCTTCGGCGGGGCATTCCCACAGCAGAGGCCACGTCCCCACGCGCTATACTAAATTTAAAGGGGGAAGCGCAATATTTTGCTGCCAAAGTTCTGATACCTGAAAGGGGACTATGAGTACTCTAATCACTACAGTGAGTACATTTAATTTTCACATAAACCAAAGCATTTCCCTACTTGTCTTATTTCCTGATCCCCAGACAGAAGCTGATTGTCAAGCGTCTAGGCAGTGGAGAATTTGAGCATTGAGGCTCGTCTCAAGATGACTGCGCCTCCTAGATCCTCAGACAGGCTGTCACATTTGGCAGTGCCCAACCAAGCAAAAAGCAGCCAAAACTACCATAGTCAGGTGGACGGTTTTTTGCATTTCTCTTCCATCAGGTTCAAGGCAAGGTTCCACCTCAAGGCTTTCATGCTCATCTGACTAGAGCAAAGAGCATGGCAGTGGCCTTAAAGCAACTGTGGCATTGGAAGCCATGTGCCAAGCAGCAACTTGGGCCTCCCCTTAAACATTTTGTTAATACTACTCGCTGGATTAGTTCCAGGGCTGATGCTTCATTCCCACAATCATCTTAAATATTTTTGAAGTAGTTTAGGTTACCTTCTCCCTGGAATAGAGCAGTGCTTGGCACTCTCCTGAAAGTATGACGCAGGTGTAAGGAAAAGTTACTTAGCATAGTGACTACTTTACTGGTAGTCCAAAGTCCCACTTTCTCTGTATGCCGGCCTTCCATCCCCCTAATAAGTTAGTTCTTCCGGGGCTCTTGGCAGTTCTGTGACTGAAAGGAAGGAGCGTGGGGAGCAGATATTAAGGAACAGCCATGCTACACACAAAGGACCACCTCCGCTTATCGAATTCTTTAAGGTGAGGCGCGCTAGGGCTCCGTTCCTGTCCCCGCACAGCAGGAACTCTAAAGAAATATGGAGGAAAGGGGACTTTGGACAAGGCGTACAGTTGTCAGCACAGTGAGTAACTTTTCCTTTTGGTTGCTCTAGAGCTCGACGGGCATGGATGTTACAACGTATGTGACCCGTTAAGCCTCAGTTAGCCCTATTGCAGTGGGATCAAAGGATTTAATGATTAATGCTTAAACATCTAGATGCTAGTGTTTATGAACAAATACACCTCACAGCATTAAATCAAATGTTTGAAAAGCATGGCCACTTTCACAGATATACCCGTTCATTTATAAAAATGTTCACTTTCATAGGTTTATGGAGAGTGTCAAAGTTAATATTGTGATTGGCTTAGCTTTCTTTTCGCTGTGCACCTACGTTCAGCCATCCAAATGAAGATGCCCAATTTCATGTTGTTGCCCCTGTGCTAGACACATGCTATTTTCATCTTTCAGGGCAGAGCAGATGGCAAGTGTTCAGAATAGTCAGAGAGGAGGCGCTGGTGACCGAGCAGATTTCTACAGAAGTCGTGGTCAAAGGACTGGCATGAAAAAGAACGTTAAGAAAGGTCGAGATGATCAGACGCCCATTGCAGCTGTGAGCACCAAATTTCCAGCCTATGAAAGGATAACGTTACGAGAAGGTGAGAGCGCATTCGTTGATAAAAGGTTGCACAGAAATGCTTTTTTATGAAACAGTATTCTTGTCAACAGGTTTCAACCACCTGAAATGTCCTTTAATTCAGGAGTACTTTGAATGATATCACTTAAATTCATATATTGAACAGAAAATTGCTGTGTAGCATAATAAGCCTTACATATTTGAATATGGTACTAACTACATTTCCATTTTCACTTGTATACCTATATTGTTCAAGCCCTCTTCCTTTGCTTGCCCTACTCGGGATGATATTTTTCTTATTTAAAAAAAATGGTTTTAATTTTGTGTTAATATAGTTTCTTTTTATAGAGTTTGCTGCATACAGAACTTTTGTTGTAACCACATAAATTAAAACATTGTAATGTTCAAAAAGCAGTTATTTATGTTGAATGCCATTAGCGGAAAAAGTGCAGTGAAAAGGTTTTTGGTACAGTGCCCATTGACCAACAGGCTGTCAACAGGAGACTAGTCACCTGGACAGATTTAGAGCGTCTGTGCATTTTCTGCATGCGATGTTGAAGCAGTGACTTGCTAACCTTGCGGTTTGCCACTAATGCAAATTGAAGTACAATTTGCTGGAGCCGCCTGTACACCCTCCCACATGTTATGCCCGAGTTGTGCATGCTAGACTAAGGGAGCCTAGATTAGAATTCGGTAGCATACTCCAGATTCCATTGCCACGTTGGGTGGCTGGAAGAGAAACGCTGCCTAACTTGAAAATGGCTTCTACCCATTTTCTAGCCTTCGCGCATGTCGCCACGGGATGACATGCAGTACAAACTATTTTACATGGGTGAATTGTATTCTGCCTTTAGTTTAATGCAGTTGTGAAGCACACTCCAAAACTTCACAAAGATGACACATATCTCCCCCTTACTTGGTCAATTAGATACAATTAAGGTACAAGTGTCAGCCATAGAAGTGGTAAGGGTTGGTTGGAAGGCGAGCAGTGAGAGAAGTGGAAAGGACAGGAGAGAGATGTTGGAGCGGAGCAGGCAAGAAGAAGCGGTGCAGAGTTGGACAAAGGGCAGATGAAGTGGAGGTGACGTATATTGCGAGAAAGGGAGCGTAGTAGGTGGAAGAAGAGGCAATATGAAGGGGGAAAAAGGCAAGGAACATGTAAAGCGAGATGGATAGTATAAAGGCAAGGTGAAAGTAATATTGGATGGAGAGGAGGAAAGGAACAAGTGGGGTAAGAGACGGAAAAGAATGAAGACCAATAACCAGAGGAGGGGTGGAAGGCACCTTAAGGGTGAGAGCAAGGATGTAAGCCCAGAAAGAAAGGAAAGGCAGTCGTTTAAAACCTGGGCCACAAGAGTGTTCCTCTGCTGGTGGAGACCAAGAGCCACAGTGAGTCTTGAGAAACAACCTAGGAAACATGACGCCTAGTACCATCTAAGTTGAGAGTGTACTTTTGAAAGTAATCTAGAAGGGGAAAACGTACACTTTGGTCCAACACTTTATGCTTTGCCTGGCACCTGAACCCCTCCACACTGTGAACCGAAGGGTGCCAGGTGGGGTGGGGGTAGTTTAGTCAGAGGGGACCAACCTGAGAACATGAAAACCCTGGCACCAGCCAAGAAATATTCATGAGTCAAGGGAGAAATACTTGGGACAGTTTAAAAACCCAGGGACCGCAAATGACTTTTTGTGCCACCTGGAAGATGGCCTCAAGCTAAGGTAGAGCGGCAACGTCTTAGTACCATGGGCCTCAAGCGAGTGCAGGAGCTTGTTATGTTACAAAGTAATTAGCATACCATTTGTTTCAATAATCCCTGTGAAAATAATGAGGGAGAAATGTATACTTCTTTTGAGATCTGTGTTAATCCCACAGTGTTACAGTTGACTGTGAGAGATGGTAGCAGATGTAACAAAATACTCACCCAAAGTCACACACGGAATGATACTAAAGCAATCCAGACCCACAAGTAGGACTACAGCTCAGTAATACAGAAGGGTAGCCTACGTAGGCCCGGATCTGCCAACTTTCTTATGACTGGAATCACACAGCTCTCAACAGTGAGGATGCTCAGAAGGGAGGCAGGATCGTCAGTGAGCAATGGGACTGAGGAAACCAGTTAAGACGATTAATAACGAGGCCTAGCGTATATGCAATCTCCTCCCTTTACCCATTCCACAAGGCGATTCCAGAAGTTGAACATCCACCCAGAGGGGCAGCTCATATATTATCAATGCATATTGAGCGGGCACACATCTGCCTTTCAAAGTCCTCCTAATGTCCCTAAATGGGTGTCTACTTCTACACAAATCTTCAGTTGCATCAAGGAGGTATCTGCGGGCCCGGCTTTTGCAAAATAATTTATATAAAAACACTTAACCATTTAAACCAAAAAGGGATCCCTATTGCACTCTTCCCAGGTAACAACCCTTCCTAATGTATTCACTACTGCTTTAAGTTTTTCTTCTTTTCTTTAACCATAATGTAAACAAAAGAATTATCAATTTTATTTCTCAGCATTGAACAGCCATTTCTTCCTATCTAACATCAAGTTTTTACTCGATAAATATAAACAGAAAATGTTCCTCAAAATCATATTTCCATCTCATTTGAATTTTAACACCACCATGTACTTGTATATTGTATTATTCATCCATCTCAATTCAGTAAAGGAAAATTCAATTTCTTCAACTCGCAAAGTAACTATATATATATATTTTAAACAACAAATATCTAGACATAGTTATGTAGTTCCCATTGCAAAACAAATCTTCTCTACGTGTTTCAGGTATTGCCACCCTTCTTCTCAGTCTTCTTGTTAACTCAAAATAAATCCTGATGATTCTCTCTACTCAGTACCTAGCAATACTTAAGTTATGTAATTTATGTCACTGACCTTATTTTCTTGTGCTGCTCAATTACCCTTTTTTTTTCTCGTAATAAGACCATTGATGTGGACAGTTTATTGTATACTTATCTTTTCCTAAGGGTAATATCTATTGGTTAGAAAACATTAACCCTTCTTAACCTTTCTAACTTCCTCTTTTGGTAGTGCATTCTTTTCACTATCTATTTTTTTCCATCTTTACGTTTTTAGACCAGGAAAGTGAAAAGGGAATTAGCTGTCCAGTCAACTCGTGTCCCAAATCTCTTTTCACTCCATATTGTCATCCCAAAACGTACTTGCCTCTACAACTGACAAGGTCTTGTTATCACGCGAATGTTCACCTACTGGCCTACAGCCAGAGTGTTCTACAACCGTTAAATATGGATTTTTAAAATGGCATTCGGAAAACGCAACGTCATTGCATCACCCACGTGACATCATGAACTTCACCTTGATGTTAATTTATTTTAGTCATGAATCTTATTCATATAGATCCTATTATTCTTACGATTGCCTTGAATAACTACATCAATACACGCCTCTGGTCCTCATACTGTAGTGTTTTACAACTGTTTAATTTCAAAATGGCGTTCACAAGACGTACTGTAACACAACTTTATTGAATCGCCCACTTGTCCTAAACGTCACATGCTGTTATAGTCCCTTTATGGATCATTTTAATATATATAAAACGCCATTTGTTTGAATTACCCTGGAAAGTAAGGTGGCACCCCTAATCCTTCGGCCTTAGTGTCTTGTATCCTTTTAACCATCAAAGTTACACGATACTTTACAACTTCATCATTTATATTTTCCAACTATTGTGCCTCTCTACCACTTGTAAGGTGGTGTATGTTTCAACCTGAATCTGTATAGTGGAGTCCATATCATCCAGGGGTACTCAGAAATATGATCCATATCCTTTAGTTATGTAGTCTATTACTTTTACGTCCTGTCCCTTTTCCTCCATACTGCATGGGCGTCCTTCGCTAGGGACGAGAGCTGGAACGTTTTTCACCAGAAAAATCCTTCTTCTCCTCTAAATTTAGAGGTGCGGCCCTGGGAGCATGCACTCCCTTGACTCCGCCCACCGGCGCCACACCTCAACTCCCTTTTCCTCGTCGACTGGAACGGGCCGATTTCACCAGCGCTCCTGGGTTTGGATTCGGCCATGTAATACCACGCGCTCTTCCCCAGATATTTTCTTCTGTCTTCTTTCATCAATCAGGTACTCGGTCCTCTGGTGCCACCCTCCTCCCCGGCACATGTTGACTACAGCAGGCTTCAGCAGGTGTCTAGCCTGCGAGGGGCTCTTCTCTACGTCCGATCCCCACGCTCTTTGCCTCCACTGCCTTGGCTCCTACCACGGGTGGGAAGGTTGTTCCACGTGGGAAGCGCTTACACCGCGTGCTCTGAAGAACAGGCTAGCTCGGTGGAGGGAGCTCTCCGCGAAGTCACTTCCAGAGAACTTGAAGGACTTTGTCAAACATAAGTGAAGGCCCATGGTAGGGCAGCTCTTTTCCATCGCACCCCGCAAGGGCGACTCCTTCCCAAGGGAACGCCTGAGCGGGAGAAAATGTTCAGGTTCTCGCACCAGCACTGATGCCGAGGCAAGTTAAGCTACCGGCCGCCAGGCTGAGGGGGTCATTAGATCATTCTGGAGACAGTGCTGAGGTACCACAAGGTTCTTTTACCGGGTGTACATCCGAGGGGCTACGCCCTCATACCGGCCAGATGTCTGAGGGGGCACCTGCACGCAGCACTACCGGCAATACTGCTGAGGGAAACCAGGCCCTATTCCGAGGTGCAGGGTAGATCTCATGCTCCATCGGAAAGAGTCCTGGCGAAGGCCGGGCCCAACGAGCCAAGCACCACCACTTCGGCACATGGCACGCAGCTTGACAAGATGGCCACCATGCCAGACAAAATGGCCGCTCGTCCGATACTGCCCCTGGAAACGGAGCAGCTGGGTGAACGAGTTACAAGGTGGGACTGGTGTCAACCAGGTACGTGGCCTATGGCTTATCCATCTGCATCGCAGGGAAGGCTTACCTCACAGCCAGCTAGATAGAGTATGCACTGGCCGCAGCAGCTGCCCGCTACCCCGTCAACATCACCTGCCACCCCACCGGGCTGTGAGGACAGGTTCTTTGAAAGGTTCCTCACTCTCATGAGATCTCCTCAGATGAGGGCCATCCTCTGGGATGTGATCAGGGACATGCTCCGTCTGGCCCCTCTGCCGGCACCTCTAGTCATTCCTCCTATGGCTCCAGCGCCGCAGGCCCCAGCACAGCCTCTGCTGCCCTTGCGGGGCACCTTTGATTCCAGCACTCCGGCCTCCCACAGTTCATGCGGTTCCACACCAGCCTCCAGCTCCGGTCTCCACACTGCAGCCCTCGGCGCCCAGCACTCCTCACCCGCTCCGGACCAGCCGGACGCCCTGGTGGACACGGATGAGGAAAAAGATCCTGGCACGCCATCATCAGCCGAGCCTTTCCTTGAACTGCTCGCAAGTCTGGCAGAGTACTTAGGCCTTCTGCAACCCGAAGTCGAGCATCCGTATGCTGGGGGGGGTCCTTGCTGAGGTCCTCACTCTATGCCCTGCAGCTAGAACTGGGATCCAGATGCAGAAGGACGTTGTCACCTTGGCCAAAAAGGGGTGGATCAAGCCCCACATGGCCCAACCTGTCAATCAGCGCCTCAGCGCAAAGTGTAGGCAAATGGCGGGGGATCCATTCTTGCTGTCGGCACACCCTCAACCGCACTCTTCGGTTGATCGATGCAGCGTCACTCTACTCCAAGCCTCAGTCGTCCTCGGCCACCTCGTCCTTGGCGCTGCTAGGCAAGGAGGAGAAGATCTTGGAGGCGTAAGGGAAGAAGCTTTATTCCAACGCTTCGCTGCATCTTCGTCAATCCAACGCGGATGCCATACTGGCAGAAGTTAACCAGAGGGTTTGGCTGGAAATGGCTGACTTCCTTCCAGAACTTCCGGTGCAGAGCTAGGCACGTTTCAAGGCGGGACTGGCAGAGGCTAAACTGGTGATGCAGGACATCATGGAGTCCACCATGGCCCACATCAACACCTCTGGCCGGGCCATTTGCATCGCCACGGACATGAGAAGGAAGGCCTGGCTTTGGGCTACTAAATTTAACCCTGAAGTCCAGGAACGCATATTGGACCTTCCATTCGAGGGGGATGACCTCTTCCACTCCACCACCAATTAGGAGCTAGATGAAAAGAAAAACAGTTCACAAACTGCGAAATCTTTCTCTATCCTTACAAAGGCCACGCCCAAGGCGTACACTGAGTCGCATCAACGCTCCGTCAAGGGGCAGGTGTTTGAGAGGTTCTGGGGCTTCCAAGAACGGAGGTCTAGACAGCCTGACCGTTTTTCGAGACAGCACCGGCGCAAACCACAAAAGGGGAGAAGCAAGGGCTTTTTTAATTCCCCCTCTTCCACAAGAGCATCAGAGGGAAAGAAGGCATGACGCACCCCTTTGGGTCCACGTGTCTCTGGTGGAGGGCAGGCTTGCCCTTTCCACACAGATTTGGCGTCAGTAGTTCACGGACCCCTGGATCCTCTCCGTAGTATCCACGGGGTACCGCCTACCAATTCCTCCCTCCTCTCCCAGAGATTGTGACAGCAACTCTGTTGGCGGAAATTCAGTCGCTCGTAGAGAGCCAGGCAGTGGAAGAAGTCCCAGCCTACCATCAAGGTTTGGGCTTCTACTCCAGGATTTTCGCCATACAAAAACAGAACCCGGCTACCTGAGAGTTGTGTTGGACCTCTCCACCCTCAACCTCTCCCTTCCTCTTCAAAAATTCAAGATGGTTACGCAGGCACTCATTGCGGAGACATTGTGCAGGGGAGACTGGATGTGCTCCCTGGATCTGAAGGACGCTTATCTACACGTCCCGATTTGGCAGCCTCATCACTCCTTTCTTTGGTTCAGGATCATGGACTTCCATTTCCAGTACAAGGTTCTACCCTTCGGCCTCAACTTAGCCCCCAGGGTATTTACCAGACTGATGAATGCAGTGGCAGCCCTTCTCAGGGCCCAGGGCCTCCACGTCTACCCGTACTTGGGCGACTGGCTCGTCAGGGCTAGATCTCCGGAGGCGGTTTATCACACTTCCACTGCCCTTATGATCACACTCCACGAGCTGGGATTTTCAATCAACCTCAAGAAGTCTCAGCTGCAGCGTACGCAGAGGCTCACCTTTTCGGGCCTTATATGAGACACGCGCTCCGAGAGAATTTTCCCCTCTGGGACAAGATCATGTCCACTACTCAGTTCCTCAGCCGAGAAGTGACTACGGCCTGGTGGTACTGATAGGTCAAAGTAAGGTGGTTTACCTTGGGCATGAGGTAGGAGGTGGAGAAATAAGGCCTTTGCTCAGCAAGATTGAAGCTGTGCAAAATTGGACAACACCTACTACTCAAACCCAAGTGAGAGCCTTCCTAGGCCTCACTGGGTACTACAGGAATTTCATTGAGAACTATGGGACCATAGCTTCTCCACTGAATGTAATCTCCTCTCCAAAATTCCCTAAAAAGGTCAAATGGAATGAGGAGTGCAATCAGGCCTTTGAAAAACTGAAAAAAGCTCTTTGCCAAGCTCCAGTATTGAGAGCTCCTGACTACCACCAAACTTTCATTGTACAAACGGATGCTTCCAATGTAGGTATAGGTGCAGTTCTAAGCCAACTGGATGAGAAGGGTAGGGAGCACCCCATTTGCTTCATCAGCCGTAAACTGAAGGATCCTGAGACAAGGTGGGCAACAATAGAAAGAGAATGCTTTGCTATTGTGTGGGCACTGAAGAAGTTTAGGCCATACTTGTATGGTTCTACTTTTGTCATTCGGACTGACCACCAACCCTTGAGATGGTTAATGCAAATGAAGGGGGAAAATCCAAAACTATTGAGATGGTCAATCTGCCTGCAAGGGTTTGATTTCACCATTGAGCACAGGTCAGGGTGTCACCATCAAAATGGTGATGGAATCTCTAGGATGTATGTCATCGACTAGAGGTATGAGGTTCATCCAGGAGTGGATTAAATCCTCCTGTCCCTTAGTCTGGGGGGGGGCGAGTGTTAGGGAGAATTCTCTGTTTAGGCTGCATTTCCTAACCTAGTGGGTCCCCCAGCAGCTTTGCTGGATTTTTGGGGTTTATTTTTTTCTCCTGCCAAGAGTGAGACTTTTACCCTCACTCTTGGACATGATTTGAGTGTGTTTCTTTGAATCTAGATGTGTTTAATGGGCTATGGGGTCTTTTACCCCATGTGTTTTTATGTGTTTTTGTGATGTGTGTTACACAGCACCCTCCGTGCAGTAACACAGGGGTGTCATAGTGACCCCCCAGTATAGACTCCATACCCTGGGACTGACTACTGTCTCCCAGGGCATGTAAAGTCACCATTGACTTTACTAGTCTTAAATTCTGAACAGAACCAGTACAAACCATCATATTGTGGACGTACTGGCTGGGACAATTCAATTGCCCCGGGGTCTGTTAGTGGAGGGGGCACGTCTCCGTCCCCCCTGATCGAGTTTTGGCTGGTGGCAGTGGATACTACTTTTTATATTCAACCACAAATATTTTCCTATGGGATTTCCCATTGTTTTAGGCTACTATCTTTATTTAATTTACGGTAGCCTCGAACATACCGCCGGTTTATTTAATTAATATTAATTCTCTGGTTGGTATTTTTTGCCAAAACTTGATTCTAAAATGGCGTTTGTGTTCTCTTTTGTGACTCCAACCCAAGTCGAGCCCTTTGTTCCACTTTTTGGCGGGCTTCTCCACAGAAGCCCTCAAAAGTGGTGCCACTCTGTCTGGGGTACTTAGGAGGGGTGGAGGGAAATTTAGGCACCCTGGACTGAGTTGCCTAGGCAACTCGAGTCGCACTCCATCCTGATTGGCCCAAGTGGTGAGCCGGCCGGCTCACCACTTAGCATGTTTGAGTGACAGCTAGGCTGAGTGAATGGGGGTTTGCTGCATAAAAGCAGGGCTTTGGGGACTGGAACTTCAGAAGTCGCCACAAGACCTAAGAATCCGACGAGGGAGAAGCTGAGCCGACCTGCCATGACACCACCACCGGTGGAGCCCTGCTGGACTGCCTCACCACTTTTCCCAACGACAGAGTAGATCTCCCGCCTGAGAGTCTTCTTCCTTTGACTGGTGGGGATAACCAGTTTCACTGTCTTTTTCACTTTTCCGACGTACCTCGTGGCTGCTTTGCCTGTTCCAAGCACCCCGGCAACCGGGATACCACGTTTTACCACGACCGCGAAACAAAGGTACCACCTTTAACCGGAAAACTCAGCGGCTGGTTTCTTCCCTGGTACTGCAACGACCTTCATCTTTCCTCCAAGTCGAGATCTTCTCTTCCCCTGGACGACGACGCAACTTGCACCTACTACCAGGAACAACTTCCACCGCTGGAGGATCCTTCCCACTTAAGGTACCGTGTCCCGCCTGGCTTCCCTTGCTACCGACTGTACGGGGTAGATTTAGCCCCCGGCTTTCGAACCTGGGTTAGTCTGGGACACCCTGGCTAAACTTTCCTAAAGCCTCTCTAAACTCTTTTTGAACCCTCTGCAAGACTTTCTAAGCCTAATGTAACTGTGTGATCTTGGGCGCATTTGTGCTCTGCTCTCTCTAAGAGTGGGCCCAGCCTTTGGACTTTGGCTCACCAGTGACTTTTGCTCTTCTGCCTTGCTAAAAGTGTTCCTGAATCTTAGAGTGGTGTACCTTTCCATATTCTGTCTTTTTCCCTCCCTTTCTCACAAACTTATTAGAGTGCAATCTAGTTAAGCGCTCACCTCTGTATGAAAATAAGTGGTGTTTTACTGTGACTTATCTGATAAGGAAAAAGGGGTGTATATATTACAATAGTACCTGTGTTTAGAATATTTTACCATAAGAGTGCTGGAGTGTTTCAAACTGTGTGTTTTTAAATAAATAATTATATACGTTGATACCAAATCTCTGGTCAGTGTTTGCTTGTATTATTGTATCTGAGTGCCTATTGTGTATACTTTGCATACTGCCTAACTATTCTTGAGGGAAGTCTGATTGCTCGGCCACAGCTACCAGGTAAATCTGGGTGGTACAGACTGCTACCAAGTGGGTTTACTGCCAACACCTGTAGTCTTAAATCTTTTGCAGTGGTCCCTAAGGGAACTGCACAGGTTTCTGCCTAACGGGTACCAACATCTATCCAGTATCAAGGCAGCTGTCCTACTTGCCGTACCCCACACAAGACTCAAGATGAGGAGATTACAGTGGCACTTCGCAGCCTGATGCAATCAGGAGCAGGGCTCCCAAGCGAAGCTTGTCAACATTCCTCCTTCTCTTCACCCAGACCTCACATGGTGGTCCAGGAACTGCAACCTGCGGAGTGGCAAGCCCTTCGGCAGCTGCCCCCGCAGGTCAACACCACGGATTTCTCCCTGGAAGGATTGGGGGCCACACTGGACAACCACAGCGTCCATGGAGTCTGGACCCCTCAGGAGCAGGAGTCTCATATCAACTGGCTGGAGCTGAAGGCCATCGGGCCAGCTCTCAAAGCTTTCCTTCCACTCATTGGGGGCAAGGTCATCCTTATCCATACAGACAACTCCAGCAGCATGTACTGTGTCAACAAGCAGGACGGTGGCAGGTCCCCTCTGCTGTGCAGCCTAGCGATCAGCATGTGGGAATGGGCCCTGGAGAACATCTACCTTATGGCCATCCACCTCCCGGGGGAGTCCAAAATGGAAGTGGTCAGGCTCAGCAGACTGGGAGCGGACAGTTACGAAGGGCAATTGATCGATCAGGTCCTGCTCAGGATGTTCAGCAGATGGGGTTTCCCGCAGTTGGATCTTTTTGCCTCCTCGCCCAACAAGAAGTGCCAGCAGTTTGCGTCCTGGCAGGGGCAGTGCCTTGGCTCCCTTAGCGACGCATTCCAAATACAGTGGGACGGCATGACAGCATATGCCTTCCCTCGTACACACCTGGTACACAGGGTGATTTGCAAGATAAGAGTCACATCACCTCCGCATCATTCCGATAGCGCCATGGTGGCAGGCAAGACCGTGGTTCTCGGAGCTCCTCAGTCTCTCAGACAGGCCTCCCATTCGCCTGCTGCTGGGCCCAGCTCATCTTGTGCAGCAGGGGGGCAGGGTCCTCCACCCAACTGCACTGAAATGATCCCTAGCAGTGTGGTTCCTGAGCAGGTCACACTGAAGCATCTGTGCCTGTCACAGGCTAACATAGACAACATTCAGGCCGCTAGGAACAAGGCTACTAGGAGCCAGTACAAGACTAAATGGGCTAGGTTCCGTCACTGGGGGGACTCTAAGGAGATTGACCCTCTTACGTGCACATTGGACAATGTGCTCTCCTTCTCTGCTCACCTTGCTCACTCAGGGGTGCAAGTGAACACATGCTTCACCTTTTTGGCAGCCATAGGCGCCTACAGGACTTCAGAAGAGGAATTCTTCTCCTCTTCCATCTCGGTGGTTAAACGACATCTGGCGGGCCTCACCAGGCTCTACTTGTCCATCAAGCAACTACACCCTGTGTGGGATCTCAATATGGTGTTGGGCGCCTTGGTGCACAAACCTTTCAAGCCAATGGCGTCTGCGGACATCAGACTGGTCACCATTAAAACAGCTTTGTTGGTGGGTTTCACCCCTGCTCGTAAAGTCAGGGAGATCCAGGCACTGGTGGCTTCAGAACAATATACTAACTTTCACCTACCTAAAGTAGTCTCTGCCTTCCATCTAAATGAGGAGATAGTGTTACCTGTGTTTTTTGGTGCTCCTAAGGACGATGCTCAAAGCGTCTTGCACTGTCTGGATGTCAGACACGCTCGGAAATTTTATCTGGACAGGACAAATAACTTCCGCAAGTCGGACTCTCTATTTGTCACCTTCGGGGGGGGTCAAGGCCTGGGTATCAGGCATCCAAGACCTCTATAGCAAGGTGGATGGTTGCGGCCATCAAGGAGGCCTATGAGGGGCAGCACAAACCACTTCCAGCTAACATGCATGCCCACGCTGTCAGAGCCAAGGCCACAGCGTCTCATTCCAATGACATGTTCCGTGGCACGTCCTCAGCAGGGCGGCTACCTGGGCACCCCTTCGGCTTTCTGAAAGCACTAGTGTTGGACGCCGGCTCTAAGTCAGACGCGGCTTTCGGACAGGCAGTTCTAAGGAACTTGTTTTCTTAAAGAAGGTTACCTCTCAACCCTTGGGCTACATTCAGTTGCAATCGCCCATGCAGTATGGAGTAAAGGGGATGGGACGTAAGAGTAATTAATAGTTACTCACCCTAGTGACTAAGATACTCTTAGTCCAAAGTCCTCTTTCCTCCATACGTCTCACCATCCTCCACCCTAATAATACTGGTGTCTTTAGGCAATCTTAATATTGTCGACGCGTCAATGGGGACTGAGATGTGGCGCTGGTGGGTGGAGTCAGGGGAGCGCATGCTCCCAAGGCCGCCCCCCTGCACGCCTCTAAATTTAAAGGGGAAGGAGGTTTTTTTTCTGGTGAAAAAGGTTCTGTCTACCGTTCCCAGCGAGGGACGCCCATGGAATATGGAGGAAAGGGCACTATGGACTAAGAGTACGTTAGTCATTACAGTGAGTAACAATTCATTTATTGACCATCGGTGTGTGTAGTTTTAATGTATAACTCAATACAAGATCCTTGTCTCCAATTCTTCCAAGATCCCATCATCGACATATTCATTAATCTATTGTGATCTTAACAAATATTGGAACCTTGGCCTTGTATTCTATCAGATCAATAGAATATCTATTGGCTCCAAACGCACCGCCAGAGGGTGCGGGGGGTATACTTGGGGTGAAAAGTAATTCAGTTAAAGGAAGGGTATAAAGTCCCATTCAATATTCATCTCCCTATGTTCTAATGAATATATCTCTTTTATCCAAAATGGTCCTCTTTTCGATAAGTATATTTAAATTACCACCTCCCCATGGCAATTTCACTCATTTGTTTTTTTGTTTTTTTTTTTTAAATGTATTGTGCATTTTAGTTTAATTTACAAAATGTTAAGCACATTTAGAAGAGGTGCTAAAAGGACATTAATGCACCTAATAGAAACATTGACATATATAAAATTGGCATGTACAAAACTTTTCATAAAACATCATATGTAAGAAATTTCATCAATGGTCTTCAAATTAATTTAAAAGATTTTTCTATTACTACAATCATGTTTGCCTCCTCTCCATTTTCTTTTCATTTCTTTCCATATTCCAAAAGTAAGAACTATTGACTGGGCTCCACATAACATTGACCAAAACTGGTCATACACGATACTATCCATGTTATTTATGTAATGCAAGTATCCTTTGATATAACATTGAGCCAAATTAGGGCAAGCAGTTAAGATGTGGCAGGATGTTTGTTTCACGATGACAAAGTCTGCAGCAGTTGTCGTAATCGATGGAGGATTTGTTTACCTTCCATATTCCTACGTATTCATTAGTGGGAAGAATGTTCAATCTTGAATACAGAAAGAATCGTTTGAGCTCAATGGAGAAGATCTTGCATGCAAATTACATCTAACCACACTATAATACAAATGCAATGTGTAGCCACAGGAGATCTTTCATTTTTTGTTCTTACATTGGACTTCTATTCGGTCTATCGGACCTTTGCCTTTCCTATGTAAAAAATGCTACTTGGGCAACGAATTACGTAAACCATTTTCTCAATGTCACATGTTGATGTGTGATTCAATTCTTATTTGTTTACATGCTGACGAGGCCCACATGGCTTTGTACCTTTCTCATTGCTCATACTTCTCCAGCATGGGGTCTTTATTTGGATTCACATGCTCATGAATATTCCCAGACGTCAGGCTGGGAATCGTTGGAAATGTTAAAGCAGTTTCTCTTTAAAACTAAAACTGCTAGTCGCTTCTATAGCCTATTCCTGTCACTTTGGGTCAGACTGCCTCAACCAATGACGCACCTCCTTTGCTCCACCCCTGGTGGCCATCTTCTGAATTTTACTGCACGTTTTCGTGTTGGGAGTCATCGTGTTTTGCTACTCGAAATTAGATAACTTTTTTGCCTATTTTAGTGAGACTTCACCTCGATTTGTTTCATCTTTAAGTTATGTTGTGCCTACCGGCGCGGGGACCTGTTGCCGGAGGAGAACCTTGTCCATCGTCCGGTCTCCGGCCGTGGGCTGCGCAGGCCGAGGTTTGGGCCTTTGCTTCACACCATGGCGGATGCCACAGGGAAAAGCCTCTTCAGTGCCTGTAACAACTGCGGGCAGAAGAACATCTTCCTCAAAAATCTGCATCTACTGCCTGCATCCCAACCATGTTGTGGACAGATTTTGAATATGCCAGGCCTTCTCCAAGACGAGGAAGGACCACCGTATCCGGTTAGTGGTGAGTATGGAGGAAGGGAAGGCCTCTGACGCGACCTTCGGCATAGTCATGCTTCTTCTATGGTTGGCAGACCCAAAGAGCGTGATCCCTCTGACAAGAGATCGAGATCGTTTGAGGACACTTCCCTGGGGGAGATACCCGCAAAGTTATTATCCAATGCTCCCAACAACTAGAGACGCTGGTCGCTGTCACCATCTCCGTCAATGGTTAGCCAAATGACAAGCGAGCGCGCAAGTTTTGTCCTCTAGGAAATCGCTGATGCCAGTGGCCAAGCATAAAACCTTGTCCAAGGTCAAACCATCCAAGGACCCGTCGGTGGCTCTGCTGTCGTCGACCTAGATGGCACGCACCGCGTTGAGGGTCTTGTCAAGGACCTCAGCCATCAGGGACGTTGCCCCGTCGACAACCACCCTATCAACGATTGCCCTATCGATGACTTGGTCTACAAACACTGGTCTTCTGTCAACGACTTCAATTCCATCAAGGGGCTCGTCCACTGCCATCACCATTGCCACAACAACAATTACTATGCCCAGAGTTGCCTTACCTTTTAGCCCTCTGTCGGCAGTACTGACGACGGCCCCATCAACAACATCGCCTTTTCCTGTTCCGGAGGCACCAGACATTTAATCTTTACCTAGGGGCTCTAATTTGGCACAAGAAATGCCTCCAGCTCTTGAATTACTCACTAAGCCCGCCAAGGCTGCACCGCTTTTCACCCTGTCCCCCTTGTGACCTCCCAGGATGTCTTCACCACCAATAACACACACACACAGTTCTGAGGAGGACCTGTCAGAGGGATGTTACTCTTGACAAGGAGGATGGTCAAGGGGAGCCTGGCCCCATTTAACCATTGCCTCAGCAGAGGGCACCATCTCGCCAGCCATCTTAGCCTTTTAGCTCTTCACCTCATGGCTCAGCCCAGCTTCTGCACCAAGGGATATGCCATTATACTGGTGTCTAAAATACAGCACCGTCTGCCTGCTGCTCCCATACCTGCTCCAGCAAGGAGCCCTCCGAGGCCTTCCCAACCTCAGCTGATGTCTCTTCCGGCCTCTGTTAGCACTCAACCATTGCCGGTTGCACCTCCTCCTGTGGTAGACGAAGCTGGCCAGACAGACACTGAAACGGTCATGACCCAGGGTACACAAGGAAGTGAGGAGTTCGATGTCTATGTTCCCGCTGTTGGGGTGCCTCCTGTTGTCTAGGTGCCCTCCACCAGACGAGATTGGTTAGTTTCATTCCATGATCTCAAGGGCAGTGAAGCTATTCAACCTCATACTTGAGGGGAAGGAAGGCTTCGTTTTTCGAACGACGCAAGTCCTCCAAGAGCATTTCCCTTGTTGGATAACCTCTGGGTGAATGGCATGTTGTCATGAAGACCCTTAGTACAACTCCTGCGAACAGGGATCATTTGGAAAAGAAATACTGTGCCTCAGACTAAGCCCTTAAGTGCCTCAGGTCCCAACCATCGCCAGACTCTGTGATCTCGGCCGTCGCTAGAAAGAGGTCCTCCAACCAGTCTTCTTTGTTTATGGTTCTTACCAACCAGGAAGGTTAGAATCTGGATGGGACTGGGAAGCGCTTCATCACGATGGTGGCGTCTACGATAAAGGCTGCCAACATCCTAGCCATTCTCTCTAGGTATGACAGGAAGTTATGGTACAAGTTGGGACCCATTATTGACTTCCTTCCGAAGAACAAGAGAGCCTAGGCCCTGGCATTGTTCCACGAAGGGGAGGTTGCCTCCAACGAATGTGGTCGCCCTAGACATCACTGGTTTGGGTTTTTTCGCCAGATGTGCATTGGAGTGGCCCTCCACCGCCAGGGTTGTCTCAAGGCCACCAACCTCTGCAGTGATCAGGGATATGCAAGAAAATGTGCTGGACATGCCATTTGATGGCGACATTCTCTTCGGGAATGCAGTTGACGACACTCTGTAGGTCATAAAAATGGATACCGAGATGGCACGTTCTTTGGGTACTGTCCAGCAGAGGAGGCCATCCTTTTTGCTCCTCTAAGGGAAAAGTCTCAAGATCCTCCAAAGGGTTCACCTCGCCCTATCATAAGCCCTCCGGTTCAATCACCCAGGAGGCTTATAGGGGATGCTCCCAAACGAGCAGAGTCAGCAACCAGCATCGTTGTCCTCTATCCAGGACGCAGAAGCCGAAGCAGACCTGAACTGGCCCAGGACCCGTGGCCCCACTTCTGCAACACAGTCGGAGGCCGGTTATCTCAATTTGTCGATCAGTGGTGCAAGATCTCCACAGACAAATGGGTGCTTGATGTCCTTCAACAGGGTCGCGCTCTGGAATTCCAGGACAAATTCCCTCACATTCCTCCTGTCCCACAACAATAACAGCACTTGGCACAGCTGCTAATGGAGGTTCAAGTCATGCTAAGCAAAGGGGCAATAGAGCCAGTCCCTCAGCGCCTCCAGGGCTCCGGAAGTGTACTCCAGATACTTTCTGGTGAGCAAGTCAGTAGAGAGGAGGTCCATTCTAGACTTGGAATGCCTCAACAGGTTCCACCAATCCTAAAAATTCAGGATGGTCACTTTTCATGCAGAACGTGCTCAACCAACTGGAGGAAGGAGATTACCTAGAGACCCTCAACTTGGAGGATGCTTACCGCCACATCCCCGTAATTGCAAACACTGTAAATTCCTGCTTTTTGTCATTTAGGGAAGGCATTTCTAGTTCAAGGACCTGCCATTTGGCCAGAAATCCTCCCCAAAGGTGTTGACCAAATACTTGGCCCCTGGTTGCAGTGCATCTGCCTCGCAAAGGGAATCCACGTCTATACTTACCTGGATGATCGGCTGATCCACTCCCACTGTCACAAGCTGGCACTCCAGCACACCGCGGAGACCATCTAGACCTTAACTTCCCCGAGATTCTCGATAAACTATCTGAAGTTCTGCGTAGCGCCCTCTCCTGGGTACCCCCCTCAACACACTCTTGTGTCTAGCGACTCCTTCGGAAGATAGGGTGAAGGCCACCCTGGGAAATGTCCAACCGCTATTAACGGCTTCCATTGCAACAGTCCGATCAATCAAGAGTTTCTGGATGCTAGAGGGTAGCAAGTTGCTGGCGAATGGAACAACAAGATTGACCGATATTGGGCATTCCGTCCTGCAGTGGTGGCCCGTTCGCAGCACATCTCGCAGGGCGCTCTTTTTCAGATCCCTGCGTATCAGGTGACATTCATGAACAACTCTCTGGAGGGTTGGGGAGCCCACACAGGACATTCTCACGCCAGACACCTCTGGCTTCCTGAAGAAAAAATGCTGCACATCAACATCCTGAAACTGCGGGCAGTTTTCTGGGCTCTCAAGTCTTTTCAAACTCTTCTCCAGGGGAAGGTGGTGTGGGTCTTCACAGACAACACCACCACCAGGTTTTAAATCTGGAAACTGGGCGGGATGTACTCCCCTGCTCTCTAGAGCCTCAGAATTAGTTGTGCTGGGCCCTTGCTCAACTGAAGTTTCTCGTCCCATTTCACCTGGCAGGTGTTCAGAATGAAATTGCAGACTCAGCACGGAGCTGCGGTCCTGCTACAAATGGGAGCTCCAGCAAGCACAAGCCTCTCGTCTCTTCAACAAGTGGGGTCTCCATCAAATCGACCTTTATGACACCCACCAACACCAAGTGTCCGAAGTTTGCCAGCAGGTATCCTCAGCCAAGGAGTCTGGGGGACACCTCGTCATTCACTTGGAAGGGCCTCTTTTTGTACACCTCCCTGCCGATTCCTCTGCTGCTACGAGTCATCAACACTCACAGCACTAAGACGTTGCCTCTGCAAAATTATCCTCATTTCGGGCTGGGTTTCTGCCTTGGTCCTTAGTCGGATTGATTATTGTAACTCTCTGTATCTGGCTCAGCCTGACTATTTGCTACATCGCCTTCAACTTCTTCAGAATTCTGCTGCACGCCTTGCCCCAGGCTTCTCCTATCGGGAGCATATTTCTCCAGTTCCTAATACCTTGCAGTGGCTGCCAGTGACTAAACGTGTGCATTTTAAATCTCTTTGCCTGGTGCACAGGGCTTTTCACGCAGTTGGCCCTGAGTATTTGCAGTCGAAGGTTAGACCTTATGTTCCTGGCCGTGTGCTGCGTTCCAAGGACCGCTTTATCCTTGCTGTTCCTAGGTTTCACCATGCTAGAATTGGCGCACGCTCATTTTCTGTCAGGGCAGCCTTGTTGTGCAATGCCCTTCCTAGTGCTCTTCGCTCTGTGGCCGTCCATTTGCAATTTTGAAGGGCTCTGAAAACTTTACTCTTTTAGCCCTGTCTTTCTTCCTTCAATTGTTATTCAGCTTGGCGCCAGGTTGGCTTTGGTGTCAGTTGCGCTGTACCTTGGTACGAACATTTATAACATAACATTACACCGCCGTGGCCCAGGCAGATCTGGTACTCAGACCTTCATCGGTTGGTGGTTCCAGACATCAAATTGCCTCCACTTCCAGACCTGCTCTCCAGAGAAGGAGGGTCAATCCGGCATCATGACCCAGCATCTGAGTCTCATGTCCTGGCTCCTGCAGCCCTAGAATTTGGACACTATTCGCTGCCTTTAGAATGCAAGAATTTTCTAGCCAAGGCCCCTCTACACTTGCTTGCTACACGCACAAGCACAAATGGAAGTGTTTTGCAGAGTGATGCCGGCCACAGAAGATTTCTCTGCTGCACGTGACGGCAGCACAGCTTCTTCAGTACCTGCTCTCGCTTGCCAAGTCTGGCCTCGCTCATGCATCTATCAAGGTCCACCTGACCGCCATATCCCGGTTCACCCGGGTTCCAAGCAAGCGCTCCCTGAGGTCGCACAGGCTCGTTTATGAGATTCTCAAGAGCCTCTTTAGAAAACTCCCCTGGATAAAGGCTCCTGCCCCTGCATGGGAGCTAAATGTGGTACTGTCAAAACTGAGTGGGCCTCCGTTTGAACCTATATATCAGGCCTCCTTGAAGTTTCTGTCATCGAAGACCGCCTTCTTGGTGGCAATCATCTCGGCCAGGCGGGTTTGGGAGATACAGGCTCTCGCCTGTAATCCTCCATATTTGTCATTCCATTCGGTCAAGGTAGTTCTGGGTACTCATCATTCATGCAAAAGATCAGTCGGGCTTAATCTAAACAAGCCTTTGGTTCTACCAGTTTTCATTGCAAACCCTTCTTCCCCAGCTAAAATATTGTTGCATTTGCAAGACATTGCAAGCGCCTTGAAGTTCTATGTTGCAAGCACAAAAGACTTTGAAAAGACTCCTCAGCTTTTTGTACATTTTGGACCTGTGGGAAATGGGAAGGCCCGGTCTAAGGCTTCTATCTCCAGGTGGCTCTCCGGCTGTATCATGCATTGCCATTGTCTGGCCAAGAGACCGCTACCAGGCCAGCGAGAGCCCATTCCACCAGGGCCATCGCAGCGACTACAGCGTTTCTCTCTGGTGTTCCCCTGATCGACATCTGCGGGGCTGCTAGGGGTATACCTACACCTTCACAAGATTGTACTGTGTCGACAAGGTTTCCAGGGAGGAGCCGCGGTTCGGTCAAGCAGTGTTTCTCAACCTATTTGCCTGAGGTGAGCCTGTTCCAGGTGTAAAGTGTATTGCTTATGTGATCCTTGCCAACTCCTGTGGTGTGTATGTAAAGTTGTGTAATCGTATTCATGAGCATATGAAGTACATGCTTACACAGTTCCGTAGATAGAGGACTGATGCATAAACATGCTGTCGAAGCTTTTATTATTTTTCTCATTTTCTCATTAGCCCAGTTGAAAAAGGCTGAAAGCAAGACAACGAAGAGATGCCAAGCAAGCTTGCAGATGCTTATGGCAACTAACCCTATGGAGCTACAGGATTACATAAGGAGCCTGGCAGGACCAAATATGACTAACCTATAGGAAATTTAGCACTATATAAGAGCGTAGAAATCATAGTATAAGTGTAATGAAAATGACATAAGGCCTCAAGCCACAGGACAAGAGACGAGGGAAGCAGAACCAGGCTGCACAGAGCAGGAAGGCCAGGGCTCACAGCCAAGGTCCGAGATAAACAGCACATTCCAAACTCAAAATAAGGAGCCACCTGCAAAAAAACAGAATAAATCCTCATAATTGCAGACCAGAAGAGCTCGATTTTGTGGTCCATAACCATGTGATATGGCTGAGCTAGACAATGGTCTTCACCGCGGTGGGAAGACAAACAGTTCTCAGCAACCCAGATAAGAAGTGAAGCATGAACAAGTTAATGTTGCAATGTGGAAAGCACTCTCATAGACAAAAGTGTTGCTACCAGATCCATTGGGAAAACAGTCATTCACATCACCTTGAAGAGATGCTCAAAGGGCTGAGAACAGAACTGGGTCCCAGGCCTGAGGAGACCAGTTCCAGCCAATACGAGAACAGAAACCCAGGGGTGGATGGCAAGGGTGAATGGTCATCCTGCGACCCTGCAACAATGTAATAGTTTCTTGGGCAAGGGGCAGACCTGCCACCTGATATGGAAGAACCAATTGAGTAAGATGTATGAGGGCAATATATAGTGTCTACCACTCCGAGCACCCAATGAGTAAGTCTAAGTTTTTGGGGAGGGCACAGGTGCTGACGCCATTCTGCATCAAAAAGGGGTGACACGTTTGTTGGAATTGTGACTCTGGAGATTTCTGAATGTCCTGTATGATCCCTGTCGGCTTTTGTAATAAATGACAGTTCTAACATGCCCTTGGCTGAGTCCTCCGTTTGTTCTGGGGAAGGGTTGTTGGGCCCTTGGGAGCTGAACGGGCGAACTCGAACTAACCCCCAGACCTCTGGCATACCAGACCTCACCAACAAGGTCTCCCCCTGTTCTTCCAGAACTATTGAGGACAATATAGGCCCTCTTGCCCCTGCACTTGCTGATTTCTGAAATCACTCTCTTGCTCCTGGGTCTTTCCCCTCTTCCCTCAAGCACTCTCTTGTGTGCCCCTTCCTAAAAAAAACCTTCCACCTGACCCCTCGTGTCTGGATAACCTCCGTTCCATCTCTAGCACCCCCTTCTTTGGGCAACTCTTGGAGAAGCTGGTCTTCTCCCAACTGACCTAGCATACTGAGCTTATCGGTTGCCTACACAACCATCAATCTGGATTCTGAGCATCCAGAGGCACGGAAACTGCTTTCGTGAACACCTGTGAAGAACTGCTTGCATCTCTTGACTCCAACTCTCCAACTGTTCTCATTCTAAGTGATCCCCCCCTCTGCATTTGATACGGTCAACCACTCCAGCTCATAAAACGGCTCCACGATACCCTTTCTCCCTGGCTCTTTAACATCTATTTTGCTCCGCTTGCACACCTAAATTCCACTTTCTCCCCTTACTTCCAGTGTTATGCAGACACACAACTCTTCTTCAATCTTCCCTCTGATCTTCTCCCTACTTCCTCCCCATTCCCGACTGCCAATCTGCCATCCAGTCCTGGTGTGCCTCCAATGATCTCTGCCTCAATGCCAGCAAGACTGACATTACCATTGGGACTCCTGCTCCCTCTTTCTTCCATTCACTCTGACCACCCTCTATGGGCTCTCCCCTTTCTCCTTCATCTGAAGCCAGAAACTTTGGAGTCATCTTCGAATCCTCTTTCCTTTCTCCCTCACACCCAGGACCCTGCCAAGAAGGCCCACTTTCAACTCCACCTCCTCAAAGGAATGCTTCCTTTCCTCACTTTCCCCCAGAAGCTCACTGTCTCTAGAGCTCTGGTATTCTGTGGGCTGGACTACTCCAACAGCCTCTTCCTTATTACCCTCTTACTCTCCATGTCCCCTCCAACTTATCCAGAATTGGATTGCAAGACTTATCCTTGGCCTCAAGCCCAGGGACTGCATCTCTCAAGCCCTAAAATCTCTCCACTGGCCCCCGGTTGCTGCAAGGATCATATTCAAATCCCTCTGCATCATCCATAAGGCTGTCTGGGGTCGGCAACCACGCTTTCTACAACTGGCTCTGCCCAAATAATCTCCCTCCAGATCTTTATGCTCCTCCGGCACCAACTATCTGCGTGTCGAGCGCTTCTCTAAACAGCGAACTGGTGGCCGATCTTTCCTAGGCTGGCTCCTTCCTCTGGAACAGCCTCCCCTTCCTCTCAGTCTTGAGCCAGATCTCCTCAAATTCCAGCAGCTCCTCAAGACTTTCCTTTTCACCTCCTCCTTCCCCCTCTCCCTCCCTTGCTAAACCCCTCAGTCGCTGAGATTGGTAACCAGGGCCTTTGTGTCCTTCTGGGTCCTGAAATCACACCCCCCACCACCCTCAATCGCCTTCAGCCTCTGCCCACTCCCATCACTTGTCTTTGGGCACCCACTGGCACGTGCTGTCTCAGGCCTGCACTTATTGTATAGGCAGTTGATCACTCTTACCAAGTGATCTCTGTCTAGCACTTAATAGCTGCTTGAAACTTACTCCCTTGCATTTCCCTCCATGGAACTTCTAGCACTTACCCTCCTCCCCCGTCCCTTTTCTCTCTCTCTGCACTTGGACCCTCTGAATGCTCACAAGGCCTTGTAGGACCACCTCTTTCTTTCTCTTCATTGCTATATTTGCCTTTTATTCCCATGTTCCCTCCCTGTTGCCCTTTCGGCGCTTTGAACACAATTTACTTGATGTATAAGCGCCTTACAAATACACAATAAAGAAATAAAATAAACAAATAGCTACAGCTCTACCCCCTCTTTGTTCTCTCAACACACTATCCTTGTGCACCCATCATTTTTCACTCACACCAGGTATGGAAAGACATATTCTTAGATACATTTTCCACTCCATGTTATGGAGATGATGCTTTCCCGATTTCCATCATTTTTTATTTTCAGTTCAGTTAATTAACAAGAGCACTGTTGGCCTGTGCGGATCTGCTCCAGTAAACCTTTAGCTCCTTTCGTAAAGAACTCTTAACAGTCTCAGTAAATCACTTATGGTGCCTTTCTAGAATCTACTCATATTTGGACCTCTCATGGCGATCCAAAACCAAAACTCTTACTCTCTTGGTGAGGTCCGATTGGAGTCCAAAGCCATGGGTGACGGTGTCAATGCATATCGCTTGACGTTCGGCCTATACTTGAGTACAGGAACACGTTTGTATAAAGGCAGGCTAAAAACAAATTCCATTCCACTAAGTGATGCAGAGCAACTCGCAGTAGTGAAAATCTGAGTTCCTTAATTTTCTGTCCTCATCTGCCGTTCTGTCATTACACTCAGTGTTACCATTGCCCCAAGGTCTAATACAAGGCAACCTCAGTTTAATAGATGACAAGAAACCTTGATAAGATATGGTTGTAATGTGGTGCACAGAGCAGCCCTCCTATCCGCCCACTACGCTGAAGATTTACTTGCAGTCTGGAGGTCTTATCTGCCTAGACTGGATGATCCTATTTTGTTGTGCTCCGATTGGTTTGCAAAGTTTATTTTTTAATATTTCCATATGATAAATAAACAAAAACATAAGATGATCAAGGCATATATTATGCATATGTAGTTCGTTTTTGGCAATCATCCTGGGGAAATCACTGTTTATCGGCAGAAAATTGAACTATGTTTGCTACAAGTCATTCTTCATTGCCTATGCTTTCAACAGTCCACCCGTGTCCACGTAGTGCTTTTAGATTATGCCTCTTGGTGTTTTTTTAGAAATGTACACCAAATTTCAACCAAGCAAGATTGTACTGGATTTCCATCGATGGAGGCGATGCGCCGGTTAGGGAGATTCATATTTTTTATGCTTCATCCCCTCTACTAGTGAGACCCCTATCACTTTTTGCTGGACTTCTGGACCATTTTCTTTCTATCCTAAATGAGTTGAGCTTTTTTTCCACTCATTCATTCTTATTTGCTCTGACTTTAGGAACTCTGTTCTGTGTTTTACCTTTACTATGGAGTTTACTTTCCTCCATAACTCTTTTAAGGCATCTGTGTTTTACTTTTGCAGTACACAGTTCCTTATGGGCCGTGTTGCTGGGAACCCTTTGTGTACTCCTTTGAGGTTCTTTCTCCTTTCTTACTACTGTTTTTAAGTATAGAGGGATACCTGGTATCCCCCTTCCCCCTTCTCCCTTCTCCTGTGACTTTTTAGTCACATAGACAACCTTATAGTAATGGCTGGTGGCAGTGGATGTGTTCTCCCAACTATTGCGTTATTATTTACCGTAGACTGTATTCACAGTCTCAGTTGTGCACAATAGGGTCACCTAAGTTCTAACTAGGTGGCACCTTTTTTCCCCATTTCTAGCGTGGTTGTTTTTTGGTAGCCCTTCTACCATTCTGGGAGGGGGAGGTCTGTGTGTGTTTTTCCTTTGGTGGGAACCCTTGGGTGTCCCGACCTAGGCTCCAGTATGTCTGGGCAGGCCGGAAGTGAGGGACTGTAGTTTTTCACTCCCCTGATCTTTGTCTTTCTGAATGGAACCAGCTCCCACTGGGGGTCTGGTTGGCCTGATTGGACAGCCACCTGCCCCTTTCTGTAGACTGCAGAGAGAGATTGCACAGGATTGTGTGCTGAAACTGAATGAAAGGTGAGGTTCCTGAGGTGAAAGGCAAGTCGACCATTGGAAAATGAAGTAAACAAAGAAGACGACCAGAGACGCATGCAGACCCGTTGCAACACTGTGAAGCTACCACTGCTGTCCTGACCGTTTTCTATGCAACAAGGGAGATCTGAAGAGGACTCCTTCCCTTTGGCCGGTGGGACTAACCAGCCCTGAGGCGACCTACAACCTGAGCCATCTCCTGGGGTGATGTGATGTTCCAGAGCTGCAAACCGTGAATACCAGAAGACCTCCGACCCAATCGTAGTGCATCATCTTGCCAAAGCCAAATTCGTCAAAGTCTTTGCTGAGCTCCAGGTGAACCTCCAAGGTGAGCACCTATAATGGTTTGAGGTGTCTCATCATGCTAGAAAGTATTTTAAATGCACCTTGCTGACTCTAAGGAACTGGACCCCAAGAAGCTAGCACTTGCTGCTGAATGGTGGGTGGCCAACGGGGCTATTCACAAGGATGCTGGAGCTCCTGACGAGAAAGAGGATGGGACGAAGGATATTTATTCAAATAATCCCCCACCAAAAGAGGCCCAAAAACATAACAAGGGTAAATTTCCCCCTAAACAACCTTATAGGGCTAGTGAAACATCTGGGCCCAAACAAGAGGGAGATTATCTGAAACCCCCATTCCAGAAGACATTTGTGAAATGTGTGATTTGTGGGTCTGGTGACCATGTGAAAGGAGATCCCAGATGTAAGGGAAACCCTTCAGGCATCCCATCTGTCAGCTTAGTCTTCACACATTATGTGGATAAACTAATGACCGATTGGTGTTCAAGCTAGAATTTCTTTAGTATCTCTGTGACTTTGGGAACAACAGAATATTGAAGTCTATAATTCCATTCCTGATAATACTAAAGGGTATTATAAAGGCAGTGTACTTGTTAATATTCAGGACACCCCTGCCATTAGAGGCACTGGGGCCAGTATAACTGTGGTAGATGAAGGTTTCTTTCAACCTGAGGAAGTTGCAAAGGCTCCCAATAGGCTTACCAAGTCAGCAGGAGGTCAGTCCAAATGTGTCCCATACTGCCAGCTATCATTAAATGTAATGACATGACTATTAAATTCACTAAGTGCCCAGTCGGAAATGCCAGGTAGGGTATTCTTGGGCAATCACTTGAAGGCCCTGGGTGTAGTTTCCAGCACCCCAACGCTCCCTTCTAAGAAGAGAAGGCAGCTGACAAGGAAAGCAAGGGAAGCAACCTTAAGAGACCTTCCAACTGAGACCAAGGGGAAACCTAGAGTCTACAAAGGAAAGAAGGGCCCCAAGCCCAAAACATCCTCAAGGAAGAAATTTCCGCTAGAAGAGAAACCTGAGGTCACACCTGTGACCCCACCACCAGCCAAGGCTGAGTTGGTGCCAGAAGAATCCCCAGAAGAACCATCGTCTGTTGAGTCAGAGATGGAGGAGATTCAACCCTGTCTAGAAGATCTGGATCCTAGAGACCATCCTGAGCTGCAGGCTTGGCTTTCAGAAGGTGGACCCTCAAGGACAGATTTCAGTAGGGGCCTGTGAGAGGATCCCTCTCTAGAAGGTCTGCGTCAGCAGGCAGCTTCTCAGAGTGAAGGGCAAGAACGTGGGAAGCATAGGCTTTACTGGAATGATGGACTGCTCTACAGTGAACCTATGGAATCCATTCCAGGGGACCTTAGGAGACTGGTGCTACCTCGAGTTGAGATCCAAATTCCTACAATTAGCACATGAAGTCCCCCTGGCTGGTCATTTGAGTTCCAGAAGGACTAGGGAGAGGATAGCATTGTACTTCTACTGGCCCAAGATAGGTGCAGAGATGGAGAAACATTGTAGGAATTGCCACACTTGCCAGTTATCTAGTAAAAGTGGTGCCAAGAATGTGGCACCTTTTTAGTGCCTCTGCCAGTAGTGGGAGTTCCTTTTGAGAGGGTTCCGGATTGACATTGTTGGTCCCCTAGACCCTCCAACTTCTTCAGGCAACCATTTTATATTGGTTTTAGTCGACCATGCCACTAGGTACCCTGAAGCTATTCCAATGAGGACTGTTACTGCACAGGCAGTGGCTAAGACCCTAGATGGTATTTTTACTTTTTTCCTACAGAGAAGTACCTCAAGCTTTAGTACCTTTTGAGTTACGTTATGGTAATCCTGTCAGAGGCCCTTTGGCCCTGATTAAGGAGGGTCTGTAGAGTGCTCCACCCCCAAGCAAGTAAGGATTACTATGTGCTAAGCCTCAGACAAAGGATGGCACAAAGGATGACTAGGGGTTCCGAGAACTTGAAAGCTGGTCAGGCTCTGGTCAAGCAATGGCATGACCAGAAGGCTAACAAAGTGGAGTTTACTCCAGACCAACAAGTTCTTATCATGGTTCCAGTAATACACAGGGTCTTAAAGGACAAATGGACAGGATCTTTCAAAGTTGTAGGCAGATTCTGAGAGGCAAATTATTTGGTAGACCTGGCCTACTCCAAGGAGGCTCTTAGGCTCTTTAATACCAACCGCCTGCATGCTTATGTTTCCAGACCAGGGATAGGAGCTTTGCTTTTAGCTTCTGATTGAGAAGAGGAGGAGCGCAAGCTTCTCTTATCTTCTCAGGGGACATCCTTCAGATGGGTCTGTAGACGGCGTTGAGCTCTCTTCTGAGCTGACTCTGCAGCAACAAGAGGAGTGCAAAGCTCTGTTAAATCACTGTGATCCTCTTTTCTCACTGACACCAGGCGTGACCCATTGGGGCCAACCTGACATTGACACTGGTGATAGTGTACTTGTTAAAAGCATGGGCTACAGAATGTCAGACAATGTAAGAAACCACATTAAAGAGGTCAACAAGATGCTTGACCTTGGGATGATTGACCATTCCACAAAAGGCAGGAACTAAAGAACTTCGATTCTGTGTGGACTATAGGGCCTTGAGTTCAGTGACTAAAGCTGATGCCATCCCTTGCTAAGAACAGATGAACTGGTGGATAAGTTGGGCTCAGCAAAATTCCTCAGTAACTTTGACCTTACAAGTGGTTATTGGCAGATTGCCATGACTGAACATGCCAAGGAGAAAACGTCATTCTCAAAGCCAGAAGTGGTGTACCAGTTTAAGGTCGTCCTTTGGTTTAAAGAATGCACATGTCACTTTTCAGAGAATGGTAATTCATGTTCTGAGTGGGTTAGAGAACGTCTGCATTGCTTGCTTAAATGACATTGCAGTGGTTCAGCCCTACCTGGGAAGAACATATTAACCACCTGCAACATGTGCTGCAGGCCCTTCAACAGGCCAATCTGACTATCAAAGCAAGTAAGTGCCAAGTTGGTCAGAGTAAGGAGGAGGGGAGATTAAGCCTGTACCCAGTAAAGTATAGGCTGTACAAGACTGGGCCACTCCAACTGCTCAAACTAAAGTAAGAGCCTTCTTAGGTCTTACTGGTTACTACAGGACCTTCATTCAGAACTATGGGACCATAGCTTCTCCTCTGAATACTGTACCCTCTCCCAAGTACCCTAAATAAATCAAGTGGAATGAGGACTGTGAAAAAGCCTTCCAGGGGCTGAAAGATGCCTCTGTAAAACGCCAGTGCTGAGAGCTCCAGATTATACTCTGGCCTTCTCAGTCGAGACTGATGCTTCCAACACATTGACAGGAGCAGTCTTGAGTCAATTTGATAGCAAAGGCAAGGAGCACCCCATCTGCTTTATTAAAAAAAAAACTAAAAGATAGCGAAACCAGGTGGGCCACAAGTGAATGTGAATGTGTTTCCATTGTATGGGCCTTGAAGAAGTTCAGGTCGTACCTCTATGGGACTACTTTCAGGATTCAAACTGACTACCAATCCTTATGGTGGCCGATGCAGGTGAAAGGAGAAACTCCAAAATTGCTCAGGTGGTCCATAAGCCTTGAAATAATTGATTTCACTATTGAGCACAGGTCAGGTACGCTACATAAGAATGCTGATGGTCGCTTCAGAAAGTAGGACCGACTGGACCAAGAGATTCATCCAGGAGTGTATTAGAGCCTCCTGTCCATTAGTCTGGGGGGACGAGTGTTGGGAGATGTATCATTTTCATGCTTCATGTCCTCTTCTAGTGAGACACCCAGCATATTTTGCTGGACTTCTGGACCTTTTTCTTTATATCCTGAATGAGTGGAGCCTTTTTCCACTCATTCATTTATATGGGCTCTGTCTTTTGGAACTTTGTCCCTGTTTTTTTTACCTTTACTATGGAGTTCACTTTCCTCCATATCTCTTTTAAGGCATTTGTGCTTAACGTTTGCACCACACCGCTGCTTGTGGGCAGTGTTGCTGGGAACCCTTTGGTTTCTCCTTTGAGATTCTATCTTTATCCTTAAGTAACTACAGCTCTTAAGGATACAGGGATACTTTGTAGCCCTCCTAAAACTTTATATTCCGAGAGATTGCCCCCCCCTCTTATGTGGAGTGCCAAGGGAATACCTATTATCCCCCTAATCTGCGCCTGTGACTTTCTTGTTACATAGGCAACTTTCTAGTTATTGCTGGTGGCAGTGGACGTGTTCTACCACCTGTTGTATTGTTTACTGCAGACTGTATTCACAGTCTCAATTGTGTACCCTTTTCAACACTGTGAAGTGACCACTGCTGTCCCCGTTTTCTGTGCGGCAGGGGAGCTCCGAGGAGGACTGCTTACCTTCAGCTGGTGGGACCAACCAGTCTTCAGATGAACTACAATCTGAGCCATCTCCCGAGGTGATGTGATGTTCCAGAGCTGCAAGCCAGGAGACCTCGGACTCAATCGTAGTGAATCATCTTGCCAAATTCGTCCAGGTCTTTGCTGAGCTCCAGATGAACCTCCATAGACACAATCGGACTCATCCAAGTGACCTCACAAGAGTGCAGGAATCGAAGAAGATTGACCGGGCGAATCATGTCCTTTGCTAGTGCTGCAGAAAAGGCACCAAAACCAGAGACTTACCAGAGAAGTTGAACAAATCTGTGCCAGGGTTCCACCCTCGAGACTGCTGCTGAGAAATCCTGATCAGAGTTGAGCTTTTCATCACCAGACCAAGGAATCCGGAGACCGGGTCCATCTCTGCTCTCCAGAGGAGAATCCTGTCGGAACATTTCTTCTGACCTAAGGTTCTGTGGGGAGAAAAGTGTTAGAAAGCAGGTTCCAGGCTCTTTGTGTTAACTTCATGTAAGTTTATTTCCAGCTTAATGGTTACAGTTCCACATGAAGACATTAAGGACATAGATAGTGGACAGACACCGGCTCCCATCACCAAGGGCCAGCCAGCAGTAACTGTCACTGATTAGAACACTAACCAAGAATATTCTATCATCCACACACAACCATTCCACATGACATCACCAGCTACATCACCAGAGACAGGCACAATACAACAAAAAGGTATTGCTCAAGAGAGTTGGAGTGCCCATAGAGGTGTCCAGGGTGTTCAATATTACCTCTCACCCAAGCTGCCAGCTTATGTCCCTTTTTTGAGTCCTTTTAACACTGTTGAGTTATTCTTCTAGTATCCTTACCTCGAGACTGTAGGTATCCACAAGAACGTTTGATGTTCAGTTGCATCGTGAGACTGTGAGCCCTCTGCAAACTGACTTTTACATAGTTGGGGATCAGACTTCAAAAGTGTTAACTTGCTCAGAAACTGCCTCTAGAACCTTAAACTCTGCTACTGCTTGACTAACCAACTGTTTTCCTTTCCAAAAGACGTGATCTTATGTGGTTTTCCTAACTAAATGCAACCACTGTATATCTTTGAGCGCAAGTGTGGGTTATTACCGATAATACATTAGAACTATCATTTAGAATCAAATTCTGTAACAATTGTAACAGCAAGCAACTGCCAACTAAGCAGTGGCCTTTGAAAAGTATCTGAACATATTTCTAGGTATGTTTGTTTAATTATCTAAGCCATTCCTGGTGTAAATATAATAAATATATATTTTGATATACATTTATTGGTGTAAGTGTTTCTTTGATCTGCTTTACGAACTAGGTTCAGTGTACTTACCTACAGCTCACATCTTCCTCTTATGATGAGCCTGACTGCTCTGCCACTCTACCAAGGGTCAATTAGTAGCACATACTGATACTAAGAGTTGGAGACCTGTATACCATTGGGATAGTTTTATGAAGTCTTACCTCAAGTTGGCTTTAGGAAAACTCCCCTAACAGTCTCTCTCCTAGCCAGTTGGTACAACAGGAAAAGCAGCCTACTACATTCTGCAGAGTGGACAATATTTTCCAGGGCTTTATTGAAATAAGCCAATACACGAGGCAAAAGCTCCTAAGCCAATAATACAACAGCACCTGTAGAACAGTCTCAGCCTATTATTATGATTATTTTTACTTTTCAAGCAAAATGAATTCCCTACACTGCAACTTGATCCAAACTCAGCGTATCAATTGTGTTAGCAAAACCTGTCTTAATACCTGCAGGCCGTACTCCTTTTCAGGATACAGCTGCGGCGGTAATGGGTTGGGTAAGAGAAACTTGTTTTGTAGCCTTTTTTAGATTACACCCACTCTGCAGCACCATGCGTGCTCTAGAGTGTCATGGGCAGACTTTTTTTTTGGTTGGATTGGTTCTAAATCACTCCGTTAGGGGAGGACTTCCCAAGGTTCTCTGAATGCCAGCTGATCCTGTGCACACAGAGGGTCAGAGACCACACAGACCATTGTTACAGAGAGATTCCAGTTATCACATATTCTAACTCCCACGTATCCAACAAAGGTAGCATTGGTATCTTGGGGACAGGGAGGATAACTAATACCCCTTTCGAAGGTCCTCCTGTCCTCTAAGGGTGGGGTCACACCCAGTGGGATCCTGCTTGCCCCATCTCCTTGGGGGTGTTAAGCTGAACCGACTCACCTCCCTAGTACCAAAAGGATTGGCTCATCCTGGGTTAGAAGGGACGAATTCTCTTGATTCGTCACACAAAGCACACTGATAATTGGGCAGCTGGAGAGGACCAGAAAATAAAAACAAGACGTTTACAAGTGGAACAGTGATATTACCCAAAAGGTTTCCGGAGTACTTCTTGCCCAAAATGAAAATCTAACTTTAAACAAACATCTAAGCTAAGGCGTAATGCTTGCAAAAAGTATGGGGAGTAGCAAATATAGCCGCTTTGTGCATGTACACCAAGCAGACATGTCTCAAATAGGCCACATAGGCAATATTGTCTCTCACCAAGTAGACATGCATACTTTTTATGGATGGGTACTTATTTCATAGGATTCTAGAATGCAGGCTACCACCCACCTTGCTATAGAAGGTTTGGAGGCCTTATAATCTGGGAAAGTGCCACTCTAGGTGATAGAGGTGGTCTGTAGACCTGATTTGTTTCTTAGTTCTTGCCAGATAGAATTCCAATGCTCCAGCGACATTGAGACAGTGCAATGTCCTTTCCTCCAACTGCGGGTCAGGGTAGAAGGTGATGAAATGCAATTTCCTCACTGATGTGAAACTCTGACGGGTTTGGGAACAAAGAATGGGTGTGTACGCAATACCATTATGCCTTGATGGAATCATATGCATGTATAAGAGGCACAAAAGGGCTTGAAGCATACTCTCTTTACAATTAGATGTAACTGCTACTGGAAAAGCCAATTTCTAAGTAACAAGTTTGATTTATGCTATAGCCATCCGTTCAAAAGGACTGTGAGCCATTACCAAAAAAACCCTCGTAAGGTCTCACAAAGGATGTGGACTCTAGTAGGTAGACTCAATTTAAAGAGACCACTGAACTGTCTCTTAATTACTGGGTTTTAAAGTAAACCATTATTCCATCCTTCCGAGAAATAGGCAGTGATGACCAAAAGATGGATCTGAAATCTCATCTTAATCCCAGAACTAGCTAGGTGGGAAATTAATTAGAACATTTTCTAGCAACACCCTTTGGGGAGGACTGTCTTTCCACACACTAGATGCAGAACCTCATCCATATGAATAAATACTGCAATCTGGTAATGCTTTTCCTGGCTGCTTTGATGCTAAATCTACTCTCTTCTGAGAGCAAGAGAGTGAAAAGATAGGCCTTCAAGTCAAGGTCTGCCAAAGAAAGAAAATAAGACGATGGATGGAGGATTTTCCCTTCAGGGTTAGTAGATCTTTCCCAATCGGACGAACCTTGCAGAACCATTCTGTTCGGCCAATGAGGGCCAATCAGAAACAAATGGCAGCTATGACTCATCTGTAGTTTGTGCACTAAACATGCAGAAACTATTCCGACAATTGCAGGCAAAAAGCTTCTCCATAAGAGCCCGCCTTAACTGGTTCGAGGCCAATCATAACTTCATCAGCTGCTAGCCTGGGTTCCAATATTTCACCAATGCTTTTGCTGCAAAATGCAGGGGGTAGAACGTGCACCCTCTTCCCATCCCATATTGCCTCACCCAAACACCACCCCTGCATTTTGCAGTGAAAATGGTGGTGTAAAAATCCAGTGATATTTGAACTAAAATAAGACTGGATACCACGAGCCTAATCCGATTTAAAAATGCTTGCTAATTTTCACTTGTTGCAGAGGGACCTATACCTTATGTGCTTCTTTAAGAATGTCAGATCGAAGTGGAATACGGTCGGTCTTGCCTGGTGGCTAAACCCGTTGCCATGATCAACAACCCCCCCCAGATGAGGCACCAGCAGCTGAAGTTCTGGTGACTTTATAACCTCTAGCATCCTTTCATCGAAGTATCTTTTTGAGGAAGGAAGATCCTCTTCTCTGTCCCTTTGATCTTCAGCAAAGTCCTGATCTGACTTGAGTACCAAACTGCATGAAGAAGGCAAAGAACCTGAGCCTTGGTCTGATGATAGAACAGTAGTCTGAGGGCTGATATACAGGGGGATGGGGTGATGGACGTGTTACCCACCTGTGGACCTCCGGAGTGTGTGGCAACACCTCCATTACAATGCCTCTAGAAAAGTGTCTCTTCTGAGGAGAAGCCCTGAATGTCCAAAACCTGGAAAACAAGGTAAATTCCCTTTGTGAGGGGCTGGCCCTCTGAGCTGAAATGGGTCCATGGGGTAGACCAGACATGGATCTCTAGATGTTGCAGGTACCGGCATCTTAAATAAGGATGAAGGAGGAAATACTGGGAGGTACAGATCCCTTCAGAGGAGAGCGCAGCAATCTACCGTTGGCATTAGGCCCACAGTCAGTAATAGAGAACCCAGTTCTGACAACTGTGACATGCTGGATGGACCAACATTCCAAGTTGAGAAATGCTTAGTGCAAGGATGCCTCATCCTGAAGGGAGAGTTCACTGTCTTCGGATTGCAAGTCTGTGAATAAACCTGAAGCTGGTAAGTACTCTGGGGGGATTGGGATATGCAGACTGGCGTCCAGTGCTGTTGATGGGTTAATCTTTTTCTTTACGTTTTATTGCCCTTTTTATACACCCTCAACTGCAGGTGCCTACCCTGGACTCCTCGTGTATGGAGGGGCAGTGAGCTCCATATTTTCCTAATGAAGACAATGCTTAAGTGTACACCTGCATAGCCATGGGTCCAAAAAGGTTATTCTCACATGTCAGCCAAAGCCACATCCAAACACGCTGAAGAACCCTCTAACTCTCAATGAGAATTGAGTGTGCGAAAGTGGATAGGCTCGGAAAAATTCTACAAAACCTTGAGACACCAAGGTATCGCAGAAGAAACCAGGGAGACGAGAAGTTGGGCCTCATCCTTTTAGCCAGTCAAAGAGTACAAAACTCCCTTAAGAATCCCAGTGGAAGACTTCACCTCTTCAGTTTGGGGACTGATTTAAGGCCCAGTGGGCACCTCGGGGCAAGCACCAGTGAGGGATATGCTGTACATCGATCCAAAGAATCCGAAGATACACCCTTCCAGCTCGGTGGCACGCAGGGAATTTGTCACCTGGTAGTGGTGCATGAAAAAAAGGTAGACCTAACTTGCAAGACGTAAAATCCTTGATAATTAGTGGAGCAATGGTTTCAAATATGCCCACCCACCTCTTCAGCCAGTACCACAGTGATCACACTGAAAAGTGCATTACAGAAATAATACAGGCCGCAATCGTAGTCAGCACCCAAACAACAAGCAAAAACTGCACTTCCTGCAAAGAGCAGGATCTGCTGCAGGTCAGCCACATTTTTAAACTAATCCCAGGGCATAACTGGGGAAAGAGGTCCCATACAAAAAGAATGTAATTGCCCCAACAATAATATTCTACCCATGACTGGATGTTTGGGCAGGGAGTATGCTCAAGCAGGAAGGGGGGTCCCACATGAGTTCCCCAACATGCAGCAAGTTCTACTCCAGCTCTCTTGCCAGGAATGATGTGAACATTCCCCTTATAAAAATTGCGGTCAGCAGAATGTAGGAGTATATTACATTTTTAAACTGCTTCATTCCGATACCACATGTCTGAAATGGGACTTATGATACAATCAACGGTACTCAATTTTTTGACTTTGGAAATACATAGGGACAGATGCCACCAAGATTTGAACCTTTGACTGCATGCTATGCCAAAATCTCTGCAGCAAGAGGTTCCCGTGGAGGCTCGTGCAGGTGGGGGAAAAATCAGGTCAGCACAACTGCTTGCCACAACCTGCAGACGGGCAAAGTCATATTTCTTTGGGGATGATGTGTCCAATGCTAGTGATGTGCCACTCCATATGTTATGTTGAACCTCACAAACATTTCAGGTCGACTTGACAGCCACCATAGAAGATGTCTTCCAAGTAACTGAAAGCAAGTCATGTGTTCAAAGTGTTTGAGAGCAAAGAAAGAAATAAACATTTTCAATCACCTGAGGGATTAGTTGCATTCAAAGTCAGAAACGAATGCATGAGACATTCACAGAGCCTTTTAATAACAGGGTTAAGCAAAAAAAGGACTGCAGATCTGAGTCGCAGCAATTCAACGAAAGTTGCCAAAAATGCCCAGAATAATAACCTGGATACTATAAAATGAAGACAAAAACATGACCTGGGAGTAAAACGGGTTATTTTGACACCCCAGAGCCAGATGACAAAATGTAATCCGCTTACTGCAACATTATGAGTAAGTGGAAAGCTTCCTAGCAGCTTGAATAATTCCATTCTCCAGCATGGGGTCTGGCATGGATTCACATGCTCATGAATATTCCCCGTCAGGCCGGGAATCCTCGGTATAGAAAAAAAATCAGTATCAGTTTCGTTTCTGATCCGTCTTTCTTAGTAGTAACCAATCACTGGTCTCTGGGTCATACTGCCCCCAGCCAATGACTGCCCTCTCCCTAAGCCCCGCCTCCGGCAGCAATAGTCAGATTTTTACCGCACGTTCAAGTGTTGGGAGTCCTCGTGCTGTAGCTCTCGAGCGTTTGCTGCGTTTTCACGCTTTTTCAGGAGATTTTTCTCATTTTTTGGTTAAATAGAGCCTCAAGCTCCACCGTTTCTACATCCGATCAACGGGGATCCGTTTCGGAGTTTTCTACACCCCTCAAGAAGTTCTGAGGCCTACCCCGGACATTGCCCAGGAGAAAGGAAGCTCGACGCCCGGGAAGCTGTTCAGGACCTGCCCTGGATGCCAGCTTCAGAATGTTTTCAAGGAGGACGAGCATTCGTTATGCCTCTACTGTCTCCATGAGGACAAGACGCACACGGAGAAGGACTGTGCGTTTTGTGGGAACATGTCTGAGCGGACCATGAAGGATCGCCACCTCCGTCTCGCCAATTGGCTGGAAGGGAAGAGCCCGTCAGGTCTTCTAAGTCCTGTGAGGGCGCCCCGGCGACGGGGGCCCAACAAAAGGCTAAGCACCGCAAGTCCGCGGGCACCGGGAGCGCCGAACAGTCGGGCTCCTTGGCTGCCAGGCAGGGCGCATCCTCCCCGGCGCCATCAACCACGAGCCAATGCTCGTCGTTTCCGGCGCCACAGGACACCTCAGCGGCCATTTTGTCAGCGATTCAGTCCTTATGCTCGAAGATAAGGACAAGGTTGCCCCTTCCCCCGACGGAGGTACCTGAGCCAGACCCGACGGGGGAACCGGAGCCAGGACCTTCGGAGAGTCCACCGCATAAGAGGAGGACGACGCATCCTACGCCACCTCTCCCACCTCTGCGGCCTGCTCTGCCTTCCCCCCGGTCTACTACCCACGGGGATGATACAGGCACGGACACGGCTACGACAGGTACAGATGACAACGGAGGCGAGGACGGGACGTGTCCCCCGTCGCCCCCCTGCTCGGGCGTCCCTGCCCGACGAGATTGGATCCTTTCATGCTATGATTTCCAGGGCATCCAAGCTTTTTCAGCTCTGCCCAGAAGGAAAGAAGGGTTCCTTTACCAACGGCGCAAGGCTAAAAGGAAGACGGTCCTCGTCGTACCGCTTCTTGATGACATCTGGGATGAGGGGCTCGCTCTCCTCAAGAACCCTGCCACGGCGCCGGCAAAGAGGGACCGGTATGAGAAGAAGTACTGGGTCCCCGACGCTGCCCCCTTGTGCTTTCGGGCACAACCTACTCCGGATTCGGTCGTCTCGGCGGCGGCAAAGAAGAAAGCTGGGGGGGCATCGGCCTCGACATCAACTTCCCCGCCGGACGGCGAGGGCAGGAAGTTGGACACGATGGGACGTCGGATCATCTCATCCGCAGCGACGACTATCAAGGCGGCCAACGCCCTGGCTATCGTAGCCGCTACGACAGGGAGTTGTGGTTCAAAATCGCCCCTCTGTTAGACTTCCTTCCGGACGCCAAAAGGGCTGAGCCCCTTGAAATCCTACAGGAGGGGGAGATTGCTTCGGACCACGCCATCACGGTGGCAGCGGACATCGCCAACACCGGTTTCCGTCAGTTGGGCAACGGCGTTTGCTTGAGACGACGAGGATGGCTCAAGGCCACGGATTTCCACCAGGACGTACAAACCAAGGTTTTGGATATGCCCTTCGACGGGAACAACCTGTTTGGGAAGGCGGTTGATGAGTCCCTTCAGGCCATCAAGACAGACACAGAGACTGCCCGGGCACTGGGAGTGCTCCAACAACGACGGCCGTCCTTTCGGAGCTCCGGAAGCAGTCAGGGTGCCTCCAAGGGATCCGGCAGTGGCTCCGCCACGTACTGCCAAGCGGAAAGATCTTAGTCCCAGGAAGCCTACAGGGGACGCGGCAAGTCAGGTGGTGCCCGTCGTCGACAGGGAGGTCAAGAAGGCAAGGCGACCTCCAAACAAGATTGAACCGACCGTGCGGTCGGGCCCCCGCCGAAGCACCCCGGTGGGAGGCCGACTGGCGAGGTTAGTCAGCGTGTGGGAGTCCATCTCCACCGACCGTTGGGTGCTGGACGCCCTGGCCCAAGGGCACGCCCTCGAGTTTCAGAAGAAGTACCCTCGCGTTCCACCCGTGGCCAGGAAGGAAAATCACATCCCTCAACTACTGTTGGAAGTAAGGGCGATGCTCAAGAAGGGTGCCATCGAGCTCGTCCCATAGAGGCTTCGGGGCTCCAGAGTTTACTCAAGGTACTTCCTCGTAAAAAAGAAGACAGAAGGATGGCGGTCCATCCTGGACCTACGACGACTGAACAAGTACATCAAGGCACAGAAGTTCCGTATGGTCACCCTCCGGCATGTGCTGGGACAGCTGGAGGAGGGCGATTTCCTGTCGTCGGACTTGGAGGATGCGTACTTCCACATCCCCATTCTAAAAAGACACTGAAAGTTCCTCAGGTTAGTGGTCTAAGGGCGGCACTACCAGTTCAAGGCCCTCCCGTTCGGATTGAAGTCGGCTCCCAGGGTGTTCACCAAGTGCCTCGCACCGGTGGCGTCGCGGCTGCGTCTACAGGGGATCCACGTCTACCCCTACCTGGACGACTGGCTCATCCGGGCAAGGACAAGGGAGCTCGCCGTGGAGCACACTGCGAAGACCGTCCAGCTGCTCGCGGACCTGGGATTCTCCATCAACTTTCCAAAATCCCACCTGGTTCCGTCGCAAGTCGCCCAGTTTCTGGGAGCCAAGCTCGACACAGTGGCACGGCTGGCCTCGCCGTCGGAGGAAAGGACCAGGACCATTCTGGGCAAGGTGCAGCGTCTGCTGGCCACAGACATGGCCAGGGTAAGATCTATCAAGTCCCTGCTCGGGATGATGTCCTCCTGCATTTATCTGGTGCGCCTTTGCAGGCTTCGGATGCAACCCTTACAGGAGTTCCTCGACGCCCGCTGGATCCAGTCGACGGGCAGCTTCGAGGACAGGATCCCTCTCAACGAGACGTTCCGTCAGGCGATCCGGTGGTGGGGTACCCGCTCCCATCTGTCGGCGGGCACAGACTTTCAGACCCCAGCTCACCAGGTTACTGTGACGACGGACGCCTCCCTGGAAGGTTGGGGAACACACTCCGGAGATCTTCACGCGAGAGGCCTTTGGCTCCCGGAGGAGAAGTCTCTCCACATCAACATCTTGGAGCTCCGCGCGGTGTTCTGGGCCCTCGGGTCCTTTCTTCCGTCCCTCAAGGGCAAGGTGGTGAGGTTCTTCACCGACAACACCACCACGATGTTCTACATCCGAAAGCAGGGCGGAACCAGCTCCCCGGCCATATCCAAGGAAGCCCAGGATCTGTGGCTTTGGGCCGTCGCCCAAGGGATGTTTCTGGTGCCTCTTCATCTGGCAGGAATAAAAAACACGATCGGCGAATCACTCAACAGGGAGCTTCGCTCGTGCCACGAGTGGGAACTACGCCAGGATCAAGTGGATCGACTCTTCCGAGGATGGGGCGAACCCCAAATCGATCTCGTCGCGACGGCGATGAATTCCAAGTGCCGGAGGTTCGCCAGCAGGTTCCCCCAGCCGAGGAGCATGGGCGATGCTTTCTCGTTCCCCTGGGACGGCCTATTTCTTTATGCGTTCCCTCCGCTGCCGTTGCTGCTCCGGCTCATCAACCAGCTCAAGAGGTCCCGGTGCAGGATGATCCTTGTCGCACCGGCGTGGCCGAGACAGATCTGGTTCCCGGACCTTCTGGACTTGTCAACGTCCCCACCAGTCAAGCTGCCGACGGACGCAGACCTTCTCTCCAGAGAAGGAGGCGCCATTCTTCACCACAACCCAGAGTCGCTGAACTTGCAGGCCTGGCTCCTGCAGCACTAGAATTTGGAGGGTACGACATCCCGGCCGACTGCAGAGAGGTTCTTGCAAAGGCCAGGGTGTCCTCAACTCTCAAGTGCTACGGACATAAATGGAAGAGGTTCTCTGTCTGGTGCCGTGCACAGAAGATTAACCCTCTGCGGATTACGGCCCCTCAAGTACTGCCGTACCTACTGTCGCTGGCCAAAGCTGAACTGGCTCACGCCTCCATCAAAATACATCTGGCTGCAATCTCCCGATATACCAGGACGACGGGACGGGCGTCCTTGTGGTCTCATCGCCTGGTGAAAGAATTCATGAAGGGACTATTCCGATCATTCCCACCGGTGAAGGCTCCTGTCCCGGCGTGGGAGCTTAATGTGGTGCTGACCAAGCTCATGGGGGCCCCATTCGAGCCTATGCATTCGGCGCCTTTGAAGTTCCTGTCATGGAAGACAGCTTTCCTCGTGGCCATCACCTCCGCACGACGAGTGGGAGAGATCCAGGCCCTATCTTGCGAGCCTCCATACTTGACTTTTCATGACACGAGGGTGGTGCTGAGGACACACCCATCCTTTATGCCCAAGGTGCCGTCGGACTTCCACCTCAACGAGCCATTGGTGTTGCCAGTTTTCTTCCCGTCGCCTTCGTCGCCGGTCGCGAGGACTTTGCACTTGCTGGATGTAGCTAGAGCGCTGAAGTTCTACCTGGACCGCACAAAGAGTTTTCGGAAGACGTCACAGCTGTTTGTGAACTTTGGGACTGTGAGTCAAGGGAAGGCTCTCTCGAAGACTTCCATTTCCAGATGGCTCTCCGGCTGCATCATGCACTGTCACCGGTTGGCAAACCGACAGCTGCCCGGCCGTCCGAGAGCCCATTCGACCAGAGCGATCGCTGCTACCACGGCGTTCCTGTCAAGTGTGCCCCTGCTGGACATCTGCAGGGCTGCGACGTGGAGGTCGACGCACACCTTCAGAAGATTCTACTGCGTCGATCGGGACTCCAAGGAGGAGTCCAGGGTCGGCCAAGCAGTGCTGCGCAACCTGTTCGCCTAAGGTGAGCCTGGTGAGGAGGTAAGAGTTGCTTAATGTTGAGTTGTTGTATTGCTTAATGTTGAACCTGTTGCCACCTCCCGTGGTTGTGCATGTGTGTACTGCTATGTATTCTCTTATTCATGAGCATGTGAATCCATGCCAGACCCCATGCTGGAGAAGGAACAAGTTACGTACCTGTAACTGTTGTTCTCCAGCATGGGTCTGGCATGGATTCACATGCGAACCCTCCCGCCTACCCCTCTGCGGCTCTTCACTTGGTCATACTGCCACTTTTCGTGCTACCAAATCTGAGGATGGCTGCCGGAGGCGGGGCTTAGGGAGAGGGCAGTGATTGGCTGGGGGCAGTATGACCCAGAGACCAGTGATTGGTTACTACTAAGAAAGACAGATCAGAAACGAAACTGATACTGATTTTTTTCTATATCGAGGATTCCCGGTCTGACGGGGAATATTCATGAGCATGTCAATCCATGCCAGACCCATGCTGGAGAACAACAGTTACAGGTAAGTAACTTGTTCCATATTCTGCTCTTGTATCTGGATAGCTACTTCGGGAGCCGGGGCCGGCTGGGAAGTGTGACACCCCCCCAAACCCCTCCCCCACCCGTCTGGTTGAACTGGTGCCCCTTGGCCCAGCGCTGTAATATGTACAAAATGAAACAAATAATAATTGAAAAAAAAAATCATTCATAAACCAGTCTTCCTTAAAGGAATCGAGTGGTGCAAATCTGCTCGGCTTCTGTGTAGTTGGGGTGAGGAAGATGTGCTAGGGTAGCACCCACACGTAGGCCTCCACAGTGAGTGAGGGAGACTAGCCTTGGTTGCATGCATATGTTTATATCGTCCAGCGGCAATGTATGCATTTACATTACACATTCTGTAGCCTTGGATGGTAATGTTGCCACCACTGTGGTCCATACACCATTGGCATGTTACAGTTCTCAGCAGCTTTTCACCACTCCAACTTGCCATGGAAGTAAGGGTCAATCTCTTATTAGAGTTTGCCCTCCGTCCTCCGTTTCATTCTGTAAGGATGCTTCTCCTTGGTTCTGGTGAATTTCGTAATTGCTGGTTTGTTTATTACAAGAAGAGTTTAATATCGCAATGAATGACACCCATCGATGTTACTATATGGAAGTTATGGAAATAGCTGTGGGATTGCTTGTGATACTCCCTTCTGGGAAAAGTTGAAAAACCGGCACAAAAAGATGTAAAATTCAGGTATTAATTAATAAACTACCAGCTGAGGGGGATCAATCAGAGTTGAGCAAATTTTGTTTTATGAAATACTGGCAGTGAATGTTACCACCTCCAGCCGCAGCATTTATTATAATCGGTCCAATTCAGAGTTTACCAACAATGCCAGGGTGTTATAAAATTGTGCTTTTGAGAAGAAAAAGAAAAAAAAACAGCCATTTCCCCCTTCAATATGAAAGTGGAAATGGATAATGTACAATAGTGGATCATACCACTACTGTTTACATTCTAAGCACACAAATGTAAATTCTGAACGTTTTAGGCATTACATGGTTTAGTTGGGTGTTGGAGCAGCATCTAAGATGCTCACCTTTTCAACCCCTTACCATGGGCCTTTGTACAATAAAATGTACTGTATTGAAGGGAAGCACGATTTACCACCTCCACTTATTAGGTGGCGGTAAACATTGCTGGCTTTACAGAGGAAAGTGTGCCTAAATACTGTCACTGGTATTTCCATGGAATACCTCTATTGGCATTTTATTAATCCCTAAATTGGGAGGATGGTAAAATCAGCAGTATTTGATGAATACTGTCAATGTTAGGCACCCAACTCTGAATGCACACTTAAGTTTGATCGTTTTTCATTGTCTTGCACAGAACACTTATGTGACGAACTAAAGACACACACAAATCAACATATGCACATAGTCCCATGAACACAGATGCATTCTTCAACATATACTTTATACAGTCACACATACCTCACGAGTCACACAAGGTCACTGTTAATCCCTCTTCATCACAGGCGGACTGCCCTCACCGATCCCTCTGCTTTCATTAAGTGAAATATGCATTCGACTTTCCAAGAAAGTGCAACTTGGAGCACAGTAAAATCAAAGTCTGCCAATATCTTCGCTCAGCTTTGTGCAAACCCGTTAGCTAGGTTGGTCTGCGGACATGGAGTAGGTTATTCCAGAACCTGTGGTTGAATACCAGATCACGGCACCCACATTGTCTTCCCACAAGTGATACAATTGCTATGCAACTGTGATCAGGAACGTTTTTCTCCTTCACAAGGGTAGAGCCAATGAGCCCAGGAATCCTTAGCCTCATGACGTAACTGCTAGGGTAGATTTTCATTTTTGTGCACAATATCCTCTACATGGGAGTCCCCCAGCACTCTTTGCTGGACCTTTTTTGGTCTGTTCCCCCGAGTGAGTGGGAACCTTTTCCTGCACTCGCTCATTCTTTTACCCTCTCTTTATTTCGTTTGTATACATTTTTCTTGGAGTTATACTTTCCTCCAAGTTTTATGGCATCAGTCTTTTCACTTTTGCCTCACACAACACACTCTGTGCAGTGTTGCTGGGAGCCCATTGGGCTTCCATTTTTATAGGGGTATATTTGTATCCTTCCTAGCTTTTCCTATTGTGAGATCAGCACCTCCCGCCCACACACGTGGCGTTCTGAGGGGCTACATACCCTTTCTCACTGCTCCTGATAGTGACTTTATCCTATCTACTTTTGTGCAATTTGTACTTCCAGGCTGTACTCCGAGCCACAGTAGTGCACAGAAGGGTCACCATTGACTCAAAATGGTGACTGTATTCTTTTTTGCCATTTCCTGTTTGCTTGTCCCTTCTTGGTCCTTCTGCGGTGCTGGGTGGGAGAGGTCCTGGTTTGACTATGGTCTTCGGCGGGAATCCTTTGTCAAGCCCGCCAAGGATCCAGTGTGTATGTGAGGACAGGAAACTGGGGAGGACTCCAACTCTGCTGTGTCTTCTGGTGTGCCTGCCTGGAACCAGTTCCAACTGGGGGGACTGGCTGTCCTGAAAGGACATCCACCACCAGAGTTTGATTGGTGCATGGGTGCCGATTGGCTGGGTTCCTGCATACAAGGAATGGATGCTGAGGCTGAAGACAGGCCGACCCCTTGAACAGAAGAATCAACGGGGAAGAAAAGTCTGCAGCCACTTCCTGATGACCAGAGATGCCTTCTGTGTAACCTCTGCTGCTCGACCCCCCCCTTCTCCCAAGCATCGGGAGAAATCTGAAGAAGACTCTCACTTTAGACAGGTGGGACCAATCAGTCTTGAGACGACCTGCATTTCAGTCCATCCCACGACAAGCTGTGACCTTCACAGGCTGTAAACCACCAATACTCTGGGACTTGTGGCCACTGTGCAGTGCATCGTCTTCCGAAGATACAATCCTCCCAAAACTATGGTGGACTTCTTCCGGACCTTTATAGGCAAGATTGCATTCCTTGAAGTCCCCTCAGCGGAGTGCAGGACCGAGAAAGCGAGACAAATCGACTGGGTTGTAACAGTTCTTGACTGGTGCTTCCCAAAAGGTGCCAAAATCACAGAACTCAGAATTATCCTTTGCTGGAAGCCTCTTCACTCGACTGCTGCTGCAAGATCCACTCCAGTGTCTCTTCTTTCATTTGCCTGACCAAGAATCAGGTGACCGGGTCTGCTGCTGCTTCGTGGGGCATCCTGATGTGAAACTCTTGGTAGAATTTACCTATAGCTGAATTGCTGCTCCTTTGTTGGAGTACCCATTTGTGTGTTTGGGAGTTTGACCATACACGTTCGCCCAGGAGTAACTTGTGCCTCCCCTACCCTTTGTCTGCCAGAGTACCTGAATGGAAACCGCTCCCTCTGGGGGTCTGGCTGTCCTTATTGGACAGTCACCCGCCCCATTCTGAAGACTGCAGAGAGAGATGGCACAGGAGTATGTGCCGAAACTGAATAATAGGTGAGGTTCCTGAGATGAACGGCAAGTTGACCACTGGAAACTGAAGTAACCGAAGAAGGCGACCAGAGACTCCTGCAGACCCTTTGCAACACTGTGAAGCGACCACTGCTGTCCTGACCATGTTTTCTATGTGAGAGATAAGCTGCAAAGAGGACTCCTTCCCTTTAGCTGGTGGCACCAATCAGCCGTGAGACGAACTACAATCTGAGCCTGAGGTGCTGTGCCTTTCCAGAGCTTCAGACCGCGAATGCCAGGAGACCTCCAACCCTATTGTAGTGCAACGTGTTGCCGAGGCTGAATCCGTCCAAGTCTTTGCTGAGCTCCAGGTGAACCTCCAAAGACACAATCCAACTCATCCAAGTCCTCTCACCAAAGTGCAGGATGCCAAAACCGCAGACTGATCAGAGAAGCTGAAGAAATCTATGCCAAAGGTGCGGGGGTCTCCCCCTCTCTCTCTCTCTCTCTCTCCCTCGCCCCATCCTTACCTAGAGACCTTTTCCTCTTCTGCTGCTTCGCAAGACTTTGAGCCCTCTCCGAACTGACTTTTGCATAGTTAGGGATTTTGACTAACCAAATGTTTTCCTTCCCAAAAGACTTTATCTTATGTAGTTTTGCGAACTAAATACAATTGCGTATATCTTTGTCTGTGCACGATATTGCCGATGCGCTCTAACAATTGTAAACGCAAGCAACTACAAACTAAGAAGCAGCCTTTGACAAGTATCTTGTGTGTTGGTTTAATGTCGATGTATTTTAAGATATTCCTTGTGTAAATAAGATAAGTATATATTTTATATAAATATAGTGGTGCAAGTGTTTCTTTTACCTACTTTACTAACTAGGTTCAGTGTACTTCCCTACAGCTCACATCTTCCTCTTATGATGATAAGCCTGACTGCTCTGCCACTCTACGAAGGTTTAATGAGTAGTACAAACTGATACTAAGAGTTGGGGACCTGTATACCATTGGGATAGTTTTATGAAGTCTTACCTCAAGTGGATTTTAGGAAAATTCCTGTAACAGGGCCTGGAATCGGAACTGAAAACCACTGTCATGATATGATTGAAGGCTCGATTTTGATATTTTTCATTTTTTTTGTTTTTAAATAGGAAGGCTGAGCTCCAGAATAGGGTGATGGTATCTGCATTACATTCTTCACCTTTATAAGCAAAATATTTAACGGTTTTAATAGACCTGGAATATCAGTCGATTTGGTTTACTCATTTTAGCTATCTGTCTCTTATAGTATTATTGTTCTATGCTATGAATTAGAAAGGTATCATTTTATGCTATGTACCAATACAAAAAAAGAAGAACCACTTTACAGGCTCTACCTCAAAATTACTGGGCTCAAATTCATGCTTTAAAAAGGCCTTTCTTCTGGAAATGTAATTGCCTATATGGTTTAACGATGGAAGCGATTCTCTGAAAAAGAATGGTGATTGTGTAGGATATGTGGCACTAACCTTGAAAGTGTAACCCATTGTTATCATCTTTCCTGGTTTGTAAAAGGCAAGGCAAAGATTGTTTCTCAAGACTGGCACACTCACAATTAAATAATTTAAGGCTAATGTTGGCAATATCTATAATTGTATAAATATTGATTGGTAATTGATGTTTTTGTGATTACAAAGCACAATTATGTTTATGGTACTTGAGTTAACCTTTTTGCGTGTGTATGATAAACCTGGGCTTTGTACTCGGTGTGTGATGAAAATGGATGAACATTTTCTGGATATCACTCTTACCGAAAAATGTTCTTGCGTTTTGAGCACTAACATGCAAAGTCCTCAAAAAAAGTCTGTAGCAGTTTTGGGGAGTGGTGGCTTCTATGGGAGTGAGCTTGTGTAGCACAACGTGTTAACTGTAATTGAAATTACCAGTAAAAGTGTGTGATGTTTACCCTATTTTACTATTAAGTGTGTGTACTTTAAACAGTGCATTTCTTTTTTTTACAGCTGGTTTCAAAAGGCCTGTGGTTGTGTTTGGTCCTATTGCAGACGTGGCAATGGATAAGTTGGCTCAAGATTTGCCTGATCTTTATCAACTTGCCAGTAAGTCTTTTTGATATGCTGAAGTTTGAATTTTGCTAGTCACTGGTTGCTTAAATATTCCAACTTCAAAGTAACCATGCATTTTTGCGAGATCCAGATACTAATATGTTGTTGTTTCATCTTATTCTTTATCTAAAAAAAGTAAGGAGTGGAATGAATATTTAAACAAGAAGATACATTTTGAAAGGGATTATTGCTCTACAGAAGGTCAATGTTTGTGAGCGTATCCTTTCGATGTATTTGTCAAATTGTCCTGTTGGAGAATGTCTACTCCTTTTGAGATGCTGGCTCTTCCTTTTTATCCATCAAACATTTCCTCTTATGCACCATCTTTTCTTTCTCTCTTCGCTGGTGGCTAAATTGTTGACTTGAGAGCTTGGTCTTGGACAGCCCCCTTTCATGGCTCTTCTTCATTTGAAGTTCCAAGACCTTGGTGAATTTGGGAACCCACAAGATGTGGGTTTAAATCAGTGTTCCCATTTAAAAACATTGTTACCTTGGGCAAATCACACCATCTTCCTGTGCCTCAGACTCCAACTGTGAAAACGTACAATTATAAAAGCATGTTTGAGCACAGGCATGTAGTGCTATATTAGTGATTGGCAATGTCCATGCAAATAATAGCAGCTAACACAACCCCCACTACCGATTAAGAACTCTGCAGTCAGAGGCCACCAACTAACTGACTGACCATACCCAAAACTATATGCAAAAGCTGCAGAGCCTTCCTCGTGTTGAACAGCCTACCAGATGGCCTGAGACACACAGCTTCATGACATTCAATGCTACGCTTAAAATCTTCCTGTTGTTGGACCTGCCTTAAATTTGGAAGTAGACTGAACATAAACACACCACTAAAGCATCTACAATTAATTGAGTTGTACAGAGTGGATGTTACAAATGAAACTTAACCTTCTTGACTACCACTCGTCCACAAAAAGTCAAGCAAGAACACTTCTTAAGAGTAATAATTTGTAATATTTAAGCAATAGAACCCTGGGACATTACCAGACCGGTAATGCCTCCCTCCCACCCCTCCGGTTCTATTACTTAAATAGTTCAAAGCATTACTTTTAAAAATAAATAAGGGATCCATTCTATTGCTATTAGTACCTTGGCACGTTGAACCAGGTTACTAATAGTTTATTTTTCTCGAGTTTAGAAACGGCGTGTAAACCAGCTTCCCCATCTGCAATTCACCATGAGCAGCGTACAAAAAGCACAATCGGAGGGGAAGCAACAGAGACAGGAGTTCCTAGCTAGGATGTTTTTTATGAAATTTGTACTTTAGAATAGCAGTTAGAGAAGCCATGCCCCACACACCAGCCCACCTGGGAATACTGGGGCAGCTCTCCTATGCCACCAGGGACATGCTATAAAACCCCCACAACCGACATAACAGGGGTGCCATTGTTGTACCACAGCGACTCCACATGGACAAAAGGGGTGGGCTTAAGGCACTATATGAATACTCTGTTGTATGTAACACCACCTGGACAGGGAAGACAGGGCCAGATTGGCCAGGGACAGCAGACAACCAGAGGATGGGGAGTGGGTTAATACCAACCCCAGGATACAGGAAGTTGTGGGTTGGTCAGGAGGAGGTGGCCGAGCAAGAGACCAGCAGGAGGAAGGATTGTGGAGTGTGGAGGTGATTTCTGGAGCAGATGAAGCATTGATTAGTGAGTGCAAGTGGTACTGCATTAATAATGTGCGTGAAAGAGGGGCAAGTGTATTTTGGAGAGTGAGTGTAGGGACTGAGTGTCAAGTGCTTGTGCGAGTGAAAGAAGGGTGTTTGAGTAGCAGGTGGGGTAGAGTACTAGCTGTAGTTTGTGGAGGGGGAGAGCAGTAGGGTGTGGAGGGGGAGGGCAGTAGTGTATGGAGGGGGAGCAGTATTTCCTTCAAAGTCACCATCCTAGGCTTGTCCTTTCCCAGGAAGACCCCGAGGTTCAGGGTAGGACAAAGTCCACGGCCTTTGTGAGGACCAGGATGTAGTGGGAGTACAAGGCTATACCTCTGCCTGGCTGGTACCTTCGACACTGTGCCCTTCAGCCGAAGAGCTTACAGTTCCTCCTGTAGCCTGGTGCTGTCGACTAATTGGGAGGCTGGGGAGGGTTGACTGGGGGCACCTGAGGAAGGGTAGACCGTACCATAGCACCACTAACTGGTGGCCCCAGCTGTCAGAGGTGATATCCTTCCGCCGCTCCAAGAACCCAGAGACATTCTTTCACACCAGGGAAGCATGGGGGCAGTACTCTGAGGTTTCTGAGATGCTGGTGCCGCTGAGGTCGAAGTCGAAGGGGACTAGCCCTTCAACCTTGCCGCAGCACGAAAATCTCATTTAACTTTGTCTGGCCTGTGGTACTTGTGACCTCCTCATGAAGGGGATGTAGCGTCTGAAGCCTCATCCCATTTATCCAAAGGTGAATGTCTGCTTGGCTGATTGTTGGACTGCCAAACCCAATGACTTAGCTGCCAGCTGGGAGTCCTTACATTTTTCTAATGACCAGTCAGCTTTAGCCTCAAACAGGTGCTCTCCATTGAACACCAAAGCAAGGAGCTTCACCTGGACGTTGAGCAAAAAGTCCAACCCTCGAAGATATGTTGCCCTGTGCAGCACTGTCCATCTACACCAACTCTGGAGGGAGCACCGACATAAATTAATTGGGGAATATGTATTTTTCCAAAATTGAATCGCTCACTAAGAACAGAGCGGAAACCCTAGCGTTTCTGAAATTGATCAAAAGTACCGAACAAGATCTCGGCGCCACAACCAAACCTGAAGAATTAGTCAATCAACTTGAGAAATTGATCCATCGTGAGATCAGTCAAAGACCTCATGCCACCACTTTATCACAGTATTCTAAAGGATAACGAATTCCCAGAGGTCTGAGAATAGAACTAGAACCAACATTGTGCAAAGAAAATCCGGAATTTGTTAAAAGGTGGAGACTCATATTAAACAAAGAATTATCTACTCTTTTGGAAGAATTAACGACAAATTAGACGGTTACAAGAAAGAAATTGAGTAAAAAAAAATAAGGAAATTCAGGAGAGACACTCTAGATTATAAGTTGGATATTATATATACGTGGAAGGAATATTATCAGAAAGACACCAATAAAGGAACAAGACCAGTGTGGAACAAGAATAGACAACCACCGAATCAGACGCCCACATCATCTGACGCGTCAAGTGGAGAAACTGAGAATCTAGAGAACGTGACAGTACCAGAATCTGAACCCAGAGGTACTAGTCAGGTACCTACAACATCGAAAGATACCACCGGAGCATCTGCAACAACTTATTCTTTTTTAGACCGCATCAGATTAGAAGAGGGGAAAAAGAAGAAATCCGTCAAGAAAAATGAATCTTCAACAAAAGAAAACCTAGTGGTCAATATTTCTAGTTATAATTTAACCAAATTTGAGAGACAAACACTGCAGAAGGGTATCTCCTTTGTTCCAGTGTACTCAAGCAGCCTTTTAAAAGAGAAGATTGATTTCTTCAAACTCATACAGAAAATGAAATTGAAATTGTTCTTTGACACCATTGAAATGCCAGATAATACACAAACTACAGACTTTGTGGAAATGAAACCCAAAAGCATGTTTTCACCACCAGTGCAAAGTATGGTACTTGATGCATTTCAGAAATTGGTACTAAATTATTTCAAAAAGATTAAGTTTCACAGAAGAAATAAATCTAACTTAACAAACCAAGAGAAGCAAGTATTAGATAGACTTTGGCAGGATCCAGATCTTACTATCAAACCAGCCGATAAGGGTGGAGCGTTGGCCCTAATGGACACCACTAAGTACAAGAATGAAGTAGAACGCCAACTAAATGATCAAGACACATATTTAGAAATGTTTACAGATTCAACAGAACGAATACGGGAAATAATTAAAATTACCTTGGAGGAAGCAGAAAATGATGAGATCATAACTTACAAAACCAAAATGTTTCTCAATAATTTACATCCAATAACACCAGTAATTTACATCTTACCCAAAATCCATAAGTGTTTGGAATATCCACCAGGACGACCAATTATTGCAGCAAAGAATAGCCTCCTGGAACCTCTTGCTCAGTATATTGACAAGATAATTCAACCATTAACGCAAAAAACAACCACCTACATCAAGGACACTAATCACTTTCTACAAAAACTCGAATCAATAATATTTGAAGGAACCAAAGACATTATGTTTACTATGGACGTCACGAGTCTCTACACCAACATAACCCATCACGCAGGATTAGAAGCGATGGAATGGTTACTACTAAACACAGAAGAAACAGTGAGGGGAGAGCCACTGTTTATACTGAAACTCTTGGATATTGTATTGAAAAATAATTACTTTATGTTTGAAGATCGTTACTTTATACAAATAGCCGTAACAATAGGGGCTGCCATGGCACCAGGTTATGCCAACACCTACATGTCTTACTTGGAGGGAACCCAAATTCTAACAAATACGAAATGGAGGAACAATTTAAATTCCTAGTGCGTTTCATAGATGACTTATTTGGAATTTGGAGTGGCACAGAAGAAGAGCTTGATGAATTTTTTAACTTCATGAATTCTCTAGCACCAAGGATTAAATTTACACACAAAACAAGCAGAACAACATTAGAATTTCTAGATGTTTTGATATATTTAGAAGCAGGCAAACTTGAGACGACAGTGTTCACCAAACCAACCGACAGGAACAGTTTATTATGTGCATCCAGCTTTCATCCAAAGAACACTATAGAAAGCATCCCATTAAGTCAATTCCTACGTTATAGGAGGATCATCTCCAATGAGGAAGAATATGATAAAAAAAGCTATTGATCTAACAAAGAAATTCCTGTTGAGAGGATACATGAAAGAAACAGTGAAAAAACATGCAACAAAGGTCAAGAATATTCCCAGACCAGAAGCCCTAAAACCCAAAATCAAAAATAAGGAGACAGAATTGGTTTGTTACAACTTACTCTCAACAAAGTAATAGCATCAAAAGAATTATCAAGAAACATTGGAAACTATTAAACATGGATCCAACATTGTCAGCATTATTCCCCAGCCCACCACTATTTGCCTACAGTAAAAGTAAATCCATACGGGATCACCTAATCAAATCAGATTTTGGTTACGAAAAAATCACTCAAACTTTCAAGGGAACAATTCCATGTAATAACTGTAACTGCTGTAACAACGTGTTCAAAGGAAACTACATTAATCATCCATGTCAAGGACATAAGATCGCACTTACCCATGCATCTACATGCGACACGATGAATGTAATATATGGGATCAAATGCCCATGCGGAATGTATTATGTCGGACTTACCAGCAGAAAAGCGAAAACAAGATGGGGGGGGAACATAAATCAAACATCAGGCAACAATCAGTCAAATCACCTGTGTCGCAACATTTCAAAGAACTGAAACATTCAATTGCCCAGATCCAATTTATCATCCTTGAACATGTATCTCTACCCAGAAGAGGAGGTAATATAACAAAACGCCTGCAGCAGCAAGAAATCTACTGGATTGCGAAATTGGACAGCATGCACCCTCATGGCATGAACCATGAATGGGATCTAACTTGTTTTTTATGAAGAAAACGCATTTACATTGTTACATAGCTAATGGAAAGTAATGGATTGCCATACTGAAAACATACAAGAGTATACCTAAATGGCTGCAAATAGTGAATTTTGATAAATCTTCTCTGTTTAAACAAGATCCACAAAAGACCTTTCTAGTCAATTATAGTCTGTTAACAACACACCCAAGATGGCGGCTTCATTGGGACCTATAGCAAACACAGAACAGCGAGAGAAAAAGGTCACTCGGTTGCTTAGCGACCTGGAATACAATCGCGGGATAAGGATGCAAACACGAGGGGAGACAGAACCGAGCAGCAGAGGATAACGCAGGACTCGCCGGTAAGAGCGCAGACAACAAACAACTATCAGATTCAGGATCCTCTCGGACGTCAGACTAAACTCCAGCTAACATATGTCTTCACAGGAAGGCTACAAACTCGGAACAACCGCGTGTGGACAAAGATACAGATGACAACTATAATCGAGTGTTCTGGATTGACTAGCAGTTCACAATCCATTACGCATCCAGTACACACAACGAAATGCCAAAGCAGTGAGTTTTTCCACCCCTTTCTTTGAATAGAACAGAAAGGACCCTTGATCTCAAAACGAAATGTGACATAGGAGTGGGACCCAGCGCTTATACAGCGACTGGTCCCACAATATGTCACATCAAGACACAGTACCAAGAAGCAGTGTAAGCACAGACTTCTCACTAAATAAAGTGTCCTTTGCTTTACAGAACGGACACGAACTGTAGCAGCTAAAGAGTAAATAAACTGAACACACGAGACGGGAACCCACAAGACTTTGTCATTTCTAGACGCATATCTTAAAGGTTGGTTTATAATGAACGCTGAGAGAATCGTGAAATAATAATGCTCAATTAAGAAATAATCACAAAAAGTAACAAATATATTCTCTATTATTCTTAGATGAATCAATGAATAGATCTGTTATCCACATCTGAAGAAGGGTTAAAAGACAGCCCGAAAAGCGTAATGTAAAGATAGGAGTTGTCTCTGTTAAGAAGAATCAACAACAAACAGGACATTGAACTTAAAATCCCATCAGGATATCGGACAATATTAGGAGTTACTCAAGTGTATGACTTTAGATCTAACTTATATTTATGTTTGTCAATGAATTTTCAACAGTCTTTTTTTGATATAATGCTTTTAAAAAAATGTGAACCATAAACAATGTAATGATTGTAAATTACAATGGTAATGCTTTGTTTGTTTGATGACCAACGAGAACACAGTTCTAAAATCAAATTTCATTTAATGTGTAAGAGATTGCTTGCTGTGAATCCAAATAGAAAAACACGTAAGCCTTTACTGTATTCTAAATTGTTTCCGATTATATCGGACAAAAGTGTGCCCTTGCCTTCGCATCCTGTGCATCATGGGAAGCCATCACTCTACAGCACTGTCCATCTTCCCATTTCCCTTCCGACGCAATCCACTGCATTGAGGCACTGTTTGAGAGTATGGTATGTGTGTGGTATATATGCGATTAGGAGTGCAGAGGAGAGAGAGATGAGTGTGTGGGAGAAATAATTGTGCTCCAGGTTATGTATAGATGGGTTGTTTTGCACAATTGTGTGGTTAATGTTTTTGATTAGGATTTTTTTTAACCAAATTTGTACTTTACAATACATTTCAATCTATCATAAATTCATATGGTATATTCTTGGTCTGAATTTAATTAAGTTTTCATTGTTCCCCAGCCAGATATAAGCTTTAGCTCTACCTTTTTTATTTTTCCTGGTTTGAAGAGCTTGGCACGCCATCTCCCTGCCGTCCATGTCTAAGAAAACGTTCCTCACCTCCCACTCTGGGAGAAGGTCAGCCGTCTCTGAAATGGTCCTCCAAAAGGACATGGGAGTATTTGGCAAATGCATTGATCGCCGTAAGTACCATGCTACCCGAGACAAACACTTTCTTGGCCAAAGCATAGATTTTCTTCGACTCCTATCAGTAGGGAGACTGGGCGACAAGATGGCAGACCTGTGTGCGAGCACGCAGAAAGAATAGGAACTGAGTTAAGGGAGTGTAGTGCAGTCTTGAAGTACGGCAATCAATCAATCAATCAACGTCACGTCCGGAGTCAAGTGGTGCGGTCGAGACAGTCGAGAGATGTCAACCTACACTATGCCCTTTGTCGAAATTTTCTGAGCAGCTGACGCTGAGGTGATCTATCAAGATGAGGGATCAGTGGGAGAAGAATCCATAGAAAGAACATTACTGGTAAGTAATTTTTCCTTCTTCAGACAACTAATCGGTGCGTAGTATAGGGTCAGTCTAAGAAGTCCCTGAGGGAGATTAGGCAGAAATCTTCTGTTTATTCTTTCCTGGGGAATGGGGAATCATGGACTATGGTGGGTTGGTGCTTTCTAGATTAGCGGGGGTCTCTATGGCCCTGGAAAAGCAAAGATAAATCCTTGAACCATCTCTGAGTATTCGTTGAGCCATCTGTGACAGCACAAAGTGATATTGTATTGTACTGTACTTGTCATTTATATAGCGCCTTTTACCATCATTATAGTCTCAAAGCAATGGTAGTGGGAACGCCCTTGGATGACCAAAGTCTAGAGTGGTTGAGATCACAGAGTTAGGATAGGTGTGCGCTTTTGGCCACGATAAGGCTTAGCCGGCTGGCCAGGCTCCAGTAGAAATAACCCACGAAGATCAGGCTTGTGGTGGGGTCTTGAAGGGGGTGGGGGTCAGGAGATGGTGTGGGTTCTATAGACTCACTGTGTCCAGCGTGCCCAAATTTGTCCTAGGTCTTTGCTGCATACTGATGTCAGGGGTGTTGAGGCATAGTATGGTGTAAGTAGGCTTGAAAGCATTGTGTCCAGCTAGCCCGCATTTTGTCATAGGTCGTAGCTGCATTATACTGTGAGTGGATGAATAGCCATGCCTGCAGCAGATGTCTACCTAAGTGATGCATTCATACGTACTCAGAGCACCGACAGAGCTTATCTTTGACGTCCCTGTCATCAGAAAGTCTGTGGAAAAAAAGACCAGCTACCCTCGTAGGCTTTTCTAGGCACCATGAAGGACAGGAGGGGGCGTTCCTCAGGTCATTTTAGCACAATAGACTGGTCGGCCTAGTATATCTACTAGGTGGCTACCATAGGATTTAGGATGATGGGATTCTTTAGGCACCATGGACAGGCTACGTTTATAGTTTTACGCCTTTCCTACCGCAGCAATACATCCAAGTGTAACACGTCTCCTACCCCCTAAATCCATCCGAAATGGCCCATTTCCTACCCACAGAATCCATCTGAATCCAGCACATTTCCTACACCCAAAATCCATCAAAGTACGGCAAATTTTCTATCCCCAAAAATACATCTGAATACCCCCACAGTCCATATGATTACATCCCCTTTCCTACCCCCATATTCCATCAGAGTATGGCACGTTTCCTACCCCAAAATCCATATGAACATGGCACATTTCTACCCCCAAAAATCCAACTCGGTGCACCACATTTCCTACCCCCAACAATCCATCTAATCGAACATTCTGGGTGCTTTTAGAATACACAGCAGTGGTGAAAAAAGCACCTCGATTAAATACTGAGGTGACAAAATTGACTCAGATTTAAAATATACAGCAGTGGGAAAATGCACCTAGATTCAAAACTCCCAGCCGTGGGAAAGATGCACCTAGATTCCAACTGAAAGTAGTGGTAAAATGTACATAAATTCAAAACTCACAGTAGTGGCAAACTGGACCCGGATTTAAAATATACCACAGTGGCAAATCACACCTAGATTCAAACTTATAGTAGTCGGAAGATTTGCCTAGATTCAAACTCACAGTGGTGGTAGCACCTAGATTCAAAAGTAGTGGCAGAATGGACCCATATTTAAAATATACAGCACATTTCCGACCCCAAAATCCAAATGAATATGGCACATTTGCTACCCCCAAAATCCCACTTGGTGCGCCCTACTTCTACTCTCCTATTCCCCCCCGCCTGCCTCCCAACAATCCATCTAATCGAACATTCTGAACGATTTTAGAATAAATAGCAGAGGGATAAGTATCTAGAATTAAGGCCTACAGCAGTGGGAAAATGCATCTAGGTTTTGCCGTGCGACTTGGCCATTGCACAAAATTCCTCCCATGACAATGCCCCACTGTACATCTCAATCTATTCAAGTGCAGTGGAGGTGAAGTTCTATCTCGACCACTTTGACTGTGATTGCCTATTTTCCCTGTACATGCCATTGTAGTGACTAAACAAACTGATAGTGTGAAAACTGCCTGTTTCCAGCTGGTGATGCATATGAGAACCAAGGTCATGCCATTGTAGTGGCTAACACATCCCTATGACATTTCATAGTGTGAACCATAGTGAGAACCAAGGTCACAAGTCATGTTAGGTGGTGTGAGGGGTCCAGGCAACTGCGATAATGGCAGGCGCCACCAGTGTTGTTAGGTACGTTTTTTTAAAGTCCAATTTGAATTGGACTCTACAAAACGTATCCCTTGGTTTTAGGGCCCCCACTTCTAATATAGGCCTGTACTACCCCCAAGGTTGGTAGAGTGGCAGAGCAGCCAGGCTTACCTTACGAGGAGTAATGGGAGCTGTAAATCGGTACACAGAAATCAGAACATGCATAGACCCAAAGAAACACTTACATCACTATTTTTGATATAACTACAAGTGTGTATTTTATATATACACCAAGCAGTTATAAACTAAAGGAATAGTGTATCAACTAGCATCATCAAAAGTTAATGTAGGATCATGAGGAAAAATAAAGCAGGTGAGTAAATTGTTATATACTTTACTTACCCACACAGAGTGACCGGTAAAAGTACTTGTTTTAAATTTACTCTGCATTATTCAAGTGTAGGTATGTTCAAGAATGCAAGGAGCAACAATCACAGGTAATCAATACTTGTAGCAACTTTTATAAGATTTAGGCAGTCTTTTCCCCAACAAGAAAGAGGTTCTTCAGTTCAGGTTTAGAGGGAAACTAGGAATGCCAAAGTCAAGAGTGTCATAAGATTAACTGTAAGGGAATAAAGATTTTCCATAATAACTTACTAGAAATTCTTGATTCTATTAAAGACAAGGAGGCGAGCATTATGCTTCTCTTTCTTTTATTATTATATGAATAGAAAGCTCAGCAGCAAGTGTTAATACACCTTACTGAAAGCGCAGGTATGCGTGGCAGACAAAAGGTGCATGAAAAACACAAATAACTTAGAAAAATATAATAGAAACAGTGTAAATCAGAGAAAAACTCCATTTCCCATGGTGCTTCAGGAAAAAGGTCCAGTAAAGGGTCACTAACATGTGACCTAGTTCACCAATGAATAACTGACTGTCCACATAAATAGTCATGCAAATTGTGTCACTTCCTCTTTCGTAGCTGCGAACTTGGCTGTTCAAGAAGAAAGACGGTGCGAAGAAGAACTTTCACTGAGGTCGTCTTAAGACAGAAGCCGAAGCGGAGCTGAGTAGGCGATCAGGAGGGCTTGTCTGTAGCCGCTGTCAGGGAAGAGAAGTAACTAGAATTAGTTTGTGCATCAACGAACCCTAGTTCCCCTTACGGGGTGGGAGAGAAATAGTGTGTTCATTTGACATACATAAATCAGTCCACTAAGCAGTAACATTCCCAAATCAGTCGCGCAATTATTACCCCAAAGGTGATTAGCGCGGTTATTTCTCTTGCTGGGCGGGATAATGCTCGCCTCCGTGTCTTTAATAGAATGAAGAATTTCTAGTAAGTTATTATGGAAAATCTTAATTCTATGTCAAGACCGGAGGCTCCCATTATGCTTGTTTAAAGCTTACTTACCACGATAGATGCTGGTTGTTCTAGCGGTTTCAGGTAGAATTCCTTGAATATTGATTCACCTGACCAATCCGCCATTCTCATGATATCTTCTAGGCGTACTCCAACCTGAAATGCTTTGGAAGCCATGGCTCCTCTCACCGAGTGGGCCCCGAAATGCAGGGTATCTATTCCTGCTTGAGTCAGAGTCCAGCGCACCCAGCGCGCTAGGGTTGGAGCCGAAACTGCCTTGTGCGGTTTACGCAGGGCTATTAGCAGTTGCCCGTTAGGGGAAGTCCTAAGCGGGGCAGTCTGCTCCTCGTAAACTTTTAAGCATTTAACTAGGCAAAGCTTAGGTTGATCTTTGAAAGCGGGGTACGAAATCACCCGCGAGTTGCATTTCGTTCTCCTGTGCAAATGGAATACCACCCCATCAGGAGAAAAGGTCCTGCCCGCCAGATCGAGAGCTCTAACGTCAGAGACCCTCCTGCAGGAGACTAAGCAGAGCAGCGTAGTAAGTTTGCCTGACGAGGCAGTCCTGGACAGGTCCTTGTTATGCAGCCATGACAGAAAAAGATTCAGAACCTTGTTGACGTCCCAAAGCTTATCATAGCGGGACGGGGGCGGAATTGTAAGTCTGATTCCTTTAAGGAGTCTCCAGACGAGCTGATGCTCTCCAGCTGGAAGCCCTTGAATGAGGTCATGCCCGGCAGAAATAGCTGAGCGGTAGGTGTTAACTGTCCTATAGGCGAGGCCTCTTTCAACTAATGATGCCAGGAAATTTAGGATTTCCTCTATAGGTGCTGAAACTGGATGTGAACCGTTCCTTCGGCACCATTTACTCCAGGCGCTCCGGGAGTAAGAATATCTCTTGAGGGTAGCAGGGGCCCAGCTTTCCTCAATGAGGTTGATTGCCATGGCTGATATGCCGGGAATCCTCCACCTTGACCTGAAATCCTCCAGGCTGCTAGGTTCAGTGATCCGTTGAGGAGAAGGGGGTGACGCTGCCCTGACGGATCCAGAAGGAGATCTGGAAATTGGGGTAGAAGGATTGGAAAATCCGAAGAAAGTTCCAGAAGAACTGGATACCAGGTCTGAGAGGTCCAGACCGGGGCTATGAGGATCAGGTCCGTATGCTCCTGACGGGCCTTCGCCAGGGTCCTCGCTATCATTGTAAATGGAGGAAAGGCATAGTGAATCCCCTGGGTCCACTGCTGTAGGAATGCATCGGTCGCAGCTGCTGCTGGGTCCGGTCTCCAGCTGTAAAAGATGGGTAGCTGGGTGTTGAGACAAGATGCAAAGAGATCTACGGACATGGGGCCCCATGTGCGCTGGAGGCGGAGAAAGACTTCTCTGTCGAGCCTCCAGTCGCTGAAATCTGTGGAGTGACGGGAGTGCCAGTCCGCCACTACGTTTGTGAGCCCTGGGAGATATTCCGCTGTCACCGAGATCTGGTGTTCCAGACAGAAATGCCAAAAGTCCTTGGCTAATTCCGCTAGAGGTCTTGACTTGGTCCCTCCCAGGTGATTGATGTACCGTACTGCGGAGATGTTGTCCATCTTTAGTAAGATACAACAACTCGCTTTGCCTCTGGCAAAGGAGCGCACAGGCAATGAGCCGGCGAGGAGCTCCAGACAGTTTATATGCATTTTCAGCTCCTGAGGTGACCAGAACCCTCCTTTGGCGACAGAGCCGCATCTCGCTCCCCAACCGGAGCAACTGGCGTCTGATTCTATGATATCGGGGGTGGATCCGAAAATGGCTCTGCCGTTCCAGGCTTCCATATGAGTGAGCCACCAATTGAGCTCCGTGCGCGCGGAGGTCGACAGTGTCAGACGCTGAGAGTAGGAGAGGCTCCGTATCAGGTGCTGACCCTTGAGCCTTTGCAATTCTCTGTAATGAAGAGGACCGGGAAAAATCGCTTGAATGGAAGACGACAGGAGACCGATTACTCTTGCCAACTCTCGAAGAGATACGAGGTCTCTCTGTAGAAGTCTGCGGATCTCCCTCCGTGCCGCGTGTATCTTGGCCATGGGAAGATGAAGTTGCGAGTTCAAGGTGTCTACCAATAATCCGAGAAATTCTAGATTCTGAGATGGACGGAGTACAGATTTCTCCCAGTTTATGAGGAAACCAAGACTGTGTAGTAGGTCGATGGCTATTCTGGCCTGGTGCACTACTAGGGCTTGAGAATGAGCCATGAAGATAATGTCGTCTAGATACACTATTAATCTGACTCCTAGTTCTCTCAAGCGGGCTACTACGGGCCACAGAAGTTTGGTGAAGGCCCAAGGCGCTGAGGAGAGCCCGAAAGGTAAACTCGTGCACTCCCAGTCTTGGTTTTTCCAGGAAAATCTGAGATAGCTTACGTGGGCCTGGTGAATAGGAACTGCTAGGTAAGCGTCCTTCAAGTCCAGGCGCACAAGCCAATCGTTTGGTCTCAGGATGTCCCTGAGCATGTGTATCCCTTCCATCTTGAAGTGATGGTAGACAATGAAGTCGTTGAGAGCTCTCAAATTTATAACTGGGCGTACTTTTTGCTTCCTGCGAACCAAGAATATGGGACTGAAGAACCCGCCTTGGCTTGAGCAGGGGCGAATTGCTTGTTTTAGATGTAGACTGCATATTTCGCCATCTAACGCTTCCTCGTCTGCTATGGTCATAACTAATGGTGCAGGACGAGTGGTTTGATGAGGTTGAGCGAAAAACTCTAAGCGCAGGCCGCGCTTCGTCCCTGATCCATGCATCTCCTGATAAGGAGTCGCATACCTGTGCAAAAAGAGCTAACCTCCCCCCTACGGGTTTCTGTGGCGCAGGCGCTGCTATGGATACACTGACCTGTAGTTTGCTGTTGGGCTGGATATCTTGCACCTCTTCTCCATCCACAACCTCTTCCCCGCCCTCTTGAGGGGAAGAACGTGTCTGAGCGGTCCTGCCAAGAATTGTATTGGTCCCGAGATTGCTGAGGTCTTCGATCAAAGGCGAAGCAGCCGGAGGAGCGACCTCTGCCTCGTCCGGCCCTGGAGAAAACCTTACTAGCAAAAACCCTTCTGATGGAGGCTTGAGCCTTATCCAAGGCTGTAAATGTGCCGAAGAATTTCGACATTTCTTTCATGAATGGGTCTCCGAAAAGCAGACCTTGGGCTGCTGCTCCTGATTCCGTATCTGCTAGCTCGGTTAGCTTGCCGTCAATTTTGTATAAGATACCTTTACGGCGTTCAGCCGAGATGGCGCAACTGGCATTACCCAGTAGACAGAGGGCTCTTTGCGCCCAACCTGAAAGGATTGTTGGATCGATGGGATCACTGGAATCAATGGCTGCCTCGGCCAGGTCCATAATCTTGGCTAGAGGACGAGTAATGTCCAGGACTCTGTCCTGACAGGACTTCCAAGCGCGGTCAATACCCTTTCTCGGGTCTTTCACATTCTTTCCCAGAAATGTGATCATCTTGGAGTCTAGCTCCGGGGTGAGGGCGACTTTCCCAGGAATATTGGGACGGGGGCATTCTGCCTTTAATATGGCCCTTACTTCCTTATCTAGAGGCTTGCGAAGTCTGTTCATGATGTAATTGGTTGTTCTGGACGAAGGTTCCCAGTCAGAGGATCTGGGGTGCACAAGATCTTCTGGAGCAAACATCCCGCTGGAAGTGGGGGGTGCCTCCGTTACCTTCTTGGGGATGGGGACTGCCACAATCCCAGAGGTAGAGGGTCGCGACCCTATAGTTTGAGAATCCTCATCAGAGGATGAAAGGGGATGATAGTTATCATAGACCCCTCTATCTTCGTCATCAGTGCCCTGTTGATCTCCCTCCGGGCTTGAGGGTCTAATACCCCTGTTGTCTCCCTCGGGGTAAGAGGGTCTTTCAAGGGAAGGGGTGTCCTTCCTGTCCATGAAGGCTTTTTTCAGCCTGGAGAAGGTGTCTGAGACGGCAGCGGTGGCAGGAGTAGACTGGCTCGGGGGGGGTCATGGAGTCTTTGCTCCTATGAGCCGGAGTACATCCCCCATCTATAAGGTGCTTTCTTTTATGGGTTTTCTTTCTCCCTGTTGGGGAGGTCTCCTGTAGATGCTCCTCCATACTGTCTAGGCGCTGCTGGATAGGCAGGAGCATCTCAGATACTGCCTTCTTGATGGTGGTCTCCACTGAGGATCCCAGCACCTTTTTGAGGCTGTCTGCCATTGCCACCTCATCTGTCTGATATTCCACCTCCTCATGATCAGACCAATCCTGATCTGCCCGGGGGAAGTACTGAGCTGCCATAATCAAATTCAAATGCACCTTTTTTTTTTCTTTTTTTTTTTTAAATATAAATGCTCCTTGTGGGCAACAGCCTTCTCTCAGCCCACTTAATTTCAGCCAAGGAAGGTGTGGAGCACGATACCTTGCTGTGTTGGAAAAAAAGCAATCTGCTTCTGTGGAAGTTATCTAGAGAGAAAGGAAAGGGGCTCGTAATTGCAGCTGGCGCTCGCTTTCAAAATACGTTGTAAAAGCAACGGAAATGACAAGCGAGCGCCAGCTGTTTGAGGAAAGGACTCAGGGAGCAGAGACTCCCTCTAGTGGCCACGGAAGGCCACCGCAACAAAATGCTCTCGGTGTGCGGCCTTCCCGGGCTCTGCGGGAGTGAAGAGGCGAGCCGGGGGCCGCGCACGGAGGAGTGAATAAATTAGCAGGGCCGCTCGCGAACGCGAGGGCTCCTGTCAGCAGAGATCCTCCCACGGCAGCGAAGCAGATGACGCGGAGGATCGACGCGAAACTGACAAGGAAACATAATGAAGCGCGCTACGCGCGCGTATACCAATTAAAGTTATGAACGCTAAATAATATGTACATATGTTATTCAACCTTATTAAAATATATTTAAATCTAAAATTCTAGATTTTTTTTTTTTAATATGAACAAGGAGATAAAAAAGAGTACTTATCTTTGCTGTGAGCAGCAAGAAAGAGGAAGTGACACAATTTGCATGACTGTTTATGTGGACAGCCAGTTATTCATTGGTGAACTAGGTCACATGTTGGTGACCCTTCACTGGACCTTTTTCCTGAAGCACCATGGGAAATTGAGTTTTTCTCTGATTTACACTGTTTCTGTTATATTTTTCTAAGTTATTTGTGTTTTTCATGCACCTTTTGTCTGCCACGCATACCTGCGCTTTCAGTAAGGTGCATTAACACTTGCTGCTGAGCTTTCTATTTATATAATAATAAAAGAAAGAGAAGCATAATGGGAGCCTCCGGTCTTGACATAGAATCGGCAATGCCAAAGTGGAAAGGAGAGCAAAAGTTCTGATGTAAATCTTCTTAGCACAGGTATGTAACAAGTTAGTTGGTCTTTGTAAAAAACACAGGAGCTTAGGAGAAGCCTTCCTGTATGGGCACACGCTGGTTAGGCCTGGGCGACTGCAAATGGGTGAACACCCAGACAGTAGAAACAGTGCTCTAAAAGCAAAGGAGCGACACAAATTGCTTCAGGTAAGTTTCCCCTAAGCCCCACAGTACCTTGAGAGTGAAGATGATGCAGCTCGACGCCTTCTGGATGCACAGCTGCAAACCCGGTCTTCTAGTCCTTGGTCGTGGTGAAGAAAGGGGGGACCCTGGATTGGGTCCTGCAGCATTAGTCGAGATAGGCGCTTGCCAGCAAAGAATTCTTCTTACTCCCACATCGGTTTGTGGTTTTGGCGCTTTTTTCTCAGCACCAGGAGTTAACGATCACTTGCGGTCATAATCTTCTGTGTTTTTCGTTCCGGCACTCTGGTGAGGGGACTGTGAGGAGAGGATTCATGCTTCTGGAGGTCAACAGGGAAGCCACCGAAGTTCCAGCTAGATTTGTCAACGGCAAGGCAATGCACTTTGAGGTACAACCCGTATTTGGTTTCTGCGGCCCAGGAAGGTCGCAGGATGTCGGGGGATGGCTCATATTGAAGAGTGTCTTCAGTCTGGTTATGCCCACCAGCCCAGAGGAGGAAGTTGTCCTTGGCGGAGCTTCGCTGTCAATTCAAAAATGGGGTCAGGAAAGCAGCTGTACTTCAGCAGTGCTTCTGTGGTTACTGGAGGTGTCTCAGGTCCTCGTCTTCTCGGGAGCTTGAGTTCCAGTGGTCGATTTAGTCTTCTGTCACAAAAGCCTTGCCTTTTAAGGAGGAACCCATTCATTTAGGGCTGTGGACCTGTCAATCACCTGGGGGTTGTCCTTGCACAACAGCCAGCTGCCCAGTTCAAACTGGTTACAGCCAAGTATACCCTCAGACAAAGGCCAGAGAAGTTTCGGTATTCTCACTCACCAGACCCACTGTAGCCTTGACGGGCTTCACAAAGGGATCCCGCCAAAGGCCCCACCCCTAAATGGAATATTAGAAGAGCCAAGGAGGAACACACAAACGAAGACTGGGGCCATTTTGGGAAAATCGTCATCCAGGGGTGCTGTACTGCAGTTGTGAAAACAGCCTGCAACTAACACAAAAAATGGTAGAAAAGTATCCACGGCCACCAGTCAATTCAGGTTTGTCTGTTACTGTAACTATAAAAGTTACAGGAGCAGTGGGAAATGAGTTAGTGTAGCCCCCTCCCAGCACTCTACATAAGGCGGTGTGTGCTGTTACCACAAAAAGAAAGGTAAGTAAGATACAAGTTATCCTTGAATTGTAATTCTCATGGAAAAGTAATAAGAAATAAATCAAGGAAGCCCAAGGGCCTCCCCAGCAACACTGCACATAAGGTGCTGTGTGCTGCCACAATCTATTACAGATCCTATAGGGCAAGAGGAAAGCATAGCTCCATTAAAAGTCAAAAGAATCAAAGTAGCAGAAAAATAGGGTTCCCATCTCCAAGCAAAAAGAATGAGTGGTAAAAAGTCCCACTCATTCAGGAGAATGAAGCAAAAAAATCCCAGAAGTCCAGCAAAAGTGTCGGGGGTCTTTCAGGTTGAGGGGAATTGGCACGGGAAATACAAATTCTCCCCAACATTTATGAGGGTGGTGCCACCGCGAAAACGGCCAACACCGCCTGCAGGTGAATGTACATATGCACCGGATTGGGAATTGGGAGGTTAGGGAGGGGTTTCAGGATAATGTGGCAAATAGCAAAGTTTTTAGGACTGTTTTTTAAGGAAAGGAAATCCTCAGTGCGGCGGATGTGCAGGGCAAGAGTTCCAGATGGTGGAAGCTAGGATAAAGATGAAGCAGCCCACTCTAGTGCAGTGGTAAGGGAGGGGGGATAGCAAGGAGGAAAGCCGAGCCTGAGCTGAGGTTTCTGGAGGGTTTGTAGATGATGAGTTTTCTCTGTAGGAACTCAGGCCCTGTCTTACGGAGGGCTCGGTGTGTTATAAACATGGCTTTGAAGGTTGTTCTGAGGCTGATGGGGATCCATTGTAGTATTCTGAGGGAGGGGGTGATATGTTCTCTGGGTGAGAGGGCAAGGAGCAGTCTGGTTGCTGAGTTTTGGATTCTTTGGAGTTTCCTGAGCTGGTAATTGTTATTTCACCAAGGACGATACTTAAAGAAGACAGAAGAAGAGATAATACCTCCAATATTGAGGTATTACATATCGGAGTATAATAAGAAAATATAGGGAAAGTGCCTCAAAATGTAGAGTTAGTAAAGTCATCCAATAATCTGTAAGGACTTTCACAGATCTAATTAACTACACACCAGTATGTGTAAGGTTTGTAGTAACCAAGATGATTATTTTGCTAGTGCCACATGGATATGGGTATTTAGACTTGTATGATCTGGGCATGCCTCAAACATCAGATATATTCAGGGTCATTGTCTCATCAGTAGTTGAATGGGGTTGAGTATGAAATGAGACCCTAAAATGCTTACATTTCATGAATTCATAGGCCAATAATATGACCGAGACATTCAATTCTCCCTTTGCACACTTTAAGAAGTAATTGAGGAAAGGCACGATGAGAAAGGTTTTGAATCCTAAAAGACAAATATAGGTTTTTGTATTGTATTATAGCCATCAGTTGTATAGCGCCATTTCCTCATTTATATAGCCTTAATGTGCTTTGTGGTTGGAATGCTTTCAGGGACCAAAGTCCAGGTATGGGAAACGTTCTTGGAGTGGACTTAAAGATGGGTGTGTGCATTCTGCCAAGATTAGGACTTGGGAGGACTGGCTAGGCTCCAGTAAGTAACCAAGCGGTCAGGTACGTGGGCGGGTTCTGTCGGTGGTCAAGACGGAGTGCTAGTGCAGGAAACTCGAAGTGTGCCCAGCTAGACAGAATTTGTCATAGCTTGTCGCTGTATACTAATTACAGGGGTGTTGAGGTATGTTGGGGGTTTCAGTGCGGAAGGCTATGTGAGCAGATAGACCAAATTTAACATACCCGTAGCTGCATTCTAGAGTGCATGGATGGAGAGCCGTGCCTGTGGCATGTGTTCACATACGTGGTGCATTTATACATATCTTAAACTCAGAGTTATCCTCTACTCTGCCTCTCTGTGAATTTAGAGGTGTGCCAATAGCCTCTCTGAAAGTTGCATTTAGAAGTGTGCCCAATAGCCTCTCTGTGAAAATTGCATTTAGAAGTGTGCCCAATAGCCTCTCTGTGAAAATTGCATTTAGAAGTGTGCCCAATAGCCTCTCTGTGAAAATTGCATTTAGAAGAGTGCCCAATAGCCTCTCTGTGAAAGTTGCATTTAGAAGTGTGCCCACTAGCCTCTCTGTGAAAATTGCATTTAGAAGTGTGCCCAATAGCCTCCCTGTGAAAATTGCATTTAGAAGTGTGCCCAATAGCCTATCTGTGGAAAGTTGCATTTAGAAGTGTGCCCACTAGCCTCTCTGTGAATTTAGAAGTGTGCCCAATAGCCTCTCTGTGATAGTTGAATTCGAAGTGCCCAATAGCCTCTCTGTGAATTTAGAAATGTTCCCAATAGCCACTCTGGAAAGTTGAATTTAGGAATGTGCACAATAACCTGTCGGTGGAAAGTTGCATTAGAAGTGTGCCCAACAGCCTCTCTGTGATAGTTGAATTAGAAGTGCCCAATAGCCTCTCTGTGAATTTAGAAATGTTCCCAATAGCCACTTTGGAAAGTTGAATTTAGAAATGTGCACAATAACCTGTCTGTGGAAAGTTGCATTTAGAAGTGCGCCCAACAGCCTCTTTGTGATAGTTGAATTAGAAGTGCCCAATAGCCTCTCTGTGAATTTAGAAATGTTCCCAATAGCCACTCTGGAAAGTTGAATTTAGAAATGTGCACAATAACCTGTCTGTGGAAAGTTGCATTAGAAGTGTGCCCATTAGCCTCTGTGAAAGCCCATTAGCCTCTGTGTGATTTTAGAAAGTGTTCCCAATACCCATTCTGTGGAAAGTTGCATTTTGAAGTGAGCACAATAGCCTCTCTGTGAAAATTACATTTAGAAGTCTGCCCAATATCCTAATAGTATAATACCATGCAGGGCCGAACCGACTAATCTCCCTAATAACCTCTCTATACAAAGCTGATTTAGATTCATGCCTAATACCCTCCCTCTATAAAGTTGAATTGAAAGAAGTGCACCTACTAGCGTGTCCCAACTGGAAAGTTGACTTTAGAAATGTGCCCAATGGCGTGTCTGTGAAAATTGCATTAGAAGTGTGCCCATTAGCCCCTCTGTGAATTCAGAAAGTGTGCCCAATAGCCATTCTGTGGAAAGTTGCATTTAGAAGTGAGCACAATAGCCTCTCTGTGAAAATTACATTTAGAAGTCTGCCCAATATCCTAATAGTATAATACCATGCCGGGCCAAACCGACTAATCTCCCTAATAACCTCTCTGTACAAAGTTGATTTAGATTCATGCCTAATACCCTCCCTGTATAAAGTTGAATTGAAAGAAGTGCACCTACTAGCGTGCCCTAATTAATCTTATTAGTATAACTAACAGTATAGCTGTGTAATGTAGAATCTAAAACGGTGACTAATAAACGAATACCCCCTCTATTCAAATTGAATCTAAAGGTAGACCGAATATCTTCTCTGTATACAGGTGAACTTAGAAGTGTACCCAAGAGTACCTAATAGACTAATATCATCTCTGTCTACAATAGAATCTAGAAATGCACCAAATAGTCCAGTATCGTCTCTCAGCAATTTGAACCTGGAAGTGTGCCTAAAAGCATGCCACCTCTGAACTTAGAACCACAATCAGAAAGCCCTCCTAAATCCACCTAAAAGCTTGCACCAAATATGAGTGCCCCCACTCCACCAGTGTCTGTCGGAAACGACCCCCGTGGACCGCCCCCAATCTCCGATCTGCCTTCCCTCTCATCTCCCTCTTCCCAAACCACCCCACCCTCCTTCGCACTCCCTGCCATTCCCCTCTCCAAACACAAAGCCAGGGGGGCACGATGCGAGCCAATCACCCTAAGACCACTCCTCCCCTGAACCCCACCACCGACCAGCCAACGTTAACCATACCCGCTCCCCTCACTGTCATACCTGGCACACCCCGCCCTGCAATCACCCACCCCCGGCCTTGCCCTCAAACCCCTACCACCCCCCGACCGCACCCTTTCCCCTCCCTAAAAACTGCACGCCTAGCCCTAGCAAGAACCAAAGCTGCTTCCCTCTCCCCCTCTGAACCCCCTACCCTCTCTCACACACCAATCGCAACAATGAAACTAAAGAGGAAACGTACCTGGTCCCCCTCAATCGCTCAGCCTCCTTCGCCTCCCCTGTCTCGACCCACCACCTCATTCCCACAATCACCACCTTCCCCCGTGGCTTCACCCTTCCTGAAACCCCTCTCCCTCGATTTCTCATCAACTGCAACTAAAACTCCTAACCGCCCACACCCCACCTTCAAATCCCCCGAACCAAACCCGATCATCTTATCACACGCAGCCACCCACCCGAAGCCTGCCAAATTTTCTGCTTGCCCACTATTCCCATCTAGCATCACCCACCCTACCCCTACCCCTCTCCCTCCACTCTCTCCGCCACCGCCCCCTCCCGCGCCGAGACCAACCTCGCCTGCCAATGTGAACTGCATCCTATTTAACGCCCGATCCGTAGCAAAAAACAGACACTGCATCTATGACCTCCTCGCCTCTGTCAAACCAGACCTAGTTTTCATCACTGAAACCTGGTTCTCTGACGACTTCGCCCCAATCGCTAATGAAGCCTTTCTCCCTGACTACTCCCTCATCCCACTGAACCGTCCGTCCAGAGGAGGGGGGGGTAGCATTAGTCTTCAAGTCTCTCTTCCGCGCCTCAATCATCGACAACCAACCCTCCATTCCGTCTTGCGAATCTCTCCTTGTTAAACTATCCCTCTCCCCGTCGCTCTCACATAGCTTCCTAATAATCTACAGGCCCCCTGGCTACGATAGACAATTCGCAAACAACCTCTGTGACTCTATTGCCACCCTCCAACTAAACCATCCCAACCTCACCCTTCTTGGAGACTTCAACATATGGCTCAACATTCCCACCAACCCTATGACACACTGCATGGTTGATGGTTTAGACGCAATTAATCTCCAACCCCACATTAGCTCCAACAGCCTCATTCATTTAAAGCCCCCCACCCCTATCATCTGGTCCGATCACTTCATTCTCTCGTTCACCATTCGCTCACCCGACCCCCTTCCCGTACTCGTATCTGAACGTCCGAATCTACGCAAATGCTGGAAAAAACTAATAATCGCCCCGGACCTAGCCGAGGCACTCCTACAGTCTCCACCACCTACCTGCCGTCTCAACAACCAACTAACCCCTGAGGCCTTTGATTCATGGCTCAACGCATCTCTGATGCATCTCACACCCCCTTGCAAACCATCAACCCGCCGTGGGCTCTTCCCCAGATGGTTCACTCCTGAGTTAAAGACCACTAAACAACAATACAAATATCTAGAACGCAAATGGCAGAAAGACAAAACCCAGGAGAGCAGGGCCACCTTGGCTCGACACCTGTACCAGTACAAGGCAGAAATCCGGAAAGCAAAAAAGCCCACTACAATACCCGAATCCTAAACTGCAAAAACCCAAGCAAAGAACTCCACAAAATCATCTCCGAATTCACCAATCCAGCTTGTACCACGACCGTCCCGACCCCGTCACAATCACTGTGCGACTCACTCTCCCTCCACTTTTACACCACGGCTATCGAAAGAACAAAAACTCTAACCACCAAACTAGCTCTCTTACATCCACCAGGCAATGCTCCCCCATACCAGCCAGCCCATCAGATGCGTCCTCCACGCAACCAACGTTCGAATCCTTTAGTCCAATATCACCGGAGCAATTTCTCAAACTTCTTTCTGCCCGCAAACCATCTGGATTGCCGCTGGACCCTTGCCCAGCCACAACTCTTAACGAAATGTTCGCTTCCACCTGCGCAAGAGAACACGCAAGATCTATCATAAATGCCTCCCTTTCCTCAGGTATCTTTCCCGACGCATTCAAAACGGTTCACGTCAAACCTCTAATTAAACAACCTTCGCTTGACCCTCTCGAGCCCAAAAACTACCGCCCCATCTCAAACACCAGGTTCCTTGCCAAACTCATTGACCGAACCGCCTACTCCCAACTAAATGCCTTTTGTCGAAGCCAAAAATATCCTAGACCCCACCCAATCAGGTTTCAGAGCACGTCACAGAACTGAAACCACCCTAACCTCGATCTGGGACGACCTTAAAATGACGGCCGACTCCGCGGGATGCGCCGCCCGCTCTAATCCTTCTCGACCTATCCGCCGCCTTTGACACGATCAATCACTCAATCCTCCTAGACCGCCTCCACTCCCTAGGAATTCGTGGAACCGCTCATAAATGGATAGCCTCTTTCCTCAAAGATAGGTACCAAATAACGATACTCTCCAGCTATACCTCCCAAGCCCGACGAGTCGACACGGGAGTCCCACAAGGAGCATGCCTATCTGCCCTCCTGTTTCATCTCTAACTGATCACCCTCCCACCAATAATTCGCTCACACAACATCCTGTGCTACAACTACGCCGACGACACCCAACTAATTCTAAAACTCCTTAACTCAAAACCCAACTCCCAACCTGACCTGGCCTCATGCCTCCTTGACATAGAACTCTGGATGACCCAAAGCCACCTCCGGTTAAACCCCTCTAAAACGGAAATCATGATATGTGGCAACACAGAACTTCTTCCGCACCCACTACCATGGCCACCCGCCATGGGCAACTCACTGACCGCCGCCAAATCAGTGAAAAATCTTGGATGCACCCTGGACTCTGGCCTAACACTCTCTCGCCAAGTCAACGTCTCAAAGTCCTGCCACTGCCACCTTAAAACCCTTAGACGCATCTTTCTGTATCTTTCCTTTCCCAACAGACTCTCCGCGGTCCAATCAATTGTTATATCAAGACTGGACTACGCAAACCCCCTATACCTCGGAGTCCATGCGTACCAACTGAATAAACTCCAAAGAGCACAAAATGCGGCAGCCAAATTGCTACTTGTGCTTGGCCCGAGAGACCACGTCTCCCCGGCCCTTAAGACGCGGCACTGGCTTCCAGTAGCCCGAAGGGTGACCTTCAAAACCTTATGCATCTCCCATAGAGCATTGCATAAAACCGGACCTCAATTTCTTCAAGACAAACTAAAACCCTACAACCCCTAAAATCGAGCGCAGCCGGCCTCCTAGTCATACCGAAGACAAACTCTGTCAGATTAGGCGGATCATCATTCTCAGCCTTGGCCCCCAGGCTATGGAATTCACTCCCACCCCACATCCGCCTAACTGAGGACCTAACGTCTTTCCGCAAACTTCTGAAAACCTGGCTCTTCCCATAAAACCAACCCTACCATACTAACCAAACAGTCTAACAACAACTCAATGACACCAATCGAACAAACTACCTGATCCGAGAAATTGACAGCTAATAACCCCTAATATAAACTAGAAGGACAAACAGAACTAAACAAATAAAGTAGATCAAAGCAGTAAAAGGGCTAATAAGAATAAATCATACGGAAACAGTAAAGAGAGTTAAACTGCTGAACTGGACGGAATGCATAAGGAGCGAACGAAATGAATGGCACAGATGAGCTAATTAGAATTGATGAAGCAGGTGGAACTGACGAACGCGCTCAGTGGAAGAAGGCATGAATGGAAGAACAGATAACTACATGGTTCAAATGAGTGTGGAAATCGAATTAATAAGTAAATTGGATAAGTGTATAGAATGGATGAGCATCTCGAACGGATGAGTGTGTAGAGCATATGGGTGTGTAGAGCGGGCGAGCGTGTAGCGCGGATGAGTGCGTAAATACAGTGAAGCGAGTAGAACTCAGGAGTGCGTAAAACAGATGAATGTGCAGAATGGATGAGCGTAATCCGAATGAGTGTGTAGAACAGATGAATATGTGGAGCGGATGAGTATGTAGAGCATGTGACAGCTCCAGGTCGTATCTGCAGGTATCCGCAAGAGAAGCAAGTAATGCGCATGAGTGTGGATAGCGGATGAATTTGGATGTGCGGAGAGTATGTAGATCACTGGAGAAGATGAATGTATAGAACGAATGAATGTGTAGAGCGGGGTGAGTGCGTAGAGCGGGGTGAGTGCGTAGAGCGGGGTGAGTGCGTTGAGGGGGGCGAGTATGTAGAAGGGGTGAGTGCATAATACGTGTTAGGCAGAAACCTGTGCACTTTCCTTAGGGACCACTGCAAAAGATTTAGGACTACAGGTGTTTGGCAGTAAACCCACTTGGTAGCAGTCTGTACCACACAGATTCACTTGGTAGCTGTGGCTGAGCAGTCAGACTTCCCTCAAGAAGAGTTAGGCAGTATGTAGAGTATACACAATAGGTACAGAGATACAGTAGCACAAGCAAACACTGACCAGAGCTTTGGTGTAAAAGTATATAATTATTTATTTAAAGACACACTTGTAAATTACACTAGCACAAAAGAGGTAAGTAAATTCAGCACACAGTCACTATTTTTTATATATATATATATATATATATATATATATATATATATATATATATATATATATATATATATATATATATATATATATATATATATATACAACCCTAATTACTTATTAGACAAGTCTTAGTGAGAAACACCACTTATTTTCAGACAGAAGTGAGCACTTAACATAAGATGGCACTCTAATAAATTATAAAAAAAGGGACTGAAAAAGGCAGAGTTATGAAAGCACAGAAGTTCCAATACTTTTAAAAGAACCACAGTAAGGCAGGATAGGCAGAGTTCTACTGGAGATCAAGGAAGTCAATTGCAAGGCCCACTCTTGGAGAGAGCAAGCTGAAGGGGTCCATGTTCACACAGGGGGTTATGCCCAGAAAGTCTTGTAGATAGTTCGCACAAAAAGGATGAAATTAAAGTCAGGAAAAGTTAGCTAGGTTGTCCCAGGCCAGCCCAGGTTAGAAAGTCGAGGCTTTACTGTCACCCCGAACGATCTGTCGCAAGAAAAGTCATGCGGGACACAGTACCTTAAGTGTGAAGGAAGCTCCAGTGGGGGCAGTTGTTCCTGGCAGCGGTTGCAAGTCGGTGTTTCGTCCAGAGGAAGAGGAGGTCTCGCTGTGGAGGAAAGATGAAGGTCGTTGCACTGCCAGGGAAGAAACCAGCCGCGGAGTTCTTCGGTTAAAAGGTACTACCCTTCTCTTCGCGGTATTGGTAAACCGTGGTATTCCGGTTGCCGGGGTGCTTGGCACGGGCAAGGCGGCCACGAGATGCTCCAGGAAGGGAAAAGAAGGCAAAACTGGTTATCCCCACCAGTCAAAGGAAGAAGACTCTCCAGACTGGAGATCTCCTCTGTCGTCGGGAAAAGTGGTGAGACGGTTCAGCAGGGCTCCACCGGTGGTGTCGTCGTTGCAGGTCGGCTCAGCTTCTCCCTCCTCGGATTCTTAGGTCCTGTGGCGACTTCTGAAGTTCCAGTCCCCAAAGCCCTGCTTTTATGCAGCACACCCCCATTCACTCAGCCTAGCTGTCAATCAAACATGCTAAGTGGTGAGCCGGCCGGCTCACCACTTGGGCCAATCACACAAGAGTGCGACTTGAGTTACCAAGGTAACTCAGTCCAGGGTGCCTAAACCCCCTCCCACTCCCCCTGTGGTACCCAGACAGAGTGGCACCACTTTTGGAGGCTTCTGTGGAGAAGCCCGCCAAAAAGTGGAACAAAGGGCTCGACTTGGGTTGGAGTCACAGAAGAGAACACAAACGCCATTTTAGAATCGAGTTCTGGCAAAAAATACCAACCGGTGAATTAATATTAAATAAATAAACCAGCGGTATGTTTGAGGCTATAAGAATTAAATCATTAAAGTTGGTAGCCTCGAACAATGGGAAAATCCCATAGAGATATATTCGCGGTCGAATATAAAAAGTAGTATCCACTGCCACCAGCCAAAACTCGATCAGGGGGGACGGAGACGTGCCTCCTCGAACAACAGACCCCGGGGCAATCGAATTGCGCCGACCAGTACGTCCACAATATGATGGTTTGTACTGGTTTCTGTTCATAATTTGGGACTAGTAAAGCCAATGGTGACTTTACATGCCCTGGGAGACAGTAGTCAGTCCCAGGGTATGGAGTCTATGTTGGGGGGGGTCGCTACAGCACCCCTGGGTTACGGCACAGAGGGTGCTGTGTAACCCACATCAAAAACACATGAGACCCTATGGAGTAAAAGACTCCATAGCCCATAAAACACATGGAAAGATAAAGGAACACCTCAAATCATGTCTAAGAGTGGGAGTAAAAAGAGTCTCACTCTTAGCAGGAAAAAAAAATAGACCCCAAAAATCCAGCAAAGCTGCTGGGGGACTCACTAGGTTTGGGAAATTAGCCTTTACAGAGAATTCTCCCTAACAATACGTATGAGGGCATAAAGCGGATTATTGCCTGGAGCAAACGAGTGCATAGAATTGCGTATATAGACGGATATAGTATGGTTTGGAATGCAGAGAACGTTCAAAAAAGCATATTACTCATCATATCTCACCACCACGCTTACTCTCTCCTTTACATCACCACTCAACTAGAACACAGAGATACTATGACACCATTCGGTATAACTGTTCTCATACTGTTAGGGAGAATTCTCTGTTTAGGCTGAATTTCCTAACCTAGTGAATCCCCCAGCAGCTTTGCTGAATTTTTGGGGTTTATTTTTTTCTCCTGCCAAGAGTGAGACTCTTTTACCCTCACTCTTGGACATGATTTGAGTGTGTTTCTTTGAATCTAGAAGTGTTTCATGGGCTATGGGGTCTTTTACTCCATAGGGTTTCATGTGTTTTTGTGATGTGTGTTACACAGCACCCTCAGTGCAGTGACACAGGGGTGTCTTAGTGACCCCCCAGTATAGACTCCATACCCTGGGACTGACTACTGTCTCCCAGGGCATGTAAAGTCACCATTGACTTTACTAGTCTTAAATTCTGAACAGAACCAGTACATACCATCATATTGTGGACTTGGTGCAATTCGATTGCCCCAGGGTCTGTTAGTCGAGGGGCACGTCTCCGTCCCCCCTGATCGAGCTGCTGGCAGTGGATACTACTTTTTATATTCTACCGCGAATATTTTCCTATGGGATTTCCCATTGTTTTAGGCTACTATCTTTATTTAATTATTTACGGTAGCCTCGAGCATACCGCCGGTTTATTTAATTAACATTAATTCTCCGGTTGGTATTTTTTGCCAAAACTTGATTCTAAAATGGCGTTTGTGTTCTCGTCTGTGACTCCAACCCAAGTCGAACCCTTTGTTCCACTTTTTGGCGGGCTTCTCCACAGGAGCCCTCCAAAGTGGTGCCACTCTGTCTGGGGTACTTAGGAGGGGTGGAGGGGAATTTAGGCACCCTGGACTGAGTTGCCTAGGCAACTCAAGTCGCACTCCATCCTGATTGGCCCAAGTGGTGAGCCGGCCGGCTCACCACTTAGCATGTTTGAGTGACAGCTAGGCTGAGTGAATGGGGGTTTTCTGCATAAAAGCAGGGCTTTGGGGACTGGAACTTCAGAAGTCGCCACAGGACCTAAGAATTCGACGAGGGAGAAGCTGAGCCGACCTGCCATGACACCACCAATGGTGGAGCCCTGCTGGACTGCCTCACCACTTTTCCCAACGACAGAGGAGATCTCCCGCCGGAGAGTCTTCTTCCTTTGACTGGTGGGGATAACCAGTTTCACAGTCTTTTCGCTTTCCCGACGTACCTCGTGGCCGCCTTGCCCGTGCCAAGCACCCCGGCAACCGGTATACCACGTTTTACCACGACCGCGAAATCAAGGTACCACCTTTAACTGGAAAACTCCACGGCTGGTTTCTTCCCTGGTAGTGCAACGACCTTCATCTTTCCTCCAAGTCGGGATCTTCTCTTCCCCTGGACGGCGACGCAACTTGCACCCACTACCAGGAACAACTGCCACCGCTGGAGGATCCTTCCCACTTAAGGTACCGTGTCCCGCCTGCCTTCCCTTGCTACCGACTGTACGGGGTAGATTTAGCCCCCGGCTTTCGAACCTGGGTTAGCCTGGGACACCCTGGCTAAACTTTTCTAAGCCTCTCTAAACTCTTTTTGAACCCTCTGCAAGATTTTCTAAGCCTAGTGTAACTGTGTGATCTTGGGCGCATTTGTGCTCTGCTCCCTCTAAGAGTGGGCCCAGCCTTTGGACTTTGGCTCACCAGTGACTTTTTGCTCTCTGCCTTGCTAACAGTGTTCCTGAATCATAGAGTGGTGTATCTCTTCATATTCTGTCTTTTTCCCTCCCTGTCTCACAAACTTATTAGAGTGCAATCTAGTTAAGCGCTCACCTCTGTATGAAAATAAGTGGTGTTTTACTGTGATTTATCTGATAGGGAAAAAGGGGTGTATATATCATAATAGTAACTGTGTTTAGAATATTTTACAATAAGAGTGCTGGAGTGTTTCAACTGTGTGTTTTTAAATAATTATATACTTTGATACCAAAGCTCTGGTCAGTGTTTGCTTGTATTATTGTATCTGAGTGCCTATTGAGTATACTTTGCATACTGCCTAACTCTTCTTGAGGGAAGTCTGACTGCTCAGCCACAGCTACCAGGTAAGTCTGGGTGGTGCAGACTACTACCAAGTGGGTTTACTGCCAACACCTGTAGTCTTAAATCTTTTGCAGTGTTCCCTAAGGGAACTGCAGAGGTTTCTGCCTAACACATACCAACATCTGCCGCTCACTCCACATCATTCTAAGTAAACACTGCTGGGTACACACCCCCAGCCAGGCGTTCTTCTCAGGCCTAACGCAGCCACATCCGGTCTGGATAAATCCTGCCGGAGCGAACACATACTCCTGATCTCTCAACCACCTCACCTACAGCTAAGAAGCAGCTATCACACGAATACTGCACGAGCTGCACACATACCCGGTGCTCACACGTACCTTTTTGACTCCCTCTACTCTCTCTACTGATCTGAACTTCGGTTTCCAAGGGCGTTCAACCTACCAGTGCCTTCAGACCATACCAATGGTATATAAGGCGCTATATAAATGCGAAATAACATAACATAACATTCAATGACGCTTTGTCAGGTTACTTCTGACCCCTAAGTCTCCCAAGACGATAGACTGGTTGTTTCAGTGCATCTTCTGGTGGGTTTTTGCTAGAGGAAAGTTCACCAGATGAATTACAATTCACAGTGTGAATAAAGCTAATTAAAAAATGTGTGTTGGGGCAGGGGGGTGCTCGTGAGCCCGACCAAGATGGCCACAGAGTGCCATAGCTCCTGTTCGAACAAGTTATGTCGCAGGATGACTATCGGATTTAACCACAAGTGTAAGCAGATGGTGTCCAAGCGGCAGAGTTACCGGACCTCAGATGTCAGAGATATTCTGAGTTTAAGATACGGCGGCTCGTGATGCTGCAACTACCCCCGCCTTTGCAAACCCGGCAGCAATACAATCAGTATCTATTGCGTATGCTCCGGGACTGGTGCTGGTGGGGGAACGAGCGAATATCGACCGCCCCAGCACACGTAGATCTGACACAGCAAACATACCGAAGAGAAGGCGCGGTTCGCTTGGACCGGCCCAGCAGTGTTCTACCTTTTTGCACCTTGGAGACAAGGGATTGCGCTGCTGCTTGGCTTTGACTCGACCACACTGGCGCTCAGAGTCCCTTCTGGGCATATGCCTATTGAGGTGACAGGGCACGGGGGGTAACACAGGGTGCCAGGGGGCACGAGATAGCTACGGCGGTGCATAGCCTACTGGCACAGTAATAGATATCTTGAAAGCCATAGTGGCCTGATTCGGTAGGGAAAGGGCCCACATGAATGCGCACTGGGAGTGAGGGACTGCACTTCACCGGTGATCAACCAAAAAGTGGTGCGGCACCTCGCTGTGTCAGTACTGCAGAAGTTGGACAAATACAGATAGAAAGAACCTCCTGTTAAGGTGGCAGCTGGCAAAATATGAGCAGCCTGATGCTTTGTCTGATATCTGGTTCGAATCGAGGATCATCTGAGACCCAGACTTGGTCGGCCTCGGTGGAATCGCAGTGGACCCTTTTTGTATGCTGGAACCAGCTTTACAAATTCTTGATCCATAAAGTAACATACAGACAGCTAGGAATCTGGTAACACTGGTACGTAGCCAAGATAAGATGCCCGAAATGAAACAAATATGAACATTAATACTGGCTGTGTTATGCCACACACGTTCACTTACTCCGATACAGATACTAGTGGTGACGAAATCCCCACTGAAACTCCTTTATGCCGCTCCTCTAGAGACCACTCAAAAGGGATGTGCAAACACAGCTGCATGCTATCCTGAATTACATGAAAGTTATCCGACAGCAAACCCAGAAAACAAATAACACTGTTCAGGATATCATATCATGAAAGAGGTAAAAGATGTGAAGAGCCGACTGAATGGCCAAGCTGAGCGCACCACAGTGAACGCATCAGCACACTAGAGGACAATCATGATACCATCTCTACGTACCTCGACGGGGTGATCAAGGAAGTATAGTGCTTGGGTGCCAAAATTGAGGATCATTAAAATCGGTCTAGGCGCAATAATCTCTGCCTAGTTGGGATTCCTGAGAATGCTGAGGGTACTGATTTGGAGAGATTAATCTATGGATTCCTTCAAGACAAGCTAAAAATGGAGAACTCTCAAAACTATACCATCAAGACTGCACAGGGCCCCTGTTCCTAAACCAGCCGCACAGTACCACACGCGTATCCTCACCATGCATCTATTGAGCTTTCAGCACAAACTATTAGTCGCTAACTGGCATACTTGGACCTGAAATCTGCGGATTACTGATCTCATCACATTGCCTCTGTTGGGATGAGGCATGACAGGTGACAGATGGTTAGTCACCCGTGGTACATCTACTACCCCCACAACAATCTACAATGCATATCACTGGAGATACTATGTCCAGTCTCCCCTACTTAGGGGCTCTGGGTTGTGAGGGGATGGGATGCAACCTACGGGCATCACCACACATGGGCTGCTTCAGTTTTTTATTGGGATCCAGTTTTTCAATTCCAATGTTGCTATTCCTATTGTTGAAAATGAAAATTATTAGTATTCTGATGTGGCGCGGTACACAATAACGACACATACATTGGTGTTATTCCAAAGTAATTTATGTTCAAAGTTCTACTAAAAATTACTGGATTGAACCAATTATTTTTTCATGCTCAACATGCCCTTTGTGGTTAACACTTGTTTCGGCCAGCATCTCAAAGCCAGGTTAGGGGTATTTTTCTGTACATGGAACTGAATCTGCAATAAAATATTCAGATAACTTGCTTAATCAACGTTCTAGTGTGCATTCTTGTCTATCTCCTTTGTCATTCTCATTGTTACCCACAAATATCCGGGGTAACCTGCTTAAGCAGGCTGACAAAAGAGATGCACACCAGAATGTTGATACATAAACACACATGATCCTAAAACATATACGCAATTGCTCAAACTTTGTGCGGAATTAAAGCAAGTGTCATCACTCCGTGCCCAGTAGTCCTTCACAAGCTCGTCCCAAGTATTCCATGCAGAATCGACAAACCTCTACATGTGATGGCCCTTGCACTAAAGAGCAGACAAAAAGCTCAAATAATAGATTTGATTAAGGATAAACAGGGTGTCTCTCTAACAGGGGATGATGAGTCATACTCCATTCACAGAATTTTATGAGGAACTATACGCCAAACCTTTATACCGAGACATGCAGCAGGTTAACACCTTTCTGCAGTCCATCCAACTAACCCAGATAGCAGCAAGCCAAGCAGATATTCTTAATGCCCCAATTGCTGCGGAGGTAATAGTCTGGACAATCAATGCCCTTTCCCCAGGTAAGGCATCCAGTCCAGGTGGCCTGCCCATTGATCTTTAAAAATCTCTGTGCAAATCGTTCGCCTCTGTGCTAGAATCGGTGTTCTCTGAAGCAATTGTGTGGTCATCTTCCGGATGCTAGGCTCACAGCGAACATTGTAGTCTTCCCTAAGAAAGGCTGTGATCCTGAATAATGCAGCTCTTATAGCCCGATTCTGCTGATATATTCTGATGGGAAAATGCTCACAAAATGTTAAGCGCGTTGTGTCGAAGGTGTGCTTCTGACGCTGAACAATCTGACTGAATACATCCGAAATAGGCACTCAGCGGATAATTTAAGACTATTACTACATGTCATTGTAGGAAAGGCGGACCCTGGAGACTTGATCTGTCTTATGATGCCGAAAAGGCTTTTGATAAAGTCAAATGGGATTATATGTTTGCAGTCCTGGATAGATTTGGGTTCACTGAACCGTTCTCCGGTTTAAGTTGCTGTGTAAGGGCCCCAAAGCCTCCGTAGTGACGAATGGCTGCACCTCCACTCTCCCTACATACTGGCACTCGTCAGGAGTGTCCAATATCACCTCTTTTATATGCCCTTGCAATAGAGCCGCTAGCCATAAAACCTCTGTCTCTCGACCACATACACAACATCTGCAGGAATACGGTCCCATAGCAGGGTATAGTGTTAACTGGGACAAGTCGGAGGTCCTCTTTTTGAGAACGGATATCCCTTGGAAACCGGGCAGAGTCCTGCTGTTCCGAGCCGCTGCGACAGTGTATTAAATACTTGGGGGTAAATGTGAGTATGGATTTCGGCAAACTGCTCGACTTGAACTACCCGCCAATACTTCATAAAAATCCCATTGGATTTGTTCAACTGGGACTCGATGGCGCTTTCGCTTATGGGCAGCATTAATGCCTTTAAAATGAATTTCCTTATGAAATTAAAATATTTTGCCTCTGATTCCAATTACACCGTTGCCAAGATGTTCACAGACTTAGGCGCACGCATCTCTACGTTTATATAGTAGGGGAGGGGGGAGCGTGCCTTAATCGGAAAGTATTACAAGCCTCCAAAGCTGATAGTGGACTAGCGCTCCCGTCTTGGAGTATTTACTATCTAGTGGCACAGGTGTGTTGGGTCAAAAGGTGGCAAAACTCTGGGGACAAATCGAATTGGCGGAAGGTGGAACTTAGCTTACTATACCCACATTCGGCGTTAGAAATCCTAGCCATCCCAATGACAAAAAATCCCGAACACATTAAGGCGCATCCCATATTAAGCCAGACGATTAGACAATGGCACAAAATTAGATCCATGGTGGGAATAGACACAAGGGTGGCCCCAGCATGGATCAATCTAAGAGCAATACTGTCCTATGGGCTGAAACATAAACTACATTCCAAACTAGATTTAGATTGGCAACACTTCAGGGTAATGCACCTATACGAAGACTCAGAACCTATATAGTTCCAAGAGGCGCAGCAGGTTCTTGGCTTAGCGAGAAGAAACTGGCTTCGGTATACGACCCTGCACTCAGTGATCACTGCACACACCTCTGCAGAATCCCGGAATGCTGAACCGGCTGTCTGTGGGAAGGAACTTGAACGCAATGTGTTGATGTTCCCACGCTTACCACGTTTTACCGTATGTGCATCCCGAATAACACTGGTAGAAATAATACATTGGCAGAAAGCTGTTCTAATGATAATAATAATGATGTGTTATTTATATAGCACCTTAATCCAAAGCGCTTTACAGAGCACGTATTTACATACAAAATCACCCGACCGAAATCGGTACTCATTTATTGAGCTCGGAAGGGTGAAAGGCTGAGTTGGCCTTGACGGGATTCGAACCTGCAGATCAAGCTCAGATCGCAACAGTGAGCGCTCAACCCACTGAGCTATCTTACCGGCCTTGGTTCTACCGACCTTGGACTTACATTAGATACTGGGACATCTATGGGGACATCTGTGAATATTTCGCTGGATTTCTTAAAAACGGGGACATTCAATTTAAAGTAATTAAAAAATCTTATACCCACCACCTAATTATATGGTATGGAACTGGTTCAGTCACCATTATGCTGTAGACCGTGTGGAGTTCTGGGCACCATGAGGCATATACTATGGTCTTGTCCCCGAATTGAGCCATTTTGGGAAATGGTAAACCAACATTCTCCAGCATGGGGTCTGGCATGGATTCACATGCTCATGAATATTCCCTGTCGTCAGGCTGGGAATCCTCGGTAAAGAAAAAATCAGTATCAGTTTTGTTTCTGATCTGTCTTTCTTAGTAGTAACCAATCACTGATCTCTGGGTCATACTGCCCCCAGCCAATGACTGCCCTCTCCCTAAGCCCCGCCCCTGGCAGCCATCCTCAGATTTTTACCGCACGCTCAAGTGTTGGGAGTCCTCGTGTTTAGCTCTCGTGTTTTTTTACTGCGTTTTCACGATTTTTCAGAATTTCTCATTTTTTCGGTTTAATCGAGCCTCAAGCTCTACCGTTTCTACTTCCGATAACGGGGACCCGTTTCGGAATTCTTCTACGCCCCTCAAGGGTGAAGTTTTCGTCGAGTTTACACTTCTTGGAGGATTCCGGAAGATCTGTGGCCTACCTCAACGGACATGGCCCAGGACAAGGGGAGCTCGACTCCCGGATCCAAGCTGTTCAGGAACTGCCCTGGATGCGGCTTATATAACGTTTTCAAGGAGGCCCAGCATTCGCGATGTCTCTACTGCCTCCATGGGGACAAGACGCATGTGTAGAAAGACTGTGCGTTCTGCAAGAACCTTTCGGAACGGACCAAACAAGATCGTCGTTCCCGCCTCGCCACCTGGCTGGAGAAGGGCACAGCAAGTGAGAAGGCGAAGAAGAAATCTGAGCGGGCTTCTAAGTCCTTTGAGGGTGCCCCTTCTACGGGGGCCCAACAGAAGGCCAAGCACCGCGAGTCTGCGGGCTCCGGGAATGCCAAAAGGTCAGGCTCTTAGGTTGCCAAGCAGGGCGCTACTTCCCCGGCACGTTCGACCACGAGCCAGCGCTCTGGTTCGGGGAAGAGGAAGTCCGAGAACCCGGGTAGGCCGCTGGAGCGGACCCGGTCGATCTCGAAGGGGGAGCGAGGCGTTGACCCTCCCCCCAAGGCGAAGGCCCAGGACGCACCTAAGGTGGTGAGGGCTTTGATCCACCCGGCCAAGGCCTCTACCGAAGTGGTCGCTGCAACCCTGGCGGAGCCGGCTGAGACTACGCCAATGGAAACGGCCTCTGGGCCCAGATTATCCCTGCCCGCAGCAGAGGGAATCCTCTTTCCAGCCCATCGCTAAGACCCCCGTGAAGCCCCCAGCTGAAAAAGGGGGGGGCCGGTGGCCATTACAGACTCTGAATCGGCCTCTGAGGAGGAACTGGTGGAGACCGAGAAGGGCCTCAACGAAAGGTCCATAGGCCTCAACGAGAGGTTCATAAACCTCAACGAGAGGTTCGAGAAGGTTCGATCCCAGGGGGCGGTCCCTAATGACGTGATCGAAGATGACGACGAACAGGGCCCAGTGGAGCGGCCATCCCATCTGTCGCAGCCATTGCCCGAGCCCCAGGATAGCTCGGCAGCCATTTTGTTGGCAATCCAATCCTTATGTACCGAGATAAGGACGAGATTACCACGCACCCCGACAGAGGAGCCAGAACCAGGCCTGTCGGGAAGCCCTCCGAACAAGAGGAGGAAAGTCCACCCCACTCCGCCCTTCGTGCCTGCGAGACCGGTGGACCCCTCATCCCCCTCGCCAGACCCTAGAGAGGATATGGCGACGGGGACGGATGATGATGACGGCGGCGATGACACAGCGGACGTCCCATCGTCACACCCCCGTGGGCGTCCCCAGCCGACGAGGTTGGCTCTTTCCACGGCATGATAACCAGGGCATCCGAGCTCTTCCAGCTCTGCCCTGAAGAACAGAAAAAGGAGGGGTTTATGTACCAACGACAAGAGGCTAAGAGGAAGACGGTCCTCGTGGTGCCTTTACTCAACGACATCTGGGACGAGGGGCTTGCTGTCCTCAAGAACCCTGCCACGACACCCGCCAAGAGGGACAGGTACGAGAAGAAGTACTGAGTCCCCGATGCCGCCCCTTGTGCCTCAGGGCCCAGCCCACGCCGGACTCGGTTGTCTCGGCAGCGGCTAAGAAGAAGGCAGTTCCCCTGCTAGATTTCCTGCCTGATGACAAAAGGGCGGAGGCCCTAGAAATTCTGCAGGAGGGGGAGGTGGCGTCAGATCACGCCATAACGGTGGCAACGGACATTGCCGATACCGGATTTTGACAACTGGGCAACGGAGTTTGCCTCCGATGACGAGGATGGCTCAAGGCGACAGACTTTCACCAGGACGTCCAGACCAGAGTGTTGGACATGCCGTTCGACGGCAACAACCTCTTGGTAAGGCGGTGGATGAGTCTCTACAGGCTATCAAGACCGACTCGGAGACGGCCCGGGCCCTTGGGGTGCTTCAGCAGCGACGGCCCTTTCGGACGGTGCCCCGGAGGCAGACAGGGTGCCTCCAAAGGATCCAGCGGTGGCTCCTCCACTTACCGCCAGGCGGCCCACTCCTCTTCCCAGGAGGTCTAAAGAGGTCGCTGCAAGCAAGGTGGTTCCCAAGGAGGCCAAGGCGGCAAGGCTGCTTCCAAGCAAGACTGACCCGGCCGGGTTGTCGGGGGGGCCCCCACCGAAGCACCCCGGTGGAAGGCCGGCTGACGAAGTTCGTCAGAGTGTGGGAGTCCATCTCCACCGATAGTTGGGTGTTGGACACACTGGCCAATGGGCACTTGCTGGAGTTCCTAAAGAAGTGCCCTCGCATTCCTCCCGTGGCCAGGAAGGAGAATCGCGTCCCTCAACTGCTGTTGGAAGTAAAGGTGATGCTCAAGAAGGGTGCCATCGAGCTTGTCCCCAGGAGGCTCCGGGGCTCCGGAGTGTACTCAAGGTACTTCCTCATCAGAAAGAAGACCGGCGGTTGGCGCCCCATCCTGGACCTAGCGTCGGTTAAACAAATCCATCAAGGCGCAGAAATTCAGGATGGTCACCCTCCAGCATGTGGTGGGACAGCTGGAGGAAGGCGACTTCCTATCGTCGTTGGACCTGGAGGATGCTTACTTCCACATACCCATTCTAAAAAGGCACAGGAAGTTCCTCAGGTGCGTGGTTCAGGGACGCCACTACCAATTCAGAGCCCTACCGTTCGGATTAAAGTCTGCACCCAGGGTTTTCACCAAGTGCCTGGCACCAGTGGCGGCGCGGCTGCGCCTGCAGGGGGTCCACGTCTACCCCTACCTGGATGACTGGCTAATCTGGGCAAGGTCAAGGGAATTCGCCGTCGATCATAAGGCGAGGACCGTCCGGTTGTTCACGGAGCTGGGGTTCGCCATCAACTACCCCAAATCCCACCTGGTTCCATCGTAAGTAGCACTGTTTTTGGGAGCGAAGCTCGATACAGTGGAGCAATTGGCCTCCCCTTCAGAGGAGAGGACCAAGACCATCCTGGGTAAGGTGCAGCGCCTGTTAGCCACAGACGTGGCCAGGGTGAGGTCCCTCAAGTCCCTTCTCGGGATGATGTCCTCCTGCATCTACCTTGTGCCCCTTTGCAGACTTCGGATGCATCCGCTCCAGGAGTTCCTCGACGCCCGCTGGTTTCAGGCGAGGGGCTGCTTCGAGGACAGGATCCCTCTCGACGAGGCGTTCCGTCGGGCGATCCTATGGTGGAGCACCCGGGCTCACCTCACTACAGGCATGGACTTTCAAACCCCGGCGTTTCAGGAGACGGTGACTACGGACGCCTCTCTGGAGGGTTGGGGGGCCCACACCGGAGATCTCCACGCAAGAGGCCTTTGCCTGCGGAGGAGAGGTCTCTTCACATCAACATCTTGAAGCTCCGAGCGGTGTTCTGGGCGCTCAAGTCGTTCCTCCCATCCCTCAAGGACAAAGTGTTGAGGATCTTCACCGACAACACCACCACGATGTTCTACATACGGAAGCAGGGGGGCACCAGATCCCCAGCCATATCCAAGGAGGCCCAGGATCTGTGGCACTGGGCCGTCGTCTAGGGGATGTTTCTGGTTCCCTTCCACCTGGCAGGAATAAAAAACACCATCGCCGACTCACTCAGCAGGGAGCTGCGCTCGTGCCATGAGTGGGAACTGCACCAGGATCAAGTGGATCAACTCTTCCAATGATGGGGCAAACCCCAGATCGACCTGTTTGCGATGGCGACCAATTCCAAGTGCCAAAGGTTCGCCAGCAGGTTCCCACAGCCGAGGAGCATGGGCGATGCTTTCTCGTTCCCTTGGGACGGCCTGTTTCTATACGTGTTCCCTCCATTGCCGTTGCTGCTCCGCCTCATCAACCAGCTCAAGAAGTCCAGGTGCAGGATGATCCTCGTCGCACCGGCGTGGCCGAGGCAGATCTGGTTCCCAGACCTTCTGGACTTGTCAACGTCCCCGCCAGTCAAACTGTCGACAGACGCAGATCTTCTCTCCAGAGAAGGAGGCGCCGTTCTTCATCACGACCCGGAGTCGCTGAACTTGCAGGCCTGGCTCCTGCAGCACTAGAGTTTGGAGGGTACGATATCCCGGCCGATTGCAGAGAGGTTCTTGCAAAGGCCAGGGCGTCCTCAACTCTCAAGTGTTACGGTCATAAATGGAAGAGGTTCTGTGTCTGGTGCCGTGCACAGAAGATTAACCCTCTGCGAATTACGGCCCCTCAAGTGCTGCCGTACCTGCTGTCGCTGGCCAAGGCTGGACTGGCTCACGCCTCCATCAAAATACATTTGGCTGCCATCTCCCGATATACCAGGACGACGGGATGGGCGTCCTTGTGGTCTCATCGCCTGGTGAAGGAGTTTATGAAGGGACTATTCCGATCATTCCCTCCGGTGAAGGCTCCTGCCCCGGCGTGGGAGCTTAATGTGGGGCTGACCAGGCTCATGGGGGCCCCATTCGAGCCTATGCATACGGCGCCTTTGAAGTTCCTGTCATGGAAGACAGCGTTCCTCGTGGCCATCACCTCTGCACGACGAGTGGGAGAGATTCAGGCCCTCCATACTTGACTTTTCATGACACGAGGGTGGTGCTGAGGACGCACCCCTCCTTCATGCCCAAGGTGCCGTCGGACTTCCACCTCAACGAGCCCTTGGTGTTAACCAGTTTTCTTTCCGTCGCCTTCGACGCCGGCCGAGAGGACTTTGCACTCGATGGATGTAGCTAGAGCGCTGAAGTTCTACGTGGACCGCACAAAGAGTTTTCGGAAGACGTCAGAACTGTTTTTGAACTTTGGGTCTGTGAATCAAGGGAAGGCTGTCTCGAAGACCTCCATTTCCAGATGGCTCTCCGGCTGCATCATGCATTGTCACCGGTTGGCAAACCGACCGCTGCCCGGCCGTCCGAGAGCCCATTCGACAAGAGCAATCGCTGCTACCACGGCGTTCCTGTCTGGTGTGCCCCTGCTGGACATCTGCAGGGCTGCTACATGGAGGTCGACGCACACCTTCACAAGATACTACTGCGTCGATCGGGACTCCAGGGAGGAGTCCAGGGTTGGCCAAGCAGTGCTGCGCAACCTGTTAGCTTAAGGTGAGCCTGGTGAGGAGGTAAGAGATGCTTAATGTTGAGTTGTTCTATTGCTTAATGTTGAGCCTGTTGCCACCTCCCGTGGTTGTGCATGTGTATACTGCTATGTATTATTTTATTCATGATATGTGAATCCATGCCAGACCCCATGCTAGAGAAGGAACAAGTTACTTACCTGTAACTGTTGTTCTCCAGCATGGGTCTGGCATGGATTCACATGCGAACCCTCCCACCTTCCCCTCTGCGGCTCTTCACTTGGTCATACTGCCACTTGGCATGCTACCAAATCTGAGGATGGCTACCAGGGGCGGGGCTTAGGGAGAGGGCAGTCATTGACTGCGGGCAGTATGACCCAGAGATCAGTGATTGGTTACTACTAAGAAAGACAGATCAGAAACGAAACTGATACTGATTTTTTCTTTACCGAGGATTCCCAGCCTGACGACGGGGAATATTCATGAGCATGTGAATCCATGCCAGACCCATGCTGGAGAACAACAGTTACAGGTAAATAACTTGTTCCTTCTCACAAGTAAGCGACTCATAGATTGAATGGTCTCCATGGTCTCCATGTTCGAAGATGGAAATGATGAATGGCATGATGAAACGCAAACGTATTCATATTCTGATGTTCGCGGTGCGCAAGCTTATAGTTCTTAATTGGAAAGCAGAAACAACACCTACTGAGGCCCTTTGGTCAGCTATACTGTTGAAAACAATGTCCATTGGAACGGAGTAGTTGCAAACGAATGTCTCGCTCGACACAAGCAGATACATTTTGGGATCTGGTGAAATCCTATATATAATTGGGATTGTCTTCCTGATGCAAGGTTGGCAACACACACAGGGAGAAGTCCAATACTGTGCTCGTATAAAGGGCTGCATAAACCCATCACAGTTATATCTCAAACTTCATGCATGTCTTCATAGGTTTTTCCATTTGCAAGATTAATGATGGAGGGAGAAGCAAGGGTTTTGACATAGTGGTCAGCACATTACATGGTTTCGAATGCATCCATGCCTGCGCCGTAGCTATAGAAACTATCACCACCATGACGTGTGAAGTAACACAAAGCTGGTTTCTTTTTTGTAACATGCACTTTGGTGGGGGATTAGTGAGGGTGGGGCAGGATGTCTAATGCCTGTTTGTATAGTATCTACGATTTAATGCTTTTCCTTGAAAATGCGCACAGCTGCCAACATTTCCTCCTTGTGTGTTGTCTTGTTTGGATTGTATTGTTTTAGAATAAAAACAGATTAATAAAAAACTGTCTGTTAATAGATCTAGATTGCTACTACTCAGTATTTTTTAATTGTTGAAACATTAATTTGCGATATCCGTTTTCATCAAGGTAGAAGTATACACTGTAATGAAACTGCTTTTCTGGGATTCATTAAGTCCTCCTCTTCTAGCAGTATTTTGTATTTTTTTGGACATCTTTAAACAGGAAATATTTCACCTTCTTTCACACTTTGCTCCAGTTGTTTTTGCTCTACTTGGTATAGTACTTTCAAAAAAAATCTGTGCTAGTGTATAACCTTAACTCTGTTTTTGCAGAAACTGAACCTAAGGATGCTGGCTCGGATAAGTCTAGTGGTGTGGTGCGTTTGAACACAGTCCGGCACATAATTGAACAGGTAAATTATTCAGCTTCCTTGTCCTTTGTCCTGAAAAAGATTTCAGAGCTGCAGAGCTGCACTGCTGCTACTTGTATCCTCTGATTCAACTCTGAATGGTGCTTGGGAGTCTTATCCAGACCTGCATGAACACAATTCTGTGATGTGGACCGCAAGTAGCTAGCAATGGTTATGGTTAAGGGGAAGGTTGGAGGTCTTGGGTTTGAACAAATACTTGCCGTTCTTCATGCGTAGAGTAATCTAGAGCTACTAGCTAGAGACAAGGGGCTCTGAAAAGTTTCAGTGTAGTGGAATTGTGATGGCTGGTTATGGTAGAATGCAGAGTGTTTTGGGTCAATAGTCGCTTCAGCGCAGAAGGCAAGATTCAGGCGTGTGTAGTTCCAAGATAATCAGTTTCGCCTCTGGTTGAAAGTGGGACGAAGGCTCGGCAGCAGTGCACTTCCTCTCAGATCGCTCACACCCACATTGTTTTATAACAGCAGGCTTTCTTTCCTTCTGTTAACACATTAACCACCCCAAGTCCCATGTGCAGTAAAGGGCCAAAGACCCACTGCAAAAGACCACATTTTTTATTTTTTTAATTTGTTTATGGTCGTACAACGACCTTTACAAAATGGTGTCATTAATAATTAATAGTGCTTTTGACCAAATACCATAGCATAACCTAGCAGTTTCTCCATGAACAGGCCGCAGGTAAATCTGTAAAGATGCATTTTTACATTCTGAGATACTAAGTGAATTTAGCAAATGCAGGAACAGCAAGCTTTTTTAGCCCCTTTCCCATTCAACATATACTCACTTGATGCTGTTTAATTAGTGGTATGCTGCCAGACAGAAGGTACTACATATTATCACTATTGCAGATACTCTACACGAAAGAAAAATACGATTGTTGAAACACACAACCTGACCACCCAAAACCTTGCCTCCCCAAACTCGCACAAACATCTTGGATTGTCGGATCCCTCTTCTGAGGAAGAGTGCCATTGATGTTCCCTGGGGAGTTGTAATGGGTTCAAGAGCCAGATTGGGAAAATGCGATAAATCACCAGGCCCTTGGCTACATGCCAAGTTTAAGGGAACCTCTTGAATGGAAGGAAGGAGTACACTATTCAGCCACTATTTGTTTAATTGTATATAAATCTAAAATGTGAGCACTCCAGGTAGGTAAGAGGTATTTTATAGCTTAAGGCCGCCTGCCAAGTTCTGTAGAATTCCTGCTTGCACTATAAGCTTGTTGGTCTGCACAGCCTTTTTTAACCCTTGTGAAGAATCCATTGCCACTGCCGCTTCGTCTTCCTGGACAGAGTGGTGGCAGTCTTTGCTATAGAGACGTGTCACCTTGCACTTTGAAATGAAAGATCCAGCCTGAGGTGTGCAGAGTGAGGGTGTAATCCCTGCTGTTGCTGGAATGCCAGAATCTAACAGTGGGTAGGGGGGTAAATGGTGCAGTCAGTGCCCATGGAGGCTAGCTGCCTTTCTGTTTGGAAATTCTTTGAAAACAAGTGTGATCCAAGCCTTGCCACCTGACTGCAAATAAGAAAAAAGAGACTGCAAAGGACATGGACTCTGTGGTGTTTCTATGTTGTAATTGCTTATCAACACATTCTGTATGAAGACAAAGAAATAATTTAATTTGCTACAATTGCATTTTCTGTTTTACTCCTAAGTCCCGTCCCCTTTCCTCCATCCTTGTGTGTATCCCTCAACATGGGGACGTTACCTGACCTTTTGGCAGCCTAAAATGTGATCTACCCCTTTAAATTTAGTTTCTAATGCTTCTTAATCTGCTTAGAATCACATGCTGTGCATATGGTCCGACATCCAGTGGTAACCGTGGAGTATTGCATCTTGTCTTTCGGGGACCGAAAGGGGACGCCGGCATAGGCGTGTATGTAATATATCCCTATCGTGACGTGTGTAGTCCCCAAAATCCCTAAACGCCGAAGTCCCTCAGATTGTTTTTCTCCGCCCAGATAACTGGTCGCCCTATAGCAGAGCTCTTACTAGAGACAGTGTTTCTACTGCCGACAAATCATCGGAGACTTTGTCCCCTGCCGATTCGGCGACTATCCAGAGTAGCATCGGAAGAATCGCAGCGGCGGTGGGCCTTACTCCGGTTCCGCCTAAAGTTATGGGCCAAGCCGCGGAAACGATTTCGACGGATTTGTCCCTCAGTTCCGATGAGACTTACGGTAGATAGTCAAGAGCCCCTCTCTGCCACCTTGAGAGGTTCCTCGCGTCGCCACTGCGGAAAACGTTGTTTCTTCTCGTGTAGGCCCGTTTGAGTCCTCTAAGTGGACCACAGAAAGATTTGAGGGTTACATGGATCGGTTGCAACAGTTTATTGGTTCCTGTGGTCATCCTCCCTTGAAAAGGGCTCGGGTAGACCCTAACCCCCAAATTCAAGAAGTTCAGTCTCATGATTTTCAACAAGAAGACATGGTCCATATGGACACATATAGAGACATTTATAATAAAGAAGAAGAAGAAGCTTCTTTTCTCAAACTATGAGGAAGATCAACACGATACGACGGACAACTGGGATGAAACCCAGCAGGAAGGTCAGGACCCTTGGACACAGCAAGATCAGGACATTGATATTTTGTAGCTAGACTCTCCTCCGTCCTCCCCGGCTCGCCAGGCCTCCCCTGTGGATGTCCAAATGGCTTTTAACTCCATGTTAAAAAAAAGCAGCTGAATACTTCAAAATTGCCACTCAAGAGGCGGTACCTGAGCATGATTTTGTGGAGGATATTATCAAGGAAAAACCTCCGGTGAGTCAATCCATCCTCCTCCAAGAAGGAGCATGAGACTATAAGGTCCTTGCACCAAATTACATAGAAACCCTCCTCCCAGAGGTGTAATAATTCTTGGCGGTCCATTCGAATGCAATCCCGTGCGGGTCAAAACAACTACGGCACGGGTAACTTCAACACAAATCAAACATCTGGAAGCCCCACTTACTACCCCCCAAGGGGTCAGAAACGCGGCAAAGGTAGAGGCAGAGGCCCTAACTCCAGAGGAGCCACAGCCTCTGGTTAGAAATGGCCACCAAGTCCAGGTCCCCTCCCATGTCAGCCCAGTCGTGGGGCGATTAACATCTTTCCTCAAGGCATGCGAGGGGATAACTTCCCACCAGTGGGTCTTAAAGACAGTCGCCCACGGTTATTGCGTGAAATTCGCCCGACCTCCACAGTTCAGACCGCTGCGCTCACGGCGCCTTTCACCAGACCATCTGGAGATCCTGATCCAAGAGGTGGAAGCACTGCTGGGAAAGGACGCCATAGAAGCCGTCCCTATTCTTCAGGTAAACGAGGGTATCTATTCAGTGTACTTCCTTGTACCCAAAAAGGATCTTACCATGCATCCTGTTCTAGATCTACACCCAGCAAAGGAGAAGTTTATAAAGCCCCAGAAGTTTCGCATGGTAACACTGCAGGAGGTAATCCCATTGCTGAAACAAGGGGACTTCATGGCAACATTGGACATGAAAGATGCATACTTTCATATTTCAATGTTGCCAGCGCACAGAAATTACCTAAGGTTCGTGATGCAGGACAAACACTACCAATTCAAGGTACTCCCCTTCGGCATCACTTCGGCGCCAAGGGTGTTTACCAAAGTCCTGGCAGCGGCAGCAGCACACCTGCACAGACCATCACTCCCAGTTTACCCTTACCTCGACGACTGGCTCATCACAGGGGACTCGTTCGACGCTTGTTTTTCGAACACCCAAAAAACAGTAGATCTCCTCTTCAGCCTGGGTTTTTCAATCAACGAAAAGAAATCCAGCTTAGTCCCCAGCCAAGTAAAACAATTTCTGGGAGCGCTAATTCGGACGGAAGACGGTCATGTCTTCCCCTCCAGCGAGAGGGTTCAGAACATGCTCTCTCAGATCCTCAATATGTAGCCATTCGGGAGGTGACGGTACGGTATTTGCTAGGGATGATGGCGTCATGTACATACTTGTTTCCACACGCGTGGCTGCGCCTGCGTCCCATGCAGGAGTGGCTCAACAGCTAGTGGTGTCAGGCCAGCGGACAATGGGAAGATATGTTAGTTGTCTCGCCACCCCTCGTTCTCTCTCTGCAGTGGTGGTCAAGAGAAAACCTCTTGATGGGGAAGAACTTCACCACCCCCGCAGTGGAACCCACTCTCACGACAGACTCATCTCTCACGGGGTGGGGAGCTCACCTGCGTCAGCAGACAGCACACAGAGTGTGGTCCCCTCAAGTAGCATCCAACCATAAAACTGGAGCGATTAGCGGTGTTCAAAGCATTGAAAGCCTTTCAGGTACAACTGCAAGGGAAGACAGTACTGATCCTAACCGACAGCACTACAGCAATTGATTTCCTGAACAAACAGGGGGGCACTCACTCTCCAGGGCTATCCAAGCTGTCCCAAACATTTGGATATGGGCTCTCAAACACCAGATGTTTTTGTTGTCCCACCATGTTCCAGGGGAACTCCATCTTCTGGCAGACGTGCTCAGCAGAGATTTTCCTCTGCCAGAAGACGAATGGTGATTACACAAAGACATTGTGTCCAACGTCTCGGCATAATTGGGTATCCCAGAAATTGACCTGTTCGCTACTCAGGAGAAGGCCCAATGCCAAGACTACGCCACCAAGTACCCCCAGAACCGATCCAAGGGGAACGGTCTCTAGATAACTTGGTCAGAGAAATTTGTCTATGTGTTTCCCCCAACTCCCCTTCTCAACAAGATAGTGCACAAGATGCACCAGGAACCAGTTACCATGATACTGGTGGCCCCCATTTGGGCCCGCCAACCCTGGTTCGCTCACCTGATGGAAATGTGCCTCTCCCCAGCAGTCAAGCTGCCCTGCCCGTACAACATGTTGTCTCAGGACAGGGGGGAGACCCTACACCCATGCCCACAAGCTCTGAACTTGGCAGCCTGGCTCCTGAGATCATAGAGTTTGGACAACTGTAACTCCCTCAGAGATGCATGGACATACTCAGGGAAGCGAGGAAGCCTAATACACGTTATTGCTATGCCAGCAAATGGAAATGTTTTGTCATCTGGTGCAATTCCAAGGGCGTCAATCCCATTGATTGCTCACCCTCACACATTGTGTTGTATCTAACCCACCTGTTGGACTCTGGGTTAGTCTTAAATTCCCTAAAGGTTCATCTGGCTGCTCTGTCAGCCTACACCACATCACAACAAAAAGTATTGTGGTGGTAAATACCAGTAATTAAAGCATTTATGGAAGGGGTTAAGAGGATTTATCCTCCCATCTCTCACCCAGCCCATGGATGGGATCTGAATGTGCATTTGACCAGGCTCATGGGAGCTCCCTTCGAGCCTATGCACAAAGCAAATCTGAAAGACCTGACTTATAAAACAGCCTTCCTAGTGGCTATCACTTCTATCAGAAGGGTTAGCAAACTACAGGCTCTTTCTGTTTTAGACCCCTTTGTTACAGTCCACAAAGATAAGGTAGTTCTGCGCACACATCCCAGGTTTGCGCTGAAATTCATTTAGAAGTTCCATGTGAACCAGTCAATCGAACTACCCACTTTCTTCCAGAACCCTACTAACATGGCCGAAAGAAGCCTTCACACACTAGACGTGCGCAGGGCAGTCATGTTTTACCTGGAAAGAACTAAACCACTAAGGAAGACTAAACAATTCTTCGTTTCAGTGGCAGCTGGTAGAGAAGGGGATCCTGTCTGTAAATCAGCTATCTCAAGGTGGATTGTCAAATGCATCACACTATGTTACACTCTTGCGAAGACAGAACTCCCTTCAAGCCTAGAGCACATTCTGCTCGGGGCACTGACTGGGGCATCCATAGCATTCATTGCAAATGTTCCTCTTGAGTCCATTTGTAAAGCGGCAACCTGGAGTTACGTACACACCTTTACAAAACACTATTGCCTAGACACTCATTCTAGGTGGGATTCTCAGGTGGGATAAGCAGTACTAAGACATCTTTTCTCTACTGTTCCTTCTCACTACCCACCTCCAACTCCGGGTACTGCTCGCTAGTCTATGCACAGCATGTGATTCTAAGCAGATTAACACGCATCAGAATACATGTATTACTCACCGTAATAGCATTTCTGATGATTGCATCTGCTTAGATTCACATGCGCCTTCCCTACCTCCCCACTCGGGGTGGAAGGAACATAGACGTCTTACTACTTTTTCTCTTTATGTACTCACTCACTATAGCCTTGGGCTCCTTCATGGCAGAAAAAATACAATCGGAGGGACCTCGGCGCGTGAGGGATTTTGGGAACTACACACGTCACAATGGGGATAGTGTTACAGACACGCCTATGCCGACGTCCCCTTTCGGTCCCCGAAAGACAAGATGCAATACTCTGCGGTTACCACTGGATGTCGGACCATATGCACAGCATGTGAATCTAAGCAGATGCAATCATCAGAAATGCTATTACGGTGAGTAATGCATGTCATAGCGTGCAGGGGTGCGGGCCCAAGCATAGGAACGCCTCTGTGGCCTGACCACCAGCACCTCACCTCAGTCCCTGCATGGACGGTGTTGGACTTGGCAGCTGGGTGTGTAATCTTTCCAATGTTCTGCACGCTCCCCTTTTGTTTTATCTAATTCGTCACCTCCCTTTGCTGCCTTGCCTCCCCCAGCACATGTCGGCAGCAGGAGGCTTCACGAGATGCGCTTCCTACGATCGGTCGTTCATGGCCCCGGACCCCCATGCGCTCTGCCTTGAGTGCCTCGCTGGTACATGTGCAGAGCTTGCTGCTCTCTTGGTCATCGTTCTTTGAACAATTGCCTTTCCCACTGGAGAGCGATCTACCACACTTCACCACCCAGTCATCTAAAGGACTTCGTGGCCAGGACCTCACATCACGAGAAGGTAGGTCCTCTTTTCTCGAAGTCACCCCAGCCCGATGACTCCTTCCCCGGGCTTCTGGCTGAGAGGGGGTCCCTCGGACTCTTAACACCGGTGGTAGGTCTGTGGCTGGCAAGGCTACCGGCTCCATAGCAGAGGAGCCAAGGGGCTCTTCCGGGCGAGGCACAGAGGGGCGGTCCAGCTCTCCTTCTTCTGCACTGGGGTGCAAGGGGCTCTCGAGCTCTGGGTTCGAGCGCAGTCCCATACAAACCAGCACGATGGCTGAGTGCACAAAGCCTCCCGGAGCACACTCTGAGATCGTGACACAGGGGGACAATTCGGCTTCCAGCCCGCTGGCTGAGGGCCATAGGCCTATCGGATCCCACCCGGGTCGGCGCTTCTGCTTCAGGGTCGCGGCACAAACAGCCCTCGCCCATGTCGGACCCAGCACGAGGTTCGGGACCTTAGCACCATCCCTCCCAGGGCATTGTGCAGGCTTCCAAAATGGCAGAAAAGCACGTGGTCAATCCTGCACAATCAGCTGCCATCTCGGATTCTGACTGTAGGCCTCAGGTGACCCCATCGCCATTGGAATTGGTGTCACAAGGTGGATCCAGTCCTCTTCCATCGGGGAGTGGATTGGGCCCTCGGCAAGGTGGGTGGTTCTTGGTGGATCATGCTGATAAGCACCAGAGGCTCACTTAACCAGTTGTGCCAAAAGCCGAGTTTATACCTGTATATACTTCGCTTGAATGCATAGCTGGTGTCTTAAGAAAGCTAAGATGGCACTGAAGGCTGCAAGCAATTTTTAAAGCCTTGCTCACAGTTAATAAAACGCTGGTAGGCCCAAACCCTCCTTGCCCAATTAGCCAATGCCATAGATCAAATCATTTTTCAATAAAAGATGACGTTGAAATCCTGGTACTACCAGACCAATCAGAATAGAGCAACTTGGGAAGCTGAGTAAAAATCTGATCAGGACTCTGCTTACAAGAAACCCCACAGCCTATGGGTATTAAGGAGGCTTAAGGCGGTCATTTGGTATCTAGGACCGAGAGGAGGTAGAGGTACCTTCTGCTGCTCATTTCCTGGAACAAAGACTGCTGACTGACACAATGAATCCCTGGAGGGCAGCTTACCAGGAAGAGCTGGAAATTCCTTCTACTACGATCCTGAGCGAGAAGGAAGACCCCAACTGGGAGAGGGTCGACGTGTTTTGGAGATTGTGAAACAGACTCTGGCATTTAAGAGTTAGAAAGAAACCCCTAAAGGAGAGCTGCCTGCCGAGAGCCTGAGTCCATGGAAGCGAACTGAACTCCGGTGGTCTGTGGAGCAAGGTACAGGGAAAAACCTGAAGAGGCCCTGGATGAGAAGGAAGCAGAAGCACGAGAAAGAGCCCATCAACTGGAAAGACCCCTCAGTATTGAATACTCCCGAGGGCCTGTCCCGTTTTGGATTATTTTGTAGTGTAGGACTGAACGTTGTGTTGATAGGCCGTGGATCTCTTGTTGGCCAGAACTATGCATTTTTTGGTACTTGGATTAGGATTAGCCGGTGGGCGAATGGGTCTGCTCAAGATTAGGTTTTTGAACATTTTGGTTGCCCGTCACATAGGAACATTTATTTGGATAGCACAGAGTGTTCTTGGGGCAGGGATGAGACCTGATAGATTAAGGATAGCTTTAGGTTCTGTGGATTTAAGATTTAACCACCACCCCCCTGTCGAAGATCTTGACATGAAGCGGTTCCCCACTTGTATATTTGTTGTCTATCAGCATCCATCACACTGTGGACTCATAGAAAATCACTGTCCGAAAAGAACAAAACGTACTGGGAAGTCATGGAAGCGTTCTGCTATTTCCACAAGACCAATTAAAAAGAAAAAAAAAAAAGACACATGCTTAATCTATTATGTCACCCACACCTCTGTACTCTGACACCTCAATGGATTGTCCATATTTCTCTCCACAATCAATTAATTACTTACCCAAGAGGATCTCGCAGACATTGTAACCTTTGTGGAGGTCCAAATGTTGGTGGTTTTGAAACGAAACCTCTCTGGACACTCCAGGAGCTAAGCGCTCAATTGCCTTTGAGTATTTATAGCCCAAGGGTCTTCACAAGGCTAATGAACGCAGTGGCAGCTCTACTCGGGGTGCAACTACAACTGGCTAGTCAGGGCAGGGTCCCCGGAGACAGTACATCACACAGCCTCCACACTCATGCACACACTATACCATCTGGGATTTTTATCAATCTCAAAAAGTCACAGCTACTATCCACTTATTGACATTTATGGGTCTTATATGGGATACAAGGACCGAGAGGCTCTTCCCCTCAACAGACAGGATCGTAGCAATCAAAAAGGCCACGGGGCATTTCCTCAGCAGAGCAGTAACCTCAGCCTGGCGGTTCCAAAACCTGCTGGGAATAATGGCGGCATGTCCCCTCGCTGTGCCTCTTACAAGGCTGAAGATGAGGAGACTGCAGCTTCACTTCTCAGCTTCCTGGAATTAGGAGAAGGGCTCTCGGGAGGAGCCAGTCAGCATACCACAGCATCTCCACCAAGACCTAGTCTGGTGGGATACGGAACCAACCTGCTGGTAGGCAGGCTATTCTGGCAGCCATTACCACAGATCACCATTACCATAGACTCATCACTAGAGGGTTGGTGGGGGCACCCTGGACAATCACAGCGTCCATGGAGTCTGGTCTCGCCAGGAGCCGCTGAAGCACAGCAACTAGCTCGAGATGATGGCCATCTGGCTTGCTCCCAAGGCCTCTCGCCCCATAATCGGCAGCAAATCGGTCTGCATCCAAACAGTCAGCTCCACCTGCATGTATTACATCAACAAGCAGGGCGGTACCAGGTCCCTGCCTCTCTGCAGGCTTTTCAATCGATATCTGGGAGCGGACACTGTCGGACAGCATTCACTTGTCAGCGGTCCACCTTCCTTGGGAATCCATCCTGGAGCGGACAGGCTCAGCAGGCTTGGGACGGACAACTACAAGTGGCAGTTTTACGAAGAAGTCCTCCAGGGCATCTTCAGCAGGTGGGGCCACCCTCAGGTGGACCTATTCACCACCAGGAGGTTCTCCCAGTTTGCCTAGTGGCTGGGGCAGGGCAGGGGCTCGTGCGACGCATTGATGATCCTGTGGAACCAAATGAACGCATACGCCTTTCCTCCCACTCCCTGGTTCACAGGGTCATCTGCAGGGTCAGGTAGTGTCTGAGTCTTTGGCTCATCCTGGTAAGCCATGGTGGCCAGCAAGACCCTGGTTCTTGTAACTTCTCAGTCTGTCAGATCAGCCCCTGGTACACCCCCTGGTGGGCCCAGCCCACTTACTCTCCCAGCAGGGGGGCACAGTGGTTCACCCTGCTCCATACACCTGTTACAGGCTGACCTGGCTATCATACTAGGGGCTAGAAGTGACTCCACCAGGAGTCCATACAGGAGCAAGTGGACCAGGTTTTGTCACTGGACAGAAACAAAGAAGACTGATCCATTAACATGCTCACTGGACGATGTGTCTTTTTCAGCGCATCTGGCTCATAGTGGCCTACCAGAACTCTGGCAACGATATCTTTTCATCCTCCAATCCGGTAGTTAAGAGAAGCATGGTGGGTCTAACCAGGTTATATCCGCCTGTCAAACGTCCACATCCAGTCTCAGACCTTACTGTGGTGCTTGGTGCATAAACCATTCGAGCCCTTGGTGTCCACGGAATCAGACTGGTTACCATTAAGACGGCCCTGCTGGTGGGCTTTACATCCGATGCCGTGTCAGTGAAATTCAGGCCCTGGCGGCTTAAGAGCCCTATACAACATTTCCCTCGGACAAGGCTATGCGTAGAACGCACCCTGATTTTCTTCCTAAGGTAGTTTCCTCCTTTCACCTGAACGAGGAGATAGTACTCCCAACATTCTTTGCAGACCCAAAGGATAAGGCTCAGAAGGTATTGCACTGTCTGGATGTCAGGCGTGCTCCAAGACTTTATCTGGACACGACTAAGAGCTTCTGTAAATCGGACGCCTTGTTCATCACATTCGAAGGATCAAAACCAGGCTTTCATAGCAAGGCGGATGGTTATGGCCATCAAGGAGGCGTACGAGGGCCAGCACAACCGTTTGCCAGCAAACATGCACACCCATGCCATCGGAGCCAAGGCCACGGCTGTGGCTTTCCAAAGACTATCAGCAAGGCGGCTACATGGGCTACCCCCCTCTGCCTTTTGCAAGCACTACAGCATGGATGCCAGCTCCAGGTCTGTCGCGGCATTTGGCCAGGCAGTTTTGAAAAACGTGTTTTATTAAGAGGGGCAAGTCTCCTCCATGGGGCTGCATTCATTTGTAATCACCCATGCAGTATGGAGGAAAGGGGACTGGGCTGTAGGAGTAATTATAAGTTACTCACCATAGTGACTAACATACTCCTAGTCCATAGTCCCCTTTCCTCCATGCGTCCCACCATCCTTCCCATAATAAACCTGTGTCATTAGGCAATCTTAATATTGTTGATGCGTCAAAGGGGATTGAGGAGTGGTGCTGGGGTGGGGGGGTGGAGTCAGGTGATCCCATGCTCCCAGGGCTGCACGCGCATTTAAATTTAAAGCGGAAGACAATTGTTTCTGGTGAAAAAGGTTCTGTTTGCCGTCCCTAGTGAGGGATGCCCTTACAGTATGGAGGAAAGGGGACTATGGGCTAGGAGTATGTTAGTCACTACAGTGAGTAACTTCTAATTACTGGGACAAGGAAGAGGCATGCTGTAGCAGTAGTCGGGAAATTAAGACTAACAGTCCACACCTGAAGGAACCTGTGGGGCACAAAAGGCCCCTTCTGGTGCAGGCATCTGGAAGGAGTGGAGGGAGCTGGAACAAGAGGGATGTCAGAACGTAGAGACAACAGATTTCACCTGCTTGTTCTGAGAGGGTCCTGTTCCCCCAAACTCTGAAGTGCAGAGGCTGCGCAGCAGAAGGACGTTGCTAGAGAGCAGTCTTTCTCCATGCGAGCCTGATTGCCATGGTTGCTGAACTGCAGACGTGCAGAAGAACGAGGCAAGAAGCAATTATCCAGCAGTAGGGGTCGGGGGCAAGAGGAGCTCACAAAACGTGTGGCCGGACCTAAGACACACCTTCAGGAGAGGGGTGTGAGTCCCCTGCAAGCCAGAGACAGTAGAAGTTGTGGCAGAAGTTGGGAAAGCAGTGCGACTTGCAGAGCAAGTGTGTAAGAAGCCGGTGAGTAAAGCACGGCATTCTAACACATTGCACAATCATTACCGGCAACAGTATCCAGCTCCCTGTAAACGTGTGTACAACTTTAAACGAGTGGAAGTTGTTTGTTGCAGTTAAAAGTCCCTGAAGAATAGAAATGTAGCACTCGCGTATAACTTGAAAGCATTTTACTCGCGTATGAAGCGTACGTAGACTGAAGCCATTTTTCCATTATCAAAAGACTGTTTTCGAAGGGATTGTGTCCGCCGACGTATTCCTTATGTTTGATGGATCATCTCCAGCTTGCTGGCCTCGGAATTTTTTTTTCAGTAGAGGGTGCTGCGCGCCGATGTCCCTCGACGGCCTCCGTATCGGCACCGACGTCACCACGTGTATAAATAGACTCGCGCAGTGTCCGTTGCTCAGTTCCGTTTTTCCGCGCTTCGTGGGGCCTCGGAATATCGTTGCTAAGTTCTTCAGTCAAATATATCGATATATTCCTCGTGAATACCGACTCGTACTCGGTGGCTTCTTCACCCGAACCGACGACTCCACGGTCCGGCTTCAAAAAATGTCAAAACTGTGGAAAGAAAATGTCGTTGACGGATCCTCACAGGATCTGTTTGCGGTGCCTGGGAATCGAGCACCATTGTTCGGAGTGCGAGGACTGCATGTCCATGACGGCGAAAGCCTTGAAGGAGCGTAAGGGGAAGCTCGAGAGAGGTAAGGCAGTTAAAACTTCTTCGAAAGTTTCCTCGGCGGAGTCGAGACATTCGTCTCCTCGCCATCATAAGACATTCTTGTTCTAGATCTCAAAGCAGTTCCCATCACTCTTCGAGATCTAAGCATTCAAAAAAGAGACATCGAAGATCCCCTTCCTCATCTTCGTCTTCTTCCGTTTCCCCAAAAAGGGTCTCCTGTCCCACAAAACATAGCTCTCAGGCTGAGTGGGAGGAATTCAGGAAAAAGATGCTAAGCGTCTTCGAGAAAGCGGCCTCGACCCCCTCGAAGACTGCTGAGGGCGATACCCTGGGTGAAAGACCCGAAAAATCAAAAAGCCGCGAGTCGCAGTACACGGCGAAAGAAGCCACTCGAGAGTGTCACAAACCTTCGGGTAAAGGCAAAGTTGTGTCTTCGACGCTGTTGTCGAGGATCCCTTCGACACATAGATCGGTGTCATCGACGCCGTTATCCAAGGGTTCTTCGACGCACAGGTCAGTCGAGTCGACGCCGTCTTCGACGCCGAGAAAGGACAAACCCACGGCCACCTCTCAGCCAGTGGCCATAACCAGAGCCTTGAGCATGAGAAGGTCGTTGATAACCTCGAGTAGAATCCCGATACTCTCGAGTTCATCGAGGCCTCCACCACCTTTAACAACGCCTTTTTCGATGGCTTTGAAGCCTTTAACGTCTGCGTCGACGACATCGTTTTCTCAGCCAATCATGACAAATCTGGCTCCTTCTGCCCTGGAAATGGGAGTTATACCATTTTCAAGACCTGACCACTCCAGGGTCTTACCTTCTATTTATGAAGAAGCAGAGGATTCAGATCAGGAAAGGCCTTTTGAGTTGCAGGGATCTGCAACTCCTGCACCAGAGGAATTTACCTCAGAGGAAGGTAGGTTGAAAGACCTCCATGAAACCCTACAGGAAGCAAGTGGGTTGGACACTTCCCCAGAAGTGGAGTTTGCCACACCAGACCCAGGGGAACATTCTGAAACTCCTTATAGAACCTTGATGGCAAGGATAATAGAGTTTATGGGATGGTCCACACCCTCACCTGCTTTTTAGCAAGACGACCTCACAGACTTCTTGGTCAAAGGTCCACAGGAGGATCCTGTAGTGCCATTTCATGCGGCATTACAAAGGAGAATATTGGCAAACTGGGAAACACCTGAGGTTATCCCAGCAGTTAATAAGAAACTATCAGCTAAATATAGGGTGTCTTCTGCTGACCCTGAATATGTATCCAAACACCCAATTCCGGAGAGTCTGGTTGTTCAGGCAGCTTCTTCAGCAGGTAGTAAATTGGCTCACCCTACTGTTCCACAGGACAGGGATGATAAGAGATATGACTCTATGGCCAAAAAAGTATTTTCCGCATGTAGCATGGCGTTGAAATCCATCAATGCTACTTGTACGCTCGCAAGGTTCAGCCACACACTTTGGGAGTGTGCTTCATCAGCGGCTGACTGCCTCCCGGACGGAGGCGAAAGGGAAGCGTTTCTCAACATCATTAAGGATTGTAAGGACGCAATGTGCGAATCCCTTCAGACTGGCATCAATTCTGCTGACAGTATCAGCAGGGCCATGGCGCAAGTACAACAACCAGGAGATTTGCTTGGTTGCGAAAGTCTGGTTTTGCTCCAGATGTGCAAAGCAGACTCTTGAATATGCCCTTTGACGGCTCTTCTTTGTTTGGTAAGAAGGCGGACGACAGTTTAGAAAAACTACAAACATCAAAGGCAGCAGCAAAATCCTTAGGAGCTGCAATCCGTCGGACACCATATCGCCCCTCAGGAACCTCTTGGAGAGGTAAGTCCTTTCACTTCTATTCCGCATTCGGAAAGGGCAGAGGACAGCCGGTTCAAAGGGGTCCGAAGAAATTCACCCGAGGTGGACGGGGTAAAAACACAAAAGCCGCAGCAGCAGCAGGTGCCTCTTTACCCTTGGCATCTGCATCGGCCGCCTCCAAACCGCTCTGAGGACTCTCTTCTCAAAACACCAGTAGGGGGCAGGTTAACTCAACATCTGACGGAATTGTAGGCTATTACGTCAGATGCTTGGGAATTGGAGGCAGTTGCCCAAGGTTACTGCCTGCCTTTTCTACGCATACCTCAGAGTCATCCATAGGGGAACAGCTCTCTCAGAGTTCCAGATCCGCTCCTCTTGCAGGAAATTGTAGACCTGCTAGAGAAAGGTGCCATGGAACCGGTACCTGTAGCGGAGAGGAACAAGGGCTGGTACTCCCCCCTACTTTCTCATACCGAAGAAAGACGGAGGACTGAGACCTATCTTGGACTTACAAGAATTGAACAAGTTCCTCAGGAAGGACAAGTTCAAGATGGTAACTCTCTCTGATCCTCCAAGCCCTCCAGCTCCAGGACTGGCTGGTATCTCTGGACCTCGAGGATGCTTATTTCCATGTGCCAATCCATCTCAAACACAGGAAATGCCTGAGGTTCACAATTGGCGGCTCTCATTATCAATTTCAAGTTCTGCCATTTGGGCTGACCTCCGCCCCGAGGGTCTTCACCAAGCTAATGTCGGTAGTGGCTGCAAGTCTAAGGAGGGAAGGGATCCACGTCTACCCCTACCTGGACGATTGGTTGATCAGAGCTGTATCTCCGGAACAAGCTCAGATCCAGCTAGATTATGTCTGCCACTTCCTTCACAAACTGGGCCTCTCCCTCAATTTAAAGAAGTCACAGATGATACCATCACAGAGACTCCAGTTCATTGGAGCGGTCCTGGACACTTCCCTGGGAAAAGCCTCGCCACCAGAGGTGGGGGCTCAAGATATTCTGCAGATGGTCACCAAGTTTCAAAATGCCCAACGTCTCCCAGTCTTCAACTTTTTGAGGTTGCTAGGCCTCATGGCATCCTGCATCTTCCTTGTGCCAGAGGCTCGCCTGAGAATGAGATCTCTTCAGTGAGCTCTGAGAATTCAGTGGTTGCAATTCTCAGGGAGAATGACAGACCTCCTTCAGATTCCAGACAAGGTGGCTCAAGACCTTCAGTGGTGGGCCTGCCAGGAAAACATCTTGAAGGGGGAACTGTTTTGGCAACCATGGCCGGAGGTAACAGTAGTCACAGATGCCTCACGGGGTGGGGAGCCCATACCAACGACTTGACCATCAGTGGTCGTTGGTCTCCATCGGAGTCCAGACTACATATCAACCTGTTAGAGCTGAGAGCAATCAGACTAGTGCTGAAGGCTTTTCTGCCATATGCACAGGGCAAAAATGTCCTGATAATGACGGACAACACAGTGGCCATGCACTACCTCGACAAAAGAGGAGGCGTAGGATCACTACCACTGTGAAGAGAGGCAATGCAGCTCTGGTTTTGGGCAATTCAAGAAGGAATCTCTCTATCGGAAGTCCACCTAGCTGGAGAGAAGAACTTGACGGCGGACGCTCTGAGCAGGCAGGGCACAGTCTCCCACGAGTGGGAACTAGCTCAGGAAGTCCTTCAGGAGATCTTCGCCCTTTGGGGAACCCCTCAAGTGGATCTGTTTGCCACCAGTACCAACAGAAAATGCAATCTGTTTTTGTTCAAGGGAATTTCCCCCGAGAGGAGCTCTAGGGGACGCGTTCGTAGTGGACTGGGAGTTTCCACTCCTGTACGTGTTTCCACCAGTCCCTGTCATTCCTCAAATGATGAGGAGGTTGAGAAGATTCCGGAGAACCATGATCCTAATTGCCCCAGACTGGGGCAGGAGAATGTGGTACCCGGACCTTCTGGACATGTCCATCTGCCCTCCAATTCGTCTTCCACTCAAGGAGAATCTTCTCTCACAGAAGGGAGGTCAGGTTCTCCATCCAGACATCAGAACCCTCAACCTTCACGCCTGGCTTCTGAAAGGTTGAGATACAAGGATTGGGACCTCCCTGATGACGTCAAGTGCCAGAAGGCCAGCAACATAGTCTTTATACCGCTGCCGTTGGAACAAGTTTTGCAGCTGGTATAGAGAAGAGAATATCTACCCCTTTTCATGTGGTACACCAACGGTGTTATCCTTTCTACTCTACTTGGCAAATTCAGGCCTTCAAGTTGGCACTATCAAGGGCTATCTCGCAGCGCTATCGATCTTCAAGCGCACTGCGGAGGAACCTTCGTATTTCAAATTACCCTTAGTAATACAATTTCTAAAGGGATTAACTAAAGTCTACCCTCCAAGACCTTTCCAGGTTCCTTTATGGGACTTAAATTTAGTCTTAAATTTCCTGATGGGTACTCCTTTCGAACCACTCCACTCTTGTTCGCTAAGATTTCTCACCCTTAAAACTGTCTTATTAGTGGCTTTAACATCTGCTAGAAGGGTGAGCGAATTACAAGCTATATCTTGTAAACCCCCTCATACAATTTTCCATAAAGACAAGGTTGTCCTACAGGTGAAGCCTAATTTCCTACCAAAGGTGGTTTCTGAATTCCACATCACTCAGAAAATTACCTTACCTTCATTCTATCCGCTTCCCCATCCGGGGAAAGAGGAAGAAAGGCTACATAGGCTGGACCCAAGGCGGGCTTTAAGCTTTTACATCAGCAGACTTGCTAGGATTAGACAAGCAGACCAACTGTTCGTGGGTTACTCAGGGCACAAGTTGGGACTACCGATAACAAAACAAACCATTTCCAGATGGATTATTTTGGCCATCCTGGAATGTTACAAACTGGCAGGGAAAGAGCCTCCTCAAAATCTTAGGGCTCATTCAACCAGGGGTATCGCAGCCTGCTTGGCCCTCCAAAGATGGGTTCCGGTTCGAGACATATGTGCGGCTGCCACATGGTCGTCCGCACATATCTTCACAAGATTTTACAACCTGGATTCCTCCTCCAGTCAAGAGACTAGGTTTGGTAAAGCCGTATTACATTCGGTTCATTCCTAAAAGGAAACATGGCGTTTTTACTCCCACCTCCAATTGCACATCACTGCTATGGGAGTCTGTCAAAGATAAGGAATACGTCAGAGGACACAATCCCTTCGAAGAACAAGTTCCTTCTTACCTGGTAATGTTCTTTTGATGGGATGTTCCTCCGACGTATTCCTTATCGTCCCTCCCATCCATCCCCGCAGTAATACTTCCCTTGTGGTTGCAGCTTATGCTCCTTCAAGGTCAATAACCAATTCATGTACAACATCTATTAACGTCAAAACGGAACTGAGCAACGGACGCTGCGCGAGTCTGACGCGTGGTGACGTCGGCGCCAATACGGAGGCCGTTGAGGGACATCGGCTCGAGGGACGTCGACGCGCAGCGTCCTCTACTGAAAACATTTTTCCGAGGCCAGCAAGCTGGAGATGATCTATCAAAGATAAGGAATACGTCGGAGGAACATCCCATTGAAAGAACGTTACAAGGTAAGAAGTAACTTGTTCTTCTGCTTGTAGGAGTCGTTGTGTGTCCCTAATGAAGGAGAGGGAACACTGCTAAAACCATTACAGAATGCCTAACCATGACAATACAAAAGTTACAATCTTTAACTTGTGAAAACTACCTCAGAGAATGTTCGCCTGGGCCCAACTGCGATTCCCAAAGGAGATCTGAACTCTACCCTTTACTTTCACACGCTATACAATTATATACCAATATTTAAACCCTGAAAACTATATCAAGAAGTGGTTGCATGCACCTAATTCTGATTTTCAAAGAAAGACTGAATTCGTACCTTTTATTCTGACACAGTATATTTTTCACTTGAAGAAGTTAGTTTATAATGGTTGAAAAAGAAACCCGGCATTACCCAAGCCAAGAGTCTCCCCATATTCACACTGAAACCAACCTTTCTCAGAGATCAGAAGCGATCTAAATCTACTGTGAAGTTGATAAATTATTGGCCTAAAATACACGTGTGCAAGTATTACCTGAAGCTAAGAGAGTGGCGTCAAGGCTTCTGGGTAATTAATTGGGCTGATAAATGGCAGAAAGGTGCAGATACATTTGGGGAAGGTAAACTGGCTCCTTGTAAAGACTATTTTGAAACTGACACAACCAGTAGTGCCAGAGACTGTGGAAGACAGAGAAGTGAGTCTCAAAGGCAAACCCAGATTGTTATTGGGGCAGACAGACAGAGGCAAAGAAACTGCCCCTTTTCAGGTGTTATTCAGAGGAAGAGTGCATTCTCTACTTAAAGTTGTTGAAGTACTTCAAAGTATATCTTCTCAAAGCCTGTCTAAAAGTCCAAATCACTGAAGCTGTGGTGGTATATCTGGTTGTCAGTGGATGCTATATTGTAGTAGTCCAAATAAGGAAGAGTATTGCGAGACAAAGGTGACTGTTCTCATAGTATATTAAGTAGAATTGACGTTGTAAAAGTTGAAGCAGCATCATTAGGAAGTCCTCCTGACAAATATACCATTGTGAAGTCCAAAACTGTAACCAAGAGATTACAAACTGTTAACCAAAAACTGTGCATCACTGTTGACTGTGGAGATTGCATTTCAGTTGTGGCAAGTCTTCTTGAAGGAAGGTGACAAAGCATTGTGGCTGGGATTACCATTGATGCTATTGGAGAAAGTGGAATACTTACCAAGGAAAAGAGATTTGCTTGTGGAATTTAGGATGACAAATATTTGACCAAGGATAAGAGATTTGCCTGTGAGATTTTGGTTAACAAACTTTCATCTTGGCTTTGAAATATCAAGAACTGATTTGGAACATTTCTTTCTTTTGGTTGACCACCAAAAGATACACTCTTGAATCCTGGGGCAGGGAAATCACCCAGAACATTATAAGGTTATTCAGAAACTGTGAATGTTGTTCATGTGATGTTGTACTGCCATATTTGTCCAGCATGGGGTCTGGCATGGATTCACATGCTCATGAATATTCCCTGTCGTCAGGCTGGGAATCCTCCGGTAAAGAAAAAATCAGTTTGGTTTCTGAACTGTCTTTCTACTTTTAACCAATCACTGGTCTCTGTGTCATACTGCCCTCTACCTAAGCCCCTCCTCTGGCAGCCATCTTCAGATTTTTACCGCACGTTCAAGTGTTGGGAGTCCTCGTGCTGTAGCTCTCGAGCTTTTACTGCATTTTGCGAATTTTCAAAGAGATTTCATCTCATTTTTCGGTCAATCGAGCCTCAAGCTCCACCGTTTCTACTTCCGATCAACAGGGACCCGTTTTGGATTTTTCTACGCCCCTCAAGGGCAAAATTTTCGTCGAGTTTCACTTCACGGAGGCTTCCGGAAGATCTTGAGGCCTACCCCGCGTGGACATGGCCCAGGAAAAAGGAAACACGACGCCCAGACCCAAGCTCTTCAGGCGCTGCCCTGGATGTGAACTGCAAAATGTCCTCAACTAGGATGAACATTCTCGATGTCTCTACTGCCTTCATGAAGACAAAATGTCAGAGCGGACGATGAGGGATCGCCGTACCCACCTCACCAACTGGGTGGAGGGGAATAGCCCAGCAGCGGGTGAGAAAAAGAAGTCCGAGCGGGCTTCTAAGTCCTTTGAGGGCGCTCCGGTGACGGGGGCCCAACAAAAGGCTAAGCACCGCGAGTTCGCTGGCACCAGGGGCGCCGAACGGTCGGGCTCCTCGGCTGCCTGGCAGGGCGCAATTTCACTGACACCATCAACCACGAGCCAACGCTCTGGCTCGGGGAAGAGGAAAGTGGAGAACCGAGGTAAGCTTCGGGAGAAGTCCCGGTCGATCCCGACGACAGCTGAGGGGGAGCGAGGTGGTGACCCTCCCTCCAAGGTGAAGGCCTCAAGCGCATCCAAGGTCGTTAAGGCCTTGATTCACCCTGCTAAGGCCTCTATCGAGGGTGTCGTTAAGGCCTTGATTCACCCTGCTAAGGCCTCTATCGAGGGTGTCGTGGCGGCCCTGGCGAAGCCTGTGGAGGCTACCCCAGTGGAGGCGACCTCGGGGCCTAGAGTTTCCCTGCCGCCACGCAGGGAATCCTCTTTTCAGCCCATCGATAACACCCCAGTGAAAATCCTGGTGGGAAAAGAGGGGAGGGGCCCGGAGGCCATCACGGACACGGATACAGCCTCTGAAGAGGAACTGGCTGAGGTTGGGAAGATCCTGAACAAGAAGTTTGAGGAGGTCCGGTCCCACGGGAAGGATCCCGAAGAGGCGGACGAGGAAAGCAACGGCGGTGGCGACGAGGAACACGTGGAGGCGGAGGATTCCACTACCCAACCGTCACACCCGTCGCAGCCGATGCCTGGGCCAAAAGACAACTCAGGGGTGATCTTGTTGGCAATCCAGATCGTGTGTACGGAGATGAGGACAAGGTTGCCCTTGCCACCAACTGACGACCCAGTGGCGCTTGGACCATCGGAAAGCCCTCCAAACAAGCGGAGGAGAACGCATCCACCCCCTCCTTTCCAGCCTTCTCGGCCCGCACAGCCTTCTTCCCCGTCCCCTGAGCCTAGGGATGATACGGGAACAGAGATAGCCACAAGGGGGACGGATGACAACAGTGGTGACGACGGGATGGACCTTCCATCACCACCTGCTCGAACCTCCCCGACCGACGAAATCGCCTCCTTCCACGCCATGATCGCCAGGGCTTCCGAGCTCTTCCAGCTCTGCCCTGTGGTAGAGAAGAAGGAAGGTTTCCTCTATCAACGACGCAAGGCCAAAAGGAAGACGGTCCTCTCGTTCCCGTTACTCAACAACATCTGGGACGAGGGGCTGTTGCTCCTGAAGAACCCATCCACGGCCCCTGCCAAGAGAGACCGGTACGAGAAGAAGTACCGGGTTCCGGATTCCGCCCCCATGTGCCTTAGGGCGCAGCCTACCCCGGACTCGGTTGTCTCCGCGGCGGCCAAGAAGAAAGCGTCAGGGGCGACGTCGTCAACTTCTAAATCTCCGCCGGACGGAAGAAACTGGACGCCATGGGACGATGGGTCATCTCGTCGGCGGCGACTACCATTAAAGTGGCCAACACTCTCGCGATTGTGGCCCGCTACGACAGGGAGTTATGGTTTAAGATCGCTCCCCTACTGGATTTCCTCCTGGACGACAAGAGGGCGGAGGCCCTGAAGATCCTACAGGAGGGAGAGGTGGCGTCGGACCACGCCATAACCGTGGCCCACGCCATAACGGTGGCCACGAATATTGCCGAAACCGGCTTCCGCCAGATGGGCAACAGCGTTTGCCTTCGCCGGCGTGGTTGGCTCAAGGCAACCGATTTCCACCAAGACGTGCAGACCAGGGTCCTAGACATGCCCTTTAATGGGAACAACCTGTTTGGCAAGGCAGTGTACGAGTCGCTTCAAGCCATCAAGGCCGACACGGAGACGGCTCGTGCCTTAGGCGTTCTTCAGCAACGACGGCCGCCCTTCCGGGGCTCCGGAGGCACGCAAGGTGCCTCCAAGGGATTCGGCGAGCTCCTCGACGTACCGCCAAGCGGCCCGCTCCTCGTCGCAGGAGGCCTACAGAGGGTGCGGCAAGCAAGGAGGATCCCGTTGCCAAGGAGGCCAGGGCAGCAAGGCCGTCACCAAGCAGGATTGAACCTGCCGTTGCGTCGGGCCCCCACCTGAGCACCCCGGTGGCTGTCCGGCTGGTGAACTTCGTCAGCGTGTGGGAGTCCATCGCCACCGACCGTTGGGTGCTGGATGCCCTGGCCCATGGGCACACATAGGAATTTCTAAGAAAGTGTCCCCGTATTCCAACTGTGGCCAGAAAGGAAAACCACGTCCCACAACTACTTCTGGAGGTACGAGTGATGCTAAAGAAGGGAGCCATCGAACTCATCCCAAAGAGCATCCGGAGTTTACTCGCGGTACTTCCTCGTAAGGAAAAAGACCGGCAGTTGGCGACCCATCCTGGACCTTCGTCGTCTAAACAAGTACATCAGGTCCCAGAAGTTCTGGATGGTCACCCTCCAGCACGTGCTGGGACAACTGGAGGAAGGCGATTTCCTGTCGTCGCTGGACTTGAGGACGCCTACTTTCACATCCCCATCTTGAAAAAACATCGAAAGTTTCTGCGATTCGTAGTCCAAGGACGGCACTACCAGTTCAAGGCCCTTCCCTTCTGACTTCCCTTTGGACTGAAGTCGGCGCCCAGGGTGTTCACCAAGTGCCTAGCATCATTGGCGGCGCAGCTGCGCCTACAGGGGATCCACGTCTACCCATACCTGGACGACTGGCTTATCCGGGCAGAGTCAAGGGAACTCGCCTTCGAACACACCAGGAAGACCATCTAACTACTCACGGATCTGGGATTTTCAATCAACTTCACAAAATCCCACCTGGTACCGTCACAAGTCTCCCTGTTCCTGGGAGCCAAGCTCGACACAGTGGCACGACTAGCATCTCCATCGGAGGAAAGGACGTAGGCCATCCTAGGCAAGGTGCAACGGCTGTCGAACATGGACGTGGCCAAGGTGAGGTCCGTGAAGTCCCTGCTCGGCATGATGTCCTCCTCCATTTACCTTGTGCGCCTTTGCAGACTACGGATGCGACCACAGCAGGTGTTCATCAACGCCCGTTGGATGCAAGCGACGGGCAACTTTGAAGACAGGATCTCACTCAACGAGACCTTTCGACAAGCGATCCGGTAGTGGGGCACCCGTGTGCATCTGACGGCGGGTATGTAGTTCCAGACCCCGGCCCACCAGGAGACGGTGACAACAGACGCCTCCCTGGAGGCATGGGGGGTTCACTCCGGAGATCTCCACGCAAGAGGCCTTTGGCTACCGGAGGAGAGGTCACTACACATCAACGTCCTGGAGCTCCGAGCCGTGTTCTGGGCCCTCAGGTCGTTCCTTCCGTCCCTCAAGGGCAAGGTGGTGAGGATCTTCACCAACAACACCACGACGATGTTTTACATCTGGAAGCAGGGAGGCACCAGATCCCCAGCCCTATTCAAGGACAGGGAGCTGCGCTTGTGCCACGAGTGGGAACTGCGGCAGGATCAAGTGGACCTCCTCTTCTGACGATGGGGCAATCCCCAGATCGACCTGTTCGCGACGGCGGTGACCACAAAGTGCCAGAGGTTCGCCAGCAGGTTTCCCCGGCCGGGGAGCATGGGCGATGCCTTCTCGTTCCCCTGGGACAGCCTGTTCCTGTATGCGTTCCCTCCGTTGCAGTTGCTGCTGCGCCTCATCAACCAACTGAAGCGGTCCTGGTGCAGGATGATCCTCGTCGCCGACGGACACGGATCTCCTCAGAGAAGGAAGCACCATCCTCCACCACGATCTGGCGTCGCTGAACATGCAGGCCTGGCTCCTGCAGCGCTAGAGTTTGGAGGGTACGATATCCTGGCGGACTGCAAGCAGATGCTTGCAAAGGCCAGGGCGCCCTCGACTCTCAAGTGTTATGGACACAAATGGAAGAGGTTCTCTCTCTGTTGCCGTGCACAGAAGATTAACCCTCTGCGGATTACGGCCCCTCAGGTGCTGCCGTACTTACTGTCGCTGGCCAAGGCGGGGCTGGCGCACGCCTCCATCAAGATCCATCTAGCAGCGATTTCCCGCTACTCCAGGACCCCGGGGTGATCATCTCTGGTCCCATCACCTAGTGAAGAAGTTTATGAAGGGACTGTTCCGGTCATTCCCGCCAGTGAAGGCGCGGGAGCTCAACGTGGTGCTGTCCAGGCTCATGGGGCCGTCATTCGAGCCTCTGTATTCGGCACCGTTAAAATTCCTGTCGTGGAAGACAGCGTTTCTTGTGGCCATCACCTCTGCACGACGAGTGGGAGAGATCCAGGCCCTCTCCTGTAAACCTCCATACTTGACTTTTCACGATACGAGGGTGGTGCTGAGGACGCACCCCTCCTTCATGCCCAAGGTGCCGTCGGACTTCCATTCCATCTTCCAAGCCCTTGGTGTTGGAAGAACAAGACGTTTTCTTCCTGTCACCTTCGTCGCTGGCTCAGAGGACTTTGCACTGGCTGGATGTGGCTAGAGCGCTAAAGTTCTACGTGAACCGCACGAAGAGTTTTCGGATGACATCACAGCTGTTTGTGAACTTTGGACCTGTGAACCAAGGGAAGGCCCTCTCGAAGGCTTCTATTTCCAGATGGCTCTCCTGCTGCATCATGCACTGTCACCGGTTGGCAAACCGACCGTTGCCGGGCCGTCCGAGAGCCCATTCAACCAGAGCGATCGCTGCTACCACGGCATTCCTGTCTGGTGTGCCCCTGCTCGACATCTGCAGGGCTGCTACGTGGAGGTCGACACACACCTTCACGAGATTCTACTGCGTCGACCGGAATTCCAGGGAGGAGTCCAGAGTCGGCCAGGCCGTTCTACGCAACCTGTTCGCTTAAGGTGAGCCTAGGAGGTAAGAGATGCTTAATGTTGAGTTGCTGTATTGCCACCTCCCGTGGTTGTACATGTGTGTACCGCTATGTATTCTTATATTCATGAGCATGTGAATCCATGCAAGACCCCATGCTGGAGAAGGAACAAGTTACTTACCTGTAACTGTTGTTCTCCAGCATGGGTCTGGCATGGATTCACGTGCGAACCCTTCCTCCTACCCCTCTGCGGCTCTTCACTTGGTCCTTCTGCCACTTTACCTGTTACCAAATGGCTACCAGAGCAGGGGCTTAGGTAGAGGGCAGTCATTGGCTGGGGGCAGTATGACCCAGAGACCAGTGATTGGTTACTAGTAGAAAGACAGTTAAGAAACAAAACTGAAACTGATTTTTTTCTTTACCGAGGATTCCCAGCCTGACGACGGGGAATATTCATGAGCATGTGAATCCATGCCAGACCCATGCTGGAGAACAACAGTTACAGGTAAGTAACTTGTTCCATTTTATCTGAATATTTGTTGCTTAGTGTGAGGGCCAGTTATCCTGTATTAGAGTGTTTTCCCTTAACTTTGGTTAGGAAGGAAAATCCTCAGCACAGCAGGGATAGTGAGGCGTTTCTGATGAAATTCTTTCAAAATAAAATGGCATACTATAACAAATCATCAAACTGTTGTCCGCCTCACATTACTGACCCCTGTAAGGAAGGCATGACAGGAACAGTAAGACAGACACATGCAACCACAGTTCAAGGGTGTTTATTGAATTTCAAATAAGGGTGAGATAAAGGCCTATCTAAACCTAAATCTACAGATGGGAGCAAGCTATGACTATCAAATAATAACACAGTCCTAGTGGTGTCTTTGTCAAAATAAAAGGGCCTATACTAAAAAAACTATTGCCAATCCTTACCGCTAAATACAATTAGTATGGGAAATATTGTTATGAAAAAGGATGTTAGGTTTTCAGGCCGCTGACCAGCTTTACCCACATTTTTAGTACGGGATAAGGCGGTTCACTCAAACTCTCTCTGGCTTCGTTAGCACCAGATTGCAGTTCACTTGGCAGCATCAGGACCTCCGGAATGTAAGTCTCCTTTCTTCTCAAAGTCTATTCACTCAAAGGGCCTGATGCAATCAAATATACAACAAGCTCTTATCCCCTTTTAGATTTCTACAAATATTCACATCGGGTGATTCAATATCTACCCGGATCGCCCTCAACCGGGCTCAGATCCCTTTAGCATACAGTTACACACAGGCTTGCGTCCCTCTGTCGGGCTCAAGCCTGTCTTTCACCTTTTACTTTTTACACAATGTTCATAGGTTCTTCCTTTTTGGGGTCACTCACGGTTTGCCCCAGATGCCCCTCTGCCAGGGTCAGACCCCTTTTACACCATTAGTCTCCCTCAGCCGGGCTTGGACCAATATATACAAGTATCAAAGACTTTCGAATGTGCACAGGTTTTGGCTTGACCCGTTGCAGGACCACTTTGATTTCACAATAATACTCTTCCCTTAATGTTTCACCCTTCCGGATAGACACCTGACAGACCTTCGAATGAGCACCCACGTGATGCCAGACCACTCGGTCTACGGTATCGCATTTTAGCTTCAAAGTTCATTCACTCATCTGCTGTCTTAATGTTCTTCACACCATTTTGGTACTTGCAACCTTGATTTCCACATAGACCGGTCTGGCATCAGTCTCCCCGACTCACGAGCTGTGCTGTGTTGTAGGAGCCAAGGACAGTACCACGGCGGCAACTGCTTCTCCTCGCCTTGACTATCGGCGCGAGGGCAACCCGGGTACCTCAGACACACAATGCAGGATTCTTTAGCTTCAATTCCGGGTCTTACGCTTTCCTCTTTTGAAGGCTCACGGAAGATTCGGTTTGTCATTGAAAAGGCCAAGGGTATTTCCCTCCTTGCAATCCTCTTCGGGTCTTGCCGTCTTACACCTTGTATTAAACTGCCATCTTTGAACTGCTGCTTCCTCGTGTGCTTTGCCTTGCTCAGAGTGTGCTTTCGTGTCCGGTGTGTGTAATGATCAGTAATTGCCTGACCTTGCCCAACCATTGTATTGGGACATGTCATGTATACTGCTCTGGTGTTAGTCCGTTTTCTCTCATGGTAAAATGTCCACGAGAAAGTTTTTGTGTCGGGAAGGGGGCTGAGTTCCTAAATATCCTACCGGGTAGGATGGGGTAAAGGTGTTAGAGGGAAGGGGATACCGCGTCTCGCTGTCCAGTGACCCACTTCCACTCCCCGTAGACCGCCCCCCCCAATCCACGTGATCCTCCTGCACTGGTCCACCCCCAGGAAATGGATCCAAAACCGATGACTCTGTCCTGGCCACCTGGATGACAGATCCCTGTAGACTAGCGGGTGAGACACCTTCAGGTTTCTCACAGCCCTCACAGGAGGAACTCCAGGGAAGCCATCACAATAAACATTTCCTCACGGTCCAGGATCTTCACAGGCCACAGTGGGTGCCTTATCAAGACATCTTATGTGTATTTTATTTAAGTGATGTGATCCCTAGAGTTTAAAATATCTCTAGGTAGAAAAAAGATGTTTTAATTAATTTAAATTAGTATAGTGTACATGAACAAGGCACACTTTATTTTTCAGATAAGTTGAAAGGTTTACGTCTTCAACAATCTTGAGGTCATGGTTGTGTTTCAGTAGCATTGGGAGACTGTTTCAGAATGTTGCACCCTGAACGTAAAATGTTTTACCACCTGCCTGATTTAAATGAAATCTGTGAATTTTCAATGTATCGGCAGTAGAAGATTGAAGAGCCCTAAAATGAGTGTGATGGTTAAGAATCGATTGCTTGTGCGCATGCAGTTTTTCATCAAGTTCTTTTTGAAGCATGTGTGACAATCCTTCAGATGGTGTACCTTCTCCCCAGGGCAGAACCCATCTCCATCATGAGACTAGAGAGGTGAGGCCGCTAACCAATATTCCACCGAGGGGTGATAGCATGTCGGAGGATCTTTAGCATGTCGTAGGATCTTATAGAGCGAGGATCCTCTCCTGAGGATAGGGACACGGTACGAAGGCACAGTCCCTTAAAACCCCGGTAGGCTGACGATAGTAGCTGAACCTTATGGGTCTAAACTATCCTAAACCATATGTTATTGTGAAACATTGAACCATATTGATGTTTTAGGTACTAAGACGGAGAAGCACTTGAACGATGCATGCGACCGGGGAAAGTACTGGAACAGCTGTCAATGGAAAGGACGTTACGTCAGGGCGGGCCCTACTAAATCAGTGCATCAGAAATAAACTAAGGCAGAGGTTATGATGCTGGAAATGCATTGGAGGGACAGGTCCCTGTCCTTGTCCTGTACTCCCTTATCATGGGTGTTCTGTGTTAAATTCTGCACAGTAGTCCAGTGGGGACCCCTGCTAGTGCAGCTCTTCCTCTCTTTGGTTGTCATTAACCAAGACCCTTGGCGATACCCCTATGGCACCCATGGATGGGGGTACAACCATGTGCCCCTAGTGTATGTTTCTGGGCACCTTTGTGTTGCCCACATAGCAGGGTATGGGCTGGTGGCAGCTTCATGCTGATGTGACAGGCGCGCTGAGTATCCTCCATGTTGGGATACCCAGGCCCTGCCATAGGAATCAGTGGATACCTGATAGTAGGCAGGATGGCCCCTGGGGCCTCTTGGTTCCTATTGCCTGTTTCATTGTTTTCCCAAAGTCCTGGGAAGCCCTGACTCTGCCCCTTCCCCTGTATCTCTGTTTTGTTCTCCAAAAGCAGAAAAGAGAAAGTCACACAATAGACCACTCTTTGGGCTATTGATGAGTCATACGATCAAGTCTTTGTAGTTAGAAATCATCGAAGTGTGGTCTATGGGTACCCACCACTTTGCATAAAATATAAGCAAATCAAAGAATAAAATAAACGGAGAGAAGAGTGACATTAATCAAATATTGTGTATTATTGCACAAACAGTAATTTAAATGTATTCAAGACAACATAAAATTATAGATCAGTTACGTGGTAATTGTTATACTGACATAAAAACAACAATCCTAAGTAAGGATTTTCTTTTGAGAATAGTTTAAGGATTGGTAAATTAAAATGGAGCAATACATTTTCTTGAAAAGAACAATTGAAAAGTGAGGTCTATAGTTTCATCATAATTTTGAACCATAAAGTATAGAAAGGTGAACAGTGAGAGTCAAGCCGAGCAAGAGGAGTGGTGGCATGACATCTGGTTAACCAGAAGTATATTGTCCGTAAAATGCTTGGAAAGCGTCATACGAGTCGGCCCTATGGAAAGATGGAGATTGGGTTGTGGTGGCATGACCGCTGTCCAGACAAGTGGTCGACTGTAAATTGGTCGAAAGACAAATGGTCGACGTAATTTGGTCGAAAACCAAATGGTCGAATTTTTTATTTTATTTATATATGTATTTTTTAGGTTTTCGTTTAGGGAAAAAAGGGTTTTTTAGAAAAAAAAAGGGGTTTGGGGGGGACCCGACCAAATTATTTTGACCAAATGTCTGGTAAACGGCATGACCTGTCGTGGGTGAACTAAGCTGAAAATGCTAGCCCCACCCGTTCACACAGCCACTTACACAGACCTGAACAGTATCCAGAGAGGTGGTGGCTGGATGCTCTATACAGAGAAGGAAGGTAGAGTGCCTGGTCCTCTTCCCGACAGCCAGCTCTACTGGGCCCATTAGGCGAGCCACAATGAGAGTGGAAAAAATCGATTGACCATCACAAAAACCCAGGCCAAACTGGTGAAAACTCCCAACATCAAGTAACAGGAATTACTAAAGTCTGGGAGAGGGCCAAGGGAAACTTATGAGAGCCTTAGAGGGTTCCAATAACATCAGAAGGGTGTGAAGAACTATTAACTGAACGCGCACAAAGATTAAGATCGGTAAAGTTACCAAGCTATCCCTTACTTTGGGCGCTGGGATCAAAGTCTGTCAGTACGGCTCTGGAAAGCAGACACCCCTTGAAACGTATTAGAGGAGATACCTTCTCAAGTACAATCCAAAGAAACGGAAACCTGTCATCTGGTTTTCTGCAGCACCATTGACGAGAACACAGTTCTCAGCAGGTTAATAGTTGATCATCTAGGGCAGGTCCATCGAGCCAAACCCCAATCATCAGTCTGTTATCTATCGCTGATTGGTCAACACCAGATCCTGTCAAGAGTCTCGTCCTTTCAGTTAATGACTTTAACCTTGCCTTTCTCAAGGTAAGACAAAAATGTTGTCCTTTTCTTTTCGCTTGTAAAAAAGAACACATAATCCATTGATACCATACACCATAGAGAAAGCCATAAATAATTTGGTGATACAGTTCCCAGGCCAAATCCTCAAAAGGGTGATATGGAAAGTCAAAAGGGATTCCAGGAACGGCTTCATCGTCCCAGTGGGGGCAGAGCAAAAGAGGTGCAAATCCCAGAGATATTGAAAACCGCCATAAGGGAACTACAAACCTTGTTAAGAACTGTGAAAGACATTGGGGAACCAGCTAGGAGAAGGGAGTCATTCTCCTAGCATCACAAGAACTTTATGTAATTATTTGATTTTCTGTTGGGTTATGGAGAAACCTTTATGCAACTTTTGCTTTGAACAACCCGAGAGGTCTTTGGACGCTTTACATCAAGGAGAAGGCAGTCATTCTCTTGGATTATAAGCATTAGCTGGACTTCATGGTGTTTTGTTGTAGTGACAGGGAAAGCGTAGGAGCATTTGTGACTGTGACAGTGCCTTTTTGTTTGGACTCACACAGACTTCGTGACAAGCACCCAAGTCTATTATTGTTGTTTAGGTTGGGAAATCCCCTTAGCATTAGGGATAGATAGGTTTGGTTTTTCATTTCATTTCAGCTTGGGAGGATAGCTCAGGGGCAACGTGCTCGCCTTGGAAGCAAGACGACATGGAGCACCACAGGTTCGATCCCCGGGTCCGCTCTTAGAAACCTCTGGGTATTGAGCGCGTTATAAATAACCTATCACATCATATAAATAACCTATCATATCATTTAATAAAAGTCTATAGCAGCCACTATGGCACCACTTGGTCAGTCTCTTCATTCCGCATCGCCACAGAAGATAGTTACCTTAATGTTTTCTTGTGCTCGCACTAGATGCTAGTGATTTTATTTAAGACAGGGTAGCCAATGCATGAGAGGGAACATGCACTATAGTGCAGACAATCTTATTTTTGATGTACTGGAATTCATGATGCCCCAATAGGAATTACCTTAATCGGTATTTGAGCAGAAGCTAGCCTTCGCTATTGTAGGCAGATGATCCGGATGTAAAAAGGGCCAAATCTTTGTATAATGTCAAAGGTAATAAATTGATGAACTGATTATCTAGTTAGTGTGGACATTCATGGTCATCTGTGAGTCAACCTACTTTCCCTTATTATAAAAATGACAATTGTTTACCTTTTGATCTTATTGTTTTTGTGTGTTCTCTCTCAAAATAGGATAAGCATGCACTTTTGGATGTGACACCCAAAGCTGTAGATCTTCTGAACTATACCCAATGGTTTCCAATTGTGATCCTATTAAATCCAGACAGTAAATCGGGTGTTAAAGCCATGAGGCAGAGACTGTGCCCGTCCTCCAACAAGAGTTCACGAAAGCTTTTTGATCAGGCTAATAAGCTGAAGAAGACCTACTCACATCTCATCACAGGTAAGTCAGTGTGCGTCATGCTTGTCCAATTGATAGCTGCATGTGACCATCTGTTCAATTGCTTTACAAAAGGTCTGTGACTCAATGGAACGATTGTTTGCAACAGGGCTACATTTAGGGCCATGAGTTTTAACTAAAGTCACTGATTTAAATGTTGGTATTTTTACAAATGTATGTGCGCTGAAGGAGAAATACGTTTTTCACACTTTGTTTTTAAGTAGGCTATCACTTGAATGAATAATAACAGCCAGGGATAGCCATTCATACAGTGATTTAAAGGAAGATGTAACCCTCGTCTGCAAAACTTTTCCATCAGACTCCTTTTTGTCACTCCCTAGTTCGAGGGGATTGTGTCCTCCGATGTATTCCATATCTATTACAGGTAATCACCACAGCTGTGCTGCTTCGGAAAATGTCCTGCGTCGATGACATCGATACGCTGTCCTTGAGGGCCTCCGTCGAGCCCACGTCACTGGATGTTATAAGTAGGACGCACGTCGCCCGTAGCCTCAGTTCCTTTTTTTCCGTGAACGTGTTTGCTTCGGAGATCTCGGCGTGCCTCGGTTCTTCTGAGTTGTTCTATCGGTTCTTCAAACCCGTTTGATTGTGAAGATTTCCATGATGTCTTCCTCTTCTTCCACCACGTGGCCGGGTTCCAAGATGTCGCTGACGGACCCGCACATCGCCTGCCTCTGGTGCCTCAGTGAGGACCAGGCCACAGACGATTGTGACGAGTGCCAGTCGTTGACATCGAAGGCCTTGCGTGAGCGTAAGAAGAAGCTTTCTGTCGCTAGGGTGTTCAAGCCCCGAAAGTCGAAATCCACTGGGATTTCGACCGACGATTCGAGGGGCGACTCTCGCATCGTCGGCGTAAGTCCAGGGGGTCTCGGCCCGGAGTGGGTCCCGCCATTCCTCTGCCTCTTCGAGGCACTCACGGAAGCGCCGTCACCGGTTGCCTTCTCCATCCTCGTCCGAGGACTCCACCCGTCAGCGGGTTGCTTGTCCCAACAAGCATTCCTCTCCTGCGGAATGGGATTCATTTCGTAAGGAGATGATGGCGATTTTTCAGTCGCAGGGCTCCGTTCCGTCCGCGCCGTCGAAAGACGCCGGCAGGGAAGGTGCTAGAGCCGCCATTTGCATGCCTTCGGGCTTGAGCGGTCGGCATGATCACCGGGAACCTTCCAGGTGCTGGTCGGACAAGGTGGATCGCTCTAGCCATGCCCGCTCCAGGTCCCGGTCCCCAACGCCTGGATCGCTCTAGCCATGCCTGCTCCAGGTCCCGGTCCCCAATGCCATCGAGGCCGTCGGAGCCTGTGAGGTCTTTGAAGAAGCCATCGGCACTGAGGCTGTCGAAGGGCACGCTCGGGGCTCCGCCCTCGTGGCCTGTGTCGAAGCCATCAGCACCACGCTCGACGCCGATTCCGTCGACGCCCTCAATGCCTTTCGAGGAGGATTTCTCGGAGGTGCCCCGGAGACTGGTGGAAAACCAGAGGAAGGCTCTGGACAAGTCAAAAAACGTGGTTATGCCTTTTTCTGTGCCGTCATCCAGGGATTTATTCCAGCCTTTTGATTATATTTCTGAGGTGGATGAAGGGTCTGAGGAAGGGTTGGTTCCTGATGAGGTTCCTGGCGACCTCTTATCTGGTCATAGCCAGTTGGAAGACCTTCGTCAGTCTTTGCACAACGCCAGTGGTCTGGACACCTCTCCACAGGTGGAGTTCGGTAGGCCTGAGCCTGGCACGCTCGCCGAGACTTCGTACCGGAGGCTCATGTCGAGGGTGATGGAGTACTTGGGGTGGTCTGCGCCACCAGCGGATTTTCTGCAGGATGACCTGACAGATATCTTGGGCCAAAGTCCACCAACTGACCCGGTACTGCCATTCCAAATGGCCTTGCAAAGAAGGGTGGCAGCTGCTTGGACTGCTCCGGAGAGTCTCCCGGCAGTGAGCAAGTCTTTACCGAAAAATACCGTCCAGCCAGTACCGACCCCTGCTACTTGACCACGCACCCCACTCCGGAGAGTTTGGTGGTGCAGGCGGCTACGGCCCCAGCAAAGCAGGCATCTTTATTTATTTATTTATTTATTTATTCGTATTTGATAAGCGCACAGAATCAGCCCTGAGGAATCGTGGCGCTGGTTACAGAAATAGCGCTGGTTACAGGAATAGGGCAATTTAGTTACAGCATAGAGGCATACAAGCATACAGGTTTATACCATAACAATATTTAGCAATGTGTGCCTGTTTGGCTGTAGGTAGAGGAAATTTAGAGCGTGGGGGAGATTGTTCCAGAGTTTTGGTGCTATGTAGGGGAAACCCCGCCCTCCTGCTGTAGTCTTATTGATGCGTGGTACAGTTATTTATTCGTATTACCCTACCATCCCTCCTGATATGGACGACAAGCGCTTTGATGGCTGGGGACGAAGAAAGTGTTTTCTTCAGAGGGTATGGCATTACAGGCAGCCAACTCTGTGTGCCTTAGCACGTTTCACTCACACTCTGTGGAATTGTCTCATTGGCGGCTGAATATATTCCCGAACCGGGATGGGTTTCTTGCTCTCGTTCAGGGTGGCAAGGATGCCATGTGTGAATCCGTTCAGTCGTGTCTGGACATTGCAGACTGTGTCAGCCGGTCCATGGCGGCGAGCACCATAATGCGCAGATTTGTGTGGTTGCGGAAGTCGGGGTTTGCTCCTGATGTACAAGCTCGGCTTTTCAACATGCCCTTTGATGGTGAACATCTTTTTGGCAGCAAGGCTGACGAGAGCCTTGAGAGGTTACAGACCTCTAAAGCTGCAGCAAAGTCGTTGAGCGTTGCAGTTCGCCTACCTCCGCCTTTTCGTCCTAGGGGACAGCAATGGAGGGGAGGTTCCTTTCGATCCTACTCTTCCTTTTGTAGATCGAGAGGAGCTGCAAGTCAAAGGGGCCACCATAGGAGTACCGGAGGTGGAAAACAAGGTACTCGAGGTGCCAAGGCCGCTCGGGCAGTTGCCTCTTTACCCTCAGGCAATGCCACAGCCGCTTCAGCTTAGTCATGAGGCCATGTCCCATGGTCGCCGGTTGGGGGAAGGCTGGCACAGCATCTTGTAGAATGGCGTGCCATTACTTCAGATGTGTGGGTTCTGGAGATCATAGCCCACGGCTACTGTCTTGCTTTCTGGCAGCGGCCTCAAGACAATCCACCAGGGAATCTCTCTTTGAAGAGTCTGGATCCGCTCCTTGCGCAGGAAATCAAATCCCTGCTGGAGAAAGCCACCATAGAACTGGTGCCTGTAGCTGAGAGGAACAAGGGATGGTATTCCCCTTATTTTTTGATTTCGAAAAAAGACAGGGGATTGAGACCCATCATGGACTTGCATGGTTTGAACAAGCTCCTCAGGAAGGACAAGTTCAAGATGGTTACTCTCTCTCAAGTCCTCCAGGCCCTTCAACTTCAGGACTGGTTGGTGTCTCTCGACCTCAAGGACGCTTACTTTCATGTGCCGATTCATCCTAAGCACAAGAAGTACCTGAGGTTCGCGGTTGGCGACTCGCACTTTCAGTTTCGAGTCCTGCCGTTCGGATTGACCTCCGCCCGAGGGTTTTCACCAAGCTCATGGTGGTGTTGGCAGCGTATCTCAGGAAAGGGGGGATTCACGTCTACCCCTACCTGGACGATTGGTTGATCAGGGCACGCTCTCCCGAGCAAATCCTGGATCATCCTTCGTTCACCTGCCACTCCCTTCACAGGCTGGGCTTCTCCCTCAATTTAAAGAAGTCCCACTTGACGCCAACCCAGCATCTCCAGTACATCAGAGCAGTGCTCGACACATCCCTGGGGCAGTGTTTCCCTCCCCAGGTGAGGGCTCATCACATTCTGCATATGGTGCACAAGTTTCAACATGCCCAGAGTCTCCCGGCGTTCGAGTTCGTGAGGTTGCTTGGCCTCATGGCATCCTGCATTCTTCTGGTGCCAGAGGCCAGGCTGCGGATGAGATATCTGCAGTGGGCTCTCAAGATGCAGTGGTCACAATCCTCCGGCAGGATGTCGGATCCTGTTCAGGTGCCGCTCTCGGGCGCCCAGGATCTTCTGTGGTGGGCCATCGAAGGCAATCTGATTTTGGCTACCCTGGCCGGAGGTGACGATCGTGACGGACGCATCCCTCAGGGGATGGGGAGCTCATGCCAACGAGTTAACAGTCAGCGGTCGTTGGTCCCCGTCGGAGTCCAGACTCCATATAAAGCTGTTGGAGCTGAGGGCCGTCAGGATTGCCCTGAAGGCTTTTCTGCCAACTGTGCGAGGGAAGAATGTCCTGATTCTGACGGACAACACAGTGGCCATTCACTACCTCAACAAAAAGGGGGGCAGGGTCACTTCCTCTGTACAGGGAGGCGATGCAGCTCTGGTTCTGGGCCATCCAGCAGGAAATTCCGATCTCGGCAGTTCATCTGGCCGGAGACGAAAACGAGATGGTGGACGCTCTGAGCAGGCATAGCGCGACCTCTCACGAGTGGGAGCTGGCTCAGGAGATTCCACAAGTGGAGCTCTTCGCCTCCCGTGTCAACCGGAAGTGCGAAAGGTTCTGCTCATGGGAATTTCCTCCAAGAGGAGCCTTAGGGGACACGTTTGTGGTGGAGTGGTCCTTCCCACTGCTGTACGCGTTTCCTCCAGTCCCGTCATCCCGCAAGTGCTGCGGAGGTTACAGAGGTTCGGTTCCCGGATGATCCTCATTGCTCCGGCATGGGCCCGGAGAACGTGGCACCCGGACCTTCTCGACTTGTCCATCTGCCCTCCACGCCGTCTTCCCAACCGAGACAATCTGCTCTCACGGGAGGGGAGTCGGCTTCTCCATCCAGAGGTCAGATCCCTCAACCTTCATATTTGGCTTCTGAAAGGTTGAGGTATAAGGATTGGGACCTCCCTGAAGACGTGATGGAGGTGTTGCTTTCGGCCAGACGGCCTGCAACAAAGTCCCTGTACCGTTGCCGTTGCCGAAAGTTCTGCAACTGGTGCAGGGATCAGAATGTGGATCCTTTTTCATGTGACATTCCTGTGGTTCTGTCTTTTTTGCTTTCCTTAGCCCACAAGGGCCTGCAAGTGGGTACCATTAAAGGTTACCTGGCGGCGCTGTCCATATTTAAGCGCTCATCTGAGGAGTGTTCTTATTTTAAGATTCCTTTAATTTCTCAGTTTCTGAAAGGGCTCACTAATGTGACCTTTCCAGGTGCCAGGTTGGGGTTTGAACCTGGTTCTAAAATTCCTCATGGGTGCTCCATTTGAGCCTTTACATTCTTGTCCTTTAAGGCTGTTGACCCTTAAAACTGTATTTTTAGTTGCGGTTACTTCCGCTCGCAGAGTGAGTGAGTTGTAGGCACTTTCTGTTAAGCCACCCTTCACGGTGTTTCAGAAGGACAGGGTTGTCCTTAGGGTTCGTCCTTCATTTCTTCCGAAAGTTGTGTCGGAATTTCATTTAAGCCAGAAGGTCATTCTTCCAGCGTTCTATCCTCCTCCACATTCTGGTAAGGAAGAGGAGAGGCTTCATAGGTTGTATCCTAGGAGAGCTTTAAGTTTCTACATTTCACGCATGTCCCGGGTCAGAGTGGACGATCAGCTCTTTATAGGATACGCTGGAAGGCGTTTGGGACAAGCTGTGACTAAGCAGACTTTGTCTAGATGGATTATCTTGGCAATTTCTGAATGTTACTGCTTGGTGGGTAAGGACCCTCCAGTAGGCTTACGGGCCCATTCTACTAGGGGTGTGGCTGCCTCTACTGCTCTGCAGAGGGGTGTTCTCATTCGTAACATTTGTGAAGCAGCCACATGGGCTTCGGTCCATACGTTTGTAAGACACTACTCCCTAGATTCTATCCATGGGCAGGATCTGGCCTTTGGCAAGGCGGTCCTTTATTCTGCATTTTAATTGGGCATTCTAAATTTCTAAATTCTACATTTCTTATCCCTCCTCCATACGTTGGTACTGCTTTGGGAGTCTGTCATAGATATGGAATACGTCGGAGGAACCAATCCCCTCGAAGAACAAGTTACTTTCTTACCTGGTAACGTTCTTTCGAAGGGATGTTCCGACGACATATTACATATCGCTTCCTCCCTTCCTGCCCTACTACAGAATTTCTTATGCGATTGCAGCTTACATTTCCGCAAGGCTTTCTGTGGTCATACTGGCAGAAGATTGGTGCCACACGTTCTGGTGAAAAAACTACAACTGAGACTACGGGCGTCGTGTGTCCTACTTATAACATCCGGTGATGTCGGCTCGACGGAGGCCCTCGAGGACAGCGTATCAACGTCATTGACGCAGGACGAAGACCCCGAAAATGTTCCGAAGCAGCACAGCTGTGGTGATTACCTGTCATAGATATGGAATACATCGTCGGAACATCCCATCGAACGAACGTTCCCAGGTAAGAAAGTAACTTGTTCTTCTCCCCTAAATTCATCCTACAGCGAACTCATCCTCGTTTCCTGAATTTAGAAGACTGGCACATCAACATGTGGGATGCATGGTGCCTATCTGGCCATACTCTGCTCATGGTGAAGCTCTGTCCCATTACCCAAAAGGTTTTCCTGTGCTCTGGTTTCCTTTTCTTGGGGCCTGATCTCTGATGTCTGGTAGACCAAGTATAAATATTTTGCACTCATTTTTTCCATTTTTACAACAAATGGGGTTACTTTGATCCACAATTGTTATTTCCTAAAAAGAAATGTTTGAAGACCTTTTGATACATTGTAAGGGGCTTGTTTAGAAATGTTTTTGTAGTAACGGCACCACCCCCTTTGCAAAGAGGCCGAGGGTTGAAGTAGCATTGTGGCCTGATCCACACTTGTTTCATGTTATGACCTGTATGAGATTGTAAGCCAAAAATTGGGAAGAGTGTTGACTTTGAATTGCCCCTTAGTGATGAGTTTCTCTACTTTTTGTTTTTGAAAGAAAACACTGTTGTATTAACTAGATCCTTTACAATGTGCACCCTCTTGCTTTCCCAATTCCCTGCATTTCTTTTTCCCTAGCCCCTCTTTTCCCATTTTTCGTACTACACTCTCCTTCAAGCTTTTCCCCATTTGCATTCTAATACTACACATTTTTGCATCCAAAGGTACAGTCAATTTGAATTCAGCAAATGAAGCTTGGTATGGCAGCCTTAAAGATTTAATTAAAGATCAGCAAACTGAAGCTGTCTGGGTATCTGAAGGAAAGGTATGACTTGAATATTCTTATTTACCAGCACAAATGACCAATTGCTCTTAAGTATGTGGTTTTGATCAGTTATCAAACTAGAACCTGACACACAATAGGAATATTTGTAACAAACGTGGAAGGCTATTTTGTTTTGATGGATGAAACTGTTGGGCATGAATGGCATCATGCTTTCAACTAGTACTGAATGTCTGCTTATACATGAGCTAATTTCAGGAAGTGTTAGGCCAGTGGTTGTTGGTCTGGGTGGGCCAGTAGGGTGGGCCATGGGACTGGTACAAATGAATGGTTATTGGGGCATACAGGGCTTGAAAAATACACTGAACCACTAGCATAATTGAATGTTATTTTGGTAAAGTGTCCCTCCTGAAATGATTTATGCACTAATTGCTCTGTTTGAGGCTGATCTCCAGTTGTCAGCAGTGCTCCATGTTAATCTCAAGTACCTGGTAGTCTATCTGTTTCACCCTGCCATTAAAGCATATTGGTGAAGAGGGTCTGGGTAGGGTGGGGACCTCTGGAACAGCCGAGATGGACGTGTACTGGGAACAAAGAGGTCTGCTTGTCTGGGGGTTGGCCTGCTTCTACTTTCTCCAAAGGTGAGATTAGTGGAGTGGTCACTTAGTACTGTAAATGGTTAGGACAAAATATATTCATGTGGCCTAGAACTGGTGTAGTGCAATAAAGGTCTTCTCCAGCATGGGGTCTGGCATGGATTCACATGCTCATGAATATTCCCCGTCGTCAGGCTGGGAATCCTCGGTAAAGAAAAAATCAGTATCAGTATCAGTTTCGTTTCTGATCTGTCTTTCGTAGTAGTAACCAATCACTGATCTCTGCGTCATACTGACCACAGCCAATGACTGCCCTCTACCTAAGCCCCGCCTCTGGCAGCCATCTTCAGATGCTTACCACACGTTCAAGTGTTGGGATCCTCGTGCTATTGCTCTCGAGCGTTAGTGCTTTTTTTCACGTTTTTTCTCAGAAAAAATTCTCTTTTTTCGGTCAAAAGAGCCTCAAGCTCCACCGTTTCTTCATCCGATCAACGGGGACCCGTGTCGGATTCGTCTACGCCCCTCAAGGGTGAAGATTTCGTCGAGTCACGCTTTTGTAGGACTCCAGAAGTTTCTCAGGCCCATCTCGGACATGGCCCAGGAGAAGGGAAGCTCGACGCCCGGAAAGCTGTTCAGGGTCTGCCCTGGATGCCAGCTTCAGAATGTCTTTAAGGAGGACGAACACTCCCTTTGCCTTTACTGCCTACATGAGGACAAGACGCACGTGGAGAAGGACTGTGCGTTTTGCGGCAATATGTCGGAGCAGACCATGAAGGACCGCCATCAACGTCTCGCCAACTGGCTGGAAGGAAAGAGCCCGTCAGGCGAGAAGAAGAAGAAGTCCGAGCGGTCTTCTAAGACCTTTGAGGGCGCCCCGGTGACGGGGGTCCAACAGAAGGCCAAGCACCGCAAGTCTGCTGGCACCGGGAGCGCCGAACGGTCGGGCTCTACGGGCGCCAGGCAGGGCGCATCCTCCCCGGCGCCATCAACTACGAGCCAACGCTCTGGCTCGGGTAAGAGGAAGGCCGAGCACCCGGCGAAACTCCTGGAGAGACCCCGGTCGTGCCCTAAGGCCCCATCGGAGGGGGAGCGAGGTGGTGACCCTCCCCCCAAGGAGAAGGCGGTGAGCGCACCTGAGGTGGTGAAAGCCTTGATCCATCCGGCTAAGGCCTTTATCGAGACAGTCGCGGCGGCCCTGGCTCAGCCTGTGGAGGCCACACCAGTGGTGGCGATCTCCCTGCCACCGCGGAGGGAGTCCTCTTTCATGCCCATCGACAGTACCCCCGTGAAACCTCTGACGGAGAAGAAAAAGGGGGGGCAGGAGGTCGTCGTGGACTCGGCCTCAACCTCTGAGGAGTAGCTGATCGAAGTCTTAGGCCACGGCTCTGGCGTGGAAGAAGGCCATCCTGTCGGGAGGGACCCCGACGTGGAAGACGACGAGGGCGTCGAGGATGCCGACGGGGCTCCTGATCGCCCGTCGGATCTCCCTCAACCAGTGCCGCAAGACAACTCGGTGGCCATTTTGTTGGCTATACAGTCCTTATGCTCGAAGATAAGGACGAGACTGCCGTTACCACCAACGGAGGAACCGCTCCCGACGGGGGACCCGGAGCCAGGCCCTTCTGGGAGCCCTCCCCCTAAGAGAAGAAGGATTCATCCTCCACCTCCTTTTCAGCCATCGCGCCCTGTTCAGCCCTCCTCCCCGTCCACGACACGTGGGGATGATACGGGGACTGACACGGCCGCGACAGGTACAGACGACGAGGTTTACGACGAGGATCTCCCGTCGTCACCTCCCACCCGGGCTTCCCCGCCCGACGAGATTGGATCGTTTCACTCCATGATCGCCAGGGCATCCGAGCTTTTCCAGCTCTGCCCAGAAGAGAAGAAGGAAGGAAGGTTTCCTTTACCAACGGCGCGAGACCAAGAGGAAGACGGTCCTCGCTGTACCTCTACTAGACGATATTTGGGATGAGGGCCTCGCCCTCCTCAAGAACCCATCCACGACGCCGGCTAGAAGGGATCGGTACGAGAAGAAGTACCGGGTCCTGGACGCGGCCCCCTTGTGCCTTCGGGCACAGCCGACCCTGGACTCGGTCGTCTCCGCGGCGGCCAGGAAGAAAGCGGGGGGCGCGGCCTCTACGTTAACCTCCCCGCCGGACGGCGAGGGAAAGAAATTAGACACGATGGGACGCAGAGTCATCTCGTCGGCAGCGACGACAATTAAGGCGGCCAACGCCTTGGCTATCGTAGCCCGCTACGACGGGGAGTTGTGGTACAAACTGGCCCCCCTGCTGGACTTCCTACCAGACGACAAGAGGGCGGAAGCCCTAGAGATCTTGCAGGAAGGAGAGGTGGCGTCGGACCACGCCATTACGATTGCGACGGACATCGCTGACCCTGGATTTCGCCAGTTGGGCAACGGCGTGTGCCTTAGGCGGCGTGGATGGCTCAAGGCTACTGACTTCCGTCAGGACGTGCAGACCAGAGTCTTGGACATGCCGTTCGACGGAAACAACCTGTTTGGGAAAACAGTGGACGATTCCCTTCAAGCCATCAAGGCAGACACAGAGACGGCCCGGGCTCTTGGGGTTCTCCAGCAACGGCGGCCGCCCTTTCGGAGCGGCGGAGGCAAACAGGGTGCCTCCAAAGGTTCCAGCGGTGGATTTTCCACCTACCGTCAAGCGGCCCATTCGTCGTCACAGGAAGCTTACAGGGGACGAGGCAAGTCAGGCGGACCCCGCCATCGTCGCCAAGGAAGACAAGGCGGCTAAGCCTCGTCGAAGCAGGACTGAACCGGCCGTGGGATCGGGCCCCCACCGAAGCACCCCGGTGGGAGGCCGGCTGGCGAGCTTCGTCAGCGTGTAGGAGTCCATCTCCACCGACCGTTGGGTGCTGGACGCCCTAGCTCAGGGTCATGCGCTCCAGTTTCTAAAGAGGTGCCCGCGCGTCCCCCCTGTGGCCAGGAAAGAACATCACGTCCCTCAACTTCTCTTGGAGGTAAAGGCGATGCTCAAGAAGGGCGCCATCAAGCTCGTCCCAAAGAGGCTTCGGGCTCCGGAGTTTACTCAAGATACTTCCTCGTGAAGAAGAAGACGGGAGGATGGCGTCCCATCCTGGACCTACGACGACTGAACAAATTCACAAAGGCACAGAAGTTCCGGATGGTCACCCTCCAACACGTCCTGGGTCAACTGGAGGAGGGCGATTTCCTGTCGTCGTTGGATTTGGAGGATGCCTACTTCCATATTCCCATCCTAAAGGGACACCGAATGTTTCTCAGGTTCGTGGTCCAAGGGCGTCACTACCAGTTCAGAGCCCTTCCTTTCGGATTGAGGTCGGCACCCAGGGTGTTCAACAAGTGCCTCGCACCGGTGGCGGCGCAGCTGCGCCGAGAGGGGATCCACGTCTACCCCTACCTGGACGACTGGCTCATCCGAGCAAAGATGAAGGAGCTCGCCATGGAGCACACGGCAAGGACCGTCCAACTACTCACGGACCTGGGATTCTCCATAAACTACGGCAAGTCCCACCTGGTGCCCGCGCAAGACGCACTGTTTCTGGGAGCGAAGCTCGACACAGTGTCGCTTCTGGCATCTCCGTCGGAGGAAAGGACGAGGGCCATCTTGGGCAAGGTGCAGCGGATGCTGGTTGCGGACGCGGCCAGGGTGAGGTCCATCAAGTCTCTCCTCGGAATGATGTCTTCTTGCATTTATCTCATCCGCCTGTGCAGGCTCCGGATGCGCCCGTTGCAGGAGTTCCTGGACGCGCGCTGGATCCAGACGACGGGCAGCTTCGAGGAGAGGATCACACTCGACGAGAGTTTCCGACAAGCGATCCGGTGGTGGGGCACCCGCGCGCATCTGACGGCGGGCATGGACTTCCAGACCCCCGGCCACCAGGAGACAGTGACCACGGATGCCTCCCTGGAAGGGTGGGGAGCGCACACTGAAAATCTGCACGCGAGAGGCCTTTGGCTTCCGACGGAGAAGTCCCTCCATATCAACGTCCTGGAGCTCCGTGCAGTGTTTTGGGCCCTCAGGTCCTTTCTTCCGTCCCTCAAGGGCAAGGTGGTGAGGATCTTCACCGACAACACCACCACCATGTTTTTCATCAGGAAGCAGGGCGGTACCAGATCCTCAGCCCTGTCCAAGGAGGCGCAGGATCTGTGGCATTGGGCCGTCGCCCAAGGGATGTTTCTGGTGCCGTTTCATCTGGCAGGGATAAAAAACACCATCGCCGACTCGCTCAGCAGAGAGCTGCGCTCGTGCCACGAGTGGGAACTACGACAGGATCTAGTGGACCGCCTCTTCCGACGGTGGGGCACACCCCAGATCGATCTGTTCGCGACGGCGACGAACTCCAAGTGCCGGAGGTTCGCCAGCAGGTTTCCCCAGCCGAGGAGCATGGGCGATGCTTTCTCGTTCCCCTGGGAGGGCCTGTTTCTATACGCGTTCCCTCCATTGCCATTGCTGATCCGGCTCATCAATCAGCCCAAGAGGTCACGGTGCAGGATGATCCTCGTCGCACCTGCGTGGCCGAGGCAGATATGGTTCCCGGACCTTCTGGACTTGTCCGCGTCCCCGTCAATCAAGCTGCCAGTGGACGCGGATCTTCTCTCCAGGGAAGGAGGCGCCATCCTCCATCACGACCCGAAGTCGCTGAACTTGCAGGCCTGGCTCCTGCAGCGTTAGAGTTTGGAGGATACGACATACCGGCCGACTGCAGAGAGGTTCTTGCAAAGGCCAGGGCGTCCTCAACTCTTAAATGCTATGGACACAAATGGAAGAGGTTCTCTGTCTGGTGCCACGCACAGAAGATTAACCCTCTACGGATTACGGCTCCCCAGGTACTGCCGTACCTTCTGACGCTGGCCAAGGCTGGACTGGCGCACGCGTCCATCAAGATTCATCTTGCTGCGATCTCCCGATACACCAGAACCACGGGGCGGACGTCTTTGTGGTCTCGTCTGGTGAAAGAATTCATGAAGGGACTGTTCAGATCGTTCCCGCCAGTGAAGGCTCCGGCCCCGGCGTGGGAGCTCAACGTGGTGCTGACCAAGCTCATGGGACCTCCGTTCGAGCCTCTGCACTCGGCTCCGTTGAAGTTCTTGTCGTGGAAAACAGCGTTTCTTGTGGCCATCACCTCCGCACGAAGAGTGGGAGAGATCCAGGCCCTTTCCTGCACGACCCTGTACTTTACTTTTCTTGACACAAGGGTAGTGCTCAGGACGCACCCCTCCTTCATGCCCAAGGTGCCGTCAGACTTCCACCTCAACGAACCCTTGGTGTTGCCTGTTTTCTTCCCGTCGCTTTCGTCGCCGGCCGAAAGGACTTTGCACTCGCTGGATGTGGCTAGAGCGCTGAAGTTTTACATGGACCGCACAAAGTGTTTTCGGAAGACGTCACAACTTTTTGTGAACTTTGGACCTGTCAATCAGGGGAAGGCTCTCTCAAAGGCCTCCATTTCCAGATGGCTCTCCGGCTGTATCATGTACTGTCATCGGTTGGCAAACCGACCGCTGCCTGGCCGTCCGAGAGCCCATTCCACCAGAGCGATCGCAGCTACCCCCTTGCTGGACATCTGCAGGGCTGCTACGTGGAGGTCGACGCACACCTTCACGAAATTCTACTGCGTCGATCGGGATTCCAGGGAGGAGTCCAGGGTCGGCCAAGCAGTGCTGCGCAATCTGTTCGCCTAAGGTGAGCCTGGTGAGGAGGTAAGAATTGCTTAATGTTGAGTTTGATGTAATGCTTAATGTTGAGCCTTTGCCACCTCCCGTGGTTGTGCATGTGTACTGCTATGTATTCTTTATTCATGAGCATGTGAATCCATGCCAGACCCCATGCTGGAGAAGGAACAAGTTACTTACCTGTAACTGTTGTTCTCCAGCATGGGTCTGGCATGGATTCACATGCGAACCCTCCCGCCTACCCCTCTGCGGCTCTTCACTTGGTCATACTGCCACTTCACGTGCTACCAAATCTGAAGATGGATGCCAGAGGCGGGGCTTAGGTAGAGGGCAGTCATTGGCTGTGGTCAGTATGACGCAGAGATCCCTGATTAGTTACTACTACGAAAGACAGATCAGAAACGAAACTGATACTGATTTTTTCTTTACCGAGGATTCCCAGCCTGACGACGGGGATTATTCATGAGCATGTGAATCCATGCCAGACCCATGCTGGAGAACAACAGTTACAGGTAAGTAACTTGTTCCTTACATTACATCAGTCTGTATACCAATACTCCACATCAGACCACTCCCAATGTCCACACTGCTGGATGAACTTCTTGGCTACACAATCTAGGCCTGCATGTGACTAATTACATTTTGTTGATGTCTTATAATAGCATTGAATTAGCCAAAAAAAATAATTCTCTATCGATATATGTATCTTTGGAGTTTATAAAGTTGGACCCCCAAGTGTATGGCAGTCCCAGCCCCAATGTTGGAGTGAGGAAGCATCACAAGGGAGTTGACAAATGAGCAAATTGTCTATAGCAAGTTGTTTATAGGCCTTCGGATGGCAGGGCAAGAAGCTGAGATGTACCTGGTAGGTGTGGCTGGATGTATAGATGAATGGCAAAGGTTCCCTGGACACAGCCACAGGCAGCAGTCTAGGTGGAAATTGCCTGACCCTGAGCGAGGCAGGGATTGAAAATCTCCATTCTTAGGCTGAAAACTCAATGGCTTCAACAGCAAGCACTGACTACTACTGCATGCAGTGTTTTTCGCTGCCAACTATTTACACGTTTGCCTTTTAAACCATATGTTTTCACTGCTGCTGTTTTTGCAGAATTTCATTTTTTTAAAATAAATCTGTATTTGGGGTAGCGGTTTGGGGATGGTGGGGTGTGGTGGTGGGGTAGGTAAATGGGGCTCAGGGGATACCCCAATTTAACCCCTTAAGTGCTATGGGCATTGTGAATCACAGGAATTCCTCCCTTCTCCCCATGGGAAACCCCCCCACCCCCCAAGTCTAGGGAGGTGAACCAGCTCCGCAACACCCTCCCCCTAGGAGCCGAGGCAAGTGGGACCGGTCCTCACTGGGAGAGACTGCCCCTCTGGGGGACAAGGACTCCCGTTCCTGTGAGGAACTCCCTAAAGGATATCCCAACATCACCTCTTATGGAATACCCTACAGAGACTTGTATGAATAAAGAACTATGTGTTACTGTCAGCATGAAACAGTGCATGTCACTTTAAATGGAAAGCTCCATTCAACTGAGACCATAAGGATGAATTAACGAGAGGGACCGGAGCAGGTGGATAGAGAGATATGGAGGTACACCAGGGAAGGCCCACAGCGACATAGTACCTGAGAAGTGAGGAGACTGGGAGGTTGAGAGAGCCTGCGAGTTACAAAATTGCTCGCCTACCCAAAGCCGAGAGCTGGACATGCAGCGTCCTGTAAGCTGCAGAGAACGAGAAACAGAGGGTGGTGTTGGGACCACAAAGATCTTGTGTAGGAACGGCGGTCCCCGGAATTACACCAAAACTACTACGTGGGCGGAACCGCATAACACCCTGGCACCTGAAACACCGGACTGCCGTCCAAAAGGAGGATACAGAGTACAGGGCATTAAAGGGTTGAAAGAAGCCGGACAAGTGAAGAAGAAAACCAACCCCGAACAAAGAAAAGCCCCAGTGACGTTATCCCTGAAGGTAACAGGTAGTGGAGAAAATGGGAGACCCGGAAGGCAGACAGATAATAGTTATGGGACTACTCGTGCTCGTCCCAGTCAAGTTAAACAAAGTTTAACGTGGACAACAAGGGAATTGGAGGATGAGATTGAAGCTATAAAAAGTAAGAAGGAAAACAAAACTACAGGAGAAAAACCTGAAAAGAAAGGCGGAGTGACATATACGTCGAAAGACGGAGACAAAATAGAGAAAGAATATTGTTAATTAAGCAGAAGGTAAGAGAATCTCAAAAGATAATCAGAATGGCTGGATAACATTACCCTGGGAAAAGGGAAAAATGCCCCTTTATAGGAAAAGTAAAGAGGGGAGTAACAATCAGAAACCATTAATCAGAAACAAGATATCAGTACAAGGTCAAAGAGACCTGATTTTGAGGAGAAACGAAAGTACAATAAAGCCCTGAAAGAGTTGCACAACGGATCAAAGAAGTCACAAGAGACTATTTGAAAATCAGCTTTTTAATAGAACCAGGAAGAGAACTTTGCAAGAAGTAAAACCCAGGATTTGGGAGTCATAGTTGTTAGAATAGTGGTAGGGTCAGTTAGGGTTAGTTCAGACTGTGGGCAGATTCTTTGAGACATTCACCGACTACTGACAAGCACCTTAGTGTGTTACATAGGGCACATCCCATAGAAGTTGGGAAAGTTCGACATTAATCTTTTCGTTAATCAAAATAGACTTGAAATGTCTTCTAAAAGTCTGCATCCTCCTTCTGACCTGCCACACCATCTATGTTCGTCCTGAATTCCCATAACAAATCATTGTAGGCTCTGCCCACTCCGGCAGTTAAAAAATGGACAAACGGTGGCAGCAAAAACACCACGTTTAAAAGGCAAATGTTTAAATAGTTTATGACGAAAATGCATGGATGCACTACTACAGTGTCATTGTTGAGAGTGAGAACCCAGAGCAGAGACAGCTGAGTTTCTGTTGGAGGTACTGTACCATAGACGGACTATAAGGAATCTGAGGAAGTGAGAAGGACAATGCTACTTTAACACAGACTTTGGACATAGGGGCTCATTTTGTACATTCCTGATAGGGCAGATCAGAACTGAGGGATTAATAGTGAGGGGCAACTGCATTGGAGCCCAGTACCAGCGGTGTCCCTGGCTGCTGCAACCACAACGCTCCCAGCCCAAAATCCTGCCGCCTTCTATGGGGAGGTGTCAGACGAGTTATCCCTTCAAGTATGGTTAGCTTGGAGACCTCAGACTCTTGGCACATTTACAGTCGTGAATGGCCCTGCTCATCCATTTTCATGAGTGTCTATTGAGCCAGCAGTGGACCGCGGCATGTATAGCCCCTTCTCCACACCTTTCCACCACTGTTGTGCAGTAAGACACAGATCATTAGTGAGTGGCTGCATTATGGGGTAAAAAGAGTTGACTCTTTAAATAAACGCATGCACGGTCACCCATATGAATGGAATTCTGCATGTGCCTGCAGCCAACCATATTCCTTCTGTTTTCATCCTGCACTATTTAGTGTTGATTTTGTTTAATACATCTAAACACTAACTTGCACAGCAACCCCTTGGCCTTGGACCATTGTGTAAAAACCATCCATAAAAATGGACAGCAAAAGGGGCATATTGACACAGATCAAATAAGCCAGAGGATTCCTCAGTCTACCCCTGTCACTAGCAAAGGAATAAGCTCCCAACTATGCTTTGGGATATTTTGAATCTACCTAGAGCTTTTACCCTTTGGCAGGCATTGCTGTGTTTATCATTACTCACTAAGGCTGCCTGAGATAAAGAAGCTGCTAAATCAGCCATCTGATGGGGAATAGCTTTTTGCAGGTTGAGCTGATAACCATCTGGAAAAAGCAAAGTCTGGGAGTTGGCCTACTCCCTGGACATCTTAAGTCTACATCTTTGTAGGACCTGTCCTCTTGTTCATACATAGGATATACTATAAAATCTCATTCTAGGTTTCTTCAAGATTTCCATGGTTTCATCAAAATAAGGAATAAACAAAATCACCTATCAAGTAGAAAAAGGAGAAACCCCAATGTATTCAGGGGTTTCTTCTCCAACTGCTTAGCGGGCCAGAATAAGCAGATCAGAGTCACGCCCGGGCCTAAACCACACTCACTCAGGAGAAAGAAGAGTCATATGTCTGCCTGGAGATAGATCAGCTAGGGCTTCAGGTTCCATGCAATGCCCTTCCACTAAATGCCACCAAACTAAATGATTATAGCTTCACATATCTATCTACAAAGATCACTGAAGGTTTGTGTGTCTTTTTTTTGTTGTTGTTGTTGAAAGTACCATAAAAATAATCCTGCCTTTAGCCCGAGTTCTGCTCCGTAAATTGTAGCATCAGTTATGACCTATCAGGTGGTGCATACATACCCCTGTCTGTGCAACTGGTTAGATTGCATGAGACACGGAAATTGTATATTATCTCAAGTTAGTAATTTACATACTATTCAAACAACTGTTGCAGTCATTTACCTCAATTCACACTTCATCAATGGTATTTAAGACATAACGTTAAGTTGTGCATTTTACCTGACCAGAAAAGGCTTATGGCTCTCTGGCAAACTTACTTCCATTTCAGGGGCCTCCTTTATACTACTGCTTGGTAGTTCCATGTACCCACATTGTTCCATCAACACATTGTACAGTGTGCAGATGGATATTCAGTGGGTAATGTATTGTATTTATTGAGGTTACAATGTCTTTCATTCAAACAACCGCAAACCGACATCGGGGCAATCCTAAATTGGGTGCCACACATAAGAGGGACAGGTAGAAGCATAGGTAGTGAACAGTGGACCAGTGGATGATGAGGAAGAAATGTTACAGAAACTGGGGACGAAGATGGATGGCAGACACAAGTCCTAGAGGACTGTGATGCCGGAAATGCATCTGAGGGACAGGGCCTCTGAATCCTTGTCCTTTTTCTGTTTTTACCGTGTGTTCTGTCATGTTTTCTGCCCAGGAGTCCATGAGGGACTCCTGGCAGTGCAGCTCTCTTTTGGTTTGGTGAACAGACCCATGGGATACCCTTATGGCACCCATGGGTAGGGGTACAACCCTGTGCCCCTAGTGTATGTTTTTGGGCACCTGTGGGTGGCCCACAGAGCAGGGTATGGGCTGGTGGCAGCTCCATGCTAAACTTGACAGGTGCTCTGGGTGTCCTCCATTTTGGGATACCCAGGCCCTGCCATTGGGATCAGTTGATTCCTGATAGAAACAAGATGGCCCCTGTGGCCTCTTGCTTTCTATTGCCTGTTGTCTTGTTTTTCCCAAAGTCCTGGGAAGCCCTGGCTCTGTCCCTTCCCCCTGGCTGGCTGTTGGGTGGAAGTTCCATATATGGTGTTGTTGTGAAGGCCCAGCTAGACTGACTGGAGCCTTCCCAGTGACTGTATGTTATGGGTACCTCCTGTGGGTGGGACCTGGGTGAATGGAGTGTGTGACCAATATACACTCCTTGTTGTGGTTGTCTGGTTTCTGGCATGAGAGACAAAGACTGAGACAGCCCTGCCCGAAACTGGCCTGAATGCAGTGTGTAGTGTTGAATGGCTGGGTACTTGTCCCAATCCACATTCCTTGTTGTGAGTGTCTGAAAGGGAGGAGTGTGGCCTGAATGCACTGTGTGCCTGATTGGCTGACTGACTGCATGAATGCCCTTCTGTGTGATTGGCTGCTGTGTGTGTGCCAGCAGTGTGGATGAGAGACAGAATAGTATATCTGGGGACCTCTCACCACTGGAAATTGTTCAGAAGCATTCAGAAGCTGAGTCTCCACTCAAGAGTAACTGGATTTGCTGATCCTCGACGTCCAGCTGGAAGAAGAAGACTTGCTGTGGCATTTGCTTCGACGGAACTGAAGGTTGTCGAAATCGTCGAGGACTGACCCGAGAGAGGACCTGGCTAGGCGCCCTCTTCCCGTGCTCCGAGGGACCATCGAGCACCGCTCAATCTTCGCCGAAGCTCCCTGGACGCCAGACCATCGAAAGGCTGCCGACCGGAGAAGGGGACTGCCGAGGAGACCGAAGTAAAGCACCCGGACATCGACGCTGTCGAAGTCCATTGCCGTCGACCAGGGTTCGCAGGTCTGTGCAACCGCTGGAGGCCCGTCGAAGTTGTGTTGCCCAGCCGTGGGAACCACTTGACGCCGAGCCGCCGACGACCGGAGCCGTCCGCTCCTTGCCTAAGAACATTTGACTCGAAGGACTCCCTCGTCCGCACCGTCGACCGCTTTTGTCCTGCCGGAGAAAGTCGAGGACGACCAACGCGCCGAGGAGAATCCGCCGGTGGGTTTCCCGCCACCTCACGACCCCAAAGACTCGAGCGACTCGACGCCCTTGCTGGGCTCCCGTCTCTACAATCTTTGCGGTCCAGAACTATTGTCATCGAGGTGCCCCGCACACCTCCGCCTTGCAGGACCCCGACGCCGACGAGCACCGCTCGGACGAAGCTGCCGCCTCTTCGACATCGTTCTACCTCGTTTGTCGACGGACGTTCGACGCCCCGTGCCTCCCGCTTGAAAGGGAAGGCATTCAAGAAGGGCCGTCGATTCCCCGTCGCCGAACCCCGAGGTCTTCGACGTTTCTCGACGCCTCTCGACGATCCGTGACTCCTGCTTTAAAGGGGGTCATTCAAGAAGGATCTGTCGACGCCTCTTCGAAGAACTCGACTCCACCAGGTACATTGGGGGGGTAAAAACATTGTAGGAGAGAATAAGACTGTTGAACAATATATGGACTGGGCTTGTGTTATATCTCTTTATTTTACAGGTTGCCCAGGTGGGGGGATCTCCACACAGAACTGTGTCCAGTAGCAAGGGCCAGTCTTCTGCCTATTGTTTCAACCCTCTGGTATCTCTCCTCTCTCTATTGCTGGTTTCCTTCTTATTGATCCGCGTGCCATTGCTACAGTATTGTGAATGCACTGTTATGAGGTCTAATATTAGTGGTACCACTTTAGAATTGTAGATATTTATCATTATTGGTTTTCCTGAGCACAAAGTGCGTTGTTGTGATAAGTGTACATAACCCTTGAATATTAATTATATAAAGACTGTGTTTTCAGTAATACAGTGTGTGGACATTCCTTTGTGGGGGCTTGGGGATACACTGTACTTAAGAACCAGCCTGCATCACCTCCTGAGAAGCTAGGCCTTGATTGCTCGTCCATTGCTACCACAATCGAGAATCTTGGCTGGGGTCCTCTGTGCCTCTCCTCTACCATATAGAGAGCGGAAGTACAGACCCCCCCACCGGTCTTGACAAGCTGGTGGCAGCGGTGGGATGCTTATGGTTTTAAGACTCAGTGTATAACCGTGCCACTTACAAAATATCCGCACTTTATTAGATTAAGGTTTGGGTGTGTACCAAATAACTGCATTACAGGCAATGGAGCCCATTGCAAATGGTAAATTGACTCGGATGAGCTTAGAGGCTCTCCAGAGTGCTTGTGAAGCCAGGGAGTTAGACTTTGTGGATAAGTCTAGGGCTGAGCTGATAGCTGCCCTGGTGGACTACCAGACTGATGGTGAAACCCTTGATGAAGGGGGGGGATGCAACCAGTGAGGACTCTGCCCCTGGGGTTGTCGCTGAATCTGTTTCTGGGAATGCCACCATTCCTGCTGCCTCTGTTCCAAACCCCAGCAATTCCATGGAACTTGCGTTATTAAGGATGAAATTGGCCTTTGAATATCGCAAGTTGGAAATAGAAGCTGAGCTTAAGAAAGAGGAGCTGGCACAGCAAGTGGAACTCAAGAATAGGGATCTTGCGCTCAAAGACAAGGACACTGAATGTCAGAGAATCCAGCTAGAGAGAGCTAGAGTGGAGACTTCAGCTAGACCAATTGAGAGTGGCAGGTCCCCAGCCACCAAGTTTATGAAAGATTTGGTTGGTGTGTTTGTGGAGGGTTCAGATATCCTCCAATGGATTGAAGCGTTTGAAATGGCTTGTGCAATTCATGATGTAGATAAAAGAGATTGGGCTAAGTGTTTGTTAAGCAGAGTGCCTCAAACTGGATATGACTGTATTCTGAAGCTGAGTGTGGAAGAAAGGGGTCAGTATGAGTGTATGAAGTCTGCTTTGATTGCCAAGTTTGGCAAGACACCTACCCAATACCTTAAAAGGTTCAGGGATTTTAAGAAAAGAGAGAATGTGTCTTGGGTTGACTGGGTGAGTACTGCGCACATGAACATGATGGGGTGGATTGACGGTTACAAGGTGAAAACTTTTGTTGAGTTGTCCCACCTCTTGTTTTTTGAGCATTTTTCTGAAGCCTGTTCACCAGAGCTGCGTCAGTATGTGGCTGACCAGAACATTTTGGACCCCTTTAAGCTGGCTAGGTTGGCTGACAAGTGGGTCTCCCACCGGGTGTCCCCTAAGGACTCCAGTGGGAAGGACAAGGACAAAGAAAAGGGGACCTCTCAGAAAGCTGAGGAGTCCCAAAAGCAATCACAGTCGGGTAAACCAAAACCTTCCTCTCCTAAGACCCAAAAATCTAGTGGGGATAAGTCCTCTGTGGGTGGGAATAAGAGTAGTGGTCCACCTGCTGCAAAGCAGGTTCCCAGTGGTTCCAGTACCGTACCCCGCACTCCTGGCACTTGTTGGGATTGTGGGGCTCTGGATCACAAAAGGGGTGACCCCAAGTGTAAAGGTAAGGCACTTGGAGTACAGGCTGTCAGCCTGACCTACCCTTACCCCGTGGCTGAGGTGGAGGCCACTGTCCTCCCCTCCTCTACAGGAATCACATTTGGTGCTCCGGTAGAGATTTCCTTAGTGTCCCTTGGGGCCTGGGACCAGTACGCAGAAGTACTGGCAACTATCCCGCAGAACACCCGTAGGTTTTTGAGAAGTGTCCTCTTGAATGGCCAGCCTTCTACTGGTTTGAGAGACACTGGGGCAAGCATGACCGTGGTGGACAGGACCCTGCTCAAGCCAGAGGACTATGTAGGTGCTCCTCTGAGAACCACCAGGTTAGCTGGTGGGCCTCCCAAATTATCGCCTGTAGCCCTAGTCACACTCATGATTGGAGACAAGACAGCAAAGCTTCCTGTCCTGGTTCAGGACAATGTCCCTGCTAACATTCTGTTAGGAAATGATCTAGTAGAGTTGGGGTTGATCTCGGATGGTCTTCCCATGACTGCTGCTGCAGTCACTAGGTCACAGGTGACACCGGGTCTGGCTGTGAGTCAGGTACCCGAGCCAAAGGCGAGGCCTAAGGCAAGAGGAAGGAAGACCAAGAAGGCCACCTCTGTGGAGGGAACACCTTCTCTTCCTGCTGTTCCGACAGCACCCATTGGGATCCATGCTCCGGACGGGCTGGGTCCAGTGGAAAACCCAAACTCAACTCCTGTGGGAGAAGAGACAGAAGACTCTCCTGTGGGAGAGGTTCTCAACCCGGAGGATCATCCCGACCTTCAATGCTTGTTAGCTGAAGGGGGACCCTCCCGGGCAGACTTCTGTAAGGGACAGAGAGAGTGCCACTCTCTCGAGGGCCTGAGGAAACAGGCCCTGTCCCAGGCACAAGGTGAAGTGCCTAGGACATTCAAGATTTATTGGGAGGGTGAGCTCCTTGTTAGTGAGCCCACTAAGCCCGAACCTGGTGCCCGCAAGAGGTTGGTGGTACCCCAGGTTTACACGCCCTTCCTACTGCAGTTGGCGCATGAGGTGCCCTTGGCTGGTCATCTTGGGACCAAGAAGACTAAGCAGAGGCTCTCTGCCCATTTCTACTGGCCACGGATGGGAGTAGAGGTGGAGTCCCACTGCAGGACCTGCCCAACTTGTCAGTTGTCTGGCAAGACTGGAGGCAGGGTCATTGCCCCACTGCAGCCATTACCAGTGGTTGGCACACCATTTGAGAGGGTGGGCATCGACATCGTCGGTCCCCTTGACCCTCCCACTTCAGGTGGACATCGGTTCATCCTGGTCTTGGTAGATCATGCCACCAGGTACCCTGAGGCAATACCCCTTCGGACTGTTACTGCCAAGGTGGTTGCCAGGGCTCTCCTGGGCATTTTCACCCGTGTTGGATTCCCCAAGGAGGTTGTCTCTGACCGAGGATCCAACTTCATGTCTAGTTACATGAAAACCATGTGGAAAGAGTGCGGGGTAACCTACAAGTTCTCCACCTCTTACCACCCCCAGACCAATGGTCTGGTTGAGAGATTTAACAAAACTCTCAAGGGCATGCTAGGTGCTTTGGAAGAGCCCCTAAGGAGGAAATGGGATCTCCTCCTGCCATGCCTGCTGTTTGCTTACAGAGAGGTACCTCAAGAGGGTGTTGGTTTCAGCCCCTTTGAGTTACTCTTTGGACATCCCGTGAGGGGGCCCCTCGCCTTGATCCGAGAAGGCTTGGAAGCCACCCCTCCAGGTCCCGCCAAGCAAGTGGGGGACTATGTGTTAGGCCTCAGGCGGAGGATGACACAAATGATGGGTCAGGCAACAGCAAATCTCAAGGCCAGCCAGGAATTGAATAAGTACTGGCATGACCTGAAAGCTTCGCAAGTGGATTGGACTCCGGGACAGGAAATCCTTGTGATGGAGCCTACCAAGCCTAGAGCTTTGGCAGACAAGTGGACTGGACCCTTCAGGATCATCTCCAAGATGGGCGAAGTCAATTATCTGGTGGACATGGGAGCCTCTGGGGTAGCCCCCCAGGTATTCCATGTCAACAGGCTCAAGCCTTTCCACAGGCGAGCAGAGGTCTCATGTCTCTTGCTAGCTTCAGGGCAAGAAGAGGATGAGAGTGAGCCCCTTCCTGATTTGCTGCATAGCAACCCTCAGGATGGCTCAGTGGAGGGAGTACAACTCTCTCCAGATTTGACAACAGAGCAGCAGAGGGCCTGCCGGGCTTTGCTCCAGCAGTATGCCCCTCTGTTTTCACTGACACCGGGCCTTACACCGTGGTGTAAGCACGAAATTGACACTGGTGACAGTGTGCCTGTCAAAAGCAGGAGCTATCGTATGTCAGATACCGTCAAAAACCACATCCAGGCTGAGGTCGCCAAGATGTTGGATCTGGGTGTTATTGAACCCTCCACCAGTCCCTGGTCCAGTCCAGTGGTCCTTGTCCCCAAGGCAAGTTCCCCGGCGGGTACCAAGGATTGGAGGTTCTGTGTGGACTACCGAGGAGTCAATGCCGTCACCAAAACTGACGCGCACCCATTGCCCAGGGCTGATGAGCTCGTGGACACTATAGGTGCTGCCAAATTTGTGAGCACCTTTGACCTTACCTCAGGCTATTGGCAAATAGCTCTGACGGACCATGCCAAGGAAAAGACGGCATTCTCCACACCTGAGGGACTCTACCAGTTTAGGGTCATGCCCTTTGGGTTGAAGAATGCCCCTGCCACCTTCCAGAGATTGGTCAACCATGCGCTCAGTGGGCTGGAAGCCTTTTGTGTGGCTTACTTAGACGACATTGCCGTCTACAGTTCCACCTGGGAAGAGCATTTGACACATCTGGATAAGGTGTTGCAGGCCTTGAAAAGGGCTAACCTCACTATCAAGGCCACCAAGTGCCAGATAGCTCAGGGGAAAGTTACCTATCTTGGTCATGAGGTAGGAGGGGGTCAAATCCAACCTCTCTCCAGTAAAGTACAGGACGTACAGAACTGGGAGACTCCCACTACTCAAACCCAGGTGAGAGCCTTTTTGGGCCTCACTGGGTACTATCGCAATTTCATGGCAGACTATGGAACCATAGCTGCACCCCTGACAGCTCTAACTTCACCCAAACAGCCTAGGAAGGTTAATTGGACTGAAGACTGTCAGAGGGCCTTTGATGGCTTGAAAGAAAGTCTGTGTAGGGCACCTGTGTTGAGTGCGCCTGACTACAGCCGACCCTTTATCGTCCAGACGGATGCCTGCGACACCGGAATTGGAGCTGTCTTGTCCCAGTTAGATGACAAAGGGAGAGAACATCCTATCATATTCATCAGTAGACAACTCAAGGGTAGAGAACTTAGGTGGGCTACTGTTGAAAAGGAATGTTTTAGTATAGTTTGGAGCCTTAGGCGTTTTAGGCCCTACCTTACGGGGTCCACCTTCAAGGTCCAAACAGATCATAAGCCCCTGAAGTGGCTTATGCAGATGAAGGGTGAGAATCCGAAATTGCTCAGGTGGTCGATTAGCCTACAAGGGCTAGACTTCACCATAGAGCACAGACCAGGGAAGAGTCACGATAATGCAGATGGCCTTTCCAGAAGGTATGTTGACCGTCTGGATGAGGGTGTCTATCCCGTGGGAGATTAGGCACCCTCCACCTCAGTCTGGGGGGGGCGACTGTGATGCCGGAAATGCATCTGAGGGACAGGGCCTCTGAATCCTTGTCCTTTTTCTGTTTTTACCGTGTGTTCTGTCATGTTTTCTGCCCAGGAGTCCATGAGGGACTCCTGGCAGTGCAGCTCTCTTTTGGTTTGGTGAACAGACCCATGGGATACCCTTATGGCACCCATGGGTAGGGGTACAACCCTGTGCCCCTAGTGTATGTTTTTGGGCACCTGTGAGTGGCCCACAGAGCAGGGTATGGGCTGGTGGCAGCTCCATGCTAAACTTGACAGGTGCTCTGGGTGTCCTCCATTTTGGGATACCCAGGCCCTGCCATTGGGATCAGTTGATTCCTGATAGAAACAAGATGGCCCCTGTGGCCTCTTGCTTTCTATTGCCTGTTGTCTTGTTTTTCCCAAAGTCCTGGGAAGCCCTGGCTCTGTCCCTTCCCCCTGGCTGGCTGTTGGGTGGAAGTTCCATATATGGTGTTGTTGTGAAGGCCCAGCTAGACTGACTGGAGCCTTCCCAGTGACTGTATGTTATGGGTACCTCCTGTGGGTGGGACCTGGGTGAATGGAGTGTGTGACCAATATACACTCCTTGTTGTGGTTGTCTGGTTTCTGGCATGAGAGACAAAGACTGAGACAGCCCTGCCCGAAACTGGCCTGAATGCAGTGTGTAGTGTTGAATGGCTGGGTACTTGTCCCAATCCACATTCCTTGTTGTGAGTGTCTGAAAGGGAGGAGTGTGGCCTGAATGCACTGTGTGCCTGATTGGCTGACTGACTGCATGAATGCCCTTCTGTGTGATTGGCTGCTGTGTGTGTGCCAGCAGTGTGGATGAGAGACAGAATAGTATATCTGGGGACCTCTCACCACTGGAAATTGTTCAGAAGCATTCAGAAGCTGAGTCTCCACTCAAGAGTAACTGGATTTGCTGATCCTTGACGTCCAGCTGGAAGAAGAAGACTTGCTGTGGCATTTGCTTCGACGGAACTGAAGGTTGTCGAAATCGTCGAGGACTGACCCGAGAGAGGACCTGGCTAGGCGCCCTCTTCCCGTGCTCCGAGGGACCATCGAGCACCGCTGAATCTTCGCCGAAGCTCCCTGGACGCCAGACCATCGAAAGGCTGCCGACCGGAGAAGGGGACTGCCGAGGAGACCGAAGTAAAGCACCCGGACATCGACGCTGTCGAAGTCCATTGCCGTCGACCCGGGTTCGCAGGTCTGTGCAACCGCTGGAGGCCCGTCGAAGTTGTGTTGCCCAGCCGTGGGAACCACTTGACGCCGAGCCGCCGACGACCGGAGCCGTCCGCTCCTTGCCTAAGAACATTTGACTCGAAGGACTCCCTCGTCCGCACCGTCGACCGCTTTTGTCCTGCCGGAGAAAGTCGAGGACGACCAACGCGCCGAGGAGAATCCGCCGGTGGGTTTCCCGCCACCTCACGACCCCAAAGACTCGAGCGACTCGACGCCCTTGCTGGGCTCCCGTCTCTACAATCTTTGCGGTCCAGAACTATTGTCATCGAGGTGCCCCGCACACCTCCGCCTTGCAGGACGCCGACGCCCCGACGCCGACGAGCACCGCTCGGACGAAGCTGCCGCCTCTTCGACATCGTTCTACCCCGTTTGTCGACGGACGTTCGACGCCCCGTGCCTCCCGCTTGAAAGGGAAGGCATTCAAGAAGGGCCGTCGATTCCCCGTCGCCGAACCCCGAGGTCTTCGACGTTTCTCGACGCCTCTCGACGATCCGTGACTCCTGCTTTAAAGGGGGTCATTCAAGAAGGATCTGTCGACGCCTCTTCGAAGAACTCGACTCCACCAGGTACATTGGGGGGGTAAAAACATTGTAGGAGAGAATAAGACTGTTGAACAATATATGGACTGGGCTTGTGTTATATCTCTTTATTTTACAGGTTGCCCAGGTGGGGGGATCTCCACACAGAACTGTGTCCAGTAGCAAGGGCCAGTCTTCTGCCTATTGTTTCAACCCTCTGGTATCTCTCCTCTCTCTATTGCTGGTTTCCTTCTTATTGATCCGCGTGCCATTGCTACAGTATTGTGAATGCACTGTTATGAGGTCTAATATTAGTGGTACCACTTTAGAATTGTAGATATTTATCATTATTGGTTTTCCTGAGCACAAAGTGCGTTGTTGTGATAAGTGTACATAACCCTTGAATATTAATTATATAAAGACTGTGTTTTCAGTAATACAGTGTGTGGACATTCCTTTGTGGGGGCTTGGGGATACACTGTACTTAAGGACCAGCCTGCATCACCTCCTGAGAAGCTAGGCCTTGATTGCTCGTCCATTGCTACCACAATCGAGAATCTTGGCTGGGGTCCTCTGTGCCTCTCCTCTACCATATAGAGAGCGGAAGTACAGACCCCCCCACCGGTCTTGACAAGGACCTTGGTATTTAATTTACAGTGCAGAATTTATGGAAGTGTTCATTTTTGTTTTGCAAGGAGCAGGATCTGCAATAAGTCCACATCCTATGACAGGTCAGGTAGGGTTTTCTGTAATGGTCTCGGGTGTAATGGTCTCAGGACAATAGATGAAGTCAATTAAATGTTATATGTAAAGCAGCAAGCCTTTTCCTCGAAATGGAAAAGTGGCAATAGGCTAGCCAGCCTCTAACTGCCATTTCTGCAGTCAATGTTGTGCATATCTGGGACATACAAAAGGTCTCATTTAGTAAACTAAATTTTGAGGGGATTGGGTCCTCCGACGTATTCCATATCTATGACAGTAATCACCACAGCTGTGCTGCTTCGGAAAATCTTTCGGCGTCCTGCGTCAATGACGTCGATACGCCGCCCTCGAGGACCTCCTCCGACGGCCGACGTCACTGGATGTTATAAGTAGGACGCACGACGCCCGTAGCCTCAGTTCTGTTTTTTCCGCGAATGTGTTCGCTTCGGAGAGCTCGGCGCGCCTTGACTCTTTGGAGTTTCTGTTCTTTCGGTTCTTCGAACCTGTTCGTTTGTGAAGTTATCCTTCGGGATGTCTACCTCGTCTTCCACCCCGCATCCGGGCTTTAAGAAGTGCGGGGACTGTGGGTCCAAGATGTCGGTGATGGACTCGCACAACGCATGCCTCTGGTGCCTCGGGGAGGCCCATGACACGGATGATTGTGTCGACTGCCAGTCGCTTACGTCCAAAGCCTTGCAGGAGCACAAGAAGAAACTGTCGGTACGTAAGGTGTCCAAGCCACGGAAGTCGAGGTCTGTGGGGCTTTCGACGGACGATTTGAGGGCGACTCTCCACATTGTCGTCAGAAGTCCAGTGGGTCTCGGTCCCGGAGTAGGTCCCGCCACTCCTCTGCCTCTTCGAGGCACTCCCGGAATTGCCGTCATCGGTCGCCTTCCCCATCCTCATCCGAGGACTCCGCCCGTCGGTGGGTCGCTTATCCCACCAAGCATGCGACGCCGGAGGAATGGGCTTCCTTCGGTAAGAAAATGCTAGTGATTCTCGAATCGCAGGGCACTGGTCCGTCCGCGCCTCCATGTGGGGTCCGTCGTGATCGGTCGAGAGACACCACTCGTACGCCCTCGGGTGGTCGGCAAGATTTGCGGGAAAGGTGCCGCTTGGACAGGGGGAATCGTTCTCGTCATGCCCGTTGCAGGTCCCGATCCTCGACGCGCTCGAGACCGTGTGCACCTGTGGTGTCTTCGAGGAAGACGTCGATGGACTCTTTGGAGGATCCGCCTCCGAAGAAGTCGTCGACGCCATCGGCGCCCAGGCTGTCGAGGGACACGCTCGGGGCTCCGCCCTCGAGGCCTGTGTCGACGTCGATGCTTTCGGCGCCGCGTTAAGCGTCCACACCGATTCACTCGATGCCTTTCGAGGCTGTTTCGACGGGGGTACCCCGAGGCACGATCGAACCCCCTAGAAAGGCTCTGGCCAAGGTAACGCATGGCTTTGTTCCCCATTCTGTGCCCTCTTACCGTCATCTTGAGTACATTGCAGAGGTGGATGAGGGCTCTGATGATGGCATGGTTCCTGATACGGTGCCAGGTGAGATTATCTCGGGCCATAGCCAAATTGAGGACCTGCGTCAGTCCCTGTACGACGCCAGTGGTCTGGACACCTCTCCAGAGGTGGAGTTTTGTAGGCCTGAGCCTGGCACTCATGCCGACTCCTCGTACCAGCGCCTTATGTCTAGGGTCACCGAGTACTTAGGGTGGTCTGCTACCCCAGGGGATTTTCTTCAGGATCACTTTACGGATATCCTCGACCAAGATCCACCAACTGACCCGGTACTGCCGTTCCATATGGCTCTACAGAGGAGGGTGGCGGCCGCTTGGACTGCTCCGGAGAGTCTCCCGGCAGTGGGCAAGTCTCAAAAACGTGACCAAGCACCCCACTCCAGAGAGTTTGGTGGTGCAGGCGGCTACGGCCCCAGCAAAGCAGGCGTCGTATCCTACCATCCCTCCTGATAGGGACGACAAGCGTTTTGATGGTTGGGCGAAGAAAGTGTTTTCTTCAGCGGGTATGGCGCTTCAGGCGGCCAACTCCGTGTGTGCCTTGTCTCGTTTCACGCACACTCTGTGTAACTGTGTTTCCTTAGCGGCTGAACATATTCCCGAAGGGGACGAACGGGATGGTTTCCTTGCTATGGTCCAGGATGGCAAGGATGCCATGTGTGAGGCTGTTCAGTCGGGTTTGGACATGTCAGATTGCGTCAGCCGGTCCATGGCAGCGAGCTCCGTAATACACAGGTTTGCGTGGTTGCGGAAATCGGGGTTTGCTCCTGATGTGCAGGCCCGGCTCCTCAACATGCCCTTTGACGGGTAACATCTGTTTGGCAGCAAGGCTGACGAGAGCCTTGAGAGGTTGCAGACCTCCAAAGCTGCAGCGAAGTCTTTGGGCGCTGCAGTTCGACAACCTCCGCCTTCTCGTCCTAGGGGACAGCAATGGAGGGGAGGTTCCTTTCGTTATTACTCATCCTTTGGTAAAGCGAGAGAAGCTGCCAATCAAAGGGGCCACCGTAGGCGTGCCAGAGGTGGAACACAAGGTACTGGAGGTGCCAAGGCCGCTTGTGCAGTTGCCTCTTTGCCCTCAGGCAATGCCGCAGCCGCTTCAGCTCAGTCATGAGGCCATGTCCCATGGTTCGCCGGTTGGGGGAAGGCTGGTGCAGCATCTTGTAGAGTGGCGTGCCATTACTTCAGATGTGTGGGTTCTGGAGATCATAGCCCACGGGTACTGTCTTCCTTTCCGGCAGAGGCATCACGACAATCCATGGGGGAATCTCTTTGAAGAGTCCGGATCCGCTCCTTGCTCAGGAAATTCAATCCCTGCTGGAGAAAGACGCCATAGAACTGGTGCCTGTAGCGGAGAGGACCATGGGATGGTATTCCCCTTATTTTTTTGATTTCCAAGAAAGATGGGGGATTGAGACCCATCATGGACTTGCACGGTTTGAAAAAACTCCTCAGGAAGGACAAGTTCAAGATGGTTACTCTCTCTCAAGTCCTCCAGGCCCTTCAACTTCAGGACTGGCTGGTTTCTCTCGACCTCAAGGACGCTTATTTTCATGTGCCGATCCATCCACAGCACAAGTAGTACCTGAGGTTTGCAGTTGGCGACACGCACTTTCAGTTTCGGGTCCTGCCGTTCAGATTGACCTCCGCCCGAGGGTCTTCACCAAGCTCATGGTAGTGGAGGCAGCGCATCTCAGGAAAGGGGGGATTCACGTCTACTGCTACCTGGACGATTGGTTGATCAGGGCGCGCTCTCCCGAGCAAGTCCTGGATCATCTGTCAGTCACCTGCCACTCCCTCAACAAGCTGGGCCCATCCCTCAACTTGAAGTCCCATTTGACACCAACTCAGAGGCTCCACTAAATCGGAGCAGTGCTCGACATGTCCCTGGGGCAGTGTTTTCCTCCGCAGGTGAGGGCTCATCACATTCTGCAGATGGTGCACAAGTTTAATCTTGCCCAGAGTCTCCCAGCGTTCGACTTCTTGAGATTGATCGGCCTCATGGCATCCTGCATTCTTCTGGTGCCAGAGGCCAGGTTGCGGGTGAGATCTTTGCAATGGGCACTCAAGCTCCAGTGGTCTCAGTCCTCCGGCAGGATGTCGGACCCTGTTCAGGTGCCGTCCTCGTTCGCCCAGGACTTTCTGTGGTGGGCCGTCGAAGGCAATCTGATGAAGGGGGCTCCTTTTTGGCTACCCTGGCCGGGGTGACGATCGTGACGGACGTATCCCTCATGGGATGGGGAGCTCATGCCAACGAGTTGACAGTCAGCGGTCGTTGGTCTCCTTCGGAGTCCAGACTCCATATCAATCTGTTGGCGCTGAGGGCAGTCAGGCTTGCCCTGAAGGCTTTTCTGCCGACTGTGCGAGGAAAGAATGTCCTGATCCTGACGGACAACACAGTGGCCATGCACTACCTCAACAAAAAGGGGGGGGGCAGGGTCACTTCCTCTGTGCAGGGAGGGGATGCAGCTCTGGTTCTGGGCAATCCAGCAGGAAGTTTCGATCTCGGCAGTTCGTCTGGCCGGAGACGAAAACGAGACGGCGGACGCTCTGAGCAGGCAGACCGCGATCTCTCACGAGTGGGAGTTGGCTCAGGAGATTCTCCTGGAGATCTTTGCCCTTTGGGGGACCCCTCAAGTGGATCTCTTCACCTCCAGTGTCGACCAGAAGTGCGAAAGGTTCTGCTCGCGGGAATTTCCTCCAAAAGGAGCCTTAGGAGACGCGTTTGTGGTGGAGTGGTCATTCCCACTGCTGTACGCGTTTCCTCCAGTCCCCGTCATCCCGCAAGTGCTGCAGAGGTTACGAAGGTTTGGTTCCCGGATGATCCTCATTGCTCCGGCGTGGGCCCGGAGGACGTGGTACCCGGACCTTCTCGACTTGTCCATCTGCCCTCCACGTCGTCTTCCCTACCGAGACAATCTGCTCTCACGGGAGGGGGGTCAGGTTCTCCATCCAGAGGTCAGATCCCTCAACCTTCACGCTTAATTTCTGAAACGTTGAGGTATAAGGATTGGGACCTCCCTGAAGACGTGATGGAGGTGTTGCTTTCGGCCAGAAGGCCCGCCACTAAGTCCCTGTGCCGTTGGTGAAAGTTTTGCGACTGGTGCAGGGTTAGGAATGTGGATCCTTTTGCATGTGACATTCCTGTGGTCCTGTCTTTTTTGCTTTCTTTAGCCCACAGGGGCTTGCAAGTGGGTACGGTTAAAGGTTACCTGGCGGCTCTGTCCATATTTAAGCGCTCGTCTGAAGAGGGTTCTTATTTAAAAAATTCCTTTAATTTCTCAGTTTCTAAAAGGGCTCACTAATGTGTTCCCTCCATCACCTTTCCAGGTGCCCGGTTGGGATTTGAACCTTGTCCTCAAGTTTCTGATGGGTGCTCCGTTTGAGCCTTTGCATTCATGCCCTTTGAGACTGTTAACTCTTAAAACTGTATTTTTGGTTGCGGTCACTTCCGCTCGCAGAGTAGAGTGAGTTACAAGCACTTTCAGTTAAGCCACCCTTCACTATATTTCATAAGGACAGGGTTGTCCTTAGAGTTTGTCCTTCCTTTCTTCCGACGGTGGTGTCGGAATTTCATTTAGGCCAGAAGGTTTTTCTTCCGGCATTTCTTCCTCCCCCACATCGTGGTGAGGAAGAGGAGAGGCTCCATAGGCTCAATCCTAGGAGAACTTTAAGCTTTTATATTTCACGCATGTCCCGGGTCAGAGTGGACGATCAACTCTTCATTGGTTACGCTGTAAAGCGTTTGGGAAAAGCTGTGACTAAGCAGACTTTGTCTCGCTGGATTATTCTGGCTATTTCTGAGTGTTACCGCTTGTCGGGTAAGGACCCACCGGTCGGCTTGCGGGCCCACTCTACCAGGGGTTTGGCTGCCTCTACTGCCCTACAGAGGGGTGTTCCTATTTGTAACATCTGTGACGCAGCCACCTGGGCTTCGGTCCATACTGTTGTACGTCACTACTCCCTCGATTCCATCCGTGGGCAGGATCTGGCCTTTGGCCAGGCGGTCCTTTGCTCCGCAATTTGATGGGGCATTATACATTTCTGTATTCTAAATTCTTTTCCCACCTCCTTGCATTGGTACTGCTTTGGGAGTCTGTCATAGATATGGAATACGTTGGAGGACCCAATCCCCTCGAACAACAAGTTACTCTCTTACCTGGTAACATTCTTTCGATGGGATGGTCTGACGACGTATTCCATATCGCTCCCTTCCTGCCTTCCCCGCTACAGAATTTCTTATGCGATTGCAGCTTACGTTTGCGCAAGGCTTTGTGTGGTCAGACTGGCAGAAGACTGGTGCCACACGTTCTGGGAAAAAACTACAACTGAGGCTACAGGCATCGTGCGTCCTACTTATAACATCCAGTGACATCGGCCGTCGGAGGAGGTCCTCGAGGGCGGCGTATCGACGTCATCGACGCAGGACGCAGACGCCGAAAGATTTTCCAAAGCAGCACAGCTGTGGTGATTGTCATAGATATGGAATACGTCGTCGGACCATCCCATCGAAAGAACGTTACCAGGTAAGAGAGTAACTTGTTCTACTTCATGAAAGGAAAATGAGCAACTGTGTGATTTCCAAGCTCTTCTATGTTTTGGGCATCAGCAAAGTGACCGTTCTGCTTTCAGTCTGACCAACTTTCCTTTGTTTACTTTGTGGATTTTCGCATTCAGAAATGTATTTCTTCTGGATGGAATGGAAAGGATTCCCATATGCCTTTCCCAATGCCCCTTCCTTAAACTGATGGTGAGGTTTAAGAAATCCTTGGGCTGCCAGGTTTTCGTAGTGCCCCCGTGTTGACTGACAGATAAAGTTCCCTGTCTGAGTGTGGGGACTGACAAGGTGGGAAGAACTGGGCTGGGTTCCACCCCAAGCCAGTGGATGTTGGTGCCTGGGGTGTTGTGGGATGGAAATCGCAGTCCCCCATCTCAGTGGTCCCTATGTAGCAGGGGACAACCACAGCCAGGCCTTCCCACCCATTGGCCCAATAGGTCAATACAGCCCTGATCATACCCAAACCCCTTTGGAGACCAGGTTGGGGCCTGAAGCTCTGCCTCAGCACATCCAAATTCATAACATTTGTTGAAGAAGCTTTCTATTTAAGGGAAAGGAGTTTCCTAATCTCGTCGGTAGTAATGATTTTTTTAGGTGCTGTTGCTGCTTCCCTCTGCAGAATTCTTCTGACAATTTACGAGATGCACAGTAAACTACTCAGATACATATATACAATATTGCAAGGGATTCTTCTGCCGGGATACAATATTGCTAAATCACCACCTGCCTAGTGAAGAAAAAGTTGTCCTTAAGCGAATTCCAAAATGGAAGAACGGCCAACTGAAGACTTGTCCAGCTCCTTCAAATCAAAGCATGCACAGGTGCACATAAGGAGGTCAATCATTCACAGCTCTCACTAATTACGACCCACGTGTGCAGACCCTCACTACAAGATCCACCCAGAGGGAGGAGAGGCACTATAAAATACCCAGCTCTGGTCCGTGTGGGTTGTTGGATCAGGAAGGCTGTGTTTGGAAAAGGCTGTAGAGTAGTGTAAGGAGCAGAGGTTGGGGGACTGGGGAGAGTGGAGGAATGGAAGAATTAAAGAGCCAGAAGAGGGATTGTGAGCTAAGAGGGAAGGTAATAGATCAGAGGAGAAGGATGCACAGAAGGAGGTGGCTGTGTTTGGTAGGTCAATTAGCAGGTGATCACATCATAGAGAGAGTGAACAGGAGGAGGTGGTAGCCAGACAGGAGGTAATGGAGTGAGAACGAAAGGAGGTGGTGAGCATTAAGTGAATTCAAGAAGGGTTGGTAACATCAGGAGGATGAAGGTGGTAGGAGACATTAAAAGGCCAGGAGACCGGGGTGTCGGTATACTAGCATAACTTTTGTCAAGAGATTCTCCCATACCCTGCCTGTTATACAAGCAGATTTCCCCAGATGCATTTCCTTACTGAAAAAAGCTCCATTCCCAGTATCAAAGGCATGTTGCGAAGTTGCGGCCATACAGCATGCCAAAAGTGCCTCCCAGGAAATGGCACCTGGCTCAGCCTCTGTTTCAAAACAAGAGGTGATGACTGGAAGGTTCAGAATTAATCTGAACCTCTGGCATTGCTCTGGGCAGCCCTCTAGACCATCATTCTTTGGCTGCCCCAAGCCATTACAGAAAGGGGAAAGAACATATGCAAATCAGGCTTGGTCCCACTCCAAAGGGGCAGTCTAGCCTGAACTGCTTGTTCACATCCCTTGCAAGAGACCAAAAGCAACCCCAAACATGTTTCGGCATCATTGAGTGCCATCAGCGAGGTGTAGCTTGGGTCTCTAGGCCCAGGAGGGGATTCACGTCTGGGTATACCCGTCCTACTCAGGGAGACTAAATAAAACAAGAGGTGATGGCTGGAAGGTTTAGAATTAATCTTAACCTCTGGCTTCACTCTGGGCAACCATCTGTTTCAGCAATGGTGCCTGAACTGCAGGAAACCAGGCAAGACAATGGACAGAATCTCCCCAGAGGATATAGAGGTCACTTCCTGCCTCAGCAGCACAAACAGCCTGCTGCAGAAGACCGGGATCTTTGCACCCAGCATTCCACCTGCCTTTCATGCTCGCACATGCAAATCAGACTCTGCTTTAAGTTATTTTCTAGTTGGGGCCAAATAGGAGAGTATTGTCCTCTCATAATTTGGTCGCATTTTTCTTTTCCTTTCAGGCTCTGAGAAAGAAGCCAACAAGACTTGGCATATCTTTCACTGTGTTATCTGAGCCCAGGGTCCAGAAGATAACACAGGAAAGGAAGGAGGCGATAAAATAATTGTACTCTGAAGGAGAAGACTTTTCATGTTTGTTCTGGTCTGCTTTACAGCCTTCTAATCTCTTCATCACAGTCTTGACTTCTCTCCCAGACCCCTTCTCATCCTACTAGACTAGCACCCGGGCTGATGTGGGAAGGGGAGATTCCCCACAGCTCCATAGTTCATGCGAAAGAGGAGATTGTAAACAGACACCTCTCCCTCCCCTCCCCCCTAGATCGGTTAACTCACAAACAGCAGCAATGTCTAGCAGCTGAAAGCTACCCTTTGGAATCAAAAGCCAAAGGTATCTGACAAGAGAAAGGCAAGAGGAAGTGGTAGAATGTCTTGAGTACAGGATGCTGCAGTGAGACCCCAGGAAGGGAGGTGGCAAAATTAGGGACTGGTAGAAACACGTATGAGGAAACCTCAGAAAGAGAGGCGGCGAAGATATAGCATGAGGTGGAGGTGGCAGTGTTATTAAAGGTGGTATGGAGGAGACTGGGAGCAATATCAGAAGGCAAAATGGAAGCTAAGACAGGAACAGACACCCGGGCGAACAGGAATCTTGAGGCGAGATAGCCGCCAGCACCTATCTAGTATGAGCTGACTGATTTCGGGGAGCCCAAATGGAAAAAATAAAAATGAGGAGGATCGCTCTCGGGACAAGTTCATTGGAAGTTTAGACAGGTGGGATGATGAGGGGGACAGGATTAAGGAGACCGAAAATAAGTTAAGGCAGATCTCAGTGACCTACCAATAGCTCTCCCTGCCAGCTACATCCCCTAAGAAGCATGTTCAAAAGAATATACAATAAAGTGAGTCGTGGTAAGCCTTCACCTCGGTTGGTCCATGAAGAATGGTTCAGGTCCACCGACCGATAAGGTAACCCCTCTTTAACTGTTTGAACTGAAACTAACCCTATTAAGTAGAAGGCTTTCCTGACATCTGTTCCATTTCTATTTTAAGTTGCTCAACCTTGTAACAAACCCTTAATTCCTTGATTCTAGGTCGACCCTTTGACATGATTTCATCACTTTTGGGTGTTGAATCTGTTAACTGTAGCAATGCTTCCCTCTTTACTTCCGCCTCTGGGGGATGTCCTGTGATTCAGTGTTGGCCTGTGTTCCTGCACTTGACCACCTGTTTACTGAGTCTTAATGTCACTTGGGCTTATATATGGGAGCTGTCAGTCAATGGGAATAATATTGCATCTGAACATAGTACAATGTGGCTCAGAGTTTGCCTCTATGCTTTCACAAAAGAGATTAACAGTGCCCGATGATTTGTGGTTGATGGCTTCTCATTTATAGCCCACTTTAATATGTTGGCACTTCAAGCGCAGCCATGAAGAAGTTGCTTGAGGTTTATATGTACCTGTAGGAACTCTAGGAAAATACCTTTTCATTGCAGAACTAGATGGCTAATCTTCATTGCTTGGGGCTTCTTCATTTGATTCCATACTCGGTATGTTTTACCGCCCTTGATTAACCTGTGTATACACCATGACAAATGGCCCAGTTTGTTTTCTTCAAGAGAATTACATTGTATCACAGATGGCCTAAAGTACACACCAACTCAAAAGCAGTTCAAGATTTTATATTAGAAGAATTGTAAAGGGGCTTATGAAGGGCTGGCCCTCTATCATTCGTCTAGTACGGGCCATTCCTTCCCTAATGCAGGCTTCCCACAAATGGTCTCTAGAGATCGGTAACTCCTAATGTCTTAGATTGTCTGTCTTCTGGTGTATCCTCAGGGCAAACGCCCTTTCTACCTATCTCCCTTGGGCAACATTCGAGGTTGTCCCTAACCTTGGTCCTCAAAGCAGTGTAACATAATGATAAATGTTTTCCAGACACACAGGCCCCCACTTGGTCCTTCCTTTTCATGCCCCTCTACTCGTTGCCCTGATGTTCTATTCTGTCTTTCCCTTACATCTACTCTCCACCCCTTCTCTCCAACTCTCTGTCCCTTACTTACCTCCCTCTCTAATTCTTCCCTTCTGGCCCTCTGACATTATTCTCCCTTCTCAGCACTACTACTTTTACGTTTTCGCACTACTATATGCTCCCCCACTACTACTTCTACATTCCCCTCTCTGCACTACTACACACTACCCACTCTGTTGCTGCGCACCAGCTCTCCACACTACTACACTCCCCTCTCCACCCGAATTCTACTGTCCACACCACTACACTCCATTCACACCTTCTCCCACACTCCCTACTCTCCCTCTATTAGTCCCTCTCAACCACCTTGCATGCACGTTCAAACCCAAGTATCACTTTCTTACATATTCAATACCTATCCTTGTACGTTGCTTCAGCGATCCTCCAGGCTCCTCTACACTGTCCTTCCTCCACTTGGTCTCTTGGTGTGCCTTTTTCTTCCCTGCCCTCACCCGACTAACCCACACCTTCCTGTTTCCGGTGCCCCTTCCCTCCCCATCAACTCTCCACCTCATCTGCTTCCCTGGGCCAACTTCTGTCTCCTTTCTTCATGGGAGGTGTTTCAGGTGAGCACACATAGATTTGAGGCCCTGCCCGCTTCTTGTACGTGGGCCCTCCAGCTCCAGGCAATGGCAGCCTGCTGTAATCCCAGGTAATGACCCTGTTTGTGTGGGTTTTTATTTCCGACATATAGAAGAGGCCGGTTTGACAGGGGGAACACTCGGTCTTTCCTTTACCACCAGGCATGATGGATGATTGATGTTGAATTCCTATTGGACAGAAAAGACACTGGCCAGCACTTTGCAGTACAGGAATGGGGCAAGAAAAGGCACTACTCATTTCATCAAAGCAGGCAAAGGTGGAAGGGACAGAGACTGAGGCCTTCCCAACAGCCACACCTTGCTTCTAGGACAGGATTGGCTCAGATGGAAACCCTGGTAGGCTTACCACCCAGATCTCAAGGGGTCCCCATCCCCTCCTGATGCGGTCAGCTCCCTGACCCTGTCACAATAGATGTTCTAACTCCAGGAGGGAGATGGGGTATTTTTTTACTTTTCTATGCCCTGGTTTGTGCCAGCGACCTCCAGGCAAACTTTAGAATTTAATTAAGTCCCTTAGAAACTCAAGCAACCAGATGGTTCAACTTTGTTTCATTTTTGGCTAATAAACCTTTTGAACTCGTGGTCACATTTATTTTAATGCAGTGTTTGTTACAGCGCAAACTTTGCCACAGTTAGCAGATTGAACCTTGTTCAAAATGCAAAAGACTTACAAGGAAAGTAAATGGAGCAGGTCATAAATGCAATACAATTAATACAACTGGACCTACAACTGGAGCTCATGTGTGTGAAACATTATTCATGATACAAGACTGTGACATTAATCCAAAATAGGAAGGACAAGACGATTCCTTAATTATAAAAAATATATATGTACACTTTATTGACCACATTCATGTAATGCGTATAAAACCTTGGTAATACAATACATATACAACATTTCTTTATTATTTTCCAAGCACATGAAAGAATCTACCCTTCACGTAAATAAAGTGACCCATGCTTGGTAGTGCTGATTTCGATAGTTTCTGAAAAAGTTCTCAAATTAATGTACTCGACAACCAAAGGAAAAGTTTACAAACACACATACAACAATGCAAACATTCTCAACAAAAAGTAGTGCTGGACAGTCATAAATAATTTTGTGCAATCACTAGTATACACAAAACCATATTATTATCTTCAATCTTTGAAAATAGATTTAGGAACAACTCAACATGTTTCTTTTCTTGAAGAAAGTGTAGAAAGTTTCTGGAAATTCTTCAGGGGTTAAAAACGTCCTCTGTTGTCTGTGACAACACCTTCCCCATTGGTCACAGGTGTAGTATTCGGCGTTATCGAGGTCACCAGTCTTGTATCACAAAAACACACAACATAACGGCCATTAATCGCGCTGTTATTTTATATAATAAGACAACACTGAATGTGCAGATCTCATTGTGGTCTCAATACATAGCTCAATACATAGCTCAGGCAGTTAATGGGCTGTGAGGCAGCGCAAAATGGAAGAAAGCAACGCTTCTCATATTATCCTAAACAAAACACAAACTGTAGTAACGCTTAGTCTGCGGGGCAATTGTAAGTATTACCACATTGCATCTGTCTTTGAGAGAAACCCTTATAATAGCCAAGAATATAGTTGGCTCATTTTTTATATACACAATGATACACCTCATGGTCCTACCCACAAAATAGAACCCAAAGCTGGAACTTCGTCATCAATTGTACCCGGTCGGATTGTCAAAAGCTGAAAAAAACCAGTGCTTAAGAAATGACCTACATTTATTTCTTACTCCTACACCTCTCTTGGAGAGCATACTTAACTCATCATTGACCTCAACATTATGGCCCCAGATTATTCAACTTATTTGCTTTGTGAAAAGAAGCACTTACATTTGTTATAGAAACAGCCACTTTCTTAGGGCAAGTCTGTCCGTGATTATTCTTCCGTTCATATGCAATACATCTGCTCTTCCCTCCTGATTTTGCTACACATTTGCCACTTCCAGACCTAGAACCAGCAGGCATCCCATCACGAACCTGCCACAACCCGCAACATGCCACTTGTTTCTCCATTTCCAAGCATCCTGTGCTTGCCACCAACTGCATGAGTGGGCGGTTCGCGGATGGGGTTCTTTTGGTCCCAAAGATGCAGATGTTTGACGGTAGCAAGCATGCATCGGTATCAGGAGTGAACATCAGAGCGGTAACTAAAGATGGATTTTCCAGAATAATTCTGGCCTAAATAGTTTTGAGTCCCCAATTCCAGATGCAGTGAGACTATTCTTGCTCGGGCACTTTGGAACACACTTCCTCTAGAGATCTGCCAAATCTCTTCTTTAATTTAACTCCGGAAATATTTAAAGACCTAGTTATTCAACCAAGCATCGCTCTGATTTTCTGCTCTGCTTATTATCCACTTTGACGAATCCCGAGATGTCGTCACTTCTCCCCAAGGGAGAACCCCTTCCCATGAGGCCACGGTGGTGAGGCTGCTAACGAATAGGCCCCTTGTGGGTGGTACTCAACAGAGGATCTCATGGGGCGAGACTCCCCTTTTGGGGATAAGGAAGAACATCTCGGGAGACCGCGGTATGGCCACTGCAGCCCACCACCATTTAACCCACCCTACCTTGTATGCCACAATACTATACTCGATCAACCCATGTATACGTATAGGGCAGTCAGTGTGTCATCCACTGAGATGAGGAAGAGCTGGGGCTACCCGTTGGAGACTTGTATGGGAAAGACTGAGACGAGGAGGAGGCGCAGAGTAGTGAAGAATGCTCTGTGATACTCAAGTGAACATTCTAGTCATTCATGTCAAACTGTTTCAACAGTTAACATAAAAAGGGAAGAAGGACTCAATATCTGGTCAAATGGGCTGTCAACCCATCCCAGAAGAAACCGAGTGGGGAGGAACTGTTTCCCGCAGAAAATTCAAGTGCCTGCAGACTGGGACACTGTCAAGCAGGAAGACACGTCTCTATGGGATCCGATGTCGGAAGACCCTGCAAAGAACCGGCGAGGCAGTAACCTGACCTCAGAGAAAAGATGGACCTCACGGCTGGTGTAGTGCAGAGAGCCAAATGCTGCAGAGCTGCAGTAGTGAAGAAGTCAGCGGGAACCGCGAGAGACAGAGACAAGAGACCCACAAGCTATGAAGACCCCTTAGCGAAGGGGAAGCCTGCAGAAGCCATGAGACCTGAGCAAGGGGATGCTGACCAGAGCCCGGGAAGAAGTACCCAAAAGGTACGGGAGTAAACGTGCTGGCTGGTTGGCCAGAAGAGGGTCTTGTCAACTGCAGAGGGGCACAAAGGACACATCTGGGGCAATATTGGAACCCCACCCAAACCCCCCACTGACAATATCCCAGAGTGTCCAACAAGTGGATATTTTACAATTAAGGAGAATCCTGAAAACCCCCACCTAAAGAAAGAGAACCAAGAAAGAGTCCTCCATAATCTTCCTCATGGCACTACTTGGCAGGCGAGTAAACCAAGTCTGCCCAGCACAAGAAGCTGAGAAATACGGGCCTGGGACCCGCAGATAACACCATGGAGACTTGCATATTGTTTTCCTCAGGGCCTGGCTTGGTAGGAGAGGTGAACCAAGTTGAGCCAAAACCAAGTGAAAGAAAGCCCAGGGGGGAGGGAGTCATTCCCCCTGATTTCATCAAACTCTGAAAGCCAAAAACTGAAAGTTAACTTTTATCTCCAGTCCAGAAGAAGGGGGTCATTCTCCTGGACCAACAAGGTCGACATTATCTCAGTTTAGTTTTAAGTGTGAGGGACAGAAGTAGGCTTTTTGACACAGGACGTTGGATTACTGATTTATTTCTTAGAAATAGGAAAAGTTATGTTTTCTCGTTATTTTCCTGACTAATGAAAGTCTATAGCAATCAAAAGAGCACCTGTGTCAGCCTTCTTCTTCTGCAACCTTGCTCTTCTTTTGCTCTTAATTGCCTCTTAATCATGGCCACGCTTAGTAACAGTTCAGGTTGTGCTGTGTGCTATACAAACTGTTAATTTAAAACAATAATTCTGAATATCCTTTAGAAAACAAACTCCTGAACACCCATATTTCCTACCATGTCAGTCAAATAAATAAGTCTATGCGTTGTGTAATTTAGTAATAACTTGTATTAAACTAATGAAATGATTACCCAGCTGGTATGGTTCTTAGCTTTTATTTTATAAGTCTATTGAAAAGTTGTAAGAACATAAAAAAGGAGTAAATGTAGTACATATATACATATAAAAAAAAATAAAACTCTACAGATGAGGCAAGGGTTTTTCCTCTGTTAGCTGGACACAACCAAGGGGCACATGTTTTTTCTGACAGCTAGCTTAGCCGAATAAGACTTAAAGCCTTAGAAATGGGGATAACCAACCTTTAACTGTGTACAGGCTTGGAGGGACAGCCAGTAGTTCACTGGACTGAAGAGAGATATTGTCGAACTTCCTAGTGCCTCTAATTAAGCAGACCAGAGATTTTGATTGGCAGGGAAGCAGTGTAGATTTGTGGCAGATCAATTTGGAATGCATGTCAGTAGGTCAGAGCAAAAGCGATTGCACAGCTGTCAAAAGCATACTGTCTGGGAGATGAGGTGGAATCTGGTATAGGAGAAAAACATTGGAGCTGAGATCCCTGACTCTTTTGGATGTGTGGGATAAAATTAAAATTGGAGTCTGGTCAAAAAACACTGACTGCGCAGTCAACAATTTCTGGCAAGATGCAACTTTCTCCCAATATGATCAAGCAGGATTGAACAGACATCGCTAGGTCTGGCCTTAACAGGAGATGAACAAATATTCTGTTTTTGCTAGTTGCAGCAATTCACACGTATGTAACCAAAAGGCAATTTTTCACGCTATAGACATTCCCCTGAGATGACATACTGAGATAGTATGGTGTCGTCGTTGGGAAAGTTTTCCCTTTTAGACAACCATCCCTCCATATTCTATGGACCCCCAAACAGTCTGCTTTGGTTTTACACCTTGACCTGACTTTTTACAGAGAAGTGAAGCCACTTCATTGGCCGTTTTCTCTTTTGTTATGGTGAAACGGACTAGTCCTACAGACTGCCAGTACTGGGAAACTGTTTCCCTTTTGTCTTTTGACTTGTCATCAGTTTGGGTAACATTTTCATATTGCACACAGCATCTTCCAGTGCACTGCAATGAGGATACTTTTGTATCATCCTAGACTGGGACGAAAGAAGGTTTGGTTACTTTTGAATGTGCTGTAGGGGAGGCATGGTATCACAAGTATGACACTGGCGCAATGAGTACAATTTGTGGGTTGGAGAAACTCCTATCCTGCTCTATAACTAAGATGGGAGTAGTCTCGATCATCAAATAATAAATAACGCAGTCCTAGTGGAGTCTGTCAAATCAAAATGGCCTATGCTAACAAAACCTAATGCCTGCCCCATCTCTTGTACAAAAAAGTGTAAAAAAGGAGAATGTATACAAAAGGAAAAGTCAGTGTTCAAATGAATAAAGGTGATTGAACCAGCACTCCTCCCCATGTTAGACCTCACGGAGTAAGGCTCCCTGTAGGCAGGATGACACACTCTGGCTTCGCTTCCGACACAATAAACAGTTCCAGGACGTGGATCGATGCCTGTCTGGCCTTCCACATTTGTCTCCTTTCTTGACTTCAAAATAATGTTTCAACCAAAAAGTTCACAAAGGTCTCCTTCTGTCGGGCTCAGACCTCTCACTATAACGTTCAACCTTCCCCAAGCTTATTTCACTTCGGGTTTTCCTCTGTCAGGTTCGGACCACTTTTGGATGTCGAATTCTTTCAAATGTGCGTGGCTTACTATTCAGACCACTGCAGGACCACTTCGACTCACTTTTGCTGTTCTTTCGCTTTATCGTTTTGAACAATTTACTTTTCACATACACTTTCCAGTGGTCTACTTCCTTTCACCGGACCACTCTGTTACTGATTATCGCTGATTTTGCTGCTGTCTTTTACTTCAAATTCATTCATGGGTCTGCCTTTCCTTGCGTCTCATTCACATGCGTACAGCCTTCACTTGTGATAAAATGTTGCTATTTCAAACTTTAACACACACCGGTTGCTTGCCAACTCACTGGATGTGTGTCTTTTTCTTGGTTTTGTGATTCCCAATTCACGAGTCAAGGTTAGTGCCACAGGCTTGGCCTCGCCTCCCCAACTCTGCCGTTCACCCGGGGAGGGTCGCTGGTGTCCTCGAAACACATTGCAGTCTTCACTTGCGGGATCTACCCTTCTCCACGTGTCTTTCACGGCCTGTCTGAGGCAACAATCTCCAGTAGGAAACTCTTGGAGTATTTGACCCGCTGCTCTCTTCCATGGGTCCGTCGCTCTGGTCTAGTTGGTTTGCCTTCATCCGGGAAGCCCTGCTCGTACTCGTGTTCCACCTTGCTCGGTGTGTGTCTTGGGGTTCTGCCTTTTATTCATGTGAGGAGAGCCAATTGGTTTCAGGTGTGGGCACTTAGAATCAAGTTCCTGACTTTGCCCGACCAGATTAGCAGGAGATGTCCAGTGCGATGTGTGAAAGTTAATGTTACTCTGTCGCCCTCTTCCTCTGCCCAGTTTTTGTGTAAAAAGGAGAGTGGGGGGTTGGGACCTCAGAGCATCCTAAGACATAGGATGGGTTGGATAAACAAAATAAGGGGGAATACTGCGTCTCACCATCGGCCATCTCACCCCCAATCCCTGAAGACCCCTCACCCAGGTGATCCTGCCGCACTGGTCCAACCCCCAGGAACTGGATCCAAAAGCGATGGCTGGGTCCTGGCCACCTGGATGACAAGCCCTCAAGGACTAACAGGTGAGACACCCTTTGGTTTCTCACAGTGCCTAAAGACATGCTGGTGGCACCAGTTATGTTTACAATATTCTGCTATATTTTGTTTAGTTGGCACATTCCGTTTCCCGTGTTTGGCTACCAACTGTGGCTAGTGTCATAAGATGGCCGTGCCATGATATTTCACTTGTTCTGCCTTCTCAGGTGAGGAATTCTCATTTATGGTCATGCTGATGTTTTCTCGGGATAGTGCATGCGATGAGTGTATGGACCCCGGAAGTGGGCTGGGGCTCTCTGGCCCCAATCAACAAATTTGATGCCAGTGAGTCTAGTGTGCATGCTTCAGTCAGCCCCACAGTGTTCCCTGATTGGACCACTGCTGTTGTGAATGAGTGGTGCAGATCCTTTCTGTTGGAGGGCTGAGTTTTATCACTCACCTTGGATAAGAAGAGGAGTCCTGCAGCCATTCCGGCAGATCAGAAGAGGAGCCAAGTATCCTTTGTAGCTGTGCAGACGGCAGAAGACCAGAGGACAAATCCTGAAGTGGCCTGGTGACCATCCTTGCTGCTGTCCCGGTGAAGCCCTACTGGACTACCTGATCTCTGAAGACCCTTGCTGGTGTTTCGACCCTCTGGACTGATTGGACCAGCCAGTTTCAATGCCTTCTCACAATATCACAGCCTGGAGCATTCGGAAGTGTCCGCAGACCACCCGGTTGACTGACCAGCTCCATTTTGGGCTACTGTGCCAGAATCGATGCCGGTCCACGTTTTTGCCCAGAACGTCATTTTCCAACTAGTCCTACAAGTCGCCTTCCTGCCAAGTTTCAGCGCCCTAACATCGACTGGTCCTTTTCTGGAACGCTTCCTTTGTTCGCGACTGGTGAGGCACCTGCTGTCGCCCATGTGCAGTGACTGTTGCTGGAACGGGCCTTCCCTCGTCTGGCAAAGTGTCCTGACGAGTCGTGCATCAGCACCTGCTGCATTTCTTTGTTTCAAAGGGTTGCACTCTGCTCCTGGACCCAAACGGAAACTTCCTTGCACCCGCAGCACCTGGGAATCTTCTACGGGATCCAATGGCGGGAAAACCTTCCTTCAGCGATCCCATTCAACCTGCCAAGTCCTTTGGGAAACTCTGGGTAAGGGCGGTGAGTAGTCGCACTACCTAACGGTGCCCATGTCCCTCCATTAGAAAATTTGTGAAGAACTTAGATTTATATTCCATTCCATTGCTTTTTGAAGATTTACTTGAAAAGCTGCTCTAGAAGCTAGGAAATGTAGTTTACGGAAGTGTAAATCCCTTCAAAAGACTTCTGGAACAGTCTTCACACCCACAGGAACATTTCCTAACATTGGCCCATCTTCTAATGGTACTTTGAACTTTTGTTCACAAGGCCCCATTCAAATAAGGGTTGGACTCATAAAGTTAGGGCTTCAATTTCTGTGGACTGAATATTCAATTGCTTAACTACTTCCCTTCCCTTTCAGGTGTATTGGTGCATTGTGTGCATTGTGATAACCAAAGGTGACACTGTATATATGTTTTATATTTAGAGCGTTGTGTGATATTACCTGCTTGAATAATTTTTATACTGTGTTTTTGGGCCTACAATAAATATTGTTGTACTTGCCTGTCTAAGTAGAATCATTGTGTATTTCACTGTGTGGACTCATTGTAGACCCTTGACCCCACTCACCTCTCCTGAGACTTGGCCTTGTCCATTCGTCCACCCTTACTTTATTTAGCATTCATGCAAGCGCGCATAGCCCATGGCCATCTAAGCACTAATTACAGTTACAATGTGGATCGATGGTACAGAGACGAGGACAAGTCATTAATTGAAGAGATGTTTTGAGTTTTTCATGAACAGGTGGTAGGATGGTTCATCCCGCAGGGGTAGAGGGAGGTTGATCCAAAAGGTAGCAGAACCCCTTGCCCGATTACGGTTGAATCTGGGTGTGATGATATAATGCCTGTAAGCAGATCTTTGAGCCCTCACCCGAGGTATAGTTTTTATGCAAGTTATGAAGGTGCATGGTTCGACAGGCAGCGGTGTGCGATGGAAAGGATCTTGAATTTAACTCTGTCTTTGACCGGGAGCCATTGAACCGATCTTCTGGCATCCGAAATATGATCGAGCTTACCAATGTCCAGTGCAGCCCTGAGGGCGTTCTTCTGTATTTGTAGTTTATTTAAGTTTTTGTTCAGACATGTCCCATAGTAGTGCATTACAGTAGTCTAATTTGGAGCCGACAAGGGCTTGGGCAACTGCAAGCTGATTCTTGGAGGACAGGAGTAGTTTACTAGCGTTGATGAGCTTTGTAACATAGCTTGACGAAGAGGCCACATGGTTGGCCTGTCGTGACATGTTAAGTGATGAGTCTAGGTAAACACCCAGCGTTTTTACAGATGTTGCAACAGGGATTTTTGTGACTATCAATGATGAAGGCCTTGTATGTGTGGTCCAGTTTGGCCAGGCGGCCGGGAGTGCGATCAGGAGAAGTTCTGTGTTCTTGTCATTGAGACGCAGACTGTGTGAGGTCATCTAGGATTGTATAGATTCATAGATGGCGTTCACTTTGAGTGTATCATGTGTGTGGTTGCGGTGAGGGGTATGAGAATTTGAGTGTCAGCATAGTTTCTATACGGGATGCCTAGTGAGTCAAGGTGGTCGAACAAGTTCTTTGTGTAGACATTGTACAAGGTGGATGAGACACAGGAGCCTTGGGGCACTGCACAGGAGATTGGTGTGGGGCTAGCGACTGCATTTCCAGCAAAGATCCAAGAGCTTCTGTTGGCCAAGAAGGAAGTAATCCATTTGGCAGCATCTGGCAAGAAGTAGGCTACGGATGTAAGTTGATGGCAGAGTGTCTGGTGGTCAGTGAGGTCAAAAGCTGCCAAAAGGTCAAGGACTAAGAGGAGGGAGAGGTTTCCGATGTCATTGGTGTCATCCAGTTGGTTCTGAAGGTCCAAAAGGGCTGTTTCAGTCCCATATTCCTGGGCAGAAGCTGATTGCCGTGTTCTCAAAATGTGGGACTTGAAGTCCTGAATTTGGAGGTAGGCGGCCCTATTGACGATTTTCAGTAGGTAGGGTACAGTGGTATTGGGCTGGTAATTTGTAGGGATTGCTGTGTCAAGGGTAGGTTTTTTGAGTAGCGGAGTGATCAAGATACTTTGAGGATGCATGGGACAGAGCAAGTGGTGAATTAAGAGTAGATGATGGCAAAGATGAGAGGAAGCATGGGTTCTGCACATTCCTTTACGATGGAGGCTGGACAGATGTCGCCTTTACACAGTGATGGATTGAGACCTTTGATGGTGGTGAGGTCTGAGGTGTTGATAGTGTGGAAATTGAAGAGGGGATGTCCTTTAGTGGTTCGAGCTGGAAGGTAGGTGGCACGGTGGCTGGTGTGTGTGATTGTTTCGTTTTTATTTTGGCGTGTACTTGTGTAATTCTTTCTGTGAAGGCGTCTTGGATGTTGCTGCACCAGCTGTTGACTTTCAGGACTGTGGATTGGAGAGAAATTGGGGGAAGGGGGGTTCTAACTCTCAAAAGAAAGTGAACAGTTCACGAGAGCTGGAGGATTCGTTGGAGATCCTTTCGTTGCTGGAGTCTGCTTTAGTGGCTTGAATCGCTTTCTTGTAGTGCAAGGAAATTTGACAATGGCAGGCTTTGTTTGCTGTGCAGTGGTCTTTCTGCCAAGCAGCTTCGGCTGCCCTTCTTTTTTGCTCATATGGTATGGCCCGGTGGTCCAGGAGGAACCGCGAATTGTGGTGTCTGGAGTTTTTGGCTCTCTGATTGTTGAGTGGGGCCAGGGAGTTGGCTGCATTGCCTAGCAGGGTATTGTAGTGGTCCACCAGGATAGCAGTATCCTGGAGAGGGGAAGGGGGATGGCTGAGTAAAGGTAGGATGCAGGCACTAGTGAGATTCTAAGCAAGAGTGGTAGAGGGTGGGCGCCTAGTTTAGTGCCTGATTGCATGCATTTGCTTGGGATGGGGATGGTAAAAGTGTTGGTGTGGTTATCTGATCTGACAAAGGGCATGGTAGATTTGATAGGACGGTGATGTTGCTCTCATGGTCCCGGAGCCAGTCTAAGGTGAAACCTTCGGAATGCGTTGGATTTGTGATTCATTGGATGCAGCCTAAGGAAGCTGTCGATGTGGACAGGGTGGTGGCCTCCAAGTCAGATGGATCGTCGAAACCAAGTTTGAAGTCGCCCATGATTATGTGGTGGGTAGAAAGCTTAAGGGTTGTGGAAATTAGTTGGGCGAGGTCATCCTCTAATGTTGCGATAGGGCCTGAGGGTCGATAAGCGAGGTGGAGGATGATGGTTGTGTTGGGCGAGTAGTACATTTGGCTGAAATGGATTGCAATTGGGGAGCGGGGTGGAGTTAATGGAGTGTAGTGAGAGGGAGTCCGTATAGATGAGGGCAACTCCACCACCCTTTTTAGGAGTCTTGTCACAACAGAATAAGGAATAGCCTGCAGGGACAGCAATATATAGAGGGAGGCCGGCTGCAGGAGCGAAATCTAGTATGTTGTTTGCAATGATTGATCTGTTTGGCTAAACTCTAAGAGTTCCCCTGTTCACTATACGTAAGGTGGCCTCCTAAAATCTGTCCACCAGGCCAGATTTGAGAAATCCCTTTTAAGTCGTTGATGCACTAATGGGTGGAGCTCCCAGAATCTGCCACTAGAACCTCAGCAGCTTCATGTAACGTTTAAATGGCATTGTTACAAAGTGTAAAGAAAGATGAAAAGCTGTGCATGGTTCTATTCTTCTGATTGTTGGAGCCAAGACCTCTATGAAGGAGAGCAGCCTGCTGAAACAAGACATTTTGTTGGAAGATTGCCAGGTAAGTGAAGAAAGCGCTGCCTCACTTAAAATCTCTTGAAGACCTTCATCGGTGTTTCGGTCCATGGGCAGGTGGGAGGAACCAGTCCCAACCCCCGCTCGAAGATTCAGCCGCTGGAAGCACTGGAACTGTCCAGGAACTATCCTGTTGTCTAACCAAACATTGTTTTGAGCTACTTTGCTGAAACAGTCGCCATCTCGAGTTAAGCCTTGGAACTCTGCAAATCCTGAGGTTATGGAACAAGAAGCATTTCAGTGAATCTGCAGATCGCCACCAAGAAGATGGGCCTTGCAAGACCAGTTTCTTTGTTCATACCTTGAGGGGCCACTGCCTCCATTTTCTTCAAATGGCCATCACTGTTCACCGCCTGCATCACGTCCTTGACCCAGTCCTCGGAGGTCGTTCGTGGAGTGTGGTCCTGAAGTAGTTTTGTGTCCCGAGTGTCCAGCTGTCCAGAAAACAGATTTGAAGAAGCATAGAATCTTGAACTAGCCAGACCCAAAAACCCATGCCCTCAAACCTCTGCACCCGCGACCTTCCAACGGAACCAAGGCCCAGCGATTTCAGGAACTCCTACAGTGGTCCTAGAGTGAATCAGCGTACAGGAGGTGACTAAACGCAATTGTTTTGCCTCTGCTCAGAACCATGGTTGCCATAGAGTTGTAAGGGTATAAAGCCCTAGCTCTTCCTTGTCTACCCTTTAACTGTGGTGTTATGGCCTTGTATTCTCCCCTGCGTCTTCCCTAAGGTGGCTGGATTGGGAGAGAGGGTCTCTTAAAGACTTTGCTCTTTTTACTAAACCGTGGAACACTTGCAACTGCTTGATGGCTCAAACCCACACTTGTTAAATCTTCCTAAAGAGACTCCTAGCCTCCTGTAAAGACTTCTACTGGGGCCTGTGACTCTAGGGACACTAGGCCTCATATTTTCTAGCTAGATAAAAATGTATGGTTAGTATCTTAACTCTAAGATGTTGTGTGGTTTTTGATAACTTTTATGTTCTCAAAGTATTGATAACGTACCTGATTCTGTTTCTTTATTCCCTTGCTGTGCTATGTTTGCAGTATATTTAAAAGTGATTCTCACTGTATTTAAAAGAGAAGTGTTGGTGCTCTTAGTTTGTGTATATTAGTAGTGAATGTTTTTGTTACTTACCTGTGGTTTTTGAATGATAAAAGTTGCCTGGGCCTGAATGAATAACTTTATTTATATACATTTTGCCTAACTTGTATTAAGACTACTCTGTGTGTACTTAACTGGACACTACAATACTCTTACACCCTCTTAAGTCGAAGCCTTGCTGTTCAGTTATACTAGGCAGATATCTTGGTTAGACATTAGTGTATGTCCCTATTGCGACAAATACAGAGACTTTGTTCCTTCTTCTGTTGGGGTTGTAGCCCCCTTTGTCACTAGGGTGGTGAGCCCACTCAGCAAAACCCTTCCTAGGTGTTTGGGAAAACAGGACCACACTAGGAGTGACTTCCTTATAGTGGACAAGGACTCCCATTCCCATAGGGAACTCCATATACAAAATTTAATTTCAGCCTGTATGGGAGTTAATAGAGAAGGCAAAACCTTTAAGTGTTTGGCACAAGGTAATGCTCCATCCCCTACCTGTTGGATCACTTGTCGTAGAGAACACGGACCTTCTGAGGAGTAGGGGATGAATAAAGGGCCAAGGACCCTAGAATAGAGAAGGAGGATCCTGGAGTCAAGACGTAAGAGCGTGTACCAAAGGAGGAGCTGCACAGAGTTGCGCAGCTGGCAGCACTGCAGAAGCGAGAGAACGCCAGAAGGGGACACAATATGTACCTGGAAGAGACGCTAAATGCTGTTGGCAGCTCGGCTGCGCTGAGCCGTGGAGACCGGGAGGTGCGACCACGTATCAGATGTGGTGGGCCCTGAGCCCATCAAGGGACGTCGACCAGAGCATTAGACCCTCTGCTCTCAGGCTGGGAGCCACAAAGGAGCAGGGGCGAGGCGAGGCCCACGGAAGGAGGCGACTGCCCACTTCCAATCGTGAGGAGCAGAGCACAAAGCAGGACGCTACCGTGACTTACCATCCCTGGAGCAAGGACTGCCACGCCACAGTTACACAGGCTGCACAGGTGAACGGGAGATGGAAAGCGAAGTAGCGAGTGAGAGAGAAGAACAAGACCATAACCTCAACAAAGGGTCCCAGAGAACCGAAGAGCCACAGAGCGCAAGAAGACAAGTGGCAGTGGGAGCCTGAGAAGCTAGAAAGGCTCACGATTCTAAAATCAGAAAAACACTGTTGAACTCAATAGAATAGTAGGTCAGGAGACCCCAATTGACCCACAGGGGAAGCACTAACAGAGTGATCAGGAATTAACACAGGGACACCAGCAATCCCGGAAACTGGTTGGCGTGTGGAAAGAATAGACAAGTCGATGGAAAGGGATCAGGGACATATCGCTCCACATAAAGAAGATTGGTTTTGTTGTAATTTCAGGAACTTGAGATTAGTAAATTCTTTGAGAATCTTTAAGAACTGTTTTGCCTTGAAAGGAACTTTAGGTTAAATACATTATCAAATCAGGATCTAGGAAAGAATCTTGGAAAGACTGAGAAGCCTCTATGGAGTAAAGCGTGTGCAAGACACTCCATCTTTCTGGTATGTTTTTGATAAGTATTAGTGGCAGTTTTAGTGGATAGGTCTGAACCGAGGACTATTTTTGTTTGGGACTGTAGACAAGCACCTTAGCTTAGTTTGGATAGGTATGGAAACCTCCTTTTAGCAATATGGATAGTACAGCATTTTTCCTTTTAATTTAAATAAAACTATGAACACTAACTTCCTCTAGCCAGTGTCTTTCTGGCTTGCCACACTATTTGTCAAAATAGTGTGGCCTTTCAGAATCTGTCCACACGACTGATTCTGAAAATCCATTTTAACAATGTGTGTAGCTAAAGGTGGATTGGATATAACTGTAAGTAGCATTGCTTATCTTAGTGACTGCTGTGCATGGGGGCTGGTAGGTGGAGAGGTTAATGGATCCATCTTTTATTCCAAAACAGATTCTTGCTTGTAAGAAATGTTCCAGTTCATAATTTATATTTGTATTTTTATTGTATTTATAAAGTGCTTTTATCAAAATCACTGCACAGTTAAAATTAAGCGGTTCATCAAAATGCTAATTCAATAGGTCAAGCATCATCATCATCAACTGTACTGAAAGCTAACAATCGGAAGCAATGAGGAGGTGATTTTTCAAAGATGCCTGAAAAAGAGAGTAAACGAGATAGACCGAAGGGAGAGGAGAAGGGCATTCCAATGAAGGGGAGCAAGAAGCTGAAAAAAACGAAAGCAAGACTGAGCACAAGGAGGGGGAAGAACGTTCAGCCTAAAGAGAGAAGAGGAACGAAGGGAGCGAGAAGGAGTATAAAAAGACGCAAGTGCAGCAAGATAGTCGGCAGCTAAACCATAAAGAGATTTAAAGACTAAGCAGAGGAAATGAAATTTAAGTTGGGAATGGAAGGGTAACCAGCCAAGTGATGCTGTAATTGTCGCAATAGGAGAGTAAAAAGAGTACACAGACTGAAGAATGGTAAATAGATTTTGAAGGAGTAAGACAAGATGATGGGAGACCAAATAGTGTAACAGACCAATAGAAGAGCCGCAAGAAAATAAGAGAATAGATAAGAGGTTTAGTAGCATGGAAAGTAAGAGGACGACGAACTTTACGAATATTGTGCAGCTGAAAACGACAGGAGCAAGACGTGAGAGAAATGTGGGGAGTAAAAGAAAGATTGGAGTCAAAATGGAGACCAAGATTACATGCGGTAGAAGAAATAAAGAGAGTAGATGGAGGAAATGAGATGGACGATGGGCCTTGAGTCACAGAACAACTTGGATTTTCCATATCACTTTCTTCATTTCTTGAACCAAGGTGCATCACAACTTGCTTGATGCTCAAACACTGAAGTATCATTAGCTTTAAAAAAAAAATCCTTGGACAGGTTATTTTTAGGGTGTGGAGAAGACTTGGGCTTCACCTTCTCCTTTATATATTGCTGTACCTTAATTTACCATGGGCAACATTATAGTTGACCTTTGGTGCTTTTGCCTCTAGTTCTCCCATGTCGCCTTACAGTGAGGTGACTAAACCTGTATTTCAGTTCATCCCCAGTCAGCTGTTTCTGCTCCCTCTAAAGGCCCACCTCTTGTCCTGCCCAACTCCAGTACCCATTGATCACTCCTAGGCCCACCCAGGCCCACTGGTAGACCCGCACATTTGTATACCCCATCTAAAGTTGTTCCCTGTTCTAGACCTATAATATGATATGGTATTTATAACGCGCCTATACACAAGTGTTTCAAGGCGCGATGAGGCAAGGGAGGGGGAACAGTGGGAAGACAGAAAACGATCCGACTAGGCCAGGTCTCATTCAGATCCTGCAAGGGAAGGGCGAAAGGAAAAGTGCGGGGGTGGAGAAGGGGAGGGGAAAGTGCAGTACATGGGATAATAAAATAAACAAGATAAATAAAAAACGGCCAGCTGGTGGCAAGTGCAGGGTGAGTGCAGACATACGTGCTGGTGGGGGGACTGTAGGGATACAGAAAACAGTCCCCGGGTGCAGGGGTTGCCAGGGAGGCAGTGCAGGCGTGCAACTGGCAGGGCTTGGGCCCGAGAACAGAAGGGTGGCCAGGTAAACCAGTGCAATCTCAGTAGCAGCCAGGAATTGAGAGGGGGAGAGAAAGCAGAAGCAAAGAGGAAGGTTTTAAGGTGCTTCCGGAACCGGAGATGGTTCTCCTCAAGTTTCAGGGAGGCTATTCCAGAGGGAGGCCCCAGCGGAAGAGAGAGATCTACCTCCAACTTGTTGCTTGGAGAAGCGACTGACCCTGAGGGAGTTGGAGGTGGATGAGCGAAGAGCTTGAGAAGGAAGATATTTAGGAAGAGAGAGTTGAAGGTATTGAGGCCCCAGGCCCCAGAAGGCCTTGTGGGCGATGCAGAGGGTTTTGAACTTAATCCTCGCAGCCACTGCAGAGATTTCAGTCCTGGAGAGATACGATCCCTGGGCTTGAGACCAAGGACAAGTCTCGCAGTCCTGTTCTGGATGAGTTGCAGAGGGCCGAGAGTAGAAGCAGGCAGATTTAGAAAGAGGCTGTTGCAATAGTCCAGCCTAGAGAGAACCAGAGCTCAGGAGAACAGTGAGCTTCTGGGGGAAGGAGAGGAAAGGAAGAATACCTCTGAGGAGGTGCAGCTGGCAGTGTGACTTTTTAGAGACGTCGGAGATGTGAGGAGAGAAAGAGAGTGTTGAGTCGAAGATGACCCCGAGGTTTTTTGGCCTTGCAGGTGGTATCAGGAAGAGGGCCAAGAGAGGCACAGCACAGCATTACGCAACAGAACAAAATCTAACAAGTTTGAACCTATAATCCTTGATTTGGAAAGAAGTGTGAAATCTGCCCTTGGAGATCTTGTGAGCCCATTGAATCAAAAGCACCATTAGCGCCCTTGTGTAAAATCTGCCACTTTCTAAATCTGCTTTTTTTCTAGATATGTAGTCTCAAATACCTAATGCGGTCAGTGTCCTCATCTCTCGGTATTCAGGGATTTGCGCTCACACTTATAGGTTTGAGGCCTAAAATCCTTAACGACTTTTGTCATGAGGCTGTATTATGGTCTGTATGCAAAGCTTTGATTTGAACCTGTTGGAGCACCCAATATCATGGAAACCGAGACACGTGTTCCACTTTGAACGTTTAAATTGGATCCTCCCTGATGCCCACTGACTTGAGCAATACAATTCATAGGTACAGATGTGCATCACTGACAGCAGAAAGGCCACGTGATCTCCTGACTGTGCACATTTGTCTGCTTATTCTCAAATGTGGAGACCCTACTTCGTCCCCAGATTTTCCCCAACTTTGACTTTCCCAAGCAAGATTTTCACACCTCCAAATTGTTACCAACCTAGAAGAAGCTCTTAGCTAGGCTAGCTTTGACTGTTTTCCTGCCGCTATCATTTGCACCTATTGGCAGAATAACATGTTTTTAAAGGGAGATTTTGTACTTGTTCGGTTTACAGAATGAATCTGCTAGTGGTGCTTTTTCCAGTTCCTCTGCTCCTTGGTGGGGAATTAAGTCTATTGATCGTTCTGTTTTTAGTTGAAGCATTTTGTTTCAAATTATTCTGCTTCATTTCCCCCCAGAAATGTAGTTGGAGAGTTGGGGTTAGGCAGTATTGGTGGAGATAAATGGGCGTGCAAAGGCAGTGAGTGCTTTCACAGGGTCGCTCCCTATTAAAACAAATCTCCAAATTCTGAATTTTTTTTACAAAAACAAAAATACACATACAACCCGTAATAAGAATAATGACGGCAGGCAGCCCTTGTGCGGGGCGATCATTTTTGTAATCAATTATTCCAAGAGGGCAGTGTAAGGGTGCAGGAGGAAAGTGATTGTTATAGACTTTAATTCACCAGGAAAATAAAGAGAAAACCTAGCGTTCCCTTCTTCTATGAGGGGTTTCCCTGCCTCAATTAAAATACTAAAGGGGTCTGTCAGAATGTCCTAGTAAACTAAAGAGTCCACCGCCCTCTCTAATTCTGTCCCTTACACTTATGACTAAACTAGAAGGGTGCGTCAAGGTTCTTGGACCATGCGATTGACTCCCTTCTCCCGGGCTGGGTGGCACAGCTCTGGTTACAAGTTCCTAACTAGGGGGAATGACTCCCTTCACCTGGTCCCAATACTTCACAAACAAGGGACTGCCAATCCTATAACACTCTGTATCAGAATGGTCACTGTTTCTTCACTCCAGTGGGAATGGCTCCCTTTCCCTGGACCACTTGTTCTCAACAGAGTACTTCTATTGCCAGGGGGAATGACTCCCTTCCCCTGGCCTCAAGGTTCTGTACCCCGTTCACTTAATGGTCAAGAGAATGACTCTCTTCTCTTGACTGGGACTTTTTCCCTACCTGGGTAAATGACTCCCTTCCCCAGGCATCTCGGCTTATCCCTATGGATGCAGTACTACCAGGAGAATGACTCCCTTCTCCTGGAATCTTTGTTTCACAGTCGCTTTACCCACAGCGATACTCATGGGGAATGACTCCCTTTCCCTGATGATCCTTGTTTCACTGTTTTCCTTCTTTCTCAGCAGTTCAGATACAAGTATGATCCGTGACCCAAGTTAAATAACCCATGAACTTCCAAATGGTTACTCAATTTACAGTGTACCCCATGTAAGGCATATATGTTTTTAAACAGATGCCAAGCCTAAGTTGCATAGCACTGATGTTGGTAATGTGTTGATAGCTTTCATGGGCCCAGGGGGTGAGCTTTGTTCAGTAATAACAAAGAATGTAATCCTTTTACAAAGCCTTTATGCTTAAAGTGCCCTTAAAATGTAATAATACATTTTAAGTGCTTGATGTTTCCTTAAAAAAATAGTCAGGTAATGAGGAAAACCCTGACCAAGAAGAGGTCAATGAAGAATGGTCTTGGTCACCGAGTAAGCAGAGCAGTGTTTGCCTGATCTTTTAAGTTGATCCAGAAAACATTGTCCCAACCTTCATATATTTTTGGGCACCTGGCCTAGTACAGCATCTCTACTCTGATTAACCTTTTAGAGTGAAGAACTCGCCCTTTGGTCTCCTGAAAGGTTTGTTTCACTCAACTGATGGCTTTATTAAATAAGCAGGTTGTTCCTCTTGGGAAGATTGTATTGCACTCATTTCTTGAAAGCATGTCCCTTTCCTTGTATATTTTCCTTCCCTGAAATAATGATGTAATGATAATTTGACTATTTAGCAAAAGAAAAACAAGCAATTATTCAAATTTCTTATTCTGGTTTCTCTGCTCTTCCAAAATCAAATTCTCTGTAGGCTGATGGAATTGATGAAGATGATGATCGAATGTCTTACCTAACGGCAATGGGTGCTGACTACTTGAGCTGCGACAGCCGATTAGTCAGCGACTTTGAGGACACCGATGGTGAAGGGGGTGCCTACACAGACAACGAACTGGATGAGGTTACAGATGATCCTCTGCCAGTTTCCGCCATCAGTCGGTCATCGGAGCCTGTTCGATTTGAGGAGGTAAGAAATGTCAATACTCTGTGGCCGAGTGACCAGATGCACATTTGAATATTTCCTTTTGATGAAATGCCAACCAGGGCAGCTTTGAAACACACATTTCCTGTAATGTGAATACTTATTTTTCTGTACCAGAGTCTTGTGAAATTGAGGAATTCCTTATTGGGTGCTCAAAGTGTGTAACTGAGTCACAAGTAATGTCCCAGGATACCTACCATGTTTGTCCAGGTCTTGTGAAACAACAAGGGATTTCTCAAGCACCAGCAGATGCTGGTGTCCCGTGAACCTCCAATCCCTGGCAATATCCCAAAATGTAAGTTTATCACCACATGATTCCTGGCACTATTTCGACTACCCATTTTGTGCATCATCAACAGATACCGTATAATGTCAAAAAATCAAATATGTTTGCAATACTGCTTATAGTGGACATTTAGTGGGCATTTGTGCTTTCACTTGCATGGCAGACAACAGTGGATCATGTGCCACTGATGGTCAACACGTCCCTGTCTCAAAATCACTTTAGTATCGTATTGCTTTTCAAACATCGTTTTGCTGAGGGTAAGAAAGATGCTGCTGCACAATCCCCACAGCAGAGGGCTGTGCCTATGTACCTGTAATCTCTCTAAAAACAAGGCTTATAGTCATAACATCGAATTCCAAAGCATCAAATGCCTTACCATCTAAAAAAAAGCGTCGTAAAAAAGCATCTAATGCATTATTTTCTTCTTTTTTAATGGGGGGTCCCTCCCCAACCCCCCTTTTTTTAAACACATTAAACCCCAATACAATTAAAATAAACCCTTTGCCTTAAAAAAAACTGCATTTGATGCTTTTCTTTTTACGCTTTCTTTTTTTTATGGTAAGGCATTCGATGCTTTGGAATTCGATGATATGACTAGATACCAAAAACTAACATTGCTTATTCAAGCTGTGGGCATAATGAGAGACATGAAAATATCTGGAGTGTTTTAAATGGTTTTTATGCTTTCATCTCCTGGAGTATTTTCTGTCTTTGTCACTGTCATTATTTGCCTTATGTCCTTTTTAGTGTGTTATTGGAAAATGTATTGTAGTCTTTTCTTCCTTTGCTTCTGGGTAGTGAGAGGCTAAGAGAAATAGAATATAGCTTGTAATAAGTAGTAGGACCTTCTCTTTATTTGCTCTTAATTTAAAAGGTGTACATTTGTTCAGATATCTATATGACAATAAGATGTAATAGGTCAATACATTGAAAGCAATGCTTTATTCGCACCACAGAAACAAGGAAACTTAATGGAGTTAAGTGGTTTTACTGTGCCAATACCAGACTGTATGCATGTCTATTCTTTATGTTGGGCACTCTTAGGTTCATTTTTCTCTGAACTGAAGTAAGTTAAAGGTCCCTGTTCTACATTCAGCTAGTTCAGGCAGAATATTTCTAATGTCCCCTTAATGTATCTTTTCGTGAATTGGTTCATAGTAAATTATCTAAAACTATGCCATGTGTTTGAGCAAAGAAATTACGTAATGACAAGATTTTGCAGCTACTAGAAATATTTGCCAAACACAGAGCAGCAACACAAGCAGGCATGCCTAGCATTGAAACAGACAAGTGCCCCAGGAGACCAAAACCTTGCTTTTATTACTGAATTTGAGATTCTCTGAGAGGATCAGTTCAAGTAACTGGTTAATTTTAGTAGGAATTCTGGATCTCCGTAGATGCAGGAAGCAGACAGCAGTCAACCAGCAGCCACTGGCACGGTTGGTGGGGTGCGGGTACGGGGGCAGCAATCGCTGCAACCCACGAAACTGCCCCACCTCTCGTCATACTCCTACTGTCTGATTTTGCCATGCATTAACCAGGCTCTGACACATGTACCCACACTCCTTTGTCAACCCCACCCCCAACCTAGACCCACTTTGTTAGCCTCCCACACCCAGTGAACCGCATTACCCAGCCATGTCTCAAATCTGGGCGCATTGTGTTGCTGAGCCATGTCTCAAATCTGGGTTACCTTCTTACCAAATGTACATGCCCATACACCTGCATACTCCGAGCATACCGTGTTCATGCTAGTGATCTCCAGATAGAAGCTATGCATAGGCTCTCCGCACCTTAACTTCAGCTTGACTTAAGCCTGTTATACTAATGATAACTCCCACTAGTTATCGGCTCTACTCAATCCATCATACACTCAAGCACTTAACTTAGTACATAAGCACTAAACACGCTGGGATTATCTGACTCATCACACATCACTCCTAGAATGGTGATGTCTATCAACGCAACATTCTTCACACACTTGCCTGGACTTCAAGATGGATAATGTGACGCACTTGGAGGCAAGTTCAGGGGTGGGAAATGTGATGCACCTGGATTAAATCTTGGGGGTAGGAAATCCAACACACCAAGAGAGAATTCTAGGACAATATATGGTAGTCTAAATGTCTCCAACCAAGGTTTCCACCTTATGCGATATCCTATATAGATGTCTACCATTTCGTCCGTTCAACATAGCCAAATGATCACCTTCGTGCTGGGCATAGACTACAGGTATCACATTAGCTCTACCAGTTAATTGAGACAATGTGTAGGCCATAAAAGACATTAGAATGACTACAAAGCAACCTGCCCATGATAGTCAGTATCACACATGAGACTAACTACCTAGTGGCCTCGTGTTATCCCATATTGTCCTACATTGCCCAATCCCTGTAACTTCAGAGACAAGTAGCTCACTACTAGAGTTGGAAAGCTAATCCACTAGAATGCTACAGAGAAAACTACCACTCTGCAACGTGCCTGCCAACTATAATACCTAAAACACAGGATGATCATGAATGTTGAGCGCACAAATGCAAAGATAAAAGGTAGGAAAAAACCTGCTAATCCAACTCTAAAACTTCCATTTTCCGCCTACACTTCTCATACAGAAACTCACACAACGACTTCTCTGCACAGCAATCCGTACGTTCACCACACTGCAAAAACATACAAACATCACATAACCCAGAATAACAGCACTTGGGAATTTGCACCAACCTGAAAACCGCACCTAAGCTCAGCGAACGTGAAAACCGAACTGAAGTTGCCAACTCTCACTTTCCTATCCCCACTACACCATACTAAGCCTCCTCACCCCCACCCTTTTTTTCACACCACCTTTTCAGATCCGCCGGAGCGCCTGGTGACCACTCCGGTGGTGACGGTGCACGGTACAAATACCGTTGACATTAACATCTCCAGCCGGTCCCTTTTCGTCAACTGTCTAAAGTGCCCAGAACGAGGATACTTGTCCTTTTTGCATAGACTTCACTAATAGCCTGGCACTTAAGGGGTTAAGGAACTTGTGTCCCATTCCCTGTTGGCCAGCATATTTAAAGGATTCCTTCATTTTTACTTTTAGGTGTAAAACCAGCGCTATTGCACCAGTAATCCAAATGCCTCAAGAAGATCCATTCAACCCTTCCTGTCTGAGGCCTGTGTTCAATCTACTATTGGTTGCGAAAATTCTAGAAACAGTGCTGGCTATGCAATTACAAACCTTTGTGGAATGCAACACTTCTGGACCCCATGCTGAAATGCTTAAAAAGAAATCTTTATTTTCAAATGTTTTGAACGCAGAATAGAGCTCAAACATACAGCTTATAACCTTCTGAAAGTCAAATTCAAAGTAACCCTGCACCCCCCACACTCCTGCCACCACCCTCCCAACTAGCAGGTATAAAGCAAAGCCAAATGGGAGTCCCTAGGTAACCAGCCTAGTAACAAATGCACATAAGTCTTTAGGTGACCCAAAGTGTCTGCCCACCATCCCTCCTGGCAACAAGCTCTAAACAATGACCCTGCCAAACTCTAAACCAAATGTCAGGAGTACTTTTGCAAGAAAGAAGAAAGCTGAGCATTCACTCTCCCTAGTTTTCGACCTGTCGTGCAGGGAAGAAGTCATTTTTTCCATCAAATGTCTTTTGCCTTACTGGCCCTCTGCTGCTGAGAAGGCACATTTTCCCTCTTCCTTCCCATAACCAAACAAGCCCCTGCTGCCAACAGTATAATATGAGGCAAATGTGGTATCGACTTCCATCTCTCGTCTGCCTCTGTCAGCCTGAATAAGACCAGCAGACGATCTAATGACCTTGCAATACCCTCCACATCCCTGATCCAAACCAAAACCTCCTTCCAGAAGGATTGCACCCTGACCCAGGACCACCACATATGCCAATATGAGGATTTCTAGCCACACCCACTCCAGCAGCGAGGGTCTACTGCAGGGAGCCTCTTCGACAATCTCATCAGATCATATTGCCTCCTATGAAGCGGCTTAATTCCATGCATCTTATACTGGCATGCAACCAACCTCTTGTGTGCACCCCTGCACATTGCCCCCCACAGGTCTACATCCACCGCTCTCTCCATATCATGTTCCCACCTACTCAGGAGATTGTCGTTGTTGCCCTCAACAGCCATCCCCAAGGCACCATAACGGGCCGAAATAAATTGTCATTTTACCCATAACTGGCTAACCCTCTCCAAACCAGCCTCAAACCACTCCTGAAAGCGCAGTGGCTCTGGGATCTCATCCCGCACTGGTGGCTCCCACACATGGGTCAAAGGGGATGGCCATGTCATGACACCCTTCATCCCTCTACCCAGCTTTCAAATGTGCCACAACCCCGCCAGCACGCAGTCTTCCCTCACCCTACATTGGATCTTGACACATTGAGCCCAAAGCCACTCCTTGACCGTTATTGGGCCGCAACAAGTAATTTTCTAGGAACGCACGTTGCTTCTGAGAGTGAAGCCTCAGATGGGGAACCACCACTGGTAGCTGTGTCGCTTTAAAATACCCAGCCAGGTCTGGTAACCCCACCCTCATCATAATCAATGATATATATATAAAACAAAAGAACAGATTTCATATCACATTTGAGATCCATTCCAAATAAAATACAATGCAGCCCTACCAGGTTTTCTATTCCTCTTTCATCCTCATACTCTGAAAATTCAACAGTTTTTTCAATCATTTCCATCTAAAGATCCTACTCCCAACCGTCTAGAACACAATTTTACTTATTTCAAGCATCTGAATCACTGCTATTGTCATACCGTGCGATTGACCGTCAATCAACCTCCCCCAAAACATTTGTGGGATATAGTGTGGTGATTCAAAATCAAATTTTCCAAAAAGGAGAGATCTTGCTTGCCATGTGCCTTCACATTCCATTCGTAAGTGTCTGATGGATTGAGCTTCTGGATTTTTGCAGACCTGGTACAGATGGATCGCAGAGTCACTGAGGCCTCTTTTCGCAAGAACCTCCCCTGTATGTATAACATTCAGCCGCAGTCTCAGGAAGTTCTTCCTGATTCTCCAGTCCAGGAATTTCACTAGATATTTACTTAGGGTGCCTAATTTTTTGTCCATTTTCTGCAATGGATTTGGATTGGCTGCCAAATGCACTTCCTCAATCGTTTTGATCCAATCCATCTCATCCCATCTTATTTTTTTGCTTTCACCGGGTTCTCCATTAAGGTTTGTATATTGATATCAGCCTTGAGCAAACAGTCTTCCACCTGAATACTTAATTTTGACAGCATTTTTGATTTATTGTTTTCCATGTTGGCCTTTATATCTGCATTCAGTGATCCTACTGTTATAAAGCGAAAAAGTGTAACTAATTTCCAACCTGCGTGTGCTTTTAATGATTTTATGCCCAGTTCAAACCTGATATTAGCCATCGGGAGGCACATTGGTAACCCAAGAAAATGTTTCCAAATCCCCCCACCCCCATTTTTGCTATGTTGCATTCCATACCTGTGGCTTTGCTTCCTTCCCGTACAACATGTCTGGGATTACCTTGGCTTGGTAGAATTTTATTAATGGTATGATAGAAAATCTGCCATATCCCATTAATATTTTCTCATCTGGGCAGACAGTTGTTTAATTTTCATTAGGATGTCATACTCTACTTTACATTGGGCCGGTGAGGCATAGATTTTGTACCCCAGGTATAACAGTTCTTCTACCCTTGGGATCTGCTGTCTTCCCCCCACACCCCATTGACCATTGTTGATAGACCACATTTTTGTTGTTCTGTCTGAAGACCATCATCATTGATTTATTTGGGTTTTCTTCTGCATAGCAATGCAACCTGTTCAAAAGATGTTGCAGCCCAATGGCTGTCCTATCTAGGACGACAACATCGTCGGCATAGGCAAGCCAGTGAATCTTTACCCCATACAACACTGGACTTGCCAATGCCGACGGAGCCAGATAATCTCCCATGTCAGCCACGTATAAATTGAAGAAGAGCAGAGCTCCCAGGCAACCCTGTCAAATTCCCATTCCAATTTCACTGGCTCTGACAGGTGACCCTCTTCGTCTAGACGCACTCTGACTGTGTTGTTTCTATGGAAATCTATGAGCATCCCCAATATTCCTTCTGGGATCCCCCTTGCCCTGAGTTTTAACCAGAGCCTCCCTCTGTCCACCCAATCAAAGGCTTTGGGGAAGTCTACCCACGCCCCAAATAGCTGCTGCCTCCCTCTACTTCCTTAATTTTCACTCATCAGATTCAGCATCATGCCATTCAGAGCAGTGGACAGGCCCTTCCTAAAGCCTGTTTGACAATTCGAAAGAATCTTTGTTTCCCTTTCCTAACAATCCAACTCACCCAATAGAATCTTCATGAAGATTTTACTATCTATGTCCAGTAGGGCGATAGGACGGTAGTGGTAGCTTCCACCCTATCGCCCCCCCCACTTAAACAGAGGTATAATAATGTCGGATTTCCATGATGAGGGTAATTCCTGTGTTGCCAGGATCTCCCTGAAAAGCCAGTTCAACAGTTTAGCCCATAGGGAGGGGTTATTTTTCAGGGCCTGGTACGTCAGGCCATTCGGGCCTGCTGCTTTTGCGGATGAGCCTTTCCCGATTATTTCAGCAATGTATTGTTCATCAACGGATAGGCTCCAGACCACTGGCTTGTTGTACTGTATCAAGGTTTTGTTTGGTTTCCCAAATACCACTGTTAGGTGCTTTATCCAGTCTTTTTCAGAGACTAGATGGCACTGCCTGTTTTCTGATTTGCCCTCCAATTGATGCAACACAGACCAAAACTCTCTTGCATCTTTTTTCTCAATTAATTACAGCATATGTTCCCCGTCCTGCTGAAGCCTTCATATCTTCCTGCTCCTATTGCCTTTTTTAATATTTCTTAGCCTTTTATTCAGTTATTTTTTCCTCCACATGGTTTCTTCACCGAACGAATGCTGATGGGTCTGTTTTGTTCCCCCTCCACTTCCCGAAGGTGGACATGTGGACCACACAAACTTTAAGAAACCTTCTGGATGGCAGTTCTCGAATTGTATGTTCTCTGGAATCCCCATTAGACTATCATTGATCTCTTTCCCTTCATGTTTGTATTTGTAGAGGCATACTCTCCCTTTCCTACATCAATTACTTGCTTATTTCTCTCTTGGGGATCCATTGGGAGGCCTGGGAACGATAGTTCCAGTTGTAGATGCTCACTGTCTCCCCCTTCTCTAGTATTTAAAGTCCCGACGAAGAAAACAGCTGATCCGCACCTCTGTACTAGATCTGTGAACCGAGGAAGCCAGCCCCTCCACGCGGCCCGGATCGGCTAGAAAATGGCCGCCGCCATCATCTCCATGGTAACTCTCAAGCACAACACTGATCAGCTCCTCCATTGGCCCCCACACCTCAGCAGGCCCTCCCCTCCTGCTTTAAATGGAGGTGAGGCACTCCGCGAGGCGAAGCCACAGAGCGAAGGCTGTGAGGAAAGGCCTGAACCGCTCTTTGCAGCTCCGCTGCGAGCCACCATCAAGCTCCCGACGAAGAAAACAGCTGATCCGCACCTCCGTGCTGGATCTGTGTTCGTGCGGATCTGTGAACCGAGGAAGCCAGCCCCTCCATGCACCCCAAATCGGCCAGAAAATGGGCGCCGCCACCATCTCCATGGTGTAACCCTCTAGCACAACACTGATCAGCTCCCCCATTGACCCCCACACCTCAGCAGGCCCTCCCCTGCTGCTTTAAATGGAGGGGAGGCGTGCCGCGAGGCGAAGCCGCAGAGCGAAGGCCGTGAGGAAAGGCCTCAACCGCTCTTTGGTGCTCGGCGGTGCGGATGGAAGGTAAGGTCACCTCCACCCCCCACCATCCATCTGCTAACCTGTCCCCTATCACTGCCACAAGAAACCAGCGTCTATGTGCGCGCACCCCCATGAACGCTATTCACGCCTACTGCCCGAGCCCCTCCTTGCGGCTCCTATGCCTCAGGGCAAGGCTTCCACTGCAATACCACGCGCACACCCCCAACATATTTTCAGGTAAACCCTCAGCGCCTTTGGCCGCATGTCCCGTTGGTCCGAGGCCAAGTCCCCCTACTCAACTAACACCCCCAGAAATCAATACTGCAAACCTGCACTCACCCATGAAGCTCCCCCTCTTGCTCTCCTAGCCGCGCATCCGCTCTGGTCCCCGGCAGCAGCCCATATGTAATCGCGCGGTCCCGCCCACCAGCAATAACCTTGCAATGAACAATGCTACAACTGCCCACTGCGCGCTGTCAGGAGTGCCTGGGCCCCTCATGAAGCAACACGAAATTCAAAACGCTACACCAAATCTGATGCCTTCTGTGCTAGTACGCTGCTCCATTAACACGATACCTGCAACTAAGTTGTCACCCATACCACCTAATGTGTTGTTGCCTTGTTCCACTGCCACTGTGCCCATGCTACCTAATGTGATGTTGCCTTGCTCCACTGCCACTGTGCCCATGCTACCTAATGTGATGTTGCCTTGCTCCACTGCGCTCACGCTACCTATTGTGATGTTGCCTTGCTCCACCACCGCAAATGGGACCCCATCCAAATCTCACCCCATATGCCTTCAGCTCTCACTCACACCACTGCACAGTCGCCAGTCTTGCCTAGCCATGTCCCCTCTACTACCCCCTCCACCCCACCTCAAGCCCACCTGAAGTGTGCCCTCCAGGTCTCTGCCCGCACACGCCATGGATATACATGACCTCATCAGCAACAACAATCTCGACCTCCTATTCCTTAGTGAAACCTGGTTGACTGATGCATCTGGACCCGCCCTTGCCCTAGCCATCCCCACTGGATACATTATATATAGACGTGACAGATCCTCGCACAGAGGGGGTGGGGTAGCCGTCATTGCCAGTGATTCACTCTCAATCCAAATTATCCAGAAGGACCTCGATCAGAACTCTGACTACCTTCTACTTAAACTTAAGCTCTCCCACAACTGCACCAAACCAAAGATAAACCGGGACCCCTATCTACATCAGCCACCACCTCTTGCCCCAGAACTTTGTCCACCGGACTACAAATCTTCGGGGATGGAGTGTTCAATCGTCTATATTTCATCCTCAGTGCCTTTCTTGGAGGCCTGCTGTTCTCTAATATCTCTCTGCAAGTGGGCCAATGCTCTGTCTGCTTTCTCTTTTGTAGTCATGTGAAATTCTTCTCCTCCCTACTCTAACATGAGCGAGAACAGGGATCCCCAGCGGTACCTGATCTCATGGTCTCTCACCCACTGGGTGAGGGGTCTGCAGTCGAGCAATCTCGCCAAGGTGAACGCGGAGAGGTCCTGAAATATAGCCACTTTCGAATATGAGCTCTGTTCGCCGTCTAGCTATTTCTATGATCGCTGCATTATCCCTGTAATGGTGGCATTTGGCTACAAAGGAGCATGGGCCCTCAAGAGGGTCCACCTGCCCTATGGATTCTATCAAAGACAAAGTCCTTATCTGCCATGCCATCACCAATGAAGAGCGCTCTTTTTTTGTTCCAGGCTGAGGATGCTCTCTTCCTCCTTGACCCCTACAATTCAGAGATTACATAGTCTTTCTCTATTCTCCAAGCTCCTTGATCTGCGTGTCCATTTTCATCTCTAGGAGGTCAGCAGATAATTGGCTATGCTCAAGGGCTTCCACCTTGTTTTCCCCTTTTTCCATTGTATCCTTGAGCACCTGCATGGAGGCCTGGATGTCTCTTCTTATAGACTTTATCTCCAGAAATAGGGTGTTGATATCTTCTTTTGAGGCCACCAATGGCCTTTCCCATCGAAGGCTTCTCCATCACAGCCTGTCCTCCTTCACACGCAGGAGACCTCTTATATTTACTCAACTGGGCGGCAGGGCTCTCTGAGAGCATGTGTAAGCCTGACTAACTACTGCTGATCAATCTTCCTCACAGCTGTTGCGCCTGTGGGCTAAGGAAGACTCCCCAGCTTGCACTCTGTCCCTTCACCCAGCCATCAGCCCAAGCCCTCCAAGCATATCGGACTCCTACCTTTGTAGCCTACAGGCCTGGGCCCAACGTACCTTCTCACTTCTACAAACTCTCCTGACCATGGACTCAGTCCAAGGAGGCAGACTTCAAACCTAGCCCTGTATCGCCAGCGCTCCTGTACCTTACAGAAACTCGTGCGACGTTCCTCTCCAGCCAATGTCCCAGGGTGAGAGACCACAACCTTCCCTGCACCACCAGTGTACCCGCTCCCCACCACCACCAGCTCACTGAATTGTCCCGCACTGCTCGTCCACCCCAGGGGGAACCGCCTCCACTGGGGCCAAAGGCCCAATGTGCACCATGCAGACCCCATGCCGCTTCACTCCTGGTTTTCTGCCGCACCTCATTCCGGGAACATATATCCCCCCCGCCCCCAAGACCATGTACCTCGCGTCCAGTCGGCTGCTCTTAATGACAGACTGTCCTCTGTGGCCAGTCTCTAAAGCATAGATCTGGACATGGCGAGCACCACACTGTTGCCACTCCCGCTTTGTGCCACCCCTCCAGAACGGCGAGCTCTGCTACGGCTGGCCTTGTGTGTGTGACGCCATCCACAGTCCTGGTTTGTTTCAGCTGTGTATTCCTGGCTCCTCCGCCTGCAAATCAACTGAGCTTCCACAGCTCCCTGGCGGCCTGCCACTGCAGCCCAGCAGCAGCCCCTTCCCAGTACACTGGGGCTGACCAAATCCACTTACTGCTCGGCCACCAGCTTTGTGGGGCCCCGTCTGTCTTTACTGCTTCTTCCCACCAAAGAACATCAGCGGGCTGGCTTGATGCCCATGGATCCGACAATTCTTTGGGCTGAAGGAGGGAGCATTGCACACAGGCAGCCATCTTGCCTGCACCCTCTGGTGTTCTTGCTGGTGTGCTTTTTTTTTTTTGCCCATACCATGAACTGAATAAGTGGTAACATCCTGTTTTAAAAAAAACATTTTTTCAATTTCCTTTGTGTAGCATGATGCATTACAAACAATGTATAAGTGAGCAGACACATCAACAAATATGGCAATACTACTACACAAACAGCAAATATGTCTTGTAGAGCTAGCAATAGCATGGTTAGGTCCCCCATCCACGACCATCTCCCCAACACTCAATTTGGTGTACAATCATATGCTAATGTTTCACTCTACACAACACTGCAGGACAATGTATGAGCACAGCTGCAAGGTCACATGGAGCGTTGACAGTGCATGCATTCAGAACATGAGTTTAGCAGAAATGACAACCATAAGGAGGGCAAGGACCTGCTAAGGTACATGGCATACAATGAACAAGTAGCAGTTGGATATCTAAAAGGGGCCAGGTATGACAGGATGCAGTTCACAGAGCATATCTCATAAGCTTAGGAGCCGGATCATCTTGGCGACTGCTATATGCCGTAATGCAGGCCCCACATCACTATGGAGGTGAGATCTGAAGAAAGACCAATAGTCATTGGGGCGGGCCAAAGGTATTACTAGTTCTCTATGCATGTCCACTTGCACACTACACAGAGACATTTCTTAATCAGTCATCTACCACAGAGGCCTGCTGTGACTACCAACCTATGGCCACACAGTGCTTTGCAATTAGTAGCGCAATGCCTAAAAACCTGCGATAATGCTTCTGGAAGGTTCGGTGCAGGAGGAGCATCTGCGAACTGAGCTTGATATCGAATCCATTCATTTCGCTAAAGGTATTCATTATGCGTACTCTTCTCACCTGCTCCGCAGCCAGCTAACACTATGTCCAGCTTTTATAATCTGCTTTACTCTTGCGTCCCGTCGCCATTCCTCCATACTGCATGGGCGTTCCTTCCAAGGGACGGGAGACAGAACCCTTTTTACCAGGAAAAACCTTCTTCCCCTTTAAATTTAGAGGCGTGCAGGGGTGCGGCCTGCGGAGCATGCGCTGTCCTGACTCCACTGCCACACCTCAGTCCCCTTTTCCGCATCGATGGGAACGGGCCAAATTCACCTGCCCTCCTGGGTTTGGCTTCGGCCATGCACTCCACGCATGGATACTACATCTTCTGTCTATTTTGTCTTTTATCATACAGGTACTCGGTCCTCTGGCGTCGCTCTCCTCCCCGGCGCATGTCGACTTCCACAGGTTCAGCAGGTGTCCATCCTACGACGGGCTCTTCCTAACTTCAGACCCCCACGCCCTCAGCCTATGTTGCCTTGGCCCTGACCACGGTTGGCAAGCTTGTACAGCGTGCAACGCCCTGTCATCGAGGTCTCTGAAGAACAGAGTAGCAAGCTGGAGGGAGCTCTTCCAGAAGTCGCCTCTAGAGGACCTCAAGGACTTCGTCAAACATCGATCCAGGCCCAAGGTAAGGCCTCTATTCTCCATTGCACCCCGCAAGGGAGACTCTTTCCCAAGGACTCGCCCATGCGGGAGGGACCGCTCCGGTTCTTGGACTGGCAAGTGCACCGAGGCTGCTCCAGCTGCCGGCCTCCAGGCCGGGGGATCCTCGGATCCTCCTGGTGAGTGTTGAGGGACTGTAAAGGTTCTTATACCGGGTCTTCAACCGAGGGGCTACGCATGTGTTCCGGCATTATGTCCTAGGGGCCACGCCCTAATACCGGCAGTACGTCCGAGGGAGCGCCTAAACGCAGCTTTACCGGCCCCCGGGCCGAGTGTATCACACCTACCGGGTCTAGGCCAGAGGAGCAGGGTAGGCCTTGCGATCCACTCTGTAGAGTCCTGGAGGAGGCTGGGCCCAGCAAGCTGAAAAACACGACGCAGGCACGCGGCACGCAGCTCGACAAAATGGCCACCATGCCAGACATCAGCACCCGTCCAACGCCTTTCCAGGAATTCAGCGAGGAACGAGTGTCATGGTGGGACTGGCCTCAACCAGGTAATTGGCCTACAGCCTATCCCTCATTTGCGCATGGCATGCAGCGGCTCCAGCAGCCTCCCGCTACCCCGTCTATATCCCCAAGGACCCCTCCAGCCTGTGAAGACGGGTTCTTTGAGAGGTTCCTCAGGCTCATGAAGTCCCCTCGGATGGGGGTTATCCTCAGGGATGCCATCAGGGACGTGCTCCCTCCAATGCTTCCGGCACCTTGGGCTCCTCAGGCTCCGCTGGTGCCACCGGCGCAGCCTTTGCCTCCAGCCCCCCAGCTGATTACTCAGGCGGTTCCGTACCAGCCTCCTCCAAAGCCTCCGGTCCCGGTACCGCAGCACCTGGCTCCTGCTACTCCTCCACCGACGCAGGATCCTCCTGACCCAAAGGACATGGACGAGGAGGAGGACCCTGACACGCCCTCATCGGCCAAGGCCTTCCACAAACGTCTTGCAGGGCTGGCGGAGTACCTTATCCTGCCTCAACCCGAGGTCGAGCAACCAGCAGACGGGGGTCTCACTGAAGTCCTCACGAGACGCCCCTCTGCCAAAACGGGAATTCCACTGCAGACAGATGTAGTCTCCCTGGCCAGAAAGGGTTGGCTCAAGCCCCACTCTGCCCAGCCGGTCAATCGACGCCTGGACGGCAAGTACATGCAGATGGAGGCGGATTCACTCTTGCTATCGGCCCCTCCTCAGCCCCACTCCTCGGTGATCGCTGCGGCATCACTATGCTTCAAGCCTCAGACGTCCTCAGCCTCCTCCTCTGCGGGGCTGCTAGGCAAGGAGGAGAAGATCTTGGAGGCGTACGGAAAGAAGCTGTATTGCAACGCGTCCTTGCATCTTCATCAGGCCAACGCCGATGCCATGCTGGCGGCCGCTAACCAAAGGTTATGGTGGGGAATCGCGGAATCCCTACCCAGAGCCAATCACGTTTCAAGGCGGGACTGGCCGAGGCCAATCTTGTGCCGCAGGACCTCATGGAGTCCACTGTGGCCCACATTGACACCTCTGGGCGTGCCATCTGTATCACCACGCACATGAGAAGGACAGCCTGGCTCTGTGCAACGAAATTCAACCCAGATGTCCAGGAACGCATATTAGACCTGCCGTTCGAGGGGGCGGGGGGTCTATTCTATTCCACTCCACCATGGATGAGGAGCTGGACAAAAAGAAAAACAGCTCACAGACGGCCAAGTCTTTAGCCATCCTGACAAAGAGCACGCCCAAATTGTACGCCCAGTCACAGCAGCGATGCGACAAGGGGTGTACCTACAGAGGGTTCCATGGCTTCCAAGAACGAAGATCCCGGCAGCCGGACCGCTCGCCGACTCCAAATCGGCGCAAGCAACAAAAAGGGGGAGGGGAGTAAGGGCTTTTTCCAGTCCCCCTCCTCCGCATCAGCCTCTGAGGGAAAGGAGGCATGACACCAGGTCCCCTCCACTCCTCAAGTTGGGACAGCAACTCTTCTGGCAGAAGTCCGCTCGCTCGTAGAGAGCCATGCAGTGGAGGAAGTCCTAGCCTCCCAGCGAGGCTTGGACTTTTACTCCAGGATTTTCGCCATTCAGAAAAAGAACCAGGCGGGCCTGAGAGTTGTGCTGGACCTTTCCACCCTCAACCTCTCTTTACCTCTACAAAAATTCAAGATGGTTACGCCAGCTCTTATAGCGGAGACATTGTGCAAGGGAGACAGGATGTCCCCCCAAACTCCCCCTGATCTGGAGGATGCGTACCTGCACGTCCCGATTTGGCAGCCCAAATGTTGTTTCCTACGGTTCAGAATCATGGGCTACCATCTCCAATACAAGGTCCTTCCTTTTGGCCTCAACTCGGCTCCCAGGGTCTTTACCAGACTCATGAATTCGGTGGCTGCCCTCCTGAGAGCTCAGGGCCTCCACATCTACCCATACCTCAACGACTGGCTCGTCAGGGCTACATCTCCGGAAGCGGTTCACCACTCGTCCCATGCTCTTATGAACACAGTGCACAATCTGGGCTTTTTGCTCAATCTCATGAAGTCGCAGCTGCATCCCACGCAGACTCTGACATTCTTGGGCCTCATCTGGGACACATGCTCCGAGAAGGTGTTTCCGTCGGAGGACAAGATCACAGCCGTTAAGAGGGCCACCACTCACTTCCTCAGGAGAGAAGTGACCTCAGCCTGGTGGTACCAGCATCTCCTGGGTCTCTTGGCAGCGGTCCTACTAGCCGTCCCACACACAAGACTAAGGATGAGGAGGATTCTGCTGCACTTCGCAGCATCATGGAACCAGGAGCGGGATCTCAATCCGAGAGGATCAACGTTCCTCCATCTCTGCACCTGGATCTCACATGGTGGTCGAGGGACTGCAACCTACGGACGGACAAGCCCTTCCGGCCTCCCACCCCGTGGGTCACCATCACCACAGACTCCTCGCTCGAGGGCTAGGGAGCCACCCTGGATGATTTCTCTGTCCATGGCACCTGGACTCGACAGGAGCAGAAGTACCACATCACTTGGTTGGAGCTGAACACAATCTGGCTAGCGCTCAGAGCATTCCTTCCACTTCTCAGGGGCAAGATTGTCCTCATCCAGACAACTCGACCGACCAGCATGTACTACGTCAACAAGCAGGGAGGCACCAGATCCCCTCCACTGTGCAGACTGGCAATCAGCATGTGGGAGTGGGCCCTGGAAAATGACATCTACTTCACGGCAGTCCACCTTCCGGGGGAATCCAACCTGGAGGTGGACAGGCTCAGCAGGTTGGCAGCGGACAATTGCGAGTGGCAGCTAAACAACCTTGTTATTCAGAAGATATTCAGCAGATGGGGCCACCTGGCACAACAGGAAGTGCCCTCCTGGCAGGGACAGGGCCCCGGCTCCCTGGGCGACGCATTTCAGATTCAATGGACGGCATGACAGCGTGTGCCTTCCCACCCACTCCGCTGATTCACAGAGTGATTTGCAAGATCAAGGAGTCTCGCCAGCTCAATATCATTCTAATAGCGCCATGGTGGCCGGCCAGGCCATGGTTCTCGGAGCTACTCAGCCTCTCGGAGATGCCTCCTATTCAACTTCCGACAGGCCCACCACATCTGGTGCAGCAGGGGGGCAGGGTCATCCACCCTGCGCCACAGAAACTAGCCCTCACAGCGTGGTTCCTGAGCAGCTCAACCTCTCCCAGGCCAATCTGGAGATCATACAGGGCGCCAGGAGCAAGGCTACCAGGCCCCACTATAGAAGTAAATGGACCAGGTTCTGCCACTGGGCGGACTCCAAGGAAATCGACCCCCTGGCGTGTACTCTGGACGACGTGCTCTCCTTCTTGGCGCACCTCGCCTACTCAGGCGTGCAGGTGGACACCTGCCACACTTACCTCACAGCCATCAGGGTTTACAGGAACTCGGAGGAGGGGATCTTCTCCTCCAATCAGATTTGCTAGAAACATTTGGCGGGGCTTGCAAGGATCTACCCGCCCATCAAGAGGCCACATCTCCTGTGGGACCTGAACATAGTCTTGGGTGCCCTGGCGCACAAACCGTTGGAGCCAATGGCGTCCGCTGACATCGGGCTGGTCACCAACAAGACGGCCTTACTGGTCAGCCTCACCTTGGCGCGAAGAGTCAGCAAGATCCAGGCGCTGGTCGCCTTGAACCATATATTACCTTTCACAGGGACAAAGGAGTCCTGCGGACGCACCCAGAATTTCTGCCTAAGGTGCAGTCCGCTTTCCCTTTGAACGAGGAAATAGTTCTTCCTATGTTCTTTGCCGATCCGAAGGATGAGGCACAGAGTTCTGCACTGCCTAGATGTCAGGTGTGCCCTAAAATTCTACCTTGACAGTACCAAGGGCCTCCGCAAGTCAGGCGCCTTGTTTGTCACTTTCAGAGTTGCAAGACCAGGCTATCGGGCCTCTATAGCACGCTAGATGGTGTCCGCCATCAAAGAAGCCTACGAGGGGCAGCACAAGCCGCTTCCGGCAAACATGCACGCCCACGCAGTCAGGGCTAAGGCAACAGCCATCGCATTCTAGCGCCATGTCCCTTGGCAAGTCATAAGCAGGGCGGCCACTTAGGTCACTGCCTCTGCTTTCTGCAAGCATTACTGTTTGGATGCCGGCTCTAGATCTGATGCGGCTTTCGGCAGGCGATTCTCAGGAACCTATTTGCTTAAGGAGTGTCTCCTCTCCACCCTGGGGCTACATTCAGTTGCAATCGCCCATACAGTATGGAGGAAAGGGGACAGGACGGAAGAGTAATTGTTACTCACCCTAGTGACTAACGTACTCTTAGTTCATAGTCCCCTTTCCTCCATACGTCCCACCATCCTCCCCCCTAATAATACTGGTGTCATTAGGCAAGGTTAAATGAATTGTTGACGTGTCAATGGGGACTGAGGTGTGGCACCGGAGGGTGGAGTCAGGTCAGCGCATGCTCCCAGGGCCGCACCCCTGCGCACCTCTAAATTTTAAGGGGAAGAAGGTTTTTTTCTGGTGAAAAAGCTTCCGTCTCCCGTACCTTGGAAGGGACGCCCATGCAGTATGGACTAAGATTACGTTAGTCACTACGGTGAGTAATTTATAATTACTCCTACGTCCCATCCCCTGTCCTCCATACTGCATGGGTGTCCCTTGCTAGAGATGGGAAATGGAACCATTTTCATCCGAAAAATGTCTATACCCCTTTAAATGTATGTATTCATGTGGGGCGTGGCCCCGGGAGCATGTGCTCCCTTGACTCCGCCCAACGGCGCTGCACCTCATTCTGCTTTTCCGCATCGACGGGAACCGACCTACATAGTACGTCCGCAGGAAGACAAAGGTAAAGGTGATTGTTCTCTTTAACAAAGCAACCCGCAAGTGTGATTCCTTTCCCAGAAACAGTGTTGCGAGAGGGGCCAGGAAGGCCCTGTCATCAGCTCGGGTACCGAGGCTCATCGAGCTACCAGCCTCGCGGCCGAGGGGTCCTCTGACCCTTCTGGTTCCATTGCTGAGGGGCCTGTTGGCTCTGTCCCCAGGAAATCTCCCAAAGGGGCTCTGCCCTAGTACCAGACCCATGTCCGAGGGGGCGCCTGCACGTGACAGCACTACTGGCCCTCGAGACGAGGGCGCACAGCCTACCAGGGAGGAGCCTGAGATGTGTAAAAAAGCACCTACCGGCCCGTAGCAGTAGGCAGGGGGAGGCTAGGCCTAATACGGCACCAAGCATGTCGGGGCAAGACAAAATGGTGGTGCAGCAATACAATACAAAATGAAATGGTGGCACGTGAACCTGCGCGCCAGTCGAAAGGACGGCAAGGCACAGAGCCCACTTCTAGGGGGCAGTCGTCCCGCATGGTCACCCTTCAGGTCTCCTGGTGAGCGGCATACCTGCTTGCGGGGCGGGGGCGCTACACAGAGCTCTATTTACAGAGTGGACTGGGAGCAGCAAGGGTGCATCCATCCATGCTGACCATGCCCACGGCACAGGAGCGTGCATCCCCAGCCTGTGATGACAGGTTCTTTGACAAGTTCTTTGGGCTTATGAGATCCCTGCAGATGGTCATCATTCTCAGGGGCATCATAAAGGACATGCTTCCACTGGCTCCAGGGCCGCCTCAGGCCCCAGTGCACTGGCAGCAAGCCACCCCTACGGGTGCAGTGGAGACTCCTCCTGCACCGTTGCAGGTAACTGCGCAGCTTAGCATCGTGGCACTGCCGGCTACACTGGCCCCCAACTCCAATACCTCAGACTACACCGCCTGTGGACCCGGCCGTTTCGGGCACTCCGGACCAGACGGACACTGAGGAGGAGGAGGACCCTGACACCTCATCATTGGCCAGGGCCTTCCAGGACAGGCTGGCAGGACTAGCAGAGTATCTAGGCATTCAAAAGCCCCAAAAGGAACAGCTTGAAAGGGGGGGGGCGTGTACGGGTGAGGGTTATCAGAAACCCTAACGGTAAAATCGGCAGCCAGGTCAGGTATTTCAAAAGGATGTTGAAGCCACAGCAAAAAAGGATTGGACAAAGCCTTACTCGGCACAACCCACCAACAGGAGACTAGAGGCAAAGTACAGGCAGAATGAGGGAGGATTCCCTGCTCCTGTCGGTGCATCCGCAGCCACATTCCTCAGTAGTAGTAGTAGCAGCAGCATCCATGTATGCAAAGCCCCAGTCCTCCACATCCACCCCAGCCTTGTTGGGCAAGGAGGAAAAGGTGCTAGAAGCAGATGGGAAAAAGATTTGTTTTCAAATGCTGTTCACCTGCGACAGGCGAATGTGACATGCAGACGCCATGTTAGCCGCCACAAACCAGAAGCTATGGAGGGAGATCTCGGATTTCCTGCCAGCCAGACATCTCCGTGCACAAACAGGCCTCATTCAAGACAGGGCTGGCAGAGGCCAAAATAGTGGCGCAAGATATTCCTGAATCCACTGTAGGACATATCGACACAGCTGGCAGAGCAATCTGCATAGCTACAGAAATGAGAAAAACGGCATGGCTTGGAGCCACAGAGTTCAACACGGATGTACAAGATCGTATCCTGACCTGCCGTTTGAGGGGGAGAACTCTTCCACTCATCCACAGACGAGGAACTAGAAACACAGAAAAATAGTTCCCAAACAGCCAAATCACTGGCCATTCTAGCAAAGCCAGCACCCAGAGCATTCGGACAGAGCCAAACCAAGCCTGACGGGGGAAGGACCTTTGGCGGGTTCAGGGGCTTCCAGGATCGGAAGGCAAGACAACCAGACCGGTCCCGCAGCCATCACAAGCCCAAACATGAGCATACTTCACACAAGGCCTTCCTTCAGTCCCCCTCCCAAACACCAGCCTCAGACCCAAAGAAGCAATGATGGCCCCATCAAGGTGCACAGTTCTCCAGTTGCGGGCAGGCTTGTTCTCCACACTCAGTCCTGGCAGACTCTTTTCGAATTCCTGGATCCTTTCTGTGGTTTTGCACAGGTTTCGGCTCCCGGTGCCTACGGAACCACCTTCATCCCCTCCCCTCCCTCAATTCGAGACACCAACACTCCTCGTAGAGATCCGTTCACTGGTACAAAGTGCGGTGGTGGAGAAAGTTCACTCTCCCCGGCCCCCCACCCTCCACCCCCCACTCTCAACGAGGCTCTGGGTTATACTAAGAACCAGGCTGGCCTGCGAGTGGTTTTGGATCTGTCCTTCCTGAACCTATCCCTCCCCATCCAAAGGTTCTAGATGGTTACGCCAGCTCTGATAGTGGCTTCTCTGTGTGGAGAGACTGGACATGCTCCCTAGACCTGAAGGATGCATACTTGCATGTCCCTATCTGGCAGCCCCGCCGCTCGTTCCTGAGGTTCAGAATGATGGGACTACATTTTCTGTACAAGGTGCTGAGGTTCGAGCTCAACTCAGCCCCATGGCTGTTGACAAGGTTGATGAACAAGGTGGCGGCTTTACTCAGATCAGAAGTCCATCTATATCCATATCTCGACGACTCGTTGGTCAGGGTGGAATCACCCGAGGGGGTTCAGAAATCAGCCTCCAAGCTTATGGAGACCCTACACAATCTGAAGTTTTCCATCAACCACAAGAAATCTCAACTGCAGCCCACACTTGGACTTCCTCTGGCTGATGTGGAATACCAAACAACTGAGGATTTTTCCCACAGACGAGAATGTAGCAGCCATCTAACCGGCTACAGGCCATTTCCTAAGCAGATCTAATAAGTCGTCTTGGTGGTACCAACACCTGCTGGGGATTTTGGCATCATGTATCCTGGCGATTCCCTACACCAGGCTCAGGATGAGGCGAACATAGCTGCACCCATGGAAACAAATGTCAGGCTACCCGGACACAGCAGTCTCCATCCCGGCAGACCTCGTACCAGACCGGTTATGGTGGAGACCTGATACCAACCTCAGGGGGGGGGGGGGTTCCTGAGGGTATCTCGCATAGTGATCCGCGAGAAACCCTTATTCAGGTGGCTAACTCAGGGCTCCAACCCTAGGGGTGAGAGAACGAGAGAGGCTCACAGAGATGGGGAATCCCTGGGTTGTACTCAAGAAAAAAACTTAGTACTAAGCCAAGGTAGAGGAAGAGGTGGACAGTATCCCTGAAGCTTTTATTAACTTCCACCCATTAAATCTCCCCTGCCCAGATCCCACAATCCCTCCATAGAGAACCAACCCTCTAAAATCTCAAACCCGGTTGCACCCAAAAGCATCCATCCCAGAAACACTATCTTCCGGCTTCCGACCCCAACACTCCCGGCCATTCTTTTCCACATCCTTCTGGTAATTCTCTCCAGAATACCCAGTCTACTCAGACGAAACCCTACCATTCCCACAACCACCCCCTGTTTATTTTATTATATTAATCCCGGCTATTCCCATTTACCCCGCAAACTCTACCAATCCCATCCCTCTGATTGTTACTTTCTGAACTCCCAGTCGAAAGTGCCCACCAATTACAATTCCATCATCCCCTATGTTCCGTTCTCCATCGTGGTCATTCTCGTCCATTTCACAAACCACCCTCCCATTACTGTTTTTTTTCCTCCCCACTCCCCCTCCAGCACTATCTGAAATGTCATCAGGCCTAGTATGATAGTCGCTTGTTTTGTTCCACCCCTCTCCCTCACCTTTTGTTTTTCTCCGGCGCTACCAGAAATGTCATCAGGCCTAGTACGGTAGTCGACTGTCTGTTTCCATTTCCTTCCCACTCTCCCCCTCCCTTCCTTATCTATGTCTTAGCTTTTGCACTATCTGAAATGTCATCAGGCTGAGTACGATAGTTGATTTCACATCCTTACTGTTCATGGCCTGTAAGAATGTAATTGTATTTTCCCTTGTTCCCTCCCTTGCCTTGAAGCGCTTTGAAACACATTGTGTATAGGCGCTATATAAATAAACTATCATATCATATTACCCATTTTTTCCTTTTCGGTCTACCAACTGACTCCCTTCTGATAATCGCATTACTTCCCCATCCTATCCCGTAGGACAATCCGACACTCCAACCCCCTCCCTTTCCCGACATGAACACTGGTTAATGGACTTGTAATTAAACTGTTTACCTGACATGTCCAGACACGAAGGTCAGGCAAAGTCAGGCAATTACCCTGAATCACACACACCAGACGGCACTTCCTTTTCCCCACAGGGATAAAAGATGGAGCAAGAGAGCACAGGATGAGCAAGGTGAGCATGGCAGACATCACAACGGCACAGCTACACAGGCGCAGCAGTTCAAGAGCAGGAGAAAGGCGGCAGGAATCGAGAGGCTGGCGAGGAGAAAAGTGACCTTGCTCCTTTCATCCCAGGCCTGCGGAACCGTCATGGAAGAGAGGCGGAGACCGTGACCAGTAGCACAAATATCTTGCGGCAGATGTCAACGGTACACGGGGCAAGCTTATGCCGATAAGCAGTACCGAGGGAAGCGCCCGCACCCGTGGTACCAGTCTTGACTCCAGGAAAGCCAAAAGCCAAGCATTTCATCCCAGCCTGAGAGTCAAGGGGAGAACCAATAAGAACCTGGTTGAGTTGAGTGGCAAGTTTGAACCAGGTTTAATGTACTGTGTAAAGCACTGTAAAGAATTAAGGGTAGACCAGCTGCAGAGGGAAAACCGGCACTGGGTGGGTGCTAATTCAAGAGACTCTGGTCGATCCCCGTCAGAGCGAAACTACGGGTACCAGAAGGCCGTAGGAGAGTCGCCATAAGAGGTTAAAGCGGTTATACAGGAGATCTAGTAAAATCCCTGTACAATCTGCAAACTATGTGAAAGTAATGGAAGTGAATCCTGTATTGAGAGAAAGCAAGGGAAGTGAATCCCATAACACTTGAAAGTAAAGTGAATGTGAAGAAGAGGGGTCTGAGCCCGACGGAGGGAGATGCAGGGGTGAAGCCATCATCCTACGTGAAAACGTCCTACGTGAAAACGGTGGTAAACCTTTTAAAAGGGTCAGCGCCCAGAGGAGAGGGTCCCATGGGTGAACCCATCACCCCGCGAACATTGGAAACGAAATTTCATTTTGTAAAGGAAACTTTTGTTATTTGTGCACGTCGAAGGCAATAGACTTTCAAGTGAAACGAGACTTGGCCATCGACTGCCCTGATAGCTAATAGCTGAAATCTCGAGAGTGTGTCCTTGGAACTTCCATTCGAACTGTCATTTCATGCTGGAGAAGCTTGTGCTGTACTGTGCTCCAAGATCCCACCTTACCCCGTGCTCAAAACGTGGGGAAGGGAGACCCAGGCTACCGCATCCTGACATATTATTTGAGAACACTTACTGTTCTTGAGTTATCCCACACCTTTTTGTATTAGCTGTAAGGTTTGGCAATAGGTTTGTTAGTCTAGGCCCTTTTATTTGACACAACGCCACCTGGACTGCCTTATTTTTCATTTGATGGTTGACACTTACTCCCATCTTAGATTTAGGTTTATAATAGGTGTTTTTCCAACCTGCATACAGAATTAATTGGTCAATAAACACCATTGAACTGTGATCACTTGTGTCTGTCTTACTTGTTGCCACCATGAGTTCCTCACAGGGGGAAGACCTTTCAACCAACCACCACGGAGTCTACTATCAATACGGATTCCTCCACAGAGTTATGACGAGCCACATACATGCGCAGTGTGTGCATGGCACATAGACAAGGGAGGAATGGAAAAATTGCATCAATTTCCTTGAATTGAAGGCCATCCAGCTGGCCCTCTGGCCTTTTCTGCCTTTAATGAGCGGTCAGGCGGTCTGCCTACAAACCAACAGCTCCACGTGCATGTTCTACATCAACAAGCAGGGGGGGGGACTAGATAGCCCCTGCTGTGCAGTTTCACCATAGAGATATGGTAGTGGGCCACTGCACACCACGTATGGCTGTCGGGAATTCATCCGCCACCTTTTCTACCATCCCAACAGGAATGCGACAATACCCAAAAAGCTTTCTTTGAGAAATTAGAAAAAGCTAGAGATAAAATCACAAAATCACAACTAAACAAATCCACCATGATTAAAATGCCAGCTGAAGAACCATTTGAAAACATAGAACCCTTTCATTTTTCACCTATCACCACAGAAGAGATGAAAAGAACACTCGTCTCCATGAAACCTACCTCGTGCGCGGAGAACATCCTACCCGCCAAAATAATCTTAGAAAACCCAGGCATCTTCGCCCCTATACTTGCTAAGATCATCAACACTTCCTTTAGGGACCAACTAGTGCCCCAGGCCATAAAAAAAGTCACAGTTACCCCACTAATAAAAAAACCGGGCCTGGATCCAAGAGACCCATGCAACCTAAGGCCAATAACCAACTGTAACTTCCTGCTAAAGATTATGGACAAAGTAGCCACGGCACAACTACAGGCACACATTGAGGCCTCTAATGCGCTACACCCACATCAATCAGGGTTCAGACCATCTCATAGCACAGAATCAGCCATGCTCGACTTACAGACAAAGATGCTTAGCATCTTAGACAAGGGGAAAACGGGAGTTCTCATCCTGTTAGACCTCAGTGCTGCCTTTGATCTCCTGGATCATAATCTGCTCGAAACTGCCTTAGGCAAAACAGCAAACTGGCCACAGGAGGCAAAAACATGGATAATGTCCTTTTTAAAAGGGAGAACATCCCGAGTCCATTGGGGAGACAAATTCTCAATGGAAAGGAAGATCCTCTGTGGGGTTCCCCAGGGAGCCAGCATGTCCCCATTGCTGTTCAACCTCTACATCAGATACTTATGCTACATCTTAGACCATGCTGATATATTCTTTACCAACTATGCGGGCGATACGCAGCTGGTACTGGAACTCAGCGGGGACCATAAAACTGACAACATCAATCTAAGCAGTATCTATAACATCATAGAACAATGGATGGATTCCAACTGGATGTGTTTGAACGCCAGCAAAACTGAGCTGATGATCTTCGGATCCACCCAAGCCAGAAAATCACTTCCCCACGACTACGCAAATTTCAAGATCAAGGATGCTAACATCAAAGTACTTGAGAAAGTAAAAACTTTGGGTATGATGATGGAAGCGTCTTTAGGAGCAGAAGCCCAGACTCCATACATAAAAAAAACCCTGCAATTACTACTTGAGACTCCTCAGAACTATTAGACCGTATCTCACGGAGAACAACTGTGCCACAGTAGCCAGAGCAACCATCCTCTCCCGTTTGGATTATGGGAACGCACTTATGCTAGGAGCCAACAAAAAAAACATCCAAGCGCTCCAGATTATCCAAAATAACGCAGTTAGGATAATCAAATGCAAATCTAAATCAGACCACATCAGTGCATCTAGGAAGGAATTACATTGGCTCAAAGTGGAGAGCAGAACCCACTTCAAGGCTCTCACAATAGCCCACAGATGCATCCACGGGAAGGCACCAGGATATCTAAAATCGAAAGTACGTCCTTATGTTCCAAGCCGCGCCTTGAGATCCTCGGGTCAAAATAGGATCGCAGTGATGCCACACAAACTTAGATCTGGACTGGGAAAATCCTTCCCAGTCATTACAGCAGGCATCTGGAATAATCTGCCAGCCCACATAAGGAAAGAATCTAACTACTTACGTTTTCGTAAACTAGTGAAAACATATCTCTTCAACTGACCTGGACTCTCATGACCCACTAAATCCTTGATTCCAGGAACTGTCCCGTCCATTTCTGTTGTCTTTGTGTCCACGTTTCTGCGCCCTTGAAACTCGCGAGTTAGCGGCGCAATACAAATAAATAAATAAATAAAAATAAATCTGCCAGCAGAGTCCAATCTGGAGGTGGACAAGCTAAGCAGACTCGGGGTGGATAACTACGAGTGGCAGCTAGAGGAACACATCCCAGCGGACATCTTCCGGAGATGGGGCCGACCTCACACAGACCTGTTTGCCACAGAGCAGAGCCAGCGATGTCATCAGTACATATCCTGGCAGGGTCAGGGGCAAGACTCCCTTGGGGGTGCCCTACACCTCCCTTGGAGCGGGATGAGGGCATATGCATTTCCCCCAATGCCGCTCATTCACAATGTTCTCAGCAAATTTAGAGAGTCTGCCAACATGAGCCTGATCCTAATTGCCCCGAGGTGGCCGGCGTGGCCCTGGTTCTCAGACCTCTTACAGCTGGCGGTGCAGGGTCCAATGAACCTACCGATTCACGGTGGAAGGCTCCTCTCACAGCAGGGGGGAGGTGGGGGTAGTTCACCCTGCTCCCGAGAAACTAGCACTAGCGGCCTGGTTTCTGAGCAAGTAACAATGCAGTATCTCCGTCTGTCACAAGACAACCTGAAATAATTCATAAAGCAAGAAGCGAATCCACCAGAAGGCAATATAAAAGCAATTAGACCACATTTTTCCTCTGGGCGAAGGACAAAGGGATAAACCATCTGGCATTAACGGTAGATCAGGTGCAATCTTTCTCAGTGCACTTGTCGCATTTAGGGGTACAGGTGGAGACATGCCAGACCTACCTGGCCGCCATTGGCGCTTATAAAAATTCTGACCACAAGCCATCCTCTTCCTCTAACCCGGTAGTCAAAAGACATCTGACGGGGCTGACGTGGCTATATCCTCCTACCAAAAGACTGCATCCGGTGTGGGACCTCAATGTGGTGCTCGTGGCACTGGTGCATAGGCCCTTTGCTCCCATGGCATCGGTAGACATAAAGCTGGTCACGATCAAAACATCCCTTCTGGTTGGTCTTTCCTCAGCTAGGAGAGTGAGCGAAATTCAGGCCCTGATGGCCAAAGAACCGTATACCATGTTCCATCTGGACAAGGTGGTGCTTCGCACCCATCCGGCATTTCTTCCGAAGATTGTCGCCTCATTCCACTTGAATGAAGAAGTCATGTTGCCAACCTTTTTTCCTAACTCTAAAGGACAAAGCAGAGAGAGTGTTGCACTGTCTGGACGTTAGAAGAGCCCTGAAATTCTGTCTAGACAGGACCAAAGGGTTTAGCAAGACAGAGGCTTTATTCGTCACCTTCAGCGGCTCTTAGCCAGGGGAACAAACCTCTAAGGCCTCCATAGCTGGGTGAATGCTCGCGGCCATTCAGGAGGCCTATGAATCGAAGCAGAAGGAAGTCCCAGAAAACATACATGCTCGTGCAGTTAGGGCTAAAGCAATGGCTGTCGCCTTTCAGAGACATGTGCCATGGCATACCATTAGCACAGCAGCTAAGTGGGACACTCCATGGGCCTTCTGCAAGCATTACTTCCCGGATAGCAGCGCAAGATCTGACAGAGCAGTCGGGCAATCATTCCTGAGGAAACTGTTTTCTTAGGATCCAAAGCATCGCATCTCCCTTGGGCATCATTCAGTGGTAATCGCCCATGCATTATAGAGGAAAGGCGACGGGATATAGAAGTAATTATAAGTTACTCAATGTAGTGACTAACGTACTCCTAGTCCATAGTACCCTTTCCTCCATACGTCCCTCCTTCCTCCCCCATTAATATATGTAGTATAGCAGGTTAATCCGGCTGACGTGTCAAAGGTGACTAAGGTGTGGCGCCGGAGGGTGGAGTCAAGGGAACGTGTGCTCCTGGGGCCACGCCACTGCCACAGGCATTTTCAAGGATATAGACATTTATCTGGTGAAAATGGTTCAGTTTCCCATCCGTAGCGTGGGACGCCCATGCATTATGGTGGAAAGGGTACTATGGACTTAGGAGTATGTTAGTCACTACAATGACTAACTTATAGTTTGTGCAGTGCTCCACTGCTTGCTCTAGGTTTGCACTATATACATTCCTTACATACCTTTAATTGAGACCACATTGTTTTCAGCGACTCATGCCTTTCCAACGCCCTCTTTGTATCTGTGGTGCCACATTATGCTTTAACTTCCATAGGAAGTGAATGGAGGATAGCACAGGGGCAACGTGCTGGTCTTGGAAGCAAGACCGCGCAGAGCAACAGAAGTTCGAAAGGTTTGAATCCAGGATCCGCGCTTAGAAACCGAACTCCGGTATGGTATTAGGCAAGTTATAACAAATCAATTAAATAAATAAATGAAAAAAAGTATCTTTTTGACTCATGGTTACTGTTGGGCTTGTCATTTCTATTCTCAAAAATGCAAGCTTCATCAAAAAAATGGCTTGAGGACCTTTGCCTGTACTTATTGAGGATATAATGTTGTCCTGATCAGTCATTTAACAGTGGACACTTGATTATCTAATGTGCTTGGATATGCCCAGTGCCATACCATGTTTTACATCTTAGGCTACACTCTCTTGATCTGAATGTCAAAATGGAAATGTCGCTTGATGACTCTATAAATATGCTATGCCATTAATGTGTTGTTTCAGTCTTTACGAAAACCCAGCCCAGAACCAAAGTCTCCGATGAAAAAGGCAGGCAGTAGAGAAGTACTCCGAGATCCAAGCCCTCCTCCCTCTTTTAAGCCAGAGCCACCAAAGGTAAGTTGCCTGCACTAAGTGCTTGCAGAGTAGACGAAAACAAATTAGTATGATAATTGAAATTATGGAAGATGAGGCTTTTTAATGTGTGAGGTTTACAGTAACTGTGTTTTTTTTTTCTATTTGGTTTGCATACAAGAGGAAAAAAGTACCTGTCAAGGAGAGAATATTTCATTTATATACATATTCAAAACGAAGAGGCAATTGGAGGCAGAGATTTATAAAGCTAAATCATCAAGATCTAATTCAACATGTTTGGGGTGAAGTTCATGCAAATTGTTCCCTCCAGAAAATCAATGCCAGTAGACCATCATGCACCCCTATTAGAATAACGGAAACCATCTCCATTGTTTAGGAATCACGGGACAATAGTCTTGGAATCAATAAACCTTATGAAAGGGTCCCGGGTCCGCCTATTTTTAATTAAGGTATCAGAGGGTGGTAGTGACTTTTTCCATGGCACATATAAACCATATCTTGACCCACCACATATTCATCAAAGGTGCTTCTGGCTTGTTCCAGTTTTGAGCTATGGTCAGTTTAGCTGCTGTCAACATGTGGCCCGAGAGATGGAATGCGAAGCCCCAAGGGTGAAAATATCTTCATGGATATCGCCTAAATTGTTGTGGCCTTTTAATAGACCTAACTGCATTCCTATAGATTTTGCTCTTTGCTGCTGTACATTAGCACATTTAAAACCAAACGGGACTAGATATCTTAGCCGTTCAGTTTTGGACTTTGCAATTGTTTTATGTTGAGACAAAAAGATGTAGAACTTAAATGCAGCACTACTAGAAAGGCAAGCGCATGTAGTGCCCATCTTTTCCTTAGGAATGTGTAATGGGGTTAATGGCAGTTAAATATCAAGGCAGAGTTTAATATATACATTAGAATTGGGATACATCTGCTTTCTTCTTCAGGACCACAAGTATGTTTGTCTCACCTGTAAATGTGTGCTAAGAAAGCATTGAAATTTAAATGTTGCACATTTGTCTGAATCCTTGGAAGAGATGATGTTTTGTGAATCAGTGCATCATGGCCCCTTTATAATCCATTGGCTTCTCCTTCAACAAATGTAATTTGCCTCTGCTGCTTGCATATCCATGCTTCTTATGCTGTTGGCAGATATGTCCTCTCCAGAACTGCACAGAAGGTGCCTGAATCTAGGTGCAGTGGTATTGGGAAGATCAGGTTTCTACCATGAAGCCTGTGACCTTTTTGTTTTTGTTGAGGTATCCACAGATCATACTGGTGGAGTTGCAAGTCGACTTCATACTTCTGGTGTAGGTGGTCTTGCTAGGTTGGTCAACATGTATATGGTCCTTGATCACTATTGGTGTTCTAGTAGGTTTGTGGCTCACCTTGTAATGATGATCCGTGCTCTACACTCAGATTAGGGAGCATATTCCTCTTCCATATCCGCACAAGCTTTGGCTCCACGGGTTTCAACTTGACTTTTCCTAATCTATCAACTTTTTTAGTTGCAAACATCCACATAAGCTTTGTTTAATGTAAGGCAAACTCTCTAGCAGGGGAAAGGAGACCTAAGACGGAACCACAGAGTAGCATCCTGTGACTTAAGTGTTTGCTTCATCTGTATTTTGTAGATTCTTATTATATTGTGCCAGAGTTCTCCAGCATGGGATCTTATATGGATTCACTTGCTATGAATATTCCCAGTCGGCAGGCTGGGAATCCTCGGTAAAATAAAGCTGTGTAGCTTTAAGCTAATAACGGCATTGTTGCTTGTATAGCCTATTGCTGTCACTTTGGGTCATACTGCCCCAACCAATGACACTCGTCCTCCTTATCTCCCCCCCAGACCCTCCCCCCCCCTGTGGAGGCCAGCTTCAGATTTGTACCGCACGTTTTTGTGTTGGGAGTCCTTGAGTTCCGCTCCTCGATTCTTTTACCGAGTATTTTGGCTATTTTGGATAGTTTTTTCTTCAAATTTGTCTTCAATCCATCACTGTTGTGACTTGTGAGCAGTGAGGATCCATTGCCAGCCTCAATCCCACCTTCCGTCGGATCGCTACGTCGTGGGAAGCGCCAAACCGAGTTCTTGGCCTAGTAAACAAGCCATGTTGGAGGCCCAGAAGAAGAACCTCTTCAAGGCCTATTCTAGATGTGGTCAGACAAATGTCTTCATCAAAGACTGCTACCAAAAGTGTATTTACTGCCTGCACCCGGACCACAGTGTGGTTGGATGCCCCATCTGACAGTGTTTCTCCACTAAGACGAGGAAGGAACGTCATCGGCAGCTGGTGTCATGGATGGAGGAAGGTAAGGCCTCTGACTCTACGTCTGTGCACAGTCATGCCTCTGCCAGGGCTAGCAGGCCCAAGGAGCAGTCTCCCTCTGGCAAGATGTTGAGATCCTTTGAGGATGCTTCCAAGGGCAAGGTACCTAAAAAGGTGAAGTTGTTGCACGCTCTGACTTCCTCGTCGTCGAGCACCACAGCGTCTGTCATCTGGATCGGCCACAGTCCCGAAGGCAACCCAGTTTTTGGAAGGCCGGAGATAGTCCACTCTGTCACCATCAACCCAGTCGACGAAGCAGCATTAATCATAGTCAGCAGCGTCATCTTCAACCCCGAGGGCGTCCTTCGCGACAACCCCAAGACCGTTGTCTAAAGCATCGTTGATGTTAGGCAGAAACCTGTGCAGTTCCCTTAGGGACCACTGCAAAAGATTTAAGACTACAGGTGTTGGCAGTAAACCCACTTGGTAGCCGTCTGTACCACCCAGATTTACCTGGTGCTGTGGCTGAGCAGTCAGACTTCCCTCAAGAAGAGTTAGGCAGTATGCAAAGTATACACAATAGGCACTCAGATACAACAATACAAGCAAACACTGACCAGAGCTTTGGTATCAAAGTATATAATTATTTATTTAAAAACACACAGTTTGAAACACTCCAGCACTCTTATTGTAAAATATTCTAAACACAGTTACTATTGTAATATGCACACCCCTTTTTTTCCTATCAGATAAATCACAGTAAGACACCACTTATTTTCATACGGAGGTGAGCGCTTAACTAGATTGCACTCTGATAGGTTTGTGAGAAAGGGAGGGAAAAAGACAGAATATGGAAAGGTACACCACTCTAAGATTCAGGAACACTGTTAGCAAGGCAGAAGAGCAAAAAGTCACTGGTGAGCCAAAGTCCAAAGGCTGGGCCCCCTCTTAGAGAGAGCAGAGCACAAATGCGCCCAAGATCACACAGTTACACTAGGCTTAGAAAGTCTTGCAGAGGGTTCAAAAAGAGTTTAGAGAGGTTTAAGAAAGTTTAGCCAGGATGTCCCAGACTAACCCAGGTTCGAAAGCTGGGGGCTAAATCTACCCCGTACAGTCGGTAGCAAGGGAAGCCAGGCGGGACACAGTACCTTAAGTGGGAAGGATCCTCTAGAGGTGGCAGTTGTTCCTGGTAGTGGGTGCAAGTTGCGTCGTCCAGGGGAAGAGAAGATCTCGACTCGGAGGAAAGATGAAGGTCGTTGCACTACCAGGGAAGAAACCAGCCGTGGAGTTTTCCGGTTAAAGGTGGTACCTTGGTTTTGCGGTCGTGGTAAAACGTGGTATCCCGGTTGCCAGGGTGCTTGGCACAGGCAAGGCGGCCACGAGGTACGTCGGGAAGGCGAAAAGACGGTGAAACTGGTTATCCCCACCAGTCAAAGGAAGAAGACTCTCCGGCGGGAGATCTCCTTTGTCGTTGGGAAAAGTGGTGAGGCAGTCCAGCAGGGCTCCACTGGTGGTGGTGTCTTGGCAGGTCGGCTCAGCTTCTCCCTCGTCGGATTCTTAGGTCCTGTGGCGACTTCTGAAGTTCCAGTCCCCAAAGCCCTGCTTTTATGCAGCAAACCCCCATTCACTCAGCCGGTCGGCTCACCACTTGGGCCAATCAGGATGGAGTGCGACTTGAGTTGCCTAGGCAACTCAGTCCAGGGTGCCTAAATTTTCCTCCACCCCTCCTAAGTACCCCAGACAGAGTGGCACCACCAAAAAGTGGAACAAAGGCTCGTCTTGGGTTGGAGTCACAGAAGGGAACACAAACGCCATTTTAGAATCAAGTTTTGGCAAAAAATACCAACCGGAGAATTAATACTAATTAAATAAACCGGCGGTATGTTCGAGGCTACCGTAAATAATTAAATAACGATAGTTATTCCATAGGGAAATATTCGCGGTTGAATATAAAAAGTAGTATCCACTGCCAACAGCCAAAACTCGATCAGGGGGGACGGAGACGTTCCCCCTCGACTAACAGACCCCGGGGCAATTGAATTGCCCCAGCCAGTACGTCCACAATATGATGGTTTGTACTGGTTCTGTTCAGAATTTAAGACTAGTAAAGTCAATGGTGACTTTACATGCCCTGGGAGACAGTAGTCAGTCCCAGGGTATGGAGTCTATACTGGGGGTCACTATGACACCCCTCTGTCACTGCACTGAGGGTGCTGTGTAACACACATCACAAAAACACATGAAGCCCTATGGAGTAAAAGACCCCATAGCCCATTAAACACATCTAGATTCAAAGAAACACACTCAAATCATGCCCAAGAGTGAGGGTAAAAGAGTCTCACTCTTGGCAGGAGAAAAAAATAAACCCCAAAAATCCAGCAAAGCTGCTGGGGGACTCACTAGGTTAGGAAATTCAGCCTAAACAGAGAATTCTCCCTAACAGTCGACGAAGACTCAATCGATGACATCATTGATAACAAAGTCCGCCATGACAGTGGTACCAGTTTTTGTCAACTCTACAGCTTCGTCGACAACTTCAGGCACCATCTCTAAGGTCACAACTGCGTTCTCAAGGTGCCTTCTCCAGGTGCGCCTGTGCTGGGCACCTTCCTGAGAGGTTCTAGCAGAGAGAGGGAGGCACCACCAGATCCCTTTTCTGCCAAAGCCCAAAAGGGCCCCATAGCTGCCTACCACATCCCATGGGAGGCCTCCTAGGGTCTTGTCTCCAGCCCCTTTCTCTGCTCCTTCCATCCTGTCTTAGGGGGGAGAAGTCAGCCAACACCCTACAGAGGGTGATGTTGGCCTGTGGAACCTCTTCAGGCTGCTCGCCCTACAAGCTCCTGGCCTCATGCACCAATCTTGACGCCTCAAGCTCTAGCAAATCCATTGCTAAGAGAATTTTCTTTGGACATTTTGTCAACTCTCCATACTCTGGTCTCAGAGATTCTGCAGCGATTACTGCCTGTGGCTTCTGGTCGTCCTGTGGTTCCGGGCCCAGCTCCTGTGGCCAGTCCACCTTTACCATCACAGCCCGACCCAGCGCCACCTCCAGTGCCTGGGATCATGCAGCCACCTCCTGTTCCACGACCTTCTATTGTAAAGGAGTTGGCCCTGACAGGAACACACATTAATAAGGACACCAACCACGATACAGATGGATGAGTTTGAGGACTACATCCCTGCAGACGGTGAGCCACCAGATGTAGTGGGATCTTTCCTGGCGATAATCTCCCGGGCAGCCAAGATGATTCTGGAGGAATAGAAGGAGGAGGGGTTTATTTTCCAGCGCTGTGAATCCTCCAGAAAGACTGGTCTCAGTCCTGCTTCTGGATGACGTCTGGGGTGATGCAGAAACCCTTTCCTGCGCCTAAGCTGGAGAACAAATATAGGGTCCCGGATAGGTCTCCTAAATGCCTCAGAGGTCATTGGATGCCAGACTCGGTAGTCTCGGCTGCTGCAAGGAAGAGGTAGTCAGAGACATCATCCTCTTGCTCAGTTCCTCCTGACCTCCCTAGGCATCCTTGCGTGCTATGACAGAACTCTGGTACAAGTTGGGACCCATCCTCGATTTCCTGCCAGACGACAAGAAAGCGGAGGCCATTGCCATCTTTCAGGAGGGAGAAGTGGCACCTGGCCATGCAATCACGGTTGCTCTTGACATTGCTTACTCTGGTTTTGCAGATGGGCAAAGGTTGGCTCAGGGCCACAAACTTCAGGCACGACTTCCAAGCCAAGTTGGTAGACATGCCTTTCGACGGGGATAAACTTTTCGACAAAGCAGTGGTTGAGTCCCTTCTCACCATCAAGACAGACAGAGATGGCACGCTATCTGGAAAAGCTGCAACAAAGGAGGCAGACCTTTCTTTCCCAGAAAGGAAGAGTTTCTCAAACTTCGATGGTGATCGGCCCTTCCTACTGCCATCTGTAAGGGTGCAGAAGTAAGACTTGGACACAATGGTGGCATACATTTGGCTATAGACTTTTATACATTAAAAACACAAGTTGGAAAAAGGCCTATTTATCCCTAAACTAGTGAAATTGTCAGGAAGTCCAAAATTAAAAAGTCTGTCACTGTTGTATCTCAAAACCTACCTCTGTCCCTAACACTAATAATCTAAAGCAACTGTGCAAGGATGATCTCTTTTTAAAGTAAAAAGTGTTCTTTGTGTTTTCAACCAACAGAAAAGTTCCCAGTGTCTCTGGTAATAAAAAGTGATGCAAAATAACATTGCGACATACAAGATTCCAATGCTAGGGTTGTGCTCCTTTCCCCTAAACTTCTTATTTTATGTCACTTGGTGTAACACAAGGAACTGTTTCTTGGGTTCACAGTTCTTTATCCTACCAGCTTGCCACATTCCGCTACCAAGAGTTGGATCACCATGCTAGGGTTGTGTTCCTTTCCCCTAGTCGTCTTCATATTTTATGCCCATTTCTTTAGGGCTCCTGAGCCACTTCATCCCTTTTGTCACTGGACAATTCACAAGGGAATGAGTCTTGTGTTCCTGCTTGTTTATCCTACCAACTTGGCACAGTTCGCTATCAAGTCTAGGATTCACTCTGTCATATTCGGGGTTCTTGACCCTCTTACTCCCAACCTCTCATGTGGGTGCGGGTCCCAGACTCGCAATGTTTTACACTGCTTGATTCACCCTCCTGCCAAGCAAGTGCTCTCTCATGGACTCTTTCTCTCACAGGGTCCAATACGCTATTAATCTTCGTAACTTTAAACTTTGGTTTCTCATATGAGGGCGGGTCCCAGACTTGCACTGTTGCATTGTATTTGCTTTGTTCACTCTTCTGCCAAGCATGCAACTCTTCCTTGTTTACTTTGTTTGCAATCTGGGTCCCAGGCCCTCATATTCTCGACCTCTTATTTGGTTGCAGGTCCCAGACTCTCCCTGTAGCGTTGTATCTGCTCGGTTCACTCTCCTGCCAATTATACAACTCATCCTGCTTTGCTTCAGGGTCCCATACCCTCTTCTACCAACTTCTGGACTCACTGCGTTGCATCCCCAATCTGCTAGCAACTCCTGGGCAAACTGCGTACCTGTTTGTCTCCTTCTTGTAGGTACCGGAGGCCCCCAGGCAGCTGCGTCCCCTCTCGAAGCACCGGTAGTATTTGGGTATCCGGCGTGGTCTGCAGAGGCCCTCCGACTCTTCCCGACTGCGCATTCTCTCTCGCACTTCGACAGGGCTTCGGGTGCTCGGAGGATTCACTCAGCAGCAACCTGAGTAGTGCTTTCGTCGTGGACCATGTTCATGATCTCTCTTTCATCCGCTTATGACTTCTCTTGTGACTCCGTCATCTGCTGCTGTGCACATCTCCCGCTGTTCCTCTTCAGAGGATCGCTTTCCCTCCTCTGCGTGCCAGCTGAGCTTTCATACTCCTGCGTGGGGATTCTTGTACTGCTTTGGGCCAATCACTTGTGTTTAGAAGCTAGACTGCTCACTCTTCTTCTCTACAGTGATCCTTGGACTCCCGTTAATCATCTTCACAGTACCAGTTTCAAAACTATATGCATGATACTTTGTACTTTCTGATCTTTCAGTCTTGTCATGTATGCTGTCATGTATGCTAGGTTGTCTGACTTGACGACAAAACACATTGGCTCTATCTAGAGAGAGGGTAAGGAGGGTTTAGGGTTGGAGAAGGAGTTGAGTGTATTGAAGCGTGGCCATACTGCGATCTCTGTAATGGCCGTCCCCAATCCCACAGAGGGATTCCTTCCCCATTCGATGCTCCCTCGGTGCACCACCCCCAGCGCTACTATTGTACTGTAGGTGCAGCGCCCTGGCCCCAGGGGACAGGTCTCCCACTAGGGGAGAAGGGACAACATTCTCAGATTTGTCATACAGCCCTCTCGCTCCACTACCCAGGAGGCGTATTGAGGCCATTACCAGGCCTACAGCAGAAGTACCCAGCGTAGTTGTCTGCAAACCACCAGGATGCAGATGCCAAAGGAAGCCTGACCAGGCCCAGTCCCCGAGTCCCCCCTTTAGCACCCCTGTGGGAGGCCAGCTATCTCAGTTTGTCGACATATGGAACAACATCTCCACGGACAAATTGGGGCTCAATGTCATCAAGCAGCGACACACTCTGGAGTTCCAAGACAAGTGCCCCTTCATTCCTCCCGTGATGAGACGAGAACAGCACAGAGCCCAACTCGTCAAGGAAGTTCAGGCCATGTAGCTAAAAGGGGCAATAGAACCTGTCCCTCTGTGCCTCTGAGGCTCCGGAGTGTACTCGAGATACTTTCTAGTTCGCAAGAAGTCAGGTGGGTGGAGGCCCATTCTGGACTTACATCGTCTCAACAAATTGCTACAGTTGCAAAAGTTCAGGATGGTCATGTTACAGGACATGCTCAGCCAGCTGGAAGAGGGAGATTTCCTGGCAACGCTATATCTGGAGGATGCATATTTCTACATCCCCATTCACCTAAAACATTGGAAGTTCCTGAGGTTTGTCGTCCAAGGAAGACATTACCAATTCATGGCATTACCCTTCGGCCTCAAATTAGTCCAGCGGGTATTCACCAAATGCCTTGGCCACAGTGGCGGCATTCCTTCGTTGGAAGGGAGTGTATGCCTGCCCCTACGATTGGCTGGTCGGGTTTCGTTCTCATGTCCAGGCGGCGCAGCATACAGCAAAGATGGTCCAGACGCTAACCTCTCTGGGATTCTCCATAGACTATTCCAAATCCTACATAGTGCTGTCCCAAGATGCTCTGTTCCTCGGGCCCGACTCAACAGTCTCGTGCCTAGCGCCCCCATCGGTGTAACGGATACATGCAATCCTAGGAATGTTCCAGAGGCTATCCTCCGTCGGGGTGGCGACAGTCCGGTCTATCAACTCCTTGTTAGGGATGAGGTCTTCCTGCATCCATTTGGTCCCTCATTGCCGATTGCACATGAGACCTCTAGTTCCTGGACGCCAGGTGGAAGCAGACCTATGGCTCATGTATTGATCGTATAGTCCTCAAATGCCAGATGTGGTGGTACATTCGCCTTCACATATCGCAAGGGACTTCCTTCAGGACCCTGGCGCATCAGGAAATGGTCACTATCGATGCCTGTAGGGTTGGGGCGCCCACACGAGTGGAACTGCACTAGGGTTCTCAGAAGGAGGCGGCATTGCATATCAACGTCCTGGAACTGCTGGCACTTTTTGGGCTCTAAAGTCATTCAAGTCACAGCTTTTGGGGAAGATGGTCAGGATCTTCACAGGCAACACGACCACCAAGTATTATATCATAATGCAGGGCGTGGACAAGATCTCCCATATTCTCCCGGGAGGCGCAGAGCCTGTGGCGCCGAGCCATTGCTCAGTGGATGTTTCTAGTCCTGTTCCACTTGGCAAGCGTTCAAAACACCATCGCAGACTCGCTCGTCAGGGAGCTGCGGTCCTGCCACATGTCTAAGCTCCAGCAAGCTCCGGTGGCTCGGATCTTCATCTAATGGGGCCAGCCTCAGATCAATCTGTTTGCTACAGCGATCAACACCAAGTGATGGCGGTTTGCCAGAAAGTTTCCTCAAGCAAGGAGTCTGGGAAACGCCTTCTCAATCCCATGGGAAGGCCGGTTCCTGTACGCATTCCCACCAACACTGTTGCTGCTACGTGTGATCAATACACTCAGCCTCTCCCGCTGCAAGATGATCCGCATTGCACCAGCGTGGCACAGGTAGATCTGGTACTCGGATCTCCTCCACCTTTCGGTGGCGCCAGCATTCAGACTGCCTGCTCTCCCAAATCTGCTCTCCAGGGAAGGAGGATCCATCCTGCACCACAATTGAGCATCTCAGAGCCTAGCGACCTGGCTCCAGCAGTCCTTGTTTGGACACTACTCATTGCCATTGGAATGCACGAACATTCTAGCGAAGGTTGGGCTCCATCTACACTTGCCTGTTACAAGCAAAGTGGACGTGTTTTATAGTATGGTGCTGGTCAAAGATCTCTTCATGACGCGTTACGACACCACAGCTTCTTCCTTACTTGCTCTCGCTGGTCTTGCACATGCATCAATCAAGGTACAGCTGGCTGCCATCTCCCGGTACACCCATACACTGGACAAAGTCTCCCTGTGGTCGCATAGACTCGGCAAAGTGTTTCTCAGGGGCTTCTTCAAGACTTTTCCACCAGTGAAGGCTCCTGCTTCTGCGTGGGAGCTTAATGTGGATCTCTCCAAGCTCTGGGGCTGCTGTTTGAACCTATGCATCAGGCCTCCTTGAAGTTTCTTTCTTGGAAAACTGCTTTCCTCTTGGCGATCGCCTCGTCCAGGAGGGTTGGTGAAATAAAGGCTCTCATGTAAGTCTCTACATTTGTCTTCCCACACAGCGAAAGCGGTTCTAAGGACTCATCCTTCCTTTATGCCCAAGTTCCCGTCAGACTTTCATTTAAACAAACTTTTGGTACTGCCAGATTTCTTTACAAACCCTTCTACGCCTGCTGAAAGGTCATTGCATTTGCTGGATGTGGCGCGTGCCTTGAAATTCTATGTTTCACGCACAAATGGCTTTACAAAAAGCTGAGAAGTATTTTGAAACTTTGGACCGGTGAGTCATGGGAAGGCCATATCTAAAGCGTCCATCTCCAGATGGCTCTATGTCTGCATCATGCATTTCCATCAGCTGGCCAACAGGCTTTTGCAGATCATTTGCCCATCCCACAGAGCATTTGCATCTACGACAGCGTTCCTTTCTGGTGTTCCCCTGCTAGATATCTGCAGGGCTGCTACATGGAGGTCTACTCCCACCTTCAAGAGATTCTACTCTGTCGAGACAGGGATACCAGGGAGGAGTCTTGTGTCGGACACGTGGTGCTTCGCAACCAGGTTTCTTGAGGTGATTGTCTTCCAGGGGTAAGTCTTATTGCTTCTGTGGAGCCTTGTCATCTCCTGTGGTTGTATTTATGTACTGCTGTGTGTTAAGACGGATTTCTGAACTCTGTCCTGGCGGCGCAGAAGTTCAGAAGGCCAACCTAATTACTTGGAACAGGATAACCTCTGGACAAGCCAGACCAATCAGGGTAGCGATCGCGGCGGTCAAGACTAGGTCTCAAGAGGGGTGAGGGTGACTGAAAGCCCGCAATGAGCACACAAAGCAAGGACACTTACAAACTACTCCAAACAGGTGTTATATTAAAAATATATACACATTTATTCCAAGGCCTTTAAAACAATGACCGTAGCGAGAAATCACAATACAACTCTAGTAAACCAACACATACCAAACCAATACAATATATATACAAATACAAACGAGTCTAAAGCGTTAGATGCACGAAATGTGTAGTCCACCTAGAAGGGAAGGAAAACGGGCAGTGCGAAATAATGCTTAGTCCCAGTCCGCCTTCAGAGGCACCTAACTAAAAGGAAGTCTGAGCCCTACGAAGACTGGAGCCTTGTGCTCAAAAGTACCTGCACACGCTGGTGCCAACGGGCAAAAAGGGGAGTCTCTTCGAGGGAATCAGGCAGTTCAGTTTAGTGCACAAATGAAGAAGAACAGAGTTCTGCGACTCAAGCGCAGCCTCCACTGTGGGTAGAAGCAGAGCGCGAGTACGGAAAGGCGTGCTGTTTTGACACAGCGGGGAAAAGCTATGGGCTCCTGCAGGAGGGCGACCAGTTCCTAGCTATGCTACTCACCGGTCCCCGATGCAAGCAGACCCAGGCTTCTCCGCGTCAGTTTCAGTGCAGGCAGGTTCAGGAGAGCAGGGGACGTCTCGTTGTCGTGTAGATTCTGCAGCAGCAGAGTTGAGTTAAAGATGTCCCAAACGAAGTGAACCAGCACAGTTTGTTACCACAGCAGGGCAACGGAGCGGCCGTGTGTATCTCAGCCAAATGTACACTACTCACTTCAGACCTGGGTACGCCAAGTGTACGAATCGTGTGAGAGTAACAAGGACTAGAAATACAACACAACCAAATCGGCGGTTACAGAGCAAGACTCCTGTGTAGGCTGGTCAGTCTGCTGGATGGCCCAGAGACACTTCCGAAGGCTTACGTGCAGGAGATGGTGAAGATGCCGAGAATAGCTGTTCCCGCTATTCCAAGGGTCGAAGTACCAGTATAGGCCTTCTGGTTCGATCAGAGGTAAAAAAGGGTTTCACAAGGCGACAGCAGTGCAGAGGAGCAGTCCTTCAGCGGGTCACCAGCGATTCCTCGGTTCAGCCTCGTGGTTGCAGGATACTTGGCTCCTGTATTCCTTCGTTCGTGAGAACTCAGGAGATCGACATGGTAGTGGCGTTTCCAGCCCCCTCTTATCCACGGTTCCCTTCGCGCCAAAACGGAGGGGACCCAATGGGAGATCCGCTCATCAACACTCACACCATACGTGGACCTATCACGGACCACTGTGGTCCCAGGCATTCACACCACCCTAGACTCTCTGGCACCCAGGATGTGTATTGGGACCAGAGATCCCAGCCCACATCCTGGAGGCACACACAAGGCCTGTAGAAGCCCGCGAAAGCATCTGTGTTTCGTGGGAAAGTACATGCCCAAATAAGGAAGGCCCCGGGTCGGCTCGACCTGGGGAAGGTGAAGGGAGCAAGACGGTCAGCAGACAGGACAAAGGAGCCTCGTGGTCTGGCCATTTTGGGAGCCAGGCCACCATTTTGGGCTAAGCGCGAGAAACGCGCTTAAAACGCCAAAAGGAGCTCAAAACACAAGAAACGATCGCTGCCACCATTCCCGTCCGTGATTCACTTGCACCGATCAGTTACAATCCAAAAAGAGTATCTAGGGCCTGTAGAAGGCTAGAGACCCAAGAGAGCAGTAACTTAGCTTACAGTGCCCTCTTGTGTCATGTTGCACGAAAGCCGCAACATGATAAAGAAACTACGGAAAACAGCGTTTCCCGGTACTGACTGTCTTAAGGGCATATCAGTTTCCCCGTAAGAATGGAGCGAAAGCCCAGAGGAGTGCGGCAGAAGGCTACACTTCTCTGGCAAAGTCTAGATCATGGTGAAAACAACAGCAAAAAGTTTAGGGGTTGCCACATGGAAGGAAAATTACCCACAATTACGAAATCTTTCCTAACACTGTGTAATCGTATTCATAGCATGTGAATCCATGTAAGACCCCATGCTGGAGAAGGAACATGTTACTTACCTGTAACTCTTGTTCTCCAGCATGGGTCTTTCATGGATTCACATGCAAACCCTCCCTCCTTTCATTCTATGGCTCTTCTCGGGTCGTACTGCCACTTTACGTGCACAACCAAATATGTACGGCTGCTTGCAGGAGAAGGTCTGGATCTCCCCGACTCGCCTAGCCAAGGTGATGGCCACAAGGAAAGCAGTCTTCCACGAGAGAAACCTCAGAGGGGCCTGATGCATTGGTTCAGATGGAGGCCCCATGAGCCTAGTCAAAACCACGTTGAGCTCCCAAGCCCAGGCAAGAGCCTTCACTGTAGGGAAAGTCCTGAAGGCCTTTTGAGCAACTCCTTGATGAACCTGTGCGACCACAGGGAGGAATTGTCTGGCCTCCAGGTGTACCGGGATATGGCAGCTAAATGAACTTTGATGGAGGCATGAGCTAGTCCAGCTTTGGCCAAGCAAAGCAGGCACGGGAGGAGCTGCAGAGGCTTAATCTTCTGAGTCCTGCACCACACTTGTGACTGTAACAAGACAATGTAGAAGAAGCTCTGGCCTTGCCCAGGATCTTTCTGCACTCCAGCGGCAAGGAATTGTGGCCAAACTCCAGGGCTGCAGGAGACCAGTCGTGCAGCAGTATTGTTCCATTTTCTCTGGAGAGAATGTTGGGAAGCGGAGGCAGCCAGAAGGACGGAATCACGAACCAACTGAGAAGATCTGGGTACCTGATCTATCGCAAACACACCGGTGCAATTAGGATCATCCTGCAATGGCAATGTCTGAGAGTGTTGATCACACGTAGTAGGAGCGGAATCGGAGGGAACGTGTACAGAAAGAGCCCGTTCCACGGGAACGAGAAATCGTCCCCCAGACTCCTCAGCTGGGGGTATCTGCTGATACATTTCCAGCATTTGGAGTTTGCAGCCGTCGCAATCTGGGGGGAACTCCACCTGCTAAAGAGCTGAAACGCCTTCGCTTGTTAAAGTTCCCACTCGTGGCAGGACTGCCACTCCCTGCTGAGCGAGTCTGCAATCTTGCTCCCTGCCAGGTGAAGGGGGATGGAGAACATGTCCTGAAGAATGGCCCAGTGGCACAGGGACTGGGCTTCCAGGGAGAGAGCAGGGGAGCACGTCCCGCCCTGCTTCCGGATGTAGGACATGGTGGTGGTGTTGTCCGTGAAGATCCGCACCATCTTCCCCTGAGGTTGGAAGTACTTGAGGGCCCAGAAGACTGCCCGGAGCTCCAGGATGTTTGCCTCTGGCGTGAGACTGCCTGATGGGGAATATTCATGAGCATGTGAATCCATGCTGGAGAACAGGAGTTACAGGTAAGTAACTAGTTACCTATCTGGAATTAATACTTTGATTCAGCAATTAAAATAGTTATGAGAGGTGTCCACAGAGTGCATAGATATTTTGTTTAAAAACGCCTGTTTATTATAAGTAACACATGGAGCAAGTAGAATTTTGTAAAAAGCTATTAAAAGACCCACTCTGCTTCAATTATCTGTGGTCAGTTATACAGCCTGTGGCATATCTCCTCCTTTCTTAATGGCGGACCTAGTTGGTTGCAAAGCATGTACTGCAAACATAAATATTTCATAACTATCTTTTTTCGATTGTTACTGGCTGCACAAGTTGAGGTTTTTAATAACTCCATTTGCTGCAGCCTGTAAATTCTTCGTGCAGATGGGAAATGCGGCTGTGCAATACAGCAGCAAAGTGTAAATGCTGCAAGCACATTCAAACATGTCTCTAATGAAAATACTCAGTTGACTGTACTGTTGTATCGTACTCAAATTTTGGATTATGTAATACGGTCTGTAAGCAAATCGTTTGGCGGTTCAGAAGGTGGAGCTTATGATTCTTAAGTGCATTAAAATAAATGTTACTCTGTCACCCTGCCTATAGGTTAAACTGCAGAGCAAGCAAGAGACGTTTGAGCCTGTACGAAGTTCTGAGTCTAAACCAAGTGTCTCTAGCATTGTAAGCAGTGATGCTTCAGGAGGATCAAGCAAGGTGGCACCCCCGCCTGTGGCTCTGAAGCCATCCCTTAGTGGACGACCCATACTGAAGCCTGCTCCGCAAACAGATCCACCACTAGAAGACGAGGAAGAAGAGAAACCTGTGGCTGTGGGTGATGGAACTGCTCCAAAGTCTGTGCTAGGAAAGGTTAAAATATTTGAAAAAATGGACCACAAAGCAAAGGCACAAAGGATTCAGGAACTTCAAGAAGCACAGAATGCCAGGGTAAAAACAGCTCTACAAAATTATTTGTACAGTGGGTTTGGCTAGTGCGTGATTTGTTTTGCCAGCCATAATGTTTTACAGACTTGCTCCTGAAAGTGTAAACAAGGTTCAAGTTTGTGTGTTTTTATTGTTTGTACTATGAATACTGGCTTAAAACGATGAAGTGGAGAATGATGCATTACTGCACATTCTCAATCAAGTGGAATCGTGCCTGCTCCATACGAGACTCTTGGAAATTGTTTACACTGTGAAATACTCATGAACTGTTAATGGCAAGTATAACTGCTGCTTTCCATAAACCTCCAGTCCCTGATCCACATGTTAACAAGTATCTTTTACTTTTATTCTTTTGAAACCTTTGGGATTTAAGTAGTACTAAACATGCCTTTAAGCCCTATGACTTAAACAAGTGTGTTCAAAATATAATACAGGTGACACCAAAGGCACATAAGGACCTGGAAACGAAAGCCCTGTAACCATGCAGAATGGTTCACTATCCATGCAGAAAGACATGTAGTGTCTCAAATCAAAGTGGCGAGTCGAACCCTGCAGGCCCTGCACTTGGCTTCAAGCCCTCAGATTTCAGCCAAGTTCTTGACCTACCGTCCCACAATCCCTCTTCTGATCTTGAAATAATATTTTCTGTAAAAAATAAGATAGCTATGCTGATTCACTAGATCTGCTCACTCTCTCTGATCTCATTTCTATAGCTCTAACAATCACAATGGCAACTAAGCACTGTCAAAGTGGCTGCATTGTCTGTGGCTGTTGCTATTTTGAGGCCACACCAAAGGAACAATGCTGATCTCGGCAGAAGTGATGTGCGCCACAAAATTGCTCTAATTCCATCTCAGGGAGCACCTTATAGAGCAGTGCTTTTCTCCAGCATGGGGTCTGACATGGATTCGTCTTCAGGCTGGGAATCCTCGGTAAAGAAAAAATCTGTTTGTTTTGTTTCTGAACTGTCTTTCTACTAGTAACCAATCACTGGTCTCTGGGTCATACTGCCCCCAGCCAATGACTGCCCTCTACCTAAGCCCCTCCTCTGGCAGCCATCTTCATATTTTTACCGCACCAACAAGTGTTGGGAGTCCTCATGTTATTGCTCTCGAGCTTTTACTGCGTTTTGCGATTTTTCAAAGAGTTTAATCTCATTTTTTCGATCAATCGAGCCTCAAGCTCCACCGTTTCTACTTCCGATCAACGGGGACCCGTTTCGGAATTTTCTACGCCCCTCAAGGGCAAAGTTTCGTCGAGTCCCACTTCTTGGAGGATTCCAGAAGATTCTTTGAAGCCTACCCCGCGTGGACATGGCCCAGGAAAAAGGGAGCACGACACCCAGATTCAAGCTGTTCAGGAACTGCCCTGGATGCGGATTACAGAATGTCTTCAAGGAGGACGAGCATTCTAGATGCCTCTACTGCCTTCACGAAGACAAAACGCACGTGGAGAGAGAGACCGGTACGAGAAGAACCGGGTTCCGGATTCGGCCCCATGTGCCTGAGGGCGCAGCCGAACCTGGATTCGGTCGTTGCGGCGGCCAAGAAGAAAGCGGCGGGGGCGACAGCTCCAACTTCAACCTCCCCGCCGGACGGCGAAGGGAAGAAATTGGATGCCACGGTACGACGGGGTCATCTCGTCGGCGGCGACGACGATTAAAGCGCCCAACGCCCTCGCGATTGTGGCCCGCTACGACAGGGAGCTGTGGTTTAAGATCGCTCCTCTGCTGGACTTCCTCCCGGATGACAAGAGGCCTGAGTGTCATGATTCCTGCCCCTCATGTCCCCAGCCCTCCAAGATGTCAGGCTGGAGCCAGGCCACGATCATCTACGTGGCCCTCAAGGGCCACTCCATCCCTCCAAAGACCCACTTGGTGTCAGACTTGGCACTTGTGGCACCAGACTCACTCACTCCCATAGGATAACATTGGGAATTGGACTTGTAGTGCATTGATGGGGACAAGATGGATGCCCCCCCATATTTCGGTTCCCAGAACTGCATGTGCAGTCTAGTCTTTTGGGTGTGGTTCAGCCCAGAGACACCTGGGATACCCAGAGACTATTTAAGCCACGCCCAGGCTGAGAAACATGCTTTGTGTTTTCTGCACCTGCAGCGTGACACTCACCGTGTTCGGATCGGTCTCCAGTAGGCCTACATCTATCTTCTGCGCTCAGCTCCTGCAAGAACAAGAACACTGTTAGGAACAGCCTTACCTTGCGGCGCGTCTGCCCATCATTCATCGCTTCTTCTCCAGCATGGGGTCTGGCATGGATTCACATGCTCATGAATATACCCCGTCAGGCCGGGAATCCTCAGTAAAGAAAAAAATCAGTATCCGTTTTCGTTTCTGATCTGTCTTTCTTAGTAGTAACCAATCACTGATCTCTGGGTCATACTGCCCCCAGCCAATGACTGCCCTCTGCCTAAGCCCCTCCCCTGGAAGCCATCCTCAGATTTGTACCGCACGTTCAAGTGTTGGGAGTCCTCGTGTTTTAGCTCTCGAGCTTTTACTGCGTTTTCGCGCTTTTTCAGGAGATTTTTCTCCTTTTTTCGGTTAATCGAGCCTCAAGCTCTACCGTTTCTACTTCCGATAACAGGGACCCGTTTCGGAATTCTTCTATGCCCCCAAGGGTGAAATTTTCATCGAGTTACGCTTCTTGGAGGATTCCAGAAGATCTGTGGCCTACCTCAACGGACATGGCCCAGGACAAGGGAAGCTCGATGCCCGGATCCAAGCTGTTCAGGAGCTGCCCAGGATGCGGATTGCAAAATGTTTTCAAGGACGACGAGCATTCGAGATGTCTCTACTGCCTTCATGAGGACAAGACGCACGTGGAGAAGGACTGTGCGTTCTGCAAGAACCTGTCGGAACGGACCAAGCAAGATCGTCGTTCCCGCCTCGCCGCCTGGCTGGAGAAGGGCACAGCAGGTGAGAAGGCGAAGAAAAAGTCTGAGCGGTCTTCTAAGTCCTGTGAGGGCGCCCCGGCGACGGGGGCCCAACAGAAGGCCAAGCACCGTGAGTCCGCGGGCACCGGGAGCGCCAAAAGGTCGGGCTCCTCGGCTGCCAGGCAGGGCGCGATTTCCCCGGCACGATCAACCACGAGCCAGCGCTCTGGTTCGGGGAAGAGGAAGTCCGAGAACCCAGGTAAGCTTCTGGAGAGGCCCCGGTCGATCTCGAAGGGAGCCGAGGGGGAGCGAGGCGATGACCCTCCCCCCAAAGCGAAGGCCCAGGACACACCTAAGGTGGTGAGGGCCTTGATCCACCCGGCAAAGGCCTCTCGAGGTTGTCGCAGCGGCCCTGACGACGCCGGCAGAGGCTATGCCAGTGGAGGCGGCCTCGGGGCCCAGAGTTTCCCTGCCTCCGCGGGGGGGAATCCTCTTTCCAGACCATCGTTAAGACCCCCGTGAAGACCCCAGCGGAAAAAGAGGGGGGGGCCGGTGGCCATTACGGGCTTGGATTCAGCCTCCGAGGAGGATCCGGTGGAAGCCGTGAAAGGCCTCAACGCGAGGTTCATAGGCCTCAACGAGAGGTTTGAGAAGGTTCGATCCCAGGGGACGGTTCCCGCTGATGTGATGGAAGATAGCGACGACGAGGGCCCAGTGGAGCAGCCATCCTGTCCGTTGCAGCCATTACCCGAGCCCCAGGATAGCTCGGCGGCCATTTTGTTGGCGATCCAATCCTTATGTACTGAGATAAGGACGAGGTTACCACGGAACCCGACGGAGGATCCAGAACCAGGCCCATCAGGAAGCCCTCCGAACAAGCGGACCCCTCAGAGCCAGACTCTGTCATCTCGGCAGCGGCCAAGAAGAAAGCAGCGGGTGCGGCGGCTTCAACTTCCACTTCCCCGCCGGACAGCGAGGGCAAGAAGTTGGACTCCATGGGACGACGAGTCATCTCGTCGGCGGCGACAACGATTAAGGCGGCCAATGCCTTAGCGATTGTGGCCCGTTACGACAGGGAGCTTTGGTTCAAGATGGCTCCTCTGCTAGACTTCCTACCGGACGACAAGAGAGCGAAGGCCCTACAGATTCTGCAGGAAGGAGAGGTGGCGTCGGATTATGCCATAACGGTGGCAACCGACATTGCTGATACCGGATTTCGCCAACTGGGCAACGGGGTTTGCCTCCGACGACGAGGATGGCTCAAGGCGACGGACTTTCGCCAGGACGTCCAGACCAGAGTGTTGGACATGCCGTTCAACGGCAACAACCTGTTTGGAAAGACGGTGGATGAGTCCCTCCAGGCCATCAAGACAGACACGGAAACAGCCCGTGCCCTAGGAGTCCTTCAGCAACGGCGGCCCTTTCGGAAAACTCTGGAGGCAGACAGGGAGCCTCCAAGTGATCCAGCGGCGGCTCTTCTACTTACCGCCAGGCGGCCCGCTCCTCGTCCCAGGAGGCCTACAGAGGCCGCAGCAAGCAAGGAGGGTCTCGCCGCCGTCGGCAAGGAGGCCAAGGTGGCAAGGCCTCTTCCAAGCAGGACTGAACCGGCTGTAGCGTCGGCGGCCCCCACCGAAGCACCCCGGTGGTAGGCCGGCTGACGAAGTTCGTCAGCGTGTGGGAGTCCATCTCCACCGACCGTTGGGTGCTGGACACCCTGGCCCGCAGACACTTGCTGGAATTTCAAAAGAAGTGTTCTCTCATTCCTCCCGTGGTCAGGAAGGAGAATCACGTCCCTCAACTGCTGTTGGAGGTAAGGGCGATGCTAAAGAAGGGTGCCATCAAGCTCGTCCCCAAGAGGCCCCGGGGCTCCGGAGCATACTCAAGATACTTCCTCGTCAGAAAGAAGACAGGCGGTTGGCGCCCCATCCTGGACCTGCGTCGGTTGAACAGGTACATCAAGGCACAGAAATTCAGGATGGTCACCCTCCAGCATGTGCTGGGACAGCTGGAGGAGGGCGACTTCCTATCGTCACTGGACCTGGAGGATGCTTACTTCCACATCCCCATTCTAAAAGGACACAGAAAGTTCCTCAGATTCGTAGTCCAGGGGCGTCACTACCAATTCAGAGCACTGCCGTTCGGATTACAAGTCGGCACCCAGGGTGTTCACCAAGTGCCTCGCACCTGTGGCGGCGCGGCTGCGCCTGCAAGGGATCCACGTCTACCCCTACCTGGACGACTGGCTAATCCGTGCAAGGTCAAGAACTCGCCGTCGAACACACAGCGAGGACCGTCCGCCTGCTCACGGAGCTGGGATTCGCCATAAACTACCCCAAATCCCATCTGGTCCCGTCGAAGGTGGCACTGTTTCTGGGAGCGAAGCTCGATACAGTGAAGCGACTGGCGTCTCCATCGGAAGAAAGGACGAAGGCCCTTTTGGGCAAGGTGCAGCGCCTGTTATCCACGGATGTGGCCAGAGTGAGGTCCATCAAGTCCCACCTCGGGATGATGTCCTCATGCATCTACCTTGTGCCCCTTTGCAGACTTTGGATGCGTCCGCTACAAGAGTTCCTCGACGCCCGCTGGATTCAAGCGGCGGGCAGCTTCGAAGAAAGGATCCCGTTCGACGAGGAGGTCCTTCGGGCGATTCTATGGTGGGGTGCCCGGGCGCACCTCGCGGCAGGCATGGACTTTCAGGCCCCGGCGTATCAGGAGAGGGTAACGACGGACCCCTCCCTGGAGGGATGGGAGGCCCACAGCAGAGATCTCCACGCAAGAGGCCTCTGGCTCCCGGAGGAGAGGTCTCTTCACATCAACATCCTGGAGCTACGAGCCGTGTTCTGGGCGCTCAAATCATTTCTTCTGTCCCTCAAGGACAAAGTGGTGAGGATCTTCACCGACAACACCACCACAATGTTCTACATCCAGAAGCAGGGAGGCACCAGATCCCCAGCCCTATCCAAGGAAGCCCAGGATCTGTGGCACTGGGCCGTCGCCCAGGGGATGTTTCTGGTTCCCTTCCACCTGGCAGGAATAAAAAACACCATTGCCGACTCACTCAGCAGGGAGCTGCGCTCGTGCCACGAGTGGGAACTACGCCAGGTACAGGTGGATCGGCTCTTTCAACGGTGGGGCAAACCCCAGATCAACCTGTTCGCGACGGCGACAAACTCAAGTGCCAGAGGTTCACCTGCAGGTTCGCACAACCGAGGAGCATGGGCGATGCTTTCTCGTTCTCTTGGAACGGCCTGTTCCTGTACGCGTTCCCGCCGTTGCTGCTCCGTCTCATCAACCAGCTCAAGAGGTCCAGGTGCACGATGAGCCTCGTCGCACCGGCGTGGCCGAGATAGATCTGGTTCCCGGACCTTCTGGACTTGTCAGCGTCCCCACCTATCAAGCTGGCGACGGACGCAGATCTTCTCTCCAGATCTTCTCTCCAGAGAAGAAGGCACCATTCTCCATCACGACCCGGAGTCGCTGAACTTGCAGGCTTGGGTCCTGCAGCACTAGAGTTTGAAGGATACGATATCCCGGCTGACTGCAGAGAGGTTCTTGCAAAAGCCAGGGCATCCTCAACTCTCAAATGCTATGGACATAAGTGGAGCACAGAAGATTAACCCTCTACGGATTACGGCCCCTCAAGTATTGCCGTACCTACTGTCGCTGGCCAAAGCTAGACTGGCTCACGCCTCCATCAAGATACATCTGGCTGCCATTTCCCGATACACCAGAACTACAGGACGGGTGTCCTTGTGGTTTCATCGCCTAGTGGAGGAATTTATGAAGGGACTATTCTGATCGTTCCCGCCGGTGAAGGCCCCTGCCCCAGCGTGGGAGCTCAACGCGGTGCTGACCAGGCTCATGGGGGCCCCATTCGAGCCTATGCATTCGGCGCCGTTGAAGTTCCTGTCGTGGAAGACAGCATTCCTTGGGGCCATCACCTCCGCACGACGAGTGGGAGAGATCCAGGCCCTATCTTGCAAGCCTCCATACTTGACTTTTCACGACACAAGGGTGGTGCTGAGGACGCACCCCTCCTTTATGCCCAAGGTGCCGTCGGACTTCCACCTCAACGAGCCTTTGGTGTTACCAGTTTTCTTCCCGTCGCCTTTGTCTCCGGCCGAGAGGACTTTGCACTCGCTGGATGTGGCTAGAGCGCTGAAGTTATATGTGGACCCCACAAAGAGTTTTCGGAAGACATCACAGCTGTTTGTGAACTTTGGACCTGTGAATCAAGGGAAGGCTCTCTCGAAGGCTTCCATTTCCAGATGGCTCTCCGGCTCCATCATGCACTGTCACCGGTTGGTAAACCGACCGCTGCCCGACCGTCCGAGAGCCCCTTCAACCAGAGCGATCGCTGCTACCACGGCATTCCTGTCTGGTGTGCCCCTGCTGGACATCTGCAGGGCTGCTACGTGGAGGTCGATGCACACCTTCACAAGATTCTACTGCGTCGATCGGGACTCCAGGGAGGAGTCCAGAGTCGACCAGGCAGTGCTGCGCAACCTGTTCACCTGAAGGTGGCCCTGGTGAGGAGGTAAGAGATGCTTAATGTTGAGCCTTGCCACCTCCCGTGGTTGTGCATGTGTGTACTGCTATACATTCCTATATTCAGGATCATGTGAATCCATGCCAGACCCCATGCTGGAGAAGGAACAAGTTACTTACCTGTAACTGTTGTTCTCCAGCATGGGTCTGGCATGGATTCACATGCGAACCCTCCCTCCTACCCCTCTGTGGCTCTTCACTTGGTCCTACTGCCACTTTCCGTGTGAAGATGGCTGCCAGAGGAGGGGCTTAGGTAGAGGGCAGTCGTTGGCTGGGGGCAGAATCACCCAGAGACCAGTGATTGGTTACTCGTAGAATGACAGTTCAGAAACAAAACTGATTTTTTCTTTACCGAGGATTCCCAGCCTGACGGGGAATATTCATGAGCATGTGAATCCATGCCAGACCCATACTAAGAACAACAGTTACAGGTAAGTAACTTGTTCCTTCTTTTGGCATCAGGAAGGTAGTTGTCTAGTCCTAATGTCCCTTAGAGAAGACTACGGTCATGTTTGCCAACTTATTTAGTCCGTCTCATATGATCTGCTAAGAATGGGTTTTGTTTTTTTTCAAGCCTATATTCAGACGGCCGTTCGTGGTTTCACAAACACATTGATGCCAAAACGTTCCGACTTCAGAGGTGCCTCTGTCTGCAGTACCTAACCATTTGATTATTTTATTGACAGCAATATTTGTCATGAAATGACATCCTTGTCATATTATCCCTCTCACTGAGAAACTAGGACATTGGGATAGCCATTGTCCTTTGTCTTAGTCCCGCTTTCTTTGGCCACATACGTTTTTCGGGACAATGCATATATCACTGCCGAGTAGGGATAATTCTCTTACTCTCCTGCTCCTTCTCACTCAAGTGCCACATCTCTAACCCTTGGTCATGATCAATTGTTTCAACATTCAAATTAATCTCTTCTAGTGGTGGAGGAACCCTTGTCTGTTACAGGGCCTACAAAGATGATTGGTGCAGGCACCTCCCTGACCTCTGTTCTTTCTCCACCACATGGGGCAAGCTATCCTTCAGCTTGATGATCTTTGAAAGTGTTGGCAAGGCTTGGGTGTATATCTGTCCATTAGATCGACAGCTCCCTAAAAACCTGTTTTGTTTGCCCCCGGGCTGATGAATCATTTCAGCCAATCATGGAATCACTCAAAGAACTAGTGCTTCAAATCTGTGAGAAGCGAAGTAATGCACTGCTTGCGTGTGGCAAAGAGTATATAACATTCTCTTTAATGTCTAACCAATCAAATCTGTAGTCTTTTATGGTTCATGCTGCCAGGGCTTTATTGAAATCTAGCGTTATCATACTCCAATAGGCATCTATGCTAAGAGAAACCATGGACAGGATGGTTCTTACTTTATTAGTTCTGGTTATGAGACACTTTTAAATGTTGCAATCAAGAGCATTACTCTACCTGTGTGCTGTGGCATTTTAGGAGCATACTTTTTACTTGATTCTACTGGCGCACATGGTAAGAGAAGCTCATGTTGCTTTATAAAAATGGTACTGAAGATTTTCAATACTCATCCGGGTAACAGTGTGGTACTGTACTTAATGGTCCTAAAAAAAAGACCATACTGCTCTCCCTATCCCAGATCAGTGAGTTACCAAGAATGTTTTCCGCTCAATTGTCACGAAAGACTTGCACACGATGGAAACCAGCCTGTCTCTCCAAGTTTAAAATGGCCTATAAGGTTTCGTTAAAAAAAGTAATACAAGCCTCTGAGCTCTCTTGCTGTTCTGGAGCTTCAGAATACAAATCGCTAGTCTGTTGCAGTTCTGGTATTGGCCCCCCTGTATGGGCCCAAATCAATTTATACTTTGCAGCTCCCTATGGGCCTACGTGAACTAACACACTATACCTTGCTTTCATGGCAGCCTTCTGCAGAACCACACTAACAATGGCAACCATCCTACCACTATTTAATTAAATTACTCCATCCTACTTCCTCCCTAGTCTACTAATATCACGGCTACCACAACTACCACTGACACATGTGTCTACCGTGGCTCATAATAACCTTAAACAGGCTCTCACCACCAGTTCTCATTTTAGCCCTACAGAATGGATTAGCCCATTTGCCTCACCTCCTACACCTTGGACCCCATGCCCAGTGAAGGACAGAAACTTGAGACTCGGCTTCTGACTCCCTCTCTGTAGGTCTACCACGAGAAAAGACTACCAACCCTCACTTCCAACCTTGTCCTCAGCTAGCCTTATCCCCATTACAGACAAAACCTTACAATTAACTCACTGCATGGCGGAACGTCCTACAATCAGAGGCGCTCTTATCAACTCCCGGTCCTTAGTCGCCCATGCGCTCGACATTGCAGACCTCATCTCATCCAACGACTTACACTTCCTGGACATTAAAAGAAACTTGGCTGCATCAGGCAGTAGGACCGGCACTATCATTAGCCATACCAGACGGCTACTCTAGAACAAGGAAAGATAGAGCCACAGGTAAAGGAGGCAGAGTAACGTTCATAGCCAAAACCTCCTTAGGCCTTAGAGCCACCACGCCTGCCAACCTCACATCCTGTGAACTTCTATCAGCTAAGATCCCACTCTCTGCAACCAAAACAATCCTTATGCACCTTATGTACAGACCTCCAGGTCATATCTCCTCCTTCGAGGAAGACATTTCTGACCTCCTAACTAACAACACCAAACCAGCATCTCAAATCATCCTGCTTGGCGACTTTAACATAGGCCTTGGCGACCCTAATGACTCAAATACCTTATCTCTGGAAAACACAATCACCCAGCTTGGCTTCAACCACCGAGTCACAGCTCCGACGCATGATAAAGGCAGAACTCTGGATTGGCTGAAGGACCACAATTGTGATACCATCATCCTCCAAAACAAACCTACTGCTTGGTCCGTCCACCACATCATCTCCTTCTCCATCCAAGGGAATACTCCAACCAAAACCCCACCAACTACAGCCCCACAAACACTTGCCAGGAACAACCGTAACATAACGTTGCAAAGCCTACGCTCTCTCATCCATAATATCACCGTCCCTGCAAACTACATAGACTTAGATGCAAATAAACCCATTGACCTCTACAACAAAACTCTCGAGACAGCAGTAGATAGCATCGCGCCCATTAAACTTACCCAAGCTGAACAAGTAGCTCACCTCAACAAATGGTTGACCCCTGAACTGAAAATCCTTAGGAACCCCAAAAGAATGGCTGAATCCATTTGGAGAAAAACACCCAACCGCACTAACAAAGCGCTCTTCGCTGCAGCAGCCTCCACTTGCAAAAGAGCCATCCTCACAGTGAAAAAAGAAACCTATGACAATAGAATAGTCAATGGCAAATCCAAAACAAAAGGGCTTTTCACTATCCTTAGGGAACTTGAATTACCCTCCACACCAGTCGAATCCTATGTGAAAGACGCAGATTGGTGCGCAAAAAATTCAAAAAGCTCTGGCAGACAAAATTGCCTTGCTCCAATACAGAATTGAGCAGAAAAAGAATACCCTGGCAAAAAACACCAATACCTCTGCACCCCCACCACACAAAACCCCTACTTGCCTACCCTTGTCCTTCCCTCACAGCTATAGAAGTTGAAAATATCAAAGGCCTCAAACCGTCCAGTTGTCAAGGGGATTTATGCCCAGTCACAATCATTCAGGAAGGCGCTAACGACCTGGCCCCTTTCATAACAGCCATAATCAGCTCCTCCTTCAAAACTAACTCCGTACCTAATAGCCTTAAAGAGGGGTGGGTTATGCCCCTCTTAAAAAAAAATTTACAAAAAAATAACAATCTAGACCCCAACAGTCCCTCGAACTACAGGCCCATCACCACGGTGCCCTACATCCTTAAGATCCTAGATTGAATAGCCTATCTACAAATTCAGAAACCTCTGGAGGACAAAAACTTACTGGGCCTCAGGCAATCAGGCTTTTGGCCAAGGCACGGAACTGAAACGGCCCTCCTGGACCTTAAAATCTAGATGGATGAGGCGAAGGATAATGGCAAGCTAGCCATACTCCTGCTGCTTGACCTCTCGGCAGCGTTCGACCTTGTTGACCACTGAATCCTCACCGAACACTTAGCGTCAGCAGCTGCCTTCTCTAGCAAAGCCACCACTTGAGTACAATCCTTCCTTGCAAATCGCACTACTAGGGTCTTCTCACCCTTGGCATCAGCTGACCTTATCCCGATCTACTGCAGCGTCCCGCAAGGATCATGCATATCGCCAACCCTATACAATATATTTCCGAAGCTCCTGTTTGACCGCCTTGACAACTTGGGTGTCACATACACAAATTATGCTGATAATACCCAAGTTCTCATCACACTATCAGATCCAGGCATGGATGGCAGACAACAGCTAAAGAGAAAACTGAGCTACTGCTCATCGGCCCCAACGACTAAACAAATTAGACCCACATTATGCATCCATCATCATTGATGGAACCCTAATCAAAGTGGCCAAAGAAATTAAAACCTTAGGGGTATATTTGGACTCTACCCTCTCGCTAAAAAAGCAAGTAAACGCCACTGCATAGTCTACAGCCTACACAAATAAGCTGATCAAAGCTTGCAAGCCTTTCCTCTCGCCCAGAAGCTGCATCACCTTAGCTAGAGTATTAGTGCTATCCAAAATGGACTACTGCAACACCCTATTCCTAGGCACCTCTGCGCGTAACTTGAACAAACTTCAGGTTCTTCAGAGCAATGCCTTAAGAGCAGCATTGAGCATTCCTCGTTCTTCCCACATCTCTAGCTTCAGCCAGAACGCCCATTGGCTCCCAGTACGAGACAGAATAACCCTCAGATCCCTTGTCATCACCCCTAAGTGTCTATCGAACACAGCGCCCAAGTACTTGGCTGTTAAATTTAACAAACGCCAATCAGATAGACCAGGGATCCCCAACGTGTAGCTCGGGAGCAACATGTTGCTCGCGGCACCCTAAATTGTTGCTCGCCAGTTGCTCTGGGCCATTGTGTGGAGGACTAGAAGGAGGTGCTGAATGGATGAGACCTCAGTAGCACTGTAGTCAGTACAGAGTCCTGGACTGTGCAAGAATGTTGGCCAATGAGCCGCTGTGTTTCCAGCTGGCTTTTTTTTATACATGCAAGATTTGTGTTTGGTGCCACCATGCACATAATTTTACAGTAAATGTCCTTACTAGTTATGGTAGTTTCATTGCTAAAACCCTGTCATCTCCAGTTACTTTGCCCAGCTGATAAATGTATTAATGAGTACATTATTTGAACCATGTTTGTGTCATGGAGAAAATTGGCCTATTCCGTTCCTTGGTACAGCTAGTATGAGCATAGTGGACAAGGAGGTGGGATGCATACCCAACTTTCCTTTATTAAATAATGTGCATGCACACTTACTGTACAAGTGAGGTTTGTGTTTGATGCCACCATATTTATCGACAACATTCATTTTGGTGTCACCTGTATTTATATTGCATAGTGTCCTAGTGGAAAAATGGTAATCGTTTGATACTGTGCCCATCTGGCACACGGTTAATGGGCAGATACGGTAAATGCATGCCCACATTTTTCATAATTAATTTTCCCTGTATTCCAATCCAATTAAGTTATTGTTAACTTAAGGCAATTTTTTATGCCATTTTGAAACTATAAATCTGACCAGCAGTGTACACACACCTCATTAAATCATGGTTCAGTTTTCTTTTTGAGATTCTACATTCTGCATCGAACCATGGTGCATCCCTTTCTATAACCTGGAGCTCCTGAACTTGGGGGCATGGTTTGCCAATAGCTCTGTAATGGATAGTTTCTCCTAAAGACTCAAACAAACTCACACTTTCCTTTGTGGCCTCTGAACTGTACAACAGTTTTAAGAGAATATCTTTATTTCTTGTGAATTAGTAATTCTTTCCAATGCCTCCTTTTCGAGTGTAGGCATCGCCAACCAGCCGCTCTGGCTGTCAGATATCTTCTTCGTGGTGCCTACCCTGGCCATTGGAAAATGAACTCCAGAGGATTGTGTTTACTCTTTGTTCAATAAGAAATGTAACATTTCATAACATTCCTGAAGAAAAAAAACATTCACAATACAGTCATCAATGACTGTGGAACAGTATTGCTGATCTCGTATGCTTAGGAATGCACCATTTGCCATTAAAGATCCCATAAATTCCTAGGCAGAATCTCAGTAGACCTGAAAAATCAGTGCCCCGTTTGTGGCCCTTTTTACTGTCCATACATTTGCACTAATATTTTGCTCAGGAACCTGAAACCCCTGGTAATGTTTACTTACTCCTACTCTATTTTTGAACAGCTGAACTGGTCCTATATGTCTAAAAATGTACTACTGACCACTCAATCTCCTCAACATTTCTTGTAAATCACTAAACGTCAAATGAAGTTAAAGGCCTTCCACATTTCCTTGACTAGAATAACATGTGGTCTAGATAACTATTAAGTACTGCAAATTAAATGTTCTATACACAGTTTTAACTTTGTTACATTTCTAATTTGTGTTGCAAACAATTTGTCCGCCAACTGTGCGCCGATATGTTCCGTCGAAAAATTGATGTTGCTCACCATTTAATTTGATATGCCAATTTTGCTCATTGCACACAAAAGGTTGGGGACCCCTGAGATAGACCAACCAGATCCTTATACTCGCATTGCCTCTCCATTCCCAAATCAACTTTAAAAAAAGCGGGTGGTTCTAGCTTCCCGGTCCTAGCTGCCAAACTATGGAACGCTTTACCCCTCAACTTCAGAACGGAACCCTCATTCTGGACCTTCAGAGCCAATATTAAGACCTGGCTGGCCAACAGAACCGCTTAACATCTGTTTAACTCATCCTTTATATATCTCTCGTTGTACTTCACCTCATTATGTATCATCCGGTGACCACCATGTTACCCGGGTCACTCGTACTTAGTATGTTTTTTCCTGCCATTTACTGTTTACCGTGTCCCTGTTTACGATGAATATGTCTGTAACCTATTGAACATGTTATAAGTCTCTGGCGCCCAGTTACCTCAGGGTTCGATGCGCGGTATAAACAAATGAAACTAAACTATGGACAGTTTTGCCTGTTGGGGACATATTTATGGCTTTATCCTTGGGTTCAAAGTGCCCAAAGGTTCTGTTATAAAGCCTCGTCATCCTCAAACTATTGCGCATCTCCAGGAAAACATTAATAAAATGTACATAAGCTCAGCCCACCCCCAAAATGGGTATTTTATTTGGTGATTTGTTTTGCCTCTAAAAAGAACATTCTGTGCCGATTGAAACAACTGAACACAGAAGTTCAATTTAGATGCATAGGTCAATGCCTGTTTTTTAAATGTTACTTTTGTTTGCGTTTAGTGCGTGGGAACTTGGTTAATAGGACAGGGGTACAAGGAGGTAGTCCTGTGTACCATGTTGGCAACTTGTCAGTGGGTAAATCCAAAATCGTAACTTTGCGTGTTTTGCATGATACCAGCATGCCAAACACGTGTTTAAATTGAAATGCAGAAAAAGGAACTTGGCCTTTTATGAGGCACATTTAAAGTATGTTAAAGGAAGGTCGCGTCTCTAGTTTCTGGACCAACATTAAAGATCTGCGATATAACATCCAAAGTATTTCAACAATGGATAAGTACACTCTCTGGTATTACAAAGTTTACTTTAACAATTTCATAAAAAACGTTTATGGTAAAATCATAACATCACAGGCACTTGTGTGAAAAAATAGTAATAACATTCATCCCTTGTCCAAGACAAAATAATAATCAAAACAGTATTCCTGGAAAATCATACACATTTTAAATCAAACAAATTTGTATGAATCTATGTACAAAACGTAGCCCAACATGTTTCTGTCCTTAGGAGGTAACATAATACAGGACATTCCTCAGGGGCTGAGCAATAAAGCATGTTGATATATTCCTTCGTGTTCTATCGAAGTGCTGTATATTTTGTTAGCTAAAAACACAAACCACAGAGGCACTATCTTAGTCCAACAATGTGTAGGTTTTTCACAATGATTCCCCTTAAATCTAGAGCATACCCCAGAAAGGAGTACAAAATAGTCAGTACCTGATGAATAGTTAATGGTACACAAACGGTGACTTAAGTTCACCCAATCTTTACTATCAGTGTGGAAGAATTCAAAACCAAGCCATGCAAGTATGGATGAGGCACAACATGTACACCAAAATGGAACACATGAAGCAGCTGTAGGTTAATTATTTGTGTTATTTTTTTATTCTCTGCTTTTATGGTCAATCTTATTTCTTATACTCCCATTTTGGCAGTTGCTTTCTAAGTGCTCCGAATGTTAACTGATCAAGAAACTTGCATGCAGGAAAGTAAACCGATGTACCCACCAGTTTAGCCACTAGAGCACACCTCCAGAGAGGACATTACATTTCCCAACCAGCTGGAATCTCTGGAAGGCTGGTGGTTCTCAGGGCAGGGTTAGTAACATATGCCTGGTAGGCATGTGTCTGAAGGGGCCCGAGCCCAGTCTGCTTTTCCTAATGATCCAGTGAGTGCTCCATAAATGGTTTTGAAGTGGCAGTATTTAACTCCCTTGTTAGGAGTCAAAAGACATTTTAGGGAGTTAAAGCAATTTCCTTTCCTAATGGGCTATTTTTACATGAGTAAAAATGTGTATAATCCAAGCTTCTGTGCATCATTTATGAGCTCACAAGTTGCCTGTGTAATACCTCGGTTGTAGTGGCAGATGTAGTATGGAACTGTTTCGCTTCAACACACTGTGTAGAACATTGGCTATGGTCATGCAATGTTTGTATTCCTTGGAGAACATGATGCAGAACTGGGACTCCACTGGTGCATACACTATAATACCAAAACTCCTCCAAAGAAGATAATTGCTGGCCCATAGGCAAAACAGTCTGCCAACATGTCGGTACCTCCTGTAAGACTGGTCGGCGTGTCACACTGCAGTGAAAACGAAAGGTAGAGGGAAGACGTTAAGCTTAATTTTTGCTTCAAAAGAGTAGCTCCTTAAGCTTCCTGATGCGTTTTAAGTCGTCGTAAGAGACCTACCCATATCAGGAATATATCATTAGGACATCCATGTTGGCTTGTTAACTTTTGCCTTGAAAGCAAATGGTTCTCCCGTTTCTTCCTAATGTATTCATTTGAGTTCTATTATGGCTGTTCTGTCCCCACCTTAAAATTCTTTATGCTTGATTATTAGTTCCTGGGAGTTGGTAACATAACGTAACGTGATGGGCCGTGACAGTAGACTGGGAAGTGTTGGGGAACTTAAGTTGCTTTGGTTATCATACATGACACAATGCTGTATATTACCAAATTATTAGTTTCTAACTAACGAAATCCATTCCAATGTTTAAAATTTTTATTTTCTCTCCACAGCTGGAATTGGCACAGAAACATCCTGATATCTATGCTGTCCCAATCAAAGCGCAGAAGCCAGAGCAATCTTGGCAACAGCCGGCAAGGTAGGACATTCTGCTGTGTAACACTTTAAAACACTAGTCCTACATTCTGCGGGGGAAGTATTAAAGCAAGTTAGGAATCAATCAAAATGTGTGTTTTTCATCAGACACTTCTTTACTGATAGAAAACAGACTTGAGAATTATTAGGTACATTGCCTCCAGCGGTGTTGCTAGGTCTGGAAAGGATCCAGGGCTACATAATGTCAGGACTGTCGAGACTCGGGGCTAGCTACCCTTTTTGTTGTAGCTCCTGAGCTTCTATCCGGGGCTACAACTAAAAGACCCGGGACTAGCAACGCCTCTGATTGCCTCATCAAAAAAGAACATATATTTTATTGTATGGTGGGCATATAAAATGCCAAAATAAAGGTGAATAAAGGTGAATATAAAAAAGCAGCACATCAGATTACACACAGGGAAATGCTGGTTCAGCCATAACCAAATGGTCACTGTTAGTCGTTTTTTATTGTTAATATGCTTAAGGCTGTGTCCATGTTTTTTTCTCTTTTAACTAATTCATAAAGAGTAGTTAATTTTAAAGGTATCCAAAGAGATTAGGAAATACCAACAATGTAGGATGCAGACAGACGCAGGCGGGAAGGCGTTCCAAACGCATGGGGAAAGCCTGAGCAGAATAGTGAGCATGCTTAAGACTGTGAATGAACCGTCTAAGATTGTTAAAATTCAGAGTAAGCTTTGACTAATTTAGCAGATGGATGGGCCAGTCGCCCTTGAATCTTGGCTTTGAAACTGATGCAGCAGAGCTTGAACAATGCTTTCAAATGTATTGGGAGTCTGTGACATAATCTTCCAGGGAAGTAGATGAAAAAAACAGGACTGGGACAAACGGGAAACATGACTTTTAAAGTTTAGATTGGAGTCCAGAGTAAAGCCCCGGTATTTCACAGAGAATACCAGGGTTCGTGTAATACTGAATGAGTCGCAAATGTGCAACAGAAAAAAAAGGATGAGAGATCAAAAGAAACTCATTTTTAGAAGGAGTTTGAAGGAAAAACACATCTGCTAATCCATGGCACAGAGATGTTCCAGCACACTATAAATGTCTGCTGTGGATGGCGCACTCAAATAAATCTAGTTATTGGCTTACTGGTGTACCTTAAAACTTAAATTACCAATTAGATCTGCCAGCTGTTCCAAATAGATGTTGAACTATATGGGAGGCGAGAGTGATCTTTGGGGCGGAAACACCAAAACCGCATTGGCAAGGGATCTGGCAAGACCGACCCCACCTACACAAACTGTGTGTGATTATATGAGGAAGCAGCTGTACTTTTGAAGGACAACATTTTCATCAGAACCCCATGGTCAACCTTGTTAAATGCAGTTGGGAGATCCCAAAAAATGTGCATGCCAGACCCACAAGAATCCAGCATGTGCAAAGCTCTTCCACCACCTGAAGGGTTGCAGTGTCTCTACCACATCAAGGGCAGAAACCTTATTGATAGTCCCACAACAAACAGTGTTTGGAAAGGTGGTGGGAAAGTCAACAGAGCCCTTTGCTTTGTGTTTTATCATGCGGCCAGAGGCCCATACTGTTTCTTCCCTCAGTTTGCTGGATTGAGGAGAAACAGGTGTTTTTAACGCAGACATCATCCAAAAGATGTATTATTTTCTATTTTCCACCTCCTCCCAGAGTCAGGTGATGGTAGATGGGGGCTTTGTCCACTTCCAGCTTCAATCCGGGTACACTGGGAGTTTTGTTTTAGCACATTACTTTCATGCCTAGTACAAGCCATACACTTGACGGCAGCCATGAGAGCCTCTTAAATTGTTGTTACTTCAGGACCAAAAGGCAGAATAATAACTGACTTCCCTCCTGCTCCCGGCAAATCTATTTGGGTCAGTAGTGCATGTATGCACTACGGTTTGGGAGCCCCTTCTACAAATATCACGTAAGTGGGGGGACTACCTGTGTAGAAGTGGCTGGGGGAATCGGGCTTTCCATGCTGGCAGGATGAATTCCCCCCCAATCCCCTCTTTGTTTGTAGCTCCTTTTCAGTGCTACCCTAAGACTGATACTCCCCCAATAAGAAGCAGATTACATTTAATTCTTGTATACGCTTGACTGTGTCCTTTATGAATTTTTGAAATTGAACAATACATGTTTTGTCACGTGAGGAAAGTCCTACAATCCACTAAAGTGAAATATGTTTGGGTTTAAGGTTTTCAGTAGACACATAGCTGCGTTATGGGAAAAGTTAGTTGTCTCTTGCTATAAAACTCAGCGGAATCTTTCTGTTTTGGATTCTCTGGCATTTGATTCTACAACAGACACGTGGGCACATAATTCGGATGTAATATTGCTAATTATTTATAGATTTGCATGGAGAGGGCATCCTAAGAATCCTGATGTTTTCTCTATAGTAAGCCCCTCCCTGTCTCACCTTGCTAGAGACTTGAGGTCTGATCTCTGCATGGTTCGGCTTGTGCTGAGATCTCCCAGCAACCCCAGATTAGGTCTGTTGTGAACAGGGGGGGTCAATCATTCCATAAGTAACTGACTTAATTTACAATAGTAAATGTAGCAAAACTTTACTATATTGAAAAAAACATATCTTAATCATTGGGTTTTCAAATGTCACACACATGTCATTAATTTAGCCGGAAAATAAATTTCCAAACAAACATTTTACATTTGATTTGTGTTGTACAAACAATTTGAAGCCAAAAGGAGACTTTCAGCGAATAATGAACGCTTCATTGAGCAGACAAACAATAAGAAATCCATTTAAAGCCAACCTCTTCAAACGACAAGCAGTTTTAACACTAAGTGCCCAATTGTGAATGATGCAGATTGCTGGCACTTAAAAATTGCTGACGCGTTTCGGATCAAACATCCTTTATCAAGGCTGTTAAACTGCTAATTTCTGAAATTCATAAGCATTGCATCTGAAATCCCAAAATATATAAATCGTCACTCACTAGTCTTTCCTTCCGTAACAATGTTACTTTTAAGAAAAAAAATAGCACAGATAAATCACTGACCTTTCAGATGGAAATTCCGATCACGTAGGTAGTAGACCTAAAGCCAAGTATAGAGAACGCTAGTCGGGCTCCATGAATCATGCACATTATATACACCACAAGAAGGATTCACTCGGCCACATCTGTAAGGCATGTTGTGCAAAGTACAAGCTACAAATTCCTTCCGTGGGCACACGCTCTGCAAGATCTGCAACGGGTGTTGAAGTGTTTGGTTAATCACACATAGAACGCTTTGAATAATACAAGTTAGGCAGAATGTATAAAAACAGTTATGTTTATTTAGGCCTTGGACAACTCTAATCAATAAAAAATCACAGGTATGTAAATCACAAAATATACACTTATTAGCACATGTAGAATAGTTATTGACCTCTTAACCAATCAGAATGTTCAGAGTGCAGTCAATACCTACTGCTACTTACTGCATTCTGACTTCAAAAGCAGACTGGGTAACCACAATGCAGTTTTCAGCCAAGGTTTCTTTCAGCAAGACCTGTCATTTGTAGAAGGACCTTTTTTTTTCTCTCGCAGAAACACTGTTTACCACTCGAGAAAAGGCTCAAATACGGGAATATGCTGTCACTTTCTTACACATACACGGTTTACTTTTCCATGAAGCCCAAAGCATGGTAAACGCACACCAGTTTAACTAAGTTTGCAATTTAAATACTTAAATTATGACAACCTTATTTAAACACTACAAAATAAAATCACATTTAATTTACTGAGTTTGTCTATTTACTTTACTCACTATTAAAGTAACATTTTTATTTCACAACCAAAACCCCAAAACATATATTGCTACTACCACTATGTGCTAACAGCCTTACAGACCTTGGGAGGGGGTCATTGTCGCTTGGGATAATGACCCTTTTTCAATTTATGTACATTCATCTTGGGGTGCTCTGGCTACAGAGTACCAACCCTTTACTTTTACCACAATAGGATCGGAATTGTTAGAATAGAATAGTAAAGCAAGGTCATTTAAACCAATTTGAGAATGTGTAGTTAAAACAAAGGAGTTAAAAACGCCATTCAAACATTTGTAAGATAAGGCCCTATTTGTTTAAAGTCCTCTGCTTACTATATACAAAATGGGGCCTCATGCCCTAAAAGTTGCAGGACCCAATTAAACCCTTTGCAGCAGGTCTTTAAAGTAGGCTGAACAAGTGTTGGCAAAGCCACCAGGCAGTTTGTAAGCAATTTTAAAAGTTGAGAACAAAAGAAGTAAAGTTCTTAGAAGATCCTCTGCCAATCCCACCAACTTTGGGGAAGCCTGGGGTTGGGAATTTTTACCAGAACTCCACAAATCCCGCCCCCCTGTATTCTGTTTTTCTCAGAAACTGCTTCTGAGACCCCTGAGTTCGCTAGGCCTCCTTGCTTTGTGCTTGGTTCTATTGCAGGCGGTCTAGGTGTCACTGGTGCAGATGTCCTTTTCTGCGTCTGGATTTATGTCATTCTAGTTGGCGGTTCTGCGCTCTGACGAGACTGTTCCAGGCACTGGATGACCCTGGAATGATGAAGAAAGGACTACCATGATATGGACTACCTCGGAGGACCCCACCACACAATGTAGGTTGAAAACAGCAATGGCCACTGCGTTCAAAGGGTGAAAGTATACCCTCATGGGGGGAAAAAAAGCTGATCCTGCAAGGCCCCTCTTCGGGCTGGAGAGATGCAACTGTAGGGGGAGGCCTCTTGTTCCACATGTTTAGGGTCTGCAGAGTCCCAGGGCTAAAACTGTGACAGTGATACATGAGAGGGGTAGCACAGGATGGAGCTGGTCAATCCAAAGGATGGTCCTTTGGCACTTCCGATGGCTGTATCCTTGAGCATGGGTTGACTGGCTGTTCGCACCGGCCCAAGTATTGAAGCACTGATGAAGGCCTTCTGGAGATCATCAAAGAAGCAGGGCTTTGCCGGGACGGTTGAAGAACAATCTGCTGGATTGCTGCAACAATGAGTTTTGGGCCTTTAGTGGGATGCTCCTCTTCGAAAGGGTCTTGGCTCCAAAGACGATCTGATGAATGGCTTCAGGAGTCCTTTTTTGCCCCAAATTTGAACTGGAGTTACCAGAGTCCACCAATAGTAAGGATCTTTATAATTGCAACTGGCAGGGGCTGTCCAATCATGTGCCCAGCAGCAGACACACTTTGGCTAGGATGTGGATGCCACTTTGCCTGGGAAAGGGCTTACCATATATGACAAATCTGTTCCAGAGGGCAGTAAGAAAGCCAAAAAGACGAGATGTCCAAGGGACTGCGCAGAATCTTGTGCCACGGCTGGTTTAGGCTATCTGGTGTTCTAAAAGGTATTATGCAGTGAAATGCAAAAGTACACATACATGTAAAAAAGAATAAAAACACGGTAGAAAAATATCTGCGCTACCAGCCCATCCTGGACACATCATTCATGTAACCATAAAGTTACAAAATAAGTTAAAGGGATACAAAGTAGTCCTACCACACCTCGCTGTAAGGTGATTGGTGCAGTGTAACAAAAAAAAAACAGGACATTTCACAGTGGAGGACAAAACGGCAAAAGGAAGATCTTTCCCAACAATGATGGTTGGTGTTGAATGCCTTATGGAGGTTGACACTGATGGAAACTGGGTAGTTGAATATTAGACTCCTACCTCCAATGAAAGCCAAACTGCATCTAAGTTCTGTGCATCCGAAGATTTCTATTTGCACAAAATAAGAGATTGGTTCTAGGTGCGATATTTTCAAATGTTACAGAAAGGCCCAAAGCACAGAGTCAACAATGATGCATGGGCAAACTCTGAAATAGCTGTGAGCACCTGCTTAAATTCCAGAACTCTCTCCAGAGAAGTCTGTCCCATGCTAGAGTGCATGATCGCCATGATGAAGGGGAGGCACTGGGATGAAGTTGAGTGAACCTTTGAGTTGTTGGCAGGCTTAGCTAATAAAGAGTTACCACAAGTTGAAGGCCATCAAATTCCTGTGAGGGTAATGGGGGATTCAAAAACTACACTAAGGAATGATGTATGAACGGCCCGGCACAAAGTGCAGCAGCCAGTGAAGCCAACATCTTTGTGAACATATAGCGAGCAGAGCTCAGACACACTCCACGAAAGGAAACTCAAGATTTAATTTATTCCTAGAATTAATCACACACAACTTTACCCTTTCCTGGCGGTGCAAATTGTTTTCCAGAGTGCTCATATTGAATAATATGTAAGGGAGAAATACATTGAACTGATGGGGGTTGCAGAAGGTGGGGTGGGTACTAATACTTCTGTCATTTGCTGCAGGAAAATGTTGAAATGCCCTGACTCTGTTCATGCAAGAGAGCTCGTTATTTAACTCGGTGGATTCCAGAATCACCCCGGTTTGCCTGTCATGCCGACTACAGGGATATGCGTAGTCTGTTCTGCTTCTTCTGTCCTGAGAAGTTGAGAGACTGAAAGCACTCTCCAGCATCAGCCTTGCTTAGGCCCAAATGGACAGGTCCCTATCTTGGCCAGGGACCAAGGAGATGGAAGGACATGATGGGAGGCTTTGTCCAGATTATATCCAGCAACTTTACTATCTTAACACCAGAGTAGCATTTCATAAACTGGTCATCTATAGAGACCACAACAAAGTTTGGAGCTGCAAGGTCCAGTCTAGCTTCTGTAGGTCACCAGTTCCATGATCTATGATATGATATATGATAGGTTATTTATAACGTGCTTAATACCCAGAGTTTTCTAAGCGCAGACCCTGGGATCGAACCTGTGGTGCTCCGTGTCGTCCTGCTTCCAAGGCAAGCACGTTGCCCCTGAGCTATCCTCCCAAGACACATTTATTTGGATGATGTGCTTATGGCTGCCACATGGGCTGCCCCTCAAGCATTTCGTTAGTGCACTCCAAGGATGTTTACTCCATCATAACATGATATTGGTCAAGCCCACCAAAAATGCTGCCCTTTTTTATGAGTCCAGAGAAATATTGGAAGGCATGTGCACTAGATGTTACTCAGAAAGATTATTTTACTTGTAGTCCGGTTTCCTACTGCTAGTCCCAATCCGGCAGACAAAACCACTGGCTAATACCTGTCGGTGTCCTCCAGTATGATACAGAAAAAAGGGACTTGTGTGTTGGTGGTCACTGACCACATACATGTGTACTGGGTGCCCTGCTACTGTTTTTTTCTGTTCATATAATGTTAGTGATTTTGTCTGCAGTAAGGGCATGCTATGAGCCTGAAGATGGGGCACTGCACATTAGCAGTACAAGGGTCACTCCAGGAGAAACCTTTTTCTCATTTTGATTGGTGTCTGTTCTTTCCAATTCTAGCCACTTGAACACAGGCAGTGGTGTATGAATATGTTTAAAGGGTAGCTTTGAGGGATCTCTTAAAGGACACTCAACTGGGAATGCCCCTCGGGGGCAGAACAGTCAGGGTAGTGGGCTTGTAATTTTGGGGCCCCATGGCCCGATACCAATGTTCCTTGCAATTCAATCTCATTTGGATGAGCAGGTGTGATTTGCATGAATTTAAATTGTAGCTGGAGTAGTGGGGGGATAGTGTCTGCTGGCAGGTGGTATTCTCCCTAAATGCATTCAAGTCAACAAATGAAATCTTGAGTTTTTCATAACATTCAGAGCTAGTAGATCCCTTTCAGCGCTGTGGTAAACAGGCTGATTCCTTTATACTCCTACAGAGTCAGGTACTTGATAGTGTATACTTCTGAATATTTCTAAAGAGTCTGAGCATAGTTTATCTTGTGATAATGCAGCCAGATTAGATCCATTAGCCATGGAACCTGGTTCACCTGTAGGAACTTAGGAACCATTGTCAATCTTATGACTTGATAGTTTGTGCTTTTCCTGACACTTGGGATCTATTGAGAGAAGGAGATATCCTGTTAAATTCAGGCACCAAGATTTCATTCTTTCTTTGCTGGGGCTTATGATAAACCATTGTATGCAATTACTGGAGCTTGGGGATTTGAGGGTTGGGCCTGTGTTACTGCATTGTATCCAATTACTGGGGCCATGGAAGTTGGGGAGATTGTTCTCTAATGAGGCTCTGACCAAAGGGGATCCCAGTTTTTGGGGCTATTGAGGAATAGACTGCACTCTTTCATCCAGTTGCTAATGTAACTTAGGACGTTGCAAACGCTATTCTGTCCTACTGAGCCAGGGGTGGATCTGGATATGGTCTATGGGAGATATGCAACTACAGATGATGGTGTGCTATTAATTATATCAGGAATTGCATATAAGGCAGTGTTGATAGCAGGCAGTCGGAGACTGTGCCCAGGTGATGGTCATAGTCAACAAGATGTCCCTAATGTTCATAATTAAAATTAGCATTGGCACGGGGGAGGCAGCCAGTCAGGAGGTGTCATGCGTATCAGGCAAATAGTTGGGGCAAGCTGGTTTGGCAGGCCTGGCATAGGCACACAAAGAACCCATAGCAGATCCATCCTTTATTTCCTTCCTGGTGTTTGTAGTAACTTCCTGGTTACCACTTCCGGTTGCCAAACAGGAGGTGCATGACAATCCATGACCTCTCTAGTGTTTGGGTGTGGCTGGCTATATAAGCCACACCCAAGTTTCTTCCAGTGCTTCGTGTTGCTTACTGTGAGCTGCATCAGCAACACACTTGAAATGCTCTGGATCATCCTGCTTCAGCTTACCTGCTCCGGATCATCCTGCTTCAGCTTAGCTGCTCTGGAACATCCTACTTCTGTTTACCTGCTTTGGATCCTTCTGCTTCAGCTTACAGGTACTCCGTGTTTTCTCCACGCCGTGGCCATCTCCGGTCAAGAGGGGACTCCAGCACCTGTAAGAACAAAGAACAACAGCGTCAGTGCGCGCACTGCAAAAACACTGCACATATTCACCGAATCTTCCCACCACACTGGTATCCAGGTCAGTTGTGCGAGTGCACAAACCCCCTGCAAAAGAATGAGGAGACATTAGTCATTGCGCTCGTCCTAATACCGCAGTATATACCTACCAATATCTCTGTGCTAACTTACCAGACCACCAAGTCTTCGGTAGCGCTGAACCCGGACTCGAGGCGCTGATATCACGTAATCCACTCCTGCAAGGGAAGAAAAAGGAGAGACATTACCAGGCGCGCTAGAATTTAAGGCGCTGCACTTACCTACCAGCAGCTGACTCCAGCATGCAGCGCTACTCACCCACAAAATACCTTGGCAAACAAAGACAATACGAACAATTCAGGACACGAAACAGTCTCCACGCAACTTTCACTTGGAAAAGACTTTCTAGGCAGTGAAGAAACCGGCGCCTTGAACACTCGGCCTCGCTGTGAAGGCATATAACAGCGTGTGGCATCTGAACTCAGCCAACAGACATTGGCATCATCCATATGAGCGAATCGCGCCCCTGTGAATGCAGGATGGAGTGCACACCTTACTAAAGATCAAGGAATCCCTCCAGGTGAAAGCAGGGTAAGTGAGAACTCAGGGGTCAAGGGAGGCTCATCCATCGCTCCTGCAGAGACACAGGTGAGTGTGACAGGAGGCAAGTAACGTACTGAATCTCCCGATGTAAGCCCGCATTCCAAGCTGCCTGATGGCTGTTTCCACCACTTGCCATCTCCTCCCCCAACGCCCCCCCCCCCACTCCCACGTCCCTTCCTTTTTTTCCTTCCCTCCCACCGCCCTCTGCACTTAACTGATTGCAGCGGCGGCAGATGTATTTTATTTTTTTATTTTATTTTTTCATTTATATAACGCACAAAGCCCAGAGGCATCTAGGCGTTTTAACTTAAGAATTCTGTTACAGTAAGTGCTAGCAAACAACAAATTACAATAGTTACAACCACGCATAGATAACCCCTGAAAAGTGCAGAATATACGTTCTTGGAAGACCTTGCCTCTTGTTGCGGGGAACTGCATCAAAATACATATATGCAACATGATTAGTACAGTGAATATGTACTAGAAGAGCTCGCCTCTTGATGTGTGGCGCTGCATCAAAATACATGTACGAGACGTGATTGGTACAGTGGATACAAGTAAAGGAAAAGAACTCGCCTCTAGTTCCTAGGAGCTACATCAGGTGTATGTGTTAAGGTCATAATAGGTGCCAATTGTACAAGCTAGGAAAAAGACTTGCCTCTTGTAGGCAGCAAAGTCAATCAGGTGGCAACCAGAGCAGAACCTACCCCATGTTGCAGGGTGGCTACTACGCAGGATGTTGAATGCAGAAAGATACATCTATAGAACAAGGGGGAGCAAAGTATACACATACTCACAAAAGTTACGCTGCAACGCGTTCTGGTAGCGGACAGGGGCCTTAGGAGTGGGCCTTCGGAGGAGGGCCGGCAAGCCTGCCAGATTCAGGATATGCCAACGATAAAAGGGGCCTCACCCAATCAGGCTCACTTCATCAGGCACTCCTGTGCTCAGTATGCTGGCCGCCATCTTCGAATGGCCAGCTCGCATGGAAGAAACAGCTGAGGGCAAAGTTTATGAAGCGAGAAATGGGTGCCTGACCCAGGAATTTCGTGCATCAATTTTCTTTTTTGGTTTCCTCCAATTATTGTAAATAATGACAGGATCAACAGGCAAAAGTAGATGAAATAGAGCACAGGAGCGCAACGTGCGTTATGATAAAAGCCCAGTGCGGGCTTAATTCGCTCCAGGGAAGATCTGGGTTGCTGGGAGGCCACATGGAGGTGAAGAGGCACTGCCATACACCAGCAGCTGCAGCGTTAAAGGTGGATATGCAACAGCTGCTGCTGCTTCCACTCGTGATCCATTGTGGCTGCCATGGAAATGGAAGAGGGGCTTTGTATGGAGCCCTACCTTCCAGATCCATGGCAGCCATATTACTGAGGTATTTTCATTTTCATTGAAAATATAATGCACTCAGCACCCTGGGTTACTCGATTAGGAACCTGGGGTGATAATAGCATTAAGACTTGATCTGGCCTGCTGGATCGGGTCTTAACTCTTAAGTAAAAGTCTACTCTTAAACTGCGTTAAAGGTCGCAACCCATCGCTAAAGGCATCTTCATTATTCCTTATGGCCCACTGTGTCATATGCCACTTTTAAGTCCTGGGAAGATCAGGACTTCTGGGTGTCTTGCATCAAGAGAAGGCAGCAGATCCTTTCTAATATCAGTTGAGGTGGATTGGGTTCCCTGCATGATCTAAACCCAAGTTTGCATTCCTGATAGATGTTGCTCTCTACCATTGTGCAGCTCAAATGTTACCTGGATCACAATGTTGCTCAGGATTGGCAGATAAGAAATGTTTAGGGTCATCTGACTGGTTTCTTTAGCAAAGGGGCTATGGTATGCTTTATAGATGCTTGGCAACTGATCCCTATTGAGTGGACACATTCATCAAAACAGTAATTTCGAATGGATTGTGTCCTCCCACTTATTCCTCATCTTATGATAACTATCCTTCTAGCTTTAGCTGCTTCAGAAATGTTTCCGACAGGGGGTGCTGTGTGCCGTCTCATTGAGCTGATGTCCCTCGAAGGCCTCCATTCGACTGTTGATGTCATCATCAGTATAAATAGCGCAGGCAGCGCCCGTTGGCTTCATTTCCGTTTTTCCGAGCTAACGGCTCGAAGAATTACGGTGTGCTTCGGTTCTTCACTGAAATTTGTCAATATTTTCAGAAACTAAAATGTCTTCCCATCGTCTCCATCAATGCCTAAGACGGCTTCAAGAAGTGCCAAGACTGTCGATCGAAGATGTCGATCCCTGACCCCCCCACCCCCCCATCGCATATTTTGAGGGGATTGGGTCCTCTGACGTATTCCATATCTATGACAGTAATCACCACAGCTGTGCCGCTTCGGAAAATCTTTCTGCGTCAATGACGTCGATATGCTGTCCTCGAGGGCCTCCGTCGAGCCAACGTCTCCGGATGTTATAAGTAGGACGCATGACACCCGTAGCCTCCGTTCTGTTTTTTCCATGAACGTGTTCGCTTCGGATATCTCGGCGCACCTCGGTTCTACTGATTCCTGTTCTTTCGGGTTCTTCGAACCTGTTCGTTTGTGTATTGAAAATGTCTTCTGCTTCTTCCACCCCGCGGTCGGGTTTTAAGAAGTGTCGGGTGTTCCGGTCCAAGATGTCATTGACTGACACGCACGACGCTTGCCTCTGGTGCCTCGGGGAGGATCACGATAAGGATGACTGTGTCGACTGCCATTCGCTTACATCGAAGGCCTTGCGGGAGCGTAAGAAGAAGCTGTTGGCAGGTAAGGTGGCCAAGCCCTGGAAGTCGCGATCCACTGGACTTTCGACGGACGATTCGAGGGCGACTCTCCGCATAGTCGTCGTGAGTCCGAGGGGTCTCGGTCCAGGAGTCGGTCTCGTCCATTCCTCTGCCTCTTCGAGGCACTCACAGAAGCGCCGTCACAGGTTGCCTTCCCCGTCCTCATCCGAGGACTCCGCACATCGGCGGCTTGCTTGTCCCAACAAGCATTCCACTCCTGAGGAATGGGATTCCTTCCAAAAGGAGATGATGGCGATTTTTCAATCGCAGGGCTCCGGTCCGTTGAAGGACGTCAGCCGTGACCGTGCTAGAGAGACCACTCGTACGCCTTTGGGCTTGAGCAGACATCGCGACCACCTGGCGCCTTAGAGGTCCCGGTCGGACAAGGATGGTCGCTCTAGGCATGCCCGTTCCAGGTCCCGGTCCTCGACACCCTCGAGACCGCGTGAGCCTGTGAAGTCTTCGAGGAAGTCATCGACGCCAAGGTCGTCGAGGGACTCTCTTGAGGCTCCGCCTCCGAGGAAGTCATCGGCGCCCAGGCTGTCGAAGGACACACTCGGGGCTCTGCCCTCGAGGCCTGTGTCGACGCCGTTGAAGTTGTCGGCGCCTCACTCGAGGCCGATTCCGTCGACGCCCTCGATGCCTTTCGAGGCTGCTTTGTCAGAGGTACCCCGTGGCACGGTGGAACCCCCCTGACAGGCTCTGGCCAAGGCTAAGAATATCTTTGTCCCTTTTTCTGTGCCCTCTTTCCAACCTCTGGATTATATTTCTGAGGGGGATGAGGGATCTGAGGAAGATTTGGTGCCCGAGGAGGTGCGTGACGAGATTTTGTCTGGTCACAGCCAGATTGAGGATCTGCGTCAGTCACTGCACGACGCCAGTGGTCTGGACACCTCTCCTGAGGTGGAGTCCTGTCGGCCTGAGACTGGCACCCATGCCGAGTCCTCATACTGGCGCCTTATGTCGAGGGTCACGGAATACTTGGAGTGGTCTGCGCCACCTGTGGATTTTCTGCAGAATGACCTGACGGACATCCTCGACCATGGTCCTCCAACTGACCCGGTACTGCCATTCCATATGGCTTTGCAAAGAAGGGTGGCTGCAGCTTGGACTGCTCCAGAGAGTCTCCTGGCAGTGAGCAAGTCTTTGCCGCGAAAATACCGCCCAGCCAGCAGTGACCCCTGCTACTTGACCACGCACCCCACTCCGGAGAGTTTGGCGGTGCAGGCGGCCACAGCCCCAGCAAAGCAGGCGTCGTACCCTACCATCCCTCTTGATAGGGACGACAAGCGTTTTGATGGCTGGGCGAAGAAAGTTTTCTTCAGGGGGTATGGCTTTACAGGCAGCCAACTCCGTGTGTGCCTTGTCACGTTTCACGCACACTCTGTGGAACTGTATTTCCTTGGTGGCTGAACATATTCCCGAAGGGGAGGAACGGGATGGTTTTCTTGCTATTGTACAGGATGGCAAGGATGCCATGTGTGAGACTGTTCAGTCAGGTTTGGACATGGCAGATTGTGTCAGCCGGTCCATGGCGGCGAGCACCATAATACGCAGGTTTGCGTGGTTGCGGAGGTCGGGTTTGCTCCTGATGTGCAGGCCCGACTCCTTAACATGCCCTTTGATGGTGAACATCTTTTTGGCAGCAAGGCTGACGAGAGCCTTGAGAGGTTGCAGACGTCCAAAGCTGCAGCAAAGTCGTTGAGCGCTGCAGTTCACCAACCTCTGCCTTTTCGTCCTAGGGGACAGCATTGGAGGGGGGATCCTTTCATTATTACTCATCCTTTAGTAAATCAAGAGGAGCTGCAAGTCAAAGGGGCCACCGTAGGAGTGCCAGAGGTGGAAAACAGGGTACTCGAGGTGCCAAGGCTGCTCGGGCAGTTGCCTCTTTGCCCTCAGGCACTGCCGCAGCCGCTTCAGCTCAGTCATGAGGCCATGTCCCATGGTTCGCCGGTTGGGGGAAGGCTGGCGCAGCATCTTGTAGAGTGGCGTGCCATTACTTCAGATGTGTGGGTCCTGGAGATCATAGCCCACGGCTACTGTCTTCCTTTCCGGCAGAGGCCTCACAACAATCCACCAGGGAATCTCTCTTTGAAGAGTCCGGATCCGCTCCTTGCACAGGAAATTCAATCCCTGCTGGAGAAAGGCGCCATAGAACTGGTGCCTGTAGCGGAGAGGAACAAGGGATGGTATTCCCCTTATTTTTTGATTTCGAAAAAAGACTGGGAATTGAAACCCATCATGGACTTGCGCAGTTTGAACAAGCTCCTCAGGAAGGACAAGTTCAAGATGGTTACTCTTTCTCAAGTCCTCCAGGCCCTTCAACTTCAGGACTGGTTGGTGTCTCTCGACCTCAAGGACGCTTATTTTCAAGTGCCGATCCATCCAAGGCACAAGAAGTACCTGAGGTTCGTGGTTGGCGACTCGCACTTTCAGTTTGGGGTCCTACCCTTCGGATTGACCTCCGCCCGAGGGTCTTCAAGCAGCTCATGGTGGTGTTGGCAGCGTATCTCAGGAAAGGGGGGATTCACGTCTACCCCTACCTGGATGATTGGTTGATCAGGGCGCGCTCTCCTGAGCAAGTCCTGGACCATCTGTCCATCACCTGCCACTCCCTTCACAAGCTAGGCTTCTCCCTCAACTTGAAGTCCCATTTGACGCCAACCCAGCGGCTCTAGTGCATCAGAGCAGTGCTCGACACATCCCTGGGGCAGTGTTTTCCTCCCCAGGTGAGGGCTCATCACATTCAGCAGATGGTGCACAAGTTTCAACATGCCCAGAGTCTCCCGGCGTTCGAGTTCTTGAGGTTGCTCGGCCTCATGGCATCCTGCATTCTTCTGGTGCCGGAGGCCAGGTTGCGGATAAGATCTCTGCAGTGGGCCCTCAAGATGCAGTGGTCGCAGTCCTCCGGCAGGATGTCGGACCCCGTTCAAGTGCCGCCCTCGGTCGCCCAGGACCTTCTGTGGTGGGCCGTCATAGGCAATCTGGTGAAGGGGGCTCCGTTTTGGCCACCCTGGCTGGAGGTGACTATTGTGACGGACGCATCCCTCATGGGATGGGGAGCTCATGCCAACGGGTTGACAGCGGTCGTTGGTCTCCGTCGGAGTCCAGACTCCATATCAATCTGTTGGAGCTGAGGGCCGTCAGGCTTGCCCTGAAGGCTTTTTTGCCGACTGTGCGAGGAAAGAATGTCCTGATTCTGACAGACAACACAGTGTCCATGCACTGCCTCAACAAAAAGGGGGGTGGGGGACAGGGACACTTCCTCTGTGCAGGGAGGCGATGCAGCTCTGGTTCTGGGCCATCCAGCAGGAAGTTTCGATCTCGGCAGTTCATCTGGCCGGAGACGAAAACGAGACGGCGGATGCTCTGAGCAGGCAGAGCGCAATCTCTCACGAGTGGGAGCTGGCTCAGGAGATTCTCCTGGAGATCTTCGCACTTTGGGGGACCCCTCAGGTGGATCTCTTCGCCTCCAGTGTCAACCGGAAGTGCGAAAGGTTCTGCTTGCGGGAATTTCCTCCAAAAGGAGCCTTAGGAGACGCATTCGTGGTGGAGTGGTCCTTCCCACTGCTGTATGCGTTTCCTCCAGTCCCCGTCATCCCGCAAGTGCTGAGGAGGTTACGGAGGTTCGGTTCCCGGATTATCCTCATTGCTCCGGCTTGGGCTCGGAGGATGTGGTACCCAGACCTTCTCGACTTGTCCATTTGCCTTCCACGTCGTCTTCCCTACCGAGACGACCTGCTCTCACGGGAGGGGGGTCAGGTTCTCCATCCAGACGTCAGATCCCTCAAACCTCACGCTTGGCTTCTGAAAGGTTGAGGTATAAGGATTGGGATCTCCCTGAAGACGTGATGGAGGTGTTGCTTTCGGCCAGACGGCCGGCAACAAAGTCCCTGTACCGTTGCCGTTGGGGAAAGTTCTGCGACTGGTGCAGGGTTAAGAATGTGGATCCTTTTTCATGTGACATTCCTGTGGTTCTGTCTTTTTTACTTTCGTTGGCCCACAGGGGCCTGCAAGTGGGTACTGTTAAAGGTTACCTGGCGGCGTGGTCTATATTTAAGCGCTTGTCTGAGGAGTGTTCTTATTTCAAAATTCCTTTAATTTCTCAGTTTCTCAAAGGACTTACTAATGTGTTTCCGCCATCACCTTTCCAGGTGCCTGGTTGGGATTTGAACCTTGTTCTGAAATTCCTTATGGGTGCTCCGTTTGAGCCTTTACATTCTTGTCCTTTGAGGCTGTTAACCCTTAAAACTGTGTTTTTTGTTGCGGTCACTTCTGCTCGCAGAGTGCGTGAGTTGCAGGCACTTTCAGTTAAGCCACCCTTCACTGTGTTTCATAAGGACAGGGTTGTCCTTAGAGTTTGTCCTTCCTTTCTTCCGAAGGTGTTGTCGGAATTTCATTTGAGCCAGGTTATTCTTCCGGCATTTTATCCTCCTCCACATCCTGGTAAGGAAGAGGAGAGGCTCCATAGGTTGGATCCTAGGAGAGCTTTAAGTTTCTACATTTCTCGCATGTCCCGGGTCAGAGTGGACGATCAGCTCTTTATTGGTTACGATGCAAGGCGTTTGGGACAAGCTGTGACTAAGCAGACTTTGTCTAGATGGATTATCTTAGCAATTTCTGAATGTTACCACTTGGCGGGTAAGGACCCTCTGTTAGGCTTACGGGCCCATTCTACTAGGGGTATGGCTGCCTCTACTGCCCTATTTGTTCCTATTTGTAACATCTGTGATGCAGCCACTTGGGCTTCGGTCCATACTTTTGTACGTCACTACTCCCTCGATTCTGTCCATGGGCAGGATCTGGCCTTTGGCAAGGTGGTCCTTTACTCTGCGATTTGATTGGGCATTCTAAATTTCTTTATTCTAAATTCTTTTCCCTCCTCCATGCGTTGGTACTGCTTTGGAAGTCTGTCATAGATATGGAATACGTCGGAGGACCCAATCCCCTTGAAGAACAAGTTACTCTCTTACCTGGTAATGTTCTTTCGATGGGATGGTCTGACGACGTATTCCATATCGCTCCCTCCCTACCTGCCCCGCTACAGAATTTCTTATGCGATTGCAGGTTACGTTTCCGCAAGGCTTTCTGTGGTAATACTGGCAGTGGTTTGGTGCCACACGTTCTGGGGAAAAAAACTACAACCTAGGCTACGGGCGTCATGCGTCCTACTTATAACATCCGGTGACGTCGGCTCGACGGAGGCCCTCAAGGACAGCGTATCGACATCATTGACGCAGGGAGCAGACGCCGAAAGATTTTCCAAAGCAGCACAGCTGTGGTGATTACTGTCATAGATATGGAATACGTCGTCAGACCATCCCATCGACAGAACGTTAAAAAGTAAGAGAGTAACTTGTTTGTCTGTAGTATCTTGGTTATGGTCACTGTACCTCCGACTGTAACTCCTGTCAGGCGATGACCGAAAACGCTCTGAGGGAGCGTAAAAGTACATTGGCGGTGGAGAGATTGCCTTCGAAGTCTCCTTAAAAGAGTTCAGAAAGAAAATCCGATGAGTCGAGGGATTCTCCTTGACGGAAAAGATCTAAAAGTTCTCGCTCGAAGTCGATTGCGCCATTCTGTCTTCTAAGAAGGCCAAGAAGCAGCATCACAGGTCACCTTCGACCTCTAGTGATTCCTCAGCCGAGGTAATGAAATGTCCAACTAAGTCGGACTCCCCAGCTAAAGGGTTGCGTTTCATAAAGAAATGCTTAAAATCTTAAAGAATGCAGCCCGACACCCTCGAAGAATGAGCAGAAAGCCAATACCCATGTCGATCTGCATCAAGACGGTAAAGGGAAGTTGAAGACGAAACCACCAAAATCTTTGAACCAGACCTATAAGCCAGATCTACTTCGAGAAAAATCTCGATCTGACCAAAAATTGCTGAGGGCTTCGACAAGCCAGGAATCCAGTCCATCGAGGGTTCCTTCGAAAAAACAAAAAGTCGGTAACTCTTATGGCCTCGCTAACACCATCGACATTGGAGCAGTCAACGCCAGTGTCTATGAAGACAATGACCCTTCAGATAATAATACACCACCATTTGGGTAACACTATGGCACCCCAAATGTGCCAGAGAAGTTGATTTCTGAAGAGTCTAGGTTAAAAGACTTGTATGATAACCTACAGCCAGCGGTATAGATACTTCTCCAGAACTGGAATTTGCTAAACCAGATCCTACTGACCACGCTGAATACTCATATAGGCAACTAATGAGCAAGTTGGTCATATTTTTAGGTTGGAGCAGGCCTACGCCTTCTTTCGAGCAGGATGACCTGACGGATCATTTGGATCAATGTCCCCAAAGAGATCCAATTTTGGCTTTTCACATTGCCCTACTGGAAAGAGTCTCAACAAATTGGGAAACACCCTAAATAGGTCATACAGCAGTGACTCAGAGTACTTAACAAAGCACCTAACACCAGAAAGTTTGGTGGTTCAAGCTGCTACATCTACCAAGCAATCGGCAGACCCCTCTATCCTTCCCGATAGGAATGATTAGAGAGTGGATGCCGAGGCGAAAAAAAACATTTACTGCTGGTAGTATGGCTTTAAAATCAACTAACACAACCTGTGCTTACCCTGTGGGATTGCGTAGCTATGGCAGCTGACCACATCCCAGAAGAGAAGAAAGAGACGGCTTGCTGGCTAACATCAAGGATGGTAAGGAGGCAATGTGTGAATGCCTCCAGTCAGGATACTGCGGGTGGCATCAGCAGATCCATGGCAACTAGCACTGTGTTGCGCAGATTTGTGTGGTTGAGTAAGTACAGATACGCACCAGATGTGCTGTCCAGACTCCTCAATATGCCCTTTTACGGCTCAAGGCTGTTTATCAGCAAGGCTGATGAAAGTTTGGAAAAGCTGCAGACCTCCAAGGCAGTGGCTAAATCTCTTAGTGCTGCCATTAGACAGTCTCAACACCTCTTCTTTGGTTCATCTTCTTGAAGGGGTAAGTCCTTTCCATGCTATTCCTCAGTTGGAAGAGGACAAGCCCGTCATAGAGGTCAGAAGATTCCCTCGTGGTGGACGAGGGAGAGGTGCTAAATCAGCCCAAGAAGTGGTAATTTTACCCTCAGCTGCCGCTTCAGCCACCTCAAAACCACTCTGAGGCTTTGACTCACAAGACCCCGTGGGAGGCAGACTTTCTCAGCATATGAATAGCCCAGGGTTACTGCCTTCGTTTTCAAAAAAGATCATCATCCCTGGAGAACAACTCTCAAAGTTCTGGATCTGCTCCTTGTGCAGGAGACTTTGACCTGCTAGAGAAAGGTGCTATAGAACTGGAACCTGTGATAGAGAGGAACAAGGGTTGGTACTCACTGTATTTTCTAATTCCCAAAAAGGACGGAGGACTGAGACCCATCTTGGACTTAATCCTTCAGGATCTCCAACTCCAAGACTGGACGGCGTCCTTGGACCTTCAGAATGCTTACTTTCGTGTGCCTTTCCATCACAAGCACAAACTACCGGAGGTAGGTGGTTCTCATTATCAGTTTCGAGTTCTGACATTAGGGCTGACCTCCGCAATAGGGTTTTCACCAAGTTAATGGCGGTGGTGGCAGCGAGTCTCAGAAGAACGGAGGATTCACGTCTGCCCCTACCTGGACGATTGGCTGATTGGGCACGGTCACCCGAACACGCCTGGGAACATCTGTGTAACCTGCCACTCCACAGACTGGGTTTCTCCCTCAATTACAAGAAGTCCCACATGATACCATCTCAGAGACTCCAGTTTATTGGAGCAGTCCTGGACGCTTCTGGGAAAGCCTCGTCACCCGAGGTGAGAGCTCAACATCACCAAATTTCAGAGTGCCCAGCATCATCTTGCTTTGGATTTTTTTGAGGTTGCTTGGTCTCATGGCATCCTGTTTTCCTGCTGCCAGAGGCCCGCCTGAGAATGAGATCCCTCCAATGGGCTCTCAGGACACAGGGTCCCAATTCTCAGGCAGGATGGCAGACCACCATCGGAGTAGCACAGGACTTTCTGTGGTGGGCTTGCAAGGACAACATTCTGAAGGGAGAATCTTTTTGGCAGCCACAACCGGAAATAACAGTAGGGACGGGTGCCTCACTCTTCGGGGTGGGGAGCACACGCCAACGATCTGCCAATCAGTGGTCGTTGATCTCCATCAGAGTCCAAACTACACCTCTAACTTTTGGAGCCGAGGGCAATCGGACTAGCGCAGAAGGCCTTTCTGCCCTCTGTATGGGGAAATAATGTCCTGATAATGACGGACAACACAGTGGCCATGTACTTCCTCAACATGAGAGCGGGTGTAGGGGTCACTACCACTCTGCAGAGAAGCAATGCAGCACTAGTTCTGGGCAATTAAAGAAGGAATCTCTCTATCAGCAGTTCACCTAGCCGGAGAGAAGAACACGGCGGCGGGCAGGCAGTGCAGGCTCCCACAAGTGGGAACTAGCTCAGGAAGTCCTTCAGGAGATCTTCACCCTTTTGGGAACCCCTCAAGTGGATCTGTTTGTGTCCAGTGTCAACTGGAAGTGCAAACTGTTTTGCTCCAGGGAATTTCCTCCAAGAGGAGCTCTAGGTGACGCGTTCGTAGTGGACTGGGAGTTTCGACTCCTGTACGCATTTCCTCCAGTCCCCGTCATTCCTCATGTAATCAGAAGGTTGAGAAGGTTAGGGAAATCCATGATCCTAATTTCCCCGCAGGGCGTGGTACCCGTACCTTCTGGACATTTCCCTCTGCCCTCCAATAAGTCTTCCACAAAAAGAGGACCTTCTTTCGCAAGAGGAGGCTCGGGTTCGCCAGCCACAGTACAGTACTCTCAACCTTCACATATGATTTCTGAGCGGGTGGGATACAGGGATTGGGACCTTCCAGATGACGTAATGGAGATATTGCTTTTGGCTAGAAGGCCAGCAACTAAATCTTTGTACCACTGCCGTTGGAACAAGTTCAGCAGTTGGTGCAGGGATAAGAATGTGGACCCTTTTCTTTGTGACACACCTATGGTGCTTTATTTATTACATCTGCCGAATCTGGGGCTCCAGATTGGAACAATTAAAGGTCTATTTTCAAGTGCTCTTCAGAAGAGGATTAATATTTTAAAATCCCTCTGATTGTTCAATTCCAAAACTGTCTTACTAACATATTCCCACCAGTTCCTTTCCAAGCCCCTATATGGGATCTTGACCTGGTGTTAACATTTCTAACATGCATCCCTTTTGAGCCAAAACATTCATGCCCATTAAGATTGTTAACTTTGAAAACTGTTTTGCTAATGGTAATAGCGTCAGCCCGCAGGGTAAGCCAGTTGCAGGCGCTTTCCTGTAAACCTCCACATACTGTTTTGTGTAAAGACAAGGTTGTTCTCAAGGTAAAACCTTCTTTCCTACCCAAAGTAGTCTCTGACTTCCACGTGTCACAAAATATCATTTTGCCAACGTTTTACCCACCTCCTCATCCTAGATAAGAGGAGGAAAGATGACATGGGCTGAACCCAAAAAGGGCTAAAATTCGTCAAAATTACCAAGTATTCATTGGCCCTGAATTGGGTTTAGCCTTGACAAAACATAACCTATCCAGATGGATCATCCTGACTATTGGGGCATGTTACAGGTTAGCAGGCAAAGACCCACCGGAAAGGCTTGAAAGCACATTCCACAAGGGGCATGACAACCTCTGCTGCTCTTCAGAGAGGGGTTCCAGTCGAAGACATTTGTTCAGCGGCCTCTTGGTCGTCTGTTCACACGTTTGTCAAACATTACTGCCTGGATTCCTCTTCCGGTCAGGAAGGACAATTTGGAAAAAGGGTCCTTCATTCAGTCCATGATAACCGTTAAAACAAAATATAATTTGTACTCCGACCACCAAATTATTACTGCTTTGGGAGTCTATCATAAGGTAAGGAATACGTGGGAGGACACAATCCATTATAAGAGCAAGTTACTTTCCTCTGGTAACGTTCTTTCAATTGGATGGTCCTCCCACGTATTCCCCTCGCAGCCTACCCCACCATAGAATTTACGTGTCTTTACACTTTACGCTTTCTTGGACCATACGATCTATGGTTCGCCTGGTAAATCCTCTACAGGAGGGGGAAAACATAACTGAAGCCAACAGGCGCTGCGAGTGCTATTTATACAGAAGACATACAGTCGAACATACAGTCGAACGGAGGCCCTCGAGGGACATCGACTCGACGAGAGGGCACGCAGCGCCCCCTGCCGAAAAAATGTCCAAAGCAGCTAAAGCTGGAAGGATAATTATCATAAAATGAGAAATACGTGGGAGGAACATCCAATCGAATGAATGTTACCAGGGGTAAGTAACTTGTTCATCTGGTGCTAGTGTGTTAATATGGTTCTGAGAGATTTCCTGTTGCTGTCTCCCTAAAAAACAGAGGAAGGTTTCAGCAAATTTATATTCTGGGTTGTGTGATGGGTGTGAAGGAAGATTTATTCTGGTTGTCACTGACGGTAGCCATATTCTGTTTTGGTCATGAAAAGGGCTTGGCAAACCTTTGCAATGTTGGGGATATTGCAAGGAATTGTTTTGGCTATCACTGGATTAGTTACCTTAAAATCTTTAAATATCGGATCTGGTCGGTTAGTCAATCTACTAGCTGTAATGGGACTTTTTCACATCACTTTATGGTACCACCTCAAGGGGATTTTACAACAGTCTTTGATGGTTTCAGTGAAGGTCCTTTTTTTGTTGACCGTGGAATTAGTTCCAGGTGTTTTTCATGGTCATATTTGTATTGTGGCACTTGTCGTTAGCCTTGTTGTTTTGGACTGTTTATATGTGTTTAATCTGATTGAGGACCTATCACGTCAATTGTTTCGGTGATGTTATGATGGAAGCATTTGAAGTACGATATATGGCATTTATAACGTGCCTATACACTAGTGTTTCAAGGTGCAACGAGGCAAAGGAGGGGGAACAGACGGAAGACAAAGACAACAATCTTCAGCAGAGGCCAGGTGACCTTGAGATCGCGCAAGTGCAGGGGTGGGGAAAAAGGGGTAGGGGGCAGTGCAATACATAGGATCAACAGCAAAGAATAAGTCAAACAAATAAAACAATAGGTAAAAGTGCGGCCAGCTTGTGGCAAGTGCAGACATTGAGTGAAGAGCTGGTGGGGACTGTAGGAATAAAGAAACAGCCCCCAAGTGCCAGGTGTTGCCCAGTGGGCAGTGCATGTGTGCAGCTGGCGTGGGAGGGGACCTGAGCCTGAGATCAGAGGGTAGCCAGGTGACCTTTGCAGTTTCAGTCAGGAGTACAGCAGGGGAGAAGAGGAAGAAAAGCAGAAGCAAAGAGGAAGGTCTTGAGGTGCTTCCGGAACCAGAGATGGCTCTCCTCAAGTTTCAGGGAGGCTGTTCCAGAGGGAGGCCCCAGCTGAAGAAAGAGATCTACCACCAACTCATTGCTTGGAGTTGCAACTGACCCTGAGGGAGTTCTAGGCGGATGAGCGAAGACCTCTAGAAGGCAGATATTTAAGAAGAGAGAGTTTGAGGAATTCAGGCCCCAGGCCCCAGAAGGCCTTGTGGACAATGCAGAGGGTTTTGAACTTAATCCTCGCAGCCACTGGGAGCCGGTGCAGAGATTTCAGTCCTGGAGGGATAGGATCCCTGGGCTTGAGGCCAAGGACAAGTCTCGCAGTCCTGTTCTGGATGAGTTGCGGAGGGCAGAAGGAGGCATATTTACAAAGAGGCTGTTGCAGTAGTCCAGCCTAGAGCGAACCAAAGCTCTGGAAACAGTGAGCTTCTGGGGGAAAGAGAGGAAAGGAAGAATACCTTTTGAGTACTGTGGATCTGCCTTCAGCAGGATCGGCAATCTAAAGTCATTAAAATGGGGCAAAGAATTCAAGTTTAAAGTGATTAGTTTGCTTTGTCTGGATCGTTGTTAGTTTATCTGTTGGTTTGAGTGTGTTCCCACACTATTAAATGGTCTCTTTGGGGTTAGTGTTAGTCTTTTGGCTTGTCTGCCTGTTTGGTTAGCGTCCAGGCCACTTCTGTTACTCTTCATTAGTGGCTGGTGCAATTTTCCCTTTTTAATGTTTTGGGCCTCCAACTTTTTATTTCCATCCTTTCCTTGGCCACAGTTTCTGCTCTAGCTCACGGCCTTTCCCTTGACCAAAGCGGTTTGCCTTTTCTCTCTTCACTTTCTGTGCCTAGGGCTTCTACTTTTACTCTGCCTACTCTTTTGCCAGTGCTTCAGCCTTTTAGGTCTCTGCCTTCTCATTATTCACATCCTCTATATTTACCTTTTCTGACTTTTCATGGGCCACAGCATGTCCTTCCTCTCTGGGGATAATGTGCGTGCTCACCATCTTCTTGTCTTCCTGTTCATGTCGCAGCCTCTTTCCTCCTGGATGATTAAGGCACCCCGGTCTTCTCTTCTGCCCTTTCAAGGGCAACAGTCGGTCGTCTACTGGGATAAGATGGCATACTCACCTTCTCTTCCTGGGGTAAACTGACATGCTCCTCCTCCTCTTTGGCGTTCTCGTCTGCCTTCCTTCACGCTCCTGGTTTTCCCCTTCTCCCCACCTTCCTCCACACTGTCGTTTTTCTTTAAATGGGTCATTTGCAATTTTGGATTTCCTGTCTGTGTAAAGCAGCGAGATGCTGGGATTGTGCTGCTGCCTTGATTCTCCCCCTGTGGCTGCAGGACTTCCCTTTCTAGGAATCCGATCTACCTGTCCCCTGTATGCAGCAAGTTAGTTTCTATGCCATCAAGTCCTTTTGTTGGACTTTGACTTTGGAAACAATTTGTCCTGTATTCTGTGGGTTGATTTAAATGGTTATGTTGGTTGTAGGAGACTTTTTCTAGCAGGGTTGCTAATGTAGCAAAAACATGAGTATCCCTTTCCTCAAGCCTACCCGCATTATGTGTCTGGTTGTTCCACGGGGCACAGCTTTACTTCTCCCTGTCCACCTGGGTGAAAAATTAGAGAAAGCGGTGGGTGACACATAACCGTTCTCGTTAGGATGGCTAACGTATTTCTGTGGGCTAAAGGATTCCCCATAGTCGTCTTTTCCTTGGATCTGTATTTGCTTCCCAGATCTGTTCCATCACAGAGCGAGATCCTGGGGAAAGTGGTCCTTCAAATGGTCGGAGAAACCTGTTCTTAAAAGGCCTTCCTGATATTATTGGCTTAGAGGGCCTGGTTATAGAAGTCCACGGTCCTTGTGACTAAGATCAGGAGGTCACTGTGTCAAATGTAGGCCAAGTGGTCTGATCATGATTTATATTGGACCACACGATCCAATGTCTCATGACGACAGATGAACAGTAGGGCCAAAGTGTGACAATTTTTTATGTTAATCAGGAAATGTAATGCCTGAACTCTAAGCTTGCCAGATGTGTTTCTGTTTGCATGGATAGCACTATGTCCACCCAGGGAGTAGTAACCATCTGCGCAATCTTTTGAGACACAGATTAGGACCCTGATTTCCATAAGGAAATTGAAGCTGTATTCTGATAAATTATCAGCTATAAATGTTGCATAGAATTGGGTCTCCATATAACTTGTGTGATCCCTGCAATTTAAGCTAGTTTAGTTCACATATGTTTCATCTTCATCTAGGGCATGCATCAATTTCTTGATTCTGTTTATGCAGGGAGAAACTTTTGTTTTCTTTTACTAAATTACTTTTGGGCATATGTGTTAGCCTCAATCCAGATTGTACAACAGTTGTAAATGTAAAATAATTGATTCATATTGGTTTGTGTGTGTGTATGTATGTATGTATATATATATATATATATCATGTGCTTCTGTAAAGTTGTAACACTACAAAAAACCTTACATGCTGCATTTATACAAAAATGTCCCAAGCACGCACGACCTGCTACTTCAATTCATAAAAGTACAGTACATCCCAACATTGGTGAACATGAAAACGCGTTCACCTAAATGGCGACCAAATGGTAGCAAAACACTCACCCATCTGGGTGGAAACGGCACACGTTCCGCCTGAATGCTCAGACTTCTTCAAGCTAGTATAATCCAATCGTGCCGAATGCACCAACGAGTATAGAAAGGCACAGCTAGAGCGGTCCGCTCCTCCCCCATCACATATAAAACGATCATGTGATTGCAACAAAGAGAAAGATTTCAATGTAGGATTAGCCTCCATATTGGGAAGGCTATTTGTATCTAACGATGAGGGTTAAATATCCTTGTCTGATACCAATGTATCTTGAAATAGTCACCAATGTGATGAGGCCTTTGGATTCGAACACCTCCGCTCAGCCACTTAAAAAAAGCATTAATTCAATTTATTCAGTGCATATTATAAAAATCTCACAAATGTGACTAAAATTAAATTGTTATGGCCGCGTGTTACTGTTAAATATTAGCACGCGGTCATGTGCCCCAGAGAGGTATGTGTTTAAAGCCAATCTGGCGAGCTACGGAGTTCCCGTATCCAGCATTTTATATTTCCATTTGTATTGTTTTCCTAGCTCAACATTGCATAAACTTGTCTTTCTTTTGTTAACTTGGGTCTAATTGTGATTCACATAGAAAATGATCAGTTGTTTTTCCCAGAAGGATCGACCGATTAAGAGACATTACACCATATTAGGATGTTTAAAGATCTGCATGCCTTGCTCCCGTTTATCTGATACAATGTTCTTTGCGTAAGTTCCAGGCCTCCAGAGCCCCAGAAACCACCGAATAAACCTGCCCAGGTCAAGAGAGGAAGCTATGGCAGTGATGTGGAGGAAGAAGAGTACCGCCGGCAGTTAGCTGACCAGTCCAAGCGTGGCTATTATGCACAACCATCAAAATACAGAGACACAGAGCTATAGACGCCACAACCCGTGCATTTAAAATATTTTAAAAGGTTCTGAAACCTGTATCCCTTGTGTATGTCACTGGTCGTTAACTGCATGGACATTCATGCACATCTTTTTATGTGACGCTCTGTTCTGATCAATATGAACTTTATGGAGCGTGACCGTTACACACTGAAATGGGAGGATTTTGAAAACTATAAAGAACAATCTCAACACTAGTTGTGTCTAAACACTGCTACCTTGGTTTTAAGGACCAAAACCACAAAAATAAGAATTTAATTTGCTTTGTATAATGTAAATTAAGATGATACAATTAGGAGAGAAACATCGAGAGATGAAAGTGATAAAATGTCCATGAACAAAAGTTTGACAAAGTATATAACAAATAACTGCAAGTGCCTTTATGTGGGATTATCATAAGGTTTTCTTGTTCACTGTGATGTACTATTTAAATAACTGGCAATAATGTACTAACAGGGATTTTTAACTAATCCTTTTACTGGTGTATCCACAAATTAGGCTGCATGTTTATAATTAATGAACTGCATTTTGTAACCTTAAGAAATTGTGTGTATATACAGTGGTATTGTTTTAAAGCAATGGTGCACTTCTATTAAAATGATGCTGTAAACATTCATTTAATATTGTATGTTACAAAGACTACATGGAAATAAATTAAAATGTTTTCAAAACATATGACAGTATATTCCTAAATTGCTACACTCACTTTAAATTTGAATACTGTGCAGGGCATGAATTCACATTAATTTTCTTTACAACATTGTATAAAGTGCAAGGCTGTAAACATGGCTAGACATTTTGTTTATGGAAACTGTACTTTGAATATTTGGGTTTGCAACTAACGTGCAAGCTATTAAAACCTCAGCCATGGTTCAGTGTTTAGTTTGGTGAGCAAGGGGCTCTTCCCTCAAAGATGGGTTCTTATCTGGTTGGAGGTTTTTCTATTTTTTCCACCCATTCTTATCTCCGACAAATTGCGTTGTGGTGGGTGGTCCAAGTGCCTCACTTGAAGCCGTGTGCAAGCTAATCCATGGAAGATGGTGCAGGTGATGTGGTAGGGATAGTGGGACTTGCAAGGTGGTCATGGCGAGCACCCAAGTAAAAAGGTCCGGACTGAGGACCTCACTGAAGATCTCTCTTGAGGGATACCCAGGGAAGCGCTGCAGTGCAAGAATTACTGTAGAAATGGATTTGATGAAAGTAGTTATTTTTACTAAATACGGACTGACACAAGCCAATAGAAATTGGAAGTGGATCCACAGTGAACAATTTGTATACAGAGCAGGCATCAAGTAATACTTAAAAAGGAGCAAGAGCCTTGATGAAGAGCTTTGCGCAAAACCCGTGCTGGCTCATGTTACAAGCACTATTGGTTAATGTTGAAAGCACAATTAAGCTGCAAAATAAAACACAAAGTTCATAGCTTAAGCAAGTGTTAAGCAGATTTCTCTGATGAGAAGTTTGCATTTACAAACAGAGAGGTGCCCCCTTTCTGTTTCATTAGACTAACAAACGAGGTGTGGTCTAATAACTAAGAGAGGCCTTTGACATTCTCTGAGGTCATGGCATGTTACATTCCTAGCATAAAATTAGCAAAGGGATTGATAGTTTCCCTTGTTTTGAGAACAATTGGTATAGACAATTGGCAGTAGATGTAGCACAAAGATTCTTAATATCCTGCGTTCATAGATTGCCCAAAATATATGTATGTGCGGAGCACATGTCAATCCTAGATAGGTTTTCTTGAAGTACTTAGGTTTCATAATTGGAGAACCACAAGCGCATGTAGTTGAGTCATGATACTCCAACCATGCAGGGAAGAACTTTCATGTGGGTTAAACAAGCAGATTCAGTAAAGTGATAACCGGATCAGCATCACCTGCAAGGATAGAGGCCCAGAGGCTGCAAAGCCAGCAATAGTAACTCATTTTCTCTCAAGAGATGCAATGTGATGACTCGAGTGTCTGAGCTCTGGATCCGTTTAGTAGTAGCACAAGGAACAATGGTGTTGGAGCAGTATTGCAGCAGGTTCCGGAGTGTGAGCTACATAAGCAATTAGCCATACTTGCAAGTGAGCCCACTATTACATCATGTATACCTCATGCCTCCCACTGGGCCAGGGGACCTGCGGCTCTCCAGAAGTTTTGTACTAAAACTCTCATGATCCCCCCCCCACCCCCCTCCCCACTACTAGCTAGGACTGATGGAAGTTGTAATCCAGATCATCTGTAGTAAAAGGTTGCAGACTCCTTCACTAGGAGATTCGAAAGTCAGCCTTTGTGCGCAAATGTTGGAAGTCATGTACTCCTGGTTTCAAACCCTCTTCTTTGGTCCTGTCCCTCTAGCTAGTGTGAAAGTCTCATTTAATCTCCCAGTATGTGATAGTAACTCAGGGACAGATGGATCTAACAGAACCATGCCTCTTTAATCTAAAGCACCTGGATTAATTTAAAAATCTAGTACTGCCTTGTCTCCTTTATTCCACTTTATTTTAGCTGGAGCAATTCTGATGTTGCTCTTCACTCACCAACATATACAAATGACAATATATATATATATATATATATATATATACATATGTAGATGGTGATCAAGAACCGAACTGTGGGGACATTCTTTGCAGACAACTGGAATTCAACATTCTCCAAGATTTTGCCTTCTTCCACATGTGTGCTTTGGATCAATAGGTACAGAAGATAAGTCGGAGCTCCCTGATGTTTCTGTTATGCTTCTCATAGTTTGCCCAATTTGCTAAGCAACCTGTATTGAAACATTTCCACTTAAATCATTCCAGGAGGACAATGTTGTGCTAGTAGGTCTCAAGGACAGGAGTAAGTAACTGTACCCAGATGCCAACTCCTGAACTAAATTACGGTTCAAACCGTAGACTTGGAAGGAATATCATGGGCCCACAGCTCCCAGATGAGGACAAGGAAATAAAGCACCATCCAGATGACTTGCAAGCTCTACACAGCTTCCCTAAAATTACGTTTATTATATTCAGTATCTCACTGAACCCAATATTCCCCAAATGTAATAAGCAAATCTTGCCTTTACCCAGGATTGGGTTGGGACGCGTTACCCAGCAAACATCCACCTTCACCTTTCCCTAAACTTGGTTCCTTGGCCCCCAACAAGGAAGGAAAAATTACTTTTTAATCGGGCATAATTATGCACTACTTCTGGAAGCTGCTGAATCGGCTCTGTAAATCTCCTCGGTCAGCAGGCTGCTTACTGAATGATGAATAGAAATTCCCAATGAATGCCTTTCACCAGACAACATGATTATTCTTTCAGCATGAAACAAAAGTTGTTTAACCAGTAGACCTCAGATTTGACCCTTTAAAGAAAGTTCCATTCAGTTCTTAATGTTCTTGCAGAGTACCCGTTCACTTGTATTATGATGTCTCTCAAAATTTCATTAAGCGCTGCATTGTTTCTCGGGACTCTCAGGAACGTTCGGACGTCAGTTTGCCTTCCAACAAGATGCGGGTACTCCTCAATCAGGTAATAGAATACTAAGCTGACTAGTCTGTGTGCATTATCCGGTGACAGGGGCATTTGTGTTTTCCCCACTGAACTCGGGAAGCTGGAGAATCTGCTCAACAATGGCTATGAGCAATCTCCTCATGATTGGACTATTCTTAGGATCTTGCAAGAAAACATGAACACTAGTAGTTCTCTGCACAAGTGCAAAGTATGCGCACAATATGAACACAAAAACTGCAAGAATGTCCCGTGAAACGTTGTCATTAGGCACCACCATGCGTGCCTCCGGACAGGATCTTGGTGAGAAACGAATATGGGTACTGCTCCCTCTTCCAGTCGTCGGAAAGGAACTCCAGATTTGGCATTTCTTTTTTTTTAATCAAGGCTTATGCATGCCTCAGTCCAATGTCAACAAACTCCTGTGACTCAAGAACAAATAGCTTCCCTTAACTCCTTTTTAAATGACTGAAAAGAGTGTCCTGAAAAATAATCCACAGTCCACTGAACTCCTTATCTTTATTCTACAGCTTCTGCATCCTTCTTCCTCATCATAGATCTAGTCTGCACATGCTGTGGTTCTTCCCTGATGCTTGCTTCCGATGGATGTGCGGGTTTAGGGGGCTTTCCACCATAGACTTTCACGTCACCAAGAAAAATCCAAGCACGTCTGCCTTGCACTTTGACTGCAGATGGCGTGACGTCCTCCACTATGAAAGGGCCTTCGAAGCGTGGCTCGTGCCACATTCTAGTGAAATTCCTTATTAGGACGGCATCTCCGGGGAAAAGTTTGGGAAGACAAAACTCTTTAATTCCACTTGTTGAAACATCTCCTTCTGTGTTCTGCGCAGCCCCACTCCCTTTTCGCTTGAGCTGATCTGAAATGACAGATACTTGAAGTCATACAAATAAGGTAATCACGTAGCTCCTTTCCTAACAATTCTGCAGTTGACTGGGCATCACTTCTAACCCTAGCCGGAGGTGTGAAAGGTGTCCTCATTCGCCTCCCTGTCACTATTTCGTGCGGGGTAAGATGGTGGTCTGAACCTTGCTGATTTCTCAACGCATTTCAATAATAAGGGGGTAGCCCCAAAGTTCTAGTTGACTGCAGTGTACAAACAGTAGTCAACTAGAACTTTGGAATGTGACCTAATCTTTGTGGTCACAAGAAATATATGCATGAATGTTCGTGTGAGAAAGTGATATGAATGGAGCGTAGGGGTGAATGATTTTGTGGATCTAAATGAATTGTGATTTGTATGTCATGTTTTAAGTTTGTTGCACATTTTTTTTGAGTGCATTTTAGAAACATTACTAATAAATAATTTTTTGGTACTGAAATAGAAAGATTGAATCATTTGTGATTATTTATTAAAAAAAAAAAACAAATGTGTATATTGTCATCCTCTATCTAAGGGTTCATTTTCTATATTGATTTCTCAACGCATATAATGCCAATGGTAGGCAATGCAACAATCCTTTCTTCAATGTAAGCTTCAATTTGGCTATTTTTTCCTTAAGCAAGCCGTTGAGTCTCTCACAGACACCATTCACTTGTGGGTGATGAGCTGTGGGTGATAAGCTGATGAAAACGTGTGCTTTATGCCAAGCAACAAGCTTATTTGCTCAAAGACTGTTAACAAAATGAGGGCCACTATCTGATTGCAATATTTCATATTCCCCATCTGGCAAACACTTCTAGGACTAGAGAATTTGCTGCACAGGTGGAGTTTGGGTGTGTACACGGTCCAGCCTCAATCCACCTCGAAAAAGGACATACCACAACAATCCTATATATCCTTTACATACTTGCAGCATATCGACAGTCGATATGCAAATGCTGAAAGGGGCCACTAAGTCTAGGAATAACTCCCCTAATTGTGCGCAATGTGTAAACTTTTGACATACGACACAATTTACTACATAAAATTCAACGTGTTCTACTAAATTTGGAACAAACCACTCCTCTGCAATAGTTGCAGCAAGGTTCTCTCTAGTTGTGTGCGCAGGGTAGTTTAGCTGTTCCAACGCCACCTTTAATAAGGCTACAGGCATCACTGGTTTACCAGTACTGTCTTGTTGCCATCTCGCTTCAGAGGGGTTTAAAGAACACCCTCTCTGCTTCCACAAGTCCTTCTCATCTGGGGGTTATTCCCCCTGGATCTCTATCAATTGGGTCCTAGACAGGTTATTATAACAGTTAGGTCCTCATTACATGGTATGCGGTAACCATGGCGCTTTTAGCGCCATGGTTGCTGCCGGTATTTTACCGTGTCCGCCTTGGTGGATGGTGGAATTACCGCCCTACTCCAAGGTGAGCGGGGGCGGTAATTCCCCATTCACCAAGGCACTTCCCCATTCCCATTTTTGCCCCCACAGGGCTCAATGGGAATGGGGAAGGAGCTAATTATGGTACCGCAAATTGCGGTACCGTAATTAGCACCAAGGTCCCTTTGCGGCCCGTTCCTTAACGGCTGGTAAAACCAACCGTTGAGGTCGAGGCCTGCAAGGGGACCTCGTAGTTGGGCGGTAATGGTTTACCGATACCGGTGCCCTTACCGGTACCGGTAAACCCTTACCGCATTCCGTGTAATGAGGCCCTTAGACACACTCATCATCACCACCATGCTTTCATTCACATTCAGTGTTTCGAACAACATAATGTCATCTGAACATGCAACACGTTTGGCTTCCTCGTCTGCTTTTTGATTTCCACGTGAAATAAAATCTGCCATTTTAGTGTGAGCTGTGTATTTAACGACTACGATGGCTACTGGGAGTTGTAGTGATTTAATAAGCCTGTCCAATAGGGCTGCGTGTTGCACTGGAGTGCCATCTGCTCTGAGGTAGCCCCTCCTTTTCCAATGTGCTAGTCCTGCGTGCACTGTTGACGTCACATAGGCAGGGAGTCACTGTACACTGTTACTTCCTGGTCTGCGTGTCTCTCGAGCATGACAATCAGCACCACTAATTCTGTAGCATGTGCTGAAAAGTGAGATGGTAGCCGTGCGTTTACCAACACTTGAAACTCCCCATTGGCCATGTGCTTCACAACAGCGGCATCTGTATATCTTTGTCCAGCATTTTGATCGATTCTCAAAGAACCGTCGATAAAAAGAATCTCCCCAGCTGCCAACGCATTCTCTTTTACCCTCGGGAGTTCATCATAAAACTCTTCATGGTTCGAGCAATCATGTTCATGCTCGTTCTCTGCCAGTGGTTCAGCTATAAACATGGCAGGATTAACTATTCTGCATCAAACTATTTTAATCATTGGATTCGATATGACTACTTCAGAGGCAGAAACCCTTTGAGATGTTAATGTGCCTTAGGTTTCTCCAAAATTGGAAATAATGCATGTTCAACAAATAACGTCATGGAACATCGCTAGCTGCTTTTTCAATGGCGAACGCGGCGGCTGCCAGAGATTGTATGAAAGGAAAATGAAACCTCATCACTGGGCCTAGAATCCCACTGTAATATGCAAGGGGCGTGTACCCCAACATGGTTCTCTGTGTGAGGACTGCTGTCATAACAGTGCCATCCGTGTGCGAAAACAAAAGGGATTCCTCAGCATAATTGGGAATGCCCAAAACTGGAGATGTGCAAATTGCCTTTTTTAATTCATCAAACCCTTCTTCCATTTCCTCAGTCCAAACAATTTTCTCTTGGGTTGCTTGTGCTATCTTCAAAGCTCGCAACAAGGGCCTTATATATGAACTATAATCAAAGACCCATGCTCTCACATAGTTATATAGTCCCAAAAATCTCTGCATGTGCTTTATCGTCTGTGGCTTTACGGTTTTCAAAATAGCTTCAGCTCTCTCAGGAGCAACCTTCTTTCCTTCATGCGAGATTAACTGACCTATATAGAGTACTACCTCTTGACAATACTGCAATGTCTCTGTCGACTTTGTATCTTTTCTCTGCAAGAATAATTATTAGCTAAACTGTTCCTCTGAGTTGCTACAAAACCAATACGTCATCCACGTATTGCAACACAACACTTTGCAAATCAATATTGCTTAAGTCCATCTGTAGGACCCTATTGAAAATTGATGGAGACTCACAGTACCCCTCGGGTAAACAAGTACTTTTCAACTTAGTCTGACGAAACGTAAATGATGTCAGATCTTGTGAATCCTTATGCAATGGGATTGAGAAAAATGCATTTTTTAAGTCCATCATAGTGAAATATCATGCCTCAATAGGTATATTACTTAAGATTGTCGCAGGATTAGGAACTAGAGGGAACTCGCCCTCTACAATCTGGTTAATCGGGTTTAAATCTTGAATTAGACGCCACGCCCCCCCCCCCCCTTAGATTTCTTGATAGGGTACACTGTGGTATTACATAGTGACTCTGACATCACTAGGATGCCTTGTTCCATCATAACTGATAAAGTCTTAAAAATACCTTCATCTGCCTCTCGATGCATAGGATACTGTCGTGCTCGTGGTAAAATTGCTCCTGGTTTCAATTTAATTTTCACTTCTCCAACCCCCTTCAATAGGCCTACATCATAGGGGCCTGTCGTCCATAATGAAGCTGGCACTTTCGCCATGTCTTCCTCAAAATACTCAGGATGTTTTTGTGCTAACATCATTTTCTGAGGAACCTCTTGTTTAATTGCCCTTACCCAATAAGTGATATTCATCTCAAATATTACTTCGTCATCTGATGGATGATCTCAAAACATATCCTCATCAGGGACGCCAGTCAATCCTTAACCTTTCCCAATGGTGATCACTGTGCTCCATTGTCTTCCTTCTTAATCATTTCCATCAAACAAAGCCATTTCTCCTCGCACTATGGCTGTTTGCAATTCCAAAGGAAAGATTTGCCCTTCCTCTTCATCCATAGGTATCTTTGGCCTGAATAGAAATTAATCGGGTATTTTCATAGTTCTGCCCACTAAGCCTGGCAGCCATGTCAGAAAAATACGTACCTCATAGTGAAACACTTCTGGTTCTAACAGCATTCCTCGTATGGCCACTTGTCCTGCAAATGCCATAATAAATTCACTCACATTTAAATAATGCATTCCTGGTGTTAAACATACTATGCCTTTATCAGTGAATGAAATTGTCATATTTAACTTGGTCATTAAATCTCAACCCAATATATTGACATGTCTGCCTTGAGTATAGCATTGGCACCAACATGTCACACTCTCTCCTATAGAGACAGGCAATGCGTCAGTAAAAGGAGCTCTGCTTCTAGCTCCTGTAAATCCTTGAGTATTCATGGCACTTCCAGACATAAAAATGCTCCCTCTCATATATATGAGCGTGTTGCACCTGTGTCTACTAAAAATGAAAAAGATTTGCCTCCTATGTTAATGTCAACCCTTGGTTCCTCTTAAGGATTTGGCGTTATCAATAATATTGAACACATCAAATCTCCCAGTGAGCTGTCCTATTGTGGGTACATTCTCATCTCTGTACCTGTGAAAGGATTTCCTCCATCAACAGTGACACCCCCTACCCTAGGGGTCATTAACTATCCTGTGCTCGTGTTTTGCTGTATCTGCATAGGCGAATGCTGTGACTGCCCTTGTGGCAGATTCATTCTTGCCTGCTGTGTCTGTAAATCTCGTCGCACTCTGTGCTTGTGTCTGCTGCACTGTTCGATTCTGAACAAACCCATCTCCATTCTGCTGCGAATATGCAGGCGGGTTTGAAGTCCCCCCTCTCAAAAATGGATTATTCTGTTTGAATCCTTGACTTCTACATGGGCTGGAAAAGTGCTGTCATACCACATGTCCAACATATAGGAGGAGGTCTCCCCATCTGTCCTCCCTGCATGCCTTGATTATCGTTCTGCATGTTCTGAAACCCAACTTGATTTTTCTGGAAGTTCCCCTGATTATTCTGAAAACCTCTTCCTCGAAAACCTCCCCGTTCCCATGGTATAAACCCATTATTACTTGGTTGAACTGCCTTGCATTATTTATTTGTGACATGTTTACTGCTTGCTGTGAGCCTGAGCCATCTCCACTGGTCAACATTGCCCCTTCAATGGCGTACTTGAATAATTTTTCTATTCTAACTTTTCCTCTTTGCCTTTCCTAACATCGTCTTTTTTGCGATTCTTTTCTTGCAAGAGTCTGCAATAATGCGCAATGGTAAGCTGCATCTCTGACCATGGTTTGGCTTCCATGCCCACTAACTTCTTAAGCTGCTTCTGTAATGGGTCTGGCAATACCTGACAAAGTATATGATAAAACACCGGTATGGATTTCCCCCAAGCCTCGCGTGTCTCCAAAGCCCACTGCTCTTCTAAATTCTCAATGTAAACAAGCGGATCATCCCCTTCCTGCATCGTTTTTGTCATTACAGCTCCCATATCTGGTGTGTCCGGATACAGCACTCTAAGCGCTTTCCAAACTGCTGCTCTGTAATTGTTGAACTGTGCTCCATCATGAGCTGTGTTTACTAAGGTAATACCAGAATATCCTGCTCTTGACCAAACGTCATCAGCCCTCTCCCCAGGGATGGCAATCAGGAGACCCTTAATGCCCCCTATAGTTAACGTGTTACCTCCCGTCATGTTTTCTAACTCATGTATCCACTTCCCAGCACCAGAAGTTAAACTCAGGAGTTTGCACCTTAAAATATCCGTGTCCATCTGTGGCCAAGGTATATACTGTGGTCTGGCCCCTCCCTTCTCTAACAAGGGGAACTGTGAAACCCCAAATTCACTCTCATCTCCCATTGGCTGTCTATTCATAGCAGGGACAATGGTTCTGCACCACCTTTTTTCTGGCAGTGTCCTTAAACTGCTCACATAAGGTGGCGGGTCCCCTCTCTGACCATGGGATCGCCCTTTAGATTGATTTGGCTGTGTCAATGATTCTAACGCCCGAGATATTAGATAGGTCTAACTCCGACCACCTTACTTCCTTCTCCATTGAAAAAAAAAACCCTTCAGGTTCACATGCATCACCTTCCTCTTCCTCATGGAAGGTTGCTCTGTCTTCATCTGACATTTCCTGCGCCCAACTCGTGTGAGTTCTCTCCTCTTCGTCTCTATCCAGAGTCAGTCTTTTTAAAGACAGCTCCCTTGGCTTACAACTGCATGAGGCTCCCTCATTATTGTACAGCTGCGTACTCTCAAGTCGATCATTTTTACCCTTCCACTGCAATACTTTTAGTCTTCATATCATGATAGACTTTATCGATCGCATCCCCAATACTTCTAGAGTCAAACTCTTCCTCTAGATTTTCTATAGACGGACCTGCTATTGGTTCATGTGCTGGGAAGAACTCTGTCTTCCCATGACACTACTGGAATAGGATCTATTAATTCCTTTTCCATGCGATCAAGATCGCGTGCTCTCTGTCTCCTCTTTCATTCTAATTCATCGTCAAATTTACTTTGCTTCCTCTCGTACCCTGTCTTCCTATCTTCTTTTAATCTATTCTCTTATTTGCCCTTTGTATTTCTTCATCTCTACGTCTTTGCATTCTTTTATCCCCTAATTTTTGTTCTTCCTCTTACATTATTTTCCTTTCCAGTCTTTTCCACTCTTAGATTGCCCTGTCTTTTGTCATTTTCTTTGCTCCTCTGCTCTTTTCAGTTCCTTCAATTGCTCATCTTGATATAACTGTTCCCATCTCTGTTTATCCTTCCTTTTCGCCCCATCTTCTTTCAATCTTCCCTTTCCTTATCCTTTTTATCCTGCTCGTCTCGATCTTCCCTTTGCCTCACGTCCTCGATGCTCTTACCATCAACTTTGAGCAAAATCTGATCACCCATCCATTTGTTCTGTAAAGGCAATAACTCATCAGTTTTATCTTTTTCTCCTTTCCACCTCTTTATTTCTCGTCCTATATCTAAGGATGTACTTGGTCCTTCACTTCTCCCTTTATCTCGTCTATCCTTGTCCCTTAGGACCTTAGAGATTACGTATCTCTCAGTATTTTTTCTGGGCCCTCTTCACTGCTTTGCACAGGTGACACATATGTCGGGTTGCTATATCTCTTGCTGCCTTAAGCGCCCTCAATGGGTACAGCCCATCATCTTTCGTAATATCGATGTCTGCTTCAAGAGCGGTGGGTGAAGCAGAAGGCTCCTCACCCCCCTCTCTGCATACATTAAGTATCCAGTCTACAGGAGGCAGCTCAGCTCTCTCCTCCTGGTACATCTTAGTGATCCAGGAGTGATCCCCCTTGTGGCCATGGCATGAACATGTTATATGCGGTTCCTTTAACCCATTCTGCACTGTACTGTCTAAGCTTAGGTGTGTGCTTCGGCAGCTGTTTGCAAAGGTGTATAAGTGGAGTAATATCCTCCATTTTGACATGTCACTCTTTGACAGTCAATGCTCACCTTTACTCTTTGCAGATTTCAATAATACTTTTCAAGAAAAACAAAACAATATGAGTGTGTACCAATCGTCGCAAGCTCCAAACCCTCTAGATCACTTTTTTTTAACTTTCATCTGCTAAAAATAACATCAATTCAAATTAATTAAATACACTTCAATCCTTTAACTCTTGTGTTTATCCTGTTTACGTTTTATCAATTTTGTCTGCTATTTTGTCATCATTACACAATCACATAAAACAGACAGACAGTTGAACATACTCGGCCGGCCACATATACTTCAGCCTTTTTCCTCATGATTTATCCTGCCTCTAAAAATACTACTACAGAGTTTGAACTGTGCTCTTTAAACTCGTCTTTATGCGAGTTTGTCTTCTACGTCGTCCGCTATGGGACTCTAGGTGCTGTTCCTTCTGTTCCGTTCTTTAAAACGCAGGTAAATTAGGTGTACTCTTTATCGTGGACTCTCCTCACGATACCTCTTATTGCTTGGCCTCTCAAGTCAATTTACTCAATATTTAACACTTATTATTCTTCAGTTGCTTTACCCCACCCTCCCTCCGTTACTCGTTTTCCCCTTATTACTTTCTCCACTCACTACCTGTACACAATTTTGCCACCTCACTCAGTTTTACTCACCATTCGTATGTTCAGCTTCCGACTCTCGGAATTGTTCGCCTGGTTATCGCCTCTTCAACTTGTCGTTTGTTCAGCTTCCTGTAGACGTTGCAAGGGGATTCTGTAGAAACCGGGGGACAAGTCACACTCTAGCTCGCAAGCTTAAAGTTTTTAACTAATACCGATATCTACAGGGAGCATCACATCCTTTCAGCCGAATGCCAGAGGTCATGCAATATTGCCGGGAACCCCAAAGCTTACTTATCTTGATGGGTATCTAACCATCCTCTCTCTGCTACCACATTAACTGGCTGACCTTCAGCCCTTTAAAATGAGTAGCAATACCCTGGAGATGGATGGGGATGCAGACTTTATTCATACATCAATAATCGAAACGACTCAGGTAGTTGGCAAAAAGGATAACTGTTTCAATATCAATTATCTAAAACAGGGAGTGGAACGGACATCAACGGACGTCTCAGAGCAAATTCTCTCAATGCATCCAAGAAAAAAGCTTTCTTTTGTAGCAAAGATTCGTCATAGGTGATGTCAACTTACGTATTTACTAACGTCCTCCTACGTGGCAAACTACAAAACCTATTGAAGAAAGTGATAGTATGGGACAGTGAAAGAAAGTAATTGGTTTCTTAACATCAGGTGGGGCAACTAAGCCCTCCCCTCAAAAAGGTCACTATGAACGTCACTAAATACACAACGTCCTATTGGCTACACAAAGTATAGGATCCTTGATTACGTGGTCCCCTACAATTGGTTGGCACTCTAACCTTTTTCAGTACTTTTCCTCCTGCAATAGCAGCACGCAGGCTGGGCTCCCAGGTGCTGGTGAGCTCGTCTTGACCATAGCTTCCTACCAATTAGCATATGCATCTATCATCACCTCAATAATTTGTTGCCAATTAGGACTTTGAACTTGTCCTTGGGAGTGTTCTTAGCTCTGGAGAATTCAGGGAGTGAAGGCGTGCTCTGCCCTCATGCGTAGTTGTGACCATCTTGTTCGTTCAACTTCATCCTTCCACGTGACTGAAGACCTCAAAATCGAGCCTCTCATGTATACAAAATAATATTTTCTAATAGACCTCTGACATCTTCCTTATTTGATTCATGCCTTCTGAACAGGAGTTTTGTTCTTTCACACAATTTGTATTCAGTGTCTGCTCACTCCAGCCTGATAAGACCTTGGCTTCTTGGCTTGGCTTCATGGCTCATCCAGCTTTGCCTTTCTGAGATTCACTTGGTAATTCATTGGTTTTCTTACTGCGACACACTGGAAAAGAGGCCTTCCTTTTATAGCCCAGCTCTGCTATAGTTCGTAGTGGAAACATCCAATCTTTACTCACTTATGCATATATGTATATGTTGGCGCATGCCGCAATCTATTCACTATAAAGCTAGCCTCAAGAATACTTTATCTGCTTGCGCTTCTCTGCATCTGTACACATGTAAACTGGCTTGATATCTTCATCAGTTCTGTGGCATAAGCTTCTTCACCTTGGTCGCAAGATGTCACTTATCCTTGATACTTTGTTGATGCCCTACAGAATATCTGCTTTCTCTTGCCTCTGCATCTCTTCTATGTACGTCAGCTCGACTTTGTATGACATCACCATTCGTCTTGCCCATTCAGTTGCTCTGCTTCTTCCGGGATTTCATTCAAATGGCCATCATACTTTCTTGTATGGATGTATGGTTTTCTCAATGGGACCCTTGCTTCTCCAGCATGGGATCTGTCATGGATTCACATGCTCATGAATATTCCCCGTCGTCAGGCTGGGAATCCTCGGTAAAGAAAAAATCAGTATCAGTTTCGTTTCTGATCTGTCTTTCTTAGTAGTAACCAATCACTGGTCTCTGGGTCATACTGCCCCCAGCCAATGACTGCCCTCTCCCTAAGCCCCGCCTCTGGCAGCCATCTTCAGATTTTTACTGCACGCTCAAGTGTTGGGAGTCCTTGTGTTTAGCTCTCGAGCTTTTTACTGCGTTTTCGCGCTTTTTCTAAGAGATTTTCTCATTTTACAGTCAAATAGAGCCTCAAGCTCCACCGTTTCTACATTCGATCAACGGGGACCCATTTCGGATTTTTCTACGCCCCTCAAGGGTGAAGTTTTCGTCGAGTTACTCTTATTGGAGGAGTCCAGAGGTTTCTGTGGCCTACCCCGGACATGGCCCAGGAGAAAGGAAGCTCGACGCCCGGAAAGCTATTCAGGGTTTACCCAGCTGCAGAATGTGTTCAAAGAGGACGAGCATTCGAAGTGCCTCTACTGCCTTCATGAGGACAAAACGCACGTGGAGAAGGACTCTCGCCCCCTCCCCCCCAGGTGAAGGCAGAAGATGGTGAAGGCCTTGATTCACCCGGCTAATGCCTCTATCGAGGAAGTCGCGGCGGCCCTGGCGCAGCCTGGGGAGGCTACACCAGTGGAGACGACCTTGGGGCCCAGAGTTTCTCTGCCACCGTGGAGGGAAGCCTCTTTCAGGCCCATTGAGAAGACCCTGGTGAAGACCCTGGTGGAAAAAGAGGGGGGAAGCCAGTGGCCATTGTGGACACAGATACAGCCTCTGAGGAGGAACTGGTTGAAGTCTTGGAGGGCCTCGACGAGGGTGTCAAAGAGGCCCGGTCCCACGGGAGGAATCCAGACGAAATGGACGACGAGAGCGACGGCAACGCCGGCGAGGTTCCCAGTCAACCGTTGCGCCCGTCGCTTCCGGAGCCGCAGGACAACTCGGTGGCCATTTTGTTGGCAATACAATCCTAACCTTCGGAGATAAGGACGAGATTGCCCCTACCACCGACGGAGGAGCTGGAACCAGGCCCGCCAGAGGAGCCGGAGCCAGGCCCGTCGGGAAGTCCCCCAAACAAGAGAAGACGGACCCATCCAGCCCCACCTTTTCAGCCCTCGCAGCCTGCTCAACCTTTGCCCACGTCCCCCATACCTGGGGATGACATGGGAACGGACATGGCCACGACGGATATGGATGACGACGGCGGTGACGACGGGACGGAGCTCCCATCGCCTCCAGCCCGGGCCTCCCCGCCCGACGAGATTGGGTCTTTCCACGCTATGATCGCCAGGGCATCTGAGCTTTTTCAGCTCTGCCCCGAAGAGAAGGAAGGTTTCCTTTACCAACGGCACGAGGCCAAGAGGAAGACAGTCCTCGCCGTGCCTCTGTTGGATGACATCTGGGACGAGGGTCTCGCCCTTCTCAAGAACCCGGCTACGACGCTTGCCAAGCGGGATCGGTACGAGAAGTAGTACCGGGTCCCCGACGCGGCCCCTTTGTGCCTTAGGGTGCAGCCGACCCCTGAATCGGTCGTCTCGGCGGCGGCCAAGAAGAAAGCGGGGGGGGCATCGGCCTCAGCGTCAACTTCCCCGCCGGACGGCGAAGGAAAGAAGCTGGATGCAATGGGACGATGAGTTATCTCTTCGGCGGCAACAACAATTAAGGCGGCCAACACCCTCGCGATCGTGGCCCGCTATGACAGGGAGTTATGGTACAGGATCGCCCCCTGTTGGACTTCCTACTGGACGACAAGAAAGCTGAGGCCCTGGAGATCTTGCAGGAAGGTGAGGTGGCGTCAGACCATGCCATAACGGTGGCAACGGACATTGCCGACACCGGTTTCCGCCAGCTAGGCAGCAGCGTTTGCCTCAGACGACGAGGGTGGCTCAAAGCGACGGATTTCCGCCAGGACGTACAAGCCAAGGTTTTGGACATGCCGTTCGACGTGAACAACCTGTTTGGGAAAACAGTGGATGAGTCCCTCCAAGCCATCAAGGCGGACACAGAGACAGCTAAGGCCTTAGGAGTTCTCCAGCAACGAAGGCCGTCCTTTCGGCGCTCCGGAGGCAAGCAGGGTGCCTCCAAGGGATTCGGCGGTGGCTCCTCTACGTACCGCCAAGCGGCCCGCTCCTCGTCGCAGGAAGCCTATAGAGGACGAGGCAAGTCGGGTGGATCCTGCCGTCGTCGCCAGGGAGGCCAAGGCGGCAAGGCGTCCTCCAAGCAAGATTGAACCGACCGTCGCATCGGGCCCCCACCGAAGCACCCCGGTGGGAGGCCGGCTGGCGAAGTTCGTCTGGGAGTCCATCTCCACCGACCGTTGGGTGCTGGATGCCCTGGCCCAGGGGCACGCCCTTGAATTTCTAAAAAAGTACCCCCGCATTCCTCCCGTGGCCAGGAAGGAAATCCACGTCCCTCAACTACTGTTGGAGGTAAGGGCGATGCTCAAGAAAGGTGCCATCGAGCTCGTCCCAAAGAGGCTCCGGGGCTCCGGAGTATACACAAGGTACTTCCTTGTGAAAAAGAAGACAGGAGGGTGGTGACCCCTCCTGGACCTGCGACGACTGAACAAGTACATCAAGGCACAGAAGTTCCGGATGGTCACCCTCCAGCACGTGCTGGGACAGCTGGAGGAGGGCGATTTCCTGTTGGATTTGGAGGATGCATACTTTCACATTCCCATTCTAAAAGGACCCTGGAAGCTCCTCAGGTTCGTGATCCAAGGGCGGCACTACCAGTTCAAGGCCTTCCCGTTCGGATTGAAGTCGGCACCCAGGGTTTTCACCAAATGCCTCGCTCCAGTGGCGGCACGGATGTGCCTGCAGGGGATCCACGTCTACCCCTACCTGGACGATTGGCTCATCTGCGCAAGGACAAGGGAGCTCACCGTAGAACACACAGCGAAGACCGTCCAGCTGCTTACGGACCTGGGGTTCTCCATCAACTTCCCCAAGTCCCACCTGGTCCCCTCTCAAGTCGCACTGTTTCTGGGAGCCAAGCTCGACACAGTGGCGCGTCTGGCCTCGCCGTCGGAGGAAAGGACAAAGGCCATCCTAGGCAAGGTGCAGCATCTGCTGGCCACAGACGTGGCCAGGGTGAGGTCCATCAAGTCCCTCCTCGGGATGATGTCCTCTTGCATTTAACTTGTGCGCCTGTGCAGGCTGCGGATGCGCCCTCTACAGGAGTTCCTCGACGCCAGCTGGATTCAAGCGACGGGCAGCTTCGAGGACAGGATCCCTCTCAACGAGACCTTCCAACGAGCGATCCGGTGGTGGGGCACCCGTGCTCATCTAGCGGCAGGGACAGACTTTCAGACCCCGGCCCACCAGGAGACGGTGACAACGGATGTCTCCCTAGAGGGGTGGGGAGCGCACCCCGGTGATCTTCACGCAAGAGGCCTTTGGCTCCCGGAGGAGAAGCCGCTCCACATCAACATCCTGGAGCTCCGGGCAGTGTTCTGGGCCCTCGGGTCCTTTCTCACGTCCCTCAAGGGCAGGGTGGTGAGGATCTTCACCGACAACACCACCACGATGTTCTACATCCGGAAGCAGGGTGGAACCAGATCCCCAGCCCTATCCAAGGAAGCCGAGGATCTGTGGCATTGGGCCGTTGCCCAAGGGATGTTTCTGGTGCCGTTTCATATGGCAGGGATAAAAAAAACACCATCGCCGACTCACTCGGCAGAGAGCTGCGCTCGTGCCACGAGTGGGAACTACTATCCAGGATCAAGTGGACCGACTCTTTCAGCGATGGGGCAAACCCCAGATCGACCTGTTCGCGACGGCGACGAACTCCAAGTGCCAGAGGTTTACCAGCAGGTTTCCCCAACCGAGGAGCATGGGCGATGCTTTCTCGTTCCCCTGGGACGGCCTGTTCCTATATGCGTTCCCTCCGTTGCCATTGCTGCCCCGACTCATCAACCAACTCAAGAGGTCCCGGTGCAGGATGATCCTCGTCGCACCGGCGTGGCCAAGGCAGATCTGGTTCCCGGACCTTCTGGACTTGTCGGCATCCCTACCGGTCAAGCTGCCGACGGACGCAGATCTTCTTTCCAGAGAAGGAGGTGCCATCCTTCATCACGACCCAGAGTCGCTGAACTTGCAGGCCTGGCTCCTGCAGCACTAGAGTTTGGAGGGTACGATATCCCGGCTGACTGCTGAGAGGTTCTTGCAAAGGCCAGGGCGTCCTCAACTCTCAAGTGCTATGGACATAAGTGGAAGAGGTTCTCTGTCTGGTGCCGTGCACAGAAGATTAACCCTCTGCGGATTACGGCCCCTCAAGTACTGCCGTACCTACTGTCGCTGGCCAAGATTGGACTAGCTCACGCTTCCATCAAGATACATCTGGCTGCGATTTCCCGATACACCAGAACTACGGGACGGGCGTCCTTGTGGTCTCATCGCCTGGTGAAGGAATTTATGAAGGGACTTTTCCGATCGTTCCCGTCGTGGGAACTCAACATGGTGCTGTCTAGGCTCATGGGGGCGACATTCGAGCCTCTGCATTCGGCGCCGTTGAAGTTCCTGTCGTGGAAGACAGCTTTTCTTGTGGCCATCACCTCTGCACGACGAGTTGAAGAGATCCAGGCCCTATCCTGCAAGCCTCCATACTAGACTTTTCACAACACGAGGGTGGTGCTGAGGACGCACCCCTCCTTTATGCCCAAGGTGCCATCGGACTTCCACCTCAACGAGCCCTTGGTGTTACTAGTTTTCTTCCCGTCGCCTTCGTCGCCGGTTGAGAGGACTTTGCACTCGCTGGATGTGGCTAGAGTGCTGAAGTTCTACGTGGACCGCACGAAGAGTTTTCGGAAGACGTCACAGCTGTTTGTGAACTTTGGACCTGTGAATCAAGGGAAGGCTCTCTCGAAGGCTTCCATTTCCAGATGGCTCTCCGGCTGCATCATGCACTGTCTCCGGTTGGCAAACCGACCGTTGCCCGACCGTCCGAGAGCCCATTCGACCAGAGCGATTGCTGCTACCACGGCATTCTTGTCTGGTGTGCCCCTCCTGGACATCTGCAGGGCTGCTACGTGGAGGTGGCCGCACACCATCACTAATTTCTACTGCGTCGACTGGGATTCCAGGGAGGAGTCCAGAGTCAGCCAAGCAGTGCTGCCCAACCTGTTCGCCTGAAGGTGAGCCTGGTGGGGGGAGGTAAGAGTTGCTAATGTTGAGTTTATGTAATGCTTAATGTTGAGCCTTTTTCCACCTCCCGTGGTTGTGCATGTGTCTACTGCTATGTATTCTTATATTCATGAGCATGTGAATCCATGCCAGACCCCATGCTGGAGAAGGAACAAGTTACTTACCTGTAACTGTTGTTCTCCAGCATGGGTCTGGCATGGATTCACATGCAAACCCTCCCTCCTACCCCTCTGCGGCTCTTCACTTGGTCATACTGCCACTTTACGTGCTACCAAATCTGAAGATGGCTGCCAGAGGCGGGGCTTAGGGAGAGGGCAGTCATTGGCTGGGGGTAGTATGACCCAGAGACCAGTGATTGGTTACTACTAAGAAAGACAGATCAGAAACGAAACTGATACTGATTTTTTCTTTTCCGAGTATTCCCAGCCTGATGACGGGGAACATTCATGAGCATGTGAATCCATGCCAGAACCATGCTGGACAACAACAGTTACAGGTAAGTAACTTGCCCCTTCCTGGATTCTCTTTGGTATTGGTATTCTTAGAGGTACTGCACATGTCTCACACTCTGGCTCCCAACATATAGGCAATATGGGTGACGTGGTTGAGGTGGGGGTACTTTGCTCCTTCTCTACAGTGTAAAGTGGTAGAAGATCTTAGAGGGGGGTCAGTCCGCAGGGAGGGAAGGAGTAGGCCTTGCAAGGCAAAACCTGAAACTCTGCAGTCCACGCCTGGCCATTTGCAGACCGGTCTCATTTCTCTATCTCACAATGCCTCTTGTCAGTCCCACAATCTGTCTCTTGCTTGCATTCTCTCTCTCGCTCTCTGTTTCAAAGAGAAGCATTGTATCCCTGAAGAACATGGGCATCTGCAATTTGGCAGATGAGGGCAAAGTCTGTAAAGTCAGTTATGTTACCATACGTTACCTTCTACAGGTTATAGGAGGCAAGAACATTTGTTTCAGAGGAAGGGCGGTGTGAAATTTGAAGACTGCAGTCACGTATTTCACCTCGCTTAGTATGATGAAGATTGGCAGGCTGAACGATGCCTCAAGCTTCACTCTAACATGCTCAGGTGCTATAATAAGTGGTCTGCTGGGACTTTTGTTGTCGGGAGCAGGGCCCGTCCAGGTAGAGCAAGGTGTTTTTCAGGCATTAGTCTCAGAGGATAAACCACAAAAAAGTGTTCCTGTGTATATAATTATTTAATGTCCAGGTGTGATTGATTGATTTAGACTAATGACGCATTGGAAAATGCAAAGTGAATTAATCACATAATTCATCATATACATGGAAAGTGTGTGATGTGCACATATTTATGCAGTCAATACAACATAATTCAGCTGGTGAGAAAAAAAGAAAAAAAAGGGTTATAAAATAAAGCAATAATGATTGTCTACTCTATTACAGAAAAAGCCCCAGGGTGCTGATGATGATGGTACCCTGACACAGGGAAACAGCAACAAGAAAATAAGTGACAAGAAAAAATCAACTGACCAACAAAAGAACAAACATTTGTCTGTGAAACAACTTAAACACGAATATAAGTTTTGTGACATTCTCAAAGCATGCAATAACTTCAGTGTGCCCAAGCACAGCCAAACTTGCTACCTGGCCCCAACTAACTCATATATATTTATGTAGGTTTCGCATATATGTGTACCAGTAGCCAAAGGGCATCCAAAAAACAGATTTAGTGAAATGAGAACATCATCAGATTTCAAACTGGCAACTGAGTGCCAAACAGAGGCTGGCGGAAGGAGGCTGATGTTAGTACAGTCGACGCCTTCCGCTGTTGTTGGACCATAAGCCACTATGAAGATATTAGCGTGATGTGCCAACCGCTGTTGTCATAGCAAGGAATACTTTCCAGAAATAGTATGCAAGCTTGGGCGGCACTACTGGTGTTTCGGTGGAGAGTGCAAAATGCAACCCCCTTCGTCAGGAAAAACTGTCTCTGGACAGCCCCTATTCTTGAAGCCGAGGTCTGAATGGACCTGGATTAAAGTGGCCAGATAAGCATTACCTATTGATCCAAACGCCTCCGAAACTGGTGGAGAGAGTAATGGGCTTACTCTGCCATGGTCTTGTGCTGCCTAGGTTGTGCATATTTCAAACGGTCACGAGAAATCTGGCCGCGGGTCACAAACAATGTGCACATCTTGTTTTTGAAGTATCTGTTTCGTTATAATGGGACGTAAACAGTTCGAAGTCCGGTCTGTTTTAGAACGAAGCTGTCACATGGAAAATGTCAAGGGAGAGGGAAAGTGCTCTTGCTTTGCCGGCATCTGAGCAGGGGAGGAGCCTGAATCCCTGCTCATATGGCCTAGAGATCTACCCTGCTGCCTCCAGCAAACCCTGAAACGCTTCTTAAAGTCCCAAATAAAATTCCCCTTGACCTCTACCTTTGACCACAACTCACCGGGTTTTGACGCTACACCAGGCCTTCAGCATCTGAGTAGTGGAACCTTGCAGGGGCTCTTCCTGATGAAACCAGCAGCAGAAAAGCTAGATGGAGTCTGAATTTCTCAAATGTGTAGCATCTGTGCTTAAAAAGGGAGGGGGATGCAGCAGCTGCAGGATGCCGAAGAGCAGTGTATTGGCAGTGACAGGAGTGATTGGATAGGCTTATCAATAACACTACAATGTCGAATTTCCAGTCTCTTTAGCCTCTTGATAGCTGTAGGTCGCTGTGGGATTTCCTTACAAGGCTGTGTACTTGTGGCACAGGTAAATAATGGAATGATTGCAACAACAGGCATGTTTAATGATATTGATCAGATTAGAAGGTATGTCCTTCCCAGAGTAGGGCGGGGTTGTCGCGATTAGCATATGCACAAGGTGTGAGCTGGTCCCCACAAGTGGTCTCCTAGATCCGGGCAAGGTACAGCTAGCCCTCCAGCTTATAGCGGTTTTTGCAACTGTAAAAAATACCACAAAATTGGTCGTTTTAAAAAACCACGAAACTGCCATATTTGCAAAAATGGGCATAAATAAATAACAGGGCCAGAGTCTCAAAACATATCACTTGCACCAGATATATCAAGCCCTGTGTGAAGTTCTGCTTTGTCACTTGCATTTCTATCCCTCAAACCAGGATAGATTCTTTAGTTTTTTTTAGTTTTTTTTTTGTGGATTACGTTTTACATTGACAGGCCCTTTAAGGGCCCGTCGCGGTGATATGCTCTCCTACGTGGCAGCCAGGAGCCTGTAAAACATTAGTCTCCTGACACTAATGTATTCAAGGGGGCTTGCAGCACATTATTTGTGCTAATGTTTAGCCCCCTGGAAATAATCATGTGACCTGTGAGAATTGTCAGAAACCTGAAGTTGTCTCACCCGCTAGTCCCAGGAGATCTGTCATCCAGGTAGCCAGGACACGGCTATTTGTATTGGATCCAATTCCTGGGGGTAGACCAGTGGGGGAGGATCGCCTGCATGGGAGCTCTTCGGGGAGTGGAAGTGGGACACCGATCGGTGAGACGTGCTACCCCCTTCCTTATAATACCCTTTTCCCATCCTACTCTGTAGGATACTTAGACGCGCTAACCCCCGACCCCTTTCCGACACACTTTCGTACATTGTAAAAGACAACGGACTAACACCAGAACCGTTTACCTGATGTGTTCCATCACAAGGGTCAGGCAGAGTCGGGCAATTGACCATAACTACACGCACCTGACTGCCCTTTCCCTTCCCCACATGGATAAAAGGCAGAGCACAAGAGCACACTTTGAGCAAGGACCAATGCACAAAGAAGAAGCTATTACAGGACGGCAGTTTAAACGGAGAAGAAAGCTGGAGAGACCGGAAAGGACAACAAGGAGGGAAGTGCCCTTGCCCTCTTCGATCCGAGCCGACAAAGCCTCTGCAAAAGGAATCCTAAGACTGGGAACTACAGCTGACGTGTGGTGTAACAGATGTCAACGGTGCACAGGACCCTCCTGCACTGATAACTGAGGCGGGGAAACGTACTTGGTACCGTCCTTTACTTCAGAGACCAGAAACAAGGTCAACACAACCAATGAGTCGAAAGGAGAACCGATAGACTGTGTTGAGCGAATGCAACTTGTTCTGAACAAAGAACTTGTGTACTACTGAACTTTTAAAATCAAGGGAAAGACCAGCTGCAGAGTGGTGTGGCGCAATGTGGGCGTCCATTCGAAAGACTATGGCGGTTCCCCTTTTCTTGTGAATAATACAGTAACAAGAGGCCGTAGACAAGACAAATGTACAGGGTTATGGTGGGCATACGGGAGTCGGGCCAAAATCCCTTGTACAATCGAACATCCTTAACCCATTACCAAGATTGTGACAGTGTGAAACAGGCATGTGCACCCAGCTGAGGGAAAAGGCTGCATAAACAATAAATGTGGAAAACCTGACTGGGGGGCTTAAGAGAGAGCCTGTCTGGGGGGCTTACGAGAAAGCCTGACTGGGGGCTAGGAAAGCGAAGGGAAGTGAATCCCCCAAGGCATCACGAATAAGTGAACACTGTTTAACTGGCAAGTGTGAACCTGGCTGAGGGAGGCCCGCGAATGAGAGCAAAACGTAACACTCCGTAAGCATTGTGTTGACAAGCGTTAACCTGGCTGAGGGATGTCAACAAGGAACGGTTGTTTGAAAAGGCAATAAGACTCTTCAATGTTATCAATTGCTTAAACGGAAGGCTGCAGTGAGCCCGACTGAGGGAAACCAAGGTTACAAAAAGGATCAGATCCTCGGTTGAGGGGGATCCTGTGGTGAAAAGAAATCACCCGACGAGAAGATTATTGGAAAGGAACTTTTTGTTGTTTAACAGTACATCAGGTAGGTGTAACGGATACTTGGCCACAGCAGGTCCTGATATTTTCGAAATGACTGTACGCTTGTGCTGTAGAGGCCCAGGAGTGTGCTGTGCTCGAGAGTCCCGCCTTGTCCCGTGCTAAAAACATGGGGATGGGAGACCACAGTTATACCACTCTGACTTATCATTTTGTGAACATTTCTTTCTTTTCTGATGAACATTATCCCACACTATTTTGTAATTTAGCGGTAAGGATTGGCAATAGTTTTTTTTATTATAGGCACTTTTTGTTGGACAAGACGCAACTAGGACTGCCTTATTATTTTTTGATGGTTCTACCTTGCTCCCATCCTAGATTTAAGTTTAGATTAGGCGTTTTTCTCACGCATTATCCAGTTCAATAAACACCCTTGAACTGTGATCACTTGTGTCCGTCTTTACTGTTGCCACCATGAGTTCCTTACAGAATAAGGTGACCCCTGGATTTCCAAAAATGGGGCAACTAAAAACTGTACTATTTTTAGATGCCCAAAATTTGCATTTTCTATAAATTAAGACAATATGAAGGGGTAAAGGGGAGAGAGGGTGGAGCAATGAGCAACAGGGGGAGCGATGGGCAAGGTGGGGAGAGATGGGCTAAAGGTAAACGGTGGGCAAGAAAGCATAATGGGCTAGATTTGCAAGAAAGCGGGAGAGTAGCGCTGGGCCAGAGGGGAGCAATGAGCCTGAACGCAGAGAGGTAGCGGTGGGCCATGAGGGGAGCGGTGGACCAAAGAGGGAGCTGTGGGCTGGAAAGATGGAGCAAGCTGCCGGCTCAGAGAAAGGATAGGGGAGAAGCCTGGTAGACTGGCACAAAGGAAGCAAAAGGAGTGAGAAAGAATGAAGGACTTTAGATTGCAGGAGGACTGGCAAGTGTATGGTGTAAGTTGGGAGCATGATTAGAAGTGTGGCAGGGACTGGGGAATGAGAGTTGTGGCTTGGCAGTGTGACAGTATATGCATGAATTGAAGAGCAAGAGATTCTGGAGTGTAAATTGTGATGAAGGGTTGGTGAGAGTGAGGGGTGTTGATGAGTGGGAGGCCTATAGGTGCTTGGGGGATTGGAGAGCATAGAACAGGAATATGTGCACCATTACAACCGATAAACAATAAAGTTAATATAAAATAGGATTGCATATTAATCCAAAAAAGTAGAGAACACAACAAAAACGAACTATTTTGTCAAACTGTGGACATCTGGGACTATCTTTAGGTTTATAACAGCGACCACATGTGTAAGGCGCCCCTGTAGCCTCACACACACTGCATCTTTGTAGTAACCTGACTCTCTTACACTCTGGCACTCTTGCACCCCCCAGTCAATAAATAATGTGTTGCAATGCAATAAAAAGAATTCTGTGCCGTAGAATGTTCAATTTCGGAGGCGTGGGCAACGACCGAGTAAGATGGTCATCTGAGTCTCCTTGTGCGCACGAATGGGCTACAAATCTAAATCATGACCTAAATCAGCCTTTATCGCTTTCTTTTGCTTCTTACTGCTTTTTAGCAGATGCTGCATCTTCCTTCTCTGCTCCCATGAGGCAGAGTTCGTTCTTACCAGTGGCTGCCTGGAGCTGTGCTTCGTGAGGTGCTGGCTGCGTAAAACGTAGCATTGCTCAGTATTCACCGGAGCTCTTCCCAGGCCAAATGGCTAGCTTTCCTCTGCCTTTCACGCAGTGGCGTCGCCAGTAATCAGATTTAGGAGGGGCACAGAGGCGGCCAAAGTCAAAAGTAGGGGGGCACAGACAAAAGTAAGGGGAGAACATGGTCTTTGCTCGTCTTAGGTGGGGGGGCACAAAGGGGGCACAGGGTTTCACAAGTGGGGCCGCCCCCCCACCCCCAGCGACGTCACTGCTTTCACGTGATTACTCGCCTGCTGGGATCCCACGCTTTCAGGCACTGAGGCGAGCGTCTCGATCTGAACGACTATGCTATTATCCGATCAGCACACAAATATGTGGCTGCGTTGCCGTAGGTGAACTCATGGCATTATGTCTCACGCAAGTGCATGGCTGCAGTGTGAGGAGCGGCATACTCAGTGCCAACACCTATGCCACAATACTGGCGCGCTACCAGCCCCTATTTCTCAGTATTGTATTTACAATATCATTTTAATTATTTTACTAGTGAACAAAATCTGACTGTCTCTTCACTGGAATTAACTATCATTAATATGGGGATGGAAACCATATTAAGTAAACTAACTACCATCCAATCCTCAATATCTAAATTCGACTCCAGGTCCCTGGCAATACAAGGCTATATTGGTGTGTTTAAAAATTACATTAACACGGAGCTACAGCGGAGTCTACTGCAGAGTCGAGCAGTCTGCAGTCGTGCAGAGGGTCAGTGGCCTCAGGTCCTCGACGAACTCCCCTAAAAAAGAGGCATATGGTACTGCGGCTAGAAAATGTGGACAGTCTCGAGCTGATGGAGGAGATGGACGTGGACGACCCGAGCAGCTCAGAGCCGGCAAGATGCCTCAGAAGTAACTCAAAGCTTCCGCTCCAGCCAGAGAAAAAATCGCCTACCTTAAAGCGAGTTAAGTCACCTTACCACAGCTACACCCGCCCCGAACCATGTAACAGAGACACTTTTTGACTTTTTTCCAGAATCCCTCACTAAGAGCCCTCAAAACTCAAAGAGAACGCCAAATACCGTCGCCATTGCCACTGAAAGGGCCGTGGAGAAAATGTTACCAACGGCGACGACAGAGACAGAGGAGGGTCCTGTAGTGTGCAGCGGGGATGTGGACCGGAGGCCCGCCGCGGCAAGAGGACTGTCAGCCAAGACTGCCGGAGGGCAGACTGGAATGACCCTTTCTCCGGCCTGCCCAGCCAACACACGCAAGCCCTCTGAAAGAAGTCCGCTTGCAACGGCACTGCCAGACACTTCGGCAAGCATTGCATTTACATCACAATGTGTGAAGGGTGACGCCAAGGCCCAGCCATTACGTGATTTGAAGGGAGGGGGGACCCGATAAAAGAGCAGGAGCACCGACAACTTTTGGATGCTAGCACAGGGGAAACGGAGGGACAGAGGAAAAAGACATTGCTGATATTAGCTGAAATCCATCCTCGAACTCAAACTGAGGTGCAAAATCAACAGAAAACGGCAAACAACCGCGTCAAGAATAAAGAGGCATCAGAAATTACTGACAGAACACCAGGTCCGGTAAAAACAAAGGAAAAGCCTATATGCTCAGAGGAAATCATGCAGGACACCATGGAAGAGGACAATGTCCTGACCACGAAGCCCCTGGTTACCAACAACCAAAATATTCCATCCAGCCCCAAGGAGACGACGGTGACTGGCACAAACAAAGAGGAAGGGACAAAACAAACAAAGAAAAAACCCACAATAAAAGACAAAAAGGGAAAGCCCTTAAACCAAACAAAAAAAAAACAGAGAGACTAAAAGGTAACGGCCAGGCTAGCAGTAATTACACAGGTGCTAGCTCTGGAACGAAAAATCAAAAAATTACTCAAAAAGCAACAAACAAGAAGAACGTAAACGGCACAGAAAAACTACCTAATCCATTAATCTCAAATGCACTCCTCAACTTCTTCAAGAAGCAACAGCACAAACGGAAACTCAACATGGATATTGAACTATCTGATGCAGAAATGCTCGAAGTAGTAGAGGGGATTCTGCCGGCAAATAAAAGAAGAAAAATGGACGATCTGAAACGAAACCCTAAAGAGAACACAGACAATGGGCCTGAGCACAACAAAGAACTAGCCGTGGATGCCAAAAAAGGAGCCTCTATTATAGCCTTGTGAGAAGGAGACATAAATCACCCCTCAACTGCTACAAAAGGTCCTCAACACCTGGACAAGAGGGCTCAAGAATGTTTTACACCTCCACGAGAAGAAGACGTAAATCAAACCTCGACTGCCACAAAAGGTCTCGAACACTCTGACAAGATAGCTCGAGATACAATACGTCTGAAGCCAAATGAGGCTTCTGATGCAGCAAAAAATGTTATGGCCAACGCTGAGATTTGGCAAAAACACAATCACGCCGAACAGGAAAACCTAGATGCCCAAAAGGATGTTGCCTTTGCAGATCCTCACGGGCATGACACACCACAGGAGGACCAGGCGAGGGAACATTCTTACATCTCGGGCGTTGGAAGGAAAATGAGTGAACAATCGTGGGCTAAAATTCATCTCCAACACCTAAACGGGAGTGAAAATCGATCAATGCAAATGTTGGAAAAAAGGAGCCAGACGGGAAACCACGGGGACCAGCGACCCGCAGCTACTCCCCCTCGGGCAGCTCTGCATGCTGAAATTCCGACCCAGCCCTCTATGCTATTCTACAACTTGGAGCAAACACCAGGGAAACGCAGAAGACACAGTGAAATTACGACAGACACGAAGAAAAACTCGCCAAACAAAAAACCAGACATGATGACAATTATGGCAGCAATCACTATCTCCCTCGCCCCGTTTGCGAAACTCTTGCCTCCCATAAATGAAGCTACAAAAGATAACGCAGTCATTCTAGGGAAACTACTATCAAAATTTGAGTTCATTGAAGGATACCTAACGCCAATGGAAGTAAAAAAACAAAAACAGGCAGCGACATGGGAGGCAAAATGGCAAACTATGGAGGCGAGGCGTGAAGAAGTAACTCAAAATAACAACCTCAGAACAAAAACAGGAAGTCAAACTCAAGTATGGCCAACAAAGGAAAAGGCCGTTGTGGACCATATGGCGGGTGAGTCTAAACTGACGCTATTGACTGAAGATGCACGGCTGCAAAGCCAAAAACCAAGATTGGATAAAACTACAACATCGAGAACTACCCAAAGAGAAAAAATAGGCCTTCAGTTAACACCACAAACAGAAATAACTAAAAACAAAACTCCAGCCACAGAGAGCAGTATTGACTTGACCAAGAGCCCCAACCGAGGCGACCAGAGAACCACAAAAAGTCCGAAAAAGATCAGACACACAGAAAAATCTAGAACGGTGGCTGAATTTTTAAGGACAAGTACATTAATGGACATATCGATATACTCGGAGTCAGATAAGGAAACAGCCCAAGAGAAAACCAGCGAGACTATGCCCCAAGAGGATATCCTAAAGGCAGCCCAGACCGAGACAGAAGAACCCACAGAAAATAAGACACCTAAAAGGGTGGTAAACCTAGGGTCCAGACAACAAGGACTCAACTCACAAAATCAGACCCGCGGTGAATATTACAAGGAAAACCGAGAAATAAACCAAAGAAAATCATACAGACAGGCATCAACCCCAAAAAGACAAAGAGCACAAAGTACCACAGAGGAGAGAACAAGAAGAACATCGGAGCGAGAAAGACGAAGGCAAAAATAAATCAAACTGGAAACAACTAGACTCTACAAGTTAGAACAAGCATCGTGCAAAAGTGACTACATTGTCCTAAATAGGAAAACAGTCCTAAAAACTTTGAGTAAAACTGTATCGCTGCAACATCTAAAGACAGACAATTTCATCTTAATTGAACCCTACCATCGTGATCAGAAGGCAAAAACATATCTGCACATTAAAAGTGGGGCAATCGAGAAACTCACAAACGAGCCATACAAAGAGTTTTAAAAAGCAGGCTTCATTCTGACAGAAATAACACAAGCAAACAATCGTGACGAAAAGCCAAGGAGAGTCATCGAGAGTGAGAGCTCAAAATGTCACCAGATACTAAGAACACACGCCCGGGAAAACTGGAGAAGTGCTAACCCAGGAAGAGTAAATCCAGAAGAAAGTAAGATCTATAGGAGGCAGAACCATCGAGAAACCAGACGAGAGCCGAGTAGACGGAGAGATTACTATACTAGGTGCACACGAAGGGACGGGTCACCTAGAAAATCCGAGCAACTTCACAAGCAGAGGTATCGATCAGAACGAGAGGAAGACCATCAAAGACCCGACATGCATTACTCTAAAAAAGAGCAAGCAAACAAAAATGAAAACGATCCAAAAAGAGAAGTGTCCGATCAAGATGTGGAAGGCTCAAGAAAACCAAAGGGCCCATGGAAGTGGCTAAAGGCAGCCCTAAATTCCAACGTTGAGAAATAGCAATCACTAGGAGGAGTGCCGGAAAAACGACCTTCTCTGACTCATCGCGAACAAACGACGACAAAGAAGGAGGTGACGATGGCCTCATGGATTACAAGAGGCCACCATCATTTAACTAATCCAGATAACCAAGACCTTGGAGCATTTGACATACTTTGTCTCCAAGAGACATGGTTAATGGTGAAACCAGCACTGGACGGATTTGAGATAGCCTTCGCCCCGGCAACAAAAGGCTTGTTTGGCTGTCCATCGGCAGGATTACTGATAGCCATCCGAATGGGATGCGGAATTGAAATAACAAACAAAATAATGGAAGCATACAGCATTTTGGCGATCTTAACCACGTGGAATCAAAACCAGAGTACACAAAGGCAAACAAAACCATCAAAGATCGCAATAATAACTGTATATCTGAACCCACAGAGAACTTAAAGTAGGGATTTCTGCGATAAAATAGAAAAGCTGATCGATAACATCTCAGTGGAAGATTCGCAAACAAGCATAATCATATGTGGAGATCTTAATTCGAACTGCAACATTGACACAGACAACATGGGGGAGAAGAAAGGACGCTCACAAGCCGAAGAGAGGAGCAGTATGGATGGCGCTGATGAAATCTAGAAACTTACATAACATCGCAACAGTGAGTACATGTTCAGGGACGATACCTACATGGGAGAGAGGAAAATCGAATGCTACCCTTGACTACTTCTTTACCTCTGATAGTATGCTACACTATATAGAAAACTACTCGGTGCTTAAAACCACAGAGAGCGACCATAACCTGGTGACAATTGCATGGGCATCAACACCTCCCCAAACCCAAAACTACAAACACCAGATAGAGGTAAACAACCAACGTACACGGCTGCGCTTAACAGCAGCAAATATTGCTAACATCACAAACGCCTACAAAAAGCAAAAGAATGTGTTGAAAACTAAACCAGTACGACCAGATTACTTGCCCTTTCTGTTACAGCACAGAAAGAAAATGAAAGACGGAAATTATGCCACAACTAAAAACATCCATGCCTATGATAAAGAAGTGGTGGAACGAAACTGACTTAAGAAAAGTAACAAAACAAGCTAAGTCAGTGAACTCCTTACTGGCGTGGAGAAATTTACAAAGCGAGATAAAGCTATACAAATCTTGGCTCCGGGGGCACAGGCACATTCAGCACCAGAAGGATGCAGAGCAGATGCTAAGGGCACTTAGCACCAAGAAAAGCAGTGACTTTTGGGCGCTCATCAAAAGACCAAATAAAGAAATAGACACCAAAACAACTAACGCCGTGAGCGAAGAATCATAGGCCTCATTCTTCGAAGACCTCTACAAATCTCCAAAACTTAATGAGGTCCCTTTGCAAAAAAACACAGGACATCAATGGATCGACCTATCTGACAGACATGATATAAGAGGCACTATAACAAGACTAAAAAAATCAAGGGCACCAGGTCCGGATGGACTCAGCAACATAGACATTAAACAAAACGCAGATGAATGGTCAGATTTCATCAGCATCATCTTTAAACACTGTAGAGAAACAAAAGTGATTCCCACATCCTGGACAGAAGCAGTGATATTTCCGATTCACAAGCAAGGTGACAGAGAAGAACCGGGCAACTATCGCCCAATAGCACTGCTGGACATAATAGGGAAAATCTTTGCAACCCTACTGTTAGCTCACTTTCGTGTTTGGGCCAAAACGTCACCAGCTGATGACCCCTTTCAAATGGGCTTCCTTAAAAACGGAAGCACCTCAGTGAACATCTGCTTGCTAAACCTGATAAAAGCGAAGGCAAAACAAGGAGCTTCGCCAGTGTACATGGCTTTTGTAGACCTGTCACAGGCGTTTGACAGAGTAGACAGGTGCAGACTTTGGACCAAATTGGAAAACTGGGAATGTCCAAGAGAGCTACTCGATCCTGTGATGGCCCTACACGAAAACACCAAACTAAGAGTCCGACTTAATGCCCAAGGGATGCTATCGCGTGAAATTCCATCTAAACGCGGGGTGAAACAGGGATGTCCCTTAGCCCCAGCCCTATTCATCGCCTACCTGGGTGACTTTAAGGAAGCTAAATTCTCTGTAAGATCTTTTCCTCCAAAATTGGGGACGGTGAACATTTCAAGGCTACTATACGCTGACGACCTCATTCTGTTAGATCAGACACAGGTAGGCTTGCAGCGCCAATTAAACAACTTGGCGGCATATATGGACGAAAACAACCTCCAGATAAACAAGAAAAAAACAAAGGTTCTGATACTCGAGAAAAGCACCTTGAAAAAGAAGATAGCTAACAAATGGTATGTGGGAAACGTAAATATCGAGGTAGTACCATCCTACAAATACCTTGGAGTCATCATAGACGCATCTAGCCAAGAACGGACAATGCAGGCGACGCTTTGGAAGAAAGCAAAGAATCTAGCAGCCCAAATGAGGACCCTGGATAGAAAATACGGGAAACTTTCAGTTATCCCTGTAATTCAATTCTACAAAGGGAAGGTAGTGCCGACACTCACCTATGGGATGGGCGCAACTTTGAGCATGCCAAACACTATATGGAGGAAATTGGAAGGATTTCTTTGGAAATCTTTACTAGGTTTACCTAAGTCAGTCTCAGTGGATCTCATCAGGCGTGAGCTAGGCCTGCTTTCGCTTGAACAATCGGTAACTCTTGGAGCATTGCAACTCTTGAGAAACACCGCACTCCCGGAGGCACCGCTGACCTACAAGATCATCGGGACTGAAATAAGCAACTGTAAACTGACCATCCTCAACAGATGGGTAGACAAGCTAAGGAAGAAACTGGCGGAAGTGGCATGTACAGAAGAAGACCTGCAAAACAATCCAACAAGAGTAAAATCGAAATTGGAAGCCCAAGACTGGATTAATACTCTGGAAAAGGCACAACTAAACAAACTCACGAAACATCTGCCACCTACTTTCAACAGACTGAATGGGCCTCTGTCGTACTGCACAAAGTTCCCCGACAAACAACTTAGGATCACCTTTATGAGAGTGCATCTAAACCTCCTCCCTACCCGCGAAATTCAATCAGACTAAAAACAGCCACTACAGAATGCAGACTTTGTGGTGACACAAATAAACTGGAAACAGTATATCATCTTCTGATGCAATGTTCGGAGCTAAGAGAAATACGCGCTACATACTTAAACAACCTGTGCAGCGATTTTGTTGGACTCCAAGAAGAAGATACGACATGGTGGAACAGGTTGATCTCAGGGGAAAGAACGTCCTGGGCATTAGCAACAGCTAAAATCTTAGAAGCAGCGTTTCGGAAAATAAACGCACAATCAGGCACCGAGGGCAACAAATCAATGTGGAACCACTCTCAGTACGATGGCTGTGGGAATTGATCCCAAATGAATTACAGGAAGCCTCGGCGAAGTTGATCGGAAGACTGTGAACTTTTTTCCGCTTTTGTTGAGGTTTTCTGAACCGCGAACTGTGGAACATTGAATCTTAAATGTCAAGTTTCAGACTTCCATTTTCATTTCTCTTCTTCTCTATCTTCGCTCTCCTTTTCCTCTTCTATGCTGGCTTCTGCCCCTTTACCTCTGCTACGAATCTCTTAGCTCGGAAGGAACAGTAAAAACTCTTGTAAAAATTACTAACTGTAATTATAAACAAGTAATAATAAAAAAAAAGAGGCGGTACGGCGCATCTCCACTTTTGAAGATAAAATGGAGTGATTGGAACATATGCAGCACAAATTACTTCAAATGTAATCTGGAATCTCAAATTTGGAGTATAGGAACAGAAGAGACAACATAAGAATGTATAGAATGCCTGAAAATTATGAGCTCAATGACCCTATTCAATTCTTGTGTCAATGGATCCCTGAATTGTTGACTATCTCTTTCACTCCGCCTCAAAGGGCGCATAGTATTAGGCCTTGGTTCACTAACAATACCTCCCCCAGGCCGTCATTGCTGGTCTTTTATGCCACTAACAAGCGCGTTTAATTCTACAGACAGTAAAGAAGCACTTGTTTCTTAACTTTCATGGTAATAAAGTATATTTCTCTCCACACTTTTGAAAACCAACTCAGGACAAAAGGAAAAGGTTCTTAGAGTTGAGACCTGCGCTGAATAAATTGGATATTAAATATGGACTACTAGAGCCAGCAAGGATAATCATGACTCCACCCTCCCAACAGCATCCCCAAAGAATATTCTGACATGGATCAACTTTATGCCCTTATCAAGTCACTAGAGTCTCCACTGATGGATACCTCACCCGTTGCTCCTCTTTCCTCTACGTTGTGCTCCAACTCACACCAGTCTGTACGAGCACCCAGTTCTGCCAACTACTGTAAATTCAAAAATAGCAAATCTCACTCCAGCAACAGATTTAATTCTAAACCCTTGGCAAATTCTTATGACCCTTCTGATAAACTCAGATAAATCCAGATTGCCTATTAAACAAATTGACTCTGATGTAGCAACCACATCAAATTAATTCTGTATCTATCATTAATGTGTTTGTTTCAAGTTATTTAAATATTTGCAAATGTGTTCATATGGTCTTTATTTGCCTATTCATTGCTCCTTTATGCCATTGGACTCACAAGTTACTGTCTTGTTTTAACCTTTGGCTACCCCAATGAAATTGTCATAATGCCTACCCCCGGGCATCCGGATCAAGCCCATCAGCCCCGGGAGCAGGCATCCAGACATTTACAAAAACCCCAGCAGCCCCAGCTAGGGGCTGTCTGGGTTCAGTCCTGGCGCCGTAGGCACCAGGCTCATAATAAAAATCAGACCTGGTGCCATAGGCGCCGGGCTCATAGACATTACTTACCTCATGCAGACCATGCTGTAAATAAATCCAAGCCAGCGTGAGGCCTGGATGGGACTATTTTACTACAGGGACTATTTTTTACTTGGGTGTGGTCCTGGGGAACTTCTTTCCTGGGACTACTTTGGAGGCTATTTAAACCACGCCCGAAAAGCAGCACATGCTTCGTGTTATTCTGCATCCAGCAGCGGGACTCTCACCGTGCCTGCAGCCAGCATCCAGTCTTCTGCCACGCCCGCGTGCCTGCAGCCAGCATCCAGTCTTCTGCCACGCCCGCCTCGAATCCAGAGCTCCTAGAATAAAGAGGAAGAAAAGGACAAGGTTAGAAAACAATCTTATTTCAAATTCCTCACCTGATTCCGGATCCATTTCATCTCCCGACCTGGAAAGTACATCAGTCCTGCACGCGTCGCTTCGCCAGCTCCAGCACGGTGCCATACTCACCAGTTCTCACAGCATCTTTCGATCCGGCACTGTCTCCATCATTTCTTCGCCGTACTCCGGCACCTAGGGGCACAAGAATAACAAGTTGAGCCAAGGGAATCAACAAATACCTCTTACCACCATAGACTTACCTGATTTACCACCGATGGTATTATTCTCCAAATCTTCATATGCCGCATCTGTAAAGAGGGTGAAAAACAACACGTTAACGCATGCAATAGTTACCGGACAACGTTGGGTAACACAGACTCTTACCTGAATGCCAGCAGCAGCTACGAGACCTTCTTCTCACGAACTCAGTTGCAACTTAAGGAAGGAAGGGGACAAGAGTGAACATCGGGCACATTGAACTCTTTGAACTTGATACTTACCAATCCCGCCTGGGACTTCAGAGTCAATGCTTACCGGAACTCTCCCAACGCCTTCAAACCAGTGAAGTAACTGGTATCTACGCGCCCCTGCAAGACACGCAGGATGGAGAGCTCATTGTTTACAAACATAATGAAAATACTTCTTCAGGTCCAGCAGACAAGACTAGGCGGGCCAGTCCAGACAGTCATCTCTGCACTACACATCGCGTTGACGGAGACCGCAGCTGTCCGGGTCCGATCGACACCCCTGTGGGGTCCAGGTGAGCGTAACAGAAATGTTACCCCTGTTTGCAATATTTTTCTGTTCTACTCGCTCACTTTTTTCTCACTCATTGATACTTCCCTTTTGCTCTATCTTTTTCTCGTTGCTCTCCTCCCTAAGTGTTCCATTCCTTTGTGTTTTTCCCCCATCAATTATTATTTTATTGCGTTACTAGCAAAAGTACCTGTTCTGTAGAAGGACATGATAACACTCATCAATTGTTGAAAATCAATGATCCTGTAAGTCGCTGTTCCGATTTGCTTATCGATTGATGTGCTTTGCACCCTGAAGTGAACTGCACTGAGAGAAGGGGCTTGTGTGGTTGCCTGACATACCCCGGAGACGTTGGGGGAGGTGAGAGTTGGTGTGCTGCTGCATACTGGGACATTCTGTGCGCTTTCCTCACTTGTTGCCTTACCCTGGCGTGGTGCAGTTTGTTGTGGTGCATTGCAGTTCAAATATCTCAAACTATGCATCCTAGTGCCTTGGAGCGTATGAGACCTTGAGATTGGTTCCTCGTGTCGGGCTCCGGTCCTTCTACAACCACATTTCAGGCAACCGTCTCATGTGTGAAGGTGCTGAAATCCAGGGAAAGGGGTGGAGTGTTCTAATGTCATGTAGGCAGTAATGTTTGCAGGGTCCTAATAGGTAACTATGCAAAATGTGGTGCAGATATGTGAAAGTGTGGAATTGTATAAGGAACAACGCTTCAAACACAAACCCACACACAACTTTTGATTTGTAATACCAGCTGATATACCTGACATTGCCCAAGATTTTCTTTTCTTATAGGTACTATTTGTAAGTAATACCTTAAGGTAGCTTTACACTTTTTGGGAAAGGCTCCTTAAGGGTGAAAAGAAAAATTCACTATATTTTTGATTTCTCATTTTAAAAATGTTTTCTCATAAAGACTTTATTGTTCTTCTTAAAAACTCATTGATAGGTGACATGATGCCTACGGTGCCAACAACTATGGACCTAAAGTTCAATATTACTACAGTACGTATTCATTGTAAGGCTTGTTTATAAACAACATTTTCTGTTTCCCTTCCCGATGAACATTGTTGCTTCATTACGTTGGGCAGTAATTTTTTAACACATAACCTTGTGCCATTACACCACCTAGGTGGGTCGAGATTGCGAAGTAGCACGATTATTGACCCAACTTTCAGTCGAAGGTGATGTGGTGGCCTTTCCGGGGGGTAGAGTGAGCTGAGGAATTATGTTGGATAGTTTACATCCACCGCTGTATCGATTGAGTTGTACTCAGTAACTGTGCCTGGAAGCATAGCCTGAATCTGATCCTAGGGCATGGACCTCGAGTTTTCTTCCTCGTGTCAGGACCAGTCCTTCTACGAACACATTGATGTTTTCCCGATTTCTGGCAACCGTGTCATGTATGAACGTGCTGAAATATGGGGTAACAGGTGGGCTATCTAACTAATTATGTCCGCAGTGTCCTAACAGGTAACTATGCAGAATTTGGTGCAGATTGGTAAAATAGTGTGGAATTGTATAAGGAACAAAGCTTTGCCACAAATCCCACCACAAACAATGTTCACTTCCATGAGCCATGGTGCAGACAATGGCTACGTTTACACACGAGTTCCTTCATATACACTGAAAAAGTGTGTAATACTATGGTGTGTATAGCAATGCATTCCTCAATGACATACTTCTCTCATGATAGTTCTTCCACTATTATTTTATAGTTTTCTGCCACCATTACAATAACAATCCATTGAGGAGGCTTCCTTGAAAAGTAAATGCACATTTGATGTCATGAGTGATGTCATGAATGAGATTTGTGATGCCATCTTTGATGTCATGGATGTTAGTACTTGCAGTGCACACTGGTGGCACGAGTTATGGTTGCTTAGCTTACATAACTGTCGAATTTTGTGGGTTTTTCGGTTTTACCTGTAACCATAACGTCCCTGTAACAACGTTTTTCCATCGAATTTCATAGGTTTTTGCATGTGCAACTTAACCATAACGTCCCTTTAACAATGTTTTTGTTAATGAATTTCATAGGTTTTTAGTAGGGTACTGTAAGCAGAACGTTGCTTTAGCATACCCTTTTCTGTAAAGAGGATAGGTATTTGGTATGGCAACATAAACATAAATCCCATTAACAATGGTTTGTTACCGATTCCTTGCCTGCCCTCATGATGAACGTGTGGAAAGGGCAAATTGTCTGGTGTATGTATCCATTTGCGCTACCCCTTACTTTTCCGAATGGTGTTTCCGAATGGTGTTGGTGTATCGTACAATTACAGATGTACATAGTAAATGTTGTTTAGTGTGTCAGGAGACTCTCTTTTTCTGTTAACAGTGCATGATAAATCTGTACTACACACTACTGGCCGAGATAACTACAGATGAGCACTATGGATGTTTCCTAGGGACACTGCACCTAGTTGTCGTATGTGCAATCACACTGCAGCTATCCATAGGACTCCATTAGTGGCCGCATGTCTGCATCTTCGTAATGTACTTGTAAGTAGTTGGGGAAGGCCACGTGGTTTTGTTCCACACCTAGACCCATGCATAGGTCATCCACTGTATGCGGTAACACCGCCCCTGTCGCTAGCCCTAGAGATTCATGCAGTAGGCTACTGCATTTAAAGTACTGCTGCTGACTTCCTGGGTGGCTCTGCAAACCTACCAATGTGTGGCTAAAGTACTCCTAACTATTTAACGGCCACTGGTAAACAAGGAACAGCAACCTGCAGTGTCACGTGTGCGTGGTAAATGTCGCATTACTTTGATTTATCTGCTGCTTGCTTTTCCATGACCCGTTAAACAGATAAATTGTGTGTGCTTACATGTAACTGCAGGTGGGACAGTTTGGCAAAGTTGGTGCACCTTCCTCACACACATACTAGTGCATGTAAACGCAAATAAAAATCTGCAGAATATGCAGAGCGCAAACAACCTTAGTGGTGGTTAGAAAAGCGCGTTAGCTGCATGGGTCACACACAATAAATGGCTTCCTGCTGCACGTAATGAAGCTGCGTTTCCCGTTGTTGTAAACATTCTTGTATTCCACAATGTATGCATATCCGTGAATGCTACCCCTAACACTAATGGCATAGCATAAAGTGTTTACACTGCATGTGACGACAACTGAAATAAAAGCACAGGGGACCAGTGGGCAGGCTACCGCCCTTCCAACAATTACGTATCCTACTTTCATGTACAGCATTGCCCACAACTGCTATGGGCAACAAGAGGAGCACTCCTGTAGGGCAGCGGAGCTCTAAAACAACCTTAGCAAACTATGTGCCACACTACAGACCCTTACCCAGCAAAGGGCATTGTATTCTGCATGTACTGGAACGCGCTACTGTACAAAGGGAAGGTACTTCGAAGTGCGTGGGAACTGTCCTTATGGGAGCATTACAGTAACTGGCGCCTATGTAGGTGAGGGCCACCCAAATAATTCTGTCTCCTGGCACGTCCCTATAGTATCCAGGTAGGTGCTGCCACTTCTGTACCTGACCTTTGCTGTCGTTCCTTCTGTGGCGTGTGTGAGAACAGCTTGATAAATGAAAATGAACAAGGAAAGGAACAAAAGGTAAATAAAGAAAGCACCTTTCGCAGATCAACAACGGAATTGCCAATGCACACATGCATGGCTAGACGTGTGGCAGTGTGGAAAACACTGTAGTGGAATCAGTTAGAAAGGGGGTTGCTATACAAATAGGTTTGTTTACGTGTTGCAGAGCATTTTCAAGAGTCACAGAGCAACACTAACTACAAATAAATATGAATACTTTCAAGAAGGGCACCAAACCAATGTAGATGGTGTGTACAAAAATCGGGATTGCTGGCATACTAAGATGAACGTTATAGCTGACGGAAAGTATTTGTGCTGTGAAACGTCATATTCCCAAGGGCAAAGTATGTCATTGGCACATGTCAAAGAAAGGCAGAAATACACTTCTTTGCAATGTACCGCGCTGTCTGCATTCACGGACCAAATAGAAAATGCCGACACCACATCGGTGACTGCATAATGCAGTAAAAACGTATGCAATAGATCGGAAAGAAACGCATGAACTGGGCAAGTGCCTCCTTCATCGCAAATGGCACTGACACTCGTGTAACCCGCTGTGCAATTTTCCCTGCACAATCAACAACAATAATATCGGCATGATTGCTTGCCACCAAAGTGTCACACAGAGAAACCAAAATCAGGCACTTCATTGTAGCGACTCCATAGCACTACACATTCACATCATAGATTGCAAAATGAGTAGCCACTGCACAGTGTTTTCCATTAACTTTTAGTCCATGTATGTCGGAATCGCTTAAAACCTGCACGCTGTGCCTCGTGTAACACACAGCCATAGCTGCACCCTCTGCATTTCTGTCCACAAATACACCGTGTAGCACAGTCTGTCTGTACACACCACACCCACAAACTTTGTTACCCAATCCCGTAGTCTCTCCGGGCCCATTTCTATGAGTGTCATCTGCAAAAGGGGCATATGTAACACGTGCCACACTGCAACTATTGCGATATTCGCTGACTTTTCGTGCTGAGCGCATGCCGGAGTGGGGTAATAACTTTGAAGCAGGGGAGCAGACATCGTTCGTATTTGTGGTGGCTCTGAAAAGAACCTTTGGGGTATTTGTGTTTTTTTTCTTCTTTTTTTTTTATGAAGGTGCTTCCCTAGAAACAGTTTTTGCTGTTTTCATACGTAAATGTGTGTTTTCAACGTTTGCTCACATTCTTACAATAGGCCCTTCAGTGCAGTGTGTACATTGCGAAACAACACTTCATTGCTGCTGTACGACAAAGATATGTCATCTGTCGTGAAAAGGTGTATGTATTTCGAACCAATGTTCTCATTCTCACAGTAGAACATCCCAGCAGCACTTAAGAAGTCACACATGCTTCCGTTGATGAGACCCCTTCCGACCTCTGGCTGGCGACAGGAATCATTGGAATACTTCCACACTATTATTGGGGGTATACATGAGAAAAGCACCTTTGCAGTAGGAAAAAAGCGCTGCACTGCTTTCATCATAATCTTCAGTTGATGGAACACATGGGAACAAGGCATGTAACCCATAAAGAAGGCTCCAAAGTGCACGATCACTACATGTACAGTTGACAAAGAGGCCACGCATTGACATTCTAGAAGCAGTCCGCCGAAACAGCACGATTCGACACTATTCGTCTTGGAGGGCATACACGCACAGATCTTCCACAAAGCCATCACCCACAACGAAAACTGTACGTCTTGCCATGTTTGCCAGCCGCAGTACACAAAGTAATGGGGAAAGTCAATGCCTCCCTTTCCTGTGACGCACACCCAAAGCACCTAATTGGCCAAAGGCCATAGTCCAATTTCTATTGGCCAGCATGCTCACAAGCGCAGAATGTGGCGCGTGCCTTTCTCCAAGTACCGCCAGGGCCGCACCCCAGTAAAGCAGGCTTCGTTGTCCTTCCTATTGCCGCACATCCTAAGTAACTCATTGGACAATCCCCCACAGTTCAATTTTTGTAGCCGCCACCCGCAAAATCACTGCATGTGACTTTCGTGCTGTGTGAGGGTGTGGGGGAATAACTTGCAACCAGGGCAGGGGGGGTTCGTAATAAAGGGCTACTCTTAAGAGTCTGTTTTTTTTGTGTAGATCCTTCTACAAAAACACCTTTTTTGTCTGTTTTTAGTAGCTTTTGTGTTTTCTTCTACGCACATTAGTTCAGTAAACTCTTCACTGCATCCTGTAGACAATCAAACAAAACGGCATTGCCAATGGATGATGACGAAATGCCATTTTCTTGGAAAAACTCTGCATTTCCACAAGTAATGAGGTCATTGCTGCTGAAGAACATTCCACGAGCGGACAAAAAAAGTATACATGCTTCTGTTGATGAGACACCTTCCTTCGTCTGGCTCGGAACAACATCCATCAGCAGTAGGTCATACTCTTTGCAGTATTCTAGATGAGAAAAGAACCTTGGCAGTCGGAAAAAGCATCGGCACGACATCCAGCAACCTCCTCTGTGTACGGAACAAATGTAAGCAAGGCAGGTAACCCATATACATGCCGCCGTAATGATTTATGATAACATCTACTACTGGAAACGTGGTGAGGTCTTTGCAAAGTGCATGCATATCGAAGAAAAGACACTCAAACACAGCGTTCCACAATGCGTTCACTCCTTCCAAACCAAAATTGCCGTCAAAGTTTCTTTGCAGGGCATAGTTGTGCAGACCTATTACAAAGGTATCACCTACAGTCAACACAATATGTTTCGCCATGTCAGCCACCCTCAGTACGCACAGTATAATGTGCAACCGTTTCACCTCCCCTTCCTGTTAACCACACCCCGCTACCTGACTGGCTAATCCCCACACTGCCATGGCAACGGGGCAATGTGCTGTAAAGGACAGATTTTGGCACGTGCGCCTCCCAAAGTAGCATGTGGGCCGCACCCCTGTCAAACTGGAGCAGTCCTTCTTCCCTTCAGCTCTCCTTCATTGGGTTACTGGTAAATAGGCACAAACGCATCCACCAATCGCATTAAAGCAGCAATAATCGAACACTGTCACCCCTGTACAAAACTTCAAATGTACTGATACACATTTACAGTACAAATGTCATGCCATTCCAAAGCACGTCGAACACAAAGTTCAATGAAAGTATGCACGATATCTCCATCCGCATACATCCACATAGCCACCTGGGAGGTGGCACGTGCAATCCTGAAAGTACCGCATAATCCACTACCTTTTCTTGATAGTGAAAGTGGGGGTGGGGAGTTGTGGGTGGTAAACAATATGAAACTGGGTCGGGGATTCAGTCTTTCAGCGTATATGCATAAAGTGTGTTTTTAGTCTTTTATTTATGTGCGTGCAAGCAATTGTTTTTTGTATTTTCTCTTTATATGCGTTTCTGTTTGCCTCTCCTCACATTTTCACAACATTCTGGTCAATGCTTCTTGCACAGTGTAAAAGAAAACGGCATTGCCAATGGTGCTCAAATGCAATTTCTACGGAACCACTGCATATTTTGCGATCTCATAGTGGGTGGAGTACATGCCAGCAGTCTGCATAAACTGACGAATAATTCTGTTTATAACGCACCTTCCGACCTCTGGCTGAGGACAAATCACACTGTCGTGGACCCACACTGCTCTTGGTGTTATGCATGAGAAAACCACCTTGGCAGTAGGAAAGATATGCATCACTGCGGTCAGCAACCTCTTCAGGAGACGGATTAATCGTCCACATGACATGTAACTCAAATGTACACTTCCATAGTGCACCACGGCACAGTCCACGTTCGTGACGGACGCCACATATCTGCAAAGGCGAACCATCCCGCCAAAACTACAGTCACCCTGACAGGCCCAGAAAGCGTCCACTCCTTCCAATCTGAAATTACCAGCAACGCCTCTTTGCACGCAACACCTGTGCAGATGGCATACAAAGGTGTCACCGACGATCAACACTGTGCATCTCTCCATGTCGACCACACTCACGACACAGTATCGTGACGAAATGGTACCGGCCCTTCCTACGAACCACGCCCTAAACTCCTAATTGCCTATTTACCACAATTCCATTCCCACCCTGCTCATAACGGGAGGATGTGCATGTGCGCTTTCCCATCTACAGTGAGGGTCACGGCCCAGTAAAGCTCTGACAATACTTCTTCCCTTTGCACGGTCACTTTTTGCAGCACTCCTCCAATTGGGTGCTGTCACATTTCAAAAAACGCATGCACCAATCACATATAAAACCCCTGCATTGCACACTGTCATTTCTATACACCACTCCTCATTTACCGTTAAACACTCAGTACACGTTCCGTTTGATTGCAAAGCCCCTCCACCAGAAACTTCTGCTAAAGAATGCACTATTGCAGCATCCACAAATATCCTAACATGCCCCCAGCACACCTTTGGCTATGCACACAACATTGCAACCCTTTACACACTCACCACAACACTATACATCCAAGCAAACGAACATGTGGGCTCCTAACATTATGCACAAACGTTACATATGTAGCAGCAGTTCTACCCAACTCCCCCATACCATAAAACAACCATTCACGAAAACGTGTCACTTAGCAGAAGCCATAAACCTAGCACTGCCTGCACCGCCCCTACACACTACCATTCACACGCTATTGTGTCACTGCCAACCTATGCACAGCACCTGCACAACATTGGGCCTACTTCAATAAATCATCTGCACACAGCAGAGTAACCAACCACATATAAGCTGCCCTTCAACCATATCCACTTCCATACTCACATTACGTACGCACTGCACCCTGTGGCTACACTACACAACTTCTCACTGCACCATTTCCTGCCGCACACCAAATACTGTAGCATGTTCCAACTATCACCACAACCATAGAATGCACAATACACGCTTTATAACTCACTTGTGCTGCTGTAGCACGTTGACAATGTGCTCCACATGCATTCTCCAAAGATCACCACCCTGTGCCTCATACACTGTCAAACCTGCATTGCTCCAGTGGTTCTGCTCCTTGCACATAAGCCCCCCACCGTAATTCAACAATACATGTCATCATATCACCAACTACCACTATGCACACATGCACCACTGGCACCAGCACTGCTAACCAGCCTCGACACTGCAATGGACATGCACATCATTACATACAACTGTTACCATAATGTATAAACATTACACTGTCTACGGCACCCCTACGCCCTTTCATTCACATACTATTGTCTTACCCACTTCCACTCAGAAAGGATTGTTTCACTGCCAATGTAACCACAACATGTTTACAACATTGCCCATACTGCAAGCATTGTGCACACAGCACACTATCCGAGCACATATAAACTGCCCTTCAACCATAGCCTGTAACATACTGACAGTATACAAGCATTGCACCCAGTACCCACACAGCGTGACTTTTCACTGCCACATCTCCAACCACAGGGCACTACCATGGAGCTATGCAGTAACAAATTGCAACAGTTACCATAATGTACAAACAAGGCACTCTCTCCTGCATCCCTGTGCATTTTCAATCACATACTATGGGCGTACCCACGACCGTTCACAAAGTATTGTGCCACTGTCAACCTACCCACAATCTGTTTGCAACAGTGCCCTGTAACAGCTTAAATGTGCTCCACACCCATTCCTTACATGTCACCATCCTCTGACAGATGCACCTTGTAAAATGCATTACTGGCATGCATGTCCTCAAGGCCTAGGCTCTTGAATGCATGGCCTACGGCCTCCGGCCATGCATCCAATAATCTAGGCCTTCAACACACTTCCGGCAACGTAATGCCACCATGCATGTCTCCATATCAGCAACTGCGACAATCCACATACACCACTGCACCCAACACTCCTACCCAACCTGTACACCGCTATGGCGCTACGCAGCATCAAATGGCAACAGTTAACATAATGGCCATGTGGGCAGCTACCATTTTGCACAAACGTGCCACACGTACATAGCAGCACTTCACCCCAACTCCCCCACACCATAAAACACCCAATCACGAACACAGGTCGCACTTAGCAGAATGCACAAACATACCACATCCTCCACCACCTCTACCCACAGCCATTCACAAAGTATTGTGTCACTAACCACTACATTTTCACAACACTCTGCCTACGTCAACAATTCTGCACACAGCATAGGCCTTGAACACACCTGCAGCAATGTCATGTCACCATGCATTTCACCAACTACGACCATCCACATACATACACACCACTGACACCAGCAGTCCTACCCAACCTGCGCACCACCATGTAGCTATGCAGCAACAAATTGCAACAGTTAAGACAATGTAGAAAGAAAACACTCTCTCCTGAACCCCTATACACTTTTATTCACAGACTATGGGCGTACCCACTCCCATTCACAAAGTACGGTCACTGCCAACTTACCCACATTCAGTTTGCAGCACTAACACAACTGCAACCAATCTGCACACACCGCACTATGCAAGTACCACCCTGTACCCGATGGAGTCAAACATGCCATCCTGCGGTGCGTATGTTCCAGCCCTGCGCCCCTCAGTGCATGCCCTACAGGCTTCGGCCATGCACCCAATAATGTAATCCTTCCACAGAACCACCGCACCTTCAATCACCCATGCATGCCTCCATGTGCCCGACTACCGCATTCCATCCACAGCGTACCGCCACCCGTGCTCCCACCCAACCTATGTCATTTGCAATTCACTCCCCAGCTACAAATGACCTGCCACCACTCACAATGAAAAGAGTTTGCCGCAAACAGGTCGTGGCAGAAGCTATGGGACCGTTACGACAGCTGCCTCCAATCACCACAGAAAATACTAGCCTACATATGTCACATGAACCACTTCTCACTCCCCCTGCCATTCCCTCCCTTATTGCCGCAAACACAATGCTTACGGTACATTTTCCAGACTCTTCCACTGCCGCACTGTCCTCCGATACACCATGGCGGGCCGGTTTTCCCCAAAAATGTTGACGCACAGCATGCTTCCCTCCAGCCAACCACCGGCGTGTCCAAACTTCTCTGACACCATGCGATCCAATGCCACTTCTGTCCACGAAGCGAATAGGGAAATGGGTCCGCAGAGCGGACCCAGATATCACTAACTTTTGGGGACGTATATTTCAGTATTTTACAGAGAAATTACTTGTCCGATTTCCACCAAACACACAAAAGCACGCTTTCTGGCCCAAGCCTCCGCTCCAGGCGCAAATTTGGTGAAAATCCGTCCCGCTGATCGGGCTGTAGCCATGCGCAAAGTTTTTCCCCATTCAGTCTATGGAAAAATACGTTTTTGGGACCACCCCTATAACTTCCCACCCCCACCCCCCACACGAAACCTCAACCAACATGGCAAAAAAAATGCTGAGCCGGCCATATACTTTTTTTGCAAAGTTTGCTGAGGGGGGCGAAGTTATAAGCGGACGAAAAAGTGCTCTTCCTATGAGTTTAGCAACTTAACCATAACTACAGGGTCGCTACTGCGGGCCGTGTAATATATTTCTGAGGCTTGTGGAATCTGCTTAGATCAACATCTAGTGAAAGCTGCCGAGTATTAGTTGTTTTCGAAACTCGAAAAGAGATGTTGACAGAGTGCGCCAGTAATACTATCCCTAGTGTGACGTCCACTGCACCCATGGTCCTTCACGCATCGAGGCCCCTCAGATTGGTTTTTTCCACCATTGTGAGCGGTCGCTTCTCGCAGAGTTTAAATTCCGGCTGACGCCATTTGCTTATGATGAGTTTAAATATAGTTACTCTTTCTGTCCTTTTCCTTCCATCATCGAGAAATTCATCAACGCGGTGTAAAAGACAAGACTGTGCCTTCAGACGAAGTCAAGATTCGACTGACCCTTTTTGCCTTGGAAGGCTCACCGGGCCTAGGCCCTTACAGTAGGGAGAGTGGGGAGCGGTCACTGTACAATGCATTTTCCCTCCCCTTCATCGCCTTTCTGCCTTTCCCAGACATGGATAAAACACCCTTTAAATTCTGCCCCACATGTAATAAAACATTTCTGTGGATCGGCAAACACAGAGTGTGCAACATGTGTCTGAACCGTGACCACGACGAAGGGCACTGTCGATCTTGCAAGCTCTTTAAACCTAAGACCCTTAAAGATCGCAGGACCAAGTGCTGGGCCCATCCCGGCATGCAGGTTGAGGCTGCCATGGACGTGGAGGGAGTTTCCAGTGATGGCAGCGTCCCAGCTTTTTTTTCATCAGTGAGGGCGACGGGAAACAGCCATGTTCCCAAGTGCAAGCCTCGGACCCTAGTAGACAGGCCGGCGCTCTGTTAAGGGGATGACACCCGGCAGCAAGAGCACTTCCCCTTCACCCGCCACTAATCACATACCCTGCGGCGATGTGTCGGCACTGCGGACCAAACGGCCAGATTCGGAATCTAGGGGGAGATCTGTAGATTCTCTGTCCTCTGCGCCCTCGAGGTCCCGGTCGCCCCATGACAGGCCCTGCAAACCAGTCCCACAAGAAGAAGGTTCTTTGGCTGAGGCCTTACAGAATAAGGGCCTACCCACTCCTACACCTTCAGCACAGGTCTCTGCCATACCTTACCCTGGAGTCATCCCCAGTTCAGCCCTATGGACAGCAGAGGACATAGATAGGGCGATGTCAAGAATTACCTTTTTTGCAAAATAAATTGAAAAAACCCTCAGGCTGTAGAGAATTTTCAGATTACACCTCCTACTGCTCAGGCTTCCAGCTCTCAGCCCCGGTCTTCAACCCAGCCACCAGCAAAAAGGCCTTGCACTACTGCTGACCTTTGACATTCATACAGACATTGGAGGGGTAATGAGGACTACCAATGCTCTGATCAATATTATGATGATGATGAAGAGGCAGAGGTGTATACTATGTCTTCACCTGTTCAGCAGGATTCCCCTGTGCCTGATTCTCAGGTAGGTAATCAGCCCCTATTCATTTAAATATTAATCAAAGCAGCTGAGCACTTCGGTATTCAAACACTAGAGACACAGCAAGACAAAGATTTTGTCGAGGATATCCTGGGAGACACAAAAGCCACCACACAGTTCATCCACATCTTGAAGTCTGTCGAGAGAAGAATCCAACCTTCACTGGAGACACCCAATCAAACACGGGCAGTAAACGCACGGTAGAAAAACTTTTCCGCCCAGGGCCATCTAACCCTCTACATATCAGGGGACAAATTAAGCCTGATTCGCTCGTTGTCACAACTATCCGAAAGAGGGCAGGTACACCACTAGCCTCTTGAGAGGCTTCCGCAGATAAGGAGAGCAAGAAGCTCTACACCATGGGAAGGAAAGTTGCAACTTCGGCAACGTTTCAATCTAGAATCGCCAATTCCACAATGTTGGCGAGCTATGATTGCGATAAATGCGATGAGATTACTGCCCTCATTGACTCTGCTCCAGAGCCTTTAAAGTCTAGATTTGCCCTAGTCACTGCAGAAGGCAAAGCCACTGCTAGCTGCATTCTCAAGAACAACCTCGACGCTGCAGATAATGCGGGCTGTATTATTGCGGAAGGAACCATTATCAAGTGCCACGCTTGGCTGCGCCAGTCTGGCTTTAAGCTTCAGACCCAGGCAACATAACTCAACATACCAGTGGAATTGTCAAAGCAGTAGAGGATGCTCTGAAATCAGCCAAAGAGGAATATGATACCCTCAAATCCCTTGGGCAACTGACGAATAAACAACCTGGCCAGAGAGGTGGGAACAATTTCCGCTGTTTTCGTGGCCAAAATTCCCAAAGAGGCTCTGGATACGGACAAAGTCAAAATTCATCATGGAACAAAAACCAGGGTCAAGAATCCCAATGTTACCCAAGAGGCAAGCGCAGGCGCCGGGTAGAGCCTCCACAACTAGAGGTGGAGGAACACATCCCAAACAATGACAGCCCGCTACAGGTCCCCTCACATGCCTCCCCAGTAGGGGGACGGATTTTATACTTCACCCACGCATGGGAGGGAATAATCAGACAAGTGGGTGCTATCAACAGTAGCGAGAGGTTATTGTGTGGAGCTCCTCGAAATACCATCGAACCATCCCCCGCGCCAAAGGAAGACAACAAAGGAAGAACAGCTCATCCTAATGGAAGAAGTCAACTCGCTGCTCCTCAAAGACGCCATCGAGATTGTGCCGTCCAACGAGGTAAACAAATGTATTTATTTAACATACTTCCTTGTGTTAAAAACGATCCAACTATGCGCCCAATATTAGACTTATGCCCTACAAACGCTACAGCCACAGAAATTCTGCATGACAACGCTACAAGAGGTAATCCCACTGCTAAAGCGGGGGGTATTACATGGCAACACTGGTTATGAAAGATGCCTTTCAATGTTCCCAGCGCACAGAAGACTCTTGCGGTTCAAGGTAGCAAACCAGCACTTCCAATTCAAGGTGCTACCCTTCGGAATAGCTTCAGCTCCAAGGATTTTCACCAGGGTACTGGCGGTAGTGGCAGCGCACAACACAACAAAACAGTTTCTAGGAGCAGTCTTATACACAAAAGCAGGCCTGGCCTTTCCATCCATGGGAAGAGTTCAAAACATGCTTCACCAAATACCCCAGTATCAAGCCGGTCTCCAGATAAGCGTACACAAAGCAGTGCATTTGCTAGGCATGATGGCATAGTGCATATATCTAGTCCCATACACACGTCTGCTCATGCGGCCGATGCAGGAGTGGTTGGTGAAACAGTGGTCTCGGGGAAGCGATCAGTGGGACGATCTAGTAGTCATTTCGCCAAAATTAGTTCAGAACCTACGCTGGTGGTCAAGAGAAAACCTGTTGAAGGGAAAACCCTTCCACGATCCGGAAGTGCAAGCGATCGTTACAACAAACGCATCACTCTCTGGGTGGGGGGCTCATTACCTTCACCACACAGCACATGGTCTGTGGACTCACATCACGGCACAGAACCATATCAACCTGCAATGTTCTATGTCAACAAACGGGGGGCACACACTCTCCAAGTCTGTCCAAGTTGGAGCTGAAAATATGGAAATGGGCACTCAGACGGGGGGATATCCCTACCCTCTCAACACATTCCAGGGCTACTCAACCCTCCAAGTATTGTAGACCATATCTTCTCTCATTGGGGTTACCCCACAATAGACTTGTTCGCTACCGGAGAAAACAAGCAATGCCCAGACTTCGCGTCCAGGTTCCCTCAGCTAGACTCCAAGGGGAACGCCGTATGGATGAACTGGTCAGGGAAATGTGCTTATGCTTTCCCCCCGAATCCATTAATGAGCAGATGAGTGAACAAGATTCACAGAGAACAGATGATGCTCACCCTAGTTGCTCCCATGTGGGCGAGACAACCGTGGTATCCACATCTGCGCAAGCTGGTGATGTGCGATCCCATTAAACTCCTGTGTCTAACCAACCTGTTAACCCAACACAGGGGGACAACAGTGCACCCTCAACCAGACTCCATGAACTTGGAAGTATGGCTCCTGAAGTCAGAGTTTGGACACCTTAATCTTCCACAGCGGTGTATGGATATCCTCAAGGAGGCACGAAAACCAAACACTAGACATTGTTATTTCGGCATGTGAGCAGATTTGTAATTTGGTGCCATGATATCCCCCCTAGTTGGCATTCTCTCTGATCCGGTTAAATGTTTTTAAATTTCCAATTGAGTTTCAAATTAAACATTGCACAAGTCTAATGCCAGCTGCCCATATTGTTAGAAACAGTCCTTCCCTTCCCTTCCATTCTATCTTTATTTTTAAGTAAGTACACAGGCCCTCTCCACCAGATTACTTTCCCTTGTCTGACACCTGCATCTCTAGACATATCTTCTGTGATTTGAACCCATGTAAATGATTTTGAACACCTATAATATCAAATTTGAGAATCTAACAACACACAATTTAACCATTTTTCAGACCAGACCCTTTTGCTAATATTTGGAAGCGCTCCTACACAGTGCTGAATCAACAACCTTCTCAACACCCTATCAACAAACCTGTGAGTACTAAATCAGTGGAGTCAAACTAAGTGGACAGTGTTTAACTAATGGACTAGTAAGCTCATGACTGAATACTATCTTTCTTTCTCTCTTCTTCTCTCCGTCTCAGACTACCTCCTCACCGATTCATTTCACTTTTCCTCCTGAAGAACCACCGTGACCACGTGGTGGGGAAACATGTGTCAAGGATTCTATTTGTCTCTCCTGTCCACCCTAGGACTCACCCCATTCAAGGTCACTATTGCATCTATGTGCTGCCCCTTAATGGACCCACCGCAAGTATAAAGCCAATTAGTTCTCCACAATCAAGGATACCTAGACTTAGTGAAAACAGCTAAGGCCACAAGGCCTCAAAGGATTCAATCTGCTTTTCAAAAAACTTGGTTCTTCACAATCAAGGACATTTAGACCAAGTGAAAACAACTAAGGCCACAACTAATCTGCATCATTTGCAACCTTGATCTAAGCAGCAAGACCTAGTGAAAATAACTAAGGTTAAAACCTATTAGCACCATTGTTTTGATCCATATGTGTCTACACCCACAAGCTCCAAAACCTAGTGAAAACAACTAAGGCTTATACTTTCTCCTTACTCTCTACAATCTGGATCCAAGCACCAAGACCTAGTGAAAGCAACTAAGGCCATTAAGCACCAAGACCTAGTGAAAGCCACTAAGGTCACAACAAGCCAATATTCTTTGGATCTTAATTTTGGCAACAGACACTTAGTTTGTTATTTAACTGCATGAAAGCGACAAATCTATTTTCTCTGATTTACACATGTTTATACCAACCAAAATGAAATTAAAATTTTCATTTATTTGAACTTACTTACCTTGTGTCAATCCGTAGTATCATTGAGAAGCGCGACAAGAGGGCTTTTTCTTTTTTAGCTCAGTTCAAGCCCAGGTCAGCCTCTGCGGCATCCCTCAGTTGCTGCATCTCTACTCTCATTACTATAAATTCTAAGGAACTCTTCCATCTAGGGTGCCAACACTGTTTCTTAGGCTGATTCTTTCTCCTATCAAGAGCAAGGATGATATTGCTTGTGTTCAAGAAACACATTTAGATTCTATTGAAGAAAATAATAAATTAAAGAAACTTTGGGTTAGAAATGTTTTTATGTGCCTGCTGTAGGGAAAAAAGGTGGAGTTGGCATACTCCTCAGCAAAAGAGTTAATTTTAAACTAATTACAGAAGAACAGGATCTTTCGGGCCGTTGGTAGATTATTGAAGCCAATATTAACAAATTGCTGGTTACTATTGTCAATATTTATGGTCCTAATATTCCTGATCCACAATTTTGGTTGAACTTGAAATTAAAAATTGTCCAATTGGTTTATGAGCGCATCATCATTTGTGGGGATTGTAATCAAATCTGTGATTTTATTCTTGATCGGAAATCAGATACCAAATGTATTTTAGTTCGCATAAACAATTTATAAACTTCAAAGATGATTTAAATCGGATTGACTCATAGAGTTACTGTCATGCGGACTTAAGAGAATTCACTTTAATTCTCCTCCTTACAAATCTTTCTAGACTTCACCATATTTTCATTAATACTTCCATTGCTTCCACTATTCTCCACTCAGAAATTGGCCCAATTGTCATCTCTGATCATGCCTGTCGCTACTGTCCTAGAATGGGACCTTCAACCCAACTTTTACTCTTTATTGTTCTTTTTCAGATATACTTTCCCCTAAAAGTTTTTCACTTCGGTACCTTTGGGGAAGCATTATTAATTTTGTTTCATAAACCTGATATACCCCTCCTTTGTTAATAATCATCGCCCCATCTCTCTCATTAACTCTGAATCAAAAATATCTGCTAAAATAATCGCTAACAGATTAGAACATTTAATGGCGAAATGTATAAATGTAGATCAGTCTGGCTTTATTAAAGGCAGATTTGCCTCTTCTAACACGGGACTTCTTTTTAATGTCCTCTGCTAGGCTGAAAAATCTTCTGATCCTCTTATCCGTCTTTCACTTGATGCTGAGAAAGTATTTGATCGCTTCTCTTGGCCATTTATGCCCAAGACCCTGAAATGGCATGGATTCAGTTCTACTTTCGCTAAATGTATTAAACCTTTATATTTATCATCCTCTACTACATTTTTTATTAATGGTATATTCTCTCAATCTTTTCCTGTTTCCCATGCTACTAGACAAGGTTGCCCACTCTCTCCATTATTGCTTGTTTTGGCCTTTTAGCCTTGATTATAAATCATTCATTTGAATGACAACATCAAATGTATTACTATAAATAATGATAAAAATCAAATTCTTGTCCAATGCGGATGACATTCTCTTATATATTTCTGAGCCATCCATTCCTGCATTGATGAATATTACTACATTCTCCAAGTCTCTGCATATAAATAACATTTCGATAAGTCTGAAATCTTACCTCCAATTCCTGCGCTATTGCTGCCTTCCCTTTTATTTGGAATGAAATGGTGCACCTCCTCCATTTAAATATTTAAGTATCCACATTTCAAATGATATTTCTTCCACTTTAAATTTGAATCAAAACGTTATCTTTGATCAAAATTAATGCTTTAATCCATCTATGGTCCCCTCCATTTCTCTCCTGGTGGGGTTGTCTTGACGCCATCAAACGTATGCTCAGGCTTATTATTTTGTATATTATCTCAATGATCCCAATTATTTTAATTTCTACATTATTTTTAAAAAAAAATGGATAAGCTATTATGCAAATTTCTTTGGAATAATACAAATTCCATATTTGCTCTTAATCATCTTAAAGTTAATAAAGATAATGGCTGTGTTAAAATTCCAGACTTCATGAAATATCAAAAAGCCTTTTTATTGCGACATATGCATTTACATAATGAATCACAGCTGACAAAAGCCCCTACCTGGATTAAAGTAGAGTCTAAACTTTTCCACCTTTATCACTTGCTCACTTCTTACAGACTTCATCGTGGCCTGGTATTAAAAAGCTACATCTTTTCCATTTCATTTAAAATGGTTGGCATTGTTTATTTCCTATACGGCACAGGATATCGCTAACACCTTTTTATGGCATAACAAATCCTTCCCTTTTAAGCCCAAACATACGCTATTACAAAAATAGTACACTGCAAGTATCTTCCATGTTAAACATATATTTCAGAATTATGCTGCTATTCTATTTCCTCAGTTATGCCTTTGCTTTAATCTCGACAACCATTACTACGCAACATATATTACTCTTGTAAATTTAATTGCTAAAGCACTACCTTAATATAGTGAAAAAGAACCTTCTAAATTCATATAACTACAGTTGTATTCTCCTTCCACTAAAGCATCTAAACTTTACTCTGTTCTCAACCAACCCATAGAAGATAATTATCTCCATTCCAAAATTTTCAAACAATGGGAATTAGATTGGAATTTACAACTTTCATCTGACATTTGGGTTACAATTTGGAACCAGTCCTTTACCAGATCAGTTGCTGCTAATCTCACACAGTCCAAATACTTTATTCTACAGAGAGCTTGTCTAACACCATCAAGATTGGCAAAAATGTCTGACACTACTTCTAGCATATGCTGGTACTGTCATTCCCCTCTTGCTGATTTTACTGATTGCATATTTAAATGTAAATGTATACTCTTTTTGGGAACAATTATGGGAATGTATGCAGCATATCTTTTTGTTCTGAAGAACCTCTAACATTGGGAAATCTTATGTTATGTGTTTTAATCTTTATATAATGACCATTCAATCCCCTGATTTGTTTTTTCTTTGTTGCTTTTCACCTTATTGTGTCAAACTGGAAAGCGGCTCAGAAATTGTCTTACAATCTTTGGTGGAACTCGATTTGTTCTTTTCATAGAATTGAGAAAATGTATGCTTTTCATGCATGAATATTCCTGAATTTGACTGTTAATGGAGTGTCTTTACAGCTTATTTAACATAGCTTTCACCTAACGTTTCATTGTTTCTATTAACCCCTTCTCTCCTCTCCTATTGTGTCACCTGTATGTCCAGTTTGTCTCCCCGGTGAGTCCTATTTCTTATGTTAAATAGTATCAATTTACATTCTTATGCTCGGTGTGATGCTATATTTATACTATGCACTGTTATATATTCCTGTATTTCATGAATCTTGCATATAAATGATCAGTTATCAATTTGTATGTTCATCAATTTATTGTAATGTTCTTCAAACTATTAATACAAAAAATGTAACCCAATATTTTCAATTTTGTGCTGCAATATCCTGGAGGGTCTAACTAGACCCAGCTATTTAGAGTACAGAATAGAGGAAGGAGGAGAGTCTGTCTGAAGTGTAGTGTTGACATTATTGTGCCCTTGCATTTATAACCTTTAGACAAGTCGGCAGATTCTCAGGGAAAATGCCCACCTCTTAACTGTGCAGCTGCTGTCCTCTGCGTTATTGTAACCATCTGAGAAATGTAAACCACATTGCTAGTTCGTCATTAAATCTTCATCCACTACACCTTTTTACAGACCTGCAATAATTAATAAAGCTATATTTCCTTCATGGAGATCCAGTGGCTTAGTGGTTAGAGCATTGGATTACTAATAACAAGGTTGCAAGTTCATGCCCCTCACTGGCTTGAACATACCTAGTGCGTAGAGGTGACTATTGGGGGGCATAGGTCACATTGTCAGGTTTGAGTGTTTTTGCTGACATAAAAACATTGTTTTATCTTGATTTTCAATATAAATCATATAAAGGGAGCAGCTACGTTTATCCCAACTGGCATTGCTAGTTCCTCATTGCATCTTCATTACACCTTAGTATGCCATGTCATACTGAAAAGGGTATGATTCCTAAAGGGGAGACTCCGTAGCTCAGTAGTTGGAGTATAGGGTTACTAATAACAAGGTTGCAGTGTCAAGCCTCTCAGTGGCTTCTGCCTACTCAAACGGGTAGGATCAGCTTTCCATTTGTATGAAATAGATCACAATTTTAGTTTTGTAATGTGTTTTTAAACCTTTATTTATGAGACAGTCATGCATTGAGCGATCAACAATACAACATTTCAAGCGTCCCACCTGCCCCTAGCGCAACTGCAGTCCCGAAAAGCTGTACTGCTTTACTATTGTATTTGCATATATTAATTGCAGCTCTTCAAAAGCCATACTGTGTTTTCCAACACTACACATGCCTTATAACTGCATCCTAGAAAAGCCTTGACAGTGACCTTAACGTTAGGATTGCCATCACTGAGACTCAGCGTCACATATGCTGACACTGTAATTGCAGCTCTACAAAAACATATTCTGTGTTGCTAGCGCCATAAGTACCTCTACAGAGATATTAGCTGCCCTCCTCACTGCTCTACACCAACCAGGCTACATTTCTTACATTGCACCCAGCACAACACCTGCTTCGCCCATATCTCCACAGCAACTGCATTCCACTAGCTTATCCTCGTAGATCCGCCCTTGCTCCCGCTCATCAGACTACGCTAGCAAAGCCAAGCTTCGACAGACCAACCTAATCAACCACCCACTAGCTCACCCATCTTACAGACCCTCTCCACCTCTCCCTACCAACATACTATGTTAAGCTTCCTACCCACTATTAGGTTCCCTTTCTGCATAATTCACAATGCAACGCCCTGCTCAAGAGGTACGTTCATCAAGTATGACAAAGGTCTAGCTAGACTCGGATGCCAACACCATCACCCCATCCCTTGCCCCACCCCATTCCTGAGCACCACCTCCCCACTTCCCCACCCTCATGAACAAAGAACCTTTACTTCCCACAACACAATAATCAGCTCAGGACTGAACCCCACCACCATCCAGACTACTACCAAACACGCTCCCACAGAAGCAACCACTAATTACAGAATCCCTGTCCTAGGCAACGCCAGATACAACGGACTCAGATCACGTACCAAATCTCTCCACTTGACTATCTCTCCAAATCCAGATACAACCTTGCCTACCAAAATACTCTACCTAATATCCACAAACACAAAATGCTACCCAAAATGCAAGCCAAACCCCCTAAAACTACCAAAACACAAACACCCACATCCACCCCGGGCAATATACCAGTCCCAGACCGAACTCCGAACCTCAAAGGCACACTAATCAATGCACACTCACTCGGAGCACATGCCATAGAAATCCACAACCTCATCATTGACCAACAACTTGACATACTAGTGGTCACAGAAACCTGGCTACACCCCGCTTCAGGCCCACTGCTAGCATTCGCCACTCCCCCAGGATTCACCATCCTTAGGACAGACAGAACCAACACACAAGGAGGCGGAGTCGCACTAATAGCTAAATCTACGCTACAAATCAGGGGCAAGGGTGTTGGCGATGGAGAAGTGAAGCTTATCGAGGGCTGTGTCATTGGGAGAGTCAATGGCCGGTGTGGGAGGGGAGATGAATGTGGTGGCAAAAGCTGCAATTGACATTCGCTTCGTCGGTCGAGTAACAGAGAAGGACACTTGTAGAGGCCTAGCCAGGGAGCCCAAGAGCTCCAGGTGAGAGGAGAGAATGGTCAGACCAGAAGAGAGGAGTGGTGAGGGTATGACGTCCTTTCATCGCAGGATGTTTTTTCACGAGGTGTTTTACCGTATAATGTTTTTCAAAAAAACTCATCTCATTTTTTGGGGGGGTTCAAAAAATGATATAAATTGGGTGTGGGTGTACGGGAATATTAAAAAAAATTATGTGGGGTTAGGGGGGTAACCCCCCAAAAATAAAAGAAATAAAAATTTAATGAGTTTTTTCAAAAAGAATCTGCAGTAAAAAAAAACAGTGAAAAAACATCCCGCGATGAAATGACATGGAACTGTGGTGAGAGGGTTAGAGATAGGATGTCTGATGAGATGAGTGCATCTGAGGTGTGTCTGGCTGAGTGGGTATGACCAGAGGGAAGAATAGTGAGGGAAAGCGAGTCACAGAAGTCACAGAAGAGTACAGTCGCTGCATCAGAAGAGTCTAGATGAATGTTGAAGTCTCCGAAGAGGAGAAGCTTGGAGGTATAGTTCAGGGGAGAAGAGGTGAAGTTGGCCCATTCAGAAAGGAACAGGGAGACCTCCCAGGGGGCCTGTAGATGGTGGCGAGAGTAAGCGAGAAGGTAGGAGAAACACCAGGCCTGCAGACGAGGCATCCGAAGGAGGACTAAGGTTGAGTCGGTATGATGGTAGCAGGGACCCATTCAGGGAAGATCACGGCCACTCTGCCTCCAGACCAGTTGGGCCTGGGCTTGGAGAGGATCTTATAGCCATCAGGAAGAAGAGTGTCGAGAGCAGTGACAGAGCTGGCATTGAACCACGTCTCAGTGAGGGTGAGAGCGTCAAGGTCAAGGTCAAAGTCATCAAGAAAGAAACAAATGTCAAAGGAGTGTTTAATGGCAGAATGAGCACTGAGAGTAGCTAAGTGAAGCTGGTTGCCCCCTTTGAAGGTTTTCTGAGGCGGGGTATAGGGAGATGGTACACCCGTCGGTGGTGGCGGAGGAGGCTAGGAAGTGGAAGAAGGAGGAATGGCAGGAGAATTAAGGAAGTTGATAAAAGCGGGAAGATGCCTATCAAGAAGGAGGAGGTTTGGCAGTGCCATTCTGATAGACATTAATGATACACCTAGAGGATGGTGTGGGGTACATTTATCCACTCAGCAGAATTCTCCTCCATCACCAATCTGCACTTCAGCAGTTACCAGCAGAATGGCGGCGCTGGCTCCTTTGAGTGCCATTCCCTTGCATTAAAACTGCATTTGCAGCAACAAAAATGATGGCTGCGCTGTCTTTGCCAAGCACCTATTGGGCAAGATGGAACAGGGAACACACCGAGAAAGGCTGCCAGTGTGTTTCCTTATGCGCACCAAAGAGGAGAATTGAAAAGCAGTGCTGCTTCGCTGCTAGCTCAAAATTTCCCACAGAAAAAGGAAATATTTTGCATTAAAATGATGGAGCCTGATGCCCTTTTTCATCTGTTCAACAATACACAGTTCTGATCCAGTGAGACCCAGCTATGCCCAGCCATATTCAGGTTGTGCTCCAGCAAAAGTAAGCATTTCCCACTGAATGACACTGTGGCAGGAACAATCTGTAAAATCACAAACAACTTTACTCCCAGCCGTACGGAAAAAAAAACACTTGGCTTTTCGCTACAAAATATGCCAGATAAACTCTTCAAAAGAAGCCCTATATCTCTGTGCATGTGTCAGTTTCAAGGCATTTTTATATTGACAGATGCTTGTACATTGGAAACATGACTGGGGCTTTGGAAAGATTCTGAAAATGGATGTAAGAAGGCCGCATTTGAAAGTGACATCACAGCAGAATTAACCATGTGTAAAAATGGTTGCTTTTTGCAAACAGGAAAAATGTTTGCTTGTTGAATAAGGCCATGTCCGTGCCTAGAAATGTAAGTGGGTTTTGTTTGAAATCTAATATGTTTTATTCCAACAGCCTTGCATTTGCTGTTCTGGGGAAGCCACAGAACAAGTTTTCCTGCTTGGCTTCAAAGGACATTTGCATGCTGGCAACAGGAGGGACCTTCCACCAAAAGGGGCCACCTCCTTGAAAACTATGAATGGACCAAGAGGAAGCATCTTACACGCTCGTCACACTGTGTGTCTGGTCTTGAGCCTGGTACAATAGAGTTCCAGGACACGTAGGTGTGAAATTGCAAATAACACCTCCCCTCAAATTCAACTCGGGAGCTTCTCTGCCAACTCCAGAGCAGCCTTGGAGATTATGCCCTTATTTGAGAGACAATGCTCGCCATCTGGCTCAAGAGACTATTTTAATTAATAAACTTTAAGGCTGTTATTGGTGCAACCGGACAACGCAGTAATGCGAGAGTTTTACAGTTTAAATGCAATTTTTGTGGCTTTAAATTAAGATGTGGTAGCCTTCACTAGCAGGTTGGGGACAGAAATGACGGAAAAGTGTATATTCTGAGGGAAGTGTATATGGTACCCCTTTGAAATTCAATACTAACATGCCTTATGAGAATATGTAAACATGTATAAAGTTATAGAATTGTGAAATATTTCCCACCAAAAAGTGGGAAAAATTATTAGAAGGATGAAACCATGTCATACAAACCTGCAAATTGGACTTCCATTCATGGGGTGGAATATGTAATTTGCCTATGTGATTTGCAAAAGTGCCACAACTGTAAAGATGTGCGATTTATGGCATAACTGATTTTTGGCAAAAAGGACTGGGGGATGGCTCTGTCCACATATAAACACACCCATAAAACTCAGTCCCCTCCTCCAGCCCAATCTGCTTCCAGGGAGCAGGCGACATGACATAGGCTGACCTATCCAATTCTTAGGGGTAGGTCTAGCTTAGTTCTGCCCCACAGTAAATCCTGTGACGTCACCTGCCTTATAAAAGGGGGAAGCTCACAGAGACAAAGGACACACTCTTCTGAATTTTCCAGCTGCTGCGTATCCAGACATTTCATATTCATCCTGCAGATTCCACTTCCAGGCCAGAGCATAGCTCACCCTATCTAGGCAGAACCACCCTTCAGAACTAAACCCCATACCAAAATCCCACTAACTCAGACAGAAAGGGGGAAAAGCTGTCATACCCTTTTTGAGAGTATCCTGTGACCAGACCGGCTTTTTGTCCTACTACCTGCATGCCGCTGTGCCGTGACCAGACAGGCCCAGCTGTTTTCTGCTAGGAGAGTCCTGCCATGGTGCCTTGAACAGATCCCTTGAGTCCAGAAACCCGGTTGGCTGTCCCAAATCCCAAGGTCCAGCGCTGATTGTATCTCCTCATCCCATAACCACACATAGCCTACCATATCTTCATAACTTGTCTTGGTACCACCCTCTAGGTAATCCCATCCATACCCTGATAACTTGTTTAAGATGCTCTGAATCCTCTGTGTATCCTGTTTCTTAATTTCATGTGTTTTGGCGCCATTCTTTCCCATCCCTTTAGTCCATGGCATAAGTCCTTAGTCATTTTTGGAGTAAACTGATTAATTTCCACATAAAGAGACACGTGGCGTGAAGGGAGTTAAGACGGCAGCTTAACCTGTTTCATGGGAAGGGTTATCTTCTTGATAATCTAGTTACAAAGATATAGTTGTAGTAGTACTTGTTTTTGCTTTCCAAACAGATTTTCTCTGTCAACTGCTTTTATTTTCCCAAAACTAAATTTCCTTTCACATTAAAAATCTCATCCAGTTATTCAGCTAGAGTCCCTCTTTCACTTTCCTATTATCCCTGTGATGTGCATCTATCACCCAGCCTAAAAACCGCATTCCGATTCTGTCTATTTCACCCATTTTTTTCCAAACCGTTTTGACATTTTAAACTGTAAAAAGAGGAAAATGCTACTTTCCAACATGTGATTTTGGCTGTACTGTGTTCTTACTTTCAAGTTGATTTTTTAACTGTATGCCCTTTGTTGATACCTTGCCTTGTTGTTGCTAGTGTTCTTACATCGCTGATACTGTATCACTCATATTTACCTCATTTATTCAACCCAACATGTAAATTAATTATTTAGCAATTCCGGATGTCATTTATGCAATTGCAAAGGTTTTCAAACCCGATTTTGCCTCCTATTTCGTGAGGGAAGGTCTGATTTGAATTCTGTTTGCTGCCTAGTAACCCTGACTCCCTTCTTCTTTCTATCCACTCAAAATTAGATTAATTGGGGTTTGGAGAGCATTGCAGGGGGAAATCTTAACTCGGGTGCTATACAGTAAAATTGCTCCTATTCATCTGTGCTTTGGATATGTTCTAGTAGAAGGTCAATTGGTGATTGCTGCCCAATATTAAAATTGTGTGATTTTCTTTCAATTTAAAATAATAAATCTTGAATTCCCACCAACTTGCCTGGTTCATGGTCCATTGTGATCCGGGTTATTTGTAAAAGGGGGAATGAGACGGCTTGGGTGCCAGCTCAATCTGAATTCTAGGAAATAAAGAAAAAGTATTCTAATTGAGCACTACATCCTACACTAAGGGCAAGGGCAAGGGTCCTGGTCCTGTGCGTGACGCCTTATTAGAATCCTTAACAAATTGGGGGCTCGTCCAGGATTGGGTAAGTGTTGCCACCTGTGGCAGCTTAACACACAGGCTAACCTTCAAGGTAGTGATACTTTGTATGGCTAGAAAGCTGTGTTACGCTATAGAAAGCGCTTCCCCAAAACATACACTCTAAGTACCAGGCCTGTGTATAAAATTAAAGCAAAATCAACCCCAAACTAGACAAAAAGCAACAGAATACAGGTTACCCCTATATAAATAAAACAACACTTTCCAAAATGGCCACAGCAGAGATAAATATGGCCAGGGATACCTTCTGCACAAATTGTTTGTCAGAGGGGAATGGCAGCAGCAAGATTAGGCGGTCTGGCTAGAAGAGATGATGCAACAGGTCACCGCCATGGACATGGATATGTGGCAGGACGGTGGCCTATTGCATCAAGCTTTGAGCAAGTAGTTGTACATGACTCCGAAAATTAAAGAGGAGAAGATTAAAATTGTCAGAATCACAGCCTACATTTATCTCCATATGGGAGTGAGGCAAGCAAAACATGAAGAAAACAGAACCCTTGCGCAAAACCAATCTGAACTCTTAACTCAAATCCAGACTGAGCTAAAATTAGCGGAACAAAAATTGCAAAAGAGCCAAGATTCTGAGGTCCAAGTTGAGAACTACATCAAACAGTTAAAAGAGGAGTTGGCTCTACAACAGCAAAATAATGCAGACCAAGTGGCCCAATTAAATGCCTTAAGAGTGGAGTGTCAAGAAAAGGTTGACTCTTTGGAAGAGAGTCAACTGAAATTAAAGCAGCAAGTGAGGTACAATTATGCCAGCGTAGAGCAATTGGACACTTTACACTTTACAGAATCAGATAAAAAAATGTGAAGAGGAAAATAATCAATTAATTATGAAACAACTCCACTCTCAATCAGAATTTGATGAAGAGCACCAGAAATTAGGCGCCATAACAAAACAAAGGGATGACCTGGTTGAACAAAGGGGCGGTCTGTATCAGGGGAAAGATGCCCTATACCAGGAAATGTGCAATTTAAGAACCAATCTGGAGAAGGGAGTCAGATCTCCAGGGACTGACTGGCATAAAAGAAGAATGTGATAAATTAATGGGACATAGGAGACAAATGGAACTCGAGTTAGAGCAGGCCATAGAGGCTCTAAATGTGCAGAAAAAGGAGGTTCACCTCCTGCAAAAGAAATTCTGTGTTTCCAGACCATACAGGTAGCACAAAGAGACAATGGGGCCCTATTTGAGGAGAACAATGGAATCCACAAGCAGGTGTCGGCTCAAGAGCGGTTCATAGAGGCCAGAAAAGCCCTGATAGCAGAGCAAAAAGCTCAGACCTTTGCCTATTATCAAGAGGTAGGGGCTGAGAAAGAGAAACTAGGGAGGTTGGAGAAAGAGTATGCCAGGCTAAACCCAAACTTGAGGGACCTTGAACAAGTAGAGAGGGACAGGGCCACCCTTCATCCCAGTGGGATGGCCTCTGTACTAAGGGACTCAAACCATTTAATACTGCTGACTTCATGTCTACTGGTTCACATGAGCCAGAAACCATGAGGCCATCAGAATTAAATAGGCCTAGCATGACGGAGCTGACAGGGCAGTGCCCCTCAGAAATTTATGGACAAGTATTTTGGTTGATGTGTCTGACCTGGAAGCCCCCTATGAGGAGAAAGTCAGGGATTTAGATCTGCGAAAGCACTATCTCCAAAGGGACCATTTGGTTTGATTTGCACAGAAACAGCAGGAAATCAGGCCCCAAAAGAGCATTCTGAAGACCTCCACACAATCAGGGCAGTGAGGGGGATCTTCCACCAATCCTGGAAGTCAGAAGACTACTCCCCTGTGCGCCACAGGGGCGAAGAAACTAGGCCCCATCATTCTGCGAGACCCTCAAAAACTCAAAGAATCAGGGAGTGCCTAGAAGATCATGATGGGTCCTCAAACAGTAGCGCCTCTGAGTCTGAGGACGAGTGGACTCGGGTAACGCGGCAAAAGAAAGCAAATAAACAGAGGAGAGTTATGGTGAAAGACCCCATCAGGCAGATCAATGCCATTTGTAATTTCATAACACCGTACCACAAAAAAGCAAAATATTCTGTTTGGGAGCATTTGGAACTCTATGAACAAATGATGGACACTTTTCACCTTAACCCTTTAAGTGCCATGGGTATCCCCCTCCCCCCCAATGCCAGGGCCTTTTTTGGTGATTTTGGTATGTGGCCATTCAATGCCTTGTAACTTTTTTGTTACATGAGATATCTCGGCCAAATTTAGCTCCTTTTTTTCCCACATGTAGACAGTCGTAACGCCACCCAGGAATCCTAAATTGCTGTAGGGGGGGTGAGAGAAAATAAGCAAAAAGGGCGAAAATGTTTGGTTTTTTTCAATGCCAATAAAATGATGTACAAAGAAGCCTGTGATTTTTTCCTTGGAAGAGCTAGGAACAAATGGTTTGCTGTGCTGAGTTCCCCAATTTCCTGGCTTTGTTGAGTGGTTGAGTGGAAACGAAAATAAAATATTTTGATGTGGTTATCAACTGTTTTGTGAGAGGTAGGCGATTTTGCCCATTTTTGCCAATTGGACATGCATGGACGGAATGGAAGAAAAGGGTAGGAAAGCCGAATTGGAGGACAGAAAGGCATATATTTCTGAAAAGTAGACAAAATTCCAAGTTTAGGAAGGGGTGATTTGCATAGGTCAGGCAACAACTAGGTAGGGGAAAATGCCATAGATTGGGGGGAAAAGCGGGAAAATGACTGAAAAAAAGGTATGTGTTGGACATGGTTGGCTTGGTACGGCAACGGCTTCTATGAATTTTGAGAAAAGCAATGCTCCGCTACATTCCCCCGACTCTTGCAGTTAGGAAAACACACATTTTTTTAGTGTTTTACAAAACAAGCAATACCACAAGCCAAACACTGAGCCATGGTACACAGGAGTTTTATGCTCACGGCCTGAACAGATGCACTTAGCATGTGTAAATCGGGAAAACCATTGTGGTGAGGAACGGCAAGCATCCATTTTTTCGAAAGCGCACAGGCAGACCTTTTCAAGGGTAGGTGACTTGGGCAGGGTACAAAAGTGTATGGTGCCTAAAGCAGCGACTAAATGTAGGTCACATTTGGGAAATGAAAGGATTGTGTGACAAAGGGCACCAGTAAATGGGTCAAAACGTTATGAAAACCACACAAACACAACAAATGTTATACCTTCCTGCATTCCCACAGGTGTCCTGATGGAAACGGTAGCTCACATGTGTGGGTGCATCTACCTGGGCGCCAAGGGGAAAGCCTAAAATACAGGTAACTCCAAGTCTGTTTCGACACCTGAATTTGACAATTTCTCCAGACAAGCACAACATACAGATATGGGCCTCGAGTGTCCAAGCCACCAAGGAAAACAGGCAACCCTATGCATTTCTGAAAAGAGGACACCCGTGGGAATCTGCAGAGTTTTGATTTGTGCAAATCGGCCTAGAATTTATTACCCAGACACCCCCGCAAAGGCCGAAATGTGGGGGAAAAAAACACATTCTAAGCACATTTCACTTGGCGCACTCGTCAAAACACGCAGTCAACAACACATGGGCTACCGTCCCGCATTCCAACAGGTGTCCCGATGAAAACGGTACCTCACGTGTGGGTGCACCTACCTGGGCACCAAGGGGAAAGCCTAAAACACATGTAACCCCAAGTCTGTTTCGACACCTGAATTTGACACTTTCTCCAGACAAGCACAACATACAGATATGGGCCTCGGGTGTCCAAGCCACCAAGGAAAACAGGCAACCCCATGCATTTCCGAAAAGAAGACACCCGTGGGAATCCAGAGAGGTATGATTTGCGCAAATCGGCCCAGAATGTATTACCCAGACACCCCCACAAAGTCCGAAATGTGGGGAAAAAAACACATTTTCCGCACATTTTGCTCTGGCAACCCACCGAAACACCACGCCAACAACACATGGCATACCTTCCCGTTTCCCCACATGTGTCCTGATAAAAACGGTACCTCACATGTGTGGGTGCACCTACCGGGGGCGCAAAAGGAAACAGGTAACCCACTGGTAACCCTAAGCCTTTCGCCACTGTCCATTGTGTTCATGTGGGCAACCTACAGATTTGGGTCTAGGGTGTTGAAGCCAGCAAGGAAAACAGGGAACCCCACGCATTTCCCAAAAGAGGACACCCATGGGAATCCACAGAGGTCTGCCTTGCGCAAATTGCCACAGTTTTTATTAGCCACAATCCCCGACAAAGTGTGATATTTGGTGGGGAAAAAACACAATGTTCACTTTGTCTGGGGTTCTGGGTAATAAATTCTGGGCCGCTTCGCGCAAGTCAGACCTCTGTGCATTCCCAGGGGTGTCCTCTTTTGGGAAATGCATGAGGTTCCCTGTTTTTCTTGCTGGCTTTGACACCGTAGGCCCAAATCTGTAGGTTGCCCATATGAACAAATTGTGCTGTGGCGAAAGGCTTGGGGTTACCAGCGGGTTACCCTTTTCCTTTTGCACCCCCGGTAGGTGCACCCACACATGAGGTACCTTTTTCGTCGGGACACCTGTGGGAACGCGAGAAGGTTTGACATCTGTTGTTGGCGACGTGTTTCGGTGAGTGGACACAGGGAAATGTCTCTGAAATTGGCTGGAAATAAAGACAATTCTCAGACATTTCACTCTGGCCACCCACCGAAACACACCGCCAACAACACATGGCCTACCTTCCCGCGTGCCCACGTGTGTCCCGATGAAAACGGTACCTCACATGTGTGGGTGCACCTACCGGCGGCGCAAAAGGAAAAGGGTAACCCACTGGTAACTCCAAGCCTTTCCCCACTGACCATTTTGTTCATGTGGGCAACCTACAGATTTGGGCCTAGGGTGTCGAAGCCAGCAAGGAAAACAGGGAACCCCATGCATTTCCCAAAAGAGGACACCCGTGGGAATTCACACATGGCCAAATTGGAGGGGCGGCCTATCTCATGTAGCCCTCCCAAGGGCAGATAAGGGGGGGGGGGGGCTGTCCTGCACTCCTCCCTGGGCTCAGGCGTCCGTTCCTAGGAACAGATATCTGGTCCCAGGGAGGGCTACATGATATGGCACCCACTCCATTGCGGGTGGGGGGGGGTCAACGCCCCATCCCATTAGAAAATTCCCTGTCCCTTTGGGGTGCCCCACAGCCACCCCTAAAATGCGTTCCACCATTTTCCATGTTTTTCTTTGTTTACGAAACTTGCCTTGCCGCAGAGGGGCACATTGGTGTGCCAATCTGGCCCCGGGGTGCCCAAACCTTACTTCCCCACCCACTGGAGGGCCTGTCCCACAATTTCTGGGGGCCCCATCCCCCAAATGGGTGGCGGGGGCACCTCATGCAGGCCTCCCTGGGCCTCCTACAAACGGCTGCATGAGGTACACCCCCCTCCATTTGGGGTGGGGGGATAGGGCCCCCAAAAATTGTGGGACAGGCCCCCCCAGTGGGTGGAGCAGTAACGTTTGGGCACCCTGGGGCCAGATTGGCACACCAATGTGCCCCTCTGCACCAAAGCAAGTTTAGTAAACAAAGAAAATAATTAAAAATGGCAGGCTGCCCTTTAGCGGGGGCAGAGGGGCCCCATACACCGCCAGGTAATTTTCTATTGTGAAGCGGGGTATATCTCTCCACCCCCACCCCAATTGGAGGGGTGGCGCATCTCATGTAGCCCTCCCCGGGAGCAGATAAGTGGGGGGGTTGTCCTGCACTCCTCCCTGGGCTCAGGCGTCCCTTCCTGGGAGCAGATATCTGGTCCCAGGGAGGGCTGCATGACATGGCACCCACTCCATTGTGGGTGGGTGAGACGGGGTCACCACCCCAACCCATTAGAATATTCGCCGTCCCTTTGGGGTGCCCCACAGACCCCCCTAAAATGCATTCCACCATTTTCCATTTTTTTCTTTGTTTACGAAAATTGCCTTGGCTCACAGGGGCCCATTGGTGTGCCAATCTCGCCCTGGGGTGCCCATACCTTACTGTTCCACCCACTGGGGGGCCTGTCCCGCCATTTTTGGGGGCCCTCTCCCCCTCACTCCAAATGGGTGGCGGGGGCACCACATGCAGGCCTCCCTGGGCCTCCTATAAACGGCTGCGTGAGATACACCCCCCCTCCATTTGGGGTGGGGGAGAGAGGGCCCTCAAAAATGGTGGGGCAGGCCCCCCAGTGGGTGGGGCAGTAAGGTTTGGGCACCCCGGCGCCAGATTGGCACACCAATGTGCCCCTCTGCGCCAAGGCAATTTTGTAAACAAAGAAAAAAATGAAAAAGGTACACTACACTTTAGGGCGGGCTGAGGGGCACCCTAAACCACCAGGTAATTTTCTAATGTAATGGTGGTGACTCTCTACCCACCCCCACACACCAAATGCAGGGGGGGCATCTCATTCAGCCCTCCCTGGGGGCAGATGCCCCTTCCTAGGAGCAGATATCTGCCCCCAGGGAGGGCTACACGCGGTGCCCCCATTTCCCCTTGGGGTGAGGGGGAGTGGGCCACCCCCACTTCTGTAAAATATATCCCTGGTGGCTAGTGACCCCACAAACCCACCCAACATTCCCTTTCGTTATTTTCATTTTTTTTGTTGCCCCCTTCCATGGGGGTAGATGGTCAGCCATCTGCCCCCAGGGGGGGTTAACATGCAGGCCCCATCCTTTGGGGGGCCTGCACACGAATTCCTGGTGGCCCCCCACCCCTCAATTGGATGGGGGACCACCTTGTGTACTCCTGCCTGGAGGCATACATCTGCCCCCAGAGAGGGCTACAAGGGGTTGCCCCCCCTTTCCACTTGGTTTGGGAGGGGGAGGGCCACCACCATTTCATGGGGGCAAAAAAATCCCATGCCCCCCGCCCCAACCCCCATCCCCGTTCTATTTTTATTTTTGCCCCCCTTCCTTGGGGGCAGATGATCAGCCATCTGACTGTGTGAATAAGGTACTCTGGACTCAGACTAACCGGCCAATAAAATTAAAACAGAGTGTCAACCATGTTAGTTTAAATGGCACATGCCACATGGTTGAACAAAAGTCTGATCATATTGAGTTTCATTTCCAAAACAATCAAATACCTGACGTTACAGTGATTGCAGTAGAACAACAAACTGGTGATGGGAACTCCTCTCCATTCCTGAAAATCAACCTTCCTTCCAGTTTTAAGTGGCATTCCACACTGGAAGGAAATACTTTGAAATTTTATACTGATTCACAATCTGAAAATCCCAATTCTATTGTCAAAAGTGATGAGAAATCAGCTAAAAGTTTAGCTAACATTCAGAAAATTAGAGAACTGTTGTTCCTCCCTATTCATTTAAATGAGGGGAAGGAGTCTGGTCTCGGCAGAGTGTGCATGAACAAGGGAAAGAGCTTCATCAGCGAAGCCATGTTCAGAAAGCTCCCAAAAGATCCAACCACTCAAACATTTAAATTGATTGATAAGTGGGAAATGGGCCTGGAAACTCCAAATTCCAAAAATCTCCTGCCTAGCAGGTGTATGCACAACATTTCTATAGGTGACAAAAGCATAGAACATAATTGTTGGATCTTGCGAGATTTCCCTGCTGCATTCTATTTGGCCAGTGACATTCTCAATTGGTTTGCAATTAATTTGGACCTGATACAAGGCCTGGTCCCGACTACGGGGCAATCCCATGGGCTTTGATGATTCAGAAAAAGCATTTTGGTCAGCACAATTGCTGCCGTATGTGGTTGAAGTTCAAAGTGGGCAGGAGGTCACCATCCCAGGATGGACCCGACAATTCCCTCTTGAATTACAACGTAAAAGAGGACAGAAATAGCAAAATCCTGGCACCTATGTACATCTCAATGCCCATCTCCAACAGCAGGGGTTGAGGTTAAACCCAACACCATTAGTCAATGTAGAACACAACACCATTACAATATTGATGGATGACAGTGACCCTAGGAGCATCACTCTGGGCGCAGGCACCATTATTGGAATGGCGGTTGATGACCAACATTTTTCCATGGATCTAGGAAACAAACTGATAGGACCAATCCCCAATGACTGCTTTGACAGTGACAATGACATACCACCAGAAAGGATCTTCACCTGGCAAAGGGGGGATGTCCTAGTGTATTCTTCCTACCCTTACGGGGAGGAGGAGGTGACCTGTGACAACAGGCTGGATGAGGTGATATTCTAGGTCCACAATGACTGCCTCTCCTGCCTGAAACCCTCTGTCCAGGTCAATACTCTAACCAGGGACATCTCCACCCAGCTGGAGGAGGCCGCTGAAATAGCAAAACTCAGTCTTTCCAGGATTCAGGCAAATGATCGAAGAGCGGGTCAACCTCGCTGATGCCTGTGAGACTGAGGAGCAAAGGCAAAAGTTGAAATGGGTGTGCTTAGATTTTCAAGATCTCTTTGCTGTGGACTCATATGACTGTGGTCGCACTGAGATCCATACTACAACAATTCCCACGGACCCTGGAATGACTCCTGTGTTTGTGAAGCAATATCACTTCACTCTCGCATCCATGGAGTCCCTGACAGAAATAATCAAAAATCTAGAGTCCCGTGGGAGAATTCGTTCAGTCCACAGCACCTTTAATAATCCGCTGCTGGGGATTTTAAAACCAAATGGCCAATGGAGACTCTGCACAGACCTTAGTGAGCTGAACAAACAGGTCCACATGTCCCGATGGCCTCTCCCATACATTGACCAAGGGCTGGCCCAGATCCAGGGGTCAAAGGTGTACACGGCCATTGACCGGACAAATGGGTACTGGACTGTGCCCGTCAGTAGGGAGGATCAATACAAGCTGGCCTTTACCTTTGGGGGGCAGCAGCACATGTGGACCCGGACTCCCTTCAGATACATAAACTCCGGCAACGAATTCAACATCTTCTTACATAAGGCGATGCCCAACTTGGGTGAAAGGGGTAGCCTGGCCTATGTGGATGATGTCTTGATAAAAAGCTGAAACTGTGGAGGAACACATAGCGGAAATCTGTTATGCTCTGACCCAGTTGAGGATTGCCGGAGCAAGACTGTCCTTCCAGAAGGCACAATGGTGCAGGACCCGTGTCAATGTCTTGGGACATGAAATAACCCCTTTGTCCCCAGGAGAAGAAAGTGGAAGCACTCCTAAAACTAAAAAAACCCACAACTCTGCGTGAGTTAAAAAGCCTCCTTGGACTGACTAATTACAGTAGGAAGTTCATTGAGTATTACAAAGAGGTCACAAGACCCCTGATCCATCTGTTGAAGGGGGGGTCAAGTGGGAGTGGGGTCCAGAACAAGCCCAGGCAGTAAAGCAAGTCAAAAGAAGTCTTTCACAAGCGCCTTGTCTACCTTACCCTGTCAAAAACAAGGAGTTCTTCTTGGAGACAGGGTTCTCGAATACATGCTTGACAGCAGTATTATATCAAAAGCATGACAAGGTCAATAAATCATCTCCTATGCAAGCAAGACTTTATCCTCTGTGGAGGAAAAATTCAATGATTGTGAGAATGCACTCCTGGCAATGGTGTGGGCATTGAAAAATTACTGCCCGTTCATCCAGGGGGAACACATAGTGGAGACGCCACACCAGCCTTTGCAATACCGCCAAAGCGACAGAATCTGTACCCGGAAATGTGAGTAATTCCAGAATTACTTCCTGGATTCTGTCAATGCGAGGCTTTCCTGTGGAAGACGGATATATGGCCAAAACAAGAAGAGTCCTCTCGCGCAAGGTCTGGCTGACTTGGATTGTGCCAGAGAAAACTGTCTCGAGGACAAAAGTCTCAAAACCCAGGAAAACATGGAGGCATGCCTGAATTCCCTGCACAAAGTCTATGAAGAAGACATCCAAGTGCCAGGGGATGCCCAGAGTTTGTGGATGGGTGCTCCTACCATGTTGACAACAACGTGGAGAAGGAACAAGTGGCCGGTGTTGGGAATGCCTGGGTGAATGATGCTCCGGAGCCCTCCGTTGGGTACAAAATTGGTCCGCGCAGTAGTCAGGTGGCGGAGTTGATGTTAGTTCATCAGGCCATCTTCACTGCCGTCCAACACCAACTCCACAAACTGGTCATAATCACTGATTCAAATTATGTCCGGAACGGGTTCGTGGAGCACCTGGTTAATTGGAAAACCAGAGGCATGCTGTGTGCAATAACAAACCACTCAAACATGGCAAGCTAATATAAAATATTGATGATCTGGTCACCTCCAATGGGAGGACCATTTATTGGAAGATCATCAAGGGTCATTCCAGAATAGAGGGGCCAGACAAAACTGGAAACAACCTAGCTGATCAGCTGGCCAAAACCGCAGCCATCCAGGGAGAGCTCCTCGAGATAGTCCCTCTTGGGGGAAATCCAGGCCACTGCTGTCACTAGGTCCCAGACAAATGCTCACAATGAACTCTCAACTATTCAATGGAGTAAGGAGACCCCACATGCTGATTTAACCATGGCACATAAAGGGGATCCGATTATTGGGAAATGTTATCAACACATTTAGGACCCTGAGAACTTTCCTCTGACGGAAACTGATTACATTGGGAAAGAGGACCTCAGCGTGTTGATGAAGTGTCCCAAAATGTTCCGAATCCAAGACGGTTTGTTGGTACGGAGATCCATCTCTGGGTGTGACCAGTGGGTGGTACCTACCCCATTCCGGAGCCTGATGCTAAGTCACGCCCATGACGTGGCCACAGTTGACAATCAGGGGTTTCACACTACTCTAGAAATCTTGCGGGAGGTTGCATACTGGCCACACATGGGGCAGGACCTCAACCAATATTTGAAGGGGTGTCTTGTGTGTGCACAATTTCAGCCAACTTCACTCACAAACCGAGCTCCCCTCCAGAAGAGGGGGATGACACTTTGTAACGCTCACCTGATTCCCGTAGAGGCGCCGGTCTTGACTGGGCGTATACCGTATCTTCAAAGGTGATGTGTAACACACGGCTGGCTCTTTGGGCTGGACCTCTGTGCACTGTATGTCTGACTCGAAGGGTAAGATGTCTGCAGATAGAAAATATGGGATTAAGGAACTGGGTTATTGAATGTCTCTCTCTTCTTCCCTTTCTCTTCTCCTGTAGAACCCCAAAGGTTAACGCTCTCACCTTAGGTAAGTGAACGCCGTGCTCTCCATCTGCCTCTGGGCAGGGTGCTGTAACCAGTTTCTTCACTGGATAAGAGGAGCAGGCCTCTTGACTTCAGAGGACTGCTGTCCGTCGTTTACTGCACGAACGGTAAGTTTCGAGTAATTCTAATGTCTTTAAAGTCTTTAGTAATGATGTTTCTTGTTTTGCAGGGTTCCGGCGATGGCGGATGACGGGCTGAAGTGAGTTGAAGATGGAGCCCGTGTGATGAATAGAAGCGCCTGGAAGCACGTAAGTAAGCGCTTGTTGCCTGCTTCACGATGCGCTCTAACTGTCTTTTTATTTTGCAGGTACAAGTTCGGAGCGGCTGCAGGGTGCCGGAATACCCACTGGGTTAGATGTGGAAAGGAGTAATGGCACGTGAGTATTAAAGTTCCCCAATGTCTTTAAACGCACCTTGTTTTGTCTTTCAGATGCGGGATGCAGCGCCGAAGGCCCCCGGAGCGTGCGAAGAGTTGGTAAGCTTTTGTCTTTCAGATGCCGGAATGCAGTGTGAAGACCTCCGGAGCGCACAAAGAGTAGGTAAGCCTTTGTCTTTCAGATGCCGGAATGCAGCGCGAGGCGTTGGTGACAGCCGATGGACCAGGTAAGTGAAGAGCTGTCACTGAAGACCGTAATGCTAACCTGTTCTTTCTTGTCTTTATAGGTGTTGCTGAAGACTGGATTCAGGATGGTAAGCCTTTTTCCTTAGGCCCAGGATCAGATGCAGAAGACACGATGAGCGTTCTGCTGCAGAGAATGCAGAATAACGCAAAGCAAGATTCATCCATCGGGTGTGGTTTAAATAGCCTCCTGTAGTGCTTAGGTGTCTCCTTCCACAGCCACGCCTAGGTAAGAAAAGAGTTCCTGCTTTCCAGAAGAGTTCCAGTGTTCTGAATCTAGGGAGTGGCTCCTGCCCCACCCAACAGGAAAAGTAGTTCCAAACAGAAGAGGATCAGAGGCTCAACTGGCAGGCAAGTAAGCAGCATGGTCTGCTGCAGGTAAGTCCACCCAAGCATTATGAGCCCGGCGCTTCCAGCGCTGGGACTGGGCATATTTATGAGCCTGGTGCCACTGGCGCCAGGACTGGGTCCAAAAGGTCCCAATTGGGACTGGTTGGCACTCGGAACCTGGGTTATGGATCTGCTTCCAAGGAAGTTGGGAAAACCCTGACCTTTTGGAAGCAGAGATCATGACAGTACCCCCCCTCAAGGCCCCTCCCAAACCGGGCTTCTCCGGGGGTTTTGGCTTGTCAGGAAATGTTCGGTGAAATCTTTTGATTAGGCGAGGAGCGTGGACATATTCAGCAGGTTCCCAGGATCTCTCTTGGGGGCCGTAGCCTTTCCAGTCAATTAGGTAAAATAGTTTAGATTTGGAGATCTTGGAGTCCAGAATGCTTTTGACTTCAAACTCGAGTTCTCCATCAACTAGGATAGGTTTTGGAGATTTAGTTAGTCGGGTTTGAGGTTGCACGGGTTTTAATAGAGAGACGTGGAAGACCGGATGTATCTTCATGTGCGGGGGCAAGTCCAACTTGACCGCTACTGGGTTTACTATGGTAGTGATGGAATAGAGACCAAGGTATCTTGGGTTGAATGTGCGTGGCCCTTTTAGAGGTAGATATTTGGTGGATAACCAGACTTGATCCCCTACTTGATATTGAGGGGCTTCCTTCCGATGTTGATCTGCTCCTTTCTTGTATTGTTCTTTAGCCCTTTGAAGGTGAGAAACAGCTTCCTTAAAGGCTTGGGTGATTGTAGAATGCAGGTAGTCTACTGCTGGTATTTCAAGATCTTGGAGGGGATCCAACTCCGAGGTTCGAGGGTGACTGCCGTACAAAAGAAAAAACGGGGTTTTCCCAGTTCCCGAATGGACAGAGTTATTGTAGGCATATTCGGCTATCCAAAGGATGTCTTTCCAAGTTTTTTCAGTTTGTTGCAGCATGCAGCGTAAATACTGTTCCAGAGTTTGATTGGTCCTCTCGGTTTGTCCGTCGGTCTGAGGGTGGTGACTGGTCGATAGTCTCACATCAATTTGAGCCGACCGACCGCAACTTCGCCAAAAATGAGAAATAAATTGACTACCTCGATCCGAAATTAGAACCGAAGGAAAACCGTGCAGTCGGACGATGTTTTCGAGAAATTCTCGGGCCAGAGTTGCTGCTGTTGGCAAGCCTTTGAGCGGAATGAAATGCGCCATTTTGGAGAATAAGTCCACGATTACTAGAATCGTATTGTATACGGAGCATGGAGGTAGATCGGTGATGAAGTCCATAGAAGGCGTATGCCAAGGGCGAGGTGGGATGTCAATAGGGCGTAAGAGGCCTGCTGGTCTTTCCTTTTGACTCTTGTTTTGGGCGCATACTCCACAGGACATTATAAAGTCTCTGATATCTTTTTTCCAAGACGGCCACCAGAAGTAGCGCTTGATCTTTTCTGAGGTCTTGGCCATACCGGGATGTCCTTCCATTAAAGAATCGTGATAACAAGAGATTACTTTTTTCTGTAAATCTGTGCTGGGTAGGTATAATCGTTCTTGGAAATACAATAAGTTGTCCTTTACTGCAAAGTCCTTTCCCTGCAGATGCCAATTCTGTATGTCTGCTGGAGTTACAAGTTGCCTGGCTTTATCCTTAACTTCCTCTATGGATTCTGTGGCGATTACACCCAGAATTCTTTGTTCGGGAATGATTGGTACAGGTTTAGGGTTGATCAAGTGTTCTTCCACTCCCATCCGAGAAAGGGCATCAGCTTTACCGTTCTTTGTACCAGGTCGATAGGTAATTATGAAGTCAAACTCGGCAAAGAATAATGCCCAACGGAGTTGTCTAGAGGATTGGGCTTTTGTGGTTTTCAAATATTGCAGGTTTCGGTGATCCGTAATCACAGTAACGGTGTGTCGGGCCCCCAGCAGATAATGCCGCCAAGCCTTAAAGGCAGACTTGATAGCCAGAAGTTCCTTGTCAGTAATCGTGTAATTGATTTCAGGAGGCGAGAATTTGCGGGACCAAAATGCCACGGAATGCAACTGATAGGTTACTGGGTCCTTTTGTGATAGAACTGCCCCCATGGCAAGGCTTGAAGCATCAGTTTCCACGATGTAGGGGAGTTCGGGGCGAGGGTGTTTTAAGATTGGTGCAGAGATAAATTTAGTCTTCAAATCCTGGAAAGCTTGTTCCGCCTCGGTAGACCATTCAAAACGTTTGTTTTTCTTTAACAAGGCAGTGATGGGCTGGACTATTCGAGAGAATTCGGGGATAAACCTGCGGTAAAAGTTAGCGAAGCCTAACATGCTTTGCACACCTTTTACGGAGGATGGTGATGGCCATTTGAGAACTGCATCGACCTTCTTTGAATCCATACGCACTCCGCCAGGTGATAATATGAATCCCAAGAATTCAACTTCAGTCACGTTGAAAACACATTTTTCCAACTTAGCGAAAAGTTTGTGTTGACGCAATCTTTCGAGGACCATTTTCACGTGTTTCCGATGTTCAGATTCGGATGAAGAATAAACGAGGATGTCGTCAATGTAAACAACAACACACACATCTATGAGCTCTCTGAGGGTTGCCAGTGAATTCGTCGAAAAAAATTGGTCGACCAGACAAATGGTCGAATCAAATTGGTCGAAAACCATTTCGTCGAATTTTTTTTTTTTTCTATTTTAACCCTTTTTTTTTTTTTTTGGGGGGGGGGTCCCCCCCCCCAACCCCTTTTTTTCTCTAAAAACCCATTTTTTTAACAAAACGAAAACCCAAAAATAAATATATAAATAAAAAAAAATTTTCAACGAAATGGTTTTCGACCAAATTGCGTCGACCAAATTGCAGTCGACCAGTTTTTTTTCGACGAGTTGACTGGACACCCTCTCTGAGGACATCGTTCATAAAATATTGAAAGGCGGCCGGGGCATTGCAAAGTCCGAAGGGCATGACCTGATATTCAAATAGCCCATACTTGGTGCGGAAGGCCGTCTTCCATTCATCGCCCTCTTTTACTCATACCAAGTGGTAAGCTCCTCTAAGATCCAGCTTTGTATATATGCATGCTTTTCTGACTTGGTCCAGGAGTTCAGGGATTAAAGGTAACGGATATCTATTCTTAACGGTGATCTGGTTCAGGGAGCGATAATCTATACAAGTTCTAAGGTCTCCTTCCTTTTTTGGAACGAAGAACAAAGCTGAAGAAGCAGGGGACTTGGAAGGACGAATAAACCCATTTGCCAGGTATTGTTCCAGGTATTGTCGAAGGTGAAGGTTCTCAGGCTCGGTGAGGGCATAAATTCTACTACAAGGAGGAGTAGATCCAGGTATCAGGTCTATCTGGCAGTCATAAGACCTATGAGGAGGTAGAGAGTTAGCCTGATCCTTCCGGAAAACATCTTGGTATTCTAGGTATTCGGGAGGTAACTGGGGAGTCTCTGAAGAAATTGCTGCCAGTGCAACACCAGGTGGAGGGTGACAAGTAGAGACACATTCTGGAAACTGGACCGTTCTTGCTCGCCAATCGATCAGAGGATTGTGTTTCTCTAACCAAGGTATTCCTAGAATAATCTGAAACTGAGGGGCCTTGATCACATCGAACACGATCTTCTCATGGTGTCCATCTTGACTTACTAGCGTCACCTCTTGAGTGGTATGCGTTACTGGCCCGGAGGCTATCTCCGTACCATCCACCGTAGTAATGACGTCCTTTACAGCCTTGGGACAAAGAATTAGATTCATCCTCAAAACCATTTCATTATCCACATAATTGCCGATGGCACCGCTGTCGACGTAAGCTTCAATTGCATGTAATCGATCCGGATTATCAGGGCTAATGAGGACCATAGGTATCACGAAATGCGAGGTCACGGAACTGGTTTTCACGCTCGGCAAGAGGACCTCTATTCTTGTCGGGCGAGGTCGTTTCCCTGCTCAGAGATTGTAACTTTGGTAACTGCAGCTCCTACTGCCTTCTTGGCAGGTTTCACCGGACAGTCTCGAAGAAAGTGCCCTGAGTTTCCGCAATAGAGGCATAATTGCAACTGTTTTCTCCTTTCCCGCTCCTTTTGTGTTAGAGGACCTTTCAGACCCCCTATTTGCATGGGTTCCCCGGAGTCTACTCCTTTGGAAGGAGTTGGCGGTTTGGAAAATACTCGAGCATCAAACTTGGAACGATCGGCCTTCCTGTTCTGCAGTCTGTGATATATTTGAACGACTAAGTCTATATAGTCCGAACAATCTTGTGGGGGATTCATTACTTGGGCTAACACATCTTTGAGCTCTCCACGTAGACCTCTATAAAACAGCGTAATCCTTTTGGCTCAGGCCATTGAGTTTCCACTATCAGTCTGTTGAAAGACGCAATATAAGCCAAAAGGTCTTGATTACCTTGTCGCAACAAAAGAAGCTCATTGTCCAAGGCCTGCCCCTGTGAATGTCTTGCGAACAGTTTTTCCATACTGAGCTGAAAAGCTTGAAAATCATGGAGGACCGGATCATCTTGATTTACTAGAGGGATCGACCAGTCTGCCGCATTGCCGCTAAGGTACGAAAGCACGAAAGCTACTTTAGCTTGATCAGTTGGAAAGGCTGCTGGCCGGCATAAGAAATGCAACCGGCACTGATTGATAAATACTGCAAACCTCTTTGGGTCACCAGAAAATCGTTCGGGCGGAGCCAGAGGTACATTCCCAGGTAGGTTGATCTGCACTGGATTCATAGAGGATGTAGAAGGAAGATTTCCCCCAGATGCGGGTAACGGGGTCTGTCCGTCTTGTGACTGTAGCAATTGTCTAGCGAGATCATCTGTTCGCTCCTTGGAAATAATCAGTTCCCTTCTTAGAGCGTTCGTTTCCTGACGGGCTGCATGCACTTCTGCCCTTAGTTCCCCAAGTAACTGGGCTAGCTGGTCGGTATCCGAGGTTTCCATAGCGCCTGGACGGGAGTTTTGTGGTAGGCTTTGCGTTCTGTAACGCTCACCTGATTCCCGTAGAGGCGCCGGTCTTGACTGGGCGTATACCGTATCTTCAAAGGTGATGTGTAACACACGGCTGGCTCTTTGGGCTGGACCTCTGTGCACTGTAGGTCTGACTCGAAGGGTAAGATGTCTGCAGATAAAAAATATGGGATTAAGGAACTGGGTTATTGAATGTCTCTCTCATCTTCCCTTTCTCTTCTCCTGTAGAACCCCAAAGGTTAACGCTCTCACCTTAGGTAAGTGAACGCTGTGCTCTCCATCTGCCTCGGGGCAGGGTGCTGTAACCAGTTTCTTCACTGGATAAGGGGAGCAGGCCTCTTGACTTCAGAGGACTGCTGTCCGTCGTTTACTGCACGAACGGTAAGTTTCGAGTAATTCTAATGTCTTTAAAGTCTTTAGTAATGATGTTTCTTGTTTTGCAGGGTTCCGGCGATGGCGGATGACGGGCTGAAGTGAGTTGAGGATGGAGCCCGTGTGATGAATAGAAGCGCCTGGAAGCACGTAAGTAAGCGCTTTTTGCCTGCTTCACGATGCGCTCTAACTGTCTTTTTATTTTGCAGGTACAAGTTCGGAGCGGTTGCAGGGTGCCGGAATACCCACTGGGTTAGATGTGGAAAGGAGTAATGGCACGTGAGTATTAAAGTTCCCCAATGTCTTTAAACGCACCTTGTTTTGTCTTTCAGATGCGGGATGCAGCGCCGAAGGCCTCCGGAGCGTGCGAAGAGTTGGTAAGCTTTTGTCTTTCAGATGCCGGAATGCAGTGTGAAGACCTCCGGAGCGCACGAAGAGTAGGTAAGCCTTTGTCTTTCAGATGCCGGAATGCAGCGCGAGGCGTTGGTGACAGCCGATGGACCAGGTAAGTGAAGAGCTGTCACTGAAGACCGTAATGCTAACCTGTTCTTTCTTGTCTTTATAGGTGTTGCTGAAGACTGGATTCAGGATGGTAAGCCTTTTTCCTTAGGCCCAGGATCAGATGCAGAAGACACGATGAGCGTTCTGCTGCAGAGGATGCAGAATAACGCAAAGCAAGATTCATCCATCGGGTGTGGTTTCAATAGCCTCCTGTAGTGCTTAGGTGTCTCCTTCCACAGCCACGCCTAGGTAAGAAAAGAGTTCCTGCTTTCCAGAAGAGTTCCAGTGTTCTGAATCTAGGGAGTGGCTCCTGCCCCACCCAACAGGAAAAGTAGTTCCAAACAGAAGAGGATCAGAGGCTCAACTGGCAGGCAAGTAAGCAGCATGGTCTGCTGCAGGTAAGTCCACCCAAGCATTATGAGCCCGGCGCTTCCAGCGCTGGGACTGGGCATATTTATGAGCCTGGTGCCACTGGCGCCAGGACTGGGTCCAAAAGGTCCCAATTGGGACTGGTTGGCACTCGGAACCTGGGTTATGGATCTGCTTCCAAGGGAGTTGGGAAAACCCTGACCTTTTGGAAGCAGAGATCATGACACACTGCCTTGGTCAGATTTAAAAGTAGATTTCATCAGGCCCATGATTCGCTCCTCTATGGGGAACAAGTACATGTTAACAGTAACATGCTTGTTTACCAAATGGGTGAAATGTCTTCCGGCCCCAAATTTCAAAGCAGAAACAGCAGCTGCCCTGATGATCAACCACATCTTCTCACGTTTTGGCCTACCCCAAAGGATTGAGTCAGACCGAGTAAGTCACTTCACCAGCGAAGTGTTGACAAAGATGTGTGAGATACTTGGGGTAAAAAGGAAACTTCACATTGCATACCGCCGGTCCTCTAGTGGGGGAGTTGAGAGGTACAATAAAACAATTGTGAGTATTCTAAAAAAGTTTGTTGCAGATTCTGGGCCAAGTTGGGACATCCGATTACCGCTTGTCCTGATGGCCATCAGATCTACACCATCTTCTGCGACCAAGATGTCTCCATTTGAGCTAATGACTGGAGAAAGGATGGTACTACCTCAGCAACTGCTCTATAGAACACAAGAGCAGACACTGATAAATGCCTCCACAACACGAGTATGTTGAGAGTCTAAGAAAACACCTTCAACATGCTTTTGCCTACGCTCAGCGGAATCTGGAAAAATCTGCAGAAGGGATGAAGACTCAATTTGACTTAAAAACAACCAAAAAGGAATACCAAGTAGGAGACAGGGTCTACTTGTACAATTTCCGAAGGAACCAGACCAAGGAGCGGAAATTTCTCCCTAGCTGGCGCGGTCCTTTTGAAATTGTGGATAAAATGTCACCTGTCGCCTACAGAATCCGCATCCCCAAAGAAGAGTTGGCAGAAGAGAAATGGGTCCATATAAATCAGTTAAAGAGTTGTCACGGCAGACACACTTTGCAGTTGATTGAGGAGCCAATAGAAAGTCAAATAGAGGAGACATGTGGAGAATGAGAATAAGAAAAAGAAGAACCAGAAGGGAACAGATAGGTACATAGGTTTATCTAACAGGGAGTATTTTCTTTTTCATTGTCAGTGCAAAAGGATATCACCAAAAGCCCTAGTAAAAATATCAATAGTTATCTTTGTCTTGTAAGGAATTATTTGTTATTGTCCAAGTGCTTGAATGACCGTAAGGTATTTGTGTGTCCCACTGCTGTTAACCTTCTGGGAAGACAGTCGGTGGGAAAATGTTGTAATCCGTCTTTATTCATCCATTAGATTAGTACTGATTTTGCTCCTGATGACCAATGAGGCCTTCCCCGGGGATCCGGAAAGGAAAGACCGAAATAAAATCTGTGGGTGTCGCTCCACACTCCAACGACAAACAACGGGAGGATTGTGGCGTACCACTCCCTGGTGGAAGAATGACTCCACCTGATGAACCCCACTTTGCCCTACTCTCCCTCGAAAAGAAGTCTCAGGACAGTCAGAGGAGAGGGGGAATTTGTGGGGTACATTTAGCCACCCAGCAGAATTCCCCTCCATCACCAATCTGCACTTCAACAGTTACGAGCAGAATGGGGACACTGGCTCCTTTGAGCGCCATTCGTTGCATCAAAACTGCGTTTGCAGCTACACAAATGATGGCTGCGCTGTCTTTGCCAAGCACCTATTGGTCAAGATGGAACAGGGAATATACCGAGAAAGGCTACCAGTGTGTTTCCTTATGCGCACCAAAGAAGAGAATTGAAAAGCAGTGCTGCTTTGCTGCTAGCTCAAAATTTCCCACAGAAAAGGAAATATTTTGCATTAAAATGATGGAGCCTGATCACCTTTTTCATCTATTCAACAATACACAGTTCTGATCCAGTGAGACCCAGCTATGCCCAGCCATATTCAGGTTGTGCTCCAGCAAAAGAAAGCACTTCCCACTGAATGACAGGCTGTGGCAGGAAAAATCTGTAAAATCACAAACAACTTTACTCCCTGCCATACGGAAGAATGCTTGACTTTTCGCTACAAAATATGCCAGATAAACTCTTCAAAAGAAACCCTATCTCTCTGTGCATGTGTCCCATTCAAGGGGTCTTTATTTTGACAGATGCTTGTGCATTGGAAACATGACTGGGGCTGGAAAGATTCAGAAAATGGATGTAAGAAGGCTGCATTTGAAAGCAACATTCCAGCAGAATTAACCATGTGTAAAAATGGTTGCTTTTTGCAAACAGGAAACATTTCTGTTTTAAAAGTCTAATGTTGAATGAGGCCCTGTCCTTGCCTAGGTGGGTTTTGTTTGAAATCTAATATAATGTTTTATTCCAACAGCCTTGCTTTTGGCTCAGGAAAAAATAATACAGGCATTTGCTGTACTCGGGAAGCCACAGAACACATTTTCCTGCTTAGCTTCAAAGGACATTTGCATGCTGGCAACAGGAGGGGCCTTCCCTCAAAAGGGGCCACCCCCTTGAAAACTATGAATGGACCAAGAGGAAACATCTCACACTCGTCAGACTTTGTGTTTGGGCTTGAGCCTGGTACAATAGAGCTTCAGAACACTTAGGTGTGAAATTGCAAATAACACCCCCCTCAACTTCAACTGGGGGCTTCACAGCCAACTGCAGAGCAGCCTGGGAGATTATGCCCTTATTTGGGAGACAATACTCGCCATCGAGCTCAAGAGCCAATTTTAATTAATAAACTGTGAGGCTGTTATTGCTGCAACCGGACAACGCAGTAATGCAAGAGTTCTACAGTTTAAATGCAATTTCTGTGGCTTCAAATTAAGACGTGGTAGCCTTCACTAGCATGTTGGGGACGGAAATGACGGGAAATTGTATATTCTGAGGAAAGTGTATATGGTGCCACTTTGAAATTCAATACTAACATGCCTTATGAATAATGTATAAAGTTATAGAATTGTAAGTGAAATATTTCCCACCACAAAGTCTGAAAAATTATTAGAAGGATCAAACAATGTCATACAAACCTGTGAATTGGACTGCCATGCTCTGGGTGGAATATGTCATTTTCCTATGTGATTTGCTAAAGTGCCACAACTGTAAACATTTGCAATTTATGGCATAACTGATTTTTGGCAAACATTATTGGGGGATGGTTCTGTACTACATATAAATAAACACACCCCATAAAACTCAGTTCCCTCCTCCAGCCCAATCTGCTTACAGGGAGGAGGCGACATGACATAGGCTGACTTATCTGATTATTTTCTTAGGGGTAGGTCTAGCTTAGTTCTGCCACACAGTAAATCCTGTGACGTCACCCACCTTATAAAAGGGAGAAGCTCACAGAGACAAAGGACGCACTCTTCTTAATTTTCCAGCTGCTACGTATCCGGACATTTCATATTCATCCTGCAGATTCCAGATCCACTTCCAGGTCAGACCATAGCTGACCCTATCCAGGCAGAACCACCCCTCAGAAGTAAACCCCATATCAAAATCCCACTAACTCAGGGAGAAAGGGGGAAAAGCTGCAGTACCCTTTATGAGAGTATCCTGTGACCAGACTGGCTTTTTTGCCTCTGTGTATCCTGTTTCTTAATTTCATGTGTTGGCGCCATTCTTTCCCATTCCTTTAGTCCATGGCATAAGTCCTTAGTCATATTTGGAGTAAACTAATTAATTTCCACATAAAGAGAAACGCGGTGTGAAGAGGGTTAAGACGGCCGCTTTACCAGTTTCATGGGCAGCGTTATCTTCTTGATAATCTAGTTACAAAGATATAGTTGTAGTAGTACTTGTCTTTGCTTTCCAAACCGATTTTCCCTGTCAACTGCTTTTATTTTCCCAAAACCGAATTTCCTTTCACATTGAAAATCTCATCCATTCATTCAGCTAGAGTCCCTCTTTCACTTTCCTATTATCCCTGTGATGTGCATCTATCACCCAGCCTAAAAACCACATTCCGATTCTGTCTATTTAACCCGTTTTCTTCCAAACTGTTTTGACATTTAAAACTGTAAAAAGAGGAAAATGCAACTTTCCAACGTGTGATTTTTGGCTGCACTGTGTTCTTACTTTCAAGTTGATTATTGAACTGTATGCCCTTTGTTGATACCTTGCCTTGTAGTTGCTAGGGTTCTTATATCGCAGATACTGTATCACTCATATTTACCTCATTTATTCAACCGCACATGTAAATTTATTATTTACCAATTCCGAGTGTCATTTATGCAGTTGCAAAGATTTTGCCTCCCATTTCGTGAGAGAAGGTCAGATTTTAATTTCATTTGCTGCCAAGTATCTCTGACTCTTTGCTGCTCCTTTTATCTCCTCAAAATTCGATTAATTGGTGTTTGGGGGAGCATTGCAGGGGGAAATCCTAACTCGGGTGCTATCTGCCCGAATAGTAAAATTGCTCCTATTCATCTGTGCCTTGGATATGTTCTAGTAGAAGGTCAACCAAGTGTATTTCATCAGTTTACATTGCAATTATGACCCCATTGGTGATTGATGCCCAATATTAAAATGGTGTGATTTTCTTTGAATTTAAAATAAATAAATCTTGTATTCCCACAAACCGGCCTGGTTCATGGTCCATTGTGACCCGGGGTATTTGTAAAAGGGGGCGTGAGATGGGTTGGGTACCAGCTCAATCTGAATTCTAGGAAATAAAGAAAAAGTATTCTAATTGAGCGCTTCCTTCTAGGCTAAGGGCAAGGGTCCTGATCCGATGCGTGATGCCTGATTAGAATCCTTAACAATGTAAGTGTGCCAAGAGTACTTCCCATCTGGTTCCACCATTAATGGGCAAAGAAGAAAAAGGGGAGAGGATTGAGACCATATGGGCCATCCATTGATCCGGACAGGGGGTGACAGAGGATCAGTGATAATCTGCCTGGAGGAAGCATTGACGTAGATGTCAGCGATGGGCAGGTCTGGATTGGAGACCACGAGCTTTCTTAAACTTTTCCTTCCAGGCTTCGAGAGAGCAGTAAGATAGGTGATAGAATAGGAGTTGGAGTAGATGGGTGAGATGGAGAGCACCGTGGAGGCAGGGGGAGAGTACAGACAGAGGGACTGCACAGTGCACAAGGAAATTACCAGGCGGCCTAGTAGCAGGACAGGCAAAGACAAATCAAAGAACATTAGATCAAGGTTCCAGGAGGGATAGGGACTAGATTACAACAAACAGCTGAAAGCACAATGCCAGGAAGCAAGATTAGATGACTGGGGGGTGCGGGGGACCTAGAGCGTGACCTGTAATTGCAAGCACACACAGATTTCCCAGGATGTTGTTGAAAGTGGGAAATTGTCCAACGTGAGATCAGCACAAGTGGCATAATTGGTTGTACTAACATGCTTGCATACCAGCAGAAAAACACTAAACATATACACAGACTCCTTTTATGCCTTTGAGGTTGCACATGATGTTGGCCAGTTGTGGAAGCAACATTCTTACATTATCAGAGTTGTCTGTAAAGAATCATGACTGTGTAGAAGACTTGTTGGAGGCTATCATGTTAGGTTAGTGCAGTCACTTCCCGATAGACGCAGGATGCTGTGTTTCCGGTCTGGTAAGAAAACAATAAAGCTCTCTCCATGTTATCACCCACAATTGATTTGTGAGCCTCATTTCTCTGATTGAGTGAGCAAGAGAACTAGTTTGCCACATTGCATTCCTGTGGTGTTTCCTATGTTGCTCCCCTCATTACCCCCAGTGAATGGTGCCCATTTGAATATTCACCTAGCGAATGATATATTCTGGAGTCCGGTGCTCTCCAGGCTCAGCCGAATGCAGGAAAAGTAGGGGGAAGTGATCCTCACGCTCCTGAGGCATAGTGAGTAAAGATCAAGCAAAATAGCAGAAAGGGCCTTTAAGTTGGGGGCTGGCTTTTTGCCTGCCGGCGTCTGGTTGGCTAGATGAATCAGGCTGTGACCAATCGGGAACCGTGTTTACATGCTACCTATGGCAACCCTCTGAGGCACTCCTGTGCCGAGGAAGAGGGCGGCCATTGAAAGCAAAGTCAAATCATGTTGTGGAAAGCCGTTCCTATGCATACTCTGCTCATATTCATCTTGCATCACGGCACAGCACTATGTGTGCTGGGCCACACTTACCAGCACTGCGGCATGCCAAAAGGTGACAAGGCAGCAGGCAACAGGCTCTCCAGAAGTAGTGGGGGCTCCGGTGCTCTGCAGGTACTGCGAGATGTAGGAAAAGTAGCGGGAAGCGTTCCTCACGCTCCTGGGGTAAAGTGAGTAAAGATCAAGCAAGGGAGCATCAAGGGCCTTTACCTGTGGGCCTTCAGTTTGGGGGCCGGCTTTTCACCTGCCGACATCTGGTTGGCTAGATGAATCAGGCTGTGACCAATTGGGAACCATGTTTACATGGTCCCTAAGGCAACCCTCGGAGGCACTACGGTGCCGAGCAAGAGGGCGGCCTTTGAAAACAAAGTCAAATCATGTCATGGAAAGCCGTTTCTATGCATAATCTGCCCATATGCATCTCGCATCACGGCACAGCACTGCATGTGCTGGGCCCCACTTATCAGCAGTGCGGCATGCCAAGAGGCGGCGAGGCAGTGAGCAAAAGGCTCTCCGGAAGCGGTGGGGGCTCCAGTGCTCTCCGGGCTCTGCTGGATGCAGGAAAAGTAGGGGGAAGCAATCCTCGCGCTCCTGAGGCATAGCGAGTAAAGATCAAGCAAGGGAACAGACGGGACCTCCAGGTTGGGGGCCGGCTTTTCGCCTGCCGGCGTCTGGTTGGTTAGATGAATCAGGCTGTGACCATTCCGGAACCATGTTTACATGGTAACTATGGCAACCCTCGGAGGCACTTCGGTGCAGAGGAAGAGGGTGGCCATTGAAAGCAAATCAATCATGTCGTGGAAAGCTGTTCCTATGCATAATCTGCCCATATGCATCTTGCATCACTGGACACCACTGCGTGTGCTGTGCCACACTTACCAGCAGTGCGGCATGCCAAAACGTGGCGAGGCAGCGAGCAACAGACTCTCTGGAAGTGGTGGGGGCTCCGGTGCTCTCCGGGCTCTAAGGGATGCAGGAAAAGTAGGGGGAAGCGATCCTCACGCTGCTGAGGTATAGCGAGTAATTGATCTCAACAACACAATTGACTTTCAGGATAAAATTTCAACATGAAGCAATTGTGTTTAAAACATTTGATTTTCTCCAATATCAAAACAAGTATGGTATCAGAGAACGCTTCTTGAACAAATAACATTTAAAGCACACGTACATTCAACTTGGCTCCTCTGTATAAGAGTGGGGTTGTGAATGTATTGGCTATGTGCAGGTCATTTGAATGTAGACAATGAGCAACTTAAATAAGACTTGCAGAGGTTTGAATTTGGAAAATAATGCTCTCTAGGATTCTTGCACTCTGCTCTGAACACACATGGGTGCAGTCTTCTCAGAATATGTATGTGCAGCTTTCAATGAATACATGTGTGCGACTTTAACTAAACATGTGTGCTACTTTCAATCTATACACATAAGCAACTGTCAGGTTTATGAATGGATGCACAGCTTTTAATGTGCTTTTGTACAGGTTTCAGTCTACGTGTGTTTTTGAACCAGAGATGTAATCTCCTGTAAAATGTAAAATGTTAAAACACCCTTTCTCTGTGACATTACACATAGGACTATCTGTGCATTCAAGGTAAGGGACAACAAGGGTTTAACACTTTGCATTATTCTTAGTGACTAGAACCAATTCCCTATACTCATTTCTATTATGGAAACCTCTAATGGCTAGGCCTCCCCGGCTGCTTTAATGCATTAGAGCTCTTAGACAATAGTGTATCATGTATACCTTATAAACCAGATGAATCGACTCCGGCCTAAGACAAATTCTGTTTTAAATCATGTTTAATTTTACAAATGCAATTCTGCATTTAAGTGGCAACAAAATACATTCAGTTTTAAATCTCATCTCTCAATACAAAATACATTGGGCTTTAAGGAAATCACATGTTACTTTATATTCAATGTAAATGTACTCTTGTTATAAAATTGCGTTCCCCATGGCTCCCAGCCCTCTATACCCCAGATTTACCCTGGACAGTCTATAGGGATAGTTTGGGAGGTACATGGGGGGATTTGTTAACTTTTTTAAATGTAGCATCTTATTTTGGAGAATCAGCGGGAGAACCAGTCAGTCAGGAATTACTCCTTCAGCAAGCTCCATTTTAAGCTGGCTAGTGCAAACCAATTTCCAGCATGGATTGGCAATTCCCTCTCTCAAGGAGCTGGTCTCCAGTCTGCATGGTGTCAGTCATCCAAATTGTGTCATCTCTGCTCAGCCATCTCCAGTTGTTTCGAAGATCCTTCCAGCGTCATCCCCCAATATTCCATACTTCTCATTCTATGAGCCGGCAAATATATATTGTTTAGCTCCTTACAGATCTTGTGACAAAGTTGTGGTTTCTATCAGCCTTATGGCACTGAAAGGAGGAGTAAAATCACTCCTACTGAAAAAAGTGCCATTTTGTTTTTGGGGCCTTACTTTGGATGTGAACATGCGAGATTACTAAAACTAACATTGATTCCATGTTGCATGATTTGTGTGTAGTTCTTGATAGTTGGTCGAGACAAGGACATCAGGAACAAATCTTGATAGCAGGAGATTTTAATTCACCTTGCGCTCTTCATTAGGTTCCACATAGGGAGTCAACCTCATTTAGTTCTCAGGCGAACCGTAGGGAGCCTAATGGGAGAAAAGGAAAACTGGGTAGACTGTATGTCTTTAATGGGCTTGGAGCTCCATTTTGTCAGATCTCCGTTTTAACCAGGGAAATAAAAGTTGGCAAATAGGCAAGTCCTCTCTTGGATTGACCACATATTTCTTTCCAAGTATCTTGACTTCAATAGTTTACCACTAAGGGTACATTTTAATGCATTCATTGACCATGCTGGAATTACTTTCAAGATCAAGAATTAGCTGATGGGTATGATAGCTACACCTATGTCAATGACTGACTAGCCTATGTATCGAAGATGGACTGAATCTCTGGGGTATAGTGACGTGTCTTCCTGGAGGTAGACAAAGCCTATTTTTTACATCGTTATCTCAGGTTTTCTTTGTCAGTGTCTGGGCATCCTATAAAGATCATGACCTGGTAGGTGAGGGGAGCTGATGATTAGGTTGCTGCTGGAAGGTGGAAGGGCACACACACTGCCATTCTGTATGTTCTTTTTAGCTATGTTTCAATACACTGTCTTTACTCATCTCTAAAATATATTGTGTGTTCCTGTTTTTTCCAACAGCTGTTTCATTCTCTAAATAATCAGGTGAACTGCCAATACATTTGGCCAGATGGTTATCTGAGAACTCTGCTAGGATCAATTCTCTTCCTTAGTTTGAGTGTAATGGCCGGGCACACACAGACGCACAAAAGCTGACTGATGAGGTGTGTGGGCCCATTTCAACATGTTTGCGGGCCCTCATACTTAAAGATGGGAAAAAGTATGATGCACTCATGGGGTTCCTCAAATTATATTGGCGACAAAGGAATGCAGGGAGGGGTGAATGGCTGCAGATCATCAAGGGAAAGGCAGCCAGCAGGGAATTGTCCAATGCAAAGTTATTCATTGCTCTTTGTCAGTAATGGACTAATGTAGAAAAAACTGGAGTAAAAAGGCAGCGAGGTAATGAGAATGTCGCTGGACACTGCAAGCCGCCCACAGGGGTGAGGGGGTAATGGCATGAAGGGGGGTAGCATATGCTGCACGTTATTTAAATGTCCCGAAATGAGGTATGTTGCTGCATCATAAGATTGCCAATGTGCTCGTCGCCCCTGGTTGCAGTGCCTGATGAAACATCACACATATGTAGGTAAGATATCACGCATGTGAACAAAAATACATTTTAGAACAAGTTACTTTAATGTAGCCCCGCACGGCCCCTCCCTAAGCATTAAGAAGGAGCGGACATGAAGCGGGACAGGTAACCAAAGTAACCAACTTTATTCCTCACATCCCGAACTCCAACTGACCCTTTCCACATTCTGTCCCTCACCTTCTGCCTACACCGCACCCCGTGCCCGAAGGCTCCCTCCCTACCCACGTGATTCCCTCTGTGGCTTCAACAGGATGTCACAATCGCCCCCTCTTTTAACAATAAGTGGGCTATTAGTCCATTACCTCCATAAGTCTCTGTAGTCTATTTCAAACTCTGAGGTCTGCAACAACCACTCACCTGACCTTGGTCAGGGCCCAGTTCATCTGGGACACCAGTTCCTTCCCCACTCAAGTCTTCTCCATCTCCTTCATAGGGGTCATCATGCTCCTCGTAATTGGACTCTTCTTCGTGTGATCGTGTCATGACGACTCTAGACATTCTTTTGAAATGTGAGGAAATACGCGTCATGTTTCTTCTTTTGCCTTCAGCAGTGATGAGGGGCCCGTTTACTTTGGTGATGGTTAGAGGAGTGCTGTCAAAAGCAACAATGTGCTTGTGCGTCCTAGGTTACAGCACGATTACACTGTCTCCAGGCATCGTCATTTTCTCTGACTTTCCTTGCAGTGTCTGGGCACCTCTTCATGCTCTCCTTGGTGCGGGTGTCATTTTCTTGCATTTCTGTTTCTCCTTCGTAAGTTTCTTCCGGAGTCGTGACATGGGGTAGCCTTGTCCTGATGTTGCGGCCAAACATGACTTCTGAGGGTGCTTTTCCAGTGGTGCTGTGAGGGGTGTTTCTATAGTCCCTTAATAATTGATTTAGCATTTTCTCAACTGACTCTCGTATCCGATGGGCGAGTTGAATGTTTTTCTTAATGTTGCTCATGAAACGTTGCATTAGCCTGCGGCCATAGAGGTGTGATCCTCCTATGTTTCAAACCCATGTACTCAGCAAATGTCTTAGTCTTGTCTGGTGAATGGGGGTCCATTATCAGATTTGAATATTCTCTACATTCTGTATGCAGTGAACAACCTATCCGGTGCTGGTATGGTGTGATAGGCAGCCGTCGACTCCACTATTTGTATGTCAGAGAAACAGAAGTATTCATCTATTGCCACTAGTATGTATCTACCCCCTGCAATGGGTCCAAAAAAGTCAATGGCAAACTCATCCCACACCCCCTCTGGTGGCTCTGTCATACACAGAGGTTCAGATCCGGTGTGCGGGCTGATGACCACACATGTGGGGCATTGTTTGAGGAGGTCTACCACTTGAGAGTCTAGTTGGGGAAACCATACCTTTTGTCTTAACATCCTTTTGGTGGATACTATTCCTTCATGGGCCACCTCCAACACTCTCCTTTGTAGTGTTCACGGAATGACGACGATCTTGGTTCCCTTAACAGCTGTTATGCTTCTCACTTCTTGTGTTTCTGGGGTGGCACTTTCTCCAGCCTGCTTGGACTGCTTCCACCTTTCTGATTCAATGCACCTGAATGCAATTTCAATGGCTTGATTGTTCTCTGTTTATTGCACGGGTTGTGGCAGGTCAACTCCTTTCGGTGCTGCTGCTTGTATGATGTAGTGTATGTATTTATCTGCAACCAAGGATTTTAACAAGGCTGATGGGATGCTGGGACAGAAAGTCTACAGGATTATCCTCTTTTCCAGGTCGATGGATGATTCAAAAACTGTAATACTGAACTCTGAACTCCCACAGAACAATTCTCTGAGGCATCTTTGCTTGTGGGTTTCCATAGATTAACAACAGGGTGTGGTGATCGCTGACTACTGTGAAAGGTTTACCATAAAGAAATAAATGAGTGTTTGCAGACCCACACTAAGGCCAATCCCTCCTTTTCAGCCTGTGAATATGCCTGTTCTCTTTTTGAGAGGCTCCTGCTAGTGGCTAGCATAGGAGACAATGTGACGCTTCCCTGTTTCGCGGGGTCTAGCTGTGTTACTATGGCGCCTAGTGCCACGGGACTTGCGTCCATAACCAGTTTTGTCTCCCTTGCCGTATTTAAATATGCCATGTTTTCAGCGACTGAAATGTGCTGACGAATGTATTTATTTATTGTGCATTTGTAAGTCGTTTATACATGTCATGATTCCTGCCCCTCGTGTCCCCAGCCCTCCAAGATGTCAGGCTGGAGCCAGGCCACGATCACCTACATGGCCCTCAACGGCCTCTCCATCCCTCCAAAGACCCACTTGGAGTCAGACTTGGCGCTTGTGGCCCCAGACTCACTCACTCCCATAGGATAACATTGGGAATTGGACTTGTAGTGCATTGATGGGGACAAGATGGATGCCCACACATATTTCGGTTCCCAGAACTGCATGTCCGGTCTAGTCTTTTGGGTGTGGTTCAGCCCAGAGACACCTGGGATACCCAGAGACTATTTAAGCCACACCCAGGCTGATAAACATGCTTTGCGTTTTCTGCACCTGCAGCGTGACACTCACCGTGTTCGGATCGGTCTCCAGTAGGCCTGCATCTTTCTTCTGCACTCAGCTCCTGCAAGAACAAGAACACCGTTAGGAACAGCCTTACCTTACGGCGCTTCTGCCCATCATTCATCGCTCCTTCTGTTCTGCGGGCATCTTCGGCGGTGTCATTCCCATCCCGGGACACTGCTTCCTAATGAAAAGGGAAAAGAACAGAAAAAAGGCATTAGTAAGCATTCTGCAAATCTTTGCTTATTTTTAAATACTGTACGAGCTTCAAACGCTTACCTGAATCCCAGCCGCTCTGGGGGAACTCAGTCTCCGGAACTTCTCATCCATCTGCAAGAGGGAAAGACACTCCAGGTTAGCGTGGAAACATCTAGAGGCACCGCATACCGCGCTTACCCACCGCATTTGTTCTTCATAACCGGCATCCACGCTGAAAACGTCGTGGCACCTAAAAGACACAGAAAAAGAACTCAGTTCAATGCAAATACGAAAGGGGTGCATCGCGCATCACGCTTTCACTCACCTTCAGCGCTACTCATCTTAGCAGCACGCCGCCATCTCTGGACGCCGGACATCATCTAAGGAAGGAAAGGAACGAAGTTAGAGAACTGTTCAAAAGACTCATACTTACCTGTCAGACTCTTGCCAGTGAAGTAACTAGGCAGCAACGAGCCCGCATCAATTAATGCACCCCTGCGCTGAAAGCAGGACAGAGAGCACACTATCCAAGAAAACAAGGCCCAGTCTCCAGTCGAATAGCCTCCAGGGAAGGGTTCGAGGTCATAAGAGGTCAGACCAGGCTGAGTGATGTCCCCGTGGATACCAGGTGAGCGTCACAATACATCAAGTAAATTGTGTTTCAAAGCGCCCACAGGGCAACGGGGAGGGAACATGGGAATGAAACAAATATAATAAAACATAGAGATTGACCTATTACGCTTTGTGAGCATTCAGAACGTGCAAGTGCACACGGAGAGGGCCGGGGGGAGGGGGTAAGTGCTAGGGGTATCAAGAGGGAAGTACTAGGGAGTGAGCAGCTGTAAGTGCATAGGTGGATTGGTCAGCTGTTAATAAATAAGTGCAGGCCTATTGTGGCATAGGCCAGTGGGTGCCAAGGCAAGGTGCTGGGAGGGGTGGAGACTGTAGGCGATTGGGTGTGGGAGCCCAGGACCGGGGAGGACACATAAGAGCCCTGGTCACCAATCTAAGCAACTGTGGGATTTAGCAGAGGAAGGAGGAAGGGAAGGAGGAGGTGAAAAGGAGAGTCTTGAGGAGCTTCTGGAATTTGACCTTGCAACAACCAGTGGAGAGGTTTTAGGGCTGGAGAGATGCAGTCAATGGTCTTGAGGCAAAGGATAAGTCTCACAGCCCTATTCTGGATTAGCTGGAGGGGTCGTAGCGAAGAAGAGGGTAGATTACAGAAGAGGCTATTGCAGTAGTCTAGCCTAGAGAGAACCAGAGCTTTAGAGACGCCGAGTTTCTGGGGAAGTGAGGAAAGGGAGAATTTCTTTGAGGAATTGGAGTTGAAAGTGGGACTTCTTCACAAGGACCTTAATGTGAGGGATGAGGGAAATAGAGGAGTCGAAGATGACACCAAAGTTTCTGGCTTCAGATGAAGGCATGCTGGCAGGTCTCAGACCACAGAAACGGCACATGTTGTTTTGTGAGGGCTCGCAACGGTTCACCCACAGAGGCAAAATCCTGAATGTAACGAGTGCAGTAGCTGGCGAGCCCCAAAAGTGATCGCAGGTCTGATACATTGGTTGGAGGGTTTGCTTTGTTGAGTGAAACCACTTTCTCTGGGTCCGGGGTTATACCCTGTGCCGAAAAGATGTGTCTGAAGAATCAAAGGGTACCTTTCCTAAATTTGCATTTGTTCTCGTTGAGTGTGAGATGGGCTGCTTCAAGGGCCATGTATACGCTTGTCAGGGTGTTGTTTTGTTCTTTATCCCTTCCAAACATCAGTATGTCGTCATTGTAATGTATGTAGTTGGGGATGTGTTTGATAACGTTATGAATTTCTGCTTGAAAGATTTCCATGGCTGATGACACTCCAAAGCTGAGACGCTTGTACCTGTAGAGGCCCAGATTTGTGTCAAACGTGGTTATGTACGTTCATTCTTCACTCAATCCTAATTGATGGTAGCCTTTATTTAAGTATAGTTTTGAGAATATGGTGGCTCCATTTAATAAATGGACCATTTCTGTGATCCCCGGGGCTTGATGTTGTTCCCTCAGGATGGCTTTTTATTTATATTTGTTTAATATTTATAACGCGCACCTAACCCTGAGGTAACTGGGCGCTGGATAGGCTTAACATGTTACAGAAGTACATACATAGGTAATCACAATTGGGACGACCAAGGTTACAAATGGGTCTGGTACAATAAATAAGAAATTAGATAAGGGCATGACAAAAATAACATACGATCATAGCTAAGGAAGGCATGAGTATGGGAGCCAGTTAGGCACGTCTAGGTATTAGTGCATGATGAGCCTCAAATGTTGGACTTCTCTGAAAGCCAGTTTTTTACTCTTGATCTGAACAACCAGAAGGAAGGTTGCATTCTATTGGAGGGGGTAGAGAGTTCCATAGTTTGGCAGCTTGAACTGGGAAGCTAGCGCCGCCTGCGGTTTTTAAATTAAACCTTGGGACTGTAAGGAGCTGGGTATGGACGGATCTAGTAGGACGGGCTGGTTGATATTTGGAAAACTTTCAGCCAAGTAACTGGGAGCAGAGTTAGACAGGCATTTGTGGGCGATTGCTAGAGCGTGGAGAGCTATTCTGTCGCGTACAGCCAACCAGTTTGATTTCTGTCTCAGGCTCGAGATGTGGCTGGATCTTGGAATGCTTAATGCAGACCTTAGTGAGTTATTCTGGAGTATATTGAGATTGAGTTCTGAAGATCCTAGGAAAAGCGTGTTACAGTAGTCTATTTTAGAGAGCGCCAAAGCTCTTAGTAACGTCATACAACTGGTAGGGGAGAGGTAATATTTACACGTGTTAATCAGTTTATTGGTGTAGGCTGTAGATGATGCAATAGAGCTGACTTGTCTTTGTAATGATAATGTAGAGTCCAAATAGACTCTGAGTATTTTATTTCCTTCGCGACTTTAATTAGGTTACCGTCTATATTAAAGGATGTGTATTGTGGGTCGAGTTTGGATAAGTGAGCCCGCATGCTGACAATCAAGAGCTCGGTTTTTTTCATCATTTAGGCAGAGGCTGTTCGCCGCCATCCATGCCTGGATTTTGAGGTAGATGTCATTGATTAGCTTAGAATCATCTTCATATCTCCCTGACAACGTGATGAGAACCTGCGTGTCATCTGCGTAGTTCGTGTAGATGACACCCAGGTTGTCGAGACGGTCGAAGAGGAGCTTAGTGAAAATGTTGTATAGCGTTGGTGAAACGCATGACCCTTGGGGCACCCCACAGTGGATGGGAATTGGGTCTGCTGAGGCTGTGGCACAGAAGACTCTAGTGGTACGGTTAGTCAGGAAGGATTTAATCCAATTGGATGCGTTGGTGGAGAATGCTGCTGCTGTGGTCAAGTGTTCAGTCAGGATCTGGTGATCAACCAGATCAAAGGCAGCTGAGAGGTCTAACAAGAGTAGGATAGCAAGTTTGCCTTTGTCTTTGTACTCACTCACTCACCTAATACACACTTAATACACATTACGACACATCCTCCCCCGTTCACTACCATAAGAAAACCTTTCTCATAATCCATTAACCCCTTTACATACCGTGTGGCCAGCACGGAACATAACCAACAGCACCAAACACCCAATGTCATCTTAACCACAACAAGGTACAACTCTTACTCCACTACAAAGCAACATACCCCGAAGCATACGACCCAGATGAACACTAGATCACATAAATTCTAAAGAACCCCTACACATACCTTCTAACTAAAACACTCCACAAGATGGAACTCCACATCCTGAAGACCCATCTACAAAACACAAGCAAACAACGGAAGCCCAAACCACGAGAACTAAAAATAATAAATAGAGCATCCACCAGTCCTAAGCTGCCCCTTAGAACATAGGCCTGCCACACCGACAACAAACCCAAAGAACCTTGCTAACACTCTAACCCCATCAAGCACCAACACCTCCCGCCCTGAGCTGCCCCTCAGGACCACGGACCTGCCACGTCCGAGCACATTCCAGCTCAACCTAGAGCATCTACTCACAACAACTAAAGAGCCCGGTCTTCACATCAAGAATTTCCACAAAAACTCATACCAGAACCACTCCAGTTAGGATTCAACAACATCAATAATAACCATGCGACTGACAGCCATCACCAACGCCTACATAATCACTTAGGCCCCAAACCACTGCCCAATAACACCTGAAATAACCTGATGGCCCCAAACCACTGCCCAAAAACAGCCGATATAATCTCCTGGCCTCAAGCCACTGCCCAGAAACCTGACAACCTCACACCGAGGAAATAAACCAGCATTAAAAATAAGTAGACCCTACATCCCAACGTTCCCTAAGAGCCTCTAAAAACAACCCAACAGTAATACAATTACCTGAATAATCATACCAATGGCCGCCTCAGACACCATTGCCACAAAGACTTGCATAACATAACTACCCCAGCAAGTCTCAACACCGTGACCAAATACACCTGAAACAAATGGCTAAAGTAGACCCAACCTCCAGCCACAGCCCTAAAACTGCTCCACATTTAATAAATCATGCATATAATGACAACCCAAGAATGGATACAAACTGTGCACCCCGCATGCACTACACTAGCAACATGCAAACACCCTAGAACATGCACACAAAAGCACCATGTGCCCGCCCCAACATGTACACTAAACATAATATAATACGCACATAAATGCATAAAATTTCCCCAAATCCAGTCCAAGCTGATGAACCCACCACCCAAAGTCCATTAAATGAAGAAACTTTTACAATGCATATAATCATTGTCCAAAAGTCTGTCCTGAAATTGAAAAGTGAACCACATTTCCATCAGAAATTGCATCCCGTAAGGGAAAACCGTTACATTGCATAATACACTTCTGTACATACCCCATGTCGCCATGTCCCTTCCCCCTAAAAGGGAAAATCGACAAATTAAATACAGGTCAGAATAATAATAGCACTTCCACCACCAAAGTGACATTACCCCCCACCTTCTACCCCTAGAAGGTAAATATTCAGTAATAACCATGCTCCAGTGAACACGCTCTAATAAGCGTTCGCCCACACACCCACAGACCATTGTCCAAACACCACTTGCTCAATACAACGGGCCACAACATTTACTATCACACCCACTCACACCATCACACAGGCCCTACACAATACACACCAACAGAAACCACATCCAACACCAACTACATGCACGCTGGCTTCAAAAACGCATAAAATTAATGTCTGACCAATTACATGTTATGTTCCAATGTAGCAACTGACACTCCTGGATCAAATCCACATAGAGCCTGGAAAAAACATCACCTGGAATACTGAACACCGACGCCTCCACTTCTTCACCACAAAACTGCAGAAATCACCATCCTTTTCTGTAGGGCTCCTCGATGCACAGTCACCATTTCCAGTAACCGCCAAAGCAAATTGTCTGTGAAAATGTACACTTTATAGATGACAAACTTGCCGTTGCAGCCATGCTGATCGACCTCCATAGACACTAAAAACCAACAGCACGTTCCTCTGAAAGTCCTTCACCAGTGAAAAAACTTGCAATCCTCACCGCCTCCAAACAAATCCCACAGGGCAACACGTTCCCGTAAACTTTCAGCACCGTTGAAACTCCTCTCCAAAGCCATGCTGCGTTCACGCTACATTTTCGCCCAACGCCCACCAGGCGTCCTGGTTCTACGTGGCCAATCCAACCAGTCCTTCCTTAAGTAGCCCTGACAGTCCCAAAACGCAGTCACAGTTATGCCCCCGGCTACAGCATACCAGCTGGACCCCGGACGTCACGGCTCTCATGATGCCAGCTGCCAACAAACTTGACAATGGACGTGGCTGGATGCCTACCCAGCACGTTCTCCAGAAGCACCCTCTACTATGTGCTCACCAACACCCCTTGCTGGAAGCAGAGCGCCGCCAACTCTCCCCTCCATTAGTCAGCCCTGGAAGTCCAGCGCCATGCTGGACGCGGAGCGCTGCCAACTCTCTTCTCCGTTAAACAGTCCTGAGAGTCCAGTGGCACACCTGCAGAGCCCCGTTATGGACCCACCCGGAAGTGGCGCGCCACCGGTAGCATACCGCCAGAGCCCCGCTGTTAATCCGGCAGGCAGGACTACCACTATGGACCCTCCTGGAAGCACAGTGCCGCCGGTAGCACACCACCAGGGCCCCACTGTGAATCCGGCTGGCAGGACTGCACAGCTCACACCGCTCCCCCGTCCCCAGAGGAATTGCCCCAGGGGACCATTAACACCGCTGGCCTCCTTCTACTGAGACCCTGACCTCCGGTCCCGAAGCCAGCCCTGCCGGGTGGGGTGGCTGCTCTGCTGGAGGGCAGTGTTGTTACAGCTGCACCGTCCCCTCCGCGGCGGTCATCCTCGTCGCCATGTGAAGAAACCTCGCCGTGACACGTAAGTAAGTTATGAGATGGTAACTTTAATCCATGTTACAGTGCATCTCTCATTAGGAGAGATTGAAGGTAATGACACCGGTAACCCCACCCGGCAGTAACAGTTAACTCCAACTGTCAACCTTAGAATCTATCCACGCAATCCCACACTGCACGCTCTCATCCTCACGAGTCCTGCTTCCCTTCACGTGCCACACTCACTCACGTAATACACACGTAATGCACATTACGACACAACTCTATCCAGAATCTTTAGAAGGAAGGGGACAGAAGTTATAGGTCTGAAATTGGTCGATATATTAGGGTCTAGAGAAGTTTTTTTTAGGAGGGGCATGACCCAAGCCTCCTTGAGATTGTCGGCGGCCTCGCTGGTGTTGAAGGAGGTGTTTATGAATGTGGCGATAAATGGGGAGAGTTCCTTGGCTGCTTCCTTGATAACGGGTGCTGGGCAAATGTCTCCTTGGCAACGTGAGGGTTTTAAGCCTCTACTGATGTCTTCAACTTCTTTGGCTGTAACTGAGGAGAATGCAAATGGTGGGCATTTTGGGGCTTGTTGATTAGGTGAGTGCTTGCGATGAGTGTTACTAGAGAGACTGTTTTTTTTTTTTTTGCTTCAATTTTCATTTGGAGGGAGGCCATTTTGTCGGAGAGGGCCTCTGAGGTAGAGGCTGGGGACTTCAACTCTCTTAAAATGTTAAATAGCTCCTTAGACTTTGATTGCGCATTGAGAATTCTGTTATTGTAGGTTTCTTTTTTGGTGGCGAGGATGGAAGCTTTGTATGTGGCTGATGCTGTGTTGTGTGGAGCTTTATTGTCAGGGGTAGGTGAATTACGCCAGTTGGATTCTGCCAATCTTTTTTTGTTTCTCAAGATTTTGAGTTCTTGGGTGAACCAATTGTTGAGGTGGGCAAATGGTTTAGCCTTTTTTAGTTTGATTGGTGCAATTTTGTTCAAAGCAGTCTTGAGGGTGTTGTTGTAGAGGTCGACTAGGTTAGTGGTATCTAGATTCTTATAGGAGGAGATGTCCATGATGTTGTTGATCAGTGGGCGCAGTTTGGGCAAAGTTATGTTATGGGCGTTCCTAGATAAGGTTGGGGGGCCAAGCTAGGGGGTAGTGGTGTGATTCCCTGGATATTGAAGGCTATATAGTGGTGATCTGTGGTGATCTGTACAAGTAATGGGTGTATTCTGGAGTATTTTAGTGGAGCAGTTGAGATCAGATAACCAATCAAGGGTCCGACCCTTAACATGTGTTGGCTCTGTGATGCGTTGTTTGAATCCGAGTTGGGAGATAGAATTTTAGAGAGAGAGGGCATTGGGGTAATTATCGTCCTGGAACCCAAGGTTCATATCTCCAAGTAGTATGGTTTGGGAGTCTGGTTTTATATTGGCTGTTAGTAGGCCTCTAATGTCTTCCTCAAAGGTGGAGATGGGATCTGGGTGGCGGTAGACGAGGTGCAGTAGTATGGTTTTGGTGGCGGTTAACGGGAATTTAACTGATAGGAGTTCAGCTGAGGGTAGACTTGCTAGGGTGTTGTCTCTAAGGCCTAGGTTACTTTTGGCAATGAAGGCTAGTCCTCCTCTCTCTGAGATTCTGTTGGATCTAGTGAAAGTGTAGCCCTCTGGCAAGGCTAAGGAGAGTGTGGGCCTGCTGCCTGGTGGAGCCAGGCCTCTGTGACAGCCAGGAAGGCGAGGCTGTTTTCAGAGATGTCTGCAATATTCAGAGCATAGGCAACTGGTGATCGTGCATTGATCAAAGCGCCTTTGATATCTGGTAATGTTGCAGGAGTGGTGCAAAGTGGTTTTGTAGGAGTAGTATGACAGGGTGTCTTAAGCTGGTTGGCGCACAGTGATAGGATAGGTTTCACTATGGGGTCAGTTAAGGGAGAGGTGGGCACGGGTTTGGTAGGTTTGGATGGCATTTGAGAGGGCCATATATTGGGGGCGTTGAGTGGGAGGGGAGTCGTGAGCCTAGTCTCTTGTTTCTGATGTTTGTGGGACAGGGTATTAACAGAGTAGGGGGTGTGGCGAACCGTTGGATCCTCTCTGCTTGGCTTAGTTGCTTAGCATAGATATCATTGCGGTATGTATTGACTATTGGAGTGTAGTTTTCTAAGGTCTGGGGCGGTGGGAGGAAGGGGGTGGGTGAGATGGCTTGGCCTAGCAGGAGAATAGTAGCCATAGTGAGTGTGACTGTGTGAAAGGTGGCCATGGAGTAGGGTGAATGGGGAAGGCCTACCTAGGGTCCTTAGTGGGCTCTGGTATAGAGTGTGAGTCAAAATGCACAGTAGCATAATACAGACAGTAGGAATAGCAGATGTATATATTAGCTGGCATGATGCAAAACACAATAGCACGGGTCAGAATGCACAATGGCGTAGTGCAGACAACAAGGATAGCACCTGTAAAATATTAGCTAGCCCGGTGCAAGTCACAATAGCTCAGCGAGCATGACTTACGAATGCAGTGGTATAAGTCTGGGGCGGATCGCAATAGTACACTTGAACATAGCAGTTGGGTTCGTGCAGTAATATGGGAGTAATGCAAAACACAGCAATATGTTGAGCCTGGAAGGTATGCTAGTACAGTGATAAGGACCTAGTGCAGGTCGCAGTCATGCAGTGAGCATAGCATCATATGCATAGATGTAGTACAGCCTTTTCTGATAGGGACGGACATGAACGGCATAGTGCAGCTCAGCGCATGGCAGTACGGTGCATCGTAATACGAGCAAAGCTCGGTTGACAGGTTAGGGAAGGTACAGATGTAGAACACAGTAATACAGTATATGCCAGGGAGATTACGCATAGGTATGGTCAGTTGTATTGTGATGGTAGGCAGTATACATGCATGCAGACATTGTGTGTTCAAGGTTCGGAAGGGAAGTCGGATGGCAGCGGGGTGTGCTTACCCTGGTATCCGTAACTGCCAAACGATAATACAGGCAGTCCATATGGTAAGGTATCCTTGGGGGGGATCCGCCGAGTGAGCAGGCTTCGTTGCAGCGAATGTGGTGGTATTTAGGCAGAGTAGCCTGCCCTGCGGGCGTGACGACCTCAACAGGCACTGACAGGCCAGAGCCCTTTAAGGAGGGCCCTTGAAGTGGAGGGCCGGCTATCGCCTTCTGGTTCCTCCGGCGGCGTGAAATGGAATCAGGTAGCCTATCGGGTTGCCAGCAGCTTCTCAGGCTGTTGCTGGGCAACAGGGGGACGCGCACTATTCTGTGGCGGCCATCTTACGGCATCCACACGTGTAAACACACGGCAGAGGGGTGCACAAGGGGGCACAAATTGGGCAGTCAAGGCGACCGTTGTTGAAAATGGTCAGCTCTGGGTCATCGACTGATGCGTGGTGGTAGGCATGAGATGAGATGTCGCGTCGCTCTCTTTCCAACAGCACTTCTCCCGAAGTCACTGTCTCAGAAGGGGAGAGGGCTCCTGCCCGACTCCTCAGGCACGATGATCCGGCAAATGGGACAGGCACCGACAGGTCAGGGCCTTTTAAGGAGGGCCTTTAAAGTGGAGGGGTGGCTATCGCCTTCCGGTTCCTCCGGCGGCATGAAATGGAATCAGGTAGCCAATCGGGTTGCGAGTGGCTTCTCAGGCCGTTGCTGGGCAACAGGGAGACACTCACTATTCCATGGTGGTCATTTTACGGCATCCACACGTGTAAACACACGGCAGAGGAGTGCACAAGGGGGCACAAATTGGGCAGTCAAGGCAACCGTTGTTGAAAATGGTCAGCTCTGGGGCATCGGCTGATGCGTGGTGGGAGGCATGAGATGAGATGTCGCGTTGCCCCTTCTTTCCAACAGCGCGTCTCCCAAAGTTACTGTAAAGACCGGAGGGGGGGGTCTGTACTTCTGCTCTCTATATGGCAGAGGAGAGGCACAGAGGACCCCAGCCAAGATTCTCTATTATTGGTATTGTGGTTGAGCAATCAAGGCCTAGCTTCTCAGGAGGTGATGCAGGCTGGTTCTTAAGTGTAGTCCCCAAGCACCCACAAAGGAATGTCCGCACACTGTATTAGTTAAAACAGTCTTTATATGATTAATATTCAAGGTTATGTACAATATCACGATAGCTCACTTTGTACTCTGTTATCTATAATGACAAATCTATTCAGTTCTACGTGGTACCACCATTACTATTAGATCTCTTTAAAGTGCATCAATGGTACGGTTAAATGTCACACAAATCAGTTCGTAAAGGAAACCAACAATAGATATAAGAGGAAAGAAGTTGGTTAGAACAGTTGGCAGAATACTGGCCCCTCCCACTAGACACAGTTCTGTGTGGAGATCCCCCCACCTGGGCCACCTGTAGAATAAAGATATATCACAAGCCCAGTCCATATATTGTTCACAAGAGTCTTTCCAATAGTTCAGCAACCCCAAAGTACCTGGCATTGTAGTGTTCCTCGTCGGGGAATCGACGGCCCTTCTTGAGTGCCCTCCTTTTAAGGCAGGAGTCACAGGTCGGCAAACGTCCGGCGAAGAACAGGGTGAACTACGGTGAAGTGGCAGCTTCTTTCCTAGCGGTGCTTGTCGACTGGGACGCGTAAACGTCCTGCCAGGAAGAGGTGTGCAGGGCACCTCGATGTCGATAGTTCTGGACCGCAAAGAGTTTGAAGAACTGTGGCCCAGCAAGGGCCTCAAGTCATCAGCGTCTCTGTGGTCTTTAGGTGGCGGGAAACCCACCGGCGGATGCTCCTCGGCATGTCGACAGCCTTCTCTGGTGTGATACGGCGGGCGGCTGTGCGGACGAGAGTGTTCCGTGAATCAAAGTTCTTGGGCAACGGGAGCACGGCGGCTCCTGTCGTCGACGGTGGCAGACAACAGTCTGGGCGCTTCTCTTTGGAATTCCGTGGCAGTCCCAGTCTCTGGTCGGCAGCCTTTCATAGGTCTGTCTGCTTTGGCAAAGATCAGCTGCTGCACGATAGTCCCTCGTAGCTCGGGAGGAGGCCGCCTTACCAGGTCCTCTCTGGGTCAGTCCTTGGAGACACAGCAGCTTTCAGATTGATGAAGAAGAGCAACAGCAATTGTTCTCTTCCAGCAGGGCTTCAAGGTCAAGCTTCAGTTTCACTCCAGTTACACTTTGTAGTTTGGACAGCTTCTGAACACGATTCCTAGCAGTGAGAGGTCCCCAGATATATTGTTGATCTCCCATTCATTCTGCTGGGTCACACTCAAGCATCCAATCACTTCGAAGGGCATTCAGCAGTCAGCCGATCAGGCACACAGTGCATTCAGGCCATTCTTCTCCATCCAGACACTCACAACACAGAATGTGGATTCGGACAAGTACCACGCCATTCAACATTACACACTGCATTCATACCAGTTTCGGGCAGGGCTATCTCAGTCATTGTGTCAAACACCAGATACCATACAATCACAACAGGAAGTGCAGATTCGTCACACACTCAATTCACCCAGGTCCCACTCACAGGTGTTCCCACAACAGACAGTTGTTGGGAAGGCTCCAGCCAGTCTGGTCGGCACTTCCCCACACTACCATTTATGGAACTTCCAGCCAGTCAGCGGAAAAAGACAGAGTCAGGGCTTCCCGGGACTTTGGGAAAATAAAGGTAACAGGCGATGGCAGGCAAGAGGCCACGGGGCCCATCTTGTCTCCGTCAGGAATCTACCGATTCCAATGAGAGGGCCTGGGCATCCCAAAATGGAGGACGCTCGGGGCACCAGTCAATATAGCACGGAGCTGCCACCAGCCCCTACCCTGCTCCTTGGGCCACGCACAGGTGCCCAAAAACATATACTAGGGGCACAGGGTTGTACCCCCACCCATGGGTGCCATAAGGGTATCCCATGGGTCTGTACACCAAACCAAAAGAGAGAGCTGCACTGCCAGGAGTCCCACATGAACTCCTGTGTGGAAAACACAACAGAACACATGATAAAGCAGTAAAGGACAAGCATACGGAGGCCCTGTCCCTCCGATGCATTTCCAGCATCACAGTCACTGCCTCAGAAGGGGAGAGGGCTCCTGCCCAACTCCTCAGGCACGATGATCCGGCAAATGGCTTCATTTGGCCGGCACATGTACACACATTCTGATGTCCTGCTAGTCTTTCTTAGGCACCGGAAACAATTGGTGATACCCATGGAGTGGGTCCTACCGCTGGCTCAATAATGCCTTGTTCCAGCAGTCTGTGTAGTTCTTCTTCCACTTGTCACTGTATGTTTACGGGACTATAACAGTAGTGTTGTGCCAACAGATGAATTTCTGGGTTGATGTGTACGTTGATTTGTCTGTTCTTCAGTTTGCCCAGACCCTTGAAAAACGTTGGGAACAATTGCTCCATCTATGCAAATGGGTCAAAGTATTTGTGAACTAGGAGGTGGTACCCGAGTATCTTTTTGGACTGGGTTTTATACTTGCAGTGAGCCATGAAGTATCCTTTTCATGGCAGCAGGGTTTCGTATCCATTTGGATAAATGCTTACTTCTGCAGGCCTTAGTTTCGGGGCATGTGACAGATTTATATATACCTCCTAGCTGATTACATTCACTGTGGCTCCTGTATCGACTAGAAACCCGGCGGGCATGTTGTTCACATGAAGTAGTGTTATTGGGCTCTGTTCGTTTGCTGTGGGATTTCCTAGTGCATAAAGATATCCTTTCCTTCTTGGTTCCACATGGTCACGTTCATTCTTTTGTTGCTCTTCTGCCGAGGACTGACTGGACCCATTGTCTGTTTGAGACTGCTCTACCAGGTAGCGGAAATATCTTTTGGGCCTTCTTTTGATACGCGAGTTCGATTGTCTGCTAGACCGCCATTCTTTTTTTTGTGTGTGATTTTCTCCATAATATTTTTATTATTTTCAATATACATTGTTTCACTTCAACATCATTCTGTTCAACTTTCCAACAACCTCCCTCGCCCTGAAGTGGGTTAGTCTCTTTCTCCCTTTGCCTTGACATGATAGATCATAGTATGTCCAAAATTCAAATTTTATGCAGGCACCATTCGATCATATAGTCACTTTGTAAGTATGTCAGAACCGGGCCCCATTCTTGTTTAAATTTCTCCTGGTCCCCTTGAATTTTGTATGTTACCCATTCCAGGGCAATAAAGTTCCATACTTTCTGTAGCCAGTCCTGTATCATGGGAGCAGTCTGTTGCTTCCAATTTTGTGTGCTCACCAACCATGCCACGATTGTTGATGTTAGTCCTCTTTTCTGGGATTTGGTGGGAGTTTTCGATCCCGGTTCCCACATTGCACACATCCAGATCTTGTCCACCATATGTTCCATTCCCTGGTGAATTTCTTGCACCTGTTTCTTAACCTCCTCCCAGAATGGTTGTATTATAGGGCATTTTTTCCGTATATGTCGCCAGTCTCCCACTACCTGACACACCCTCAGCACTGATTTGAAGTTAGGGGGGAACATTGCGTGGGTCCTCTCTGGTGTATACTGCCATTGCAAAAGTACCTTAGTCCATAATTCCCTTAGTTGAATAGAACGTGTTAGTTTGGGGATCGTTCCATACAAATATTCCCACTGGTTCCTTCATACGGTTTCACCCAATGCTTTCCCCTATTTCCTCATAGTTCCATTGTAATTATAATTATAATTGGATATTTATTATGCGCTTAAAACCTCGATACAGTTTCACCCAATGTTTTCCCTCATTTCCTCATATAGTTTAATTGTAATTATAATTGGATATTTATTACGCGCTTAATACCCAGAGGTTTCTAAGCGCGGACCCATGGATCGAACCTGTGTTGCTCTGCGTCGTCTAGCTTCCAAGGCAAGCGCGTTGCCCCTGAGATGTCCACCCACTCCTCTTGATCATTCAGATGCTTATAAATATTTGATACCAAACTTTATGTTCCTGCATTTGTGGTTATAAACTGTTTGAAAGGCGTTACTTGGCTTGTTGCTGCCTCTTTAATTATTGGGGAGCTAAGCCAGTGTTCATTTGAGTATACTTAAATCTATCCTCCCTCTGAGGCCTAGTTCTTGAGTACATTCCTCAAACATTTTGATTCACTGTCCCTGATAAATATCCCTTAATTTCTGACATCCTACTCTCTCCCATTTCTTAAATGCCTCTTTCCATTCCTGTTTAGAATTCTGTGTTTCCAAACATAGGACAGAATGGGGACGGTTTTACCGATAGGACCCCCCTTTCTGTAGCTCTGTCCCAAATCTTCACTCCTACCCCCATTTTCTCGCTTATCTTGATATTTGGATATCTTTTCTTTTTGTTGTTCCACAAAGCCCCTGAAGGAGGGTTCCTGCAGCTGCCCCATCCTGTCTTGCCCAGATTTTGTTTCTATCACCCTCTAACCATTCTCTCATGACCTTTAATTGTGCTGCCTCATAATATTTTAAGAAGTGCGGGAATGCCAGCCTCCCCTTATCCCTCAGTGCCGTGAGTGTGGTCATTGCTACCCTTAGAGGTTTTCTCTTCCATATATATGAGATGATTGCCCTATTCAAGGATCGCAAGAAGGTTTTCGGGATTCTAATGGGCAGTGCCTGGAAATAATACAGTAATCTGGGAAGTATCACCAACTTTATTGTTGTCATTCTGCCCCACCACGTTATTGTGAGCGGGTTCTATTTCAACAGGTTAGTTTTGACTTGTTTTTTAGTAACTGTGGGTAGTTTGCTTCATACATATGTTCTATTCTTTTTGTGAGTGTTATGCTCAGGTATGCTATTGTTTCAACTGCATGTTTGATTCCAATCTATGCATTACTTCTGGGTCCTCTGACAGGTTTAGCATTACCGATTTTTGCCTATTGATTTTTAATGCTATCATCGCCCCAAATTCCTCCAGTTCTCTCATTAGTATTGGTAGTGTGCTCTCCAGGTTCGATAGGGCTATTAACATGTCATCCGCGAAGGCACTCGTTTTGTGATTTTCTCCTGCCATTGTTATTCCTGTCAGCTCACCCAGTTCATGTATCTCAATTATTAAGGGTTCTAAATATATGGCATAGAGCAGTGTGGATAGAAGGCACCTTTGTTTGGTTCCTCGTTTTATGTCTACCTTGCTTGTCACTATGTCATTTATAGCTATGCAAATCCATGGTGTCGCGTAGTTCGCCTTTACCATGTCGAGGTACTTTGACCCAAATCCAATGTGTTTTAGTATGTTAAATAACATCGACCAATCCACTCTGTTGAATGCTTTTTCTGCATCCAATGACACTAAAATTGCTGGGTCTTGGGTTTTTCCAGTTTTTTCTACTAGGTGGCATATTTTACGAATTTTGTTGAATATTTGTCTATTCGGTATAAAGGCCAATTGATTCTGGCCAATTAATTTCGGTAAAAGAAAACTCATTCTCTTAGTGAGTATTTTCGTATATAATTCAGCATCTAGGTTTATTAGAGCTATTGGTCGGTATGACCCTGGTGATGTCTTTCCCATGTTTGTGGAATACTACTAATTTAGCCTCATTCATTGTTGGGGTTATGTTTCCTTTGGTTTTAAATGTATTGAATAATCTTGTGAGAATTGGGTTAATATGTCGCCATATTTTTTGTAGAAGCTAGCTGGTTATCCATCCGGTCCTAGAGCTTTATTTTTGGGAAAGATCTTTTATTGCTTTTTTGACCTCGTCTTCAGTATGTCCTCATCTAATTCTGCCTGTTCTTCTTCCGTTATCTGCGAGATAGGGAGATCCTTTAGATATTCCTCTTGTCGTTTTCCCAAGGGGTTATCAGAGGTATATAATTTCTCATAGTATTCTCTGAAAATTTCCCCCATTTCTTCGTTTGTTGTTTTATCCTGTCCTAGGCTATTCCGAAGCTTTATAATTGTCTGTGCCCCCTTTTTTTTTCCTTTAGTTGTTTGGCTAAGTGTCTGTCCACTTTGTTGGCTTTTTCATAGTGCCACTGTCTTAGGTATAGAAATGCCCTGCATTTTTTGTTCATAGTGTTTCCAATTGTGTCCCTGGACATGTCTCATGGTCTTCTTCAATTTATTATTTGGGGCTTTTGCCATTTCCTCTTGCATGCCCTTCAACTTCTCTTCTAGATTTTTTTCCCACTGTCTTCTCTGTTTCTCTTTCCCTGCTTTAAGCGCTATTAAGTACCCCCTCATTACTGCCTTAAATGTGTCCCATTTTATTTCCTGGGGGTTTTCTTCAGAGGCGTTTTCTCTCAAATATTGTTCCAGTTTCCCTCTTATTATTTCACAGATTTCTGGGTCGTGTAGAAGGTCTATTGGGAATTTCCGATTCCAAAGTCTCCCCTTCCTATTCCCCCACTCCATGCTCATCCACAGTGGGGCGTGGTCTGACAGAGAAATAGTTCCCACTTCTATGTCCCTTATCTTACCTACCCAATAACCCTGTCGAGACCCAGATGTAATCAATCCTTGAGTTGGATGAGTGTACGTGGGAATAGTGTGTATATCCCTGTTCTTGTCCTCTGACTACCCGCCATGCGTCATGGAGAGCCAGTGTTGCCATCTTTCACTTTAGCGCTTTAGATGGGGTTTGTGTTTTTTGTGCTAATTTCCCATTTCTGTCTTGTTCGGGGATCCATGCTATGTTAAAATCGCCCGTTAGGATTGTATCTCCTTTCGCAAAGGCCTCCAATTTTGACATGACTTCCCTTATGAACCCATCTTCTCCCGTATTTGGGGCATATAATGATGCTTGTGTTATATTTTGGTCCCCCAGGGCTGCGTTCATTAGTATGTATCGTCCCTCTTTGTCCACTGCTGTGTCCTTAACCTGTATTCCCAGCCTATCATGCAGAGCTATCAGGAACCCTGCTTTCTTTTACCCCACATTCAATTGATCCCTTAGTTTGTATTTCCATTTATCTACTTTTATTATGTGTGTCTCTTGTAACATCAGTATGTCTGCTTTTACCCCTCGTAGGAGGTGTTCAACTTTTTTCCTTTTGACTGGGGTATTTAGCCCCCGCACATTGTATGTCAGCACTTTAAGTTCCTTCATCTGGCATTCCTTCTTCTCCTCTCCTAATGTCTACCAATCTAAGATTTTATTTTCCCCACTTCCAGGCCCCTCCCTCCTCTCCCTCTCACCTTTACCCAACTTATAAACATCAACTCTTCCCACAAACTCTGCCTTCCCTTTCCTTGAGGAGGGACCAGGTTCCTACGAGCGCTCGAACGGGGTGTCCGTCGCGCCTGGTCCTCTTTCCAACCCAGAGATATCATCGTGGGGATTACTAAATGCCACTTTTGGGTCCAAGATGTGCCCTTTCCTCACCTTCCCCCTGGGCCGCATTTACATGTTACGTGCTATTGTCTTACCCATTCTTCTTGGGTATTTCTTGGTGCATTCCTCTTCTTGTTCTTACATATTTTTGTCTGTGTCGTGTTCCTAGTGTCCTCGATCACTGGTATTGTGTTCTTTATGTTCTACATTTTCCTTTCTTTGTTACTGTTTTCTATTCCCATGGTTTCCTACAGGATATTTCGCCCCTAGGTTGGTCTTCCATAGTGTCTCCTTCTTCCCTTTGGATCTTTAAAATCTGCTTGGCTTCTTCGCATGTTGTAATCTTAAGGGTTCGCCTCTCCCATGTGAATAATAAGCCAAAGGAAACGTCCAATTTATATCTCGTTGGTTTGACGTAAAAAATCTCACTACCGGCTCCATCTGCCCTCTTTTTTGGAGAGTGGTCGTTGCCAGCTCTTGATATAGGTGAACTTGGTTTCCATTTATTCGCACTTGTCCAATCTCCCTTGCTTTCCTTAGGATCTGCACCTTCTGACCGTAGGATGTGATTGTTGGTAGTACATCACTTGTGCGGGCGCCTGGTTCGCCTGTTCTTCTTGGTCCTACTCTGTGTATTCTATTCACTTGGACCAGTTCCTCTTTGTCCGTTTCCAATGTTTCCTCAAATAGTTGTTGGGCTGTGCATTTTAAGTGTTTGTCTTCCACTGTTTCTGCAATGTTTTTACTTTGAATGTTCAATCGCCTTGATCAGTTTTCCAAATCCTTGTTTTGAATTTACAAATTATACGTCAGTCGGACTAAGTGGTCCAATGTTTCAGAATTTTTATTGTCTTCCTCTATACTTTGTATGGCTTTTTCCAGTATGTCTGTCCTTTCTTCTAGTTTAGCCCCATCTACTTTGAGTTCTTGTAATGATTCTAATTTCGTCATTTAGCAATTCGATTGTGTTTGAAATGATGACATAAACTGTGTTTGGAATTCTTGGAACCACCCCTGCATATCTTCTTTACTAGCCATTGCGCCTTCTTCTCTTGTTGGTGTTAAGAGCTGGTTTTGGACTGGTTCCCCTCTTCTGGCGGTTCTAATGTTCCCTTGTCCCACAGTTGTTTGATGCTTGACTCTTGTCTAGGTTGGGGGCTTTGTTGGGAAGCTGATACTGCCTTCGCCCTTGTTTTGGACATGTGAGTGCTGTACCGGCACCTTCCTCCGGGCCTCTTTGACTTTGAAAGTGTGTATTGTTCTTGTGGGACTGCATTTTTCCCGATATTTTACCTGCTTGTGCTTCTCCTCAAGTAGAATTGTCAGGTTCAATTAGATAGAACTCCCACGTTGAAATGTTCTGCCCACCGTTCTCTTTTTGTCCCCCCTCAGCTGGCTTTCTTTTTGTTATTTTTCACTTTTTCCATGCAAGTCCATACCAGAAGAGGGGGGTGGGGTTGGTTGTGAGAGGATGGAGGCAATAAATGTGGGTGGGGCTTTTTATTTTGGATTGTGTTTTTTCCACAGGGTTCTATTCCTCCTGCCTCCTTTTTCCCTTCCCCCACCACCTCTTGCCCCGCCTTCTGTCTGATGAATGCTCTTTCCTTCTCATCTACCCCCTTTTCTTTTTGCATTGGTGTTTTGAAGCTTTCTTTATACTACTGAGCTCCTCCTCCTCTTCTTGTCCCCCTCTGCCAGGGTCTCCCTACTTCACGTGTCGAGTTTCCTTCCCTTTATTTTTTTCTCTCCACTCCCCCCGTCCTGAGAGTTCCTTGTTGGTCCCCTCTCTTTGTTTGCTTATTTTCTTCTCCCCAGGGCAGGGTTTTTTCTCCCTCCCTGATGTGAGGGGAGTTTTGGGGGGGGGACACTATCTCTCTGTCCCGTTTCATCTGATTCTCTATTAGCTTATAAGCAACGGCCATACCTCCAATCAGCCGGCCGTTTCCTGCCTCTGTGCGGCTACCACTCCCTGCTATTCTGCCTCTGGCGTCTTCGTGAGGGGTGTTTGGCTCTCCTTTTGCTCTGCCGCTTCCCTGCCGGTAATCCTCTGAGCCGTACCCCGGCTCCTTAGTTATCCGCCTCTCAGCTGTTTCTTCACTTGCGGCCGGAGTACCAGGTATCTCTGCGCCTTGGGTGCGGCTCCGATTTCCCTTCCTCTTGATTTCTCCTGTTGGCGGTACGAGCGCAGGACTTCTCGTCCCTCCGCTAGATCACCCTTTCATTCCGGGCTGCTTTTGTGAGCGGAATGCGTATATACATGCTCCACGTTGCTTTTTTGTTGCGGCCCGGTGGGCACAGGCTCTCACACACATCTTCCTCCACCAGCCGCCATCTTGGATTCCGCTAGACCGCCATTCTGATGGAGCCTGGTCCTGTGTGCTACCTTCCTCCTTCCTTTCCCTGTGTCTCTTGGGAGGTTGTTCATGGTACTGCTTGCTGTAGGTCCCTGGGGTTTTTCCTCTGGTGTGTGTTATTCCGCCCCTACTCCCTTCACCTAGTTGCTGACTACGGTACATGAGGCATACCGCCTTAAAGTGGTCCCCCCCCCGCTTGGTGACCACTGCTGTCCAATTGCCGGACATATACCTTCACGGAGAAACTCGTATCTGCACCGGTAGCAGAATGGTTCCCCGTTGCCTTTATGGCATGGCGTGATTTCTACTTTGTTGACAACCCCCGACTCCCCAATGGAGATTTTCACGTCACCTATGGTCTCTATTTGGAGGGCCAATGCTACAACTGACATTGCTAGTCGCCGGATTTCTTCCAGTGAACGCAGCTTTTGGAGCAGTCTTTTTCTGAAATCAGCACACTCGCATCCTGCAACTATTCGAGATCTCAATGCCTCTTTGTTGGAATAATTATTGAAGTCACAATGTTTGAGGTGAATGCAAAGGCGCATCACGAAAGCGCTCATTGACTCTACTTTTCTCTGTTTTGTCGTGTGAAATATGTGAAGTTCATAATCCACATTGGTGTGCGGCGTAAAGTATTCAGTGAGAGTTGTTCTGAGTCCAGTATAGGTATCAGTTGAATCGTCCACAATGTCACGTACAGTGTGTTTCTTCTGATCATCCAGGGGGCCAATAGCCTTAATGTAAATGTCAAAATACCTCACCCATCTCTTCCATTGGGGCCCCAAACTGCAAAGTCACAGCTGGTGTAATGGACACCATCAGGTTTTCATCTTCCAACATGATGGTGACGGTTGAGATTTCTACCCCCTGGTACACACACACACACATTGGGCGGGCGGAAGGCCTCTGGTTTGCAGAGGATGTTCCTCTGCCTCTCACAGGGTGTTTCTCTTGGGCTCTACAAGCTACCTTGTGGAGGCTGGTGGGAGATGCAATGGGTGCCTAGGCAGAGAATGGGCGCACATAGGCCTTGAAACATGTATACTGTCTATATTCTAGCATCCTGCACCCATACCTTTCAGGAGCATGTGGGAGAGTCTGTAGGCACTTCGCTCCGGTCCTTCATATCCTTCTGGGGTCCTCCTTGAATTCTTGTGATGAGCCGCGCTCTGGCGCTCTCACTCCTTCCTTATTTATTGATGTCCACAATGTCGTACTATTGGCCTAGCTCCTTTTGGAGGGTGCAAGGGCCTCCACAAAGATGCAGGCCGCTCTATGCCCCGTTCCGACGCTGCTGTTGTGTTCCGTCACGGCTGCATCGGCGGATTCCTCCCTCCATGCTGGGGCCAGATGCCCGAGGCTCCTGGTGCTGATTTCACACAATAGGGCCATGGTGAGCACAAGCAGGATAAATCGAATCGTCACCAGTTGAATGTAGGCCCGCACCACCAATCCCTAACCATTAAGAAGGAATGGACATGGAGTGGGTGAGGCAACCAACTTTATTCCTCATCCCACGATCTCCAACTGACCCTTTAAACATCGTGTCCCCCCATCCGCCCACCCTGGGCCTTAAGGCTCCCTTCCTACTGTACTATCTCAGTTCGGGGATCGCTGCCTTGATAGCAGCGTGCATTGTGACCAGGTAAAGAAGGCGCAGACACAGAGGTTAGGTTAACGCACTTCTTTATTCCATCTCGTCCAACATTTCACTGCCCCCTCCCTTTCCTGCACGTCACTTCGGACCCTGCTCCCCAGGTCCTGCCCCCCTCCCAAAGTACAACATCCGACACAACACTCGCCCCCAAAATTAAACAGTTACAACATTTTAGGCGACTTCAACCTGGGGTTCAAAGACCTCAAAGACCAACATGCCACAGTAATTGCTGATACCCTGGCAGAACTAGGCTTTAACCAAAAAGTGACCCTTCCCCCACACAACAATGGAAGGACCCTCGATTGGGTGGCATACTATAACTGTTCTGCCTCCATCACAGCCATTATCCCCCAGCCATGGTCTGACCACCACCTCCTCACCTTCTCCCTTGAGGCCTTAACTCCGACTCCCCCCAACAAAATGCTAGCCCCAGCCATTGCCACTAGAAACAAAAAGAATATCACGGACAAAATCTTATCCCGCTCATTCTTCAAACCCTGAACTCAATCACTGAATCCACCTACCCCCTCACCCTCGTAGACTAACATAATAAAATAATGACCTCAGCACTAGACTCCATCGCCCCACTGAAGCTAAGAAAAAGCAAACCTAAAAGGCATCTGACCACCTGGTTCTCCTCACACTTAAAATAAAACAGATGTGGAGACAATCACCTTCAGAGATCAATAAAACCAATCTCATCAAAGTAACCACCCACTATAAGAAAGAAATAATTCTTGCCAAGCAAGACTCCTTCAACCAGAGAATCTCCCAATCCAACTCCAGCATAAAATAATTGTTTACCATCCTTAAAGAACTTGAAACCCCCATCCCAGTCCTAGACACGTGTGTGAAAGATATACACTGGTGCCCTAGCATCCAAAACGCCTTATCCAACAAAGTTGCAGCCCTACAGGTTAAGATAAATAACAAAAATGTAACCCTTCTCTGCACCACCCCTACCACCAACCTCGCCCCATCCACACAAAAGCCCACAACCAAACCCCACTCCTCTTCAGCTTCTCCAAAGTATCCACCCTAGAGATTGAAAAAGTCATACTCACCCTTAAACCGTCAAACTGCCAAGGTGATCCCTGCCCTTCGCAAATCATTAAAGACGCAGCAAGAGACCTCTCACCTTTCATTTCTAAACTCATCAACTAATCCTTCTCCACAGGAAATATCACCAGCAACCTTAAAGAGTCTTGGGTTCTACCACTACTCAAAAAAATATCTCTGGACCCCTCTATACCCACCAACTACAGACCCATCACCACTGTCCCCTTCCTACTTAAAATCCTAGATAAGGTAGCTTACCTTCAAATACAAAGATACTTAGAACAGAACCACCTCCTGGGAGTCCGTCAGTCTGGCTTCAGACCTCAACACGGGACTGAAACAGCACTGATCGACCTCAAGGCACAAATCGACACTCTTAGAGATAAAGGTAAAGCCGCCTTATTACTACTCCTCGACTTATCAGCTGCGTTTGATTTAGTAGACCACAATATACTCTGTAACCACCTAGACTCGGCAACCCACTTTTCGCTGGATATAATCTTTCCCAAACAACAAGACCATGCATGTTTTTTCCACCTCTGCATCAGCCAACCCCACCCCATCACTTGCAGGGTGGATCAGGGATCTTGTGTCTCCCCTACTCTGTACAACTTTTTCACGAAGCCCCTTTTCGATGATCTCGATGGTCTTGGTATCACCTACACTAACTATGCTGATGATACCCAGATCCTCATACTGTTGACAGGAGATTACGACAAGGATTTGGCCTTGGTGAATCGGGTGTACCTCATCATCCAGGCATGGATGGCCTCTGTTACGCTCGCCTGGTATCCATTTCTGATGTCTCCATGGCGCCCAGGTGGATTTGTTATGGTAGGCTTCGAGTTCTGTTACGCTCACCTGGTATCCACAGGGACGCCACCCAGCCGGGTTACTCACTGGTATGCTTCTCAGCTTTACCCTGATGTGGTCTGCGGGGAAGGTTCTGCCTTGTGGTAGAATTAGGCGTGCTCTCCATCCTGCCTTCTTTGCAGGGGCGCGTTGTCTTTCATGGGCGAGTGCGGTCCAGTTACTTCACTGACGCCAGCCCGTTTGATATTGTTCAGGTAGGTCTTATTGCTGTTCTTTAGTTTTGTTGCTATCCTGCATGCCTTTCTTTGTTTAAAATGTCTCTTTTTTCTCCCTTAGGTATGCAGAGCTTCAGCACGGCGAACTGGCTATGGTTGACCCCCGCTGGTAAATGATGGTGCATTAAAAGTGCTATGATGCGGTAACTAAGCAATATGCACAGCGCTGCGAAGTCTTGCCTTTGCTAACCTGTGTTTTCTTTCCTTGTAGGTCGCGGTGTTCTTCAGCGCGAGTGGAATGTCCGGAGTGGTGCCAGCCGAGAGGCGACCAGTCAGGTAAGCCTTTTGAGCAGTTCGTAATTTGTAAATGTCTCTACTGCTTTCTTTAATGTTTCCTCTATCTTCCTCTTTGAGGTCGTTCTGTCCGGGAGGCGTGCAGATTCGAGGAAGCTGTTCTCAGTAGCTGCGAGTGTTTAAAGATGAAGACTGCAGTAAGATGCTGCTGCTAATGATGTACCTTTTGTCTCCTTGCAGGTTCTGCTTCTCCGAGGTTCGAGGGAATAGCTGGACACGGTGAGCATCACGTTGCAAGCTGCAATTTAATGCGAAGCGTGTTGTCTTGCTCGGGTGTGGTTTAAATAGCCCCAACAATATAGTCCAGGTAAAGTAGTCCCTAGGCTACCACACCCAAAACACTAGACCTCATAGCTTGGTTCTTAGGAACCAAGCTATGTGGATGCCTCCATGTTGGCTGACAATACAATAAAGTAGTTCCCAAGCACATTGTTTTTCATGGTGTATGAGCCTGGCGCCTTAGGCGCCAGGACTGGCCCCATGAGGGCTTTCGAAGAGGATGCCAGGCTCTAGAGGCCCGGGTCCTGACTCCACCTGGCCAAGGGGTTTGCCAGAGGGGGTTTTGGGTGAGGGTCGTGACAGCCTCTCATGGTCTATGCCTGACAAGACTGAGCTCATCATCGTTGGCACCGCCGTCAACATCAACAAACTCGGTCATAACTACACGAGCTTCACTTTTGACGGAAACAACATCAAGGTAGCCAAAGAAGTTAAAACTCTAGGTTTTTACATAGACGCCACCCTCTCCTTCAACAAACAGGTCAGCTCTATGGCCTCCTCTACAGCCTATATTCGTAAATTAATTAGAGCGGCCAAACCCTTCCTTTCCACCAACTGCTGCACTACCCTGGCCAGAGCCCTAATTTTGTCAAAACTGGATTATTGCAATGCCTTTACCTAGGAGCTAACAAATATATTACAAACAAAATCCAGATTTTACAAAACAATGCTCTTAGAGCAGTACTAAGTATCCCCAAAAAAGAACATATTTCTGACATAAGGAGAGCCAACAACTGGCTCACCACTTAAGACAAAATCTCGCTAAAAGTTGCCTCACTTACACACAAGTGCCTTAATAACGCCGCCCCACGCTACCTCATAGACAGATTCAAGAGGTACTCCCCCAACCGACCTACCAGAACCGCAAACTCCAACCTCCTCATAGTGCTCAGATTCAAACGTGCCAAAACAGGAGGTACTAGCTTCCAGGTGAAAGCCGCCCAATACTGGAACTCCCTTCCCCCTGCCTTAATGGTAACCCAAACATACCCACACTTTAGGCTCAACTACATTAATTGGATCAAGGAAAACGACCGCTAACCTACCTCTGTCCACCCGGCTCCACACTCCAATGACCTGTAACTCTTGTGTACATATGGTAAACTTCTGTTATTTGCATTTATTTTGCATATTGTACTTTGCATTTTCTGTATATATGTTCTTCTGTATATATATATATCAATGTACAGCAATGTAACTAAGCTGAAAGTATTTCCTACTGCTTTCTGCGCCCTGATAGCCCTGGGTCTGGTGCGCATTACAGATAATAAAACAAACAAAACAAACCAAAATCCTTTACTCTATTTCTTGTATTAGTTGTCTGGGTCTTGTTCGTGCTTGTTGAGGCTGTGTGTGTTCTGTCTCTCTGATCTTTGTGCCAAGACCTCACATGCCAGTTCGAGTTTTTCATCTCCTTCGGATTCTTCCTCGTCTCCTTGGTATGAGTCGTCTGATGAGTAGTTCCCTGTCTCCTCAACCATTACATCTTTCTTGTAAGCAGGCTTGTGTCATTCTATTGAAGTGTGATGAATTTCACATGATTTGCTTGTGATCTCCCTCTGCAGTAATCATTGACCCCTTCCTTGTCGGTATGATGAGGTGATCCTTGTGATATGTAGCTGTGTGCTTGTTGGTGTTTGGCTGTCTTACTACCACTACCAATGACGACTTCTGAGCCTTTCTCTTGCCATCTGCATATTCTTTCACCTTGTCTTTTGCTGTTTCCATCATTCTCCGGAAGGTCACTGTCCCCTGATATGGGCAGGCCTCGCCTTGATTTTGTGGTATCCTTGTGCGAATGTTCCAACTGAACATCACATCCGCAGGGCACTTCCCTGTCGAGCTGTGGTGTGCTGCGATAGTCCTGTAACAATTGGTGAAGGACCTGTTCATAGGGTTGTCTTGTGAGATGTGCAATTTGTAGAGCTTGCTTCAAGTTGACATGAAACGTTCAATCATGCCGTTCGACTGCAGCCGTAAGGGTGTTATCTAACGATGATGAAACCCCATGTATTCACTAAAATGTTTGAAGTCGTGGCTCGTAAAAAGGGGGCCCATTGTCTGTCTCTACTTCTAGTGGGATTCTGTAAGCTGTGAAAATCCTGTCCAGCACCGGGATGACGTGGCGTGCCGACGTGGAGGCCGCCCACTGGGTCTCAGGGAATCCATGATTGAAAGCACATATTTCCCAGCCTCAATAGGTCCAAAAAAAGTCTGCCTCTACCACCTCTGATACTCATCTAGGATGTTCTGACATGTTCAGCGATTCCTTGTGTCGGGTGGGTGTGATTAGACAACAGGTGAGGCAGTCATGCAAACGTTCTTCCACCATCGAGTCAAGACCAGCAAACCATACTTTTTTGTCTCAACATCGTTTTAGTCGAGGCGATCCCTCTGTGGCCCTCATGGGCTATGTCAAGTATCATCTTCCACAGTTGGATGGGTATGACCAATTTGTTTCCTTTGAGCAGCAAGTTTTCTGACAACGCTAGTTCTTCCTTGGCTTGAAGCATCCCCTGGATGTCTTTCTTCACCTCTTGCGTATCAAGGCGACTCCTTTACTTTGCCCTCATTCATTTTTCTGACCGTAGACCTTCAATTATTTTGCACGCTATGTCTGCATCAACTTCCTGGTTGAATCTTGTGGGGTCAATGGCCTGTTGGATCAGATAGCTGATGTATCTGTCCACCAGCAATGGTGCTGGAGTGTCGTCTCCGATCGGGTGTCCCGCAGGGTTTTCGTCCTTCCCTGGCCGGTGTATGATATCAAAGGATAGTCCTGTAGTCTCAGGCCCCACCATGCAATGTGTGACGGCATTTTGGACTGTGGTTTGCCATATAGGAACAATAGCGCCTGGTGGTCTGTGATGATTTTGAAAGGTTTTCCTTGTAAAAAGAGATGAAAATGTTTGTAGGCCCAAACGACCGCCAGGCTCTCCTTCTCTGCCTGCGAGTATGCCTGTTCGGTTTTGGACAGAGATCTACCTGCATAGGAGACGATGTGTCTTTGTGTTGAATTGTCTTTGTCCTGCGCAAGTATCGCTTTCAGTCCCACTGGGCTAGCATCCACGATTAATTCAGATTCCCGGATTCATATTTGCATCAAAATATGACATGTTTTCGGCTTGTGCGATGCGTTGCCTGATGTCCGTGAATGTCTGCTGGCAATCCGCTGTCCTATTGAACAGTGCATGTTGTTTGATGAGGGCCCGTAATGGTTCGCTGATTGTGACAAAATCTCTTATGTACCTCGCGCAATAACTTGCGAGAACTCAGAATGATAGGAGCACAGAGACACTCGATGGAGGTGGAGTTTCATTGAGTGCTGCCACCTTCTCTGTGTTTTCAGAAAATGTGTGTCCAAAGAATCGTTGTGTCTTTTTCCGGAACTCACATTTGTCTTTATTAAGCGTGAGGTTGGCTGCCTCTAGCGCCATTCACGCCGTAGATCGTGTCATTATGTCTTTTCACGTCTGTGCCGAATACTAAGATATCGTCACTATAATTTATACAGTTCGGGATATGTTTAATCACATTGTGGATTTCGGCTTGCAATACTTCTGCCGCGGAGATCACCTAGAAGGTCAGCCTTTTATATCTTTAGAGCCCCAAGTGTGTTGTGAAGGTTGTGATGTATCTGCTTTCAGGGCTTAGTACTTGCTGATGGTATCCTTTTTGCAAATCGAGCTTTGAAAAGACCTTAGCTCCATTTAGTAAATGAATCATATCAGCGATGCGTGGGGCCAGGTGTCTTTCTCTTTTAATGGCTTGGTTCACTCTCTGCATGTCTACACACAGGTGAATGGATTCAGACCCTCTCTTGGCAACAGGAACAATGGGGATACCCATGTTGTGGGGCCCACGGCTGGCTCTATGATATCTTGTTCGAGGAGTCTGTGGAGCTCCTCTTCAACTTGTCGCTGGAAATTGATCGGTATCCCGCAGTAGTGCTGAGCCACGGGTCGAATATGTTTATCAATTTTCAGCTTGATCTGAAGATTCCGTAGCTTCTCTATGCCTTTAAAGAGTGTTGGGTGCAATTGGATTATTTTGTCCACTGGCCAAATGTATTTATGAACCATCTATTTGTAGAGAACATGGATTAAATCCATGTCTACTGATGTTCTGAAGCTTAATATGCATCCACATTCAGTTGTTGTGGAGATTACATGGATGGGAACACTTTTCTCTTGTGTTTTGTATCTGCATTTAGCGTCAAACTGTCCAAGACATTTTAGAGGTACTTTTGCCCCCTAACAGGTATATGTCCAGACTGATTGACCGAAGTCTGGACATTTGTGGTAGTGCCTTGTACACCTGTTCACTGATAACGTTGACTGTGGCGCCAGTGTCTGTAAGGAACTTAACTGTTTCGGGAGGATAGCTCAGGGGCAACGTGCTCGCCTTGGAAGCAAGACGAAATGGAGCACCACAGGTTCGATCCCTGGGTCCGCGCTTAGAAACCTCTGTTTATTTAGCACGTTATAAATAACCTATCATATCAATCGGCTTCTTGTTTAAGTTCAGTAGCATTGTGGGGCTAATGTCGGTTGCTGTCTCGTTCCGCAGTGTGTATAAATAGCCCTTCTTCCTCTGCTCACCTTCAGAGGAGCTCACCTCTGTTCCAGACGTGAACTGTACCACCAGTTATCTGATGTGTCGTCTGGTGCGTCTTTCTGGTCATGCTGTGGATCCTTGATATCCCCTTCTCTCTCTCTGTTCTCTTTTTGGTTTCTCTTCTCCGGATTCATGGTCCCTTATTCTCCCTTCTCTACGTGTTCTGTGTATATGAGCTGCAATCTGGGATGCTTGGGTTGCCGTTGTGTTGCTTTTCACTCTTGGGCGACTGCTCGCTCCTTTCCCTGTCTCTCTCGCAATACGCAATACTGACTTGAAATGTCCTTCCTCTCTGCAAGCAGAGCACCTTTGTCCAATTGCCAGGCAGATCCCTTTATGCAGGAATTCGTATCTGCATTTGAAGCAAAATTGTTCACCTGGAGCCCTTGGTTCCCTCTGTAGCTGATGGACCATCTCTGTGTTGTAGGAGGACCTTTTGGAGCTAGTGAAACTCTCCACTTGAGCTTCTACAGCAGCTCTGTCCTTGCCAACATTAGAATTTCTTCCAACGTCCTAGAATTTTGCAGTAACTGATTGGGTTTTGCACCCTACAATAATCTGAGACCTCAATGCCTCTGTGTTTGAGAATTTTCGCAAAGTCACAATGTTTCATTTTCATGCGCATTCTCATGACAAAAGCATCCATGGATTCTCCCTTCAACTGCTTGGTAATGTGAAATATGTGCCTTTAGTAGTCCACATTAGTATGCAGAGTGAAGTAGGTGGTCAATGCATCCTTCAGTCCTTGAATAGTGTTGATTGAGTCCGTGGGCAACTCGTCTATGATATCCCTTGTGTCTAGCCCCACCGCTAATTTTAGCAAGCATTGTTGTCTAGCATCTTCAAGCGGTCCTGTGACCCCTACATGTACATCAAAGTGTTACGCTCACCTGGTATCCACAGGGACGCCACCCAGCCTGGTTACTCGCTGGTATGCTTCTCAGCTTTGTCCTGATGTGGTCTGTGGGGAAGGTTCTGCCTGAAAATACAGGAGGACTGGTTTCAAGACTGACCGACTGGGGTAAGTATCGTCCCTCCACCCCGTATGATTTCAGTCCCTGTGGCGCCCTCTCCTCACCTTGTGGTAGAATTAGGCGTGCTCTCCGTCCTGCCTTCTTTGCAGGGCCGCGTTGTCTTTAATGGGCGAATGCAGTCCAGTTACTTCACTGACGCCGGCCCGTTTGATATTGTTCAGGTAGGTTTTATTGCTGTTCTTTAGTTTTGTTGCTATCCTGCATGCCTTTGTTTGTTTAAAATGTCTCTTTTTTTTCTCCCTTAGGAATGCGGTGCTTCAGCGTGGCGAACTGGCTTGGTTGAGCCCCGCTGGTAAATGATGGTGCATTAAGAGAGCTATGATGGGGTAAGTAAGCGCTATGCGCAGCGCTGCAAAGTCTTGCCTTTGCTAACCTGTGTTTTCCTTCCTTGTAGGTCGCAGTGTTTTTTCAGCGCAAGTGGAATGTCCGGAGTGGTGCCAGCCGAGAGGCGACCAGCCAGGTAAGCCTTTTGAGCAGTTGGTAACTTTTCAATGTCTCTACTGCTCCGAGGTTCGAGGGAATAGCTGGACACGGTGAGCGTCACGTTGCAAGCTGCAAAGTAACGCAAAGCGTGTTGTCTTGCTCGGGTGTGGTTTAAATAGCCCCAACAAAATAGTCCAGGTAAAGTAGTCCCTAGGCTACCACACGCAAAGCACTAGACCGCATAGCTTGGTTCTTAGCAACCAAGCTATGTGGATGCCTCCATGTTGGCTGACAATACAATAAAGTAGTTCCCAAGCACATTGTTTTTCATGGTGTATGAGCCTGGCGCCATAGGCGCCCAGACTGGCCCCATGAGGGCTTTTGAAGAGGATGCCAGGCTCTAGAGGCCCAAGTCCTGACTCCACCTGGCCAATGGGTTTGCCAGAGGCGGTTTTGGGTGAGGTTCGTGACAGCACTTCCCCCCCTAAGGCCCCTCCCATGGCGTTCCTTCAGTCTGGCCCAGGTTTGGTTGGGAAGTTCCGATAGAATTTCCTGATTAGACGTGGTGCGTGGATATTCTCACTGGGATCCAAGGATCTATCTTGTGGTCCAAATCCTTTCTAATCGACCAGATAATATAGCTTGGTCCTAGAGTATTTAGAGTCCAAGATATCTTTGACTTCAAATTGTGGTTCTCCGTCAACAAGTATGGGCTTAGGTGGTGTCCCAATCCGTGTGCCGGGTTGCATTGGTTTCAGGAGGGACACATGGAATACCTGGTGGATGTGTAGATTAGGTGGTAAATCCAGTTTCACGGCTGCTGGGTTGATAATTGCATTAATGGTATAGGGTCCTAAGAATCTGGGATGAAAGGTCCGGGTTCCCTTGATGGGTACGAATTTAGAGGCTAACCAAACTTTGTCTCCTACTTGATAATCAGGGGCCTTTTTCCGGTGTTGGTCGGCGAATCTCTTTTGTTTTTCTTTGGCATGAATAAGGTGTTCCTTTGCCCTTTTGAAAGCCTGAGTAATGGTTGTGTGTAGAGTCTTTACCGCTGGCATTTCCAAGCTGGCTGGAAGGTCTAGTTCAGAGGTACGTGGATATCTGCTATACAGGGTATAGAAGGGCGTTTGTCCCGTGGTTGAATGCAAAGAATTGTTATATGCATATTCGGCTATCCATAGTAGGTCTTTCCAATTCCTTTGTTCGTGGTGCAGCATGCACCGTAAATATTGCTCGAGTGTCTGATTGGTTCTCTCGGTTTGGCCGTCCGTTTGGGGATGGTGATTGGTAGATGGCCGAACGTCGATCTGCCCCATTGCACAACATTTTTTCCAGAAGTTTGAAACAAGTTGGCTGCCTCGATCAGAGACCAGAACCGAAGGGAAGCCATGTAGCTTAACCACGCCCTCCAGGAACACTTTTGCTAAAGTGGCTGCGTCTGGGAGGCCTTTGAGAGGAATAAAATGGGCCATCTTCGAGAATAAGTCCACAACTACGAAGATGGTGTTGAACCCTTGGCTTCGAGGTAGATCAGTGATGAAGTCAAGGGAAAGAGTGTGGCATGGAACTGGAGGAATGTCCAATGGTTGTAGGAGACCAGATGGTTTTTGTTTCTGTGATTTATTTTGTGTGCAGACACCGCAGGACTGAATATACTGAATGATGTCCTTACGCCAGGTAGGCCACCAAAAGTTCTCTTTCACCTTAGCTAGGGTTTTGGCAATCCCAGGATGCCCTTCGATCAGTGGATTGAGATAGTTTGAAATAATATGCTGTTGTAATTCTTTCTTGGGTACATGTAAGCGATCCCTAAAAAAGGGTAGATGGTCCTTGATGGTATATTGTTCTCCTTGAGTTTGCCATGCGAGGTAAGCATCAGGATTCATTGTCGGTTGGATTTCTTTTCGTAGTTCTGCTTGTGTTAAGGCTGTCGTGATACCCAAGAGTTTGTCTTCAGGTATAATAGGTACTGGGTCTGGTGTTGTATATACTATTTCATTTATGCCCAATGCGAGATAAGGCATCCGCCTTTCCATTTCTGACTCCTGGTCGAAATGTGATTACATAATCATATTCGGTGAAGAAAAGGGCCTACCGTAATTGGCGCGAGGACTGGGCCTTGGCCGTTTTGAGATATTGCAGGTTTCGGTGATCTGTGATGACTGTAATGGTGTGTCTGACCCCCAGAAGGTAGTGTCTCCAGGCTTTAAAGGTGGATTTGATAGCCAGGAGTTCCTTGTCCGTGATGGCATAATTAATCTCTGGAGGTGAGAACTTTTTCGACCAGAAGGCCACAGGATGTAGCTGGCCAGTTTCCAGGTCTCTCTGTGAAAGGACAGCCCCCATTGCGAGACTGGATGCCTCAGTTTCAACGACATAAGGGAGGTCTGGACGAGGATGTCGCAGGATTGGAGCAGAGGTAAACCTTTGTTTAAGTTCCTGAAAGGCTTCTTCTGCTTCTTCGGTCCAAGCAAAATTTTTATTGTTTTTTCGTAATAGTACTGTGATTGGGTGCACAACCTGAGAGAAGTCTGGGTGAACCGGCGGTGGAAGTTCGCAAAGCCCAGCATGCTTTGTACCCCTTTCAGAGACGTTGGTGAAGGCCATTTCAGAATGACATCTACCTTGTGCACGTCCATTCTGATGCCTCCTGGAGTAAGGATAAAACCAAGAAATTCTACCTCGGTGACATGAAAAAAGCATTTTTCAAGCTTTGCAAACAAGCAATGTTGACGGAGCTTGGTGAGGACTGAACGAACGTGCCTGACATGATCTTGTTCCGAGGCTGAGTATACTAAGATGTTGTCTATGTACACTAAGGCGCACACATCAATTAACTCCCTTAAGACGTCATTCATGAAATACTGGAATGCCGAAGGAGCGTTGCATAACCCGAAGGGCATGACTTGATATTCAAACAAACCGTACTTAGTACGGAAGTCGGTTCTCCATTCATCTCCTTTTCTGAATCGGACCAGATGGTACGCTCCTCGAAGGTCCAATTTGGTATAAATCTGGGCATCTTTAACTTGGTCTAGCATCTCGGGGGTAAGTGGCGGGGGGTAGCGGTTCTTCGCTGTGATCTGGTTCAATAAAGGTTCTCAAGTCTCCTTCCTTTTTCGGTACGAAGAACAAAGGACTGGCTGCGGGGGACTTCGAAGGACGGATAAATCTGTTTGCAACGTACTGGTCTAAATAGGATTGCAAATGAAGGCTTTCTGGTTCTGTGAGAGCGTAGATCCTGCCGCAAGGGATTTGTGCACCGGGAACAAGGTCGATCTGACAGTCATAGGGCCTGTGCGGCGGCAATGTATTGGCTTGGTCCTTTCGGAAAACATCCTTGAAATCATGGTATTCACTTGGCAAGGTATTAGTTGCTCCCAGGGTTGATACTGTTGCTCCGGGAGTTATGGGGATACAGACGTCGGGTTTCTCCTCTTGGTAATAGCAGGCAGGGGTGCAGTCACCGGGGAAGGTTAATTTTTGTGACGGCCAGTCTATCAAAGGGTTGTGAGCAACCAACCACGGCATCCCTAGTATTAGCCTGAACTGAGTTGCCTTGATGAGATTGAATGAAATAGACTCCCCATGTCCATCCTGGCACAGCAAGGTTACCCTGGCTGTGCACTGGGTTACTGGTCCGGAAGCGATTTCTGTCCCATTCACGGTGGTTACCTTGTCCATAGTTGGCTTAGAACACAAAGGAAGCCCCATCTCTGCTGCCAGTTCTTGATTAATATAATTTCCAACTGCTCCGCTATCGATGTATGCTTCAACGGCATGCATTCTTGACTGTTGGTGGTAAATTAAGATCACTGGTATTGCAAAGTGCGAGGTCAGCAACTCTTTCTTCTCACTCGACAAACTGACCTCTACGTTTGTCAAGCTTGGTAGTTTTCCGATTCCTTAGCTTCATCCTTCTCTGTGGCCCAGACTGTTCTTCTTGGGGGGTTTTACTGGACAGTCCTTCAGGAAATGTCCTGGTTTCCCACAATACAAACAAAGCTGTTGTTGTCTTCTTTTGTCCCGCTCTTGTTTTGTTAATGGAGGCCGTATCCCTCCAATCTGCGTGGGTTCTACAGCATTTTCAGGTACACGCAGTGTGTTTTCCCTTGGTCGAACATACACGGTCCGAGGGTCCTTCTTAGACCGTTCTGCCTTTCGATCCTGCAGCCGGTGGTCTAGCTGCACGAACAGATTTATGAATTTTTCACAGTCTCTGGGTGGACCAAACACCTGGGCTAAGACGTCCTTTAATTCGCCTCGTAAGCCTCATTGGAATAGCGTGGTTCTTTTGTTTTCTGGCCACCTAGCTTCGGCAACCAGTCTGTTGAAGGTAGCAATGTACGTTAACAAGTCCTGAATCCCCTTTTGGAGGGACAAGAGTTCATTGTCTAGTGCTTGTTCCTGGGTATGGCGAGCAAAAGGTTTTTCCATTTCCCTCTGGAACCCCCCAAAGTCATGTAATAGAGGATCGTCATGGGTTACCAACAGCACCGACCAATCTGCTGCACTACCACTCTGGTATGATAAGACAAAAGCTACCCGAGCTTGGTCATTTGGAAATGCTCCAGGCCTACAAAGAAAATGAAGGCGGCACTGATTGATGAATGCTGCATACTTCCGTGGGTCGCCTGAGAACCTTTCTGGTGGTGCCAGGGGCACTGTTCCAGGTAACGTGATCTGTACCGCAGTGGGTGGTATGGCAGGGTTTTGCATCGTTGGATTGCTTCCAGATAGAGGGGTCTGTCCTGCCTGTGATTGCAAGTATTGCCTGCTAATCTCTTCAGTCCGTTCTTTGGTCACTATTAGGTCTCTCCTGAGGGCATTAGTCTCTTGTCGGGCAGAATGAACCTCAGCACGAAGCTCTCCTAGAAATTGGGCCAATTGGTCCATTTCTGATGTCTCCATGGCGCCCAGGTGAATTTGTTGTGGTAGGCTTCACGTTCTGTTACGCTCACCTGGTATCCACAGGGACGCCACCCAGCCTGGTTACTCGCTGGTATGCTTCTAAGCTTTGCCCTGATGTGGTCTGCGGGGAAGGTTCTGCCTGAAAATACAGGAGAACTGTGTTCAAGACTGGCCGACTGGGGTAAGTATCCTCCCTCCACACCTGCATGATTTCAGTCCCTCTGGTGCCCTCTCCTCACCTTGTGGTAGAATTAGGCATGCTCTCCGTCCTGCCTTCTTTGCAGGAGCGCGTTGTCTTTCATGGGCGAGTGCGGTCCAGTTACTTCACTGACACCGGCCCGTTTGATATTGTTCAGGTAGGTCTTATTGCTGTTCTTTAGTTTTGTTGCTATCCTGCATGCCTTTATTTGTTTAAAATGTCTCTTTTTTTTCTCCCTTAGGAATGCGGTGCTTCAGCGTGGCGAACTGGCTTGGTTGAGCCCCGCTGGTAAATGATGGTGCATTAAGAGAGCTATGATGGGGTAAGTAAGCGCTATGCGCAGCGCTGCAAAGTCTTGCCTTTGTAACGTGTGTTTTCCTTCCTTGTAGGTCGCGGTGTTCTTCAGCGCGAGTGGAATGTCCGGAGTGGTGCCAGCCGAGAGGCGACCAGCCAGGTAAGCCTTTTGAGCAGTTCGTAATTTGTAAATGTCTCTACTGCTTTCTTTAATGTTGCCTCTATCTTCCTCTTTCAGGTCGTTCTGTCCGGGAGGCGTGCAGATTCGAGGAAGCTGTTCTCAGTAGCTGCGGGTGGTTAAAGATGAAGACTGCAGGTAAGATCCTGCTGCTAATGATGTTCCTTTTGTCTCCTTGCAGGTTCTGCTTCACTGAGGTTCGACGGAATAGCTGGACACGGTGAGCGTCACGTTGCAAGCTGCAAAGTAACGCGAAGCGTGTTGTCTTGCTCGGGTGTGGTTTAAATAGCCCCAACACGATAGTCCAGGTAAAGTAGTCCCTAGGCTACCACACCCAAAACACGAGACCGCATAGCTTGGTTCTTAGGAACCAAGCTATGTGGTTGCCTCCATATTAGCTGACAATACAATAAAGTAGTTCTCAAGCACATTGTTTTTCATGGTGTATGCTATGGCACCAGGACTGGCCCCAAGATGGATTTTGAAGAGGATGCCAGGCTCTAGAGGCCCGAGTCCTGACTCCACCTGGCCAATGGGTTTGCCAGAGGGGGTTTTGAGCGTGGGTCGTGACACAAAGTCCCTGATCCACCTTGTCCATCGTAGTCCCATATTACTTGTGACAGATACATCAAACGCCCCTGGCAATTGTGCGGTGGCTTATTCTCCCTCCGACCTTCTACCAGTCTGGATCTTGGACTGATCGACTCGGTATGGGTATCTTCCTTGCTGGATATTGAAATCCTGAGCAGGTCTTCCAGCGTGTAAATGGCCACCACAGCAGGCATACCCACCGACGTCACCTAGGTGCATTGCACGAGTGCTGCTCTCACCTTTAAGCTGGGAGCGGCCGCCTACATGAGGCACGAGCACTGCCAACCAGATCCCTGGGCCACCGCCTCTGGTTTCACTCACCACCACGGCGCTGGGATGGACATCATGGAGCCCTGTAGCTCAGAGATTTCTTCCCCTGGCCGCTGTCAGGCGGAAGCACAGTCAGGCCATGCACGCCTGCGGTTGAGTGTGCAGCTGGCTGCGCGGGACAACTCCTCCTTGTCGCCACTGTACTATCTCTGTTCGGTGAGCGCTGCCTTGATAGCAGAGTGCAGTGTGAGCCGGTAAAGAAGGTGCGGACACAGAGCTTAGGTTAATGCACTTCTTTCTTCCATCTCGTCCACCATGTCACTGCCCCTTCGCTTTCCTGCATGTCACTTCCCACCATGTGTTTAAGGCAGCCCTCCCAAGAGAGCGTCGCAGGGAGGAAGTGACGTGTGGGAGGAGGTGAGTTTGGGGAAAGGGGAGAAAAGAAGTTTAGTTACGGACGTATCGAAATAAAGAAAACAGTGTTATCCAACGCTGGTGTCTGTCCTTATTGTTGCGGCCTTCTCTGACAACATTTGGCGACAGAGTGCACTCCCAGGCACCAGCGGTCCTCCTTGCTGCGCGCCGGTGATCCTACCATGCGTGTCCCTGTGAGAGACAGCGATCCCGCTGCCCAGTCCACTGCGGTCCTTCTTCACCCAAAACAGGCATTCCTGCCTGCCGGCGACAGCGATCCCGCTCCACTGCCCTCCAGTACCCTGCTGCCACGTGGGGGCCAGCGATCCTGCTGCGCCCGCCCCCTCACCCTCCTTACAGCACTCCATAACGACATAGGGCCAGCGATCCCGCTATACCCGCCCTCCAGTTCCACGACAAAAAAAAACACATTACAACACGCAGAGCTGATGATCCTGCCATCAACTTCCTAGGACAACGCCAGCCCAGCAGTGACGCCTCACCCAGAGCCCACACACATCCAGGAGCCACATTAGCTTAAGGCCTGCACCCCATCAGCCTCAGAAGGTACCAACCATCTTGGCCAATTCCAGCACAGTGCGCACCCAGGCCGAGAAGCACACAATCAGCCTACAAAAGAACCATGAGTCCGGCCAAAGACCACAACAGGTGTGGAACAAATTAATGAGCGTAGTGATTTGGCTATAGACAATCAGTGTGTCCACAACAGCAGGCTGTGGAAAGACCTCCATCATAAGCACGTCCCCCGATAGTGCTGGGCAAGCCCCCGCACCAGTAACGCGGTCAACGTTGACGGCATGGCGCATGCCCTCACCTTTTTCCATGATGCCACAAGCGGACAAACGCCTGAGGCGGGTCGAATGGCTCGAGGACTTCAACAACTTCATATCCGCTGCAGGCGAGGAGTCTTCCCCACGCCTACGCAGCTTGTTCATCAACACGGCTGGCACAGAAATAAAAACATTGATCAAAACCATCCCGCCAGCAGAACACACTGACTTTGCAGCCTTAATAACTGCCCTGAACAAAAGACTGATCATAGAACCCAATAGGGACTATGAAAGGTACATGTTTAATCAATGCACCCAACGCAGCGACGAAACGGTCGATGAGTTCATCACTCGACTCCAAATCAAAGGGGCACATTGCCAATTTGGGGTGCCTCTCGCCCACACTAAAAAAGCAACTCCTCAAGAAACCCCTCACCATCGCAGAAGTGAGCGAGATGGCCAGAATCCTCGAAAGAGTCTATAAGCAAGCCACCCAGGTGACCAGCACGACAACACTCAAGCAAGAAGGAAACGACGTGATAGCGGCGATCCACACAAGTGGCACCAAAGCTAACAAAAGACCCAGTGGATCAAGCTACACATCTACCCACGCATGCAAAGACAGTGTTACAGGTGCAGAATGACTTTTCCCCATGCAGGGTCATGTCCTGCACTAACCCAGAAGTGTGGAAACTGCGGCAGGGAAGGACATTTCCAATCTGTCTGCCGAGAAGGCAGACCTTTTCCGACGGCACAAACGACCCCATTACCACAGTACAAGTCGTTTCAGAGAGCGCCTGCAAGTCAATCATATCAGCTACACCCTTACCAACAAAGACCAAGGAGATACGTGCGGGTAGTAGAAAAACTTTATCCGGAAGATGAAACTCAAGAGTACGAGTCATCAGAGCCAAGCCCACGGATTCGGGATGAATATGACAGCCCACCCCATCACCACCAAACTACCACGCCATGTCACAAGTAAGTCAAGACTATGAGAACGATCACTACGACCTGTACGCACAGGACGAATTTGTGAACCTCATCATGGATGAGAATGAGGCACGAGAAGCACCAAGAATATCAGTAGACATCTGTGACAAACGGTTCTGTTTTCTCATTGACTCAGGGGCCACAGTAAACATTATGGGGGAAAAAGAATTCCAACAGCTTCAAAGCAAACCCCTACTAACACAATCGCCCTCTAGGATATTCCAATGGGGTGCCGACCCTCCCCTCCCCTGCACTGTGTGGGGTCATTCAAAAGACAATTCATCCATGTAACAAATCAACCGCCACGTAATACATGTCATCAGGAGCCCAACCAAGGGGCGATGCCTCCTGAGCTACAAAACGGCCTCCTGTCTAGGATTAGTCAACATACATGTACAGGAAGGCGACACCATCAGCTAAACACCACCTCGAGGGGAAATCAGAGGACATATATACAATGTGCCCCAAGCACCACCCATGGCACTACCCATCGCGAAGGACGACATTCTTAAAGAATTCCCAAGTCTATGGCAAGACCTCGACAAAATGAAAGGTCCACCAGTCAAGCTACACATTGACTCAGCAGTTCGACCAGTGAACACCTGTGAACACTTTCCCAACTTTGTCATAGGAAAGAAATGTACTCTCATCACAGACCATCAGGCACTACTCTCTCTCTTCGGAAATCCTAGAAGGAAAATGCCCCCCAGGATCGAACGATGGGGAATCCGCCTACAAGAATATGATTTTGAAATCACCCACCGACCAAGGGGTGAGAACAACCCTGCTGACTATCTGTCCAGGCACCCGACTGGCAAACCAGTCCCCAGGCCAGTCGACACTGAATATGTAAGTACGTAACAGCCAATGCGTTACCCCCGGTCATTTCCATTGACACCATTGCTGCTGCCTCGGCAGCCGACCCCTCCATGGCGTTGGCCATAAGCCTAATGGAGAACAACAAGTGGAAAGATTTTCGCCGGGCAGTCCAGAGGCACCCAGGCATGTGCAGAGACGAACTCGAGAGGCTCACCAGAATACAGACAGAGCTAGCTGTTCAAGACAAAACCATCTTGCTAAGAGGGTGCCGCCTAGTCCTACCAGTGACACTGAAGGCTGGCGACCCCACTACGAGTAACCAAAATCCCAGATCACCCTTGAGAACGAGTCGCGGTAGACTTCTATGGCCCACTCGATTCGTGAGAATACCTACTACTTTTGATTGATGAACACTCCAGATTCCCCATCATGAAGAAAGTGAAATCCACGGCGTTCGCTCACGTAGCTGCCACGTTCTACGAAGTCATCAGCGAGTGGGGGATCCCGAACACAATAAAGTCGGACAATGGTCAGCCCTTCAGCGGACACGAGTTCGGAGTGTTTGCAAAGCACATGGGGTTCATTCATCAAAGGATCACGCCACGCTGGCCCCAAGCCAATGGGATGGCAGAAAGATTCATGGCCTCATTCAAAAAGACGATGCAAAGGGCACAAATCGAAGGGTCGGACCCCCACCAAGCGTTGTGCAGAATGCTGTGAGACTATCGGAACACTCCACATGAGGTCACCAACAAAACCCCAGCTGAACTCATGATGAAGTACCAAGTCAGAACCAGAATTGTCAACAGCCCAATAGCCTGGCCTGCACCGGATCAGGAGGTCATACGAAGGGATGCCGAGCGATAAAGAGAAAACCAGAATTCAGACGGACGCAAGAAGGAGAGCTCAAACAAAGGAGTTTCAAGTAGGGGATGAAGTCTGGGTCCAACAAAGTGTGAACAAGAAAACAGATTCACAGTTTGCACCGGAGCCGCTACAAGTAGTTGCTGTAAAAGGGACAATGGTAACGGCAGCAAATGAGTTAAAGCAAGTGACCAGGAATAGTTTGTTATTCAAGCACGTCTCGAGAGAAGAAGAGAGGCCTCCACCTGTTGACCCAGAACACTGACGCGCAGGATGATGAGTGGGTTCCCCTCGAACTGCAGGTTCTGCTTCAGTTGGACCCAAATGACAACAATGATGGTGGCTCAAGCCAAGAGACACGAGGACGACCCCAGAGGGTCATTAAGAGACCTCCACGACTAGTGGAAGAATGTTAAGCCTCAGTTAAAGAAGTTTGAGTTAAATTCCTTGTAAGGACATTTGTCCGGGGGTGTTGTTGTAAGTGACTGCCTCTTTAAGGCAGCCCTCCCGAGAGAGCGTCACAGGGAAGAAGTGACGTGTGGGAGAAGGCGAGTTCGGGGAAAGGGGAGAAAGGAAGTTTAGTTACGGACGTATCGAAATAAAGAAAGTTGTGTTATCCAACGCTGGTGTCTGTCCTTATTGTTGCGGCCTTCCCCCGAAACACCCTGCTCCCAGGTCCCGCCCCCCCTCCCGAACTACAACATCCGACACCACACCTACCCACGTGATTCCCTCTGTGGCTTCACTGGGACATCACAATTACCCTCTGTGGATATGGTCAATTTGCCAAATAATAAGTGGACTGGATTTTAAGGCCCAAGGTCAACTGTTAAAAGTGGCACATTAAACAAGGTTTTACGAGACTTAATTAGACTCGTTTTTGACCTCATGTCCTTACGGGTTAGCCTGCCCCACCGGCAGTGTAGACATTCAATAGACACAAGCACTGGCTATGTGGACACGAGACACCAAGTAAACCCTCATGTGCCGGGAGACATCATCTCACTTTTCAAGAAATTGGACACCGGACAGGACAGCTTTAATATCCTGAGGTGACATGGCAGTGGGCTGACCGAATGCACTTTCCCCTGGCATGTTTTTCCTTAATCTGAATAAAACCAGAGCCAATTGAAGTACGGTAAGAATGTGTCCTTAGGGCAAATAGCTGCACGTGTCCAGAGGCTACCGAGCAGCAGGTAAATTCCCTCTCCCCGGCTCTTTTCCCAATTTGTCCTTGTGCCAACAAAAGTGAAATTCAATCCAACCACTGCCTGACTTACAGTCACTCCATGTCCCCTCCCTCCCAGAAGAGTTATTTTAAAACTTCAAACGCCCCGTCTCTCCCTCTCGACAGAAAACTGGACAAACAATTTGAGTGGAGGCGCCCGCTCCAGCGACAGAGGTGGAAGAGAGGAGGGAAAATACCCGTAGGAACACACTATTGTTTCAGAGAGAAGAGAAATACGTTGTTTTGTTTCGACAACAGAGGCAGCAGCAGGGTTGGCTGTCGGCGGTTGCCTGCCTGCAGCATAGCATGGCTTTGCGGGGGCAGCTTGCAGCAGAGGGACTCTCCCTTCCCCCTCCCTGTGCAGGCACTCTGCTTCTCTTATCTCTGCAAAGCTTGTGTCCTGCGCTGCCTGCTTAGATTTTGCGGGCAGTTTCTCTCCGTTCTGCCTTCTACCTCTTCTCTACCCCTTCTCACCCCGCACCATGTCCCTGCCTATGCTGTTGCCCGGCTCCTGCTGCCCCATGCTTGCTCCCCCGGGGACCTCCGCTGCCGCGTCCTCCTGCCCAGGAGACCTGCAGCCCCCGTTAGCCCCTCCAAGGGCCCGCTGGACCGCCTCGCATCGCGGCGGGGCCGCCGGCTGGCCCCTGCCGCCTCCCCGGGGCCCACCAGGCTTCTGCACTCTTCCTCCACCTCTGTCGTTGCTGCCTGCCGCCGCCGTCGCCGCCGGCCCCTCCTCCCAGCACCGGGGCTCGGCGGGGCTGCTGCCCGCCAGGCCGCTCCTGTCACTGGGCTTGCTGCAGCTCATTCTGGGCTGCTGCATGGTGGCGCTCAGCTTCGGGGCTCTCTCTCTCAGCGGCTCCCTGCAGATCAAGAACTCGTGCCCTTTTTGGGCGGGATCCTCGGTGAGTACAGCTTGCCCTGGGTACCAGAATCCCATCTCCTTTCAGTGCCTCTGCACTCGCATCCTCTCCTAGACCGTTTCCCGCACACCTCCCAGATGGATTTTTCCTCAGTCACCTCCCCGTTCCTTTCCCCCACACATTGCTTTACTGACTGCATTCATTCCAGTGCCCGCACCCCTCCCGCTGCCTTCCTCCTATCGCCCCCTCGTAGACTAGTGCTGTCCCCAAGTTTGGCACACCCGAATACATTCCCCCATCTCCAACCCGGAGCCGGCCCTGGGCGGCAAAAGATATATGGGCGCCCCCTAATTTGCATAAATAGTGATGTCACTGATATCACATAATGAGTCTTTAGTATGCAAAGGTTTACTTACATTAGGAACATGTTGCCATGCATAAGGTAGTAGACAAATACACTGATGTCCAGTATATGAATCGTCAATACAATATTTACCTATGTGACAATATCAGGAGTGAGGCTTTATTTTGAACTAGCAGACAGTGTGAGGTGAATACCTTGTACAGACTTCTCATTTGAGCAGATAAGGCATATTGTGATAAAAGGATTTGCCCAGGAGCACTCCCTGGTTATGTGATGAAGCTGGGATTTGAGAGCAGTTTACAATTCAGGAACTTTAGCACATTTCTTCCTATATGTAATTGGTAGAAATACTGTTTGCAAAAGGTCTTTTTGAAACTGGTTTGAAAACACTATCTGTGGAAGGCATTGCAAAAAATATGGTGATTGTATTTTGCTAACTGAAATGAGCTGCTGTTTTTGCAGACGTTTCACAATTGTTTTATTTTTGTGTGTATATTTGGCTAATACTTGCACCTAGATGCCTTTGGGTTTAGTGCGCTTTACCATTTTAACAATAGATAAATTAAAGTTAAATATTGTCCAAATTAGCAATATGCTTTTATTTTAGAAGGTACAGATGACGATTATTGGGACTGGCCAAAAACAAAAAAAAATAATAGAAAATAATAACTAAATGGATCAAGCACTGCTCACTACAAAATGTCAAAGGAGCCTCATTAATGTGTACCCCCTGAGCCTTGATTGGAGGCAGGTGAGCAGGCCAAAACTGTATGCCGGTGTAGAATAGCAGGTGATCCTATAGCAGACAGTTGCAAAGACAACTGAGCAGGTTGTGAGACTGTTGCTGAGATGTACGATTAGACTTTCCTGTAAATAATATGTCTTCTTTCCTATTCCTGCAGCAACATATGGTGTGAAATGTGGTGTTTTGACATAGGGATGAGTTGGCTTTCTCACTTCACTCAGTGTCTGAACTGTTGGCCCCATAGCAAAAATCAAAAGCGGGTACCCAAACATACACGCACAGTAAGTGAACATACCTTCACGTGAATGATACAAATTTAGTTCCATTGACTTTTCCCTGTAGAAGAAAGTGCACTAAGCAGAAGAGCATTGGCCTTTCAAAAAAAGTTATCAACAACAGAAAAACAATCTTAGATGAAATGTTCCAATAAATACGCTGGCAAAGTGTAAAAGGTGCTCACTGTTTAAACCCAGCAATGTGTAGTGAAATATGCAATGGAGAACAAAATCCCAATACGAGCATGTGCTTTGTGTATGTGCCTGCACTGGAAACATGACAACCTGGGTGAAATCCTGACAGTCAAATACTTGAGCAAGCTTGCTGACCTCAAAACACCCGAGGTTGCGTCCACCCTCTGAAAAATGTTACTGTCCACCCACATGTATCCTTTACTTGTGCCCTGAAGTGCAGCAGATGAGCACAATCTGGGGAAAATAACTGCACCAGTCCCCAGGATTTTAACCTCATTTGCCACATCTTGGGCAAATATTCAGGACGCACTTGCCCTCTTATCATTTCCCCTCCTCAACCCAATGTCTGGCTTTCAACAATACTCTGCTTTATGAAGATGACTTGAAAAGTACACACACCATAGTAAGGCACCCACTAAAATATATAAATCCTGGCAGAAATATGTTAAACAAACAGTGTACAATTGTGGTATTATTACCTCACCTTGAATTAGGAGACTACAAATACCAGAATGCAATTCAGCAAATGGCAAAAAAGTTCTTTGTTTTTTCAAGACGTATAACATGCAATGTGTGAAATGGTTGCCTGTTTGTGTTTCAGTGTTTGGCAAATGCAGGGTTCAAATATGATGTGATGAAAATAGCACATTCTACCAAAAATGAATGCTTTTTGGGGTGTTAAATATGAACATCTGAATTAAAACTGTTTTGCGTGATATATTGTAAATGACCTGGAGAACAGCGTAGATTTAGGCAGTTAGCTGGTGCTTTGTATGTGCTTTCAGAATGAAAATGCATTTCTTAAAGCAGAAACGTTACAAACATCTCCTCCAAAACAATGGTCTCTTAAATGGGCTAGCACTTGTAAATCGCCCCCACTTTAAATGCTCTGCTTGAAGAAAGACAGTGATAAGTAGTGATTAAGAGGCCTACAGCGTCAGGTCTGGTTCTGGGGGAGGGCGTTAGCCTCTAGAGAGCCACAGGAAGTTGGGAGGCAACACTGTGACCTCACGAGAGTTTAGTACAGAAGCCGCACAGGTGCCCTTAAAACAATACTGTTGGTATAGTTGGGGCAGGCACTGGTGCCTGCTGGGCCCCCCCTCTGACAGCGGGGCCCTGGGCCACTGCACAGACTGCCCATGCCTCTGCGAGTTCAGCCCCATCGTCTCGCATTTCCTTTTCCACAAAACCCCTTCCTGTTTTATTTGTCATTGCTTTTTCCACACATTCCTCAAAGTTGGCCCCCACACACCTCTACCTTTCCCTGCTCCTTTCAGTGACTTCCACGCACATCTGAGTATATTTCTCACCACACGCTCTTCTGAATACACCCCCAATGCCTTGGCCAACAGCCCACATCTGCACCCTGTGCCTCTCTTCCATATCTCCAGCACCTGCCTTTCCCTGCCACATCCTCTTATAGCTTGCTTTATAGCTTGCTTCCCTTCAATCTGCCAGTGCTCCTCCCTCATCCCCTGCAGTCTTTCGTGTGTGTTTCATGACGCCCCCCCCCCATGCGCCTTTCCACACGATAATGTATTTCACTTACACCCAGGGTCGGACAGGCCATTCCGACTGCCAACAAATTCCTTGTGCTATTCCAACACATCGCTTCTGGCACTCTGCACTGTCCTTTTCCTCTACGCTCCTCCTTCAGATGTCCCTACCTGTACCTTTCCCAGCCACTCCTCTCGGTGCCTTTCCTGCACATAACCTGCAACCCTTGACTCTCCAGATATTTTGAAGGACAACTCCCATCAGCCTTAGCCTACACAGTCAATGGTGAGGGTTTATGTGTTTTTTGTTTTTTTTAGCCCAAAACATCTAGCGAACTATAGGTTGCAGGCACCTTCCCCACACCGTCTCTCTGCCTTTCCCACACCTCTATTTCAACCATGTACCTTTCCTTCAATATTACCATACACCACAAGCAAGGCCGGCCGTAAGCTTTGCGAGGCCCTGTGCAGTAAAAGATGCACTGGCCCCCTAACTTGCCTATGTAACGACATCACAGAAAACGATATCACAGAAGGAGCCTTTAATACTCGAGGGGTTCATGTGAAGTTACATTTAAAGGAGTTGCCAGAATACAAGAGACAAACTTTGTGATGTCCAGAATATGGGTGTCACTGTTATTATTACATACATGGAAATATCATGAATGATACTTTTTTTGGAGTAGTGAACAGTGTGAGCTGAATCTTTTTTATGGACTTTGAATGTTGGAGTACACACTTTTATTAAGTGGTGAAGCCGGGGTTTGAGACTTCTATCTGGCACTTGAAGATTTATCTTGCCAGCTGTAGTCGGTGGGCATTTTGTTTTTGAGCAATCTCTTTAGTTTGGACAATTAGGTGGTGCTTGCACCACCTTAAGCCGAAACTATTGCACAGCTTATAGGTGTTGTTTGTTTTTTTGCCCACCCATTGACTGCCCATGCTATTTAAAAAAAAAATTATTAGCGATTTGGTTTGTATACATATAAACCTTTTCACCATACAATACATTCAAATACCATAGCAAATGCAAAGTTACAATACCAACTTTTAAAATCAGATAACTGACATTATCCTAAAAACAGATTTGGATTTTTAACATTTTAAATATATTCAATTAAACTCTGTACAAATATAAAAGACAAGTTATCCTGTCGCCTAACCTGTCCATAAAAAAGCATCGGCCTGCAGCATAAAGCTAAAGTGCTTGTGCTTTAAATCTGCAGTAGCTTTGCAACTCAAAATCAAATGCTGTTAAAGTTTCACCAGAACCATGTTTCTTGCAGAGTCTACACCCCATTTCTTGTTGAGGAGTTTTTAGCCGAGGACAAATAATTTCAAGTGTAGAGAGTTTGTTAATCTTAAACCTGAGGTAAATATCTCTGGCTCTATTACATGGAAAAACAGTAGTATACCTAGAGAGTGTTGTTTCTTCCCATGGGAAGTTACTATATTCCCTGTAGAGTTTGTGTGCGCTTCGGTGATCCACTGTCTCACACCAATCAATCTCAGAAAGTTTCTTCTTCACAAATGAAAGAATTATTCGTTTGTGCAATCTGATCCAGGCCAATTTTCTCTAGCAACGAAAGCATAGTCTGACTAAAATTCTTTAATGAAATGGAAGAATTCATCGCAAGAGTTGTATGAAGATTCTCAAGCTATGAGTTGGCTGTAGGATTAAAAAATGTCTGATACAGACTTAATCTAGACCATTGTACTACTGCAGCCAATGATGTCAAACCAAACTCATGCCTGATGATGCATCCCGGGGCTGAAAGAGATGAGTTCAGTCCTTTCTTCCAGATGATAGCCTGTAAGGAGTTGGGATATGAACTTGTACATGGAAGAATGGTTGCTAGACCATACATTAAGGTTGGTACTACCTTTGCCAGGCAGTACTTTCTGAAGGGAAGGAGAGAGTATGTGCACAAAGTTAATTGTAACCTTTTTATCTGGGCAATGAGCGAAAGATATTTCAATCTCGGAGTCTCCCTAAAAGAAGATTGAGGATCATTATAAGCAAATGTAAAGCCCAAGTATCATGTTGATTGGGCAACTTCCAGACGTGCATTGCCGACCGACCATATCATAATCTTTGGTTTCCGTTTTTTTGTAAATAGGATTATTTTTGGTTTATCGCCATTGACCTTAAGGTTATTGGAAGCTGCAAAGTCATAAAAGGCTGATAAGTCATAAAAGGCTGATAAAGTTCTTTGCGATTCCCATGGGGTCAAGTCAAACAACATTACTCGTTGGCTAATCCCTATGGTCTTTCCCACCTAATTCCTGCCCTTCCCCGCCCAAAATCCCTCCTCATGGGAAACCTGCTTTTGGAATGCAGTGCATAAAATGCGATTGTATTTTGCTAACAGAAGTAAATTGTTATTTCGCAGTGTTTTCATGATTACTGTTTTGTTATTGTGTATGTATTTGGGCATTTTGTCCAACATAGCAATACAATTTTAATTCACAAGCTACAGATGAGGATTTATTTTCCTGCCAAAAAGAAATGAATCTCCAGGCAATGCTTATCATTATTTTTGAAACATAAGGTGACCTATTTACCCATGTCTCCTTCTGTGAGTGCAAGTTCCATTGATATCAGGGCAGGGATTGGCCCTCGGCTGACAGAGCAACATGCCTCTACTGCAGCATTGCCTCATAGTGTGATCGAAGCAGAGCCTTTAGATCTTGTTAGATCAGCCTCACCTTGACCGAGGTGTTACTGTACATCTGGATGAAAATATCTGGAAAAAACTTTATAAAAGAGGTAACTTGGATGATTTCACCTTCATCATTTATAATGATGAATGGGATGTAGATATATCCTTGGAGAGCTCGCACCTCATCAGCTCATCTGGCTCCCACTCCCGTGCTCCAGGACCAAGTGCTCTCTGCAACTTAGTTTTGAAGCAGGATCTGAATCTATGGGTGGTAATCTTACACACCCTATTTCAGAGTATCCGAGATTATAAAATCTTTCCAACATCATGGAACACCTCCATCATTGTACCCATCTATAAGAAGGGGAACTGCCTTTACCCATCAAATTACCGTCCGATCACCCTTCTGGATGTAGAATGTAAAGTATTCGGAAAGTGTGACCTGAGAAGAATAAAAGACTGGATTTTGAGGTCTGGTAGAATATCTAAATTCTGGCGCAAGGTCTCCAAGGATATATCTACATCCCATTTGCCATTACGGATGAAATCATCCAAGTTATCCCTTTTATAAAGTTTTTTCCAGATTTTCTAATCCAGATACATAGTAACACCTCGGTCAAGGTAAGGCTGAGCGCTAAGGGCGAAACAACTAGGACATTAGACACAGCGCGTGGGCTGAGGCAGGGGTGTACTTTGGCCGCCTGCCACTTTAACCTGTACTTATCAGACTTTGGTGAAGTGCTCAAAGAAGTATCATTCGCTCCCCCAAGGGTGCAGTGAGAAAGATGTTTCTGGGTGGCATACACAGATGACGTGCTGCAATTGGATAAAACCCCGGGGGTCTGCAGAAATTCCTCAACATGTTAGAAGACTATGTGAAAGCAAATACTCTTGTGGTGAACCCCTCTAAGTCTAATATCCTGTGCTTTAAAGGAAAAAAGAAAAATGTCCAAACTACATTTAAATGGCAATTGGGTATGTCTACACTTCAGATTCTCCAAACAGTGAAATACTTGGGGTTAACCTTTGTTACGCCATTGAAATATGGGATTAAGAAGGAAGCAGTGTGGTCCAAGGGGAGACAATATGTTGCCCAAATGGTGCACATTAAGAGAAAGTACTGTCGCTTCACTATGGATCCACTGCTCCACTTCTATAGTGCTAAGATGGTGCCAGCGGTTCTATATGGTCTAGAAATAGGGAGAGGGGTAGCCAAATTAGACCTTTGTAAACTAGAGGGCCAAATCTGGAGGAAGGTCCTGGCACTCCCGAACTGTGCACCAGTCTCTATATATCACGCTTTGAACTAGGTTCAAATTCAATGAATAGCTTGGTCTGTCTGAGAAAGATAGTGCTATACCGCAAATTAATCGGGAGCAATTCGAACACGTCTGATGGGGAAAGAGACAGGGTGTTACGGAAAAGGGCAGGGTGCACCCTTTTAAATAAACTATGAGGAAATAATGGCACGTTATGAGATCAATACCTCGATCCTGTTAGAAAACCCAGAGAAAGCGAAAAAAATAAATGTTTAGAATATGACTGGGCTGAACACCTGTGAAGAGAGAAGGAAACTCAAGTCCTTCAGGGAAATAAAGTTAGAGGCCAGGAAAAGGTGTTTTATACCAAAATATTCGAAGCAATGTCCAGAAGGCCGCTATAGAGACATCTTCGTGAGTTCACGATTTAACTTGATCCACACAGGTGAGGTCTTATTTATAAATGCGGCAGGTCCATATTGCAGGACTGCTGGCACGTCCCTAAAGCACCTCATGATCACGTGCCTATAACTGCAGGAGCCTAGGGTGGAATCCTTCGGACCCTATGTTCATGACTTAAACACATTGAATGAGGAAAGTTTTTGGAAGTATCTTTTATCAGGAAATTGTACCCCATTTTTTTTATTAACACTCTGCGTTTTTAAAGAAAGTGGGTCTGATGAAATGGGGTTGGTGGAATATTTGACATGAGGGGGAAAAGGTTTTCTTTTTTTTCTTCTGTTTTTAATGTAATGCTGATTAATGGAGCAAGGTTTACCTTGTAAATGTAATCATGATAAATTTTATCTTTTGTGTGCATGAAAGCAGCGCAGCGTCTGGGGAATACCACCCGGGTCACTCGGCATACACATCGCAGCTGGTGGCCGTGGGCTACGCCACATACTACCCATGCCATAGGGGCCCAGGCCCCAACCATGACTGTAAACACCCCCCACATCTCCCCTCTACCTGCATCGAACCCTTCCCCCTGCTATCTCCCCTGCTTGGTATTAATGGGAGAGCAAATGTCGTCTTTTTTAGCCCCACGTGATCCTAGTCCTTGCGCCATCACTCAGCAAAACAAACCACAGCAAATCGGACTTCCTGCTGACATGATTTTATTCTGAGGGCGGGTGCTGCGTTGGGTGAAAGCTTGCTCGCGAGCTCATGATACAGTCCCATTCCTTTCTCCCTGGCATTTCACTCTTCTAAATATCTCAGAAAGCACGAGGTGGCATTGCCAAAAAATAAATCACAATGTACTGGGTGAAATTGATATTTTCCTGGAGAGGGGGCACAGGTCCCTTTCAAAACATTGTATTTGCATTTAAAAATAGCCGCATTGCATGTTCCGCTGAGCGGCACGTCGTACACGTAGACGTTTTCCCGCCGTGTACAGAGTTTTTACCAGTGCTGTTGCAATGTCGATGTCAGTAATGCCGCCACCTTGACGGTAGGCAGCCTGGTTGTGCTTGGCGTGGTTTAATACAGAGAAGGAAGGATGGGCGGGAGGAGGGAAAGCACAGTATCGGCAGATAAATACACCATGGACAACATCTGTTTGATATGCTGTAGTCGGCTGGCTTTCCAAATGGTTTCATCAAAAGAGTTCCATAAGGGATAGCTTTCTGCAGTTTTTGTTTAAATGTACATTATGCATATTATTGTTTGCATTGTTCGCAACTAAACTAAAGACATTTGTTTTAGAAACTGTTGTGTGGGGTTTGGGGGGTGTACACATGGGGCTAACGCACACGAAGAACGGGACACAGACACAGGTCTCTGCGTTACAAAGTCCGCCGCCATACTGGTGCACGTGCTGCCCCGACTCCATTTAATTAGGACAGTCGGCCTCATTACGACCCCGGCGGAAAGTGAATAACGATGCCGGTAAAGGATTACCGGCATCGCTTACCGCTCCGGCCGATTAGGACCTGATAAACCGCTATTAGCGGCACCGTAATTAACGGTGCCGTTAAAAGCGGCAAGTGCGCGGGCACGCAACCACCCATGCCGCAAATACAGGCATTGCGCAAACAGGAGATCATCACACGTTAGGCGGACATGCAAATAACGCCCTACTGAAGCCCGAAAAATACTTTACCGGCATGGAGCTAATTCCGCCATCGCGGATCACCCGTAAACGGCCATGTGCAGTGTTCCCAACTGCCACAGGTGCACACAATCAGCACAGGTGGAGGCAATACAGACTGGGCCAGCACAAAAGGAGCACACCCCACTCCTTCCCACACCCAGTCACACTCCACAATGATTCCAATACTACTAGCAATGCTGGGGCTGGAGGACATGATTGCAGTGGAAGTGCTTACAACAACAACAGGCAGCACAGAGGAGACGCAGGAGGAGAAGGAGGGCAAAGCAGGGCCAGCATGCCCCACCAGTGCAGCCAGTGGCACCACGCAGGCAGCCCCCAATCCCTCGCATCAGAGCCAGTCCATTCAACCTAACCCCTGAGCAGATCCACCTGTACCGCCTGGACCGGGACACCATCACCTCCATTGTGGACATGATACATGACGACATTGTCAGCCTGATTGAAACACGCACCGCCATCCCACCCCTACTGAAGGTAGTGTCTGTGCTCCACTTCCTGGCCACAGGCACCTACCAGCACACAGTTTGGCACATGCATGGCATTTCACAACCAATATTGTCGCGTACGCTGAACCAAGTGCTTGATGCCCTCCTCAAGTACACAGACGACCACATTTCCTTACCACGTTCTGCCCAGGAGATCTCAAACACCAAAGTTGGTTTCCATTCACTGGCCGGCATCCCTGGTTGCATTGGCGCCATCGACTGCACCCATGTGGAATTGGTGGTCCCACATGCCATGGAGGTAGCATACTGCAACCGTAAGCTTTACCACTCAATCAACGTGCAAATGGTATGTGACTCAAACAAGATCATCACACATTGTTGTGCCCGATTCCCCGGATCAACCCATGATTCAATGGTCCTGCGGAACTCCACGCTACCACGCTACATGGAGCGACATGCAGGGCAGAGATCCTGGCTTCTCGGTGAGTCGCATGTTAGGCACATGGAAATGTGATGTGGGTATGTGATTGGGGTAGAGATGCATACTTCACCTGGCTGATATGGGGGGGGAGAGATGCATACTTCACCTGGCTGAGATGGGGGGGGAGAGATGCATACTTCACCTGGCTGAGATGGGGGGGGATGCATACTTCACCTGGCTGAGATGGGGGGGGATGCATACTTCACCTGGCTGAGATGGGGGGGAGATGCATACTTCACCTGGCTGAGATGGGGGTGGGGGGGAGATGCATACTTCACCTGGCTGAGATGGGGGAGGAGAGATGCATACTTCACCTGGCTGAGATGGGGGGGGGGATGCATACTTCACCTGGCTGAGATGGGGGGGGGAGATGCATACTTTACCTGGCTGAGATGGGGGGGAGAGATGCATACTTCACCTGGCTGAGATGGGGGGGGGAGAGATGCATACTTCACCTGGCTGAGATGGGGGGAGAGATGCATACTTCACCTGGCTGTGATGTGGGGGAGAGATGCATACTTCACCTGCCTTTGATGGGGGGAGGGATGCATACTTCACCTGGCTGAGATGGGGGGTGGTGCATACTTCACCTGGCTGAGATGGGGGTGGGGGGAGATGCATACTTCACCTGGCTGAGATGGGGGGGAGATGCATACTTTACCTGGCTGAGATGGGGGGGAGATGCATACTTCACCTGGCTGAGATGGGGGGGAGATGCATACTTCACCTGGCTGAGATGGGGGGGGAGAGATGCATACTTCACCTGGCTGAGATGGGGGAGGGGAGATGCATACTTCACCTGGCTGAGATGGGCGGGGGGGGGAGAGATGCATACTTCACCTGGCTGAGATGGGCGGGGGGGTGAGATGCATACTTCACCTGGCTGAGATGGGCGGGGGGAGAGATGCATACTTCACCTGGCTGAGATGGACGGGGGGAGAGATGCATACTTTACCTGGCTGAGATGGTGGGGGAGATGCATACTTCACCTGGCTGCAAGTGCCTGAGGGAATGGACCATGCTCATACCCCAAAGCAGCCCAGACTGGACCTGACGCCTGACCACATAATGCAAGATGTAAGCAGCCCTACCATGTAAATGATGCAGTGTCACAACCATTCCACAACCATCTGCATGTGGACTGTACCAAATCGGACCACATTCCCCTCAACACAATGCAGCTACAAGCAATTACTATGGCCAATACACAGCACCAAATACCATCAACTGAAAGGACAGTCCCCCATTACTGCGTACAAAGGAGTCACATGAGGGTCAAATACATCAATACACCACTACACTGACACAGAGGTTCAACTGAATTGCATGTCACCATTTGTTGTGCATAGTGAGATCATCATGAGGCTGACATCAACGGTGCCAGGATGAAAGCATACAAATTACTGGACATCAGCCAGATCATAGACACAACCGCCGTGGACTAACACAGTGCATGAGCACTCACAAGGAAGTGGACCCCCCTGCGCCCACTAGTTGATGGCACGCACACCAGTCCATAAGAGGAATACGCACATAGCAATCACATCGTGTGTCTCCATTCATGCATGGAAATGTGGTTGAAATGAAGAAATAAATGCATGCTATGGTCTCAATGAATGAGGTCCCATATGATGTGATGACTTACACATATATTGTTGCCCACATGCAGGTGATGCAGGCTATCCCTTGAAGAGGTGGCTCCTTACTCCAGTCCGGAACCCACAGAACAGACACGAGGAGGACTATAATCATGCACATACATGTACCGTGTGTTGATTGAGCAGACATTTGGCCTCTTGAAGGCATGGTTTCGCTGCCTGAGCAGGTCTGGTGGGGCACTCCTGTACCACCATGAGAAGGTGGCAAAGATCGTCATGGCATGTGTCATGCTACACAACATGTGCATCAGACGGAATGTGCCCTGCCCCCAGATGCTGAACTGCAACCACCTGACGATGAGGAGGTTGGGGATGGGGCAGCACCTCAGGGAGGCAGCGATGCACAGGAGGGACGTGACATGCGTCAAACTCTGATCAACCAATGTTTCTAGCACACATGGATGGGGAGTGTGACATGGAGATGGCACGCGGGGCACTGGGTGTGTCAGGGACATGGACACTGTAGCCTGTTCACCAATGAAGCACAAGTACGCAATAAGTAATGTCCACACATGTGAATTATGAGTTACCAAAATGTGTATTGAAGAATTATGACAAAGTGAACAAGCCCTCCACCCCACACACCCTCTCCCCCCTCAACTCCCCCACACACCCTCTCCCCCCTCAACTCCCCCACACACCCTCTCCCTCTACCCCCTCAACTCCCCCACACACCCTCTCCCCCGTCCCCCCTCAACTCCCCCACACACCCTCTCCCCCCTCAACTCCCCCACACATGGTGTGCAGTAGCGTGCATCAGTGGTCCATATGGCACCAGTATGCATGGCTGTGCCTACTGGCCTCCCCCTCTTCCAGCACCAGGTGCCCCCCTGTCCAATCTGCGCAGGTTCCTGCCAGACGTCCGCACGGGGCTGGTCCTGGTTGAACTAGCAGTTGATGATGTACCCGGTTGTTCAGAAAACTGTGGTGGACGCATGGCCTGAATTGCTGCCACCATCTCAGAGAGGACGTGCCGCACTGCTGCCAATTCGGCACAAATGTCCTTCGAGGATGACTCAATAGCTGATTTCAAAGATGCAGCACATTCCCGGATGTCATCCCTTACACTCCCACGTTCAGTTATGTGCTGCGTCAACAGGCCAGTGAGCTCCTGCTGGCGCCTCTGAATGTCCTGGATCCCCTCTTGGGTGGTTGGGGCTGCGGTGGGTCTTTGAGGGGTTTCCAAAATACTATGTTCCTCGGGCACAGTTGACATGGTGCTGGGAGTTGCAGGCCATGAATGATCAGGAGACAGCCCGTGCATGCTGGTGTCCCGCATGCTGCACGGGGACAGTTGTGGGGAATGCAGGGGGCCTGTGGCAGGATTTGCAACATGCAGCTGATCCTCTTGCTCATCATCAGAGACTGCTGCTGTGGCAGTTGTCTCGCCCACTGTGCTGCTTGCAGCCGATGCAGTCCCTTCTGCTGCTGCCACTTGGGTGCTGGTGGCTGTTGTGGGCGCTGTAGTGGGGGCCGTAGAGCACATTGGTGCTTTGGCCTGTGGTGTTGTCTTGGCCTTCCGATGTGGTGCTGGTTGGCCTATGCCCCTTGAAGTGGAGGGGCGGTGTTGTCCCTCCTCGGCCCTGGCCTTCTTCCGTGGTGTGCCATCTTCCTCCCTGCTGTCCTCATCACCACTGTCTGACTGCGTGCCTGTGGGGGACCAATAGAGGGAGAGGGTTAATGATGGGTCTACAGGCATCGGGCATGCATTGGGGTGGCTGCATCCATATGGAATGGCAGATGATTGACATTGGGGGAGTGACATACGGGTTGCTTGGCTTTTGGGTGGGTGATGCATGGAGGCGTCTGGCCTTACTCATATGGGGTGCATTCAGCATGTGGACAAGGTGATGCTCTGCACTGCCTGTAGGCAGTCTTGTACTCATGTGTCTGGTGGACCCTGCTCTACATCATTGCACTGTCAGTTCAGGTGGACATCATCGTGGTGGTATTAGCATTGTATCATTTGGGACACCTACCTGCATCGGCCGATGACAGTGCTCCTCGCTCCATGTCCCAGACTCTGTGAATTGACTCTGCCCCTATGGTGGTGGCGCATATCTCCTCCCACTGATGTAATTTGATGGGGGACTCCGCACCCCCACCTGTCGCCATCCCCATGTTGCGGTTTGCGGAGAGTATGCTGCGTACGCGTAAACGCAGGTCATCCCAGCGCTTACAGCATTCTTTTGGTGTGCGGGGTGTGGTGCCAATGGCGCTGACTTTCTGGCTGACCTCCGCCCAAATCTGCTTTTTGCGCAGCAGTGCTGGACGGGACATCTCGTTTGAGAAGACCTCATCTGCATGCTCCTGCAGTGTCTCAGCTAGCATTGTCAGCTCCTCTCTGGAGAAGCGCTCCTTGTGCTGGCGATCTCTCATTTTCTTCACAGCTTTTGGCATGGTTAAATGCAAAAGGTAGTGGTGGAGGTGTGCAAGAGTTCCGGGGGTCAGATGACTTCTGGTTGTGGTGGATGGCAATGGATTGTGTTTTTAAACATGGCCGCCGTGCTCTTTCCCGTTCCTGTGCGATGACGCTACTTCCGGTTCCGATTATTAACGGCCACCGCTAATAGCTTGGATGCCGGAGGAGCTATTTCACTTCAGACGGTGCCGGAAAGGGTTTTTTTCGGGGTTTTACGGCATGGCGGTGAGGTCATTACCAGCATGGCGCAAAGCTCGTGCCCGCGAACTCGTAATGGGCCGCTTTTAGCTGTCTATTGCCAGCACGGACACGGTAATTGCGCCATGCCGGTAATGACCGGTACTTAGCGCCCGGGTCGTAATGAGGGCCAGTGTCATGATGGTGACTCGTAAAAGGGACTCCACCACACTCCTCCTTTTTCCTAACAACAAACAAAACAGGAGAAAATGAAGTTCAGAAACATAACTAGAGCCATGACAGCAGGTGCAATCTAGTCATCACCTGCATGCTGTTCTCTTCCAACACATAGGGGGTCATTCCGAGTTTGGAGGCAGCCATGGTGCTGCTAGCACCATGGCTGCCTCCAAACTCGGGTCCGGGCCCATGGTGTTGGAATGGGGACCTACCGGGACATTCCGCCCTATGCGGACCCAGTAAGTCCCCATTTTGAAATTCATTCCCCATTCCCATTTGAGCCCCCAGAGGGCTCAATGGGAATGAGCTAATAATGGGCCCGAAAATTGCGGGCCCGTTATTAGCTCCATGGTCCCTTAACGGGTCCCACTAAGGGCGGCTGGTAAAACCAGCCGGCCCTGTTGGGACCCGCTAAGGGACCTCGTAATAGGGCGGTAGGGCGTTAACGGCACCGGCATCCTTACCGGTGCCGTTAACCCTGTACCGCCTGGGTCGGAATGACCCCCATAGTCTTTTAGGTATGCAGGGCGTCATCGCGACTCCTTCACAGGGTACCTTTGTGGTGACGGTGTATCTCCAGCACTGCCCATGACCTCTGCTCGAGACCAGCCCCTCCTTAGCAGTTTCCGGGTCATCGCTCAGATCCTCTTCCCTGTTGTTCCTTTCATCATCTGGTGGGACACCTGCAGGTGAGTCCTCCGAAGGATACTCTTCCCCCGAAGAACATTTCTTGAAAAAAATGGATTTCTTGTCACAGTGATACGCCCATTAGTTTCTGTCACCATTGACCATTTCACATCAACCACGTGCAGAGGTCAGGTTCATAGGTCAAAGCTAACTTTCCGATGGCGTTCCTTCACTTTACCAACACAGCATCACCAATCGCCAGGAGATTCTCGTGTAGTCTCCTTTGCACGTTCTCTCATTTGCTCTGGATCTGTCCTGGTCAACCCTGCCATCGTCAATCACTCCTCGGCTTCGATCACCACCCTCAGGTATTAGGCCATGGGGACACCTCTGAAATAGGCCTTCAGCCTGAGGCACTCCCATCGAGCAATGCAGGGTGGTTCCGTATTCCATGAGGAGTTGATATAAGGCTCTCTTAAGGCACATCCCCTGTCCAGCTTCAACAGGGTCCATTTCCTGTCTCCTCTGGTGATCACCTCCCAAATCATCTCAAGGCACTCATCTTCTGAGGAGGATAGCCATATTTCATCAGTGGATATGGAGTTGAGGACATTGCTCTCGGATACCATTCTGACAAAATCCTCTGTCAAACTGTCTTCTGTACTGGCCAAACTATCTTTGGGGACAGGATTCCGGGAGAGGTAGTCGGCAGCATTGTCGGACCCTGGCTGGTACATCAAACTGAGGTTATATTCTTGCAATGCTATCATCCACCTCTCGATGTGGGACACTGGTTTTGCTGATGTTTTGTTAGAATCAGAACCAATGGCTTGTGGTCCGTGACAACGGTCACTGGTTTAAAGGTGACATTTCCGCCAACTCCAGAGCACAGCATGCACCTCTCACTCTATTTGAGAACAGAACAGTACTGCTTAGTCTCCGAAAGGGCCCTGCTGGCATAGGCGATTGGCCTCTCTTCTCCTTCGCTGTTGTGTTGGGCGAGCACCACACCCAAGCCAAACGTGCTTGCATCCGCAACAAGTTCTGATGCTAACCTAGGGTTGAAGAATCCATTGTGGTAACAGCAATTAACGCTTCCTTCATGGCGTCAAGCGTGGCCTGTCCCGCTGGCGTCCATTTCCACGGCGTGCCCTTTTTTGTGAGACTGCGGCGTGGTTCTGACAAAGTTGCCAGCCCCTTGATTAATCTGCTGCAATATGTGATCATCCCCAGGAAGCGGTGGACTTCTGATATATTCTCAGATGGTTTCGCAATCTTAATGTCTCGGCCCTTTGCATGATCGGCCGACACCCCACTCTCCTGGAAGATGAAGTCAAATAACTCAATATTCCGTTGTAAGAAACTGCATTTGTCTCTGTGAAGAGTAAGGCCCAACTGATGTATCCTGGCCAGGATCTTTTCCAAGCATTTCAAATGATCAGCCTCTGTGCATGCGAAGATCAGGATGTCGACGCTAATATTCAGGCTCCTTGGACCTCTGCCAGCACACCTCAAATGGCGTTTTGAAAAATGTTGGCGGCAGATGTAAGCCGTTTATAGCGCTAGAGGCCTTTGTGCATGGTAAAAGTCTTTATGTATCTTAACTCTGGGTGTAGCACTAACTGGTTATACCCATCCGTAAGTCGAGTTTTGAAAAAATACTGCCCCTTGTAAGTTTGCGACGATATTGTCAATAGTTGGTGTTAGATGACGTTCCCTCCTTATGGCCTTGTTGGGCAGGCACATATTCATGCAGATGCATACAGCATCCGGTTGCTTTGGTACAATGAGCGAGACCCATGGGGTAGGCCCTCTCCATGGGCTCGATGATGTCTAACTGAACAATCTTCTCGAGCTCCTGCTCCACTTGATCTCTGACATGGAACAGGATACCTTAAATGCTTCAGTTCAATGGGCTGGATGGTTTTGTCTATATGGAGGCGCACATCCTTCCAATTCCGTCAAATACATCCAGGAAGCTTTCGATGAGGGACTGCACGTCTTCCATGTAAACTCCAAACATGAAATTCACTATCCTCTGGGCCTCAGCTGTGGCACATTCAAGCAGTGTCACCTCGCTTACTTTCGTCATGAAGAAACGTGCCTTGATATCCATCTGTTCATGGCGCATGTTCGTGACAAACGTACCCTCCAGAGCCAGTGGCGTTCGTCAGCCAAAAGTGAAAATGCGTACTGGCGTCTCAGACAGAGTAAGGGGGGGAGGGTCAGGAAAGTGTTGCAAGAGTGCAGCCTAAGAGGCAACCTTCGGTGAGTTGAAGAGATTAGATACTTGTTACTGTTTTGACTTTTAATGGTGTAAAGGGGTGCACTTTTAGGGTGTTGGCACTGAGGCTGCCCAGTGTTAATGAGAACTTGTTCAAAAAAGAATACACTGGGTAAATCTCTGTGCCCTTAAGTTTAATAAACATGAAAAGAACAGAATCAAACTTGAGGCTCAGTTGCTCTTCAAACAAATGTTTTTGCACTTGTCAGTGAACTGTTGCTCCACTTTGGTTTTGGATTGAATTACAGTTAAACAATTATTTGCAATTTGAAAATATATACTTTGCGTCCATTTACGTTTCCTTTAAGTATTCAAATGCATGTTACATCACATGTTTAAGTAGTAGCAGGAAGTTGCTTCAAAGTTCAAATAATAGAAATTAATATTTATGCCCTTTGATATATGTTGCTTCACATAAATTGTTGCTAAGAGTTGTTTAGGAATTGTATTGATGCCCTCTTCAAACAAATGTTTTTGCACTTGTCAATGTACTGTTGCTCCACTTTGGCACGACATATCCTCGTAAAATGGTTAGGTATTCCAAGTGGCGTCGCTAGGGGAGGACTGGGGGGGCCAGGGACCCCCCCTGTGAATCCCTGTACCCCCCATGTGCCCCTACCACCTAAGACGAACAGTGACCATGTTCTCCCTTTACTTTTGTCTGTGCCCCCCTACTTTTGTCTTTGGCCCCCTCTGTGCCCCTCCTAAATTTGATTCCTGGCGACGCCACTGAGTATTCCACGCCTTTGGAAGGGTAGTCACCTGTGTATGGCAGGTCATAACCGCACTGCGGACAGTACGACGTGCGCTCAGCCCGGCTGTCTTTCCTCGGCCATTGACTTCTACGCACAAGCTTATTGGGCTGCTGCTTCCCAACAGCACATACCCCTTCAAGTGTAAGGGTCTGCATAGTGGCATCCATACCAGATGCTCTTATGTCGGTTAGTTAATGGGACTGGCCAAGTTCTAGGATTCTGGCCAGTGTAATCCCCGGTGCTGTCAGTATTTGCCTGCTCATTTTGGTGGAGTGGCAACCTTGGATGATCTGCTGTCTGACCTTCTCTTCTTCATCAGCTAGAGCACATGACATGGCTAGATACTGCAGTTGTCCATGGAAAGCGTCTAATGATTTGCCCTCCTTCTGCTTTGCTGAGCGCATGACAAAGTGTTCCTAATCCACATTTACCATAGGCATGAAGAATTCCCATAGCGCCGCAACAGCTGCCCCATAGGAATTGTCTTCTGGGCGAAACGTCTTGAATACTTTATGTACAGTAGTCCCTGTAGAGTATAGTAATGTAGATTTTTTTTTCATGATCGTCCCTGTTGCCCACAGCGTTAAAACACATTTCAAAGCGCTCTATCTGCAAAGTCCGACGATGCCCTAGGCTAGATGCGAACCTTCATAAGTCAAATTCTGTGAGCGGTGCTAGTGCGCCTTGTTGGCGGGGAATCCTGGCCATGGCAGGAGCTCCATCCTCTTTATTGGCCATGATTACTCCACAGGGAGACACAGGCGTGGCACAGCCTCAATGTCCGTGAGTTGGGATAATATTGTGTCACACTAAGGACAGAAGGTGTTTTCACTTCTCTTCCACCCTCCGCAGACAGGCCACTGCCCATGACGCACAATGTGATGTGCCTGGAGAGTATCATGCAGCAGGGAAGGTAATGCTCAAGACTGTAAAGATGGGGGCGAATTAGCATGCCAGCAAGAGCCTCAACCCTCAAAAACAGGAAGCCCGCACCTGAAGCACAACTGATGTTCCAGCCTGTGCGCACATGGACGAGGGCAGGGCCCGGTATACCCAAGAGGCACTGCTGCCGACTGCAGCGAATCGCACACACGTGGGTACGCAATGCAGCCAGTAGGTGCCCAGGATCAATGCACAGCTGACGTCTGCACCGCGAGTGCTCAAACTGGCCAGCGGATGCACCACCGAGAGCGCGATGTTCCGCGCCTGTCAGCTGCTAGTCAGGGAGCATGATCACAATGCTCCAACGGACATAGACGGGCAGGTGACGGCACGCAGGGATCGAGGAGCTACAGCTAGTCACCATTGTTATGTGTGTGGGGGCGTTCACACAGTGCCCACATACACGAATAATGGGACAGAGACAGGTATCTGCATTACGAAGTCTGCCGCCATACTGGCGCACGTGCTGGCATGACTCCCTTTTATTAGGGAATCTCTAGCCAAATTGTCACAGTGCACTCCTCTTTTTCATTGAAATTTGACAAAAGTATAAAATTAGTATAAAATTAGTAGCGGGGTGCCGGGGAGAAAACCAACCCTGACGCTAGGTTGTATATAATATGAAATAAACAACAGATAACCACACACTTGTGGATTTCTCCCGTCCCCTGCACACCCAAAATGGTATTGTGAATACAAACAATCAATAAATGATATATACATGTTCAATTCTGTAGTTCAAAAATAACGCTTTTCTTATAACTTGTCTTATAAAAGATTCTTTACTCAAAAAATGTATGTATACACATTTACTTGTTCATGTTAGACCATATACAATACCAAACTGTTGAATTTGGAACTTTACAATATGTCACTTTGTTGATCATTTCACATTTGAATAGACAATATACAGTATGGTGCTTGATTATTCAATAATAACCCCTAATGGCAATCTCTTATGGAATATCAACATGTTAACTTGTGTCTCTACACATTTTGGGGTTTGATGCTCCCCTTCTTCAGGAGTTGTCTATTCCCTTCAATGATTCTGTTGTTCCATCTATAATAAACAATTTGAATTGTTTAGTTTTAAGTTTCATCATTCTATTGTTTTTTTATTATTACTGTCACTCTGATTATGATCTCATAATTAACTGACTAATTTTAAATGATTCAGTACATTTTTTGTACAAATTCAGAGAATTACCTATTCAACTCAAAAACAACAATAAAAATAAATAAGGTTTGCTCAACCAGTTTCTACAAATCCAGTAAAAAATATATACCCTATTGGGTATCCAGATTTTATCATATTTACTCTTCAGTTAGATCCATTAAAAAATTCACCTGTAGAACACTTCTTATGGTGTCTCCCACTCCTGGTTGGAGTGTCACCACTGCTTGTACAGTATGCTGCCCTTGGTGATGCAAGCAGGTCCCTCCTAGTACCAATGCTGTCCTTTTGGTTTTCTAAATGTGTGGACTGTTCTGCAAATAAAATATACAATCTGTAGTATACAATCTCCCCTGTTGTCACCATACATGGATTGTGGAGACCATGCCCCCGTTCTTACCTATCTGCTTGATTGTTGGTAGATTCTAGCTGGCTGAAAATTGCCCTTTGGGGTCCACTCATCAGTATTGAGTTTGTTAGAAAGTTCTCAGTCAATTCTAAAGGAAAGATTCCTATATTACTATGTTGTCTTCTCTTTGAAAGTTAAAGTAAATAATCAATTTAATAGCCCATGCTCATCTCTGTTTTCTATCTTGTTCATTTACCTTCTAGGTCAGGAGTCTCTGTCCTTCCATCTGCAATATGCCAATTTCGTAGCCTCTCGAGCGAGCAGCCGCAAAATGGCCGCCACCTTATTTACTTACGTCATGCGAGTGACGTCATCACATGTTCGCGCGATGACGTCACGCGCATTAACGTGTCATATTAGTTCCATGCGCCCGTTAGTTGTGTTAGTGTCCCATTGCTAAAGGCTTACATGAACGGGATCATCTCGTGCAGCCAACATTTTTTGAAAAAGTGCCCAATAAATATAGTTCAATAAAGAAACGCCTAACTTGTCACTTAATAGACTTATGTGTAGTGGATGATCCGGTGTTAAAACACAGTGTTCCTCAAAATAATTCTGAGATCATAAAAGTGCTCAGTCTGTTTTCTCATCTGTTGGTTGAACATTTCTTTTTTACAAAATTGTTATTAATCAAAATATTTTCGTTCTTTCACCTCTATGCATTCTAGGTTGTGTATAGTAAATCACAGTTGATGTCAATTATACTTCCACATCTCAATAGAATTCCTAACAATTTTCTCCCATTTTGCTGTTTAGATCACATGTATTTTACCACAGTTGATTTCATATGCAGTGACATTAGGTACATGTTTTGACTCACCAATGACATAACAGTCCATATTCCGGTTGATTCATTCAGTAGTTTAAGTTGTTTATACTCTTCATTCATGCCTCTAGGTGACTGGACTCCATGTCACCTAGAGGCATGAATGAAGAGTACAACCTTAGGGTACTTCTGTGAACATGAAGAATGTTAATCTGAATGTATAATACATGTAATATGGATTACCATTATCCCCATGAGACCTATCATACAGTTGGAACTCAGATAGAATGTATTATAAACAACTTAAACTACTGAATGAATCAACCGGAATATGGACTGTTATGTCATTGGTGAGTCAAAACATGTACCTAATGTCACTGCATATGAAATCAACTGTGGTAAAATACATGTGATCTAAACTGCAAAATGGGAGAAAATTGTTAAGAATTCTTTTGAGATGTGGAAGTATAATTGACATCAACTGTGATATACTATACACAATCTAGAATGCATAGAGGTGAAAGAACGAAAATATTATGATTAATAACAATTTTGTAAAAAAGAATTTCAACCAACAGATGAGAAAACAGACTGTGAGCACTTTTATGATCTCAGAATTATTTTGGGGAACGCTGTGTTTTAACACCGGATCGTCCACTAAACATAAGTCTATTAAGTGACAAGTTAGGCGTTTCTTTATTGAACTATATTTATTGGGCACTTTTTCAAAAAATGTTGGCTGCACGAGATGGTCCCGTTCATGTAAGCCTTTAGCAATGGGACACTAACACAACTAACGGGCGCATGGAACTAATACGACACGTTAATGCGCGTGACGTCATCGCGCGAACACGTGATGGCGCCACTCGCATGACGTAAGTAAATAAGACGGAGGCCATTTTGCGGCTGCTCGCTCGAGAGGCTGCGAAATTGGCGTATTGCAGATGGCAGGACAGAGACTCCTGACCTAGAAGGTAAATGAACAAGATAGAAAACGTAGATGAGCATGGGCTATTAAATTGATTATTTACTTTAACTTTCAAAGAGAAGACAACATAGTAATATAGGACTCTTTCCTTTAGAATTGACTGAGAACTTTATAACAAACTCAATACTGATGAGTGGACCCCAAAGGGCAATTTTCAGCCAGCTAGAATCTACCAACAATCAAGCAGATAGGTAAGAACGGGGGAATGGTCTCCACAATCCATGTATGGTGATAACAGGGGAGATTGTAAACTACAGATTGTGTATTTTATTTGCAGAACAGCCCACACATTTAGAAAAACAAAAGGACAGCATTGGTACTAGGAGGGACCTGCTTGCATCACCAAGGGCAGCATACTGTACAAGCAGTGGTGACACTCCAACCAGGAGTGGGAGACACCATAAGAAGTGTTCTACAGGTGAATTTTTTAATGGCTCTAACTGAAGAGTAAATATGATAAAATCTGGATACCCAATAGGGTATATATGTTTTACTGGATTTGTAGAAACTGGTTGAGCAAACCTTATTTATTTTTATTGTTGTTTTTGAGTTGAATAGGTAATTCTCTGAATTTGCAAAAAAACCTACTGAATTATTTAAAATTAGTCAGTTAATTATGAGATCATAATCAGAGTGACAGTAATAATAAAAAAAACAATAGAATGATGAAACTTAAAACTAAACAATTCAAATTGTTTATTATAGATGGAACAACAGAATCATTGAAGGGAATAGACAACTCCTGAAGAAGGGGAGCATCAAACCCTGAAACGCGTAGAGACACAAGTTAACGTGTTCATATTCCATAAGAGATTGCCCTTAGGGGTTATTATTGAATAATCAAGCACCATAATGTATATTGTCTATTCGAATTGTGAAATGATCAACAAAGTGACATATTGTAAAGTTCCAAATTCAACAGTTTGGTATTGTATGTGGTCTAACATAAACAAGTAAATGTGTATACATACATTTTTGAGTAAAGATTCTTTTATAAGACAAGAGTTATAAGGAAAGTGTTATTTTTGAACTACAGAATTGAACATATAGATATCATTTATTGATTGTATTCACAATACCATTTTGGGTGTGCAGGGGACGGGAGAAATCCACAAGTGTGTGGTTATTTGTTGTTTATTCCCTTTTATTAGGGCACTGTCATGACGGTGACTCTATAAGAGGACTACTCCACAGAAACTAGTATGTGGAAAAACTTTGATACGATACTGCAATATATTCAGCAGTAGGGCGGGCACGATGGGGAGACGAAGGTGGACCGTAGTGAGACCGCAAGCATAACATTGGCCTTAGCCCCATAAGGAAGTAGTGGGGCGGGGGTGGTTGGGGCCAAATGCCTGCAAAAAAGGGTTAAATCGGCGCAAAGTGGAAACAGGGAACATGATGGAGGCGGCCAGTAGGGAACGCTGCGATTGGCCAGCATTATTTGAACAAAGGAAGGGGCCAAGGGTAGCACGTCTGAACAGATGGAAAAGAGGGTGCCGTGGGAAGAGCAGCACACTTTAGGTGAGGTGGTGTCTGTGAAGAAGAGAGTGGGCCTCAATATGACTCCGGTGGTAGCTGTACCAGTGAAAATGGCACCCTGGCGCCAGTGTAATTTTTTTTCCAGTGCCCGGCAATGGGGACTTACCAGGGCGCTACAGCCCCGGTGGTCCCGGTAATTCCCTATCGCTCAATAGGAACGGGGAGGATGGTAGTACTGGTGCCAGTGCTACTGTCAAGGTCTGCGAGCGGGTGCCGTTCCGCCCGCCAGGTCAGACCTGACGGCCGGGAAGCCACCCGCTCGCAGAACTTGGAATATGCCGGTCTGGTAACAGTGGTTCTGGTAGCTTACTGACACCGTTGTTACTGGACCGGCATACTTATAATGAGGCCCAGTGTGTGTTTAATAGGGTCTTCGGTCTTCGCAGTGGAGAAAAAAAGAGCCTCACCAGCACAGCGCAGTGGCAAGTTGGGGATGACGGAAGAGGAATATCAGGCACCTCGTCATAGTGGGAGAGAGTGAGCTGCATCAGCGCAGCGAGGTGGCACCTGAAAGGAGCAGCGCTGGTTGAATCCAGCTGGGATTGAGGTGGAACACTGGAGATGAACCTGTGGAACATCTACGTGCGTCGTCACAGCTTGAGAGAGTGAGTGTGGCAGAGCCTGGCAGGCGTTTGTACCATGCCATGAAGGAGAGGACGACTGCAGTGGTGCAAGGCAGAACCAGATGGTGTAGCGCCGGCCGATCAGAGAGGCAAACTAAGTGAACCTAATTGCAGAGAGGTCAGACAAGGGCATCGACTCTGGTGAAGAAGCTCGGCAGGACCGTACCGCCTGTGCACCGAGACGCTGAGTGGGGGCAGCTCCGGTTGAACTGAACAGAGGAGTTGCGGAGTACAGGGAGTGTGTGTGTGTGGCCCGCACAGCCCATCGAACAGGTCCGCACCATGTGAGGCCACCCGCAGACCAACGGAATAGCGGCGGGCTATTGCACACCTCATGCGCCACATGTTAATGTTGAAGGATATTTGTACCGCGCACCATCACCACTGGAGTGGTCCCCTAGCGCATGCGAAAGCCGCAAGTGCAAGGGCGACGCCGGGACTGCGAAGAGAGGCAGCGCAGTGAGAACAAGGGGAACAAGAGAGACTTAACACCCCCCACCCCACCCGTTCATTAGATATTGCCTAGCATCGGAGTAGCCTGAGCTCAACGGCAGCAAGGGGTTGCAAGTTGCACAGAAAGAGCTGATGAGCTCGTGGGATGGCCCTGCACACCACCTCGAACATGCAGTAGGGGAGTGCAAGCATGGTGCTGGAGCAAGTAATACAGATGGCGAGGGCAGCAGCCGCCGAGCACGGCACATACTGGGAAACTAGGGTGGCAGCTGGAGTGGAAGAATCTGGTATCATGGCAGAATCACCACTGTTATTCCCAGTAGCACCTGATGAGGAGGCTTGGAAGAGCTGATAATCCTGTGTGAGGAGGAGCCTGCAGCCAAAAGAAGAAACACCATGACAGCAAAAGCCTTGTCGCTGAGACCGCAGAGGGAGGTTGTAAAGAAGAGGGGCCACCCAATAGAAAGTAGCTTCCAGGAACAGAGGTGCAAAGAAGGGGCCTGGAGCCATCACAAAGAAGAAATCACTGCTGCTCTTGATAGACACATGATGCATGAGGCCAAGAAGCAGCAAACGGGCTCCAGGCAACGGCCACCGTTGACCAGATGAAAGGTATTTACATGCAATGCTTACAGGCGTGGACAGTAATGGGCAACAGGTGTTATGCGGGAATATCAATGCATGCAACAACAGTGTAAACTTAGGAGGGGAGAGCAGTACTATGGGGAAGGGAGACAATCATCCCTTCAGGCATACTACCCATGCAGCAGCAAACACAGCAGGTGCCACAGGGGGAGGAGCCTAGGCGTGCATGGACGCGCTTACGGTAGGGCTACACCAGGGTTTGCACCAATCTTAACCAAAGGGAACTAATTGGTATGGCACACAGCATTGAATAGCAAAGAAAGGATCTGCTAAAAAATAATGTATATGTACCCTATTAGAGCTGGTACATGAAGGGCTGGACATAATGCAATTATCTAAGAAGGAAGAGGAGAAAAAAGAAGGAATGAGAGTGAGAAGAGAAAAAATGATTTACAACTGGTTAGCAGGTTTCAGAATTCTAGCATCCATCAAGGTCGAACAGTAGCCCGGAGACACAGGAGCATTGTGGGCCTATGGACAGAGGATACAATACATGCTGCTTATTTGACTTACGTGGAGGAGGCATGGCTAAACTATGATAAAGGCGTTATACTAAAGATGCAGATATGGCCCTCAATGGCATGGGACGATATGGATGTGACCGGGTACCTACAAAAGATGATGGCAAGCAAATAATTTGGTCATAAAACACACCTCAAGCAGTAATTTTGGGCGAAAGAGAGAACATGGCCTTATGCCAGGTGGAGGGGCTCTGTTTGAGGTCGTTTCTCCAGGAGTAGCAGAGCCGTGTATACACAGGGGGGGGGGGGGGCAAGCAACATGCTGGAAATGTGAGCAAGGATCTTGCCCATTTGGCAACTGTGCAGGTACAAGCACGCTTGGTGGAAATGCGGCTGGGTTATAACACAGCACATGTGGCACTAAGCGGAAAGGAGCAGGGCCCAGGGCCAAGGAGTCCACTTCCCCTCCCACTCCCCCAACAGCCTTAAAAAGATTCATGCGAGACAGCCCATCATTGCCCCCTGCCCAATCAAAATAAGTAAAATGCTTGCACTACTAAATGGCTATGACAATAAGGAGGACTCAAGAAATATTTTGGAGGGGTTTCCCCTACCATGCACAGGATCTATCATTAGCAAGGAGGCAGACAATCTCACATCAGCCAGATTCCGGCCTGAGGTAGTGAGGCAAACAATGCAAAATGAGCTGAGCCTTGGTTGGGTAAGAACAAAAGAGGGATTGGCCCGACAGGAAAGGCAGTGCAGTATAACAGTGGAATGAGTCACTGTAGACTGTCTCAGTGAATGGCTGCGGAAGGGGGACACTCTATACGCTGTGTTCCTAACGTACACAACGTATGGTGTCCTCAGTTAGACCCTCAAAAAAGAGAGCTGGAACCCTGCGTTAGTAATTAACACGTGATGTTATGTCCGCGTATAGACTCTCAGATTAAAGGAGCTATAACACACTGTGCTGAATCCTTAGCATTTGTGTGACTTTCATATTTATTACTTGTAAACGACAATAAAGAAATAGTTACAAATTCTTTATACATAGATTGATGCACAAAGTCATAAAAAAGGAAAGCCCTGAAACAGGAGTCGGGAAGTTGGAAATTAAAGCATGGACTATGGGCAATGGCGTGCAATATCCGAATGAAAGCCTGTACATTTCTTGATTGTGCAGTAATGACATCACTACTCAACTGTACTAGGAAAATTACATCACAACCGTTCCAAAACAGCCCAGCTGAGTTATGACGTCACAATGCCGTGGGCCAGCACTGCACGGCCCCTCAGCTGGCACCGGAGCACGTCCTTACATTCATGCCTAGCTTTTCCTGGCCCTATCTGGCAGATGTCCTTCTGCGCCTCGTCACAGCCATCAGTGGATGAGGCGCTGTTTATGGTTTTAGGGTTATTTTGGGCACTGGTGGCGCGTAACGCAGCAGAGCAAGAATCAATCTGCGCGGAACCACAAAGCGCCTTCAAAGTGCATTGCGTGACATGGCTTCAAATACCTGTTAGGGTTGGCCTTGGAACATATCTACATTGGTTATATGCATCAGCTGACCGACTGGAAATCACCCTGCATCGGAGCAAGCATGAGACCAAGCATAACAAGCATTATCAAGTCCAATAGGTTTGGTTGTGTTTAGGTGCTAGATAGGCATTTGCCAGACACTGGTCTATGCCCAGGTGTGCACACAGTGTTCCAGCTCTGCCATTGCATGCCAGGTAATGTCATTATGGCAGTGCCTGGAAAATGGCTATTGCTTTTGTGTAGGGATGGGATAGGCATTTGCCAGGCACTGCCAGAATGGTACTACCTAGTCAAACATTGGCAATGGCTAGAAACTGCTGTGAGTAACTTGGTGCATGATATCGGGGCTAGTAAATGCCTAATATCTATGCACAGTCCAAAACATTTGGCATTTCCAATGCTTGTTTTTAACAGAACTTCGGTGCAAGGAACAGATGAGGTAACATACATCTAAAGTGGCTATTGGTATAACAGTCTCGACAGGGCTATGCTCACTTAAGAAGCAACCCTCTTGGAGAAAGACCCCCATTCGCCCTAAAACTACAAAGTATTGTTCCACCCAGACCAGCTTGTCACAACTCCTTCCCAGGACCCAGAGAGGGAAATTGACTTTCAATGTGCAACAAAATTCTCGGGACCCCAAACTGGCACTATATGAAGGTAACTATTCTAGAAAATCTGAACCCCCTTGAGAGCGCGGCCGCCTTCACGAAATGTCTCCAGGGTGCAATACCAGATGCTGACCCAGGTTGGAATGAAAAAAGTGATAGCCTGGAAAAGCAGAGAGAGGGAGAGCGTGAGGGCAAGCAGGGACAAAAGCACACATGGGGTCTTTGGACTCTGCCGCCAAGGACCAGCCACACAGGTCCCCCAGAGAGACCTAACATTAAAACATTTTCCAACCATGGCAGACCCCACTCTTCCCAAAAGGGACACCAAGAAGATGGGAGCAGAATATCCAAGGCCTGTACCAGGGAACATTCTACTAGCTAAATACGCAAATGCCAGCATTCATGAATCGGCTGGGGACGATTGGAGCATGGCCGCTCGCTACACATTGAGATTTCCTGCGTCACATTTTGTTCTTTTGGTCACTTTTTCCTGACATTTCGGCCGATTAGTGGACCAAAGTTTTGCAGTTGTCTCTTTGGCCAACATTTCAGGCAAAAAACTCCCCAAAACCGACATTTCGATGGGAAAATGCCAAGAATTTGCAAAGCGGGCAGATTTTGGACAGCAGTGCCCAATTTCTCTGCATTGCGATTTTTGGCAGTTTTTCCCACTTCTGTGGCTTTACTGTGGCTTTACCAAGCGCATCGGTTCTGGAAAGCGCTCCTTATCGTACCAGCCTCCAGATGTATGGCATTTCCATTGCTGCCACTCTTGATTCAGTGCCATTCCCACCATGAGCACCACACACCGTGGGTAATAATAAGCAGCGCTCAGATACCTGAGGGTTCGTAGCGCTTCATAAAAGCTAAATTAGTATTAGTATTAGAACAGTGAAAACACGGATCTGCTCTTAGTAAACCATTCCAACACATTACCCTCACACTGTCCCATTAGCTCCTAAGTGCACTATAAAGATCACACAATACCATATACCTCTCCTGCTCTGGAACCGTAACAATTGGAGCCATTGTGTTCAATGGCTCCAGAGACTGTCCTCTCTCTCTTACCTCTGTATTTCAACAGTATTATTTACCTCAGGATTCTTAATAATGGTATAACCCCACAAGCATAGCACTGTCCTCTCTCTCTTACCTCTGTATTTCAACAGTATTATTTACCTCAGGATTCTTAATAATGGTATAACCCCACAAGCATAGCACTGTCCTCTCTCTCTTACCTCTGTATTTCAACAGTATTATTTACCTCAGGATTCTTAATAATGGTATAACCCCACAAGCATAGCACTGTCCCCTCTCTCTTACCTCTGTATTTCAACAGTATTATTTACCTCAGGATTCTTAATAATGGTATAACCCCACAAGCATAGCACTGTCCCCTCTCTCTTACCTCTGTATTTCAACAGTATTATTCACCTCAGGATTCTTAATAATGGTACAACCCCACAAGCATAGCACTGTCCCCTCTCTCTTACCTCTGTATTTCAACAGTATTATTTACCTCAGGATTCTTAATAATGGTACAACCCCACAAGCATAGCACTGTCCTCTCTCTCTTACCTCTGTATTTCAACAGTATTATTTACCTCAGGATTCTTAATAATGGTATAACCCCACAAGCATAGCACTGTCCTCGACCTTTCGCTCATGGGGACGGATTCGCCCAGGGGTACAGGGCCATGTGCTCCATTTCTGATGGCGCACACCAAGGGGTGGCATTTTTTAAGTCTAAAAAGTATTCATGTGTGCCTTCGGTGCCCGCTGGCAAGGCGGCAAAGAAAGGCACGCATTTATGCGCTCTAGTTGCGTGTCCCCAATTATCATGGGGTGATTTCTGTGGTAATTAGGGAAGCGCATGTGGTGGAGCATCACAGAAGTGATGTTGCAGTTAGTACCCCACTTTTCTGTACCATGGTTTAAATGGTGTCATGGATGGGATTGCAGAGGGTAGATGGGCCCCATTTGGCTGGCCACGCCTCACATGGTGACTAATCCCCTGTGGGAGATATTATTATCAATTCTACACAAGGAGGCCATGCCTAGATACATACCTACCATAACTACCTACCATAACCACAATAATCGCTGCACTCTTCAATGCCTTCATTCCATTCCTGGAGTATAATGATTGATGCAGTCATACATACGAAGCCCGATTTGAGGGCGGGGGGTGGAGGGGGGGGTTATACTCCCGATTAGTGGGGCATTAATTTACTACCTACTAGGTGCCACAGGTGTGGTTGTGGCTGGCATGCCCATAGAGGCTAATGAGTGAAGGTGGTATGCCCATACTGGCTTAAAACACAAACACCACGTTAGTTAAAGGGATAGGCCGTGTAGGAGGAGCCCAGAACAAAAACAAAGGGTGTGCCGAGGTCTCCTATGTTAAATCAAAAAGTCAACATAATTTTAATAAAATGTAAAGGACGCAGGAGACAGAGCATTGGTATAAATCGGTAGATGCCCGTCTGATGGGGGACAGGGCCACGGCCACGCCGCCTGTTGGAGTCCTCCCTAGACCTGCTGATGGAGCGTGCCAAAGCAATACCAAGGCTGTCTTGTGGGAGTCCTGCTTAGGCTGCTTCACGGGGGGTGGGGGGCACGTCCACGCACGTGGATGTTCTGGTGGGCTGATGTGGAGCTTGGGGCCTTCAGCGTAGCAGGACACTGTAATAGTAAGTCCGATATTGTTGGTTTTGGCAGTGCTTGTATTTTGGAATAAAGGCTCCTAAAGACACCCCCTTATGCTTCTGCAATTTATCCAGGGGAGCAGGACCCCTGTAACATCAATGCAAGGAGTTCATATTCAGTTTGGGATTATCAGTGTTTTACATTTAGGCGTAAACATGCTTAACATTAGGACAGGACTTCATTTCACAGTTCCCTTTCAACAGTTCTTAAACTTTTTTTTTTTAAAAGATACAAAACACGCGTACTTGTTCGATTGCAATTTGCACAAGTCACTACTGATACCAGACAATAGCCTAAGAACACACGCCTTCCCCCAGCAGGGTGATGCATGTCAAGGGAGTGTGTAATTTGCATTGTTGTATACCGCCTGCACGAGCTAAAGCGGCGCCCCTGCTAGGCTGCAATCAGACAGTCGACTGAAGGGGTTTACCACGCATGACGCCAGCTAGGGAGGGAGGGCGCGTAGCCTCCATTTCCCACATCTGCAATTACACGAACCTGCATTTGCAGCAATCCTTTTGCAAGCAAGTGCTTTATCTCTCCAAAGCAGAGCCCGCCTTAGGGGAGGGCAAGCCAGACGACCGCCAGGGGTGCCACGCCCCCCCAGGGAACCATTAGCCCACACCAGCTCGGGGAGTCTTTCAAGGGCTCCCCAGAGCTGGCGTAGTGGGAGACGGTGCGGCAGGCAGCCATTTGCTATTAAATGCTGTTGTCAGCACCCTATTGTTATTAAATGCACCCCACCGCCGCGGGTGCATTTCATAACAAAAGGGCGCCATTAGCCTCCCACCACGCCAGCTCAGGGGAGACTATCAAGAGCTCCCCTGAGCTGGCATAGTGACAGAAGGCGCGGCAGGCACCCTTTTGTTATTAAATGCACCTGCGGCGGTGGAGTGCATTTAATAACAATAGGGTGCTCATGTACCCTATTCACATCATTACCTCCAGGTACTTCCTGGCCCCGCCCCCACTCCACCTCACCCCTTGTTGACCAGGGGCGCCAGTTCACCCAGGGTGCTGCTGCCCCTAAGGCCAGTCCTGCTCCAAAGGAGCGCTTTCCGCGTCATCGTAGCGATGGGCATTTTCGCTGTTTATGCCCCCGTCTGCAAAATGTTTCCGCTGCTCGGGTCTTTGACACCCGTCCTCCATGCAGCCTCCGACTATGCCAACAGGCCCCTTCGCCTCACTATAGTTGCCAGCATGACCCATTCCAATCTGCAGGTGCTTATCCAGTCCTGTTTTTTTCTTTGCATTCTGGAGCTTGTAGTCTGAGTTTTATAATGGGAAATGTGGAACTACAATTGCCAGACTGCAAAGAAAAAAACAGGACTGGATGAGCACCTACAGATTGGAATTGGTCATGCTGGCAACACGCATTGGTGAAGGGTTCATCTGGGGTCTTATGTGAGCATGTTCAGTGCACGCCTGTGAGATTTCGAGTAGGGCTCCTGCTTATATACCAAATGCATCATATATGGGACAAAGGACCCCATACCATCCCTATTAAGGTTAGGATGTTGCAAGTTCCTAGCCGGTTTCATTTTTAAGGTTCTCGGGACTCTGAGGTGACTTGCAATATTCTTTTTATGCATCGTAGGGGGCATTATATTCCTTATCATAATGGCCAAAGACTGTCGCCCCTTTTAATACCCGCCCTCTTGCTTACTCTCATGCGGGAGGTCTATGTGCTCACCCATATAATGATTTTAAAAGCTAACACTTTGCTCCTGATGCGTCGCAGAAAAATAGTTTAAACACTTTAACAAAATGCATCCAAAAACGTTTTTATGCTCTGCTTTAAAATAAGTAATAACATGCAGAATCTTGCTCACGTGTGTTGCATAGCGAGTGCACAAATCAAACATTGTACCATAAACAGTTCCTTGTCAATTAGTGGCTGTAAAGTGGCACAGGAAATAGGTTTACAATCAAGCAATTTGAAAAGCTTGTCATAGTATCAATGAAGTGCTTCAGTGACCTCCCGACTTTTTCTCTGTGCTGGCTCAACTAGCGGGCAGTGTGACGTCACAAATGAAGAGCAGTTGTGATGTCATTTTATTTTACAGGCCAGTTGATAGCATATGAAATGGCATTTATAATGCGCGTATACACAAGTGTTTCAAGGCGCGACGCGGCAAGGGAGGTGGACAGAGGGAGGACAGAGACAACCATCTTACTAGGCTAGGTGTCATTGCGATCGCGCGAGTCCAGGGCAGGGGAGGGGAAAAGTGCGTCAGACCTGTGATGTCAGAACTAGCCGGTAGTAAGACAAATATTTTCTGGCTGCCATGTATTACCTGTCCATTCCGTGCTTCCGTAGGCCCGTCCTCGATTAACACTTTGGCTGCTGGCATATACAGATAGGTCACACATGACATTTACAAAAACACCTCTCTGACCTGGAGAACCATCCATGCTTTTGTTTATTCCAATCTCTGTTGGTTGTTCCTCAATCCTGCAGGTATAGCAAGCTTTTCTCATTAAAAACAAGCGCTAGCAAAGCCAACAGTTTTGTCTTTTCTGTAGGCTTAGGATAGGCGTTTTCTATGGACTGCCATAATGCTACTTGCTGGTCTTTAGATGTCCAAACATTCCAGGGGCACCTTAGTTAGTACTTTGCAGGGCGGCTTCAGTCCCTGGCGTGTCAGCGCTTAAACCCTGCCAATTTGAAGAGGTGGCAGTCAGATGGCAGCACCCTACCCTGATGCTCAGCTTGGGGCTCTCATGGGAAAGGATTGGCACTGCAAGGGACTTTAACATTTCTCACTTGGGAGAGCAGGCTATTTACATGTAAATAATCATGAACGTGGCAGCAGTAGCAAACATTCAGAGGTGGAGGGAAACAGTCTGCCCAAGAGACACCAATATAGACTCTATGATAAAGCCAAAGGCTGAACTGCTGGTTTGCGTATCTTTGTGAAAGTATTAATCCTCTGAATTGGGATGAAAGAGGCACCTAATTGGCCAGAGTAAGGTGGAGTTGGCTGTTTAGCTTCCTCTGCCCAAGGGGTGGGGATGGGATAAGGGTAGACAGTGCAATTGGTTAATGACCCCACTCACAACCAGCTTTCAAAACTATCTTCCAGTCCCCCCATAATGCTGAGGCTGGCTCTTCCTTTGGTACCTTGGCATATTATGGAAGCGCTGACACATGCCTCTCTAATGTTTTTGTAAGTTCCAAATCAGGTGGTTTTAAGGATGCTTGTTTTTACAGTAATTCAGTGCAAGGAATATATGCAAGGACACATTTACAGCGTATAAATCAAATGGCTGAGAGCACACCTGGTGAAGCCATTTTTATTACTCTAGTAGCTGATTTATAGCTGCAATTATTACCTTTCAAACGACTCCTTGGAAAGCACAGAGCTATCTTTGGGTTTCCAGGGGGGTGCGTTTTTGGCAGGAATGGTTAGGTAGTATTTGGGAATGGCCATCAAAACTAACATGGCCACAGGTTGTCAATGGGTGGGTAAAAAGCCAAAAACGCACGGGCGGTGAGTCCCATCTCGCTCCAGTCTTCGCTGCTAGGACTTTTGGTCAATGATGTTTACAACCTGTTTTAAAACAAAACCATATTTTATACAATTACTGCTGGTGAATGTGAACAGGACCCAAAGCATACATGTAAAGAGGGAAAACAATTACGATACTGTGACCAAAATGACCGGGCAGAGCAGGGATTTTTCATTCTAAATCATGCCCAAAAGGGGAGTGCCCCCGTCTTCTCATCAAAATGTACCTCTATTTAACTTTAAACCAGTCTTGGAAGCTGAGGTCATTGAGATCATGAAAGGCCTTAAACCTTCCCGTTGCCAGGGGGATATCGCAAACATTCTGCTCAGAGTATTGTGTCTGCCCAGTAACCACTGCAAATTAAACTAAAACGTGGAGCACAGCTGCCGCCAGCTAGAGTGTTTCTGGTTGGCTGTGTGGCCCAACCAGAAAGGTTCTTAAGGTGATAGTACGGAGGTCAGTAGTTTGGTGACTTGCGGATTTATTTGTGCGCTTGATGCAGGGGTTGCTTCAGATAGTGATGGGTTCCTCGACATGTGTTTCACCACTGAGATGAAGTGGCTCATCAGGAAGAGGACACAGTGGCTTGTGTGCATCACGTGGGTTCATTAGGTTGCCTTAAACACACATTTTCATAATATGTTCAATATATTGGGTGTATCCTTTGTTGCTGTAGCATTGGTACAAAAATAATGAAGGCAAACCTCCGTGCAGCATAGATATCCCTCTATATGGGCTGTTGTCAAAGGGGCAAATGCTTTGTTTAGGTTGGATGGTCCAAAAAAGGCTGCTGAACTGAAGATGGTATTTCAGTCTCCTTGTGGTCTCAGAACGCCGATCCTGTAGGATAACGCACTCAGCAACCTAGACACAGACTACTAATCCTTCTCTATTGATGGCAATACTATCCCAGTTTCCAGTACTGTCAAGACCTTGGGTGTGTACCTACACCACCCTGTCACTAATCAGCGCCATTGCATCTGCAGCGGCATCTTCAGCGGCTAGCGTTCGACTAGGGCGGTCACCCTCCCCGTACGCCGCTGTTATTATTGGGTCACCCAGGAGCGCTCCTTCCTAGCCACATTTCCTCCCGTTTTTCCCCCCAGTCGGGCCTGCACATCTGAGGAGTCTCGGAGACCTTGTTGGGTCTCTAGGCTTTTCATTTCACATTCCAATGTGGATATGGACTTGCAAATGCATTTCAGAACCCCCCTCCCGCTTCTTTGGACATACAGAAGCCCAGAATGTATACCTTATAGGTCTCTCACACCACCCTGGGATCCGGGACAGAGCCCACGTTTATTTGGGAGAACGTTGAAATATCTAGGCAGATCTCCTCACAGAAGACTGCATCTTCCAGGGCTAGGGCTCTAAATAGCCAACAAAGCTGTCTAGGCGGGCATCTAGGGCCTGCAAACTGTACCGGCACCGGAGAATGGTTGGATAGGGTCCGAGGTAGGATATGAGCTCGTTGAGCTGGACAGGCCAGCTCGGGGGACAACTGGACATAATCAATTCTGGAGGAGCTACCGTGGACCCCACAGTAGAATGTGTATTCCCTTCTAGTGGGATGAAGGAGACTGCAGGAGTCAACAAGACTGTGGTGTGCCGCAATGGACGTCCACATCTGGGCAGACCGTGTGAGGGTGGTCTGGGTGGATGAGGATCTGTCCAAATCTAGTGAGAGAGCCATATTGAAATACACAGCCCACACCACTTCATAATTCGGGAAGGTGTGCAGATGGTCTGCGCCGCTTTGGAAGAAGTCCGGACAGTCTAAATTGGGGCCATATATGTTGATAAAGAGAACACACCATCCCGCTATTTCCCCAGCTACCAGGAGAAACAAACCATCCGTGTGTGCGATCTGATTACCCCATCCCGCAAGGTTGGGGAGGTTACACCCTTTTCCCAAGTGAGTTTCCTGTAGACCTAGAACGTTAACCTTGTGGTTTCTAGCATAATTCGTGATCACACGTGCCTTTTTCCCATTTGCAAACTCCTGTATGTTCCATGTTAACAAAGTGACATCACCGCCTTCATACTTACCCCCCTTGGGTGCCCATCGTAATGTGTTCTTGGTTGTATCTAGAAGCAATGTGAGAACCATGCCTAGGAACTCTCGATTTATTGGTATTCCATGAGCATTTGTAAAGTTGAACTCCATGTCCCCACCCGCCCGAACCCCATAACTCAACAGGTCCTGAACAACATACACCCTCCCCAAACCCCTCACACACCAGAAATACCAACCTACCGGCCTTTCGATCCCACCCCCACCCTGACCATTCTAGTCAACTACCCCAAACAAGCCTGCTATGCCACTGGGCATGGGGGGGGGGTGCCAGCGGCTGTTACGACTCATGTCGGAAGGCTTACTACCATATTTCTTGCATAATAATCAATATCCGGCGATGGACATGCTGGGGATTAAACAGCATGAGGACATTTCAGGTAGCTGTGCACTGAGTTTTGTTCTATTGAGCAAGGCATATAGGTTACTGTGCGGATATCATGGGGACCTGCAGGGGGAGGCCCTTGGGTACAGGATATCCATAGCGAAGCTGCTTCCGGTGATGTGAAAAAAGTGACCCTGCTATTGTGTACCACTCTGAGCTTGGCAGGGAATATCATTGAGTACCGTATCTCTTTCTTCCTTAGAATGTTTTTCACATTCTGGATGGTCTTTCTTTGATCTTGGACTTGCTGACTAAAGTCCAGAAAAAGGCATGTGGTCGCCGATCCCCACTGTAGAGTCTTCTTTTCTCTCGCTGCACGGAGTAGAATGTCCCTGTCCCTGTGGTTGAAAATCCGTTCTATGATGGCCTTCTCAGGGGCACCCGGGGGCAGGGAGGCTGGTCGCTAAAGCGTGGTGTGCGCGCTCCACCATAAACATACTTGTAACTGGAGGATTATCGAGGACCTCCTTCAGCAGTTTCGCCACAAACAGCTGCATGTTCTCTATGGGCGTACTTTCTGCCACTCCTGTTATCCAGATGTTGTTCCTTCTGGATCTCCCCTCGAGATCGTCATTCTTTGCCACAACTTTCTTGATTGTTTGTTGCAGGGTGGCCACTTCGCGCTGGAGCACTGCAACCTTATCTTCCTCATCACCAATCCTTTGTTCAGCCTCTGCCATTCTGCTATATAGCTTATCCATTTGGATCGCAGAGACACCAACCTAACAGGTCAAGGCATCTATTTTGGCACAGAGATTATCAGTGCTGTTCTTTAGTGCTACTAGCGTTTGGTTCAAGACTGATACGTAGAGGTGGGATGGTCCTGGTATTTCCCCTTGGGTGGGAGGATTCTGATCTGTCCTGACAAATTGATCAATCTTCGCTTGTTTCTTAGGGTTTCCCGTTCTGTGGCTGATACAGCCAACAACCCCCAGGGCGTCCCATAGGGGCACGCAGCACTCCTGTGTTAGCTGGTTTTTGGACCACTTTCCCACAGTGGAACCGTCATGCCTCACCCCGAGGGCTTAGAGTGGTTTGCGTCCAAGTGTTTTGTGTTGGGCGCCAGGGGGTGACCGAAGGGATAGCTCCTGGGCTTCAGGGGTGCACGAGCCGGAGATGCAGGTAGATGGAGGTGCACCCTGTATCAAGGTTCATGGGTTTCGGATGACTCCATTGTGCATACGGGGAATCCTTCTTGATGGTGCCAAGTTCAAAGCTGCGGATGAGTGTGGCCCGGCGGAGGAGTATGGGGAGGGTGGCACAGTTGCACCCCAGGCGTTGGGGGAAAATGTCTCCTTGTAGACGTGTGCTATCGAGTGGGGGGGGGAATGGAGTACCACGGCCCCTCACCCCAGGCCGCCCCAGAGATGCAGACTCACTGCAAGTTCCAGGACACCAGCTGCGTTGGTGGCAGGCAAGAGCTCCGGGCCCAGATCCTCCTTAGCGCCACATGTTCAGTGATCTTCACTGAGCCGGTGTGGCGGCTCCTCCAATTTGCCGCACCTCAGGCACCCAGCAGTGTCGGCGGGGATCCCAACAACCCGGGGCCCGTGTCGGAGCAGTAGCCAGGAGGGAAAGGAGGGGGAAGCCCCTCCTCAGGCACCCAAGGCTCCGGCCCCTCTTCACTGGGTGCCAGACGGACGACACTCCTGCCTCGGGCGGGCCTCCACGGGTGGGTGGGCAGTAGAGTCCCTATGGCTGTTTCCCCTTGTGTGGTCTTCTATGGCCCGCCACAGCGCAGGTCCTAGGGGGGACAAGGGGCGCGGGATGGACCTGCCTTCCTATGCGCAGCGGGCAGTGTGTCCTGAGTCCCCCACAGTAATCCAAAAAGTCTGGGATAAATGTGACGTCGACGGATTGGGCAGCCGCTCGTCAACGCAGTGGCAAGTTGCCACAGTGGGGTGGTGTCTGACCCGGTCTCTGGGGGGATGGGACACCACGTGTCCTGGCAGAGCTGCGACACAGAAGGCCCTGGTATGTCTGCTGTGGGCTTCTGTCAGAAGAGGGTCTTTGGGCTTGAAGTTTACCATGGGTGGTCTCGAGATGTTCCTACATCCAGGGCACTGCTTCCGGACCACATAAACGCAGCAAAGGACTGGATATGGCTGCAGGAAGTCACAGCCTCTGACGGAGCGCTCTCAGGCAGCGGCCATTACTTCAGTTGCGCAACAGTGCCCCCCAAGGACAAGCACATTTCTAACTGATAACTTGTTTAAGTTGCTGCTCTGACAAAGGGGGTCATTCCGAGTTGGGCGGTAGCTATGGTGCTGTTAGCACCATGGCTGCCTCCCAAATCGGGTCTGGTTCTGGTCTGGTTGAATGGGGACTTACCGGGTCATTACGGCCCTGGAGGACCCGGAAGTCCCCATTCAACCAACCATTCCCCATTCCCATTTGAGCCCCCGTAGGGCTGAATGGGAATGGGGAAGGCGCTAATAACAGGCCCGCGAATAGCAGGCCCGTTATTAGCGCCCTGGTCCCTTAGCGGGACCCGTAAAGGAGAGGGGTCAGACCACACGTTCTTTGCGTCTCCCGCTAAGGGACCTCGGAATTGGCCGTTAAGGGTTTACCGGCACCGGTCTCCTTACCGGTCCCCGGTATCCCTTACCGCCCAAGTGGGAATGACCCCCAATGTCTGTTAAACCCAGAGGAAGGGTGGAGAAGAGTTTCACTAGCAAGTCCACTGAATGTAGAACCGACCCTGAGAACCACGGGGCTGCATGGTCAGATTTGGAAGGCTAAGGTTATAGCCTGCTGGAGGAAGAAGTCATGACAACCATGGCTTGAAAAATCTGAGGCGGGAGTGACAGACAGTGTGCTCGATGAGGGAGACGAGATACAAGGCTCTCTGCACAGGTCAAGAGCAAGGTAGAGAAAAGGAGGACGCCAGAAGTAGTCTGACTTGGTGAATGCCCATGCTAGCTGTGCCAAGGCTGTCCCAGGGGAGGAGCCTTAAAATGCACACATATCTGGGATTACTAGTTAGCTAGTCACCAAGTCACCAAATGAATCAGTTCAGTACACCGCATGGATTAATAATTCAGGACTTTCTTTTGACACTTTTGTTTATTTCTGGGTTTCTTTAATAGATATCTTTGTGTTGAGACCACGTTGAAAGCACACAAAGAAAGGAATTCCACCTCTCCCAAGATTATCCTGCCTAATTCTCCAGTGTTCCTGGTAAATCTCACACTCTGTGCCCCAGGATTGGCCTAGTGCTCATGGTTAGGAAACTCCAAGGTTCATTACATAAAGGAAATTAAATTAATGAAAAGTTCTTCCAATTTAGGTTCTAGGTCTGGGCTTGACTTTCCTCCAGGCTTGTGCTATATCAACTCTAGCTTAATTATAGGCTAAGAGGTTGCCACCAGCAACTTTCAACAGTTCTCATTTCCCTAGGGGCAAATGTCCTCATACACAAAAAGAATCAAAATGACCAAAAAGGTTTGTGGTCCTCAATGGGGGCGCGGGGAGTCCTCAAAACAGATGTGGGATGGATTCTGCAGGTCTCTCCCCAAAATCAAGAACAAGTTGGCAGAAAAAGTCACGATCCACGGCGCTTGTAAAAGCCAATTAAACAAAGAGCATCAAGGCTGCAGGTATCTGGGTGGTGTGGATATACTGCCAGTATAATTCCACTGTGGTAAGTTCAAATACAACACGAGCAAGTCCCAGTTTCACTGCGCCAAAGAATAGCAAATAAGAGCAAAAAGTCCAAGTATTTTATTCGAGGAACAGCCTTTGAAATCCAAAGGATTGAATGAAGAGACAGCCTAACACGTGTTTCGAGCCTTGCACGGCTCTTCATCTGAGGCTAGAATTAAGCATTAATTACAAAAGCAATAGAAAATGAATTGTACAACATTCAGTGTTTCAAAATAATAACACCATACAATAACGAAAACAGAACAAATAAGGCATAACATCCAGGGACAATTGTAAGTGATGGATTAGCCAAATTAAATAAGTGCAATTAGCAATGCAGTTAATGCAAAGCAAAAAAAGAAAGAAACCACATTGGATGCAAAAAACCACATAAAAAGTACAAAAAGAATGTACATTGATTAAAAACGATACCAAGATTTGGTAGAAGTTCATTAGGAGGTAGATGTTCAGAAGTCCAAAAGAGCAAACAAGGAAGGGGGGGAAAAACACATTTGTGCAAAGGTTACAATTATATAGAATATATGACTGCAGCAGCGCAATCAAAAACATTCATGCCAACAAAGATCAAGTGTATCTGTTAATACACCTTGTGTTACAGAACCCAAAAGTCTGAGGGAATATTACCTTAAATTGATGCAGGACCTGAGACTTATGCCGAGCGGACAATGCCCAAGAGAACTCTGCAGGAGAAAAAGACCCTATGTGAAAATTGCCCAAAGTTGCAATTATAGAAATTAAGTAGTGGAGAATTAAATGGATTGCATACCTTAAAGCTTCTCAAATGCGGTAAAGCTGTAAAATGAAATAAAGGAACTATGTCAATTACATGGAAAAGAAAGTATATTCTGTGTGGAATCACAGCAACAACTGATAATTGAATCTTCCATAAGAAGAAGATAACGCGCGCAATCAACAATAATACCAATTGATTACACGAAAAAGAACGGACATGAAAAGGTTAATAAGGAAGCTCGGGTGAGCAGTTGCACTTAATTGAAATGTCTCAGGAGCCGGGGGGCCGTAAAAAATTGTCTTACCTGGTCGGCTGTATGAGTAAAATGAAGGAAAGTGAACGCGCAGACCGCAAAGCTAGAAAAGGGACTAAATAAATGAGCCAAGGCGAGGAGACAGAAATGAATGGGGCATACGTGGCCACGGGATAAGAATGAGTGGGACCACCATGTTGGATGTACTAGAAAGCTAACAAAAGGTGGGTAAAGTGGTGTGGGATAGTAGGTGATACCCAAGTTATTTAAAAAATACTTGATGGGCCAATGAAAAATAAATAAACGGTAAAATAAAAAATTGTGAGGACAAGAAAAGGAAATTAATTAACGGCAAGTACAAAGTGGATAAGGTGTAAGGAATTAATCAAATTGGTACGCGCGTGAGGATTAGGTGACAGAGGACAAAAAGAGAGAAAGTAAATACCTAAACCAGAAATTGCATCAAGGAAGGCAAGGAAAATTGTAAAGAGGCCAGAGAGCAACGGGGAAGGGGGGGAAAAGAAAATAACCGACTAAAGACAGGACGTTGTCTGTGAGTGCGCTGCTGCTAAGTCATGTACAATGTACATGTTGAGACCAAATTGCAAAAGTAAATGGATTTGCACCAAATGCATAATAATGCAGACCAAAATACAAATTAAGTGATAGAACTGATTATGGATGTGCGCCTGAATTGCAAAAGTTAATGGATTTGCACCAAATGCAAAAAAATCCTTAATACGATGAGGTCAATGGCACCATTCTGCAAAATATAATTAGAGCATACTAATGTTACAGAAAAGTAGCAAATTCATGATCAGAATTTTATCCATTAAAAACAGTACGATATTTACAAATTAATCTTTCTTCTAATTGACATAATTTCCATGCTAGATTACCACCTCTCGGAGGCAGGGACACTTTACATAAACCAACAAACCGTATGTCATCTTTACAGTCTAATTGGTGTGATTTTTGCCAATGATTGGCTAAGGGATATTTCGACCCTTGACTGCCAATTGTCGCCAAGTGTTCTCGGATGCAAATCTTCAAGGGTTGGATAGTGCTCTCCAATTGATTAATGAATCAATTAAATGATCTCCTCTATCTCCAAAGGAGACCTGTGATGTTTCCAAAGTGAATTTGCACATGTTGCAGAATCCACATTTGTGAAATGCCGTGACCCGTGCTGAGTGTAACCAAGTAGATTTAGGAGAGGGCATACTCATGAATGATGGACAAAGTTTGTTTTTCAGTGATTTGCCTTTGCTAAACTTTATGCTCACGTTAGGATCAAGCCAGTTGGCGATGTCTGAGTCAAGTTGTAACAGGTGCCAGTGTTTCCTCAAAACATTATGAATTTTGTGACTATCTGAATTGGACCTTGTGATTAGCCTAATTTTCTGAGTGGCAAGTGACTTGTCACGATTTTTAGGAACTAACAGGTCCACTCTCTTTAGCTGACGTACTGAAGCTAATGCTTTATCAAGGCAGCTGTGATGGTAGCCTCTCTCGAGGAAGCGTGATTTGATAGTGATGCTTTCATTGTCAAAGTCCTTTAAATTGGAACAATTCCTCTTAGCACGGATGATCTCACCTTTCAGAATGTTTACCTTAACATGATTTTTATGGCAACTTTCAGCATGCAATGTTGAATTAACAGAAGTAGATTTACAATAAGGTTTTGTAACTAAACCATTAGGAGTTAAATCAATTGAAAGATCCATAAAATCAATATACTTTTGACTAGCAGTGGAAGTAAATTGTGAGCCCCAATCATTATTATTTAAGCAAGCAACAAATTCAAGAAGTAAGCTTGTGTACCAGTCCAAATTAAAATAACATCATCTATGTAACGTTTCCACAGATAAATGAAAGGAAGAAAAACATGGCTAGCAAATACAATTGTTTGTTCAAAAAAATGCATAAAGGCATTAGCAAGTGCTGGTGCAAACCTTGCACCCATAGCCACCCCATGGTCACTCAGTCTCAAAAACTTCAAATCTCCTTGTTCCCTTGGTCAAGGCCTCTAGCTTTCGCCAGCTTGTCCAGCTCTATGTAGGCCCTACTCCTTAGTCTTCATGAATCCATGGGTACGTTCCTTTCTAAAGCTCCCTTTGCCACTCCCAATCAGTTGTCTTGCAACTCGTTCTCCCTACCCAACCCACTTTCCGTCCTCATGTGCATGGGGGAGGCCACTCAACGTCCCTTCCCTCTCCCTGCCTTGCCCTCTTTACTGGTTTGTGTGATACCCCACGCATTCCACCATTCCTCAGTCTCCACACCCAAACAGCTTGTGTGATGCCAAGCCACACATCACTGCCTTACACATCACATCAGGGCATGCATGTGGTAGTGCTCCACCATCGTGCAAAAGGAGAGTTTTGTGGCAAAAGTGTCACGCAACACTTCATTTAAGTGGCACTGCCACAACAGCTGTGTGCAAAAGAGGGGCCCTACCATCTTGGCAGATGAACCAGTCCACCGTCTCGGGTCTCCTCAAGGTGGTGTTTCTCAACCTGAGGTCTCAAGATTGCCCAAAGTCTCTGCCAGACAAGAGATCATGTTGTGGGCTTCGGAGGCTGAATTATTGACCCTGGACTGGCACCTTGACCCAGGGTCCTAATCCTGTCCTCCACCAACACCATGTTACTGTCCTCACTGCCCAGTCACTTGCATGTTTTTAAAGGCCCTTCTTTTAATTGTCCCATGTCACTGTACCCTCTGTAACCTCTTGTTGATCCTCCTCAGTGTCTCATTGCATGTTCATTTATTTTACCTGCCTTCTCCCTCAACCTAGAGGTCTGGAGTTCATGCGCCCCTTTCTCTTTCACAAGATGTTCCTCCTCCTTTCTCTGTCTCCTCCTCAGTTGTTCCCTCCTCTGTCTCTAGCTTAACTTTTCTATCTAGTGCCTCTTCCTTAACTCTCCTCTCCACCTCCTCCTTAAACTTTCTCTCCTCCTTAGCTCTTCTCGCCCCACCTCCTTCCTAGCTCTCCTTCCCACCTATTCCTTTGATATTCTTTCACCACTTCTGCCTTAGCTCTTCTCACTACTTCCATCCTGCCCAATATCCAAATTCTAGCCTCCTTTCAACATCTACTTCTGCAATTTACTGCCAAATGCTCACTGTCCTGTGGGGCTCCCTGACGTATATATGAACCTCTGACCCTACACCCTGTGCATGTAGCAGAACTGCATGCTTCTGGGTTCTCCGATTCTTCCTGAGGGGTGGAGTGCACAAGAGGAATTGGTTGTTTAATTAAATGTGTGGTACTGGAGCCCGCTCTAATGTGTGGACTGAGCCAACAAGAGTATTGCCGATTCTTGGACTCTACAGCCATATTGGAAGTAGATTGAAGCTAATGTTATGAACAGCTAGTGAATTAGTGAACCCACTTCATTGCTTGGAAATGTTTGTACTATATTCCATTCCTTGCACACTGTGTACACAGTGAATTGGGGGTGAATAAAAAATGGCGTATAGCCAAAGGAAATACTCCTCTGTGAAATGTCCAGACTGTCAATAGGTTGGGATCAGGTTCAACTGTTTTTCAACATTTTGTGATAGGGGCAGTACCTCTCTTTTCTTTTCTATTAGATAGGCGACGCACCAGCATTGACCTAGGGACAGCATCGCCCTACAGGGATAGGGTGTGCTTCTGACTATGGATAGTGCTAGTGGACTCATTTAGTATTGATAAAGAAGCAAGCACAGTTCAATGGAGGTTCCGACATGGAGTTATTATTTAATACTATGGCCAGTTATAAGTATGTTAAAGAAAATGCCTGCTCTGTCTGTTTCAGAATCACCGTAGGGTGCCACATGCAGATAAGAGTTCCTGTCCAAACGGACAGATCCTTGACCAATTCCCCAAGCATCTTAAACTTTTTACTTGTGTTAGCGAGTCTGTGTTTTTTTCTCGAGCCCTGTCGAGGCATTCTCCAGCATCTTCCTTTAGAGTAGAGTCGATTAATGCCCCCTGCTATGCACGAACAAGAGCTTTCAAGCAATCTACGATTATTGATATTCTTGATATCATCCCACTAACATTGAATTTATTGTTTTCTTTGTGTCACTGTTGGTATTTTTTACACTGTCCTCTGCTGCCAGATGGGGCCTTCTTTGTCTCTAATTGTATAATGGCTGGCCTTATCCTGAGGAAGCTGTGCAGCAAAGTCCGAAACATTGCCAAAAGATGAGGGCGGGGAGGTTAGGTAGGTGCTATGCCTCTGCTGCCTGCCAGCTGCCTCTGCCAATGGGGGCCACTGCTCTATTCAGGGATGGTGGAAGGGGAGGTGGTGTCTGGGTGTAGCAAAGGTACCACCAGTCTGGCTGGTGGCAGCTACCACCTCCAAAGTCGGCAGTCTTGAGCCACGTTGGTGGAGGGGAGGAAAGACCCCTAAATCGGCCACTAGGTATACACATATGACTCGTGTGTTCCTTTATCACCATGAAACAGGAGCATGTAATAATTGTATAGTTTGCGATATATTTTAGATTGCTGTGATGGCCATTTTCTGTTTTAGGCATTTGCACAGGAGCATTTTTCTCACATTATATACACTACCCATCTTAACTAGCTTCATAGCGTTACAAATGTCCTTTGGCAATTAATGTCAAGCTGTAAAAATTAGAACAGCTGTGCCCAGTTATTTTAGAGTGCCTCCAAATAGTGCTCAATCATCTGTTATTGTCTTAGTTAGAACTTGATTAATTAAGTGCAAAAGAACAAATTGTTAATGGCTGCACATCAATAGCACCAAATAAATGCTGAAGTCCGAATACTGCAAACAAATTGCTGATCATAGCCCTCCTCACGGAAACGAGTATCAACAGCACCTGTTTCTATTATGATTGACATGGGTCGTGGCAAATTATGCTTCCCTGCCCAACAGAAGGGGGTTGGACTAGGACCCCCAAACTCCTGCTTCATGCACAACACAAGCATCTTTATCGACATACTAGGTCATCACCCTTGCAATGAAACCAGCCTTGAAGAATGTATGGTCACAATTGCCTTATTGTAGTCTGGCCCTGCTGACAGGTGCCTATTCAGTGTTTTATGTATTACTAGCTGGGGTACCCCGCGTTGCCCGTGTCCTGAACAAGTGATGTCTCATGTGCCCTGGAGGATATTGTTCTTGTCCACTTGTCAGCAAGTCTTGCTTCAGTTTGCTCTGGTGTCTCATGTGCCCTGGAGGATGTTGCTCTTGTCCTCATGTCAGCAAATTTTGCTTCAGTTTGCTCTGGCATCTCATTTGCCCTGGAGAAAGTTGCTCTTGTCCTCTGGCCGGCAAGTCGAGCTGTTGTTTGTTGTTGTGTTTCAGAAGCTCTTGATATTGATTTTCGCTTTGCATCAGATGGAGCTTTTCCAAGTTCAGTCACTCAATGGCTTCAGCACATTTGAGAAAGTGTCCAAGAAGGATTGATTGATTGTGCTCTCCTCTTGTAAATGAACTTAAGTAAACTGTAACCTTGCCTTTTCCCATATTTGGAGTGGTGTGATAAAAAAAAAAAATATATATATATATTTAAAATGCTTTAATAAACACAGTAGTAATACATTTCAAAGGAATAACCAACACATCGAACATTTTGCTTTAGATACTTTTCAAAATGTTGCCTCATTCTAGTACCTACTGTAGTGAATCAGGGTGAATTGGGGTGAGCATCAGTAAATGAGGGTGTCTACGCAGTGACATTTCTGCATCCACACATAGACTACAATCTTGCCCCAGACAAATTTGGTAGACGTGGGTTCAACGGTGTGGATTTGTATAGCCTCTGTATACATTCTGCTTTATTTATAAAGATTTACAATTATTTAAGTCAACGGGAACGTCAGATGATGACTGCTTCACTTTGTGGGCTGGAAAAGGGCAATTTGCAATTCCTTTTAAAAGTGAGTGTAACCTGTGACCTTCACCCCTCCCTTCCCAACGTGTGAGCTACCTGCAGGGGAAGATCTTGTGCTTAAAACGACCCTGTAAAACACTGTGAACCTGGCCCCTTGAGTAACCTTTCAGATGGTATGATATAGCCTACATTCCTAGGACTACATCTTTGCATTCAAATGGAGTCGTTGGTATGGGCACCTGTAGACAAATCTCAGATATCTGGCAGTAGTTTATTCTAATTACTACGAGAAGGTGCGTTGGGCCATCTGAAACAATTCATTATACCCATATTACTTTTAAGGCCGCACAGGCAATATTGAAGAAATATATATCCTCCTGGAATCCATATTTTGACAATGAGCTTCAAAGTCACGTGTGGTGGGGGGGATTCCTGCCCACCTCACAAATAAGGGCACTGATGTGTTCCTTACCAAATCCTTGAGTTATTTGCCAGCACCACCTGAGAGTGGGCCCTACTTCCCTGTAGAGACCTTCAGCGTGTGCTCTCCCCCTGATGTGCCCTGTCATTGCAAACTGCTCCCAGAAATCGCCTGTCATTGCTCAACGTTGACATGTGTAGTGCTAGGCTCTTATCAGTGCAAGCTCTCCCTCAACAATGCCCTGTGCAGTCCTAGGATCCTATTGGTGCAGGCTCTCCCTCAACAATGCCGTGTGCAGTGCTAGGGTCCTATTAGTACAAGCACTCCCTCAATGTTGCCATGTGCAGTGCTAGGATCGTATCTGTGCAAGCTCTCCCTCAACGATGCCTTGTGCAGTGCTAGGATCTTATTAGTGCAAGCTCTCCCTCAATAATCCCATGTGCAGTGCTAGGATCTTAATAGTGCAAGCTTGCCCTCAACGATACCCTTTGCAGTGCTAGGTTTTTATCAGTGCAAGATCTCCATCAACAATCGCATATGCAGTGCTAGGATGTGATAAGAGCAAGCTCGCCCTCAACGGTGCCCTTTGCAGTGCTAGGATCTTATCAGTGCAAGCTCTCCATCAACAATCCCATGTACAGTGCTAGGATCTTATCAGTGCAAGCTCTCCCTCAACGATGCCCTTTGCAGTACTATGAGCTTATCAGTAAAATAACTCCCTCTATGATACCCATGCGCAGTGCTAGGATCTTAGCAGTGCAAGCTCTCCCTCAACAATGCCCTGTGAAGTGCTAGGATCTTATCTGTTCAAGCTCTCCATCAACCATTGCATATGCAGTGCTAGAATGTTATGATTACAAGCTCTCCCTCAACAATCCCATGTGCAGTGCTAGGATCCTATCAGTGCAAGCTCTCCCTCAATGATGCCTTGTGCAGTGCTAGATGACATAAGCAGTGCCTCTTACAGTGAGACTATTTCAGTGCTACTACACCTTATTCGTACAAAAGCCTGCTAGCACTGGCACTGTCTAGTCCGTGCTATTGGTCCCCAAAAGCATATGCTCCATTCAGCACTGAACTTCCAGTGTTTGGCAGGAGTGCCCTATCGCTGCTACGAGATGCCAGCTGTGTGAACCCACAGCGGTGAGCACAGCCATTACTGTGCTCAATTAAAACCCTTCCACTTCTTCATTAATACCATCAAAGCAGAATTTTGTGTAGATTACCTGCTACGCCACTTAGATAGCTGGATAGATGGATAGGGGGGACATTCAGTATGTAAGATGTAGATGTTTCTTGGGGTAAGAAATACATTGCACTTAGACGGATATTGGGGGTAGGCTTGGATGGATTCAGAGGGAAGGCAATGTATAGCACTTAGATGGATTTGGGGGGTGGGAAATGTGTTCCACTTAGACAGAACATGGGGGCAGGCAATGTACTGCACTTAGATGGATTCAGAGGGTAGGCAATCTATTGCACTTAGATGGATTTTGGGGATAGGCAATGCATTGCACTTAGATTGATTCAGACGGTAGGCAATTCATTGCACTTAGATGGATTTTGTGGGTAGGCAATGTATTGCACTTAGATGGATTTGTGGGGTGGGAAATGTGTTGCACTTAGGACATTGGGGTAGGCAATGTACTGGACTTAGATGAATTCAGAGGGTAGGCAATGTATAGTACTTAGAGGGATTTTGGGGGTAGGCAATGTATTGCACTTAGATTGATTCAGACGGTAGGCAATGTATTGCACTTAGATGGATTTTGGGCACAAGCTATTTATTACACTTTAATTTTGGGGTAGGCAATGAATTGCACATAGATGGATTCAGAGGATCAGCAATGTAAAGCACTTAGAGGGATTTTGGGGGCAGGCAATGCATTGCACTTAGATGGATTGGGGAGAAAGGATAGCTCTTGGGCAACGCGTTTGTCTTGTAAGCAAGACAATGCAGTGCAACACAGGATCGAATCTCGATCCCGCGCTTAGAAACCACTCGTTGGTATTAAGCGTGTTCTAAAAAGAACAATTGAACAGAACATGGTGGCAGGGAATGTACTGCACTTAGATGGATTGGGGGGTAGGCAATGTATTGCACTTAGAAGAGGATTCAGAGGCTAGGCAATGTATTGCACTTAGATGAATTTTGGCGGTGGCAGTGTGTTGCACTTAGATGGAACCTGGGGGTAGGCATTGTGTTACACTTAGGGCCTCACTACACGGCAGGTGGTAAGGGTTTACCGGTAAGGGCACCGGTAAACCCTTACCACCTTACTACGAGGTCCCTTTGCGGGACCCGACCTTAACGGCTGGTGTAGACCAGCCGTTAAATGTTGGGACCTGCAAAGGGACCTTGGTGCTAATTACGGTACCGCAATTTGCGGTACCGTAATTAGCTCCTTCCCCATTCCCATTGAGCCCTCCCATGGGGCAAAAATGGGAATGGGGAAGGGCCATGGAGGAAGGGGGAATTACCGCTCTGCCAACCTTGGAATGGGGTGGTAATTCCCCTTTCCTCCATGGTGGTACCGGTATGGTACCGGCGGCAACCATGGTGCTAATAGCACCATGGTTTACCGCCTACCGTGTAATGAGGCCCTTAGATGTAATTTGGGGATAGGCACTTTATTGCACTTTGGCTGATTTTGGGGTAGGCAATGTATTGCACATAGGTGGATGTGGGGATAGGCAATGTATAGCACTTAGATGGATTTTGGGGGTAGGCCATTTATTGCACTTTGATTTTGGGGGTAGGCAATGTTTTGCACTTAGATGGATTCAGAGGGTAGGCAATGTATTGCACTTAGTTGGATTTTGGGGGTAGGCAATGTATTGCACTTAGATTGATTCAGACGGTAGGCAATGTATTGCACTTAGATGGATTTTGGGCACAAGCTATTTATTACACTTTAATTTTGGGGTAGGCAATGAATTGCACATAGATGAATTCAGAGGATCAGCAATGTAAAGCACTTAGAGGGATTTTGGGGGTAGGCAATGTATTGCACTTAGATGGGATTGGGGAGGAAGGATAGCTCTTGGGCAACGCGTTTGTCTTGGAAGCAAGACAATGCAGTGCAACACAGGTTCGAATCTCGATCCCGCGCTTAGAAACCACTCGTTGGTATTAAGCGTGTTCTAAAAAAACAATTGAACAGAACATGGTGGCAGGGAATGTACTGCACTTAGATGGATTTAGAGTGTAGGCAATGTATAGTACTTAGAGTGATGTTGGGGGTAGGCAATGTATTGCACTTAGATGGATTTTGGGGGAAGGCAATGTATTGCACTTAGATGGATTCAGAGGGTAGGCAATGTATTGCACTTAGATGGCTTTGGGGGGTAGGCAATGTATTGCACTTAGAAGAGGATTCAGAGGGTAGGCAATGTATTGCACTTAGATGAATTTTGGGGGTGGGCAATGTGTTGCACTTAGATGGAACCTGGGGGTAGGCATTGTGTTACACTTAGGGCCTCACTACACGGCAGGTGGTAAGGGTTTACCGGTACCGGTAAACCCTTACCACCTTACTACGAGGTCCCTTTGCGGGACCTGACCTTAACGGCTGGTGTAGACCAGCCGTTAAATGTTGGGACCTGCAAAGGGACCTTGGTGCTAATTACGGTACCGCAATTTGCGGAACCGTAATTAGCTCTTTCCCCATTCCCACTGAGCCCTCCCATGAGGCAAAAATGGGAATGGGGAAGGGCCATGGAGGAAGGGGGAATTACCGCCCCGCCAACCTTGGAATGGGGTGGTAATTCCCCTTTCCTCCATGGTGGTACCGGTATGGTACCAGCGGCAACCATGGTGCTAATAGCACCATGGTTTACCGCCCACCGTGTAATGAGGCCCTTAGATGTAATTTGGGGATAGGCACTTTATTGCACTTTGGTTGATTTTGGGGTAGGCAATGTATTGCACTTTGGTTGATTTTGGGGTAGGCAATGTTTTGCACTTAGATGGAACCTGGGGGTAGGCATTGTGTTACACTTAGGGCCTCACTACACGGCAGGTGGTAAGGGTTTACCGGTACCGGTAAACCCTTACCACCTTACTACGAGGTCCCTTTGCGGGACCTGACCTTAACGGCTGGTGTAGACCAGCCGTTAAATGTTGGGACCTGCAAAGGGACCTTGGTGCTAATTACGGTACCGCAATTTGCGGAACCGTAATTAGCTCTTTCCCCATTCCCACTGAGCCCTCCCATGAGGTAAAAATGGGAATGGGGAAGGGCCATGGAGGAAGGGGGAATTACCGCCCCGCCAACCTTGGAATGGGGTGGTAATTCCCCTTTCCTCCATGGTGGTACCGGTATGGTACCAGCGGCAACCATGGTGCTAATAGCACCATGGTTTACCGCCCACCGTGTAATGAGGCCCTTAGATGTAATTTGGGGATAGGCACTTTATTGCACTTTGGTTGATTTTGGGGTAGGCAATGTATTGCACTTTGGTTGATTTTGGGGTAGGCAATGTTTTGCACTTAGATGGATTCAGAGGGTAGGCAATGTATTGCACTTAGTTGGATTTTGGGGTACACAATGTGTATTGCACTTAGATGGATTTGGGGGGTATGCAATGTACTGCACTTAGATGGATTTGGGGGTAGGAAATGAATTGTTTGAAAGAATGTCTGTTTTAACAATGTGTAGGATATTTCAAAATTATCGTTTTGGTTTTGTATTTGTATTTGTATTTTATTTTGTATTTTATTTATTTGTATAGCGCACTAGGCCCGAGGGCAACCAGGCGCATATCTTGAGGCATAAAGGTACAGTTACATACAGTCAAAGATAATAATCACAGGTGCATACATTAAGGCACAGCGGTAAAAGTGAAAGGCTACATGTGCGGGCAAAGAGAAAACAATACATTCTCAAGCGAAGTGCAGGAGGAGCAAGAGCATGTGGCTTAGGTTGGTGGTGAGTGATGTGTAGAGGATAGCCACAGCTTGGCTTTGTGTTTGAAGAGCGGGGCAGATGGGAGAGTTCTGATGGAAAGTGGCATGGAGTTCCAGAGTTTGGATGCAAGGACTGGGAAGCTGACGCCACCGGCCGTCTGCAGGTTGTATTTCGGTATGGTGAGCGATTGAGCTTGGGCAGATCTCAGTGTCCGTGAGGGGATGTATTGAGAGAAGCGGGAGGTTAAGTAAGTAGGGGCCAGGTTGTTAACATATTTGTGAGTAAGAGTCAGCAATTTGAGCGAGATTCTTTGGGCGACGGAGAGCCAGTGTAAGCTCTTCCTGGTGTCAGAGATGTGCGCCGACCTGGGGATGGCAAGGGCTGCTCTGACTGCATTGTTTTGGGCCGTTGGAAGTTTTTTAATGTTACGTTGGTTGGTACCTTGATATAATGCATTGCAATAATCAAGTTTAGACATAACCAATGTCCTGGCGAGAGTGATGCAGTTCTGGGTGGAAAGGAATGGGCGGCAGGCTGTGATCAGCTTGCAGGTGTAAGCTGATGCAGCAGCGACTGCGTTGGTTTGTCGGTTAAGGGACAGTGTGGAATCGAGGTAGATTTGCAGAGTTTTGGTCTCTTTAGCCACTTTGATAGAATTACCATCAATGTTGAAAGTGCTGAAGGATGGGTCGAGCTTGCTAAGTCTTTGTTGGGTGCCAAGGATGAGGAGCTCTGTCTTATCATCATTGAGACTGAGTTCATGATGTGCCATCCATGCTTGGACGACTTGGTATACGTCATTCAGTGCTTTGGCGTCTGCGATGTAATCACCAGTGATGGGGATGAGTATCTGTGTGTCATCCGCATAATTGGTGTAGGTGACACCCAGATAATCGAGCACATCGAACAGAGGTTTGGTGAAGACATTATAGAGCGTAGGGGATACGCACGATCCTTGGGGGACTCCACATGGGACCGGGGATGGGTCAGCAGAGTCCGTGGGTGAAAATACTCTCATGAGTCTGTTGTCAAGGAAGGATCTGATTCATTTAGTGGCATTTTCAGAAAAGTGTGCGGCAGATTTCAGGTGTTGGCAAAGGATTTGGTGATTGACCAAATCGAAGGCCGCAGAGAGGTCCAAGAGCAATAGTAGGGCTAGTTTGCGTTTATCTTTTATATCCTCTGTTTGAGTTTTCAGATCTAATAAGGCTGTTTCTGCACCATGCCTAGGTCTGAATCCAGATTGTCTTGTGCCAAGTAAGTTATTAGTCTCCAGATGCTTCTGTATCTGGAGGTAAACCGCTCTATCTAGTATTTTTAGGAGGAACGGGACCGTTGCGATTGGTCTGAAATTAGTTGGAATGGATGGATCAAGTGACGGCTTTTTCAGCAGTGGGATGACCCAGGCGTCCTTAAGGTTGTTGGGCACAGTTCCAGAGTGAAATGAGGAATTAATGAAGGTAGTAATGAAGGGGGCAAAGTCGTGGGCAGATTCCTTGATGATAGGGGCAGGGCAGGAGTCCCCTTGGCAGTTGGAAGGTTTAAGGTTGCTGATAATTATTTCAACCTCTGAGATAGAGAGAGGGGTGAAGCTGAATGGGTGCTGGGTGAAAGTGGTAGGTGTTTTAGGTGCCAGCGTTTTGGAGAGAAGGGAATTTTGTTTGGCATTGATTTTGGCTTGTGTGGATTTGCAACGTATTGTATGTTTTATGATTGGCAATGACATTTACTAAACAATAATATGATATTGACTATCAAATGTGTCTGTTGCTGGCCCCGCAGTGTTCATCATTGACTCCAATCTTGGCCTTCTCTTCATTACTGAAACCTGGTTCAACGACCCTGACAAATCCAGCTTCCATCTCCTGGTACCCCAAACATATTTCATACTGTTTTCCAGAGGCGTAGCTGGCATCTATCGATCCTACCTCGAAATTTCCCAACCTCCAACTCACCTTGAGCACAGTTTGGAACATCTTAACATACTACTTAAACCACCACCAGTTCCCAACAACGTCTACCACACAACTGCAGACGCCAAAACCTCCCTCATCTGTGTTTTTTTGTCACTGCTTGTTTCATTGTTTCTATCACCTCAAATCCATACATAAAGTGGGCAGCTTCAACCTCTGGATAGAATATACTTCCAAAATTGCCTTCCATAGAGTTTTGAATCTTTTTGACTCCACCGACTTGCTCCACCTTAGCACATTTTCCTCTCACATCAAAGGTCCTGCCTCGGCATCATCCGTATGCATTAAATCAAACTTCCCCCCTCTCCTCCCACTCTATCGTGTGGTCTGATCTGTTACTTCAATCATTTGAAATCATGCATCCCATGTCACATCTGGTCAAGGACCAGCAAAACTCCTCCATTGCAGTTAATTTCAAGGGAAACTATTTATGACTGGCCTAAAAAAAGCCCTCAAAGCTGAGGTTCTGTCCTACCACAATCAATGAAGCCTCGCCTTTTGTCTTCCCAGCCACCTTTAAAGCCAAATCATTGGCTGTCATTAACTCCTTGGCACCACTCAAGTACATTAAAATCAGAAACTAAACTCAACGCGGTTCCCTCTAAACCCAACTTCTAATACAACTCTTGTCAGGAAGTTAAAGACCAGGTGTGCAGGAATCCCCTTCTTTTTTATTTATTTTTTTATTTATAATTTTATTGGTTTTTTCAAACCTTTAAAATATTTACAACATACAGACAAACAGCAAGACTAGCAATCCCCTTCTCCAAAATACCCCCAGATACAAATGTGCTCGGAATTCTTACTTTAAAGTGATTGTCAACATCAAAAGAAATCTCTTCTCCCAAAAAATATCTGGAGCAATCAATAAATCGAAGAGACTCTTCAGAACCGTCAGCTTTTTGACTGCACCGGACTGCTTGCTTTCATGGAACCACCCCTCCCAAAGGTTTTGTGAACACGTAATCACCTTCTGCTCCTAATGCAATAACATTGTTAAATGGAGTTACAGCAACCTCTCCAATTCCCTGCCTTCCCTCATAGCTGCCACTCTCCTCCCTGTCACGGGCCCAGTTTTAGTTTCCATGTGTTCCTCCCAGAAAATATCCAGCCCCTTCCCTCCTTAAGAAAACCCAAACCAGCCAAAGAATCAAACATCTGCCCATTTGCATGTGACGACCTACTGGTGGGCCACGCAACCGATGTTATTAATCTTGTCACTCAAGCCAGACTAAATTCCACAACAAGCTCAAGGAATCCTTCAGCACCCTCCTGCTAAAGAAATCATCACTCGGCCCACTAGCAGTCTCCAGTTATCACTCCATTGCTACCCTCCCTGGACTGCCAACGTCATTGAACAAGTTGTCGCTGAACGGCTGCCATGCCACTTCGAAGGCAACACTCTTCTGGGCTACCTTCACTCTGGCTTTAGACCTAAGCACAGGACTGAGTCTGCACATGTCTATGGATAACATCTTTACATCAGCTGATAAAGGCGCTCCCTTCCTACTAATACTCCTCGACCTATCAGCCGGCTTCGACACAATAAACGACGACCAACTACTAAAACAACGAGCTTGTTGCGGGCATGTCCAGCCATTTCCTGGACTGGTTCCATGTTTTGCATCCAACTGCCTAAACGTCCCCTCTATATCTGCCACCCAACATCCCTGATTCATTTTTGTTATCTTAAGCCCTGGCTCTTCATTCAAGCCTATACTTTCCTCCCTTTCTTCACCGTCCCCCTGGTCCTTGGCTCCATCATGCTTGTTGCAGCCGAATACCTACATTTCCCTGAATACCATTTCCCAGAATGAGATATCTTCGAAGTTATTTTTCTTCGAATTTGGTTGGGTAAGTGGTTACATTTTAAAACATAGATGGGGTGGGGTAAGGGTATAAGATAAGGTAGGTGAAAGTGGGCGGGCTGGTGGGGGGTCTCCTCCCGCATAATGAAATAAATGCGAAGACTTTGTTTTCGAAGATTTCACCATTAAGAGAAATGGATTCGGTGAAATCACATGCATCCTGTTGCAGCGCCTGGTTACAAGCCATTTTGTATTGTGTGCTGTATAAGCTCCATAAGAAATGAATGTAAAATAACATGAATGAGACTCCAGCACAGCAATGTATGCTTGAGGGCCTGTTCAGCCCTGTGGGGACCCAGCAGCATGAGCTTCCCCATGTCTGCCCTGTGTGCTCTGTGGTCTTGCTGCAGCAGTCCCTGGGTAAAGCAATGAGGCCTTGGCCTTGCAAGCTTGCTCTAGTACTGCTCTGCCAGTGCTAATATTAGGCCTTATCTCCACTGCAGGAAACGCATTCTTCAACTCTGAAGTACAGAGAGTTGGAAACATTGTGTAACATTGTTTGTAGTCTAATTATTAATGATTGTTGTTGTTGGGTTATGAATAGATGTACATGTATTGAAATTGCTTTTATATTTAGTCGTTTTATTTGTATGTGAAAAGTTTGCTTTAAACCAAAGAACATCACTAATCATACTATTAATTAATTAAAAAAGTGTTTTCTGGAATGAAATATAATTTTGAACAACAGTCCCACAGCCTTGATCGAGTGTTTTTCAAAATAGCGAGTGGCAGCCTTGTTTCTAGAGCAAATGGAGACATTTTTTACAAGATGTTGCAGTTCTTCTCTGTGGTGCTGCTGCCAATTTAGTGTTATTTAAATGTGCATGGGTGAGTGCCCTTTTAATGTGTTCATTTACTAGCTCTCGATTCCTTATCTTGCTCAATAACACATGTTTTTGCAATATTGTGCACATAGTTGTCATTTGGTAGACCTACAGATGTCCTACTAGCTGCTGTTAATTGTAAGGTAAAGATCCTGCGTCTGCTCACCCGAGCTTCGATTTTCAGACCAGCTTGTAAGGAAGGGAAGCCGTGGAGAAGGAACAGGACTGACAGAGCAATGGCGAGGCTTCCACTTTCATCTTCTGTCATCATCTAAGTGGTATGTGCCATTGTGTAGTCCCTGTTTTCCAGCCCTGGTCCAAGCGAGGGCGTCTCCCTCCCTCACCTGCGACCAGGGAGATTCCCCTTGGGAGCCACCACTCCCACACCCCACCCACCAGGTCAGCCGGTTGGCGAGGGGCGCTGAAACTGTAGAATAAAATTGCTGTTAACAGGAGAAGGGCTGCACCATGAGTTCTTACTGGACATAGACATCAAGGTGAATTTTATAGGAATCCCAACAGAGACCCCTCTTAATAAAAACACTGAATCCCTAATTAAATATTTTGAATCCTGTATTCTCTTTGTAAAGCTCCATCTAACTGGTGATCTGCTCGGTCAGCCCACCCTTCCTTGAAGGGAGATACTGACCTAACAGACCCCCAACCTATTTTCTGGCACCACCCACTGGAATGTGAGGCTAGAGGATGGCCTTCCCACCTCCCTAGGTGGCCTAGGAAAGGCTGTCGCTTCCTTCCACTACCTCACGCTAGGGTACCTCCCTTCTTACACTTCCCCCCACTCCCGTATATAGTCACAATACCTACAACGTACTTAACATCTATCCTGCTTAACATTTCCCCTGAAATCTCCTCTACTTAAAATCCATACTATTTATAAATATATACACTACTTAACATTTACTATACAATTAACTATATATGCATAAATATTGTTGTGGATCTGAAGAAGGACGTGGGAACTTTGCGGACATGTGTTTTTTATTTAAGAATAGAAGAATGCCTATCTTTCCCTCTCGCTATCTATTTTACTAACTAAGGTGCTCGTCAGTTATGGGTAAATGTCTAAAGAAAACAGTCATCCGTCCAAAGCTAACCTAACTGACCGTACATCTTTGATAATCAACCAAGGTCAGGAGAATGACTCCCTTCTCCTGTTGCTTGTGCTTCTGCACTTGCCTTCTCTTCTTTTTCTTTTCCTGATTATTGTGCAATTCTCAAATAGTCTCTCTTGATCCCTTTTATTAGTTGATGTAACTCCCTGACGAGATTGTTAGTCTTTCTATCTCCTCTTAGTAATGGTTGCTTGATTCTGGTCGGCGTCCTTTTCTCTTTTGTATAGGATTCTGAGAGTTCTGATGTAGTGTATTTTCCTCTTAGACTTTGCATTTCTGTACAGTTGTGATTCAGCTTTTCCTTCTCAGGACTTCTTTCTATGCAGTATATCTCTCTCTATTGTGTTCCAATTTGTGCTTTTTTAGAGTCTGGGTTATTTTCTCCTTTTCACAAGGCAGCAATGTTTAGTTTTGTTTCTCTCCCTCTGTGTAGATTCTAGGCTTTTTTTTATCACATCAATACAGTTTAATTTCATTAATGGGATTTTCCAGTCTCGTCATTTGTACTGGGACGAGTTTCTCTGATCTAATAACAAGTGCCTTTTTCCTTCCCGGTATTCCCGTTGTACCCTGTACATTCAGTGTTGAGGGGGAACTTCTCCGGGTACCCGTAGGTGTGTGAGACTTTCTTTTCCCTTCTCTTCGTTTCTATCTGTTCTCCGTGACGTCTGCTTAGGACGCCTTTCCTTTTCCTTCCCGGTGTCTTGGTATGGTTAAGGATACTCGGCCTGTGAGTCAGTTCTTCAGTGTGGTTGTATTGGTGTAGTTGAGGGGACAGCCTGTCCACCACGCTGCCTGAGTGGTCATGCCACCACCAAACTCTCCGTTCCGTTCTTCCCGACTTCTTCTTCTTTGCGCACACTGACTGTTCAGCGCCTTCTTCTCATCTCCAAAACAGTTCTGAAACTCGTGGGCTTTGCAACCTGCGCTGGCTCTGCCTTCCTCAGACGTTCTCCGTACAGAGGCCTTCCCCTGCTTGCGTGTCTCTCTCTCTGCCTTGTCCTCTTTAAGTATATTCTGCACAGTTATTCAGAGTTGACTACAATAGATAGGCTCTTTTTCTGTTTGGTAATGGCATAAGGCAATTTCCTCTTCGTCCCAGTTATGGAACTTGTGCTGATTTGGAGTGTTAGATTATTCCATATAGGTCATCACATGGAGGGCATCAGGGAGTTCCTCATGGGAACGGGAGTCCTCGTCCCCAAAGGGGGAGCCTATCCCTTTGAGGCCCCACTTGCTTCAACCCATAGGGAGGATGTTGCAAAGCGGGCTCACCTCCCTAGCATCACAGGGGTGTCTTCCTTGCAGAGAAGGGACAAATTCCCTTGATACGTCACAATATACATAACACAAATGATGGCCAATAGCATAAAAAACATATAGATCATTATGTCACAAAGGGATGACTGCTGCAGTCAGTTACCCCCTTTCACTACCTTCATGGGTCTGTCCTTCTGGTGGCTGCTGTGTCTGAGTGGGACTCTGTCTCCAGTATCTGGGGCCTGGCCCTGACTGTTCTATCTTCTGGATGGCCCTGTCGACCATGTGGGGCCACTCCCAGTCACATGTGCCCTTGTGCATTTTAAACATTGTTGGGCGGCCCCTGCGCGTGTAGGGGCTTGGGTGCTTTCACTATTGCACCCGCAACTGCCTCCAATTTTCAGGGTGGCCAGCATAGACTGGGGGGGCCACATGCACTCACTGCCTCTCGCACGGCTACATTATATCCTTCGGGGCGGATCCATTGACTTGGGGGGCACCAGAATCATTGCCGCAGCCTGGGTGCCAATATTCGTCCATACGGCATCCCGGTTACCATGGGGATGTTGCAATTTTTTTTTTGGTGTGCCACGGGCTCACAAACAGGCCTGTCCCCTTCTCGTTGCAGCGTCTTCACCTGGCTGCTTTGTCGGGGAAGCCTGGGCCTTTTCTTTACCCAAGCTGCAGCAGTGAGACAGCCTGGGACTTCCTCCAGTGTCTGGATCTTCACCAAGGCTGCCCTGCGAGGCTGCCCGGGGCTTATCTTCACCACTCCACCCTCCATGGCGGAGCAGACTTCCATGCATGTGACCTGCTGGGCCGCCTGACATGTGTGGCCTTGGAGGACTTTCACAAAGGTCCCACCTCGCTGGTTAAGAGGCGGACCGACTTGGGGGCATGACCGTGGTGCCTTATTTCGGGCTGGCCCCCTCACGTGACCCAGACTGGGCAGTTTTTCATTTTCAACTTGGGCAGCCCCGCACTCACTGGCTGGGTCCTTTGATCTTACTTGGCCGGTCTGGTCTGGCCTCTGGATGGGATGACACCCGCCATGGCCCAGTGGGCGGCACTGCGGTTCACTCGCTTGGGTGGCTGCTACACTTTCTGTGGGCCCTGCGGGGGGAGAGGGGCCCAAGACCACAGGTAATCCCCCAAGGATTCATTTTTTCTACAACTCTGTTTCGGTTTCTTTCTCCTCTCTTTGTCTTCTACTGACTTTTATTTTGACTTGCGTTCAACTGTCAAATATCCTTGTAGATTATTTTTCCCCTGCCCGTCTCATTCTTGGGCAAGCGACTTCTGCCCCCGTGTTCTTTATTTCTTTTCTCCTTTCAACATTCCATCCAGCTCCATGGTGAGCTGAATGGATTAGTCCAAAACAAATACACCCAACAGAACACAAAAACACTACATTTAATACCGGTTTTATTAAACCCTGGTTTCTGTGTGTTTATTTTTAGGTTTTGACCTTAGGGGACAAGCATGTAACCCCTTCTAGCCGGGGACCCATATGGGCTACGGTTACAATTGCATTTGGCCTCATTACGACCCTGGCGGAATTGGTTTAACCCATTCCGCCCTATCACGAGGTCCCCTTGCGGGACCCGCTCTGGACGTCTGCTCAGACCAGACGTCCTTTGCGGGTCCCGCGAGGGGACTAGCATGCTAACAACGGGCCCGTTGTTAACATGCTCCCCATTGCCATTGAGCCCTATGGGGGCTCAAATGGGAATGGGGATGGTCCGGGTCCCCTGAATGGGGAAATACCGGGCCCTCCAAAGTCGGAATGGCCGGGTATTTCCCCATTCATGGACCACGGACCCGAGTTTGGAGGCAGCCATGCCCTTATGGGCATGGCTGCCTCCAAACTCGTAATGAGGCCCCTTGATTCTTTATTGTAAGTAGCTCCAGTGAGCTTCCCGGCAATGAAGACATAATCAGCAGCCTGTCAATCAAGCAGGGCGTGCAGTCAACTACCCGCCACCTTGCATTTAACAAGCCACAGAGCTCAGCAGCTCACCAAATGCTCCTCCCCCCTCCCCCCCCCCCCAGACCCCCCAATCCACCTATGTCTGCTTGGTACTCTTGCCGAGGGGCTAGTGCCTGGTTCATTAAAATGCTTTCTCACAATGCAATAGTGACATGTATGATCTACTAGAAGAGAACAGGGTTCGACATTAAGATTTGATGAACAGGAACTCGGGCATCACCCTATGGGCAGGAGCTGCCTCTGGGGAACCGGAAGGGAGTACACAGCAACATCCAAATCTGCATCCTGCATGACATGCAACATAACTTTATTTAAGATCCATTGTGCTTTAGATGTCTTCTAGACGTGTCCTCACGCTTATGTGTATACATTCCCAAATGCACAAAGTTAATGTCACATAGGTTTGTTAGTAAGGCACCAGTTGGCCTGTGGAGCCAAGGACAGCTCCAGGTAGCTGTTGGTGTCAAGCTGAGTAGCCTCTCCTGGGCTAGAAACAGGTGCTAAATAGCTCCCAACTCCCAGCAATGGCAAACCCTGGGCAATAAACAGAATCTTCAGGGAATCTGCCTAGACCTCTAACCCAGGCGGCTGTACCCCGGCCTTTTAAGGCACACCTTACCCTATTATTTCCATATGTGTGTTACTCTCCAAAAGTAGGCTCTGGGCATTAAGTCTGCAAAAAACAGAAAGTTGACAGGGCTATATGTCAGTCAACGCTTTGCTCTCCCTATTGCAACCGTACCATGGCAGTGGATTGGCTGGGTTCATCGAGGTCGGCAGTAGGGAGGTTCTGATCATGTTATCCCGAATCCCCGCTACACCTCGTTACTTTTTCTTCAGGGGATCAGCTCTGTGATTGGTGTGCAGTGTAGATTTGCTTTCACTGCCCGCATCACGGTAGGTGCTCAATACCTGAAATAACACAGGGGTGACATAACACAGGGGCCCTGCGGGGAGGCGGTCTCTTGCCATTAATCATCCTCTACCTATTAATTGTATTGATGGGTGTCGCGTGATGCCATATTCCAGAGTGTTGAGCAGAGTGTCTTTGCCTTCATCTCCCATCTTGTCATGTATGTTCTCCCTTTGTTGTGCTGAGTGATGCATGTCTAATCAAATGGGTGTAGATGTTGAGGAAGGGTCTAAGAGTGATATGCTGTTAATCCTCAGAACCCTGCCTTCGTCCTCCTGAGGGACATCATTTGCTCAATAACATTTTTGTTCCCTGTTTCAAATTGCGCCAGTAGTGCTGTTTTGGGAGTTCAAACAGGTTTCAAGTGTGTTAGCAGTAGAACTTTAGACAATATGGGAAAGAGTGCAACCAAAGAGACCTTTTATTTTTAAATAGATTTCTTTTGTAAACATGGCGCTTTGTTGTTTGCCCAGTGTGAGGTTTTCTTCTTAATGTGGGAATTTGAGGCAGATTGCATTTCAATATATTGGTCCCTCAATACATTATTTTCTGTTCCCCACTTGTGGACACAGTGCTTACCCACCCCAAATGGCCGGGAGGGTAGCTCAGGGGTGGCACACACACACAACACAGAGCAGTGCCAGTTTGAATCCCAGTCTGGCGCCTAGAAACTGGTCTCCAGTATTAAGCGCGTGATAAAATAATGAATTAAAATAAACTCATGTTTCTGGATGCCTCATAAATATCACAGATTGTTTCCATCCCATTGTATTCCCTAGAGGTAACGGTGAAACCTAATGGGTTACTAATAATATTGCTCTGGTTTGACATTGGATTCCTTCAAACTTGCTACGCTGCTAGTACATTTGCGTTTAAGTAGCACCTTTTAAATGATGGTGTATTACTGAGCAAGCTCCCTGGCTAGTTGGTGTATTACAAACACATCACGCCCATTGTTAATCTGCTCCAGAGCTCCATAATGCTAGGGAAAGGCAGGAAGAGTGTTCCAAGAGGGCAGGAGGAGCAGAGAGCCGCAGAGTCTGTGGGATAGGGATGAAGATCGGACACCTTACAATGCTTAACATTCGAGGTTCCTTAGAAGAAACATTATACTGTGCGTTCAAACGGAAAATGAAGCCTTATAATCTCAGTGAGGGGTCTTTATGATGCAATAATTACTCGTCCCAAGATAAGTTTCATTATCCCAAGTGATTATTGCTATTCCCACGTGGAGTTGCCCAAAAAAAGGAAATCGTTTTTGAGGGGGGTGGGAGGGATGGCAAAGAATATGAGTGATGTTAATTTAATTGACATAGAACTAGTAAATACTTAAGAAATTGCGCTTTCATTGATGTTTTCTCATTTGGGGAATTGAACTGAACACAATGGTTTCTGTCCTTTTGTCAGGCTGCTGCTCAAGTCAGAATGTTTGGAATGAGGCCTGTAACAGGGATTATAGACTGCATTCCAGGTGAGGTGACGGCTGGAAGGTTTAGACTGAATCTTAACCACAGGCATTGCTCTGGGCAACCCTTCAGACCATCGTTCTTCGCCTGCCAAGCCATTACAAAAGGGGAAAGACCATATGCAAATCAGGCTGGGTCTCACCCCAAAAGGGGCAGTCCAGCCCAAACCGCTTGGTCACATCCCTTCTTCACCAGACCACAAGCATCCCCAAACATGTTTCGGCCTGTTGGGCCTCATCAGTGAGGAGTAGCTTGGGTCTCTAGGCCCAGCAGGCACGGGACACACGTCTGGACATAGCCGTCCCACTCGGGTGATAAAGCAAAACAAAGAGGTGATGGCTGGAAGGTTTATGAAGTCCATGTGCTAATGGGCATTATGAACCCTCAGAATGCCTATGGTGCATTCTCATTGGGCAATCTATGAGCTGTATGAACTGGTATAGGACATCGTTTGGTTTGTTTAGCCAGCAGATTGTTAACGCTGCATTCCAAAGCTATTGGAAGCCCAGGCATACCCACAGTCAACTCCCTGCGACCACAGGTGAATTTGTAGACAAATAACTTCTATATAATTGTATACACTACATACAATGGCTGCTCATTATTACTCCTCCAGATGTTTTGTACTAAAACTCCCATGATCCTTCACCATTGACTATACTTGTTAGCGATCATGGATGTTTTAGTCCAAAACATCTAGAGCAGGGGTCTCCAACCTTTACGTTAGCTAGAGCTACTTGTAGTGGAGTTCAACAGTGGAGAGCTACTAGCGGGCGATATCGGGGTGGGGATATTTATAAACATCAGAATTTTTCCCAATATTTTTTTGACCCAATTATTTCCTCTCTATAAACAGATGGAATAACATATGCCTTCACGATTATATTACGAACTTCAAAAACCACTGTGTTGCATTGTTATTTATTAGTAGCTGTCTCAAAAAGACAGATATTTGTTGCACTACCACACAAATATCCTTTAATTTTTGTGCCATTCCTTTGTGCTTTATGCAGGCTTTCTACATGCTAGGCACACTTTTGTTTTCCAAATTGGCATTTCACACTTCCATAAATAAAAATAAAAAGTTATTTCCAAATTGAAAAATGATGCTTGCGTTCACTAGTTTTTGTTGAAATATTTTTTTGTCAGACACCACACATACTCTGTTGTTTGTGTGCCCTCTGTGTTTTAGCACAGGCTATATTTATAAAGATGTTATATGCTTGTCAAACTGGTTAATCACAAATAAATGCTTCTGTTGTGCTGACAGCAGTTTTTAGGAAATTAAACTGTGGGTTCATGGGTGCCAACTTTTGCTTTTCACTACAGGGGCAGAAATAGCCCCTCCTCCGTCCTTAATATAAGCAAGCAACCAGCTCAACCCATACCCTGGCCAAACACATGTTATAGCACTTTTCTATGCTTTCAGTGCTATGCGGACGACACTCGGCTCCCTCAGCCACCTCTTCTCCCTCCCTCATCTCTGACTGCCTGTCCGCCACCCAGGAGTGGTGTGCCGCCAATGATCTCTGCCTTAATGCCAGTAAGACCGAGATTCTCCTCATTGGAACACCTGCTCCCTCCTTTCCCGTCACTTTCTGGCCGGCCTCCCTTGGCCCTCCTCCTGCTCCCACCTGTGAGGCTAAAAACCTCGGGGTCATCTTCGACTCCACACTCTCCTTCTCTCCTCACATCTCTGACATCTCTAAGAAGTCACACTACTAGCTGCACCTCCTCAGTGGTATTGTTCCTTTCCTCTCCTTCCCCCAGAAGCTCACTGTCTCCAGAGCTGTGGTTCTCTCTAGGGTGGACTATTGCAACAGCCTCTTTCTAAATCTTCCTGCTTCTACTCTCCGCCCTCTGCAACTCATCTAGAACAGGACTGCGAGACTTGTCCTTAGCCTCAAGCCCAGGGATTGTATCTCTCCAGGACTGAAATCTCTGCACTGGCTCCCAGTGGCTGTGAGGATTTAGTTCTAACCCCTCTGTATTGTCCACAAGGCCTTCTGCGGCCTGGGGCCTCAATACCTTCAGCTCTCTCTTCCAAAATATCTTCCTTCTCGAGCTCTTCGCTCATCCGCCTCCAACTCCCTCAGGGTCAGTCGCTTCTCCAAGCAATGAGTTGGTGGTAAATCTCTTTCCTCGCTGGGCCTCCCTCTGGAACAGCCTCACTGATTCCCTGAAACTTGAGGAGAATCATCTCCGGTTCCAGAAGCACCTCAAAACCTTGCTCTTTGCATCTGCCTTTTCTCCTCCTTTCCCCTGCTGAATTCCTGGCCGCTACTGAAACTGCACTGGTCACCTGGCAACCCCCCCTGCTCTCAAGCCCAGGCCCCCCACCCCAGTCGCACACCTGCACTGCCTTCCTGGCAACCCCCGCACATAGGGACTGTTCTTTACCCCTACAGTTCCACCACTAGCACTTGACACCTGATGTCTGCACTACCTTTGCACTTGCCACCAGCTGGCCGGACGCTACTTATTATTTATTTATAATCCCATGTACTGCACTGTACCCTTCCCCTCGCCCCCGCACTTTCCTCCTTCCCCCTTCCCATGCACTTGCGCAATCTGAATGACACCTGGCCTAGTAGGATCATTGTCTGTCTTCTCTCTGTTCCCCTCCCTTGCCTCATTGCATCTTGAAACACTTATGATATGATATGATACAGCATTTAGTTTTGAATATATAACATCTCAGCATTGGTCTGTCAACCTGCTGAGCTACCCTGGTAGGCTTCTACTGGACAGTGTGTCTATGGATCGCTTAAAGGAATGGTTCGGTCAAAAAATGTTATTGCCCCTTCGGGTCGGCCATGTGTTTTTAAGCCTAAATCGCTCGATTTTAGAAAAATTTCCTATGGACCTTACCCGAGTTTTCGTCCATTAAACGCACGCGAAAACAGGCAGTAGGGCGCCGCCAATTTGTGATAATCCTATCACTTGCCGCATCGCCCTGGCTGACCTGCTTTTGCGGCACTAAATCATATCCCCCGCCCCTGAGCCTGACATTATCAAAACATTCATATTCCCCGCCTCTCTCCGTGACGTTTCTGTGCTGCGTAGGCAAACGCGCCCAGTCGTCTTCTACGCGACTTCACACAGAACCCGGAAACCAACACAGATCAACTCACAACACAGCGCGCCACAGTTCGGAATATGAAACTGTACTTTAAAATCAAACAGCAACACAGTAAATTTGGTAAAGTACATTTATTTGACATTAAATGTTTATAGAATATTCAGAAATTGCCATATGAACTCTGAAAGTCATTTATTTTCTTTTATCTCTATCCGCAAATCCGTAAAAGTTTATCGTGAGTCACGCGCTGTTCCTTTATGGTACACAGGGTGTTGGTTTTCGTTCAAAGAAGCACTTTTGTCGCACGTTGAACCGCAAGGCTGTTCTATCAAGTAGGCACTAGGCCAGCGTAAAGGTTGATATGTTGCTTCTAGCCGCTAGTACCGCGTAAGGGCATATGGGCCCTTGGCGATCGTCCCATAAGGTCATCAGGATTGTGCAGTGGTTTACATTAAGCTGCAGCTGGCGGTTAAAAAACCATCTGCCGGTGTCTGAAACTGGTGGCAGTGGCAAAAGGGAAGGATATACCTGTTTTGAAAACATAAATTTATAATTAGTCTCGCCAGCCGATCTTTATTAATATTATTCATTTTATTTATTACGGCCGAGCTGAAACTATTTGCTTTCAAGGATAGTGCAATGGAGTATGTTTTTGCTCTAAAATCAATGCGAAAACTAACGAAATAAATCGAGGTTAGTACACAATGAGAAACAACTTTTTGTCTACATGCGTGTGGAATGTGGACCTGCATGCTCATGTGCCCGCTACAAGGACGATCCCACAAACCTTTTCAAAGCTCTTTATTCATTCATTTATTCATGCATCCATTCATTAATTCTTCATTCCGGTATAAAAGCGTCTAAAGAGTTACTTACATTATATTTACAATTTCCATTGTGTCTCTTCGTAATGCAGCCCGTAAATCCCACTGTGCACTTGACAACGATTTTTCGTATACTGAACTAACATGAAACTCTGTCTAGTTTCAGAATTTTCTGCCTTATCGTCTCTTACGTTATTGCACCCCCCATCCCACCTTCAAATGAAGTTCTTTCGGCATGGTCCCTGTCTCTCAAGGTCTCAAAAGTATAAAGTATAAAGTACCCGAGGAGTTGAGTTGAAAGTGAGATTTATTGTTTGTTTGTTTTATTATTTGCAATACGCAAGCCTCCCCTCGGTTAACAGTGCCCAGCATTTAGAAGAGATTGCGAAAATTAGTTACATCAACAAAAATATATACATATACATATAGACAAGGTCAGCAATATGAGGTGAATAGAGAGAGAATTCAAAGATGACACCCAGGTTGTTCGGCACCCAGGATGGTGAAGGTAGGGGTTAGGGTTAGCGTACTTTGTATGCACACTGTACAATAACATTTATTTACAAAAAGACAATCGTATTACAATTATTTAAACCGGGATTTGTACTTCACAACCAGCTCTCCTTTGGGTGGACATGGTACAGTGGCAATGTTGGGTGGCAATGGATAAGTGCTATGCACAGAAACATTCAAATTTCCATATTTGTGCTTCTCTAATACAGCAACAAAAAGGCTTTTGACAAAGTCGAACTCCATTTCCTCATAGACTGGTTTGATCACCCATTGCTTACTTCTTTTGAAAAGGCCTTAGTGTAGCGAGGCATCCTTACATTACCCTTAGCCCTAGATTGTTCACGGCAGAGATTCTCGTTATGGGCCAAGACCTCTAGTAGAGTCCTATGTCTCATGCCCTGTATGCTGAAATGCAAGCGCTTTGGCCTGTACTTTAGGCACATATTGTGGAACACCTCCAAACCTCCTGTGTGACAGAATTCTGTCAGTCCCCTCAAATCTCTTGATAGAGTTTTATCGAAAACAATCTTCTCAATGGCTTTGTGTGTCGGTGAAGATGGATTCAACCAATTCTTCTTCCGTGCCTCCACTGGGGACAAAGGGCCATGTTCACATTGGTGGAAATGTAGGTTTTCTGACCAGCGGTGCACATTGGTACAGTGGTGCAACAGTGACCGCCATTTTTCAAGTAGTATTTCCACTGACCCTTCACAAGTTTTGGAGCTCCACCAAAGATGGTTGCTGATACACTGGGACCACTCTGAAATACTTTCCAAACCTTTTTTTTCCCTGCAGCCGAGATTTTCTTATTGATTTAGCAAGATGCCATACGTCAAATTGATGTTTAATATGTGGGAAATGCTCTCTCATTGTCTTGGCAATTGAAACGTGTCTGTCCGTGGCTATGAGGTCGATGTGCATTCCCCTCGATTGCAGATATTCCACTGATTTTATAAATCCTAGTTTCTCCATGGCCACTGAGGATGTACATTGTGTTACCTGCACGACCACCAAACTCACAATTTTCTTACTATCCATGTCCTGAAAGTGGTAGGTGCAGTATTTGGCAGAAAATCCAGGGCTGTCGCACTGTCCATCGCCGGCTAGCCTGAATCGTTTGCCTTTGAATGTACTTGCTAGAGACAATTGTTCAATTTTCCAAGCATCACTAATGGCCGGAAACAGATAAAAAATGTTGGTATTTGTATTACTGCGTTTTTGAAATGAAATGGAGCCCCACAAACTGAAAGAAAGACTTTAACTTTCTAAAACTGGAGCCACTAAAAAGTGATGCAGCTGCACACAGTAGATTGCCTGCTGGCAGTTTCCCCAGCATCGGTTGTGCAGACCATGAGAACGTATGATGTAATCTACAGGTGGCATGTATTGTGACGTTACTGCCTTGTTTTTGACGAGTCACATGAATCAATGGCTTCCCACATACTTTCCCTCTGACGGAATGCCCACATTTCAGCATACTTATAATATCCATCAAACAACTGTCGAATACTATGTATTTGCCCTCTTTCATTAGACTGTCATCCTGCGTCAAAGTTGTTTTGGCCTGTGACGTTGAGGACATTTCACCACATTTGAAAGAAATATTGCTGCTATCAAGTTCTGATGCGTCGGTGAATGCTGCTGCTGGTTCATTCTGTCATTTCAACATCTGCTACTTCAACATTGATGGGAGAACACAACAATGTCGCACAGCTTTTTTGGTGGCAATTCTTTGGAGGTTGTAGATTGATCTGCGACTACTTCAGAGCTATCTTCAATGGATCCAGTATCATGTTGTTGGGGTGGTGCGGTCGTACTGTAGCAATGGTCCTTTACAACTTTACTGGATTCTCCGGACACATTCATTTCATTTTCTGTACATTTGACATGAGCATCCCGAGTCTGAACACGCTGTGTCTGAATTAATAGTTCCTCCATAGCCTCCATAGTGTAAATGGTCTGGCAAGCAACATCTCTCATTCGCTTCACTGTCTGTGTATGTATAGTTCGTAGACCCACGGGTAACTAGAGGACAGATTGGAAAAGGGATGTTCAGTTTAAACACAAGATAAAGTATAGTACAATTGACTTGAAAAAAACATAAAATAGTCCCCAGCACAAACAAATGTCTAAAGTTATGAACTGTTTGTAACTAACCTTATTTTTGTTTCTTTTCTTTGCAACGTTTTTGACTCGACCTTCAACATCTGCACGCTGTTGCTCCGATACGTATCCGCAATCTCTCCCCTTCCTCTTGCGCTGCAATGACTATATTTTCTGTATCCGCATAGACAGCACGGAATGAGGCTCCATCGACTCCCTGAAACATAGTTTTTTCATTACTGTGTATCAAAATATTGTTAGCATAAAACACACGTGAGGACGAACACACATGTACATCTCAATAGCCACACACGATTTAAACATTGTGTGGAACAATCAAACGACAAGTATTCGAGCTCTGATGATCTAGTTTGATGGAGTTGTCAGTATCCATATCTCTGGCTCTGAATGGACTGTCACGAATGATTGGAGGCATCAGCAACTCCCTGAAACACAGTACTTGCGTTAGTATGGTTTTCAATATTGTAAACATAACACACACTTGGGGTCGACGGCACAGGTACATATAAAGAGATAACCACAAATGTTGCATTGTCTAAAAGAATCAAGGAATATTTAAATATGATCAGATTTAATCGACTTATTTCTCCGATTCCTTTACATCTGCATCATTTAAATGGGATCTTGTGATGGTAGTGGAAGCTCCATAGTCTCCCTGAAACACAGTACTTGCGTTAATAGGGCAGAAAGTATAGCAAATGGAATCACGTTATATGATCACGCTCGATGGAGCTGTCAGTATCCATACCTCGTGCTGCTGAAGAATATCTAGGGCTGTTGTCAATGTGGTGCGCACTTCCGAAAGCTGTTGCGCCGATTCGTATCCGCATGGTCCCGCTTCCACCGGAATTACTTGAATGTCAGGCTCCGCATCAAGTGCGTGGGTTGACGATTCACCAACTGCCTGAAACATAGTATTTGCATTAGTAAGGATTACAATATTGAAAACACAACACACGCTTGCAGTCGACCGCACAGGTACATATCAACGGCTAACCATGAATGAAACATGGTGTAGAACAATCAAACGACAAGTGTTCCAGTCCTGATGATCACAGTCGATTGAGCTGTCAGTATCCATATCTCGTGCTGCGGAAGAACATCTAGGGCTATTGTCAATGTGGTGGACGCTTCAGCATCTCCCTGAAAGACAATACTTGCATTAGTATGGATAACACTAATTATAACTGAAAACAAACACCAGGGGACGACAACTAAGGTGTATATCAATTGGAAAGCACTAACCAAACAATTGGTAAAATAATCACACGATACATACAAACTCTTACTTGACATGCATAAAACAAGTCTGTAGCGGAATAACCAAGTATGATTACCTGATACGCGCTAGAAGGGGTTGATAACTGCGAGCATGTGACGGAAGTAGAATGTTCTTGCTTCAGATTCAAGGGATGGTCAAGAAGCTGTAAAGGTAAATTGTTTGATAATGAAAAGCCAACTTTTAAAATTGCCATGTAAGGAGACAGCATACTTGACTAATGCGCAATATAGCACAGTTCCCTGTGCCCATATATAGATTTCTGTTTGTGGGTTATGAAATCTAAAAATAATATATTGATAAATGTCATTATTCAAAAAGCTATACACTCATATCAATGTCGAAAGTATTACAAATTGGAAACAACACCTAAAATATCAATGAATCCATTCGGCTACCTACACACTACCGCAAGACCTAAAGCTAAAAACGGACACTTGACTCACCAGTGGCGGATTGTGGACGAATAGAGTGGGAATAGCGTTTGCGAGCAATTTTCGTGTCGATCGCCGTTTATTCTTCTTTGTTACCCAAGATGTGCTGTACATGTTTGAGGGAAAGTGCCGGCTGTGGATGCGGTATCGATCACCCCTCTTGTCCTCAAAGACTTGTTGGACTCTACTTTCCAGCTCATCCAGTGGATATCCGCAATGTCTGACCCATTCTCTTATTCGATCAACAGTTTTCGGGAATACATGCATTGTAGTGCCTTCAGATTTAGCATGGGTCTTCGAAGGACAATCGCTAATCGAACAGGCAGGCATTGTTGAAAATTCTGAAAAGTAAATATCAAGATTATTATAAAACCTTGATGAATAAAAATGTCATAAAAAAGTAAATGAAACATACCATGCTCAATGCAAGGTTTGTTTTGGTCGCCGGAACTATACCAGTTCATCATGTGCGGCTTAGTATTTGCATAAGTTACAGAAATTTTTTAAATTATGTGACTAAACTCTGAACATGTGACTCGTCCCTTGGATGTTCTGTCTTGCACGAAAAGGAACCATGCTTACATTACAGACTGGACCCCCAAAGGATGCAATTTGATGACAATTGACACAGATGAAAATAAATAGATCTATTGATGGCATAACAATTGAAACTCAAGTCAATAGCAATGAGACCAATGACCATAGCTCTATTGGGTACTGTAATCGCAAATCGATAGAAATGTAAAAATGACCGAAATATGACTAGGATACATGGCCTTACCTTGACCAACAAACAGTTGGATTCAGCAGGCCTATCAGTATGTTGCAGGAGAACACGTAGATGGCCACAGGTAGCACACTGACGAGTTTGCTCGAAGCGGTCACAGATAGCACGACGACGAGCAGATTAGCATAGATCTCAGTGCTTCTCAGGTAGAAGGTTCAGGAGTTGACTTGCAAAGCACAAAGATGTTCTCATAAGACATATCAAGTGGTTTATAAAGTATTAGAAACAGGGGTGTGTTTGTGAATGAATGACGTGTGTATGTCGTGGTATTATGTGGTTTGCAGGGGGGCGGCCTGCCTCAGGGGAGGCCTGCTTGGAGACACGGGGTATGAAGAGGCCATGTGAGCGATGGCCCCTGGGCGTGGGATACCTTTTGAAGTGTACATGCTGTTTGGCACCTTGGCTGTTTGCGCCCGTGACAGCCCCCCATGCCAGCGCTCATCCCAGGGTGCGAACCGCCTTTGATAGAGGTGGTGGGATGGATGGGCCTGGGGCGTGCAGATAAGGCACAGGAAGACTGCTGAATGCAGACACACTTATGTGGATTGCAGGGGGGCGGCCTGCCTCAGGGGAGGCCTGCCTGGACACACGGGGTCTGAGGAGGCCATGTGAGCGATGGCCCCTGGGAGTGGGATTCCTTTTGAAGTGTACATGCTGTTTGGCACCTTGGCCGTTTGCGCCCGTGACAGCCCCCCATGCCAGCGCTCATCCCCGGGTGCTAACTGCCTTTGATAGAGGGGGTGGGATGGATGGGCCTGGGGCGTGCAGATAAGGCACAGGAAGTCTGCTGAATGGAGACACACTTATGTGGATTGCAGGGGGGCGGCCTGCCTCAGGGGAGGCCTGCCTGGAGACACGGGGTCTGAGGAGGTCATGTGAGCGATGGCCCCTGGGCGTGGGATACCTTTTGAAGTGTACATGCTGTTTGGCACCTTGGCCGTTTGCGGCCGTGACAGCTCCCCATGCCAGCGCTCATCCCCGGGTGCGAACCGCCTTTGATAGAGGGGGTGGGATGGATGGGCCTGGGGCGTGCAGATAAGGCACAGGAAGACTGCTGAATGTCTTGTGGGAAGTGTGTGGGAGCGAGCGGCCATCAGGCTCCTCTCATCCTTTACTTCTCAGTAGAAACTCGTACCAAGTGCCTCCAGTAGTGGGTTCGCCCCTTGCCCTTATGTGATGTTAACTTTGGATGACATTTGCGTAGATGGGAACACTGAGCAGGACATGGGGCATCCATTTTTGTACCCCCTTTCCACTCCATCTTGGTGACCAGGCCTCACTGCGATAGTACAGAGCACATGGCCCACACCCTCGTTCCCACTCTGACTGGAAAACTCCAGAGGTATTTGCAACAGCTAATAAATGTAACACATCACTCTTCCTCTGAGATCACGGTCCTGCATGTGAACCAGCCTGAACCAAGCACATAGCTTGTTCATCTCCACAAACGTGTCCTTGCCCACGCACCCTCGCCAGTGGAAACTTACTGCCATTCTGACCCTGTGTCCCTGCAAGGTATTCTCTTCATGTGCCAGACCAGTGACCACGCCATGATGCCCACCTAGCAGATCCCCAATTTACATTAGACCCCTACTGCAGTATATCGTTGCCTATCAATAACAAATGCCACATACCGGAGATTCTTGTGAGCACAGACCCTTGACCTAAGGCCTGTATAATCCAATGTTAATTGATAGTATAGATATATGTGTGACTTTTATAGAGACATAACCGACTGAAAGACTTTGAACAAGTGTTATTTAGTGCATGCATTATTGATAATATATTATGTTAGCTTAGATAGTGACCACCCCGCTTCACAGCGACCTGAACTTCACCCATTCCGAGCACAGATGTCTGACGTCCATCCTTGAATGGAGACACACTTGATTCATTTAAAAAATCGAAACAACCGTTGTTAAACTATATGTGGTGTTTTATTTTGTATCTTATTTTGATGACACAAAAATACAAGACTTTAAACATTGTACAGTTCAGGTTGCAGCACAGCGTGAGAAAATCCCCTGTACTGACCGCTGTCACTCGGCAACGTTTCTCTTATGGCACGAACGGCACAGGCGGGTATCACTCTTCGAACGCGGTGTCCAAGCCTCCCGTGAAGCCACCATGTAAAGGAACAATAGGCCACCAGCCTGTACCACCTGTGAAAAGGAATGAAACAAACTGTTTTTAAATGACCAAGATAAGTTTAATAAACGTTTGTTGTCAATGACAATTCTTGTAACTAATGGCATTCTGCTCGGACAAATGCTATCTAGACACTGCACACTATTGAACGACTTTTGTGCGTTACAATGATATGTATATGTAATTTTGTATATAGTAGAAGACTATGAAATAAGAGTGGCATGACAAACAGAGTATACTTACTCGTTACTCGGATTACGAGGACGAACAGTTGCGCGAAGTTCGTGCATAAGCACCATCATTATCCTCAACACGGACCGTGTGAGGTAGGCTGCCCTGAAGTCTGGCAGCTTGGTGATGCATTGCGGTCGTGGCTCGCCTTCCGAAATGTAGGCCACGCATCCCGAGTTTTCACAGCAGCAGCAGTTCTCCTCCTCGGTTGGCATTAGCTCGCACCGATTGCATGTGCACCAGGTGGAAACACTGTCCATGCGACTAGGTCCAGCCTCTTCAGCTGTTGAATCGTCCTCCCAACTGCCGTCCGAAGACCCATCGTTTTCGCATGTTTCCCTTTCCAGTAGTTCCTCCTCGGTATACTCGGGCTCGTACATGTAGGGCATTATTGTAGCCATTGTGTGTTCAGAGCACAGAAACGAGTCACAGAATACTCAAAGTAACACAGAGAGAGGAATGGAATCGAAAATCTGCTGCTGTGTGTTGTGAAACGGTCTGTTTATACTTATTGAGGAAAGAGGCGTCCTGCCATTTCCATGGCGACACGTCATTAGCTGAAGCGCAGCAAATGTTGACACAAGACGTGCTTTGGCGTTGGGAAATGGGCGGTATGCGTCTGCTGATGACAGGCTCAGGGGCGGGGGATATGATTTAGTGCCGCAAAAGCAGGTCAGCCAGGGCGATGCGGCAAGTGATAGGATTATCACAAAATGGCGGCGCCCTACTGCCTGTTTTCGCGTGGTAAGGTCCATGGGAAAGTTTTCTAAAATCGAGCGATTTAGGCTTAAAAACACATGGCCGACCCGTAGGGGCAATAAAAAATGTTGACCGAACTATTCCTTTAATGTACTAAAAGTGGGTTTTGGAAAGAAGCCACATGAAAGAAATTGCACCATTTTTTAAATATTATTATTATTATTCTTTTTAAAAAACTTTTATTTATTCAGCTTGGTAGCACAGGTACAGGTGAGTAACAACAGAGCATATAGAATCAAAACAACGCAACCGTTACAGATTCATATAGTGAGTACAAAAAATCATCATATGCACCATGCGCCAGTGCTACTGTGATATTTTCATTGCATGGTCACAATGATCCTGCCCCAGCCCCTCTGACAACTCTGGCAAACAAGAGCAACTTGTTTAAGCAAGACCGTGTGGGGGGCTGGGGGGGCGCACAAGGCCAACTCTGGTACTACAGGCGGCTTGCAGGAGCAGAAAGTGATATTGACATCTGTCAAGGAGTTTACAAGTAGTTCCATGTGGCACAGCAGCCAAGCTCCCTGCCTGCAATTGGGACAACCAGGGTTCGGATCCTGATCAAGGAAAATAGCTGCAAAACACAGCATTTAATAAATTAACTTAAAAAAGTGTTTATTTTTCAGTCTACTACGCTATAAAGCTTAATTATATAACCCTTGGAATGTTCATTTGTCACTCTCTCTGGAGAATCAATGGGCTTTAAGAACTGTAAGAAGCCAAAGATTGTTCAGAATGCCACATTCCAAGGTTCCAGCAGTGCAGGGCACACCCATAGCCAGTTTGGTGTCACTGCCCATGTGTGGTGTTCGAGCTAAAACATGGCGCTGGTGCGCAGTGCATTCTGGGGGAACTCAGAGCCATAATGGATATTTATCCATGCCTCAGTGGAAAGCTGCACTTGCTTTGCGAAACAACATGTTTTCAACGTTATTCGCTGATGGGTTTGGAATGCAGGCCTTCTCAGCCAAGGACACGGCGCTGGGAAAGCTAAGATCCGCAGGTGCCGGCTGGTACCTGATAACAAGGTTTGTTTTGGTTTGCTATGCTTGCGCCAAGGTTTTGAGATGAGTTATGGAATTGTTTTCCGGGGCGTTTAGGAGAGGGAAGCGCTTTGCTCCTTGAGGTTACTGTCGGTTGACCCAGCTGGCAGCCAACGGTCACCCATCAATGCGCAAGCGCATTGCCAGAAGGTTCGAGAAGTTGCCACCCCTTGTTGAGGAGGGCATATATGCGGAAACCCTCAACAGTCAGATGGGATAAGCACAAAGACCTCAGTCGGAGGGGGGACTTCCTGGTCCGATATACCTGTGGGATGTTGTGCTCTCGGCCGGGCTGTTATCGTGGTCTTTCAGCTGCTTCTGGCGAGATGAGGTTTCGTCAAGTTACGGCCATGGTGATGTATTCATGCTAATTTACTGTTTTTCCTATGATTTATCTGATCTATGCTTGTATTGTATATATGCCTAACTATGAATAAATAGCCGTATAAGTGCTGCTTACTCTCTAAGTGTGTGTGTGGTTGTAAGTCATTGCGTTGTCTACCTGCGTTCAAAGTATTGGCTCTGCGGCTGTACTGGTGATAAATTACTGTCCGTGCACTATTGGCGAGCAATACACACGGTTAACTCGGGTTGGGGACGGGTTCATCCTTTGCAAACTCAGTTGTGGCGGGCGGCGTGCAGCGGAGAGCTGAGCAGATTAAGGATTTTGTGATACAAATCACTGGGAGGGAGCAGGCCGGGCTGAGACAGCCCCGGCCCGCCCAGCCCTGCCGCTCCCTCGCAGTGTTTTGCAACACTGACTGCTGCTGGCACCATGGTGTTGCGGGCGGCGGCAGTTGGCCCCAGCCGGCCCGCTGTGTTCATCAAAGAAAGGTAACACTTCGGTGTTACCTTTCTCTGCATCTGCGGGGGGCCAGAGGGGCCACAAAGGATCTGTAAGTTACATACAGATCCTTTGCAATTTATGCGTCCGGCGAGGCCCTGGGGACCGGTTCCTGAAGCCCACGCCTGGGCCAGAGTCCGGCCCAGGCGTGGGCTTCAGGAACTGGCCCCCAGGGCCTCGTCGTGATTTTGGCCCGGCCACTGCCCAAATGGCCGACGGGCCAATCCGACCCTGGTGCAGCCACGTTTACTATGATCAGCAATGTTTTTGCCATTGCCAAAATCCTGCCAATTTGTCTTCAACCATTCTGTGGGTGTACAGTCTGGCACAATATGCACAGCGGGTAGGACGACGTCTGGGAACACCAGACATGGCAAATACGATATGATATGGCATTTATAATGCACCTGTACACAAGTGTTTCTAGGTGCCACAAAACGAGGGAGGGAAAACATAGGAAGTACCAGACAATCGATTCCACTAGGTCTTGTGCCTTTCGGATTGTGGAAAGTGCAACCAAAGAAGAGCAGGGGGAAGGAGAGGGGGGAAGTGCAAGGAGACGAATGGCCGAAGTGCGATCCAGGCAGCAAGGCTCTGAGAAAGTGCCTCCAGGGCAGCGCAGCTCTAGGTAAGTGCAAGGAGGGAAGGGGGCTTTGGGGGTTACAGTTACAACCCCTAAGTGCGCAGTTGGCCAGGAGGCAATGCAAGGAAGACCGGTCGTGGAGTAGCCTGGTACCCAGTAAGACTTTGAGGGAACCAAGCAACCAGTCAGTACAGCAGATGTAAGTTAGCAAGGGAGCGATAGAGAGAGAAGGCAGAGGAGAAAAGGAGGGTTTTGAGATGCTTCTGGAACTTCAGGTGGTCCGGCTCAAGTCTGAGATGGGCAGGGAGGCTGTTCTAGAGGGAGGCACCTACAGAGGAGAGTCATGTCCCCCCCACTCTCTGCCTGGAGAAGTGTCTGACCCTCAGAGAGTTGGAGGTAGCTGAGCGAAGTGCTCTAGAAGGAAGGTATTTCGGAAGAGAAAGTTGGATGTAGTGCGAGCCCCGGCCCTAGAAAGACTTGTGTACGATGCAGAGAGTTTTGAACTTGATCCTTACAGCCAGCGGGAGCCATTGGAGGGATTTCAGGGATGGAGAGATATAGCCTCTGGACGCGAGGCCAGGTATAAGTCTTGCAGTCCTGTTCTGGATTAGATGCAGGGGGCTTAGAGTAGAGGTAGGCAGATTGAGAAATAGGCTGTTGCAGTAGTCCAGCCTGGAGAGAACCAGGTCTCTGGAGACAGTGAGCTACTGGGGGAAAGGTAGAATACCTCGGAGGAGGTGCAGCTGGAAGTGGGCCTTTTTGGCAAGGTCCATGATGTGCGGAGATAAGGAGAGAGTGGAGTCGAAGATGACGCCAAGGTTTTTTGCCACACAGGAAGGTGAAGGTAGAGGGCCCAATGAGGATGGCATGTGTGAGAGAGGGAAAGCGGGAGCAGGGTTCCCAATGAGAAGGATCTCCATCTTACTGGTATTAAAGCAAACATCGTTGGAGGTGCACCAATCCTGAATCGATGATAAACAGTCAGGAATGAGTGAGGGAGGAGAGGAGGCTGAGGGAAGACTGGAAGAGAGCTGAGTGCCATCCGCATAAGACTGAAAGTTAGAAGAGAAGGTGGAGATCAGGTGGGTCAAAGGGGCCAGGCAGACATTGAAGAGTCAGGGAGAGAGGATAGTACACTGGGGGACACCACATGGGGGAGAGAGGTGTTGGAGAGAAAAGACCCAAGTTGGTCCTATAAGGGACGGTCTAGAAGGAAAGAGTCTGTTGATCAGGTTGGCATGATTAACCATGTCGAAAGCAGAGGAGAGGTCAAGGTCAAGGAGGATGAAGACAGAAGGAGAGATGGAGTCAAGGTTAGAGAGCAGATCTTCATGGGTGTTCAGGAGAGCAGTTTCCATGCCTCTGGCTGCTCTGAAGCCTGACTGATTGTCATGGAGGCAGCCAACACATTTAGTGTGGAGGCTAAGTTGGGAGATGGCCATCTTTTTCAAGGGTTTGCACAGGAAAGGAGTGATAGAAATTGGGCGATAGTTTGCCGGACATGTAGGATCAGCAGAATGCTTTTTTAGGAGAGGGTGCACACAGGAGTGGCAGGAGTGGAGGTGGCAGAGGGGCCAGAGAGGTGTTAGGAGTGGCAGGAGAAGGGATGTAATTGATGAGACGCGGGAGATGCCTATCAATAAGGAGGAGATTGGACTGAAAGCCCTGGACCATGACGGAACCATTTAAATAGACAGTGATGATGGTCTTGGGGGATTGGAAGGGAGCCACGAGGACCTCCCACTGGGTGCCACCATTAATGGGCGAGGAGGAGAAAGGAGAGGGAACAGAGACCATATAAGGGGTCCATAGGTCTGGAGAGTGAATGCAAAGAGGATGTTGGTTAAAGTCTGTCTGGAGGAAGCGCTGTGGTGGGTATCTGCGATAGGGTGGCCTGGGTTGGAGACCAGGATATCTCTCTTGAACTTTTTTCTTCAAGACTTGGTGAGAGTGATAGGATAGGAGATAGAGTAGCAGTTAGAGAAGATGGGAGGGATTGAGAGCACCATAGAGGATGCGAGGAGGCAAGAAAGGAGAGTGAAGGAGGAAGAGAAAAACAGCCCACAGCTGCACACCACAGGAAGCACCAGAGGAGGAGGGTTCACACAGAACATTGTGGACGGAAGACAAGGAGGACAGCGCACTACAAAAACACCCATATTCGACTCGCCTAAAGAGAGAGGAAAAGGCCTAGTTTCAACACAAACAGCAAGGCCACACCTCAGAACCTTGTACAATGACAAAAGAGCTGCAGAAGCTTCTCGGAAAAGCCTCCCCTCAATAACCAATAAAACTAATTTTCTAACAGCCTCCTCTAACTATAAAACAGCAATCATCCAAGCCAAAAGTGACTCTTACAATTGCTGGATTACCAAAGCAAAATCTAACACTAAAGAAATGTTCAGCATCCTCAGAGAGCTTGCATCCCCTACTACTCCACCCATAACAAGCACCAAAGACCTCACATGGTGCACTAATATCCAATAAAACCAAAAAAACGAATCTGGACACTAACGTAACCCTTCTTGTAACCCAAGCACCCCTACCTGACAAAGATGACTTCTTCAAATTCTCCCAGCTCACCACAGAGGACATAGAGAACATAATTATGAGTCTGAAAGCATCAAGATGCTTGGGTGATGCCTGCCCAGCCATAATTATTAAAGAGACAAGGAAGGATCTAACGCCGCTTATCACAACTATAATCAACGCGTCCTTTGTGACCAGCACAGTACCAACTAACCTCAAGGACACTTGGGTCTTGCCTCTCCTAAAGAAGCCTTCACTCGACCCTAACATCCCAACGAACTATTGACCTATTACCACCGTGCCCATCCTCCTCAAAATCCTGGATAGGGCTGCTTACTTACAGATTCAGCATCACCTGGAAAGTAAAAACGTACTTGGGCTCCGTCAATCAGGTTTCCGGCCCAGATATGGTACGGAGACAGCCCGGTTAGACCTAGTAACACAAATGGAGATCATTAAAGACAATGGCAATTTAGCACTCCTTTTGTTACTAGATCTAGCTGCGGCTTTCGACTTAGTGGATCACAAAGTCCTTTGCAACCACCTCGCATCCGCAGCCCACTACTCTGATGAAGCCACCACCTGGATTCAGTCTTTCCTTAGTAACAGAACCACCAGATTATTTGCTCCTACTGCTTCCGCCTCACCAGTCTCCGTCACCTGCGGAGTTCGCCAGGGCTCCTGCACCTCCCCCACGCTCTACTATATCTTGACTAAGCCCCTCTTTGACGACATAGATCACTTGGGTGTCTCCTACACAAACTACGCTGACGACAACCAAATCCTTATCCCTATTTCCGGCGACTACAACACAGACTCCAAACGACTCAACGACATTTACCTCATCATCCAAGCCTGGATGGCTAAACCTGGACTATGCCTCAATGACAACAAAGCTGAGCTGCTCCTTGTAGGCACCCAAGCTAGACTCAACAAACTGGACAAGCAATTGAATACTTTCAATATTGACGGCAACAATATATCACTGTTTCCAAAAACGTAAAAACCTTAGGCATCTACATTGACTCTTCATCTCCCTGACAAAACAAATTAACGTGACTGCCTCCACCACGGCCTACATGTGCAAGCTAATTAACGCTTGTAGACCGTTTCTGACCACAGGCAACTGCCTCGCCCTAGCCTGGGCCTTAGTCTTATCCAAGATTGACTATTGCAACACCCTCTACTTAGGCACTAACCAATACAATCTAAAAAAGATACAAACTTTTTAGAATAATATGCTTAGATCAGCGACTAACCGCTTCAGATCACATCACAGAGTTGAGACGTAGCGTTCACTGGCTCTCATTTAACCAAAGAATCACACTTAAAACTCTGTCATTCACATTCAAATGCCTAAACAGTCTAGCACCCAAGTACTAATGTGACAAATTCACACGTAAATCTTCGGATCGACCAGTTAGATCTACACATTCCAACTGCCTTCAAGGTTCAAGCTCCAAAAGGCAGCAAGTAGTAGCTTCCTGGTCCTAGCAGCCAAAATGTGGAACTCTCTACCTGCAACTATCAGAGCTGAACCCTCCTTCCGCATTTTCAAAAATAATGCAAAAACATGCCTCACACTAAACGAATCCTAGAAACCTGCGCTAATGCTACCCCCACTACTTGTGAATCCTACTGTATACCGGCCAATCTTATCCTCACCTTGTAAATACTTGCCTTATGTCCTGTAAGTAATTATTGTATGCAACTGTAAATTAACTTTGTTATGCAACTGCAAGAAATGTGCCCAGATGCCTAAGGGCTTGGCGCGCTATACAAATGAATACAAATACAAAAAGGCAAAAACACCCAGATTCTACTTTCTTAAACAGAGGGAAAAAGGCTTAGTTTTAACACATTCAGCAATGTAAAAACATCCAGATTCAACTTTCCTAAAAAGTGGGAAAAAGTCCTAGTATCAACACAAACAGCAATGAAAAAAACCCAGATTCGACTTTCCTAAAAAGAAGGAAAAAGGCCTAGTCTCAACACGAACAGCAATGCCAAAGGAAAATCGACTTTTCTAGAGAGATGTGAGAGATGGCTAAGCAATACGGTTCAATGAGATGCTTATGAGTGGTGCGATAAGAACAATCGAGTTATTAGTGGGGTGGGTCGTTTTAGTGCGGTGCAGTGATTGCTGCCCCCCATGACCGACCGCACTTACTTTAGCAGTGGAAGCAGGTTGACGGCTGCTGACTTCATTCTTTCCCGGCTTACACCGGCAGTCACCATCTGGAGCTGCTTCTGTGAGAGCGTTCCTTCGCCTCCGCATCCTTAGATGTAGGGGGGCTGCAATCGGCAGTGGGGCTGCCCTGAGTGCTATGTTCAAATAGGGCCTAGTGCTCAATCAGGAGGGTCGGGGGTGGGCAGAGGAGGGAGCTGGACGAGGGTCAAGGGGAAGGAGCAACAGTGGCAGTGCCCACGAGGCAGTAAGGAATTAGCAAAGAATGGAAGGCAAGCCTAAACAAGTTACAACACACCCTGGACACATTGTGTACGAGTGCTCTGTCACCTACGTGTGCTTGGCCAGCAGAAATGTAGGTAATAGATGGTGCTTCTGAGTGGCATTGTTTTGCCGGGACAGTCCCAGAATTTGGCCCTCTGTCCCCTGCCCCAATTTTGGGGAAAGAGAGGGTGGGGAACAATTATAAAGTAAATCAACAATACACTCAGAATGTTGCTGTGACAAGAGGGGCTGGAACATCCAACCTTACAGGTACCAACCTCATGCATGGTCAGCTTGTGCCCCCAGACCAGTTGGTAAATGAATGGACAGCAAGGCCTGTAATATGTATCAGAGGAAAAGCTTATATCCATGGTCAAAACTGACCAGTTATATGTAGGAGCAGTGCTGGAAATACTGTAGGATGGCAGGGGTAAGGGGGTGGATGTGGGGGCGGTTTGGGCTGAGGTTGAATCCAGGATTGGGGGCCGGGATGTGAGGGGGTATTCCTTTTATGTGGTTGGTCGTCCCAGGTTGTAGTATTGAAAATCTGGTCACCCTATTGAAAGGATTGCGAGAGACGATCACATGCGCTTTTCATCTCATCGAACGGCCACCTTTCAGAGGCAAGGGTGGTGCACTCATATTGTTAGGAGAGTATTGAAGAAATTAGTGTTCCAGTGGCGTGCATGGCTGACAGACTGGTTTGAGGATGCCACTGCCACCTGGTCTGACATAACCCCAAGGAGATTCTGGTGTGCGGCAATACTCGTGGGTACATTAAGTGAGTCAGTGAGAAAGCTAAAGATTGAACTTTCTATATTGATGAAGAGTTCAGCATGACTGAGGAACATTCTACACAAGATGGCGGTTGGAAGCAAGATGTTTTCTCCAGACCTGGTGGGTCTCTTCAGCAGAAGAACGGTCCCCTTCCTAGATACATTGGTGGGCTTTCTAATGTCTGTGTTTGACGGATGGGCAAAAACGGTGGGTCCAAGGCCCTGTGGCATAGTCTTTGTCCAAGAAAAGGCCTCGATCTTCCATTGTTTTACCGGGATTAAACAGGCCATGCAAGGGGAGGGGTTTGCAATTGCCTGACTGACTGCGTGGATCCTGGGTGTGGGGGAGGGGATGCATGTGTGCTGACTGAGAGCCAGGCCTGGCCTGATGATCCTAGGGGGGTGGGGCTTTCGAGGTAGTGGCATGTCCTCCCCTACTTTTGCAGACCGGATGTGCATTTCCTGGAGGGAAGTCCCCGAGCGGTGGTGTGGCCCGGTCAGGGGTGGCAGGCAGCATATAAGCAGTTGCCCCACTCAACGTCACCTTGTCTCTTGTTCCTGAATTCCTCTTTCCATGATGCCAGCCATATAGATGTTTATTTTCACCCAGTGAACCCTAGGATAAGCTTTTGACAGGTTGTGTCAGGGTGTCATACACTGTTTTTGTTATGTTTGCTATTCCACGTAGATGGGGACCTGGGGATAGCTGCTCTATGAGGCTTAGTGGAGGTTGGCATCGCCTTAGGGCACCCATCCTGTGGCATTGACCCCTATGGCCTAAGCGGGTGAGGGGAGTTTGTGTCTCCGTTACTGCCACATTGGCCCTGGACTGACCTCGCAGACGTCTTTATCACGTTGTTGGTTGCATGGAGGAGGGGCGATTGTGGGGACTGGGGTCCAGTCTCTGAATAATCTTAATAAAATGGTTGCAATATTTTCCTGCACAGTCACGTGATCTGTATTTATTTTGTGCTGAAAAGAAAAGTTTTTGAGAGGTGGCATGGATGTGCAAGGACCACCCTTGCTGATATCTCTGCCAGCCCTTGCTGGCCATTCACTGAAACGCTGGCTGTGACCTTGCCACTCCTGTTTCTCTTACTGCAAGGTTAGCAGAGCTCACTGCTGCATTCTATTATTGTGTAATAGCAGCCCATTAAGATCACTTTGTGCATCGTGCTGTACCATTGAAGTGAACAGTTTTTGGACAACAGGATAAAGATTCAGCATAGGGAAAACATGTTTTTCGACGTAGCTAAATACACGCAGCCATTGAATCCTTTGATCATATGGCAGCCACCGGAGGGATTTTAATGCTGGCGGAACACTGTCTTGTTTTTTCACACCTACTTTCTTGCCTGCTGAGTGTTTTCATAGCAGTTGAAGCTGCGACTCCATCTGAAAGGAATAAAATAAACACACTATCACATTAAACTGGTAACTCTAGTGAGCTGATCAGGTCTTTTCTAAATTCATGTTGGGTAGAAGGTGACTCTGGTGGTGGGACGTCTGTGTTACTGTCTTCCCCTGAGTGGTCAAATTATACAGATAAGCCCAGTGCTTACACTTAGATGAATTGTGAAGGTAGCCATTGTATTGCACTTAGATGAATTGTGTAGATAATCATTGTATTGCACTTAGATGAATTGCGAAGGTAACCCATGTGTTGCGCTTAGATGAATTCAGGAGGGTAGCCAATGTGCTGCACTTGGAAGAAGGATGAGGATAGGCAATGTACTGCACTGAAAAAATGTGAGGGTAGCCAACGTATCACACTTAAATGATTTGGGAAGGTAACCAATGGTTGCACTTAAAATAATGTATAATAATAATAATAATAATAACTTTATTGTACATAGTTCTTGAAAGAACGTTTACAATCAAACATTACTAGCATAGTTAAAAAAATATACATTTAACAATACAAATACACACAACAATCATATTAGAAATCAATCAGTCAATCAAACAAGATCTTCATACAAACTATCCTAAAAACTGAACAAAATTCATTGCATTCTTTAGATGGACTGAGATTGCACATTCATCAATCAAGATCTTTGCACAGATTATCCTAACAACCGAGCAAAGTTCATTACAGTCATACCTGTTAAATGACTATGCTTAATTGTGCAAGTTGAGGTACTTCCTAACCCTTCTCCATACCTGAAATAGCGCCAATATAACTGCCATTGATTGCGAGTTTAAGCAGAAAGGCCAGAAATCTGCAGATTTTATGGAGTTCTAATCATGAACAAACGGTCCCAGCATGACCATATAAAAGGCGCCCATTTGGGGGCATTCAGTAAGAACATGTTTGGCGGACTCTAAGTTGGTTACAACCTGGCACAGTCTACAGTATCTGGCTTCAGGCGTCAGTTTCAATTGCGGACCCAGCACAGTTAACACCGGCAGCTGGTTAATCCGAAGCCTTAGGCGGAAGTTACGTACTGCTGGATCTGGGGATAAAAGCAAGTAACGTTCTGGCTGCATAAAACAATGTACCACGTTTGCCACGCTCACATGCCCATTTAGTGTGGCAAGGTGGTCAAAGTTACGATGCCAGTCCCATTTGACCACACAGCGAGTAAACGCCCCTTTTAGCATAGAGAAAATGCAGCATCTGTCAAAGTCGGGTGACCAGTCAACCATCGTGCATAGTTCCTGGAATAATTTAATCTGGAGGGAGAAACCTTTTTGCTCAGATCATAACTCCTAGCCAGATTTACTAACAAGAGGCATATTGAATCTGTCTTTGCCTTCAACATGAAGGAACCTCTACTGACCAAACGTTGTGATTTCAGAGACATCAGCCCTAGTTCAAGGCGGACATATTCGATAGGGGGGAACTAGCTGACCCCAAAATACCGTTCCAGAAGTGAGATTAAAATCCCATCGAGCCATTTTAGATCTTTCATACAGAGTGCTTCTAATCCGTATAGTACAGTTGGGCATAACCACTGTTTATAAAGTAACAAAATACCTTTTAAAGAAATCCCAGCGTGTTCCATTAAGAATTTGAGGATAGCCAATGTATCACACATGGATGATTTGTGAAGGTAACGAATGTGTTGCACTTAGAAGAATGTTGAGGGTAGCCAATGTATCAAACTTAACAGAACATGATGCAACTGTACATGAACCAACTAATAACGCTCTAATATCCTGCATACTCTCCCTAAAACACATAACACACCATACCTCTTCCGCAATGAAACATAAAACCACCACAAACTGCAAAGCCCTTGCAACACTGAATAAGAAACTAAGTCAGCCAGACACAGATCTCAACACACACATGCATACACCAAACACCACAAAACTACTACCAACTAAAATCAAGCCAGAATACAGTGACCGGTTTTCACAAACTGAAGCTACCAACGGCACATCAAAGCTCTCTTGTGCTTTTCCCTCTCAATCCCATGAACTAAACCCCCGAGCCCTCCTTCCTTTTCAGATCCGCCATGGCACCTGCAGACCACAAAAAGTGGCTGCAGTGCGTGGTATAGCGAACCATAACATATGATAACGCAGCGCGTGGTATAGCGAACCATAACATATGATAACATAACATAGATCACAAGTTAAGTGCGTGCTTCAAACATGGGGCCAGCCTGCACTTCCCAAGGTCTAACAAATCGCCACGGTCAACTCAGCACTGTAGAGGTTGATAGCGTACCAATTGCACGTGTTATCACAGAACTTCAAATCAGGATAAATCTGACATGAAGCACTATATAAGAACACACATTAATCTACCGAATACATTGCCCATGTTTCTGGCTTTGCAGTAAGTTGTTAGGCAGATTTGGGCTTCTTAAAAAAAGGGAAGGTTTTGGTTGTCCCCCAGAGAATTGTTACAGTTTTCAAGCTAGTCAGACGAAGGCCTCTATTTACATTCTTTCTTGAATTGTTGTCAAACACGACTTAATGTTCTTGTTGGTCCGGATTCGTCCCTTAGTGGATCATAATTAGAATATTTTGTGCATACATTTGGAGGAGCATGGAGTAGTCGTCTACAAAGAAAGCCAACGGTCTTACATACCCTTTAAAAAAAACACAGCTGAATGTTCAGAGCCTTGCAGTTATCAACCTGTAATTGATTTCGTTTCTGAAAGTACGTGTCTAACTTTAATCTGCAACGATCAGGCCTTATAGGAAGAAGCCAACCATATGATTGCTTGCCCTTGCACTCCCACAGCATGTACCATATTTTGTTGACTGTACCATACACAGCTGACAGGTTGAAGAGAATTCACACCATCTATTGATCTTGAAGTTTCCTCCTTCATGGTTAGGCTTGTACATACTGCAACCTAGATGTTTTGGACTATGACTCCCGTAATCCCTCAACGTTTACTTTGCTGTGTAGAGCTGAATAGATTTGTTGGCCAAAATATCTAGAGGGCCAGGCCACCGTTTAGCCGCTCTGATTTTCTTTCATGCACCTGCTGTTGGCTTAGAAGAATTGCTGGAGGCAATCAGCTGCTCTTTTCTTCTATATATGGTATACGTCGACAGTGCAGGGTCCTGAGGGAGGCGAAAGGCAGCCCTCTACCCCGACAGCAGAAGCTGTAACATCCCCAAGGACATGAAGTTGCCACACGCCTATGCAAAGCAGCTGGAGTGCTCTTGGGTGCAGTAGAAATGTATGCAGCGTGGCATTGATGATTGCGACTTTGTAACAACCAATTTCACTCTATCACATACCTCTTGTACTGTTGGTTTAATGCACATGTGTACCGTTTACGTTCTCCCAGTGCCGGTGAACTGCCCAGGGCTGCATATGAGACTCAATACACCTAATAATGCCCGCACTAGTGCTATGTGGCATGGGGCGGAAATGGGGATCTCTTGGGCCACACAGGTTCCATGGTCTAGAGCATAAGGGGGGGCGGTGGGTGTGCCTGGGCCTACTATCGAAAGCAAACATGTCTCTGTATAATTTATAGTGGACAGAATGATAACAAGAAAACGGTGCACATAATTAAGGGTGAGTGTAAAAAGTGCAGAATACATTTTGTGAATAAGTGTGGGAAAACCTAGTATTTCGAAGGAAATGTAGCGAACATTATTAATTGTGTGCAAAATCGTGGAAATATAATAGATGCCAAAATAAGGGAGGACATTGTGACCAAATAATCACTGCTTTGCAGAAGTACAGCAATGAGTAGTGGCTAAATGCCTCCTCAGCCCCAAAAAACTACAAAACCAGCAGCGATCCGCCTCATAAAGGTGAAACGGGCACAGCCGACAGGTGTCCCTCCTTTACCGCTTTTGGTAATGTGGTGTCTACATTTTTGGGAAGGGTGTGAGCTGATAAACTTGCAACATAAAACAGCAATAGTATGGCGATAGAAAAACATTGTCCAATCAAGGTTCTATTAAAAAAAAGGGACTTTAATAAAAACAATCAATGCATGTAACTAATTAAAAACACTGTAAGAGAAACAGAGTGCAGACTTTTGATGAGAAAGGGCACTCTGGGTTGATAAGCAGGGCTGTTCAGAGAAAAGGATTTCCACTGCGATGTCAATGTTCGGGAATATATTTACAAGACAAGTAGGTGGGGCCTAAAAGTCACAATGGTCATAGACGTCTCTTCAGATACCTTTTTGTATCTTGTCTTTGGAGCACAACAGCGTTGAGCCCTGTTTTTCAGCATCAAACGGAGTCAGAGCACTTTAGTTGTCAGGACAGCTTCGAGTTGGAGAGTGACGGTGCTGGGTCGGGCGCTGCAGTGCTGTTCGTAGCGATGATGGCTTGCGGGTCAAGGATACTGGGGATGGCAGGAATTGTCTGGTCAGTACCGCTGAAAAACACAGCGACCTTGGTTGCAGAGAAGCAGTGACTGGCTTTTGTTGGTGAGTGGGCTCTGCTCGCTCAAAATGACATCAGGATACTGCAGCGACATCGGCTAGGAGCTCGAGGAAGATTGTGACCAGGCAGTGGTGTTGGCTTGGGGATGCCAGAAATATCTGTGGGTCTCAGCTGTGGAAACGTAGAGATGCAAGGTGGTCGAGCATCAAAGTCGGAAAGGACTCGGGCAGTTCTGACTTAAATGGCATCATAGTAGCCCAAACCAATTTCAAGGCAGTTTGGAGATAGAGAAAAAACAAGGGCAGGGATCACTTTTTTGGTTCTGTGGTTTCTGAAAGACCCAGTCCAGGGTTTCCGGGGGAAGATAAATCCTTTTTTTACACTTCACAGTCAGGAAGGGTTGTTGAGCACACTGACATGGCATGCCCACCTCCAGTACGTAGGTTCTTGAGTACCAGTGTCTATGTTCTTGCAGAGCTCTTGTCTCAGCAGTGTCACCCCAAATGTGCCCTTTTGACGGTTAGGGAGCAGATCATGCCTCTGCCTTGTCTCACCTCTATGGCAGAGGACTTTGGAATAGGCTGTATTCCCAACAGATGCCAGTGAATCTTCCTTCTTGTGAGAGTCCAAAGGTGAACCACTAAGGAGTGGGTTTCCTTTCTTTTCATTGCAGGATGTTTTTTCACAGGGTTTTTTACCGCAATTTTTTTAATGAAAAACCCCATCTAATTTTTTTTTGTGTGGGGGTCTCCGCCCAACCCGCCATTCCTTTTCAGTTTTAATCTATTCCCAAACACCCACATACCATATATATATTTTACTAACCCCCCCAAAAAATGTGATGGGTTTTTTCGCTAAAAAATTCACGGTAAAAACCTGGCAAAAAAATGCACCGCAATGAAAGGACTTTGTACCCTTTTAAAGGCAACATGTTACAGGGGATTGGTCCAAAGCAAACCTGCTGTCACAGATCCAATCTAGGCTTTTGTAACAAGTGTCATTTCCCTTCTGGCATCACACCCAGAGAGACTTTCCGCAGGAAATAGGGCACACAGGAAGTTGTAGTGAGCCCTAGCACAAACCAAGATGGTGGAACCACTCTCTCGGCCGACCTCTCTTCTCTGTCTATTCTAACCCTGGCCCCTTCGCCTTTCTGCTGACTCCAAAGGGACTCCAGTGGTCAGCACCCTGGTGTGAGTATGTATTTATGTCAGTGATATCTTTGAAGCACAAAGTCCCAGGAGACCTCCTGTGGAGGTTTCCTGACCCTGTGAGGAAGGTGTTGCCCCTTCTCCATGAGGATCAAAAAGGCAGCGTCCTGGTCATTGTCCCATATGGTAGTTGGGGAGACACCCATGCCAGACGATAATGCATATCAGCCCTGCCATAGCTGAGCTCCCGGGACCAAGCTCACACTGATATGATATCAAATTGCTGTGGCTGTATAACTGTGTGACCCTAGCACCCACAACCAGGCGTGGCTTGTACCACCAGGCTGACTAGGTTAGGCAATATTTATGATTTAAATCAGAGGTGCAGACAAATAAAAAGCCACCTCTGCCTGCTTTCACTTTGTGTTCCAACAGCTGTCAGGAATGCACATGTGACCTTTAAACTTGACCTGCGGCCACTGCAGGGCTGGTAATGAGGGTGCCAGGAGGCTGTCCAAGCAAAGGCACCTGTTGGCACTATAAGTCTGGCATGAAGCATTTATGAAAGTAATACATGCAGATAACTAACTAAAACAATAATATGAACCCACCCCTGTGGAGAGAACACAGATCATGCAGAACTAGAATAGAATAGCACTCTGGGTACTTGAGCAGGAGTGATTGGGCAAGCAAGTGTAGCAATATCAATGTTGAAAGAGAAAACTAGCCATGAATCCACATAGCTGAACAGGGCTCACAGTGTTGATACCTGTATGATATCAACTAACATGTGGCTTCAATAATTTTGGGCTCTTATTCCCCATACCAAAATTAGGTATGGCTTATTGTTATCCCTGCCACAAGGAGTGATAGGGTCACAAGTATGATATTTTGTATCAGAGGTGCAGAAGTTAAATGCAGCCTATGTCGGCAGGGATATAGTGTCCCAGTAGATGTCAGGAAGGTACACATTACCTTTGAACCTGCCCTGTGTCACTGAAGGTCAAGTGCTACAGGTGTCAAGACACTTATTCAGTAGGGCATATGTGTGCACTATGCGTTTGCCAATGTGCCAGGGTGGCCCACCACAAAGAACCATGTTGACTCGGGTAGAAAGTCCAAGGGTGCTTCTTGAACTTAATTGCTCAATGTGGATGTTTTCTGGTTCTTCGGGGCTTTGGTTTTTTAGGGGCTAGCGCTGTTTTCTTTAGCTCGACTTCCCCAGCCTTTGCCTCATTCATAACCCAGGCATCTGCAACAGAGATGTTAGTTCTATTGAACAGTACCACATGTCTGTCTACTGGCAGGGACTAATGATGCATTCGCTGAGTCGATGGCTACCTGTCTCCCTAGAGGGCGTCTATATATCTCGAACCTAGCCCGCTTAGTACTACATGGTTAGAAATTGAGGGGAGCTGGGAGCTATTCTGCTCCTGCTTGTAGCCTAGAACAGCCTGGTTAGCTTGATACCAACAGCTACCAGGAACCACTTTTGGCTCTCCAAGCCAAGTAATGCTGAACAAACACAGCTGTATGAATTTAACTCGCTGTGTTTGGGAAACCTATAAATAAACATCAGGGCTCATCTGTACGACATTTCAAGCAAAAGGGGTCATAAATAATGGAGAAAATGATATGTTTGTAAGTTAGATTTGCAGAATGCTATGTACTAGCTCCTTGTACTCCAGTGGTAGCTCCTGGCCACTGGTTAATTCTGTATACTGTAAGAAACCAAAGGGTACTTCCCCAGGTAGAGCTCAGGATTCCCTTATTCAGGTGGCCAGAACACAGCCATCGCTGTTGGATCCAGTTCCTGGGGGTGGACGAGTGGGGGAGGATCACCTGGGTAGGGGAGCCTGGGGTTATGCTCGGGGGAATAGCCCTAGGCGAGACGCGTTACCATCACGAGGAAGATGGTGAGGGGAACAAAGTCTCTGAAGCTTTTATAAGCGATTCCTGCTCATCATCCCTTCCACCCATTACCCAAAGGTAAAGTCAACAACCCATTCATATTTCGTAAACTTGCTTAGAACTATAACTCCCAGAATCCCTGTTTTTCTGGTTCCTATCCAAATACTCCCGGTCCCTCAACTCTGTGTCCCTTTAATTATTATTTTCTGAGCTCCCAGTCCTCTTTGACCAAACCCTACCATTCCCACAATTCCCCCTGTTTATTTTATGATAAGAACCCTCGTAATTCCTGTTTGCTTCATCACCCCTACAAATCCTACCTTTCCGAGTTGCCTAACCACCTGCTTTCGTATGACTCCTTTTCCCCATCCTACCCCGTAGGACATTCAGAAACTCTAACCCCCCTCTTTTTCCAATACGAACACCTTTTTACACTGTGATAAAAACCAGACTAATGTTATAACTGTTTACCTGACATGTCCCAACCCAAGGGTCAGGCAAAGTCAGGCAATTAACCCGAATCACACACACCCTACGGCCCTTTCGTTTCCCCACAGGGATAAAAGGTGGAGCAAGAGAGCACACTATGAGCAAGGCAGACCGCACGACATGAGGGCTAACTCAGCCCAGCAGTTCAAGAGGAGGTGAAAGACGGCTAATACCGAGAGGGTGACAAGGAGAGAAGTGACCTTACCCTTTCCTATCAAGGCCCATGAAGCCTCCGCAATCAGAAACAAAAGACTGCGAACATAGGCCAATGTGTGTTGCAGCAGATGTCGATGGTACACGAGACCCTGCTCTACTGATAACCAAGCCGTGGAGAGATGCTTGCCTCAGTGGTACCAACCTTGACTCAAAGGAGAAGAAAGCCAAGCAGTTCATCACAACCGGTGAGTCGAGGGTAGAGTCGATAAGAAACCTGGCTGTGTTGAACGAAAAGTAGCAAACCGATAATTTGAACTTTGGAAAGTGTAAAATAACTATTAAGAAAGTGGGGGAAAAGTCTGCAACAGAGGCATCCGGCACCACGTGGATTCTCCCGCAGAAAACTCTGGGCGATTGCCTGAAGCTAGACACTACCATAACCAGAAGGCCTTGTAAAGAGGTGAAGAGAGGTCAAAGTGGTCATACAGGCACCTTGTAAAATCCTCTGTACTATCGAAAGTCTTTGATTGACAGATGATTGTGAAGAAGGGGAAGTGAATCCCGCATGGTGAAGATTAGCAATAGTCAACCCGGCAGAGGGATGCTAAAGAAAAGGTGCAAAGTTTAATAGTCCTGTGAGGAATTGTTGGTAAAAGTCGACAAGAGTGAATCCGGCAGAGGGAAGCCGACAACCAAGGGCAAAGCCCAATGAAATGTGTTTTTCATAAAGTTGGCAGGAGTGAACCCTGCGGAGGGATGAACAATAAGGGATGAAGTCTGAAGTCCCGTAATGAACTGTGTTTCTTAAAGCTGGAAAGAGTGAACCCGGTGGAGGGAGGCCAACGAAAAGGGTTGAGTCCTGAACTCCCTGTGAACAGTGTGTTGACAGAAGTGAACCAAATCAAGGGAAAGTCACACTGCATTGTTTGAAAAGACATTATGATTCGTGAAAGCAGGAAATATTGCAGGGCAAGGGGAAGTGAAGTGTCCCCCTTATCATTTGGGGTCTGAAACCCGGCCGAGGGAGATCCAGGGTGAAAGCTCATCACCCAAACTTCGTTGAGAAAGGAACTGTTTAGTCATTTTGTGGAAAATGATTGGTGAGGGGTCTGCGCCCAGAAGAGGGGGACCCAGGGGTGAAGCTATCACCCAAAGTATATGTGGAACAGAACTTTGTGTTTGTTTGTTGAACGCATCAAGCCCTCGAAGGCAAGAGATGTTTACTGAAAGGAGAGGTGTCCGGTCAAAGGATTGAAAAAAAAAGGATTGAATGCCTTTTTTTTCGAAACCAAAAGGACCAAAAAAAAAGTTTTCAATGCTTTAAATGTATTTATTTATATATTTTTTAGTTTAGTGTGCATAAAAAGTTTTTTTTAAAAAGGAAATCGGGGGTTGAGGAGGAACCCCCCATAAAAAAAACTAACAAAAAAAGCATTCAAAACTTTTTTTTCCGGCACTTTTGGTGTCGGAAAAAAAAAGGCATTTGATCCTTTTGTTTTAGATACTTTCACCTATAACCGTAAGGAGACATAACCGTTGAAGAACCTGATAGCTGATACAGAACTGTTGCTCGTGCTGAGAAGGCTCGAGTGTGTGCTGTGCTCTAAGGTCCCACCTTGTCCCGTGCTGAAAACTTGGGGAAGGGAGACCCTGGCAATCACATCCTGACTTATTATTTGTGAACACTTCTTTGTTTATTGAAAACCCTATCCCACACTCTTTCTGTAATTAGTTGTAAGGAATTACCAATAGTTTTTTTTTTTAGTATAGGCCTTTTTATTTTGACACAACGCCACAAGGACTGCCTTATTTTCATTCGATGGTCAACACTTGCTCCCATCTTAGATTTAGGTTTAAGTTAGGCATTTTTCCACCCTGCATTTACAGTTTAATAAACACCCTTAAACTGTGATCACTTGTCTGTCTTTACCGTTGCCACCATGAGTTCCTTACAATACCCAGGAGCTGCTTTTAGCTCCTGTTAATCCAATCTTAATTTCGATCCCTGTTCTATATGGAGTTAGGGATGGCGTCTCCTTTCACCCGATGTCACTCTCACACGCCCGCTCATACCTGACCCTTCACTATACTGGTCTCAAAGAGGTTTTTCCTCCCGCCATGCTGCTGTCCATTCGATCTCACACTCTGCCTTCCTACCTCCACCCTGCCTCTCTGAAACTTGAGGAGAAACATCTCCGGTTCCGGAAGAACCTCAAGACCTTCCTCTTTGCTTCTGCGTTCTCTCTTCCTCTCCCCTGCTTATTTCCTGTCTGATACTGCACTGGTCACCTGTCTACCCTCTGATTTTGGGCCCAGGTCCCTGCGCCCGCCCAGTTGCACACCTGCACTGCCTCCTGGCAACCCTTGCACTTGGGGGTCTATCTGTAACCCTACAGTCCCCCCACCTGCACTTTTGGACACATGCTGTCTGCACTTACCCTTGCACCTGCTGGCTGCACTTCTTGTTATTGTTCTGATCCCATGTACAGCACTACCCCCTTCCCTTTCACCTGGCACTTTTCCCCTCCCCAATCCCCTGCACTTGCGCAATCTCAATGTCACTTGGCCTAGTAAGATCGTTGTCTCTGTTCTCCCTCTGTTCTCCCTCCCTTGCCTCGTCGCGCCTTGAAACACTTTTGTATAGGCGTGTTATAAATGCCATATCATATCATATTCATGTTTGTTGGTCACTAGGAGGTTGTTGTGGACATGCCGACTTGGCTATGGAGGAATGTTGTGCTGCAAATGAAATTAAGCAATAAACTCCTCAATGGGCTTGCATTATTAGGTCAAGTAATGGCCTTTGGCCTTAGATACAGGCCCAACATGGGCCTGGGCCTTTACTAGTCCCAGTAATTGCTGTCCATTCAAGGGTGTATTGCCATTATCACCCTGGCATGCTTTCCAGGGTGCTAATAGCTTTTTTAAGATTTGATAAACGGCACAGTTGCCATTTCTCAACTAAAAAAAAAACCTACAAAAGAAAATGCCCACCATGGATTTAGGGAGACCGGAACTACATTTCCCTTATCGCTTTCCATGGTAGCCATTGCTGCAAAGGTGAAGGCCCAGAACAGCAAGTGTTCTTGGAGTTCTTGCGGAACGAGGAGGTCGAAGACAAGTAGGGCTGGGGTTGGGTGGAGGTGGAAATAGTGAGGGTCCGGAAAGGGTTGTGCAGGCGAGTGAGGGCTTACCTACCCGGAAGGGAAGATGGCAGCCTCTTGCTATTGAGGAGGCTCAGAACATAGGCAAAACCATGAGGTATAGCCCACCTTCAGAGCTTTCTGATTGGATAGGAGCCCCCCATGATACCTCACCTGGGTGCAAATGTAATATAAAGTGTTCTTACATAGAATCCTTCTGATATTGGAATGGGATGGCTTGGAGTAGTTCGATTAAACCACCAATGGAGATCTTTCAAGCAAAACATTACTCTGTGGCCTTATATTTAGGCGAGCTCTGGGTAGAGGTTGGCTCTCGGGAATAAAAAAAAACTAGAATGTTATATTCTGGCATCGTGTTTTGAATTTATTTTCAAACACACTCATTGGCGAGATTGATCTGCTCGGGGGCCAGCAGAGGCACATTAGCAAGTCTAGGGGTTAGTCTGAAACATTGTTGACATTGGATACAATGGTGTTCCATGAGACATTGGAAACCCCTCGAGATTTAATGAAGAGTGTAAATAGAAACCAAGTCCTTTTTGAAAAACCATTGTTAAAGAGCTATATGCAAGGGCGATTTGGTAGGCAGAACAGAAGGCAGCGTGTAGCTACACAATATTACACATTTCCGGGTGCGTTCGGATGCTCCCCAACATTGGGATTTAATGCAAAATGTGCATGGGACAATGTTCTCCAGTAGATGTGAAATTATAGACTTCTTTACGATTGAGGTGAATAGTTATGAAGAATTACCTCATGCAGAAATGACTCTTAATGCATGGGGTATTTATTCAAATCGTTCCCATTTCAAGAAACCCTTTTCGGTTGCCGCGTATGGAAGCGGATTCCAAGAGATACCCCATTCAGTATTTCCTGAACTCTGCGTTCATTACTGTTTATATTTTTAATCCATTTCAAACCCTCGTTTTGAAGATGGAAATAGATTGTATAGAGTAGCATTTAGCATTTTATATTACTGCTGGATAATATATCTGATATTTTTGTACATTACCTGGCATAGGGGGCACCAAGGTGAGTATCAGAGATGCCCACTTTTTCAACCGTTTTGATTAACCCCATCCAAAAACCTGTTTTGCTGTTCTCAAGGGAAGCGCTTGCTGGAGAGTTTTTAAAATGTTTACCACCATCTCTTGTGTGAAGGTAAAGATGTGATTTAAAAAACATATATTTGATCTACCAGTGTGGAGGGTATAACTGCATACAATAGTCGCACAGAGTTTTGGGGTGTTCCCTACCTACTTTACAAACTAAGGTGCTCGTCATTCGTCTGTGAATGCCCAAAAGGATTAAGTCTGCTGTCCAAAACGAATCCTATCTAACCATACCACTAGTTTACTCAGCTAAGGCCAGGAGAATGACTCCCTTCTCCTGGTGGTTGTGCTTTTGCATCCGTCTTCCCTTCTTTTATCGTTCTTGTTAATATGCAATTTTTAAATAGCCTCTCGTTATTCTTTGTATCAGTTCCTGTAACTCCCTTATGGGACTGGTAGTCTTTCTCACCTCTTTAATATGGGTTTTCTTTGCCGTTGTCTAAATTCTTTGCTCTGTTTAAGAGTGTTCTGAATGTTCTTGTATAGTGCCTTCTCCTCAGGGCTTTGGCTTTCCAAATCATTGTAGTTCACTTTTTGCTGGTATTGACGTTCTTGTACAATGTTTATCCTACGGATCTCTCTGGTCCTTAGTTCACAGTTTTCTCTCTCTGTTATGTTCCACTCTTTGTTTCTTGGACAATGGGTTGTTTTTCCCTCTTCCCAATGTAGTGGTACTCCAATTCTATTTCTCTCACTGTTCGTGGTTTCAATGCTTCTCTTTATTACATGAATGCATTTCAAATTCATCTACTTGGTTTTCACGCTTTCATCATTTGGACTGGGACAAGTTTCTCTGAATCTATAATGAGTCCCTTTTGACTTCCCGGTATTCCTGTTCTGTTCTCCCTGTTACCTTCAGCATTAATGGGGAAAATCTCTGGTGCCCGTATATACCGAGGACTTTCTCCTTCCTTTCCATTTGCTTCCTTGTACGCTTTCCAAGCCGTCCATTTCTTGCGAGTTTCTCTCTCCTTCTCGGCTTCTCAATACTGTTATGGGTAACCGATCCATCTGTGGGGTTGTGTTGGCGTCGTTGAACAGGCAGCCTGACCACCACGATTACTTTGTGGTCACACTACCACCGAGCTTTCTGCTCCATCTGTCTCGGCTTCTGGCTTCGCATACAGGCCAGGCTTCCAGCGCTTCCTTCTCCTGCCGGCAGCAGTTCTGAACTGCGCGGCCTTCGTGGTCTGCTTCAGCGCCACCTCCTTCAGGTGTTCTATGCACAGGGAACCTCCCCTGACGGCGTGTACCTTCCTCTCTCTTTCGTTTTCTCTCTCCTCTTCCCTTGTCGTGACCTCTCTCTTCAACGCACTCATCACAATTAATTGGAGATTTTGACTTAGAGACACATTCTCTTTCTTTCTTTCTGGTAAAAGCATAAGTTCACTTTTTCTTCATCCCAGACTTGGAACTTGTAATTATTTAGTGTATTAGATAGTACCAAATATGCCATCATGTGGAGGGAATCAGGGAGTTCCTCATGGGAACAGGAGTCCTTGTCCCCAAAGGGGGAGTCTCTCCTGGTGAGGTCCCACTTGCCTCGATCCCAAAGGAGGGTGTTGCAGAGTGGGCTCACCTCCCTAGCCTCACAGGGGGGCATCCAGGGGACGAATTTCCCTTGAATTGTCACAGTTCATACTGGATGGGAGCAATGTATACATTAGAACAGTGTGCACCACAGGACACAATTGGGATGGCACTAATGGAAGCGGCAGGATAATATGCGATTAACTGAAGCAGTTTGAAACTTGCTTGGCAATGTGGAGGTTGGCATGCCAATGTTTAAACTAACAGGCTAATACATTAATCTGATCCCTGGAATGTATTTGTAGCGTACTGTGGCATATTTAAGCACCACCCCAGACATATTACTAGCACCCTGGAGTATTTGGAGAACAGTGTGATTATAATAGCAGTGCCCTGAGGGTATTTAAGCAACGCTGCTGAGCCTTTGGCAGTAGCCTGGCAAGTGCGGACATCCCCCTTACATGTACAGACAACTCATTGTTATCCAAGAATCCGGGGAGCTGGATAACGGAATTCTGGTATTTCTGACTGTCAGGGTGCCAGGAAGCAGTGCAGACATTCTGGAAAGCAAAGCATCCTGGACTTTACTCGAATTACTGGCATCTACAGACCCATCCCAAATGCTCTTTGGTCTGGACTTTAAAACGTTATCTGGAACGTTATTATTCAAAATGACAATGAAAGTGGCCGTTTAAGAGCCGCCCCTCTCACCCCACCGGATAATAAACTACTTGATGACAGAGCTTTTTCTTTGCTAGCGATTCATGTTTCATTTCTATTTTCTGGCAGTCTGATTGTGTTTTACTCCTGATACAGTATTTAAAACGTGTGGCATTTGTACTGGCATCTGATTTGTGGCCAACATTGTGGTCACTGTGGTGGCGGCATATGGAATCAGATCAGACACTACTTCAGTAATTTGTCTACTCCACACCCAGTGTTTCTTCTGGGCAAACAGTTTTCTAATGAGCTCCTGCACGATTTCATTTAATACTCCTGTGCATTGAGACGGGCATGGCCTTTGAAGTATTGTATTACACCATGAATTTCCCTTCTGAAATGCCATGAGTCCTGTAGTTTTGTATAAAAGTTGTTCTGAAGCTGTGCTGTAAAATGCCTCGTTTTGACCCATTATTTCTCAATTCGACGTGGGAGGAGCCTGCCCAAACTCCACTGGTGGGTTGAGGTTTGGGGTTGCTTCCTTCGCCTGTTCCTTTCTTTTCATGGCTGGTATTGCCACTACACGTCTTTAAAAGGTCACCAGCTGCCACTGGTGCTGTTCTAATTGGAGAACATTCAGAGAAACACAGCACTCTCTTTCCTCGTGTTAACCTATTAACCCTCACCCTCACTCCTGTCTTCCCTTACTCCTAATTTGTCTTGCTACGCCTTCCCTTCCTTTACAGACAGACATTCTTTTTATTTTTGCCTATAAAGTGGTGCTAAAGTGCTACCCATAAGCCAAAACTGTTGCATTGGAATACAGCTAAGAGGGAGATGGGATGTTAGAAGTGGCACACAGCTTGTGGGTGTTGCTTGGTTGTTTACCCATCCATTGAATGCCTATAGCCATGCTGTTCCGTATGGTCATTCCCACGCACTACCTGCCCCTCTCCACCCAAACCACATCCTTCTGGGATCTCTTTGAGATAGATGTATCAAGCAGTAACATCAAACAACAGTGTGTGAGGGGCTGCTTTATTTCAAAGCAGCCTTCTGAGAGTTAATGGCTTAATTGCAGCTTGTATATGCTACTGATGTAATAAAAATGTATTGACCAAATGGGCAATCAGATATTTGATTTAAAAGCAGTATTTGTCTCCTTGCATTTAAGTCCCATTAAAAGCAAGCACTAGCAAACCAAATGTTTTTGCTTCTGCTACGTACTGGATAGGGGTTTGCCAGACACTGCTATCATCTGCTCAGGTAATCACATCATTTTACACCTGTTACCCTCTTGGGGCCAGATAGTACCATTATTTCAGAGCCTGGCATACATCTATCCAATGCTATAAAAATGCAAAACTGTTTGCTTTGCCAATGCTTGTTTTAATTGCTTTTCACTACTAAAATAGCCCAGTGAGTCATGGCTATGGGATGAGATTCCAATGCAAAATAAGTTTGCACAGACCTGCAATCCTACCCCAAACCTGATGTGAAGAATCACCACAGAACCCCTTTTTTAAAAATGTTTGCCCTAGTCTCATGCTTTGAGTCCTTCTGGTAACATGTACTGTATTATCCGTTGGCAGATGCTGCACAGCCCCTAGACATGACTTGGGTGCAATGTGCGCTAACATTTCCAAAATTAGAGACTCCCTCCAAAATTAGAGACTCTCTTCTGACCTTCCTCACACCCACTCCTCCTACATTTTACACGCCACCCACTCCACCATCATCCTCTGCCTCTGTCTCCCACTTTAAGCACCCTAATACTGACAAAGTGCTATCTCAACTGATGAAGGCTAGCCTCTGTTGTGCCCCATCATTCCGTCTTCTCCTCAGCTAGTCAAGCCTGTTGCCCCTTTAGTGGCCTCTCACCACGCTGAACTCTTCAACTTGTACTTCTACTCCACATTCTATCCCTTTGTTTTTAAACCAGCCACGGTTATCCCTCTCCTAAAAAAGCAAGGGGCTGACCCGAACCTACCGCTTAACTTTTGTACTGCGTCTCTCCTTCTGCCTTGCTCCAAAGTGCTGGAAAGGGTTGTGTTCTACCGTCTTACCAATTTCTTAGACATTCACAACCTTTGAGACCCCTTCAAGCAGGTTTCCGCTCCTGTCACTCCACTGACAATGTTCTCATGAATTTGTCGTACTTCATCGCCTCTGCGAAGCACTCCAACCTATCCTCTATCTTAATTCTCCTTGACCTGTCCGCTGCCTTTGACATTGTCAATCACTCTGATCGCCTTAATATTCTCTTTCTTCTTGGGATTCACAATCAAGCTGTTGCCTGGATTCAATCCTACCTTGCACCTCGCCAATTCTGTCTCCTGGAGCAACAACACCTCTCAACTCACTCCTCTAACTGTTGGTGTTCTACAAGGCTCTGTCGTGGGTCTGCTACACCTCTGCTCTTGGGGCACTAATCTCCTCCTTTGGGTTCTAGTACCAACTCTTTGCAGAAGACACCCAAATCTTCATATCTTTTACAAAACTCTCCTCTGATCTCTCTAGCGAAATTCCCAACTGTGTGCCATTAAATATTGGATGGCTTTGCACTTTTTGATTTTAAGCCCTACCAATACATAACAAAGGATTCCTAACAAAAATGAGATTTCTAAGATACTACCAATTGTTCAAGCAAGAGACACTGAATGTCCTAATCTAATTGGCAGTCGCTCCTGCATATATTGGCTTTTCTTTCAGTTTCAGGAAAGCATCTCTCAATTTTGGTATTTATCTAATTTTATTTTGCATTTTTGTTGTTATGAAGAAGTTGGTTTGAAACCAAACATTGGTGTAAAATCAGGTTTTCACAACAACTGCTGTATGTTATGAATAAATGTATACATGCAATGCACTGTGCTTATGCAAATTCTATCACATATTAAACAAAGACTTCAAAGTGCAAGAAGCAATACAGTGCATACATGGACACAAATTATACACAGATATCTCTAGATTTCTCTTCCAAAGTGCAAAAAAGTGCTATGTGCAAAAGAAAAAACTCATAGCAGCAATCCTAAAACCTTCTGTGCAAATAACACAAACAGGTGGTTAACCACCCTTCTCTTCTCTAAACTGGACTATTCTGCCAGCATCCTCTTTGTTCTCCCCGACTATGCTTTCTCTCCTCTCGACAAGATCATTAACTTCGCTACCAGGACTCTCTTTGAACTCCCTCACTTCACACCTGCTTCCTCGTACCGTCACCAGGCTGGATGGCTGACGATGCAAAATGGTCAGATTTAATTTTTTTCTCCTGGTTGACAATGACAAATCTATCCACGGTAAGGTACCACTGTATCTATCTTCCTCTATTCAACTCTACAAGCATTCTCTTAATATTCCCCCAGCCTCCTCAACTACCCTTGTGGCTCCTCGCCCTCCCTGTACTTTCTCTCGCTTCCACTTTTTCTCCCTTCTTCCTCCACTTGCATTGAATTCTCTTCCCCCACATATCCAAGAAACAATTCCCACAGATTTGTTCAAAACCAAACTAAAAGCCTACATCCTCGCCTCTAAGTTACCCTCTTAACCAAACTCTCATCTGCCTGTTAGCTAAAAATATTCATCACCTCTATCCTGCCTCTGTCCTTCACTTCCTCTGCCTCCACTCTAGCACTTCACCCATCATGGTCACATCCCGAGCAGAGATGGCTGATCCGCCTACATGCACTTAAAAATGTCTAATGTTGGTTGTCCTTAACCTATGTAGGTCCACTTATGTATTGTCCCTGGTGACTGTACATTTACTCCCCTGCACAACCTGGTCAGAATGTCCCTCAAACTCACCCCATTGTAAGAAGATCACTGCTTCCCATCAAATCTGATTTTTGTACTTTCTTTTGTGATCAAAAGAGCATCGTCCCTCCTGTACATAAATAAATAAACACACTCTATGACATCCAGACCAAATCTTGAGTTCCGGTCGAATGCTATAGAGGCCCCATGTTATACTGTGAAAGCGAAAATTGCATCCTAATTGTGTGTGTTGCATGCAGCAATGTCAAAAATTCTAAGTGATCTATGAGAAAGGCCCATGGTGCACAGGCCCACAGGGAAACCTCCAGACTTCCTGGTAGGCCAGCTCATGTCTGGCCATTATCAAGACTTTTTGTAACTTGTATCTGAGCTAACGTTGCTGTAGGTGGCCACCATTTAGAAATATGAGGTGCTTACTGCTCTGGAAGTCATATTTCTGATCCATGACCCACGTGGTTGGTCTAGGTCATGAATTGACACAGTCGGTAAGTGTTTCCAGTACTTCAGGCACTTTGATGGGTGGGTTGCTCAGTGTGTGGGTTTCTGCAGGGCCTTAGGAGCCTGCCCTAAAATCCCAGTGGGTTTCTGGTGGCTTCTTCTAGGGAATCCCTGCACGACGCTGTCGCCAACACCGTTAGTAAGTGCCCGGGCTTCAATACGAAGAAGCGCATTTGGTTATCACCAAGTGCCCTTGGAATGTCTAGCCATACATTTCGAGTTCATACGTAATTAACGCGTCATGCAAGATTTCAAATCTGCATGCCAGGGCTCCGATCTAGTAATAAATAAGTCTGCTATTATAATAATTCATCTTATTAATTTCCCTCTATTTGTACCCCTGGAGTTCCTTACAGACTTTGGGGAATACAGTCTGTGTGAGAGCAGTTTGTTGGTTGGCACTCTACTACAGTATAAAGATAGGGTCCTATTGCGTTCCCTGATCATATCCTGTTCCCTTCTGGTTTCTAGAAAGCTAAGCACTGCTGTATGTACAGATGGTGTATGAGGGGTAACTCCCCCAAGGTTTGACTTGTCTACTGCGTATAAATGTTACTGATGTTAGAACCAAAAAAAGGGCCTTGTAGACATGGTTAAAACTCTTAGGCAGTTGATACTTGAGAAATATGTAAGCCCAAATTAGAATTATAAATACATAGTTTGCTAATTAAGCAAAAGATTGATGATTTGGTTTGGAAATTCAAATTTTGTATGCCGTCATATATAAAGCGCACATACACCACAATTCGTTTCTTGCCGCTAGAACGGCAACCACAAAGGTAGGTACCAAAGAGTAACTCCCTATCTGTGCAGATCCTGAAACAAACACCTGAACGAAAAGCAGAGTTTTCAGTTTTCTCCTGAGAATATCCAGAGAAGGAACCATAGGAAGAGAAAGTGGCGGGATTGTTCTGCAAGTTTGGAACTTGTGTAGAAACAGCTTCACCGCCTTTCCGTGTGGAACGGAATCGAGGAATGGACAAGAGACTGAGATGCCTAGTTCTAAGGCATCTGAAGGGTGCATTTGGCCTCAGTCTCTTTGTGATCAAGTGTGGGGACAATGATGATAATCACCAAAATTCATACACAGAGTTTTAAATATCACTCGACAGAGGAAGCGGGGGGCATGACATTTCAGAAAGAAGACGAGCAGCCACATTCTGAAGAGACTTAAGACGTCTAAGGCCGACATAATCAAGGCCTAAAAACAAAGAATTCGAGATTGAATCAGGTCCGACGCCATAGAAATAAGGTCTCACAATGTTAGAAAATGACAAACGTGTAGAAGAATTTGGAGATTAAAAACAGTCATGTATGACCCGCTAACTGTGTGGTGTAAAGGATAGATTACAGTCAAATGTCACTCCCAGATTGTTACCACTGTCAGAGGAGTTGGACAAGGCCTCATATCAGAAGGCCAAGAAGAAGGGTTCCAAGAAGTATCATTGTCGCCAGAAATCACGATCGCCATCTTGTTTGAATTCATCCAATTCCAAATAGTTCTAACCGCGTTCGAAATGTGGCTGAGGTAGCTGCTTAGTCACCATCCAAACGGGTGAGAAATTGCGTATTTTCTGCATATGTCACGAAAAACCCAAACCAATCAAGCAAGAATGGGGAAGTTTTAACATAGACATTAAATAAGAAGGGACAATGAGGAACCCGGAGGTACTCCACAACTCCAAAATATATGTGAAGAAGAAAAAGGAACTATAGAAACAGATTGATGCTGACCAGATAAAAAGGAGAACAAAGCTGTCCCCAAAATACCAGCTCCACCGAAAAATACAAAAAATAATAAAATAGTAAATTAAGAACCAGTGAATCCTGATGATACAATACTGTGATTTCTACAAGTCAGCTCTGCACCGGATGTGACTACGACAAGCCTAAGAAATGTAAAATGGCGGATGAGAGATTCATTCCCTATTATGGCTTTTTCTGGAGAACCTGTAATCCGAGGAATAGAGGCGGTTCATGTGGGATGCTGCTTAACCAGTAGGGGAGGCTAAGGGAAACGCATGTTGTTTTTCTGGTTTGACAGTGGTACGTTAACATTCGGACATATAGAGAGGGCCCAAAGTGAATAAGGGAACCGTTTTCCTATATTTGCGTTGAGAAGGCCAGGTATTTGCACCCAGAGGCAACATGATGGTAGGTAGTAGAGAGCAGAGTTGCCTGTATCCAAGGGTGTTATGACCTGGAAAGTGCCAGATCCGTATTTTCCTTAGGAACACTAGGAGGTTCTGCTCATTTGGATGTAAGACCGGAGGCTTAGAAGCAAGGACCACAAATGGTTATCCTCCAATGTTCTCCCTCTTGTTTTTCTAAACACTTAAGGAGGTATCAGGGATTCACGGGGCTATACAAGAGGAGAAGGTCTCGAAACGGGTTGTTAAACACACAGATTTAACCCTGACTCTGCTGGTGACCGGCAGTTAGTGGATTTATCTGGGCATGTGATGTTTTCAATCAGTGTTTGAGTGTGTCAGATAATTTGGCCTTGTCTGTAAAGTAGGGTGCTAGCTAGCCTGTAAGGGCGAGCGTGTTTGGTATTGTTTGTCTATTGGATAGCTCTTTGTTGATTTGGACGAGTTCTGCGGTTTTATTTGGGGCCTCCGTGATTAGATTAGCCGGATATTCGTTTTAGAATTCTTTAGTTTTGCATTCCAGGGCATCAATGTGGGTATCCACCAGGGGCGGACTGGAAACCAAAAGAGCCCCTGGGAATGTTTTTCAAAGTGGCCCTATAATACATAATCTGAGCAAGCCCAACCCCTTTCTCATAACTACATTTGGAAATAAAATGGGTAACCACACAAAAGAAGGCCATGATGCAGAGGCCCACTGGGAGGGTGGGGGTGCAATCACCCAAGTTCCCCGTAGGCCAGTCCGCCCCTGCGGACCACCTTTGATGTGGAGGAATATGCATTTTAGGTCTCGGTTAGCTTTCAGAGTTCAAGCTGGATGCTTGATGTCAGGTTGGTGCCTGTAAACGGTGGCATAAGCAAAGCAACCTTGTTTTAAGCCTCAGTTGCCAGTCTGCACACATTCAAGACATGGCACAGTAAGACGAAAGGCAGAGGGTCAACCCAGTTGACCCATGGTAGCCAAAACCCCAAAGAGACCCTCATTCCGCTCACCTCCACAGAACTATTTAGGGAAATGTGGAAACGGCTCCTATGCATGATGTCCCTTGACCCCGGTTTGTAGGGGGATGACGTTTTGGGTCCCATTCCACCTCTTCAGTTGAACTGGATTAGGTGCAGAGATACCCATTGAATGGAGATCTACAAATGACAGAGTTGCGGGATGCCTCAGGCTGCCCTCATGCATAGGAGTTACTCGCATGTGGGATCAGGCACTCTCCCCATATGCTCTGAAGGATAGGGTCCCCAAGCAAAATACACCATTGCTTCTGACAAGAAATGTTCTTACACAGACAAAGGTAAACTGCTTGGCTCATTAACACGTCATTTCCTGTTGCTATTTTTAGAATGGCTCTTTTAGTGTTAGGCGTTCACATACTGAGGGTAAATGCAGATTGTGCCTATTTGTCGGCAAACAAGAGCCTGCTGCATTTTCTAGTTCAGCTCCCAATAATTGGTCTGACCTGTTTTTTGCGGTGGATGGCTGGGGGGCACTACTGAACACATTTAAGACGGTCTTTTATTGGCGGTTAAGGCCTAGTATGCAACCGTAACCGCCACGCAGCCCTAACAATCCGAGAGTATTTACCATGGGATAGACTCTGCCATCTCATCAACCAAAAGCCCGCTCACCCAAAATTGTGCATGAAAGATTGGCGATGGTCTTTGTTTCATTAAGTGTGCCCCAGCGGAAGGAAGGATCGGAAATTAAACGGGTGAGTGAGTACAATTAAGCAATCTCAATTTGAACATTAGTAGCTAAATATTGCTTCAAAATGATCCTCCATTGGGCTATTATTGCTCCTAGCAGTTTGCCAGTCGATAGAAAATGTCAAAGTAGCGCATTTTGTGCCTACCTCTCAATTACATTACAGGGTTTTGCACAGAGCACAGAATAAGGCTGCAATTAGGGTCCTTCGAGTTGGAGGAATCAGTGGCATGCCAAGGCAAGGCGGGCATTATGGTCTTTATATGCTCTCAGTGCCTACGTGCAATGTGTAATATAGAGACGAGCTGTTCTGTTTTCCCACTTCTTTGGGCAGGTCTTATATGTTAAGTAAAAGCATACACACTAATGAAATATGAGGCTTAAAATAGCATAGAAACGTGCATCTCCTACGAACAAATCGGGTGTATTTCTTTACACCTTTGAACTTTCACATAGAAACATTTGTTGCGTCCTCAATGTGAAAGCACTTTCTTAGGTTCCATTGTCATTAGTGGCTGCGCAGGCCGGAAGGGGCAGGACACCGAGATACTGTAGGAGTCAACATGCCTGCCTGGTTTTCCCACTCATGCATAGGGGCAGAACCTTTCTTCCCAGGCTCGGACATCATACCACTGCAGCCTCCACCTGCCCCACCCATGCGTAGTGGATGCTGTGTGGGTGTGAAGTACGGCTGCACGATGGTTCTGCAACTGAACAAAATAGTGCGGTCCCACATGTAGCCCCCTTTTACACCCTTTTCCTTGTGGCACCATAAACCGGCACTATTATGTAACGTCATTAGTGACAATGTGTTTCCTTATATCATTCTGCTTGTACTATTTTTCCCCAGAACGTTCTTGAACAACAGAGTTCTTTGCTGGCCTACATATTTGTTGTGGGATTAAAACTTGTCATCCTTGCAGGAATCTCTTAGCCTTTTTTCACTAGCGGGTTGTATTTTTTCTGGCGTTGGCATTTGTGGGTGTGCCTTCACTGGGCGTCAGAATCTTCTGTATGTTTAGGAACATTTCATCACCATGGTCGGTGTTGGAGAAGATTTCTGGGGCTGTGCTGTCCAGTCATATATGTTTGGGCCATTGCTTGATACATGAAGTGTTGCGAGTCACTGAACCTCGAGGGCTCTTTGCAGTTACCACTGTTTCTCTTTTGGTGCAAGAGACGACTGACAGCGAGGTAGTCGTAGACGCGTAGAGTTGGCTTGCCGTGATGGGGTCTGTTTCGTATTAGGACTTGGTCCCCAAGCAGGCCGGAAGTTAATTTCCCCAGAATGGCTGTGTGCATTATTTCTCCTTGTTTCAATTACTACAACCTACAACACTAGAATAGCCCAAGCCAACTGTAGCATGAAAAAACTCTTCATTATCCTAAAGGAAATAGAATCCCCCATCCCAGTGCCTGACAACTGTGTCAAAGATAAAACATGGTGCACCAACATTCAGCAAGCCCTAGCTAATAAAGTAACATCTCTCCAATCTAAAATTGCCACGAAAAAATCCTCGCTCAGTCTCGACTCTAAGCCCAAAACAGACATCCCCCCTCCTAAAAATGACACCAACTACCCTCGCTTCAAATTCTCAAAAGTATCTACTATTGAGACAGAAAAATCATACTGTCACTCAAACCATCTAATTGCCAGGGGGATCAATGTCCACCTCAACTGATAAAGGACGCAGCTAGAGACCTGGCTCCCTTTATCTCAAAACTCATTAACGCCTCGTTCGCTACAGGGTCCATACCAAGCAACCTAAAAGAATCTTGGGTACTCCCTTTGCTTAAAAAACAGACACTAGATCCTGCCATACCCACGAACTACCGCCCAAACACCACTGTGCCATTCCTTTTAAAAATCATAGATAAAGTGGCGTACTCACAAATACAGAAACACCTTGAAAACAACAATCTACTAGGAGTACGGCAGTCTGGCTTCCGTCCCCAGCATGGAACCGAAACTGCCCTCTTAGACCTAAAGGCGCAAATTTATAAGCTAAGGGATCAAGGCAAACCAGCCTTACTCCTCCTCCTGGACTTATCAGCCGCATTTGACCTTGTTGACCACAAGGTCCTTTGCAGGCACCTGGATATAGCCGCGCACTTCTCAGAAGAAGCCACAAAATGGATCCAATCCTTCCTCAATAACAGGACAATGAGAGTCTTCTCCACGACAACGGCAGCAGACTCCATCCCCATTACATGTGGTGTGCCCCAAGGATCCTGTGTTTCGCCTACACTCTACAACATCTTTACTAAGCCCCTTTTCGATAATCTGGACCTTCTTGGTATCACCTACACTAATTATGCAGATGATACCCAGATTCTCCTACCACTTACCGGTGATTACGACAAGGATTTGGCCTTGGTGAACAGAGTGTATCTCATCATCCAGGCATGGATGGCCACACACGGTCTATGCCTGAATGATGACAAAACTGAAATCATCATCCTGGGCACACCCCCCACCCTCAGAAAACTGGGCCCCAACTACTCCTCCTTCAATATCGACAACAACCAAATCACAACCGCCCAAGCGGTCAAAACTCTGGGTTTCTACCTGGACTCCACCCTTTCTTTCAACAAGCAGGTCAATGCGATGGCTTCAGCAACCGCATACACCTCCAAATTGATAAGAGCAGGCAAACCCTTCCTATCAAACGATAGCTGCATCACATCCGCGAGAGCGCTCGTGTTATCAAAACTGGACTACTGCAATTCGCTCTATATCGGGGCTAACAAGGAAATTATCAAAAGAATTCAAACTCTGCAGAACAACGCGCTTAGAGCAGCACTTTGCATCCCCAGGAGAGCCCACATCAGACGAGCTAACAACTGGCTCTCTACTCAGGAAAAAATCCAACTAAAAGTTGCCTCTTTGGTCCACAAATGCCTTAACAACGCTGCACCGCAGTACCTCTCTGCCAGATTCACCAAACTAAAACCAACAAGACTTACTAGATCTGCTAACTCCAATAACCTATCCATTCCTAGAGTCAAACTGACTAAAGTCGGTGGCTGCAGCTTTCAGGTGAAAGCAGCTCAACTCTGGAATGCCCTACCATCCACCTTGAAGACGGACCAACCCTACCCCACATTCCGACACAACCTTATAACATGGATCAAAAATGCAGACACACTTTAGATCATCTACTGCCTGGACTTATTCAAGCCTAGGAATTTCTGCTTAGGACCATAAATACATGCTTTTACACTTTACATGCTGTATATTCCTGTATATTTTGTGTATATTCCTGTATATTTTGTTGTATATTATTCTTGTGGCTCTATTTTCGCTATTTTTGCCTTGTGATCTTGTAACAAAGTTTTGAGCTGTCTTATAAAATGCGCCCGGTTACCCTTGGGTCTGGTGCGCAATATAAGTAATAAAAACAAACAAACAAACAAACAAACAATACTTAATAGTGGGTTCTGCTGGGGTTCAGGAGCTGTGCGCTGGTAGTTGAGGATGGAAGCTAGCCAGTGAGGAGAGTAGCTGTGGCACACCCCTGTGAAGGAGTTAGGATAGTTTCCCAAGAATGTGTACAGTTTGATTTTCAACTCTCGCCGTCTTTCTCGGGCCACACAGTTGACTTTATTCAACTTTCTCATGAACCTTTAAGCATCTCTGCTTGCCTTGCAGATTTGCTTGACCCCCAGGAGAGCAAAGTAGTTGCAGTATTCTCAGTTTTAAAATGGTTGGGCATTGTCAGGCAAAATCTTGTAAATGCTTCCTCTGCACCACTGGACTCTGCTGCTTCCACCTTTGGGTATCTGGGACAGTCATCCATTAATACCGACAGATGAGCGCCTACGAGCTTGTAACAGGAATCTGCACACATCATGGGAACTCTCTCCTCAGTGTAAACGGGTGGAGCGGATCATCCCAGCAAAGGCCGGCATAGACACCAGTGCCAATGATTTCCTTAACCCTCTAATTGACTCCCTGCAAGCATATCCTTTCTTGTAGGTCTTCTTAGTGCTTGAAGGCCCCCTTGTTTCCTTCATGGGTGGGCAGCAGTACCACCAGGGCAGAAAGGGACGTAGGAATGAAGGTTCTGTTACCCTTGAGCAACCGGCTGTCCTCAGAGAGTGGCAAGTCTTAACGAGTAGTGGCCATAGCAGTAAACACCGCTTTAACTTCAGAGGTGTGGTTGTGGTGGTTCTGGCAGAGCATCGGCTTCCATTAGTTTAGTTTAGTTTATTACTTGTATAGCGCACCTAACCCAAGGGTAACTTGACGCTTGTACTTGAAAACATAGTAGGTTACATAATAAGATACATACGACAGACATATTTATAATTTTTACATAGTAGCAATTACAAGGTTACAGTGTCACAAAGCAATAGATAATGTATTTACATGTAGATTAAGTCAGGCAGGTTCTGACTACTTTTGGCACATATTAAGTAATGCAGGTACAGCATATCGATTGTGTGCAGTATGTGTAATTTACATTGTGGGAGCTAATGTAGTGTGCTAGATAGCAGTTTGGGAAAGGAGACAAGATTTGATTTTGACTCTGAATGCCCAAAATGAGGTTTCAGATCTAATGGCTGGCGGGAGTGAGTTCCAGCACTTGGCAGCGAGCACTGTTAAGCTGGATCCTCCAGTCGTTTTTAGGTTGTAGTTAGGGATGGTAAGTCGGTAAAGGTAGTTAGATCTAGTGGATCTATCAGATAAAGTTCTAGAGAATTTATCCGTGAGGTATTTTGGTGCTGTGTTTGAGAGACATTTGTGCATGATTACTAGTAATCGTAGTGTGATTCTGTCGCGTACGGGCAACCAGAGTGCGTCTCTCCTGAAGGAGGAGATGTGGCTGGAACGTGGAATGTTCAGAGCTGGTTTTAAAGCGTTGTTTTGCAGGACTTGGAGTTTGTTTAAGTTCCTTGAGGAGGAACCAAGGAATAAGGTGATACAATAGTCCAGCTTTGAGAGGATCAGTGCTCTGTCTAGTGTTAAGAGGCTGCTGGATCATTAGTAAGGTTTACATGCATTTATACATTTGTTGGTGTAGGCCGTGGTGGATGCTGTGATGTTCACCTGTTTTTTAAGGAATAAGGTGGAGTCCAGGTAGGCACCAAGCGTTTTTACTTCACTAGAGTATTGTATGGTGTTTCCATCAATGATGAAGGCAGAATAGTGTTTGTCTATTTAGTTAAGGCGTGCTTGGGAGCCATTGTCCTGACTCCAGAGTGGATAGAACGATTTGAATGCATTTGCCATTGTCCATTAATCTTCAGATTTCCAGTATGCGCAGTGCTTTGGGAAGCACAATTTCCACCACCATGCGTACATGCACCTCAGTCTTTTGAGCTGCGGTAATTCCAGTGGGGTACCCCGCCTCGAGTGTCTGGCTAGGAAGGCTGCTCGGTTGTCCACACCCACTTTTCAAACCTGGCAAGTGGCCTCCAACCTGTGCTGAGAACAATGGGGACCCAATGGTTTTTGATCTGACACGGACATGAAACTCTTTCTATGTGTGTGTGCAGTTGGAAGTGCTTATGCCCCCACAGTACTGCTATGGCCTCCTTCTCGCTCTGTGAGTACCTTGGCTCCATGGGCCAATAGCTCAGCGGGTCTATGCAATAGTGTTCCATTTTTCTGAGTGGTTTGTTTGCATGAGAACAGCCGCATCTATGCCACAAGTGCTGATGTTGACCTGGTGCTCACTCTAGCCCCACTCAGGTTGAAGAGGGGCTTTGTGAGCATTGCCAGCTTTGACATGGACCATCGATAGCCATGAGCCATTCTGCATATTCCTGGACAGATTGTGGGGATGATGATTCCTCAATGTCTTTCACTTTCTTCTGATCAGTTCTGAGGCCTTCACAGACGAGGAAATACCCAATGACCTCCAACTGGTCTTTGAAGAATATTAGCACCAGGGGCAGGGAAGCAACCAGTCAGGTTGCTTGGATCGTGGGTTGAATCCCATGATCCAAGCAACCTGGCAGCTGCTTCATCCATCCTGCACCCCCATCTACCCCCCCTCCCTTCCCATCCATGTTCCTATCCTTCCAATCACCCGGCCCACTTACCTGCCTACTGCAGCCGTGACATCCTGGTGGTGGCACTCACAGTTTAAAGTTGTACCCTGCTCGTCCCCATTTTAATAAAACTCCTCCTTTCCTTGTTTTCAACATTCATTTGAAACACCCCTTATTCCTGGAATCAAGGAGTTTGTAAACATTTACAGCACCCTGATGCATGAAAATATCTTACTTGCACAAGACAACCAGACATCTATGTGTATTGCCCTACTTGTTTTCACATCACATAATTGTTTCACAGAAGCATCTTCTGAATACAATGTGCATGTGTGCATGCATTGCACTGCTTCAGGCTTATGTGATGCAGCCAGATACTGCGGATACTGCACATAATGATGCGCTTTGGAAAGCTTATTGTCCCTTCCCAGTGAGCTGTGACTTGTCAGGGAAAGTTGCGATTAGCACCATTTTGGGGAATGACTTGGGGGCCTGTGAAGCCCAGCTGTGGCTTTTACCATTACAGTACTTCAATGCCCTATTTAGTGCCAACCTGCAGTATGCAACAACAAAAAACGACCCTTTTGTTAGGTTTTCAAGGGGGCACACCTCTGTTTTTACACTTTAAAAAAAGCACCCCTTTTCTTATTTTTGGGGACGAGGATTCGTACCACAGAACAATTTAAGTGCCACCACTGGGCGCGACATCCACCGCCTCTGCTTCGCTCCGTCTCTCTGATAGGCCACCATGGAAATGGAAGAGGGACTCCGCTTGGAGACCTCTCTTTCGGGGTATCCAGTTATAATGTAAAAAAAAAATGGCCGAATGCAAAAATGTCGAAGGTAGGTTTTTTTTTGGTTTAGCTAGTAAAAATAAACAGGGGCTTGGGGTGGAACCCCCCCATTAAAAAAAAATCACATTTGAATTTTTTTTTTCTGCATTCTTTTTTTTGACATTTTTGCATTCGCCATATTTACTATAAACCCTCTTTCAGCTACGTGGCGGCCATTTTGTGTATTTTTTCTCTCAATGAATAGGGCGCTGCGAGGAGACCTGTTCATTGAAAGAAAATACATTGGTCTTAGCACCCCAGGTTACCAGATTGGCATCCCAGGGTGCTAATAGCAATAATCACCTGTTCCACGAACTGGAACGGGTGGTAACGGCACCAGGGGCCTGAGTTAAAGGCCAGAGCGTTGCTTAATTGCATGGCTAGACAACAGTCCTTCAGTTTCTGTAGAGCCGCTCTTAGCCTTGGCAGGTGTTCTTCCTCTGTCCGCAGGTGCACCAAGATGACCTCACTCATGTTGATAGCGCCATCAAGGCAACGAGTGTGCAACATATGCGCCTTGGGAGCCCTCTGCAGCTAATGGGATCCCCAAGTTCAGAGGTTCTATCTTCGGATGTTTCCATGCAGATCCATTATGCCGCTGAGGGATGCATTTGGGGCATTGCCTGCGGGTGTTACGTGTATTTCTCTGCTGATCAACAGGTTGGACAGATACAGGTCAGCACAAATGCGGGCTTGCTCAAATTGTTTTGTCCTTCTGTGTGACCATGATGGATGAACCCTTGACTTGGGGCATTGCTCTTTTTCAATGATGCTAACTCTCTCTATGGCTGTCACTTCTTTAACCTATGGCTGCATGCAGGGTTGGCCCCAGGTCTGCCATCGCCCTCTGTGAGATGTATGCGCCCCCATACCGAGAGGTCGAAGTGGGCGGGAGCGGTCAGGAGCTGTGTTCCCATACTTTTTATTTTTAAGTTTCACCGTTCCTATCCTTTTATTTTAAAAAGAAACCGTTCTGGAATGGTTTAGTTGTAAAATAACAGTGTAGGATGAAGTTGAAGCTTGCACTTCAGTGCACTGCACTATACAATCTCATAAATAGCAGGTGTGTTTGTTTGGGGGTTTGGATTGTGTGTGGAAGGGGGCACAGGGATGAGGTGTGGGGGGTGTGGGCCAGACCGGTAGGGAACATACTTCCACTACTTCTTTTCGTACACTTCGACCACTGCCCATACCCCTTGCCCCAACATTGTTACAGCACTGGTCAGGGGCGGCCTGAGTTGAGCCGAGCTTTTCACTGCTTTTTTGACACGATTAGTGACGCATCAGGAACCCCTTGGCGAGGAGTCCTGGGCCTGCCACTAATCGCGCCAACCCACCACAAATGCAGAACAGCAGGGTGCTTAGTTCTGTTGTTCGGCTGATACTTGTTCTTGCTAACATCAAGAACAAGTATCAGTCAAGCTACTGTTCTTGTAAAGTGTGGTTAAGGGCTGCGCCTGGGGCAGCGGGATTCTGTAATGGGTACCGGCACTGGCAAAATGTAAAATGGTAGCTCGCTGGTGCTTCACCGAAATATGCATGAGAGTGTACGCCCTTTCTACTACACCCTTTCTTTTATGCATCGTGCCACCTTCCCATTTCAGCGATGCTTCCTTCTACCCCTCTCACCCAGAAGAGCATTAGTTCACCTCAGAATCATCAAAAATGAGCAAAGCTGTCACCATGGTGACTGTTGTTCTCCCATGCTTTGGCTGCCCATGCCCGCCCCCAGGCCAAATTGAAAATTCTCTGCAAAGGGTGGGCGCCATGCAAATTCTACGATACGTGTGCAGCGATGCTAGGGTGACCAGACGTCCCGGTTTTCCCGGGACTGTTACAGTATTTTACCCGCGTCCCGGGGTCCCGAGAGTTTAAGTTTACAAACCATGTCCTGGTTTTTGAATGTCAGAAAACACTGTCCCTTTTTTTGGGTTGACGGGTTAATGGATCACTTTGTGAGCATGTGCACAGCTGATTTAGAGGCTCTGCGCATGCTCAGTTTTCTCCTCATTTCCCTCCATGCTTCTCGGGCATGACTAATTTGCTCCAGTTCATTTCAATTCCATGTGCAGCATTTTAAACTTCAGCAGGACTTTAACAGTCTTGTGCACTCCTCTCTTCTTCTACAACTGAGGATTCCTGGACCCACCGCATCATCATACAGCTTGAGTCCGCTGGGCACTGACTAGCTGCCAGGGCTTTAAGTGGTGTAAGAAATCGAGGCAGGCCCTCATTTGGGGCCGTGACTTGTGGGATGGCCGTGGCCTAAAAAAGTACGCAAACCGTAAGGTATGCACACAAATATATATAAATGCTACATATTTATGTGCGTACCTTACTATGGTTTGTGTACTATGCAAGCCATCTTTTCTAAACATACAAATATCTAACATATTTCTATCTTTATAAAAGATGGCTTGAAAAGTACACAAACCATAGTAAGATGCGCACATAAGTATATAAATGCTTACTTTTATATATTTGTATGTGTGCCTTACTATGGTTTGTGTACTTCAAGATGGCTTGCAAAGTACACAAACCATAGTAAGGCATGCACATAAATATATAACACATATATATTTTTTTGCATACTTTACGGTTTGCATACTTTTCAAGCCATCTTTTAAAAATATTTCTATGTATACAAAAGATGGCTTGAAAAGTACACAATTCAAGCCATCTTATATAAAGCTTTGGCGACCGACAAAGCCTGAGGTGTCTTTGTCCGTCAGCAAAGCTTCATAAAAGATGGCTTGAATTGTGTACTTTTCAAGTCATCTTTCATAAATTCGAAATATGTCAAGGAGTTTCCAGGTTCGCCGAGGGTTAAAGACACCTTGGCGACCTGGGGAGGGAGTGGGGAAACAAAGGACAGTAACTTCCTCTGGTGACACCGCACGAGGGGTCACCAGAGGAATTTACAGTGACTGACAGAAGTGCCAGCCAGCCACAGCGTCTCCGTGGCTGGCTGGCACTGCTATCAGCTTGTCTGACTTAATGGCCGGTGCATCTGCCGTGGCGGCTGAGGCAGTGGCCCGTTATGTGTCCCGAAATGTTGCAGTGGGACCAGGGGGCCATTTTTTGGAGACTGCTGGGGCCCAGCCCACTTAAAGCACTGCTAGCTGCACTGGCTCTGCAGCTACAGCTGAAAATGCTAGCTCCATTATGGATGATTTTTCCGCTGTTTGACGTGGCACGTGTGCTCTATCTCAGCTCAGACTGTCATGCTGGCTCTCAATGCTGCAGATATGCCTCAACAAACACTGATCCCGGTCCCCAACATTTATAGGTAATTCCACCACTACTGTTCACAGAAGCAGCCAGGTGTTTGGCACTAGTACCTACAGGATTTCAGCCCATATGATATGCCAGAATGGGGGTGGGAGCTCTAAATATAATATATGCAAGAAATTACTATCATAGGAAGGTTTTCTTTACTTTAATTGCAAATATGGACCAGTTGAAAATAACCCAATTTGAATGTGCTGCCACATTTATGCAAGCCCCACCCCCGATTGTTGTCCTTTTTTTATGTTGGTGGCCTGTCCCTGGTTTTTTGTTTTGAAAATCTGGTCACCCTAAGCGGTGCAGGCCTACTGCGCCTAATTTAAAACAAGGGCGCCTCTTTGATAAATCTCCCCTATCGTTTTTTCATTCATATTTCAGTCACTTTTGACTTTGCCAAACCCTGGGTGTAAAGTAATGTTACACTGCGCTATTGTCCAAAGGATTAAGTAGTCTTCGTTCAATCCTGTTTACAACTAGTGTGGTTTCATCCCTTTTTTTCTCCTCCCACCTGATCCACTTTTTACTCTTCTTCATGAATAAGTCCCTACTGTTGGAAGCTCGGCCTCATGGCGCTGAATGCAGGACTGGCACTCTGAAGCTAAAAGGCAATATAAGGGAGCGAAAGATATGGGCGAGAGAGCAGAGCCATCCAACATGTACCCTTACAAATATACAATACTATAATGTTATGATGGTTGGCTTCTGTGCCTATGAAATCACTCTTTATGTGCCCGATTCCGGCGGTAGTTACGGGTATTATCCGGTTTAATAGTGCTCGATTTATCAACCCTGGAACTTTGACGAGCTCTGTTTGAGGGACTTCAAACCTGTGCCCCCCCACACTGGACACATATGGCAAGGGTGAACGCTTGGCTGTGATACCTTGACAGCATATGATGATGTCTCATTTCTTTACTGGCACAGGCGAGTTAAGGCATGATGCCCTGACAATTCAAAAGACATCAACCCATAAGTTAAGAAGTATACTGGAGGAACAGGCAGGGCTTTAAGTGGGCTGGGACTGAGCCCCGGTAGTCTCCCAAAACCTTGATCGAGCCAAACCTCTACCAACAACCACATTTTTCAACTTTCTGTGCACGGGATTCGAACCCACGCAACCGCCGGTGATAGCCAGTGTCGGTGTCCGGTCAAAGGATCGAATTCAAAGGATCGACGGTCAAAGGATCGACGCAAAAGGATTGACGGGTCAAAGGATCACATTTTTTAAAATTATATATAAAAAAACAAAAAAGTGGAAAAAAAAAAGAAAAAAAAATTCGATCCTTTGACCCGTCGATCCTTTTGTGTCGATCCTTTGACCCGTTGATCCTTTTGTGTCGATCCTTTGACCCGTTGATCCTTTTGTGTCGATCCTTTGACCCGTCGATCCTTTTGTATCGATCCTTTGACCCGTCGATCCTTTTGTTGTCGATCCTATGACTGGGAACCGCCAGTGTCACCTTGCATCATTACTTAGTATGGAATTCGTTTGATTCATTGATAGACTGCATGATACAAAAAGCCCATAACGGGCAGTCTATTGTAAAAAACTCTGGTTGAAATTCCTTGCATGGGGCAACAAAAACAAACCATTAAAAAAAAAAAATGTATTGTCCTGTGCCGGGATTAAAACCCGACCCCTGCTGATGACAAGGCTGCATCACATTGCACTGAGCTATTTGGTAAATGCTGGATTCCATTCAATTTACTGCTTGACACAGTCTAATAATGAATGAAACAAAATAAATTGAGCAGCAGTGAAAACAGTACAGTGTAGTTCAACACTGGCTTAGGGCTCTGGTGAATCCCCAGCGCGAGACAATAAAAAAAAAGGTAACCCACAACTTTTCTTTTTTATTGTCCTGTGCTGGGGACTCTTCAGGCCACGCCCATACTTTAGGCCACACCCCATCATTCCAGCCCCCCCACACCCTCTCTATTTCTCATCCCACTTAAAGCACTGGGAACAGACATTTTTATAAGGTTTGTGTTGCTTAGACTCCCTAAGTGGATGGATGGATCCAGATGTGAACCTTTTGTTCTTTGGGGACTCGACCTTCCTTCCCCTCAATGTCGATGGCCACCGATGCATCATAACATTTGGGGCTGCTTGTAATCCCATGCCAGTGGCACAAGGGCCATTGGACATATCGGGACTTACCCCCTCCGATCCCCCCAGGGGAGTGATTGGAAGGGTAGGGGGACTGGAGACCGGTTATTCTCACAACAGTTCTTAAGTGGGTGCTTTCAGACCTAAAGGAGAGAGTTAAATGCTTGTAACATTGAAGCTGCACAAGAATTGTAACATTAGAATGTGTACAGAATTTAGATGCCCCCACACAAGTAAGTTTACCCGCCCCCCCCACAGTCTGTAAAGATAGCGCCTCTCCCAAAATGTTAAGGGTTAGCCCCCCACGCAATTTTAGCCTAGGTGCATGCCTTTTGTGTCATGACCGAATTCATTTGCATAGGTCCTTCTCCACATGTGTATTGGTTCAGCTGAGCAAAAACGTAGTGTAGTGACGTGCTCTGGATAAACCAGCAATGGCCCCTGTACTGTCTTGGCTCCAAGAGAGCGACCTCTGCCCTCCTTACCAGTCATACACTCCTGGAACCTTCCCCAATGAGTCTTCAGTAACAACCATTTTGAGGAAGAAAAACATTGTTTTTGTGTAACTGCACACAGCCACTTTAGGGACCAGTGGTGGACAGGCCTATAGGGAACTCTGGAGATTTCCCGCTAGGCCTCTGCACCCGGGGCCTCTTTTGTCTGGGAACCTATTACATTTTCAAATCTTCTCACATGAAAAGGTGTAATATGGGGCCTCTTTGAACATTATTTGCAGGGAGCATTCTGGGTATAACCTGCTTTGATTTCAGGGATGAGAATAGTAATACCTTTTGTTGTGTAGCCCTCAAAGCCTGTGGGTGTGCAGATTTACTAGCCCAGCGGAACCTTGGAAGAATGTAAACTTGAATCAACCAATCAGAGTTCATCCTGTGGCCACCCCCAACCCTGCCCCCCCTCCCCCGATCCCCCACTTGCATAGAGAGGCCTGTAATGGTTGTGGTGCACCACGGCCCCATTAGGCATGCCAGCATCACATGACCCCGTGCTGTATCCCAGGAGGAATGGGGAGAGCAGTGGAAGCAGCACCCCCACTGCAAGGGTTGCGCCGAGTTAGGGGCTCGACTTGGGGTTCGTTAGGGTTACAACGATAGACCATTACTTATCGGAGACCCCGTTTGCAACAGTTTTACACACGTGACTTCTGGAGTGGAAGTAAAGTGCATTACTCACTAAGCCAAAACCAGGTGTACTCTGTCCAGAAGGACGACCCTTCCTCTCATACAAGTAATTTTTGTTTCTTTAAATCGCAGGTGATTCTTTCAGGAATAATAGGATTGACAACATGGAGGAGACCCATGGTGCTGCTGGTAAGTGCGCCCGATTGTCATTTTCTCCACCTGTATTGTGCCAGCATAGGTTTCCTAACAGCGCTTTCACCATCACACTGTCCATCAATACACAAAGCGAATGACAAGAAAACTGAATGGCATTCCCGCCTCATGAACGTTGCCCGACTTTATCCAATGAAAGACCGGGTGCTTGAATCTGTCAATGCTAAGTCGTTCCTGATATTTCTTTTTTTTTACGTGAACAATCAAATAAGGTACCTTCAAGTCGAAACATGTCGTTGTTTATTGATGACTGTGATGAAGTCATAACTATTAACTTGCGAGAAGTTAACTAGATGAATAGTAAGTAAGGGTATGTTGGCATGCATGCGTTTGTCTTTAGCAGCTGGTTGGATTGTTCTCATTGAAAGCCTTTCTGTGTGTTGTAGCTGTTTAGTAGCTGCTCCACATTATGCATTATTTTCAGATATTACAGATTAGGGCCTGAGGACTAATTATTAAATGTTCTTCTTCAGCTCTATCTGTAATGGATGCATTGAATACATGAGATTTTCCTTGATGCACACTTGCATTTTTTAATGCAAGCCTAGGCTTGCAAAAGAAAAATATGTGCAGCACTTTCAAATATTTGTTTTCGAAAAATACATTCAATTATGAGATGTAGCAATAAGGAAAGGTTTATTGCGGATAAATTGCTAAAACAATTCCAGTTCATGCAATACAGAATTCTAATCAAGATTCTCAAAAAACGACAAATAATTACAAACAATGAAATTCTTTAAGGTCACATCCCCCAAAACATAGTTTGCGTAAAACATTTTGTAGCCCAAAATACAAAAATATCAAACGCTAACTTACAACACGTTGCAGTCCGTTATTAAAATTAGGCTGTTGTGCGGTGCAACTTTCTTAACTCTAATTTGCATACCCAAAGATAAATAATAAGGCTCCAACACTCCTTTGGGTCACGTGCAATGTGATATATGTGTATGCAACACAGCATCGCCTAAAATGAAGACTCTTGAGTGACGCAATTAGCTATCTTATATTTGGTTCGGTTTGTCATGTACAAATTGTATTCCACTGATTGGTTGTCACACGTACAAAATGGCCCGTTCTCTGGTGTCGAGCCAGCTCGATTTAAAGATAAAGGGAGATGGTGCAGTCGCACGCGGGTAATACGTTTCCTAGAATAGTAAGTACATAAGTGTCTGTGCGCTAGACACTAAATGCATGAAATGTAAGTAGGCCTATGGATTCATGTCACTCGGCATCTTCTGCCGTGATTGGAAAGCATTGATTAAAATACTCATGGATTGCCTATTCAGGCGGGCTACATTATGGATACATTGAGGTAAGTAAGCTAAGCGTGCATACTCTAGATCAAACATTGGCAATCCGCCTACTGTGTAATCCACCCTCTGTGGCAAGATCCTCGAGGATGAGTCTAAAAAATACTGCCTCTCTGTTTAGCCATATTGCTCTCCTCAGCAAAACTGGAAAGGGTTCACTGAGTCTCAATTCAGTGACTGCGCACTCCAGTACAACCTCTGAGGATCCTCAGATCTTTAGCTCCACTCCGCCAATAATAGTTACTGTAGGACCAGCCTACATTGGTGCTGCCTAGCGGGCAACAATATCTAATGGATTATGTCCCAATGAAAAGAATTCTGCATTTACAATTACTTTTTAAAACAATGTGGTGTTGTATGTGTGTCGTACGGCTGTTTTCTAGAAAACAGTGCTATTCACAATGAAGGGACCCAAAATAGATTATTACTTGTTAGTAAGTAGATTTATCGAAATATTGTATTACTCTTCAATCACTCCGCTGGCTCAAGGACAATCTAGTAGTATATGTCTAACTCCACTAGACTTCAGAAAACAAAACAGTGGCTCTAAAATGGTGTTAGAACCTAAACACTAACACAGGATGTTATATTTATAAGAGTTACGCTTGCAGTGATGTAACTACATGTACACCGTGGTAAACTCTAGAAACTCCAAATAAATTTGACCCAGTTTGGATTTGTTGCTTAAATGCTTTTCTGAACGTTTAATAAAGTAACTGTCGAATCATCAAATCAATTTGCTTTCCATATTGCACTATACAATACTCACATTCGTATACGTCTAAAAGTGCATTGTATTGTCACAATTTTCACCCAATTATGTTTCACAGCTAGACAACTTTAAAAAAGTACACTACTCCAATGTGCAGTTTGGTTCTCACAACCCTTAGAAAGTGCATTGAAGTTGTACAGATTGTGCTCTAGTATCTTTCACATCTAGTTATCCCTAAGAAAGCATATTGCTCTAGATATCTGTGCTCTATTCTCTTCACACCTAGGTATTACCAAGAAAACACATTGCATTCTTACAAATTGTATTCTAGTATCTTTCACATCTAGTTTTCCTTAAGAAAGCACATTTATAGGACCATGATCGAAACAGAGATGGTAGACATTGTGAGTAAACTAAAACCAACCATTTGTAAAGGCGATGTATGCCCAGCTCTCACTGTTAAGGCAAGCTACCTGTTGCTCATAGGTACGATCACTTAATTTGTTAATTCATCCTTCAAGGAGAACTGCGTACCCAGAGAGCTCAAAAACGCATAAATCACGCCCCTCTTAGAAAAAACTCCACCCCTTAATTGCCACCAACTATAGACCCACCGCCAACACACAATTTCTGCTCAAAATGCCATACGAACAGATCCTAGGTCATTTGGTTAATAACATTCTCAACAAATGGCAATCTGGGTTTAGGCCGGGTTGTGGTACGAAGACCGCATTGCTGGATTTGAAATCATCCATGCTCCAATCCATTGATAAAGGTGAAATGGTCATACTTAAGCTGCTGGACCTATCAGCCGCATTTGACTCGGTAGATCATTCTCTTTTGACTGACAGACTGCAGAAGGTTGCAAACTTCCCCCATGATGCAGCAACTTGGGTGAAATCCTTTTTAGAAGATAGACCAGTGAGAGTCTGCACCAGGGGTGCACAGGCAACCCCAGAACGCTTACTTTACGTGTTCCACAGGGGGCCTGTCTCTCTCCGTCCCTGTATAACATTTTTACTGTTCCATTATTCCATTTGCTCAAGGAGAAGGGAGTTTGTTTAACTTATTACGCATAATACACTCAATGCGTGATCCCCCTCTCCAGAGTTCATACAGAGGACGATGAAATGATTAATAAGGCATATAAACTGATTCAGACCTGGATGATACAGAACGGACTTGCACTCAATGATGAAAAAACCCAGGTTATGGTAGTGGGCTCTCCAACTAGAATTCATATATTACATCCAGCGTGCCAACACATACAGATGGCAGATTGTAAGATCACTATCCAACAGAAAGAGGAGACCCTAGGGGTCTTCCTGGATCACACTCTAAATATGCAGGCTCCGGTTAACAACCTAGTATCTACCACTGTTTATCATATTAGACTGCTGTCCCAGATATGCCTGTTTGTTTCTGAATAAAGCTGCATCACAATAGCCAGAGCCATCATTAGTACCAAAATTGACTTTTGTAGTAGTCTACCAGTTGGTATTAGCAAGGGGGGGGCTGCTCTAGGCTTCATACCATTCAAAACAGTGCGGTCAGAGCAGCTGTAGGACTAAACAGAAGAGCGCGCATGCCTGAAGCCAGAAGAAATGTTAATTGGCTATCTATAGAAGCAAGAATCTCTTTTCGTCTCTTGTCTGTAACTCACAATGTCTCACAGGAAATAGCCCTACATATCATTCAGAAATCCTGAAGAAACCTCAGGCAAGGTCCTTGAGATCAAATGATTGTAATCTACTCATGGTTCCCAGGACCAGACTGACCATGGTTAGGGAACGTGCATTCTTTGCATTAGCCCCCTTAGCATGGAATTCAATCCCACCCGAACTAAGGAGGAGCGAATCAAGAGAACTGTTCAAAAGGGGATTAAAGGCCCCTAGGTTTAGATCATGTTTGATATCAAGCACTGCTTTATGATCGCGGTCTGGGAGCCATTTTTGTGGCCTATGTTCTTGTGATGCCTGGGTATTTGTTCTGTGTGTGCCCTTATGCCTTCGGGCCACGGTGCGCGTTACAAATTAAATAACATAACATAACATATTGCTCAATATCCATGTTCTATTCTCTTCACACCTAGCTATTACAAGGAAAGCGCATTGCATTGTTTCTATGTTGTACACTATTGTGTTCACACCAAAGCGTCCCCAAAAAAGGCATTGCATTGTTTCATATTGTGCCCTATGGCGTTTCAAATCCAGGGACCAGATTCTCAAAACTTGTTTTGGCGCAAGTGAGGAAATGAACTAGTGCATCTCCTCACTTGTGTCATAAATGTGGCTGCGCTGCCCAATTCCCCCTTTGCACATTTGCGAAGAGAAAGTGGGCGTATCTGCATACTTTTTAAGCGCATCCCGAATTATGAAACGGGATGCGCCTTGAAATACGCGGAAATGATGGTCATCGCCCAGTGCCTTTTAAAACAGGCGCAGGTGGAGGCACCAATCATGGCAGGGTCATTTCCGACCCTGCCATTATTTGTTTTTGAGCTGGGAAAGCCGCGGGTTAAACCGCAGCTGCAACAATAGCATTTCCATCCCCCCCAAATGGCTGCTGGTACCCTGTCATACATTAGTGTCAGAGGGCGGAAAGGGTCTGGACATGGCTTGGACAGCGCATCTTTGCACCACTGTCCGGCCCCTCCTGAAACGCTCAGGTCACCTGTGAGGATAAGGTAACTAGCGCATTTTAAAAAATAGTGCAAAAGAAACAGACGCATTCTCTGTGGCCCTTTTATTTGCACTATTTTATGAGAATCTGCCCCTAGGTATCCCAAAGAAATCACACTGCTTTGCTCTCTATATGGTACTCTTCTGTTGTTCACATGTAGGCGTCCCTAAGAAAGTGCATTGCATTGTTGTATAGAGGTCCTATTCTATTGTGTTTCACACCTAGGTATCCCTAAGGAAGCAAACAGCATTATTTCTATATTGTGTTCACATTTGGGCTTCTCAGGAAAGTGCACTGCAATATTCTATATTGCGCAGTATTGTGTTTCACATTTAGGTATCCCTAAGAAACCCACTAACAACCTCATATTTCGGTTCCATCATATTTCATTGCGGGATGAAACAACGATGGGTTTTTCTCAGTGGATATTGCAACACGAAAACGCATCATATTTATTTATTTATTTATTATTTTTGGGGGGGGGGTTCACTCCCAGCCCCCATCCCCTTTAATTATTTACTTATTTCCGAACACCCACTCCCCATCAATATTTTTTTTAACCCCCCTACAAAATTTGACGAGTTTTCACGTTGAAATGACAACAGAGAAAAGCCCAGTGTCCTTTCATCCCACGATGAAAGGACGTTGTACCCATATTTCAACCACCCTGGCTTACCACATAATAACTAAACACGCCAACAGAAACTGCTTTAGACATCCCTCTCCCCTGGTCTAAATACCCCAAACTCTAGAACTCACAAATAAACTTGCAAGCCTCAACAACCGACCCAAGCATCCTGGCAAGTCAAAGACTTGAGGCCTCCCATCTGGAAACGCATCCCTGCGATTATACGACGCAATACGGACCGATACACAAGCCAGTTCCTCCCGATTCTACACGTACCAACAGTTAAGCACACAACTGCGTGTCTTTTCACTCTCTTCAACCCTGAGCCGCCTCCCCAATTTCCCTTTCAGATCCGCCAGGGTGCATGGAGTCCATGCAAATGGCAGCGGTGTGTGGTATAAACCCCAATAACATAACAAAGCTTTCCATTTTAAAATTGGATGCCATATCCAGTGAAACTAGCAAGCATAACGTGTGATGCATAGTTCCCAAGAAACACATTATACTACGATATTGTTATTTTTATTGGAACATCACAGCAATTGTGTACTGTTTAACTTGTTCTCTGTTTTGTGGAATTCAACATGTTACATTGATGACCCTGATATGTATGTTCATCTGTCTTCATATGTTAGGTTGCATAGGATTTAGTTGCGAATTCACTAGCGCAGAATTACAATAATTATCACTTTCCAAACATTTGCTAAAAGGTTTGTGTGAAGTTCCGGCTAGATTGGACAACCCCAACACATTAAAAGGGGTGGGGCTGGTCTTTGCACACCACTCTACTCCCAAACAATGTTCTAGAAATGCTGGGCATTCCCTCTGGTGCTTAGTGTAGAGAAGCCCCTCAACGCTCACACCAGAAAAAATACAACCCACTAGGGAAAAAGGCCCAGTACACCTCTTGAAAAGAGAACTAGGTCTATTTCCTTAAAAAAAACAGACACGCCAGCAAAGGACTTTGCTGCCATGGAGCGCTCTGACGAAAACAGCATAATCAACAGGGTATAAAGGCACGCAGCATCACAAGTGACGTACATTACAAATGCAGGTGGCTAGTTGGTGCGATCCTATACATCTGCTGCCTGCTCCATAAGGTGTGCCAGGCCATTGGTCCCAGCTTCTCCTGTCTGTCTTCTTCCACCTGGGTTTCTTCTTTGCACATTATCGGGTGCAAGGTTCCTAATTGGCAATTACAACCACAAATCATAGCATTCCCTATATGTGGCATAATGTGCATCTTCTACTGCAGACATGGGCACAGATGATACTCTCAAGGCCACAATGATCTTGCAAACCCCAGCTCGATCTCAGACGCATCAGCGCTCTCCCAAATCTTCCCACCCTGGTTTTAGATTTGTTACTTTTTCCCCTGGCACCTTGCAGCACAAATCACATGGATTGATGGTGGGGGCAGTCCACCCCTGCTCTCAGATCTTCCTGATCGATTGGTGATCTAACAGTTTTATGATCGGTGGTCTGGAGCTGGTTTGTACCTTGGAATCCTGGGGCCAGGGGCATCCGGGCACTAAAAGTTAGGGTTTGGACTGGCGATGTTTGGAGGCTTGTGCCCTCCTTCTTGTGGGATAACTGTTCACAGGGAGATCTCGGCCCCCTCATGGGCTTGCAGGGCACATTCTTTCTGGGATGCCAGTACTACTGAAATGAGACTATGAGAGGTTTATGAATCTCGACAGGTTTGGCCTTTCTCACTGCTGCCCAGGTTGCAACCTGACCCTGCATTCACGCACATATTTCTAATGTTCTGAGGCTGGGCCTCTTGCCCTGGCTGCAGTGCGGCACTAGGCCTCAATTTCAAAATGGCTGCTATCTTCTAAGATGGTGTTTGATTTTATGTCCAATCTACACCCAGACATATAATAATGTACCCATACTGCAGCTTCTGTCGACGCCCACCTGCCCCTATAGCCTCCCCAGACGTCTACAACACATTCTTAGGCCTTTGCCTCATTCGAAACCTCTTGGGAGCCTGGGACGATCGTCCCCGCTTCCCAACATTAGGTCGTGAATTCCCAACATGCACAACTCCTTGGAAATGGTTGGGAGAGATTAAAACAAACACTGAGGCAGGGATTCATTAAGTGAACCAAAATAGCAGCATCTTTAGCAACTCTGCCGTAGCCCTCAGGGCTACGTTGGTTTGTTGTGTTTATCTCTGCCATGGAAAAGAAATGCAGTCAGCTGTTATGCTGTGCTACATTGAGGGTCATCTCAGGCAACCAAAAGGCATTCTGTGTCACGTGTTTGTTCTGTTGATGCTAAAAGCTTTGTTTCCGTGAGTTTTGTGAAAGGCTGCCTTGTCGGTTACTACCACTTTCTGAATTAGGTCCAATACGCAGAATCTACTTTTTCCTCTGCGTAAACAAATACTGATCCATGTACTAAATAATAAGAACTTGTTTTTAAAGGAAATTAATGAGTCTTCTTTTCCTAATTGCACTAAGTAATTAGCAGCCTGTGGGTGGGAGCCGGCCAATCGGGAGGCTGAAAACACGGGCTGATACTCCCGATATAGCCCGCGTTCCAAGCCGCCTGATGGCTGGCTCGGCAGCTCGCCATCTTCCCCCCACCCTCTGTTCCCTTTTTAAATTTTTTTTTTTTAATGCTAACCCCACTTACCTGATTGTGGCGGCGGCAGCGCCCGCCTCCGCAGCTCCCCTGCCTCTTCCTTTTTTCGGCTGCCATGGTAATGGGAGAGCGGCTCCATACGGAGCCCTACCTTCTGCTACCACGGCGGACATCTTGGCAAAGCATTTTCATTCATTGAACGGGACACGCGCAGCATCCCGTTCAATGAATGAAAATGATTTTTTTTAACACCCTGGGTTACCGCTTTCGTAACCTGGGGTTCTAATGGCGTTCTTAACCCGTTCCACAGGCCATACTGGGCGTGACTTCCGGTGCCCTCATTTACCACCATTGCTTCGATCGGGCCGTTAACTCGGGCTGCTGCGCCGTTACCCACGGTATGGCACGTGGAACATGTTAAGAATGCCATATTAACCAAACCCATAATAATTACTGTATGAATATTCTCTCGTTTTAAAAGTTTATTCGGATTGCTCCACTAATAATACACACATAATAAAAATAAATCCCCATTAGAATCAGTTATTTGCCATGTTCATTAATTAACAACAACATCCAAAATAAAATACAAACCCCTATAAACAAGTGTTCCGGTGGATTGAACCTACTAGCAACTACTGACTTGCAGAGTATTAGACATTCGACCTGTTGCCCCAGGATGTATTTTAAATAATCTTGTTTCTAAAGCCGCATCCAGGAACTTGATCTCAGCACATGAAAGCCATAGCTTCCTTACAGGATCTGATATTATGAATCGGGAAGTAACGTTTTAACCATGCCATCCTCTCAGCTGTTTGAATATCAACCACTACTAAATATAAAAAAACAGTATTCCAAGCTCCCTACATTCCCTAGCCATGGATACAGAAAGACTACAAGCCCTAGTGCCGAGCCAGGTAAATGTAAAACGAATTAGGAAGTCTGTGTTTACCGAACGCCTGAATGTTGCAGAAAAGAGTTAACATGTATTGCTGACATTGTGATGCAATAGTTGATGGCCACAGCTTGCTGCACATGTGTGTCATGACTGCCTGGCTGGTGTTGACTGGAGAATGGGTGTGTGCATGTTGAGGGGAGAGTGGTCTGATTGGGCCGAGCTGCTGTGATGCATTGTGGAACTTTAGAATGTTAATTTTGTGAGAGGAGCTTTTGAAGAGAATCGATCAGCTTTGTTCATGCAAGCGATTCGTGATCGAAATATGGTGCAGCCTTGGGACTGAGAAAGCAGTCTTGGAAAGCAAAGACAAGGCGCCTGAAACCTTTGACTCTCCAGATGTTTCTGGCTGCAACTCTCATCAGCCCCAACAGCATAGCAATTGATGAAGGATCAAGGAACGTGAAGTCCAGAACCTCTGGACAGCCAAAGGTTTCTCACCTTTGCCCTAGACGTATGACCTCTCCGACTCCGGAAATCCATGATATCCTCCCTCGCGCATTTGCCTCTATGAACAGTCTTTCATAAATCTTTGGCGAGGCTGGAAGATGGCCAATCACTATGATAAGGCGAATGAGCTCTCAAGATGATAGAGTTGGGTCATATGTCACTGGGAAAGACATGCCCCTTTGACTGCTTTGTGTGGCAGGGTGTTTATTGGCTGTTGAGATGCTCTAGATTGTATGATAACACAAATATAAAATATCATCTGTCATATTGGATTGAGCTCACTTAAGTGTCAGTAGAGATGATTCCATGTTAAATTATAAAAATATTTATTTGTTCATTTTTTAAAAATTATTATGGCAAAAGACAAACATCAAACAACAATATCAAATATAACCACCAAATATAGCTAGCGTTTAAGAATTTCATAACATCATTCCAAAATACATACTCTCTCATTCACACTCATACATTCAATTAGTCTGAAAGCCAATCAAAACACATCTCCTATGTGCACAGAAACCACAGAGTCACAGGGAAAAGCACACACGGTTGTGTGTATCAGAATAACTGAGAACCAGTCCAAATCATAGTCACTGCAAAAGAACAGTAGAGATAGGGACAATTCCAAACAGTTAATCATGAATAACTGCAATCCACAGGCAGTATTTGATTTGTTTATCTGGGTAAAGTGCAACAAGGTGCCTAGTAATTTCGAAAAGACTGTTTGGCAGAATAAAGTTGCCTCGTTCTGGCTGCAGATTAATACTGGATCTTCTTATAGCAATGCCTGATTGTGTGGTGGAGAGCTTCGGCTGGTGTGGCTCTGTCTGTTTTGGTGAGCTCAGCCTTCTTCAGGGCCAGAGTTTCTACTTATGTTGCAAGTAATGTGGACTACCTGATAAAACTTGGAAAAGCTCCAAGGGTGGTGTGAGGAACCTGAGGGCGTCCTCATTACTTTTCTCCCTCTATCCCCCCTTCGAGTGGCTGGGAAAAGCCATCGCTTTAGGATCCTGACCCTGGTGTTGGATATGCGAGGGAGGATCACCTGGGTGGAGGGAACTTGGGGAGTGGGGAGAGGACGTCCTTAGGTGAGGCATGGTGTTGTATAGTGCTGGCTGTGAATGCAGGTGCTTGCTGATGCAAGAGTGACTGTTGGTGTGTCAGAGGGAATGGTTTGGTGTGAGTGAAGGAATGCTTGGAATGGAAGGTTCCAGACAGAGTCATTTGCGGAGCTCCTGCCTGGGTGATGGGAGCCAGTGGTTCAGACTCTCATCGTATAGCAATATAATGTAACAGGAATAAAGCTAACTGATGGAGCCTACATGAAGTGTTCAAGGATCTTAATTTATTACACATGGTATTCCCCGTTTACTTTCATAATGAACCCTCCACCCCACAAGCCTTCTTAGCCTATTAGCAGCCCTTTCCCTGTTCTTTCTCTAAAACATACCACAATAAACAACATTACTCTACTGGGAAGAGAAAGAGACCAACAAGAGCAACACATCCTCATTTTAATAATGGGCACACATACAGACCTTAACCTAGTACTGAGACGAGGAGGAGGACAGCAAGAGCAAGGCAGGACTAGCTTCAGTAGTGAGCAGTCTATTCCTTTTTAGTCTATCATGATGGTGGGAACTTTAAAAGGCAGAGGCAGAAGCAGGAGCAGCAGCTGGGAAAGCCACTCTGGATCAGCGGTGTGGCAGACTGAGCACTCAAGACCTGTGCAGAGATGCAGAGTTTGTGCAGCAGGAAGCAAAGCTGAAGGATGCTGGAGACCGCAAGAGGGAGACCGGCGTGACTGAGCAAAGCGGTCGCAAGTATCCTGACCTGCAGCTGGAGCATCGCCAGGGGAGCAACGCCATGGAGAGCCGCTGGGAGAAGAAGTTATGCACCGCAGAGGAAGACGAGAACCTGTGGCGTCAGAGGACCTTGCAATGCCATAAGCTCCGACCGGTGAGTGTGCAAGGAAGGGGAACTACCGGGCTTGCAGGCAAATATACAAACGAGGCAATGAACATTGTTTTGAATAACGAACAAAAATTAAAGGCATTGGGCCTCATTACAAGTTTGCTGGTCCGGAAACAACGGTACCGGTAAACTTACCGGTACCGTTGTGTCTGGACTGGCAAACCACAAGTTCTGCGAGCGGTTGGCTTTCAGCCTGCCAGGTCTTTCGCTCGCAGACCTTGATGGATTCATTAATGGTGCCGGTGTATCCGTCCTCCCCATTCCCAGAGTCCGATGGGACTCAAATGAGAATGATGAGTAATATTTTCCGGCGCCCGGGAATGGCCAATTACCGGGTCCGCCAGGGCTGTAATGTCCCGGTAATTGCCCATTCCCGGGTGCTGGAAAATTCATGACTCCGGCGGCAGCCGTGCCGTTATTTACCGGCACGGCTGCCGGAGTCATGATAACCCCTATTAGAAGTACTTTTGAATACCGAACAGAGCGAACATTGTTTTGAAGAACAAACAAAGTACTTTTGAATACCGAACTAAATGAAAGGCATTACAAGTACTTTTGAAAACCAAATGAAATGAAAGGCATTATAAGTACTTTTGAATACCGAATAGAGTGAAAGCAAGTTTTGAGCACTCAAGAATATTGAGTAAAGTGCAAGAAAGTTGGTGAATTTGGCACATACCACAAACTGTATTATTTGAAGGACACGTATTGGCAAAGTTAAGAGAATACCAAGAAGGGTATGAGAAACCAAGTATTGGCCAAAGCCAATAGATTTCAAGCAATTGCACTATGAGAAAACAAGCATTGGCAATAGCCAAAAGAGTTCAAGAAACTGCATGTTATGAGGAAACTTGTATTGGCAAGAAAGTGCAACAAATGCATGGTGGCCAACCAAGCCACAGTACAGTGTCAGGAGAATGTGACACCAGTGAATAAACCAAGCATCACTGTCAAATTGAAGCAGTGGCACATTGTTGTTGGTTAGCAGCCAACAAGGGGCATCAGTTGTGTGACCTGTAATGGGTGGGCTGTGGGGTCCGACAACTGCACCTAGACTGAGTGCCCCCTGTATGGAAAAGCCACTGAAAGTATCCATAAAGAAGCATGGGTCTTAAAACAATGTCTTAAGTGATTTTGAAGCTAAGAAACTGAGCTGAAGAAATTGAACTGCCTATGTGAACTAATGAAAAACACCAATATCAAAAGAGCAGGCACGTGTCCAAGGTAACTGTGTGGGTTTTGAAAAGCTGGAAGATTTGAACTTGGATCAGTTTAAATGGCAGTTAGTTAGAGAAAGAATAGCTGCTGACCTCTTCCAAAGTAGAATTGTTTATGATTTTGGCTTGTGGTTGGATTCACTGGATGAAGTTGCAACATTGGTGCGTCCTGTTTTGGTGGACATTCAGTGCCAAAGAGATCTACCATTAAATGAAATGAGGAGACACCGGTGTGCCCTGCTATGCTGGACAACCCGTGTCAGACAGACCCTCCATTGAATAATGAGTTGGCTAATAAGAACCATCAAACACTTTATCATGAGTATGACTGTTGGGCCTGAAGATGAAAGCAGTCAGACTGAAGGAATTTAAGTAAATATCATTAATCTGCAACATTATTCCACCTTAAATGCACCCTTTGCACCTGGATCTGTGGTTGGGCAAGCCCTTGGTGGGCAGGCAACAGCAGATTCTGATTTAGGACTGGTCACATTATGTATTGATTATTGTGTTTGAACCAAGCTTAAACTGTACGTCTCAGTAAATCTTAGATGCCATTTATTGCAGATAAATCCTTGAGAGAGCTGGCCTTGGATCCAAGGAATCTTATTATTACCAATGTTATGCCATCCATGAGGACGGAACCTAGAGATGCCCTTAGGAACAAGGTTTTGGCTTGGTTGCAACAAAGATTGGGACCAGGGATTGTTAGAAGCCTGGATTCTAAGGTCCTGTGTAGGATTAAGTTGGATGAATGGTGCACACAAGCCTACAGGGACTGCATAATTATTGGTTGTGGCCTTAGTAACCTTCCATCCTTTCTAGCAAATTGTAGCCATTTCCCTAACATGTCATCTGATCTTAAACTGAAAGTTAACAGTGGAGAATGTTTTTGTTGTTCATGGTATGATCCTGATGAACAGTTTTTCTGTTCTGTTCATCTTGTTTAAGTGCCCCATGCCTCAGGCCCCTTTTTTTGCGCTATACAAATTAAATAAATATATTAAAAATATCCGGTGTTACGTGCTACACGAAGACGTGGCTTGAAACGTTTCTCATAAGGCCTGTTCGTGGCTGACAACTAATGACCAACTATGTAAGTGCATTCTACAAGGTGTTTCATTATATTTGTTATGCTTTAACCTTTTACCTCGCATATCTTCAAAAGTACATTATTGTTGAAACATGGTCACTACTAAAGATGACCATAATCTTTCTTCATCATTAGCTGAATTGTCCTCTTTTAATAAAAGCATGGAATTTTTTTTAATGAATTATCCAAGATCCAAGCTTCCATATCAAAGTTAGATACACGCTCTCTAACAATTTAGGATGTCTTTCGTTGTTTCAAAAATAAAATTCAAGTAATGAGTGGAAGATTAAATGAAGATGAAAAGTGTATCTCCTTTACAGTAGACAGGCTGGAAGGCTTAGAACATATCCAGCAAAACGCTTTTCAGATGGAATTTTAAATTATTAATTTGGAAGACAGAAATGGAAGAGACAACATTTGAATTTATGGACTTCTTGAAAACAAAGAAATGGAGGACGCTATTACATTTCTCACTGTTTGGAAACCTATGAGGTTAAGCCTCTCTTTTTCACTGCCTCCTGAATTTCAGAGAGCACACAGGATAAAACCTTGCTTCTCCAGTAACAATTCACCCCAAGACACTTGATTGCATGCCTCCTACGTCATCAGTAGACACGTCAAATTCTTGATGCAGCCAAAAAATAATCTACTTTATTATTTCATGGTCATAAAATCTATATAGCACCAGATTTCTCAACGGCCACGCAAGATAAAAGAAAAAGATTTTTGGATCTGAAACTTTGAAGAATCTTGGAATCAGATATGGCCTATTAGATCCTGCAAGAATGTTAATAACTCCCCCACATGGCTCTACCAAGGAATAGTCTGATGCAGACGATCATAATAAACTTATTAAATCCCTTGAGACTTCACCTATGGACACTTCATCCCATGTTACACTGTCCACAATGAGGTGCTCTAATCAAGATTTCCTTCTGGATGTTGAGAACTCTTCCAAACGCAACAAGTTGAAACCACAGAAATATAATTTTTCCAGAAATAGATCTGAATTCAACATATCATCTAAACCTTTAGATACCTGTGACAAACCTAGAGACAAGCCCAGATCCCCTATTAAGCATGTTGATCTTATAATTTCCTCTCCACAGATTTAAATGGCTTTTAAGGATATATATTTAAACAAAAGATAGAAAGCTTGTATCAACAGTTGCAAACATTAAACTACAACTGTTAATTTTGTCATATAAAAATAATACTTTATTTAAACACAATTAATAAAAACACTGTATATAAAATTACAATAAAAAAACTGTGACAAGCAATGCCTTCAGAGATAGGCAAGGATCTAAATCAACCTTTATGATTTTATCTATAGAGAATCTAAACTATATCTCTAAGTCGAAATTGTCATTTTCCTGATCACTCTGGAATTTCAATGGATCAACCATATACCATTGTCATACACTCGACATGTTTTAGTTCTCTTAACTTGATCTAGGAACTTTCTTCAGGAGTAATTGTCACATGCTATTCATAAAAACATAGAATATCTGCTCTTATTGCACAGTGCTGGAGTTTTTTTTCCTCCAGCGTCTTGTGAACAGTGTAAACAATGTTTCCTTTTTATTATGACATTTGTTGCCACTATTGATAATAACGATACAGGAGAAAGGGTTCGCTTAAAATGCTAAATTTCATCTCCATGTTTTTAGTATAAAACTAGAAAAGACCTTGAGGTATCTTTACCTGGTCTAGTGCGTGAAGTTAGTTGAGATGAAAATCTTGAATAAAGCAATAGATGTCCTCAAGAGTGGTGTAAAGCCCTTTTTAATATAGGGGTAGTCCACCTGTGAATAGATTTACATAATCTAATTTAGAAGAATTTCTGAGAAGTGATGGGGCGGGGGATTTTTTGGGTGGAGTTCTTGTCATTCGTTGGATATATTAAGGTAACAACAATGAAAACATTTTTTTATATCTTATTCAGGGTCTTGTGTTCCACCAGATCTAGGGCCTGATCACGACTTTGGTGGTAACACCGGCGGTATTACCACTGGCGGTATTAGCACTACCGCCGAACACCCCGGTGCTAATAGCGCCGGATCACGAGTTCGGCGGTAATGTAATTCCCCATTCCCCATTGAGCCCATTCGGGAATGCCCCATTCCCCATTGGGCTCAATGGGGAAAATTTGCGCTCTTACTGCCGGCGGATTTCCCGCCGGCGGTAATAGCGTGAACCTTCGGCGGATTTCCCCCCAGCCAAGAGCTGGGGCGAAATCCGCCGAAGTCCTGATTTGGCGGACCCTTAAATCCAGCGGTAATAGCGCGACCGCCGGATTTAAGGGTTACCGCCAAAGTCGTGATGAGGCCCCTAGTAAGGGATTGCTCTGTTTCCGGACTGGAGTTGGGCTCTTAAACTGGCAGAAGATGCTAACCTTTATGTGGCTTTTAGACACTTCTGTCGTATAAAGAGAGAAACACACGAATTGGAATCAATTAGGGGCTCGAGAGTTATAGAGCTATACGGTCAGGGTTGGATTGGCCCCTCGGCCTTTCGGCCAGTGGCTGGGCCGAAATCGTCCTTGGGGAGTGGGGGCTGGTTTCTGCCCAATCCTGGGCGGTTTTGAAAAAAAAAAAATGAAAAAAAAAGTTGCATTTTTTTGTTTTGTTTTTTAGAACCCTATTGTTCATAGTTTTCATAGCCGGTCAAGTGGCACAGCGAGTAGAGCGCTCGCTTTGACATTCGTGGAGAGCAGGTTCGATCCCGGTGGAGCCAAACTCAGCCTTTCATCCTTCCGAGGTCGATAAATGAATTAGGTAATAATAAGCAGCGCTCAGATACCTGAGGGTCCGTAGCGCTATATAAATTCCAAATTATTATTATTATTATTTTTATTATTACTTAGAAACAATGCTATTTGATTTCACTTCCTGTTTTGTCAAGGGGTTAAATGTTGTGTTTCATCGCTTCCTGGGATGTCACTTTGGTGTGGGGTCAAATGACATCCTTCCAGTGATGTCATCAGAGGTCAAGGGTCAGGAGGCGAGGGGTGAGACACTTTTTTGAGGCGAGGGGTGGCCCACTTTTTTTGGGTGTCCGGGCCCATTTCTTGTCCCAGTCCGACCCTGTATACAGTCATGAGTACTTAGTTTTAACAATTCCAAGCTTAGCAGCCAGGGATTACCGATTGTGTCTTGAACGATGGGGGACTATATCCGTCTGCTGAAAATTGTCATTCGGGGTGTTGAGGAACCATAGATTCCATGTAGCGAGATATATCTCTACAAAAACCAAAATTAGAGGTGTTTAAATATGTGGCTCGTTAAATGCACTCGCTAGTATAAATTCACCTAACACATGTTTATAGTAGCTGTAGTATATTGCAGGTATCGGGTATTGCGTGTCTTACCTTTTGTCTGAAGTGAGTATCGCGTACTCTGCTTCCGCGTTCAGTCTAGAGCTGCAACTGACTCCTAACTCATAATGCCAGTTTCTCGCATTGGTTAAAAACAACGTCCGCCATATTGGGTGTAGGTTGCTCTAAAACATTCCTTCCTCTGTTACTATTTCCCCTAGATTATGGGAACTTTGCACAAACAGGATATTATACCTGATTCTATTAGTATTGTTTACCCGGGTAGTTCTCTCTGGTCCTAGTTCCTCGGACCACTCAAAAAGGTTGACAAACAGCCTTCAATGTACCCCTGACCAACGTGTAAAATTAGTAATTCGATCTCATGGCTGTCTCCCTATATTGAGTGAGTGAATACCATTCGGAGGTGGTCCTTTTTCTATTATTGCGGTTCTTAATTTGACCTCTCTAGGTCCTTACCTTGTATTTTCTATATTCCAACTCCTGTGATTAAAACAATTATAAAGTCACAGCGGAAAGAAAAAAGTAAAAGAGAGAGGGGAGAGTGTAGCTAGGTTCTAAATACAGTAATGCCTCACCTACTCCTAATACGGGAGGACCAGATCCTGAGATAAAACACCCTTAACCATGTCGCAGGGATAGTCCTACATGTTGATTTCAAAGTAAAAGATACTACGGCTGCACTTTAGGTGATCCAATAGGAAGACTATATATGGCCCGATTGGGGAAGAAGAAAAGGGACCTGAATGGTCTAATGTAAGGAGTTTATTTTATATGAAAAAAGTTGGAATAGTCTCCATTACCGGCCCTTAATTCATTCTATCCTCTAATGCTCTTAGGTGCTCCTTCAAAGCAAGGTGTCTAATGGAGGTCCTCAGGACTAATGGCACTGTCTATGAAACTACAAAATATCGTGGGATTTCATAGTCCATGAAGTTGATCTGTGGTTTAGATTTTATACCATTCGATCGCTTCATTAAGCCCTACCTTATCGCTTTTTGTTAGAAAGATCAGTCTTTGTTCTTTTTCGATAAGGGCTTTTTTCTTTTTATTAACATCTGTTCCCATCATTATAAACAATACAGTCCATTTCAAGTCTTCACTGGTGTGGTTATGATCTATCAAGTGTTTAACCATTGGTGCTGTTAATACCTTTTTGTTGACACAGCTCCAGTGTTCTATAATCTGGGTTTTTATCTTCCAATTGGTTATGCCTATATATCTTTTGCCACATGGGCACATTATCATATAGATCACAAATTCAGTATTGCAGTTGGAAAATCTAGTTTGCTGCCATTTTTTATCCAGGCCAATATCGATTTCTTTAGATGTATAAGTGTATTTACATGCACTACAATTACCACAAGGATGATGTCCACAAAGGGGACTCAGCCCCCAACTTTGAGTGAGGGTTTCACGTGGTTTCACGTTTCTTTTTAATTTACTACTGCTGATATGGTTTCCTATAGTGGTGGATTTCCTATAGGCAAACAGTGGGCAGGGTAATTTGACCGTGGCTTTTTCAAAGATTTTCCATTGCTTGCGAACTATGTTAGTAATAGTGAGGCTTAAGTTGGTAAAGGTGAGGTAAATTAACAGATCATAATAAAAAGAGCAGATAAGGTTGGCAGCATAGTAATGCAAGACAAAAGAGACTATGTTAATGAATGCCTAACTCAATTGAACAATACTAATTATTATAAGAAACTGGCAGAAAACTCTAGTCAGAAAATACTTGAGGTAATCGAATGTAAAGTGACAAAGGCGAAAGAGAGGAACTGGATTAGCAGACAAGAAAGTGAATTTCTGGTGAACAAAGAGGCCAATATACTTACTTTCCATTGCCTCCCGAAAGTTCATAAAATGTTGAAAAACTCCCCAGGACGACCAATAGTAGCTGGGATAAACTCCGTTTTAGAACCTCTGTCTAAATACGTTGATCACTATTTGAAAACGTATGTCTCCCAAATGAAATCATACCTTAAGGATACTAAAGAAGTAATCAAACAATTTGAACACCAACCCTATGATAACACCACGCAGTTTTTGATTCCATTTGATATAGTTTCACTGTATACAAACATACCACAAAGGGCAACCCTTGAAACAATAGAGGAAATCCTCCTTACCCGTACTGATAACAACCCTGTACCAACTTCTTTCATACTTTGGTGCCTGGAAATGGCTCTTACACAAAACCTTTTTGAATTTCAAGGTGTGTTTTACCAGCAAATTGAAGGAACCGCGATGCAAGCCACTATGGCTCCCAGCGTGGCTAACCTGTATGTTGAGTGTTTTGAGAAACAATTTATCGACACTCCACATCCATATATAGCGAACCTAGTTCTTTGGGCTCGCTATATAGATGACATTATTGTCATATGGAAGGGGTCAAAAGTAGAAGCAGAAGAGTTTCTAATTTGGCTCAACCATTGCAATTGTCACCTGCAATTCACAATGACTCTGAAACAAGAGTACATCAATTTTTTTGATGTTACCATTTTCCACCACGAAGGAATCCTGCAGGTCAAACCCTACCACAAAAGTACTGATAGAAACTCGCTATTACACTACAAAAGTCATCATGTAAAGCACTTAAAAGACAACTTACCATTTGGCAGGTTTCCGCGGTTAAAAAGAAACAGTAGCCAGAATGAGGCATACGAGATGGAAGCAAGTACATTATCAGATAAACTTAAAGAAAGAGAGTATCCCAAGAAACGAATACGAAGAGCAGCCAAAAGAGCTTACAACAATAATCGACAAGCACTCCTCGAAGACAAAATAAAAAAAAACATGGACGATCGGATAGTGAGTGTGAACACCTTTACCAACTTAAGCCTCACTATTACTAACATAGTTCGCAAGCAATGGAAAATCTTTGAAAAAGCCACGGTCAAATTACCCTGCCCACTGTTTGCCTATAGGAAATCCACCACTATAGGAAACCATATCAGCAGTAGTAAATTAAAAACAAACGTGAAACCACGTGAAACCCTCACTCAAAGTTAGTCCCCTTTGTGGACATCATCCTTGTGGTAATTGTTGTGTATGTAAATACACTTATACATCTAAAGAAATTGATATTGGCCTGGATAAAAAAATGTCAGCAAACTAGATTTTCCAACTGCAATACTGAATTTGTGATCTATATCATAATGTGGCCATGTGGCAAAAGATATATAGGCAAAACCAATTGGAAGATAAAAACACGGATTATAGAACACTGGAGCTGTGTCAACAAAAAGGTATTAACAGCACCAATGGTTAAACACTTGATAGATCATAACCACACCAGTGAACACTTGAAATGGACTGTATTGTTTACAATGATGGGAACAGATGTTAATAAAAAGAAAAAAGAAAAAAGCCCTTATCGAAAAAGAACAAAGACTGATCTTCCTAACAAAAAGCGATAAGGTAGGGCTTAATGAAGCGATCGAATGGTATAAAATCTAAACCACAGATCAACTTCATGGACTATGAAATCCCACAATATTTTGTAGTTTCATACACAGTCCCATTAGTCCCGAGGACCTCCATTAGACTCCTTACTTTGTAGGAGCACCTAAGAGCATTAGAGGATAGAATGAATTAAGGGCCGGTAATGGAGACTGTTCCAACTTTTTTCATATAAAATAAACTCCTTACATTAGACCATTCAGGTCCCTTTTCTTCTTCCCCAATCGGGCCATATATAGTCTTCCTATTGGATCACCTAAAGTGCAGCCACAGTATCTTTTACTTTGAAATCAATATGTAGGACTATCCCTGCAACATGGTTAAGGGTGTTTTATCTCAGAATCTGATCCTCCCGTATTAGGAGTAGATGAGGCATTACTGTATTTAGAACCTGGCTACACTATCCCAGCTCTCTTATACTTTTTTCTTTCCGCTGTGACTTTATAATTGTTATAATAACAGGAGTTGGAATAAAGGAAATACAAGGTAAGGACCTAGAGAGGTCAAATTAAGAACCACAATAATAGAAAAAGGACCACCTCTGGATGGTATTCACTCACTCAATATGGCAAGACGGCCATGAGATCGAATTACTAATTTTACACATTGGTCAGGAGTACATTGGAGGCTGTTTGTCAACCTTTTTGAGTGGTCCGAGGAACTAAGACCAGAGAGAACTACCCGGGTAAACAATACTAATAGAATCAGGTATAATATCCAGTTCGTGCAAAGTTTCCGTAATCTAGGGGAAATAGTAACAGAGGAAGGACTGTATTAGAGCAACCTACACCCAATATGGTGGACGTTGTTTTTAACCAACGCAAGAAACCGGCGTTACGAGTTAGGAGTCAGTTGCAGCTCCGGACTGAACGCAGAAGCAGAGTACGTGATAATCACTTCCGACAAAGGTAAGAGACGCGATACCCGATAGCTGCAATATACTACAGCTACTATAAACATGTATTAGGTGAATTGATACGAGCGAGTGCATTTAACGAGCCACATATTTAAACACCTCTAATTTTGGTTTTTGTACAGACATATCTCGCTACATGGAATCTATGGTTCCTCAACACCCCGAATGACAATTTTCAGCAGATGGATATAGTCCCCCATCGTTCAAGACACATTCGGTAAGCCCTGGCCGCTAAGCCTGGAATTGTTAAAACTAAGTACTGATGACCATATAGCTCTATAACTCTCGAGCCCCTAATTGATTCCAATTCGTGTGTTTGTCTCTTTATACAACAGAAGTGTCTAAAAGCCACATAGAGGTTTGCATCTACTGCCAATTTAAGAGCCCAACTCCAGTCCGGAAACAGAGCAATCCCTTACTAGATCTGGTGCAACACAAGACCCTGAATAAGGTATAAAAAAATGTATTCATTGTTGTTACCTTAATATATCCAACGAATGACAAGAACTCCACCCAAAAAATCCCCCGCCCATCACTTCTCAGAAATTCTTCTAAATTAGAATATGTAAATCTATTCACAGGTGGACTACCCCTATATTGAAAAGGGCTTTACACCACTCTTGAGGACATCTCTTGCTTTATTCAAGATTTTCATCTCAACTAACTCCACACACTAGACCAGATAAAGTTACCTCAAGGTCTTTTCTAGTTTTATACTAAAAACATGGAGATGAAATTTAGCATTTTAAGCTAACCCTTTCTCCTGTATCGTTTTTACAACAGTTGCAACACGTTTCATAATAAAAAGGAAACATCGTTTACACTGTTCACAAGACGCTGGAGGAAAAAAACTCCAGCACTGTGCAATAAGAGCAGATGTTCTATGTTTTTATGAATAGCATGTGACAATTACTCCTGAAGAAAGTTCCTAGATCAAGTTAAGAGAACTGAAACATGTCGAGTGTATGACAATGGTATATGGTTGATCCATTGAAATTCCAGAATGATCAAGAAAATGACAATTTCGACTTAGAGATATAGTTTAGATTCTCTATGGATAAAATCATAAAGGTTGATTTAGATCCTTGCCTATCTCTGAAGGCATTGCTTGTCACAGTTTTTTTAATTGTAATTTTATATACAGTGTTTTTATTAGTTGTGTTTAAATAAAGTATTATTTTTATATGACAAAATTAACAGTTGTAGTTTAATGTTTGTAACTGTTGATACAAGCTTTCTATCTTTTGTTTAAATATATTCTATCACCCATTATAAGATAGAGCTGCCACCTTTGGTGGTATAGATGGGTTTCCCTCTAAAATTTAGTGTTTTAAGGATGTAGCCATTGCTACTCTTCATATTATTGATTGGTTCATTTTGTAGTTCTGCTTACATGGTCCTTGTATGGTCTTTCTAGGTCATGTTTTATTATATTTAGCTATGTATTAGTCGATAGGGGTCAATAGGAGTGTTGTGGTCTAGCTTGTGGATGTCCCACCCCATATTTCCTTCCTTTTTTCCTTCTTATTCACTTCTATCAACTTATTACATCTTTCTTTCTTTGTTTAATTGTATATTATTATTTTTCTCTTAATACTGTCTTTTATGATGTATCCCTTTCTCTTGTGTGTTCCCTGCCTATAACAAATGTTTTTTCAATTTGTAGGTTTCTTTTGCTTTACTTTCACATTATTAATGTGGTCTGCTCAATTTATCCATTACATTTATTGGGTTTGTTCCTTTATGATGCATGTAATGTGTTTTATTTATCATTTATTTATTTATTTTATTTAAAATGTCATAGTTTATATCATACACTTTTCATTTATTTACATGTATAATAATATAATTTAATTATTAAGTTCAATCATCTATTTCATGAAATTATCGGTCTACTGGTCGATAAACATCCATTAGCTTTGAATTTTTCATTTCTTTTCTGTTCCTTCTATATGATTCTTCTTTAATTCGGTAGACTTCATGTCACTCGTGTTCTCTAACTGGCGAACGATGTTTATCAGCTTCATATAACGCAGTTACTCTCTCTAGTATAGAGGTTGTTTATTTTCCGTCTTCTTCCATAATACTGAAGTGCACAATGGTAGAGATTCATTTTTTATTATTTCCCAATAAAATTTGCGCCCATCGTTCTTTCGGTTCCATCTGCGTTTTAGAGTTGATATAAATCTCAATATATTTCATACACTTCTCTGTTAGCGCAGGGCATACCATGATCAGATGATGCCGATTTCCTATGGTTTCAGTTTGTTTACAAAATCGACAGAACTGCTGGTTCTTCTGGATGATTTTTCTTTTTGCCAGCACTTCGTGAGTTGGGAGCACGTTCAGACGCAGCCTCATAAAGGTGGCTTGTATTTGTTGTGATGGCAATAGTTTAAGATAGTTCGGCAGGGCATTAAGTGCTCTCACATCACATTCGCAACGTTGGTCAAGTTGATATTGAGCCTTTAGCTGTATCGTGGTGATCCAATCGTTATATGCTATTTTCTTTTTTGCTTTTTGTGGTCTTTCACAAGCATTTCCATAGAGATTTCTGCCTCTATCGTTTTCTCTTCTATAACATTTTTGTAGGCATTTAAGACCAATTCATTGCTTGTAGGATGTCTTGAATGGAATATTTCAATTGCTGGTATTGATTCACGACTGAGCATTTTCCTGTATAGATCTAGTTGTTTTCATGAAATCATTGCTTCAAGAGACTGAGTTGCAAGTTCGTAGCGTATATGAGGCATTGGAAAGGATTTTGGGATTGACAGCACCTTTCTCCAGAATATGGCCTCGAGTTGTCAGATTGTGTGTTCTAAGTTAATCATCGTCTCTTCGTCGTATGTCAAGATTGCGACCACCTTTTGTCTATAGAATGTTACAACTGATTTTAGGGAGAACTTTGCAAATTACGATGTAAAAAAAGGCCTTGACGAGCTGGGGCGTGGGCCTTAGATTTAAGATGTTCTGCCCATACTTTTTCTACCTTAGATTGATTGATCCATATACTCAGATACTTAATTGTTTTGACTTGTGTCAATTTCTGGTCTTGCAGGAAGAATTCATATTGTTTCTTTTTAGATCCCTATTCGCAGCTCAGGGTCATGATTTTGTTTTTTGTGCATTTATCTTCAATTCATTTTCTTCCATATAGTCCTGAAGTTTATTTAGGGCTATTTGGAGTCCTCTTGGTGTTTTTGCCATAAGAACAATGTCATCTGCATATGCCATGCATGGAAGTTTATTTTCGTTCACTTTTGAAAGATTTATCGTTGCAAGTTGCATAGTCCCCTCGAAGTCTGATGTAAATAAATTGAACAATGAGGCCGCCAAGGGGCAGTCTTGTTTCAAGCCATGCCAAGTTCTAATATGATTTGACAGTACTCCATCTTTCGATAGTCTAATTCTGATGTTAGTATTGGAGTATAATAGCTTTATCGGCTCAAGTACTTCTGGTGGACAGCCCCACGAGTATAGTTTTAGCCACAGTTTGTTCCTGGTCACCATGTCGAAAGCAAGTTTAAGATCCACAAATGCTGCAATAACTTGTGTTTTGGTGTTTATTGCTCCTTGTTTTACAAGATTTAGCAAATTGATATTTGTACTGATGTTTTTGACAAATCCAGTTGGCCTTGTTGCTAATCTGTTTGCCGTCTTTGCCCATGCATGGAGTAGTTCTAGCAAAAAGGAGGCAAAGATCTTCCCTAACGGGTCCACTAGGGCTATCGGCCGATCATTTCGCGGGTCTTTCGTGTCCCCTTGTTTGTAAAGGGGATCAAAATTTCCAGTTGCCATGACCTGGGAATTGAGTTGGTTTGATTTATTTTATTTTATTTATTTATTGTTTGCTTGTTAGGCGCCTATACAATAAGAATATACTGTTTCAAAGCGCCCGTATGTTCTTCACCTTTACAGATGAGTATTACAATTGTTGCCTGGAATGTTAGAGGTTTGTGCCATCCTGTTAAGAGACAAAAAGTGTTATCTCATTTGGGGGAAAAAAAGCAGATTTGGCTTGTATCCAGGAACACAAATGATGAAAATAATAAACTCAAGAAACGTTTGGAAGTTCATGTTTTTTTTTCACCTGAAGTTGGTAAAAAAGGTGTAGTTGCTTTGCTCGGTTATCCTTTCAATTAATACATGAAGAACATGACTCCTCAGGTCGTTCGTTCATACTGATGCCACCATTAATACGGTTTATTTTATCTGGTTATTGTAACCAAATGTGTGATTTTACACTTTACTGTAAATCTGATACTAAGTTTGTTCATTCTAAATCACATACAACATTTTAAAACTTTAAAGACGACCAAAACATTGTTGACACCTGGCGCTTTTGTCATCCGGACCTTAAAGAAAGTGTATACTTTTTTTCTCACCTTCACACAAATCACTTTCTAGAATAGACTATGTTTTTGTGAATGTTCCCCTTACCTCCGCTCTTCAACATTCAGATATAGGGCCTCATTACGAGTGTGGCGGTCCGGAAACTAGGGTGCTGGTAAGCTTACTGGCACCCTTGTTTCCGGACTGTCACACTACAAGTCCGCCCGCTGGGGCCGACACACCCGACAGGTTTGACCCTGCCGGGCCTAACGGCCCCGGTAGGCAGAGTTGCCATGGAAGCACTGGCACCGTTAGCAATGGTGCCGGTACTTCCAAGTTCCCATTCCCGTGGAGTCCGACAGGACTTAACGGGAATGAGGATTTACCGAATGCCCCGCCTGACTTCCCACTCCGTCGGGACTTTTAAAGAACTGGTAGCACAGGGAAGTCAGACGGACGTTTCAGTGTTTCGAGGTCGGCGGCAAACCGCCGGTAGCACTGGCGGGTTACCATCGCCCTCGTAATGAGGCCCATAATCTCTATTCTAATTTCTGATCACACTCCAGTTTTTTCAATCCTTACTTGGGATCTACAACCTAGCTTATCATGCAGGTGGAGATTTAACTCATTTCTTTTAAAAGATCCCTCTTTTATTAAGCAAGTTAATGGTTAATTGTTTTTGTGCTGAATTTTTTAATACGAACCATGTACATGATACTTCCATGCACAATAATTGCGATGCATTTAAGGCAACTAACTCTAAGGGGATATATTATACAATTTGTCCCTTAAAAAAAAGAAAATGAAAACATTTCTAATGATTTACTTCGCTCAATTAAATTACCCGAATCCCCTTACTTTAGTCACCCTACGGAAAGTTGGTTTAAACTTCTGTTAGCCAAACACATCGAATTTATTAAAATGTCCTCCGATAAAGCATGTTGCTCCTTACTGAGAGTCAAAGCCAAATATTATGGTGTATCCAATAAAGCTGGCAAATTATTAGCCTCTTACCTTAAAAAGAGAAAAGAAAAAAACTATCATTACATCCATTACTGATTCACAAGGTGTTAGAGTGACAAATAATAATCAAATTCATAATTCCTTCTTTAAATTTTATTCTGAACTTTATTCATCGTATAATACCATTGAAAATGAGGATATTATTACATTTGTAAGCAAAATAAAAAAATTGTTAAAGACCCAGTAGATTCGCCCTCTTTAGATTCTCCCATCTATTTGCAAGAAATTAAAAAAAAAAGTCATTCCTGATCTTAAAATAGGTAAAGCCCCTGGTACAGATGGATATCCTATTGATTTTTATCGCTCCTTTTCAGAGTTACTTTCACCTAAACTTCTGGAATTATTTCATAGATTCCATACTCCAGGTCATAGTTCGGGCACTTTTGGCAAAGCTTTACTAATCTTATTTCCTAAACCTGATAAAGATCTCTCATTAATAATAAATGATTGCCCCATTTCTCTTTGGCAAAATAATAGCTAAAAGATTGCATAATTTCTTTCCTGAATTTATAAATATGGATCAATCAGGCTTTGTCAAAGGTAGAATTTCTGCTTCCAATACAAGACTTCTGTTCAATGTTCTTTCTTATGCACAAACATTTTCAGAACCCCTATCATTCTTACCCTTACCAAAAAAGCTTTTTATCATATCTCTTGGTCCTTCAATTTTGAATCATTAAAATGGCATGGGTATAGCCCTACCTTCACCAAATGTATTATTCTGCTGTCCTCTTCACCATCTAGTAGACTTTCTATTACTATCACCTTTTCTCAATCTTTTCCTGTTTCACGTGGCACTCGACAAGGCTGCCCTTTACCTCCATTGCTTTTTATTCTAGCACTGGAAACTTTCTTTCAAAATATTACACTAAATGAAGATTTTTCTGGAATATCTATAAATAACACTTCCATTAAACTTTTGGCTTATTCTGATGATATTCTACTTTATATATCCAAGCCCTTATCTTCTATTCCTAGACTTTGCTGTTAACTAATTCATGTTCAGCATCTGATATTCCTCTATTTGGCATGAAATAGTGTACTCCACCCATCACATGTTTAGGTATCATATCACTGAAGATGTTTCTACTACAATTTCCGCAAATAAAAATATTATTATTAATAAAGTTAATTCATTAATCTCTCAATGCGCCCCTTTATTTTTAACTTGGTGGGGTCGTCTGGATTCCTTAACTGCCAAGCTATTATGCAAGTCTATGCAAAAAGGACAAGCATGCACGTCCTTGCCACTTAAGGGGTTAAAATTACTTTGAGTCCTATTGTTCTATATTTCCTCTGTATGATCCTGGTATCTTTTCCTTCCTTGTTTTTTTAAAAAAGTGATAGATTACTTACAAATTTATTTGTAATAATAAAAGACTCCCCAAATCGCTTTAAATAGACTTAGGTTTACCAAAGACAATGGCAGAGTGAAGTTTGAAGATTTCTCAAATTACCATAAAGCCTTCTTAGTACAACAAATCAGAATTTGATAGAATAATGAATCACAGTTGGTGAGTGCACGTACTTGTGTTAAGCTGGAAGCCAACTTAATAACACCTTTCAGTCTTTTTCACTTTCTCCAAATGACATCTTGGCCTGGAATGACAAAATATCCTCTTTTACATTTGTTCAAAAATGCATAGAATTCTTTTTTAGAGGTGTCACATATTACGGTGGAATTTCATAGCATCTCTGCTTCAAAGGTAGTACTCTGCAGATATTTTTCAAGTTAATCATGTATTCCATATTTACGTTGCTATACCATTTCCACAACTATGTATTCGTTTTAACCTAATTTAATCTGATTTTAAATGTAATTCTCTGTTTAACTTTATTATCAACTCTGTGCATGTTACTTCTCAAAACACTCGTTCTAAATGTATTGATCATTTGATAAACTCCCCTTTTACAAAAGCAGCAAAGTTCGACTCAATTCTTATTCAATCTAATGATAGAAATCTTCTCAACTCTAATATATTAAACACAGGGAGCTAGATTGGAATTTTCAACACCCTCCCCAGTTTTAGTGGTTACAATTTGGAAACAATACTTCAATAGCTGCTAATTTGACACAATACATTTATTTTATTTTTCACAGAGCCCATTTAACTCCTGTAAGAATTTCTAAAATCTCGGATACTTTCTGGCCATTTCAATCCCCAAATGCTGATTCTGTAAATGTAAATACATATTTTTATTTTGGGAGAAAATATGGAAATGTTTACAGCTTATATTTTGTTTTTCAAGAACCGTTAACGTTATGTAATTTCATGATTGGCATTTTAGTTAATCCATATATGAATTAATTGTCTTCACTCAGTTTATTTAACGTTTTAATTTATATAGGATTTCATTTTAGCGCTTCTAATTAGAATTTTTGTTGTATTTGTATTTATTTTGATTTATATAGCGCCTTAATCCAAAGCGCTTTACAAGAGGAGCAAGTGAATACAACAAGCAATAGTTAACAATGAATCTAACAAAGTCCTTTCCTTGGGCTCCTTTGCATGCCAGGGGATAGTCACATGGAACCCTACTACCGACCCTAGAACGAAAGTTAGAGATTGCAAAACCCTCCAAAAGTCACTTAGGCACCCAATCTGGTATTAAATCCCCACGTTCTACAGCATATTTGAAAGGTATTCTACCTGTGAACCTCCCGCAGTCCACAAACTCCCAAAAATACTACCAAAGTCCCCGAAATGGGGCCAGTGTGCCACCTATACACCAGACCTGCCAGAAAACTACCTTCCTGTCCAAATTCCTCAGTATGTAAACAAGAGTAGGACATATAATCAAAATGTCTGGCAGCCCTTTCATGGTTTCCTCTGGGCCACTTTATCCCCATGACCAAGCTCATTTTGATCTATTGGGCTCAGCACAGCTCTAACACTTAAAGGTGCAAACACTCATCACCCAATATAAGCTCAGCAGCTCAGTCTAGTTGGGGCAGGAGAATGGAGTGAGCCCTTGAAGTTTAAGCAGAGAAGATGGACGAAGCTTCGAGCATAGAGATTGTGGGAGGCTTGAGGAGGGACTGGAGCTGGAAGGAGAGGGAAGGCAAGCGATGTTGGTGATCATGTAGAGTTTATGGAGGAGGTTGCAGAAGAGTTTGGAGACCAGAGGGACAGAAGGGGAGAGATTTTGTTACTCCAGAGGTGGAGAAGAATGTAGAAAGAGAGTTTGTGAGACCAGAGCGAGGGAAAGTGGTAGAGAGAGAGTTGTAAGACCAGAGGGGAGATGGTGGTGGAAAGGCAATTTGTAAGCACATAGGGAGAAGGAGGTGGAAAAAGCGCTTTCACAGTTGCAACGTCATAAACGACTCCTACATGATATTTGTTTTCCTTTTCAGAGTGTTGGAAGTGAAATGATGCAAATTGAAAAATAAGGTGGCCTTTTGTTTTTATAGTATACAGCCAACCAAGCACATAACCGGGACAGTTTGTGGAGTTTTCTGGTATGCTTTCTCGCCTTGCAAAGTCATGACACACCAACGTGACCTGCTATATCGCGCCAGCGTTTAGGTTTGAGGTACACAGTTCCTCATAATACACATTCCCCTGTACAAAACCACAAAATGTGCTTGTTCTTCCATTTTTGAAAACATACCATACAGTGGTGTTCGTGTGTTCGATGTGCTACTGGTATAAGGTTATCAATGCCCTATGGTAACCTTTGAACTGTAGCACAGTAAGGTTTTGCAGTCCAGTTGTGATGTCATTCACCTGGTGCAGCATAGTTGTGATACCATAACTAATCTGTAAAATAGACTTTCTTTACCAGATATCTTAACACTGCATGAGTGCTGGCATGTTCTGATTTCCGTATTTCACTCATCCCCTGTACACCTCTGTTTTACCGCTGCAGGTTAACCTCTTTGTTCTGCTGTCGGTGGTCTGTGTCCTCCTTAACTTGGCTGGATTCATCTTGGGATGCCAGGGTGCTCAGTTTGTCTCCAGTATGACAAGTTGTCAATTGGTAAGGAAGCATTACATACAGGACATTTCCCTCAACACACACACAATCCGAGATGCAGTGTCTCTCCCTACAGCTGAGGATGTGATGCACTGATTCCTGGCAGGAGTGTAAGCAGGAGTGGAGTGTTTAACAGAAGACAATAGCGTTCAACTTAGAATCAATTCAGTTTAAGGCATGCTCTCTCTTTTTAATCATTGATATCTTTATTGATTGTATATGTATTTAGCAATAATATCTCTTGCATATGGATGTAAGATGCCTTACAAAGTGTCCTTATCAATGTGATTACGCCACAGCCTGTGATGAAACCTTGTGATTGGGGAGTTAGTGGGCGTGTCAAGGGTTGAAGGTGGTGGTGATCCAGCACCAATGATCAGCAGAGAGTTATGCATCTGTGAACTCTGGGAATCATGAGTACACGCTATAGTGTGGAACAGGCGCTATTTAAATAACACATTATCATAAGCTATACATCATGAGAGTAAAGCTACGGATTCCAAGTACCTGGATCTAAGCTGCTGGGTTTAGGAGTAAACAGAAACTCTAATGCGTTAATGTTGCTCTGAGATTCTGGATCAAGTCAAAGCTTCGACTACAAACACTGAAATAGATGCATTGCTTTCATTGGTAGTAGCGTCAGAGAAATCTAAATGCAGAGGTGTTGCTAGTGGGCGGCAAAGGGGGCTATAACTCATGGTCTTTTGGCTGTAGCCCCGGATAGAATCTCAGGAGCTACAACCAAAAGGCTAGCTAGCCCCCAGACCCGACAGTTCCGACATCAGCGTAGCCCCGGGTCTTTTCCAGACCTAGCAACACACCTGTCTAAATGCATATGTCAAGTATCAGCACGGTCTGTGTGACTTGCGTGCACATGTTAAGTCCCTGCCACTTTTCTCCAAGCCAAACAACGACAGGCGATAGATACACTGTATCACTTCTCGGATCATGAAAGCTTCCAAGAGCAGAGCTTCCCAGGGAGCTTTCAGGCTCAATATTCTCACACGCTGGGAACACAGAGAGAGGGAAATAGAAGCAGACATTCTGAAGGAGAGGTGATCAGCTCGCACAGGGCCAGCCAGACACAGTATGAAATCCAAAATGGCGGGTTACCTTCTTGTAACCCCAATGCCAGATTCTCATAGACCTTATGACCCCAGGCATTTGGGACAGACTCCTTTGGGCACATCTTTTCAGGCCATGGAACGCAGCCTGACCCCGACAAAGCGCAAGCCATTGCAGAAACGCTGGCCCCCACTGATGCAATGCTGGGGAGGAACAGCAACTGTAGCTGCTATTTGAAGGATCCCTCAACTACAAGCACCCATTAAGAGAACTAACAAAACAAGCTGTGCAATTTAACTAGTCGGTGGAATGTAGAGTGGTCTTTCAGAAATAAAAGCATAACACAGCCTTAGCAGATTACATGTAGTACCTTAACCTATCCCTTAACAGACAGCTGACACCAGTCTTGAGTGTTGGTAGAAGGTGTACTTGCCCAGTGCAAGCCTGGGACAGATTCAGCCAAACATGTTGCAGCCTATGCCAGTCGAGATTTGTCAGGTGTGGAGGCTGCATGTACTCAACTGGAAAAAGTGAGGCCCCCTATACAAGTTCATCTATGGAAATGCTGCATGGTGATCCCAAAATAATTGCAACAAGAAATTGACACAGTCCATGAAGGCTGTCGTGGTGAGGTATCCACTAAATGATACATATGGGACACCATGTGATTGCCTTTCTTAGACAACATGATTGTAGGGGACATGTGTAACTTGTCACGTATATCAGTGCATCAGCTGACCACATCCATCTGAACCACTAGCGATGTCTGAGCTACCCGAGGCCATCCTGGAAAAGCGTTGTTGCATATTTCTTTGGACCGCTTAAGGACAATAAGTACTTGGTAGTCCCCATAGAAGTGTACTCCCGTTTCCCACGTATGCAGGTTACCTCATGTACATCTATGTCATCTTTCATTCATTACATGTTTTCATCCTGGGTCATTCCAATCAGCTTAAAACAGATCACACCCCCATTTAATGGCTCTGAATTACCCATTCCATGGAATCATTTGATGGCTCTCCGTTATTCTGTTTCATGAAATCCATGGTCGTTGAGATTTGGAAGGAAAACAAATCTCAACTAGAAAGTATTGTCTCAACAAAAAGCATTGTGACCTTAAGTGTAAAGGTTCATTGGCAGTCCAAAAAAGATTGGACAACACTGCGAAGTAAGTGATATCGCCCTTGATCAAGTGTTATGTGCCAGGCTGAGGGACTACAGAACATCTCCACACACCACAACAAGCAAGTGCCCGTAGAACTCATGATCAGCCTCCTTAGCCACCTGGCATCCCTCTTTGCAACACACAACAAATGAGCCCCAAAGTTGAGTCCACCTTATACACCATTTGAAGGGACACTGCTTCACATTGCTAGAGAGAAGGGCGGTGCAATGCAGAGCTCAGCATTTTGCATTGTGTCTCCGATTGCAACATGCATCTTAGTCAGACCGGGAGCACAGGGCTCCGATTAGAAGCAGACCCTGAAAATATTGCTGTGGTGACTAAGTTTTTAAATAGAAATCTATACCTTCACAACCTCTCAAGGAATGTGTCTTGATGGACTAGGGGCAGGCTTCGCACGTAGGCATTCCTGTTCTTCTGATATTGTGAGGACTCCTGTATTGGATGTGTCATGGGACATAGCATCACAGAAAGTGACATCCCAAGTACACAGCACTGTCAAGGTGATTTTCAAAACTATCAGGATGGTGTTGGTGTTAGAACGGGGACTTTGTTTATGTAAACAGGAAAATCCAATTCAATGACGTATGACAACCAATCACCTTTTGCATGTGTTTATCTTTCCGATTGAAGCATCACAATGTAGTATTTATCTCCATTAAATTAAAAAATTACAATGCTACCTATGTGTGTTATAGGATTTGTGTAAAGGAAACTGGACATTTCACAAAATGCAGAATTTAAAAAAAAGAATTTGGACTCGGCTTCAAAACTTTGCAGCCAATATTATGGAAAAAGATTGCCTTCCACGATGGGCAGTATTTATCCATGACTGGGTAGAAGAAAATTCCATGAAGTGGTAATAGTCGGGTGGCGTTTGATTACTAAAGTAATATATCTCTTGCCAGGTCACATGGAGCAACAGGGTTGTGTTGTTCATGTAGTGTGAGCATAAAAAAAATCAGTGCTCTTTAGAGTAGAGGATGTCTCTTGGAAAGGGGATACTAAAGGAGGTATGACGCCTTCACTTCTCCATACATTCACTCTCATCTCTTCTTACCTTTACCTCTTCTGTCTTTCACTTCACCATACATTCCCTTTGTCCTTACATGAGAAGTTCACCTGTAGGCCCGTTGATCTCTTACCAATATTCTTCGCCCTATCCTCACCCTGATCATAAACTCTAACCCTAAAGTAAACCCTTAACGTAACCACCTTCATCACCCGTCACGCTCTCTTTGCTCGATCGGGCAAAGTTTGTTGGATGTTCCGCCTTCCCATTTTGTCTTTCGGGTTGATCAATGTTTTTCAGTCAAGTGTTCTCGTCTTTGGAACACATTGCCTGCTGAACTCCGGACAACAACTTCTCTGTCTCTCTTTCGTAGAAAATTGAAGGATTACTTGTTTCAATAATTTCTGCCTTCTTATTGATCTAAGTTGTTGCTCAAGGAATTGAACATCTGCACCTAAATGCTTGTTCCGTGAGGATGTGCGCAATTTACATTTAAAATCAAATCAAACCATCATTCTAACTCTAACTCAGATTGTATGGCTAATCCTATATCTAACCCAATATCGTGACGATGTGAAGGTGGAGACAAAGTAAAAGAATAAGAATTAAATGTCTCAAGAAGTGAATGTCCAAGAGGATGTAACAGGGGATATCCTGGACCGGGCGTACTTCCTATGCCAGGAGATAAATCACGGTAGAGTGAGCTATCTAGTACTTAGGACTAGTGTCACCTAATGTGAGCCTTAATCATGATTGTGCCACTGGATTTGGCTCAAGACATAGGTATTGCTGAAAAAAACACAAGATTTGAAGACTTCTTAATCTTTCATATACATCACCTGTATAACAGGGCAAACAAGTAAACCCTGGACCAGTTATGGTCAGACAAACCATTCTTTAACACATTTTTTTCAAGGCCCAGTTTCTTTATCTGTTAAACTAGCAAAATCTTTTTCGAAACAGATGTGGTAGGCCCAAGTTCTTCAGTTTATTTTAAGCAGTGGATCTGTTGCCGCTTTCCTGAAAGTCCAGCGGATCTGGATGCATGGTTATCACAGCTTTAAGTGACTTGATTTATGTGCATCTAATTAGCATTCCAAGATAGACGACAGCCCTCAGGCAGTCCTGCTTTGACAGGCTCACAAAACCACTTGATCATTTGACTACTCTTATATGTGTGCGCTGTCTCAGCAGCCGCGCGTATACTGTGGTAGCTCAGATTTGCAGACTCTTTACTATCTCTGCTGATTTCCCCATTTCTTCCAGAAAGGTAAAGATGCCTGGACACCAATTCTATTATTTGTTCACTAGAAGATGACTGACAGCCCACAGGCAGTCCTCTTGCTCTCATAGGCTAGTTGTACCACCTGATCATTAGAATGTCTTTATGTGTGAACCCTCACTGTGGTTGCCACAGCTACACCGCTAGACTTTGTTCTGCGTGTCAAAGTAAAAACCATCTCTTCCCATCCATGCTTACATCCTACCGCCCTATCTCCATTACCCCCTTTCTGGGCAAACTCTTGGAGAAGCTGATCATCCCCCAACTGATCATCCACACTGAATCTGTTGGTTTTCTCCACGACCACCAGTCTGGCTTCAAAGCAGCAAGAGCTACGGAAACTGCACTCCTGAACACCCGTGATGACTTGCTCGCTAATCTCCATTCCAATTCTCCTTCCAGTCTAATCCTTCTTGATCGTTCCTCTGCCTTTGACACGATCAATCATTCCACCCTTATTAATCGGCTCAGTGATGCACTCCACAAAATGGACCAGGCACTGACCTGGTTGACCTCCTTCCTCTCCGATCGACCTTCCCAGGTTCAACTGAGCAGGTTTAACATAAAGACAGTAGGCTCATTCATTTCAGAAAATGGATGCATCCTAGTGCTTAAAATGTATCACTTTGAGTCTCACTTCCCACAAATATTACATAGGAACATTTTATGAAAATATTTTAAATATTTTTTTTGATTATGGCCCATCTTTTTAAACGATAACGTTTTTGACTAAACATCCCCTTTAATTTCTAAATTCTCTTAACTTAAGTAGTGGCATTTTACCCACAAGATTCTACTACATTTTTGACACTGTTTAACATTTTCGAATACTGCTAATACCTTTTGCTCCAAAGGTATCTTAAATCCCCCTGCTCATGTTTTTATGCCGCAGAAGGGCTTCATTCTTTCTTTCTCCCTGTAACTCCTTGCCTATCAAGATAACCTCCCCAAATGAGATCCTTTATCCTGCTTTCTGACTAACATTATTTAGTAAGAAAACACTCCCCATATCAATGACTTGCTTGTTACCTATAACGCTGACATTTTGACTCTTAGTCAGACCTCGCTTGCACCATCGACTATACCGTCCATAATTCAGGTTTGCTATCTGGCTACAGATTCTTATAATAGCACCGATGATTGGGGTACTGGTGTTGAACTTCTGTTCAAAGGCTCTTCATGATGACCCCCTCTTTCTGTCATCCATACCATTAGGAATAACCTGCTACTTGTAAAAATCTATCCCACTCCTATTAATGGTGAGATAATGCCTTATCTCTCCATTCTGAACACCTATCATTTCCTCCCCTCCTTCCTGCAACCTATCTAATACCCTCCTTTAGGACTGCTTCACACAATTGGTTATTTAACTAATACTAAAACAAGCTAGATTGATTTTACGTGGGGATTTTAATCTTTGGTGCGTTCGACCCCGCCACCCCATGTTTACAATTTAGCCGACAACTTGTCTATATTGGGACTCTGGCAAACGGTGGTCGGCCCTACTTATTCCAATGCCCATAAGACTTATTGCCAACACTCTTTGCCACTCACATGGCGTGACAATTGGCTCACCCCTTCACATTGTGATCGCTAATGTGGCTCCCTACTCCGCTCCTCCTCCACCTCCCTTGACATATAAGTTTCTAGAACAGAGTTTTCATCTCTACTTCTGCCTAGGTTTTCTTTTCTACACCGCAATTCTTCTAATAAAGGATCCTGGTTTGTCTGCCGAGTTATGCTTCAGTGACCATACGAATTGGCTTCAAATGACCACAGAACATCTTTCTCCCCTCAAACCAAATGGGCTGTGACATTACTCCCGCTTGTCCCTCAAGGTGTTTGTGTAGATGAAGCAGCAGGCGGATCATACAACCTGCTACCCCATGCGAGTACTGGGGATAGTATAGCGAGAATCCCCTGGTCTCCCCCATTACACGTGGAGGCAGGGTGAAGGGATTGCCACATTGCTTAATATACTGCTACTCCCTTTTAAGGAATCACACTCAGAATAGTATATTGACATTGGTGGTCCCAGCAAACCATGAGCCACATCATTTTGGGGCAATTGATATTCCTGTAGAGCGTAATACAAAAACAACATGTGCAGCACTGCTGTGGTGAAGAAGCAGCAGTCAAATGCAATTCCTGCAGGCTCTATCTGCAGAGCTTGGCACGTGAGTGCAAATAAGCATTCAGGATTCTGGCAAAATTAAGATGGCAGACCAGCCTTTTAGATACTCAGTCTGTGCTGAGAGAGGGAGCTTCAAAGTCAGAGTAGATGTGCCTGGGTGCAGGAGACCCAGGTAACCCAATGAATCCCTGAATTGGAAAGTTGATTGTACTCAATTGCAGACCCATACCTCAAGCCTGCACCAGAGGAGTGAAGGCACTATTATAAATACATAAGCAGGTAATAGCTTTCGGGTAGGAGCTTGAGGTAGTGGAAGTGTTGGAGGTGCAGGAAGAGCTGGGGTTGCAGGAGGAGCTGAGACTGCAGGTGGAGATGTGGAGGCAGGCAGAAATGGCGAGGCCAGGGAATTGGGAAAGCAGCGAAAGTTGGGGATGGTTGGAGCAGAAGTTGGGGATGCAGTGGCAGTTGGGGACAGTGGAGCAGTTTGGGATTAGGGGTGCGAGAGGAGTTAGGAGAGTGGGAGGAGATGAGAGAACAAGACAGGGAGAAGGTTTAAAGATCCAAGAAAAGTGTAGATCCTAGGACGTGGAGGATTGAGAAAGTAAAGAACCCCCAAAAGTGAGAAGTTAAAAGGGGGCAGAAGAGTCCTTTGAGGAAGAGCAGGAGAACGAGGAAGTGAGCTAGTGGGTCAGTGTGAAGTCCCTGCTAGACATAGGAAGAGTGACAGCAGGAGAGTGAGACAACATAAGCCTATTTGTTGTTGGAGAGAAGTGTGAGGAGGAACAACCAAGTGGCAAGATTTTAACCATCAGCCATCTTGAGGCCCAGAGACGAGGTCCAGAATCCAACCCCTGGGCACTAGTGAACATTGGCTCGGTGAGGAGGAAAAGACGATGGGACTAGGAGTTAATAGGTTTAGGATCCCAAGACAGGGAGGTGTGCCTAAACATGTTCTGGGCCAGCCAGGCTCCAGGGAGAAACTGTGGAATCTAACCTTAATGAACATAGAGCTGCAGCAAGAGTCCCTGCAACATCTTGGCCACACTATTCACCAAGCAGCCAAGGGTGAAGGCCACTCACCCACCAAGAAAGCAAACTCAGAGGTGACTTTATACAGAACACTGTGAGTGATGCTGGGAAGAGACCCACGGGGATACTGTTTGAACCAAAGACATCCCCCTTGTGGAAAGGGGCTGTGATTGTTGCCAGGTAGGGACCAGGCTAGAGATTATTTGAGTTTATGACTTTCATTTGTGCATCAAGAAGGAACTGCGTAAGTGCTTGACCTATTTCCTTGGGAAGATGTATTAGACATCCTGGGGAAAGTTGACATACGTTTAATACAGCGATAACCTGTATGCTCAGAGAAATCTGAGGAAAACGACCAGTGACCTGGAAATCATAACTATGGACTTTAAGTTCCTGCAGAGGTGTCAAGAGGGAGGAGGCTTAAATAGTGAAGCACTTGTTGAATCAAGGAGGGGACAGGGCAGGAGCTAGGCCTGAGAGGGAACCCTCCTGTTTAGTTAATGTTCAACCCCCAGCAGGGAATACCCTTACATTATTCCCCATCCCCAAATTCATGTAAAAGAACCTATAAAGATACTATCTTTCAATTATATTTGTTTGTTGGGGGTTGTTTCCCAGTGAAGTCATGACAGCACCTTCCTCTAAACACATTTAGCACCTGTCACAAATGGCAAACAAATCCCTCTGAGACCCATGGATGGTTCAAGGGTTTTTATTATTACTTTGTGGGCCATAGGGCTGTCTCTCTCCCCCTTATCTCCCTTTGGATCCCACCCTAACCCATCCGTCCATAACCCCTGTTTAGTTTTACTGGATGGTAACCCCTACTGTCTATGCGCTAATCTTACACTAGAAGGGTCTCCCTAATATGACTGCCATTTCAACTCTTTCAAGGATTTACTAGCTGTCCCTACTCTATCCAATAGTTAGTATTCCAATGGTATTTGGGATTGTGCCCTGTGTTTACTCTGTCAGGCAGGTGTATGTCCAAAGGGAATTCTTTAACAGCCAGACCTGCCCATCTGCAGAGGGTCCACTGCAGCCTTCGTGGGGCAGTATCCCAGTTTGGAGCTGGGGTTTGGTTCTCTGGGACCCTGGAGGTAGGTGTTGGGGCTGGGAGTGCCACAAGTCCTGTAACATGTCCCTTGTGGTCTAGGGAATCCAAGCAAATGATGTCAGCACACTCGGCATGCGGCGACGAGGCACTCCTTACATGCTGCTTGTATACGTCCTGCAGCTCCCTTCTTCCCCCCGCTGCAGTTTTGTGTTGCTGGCATGGCACAGCCACTTCCTGACTTCCTGGAGGGCTAGTATTAGTGGTTGTCTCAGTCTCTGTTGGTTTGGTGCAGATGTTCGACGCTCGTCTGGGTCTGACATTCTGTTGCTCATCCGGTTCATTGGCTATACAAACACATAGAGACTGGCAAGCATCTGATTGGCGAGGCATGTTGAGCCAAAGGTGTACTGCTGGAAAGCATGCAGGTTCCAGCAGAAGAGATAGAATCCAGGTTTCCCCCAACGCCCCTCAGAGCCAGGACAGGTCCAGGATTAATTGGAGACGGGCCTCCCCCTCCCTTGCTTGACAAGGTCAGGATGCTGACCTTGTCAAACACCGTGGTTCATTGAATGCTGCTGGTGCCATTGAGAACATGAAATACCTCAGTGTGGAGGCAAGATAAGTTGAATACTGCTGGTGCCATACTATCTTTTGCCGATAAACCTGCATTAGGGTCAACTCTTAACATCTATCCTCAGGCTATTACCAGAGTTATTGATACCTACCATAGTGGATGCATTTCCTTCTGCTTCAATATCCATAACGACATTTTTAACACATTCAAGGAATTTTCTTCCTCCTGTACCTTGACTTCTCATCCAGTTCCTTCTCATGAGCTTGTCAATAAACATTCCATTTTCTTCTGAACCAAAATTATAACTATTTACAATATTATCGCTTGTCAACCCATTGCCAGAACCCTGGTGATCCCTCTTCTTCCACTATGTCCTCACATTATTTCTTCCCTCCGCCAAGACTCCATCGCCTTTTCCTAATAATTTGACCGATGAGATGATGATGCTTCTGGCTCACCTGTAATATGGCTCTCCATTCTCCTTATTCCATTAAAGTTGCTGGTCTCTCTGACAGATGCTTTGATCATTGACCTTACCATCTTTATAATTGCATCTCTTTGGGAGGGATCACTATTTTCTATCTCAAAATAAGCTATGCTCATTCTCCTCTTGAAAAACAGTCTCTTGATCCATCTATCCCCACCGGTTTCTGGTCTTTGCTCGCCCTTTTGCCACTATAATGGATTTGCTCATCCTTCCTGATTACCAAACTCATTTTCCTAATTACGCGCTGGGTCAGTCAGTCTGCATCTACTTACTGCCCCACGTTTCCTCTTCTCCCAGAAGGGAGGAAGATCCTTCTCAGTCTTAGTCCTCTGCACCTGGAACAGCCCTGCTCTTAGCATTGCAGCACTCGACAATCTCTTTTTATTTTCTAAAGATCTCAAGACCTTGCCCAGGTAGCTGTCTCTCTGATCTGAGCCGCCAGTGCGAGCTGCAGGATGCCTGTTGGCGAATAGTGCACTTTCGAAATGTCAAACCCCTACCCAAATTATTTATTTTGTAAATTGGAAGTTATTTGTGCACCTTGAAATTGTATGGATTGGACAATTTTAAATAATGGTACCTACTACAGATGGATGCTGTTCATCACTATGCATGATTGTGCTTCATGTGTCGTTGATACATTGTTTTAATACAAATCCATTCTTTTTAAAGACAGATTTTTCAGTAGGCAGAATTTGCATATGTTGTGAAGATACCCAGACGGCTAAATGCACGGAGAAAGAAAATGCTTTGCGGCTGTATCCAGTCCAGTCATGCAGCGCTGTCCATCTCTTGCTCAAGGTAACACAAACTATTCAAAGTGGAATATTTTAAAATGCTTTTCTGTTGCACAAATCCAGTTTTCTGAAGTGAGGTACTTTGGGGAAAGGATACACTGAGCAGAAATGATCTCTACTTTCCTACATAAGGACCCCTTCACAAGGGTTTCTTCGAGTCATCCTTTGCTCTTCACACCAGGCTTGGTGTTGAAGAGGTCAATCCTCGTTCGAGAAAGTCCTTACTAATATTGGCTCACGGGGCTGCACTCGTAGCTACTACCCTCACTCTGGGTGCATATTTTGTCACCAGGCCAGAAGTGCTCTTGCAACTTCTCATTCTCCCCACCATGAGAGTCTTGAACATAGCATAACATATGCTGCATTATAGATGGGTAGCCATCAACAACGGGAATATACCCCAACAAGGGGATCTGAGAGACCTTTGATAGGCTTTGAGATCAAAGCTCGAATTATCTACATCAATCGGGTATCCCTAGGTGAAATGCACCCTGCTTTTGACATGTACCGTATACAAGTTTATATTATGTATGGCCCTTTATGCCCCTTTTCACTCCCAGCGGTGTCCCCATGGACTAGCACTGCAGGGTGTGGGAAGGGGCAGTATGAGAGAAGCATATACAATATTGATGTGCACCTCGCTTAGCTTCATTTCATCCCCACTGCATCATAAAAATGCATGGCCTTCTGCCTTCATCCCTGGCGTCCCTCGTGATTGCCTTCCCACCCTCAGGAAATCTAAAACCATTCCTGGTGTCATGCACAACCCCACATCTCAAGTGCCTACCGGATCCTGCAAAAACATGTATACCCCCGTCCTGCTTCTCTCGCCCTTCTCCCTCACTTGTATGTCTTCCCTCCCCCAGAAGAAATCTAGTACCTGGCTTCTTGCCACCCATCCCCCACCCCCTGCTCCCTCACTCTCCCTGACAATGCTGCTCTCCAAAAGTGCCGGATCCCCAAGTCTATTAGTATTTTGGATTTGTATTTTTTTTCTTCAAATAACTTTTATTTAAGTTAACATTTTGTAAGTACAGACAGAAACAAGCTTAACTTCAAATACAGTAGGATATGACCAATTTCAGGGAACGTCCCCTGCATCATCAGGCTTGCTAGACATCAGTGCAATACAGGCATGAATTAGATGCACTCAAGTCCGGTTGTCATACCCCACACCCCTGTGGCTCCTGGCTCCATTCGCTCCCTCCACCCTATGGGGGCGGGTGGATTTGTATTTTATGTTTAGAGCGCTTGACGCCGAAGCGCTTTTACTGAGCTAACAACAGTACATACGAATGAGTACGTAAATAATGAAACCAAAAATAGTTGGAAAAAAGATCTTCTTTTAGACGAGTTTTGAAAAGACAGAAAGGTAAAATACAGCGGAGCGATAAGGACAAAGCATTCCAGTGCCTAGGTGCAAGAAGAGAAACGGAATGCAAGCTAGAGGGGGCAGAAGGAGGCAGAGGAACAGTTCGAAGAAAGAGATTGAGAACGAAAAGAGCTTGCAGGAGAATAGAAAGAGATAAGAGACGAACGATAAGGTGGAGCAAGGCCATAGAGGCACTTAAAAACAATACACAGAACATTAAAAAGTAAACAAGATTCAAAGGATAGCCATTGAAGAGTGTGTAGAGCAGACGAAACAGAATCACGAGGAGAAGTACGAATAGATGAGTGATAGATAGAACGGAGAGGAGCAAGACGAGTCGAAGGAGGACCAAAAAGGAGAGAGGAGCAAAAAAAAGACAAGAAAAAAACATAGGAGATATGCGAATCTTAGAAGCAGAAAAGGTGAGAAACAGAAAGCCTTCCGAATATTGTATAATTGAAAGCGACATGAGTTTCACAGAACAGTAGCTCCTGCACTGCCAAAGGCTGAATGCTGGCCACAGTGTGGGTGATTGACAGGGCGGAAGCCGCAGCTCTGTTTAACACTTCAGGAGTCTAGGCTCATGCAATGTCAGGGAGCCAGTGTCAGTCTAAAAAGACCCTTTGAAGGCAGATAAATGCTGTAATTCCCTGCTGTTACATCACAGCAGTGGAATTTGATTTCCATATTGCACTCCCATGATGTCATAACCAGATACAGCATTTACAAGGTACAATGGCCCTCATTACGAGTATTCAAGTCCGGAAACAACTGTACCGGTAAGCTTGCTGGTACCGTTGTTTCCGGACCAGCATTCTCCGAGTTCTTTGGGCGGGTGCCCTCCCGTCTGCCAGGTCTGCCCTGGCGGGCAGAACGGCACCGCCCGCAGACGGACGCAGAAACACGGGAATGTCGAATAACAGAATGCCAGCTCCGGAATTACCGGACAGCCGGGGCTGTAATGCCCCGGTGATTCCGGCAAGTCCGCAGCTTGTAAGTCCCCACGGGTCTGGCGGCTTCCTGCCGGTTTTACGACACGGCTACCGCTCGACTCGTAATGAGGGCCAATATGTATTAATGGCTTCCTCTTCAAGCAGAAGAGACGTAATCTACTACATTGACCTGTCTGCAAAAGACAGAGGTTTGTAATCAGTTGAGCAGTGAGAATCAATGCTCCTGGTGTTTAATTAATTTCCAAATCTTTTATTGGTCTGATTTATCCATTGATATCTTTCACAGAGCACACAAGGATCACACAAATGCCAGATATGGCATATATTTCCCATCACCTCTGTATTAGGGTTTTTTACAAGAACCCACTCAAGCAATTCCTTCAGGGTCACGTTATGCACCACTATGGGTTATGGTGGAGGAGAGGCTAGCGTGAAAAATTACAGTTGCCGCTGTGTGTTTCCTCTTCCGTGCGCCACTTGCTGAGTCCTCTCCACAAACAAGGTGGCGTTGGGTAGAGACAGGCCATTTTTCAACACCTTGTGGAGTTTTATGAGACCAAGGTAAGGCCAGTCACTGACAGATTTCAACATCACCTCTTTGACCTCATGGGACAGACACAGGAATTAATTGCAGCTACTCAGACATTAAGAACGGAGGTGCAAAGAGGGGAGGGGGAAACGGCTGGGAAAATAGCGGCATGGAATTCCCTAGTGCAGAATCTATTTGGACGAGAAGAAGAGGAAACCGACGAGGAGGATCTGGAGGAGGCTGGGGGATACCAGAGCGCCCAGGACAGGGAGACACAAGGAATGGAAGAATAGACACCGTTGTATGGACACGGAGGCAGCTAGCGGAAGCAGCCACAGACTGGGCAGATAAGCTGTTGGACACTTTAAGACGATGACCCCACGGCAGAATCCGCCGAAAAAGCCAAAATGCCAGTTGAATGTTTGTATGTTTGTATGTTGTATGTATTTACGTTGTTAATTGAAAATAAAAAGAAATTAAACAAAAAAAAAAAAAAGAACGGAGGTACAGTCCCTTTGTGCTGAAAATGCTTCCCTGCCACAGGCTGTGGCCTCCCAGGATGCTCTAGTTCTCGATCCTCATTTGGAAGGGTTATCCTCTGGGAAATCTAATGGGGCGCCAAAGAAACTACAGCTCCTCAATACCTGCACTATACAGTTCACCTTCAAGCTCCATCAATTCCAAACTGACATGGTGAGAGTGGGCTATATGACATTGAACATGTTTGTAAGTGCTTTGGCATGGGCTACACCCTTGGTAACCTCTGAACCCTCCATGTTAATTAACTATCCAGGCTTGCTGACGGCCTTCAAGAAAATGTTTGGTCGTCCCGAATTGGACTTTTTATAGGGGGGTCTGTGGAAGCCTTGTGACCCGATTTGAACAAATTGCAGATGAGACTGGTTGACCAGAGGATGCCTGTTTATTTCTAAGAAGGGGGTAAAATGAAAAGGCAAAGTGGGCAGAGTACCTCTACCTGAAACCATTGAAGCCTTGGTTACCCTCAGTCTGTCCCTTTATTATTTTTTAATGGAGCACAAATTGGAAAAGAAGGGACTGAAGGTGTCCACTCCAGTGGTTCCAGCTTGAGTAAGTCCATCAGTATCAGAACTCCCCGAGACCATTGAACCTATGCAAATTAGAAAAAGAAGGCCAGATAAGGCAGGTCCAAGGCCTCTCCATGTATTATAGAATAAAAAGTCTTAGTTCAGGAATGTCCGGTTGCCAATCATTGGAGCGGCAGAAAGCACTGGCTCTCGCTCCCGAAGCAGATGAAGGAGCGGGAGATGGACAGAAGCCCCCAGTGTTGGTCATCTTCACTAACTAATGCCTGATGAAACAAGAATCCCTTCTTTGTGATTCATGTCCCGCTTGTACGTGAGTCCAGAAAAATATTGAAAATCCTAGCACAGATCGACTCAGATGCAGGTATTGGTAAAGCATGGGAAATGTGTTTTGGCCCAGGACTCAGTTGTCTATCGTGGATACACCTTATCATCTGAATTAGTGGCGATGGCTGGAAGGAATGTGCTGGATATTTTTGATTGACTGGCTTCTACCACCATTAAGGATGGTCAATGCTTTTTGGACTTAGCAAATTTCAACCCTAAAGTAATTCCCAATTCATCCCTCAATGTGCTGCTTATTACCAACCTTCTAAAAAAGGGAACTTCTTTCTGCTGGTCAAAACGTCTTTCTGCTGAACAAGATGACTTTGCCAAATTGCAGCACCTTTTTTGGAAGCACCGGTTCTATGTCAACCGGATGGTAATAAACCATTTTTTGTGGAATCTGATGCATCAGACCGAGCCTCTGGAGCAGCTTTACAACAAGAACAGGCTGATGGGCATGAGCATCCTGAAGCTTACCTTTCACTGAACTTTACCACCATCGAATGCAATTATCTTGTACTGGCAAATTAACTTTTGGCTATGAAAACTGCATGTCAAGAGTGGAGGCACCTGCAGCTAAGAGCCAAACATAAAGTAGAGCTTAGAATCGACTGTAAGAACCTGTCCTGTCTGCAACAGATCGAATGCCGTAGTAGCTGCCAATTAAGATGGGCCCAACTCTTCGCCCTGTATGATTTTATAGTCACTTGCATGTCGGGAAGCACCACCATGTTAATAATGCTGATGCTTTTTCCTGCCCTTCTTCTGACATTACTCTGTAAACTTGATCTAGAGAGAATTGTTTCAATACACAACGTTTAGCTTCACGGTTTAGGACTTCTTACAACAGGTCCGACACTGTACCGCTGACACCTTATCATACATGCTCTGCCTCACAACCTAGGGAAACCTCAAGGTATGCTGATTAAGGAGCATCAGTTTTTATATTCTCACAAAGAATGACATGAACAGTTGCTGCAACTGGGCCATGATAGTAGAATGGGAGGCCACAGGGGGATTTCTTCGAACAGGTAGCTGCTGAAATACAGTCTACTTTGGCCACAGATGTCCGTATTCGACATGTGATGTATGTAATTAATCAAAGAACTGCATCATAAATCCTTGTTTTTTTTACAACCCCTTCCAGTACAAACAGTTCCCTGGAAAACGATTTGCAACAATTTTATTATGGATCTTCCAAGTTCAAATGCGCACATGACAATCATGGTAACCATTGATTCATTTATCAAGTTGGCACACTTCTTTGCCATAAAGAAAATACCAACAGCCAATGAAATGGCACATGTATTTCGAATGGATTGAGTCCCCCAACGTATTACACATCTTTGACATGTAATGTCTATAGCTGTGCACTTCGGAAACTTTTACGGCAGAGGGTGTCTTGCGTCGATGGCGTCGGGTCGATGTCCCTCGAAGGCCTCCGTCGAGGGCGAAGTCACCGGATGTTATAAATAGGACGCAAAGCGCCCGTAGCCTCAGTTCCGTTTTTTCCGCAAACGTGTTTGCTTCGAGAACTCGGCGCACCTCGTGTATTTCATCGTAAAGATGTTTGTTTGTTTATTGATTTGTAGGGTGCACCAAACCCTTAGGTAACTGGGCGCACAACATAACAAGAATACTTAAAGCTTAGTTACAGGCATAGAGGGGTACAGAAAGTACATAGAGAGGTACGGAAGGAAGCATACGCGTAAACATAATACTGCAATCATAAGTCTTAGTGGTCATAAAACGTAACCAGGTGAGGGTGTTGCGTCTGAAACTGTAGTAGGATTGATCCCTTCTGAGCTCAACTGGTAGTGCATTCCACTGCTGGGCCGCTTTTACTGGGAAGCTGTTACCTCCTGTTTTTTTTTTCTGAATCTAGGTATTTGAAGGCAGTAGGAATTGGCTGTCCTAGAAGGTCGTAAGGAGGTTTTTCTAATTATTCTTTCCTTCAGGTATGGAGGGGGCTGTGTTATTAAGACATTTGAAGGTCAATGACACAGTTTTAAGGAGGATCCTATCGTTAATTTTCAACCAGTGATGGTTTCTCCTAGCACTGGATATGTGCTCTCTGGTGGGGAGGTTCAGGGCCGATCTGAGCACATTATTTTGCAGCGTCTGTAGTTTGTTGATGATGTATTTGTTGGCTCCTAGGTACAAGGCATTACAGTAGTCCAATTTAGATAAAATGAGAGCATTAGCTAAGATAATGCAGCTTGCTGGTGAAAGGACGGGTCTGCATGCTCTGATGAATTTGCCAGTGTAAGCAGTGGATGAGGCCAGGGAGTTTTGTTTTTTAGAGTTAGCGTGGAGTCCATATAGAAGCCAAGTGTCTTCACTTCTTTGGCGACTGTAATTATATTTCCATCAATGTTGAAGGCGCTATAGTTAGTGTCAAGTTTTTTTAGGTTATTTGCCGAGCCCAGGGTCAGGATCTCAGTTTTATCGTCATTCAGGCAGAGGCCATGGGTTGCCATCCCTGCCTGAATGAGGATGTATATTTTGTTTACTAAAGCTGTACCTGAGGTGAAATTGCCCGAAAGGGGAATGAGGATCTGAGTGTCATCCACGTAGTTTGTATAGGTGACACCCAGTCTATCCAATTTGTCAAATAAAGGCTTAGGAAAGATATTATACATGGTTGGCGAGACACAGCAGCCCTGTGGGACGCCACATGTTGTTTGAATTGGGTCTGCTGATGCTGAAGTGGAGAGACTCGCATGTTTCTGTTGTCTAGAAAGGACTGGACCCAAGCTATGGCTTTACTCGAAAAGTGGGCAGCCGATGCTAGGTGTTTGCATAATACTGCATGGTCCACCAAGTCGAACGCTGCCAACAGATCAAGGAGGAGTAGCATAGCTGTAATAGCTGTATTTCCTTTGTCGCTGAGCTCGTCAATTTGCGCTTTAAGGTCTATTAATGCAGTCTCTGTGCTGTACTGGGGTCTGAAACCTGATTGGCGGGAGCCTAGAAGTTGTTCGGTCTCAAGGTATTTCTGAATTTGAAGATGGGCCACTCTATCTAATATCTTAAGGAGGAATGGGACCGTTGTGATCGGCCTGTAGTTTGTTGGGATGGACGGGTCTAAAGTTTGTTTTTTGAGAAGGGGCAGAACCCAGGATTCTTTTAAGCTACTTGGTACAGTATTGGATGAAAAGGAGGCATTAATACTTTTAGAGATAAAAGGGGCTAGGTCTCTGTCCGCATCCTTAATTATTTGGGCCCGACAGTTGTCTCCTTTGCAGTTCGACGGTTTTAGGGATGCAATGATTTTTTCAGTTTCCTGAATGGAGACTTTGGAGAAGTTAAATGGAGCCAGATCAGGCTTGTCATTAGGAGTGGTAGTGGTTGGTATCTCGGTAAGGGGGAGAGTGGCTTTTTTAGCTGCCATTTTAGTTTGCAGTGTCTTTATTTTATTTGCTAGGGAATTTTTGTTATGACCCCTCCGACTCTGCGGTCTGGCTTCAAGACTTGTCAGGACTGCAAGTCTAAAATGTCGGTCACCGACCCGCATCGCATTTGTTTGTAATGCTTGGGCGAGAGTCACAACACCGACGACTGTTCCAAATGCCAGTGGCTGACTGCTAAGGCCTTGCGCGAGCATAAAGGAAAGATTCAGTTACGTAGGGGTTCTAAACCCAGTAAGTCCCGAAAATCTTAGTCCAAGAGGGTGTCCACCGATGACTCGAGAGGCGATTCTCCATGTCGGGAGGAGGCCTGGGGATCTTGGTCCCGTAGTGGTTCCCGCCATTCGTCTTCCTCGTCTCGGCATTCTAGGAAGCGATGTCACTGGTCGCCTTCCCCGTCCTCCTCAGAGGATGGTGCCGGAAGGAAAGTGGTATGCCCAACACTGACTCCGGAGGAATGGGCTGCCTTTAGGGAGCAGATGTTGGCGATTTTTCAATCGCAGGGCACAGTTCCGAACATGCCTTCTGATGAAGCCAGCAAGGAATGGTCTCGTACCGTGGCTTGCACGCCTTCAGGCTCGGGTCCTTGACACGACTCTCATCGAGAACCTTTGAGGTCCCATTCGGACAAGGCTCAGGATACTCGCAAGAGACTTGCCTCCAGGTCTCGTTCCTCGTCCCCAGCGAGACTGCAGAAACCTTCTAAGGGCTCGAGGTTGGCGTCAACTCCATCTGCGCAGTGTCCGTCAGATACCGGCGTCGAAGCTTTGCCTTTGTAACAGCCGTCGGCGCCGTCGGCACAGTTGTCGATGTCGACGCCAAAGCCATCGGCGCTCTTGGTGTCTAAGCCTTCAGCGCCCTCGACGCCTTTGGCGCTTTTTGTCTGAAATGTTCCCGTTGGAGATCCCTTATACTGTGGATCCTCCGAGGAAGGCTACGTCTAAGTCTGTGAGGCCTATGGTGGACTCCAGCCCCTCTTCTGTCCTGAGGCAGGACTTTTACCTCCCTCTGGATGACATTTATGAGGAGGAGGAAAGGTCTGACTTTGATGTGGACCCTGTTGAGCCTGAGGTGGCTCCTGTCTTTTCTGGAGACAGTCCCTTGGAGGACTTGAGGCAAACTTTTCACGATGCCAGTGGTTTGGACACTTCTCCGGAAGTGGAATTTGAAGGGCTGACCCGTTGGGCTCATGCTGAGTCGTCATACAGGAGGCTCATGGCTAGGGTCACAGAGTATCTGGGCTGGTCCAGTCCTCCTGAACATTTTGTACAAGATGATCTAGCACACATTTTAGATCAAGGTCCGTCCTCTGACCCGGTCTTACCTTTTCATCTCACTTTACAGAAAAGGGTGGCTGCTTGGCAATCACCGGAATCTCTTCAGGCTATCAACAAATCGTTGACAAATAAGTACTGCCCTTCCATTAGCGACCCCAGCTACTTATCTACTCACCCCACTCCTGAGAGTTTGGTGGTTCAGGCGGCTATGGCCACCTCGAGGCAGGCAGTGTACCCTACCATCCCTCCTGATAGGGAACGACAAACGCTTCGACGGTTTGGCTCGTAAGGTATTTTCTGCGGGGAGTATGGCGTCGAAATCAGCCAACTCCACTTGTGCCTAAGCAAGGGTTTCACACACTCTGTGGAACTGTGTTTCTCTAGCGGCTGAGCATATTCCCGAAGGGGAAGAAAGGGATGGGTTCCTTGCTCTCGTACAGGATGGCAAGGATGCCTTGTATGAATCCCTTCAGTCGGGTTTGGACACAGCCGACAGTTTTAGCCGGTCCATGGCTGCAAGCACCGTTATACGCAGGTTTGCCTGGTTGCGGAAGTCCGGTTTTGTTCCGGATGTGCAAGCCCGCCTTTTGAACATGCCCTTTGATGGCACCCATTTGTTTGGCAGCAAGGCCTTGAGAGGTTGCAGACCTCAAAAGCTGCGGCGAAATCTTTGAGCGCCGCAGTGCATCAATCTCCGCCTTTTCGTCCTAGGGGACAGCAGTGGAGGCGAGGTTCTTTTTGTTACTACTCCTCCTTTGGTAGAACGAGAGGAGCTGCCAGTCAAATGGGTCAACGTAAAAGTACCCATGGTGGTCGGGGAAATATAGGTGTCAAAGCTGCTCAGGCAGCTGCCTCTTTGCCTTCATGCACTGCCGCAGCCACTCCTAAACAAGCATGAGGCCATGTCCCATTGTTTGCCAGTTTGGGGGCAGACTGTCTCAGCATCTCGGAGAATGGCGAGCCATTACTTCAGATGCGTGGGTTTTGGATACAATAGCCCACGGCTACTGCCTTACCTTCCTAAAGCAGCCTCCCAACAATCCACCAGGGAATCTCTCTTTGAAGCTTCCGGATCCGCTCCTTGTGCAGGAAATCCTAACACTGCTGGAGAAAGGTGCTATAGAACTGGTACCTGTGGCGGAGAGGAACAAGGGTTGGTATTCCCCATATTTTTTGATTCCAAAGAAAGACACGGGATTGAGACCCATCCTGGATTTGCGTTGGTTGAACAAACTTCTCAGCAAGGACAAGTTCAAGATGGTCACTCTTTCTCAAGTCCTCCAGTCCTCCAGGCCCTTCAACTTCAGGATTGGTTGGTGTCCCTGGATCTGCAGGACGCTTACTTTGATGTGCCGATTCATCCCAGGCACAGAAAGTACCTGAGGTCTGCGGCTGGCGACTCGCACTTTCAGTTTCGGGTTCTGCCATTCGGATTGACCTCCGTCCCAAGGGTCTTCACCAAGCTGATGGTGGTTGTGGCAGCGTGTCTGAGGCGAGGGGGGATTCAAGTCTACCCCTACCTGGACGACTGGCTGATCCGTGCGCGTTCTCCCGAACAAGCATTGGATCACCTCGGTGTCGCCTGCCGCTCCCTCCACCGGCTGGGCTTCTCCCTCAATTTCAAGAAGTCGTATCTGACACCTTCCCAGCGGCTCTGGTACATCGGAGCTGTGTTGGACACGTCCTTGGGGAAGTCCTCGCCTCCCAAGGTCAGGGCTCATCACATTGTGCAGATGGTGGACAAGTTTCAACATGCCCAGAGTCTCCCGGCTTTTGAATTCTTAAGGTGGCTCGGCCTCATGACATCCTACATTTTTGTGGTGCCAGAGGCCAGTCTGCGGATGAGATCTCTGCAATGGGTTCTCAAGATGCAGTGGTCGCAGTTCGCAGGCAAGATGTCGGATCCCGTTCAGATTTCACTCTCTGTCTCACAGGATCTGCTGTAGTGGGCCAACGAGGGGAACCTAATGAAAGGGGAACCATTTTGGCAACCATGGCCAGAGGTGACTCTAGTGACGGACGCTTGCCTCACCGGATGGGGAGCTCATGCCGAGGACTTGACAGCCAGCAGTCGTTGTTCTCCATCCGAGTCCAAACTCCACATCAACCTGTTAGAGCTGAGGGCCATCAGGCTGGCCCTGAAGGCTTTTCTGCCGTCTGTACGGGGGAAGAGTGTCCTAATAATGATGGACAACACAGTGGCCATGCAATACCTCAACGAAAAAGGGGGCATAGGGTCACTCCCGTTGTGCAGAGAGGCAATGCAGCTCCTGGTTCTGGGCTATCCAGCAGGGAATTTCGCTCACGGCAGTTCATTTGGCTGGAGAGGAAAATGCGGCGGCGGACGCTCTGAGCAGGCAGAGCACGGTCTCTCACGAGTGGGAGTTGGCTCAGGAAGTCCTTCTGGAGATCTTCACCCTTTGGGGAACCCCACAAGTGGATCTCTTCGCCACCAGTGCCAACTGGAAGTGCGAGAGATTCTGCTCGAGGGAATTTCCTCCGAGAGGAGCGTTAGGAGACGCATTCGTAGTGGATTGGTCATTCCCACTGCTGTACGCATTTCCTCCAGTCCCCGTCACTCCTCAAGTGCTAAGGAGGTTGCTGAGGTTCGGCTCCCACATGATCCTCATTGCTCCGGATTGGGCCAGGAAAGCGTGGTACCTGGACCTTCTAGAAATGTCCATCTGCCCTCTACGCCGTCTTCCCTACTGAGAGGATCTGCTCTCAGGCGAGGGGGGGTCAGGTTCTCCATCCAGAGGTCAGGACTCTCAACCTTCATGCTTGTTATCAGGAACCAACTGGGCACTGTACATCAGTAGAGGTTGCAAAATACATAAACTAGGAAGGTGGGTACTCTTACAGGCGGGGCAGTCCTTTCATCATAGCCAAGTCAGTGCTTTGCTTCTCTGTGCAAAGTGTTTCTAGGAGTCTGTTCATATCAGTAAAGGATTTTATTCTCAATTTGAATATCTGTTTATTTTATTTGCTTCCCAGTTATCTTTTCATAATCTGTAGCATATTTATCTTTTTTACCCAAATATCTAGATACTGGTTGACAAGAAATATGTGAATTCTATTGCGCTAAAGAAAAAGAGCTGCCTTTCACATGTGGGTAAATGTAAAATGTTCCTTCACTGGGTAGTCGAGAGGAATGTTTGATTATAAGCAGAAAACATAAAATGTTGTTTTTTTCCTTTTTACTAAAGCCACTTTCTTATTTTTATTTTATTTTTTACAGAAAGTTCTCTTCGCCCTTTGTGCACTTAATGCTCTGACCACTACTGTGTGTTTGGTAGCTGCAGCCCTGCGCTACCTGCAACTTTTCGCTGCAAGAAGGCCCTGCATAGTAAGTGAGTGCAATGCACAATGATAACCCTTTTTGTTTTCCAGAAACTGTAGTGCACGTGATTTTACTCCTGGAGTCCGGAGAGACTATTTGATTCTCAAATAAGGGACCAATAGTAACTCTGAGTTACTCAGGGGAAGAGAGAGTAAGTCAGAAGTAAGTCAAAGTTCCTAGTAGTCATTTCTACGTGGATTAAATAACCTCTCCCCGGGTTCGGCCTAGAGTTGTTTCTGGTAACCTCTTTGTGAATCAGCTCCCACACTCCTCAGCTTGGGTACCTCCAAAGCTCTCCCGTTTGGTCAGGCATGCCCACTGTAAACAAAAGCACATGCTTTGTGTTGGTGGAAGAGGTTGCAATTTACATTGTAGCGTTTGCCAGGATTTATTCAACAAACAACCCTTTTGTATACTGAGGTCTTTCAAGCTGAAATCTTACCTTCCAGACGTTATCACGAGTTGGGCGGTATCTGCCCTACCGCCAAACCCACCGGCACTATTAGCGCCGGATCACGGGTTTGGCGGAACTGGAAATACCCATTCCCCATTGAGCCCATTCGGGAATGCCCCATTCCCCATTGGGCTCAATTGGGAAATTTCACGCTCTTACCGCCGGTGGATTTCCCGCCTGCGGTATGAGCGCGAAATTTCAGCAGATTTCCCCCCAGCTAAGTGCTGGGGGGAAATCAGCCGAAGCTATGATCTGGCGGACCCTTAAATGCAGCGGTAATAGCGCTACCGCCGCATTTAAGGGTTACCACCAGACTCGTGATGAGGTCCATTGCCAAGTGAGGAGTCACTTCCGAATGTCAGTGCTTCTGTGAACTTTCCTGGTACACTTTGTACGCGCACTGTTACCAGGCCAGGTCATTGGTTGCTGATGCCCTTCAACTGTTTCTTTTGTGTAGGAGTGCTGTTGCATACGTCATGGGGCCCTGTTGCATTGACACCTATGGGCTTCCTGGCCATAAACAAACCTCCCTCTACCTAGAATAGTGGTAGAATCTGATGTATATTAAATTATACGGATCAGCCTGTTACACCACAATAGACCGAAGATGGTTGCGTCTTGTTACTGCTTAAATGCAACCTGCTTTTTTCATAGCCCCTTTAACTAAAAGTGGAAAATGTCTGTTCCGTCCTGCGACAGGTGTATCCAGTTGTGGGCAACGTTCTCTTGTACACGCAAACACAACAAGCTATGGCACATAAAACCAAACCCCATGCTGCTGCAAAATATTCTCATTCCAATTTTTGGTTTGCACCTACAGAGATCAATTCTCACCACTGACCTCTCCCATCCCCAAAGTTCCATGGGAATTAATTTAGAACAGATACATTCTGTGTCTCCCAAAACCCTTGATACATCGACGAGTCGGGTTTATGTGGTTAGAAGGTAGCCCCAGCCCATGTTTGTGAGGTAGTTTGCTCTTAAGTGTATTATTACCACTATGGCCTGGTGGCCCCAGCCAAATACCTCCTTATCGTTTCTTGAACAGCGTCCCTTTGCATTCCTGACTTCCCACCCAGGAAATCCTGTCCCTTGGCATGCCCAGCCCACTGTTGCTGATGCTTGCCAATCCCGTTGTTCTATTCTCACCGCATATGAGTGGCCTAGGACTCAAACAATGCTGTAAGTCTTTAGTGGACGGTTTTTATTTTAGTAGTATCGACATTTTTATAGCAACCAACGCATTTTATTTTTCTGTAAACTAATCATGCGCGCCAAACTCTTTAATAAACATTTGAATTAACACAGTTCTTTGGTGCATATAAACTTGAATTAATCTGATTGCCACCAAACTATTTCAATAATCTGGCTGTTGGCCAGACCCTCCGTAAAAAGCCGTGGTAACGGCCACAATGTGTAAAGAGGGTGCAGAACAACTCTTTGTCGTGTGGCCATACTTGCTTAATGCCCGCTTATTAACTTTGTTAAATTGGAACATTGTTAATGTTAATGGTTCCCCCATACTGGGCGCCAATAGATAGATATCCTCATTTATGGAGTGGATGGCCAGTATATTTTTTTAATGAGGGAACTGTGTAATTCCTACTGTCACCCAGGGAGGCCAAATGGATGTTGATTCCCTTGCCTGTCTGATCTATTGTTGCCAACCTAAAGATCAATGTAATAGCATTCAATGCGTACGAGCCAAGAAGTAACAATGGCTGCCCCATCAGCCTACCCACTATCCCCACGTACCTACACTCGTAGTCAACCAATGTCTGGTGTATTACTAGGGGAACTGACTTATAATAGCCACACCCACCTTATGCCTCACAAGGTACGAGTGGATCTTGTCTCCCTTAACAGCGCAGTGAATGCCTCACGCGTTCCAGCTTATCACTTTAAGGTTCATCCTGGGGAACAATAGCCATACCTATACACCAGCCACTTCCCCCCTCCCCCTGAGAGGGACCCCCAAATGTTCCAGCCACCTAGTCCATGAACAGTGTTCTCATTCCCACTTGCACTTGAATTAAAACTGGAACCAAGTGAAAACCATCCATCCTCCACTCCTTTATCCAGAACCTTCCACCCTGCGTCTGCCATCCCACCCCACAGACGCATTCCCTCTCACTCCCTCCCACTCCCAACAAATGCAACTTTCCCTACCGGAGACCTAACATCAACTAAAATCAACAATTGGGCCCCTCAGAGAAAACTCTGGTGCGAACAAGGTCCAACCGAAACAAAAACCCAACAAAGAGGAGCTCACCCCCATTCCTCCCGGACAAACAATCTCTTAGAAACACAGTCCTCCCCTATCATGACCCAGCTAGAAGTGGTCTCCCCTCCCCATGGTCAAAACTGGCAGCGCAGACCCCAGTATACATCAGTGCAGCAGTCATGTGGTGGGTTGTCCATTGCTTATAGCTGCAATGAAGACTCCCGCTGGACATCAGCAGTTGGCCCCATCACCAGCCTCCCATCGGCATTCACCAGCACTGGACAAGAGGGCGCCCTATCATTTGTCAGATTGAGCATACATGGCCTGCAGTCCCGACCAGACCCGGAGTGTGTAGCCCCAGTCCCACGGGAGCGCACCTCCCCAGCCACCCAAGCCAGTCCCAGGCATCGTTTGGAGCGTGGAAGAAGTAGGACCTGTCCTCAGACAAAACCTTCAATTTCACTGGGTAGAACATGACATACCTGTAGTTTAGCTCCCGTAACCTCTTTTATGCAATTTCTGTACATCCGGTGTGAAATTTGGGAAAACAAGAGTCCTTGTCCCACCGACTTCATATGCTGAGCACCTCCTGGCATCCTGCAAAACAGCATTGCTGTCTCGGAAATTCCAAAACGTAGCGATCAGAACTCTTGGTGGGGTACCAACCGGCTGTCTTCTCCCAGGCACCCTGTGGGCCCTCTCAATTGTGAAACACTTCCACAGTCCTTTTATACCAAGTGTCTCAGCCATCAGCCTCCGGCACACCCAGGATTCGAACATTAAATCTCCTTGAGCTTCCTTCGGCATCCTCCGCTCTGTTTTCCAGTATTGTGGCAGCAGCAAGGGCGTCAACTGGGTCCGCAACACTGTCACCACATCCTCAGTGTCACTTACTCTCTGCTCCAGCTCTGGGACTCTCTTGTATACCTTCTTCAAATCAGCCTGCACCAGTGACACCTCTATGCCCACAGGCTGCACCTTATTCTCAAGGAAGGCCTTGGAGTCCTTGATAGCTTCTATCAGGCTCTCCAACGTGGCCACAGTACCTCTCGAGGATGTGTCATCCCTGGGCTCTTTCCCTCAGTTTTATGCTAAAACAGCCCTCCAGAGCACGACCAACATACAGCAGATTAACAGGCCCAATGTCAGGAGCCACAGAGACCCTTATGTGCCTCCTCTGGTTCCGCCAGCAGCATCTGTAGCCGCCCACAAGAAGCAGGGCCCAGACAGACCCTGTACCACTCTGCTCTGTATGATTCTGCGTGTAATAAACGCTTCTATGTGCTATTGCACATTTGGTAGCGGTGCAGATGGTTCAAGATCCAGTCGAGCTAGGCCCAAAGGTAGACTTTTGGACGATTGGTGACTCCCGCCATTAGCCAGAAGATTTTTGAGCTTCCTGTGGAGATCAGCAAATAATCACACGTGTGAAAGTTCCTCTAGGTCCGGAAGTATTTTTGTATGGAGTAACTGCCCTGTTGACATGGCTCCCCAGACAAGTGGGTAAAACATTAAGAATACCCGATGAAATTTTGTTCAGACCAGAACTATCTATGGATAAGCAGATAATTCCTCTAGGGTTAGAAGCAGCAGTGGTCAGAGAGGATAGGGTGGTTGTTCATGGGACAGATGACGAAGGAAGAGAATGGCAAGCAGTAATAGCTCTTGGGGAAGGATACAGATTGACAGACGAGGAATTATTCAGAGATGATTATTCAGATGATGAAATGGAATTTTTCATAAGCTTTACCTATTGGATTAAAGTAGAGAACAGAGACATCCCACGAGGGATGTCATTAGTGAGACAAAAACCACCATACTTTCAGGAGGATTTAGTAAAGGTTCCAAGCATTTTATAGACTAGTAGTGCTTATGACATAGGTCTACTGAAGGGGGTAGGAGCAGTCAAAATTAAGCTCAAGCCTGGAGCTATCTTACCACAAGCAAAAAAGTATCCCATGTCTAGAGAAGCTGATGAGGGCATATTTGAAACCTTTTCCGCTTTAATGAAGCAAGAAATATTAGTACCATCAGACTCTCCATGCAACACGGCTGTGTATCCTGTGACGAAATTGAAGGCGGGTCATGGAGATGTATTCAGGACCTCCGCCCTCTCAATAATATTGATGAAGCAGAGTTTCCTCTGGTTCTGAATCCAGCTACGATATTATGTAATATCTCACCAACAGCCAAGTATTTTACTGTAATAGATTTTAAAAATGCATTCTTCTCAATTCCCCTGCATGAGAACTCACAGGATATAACTTCATTTTCATATAGAAATATCCGGCTGAAACATACCTGTTTGCCCCAGGGGTACTGTGATTCCCCCTTGATCTTTAACAGAGTCCTGCAAACTGATCTGGGTAATGTAGAGCTTGAGAGTGCAATAATTCAATACGTGGATGACATTTTGCAGTGAGACGGAGGAAAGATGCAGAAAAGACTAATTTCAGCTCATGAATATATTAGCAGAGAAAGGATATAAAGTGGACAAGGAGAAATTGCAATATTGTCAGGAAGAGATCCTATACATAGGACAGTTGATCTTTCAAGAGGGGAGAAAAGTGACACCCAAAAGCTAACCAAAAACCATAAGAGAAATGCAAACTTTTTAGGTCTGTGTAATTATTGTAGGGCCTGGGTTTCTGATTACAGCACATATATTCCCTCACTTTTAAAGGGACTTAAGGAAGCACAGGTAGACAAGAAAAAGATAATCTGGACGGAAGAAATGAGTGAGGGATTTCAAGAATTAAAATGGGCGATTTGTACAACCCCTGTGCTAGGAATTTCAGATTACAATGAAGAGTTTTATTTATTTTCAATGGTGTAGTGATGACAGCAGGTTTGACTCAGAAAACAGCTTTAGTACATGGGGCACAAACCACTTGCATATAACAGTGGGATTTTAGACCCAGTAATGCAGGGACATTACCCTTACGAACAAGCTTTAGCTGCTGCCGCATGTTGCTATTGAAAAGGCTGCAAGTATTACAATGGGGTGCTCAATGATGTTATTTGTTGAGCACTCCTTATTTGCTTTTTTAGAGAAACCTAAAAGCACATTGACAACACAAAGAGCATCAGGCTATGAGGTAGTCATTTCAAACCCAATGATTAAAATTGTTAGATGCAGAGCAGGGAATCCAGCGACAATGGCTCACCTCTGGTTCCCCTCTTCCGGGGGCTGACCCTTCTTGATTCTCCTTTTAGGATGATAGTGGCTCACCCCTGGGTCCCTCTCTTCTGGGCACTGACCCTTTCGATTGTCTGCCGGGTTCACTATGGCTTTTGATTAGGGTGATAGACCAAACGACTGGCAAAAGGCATAATGGGACAGCAGTAGTGAAACTGAATCAGGAGGGTGAATTCGAGGTAGTGACAAGTGCAAGATTGCCTTTGCATTGTTCATCACAGGCTGAAGAGTTTGTTGCACTTATCCCTGCACTTTAGAGATACGAGGATGAGGGAGTGACAGTGTACTCTGACTCTGCCTATGCGACGTCAACCATACATGTAGGATTGTCACTTTGGAAAAGAAAGGAGCTTCCTCTGCGCAGACAGCTCGCCCATGCAACACACGCCACTATTGCATAAGCTTATTAAAGTACTAAAGATTCCATTGGCTATCACAGTCGCGAAGTGCGCAGCCCATACTAAAAAGGCAACATGATTTCTCGCAGTAACGAAGCCACAGATATATAAGCCAAAAAGGCAATGTATTTCCTGACCATTTCTAATTTTGATACAAAGAGTGTGAAACAATTGTCAGGACAGTACATGATAATCAAGGAAGGGTTTCATATGTTAGCCATTGCACAATTAATTGTGTTACAAGGTTGTGCACCACAGGAAGAACAGGATCTTTGGGGAAAACGCAGGGGTGTTCTTTATTTGCCACTGAGGCTTTATGGAGACAAGATAGTACAGGAAAGCCAGTTATGTCTTTAGCATTTTTGAAGGTGGCACTGGAGCAGATTCAACTTAACACAAATCACAAGAAAGAGTCTTGCTGCCACTGGTTCACACCAAATTTATTAGAACAGGTGGCACAGTTTATTGTAAATTGCATTGTGTGTCAGAAATTCATGGCAGGATACATTTTCAGGATTGGTCACCAATAGATCACAGACAAACATATAGCATATGGGGCTTGATTCTATAAGGACAAGTGTTCTCTTCGTCCCGCCCACTATATGCCTTTGCACTAGGAACCAGTGCCTACTAGACGTGCTTGTATTTTGTTGCAGTCTACTTTTGTGTTCCATTTTCTAAATTGTTGGAAATGTATTCACGTTGTTCTTTCTTTTCATTTTTCATATCTTCATATTTTTTTCATGATATTGTTAAACTAAATGCAAGTGATATGTTGTTGTGTTTTTGAAATGTATTGATGCAGAATATATTTGAGACACATGCTCTAATTTTGTCTGCCCATTTACAAATGTACTGGGATGTTCTACCTTGATTGTTGTAATCCCGGTACGAGAAGCTTTATGTAATAAACCAATGTATAACAAAAAAGCTTTTTGTTCAACAAGACTGTGTATATATGTACAAATTAAGTTGCATGTAGTCTTAAAATTCAAGGGATTCTAAAATTAGACCATAAGGATGGGTCACCAGTGATTTATAAAACACCATGATCTTCTTGTTCTAAATAGTAACATACAGAATTGGCAGCATGTTCTAACTCTGTCTGGCGGCTACCCTCTTTGTGATATATAAGATACTCTTTCAGAACAGTGAGAGGAGTAATCCCATGGCCTAACGGTCCTTTTCAGCATCTACATATAGATTATGTGGATATGTTGCAAGTATGCAATGGCTATAGGTACATGCTGGAAGTAGTATGTCCCTTTTGCGGATGGATTGAGCCAGGTCCATGCACACACCCCGATGCTGCATGTGCTGCCAAGATTCTCATGTGCAAAGTATTTCCAAGTTGGGGTGCCTACACTTGACAGGCGTGAAAATCTACAAAGGAGAGACCCCATCCCCTCCGACACCCGTTGACTGCGAAGCAAGAGAAGAAGTTCTAAGTATGAAGGCCAGATCGGTTACCAAGGGAAAGGATAAAGAATTCACAGATTAAAGAAAAAACATTCTGGAATGAATAGACAGGCACAAAACGTTTAAGTAGGAAGTGAATGGACTTGCCGCCATTCCAGAAACTTTGTATCAATTAAAACTCGAAACAGTCTAAACGACATCCAGGAGAAATAACAATTACAGAGCACACCTTAAACTGCTTGAGATATTACAGTGATAGCAAAACAATGAGTCAACAACAAAGCAATACTCAATCTGTATAAATCTTTTCATGAAGCCGAGAATTGTAATGTTACGCACCTTGCTGAATGTACTTTACACCAATATTCTTAAGTCTTATCCGGTTTTAGTAAGACAACACGTGTATGCGGCTACATTTTTTGAGGATCCTAAAAATTGTCCTATTGTTCGCAGAATTGTTGTTGCAATTTTTATTGAGTATTTGATAGTGCCAAACATAAAATCTAAAAAATAAGTGAAAGTGAATAAACTGACTTAAAAATGGGAATTTTCCAGTATATAAAATGAACATTCGGAAGGAGACCAGCTACCCCACAAGAGATTATGTGGCATTTGAATAATATGGTATTGGTTCTTCTAGTTGCACTTTGTTTCATGACCTTTCTTTATTTCTTTGATTTACTTATTTCTTGTCAAGTATTGTTTTATAAATCAAGTGAAATACCTGAAAATGAGACATCCCTCTTTCTCCCTAACATTGAAACCTGTACTATTTTCCCTGGTATATTTGAACAAATTGCTCGATCCGAAAGAGATGTTGGAGAAGGTCATGTAAAAATAAATACTTATCTTGATAATTCGGTTCATTTAAAAAACATGTGGTATCAGCAGTTAAAGGAGGTGGGGGAGAGAAGGTCAGATGAAAGCTGCTAAGTATGCTTCCTCATACCTTATGCCATCAATGAAGCCAGAACATTTATTGCAAAGGAAATACCTGCACACGATGCAAAGTGCCTCAACTATCTAGCAGCTTGCAGGACAATAATTTAAGGAAGATGGGCAGCCCTACGATGGCGATCGTAGAACTCATTTCCATATGAAGGTGCTTATGTAGAAACAAAGAAGATGGAGAAAGACAGGCTAGTTGAGCAGAATGCTCATATATTCACCCTTGACCGGAGAACAAGTAATGATTGCGGAAACAAAGAGGCTGGAATGTGCAGATATACAAGAAATGCCAGGATTACCAGGATGCTGGGAGAGGCCTCAGCTATTGGTATATGGACGAGTTGCCACCAGCACAGGATGGGAAGAAGGAATGTTATCATGCACTGCACTCTTATTGATGAACGAATCAGTAAGCATAGTGCAAATAGTAAATGACATATGCCTAAAGTCATGGGCCAAGTATTCCAAGCTACTAACATTGGTTGACAATGAAGCAGGACCAGTGTCCATAATACCTATACAGATTGCAACAATGTGCTTTAGAAACAAAGGCCTGGTTCCAGTTGGAGAAAAGAAAGGATGCAAGCACATGCTCGAAGTACCAGGAATGAATGGTGGAACTGCTGTGCTAATGCATCGTTATTGAGCCTGTGGATCCAGGGCTTATATGCAGCTGCTTAAAAACTGGGGAGGAACATGATCTATTGTGATCATGCATGTTCCTGCATTGATGATTCCCAAAGGTGACCAGAATATTGAAGAGTTTCCAAAAATGGATGCACACCAGTGGAAGAGGAGGTTGCTTAGCCTCCAAAGAATGAAGACAGAGAACTATTTCTCAGCGAAATCAGAAGACGCTTTCTCATGACATTCTTGCAGAGCACAGATCATTCACCAAGACAGCTGTGATATTTACATCTATATTCATGCCAAGACTACAGACTTCAGTGAACAGCAAATGGTTACAGAACCAGATAGAAGCTGCTACAAATTATCAATACGACAATAAAAGGATTTAACGCGATCAGAGAAGAACTGAGGGCAATCGTCATGCTGATGACCCTCCAGAAGATGTATGTTTTCTATCTAATAACACCAGTGGAAGGAGGCATTTGCTCAAAAATCGGGCCTCCTTGCTGCACATTCACACCTGCCCACAATGTAGAAAATGGAACACTGAGAGAGACAATAACTATGCTGACAACCCTGCATACAAAAATGGAAGAAGATTTCGAGGTAGATAAAATGATTCGTTCTTGTCCTTGTTCTCATGGGTTCTGACCTGGATGGTGAATGCCTTCAAACTACTTGGAGAAATACTAGTGTTGATATTGCTAGCATTCTGTCTTATAAGGATATTTATTGGACAATGAAAGACAACTGCAAAGAAAGCTACAGGGATGAAGATAATGATTGATGTGAAAGATGGTCACATACCACAGACGGAAGACACCACCCATGAAAACATAAAGAAAAGTTTGTTGGGACACCCAGAAATGAAGTTCTACTACCCAAAGGATCATAAGAACTATATTGGACGTTGGGTATTCTGCCAGCCCACCAATGAATGTTGTCATGTGACCAGTAGTGTGGATGAGCATATAAAGAATGCAAGTGACCTAAGGGGACTGACAAAAGGTGTGGATCCTGAAGAAGTCCAGATGGTCAGAAGAAATGAAGAGGATTGAGGAAGAGGAGGTGGTTGAGGACTCGAGCAGAGGGGGAATATAGAGGAGCAGACAAATACGCCATTGTTAAGCTCACCCCCCTCACCTCTGTCATTTTGGAACAACAGTGAAAGAGTCGTATGTATGACACCAAGCATTGTCCCAATGCTGCATCGTGTGTACGAGAGACGTTATGCACTCAGATAACGAAATTGAATGTACCCTCGTACTGAGACAATAGACAGATGTCGACATACCACAATGAACATTAAAGAACTGTAAAGAAAACCTAACAGTTGTAGAGTGACGCCTTGAAGTAAAGACACATGGACACAGTGAAATGATCTATGAATATTCAAAAGAATAAAAGATGTAACTGAAGAAACAAGAGAAACATGTAATTGAGTCTGAAGAACTCATGAGTATCAAGTGCGAATATAGTCCGACATCTAGTATTAATCCCTGAGTATTGCATCTTGTCTTTCGAGGATTGAAAGGGGACGTCGACATGAGCGTGCTTGTGGCACTATCCCTGACGTGTAGTGTACTCAAGATCGTTCATGCATCAAAGTCCCTCAGATTGTTTTTTTCCACCCAGCTAGCTGGTGGCCTTATGCAGAACTCGAAAAATTGCTAATATAATATCTTTGTCCACGACCTCTGGTCATTTTTTTATTCGCCCCCTTCATCGACGACTACTTCACAGCCAACGCCGAAGACCGCTGAAAACATCTCCAGACTTCGGCGGCTGGTGCTCCTGTCGATGCTGTCAACCGCGTGGCCTCGGCCCCCAGGCCAGGCCTACACAGTAGTGAGAGTGGGGTCCGGGACTCTGTTTCTTTTCAAGAATGCATTTCCTTCTCCCCTCTCTTTTCCCTTCTGGCTTTGCTGTCGCTATAAAGCTGAGCTATGGACACCTTTTAAATTTTGCCCTTCTTGCAAAGGCAAGTATCCCCGGAAAGACACACACGAGAGGTGTAATAAGTGTCTACCTCGAGATCACCACAAGGAGTCATGTCGGTCTTGCAAGCTTTTACGTCCTAAGACAATTAAAGAACGGCGAGTTAAATGGTGGGTGGCCTACACAATGATGCAGGCTGAGGGTAGCTCCCCCGCCGCCACAGGCGCAGAGAGTGACAAGGAAATGAGCGACAGCCGTGTCTCCGAGACAGAGGCAATTGACCTATCTTCGGAGCAGCCACACTCCGAGTCGTCTGTTCCCGGGCAGGCAGGCCACTGGTTATGCTATGGGGAGTGTACACTCCGACGACAGGGATGCACACACTACACAAAGGAAAGCACACAACCCCCGAGCCTGCTCGACGGACTCATCGGGACAGCCAAAGACGCCAACGGGTACGCCGATATCTTCGACGCAACCCACTGATCTGTAGGGTCAGCAGCCCTCCCTGCAGCCGTCTAGGCGGCATGCGTCTGGGCACTCAAGTGATAAGGGCGCCAGCACCAAAGTACATAAGAGCGCCGAAACACCTCAGAAGAGCGCACCGGCGCATAAGGTTTAGGCAACTGCAAAAACTGGATGAAGCCGCTAGGGCCGTTGAAATCCCTTCGAGACACGCCGGAGATCCGTGAGAGTCTCACAAACATCATCTCAGCAGCAAATAGGCCTAGAGACACGTTGAAGGACACGTCCAAATGTCGAGAAAGTCAGGAAAAATCTTCTGAAGGTTCCCGGCCCCTGTATAAGACTCTGTCAGACAAAACTTGACGGCCTAAGAATACAGGTCCCCAAGAAGAGCCCTCCTTCCACCCCCAGACCCCTCTGGGTCATCCTTATGGACCAAGGACAGGTTTGAGGGGTACATGAATACACTTTCTAAATTTGTGGACTTTTCAGAAAGGTTTATCACTCCTACAAGGCATAGAGAGGAGGACCTCATCCTACAATGTCTACATTTCAAAGGACCTCCAGCAACTCTCCTCAGGAGGAGGTGTTTGATCTAACCGAACCAGAGGAGACCTCTCAGGACCCTTATGATCAGGATGAAGATCTCTTTGAAGAACCTATAGACCACTCCCCCAGATTGGAGTGATGATCAACCTGTGGGTGAAGCACCATGGCTGTCACCGACCAATACCCCTGACCCAGACACATTGTGTATGGATCCTCCCACTTCTCCACCTATAAGACAGGCTTTTCCCATAGATGACCAGATGGCATTCAGTGTTATCCTGAAAAACGCGTCAGAACACTTCCAGATTGCTACTCAGGAGGTGGTGCAAGACACTGACTTTGTGGAGTATATTTTGAAGGAGAAACCACCTTAAAGCCAGGCGATACCTCTATTAAACACCATCAAAAGGAGTATCACCCCTTCTTTGTCCACTCCATCGCAAACAAGGGCAGTTAACCCATGGGTCGAGAAGCTTTTTCTCCCCTCGCCTACAGACCCTCTCTACATCCAGGGACATGCAACTCCAGATTCCCTAGTGATAACCACGACTAGGAAAAGAGCAGGGGTACCCTTGTCCACAGCAGAGGCACCACCGGGCAAGGACTGCAAGAAATGGTATGCCCTGGGTAAGCGCATCACAACAGCAGCAGCCTATTCCACCAGTATAGCCAAGAATACCACATTGTTAGCTAGTTACAGCGACACTCAATGGAATCTACTCGAAGAAGGCCCGCAGGAAGTCCCAGAGCCAACACGATCATGCCTGCTGGCGGTTGTGTCAGAGGGGAGACAGGTGAGTTAAAACATTCTTAAAAACACCCTGGATCCTGCAGAGACAGCAGGAACAACACTAGCCCAAGTTACCTTGTTGAAAAGGCACGCATGGTTGAAGAATTCGCTGTTCAAACTGGAAACATAGGCATCCCTCATTAACAAACCAGTAGAAGAATCTAACCTGTTTGGAAAGGCAGTGGATGAGACTGTAGAGACTGTAAAAAAGGAACATGAGACCTTGAAGTCACTAAATCAGTTAACTCAGAGACCCTATCAGCAGCGAGGGGGTAATTCTCCCTGCTCCTTTCGCTGACAATCTTTCCCGCGGTCCCTCCACATCAGTACAGAACGAGAAATACATGGTCCTCAGGACAGGGGGCAGCTGCCTATAACCAATATCAGCCAAGAGGACAGCGCTGTGGCAAAGGAAGGGGTAAAAGCACCACCCCTAGAGACTCCCCAACCTCAAATCAAAAATGATTTACCGATCCAGGTCCCCTCCCACGCCTTCCCAGTCGGGGGCCGGATAACATCATTCTTCCACTCATGGAAGGGAATTACCACAGACCAGTGGGTGCTCAAGACCGTCACTCACGGTTATTGTATCGAGTTCAGCTGACGACCCCGATACTGGCCACCAACGTCCAGGCGAATAACGCCAGAACTTCTGAAGATCCTACTACAAGAGGTTGAGATCCTGCAAGAAAAGGGCGTGATCGAAGCTGTCCCGTTCTACAGGTAAACGGGGTCATTTATTCAGTGTACTTTCTTGTACCCAAAAAGGATCTCACCATGTGCCCTGTGCTAGACTTGCACCCTGCAAACAAATTTGTCAATCCACAAAGGTTTTGTTTGACAACACTGCAAGAGGTTATCCATCTACTAAAGCAGGGGGATTACATGGCAACATTGGACATGAAAGATGCATACTTTCATATTTCAATGCTGCCAGCGCACAGAAAATCCCTAAGGTTCATGATACAGGACAAACACTATCAGTTCAAAGTTCTTCCCTTCGGCATTGCCTCAGCCCCAAAGGTATTTACAAAGGTACTGGTGGTAGTAGCAGCTCACCTGCGGAGGCAGTCCATCCCAGTCTATCCTTACCTCGATGACTGGCTAATAAGAGGAGTTTCGCACGGAACATGCCTATCAAACCCTCAAAAGACAGTAGATCTACTCTTCAGTCTTGTATTTTCAATAAACAAGAAAAAGTCCAGTCTAGACCCCAGCCAAGTCAAACAATTTCTGTGAGCTCTAATTCGGACAGAAGACAATCGCGTCTTCCCCTGCAATGAGAGAGTTCAAACCATGCAGTTCCAGATCCCTCACTATGTAGCCAGTCGCGAGGTGACTGTACGCAAGGCCATGTGACTGTTGGGGATGATGGCTTCCTGCATTTACTTTGTCCCACATGCACTATTGCGCAAGTGACTCATGCAAGAGTGGCTCAACAGCAAGTGGTGTCAGGCCAGCGGACAATGGGACGATCTAGTGGTTGTTTCGGCAGCCCTCGTTCTCTCTCTGCAGTGGTGGTCGAGGGAAAACCTTTTGAAGGGGAAGACCTTCACCACCCCCACAGTAGAAGCCACTCTCACTACGGACGCATTTCTGACGGGGTGGGGGACTCGCCTCCTTCATCGCACAGCACACAGCGTTAGGTCCCCAGCAGTAGCGTCCACCCACATAAACCTGTTGAAATTGTTGGTGGTGTTCAAAGCCCTAAAACCTTTTCAGACACAACTTCAGGGGAAGACAGTAATGGTCCTCACAGACAGCACCACAGCCATGTATTACCTGAACAAACAGGGGGCACACACTCTCCAGGGCTATCCAAACTGTCCCAGAACATTTGGAAGTGGGCTCTCAAACACAGGATATTCCTCCTGTCCCAACACATTCCAGGGGAACTCAATCTTCTGGCAGACATGCTCAGCAGAGACTTCCCTCTACCCACAGAGTACGAATGGCAGCTACACGAACACATCGTCGCCCACGTCTTCGCGGAATGGGGCTTCCCAGAGATCAACTTGTTTGCAAATCTGGAGAACGCAAAATGCCAAGATTACGCCTCCAGGTACCTGTCATGATGCCTGCCTCCAAGGAGCCAAACCAGGCCCGGCACCCTCAGAGACAGACACCATGCATTCAAGGGAAGTCCCAGCAGTCCCAGATGGGGGCCCTTTGGACTCAGTCCTGGCGCCGTTGGCGTCAGGCTCATAGGGGACATCAGTACTGGCGCCATCGGCGCCAGGCTCATACAGAAGTAGGTTGGGAGTAGTGCTTGGTGTAAACTTACCTGTGCAAACCATGCTGCAACTTCCAAGATTGGAAGGAACTATTTTTCTAGGGACTACTTGATCTCTAGGGTGTGACCGGTGGAGGAATACATATTTCTGGGGGAAGAATACATACCTGGAACTACTTGAAAGGCTATTTAAGCCACACCCAAGCAGCAGACCACGCTTCGCGTTGTTCTGCACTTAGCAGCTGGACGCTCACCGTGCCTGCTCCTGCCTTGGTCCTCCATCACGCCTGCCAGCATCCTGGAAACACCTAAAGAAGAAAAGGGAAGAGAACAGGTGAAAACAAGAACCTTACCTGATACATCTGCACTCCGGGTTCTGCACGCCGACGATCCTGCAAAGAAGGCAAACATTTTAAATGCGCATTGCGTCACGCGCAGCACGCTGCATTTCACTCACCTGAACGTGGCGTTTTCGAGTCCTGCGACGTCCATCCGGAGCTTCCACCGCCATCCAGCACCTATTGGAAGGAAGGAGAAAGAGAGGTGAGAAGGGAAACACGAATCTAAGTAGAACTTACCTGTGGTTCAATTCCCTCTCCGCCTTCGGGTTTGTGCCATACCTTCGGCATCTCAGCACCCCGGCCCCTAAGGGGAAAAGAAACAGACATTGTATTAGTGAGAGCATGTGAGAACATTAGCAATACGCTCACTCAAGACTTACCCATTTGCAAGAGAGACACAGCAGCTCTTTTCGGGTCGGCGCCTTACCTCCGGCATTGCTGTACCCCGGCTCCTATGGGGAAAAAGCATTGGACATTAAAGGAGATACTTAAAACTGCAAAGGAATCTCTCGTCGGAATTCTTACCAGAATTTGGCTTCATCCAAATCGCCTGCAGCCCGGAATCTTCTCCAGCACCTGCGAAAGAAAAGAACAGATGAGTGAATATAAACCCAAACTTGCCATAAACATTTGCGGTACGACGGGAATGGACAAACTAGTTTAAACTCATCAATCCAGTGAAGTAACTGGAATCACAACGCGCCCCTGCATCAGAAGCAGGATGGAGAGCTCGTCATTTTGGTACCTAAGGTGAGTCTTCGCAGGGAATCCCAAAAGGGTTTCACGGAGGGAGAGAAGGGAAGTGGGAGGTCGGAACATCACCCGCAGACTATTAACCCTTCCTTTTCACACACAGTGGGATATTCCTCCGAGCCAGAAAAGCCAGGTTGGGGAATCCAGTCCAGTCCATCTTCCGGGTCTTACGCATCTCTGCAGAAGAGGTCACAGCAGTCCCAGCCACGCCCGCGCCTCCGTGGGAGCCCGGTGAGCGTTACAGAACGCGAAGCCAACCCATAATTTCCCACCCAGGTGCCATGGAGACTTCCGAGACAGACCAACTGGCCCAATTATTGGGGGAATTATGGGCAGAAGTGCATGCCGCCCGCCAGGAAACTAACGCCCTTAGAAGGGAACTAATCTTATCCAAAGAACGAACTGATGATTTGGCTAAACAGCTTTTGCAGAGTTAGGCAGGACAAACGCCTTTACCCGGCTCCGGGATGAATTCCACTCTTATGGTTTCAACCAACCCGGTGCAAATCAACCTGCCAGGAAATATGCCTTTGTCCCCCCTGAGCGTTTTACTGGGGATCCCAAGAAATATGCCGTTTTCATGAATCAATGACGTTTACATTTCATATGCAGACCTGGGACCTTCCCTAATGACCAAACCAAGGTGGCTTTTGTGCTATCTTATCACAGCGGCAGTGCTGCCGATTGGTCGATTCCGTTGGTAAATCAAGACGACCCAATCCTTCAGGACTTTCAAGGCTTCCAGGCAAGCATGGAAAGATTATTCGCTCGACACGCTCAGGGTGAGGCCTTGGATAACAAACTTCTGTCCTTGCGGCAAGGAAACCAAGATCTCCTATCTTATATAGCCACATTTAACAGATTGGTCGTAGAGACTGGGTGGCCTGAGAATAAAAGAATTACATTATTCCACCGAGGTCTGCGTGGAGAACTAAAAGACGTTCTTGCTCAAATAGTGAACCCGCCTCAACTCTGCGCGGAATACATTGACTTAGTGGTCCAACTTGATCATAGACTCCAGAATAGAAAAGCGGATTGGTCCAGATTTGAAACCCGAGTTCTGATCAAAACCCACACAAGCCCCAAGGGTACCGACGCTTCAGAGCCAATGCAAATTGGGGGAGTTAAAGGACCACTAACTCAGAAAGAACGAGAAAGAAGAAGACAAAACAATTATGTCTTTACTGTGGAGCTTCTGGACACTTCCTGCGGGATTGCCCGGTAAAACCACCTAAGAAGGCGGTTGGAGCCACAGACAGTAATCTTCCAGAACCTGATTCGGGAAACGACCAAGCCCGACAAGCGTAGAGGTCCGCTTGCCGAGCGTGAAGACAGACTCTTTGACCTCGCATTTCATCATGCCTATGGTCCTCATAGATCCAAAACAGCCTCAACGGTTGCACGGAATAAAAGCCTACCTCGACAGTGGGGCTATTGGAAATTATGTTGACCTTGAATTGGCTTCCAGGATTGGTCTCCCTCTCCGTCCAAAAACCACCAAGGATGTCATTACCACGGTTGATGGAACCGAAATTTCCTCCGGGCCGGTAACACACTCTACCACGGAAATGACAATGGTTGGCCAAGATGGCCATCGGGAAACCATAGTGTTTGACGTAATCAAGGCTCAACAATTTCAGGTAATCTTAGGGATCCCTTGGTTAGAAACACATAATCCTCGAATTGACTGGCGAGCAAAGAGCATAACCTTCCCTGATTGTGCACAAAAGTGTTATCCAGGAAATCCACAGATGGGTCTAGCCTCAGTAACCTCCACAACAGTACCATTACCTTTTGAGTATCAAGACTTTCAAGACGTCTTCCAAAAGGAACAGGCCAACACCTTACCTCCTCAACGGCCATATGATTGTCAGATCGACCTGGTACCCAATGCTCAACCGCCTTGTAGTAGAATCTATGCCCTTACTGAACCGGAGAACCTTCATTTGCGACAGTATTTGGATCAGTACCTTGCCAATGGTTTTATTCGCCCGTCAAAGTCACCTGCTTCCTCAGCTCTATTCTTCGTACCAAAAAAAGAAGGCGACCTTAGAACTTGCATTGACTACCGCGCCTTAAATCAGATAACGGTCAAGAATTGTTATCCTCTGCCCTTGATCCCTGAGCTCCTTGACCAGGTAAAAGATGCTTGTATCTATACTAAGTTAGATTTAAGGGGAGCTTACCACCTGGTGCACGTCAGAGAAGGCGACAAATGGAAAACTGCCTTCCGCACCAAATATGGACTCTTTGAGTACCAGATAATGCCTTTCGGGTTGTGCAACGCACCTGCTGCCTTTCAATATTTTATGAATGATGTTTTTCGAGAACTCATCGATGTTTGTGTCATTGTATATATTGACGACATCCTGGTGTACTCCTCCTCGGAATCCGATCACCGAAAACATGTTAGAACTGTCTTGGAGAAACTGCGCCAGCACAAACTGTTTGCAAAACTTGAAAAATGCCCTTTTCATGTTACGGAAGTTGAGTTTCTCGGATTCGTCCTAACACCTAAAGGAGTCCGAATGGACTCACGGAAAGTGGATGCGATCCTCAAATGGCCGTCTCCTAGTTCTGTGAAAGGAGTTCAAAGAATGCTAGGTTTTGCCAATTTTTACAGAAGGTTTATCCCAGAATTTTCTCAAGTGGTTCAACCCATCACGGTGCTCCTACGAAAAAACAGAGGCTTCGAGTGGTCTAAGGAGGCAGAACAAGCCTTTCAGGAACTAAAAACCAAATTCACCTCCGCACCTGTGTTAAAACATCCTTGTCCGGACCTCCCTTACGTTGTGGAAACCGACGCTTCTAGTTTAGCCATGGGGGCTGTCCTTTCCCAAAGGGATCCAGTTTCAAATCAACTACATCCCGTAGCCTTTTGGTCCAGGAAATTCTCGGCTCCTGAAGTGAACTACGGAATCACAGACAAGGAACTGTTGGCTATTAAGTCAGCTTTCAAAGCTTGGCGTCACTACCTGCTCGGCGCAACACACACCGTTACAGTGATTACAGATCACAGGAACTTGCAATACTTGAAAACGGCCAAAGCTCAATCTTCTCGTCAACTCCGTTGTGCTCTGTTCTTTGCAGAATTTGACTTTATGATCACATATCGCCCGGGTTGCAAGAATGGCAAGGCAGACGCTCTATCTCGAATTGGAATGGGTGACATTGCCTCAAGTCTAGAGCCAGTTCCGATTATTCCCGAACAGAGGATTTTGGGTGTAATCTCTTCTCAAACTATTGAGGATGTTCAAGGTAGAGTTAAATTGCTTTTCGACGCTACAGCTTTACAAGAATGGAGCCAGAAAGGCTCAAACTATTCCTTTAATAATGACTTACCCTATTTCCAAGGGCAGTTATTTCTGCCTCACAAGGAATTGCAAGAACTCGTGATAGCACATTATCATGATACACTAATGGAAGGACACCCGGGCATCGCTAAAACAGAGGAAAAGATCAAACGGCATTTCTGGTGGCCATCCTGGCGAAAGGATATTAAATCCTTTGTGATGACCTGCGGAGTGTGCGCCCAAAAATAAAAGTCAGAAGCAAAAACCAGCCGGTCCTTTACGGCCCCTGGACATCCCTCCGGCACCGTGGCACACCTTATCGATGGACTTTATAACTGACCTGCCTCCTAGTCATGGGTATAATACTATCCTGGTGATTGTAGACCTCTTCTCCAAGATGGCTCATTTTATCCCATTGAAGGGGTTGCCTTCAGCCCCCACCTTAGCAAAGGAATTTCTTGAAAATGTTGTTCGTTTACATGGCTTCCCATCCATATTGGTTTCTGATCGGGGAAGTCAATTTATTTCTCATTTCTGGAAAAGGTGTTGCCAAATGGCCCAAGTTGATGTGCGATTATCCACCAGCCACCATCCTGAAACCGATGGTCAAACCGAAAGAACAAACCAGACCCTGGAACAGTATCTGCGATGTATGTTACCTCAATCTGAGGGTAATTGGAAGGACATTCTATGGATTGCCGAGTACGCGTACAACAATTCTGTGCATTCTGGAACGGGTCAGACTCCTTTCTATACCCTACTCGGCCATCATCCCAGGACTTCAGACCTTGAATCCCCTCAAAGCCTTGAAATGCCCGCCGTGGATCATTTACATGCCACAATAACCCAAGCCTTCAAGGAAGCAAAGACTCATTTACAACAAGCCAAAGAAAGGTACAAGGAAAATGCTGATTTACATCGAAGTAAAGTACCTCCTTACAAAGTAGGAGACCAAGTGTGGCTTGCAACTAGACATTTACCGCTTAAAGGTCCATGAACTTTTAACCCAAGATATATAGGGCCTTATCCAATCAAAGCTATCATTAACCCGGTAGCCTTCAAACTCGATCTGCCACCTAATATGCGAATTCATCCTGTTTTTCACGTATCACTGTTGAAACCAGTACCAACCGGAACCAGGTTATGCAAACCACCAGAACCAATTCCAATAGATGGGGAATTGGAATTCGAAGTTAAGGACATATTGGATTCTAAGATGTCCAAGTCAAAACTCTTTTATCTGATTGATTGGAAAGGATATGGACCTCAGGAAAGATCTTGGGAACCAAGTGAGAATGTGCATGCACCTCGACTAATATGGAATTTTCACCGGAGGTTCCCAAATAAACCGAGGCCTCCAGGTTGGACACCCTTGGGAGGGACTTTGGGGGGAGGTACTGTCATGATGCCTGCCTCCAAGGAGCCAAACCAGGCCCGGCACCCTCAGAGACAGACACCATGCATTCAAGGTAAGTCCCAGCAGCCACAGATGGGGGCCCTTTGGACTCAGTCCTGGCGCCGTTGGCGTCAGGCTCATAGGGGACATCAGTCCTGGCGCCATCGGCGCCAGGCTCATACAGAAGTAGGTTGGGAGTAGTGCTTGGTGTAAACTTACCTGTGCAGACCATGCTGCAACTTCCAAGATTGGAAGGAACTATTTTTCTAGGCACTACTTGATCTCTAGGGTGTGACCGGTGGAGGAATACATATTTCTGTGGGAAGAATACATACCTGGAACTACTTGAAAGGCTATTTAAGCCACACCCAAGCAGCAGACCACGCTTCGCGTTGTTCTGCACTTAGCAGCTGGACGCTCACCGTGCCTGCTACTGCCTTGGTCCTCCATCACGCCTGCCAGCATCCTGGAAACACCTAAAGAAGAAAAGGGAAGAGAACAGGTGAAAACAAGAACCTTACCTGATACATCTGCACTCCGGATTCTGCACGCCGACGATCCTGCAAAGAAGGCAAACATTTTAAACGCGCATCGCGTCGCGCGCAGCACGCTGCATTTCACTCATCTGCACGTGGCGTTTTCGAGTCCTGCGACGTCCATCCGGAGCTTCCACCGCCATCCAGCACCTATTGGAAGGAAGGAGAAAGAGAGGTGAGAAGGGAAACACGAATCTAAGTAGAACTTACCTGTGGTTCAATTCCCACTCTGCCTTCGGGTTTATGCCATACCTTCGGCATCTCAGCACCCCGGCCCCTAAGGGGAAAAGAAACAGACATTGTATTAGTGAGAGCATGTGAGAACATTAGCAATACGCTCACTCAAGACTTACCCATTTGCAAGAGAGACACAGCAGCTCTTTTCGGGTCGGCGCCTTACCTCCGGCATTGCCGTACCCCTACCCCTATGGGGAAAAAGACATTGGACATTAAAGGAGATACTTAAAACTGCAAAGGAATCTCTCATCGGAATTCTTACCAGAATTTGGCTTCACCCAAATCGCCTGCAGCCCGGAATCTTCTCCAGCACCTGAGAAAGAAAAGAACAGATGAGTGAATATAAACCCAAACTTGCCATAAACATTTGCGGTACGACGGGAATGGACAAACTAGTTTAAACTCATCAATCCAGTGAAGTAACTGGAATCACAACGCGCCCCTGCATCAGAAGCAGGATGGAGAGCTCGTCATTTTGGTCCCTAAGGTGAGTCTTCGCAGGGAATCCCAAAAGGGTTTCACGGAGGGAGAGAAGGGAAGTGGGAGGTCGGAACATCACCCGCAGACTATTAACCCTTCCTTTTCACACACAGTGGGATATTCCTCCGAGCCAGAAAAGCCAGGTTGGGGAATCCAGTCCAGTCCATCTTCCGGGTCTTACGCATCTCTGCAGAAGAGGTCACAGCAGTCCCAGCCACGCCCGCGCCTCCGTGGGAGCCAGGTGAGCGTTACAGTACCTCCAGAACCACTCCAAGGGGAACGGTCTCGGGATAACATGGTCAGGGAAATAATTTGTCTATGCTTTTCCCTCCGACTCCCCTACTCAACAAGATAGTAAACAAGATGCACCAAGAACCAGTCACAAAGATTCTTGTGGCCCCCATGTGGACCGCCAACCCTGGTTCTCCCATCTGATGGCGATGCCAATCTCTCCTCCGATGAAATTACCTTACCCATTCAACATGCTTTCACAACAAAAGAGGGAGAGACACTCCATCATTGCCCGCAAACTCTCATCTTATCGGCCTGGCTCCTGAGGTCATAGAGTTCTGGCACTTCCAACTTCCTCAAAGATGTATGGATGTTCTTAAGGAGGCAAGAAAGCCAAACACCAGCCATTGCTACTCCAATAAGTGGACCTGCTTCGTCATCTGGTCCCATTCTAAAAGCATCATTCCCATCGACTGCTCCCCTGCTCACATTGTGTTATGCCTGACTCATCACATCAAACAAAAAGAGACAGGGTTGGGCTAATTTAAAGACACCAAGGTTCAGCCCTCGAACTGCCAAGGGACAATCAACTACTAAAAAACCAAGATGTCTGTCCTTTTCTTCCATCCGCTATTTAAATGACTTGGTCCGTGTACCAAATAGGTCCTGAGTCAAACGTTCTATTTTTTCAATATTTTCTTTATTAATTCATCAAAAACACATATATTATCCAAAATATATATGCACACATCAAAACGTTTTGGACAACAACTAACATTTACCAAAACAAAGCACAATTATACACAATTTCTGCAATCAACATTCTAAAATTCATCCTAAAACTACCTAAAATGTAAACCCATACATAAAAGGATTCATAAAAACACCCTTCCTATACAAAACTAAAAACCAATAGTGCAGTGTTTTCCACAAATACCTTGACAGTACAATGATAATGTGCAAAGTTGCTAATAAAGTAATAAAGTGCAATTGAGTGCTGGTTTGACAGAGCCAGACACTTCCTCTTATTTGAGGATGCCTAGCTGGATCAATCCACTAACTAATGTCACCCTTGATCTGCCTATAGGGGGACAAGGAACTCAATCTAATACCAGTTCCCACTGTTTGCTTTCCAATGTGTAAGACCCTCTACATGACTCAGGTCTGGTTTTTAATTCACTGGAAGTCCACCTGGCTGTGCTTTCAGCATACGCTACTTCCCAAAAGAAGGAGTTGTAGTGGAAGATCCAAGTCATCAAAACATTTATGGAAAGGGTTAAAAGACTTCATCCTCCTATTTCAAACCCGGCCCCTTGGTGGGACCTAAATGTGGTATTAACTAGACTAATGGCATCCCCCTTTGAACTGATGCATAAGGCTAGCCTTAAGGCTCTCACTTACAAGACCTCCTTCCTAGTGGCAGTCAGTTCTATCAGAAGAGTCAGTGAATTACAGGCCCTTTTAGTTCAAGACCCATTTGTTACAATTCACAAAGATAAGGTGGTTTTGCACACTCACCCTAGGTTTGAGCCTAAATTAATCTCAAAGTTCCATGTGAACCAATCAATAGAACTACCCACCTTCATCCAGAATGCCACTAACATGGCAGAAAAGATCATACATACAATTGATGTGCGTAGAGCGGTCATATATTATCAGGAAAAAACGAGACCACTAAGAAAGACAAATCAGTTTTTTGTTTCAGTGGCAGCTGGTAGAGAAGGAGATCCTGTCTCTAAATCAGCCATCTAAAAGTGGATTGTAAACTGCATCACACTCTGCTACACTCTTGCCAAGAGAGATCTGCCCTTCAAGCATAGAGCACACACTACTTGGGGCACTGCGGCTTCCATAGCATTAATTGCAAATGTTCCTCTCAAATCCATTTGCAAAGCAGCAACCTGGAGTTCTGTACACAACTTTACAAAACACTTCTGCTTAGATACTCCCTCTAGGTCTGATTCTCAGGTGGGACAAGCAGTACTAAGACATCTTTTTACTACTGTTCCTTCTCACACCCCACCTCCAACTCTGGGTACTGCTTGCTAGTCTATGCACATCATGTGACTCTAAGCAGATTCACAAGCATCAGAAGACATGCATTACTCACCGTAATAGCATTTCTGATGATTGTATCTGCTTAGATTCACATGCGCCCACCCTTACTGCCCGCTCAGAGTAGAAGGAACATAGACACCTTACTACTTTCTCTCTATCTGTACTCACTCACGTTAGTCATAAGGCTCCCTCACGGCAGAAAAAATACAATAGGAGGGACCTCGATGCATGAAGGATCTTGGGTACACTACACGTCATATTAGGGATAGTGTTACAAGCACGCCCATGTCGATGTCCATTTGCGATCCTCGAAAGACGGAGTGCAATACTCTGCGATTACCACTAGATGTCGGACTATGTACACACCATGTGAATCTAAGCAGCTACAACCATCAGAAATGCTGTTACAGTGAGTAATGCATGTCATATGCGGAAACGCCAGGTAGAGGAGACATATAGAAGCTTGCTGCGATATAACCTATAATGTGACTAAAGCGGCCATGGGGAAAAAGATGGATGTCAGACTTGTATTGAATCTTACCGCGCTACCTCAGAAACAAACCAATGCTGCAGGGATGGTAGACGCTGGAAAACAGCTGCGTGTGATGGATGGAGAGGAGCCTCTTGGCTTGGGATCAAGGATGCCAATCGGGAATAATTTAAGGCAAAGGGAGTCAAGAGGATAATCCATGGACATGATACACAGTTCTCTTAGATTAAGCTAAGAAGAAAACATCCACAAGTGCCAAGTATTGTATGATTTAAAATGCAGAAAACATACGTGAGATGGAGTGATCAAGTGTCCAGAGGCCAAGTGGAGTAACAGCACCTAGACCAATTAAATCAAATAGCAGTAACTAAGAGGTCGAAATGGACACATTTGTGGTCCCCTCACACGTGACTCGGTGGGCGAAAACAAAGGCCATTCATTAAGCTCCAGATGAAGGTAAGGGTGTACCCGCACTCCCTCAAAGATCCCAGAACAAGGAACAGGCTGCAAGGTCAACTATAAAGGCAAAACTTTGGCTAAGGGCCTGCCAAATGAAAGGTGGACTAATAGGAGCAAGTAGGTAGAAATCTGAGGTTGTTCTCTGCAGTTCTCTGCAGTTCTCTGAGGTTTTGTTTTGCTTACGTGCTGTTAACGAGCCGAAAGTCCAAGGTTGAGAGAGGATGCCAAACAATCATATGAGTCCATGTAGCAACCTTCTATACAAAGTTGCACAGGTCAATCCAGTACTGTATTCTGTTATAATCAATATAAAAAGCATTTAGAGGTAGTTCAAGGTGTACATCCTAGATAAGGGGCAGCCAATTAAGTTATTAACACTTACAAATACTATAGGTACATATGTTTCCTTAACCAACCCCTCCCTTCAATACGTTTTAAGTGTGCCACGTATGATGACATCATAGTTGACGCATGTTGAGGTATAAAGCCTTTGTGTAATTAAAATCGGGTGTGAGTGTACAGGCTACTGCTTGTGGTTTGCCAGATTGCCCTACTTTATTTTGAACTGACAATAAAGTAGTATTGTTTGGGTCTGTCCGGTTATTTTAGCCTGGGGTCATTTAGTATGGTAATTAAATTCTGCGCATAAAAAACGCTTCAATGTGCTATTGCACAAACACATTCTTACACAACAGCTTGTTTCCAATACCAAAGTGCGCGGTGCGATTGCTGTGTTTTGGAACCAGTTAATGGATGTGGCCCTCATGTTTTCAAGCATCCAAAATACGTAAGTTTGTAATGTTTGTTTTTGCAGTAGGTTGTTAAATTGCCCCGGAAGACTGTCGCCAATTAAAGAGTCTCTCCCAGGGGTTATTCACCCAAGAACAGGTCATTGGGCTGTGTTCGTCCTGGTAGAGAGATTCCCAGACCCGCTTTTGTTTTGCATAAATATTTTATAACACTCAGGTTGGTACACATTTTACATGTGGTATATAATAACCCTCACATTTGGTTTCATTCAATGTGGGGGCCCCAATCAAGCAGCATTAAACGCAGTCTGCAGCCACAGGTTGTGTTTTTCTTTATATGAGTTGTACATCCCGGGCACAAACTCATGCCTTGCACTGCGTATACTGCAAATATGCACTAACCATGGTCTTCAAACAAACACTGTGGGTAGTATTTCCTTTATTTATTTATTTATTTATTTTCACGTGTATATAGCGCATTAAGCCCAAAGGCATCAAGGGGCTGATGCATACATGTTACTCGCAAGGCTTTAAAGGTTAGAAGCAGAGGGAAGGGACTAGGAGCAGGAAATCAGCAGCACAAAAGAAAGAAAAAAAGTTAAAACACACAGCCAGGCTTTAAGGGCTCCCCAGATTATTATCTCATGTGGAATTAACCTGATTTTTGTTGACAAAGCATTTCTGACATTCAGTGGACTGACAAGCTTTGTGCGTTTTTGTAGCATTTTGAGTGTGGTTGCCTTTCTGACACCCAGGTTTTACTCCTGTTTGGAGCCTCACGAGGAGCTGCTTCATTTCTGGTAGATGCTTCTCTGACATGCAGTGGGCTTCTCTGACTTAAGTTGCAGAAAGGCCATGCTCTGGGTACACCAAGCATACGTGAGTGGCAGACACAGTGCACAGCCACATGTCATGCACTGCAAGAACCTGGCGCATTATCAAAATTAAGCAATGGCTTGTACATGTGCTTAGTATGCACATGGCATGGCCAAAAGTCCACCTAAATGGGCATAACAAAGTCTGTAGAGTTAAGCGGTACACGGTGCAAATCCCTAGAAAATGCATTTTGTCTACTGCATACGTATTTCAAACACACACTGTAGCCATTGGGTGCTGATTGTATTGCTATCATGGTCCACATGCCTGAGTTATGTACAAAATGTAGTGACACATGCTATGCACTGAAGTGCTCATTCACCTAATGTATGCAAAACAATGTGCCCTCATGTTATAACCTTATTGCCTCTTCAGCTGAAGCTTTTTTTTAATGTAATATGCATCATTTGTATTCAGACCTTTCAGTATTTTTGTTTAATAGTTTTTCATGCACACAGCCTACTTTTCAATACAGACCAACTGCAGTATGACGAACCCAATGTGCATTTAATATGTTCTGTTTGACGGGTTGTTTTGCAAATCGACCTTGATTTGTACAGCATCTCTCTAACCTTTAGGTGGTATTTTCTCTCTCGTTTTACCACTTGTCCAGCACCTTTGCATATGACCACTTGCTAATTGATTTGTTGCTGTATGGCTGGTGGCTATTAGCTGCCCACCCGCTGCTGTGTGTTATAATGAGTGTCTTTCCTCCTGTGTCTTCCCTCTATTCCATTTCCTTCCCTGGAGTGGTGATGTCAGTGGAATGCGGTTAGGTCACTGTGCTTGGAGTGTTGTCATCTGAATGTGTGTTCCTTGGGGAACAGTTGGAGATAGAGAGCTGGCTGGCAAGGATGTGCCGGTGTTTCCTGCTGTGTACTTAACTAATAAACCCATATAATTACCTGCTGGCTCAGGTGTGTTGATGACAATACAACATTGTTACACTGGCGACGAGGATGGTATCCTGTCGTGGAGGGGACAGCAGTTGAACAGGACACTGTCCTCCAAGTGTCCACATCCTGGGTAGCAGGCCTTTGGAGTCCAGACCAAGTATGCAGCCCAGCAGGCCGGGTGGTGCTGGAGGAAGAAGGCTCCCTTACGGTAGGAGCTGGGGCCCTGGTGGTGCAGGGTCCGGAAGCTGTCAGAGAGCTCTGGTGGTCTGCAGCGGGGGAGTGTACCCCTGGGTCCAGAGCCAGAGTGTCAAGTGGCAGGGAAGGTGTCCGGAAAGTTTTGGTGGCCTGCGGCGGGGGAGCACATCCCTGGGTCCAGAGCCGGAGGTCGAGTGGCAGGGAAACCGTCTTGGAGAGCTCTGTGGTATGCAGACTGGAGGCCAGAGCCTGTATGGTCAAGTTGTCCTTGCAGGAGGATCTGTGATCTGGTGAGGATACCAGTTGGTCCTCATTTGTACCGAGCGCCTGCGCCCCCCTGTGCAGGAGGGGGGTAAGCGTGGCGGTGGCAATCCAACGGAGAGCGGATTCGCCCAGCGGTCGCTTGTTCCCAGAATGTTCAGCGTAGCGGTTGGGTTCTCGTTTCTAGCGTTTCGCGTTCCGGGCCTGGAAGGTGCCGTTTGAAGTACGCACTTACTGGAGTAGTGTCTCAGGTCTCCTCAGCGTTGCCGGAGGAGCACTCGTGTCAAGGATGTCGTGGGCATGGGCATGGACATGGGCCCTAGTTATAGACTTGGTTGTCCGGTTGGGGGACGTGGGAGATGTAGTCCAGGTGGATGCAGCCGTGGAGTGATGACGTCTCTGTGCCAGGGGATTCCGGAATGCATTGCGCTTGCAGTGCACAGCAAATGTAATCACGCTGCCGTATTTGATACGTGTACAGGGTCACGTTTCCCTGTGTCCATGGACACTGTGAACGTAGTCATGGTGTGTTCGTGGAGGTCAGAGGGAGTGCATTTTCATACTATGGAGTTCCAGGTTGTGGAAGAAGTTTTCTTACTGGTTGTCCGGGAGTTGCTTCAGGAGCAGGGAACAACAAAGTTGAAGTCGGTGCAGAGAACGTGTTTCATGGGTGGAGGAAGCAACTTCTTTCGCCTTATCTGGAATGCAGCAATGTTCGTGACCAGGACGTTTTGAGGTTTTACGGACCTGGTTGCAGTAGTAAGGCCTGTGTGGTGTTGTCGCGTGTATATGTTGTGGCCTTTAGATTAATGCTGTCTTGATGTTGGGCCGGTGCGTGAGGGTGTGGATGTTTATGTTGTGGCCCGTGTCTGTTGTTAATATGAACATGATTTTAAAGTTATGATGAGGTGCATTGTAATGTCATGTATTTTTGTTAACTTTATATTTTTCCCCAAGAAGGGTTTGGACTGGGGCATTGCAGGAGTGTTCCCCTCTGTCATCTTAATAAAAAAATTGGGGAGCGGTTTCTTCTCCGGGACCTGTGGGAGGTGGTGTCTAATACATTGAGAACTGGTTGTTGGGCTGGTGTTTTTTTTGCCAGTTAAGCTTTGTGACAATTTCATTCTCATCTCATTTTTTTTTTGTAAAGAAATGTTCTACAATTGAGCACACGCCAGTGTGTTAAGCATCCTGCAATAATTGTGGTGTGTTTTTGTCTTTTGAACACTCGCCATTGTGTTTATGAGCTCCAGTAATACTTATGATGTATTGTGTGTCCTTTGTTGAGATGTGAGTGTGGGTGTGAGTGCGCATGTTGGAGTGTGCACATGTTTATAGTGCGTGTGTGGAGTAACCTCTGTGGTAGTCTAGTGAGTTAGGGGTCCCATGGTAAGGTGGTGTGTGCCATTTTGGATGTTTTTGGTGGGTGTGACCACCATGGTAGCCTGGCCGGTGCTGGGGGTCCCACATTAGGCGGTGGTGTACCGTGTTTGGCTGGGACCTGGGGTCCTGTGGTTGTAGAGGTGTTCTGTGTGGCAGGGACTAGGGGGCCCATGGGTGCAGTGGTGTTCTGTATTTGGCAGGGACTAGGGGTCCCATGGGTGCAGTGGTGTTCTGTATTTGGCAGGGACTAGTGGTCCCATGGGTGCAGTGGTGTTCTGTATTTGGCAGGGACCAGGGGTCCCATGGGTGTAGTGGTGGCTTGTACTGTGTGGCTGGGACTAGGGGTCCTGGGTTGTGTGGAGGTGTACTGTGTGGCTGGAGCCAGGGGTCCCATGGAGTGTGAGCTGTGGTATTTGGCAGGGACTAAGGTTCCTGTGGTGTTAGGTGTGGTGTCTAGGTTGCACTGTTATTTAGGGGTCTTTTAGATCCTTTTTGTGAGCTCGTGCGTTGTTTCCCAGGGACTAGATTTGCATAGTAGTTCAGAGTGGGTTGTTGTCAGAGTTAAGTGTTGCCTTATTTAGGGGTTTTTGAACTGACGGTGTTAGACGTGCTTGTTGTTGCTCATTTGAGTTGGGTTGGTGCCCGGTGTTGCTCGTTTGAGTTGGGTTGTACCCGGGGGTGGCAGCCCTGGTGCCCTGGGGTGCAGACCAGGGTGGAAGGATGTAGGTGCACTGAAGGGTCGTGGTTGTTAGTGTGATATCCGCTATTGGAGACACTGGGGTGTGGCAGGCCCTAGGCTTCAAGGAGCAGCTTGAAGCAGGTGGAGTTCTTGTTTTATTGTCTTGTTCCTCAAGTTGTTATTCCAGTTCAGTAGAAGGGAGGTGCAGCCCTTATTCCATGTCGGTGGGTTCCTCTGTTGTGAGTGATCTGGTGGACAAGGGGTAGTTATAGTGTTGTGGGGTGGATCTGTGTTCCGTTTGAGTAGGAGTCATTGTGCAAGGTTATGTTTCCACCTGTTTTGTGCTTCAGGTTTTATTAGTGGGGAGCTAGTTTCAATAGTGTCAGTGCGCTTCTGTACCTTTATGATAGTTTCGAGTGTTTGTGCTCTCTTGTGGGCTGTGGTGGTGTATGGGCTTTATGTGGGCCGTTTCCTGGGGTTGGGGTCTCGTGTTCATTTGAGCTTGGGGTTGCTGGGCAGATACGTGGTGGCCACGCGTATTTGTATCGGTATTGTGTAGGATGGTACTTTGGGTGTAGGAATGACTAGTACTCTACCAATGTTGGCGTGTTCCTATTATTAAATTAAGGGCGGGAGAAGGGTTATAATGAGTGTCTTTCCTCCTGTGTCTTCCCTCTATTCCATTTCCTTCCCTGGAGTGGTGATGTCAGTGGAATGTGGTGAGGTCACTGTGCTTGGAGTGTTGTCATCTGAATGTGTGTTCCATGTGGGACAGTTGGAGATGGAGAGCTGGCTGGCAAGGATGTGCTGGTGTTTCCTGCTGTGTACTTAACTAATAAACCCATATAATTACCTGCTGGCTCAGGTGTGTTGATGACAATACGACATTGTTACACTGTGCAGTGCATCCGGTGTCTTTGAGAAGTGTGAGTTGCAATGCCGACAAAATGTGCTGATTGTTTACTGCTGACAAGCCTTTGACCTGCAGTGGCCCTTGTGAGAGATGTTTCTGTCACGCTGTTTTGCCAACCACACGGTTGCCACATATAACTCTGGAGCAAACCATTGGCAACATAAGCCATGAAACTGTTCAGCACTGAAAAGGGGCTAACTGAAGTCGAACAATCATTGAATCCAGCCTTTCATAATTGTTTACATCGCAAGTCCAGTCTAACAAACGTTGCCAAGTAACCATGGCTTCCACTGCTGCTGTGCACATTTAAAATACATTCTTGTTGTGTCGTTTGCCAAGGAAGAAGGTCAGATCTCCGCAGAGGAAGCTGAAGAACATGGCCGCTTTCCAGACCCGGAGGACTTTGTCCCTCCTGCTCCGCCGCCTTCCTACTTCTCGACGTTTTATTCCTGCACCCCCAGAATGAATCACAGGTAATGACTGCAACGAGGACTATATTCATGACATATTTCCTTGGTTTTTACGTCTATGCATATTTCTCATGGCTACACTTTCCGGTCACTTTTTACAATGGTGGTAAACAAACGTGGGGCACTGCCCGCTAGAACTGCACCTGGGGGTAAAAGACAGACAAGACAAACTGCAGGTGTGCCAAGCCTTTTGATCAGCTCCCCAGAATAATAAAGAATGCGTTGAACAGACATGAACATCTCCCATTTGTATAAAACAAACAAAACAATGAATTGCAAACATCTGAAAAGTTCAAAAGACTTACTGGGCTGACTGGCCGCCAGGATACGTTATTTGTCTTTCATGTATCAGCACTTCTGTGACGAAATGACTACTGCTCTGCAAGAGTAAAGGGAAGAGGAGTGCCTGAAAACGTCTCCTCAGCCTCACACTGCTACTAAACCGGTAGTGATCCCAATCATAAAGGTGAAACAGACGCAGTCCCTTCACCTCTGTTGGTAACATTGGTTGAGGGCAGGCTATACTCTTCAGGTGGCGTGTGAGCAAATACAGTTGTAACACAAACAACCATGCAATGGTAATAAAATAATGGAATGTCCAACTAAGAAAGAAAATCAGAAATGTAATAAAAACGAACAATTCACATAACTAATTAAAAACACTAGGGACCCGTGGCTGCTAGCTATAAAACACGGTATGTCCACATTGTGGGCCTCATTACGAGTCCGGCGGTAGCCCTGCTGGTAAAACTGGCAGGCTGCCGCCAGACTCATGGGGATTTACCGGCGCCCGACTTGCCGGAATTTCCGTGGCATAACAGCCCCAGTGGTCCGGTAATTCCGGCGACAGCATTCCGTCCTATGGGACTCCACGGGAATGGGAATCGCGGAAACACCGGCACCATGCAGTAATGGGCTGGTGTTTTTGCGGCCGTATGCTGCCGGTGAACTCGGTGGCCACAGAACTCGTAGTTAGCTTGTCCGGAAAAACGCTGCTGGTACGGTTTTATCGGCACCGTTAAATCCGGGCCGGCTAACTTGTAATGAGACCCTGTGTCTCTGTAAACCATTATTAAACCATTTGAGGAAGGGGTAGCTGCAGGGCTCAAGTCGAGGGTGCACGCAGGTGGACTGAGTCCACCCACTATTTTCAGAGGTTGGACTCCCCCCAGCTAAAATTCGAACATCGGATGTCTACTTTACTTTGAATTTAGGAATCAAAGCCATTGCATGTTCCAGTCTAAAGCATGCACACCTTTTAAAATTTTCAAAAACACTATTGGAAGAAAATATCCTTCTTGGTTTTGTATGTGTGTTGATTTTATGAAAGACAAATGCAATATTTCCAGTGCCATTTGGGTGGTTATGCAGACAATTTAATGAAATGTGCATATTTCACCTTGATATGCTAATTTCTGGCGGCTTCACATCCCATTGTGTTTGTTGATGAGTCCCCTCACTTTTATTTTTAGGACTTGACCCCTGGGTAGCTGACTTTCCCAATGCTGTATTTGTTCAGGGAAAAGACCTGATGCGCCATAGCCTTGAAATTGTAATGCCCACGGTTCCACACTTATTTTTACCACTGACCTCAATTTTGCTCAGACAGGTGTACAAGCAGATTCTTGAACCCACGTAAGAGGGGCATTTTATTTGATTTTCGGGCTAATCGTTTACCACTCGCCTCTGTTGTGAGGTGGAGTTCTAGCAAGACAAAGGCTATTTCTCTGCTATGTTATTGCGATGGGAGTTCGGTGGATGATATGACTAATTTTTGATTCTTTTGTCCAATCTTGAATGATTTAAGAAGAAAGTTTCTTGTTCCTATTTTAGGTTGTATAATGTATGAACACGAAATGAGGCCAATCTGCTTTTGTTCTCCTTGTCCTGTAAAAGCTTGGCTGACTCTATGTATGGTTTTATTGAAAATGCCTTACTGCTTAGAAAGTTGTAACATTTCTAATGTTGTCTCTGTGTCTGTTTTGTATTTTGTGTTTTTGTATCTCACTTTTATGAAATTTAATTTTTGAATTCAAGTTTACTGACTGACATGACACTAGTGACCCACCCCTGTAAAGGGAACACATAGAATGCAGACTTTGAGAGAAAAGGGGGCTCTCTGGGTGAAGACTGGCGTGCTGTCAAGTGATTTGAGCAGCTAATGTTAAAAGTGCTTTCAAATCACAACAGCCCTTTGATGCAGACCAGGTTCTCCAGCATGGGGTCTGGCATGGATTCACATGCTCATGAATATTCCCCGTCGTCAGACTGGGAATCCTCGGTAAAAAAAAAATCAGTATCAGTTTCGTTTCTGATCTGTCTTTCTCAGTAGTAACCAATCACTGGTCTCTGGGTCATACTGCCCCCAGCCAATGACTGCCCTCTCCCTAAGCCCCGCCCCTGGCAGCCATCCTCAGATTTTTACCACACGTTCAAGTGTTGGGAGTCCTCGTGCTCTAGCTCTCGAGCTTTTATTGCGTTTTGCGCTTTTTCAAACAGATTTATCTAATTATTTTGGTTAATCGAGCCTCAAGCTCCACCGTTTCTACTTCCGATCAACACTAACCCGTTTCGGATTTATCTACGCCCCTCAGGGTGAAGTTTTCGTCGAGTTACGCTTCTTGGAGGATTCCAGAAGTATCTGAGGCCTACGTCGTGGACGAGAAGAACATGGCCCAGGAGAAGGGAAGCTCGACTCCCGGCAAACTGTTCAGGATCTGCCCTGGATGCAGCCTACAAAATGTGTTCAAGGAGGACGAGCATTCGAAATGCCTTTACTGCCTCCACGAGGACAAAACTCACGTGGAGAAGGACTGTGCGTTTTGCTTTAACATGACGGATCGGACGATGAGGGATCGCCGGACCCGTCTTTCCAACTGGCTGGAAGGCAAGACCCCAGCAGGTAAGAAGAAAAAGAAGAAGTCTGAGCGGTCTTCTAAGTCCTGTGAGGGTGCCACGGTGACGGGGGCCCAACAGAAGGCAAAGCACCGCAAGTCCGCGGACACTGGGAGCGCCGAACGGTCAGGCTCCTCGGCTGCCAGGCAGGGCGCACCTTCACCGACGCCATCAACCGCGAGCCAACGCTCTGGCTCGGGGAAGAGGAAATCCGAGAACCCGGCTAAGCTTCTGGAGAGGCCCCGGTCGATCTCAGAGGAACCGGCCGAGGGGGAGCGAGGCGGTAACCCTCCCCGTAAGGTGAAGGCCTCAAGCGTGCCCAAGGTGGTGAAGGCCTTGATCCACCCGGCGAAGGCCTCTATCCAGGGAGTTGCTGCGGCCCTGGCAAAGCCTGTGGAGGCTATCCCAGTGGAGGCGACCTCGGGGCCTAGAGTTTCCCTGCCTCCGCGGAGGGAATCCTCTTTTAAGCCCATTGAGAAGACCCCCGTGAAGACCCTGGTGGAAAAAGAGGGGGGGCCGTTGGCCATTACGGACACAACCTCCGAGGAGGAACTGACCGAAAATTTGGAAGAGGCCCGGTCCCACGGGAGGAATCCCGAAGAGGGGGCCGACGAGAGCGAGGGTGGCAACGACGACGAGGTTCCCGTGGATGAGGAGCAACCGTTGTGCCCGTCACGCCCGTCGCAGGCCGAGCCACTGGAAAACTTGGCAGCCATTTTGGCTGAAATCCAAGCCTTATGCACGGAGATATACACAGTCGTCTCTGCAGCGGCCAAGAAGAAAGCGGGGGGGGGGGGGCATCGGCTTCATCTTCAACTTCCCCATCGGATGGCGAGGGAAAGAAGCTGGACGCCATGGGACGACGATATTGGCCACGGACATTGCCGACACCGGTTTCTGCCAGTTGGGCAACGGCGTTTGCCCTCGACGGCTCGGGTGGCTCAAGGCGATGGATTTCCGCCAGGACGTGCAAGCCAAGGTTTTGGACATGCCCTTCGACGGGAACAATCTGTTTGGAAAGACAGTGGATGAGTCGCTGCAGGCCATCAAGACCGACACGGAGACGGCTCGGGCCTTGGGAGTTCTGCATTAACGGCGGCTGCCCTTTCGGAACTCCGGAGGCAAGCAAGGTGCCTCCAAAGGATTCGGTGGCGGCTCCTCGACCTACCGTCAAGCGGCCCATTCCTCGTCGCAAGAAGCCTACAGGGGACGAGGCAAGTCAGGTGGATCTCGTCGTCGTCGCCAGGGAGGCTGAGGAGGCAAGGCTGCTTCCAAACAAGACTGAACCGGCTGTTGCGTTGGGCCCCCACCAAAGCACCCCGGTGGGAGGCCGGCTGGCGAAGTTCATCAGCGTGTGGGAGTCCATCTCCACCGACCGTTGGGTGCTGGATGCCCTGGCCCACGGGCACACTCTGGAATTCCTAAAGAAGTGCCCCCGAATTCCTCCAGTGGCCAGGAAGGAAAACCACATCCCTCAACTGCTGTTAGAGGTAAGGGCGATGCTCAAGAAAGGAGCCATCGAGCTCGTCCCAAAGAGGCTCCGGGGCTCCGGAGTATACTCAAGATACTTCCTTGTCAGAAAGATGGCGTCCCATCCTGGACTTGCGTCGGCTAAACAAATACATCAAGGCACAGAAGTTCCGGATGGTCACCCTCCAGCACATGCTGGACCAGCTGGAGGAAGGAGACTTCCTATCGTCGTTGAATCTGGAGGATGCATACTTTCACATCCCCATCCTAAAAGGACACCGAAAGTTTCTCAGGTTCGTAGTCCAAGGGCGGCACTACCAGTTCAAGGCCCTCCCATTCGGATTGAAGTCGGCACCCAGGGTGTTCCCCAAGTGCCTAGCACCAGTGGCGGCGCGGCTGCGCCTGCAGGGGATCCACATCTACCCCTAACTGGAGGACTGGCTCATCCGAGCAGGGACAAGGGAACTCGCCGTCGAACACACAGCAAAGACCGTCCGGCTGCTCACGGACCTGTGATTCTCCATCAACATCCCCAAATCCCCCCTGGTTCCGTCACAGGTCGCGCTGTTTCTGGTAGCCAAGCTCGATACAGTAGCGCAGTTGGCCTCGCCGTCGGAGGAAAGAACGCAGGCCATCCTGGGCAAGGTACAGCGCCTGCTGGCCACGGACGTGGCCAGAGTGAGGTCCATCAAGTCCCTTCTCGGGATGATGTCCTCTTGCGTCTATCTGGTGCGCCTGTGCAGGCTTCGGATGCGTCCTCTGCAGGAGTTCCTCAACGCCCGTTGGACGCAAGCGACGGGCAGCTTCGAGGACAAGATCTCGCTTAACGAAGTATTCCGCCAAGCAATCCGATGGTGGGGCACCCGCGCGCATCTCGCCGCGGGCACAGACTTTCAGACCCCAGCAGGTGACGGTGACGACGGATGCCTCCCTGGAGGGGTGGGGAGTGCACACCGGAGATCTTCACGCGAGAGGCCTGTGGCTCTGGGAGGAGAGGCCGCTCCAAAATCAACATAATGGAGCTCCGAGCAGTGTTCTGGGCCCTCAAGTCATTCCTCCCGTCCCTCAAGGGAAGGTGGTGAGGATCTTCACTGAAAACACCACCACGATGTTCTACATCCAGAAGCATGGAGGAACCAGGTCCCCAGTCCTGTCCAAGGAAGCCCAGGATCTGTGGCACTGGGCCGTTGCCCAGGGGATGTTTCTGGTACGTTTTCATCTAGCAGGGATAAAAAACACCATCGCCGATTCACTCAGCAGGGAGCTGCGCTCGTGCCACGAGTGGGAACTGCGCCAGGATCAAGTGGATCAACTCTTTCGGCGATGGGGCAAACCCCAAATCGAACTGTTTGCGACGGCGACAAACTCCAAGTGCCAGAGGTTCGCCAGCAGGTTCCCCCAGCTGAGGAGCATGGGCGATGCTTTCTCATTCCCCTGGGACGGCCTCTTCCTGTATGTGTTCCCACCATTGCTGTTGCTGCTCAGGCTCATCAACCAATTTAAGAGGTCCCGGTGCAGGATGATCCTCGTCGCACCGAGGTGGCTGAGACAGATATGGTTCCCGGACCTTCTGGACTTGTCAGCGTCCCCACCAGTCAAACTGTCGACAGACGCAGATCTTCTCTCCAGAGAAGGAGGTGCCATTCTTCATCACGACCCGGAGTCGCTGAACTTGCAGGCCTGGCTCCTGCAGCACTAGAGTTTGGAGGGTACGATATCCCAGCTGACTGCAGAGAGGTTCTTGCAAAGGCCAGGGCGTCCTCAACTCTCAAGTGCTACGGACACAAGTGGAAGAGGTTCTCTGTCTGGTGCCGTGCACAGAAGATTAACCCTCTACGGATTACAGCCCCTCAAGTGCTACCGTACTTACTGTCGCTGGCTAAAGCTGGACTAGCTCACGCTTCCATCAAGATACATCTGGTGGCAATTTCCCGATACACCAGAACTGCAGGACGATCATCCCTGTGGTCTCATCGCCTGGTGAAGGAGTTTATGAAAGGACTGTTCCGTTCGTTCCCGCCGGTGAAGGCTCCAGCCCCGGCGTGGGAGCTCAACGTGGTGCTGACCAGGTTCATGGGCCCGCCATTCGAGCCTTTGCATTCGGCTCTGTTGAAGTTCCTGTCGTGAAAGACAGCGTTCCTTGTGGCCATCACCTCTGCACGACACGTGGGAGAGGTTCAAGCCCTTTCCTGCAAGCCTCCATACTTGACTTTCCACGAGACGAGGGTGGTGCTGAGGACGCACCCCCTCCTTCATGCCCAAGGTGCCGTCGGACTTCCATCTCAACGAGCCCTTGGTGTTACCAGTCTTTTTCCCATCGCCTTCGTCGCCGGCCGAGAGGACTTTGCACTTGGATGTAGCTACAGCGCTGAAGTTCCACGTGGACCGAACCAAGAGTTTTCGGAAGACATCACAGCTGTTTGTGAACTTTGGACCTGTGAACCAAGGGAAGGCTCTCTCGAAGGCTTCCATTTCCAGGTGGCTCTCCGGCTGCATCATGCACTGTCATCGGTTGGCAAACCGACCGTTGCCCGGCCGTCCGAGAGCCCATTCAACCAGAGCGATCGCTGCTACCACGGTGTTCTTGTCTGGTGTGCCCCTGCTGGACATCTGCAGGGCTGCTACGTGGAGGTCGACGCACACCTTCACGAGATTCTACTGTGTCGACCCGGATTCCAGGGAGGAGTCCAGAGTCAGCCAGGCAGTGCTGTGCAACCTGTTCGCTTAAGGTGAGCCTGGTGAGGAGGTAAGCTCTTAATGTTGAGTTTTATGTAATGCTTTTAATGTTGAACCTTGCCACCTCCCGTGGTTGTGCATGTGTGTACTGCTATGTATTCTTATATTCATGAGCATGTGAATCTATGCCAGACCCCATGCTGGAGAAGGAACAAGTTACTTACATGTAACTGTTGTTCTCCAGCTGGGTCTGGCATGGATTCACATGCAAACCCTCCCTCCTTACCCTCGGCGGCTCTTCACTTGGTCATACTGCCACTTTGCGTGCTACCAAATCTGAGGATGGCTGCCAGGGGTGGGGCTTAGGAAGGGGGCAGTCATTGGCTGGGGGCAGTATGACCCAGAGACCAGTGATTGGTTACTACTAAGAAAGACAGATCAGAAACGAAACTGATACTGATTTTTTCTTTACCGAGGATGCCCAGCCTGATGACGGGCAATATTCATGAGCATGTGAATCCATGCCAGACCCATGCTGGAGAACAACAGTTACAGGTAAGTAACTTGTTCCATAACAGGGCCATTGCAAACACATTTATTTCTTGTCTTGGGTGCTCAACAGCGTCGACCTGGGCATCTTGGTGCTTTTCTGCAGTCAGGGTGGTGCCAAGATGGCATGGTCGAGTTCTGCTGTTCCAGTGGTGAGTTGGCTTTGAGACGGTGCTCTTTGTGGACCGGGTCAGTGCTTGAGATGGTTGGAGTCGTTCTGTTGAAACAAGTGTTTAGGTCTGGTCAAAACGATGCATCATCATGGTCAAGTCGTGTTTGGGATGGGCGAGTCAATGGCTTCCAGTGGGTCAAGTCGGCTTTTGATTTGGGTGACAGTTTTTCTATTGGGTCAAGTTGGTGCTCAGGATGAGGCGAGTTGGGTACTTCCACAACTTTGAGCTGATGGTGGAGTCGCTGTGGCATTGTTCTTTCCTGGGGCGAGTCTGCAGCAAGACAGCTCAAAGAAGGAGGTGAGCAGTTTGAAGTTCACAGAGTTCTTAATAGGAGCAATTCCTGCAGCAGCTTAAAATGAGTCAAGCGCAGTCGAGCTGGCTCGAATAACTCTCAAGGCAGTAAACAGGGTTTTTAGTTGGTTCTGGGCTTCCGAGTTTCTGGGAGGCCCAGTTCAGGGTCACCAGCAACATGCTGAATCCTTTGTTCCACACTTCTACTCCAGGAAGATTGTCTGGCACCCACAGAGGGTCATTCATCTCCAGTGAGCAGGACCATGGTTTCAGTGCACAGACATCAGAGAGGCCTTGGCCAACGGCAGTGTCTCCCCAAATGTGCCCCTGCAATGGGAAGGGAGAAGAGCTTTCCTCTTCCTTGGAAGCTTCTCTCTCCACCTCTATAGCATAGCACTGTGGAGTAGACTGTATCCCCAACACAGTTCCCGTAACATCCTACTTGCCTTACATTCCTAAGATTAATAAAATAAGGGCAGGGTCCCCCATCGAAAAAGCAAACCGATTAGACTAAGGGTGCTGACTCTAATGGGGAGTAGGAAGCCCCCCAGCTTAGCTGGTAGTAGGACCTAGCACTCTTCTTACGCGACAGCGTAGCTATCGGACACTGGTTCAGAGCCCAGAAAATGTCTTATCACGTATGATTACAATGCCGATTTATGTGTATCTATGTGAACACTGCGCCGCCCATAATGTCGACTTTGAAAATGTCGACTTTCATTATGGCGCGGCGCAGTGATCACATAGATCAGTTTGGCCCGCATCCCCTCCCTCCCTACTTACCTTTTCGGCGGGACACGTGTGTGTGCCGCCGATTTATCTATGTCCCTGCAGCGTCAATTCCCTTCCTCTAACGTGGCTCAGAACTGGCGCAGCAGGGTCCTTTTTTTTTTTTTTTCGAAGGTTATCGTCCCCTGCTGTCCACTTAATGGACAGAAGGGGGCACCCCTGCAACTAAAACTCCCATTACACCGAACAAGGGCAGCGAGGGACCCCTCCGCCCCCTGCAACCTCCGCTCCCCTTATTCGGTGTAACAGGATTTTATTTTGCATACATCCCGGTTTTGTCCCGTACCAAAATTCAGACTGCGACTTCAGTCACAATTTGGGTACTGGGCAAAAGCGCCATAATCGTACTTGTCAGACTTTTGGAGTTGACATTTTTGTACGATTCCGATTTGTGCTCTGCCACAATGGTTTATAACTGGGTTTGTGGGGGCTCAAAGCATATGTATGTTCCCAACTCACAGACACATTTCTAATGCATACAACCCTTTCACCAGACAAGGTGTTACCTGTTAACCTACCGACGTACTCACGGGTCAGCAAGATGTTCAAGATAGTTCATTGTTAAACACATTTATAAAGGGATAGAGAAGAGAACAAAACAGAAAGATACCATAGAACAAGAGGCACAATATGCATCACATTGCCAACGTACCAGAGTCAAAAATGAACATGTTGTAAAAAAGGAAGCTTTTATTTACAAACATAAAAGCCCTCAACACAATCTCTCTAACGATTCATAGTGTTCCAACAAATCAACCCTCTTATAGGGTACAGGTCATATTTCTGTACTCAAGCCAATCACAGGTATAATCATGGGCTTCAAAACATCTGTCCAAAACCTGAAGACCTGTTCCGCCCCACATGAGGCATACATCAGAGTTCATTTTGACAATGACACAAAGCCCTGTCCATACTTCAAACACCCTAACGTGTAAATATACGGCTCAATTCAAAGCAACACTACGGTTCCAAGCTAAACCAAAATCTCATGTCAATAAAGCATTATTAAAATAACACATTCATTGCATCAATATGAAATGAAAATACCAACAAAAGAACACATTATTCAATGTACCATTCAGAAAAAGTCTAGCATTTTGGCTCAGTGGTTATTCAAGCAATTTAAAGTGGCTTTTGAAGTACAGCTTCAAAAGCATGCATCCCCTGTAATCTGTCTCACAGCAGGCCCCTGTCAATGCTTGCCTCATCCATCCAGTCAGCCCCTATGTGGCTTCCAGTGGCGTTTGTATAGGGTAACAAATGGAAAGTCCCTAATTACAAAACCCACTTGCCACTCGGTAGGCAGTTCCTCAGCTTCTAATATAACGCAAAGTAACATGGACGTTAATCCCTGCCCCACAATTGTGATGTAGGTAAACATTTTACAAAAGCACATCTCGTTAGTAAGGTTCTAAAATGACAATTCTTAGTGTCTGGTGACAATCCTTTGTAAGGCGCTCAAAGCGTCTCTTCGTATTATCTGTTCTTGGAGAGTTACTTTTGAAAGCAAGGTCCTCTGAGTGTCTGGCCCCTTTATCGTGTTACAGCAAGATGCCCGAAAGGCCTGACGCTTCTAGGTACAAAGTCAAGGCCTGCTGCACAGTACTCTGGCTTCTTCAGCAATCACCCGTTTAACCCTTACTATGGGAACTAAAAACAAATTTGCTTGCAGGGCTTGCTGGGTCAATATGTAAGCATATGGGAGTGTATGCAGAAATAAATATGTAAGCATGTTTGCATGCATGTATGTTCGACTAAGCAATAAAGCTTCTAGGTGCTAAGTAATAAGTGGTTACATAAGTTCATGAATGAAATGTAACATAAAAAGAACACACTCCTCACTATCCTCTGGCTACTCTAACTCCACCCCCTTCCCATGTCTGGCTATTTCAAAAGGACTTCAGTGATTAGCACCCTGGTAAGAAAGTGACTTTGTTCTGTCAGGACTGTTTTTAACACACAAGACAAGAGGATCCCCCATGTATTTACATGCATCTCTTCTAATCACAATCAATGTATATTTCAAAAAGCAGTTTTATTAGAAATAGATACTTTAATCAGCAATCTAATATTTAATAATTTGGTGCAAAAACATTTCATATAATCATAGTGAAGATGATACAAATAAATGTGATATATCTTAAAGAATTCTCTCTTGACATAAACAGACCAAAGAGATTTTCTTACAATAACAGTACAACATCTATACTAACAACTTTATACACATAGACAACATACATATTGAGAACAAACATACATAACGCATTACATGTTAATGTAAACCTGACACTCATAATTTTGTTGTGTGTCACATTAACTATAAAGCCATTGGTGTGCAATAAATGCATCTTAATCAGATTGAAGTTTTTGTGGGTGCTATTGTTTAATTATCGCCAAAGTAAGTGCCAGCTAAATGGGCCCTTAATTCCCTTGGCCCAGCCATCTTCAGGGCATAAAATTGTTTCGTCAAAGGAGATGATTGGTTATAATGCATCTACAAAAGATAATGAATAGACATTAATACTTGTTAAAAGATATGTTCTTACTATCTTTAAGATGCCACTTTGGGTGCCAGCATAGAATCAGACACCTGGATATCAAACCTGAGTGAACTCCAGTTCCAAACATAAAATGTTCAATTTAATTGTTGACCGGCATCTCCCTTATTGTAGTTCCCAGGGACCAAGCCATGCTGAAATCAATGAGACCTTTTTCAGATAAACTCTTTAGCAAAATATATGGCAAAAGAATAGCTGGGTTGCCTCCCTAATTACTTTATAGTGAGAAACACTAAAGAATAATGCTATCAAAACAAAGCCTACCTTATTTGTGCCTGCAATGCAGGTCTTGTGAAGCCCTGCTAGGTTATTGGGGCAACGTAATGTTCCCCATGGAAGGTTTCACCTAGAACGTTAATTTAAGCTTGTTCAATGAACAGCTTATGTACCCATACTGGATTAATGAACTGAGTGCGATTTCCAACATAGGCAAATAGATGCCTGAAGTAGAATGTTGTCGAAAACTCACCAGGACTGTCCTTGTTGGTGCTTTCAGCATGCTCTCCAGTCTTTTCTGAAGTACACGCATTGATACTATATTATTATGAATGTCTCGTATGCTTAGGTCTAGGTTGCTAGACCGCTTTCATCACACTGAGGCAGGCAAGCATGGCGGCCATCTTTGTTGTACATGTTGCCTGGTAACGAAGCCCTGCTAACTCTAAAGTGCCACGATTAGATATAATGTTACATGACAAAACTGATTAATAGGTAATATTCTAGTATTCAAACCCATTCTGGATGGCACTACCAATTAAGGTTCTTATAAAGTATCTCACAGAGAGGTGTCTATAATTATACCTTTACTGCATTGGATACAAACTATCCAGCATGTTACCCAGGCAAACACAAAGCCCATTTCCTGTTCTGTTCTGAGGATAATAATTAGCACAGTAATGCTTTGCACTACAGTTCCTCTTTTAAACCAGTCACATTCTAATTCAAATGGTAGATCAATGTTTTTCTCAATTTGGGCAACCTGGTAGATATGGAGAAATGATGTCTATCAGGTTTGAGCAAATCAATTACCAGTCGTTTAAGATCACAATCCTCGTGATTATGGTCTATATAATAATTCTGGACCAGGGGAGGACTGTTTTTAAAGCACTCATTCCCAGTGGACCTCACAGGGAGATTTCATCTGCCCTGAAGATATCTCCTCCATCAAGGGGGATCATTCCTATGGCAGGGTCACACATTGTTGTTCTAGCGACACCTTGGCCAGATGGCTAATCCCCATCAGCCCTGTCATGACTAGAGCATTGCTCACAAAGCCGACACTGATATGATATCCACATTCTGTGGCTCTAGAATTGTGTGATCCCAGTAGTCACCATGTCATAACCAGACATGGTTTATCTGTACAGTTTAACATGCCACCAGTCTGGTTAAAGCACACAAGTATACTTTTTTAATTAAAGGTCCAGAAGATTTAAAAGCCAGCTCATTATGTGGTCATCAGGACAGAGTGCCATGCGCAGTGGGGAATAATCCTGCTTGAAATGTTCTACCTAGAATGAAAAGATGCCTATAAACCACAACTAAAATTATTCATGGTGGCTTTTAAATCTTCCAAGTGATCACTTCAATTTCAGGGGATGACAGAGACAGCTTTATTGGTGTTGTGCAAGAAAAGATAAACTGAATCCTAGGTCTATCTGGAACTGACGCCGCTAATCTAAGGCACCCTCCAGAACCCTAACCTTTATATGTCATTAGTTACCTAAGAGAGAGTCGAAACCTAACAGCTTTTTGAAAACCATCACTATGTTTTCCAGTATCCACTTCACTCCTCCCCTCAGAACAATACATTCTTTTTCATAGCTAGTCCTTCCTCGATATCAATTTTTGGTTAACGTGTCACGTGACCAAATTCCTTGAAGATGTCCCGGCAAGGACTTATACACCTCTACCATCATGCCATCACTCACGTTCTCAAAGTGATACTTTGTTTGTACTGGACCTAACCTTTTCATGAGGCCAGATGCACCGAAACACCCTTGGCTGGATTCCTGCAAGACAGCAATTTTCCAGCCTCACCTGATCAACATTCCCTAGAATCTGCTAGGAAAGAAACAATGAATAGCCAAACCAACTTTTATAGGTCCATCGTGGCATCACAATGTCTGCTAGAAGAAAAGAAACATCATAAAGGCATTACCTATAGTGAAGTCCGAATTTCATTTTTCATTATTTATGTATTTATTTAATTCCACCACAGAGCTTTCACAGAGAACTGCACAATTTATCCAAATATGCCTGATACTATCATGCAATTTCATATGATGACCCTGATTCTAACATTTGCCAGGATCTTGTTCAGCTCCTTTCCTCCAAAGTGGCCATGATTCGTTCTGAACTTTTTTTTATGAGTCCACTCTAGGAGTTGTAATGTTCTCTCAAAACCCTTAAAGACCTAAACCCATTCATATTCCCCATGTTCACCCCACTGAACAATGTGTGTCTCTTCCGTATGGGGTATGATGCCATCTTTACCCTCACGGGCAACACTACAGCCTTTTTTCCGTCACCCCTCCATTCACCAGCAGAGGTTTAACATGCTGTGGTTTTCCCACTGCATGTTTTTATGATGTCATAAGTGACATGTTATTCTACAAAACCCTAAGGAAGGCTGGTGTTGGTTGGTGGGGAAAACTAAATATAATATACATATGGGGTTAGTGCTCTTATTGGATATGCTTAATCTGGTGGTTCCACCTGTGACCACCTTCTAAATGTTGCAAGTAAAGGCATGTCAGGTTAGTGCATTATAATTGTGCAGTGCAACAAAGTGTGAACTGGCGCGGAAAGTGGGTAGGGATTGGTTAGTGAGGGTCTTCTCAGCCTTGGTACATTGGACGCTTACCAGCCCTGAGCAACGATTCAAGGTGATGGGGGCAGCCCCAAAGGCGCTGTCTGTACCAATATGGTTCCCATCTCCAATCCTCTAGGCCTTGAGCTTAGTACATTTAGCTTTCATCCTGGTATTATTTTGTATTGTCTGTCCTGATCTGGGTGGCAATGAAGGTCTCTGTCTGGCTCAAATGAATACGCTTTGTCGCCCAGTCTCAGATCACGAGTGTGGAGAGCACTGGTTTGATTTTCCTGCTCCATATTTATGAGGATTTTCTAGCATTTATGCATACAGGTGTCTAGTCTAACACGACTGTTTCTAATGTGTCCCTTTGTCTGTGTCCTTGTGTGTCGATGTGAAACTTTCTCCCCTGATAGCCTTGGCTGGAACACGCACACAAGCTGTACAACCTGTCTGGTCTGCGTTTCCCTGCTAAATCAGTGAGTCAGGCCTTTGCCAGCATTCTTGAGCCTTCTCTATGCTTTCCATTCACTTCAACGTGGCTGCATCATCCATTTTGATTTTCATGGCCATCTGTTTACTGCATACGTTACTGCATAGCAAAGAGTGTTTGTCCTCTAACTAAGTGGGTCAAAAGCATGTTCTTCGTGTCTTAGAGAAGTTTAATCTAAGTGTCTGTGTAGCTTTGTGCAGGGAGGCATATGTGCTTCATGTCTAACGCATCTGTGTCTTCGTCTTAGTCGTGACGTCATTGGCTCTCTGCACGGTCACAGTCAGTCTGCTGGCTCCATCATCTGCAAGTTTATCCCCTCTACGACGTCATCAGGATAGGGTCTAAAGGGTTGTCTGAGTGAATAGCGTTTCTCACATCTGCGGTACAGTGGTGATGGAGAGGAGGGGGCGAGGAACGATGTACACCTGTAATTTCTGCGACGAGGGCCACATTCATCTGTCCCTCTTCAATTCCCCCCCCCCCCTCTGAGCGAGACATCAACCACATTTCCCCAAAGGTCCTCCCTATTGACGTATTGGTTTGGAGTTGAATCCTCCGTCACCCCACTCAGCCTGCCACAGTACTTCACATGTTCGTCTATACTCCAGGTCATGGAGCACTCTCAATCTGGTTTGCACCATACCCATCGTCCCAGGTAATTGCAGGGGTCTGGAGGATAAAAGAATGTCATGTCTGGAGGAAAAAGGGAATTCTGTTTCAGGTGTGACTGCAGCACTTCAAGAGTTTGTGTCTGTTCATCTGCTTTAATTTCTTCATCTAACAATAACTTCATCCCTATCATCCTTTTGGTATTTTTCCTTCACTGTGCTATAGCTACCCCGATGACACAGAATGCAAATAGTACTAGCACTAGGGCTGCTATTAGCACTTTTAGTCCATTGGCCATCTATGATGAAATTCAGGAAAAGATATATGCCAGCCAGTCGTCATCTTCCCCTGCAGTGCTTGTGATTTCTTACATCCTGGCATGTCGGTCTGACAACTGCATTATGGCCTCTGCAATGGTCCCATTATCTTCATTGTGAGCAGGTATGAATGTGCAGCAGGACGGCCCGATCTTTGTGCAAATGCCACCCTCCATAGCTGTGAGAAGACCCAGGGCGTATCTGTTCTGAAGGCTCATGAATCTGATGGCTCTGAGTTCTTCTTTTATAGCGTTGAACTCTTTCACTGTTGAATTGATTGTCTGCAACAGCTCCCATCTGGTAATCTCAAGACATTTGGCGTTTGCATTGGCCTGGTCGCATGAAACAACTGAGGCGAAGAACATCTCAGTCCTGCTGAACAGCCTATGTGCTTGCGGTATTGTATTGAGTTTTTCCATCGTGGTCGAAATATAATTTCTTCTCTTCACTCTGGTCAACTCCACTGATCGTCTCTTCCTCTGGTGTGCATCCATCTTGGGGAATCCATCTACTTTTATAACATTCTGAGGTACTACCAGCGCAGGTGTATTCAACTGTACTGGAGAACATATCCCTCTCCAGTTTGGTGGTAGTTGCATGTACGCCTTGGAACCACAGACCCAGTGGTGGTGGTACATTTGTACTGCTGTGCTGACCTTCATACCCGGTATCTTCGATGTTCATTTGCGTCCTCTGTTTACTCCAACCTTTACTGGACCATCATTCTGGAAACACAAGGAAGTACTCTTGAGGGGTATTATTAAGGGCCTGCTTCGTTTTTGACCCATGTGAGCAGCTTAGTACTCACAGCCCATTCCTTGAGGCACTTGTTGTTCTCCTTCTGTACCATTTCCACTGGAACTGTCAAGATGACATGTGCTTTTCACCTCATCATCCCTTCTACCCATTTATTTCCTGCGAACACTTATCCATACACCAACAGTTGAGGTCTTTCCCAGCATCCTGGCATTCCCCCTCCTTCCTTTTTCCCTGTCTTCGGGCATCACAACTCTGTCTGTGCCACTATTCTAGCCTCTCCTCGGTTTCGGCCATCCAATATTAATTGTATCATTTTATCCAAGCTCCAATGGTCTTCTATCATTGCTTGAGTTTGTACATAGCTGTCCCCATAGGAAAACATATTTTGTGACATCCACCGCAGTGTGGCCCATTTCACTTGAAACTGGCCTCTTGTGGTACAGAGCGCTAGGTGCATAAGGCATTGTGCGCTGGCTGCTGGAATCTCTGTCGCTATAAATGTCCTGTAAGTGCTCATGGCATAGGGGATGAGAGAACATACGTAACAGCTCTTTCATCAGGTCTCTCTCCCCACCTTGTTCATGTACTGGTACCACATGTTATATGGGATGTGAGCCGTATTTGCCATACAAGCATTTACATGTTCAAAATCAGTGTTAGCGCTTTGTTTAAGCCTTTTTACTCCTTTGGTCATGCTGGTGACCAGCTCAGTTACAGCTGCGGTTGCTAAGGGAACGGGTGTTGTATTGGCATATATATGCTTGAGTGTGTGTGTGTGTGTAGCACAACACAGCTCTCTGTAGTGCAAAGAGAGTAGATAGGTAGAGACAGCAGAACGCAAACAAAATCAATACAATAGCTCTTGCAGTGGTACCCATATGTTGCATATATGCACATCCTTGGCGTCGATCATGAGCTTGGAACTGATGCTTATCAACATTGATAACCTTTGGGATCATCATTGTTATAACAGGTCAACCTCTCCTGTGGAAATGTTTTACTAATTTGGCAGCAGAAAATGAATTGAACTTTAGGGTTACTGAGCAAGGCAATAATAGGCACTTTACTCCTTTTAAGTACTGGATAGCTATGTGCCATGTAGAGTTTTTCTGGCACCATTGGATCTGTGTCCCATTAATTTCAAAAAGGTGCTTTTTTTGTATTGTGCAGGTACAATGATACTCCTAGAAAATCAGTTCATATAGTTATGCTGGTCGCTGAATCTAAAAAGAACAGTGTGCCTAAACTAATTTTATGTATGCTCCTGCCTAACTCTGGTTCTAGAATGTGTCTGAATTTGTTTCTCGTCTTCTTGTGCTGCACCGTCTCCATCTTGGGCAAGGGGGGGTCTCACAGGGCTTGACATCTTCCAGGTAATTCCAAGCGTTCATCCCTAACAACTTTAAAGCTTTATCAGTTGCTTGCTTTACAGTGAAGGGGGTATCAAATCGGGCCTTATGTCATTTTCTGTTAAAGTTCCACAACAAGGCTAGATCCCCCGGGTAAAGGGGTGGTACTTTCAGCAGTTCTTGTGGTTTTGCTCATGTGTCATCTTCATCATTCTTCGACCTCCCCTGCCTCACTTTCAGCTGTTGAGAGATAAAAGAAGCACTAGACATCATCAAAGCAAGGTACTCATACATTTCATTACCCAAAACAGTGGCAGCATTTTGGGCATCCGTCAGTGCTCTAGAGGGAGGAGCAAGTGGGAGTTGCATGCATTGCCCTGTCACCACCTAATGAGGAGTTAAATGGTGACAGGGGCAGGCTGACGCAATGCGATGAAGACTATGGGTAGGCAGTGGAGCCATCCCTTTTTCAAAGTCATTTTCACTTTCACAATTTTTTCTTTGAGCAGGCCATTGAGGCGTTCACAGATCCTGTTCGCCTGTGTCAAGGAGTTCCCCCCTTCTCACCTGGGTCCGTTCTTTGCTGGAGTCCTTGGTTGCTGCCTTCTTGCGGACGGACCTGGTTTTGAACAAGGCTGCCCGAGTCTCTTCCGACTCCAGAGTGCGTTCAGTTAATGGGACGCGGATCCAGGAATCCGGGGAACTAGGAAAGGTGCAACTAGCACACAAGTCCAGGAAATAGGAGGAAAGGAAGGGGCAAGGAACGGGTAGATAGACAGGTATGAGGAAACAATACCGCGAGCTATGGGACACACGTCGGATCGCTACTTTGCAATAGCAGTGGGACGCGCGGAGCCGCGGAAGGCGTTGTCTATTAATAGAATACGTTACGTCCAGCGCGTGGAGTGAGAAAGGGGTTTCACGCTGGACAACCATGTTGGGAGTATTATGGAGTGCACGCCCCATTGTGACAAGGACCAGGAAGTCCAAAAGGGACATGTTCTGTAGTTCATGACAGCCTGTGGGTGATAAGCGCAGGAAAACATATGCTTTATTCCCAATAGGATCGTAATGTCCTCAAACACTTTGTTTAGGAAGTGCAGTCCATTATCAGACTGGAGGACTTCGGACACACCTGAATTAAGGCAAGGGATTTGTTAATCTCCCTGAATATATAAGCAAGAGGAACCAGGCATAGGAAATACCCTGTACTCAAAAACAGAAAAGTCCAACAATATAACAAAAGCTTTACTGTTTTATTTAGAAGCTTCATCAACAGGGATCAAGGCATGGACAATACAGCATTCTCCAATACTTTCTCCTCGATCTGAGGCTTGTCATCCCATTTTGAGGCTGTTGGACGTAAAAAAATAAAGATGCATTAAAAGGTGGAATGGGATTGGTTAATAAGGTACACTACACATACAATATGTATGGGATTAGTACAGTGATTGGGTGAAACATATCTGGTTGCTCCTCCTGCGACCACCTCCTAAATGTTGCAACTACAAATGTTTCAGGTTAATATTCTGTGATTGGGTGATGCAACAAAGTGTGAGCTTAGCCTGGAAGGTGAGTAAGGATTGGTCATATAGGGTCTTCTCAGTCTTGGAGATTTGGAAAGTTACCAGCCCAAGTGCAACTATTCAAGGTGGTGAGAAAGGTCCTGAATGTGCTGCATGTTCTCAACAAGTTACCATCTCCGCTCCTCTTGACCTTGAGACAGAACATTAGGCTTTGAACCTGGTATTACTTTTGTATCATCTTGTCTTCGATTGGATGGGAAGAATCGTCTCAGCCTGGCTCGAATGAAGAGGCTTTGTCTCCCAGGTTCAGAACACGTTTACGGGGACCACAAACTCGAGTTCTCCTGCTTGCATTTATGAGGAGTTTCGGCCTTTATACACACAGGTGTCCTATCTGATCTGCTAACTTTAAACATTTCTTCCTCAGCGTCCTTGGTAAGACTATGCACCATGCACAGTGGCTGAAGTCGAAGCCTGGTCTGCTTGTCTCTGGGAAATTGGCATTTCAGGCCTCTCTGTACTCCCGAGTCCTATTAGCACCTTCCATTCACTTCAATGTGATTGTCGCTACCATCTTGATTTATATGGCTGCACATGTTAGCTGCATTTAGCATCAGCAAGTAGTTCATATGTATTCTTGTGCAACTTGCGGTTACTGCATAGCAAGGGGGTGCCCGTCCCCTACCTTAAGTGGGTCATATGCATGTGTGTTGTGTCTGCAAGCAATTTAATCTAAGTGTCTGTGGGCCTCATTCTGAGATTGGTGGTAGCCAGGGCGCTATTTGCGCCCTGGCTGCCTCCAATACTGGGTCCGGCACCGGTCTAGTTCAATGGGGACTTACCGGTGGGACCCCATTGAACAAACCATTCCCCATTCCCATTGAGCCCGGATAGGGCTCAATGGGAATGGGGAGGGTACTAACAACGGGCTTGCAACTAGCAAGCCCGTTATTAGCGCCCTGGTCCTTTAGCGGGACCCGTAAGGGACATGTGGTCAGACAACACGTTCCTTACGGTTCCCACTAAGGGACCTTAGAATTGGGCGGTAAGGGATTACCGGCACCGGTCTCCTTACCGGTGCCGGTAATCCCTTACCACCCAACTCATAATGACCCCCTGTGTATCTTCATGCATATGTACTTCATGTCTAACACGTCTACGTCATAGTGTCAGTCTTGACGTCATCAAATTCAGCATGTTCGCAGTCAGTCTACCTGCTCCTTTGACTGCAAACTTATGTCTTCAGTGATGTCATCCGGATAGGGTCTAAATGGTTGTCTGAGTGAATAATGTTTCCCACACCTGCATCGACGATGGAGATGAGGGAGCCAGGAATGATTTTACACCTTTCATTTCTCTGCCGCTGCGACGAGAGTGGGATAGGTCTAACAAGGGCTTTTTTTAGGTCTCACTCTTCAATCCCTCCTCTTGTCGATAAATCGACCACACTTCCTTGACCGTTCTCCCTGTTTATGTGTGGTTTTGGGGTCCATACTTTTGCCACTTCTCCCAAGTGACCATTATACTTCACTTGTTCGTCTAAACTCCATGTCATATAGCAGCACTATCCGTCAGGCTTGCACCATACCAATTTTCCCATGTAGTTGCGTGGATCTGGGGGAAATTAGAACCTTGTGCCTGGAGGAAAAAGAGGACATTGCCTCCGGTGTGACTGTAACACGTCAAAATTCTGTCTCTCTCTGTATACTTTTGTCTCCTTCCAATAATATTTTCACCCCTATTGTCTTCTCAGTGGTCTCCAATAATATTTTCACCCCTATTGTCTTCTCAGTGATTTTCACCCCTGTTGTCTTCTCAGTGGTCTTCTTGCACTGTGCTATATCTACTCTTATAACACAGAATGCTAGCAGTACGAGCACTAAGGCAGCTATGAGTACCTCCAGTCCATTAGCCATCCATGGCGGTATCCAGGAAAAGATATATGTCAGCCAATCTTCATCTTCTTCTACTAGGCTAGTTACTGCCACCAGCTTGGCATGTAGGTCTGATAATTGCATTAGTGCCTCTGTGAGTGTTCCATTCTCTCCATCGTGGGAGGGCACATATGTGCAGCAAGATGGCCCTATCTTTGTGCACATGCCTCTTTCCATGGCTGTGAGCATATCCAGAACATATCTGTTCTATAGGGCCAACAGTACGTGTATGTCCTTTCGAGGCACTCCACTAATGCTGGTGTGTCCAGCTGTACTGGAGATCATATCCCTCCCCAGTTCGGTGGTAGTTGCATGTATGCATTGAAAACACAAGCCCAATAGTTGTCCAGTATCACTGCAGTTGCGACCTTCATACCAGGTATCTTTGATGTTTGTTTGCACCCTTTGTTCACTCCAATTTTCACCGGACCGTCATTCTGGAAACAGAGGGAAGCATTCTTCAGTGGTAAGATTGGCATAGGGCCTGCTTTGTTTTCCACGCACACTTGGCTGCCCATTCACTGAGACAGTCTTCATTCTACTTCTGTACCATTTCTATTGGAATTGTCAGGAGTGCTTGTGCCTTGCATCCCACTATCCCTTCCATCCATCCTTCTCCTGTAAATACTTGTCCATACACCAACAGTTGAGGTCTCTCCCAGCATCCTGGCAGCCCTCCTATCTCGTTTTTCCCTGTCTTCAAACATCTCAACTCCCTTTGTGTCACTATCTTTGCCTCTCCTTTGTTTGGGCCATCTAAAATGTATTTTGTGGTCTTGTCTGAACTCCAATGGTCATCTATCATTGCTTGAGTTTTGATATAGCTGCCTTCATATGTCTTCTGTGACATCATCGCAGTGTGGCCCAACATCCTTGAAATTGGCCCCTTGTGATGCAGAGCGCTAAGCGCGTAAGGCAATGTGCTCTGACTGCTGGCATTTCTGTGGCTATGTATGGTCTGGAGGCAGCCATTGCACAGAGAATGAGGAAGCGCACTTAGCATCTCTCCTTTGAGGCTTCTCTCCCCACCTTGATCGTATGCTGATACCACACGTTATTAGACACGCGAGTTGAATTAGCTAAAAGGCATTTACATGCTCAAAATCAATGTCTGTGCTTCACACAAGTCTGAGTTTTTTTTACTTCTGGGCAGCACTGGTGACCTATTCAGATATAGCTTCTGTGATAACAGGAACCGGGGTTGTGTTAACATATACTTCAGTACTTCAGTGTGTGTGTGAGTATAAGACAATGCAACCTTTTGCAACGCAAAGAGGGCAAAGAGATAGAGTCAGCAGAATGCAAAAAAATGGCAATACGATGTGTCTGGCTGCAGCTTCCATGTCTTGTAGACCTGTGCACTTCTGGCTTTGTCCATAAATTGGACACAAACGCTTACCCAAACTCTTAATGTTCAACATTGCCATTTGTTGGGATAATCAGGCTCTTCTGTGATAATACTGTGCTAATGCAGCAATAAAAAGTTGCTCAAAATGAATTGTACCTTCTTTGAGCAAGCCATTGGGGCATTCACATATCCTGTTCGCTTGCAGGTGATAAGAGCAAGAAAAATTGTGCTTAATTCCTAGCAGGACAGTGATGTGCTCAAACACTTCATTTACGAAGTGAGGTCGGTCATTGAATCGTAGGACCTTGCACATCCCCCACCATGGGAAAACCTCTTTGACAATGAATTTCGCCGCACAGAGGGCATTGGGTGTGAGCATGGACCAGCTTTGATCCAGCAAGTGAACAGGAACACTACTACAAGCATATACCTGTAGCCGTTGCAAATTTGAATCATGTCTGCATAACCTATATGAAGGTGCTGGGAGGGCCCATTCAGGCGTGATATTGCTCCTCTCCCTACACGCAACATGTGTGCCGCTGTAAACTGTTGACATACAAGGCAATTATTCATAAAGGAGGCAACGTGCTCTGACAGGTTGGGGCAGAACCAGTCTATCGCTATCTGTGCTGCAAGAATGTCTTTGCTAAAATGAGTCTGGTAGTGTAGCTGCATGAGCACTACTTTCAATAATGTTCGGGGCATCACTGGCTTTCCAGTGCTCTCCTGTCACCACATCTCACCTGTGGGGGGTATTGAACATCCCCTCCTTATCCATAGCTCCTTCTCTTCTGCCAGTGCCCGTCCCTGTAGTTCTATTATCTGGGTAATGGCCAATGAACTATACCCTTCTCGCATTATCATGCTGAGTGCGTGCATGCGTTTCTTAGGTGGAGTGTCAAATTCAACCATTTCTAAAAAAGAGGCTGCTCGCTTTGCTTCTGCACCTTCGTTGCTGCGGGAAACCACATCCTCCCACCTCGTGTGGGCTTGGCATTTCACTACTGCAATGGCTGCTGGGAGCTGTAGTGCTTCTATGAGTTTGTCCATAGGGGCACGCACGCACTGGCATGCCGCCAGCACTTCGGAAGCCCCTCCTTTTCCAACGTTACAGTCCTGCATGTACTGTTGACATCACGTAGGTGGAGTCGGAGTATACTGTGATCTCCTCATCCTCATGCGTTTCTAGTGCTATTTTGAGTGCTACTAATTCCGCTGCTTGTGCCGTAAAATGAGAGGGTAATATCACGCTCTTCACCACTTCAAATATACCATTCTGCTCTAACTTCACAACTGCTGTCCCAGTATGTCGTTCTACCATCACCTGATCAGTTGTTGAGGACCCATCAATAAAAAGTACCTTCCCTCTCCCAAGCGCAGTCTCCCATGCTCTAAAACTGTCATCATAATATTATATGTAGCGCAATCGTGTATATAGTCTCACTCCTTTATTGGCTCTGATATCAATGTCGCCAGATTTACAATTCTACACCTCACTACCTTTATTGCTGGATTTGAGATAATGAACTCATATCTGGATGCTCTCTGCGTGGTTAACATGCTCTTAGGCTTTTTAAGAATGGCAAAAAGGGCATGCTCCACATACAGGGTGGTGCTACAGCCCATTGTGACACTTGCCGACTTCTCTACTGCAAATAGAGCGGCAGTCAGTGCTTATTCGCACAGATGATTAGCCTCTCATCACTGGGTTTAAAAGTCCACTGTAATAAGCTATTGGTTTGTGCCATAAAGTGGTCTTCTTTGTGAGCATGGCTGTCATTACTGCTCCATTTGTCTGTGAAAACTAATAGAATTCTGCACTGTAATCAGGGATGAATCATAAGGCTGGAGCTGTGCAAATTGCACCTTTCAGTTCTTCTAATGCTTCTGTCATCTCCCGTGTCCACACTAGCTTGCCGTCCCCCCTTGATCCTCCTTGAGTGCATTTAAAAGAGGTCTAGTGTAAGTGCTGTAATCGAACACCCAGGCCCTGCAATAATTGCAAAGACCCAAGAATTGCTGCATCTCCCTCACCGTCTTTAGTGTTAGTGTCCTGAAAATCACCTCTGCTCTCTCGGGGGTCACTTTTCTACACTCCTGGAATATTAGCTGTTCAATGTATAGGACCCCCTTCTTGCAATACTGCAATTTTCATTTGTCCACCTTGTAACCCTTTTCTGCCAAAACTGTCAACAACTTTACTGAGTCCCTTTGGCACTACTCTTCTGTCCTACTGCATATCAAGATGTCGTCCACATATTGAATGATCATGCTGTCTATATGTATGTTTCCCAGGTCCATTTGCAGGACTTTGCTAAATATAGAAGGTGATTCACAGTACCTTTGTGGAAGTCTCGTATGTTTCCACTTTTTATTTCTATATAGGAACAATGTCAAATTCTGTGATTCTTTGTGGAGTGGGATAGAGAAGAATGCATTCTTCAGATCTAACTTTTAAAAAAATCTTATCACACATAACTTTATTTCGGCAAAAAGTCATAAATGTATGTAAGCAATACATCATATAAATACATTTATGTACATCCCAATAGGTTTCCCAATTGCTCAATCACATTCAGTAGGAAGGCCAGCTTTGGGTTAGAAGGATTGAATCAACACTCTTTGATGGCCGTGTTCGACCTGATACATCTCAGGATAGGGCAAGCTAAAAGTCGCTACAGTTCTATGAACAATAAACATTTCAGTTGTAATTTTCAGCGCCTCAATCAATGCTGTTCCCTAATGGAACAGCATTTGCTCTAGAAAGCATGGGCCAGTTTGTCATGTCTTCACATGTCTCGAGGTTGAGTTCAATTTGACAAGGGTTGGCATCTCCTGGTGAGATTCAATAAGTCCCCAGCCAGACCATGGTCTGTAAAATCAATTCTGATCGAGCCATATGAATCTTTCCCCTGACCGTGGATCCTGATATATCATGTTATTTGCTCCATTGTAATGAAGCAGTCCCTCACCAACTGAATCCAATATATGTACTTATTTAGGAGGGCGTCACTGGGCTCACAGTGCTTCTGGGCCAGTTTAGGGACATTGGGAAGGTAAAGTGGCCTCCGTGCTCGTAGCACCATGGATCTTCTCCTATTGCCAGATTACAGACAGGGGTGGAGGGGTCCGGTCCACCCCGGATATGACCCTTCCAGATGGAACATTTGCCCCGGGTAGCCTTACTGCCATGGGTCTTTAGGGGATGTGACAGCAGCAAGGGAGGAAGGGAGCATGTGGCATTCATACCGTGAACAGGGGCTTTTAGGTTTGCCGGTTTGGTGGTTAGAAGAGTGTTTATTCCAGAGTGATTGATCAGGTCATTGCCACCCTGAGTTGCATCAATGCCATTTGAACCCATTTCAAGTACAGACAGACCAGCTTCCTCTATTGTATTTTAGGCCCTTCCCACTTGACCCAGGCGGATCACTTGCCTCTCTTTACACGTACCCCTGCCCTTATCAACCAGTTCAGTTAAGTGGAAGGCAAGTTTTAGGGACACAATTTCAGACAGCACCAGACTGCATTGGCAAGCACTAGTGCTTGATCCCCCCATTTGAAGGAGAGGGGAGGGGGAACCTGGTTGGATTTTTTTTGGCAGGGCTCTCATTACCCCTGCCAAAAGGGTGTGTGCCCCCATTTCTGCCATTCCACCTTCCTCAATTGTGGGGGCTTTGTCTTCAAAAGCCCAATTGATGCAAAGGCTTATCTTGACTGGGCTTGTGGGCCAGGAAGACTCAACGAGGGCAGGCCTCTTTAAGTGCAGGGTATTCCCCCGCTCAAATTTAATACATGCCATGTATTACATGGAGCAATCCTGTCTCAATTAGGCTTCAGCACAGAGCGGCTCAGCGCTCGTACATATGCGGCTGCAGAGGCTGCATGCGTGGTACAGCTGCTGGTAGTAAGGGCCCCAAAAGCAGGGTCACCAACCCCCCCGCCCCCAGAGGAGCAACTGTACACTTTAGCATCATCTTTGATCCCCCTTTTCCCCCTGTTCCTGTAACATCATTAATTGTGTTTAAAAGTCCATTCATTTCATAATGAATAGGACCAGTACTGTCTTGAACAGCAATTGCCACCCCCCGCCCCCACAGATCAAAGCTGATAGGAGAACCAGATGGACCCAGGAAGTTATTAATTTCACTGATAAGGGAGAATACACTATCGGCAAGTCCTATGTGGTTGGCTGGTTTAGGCTCAATAGGGCATGTGTTTAACAGAAAATCCACCACTGGAATTTTTCATTTTACTGTATGAATTTTCCTTTTAAGTTTGGTGGCCGGCACCGTCACTGGCGCCGGATTCACTTGTGTGACAGTACTTCCTAGTGACTCATGGATCTCAGGGTGTATGAGGGCCTCTGGGAGAAGCAAAAGAATTTGGGGTCACTAGGTTTCTAAGTTTCAGGGTTTGCAAGTTGATTGCAGATTGGGGTAGGATGGTGCGCAGGGTTGCAAGAATCCGCTGGGAACTGCTAGGAGCTACTTGGACTACAGATGCATTGTTGCAAATTAGCGGTGTTTGCATCACATTAGCTCTCACTGCAATCCGGGTGATGCTACCAGCGTACATCAAGTGGCAGCACTCTTGTTGAAATGTCTTTGCCGGAAAGAAGCTGCTTACAGTCGGCGGGGTAAGTTCCTGAGCACTCATTGGGAGGTGAAAACACCTGCACCCTTGACCACTGCTGACTTCACCCTTGCGGGGTCTCTGCAGACTTTGTCCTCGGGAGGGTGGGGCCATAGTCAGCAGCAGCAGCAACTGAAGACAGAATGGGCACCAGGCACCATGGCAGGCGCAAACACCCGCACCCTTGACCCCGTGTTCTTCAAATCTATCTCTGTGAAGCGGGTGACTTCTGGTGGGATTCTACATAATATTATTGCTGGATTGGGAACTAATGGAAATTCTGCTTCAACAACATTGTTTAAAGGGTGCAAATTCTGGATACAACGCCATGATCCCCCTGTTGCCTTCTTCACAAGTACACAGCTGTTTTACACTGAGATTTGGATGGAACCAAATGAAGCACTTCTGCATAGGTGCCTTATAAATGCCATATCATATCATATATCATACCAAAATTCCCTGCTGTACTAGTTTGGAAATTGGCTCAAACATACCTTTGTCTGCCTCCCCAGATAGAAGATATTGCTTTGCTGTCAGCAAGACTGCCCCTGGCTTGAGCTTAATTTTAACAGCTCCTACCCCTTTCAATAGGCCAATGTTATATGGGCTATTGATCCACAGTACGCTTGGTACTTGTGCTGGATCTTCCTCGAGAAATGGCTGTGGCTCCTTTTTCATCAGGGCCATTTTCTGCGGAACTTCCCTGTAATGAATTCTCACCCAGTATGTAATGCTCATAAAGAACACTGTTTGAATATCGGCATAGTTGTCCCCAAACAATGCTTCATCTTTCAAGTCAGTCAGTCTGTCCCCTTCTCCTAATGCAATTACTGCTTTCCACGCTCGCCCTGTGTTGTTAGTCCTGTGTAGCACTATCCCTTTCATCTCTTACTATAACTGTCTCCAACTCAAGTGGAAACACCTCTCCTTCTTCCTCATCTAAGGGGATCTCTGGTCTGAACAACACTTTTTTGGGCAAGTAAAGCAGCTTGCCCTGTATCCCTGGTAGCCATGCTAGCAGCACATCCACCCCATATTGAAAAAGCTCAGGGTCTATGGGCATCCCCCTCTGTACGTCTGTCTGCAAATTCCTGGGGTAGAACATACAGTCCCTGGGTGAGTAAATGAGATGGTCATGTTGCATTTACTCATCATGTCCCTTCCCATTATGTTAACTGGAGAATGGTGGGAATATAGTATACTGAGGTCATGTTCCCCAATGGAGATTGGCAATTTGTCAGTAAACAGAATTAAATCCGTAGCCTCAGATAAACCTTGAGCATTCATGGCAACTCCTTACAATGGGTATCTCTCCTTCCTAATACAGGATCTAGTCAGCCCCATATCTACAAGGAAAGAGAATGTTTTGTCACCTATGGTTACCCCTACACGTAGTTTCTTGTTCGGGTCGGGTGTAACGGATAGGATTGAACACCTCAAGTCAGTCTGTGGCTTGTCCTGTTGTGGGGCTAGAGTAATCCCTGTCCCCATGAAAAGATTCCCTCCCACTATGCCCACTCCCCCTAGTTTCTGTGTGGGAGTCTGTATTGCAGTGTCTGCGTGTCTCACAGCTACAACGTTCTGCTGTGCCAGTGCTTGCAATACTGCTTGCAATGGCTGCATGTACACCCAAGCCTGCGATGTATTCTACACACTCGAGATATATGGCCTATCTACCCGCATGTCTAACACTGTGGTGGACCTCCCACGGGTTTGGGCTATCCCCTGTTAAACCTGTTTCCTGTTGTTGTGCTGGGTATCCTGCTCCTCAGCCCCTGGGCACACCTCCTCTTCCCCACGGCTAATAGTTAGTGTCCCCCCTGCCTGTGAAGCTTCCCCCGGCCATTGGCTGCTGATATTGAGTTTTCTGGGTAACCACTCCCTCTCCGCTTGTCAACATCGCCCCTTCCTTTGTATACTTTGACAGTTTCTTCTGAACTAACTTTGCTTCTTCCTATTTGCTTTCCTCATGTTTCTTTCTTTCGTTCTCCAACATTAGTCAACAGTAATGCACTATACTCAGCTGAATCTCTGACCACGACTTCGCCTCCATCCCCACACATTTTTTCAGTTGCTTCTGCACCTGTTTTGGTAATCTCTGATTTAATATGTGGTAGAATAAATCTACAATTTTGTCCCACAGTTCACACTTCTCGAGATGACAACGTTCTTGTATTTCCTGAATATATTGGAGTGGGTCTTCGTCCTCACATATTTTGCGTGCCATGATTGCGCTTATGTCAGATATGTCTGGGTACTGTACTCTCAAAGCCTGCCATACGTCTGCTCTGCAGTTATTGAATGGCGCTGCATCGTACTCTGTGTTCTGCGCTGTCACTCCAGGATACCCTGCCCATTTCCAAACATCGTCAGTGACCTCCCCAAGAATGGCTGGAAGTAAGCTCTTCATGTCCCCCACTGCCAGTGTCGTCCCTGCTGTTAGTATTTCTAGCTCATTAATCAATTTCCCGCTCCTGAAGTTAACGAGGGTAGCTTACACTTGAAATTATCCTTGTCCAGCTGTTGCCACGGTATATATTGTAGTTGTCCGCCACCCTTTTCTAGCAATGGAAACTGTATCAGCCCCACACCTCTGTCATGTCTCCCTATGCCTTTCATAATGGTAAATGCTCCTGTCATGCTAGTCCTTCTTTGTCCGGGTAGTTCCCTCAACCTCTGCACATATGGGGCATCTTCGTCTGCGCTATGCGATCTACCTTTGGAGCGCTCAAGTTGCCCCTCAAATTCCAGTTTTGCCCTTTCTGCGTTTTCCTCTTCATATCACAGTGTCTCCCACTCTGGCTTCCTCCCTCAGAGGGGTGATTTAACCTCCTTCCTTCATCATCATCACTCTCCCCTAGTTCTTCGTCTGACCCCATTGTTTCTACGTTATCGTTGCTGTCCTCGTCCCCAATTTCCTCAAAGTTGAGCCTCCTCAACATGTTTTTCCCTTGTTGTCTCCCCACTGCTCTGTCCAGTGAGTCGCTTAGTCCCCTCTGTGGGGATCCCGCTATGCTTCTGCTTGCCTTAGGGGCAGAAGTGCTATCTCTCCCAAACCTCCTCCTTATTCCCTCTACCTCATAGTCATTTAAGCATTTGGGTTCTGCCATTATATCCTCTGCCTGCTTGAGGCTTCTCTCTCTACTTCTCTCTCTACTTCTCTCTCCCCTTCCTCTCTACATCGATGTTCTTTAACAAGTCTTTCAATTTCTTTTTTCCCTTTTAAATTGTGTCTGCCTTTCCTTCTCCTCTTTTGCCTTTCTCCTCGCCATCTCTTTCTTTCTGTCTTCTCCTCCTTTCTCTTTCCTCTCTCTCTCCGTCTCTTCTACTTTCTTTGCCTCCTTTCTCAATTGTTCCTGTACTTCCTCTCCTCCCTTTCTGTTCTGCTCATTTCCTCCATTATCTGTCCTGTTCCTCTTTTTCCCTTTGTGTCTTAGCTTTCTCCTCAGTGTCTCTTAGCTCTGTTACACTCCTTCCGTCCAGTTTAAGTAATATCCGCCCTCGAACCCACTCTTTTGGTGAAACTGTCACCTCTTCATGCCCTTTGCGTCCCTTAGTTAACTCGTCGGCGCTAGCCAACTTCGCTTGCAAATCGCTGCACTCCTTGCGTTCATCAATCATAGTCATTTTCTTATTCGCCAGTTTATGGCCACTAACTGCATCTTCACTACTTTACGCCAGATTCACAACATAAATTGTTTAGCTTTCTTAAAGATATGCACCACTCTTGCGCCATCTAGATATAGTTGGTCTTTATATAAGAATGCCTTGATTGAAAATTGCAGATTATTAATTTGTTAAAGTTCATCCCCAAAGTTCCATTCACTTTGTAGACCAATATAGATTTGGTTCACTTGTATTGCTGAAATTCTGTTCAATTGTTCACTTGTAAGTAAAAGTTACTTGTATTTAAAGTTGCATCAATTTTTGAGATTTATAATTCAATAGGTGTTTCATTCGATTCGCCTTGTTGTTAAATATTGTTGTAGAATGCCTTTAATAACGTGCCCAGCACTCAGAGACTTCTGTAATTAGCAGATTTCATTTGCTTCATCTTGTGGTTGTAAGTCTTTATATATTGCTTGTGTGACATGCCCAGCACTCGCAGACTTTCGTAACAAGTGGGAAAAAGGTTTCATTCATTGATTTCTTTGTTATACGTTTTTAGAAATGGCCTTTGTAATGTGCCTAGCACTCAGAGACTTTTGTAACAATTGGAAAAAGTTTAATTCATTTGATATCCTTGTTATAAGTCTTTATAAATTGCTTGTGTGGCGTGCCCAGCACTCAGAGACATTTGAAAACATACTTAATAGGTACACGACCACTTTGTTACAAAGCATTCTTATTTATTAAAAAGTTAATGAAGATGCGAATTGGAGACCTCCCAAAACGTGATTTATAATGCATGCGACCACTCTGATACAACGTAATCCTCTACGCATCTTCAAACGCTCGCATATCGTGTTTCCTTTCTTGTTGAAACTCACTGGTTGCTTCTTTCGGTGTTCCTGCAGTGCAGATCACTTGGCCTTTGGTCCTCCACTTCAAGGCTACATCTTTTGCCCTTTAGGCACTCATGGTCGGCTTCTGACCCCAGGAGAGCGAGCACTGAGAACACCACAACAATTGGAAGCCTCCAGGCATGGCTCCCTTTTCAATGTTCGCTCGGTTCCACGGAGCCCTAGCTACCGGGCTGCACTCCTTTGAACCGCCGGTGTGCCACATACATGCAGCTCCCCGCTGCTTTTCTTGGCCTCTCTGCTGCTGCTGATTCCTCCACGCCATGGCTTCTCTAACCACTGCCTCTCCTGCCCCGGCTTCACCAGCCACGGCGTCACCTGCTGGCATTGCCTGATTGGGCCTTTCATACACCTGCAGCCTTTTAACAGGCTGTAGGTGCGGATGTACACTTAGCCCTGCCTGACCATAATTACGGGGACATGCCAGACCTCTACTTCTCTCTGCAGGCCTCTTCCTCGTCACAGTACCTGAGCGATAAAAGTACCTAGTCTTTGTTACTCCCGATTGTCTCTTCCTCGTCCCAGTACTTTTAGTGTCATATGGTTGTGTTGGTCAGTAGTAGGAAAATGGTTTTACCATGTCTTTCCTAAGGGCAATTCACTCCCAGTCTCCACAGACCCTCCACCTAGGTGATCCTCCCTCGCTTGTCCATCCCCAGGCTCGGGATCCAAAAGCGATGGCCTATCCCTGGCCACCTGCGCAGAGGACCCATCGGGAATAGTAGTGAGAATACCCTCAGGTTCCTCACACTATTCAGAAAGAAGTCAGGTCTTGTGATCCCTCATGAAGGGGAATCGAGAAAAACGCGTTCTTAAAGTCTATTACCGTGAAATGTGTGGCTTCTGGTGGAATGCTACATAATATTGTCGCTGGATTGGGAACTAATGGAAACTCTGCCTCAACAATATTGTTCAGCAGGTACAAATCCTGTATAAAACACCAAAACCCTCCTGTCGCCTTCCTCACTGGGTACACAGCCGTGTTACATTGAGACTCTGATGATACTAAGGTCCGCTGTTGCACTAGTGCAGATATTGTCTGAACACAATGCCTTTATCTGCCTCCTTAGTTAAGGGATATTGTTTTGCTCTTGGCAAAATCGCCCCTGGCTTGAGGTTTATTTTGCCCACTCCTATCCCCTTCAACAAACCAACGTCATACGGGCTGTTAGTCCATAATATGCTCGGTACCTGTGCCATATCATCCTCAAGAAATAATGGTGTCCTTTTCATCAGGGCCATCCTCTGTGGAACTTCCCTATACGTGATTTTCATCCAGTAAGTAATGCTCATAAAAAACACTGTCTCAATATCTGAATAGTCATCCCAAAAAACTGTTCTTCATCTTTCAAGTCAGTCAGTCTGTGTCCTTCCCCTACTGCAATCACTGCCTCCAAGCTTTCCCCATATCATCAGTTCCGTGGATCACTACTCTCTCTTCCTTTACTATAAATGTCTCCAGTTCTAATCATTATACCTGTCCTTCCTCCTCGTCAAGGGAAATTTCTGCCTTGGTAGATAACGTTACCTCGTTTGGTAACCGGAGTAGTTTACCTTATATCCCTGAAGCCATGCTAGCAATATATCTACCCCATACTGAAATACCTCAGGATCTAGAGGCGCCCCTTTCTGTAGGGTCTGGCCGCAGAATGCTTGAATACATTCTCATGCATTCATATAGTTAAGCCCTGGAGTAGAGTATACTATCCTTTGGTCGTGTTGGAGATGGTCACGTTGAACTTAATCATCATGTCCCTTCCCATTATGTTAACTGGTGCCTGTTCGGAATACAAAAGCAGCATGGTAAGATCATGCTCTAGCCCTGAGATTGGCAATTTGTCTGTGAACTGAACAACATCTGGGGGCTCCAGAAAAACCTTGTGTATACATGGCAATACCTGACGTGGGGTGTCTCCCCTCCCTAACACAGGACCAGTGGCTTCTGTGTTTACAAGAAAGGAGAAAGTCTTGTCACCTATGGTTAGCCCCACATGTGGTTACTCGTTCGGGTCGGGTGTAACAGATAGGATTGAACACATCAAGTCAGTCTGTGGTCTGTCCTATTGTGGGTATAAGCTCATCCGTCTGAAGGGATTCCCTCCCGCTATAGCTACATTCCCTAGCCTTGGCATGGAAGTCTGTACTGTGGTGTCTCTCGCGACCACAGTGTTATGCGGTTCCAGTGCTTGTGGTGTTGTCTGCAGTTGCTGCATGTACACAGATGCTTGCAGTATCTGCTTCATAGGTTGTTGTAACTGTGCCAGTGCATGCTGTGTTGATGCCATTTGTGGTGCATAGGCCTGCTATTTAGTGTATGCTGGTGAATGTGTCGACCCCCCCCTCTAAAATCTTGCCAGTTCTGTTGCATTCCTCACTTTTCCTTACTTACCCGGGCTATGTGTTCCATCTTTCTGCATGACCAACATTGAGGTGGTGGTCCTGAGTGCAGGACAGGTCCCCCGCTCAAACCTTCCCCTCCATGCTGTGTGTAATGTCCTGCTCCTCTCCTCCTGTGTATGCCTCCTCGTCCCTGTGGGCAATGATTAGCATTCCCTCTTCCTGCAAAACTTCCCCCTGCCATTGTTGCTGATGCTGCGCATTCTGTATAGCCACTCCCTCTCCGCTTGTCAACATCGCCCCTTCCATTGCATATTTTGATAATGTTCTTCGCTACTTCTTGTTTCCTTTCCTCGTGTTTCCTTCTCGCATTCTCTTGCATCAACCTACAATAATGCACTATAGTCAATTGAAGTTCCGAAAATGGCTTTGCCTCCATCCCCACTATTTTCTTCAGCTGCTTCTGTACTTGCTCTAGTAGTCCCTGACTGAGTATGTGATAAAACAAACCTACGGTTTTGTCCCACGGTTCACAGGTCTCAAGACGCCAGTGTTCTTGGATCTCTTGAATATACTGAATTGGGTCTTCATCCCCATGCATTTTGCTTGCCATAATCATGCTCATGTCAGATGTGTCTGGGTATTGTACTGCGGCCTCCCTACAGTTGTTGAAAGGCACTTCTTAGCTTCACCCTCTGGGTCTCCGGGCTCCACTGTGCCCCTTCCATCTAGTTTAAGCAATATTTGTCCTCCTACCCACTCATTCGTTGAGACTGGTGTCCCGTAGTCCCCTCTACATCGCTGGTTGCCTCATCACCCCATCAACTTTTCCTGCAGTGCACTGAGCTCTTTGCGCTTGTCAGTCATGGTCCCTAATCTCGTATTTGTTAGGTTATCTCTGCTAAGTGTATCTTCACTACTGTACACTGGAGGCACATAGACTGGATTGGTGTGACCTGCTGCTTCTTTTAATTCTTTCAAGAGGTAAAATCCATGCCCTCCCATCTGTGGGTTGGTTGTCTGAGGAGGAGGAGCCATGGCCGCTTCAGCCCCCATATAATGCTGGTTGAGCATCCACTCTCCCTTGAGTGGGTCCACATCCTTGTCCTCAAACATCCTCCATAACTCCAATATCACTGGTCAGTTGCTCAATTTCTTGCCTTTGTACATGGCATGCAAATATTTGGCCATGTTTGCAGCACAGATTTCGAAAGACTTCCCCCGCCAGCCATGGCCTTGCCATTTTGCCCTCTGTATCACAAGTCCATCCTGCGCTATACTTGCATATCCTGTCCTGATTTTGCAGAAGGGACTTGCACAAATGTCTGAGGGGAGTATCTCCCATGATGGCACGTCACTGTCTGACTGCCAATACTTACTTGACCTCAAAGTGGGATTTTGTATGTTTCAAACACTGGCAACTGTATGCAACTCATGGTGGCAACATAAAGACAGACACAAGTGATCACATTTCCAGGGAGTTTATTAACTGTATGCAGGTTGAAAAAACACCTAATCTAAACCTCCATCTAAGATGGGAGCAAGCGTCGACCATCAAATGAAAAATAAGGCAGTCCTAGTGGCGTCAAATAAAAGGGCCTATACTAAAAAAAAATCTATTGCCAATCCTTACAACGAATACAAAAAGGGTGTGGGATAGTTTTCAAGAAAGGAAAAAAGTGTTCACAAATAATATGTCAGGATGCAGTAGTCTGGGTCTTCCTTCCCACGTTTTGAGCATGGGATAAGGTGGGATTTCTGAGCACAGCACCGTTCTAAAGCTTTCACCAGCACGAGACTACAGTTCCAGTTTCACTTCTCTGAAGCCTCGATGGCCAAGTCTCTTTTCAACAAAAGTCTCTTGCCTTTGTGGGTCAGTAAAATAACAAACACAAAGTTCCTTTTCATGTACTCTTCGAGGAATGGATTCACCCCTAGATCCCCCTCTTCCGGGTGCTGACACTTTACAAATCGTATTCCATAAATCAAATAAATAGTCCTATTCCAGTGGGTTTTTGGGTGTTGACGTTCAACCCGGGATCCATCTTTTCTGGGCGCAAATCCCTAAAAGGTTCTTTTTCTGATCTCAGGACCTCGGATAACTGTATTCTCTCGAGGGCCTGTCAGGTTCTGAAGTATCAAAACAAAATTCTCCACACCTAGGCTACCCCTATTCTGGACGCAGATCCTTGTCGAATCTCAGCCTCCCTCCTCTGTGTTCACTATGGTTTTTCCTTCATTTAGGAATCGTAATGTCTTTTTAAACAGTTTCAGTAGACATCTCTCTGCCAGGTTCACCTTGGTCAACACACTGTTTCTTGGGACTTTAGACTTTGCCCCTTCTTCGTCAGCCTCCCTCGTCTGGGTTCACTCTTGCCAAGCTCACATTCACATTAACTTTCACACATTACGGGATACACTTCCCTTGCTTTCGTTACAGTTCTTAAGTCAAAGGCTTTTGACTGTACAGGGATTTTGCTTGACCTCCTGTATGACCACTTTAACCTATCTTGGTGATTCTCCTATGGCTTTCTGGTATCTGTATTTTCACTCAGACGGGGATCGACCAGAGTCTTTTGAGTTAGCACTCATGTGGTGCCAGTTCCCTCTGCAGCTGGTCTCCCCCTTAACAATTTACTTTTTCAAAGTCTCTTTGTACTTTTCTGACTTTGCCACTTTGCAACTTTAATTCACCAAAGCCTGGTTCTTATCGGCTCTCCCTTCGACCCACTGGCTGTGATGAACTGCTTGGCTTTCCTCGTAACTGGAGTCAAAGCCGGTACCACGGTTGCAGGAGTCTCCCTCACTCCCTGCTTATCATCGTCGATACGCAGCGGGTATAGTTGACACCTGCTGCAATACACTTCAGCTATTGTCCTTGGTCTTACGATTTCTTCTCTGAAGGTATCATGGGTGTGGGCTGTAAAGGGCAAGGTCATCTCTCTCATTGGCACCCTCTCGATTCTCGCCACCTTTCTCCTTCTCTTAAACTGCCAGGCATGATTAGCTGTCTCGTCGTGTGGTCTGCCTTGCTCGTACTGTGTTCTCTTTCTCCACCTTTTATGCTTGTGGGGAAGGGAAACGGCCGTGATTCTGGTCAATTGTCTGACTTTGCCTGACCCTTGTATTGGGACATATCCGATAAACGGCTTTGGTGTTTGTACATTCCCCTGCATGTTGTGCGCAAGTGTTTGTGTTGGAAAAGGGGTGGGGGCAGTGTTTTTGAATGTCCTACGAGGTAGTATGGGGAAAATGTGTTGAAAGAAGGGGGATGCTGCATCTCACTCGTTGGTGCCCCCCCCACTCTTCGAGGACCTCCATCCAAGGGATCCTCCCTTACTCTTCCACCCCCAGGAACTGGATCCAATAGCGATGGCTATGTCCTGGCCACCTGGATGATCCCCGGGGTTTAGCCAGGGAGATACCTTCAGGTTTCTCTTACAACCTTATCTTAGAGTTCTTGTCAACGATAAATCCACTCTTCCAAAACACAACAATGTCTGATTTTTTTCCACCAGTCTCTTCGTCTTCACCACCTTCAACAAAGGCGCAAACAGCAAGCCACCCACACTCTAACCTCCGCCCTTAAAGGCCAATCCAAACCTCTGAGTGCTCCCAGAGTCGTACCCAATGGTACCACAATCTTTTTGTCTTCAATAACCTCAGCCTCTCGAGTGAGACAAGCCTTCCCTTTCCAACTGCTGCCTTACAGCGCCACAAAACAAAATATTTCCCCCTTTTTTCACAAACATCTGTGCTCTGCTGTGGACCGACACCGTCCAGCCAATGTGCTATATCCTATGCACAACCTCCTTCTGGCGTCATCAACCACTATGCATGTAAGAGATAGGAGTGCACTCAAATCAACACAATAAGCGACAATACTGCACGCAACACGAACATCCCACGGCTGCCATCCTGCTTTTACTCACAGGGGATTAATCTCTTAAAGTGCCCACTCAGGGGCGTGACCCTTCTTCCACATTGTAGCATAGGAAAACCATTTCATCTTTGTATTTATATTATTTTTATTTTTTCTGTAATACTCAACAAGGTGCAACCTTCTGTAACCCAACGCCTAGAAACAGGAATTCTCTTTTCATCCATAAACTAATCTAAAAACTAGAAACAGGGATTCTCTAATCACCCGTAAACTAAGCTAACCCCTAGAAACAGGGATTCTTCCATAAATTACAAAAACAACAACTCACAACAACAATTCCCTCCCTACCCATATTTGTCATATTGCTGGACTCATACTTGCACTCCGTGGGTTCACTTGGACACTGTCACTCCCACAATCTGCCACTCCGCCTTCTAGTCTGCCTGGCGTTTTACAGGGAGCGGGCAGGAATTTCACCAAGGGGGCTCCTGACAACCGCCTCAGTAGTTTATGTGTGATTGCCAATCTGGTCCTCGCGGGTCTTGATGCATCCCTTCAGGCTTGTGGTGGGAAAAAATGGTATTTTGCCAGGGGCATTGACGAACCATCCTCTGCTACCACTTGAAGTGGAGGGGTGAGGATAAGCCCCCAAATATGAATAGCAAGAGGTCCGATTCAGGGGAAATCCCCAGGCCAGAAAAACAGAAAAGTAAAACAAATTGACAAAACCAACAGTTTATTAAAAGATCTCGTGAACAGGGACAGAAAATGGATATCACTGAATTTCCAATCCTCTCTCTCAAATTGTTACAGGCTTTTCAACATCTTTAAATGTCCTTTGATATCATAAGTGACATGTTATTCTATAAAACCCTAGGGTAGGCTGGGGTTGGTTAGTTGGGAAAACTATATATAGTATACGTATGGGGTTAGTGCTCTGATTGGATATACTTAATATGGTGGCTCCACTTGTGACCACCTTCTAAAGGTTGCAAGTAAAGGCATGTCAGGTTAGTGCATTATAATTGTGCAGTGCAACAAAGTGTGAATTGACGCGGAAGGTGGGTAGGGATTGGTCAGTGAGGGTCTTCTCAGCCTTGGTACATTGGAGCTAGGTGGGGATGAAGGTCTCTTTCTGGCTCGAATAAATAGGCTTTGTCCCCCAGTCTCAGATCTCGTGTGTAGAGATGACTAGCTTGATTTTCCTGCTACACATTTATGAGGATTTTCTAGCATTTATTTATGCAGCTGTCTAGTCTAATAGGACTGTTTCTAATATCTGCCTTTGTCTGTATCCTTGAGTGTCAATGTGAAACTCTCTCCCTTGATTGCTTTGGCTGGAATACGTACACCGGAAGAACGACCATTCTAGTCTGCTTAAATCAGCGAGTCAGGCCTCTGCTTGCGTTCCCGAGCCTTCTATGTGTTTATCATTCACTTCAAAATGGCTGCATCTTCCATTTTTATTTTCATGGCTACCTATGTTCACTGCATTCAGAATTAAGCAGGCTTCATGTCTTATTCTGGTGCATCTTGCGTTACTGCACAGCAGTGTGTATGGGGCTCATTACGGGTCTGGCAATAACCGTGCCAGTGGTACTGGTGGGTTGCCGACGGACCCGTAAATATTTACCTGTGCCTGACTTCCCGGTGCCACCGGGGGATTACACCCCGGCAGCCTGGTAAGGCAGGCGCCAGTAAAATGTGTTCCCCATTCCCATAGAGTCCATTTGGACTCTATGGGAATTTGGTCCATTTGGACTCTATGGGAATGGAGACACGGAAGCACCGGCACCATTGGTAATGGTTCTGGTGCTTCCGTGACTGGTCTGCCTACCGTGGCCGCTGTGCCCTGTAGGGTCAGACCTGTTGGGCACAGCGGCTACGGCAGGCAGACCGGTAATATGCTGGGCTGGAAACAACAGTGCCAGTAAGCTTACCAGCACCCTTGTTTCTGGACCAGCAGGGTCTGAATGAGGCCCTTTGTCATCTATCTAAGTGGGTCAAAAGCATGTTCTTCGTGTCTAAGATAAGTTTAATCTAAGTGTCTGTGTAGCTTCGTGCAGGGATGCATATGCGCTTCATGTCTAACACATCTACGTCTTAGTCATCATCGGCTCTGCGCGGTCAGTCAGTCCACTTGCTCCATCGTCTGCAAGTTTATCTCCTCTACAGTGTCATCAAGATAGAGTCTGAAGGGTTGTCTGAGCGAACAGCATTTCTCACACCTGTGGTACAGTGGTGATGGAGAGGAGGGGGCAAGAACGATGTACACCTGTTATTTCTGTATTGTCGGGATGAGGAAGGGGCGGGAGCAACGAGGGCCACATTCTTCTGTCCCTCTTCCCTGGGGATCCCTATGGAGCCCGCTGGCTTTTTGCACCAGCAAAAAGGAGGCAGACTTCAGAGGGATCCATTGTAAACGTTGCATGCCATGCATACATGGTAGACAGTGTTTACTTCCTTTGCATGGAGGAGTGCAAAAGTGCATACGGAGTGCACATGGACATGGCGCACGCCCCTTTTGTCCTGCACTTTTACACTCTGCCATGCAAATGATAAAAATTTGGCAGCAGGGACCGGTTGCCACGTACATGTCCCTACCGCCGAATAATGCTGGAACTCGAAAATGAGCTCCAGAATGTATTAAACTGTTTTGGAAATGAATACGTGGTCCACACTGTTTAGGAAGAATTTTTGTTCCAAAATTGGAAAAGAGTAAGTGCTGACTACCCTGTTAATGGTTTTCATAGCATGATGCTGGATGTTGATGGCCTCAGTGCATTAATTCTCTTGCTTTATAAGTAGCATTCAACACAGTGAGTGATCAAATGCTCTTCCAGACAGGTGTCTTTTATTCATCCTTTGGCTGTTTGCTCATCTCTAACTCAATGCCCGACATTGTCCTCATTTTCATCTCAATCTGAGTTGCTGAAATGTTTTTCTTCAGCCTCTTTCTTCCCTCCCTCCAGTCCCTTTTTACCTCTACCTTCATTCACACTCTGCAATCATACATTGCATCTTTTGGTCTGCCTTTTCAAACATATGCTCATGCTGCACCTTAATGGAGACCTCTTCAGTCCAGTTCCTTGGATTGCCTTGTCTGACTTCATTTCATAACTGAATGAGAGTGAACTGACTTAGGTGCAATGCAGGAAGCCAAAATTGGGAAAAGGTTCTATGCCGGAGTCTCTGAAATAGGAAACTCGTCATAATACACCATTACTAGTTCTTATTACGTTTTCATAGCCCACGTTATGGTGCTTAACAACACATCAAAAAAGATACTGGTCGTGTGTTCAGCACACCCCTGAACCTCTTTCTGCAACCTGTGAGTGCTACTTTGCTATGCCAAAGAACACCTCGCCGGCATATCACAAAAAAACATCTGTGCGCCTCTGAACAGCGTATCTCTGGCTCCATACCGTTCAAATGATACTTCTTGTCAACAAAAAAAACTTCTGCCCAGAAGTAACGGCCTGATCCATTTTTATGTTAACTGACCCCTCGCATCATGACAAGTACTTGGGTAATGTACATTTTCCCACACCTAGCTTCTGTCCCACGTCACACACCTATCGTCTGTCCCTCCTTGAGCTGCCGGGATGCTCAATGAGTGTCTGTCCCAACTGCTACCCCTTCTTTTAATTATAAAAGGGCCGCGCCCACCTACAGTACTTTTCACATCATGACCATACAGCCATCAGATCCTGGCTGCATATTCTTCCGAGGTCCTGCGTATCTAGGTATGGTGCTCGCTGTGCCTCCAACCTGTGACCCCATGAGTCCTTTACTCTAACCATCGGGGTGGTGGCAGCAATAACGGCATCTGAACGCTGTGCTATCACCGTTCCAATCACTAACTCCCCCCAGCATACATGTGAGATCACCATTTGCTTCCCTGTCGCGGCAGCCAACACAACCCTCCTGGGCAACCGCCACACCACCGCAACACCACCACGTCCCTCTACCGAAACATCCTCTGGGCCTCCTGTGCCATCTCTTCTCACGCTGGTGGGTTGCTGGGGATAACTAACTTTTAACCATATGCAGCACTTCTTACTTAGCTGTACTGCAACACCAGGTAACCTCGCCTCATATGCGAAGTCAGCACACGCGTCATACGTTTTCTGCAGAGTTGATCGACCGCTGTCTTCTGGCCACAGTCCTTTAGCCTGGTGCTTGACAGTTTTTCTTTCTTTTGGGCCTCCACTGTGCCAGGCGCAACTGCCTTACTCCTTCCACAGGGAATGTCAAAGATCGCTTGATTTCCCCAAAAAGCTTATTTTTGGGGCACTGATACCTCTAATATTTACTCGTAGGTTGCTGAATGTAGCTACCCCTCTTTCTTTATACTGGCGTAGAAGATGTGCTGCTTGTTCAGCACTAGCCAAATGTACATTAGCTCTTCCTCTTTCTTCTCTCTGGGGTATGCTAAGGCTGCAGCTCTCCCTTTCTCCTGGTCCTGGGTAACCCTCTGTAACTTGAAAGCCTACCCTCATATCTCTCTCTTTGCCCTGGGTGATGGGACTTACTTGTGTGGGAGCAGTGGTTTCTTTCCTTCTTGTCTGCACCCCCCGCAGCAGACTGGTCACCTTTATGTACTCTTTTCCCACGTAGGTTATTTTCCTTTCCTTGAAGAAAGACCAACTCATCGCCAGTGTACAAAAGTACGTTCCTTAGACACATCTGACACGTTCCATAGGTAATATTTATTCCAGTTACATTAGGATGATAAACATGAACCACTGGGTCCCATCACCCAGGCTGAGCCCCTCCAAATGACATCTACTGGAATCTTCACAACAGGCATTCCTACACTCATAAACAAACATTATCTCAGTCACACCAACATTCTCTCGTGCATTCCCAAGCACCTGCATTCACCCCAAGCGTGATACAACAATATGCTACATAGATTTTATATATTTAGAATTGTAGGATGTCTTTTAAAGTGTGTGTTTATAAACTGTAACAGGCTATATGAATTAAAAGATAATAATAATCTGCCTTAAATATATTCTTTGTTTTTAGTTGCTTGTTGACCCTTTCACCACCACCTGCCACTCTAAAACCTGAGGAGAACCATCTCCGGTTCCGGAAGAACCTCAAGACCTCCTCTTTGCATCTGCCTTTGCTCCCCTCTCCCCTGCTAATCTGCTTTCTCTTGGCACTGTGAACCTGGCCACCCTCTGTCCCCTAGGCCCAGGTACCTGCTCACCCTGCCACCCTCCTGTACTGCTTCCTGGCCACCCCTTGCACTGGGGCCTGTATCTGTACTCTTAGAGTCCCCAAACCTCCCATTTTCTTCTTTTTCTGCACTTATCAAACATACCCTGCCTGCTGCCATAAACACAGCACTTGCCACTTGCTGGCTGCACTACCACTGTTTATTGCCTCTATTATCTATTTATTTTTATGTATTGTTATTTATCTGTGTCTCCTCTTCTCTGCACTCTCCACTCTCCCCCTTCCATGCACGTGTTCCCTTTCCCTTTCCCATGCACTTGCGCGTTCTCATTGTCACTGGGCATAGTAAGATCGTTGTTGTGTTCTCGCCTGTTCCCCTTCCTTGCCTTGTCGCGCTCTGAAACACATGTGTATGAGCGCGATACAAATAAAATATCACATCATACCATTACTGAGATTGTTGTATGTTGGCGTGGTAGTAATTCTGGGGCCATGTTTCTTGCCTGGCTGTATGTAACTTTGTCCAACAAAGTGCAGTTTTTCAGGAAATGCAGGTTTGAAATAGACACAGCTCGCTGCTAGCCCTAAGGTTGGTCAATATCCAAGTCCATCGTGGAAACCATCCCTATATCCTGTTCACGTCTGGCTATTTTCCAAACAAAATCCATGAAAATAAGTTATTGTGTTTCGCAAGAAACTGCTCTCCCAGACAAAGACTGGTAGCTTGAGCCAGAATACCAAGACTTCAAAATGACAGAAGAAACATGGATACTGACTCTAGGGAGGACATATTGAAGCTATTACCCACTGATCTAGCCAAAGAAATGAGATGTTATGGTCCTTCTGGACTCTGGAATTTGCCAAACCACTGCACATGCCGATCTTGAACTCCTTCAATTGGTGAACTAGCATAGACTGGCCCCCGTCACCTGTGTACACAAGGATAGAAAAGTAAATGCTAAGGCCAGACTACAATTCTCTCTGAGAATTGTATAAAGCAGATATGGCTTTCCTCCCAGGACTGCTAGAGGTGCCTGTGGATAGGCCTAGCTAACTTCGACACCTGGTTTAGGGAAGCTCCACAATCTGTGGAAGAATCCACAAAACGGGGTAAAGACATGGTTTTATTTATTTTTATTTATTTATTCACTTCTTCTAATGTGCCAATAGGCCTCAGGGTGCACACAAATGACATAAAGAAAACAGAAACAGGGGTACAATCCTAAAAGGGAGATGCATAGCCAAAATGACTAGCCAAACATTTTCTTTTTAACTGCTTTCTTAAAGCAGAGCAGGGAGGAAATAGATTGTATTTTGTTTGGGAGGGCATTCCATTCCTTAGATGCCTGCACTGAAAAACTGCATTTAGACAATTTGAAGCATGACTGTTTGCGTTTATGCGAATCCCCTGATCGCAAGGCACGTGCAAGTTTATCAGGAGTCAACTGTTTCGGGAGATAGGAGCATTTGTGAGCCAGTGTGAGAATCTTGTGAGGGATCCTGCGACTACAGTCAACCAGTGTAACTTTTTCCTGGCCTCAGAAACATGATCTTGTTTTCGCATGCCAAAGACTGCGCGAACTGCACTATTCTGCACCATCTGGAATGACTGAATATTGGACTTCGAGGTCCCTGCCAAGAGACTATTGCAGTAATCAAGTCTTGAATTAATAATTGCTGATGTCAAGATGGATCTATTCTCAACAGAGATATAGGGTCTGGTTTGGTTAAGGACAAACTAGGACCCCCTGTATGGGTTATTGTGTGGCTGTGAGATTTTCTCAATGGAAAATAATCTAAGCCTCCTGTGAGAATCCAGCAATTGTGCTTCTTCTTCCCAGAAAGAAGGTTGTTTGAAGAAGAGGAGATATGTGACAAAGACCTCTGCCTCATTATGGGGACATCAATTAAGGTGACCAAGGGTGCCTGGTACCTCAACAAGCTAGTGAATGATGGGCCTGGAGGTGCTATGGGCAGGATATGCTGGTCACCCCCACTTAATACTCACCTGTGCAATGGGCAGGGGACCGCCAAATATATAACCAAAATGCTACTGGCCATTTAAGATCCCGTGAGCACTCACCACATTTAGAGAAGCAGACAGACCTAAACAATTGTAAGCCATGTGCAGAAACACTCACTACCGCATTCCAAGACGATGGACACTGATGCAATTCTCTTGCTAATACAAGGAAATTCTAATACACCTGATCTATGGGCTGTATTTCAGAGGAGCCTATCAAAATCCCTGCTCATTCAAGGTTTCATAGCTGCAGACCCTTAATCCAAGCCCAACCCAGGTAAGAGGGAACTTAAGTTTATTTAAATGACAGTCCAGTCAAAAGTGGTGTGGGTATATGGAGGTAGACACAAGAAGAATTTGAAGCGTTTCGGCAATTCAGGAGAGAAGTCTGGAGGGAGAGAGGAAGGAGAGGGTACGTCTGGAGAGAGGATAGGGAGAAGGAGTATTGGGAGGGGGATTGGAGCGGAACATCATGAGGTGGCAGAAGGACTGTATCGGGCGTTACAGTAGGAAGAAAGGTGCAAAGGCAGTCCAGGGGAAGAGGATTGTATTGCAGTTCATTTCTAGTGCTACAGCTATTTTATTGTCTTTTCTGTTTAGTAATTATTGAGGAATAAACTCTTGTAACACTCAACCCAGGCTGATCTAGTCTGTTGATCAATGTCCATGGTAGGACAGCTCCCATACACCCACTGAGTAACTGCGCCAAATGCAGCGATTCAGCTATGTACCGATTTTGGTCAACTGTCAGCACTTGGGCATCCCTAATTATTTGATCATGGGAATGAATTGCACATAGAATTCTCTGGGTGAACTGTGCTGAGGCAACGGCTATGAAGTAAATGGCTTTCGGCTCTCAGGTCTCTAAATTGGCTGCCTGGGAGGAAGTGCATTGAACTCGAGACTTTGAATGGTTTTTGGTGCTTTACAACACACGCCCCCTGCTTTACACACCTCTAGTTCCCTACTTTACAGCCACACAAGAGCACTTACATCCTCTTCCGAGGGATTCCACCATGTTCTTCTTTTTCGGAAAGTAATGAAGAGCAGTAGATCGGTTTCTCTTTAAGGTGCCCCTCCTTGGAATTCTCTTCCGTCGATCACTTGCTCCTGCCCATCAGACATTTTGGAAGACTCTTAAGACCTAGCCATTCACTGATAAAGTTGTTAGTTCCCAACATCCAGTCTTGTGGTATGCTGCTTTTATTTTGTAATATGATGTGTGTTTTGCCAAGACGTATTGCTGTTATTTCTGCACTTTTCATAAAATGTACGTAACTTGGCACTTTAGTCAGCCCTTAATCTTCAATAAAGGCCCCTGTACGACCACTCCTAAAGAGCCCATGGGCATATGTTTATCTACTGGCCACATATCTATGAATCTGGTCTTTCTCTGCAATGTTTTGGATATCTCAACAGACACACTTTTAAAGTCTCTTCATTTTTATTTTTGCCCTAACTGCCATCCTCGTAATGTGCTGCAGACTACAGAAACTTGAGATGATGAGTGATACACATGTGTTTTCTTCCAGGATACATAGCACGGATTTGATTCCGCTACCTCACATCTATGGCTCTAGGATGAAAGGGGTTGAAGTGTTCTGTCCGATGGAGCCCCCTCCTCCATACGAAGCCGTCGTGGGTCAGAGAAGTGAACCTCAGGTATTTGCACGCGACTCATTCGCCATAGGAAGATTTACGACCAATTGCAATAATGTGATTCTGATGATTACTCGGTTAACAATCAACTACATTGAAAGTACATATATGATATAGTACAGTATGTTTTGGGACCTGTGATGATGTGAGACCAACCGAACAATTGAGACCACCAGAATAAAGCTTTATAGACCTGCAGCGAGGGCTGTACCGGGCGTTATGGGCCCTGAAGACCGAGTTAATGGCCCGAGCAAAGGTTTCCAATATAGTCATTAGCAGACTGGTGCCTTTCCTCCTTCCTGGCATGGTAGCACTGTCCAACAGCTGAGTCACACCCCTCAGCAGGCTTAAGGATATCTCCCTATATGGCTCTCTGTGTACCCTTTCCTTTCCTGTACTGTAATCCTGTCTGTGCCATCTGCTTCCCTCCTTGAGTTTTTGACGTCATTTGGGGTTGCCATGGGTCGCAACTGCGGGGGCCACAATTGCAACCCCTGGGGACTCCCTTGCAACCCCAACTTTAAAAACAAAATAAATGTTTTTTTGCAAATAAATAAAGGGTGCTCGCGGTGTAGCGGGCCCTCCTGTGGCGCGTGGGGACCCGCCACACCAGGTCTTGTGGGTGCCCGGCCCATGGTGAAGGCTGGCCCGGGGAGGCACTCAGTAGGGGTTGGAGCTGACTGTGACATGTGGCACATGTCACATGCCACGTTCAGCTCCAACCCCTTTTCCCTCAGCTTCCTTGCAGCTCACATACAGGAACCAGGAAGATCTCTCAGCTTCCTGGTTCCTGTTTGTGAGCAACACGGAGGAGCAGAGGGGTGATCGATGCTGCAAGAAAAAGGTAGAAGGCTTTTATTTTGTAATATGATGTGTGTTTTGCATGTGTGAAGTGTGTGTTAGGTGTATGTATGTATGTGAATGGTGGGGGAATGAGAAGTGATGTGATGTGTGTTTTAGAATGTTCTGGGTGGGTCGGTGTGTGCCTGTGTAGAGAATGCAATGCGTTGATGTAAGAGAAAATGTGAGTGACTGGTGGGTGAATGAGAAGAGATGTGATGTGTGTTTTTGAATGTTGTTAAAAAAACTCGGAACGGCACACTCCGAGTCTGCGGGCGGGACGGCACCCGCCCGCAAACTTTCTGTGAAGCACCGGCACCGTTATTAACGGTGCCGGTGCTTCCCTCATCCCCTTTCCCATTGAGTCCTCTGGGCCTCAAATGGGAATGGGGATTCACATTTTTTCGGCGCCTGACTTCCAGGAACACCGGGGTCGTAATCCCCCAGTGTTTCCGTGGAGCCAGGCGTCAGAAAATTCACAAGTCCGGTGGCAGCCTGCTGGTTTTACCGGCACGGCTACCGCTGGACTCGTAATGAGCCCCAATGTAATGAGTGGATGTAAGAGAAGGTGTGAGTGACTGGTGGGTGGGTGAATGAGAAGTGATGTGATGTGTGTTTTTGAGGGTTCTTGGTGGGTGTGTGCCTGTGTAGAGAATGCAGTGAATGGATGTAAGAGAAGGTTTGAGTGACTGGTGGGTGAATGAGAAGTGATTTGATGTGTGTGTTTGTGTGTTCTCGGTTTGAATGCCTGTGAAGATAATGCAATGAGTAGATGAAAGAGAAGGTGTGAGTGACTGGTGGGTGAATGAGAAGTGATGTGATGTGTGTTATTGAATGTTCTGGGTGGGTGTGTGCATGTGTAGAGAATGCAATGCTTGTATGTAAGAGAATTTGCGAGTGACTGGTGGCTGAATGAGAAGTGATGTGATGTGATGTGTGTTTTGAATGTTCTGGGTGGGTGGGTGGGATGTGTGCCTATGTAGAGAATGCAATGAGTGGATGTAAGAGAATGTGTGTTTGAGGGACTGAGTGGGTGAATGAGAATGAATGTGATGGTGTGTTTTTTAATGTTCTCGGTGGGTGGGTGTGTGCCTGTGTAGAGAATGCAGTGAATGGATGTAAGAGAAGGTTTGAGTGACTGGTGGGTGAATGAGAAGTGATGTGATGTGTGTGTTTGTGTGTTCTCGGTGGGTGGGTGGGTGAATGCATGTGAAGATAATGCAATGAGTAGATGAAAGAGAAGGTGTGAGTGACTGGTGGGTGAATGAGAAGTGATGTGATGTGTGTTATTGAATGTTCTGGGTGGGTGCGTGTATGTAAGAGAAGTTGCGAGTGACTGGTGGCTGAATGAGAAGTGATGTGATGTGTGTTTTGAATATACTGGGTGGGTTTTGTGTGCCTATGTAGAGAATGCAATGAGTGGATGTAAGAGAATGTGTGTTTGAGGGACTGAGTGGGTGAATGAGAATGAATGTGATGGTGTGTTTTTTAATGTTTTTTAATGTTCTCGGTGGGTGGGTGTGTGCCTGTGTAGAGAATGCAATGAGTGCATGTAAGATAAGGTGTGAGTGAGTGACTGGTGGGTGAATGAGCATATGTATTTTATGTTATGTTATTGAATTTTAAGTGCACGCCCACCTGTAGGTATCATGGCGCTAGGAGAGAGGTGGAGTGGAAAAGCAGGCAGGAGGCCAGGAGCATAATTTAAAACAGTAACATTTTCAAGTTGCGTCGGAAAGTGAGATGGTCGATAGTCTTGCGCAAGAATAGAGGCAGATTGTTCCAAAACGCACGGCCACCTTTAAGAACAGATCTAAAGCGAGGTACCGACAATCGACAAGACCCTTGAGAGAGAAGGGCACGAGTGGGTTGATAGCGAGTGAATTTGGCCTGCAAATATTTGGCTCGGGCGCCATAGAAGGCCCTGTGCACCATGCACATAGATTTAAACAGGATTCGTTGGGCAACTGGCAGCCAGTGCAACTGGCGCAACAGAGGGGTCATGTGGGCACCAAAAGGGGGATGGAGAATGGAACGAGCCGCAGCATTCTGCAGAAGGTGAAGCCGTCCTATCAGGTGGGCGGGTTGCGCTAAATAGAGCTAGTTGCAATAATCCAGCACACTCAGCACCAGAGCTGCGACCACGGGAGCCTGGTTGATGGCTGGGATGAACGGAAGTACCTTACGAAGGATCCTAAGCTTAAAATGGCCGGATTTACATACCGCGCTGACCTGTTCGTCCATAGTCAGAGCGGCTGAGATCTGCACGGCAAGGTTGCATACTGATGACACCGGTACAGGAAGAGGACCGAGGGAGGGGAGCCAAAATTCAGTGGTCCAGAAGGATTGTGGATTGGGCCTGTCTACCACGAGAACCTCGGTTTTACTACCGTTAAGTTTCAGCCAGTTTTGTGACATCCAGATGCCTAAATCCTCAAAACAGTGCTTAAGGCGAGATGCTGTTTTGGTTTCGGTTAGGTCAAGGCGGACAAGAATCTGGGTGTTATCCGCATAGGAGTAGAAGTGGAACCCATGAGAGGCGATGAGGAACAGGAGATATTGTATCTAGATATTAAATAGGATAGGGGACAGAGCTGATTCCTGAGGGACACCGCAGGATAGGTGAACTGGGACAGAATGGAAGGGAGGGAGGGACACAGATTGTGAAAGATCTGCCAGGAACCCAGTAAACCATTTTAGCACTTGGCCATTCATCCCAGCCTCAGAGAGCCGGGAGATAAGAAGGGCATGGTCGACGGTGTCAAAGGCAGCCGAAAGATGTAATAACAGGACTGTCCCGTAACCTCCCTGATCGGCCAAGCACAGCAGGTCGTCCAAGACAGAATTGAGTACTGACTCCGTGCCTCTGTCAGGCCGAAAGCCAGATTGAAAAGGATCAAGAAAATGGGAGGACTCCAGGAAAGCAGAGATAAGGGGAGACACCAGCGCCTCCAGAACCTTCATCAGGAAGGGGAGAAGAGACATCGGACGGTAGTTAGCCAGCATCTCGGGGTCGAGTGAGGGCTTTTTTTAGCAAAGGAATGACCAGAGCATGTTTACGACAGCCTGGTATCACCCCTGTCGTGAAGGAGATGTTAACGGCAGAGGTAATCAAATTAATCATGTCCGGCGAAGATTCTTACAAAGGGGCCAGAGGTATGGCATCATCCGGTGAAGCAGACTTGAGTTTTAGAATAGCGGACAACACATCCGCGTTGGAGAAATGAGGGAAGGTGGACCAGGATCCTGTCGTAGGGGGAGGTGTGGTCGCCACAGGGACCTTTGTGATTAACTGGGAGTCGGCTTTAATGGTATTGCGGATGGTAGTAATTTTTTCCACAAAGAAAGTGGAGATGGCGTTGCATAGCTCCTGAGAGAGGGGAGCCGCGTTGTGTCCAGTTTCTGGGGTGGACAAAGATTGGACGAATTTGAACAGGGCTTTGGGTTTGTTTATGGCCTTCTCGACCAACTGACCAAAGTTGATATGTTTGGCATTTATTATGTCGCTATGATATATGCCACACATTTTACGATAGAGTAACTTGCATTCAGGCAGGTAATTTTGGCGCCATTTCCTTTCCGCTTGCCTGCAATGAAGCTTACTTTCTTTTAAGCCTTGGGAAAACCATGGCTCAGGGGGATGGTCACGCTGTTTGCATAGTTTAATCAGGGCCAGGGCGTTGGCAGTAGTTAGGAAGGCTTCTTCCAATGTAGATAGAGTACAATTTATGTTACTGCTGCACTAATTTTTTAGTGAGCCAATAAGTTCAGCCTTTTTAACCCTGGTCCAGCTGCGTTTTAGAATGACAGGCTTCCTAGGCACAGTGGGAGGGCTTTCTGCAGCAGTGGAAAATGACCATGAAATGGTCGGACCATAGTATGGGGAGTGGGGCAGCTATATTGAAGAACACAGCTGGGGAGAAAATAAAGTTCAGTATATTGCTGCTATTATGAGTCGAGGTCATAACCCCTTGGGGGAGACATAGGTCCACCATAAGCGCAAGGAACTTTGTAACAGATTTTAAAGACGCCTGATTTGTGGGAAGATTGAGTCACCCAGAGTAACTAGGCTAGGGTATTTCACTAGCAGTTCCAGCACGAATGCAGGAAAGTCAGTATAAAATGCAGTGTCATTCCCAGGAGGGTGATATACTAATAATACTGTAAGGGTATGAGTAGGAGAGATACAGCTAAGAGTGAGGATGCATTCCATTTTCAGTGAGTGTTTAGGAACTGAACTAGTGGTTCTATATGTGCTTTTATAAATCAGGGCTACCCCACCCCCAGGATTGGGGCAGTGCGGTCGACGTGCGTTATGGCATACTTATCAGGAAGAGCCTGATCAATGGCTGTGCCCGATGTCTCCCTGAGCCACGTCTCAGTGAAGGTCCAGCTCCTCCTGGGCAAGGAGGTCATAGCAGTCCAACGCATGAGCCACGAGGGACTGAGTAATCAGTAATGCGCATTATAGCATGCCTGTGTGCTTGTGTTCCAACGGTGGTGAAGCTACTGGTAGGACTACTGCAAAGCCAGCTGGCCATATGGTGGTGCTGGGTGCAAGGGATATTAATTGTGTGCGATTCCCGCCACTATTAAGAATAGGGCCTATGCTGAGGCGCATAGCATTGTGTACGGTCTGTGCACGGACGGGCACAGACGGGCTTGCCTTAAGCGTGCGGTCGATCCGGCACATAAGTGCCGAGGTCGGGTGGAATCGAGGCTGCGCCTGCCTCCAACACACCAACAGTGGAGCAGGAAAGAGGACTAGCCTCTACCTTGCAACGCGGAAGTGAGGGAGTGAGCAATGACCAAGATATTAGCAAAGACACATAGCAGCATTGCTAAGGGCAATTATAAAAACAAAGTTAGGTTTACAAGTTGAGGAGATTTATGGGTGGGTGACCGGTGGGTGAACTGGGGATCACTGGAGCATTTTTGCCCCATCCTTTATTGACTTTGCATGTTTTACTGGTATTTTTGGGCAAAGGCAAGTTCATGTGTGCAATTCCCTGGATAGACTGGCATTTTGGTGCAGTCAGTCTAGCCATTGCTTACTGTGGCATGACATGTATTACTCAGCATCTTTAAAAAAGCAAGCATGATAAGTAGTGTTACCTCGCTTGACTAATATTTTGGTGTAGCGACCTGTATATTCTTCACTGTAGAATTACTTTTTATTAACTGAGCATCCATGAATGAATCAAGAAAGATAAGTGTTCTTATGGGTCTAGACTGGCTTACATTGGAACTAGCCTGGACAGGTTTTCCTATTGTGACATGTCACTTTTAATGGTCAAACCAACAGGAGTATGTTCGTACATAGGAGTACTGGCATATATTGGCAGAGCCAGTTTTGTGCTCAGTGCCAGTAATTATATTATAGAAAAACATCTTAAAGCAAACATAAGTATGGTCTTAAATGGGAATACTAGCATATGTTGGTGGAGCCAGCATGGGAATGTATGGGCACTGCCAGCATACAAATGTTTTTTATATATTGGCATATATTGCAGGGGCTGGCATGATAATGCATTGGGAAATGCCCTGTGCAATTTTGGTGACTTGCATCTATTGTACTTTTTTCATGATTTACTGTACACCCTTCAAAACCGATTGTTGGCCTTTTACCCACATTGTTGACCCTTTACCCACATTTTCCCAGGAAGTGTGCTGTGTAATGCACCATTTTAACCCATTATTCAAAACATTTACTCTGGGGAGGGAGAAGAATCCCCCTGCACCACCCCAACCCATTTTCATTAGTTTGGGCTCCCTCGCTATGCTCAGTCGCAATCACGTACTTGCGGCAAATATTTACACCCTCCAAAAAAACAACTCACCAGCCACTACTGGTGGCTGGTATATTTGTGGGCCAGGCACCTGCCCCTTCTCTCTATGTCACGTTAAAGATTTAAGCTTTGATTGAAAAACATATTTACTTCTTTCACTTGCAGTAGTGCATGCCCCTGCAGCGGCATAATCATCATGGACATTGCGCACACGTGGTGGTCCGGACTAGCCCATGGTGTAGCGTGCCCTGTGTTTTGTTAAGGAGCTTGGGGGCCCCCACTGCATGGATTGCATGGGAGCTGCCAAATTTTGTGCTACGGCATTGGGCACCACTGGGTCTGACAAAGGGGTAGTGTGCAGTGCGTACCTTGAAGTCTGCCAATGAGTCCCCGGGTGAGAAGCAACTTGTGGGTGTTTTCAATTTTAAATAACTGTGTGGTGCTATGAATGTATGTGTGCAGCAATGATATTACATTAAATGGCGTACTCTGGCACCCAGTATTGGGCTTAGATAACAAAAACTATGGGAGGTCTTTGGTATATTGAAAGAACCTTTCCCAGGTGTTATACTCCAGCAAAGATAACATTATCAGATGCACTCCCCTCTGTGCACGCAGACCACTCTAATAGGTTTCTTCTATCGTAGTGGTAGCTGAATCATATATACATTTATAACCAGGGAATTTTGTTGATACTAAATCCTGGTCAATGATTTAATTTTGAGGCCTTGCTCATGCAGCATTTTTCTCCTGGTTAAACAGCAGCGCACGCCACCCCAGGTCAATGCTTTTTTGGCTTGTTTAACACAGCAACACCACAGATAACACGTACTTCTGTGTCCATTGATCTTTATCAGACACAATTGGGTAAGGTCATGTGGGAGCCCAAAAAGGGGAAGCAACATTCAATCCTGATAGTCAAGAAACCAAACGGTTTAAGATGACTGCTACTTCGATTCTTATTTAATACATAAGCAGCACGTGTTACATATACATTTGTAGAAACAAAGGATGCTCAACAGAAAACATGAACACAAAACATGGAATGGTACATAAGTAACATGGCCCAAATATACATTTTGGGTTTCAATTTCCGCAATTACAAACTCTGCGTTCCCTACTAGGGGTGAAGAATCAGAGTATTGAGGAGGTAATTGGGGTACATATTTGACAAGTGTGTAGAGAATGTACAATGGTGAAGTGTTTACAACACAAGCGATATGGGTCAACACAACTGTGTTTCGGCCTCGGAGCTATCTTTGAGTAGCTGTAGGTGGGACGGCCTTCATCAGGACGGAAAACATAGTGCACGGGGAGGATCCTATGTTATCTGTCAAAATGAATGGACAGAGAAGGTAATCAGGATTATGTGAGGGATGGGCTCTGTTTGAATGATTTTAAAGCAATCAATGCATAATTGGACAAGCTCACGAGAGGTGATCAAGAGATCGCGGATCTTACCGTAATCTAAAGCCCAGTAGCAGAACTACTGGTGGTCCTCGTCTTCAGCGAGGGACAGGGGACATGTTCCATCTCAAACATGACGGGTCTGTGGATAATGACCATGCATTACAACGAGAATCACAAATGTGAGACTTTAGTGATGCGGAATGCATGTTCTGGGAAAGAAAAATGTTCTTACCAGCCAGCCTGCATTACGAAAGAGTCCGGAACAGTACAATTGGTCTGGAATAATCTAGCCGTGGGAGAGAATTTCACCAGGGCATGGTTAGCAAATCAGATCTGTAAACAGGAGGGTGAAACAGGCATTAGTCGACTGTCCACTGTCCAATGTGATTCAAAATGAATGCACAGGCAGTTGGCGGGCTGGTCAGTGCCTGTACAGTCTTAATTAGCTGTCTAGATGTGACAGTTGGTTAAAGAAGAGAGCACATGTCATAGGGTGTGCTCCGCCACCAAATGTCTGAGTGACGCTATGTCAAAGAATATACACGATGGTGTTCTAGTACATACTTGTGTGCTTACGCTTAGCGATGTAAGTGTAAAGACATGCGGGGGCTGCTCATCACTTAATGGAGGCTGGCCCGATGGATCCGCTATCCTAGCGTCTATTTTGGGATGCTAACAGAAGCCTAGTCTAGCGTGACAAAAGATTCCGAAGAGCAAGCATATATATATATTACCTGGTGCGATCACTAGAAACAGCAGAGATCAGCCCTTCGGGGACTCGAGGCATCTGCAGTACTCCATGTAGCTGGCAGCGTACCATGGAAGCAGGTTGTATATGTGCCGGTGGCCATTTTGTTTTGCCAACGTGGCAGGCGGTTCAATTACCATGTGTGTAGTCTGTCGGAAAACGTGTTTTAGGGCACTATAAAACCTCCTTGTGCAAAAAATGGCTTGCCAAGGTGGTGTCCTTAATTATGGTGTAAAAAAAAAAAACTGTTGTTGGAATGGTTGTCATGGCAACCAAACACGACCGACCGTCATGCTTGGGTAATGTTCTACTACGCTCATGGCGATGATTGAACAATAAAAGAATGTGGCTTATTGCCAAAAACTAGCGATTCATGTAAATTACCTCTAAAAGAGCCAGAGGGACAATTGTAAAAGTGGTAGTCATGGTAACCAGACGCGGCCAAACATCATGCTTGGATAATGTTCTACTACGCTCATGGTCATGATTAAACAATGTGGTGTGTAGAAGGGGGAGAGAAACAAATGTTTCATGTGAGTTCCATCTAAAGGGGGGTAGCCGGAAGAAGTCAGTAAATGCACCGTAATTCGGTGAAAATTGAAAAAGTTGAACGAAACACTTAATACTGCATTAGTAAACATCAGAATATTGTGACAATTTTTCAGTGTGTTTGTACAAAACGTGCGGCATGGATGCCCGTTCTACAATATTCGGAGTGTACAAAACGTTGTTTCGTCTAAAAAATGTAAGTGTGTGCTTCCATATGTACATCCTTGTTCTATTAATTACAAATCGTGAAAAGTACAAACTGGGCAATTTCAAAATTACAAATAAACATGATCGGTCTCACGTGTGGTAATCTGGCATATCTCCCATAGGTTATTGGTACCATTGACTACAGTTTACAGATAGGTCATTGTGGATGCGACAAAACCTTTTGGATGCCAATAAAAAAAAATTTGAAACACATGGTACACAGACACAAAGAAATATTGATAAGACATCAAAGTTCAATATGTTTCTTGAGAGTACGCTTATATGTGTTCAAAAAGTTGTGTTTTACACAGAGTAAAAAGTTACGCTAGTGTTTTTAATATCGTTACACGTGTTCAATAAACAGTGTTTTACACAGAGTAAAAAGTCACACTAAATCACAGAAAATGCTTCCACTCAACCGTGATGTTAAGTCCGTCTGTGACAGTGTTGAGTCTGTGGACCCATTTTTGCTCAAGTTGGGTTAGGGTTCTGTCGGAATCTCCTCCCCTTTTAGTGGGGAACAGTTTCTGTAAAACAAACCATTTGAGGTCCATGTTGGTGTGGTTTTTGCAGACCTAATGATCAACCAGAGGTTTTTCAGGTACTCTGTTTTTCATGCACAATCTATGCTCGGAGATGCGTGCCTTTATTGCCCTCATAGTCCTTCCCACGTATAGCAAGCCACAGTGCCATTCGATGACATAGATGGCCTGTTTAGTGTTACAATTGGTATGATCCTTCAGAGTCCATGTGATGTTTTAATATTTGAAAACCTTCTTGGTTTCTGTGAACTGACATGCTAGGCACTGTCCACATCTGAAATGGCCTGGTACTGGTGGAAGATCCCACAGTGTTGTCTAATGTTTCACTGGTTCAATGAAAGTGTGAACAAGGGATTCCTTAAGATTGAGATTCTTCTTGAAAACAAAAAGTGGTGTTTTATTCAGGGTCCCTGTGTTTTTTATGAGGTGCCAGTGTTACTTGATGATTTTCCTCACAAGGTTACTGATTGGACTATAAGTAGTAACGCATACAAGTCTTTCTAAGTCTTTCTAAGGGTTGTGTTAGAATATAATTTATTCTTCAAACTATATTCTTCTTCAATTGCGGTTGAACTGAGTGTTTATGTTATTGCTGAAAACTACAACTCTTGTATCATATTGTGATGAAATGTATTTGTTCACATGCTAATAAAAAGATTTTGAAAAAAAAGAATGTTGGCATTGCGCCCACTGCCTGCTTGACTCATTCTCGACCAACACAAACATGCCTTTTTAGTTTGAGCTTTCTCTGGTCATTTAGTGTCATTGGATGACATGTGTCCTCATTACAAGTGTGCTGGTCCAGAAAAAATGCCGGAATAAATGCTGGTAATACCGGCTCTGCCATTTTTCCAGACCGGCACACTTCAAGTTTGCCGATGGGGCCACGGTTCTCCCGGCAGGCCTGACCTGCTGGTAGATCAGGCCCCTACTGATTGCCAGAATCACTGGCAGCGGTAGTACCGGTGCTGGTAATTCGAGCAATCCCATCCCATGGGAATTTACTGGCACTCCGCCGCCCGTAATATCTCAGTAATATCTGGATATCATGTGGAAGGGACGGGTAAGGCAGGTTTGCCGGTATCCTTCCGGAATTACTCTTGGTATATGGGCCAACCTATAATAAACAGTCTTGTAACAAGTATAATGGGGCCTAAGGCTGTCTAATCAAAGCCCTCGATGCTTGTGAAACAGGAAACCTTGGTTCTTTTGGAATCACTTCACCTGTCTCCTGCAAAAGTCTAAAGAGGGAGAAGCCAACGTCCATCATTACTCTCCAAGCTTGATATGAAGCGTGGAAAGAAAGGACTGCGTACTTCTTGTCCATGCATGCAAAAACATGAAAAGACGCAGGCATTTGTGTTGCCGTCATGTAATTCATCCATCAGTGCACAGTGGCTGCAGGTGCACCACAACCCTCCAGGAATGGTAGGAGCCGCCCCAAATGAACTACAGTATAGCTCCATCACCTCCCACTGGGTCTTCCTAATCCCCACACCAAACCATAGCCACTGTCTTCGTGGCTCCATCCAGAAACATTGCCACTGTATCTTCCTGCCCAAATCTCTCAACCATTATGGCTGAGTCTGCCTTCCCACCCCTTCTGCCCCCGAACCCATATAGAGTGAAACTCTGTAAGGATCCGTGCGCTGTCCCAAGCTGCGCTCAGTCACCACCACACCGCCGGTAGACCGCTGACATGAATGGAAGCAAGCATGCTCCACTCTGCTGCCTCTTGCACCGGCTCACACTCTGAGGTCAAGAGAGGCACGATGCAGTAATGCCTACACATGTGTGTGGTTCGTTCTTGCACGAGGCGGTAATGCATACACCTGTGTGTGGTTCATTTCTTTGCTGCTCTGCTGATACTACTCACCGCAGCAGCACTACCAGAGCTTTCCCAGTAGCCGACATTTCCTGTAATCAGTGCCTGCTGCTCTTTAAACTAGCCATGTGCCAAAGTGCATGTTTTGTTCAGCATTACTGCACCAGGGAGTGGCAGGGGTGTGGGGAAGGAGATGGCTCCACAGGTTAAGGGATAGCTAGAAGCTCTGCAGGTAGTTGGAAAAAGTATTTGCTGGTGGTGGGGTCAAGGTGAAACTCTGGTGTCTCCAAAGGCACATGGGGGACAAGGAGATCTTAGTCTGCACAGACGCACGCAGTTGGTCCAGAGGTTCAGGATGTGGGGTGCATCGAGTGAAGAAGGCGTTGTAAGATGGAAGGCGATAACGGCTGCACAAGACAGATTGGGAGAAGAGTGAAACAGACCGGCCTTCAGGTCCTCACAGTTGCTAAACTTGAAGGACAGCTTGAAAGAACCTGTGCTGATGTGGACCACCAGTGCCTTCATTGTTTGAATGTGGGGAGGGTAAGAACTGATCCAAAGCAGTCGGGTAGGCGAATCCGACCAAGCGTGCCACCTCAAAGCATTGGTTTTGGGTTACACTGGGTGTTGCTTTATTCCTCTAATGAACCAAAACCTAACAGAGAAGGATATAACCCTGTTCATCTTTTTTTTTTTTTTTTTTTAATAACTTTTATTCCATCTTATTCTCCACCGGTTTCCAAATTTGGAGCGCAGTCTTATGCTACCTAGGGGAACACATTAAACCGCCTGCCACCATTTCCCCTTCCCAGTAATACGGAGAGGTAATTTACAGGTGTGTCTTCCAAACTTCACGTGGCATTGTGATGTCCAATAATGTTGAAATACATTAGGCAGGATCAGGCCTCCCTCCCAGAGCGATGTTGCACAAAGTTGTGAGAACGATTCCTGGAGTCTTAGCTAGCCACAACTTGGGCTGCAGTTCTACCTGTAATTTTGGGGGAAAGACCTCCGTATTTGATGTTGGGTGGTCTGCATGGTGTATGGGAGCCTTTGTACTATGATCAGAATGTATAAGGACACTGCCCAGGAGGTTTAATCCAGTGTAAAAACAAACTGAGAGAGGTCTAGGTTTACTTCGGGCAATTTGCCTCTGTATATTCCTAGATATTCAAGTGTGTCCATCTCTAGTCTCAGAAGGCATTGTTGTGGCATCCAATCACCGGCCCCATTGATATGGTAGAACAGGGATTTACCCCAGTATGTCCAGAGTTCTAAATGCCTCCCGTTAGGGAGATTTCTCCACAGCCATCTGATGAGGTGTGTATAAAAATATATCCTAATAGAAAGACGGGTTTCTAATCAAAAGCCCGACCAAACTGTCTTATACGTAGCTGTGGCCGAGCAGTCAGGCTTCACTCGAGGGAAGGGGAAGGCTGGTCCGCAGGTGCAGCTAGTCCAATAGATAACTTAAGAGAATGCACTATATAGGTATACTGAAAATATGTATAGCTGAACGATAAGGCACTAGAAGTCAAGTAAGTGGCAACAGTTTAGAAAAAAACACACAGTAAAACACAGCGGAGGCCATTCTCCAGGTGCCTGGAGCATAAATTAAGGTGCCAATGACACGCCTAAAGGTCTGAACACCTTTATTCATGCTCCGGGACGTTTTTCACGTTTTTGAAGGCGGGGGGGGGGGGGGTAAATGAGAGTTATATTTCTCTGCCTCCCTTTTCTCCTTCACCTACATAAACCACTTGGTGGTATGCCAGCCTGACATTTTCACGCTGGCGTAAAACCACTGGATATCTATGGAATCAGCCTGGTTTTTACACCAGCAAAAAGCAGGCGCAGTCGCTGCTTGCCATGCATAAATGAAAGGCAACATTTACTCAATTTGCACTGCAACGCAAATGTTGAGAATTGCCTGGAAGGGACTTGTTTGCACTTTATGCATTAGAGGAAAATTACCCCCAGTGTGGTTAAAACAGTGAAAGGGCCTGGTGCATCCCACTCCTGATGTTAAATGGAAGCTTTGGTAGCCAGGTCTTTGTACTATAATGCTATGCTATAGAAAAGGGGATCCCTAGACAGTAGCAAAGTACATGACACAGTCATGTTCAGGACCCACAATACTAACACATGAACAGTGCAAGTATTCCTCGCAACCCCTAGTGTTCAGTAAAACACGTTACACACAGGTAGACCATATACTTAAGTATAACACCTGGTGTATCCTACACTTCCCTGCCTGAGCAAGCAGTCTGATGACATCATGAAACGTCCATCTGCTGACCGGATGAGTGTCTCATGGGAGCAGTTTAGAAAGAGACCTGACAAGGGAAGAGATGGATGGCCGACGGCTACTGCTGTATCTTACACTTGCTTAGATGGCCACCGATGTTCACTGTAACCTAGAAACAGCCTTACATTGAAGATACTGTCTGAGAATCATCACTGCGTGCAGCATTTTAATACACCATTTTTATGGTAACGAGGTATACTCCAGCTGCAGTGGGGGTGTGGTTGGGGGGCGGCCAAAGCTACAGCCACAGCCCCCAGAAGATCATCCAGTAACCCTGGATTGGGAAATGGGCAGCTAAAGGAGGAGCCCACCAATTACCAGGGTGAGGAGTTCAACCTAAAAGATGAGGAACACAAGGAGCCATTGAGGCCCAAAGACGACCACAGCAGTACCAATGAGCACAGTAAACATATGCCAGAGAGCAGAAGAAATGCCACAGAGCACAGGAAGTGTATCCAGAGAGCGGAAGTGTGCCGCTGAGCACATAAAACTAACCAAAGAACATGCACAGAGAAGAAAAGTGCCAAGGAGTCCCATGAACAGAAGAAATGTGCTAATTTGCATACAGGGAACAAGGCAACTAATGGAAGAAAGCTCTCCCTGCCATGCTGCATCACGGGGCATGATATGATATGGCATCCATAAGGAGCTTGTACACAAGTGTTTCAAGGCGTGACGCGGCAAGGGAGGGGGAACAGAGGGAAGACAAAAACAACGATCTTACTAGGCCAGGTGACATTGAGATCGCGCAAGTGCAGGGGAGGGGGGAAAGGGAAACTGCGGGGGGGAGTGGGAAGGAGGCAGTGTGATATACATAGGATCAACACTAAAGAATACATAAAATAAATAAAAACAATAGGTAAAAATGTGGCCAGCAAGTGGCATGTGCAGGAGTAAGTGCAACATCAAGTGTCAAGAGCTGGGGGGACTGTAAGGGATACAGAAACAGCCCCCAAATGCCAGGGTTTGCCCGGGAGGCAGCGCAGGTGTGCAGATGGCGGGGGAGGGAACCTGGGCCCGAGATCAGAGGGTAGCCAGGTGACCAGTGCAGTTTCAGTCAGGAGTGCAGCAGGGGAGAGGTAGAGAGAAAGCAGAAGCAAAGAGGAAGGTTCTGAGGTGCTTCCGGAACCGGAGATGGTTCTCCTCAAGTTTCAGGTGGCAGGGAGGCTGTTCCAGAGGGAGGCGCTAGCCGAAGAAAGATCTACCATCAACTCGTTGCTTGGAGAAGCGACTGACCCTAAGGGAGTTGGAGGTGGATGAGTGAAGAGCTAGAGAAGGAAGATATTTAGGAAGAGAGAGGTGGAGGTATTGAGACCCCAGACTCCAGAAGGCCTTGTGGACAATGCAGAATCCTTGCAGCCACTGGGAGCCAGTGCATTGATTTCAGTGCTGGAGAGATGCGATCCCTGGGCTTGAGGCCAAGGACAAGTCTCGCAGTCCTGTTCTGAATGAGTTGCAGAGGACGGAGAGTACAAGCAGGCAGATTTAGAAAGAATCTGTTGCAGTAGTCCAGCCTAGAGAGAACCATAGCACTGGAGACAGTGAGCTTTTGGGGGAAGCAGAGGAAAGGAAGAATACCTCTGAGGAGGTGCAGCTGGTAGTGTGACTTCTTAGAGACGTCAGAGATGTGAGGAGGGACGGAGAGAGTGGAGTTTAAGATGACCCTGTGGTTTTTAGCCTCAGGTGGGAGAAGGAAGACGGCCAAGAGAGGCATGTAAGTAACTGGAACAGCCATGCACATGAGCAGCCTTTGGTCAAATGTGATGTACAGTAAGTAAAGTGCTTCGAAGGGAGGCCAAGTAAGGGGTACCCAGTAATAAAAGGACCAAGAAGCGATAGATGCAAGGAGGGTCAAGTCTCCAATATGTTTTTCTGAAATTCTGGTGAGAGACTGAAATAAGCACTAGAAAGGAAAGCAAGCGTGAGCACAAACATTGAATGGTAATTACTTTCAATCAATGGTGTGTACCAGGGGGATTGCTACGCGTGCACTACCAGATTTTATGTAACAGTCTCTAAGGCCATTATGCAGTGTCAAATGTTTACATTAGAAAAGTTTAATGAAAAGTTTAAAGGAAAGGCACATACTGATAGTATAACAAGCAGAGCAGCGTGCAAGTGCATGGCCTTCCAGGTGCTGCGTGGAGCTGTCAGCATAACCTCGAAACGACGTGCTGCATGTCCATCCCGCCACGAGTTTGCTGCCATTTGAAAAAGTATTGTGACGAATCTAGCACTATCGTCACTGAGTTCTCTGGAGGGAAGCTTCCCTACGTGACCAGGGAAAGGCAGAAGCTGCCTGACTCTAACCCTGGGGGTGGCTAACTGTGGGAGGACCATGTAGGGGAAGACAAACTCCAGAGGGAGAGAAGAATGCTAGATCAAAATAGTATTGCAATCACAATTCCCAATTACACATATATGCCCTTGCAACATACATACATGGCATATTGACGCATAGATGAAGAAATCCCACCTTACCGCAGTCAAACATCATATGTGCCCCTCCTTTTCAGTACTAAGACAAGGAAAAGGGATGGAGTAATGAAGATGACCAGAAGTGGTAGGCCAACACCACGTACTAGTCTTTGGAAGGAGTTACACCGTGCCGGGAAGTTTGAAGTTGACACAACTGAGAGAGCACTAGAATGAAGAGAGAGTCAGAGTCTGGCTCTGTCGTGACTTGTTCTGATGCCGGTCAGAAAACCAAGGACAAGCAGACCGTCCAAAGCAGCGTTGAGGCTGACACGAACGGCATGCAGGAGAGTCGAACCGAAAAAAGCTTACCGCTTGAGGGCCTGAAACAGTGAGAGCCATGCACAGCAGAGGAGGGCAAAGCAAAAGCTTACTGGCTCATGGGAAGCATGCCAAGTCAGCGAACCAAAGAATACAGAGAAGGGAAGACACGAGGAACAACAAAGCCGCCCGGTAAACCAAGAGAAAGTGAACGGGTTACCAGAGCACGTGTAGGTGAATGCTGTGCCGTGTTAATTAACATCATTGAAGAAGTTGGTGCAGATGCACGCAATATTAGAAAAGGGTCGGTGACCCAACGTTTCAAAACAGGAATTGGTGTGAGTGTGAACAGTGCTGGAAAAGGGTCAAGGACCCCATATTTGAAGGAAGAAGGAAAAGCAGAAATAAACTGTAATGAGAAATGGTTGGTGAACTAATATTTAGAAAAGATTATTTTGTGGATAATAAAGAAAGTAGTTGGAGAATGTAAAAGCCGTGGCAGGAGAGTAAACCATGAGTAGTGAACTTTGTGAAACAGTGTGACATTATGGCAGGAGAATAAACTAGGAGAAGTGAAATTTGTAAAACAGTGTGACATCCTGGCAGGAGAGTAAACCAGGAGAAGTAAACTTTGTGAAAGAAACAGTGTGACATCCTGGCATGAGAGTAAACCAGGAGTAGGAAAGGGAAGTGAACCTGAAGTTGGGAAAAGTGTCAACCCAATACAAAAAAGGGAAGAGTAGTATCTCTTTTTTTGTAATCCGTGCAAAAGGAGTAAATATCCTGGCAGGAGAGTACACCAGGGTCATAAAGAGGATCAATCCGTGTAGAAGGCTAGAGCGATACCGCCAGAAAGCAAGTGGAAAATACAGAGTGTAACAAACTGGAACAATTGAAAGGAATTGTGTATTTAAAGGGAGATGTCAGGAAAGGTCAATCCTCTTGAAATCGTGAAGTAAATAACATAATATGTGTACAGGGAACTCATGGACAGATTCATATCATTCAAGATTGTGAATACTCAAAGTAAATCATTAAAGGTTGAAGGAATACAAGGGAAAAGAGGATTGTTTCCTTAAAAAGCGTGAAGGCCTAAAGAAAGATAGAGAAGCTCAAGGGAGAAGTCGTTCTCGTGTAACTTGTAAGGCAAAGCCTTAAAAAGGGAACAGAAACACAGGGAAGGAGCCCCACTTTTGTTGAATAGTGAAACTTTGTGGAACTTTATCCGGAGGCACCAGATAAATACAGAAGGATAAGAAGAAACGTATGGGAAGGAAGGATACCTTTTCCTGGTGGAACTTTATTTCTTTCTTTTCTGCACCTTAAACTTAATGTTTTTGGAACTCTGAAAGAAGGCTACAACTGCATAGTCTGTATAAATCCCCCTGTGCACGGTATATTAGGTTTAGAGTGTAAGGGTCGGATTAAGGTTTTTGGACACAGGACGGAGGACGTTCTTTTGTTTAACATCCTGACACAGACGTTCCTTGGTTTTATTAGGGATAGATAGGATTTTCTCCAACCCTCTTGTTATTTTGAAAATAAAAGTTATAAGTGATCTTGAAACCGATTACAGTGTCCGAGTCTTAGTCTTTATCCCTTACAGTACCTTCTGCGTGTCGGGATCTAGTAGACGTATGGCACATTCACTTCAGAGAAGAGCACCATCTTGTATTACTGCTTACAAACTGAATGAGTCCTTCGTAAGGCACTGTGCAGTAGATGCCAATTGAACATAAATGCACAACGAGATAACGTTTTTTATTGCAGTATTTGTATAAGATGAAGATAATTAACTGGTATAAGTTAGTATTGAGCAATGATAAGACAAATGAAGATAAGGAAAGTAAAGGCAAAGTAATAAGAGCTCATAAAAGATACACAGCATAGGCAGATTGATTTATTTCATTACTAAAAATGTGATGTGATGTCTGGTCTGATGTGGTAGTGTTCTTATCACAATGCATTGAAATAAGGTACTAATAAGGCATGGGTATTGGAGGAGTGCCCAGAAAGAGTAATCTTGAATTGAGAGGTATGCAAAATCTTAAATGATTGTTCAAAATGTTTGGTGAGATTAAGTGCACAATCCAATCAGGATTTTGAGAGTACTGTAGAGCACACTTATTATGCCTGGTGCACAGGATTGCACCGAGGTTCAAACACGTATGTAAGTCATGAGAGGTAGTGTCTGCATATGGTAAAATGTAAGACCTGTGAGGCATTATCTACATACAGTCAGATGCACTGTTTGGGAACACTGAGATGCATCCCAGGAGTATGTGACATGAGCATGGTTCAGAAAGGGTGGCACATGATGCAGAACCGTGCATATAAATGCACTGGATTTGGGAGAACAGAGATGCATCCCAGGATTATGTGCCCTGAGCACATTATGGAAGGGTGGCACACAATGTACACCCGTGCAGATCAATGCACTGTGATTGAGAGCACAGAGATGCATCGCAGGAGTATGTATGTTAGGGAGAATTCTCAGAAATGTGCCAATTCCCTCTACCTTAGAGACCCCCAGCAACTTTGCTGGATTTTGAGGACTTGATTTTTTTATAACCTGGAGAGGGTGAGACCCTTTTTCCCACTCTCTCATGTATTTTACTGTGTTTCTTTTGGTTGTGGAGTCTGACAAACTCCATAGGCATCATCTTTTACATTGTATCACACAGCATCCTCAGTGCAGCGACACAGGGAAGTCTTTCAGATTTCCCCAAGGTTTAAATACCTTATCTGGGATAAACTACTGTTTCCCAGAGCAGTAAAGTGAAATTTACTTTACTTACCTTTGTAACTTTCTAGACCCAGCACACGCTATCTTACCATAGGGTGCTGGAGGGGTTACTTAGTATCCCTTTTGTCTAGCTTCTCATGTAACAATTTTATGTTACCCTTTCCTCACTGAATGGCTGGTGGCAGTGGGTCAAATGGCCCTGGTCTTCTTTTTTTGCCATTTCTTTGTCAAAAGATCCTTCTTGAGATTTACTCTGCGCGCCAAACCATGTTTGGTCCCTTTGTTCGTTTTGTCTTTGGTGGGATTGACAAGTGAAGCCCACCTCTGGCTCCAGGGTGTCTGGCGGGGGCAGGAAGCAAGGGAGGTGCCCGAAACTCCCTGTGCTTAGTCTCCTAGGAGACAGGAATGCATTCTTAGGTGATTGGCTGGCTGGCTGTCCGGCAAGGAAAGCCACCCTACTGGCTGACTGACAGTTAGGCTGGAATTAATGGGAGCAAGCTGCATAAAAGGCGAGGCTTTTTAGGCTTGAAAGACAGAGTTGACCACTGGATGAAGGAATCTGAAGAAGAACTTGAAGAAGACGCCTGCTGTAACTCCTGGACTGTTGGTTTTCCTGGTGAAGCCCCGCTGCTGTGCTGAAACTCCAATTTCGCATCGACAGAGAAGCTCCTGCAAGGACGACTTCTCCCTTTGAGTTGGTGGGACCAATCAACTCCAAAGTAAGCCACCTGGACACCTTCTCAACGCTGGTCGAGTATCCACTGCAGTTGCTGCTGAATCCGGATAGCCAGGGAGAGGAACACCAGAAGCCAAGAGCTCTAGGAAGATCCTCCGGACTCCCACGAAGCAGGACTGACCGAGCCTGAGCCCCCTCAGCAGAGTGCAGGACCCCACAAGCAAGGAAAGTCCATCTCAACAGCCATGTTCCCTGCACAAAACAGCCAGCCTATCCCCTGTCTTACTTAGATCCCCTCCCCAGCCCTTCTTCGATCCCAGTAGCGAAGAGTTCAAGTGAGAGGATATCGCCTTATATAAAATGGAGACCTGTTTGGACAGTATCTCTGTGACAAATGCATTTCATTTTAAGGTATCGGCCTGGGGTAGGGATGTAGTCTTTCCAACATGTTCCTCAATGGTTTGTTTCAACTGTATTTGTAGAAATCAACCTTGTTCAAATCAAACCTCTGTAGGAATTGAAATGCCTTAAGAGCCCCGTGTTTGACTAAATCCTTCACTGCTTTAACACTCTTATCGGCACAGCACTTATACCAGGCTAGATTGTGAGTCCCCTTAATAGCTGCATTGCCCTTTATAGGGGCATCCAGGGTATCTTTACCTTTCCACTGCAGCCGCTGAGTTGCCTGTGCCTGGCTCTGCCCACCACCTCTGTGACTGAGGGATCGATGCATCGCGTAACGCTGCCATAGAGCAGTTTTGCCCACATTGCCCGTCCAAGACCACCTAGTTTCGACTCCACTACCTTTTCTATATCTCCAGATGTTAACCACTGCCAGCTCGGTTGCCCATTTATATGCCAGAATACTGAAAATTCCCAAGACTCCCTCCAAGCGTTAATTATATAAAGTTGATACCTTAACTCACAGGGTTTTGCCTTGCCATAGGAAGGTGCTGGGGGGGTTTCACCACATTGTTAAACCCTTGGTTCCAAATAACCATCAGGGAGTTCTGAACCAGGTGGAGTAGTTTTGGGAGCGTTCTCATTTTTTAAAGCCTGTTTGTCCCATTAATGAAAGCAGTAATGTTCTCTAGTGGTTAAAGTTTGAGATGAAACATTTCAGAGCTGGAGTTGAATGTTTCTCTCCAAATTGAAATTGATCTAATGGTACATATGTTCCTAAATATCAGAAGCCCTCATTAGTCACTCTCAAGGGGGAGCTCTCTAGGATGGCATCCGCTCCCTCATAGCCTGGAAAAGGTTTTGATTCATCCCAGTTTTTCGTTATACCCGAGTGCCTTCCAAAGTCTCTCATATCATTCGCTCTTTGTATCGTTCTCTGCTGATACCATAGGTAAAATAAAATGTTCACTTAAAGTGAGACCCTCCCTTCCGCCCTCTGGGGCCAAAAGAAAACACAAAAGCAGAGGATCTCCTTATGTACATTCTAATGTTTCGATTATGATGGTGAAAATCAGTAGGAACAAAAGGCAACACTGCCTGGTGCCCCTCATTATTTCAAAGTTTTCTGAGATTTTAGCGTCATCCTGAATTTTGAACCTCATTTTATTGTGTAAGAGTTTCGCCCAATTGCCAAACACTGGGCCAAATTCCAACCTACCCAATATCCTGAGCATATAATTTCACTCCACCAAGACACATTCTTCATCATAGTCCAACGAAAACACACAAGGTCGTTTGTTGCTTTTGCTAAACCCAAATCAATGTGTAACCTTCTGAATTGAATCTTGGGGACCTGTTTGGCATAAAGCCACATTGGTCTCCATGGATAATCTTTTCTATAATTCCCTTTAGTCTATTTGCCAGCACCTGGTCCTAGTATTTTAGTCTCACTTTTTTAAAGAAATTGCTCTGTAGGACTCCCATCTAGCTGCTGCTTCTTTCGGAATAACTACAGTTGTGGCTTTCCTAAGATGTCCCGTAAGAATGACCTTCACATTACTTTTCCGAAACATGTCTCTCATTACTTTAGTAACCCTTCCTTTTCCTTTCAGACATAGCTCCAACTGAACGCCATTATGCCATGGAGTCTTCCTCCCATCCATATACTTTATTACTGCTCCAGTTACAGAATCTGGGAGCATCCCTCTGCATACCCAACAATTGCTTTACTGGAAGATCTGTCATGAATATTGTGAATTTCTACTCAGAGCTGTCTCTCTGTTCTTGATATAGCTCTTTATAGAAGGAGCCAAATGTCTCTACAATTACTACGGGCTCTTGGACCTTCCTGCCACTTGTGGGAACTATAGTTTCAATGACTATCCCAGTTGCTCATCCCTGCATGCCAGCCACATGATTAACTTTCCTGCCTTGTCACTCCTCCCATATTGCTTAGCTCCTTTATACCACAGGACTTGCTGAGCCGTGTCCAATGTTTTAAGACTTATTTCCTATCTAACTGTTTTTAACTTTCTTTTTTTTAAACTTTTCTTTATTGGCAAGAAGCAGTAGCTGGCGCGTTACATATTACAACAACAACACACATTACATATTTTGAAGAGTGGATGACAATGCAAAGACTCTACAGAAGGTCGCATATATGCATGAAAGCAAGTTAATTACAACAAGGCCATTCACCGTGTAGCTTGATCAATCCCCTGCTCAGGAGATGGGGGAGAAGACAGAAGCTCCAAGTCAACCGTACTGTTCAGATAGCTACAAAACTCAGACCATACATTTTTAGGTCGAGCATTCCCAGGCAACGTGTTGATATAGTCCTCCTCACACATTTGTGTCCAGGTAAGGGTTTTTAACCACATCTCCAGTGAAGGGGGGGATCGACGCTTCCAACACTGCAGGATGCATTTCTTGGCCACTATCGCCGCCACATTCAGAAATCCAGCGACCCGCCTTGCCTCAGTCCCCTCCCAGAGCCCGAACAATAGTGCCAGGGGATCTGGGTCAATCCGGAATCCCACCATCTCAGAGAGGGCCCCAAACACCGCCTCCCAAAACGGAGCCAATGCCCCACAGGACCAGAACATGTGGGCGTGGTCTGCATTGCTGAATCTACATCTCTGGCAGGGGTGGGAGTGATCCCGTGCAAATTTCCCAATCGCGTAAGGAGTGTAGTACAGGCGATTGAGTAACTTGTATTGAACACATCTAACTCTGAAATTGAGGGAAACCTTGCGTGTAGGCATGCACATTTTGGCCCACATACCATCAGTGATATCTAACCCCAGCTCCCGGCTCCAGAACACGGACAGTGTGGGGGGGTTCTACAGCCTGCGCCATCAACATTTTATACAGGGCGGACACTATGCCCCTACCCCCTGCGGAATTCGCAATGTAGCAGATCTTGGGGGACTCCGGAGGTTCGTCCGGATACGAAGGCCACATGTCTTGGACTGCCGCTCTGAGTCTAAAGTATTGCAGCAGCTCCAATGAGGACTGGGAGTGCCCTGGCCTCCACGTCTGCGGGGTGATAAATTTCCCATCGGGGAACAAGTCGGAGAATGACCGGTATCCCAGGTCCAACCAGTGATGCATGAGAAGCTTATCCTGTGTGGGGGCAAGGCCCGGGAATGACCACAAGGGAAGCCATTTGTAGTAAGGGGGGGAGCCTGAGTGGGGTAGCAGAACCTGTTGCCACGCCCTGATAGTAGAGGCCACTGGGTCAGCAGGGGCGTCCAAGCGATACTAGTGGAAATGGATCCAGGGACATGACATTTACCTCACCAGTTGCGAGGATCTCAAGCTTAACATGCGGGGGAGGGTCCTGGTACTGGTACCAGTGTGTAGCGTGCTGAGCTTGTGCGGCTATCCAGTACTGGGTGAGATCCAGTGCATTGAAGCCCCCTTTCTCGTAGGGTAGTGTCATATGTTGCCACTTCCTGCGCACGGCACCAGAATGCCATAGAAAGCGGGCGCACCCCGCATGCAAGTCTGCAAAGTATTGTTTCCCGGGCCAGAGTGGAACGTTAGCAAATATGTATAGGAGCTTTGGAACTATGATCATTTTGATTAGGGACAGCCTCCCTATAGTGAGAGGTGGAGGTTACACCATCTTTTCATCCTGGCCTCAGTATATTGCGCGGCAGCCCCATAGTTATCAGCCAATAGAGAGGATTTCGAGAGGGACACCTGGACCCCCAGGTATTTGATGCCCTCAGGGGCCCACTTGAGCGGAAATTCGCATGAAGGTTGGGAAGTTGCGGGTGTGAGGGGAAAGATTTCTGATTTAGTGTAGTTTATAGTGAAGCCTGAGAATGTGCCAATTTTGATTATTTCACAAATGATTGGGTCGAGATGTACCGAGGGGTCTCTAATATACAGAAGTACATCGTCCGCATAAAGTGATATAATTTCGGGGGTGTCCCGTAGCCGTATCCCTTTGCGTGTATGGTTGTCTCTTACACTATCCGCCATGGGCTCAATAGCCATCGCGAACAGCAGGGGAGAGAATGGGCATCCCTGACGTGTCCCTCTGTGGAGGGTGAAGGAAGCTGATAGATGAGAGTTAACCAGGACTTTGGCCACGGGGTTAGTATAGCAGTTTAATGTTGGACAGCATGCGTGGGCCAATTCCCATTTTCTCAAGCACCGCTCACAAGTATTGCCATGAAACCATGTCGAACGCCTTTTGGGCATCTAGTGTCACGGCAACCGCTTTGGCTTTGGGATCAATCCTAGAGATGACATTGAACAGTCGCCGAATGTTTAAGGCAGTGGAGCGGGCAGGGATAAAACCACTTTGATCCAGGTGGATCAAATATTTCATGATGGGGAGGAACCTATTTGCTATGATCTTGGCAAAAACTTTGGTGTCGGTATTAATGAGGGACAGAGGTCTTTAGGAGCCACATTCATTAAGAGGCATACCCGGCTTGGGGAGCACAGTGATGACAGCCTCACGCAGGGACTGGGGAAGGGTGGCGAGGCGTAGCGACTCATCCCAAACCTCGTAAAGACGTGGGGCAAGGAGGGCGACGTACTCTTGATAGAACTCGGCAGTTAGGCCGTCTGGACCGGGAGCTTTTCTTTTAGGGAGGGCCGAGATGACCGAGGCGATCTCATCAAGGGTGAAGGGTGTATCTAATTGCTCTTTAGTGGCTTGAGATATAAGGGACATTGGGATGCGGTCAAGGAGGGCATTCAGATCCTGCGGGCTGTGCTCCCGCTGCTGAGCATAGAGGGTTGCATGGAAATCTGCGAAGGTCTCAAGAATGGGCCGGTCGGACTTCGTTATTGTCGATGATACTATCAATCCGGGCTCTGCCCCCCTCGGTTCGTGCCAGACGGGCAAGGGTTCGACCAGGCCTCTCCCCCTCGCCATACTTCCGGGCCGCAACGGGTCGGGCAAAGTATTTTATCTCGCTGAGGGCGAGGGACTCGAATGTGTCCAGTTCAGTTCGAATCTGTGCTAGCTTGGGTGGAGATGGGGCGGTAGCATACTCACGCTCAAGTTCCTTAAGTCTGGACTCAGAGCGGCGTAACGAGTTCCTAATGTCTTTCAGGACCCCAGCCTCCCTGGAGATACACATGCCTCTGATGAAAACCTTGAATGCCTCCCATCTCACCCCATCTGTTGTGTCATGGCGTTTGTTATTATCAAAAAAGGAGGTGATATCTGCAAGGATGTCGGCTCTGAAGACAATGTCATGAAGTGCCTCTGACTTAAAACGCCAGGTTGAGTGATGGGGGAGGGCCGGGTGCAAAGCAATGTCCAATGTGATCGGGGAGTGGTCAGACAGCGTGCGCGGCAGAATCTGCGTGCCGAGTGTTTTGCCCATGAGCCCAGCAGAAAGAAGGAAAAGATCAATTCTGGAATGACTGTCGTGGGCAGAGAAATAAAATGTAAACTCTTTAGACAGTGGGTAGAGTGCTCTCCAGGCATCGACCAGACCAGCAGTGACTATGTGTGCATGGAGGCAGCGGGCGGCCCTGGACATCATTCTGGGTGCAGCTCCGGACCTGTCCAATTCAGAGTCTAGAATGAGATTCATGTCCCCCCCCCAGATAATTGGAACCCCAACATATCCTTGGAGCATGGCGATAATGTGATAAAAAAAATCAGGTGCATCTATGCTCGAGGCGTATGTTTTAACCAGAAGGCATTCTGTATTAGCGAGGAAACAGTGGAGGATCACGTACCTACCCTCACGATCTATGTGGCTGGTGCGCAGGGAGAATTCCAATGACTTGTGAATTAAGGTGAGGACACTCCTGGATTGTGAGGAGTACACCGTGTAATATTTGTTGGGGCCCCATGCCGGGGCGAGAGAGGACGAGAGGTGTGCGAGGGCGTGGGTTTCTTGCAAGAGAAGTATTTTGACCCCGTGTCTCTGGGCATATGCAGTAATCCTGCGTGCCTTCGTGAAGTTGCTGAGCCCTCTGACATTGCAAGACATTAACATAATAGCCATTCAGTAGCATTCAGGGGGCATCCCAGTAACGTGTGGCATCATTTGTTGAATAAGTGCCGGCTGACAATACAATGACACGCTGAATCGCGCCATGAGCCACTACTACTCTGCCATTTTTATTATAACATCCCACAACTGTACCCCACCTCCCTCCCTCACTGCCTCCCCCAACACAGCAGTGCTCAAAAACCCATCTGAAGATCCAAGGCGAGCATGCCAAACCCAACAGGGCAACACTATCCTGCACGCCCAACTGGGGAGCAACCAGTGATCATAACAAGCCAAAGTCGGCGTTGCAACTGCAGCAGGGGTCGCTGCTGCCGTGGCCCGACTTAAATAACTGATCGGTGCAATACACCGTATATCGTACAGCGGTAACACATGTTAAGTTTCCAGGAGACATCACAACAAATTACGACAAGCAATGGATTTGCAAGACAGAGAATTCATGAGATAGCAAGGAAAATGCAAGTGACAAGCGTGCCAGTGGTGCAATCGGAGGTTCAGGCATTGGGGGCGGGGCAGGCCACCTCAACCCTCTTCTAATGGCTCATCCACCGGACCGGGGAGAGGAATATGGGGCTCAATGAATTTCACCGCCTCTTCTGGGACAGTGAAAAAGTACAGCTTATTGCAATGGGTGAGCTTCAGCCTTGCGGGGAACAGCATGGCGTATTCCACTTTCCTCTCTCTGAGCAGCTTTTTCACACCATTGAATTGCCTGCGCTCCATTTGAACGTTGACAGAGAAGTCGGGAAAGATTCGGATAGTCTGAGACTCCAGTTTCAGTTCACCCTTTTCTCGAGCCAGACGCAGAATGTGATCTCTATCCCTGAAGCTGAGAACCTAAGCAATAATTGGTCTAGGGAAATCGCCCGGCTTGGGGCGGGGGGGCCAACGCTCGATGAGCGCGTTCAATAGTGAAGAACGGGGAGAGTTGAGGATTGCCCAAGAGGTCTCTCAGGAGGTTTTCAACAGCATGTTCCATTTTGCCTTTGAGGGCTGCCTCCGGGATCCCAACAATGCGGATATTGTTCCTGCGGGATCTGGACTCTAAGTCGTCGCACTTCGCCTTGACTTGCTTCATATCGCGCACCAGGTCAGAGACAGTGTTTTGGAGCATGTGCACCTCATCCTCATTGGCCCCAATCCTGGTCTCGGCCTCAACCAGCCTAGCGCTGTGCTGATCCAATTTGGTGCGTAGTGAGGCTACACTGGCGTGTATGTCATCTAATTTTTCATGGAATGACGCAAAGTTCTTTGCCATGGTTTCCATCAGTGTTGTAAGGTCTGGCTGAGGGGAGCATGAGGGTGTGTCTGGTTCGTCCTGAGGCAAGGCACCCCCCCTCTGCTCCTATCTAGAGAGATTTTTGGCATACTTGTCCATCGCCCCAGTTTTGTTGGCCATGTTTGGTGACACGCAAAACCCCAGAGGGCAGTTTTTGTAGGATGCACGTACGAGGTGTCAGGACCCTTGGGGGCAAGTGTTCCAGGAGTGGCCACAGCCTCCCATCCAACGCGGGACCAACCGCTGTATAGGGGTTAGGGCAAGGTGTACACGAGGCAGGTGCGTTTCGAGGTGCAAGTATCACCGTGCAAGAATGGGCAGTGCGTCAAGCTGTCTCGAGCGGCAGACTAATTTGGAGGGGATACTGCTGAGTGAGGGACACCAGAGATCCAGTCGGGTTGCTGACAGTCAGTACCAGCTGAGTAGGGCAATGCAGGCCCAGGGCGCCAGGCGGGCGAGGGGCGTTGGCAGGAGGATGCGCAATCTGGGAAAGCTGTCCAGGTGCCACAGGCAGCGTGGTGATAGGGAGAGGGCGGCAATGGGAACACCAGGACCGGAGGAGTGCCGCACGGGCCACCCTGGGGGTCGCACAGGTTCAGCAAGGTTTAAGGCACGTGGTCCCAAGGTAACCAGGTAGATGTGGGGGCAATTGTGCCCTATGAAGATGAGAGATCGCCGCCCCCAGGATTGACGAGCTGCAAGGGAGCGGTTCGTAGCAGTCCCAGGCCCCCTGCTCCTCACCTGTAAGTGGCAGAGTACTGAAGATGATGTAGGCAGTGGTCCAAGCACGGTGAGGCCCCCAACCAGGAGCGGCGGCCAGGCCACGAGGCGCCAGCAGAAGAGCCACGCCGTCTCTGTAGGAACCGGGCCACCCCAGCCACCACCAAGGGGTCAAGGAAGCCGGCGGAGACGCCGCTAGGCAGATCAGGCCTGGTGTCCGAGCCGGGCCCCGCGGCGTGATGAGTGATGAGTGGTCCTTGAGTTGGGGAAGTTATTGCAGTGCCCCAGGTATAAGATCTCAGACCAGAGGAGGCCGGCAGACTGCGCTTTCAGTGTGTGGAGCCCAGCAGGGGGGGGGGGGATGATGGCGTGTCGATCCCCAGGCATGGGGCGGCGCCGAGGTCTAGTATAATGCCCCCGGGCGTGTGAGTCCCTGGCTGGTGTAACCCGTGCCGGGGTGTCCAGGGCCAGTTGGACTGGCTTTTCAGCAGGGCCAGACCTGAAGCAGATAAGGAGGGGACGCAGGGTGTGTTGTATCCAGCCCCCCTGCTCCTCACCCGCAGCAGAGCAGCTCAGGGTCCCAGCTGCCGCCGGATCGCACTCCGGAGCTCAAGGAGGAGGATCACCGGCAGGCTGCTGAGGTGGGGGCCGCGGTGGAAGGGCGGCGGCACCGCGGGCCGAGAACCCCCCGCAGAGCGGAGACCAGCGGAATGGGCGCAAGGCGGGGCGCCGTGTTCCCACCAGAGCGGAGGCACCACTCCGACGGCCCCCGCAGTACCGCACAGGGCGATCAGGCAGCAGCGCGGATGGCTCCAGCCGCCACGCCGACACAGCACCAAGGGCACACAGACAAGGAGGAGCAGCCCCGTGCAGCAGCGGGCTCAGGCGCACCGCGCCGCGAAGAAAGCAGGATCAGCACAGGAAGCGCAGCCTCAGTGATGTCTGGAGGGCCGGGCCCGCGGCGGCAACGCGCGGCCCAGCAGGACACAGCAGTTATGCAGCCGGCCGGGGAGGAGAAGAGGTCCGCAGCCTCAGCGATGTTTGGAGGGCCAGGCCCGCGGCGGCAATGCACGGCCCGGCAGGACCCAGCAGGTAGGCAGCCGGCCGGGGAGGAGAAAAGGTCCGCAGCCCCAACGATGTATGGAGGGAAGGGCCCGCGGCAGCAAGGCACGGCCCGGCAAGACACAGCAGGTGGGAAGCCGGCCGGGGAGGAGAAGAGGTCGTTATTCAGCCGTGGTGCTCCGTTTTTCCCTAGGGACGGTTCTGTGCACTGCTCTGGGTGTCGCCAACATGCCGCACTAATTCTCAATGTTGGATGCTGAAGCGGGCCGCTGATGTAGGCGGATATTTGGAGGTCGGGCCATCTTGAAGGCTGCTCAACAGCGCCCCCCTGTTTTTAACTTTCTAAGAGAATCCACAGAGGGGTTTGCGATCCATTGCCTCCCCTCCTATTTTTGCTAGCTCCCTTTCCCGGTCTTTTTCCCTCCCAATTATTAGGCCAAAAGCGTTACTTCTCAGAACGGTTTTATGTGCTTCCCACAGTATTTACTTAGATTCACCTGGATGCTTGTTAAGTATTCCTCTGACTCTCTATTAAGGTTCGCTGACTCTCTATTAAGGTTCTCTATTACTTTCACATCTAAAAAATGAAAGCTAATTAACCGCCACATCCCACCCCTGACGGGGCACATGCATGATAAGGAGAACACCAAGGGAGAATGGCCTAAAATATTCCTGGCAAGATAGTTCACCCTTGAGATTCTATTCAGGTCTGTCCCAGAGAGAGACATGATCCATCTTGGATATTAAGAAATGGGCTGCTGGCAAGAATGAGAACTCCCTCCTACCTGGGCAGAGAGCCCTCCCTGCATTCCTTAAGCCCAACTTGGGTGTTCTGATGGCACTCAGAGCCACTATTGTAGATCGATTCAAGATTGGATCCACTACTGTGTTGAAATCTCCCACCGTAGCAAGCAACCCGGGTGGCGGTGCATTGCAGTCGTAGGGATGTTTCCTCCTCCATTGTGTCCATGAGACATATGGGGAGAATATACATTAAAAAAGGTTTAGAAATCTTCTCTGATGATTGTTCCCAACAAGTCTCCATCTAGAGTCTGACTTCATCTTCCCAATTACCATAGGGGCTGTTATTTTCAGAAGAATGGGAGCTCCCTTTGATCGTTTTGCAAATCCTGAGTGTCCCTCATAGGTGTAAGATGCTCTTCCTAGGAGTCTGCAGGAGACACCCATCAGATGTGTTTCCTGGAAAAGAATCGCATATCACTTAGCAATCTGTAAATCCGCTCCTCTTTTGACTTCATCATACAAGCTGTTGGCATTCCTACCATACAGCTGATTCATTTTGTCATTAAAGTGTCTAGAGTTTGATGATGCATTTATGGTATCTCATCCCTAAAGGCTGGTTTCCGTGCGAAGGTTGAGCTAGCGCCCTCCAGAAATGCACCATTTGACTAAACATCACAATGTAAGCAAACAAAATTCCTAATCTGACTCTTTAAAAACCTGTGACCCCCCCCTCTCCATACTTCCCAAAACACAGACGCATCTGTCGCACTTAACCCAATTGAACTAATTAGGAATATACTGAATCTCAGAGCCCTACTTCCAACAATAGGAATGCTCCAGCATTACTGCTGTATTAAGACAAAGTGTGCAGCCTGCTCTCCTCTGCTCCCCTCTCTGCCCTATTGGTCCATTCCATAAGGAGTCTCTTGGACTTCATATAACCTGCAGTCAAATCATTTCCTAAATAAATAGACCCCTCAACTATCTTCCCCTGCCATACTCTTATCTCCCCATTTTCAGTTTACAATTGAGATTCTTGCATCATAGCATAACATTCTCTCTCCTAAAGTGATCCATACATTAGAACATTGGTGTTGGGTGGATGCATAACCCCTTTAACTTTGGGGGCTCCCACTCTTACAACAAAACATGAGAAAACAGAGGACCTAGTATTGACCTCCTCCCACTCATATGGATCCTTCCTGCCTGTAAGTCCCTCGCAAGGCTTTTGTATGGTTAAACTTCCTTCTCAATTGTGTTATGATATGATATGTTAGGTTATTTATAATGTGCTTAATACCCAGAGGTTTCTAAGCGCGGACCCTGGGGTCGAACTTGTGTTGCTCCATGCCGTCTTGCTTCCAAGGCGAGCATGTTGCCGCTGAGCTATCCTCCCGAGATTCATGCCCGAGTTCATGCCCTTCCTCCAGACACAGGCCCTTTAGCCCCTCTGGCTTCATGGTAGCATCTTGCGGTTGTTGATCCAATCTGGGTATGGTTCCATCTTTCTTTACTACCACCCTAAAGTTTCCAGGACTATTGGTTTTCGGTTGCCTCGTTCTAACCCAGCTCATATTCATTGGAGCCCTGTTGCTATGCTTTACTCTATCTTTGAAACAGCTACTTGGATCACCTGCCCCCCGAGTGGTGATGGCCTTTCTTCTGTAGCAAATTCCAAACATGCTTCGGATTAGTGAAGATTGCTGATCATCCCTCATAAATTATTGTATATTTTGTTGGAAAAATGCGCACGCATTGCACGTTCTTGGATCTCAATAGACGTTTGACCTCTTGCAACGACCTCCTCACTTTCTTTACCGGTAAGATATTGTCTGGGAAAATCGAGATTGACGCGTTTCTGTGTTTTATTGCTCCCCTGTCCTCTGCACCTGGCCACTTGGAGGATGATGTCCCGGTCTCTCTACTTAAACAGTCTGCCCACTATCTCCCTGAGATACAGAGCGTAGCTCTGTGAGGGAGCGGTCGTCCTGGGACTCTTTGTGCTCATTCAATTGAGTAGAATTTGGTAAGACCTTCCCTGACAGCCCCAATACACAGATATTGAACCTCCTTGATCGCATCTCTGCCACTTTGGCCATTTCCTTTAAGAAGCGAGTGGTAACAATTGAAGGAGGGGTGCACTGTAGATTTCTATAGTTGCAAACTGTGGCTACCCCTACACAAATTAGAATTAAGATCATTTTGAAATATAAAATGAGCTACTTAACTGTTCCAAAGCCCTGTTTTTTAAACTCTTGTAGGCGTCTATGTTGTAATATGTGTATGTGTTTGTTTGATTCAATGCCCTAGCGGCAATAATCAAATACCAGCACCCTCTAGCTTGCTTGCAGGCACTCTTTAGTTAGAAGGAGCTTCTGGTTGTTTACTGTCGTCAAGAGCGGTGACTTCTAAACACACCCTGTTTAGCGGAATGTAAGTAGAAATTCAGCTATACAGGGCATGGTTGCTATGACTGTGCATTTGAATGCTTAAGAAACAGCCAGGATTAACCTTCTCAGCATAAAGAAAATCGGCCCGAACCTCACTCACCATTCGGCAAAAACTCTGATCATGGCGCCCAGCAAACTGGACTACTGCTCAACACTACTTCTTGGTCTTCCCCTCTACTCTTTCAATCCCCATTAACAAAGTCTTCAACGTTGCTACTCGCTCCCTCTACAACCCTCCCAGATTCTCTCCCACATCCTCTCTCCAACACCACTATGGATGACACTCCGTGCACGCACCTGCCTCCTCAGGTTCCTACTCATCATCTTTAAATCTGTGGTTTTGCTCCCCATTACCTTGCTGTCTGCCTCCCTCTTCACTTTCCCTCTCTATCTCTGCGATCCTCATCTCTCTATAACATTTCTGTCCCACGCATCTCCTGGGCCTCCTCCCACTTCCACACCTTCTCTCCACTTGGCCCTCTCCACTGGAATGCTCTACCCAGAGCTCAAAATCCCATCCAGGGAATTATTCAAGACCCAGCTTCAGTTCCATTTGTAAGATGTTGAAGGGATGTCTCCTACCCCCACAATATCCCTACCCAACAGACCCCACAGCCTGTCTTTCCCAGTAATGTCGCACATGATTTTATTTATATAAATAAATATATATATATATATATATATATATATATATATATATATATATATATATATATATATATAGTACCTACATAGGTACAGGCTCTATGTTGTCTATATATATCTTATTTTTTATGTTCTGTTACACTTCCCCTCTACCACCTAATCTCTTCTCACCCACACAACCATCGAAAACTGTAATTGCGCTCTAACCAGGAAATGCCTCCGTGACCTGTAATGCATCATCTGCGCATCCTTTCTATTAGAAATTACATCATTACCATTAAATAAATACAAATAGGTTTGATAAAAAGTATGATATTGTGTGCAGGGTCCCTGTGGCAAGCATGGATAGTGTCTTTGTTTGCAAGGTGCAGTGGTATGCATTAACTCTAAGGCCATCTGATTATGGGAGATTTCTTTAAGAAGCCACCCTACTCTGGAAATGATACACAGCAACAGTGTGTCAGTCCAGAAAGACTAAGCACCCCTTGAGGGTCCGGAAATGAATGATAATTGGTTGGCCGAAGACCAACCGCCTCATTTACAGTGTAAGAATATATATTCATTAGTCATTAGTTATTACGTAGCTATTAGTTTAACTAGAGTGAAGCCATTTTAAGATTACCAGAATCGCTATTTTGTTTTCTCTCTCTGCTCTCTCTAACGTTGCCACTTTGCCTCATGTAAAACTGCTTTGCTGTAGATATTATTTCGCTTCAATGGTCCAAGGCTAAGAAATATGTTGAAACATTACACTGGAGAGCCAGACAGGAATGCCCGATTCCCTCCCTCACGTATCCTTGAAGACAGGGAGCAAGGCATTTAATCAGTATACGAATGCCAGCGAGTCTCCTGAAAGAATAGTAATGTACGAAACTAGCATTTAAAGAGTTGAATTATGATCTTCTTTACGGCCCCCCTTTCTGAGCCCAGTGAGGCCCCAGAGAGCGGGCTGACTTCTAGAGCAAGAATCAAAACTTAGAGATAATGAGGCCTGGTATGTGCCAGTCTCCTACGCGCAGCTTGCCCATGAAAAACAAAAACGCTGTGTTCTCGTAAAAACAAAGAATGGTGTCTGTAAAATTGGAGATTGCAAACTGTTACTAAATATGGTGGTCTAAGGTGTCATATTTGTCACGATGATCAATCATCGCCTCTAATTCAAAGGGAAATGAATTGGGGGCGTCATCAAATGTGTCATTACTGATTGTAAGATGCTCCGTTTGTGTATATGTAACTGCTGTACGTTTCATTCTTGCTTGCGTCCCCCGAGGTCTGTTAGACACACGTCGCGGGGCGTGGGACCACTTGGCCAACTGGGACTATTTTGTATTGCAATAAACCCTAGATTTTGGGAATAGAACCTCGTGTCTGGCGTATCTATTCGTGTGTGGTGACTGTGCCTTGTTTCCACATCCGAGGGTTCCTCAGGGGCCCCTTCAAGTGGACAATGTAAGAAGGGCGAACAGGAGCAAAGAAGTATCTCTTATTGCAAGGGATCAATCAGAATACAGCATGTAGACAGATTATGGGCTCTTGACCTTTGGTCTGCCTTTCCTGGAACTGGTATGATGAAAACTAAGGGAATGAGTATATGTGATGTAAAGGCATTGGTCCCTCAGGGTTCCTAATGCAGCCTATGAGATTCTGGGATAGAGGCATCTGAAAGCAGAGGCTTACTGTGTCTAAAGGAACACATTTCAGATATTTTGTCACTGCACATGTGGGGTCAGGCACATCAGATGGTATTTATATTATGTTGTTCCTAGGAAATACCGAAATCATCAGAAAGTAGGAACAACAATGTATGAAATATCTGTAACTTTATTTTTTCTAATGACATTGCTCATATTGTCCATCACAGAATGGTCTCTGGATGAGTGGTGAAGGAAAACTGCGCTGTTGGCTTACACTCAAAGCACACAGTTCAAACCAACTTTCCTATTTAAAAACGTTGTCATGTTATGCTTTTTAGCATACTGGACGACCCTGTTGTTCTATATTTCATATATTTTTACCACCAGAATACCTAGGTTTCGACGAGAAAAAATCGCACATAAGGTGTTCTATTTTCCCCTAGCAAGTAGGTCCTGGCAAGCTGTATGATAATACTTGTTTGGTGTCAGCATTGTCAGTTTTGGGGTATACATCTGTGGCTGTACCCACAGGTGATACCTACCCACCGCCTCCACTAAGGCAGCAGTACATTGTTTCATAGAAAGCTCTGCTTGAGATGCAGATGTGTCTGGATAGGGCCCTGGCTCATTATAGAAACTGGACCTGGCCATCAGGGGCAGAATTTGCCAGTCTGACTCTTGTGCAGCCAAGAAGTTCTTCCAAAGAAAGCCTGGGAAGTTTGATGGAGAAAGGTATTTGCACCTCCAAAAAACACATTAAAACGCCCGGAATTGGAGAAACAACACGCTTTACCCTTAGCTCTGCATTACTATTGACTGTAAAATCAGTAGCACGAACGTCCATTGAGGAACAATGTGAATTGGCTAATGTGGGTGTTAGTCGTTCAGAGTCACACCTAATAGTATTCAGCAAGGTAAACTGATTAGGTTTCGGTAAGTATTACCATTTAATTGGCTTAGCAAGTCAGGGTGGCTAGAACATCCACTTAAAGTTACTATGTACAAGGAAGCAGGACTGGTATTCAGAAGCCCATGTATATCATGTGTCAATAGAGATAACTTAATTTGTAACTAAATGTCTGTGATTGTGTGTATCCGTGTGGGCGCTTTGTGGTTGTGTGTTTTTCTGCTTTAAACTGTTCATTTTGTACCACAGGGCACGGCTATCCAAATCACAGAGGTGGCTTCGGTTGATGTTGGCACGATGGAACCAAATAACATTCAGATGCCACAAGGTACTCAATAGGGCATGGAATCCCTTTAGTCATTGCTTTAATGTGAAATAGAGAGCCCATTTAGAAGAATCTGGCTATGTTTTGCTGAAGGGCGATAATGAACCGTGGCATGATACAAATGTTACAAAATATGTACATAAAACGCTACTACTACTTAGGCCTACTCCTTGGTTAGCCCCTATTATCTACTCCTTTCTCTCTCGGCCTCATTACAAGTTGGGCGGTGCAGGTTAAATGCAGCAGTATTACCATATACCGCCGCATTACCGCACCTCCAATGAGTTGGGTGGAAAGTTGGAGGATTCCATCTGCCAACTTTCCGCCCAATTTTGGCAGAATTACCGCAGCAGAATTACTGCTGCGGCAATTCTGCCGAAAATGCCCCATTGAGTCCTATGGACTAAACAAAATGGGGATTTACGCCACCACCGCCACTTGTAATCCGGCTTTAATACCGCCACACCAAGTGATGGTAACGGTAGTACAGTTTGGTGGTATCTGGGTGGATTTACCACCCAGAAACCACCAAACTTGTAATGAGCCCCAAAGTCCAGAACTTCACTACCCAAACCCTCTACAGCTTAGCCAGATCTTCCCCTACTTATACCTAATAGCATCATGCTAGTTAGTTATCCATGTGCAAACACTCCCTTTTGAAGTTCTTTCTCCTAGTATACAAAGCCATCAAAGGTCTTGCTCCTGAGTAACTTGCTGACTGTATATCTTTATGCTCACCATCTCGTCTCGTTCCATCCCTTCCGAGTCTGCACTCACCCTCGCTGTCACATGCCCCGCTCCATTGGAACCCGCTACCCAGCACCATCAAAGCCAGTCTGACTTTGGATCTCATCAAAGCTCACCTAAAACTTCACTTATTGGCCAAAGGGGGGTGCTCTCCTTCACCTGCCTCCCCCATCCTCCCTACATAACCCATCCACTGCCCACTTTGTTTACACCCTCATGAACTGGCTCACCAATTGTTCCCCTCTTTGTGTTATTGTACAAGCACCCTTCCGGGGAAGGCCTCTGCGATCTGTAAACTTGTTATTCTAAGTCATTTCTGATCAAAATTGATATCCTTGTTTTTCAAATACAAAAAGACATATGTAGCCCCTGTTTCCCAGCCCGGGTCCAAGCAAGGGTGCATTCCTCCCTCACCCCGGGCCAGGGACAGTCCCCATGGCAACCACCCCACCCTCACCCACCAGGGCAGCCAGTTACGGAGGGAGGCTGCTCCTGTAAAATACAATTACTGTTAAATGGAGATGGGCTGCACCCTGAACACCAACCTTAGTAATGCACACAGATACCAGAGGGGATTTTATAGGGATCCCAACTGGGACCCCTCTTTGTTCATAAAAACACATATTCTTTTTTAAAACCTTTCCTATCTGTGAGAAACCAGAGGGTGTCCCACCCGCTAGTCCCCGGGGATCTCTCTCTTAGGTGGCCAAGGCACGGCCATCGCCTTTGGATTCAGACCCTGGGGGTGTACCAGTGCGGGAGCATCACCTGGGTGAGGGGTCTTCGGAGAGTGTGGGTGAGGCCACCGATGGTGAGACGTGGTATTCCCCCCCTATTTTGTTTATCTAACCCATCCTATTTTTTAGGATACTCTGAAGTCCCAATACCACCGCCCTTTTTACACAAATACTGGGGCGAGGAAGAGGGTGACTGAGAGTAACAACATTAACTTTCACACATCGTACTGGACATGTCCCGCTAATCGGGTCTGGCAAAGTCAGTGCATACACCTGATACCAATTAGATTTCCTCACAAGAATAAAAGGCAGAACCTAAGGACATACTCTGAGCAAGGTGGAACACGAGTGCAAGCAGAATTTACGGGGTAAAGGCAAACCTACTGGAACAGAGTGACAGACCAAGGGATGAGAGCAGCGGGTCGGAAATCCGAAGAGTGCCTTACTGGAGGTCGTTGCCTCCGACAGGCCGCAAAAGACACATGGAGAAGGCCAGATCCCACATTAGAGGGCCGCATTGTGTTTCAAGGACGCCAGCAACCCTCCCGGGTGAATGGCATAGTTGTGGAGGCGAGGTCAAGCCTGTGGTACTAACCTTGACTCATGAATTGGAAATAGTAAAACCAAGAAAGAAACGCACAAAGCTGGTGAGTTGGCAAGCGACTTGAGAGACCAGTGTGTGTTAAAGTTTGAACTAGCAATATTATATCACATATGAAGACTACAGACGTGTGGATGAGACACAAAGAAAGGCAGCTCTGTGAATGAACTTTGAAGTGAGGATAGCTGTGAAATCAGTGATACTAAGTAATGGAGTGGTCTGGTGAAAGTAAGTAGCCCACTCAAAAGTCTCTGTGAAAAGTTCATTGTTTGAAGCGATAAAGCGAATTAATAGCAAAACTGAAGTAAGCAAGATTGACTCCTAGAGAAAGGGAGAGTGAAAGTTAAACCGTGAACCTTGAGTCAAAGTGGTCCTGGTTCGACATCCAAAAGGGGTCAGAGCCTGTTAGAGGGAGACCCGAAGAATAAGCTTGAGGAAGGGAGCCCCCTTACAAGTTTTTGTTGAATTTTGTTGTGAGAGGTCTGAGCCCGGCCAAGGGGGACCTACGTGAACTTTTTGTTTAAAGATTATTTGAAAGTCAGGAAAAGAGACTTTAACGTGGAAGGCCAGGCGGGCCTCGACCCACGTTTTTGGAACTGTTTATTGTGTTGAAACAGCCTTACTCCGTGAGATCTAACGTGGGGAGGAGAGCTGGTTCAACCACATTTATTCTTTTGAACACTGATTTTTCCTTTGCATACATTTCTCCTTCATACACTTTTCTGTACAAGAGATAGGGCAGGCATTAGGTTTTGTTAGCATAGGCCATTTTGATTTGATGGAGCCACTAGGGCTGTTTTGTTTATCGGGTGATGGTCGAGACTACCCCCATCTTAGTTATAGGGCAAAGTAGGAGTTTTTCTAGGCCCAACAACTTCAATAAAGGTTTTACAAACTGTACCCATTAATAATAATAATAATAATAATAATAATAATAATAATAATAATAATAATAATAATAATAATTTAGCATTTCTATAGCACTACGAACCCTCAGGTATCTGAGCACTGTTTATTATTACCCACGGTGTGTGGTGCCCATTTATCGACCTTGGAAGGATGAAAGGCTGAATTTGGCCCTGCCGGGATTCGAACCTGCGTCAGCAGGCTCTGCACAGATGTCAAAGTGAGCGCTCTACTCGCTGTGCTATCGGACCGGCCCGTGCTATCAGACCGACCCATTGTGTCATTGTCATACATGTGATACCATGCCTCGCCTATATTTGATTTTAGAAGTGGGATACGACTCAATTGAGACAAGATTGAGGGACCCTACAATTCTAGAAACTTAGTCACAGAGCCTCAGACCCCTCTACTGCCACAAAAGAATCCATAGGCTTTGATATTTGTAGCAGCAGAGAAGCCACTATCCCTCCTGGGAAAAAAGGGATGATTCCCAATGACTTGGTCCTAATACCCCCTGCGGGGTGTTATATAAGATTGGCCCCAAAATCTGGCCTGGCCTTGAAGTTTGGCCTAGATGTCCTAGCAGGCGTCATAGATCCAGACTTTCGGGGAGACATAAAGGTTCTCCTACAGAACCATGGGAAATCTCTGTTTTAAATACACAGTGGGGATAGGATTGCACAGGGAATTCTTGATAAGACTCAATTTCCCCATTTTAAGGAAGAAAGTGAACAAGAGGAAACAGAGAGGTAGCTTAGGCTTTGGAGAGGTCGATGAAACACATATCACTAAGGTAAAAAGGGAAGAAGAACCTACCTTCCTTCCAGATCTAACCTTCGCCCTGCAAAATGATCCAGCACTTGCAGAGGCTTTCGTACAAGTGATTCATGAGGGAGAAGGACCAGAAAAGGGGAGCCCCTTTTTCTTCCTGAAACGGGGATTAGTATCTAGAAAGGAAACCTCCAGAAAAGGCATAAGTAGAAACTATGTCAGTAATACCCAAAACCCATCGCAAGATCGTGCTAGAAATTGCACATTCTCATTTGACAGGGAGACATTTAGAATAGTCTAAAACCCAGGCTCAGATCAGTGAGAAATTCTACTGGCCAGGTATCCATGATGACATAAAGAACTTCATTCAGACATGTGAAATATGCCAGAACACCAGCGCACATATTCCCTTACCTTCCCCTCTAAACCCATTATCGATAATAGAAGTTGCTTTCTCACAAATTGGGATGGATATCATTGGACCATTGGAAACCTCTAGACTGGGTAATAAATATGTACTCATATTTGTTGATTATGCTATGCGGTACCCAGAGGCCTTCACCATGTGGAGCAACACAACTGAGCACATTTTCAAACATCTACTACCATACTTTTCTAGAGTTGGTTTCCCCAAGGAAATTCTGACGAATCAGGGATCCATTTTCATCTGTAAACTTATGGGTGAAGCCAAGGAATTACTACACATTACCACCTTAAGAACCTCGGTTTACCACCCTAAAATGGACGGATTGGTAGAGAGATATAACAAAACCCTTAAAGTTATTTTGAGAAAATTAGCAGGTGAAGATGGGAAGGACTGGGATCGCATGATCCCATGGGCCCTATTTGCAGGAAGAAAGACCCCTCATGCATCCACCGAATTCTCCCGTTTTTAATTACTTTACGGTAGAGAGCCAAGAGATGTCTTAGACATGCTCCGGGAGACCTGGAAAGAGAGAGAAGAAGCACCTCTTCCCCTCTCACAGACAGTTACCCGATAGGGACAGTAGTTGTAACTCGTCCGGTGTCTACTCCACACTTACATGGAGAAAGCTCAAGCCCAACCGAAGTCCACCTGACAAGAGAGTGAATTTTAGATCTTTTGTACTAGGACTGTTTTGTTTATCGTTTGATGGTCAAGACTACACATATCTTATTTATAGGGCTAAGTAGGAGTTTTTCCAGCCCCAACAACTTCAATAAATATTTTACAAATTGTATCCATTGTATCAGTGTCATACTTGTGATACCATGCCTCCCCTACAAACCCCTTTCCTAATGTTCCTCTGATGTGAGTAGCAACTTATCGGAAATGTTCTACTTTGTTGCAGGTGAGTCTGATGCAGTGGACCCCTTCCCTAACTCTAGGTACCACCCACATGGAGTGTGAGGCCAGAGAAAGGGCTTTGTGGGTGATCTCATCTCCCTACACGGCCTCAGGCAGACCACCGCATCCACCCACTACCTAACACCAGGGTACCTCCCCTCTTCCCCACTTTACCTATTATAATAACCCCCTACACCGTCTTAACTTTTACCTAGATAACATTCCCTTTGTATATGCCACCCACGCTACTTTTCCCCTACTTATCCTACTTAACATTTATTACTTAAATATATTCCACCCACGCTACTTTTCCTCTACTTATCCTACTTAACATTTATTACTTAAATATGTAGATATAAATTTACATATATGTATAAACTGACATACAACATCTACAACATATAATGTACTATGTCACAATAGGGATGACTGCTGCAGTCTCTATATGTGTTCTGTATTTATAATAGGATATAATATAATAGGAGGTTGTAGTCTCATACAAGGTTGTGAAGATCGTGTGGTGGGGGAGGGAGAGCAGGCAAAGAGAAGTTGTTGAAGTGGAACAAGTAGGAGAAAGAGGAAAGGAGGAAATTAAGAACTTGCAGGAGGTTCGTAAGATCAGTAGATGGTGGAAATGATCGAGGCAGAAGAACAGAGTGAGAGAACAAAGGATGTTGGATATTATCTGAATATTGCAGAACAACATCAGGAGGATGAGAAAGAGTTCAAGGAAGAAAGTAGGCTAACTGGGGTGGTGGATGAGAACAGATATTGGTGAGGTGAATGGAGTCCACAGAAGAAACAGAGGAAAAAGTTACACTGAGTGTAGTGAAGAAAGCAAAGAGGGTGAAGCACTTGAATGTTGCAGGGCACTGAGAAGAAAGAAAGGAGAGCGAGACAGTCGAGAAGATTAAAAGAGCATGGAAGGTCAGGAGGAGGCGACAACTTCATTGCCCAGGACGCAGACACCCTAGTGCTGGCAGAGGGTTTGGAAGAGTCCATCCTTGGGTCCATAGGTTTCTGGTCCAGCATCGTCAAGGCCTGGAGATTTGTCCTGTGACGTACAGGCACACTGTGAGCTCCGCGTAATGTTGATCAGCCTACGCTCAACACTGCGGGTCTTCACAAAGTGTCTGGCACTGGTGGCTGCACAACTTCTAAGGAAGAGTATACAATTCGTCTGAACAGCTGTTCAGAGAAGGGATCCAGCGCGGATACTCCAGCATGCAATCATGGCTTCGGCACCTTATAAATGCAAAAAAAATAAAAAATAAGACACCACAGTTGCCATGCGCGGCAGGTTTGGGCCCACAATCCATCCTACCTTTTTCTTGCTGAAAGCATCCCATGTGGCTCACTTCTTTGGCACTCTTTTCGACACCCAACAAGGTTGTGCCTGTCCTTCAGAAGAACACATCCAAAAAGCTATGGCCGGGGAATTCTATCTTCAGATCTAGTCCAGCCTACACTGTATGGAGCTTTAAGTCCCTTTTAAAGCTAATGCCCTCCTATATTTGTCTCATCGCACATTGCAGGCTCCTCATGGGGCTGGCCCAGGAAGAGATCAACCTCGAGTGGTTCCAGGCATCCATCTACTGGAATGATTGTCTCGGGAGGATAGCTCAGTAGGCAACGTGCTCGCCTTGGAAGCAAGACTACACAGAGCACCACAGGTTCGATCCCCGGGTCCGCGCTTAGAAACCTCTGGGTATTAAGCACGTTATAAATAACCTATCATATCATATCACTGATACCTTCACTCTTAGCAAGAGGTTCTGGACCTCTCTTCTGCTGTGGATCATCTGAACCAGCCTGTCCAGAGGGCTCCTTTCCGACCACCAGTGTCTGACATGTCATTACTAACACCTTCATGTCAGGGTGGGGAACATACCTGGAGGGAAGACCGTGAGAGGTCTGCGGTCTGCAGACAAATGTCGCCTTTACAACAACGTCCTTGAAATTGGGGCAATTTGTGCTAAAAGCCACCTTGTAATCCATCAGCCTCTCCACTGTTATCCTCCAGACAGACAATACAACTTCACTATGTAAAGAAACAACAGAGAACCAGGTCGGTCCAGCTCTCACAGGAAGCTTGACTCCTGTGGATCTTGGCAATAAAGTAAAATTGTTCTCTTTGGCGGACAGTCTCAGCAGGACACAGTTGGTCTCACATGAGTAGAAGCTTCAGGTCAACCAGATAGCACACATTTTCCATGCCTGGGGAATGCCACAGGCTTATTTTTTTTCCATGGCAGACAACAAGAAGTGCAATCTCTTTGCATCCAGATTCCATCAAAGGGGATCCCTCAGAAACTTGTTCTCAATGACTTTGCAGGTCCATTTCTTTGCACCTTTGCTTTTTCTCCATCAGATTCCATGGGTCCGAACGAGGCTTTGGTGGATGCCGTCCACATGAGGGTAATTAGTCTGGTTACCTGCCTTCCTGTCCTTCCCCAACCTTCTGTTGTCTAGGGAGGATGTAGGGTCTTGTACCCCAGTCCAAAATCACATGCGTTCTGGACTCAATTGTAAATGACAGCATTTTGGACATCTAGGGATTTCCAGTAATTGTCTAGAAGTCCTTGATTGGGCTAGACCCTCTTTCACATTTAAGGCTTACTGCAAGAAATTGAAAAAAAGGTCCTCTCCTGTTGGTTTGGGAACCTATTTAACCATTTTCCACCAGCTCACAATATCCTACATGGGGTCTTTTTTATAACCCTATCGTCAAGCTCTTCGTCAAAGACCTCCTTAGAGGGTTTGTGTCCAAGTTATGCCCTTGGCATTAAAATGTGGTCCTGTCATAACGTATGAAGGGCGCCTTTTCACTGATGCATTAAGATAGGCTTCTTGGAAGTTTGCATTCCTCATTGCCAACGCTTCTGCAGGCTCTTTCCTGTAAGGTCTCTTATACTAGGCTTGTCTAGGAAAAGGTCAACCTGCATCTTTATCCAGCTTCCTCCCCCAAGACTCTCCTGATGGTGGCCATGTCCCAGTTGGTTACTTCACTGACCTCCTTTTGCAACCACTGTTCTGTTATTGAAAGCACTCTGCACTCTCTGGATGTACGACAACTACTCTGTTATCATCTCTTCAGGACTTCAACTTTCAGATTGGCTCTTTACCTTTAATAGCTCTTCTAAAGGACATGTGATCTCCAAGCAATTTTTTTATTTTTTATTTATTACATAGTTCATTACAAACTTGTATCAAAACCTTTTTAAGAAATAAAACACTCCACAATATGTCTCACATTGGTTCATCCCAACTGTCCCAAAATCCCATCCCATCCCCCCATCTGAAAGAAAAGCAAGTCAAACCGGCAAGGGCTCACCTATGGTAATGGTATTTAACCCCCATTTATGTTTGATAACTGCTGATGGTGGTTAGCCCCTAGTTGTGTTTGGTACACTGTCTTCAGAAACTGTATTGCTGCATAACTTATAGAGAAATCTTCGCCACCCATGAGGCGCGTACAAAAGCTATCTACCTCCTTGCAATGCCTTTTTGTTATACAGTCATCCAGAAACGTTGTTTTTGTTTCTGTCAACCCCCTGCCATTTGCCAAAACATGATGTAAAGTTTCCACTTGTTCCACCCCGCTACAAAATTTACAATTCTCACTGTTCGATTTACCATACGTCTTCAAAATTTTGTTGGTAAGGAATATGTTGAGTCTTAGTCTCATAAACTGGGTCCTGTACCATGGGGAGGGGAAGAGCTTTAGGTATTTTTGTCTTATACCAAATGCCTTGTCCTCTTTGCCTAGCTCAAATTGCAGTCAGTGGTTATTTCTGCCCTCTACGGTGTTAATCCAGTCTTGCTCCCAGATGTTCTTCTTTATTTTACCAGGGTTTGTCAACAAGACCTTGATGTTAGAGTCCAGCAATTCAACCAAAGCTCTACAACAACTCTCTCAATGGCCCAGGATTCCAGAATCTTTTCCACCCAGCTCTTTGCTGAGAATTTCAAATGGGGATGCAGGGGGCACCAGTAAGCATTTGCGAAATAGCGATAAAGATTTCCATACTGTTTTCGCGCACATTGAGATGGGGCCTAGTTCATTTGTAATGGTTGAGGTCGCTACTGAGTTCGGCGTCTTCAAAAGATTTTTCCCAAAAAATCTTTCCAATGAAGCCCATATCGTGTGTGATGTAAAGAGAAAGCCCTCTACCCCGAAGATCAAAACTGGAGTCACCTTGGCCTCAAAGAAAGCAATGACTGGTTGTAAAGAAAATATTCCAAATCTCCTATGCAGCAATATAGCTTGCGATGTCAGCATACAGACCTTATTTTTTAAGGCCAAGAGTCTACAGCCTTCATTCCTCCGATTGTTTGGTATGGACCCCTAAATAGATCAACGACTGGATTTCTATTAAGGGAGTTCCGTCCAAGAACCATTTGTGTCCGGACCCACCCCTCTTTTTTTAAAGCCAAATACCATCATTTTGGTTTTCTTGGAGTTGATCTCTAAGCCGTTAGCTCTCATGAACTCTCGCAATGCATTTAAGCTTTGCTGCAACTCAATAGGGGCCTGGTCCACAAGGACAAGATTGTCTGCAAATAATAGCCTGCCAATCTTAGTCTTAACAATCTTGGGGGGAGGGGGTTGGGGTGTTCACTCCCTCCATGGTGACAGGTAAGTCTGACAAAATAGATTGAACAAGGTTGGGGCAAGGGGGCAGCCCTGTTTTAACCCCCTTTGCGTGATAATAGGGTGGGATAAGAGGCCCTGGGCGTTAAGCCTCACTCTAACGTTGGTATTTGTGTATAGCGCTTTAATCGCAGCTAGCAGGGACTCGGGGCACCTCCACTCCTCCATTTTCTCCCTGAGCAATTCCCTGTCCAAGCTGTCGAATGCCTTCTTAATGTCCATAAAGGCTATATACATTTCTGTCTTTTTGTCAATTGCATTTCCCTTAAGAATGTTTAATAGGAACAAATTCAGGTCTGTTTCCCCACGCCCTTTATAAAACCCGTTTGTCTAGGGTCCGCTCTACCTGAGTCAACTATCAATTTTTGCAAGTGAGACAGCAAACCCTCCTTTCCCCCCTCAAAGATCTTCCCCATGACATCAAGGAGAGCAATCGTGTGATCTGTCCTATCACCTCCCTTATGTATTAGGTTATTTCCTGCATGAAGTGCTGTCAGACATCCGCAGGACCTGCATTTGGTGGCCTTGTTATGGCTCATTCAGTGTGAGCTATGGCCATGACTTTCGCCTTACTACACAATGACATTTTCCTGTTGCACATCTGCAAGGTGGCCACCTGGACCAGTATAAACACATTCATCAGACACTATTTTGTGTTCTTCGAATGCAGAGCAGACATGGCAGTAAGTCAGACAGTGCTATGGCATTTATTTACTTAATGTGAGTCCAGCCTCTTACACTATGCCCTTTAGTTATGTACTGCTCTGTATGTTATTATTGTGTGCAAATCAATGTGAATCTATAAATGATGCAATGCTGGTGAGGTTTAGTTATTTAACTGCAAGTGTAGTACTCCAGCATTGGTACCTTTCATAGATTTACATGCATTTCACTCACCCCCCTCCCGAGGCTAGCCTTCTCAATGCATGTGGACCCTGCACAACAATGTCTTATGTCTAATCAAACATGGCTCCCAGCACTCATTGACGCTGGAGTGAAAGAGACCAAAAGGTCATAACGATGTAGACGGGCTTCTTTTTTACTGCTATGCGTTTCCCTTATTTCTGAGGATTCCCAGACTGGTGACTGGGAATTGTTTGAGCATGTGAATCTATGAATGATTTGGTTTCTACAGGGTAGACAACTACAATTACATGTAAGTAACTAAAATACAGGGAATTGCTGATGGTAGTGCAGTCACTACTCTTATTTATTTAGGCATTTGTAGATCGCACCTAAGCCTGGGGCATCTAGGCGCTGACATTCTTAGGAAGTACATACATTATGTTATTAGGTTACATACTTGTTATCAATAGCAGTTGGTTGCATTATAATGGGTGATCTACATGGTTATACACAGCTATGCACAGAATGAGTATAGGATGTGGATTCATGCAAGTTATACATTTGCGAACATTAGGTTATGTTTTCGTGGTACGCTATTCGTTGTCAATATAGGTAGGAAGAAAGCCCTTTCGTTATGTGTAGGTGTGCAGTTTAAGGTATTCACAAGTAAAGTGGGTGGGCTGTATGAGGAGAATGGTTGGGTTAGATATGTTGCTCTAAAGTGAATAGTCGGGTTTTCAAATTTTTGCGGAATGTCCATAAGGAGGATTCAGATCTTAGTGATGTTGGTAGAGCATTGCAATGTTTAGCAGCTAGCACTGGGAAGCTGTTGCCTCCTGATTTCTGAAGTTTGTATTTGGGAATGGTGAGTAAGTGTAAGTGTGTGCACACGCTGCGCATAGGTCTGTTGGATTTGGTCAGTGCACATTTACTTGAGAGGTATTTGGGGGCAGATTGCGAGATGCATTTGTGTGTCAGGGAGAGGGTTTTGAAAAGGATATGGTCATGTACTGGCAGCTAGTGGGCCGAGCATATTGCCTCGCTGATATGATTCTTTTTGGGGATATTCAGTGAAACACTTAGCGCGTTATTTTGGATTAACTGTATTTCTTTTATGTTGCGTTTGTTGGTCGCGATGTAAAGGGCATTACAGTAGTCCAGTCTGGATAGGATGAGAACTCTGGCTAGGGTGGTGCAGCTGACTGGGGACAGGAAGGGTCTACAAGCGTTGATGAGCTTGGATCTGTAGGCCGCTGCAGTAGCTGTGGCGTTGACTTGTCTCGTTAGTGTGAGAGTGGGGTCAAGATAGATGCTAAGTGTTTTTACTTCCTTTGATACTTTAATGTTGATGCCGTCTATTGTAAAGGAGTTGCATGTATTATCGAGTTTGTTTAGTCTGTGTTGCGATCCGATGAGGAGAAGCTCTGTCTTTTCATTATTGAGGCAGAGGTCATGTTAGGCCATCCATGCCTGGATTGTTTGGTAGATTTGATTTAGAGATTTTGAGTCATGGTCGTAGGAGCCTGAGAATGTGGCTGTCATCCGCATTGTTGGTGCAGGTGACACCCATGGCATCAAGGAGGTCTAATAGAAGTTTAGTGAAGATATTGTATAGCGTGGGTGAGACGCAAGATCCTGGGGCTGCCGGTGTTGCTGCAGAGGATGAGAAGACTCTCATGGTTCTATTAGTAAGGAAGGATTGTATCCAGTGTGTTGCATAGATAGAAAAGTGGGTTGCTGAGGCGAGGCGATTGCAGAGTATGTTGTGGTCGACTAGGTCGAAGGCCGCTGATAAGTCGAGTAGGAGGAAGAGTGCTAGCTCTCCGTTGTCTTTGAATTCATCCATTTGAATTTTTAGATCAACCAGGGCTGTTTCGGTACCATGTCCTGGTCAGAAGCCAAATTGGTGGAGACCTAGGAGGTTATTGGTTTCTAGATGTTTTTGAATTTGCAGATATTGCTGCTCGATCCATTTCTACCGGCAGGAATTTTACTATCAGTTTAGTGGATTTGATTCCAATCTGTATCTACTGCTGTTGTATTGGTAGCATTTTGTTGTCAGTTAGTATTAGCAAGTTCTTCCGATGATGTTCTTTAATCCCTTTTCATTGTGCGGATCCCATAGACATCACATCTTGTGGTGAGTGCAAACAAGCAGTTACACAGGAACAGGTTATTTTTGAGGAATGGAGTTTTCAATGTTTCCGAATAATAAATAATATAGTATTTTTTATTTTAAGGGGGGCGTGAAACAAAAGGGGAAATCCACAGCAGTGCAAATGTAAAATAAAAGATTGTTGAGAAAAGTGTCACAAAATACATAGAAATAAAGATGTGAAAACGTTTCCAATTTCTTCAGTGTCCACTCATTTCCGTTGCAGTGTATTGAAGAATTTGTGTACTGCTGCTGCAACCATGCAGTGAGATTCACAAACAGATCCTGTGCTGGTGCAGAGAACCCTAATGTGGCAGAGATTCAGGATTCTGATCGCTATGAAGTGAGGATATTTTAGTGGATTCTGTCTGGATTTTTAGCACCTAGAAAATACAGCAGTCATGTTTGCAGTGGCGACTGTCCTGATGGAGCTCCACTCTGTGGGAGCACCCTGGGTGTATTGTATACTCGTGGTGAGGGGCATGAAAACCTGTCTGAATCCCAGATTCTCATGCTCTTCATTGCATTCATGCAGCAAATCCCTCATATCTCGCCATTAGGGTTTTCGCGCTCTGAAACACTTGTGTACGAGTACGATACAAATAAAAATATCATATCAAATAAATAAATAAATACATAAATATATCATATCTCTCCACCTCGGAGAGATGTGGATTCGAATCTTGGCTTAAAGCCAGACCACAAGGACACACACGCCGTCATGCTCTTTTCTATGATCTTAGTGCAGGCATCTCAATGACAGTGCCTCTATTTTCTGTCTTTATGTAATGTGTAAAGCCCAGTGCAAGGCATTCTCAAATATTCATCGGGAAAACAGAAGGACAATGATGGCCCAGAGATGGGAAATCCCTTCAACCTTTTTGGCTTAACTCCTGGATACAGCTTTTTGAAGGGATACGTAGGACCCAATTCTATTAAATGTGGCAAAGGCTAGGCTGTGTGGATGAGCAGGAGGCTGGTAGACACAAAGATACAGGGATTTCAGTCACCACATACCTTACGTTGTCTGCTTGTGCAGTGTCCAGGTTTCATCTCAAGGGCGGTGTTGGGCAATCTTTCATCCGTGCATAGATCTGAGGAGGGGATGTTTTGTCCAGATTCCCTGTTGCAGGGAATGGTGCTCAATAGTGCCATTGCACAGTGCACTTGTACAAATATAAATTATATAATCTGGGGAAATAGCTCTGTCTGCAATTCACCATTGTGTCCTCTTAGATGCTTGCACATGTCTGTAGCCTATCACTAGGCAAGGGTGTAGGCTCATGTCCAGAGCCAAAACAAGTAAGGCTGGGCAAAAAGGACTACTTTCTGTGCAGGGGATTCTTGTTTTACCTGCATCATAAGATGCCACTGGAATCTCTTCCCAGATAACGATGACTGATCTGTAGAGCTTTCACAATCCGGAGGTAAGAATGGGGGGGGGGGGGCAACTACTGCTTCTTGAGAAACACTACACAACTGCTGCCACTTGCTTTCTCCTTTGGCTGTAAATAGGTGTTAAAGATGTTTAACGGCCAGATTGTTCTACTTTTATTTAACAGGCCTTTTGTAAACTAATGGAATGGAATGACAAGAGAAACCTTTCAGAGAGGACACCCATAAACACCTTGGATTGATGGATTGAATTATTGCTGCTGTATATATGCAATTGCAGGATTATTGAAGGCTTTAAGACATTATTATTTGCTTTGAATCTTATACATTTAAAAGTGTAAATTAGAGCAAACCATAGGGTAGGTCAGATAGGGATCGGTCCAGAGGATACAGCAACTGATATTCGAATCAGGGGGTATACATTCTTCATTCATGCATATCGGTTTCCAGTATAGCACTTTGCACAGACATGGATACACTTGTGTTTAGATGATGCCTTAGTCGTGGTTCTCTTATTTTGTTTATTATTGAAGGGAAAATATGAAAGGCTTTTTTCAGGTTGGCGCTATGTTGAACAAGGTTGAGCTGGTTTTTCTTTTAACGACAGGTAACAGGCACTTTATTTCAGTAGGTTGTAGGTACGTACACATTTATAAGACATGACAAATCACCTTGAAGGAGGCATCAATCCGTTCTCTGATGTCAAAGACGAACTACCTTACAAGCCTGCGTGGCTATTCATCTCGGAAATATCAAGGTCTTCAAATGTCGTATGAACTCATGATGGCTCTTCACAGGCTGTAGATAAGGTGGAAGTCCATGCCACAGCTTTAGTGCCAGAACTCTGAAAGCGCGCTCTCCCCAATGTTGGTAGTTGAACATTGGCATATTCCAAAGATTGGCAGATAGTGATCTGAGGCTGTCTGCCTACGGTACACCGTATAAAACTGCTGCCGAGAAATGAGGATCCTTTATGTTAAAAAAGCTTTATGGACCACGCAGAGTTTTCAATTCAATCCCTTTAACCTCCGGCAGCCAGTGCAGCTATCCAAGGGCGGATGAAAATATGGTCACACTTATTTAGATGAAGTAGAAATGTGGCAGTTGAATTTTGAATGAATTGGAGATTGGTAAGATGAATCCTTGCTGGAACCGCGTCCAACCAAACACCTTGGCTACAAACTGATTTGGATGGAGCTGGGTAGGGCCCAAGGGATGCTGTCCAAGACTGTTGCTCTCTGTTGGACTAGAAGAGAGATGATTAGGTAAAGTAATTTGGAAAGCCAAGCTATTTGTACAAAACATAATTTCAGTTTCCTGTACATTGATTTGACATCCGGGAGCAAACTTGCTGCATGCATTGTTTTAAATGATCATTTGGGTTGTGATCAGCACCTCCCGGCTGCAGGAGGATCTGTGCATCATCTGCATACATGAAAAATCGCAGATCAACACCAACGATTAGTCCGCCAGAGATTTCAAGTATAGGTTTTTTTTACAATTTATTTAGGTTCACTGGGTAATAATACAAAGTCCACAGTACACATAAATCAAACTTTTTCAACACTTCAACAATTCCGATATAATCATACACTGCTTGCTTGAGGCCCCTTGCCATTCAAACTGCCCTCAACAGACTCTCTACCCCTCCCATTACGATCACTAAGGAATTGGCAGAAGTGTAGCCAAATGTCTTTAGGACTACTCCTCATGTGACAAGGGTCCCATATACCTCTTCAGCGTCATTAGCCCAAGTTACACCATGTAGCCATTCTTCACATGTTGGTGGCCGATGCAAGGTCCAACCTATCAATATAAGTCTTCTGGTCAGTAGCAGCCTAGGTTTGGGAATCTCAATTTTTCCTCTGCCATTTTCGCCGTGAAGCCTAAGACATACACCTGCGGAGGTAAGGGCACCTGGTGACCAATCACTTCATGAAGTGTATCCCAATATGTGAGTAACCATGGGCAAGTATGCAGCATGTGTATTAAGTATGCCTCGTCTCCAGCGCATCTGGGGCATTTGCCCGCACAATCTTTACTAATCATCCTGATCTTGGCAGCAGAATGATGCAGCCTATTCACAATCATACATTGGATGAGGCAACATTTGGAGTTGTAGGAAATCTGTTTAGTTAGGCTGCAAATATCAAGCCACCGTTTCTCAGGAAACACTGTATAGAAATCCCTTTCCCACTTCACCTTATTATTTGTGCCTTTGGAGTCAAGTTCACCAAGTAGGTGTGTGTACAATATTGAGATGCATTTAGTCCTCCGCCCCCTTCTAGCCTCATGTACATATGATTCCCCAGGATTGATCTGCGGCTCATTCGGAATGCATGGCCGCTTCTATTTAAAAGCAGATCTCATTCTCCAGTAGTATATAACCTGCAGCTGTGACTCCCCCACATATTCTTTGAAGTCTTCCTAAGTAATTAACTTCCCTTGAACGTACATACACCCCACTGCAGTAGCGCCTGCCAGCTCTTTTCAGTCGATGGGTCCATTGTCGGTGCTAGGTAAGATATCCTCCATATAGGAGCTTGCCTGTCATATGAGGACTCTATACCCTGTAGCATACAAAGCCTAGTCCAAGCTTTCCTTGTGGCCTCCACTGGATCTAATGGCCCCCCGGTGTATACTGGGACCCATAGAGGATAGATTGCAATGGGACGCCACCTGACGCTCTCTTTTCTAGATAAACATGTGGTGTGGCATTATCTGCATCTTCCCAATATGCTGCATTTAGCCCTTGCGCTGCTAGGTAGGATAATTGAAAGTGTGGCGCAGTACCCCACCTTCCTCCCATGGGCGGGTCAGTGATAGCCACCCCTTACGAACCCAGCGGTTACCCAGACAGATGTTGTGTATACTGATTGTAGTTCTTTGAACACCGCTCTGCCTGGCCAAGTTTGTATATTATTGAACAAATACAACAGTTTCGAGAGTACAATCATTTTGATAAGTGCAAGCCGACCCATCATTGACATTGGAGTTTTCCCCCAGTTTCGATATATATGAGGAATAATTCAATGCAGTTGTCTCGGGCAGTGATTTGTTCACCACCATTGCCAGATATTTCAACAAAGTCACGGATATACAGCAATATATCATCCACATAAAGGGATATTAACGTTTGGGGCCCTGCTAGACGAAGAACACACCTGCTGTGGCACTGTCTCAGAAGGTCCGCCCATGGCTCACTTACCAGGGCCAATAGAAGCAGGGACAACGGCCACCCCTGTCTCGTACCACCTTCTAACCTAATAACCACCAATATGGTCCCATTTGTACTTACCCTGGCTGTTGGTGCAGTACATAACAATTTCACCCATGATATAAATCAGTGCCCAAACCCATCATTTCCCAGTACTTCAAACATAAACAGCTTGGAGAAGTGTTTGACCTGCAGAGAGTTGGAGCCAGAGGACCGAAGGACTCTGGCTGTGAGGTATTTAGGGAGGGAAAGCTGGATGTAAAGAGGTTGCCGGACCCAGTCAGCCTTGTGGATGAAATGAAGGGTCTTGAATTTGATCCTTGCAGTCAGCGGGAGCCAGTGGAGAGATTTTAGGGCTGAGAAATGCAGTCCCTGGGCTTGAGCCCAAGGATAAATCTTGCAGTCCTAGTCTGAATTAGTTGAAGGGGGCGAAGGGAGGAAAGAGGCAGATTGAGGAAAAGGCTGTTGCAGTAGTCAAGCCGAGAGTGAACCAGGGCTCTGGAGACGTTGAGCTTCTGGGGGAAGGTGAGGAAAGGTAGAATGCCCCTGAGGAGGTGGAGCTGAAAGTTGGACTTCTTGGCAAGGTCTGTGATGTGTGGGGAGAAAGAGAGAGAGGAATCAAAGATGATCCCAAGATTTTTTGCCTCACAGGTGGGTGTGGGGAGGGGACTCGATGAGCCTGGCCAGAGAGTGAGGGGAATGCAAGGAGCAAGCGTCCCAATGAGAAGGATCTCTTTCTTACTGGCATTAAGGCAGAGATCATTGACGAAGGACCATGCCTGAATGGCAGTCAGATATGAGGGAGGAGGAGGATGTAGAGGATGGCAGCTTGAAGGAGAGCTGTGTGTCGTCTGCATAACACTGGAAATGAGGGGAGAAAGTGGAAATCAGGTGGGCCGGAGGGACCAGGTAGGTGTTGAAGACCCATGGCGATAGGATAGAGCCCTGAGGGACACCACAGGTAAAGAATGTGGCGGAGGAGGGAAAAGGGCTCATTTGCACTTGGGGCGGTCTGTTTGAAAGGAAGGAGGTAAGCCACGCCAGTGTCCTAACCGTGATGCCTAGGGTATCATGGAAACGGTTTATGAGGATGGAGTGGTTGACAGTTTCAAAGGCAGAAGAAAGATCAGTGAGGATCAGAACAGAAGAAGTGTTATCATGGCCTCCTGCTCCGACTCCCAGATTTGCCCGCTACTCAACGCCTCTTCCCATGGTGGTCGGTCAAAATACCGAAAATAAAATCTCGAACTGCAAAAATCTCGAATACAAAATCTCGAAAAACAAAAATATCGAATTATTTATTTATGTGTTTTTGGGGTCAGGTAAGTAAAAAAAGGGTTAAAATAAAAAAAAATAGAAAAAAAGGGGGGTTGGGGGGGAACCCCCCCATTTTGAAAAAAAAACGTCATAAAAAACAATTCGATATTTTTTTTTTCGGCCTTTTGTTTTCGAAATTTTTGGTTTCGAGATTTTTTTATTCGGTATTATCACTATAAACCTCTTCCCATATTTGAAGCAAATAAGAGTTCAGCGTGTCCCGGTATTCCTTGCAGAACTCATCCACTAACCCATCTGTCCCTGGCACCCTGCCATTAAGCAATCCCATGATCGCCTATCCAAAAACCTGGTCTCCCTTTGAGCTAAGTCTCGGAAACTGTCAGAGTTTTGTCTTGGCTAGTGTTTCATGTGTAGGTTTTCTCGCATAATAATTTTCTTGCAAACCCTTCAATTTCATTTCCACTGCACTGAGTTCCCGCCTGATGGACTTCAATACCCCAAATTCAGATAGCATAGTGATGCCCCTTACAGACACTTTAAAGGCCTGCCATAGCATAGCAACGGTCGAGACTGACTCTACATTCTCAGAACAAATCAGTGCTATACTCTCCTGCATACTGAGTGCAAAAGCTGGGCCACGCAATGTCTCTGGCTTGAATCTCCATGCGGATGTATGTCGCCCCTCGGAAGACCAGTTTAACACCAGCATCAAAGTGGAGTGGTCAGATAAATGTCCTCGGATATATTACACAGTCCGTCGCCACTGAGAGCAAGGACTCTAAGATGACCCATTGGTCCATATGGGAGTACATTCCATGCACTGCCGAGTAAAAAGTGTGTTCCTGTTGTTCCCTATGGCGTATTCTCCATACGTCCACCATGCCCAGTTCTTGCACTCCTTCTGCTATCATGCAAACTGCCTTGGTAATATTACGAGGGCCTGGAGTAGACCTGTCCAGAGTCACATCCATTATGGTGTTAAAGTGCCCTCTCCAAACAATATCTGCCTTGGGGAACTATGAGAAACCTGACAGTGTCTTCCTGGTTAGTCCCTGGGGATCTATCATCCAGGTGGCCAGGACACAGCCATCGCTATTGGATCCAATTCCCAGGGGTGGACTAGTGAGGGAGGATCAACTGGATGGGGGGTCTTTGGGGAGTGGGACACCTATGGACGAGACGCAGTATCCCCCTTCTTTCAACAACTTTTCCCCATCCTACAACGTAGGATATTCAAAAACACTGCCCCCCCCCTTTTCCACATGAACACTTTCGCACAACATGGAAGACAACGCATGAACACCAGAGCCGTTTACCTGACATATCCCAATAGAAGGGTCAGGCAAAGTCAGGCAATTGACCAGAATCAGACACAGCTGACAGCCCTTTCCCTTCCCCCACAGGAATAAAAGGTGGTGCACAAGAGCACAGGACGAGCAAGGCAGACCGAATGACATCAGAGCTAACTCAGCACTGCAGTTCAAGAGGAGAAGAAAGGCGGTGCAGACCGAGAGGGTGACAAGGAGAGAGTCGACCTTGCCCTTTCCGACCAAGGCCCGTAGAACCTCTGCAGAAGGAATAATAAGTCGGCATTCAATAGCCAGCGTGTGTTGCAGCAGATGTCAATGGTACACAAGACCCTCCTCCGACGATTACCAAGCCGGTGAGAGCCGCCTGTCTCGGTGTGTCGGTGGTACTAGCCTTGACTCCAAGGAGAAGGAAAGCCAAGCGGTTCATCACAACCGGTGAGTCGAAAGGAGTGTCGATAAGAAACCGAACTGTGTTGAACGAAAAACAGCCCACGGCGAATTTGAACTTTGAAAAGCAAAACGATACTGTTGATGAAAGAGGGGGAAAACCAGTAACAGAGAATTCTTGCACCACGTGGGTGCTGACGCAGGGAGCTCTGGGCAATTACCTGATAGCAGAAACTACCATAACCAGAAAGCCTTGGTAAAAGGCGAGAAGAGGTCAAAGTGGTCATACAGGGGTCTTGTAAAATCTTCTGTACCATTGAAAGTCTTTGACCGACAGATGATTGGAAAACTAAGGGAAATGAATCACGCTTGGTGAAATGAAAGCATGAACAGTGAACGGTTTAGTAAAGGTTGGCAAGAATGAATCCGGCAGAGGGATGCTAACGAGAAGGGGCGAAGTCTAAAACACCCTAGTGAACTGTTTCGTAAAGGTTGGCAAGAGTGAACCCCGGCAGAGGAATGCTAAAAAAAAGGGGCAAAGCCTGAAGTTCCTAAGAACAGTGTGTAGAGAGAAGTGAACCCTACCGAGAGATGTCCAACGTGAACAGTTTTGGAAAAGCTGGCCAGAGTGAACCCAGCAGACAGAGGCCGACAAACGGAGGTGAATCCTGTGCTGCTGTTTAAAAAGACATTAAGTTTTGTGAAAGCAAGAAGTATTGCAAGATAAGGGGAAGTGAAGTGTCTCCCTTGTTATTTAGAGTCCGAGCCCGGCAGAGGGAGATCCAGGGGTGGAAAGTCATCACCCAAAGTTTACTGAGAAAGGAACTGTTTGGTTAATTTGTTGAATACGACTTGTGAGCGGTCTGCGCCCAGAAGACGGGGACACAGCGGTGAAGCCATCACCCAACGTATTTGTGGAATAGAACTTTGTGTTTGTTTGTTTAGAACATCAGGCCTTGAAGGCAAGAGACTTTTATTGAAAAGAGACTTAACCATCGAAGAACCTGATAGCTTACACGGAACAGTTGGCTCGTGCTGGGAAGGCTCGAGCGTGTGCTGTGCTCCAAAGTCCACCTTGTCCTGTGCTAAAAACGTGGGGAAGGGAGACCTCAAGGCAATCACATCCTGACTTATTATTTGTGAACACCTCTTTATCTTTATTTGAAAACCCTATCCACACTCTTTCTGTAATTAGTTGTAAGGAATTGACAATAGGTTTTTCTTAATATAGACCTTTTACTTTGACAAGACGCCACACAGACTGTCTTATTTTGCATTTGATCGTTGACGCTTGCTCCCATCGTAGATTTAGGTTTAGCTTAGGCATTTTCCACCTTGCATTTAAAGTTTATTAAACACCCTTGGACTGTGATCACTTGTTTCTGTCTTTACTGTTGCCACCATGAGTTCCTTACAGAACCCAGCTAACTGTTGAAGGACTTCCCTATATAAATCAGGGTAATCGAAATTGGGGTCATAACTGTTAAGTAGAATTATCTCCTTCCTGCATAAGTAAGCATGCAGCAAAACAAATAGCCTGTTCACATCTATGACGAACTGCAGACAAGTGAACTGTAGGCTCTTGTGTATCAGTATCATAACGCCGCAGGCTTTAGTGAAACAAGCACTGCTTGCCCAATTTCAGAGTCATTTCTGGTGTTGTCTCAGTCCTATGTCCTGGCCTAAATCCTGATTGATACATATCCAGGATCCTTTGTTCTTCCAGAAAATTCTGCAATTGCACTTTGACATTTTTTTCCAGGATGTATATGGTCAGAGAAGGCCTACAATCGGACGGTAATTAGAAAATACTTTATTATCCATTGCAATTTTCTTAAGGAGAGGCGTAAGATATGATTTTTTTCAGATTCATCCCCCTGAGTTAGGGAAGCATTTATAACAGGCAGGATGGGCCCGCCTAAGGCAGACACATGTTGCTTAACTAGATATGTAGGAAAAGGGTCATAGTTGAGATTAGTGGGCTTAATCTTAAATTTGAGATTAGAGACTGTTCCCAGATCCACAGGGGAGAGTACAAAAATAGTATGTGTTGAATCTCCCAATGAATGTAATCTCTATGTTTGACACAGCCACTTGTTGAATAGGTGGCTGAGAGTCAATTTCTGTCCTAATCAAATCAATTTCATCCATAATAAAGTCATTCAATCAATTTGCCCAAGCTAGAGATGGAGGCAGATGGGAAATGGTACATGCCGGAAAACCGAAAACTTTTCTAGTTGTCAACAGAGCTTTTGATCTGTTCTGGGCGAGGTTGATCTGTTTTTCTAAACTTGAGGCTTTAGCTATGTTGTGCATTACCATCAACAAATAACACTATTTAACTATTTGAGACATGAGTAATAGCACCCCCCTTCAAGTCTTGGGGGCTTCTGAGGATGACCCTGGTCCCTGGATCAGAACATTGGCTTCAAGAAACTTGGTCGCCTCATCTGGCACTCTAAAAAAGTACAGTTTTTCCTTGAACTGAAAGTACAGCCTGGCCGGATACAATATAGCGTACTGTATATTGCGTTCATGAAGGAGATTCTTCACACCCATAAATCAACATCATTCTTGTTGGACTGAAATTGAGAGGTCTGGAAACAAACAGATCACCTGAGACCCTAGCTGCAGTTCCTGCTTGTCCTGAGCCAACTGTCCCGGTAGCTTAGGATTTTAGCTATGATCGGTCATGGAAAGTCCCCCCGGGGTTTCGGGGCAAGCGCTCTACGTGCCCTCTCAACTGCAAAGAAGAGAGACAGGATGGATTTTTCCAGCAGATGCCTAAGAAGCGTTTCGATTGCCTGTTCCATATTGGCAGACAAGGCATCCTCTGCAAATCCCCGCCATCCGTACATTATTTCTACGGGATATAGATACAAGCTAATCACATTTGGATTTGACATACTTCATCTCTTTCACAATGGTGCTTACTGTGGTTTGCAGCTCCTGCACAGTATCTTCTGTTGCACCAATTCGCTCCTCCGCTTCATTAATTTACAGCATTTCCTTTGCTAGCTGTGCCCAGATTGTGGTAACATTATCCATATTATAGTCCAGTTTTTCATGCACAGCCGCAAACCCCTTTTGCATAGTTTCTAACATTTGCTGCATTTCTAAGGTCTCCGGCACCGGCTCCGTCTCCAGTGATATGGGTCACTGCCGCTGGGAATCCTCGATCTGCCCGGGGTGCTGACCTGTCAAATCTGTCTGTACTGGTAATTTTCTTGCTCCCTCCTGCACCTCTCGTCATATCATGGATCTTTAAGCTGATAATGAGCTGCTCATCTCACTCCTTGTTAGGTGCACATTGTCAGGCCTGTAGGCACTGCTCAGATACTCCCTCACCACTATTACCAATCAACCCGCAGACCTCCAGGCCCCAGCACTGATACTATCCACTGGAAGCCCCTTATGTCCTCCTGATGTCACCAACCGTCTAATATCCTCCGCTGCTATTCACATACAGCGCACCATGTAGGCACCGAGGCTGAAGCACCCATCTGTACACTCTTAATACAGATCACTATTCAGACAGGCTGCGCGCGTGTGGCCCTGTAGCATTCATCTCCTCCTCCTAATTTTGACTGTGCACTCACCATTGTACTATCTAGTTGCCGGCCCCCAAGAAGAAAGCAAGATGTAAGGGGAGGGATACTGCTCCCGGTATGGCAAGCACGTGAGGGAACTTTCACCTCCAGCGCCGGCCTCCGGTCTCCGCCGGCTCCCACTCTGCCCCCCACCGTGTCGCTGCAGGGCCATCCCTTCAGGAGATTTTATGCATCACTGTCATCACTGTGGCCGCTCCATGGCCTGGGCTGCCACCGTAGTGACCATGTAGGACAAGACATCCCACCGCTACAGACCGTACCGCGTCACACAAGGTAGCACACCTTCCTCCTGCTCGAACACCTTCTGTCACTCTCCAATGCTCTGCTTCACCCAGGAGCGCTTGACTGCCCAGAGGGGATTCCAAGCCGCATCATTGGCCAGCAGACCCCAGGAAACCATTGTCATCTCCCTTCTGGCACCCCAGTGCAGTGGCAGCACACTCTGCCGGAGTCCTCCCAGACTTCACGCCCCATGCAGGCTGATCTCCACACTCCGGAGACACTGGCCCACCGGAGTTGCTGTTTAGGACGCCACTGCCCGTCCTCATATCATTGCTGCGAGTTGATGCCAATTCAGATCTGTTCAGGCTGAATTAGCATCAGGATATTTCGCGAACAAGCAGAGCTCTGAAGCTAAGCAGCCATCATGCTTGGCTGCTACACAGCGCCCCTCCTTTATGTTTAGATTAAAGGGGTATTGCATAACTGAATTGTAATGGTTCAATGTTTATTTTCCACCTGTCCGTCTCTCCCCTCTCCTCCATCCCCGATCCCCAACTTTCTGCAACATAGGTGCTACAGTGTATTCCTCTAGTTTGTGCATTTCATATGGGAATTAACCTTACACATTTTCTTTTTTCATTTTTCCTTTGAACCATCATGTTGTTTCTCAAATGTATTATTGCATGTCTCGTCAGTATTATCGCTTCTGAAATAATAATGCACATTAACAATGAGCTTATCTGTTATTGACTATGTAACAAGGCTTTTGCTGTTTAGGGGACCCCGCTAGAATCCCAATAACCTCGGCACTTGTCCACATATAAAAACCATAACCAATTTTGACCATTTCCATTTAGTGCCCCCGTAGTCATACATCCATGTGTCACATAACTGCAGAAGATGATTGTTTCTTTGTGGCACAAAAGGCCACTGTTTTATCATAACACATCACATCACTCATCTACTTCAAAACTACATTATTTTCATAACAGAAAAAACATTCTTTGGGGAATCGTTCCCCGGCTGCGGCGACCAGCCGACTGACTCATCTCTTTTTTGCATCCCCCCGGATTTTCCAACCAACTACACCTTAGCCAAAGCTCCCCCAACTGCCCTTGTCCATGACCCACCTGCCCCTGTAGGTGGTCTTGGGCTGAAGGAGCATTTTCTGCTGGGGGTAGCTGAGCTTTCTCACATACCTCAAGTGCCCTCGCCGCTAGGCCTCAGAGAGGGCGCAGATCTCGGGAGGAGCAAAAACGCCTCCTGATTTTCCAAGCTCATTTGTAGTCCATACAGTGCCACTAGTCGCTTGCACACCGCCACACCACCAATGGATCCACGTCCATCTGTGGCTGCCCTCATGCTCCATCCTCATAGCTCCAATAATGTTGTGCATAAGTTCCAGAAGAAACAGCCCATGCCCTCTTTTGATAGGTGCACCCCGTCACTCTCGTAGTATTCGGGTGACTTCAGATTGATCAAGCCATGCCTGATCTGTCTGAACCCCTGCCCTTACAAAACCTGGACATTGATCCATTCAACTTTCTCCTAGACTTTTCTACTGCTGTTTGAGAATCTGCTCCCCTCCATCTTTATCTCTGATCTCTGACCACATGATTTCTGAGTTTTCCAACCTGAGCCCCCAATTCTTGCAGGGTGCCTATCATCTCTCTCATCACCGCACCTCCGCCCATAATAGTGAGATCGTTCCCACCCAGATGTATCAGTAAAATATCAGATTTGCAGTATCTTGCCAATAGCCGTTGCACATGTTCTTCCAACTGACCCCATCTCTTCCCCAGAACTCCATGCCATTCGACCTTGAAATGTCTCACTGTCTTTTGATCCCTTTCCGGTGTCCAACTTGCTTTGGCCCTGGTTACAGATGAGTGACCAACCGCCCTTTTCGGCTCCTCCTAACCGCTATTTGGTAGGAAGACATGGGGATTGAGGTATGGATTATTGTTAAATTTTGTCTGGCCTTCTGTACCTTTTAAAACTGTTTGCCCTCCAACCCCATATCTTCTTAATAGTTTCCGATGTCATGCAACCCCTGCTGCACCGATTCTGAAGGAGTGGGTCCCAAAGACCCCCTTCTGTTGCCCCTATTCCTCTTAACGCAAGGTTCATTACGCTTGTAAACTGGAACATGCTCAGCACCGTCCCATCAGTGTGTAGGAATAGTGGTTATCCCGCCCTTCCTGGGGGTCTTACGGGTATGTATTGTTGTGTGGAGAGTGATTAATCTACCTTTTCCGGTCTGATCAGTCTTGGACCTTCTTAGGTGTAGCTGTGCCACCTCTTGTGACATTATGACATCTTCTAACCTTAGATGACCCCTTCCCCCACCATCTTTGTTGTCTGAAAGCAATGCGCTGATCCTCAAGGCCCTGAAGAAGGCCAGTGAAAAGGCGGCCCTGAAAATGGCAGCCTCAAAAGTGTCCCTGCATGTCCCTGCCAGTCTTCTGATTATATTGTCCAGTTTCAAAATGTCTATAGGGTGACATAATGCCCTTTGGTTGGGCCCTTCACCACCCCATATTTGTGATAATGGGCTATTGCTGCCAGATGGGACACTGCCCATGCTCTGGTCTTTTGTGATTGCCAAGCCCACCTGTTGAAGGTACGCACCAGAGCCCCTCCTTAGCACGCCCTAAGAAACCCTTCCCTGAATTTAAGAAACCTCTCCCAGCATGCTTTATATCTCCTTTCCGTGGTAGGTGCCAGAGCTGTGTTGATCAGTGCGCTTAGATTTTTCCCAATTATGTCCCACCAATGGCTCTTGAAAGGGGTCATCTTCTTTCTTGCGTCTCGCTTTTCTTTCCAAAATCTCCCAAACTGTAACAAGAGCGTCAGATGCTATATTCCTGACCCTTGGTATGTGTCTTGCCTGTACTTCTCTGTTCCCCCTGAGCAGACTTCCCTGAATAGCGGTAGTACCCTCCAGTTATTTGATGTTACCCGATTTATTATCTGTACCACTGCCAAATTATCTGACCATAGAATCACCCTTTTTGTTCGCCAGCGAGGACGCCCATAGGAAAAAGGCTACTACGATGGGAAACAGCTCCAGTAATGTGATATCTTGCGTCATGCCCCCCTCATGCCATTGAGGAGGCCATGCCTGTGCACCATTTCTTCCCCACTATAGCTCCAAACCCATGACAGCCTGATGTGTCAGTGTAGAGTCTCAAACTGTCGCTGCTCGCCCATTGCTCCCTCTGTAGCACCAACCACGTTAAAACTGTCCAGGAAAATGTTCCACATCTTTAGGTCTTCTTTTACCTCAGAGCCCAGGCGTACGTGTTGGGAAGCATGTTGAAGACCCATCGTTTTAAGTGAAATACATCTTGCAAATACCCTACCTGCTGGTATGACGCTGCCCGCAAAGTTCGATTTTCCTGTCAATGACTGTAGCTCTCTAAGTGTCGCATTACTCATGCCCAACATTCCTTTAATAGTTTCCTTTAGGTCATCCTTTGGTAGCCTAGTCAGACCTTCTTCTGAATCGATCTCTGGGAGAGGGCCAACTGTCTTCCGTCCCCCCCAAGTACTTTTGTTAATTCGACAAATTGTTTCAATAAAATCCTGCATTCCTCTGTCCCTTTGCTCCCGATGAACAGAAAGACATCCAGGTAGTGCATCACTTTCCCCGTCCTAGCCCTCTCTTTCAGTGCCCATTCTAGGAAGGTACTGAACCTTTTAAAGTATACACAAGAAATTTAGCAGAACATGGGCAGACACTTATCATGGTAGTACTGTCCCTCAGATTTGAAACCCAACAAGTTGTAGCGGTCTTTGTTAATAGGCAAAAGCTTGAATGCAGACTTGTCAGCTTTCCCCAGCAGTGCCCCTTTGCCGGTGGCCCTCACTAGCACCACTGCGTCATCGAAGGACGCATAGGCCACCCTGCAAATGTCTTCTGGAATGCCATCGTTTATCGCCTCGCCTCTGGGAAGGATAGGTGTTGGATCATGTGAAATCGTCCCTTCTCCTTTATGGGAACCAGCCCCAAAGGGGACACCTTGACATTTCCTAATGGAGGTGTGCAGAATGGGTATACTACACTCCCCAAACTGAGTTCTTTGGCAATTTTTTGTTTTACCACTTCTGGCATTTTCAATGCAGACTTCAGGTTCTCAGCTTCTCTCTGCCCCCCTGCCCCAGCATAGGGAATATCAAATCCCTCTGAAAACCCTTCCCAAATTACTTTTGCGTCAGCGATGTTGTGGTGACCATTTAATAGTGGTAGTATTCTAGTCAACCTAATTGGGGACGGTAGTGGGCTGCCGAGGATGGGCGACAAACTGCTTAATTTAGCTTTGATGTGTCGTCCTGCTTTGAGCTACTGTTCTTTTCCCATCATCGCTTGGCCCTGTGTCATGCCCCCCTGGAGCCTTGGTGCCTGTTTGTTTAAATCTACATGATTTACCAAAGGAACAGAAACCCTGCTCAAACTTCCAGCATGTGGCCTGCTCCCTCTGCTGATAGCTGGACCTGTTGCTCCAGGAAGAGCGCCACGAAAGGACCCCTCCTTTTAACCCCATAAGACCACTTTTCCTTTCTATGATAAAGCTTATCCCCCTGAGCCCTGCTCTCCACTTCCTTGGCAGCCACCATATAACCTGTGACATCCACCTTATCCCTTGCGTGCTTTTTTGCAGCAAACTGCTGCTGCTGACTTCCCAGCGCCTTATATTGCTGGCGCCTGCCCCGCTCTTCCCGGTGTTATCCCCGCCCCTTTCCTTCATTTCCTTTTGCTGGGATTGCTGGCCATTTTCCCGGCCTTCCTGCCCCTTGTTGTTTCACCTACTTGGGGCCTAATTTAGTGGGCTTCCGCCCACGTCCAACTACCAGTGGGGGAAGGGAGGGACGTGGAACCTGTTATCTGCGTGCCTCCTTTAGGTGAGGTGGGCTCCTCACCGTCGTCACTGCCAGAAGCATGATTTTATATTATTTTACTTCTTTGCTTGTTTTGGTGGGCTTTTGAACTCAAGTTACTTTTTTTCAGATGGAGAGACACCATCCACCTCTGCACCACCCACATCTGTGCCATCCGCTTCCGGTTTGCCCTCTTCTGACAGCGGGAACATTTCATCTCCAAATCCCACGCCAGCTTCGGTCCCGGAACACAAGTCAAGCTGTAGACGACGTATTTTGAAAAGATCCAACAGCGATCCAGTTTTGCATGGTGCGCCAGCTAGAGGTGAGAGTGATGATAGTTATAATATATTGATGTTTATCGATATATTGCTGTTTCATTCAGTGTTTTTCACCAGAAGCTCTGCAGTATGTGGTAATGTAAACGAAAGATGTGATCTTATTTTTCAGTCAAACTCTTAAGGACATTTACACAAAATATGGTGGTGTACCACGCCGCACCGTGCTGCACGCATGTTTATCACATAGTTTTTAGTGTAAATGCGGAAAGATGTTGCATAATGCTATGTAACATAGGTCTGACACCTGCACAACCATGGACCAAACTTAGAAGAGGCAAGTGTTTGTGCTTCTTCAAGGTCAGCGCGCCCGCCCGCATGACACTAACCACATGTATGCTTGATTGTTGTTTGTTCAGTGTGGAACAAAAATACCATCTCTTGGAAAAAATATGATATGACAGTGATCGGGTAGTGGTCGTAACCCACTTGTTTCATCCTTAAATGTATATGTTGGGTGCAAGAGTTGGCCACTGTCAATAAGTCACTTGCAGTACTCTAGACAAGTAAATAGCACAACAAGTCCATTGAGGTCTATCTCAGTAGACTGCGCGAGTGACTGTCATTAGTTGTTCCCATGCAAGATCAATTGAATCCATGACCCCATCTCCTCACACTCACAGCTGGGGAAAAAGGAGGATCCTTTATGACTCTGATCCCTGTCTCTCTTGGCTTGGTTAGCAGAGGTCACCAAACTACACAGGCATCGGAGTCACCAGTCTTCTGTGCCTCCGCGAGGCCGCTGGATGATATTATCTGGCTCCATGGCCCGCAAGCGCTAATGATGCGGATACCACTAAGATTTCTGCTTCCTTTCAAAGCAGAAACCTTGAAATCCCTGGAAATCAGTTTGACCCACAGTCGGCACAAAGGTGGAGCTGACGTATCATGGCACAGCAGATTTTGGATTCCGAGCATTTCTTGGAATTGGGTCATGAGGCGTATAAATAGCAATTGATTAATGGTGTGTGTCCACTCTACATAGGTGCACAGCCTGTGCGTCCTCTTTCTCTTGCTCTGAAGTGTGAGCTAGGGCTATGTGAAGTTGAGGACTTTCATCTTCATCATACTTTGTGAAGTCTACTGAACTTCTTCAATAATGCTTTCTGCAAATGTATATATTAAACTGCTGTGGTCGGCGCATTATAGTTAATGATGCAAAGGAAAATGGGAAAAGGCATATAACTTTTGAAACCGTGGATTGATCTTCGCCAGATTTAGCTGGCACCTGGCCCAGCCAAACACGCATGCCAAATTTTGTCACAATCCATGAAGTGCTTCAGAACCTATAAGAAGAAAACAACACATCGTTACACTTTGTTACAATGGAGTATTCCATAGGGAAAATAAATTTTTCTGAGCACGATTCCTCTAAATTGTGTGCTTCAATTTTCGAGATTTCTGGCACACGTGCAGTTTACATTAACAATAAGGCAGTTAATATTAGAAGTATAAAAAGTGAGTGCAAATTTAAATATTCATAAATATAAATACTCCCACACTACATATGAAATCTTAACTCAGACCATACCTCTGGTGTGAGTTAAGGTAAAGCTTAACTCAGAACTAAGGAGAAAATGAGAGCGATTGTCTAGGGGGGGGTCAGGGGGCTAGTGCCAGACCAATCCAGGAAGGATGTTGAAGAGACTAGGTAGGCTCCCGAGGACCAGCATGGTCAAGGTGAGAGAGAGGAAGGTGGAGGTACAGGACAGCTCCACTATGCCTGGGACAGGGAGGACCACATAGGGGTAGTGAGGATGCAGGAAGGCAAAAAACACCAAGCCAAGACGTGGATGGATGATTGTAGAGCCACACCTCTCTGAAGAACCCCACCAGGGTGCACCAAGCACACCCTAAGTGCTGAACTGGTACTGAACCCAGCGTTCCACTTCGAGTATTTAACAGGAAGAAAACCCAGAGGAGGAACCCTATGCGGACGTGTTCAGTGGAGCCTCGGAAACACTGGTCTTCCCAGGAGCTGTGGTTCTGTGGCCTGGGAAAACTCTGCCGCCCCATGAGGGGGTCGTAGGGCCAGACAACATGTTCCCTGGATACCCATGGGGAGGAAGAGATGCCTTCCTTGAGATATCTTCCCCCTCCTTATGGAGGGAAGACTTTGTGGGCACATTTGTGATGGGACATGGAAAGCATATGGAACATTTGGAGTTTGGGATTTGTTTGATTTTGGAACACTGAGTGCCTTGTTTGCAAATGCCTTTGGAGTAACAGGGAAGTCCCAGTTCCCTTGAACCCCTTTGTGGAGAACTCCACTGGCCCTTAGCTCATGTTATACCCTGATGTAACCTTCAAGTCATTTAGTGCACTTAGAATGCTGGTTTCTATTTTACTGGCATGGGAATAGACAAAGGATACTGCCTTGGTCTGAAAGGGTTAATCTCTCTGCTCCAAAGCTCCTGGCTTGAAATCATGGTGACAACCTATTGGTTGGGTTGTCCTGAGCTGCGGTGAAGGGTACTTGAATGTAGATGGCAACAGGGTGCCCCCTAGTAGACCGTCCGGGAGTAGCTATTATTTGGTGACTGTGTGACTAACAGATGACTGAGCCAATGATTGTGAAGACTGTTGACAGAATATGCATGGTGGGGCTTTTTGTGAGGATAAGGTGAGATGTCCAAAAGCGGATTACACCTCTTTCAGGTGCGCATGGATATAAACAGAGTGCCGAGAGAGAGAAGTATAGCAAAACAAAAGGATGATGGTTTAGAATAAATCTTAACCTATGGCATTGCGCTGGGCAGCCCTGCAGACCATCGTTCTTCGCCTGCCAAGCCATTACAAAAGGGGAAAAAGCATATGCAAATCAGGCTTGGTCCCACCCCAAAAGAGAGAGAGGAGTGGCAGTTAGGATCTCCTCAGATTCCCCCCTTCCCTAGCCGGGAGGGGAAAATTAAATCCCATAATGACAGGAAAACTGACATTATGTTAAATCAATCGATAGTTAACCAGGATCCTGGTGAGGTGCTATCTTATGCATTTAGGTATGGGTGAGGTAGCCAGGAAATGAATAGACATTGCTATGCAGTGAAGACAGACCTGCTAACTGTTAGGGGGTTAGGTATAGAAACAATTCCTCTCTGGGGAGTGAAGAATGGTATCTGTGGAGTGTGTAAATCCTGCACCCTTGTTCATCCTTTTGTCACCATACTTACACGCTTGACTAGGGAACAACGGTGAAGCGAGAGGAGATGGGAGTAGTGCCTACAAAGGTATATTTAGGCTTTCTTCCCTACAGTGTTGCCCCACAGGCATCAGACAGTGAGAGTCACATAGACCTCACCAATGCCCTTCCTTTTTACCGGGAGGGGAATATATATATATATATATATATATATATATATATATATATATATATATACACATATATATATATATATATATATATATATACACATATATATATATATACACACATATATATTTCTGAGGCTTGTGGAATCTGCATAGATAACATGCTATGCATAGGCTGACATCTAGTGGAAGCTGCGGAGTATTACAGTTGTTGTTTTCGAAACTCGAAAAGGGGTGTTTACAGGGCGTGCCAGTTATACAGGTTATTTTTTTCCGCCATCATAGTCGGTCGCATATCACAGAGTTCCTTCTTGGCTATCACCATTGCTTAGAAAAATGAAACTTAGAATATTCTTTCTGTCCTTTAATATCTGTCTACCGCATGATCGTCGGCGACGGCATCAAGGACGAATTACCACCGTCGACAACTACAACAACTCGTCTCGACGAACCCTTGAAAGGCTGCAACGGGCATCAGCCCTCACAGTAGGGAGAGTGGGCGGTAGTTCATTCTTTAGTCTCATTAAGAGAATGCATATTCCCTTCTCTACTCACTTATTTTGGCAGGCTCTCTTCCCCATACATAATGGAGAATACACCCTTTAAGTTTTGCCCCTCCTGTAATCGAATGTTCCCTTGGAAAGATTTGCACTGGGTGTGCAATCTCTGTCTCCCAAGGGGTCACGCCGAAGGACATTGCAAGTTGTGCAAACTGTTTGGGCCCAAAACACTCAAGGACCACAAAACAAAACACAGGGCCCACCACGCCATGCAGGCCGATGCCGCCATGGATGTTGAGAGAGCCTCCGGCGACGGCAGCATCAATGCCTACAGTGACGCGAGGGCGATCAGGATCTGTCGGATACCCGTGTGCAAACCCCCGACCCCAACAGGCAGGCTAGCAGCACTACCATGACCAAGTCGCAACACACAAAACACACCTCCGACCGCCGAAAGTCGACCATGATGTTGACCGAAAAGACATCTACAGTGATGCCGAGGGCGATCAGGATCCGTCGGATACCCGTGTGCAAGCCCCCGATCTCAGCAGGCAGGCCAGCGCCACTACCATGACCAAGTTGCAACACACAAAACACACCTCCCACGGCCGAAAGTCGACCATGACGTTGACCTCCCCCTTGACACGTTATCAAGGGGGAGGTCTGAAAGTTCCCTGTCCTCTGGGCCATCGCGTTTGCGGTTGCCACATGACAGGCCCCCGAAACAGACAAGCAAGTCCCTTTCTGACACGGTTTCTGAAGCCATGAAGTCTTCATATGGCGATGACCGGGCGTCGAAAGACGCGTCGATGACCCCCTTGCATGCCGACTGTCGAAGGACGCATCAAAGGCCTCTTCAAAGACCACACCAAGCTCGAAGATGAGCGAGCTCATTAAAACACACGTCCCGAAACTCTGTTAAAATTCATAAGACGTCGAAAATTCATAAGTCTTCTAAAACACTGGGAGAGGGCTATATTTCGGGGACTATGCATGATAAAAGACCCCTGCATCAGAACCAACACCTGCCCCCCCGCCTCTGTTCTCCAGCAATCCTAAATTCATCTCAATGGACAGCAGAACAGATTGATAAGGTCATGAGGCGTATGTCCTCCCTAGCTAATTTCTTCGATGACCACTCTGATGTCTTGCAAAACATTCAGGGTGCCCCACGCAGCGGGCCAGTAACTAGTACAGCAGTTACCCAGCTTTCCACTAAAAGAGCCCGCACAGACCTCACACAAGCTTCCCACCGTGCAGCAGGACTTAGGGCAGCATGCTTATTGTTACACCATGCAAGACTAACTGAATATAAATCAAACATACGATGCAATAATCAATACTTGCCAGTAGCACGCCACTTTAATGCTGAGAAACATTCAATTGCACAAATCAAATTTCAGATACTTGAAGTTGTAAAACGACTAACAAGGGGTGGAGATTACCAATCCCTCCTACTTCAAAGAGAGGCTTATTGGATCAACAAAATGGGCTCTTTACAACCATGGGGCCTCAATGAAGACTTTACTTTAAATTGCTTCCTATAAATAGGAAACACTAGACTACCAGTGCTAGACCTATGGTTTTTGTGATGATCAAACTATGTTTTCATTATTCTATTGTGAATTATGTGTCAAGAAGCAGCTTTGGATTGCAATTTTTGTTCTGTCATATATCATTTTATGATATGTCTCACTTATGGTTAAATTGTGTAAGATTATTTGAACATTCTGCCTTAAATTAGATGTACTGGACACTTGTCCACTTTGAACATTCTCTGTATTTTGAAAAAGACGTCCATTTGAGTTTTCTGAAACAAATTTATATCAGTCCCACATAGATTGGGTAGTTCCTCGCCCCGACGATTTGACAGCATTGACAAATATTGGGTTTATCCCATTTTTAGGTATAGTCATTCACTGCATTTTTTGGAGTACTCCATATAACGTTACTTAATTTCTAATTTGGTACCTATATTTAGTACCATTTCTTGTTTCCTTCCTTTACTTTTTCCTCTTCATTATATTACATTTGCATCTGCCTATATCTTGCTTAGTACTATTTTAGACCATCTGAGTATAGCCACTCTTCTCGTTATTAGATTAACTCAGGACGTCATTTAACACTCCAATATGGCCACCTTCTAATGTTACTACATCAGTCCAAAATGGCCGCACTCCGACGTTACTCACATAGTCCGTCTTTTATCGTCACATCTATCATTAGATACCCGAGAACTTGCGTTGTTTCCATAGTTGCAAAGGAAAGACGGCTTACCCTACAGCAGTTGCTGTTCTGAACAGTCCGCCTAGATGCAGGAAAGCATTAGCAGTACTTTATTATCCCCATCCCGGGATTACACATGGATTACAGATCTAACCCGTTAGTCGGGTTAACCTATTGTTTCATCCTTGCAGGGATCCACACGTACATATGGACAGATCGTGATTTCTCTTACTTAGTTGCTTAACATTTGAATGTGTATATAATCGGATCGGCGTATCTACAGCCGCCAGACCGCCTGCCCGAGCATCCTTTCACTCGGCGCACGGAGCGTGATAACCTGCGCTTAAACAATAAAAAGTTTTTCTTGAGGATACAAATACAAGGTAATCTATATACCGTCTGCTAGAAGTTATTAACCAAGTTGATTACCTTATTGTATATATAAGGTTCTTAAGGTACGCTTTTGTTATCCTTTTGTACCTGCAGATCAGTTTACATATGTCAAACTATTCATTGGAATCACCGCTGCCTCACATATGCCTGTATCGGCGATTGTCCTTCTCTAACTACTCCCGTTACTAGGGATCTATCCTCAGCCTTCATTTACTTTTCAGGTATATTCTTTGGACATGCTCTAGTTGCCTTTCTACTGCTCTTTAGTTTTTTACTACTTTTACACCATCTTTTGTCTTTATGTTTCCTGTTGTTACAGTAATCTATTGCTCTCCAAGTGGAAGTATTTTGCCCGCGGAAGCGCATTACATTCCTGAAATCGCTATCTCCATTATTTTGCACTTTGAATTTCGGAAGACACCGTTTCTATTGGTAAACAGAACCTGTTTATTCTTATCCGTTACTATCCCTACTGTGGGCTATACGGGTCTTTAGAACTAACACTAATACCTTAATCTTCTCCAGTCACGTGGTAGCCATGTCATTTGACTGTCAAATCGCGGTTTAGAGTGAATCCCCCTTGTAGATATAAATAATTTAACGGTACAAAATTCAACCGGAACCACTTTATCATGAACAATGATTGAATATGCCCACTCGGTATAGGGCACACTAAATGGATGTTCTTTTCTCTTTCTCTTTATACTATGTGACACACTAAAAAATGACACAGATTGTTTAACTGATCACACTGAAATATACAGCTCATGTACTACATCATATGTTAAGATATCTTTTACAATTATATACAAATGTTCCTTCCTTTCTTTTTGCTTTAAGAATTTGATTTTGGCCTTTTGAAGAAGAGGAAAATATCCTTGAAACGCGTCAGCACTTGAATTGGATTCTACCACCTTTTCAAATTTACTGTGACCTGTTGATGCTAATTTTGTTTGCCTCTCTACTTGATATTGTTTTCTTGTGTTTTTGTGAATGAACATTGACTATATATTTTATAAATCCTCATTCTGTTGGACAGAATTGAATTTTCTGGTTTAAATTCTTGTCTGATATGAATGCCTAAATTGAGAAGTGGACTTAGTCCACACATTTGAAAGTGTGCAGGAGACGGGAGGGATCCTAGACTGAATCCTCTGCCTTTTTGTTTTCTAATGTTGAGGTTTTGTGCCATGGCCCCAGTTCCTCCCCCGCACCTAAAACTAACCTTCAACAGTCTGTAAAGAATATTCTTATCTCCTTTTAATTTGAGGTGTCGATCGATTTTATTATGATGACGACGAGGATGTCTACGTCATCCAGTCGCCAGATCACTCAGACCCACCGGTGGCAGACTCACCAGTGGATAACCAAATACAGTATAATGACTTGCTCCTAAAGGCGGCAGAGCTTTTCAAAATCGATACACAAGAACACAAGTGGATAAGGACTTAGTTGAGGACATACTAAGGGATAAAAAGTCAGCTACCCAATTTATCCCCCTACTTCAGTCAGTACAGAGACGCATCCAACCCTTTCTGATTACTCTTAATTTAACACAGGCAGTAAACCCGTGCATTGAGAAAGTATTCCCGGCCAGCACCCTCAGACCCCATGTACACCAGGGGACTCCTTAGTGGTGACAATTACTAGAAAGAGAGCAGGAGCACCTCTGGCCTCTTCTGAAGCCCTGATAAGGATAGTAAAAAGATTTACACTTTTCGAAGAAAAGTAGCCTCTTTGGCAGCTTACCAGACTACAATTGCTAATAACACAACTTTATTAGCGAGTTACAACTGCGACAAGTGGATGAGATGGCCGAGCAAATAGCGTCAGTTCCAAAGCCCCTTAAGACACAACTGTTGCTCTCCATTGTAGAGGGTAAACAAATAGCAAACTACATTCTCAAGAACAACTTGGATGCAGCAGACAATGCAGGAAGAGGAATTAGAGGAAACACTGATCAAAAGCCATGCATGATTACGCTAGTCTGGGTTCAAGCCTAAGACTCAGGCTACCCTTCTTAATATGCCCATAGAGCCCAACGTGTTGTTTGACAAAGCGGTGGAAGACGCTCTAAAGAGCGCAAAAGAAGAATACGACACCCTAAAATCATTGGGGCAGCTCACCAATAAACCCTCCGGACAAAGAGGTGGCTATCATTTTCACCGTTTTAAAGGGCAAACCTCTGAACGGGCATCTGGTTACAACCCGGTTCAAAGCTTGTCCAGGAGTTCATCTCAGGGACAGACCTCTCAACAGGGATTTCAAAGAGGCCAAAGAAGGTCTCGCTGTAAGGGCTGGTCCTCCTCCTCCAGAGGCGGCTCAACAACCCACAAGCAATGACCACCCGCTGCAGGTTCCCTCCCATGCTACTCCCGGAGGAGCCTGCATTCCATACTTTACCCACATATGGGAGGGAATCACCTCGGGCAAGTGGGTACTTTCGACCGTGCCGGGCGGTTATTGCATAGAACTGATACACCAACCAACCAACCACCCACCCACCAAGACAAAGGAACACCTCCGTGGAATAACAATGTATCCTGTTGTAAGAGGTGACAGCGCTGTTCTTAAAGGACACCGTAGAAATCATCCCGGCAAACCAGGTAAACAAAGGTATTTATTCAATGTACTTCATTGTGCCAAAAGAAGACCTCACGATGTGCCCTGTCTTAGACCTGCACCATACAAACACCTATGTCAAGCCACAGAAATTCTGCATGACAACGCTGCAGGAAGTAAACCCACTGCTGAAGGGGGGATTACATGGCAACCTTGGATATGAAAGATGCATACTTTCATATTTCAATGTTCCTAGCACACAGAAGATTCTTGGGTTTCAAAATAGCGAACCAGCACTAGCAATTCAAGGTGCTACCCTTCAGCATAGCCTCCGCTCCAAGGGTATTCACCAAGGTACTGGCGGCGGTGGCGGTGCATCAATGCAGGGAGTCAATCCTGGTGTACCCTTACCTGGACGACTGGCTGATCACAGTGGAGAACCCCCAAATTTGCAAGCAAAATACACAAAGAACAATCTATTTACTTTTTCAATTGGGTTTCTCAATCAACAAGAAAAAGTCAAGCCTTGTACCAAAAAAGACCAAACTGTTCTTAGGAGCTATCATAAAAACAGAAGAGGATCTAGTCTTTCCATCGAACGAAAGAGTACAAAACATACTGCTGCAAATACCTCAGTATCTAGCTGGCTGCCAGATAACCATACGCAAGCAATGCGCCTGCTTGGGATGATGGCATCATGCATTTATCTGATCCCACACGCATGATTGTGCATGCGCCCAATGCAGGAGTAGTTGGCGAAACAGTGGTCTCAGGCAAGCGTTCAGTGGGACGATCTAGTGGTTGTTTCGCCAACCCTAGTACAAGTTCTATGCTCGTGGACAAAGGAGAACCTGTTAAAGGGAAAACACTTTCACGACCCGGCGGTGCAGGCGGTTGTCACAACACACTTCACGCACCGTGTGGGGGGCTCATTACCTTCATCTCACACCACATGGTCTGTGGACTCAGATCACTGCCTAGAATCATATCAACCTTCTGGAACCTCTAGCAGTGCTGAAGGCATTACAAGACTTCCAAGCACACCTGATAGATTAGTCAGTACAAATACTCACAGACAGCACCACTGCTATGTTTAACAAAAGCAAGCAGGGGGGCACACACTCACAAGTCTGTCCAGGCTACCACAAAAAATCTGGAAGTGGGCACTCAAGCGGGGCATGCTCTTAACATCACACCATGTTCCAGGGGAACTCCATTGTCTGGCAGATTCACTAAGCACAGATCTTCTACCAGAAGAGCACGAGTGGCATCTCGACAAAGATATCGTAGACTGCATCTTCACACAATGGGGCTACCCCCTCTAGACTTGTTCACCACAAGGCAAAACAAAACAATGCCCAGACTTCGCATCCAGGTTCCCCCAACACGACTCCAAGGGGAACGCCATGTGGATGAACTGGTCAGGTTAATGTGCCTATGCTTTTCCCCTAACTGCTCTGATGATCAAAGTGGCGAACAAGATGCACAAAGATCAAGTGACATTAATCCTAGTTGCTCTTATGTGGCCGAGACAGCTTGGTATTCATATCTGCGCAAACTTGAGATGTGCGACCCCATCAAACTTCAGTGCCCCTTCAACATGCTCAAACAGTGCGGGGGACAATATTACACCCTCAACCTCAGTCTATGAACATGGCAGCCTGGCTCCTGAAGTCATAGAGTTTGGCCATTTAAATCTACCTCAAAGGTGTATGGAAATCCTCAAGGAGGCACGTAAACCAAACACTAGACACTGTTTTAACAAGTGAAAGAGATTTGTAATTTAGTGCCAGTCAAAACACATAAACCCAACAGAATGTACTCCATCACACATTCTTCATTACATGCTTCACTTACTAGACTCAGGGCTAGTATTTAACTCAATCAAAGTTCACTTAGCGGCTCTATCCACGTACACCACTTCTCAGAGTAAGGTGTTGTGGTGGAAAATCCCAGTCATTAAGGCATTCGTGGGGCGAGTAAAAAGTCTCCACACTCCTATTTCAAACCCGCTGTGAAGGGTGGGACCTAAAGTAGTACTTGCAAAGCTCATAGGACCCCCCTTTGTGCCTATTCATAAGTCCAGCCTTAAACACCTCACATATAAGACGGCTTTTCTGGTGGCTATCACCTCCATAAGGAGAGTCAGTGAAGTGACAGCTTTGTCATACAAAACCCTTTCTTTGTTATCCACAAAGACAAATTGGCATCCTAGGTTTTCACCTAAGTTCATTTCAAAGTTCCATGTCATTCAGGCCATTGAACTACCAGCTTTCTTCCAAAATCCATCAAGCTCGGCTGAGAAAAAAGTCCATACACTAGATGTAAGGATGGCGGTCCTTTACTATGTAAACAAGACCAGATCGCTAAGGAAAACAGACCAACTGTTTGTCTCCATAGCTCCAGGCATGGACGCGTATCCAAAAGCGCCACCTTCAGATGGATAGTCAGATGCATACAGCTCTGCTACTTTCTATCAAACAAAACACTGCCTTTCACACCAAGAGCCCACTCCACCAGGGGTACAGGAGCTACCTTGGCTATTATCGCAAACAATTGCGATGGACGCCATTTGCAAAGCAGCTACATGGAGCTCTGTCCACACTTTTACTCAGCACTACTTCATTGACACTCACTCTAAAGCAGATTTCCAGTTGGGACAAGCAGTGCTAAAACATCTATTTGCCATTGTACCTTCTCACAATCCACCACCTTCTCCAAACACTGCTTGCTAATCTATGCATAGCATGTGATCTAAAGAGATTCCACAAGCCTCGGAATGGATACATTACTCATCGTAATTGTACTTCTGATGCTTGTATCTGCTTAGATTCACATGCACCCACCCTTCATCCCCTTGGAATAGAAGGTGCATAGATGTTTTCTGGGCTTTTTTGGCTTTTATCTGATTTTGTGCAACTGGGGGTGCGAAGTTAAGGTGGCGTTAGCTGAATTTCAGGGATTATGTTGCATTAGGTTCTCACCTTAGCGACCCTGCAACAATTTCCAGGGTTTTCTATACCATAATCTGTTTTCCGCACCACTGGCCACAGCCTTTGGCTGTGCCCACTGTATATTTTACAACACTACCAGGCCGTACCCACTGTCCATTTTAGAATTTAATAATGAAAGCAGTATGTCTAATTAAAACGCAAGAGCTATTTGTTAAAAAATAAAAGTGGGGGGTAAGCATGGTGACTTTGCAAGTGTAAAAAAAAAGTTTTCTAGATCTCATGCACTTCCTGTAAGGAGAGCACAAAGTGTGGTAATGTTGTGACACCAAAGAGAGGAAATTCTTCTGCTAGGTCGACCTGGAAAGAAAGTGCTTTGTAGGCACTTAATTATGGGGATGTTTCATGATGCTTGCTAGTCCAGTCCTTCCTTGTGCCCATGTATGTCGGGCAACATACTGGAACGTGTATAAGTGTGCAATTATCCACTGTATACAGTAAAACCAACTTCGTGAACATCGTAATAGCCATGACTGATCGGGTTTCAAACCGATGCATTTCCATACTAAGGCCCTGATTCATGGAATAATTTGCGCCTAAAACAGGGATTTGCGTGCCATTCCGCCCTCAAATCCATGTTTGATGAATGGGGATTTGCGGGCAGAATGGCACGCAAATCCCTGCTTTACATGCAAATAATTCCATGAATCAGGGCCCAATTGTTTCATGACCCAAAGAGCTAAAACCTTTTTATGAAAACTATTGGCCAAATAGTGAGATATATCTTGAAGCACGTTATGCAATCACTGCTTAGACTATCTGGACATCCTTCAGAATGGCCACATTCCTATGACAGACCAGAAGGGCTGGAGCATTTTCAGTCACATTTTGTTTTGTGCAGTATGTGACTGTTCCAAGGTCAGTTTTTGCCTCTCTCTGCACCTCCAATGGGAAGTATTTCAATACAACCATGCAGTGATTCTATCAGAGAAAGGGAGAAAACAGAGAGGAGAGAAATGAGAGAGATTGAAAGATAGGTCAACTCAACCTTTCCACTCCTTAAGCAGTTGTCTGTAGGCCCGAGAAAGGTGGGTAGAGGTGGGAGTTGTGCCAACAGTCTAGTTTCTTCACCTCCCTCTCCTAGACCTCATAGACCAGAGGAAGAAGATTGCATGGGGTGTTCTATGGCAGCAGGTCCCCAGCTCCTTTCCCCACCCAAAGGCCTGCACAGCCTCCTTGGAAATGATGATATTTCATAGTTTTGCATAAGCCTCCCCAGCCTCCCTGAGGTCTATAGCGGCTCACTTGAAGCAAGGTATTTGCGACTGAGATTGGCAGCACCACAGCTGTATGGTGACTGTTCCCTGCTCTTCAGCAAACAGCAGAGCATGCCCGCGGGTGCATTTCTAGGGAAGCCCTGACGATGGCAGGGTTCTAGATATTGTCGTAATTAAAGTGTACGGTTTGTGAAGCCCTGGGGGAGGGTATCAGACGACAGACGACAGCTATGCTTATTCTTATGTAGGTGTGAAGGAAAGAATGAGGAAAGCAATGAGGCAGATGGTGTTGTATGGCATGTCTTTTATATTTATTCGATGAGGATTAGAGAGCCCTGATTGAGATTGAAGGGGGGCTGGTAGGGGAGGGCTTGCAGGGGGGGGGATAGAGAGAGTGAGAGATAGACGTGTCAGTTAGTTTCAGGAGAGACAGTGTGTGGAGTAGGAGAAGATAATGGAGAGTGATAGGGAGAGGAACATCAGAGTGCAGAAGGATAGGATCCAGTGGGAACTTAGACAGTAGGGATTACTGATTGTTAGAGACCATCTTGGGGTTGAGCGATGCCTGGACTAGAGAGGGGATGGCCCTCAGCGAGACTCCTTCCTTCCTTTTCAACCTGGTGCATGCCATTGAACCATCTGCCTGCCATTATACTGAATAATCCACCCATTGATGAAGAGAACAGTCCATACACCTCACGCCGTATTTTCTTAAAAAATAATAACCCTTGAATCTTCCTAGAGACTCGACAAATTATTAAGGCATCGGTTACATGGTATATCTACAAAGGAAAACATGTTTGCTGTCTTGAAACAATCTAGATAATAGATGTAGGCATGCATTTGGTGTCATATCAAGTAAAGGAATACTGGTCTTCCTCCAATCTCTGCTATAAGTAGAGTTTTAGGGATATAGCACCCAGCCCGCTTCTTGACACAGTCTCAGCAGGCTTTACTCTCAAGCACGGATTAAGTGAAATAGCACCTAGCTCGCTATTTTTAATTCTATCAGGAATATAGATCCGGGCTCACTTCTTTCCTGGCCCAGCAATGTAATGCCCAACTCAATTCTGTGGGAATATAGTCCACGGCTCACTTCTTTATGGATATAATACCCATCTCAACTCTTTAAGAACGCAGGGCCCAACTGTAGTAAGTAAAGGACAGATTAATCCAGCGGAAGTAGTTATTTGCACTAATTTATTTGTAATATGATGTCCCCAATGGCAATAAGAGAGGCCGCTTCTGCCGTCTTGTCCAACGGTCACAACTAAGGTGCATGTGACATTCTAGAGTAGAACGTTAGTGTGTCACCACGTGCACAGCAGATTCAACAAATGCTTCCCCTTATACAATGCAACAATTTGGAAATAAATACAATATTATATACATTGTTATGATTCCTCTACAAACAGGAAAACAAAGAATGAATGAGCAAGCAAATTATTCAGGAAATTGCTTGATAAAGATCCTTATCACACAGGAAATACACTACACATAACTACACTATTCACACATTTAGTATATAAGAAAAAATAACTACATTCAATTACCCATGCACCTCAAAATCATATTTGGCAGAATGCCTTCTTACGCGACCCACATGTTTTTCTAACCTTTGGTCACCATCCTCGCCACACACTTCAGAATCACCTCTTACATCAACGTATCCTTGTGGGTCTTCCACCAACATACACTGGCCATCTCTTCTCTCTGGGACTTTCTTGCGCTTTTCGAGTATGAAAATTAGTTACTGTAATCACGTTTCCGTCAGACCCCATTCTATTCACTCATCCACATCACCCATCTACCCCTTCTGTGGCACGTTTTAACAACTCAAGGTTCTTCACAATAGCCACATGGTCCATACTTCACTTATTCCCACCACTTTCTTACTGACTCTCACTACGACAATAGGCTCATAATAACGTGCGCACCCTTTAGGAACACCATGAGGTTTTTTCACTCTTACCACATCAATCACCTTCACCGGACACTCACTATTCTCACTTCTGTTTCCCACAGACCTGCTTCCACTGCCTTTCGACAACCAATGAGGATAAATTGTCAAACACATCACCCTGTCCCTCATCTTCTCAAACGGTGAACCCCCAGTGGGCACACGTGGATTATCTCTGTATGCCAACATCATTTCTCAAATACACGTTCTTCAACCCATATTATTCACGAATGCCAACTGAATGGTCTCCTTTACTATGCCATTAACATGCTCCGCCAACCCATTCGCTCTCGGATTGTACAAAGCCGTACAGTGATTTGCAATCCCATGCGCAGCTAAATAATCCATCATTTCTCATGAAACCAACTGAAACCCATTATCAGATACTATAATCCTGGGGTACCCTTCTCTTGAAAATAATCTTTCCAAACAATCAATTGCACTTCTTGTCGTTATGTCCCCCACAAACTCCACATCAAACCATCTCGAAGCATAATCCACTACCACAATAGAAAATCTGTTTTATTGATCTAGACTATTCATAGGTTCCACAAAGTCAATCGCCACCTTTTCCCACACATGATCCAGAATATCCTCTTTGCCCATTTCAATATTTTCCGTTTTTGGGATGCATGTACCTACTTCTTCATCAACCATAGACTCCATCAGAGGCCACCAAAACTTCACTCTCAACTTGAAATCTTGGAATGCAGCTCACCACCTTTCTATCCTAGGCATCGCTAAACCAGAACCTCTCGCAGAAAATAAGTGCATTAAGGGTCTGTGATCACTCCTGATTTTCAATGGAATTCCCCAAACGAACGTCCTACAATATCTGGCCACCCAATAACATGCCAGGCTCTCTCTTTCAATGGTGGAACACTGCAGCTTCGTTTCTAACCAAGACATAGTCGCAAATGCTATGGGCACCTCTAAGTCCCTTTGAATCTGACTGAGGACTGCTCCCAGACATCATGTCCATGTATCCACTGGTACTGTTGTCTCTGCCACAGGATCAAGTCTATATAACATGCAGGTATTCGCCACCTCCTCCTTCAACCTCTTGAAAGCATCCTCTTCTTCTTTTCCCAGCACAAATTCTCTTTTTACCTTGATAAGATCAATTTAAAAAGCACACTTCGCTGCAAAGTTTTCTATCAATTTGGCAGAGTATTCGATTAGACTCAAAAAGGATCTCAAATCTTCTCTGGAGATTTTACTTTAATGATGGCATCAACCATCTCTGGACGAGTCCCCAAACAATCTTTTGACGATACATGCCGCAAATAAGATACCTAATGTACTTTGAACTGTCATATTTCTCTCTTCGCCGTCAACCCTCTGTACACCTCTTCACTGCCTGTAACACTTCATATACTCTGGTATCATGCACTGTCTCATTTTTTGCTCCTACCAAGATATCATCCTGGAAACATTTGAACATCCCCCAAAAGATCCTCCATTACCTACAGGGGTACAGGCAAATGCTGATGCTAACCCAAAGGGCATTCTTTTGTATTGATATGCTGCCATGGGAGTAATGAAAACAGTTAATGCACAGAACATAGGATGTAAATTCACCTCGTGGTAGGCTGAGGAGAGTTCTAGGGCATTATAACACTGCGCCTCAGCCATAGTTGTTGACAACTCATTGACTCTTGGAAGTGGATGCCTATTCACCCATATATTCTGGTTCAAATCTCTTAAATCCACACATAATCTAAACTGACCATCAGGAAGTTGTGTGCCAACAATCAGAGACAGCCCTTCACTGCTCTCTATTGATTAAATTATACTCGCTTGACATAAACTCTATAACTCCACTCTCACTTTCTCCCTCACTCCCAAAGGCAAGGTCCTGACTTTATGCACACATGGCACAGCTTGTACTGACAACTGAATTGTGTGGCAATGCCTTTGCGGAACACACTACCAAATGTTGACGTTACTTCCTGTACAGACATTTCAGACTTGTCCACACCAACAACTCTTACTTGTTTATTTATTTATTTATATTTATATAGCGCGCAACCAGCCCAGGGGCATTGAGGTGCTGTTACTTGCAGGAGCTTAGTTACAGGGGTACAGGCACATTAACATTTAACATTATGAAAACACTACATACATACTTATATCATTACAGCTAAAGTGGTTGGTCTATACAGTTTGAGGTAGGTCTTTATAACTTATGCAGTAGGTCATATGTTTTGTAGTCATGCTGGTACTTGTTGCTCCTTGCCCGAGTGTAATTTCATCCCCAGCTTGCCCTGGTGTTTCTAACCAAGTAAACAATCACCCTGTGTTGCAATATATACCTTCACACTTATGCTCTTGGTGATCATGTCCCACACAAAAAACACCTCAATCCTCAAACCAACATAAGCTTTAGGTCTTATATCGCTATTGTGTAATGTATGTTTCTTCCCAGCCCAAAATCTCTCTCTACAGTTCTTCCGATATTATGGTGTATGGTGAACCAAAATCCGCAAGAGCGTTCATTGTGCCACTAGCAATACTTATCTCACCTCAGGAGGAACATAGTCACCATCCTCCTCCTTAGCCACAATATATACAATTGTGTTTGTCCACTCTACTTTTTCTTCACTGACATATTTCACACTTTTGTCAGTTTCTGTAATTTTGTTGGTTTTGCCCAACCTGGCAAAATGGCCCATTTTGCCACACTTCCTACACTTAACTCTCATAGCAGGGCATTCTTTCGTATTCATAGCATGCTTCTCAAACCCACATCTCGTGCACTGGCCTTTGCGCATCTCTTGTAATTGTGCTTGCCCACCAATCACAGATGAACCCAATTTATTAGACCTTTCACAACACAACCCTTTCCCTCCTCAATGCCTGACTCCTTGTCACCCTCTACGTCCTTAATAACTTGCACAATTTCCTTATTCCCCTTTGCATTGACCTTCTTTAAGCTTTTACTTGTCATTTCTATCCCCTTTGCAATTGACAACACTTCTTGTAATGGCAGATTTTTTGCTTGCCACAACCGTTCCTGGATCCCCAACAAAAGCGTCCACAGATTCACCTACACTCTGTTTCCTTGAGAGAAACCTATATCTTTCTAACACAACTTTTATCTGTTTTTCAAAGGTTTCCCGCACAACACACCACCATCACCCCTCCCATCATCTCAACCCTCAGCACCTTCCTCCAGATCAGTTAATTCTTTATAATTCTAACTGCTTCTGCCCCCAAACATCACATCAAGGTTGAACATTTCCACTCATCTGAAAATCTCTCACCCTTGAAGCTACAAAATAAAATTTAAATAAATCCTTCCAATCTTTCCATGGAACTGGAGGCTCTCCTGGGGTCGCCAAAAATGTTGGGGGTGGATCTAATTTTTGCAGTCTTCCACTGCTAAAAAAGTGCCAATTTGAAATTAGAGTACACCACTCTAAATACTATTTGAAGATATTAGTTCCAATTGATACTACTTAGCTGCTAACAATCCACCACGAGCAATAGTGGTCATTCTCTCCACATATGTTGTAATTGGCAGGATCTAGTGTCCCACTGCCAATATACTGCAATATGAATGTATTCAATGTGAATCACACACAGAAATGTTCACTTCCATACATCATGCGCATAAATAACTTGATATCTTGAACAACTTGTAAGATGGCCACTCCACTCGCAAATCAACAGTGGAGATTCTTCCTCATACTCTGCATAAATTATAATTGGTAGGATCTGGACTCCCACTACCAATATACACCGCAATTTTGAATGTCTAACCAATGAGCCATACACAGCGAGTTTAAATGTTCACCTTAACATGTGGAAAGCATAAATATCTTGATTGCCTATGTCACAACCACTTGTAAGATGGCCACCGCACTTGGCTGATTTTGCCTGACTTCAAAATAGCCGCTGCATGTGCTACACAACAGGCTACTACAGCCTGATTTTGTAATGGCGGCCGCAGATACAGACCGTGTAAATAAGGCCCACCTCCAAACTCATACAGCCCACCTTCTCACACTCTACACAGCATCAGGGTCCCTCCACTCCGTACAGTTCAGCTAGGTCAGAGCACACACCGATTAAATGTGTAACACCGTCTCACAGCACAGCCTGTGTGATGCACTAGGATCACTGCTCCTCGCCCTCCACCGAATTTGCAGGTCCGGCTGCTGGCGAAAGCCTACTCACATCTGAAATGGCCAAGTTCTCCAGCAGCCTTCACCGGTTCTCCCAGCTCAACCGTTCGCAACTCGTGCACCCGCCACCCACTACCACCACAGGACATGAGTCCGACAAACAGTGACCACCTTTGTCAGGACACCGAGTCCAGACACTGCCCTGGGGTCCTCGTCCACTCCTCTTTGTCTATTCCGTACCTCATCGCCAACAAATGTGGTACGTAAAGGAAAGATTAATCCAGCCAAAGTCGTTATTTGCAGTAGTTTATTTGTAATATGAGGACCCCAACAGCAATAAGACGGGATGCCTGTGCCGTCTTATCCAACTGTCAAAACTGAGATGTGCGTGGTGACATTCAAGGGTAGAACGTTAGAATGTTGCAGTCTCTCACCACGTGCACAGAAGATACAACACTAACCCACATGCCTAGTTTCCTTGGTAACAGTTTCAGAACTTCTGGTCACTCAATTCTTTCAGGTCTTGCTCTTCCTTTCAAGACCATCAGCTCTCTCAGGCCAGCTAAAGGAGCTTGCCCTGGTTTACTCCCCACGGCAAGTAGGGTACACCTCACCTTAGCCTAGATTTCTCAGGCCTTATACAGCCCCCCCTTTTCAGATCTATCTCCCATGGCCTGGTATTTGTCTCATGCTTTCAGATAGGCTCTCCTACTTAATGGCCACATTATCACCTGCGGCTCCTTGTGTGCCTTCTGCATACATCTGACACCTAGCAGCCATCTTTGGGTCTGGTGGAAGTCTCTCCTATCTCTGGGTCCTAGAAAATGTTTATATATTTTCCCATTTGGTTCCGAAGATGTTTATTTTAGGGATTTCATTGGTGGATGCTACACTCAACAGTTTGAGTCTGGCAGCCATCTTTGTACCACTGACCTGGGTCCTAGGATTGCAGACTCTATTCTGCAAATATATTTTTTGGCACATATTGCAGCCCCTTGAGCATGCCCTTACCCCAGTGAGGTGGATAATGTGACCTTGAATATATCCTAATTTTTACGCAAAGAAGAGCTCCCACATTTTGCCGAATGGTCTGGGGACCAAGTTGGCAGGACGAGAATACCTGGTGGCAGGGCTGTGCAAAGGAAATTCGTATCTGCAGGGCAAGCCACAGACACGGCATTCAAGGCTACTTTGCACACATGGCATGGCGCAAAGCCATACTTTGCCAACAGACTTACCCTGCGAGTACTGTACACAGGGAAATTGCAGTGCCTGAACAGATGTTATGGATACTGTTGCATTGTGACCCCTCCTGGCAGCATGGTAGCTCCCAGGATGTTGTAATGGGTCACGTGGCAGTAGCCACGTGACCAAGATAATAAAAGAAGCGAGCCGCTTCCGGCTCGTCAGGCTCACCACCATCTGGCTGACTCCAGCGTCGTTCTTTTGTGAGGCACCATGTTAGTGCTGCGCTGCATGCGCTGGGCCCAAGGACGGGGCCCAGCGTGAGGACGTTTCCCCTGCCGGGCAACGCCGTCCAGATGGTGCCCCTGCCGGGCAACCCCGTCCCTGTGGGTCCCCCAACCATGTGAGGCGGTTGGTGACCCCGGCCTGGGTGCCCCCAGAGCCGGGGCTGCGGTGAGCCGGGTGCCACCGGCCACGTGTGTGGAGCTCCGGTGATCCGGAGCGCCCGTGCTGAAACCCCACCCCTGAGTCTGTGGCATGGGTGCCGCATCAGTGTGTCTTTTGTCGGGTGCCACCCGACCCGAGTATGGGGCTGCCCGGTGTCCCGAAGCAGCCCCCAACAATGGCGACGAGGGCTGGAGGCCTGCGTGCGAGGAGGCCTTGGCCGCGTGTGCCCTTCCCCCACCATGGAGACGACCTCTCCCCAGCATCGGAGAGGAGAGAGTGGTGGCTGCGTCGGCCGCTTGTGGGGGGGTTGTCTGCCCCCACCAACACCAGAAGGGAGGAAGCCGTACCCCCCCACCCCCATGGGGAGCGAGAGTGCCCGCGGCGTCGGCTGAAATGAGGAGGTGCTGCCCCACCCGCGACCCGCGGAGAGGAGGTGTGGCAAACATCGCCGAAATGTGGAAAAGGATGCAGGCCCAACTCCAATGGGGCCCGCAAAGGTGACATGGAGGGAGCCGTTTCCTCCACCCGTGTGGAGGAGAAGAGAGCGGCGGCGTCAGCGCGTTGTGAGGCGGCGGTGCTGCGCTGCATGCGCTGGGCCCAAGGACGGGGCCCAAGGATGGGGCCCAGCATGAGGACGGTGCCCCTGCCGGGCAACGCCATCCAGACGGTGCCCCTGCCGGGCAACGCCGTCCCTGTGGGTCCCCCAACCATGTGAGGCGGTTGGTGACCCCGGCCTGGGTGCCCCCAGAGCCGAGGCTGCGGTGAGCCGGGTGCCACCGGCCACGTGTGTGGAGCTCCGGAGATCCGGAGCGGGTGGGCTGAAACCCCACCCCTCAGTCTGCGGCATGGGCGCCGCATCAGTGTGTCTTTTGTCGGGTGCCACCCGACCTGAGTATGGGGCTGTCCGGTGTCCCGAAGCAGCCCCCAACAATGGCGACGAGGGCTGGAGCCCTGCGTGCGAGGAGGCCTTGGCCGCGTGTGCCCTTCCCCCACCATGGACGCGACCTCTCCCCAGCATCGGAGAGGAGAGAGTGGTGGCTGCGTCGGCGGCGTCGGCAGCTTGTGGGGGGGGGTTGTCTGCCCCCACCAACACCAGAAGGGAGGAAGCTGTACCCCCCGCCCCCATGGGGAGCGAGAGTGCCTGCGGCGTCGGCCGAAATGAGGAGGTGCTGCCCCTCCCCACCCGCGACCTGCGGAGAGGAGGTGTGGCAAACATCACCGAAATGTGGAAAAGGATGCAGGCCCAACTCCAATGGGGCCTGCAAAGGTGACATGGAGGGAACCATTTCCTCCACCCGTGTGGAGGAGAAGAGAGCGGCGGCGTCAGCGCGTTGTGAGGGCGGCGGTGGCCGCATGTGCTGCTCCCGCTCCCATCTGACGGGGAGGACTGCCCGCAGCCTTGCCCGCTCTACACCAAAGAAAATTGCCAGGCGGCGAGGTGCAGGACAGGAGGTGGGGGCCGCCGCACAGCTGAGGCGACCCCGGTCCAGAGGTGGTGCAGGTGCCACCCAACAGTGAGGTGCCCCCCCCCCCGAGAAGAGATGTGGCGGCTGCGGCCGCAGTAAAGAGGTGAGCTGCCAGCCCCTCCCCCACCCCGGGGAAGAGCAGCAAGGTTAGCTGCAAGAAAAGAAATGGAAGGCTACTGAAGCCCGCGGCAGCCCATCAAGAACACGGGCATGCCATGGCAGAAAAAACCAAATTTAAAATGCACAAGTGCAAGTGTAAAGTAACAGAGGCCCGAGGTGGTCTGAACACCACAAACAAGAGAGGCGTGGCCCAAGCCAGGCAGGCCCAACACCAATTTGGCTCGCCAAGGAAAAGGAGGCGGGCCCAAATCCAGCTGGGCCTGCAAGGCAGCAAAGCCCTGCAGCGGGTCCCAACACAAACAAAGGGAAGGGGCGTGGCCCAGGAGACCGGGGCCAAAAGAAGCACAAATAGGTAAGCGGTATCGACCGCGTGAGCTGATGCTGACCCCCACCCACAGCCATGAAGTGCACTGGCCCCCAAAGCAACATGAGAATGGGTGGCCCTAGACACCGGCCACCAATGTCTCCCGGTCAGCAGCCCTGGAGTGGAAGGTGAGGTGATTTGAGTGGCTTGCCGTCCCGCCACCAGCACCGAGCAGTGATGAGCGGTGCACCAGCCTCAAAGGAGGCAGCAGTGGCCCCTGGCCCCAGGGGCGGTCGTCCCGGACCCAGACAGTGGAATCATCTGGCCACCGCCACCATCCTGCCACGAGGCGGGCTCTCCAGACTGTGGACCTGGCCGATGTGGCCCCTGGGGAGGTGCGGCTTTGCCAGCCTTTTTGTGACTCTGGTGAATGTTGGTGAGGACCCAAGCAAGTTTCCTGCAACTCCACGACTACGGGAGATGGACAGCCTGCAGACATGGACTTGCTTGAAAAAGGGCCCTGTTGGTGGGCAATGTGATGTTGTGCATACCCACACATACAAAATGTTTTGTGTGGTGCCAGTGACTTGAACTGGTGGTTGTGTGTTAGTAGGACCACTCACCCAGGATAATTAAGGGTGTCTTGGACTGAGACCACCAGGGGGCGCTGATCATGCAGGACGTGTAAGCATCGCGCTCCTGAAAGCACCGCAGGGCCTAGTGGACTTTCCTAGTCCCCAGCCTGGAGTACGAGACTGAGCCAGAGAAGACCTGTCTCCTGATCAGAGGGCCCCACCCTGAGACCCGCCGCGGTGTGGACCGGGGCCCTGGCAATAGAGGGGTCCTGAGAAAGTGCACATGAGTGACACCGGACGCCGCCGCCCCCGCGGCCCCGTGAAGAGGCCCCATCCCCCCTGTCCTAGAAGCATATTTTGCGGAGGTGTGCTGGGGGACGCACCACACCGTGGGGGACCTGCAGTGGGGCGGACGCAGCCCTCACGGACGCGGCCCCCACGGACACAGTGAACCCTACGAGAGCCGAGGACCAAGGAGGACACGGCCCGGGCTTCCCGCCCGCTATCAGCGCAGCGCAAAGGGTGCAGCACAGAGGGGCGCCCCCCAATACACCGGGGCCTTGAGCTTGTTCCTGACCCACACCCAGAGAATGGAGGCCCCTGCGACCGGCATCGGCCCCATGGACGCCCCGGAAGCGCCTTGGCCTACTCAGCGGAGCCCAGCACAGTGACGGGGAGCAGTTGGAGGTGAGGAGAACGTGGGGGGGCAGGGACAATCGAGTGGACGAGCCACCTGGGGGCAGCCCCCCCCAGGGCCTTCTCCTTGGTTGCATGCAGGTACACCACCCAGTTGGGGCGCGACGACAAGAGCACGGGGCCGCCCGAATTCGACGGATCCTACTAGGCCCAGCATCGCCGAGACTCTTCTCAGATCAAAAGGCCCCACCTAGGGCTCAGCGCTACTCACGGATCCACGTGCCCTCACCGTCCGAGTATCCAGTGGCCCGGTCACTGTGGGGGCCCCGGACTGTCGACCCCGACACCGGTCCTTATAAGGGGTATAGCGGCACCGCCCTGAGGTGCGCCAGAAAGCTCAGACCCTGGAGCGACCCCCAGTACCCAGGGCGATCTCATCCCTCCAGCGCTTCCGCCGACCCCTCGTGGCCATGGGTGCGGCCCCCAGGGACGCCATTATCATCATGCCAGCGGGTGGCGATCCCCCTCCCGCAGCACTGACCAAAGAGGATCTCAAGGACATTCTCCAAGAGATTAAGGCGATTTGCACGGACATTCAAGCCTCCATAGTGGATCTCAAGGGGAGGGTGGAGACCCTGGAGGATAAAATGGAAGGCATGGAAAATAATCACCTCCAGGCAGACCTGCTCGACATGAAATACGAGGCTAGGCTAACGGACTTGGAAATGAGAGAGGAGGACATAATTTTGAAGATGGACGATCTTGAAAACAGAGAACGCCGAAACAACCTGCGCATCATGGGTGTGACTCAAGAGAGAGGTGAAACTGCGGTGGACGTGGGGAGGAAGGTCCAGGGCCTGATAAATCAGCTTTTCACTTTGGAGGGCGGCAAGGCAGTCCAGCTGGAAAGAGCGCATCGAGGTGGAGGGGGTGTGGGGGACCGAGGTCCATTGTGGTGCGGTTCCTCCGTTATAGAGAGAAAATGGAGGTCTTGGAGAAGGCAAAAAGACTGGGGAGCTTTATCTTTGAAGGCGACACAATTAAGATATTCCAGGACCTATCCTCCCTCACGCTCACCCGCAGAAGAGATTGTCGTCCACTCACCCAGTGGCTCACAAGCCAAGACATTAGATACAGATGGTCCTTCCCCTTCGCCCTTTCCTTTGAACGGGCCGGGGTAGACTATCGAGTGATCAGTGGCAAAGAAGCCTCACGAGTACTACAAGTGCTCAAGGGGGACGCCCCGGAAGGGGGAAATATGATGGAGACCCAAGAACCAGGCGATACTGTGAGAGAACCGGCGGGTCACTGGTCCATGAAGAAGAAAACAAAGGGCAGGAGAAAATTCAGGAAACCTAACACGCTGACGTCAGAGGCTGAAGGGGACTAGGAGTGTAAAGATAGTTTAACGGAAAAATTAAGTCTGGCTCGTAGGCGACCCCGGCTGGGGACACAGAGCTTTCTAAGAGAACTGCGGTGCAGGAACATGCACACACCCTGGTGGCTTGCCCGTTGGCAGGCGTCTTGGACAAAGGAGGGAGGAGGAAGGGGGGGGAGGGGAATTGATGTTCAGGGGCTCGGGACACGATATCCACCGCACTTTAAACAGGCTCGGGGCAGCCCCGACATGACCGGGAAGACAGGATACTTAAGAAGGGAAAGCAATAGCAGTCAATGAAAAAAGGGGCCGGGTCGAGTCACTCAGGGTGGGCTCGCTCAACGTCAAGGGGCCCAACTCGCCAACTAAGCGCTCCCTTCTCGGGAGGGAAATGAAAAATGGAAAGGTGGATATCTTGTTTGTTCAAGAAACCAGAACAGTGAGGGGGGAGGAGAGGGCCATTCCAGGATCTCACGTTGGTCAGACCTTTTGGGCATCAGGCCTTGTAAAGAAAGGCGGAGTGGGCATCCTACTCCAAAGGAACCAGAAACTGATGGAGGTGTCCCGGTGGGAGAGGGAGGATGGAAGAGCCTTGGTAGTGTCCGGCAACCTACATAACTCCAGAGTCAGCCTAGCAGTGATATACTGCCCTAACGTGGGCCAGAGGGAATTTGCTCAAGTGGCCCTGGAGGAGGTGATGGCTAAAAAGGAAGGGCTCTTGATCCTGGGCGGGGACTTCAATATGTGGGCAGATCGAGAGCTGGACCATAGTGAGAGTTTGGCCACATCAGGCAACAGAGGAGCTGATCCTCGTGGCGGGTTGCGGGAATTAATGTGGGAGCAGGGATTGGTAGACATATGGAGGGAGCTGCACCCTAGATGCAGGGAGGCGACTTGGAGGAGAATGTTGATCAGCGAAGGGGCATCCAAAAAAAGAACTAGGACCCTCCTGACCCACAGGTTGAGATCTGAAATAATCCACCTAGAAAGCTCGGAGGGGAAGGCAGAGACAGAGAAAGAAAGGGATCTGAGCATAGCGAGGGAGAAGAGACTAGAATTGAGAGAAATGGAGATGGGGAAAATTGTAGCGGGGCTCCAACATCTACGTCAGAAATACTATGAGAAGGGAGACAAGGCTGACGCTATGCTGGCAGCAAAATTGCGAGGCCAAAGGGCTGATAGATGGGTGGCAAGAGTGGTTAGCGCTGAAGAGGGGGAAAGATCGGATCCGGAAGGGATAGTCGAGAGTTTCGCTTCTTTCTATGAGAAGCTCTACGGGAGGGAAGGGGAGACAGAGAAGGAAGAGAGAGAGGTTTATCTCATCAGGGTCATCCTCCCCTCCCTTGATCCCTTATAGGCGTCGGCCCTAAATGCCCCCATAACTGAGGAGGAGGACCTTAGAGCCATATGGGGACTTAAACTGGGCAGGGCCCTGGGGGAGGACGGGTTCTCGGCAGGTTTCTATAAGGCTTTTTCGGGCCTCCTGGCGGGATTCCTTGCAGACCTTTTTTCGAATATTATGAGAACGGGGAGGGCACCCCCTTCCTTTGGCAAAGCGCTGATCACGGTGATTCCGAAGGAGGGGAAAGACCCTGCGGATTGCCGCTCCTACAGACCCATCTCCCATGTAGATGCAAACCTATTTACCAGGATTATCGCCTCGAGACTGGACAGCTACATGCCGAGGCTAATTCACTCAGATCAGGTGGGTTTCATACGGGGAAGGCAAGGCGCAGATACCCTGCGCAAGACGTTGCACCAGATGAGAGAGGCAGCACCGAAGGGTGGGAACCCCGTCCTGGTGTCCATTGATGCTGAGAAGGCGTTCGATCGGGTTGACTGGGGATTCCTTCAGGGGGTACTCAAAAGCTTGGCTTCAGGGTGGGGATTAAACAAGCCGTCAAGGCCCTATATGTGTCACCTACCGCCAGAGTTACAGTCAACGGGCGTCTGTCACGAGTTTTTCATCTCCAGAGAGGTACGAGGCAGAGTTGCCCCCTTTCCCCTCTCCTCTTCGCCATGACAATGGAGATTCTGGCGGAGTACCTCAGGGGGGCTTCAATGGTGAGAGAAATTGAGGTGGGCGAACGCACCTTCAAATTAGGCCTCTATGCAGACGACATCCTGCTCCACCTGCGGGACCCAGCAAGGTCGGTCCCAGCCGCTTTGCAGGTGATTCAACAGTTTGGCCACTTCTCAGGGTTCAAGGTAAACGTCAGCAAGTCCACGATCTTCGCCTTCGCACCTGATGCGGATAGAGACCTTGTAGAACTCGTCCCACTGGGCCTCCGAATCTGCTCAGAGGAGATAAAATACTTGGGGATCAACATAGTCTGTCCCGACAGGGATCTAGGCCAGGCAAACTACCCCCCGCTCTTTGACAAACTATTCAGGGACATGGAGGCTTGGGGGAAGGGGTAGATCTCCTGGATGGGAAGAATAAACGCCATAAAAATGAATTTGCTCCCCAGGGTGTTGTACGTCTTCCAAATGCTCCCCTTGGAGGCTCCTGAATCATACCTTAGAGAAGCCAAGAGGCGCATAGTGAAGTTCATATGGCGGGGCCAGAGACATAGGATTGGGTACGAGACTCTCACCCTCCCCAAGGATAGAGGAGGGGTTGCCCTCCCAGACCTTAATGCCTACCATAGAGCAGCCCAACTTAGGGCCCTGGCTCCCCACCTTAGAGAGGACACAAATAAACAATGGGTATACATTGAAAATTTCTACCTGCGCCCAATCACGGTGGGGGAATGGCTATGGGTCCCACTGAAAAAGCTTCCCAAAAGAATAAGGGACCACCCAATACTGGGCACAATGTGGAAAGCACTAGCAGGGAAAGGCTCTAGCGAGAAAGTCACCACATGGCCCTCTCCTCTGAGCCACATCTGGTCAACGCCAGTCCTCGAAGAAATTCCGGGCCACGAACACTATCAGTCATGGTTTGACGCGGGCCTGTGTAGAGTAGGCCAATTGGTAAGGGAAGACACTTTCATAAGTATACAGGAACTCGAAGCGGCTCTGGGAATCGGCAGGCTCTCCCCGCTCTTATACCTGCGCCTTAATGGCATCCTAATCAAACCTAAACTAAAATCATGCTTACAAAGAGGGCTGACCCCGGTTGAAAAAATCTTAGACTCCCACACAGAAATGAAGGGCCTCATCTCCCTCCTTTACAGAGCACTGTTAACCTCCCGCGAGGGAACGACTAAGAGCCTTAGAGGGAAATGGGAGAGGGACTTGGGCTGCACCATCGGGGACGGGCTCTGGGGGAGGCTATGTAGCAGGGCATTTAAGACTTCTATCTCATGCCAGTACAGGTCCCACGCCATCAAGCTTCTCCACAGATGGCAGTACGACCCGATCTCCCTCTCTAGGATGTTCCCAGACACTGTCCCGTTGTGTTGGCACGGATGTGGGGAAAGAGCCGACTACTGGCATATGTGGTGGTCCTGCAGGAAAGTACAAGTCTATTGGTCTGAAGTGCTCAGCTGGCTCGTGGAGGCGGGAGAGGGAGTTTACCCATCATACCCATTGTTATTGATATTTGGCCTCCGCTACAGGGACAACCACTGGGAGAAACTCCCGGACCTGACACACTTCTTGCTATTGGCAGCCAGAGCTGTACGGGCCAGGACTTGGAAGAGAGCATCCCTCCCCTCGAAGAGGGAATGGGTGTTGGTGGCCAAAGACATTTATTTCATGGAGAGACTAACATCAGCATTACACGGCTCCTGCACGCAGGTTGAGACTGATTGGCTGAAATTTATGGAAGCGTTCGCCAATGTTGAGGACGATATGGGAGCCTAGCTGATGTACCCCACCCGGCCCGAAAACTGGTTGTGGTAGGAGACTCTTTGCACTTCCTCAAGTAAAGTCCATTTATGTTAATTCCTTGTATGCCCGGTTGGAGCTGCCCGAAACGTTTATTCATGGAGATGTGGATCGTGTGGCTCATCGTTAGGGGTCTTGTGCGGGAGGGGGGAGGTAGGGTGTAAACAGCAGAGTTTTTCTAATCGAAGTTGGCTCGGGCCGGTGCCCGGTTGCCATTGTTTGTATTAATGCTTTGTTGCCTTGAAAAACCAATAAAATTGAATTTAAAAAATAAAAATAAAGGGTGTCTTAGTAGAGTGGTCATAGGTGTTTCATTGCGACCCCTCCTGGGAGCGTGGCAGTAGCTATGTGACCAAGATAATAAAAGAAGCGAGCCGCTTCCGGCTCGTCAATCTCACCACCATCTGGCTGACTCCAGCGTCGTTCTTTTGTGAGGCACCACGTTGGTGCTGCGCTGCATGCGCTGGGCCCAAGGACGGGGCCCAGCGTGAGGACGTTGCCCCTGCCGGGCAACGCCGTCCGGACGGTGCCCCTGCCGGGCAACGCCGTCCCTGTGGGTCCCCCAACCATGTGAGGCGGGTTGGGGAGGCGACCCCGGACTGGGTGCCCCCAGAGCCGGGGCCGCGGTGAGCCGGGTTCCCCCGGCCATGTGTGTGGAGCTCCGGTGATCCGGAGCGGGTGGGCTGAAACCCCACCCCTGTGTCTGCGGCATGGGCGCCGCATCAGTGTGTCTTTTGTCGGGTGCCACCCAACCCGAGTATGGGGCTGCCCGGTGTCCCGGAGCAGCCCCCAACAGATACTATGTGAAACCTAAAAAGAAACTCTGGAATTTGTCAATTACGGTTAGGAAAGGAAGCATAATTTGCCCTGTCAGGCACTACTCATGACCTCATCAATGCCATCACTGATGACATCAGACAGGTCATCATTAATATCAATACAGTCATGCCGCATTACTATGCACAGGCTGTGCTCTGCAACAAGGACCCCAAGCACAACACCCCTGCCAGCAGTACCCGCAGGGCAATGTCCTAATAATGATTCCGCTGTTCCAATAGGTGGGAGTTCATGATTATTCCAAACCAGTGCATCATCTGCTTCTGCTGATGAAGATATTTATGTATTGTTTCTTCACTGCACTTTTTGTATGCCTCAGTCAAGTGGCATTTAAGCACCACACAAACCTTTCTTCTGTGGCATTTGGATGTTCATGGGTAAAAGATCTGTGCATTTGTTTGTTTTATCATTTCATTGAAATCGTGTTTTTTCTTTTTCATTCTTGTACGGAGTGAAGAAAACAGAAATGTGCACCAGGGTTCTGGACAACCTGTGAAAAACACAATTCAACAAGGAAAATTTACTTTTGTCACTCATTTAAAAAAAAAAACGGATTTCTACTGCTATTGCGAGTGTGTTTTTCTCAAAAGCATCTCTTTTATGGTAAACATGTTTACTGTTCTCACTGTCTGTCTATGTGGCCCCATCATGTGGCCTCATCACCTCCCTAATGCACCTTGTCTATGTACCCAGCGTGCAGCTGGCGTGTTCTTGTGGGATTACCCGACAGCCATGGATGCTTTTATGCAGAGTTTTGTATCGATGATCTTCACGCTATCCCAATAAATATACATACAACATACACATGTAATAGCTGTGGTTTGATCAGAGCTCCTGCTCAAGGCACAGTAGCGTTAACAATTGAGAAGCACAGTGTTGCCGTCAATGAGAGGACGCCACTTTGTTATAGAGGCAAGTATATTTATTCAGCAGGAGAGCGCAGGGAGCGTCAAGCGCCTCTGCTGGCCTCTCCTTTCAACGCTCCTGTGTTCCAGAACTATGGTTCTGGAACACTAACAAAAGATAACACATCTTCCCTCTTAACAAAATAACACAAATTCATACATATACAAATATACCCCCCAACTTAAAATGAATTGAAAACTAAACTAAAGAACTGCTATCTAATAAAAACAATGTGCTGTCATGCATTTATCGTCAATCACACAGAAAATTCTTCAACTTAACTGGAAATGTTTTTACTCTACCACTGACACGTCTTCCTGCATTCTTCACTTCCTCGCCAACACTAATTTCCACTTACGCACTCTTTACTTCCACCTCTTCACCGATACTCTTCAACCCACTATCACCATCCTTGCGACATTCCACTCTTCCTTCACCTGACACCTCCTCACTTAACACCAACCTACCCTTGGACGACACTTCTCCCCCATCGACCACCACCACACTATTCCTCACGGCGGCAATCCTTTTTGGCCCCAAAAATGTGCTCTCTAGACATTTGAGCCCATACCTGGGATTCTTTATCAATAGCCAATTGTCATGATGCCTACTCCCGGGGATCCAGACCAGGTCCAGCAACCCCGGAAGCAGGCATCAAGTTACTTTGGGCAAGCCCAAAAACCCCTGCTAGGGGCTGTTTGGGTGCGGTCCTGGCGCCTATGGCGCCAGGCTCATATGGAGAGTCAGTCCTGGCGCCAGGCTCAGAGTAGAACTTACCTGATGCAGACCATGCTGCAAGTTTACCTGATGCAGACCATGCTGCAAGAGCTCCAAGCCAAACGAGGCTTGGAAGGGACTATTTTACCTAGGGACTATTTTTTTACTCGGGCGGGGCTGGCGAGGAATACTTACCTGGGACTATTTTGGAGGCTATTTAAACCACGCCCAAAGAGCAGCACATGCTTCGTGTATTCTGCATCCAGCAGCGTAATGCTCACCGTGCCTGCAAGTCTGCATCCAGCCTTCAGCCACGCCCGCCTCAAGTTTGGAGCTCCTAGAAAAAGGGAGAAAGAAGGAGAAAAGGTTAGAACAAGAGCAATACCTTTGATCCTTACCTGAATTCCCGATCTATCGCGCCTTCGAGCTGGAAGAAAGAAGTTATTTTATGTGCTTCGCCTCGCCTGCTGCAGCGCCGCGCTGAACTCACCGGCCTTCGCAGCATCTTCACATTCCACTGCATCCTCCTGCATGTTCCCGCCGCATTCCGGCACCCAAGGAGTAGACAAGAACAGCAAGGTGAGCCAAGGGAATACACAGAGGAATATTAGTAACCCACCCATAGATACCTGATTTTACCACCGGGGTACTATTCATCTTCACCGGTCGGCGCAGCTCCCACTGCATCTTTGCCGTACCCCGGCCCCTAAGGGGAAACAAAAGGACAACAAGGTGAAACAAAGGGACTATCAAGGGGAACCCTCCTCACCACATTAGACTTACCTGATTTTACCGCCGGAGGTATTATTCCCCGAGACTTCATACTTTCTCTCAGTGCCTGAATAAGGGAGAAAGCAACAGGTTACATATTGACATTATTTATCGAACTGTGTTGGGAATACAAATCCTTACCAGAATATTACCGGTTGCCACAAGGAACTCTTCACTAGGGTCAAGCTGCAAAATGCAAGGAATCGGACAAGAGTGAAAGTCAGGCATTTGAAATCTTACGAACAACATACTTTTCGGAGTCAATATTGTTCTGGAACTCACCAATTCCTTCGAGCCAGTGAAGCAACTGGTTATCAACGCGCCCCTGCGCTCAATGCAGGATGGAGAACTCATATTTTCAAACCATCAGGTGAGACTATAAGGGGGGGACATCAAAGGTGATCCGTGGGGAGAACAGCAGAGGCTTGGGGGGATTTACACTCTAACTCCACGGGTGGTTAATTCCCTTTCTCCACTTGCAGAAGAATATTCCTACGGCCAAACAAACGAAGCTAGGTGGGCCAGTCCAGTCCGTCATCTCGGCCCTACGGGTCACATTGGTGGAGACTGCAGCTGTCCAGTTCAGATCGACGCCTCTGTGGGAGCCAGGTGAGCATAACACCAATCCCCTACTTCCCAGATTCTTTCCTTCACTTTGAAATGTTCGTCAAACACATCTTTATACTGACATTGTGCCTCTTCTACCATCCTCATCACTTCCTTCGGAATGACATTTACACTACATGCCAGCCCTAGCCACCCAGCACACAACTTTGTCCCCGGTTGCCTCCCTTTTAGTGACACAAAGGGAGACACCTTTGTTACTGAGTGGGGTGTAACACAATAACTCCATACCATATGCTTCAACACTTCACTCCACACCAACCCGACCTCATGGCTAGTTGACTGCCCCCCCTTAATAAACCTATTTGCTTGTTCCACCATTCCATTAGCTCTAGGATGATAGAAAGCCGTGCATGTGTGCTTGATGCCAAACTGTGTCAAAAATTCCATATTGTCCCTGAACAGAACTGCACCCCATTATCTGTTACAATCTCTGTGAGAAACCCTTCACGAAAAAACACCTCTTCAAAAAACGTCACCAACTCCACCGTGGTTGCTTCTTTTAGCACCTTCCACTCTATCCACTTCGAGTGATAATCCATTAACACTACAACAAACTTGAATCCTTCACCCAAACTCTGGATTGGACCCATCAAATCCATTGCAACCTTTTTCCAAGGCTCCCCTGGTACCCGCACCAGCCGAAGTGTTATTTCCTGTACTACCCTCCTTTTATCACTTGCAAAACAAACTCTTCAATTCCTTATTTCTCTATCAACTCCACTATCCATTGCTGGCCACCAATAGTCCTGTCTTCACATCGTTTCTGTGCTATTCATTCTGCAATGCCCTTGATGAGCAATCTCTATTAATCTTTTAATCTTTTCCTGGCACCCTGAGGAGTAATCACTTTATTTCCTCTTTTATTATTCCCTCCTGATAAAGATAACTCCTCCTTTACCTCAAAAAACCAATAAAACTTCCTGTCCAGATCACTCTTTCAAGGCCATCCCTCCACTGTCCATTCCCTCACTTTGCTCAGCACTAAATCATCTCTCTCAGCTGACCTCCATTCCTCCTCATTTAAGGCACCCTGTTCAATACTGGCAACAATAATTTCTTCGTCCTTTTTTTCTCCCTGAACACCTCTGGTGCCACAGCCCACCGGCAGCCAAGAAAGACAATCCGCCACCACATTTTCCTTACCCGAAAAATAGCAGACTTGAAAATCATATCCTTGTAATCCTAATACCCATTTTAAAATTCTGAGTGAGCCCTTGGACCAACCTCCCCATTTAACATCAGTACCAACGGTCTGTGATCAGTTTTAACAGTAAAACGCTGACCCCACAGACATCATTTAAAATGTATGACAGTCCAATAAACCAGCAAAGCTACTCTCTCCACAACCAAATAATTTCTCGCAGCACCCCTCAACGGTCTGGATGCAAAAGCTATGACATGTTCTTCCTTCCGGGCCACAATGACGCCCCCAGACCACTTAAACTAGCATCTACCGTCAACACTGTTTTGTGACCGCTCACAACCCCCCCTAAAGAGGGCGCACTGGAAATCCCTTCCTTGATCTCCTGGAACGCTTCCGTACTTAGACCACACAAAATTCACACATTTCTTCAATAATGCTCTCAAAGGAGTCGAGATGACAGCAAAATTCTTGACAAATTTGTGGTACAATTCTGTCATCCCCATGAATGACCTCAACTGATCTTTAGTTTGCAGAGCTGGAGCTTTACTTATTTCTTCCACTATATTTTGTTTGGGTGAAATTCTCTGAGATGAAATTCTGTGCTCCAGATACTCTACTTCACGCACACCAATCCTACATCTGCTGCATTACACTGCGAGCCCTGCCTCACTCAACTTTCCCAACACATCCCTCAACACCCTGTCATGTTGTTCTATACAATTTGCAAAAATTAGGATGGCGTCTTGAAACACAATTACATTTCTGAAACCCTCCAAAACGGTTATAGGTCAAAGTATGGAATCAAAAGGATCGAATGACAAAAGGGTCGAATCAAAAGGACCGAAAACAAAAGGTTCGAACATTTCTTTTTTTTTTTTTTTACATTTTCTTTTTGGGGGGGGGGGGTCCACCCAACCCCTGTTTTTGTGGTAAAAACCACATTTTTACCCAAATGAAAACCCCCCAAAAAAATATAATAAAACAAAATGTCAACCCTTTTGTTTTCGATCCTATTGACTCTCACCTTTTGTATTCGATCCTTTAACCGGACACCCTCCAAGACCTTTTCCATTACACACTGAAACACAGCTGCTGCTGACGCCAACCCAAATGGCATCCTTTCCGGCATGATGAAGGCGTTAACATCTTGGCATTGATGTGATAGAGGCACTTGGTTGTAGGCAGCAGACAAATCCATCCCCGTAAACCAACTTGCTTCACCCAACACTGCCAACACTTCGGATATCACTGCAAGGAGTGCCTCTCTACTAAGATATTCTTATTCAGATCTCTTAAGTCAACACATAACCAAATCTTTCCATTGCTTTTTGCTACAAGCAGTACCAGCGATAACCATTCCATGCCTTGCACCCGCTCTATTACTTCTCTCTGCAAATGTCCATCAAGTTCCTTATGAAGCTGTTGCTTCATGTGGTGGGGAACTGGTCGTACCTTGTGTACCACTGGTTGTGCTCTTGCTTTCACCTTGATGCAATGTTCAAAATCCCTTAGCATCCCCAATTTTTCTGTGAACACCATTGGGAACTCTGAGGCCCAGTTGTCTGCCACTTCTGCTATTGTCAAAGGAATTGGTGCATTTGCTTGTATTCGAACCCCTATATTATCATTTTGCTCCTCCCAACCCAGCAAGGATGATCCCTTCTTTGCTACCAGGATGTTCGTTATGCACTCTCTTCCCTTATAGCCAACACACCCTTGGAACCTCCCTATAATTCGATCTGTGTCTTGCCATAACCACATGGTTGTACTTCAGGTGGTGACAGCTCGTGTACTCTTTTTGACAGCGTCCCGGTGAAAGTTTCCCTTGAGATAATTGTCCACGGCAAGGCATTATCAACTTTCATTGATATTTTGGATCCATCAATGTGAAACGTGTCCACCAGACCTTCCATCCCCCCAGACACTACTGATATCTCAAATATGTGCATGGGTTTTTCTTCCCCACCTTGAGGAGTTGTCCTTACTTCTTGCTCCTGCTGACTTTGCTTGCATTCCACAATGTTAATTGTGTTCTCCTTGCACATGTGTGCAAAATGGCCCTTACATCTGCACTTAATGCACTCAGAATTTTTCGCCGGGCAAAATACACTCGTCAATGCATGTCTCACATTTCCACACCTGAAGCACTTGCACCTGGGCCACTCTCTCCTTGTGCCTGTACCCGTCTTTTTGCTCATTGCACATACTTCCTAGCTGTACTTCTCTACCTTCATTTCTGTCATGTATTGCGTTGTTTGTGAGTTCTACGGGTTGCTCTAAAGTCATATTCTTTGCTAGTAGCTTCTCTTGCACACTGGGGTTGGTGGTGCACCTCACCAATTGATCCCGGTTCAGGGAATTTGTTAACGTGCCGAATTCACATGTGTGACTCAATGTCCTCAGTACAGCCACATACCCTCCCACCTGTTCAGAAGGGTCTTTGGAAGAGCTTGTGCCTTTCGAATGTCACATTCTTTTTTGTCTCTAAATGTTGTTCTATCTTTTTGATAGCCCAGGTAAACTCATCAAAATCTCCTGCTCCTTCTCCTTGCAGTTATGGCAGTTATGGCAGTCTGTCAAAGACACTGCGGCCCTCTGGGCCCAAATTATGTAGTAATAGTACTTTTTTCCTTGAAGTGTTATTCCAACCCATGGCCACATTGTACGTCTCAAACATCTTCTTCCACCTTTCCCACCTTATCGTGGTTCAGCCAGGAATGGGGGTGGATGTGGTATAGTTGCAGTAGCCATGTTTGTTTAGATTACTTGTCCTTATGCTCTAATTATTGTTTTTCTGAGTTAAGGGAAGTTGCTGGGCACTGTCCTGATTTTATTACGGTTGTCATTTGCTGTGGTGTTCCTTCTCTGATCCTTATATTTGTGATGGAAAGAGAAAAAAAAATGTAAATTTAATTTTTATATAGGGCTCGGTTTTATAGAGTTATTTCCTCCCTTCCTGTGCTCTGCAAAGAGTGTCCTTTTTCCTTTTATATAGTGCTCTGTTTTACAAGGCTCCGTTGTGTGGAGCTATTTCTTTCCTCCTACGCTCTGTGGAGAGTGTCCTCGTTAGTTCGGCTGATCAATGGAAGGAGGGACACTCGAGTTCTTGACGCACAATGTTGTCCTCGCAACGTTCACCCCGTCGTCACTGAGGCGAGAAGAGCACACGCGAGCGTGATTTCCTTTGTACGCTCGCGGTACATTTTTGTTGTTGTTGTTTGTTTCCTTTCTCGTTGAGGGGCTTGCACCACCCCGCTTACGCCACCAGAGCTGCCTTTCTCTGTAGACCGGCGGCATACACTCCCCTACCCCCCTTCTCACCTGGGGCTGCACAGTCAGGACCTTAGTCCCTGTTCCACTGGCAGAGACCTCTCTCTGGTTCCCAACTGGGTTTCTCCACGCAGCCGCTGCGCTCTCTCTGCAGGGCCGGCAAATCCTTGTCGCTACTGTTGCGCTCAATGAGAGGACGCCACTTCGTTATAGAGGCAAATATTTATTCAGCAGGAGAGCACAGGGAGCAACAAGCACCTCCGCTGGCCTCTCCTTCCAACGCTCCTGTGTTCCAGAACCATAAGTGGTTCTGGAACACTAACAAAACATAACACGCAGCTTCTGATTTTAACTTCAATGTAAGCTTCTGATTTTAACTTCAATGTACACCCTTCAGTATGCTTTTAAGGCTAGCATTTAAACCATAAAGTTTGCCTTTCTATGAACTTACATTGTTTCCCTTTACTTTCCATGAATGTGTGTCTCTTTAAATGTGCACATATTTGTATTTTGAAAGTGACCATGTAATTCATTAGCAGGCATTTCACATAAGTTACCAAAGCTTTACAATTAAGGTACAAGTACGCCTATTATTAAAACGTGCAAAAGGAAGATAATCGTATTTATTTGTCCTCTAGAAAATGTCCTGTGGTAGACCCGTACTGAGCTATGTTTTTACGTCTTGTAGCGATTGCGAAAACGTTTGAAGAAAAAATAATAATCATTACCACTTCAACCTGCCACTGCTGGAAGTGTGAGAACACAATGAAAGTCTGCTTTTTAAAAAATTCCAATGACTAATTTTCTTTATAATAGTAATTTTCTCCTTTTTTTGTACTTCAGGGCCAGTGGCAAGTTGTGAAGCTGCAACGCAAACTGAATTAAGGCCAAAATTTGCCGCTGTCACTTTGCGAAGGGCGCTGCGCACCAGAGCTGCGCGTGCAAGACCCCGGTCATTGGTGGATTACAAGTCCTACATAGACACTAAGCTGCTCGTGGCCAAGTTTCTGGAGGAGTCTCCTTGCAGCATGACCCCTGACATACAGGAGCTGGTGGACAACATCAAGTCAGTTCTAAAGTCTGATGAAGAGCACATGGATGAAGCCATCACAAGTGCCAACTTCCTTGATCAGGTATTTCATGTGGCGCCTCGCATCTGTTAATTGCGTCTTGATGTTTAACGAATTCTGACCCTCCGCCTAACTCCAAGAACCACCTGCAACATTGGTCCTGCTTCAGAAATGGCTCTGGCTAGGTCAGGCACGCAACTCTAGGTGTAAAGCTTCATTTCCTGCTGTGCTGAACAGGCTGGGACGAAGTATTATTGGGACAGGACACAGTCACCCTACCTAAAATGTCAAGCTGTTGGCCACTCCCAGGACAATGTGAACCTACTTGAAGGTTCCACTGGGAATGCCCAATATGTTTAGTGTCCATGAGGTATGGCTACAGATTGATATAGTATATTGTGAACAAAATCCTTGTTTAGTACAGTTATGGTTCAGCTGTAGTCAACCTACTGTTAATGAGCTTGTTTCTACTCTCATTTCTCCTAGACAGCAAGTAGACTGTTGTCTTACTCTTGCTAGCCCTTCACTTCCAGTGAAACTGGCACCATCCTCTCGTCTTATGTCCAGATCCTCATTCTCACCTCCAATTAAGAGTCTCTCCTCTCTGTCAGCTCTTTCCCTTGCTCTCTTCAGATATTCTGTTTCTCCTCTTCTTTGCCTCCATGATTAACGTTGGTTCTCTCTCGTACTTCCCCCAACCCAGTGGTCGAAGTGTACGAAAGGAAGTAGTGGAACTATGCTCCCTGCTGGCCTGCACCCACTCCCCACAAACCCCATCACCACGCTACGTCCCAAACACAATACAAACCCCCAAACACATGTGCCTGCCTTTTTAGGGAACGTTCAGTGTAGTGCACTGAAAGTGCAAGTTTCAACTTCTTCCTACACTTTTATTTTAAAATGAAACCATTCCGGAGTGGTTTCTTTTCAAAATGAAAGTATAAGAGCTGTAAAACTTGATATAAAAAAGTAGAGGAGCACCTTTCCCAACCGCTCGTGCTCACTTCGACCACTGCCCCAACCTCTTCTGCATTCTCCCCTCCTCCTGCACTAGGTACTCTCTATGCACTTGCACCCCCGGTCTGCCACCCTTTGCTCCCTCTGTGACTCCGCCTCTCTCTCTGCACCTCACTTCCTCGTGCACCCTCACCTCTCTCAGTACCTCCTCCACCGGCATCTTTAGCTCTCTCGACACCACTACCTCCTCTTGAACCTTCATCTATCTCTGCACTTCCACGCTTCCACAATTCACTGCTCTGCTATTCCACGCCCTCTCACTCCGTCTCTCAGCCTGGGCTTTCATAGGGCCTTGGTTCCCTCCCTCTGGGTAGGGCTACGTTCTATGACTTGTACATATGACTGGTAATTGTATCTGGTCTGGGACCGGTTATGTGTTAAGATTTCAGGTTGCTGAGTAATTCCCCCTTCTGAGTACCCCACTACGCGTTGAATAGGCTAATCTGACATCTTGAAACTCCCTGTTCCAGGCACGTGTACAAAACCACATAGACTGGGTTTGCAAAGCAGAGGCAGTGGAACTAGCTCTGTCTTTGTACAATAGTTTGACATTCTGAATGTGGTTTGGGACAGGAGGTGTATATTAAAAGTTAGATTAAGGAAAGAGTCTAAAATGTTTCCTTTTTTTCAAAGAGGCAATCCGTGTTCCCTGCCAATGAGTCATTCCCTCACTCCCAGGAAGTAAATAGTCTGATGGGAAAGAGTAGTATAATTATTAAGTAATTGATGCATTAGCCCATTGGAGTAGTGTATGCATCAGAACATAGCATCATCATTTATTTAAGCCATCTCCGGCAAGAAGCCTGAGAGATGCTCATACAAAGTAAATGGGTGCTCCAGTTTTAAAGTTGTGCACAGTATCAATTGTTTAGTTAGGTGGATTTATTTTTTTTACAACGCAATTACTTTGTCCTACCCTGAAAGGTCTGTGCTCAGCAGGCTTTTGTGATGCCGATTGCATCTCTGTGTTGGGAGATGCCCACGGCAGAAGCAGCGGTGTCGCTTCAGCCTCCAGATGTGCCAACTGTGAAGGGGTACCAGTTCTACTATGATGTATCACCCACACTCATGATTAGTTGCATTTATGACTAGTCCCAAACTGTGGGCCATACGTGCCCATATTGGGGATCATCGTCCCTCTTTGTTCCCAATGATTGCCAATGCTGGTTTAGTACTAATTGTAAGAAAGCAGCAATGGAAACAATGTTTGGTTTGGAATAGTCATTCATGCAAAGTGAAGCAATCAAGTTCAATGATGTTTCTCCATTTTCTCTTCCTTTCCTTATGCTCATGCAGGTAATGACCCCCACTCAACCGTCTGGTTCCAGGGGACCCCATTCCCTGCCTTTTCGAAGACACCCAGGCTTACTTCACCTGGAGAGCTGTGGTGACCTGAGCACTTTTACTAGCACAGAAGGACCAAGAGTGGAGAGGAGGGGCCACCGGGCTGATCACGAGAGGCCCCATAGTCTCATTGGAGTCATACGTGAGACTGTGCTCTGAAATTGACCCTTTGCTGTCCTTACCGCAGACATAAGCCGATGCAAACAGGATCCGTGCGGAAGGCCTGGTTAAAGATTTTGAGTAGCTACTGCATTCGTCGCGGTCTTCTGCTGTTTGATCGCCAAAGCACAGGAGCCTTCTCAGGGAAAGGGATTACCAGACACTTCTGATTCTAATTTCTTTGAGTCATCTTGGAGCAGTGGTTTGATACTGGAACGACATTTGTGTCGATGATGCAGGTCTATGGATTTTCGCCCGTCGCTATAGGATTTATAGACCAGTGGACAAGTGTTCCTCGTGCCTTGCTTCCTGTTTTTCTAGGGTTGGCTGCCCTCTACTTAACCTCCCTCTTGACCACCTTCACTGCGGCCCATTCAATACATGTATTTATAGAAGCTTCATACAGTGTTCCGACATATGTCCCCTATGCGCTTGAAAGAAGGGGGGTGATTCAAGCCGTTGCTGAGCTTTTGAAGCTGCGTTGAGAGAAACTAATATATCCGTTCCTAAGAAACTCTAAAAGCTTTAAACCACAAGTATTCATATTTTGAAAGTATAGCAACAAAGAATTTTGGTCTTGTTTAATGCCGCTTGCCGCAATGTCAAGTTTACACTGTGTTACACTGAATGAAATCAATAATAAAAATGTGTGATTTATATTAGTGTTGCCAGTACTGAATCCCTAGTGTTACTTATTTATGTGTACAGTCATGAATGTATAGATGCCAGATGGATGGTCTCCTTTTCAGACCCTCTTTGGTCACGGGCCATCCCTTTTCCATATTGTTTCTTCTTCCATTCAATCCCTGCTCTAATGTCCACTTCCCAGTTCCTGAAGCCTCTGGTCTTAGTGTTACTGCTCTCCTCCTGATCTATGCACTGTCATTACTTCAGCCCCATCACTATCCATAGAACAGAAAAACCAAGGACTGTCCACCATGTTGAAGAATGACTCCAATCACTGTGGGTCCAGAACATATGCCCACCTCTTCTTTGTACTCTCCAGCTAGGCCTGAGGAGGCTTTGCTGGCTGCCTGCGAGGGACATCTTATCACAGTGTATTGCCATTGACCTGGCACACCGTCTTCAATGAAAGACCTGGGCCAGGCATCTCCTCCTAGCCAAACGTTTGGAATGCAGGCTTTTTTAGCCACTCCATGCCTGTGTGTCAAGCTTTCAGACAGCTGACTCCAACGCTCACCTCCAGCTTCCTTAATTTCCAAAATGAAAAACAAATACGCATCTATCTTGTGTCCTGACGTGCAAGTAGTTCCACCGCTTCCTTCTCCGTTTGGCTGCCATAATCCATAGGTTCTTTTTTAAAACGTTTTTATATATTGTGCAATTGGTTAAACATTAAAACCTTCAGCACACAGTTGTTAAATAACAATTTACAATATGGTTTAAAAGATAACATGCAAAGCAATCAGGTAAGAAAATATTCATAAAATACCAATAAAACAGGACCGTGAAGTTGAACTCTTGTCAAATCTGTGCAAATAAGCGTCAAGCCTCTTTCGAAATATAAAATGTAGAAGAAGCCATGACTAGTGAAGTGGCACAATACATACTGTTCCAAAATTGATCAGAGTCAGTAAATTCCAGGTTAAGCCGTGAAAACGAATAACCCTTAATAAATGCACTTATTTTTTATTTATTTTTTATTTTACTTGATTCAATTGATTTTCAATTTTTACAAGACAGTTTCTTTGCTGGGGACAGCCCCAATCCATTCCAAGGCATTCCGAATAAAAGCACTTATCAATTTCGGGCAACACGTAAGTATATGATGAGAAGTTTCAATAGCAGCATTGCATAATCGGCATCTTCTATCCGGATACAGGGTGCCTACCCTGCTGCCTATGTGTTCCCTGGTAGGAAGTATATTAAATCTTAAATGGATAATAGACCTTTATAATTGACAACTACATGGTTTAATCAAATATGAACATACATAAACCATAGACATGGACTTCTTCCATGGGTCCCCTTTGCTATTTCAATGATGACCATCTTTTTTTCTTTTTGGGAAACAGGTGTATGCTCTCCATGCGAGTGCTAATAGCAATAATACACTTGAAAAGGGCTGTACGGGATAGTAACAGCCCCCCAGCCTTAGTTAATGGCCTGGTGGGTTGATACCATCTGGCTTATCCAAGTCAAGTATAGGTGCTTCTTACCCACATGAGCTCATCAGCCCTTTTACTTTTAAAATATTCCAAATATAAATAGTATCAGAATAGTTTCCACTACAGATTGCCATAGCTAGGGAATTAGCGGACAGTTCAAGATTCAAAGGGTTTTATTGGACAAGACAAAATACCAACGGATTAAGTAGAAGTGAATAAGAGTGGTGGGTAACTCAAACAATGCAAGTAAGTCAGGCTTTCTGGAGTGCCATAGTCGTTCAGTACTTCCCTTACTCCCTTGGGCTCTGTCAAATGGTGGTCAAAGAGTTGCTCAGTATTTTGCGTTTAAGTGCCACAACACTACTCTTGTGTTTGGTTGCTTGTCTTTCAAAGTAATTTGCAGAATGTCTATTCAGGGTGTGAAGTCACTCTCATCCTTGGTGCTCGGTACATTGGTATGGGGGTCAGACATCACTCTGGTTGATCTTTGTCAAGAGCGAGATGTGCCCTGTGATCAGTAAGCATAAGCGTGTTGGTCCCAGACCCTGCCAGAGCCTCTCCCAGCACTTAGGTCCCTCAACCAGCTGAACATACTTCTGCACTTTTTACTTTGACACCTCCTCCTCCTTAACTCTCTCGCCTGCCTTGTCTCCTATCTACCCACACTTCTTCAGGTTGGTTGTCCTTTCCTCCTCAATGACTTGCATCATTCTGCTTCACTTCTCCTCTCACCTTTCCTTCTCCCCACTTCTCTCTTGGCCTCTTTATTAGTTCTCCTACTTTTTAGGGTTCTGGCTGCCACTTCTGTTGGTTTCTTCATCCCCCTCTACCTGCTTTGTTGATATCGCCACTTCCTTCTTGACTCTCTTATCACTGTGCGTTGCCTCCTTGCTCTTTGCTGGCATGGAATCCTCCTCCTGATGCCTCTGTTCACACTCTGTAACCCCCTCCCCCACACGTTCTCTTCTTCCCAACTTCTAGTCGCTCATTTCTCTCTTCCACCTCCTCCTGACACCTGTACTCACTATCCTTACACTCTTCACCACTTCTTGAGGTCTTCTCATCCTCCCTCCTTTCAATCTCCTTATAACCCTCCTTCACTGTACCCCTTCTCTCCTCCACCACTTATATTTTCTACTTGCCTCTCACCGCCCCCTTCTCCTTCTTGTCTGCTGCACTTCTCACCACTGGTTTGCAAACATGGAGAACTTGGGCCAGCAACGGTTTACCTAGCTCCGAAAGACTGAGGATGCTAGCCGCATGCATGCCTGTGAACAGCAGCAAATCAATTCCAAGATGGTAGCCAGCCTCAATAAAGGCCAAGGCCATGCTGCGCTTATGCGTGCAAGTAAAGAGATACAGCCATGACAGCCAAAATCAAGGCGTTTACCTGAGAGAAACCCCCAGCTGAATGTAAGCAGTAAATGATCCAGTCTATGGGCCTACTGGCTCAACTATAAAAGATGGTAGATCGTCACAAGTAGTATAGGAGTCTGGACTGGAGGTGGACAGAGCGTGATGGTGCATAGAAGAGTGGCAGCGAGGAGTAGGCAGAGATTGTCAGAGGGAGGAGATATGAAATTGGAAAGGAGGGGGTAACAGGAGCTGGGAAGAAGCAAGCATATTAATAGGAGGAGAGTAGGCAAAGGTGGAGCAGCTGAGAAAAGATAAGGGTGGAAAGCACATCAATAGGAGGAGCAGACGAGAACTTAGAAGAGCGGTTCCGAGGAAGGGAGAACATCAATAGGAGGAGCAGATGAGAAGTTAGAAGAGCGGTTCCGAGGAAGGGAGAACATCAATAGGAGAAGCAGATGAGAAGTTAGAAGAGCGGTTCCGAGGAAGGGAGAACATCAATAGGAGGAGCAGATGAGAAGTTAGAAGAGCGGTTCCGAGGAAGGGAGAACATCAATAGGAGGAGCAGATGAGAAGTTAGAAGAGCGGTTCCGAGGAAGGGAGAACATCAATAGGAGGAGCAGATGAGAAGTTAGAAGAGCGGTTCCGAGGAAGGGAGAACATCAATAGGAGGAGCTGAGGAAAGAGGAGGAGGGATCACCAGCAGGAGAGAATAAGTTGAAATAGGAGTTGCAAAGAAAATTATTAAACGGAGACGATGACACAACAGGTGAAAAGGGAGGAGATAAGGAGGAGGAAAGCAGGAAGAAGAGGAACGTGTAGGAGAGAAAAGATGGACACTGCAAAAAGCAGATGCTCTCAGCAGCTGGTAGAATTAAAGAAAGGCCGCGATTCCATGAAGAAAGGGAGGGGAGCAAAAGTCCCTTCCCTGAAAACAGTACAGAACTTAAGCATAACAATATTATTCTAAAATTCATGTTAAGCAAGACACAAGAAGCAACTCAGGAGTGATGCACCCTGAGCACATGTGCATAATGTCACTACATACCATCATTCCTCAAACTTCCGCTGGAGGAGCTTGCATATAAATGAGGCCATGTAACACATAGAGACTGTCTGAAAAGTCCCCTCGCTCTACTGCCAAAGCAGAGATTAAGAATCCCAGATATACAGCTCATCTGGGGTATGCCACACCCTGAAGGATAACTAGTTCATCATGTTTTTAGCACGAGGAAGACCGGGCATAAAACGTCTGTCCATGTCTCAAAAAATGTTATTTCAAAGCTCTTAAAGGAAACGTAATTATAAATCACCAGTCTAGGAATTATTGGTGTCAAATATGTGCAAAAGCAAAAGCCACATTCATTATGATGAATTCACATTAGCAATACGTTGTTTAAAAAAAACGGTTTTACTCTCTAAAAAGGTGTGTATATATTTTGTTTTTGGAACTAATTCTGGTATGTTGGTATAGATTGTAGTCCGTTTGTTTCCAAAATAAATGTAATATGTTGAATAAATAACCTTACATTGAGTCACACTACTGGTCCTTTTAATATATTAGGCACGTATTTCCTTTAATCATTCTGGGATGACTCTTTTCTTAAACAGATAGGCATTGCAGACAAGGTGGATGAACTGGGGAAGTGAAACTATGAACAATGCTTGGATCACCACTGGTGGAACCTACGGGCGAGGGAGAGGGAGCGAGGACCAGAGTCCAAAAAGGAAGTCTGGGGTTTCTATTTTCCTCCCTGGGCCCACAGCGCTTGGTTTTCTGTTGTAATAAAGTCCCTTGGGATTTTGCATCTGGCTTCGAGCTGTTGGCTGATCCTTCCACCTGTGGCAGCAATCAAGGCTGCAAGATGGGGATCCCCCTGTGTACCTGCCCCGGGGCATACATCACACGCTGGCCCCAATGGCGAGAACAGCCTAATCCGTAGCCTTAGACTTGGCATTTTTATCACGTGAGTATACATTGTTACCTGTGGAATACTGTGAAAAGGTGAAGTCCTTTAAGGTAAAGGTTATAATACAAAGGGATCAGGCTCCCTTGATTTTTATTTGGACTCAGGTAATTGCATCAACTGATCCTGTCTCAACTGTATCAGACTCCTCCATTTTAATGGAACAAGTATAAAATGTTTACTTGCAATATCAGCTCACCTATATGTGCCAGCTAGAAATGCAGGATTTCTTCCCGAGTTGCTTATGAATGATCCCTCTTCTACCACTTATGTAGCAGATTTGACAACCAAAATCATGTTTACACTTTTGGCTTGGACACTTCCTAAAAGTGAAGCTAACACACTGATTACTCATTGCCAAGCAGCAAATATACAAGGGGCGGTTTTATGTGTGGATGTTGGTAAGTTCCATTTCAAAACAGAGCGCTGTATGCACGAGACTGTTTAGCAGATCTCACTTTCATGGCAGGATCCATTTACTAGAGTTTCTAACATTTAGAAAAATCTGCGAGATCCTCCCATCTAGACAGACATCCGGCATACAAGGCCTATCCTCTTGGCTGCCCTGCGTGTTCCTCCACGCTTCCAAATCCGAGCCCTCCCTCAGTTGAGCTTGTCCTCCTTTTGTTTATCTGCTACCTCCTTTTTACCACTTCCTCCTGCTGGTTCACCGCTTCCTCCTTAACTCCACCTCCTTACCTCTGTTTTTCACAACCTACACCCTTCTTCAACTAATCCCTTATGATCTATGCCATCCACTCCCCACCCCTTATCTCCTCCTTCGAATCTTTCCCAACCTTCTCCCTTGAAGTAACCACCTCCCTCATCCAATTACTTCTCCCGCTCTAATTCCTAATCCTTCCTCCACCACCACTCTCTGCTTCTCCATTTGCCACACACCTACCCCCTGCAGTTCTCCAGCCCTCTCCATATGCTATCCTTTTGCTACTCCACAAGCCCAACCCCAGCCTGGGGTTAGGGCTCATTTTATAATGTTTTAAACCCTCCCCAGGGTTTCTTTCAAAATGATGGGCTGCAGCTGTGGCTCTAGGGTAGGTCTCCATCCGGATTGACTGAGGTTGTTTTCTTCCTGGGGCTCTCCTTGTGGTGTGGGAAAAGAGGTGAAGCAGCCATTCGGAATTTCACTATGATGCCTTGCCTGCCTGCTCTCTGCAGCTTTCACTCCTGTGGTGATGCAATGAATTTTGATCTCCCCGTTTCCTTTTTGGGACGCCTTGCCTACCAAATGTCCGCATCAGCATGGAAAGGGGCATATTTGAGTTTGTGCATTTTTCAGTGTTTCTACAATTTTTGCCAAATCTGCAGACCCAGCTACACATCCCGGGACATCAAGGACATGGTGTTCTCCTGCTCCAGAGGTCTGAAGATCCGTTCTTAGCCCGTGGATCAAGGGAACCCTGAAATTAACAGTGGGAATTTGCCTATATCAGTTCCTGATACCCTGCGGGGTTGAAGGTTTTGTGAATGTGAGTCTTAATGGGGCTATCACCACTTTAGAGTTGGAAGTGGGTTGTCACCTCTCTGAACCTGGCTATACTCATAAAAAGGTGGTTGCTTGCAAGGAATATGTTTGGGATAGGTTTCACCTGAACAAACTGTTGAGAGCTGAGATTGGGAGAAGTGCTGCAGTGACTGGCCCATGCTATTCAGCAGGGCTGCAATGCAATGTCCTAGCGGATCCCTGTATACCTTCTTTGGGGGCACCACCCCAATGTGTAGAAGAGACCTTGGGGCCAAACCGGGGTCTTTGTCACAGTACGCAATTACACGAAAATGCTTTTTTCGGATACATCTCAACATAGGAGGCATGCATTTGACACTGAATATGCAGTTCAGAAGATGTATGATGCTGATCTCTTGAGTGGAAATAGCCAATGAAACTGAAGTTGATCAGGTGTAACAATCCAAAAGATGCTCATGCATATGTCATAGTATATCACAAAGAACAGTATGTCAAAAATATTTGCAATGTCATGCTAAGTGCTGAAAAATCTCCTGAAAACCCTGTAGAATTCATTGACAGTTTAATAGGGGCCCCTCTGAAAGATAATAGGGGCCCCTCTGAAAGATAAAGATAAAGTTGTCACAATGACAGCTTTTAAGTGACACTACAAGGAAATCTGTTCCTCAAAAAGTGAGAAAATCCTTGAAAACACTTATTGAAAATATTTTGGAGGCTAAGGGCATAGTATTCTGCAATCCTGTCTCCAAGAGCCAATTGCAGCATATTTCCTTAAAATCAGTTAAAAAGTGATGTCTTTTATCACGCTGCCAAATTGCTACGGAAAACCATCCTTGCAGATGAGAAGTGGAAATTCACAGGTTCCTTCACGCCTTACAAAGCTACACAAACAATACAACAGGAAGTGTCATGCTTTTTCAAATTGCGAACAGGGTGGAGAATAAGGTTTGATAGCTTGCAGTATGCAAATGCACATTTGAACCAGAAGGCTGCTACTTTATGACAAACTCTTATGTGTTTTGCATGAGTGCCTAACAGAAAGGCAGGCCCCATGTGGTGCCTTAACTTCAGTAAAGTTAATACACACAAGTGAGCATCCACTTCAGATTGCCGTTGCCCTAAAGATACATCTCAAACTCGCAGCAAATACTTGGTGCAGCTTAAGCATAGCTTGGGTCCCTCAATCAACTGTACCTAAAACTCGGGCTTGAGGCAGCTTCTGCTTACGAAGCTTTATGGCGCATGGCAGATAATGGAGCAGCACATCCACTGGACCTGGTGAAAGGAAGATGTATACACTCTGCTGCAGATATTCTGGACTTTCCTAAGGACATACCTGGTGGAAGAGGAGAGCTTCATTCAGCTGTGATGGCCCATGATCCAGAATGTCATGACAAAGATCGATCCCAAGCCTTAGACGTGTACGATGCAAGCACGCTGAATCACTCACTGCAAAACTCCCATGCTGCAGGACAGACCTCATCTCCTACAAAAGCCAAATCGTTGCGATTTTAAGGAATCTGGTGTTAACAGAAGGGCTAAGGATTCAAAATCTTTTTTAGAAGTAGAATTGGCCGAGTTTCTAGGCAAAACTGGAATTATAGCAAATAGCCATCTTCAGCATCTTAACTTTATTTCGGCGTGGAGCCATAAAAGTTTACATACACAAGTACAAGCATCCGACCTAGGGTTTCCCATAGACACACAAAAGATCCTAAAGTCGGTTTGGATTAGAAATATGGCAAGTTTCACTGGGTGGTATCATAAATATCTGAGATCACACCCACTACCTATGTTAGGGCTCAAAATAACTGTACACTGTCAATGAACCACACACCTAAATGGTCTGGACAAGGGATCCTCGCTTGGGGACCTGTTCCCCAGTGGAACAGCGTTTGCTCCTGTGAGCATAAACGGATGAGGGGTGCTATCACAGGGAGAGTGACTAAATCCTAGGGATTTTAGTAAGGGACCACAGGACTTGTTACAATTTAGTGCGCCCTCAACTAGGCAATAGTGACTGAAGTCAATTCTGATAGTCATATTCATTGGCTCCCTGGCCACGGATCCTAGTGCAACGTATAATATGCTCCCGATTAATTAATGGGCAGCCTCTCACAATCTGCATCCAGTGAACACATTTGTTTAAAAGGGCACCTCTGGGCTCATGATAGTTTGGAGCAAGCTTGGGAAACTTATGGAGATAAGATAAAGTGACCTCCTGACCCGTGGTGGCATTAGCATGCTACTATTGACTGTTGATCCTTCTGGAACATGACCTAACCGAAATGTTGCCCCGGGTACCCTGGATACATTTGGGCCCAGAGCATGTGGAAATGGGGGCTGGTGGAGGGTGAGGCTGGCCCCACTATGCACATAGTTATTGTGAACTTGCTTAGACAACGCCTCTCCTCCCGCTGAATGAAGGGGTATTTATTTTGGGCCAAGTTATGAGCCCCCAGTCACTGTAATTGGTGACAGTATCATCCGGGCCAATTGTCAACTCAGGTGCCGACAAACCATCATCCACTTGCATCGCATGGGCCTCTTGTTTAGCCCCCATACCAGACAAGAGGCACTCCTTACTCGTGCCACTGCCCACCAATTCAATCAGATGGAGAACTAATTTCTTAAATTGGAAGATTTCAACCAGGACAGTACTACACTGACAAACACTAGGCACTTGCCCCTCTCGTTCCCATGAGTTGGTATACTGTTGGCGCTCTCTCACAGGGAAAAAAAGAACCGCACTGCCCTTTATCTAACGGCAGAACTAAGAGCGATTCACCTATGGGCCCCTCTTGGACTAGCTGTGACCCCATTCCCACAGTTCCTATGCCCCCTGATCCAAATTTTTATTTGCCCTCCATTATCCCTTTAGGAGACCCCTCGGGCCATATAGCTGTGTTAGAAGGTTTAACAGGGGCAAGAAATTCATCGGGGCCAGGCTTCTTAGGCGCTGTGGTTTCCCCCATCACAGTTTTTAAGATATGGGGAGCCAAGGCATGTCCAGAAGGTCGATAGTAAGGGGCGTCTAGAACCAGAGGGATTACAGTCTTAGAGCAGCTTATAGGGTTGGCTGTTCCAGGATTACGACAAGACCAAGAGCAGCGACTCCCCCCGAATCAGACCTTTGGTGAACATCCATAGGTGTTGGCACTAGTACAGAGTCCATGCCCTCGCCTGTACAGCGCAAACGCAAGCATCCATCCTTATCAGCTTATCAGGTTCAACGGGGTCCACAATGTCTGGGCAACGCTTCTCCCCTCACTCCCATGGATCCAAGTTGGCTGGAAGAAAGGTTGAGGGGGCCAGACAAACCCAGGGAATTGTTGACTTCAGTGATTAAAGAATGTGCATCGCCAAAGGGTGTTTTGACATTAACTTTAACTCTTGTGTACATAATGTTATCGCTTGGTTTGGTGCCGACACTGGTGCTGGGAGTTTCCTTTTAACTTGTATGATTTTCATTTTTAGTGTGGATTAAAACACAGGTACAGGGTTTATGGGATTTGCAGGGTTTACTTGGACGTCATTGAAAACAAAAGGTCGCCTGTCCGTGTTGGAATCACTGCGTTTGCTGAGCCTTCTGTTTTGAGCTAGGGGTGCGCAAAGCACAGGGCAGCTCTCCTCCATTTTTTCCCTTGACCCCATGATTCCCTGGGGTGGCCGGTTGACCCAAAGTCTATTCTGGCAGTAGCAGAAACGATGACAAGTTAGGAGCATCTCACCTGTTTTCCAAGCAACCCAGGCGGTCCTCCGGTTCCTCACCCCAGCTGCAAATGTCAGTCGATGCTGATGGGTGACCTAGTAGCTCGAATAGTTGTTTCAAGGGCCTTCCAGTGGCGCTTACAGGACGCCCTCCGTGGTGCAAAAACCTGCACCCTTCCCCCTGCGGACATCAGCCTCGCTGGGGGGATGCAGCAGTAATTTTCCAGGGGGCGGGGCCTCAACGGACCGGCAGCAACAGCAAGGAAGGGCACCCACGGATGCAAACACTCGCACCCTTTCCCCCGCGGGCTTCAGCCTCACGGAGGGATGCAGCGATCTTTTTCCGGGGGGGGGGGGGTAGCGGTAGGTAGGGCCCTCAATGGACCTACAGCAACGAAAGGCACCCACACCCTTGCCCCATGTAGGCAAATAGCACTACTTTTAATGTTGACAGCACAGACTCTGCAAGCAGGACCGATTATTATGATATTACAGGCTCCCCAATGAACCTAGGAAAACAAGTTCTTATCCTGAGTGTGTTCCAACCTGGATGGCTCCAAATGCTGGTGCAGGGCAGGGGGACTCCCCGCCCTGCACCAGCATTTGGAGCCATCCATTTTTATGGCAAAAAATGTTAAATATGTGCTGTAGAAAATTGGTTGGTAAAAATGTGGCCAGTTAAAACACATGGAATCCACACATTTCATTAGTGGAAGCAGTCATTGGGTATTTTCTTTGCATTGCACTTTCATAATTAGGAGGGCATACTATCTTGCAGAAATTAGTGTCATGAAAGAGTCAGATCCATCAATATGGGAACATCTTGAAAAGGAAAAACTGGGTGTGGCTAAACCTCATATTCCGTTCTGCACTCTTGAAGGCAATGAAGCTCTCGAAAACAGAACTGTGGGTGTGTAGTAGGCATAACACAACACCCTAGGGCACTTGTGTGCCATTATTCTTTTACAGTGCCAATACTTGACCATATATCTGAACAGACATCGAACATGGCAGGGATTCCAGAGCATTTAGCATCACAAAAACATCATTTCAACTCTAAAGAAGCAGTAAACCTGGAGGATATTGCAATAAGCATATTGCTTATTGAACTCGGACAGATTAGAAATCCAATTTCATATGATGGAGCTAACCTCATCAACATTGCATCCTGGGCAGGTTTGTCTGAGTTTGTTACGGAAGAGGTGGGTCAGCTCCATGCTCTTGGTATTCGATTGATCAGTTCAAAACAGAGATTCATCTCATCTCCGAATCTATGTCCATGCGTTCATGGGATCATGTGAAGAAGAACATACTAAATCTGTGTTCCAGCACCAAGCAGACAATACAAATGAAACTGGCTGGAACTGTTACAAACTGAAGAGCAGCGAGATCATCATTTGCCAGATTACTTGCTGTGATGTACCCAAGACATTAGGGATCTATGAACTCTCAGCTGTACTAGCATCAATGCCCATGATGATGGTGGGTGTGCATCTTCGCCAGCAAAAAAGCAAACTGATCAAAATCTTGACATTGATCCCACTCCCACCACCACTTCAAAGCAGCAGCATGAACAGCAAACAACTCCAACAAAAGCAATTACCAATATTCCACATGAAAGAATCTTATCTGTTGCAATTATTGATCGCATGGTGGATTTGCATATGTCAAAACGTATTCAGGCGTGCAAACAGCTGGCTGAAGCATTCACCAAAACAAAATGCAAGACGTGGTGGGAGTAAAATGAAATGCACAGTGTTTGATACATACAAAGGAAACCCAACCAAGGGTATGCAAGGCAAAAGAGGCTCCAGGGAATTGCGCCAACCACCTACACAACTATTAACAGTCCAAACATACCTAATGTTACCATGAAAAAGCTACTTTCTCACATCAACTCCAAAGATGAATGAACTGCTTACCAACCCAAACTGATTCCTCAGAATGCACAAATAGCAACCAAAGTTCAAAGGTGATATCCAACGAAGTCCAAACCTAACCTTCATAAGTACTTCAGCTTTCAGGCTAACTTTGAGCTACAACCTTTTCCTAAACCTATCATTTAAAAGTCCCCCCTACTCTAAAAAAACAAAGGTGCATGCCTGTGCATGCCCCACCGGGTGTTACTCAGGGTAGGATTTATGGTAAAGACAGATTCATTAGGAATCTCCATGGCTTCTGTTTTCTTTTGTACATCAACCTTCTTAGGTCACTCCATGACCCTGAGATCTCTCAGGGTTTCCTTAGCTCTATGACCTTGGATTCTGTCAAACATCATTCACGTCTTACCATTACAATGAGTTCTCCAGCATGGGGTCTTACATGATATGATAAATCATGTATAATGCTCCTGTACACAAGTGTTTCTAGGCGAGATTGGATTCACATGCCCATGAATATTCCCTGTCGTCAGGCTGGGAATCCTCTGTAAAGTTAAAGTAGTTTTGCTTTAAAGTTAAAAACTGCGAGTTACTTCTATAGCCTACTGCTGTCAGTTCGGGTCATACTGCTGTCATGGCCACAGGGCAAGGACCACAAGCTCCATCACATAAAGGGTCCAGTTCGACCCAGTCCTGGCGCCTTTGGCGTCAGGCTCATGACAAAGTGTGCTCTGCACACTTTATTTCTGGTGCACGTGCTATTTCCTCCCCTGCAGGGCCTCCACGTGCACCCAGATCGGGCATGGCCATAGGAATACATTGGGTTGCACGTACAGCATCTGCTGGGAGTGGCAGGGTGGAGCCAAAAGGCAGCAGAGGCGTGGCTGGGACCAGGCTATTTAAGCCTGTCACGCCCACATGCAAGCGCTTCGCGTTAGTCTACTTATAGCAGCGTAACGCTCACCGCTGCCTGAAGCGCATTTTACCCGATTCCAGCAGTATCATCGAATGAAGCGCATCTTACCTGATTCCAGCAATACCACAGTCGGAGCGCATCCTTACCTGATTCCAGCAACCACAGCAGTCGGAGAGCATCCTTACCTGATCCCGGTTTCCATCACTTACTTGGAATCCATCTTCGGGCAGCATCCTCGCGGATCCAGGCATCCATCACCCGCCGGCAGATCTTCGGCTAGCAGCAGTCACGTCTGAATTCACCAGGCCATCCCTGCAAGAGAAAAGGACAAAAAAGGTCAGAAACAACATAAAGGGCCTCATTACGAGGAGCGCGGTAAAAAAGGGGTCATTACCGGCATGGAGTTACGAGCGGGTCCATGCTCGTATGACACCACCAATAGTGGGTGATTACGAGTGCGTGAGCACGCGCGAACCCCCATGCCGGTAATGGCCATACCGGCATGCCGCTAAAGGCCCTCCAACCCTCCGATAGCGCCATCACGGGACCCGCTGATACCGCCTTTGCCTAGGAGGAACCCCTTAATACCGACCTGGTAATAACAACATGCTAATAACGGGCTCGGAATACCGGACGTTGAAGTAACATCATCACGTCGGAACAGGGAAATGCGCCGGCGGCCATCTTTAAAAACACAATCCATTGCAATCCTCCCAAACCACAAGTTGTTTTCAGGAGAGACCCGTGGCAATACTTTCATCATGTCGAAGGCAACCCGGAAGACTACCCTCCACCTGCGGAAAAAGCGCTTTTCTGATGCAGAATTGAACATGCTGGCAGACACCCTTGCCACACATGCTGATGTGATAAATGAGCAGAACCTGAAGCGTGAGGTGCAGCAGCGCAAGAAGGAGATCTGGCAGGAGGTAGCCCGCAAGGTCTCTGCTGTTGGAACCACCCCAGGGACAGTGAAGGATTGCTAGAAGAGGTGGGATGACCTCCGCCTCAGGGTTCGTAATATCCTGTCAAGCAACAGGAGGGAGGCCATGGCTACAGGCGGGGGTCCCCACTCTCCTGCCAAACTGACCACCTGGGAGGAGACGGCAAGCACGTTCATCAATCTGGAGTCCATCGAGGGATTTGGGGAGATGGAGATGGGTGCGGCAACATCTGCAGATGGAGGTGAGTGACCCTGCCGATCCCTGTAGGGCAAACCATGACGTAGCACAAGTGATGTGGAAGAGAGTCTAGGCAAGGCAATGCATGTCCCAACACACACATCAACATATTCTTGTCCAGATGGACGGCCAAACCCTCCCACACTGAAATGCATGCTGAGTGCCAATCCCATTACCAACACACAGCCAACACACACGGACCTTGCCCATGTAATACATCACCCAAACCCCAATGCAACGCCATGCCACCTGCCATGCAGCAAATGCCAAAATGCCCCCTTCATACTGCCCTGTGTGACACACCTGTAAGATATGAATGCATGATAAATGAAATACTCCACAGTACCCTATAATGCATCTAGCATGTAACACCATCACTGATGCCCTGCATCTCTTCTACCCCCCCAGGCACCGATGGAGAAGATGCCAGCCAGGATCCCACCACAAGGGCATCCACGTCCCAGCCAATGACAACGGCCAGCGACACCCCCACCTCCGGAGCCGCCTCGCAGCCCAGTCCATCACCCAGTGCGCCTGACACCGTGGACACTGAGCTGCCTACACCCACACCAGTGGAAGGCAGAGCTGTAGAACAACTGAGCAACACTGATGATGCAGTGGAGGAGCTTGTGGACCAGGAAGGACTGACGCATGTGGAGTGTCCACACTCCCCAAGCCCCGTGCCCACCCTCACCCACCTGCAGCAGTACGGATCCCTGCCTGCACGATTCAGACCTAAGCAGCTTCCACAAGGACAGTACTGCTATTGCAGGCCCCGTCACTGAACCCTTGTCATGACCCTTGCCCCTTGCCCTCACTGGCAAGTCAGCCTTCCAGTTAGGGCCAGGTCAAACGCCTTAAAACCTCATCCAAGACTCTCTTGGAGTCAGTCCTGGTGCCTTTGGCGCCAGGCTCATAACCATCATGAAGACCAACATTAGATTGGGACTATTTACTTGGGACTATTTAACTTGGGGGGGGGGGGTTCAGCCAACATGGAGGCACACACATAGCTCAGTTACAAGGTACATGCATTGCGCATTACTCACCGGACAGCATCGCGCACACCGCGCTTTCGCCTACCGGCCCATGCTCATCTTCAAACTGCATGACAACTCCAAAATACCTTTCCATACCTAAAAGGAAAGAAGCAAGACATTATTATTCAAACTAAGAGGAACATAAGAAGTGCATATAAAGACTTTAAAGCAGCAAACCTACGGAGTCGCAGCAGGCCTGGATTCCCACAGGGGGGGGGCTTGCACCAGTGAAGTAACTTGGTCGCTGCTGGCCCCTCACATCTACGCGCCCCTGCCACGAGGAGCAGGATGGACAATCCACCTTCTACAATATTAAGGTGAGGAGAGGGCCCAAGGGGGAGGAAGGAGTTGAGGCCAAGGGAGGTGGGAAAACATAAAGACAATCTGGTATTGAATCCAGCTCTCCTATATTGCAGACCCATCTTTAACCAGAGGCCTTACCAAGGGACCGGGAGAGGGTTTGAGAGTGCAAATCATCCAATCAGGGCTGGGTGGCATCCCCGTGGATACCAGGTGAGCGTAACAACCCTCAACCACTGCTGCTCCCACCATCAGCCTTGAGGCACGGCTGGCGAGGGTGGAGACCAGAGAGGAGTTTATGTTAGACCTGCTCCGGCAATACATCGCCAATGGGGAGGACACCAGGCGTGGGATAGCCATAGCAGGGACCACAGCCACCATAGCCGCCAACACAGCCGCCATAGCTGCCAACACAGCCACCGTGAACAGCTCGGCATTGTTGATGAGACTGTCTGGGGGCCATCACTCAGGTCCTCACATCCATCCTGCTGCACATGCAGCAGCCACAACCCGCACCAGGCGTGCAAATGACCACAGCTTCCTCAACATCCACCACACCCGCTTCCGCTGCCCCCACTTCGTTTGGACCCTCCAGCCCTGTGCGTCTAACACGGCGGAGTGCGAGGCACACTGAAATGCCGCCCCCGGACAGCAAGAAGTCCCGCAAATAGTATGGAAGAACTATCGGAGTGGGTCAAAAGGTGTTGGCGGTGATTGGGAGTGTTAGGGGTAGTACATTGGGGTGTTTTGGGAGTAGATTGGAGAGTTTGGGGATTTCATGGGGGGGGTTGGGGGAGTTCACTGGGGGTTGGGGGTGTTCACTGGGGAGTTTGGGGAGTTCACTGGGGGGGTTGGAGGAGTTCACTGCGGTGTTTGGGGTTGGGGGTTGCACTTTCTTCAGTTGATATATGAATACACCCATTGTGTTAAAAAAATTAAATGGCTGGACATTCATCTTTTCGTGTGTATCAATTTAATGTATGACGGTGCACAGTGGCCAACTCCCCACATTCCCTGTGTGAATGTCCACATGGACACAGTGTACAATGTGTCACTGACACATCTATCAAGGTCCCTGTGTGTCAGAAGTATTCGTGAATCAGTGATTGGCGTACTGCACGGCCATCCTGTGCATCGGGTACTGGCAGGGGTGCTGCTTCTCCTCCATCTTGACCCTCATCATCCTCACCCGGTGCATGCATGTCAATGTCAGGTGGCAGTGGTACATTTCTCTGGACGCACATGTTGTGCAGCATGACACAGGCCATGGTTATCTGTGCCACCTTCACAGGTGCATAAAGGAGTGCTCCACCAGACCTGCTTAGGCAGCGGAACCGTGCCTTCAACAGGCCAAAGGTCTGCTCAATCACAACACGGGTACGGGTATATACCCGATTTTACTCCTCTTCATGGCTGTTCCGCGGGTTCCGCACAGGGTAAGTAGCCACGGCTTCAAGGGATATCCCCCATCACCTGCAAAAGAATACAGATAGGTCTATGTGAGTCACTCTGAGCTGCCACCTTCAGGATACACAGTCATGGGCACAGCTATTTGCTGTGGACCTGAACATGTCCCTGTACGTATGCACCAATATTGTTTCGATGCATTCGATACTGCAGTATGGTGTGGTAGTCTGGATGGCGTTGAATAGATGGTGCAGGGTCAAATAATGCATGCTGAAGCGGATGTACTGTGGTTGTATGACAATGTTTTGCCACATATTTTTGCTGTGTATACTACACTGTGCATGGCCATACTAGCCACATTGGCACAGTTGCGATCCTGTTTAGTCATGCGTTGCTTGACATACACATGGTGGCTAGGTTGTGCGTCTTACATGTGGTCATTGATATACGTAAATGGTCAGATGTGTGCCAATGATGTGGCATGTTGGGGTTGGGAGGTTCAGGTCAGGAGTCATTAGCTCTGTGTGCATTCTCGACTCACCATCCATTCCCACCCAGGTGGAGTATGCATCCCCCCCATTCCCACCCAGGTGGAGTATGCACCCCCCCCCCCAATTCTCACACAGGTGGAGTATGCATTCCCCCCATTCCCACCCAGGTGGAGTATGCATCCCAACACATCACTGCCATGGCCAAGTCAGGCAACTCACTAAGCAGCCAGGCACGTGGTCCAGCATGTCGCCCATGTGATGGGGTAGCGTGGAGTTAGGCAGCACCATGGCATCATGTGTTGATCCGGGAAATCGGGCGCATCAATGTGTGATGATCTTGCTGGAGTCACATACCATCTGCACATTGTTGGAGTAATATAGCTTGCGATTGTGGTACACCGCCTCTACGGCATGAGGGACTACCAATTCTACATGGGTGCAGTTCAGGGCACCAACACAATTGGGCATGCCTGCCAGTGCATGGAAGCCTACTTTGGTGTCGGCTATCTCCTGGGCAGTCCGTGGTAGGGATATGTGGGTGCTAGCGTGCTTCAGGAGAGCATCCAGCACTTGGGTCAGCATGCGTGAAAATAGTGGTTGTGAAATGCCATGCAGCTGTCCCACTGTGTGCTGGTAGGTGCCTGTGGCCAGGAAGTGGAGCAGAGACACCACCTTTAGTAGCGGGGGGATGGCAGTGCATATTTCTATGAGGCTGGCAATGTCGTTGCCTATCATTTCCACTATGGTGGTGATGGTGTCCCGGTCCAACCGGTACAGGGTGTGGATCTGGTCAGGGGTTAGATTGAATGGGCTGGGTCTAATGAGAGGGATTGGTGGCTGTCTACGAGGTACTACTGGTGGCACTGGTGGTAATTGCTGGGCCTGTCTCACCCTCCTCCGGCGTCTCCTCTGTGCTGCCTGTTGTTGTTGCTGTAGTTGTTGTTGTAGTTGCTGTTGTTGCTGTAGTTGTAGCAGTATAGGTATGTCCTCCAGCGCCATGATTGCAACAGCTAGTGGTATCATTTTGGTGTAGGAAGGGGTGTGGCGTTTGGGTGTACTCCTTTTATACTGGGCCAGGCTCCATTGAGTCCACCTGTGGTGATTGTGTGCACCTGTGGCAGTTGGCTTGATTGCTGATTGCTGTTTGCGGGTGGTCCGCGATGCCTGTATTGCCACCATCGTGCAGGCCCTGATTACCGCCTTTGGGATGCCGGTATTTGCATGTCCTCCTGTTACCGGCATGCCAGCATTTACTAGCCGAAGATATGAGGGGGCACGGTACGGGCGGTGCCGGGAATTGGCGGGTTGTCGGGTCGTAATGCCCCAGACCCGTTAGCGATGCCGGTATTGCTATTCCGCCTTCCTTTTTTCATTACCTCCATTCTCGTAATGAGGCCCAAAGACATTACGCTAAGGTCGCGTGCAACACAATCCTCACGCTTGACCTTAGAGCCAAATTTACCACCTTTTGGGACATCGTAAACTCCTCAGGCCTCAATTGGGGCTCCCTTCCAACACTGCAATTCCGCTGGGCCTCTCATTACCTATTGGGGAGAAGGAAAGACATTACAAGGGATACGGACAATAATCACAGAAAAAGACATTACAAAGGAATACGGACAATAATCATTGTTGCAGAACACTTACCTTTGAAGTTGTTCAGCCACAGCCGGTCTGGGCTGCCACGCACATGGACCAGTGAAGAAACTAGGTCTATCTAAGGTGCCCCTGCAGTCAGAAGCAGGACGGAGAGCTCACCATCATAAATAAACAGGTGAGACTATATGGGTAGGCGCATGCTCACCACATTCTGGGAAGAAGGGTTTGAGGGGAACCACAGCCATATCACAGCATTCTCACAACCTCTCGTATTCTCTCAGGGGCAGTGCCAACAACCAGCGCAGTCCACAACACAGGATCAGGGAAAGAAGCCTGACCCAGGGGAGCCAGTTCCAGGGAGGGCTGCAACCGTGCCCCAACGTCCCCGCAGAGACCAGGTGAGCGTAACAACTGCTCCAGCCAATGACATTCATCCTCCTAAGCTCCACCCCAGGGGGACATCTTCAGATTTTTACTGCACATTTTTGTGTTGGGAGTCCTTACGTTCCGCTCTTCGAAATTTGATAACCTGTTTGCCTATTTTTTGGAGAAATCGTCTACATTTGTGGCTACTGGCGGCAGGGACCCGTTGCCGGAGGAGATCCTTCCATCGCTGCAACTCGAGTTTGTGGGTCGAGTTTGCGGGTCCTAGGCCTGGGCCTTCTTCACACCATGGTGGATGCCATGAGAAAAAGCCTCTTCAAGGCCTGCGAAAATTGCGGCCTGAAAAACATCTTTATTGAAGATCAGCACCGCAAGTGCATCTACTGCTTACATGTTGAGCACGATGCGGACGGATGTTCCATATGCTAGGTCTACTCCTCCAAGACTTGGAAGGACCAGCATAGATGGTTAGTCGCGTGGATTGTGGAAGGGAAGGCCTCTGACTCAGCCTCTGTTGACAGTCATGCCTCTTCCAGGGTCGGCAGACTCAAAGAGCATGCTCTGTCTGACAAGTAGAGATCCTTTTGCAGGGGAAGATACCTAAAAAGGCCAAATCCTCTCATGCTCCAACGGCTTCTTAGCAGACTACCTCCTCGGCGGCAGAGCTCAGGTGTAAGAGATACCGGCCGTCATCATCCTCTTCGTCGACGAGTAGTCTACAGTCGAGCGGCCAGGTTCCTTCTGCGAGGAAATCGCTGACGCCAGCTGCCAAGCATAAGACCTCATCAACACAGACCCCGTCAAGGGACCCGTTGGTGGCTCCATCGTCGACAACCTCGTAGTAATCATGGACCTCGTCGAGGGACCCGTCAACGACCTCATCTACCAAGGTCATTACCCCGTCAACGACTATTCTGTCGACGACTCCGTCTATGAAGACCAGTCTTTCATCGACGACTTTGATTCCCTCAAGGGGCTCGTCCACTACAGTCACTGTGCCACAACAATTATCATGCTCAGATTGTCCTTGCCCCTAGACTTTCGTTGGCGGTACCGACAATGGCCCCATCTACAACAGCACGATTATCTGATCCGCAGGCCCCAGTGATCGCCTCTTCTCCTAGAGGTTCGAATTTGGAGAGAGAGATGCCTCCAGCTCTTATATTTCTCTCTAGACCCACCAAGGCTGCTCCACTCTTCACCCTGTCTCATTTGGGGTCTGCCAGGTGTCATCCCCAGTGCCAGAGATTCACTCCTCCAATCCTTCTTATGAAGTCCCACCAGAGGGTTTTTACTCCAACTGAGAGGGCAGTCAAGGGGAGCCTAATCCCATTTTGGTATTGCCTCAGCATGGGACTCAACTACCTCACCAGCCATCCCGGCCTATGGGCCCTCCGCCTCATGAACCAGCACAGGCTCCTGCTGCACCACGGGATATGTCAATGGACATTTTGACCACTCTCCACACACTGGTAACAGAGATCCAGCAGCGTCTTCCAGCTGCCCCCATACCTGCTCCATCAAGGAGCCCTCCAAGTCCTTCTTCAGCTCGGCTGATGCCACCTCATCCAGCCCCAGAAACCCTTCAACATTGCCGGTGGGACCTGCTCCTGTGATGGAAGAAGCAGCCCAGAAAGACAGCAATACCAATATGGTTCCTACCTTGGATCACAGGGGACTGATGAGTTTGATGACTACGTTCCTGTTGATGGAAAGTCGGGTGCCCTCCAGAGATTCTCCGCCAGACGAGATCGATTTGTTTCATTCAAAGATCTCACGGGCGGCAAAGCTGTTTCTCCTCCTGCCCGAGTAGAAGAAAAGGCATAGTTTCCTTTTCGAGCGGTGGTAGTCCTCAAAGAGGACTATTGTTTCAGTTCCCCTTCTGGAGGGCATTTGTGATGATAGCCTGTTGGTCATGAAGACCCTTAGCACAACCCAGGCAAAAAGGAATCATTTGGAAATTAAGTACTCAGTCCTGGACAAAGCCCCAAAGGGCCTCAGATCCCAATTATCACCAGACTTGGTGGTCTCTGCTGTGGCTAGAAAAGGTCCTCTAAACCATCTTCCTCTTCTATGGTTCCTCCTGATCTGGACAGTAACAAGCTGGATGCGACTGGGAAGTGCATAATCATGATGGCAGCATCTACTATCAAGGCTGCCAATGCCTTAGCCCATCTCTCAAGGTATGACAAAGAGCTTTGGTATAAATTGAGACCCATCCTCGGCTTCCTCCCAAAGGACAAGAAGGCCAAGGCCCTAGTGTTGTTCCACGAGAGACAGGTAGCCTCTGATTATGAGATTACCATAGCCCTGGACATCACGGCTTCAAGGTTTTGACAAATGGGCAACAGTGTGGCCTTCTGCTGCCAAAGTTGACTCAAGGACACCAACCTCCGCACACATGTGTGGAAAACCTGAGGGTCTTTCCCTCCCTACTCCGGGGGGATCTTCTACACAGATGGCCAGGGGAGGCCCATCGCTATTGGATCCCGAACCTGGGAGTGGACGAGCGAGGGAGAATCACCTTGGTGGAGGGCCCTTTGGGAATGGGGAGGGATTGCCCAAAGGAGAGACATGGCACCCCCTTTTTTCCAATAAACGGCTACCTGACATTCCCTCATATTACATGACCGCAGGCTGTCCCTTTTTTCCTTTTGATTGAACCTCCCCACTCTGCTAAAACATGGTGAAATCCAATGGAGGCACTTTTTAATTTCTATCAATGTCCCATGACAGGCGAAGTCAGGCACTGAATACAGAACAAACACACCTGAGGACTGTTAGTACACCACAGGTATATAAAAGGAGGTCCACGAGTCGGAGTAAGGGAGCACAGGCAAACTGGGATTCCCAGAGAACCCGAAACCTGCTAGGGGAGAACTGAGGGCCGAGAAGCTGAGAGCCTATGGTGTAAAAGGGCTAACGAGCCTATGGTGTAAAAGGGCTAACGAAAGCGAGGCGAGGGAGCCGTGTCTCCAAGGAGCCAGCAGGAGGATAAGTGCAAAGCTGCTCTCCAGAGTGAAGTCTGTGAAAGGGTGTTCATTATCCTGGACCAGAGCAGGCATCCAGGAGAGTTGGAGGGGCTGGCGAAGAGCCCTTGGTCTTCAGTCGACGAGACTGCAACAGTGACTTTTTAAGAAATCTCAACCATCGTGTTCAAAGCCAGAGGGGAACCTGGTTGATAATTGCGGCAAAGCCTGAGGGATGAAATGTTGCAAGCAGTAAGATAATTCCAAGGACGAGCGTAGGATAAGAAGCGCGCTGAAGAGGAAAGCTTTGATTGTCCGTTGTCAAAGTTGAAAGATGAGAGAAACAAAGTAGTGGACATTGTGCACAGGAGTGAAGTTCACAGAGAGAGTGAATATAGAAGCAAGTGAAAGGGGGCTATGCTTTAGGGAAAAGGCCAGATGAGACCACGTGAAAACGTGTTGATGAATTGTAAAAAGGTGCCGGTGGCACGTTATTAAGAAAAGCTGAAATTGAAGTGTAAAAAGGTGCCAGGGGCACGCTGATGAAAGTAAACCAAGATTTATTTGCAAAATGATGCCGGGGGCACGATAAGAAGAGAAAACTGAAAGAGAGGCCTAAATATCACAGCGGTTCCACGCAGGGCCAGAAGTACTGTGTGTTCATCAAAGGTCTCTGATACTTTGAACTGCTGAATAGCTGTGTGAGGAGAGCCAAGGTGTCAGAGGGATCCCGCCTGGGTCTCAGGAATACTGGGCATCGTTGAAAGGCTCTATATACTCATACACCCACCTTTTGTGAGCTGTGAAAGTCTTGTGAACTAATGATAAATAGCAGACATCCTGAGGAGAGGTGACACAGAGGAATTGTTACCTAAAGGAACTTTGAGACAAGAGCTGTTTGAACTTTGTAAAAAGAACTTTATGCCTTGCCTTAGAAAGCTGAGGAATGCATGCTGAATCCCAAGTGGCTCACGACTTGGGGAAGGGAGCTGTGGACCAGCTGCAATACTATCCTGACCTTTACTTTGAAACACCCTTTTAATTTAGTCCAATGCCATGCACATTATTGTATTAGAAAGTGTGAAGGCAAGCAAAGGTTTAACAGACACTTCTGTTTTGACTAACTTGACTGACTTTGAATATATATTTCTGTTGATGGTCGAGATTACTCCCATTATAGAAGTAGGGCAAGTTAGGCAATCTCCAAACCCCCTTCTTTACAAAATAAAGGTTTTCATAAACTTGAATCTTTGTGTCTGTGTTTCTCTCATGATACCATGGCTGTCTCACACATGCCAATCAACGGTGACAACCTTTTTGGGAAGGCAGTTGATGACACCCTGCCGGCAAGAAAAACAGACACTGGGACGGCACGTTCATTGGGCACTTCCAACAGAAGAGTCATCCTTTCACTCCTCTAAAGGGAAAGTCTTGAGATCCTCCAAAGGGTTAACGTCACCCTATTGCCAGCTCTCCCGTTCAACCACCCAGGAGGCATATAGGAAATGTTCTGAGGCCAACAGAAGTGGCAACCAGCGTCATTATGTTCCAGCATCCAGAACACAGACACCAAAGCAATCCTGGCCCGGCACTGGGCCCACACCCTCACTTCCACACCCCAGTGGGAGTCCAGTTATCACAATTTGTCAACCAGTGGCGCAACATCTCCACAGACAAATGGATGCTCGATATCTTTCAACAGGCCCGCTCTCAGGAATTTTAGGACAAATGCCCTCACATTCCTCACATTCCCAGACAAGAGCAGCACATAGCGCAGCTACTGAAGGAGGTTCAATCCATGCTAAACAAAGCGGCAATAGAGCCCCGTCCCACTGTGCCTCCGGGGCTCTGGAGTGTACTCCAGATACTTTCTGGTGCGAAGGAAGTCAGGCGGGTGGAAACCCATTCTAGACTTGCGACGCCTCAACAAATTCCTAAAGACCCAATAATTCAGGATGGCCACGTTTCAGCATGTGCTTGACCAACTGGAGGAAGGAGATTTCCTGGTGACCTTCGACTCAGAGGATGCTTACTTCCACATCCCCATTCATTGCAAAACACTGGAAGTTCCTGCGTTTCGTCATTCAAGGAAGACATTACCAGTTCAAAGGCCTGCGTTTCAGCCTCAAGTCGGCCCAGAGGGTGTTCACCAAGTGTTTGGCAGCGGTGGCAGCGCACCTGCGTCACAAGGGAATCTATGTCTATCCTTACCTAGATGATTGGCTGATCTGATCCCTCTCTCACACACTGGCAATCCAGAACACCATGGCGACCATCCAGACCCTAACTTCTCTGGGATTCACGATAAATGATCTGAAATCCTGCACAACACCTTCTCAGAACGTGCTATTCCTGGGATCTGCCTCTACACACTCTTGTGTTTAGTGGCTCCTTTGGAAGAGAGAGAAAAGGCCATCCTGGGAAAGGTCCAATGGCTATCGACAGCCTCCGTTGCAACAGTACGGTACATTAAGTTCCTGCCGGGGATTATGTCCTTCTGCATCCATCTGGTTCCGTTTTGCAGGCTACAGATGAGACCTCTTCAAGGTTTCCTGGATGCCAGATGGCAGCAAGCCATCAGTGAATGTAAGGACAAGAATGCCCGCAATTGGGCATTCCGTCAGGCCCTTCAATGGTGGTCAATTCGGCTGCATCTCTCACAGGGTGCTCTCTTACATATCCACGTGTAATAGGCGACGGTCACAACCAACGCCTCTCTAGAGGGTTGGAGTGCCCACACAGGACATTTATATGCCAGAAGCCTCTGGCACCCAGAAGAAAAGAATTTGCACATCGGCGTCCTAGAACTTTACAGCCTCAGCTCCAGGCAAAGGTGGTGCAGCTCTTCCCAGACAACAGCACCACCATGTTTTACAACAGGAAGCAGGGTGGGATGCCCTCCCCCGTTCTCTCTGGGAAGTCTGGGAAGGCACAGAATATATGGCTTTTGGCCGTTGCACAGTGGATGTTTCTCGTCCCATTTCACCTGGCAGGCGTTCAGAACACTATTGCGGACTCTCTCAGCAGGGAGCTCCAGTCTTGCCACGAATGGGAGCTCAGTCAAGCACAAGTGTCTCATCTCTGGGGGCGCTGTTGAGCAGCCGAGGAAAATGGCTGCCTAGCCCATGAGCTCCGTCTCTACCCACGACAATCTGTTGGACATCGGCGGTATACGGAATACTTCCACTACGAAACCACAACGATTTTGGTCCCCCTATCATCCTGTCTACGTGAGTGAAATTTTGGCGAGAAACTGTGCTGGGAAAGGGAGGCACGGGCTTTGGGCCCTGTGGTGTGACGTCCCCTCCTCGCCAACCCTGGATGAGACTACCTGCGGCCTTCTGACAAGCCGCCCTCGCGGGCCTGCTGGGGCCCCCTGCTCCGAGGCGCCTCTGGCGTGCATACTGGGCGACTTTCACCCCGCTGCTGTCTCCGCGACGCCCCCGCGGGCCTTGTGAGGCTCCTTCGCTGCGCCCCCAGTCCGTGCGACGGAGGCCTGGGCGGGCCCACAACCAGTATACACCCTACGCGGTGGCTGCGGCAGAGGCCGGATCGCCTCCATTGGATGCAGACTGGACGGCCCGAGGGTGCGCTCGGCCGCCACACCCGAACCTGGTTCTTCACCCCTGCGAAGTGGGCGTACAAACCTAGACTGGGCCTCACTTCCTCCGGCCTGACGGGGCCCCCAAACACCCCCCTACATCGCGCTGGGGCGCACTCACGAACGCGTGGCCTGGGGACGATACGCTGCCACTACCTCCTATCAAGCCGGTTCTGCTCCCTCCACAACGATGCCCAGTAAGCCGAGGCCTAACGGTAAACCAGGCGCCATGGACAGATTCGCATAAGTGGCGCCTAGGGCGGAGCGCGCGGCGTCCTCTCCGCCACCTGAAGAGGAAGAGGAATGCGCCCAGGACCCCCCTCAGGCAGACCTCGCCACGATGATGGAATCCATGGCTAAAAACTTTGCTGCCTTCCATGAAAAGCTGGATGACATCAATGCAAACGTCGCCTCAATGAGAGCGAAGATCGAACAGCACGGGACCAGAATCGCCGAGACGGAGCAGAGGATCGGGGCAAACGAGGATAACGTCCACACTCTACAGAACACGGTTTCACAACTTGTCCACGACATGAAACAGGTAAAGGCCAAATGCGATGACCTGGAATCGCGGTCCCGGAGGAACAATATCCGCATTGTGGGGGTGCCCGAATCTGCGCTGAAGGGCCGCATGGAAACGGCGGTCGAACAACTACTTAGGGACCTCCTTCACAACCCACCACTCTCGCCGTTTTTTACCGTGGAGAGGGCGCACCGATCCCTAGCACCTCGACCCAAACCCGGAGATTTCCCGAGACCAATCATTGCAAAGCTACTGAGCTATAAGGACAGGGATCATATCCTCCGGCTGGCCAGGGAAAAAGGGGAACTCAGGATGGACTCACAAGTCATCAGAATCTTTCCCGATTTCTCGGTGGCAGTTCAGGCGGAAAGGCGTCAATTCAACGGAGTGAAGAAGCTACTGCGAGAGCGGAAAATTGAATATGCAATGCTCTTCCCTGCCCGCCTCAAGTTCACCCACCGCAACAAACACTACTTTTTCACTGTCCTGGATGAGGCCATCAAGTTTATCGAGGCGCAGATCCCGCCGGCTGACCCTCCCAAGGAGCGGATGGAAGACGCTTAAGGTCTAAACCTGTAATATCCTGTAATGGGTGTTGGGGATGGTGGTACAGATACCATGAGCCGCCCTGGTGGGCTCCGAACCCCCCCCCCCCCCTCTGTCGGATCATTCGGGCGGGGGGTATGATCCTATGCCTGCGGCACCACACACTGAGCCTTGATCCGCTTAGTGATACAACATTGTACATAAACGTACTCTAGAGACGTAAAATATACTTTTGCGGCTATGCGTCAACTAGGTTTGTTCCGTGGATTCCAAGTGCTCCAATATCCTTTCCTTGAAATTGTTTACTTGTCAGCTGAAGTCCAGTTAGATATGCTGTTATTGTAACGGATACTAGTAAAAGTGGGTAGAACGCCAGCGGCAGCCCCCAATGCGGCTGCAATTTCTCCTGTATCTAAATGTTTGTATTTTGGCCCCGGTTGGGCTAGTTTCCCGGTGCCGCCAAGTTGGGGAAGGTGTGCAATGGGTCAAGGTTTGGGTGGGTTTTCACACATTGCTGGTTGGGGTAGGGCGGTGAGGGAGGGGGTGGCAGGAGTTGGGGTTGATTATATACAAAATGGCAGAGGAGTTGAGACTGGCTCCGGGGGGTGGCAGCAGTCTTCTGGGGCGGCACACATCGATAGAAACAACACTAGACGCTTGACCTGGGATGTTCCATAAACCGGGGGCATGGCAGTCAAGATGATGTCTTGGAATGTCCGGGGGCTGACTAATTTCATGAAGACGCGAAGGATTGCGGCATATGCACAGAGACATGGGGTTAAGGTACTCCTACTGCAGGAGACGCACGCTCGGAAACATTTATCGTCCACTATAGCACACACCTGGGTCTCAATAGGTATTACACTCAATATTCCACTCAAGCTAGAGGGGTCCTGACACTTATTCATAAATCTCTAAACTTCACACTCCACTCGTCCCACATCGACACAGAAGGCAGATATGTTATTTTACATTGCGCCCTGGCTCATGCAGACTGCATACTGGTCAACGTATATGCGCCCAACACTGATTCGCCTGAGTTCTTTGATAACGTGGCCTCCATCCTAATGAGATACCCAGATGTCCCTATCATATGGGCGGGAGACATGAATCTGATAATCGACAACACCTTAGATAGAACAACAACCACCCGTAGAACCACGACGCGAGCTGCGTCTCGACTCCGTTCACATATGGAGGCCCTCAATCTGCACGATATATGGAGGACTCTCCACCCTCACGAACGGGACTATACATTCTACTCCACTGTACACGATAGCTCCTCGCGAGTCAATGTATTTTTGCTCTCGGGAGGGCTGGTGGGCAGGGTCTCGGAAGCTAAGATCCTGGCACGCACGCTGTCTGACCATTCCCCGGTGCTGCTATAGATCCTGGTCGGCAATGAGGGCCCAACGCGTCCCGCGTGGTGCTTTAAAGCTGCCGCCCTGGCGGACATTGTATTCAAAGCTGAAATACTAGCAGACGTTACCACATTCTTTGAAAATAACAGCACGTCGGAGACATCGGAGGGAGTCAGGTGGGAGGCATTCAAAGTGTATATCAGGGGGATGTGCATCTCTAAAGAAGCAGGTATCCTGAAGACTATTAGGCAATCCCTAAGAAATTCGGAAACTAAGCTCAAGGCCCTCGAGCAGAAACACCTTGCTACACCGACCCCAGAGATACTAGCAGAGATCAGAGCTGAACTGGAACAGTTCGAGTCGCATGCTATAAGGGAAGTCCAATACTATGCCCGCCCGGTCGCTGCCCGCAGATATGGAGAGGGGGACAGGCTGGGTAGAACACTGGCCAGAGCGGTGCGGGCGGAGGGCGGCTGGACCAGGGTCGATTGTATCCTAGACGAAAAGGGACTTAAGCACTGGTCGGACCGCTCCATCCTCGACATATTCGCTACCTTTTATGCCGAACTGTATGGCCCCCGACCCGGACACTCAGATCGAGATCTAGATGACCTCCTGGAAAGCATCCCTATGACGGTTATCTCCCGGGATACCAGAGAGTGTCTTGAAGCCCCGTTCACCCTAGAAGAAATAGTTCAGGTAATATCAGACCTTCCCAAAAACAAGGCCCCCGGCCCGGACGGGCTCACCTCTGAGTTTTACCAGGAACATGTGGCAGTCTTAGCACCGGCACTACACGGGGTCTGTGCCGAAGCACTCAGATTACACATCCTCCCCCCCTCCTTACGGGAAGCCTTGATAACAGTCATCCCTAAACCGGGCAAACCCCCGGAAGAGTGCGGGTCCTTTAGACCACTATCCCTCATTAACACGGACATGAAAATCTTCGCCAAAATAATTGCAAATAGGTTTCTCCCTTTTATGACCCACATGGTTCACCCGGACCAGAGTGGGTTCATCCCGGGTAGGTCCACGGCGCTCAACATCCGCCGCCTATTTAACGTAATGTCCAGGATTGACCCGAGCGCTGATGCGGTGGCTGTAACTCTCGATGCCCAGAAGGCCTTTGACATGGTCGCATGGCAATATCTGTGGGCGGTGCTACAGAAGATGGGTGTGGGACCAAACATGCTCTCCTACATAAAGCTCCTATATACTGATCCAGTGGCCAGGGTCCTTGTGAACTCGGTTCCTTCTCCCCTCTTTAAATTACACCGCGGGACCCGCCAGGGCTGCCCATCCTCCTCCCTCCTTTTTGCGCTTGCCATCGAGCCCATGGCAGACCATGTTAGGGGGCGCCACTCCAATAAAGGCATTCGGTTAATTGATGACCCGGAAGTAATATCGCTATATGCGGACGACGTCCTCCTCTACATAAGAAATCCCTCCATACACTTGAACCAGATTATTAGAGACGTCACCAAAATAGGCACTTTCTCCGGGTTTGGGATAAACTACTCGAAGTCTGAAATCTTCCCCCTCACTGCAGCGACACAACAGCCGACATGTGATTACCCCCTCCGCTGGTCCCCGAACGGGGTCAAGTACCTGGGAGTGCAGGTGTCGCTATCCAAAAAGGCCCTATTAAAGGACAACTATGAAGCTGCGGCTCAGCTCATCGTTTCCAAGTTCTCCAAGTGGCGACACCTACCATTATCCTTGGCAGCCAAACTATCACTGATAAAGATGATAGTGGTCCCCAAGCTCCTTTACGTCTTTACTAATGTCCCGATCTGGCCCGGAAGGCAGTACTTCAAAGAGCTCCACGCGGAGTGTGCCCAATTCCTCTGGCACTCTGGGTCGGTCCGCATGAAGTGGCAACACATGACAGCCCCATATGATAAAGGGGGATTTACGGCACCAGACCTACAATTGTACTGGTACGCGGCCCAGGCCCAGCATGCCACCCACAGGTACGTACTTCAGAAACCCCCTACGCATGTAAAACTCGAAAAAATGGCTGGAGAGGGAACTAACATTATGACCCTATTGCTGCAACACGGGCTCCAGACGGAAGCCCAAGCGGACCCGGTGACTGCCACAATAAGGGCTTGGACTGCTATCTTGCACACCGAGCAGAATCTGCCCCCGTACTATAAGTGGCTCCCTCTGTGGCGGTTTCCGGGACTTGCCCCCACACACGACCGGCACCTCTCCCAATACTTGGAACAACTTGGTTACCGGGGCTTGACGGACCTCTTCCCAGAGGGAAAGTTTATCACCCCCCAAACATGGCGCCCTGAACATACTAACTCCCTCCTTGAGATGCTACAGGCTCCGAGCTGCGGTCCGGGCCATGTGGCCCTCGTATCCAAACGAACCCCCCGACTCACCCGAACTCCAGTACATTGCGAACTCTGCGGGATCCAAGGGGGTATTATCCACTCTGTACAAAATGCAGCTTGGGAAGAAGGTGTTCGGGGCTCTCAGGCCCCGTGAGGCGTGGGCTGGGGAACTTGCTATAGAAATACCTGAGGGCCTGTGGAGGAAGATGTGTGCACACACACGCACGGTCTCTCTGAGTGCCAGATTCCGCTGCATTCAATTCAAATTCCTCAACAGGCTTTACTACACGCCGTCTAGAGTGGCGAAATTCGCTGGTGCCCTGTCCTGCACATGCCCAAGGTGTAAATCTCCTGACGCTGACCACATTCACATGTTCTGGGCATGCCCTGCGATTCACACTTGCTGGGTGGCTGTGGCGGAGGCACTCTCCGAAATAATAGAGGCCCCAGTGGAGATGAACCCACTCGCACTACTGTTAGGAATCTGGGAGGGGGAAGGTGCAAAGAAAATGTCTAAATTCTTGAATGTGGGAGCCATAGTCGCAAAAAGGTGTATTTTGCAAAACTGGAAGAGGCACAGCCCCCCTACCTTCTCGATGTGGCTAAAAGCCCTTACTTGGACTCAAGTGTGCAAAGAGGAATACATTGGGTCATTGCCCCCTACATCTCGACCCAGAAACGTGTGGACAGATTTTCGCAGCTATCTGAATAATAGAGACGATGCAGAGAGGATGCCCCCCCCCAAACACGCTCTGCCACACCATGTCACTAACTCATGTCTCCTCGTGCCCAAGCTGGGCTGCTCTGAAAGTTAAATGGTCTTCCTAAAGAGGAGGTACCCTACCTCCGTGTGTTGCTCGATGTTGTGTGTTCATACCTGATGACTGTAATGTACCCTGTTGTATGCCTGTCTTAACTTTCTGCCAATAAACAAAGTTTTAAAAAACAAGTGTCTCATCTCTTCAACGAGTGGGGTCTCCCTCAAATTGACCTCTTTGCGACACCGACCAACGGCAAGTGTCAGAAGTTTGCCAGCAGGTATCCTCAGCCAAGGAGTCTGGGTACGCCTTCTCATTCCCTTGGCAGGGCCTCTTCCTGTATGTATTCCTGCTGATCCCTCTGTTGCTACAAGTGATCAACATACTCTGAAGTTTTCACTGCAAAATGATCTTCATGGCACCGGCGTGGCCCAGGCAGATCTGGTACTCAGACCTACTCCGTCTGTCGTGGCCCCAGCCATCAAACTGCCTCCCCTTCCAGACCTGCTGTCCAGAGAAGGCGGGTCAATCCTGCACCATGACCCAGCGTCTCTGACCCTCCCGACTGAAGTGCTCGAGTGAAAAGTGAGTAAAGAAAACGGCACTGGTAAGTGGCCATTTTGGACATTTGCTTCTGACCACAGTGAAAGTCTGCATTTTGCGATGAACCCTTTTATAAGGCAAACGTGATTTAGCAGTATTATAGTGAGAAGAGCATGAGTTCATAGAGTAGGATAGTTTTGCATTGCTTGTTCAAGGACGAGCTACAAGAAGAGGGTGAGACGAGCAGGTGCACTGATAAGGGTGGTGGAAATGGGAGCGCGGTAGCATGAGTTGGTGCCTCTGTTGCTTGCTGTATGTCACTCCGGCTGGGGATATTCAGTAACCTGTGGAAGGCTTATGCTGTGACCAAATGAGAAGAGCGGTGTAATTCACTGCAGTAAAAGGAAAAGTCTCACTGAGAAGGACAACGCTCCGTTCCAGACCTGTTATCTGAGGTGTTCTCTCTGCCTAACTGCTTTGGGGCTTTGCAGTGTTGTGCCAGGCGAGATGAAGGTTTTCTCTACGGCTGCGCTAATGGTGATCTATTAGCTTATCTTTTTGTGATTGTATGTCTATGTGTGACACGTAACATTTCTTACTTTGTAAATTGTTTGTTAGTAACTGTGAATAAAGGGCCTGTAAAGAGCCAATTATATTCTAACTATTGGTCTAAGCTTGTGTTATTGCCTCCTTGTGTCCAAGAACTTCCAGCTTCGACACGGAAAGGCAATTTCTTTGATATTGTAAGTTTGATAAGTGTTTTATTGTGTTCTTTGGGATTTGATAAGAGATTTTGGAATATCCAGTAAGCAAATGAGTTGATTATTTAGGAAGAAGGGATGCTCCACTGGCAGAGAATGTCCCGAAGTGATTTTCCAGGGTGGGCTAAGAGTCTATATGACAAACTTGCACAGACAGAGGCGTGTGGTGCAGGTCTAAGTGAGACTTAGGATGAGAGCATAGGAGACGCAAGTCCAGCCGGAAGTGGTAGCTGGCTTACAGCAAGTGGCTGTAGAAAAAGGAAAGGAGTGCTCAGCTTTGGGCAGAAGAGTTTGGATTTTGTTGCATGCATTTAGAAAGATGAATCAGCAAAATGTAGAATTGAAGGTGAATATTTTAAAATTAGAGAAGGAGTTGGGTGAGGAGAAGCAGATTGCATTAATGCAGCAGCTGCAGATGAAATTGCATCATGATAAGGCAGACCAATATCAGGCGGTGGCCGAACCAGCTGCCGTGAGAGTTGCTCCGGAAAAGGAGAGGGAGAGTGAATTCTTGAAAGGTGGCAACTGTAATCGCCTTTGCAGCGGTCGAGTGGGATCCCAACCAGTGGGATGGCGATGTGTTTGACAGCAGGGAGTGGTTCAGACAGGGAGACACAGTCTAAGCCAGAACCTGACAGGAAGGAGGAGACCACTAAACCGGTCATGTGCAGCAGAGTTGGGCCACATCTGCAAAATCCGGTGGGTGGGTTGGTAGATTTAACCACGCTGGTAGATTTTACTCAGCAAGAGATTGGGGAGATTATCAGTCGATTAAGACAGAAGGCGGGTGAGCCTCTGCTGACATGGATGGTGAGATTATTCGATGGAGGCGCAGCAGGCCTTCACATAGATCCAACAGATTCCCCACGATTTTTGCCATTGTCTCATGAAATTAATATATAGGAGGTCTTGCAAGCAGGGCCGCCTCCTGATGCCCCGGGACGAGAAACCACACTTTTATTGTTACAGTTAGCAGCTCAGGGATGTAATCGCAAACATCCAATTACTTCAGATTGGCACAGTGATGAGAAGAGATGGTAAACCTTGAGAGGGGCCATTCAGAGACTTGGAGTGCACGCTATGAAGGAAGCAATCCATATTGATGATTCACAACATATGGGAGTAGTGGCGCTATCCGTTTCGGCAAGGAATTCAATCATTCGAAATGCCCCGCCTGCATGCAAAAATGTTATCATGACATTGCTGGTAGGAATGACAGGTAAATTAACGGATGAAGTGGTAGATAATAATAATAATTTTGCATTTATATAGCGCTACAAACCCTCAGGCATCTGAGCGCTTCTAATTATTACTCACGGTGTGTGGTGTTCATCTGACAGCAGACTTGGGTGAATGGGACAAAATTGAGGAAAAACCCTGAGAACAGGAAAGGGAGACAGATATGATATGATAGTTTATTTATATAGTGCCAATGCACAATGTGTTTCAAAGCACTTTAAGGCAAAGGAGGGAACAAGGGAAAATACAATTACATTCTTACAGGCCATGAGCAGTAAGGATGTGAAATTAACTATCCTACTCGGCCTGACGACATTTCAGATAGTGCAAGAGCTAAGACATAGATAAGGAAGGGAGGGGGAGAGTGGGAAGGAAATGGAAACAGACATGCGATTACCGTACTAGGCCTGACGACATTTCTGGTAGAGCCGGAGAAAACAAAAGGTGCAGGAAGCGAGGGGAGGAACAAAACAAGCGACTATCGTACTAGCCCTGACGAAATTTCAGATAGTGCTGGGGGGGAACAAGTAAGGGGTTGGGGGAGGAGACAGACAAGGTTGCTATCATACTAGGTCCAGGGACAATTCTGCTAGAGTAAGTGCATAGAAGAAAGTAAGGGGAGGATGGAAGGAGATAGGAAAAGGGAGAAAGGTAGAGGAGGAGAGAACAGAGAGTAAGCAGTCAAAAAAGAGTGGAGAAGCAAGAGGGGAGAGCGAATAAATTTGCAGAAGTCATTAGTAGCACATAATGTTGCAAGCCTGGATACAAGATGAAGATGGGAAAAACATGATTCAGGGCCACCATGAGAAAGGGTGATGCAGCGTGAATCAATGAAGTCCATAAAAGTCAAATCCAGCATTGGCACAAGACTATGATGGTGAAACCAGAATGTATCAGGACAGACTCGCGCAGAAGTAGGCTGCAGGGGCCGAGGGGGAGCAAGGTAGAAGAATCAAGCAAATCATGCAAAACATGTGTGCAAAAAGGGGGGGCACAATGGAACATCACGGGGGGACCAGAGGGGTGGGGATGGTCTGTGGGGACAGAAGGAGTAAAGACATGTTGGTGCATGCTTACCTGCTATCTGAGCAGGCGTTCGGTCCCTGGATCCTCCTGGTCCGAACAGGATGGAGTGACAGACGCACTCCTGGTAAGAGGTCCGATAGTCGAGATTCTCGAGTATCAAGGCAGGACATGTTTTTGGTGCTACTAAAAGATAGAGTGCCGCGGGACGAAATTGGTGGGATTGAAACCCGAGAAATTTATCAGCTGTACAAAAAAAGAGGGCTTGATGGAAAAGAGATATACAAACAGGTGAAACGACAGGTTGTGAATAAGCAAGATGGGGACACATCCCTTTCCGCGCCACCTGTGGAGGAGGTGGACGAGGGGTCCTTAGGGATACCTACACCATATCAGCCGACATATGCTGATTTGAGGAAAGTGTTGAGTGCGATGTGTAAAACTGAGTCCAAATACATGCATTCAAAATACAAATAGGATTGTGGTCAAACTCTGGTAGCGTCTGCACAGTTTAAGGTGGACAGGCGACCTCATTTGAAGGTAAAACTTTTTGGGCAATCTGGGAATACACAAGAGGTTTGTGCTTTTATTGATACCGGGGCAGAGGCCTCATTTATTCATGGAACTCCTTTGAGATTTAAAGGTTGGCATTTTACTATTACTGGCCTGGGAGGGAAAGAGAAACCAGTTCAGATGGCCGTTGACATGAAAATTGATAATTTAAAACTACAGAAATATTAAGTGTTCATTGTTGCGATACCCGAGTACATTATTGGTTTTGACATTTTGGAGGGATTAGAAGGCAAAACATATCAATTCGGAGTGACTGCATTGAATTGTCACCAGTTATTGTAGGAAAATTGAAAATGCCCCCAGTGCAGGTTCCTTTGGCTAAGAAACATGTGTCAATGAAACAATACCTCATTCCTGTGGGGCACACGGAAATTTCAGACACCATCAAGGGATATGTTGTGGCAGGGGTGTTACGTCCCGTGACTACGGCATGGAATAAGCCGTTCTGGCCAGTCAAAAAAACAGATGGAAGTTACAGAATGACTGTGGATTATAACGAGTTGAATACGCATAATCCTCCTTTAATACCTGTAGTCCCGGATGCCATTACTCTAATCGAGAACGTGCACAAATTTGAGGAAACATGGAATGCAGTGATTGATTTGGCTAATGCATTTTTCACCGTACCAATTGCATAGAAGTGCCAAGAGCAGTTTGCATTTTCGTGAAATGTACAGCAATATACGTTCAAATGTTTATCTAAGGGATATGTGCATAGTCCGACCATCTGTCACTGGCTGTTGGCAGAACACTTTGATAAAATACCATGCAAACCTGATGTACAGATTTCACACTACATTTATCACATTCTAGTGCAGGGGAACGATGAGCAAACTGTGCGGATGGACCTTGAAATGATCATGGAAGGATTGTGAAAGGAAGGCTGGGAGATTAATGAGGACAAGATCCAAGGCCCAGAAGAGACGGTGATCTTTTTAGGGATTCAGTGGCACAATGGACATCGAGAAATGGTGTCGAAGGCTAAACAAAAGATACTTGAATTTGCTACCCATGTGAATAAAAAACAGGCTCAACAGTTCATTGGGTTGTTTGGGTTTTGGAGACAGCATATTCCACATTTGGGACAAATATTGCCCCCCCTACCCCCTATGCAAAGAGACACAGATTTTTTTTTTTAATTTGAATGGGGAGAGGGGCAAGAGAAAGCTTTTCAATTAGCAAAAGAGACAGTGGAACGTGTGCTTGATTTGTGGCTGTTGAGGGCAGGTGAGGTTGAACTAAATGGATCTGTACATGCCAATTAGAGTTTGTGGCAAAAGCAAGACAGGAAACGTGTTCCTTTAGGTTTTTGGAGTCGTAAGTTACCCGAGGCTGACAGATATACTCCGTTCGAAAAGCAATTGCTAGCATGCTATTGGGCTCTTGTGGACATAGAACAGATGACAGTGAATCATAATGTATTGATTAGACCGGAAATTCTGATCATGCAATGGGTACTGAGTTCTCCTAAGACACATTGAATAGGACATGCTCAAGAGGCTAGCATTATCAAATGGAAATGGCACATTCAAGATCGTGCCAAATCAGGGAAGGGTGGAGTGGCAAAGTGACATTGTACTACAGGAAGTGACCGTTATAATTGAATCTCCTGTGAAATGGGGAGTACCGTATGGAGCTTTTGTTCCGCCCGACATGTAGGAACTGAACGACATTAGAAAGCAGTGTCATATAATCCCAAAACAAGGAAAGTTTTGATGACAGCAGGCAAAGGACAGAGCAGTCAGTTTGTAGAACTGTATGCAGTGTGTCAGGCGCTAAAGCAAGAATCACCTAGTCAGTGTCATGTGTACACAGACTCAGCGGTCAATGTTAGCTCTATGGCTGCTAGCATGGCAGAAAAATTGGTGGAAGATTCATTCAAAAGAATTGTGGGGAAAAGAATTATGGCAAGATATTGCAGAAATGTTGACAAACAGTAAAGTGACCGTCTATCACGTGGATGCGTATTGTGCAACAGACTCATTACAACGTTGGTTTAATCTGTTGCAGATGAATATGACAAAACTTCATATGTGGATAACAGGGATCGAGAAGATGATTATATGGAGTGTCTGGCCAAATGGGCACATCATAAAAATTGGCATCTTTGAGGCATCTTTGAGGAAAAGCTACTATTAGGTGTACACAAGTGAGAGGAATTAATCTTCCTTTGGGAGTAGTGAAAACTGTTATTTTGAATAGTCCAATATGTCAGCATCAGAGACATCGACCTATTCCTCATGTAATTCAGGGTACAATGAAGCAAGGTATGTTACCAGGACAACGTTGACAGATTGATTATATCAGTCCAATGCCGATCAGTAAAGGATGCCAATTTGTGTGTACCATTGTGGACTCGTATTCAGTATACTTGATAGTGTTTCCATGCAAGAGAGCAACACAGGTGAACACCATAAAGTTGTTAGACCAGATTGCATTGTACTATGGAGTACCTGTACAAATTCAAAACGACAATAGGCAAGTTAGTTCAGGAATATTGTCAGGAAAAGGGCATTGAGTGGATATTCCATGTCCAATATCATCCCAAAACTACGGGGTTGATTAAGAGAATTATTGCATTGTTGAAAGAACAACTACGTAAGACTGGTGATGGTAACTTGACAGGTTGGAGATATCGCATTTGTATTGCTCACAAGTGTTGAATAACAGACCTATCGTAAACTTGTGCGCATGTTAACGCCAGCTTTACAAATGAAACCTAATTTGGCAGTGGAAATCTTGTTGTACTGGGAGATATTGCCAGGGGCTCCAGCTCCTTATAGAGCGGCCCCAGAATCAGCCGGTGTAGACTTGCATTCTAATGCAGATATCAGACTTGAACCTAGAGAGATCTGTTTTATAGATGCAGGGATTGGAGTATGAATACCAAAGAATCATATGAGATTAATTGCCTCTAGATCTGGATTAGTATTGAGGGGAATTCAAATTCTAGGAGGTATTGTGGATGCAGATTACCAAGGCGAAATGAAAGTTATTTTGATTAACAGTGGAGACCAAATTCTACCTATCAACAGAGGGGATAGGGTGAACAATTGATTATCGTGCCTGCAAAACTAGCAATGGTGAAAAAAGGAGAGCCACCCACTGTGGTAACTACACGTGGGGACAGAGGTTTTGGCTCATCAGACAAAATGGTACCGGTGGAAAAGGTATGGGTCGAAAAACCTACCGGCCCGCCAGTTCCGGCAGATGTAATTGCGGCAGGGGAGGATCAAGTGGTCTTAGTGATTGAAAGTGGGAAGAGGAAATGGAGCCACATGCCCGCTGACAAATGTTGCTTGCGTGAATAATGTACAATGCTGATATCTATTTTTTCTGAAAGTTTTCTTTGCAGATCCTGTGTGCGGCGGTTGTGGTTGTATGGCTGTGTGGAGTCCGTTTGGGTGCGATTCGGGGACATGCAAAGAAGACTGGCAAGTGTCTACTCTGTGCAACCGACTTGGGCGATGCATATCATGTCCCTCAGCGATAACTACACTACGTTGCCCATGACCAATGCTGGATGGCCGGCCGACACGGCAGCGAGAGTTGTGAAATATGGAAGTAGACGCCATAGATTTGGGCGTGATGCTTTGCCTACTGCCTCTGCAGATCTTTCTTTTCTTCGACATGGTTATTCTTCCATCATAATGCAAAGGACAACATGTGGGCCTTCTTCGCGCACCATGTGTTAAACATTTCACACTTTTGCTTGGCTGACCGTCATGATACTGGATATCTGCTTTCAACGTGTCTTGTCGCTGGGCCAATGCCGGCTACTGTGTTGCAACATTTGTTTGGAATCCTGCATAATGATTCGCTTGTTGAGGACTATGATGTGAGGAGTTTGTTTTCCGCCTATGAGTACTGCAGTTTTTGTCGGGAGACTACATGCAAATGGAGAAATAAAATGCACATTGTGACTTACAATTTTGCGCATGGAGACGTGTGCTATAACATGACATGTGAACCTAAAAACATTGGCATGTGTCAACAGTTGGACTTGGCCAATGGACTGAACTGTACTGAGTTTGATAAACGTTTATGTTCGCAACCTACTAGTGCATGTCGTGATGTTTCTGTTTTGATGTTAGGTAATTTTACAGTGAAGGCTGCGAGCCATTTAAAACATGTGACGTTGCCTACTGGATGGTTGTTTCCTATGAGTATGTTACCTACACTTACATTCCTGATAACATTTCTGGTGGTCCTTGTGCTTTAACTAAATTGGGACTGACTAGGTTTCCTTTGCAACCTGCTTTGCATCGCATGAGATCTACTTTTGAACACGTGGTTTTATCACCGGATTGTAATTCTCATGTGCATTTATTGTCCGAAGCTGAAGTGTTGGCTCTTGGATTTTCTTTGGTGGGTTTATGGGGACTTGCTGCTGGGTGTTATAAATCCCTGATTAGATTAGCTTGTTTAGTGATGAAGGGGCTTAATCAGACCTCTCAAGCTCTGGAAGAATTGCTTTTGGATAATAGAATTTTAAAGAAAGCCATTTTCCAGAACAGAGCTGTCATTGATTATTCAGTTCTAAAACATAATCTGGGTGTAATGCGGTAGAGGGTATGTGTTGTTTTGACCTGTGTGATCATTCTCGATCTATTGAAAATCATATTTCTCAAGTGTCCCAAGATCAAACTGGGAGCTGGTGGGATAAACTTTTTTCCTTGGATTCCTACCGCGTTGCGTTGCACTTTTATGTGCATTTTTATGCTTGCTTCAGTTTTTGTTATTTGTTGCTGTTGTATTTCTTGTGTTCCTAATTTAGTGATGATTTTTCGTCGGTTTCAGAAACTATCTTTTGTTTCACTGGGATATGGGAAGCTGAAATGTCCATGGGTGGATTGTAGTGCTCAAGCGAAAAGTGAGCTAAAACGTGGTGCCGGTAAGCGGCCATTTTGGACATTTGCTTCCGACCACAGTGAAAGTCTGCATTTTGTGATGATTTTAGAAGGCAAACATGATTTAGCAGCACTAGCAGTTTTCTAGTGAGAAGCGCATGAGTTCATCACGTAGGATGGTATTGCATTGCTCGTTCAAGGGCGAGCTACGAGAAGAGGCTGAGACTAGCAGGTTCACTGATAAGGGTGCTGGGAACAGCAGCACGGTAGCATGAGATGTTTTTTTTCCACTGTCTGGATTTTTCCACTCTAAGATTGCCTCTGATGCTTGCTGTCTGTTACTCCGGATGGGTACATTCAGTAACCTGTGGAAGGCAGAGACTCTGACCAAATAAGAAGAGTGGGGTAATCCGCTGAGTTAGAAGGAAAAGTCTCACTGAGAAGGAGGATGCTTCATTCCAGACTCGTTAGCTGAGGTGTTCTCTCTGCCTACCTGCTTTGGGGCTTTGCAGTGTTGTGACAGGCGAGATGAAGGTTTTCTCTGCCGCTGCGCTAACAGTGATGTATTAGCTTATCTTTTTTGCCATTGCATGTCTGTGTGTAATACATGACATTTATTCCTTTGTATGTTGTTTGTTAGTTACTGTGAATAAAGGGCCTGTAAAGAGGCAAATATATTCTAACTATTGGTCTAAGTTTGTGCTATTGCCTCCCTGCGTCCAAGAACCTCCATTCTGTGTAGTGGTGTATGTATTACTAATCTGAGGTCCCTGCACATTTTGGGAAGCAAAACACCAGCCTGGCTCCTGCAGCCCTACAGTTTGGACACTACTCGCTGCCTTTAGAATGCAAAAAACCTTCTGGCCACCTCTACACCAGCCTGCTACAAACACAAGTGGAAGCGCTTTACATTGTGGTGCCAGTCACGGAAGACTTCTCTGCTGAGTGTAACGGCACCACTGCTTCTTCCTTATCTGCTCTCGCTTGCCAAATCTGGCCTTGCCCATGCATCTATCAAGGTACACCTGGCCGCCATATGGAAATGAATGGGAACTAAATGTGGTACTGTCAAAATGGATGGTGCATCCATATGAACCTATGCATCGGGCCTCCTTAAAGTTTCTGTCATGGAAGTTCTATTTTGCATGCATGAATGACTTTCAAAAGACTTCAGCTTTTCGTCAGATTTTGACTTATGGCACATGGGAAGGCCCTGTCTAAGGCATCCATCACCAGGTGGCTATCCGACTGTATCACGCATTGCCATCCTCTGGCCAACAGACCGCTACCAGATCGGCCGAGAGCCCATTCCACCATAGCCATTGCAGCGACTACAGCATTTCTCTTTGGTTTCCCCCTGCTCGACATCTGCAGGGCTGCTAAGTGCAGGTCAACCCACACCTTCACAAGGTTCTACTGTGTCAACAGGGATTCCAAGCAATGATTTGCAACCTGTTTGCATGAGGTGAGCCTTTTTCAGGGGTAAAGTGTATTACTTATGTGAGCCTTGCCACCTCCCCTGGTTGTGTATATTTACTTCTGTGTAATTGTATTCATGAGCATGCAAATCCTTGTGCGACACCCAGCTGGAGAAGGAACTAGTTACTTACCTGTAACTCCTGTTCTCCAGCATGTGTCTTACATGGATTCACATACAAACCCTTTCTCCCTCCCCTCTCTCGCTTTTCTTGGTTCCCACTGCCACTCTACATGCGTGACCAAATCTGAAGATGGCCACCAGGGGTGGAGTTTAGGAGGATGAATGCGATTGACAGGGGCAGTATGACCCCAAAGTCACAGCAATAGCAGTATGACCCAAAGTCACAGCAGAAGGAAAAGGAGGAAGAGAATGAGTCTGGGTCCGGTCAGATAGGAAGGATCTAAACCAGGATAAAACAGCACCCGAGAGGCCAGCCCCAGCGAGGCACCCCAGCAGGATCGCATGATCGATCGTATTGAAGGTGGCCGAGAGGTTGAGTAAAATCAGAGTTCTCTCACCACCCTGGTTCTGCAGCCACGCAAGATCATCAAACATGCAGACCAGCACTCCTCAGTGCCGCGACCTTGTTAAAAATCATACTGAGAGGGGTCAAAGAAGGAAGAACCATCTAAAAACGAGGTATGACAGGGGACCACTAAGGATTCCAAAAGCTTCATCAGAAAAGAAAGTAAAGAAATAGGATGAAAGTTGGCCGGTACAGAAGGATCCAGGGAGGGCTTCTTCAGAAGCAGAATGAGCAGTGCATGCTTCAGAGCGGCAGCAATATGGCTGGAGCTAAATTAAAGATTAACAGCCTGCGTAATCAAAGGAGCAATTCAACACAGAAAGAGAAATAGCATCAGCCAGGGAAACAGATTTGAGCTTAGTAACGGCTGTGATAATTTCATGTGGGGAACAAAGAGGAAAGGAGGACCAAAGACAAGGTGGATTGGCAGTTAGAACCACATAAGAAGATTCATCAGTCTGAAACTCAGAATAGCGGATCGCAATCCGTATGTTCTCAATCTTTTTTTTACAAAAAACAATGACAGAGAATCACAAGGATTGAGAACGCACACTAGCGACAGGGGAGAAAGAAGAAAGAGAGCGCACAACTCTGAACAATTCTCTGGATTGATTAAGAGAGCCTTCAACCCTGAGTGTAAAACAGGCACACTTAGCTTCATGAATGGCTTTGTGATTGAGGGAAGAGATTTGACGTAGAATCATCTTAGCCCCAGAACCAAAAGTGGACCGCCGTTTCCTTTCAGCCGGTCTCCTTTGGAGACGAAGAGCCTGAAGATGGTCATTAAACAAAGGTTCTGACAAGGGCGGCCTAGGTTTTACAGGATTAAGGGGAGCGAGATGGTCAGCAGATGCCCAACAGGCATTGAAAATACAATCCAAGTCTTGCAGTAAGTCCCCCTCGCAGTAGGATGCCATCTGAACAAAAATATCAGCACCGGAAACAGAGCACCAGAGTGACATTCCCACAAAAAAGGTATTATAAAGTCTGTCCAGATAAGTGGTAATGGAGGAAACACGGTAGTGGACGCCTGAATGGGAAAAATAAATAAGTTCCAGAGTATTAGCCAGTCTGTGGGTAGGCCCAAGCACCAACTGGGGGAGAGCAAAACTATGCATAGCAGAAATAAAACAGCTAGCAGATAGATCAGATGGGCCATTCTGCTCATCAAAGTTGCCCAGTACCCACAAACCATCAAAACAGAGCTGAACATCAGGAAACGACTCCAGAAAGGAATCACAGAACTTAGAATCAAACCCAGGAGGATAGATAAGCGAAATATGTACAGACATAGTAGGAGAGATAGTGAAATGAGCAAAAAGTGCCTCCATTTTAATGGCATGACCAAGGGGCAGGAAGATACCAGTAAACTTGGAACTAAATATTTTAGCACTCACCCCATCCCCACGGGATGGGTAGAGATCTGATCAACGTGGAGAATATTAAAAACTGCAGGCAAATGTTGGACCACAGATGGGCCAGATGAGTCACTGAGCCAAGTCTCTGTGACCAAGTAAAATCTGGGGGAATTCTACTTCAAAAGATTGTGATAATGTGCAGAGTGTGCAACAAGAGAGCGAGCATTCACTAGAAGACATTTTAAAATACAATGCGAAGTAGGTGTGTAAATCAAACAAGGCTCCTCACCCAACAAGAAGCCAGGGGGAAATGTAGTAGAAGGGGGAGCAAGCTGCAATAGCATCCCCTGTGAAAGACACCGCCCGCAAGCAGGATCATACTTGAACCAGAGATTCTGTCCCGCCTGAGCCACGGAGGAGCACAGATGAGCCTTCGGCATGCTGCCGGGGCACCTGCCGTGCACTACCTCTAGGCGACCGCTCCCCCAGCACATAAGTGCTGCAATCAAGTAGGTGGGAGTGACGCAAAGGCAGAAAGCAGGGAAGAAAGACTTCCAGTAACAAACACACGAGACAAATAAAATGCTTTTTTTACAAATTCATAATGGATTTAAATAAATACATCGGATTCCCTGAAGGCTACACAACTGCCTAAATTCAAGTAAATATAGAATCAATCAATAGTAAAAAAAAAAAGGCGTGCTTAAGAGCCTCGCTGAGTGCTGCTACGCGTCTGCTCCCCAGCACATAAGTGCCTGCAATCATGTGTGTGGGAGTGATGTGAAGGCAGCAAGCAGGGAAGAAAGACCATTTCAAATAGTTAAAGTAAACAAACAAAATGGCCACCATGGAACGGGAGAAGTGACTACAAGTATTCCCTTCTCCCTTTCAATGGCAGCCATAAAAAAAATAGAAAAAAAAGGTAAACAAAAAACAATGGGCGCCATGGAAAGGAGAAGGGACTACATATAGTCTCTTCTTCCTTTCCATGGTGGTGTGTCGCGGATCAGGAGCAGACGCGCTGGAAACAGAAGTGTTTCCAGCGCGTCCGCTTCCGTAGATGAGCCAAAAAAGAGTTAAGTGGAGGGAAGTGGGTGGGGGAAAAGGGAAATCGGGGAGGGGAAAGGGGAGTGTGGCAGCATCACTCTGAAAGTGAACCTCTGCTGCTAGGTGGGTTGTGAGCACTGTGAGAGGAGCGTGTGGTTTGTGGGAGACAACAGTGTAGAACTCAGGGAGAAACAAGCAGGGATTCTTGCTGCTACCTAGACAAACGCTTGACAAATCCCACATGCTACCCGTGACAGGCATTGTCCCAACAGGCCATTGTCCCAGCAGGACACTGAGCACAGCACTTGAACATGTTAAAGGGAGGATTGAAGCATCTATCAGCTTGCCAATCAACATTCCTTAGAAGGTGAAATGAGGGCTTTCACTTCTCAAGTTTCAAGCATCCCTTTCTCTGAATCTTTCTTAAATATGCAATGTAATATAAAGTGGTGTTGTATTGCACACTTCTGCCTTTTTGGCTGCCTCACTGCACATTGTTCGACTACAAGGAAAAACACAGGGATTACTAGCTTAGTGGCAGATGCCAGTGGGGAACCTGTGGTGTTGATGAGCACAGGGCATACGTGCCAGAGTTGTGTTTGCTGGCATGATTATCTGTGGTCTGTGGCGGGGACTCTTGGGTGTGTGTTATCTGGAAGGGGGAAGTGTATTTCTATGAGCTGTAAATGCTAGGACACCTGGAGAGCCCCTGATCTCCATCAGGGGTGTGTGGTAGGGCTAAATCTGTTGCAGGACATGCAGTGAATGTTGAGTGGCTCTGCATGAATAATGCGGTGGAGGTGGTGACAGCAGGTATAAGGCTGCCTTGTGTTTCATGTGGGCCGTATCAAGAAGGTGCAAGCAAACGCAATGTTAAGCCAGTTGGAGAGGGAGCTGCATTTTGGGATGCTCTTGACGTGCCTTGTTGGATGTTCAAGGGTGGAGAGAACAGTTAGAGCTCAAGTCTGCTGTCGGCTGAAAGAGGGGGTCCTTTAGTGTGATTATCCATCAGTTGGAGGGTTTCTTGCTCTTCTAAATTCCATTTCATGATGATTGTGTGTCTAGGGCTGGTCGCATGCCTGATGAGAAGTGTTTTGGGTGACTGACCCCACTGCGTCCAATATCGAGGGTGTTTTAGCTTTAAATATTGTGCGCAGGCATATTTGCATGTGTTGGTGGGCCTGTCCTGAATGGGTCACATCTCTAGCGTGTTCTTGTTTGAGAGATTGGAGTTCTGGCGGAGTCCTGCTTAGGATGTATGGGCTTGCCCAACTGATGGGATTTCAGTCTCCCATCTAAAGGATTCCTGTTGTTGCTTGAGATTTATGTGCATGACCGAGCAATGTGTTCACAGTCTGCCATCTTGGGGAATCTGGCTGTTTGGGGTTTATGGGCTTGACTGATAGTGAAGTTCTAGTGTGCCGCCATTAAGAATCCTGTTAGAGTTGTATAGGCTCAATTGACTGGTGTGGTTTTAATATGGAGACACAAGTCTGTCAACCTAAACCAAACTCCCAAGGGTGGGAAGGCTTGGCTTCCCCGTCTATTCTGAGAGGTAGGCAAAAAACTCCAGCCCATTGCACAGCTAGTGCCCATGTTCCCTACTGTTCCAGGGCCTCTTTAAAGGACTGTTTAATTGGCTTCATGTTGGGTTGTGCTAAAGAGAAGATTAACTATTAGCCCTAGGGGTAGAGCATCTGGGCCATCAGGTGTCTGGAGCGTGGGAGGAACCAGTCAATGAATACCCGCATTCTCATGACCACCAATGCTCCTCTCATGGGTGTCTGCCATTTTGATTTTTCTCCTAAAGCCCCCAATTCCTTTTTCTCCCTGCTCACACCATTGCCATGTCCCTCAATCTGCCTGCCACCCAACCCCAATTTACCTGGCTGCTCCGGCATGCTCTGCACGCTGCTGGTCTTGCCGTCATGGAACTAGTAAAGGGACGAACTCCCTTTGCTATTTGCAGGTAACCTTTGGGTTATAATATCAATAATCCCAACATTCGGGGTGGAGAGAAGCAGTAACATAGCTCTTAACCCTTCGAGTCCAAGGGGCGTGAGAAAACACACAATTTGGTTTTGGGGCGGGTGAGAGTCCATTGAAGTTAATGGACAGATGAGGATCGTGGCGAGTGAGTGAACCCTTTCCCTGGAGCGTGAGGGGTATCGAGTAACATCACTCTGTGCGGGCATGCTTTGGGGTGGGGTTGTGGGCGTTACTCTCCCTCTCAGTAGTTCTGGCGTCATCACCATAGTCTTTAAAAAGTACACCATTGCGCCCAGATGCCTGAGGGTTAGCCGCGCAATACAAATCTAATAGTAAATTAATAAAAGATGTATCATGCATTGTGACAATTGAAGTAGGGTCCATACAAAAATCGAAAGCCTTTTCCATACCCTTAAGGGCACCCCTGTAGGCGACCATTGTACTATAGATCTATCCACATGCATATTGGATGTAGATGCACAGCCAGTATAGGGGAGGGCACACTTGGAGGTGGCCTTCTCTTAATCTGCGACCTAATCCATTCCCAGGGTCCACAGGACAGGGGAATGATGACAGTCAAAAACTCAAAACTGGAATTACGGACGTGCATTCGCAGGTCAACAAAGGAAACAGCCAGGCCAGCAGAAAGGAGATTGTTATTTTTTTTTTTTATTTACTTGTTTGTAATCAAAACAAAATTTGATTTTTACAAGAAATCGTCTCTCAAGAGGAAAGGAGAAAGGAAAACAGCAGAGCCGAACAGAGATTGTAGGAGGGGACGTTGTTATGGAGTACCAAGAGAGGTTGCACTCTCAGTTGTTAATTTAAGAGCTGCCTCCAAAACCTTTACCGCTGCCGTGGACCATTTCGTCTTTTCGCCTGCGACCAAACGGTACCACCATGTCTCCTCCTCACTAAGCGTTGCGCCATGCATTAGAGGTAGTAGAAAAGCTTCGCGCAGGTATGCCGTTTTATCGCAGTTCAGTAGTAGATGCTTTACAGTTTCCACCTCTTGCGTTTCTGGACATAGTCTGCATGTTTTGGAAGTGGATTTTGTCCGAATAGCTTTAATTTCTTGGGTTAACATGAGGTTGAGCCTTATTCTCATGAAATTTTTCTGAAGCCTTTTTTCTGGAAATGTTATGCAGTAGTTTAAAGGTCTATTAAGCTGGTTTGTAGTGGGTGGTAAGTGCGTGAGCAATTTGTTTGCCATCACTGCCTCGCATGTTTGGATCCAGTCCTCCTGAGCTATTTTCCTTTTTATCTTGGCAGGGTTGTAGATTAAGTCTTCAGATGTACAGGCTAAATCCGCCAGGATTTTTTTGCAGTTTTTGCTCCCATTTGTTCAGCGCTTTACATTTACCTTGGATAAGTTCCTTTCGGATTGCTTTGAACAGTGGTAGAGCGTCTGGAGAGATGATTTTGCATAGAAGTCTTATTTGACTTTGTTTAACAGAAGCTTTTATTGATAAGAGGCCGAGCTCGCGCCTGATAGCTGAGATTGATGTTGATTTCGGGAGGCCCAAAACTGCTTTCCACAGATAGCCTTCCAGTTTCGGCCAGATCGTATCTTGGATGTTTAAAGCTGCATCCATTGCGTAGGTTATTGATGGAACCACCTTTTGTTTATAAAACTGGATCGCTGGTAAGAGCGAAAATTTCCCATATTTCCGGTCTACAAGCTTGGTCTGAGTGGTCAATGTTTTTATTTTTGACCACAGGGCCAAATGAATAGCCTTTTCTGAGCGCGTTGCGTCGAACATGATTCCTAAGTATTTTATACTAGAGACAATCTCTATCTTCTTGTTGTTCAAGAACCAGTGAGTTGCAGCTGAACACTTTTTCCCCATGTTCAAGATTTTTCATTTATTGGTGTTTATTTCCAAATTGTTGTCTTCAATGTATTTGGCCAAGTTGTTAAGTTGGCGTTGAAGGCCAATTTGGGTCTGCTCTATGAGGATTAAATCGTCCGCGTAGAGAAGTCTAGATATAGCAGTGTCTCCTACTTTAGGCGGAAAAGCTCTTATTGCCAGTCGAGTGTGTTGATAGTCTCCCAAAAAGGCTATAAAGAGGGCCGGTGCGAGTGGGCACCCCTGCTTCACGCCACGTTCTGACGGAAATTGCTCTGACATCATGCCTTGTTTGTTGAGCCGAACTCGTAGCTTTCTATCTGTGTGCAGGACAATTACAGGTCCTAGAATTTCACCCGGGCAGTTCCACTTTAGTAGCTTTGTCCAGAGTTGATGACGCCCAATTCTATCAAATGCCTGTGTCAAATCTACAAATGCGATGAAAACTTTTGGTGCACCACTCTTTACTTTTTCCTTTATGATATTTAATATCATAATGTTGATACTTGTGCTCGCGTTTTTAACAAAGCCTGTTTGGAGTTCGTCAAGGCATGGAGCTGTTCTTGCCCATCTGTGAAATCTGGCTAGAAGAAGAGTTGCAAACATTTTTCCCATAATGTCCAAAAGGGCTATAGGCCTATAGTTTGATGGATTATCTCTACTTCTCTTTTTGAAAATAGGCACTATAAGTGCTTCTGTCCAAGTTTTAGGGATCTGTTTCTTGGCCTGTCATTGGTTAAAAATTTTGGAGATTAGGAAGGACCATTCTTTAGGATGTTGTTTTAGGTCCATATTGGTGAGACCATCAGGACCCGGTGCCCTGGATGTTTTCAAATTTTAGTATCGTGGTCAAAATCTCTTCTTGATCTGTGAGATCAACCCATGGTGTCGCCATAGGGAAAGTGATTTCTTCAGTTGTTTCAGGCAGTGGAGCAAATTGGGCTGAAAAAAAAAGGAAGTCCAAGTCAGCTCTGGTATCACATTTGCTAGTTGGCTAGTTGACTCGATGCTTTTGTTTTTGATCAGTGCCCAAAAGTCTTTTGAATTTTTAGACATTAGGGTTTTCAGCATTTTTTCCGCGTCGTTCTGATACATTGTTGCTTTATGATGTTTCAGCCATGTTTTGTATGATTTTGCAGCCGCAATGGCGGTTTCTTTTTGTTTATTGTTATCAGAAACTTTGGCCAGACGTCTCAGTTTGCGGACTACTCTTCTTTTCATCACCACTTGTAGGTCGTATTCATGGGTCTTGTATTCTGTTGATGGAACTTGGTTTCTTTGTTTTTTCCTATACTTCACGAATAATGGGAGATAATCTGGCCTAGTCTGTGAAGCTATGCTGTTGACATCTATCTCGTCGAATTTTCGGGAGATATCCGTGATGTTTGCTGCTGAGAGATGGATTCGAGAGGAGTTTCGGGAAACCTCCAACTCAAAAGGATAGAGTTCTTTCAGAGTGTTTGCTGACGCAAAGTTCATTGACAGCAAATTGTGGTCACTGGCTTTAGTTCGGTAGACTTCGTAGAAATCAATAGGTGAAAGAAGGGAGTGTGAAACGAAAATATAATCCAGTGTGGCTGAGGTGTCCAGACGTTCCCAAGTTGGAATCATTGGAAGACGACCACGCAGAGCTGCCACGTTATAAAAATTTCTGGAGTCCATGAGATTCGACCATACTTCACCGCGTTCCTGGGATGGCGACAGATGGAGGTTTTTCGTGAGTTGGTCGCACCTCGTGTTTAAGCCTCCACAGATAAAGATGTAATCAGTAGCCAGGTCGTTAGTAAATTTATCTAGGGTGCCGACGACGGCGTTGCAGAACTCCGTGTTGGTTGTTCTTTGCGGGTTCCATTAGACGTTTATGATGGCTAAACTGGATTTTGTTTTCTTTGGTGAAGAATTTTCTATTTGGGTCCATTCTGTTTGTAGTGCCAGAATACCATAGGATTCTGTTACCTTTTTTTTAATAGAGATGCCTGATGCCAGTTTGACTGCGGCCAAAAGACCGGACGATGGTCTGCCAAACAGGCCCTTACTTGCTGGTGAGATATGTGTGTCGTACCCGTCGATCGTTGGTAAATCCGTCAGCCAGGTCTCCTGGAGGCAGATGATGTCGAACTGGGCCAGGTCAAATGCGTTTGATTTCGTTAGATGTTCATGACCTCTCATGTTCCATGAGCACAAAGATGTTTCTTTTCGGTTAGAGGTATTTTGAAATTCTTTAGATATGTTGTCTGTTGGCGTTGATGCAGCATTTCGTTGTTATGTTTGAGCATTTGGGTTGAGCACCTTTTTCAGCCATCTCCATGGGCCAACGGGTTCACGTTTTTTGTTATGGGTCCAATCAGCGCTTTGCTCAGTCAGAGAATTGAGCCTTCGCTTGTTCACCCATCTGTCGTTCTTTCTTATATATTCGGAGCGATTAGACCTCTTAAAGTTTACGTTGTTGTTTTTGGAAGTTTGATTTGCTTGAAAGGAATCTCCCCGGCTTTCCATATACCTCCTGTTCGTGTCATCTCTTTTCTTTATAGTCTGAACCTCTACACCCGCTGGAAGGGCCGGATAGTTTTCTATTGATCTACTTGTGGCGTGTATGCTTGTATCAGGTGATAGCTGTGTAGTAATTTCCTCAAAGGCAAACCCCATTTCCTTCAAGGTTAGAATCACGTCAGGTTTAAGTTTGCTGCTTGCTGCCTTTGTGACGTGGAGATACGCCTTTGCCTTCTTGTGCCTGTGATAGGGTTCAATTAGCACCGGGTCTGCCGTATTCAGGGATTTCAGTTTTGGAATTTTGGCTAAGATCTGGAGGATGGTTTTCCTGTTAAGTATCACAAAGTTTTTTCCGGTCGCCAGTTGCTCCATCTTAAGGATTCGAGCTTGGAAAAGTCTCGAAGTCATTATTGAGTCTGTTTGTGATGCGGCCTTGTTTTGCTCCTTTCTCGGCTTCTGCCTTTGTCTAGAGATTTTGATTTTGTCTGTGGTAAGGTTCTCGTTTTGGTGAACTTTCTTTCGCGGGTCCACAGGAGCTTTGGCTAATTCTTCACAGAAATTAGCCTCAAGGCACTGAGATTCAGGTGTAGGCATAGCTGTAGGAAATTCTTTTGGCTTCTCCTGGACAGCGATGACACTTGGCGTATTGGTTGGCAGATCTTGGTTTGGGCTGGTATCATCTTGTGGGTAGAGGGCTTCTTCAGGATCCATGTTGGTTGTTAAATCCAAGAGTGATAAGTTTCCAGATAAATCAGCTAGAGATGCAGTAGAATTGTCCAGTTCAATTATTTCTTGTTCCCTTGATAGGTTTTGGTCAATTGAAACTTCGGACGCCTTAGACGTTTTGGGTATAGGTGCTGTTTTGTTTAGAATTGGCAGGGTTGGCTTTGCAATGTTAAAAATTGTCGCTACTTTAAGTTGGTCTTTGTTTTTTTTCCCATGTTGGCGTTTTGAGTCAGGACGTTGGATCGCCTTGGAGGAAAAGGTGGTTACATTGACTGTTTTTTGCTCCTTTGCAATTGACGGCGATCTTGATTTCTTTTGGGCCGTCGGGAGTGCTTCTTGTGAGGAGCAGACACTGAAAGTGGCTTCAATTAAATTTTGAAGATGGGCGAATTTGGCATCCTGTTTTTCTTTCTCAACGTTTTGTTGGATTAGCGCTGTGATGAAGCCCTCAAGAAAGGTCATTTTGGTGTTTATTGCGGCTGTTATAGTTAGCGAGTCTTTCATTGAGTCGTGGATTGACTCGTATAGCTTAACAAAGGGGGCCAAACCCACCGTAATTGCTGACATAATAGTGACAAGGTCCGTTTTTTTTTTGGTGGAGTCTCTTTGTTCACTGTCCCGAAATTGGTAGGTCTCTCGTTCCTGAGTGGGGTTGAGATGTTATATTGGAGGCCACTTTGGGATAGAGGTCTTCTGAGTGGGGAGTCGCTGTTGTTTATTCTTTGCTCCAACTGGGCCGAAACTAGTTGGGCCTGGGTTGATAGGTGCGGACTTCTCTGGTTACGTCCATTTGTAATTAAGACGTTGATTGACGGAGTAAGTAGCTCATTTCCAAGTCCTGGCTTCTCTGGGCAGAACAATGGAACATCGTCATCAAGCAGGTTGGTTTGAGGGAGGGGAGTACCTCGGAACGATGGATTTTGGGTGTTGTTCCTCTCCTTCCTAGGAGCTGGAGTTTCAGGTACAGGGTTAAGGTCCTGAGCACAGATGGTGGGCTCTGCGAGGGCTGGAGATAGTCCCGGTGTATTTTCCCCTTGTTTTAAGACTGAGGGGATTAAGGGAGTTTCGGATGTGGCATCTAATAGTTCGGCATCTGAGAGTTCGATCTCAGAATCCAATTTCCTTTTTGCTTGTTTAAAGAAAAAGTCTTTCAGTGAGTGAGCCGTCAACGGGTTTTGCAAAAATGGCTTACCAGAATCACACTTTTGTACTATGGCTCTAGGCCCTTTTCTGTGATGTTGACGGTCTTGATTCAGGAGTTCTCCCTGTTCCTTGAGAGTCTTTTTTGTTAATGCTCTTTTTTTTAACAGTGCGAGGGCTATGTCTCTTTTTTGTCGAATTAAATCATTTGTAGAAGCGTTCAATGGGCTACGGATTGTTTCTCCATCCAGATTCGGTGTGTTATTTTGAAAGGACTGTGGTGGGTCTTCTGCGCCAGCAGAGGGCACCTCTGTTAAGGTATTGTGCTTCTGTGATAGGTTTTCCGTCAGAGCAGGGCAAAGCTCCGCCAGTTGGTCAGGGCGAGGCACCTTTTCCCTCGATTCCGGTGCCTTACACGGGTCTAGATTCTGGTTCCTGAGTTCGTCTGCCCCGGCCACATTTGTGGGCAAATGCACGGAATAGTACCGGTCCCCCCCCCCACTGAGGCGTCATTGACCCGCAAGCTGAGGTCGGCCCCGCGGTGTCCTTCGACACCGTTTGGTCCCACCTCACTCGCCGCAGCGGCGGCTTGCGGGCCAGGAGCGAGCAGCAGTGGGGAGATTTGAGTGGTAAGGAGCTCTTCCGCCAACACCTCGGCAGATGGCAGCCGTTGCTGCGGAGAAGAATCTACAGGTAACCTTCCGTCTGCAATTGAGGATGAGGGCACTGTTACAGTTGTTTGTTTCAGGGCCCTGGAGGGGGTTTGAGGCGATGATGAGTCGGATGTCCAAGGCTTTGATGGAGAGGCGGGGACATCTTCCCTGCTGGAAACCTCGTAGCTCTCCTCTCCTTCCTCCTCCGTGTCCTGCCAACTTGTAGTATTGTCCCCCACAAGGCCAGGCGTCCACTCAGAGTGAGTGGGGCACAGTTGTGCCGAGACAGTGAGTGTTGTTTTCGGTCCTGGTAGGCAAGGGCTAAGGTGGATTTTGTCGTTATTCTCCACGCTGCCCCTCAGGTTTGGTTTTGAGTTTTTGTGCATTTCTTTTCGGTTTTGCACTTGCACAAATCTGTTTCTCAGCACTCTGCCCGAAGGACTCTTATTCGGGATGTGCGAAGCAGATGCGTCCTTTGTGGGGGAATTATCACTGAGTGAGTATTTTTTTGTCAAGAAGTTGCATAGTTTTTTGGTCCCCGCGCAAGTCCATGTCTCCTCACCTAGGCCCCTCTGCTGCCTGGTAGAGCCTACTTGCAACTCTTTACGATCCAGTTGATGGACCACGTACAAACCACACCAAACAGCCGCTTAACAGCCTATGGGCTTGTCCCCGCCGGGCTTAACGCCGCGAGGGTGACTCGGGCGCAGTCTTATGGACGGAAGCAGTCACGTGACAGCACACGTGGATCCCACAAGCTCCGCCTCCTCCAGGAAGCGGATTGGGGAGTCAGCAAGAGCTTGCCTGGCTCGGAGTGCAGGATGTTGAAAAATAATATACTATAATAGCGTTCTCAAAGGCGCTCCTTCACAGAAGCAGGATATGTCGCGCTCAGGCGACTCGGGCGCAGTCTTATGGACAGCAGCAGTCACGTGACAGCACATGTGGATCCCACAAGCTCCGCCTCCTCCAGGAAGCGGATTGGGGAGTCAGCAAGAGCCTGCCTGGCTCGGAGTGCAGGATGTTGAAAAATAATATACTATAGTAGCGTTCTCAAAGGCGCTCCTTCACAGAAGCAGGATATTGTGTTTAGAGGGTATGCCCCCCAGTAACCCTGCCAACATGAAGGGTGATCCATAAGGTTGCATGAGAACATTAATGTTCAAGCATGCTTAATATGGTAATAGCCTTAAGCACACATTGCATTTTTTGGCATGTTTGAATTATTTGTATTTTTCTACTCCAAGGGATATTTGCAAACACTGGTGTTAGATATTTTATATTGAGGCACATATAGCCATGACATAAGTACACATTATATGCGTTTTAAGCAACACAGAGCGGGTTTGGCGGTTCCCCCATTTTTGGAAAATACTTGCAAATAGTAACTTTTGGCGTGTACAGCGAAAATACCTTGGGTTAACATGGAATGCTATTTAAAGCAACATGCAGGAGTTTGGGGGATTCCCCACCAAGGATTCCTTGAGAAAAGGAATGGAAAATGCAACACTTAGAAGCACATTCGGACACTTGAGTAGTCAAAGGTTGATATAATAGAAATGCAAGTTACTGTGGGTGTCGGGATTCTCCAAGGGATTTCTAGGAAATATTCTGGCAATTGTGAATGTCCGAGCACATTGTAGCAGTAACATTGGTCAACAATGGATATGATGCTAATGTAACTTTACGTGGTAGAAAGTCATTTGGTCGACCACCGCTGCTTGCTGGAGGAAGTGCTTGCTTGTCATAAAGCGGTTGACAGGCTTAAGTGGTAGACCCTTTAAAAAGGTTGGCCTGTCCAACAGATAGACTACTTAGTGATGAGCAGGGACCCAAATATGCAAGATGAGGAGGGGGCTGAGGTGGGAGTGGCTGGAGAGATTGCATGGTAGGTGGCATGCATGTAGAATGGGCATGGGGCATAAAGGAAGAATTCGTGGAAGCTGGCATTGGTGAAAGAAAGTGCTTTCTGTGGTTCTATTCACTTGGGTAAGGATATGTTTCTGTGGACACTGCTTCTATGTGCAGCACCTTCTAAACTAGTCAACATGGCGGAATCTAGGGAATTGCACCAGCCGAAAGGCACTACTCGGGTCAGGGACTTAAGTATCATCAAGTACTGAATGGCCCTTAAACAACTAGCTAGAAAGGTCTCTTTCATTTTCAGGTGGATGTGAGAATCTTCTTCACAGAGATGATGGTCAATCTGGTGGGCTTTAAGATTGGAGAGAGGGCGGACTAATAGGGGATTCTGCAGCAGGTACCACCGCTTCTGGATACGATGGGCGCAGGTTACTTTAACAAGCCCAGTTGCCCAGCAAGTAAAAGAACCATGATAGAGCTGACCTCCGACCCCTGCAATTCCATTAAAGAAAAACACCCACAGGGCCGTACCTATAAAGAGCTGAACGAATCATTGTTTAGGGAGATCGATTCGGCCTACGAAAATTTGAGACAGTTGCCTTATATCCATCAAAAAAAGCATTTGAGGATAAATTGAATAAGTGGGATTGGTGTGCGAATTCAGACCACTTATCCAAGTTGAGTGGATACGAGGCAGTCTAGCATGTTATGCATAGATATTTAAAACCTCAGGCCTATCTACTCCTATGTCTGGCCCCTGAAGTAAGACAATTCTTACTGAGACTAATAACTAAACAGCTACCAGTCCTTACTATCATTGGCCCTCGGATGAAGAACCCACGGGAGGCCAGGCTCTGTCGAATCTGCAAGGGTGAAGGAGTACTTGAAACCACCCGCCATGTACTATCACTTTGTCCTGAATTTGGTACCACATATATGGGCGCATATGAAAAATGGGTCCACAATTTTGAGGCGCTAAGAGAGAAAGACCTTTGGTATGTCTGTTTAAACACTGACTCCCTAGGACTGCAGCTAGCGCTCTTTAGGGTACTGGCACAAATTACGCCCTTACTCCAGGCCTATACTTACTCATCCACCTGACGCTATTCTTTAAGAATGAAGAGGATACCGCCCCCACACCACCCACCTCTGGATGGGACATGTGCATGGGTTGCCTTGGCCAACTTTCATACCTCTGAGAACATGAACTGTGCTATTCAAATTCGCAATTATTGTATAAATAAGATCAATTTTAGACCACTTGGAGTTGTATTCTTTTGTACTGTATATTGTATTCTCCGTTTTCTCCGTATATTTTCGCTTGCATATATTTATTATGTACTGGAGAAATGTATGAGTTGTGTAAAATCCTATTCTTGGATTATATCACAATAAAGTATTTATTATTATTAAAGGATCACAGCGTGTTGATTGCAAGCTGTTGACTTTAGTGGTGAAGACTGCAAAGTAGTCCCCTAGAATGAGTGCACAGGTCTCTTGCCATGATCTTTGGCAAGGAGTAGTTCTGTGCTTAAATGAAATAGAGTGGACAGGCAAACTGGCATCATCATTCAGGAGCGTGCGCTCCAGGTGGAAGGATATTTGAGTGGCTGCCATGGCATCTAGTACTTTGGTGATGGACAGGTGTCTGGAGATGTGCCTGCGGTTTGCTTTAAACCTTTTCAAAGGAGGAAAGATTGTGTTTTACATTTGTGGGTGACTTTACCCATAGAATTTGAAGAGCATATAAAGTTATTGATGATCGGGACCTGTGGCATAGGTCGAAGGTGGATTGCCTTCTGGCTGTGGACATCTGTGGAAGGGGCTTCCTGATACGTTGATGCGCTGTTCTGCAAAGGTGAACACAGAGAGCTGCACGACCTACTGTGATTTTTCACTTGTGGGAGAGGTGGTGAGCGCTGCTTGAATTGGGGCCACTAGTTTATTATGAATCCCAAAACATTCATTTGGAAATGTGCTGCCTTTAGCATTGATAGTGAGGGTTTTTAGTTTTGGCACTTAAACAATTGGAGCTTTGGTGAGTATCTGGCATTTGCAATTAGCCACCTGCGACTTAGACTTGCGACTGGTTCAGTGATGAGAACCTGTCCAAAGAAGATGGATGCGAATGATGAAATGTTCCCAATCCAACAGAGTGCTTTAACATGTGTATAGATATTGGTACCACTGTGCCTGCAGCAATACCCATCAGCCTGTGTCCTGGTCACTTTTTCTTCATTTTCATAACTGCAATGATCAGAATGCACTTGGACGCATCCAGGAAACACGGACTGGAACCTGGGAAATGGAATCAAGATCAGAAATGCAATGAACTGGGATGTTCCCTGCCTAAAAGGGAAAAGACACCCACAATCTGACCCACCAACCACAGGTGGACCCCAGATGAATGGTGCGACAATGGAAAACACACACAGTGAACTGACACTGCAGGGGAGACAAAGAAATCCTCCCCAAACCGAATTGGAAGAAAATCTCACAGAACATGAGAAGAACCATAGAGAAAATGAGCAGCCACAACACACGAATGTCACCACACAAATGAAGATTAAAGACTTCCAGGGGGTAGTCAACCCACCAAGTCAACTGTCCAAATCAGAGTCAGGAGGGTGAGTACTCGCAAAGCTTTCAGCCGCCCCGGTTCTCCCCTACAATAATCCTTCAAATAAGCTTTGCTTATTCCATTCCATTGCTTTTTGATCGTTTGATCTGAAAGCTTACCTAAAGACAGAGAAATCATTTTACTGACCTGTAAAATTGTTGAAATATTTTCTGGAAAAATGTTCACCATCACAAGAACTCTTCCTACATCTGCCCTCTCTACTAGGAAGAAGCTTTGTGACTTTTGGGCACAAGGCCCCATACATCATAGGGATTACATGTATAAAGTTAGGATATTATTCTTGTGAACTGGTTTCATTCTACTGCATCCGTACTTACATTTTTTGGCGTTGACTAAGTTATTGTATGAATTCTTACAAACCTAAAGGTGATTGTTTACATGTTTCATAATTGAATGTTGTGTGATATTGCTACCTGCTTATTTAATTTCTTAGTGTGTGTTTTTGGGCCTATAATAAATAGAATATTTTTGTACTTACCTACGTGGAATTATTGTCTGCTTCACTGTGTGGACTCAATGGGGACCCCTGACCCCACACATTGTCTCCTGAGACTATGTAGGCCCTCATTACAAGATTGCCAGTGTCCTGCTGCCTGATATCCTGGAATTTCCAGGATATTACAGGTTGAGGAAAGGGAGGGTCATTCCCCATTCCATGGAGTTCCATAGGACTCCATGGAGGGGAATGTCAGTATTACCGACACCAGTATGACTGGCAGTTTTTTGCCGGTGGGGTCCTGATTTACCACCAGTTCTTGGCTGGAGGTAAATCAGACAACCCCCACCAGCAAACCTGTAGTTGGGTGGTGCATTAAAAGTGCTGGTAATGGATTTACTGGCACTTTTACCGCCAAACTTGTAATGGGGCCCTAAGCCTTGACCACTCTCCACGCTTAGCCTGATTGGGTTCCAGAACTAGGGTGGCTTTCTATTATCTGTCCACTAGGCCAGATTGTAGAAATCCATCTTAACAACCAGGGACATAAGGACTTTCACCTGCAGTGCAGAAAGATTTCAATGGATCAGAGCAGATATATAAAGGTGTTAAACTAAAGTAGTTGCTAGGTACAATAAGACTGGAAAGGGACAAATGATTTAACACAGAAACAGAACTTCAACTCTAAAAGAGAGGATGGATTCAGAGCTGCGTTCAGAAAGGTGGGGTTTGGGAAATTGGCACAGGGATTAAGAGGATCACAAGGATCAAAATCCATATTAACAGCACCCTAATTAAATCTCGATGCATTTATGAGAAATGCATGGGGATGCTTAACTCAACATCCCACCATTTGAAAGGCTAAAGGAAATGTGATGTGCCTGATGTGTTATCGGTCCTTTCCCGGCGGTGACCTCTCCCCATGTGGCCAGGAGACAGCAGCCACTACCTGGTCCTCACCTGGGGCGACTTTATGAGGTACGATCACATGGGGGTAGACAACCTCTGGGGGAGTAGCAGGGCACCATAGGATAAGGCATGGTATTACCCATCCTCTCTTCAGGATACCCCTATTCATACCCAATGCCTTAATGGCAAATTGTTGCACCTCCCCTTATTCACCTAGGAAAAGTACTGAAGACCTAACATGATCTGTGTGCGAGTCATCAAGATCTGACTTACCCTCTAGGACTCATGTAAATATCTTCTCAGACTCCTCCTACAAGTTATTCAGAGCAAACTTGCCCTTAAAGACTTCTGAGAATAGCTATCGTGACTTTAAATGTAAAACATCAAGACTGGACTATCATTCCCATAATCAAAAGTATACTGGGACGAGGAAGATGAGCTCAGTAATGCAGTGCAGAAAGAAGACAAGAGTACAGGCTGCGCTCTAGTTGTTGTGAGTGCATACCTGTAGCCGGGAGATTTAAACTGCAGCCACAGCTGACTGGGGCGCACTGCTGGAGAGAGAAAGCTGCTTCTCTCTGCAATTGACTGAGAGGCGGAGGGGCTGCAGAGTGTGCCGTGGACCCATCCGTCTCAAGGAGGCAGAAGAGGTCAGCTGACCGTGAGTGGGTCCATGCTACGGGAATGCCTGATGCCAGAGTGCCTGGCCCTTTTAAATATCTATATTCGGCCCCCGATTCTGCTCATCCGCTCTTTCGGCATCAGGTATTACTCCTATGCTGATGACACGCAAATCATCGTCTGGCTGAATATTACCCAGACGGACACCGCGTCTCAGTTTAGGAGTTGCCTGCTAGCTGTGAGTGAGTGGATAGGTGGTAACTAGCTCAAACTAAATGGGGACAAGACTGAGGTTCTGGTGGTTTACCCCCCGCGCACGGCCCACAGGTGATTGGCCCCATGTCCACCCTGACCTGGTCTCCAGATTTTGGGCCTAGAGAGCTTGGAGTGATTCTTTCTGCCTCCTTATCGATCGAGGGCCAGATTGGGGCCGTCTGTAAGGCAGGATTCTTCCAACTGCGAGTGCTTCGCAAGGTTCTTCCTCGTCTTCCACCCCGACTAAGGCCTTTAGTGACAGCGTCTCTGGCCCTCACTCGGCTGGATTACTGAAACTTCCTCTCTTTGGCTCAACCTTTATATCTCGTCCATCGTTTGCAGCTTCTCCAAAATCATGCTGCACAGATCTGCACAGATCTGCACTGGTACTCCTAATGATGCCCATATTTCCCCTGTCCTCCGTTGGTTGCATTGGCTCCCGATTATTAAACGGGTCCAATTCAAATCATTGGTCATAGTTCATTTGGCCTTTTATGGTTCACGGGCTAAATACCTACAGGTTACATTTCGACCTTATGTGCCCTCTAATGAACTGCGCTCTAAGGGCTCTTGTCTTCTTGCGATACTACCTCGTTATCATTTTGAGCAGGCGGGAGCCGCTCTTTTTCTGTGGCGGCTGCCATGTTATGGAACTCTCTGCCGGCTCCACTTAGGGCCACAAAAAATCTTCTTGCTTTTTGTCGGTTATTAGAAACGTACCTATTTTAAAATGTTATTCTGTGATTAATTGGTTCTGAACTGTCCGGTCCACCCTAGCGTCAAGATGCTTCGGCGAGCGTGTGCTCTATAAAATTAATTAACTTAACATAATAGAGCAGGGCTCTTGAGCGTTTGCAGGTGTCGAGTGGCAGCGTTTACCTTACCAGAGCCTAACACGCAGCACAAGAGCCTAGCAGGAACCACGAGAGGCCTTAGAAACAAAAGGGAGAGATGCCAGACAAGCACCACCGGATTGCAGCGGGAAAATTGAAGTACACCAGCAACAACCGGTGAGTCCCCAAAAGGGAAGCAGGGACTCTGGGACGTTTGACAGCCATGCCACATGCAAATAACTATCGAAGAGGCAAATAAGGTGCTTGAAAGAGAAGAAGCCACTGAGAATTTTGTTAAAAGGGGAAACAGAAGTAAAGTAAAAGACTTTCACATTTCTAAGTGTATGCCAAACGCATATAAGAAAAGCCCTGGCAGGATAGTATACCAGGCAGATACAGTATCAGAAAAAGCCAACATAAAAATATATCAAGTATGGAAGTGTGTGCAGAGTCCACATAAGAAAAGCCCTGGAAGGAGAGAATACCAGGCAAGTTAAAGCTGAATGTCTATGTATTTAAGAAAGCCCTGGCAAAAGCATATTCCAGGCAGTTACAAGTGTGTTCATTTAAGAAAGTCCTGGCAGGAGAGTATACTAGGCAGTTGCAAGTGTGTGCTTAGAAGGAAGTCCTTGCAGGAGAGTATACAGGCAGTTGCAAGAGTGTTCACGTGAGAAAGTTCTGGTAGGGAAGCACACCAGGCAAGGACAAACTGAACAGTGCATAAGAAATATAGCAACTAAATGGATCCTGAGAAGGATATATCAGGACTAGCCCAGAGGCTGTGTGAAACCAAAGAGAAGAGAAGTGAAAACCTGGCAGGAGAGTACACCAGTTATCCTATCAAGAGAAAGAGAATGAGTCAAGTTGTTTTGTGTGCTAGTTATATTTTAGATCAAGAGAAACTCAAGGAACTGATATCTTTAAATATACAACAGAGGGAAGAGAAATCCAGGGCAATGGAACCACCCTCTGGAATAAGGACCTCTCTATCCTTCTGGAACTTTTGTGTTGGAGTTACATATTTTTCTTTTTGAACATTAATACATCACTCAAGGCCAAAGACATTACCCTTTTCACCTTAGAGTTTATTTTGGTATAATGTGAGGACCAGAATAGTACTTTAGAGACGGGACAGTTTTGCTTTGGACATTCTGATAGTGACGGACCCTTAGTTTTGGTTTTAGGTAGGGAAACACCGCTAGTGCAGGGACAGAGAGGCATTTCCCCACCCCTTTTATTTTAATAAAAGTGTTTGACCAAAACCATGAATCCTTTGTGTCTGAGTCTCATTCCTGGCTTTTCACAGAAAGGACTAGTCAATTGCATCTTGGGCTCTTTTCGGAGGCCTCACATTGAGTTTGTTAAGTTTACCTGATCATTCATTGTTTGACCTCTGTCTAAATGTGTGAACTCGGAGTGAAATTTGGATGCTAGACCAAGGCAGTACCTGGCATCTTACTGCGAAATGTGATGAATCCTGCAGAGTCCTCACAAAAACCTTTCCTAAAGTCTCCTCCCAGGTGGCCAGGGGAAGGCAGCTGCTACCTGATCCTGACCCTGGGGGTGTTATTAGCCAGATGGATCACCTGGGAGTAGAACGTCCCCAAGGGAACGTGATGATTCCATTGGGAGGGATGCAGTATTTGTCTTCCTCTGAGGAGGAAGTGTCAGTGATACCGGAATGTGTAATGGCTTGCTGTCGGAGGGAGCTGTTCTTTCCCAAAGCAAACTATCCTGATGCTGGCATAAACTGTCATAACCAATCACCCCTCATAAAATCAGTTACATTTATGGAGGTGGACGCTCCAGTGATAAACAAGGGAATGCTAAATGTGAATCTTCAAATATCAACATCTCTGATTCGGAAAACCTTAATTCCCCTGTAAATACAAACCGCTCATTAAATCCTTATAACACTCCTTTAGAAGATGTAAGTAAGGATAGAAAGGAAGTTGATAACAATATTACCTTTAAAAGAAGAAAATGGGAAAATTGGGGACAAGTCCCACAATGCCCAAAGTACCGGGATGAAGAAAAGGGATACAGAGGCACGAGATTGCAAGTTGCACCCTCATAGGGTTAATGATCCACACTGGAGGGAGACTGAGAGGCATAAAAAGGCCCTCTCAGGTGCAGGCCAGAGAGAGCAGTAGTGGGAGGTGGAAAGATTGCAGTTCAGAGACATTGATTGCAGAGGTTGCGCAGTGGAAAGTGTTATTTGTAAAAGCTTTCCCCCTGAAGACCCTAGCTTCAGAGGCAGCGCAGAGGGAAGCAAAAGGTTTAGAATCCTTCCCCACAATAAGGTGGGCTCTGGTAGCAGGTAAGCCCCAGAGAGCCTTTGGAGCAAGGTACGCTCCTTTTCCGACCGGCGCAGGCACCTGAAAACAGAGAGAAGCAGTTTGCCATGGCAAGTGGAGCAGAAGATGCAGAAGACCCGGAGGCAGAGAAGCGAGCGGACACGCATGCCAAACCCGATGAGTTCACTAGCATATTGTGACCCCGGAGCGCTCTGTGATTGCCCGCTGGCCAGGGCGGAGTACTTTGAATACAGAACTGATGTAAGAAGAGTGGTGTCTTTAAAGTTTGCCGTGGACTGAGACGAGTATGCGTGTGACTAAAGCTTATTATTCTCTCTGTATATTCAACACTTCTGGTGTACACAGACGAGTATGTGTTTCCCAGTAATGCTTATTATTCTCTCTTAGTATCTTTAACACTTCTGGTGTACACAGGCGAGTATGTGTGTCCCAGTAATGCTTATTATTCTCTCTTAGTATCTTTAACACTTCTGGTGTACACAGACGAGTATGTGTGTCCCAGTAATGCTTATTATTCTCTCTTAGTATCTTTAACACTTCTAGTATACGGAGGTGAGTTTACGTGTCACAGTGATGCTTAGTATTCTCTCTCGATCCCTTTAAAGCGTCTTGTGTACTGAGAAGAGTATGCATGTCCCAGTAATGTTTATTATTCCCTCTCTACCCCCTCCCGGGTCTCCAATTTCCCCCGATTCCTCTGGTTTGCCGGGGTAACGTTACTGGGGTCCTGGCGAGGACTGGGGATTCTTTCTCCTTGTGCTGGGATGGCTTCACGCTCGAGTAACCGACCAGCTTGTCACTCGGCTACCCCTTCCTTCACTTTGTTCTTGGTCCTCTTCGCTTCTGTGGTCTCGGCTTTGAGGGACCAACGGGTCCACCGCGGCTCTCCAGGGGTCACGCGTAGGTAGCCTGCTTTGGTTCTCTCTGTTTCTCTCACGCTCAATTCCCACTCTGGTCTGCAGCGTGGCTTTCCTCCCCCAAAGCAGCGCTTTGGGATTCTCTTCTCTGTGTTGGACGCTGACCGTCCAGGACCTCATCAGCTGGGCGGCACCAGCCGATTAAATGTACACTGTTTGCTGCACTCTTTATTTGTCACAAAACTTGCCCTAACAATAAAATGTCTGCAAACCTTGGGACATATATGTAATCGTTTGAACAGTCTATGTTCTTAGTTAAAATAGTTTAGCTGTCCTGATTAAGCCACGGGCATCCATACAAACAATCCTTTCCTGCAAACATTAGTGTGGAAAATAGGCCAAGTCGTGGGGTGCTAGTGCTCCATGTTTTGAGGGGTCAGGACACCCTTAACCCCCTGGTAGTTTCGACCATGCGTGTTCCTTGCACAGCTCACTGTTGCAAGGAGAGCCAAATGCAACAGGCATGCTCGGAGGTTGCACGTTCACGCAACACTATACAGTATCAGCCAGATGCCGCTTTCAAACAAAATCATGTGCAATAGTTGTGCTGCGTGTGATGATGCATGACATGTTGCGAAATGGGTAAGCAGAGAAAAGGCCGCATGATCGTCCATTGGTGACAAACAAATCATTCCGAAACTGAAAATGTAATGGCATTATATTGATATCAAAAGCAAAAAGAGATTCGAATATTATACAATGTCAAACCTGCTAATGATCATTCCATTTCAAAGATAGACCAATAAAGTTCGTTACACCCAAATATTCTGTTTATATTTTAATTTTATTATTATTATTTGTATTAATATTATTGTTTCCGTTCCAAATATTACAGACATTAGCGCTCGAATAAATTAAGGAATGTAGCACAAAAATACAACAGCACAACATAGCTGGCAAATCAATCAAAGTGTTGCAGACTCATCACAGATAAAGGGCCGGAGCTCCCCGAGAGGAATCTCCGAAATGGTACATTCCGCGAGTGCGCAGTATCCACAACCAAGGCTCGCGCTCGCCCATTGCGCTCAGTGATGATACAGGACAATACGCGTACAAATACAATACTGCACTCTCTCCCAGCGCTTTACAAGAAGTTCTATTCACTCCCTTTACAGAACAATAGAAGTACAACTTCGTGGTCAAGGTACTGTGCTAAATATATACAAAATATCTCACCCCGACATGTCGCCCTGCAAATAAAAAAAAAAGCAACTCAACATTTTTTTTTTTAAGAATGGCTTTCTAGAAATGTAAACCCAAGCATCAAACGCACGAGATCTCGGTCGAGGGCGGGGGGATAGGGAGTGGGGAAGGGGAGAGGGTATTCTGAATCGTGACAACAAGAAAATGGAGCCTCCTCCTTGCAATGTAAACACGGAGCAGTTTGCAAACATGTAAAAAAGCAACAAAATGAGGTGCAAAGGGACACTTCACTTTTCTTCACAGAACCCAGAGTCCTCCTAGTACAGTATGCGAGTCACACCTGAAGTGGACATGTTTAAAACATAAATATAAATGACGAGTCTAGATTTTCCAGGCAATTGCTGGCTGTGGTCGAGGCAGTGGTAACACAAAAAAGAAATTCTGTTCTTGGCAAAGGTCATCTCGAGCAGACGTCGAAACAGGGGCGCTGTGCAAAAGGTTTTGAGGACTAGAGTGCACCGCTACTGAATGTTCAATTGGAAGAGTTAGGACAATTGCGCAGGATCAGGTCTAGTTGCTGGACGAGGGCACAAGAGTCAGTCTTTGTTGGGAGAGGGAGGGGTAAATATTGGATTGAATTTAAGAGTTGTGGCTTGAGCCAACGCAACAGAAGACTTTGGGCTTGAGAGAATAACTTAACTTTTTGGGTGGCACAGGGCAAGCAGCACCCTCATGGCATGTGCTATGAATGTTACAAATGAGCGCTTCCTTTGTGCAGTGCTGCACTCACCTTACTGCTGCATGACCTACCGCATATCAAGTCACACAGCTCCTCTGCACTCATGAGCACTGAACCCAACATTTGGGACCTATTACTAGACGTCACTGCAGGGCCCAGATATATTTGTGACATCTTATACCAGTCCTGTCTTTTTAGCCAATAGCACTTTACAAGAAACAACATATAGGCCCACATTTAGAATTGGAAAAGCAAAATGTACTGTTCCAGAAGGCAAAGTGCTGTTGGCTTACATGTTCCTGACTAGCTGTGCGTGTCACTGTTGGCATGGGACTACTAACTAAATAATTGTTATCTCCCCCTACAGTTCCATGAGCCTCCCTGACCGCACACAAGCTTTAAGGATGGATCCCACTTCCTCACACTCAAGAAACATTTATTTTCACCATGTTAAGAATCTGAAAGCAAGAGTGTCACCCTAAAGGAGCTCCCACCAATGTCAGTCCAAATTATACATCCCTTAGGGGTTTACATCTTAATCATGATCTCCGTAATTCTAAAAAGAAGTTTAGCTTTTCTTTCAACATAAAGAATGATTGGTTTCCAATATCTTTCTTCTATGCCAATTAGTTGACAAAGCAAAGCTGGTGTGTGCAGCAGTACCATTTGTTTGAGCGTTCACTTGTAAACCTACGGGCTGAAGAGTAGCTCGCAAGGATCAGTGCTGTGAACCACGTCTAAAAGAGCAGAGACTTTTGTATTTTGGTGTTGGGACCTCTTCTAAAAGAGCAGAGACTTTTGTGTTGCAGGGCTGGGACCTCTTAGAGCAGAGACTTCTGTGTTGCGGGGCTGGGACCTCTTATAAAAGAGCAGAGACTTTTGTGTTAAGTTGCTGGGACCTCTTCTAAAAGATGAGAGACTTTTGTGTTGCAGGGCTGGGACCTCTTAGAGCAAAGACTTTTGTGTTGCAGGGCTGGGACCTCTTAGAGCAGAGACTTCTGTGTTGCGGGGCTGGGCCCTCTTATAAAAGAGCAGAAACTTTTGTGTTAAGTTGCTGGGACCTCTTCTAAAAGATGAGAGACTTTTGTGTTGCAGGGCTGGGACCTCTTAGAGCAGAGACTTCTGTGTTCCGGGGCTGGGACTTCTTCTAAAAGACCAGAGACTTTTGTGTTATGGGGCTGGGACCTCTTCTAAAAGAGCAGAGACTTTTGTGTTATGGGGCTGGGAACTCTTCTAAAAGACCAGAGACTTTTGTGTTGCAGGGCTGGGACCTCTTCTAAAAGACCAGAGACTTTTGTGTTGCAGGGCTGGGACCTCTTCTAAAAGACCAGAGACTTTTGTGTTATGGGGCTGGGACCTCTTCTAAAAGACCAGAGACTTTTGTGTTACGGGGCTGGGACCTCTTCTAAAAGAGCAGAGACTTTTGTGTTGCAGGGCTGGGACCTCTTCTAAAAGAGCAGAGACTTTTGTGTTGCAGGGCTGGGACCTCTTCTAAAAGAGCAGAGACTTTTGTGTTGCAGGGCTGGGACCTCTTCTAAAAGAGCAGATGCTTTTGTGTTACCTTTTATTGACATTTATTTACATACATTTCATAAACCCATCACAGATGTTGAATCTTAAAATAACATTTTTTTGAATAAATCGTAAACAAGTGACACGCTGCAACTAGTCCAATGGCAGAGGTAAAAACTAGGCTGCAATATCATTATCCTTTCATATTTTCTGCTGCAGACAGGGATTCATATGGACAACATCTGCTTGAAAATGAATAACCGTAGCGGTGCCTCTGGACACAAAGAACACACCTGGACAGTTCACTTGCAAGCCAATATCTCCATTTTGAAAAACTAGGACACAGGTCAACTAGGTTGAACTAATGCAGGCTTCGAACAATTCTAAGGGTAAATCATACCTACTTTTAATTGGATGGGAAGAATGCGCTCGATACACCGTAATAGGTTACTTTAGGGTGAAGGAGGCATGAGTGATGCACACATGCAGCCTGGCGCAGGTAACATGCAGTGCATACTTTACACAACCCCCCATTTTTGCCTGATAATAAAGATGACTTTTGCTTTTTAATGTTCGGAAAAGGTTCTCTTTTTACATATGTTGTTCAACTCTCAACCTTGCTGCAACAGACAGTGTTGTATCTTTGATAAACTGGAACTCATCAGACAGGAGCATTGACTCTGGTGATATGCCCAGACCACACATGTTAATAATAGAACACACAGTAATTCTAGCGGATCCTATCCCTTCAATTCTATTATTACTCGCTATCAAACGCCCCCTTTGATCACTAAATAGGTGCGCCACTAGTTCTTCAATAATCTCACACTTTCCCCTCCCAATAAATAAATAAATATTGTGATTAAACCTTAGTTTCATCGTGCACATTCCCTGGTGCCACCCTCCCTCCCCAAATTCAAATACGAAGAGATTACAGCACATACACATGGGTATATAACGCATTTTCTGATACACCAAGATCAATATACTATCTTTACATTGCAAAATAAATATTCTAAATACAGTCCTCACTTCCAGTGGGTCAGCAAAGTGAAAGTCAACAAAAGGCATTTGACTGAGTGTATTTGGGCAACAGATATGTTCAAACTGGCTCACATATCTCCCAATACTAATCTTGACATCTTTGTATATTTTTGTGCAAAATCATTGTACACCATGTAGGCATGTCTGACTCTGTGATAAATGATTTTGTCCTTTACTTTTAACAGCAGGGGTAGGAATCATGGAGCAATGCAAAAGCCCAAAGATGTGCTGCACTGCAGCACCACTGGCTTCATTGTGAGTGCACAACTATACACAAGCGTCGTGTTGCCACTGAAATGCTTTACAAGGTGCAAGAGTCAAAAGCAGTGCCAATAACTTCATCTGAACCAACAAATGGATGCTCTTCACTCCAGTTGTACAATTGATGCTTGCCTCAGGCTGCAAACCCTGAGTCAACCAAATGAAATAGGGGCCCCATTTAGTCTGGAAGGGATTCGAGAGGTGCAAATGCAACTGTGATACTTTATGTGCCGATGTAAACACCTCTGTATATATTGTTGCTTTGCATCAAGAAGCACTTTAAAGAGCTGTGGATTTTTGAAGTTGATGAGGTTATTTTGGAAGGATGGAAGGTACGGAAAAATTGATTTGGAGTACTATTGTTTGCCAAATTGTTTGTGCAGTTAAAGCCCCAGTTGATCTGGCGTTGAATACGACATTCAACATCCTTGCCACAGAGGTTAAACCCTTTTAGAATTCTGGATTGTGGAATGAGGCTCGCTAGACGACTCAGACTTGTGTATACAGAGAGTAACCAGCATCCCAAGTAGCAATATCACTGACCCCTGCACCTGCCGCCTCCTCCTTATCAGATCTTGAAATGTGCAAAGTGTGCGGCATACTGAAGAAACACAGGTGGTCACCACCTCACAGCACAAGCCTCCATCTGAGAACAGCTGGTACAGTCCCTCATTGGTGGTGCAATCCGGCTGAGAAACAACTGTACCTCCATTTTACACACAAAGTGGTGCTGATACTGAGGGCCTGTCAGCATCTGCCCACTGAAAATCGCTGCTTCCTACAAATATATGAGGGCTAGTCTCAGAATAAGACCATGCCACATTTCACACGCTGAATGACAAAATCACCAAAGAGCTAACTTTGGAATTGGAATGGGTAGGTTAATATGGAATGAGAGAACATACAGCAGCTTCTCCAGCAGCTCCTTCCATAGAGAAACATTTCTTTTAGCAGATAGTAGCATTCCAAAAAACATGTTTCGAAATACTTTTTTTTATACATGGATGTCAGAACTAAAACAGCGCAGAGGATGATGCGCTTTGACGACACTAAATCACATTCGTTCCATTATATCGCTGCACTGTATCCTTCTGTGAAAGTCCCTGCTGTTTGCTAAAAGTATCCTTCAATCCTGAAGTCGATAGAGCACCTCAATCTACACCTCTGAACACAACACTACAAAAGGCCCGCAATATTGATGCTGATGAAATTGTTCATTCATTGCCATTTTGTTCAAGTCTTTGTGCGAGTCCAGCGTCTTCTCTCATCTTGTGAAGGACACGTGTGCTGAAGTCCACTTCCAAGAGGCGCAGAGTGGCATGGGCTATCTTCTTCTCTACTCTGCAACATTTTGGAGAAGAGAAAGAGAGGCAGACAGACGTTGTGGAAGATACAGAAGCAGCACTATGAACACAACCACAAATGAGGAGAGAGAGAAAGGTCTTCCATGCATGTAGTGAAAGAAAAGGAAAGGTTCTCAGATGTAAACAGGCTGCTCTTGTGCAGTCAACAGTCTGTACATGGCTGCTGGCATCGTCTTCATGTGGATCTGGGAAAGAAGGGAAACGGACAAATCAATCCTCGTTCATACACAACAAGGGGACAAGGAACACAGGAAGAACCAGGACTAACAAAGACCTCTCCACTAATATGGGCGGGGGGGGAGGTGGGGGAGTCATTTCTTGGACTCCTTTCAACTTCTGGATAATATCTTTATCATGTGAAAAAATTAGAAAACTGATTTTTCAGCTCATAATACGGGTTACTTTCAATCTGGAAATATAGCCTCTGAACTTTAGCGTGGCCCTTTCAATTTTCTTCAGTGGAAATTAGGTTTTAAGAGCAGTGTGGAAGTGCGGTGTCCGGAACTGTACGTTCAGCCATAGCCTGTGACACTGCAGTGGCCCACTCCTGAACTCTGTAGGCTAATGGAAGACACATAAAATGTGGATCAAAACAGCCTTTAACAGCAACTGGCGAGTCCCTGGTATTTCTTGGTTCAAATAGTATATATATTTTTGTCTGCAATCCTAGATCCAATTTGTCCTGAGGCTATCCAGAACCCTAATTCTGATAAGTACATGCTCAAATGGATCTTCCTTTGTTGTGCCAGAAAAAGAGATTGTTCAGTGATAGTAAGATATAATTGTGCTTTTTGATCAAAGTAGGTTTATTTGAATCAACATTCTTTTACATTTGGATGATACTTTTGTATTGGATTCATACTTTGGTCAGTTAGATTGAATTCACTTCATTCAATGTTAGTTTTTTTGTCAATTAGATAAGACACATTGCCTGTACAAAATTCTTTCAGATCATTTATAGGGTTATTTCCTTGAATCTGAGTTTTTCTCCTCTTGGATAAATCAAATTACATTCATTTGATTTAAACTAATTCGAGTAGCTTCTGACCTCACTTCTAACCTCAACACGTGTCTCCATGTCTTTTAATTTGGATGGTTCATCAGGAGGTTTGGTGATTCTTGGATTCAATTCAGGTGCTTCAGAATTTGATATGCAATATATTGCTCTATAGTGTAGGGAAATTTGGCAAATCTAAATGCAAAATTTGAAAACAGCCATACAAGTATCAAACTATAAGCAAGAAATCTAAGCATCTGATAAGTACGTATGGCAGTAAAAAGGTGACAATTGCATACAACTTACAATACTGGCTACAAAAACAATTGAATTTATTTCTCATAGGTTACTTGCACCAATTTGAATTCAATAATTACTAACAGGCGAGAAATTCAAGTATCACACTAGTTACTTGCATCGAATTGAATCCAAGAATCACCAAACCTCCTGATGAACCATCCAAATTAAAAGACGGGGAAACACGTGTTGAGGTTAGAATAAAAAATAATAATAAATGTGTTTCCTTTTAGAATATTTTAAAAAGCACAAAAAGGAATAATAAAATGTATTACACTGCAGTACAAATGTCTGACATACACGTATGCTCACATATATAAAACCATAATAAACAGCAAGTTAACTCAATCTTTGCAGAGAATCAGAAATATAGAAGACCCCAATTTAAATATAAACACCTGGCCTCCACTACATTTTTTTTAAATGTGTTTCTATTGGCATTTTCAACAATTACAAATGGACTTCTAACCATATTCTCAAGATCATGCACTCTAACGAATGCAAGCCAAACCCAGCACCAATAGTCTCTGTGGGCACATGGTAAAGTCATTGTAGAGAAATGCCAAAACCAAGTCCCAGTCTGCATTGAATCCTTGGTGGTCCCCCTGAATGGAGTACTTCATCCACTCCAACACCGAGTAGATCCATATTTTAGCCATCGATTCCCGCTACGTGGGGTGATTTTGCTTTTCCACCTCTGTGCCACCAGATACAAGGTGGCTATGCTAAGAATCATATAAGACTTCCTCTGAGCATTGGTCGGTAGTACCTCAAAGATATCCCCCACCCCAACATAGCTTCCTCGAAATCTCTGCAAATCTGTGGACGAAAGGTCCCCTTCATTGCTAGTAGCAAAGGCCCCCTGCTCCAACCCATGCTTGAATTGAGGATTTCGAAACAGAGGAGTTAGTGGGGAGGGGAAGGTAGTCAGGGCCACCAAGCGAACAAGGGAATCCCATGCATCTTCTACCATGGTGATGATCTTGCTTAAGTATATGTTCTTGGGCCTGTCTGCCCTTGCGCACCAGTGAAACTCATCTAAGGGCTTTCCCACTATTGCTCTATCCATCCTTCACCATATCTTGCTCTAGTCCCCGGGAAACCACTCTTGGACAAACCTCACTTGAGCTGCAGATAATAAAGGTGGAAGTCGGGCGTTAAGTGTAAGTGCCATTAGCATTTCATGGAGACCCTCTCTCTGCCTTTACTCTTCCACATACATGACCTCATCTGTTTCTGCAGTGCCTTAAAGAATTTCTGCAGGCCTGGGATAGAGAGGGATTGAACATAGTACAAGATCTTGGGGAGTATCACTATTTTTAGGGTGTTGACTCTCTCCAACCATGTTATGGACAGAGCGCCCCACTCAATAAACAGTTGCCACACTGTCTCTAGTAGGGGAAAATAATTATCCTGATACAGCGAGTCAAGGGATTTAGTAATATGTACCCCCTAAATATCTCATGTTTCTATCCACCCAACTATAAGGGCAGGACTCCTGCAATCCCTGAATTTGGGCTTCTGTCAAAGGCAGATGTAACAATTTTGACTTGTGGGCGTTAATCTTCAGACCTACGATGTAGCCATATTCGCAGAGCTCTCTAGAGATCGCCAGTAGTGTAGTATATGGGCAGGAAATCGTGTGGAGAATATTATTTGTGAAGGCCATTACTACAGCCCTTAATGTTCGGCACCAACCTTAAGCGAGCCAGAAGCGGCTCCAAGTGCATTGTGTAGAGCAGCGGGGACAATGGACACCCTTGTTTAGTGCTCCGAGAGACCCTTAACCACTGAGAGAGGTGCCCATTAATTGCAAGACATAAGGAAGGAGATTGGTAGTTGGCCCCAACCATTGGTAAATATTTTGATCAAAACCCCAACTTCTCCAACGTGCACAACAGGAAAGACCACTCTGCATGGTCAAAAGCCTTTTCGGCATCTAAGGCGAGCAGCACCGCTGGGGTCTTGGTGATACTGACTTTCTCTATGAGATGGCAAACTCTATGCGTGTTGTCAAATGTTTCTCGGTGGCGGTCCTGGTGGATAAATCCCGACTGATCAGAGTCAATCAATTGAGGGAGCCATTTTTCTAGGTGGGTTGCCAAAATCTTAGCATATAATTTAGCGTCAATATTGATAAGAGCAATGGGCCTTTATGACCCACATAGAGTAACGTCCTTATTGGGTTTCGGAAGAAGTACCACCATTGCCTCCTCCATTGTTGGGGTAATGCGCCCCAATTTCCCAAAGGAATTAAACAGCTGAACTAATATCGGAATCAGTGCTTCCTTGAATGTTTTATAGAAATTCCCAGGGAACCCATTAGGCCCCGGGGCCTTATTCCCTGGCAAGGAAAGAATTGCAGCCCTCACTTCCTCAGATGTGATTTCCTCCTCCAGATCCTCCCTTTTCCCCGAAGTGATCTTCTGTAGGGGACCTTGAGATAGGTAAAAACCCTGAGCCTCCTCGTCTGTGGAGTCTGATGAATACAAGGTGGTGTAGAAGTCTGTGAAGGCTGTTACTATGTCCCTTAAGGAAGAACTCCCTTCCATCCCCAACACCTTGCCCCGTTTTGATTTTCAGTATAACCCTGGACGTCCTCTTTTTTCCAGACTTGCCGCACCAGCAACCGGTCTGCATTACTTGCCTTAACATAAAACCTTTGCTGTAAGTTAAGAAGGTATTTTTCAGCCCTCCTAGTATGGAGTACACAAATTGGCCCTTTATCGGACGGTACTCCTTTCTAAGCGCGCTTCCCGCATTCGCCTCCTTCTTGGTCAGTATTTGCCAGAGTTGGGTTTCTAACTCTGCCTGCACCTGAGTTGTTGTTTGTCTCTCTGAGCTTTTATAACAATTATCTCCCCCTCAGGGTTGCCTTAAAAGCATCCCAGAAGAAGTGGTCCTGTGCATTCATTTGTTTTATTGATTTAAAAAAAATCCCCAATTTTGGCCTGCAGGTCCTTGAAGATCACTCTGTCTGTAAGTATGTGGTCGGGGAATCTCCACTGTCAGAGCCTGGTGCCCGTCCTCTCCTGGTGAAGGGTAACATTAATGGGTGCATGGTCTGATAATGGTATCGCCCCCAGCTCCACCCCCTGCAGTCGGCATAGTAAAGTGCTAGAGAACCAGATGTAATCAATCCTTGAGAAGGATCGATGGATATGGGAATAGAACATATATCCCCTGATAGCCCCATGTACCTCCCTCGAGTATTCCACCAAAGCTAATTGGACCATGCATTCCCTCAGGTTTTTAAATGGGGACCTATGTTTGAGGTACCCTCTGGTACTTCTATCCAGACACGTGTCCCATGCTAAGTTGAAGTCCCCAGTTAGAATGAGCTTCCCCATTGCAAACCTATCAAGCTTGGCTAGCACTGTACACACAAAAAACATCTTGTCCTGTATTCAGCGCATAAATCAACACCATAGTGTAGGCTTCCCCATCCCACCTTATGTTCACAAAGATATACCTGCCTGCTATGTCCCCCTCCATCGTGGCCGTGAAATGCAGTGCAGGTAAGTCCCGAAGGGCCAAAAAGACTCTCCCTGTCTTTCCAAGTGCATTGGCCTGAAGTACGTGTGGGAACCCTCTCAGTTTTAACTTATGCTTATCCCTTTTTTGGATGTGCTTCTGCTGTAATGCCACCACATCCAGCTTTTCCACCCATAAAAAGTGCTCCACTTTCTTTCTTTTGACGAGGGTGTCCTGTCCCCTGACGTTAAGTGTGATCAGCTTGAACTTCGACCTATCACGCATACCCAATCCAAGTCTGGGTCCCCAATCGAGCCAGATGTCTCCCTTCCACCCCATTGCCTGCTCTTCTCCCCCACTACCCCCCTCACACTCCCCATTCTCCTCTGGGAAGTCTCAATCATTCTACCGACACCCTAAGCCACAGGCCATGGGAATTGTGCCTTCTTAACAACCAAGAGGCACTGTGTGCTGGTACTCTTAAGAACCATAGGAACAGAATCAAGAATACAAATATTCACTCCCCAAGCCCTCCAACAGCACACTCGCTGTCCCCAACCCCCAGATTCTGCATCTCCTCCTCCATGCTGCCTTAATGGGGAACCTCGCCATGTCAGTCCGCTTGTCAGAACTACTGGGGGCTGTAAGCAAGGCATGGTACCACAAAGTAAGACAGACAGAAGTGATCACAGGTTCAAGGGTGTTTATTGAACTTCAATAGGGTTTGAAAAACGCATATCTAATCCTAAATCTAAAGATGGGAGCAAGCTACGACCATCAAATAATAACACAGTCCTAGTGGTGTCTTGTCAAAATAAAAGGGTCTTAACTAATAAACCTATTGCCAATCCTTACTTCTAAATACAAATAGTGTGGGAAACAATGTTATACAAAAGAAAAGTGTTCAAGAAACGATATGTCAGAAAATTCAAGCCATTGGCTTCCCTTCCTCACGTTTTCAGCACGGGAAAAGGCGGCACACTACACTCAAGCTTAGCACACACTCTGGCTTCTCTAGGACAAGGATGCAGTTCAAGACTTCCAACATCAGGGCCTGCTGTGTCAAAGACTCTTTTTTCAAAGGGCCTGATGCAACAGACCAAAACAGTAAAGTTCCTTTCTTCTCAGGATTTTCACTTATATAACTTCTCGGGTGAATTAGTGTTCACCCCGGGTTCCCCTCTGCCAGGCTCAGACCCACTTTAACACAAAACCTTCAATTGGTCTTCCTCTGCCAGGCTCGGACCAAATTCATTTACTTTTCCAAACTTTCTCTATTATATCAAAATCGAAGACTTTCGACTTTGCGCGGGATTTAGCTTCACCCGTCGCAGGACCACTTCGATTCACATTTATTTGTTCTTTCAATTGGTCTCTGTCCGCCGGGCTCGAACCAAATTTACCTACCGTTATTACTTCTCAGCTGGATACCTTACAGAGACCCTCATCGAGAACCCAGGTGGTGCCGGACCACTCCGTCAAAGGTACTGCAGCTTGCTTTAAAGTTCAGTCACTCATCAGCAGTTTAACTTCACTCGCGTCTCTTATCGCACGCGTTTTAAAAATGTCTGTTCCAGCGCTCGCCATACAATGTTGCTGCTTGCAACCTTGGCTTCAACACAGACCAGTCTTGTATTGGTCACCCCAACTCACCGGCTGTGTTGACTCCACTGAAGCTGCTTTGTTCATGGAGCCAAGGACGGTACCACGGCGGCTGGTGAATCTACCCGCCTTGGATTACTGACGCGGGAGGGCCCCTGGTATCTCCAACATATAATGCAGGATTCTTCAGCCTGGTTTCCTGGTCTTATGCTTTCTATTTTCGTGGTTTCAGGAAACCAATGATTCCTTGTCGAAAAGGTCAAGGGAATTTCCCTTCTTGCTATCCCCTTCGGTTTTGCTGTCTTTCCTCTCTCGTTCAGTTGCCACCTCAAAACCTCTGTTTCCTTGTGTGCTTTTCTTCGCTCAGAGTGTGCTCTTGTGCTCTGCATTTTATCTGTGTGGTGGAAGTGAATGGAAGTCCGGTGTGAGTGATTGTCGATAATTGCCTGGCCATAGTATTGGGACATGTCAGGTACACAGCTTGGGTGTTAGTCTGTTTTCCCTTATAGCTGACTGTCCGTGAGAAAGTGTTTGTGTTGTAAAAGAGGGTGGCAGAGTTACTAAATATCCTACTGGGTTGGATGGGGTAAAGGTGTTACAGGGAAGGGGGGATACCACGTCTTACCATCCAGTGTCCCACTCCCACTCCCCGAAGGTCTCTCAGCCAGGTGATCCTCCCGCACTGGTTTACCACCAAGAACTGGATCCAAAAGCAATGGCATTGTCCTGGCCACGTGGATGACAGATCCCCAGGAACTAGTAGGTGAGACAGCTTTTGGTTTCTCACAGGGCCCTTTTATGTGGCCTTTTGCCGGCACCCTTGTCCACAGCTTCCTCTTTGCCGGCTCCCTCGCTGATCTATGCTCACGCTGCCAGACCGTCTCTTCCTCCATCCCCAAGATCTTCAGACCCTCCTTGCATGTGGTGCCCTGGTGCTGCCTCCCATCCCATGAAAACAGGAGGCCAAAGGGGAAGGTCCACTTGTATTTCACCTGTGCTTTTACCAAGGCCTTGACCACTGGGTCCATCATTCTTCTTTTCACAAGAGTGGACTGACCCACATCTTGGTATAACTGAATCTTGGACCCATTGATCTTGATGGGACCCGCCCTCTGAGAGGCCAACAGCATCCATTCTTTCTGTCCATACTGCTCTAGTACCACCACCACATCCCTTGGTCTGGCACCCGGTTCCCCCTCCCAGTCCCCACACCGTGAATACAGTCAAGCTGCATCTCCGCCCAGTTCTCCATTTGCAATAAGTCTGCAAAGACCTGCTATGCCATCACCCGCAAGTCTTTACCTGCCACTCCTTCCAACAGCCCTTTTATTCTTAAGTTGGACCTCCTTGACCGATTTTCCAAATCTTCACTCTGGATTTCCAAGTTCTGCGTGATCCTTGCAAGCTGTTACATCAAGATATCTATCTTCCACGTGTCTTCAGCCAGTTCTTGCAAACGTGTTCTCCTTTGCTCCAAGGCAGCAATATCACTTTTCACTTCCTGTAACAACTGAGATAATTCTGCTCGAATGATACTAAACTGTGATAGGCGCGTGTCTGATTTTTTTCACTAAATTCCTGGTAGCACGGTCCGAGACCTCCTTAGTGACCCTCTGCTCCTTTGATGGGGATGGTGGACCCTCAGAGATGCCCTCTTTTGGGGACCCCTTTTTGTAGTGGTATTAGCCTCCCCTTCTCTCCTCCACAGCTTCTGTAGATTGCCTTCCTGAGCCTTCTTTGGCGGTCTGAGGGTGGGCTGCATGTCTTTGCTCCTATTTCTGGACATATGGAGACACGAAAGTGAAGTGGCTCCCGACCCTACTCTTGCAATGTATGTGGGGCCTGCATGCCCCCCTTCCTCCTTTGGGCAGTGCCAACTGTTTGAGGGCCAAATGTGGGTCCTTTCCTGGGACCTGTAGGCTTCCCCCACTGACCCCTTAGTGTTTTCAAACTGCCCCCCCCCCGCCCAGTATCAGTACAGCACCTTCCAATCTGCCTCCAATGTTCTTTCACATAGGTGGTCTGGAGCCCCATCACAACAATTATGCCTTGCTTAATGCCTTCACAGTCCTCAGAGCTCTGGATGTCTTGCTGTGGGCCCCCTCTCTCCAGAAAAAAGAAAAATGTCTGGGTAACAGCCAGCCGGATCCACTGCAATGGAGAAATGCAGCTCTTTCCCTTGCTTCTGCTGCCTTCTCTCTTTGCCTCTGCCTGCAGGTCCCCAATGCTGTGCACAGCGCGCACCTACCCGTATTGCTGGACTGGTGCAAAAGGGCAGTCACTCTTGCGCCGATCAAACCCACCCCTGCTTCAGGGGCACTCTCGGTGATACTGGCCCCTGCACCATCAGCTGGTGGCAATGGAGGGCAGGGGGAGGGTTATCTCACGCCGGGGACTTACCCGGGAGAAGGGTGAAGAACTTCTTGCCTGCCCGCTGCATAATCAGCGGGCCCAGGCTGCAGTCTCCCCGCTGTCCTGGCTAAGGCTGGTCACTCGCCTCTGCTCACATCAGCTCTCTGCCCGGGGAGGAAGCTCTGGCCCTGTCGCTCACTTGCTCCTTACTGCTCCCTTGCTTCTTCACAGGTATCAGGCGGAAGACCCCAGCACCACTCTTGCTCACCTCTGCTGACAGCTCCAGGTCCACTCTTGGACCGCCTAATTGCTGAGGTGGCTAAGGCAGCAACGGATTGCCCACTTCCACAGATCCAGGGAGGGCTACCCGCACTGTCCTCCTCACACACTGCCGCCCGGCTCACTCCTCCACTAGCCCCCACCTAGGCGCTTTCCCCTCTGCTGCCAACCCCAATGGTGTCCGAGAGTCCTTGCCAGCCTTAGATGTTATGTTATGTTATTTTGCATTTATATAGCGCCTTATATACCATTGGTATGGTCTGAAGGCGCTGGTAGGTTGAACGCCCTTGGGAACCAAAGTTCGGGTCAGTAGAGAGAGTAGAGAGAGTTCAAAGGTGCGTGTGCGCACCAGGTATGTGTGCAGCTGGTGCGGAATTTGTGTAGTAGCTGCTTCTTAGTGGTAGGTGTGGTGGTTGAGAGATCAGGAGTATGTGTTCGCTCTTGCAGGATTTATCCAGACCGAGTGTGGCTGCATTAGGCCTGAGGAGAACGCCTGGCTGGGGGAGGGGGTGAAACCAGCAGTGTTTACTTAGAGTGATGGGGAGTGAGTGGGAGATGTTGATATGAGAACAGTTATACCGAATGGTGTCATAGTATCTCTGTGTTCTAGTTGAGTGGTGGTGTAAAGGAGAGTAAGCTTGAGGTGTGGTACGATATATGCCCTTTCAAATGTTCCCTGCATTCCAAAGTATATTATGTACGTCACGCAATTCTATGCGATCAGATTGCTCTACACACTCCTGTCTGCTCGACACACTCAGGCACTCTAGTCTGCCTTGCGTGCTCTAGTCTATCCCTCATTCTCCAGTGTGCCCCACGCATGCTCTCATGTATTCCATACGCATGCACTCCAGTCTAACCCGCGCATGTACTCCTGTCTGCCTAAGCACTCATCCGCTCTGTATACTCGTCCGCTCTGTATACTCATCCGTTCTGTACGCTCATCTGCTCTGTACGGTCATCCGTTCTGTACACTCATCCGATCTACACACTCATCCGGTCCACATACTCATCTGCTCAACATACTGCTCGTCCGCTCTACGTACTACTCATCCGCTCTACGTACTACTCATCCGTTCAACACACTCATCCGCTCTACATACCCATCCGCTCCATACACTCATTCGTTCCATGCGTTCATCCGCTCCACACACTCGTTCAATCCACACATTCGTCCGCTCCATATACACTCGTCCGCTCCACATACATTCATCCGCTCCACACACTCGTCCAATCTACACACCTGTCCAATCTACACACCTGTCCAATCTACACACTCATCCGGTCCACACACTCATCCGGTCCACCCACTCATCGGCTTGACATACTACTCATCCGCTCTACGTACTTATCCGCCCCACACACTCATCTGCTCCACACACTCATCCGCCCCACACACTATCCGTTCTACGAATTTATCCGCTCGGTGTACTCACCCGCTCCACACACTTATCGACAACACACACTCATCCGCTCCACACACTCATCCTTTCCATACATTCATCAGCTCTACACATTCGTCCGTTCTACATACTTGTCCGCTCTACGTACTCATCCGTTCCACACACTCATCCGCTCTACGTATTTATCCACTCCACACACTCATCTGCTCCACACACTCATCCGCACCACACACTCGTCCGTTCTACGTACTCGTCCGCTCTACCTACTCATCTGCTCTACCTACTCGTCCGTTCCACACACTCATCCGCTCTACATATTTATCCACTCCCTACACTCATCCGCTCCCTACACTCATCCGCTCCCCACACTCATCCGCTCCCCACAGCCATTCGCTCTCCACACTTATCAGCTCCCTACACTCATCCGCTCTCCATACTCATCCACTCTCCACACTCATCCGTTCCCCTCACTCAGCCGCTCTCCACACTTGTCCGCTCTCCATGCTCGTCCGCTCCCCACACTCGTCCACTCCCCACACTCATCCGTTCCCTCCACTCAGCCGTTCCCTCCACTCAGCCGCTCCCCACACTCAGCCGCTCCCCACACTCAGCCGCTCCCCACACTCAGCCGCTCCCCACACTCAGCCGCTCCCCACACTCAGCCGCTCTCCACACTCAGCCGCTCTCCACACTCAGCCGCTCTCCACACTCAGCCGCTCTCCACACTCAGCCGCTCTCCACACTCAGCTGCTCCCCACCCTCACCCGCTCTTCATACTCATCCGCTCTCCACAGTCATCTGTTCTACACCTTCATCCGCTCTCCACACTCATCCGCTCTCCACACTCATCCGCTCTCCACACTCATCCGCTCTGCACACTCATCCGCTCTGCACACTCATCCGCTCTGCACACTCATCCGCTCTGCACACTCATCCGCTCTGCACACTCATCTGCTCTCTACATGCTCGTTCGCTCTTACACGTTCATCTGGTCTAAGCGATCATCCAGTCTATACGTTCGTCCGTTCAGTATAGTCATCAGTTCTACGCCCTCCTGCGTTCTGTTCGCTCTGTATTTACATACTCATCAACTCTACACGTACTCATCAACTCTACACGCTCGTCCGCTCTACACACCCAACCACTCTACACACTCATTGGCTTTAGTATGTTCATATATTCCATCCGATCTCCTTACTCATTTGATCTTTCTAGTCGTCTGTTCTTCCACTCCTGCACTCTTCCACTTAGTGCATTCATCTGTTCTATACGCTTCATCCATTCTAACTATTTCATCTATGTCATTCACTAAGTTCCCTCCTCATTCATTATGTCCATTTCATCAGTTTAGATCTCCTTACTTTCCCAGTGATTTATTCCTATTATCCACTTCACGGTTTTGATCTACATTACTCGTTTAGTTCTGTTTGTCTTTCTAGTTTACATTCAAGTTTATTAGCTGTCAATGTCTTGCTTCAGGTAGTTTGTTGGGTCGGTGTTATTGTGATGATGTTAGTTTGGAAAACCGGTTGGTTTTAGGGGAAGAGCCAGGTTTTCAATAGTTTGCGGAAGGACGTTAAATCCTCGGTTAGGCGGATGTGGGATGGGAGCGAGTTCCACAGAGTTGGGGCCGGGCTGAGAATGATGATCCGCCTAACCTGACTGAGTTTGTCTTAGGAATTATTAGGAGGCCGGCTGAGCTTGATTTTAGGGTGCGAGTGGGATGATAAGGTATTAGCTTGTCTTGAAGATATTGAGGTCCAGTTTTATGCAGTACTCGATGGGAGAGGCATAAGGTTTTGAAAGCCACCCTACGGGCTACTGGAAGCCAGTGCAGTGTCTTAAGGGCTGGGGATACGTGGTCTCTTGGACCGAGCGCAAGTAGCAATTTGGCCGCCGCGTTTTGTGCCCTTTGGAGTTTATTCAGTTGGTAGGCATGGATTCCGAGGTATAGGGGGTTTGTGTAGTTCAGTCTTGATATAACGATTGATTGGACCGCGGAGAGTCTGTTGGGAAATGAGAGATATGGAAAGATGCGCCTAAGGGTTTTAAGGTGGTAGTGGCAGGACTTTGAGACATTGTTGACTTGGCGCGAGAGTGTTAGGTCAGAGTCCAGGGTGCATCCAAGATTTTTCACTGAGTTGGAGGGTGTCGGTGAGTTGCCCATGGTGGGTGGCCAGGGAAGTGGGTGCGGAAGAAGATCGGAGTTGCCGCAAACCATGATTTCTGTTTTGGAGGGGTTTAACAAGAGGTGGTTTTGGGTCATCCAGAGTTCTATGTTAAGGAGGCAGGATGCCAGGTCAGGTCGGGAGTTGGGTTTCGAGTTCAGGAATTTTAGAATTATTTGAGTGTCGTCGGCGTAGTTGTAACACAGGATTTTGTGTGAACGAATTATTGGTGGGAGGGTGATCAGGTAGAGATTGAACAGGAGGGCGGATAGACATGCTCCTTGTGGGACTCACGTGTCGACTGGTCGGGCTTGGGAGGTAAAACTGGAGAGTGTCGTTATTTGGTGCCTGTCTTTGAGGAATGAAGCTATCCATTTAAGAGCGGTTCCACGAATTCCTAGGGAGTGGAGGCGGTCTAGGAGGATTGAATGATTGATTGTGTCAAAGGCGGCCGATAGCTCGAGAAGGATTAGTGCGGCGCATCCCGCGGAGTCTGCTGTCATTTTAAGGTCATCCCAGATCGCGGTTAGGGTGGTTTCGGTTCCGTGACGTGTACTGAAACCTGATTGGGCGGGGTCTAGGAGATTGTTGGCTTCGACAAAGGCATTTAGTTGAGAGTAGGCGGTTCGGTCAATGTGTTTGGCAAGGAACCTGGTGTTTGAGATGGGGCAGTAGTTTTTGGGCTCGAGAGGGTCGAGTGAAGGTTTTTTAATTAGAGGTTTGACGTGCACCATTTTGAATGCGTCGGGAAAGATACCGGAAGACAGGGAGGCATTTATGATAGATCTTGCGTGTTCTCCTGCGCAGGTGGAAGCAAACATTTATTTAAGGGTTGTGGCTGGGCAAGGGTCCAGTGGTGATCCAGAAGGTTTGCGGGCAGATAGAAGTTTGAGAAATTGTTCTGGTGATATTGGACTAAAGGATTTGAACGTTGGTTGCGTAGAGGTCGCAGCTGATGGGCTGGCCGGTACGGGCGGAGGATTGCCAGTTTGGTGGTTAGAGTTTTTGTCCTTTCGATAGCCGTGGTGTGAAAGTGGAGGGAGAGTGAGTCGAATAGTGATTGTGATACGGTCGGGACGGTTGTGTTACAAGCCGGATTGGTGAATTCAGAGATGATTTTGTGGAGTTCTTTGCTTGGGTTTTTGCAGTTTAGGATTTGAGTGTTGTAGTGGGCTTTTTTTGCTTTCCGGATTTCGGCCTTGTACCGGTACAGGTGTCGGGCCAAGGTGGTCCTGCTCTCGTGGGTTTTCTCTTTCTGCCATTTGCGTTCTAGGTATTTGTATTGTCGTTTAGTGGTCTTCAACTCAGGAGTGAACCATCTAGGGAAAAGGCCACGGCGGGTTGATGGTTTGCAAGGGGGGGGGGTGAGTCGCATCAGAGGTGCGTTGAGCCATGAATCAAAGGCCTCAGGGGTTAGTTGGTTGTTGAGACGGCAGGTAGGTGGTGGAGACTGTAGGAGTGCCTCGGCTAGGTCCGGGGTGATTATTAGTTTTTTCCAGCATTTGCGTAGGTTCAGATACGAGTACGGGAAGGGGGTCGGGTGAGTGGATGGCGAACGAGAGAATGAAGTGATCGGACCAGATGATAGGGGTGGGGGGCTTTAAATGAATCAGGGTGTTGGAGCTAAAGATGGCATCAAGAGTGTGTCCTTTATTGTGAGTCGGGCCGTTTATGTGGGGTTGGAGATTAATGCATCTAAACCGTCAACCAGGGCGTGTGTCATAGGGTTGGTGGGGATGTCGAGCCATATGTTGAAGTCTCCAAGAAGGGTGAGGTTGGGATGGTTTAGTTGGAGGGTGGCGATAGAATCACAAAAATTGTTTGCGAATTGTCTATCGTAGCCAGGGGGCCTGTAGATTATTAGGAAGCTATGTGAGAGCGACGGGGAGAGGGATAGTCTAATGAGGAGAGATTCGCGGGATGGAATGGAGGGTTGGTTGTCGATGATTGAGGCACGGAGGAGAGATTTGAAGAGGAATGCTACCCCCCCTCCTCTGGACGGACGGTTCAGTGGGATGAGTGAGTAGTCAGGGGGAAAGGCTTCATTAGCGATTGTGCCGAAGTTGTCTGAGAACCAGGTTTTAGTGATGAAAACTAGGTCTGGTTTGACAGAGGCGAGGAGGTCAAAGATGCAATGTCTGTTTTTTGCTATAGATCGGGCGTTAAATAGGATACAGTTCACATCGGCAGGCAAGGTTGGTCTCGGTGCTGGGGCGGTGGCGGAGAGAGTGGAGGGAGAGAGGTAGGGTGGGTGATGCTAGATGGGAATAGTGGGCAAGCAGAAAATTTGGCAGGCTTCGGGGGGGGTTGGGTGGCTGCGTGTGCTAGGATGATCGGGTTTGGGTTGGGGGATTTGAAGGTTGGGTGCGGGCGGTTAGGAGTTTCAGTTGCAGTTGATGAGAAATCGAGGGAGAGGGGTTTCAGGAAGGGAGAAGCTATGGGGGAAGGAGGAGATTGCGGGAGAGAGGTGGTGGGTCGAGACAGGGGAGGCGAGGAGTGCTGAGAGATTGAGGGGGACCAGGAACGATTCCTCTTTAGTTTCTTTGCTGCGATTGGTGTGTGAGAGAGGGTAGGGGGGTCAGAGGGGGATACCGCCCTGATGTCTGCAGATCACAACCCTTTCATCGCAGCACCTCATCCCCGACTTATACAAGCTCAGATTCTCTGCTTGGAAAGAGCTTAGTTGCAGTTTCTCAATTTGTTAGGCTCCAGGAGGCGAGAGCACCACACTCCCAGTGCTATCGGTCTAGCAGCATTCTTGGAATGCCATACAACCGTTTTAAGAGCCTTCCTAAACATAAATAGCTATGGAGTTTGGAAAACATTATTAAGCATCCGGATACAAAACCACCATTTTTAAGGTGGGGGATCCTCTAAACTTAAATTATTTACACAACTTGGTGTTCTGTTCTGAGACACAATGGCTTAGTGATCGGTTTCCATGAATAGGGTTTGTGGATTCTCAAAATAGCTATCGGGCACTGGTGCTCCCTCTGGTCCAGGGTGTGTGGTGGTGGTCCTGCAGGTGAAGCCAGTAGTTGTGGTGCATTCTTTCCGCCTTGTCACAATTGCTTGCTGGTGGGTGTAGGTCATTTACCGCAGAGTTGGGGCTTCGTCTACAGTCTTGGTAATGTGGTGGTTCTCCCCTTGCCTCCTGACCAGCGATGGCAGGTCATGTGGTATGAAGAGCAAGGTCGATAGCATGGCAATTGACACATCCCCTTCCTGTGGCTCCTTAATGATGGTTGACTCCTCAAAGTCCAACAGTGGCAGAATGAGAGGTGTTTTATGCATGCTGTCGCAAAGGCCAATCTGTGTCCTGCAGAAGTCTAGGTGTGGTGATAGTGGAGATTGTTGCTGTTGTCATAGTGTCCGATGGTGTCAGCACTGGTGGCTGCTGCTGCGGTACCTGGCACTCCTCGTCATGGGGTGGGGTACTGCTGCCTTTTTCCAGGGATTTGATCAATGCATTGCAGGAGATGCAGGTGGGGATAAAGGGCAAAAATCCCAGGGACGTTCTACTTTCTTTCCAAAAATAAAATTTTACAGTCGGCAGGCATAATCCACACGACCTGCGCAAAAGAGCACTACACCATAGAAAAGATTTACAGGAGTGGAAAAAAGAATCTTGCCCACCCTTCATGCACAGACATATACAGAGGTATGTATATACGCAGACATCTCGCGTTATCCTTCTCTTGCCACCCCAGCCCCCCATATAGGACTTACTCTCCTGCATGTGTTGTGGCCTAGAGGCTTAGCAAGGGACCCAGCAGGCTGGGGTAGTCTAAGGATCATAATTTGTTCACCACCAACTGCTGACATGGTCCATGTCTACTCTCAGATTTGATTCATGGCTGCTCTCCCAATCTGTGCGGGGGAAGCCTTGATTTATTCTTGCCATGACGAGTTCTGACAATACCGTGTGTGTGAGACCATTACGGCACTCTACAATAAAGTCTTTGAACTTGCATGACCTTCGTCTCTGCACACTAGCGGTGTATCTGGTCTTGGCAACTCTTCTGGGGGAGTGGGTCGACATGAGCTTCTGGAGCCAGGGGCAATTTTCAGTGAACAGGGCCCCTCCATCTCTTTCAGTGGAATGGGGGTGCATTATCTCTCTTTATGGAGGTGGGGGGGGGGTTCAAACATCTTTTCCAGTTTAGGTTTCACAGCCGTTGAGGCGAAGGAGTCTAAAATCTCCACCTCTGAGCAACGGGAGCATTCATCAATGACAACGGTGTAAAATGCGCTTCACAAATTCACAAATGGGATGCGCTTTGAAATGCCCAGAAAAGGGGACATTCCGCCGAGCCAGTTAGGAACAGGCGCAGAGGGATGTGCAATGTAGGACAGGATCATTTCTAACCAAGTCATGCATTTTTCTTGAAGTCAGCAGTGGTTTCGGCCACTGCATTGCACTTGCATTTATGTTTACCAAGCTGAGACAGCTATGCCTTATTTTGACTGTGAAATGCACTCCCAGCATCCAAGAGGGTAATGGGAGCCTGTCATACATTAGTGTCGGGAGCGCACTCTCAACACTAATGTATGCAACAGGGCTGGCCAGAGGAACGTTTGCGCTGCCGCACAACCCCCAAGAAATGCACAGGTCACCTTTGAGAATAAAGTGACTTGCACATTACTAAAACTAACACAAATGAAGAAAAAAACTCTTCTGAGCTTTTTATTCGTTTGCGTTCATTTTTGAGAATCTGGACGACTATTTTTCCAAAGCATACATTTCTTTCTTCATTAAAAGAGACTGAATTGCACATGTAGCGTTGTCCTACCATGGGTGTTTAGCATCAAATTATTTCCAGACTGGAGTCTGAAGAGTTTTGCCCTCATTTAACCGAGTCATCTTGTAACCACTTTAGCCACTGCCATGACCACTACAAGTTATGAAACAATTAGCACTGTGCATTCCCTGTGGTCTACTGATATGAGTGATACTACTGATATGAGTGTCCCAAATGGGTTTTTTCTGTAGTTTATCAATAAGTAAATTGGAGCGTTCCTTTGAAGTAAGTGTTACTTGATATGGATAATGCTAAAGCCAGCCGTCCCCCTCGTTAGAGCCTCACAAAGATTTGGTGAGGTGTCCTGTATGGAGTCACTTCATGGATGCTCTGCGTGTCTGTCAGGCACACGGCTGGCTTTAGCATTATCCATATCATTTAATACTTACTTCAAAGGAACGCTCAAATCTATTTGGGTAACACAGAGATACCCATTTGCCTTGAACAATACCTTTTAGTCGAAACACATGTTGGCTGTTTCTGCTAACTTAAATACCAGACAAACTGTAATACCAAGCAGTTGAAGACTTTGGGACACTTTATATCTGGGCAATTATTGTGAACTTTACTGGCCAAGCGCGGTGCGCAAGTGTTTTTTTCACCCTAACTAGTATATGTAGTGGTATCAGGGTTAACCACATACTACTCACCACGCAGCTGGCAAACAATACTCCTCTCCCCAGCGCAATAGGACACACTTTATCCCAGTTTTAGGTTTCTTACACATTCTATTTGTGTTTCGAGATGTGCAGCAAATATCGGACAGGGCCTTAATAGACTCCACGATGCACAGTCACACACCTGCTTTGCCAAAAATTGTTTTCCAGAACCTTCCTTTCCCGCGTCAACCACGCATCATGGAAGCCTCCTGCCAAGTCCCTCACATTATTCACAGGATTTATTTATGGTGGGCAAGTCCCCTATATCTTCCCACACCTACCCTAATAACCAATATGACATCTACCCTAACCCAGGGACCAGCGAAAAATGTGGCAAAACGGTTGTTTCACCAATGGTAGTGAAACATCTGCAACAGAGTGGGCGGGTCCCACAGAGAACAGACTCGCAAACTGCAGTCTGCTGTTCCCCAGCCTTCTCCCTATCCCGGAAACACCCCTGCAAACCCAGTCCCGCTTCGTGAGTATAAATAACCCCTACTTGTCGAACCCCACCCACCTCCTCCTTACCCTCCCTCTGGCGAGTACCGGCCTCTTACAACGACCTGCATGCATGCGCTCTACTTAGCTCATGTGTTAAATCAGGCAGGCCGCCATTTGGCAAAGTCAGCCTGTTGGCGAACGCCCTTCGTTGAAGCCAGGCCGTTCTCCCTTTATATAGGTATTACCCAACTTGTTCTAACACAATTGTTCAAATGCACAGTTGACCGAATTACAAGGGTCCGAATTGACCTTTTTACGATTGACCATAGATATATATAAGGGGTTTGGGTGGGGGGTTTTGCGTTGGGTGGGGGGGCCATAGGGGGTTTCCCCCCCACATATATGTAACAATTGACCTTGAAAATTCAGTCAATTGTGAAAAGGTCAATTGTCATTCAAGCAATTGTGACTCAAACAATTTGTATACAACCTTTATATGCATGACAAATGTGAATAAGAAAAGAACTGATGCTTATTTTGACTATTGTTATCTCTGCTCTGTTCGTGTATCACAATTTAAAACCAAGAAAATGGTGTATAAATATGCATCTACAATAGAGGAAAGAAACGAATTTAACATTCATAAAGGGAGGAAACAATATGGCCTCAAATTAATGGTAAAGTATATGAGACAGGTGAATGCATGTTGTTTGGGAGTGTGAGGGAGTTCGAGACAGAAAAAGAGACAGAGGAGGGATACAGAGAGAGAAAGGAGATTAGATACAGAGAGAGAAAGTGTGTGTGTGTACACTTTTTTGGTTGCAAGGTGGCAAATGAAAGAGGAAAAGGAGACACTGTAAGAAAAACTCACGTCCATACATTAGAAGTGAACATCTCCTACAGCAAGGCCTTTGGGAAACCATACATGTAGTCTTAGTAGAGGCTCTAATTGTAACCATCTTGAATATGCACAGCATATCCATGGGCCACTGAGCCGCTGACAGCATTAAAGGGTCATCGCAAGCAGTATTCCTACCTCACCAACAGCATTGGAGAGTATATGGACAATCTTCTCATGGGGAGTTGCCACGACACTCTGGCCGTTGATTTCAATGATGCGGTGGCCCACTCGCACGCCCCCTCGCTCCGCTATCCCCCCTCGCATAAGGCTGCAGATCTGAAATAGAAAGATCAAGTTTTTGAACAGCGCTAATCACACAGTGCAATGTTGCGATCCTATTAATACAAAGTTAAAAACCTTCAAAAATCAATTCTCAACTGTTATTCCTGGCTATCCACATCATGATGGGGGATTTTTTTCCCTCCAATTCTTTTATTTCATTTGAAAATCTCACGGGTGATAGAAAACAATATTGCCTTCAGCCATACCTGCCCACATTCCAAAATCAAAAAACCGGGAGATCACGTCACTGCAAGGCCACGCCCACGCGCTCACCCGTATGATGTTCCAGAGTCGATCTTACAGTGCCAACCACCTTGTCTGCATATATGGATGTGGAAAAGACTTCAATATCCCCTTCCTTCAATGACTAGATTTCACAAAGATCCTTCTTTACATGTACTCACTACAGGCAATTCTGAATACAGCCTGAGCCTGAACGCCATAGTCTGTGAAGGACACTGTTCCTTTATTCCTGTGATGTGTACAAGGGAGGAAACTCCTCCGGAGGAAAGAGAACCACTACACACAGGCAAGCCTCTGCATCGTTGACGTCCTGGAGGGACGCAGCCACGCTGGGCCAAGGAGTCAGTGGCAGAGGGGAGGGTGAGCAAGTCTTTAGCCGAACACCTGAGGATTGGTGTTCTACCCGACCAAGATGCCGAGGTCAGAGAGGGAGCAGAGACAGGAATACCTGCGTCTCATCTGGTGATGTGATCACGAACGAACTTTGCCGGTAGACCTGTAAGGGATGCACAGGCCCAATCGTTTAATGGAGCCAGAGTTCCGGAGCTCTGCACATGTCGGGTCACAGAGAGCAGTAGTGGCGTTGAAAACTGACAAGGTTACAGGAGCCCAATAAACCAGGCAGAGACTATCGTTACAAGGTATGAATATTGTGAGTAACGGCTGTGGAAGCCATCAGGATTACGGGATTACCCTATGAAACGAGGATTGAGACAGATATGAATTCTTTGAATTAAGGCTGAGAAATGAAAACAAGGTACAGAACTCTGATAGGACAGGGTGGACAGCTGCCCCATCTGAAACAACTTGGGTAAAAGAAAATACCCTGTGTGAGGATCACAGGACTTTGGCGAAAACCCAAAACCTCGGAATAGGAAGTGTTATTTGTTTGTTTACAAGAAATCCTGGAGAAATCAAAATGTTCACAACAAGAGAGTTTACGTTTTTGTTTGTTAAGAAGAGAAAGTGAAACCCTAACTTGATACAAAGACGAGGAAGAATATCCTGTGGTGAAGAAAAGGAACTTTGAAACCCAAGCACAAACCAAAGATAAACTGGGCCAGCCTGTTGAGGCTATTGTACAAAGTCTAAGTGAATGATTCTTGTTGAGTCGCCACAGCTAATTATTTCTATTTACTGTACTTTGAGTTCTCTTTCTATAATAAAAGTATCTTTCCATTCCTGTGGCCAGATTGACCCCACTTGCACAGTGGGGTGGATAATATGTTTGAGGATGTTGTCTGTGTTGGGATTACCCAGACGTCTGGAAGGCCGTTCCAGATGTCTGGGTATTCCCAACCCAAAAATCCTCCTCAAACATATTGTACAAAGTCTCCCATTTCCCTTTTAGTTAGATGTTTTTGTAAAGTGGTAGGGCCAGTTAGTTAGATAGGATTCAGACCTAAGAACTTTATTTTGGACTTTAAAGCCCACTCTTAGCTTTTGTTTTGATAGGTAGGGAACTTCCCTCATAGCAATAAGACTAGGTACACATTTTTATTAGTTTCTTTTAATAAAACGTCTTGAGAAGTACCTCTGATCGCCCAAGTCCTTCTTCTGGTTCACCATACTCCCCAGCAGTAAAACAGTCACTGCCAGTCTCTAGGTTAGTCAGTGGCATTGCATTTCTTTCTTGACCATTTGCAGAGTCTTCATTAACTTGTCAGGATGCCGTTCTGGTTAATCTAAACACATGGAACATCCAACCCTGGTGCCTTTTGTCATCTCAACCAGAGTTGGGCGTCAGACTCTTTAGAGGGTGTTGGACCCTGGGATCTTCCCTTGTTTTTGCTGTGGGCCTTTGCCAGTTGGTCACTCTTTCAATCATGTAGCTGCCACCACACCCCTTGTCACAACTGTGTTCATTAATTTTCAGACACCTCCTCTCTTTGGCTCCTAGTCTTTCCCTTTCCCTCCATCTGTCCTTCTGATTCCTCATCTACTCTACTCTGGCCTCCTCACTGTTCCACGCAGCTTGTTTCTTCACTTACCTTCACTCCTTTCTGGCTCATCCAATTCTTCCCCTCCTTCATTTACTGATTCTCTCTCCTGAACTCTACCTACTGCTTTGTTCTTAGATTCCCTTTCTTCACCTTTGAGTTGTGCTTTATCCCTTCCATTCCTCTCTCTAGCTTATCCCCTCATTCTCTCTCCTCCACTGCTCTTTCTGGTTTTCTTCACTGTTGCTTCTTTCTCAATCCTCCACCTTCCTTTCAATTACCTATGCTCCTCTTTCCAACTTTGCTTTTCATTCTTCCTCCTCTTCTTCTCTACCACCTCTGGTCCTCTCTCGTAGAACACTCCTCGCCCTCCCTTCTCTGCTCCCACTCGCTCTCCACCATATATTCTCTCCGTTCTACCCCGTTCCCAATTCCTCTCCACTGTCAGAACGCATCGCTTCCACAATGCTAGAGCATCTCACTCCCCTTGTATGCCTGTTCGGGGCTAGGACTCTGTTGATACAGGGTAGAAATGAAGTGTGCCTGGCCTGTGTGCATGAGAAGCAATTGGCAGGTACTGATGTGGACTACAGAAGTAACAGTTACTATCAATCATTCTGTGGTAAAAAGATATGTGGTTCGCGTCATGGCTCAGTTAACTGGTGTGATAAAGTAACTGGTGGCCATCTTTGTTTCATTTGTAATATTGTGACAGGGACTACTGTAACATTCCTGTTCTGCATACTGCAGCACTACTGCCAGAGCCTGGCAGTTTCTGGTGCGCGAAGGTGGGAACGCACAAGGTCAGCAGACCATGGGAGAAGCCACGGCCGTGAGGTGCCGCTTGGTCCAGAAATGAGGGCTCACTGTTAATTATACCAGTGGTGGTGGAATGGTGATCTTCTAGTCCTGGGGTTAGGCTCCAGCCTTGAGGCCAATGATAGGCCTTCATTTGATAAGGCCCAGGCTGGTTGAGGGAGAATACACACAAACCTACGGATGGACTGAGAAGCCTTGAGGGCACACCATGTACCTCCTGCAGGGATGACGTCTCCTTCGGGCCTACATTATGGAGCAGGTGGTGATTCTCACTTCCCAGGTTCACCCTTGTCCCATCCTCATAATAGCATACCGTTTTTTTCACATCCCTTTATTTACCTCCAGGTCCCGGTCCCTTGCACAGCACTGAATCCCTTCTTAGAGTCCCAGCAGCCTGCGAGGCGACAGGAAGCAAGGAGTGATGCCGATTTGCCTTTGCCTCCCTGAGTCCCGCCTCGGCACGGGCCATAGCAAAACACAGAGTTTCTAAATAGACTGCATCACGGAATCCTGTGGGATGTGCTCTCTTGCTTCCCACTCTGCATGCAAGGACCGAAGTCTTGCATGCCTCCATCCACATAGGGACCCAAATGTGTGCTTGCAGGGCCCAGTCCCTGCTGGAAGTGGGTTTTATTCAGTCATGCACACTCTTCCTGAATTGGATCCCTGTGCATGACAGAATAAGTGCATGCCTGTGAATAATTGGAGGGACCGTGCCCAAGCACCTATGTAGTGCCCGCCACTCAGTCACTCTTCCAGTTAGGAATTTAGTAGCCACAGTAGCAGTTCACCGAGTCAATCCAAGTGCTACTTCTGATATAACTATTTACTTGTATGATACGGTTATAATAAATGATAAAAAATATGATAACTACTTGGGTCCTGATTAACTCTCCCACCCTTAAAAACAACACCGTTCACTAAATTAAAAGTCCATCTGAAAACAGAAATGGAAAATTCCTGGGGCGGCGGGGGAACATCCAAAAAAGAAAAAGATCACCACCAAACAACTCCAAAAAACGAATATAAGTGCTTACAGAAGAGAATAGAAATTGAAAAGGTTTCAGCAAAACCATACACTTCGATACATTTATCACTGTTATCTGGTCACCTTTCCCAGATGCTTAACTCAAGAATATGTGAGCAATTAAGCTGAGCACAACATGCATCACTTGCATTGCACTTGATCCATGTTATTTGTGGCAATGTGTGGATTTTAGTCAAATTCCTGTATGCTTTTGATGTCTGAGGCTTACTGGTAAGTAAGAACAGATCACTTTTGGGAGACATGTGGGGCTATTATTGCAGAGATCCACAGGGCTTACATTTGTTCAATTCCCCAGAATTCACTTGGGTGTCTATTCAAATCATTGCATCACACTTCATTCTTTTCAAGACTTACTTCTGACATTCAGGTTGTCCGCATTCCAAGATGCAATAGCAGATGAGTTAATTCCTGTTGCACCTTTTTTGCTCCCACCCTCCACTTCCAAACCATACATGGTGCAATGCTCCTATTCCTTGAGCCAGGTTCATTCTCCTTTTCTCTCTCTTGTTCCTGTCTTTTGTTCCTCCTGTATTTTCCCCCCATTTTTTACCACGTAAAACACTTTTGTGTTTTCCCTTTCATTTTTTCCCACTTTGTATTATTCCTTTTTTACCTGCTTTGTACTGCCTATCATTCTTCGAAAACAATGTAGTTGTGGCGGGCTTCAACTACAAACAGTTGACAACTCCAAATCACGTGCAGATGCAAGGACGCAAGGTGACCATTTCTGAATCTAGCAGCCACCATTAGAGGACCGACCAGATTCCAAGATGGAAGCGCAACCATATTCCCACAAACGCGAGCTGATTAGAGTCAGTAAGAAATTCCACATCTGCACTGAGGTTGATGGAAGTGGCAAAAGACTTAAATCAAACCGTGAGCCCAATCGATGAGTACCCTCAGATGCCACCACTCAAAACCATAAAAGGGCCCACATTCTGAGGCTAGTGTGGAGGGTTGGAGACAGCGAGCCAAAGCAGAGAGAGGAGCAAGTAGCATGGGGAGAAAAAAGTACGAGGACAACATCATAAGGAAGGAGGAGAGAAGTTAGGAAGAGAATGGAAGAGATGAACCGAGGGAAGCAAGGCAATGCAAAGGGAGAGATCAAGAGCTGGAGAGAGTAGAGGAGGTGTGGTGGAGGGTGAGAAGGAGAATTGCTATCGGGACTAGCTGAGGAAGCGCTGGTGGTCAACAGTGAGGTAGGTCCAAGCAAACCCAGAATTGGACAAGCCAAAAGGGGCATAAAAACAGAGCTGAAGTCAGGAGGTGGAAGGCATGGTCAGTGGGGCCCAGAGGTGTAAAGGCCAGAATAGTTGCAGAGGGCTGTAGCAGTTAAAAGCCTTACTGACCTGGCCCATGCGCCTGCAGAGTGCTGAAAAGTAAATGGGACAATGGTACAAATGTACATATTTATTACTCGTCATAGGAGGGAGTGGAAGCATGAGGTGAGGAGGATGGGGAGGAAGTATGGGGAGATCCCTCTTTGGCCAGTAGGTGAAGTTCAACACAAGCTTTGATTGATGCATAGATGGGGTGCTTTGAATGCGATTAGTGAGGAAAAGCAGAAGCGCGAGGAGGCACGGGACATAGGATAGTGAGGTTGAGGGCAAAGGAGAAGAGGGAAGGAGATGGCAAGTAGACAGAGATACAGACAGCCATTTACTAAGGATCAAGACCATTGATAACGTTTTTAGACAATGAAGGGAAACTTGAAAAGAGAACAGTTTTGCAGGACCTATGTGATTATTTCGGAAAAACAATACCAAAGCCGAAAATGCCGAATTGTTTTCTTTTCGCACACAATTATATGCAGGGGGAGACCCCCACAGCCTTCGCAATACTCCCCATACATTATTTATGACCCTAACCTACACCCCATATATAATTGCATAGAAATGCGCAGTTAAAAATTCAGCATTTTCCACCTCAGCATTTTTTGCCACGAAATTATGGGGTGATACAATTTTGCACAGAGAGACAACCAGCATGGTGTCGGTAGGCAGCAGTGGGGGAAAACCCTGGTAACCTGTAGAGTTTGGGTAAAGCGGAGGACTTTTCTGAATGTTTTGAGAAGGTTAACATGAGCAGCAGAGGCGGTGGTAGTGATGAATTGTAGCAGTCAGAAATGGCCATCAAAGAAGGTCCCAATGTTGCAAGCCTTAGATGAGAGAGCAATAAGGTGAGGCAGGAAGGAGATAGGAGAGGGGATCGGAGGGATGACATTAAAAGATAGGAGAAACATGACTTCCATTTTCAAAGAGTTCAGCATGAGGCAACAGAGAGACATCCGGTGATGGATTGCTGTGAGACAGTTAGTCATCCGTTCCGGGGTGGCTACGGTGAAGGAGGGAAAGGAAAAAAAGAGGGTTGCGAACAAAGAGGTGGTAGGGAAAGCCAAAAGTTGAGATATATAAAGAAGATGTATAGAGGGTGAAGAGCAGAGGCCCAAGGACTGATGGTGTGGGAAACCAACAGGCAGAAGTGTGGTGGCATACTTTGCAAGTTCCAGGAGATATTAAAGGATCAGTAATCTAGGTGGGAAGCGATCAAAGCTAGCACAGATTTGGGAAACCCAGGGTCTTGGAGAGTGATGAGGAAAGGGGAGTGGTTGAGAGTGCAGAATGCAACAGAGAGGCCCAAAAGGCTGAGTAAAAAAGAGATTGTAGTGGTGAGCATTACAGAAAAAGTTGGAGACATGCATAAGTGCAGTCCTGGTGGTTCGCCAATGCCATTATCCTCGAGGTACTTTGAGATGTGTTTCAAGACCACCCACTCAAAGGGTTTTCAATAATGAGGGTGATAGTTTTCTGGGACATTTGTGTCAGGAGAGTGTTCTTCAAAAGGGGTAAACAGTTGCACATCTGAAAACAGTACAGAAGAGTCAATTTAAAAAAAAGAGTTTGAAGAGCTTGCTCTGTGAGATCAGGACAGGTAGGAGAGGGAGATTAAGATCCTGGGAGGGGGATGATGAGTGTTAGGTTTGAGGGGAACAGGTGCTGGGTAAGAGTAGAGGGATGGGGAAGTGGGAGTGGGAGGTTGATGTTAGACAAAGTTGTGGCTCAAGGCTACAAGAGAAATGGAAGATAAGAATATGTGGTGGAATGGAGCAATGCCATGGTGCATGATGGAGGCCAAAGGAGGTTGGCAAGTGAAGACAATGGATGAAGGGTGCAGCCCTAGAGAGAGAGGAAAGGTAAGTGAGCAGCAAGGGAAGAAGAGCATAATTGGTTAGGAATAGACAGGTATACTTTATGAGATGGATTAGAATGGGATTATTGGAGACCAAAAGACAGTTAGCTATCCCAAAGCAATGATATCCCTTGGTTCTTCAAAGTAAGAATAGTTCTGGGGTGAATGGCGAGTCACAAAGGATCCCTTGGTGTAGAAGCAGGGAGTAATCCACCCTAAACTGACAGGGAAGAAATTAACACTCATCTGACAACAATCCTCATAATGTTCAGCGACAAGGATGCCTCAGGTGAGGAGAGCTATCAAATGAACTGTGGATTCTCTTCATGAGCCTCATGAACATTCCCTGCACCCTCATTGTGTTGACAGATACATATCCTACCTTGGTTTTCACTTTTGATCCTACCTTAGTCTATCGTACAATAAAACTTGTTTTGTTAGTTCAGTCTTACCTGTTGAGTCCTCTTTTGACACACTGTACCATGACAAATGCCAACCATGAATTGTACTGCCATCATTTGCCCGGACACTCAAACTATAAGTCTTTAAGCCATTGTGGTGGTAAGTATTACCACCACATGGTAGATACATCACACAAGAAGTCATCCAGTCCCTTGTGCACCCACACCAATCTAGTCAGGCCTGAACGTCATCTCTTTTCCTCGTCAGATCCTTATTTCGTTTATCCACAATGTCGCCTCCGCAGGAGACATTCATGTAGCTTCACTGCTCTTTAGTGGTCACTGGCGTCTCCATGCAATAATATGTGAATGTAGACATTTCTCCTTAAAAATGGGTACACCGGCAGCAATTGGTAATGCATTTATTTGTGCGGGCCAGGCGGTACATTTCTTATTACGATTAGACATGTTAGTTAGAGTGTTTGGAACCAAGAGGAATAAGGTATGAAACACTTCATAAAAAGTTGCGGTTATTAATATTTTGAATTTGTTTTATTGCTAAAGAAATGGAGAAGACAGGAGAGGGTGGTCGATGGACATTACGCTTCTTTTTTTACTGCACAGTAGATTGAAAATATTGCAGTCCGAGCAAGCATCTGGGGTTCTGGGGGGCTAGTGACTACAAATATGGGCCCTTAATTTGTGCCGAGGCATGGCATAGCAGTATCTAGCATGGCAGCATATTAACATCACATAATGAGCCATACATTGTAATTGGGTGATTTGTTGGGTGTGGGATGGCAACAATAGCCACATCTTAATCATTCTACCTCACACACTAATTGACTCTAGAGGAGGAGGAGTAGCTGTAATATTTAGAGACTCTCTGCCCATTAGACAAACACAATCGACATTATCTACTCACAGCCAAATTGCCACTCTCAGAAAACACAATCACTCTCCACCTAATATACTGCCCCCAGTCCTTTCTACACTCCTTCGCAGAAGACCTCCTCTACACCCTAAACACCCACACTAAACCTACCTCTAAACATATCCTCCTTGCAGATCTTAACCTAGGACTCAACGACCCCACTGGCCAAAATTCCAACTCCGTATCTACCTCACTTAGTGCCCTAGGCTTCAACCAATCTGTGGCTACTCCTACCCACTCCAAAGGCCGCACTCTGGATTGGATTTCTGACCTTAACTGCAACATCTCCATCCTCTCCAATCAACTAGTCCCGTGGTCTGATCATCAATTACTTTCACAATAGCTGCGGTCATCACTCTCCGTAAATTGGGAATGACACGGGCTGCCCTGTCAACAGTCTTGGGCCTCCTTTAAAGCAACATGAGGCTTTACTGAGGGTGCCATTTATCGATTCCTACTCGGCAATCCAGCCAACCCTGTATTCTAAAGAGGATGACTAGAGATGACCAGGGACAAGTCGAACTAAGTGATGAATACCCAAACAGACTTTAAAATGCACCGCCTAGAGTGGAAGTGATTCTACACTGGAAACTGGCGAATGCATTGAAGAAAGCGAACCAGGTAAGAGCTTTGCACGCACTCTCAATATGTGGGGTCTGAATGCACCATATCAAGGAGAGGAGCTAAAAAATGTCCACAAAACAAACACATCGGAAAGGATTATGTGTGAATATACCATTGCGGCAATTAAGCGGGCCCTTAGGTATACTTTTTAAAGAAAGAAGTGAAGTCAAAGTCTTGCGACCCAGTGATCACATTGGGATTGGGAGTGATGCAGACTGGAGGTTTTTAAATGTATGTGGAGCAGCTTAGGAGGCAGGGTCTCCTTTGGATAGCAGCTGACGGTGTGTGATAGGCATTTAAGTAGGCTGCGTGTGTGTCGAAGCGAGTTGACACTGTCAGCAACACAGTGCACTTAATTCGAAACCAGCAATGGAACCATGAATCCACGCTGCCAACAGGGATTCGCCTGACTAGGTGGTTAGGTAGATCGGGCAGTCCAAGATACACCAGATCTTTTACTTTAAAACTATTTGAGTATTAGACCTATGAATACTCCAGGGTTAGACATTAGAAAATTACCCATACCCATTTGGAGAATGCATGATCTTTTCATGATATGCATTCTGAGCATGTGAAACAAGATGTATGTACTAAGGTATAGAAGTTTTACGATTGGTCACAGTACAAACTTCTTACCTCCATTGTGCCGGGCATCAAATGCAAACACCCAGTTGACATTGTCAGCCTGGAGCACACATTATGCATTGTTCCAGACAAATTGCAAAGAAATAGCAAACTTCCAAACCATGAAGAGCCTTGCTTTTCAGATCTGCACACATTAATACTGCAACAAAGTAACTTTTCTCTGCTCCCTCTATACCTAGAGGAGTTCCCTACTTAACCGGTTAAAGATCCTGAACCACCACCAGACCATGAAAATGGCTGAAGTTGTGGTAGGCAAAACCCAGTAACATAAAATAACAGGTCACACCAAAGAGTTTCCTGCATTCTTCAGTTGAGCAAAGCTCATCACGTCCATGCGAATCCAGTGACAGGCAACAGCACATGAGTAAATGAACACTGGCTATGCTACAGCTAGTCGGCTATACTAGAATCTCTGGTGCCCAGACTGGTTGCTGAGAATGTATATCATTCTGTAAAATCAATGATATGATCAGTGATATGGGACTAGGTCAGGCTCGGTGCTACAATACCGTAGTTGTAGGCAACATCTCTGGAGGCCACCATCTGAGGTGCACTTGGGCAGACCACTGTCTCTAAACAGATTTTAAATGCCCTATTGTAAGGGAGGCTTTTTTGTTTTTACAAATAACATGAACTGAATCCCTTCTAAGGACCCCTTTTTCTCAGATAAGAGAGAGTGGGATTAAAGTATTTACCCAGGATCACCCATTCTTGTTAAACAGTGAAGCTGTGATTTTAAACCAAAACACTCAACGCACACCCCCAACCGTGGAATGTCAATACAAACTCCAAAACCTCCCCCACATATCAGTAGAGACTTTCATCAAGCTGGTAAGAAATGGCAATAAAGCAGTCTTTCCCTTGGACACCTGCCCTCCAGTTATCTACAAGACAATCCTTACACAGGACACACCTCTGGCATGCTACAGAAACCTCTTTAACCTATCACTCGAAACAGGAAAAGTACTGCGATCGTTCAAATCAATGTACATCAAACCACTTCTCAAGGACACGGCAGGCAACATGGAAGATCTAACTACAGACCTATTTCAAACATTCCCTAACCAGCAAAACTACTCAAAACCTACGTCTATGGACTAACAAAGGGACACATAAAACAAACAGCAGCTGCTAGACGAGGCACAAGTTGGCTTTAGGCCTAAGAGAGGGACAGAGATGGCACTCCTCTCAATCTGTGGTGATCTAAAGACAAACGCAGACTCAGACACAAACTCGGCTCTGATACTGCTGGACCTCTCCACAGCATTAGACACAGTCAGCCACGACATCCTTATCAAAAGACTAGAAGAAATAGGAATGACCGATTTACCCCACCTCTGGATTAAATCATTCCTACCCACTACAGGGATCGTCCCTATCCCCCCACTGCTCTTTAATATCTACCTGACCCCATTAATCAAGCTCATAAAAATTATGTGCTACAACTACGCAGATGACACGCAAAACATCTACAAAATCGAAGATGCACAAGAAGAAAAGTCAACACTGGAAGACTGTCTACAAGAAATCTAGGAATGGATGAACACAAACAGCCTCAAACTCAACCCAGGCAAAACAGAAATAATGGTTATACCAAAAAGAGGAAAACAACCACTACATTCCATAGCCCATCGAACTAGGAACAGCACCAACGCCAAGTCAAACACTTTGCAGTTCTAATGGACAACGCACTAACACTAGAACCACAAGTAAATGCAATAATCAAGAAATGCTTCCTCCTCGTGCACACAGTAAAAAGGATCCTACCATTCCTCTCCTTCACCCATAAAACACTCACCATCATCTCCCTCATCATGTGCAGAATAGGCTATGCCAATAACCTATGCTTCGGAATGCCAGAACGCCTGCTAAAGAAACTGCAACGTATCCAAAATGCAGTGGCCAGACTTCTTCTCTGACTACCGCGAAGGAAACACCACCCCAGCGCTAAAAATGCTACATTAACTGCCTATCAAACAACGAATCACATTCAAAACAATGTGCATAACGCACAGAGCAATCCATGGCCAAGGAGCAGAATTCCTACAAAAGAAAATAACGATCTACCGACTGACAAGACCACTCATATCAAGCAACGACATTCACCTGGAACCAAAACCTTACACAAGAAAGAAACGTGGGAGGGTCATCTTTCTCCCAGCTGCCAGCAAAACACCCTCCCGAAAGAAATACACAATACGAAGGATCACAAAAAATTCAGAAAACTACTTAAAACTTGGCTTTATTCATCAGAATTAGACGGGAATTACTAGGAATGACAAAGACACCACTGGAAACAGAACACACTGCAGCAAGCACACATGGAAGGAAGAAGCCAGAGAGGGACACTAAAAAAGACCCACCCCCAAACAATAACCCCACTCTAGACATCACCCCAGGGACACGCACCTTAGCCGCAGAGGGAGGAGCATAACTGGCACCACTGGAGGCCCTAAAGCGCCTTCCTTGGAGGGCGAAGGCAGGGGCCCTGCTCCAAGGGCTGGGGGGAGGAACGGGTAGGCACACCCTTGGGAACTTAAGAGCAAACCTTTCACACATACCCATCTACACCCAGGGATGGGGGGAGGCCTTCACCACCTCAGGACCATAGACCGCTAGACAGAGAGGAAAGCCACCACCATGCACAGAACCCAGCTAATGTTCTCACTCTACCTCTTAGTTATTTAAACATTCCTACTAAATGTGTAGCCTAAATCTAACTTGCCCTCCAACATATCTAACTAAACCCTCATGAAATATCTACCCCTAGCTAGCGCTGATGGGAGAGAATCTAGCCCCATCTAGTTCTAGTCACCATGAGTTTTTCAAAGGCGCTTTATATAACTGTGTAATTTGCTTCGCAAATGACATTTCTCATTTTTATTTGCTTTCTTTGCTCTGCCAGATGTGACCCTCTTTAGAAAAAGGAACAAACCAGCAGCATGGTAAAAGGGTTAATAGATTAAAGAAATTGTCTTTTAGCATTGTACCTCTGGGTGGAAAGTGTTATTGAGAACAACTTTGCACCAGAATTAAACCTGGGTGCAAGGTGTGGTCTCTGAAACACCAGGAAACAGTTTTCTTTTTAATGAATCAAAACAGATTTTTTTTGTTCTGTATGTTTTAAGGTGTGAAAATGCAGAGCAAAGAGAGCAAACTAAATAGGGCTAGATGCTCTCTCTATCCACTGTCCCTAGATAAGCGGCAAATCCGCGCTAGCTAGGGGTAGATATTTCATGAGGGTTTAGTTAGATATGTTGGAGGGCAAGTTAGATTTAGGCTACACATTTGGTAAGAATGTTTAAATAACTAAACAATTGTGAACCTGTGATCCGACCCTTAAAGGTCGCCACCACTTAGGCCGCAGTGTTGCCTCCATTAACTGTCTGTGTGCCAAACGCTCATATCGTACATGCAGCATCCTGCACTTAGCAAGTTAAACCATCGTCAGGGACTAATGCTGCTCACTTCATGCGGTGGGGCAGCAGTTATCGACTGGTGCCCCCATGCCTCCCACGGAGACGCCACTGCCTGCCAGAGGCACATACACCTATTTGGCAAGTGTTGGCTAGTCGTAACCCCCGTTTGAGGTCGTTTTTCAGCCCCTCTATTGAATTTGGCTTACCGGGCGAGCCACAATGTGTTCGGCGGTCATTAAGAGAGAAAGCGTGTGTGGCATGAGTTTATATGATCAATTTACACCCAATGCTGGAAATAGAGAAAAATAAATGTTCTATGGGAACTTCTCCACCTTCATGCGGTGGGTGCCCCAGTCGAGCAGCACCCTGTCTTCTTCAAGGATCCCAATCCTGGTGATTTGAATAAAAGCAAAGATCCTTTTGGGAACATGAAAGATGACATCTTACATTTGAAATGTGTCTGTTATAGTGATTCAGTATAAAACCCTTCTGATCAAGTAATATAAATTGGGTTCTCTCTTCTTTTCACTTGTTTCAATACTCACCTTTACACCCTAGCTCGTGTGAGAGAGCTTCCGGCTCTTGTTACGGCCCATTTCCTACCCTTTGTAGACTTCGTGTCCCCTGGGTAAAGAGGCATAGGATCCACACAGCCATTCTTAAAGGCCATTTTATACCACTATACGCCTGGGAAACGTTTGATAAACAGGCCAACTGGTTTCTCCTAAGAGTGGATTTTCCTGTATTAAGAATGCCCGCCATATTGCAGCTCATTCTATTAGGGATGGTGCAAAAAATCAAGGATGCTATCGGGTGACAAAAGAGGCTCTGTTGTTGTAGCTGTATGTAAAGAAAAAAATAGGTCCCTCCTACCAACTCTACTGCCCCCTAACTCCCCTGTGGCTTTACCTTCTAGTTGAATCCTTGCCACTCCTCAGAACTTTCTTCCCCAAATAGATCCCCACATCTTTTTTCTAATTAAAGAATTGTTTTAACACTATTAACCTGGAATTTCCTTAATTGATAGTCATACTTGCAATATACTTTGTCAGATGATATATATCAACTTTGGTACCGTAGAAAAGGGTAGGCCAGCACCCTGGGAGATGTAGTTCTGTGGGAGATGATCTGCAGCAAAGGGCTGGGCCAGATGGGTCTGTGCTAGCGGCACAGAAACTAAATAAAACGCAGACAAAGCCAATAGGTCTGGCTTCATTGATTTCCAGGGTTTCATATGGTGCAGACATGCTGTAGATATTCTGTAACAGGTTAGATGAAGCATGAAGATTTGCTATATTTGCATGTACAAACCTATGTCCGGCAAGAAGGGAAGTGCACTTGCCATGCGTGAGAGCTTTTTGGAGAAGAGGCGTTATTAAGAAGGACGAGGGATTGTGTACTTTTTATGAGGTGATGTCGGTTTACGGAAAGGGGATAGATAGCGCACTTAACAAGTGTGAATGAGTTTTAGAGAAGCTGTAGTATACTTGCTATGGGTATGATAAGTGTTTGGACAAGCACTGGCTGTGAGAGTAGTCCCAGTTTGATGAATTCGGCCATACATTTGCTTTGTATGTTAATGTTAAAGGACATTTGTACCGCGCACTATCACCACCGGAGTGGTTCCCTGGCGCTCTGGCGGCTCTGAAAGAGGAAGGGGGAAGGGTGGTTAGTGGGGAGTAGCTGGAAAAGTGCAAGAGAGCAATGATGTGCTGTTGGCGGCCACAGCCCGGTGGGTCCGTTGGCTGGGCCTGGGGTGTTTTGCGGCCGGTAGTCGTGGTGTACTGTTGTGCGAGTCTATGTGTGTTTTTTGTTTTGTTTTTGCAGTCTAGTGAAGTTTTTGCGGTTTGTTGTGCTGTAGGTTTGTGGTTGTATTTAGTTTGGAGTTTGAGAGGTGTATGCAGAGGGGGGAAATTGTTAGTGCAATTGGTTAGTTGGCATCTATATCCTGAATTGAGGCGCTGGGCTTTTGTAATTTCCTCAGGTGGGGTTCGGGAGCGCCTCTGTCTAGATCTTGGTCCGACCGGCATTCGGGGTCACTTTCACATCTGGCCCTCTCCTCCCCAGTCTTCCCTTCACACTGATATGGCTAGTGCACCTGCCCATGTCCACAGCTCATATATTGTGGTGATTGCTAATATCCCGATAATTCCACTATACTGCGGTACCCTGTGGCATTTTACGGACGAGTGCAGTTGTTGGGTGGGGGGAGTTTATTCCATCTCAGTCCGGGTGTCGCCCGTGTTCCCCTCTAACCGGAGTCCTTCGTCCAGGTGCCGTGGGTGCTTCTTCACATAGGGAGATGTCCACCGTCTGTACTGGGGGTTGGCAGAGTCCAGTTCATTCATCCTTTTTTCTTTCCGATTTGGTTTTCAGTTCGAGTCTTTGGTGTTGAAGAGCTAGGTTTTTAGTAATTTCCTATATTTCAGGTGATTGTTTTTGTGTTTCTTATGTCTTTTGGGATGTTGTTCCAGGTTTTTGCGGCTAAGTGGTAGAAGGAGGTGCCTCCCAGTTTCTTCTTGAGGTATGGTTTAGGTTCCAGGCGGATGTCTTTGCTTGACCTGAGGGGTCTTGTTGGCTTGTAGATTGTTATTTTGTTTTGTAGGAATTCTGCTCCCTGTCCATTGATCCCCCTGTGCGTTATGCACATTGTTTTGAAGGTGATGCAATGTTTTACTGGGAGCCAGTGTAGTGTTTTTAGGGCAGGGGTGATGTGTTCTCTTCTTGATAGTTTGAAGAGTAGTCTGGCTGCTGCATTTCGGATCCATTGTAGTTTTTACAGGAGGAATTCTGGAATTCCGAGGTAGAGGCTGTTTGCACAGTTGATACTTGACATGATGAGGCAAATGCACGGGCATGCACACAGATAAGCGTACATACACAAGCATGAGCAGTAGCATATGCTGACACACAAGCACTCATGTATTTACGCAGGCACTCACACTGAAGCACGCAAACACTAGTCACGCATGTGCACATGTACACACACACACAAACTGACTAGCCAGGATGATTGAAAGTGTCCTAAAGGGGTGCATCCGTCATTTCTGCCTCCTGTACGTTACTGCTGCCTCCTCTGCCACCCTAGGGCACCTGTGCAGATGGTCCTGGAAACTTACCCATGCAGGAGGCGGGTAGGCCCGAGGGTATCAGGAGTCGGCTCTGGGTGTTTATGCCTTGTCAAGGCCCAATGCAGACACCAGGAACAGGACCTGCATATGGGTCAGTTCTGCAAAGTATGACACAATTGTCCTTCCTGTAGTTATACAGACCCCTACTCCAAGTCAGGGCTACCAAACCCCCCCACCCCGCTGCCCGGGGCCGACAGGACAATACCATCAGGGCTGCAAGAGTGCAAGGAGCTGTTGCGCATCCCAGAAAGCGCCTCAGGGTGCACATCACCTGCACGCAACTACCATTGAAAAAAGGTCCTTAGTCACATGCCCCAAGCCGCGAATGATGGATGAATTAGGCAGCAGTTACCTCATTGCATATTCTTCTAAAATTATGATTAAAGCTCCGTCTTCAGAGAGCTACACATCGCTTTATTCATATCTGCCGTTTTATTGCACGTCTGTGCTGTATATAAAAGTATAATTTCTCCTTAAGCAAGTATAATAAACATCAACATATTGACTGGCAAACTATAAATATACATATTAACATCAAACGACCGGCCCAGTTACGAGTGACATTGTCATTTCTCAACACTGACTAATGAATTGATTTCTGCGCACGTCAATTTCCACAGGATATTTTTTCCTTTGCTCCTCAGTAAGTGTCAATCCACACCTTGAACGAATACCTGAAAAAAAATGGGACTTCACTTTAATGCAAACTGTTACAAGGATTTGCTACAAGTGAGAGGTAAAGGACGACAGGACACGTCTGTTGCTTCTAACATTTATTCTCCAACTAAACTTCCTCCTTCCATCTGTGGGCTCCTTTTCTTCCTCCACCCTCCTCTCGTTCCTCTTAACCCTTTATGTGCCTTTCCTCCTCTCTCATAACACCTCCCCCTCACATATCTCCTTACGTCCATGTTAAACTTGTTCAATGAGTCTGCATGGTCTCTTGATGATTCGCCGGGGGCGGCCCTCGGCTGGGTCTCCATCCCCTACTCCTGCTGGGGTCGGGGGATTGTCCTCTGTCTCTTTCGCTTATCCTCTGGAGTCCTCGTTTCTTGTCAAGTGTCTTTCTCTGGTTTGAAATGTTTGAAGAATGACGCATTCCTTATGATGGCCCTCTGCGCATTGGCGGCCATTATCATGGTCCCTTTTATCTCTGTTACTCTGAGGGGGTTGCTGTCATATCGAGCATCTGTTTTACTCTGCACACGTTGCTTCACCAGCACCTCTTCTCCCTCTTCAAAGGTTTTCTCCCTCGCTCCCCTGGTCTGGTCTGTCCTTTATTTGGCCGTTTCCTTCGCTACCGGATCTCATGCTCTCACCTCGTCCTCCAATACTGCCCGGTCTTCCGACACCTTCCGGGTCATGGTGGTCCCTTGGGGGTAGGCGCGTCTTGGCTTGGTATGCCCTGATTAGGTCCCCGGGTGGTACTCCGGTCACTGAGTGCCATGTGTTTCGGTAGTGGCAGAGCATGCAGCATAGGGCCAGCTGGATTGGCATATCCTCGATGGCTGCTTTCTGGATTGTTCTTTTGATTGATGGCATGAACCGCTCCGCCTGTGGCTACAACAGTGTTATCGGCTGATGATTGAATCCTAGATGTCTCGCAAATCTGTGGAATTCAGGGCCATTGAACGGCGGTCCATTGTCGGTCTTTACCATGGTGGGGATGCCCCACTCGCTGAATACTTCGTCTGAGATGCCAACGACTTGGATGAAGGCTGTGGACTGTGTGCATTTGACGATAGGGAATCTGAAGAATTCATCAATGATCACCAGGAGATAGTGCCTGGTTTCGAGTGGCCCATAGAAGTTCATTGTGACCCCTTTCCACACTTCTTCAGGGATGCATGTCGGTTGTAGAGGGAGTGGCAGGTCGCTCCTGGTGGTGCATTGACATGGGAGGCAGCTTCTCAGTGTCTCTTCCACCATGCCGTCTAACCGTGGGAACCATGCTGATTGCCTTAGTAAATTCTTGTCGTTTCTACCCCACGGTGTCCTTTGTGCGTCAACTGTGCTAGTTCTCTGAGACGAGATGACAGGATGACTATCCGGCATCCTCCAAGCAGTGTTCCTTGTTCAGACACTGCCAGTTCCGTGCTGACCTTTGACATGCATTCTACTTCCTGCTTGTTCACATCCTCACATTGGCGTGACAGCCTTTTGTAGTCCGTCCATTTGTTCACAATAGTGAGTTCCCTGGCCCACCTGGTTGACGGGTCGGCCTGTGTTGCTGAGGCTATGTCCTCGATGGTGAGTGCAAGTGGTAGGGCCTGCTCTGTGACATAGCATAGATATTCTGCATTGCCCCCCCATGGTGACATGCTGGATGTTGTCGGATGCCTTGAGATGTAGTTGGCAGGGTTATTGTCAACTCCCGGTCGTTAGACGATGGTATAGTCATATTCTTGAAGGCGGATGCCCGCTTTTCGATCCTGGGGGGCATTCTTGTTCTTGGCTTACCAAATAGCAACAGGAGGGCCTGGTGGTCTGTCACGAGTGTGAACTTTTTCTCCACTTTAAAGTGGTGGAAGTGCTCACATGCCCACACAGCTGCTATGCTTTCTTTTTCCACTTAAGAGTAGGCACTTTCCGTGTTGGTTAAGGACCTGCTTGTGTACGCCACTACGCAGCTCGCTGGGGCATCTGGCTTCTCTCATTTTGCCAGGATGGCTCCTAGGCCAACTGGGCTGGCATCTACAACTAGCTCTGTGCACCACCTTAGGTTGAAGTATGCCAGGTGTGTCGAGCTTGTCAGCTCTATTTTGATTGTGTCGTACACCCTCTGGCACTCTCCCGACTACCTGAAAGCCCCGTCCTTTCTCAGAAGTCCTCATAATGGTTCAGTGGTGATGGCGCATCTCTGTAGATAGCAGGCGCAGTATTCCGCTATTCCTAGGAAGGATCTGACTTCCCACACATGGGGAGGTTCTTTGAGTTTGTTGATCGCGCGTACCTTTTCAGGGTCAGGTTGCATTCCTTCCCCAGAGAAGATGTGGCCATAGAACCTTAACTTTTCTCTGCTTATGTTGCACTTGTCATAGTTCAGGGTGAGCCCTGCTGTCCTCAGGATTTCACACATCTCTATAAGAGCTTCGTAATGTTATTCCTGCGTGGTGCCGTACACCAGGATGTCGTCCGAGCAGTTGAATCCCCTTCGGACTGAGAGGAAAAGTGCCCGATGCTCTCCTGAAAAATGTCCATGGCGTAGGAGATCCCAAACTTAAACTGCTTAAACCCAAAGAGGCCATTGTGGGATGCAAATGTTGTGATCCCTCTGGAGTCGTGGTACAGCTCGAGCTGATGGTACCCCTGGTTGAGGTTAAGTTTCGAATGTTTTGTGGTGCAGTTTAGGTTGACTATTATGTCCTCTATTCTGGGTCCTGGGTGTCTCTCCCTCTCTATGGCAGTATTAGCCACTCTCATGTTGACACAGATACGTAGTCTGTTACCTTCCTTTCGTACCACCACCAGGGGTGAAAGCCTTGGGGTGGGGCCTGTCGCACGTTCAACAATGTCATTATCTAGGAGCTGTTGTAGTTCTTGCGATACGGCCTCTTGTAGGTGGAAACCTACTCTGCGCAGGTGTTTTGGTACGGGCTTGATTTGACTGTTCGATGTGTAGGCTGATTAACGTCCCTTTTAGTTTACCCAGCCCTCGAAAAAGCTCAGGAAACATGTCTTTAATCGATCCTTTGGTGAGCGGGGACCCCGCTAGGTGGCAGATCGATCCATGGCTGTGTTGGCTGCCAGTGAATATGATCACGTCTCTTCGTTGAAATGGATGTCAATCAGGCCAAGTGCTTCCGCAGTGCGATAGCTGAGGAGACATTTGCCTTGAACGGGGCTTCGTAGGATGTGAATGGTGGCATCAATCCTTTTTCCTTTGAAGGAGAATGATTTTTCAAATTGACTGTAGTGGTACACTGGCTACCCACTGAAAAATTATTGCTTTAGATGGTGACAGTTCTTGGGGATTTCCTCTGAGTCTGAAGTCTTGTTCCCCCATGATGTTGACAGTCGCCCCGGTATCGATGAGGAATGTGTGCATGACCGTGTCCATCATTACTCGTACCTTGGGTGTCTCACTGCCTTCACGCATCCCCCGGATGAGGTTCACAAACTCGTCAGGGAACTCTGGGTTTAGCCCCATACGAGAACTCATCCCAATTGGCATATTGGTCCTCTAGATAGCCATAAGTGTCTCCGCAGTATTTGGGTCAAGATAGTGCTTCGTTCATGGGGGCTTCACTGTACTCCACGCCCTGTTCCATTGATCTTATCATCCTCCTCGGTGGTTGTGGGTATGACTGGCCCTGTCTCCACTGTGGGAATGGTTGTGTTGGCCTGTATGGTAGCCTCCAGCTGGATTGTGCCGCCTGTGACTGGCGTGTCGGCGGGAACGGTCTTCCTTCCCGGCATACTGTCTTGAAGTGCCCTTCACTCACACACCTGGAGCACTTCTGGGTCATTGCTGAGCACGGTCCTACGTGTTGGAACAGCTGACCACAGCTGTAGCACAGCCTATGGGGTCGGGGCCCCGCCAGTCTTGGCTGAGCATATCCGTCTCTCTGCGGTCCTCTTGGCGGTGTCTGGTGGTTTGTGGTATTTCTCTCCCCTTCTCTGCCACTGGTGAAGGCTACTACTGTCTCATCTCTGTCTGTTTTCTTTTTTGGCATCTCGATGGCGGCGACCTGTATCTCGACTCTCTCGTGTACTCTCCCCATCTCTATCACCTCATCTACTGATAGGGGTTTCTTCAGGAGTTGTTTCCGGAGTACAGATGACAGACACCCTTCGATTACAAAGAGCTGGATTGCCTCATCATCCGAAAAGGTGGAAAATAGGCAGTGGACGAGTTGCTGGCGGAGTCGCGTTATGAATTCTTCCACTGTCTCGTGAGAGAACTGGTGGCATTGGTTGAAGACATAGTGTTCATAGTCCCTGTTTGGTTGTATTATGAGCTTCCTGTCCGAATTGGCCACAAGTGCTATATAGGTGTTTCTGTCCTGAGGCGGGATGATTTTGATGATGCTGTTTATTTCTGTCCTTGCCAGATTCGTTAAGATGTCTTAATACTGGAGACTTTTCGTTTCCCGCTGCTTTGATGAAACTGGCAAAATCTTTGACCCAGACCGTCCATCTGGGTCCTCTGTCCGTCTGTGGTTGGAACCTGAATGAGGCAGGTTCCCTCAGGAAGGTTATGCTGCTTGCGGTGCATAGGGGTGCGTCTTGCCCTCCTGCCTGGTCTACCATGCTCTCTGGTGTTCAGGCGCGTTGGTGGGATACCTTCAGGCTGTGCTATCCTGTATAGGTTGGGTCGTATTTGAGGTGCTTGGCCCATGGTCTGGGGTTTCTGTCGGGCCCTGGGTGTTGGGCCTGTGGTGTGCTCACGCGCTGCATCACGCTTGATGGGCGCAGTCACAGGTGCCTTGTGTGTTGCCATTGATTCTGGTGCCCCTTTCTGGCTTGGGGTGTGTGGATTTGGTGTGGGTCACTATGCCCCCAGCAGTGGGTGGTTTGGCAGCTGCTACCGGTTACTAAGGTGTTATCTCTCACCTAGTAATGCAGTTGTGGTGTTCTGCTGTCCCCTGCCACTTGTTCTGATGTCGGCGTAGTGTTAACGGTGCCGGCATTCCACCTGCAGTGATTCCCTTCCTGCGTTCGAGTCTCTGGCGGGTGGGGCTAGCCGGCGCAATGCTAACAGTGCCAGCGTTCCGACAGTAGTTCGCAGGCCACGGTTCGCAGGCTTGTACTTCACTGCATGTCCTCTGCGGGGCTGCACAGCTTCTCTTTTCTTCTTGTTGTTGCGAGGGTGCCAGCACAGGGCACTGTGAAGGAGGTTGGCTGGGGTGCCACAAGGATGTCTCTGCTGGCCAAAGGACGCCAGATGGCGATGAAGGATATACGGCTTGCACGGAAGGACGGCATTTTGCCTCAAAGGAGGTGAAGTGTATTTGTTTTATCCCCATCGCCAGTTGTTAGAAGGATTTGCTCCTTGTGAGAGGTACAGGACGACAGGACACGTCTGGTGCTTCTAAGATTTATTTTCTAACTGAACTTCCTCCTTCCCTCTGCTAGCTCCTCCTCTTCCTCCTTCCGCCTCTCGTTCCTCTTAACTCTTTATGTGCCTTTCCTCCTCCCTCATAACACAAACCCTTACAGTCTTCCATAGGGCATTTAATTATTTACTAAGGTAGATATCCTTCGAGGTAACTAGGTCCGAGGCCAAGCAGCCGATGCTCCAATATGTCACCTCATATCACCAGAGGTGAAAGAATTTCTAGCTCTAGCAAGCGTGCCAAATGGGTTTTGTAAAATACTGATCATGGGCAGCCGGCTAATATTTGGAGCAATGGCGAACATGCATTTCTTATTCTGCCTACTAAACAACTGGGATGTCAAATACCGACTCCATCGCATCCTTTGGCTCTCTGGGTGTTTTGGACTACAACTCCCATCTGCTCTAGCCAGTATAGTCAATGATGCAGGATCAAAGGGTTTGTAGTCCAAAACATCTGGATAGCCATGGTACACGTTAACCCAAACTTTGCAGCACCCTTGTATGGGTGTTACATGTTGACAAGACACTATGTGGGGCACAGAATGCCGCCCAAAAAGGAAACAAGTACTTGATGCATACAATGGACATACAATGGACATTACTCCTTGAGGAACGCATTTGGAACCTGAGACTCTCCAGATGTTTTGGACTACAACACTGATCCCTCACCAATGACTATGCTGTCTAGGGCTGATGGCGGCTGCAATCTAAACACCTGGAGAGCCGAGTACTGCATACCCAGGCCTTAAGGAATGGTGAGCATATATTTGACTTTTTGCATGCCATCTCTGAATTTGCAGGTGAATGTTGTAGTTAAAAAATACCTGTGTTTAAAAAAAAATGAGGGTACATTGTTTTCTTGCTTACATGACTTGCTTGGAGTTCAGGCATACTTACAATCCCATTTTGTACACTGAAGCCGAGCTGGTATCGGAGGTCCGGTCTCCGTATCAAGACGGTGGTCACTGGAGGGCATCTTACGATGTTCAGCTTCACCCTGGATTGGTTTTTCAAACCCTAGGACACAGAAAGAAAAGATTCAAAGTTGTTGTCAGCCAACACCCTGCGGTGATCATATAACTACAATTGAACATTTGTGCGGAGCAATCAACAAAGTGCTTGGGAGGAAATGAGTGTTGCGGCATACTGATATGTGGAAATGTAGCCAATCAGAAGGCGTACTTCTTGCGTATGCAGATTACGACTGTATTTCGAACACACACACACACAAAACTGTGGCTGCTTATCCGTCAACCTGTGCTGCATACAAATGGAGGCTTTTTATGTGATTGCTTGTATGAATACATAGACCTTGTGAGACGCAAAAAATGGTGCCATGCAACTGAATCTGGTGCCAGGGCCACCACCGCTGTCAGGGCACCATCAGCCCAGGACTTTCCACCACCCATCAGCACATGGAGAATCCTGGGCGCGATTTCTACTTTGATCGGGGTTGTTCCATCAAATTGACTTCCTTAACCAGGAATCACATTTATTTTCTATACTTTCACAAAGATTTTGGAGGAAAAAATGTTTTAGCAGTATTCCTCTAGTGAGGGCATCCTTGGGTGGATCCTCCCAATATCCTCTACTCGGAGAGGAACAGTCCACTTGTTGACTTCCGTTAGCAAGTGGGCAGGCTCTGCGGAAATGTGTCTCCGTCTCCGGGATTGACTGCGCGGGAGACCAAGGAAGATTCTGAAGACTTTCCTCTTGATGCAGGCCTTCACTCTTGTCCTGTGATGCGCCTCGTTGTCTGAATGCTTTCCTTGCCCTTCCCCCGCCTGCTGCCGCTGTTAACGCGGCCCTCCTGGCACTTGTCTCCCAATGCTCACTCTACTAAGTACCTGTCGCGGTTTATCGCGTATTACTGCTACGTCCTTAAATTCTATTGCCCTTACCGCACTGTGAAATGCACTTATCTGATGTGAACCTTCGCGTGAGCCTGTGTATGATCAGCCGTCTATCACAGCTCACCTTTGCACAGGTAGCGCCATGAAGTTAATAGTCGCAGTGGCGCTAAACAAATCACCAACAGATAGATATTTAGGTTTAGTGGATGGCAGCTCCTGTAATCCGCAAGGCTATTTCCATCCGTGCACTTTGTGAACACATCAGATACAAGCCCCTGGTTTGCTAGATTTACTGTCGTGCCTGGGTGTTGGGGTGTCCCCCTCTCCACCACTCATCACAAACTGAATGCTTTCATGCACATTATTCAGACAGTCTACACATTAATTGAACTCCATAGAAATCCCCAACCATCCAAGAGAAATATCCTCGGTGTATGTGTCCCAAAATGAATGATGATGATGTGGAGGACGCACGGTTAGCGGGCAAGAGCTACTGGTCCAGAAGATCGAACATCCAGACAAAGATTGAATCTACAGTGCAATGCTATTTCCTCAAATCATTGACATGGGCCTATGTGCAGCAGGTTGAAGGCCTTGGAGGTCTTTTCCCCACAACAACCTATTTTTTTTGCTTGCCAATGGAGCAGAGGCAGCGATATTATTGCAGCAAACACGGGTGAGCCCAAAATTAAACATTCAACCATTTTGGGAAACTCCTAAACTTTGCAATTGTCCATGTCTCGCAACGAGTAAACAGCGAAAATGCGATAACAAGGAGACTTTACCACACCCTGTGGTGAAGACCTGCAGTTCAAAGATCTTTTAAATAGTGGTGTGCATTATGTCATGTGTTTACTGACGTGCCCTTGCAGGGTCACTGGACTGAGGCCAAACTATCCGCATATTAAAGGTTCAGATTGCCTATCGTAAACATAACGTGCAAATCCTCAGTGGGAACCTGGACATATCGTTTCACAATTGCACTTTATGGCCAGTGAAAAAAGTTCCAGAGACAGAAATGTCCTCTGAAATGCCAGAGGGGCTTAACGAGCAGCTAGAGTCAACATGTTATTGATTACTCTACTATCTGGCCAATGTTCTGGATTTCCGCAAGAGAAGCTACAGATCTCCCACTTGATTTTCATTTAATGTTTAATATGGTGTCTCTTCTAATAGTTTAACGGAAGTGTAGGGCTGGCTTCTACTTGTTTCAACCGCCTCATGCTTAGCATTCAAGTGTAGTACAGGTTCATAGATCTGCAGCAAGGGAGGCACTGTCCATAAAGGGCCGAATGCAGCAAGGGCCCTCAGCAAGGTATGAGGGACCAGAACACCCATAAGGGGGCTGCGATGCCAGTGTATCAAGCTATTAGAACCATCTTTGAGATTGGAATGGAATGGACATGGGCATGCGCGGGCCCGCGCATAGCATGCAAATCCGCCTGGGAGCTTTGTGGGGAAATGGCTCCCGAGACACTACGTGTCTGTCCTGGACAATCTGTTGGCTCTTCCACCGGCAGTTTGTCCAATCAGCACGCACAATGCCCCTTCCAAGGGTTATACCTGCATAATTAGAAATAGAATACATCCTGCACTGGACTACTGATGCATGCTGAGACCCTGTTTGCAGGAAAGGTAATTTTGGTAGATTGGGGTAACATGTTGTTTTGCAAAGATGCATTTAGGTTGTCAATTTTGTAAGTTTTGGGGACTAATGGATTGACAGGGAGATACACCCAAAATATTTGTTACAGGGATACTCTGGAGCAGCAAAGAGACAAGATCACGCAAAAAAATATGAAAAGATGAAGGGATGCATCATTTGGAAAGTAGAGTGAGGTTGTTTTTGGTATTTCAGATTCCTAAAATGAGGGGAGATGGAATGAAGGGGTGTTTCGGGGGTGGGGGGGTGTCCATTTCACTCATTGTCTGTGGGAGCCTAGCACGCTCACCCCAGCACAGCAATCAACACAACCCCTGCCCCCCCCCCCCCAATTACACAACCTAATGCATGCAAAGATGCTATTAACCCATTGCCCAGTTAACCCTGCTGGGGAATGGTCCTCGCATCCAAAGTTTGGTGATGCGCGTATATTCCAGGGCTGCTTTTAGAGGGACAGCACAGGAAAACCCACGCCACACACAGCACCACAAGAACACTTTTTTCTAACCGCAGAACAAAAGCACGGCACCCTGTGGGGGCCTTTCGGGACCCACCCAACACAGCAGTGAGACCCTTTATATGGCCGTGTGTGGGGGGACTGCAGAAGCCTGCCCGCCCTCCAGGGGAGTATCCAGCATTGCAAGATGGAGGGAGGCATGGGGGGTGGAGGGGTCGAGCCACGAAAACAATCCTGCTGCTTTCCCCCAAAATGCAGTGCACGCAATTCCATATGGTCTCATTTGCGCCATCATGCCAACCAACCCCCGCCACAATCGACTTTTTTGGTAACATTAGTGGCAGATGACATTTTAACGGTTTATAGTGATAAATTCGAATGACATTATGTCGAAAGTCATAATGTCGAGAAAAAAAGAGTAAAAAAAAACAATTTCGAATGTCTATTTTTAATTGCTTTTTGTTCGAAATGGGGGTTTTCATCCCTGAGCCCCCTTTTTTAATTTTTTTTTGTTTTTCCCCTTTTTTTTTTACTCGTGGATCCCAAAAAAAATATGTAAATAAAAAAATAAAACATTCAAAAGGGTTTTTTCAACATTTTTTTTTCGACATTATGACTTTCGACATACAGGGTAATTCATAGAATTTCGCACAAATGTGGCGCACGCGGCTGGCGCACAGTGTCCCCGTGCGATACACTGCGCCAGCCGCGTGCGATAAAATCCATTTCATCGCACAGCGTATTCATGGATTCCAGCCTCCAAAACCAGCCGTGGCGCAGAGTGGCGCAGCGACCCTGCAGCAGCGCCAGTTACGCCCCCAAGAACGCCCTCGCGCAAGGAAAACCCTTCAAAATTCCCAATTCATCGCAATGGGCTGCGCTAACCCTGGACCAGTTCACAGGGCTGCCAAACAGCAAACGCCAAGCGGGGAACGTGTATTTCAGTGGTTCGCGGGAAGTATCACACGCGGTTCCATCAGGGTACGTGTGTTCCAGGGGTGCGCGGGAACTATCACACGCGATTCCATCAGGGCACGAGTATTCCAGGGGTGCGCGGGAACTATCACACGCGATTCCATCAGGGCACGTGTATTCCAGGGGTGCGCGGGAACTATCACACGCGATTCCATCAGGGCACGTGTATTCCAGGGGTGCGCGGGAACTATCACACGCGATTCCATCAGCGCACGTGTATTCCAGGGGTGCGCGGGAAGTATCACACGCAAAATCAGCAGGGTACGTGTATCTCAGGGGTGCGCAGGAAGTATCACACGCGATTCCATCAGGGTACGTGTATTCCAGGGGTGCGCGGGAAGTATCACACGCGATTCCATCAGGGCACGTGTATTTCAGGGGTGCGCGGGGAGCACTACACGTAAATTGGCCGTGTGGGTCCTCCCAGGTGTTCCCTCTACACCCTCCACGGCCCCTGCAGCCAGCCCACACCACAGGGGACCACCCTGCACCCCTGCCCATGTCCCGCAGGCAGCCCATCCACCATGGCCATGCCCCCCAGCCAAGTCACATGTCACCTTGCACTACTGATCAACAATGCATGTCTCCCAGCACCCTCACCCCCCAGCACTGTGGGGCACCTGCCAGCAGGCCCCCACACATGTCCAACTCATGTCCCCCTGCACCCCCACCCCCCAGCACTGTGGGGCACCCTCCACCAGGCCCACACTCATGTCCAACTCATGTCTCCCTGCACTCTCACCCCCCAGCATCCAGGGGCACCCTCCACCAGGCCCCCACTCATGTCCAACTCATGTCTCCCTGCACTCCCACCCCCCAGCATCCAGGGGCACCCTCCACCAGGCCCCCACTCATGTCTCCCAGCACCCCCACCCCCTGCATCCAGGGGCACCCTCCACCAGGCCCCCACTCATGTCTCCCTGCACCCCCACCCCCAGCACTGTGGGGCACCCTCCACCAGGCCCCCACTCATGTCTCCCTGCACCCCCACCAGTCAGGGGCACCCTCCACCAGGCCCCCACTCATGTCTCCCAGCACCCCCAACCCCCTGCATCCAGGGGCACCCTCCACCAGGCCCCCACTCATGTCTCCCAGCACCCCCACCCCCCAGGGGCACCCTCCACCAGGCCCCCACTCATGTCTCCCAGCACCCCCACCCCCCTGCATCCAGGGGCACCCTCAACCAGGCCCCCACTCATGTCTCCCTGCACCCCCACCCCCCTGCATCCAGGGGCACCCTCCACCAGGCCCCCACTCATGCCTCCCTGCACCCCCACCCCCCACCAGTCAGGGGCACCCTCCACCAGGCCCCCACTCCACTCAAGTCCAACTCATGTCTCCCTGCACCCCCACCCCCCTGCATCCAGGGGCACCCTCCACCAGGCACCCACTCATGTCTCCCAGCACCCCAACCCCCCTGCATCCAGGGGCACCCTCCACCAGGCCCCCACTCATGTCTCCCAGCACCCCAACCCCCCTGAATCCAGGGGCACCCTCCACCAGGCCCCCACTCATGTCTCCCAGCACCCCCAACCCCCAGCATCCAGGGGCACCCTCCACCAGGCCCCCACTCATGTCTCCCTGCACCCCCACCCCGCAGCACTGTGGGGCACCCTCCACCAGGCCCCACTCATGTCTCCCTGCACCCCCACCCCCCTGCATCCAGGGGCACCCTCCACCAGGCCCCCACTCATGCCTCCCTGCACCCCCACCCCCCACCAGTCAGGGGCACCCTCCACCAGGCACCCACTCATGTCTCCCAGCACCCCAACCCCCCTGCATCCAGGGGCACCCTCCACCAGGCCCCCACTCATGTCTCCCAGCACCCCAACCCCCCTGAATCCAGGGGCACCCTCCACCAGGCCCCCACTCATGTCTCCCAGCACCCCCACCCCCCAGCATCCAGGGGCACCCTCCACCAGGCCCTCACTCCTTCCTACCACCCCCCACCCCCCAGCAGTGCGATTTGCCTGTGTACGTGTATATTAGGGTTGCGCGTGTAGTCTGACACGCGATATCAGCAGGGTACGTGTATTACGGGGTTCGCGGGAAGTTCCACACGCGATTGCCCTGGGTACGTGTATTTCGGGGTGCGCGGGAAGTTCCACATGCGATTTCAGCAGGGTACGTGTATTCCAAGGTGCGCGGGAAGTTCCACACGCGATTTCAGCAGCGTACGTGTATTCCAAGGTGCGCGGGAAGTTCCACACGCGATTTCAGCAGGGTACGTGTATTCCAAGGTGCAAGTGAAATTCCACACACGAATCCAGCAGCCTACGTGGATTCCGGGGGTGCCGGCCAGTCCTACACGTGAATCCGCCGTGTGGGTCCTCCCCGCTGTTCAACCGACACCCTCCACGGCCCCTGCAGGCGGCCCACACCACAGGGGACTACCCTGCACATGTCCCGCAGGCAGCCCATCCACCATGCCCATGCCCCCCAGCCAACCCACATGTCACCTTGCACTACTGCCCACCAACGCATGTCTCTCAGCACCCCCACCCCCCCAGCACTGTGGGGCACCTGCCAGCAGGCCCCCACACATGTCCAACTCATGTCCCCCTGCACCCACACCCCCCAGCACTGTGGGGCACCCTCCACCAGGCACACACTCATGTCTCCCAGCACCCCCACCCCCCACCAGTCAGGGGCACCCTCCACCAGGCCCCCACTCATGTCCAACTCATGTCCCCCTGCATCCCCACCCCCCAGCACTGTGGGGCACCCTCCACCAGGCCCACACTCATGTCCAACTCATGTCTCCCTGCACTCTCACCCCCCAGCATCCAGGGGCACCCTCCACCAGGCCCCCACTCATGTCCATCTCATGTCTCCCTGCACTCCCACCCCCCAGCATCCAGGGGCACCCTCCACCAGGCCCCCACTCGTGTCTCCCAGCACCCCCACCCCCTGCATCCAGTGGCACCCTCCACCAGGCCCCCACTCATGTCTCCCTGCACCCCCACCCCCAGCACTGTGGGGCACCCTCCACCAGGCCCCCACTCATGTCTCCCTGCACCCCCACCCCCCACCAGTCAGGGGCACCCTCCACCAGGCCCCCACTCATGTCTCCCAGCACCCCCACCCCCCAGGGGCACCCTCCACCAGGCCCCCACTCAAGTCCAACTCATGTCTCCCTGCACCCCCACCCCCCTGCATCCAGGGGCACCCTCCACCAGGCACCCACTCATGTCTCCCAGCACCCCAACCCCCCTGCATCCAGGGGCACCCTCCACCAGGCCCCCACTCATGTCTCCCAGCACCTCAACCCCCCTGAATCCAGGGGCACCCTCCACCAGGCCCCCACTCATGTCTCCCAGCACCCCCACCTCCCAGCATCCAGGGGCACCCTCCACCCCCCCCCCACCCCCCAGCAGTGCGATTTGCCTGTGTACGTGTATATTAGGGTTGCGCGTGTAGTCTGACACGCGATATCAGCAGGGTATGTGTATTACGGGGTTCGCGGGAAGTTCCACATGCGATTGCCCTGGGTACGTGTATTTCGGGGTGCGCGGGAAGTTCCACATGCGATTTCAGCAGGGTACGTGTATTCCAAGGTGCGCGGGAAGTTCCACACGCGATTTCAGCAGCGTACGTGTATTCCAAGGTGCGCGGGAAGTTCCACACGCGATTTCAGCAGGGTACGTGTATTCCAAGGTGCAAGTGAAATTCCACACGCGAATCCAGCAGCCTACGTGGATTCCGGGGGTGCCGGCCAGTCCTACACGTGAATCCGCCGTGTGGGTCCTCCCCGCTGTTCAACCGACACCCTCCACGGCCCCTGCAGGCGGCCCACACCACAGGGGACTACCCTGCACATGTCCCGCAGGCAGCCCATCCACCATGCCCATGCCCCCCAGCCAACCCACATGTCACCTTGCACTAATGCCCACCAACGCATGTCTCTCAGCACCCCCACCCCCCCAGCACTGTGGGGCACCTGCCAGCAGGCCCCCACACATGTCCAACTCATGTCCCCCTGCACCCACACCTCCCAGCACTGTGGGGCACCCTCCACCAGGCACACACTCATGTCTCCCAGCACCCCCAACCCCCGCCAGTCAGGGGCACCCTCCACCAGGCCCCCACTCATGTCCAACTCATGTCTCCCAGCACCCCCACCCCCTGCATCCAGGGGCACCCTCCACCAGGCCCCCACTCATGTCTCCCTGCACCCCCACCCCCTGCATCCAGGGGCACCCTCCACCAGGCCCCCACTCATGTCCAACACATGTCTTCCTGCACCCCCACCCCCCTGCATCCAGGGGCACCCTCCACCAGGCTCCCACTCATGTCTCCCAGCAACCCCACCCCCCTGCATCCAGGGGCAGCCTCCACCAGGCCCCCACTCATGTCTCCCTGCACCCCCACCCCTCAGCACTGTGGGGCACCCTCCACCAGGCCCTCACTGATGTCCCCCTGCACCCCTACCCCCCTGCATCCAGGGGAACCCTCCACCAGGCCCCCACTCATGTCTCCCAGCACCCCCACCCCCTGCATCCAGGGGCACCCTCCACCAGGCCCCCACTCATGTCTCCCAGCACCCCCACCCCCCAGCATCCAGGGGCACCCTCCACCAGGCCCCCACTCATGCCTCCCTGCACCCCCACCCCCCACCAGTCAGGGGCACCCTCCACCAGGCCCCCACTCATGTCCAACTCATGTCTCCCTGCATCCAGGGGCACCCTCCACCAGGCCCCCACTCATGTCCCCCTGCACCCCCACCCCCCTGCATCCAGGGGCACCCTCCACCAGGCCCCCACACATGTCCCCCAGCCAACATGACATCACAATCTAGATCCCTGGTCCCTATGGTCAGCCTCCAAATGCCAAACACCCACCCGAGTATTGCATCCACCCACTTAGAAATGGAAATAACATGATAGAACCCCAATTGCAAGTTTGGAAATTAACACATGTCCCTCACATACACACAATGGGTGTCAGTGAATGTCAAAACCCATATCATGATATGCATGAAACCAATGAGATGATACTGCACATTGAAGTTTGAAGAAAAAATATGTATTAAAAGCAACATAAATTGAATCAAAAATAAACAAAAAGGGGAATTAAAAAAATAAAAAACAGCATGTCCATGAAATAATGCAAAACCACTAATCATAATCCAAAGGAAAGGTGTCCAAAGTCACAGTCCACAAAAGTAAATCCAATGGAAAATTAAAATCGAAAACCATTGCTCCATGGGTAAATCATTAAAAAAAAATGAAAATCCAACAGTCAACTATATACAGATAACAATCCAGGGTCCATGATCCCAACAGAACAAATGAAACCTATCTAATAACACTACCTAATAAAAAAAACTATATATAAAAATGTGGCCCATTGTCCAAAAGGTCCAAAAAAAATGCAAAACCAAAGGAAACCTAACACTAACTACAGAACTATTTACAAGGGCAGCGGGCTAGTCCGACGGCTCACTTCGGGATGTTCCGGGCCAAGGCATCATCGAACTCCTGCTCAATGTCCCAGAGGCGGTCCTCCTCCATGGCCCCGAGGGTCCGCAGGGCCGTCGACATGTTCACCTCCAACTCCCTTCGGATTGCCTCGAGGCACTCGGCCAGCCTCAGGGCCCTCCGCATGGAGTTCTCTGCCCTGACCATCGTGAGCTCTGCCTCTTCTGCCCGCTGCCGCTCCGCATCTATGGCGTGGCCCAACCGCTGCCACACGGAAGACACTTCCCCGTCCTGGGTCCTCCTGCCCTCCGGCCGATGCCTGCCCCTCCGATGTCGAAGGCTCGAGCCATCATGGCTCCCACCTCGTTGCTGCTGCTGCTGTGCCTCTGCCCGTGCCCTGCCTCCTGCTGCCAGCACATCCTCCACTGGCTGGGGTGCAGTCGTTGATGTGGCCACCCCTGCTGGACGTCCGACTCCCGACTGTGGCAGGGGTGCCTCCTCCACCAGCCTGGCTGCACCGTCAGAGGCAGCTCCACAGGGCACCCAGGTGACTAATGGGTGGGAAGATGGCACGGAGGACGAATGGCGCATAGGGGGTTCAGTTGAGGAGGGGGTCTGAGCAAGCCCCATCAAACGGAGGAATCCGGCCTGGGTGACCTGTCCTAGTAGGCCGACGCGGTCAACGAGCCATTCGAGATGATGTGCAGTCTCCTCATGAAAAGACTGCAGGTCACCTCGCATGGCCCGTTGACGCAACGCCACAGCAGTCAGGACAGGCTCAACCCGGACCCGGATAGCCACGTCTGCAGGCAGAGGAAGGCCAGTTGTTGTGAGCTCATCCCCTGCCTGAAAACGGGTCTGGACGTAGGCATCCCTGCTGGTGCAAGATGATGCAGTGACAGGATCAGGGACAGGATTGCACTCAGGCACCTCCGCGGCGGCCTGTGCTGCCTCCTGTCCCTGGTCCTGCACTGCACCACTAGCACCAGTGGAATCCCCACCCCCAGACCCCGTCTCTGTTGCTTGCATGGCCTCCTCCTCCACCAAACCCCCCACCAACCTGGATGACTCTGTGCCATCTTCCCCCATTGGGCCCTGTGGGGTCCCAGCTGCCCCTTCTGCTGCCGAGGAGTCCAACTCCGACCTCCACCTCTTGGACCTCCCCCTGGCAGCTGCGGCCTGGGACGCGGCACCGGACTCCTCACTCCCCGACGAGATCACAACCTGGGAGGTATACACATACAACAGCATGAGCAGGCAAAGGTGAGCCAGACATCACATGCAACACAGGGAGTGCACTACACATGCACACACACCACCACACTTGCATGCATGTGTACACCTCTGCCAACTGTCGCAGTGTTCAGATGGGCATCCATGTCACATCTGCCAATCGGGCTTCCACATCCCGCTGTCACATGCATCCATGTTGCATCACTGTTGCACCCTTGTCAAATACACACACACATGCACATGTACACAGTGCTGTTACATGCAGCTGAAAACAACATCCATGTGTGACATCACGAACATGCCTACCTACATACACATTCATCCAAACATGTGTGCCCACACAACTGCATTTGGCATGCAAGCCTACACACACAAGCACCATCCATGTCTCACACATGACAGCCCTCGCATGTGTTAGCCTCACGGCCCTGTACACCCCCACCCATACTGGGCCCCATACAAACAGATGTGCAACCTGCACACTACTGGCACATCACCACACGCACAGCTTACAATCATGATGCATGTACACTTACCGCTCGACTCCAGACGGGTCTGCCTCTCAAGGACGTGGACGTGGAGCGCTGGGGATATGCGTTCCAGGACCCTCATCTGATCGTCCGACAAGTGGCCCCGGCGCCCCTTAGCATCCGCTGCCTTCAAGAGGTGCCGGGCCTTGTTGAGGGTCCTGGACTTGAAGTCCTCCAAGCGCTTCTTGACATGTTGGAAGTCGCGGACTGCCACCCCCTCCGCGTTGATGGCAGTCACGATGTCCATCCAGATCCGAGTCCGTCCTTCCGTCCTTCCTTGTCGGCGCGCTGCACCTCCTCAGAGGTATTCTTCCCTTCCTCTCCTTCCCCCAGAAGCTCACTGTCTCCCGAGCCCTGGTTCTCTCAAGGCTAGACTACTGCAACAGCCTCTATCTTAATCTGCCTGCCTCCACTCTCCGCCCTCTGCAACTTATCCAGAACAGAACTGCGAGACTTGTCCTTGGCCTCAAGCCCAGGGACCGTATCTCTCCAGGACTGAAATCTCTTCACTGGCTCCCAGTGGCTGCGAGGATTAAGTTCAAAACCCTCTGCATTGTCCACAAGGCCTTCTGGGGCCTGGGGCCTAAATACCTTCAACTCTCTCTTCCTAAATATCTTCCTTCACGAGCCCTTCGCTCATCCGTCTCCAACTCCCTCATGGTCAGCCGCTTCTCTAAGCAACGAGCTGGGGGTAGATCTCTCTCCGCAGCAGGGGCCTCCCTCTGGAACAGCCTTCCTGCCTCCCTGAAACTTGAGGAGAACCATCTCCGGTTCCGGAAGCACCTCAAAACCTTCCTCTTCGCTTCTGCCTTCTCTCTCCCTCTCCCCTGCTAAACCTTCTTAACTCCCCACTGAATTCTGCACTAAACCTGCATCTGGGCCACTCTCAACGACCTCGGTCCAGGGCCCAGCCACTCTCCACTTGCACTGCCTCCCTGGCTCCCCCTGCACTGTGGGACTGTCACTGTATCCCTACAGCCCCCTTCCCAGCACTTCCCAGCACTTGCTCTGCACTTACCTCGCACTTGCCACCAGCTGGCCCTTTTTATTTATCATTTATTATTTATTTTTATTACGCTACTTACCTTGTACTGCACTTTCCCCCCACCTCCTCCCCCTGCACTTTCTCCTTTTCCCCTTACCTCTGCACTTGCGCGATCTGAATGACACCTGGCCTAGTAGGATCGTTTGTCTGTCTTCCCCTTGTTTCCCTCCCTCCCTGCCTCGTCGCGCCTTGAAACACTTGTGTATAGGCGCGTTACAAATACCATATCATATCAAAGAGGGCATCATACTGCCCCAGGACCTGCTCCACCAGGACACCAACTTCGGTGGCAGTGAAGCTGGTGCCCCTCTGCCTCTCTGGCCGGGGGTTGTCAGTGGTGCCAGATGTTGCAGTGCCCGACATGACAACCCCAGAGGCAGGAGTGGGTGGGCAACTGGGTCCTGGGGCTGGGCTGTGGAGCGATGGAATCCCATTTGGGAGTCTTCAGTTCCAGCAGGGGTGGTCACAGCAACAGCACCCCTGGCTGATGTGCAGGCAGCAAATGGCAGGGCACGTGGGCAGCAGGCAATCAGGCAGCAGCAGATGGCAGGTGGGAGCGTGCTCGGAGGTCTGGGGGGCAGTAATTCGGCCTTCTGGGCAGGAGCGTGGTCTTCAGTGTGCTTACACGTGGCCAGCTTGATACGGAGTGATTTGGCACGTGAAAATCCAGCACGTCTGCATGTAATTCGAGGAAAGGGCCTTAGCGCGTAAGCGCGTCAGCACACATACGCGAATTAATTGGCCCAAAGGCCAACAGCGCGTATGCGCGTCTGTGACGTGCGTGCGCGGGCGTTTCCCTGTACACGGGTGCATGTTACACGTCCAATGACTGCACGTCAGAGTGTCAGCGCGTGTAATTGGAGGATGGGGCCTTAGCGCGTACACGCGGAAGTGACGCTGGACGTGTGGGCATGTTTAAAAGGTACGTGTAGAACGCCATTTCCTTGTATGTGCTTTTCGTGGAGAGCGAGTGGGTGAAATCTGTACTTCTTGTCGGTTCACACGCGATTTACTTCACGGCGTTCCAAGTTCGTACTCCCTGTTACCTCTGACAGCTTTTTCTCTTCTTGTCTTTTTCCTGGGCCTGTTTCCTCAAACAGCGTTCACTTCTCCTGTTGTCCTGTCTCATCAGACAGCGAACAATTCTTCTTTTGGCGGGGGTGTTGCCAACGCGCACACGCGCGTATTTTACACGCGATTTTTCCTGGCAGACTGTGAGTTGCGCACGTATTTGACATCTGTGCTTGCCCCGTGTGTTGCCTACCCCTTCAGAGGTCAGTCTAGGCTGCGTGTGACGCGCATACGTTCATTTTTGTGTTTCTGGGTGCCACAGCGTAGTGCAGGTTTTTTTTCCACGCATGTGGTCTAGGAGGGGTTGCGTGCACATTATCTCCCTTTTTTGGGGTGCCTGTGCGTTGCGTGACCCGTCATCTTCCCCCAGGGGTCACATACAGCCTTGCTAGAGCACTAGGGTACGAATTCCATCTAGTACCCTACCCCTTTGACCCCCAATTGCCGAGGACAATAGTTTACTGCAACTCCCATATGCACAACAACATCAGTGCCATGGTTGGGAGGCGAGCACGCGGTAAGGGTGGCAAAGGTGGGCGAGCCACAAGAGGTGGCCGTGGTGGATACGGTAGGGGACGTGGCCAGGACTTGCAGGGTGCCCCTAGCCCCCCATGTGTGGGTGACCAGTCAGGGACACCCATGCCCCCCCCCTGGTTGAGGGTAACGTGGCTGACACCATCCCTGCTCAGCCCTTGTTGGACCAGCCCATTGTGGCACCAGACCTGGCACTGGGTGACACCATGGCTGACTTCCAGGTCAGCAGGTCTAGGCCACGTGTGGCGGTGCACGTTGGTGTCACCAGCCCACGTGGATCAGGGGCAGCTATGTCATCTGCTGCCCCGAGTAGGCAGGGTGGGGAGGCTGCAGGGGCCGCTGCGGCTCCATCCACCCCAGCTCTGAGTGTCCCAGCCAGGATAGTGTCGGTCCTAGTCCATCCTGCTGACGTTCCCCCTGACCACATCACACTTCAGCTAATGCCTGCACCAACTCCCATGGTGAGTGTTCATTCCCACACTCCTAGTCCACAGTCCACCGGGGCTCCTGCCCCTAGTGTCCAGAGCGGCGTAGGACACTGAGTATCACCACCACCTTCCAAGCGGAAGAGGAAGAGTGCTCGTCCAGTACAGGCTGATGCCCCAGACATGGCTACACAGTCCGGCCCACCAAGTAAGCCCCGCTTCAATCGGGTCGAACTTGATGCACTTGTGGAGTATGTGTCCGCACATGACAGCAAAATGGTGATTACTGCAGGATGCAAGACCACACCTGCACAACGTCAGGCACACTGGCAGACCATTGCGGAACTCATAAGTGCCCTTGGATTCGTGAGGCGCACAGCTAATGATTGCTACAAGTGCTGGAATGACCTGAAGCGCAGGGCAAAGAAAAAGCTGGCCTCAAGTCATGCCGCAACTCTAGTGACTGGAGGTGGGTCCCCGGCAGAGGACATCGAACTCACTCCACATGAGTATGTTGCTGGGACCTACGTCACGGAGGAACAGATCCAAGGCATGGGAGACCTGCCAGATTACGAGGCATTGTCCGGTGAGTGCACATGCATGTGTGTGTCATCCATGTGCATGGCGTGTGTGTGAGTGCTTCTGATTGAGTGCCAGGTGAGGGTGTGTGTGCCTGAGTGGTTTGGGTCACCCATGTGCTTCATCCAAAACATTCTGCGCACCAGGATTTGGGTGTTGCAGTATCCCTTCTGGCAACAGTAGATATTCAGCCCAACCTCACGCCAGTTGCCTTTGAATTGTCATCTTGCCACAACATAGTTGCATGTTATTCTGTGTTAATTCAGGCTGATTGTCTGCATTCCACCACTTTCACTAGGCATTTCTCAGTCCTATTGTCACATGTGTGACATGGCTAGGGTACATGCCATCTGTGTGATGGCATGTGTCATGTATGTGTATTGGACATGCCAATCACAGGCCAATGTGTGATGGCACTGCTAGGCAGCATGCAGCAAATTTGTTGGTCTTCCATCTTGGTGTCATCAATGTGTGCCATTTGCCTCCCCTTCATACGCAGTGACAGTGGATGCATGGGAGGGTTATAGTCATGTGGGTCATGTGTCAATGAAGTACTGTTTCTGTTGCTTCTCAGCCCTAATTGTGTTCCATGTTGCTAATGCCTGTTCCCATTTCTTTTCTTTCATGTCTTTGCAGGGGATGACGCACTTGATACTGCTGGGGTTGTGGAGATGGTGCAGACCCAGGAAGGGTCTCAGGCCCGACCGGGCACCAGTGAGGGACATGGTGTGGTGGTGGGTGAGAACCCACACTTGCTGCAGGCCGTCATCTCAAGGGGTGTCTCTGGGTGCACCTCCCCGAGCTCTATTCAGGTGTCGATTCGGATGATGAGACCTATGTGCCGTCGCAGGTAAGTGTCTCTGGGAGGGATTCTGTACTGTCCAACCCACCTGCACCAGGGGTAGAACCCTCAATGGGGATGTCAGTGTTGGTAGGTCAGCCTTTGGTGGTTACGGATGCAGGGTCACACTCCGCTACATCTGATCCTGTTCCTGGGCCAGCAGATCAGAGGGGGAATGCAGTCCTGCAGCCTCAGGCAGTGCCGGCACAGCAAGGCGCAGTTCGCCTTGCCCCAGACAGGTGTGGTGCCCGCCGACGTGGTGGCCGTTCCCCACCTGGCAATACCGCATGGGAGCAATCCATATACGGTATGGCAAACCAACAGGCAGCATCAACTGAGATGATGGCTCAGGCCATGGATAGGGTGGCCACTTCCATTGTCCCCCAAGAAAGGCTAATTGAACAACTACAGCAGGCAACAGACTCCATTAGTCAGTCACACAGGGAGGACATTTGGTGTCCAACAGGGACAGGCGGGCGGCACTGGAGACTCTGCGGGAAGCCATTTCCATTGAGTCCCAGGGCCACAGGGAAGCCCTGAGGGTGGAACTCCGTCAGCTCAGGGCAACTCTGGTTGAGCTTGAGGCTTCAGCTAACACGAGGACAGAACAGCAGCTGGAGCGGCTCACACGTACGCTCTCAGCTGAGATGCAGGCAACTAGGGCAGAGGTCCGGGCATCCCGTGAGTTGTTGCATGGGGACCTCCGCACAATTATCCTCCAGAACCAGACCTTCCACACCTGCATACTTGCTGCCATGGAGGACCAGACTAGGGCTTTGCGTGGGCTGCCTCCCATAGTGCCACCACCTCCTGATGCAGCTGCAGAGGGTGAGGAGAGTGACAGCAGCGATTCTCCCACAATAGGGTAGCCGTGCAGGCCATGAGCCCATGGAGGTGCTTTTTTTTCGCAAGGTCCACACAGGTGGGTTTTGGTGTGGACCCTGTCCTCGGACCTCCTGGGTGGCCTCCCCCACCCGCCCGGGCCCATTAATGGCCATTTCTGATTTTTTTTATTTTTTTTTATTTTTTATTTTTTGGACAGTGTGTTGCCTTGTGTGGCTCCCGTGGGCATACGCTGTATTGTAGCTGGGCACATGCAGGCTTGTCCTGAATTTGGGTCAGATGCTTGGGTTTGTGTGACACACCCCTCCTGCTTCCCGTTTCCATGGGCTTGCAAAGGGTGTGCCCAAGTGACATTGACTTACACAGTGACGTTGGACTCCCATTTGATGTGTGGGCAGTCTGTAGTCAATACTGTGTATACATATGCTAGTGCATATTGTTGTTGTATTGTACACTGCATGGTGTATTGATATGTGCCTCTGCATCCATCTCATCCTCCTAATTTGCAGGTCCATTTCTCATGTCTTCACAAGGCGGTCTACTTTGGGACTGGAGTCCATGTTGCAAGCAGTGCACCTACACTCTTGCGTGGCGCTAACACTGTATACTTGGAAGTGTTCGAAGTGCTGCCATTATCAGGTAGTGAGGCTACCAATTTTTTAAGTCCATACGGTCATGTTTATGGTAGGTTGGAGGTTGTGTAGGTGATTGGTATTCTTGGTAAGTATTTGGTAATGTGTGTTGTTGGTCCTGCATTACTGTGAGCATTTCATGTGTGGCCAGTTTCCATTAGGGACACTGTAGTTGGTGACACTTGGGGCATGTTGTGGGGATTAATTTGTCCCTTTGTTCATCATAATTGTCAGATTGAGTCATCATTAATTGTCAGATGGTATGTGCCAGGGCTGTGTGCACTCCACAGGGGTGTGCTTTCTATGTGAAGTAATTAGCCACCAGCTGCGTACGGGCTGCCTCACCCCGTGCCCTTTCCCCTCCCATGCGCAGCGGGCGTGCATGAGGTTGGGGATGTGGGGGCACCACCATGTCCACAGCCAGGCCCCGGCATGTTGCAGCATTGTGCAGGACACATGCTGCCACTATGATCCTGCACACTACTGGGGGAGCGTATAACAGCTGCCCGCCAGAACGGTCAAGGGAGCGAAAGCGTGACTTGAGCACTCTGAATGTGCGCTCCACTATGCCCCGTGTTGCAATATGGGCGGTGTTGTATCTTACCTCGGGAGGCGTGATGGGGTTCCGAATTGGCGTCATCATGTGTGTGCTCAGAGGGTAGGCACTGTCCTCTGGGGAGGTGGTGATGGGGGATCATTAGTGGGGTATTGCATTAATCTGTATCTGTCATGCATGCGTGTGCTGTGGCATTTCTACTCACCAAGCAGCCATGCATCGCCATGCCGCCCAGCTTCCATGTCCCGGTTTAGGGTTGACATCCTGTAAATGAAGCTGTCGTGGGTGGACCCTGGATAGTTGGCATATACTGAGGTGATGATTCCCTTGGCATCACATACTACCTGGACGTTGATGGAATGCCAGTGCTTGCGGTTTCCATAGATGTGCTCAGATGCCCTGGGGGGACGTAGAGCCACATGGGTGCAATCAATGGCACCTAGCACTTTGGGGAATTGTGCCACCCTGTAGAAATCCTGGCTGACAGCCTGCCTTTCTGCAGGTGTTCTGGGCAGGTATATGTGCCTGCGGACTGATGGGCGTGCAGTGATGATGGACAACACCTGGTGTAGGCACCGTGACTGCGAGGCCCGTGACATCCCCCCCCCCCCGACTATGGCACTTGTCCGCTGAAATGATCCGGTAGCCAAGAAGTGCAGTACATTGAGGACCTTCTCCAGGGGGCTGAGTGCTTGGGAGCACAGGGTGGGTGATGTGAGGTCATCCTCCCACTCACTGACCAGGTCGAGTATTATGTGTGGTGGAAACCTGTACCTCCCATACACCTGGTCATCTGGCATACCAAATAGGCTGGTTCTGGGTGTGAAGATTCTGGCCCTGACTAGCCTTCTCCTCCTCCTGCGGTATCCCACGGCCACTGCTGCTAGGAACGGTATATTCATCCTGGCGTCTGAGCTTGTTTGTTGTTTGCGCACACTTTTATGCTGCGCGGGACGTGCGCCTGCTTCATGCTGGCGTACGTGTTTCAGGATTGGTCCTTTTATTTTTTGGCACGTTGTAGGCGAGCGTGTAAATCTTCCCGGCCACCCCAGGAATACACGTAACACGCTCTCCCAGGCCCAGTCGCGAGTAAATAATCCCGCCCACCCCTGGAATACACGTACCCCACTCTCACAGGCACAGTCGCGTGTGTAACTTCATGCGCACACACCGAAATACACGTACCCTGCAAAATCGCGTGTGAAACTTCCTGCAACCCCGTAATACATGTACCCTGCTGATATTGCGTGTCAGACTACACGCGCAACCCTGATATACACGTACACAGGCGAATCACACTGCTGGGGGGTGGTAGGAAGGAGTGGGGGCCTGGTGGAGGGTGCCCCTGGATGCAGGGGGGTGGGGGTGCTGGGAGACATGAGTGGGGGCCTGGTGGAGGGTGCCCCTGACTGGTGGGGGGTGCAGGGAAACATGAGTGGGGGCCTGGTGGAGGGTGCCCCTGACTGGTGGGGGGTGGGGGTGCAAGGAGACATGAGTTGGATATGAGTGGGGGCCTGGTGGAGGGTGCCCCACAGTGCTGGGGGTGGGGGTGCAGGGAGACATGTATGGGGGCCTGGTGGAGGGTGCCCCTGGATGCAGGGGGGTGGGGGTGCTGGGAGACATGAGTGGGGGCCTGGTGGAGGGTGCCCCTGACTGGTGGGGGGTGGGGGTGCAGGGAGACATGAGTGGGGGCCTGGTGGAGGGTGCCCCTGGATGCAGGGGGGTGGGGTGCAGGGGGACATGAGTGGGGGCCTGGTGGAGGGTGCCCCTGGATGCAGGGGGGTGGGTGTGCTGGGAGACATGAGTGGGGGCCTGGTGGAGGGTGCCCCTGACTGGTGGGGGGTGGGGGTGCAGGGAGACATGAGTGGGGGCCTGGTGGAGGGTGCCTCTGACTGGTGGGGGGTGGGGGTGCAGGGAGACATGAGTGGGGGCCTGGTGGAGGGTGCCCCTGACTGGTGGGGGGTGGGGGTGCAGGGAGACATGAGTGGGGGCCTAGTGGAGGGTGCCCCACAGTGCTGGGGGGTGGGGGTGCAGGGAGACATGAGTGGGGGCCTGGTGGAGGGTGCCACTGGATGCAGGGGGGTGGGGGTGCAGGGGTACATGAGTGGGGGCCTGGTGGAGGGTGCCCCTGGATGCAGGGGGGTGGAGGTGCTGGGAGACATGAGTGGGGGCCTGGTGGAGGGTGCCCCTGACTGGTGGGGGTGCAGGGAGACATGAGTGGGGGCCTGGTGGAGGGTGCCCCTGGATGCAGGGGGGTGGGGGTGCTGGGAGACATGAGTGGGGGCCTGGTGGAGGGTGCCCCACAGTGCTGGGGGGTGGGGGTGCAGGGAGACATGAGTGGGGGCCTGGTGGAGGGTGCCCCTGGATGCAGGGGGGTGGGGGTGCTGGGAGACATGAGTGGGGGCCTGGTGGAGGGTGCCCCACAGTGCTGGGGGGTGGGGGTGCAGGGAGACATGAGTGGGGACCTGGTGGAGGGTGCCCCTGGATGCAGGGGGTGGGGGTGCTGGGAGACATGAGTGGGGGCCTGGTGGAGGGAGCCCCTGACTGGTGGGGGGTGGGGGTGCAGGGAGACATGAGTGGGGGCCTGGTGGAGGGTGCCCCTGGATGCAGGGGGTGGGGGTGCAGGGGGACATGAGTGGGGGCCTGGTGGAGGGTGCCCCTGGATGCAGGGGGGGTGGGGGTGCTGGGAGACATGAGTGGGGGCCTGGTGGAGGGTGCCCCTGACTGGTGGGGGGTGCGGGTGCAGGGAGACATGAGTGGGGGCCTGGTGGAGGGTGCCCCTGGATGCAGGGGGGTGGGGGCGCTGGGAGACATGAGTGGGGGCCTGGTGGAGGGTGCCCCTGACTGGTGGGGGGTGGGGGTGCTGGGAGACATGAGTGGGGGCCTGGTGGAGGGTGCCCCTGGATGCAGGGGGTGTGGGTGCTGGGAGACATGCGTTGGTGGGCAGTAGTGCAAGGTGATGTGTGGGTTGGCTGGGGGGCATGGCCATGGTGGATGGGCTGCCTGCGGGACATGTGCAGGGGTGCAGGGTAGTCCCCTGTGGTGTGGGCCGCCTGCAGGGGCCGTGGAAGGTGTAGAGGGAACAGCTGGGAGGACCCACACGGCCAATTCACGTGTGGGACTCCCCGGCACCCCAGAAATACACGTAGGCTGCTGGATTCGCGTGTGGAATTTGCCACGCACCCGGAGTACACGTACCCTGCTGAAATTGCGTGTGGAACTTCACACGCACACCAAAATACACGTACCCTGCTAATTCGCGTGTGAAACTTCCCCCGCACACCGAAATACACGTACCCTGCTAATTCGCATGCGAAACTTTCCCCGCACACCGAAATAAACGTACCCTGCTAATTTGCGTGTGAAACTTCCCGCGCACCCCGAAATACACAGACCCAGGGCAATCGCGTGTGGAACTTCCTGCGAACCCCGTAATACACGCACACGCTATTTTTCACACAGCGGGTTTGTCGGTACCCCTTTGCACCTCATTTGTCCTAGAGGGCCACTGTATGGACCATTCATCATAGCTGTATATGGGTGCTTTTTGTTAGCGCACATTTTAGCGCACATTTATTTCAGGCGCAGGGACGCTACCGCCTGCTTTCTTGTGGCGTACTTGTTTGGGACTGTGCGCGTCTTTCACCGTGCGCTGGTTTGCGCTATTCGATTCCATGAATACGGGTTGTAGGCGAGCGTGTGGGCGTTCCGCGCACTTGCCTCCTGTACTTCCCCCGTGACGCCCATAATTTCACGCGTTGTTCCCCATTCCGAGTGTTACGCCCCGTGTTCCGCCTACTTTTGTGATGTGCACCGCGCTATGTGCGATTTCGCAGTGGCCGTGGCGCACACCGTTGGATGACCTGTGCGCCGGCATGCGCCGCACACTTTTTCAGCGCACATCCAATGTTTTTCTCGCGCACGGACTTCCATGAATCGATGTGCGCTGGTTTCCCTGCGATTTCGCAGTTGCACTGCGATTTTCGCACTTTTACTGCAAATCGCACGTTTTGGCACCTCTGCGCGGGAATTTCCGGCGCACATTAATTCCATGAATCGACCAGATAATGTTTTCGACTTTTTCACTGCCTACCCATTTTAACGCTTAACAAAAAATATAACACTGCGGGATCATTACAGATGCAGGACACTCATCTATAGAGAGCTCTGTCCAGGCGCTGTGGGGATAATACATGCAAACCTCCTAATTTGCATATGGATTGCAAAGGAGCATCATCAGTCTTTGATACTTGGAGGCACCATGGAAGCAACTTTAGAATAAGTTGACATAAGTAAGCCAAGTGGCAAATAACTTTGTGGTGCAAAATAGCTAAATTGCACTATTATTGTACATGGAACAACTCTATAGTCATTAGGCTTTTTAAAAAAAATAATAATAGCATGATATATTAACATAGTATATGAAGTGAATCAAAATCACTTACAGAGCTGCAGATAAGACACAATGTGATTACATGATTTGCCCAGGATCATACACTTAGGTTACATTTAGTTGATATAATATGCATTACGTTTTTGCTTTGCATTTCGTGTGCTTAAATAATACTTTATAGCAATGCCTTGGAAGCAAACCACATTACATGATAATAAACTAGCCTTTCATAGTAAACTAACTGTACACTATATACATAGGAGCAATAAGAATATGGCTTTAGTTTTATTCTCCCCTTCCTGCATGCAAAGCCACAAAAGCATCATGCAGATTAATGTGAGCCTAACAAATCCCCCTTGCGTTTTAAAGTCATAGTCATTATATCATAACACATGCAGCATTATGCACCCCTCTCACTTATGATAACTCCCTCCCATTGCCATTTCTAAAAGGACAAAAGTCTCTGCTAATAGTCCCCCTCCTCCCACCTATCAGTGCGTGATGAATCACACTGTAATGCTCTGTTGACACAGAGAAACGTGAGAGCCCCTCTGCTACCCGGAGCTCGGAGCTCCTTGGGACATTGTCCTGGCAGGTGGACACTTCTCCCGTTCGGAAAGGGTGCAGTGTCCTGCTGCCAGGACAATGAGCGTGCTGAGCAGGAATTCCTCGGCACACATTGTCCTGCCAGCAGGACAACTTTCCCCTTTGGCACCCTCATTGAAGTGCTGAATCGGAGGTGTCCCACTGACAAATGTCCTGGTCTGGCTTTTAAAAGAGCCACAGGAGGAGCAGCTTGCCCTCGTTGCCCCTACGCTTGGTACTCCACTGCTTCTCTCTCAGGGACCACATTGGTGACTTTTTTGGATGAATTTCCAGAAAGATTCACAAGTCTGTCGATCCTCAGACCATCTGAAATGCACCAACCTTTCAGAGTCATGAACACCCAACAAAGTCCATGAAGCAATAAGCAGGAAGTCTCTTGCACCCTTAGTAACTTGCCTGTCTGCTGCGCCGACTGGGTGCTTGGTTCCCTCAGAGTCTCACTGCGTACCAGGCTCCTTCCATGACCAGTCTTCCTTTGCTCTGCCTCCTGGCCTACCGTGCACTTACTGTTACCCCTACAGCCCACCTGCTTCCTTGCACATCCCTAAAGCCGCGCTCTCCTGGCTGTGTTGCTCAGATCCATGCTGCCCTGATCACACACCCCTTTCCTCTCCCTTGCACTGCCTCCTCTCCTGACCCTTGCACTTGTATTGTCGCACTTGCACAATGTAAATGACACAAGGCCTAGTAGGATCGTTTGTCTCGTCTTCCCTATGTCTTCCCTCCTTTGTCTTGTGGCGCCTAGAAACACTTGTGTACAGGCGCGTTATGAATGCGATATTATATCATAAGAAGCAAAGCAATAACCATTCCAAAAGCAGGCTCATACTGGCCTATATGGCAATAGGGTAATGCGTACTTTGCAACATCTTTTACCACCCCTACTTGTGTCCTACTCGAAGGGTCTGCCACAAAAGGACTTAATATCCATTTGTGACTGTGTGCCACCTTTTTATTGCTGCCGGAGACAATTGTATGCTGCAGTCCGAACATGTCCAATAGTGATATATCATGTAGCGTTTAAAACTTCGGTCTCAAAATCTCGAATACGAGTGAAATTCCCACATGTCAGCTCGGGAGAATAGCCATCAATATGGAGTATCGAGAGAATGTCTAAAACAGCTTTCCTGCACACGGAATTATGAATGAATAATTTAAGACTTTCCTAGTCTAAAATATTCTCTGTTCTGATCATACTGGATGTAAGTGCCTAGGATCAAGTTTGGCTATAGAATTAGTTCTGAATTGTTCACTTTTTGGTCAGGTTATTCGCTCTTTCCCAGCCAGTAGATGCTACAAATAGTATGAAGTTCGTGAGGTTGTGCCTTTGAAGCTTTCGATAGCTAGATGGCGCTTGATGACCACAATTCTGCTTCTTATGGATCGTTCTGTAGCAATCTTTCTTTGGTGTTTTCAAGACAGTCCAGGCCTTGGCTGTTGAGAAACGTATACATGGCTCTTTGCATGCAGCACTGTAGGTTCCAGGCCTCTTTTCAATTGCTTCACAGCACCCACAGCAGGGAAGGGATACCCGGTGAAGTATAGTACAGACGATGGGCATTCCTTGCTTGTTGGGGAGAATGTAATTTCGTTTTTTTCGGAACCTGGTGTTCATGCTTTCCAAAACGGTTGGTTCTCGGTTAGTGGTAATGAACGGAATCTCCGACTTTCATCTGCCAAGCTGAGATGCGTGCCGCACACTGTATCTATTGTCAGTGGCAAAATGAGAATGAGAAATGGCCCCTCCCTCCAGTGGCGAGTGGTAGGAGCGCAAGGGGAGACATGCTTTGCTAACACTTCAAATGTTTTGTTTTGTTATGTCCTACCATTATCATGCCATGCTGGGTCTCGCCATGGCTTGCTACATGTGGTTTGATTGCTTGCGCCCCTCTCTAACCTGCTCATCATTCTGCTTTCTACCTTATACTGCACTCCAACCAGAGGCCCCCCTCAGATTCGCCCAGTTTGATTTTTCTCCAGTGTGTCCAACTGTAATTGTGCCCCGTTCAGTCTTGGCCCCCTGGTGCTCCAATGAAATCCATGCCCTACCATGTTCTGATCTCTGATGCCTAATGTAGTTCATGTGACTGGCTCCTAGATATGGCACCTTGACCTCGTAGCATGGAGAGCTGTTCCTCTCGATGCCCCCCCCCCCCCCAGAGGACTCCACACTGTCTGGAATTCCTACTCTGAACTCCCCTTGGGAAGTATTCTCACCCACAGGCTGCTCAGTACCTGGTGCTGCTGCATATTGTCTATGTATCCCCCTCTGTGCCATGTTCCTCCACCCTCAGGGTGCCAGTCACTGGCCACTGTCCATGGGCAGAGAACCAGCAGACTCTGCTACCTTAACTGATGGGCACCACTATCGAGACCTGGCCACACCACATGGATGCTCCAAGTTGCCCAGCAGGCCCTCCGCTAGCCCCCCTGCACTATCCTTTTCAACCTCTATGCTCAAGCACACTACACTCATACCAACTAAGTCTACATTTCCCCTATCTTCCTACAAACCTTTGCACCCAGGAAAGGGAACTCAGTCAATCAGGAGGCTGGAAGAGCGGGTGAGGATAGACTGTATAGAGCCCGCTCTTTTCAGCCACCCTAGGCCCTTCCCCGGGTGGCGCAATCTTGTTAGTGGACACAGAACTAACTCCCTGTTGTTTCCCATCAGGTAGCCTCTCGCTGTTGCCTCCCCACACTCCCATAGCCTCCCCAAAACAAAACATAACCTTTCCCCACCGCCTCCCTCCCTACTTACCTACTGGACTGAATCTTTGTGCTCCGATCCTGGCGCTCCTCCCACCCAGGGCCACAGAAATGGAAAATGGACTCAGTTTCCTCCTAAGGCGGTGGGCATCTGTATTTTTCTTCTCAAGAGATGGGCATCGCACAATATGCGAGCCGATCTCCCAAAAAAAATAAACCATTCACACCGCGGATTAACTACGTAGTGTAAATGGCTATCACCCCCTTGTTGGAGGCGGACATGGCCGGTAATGTCCCACAGCCCTCATCGAGGCCCACGTGCCTAGGCTCAGGCTGGCGGGCCAATAGCAGCTATGGCCGCCACAAGATGAGGGGGTGATTGCCACAATCCACCCCTCTCTCTTTCAGACCCTCCAGAGCATCTGGTGTGTGGTATAAATCCCCGACAGGGGGCAGGCCTTCACACCGAAACAGCCCGATAGTAATGAGGAGGAGTTAAGTCTGAGTCTTCTATGGAATTTCATGGAGTCTTCTCTGAGCATGGGGTGGAGAGTAGGGAGTTTTAGAACGTAGTGGGGTTTTGGCAAAATAATCCCTGCTCTAAATAAATTACCTGGGTTAGAATCTTACGATTTGATTTTATTACAGGAAACGTGGGCCAGTGAGGGACTTCTAAGGGATGGTTTACAGATAACATAATTGTCTGCAATAAAGGGCTTAAAGGGCCGTCCAATGGGGGGGGGGGGTGACTGATAATTGCATGTAAATAGATTCTTCAGATTGTAAAAATAGACAAATGGTCTATTTTGAAATCGTTACTTATTGTGACTTATAATGTTAAATTCTGTGATAAGTGTGTTCCATCTTTTCATCGCTATGTTTATTGGAGCCCGCTCAAATATTCAGATCTCCAATTGGAAACAGAACATAATAATGTAATCAAGATGATTGATGCGTGACGTTTAGCTAATGAAAGTGGTCTAGCAATCATAGCAGGTGATTTGAATGCAGATTGCAATATAGATCGTATTGTTGGCGATTCCCTAATTGACAATATTCACACTAACATTACAAAAGCTGGTAATTCTAAACTAAGAGGTGCGTTATGGTTAAATTTAATTGAAATTATGGGCCTGGAAATGATTGAAAACAACTGTCCCACGTGGAATGCCAGGGGTCGTAGCTCCATATTGGATTACATTTTTGTGTCGGGTGGATTGAACAAATGTAGTTCTAATTTCGCTGTTATTGATATGCCTACTAGTGATCATAGACTGCTCTCTATTGATTTTGCCATCATTACCGATAAAGGGAGAATGCCCTACTATATCGAGGGTGTGTCGATTAACACCAGAGGTAACCAAATCCGATGGACTTTCAATAAAACTATAAGGTTTACTTCAGCTTTACAAGATTTTGACGGATTGCCTTTGGAACAGCGTTTATTGAGGCACTCTGTCAATACCTTTACTAGGTACCAACAGATTGTGTGGAAAAATAATGCCAAAACATGAACATCGTTTTGATATCGAGGTACAAGATCATAAACTAATAATGAGGAGAGAGGTCCAGGCACTTCTGAAGAGTGGATACTGTGATTCTCAAATGCTTAGCCAGATTAAAAAGAAATGGTTAATAAGACTTAGGGGTATAAGATCCCAATTGGATGGTGAAGAAATGTTGAAAGCATTACGGGGTAACAACATTTCAAATTTTTGGCAATTCATTAATAGTATGGAATATACCCAGAACAAATTGTTACTTAACCCAATCAGAGAAAGAAGGTGGTTGGAACTATTCACTAATATGTACAGTTGTAACACTGAGATTTTTATTGGAGAGAATACAAAGGGCATTGAATGGATGTTAGATATTTCTATTGCAACTATATCCAGATTAATCAGGAAATCTCAGAACTCGGCTGCTCGTGGCCCCAATAACCTATCTAATAAGATATTAAAAATCTATATAGACTATTGGGCCAAAATATTGCATATTCTTTATGGGGATATTCTATACACTAAAACTATACCCCAGTCATGGAGATTGGCTATTCTACTTCCTGTTTAAAAAAAAAAGGGCCTAGATTTTGTCCTGGAAGTTATAGACCCATAGCAATAGCTGACCCGGAATCTAAACTGTGTGCCTCTATTGTACTAGAAGACATCCAAAAGTGGATTATACTCAACAATATATTGGACCCCAAACAAATCGGTTTTAAGAAAAACATCGGTACTGATTGTGGGGGATTAATACTAAGAAGTCTACAGTAAAAGTCTTTAATGAAAGATGCTAATCCAATGTTTGTTGCCTCAATGGATCTCAGCAGAGCTTTTGACATGGTGGACCGTCCAACCATATGGTGTAAATTGAGAGATCTGGGTATGCCTAAACATCTATTGGACACAATTATCGAACTATATTCTGAGACCAAACTAAAAGTCTGCTTAAACTCAGAGGGTCTACTGTCATCAGAGATTGATATCTCAAATGGGCTTAGACAAGGTTGTATGTTAGCTCCTACCTTGTTTAATTTATATATGAGTGGGGCTAGTAGAGCACATGGTAACAAAGGTTTGTTGGCACCTAAATTAGGGGATACGCGCATTGAATGGATTGCATATGTGGATAGTTTTCTGCCATTGGATTGTACGAAAATTGGTTTGAAAAGAATGATTAATGCTTTTGTGATGTTTGCGACCGAACTTCATTTCAAAATGAAAGCAACAAAAACAATTATTGTTCGATTGGGAAAACCTAAAAAAAGTCAACTTGCATATCAATGGTATTGCGATGGTAAAATCATAAAATGTCAGAGTGCATTTAAATATTTGGGGTATCATTTTTCAGGATCTGGATCATCAACCTTAATTAAGAACCAATTGAGAATGAAAGCAGAAACTGCTCTGCGACAGATGCGTATATGGGAGAATAAATATGGCAAATACTCTATGGAACCACTGAGAACTTTTTATATCATGAAGGTTTTACCAAGGTTATCTTATGGTATGGAATTGTATGCATCAGATTTTATGAACTTTTTAAAAACTTTAGAGAGTTTAATATGGAGAGGGATACTGGTTTTTTTAACCAAAGTGTGTTTCAATTGATGTTTTTAGATATGAGTTAGGTCTCCAATCGTTGAAATCACTGGAGAAAATGTTTAATTAATAGAGGCTTTGATTTATATGCAGTAGCAGGCATGGAAAATGCAAGTGTATTTCGGAATCAGTTGAAGAGCAACATAGAAGAGGTTCTTCAAAATGTGGTTGTTTGCAGCGAAATGCTGCTGTCCAATCCTTTTAAAGTAAAAAAGATTTTGAAGGGCAACGACTGGCAACAAAATATAACAACAGTATTGCAGTCCAAAATCTATAGCCAGACGTATTCTTTTTGGAAAGGTTTACCTGTAATTGAGAGATACTTATCAAAGTACCTAAGTAGAAGCCTACGTAATGCTTTCATGAGGTTCAGGACAAATGTGCTGCAAACCAATCTTATACTTAACACTCGGAATATGTCTTCTGATACATGGAAAGGGTGTAGATTCTGCAGAAAGGAGGGAACAAATGAAACTTTGGAGCATATTTTACTTGTTTCTCCTTTCCTTTTGACTCAACAAATTTTATACTTTTAACAATTTGCTGTATCTACCTATTGTGCTGATGGAGAGCTTTTGTGGTACCAAATGAGGCACAGAAACTCGATTGTGCTAAGTGAAAAATATCTGTGACTTATATTAATCAATTGATATTATGATGGATTGATTTTAAAAAAGTTTTTGAAAGCTTTTATTATTCAAATTACTGTCAACAAGAAGTACCTATGTGAACAGGGCTTATTTTTTTGGTTGTGCTGTTATTGAACTTTATTCTTAAAAGGGTTTTTACTACCTTTGTACTATTTATTAAGGTTTTTATATTGATCTGAAATTTGGTATATTGCTGCATGTGATGTTTTCCGCTAATGTTTGATTCTATGTTTTTGTCATCATTTTGTATAGGTTTAAATAAACCAAACACAAATAAAGAAAAAAAAAGAATCTGCATGTGGTGAATATTAACAGAATATTACCAGGGACCAGGTTGCCTATTACTCTGCACATAAATGAGCAACAGGCTGCAAACTGCATTTTCTACTCCACATAAAGCGACGACTACTTCTAGCAGTGCCTCTATGCGAGTATCAACTAGACCATATATAATAGTTTGCAAACTATGTTATGAGACCATTGCATTTGGCTAGGTCAAACGTGACCACATCTCGTCATCATTTATCAGATTATTAAGAAGCTTCGTTGTTTGGTGCAAGTTTTTTCTGTTCAAAGCTGGATTAGCAGATGAACTGTAATCCATGAGGTCGGTCATTTAAAATGAGGACCTTCCTCTTTCCAGCCTAAGTGACTGATTAAAACAAAAATGCAGGAATGAAATGGCTAGCCTTGCTCATTTTAAGATCAAGTCTATTACTCCATTATGCTTTATGGACACGGGTGCCTGATAAACTATGGTAGCCATCAACAAGTGATGGGTGATTTGAATTCATCAAAACCAATTGTAATTGTTCTGTGCAGCCTCCCTGACCACCGGGCCACCAGTGGGAGCCGTTCCACACGAACTGCTAGGTCACATCCCTTCAGAACACATGGACCACCAGACATGTTTCGACATGGGCTGCAGCTTGATCCCGTGGCAGAGCCGCGACTGGCCGGCCTGCATCTGGGTATGCAGCCTCCTCTCTAGGGAGATTACTTACGAACACCAATTTCCGATTTATTGAACGCTTTGAATTAATCAATCCCAACTTGCCATCCACCACTTTTTTGGTTTGACCGTTCGTCTACTCTCTCGTAATATTCCAATCCAACACCTGCAACCTCGAGTGACCGATACATCATTCCCAGATCGCATTAGTGAAACAGTTGAGAGCACTTTTCGCCTGCAGCAATTGCAAACGCAGTCAGCCTCTACAGAACAAGTGACCCACAAGGAATTACTTTGTCTGTTCCTCTGCACTTTCAGAACTGCCATTGATCCAGTGGCGTTTGTCAACCCTGAGAGGTTACTGACACAATATGGCCCATGATGCACAGAGGAAATCCAGCTACTAATAAGAAACAGGCACTGAACACAGGTGGTAGACACACTGGTCGACTAAAAGTAAAACGTGCACCTGGAACACTGCTAGGACAATGAGGACACCTTTCTAAGCACAGAGGAATCCAGGCACACTAATACCATCGATGCTCAAAGCAACACAGGTGGTAAACACACTGATCAGCTGAAAGTCGAGCATGCCCACAGAACACTGCTACGTGGCCACCTTTCCAAGCACACAGAAATCCAGGCACACTAATATCATCAATGCTCAAAGCAACACAGGTAGTAAATACGGAAAAATCTTCCCAAATAACACCACTACCCCTTTACAAACAAACAGAAACCCAAGCACAATAATACCATCAATGCTCAAAGCAACACAGGTGGTAAACACACTGATCAGCTGAAAGTCGAGCATGCCCACAGAACACTGCTACGTGGCCACCTTTCCAAGCACACAGAAATCCAAGCACACAGCTAACATCAATGCTCAAAGCAAGCACCCTGAGACACTGTTTGCTGCTCTAAGTGGACGGTTATCACTACTGATCCGCAAGTCCAGGACGATAGCTCGGGGACCATGCGCATGCCATCGGACCAAGACGATGCGCTACAGCATGGGTTTGATAGAAGTCCGGCAGTAAGCGTGGTATAAAAGACCAGTGACATAAAAAATTAGTCAGACCAGACTCCATCTGCAAAATTCAGTCCAACAAAGCTATCTTTTTCATCGAAAAAAACAACTGATTATAGAAGTAAGGAATTACTGCAGCCGGGGGGCGGAGAGGGCAAGGGGGTAAAATGGGGGTTCTGTGTTCCCCAACATGTAGGGGGGAGCCGAAGGATTCGGAATGTTATCGTACTGTATATATCCAGAAGCTGTTTTTTTTTTTCCAAACATGTTTTTATTGATTTTAAACAAGCAAGTTATACATTATGACATGTAAAATAAGGGTGCTTCAATCGGCACTGTCTCGCTTGAGAATACACGTCAAAGAAACAAACAGAAAACATAAACAATAACTGTAGGTCAGCGGGGAAGGTATAACTGCATGGGGTGGCATAGTTCGGTGGGGGTGAGCCCCTCGAGGCCCCGCATCGGATTACGAACTCCTGAAAGTTGATAATGCTTCAGGATCCTGCTGGGTGAGGGGAGAAGGCACCACTCAGTTCAAGGCCTTCACTATTTCGACTCTGATTTTGCTAGCAGGAGATGAACTCCCCAGGTGGGTATCCCAGGCAACTCTTCCGTCTTCTATTTCAGTCATATTTGTCCATCCAACGTAGAGAGGGAGGTTGTCGGGCCAGGCCTGGGTATGTCTGTGCGTAGTCAAGGAAGGGAGACCAAGTATGGAAGAATTTGTCTCTGTTACCGAACCTGAGGGCGGAGATTTTTGTTTTGTCAACTGCAAATGTAGTTAATTCCTTAAAAGTATTAATGAATTACTGTTCACCAGAGGGAGAAATGTGGGGTTATTCCCTTTTCAGCACGAGCATAAAATGTTCATCACATTCAGCCAATGATCGTGGTGCCCCAACCAGTGCGACTGGAATCACAAAGGATTTCTCTTGTCCTCACATCTGCAGGTAAATGCTTCCTTCTCTTATCGCCCACATCAAACCAACAGCATCTCTACAAAGCCACTTCTGTCCCCTAGGTTAGAAACATTTCACCTGCAGGAGAACCCTTTTTGGAGTGAGCTCTTCATCTGCTAGTTGTGGGATCAATTAATCGCTCCATACATTGCATTCTGGATCTGTCATGGCTGTTATTATAAAATACTCCTTAGATCCTAGTTCTTTTGCCAATTTCAGACCGATTCAATATGGACACAAACTCCCTAAAATCCCTGGGGTGGACGAGGTTTCTAGCACAAGCACGTAAGAATGCTATGCGCCCTTCTTAGGCCAATGTTCAATTATGATGCAAGACACCTTTCAAACTAGCTCGCATTCTCACGTAACTCCAGCAAAAACCAATGCAGATACCTCACCTAAACTGCAATCACCTCAACACAAGAGCGGCCCTCAATACTCTGTTCAGGTGATTTGGTGTAAACTAACTTTATTGGACAAAAGTGTGCTGCGGGACGGAATATGGTACACTTTAAAGAAATGAATTTGGTTGGCCTGATGTTGGGCACTAAAAGAGACCCTGCAAATAAGCCCCCCGGTTTGACCCAATTTAGCTTAGCGCCAGGAGTTACTCATCTAGGCATTCTCCTTTTTGATTTAAACAGTAGCCCTTAGTCCGGATGATGTAGGTGTTTCTAAATCGACGTGCATGCAGAGGCATGCACGTGAACCATTTAATGGTTAAATTAAACCATTCATTTTATTCATAAAATAATGACGCAAATAACCTTCTTGACCAAATCATTGCTATTCATCTATAATGTGCTCCTGATTTATTTTCATACTTACTTTTTATGTAAAACAAAAGAGTTGATGGCTGGAAGGTTTAGAATAAATCTTGACCTCTGGCATTTCTCTGGGCAACCCTCCAGACCATCGTTCTTTGCCTGCCAAGCCATTACAAAAGGGGAAAGACCATATGCAAATCAGGCTTGGTCCCACCCCCAAAAGGGTAGTCCAGCCCGAACTGCTAGCTCACATCCCTTTTGCACGAGACCACAAGCATCCCCAGACATGTTTCAGCCTTGTTGGGCGTCATCAGTGAGGAGTATCTTGGGTCTCTAGGCCCAGCAGGCAAGGGACCCACGTCTGGGCATACCCTTCCCACTTGGGGTGACAATAGCAAAACAAAAGAGTTGATGGCTGGAAGGTTTAGAATAAAGGACGTGGGTCCCGTGCCTGCTGGGCCTAGAGACCCAAGCTACTCCTCACTGATGACGCCGAACAAGGCTGAAACATGTCTGGGGATGCTTGTGGTCTCGTGCAGAAGGGATGTGACCTAGCAGTTCGGGCTGGACTACCCCTTTGGGGGTGGGGCCAAACCTGATTTGCATATGGTCTTACCCCTTCTGTAATGGCTTGGCAGGCGAAGAACGATGGTCTGCAGGGTTGCCCAGGGCAATGCCAGAGGTTAAGATTCATTCTAAACCTTCCAGCCATCACCTCTTTTGTTTTGCTCTTACTTTTTATGTAGACAGCATTGAGTCAGTTATTAAAATAGAACTATAGCCATGACTGGTATTGACATGGCGGCTACTGAGATTGCCCGGAAGGTGGAAACAAGGACGGACCATAGACCAAGCATAGACATGGAGACAGTAGCAAGAAACTTATGCAGTGAAAAACATGTAGCAACCATACAAAGCTCTGAATAAAAAGCTAACGGATAAGCTTCAAAGATGTCAGCCGCCGTAATGACGTGAGCAGAAAAGTTGATTGAGCAGCGGATTACAAATCGATAGCGCCAGAGCTAACGAGAGCCAACAAATGAAATTGAGGAATTAAATTAAAAAACTGCAGCAAACTGAAAAAACGCTGCAGAGCAAGTACATGCAAGATTAATTGTCGAGTTCAGAGAAAGAAGAATTATTGAAAAACAGAAATTCAGTGGCTAATAACGGATGCTGAATTATTACATCCTACACTATAGGATACAGGAATAAAGATATAAACAGACATGTGGGACAGTGATTATGCAGTGTAGTGCACACCCCTGATGAATTTCCCGTATAATTGTTTTAGAAAAGCGAAAGGAGGAATGAAACATGTTGGGTATAGCGGTATAAATGTGATAAACAGTGTTCGTATGAATGAAGTCGAAACAGAACAGTTTTAACAACTGGACAAATATATTTTTCTATTGAATGAGAAATTGATGTTTTAATAAGAAACAGAGATAACATTTATTGCAAATGCACTATGAAGCAATAATCCATGTAATCCCAAAAACGTGGTAATGAAACGATTTGTATTAACGTAAAAATGTGTTTTATAACAATGAATTAAATACATATTTCCTATTTGAAGAAAAGTGTGACGACAATCTATTCATAGATGAGTGAAGGCAGCGGAAACACATAACAAAATATTAGCGAACTTAACTCAAACATCTTGACAATTAAGTGCATACCAAAAACGACATAGGACCAAAAAAACCCATTTTGAGTATTAACAGTTATCAAATAGGAGGGAATGTTTGGTGAGGTCCATCAAAATACCCTCCAGTCTCCAAATTGGTGTCTTTTCAGCTACTAAGATTGCACAATTATACTGCCACAAGCATGTGCATGACACATTATTGTCAGCTTGGTGAGCAGGACTCAATCATGACATGGCTGGGTGTTTAATGGCTGTCTTAACTGGATGTATTCACAGCAAATGTTTGAGACTCTTCCAGGGAACAGCAAGCCTCCCTGGGAGGTCCTCGGGCAACTGGCGCTTCAAGTCCTGTCATGACAATGGCAATCTCACAGTGGGGTGCAGATTACTGGAGACTTTTTGATGTAGGCAGGCATAGGAATGGGATGGAGTTTGAGAATGCACTCTGGGTAGGACATCAGCAGGCAAAGCACATGTGTTACAGCAGCATGGATTAGACCCTTGACAGCAGGCTTTCTCTGGACCAATCTACTGTAGACCTTTTCCTATAAGGCAAAGGGGGGGGGGGGTCAGACCAGAAAGATTGACCTGGAACTCTGTTGGGATACTGTCTATTTCAAAGTGCTCTGTCATAGAGGTGAAGCCAGAAGGCTACAAGCAAGAGAAAAGCTCTTCTGTCTATTCATCGCAAGGCTTATTTGGGGTGAAACCGCTGTGGGGACAAGGCCTACTGCAACTGAGGCACTGGTACCCAGGACCCTTCCATTGGAGCTGACAGAAGCCTGGCAAGTGTCCTCTACAAACCTTCCTGGTTGGGAAGCGCAAAAGAAAGGACTCACCTTGCCCCTGTGACCCTGGACTGGGTCACCAGCAACCAAAGAACCAAGGAAGCGGCCCCCTGACTCTCCCTGCATCTCCGAACATCCTTTACACCAGTTTGGGCACCTTAAACACTGTCCAAATTGCTGCAAGTGAATGGCTGCCGTACTCTCACACCTCAAGATTTAACTGCGTTTGCATCTCAGAGTTTCACTCGACACCAAATCTCTGTAATATTGGATGCACAAACAGAGCGTTGGTGTTGAGCCAAACTCACATGCCGAGTCTTCTGGTAGCTCCAACTCGACACCACTGCCTGGTCACCTTCTAATTCGAGCTCCATGCCATTGCTGCTGCAGTACCCCAACACCATGTTGAACCTATTGAGCCCACTGACCACTGGCCAGTCTCTGCTTCTCTGCACGCTAGGCCACAGAGTCTTCCAGCAAAGCTGACACAACATTTCCTGCCGTCCCATCCTCCTCGACCCAAAAGCAACTGCAGAACAGTATTGCATCATTAGACCAGATGCTGCCACTCTTCTACTTGACCCCGCATTGGTGCCGAAAGCACAGACACTTGGCCTCACTGACGAAAGGCCAGACTCAATGATATTGTTCAGCCCCAAAGACAAGAACCAAGTATTTGAAGAGCCGCTGCCTCCCTGGTGCACCTTAAAGGACCTTAGTAACTTTTAAGCCCCTTTATGTACCTTTTTTAAGACATCTTCATGAACTTGACATTTTGCTTTTACAATCTTTGCCTGAGCGCCTCTTTCCTCCAACCCAGAGTGGCCTTTTCTCTAAAGTCTGTTTTCTCTGCGCTTTCCCTTCCAGGGGTGGGCCAATAGTATTTTATTAGTTGTGGGCATTTTTGTTACTTTAAGGAAAGGCACTATCTTCGTAGAAACTTGGTTCGGCATTCTTGTATTGTTGTTTGGATTGCTTCGGTCCCTGACGTTCACAGCCTGCTTTCGTAGACCTGTCGCGCTGTGCCCGTTTCACCTTTATGACTGGGATCACTGCTGGCTGCGTGGTACTGTGGGGCTCAGTAGGCACTTTAGCCCCTATTCATCCAGGTACTCTTGCAGAGCGCAGTTATTTCGTCGCACCAACAAACTCAATCAAACAATCACTTTATTCAGAACCCAGATTTCCATACAAGCAATACCAAACATCCACCATATCATATAAGGCTCCCGGGTTTCCATTTTTAGACATAACTACAAACAGAAATCATTTGGTTTCCCATTGGTAAAAATTGAGAAAAGCAGCAAAAGCAGATCTCTTGTTTAGCTCTCCAAGTTGCCAATCATGACCTGCGGGCCAATGTTTTTGCAAAGTAACACAAGAGAGAGGACACACAAGCAATACATTTCCCTCTGGAGAGGTTATGTTATGATATGGCATTTGTAACGCGCCTATACACAAGTGTTTCAAGGCGCGAAAGGCTAGTTTAAATGGCTACAGCGCTGTTCCTTAGAGCAGCAGCAGGAGCAGCCCTTTGTTTTTAATGTAAAAATGCATCATGGCTTCTGCGCATCCAATTAAAGCCATAGAGAAACAACATTTTTCATTTCAATGAATATGGCAAATTACTGGTTGCAGCTTATTTTTTTATTCTTTTACAAAGCAAAAAATAAATATGGATAGGTACAGACAGAAATGTGGAAAAAATAAACCCCATGCAACCGGGAGCTTTAATCATAATATCCAATTCACCACAACGTATTAAAAGAATAATTTAAAACTAAATACAAAATAACAACACATTTTATATACACACACACCCAACAATTACTTAGGAAACGCAAGCATACAAAAAGGACACTAACACTGGATATGTAAATCATAGCGCAACACAAATAAAAGGAAAGAGTAAATAAACCCACTACTCAAAAAGGCAATATATGCGAAAAACAATCACTTGGTCAGGTTGATATAGTCTTAAGATGCTGTAATGAATTGTGTAATATGACAATGCATAGGTTTTGTATTCCTTTTATGGAAATAAGTCTTCCGTCTCATGAAGATGAATAGAATCCCGTATGCAGCCACACAGAAAAGTGGTTAACAACTACTTTTACCTCTTAAAAGGGCAAGTACTCCCAACAAGAAAACATAGGGAGAAAAAAAAATATGGAACAACCCCATAGGAGCCTACCCACTGCAGGTATGCTTGTGTCAGTGGCACGAGCAGGCCAGAGCCACAGGAAAACATTCTGATAGGATTACTCCCTGACCTGAAAAGGACCTTTAAGGTACACATGCATCTTCCATGGATCTTACATTTCTAGGTGCTAAGTAATATAGGTTACAAAACAGTTGGTTTTAAAGTTAAAATGTATTTTTACTTGCCTTATAATATTGCTATTGCTAATGGGAATTGCCTTGTTACTAACTTTTGTGAGAAACTAATAGGTGTACTTAGAACACACAAATAAAACAGTAAGCTGAACGGATAACATATCCAAGTGCTATTCTAAATATACTTGAAACGAGCCGTATCCAGATGTTTTTATAAGTGTCATGATTTCATAGCTTCAAGGGCTATTTGGAAAATCACAGCATCTTCCCGATTGTTTGAAACAAAATCCAGCTTCTCTATCCAAGGGTGTTCAGCAGGTTGTCTCCTTGGGGAGGGTGAATCCTTAACCACTGGTATCCGATTGAGTAGTTGGTCTCTCTGAGCTTGTTGAGCAGGTCACCTCCACGGGGAGTTTCAATCCTTACTCACTGGTGCCCAATTCACAGTTTAGTCTGTAAATCAGAGGAAAGTATCAACTAGCATCTGCATTTTCCATCTTCTTGCCTGTGGAGCACAGGAGAAAGAAATGGGCGGTGGTGAATCTGGTGATGTCATCACTCCCCATCTCTTCCCATTTGGCTACGAAAGAGCAGCCACTACCTGATCCTGACCCTGGTGGTGGCTGCCTGAGGGAGGACCACATAGGGGGAGACAACCCTTATGGGAGGGAAGGAGACTCACTTGTAGCAACCTGTTATTCCACTTTCATTCAGGCTATGACACTTACTCTCTGAATCCCCCATTGACACTTACTCTTTGAATCCCCCATCTTGCATTGCATATTGCGACATTGAAACCATCCACCCACTTAATACAGACTATAAGGCTTTTTCACATTCTCCTTATGGAAAGACTGAGACGAGGAAGAGCATGAGAGCAATGCAGAACACTGAACTGGAGACGCGCTCTAGTGGTTGGGAGACTCTGATAGGTGCCAGGACATTTAAAAGTTTGGCACTGCAAAGAAGATGGAGATCGAGGGGAAGAGGAGCCACTTTGCTCCTTGCAGGTTGGGAAACGAAGAAGACATTTGGAGAAGGGAGCAGGCCAGTGGCTGTCCACACCGTCGCAAGAAGCTTGCGAGAAGGAATGCCGCCCAGGAGCCCACAGATGGAGAGGCTGTGAAAAAGATGCCACAGCGAAGCAAGTGTTGAAACACAGACATGAGGCTAGCAGCCAGACAAAGCTCCTGCGTGAGGAAAACGGAGGCTGTGGAGGACGCTGAAGCAGCCCCCTGGCGACCGGTGAGCCCAGGCAAGGGAAGTGGGACAACGGGGCACTTTGCACCGTAGACCACGCAGTACGCAGGGGCAATATAAAAGCGAACCTGAGCAAGGGAAGAACGGGAACGCTGAAAGTATTACCAAGGGAAACGAGTGAAGAGGGGCTGAAGACCCTATGGATAAAAGAACAAAACAGGCATATGTTAAAGAAGTCCTGGCAGGCAAATATACAAGGCAATGTGTGCCAAGTCTGGGACTGTTAGGAAAGAGTTCTCCTTACAGCACCTTTCCTTCCATTTCTGTGCACCCCCAAATGTTTTGCTTTTATTTTTGATACAAACCTACTCTTTTTGCAACTACACTGGTTTTTGCTAATTTATCATGGGAAACCGACACGTCCTTCAGGCTGTCAGTACTAGGCAATGGATTTGGGTTGTTTTACCATAACGGAAAAAACCACGGCCGAAATAAACGTAGCTGTTTTGGCCAAAAATACGGTTTGGTTGCTAGGGTAAAACAACCCAGAACAAATACATCACCCGCTCCCGCCCCCCCCTTACTTACCTTGCGTCGGCACACTTCGCTGTGTGCCGCCGACTCGCTGTTTCCCTGTGACGCCTATTCCCATTCACTTTCGTGATCGGAAACTGACGCCGCAAGGTCCTTTTATTTTAAAATTTTATTTTATAACTTTACGCGCATGGCTGCGGGTGACACCCCCGTAACCCCTGCTGACATAGTGAACAAGGATGCGGGGGACAACCTTGCTGCCCTTGTTCGGATTTGGTTGAAATTTTCAGCCGTTCCAAATTTCCGTACGCCCGAAATTAGACCAAATCTCCCATTTGGTAATTTAAATTTGGTATTTTTGGGTAAATCCCTGGGAAACATTGTTTCCCTTAGTCTTGTTACTTTGTTTCGACTTTTGGCAACTTGCTATCACTTTGGTAACTTTGTATCATTGTACAATGCATTTTATAATGGGGTACACTTTTTGTTTTGCCCTAGATTAACAGTGATAGGATTTTTTTATTACTTTAGGTATGCCTAAAGGACAAGCTGGTGGCAGCAGTTACTTTTTGCTAGTTTTTGGTTTATTTTGTTTTAGCCTTACCACTTTTGGCTAATAACTGTGGCTAGTATTCAAACATGGCCATGCCACAAGGTTTTTCGCTTATCCTTTGGCCATCTTGTGTTTTACCCTTCTTCCTGACCTGGGAGGGTAGGCAAATCCTTATATGGACCTGCATTACCCTGGAAAGCAGAGGCTTCTGGCGGGCTACTGGAGAGCTATGTGAGTTTGCTGCCAGGAAGTGGGTTGGGGACTGTCGGGTCTGGTTTCAGTGTGTCTGAGTGGTATGCATGAGTTTTGACAACAGTGGTCCTGATTGAACCACTGCTGGGGCGGGGGGGTGTGTGTGCGTGTGTGTGTGTGTGTGTGTGTCAGATCTATCATTGGGTAGTGGGAGTTTCAGCTCTTTCCTGGCTTTTGGGATAAGAAGAGGACCACTGCACCCTTTCTAGAGAGATCCTGGAAGAAAGTGAAGGAGCCAAGAATCCCGTCCAGCTGCAAGACCCGCAAGAAGACCGGTGACCTGTTGGAAGAAGTCCCGGCGACCAACTTCAACTGCTGTCCTGGTAGGGCCCTGTCCTGTGGAATATCTCCAGCAGTCCTGCGAAGGGGCTGCGACCCTTGGAGTGGAGGGAACATCCATTTTCAAAGTCACATCAGAGTCCTATAACGAAGAGCCTTCAGAAGTGCCCCTGGACCGCACAGTGGTTGACCAGCTCTGAGTTTGGGCTACCGTACTGGAGAAGTTGCCGTTACGAATTGAGGCCTCGAAGTTGGGGGTTCTTCAGCTTGTGCCATAAGACTTACCTCTGTGAAATGACATGGTCCTAGCATCCATGGAGACCCGAGATAGGAGACGAAGTCTGATCACGGCAAGTGAATCCCTTTGCATCGTCATGCATTGGTGGCCGTCGTCCGAAACTGGTTACCTGCGTTCAGTCCTGTCTTGAGAGGAGCCCTGCATCAGGTTCTTTTCCATTTCTCAACTGGAAGACCTTACACCAGCATTAGTTGCCGACGGGAGGTGTGCTCGGACCTCCAGCCCCTGGGGAGCAAGGGCTGAGGCTGATGGCAGGAAAAGCGACTTCTGACCCCCTTCAGCAGACCTGCCAAGTCCTACAAAGGATCGGAGTACAGGTGGTGAGGTGTAGCAATACTTACCTGCACCCCTATTTCCCTTTTAAAAGATTGGAGAACTTTTTTATAAACTTTTGTATTAGTTTGGCTTTGCCATTGCATGTTGACACAAGCACTCAGAGTTAGGGGCACGTTTGTTTGTTAGATTAACTTGTCCCCTAACACTTGGAACTGTTCATTGGACCCCAGAGACGCTACCTTCATTTTTTCCAGCTTCACAAAACTGTATGGAACTTTGCTGAACTTTTGGGCAGAAGGCCCAATACATCTCAGGGATGGTCTTCTGAAGTGAGGATTGTATCTCTGTGGACCTATAGTGCTTAACCTAATCTGTACCTTTTAATTTTTTTATTTATAGAGTGCTTGCAGCCCTTGGGCATAGGGGCGCTACATGGACACAATCAAGACTAAACAGTTAAAAAGGGGCAATCAGAACTAGAGAATATAGCCAGAACAAAGGTTAATCATTTGAAAAGAAAGGTTTTCAGGGCTTTGCTGAAGATTTTTAAATCTGGTTCGAGCCTGAGAGTGAGGGGCAGAGCATTCCAGAAGCAAGATGCTTTAGCAGGACAGGATCTGCAGAGGCCTTTGGTGCGTTTTACGGTGGGACCCTGTATCAGTCCAAGAATGGATGAGCGGGGGATCTAATGGGTTGCTAAAGCGGGACTAATGAGGTATTCTGGAATTCCCTTTCAGAGGTTTGATATGTATTTTTCCCTATTCCAGTGATTGTGTATATGTATCTGTTAGTAGTCATTTTTCACTGTTATTTGGCCATAAGTAAAGAAGTATTTGTATACCCGTTTGTCTAAGTGTGTTCCTTGACTGTTTCACTGTGTGTGCTCATTGTGGACCCCTAACAAGCTCACCACCTCTTGACACAGTCTAGACCACTCGCCTTGCTACTTGGAACTGGTTTGGCTACAGATCCCACAGTTGTCCCTGTCACAATACTTGGTTGACCTTCTCTATATCTATCCACCAAGCCAAATTATGGAAAATCAGTCCTAACAGGGACCTAAACTGAAAAAGTGTATGTTGTGAACGTCCGGGCAGGAGAGTACACCAGGCATGGGAGAAGTGTAAAAGTACAAGGGAAGACTCATACCCCTTTGGTGCAGCTCTACAAGAAAGCCCTGGCAGGAGAGTATACCAGGCAAGAAAGAAAGTTGAAAGTACAAAGTGAAAGTTGTGAAAGCCTGGCATGAGAGTACACCAGGCAATGTGAACGTACATTAAGAATTGGAGGAGTGACCTCTTAAGATTGTAGAATCTCTAGGGAAAGGGAACAATACCCCCTAGACAAGAAACTTGAACAAACTTGAATAAACCTTGTAATCAAGGCACAACAAAAAACCCTTTCCTTTAAGTCTGAGAAAACCACGGCAAGGGAGCCATACCCACCGGATTGGAGAACTGTGTAATCCTAAGGAAAAATTGTGTTTGTGAATTGTAAAGAGTTGACAAACCCAAGGGGAAGAGAGCCATACCTATGCACTGGAAAGGTGTAGACAATGTAGAAGAAACCCGGGGAAAGGGCCACACCACCATTAGACCATTTTGTTTTGAAAAGTACAAAATACCCAAGGAACAGGGAAGTATCAGCTGAACGTTGCAAGGAGTGTGAAATCTCTGAGGATCAGAGGAACTTAGGGGAAGGGGCACCCCTTGTAAGAAACCCTTGTGAAAATTGTAAATCGTAACATGCTAAAGAAACTAAGAAGAAGGGAAGCACTTCTTCAGTATTATTTTACAAAGTAAAATATATCTGAAGAACTCAGTGGAAGGGAAACACCTCCTGCGTATCATTGTGAAAAATCTCAGGGGAAGGGAGCCCGCTCCTCAGGACTGCAGAGCTTTGGTTATTTGTTTCTTTGTGCACCCTTTTGGAAGTTTTTGTTGGAGCCGTGGAAAGAACCACTTTTAACCAGTTGAAAGACTGTATCCCTTTTAACATTATCGTAGGTTTAGAATGTAAGGGTCAGATTAGGATTTTGGACACAGGACAGAGAACCCTTTTGTTTTTGGACATTCTGACATTGACATCCGTTCATTTTGTTGAGGCAGGGAGAACCCTTATAGTGATAGGGTGAGATAGGTATTATTCCAACCCTCTTTTTACTTTAATAAAAAGTTAACGGCCATCACTAGATCACCTTGTATCCGAGTTTTACGCCTGATTCATTACAGGGCGCAGCTCAATCCGACACCCACAACAGAGGTACTGTGCAATCTTCAATTGTGCTTGATGGAACAAAACCCAATTTGTTCAGCGAAAAGTGCTATTATCCATGATGAGTGATCCTTCTGTGATGCTGTTGTTGATGCCTTGCTATAATGTGTGGGTAAAATGCATGTGCTGTAAATTCCTGGCCATGGGATGGTTTTTATGTGGGCAGCACCCTCCTAAGCCTGCAGACGTTCAGTCTTTTTCCTCAAGGATTGTGAGACAAAGGTGGTAATGGGTGACTGTTTTGGCATGTGGAACACCTTTTGGTCCATTATTAGGATTATCTATTCCTCTTTTAATCTCCTGTAAGGAACTTGGGTTTTAAGCTTGATGCCACGCTTCCCCCAGATTTGTCGAGGTGGTGGCCAGTAGCTGCTTCTCCCATCTCAAAAACCTGCAAAATATATTTCTGGATCAGGAGAATTATTCCGCTGTGATCGCAAGACTGCATTTCAGAAATTCTCTCTTCTCAGTTACTTAGTCCACAGGCTACAGGTCATACATAATGCAACAGCCAGTCTTCTGAGAGTAACCTGCTGGCGTAAAAACATTTGTTGGAAACTGAGAAAGTTTCATCTGCTTCCAATGAGACAACATATTGCTTAGGGTGATGCAGATTTGACCTTCCATGGAACTGGCTCGCCACTTTTAGTTGAGGAATTTCAGGGCTATCTTTCTGCCTGCTTCCTAAGGTTCAAATGATCAGCAGCTGTCTAACGCGGCTATGCCCAAGGGGAAGAGGAAAGGGGGCATTTGCTGCTCTGGCCCCCACTCTGTGGAACAGGTTAACTCTTACTATGCTTTCAGAACAATCCACTGCCGTTCAAAAGCATAGCTCTACCTCAGAGTAGTGGCTCAAAATGGCCAATGAACTGCACTACTGAAATGCCAATGAGGCGGTGTGTGTAAGAGTGGTTTAGTACCATCCTTTGTCATACCATAGAGGATGTTATGTTATGCTATTGTGCGTTTGTAGAGTGCCTTACATACCATTGGTGTGATCTCAAAGCGCTGTGGATTGGATGCCCTTAGGGACCGTAGCCCAGGTCAGTGGAGAGTGTAGGGTAGTACATAGTGCTTGGGAGCCCCGAGTATGTGTGCAGCCAGTGCGGTTTGTGCGAGGTGGCTGCATTCTAATGCTAGGCGCGGTGCGGTGGTTGTGAAAGATCAGTAGAAAGGGTGCAGCAAGGTAGTTGGCCTCAGAGTCTGCATTCGTGCGGCGTTGGAGCCTATGTAAGAGATTATTTGTATAGCTTGGCCGATTTTTTTCATTAAGTATAGCTGCGTTCTAAAGACTGTTGGGGTGTTCATGGAGGAGCATAGGTATGTGTGCAGACTAGGCCGAATTGATCGAGGGGTATAGCCGTGTTCTATTGTTTGTTGATGTAAAGGAGAGAGTGAGCATATTGGTATGTGTGAGTGTCTGTGCTTAATGGTGAGAGACCCCTATTCCTGTTCATTTCCCAGAGCCTGCGCTGAGCTGACCGTATCTATCCTGTTAGGTAAAGCTTGACATAGGTTAACAAGAACAGGCCCAATCGTATTTGACTGACAGCGGAGCGATAACACTCTGGGATTGTAGTTTTGTGCATTAGTTCATGGTTAAGTTGGTTTGACAGCGGTTGGCATCTCCTGGACTGATAGTGTCATGCTTACTTAGGGGAAGGAAATGTTTAAGCTCAGTCGTGGCGGAGAACATAGGTGCTTTTAGGCTCTGGTTTGGAGTCAGGGACAATGGGAGGGCCTAGTCATAGCAAATGATTAGAAGTGTTGTTATGTCTCAGGCTTGTGGTTATTAAGGTTAAGACATTTCGCGCCTTGAAATACTTGTGTATAGGCGCGTTATAAATGCTATATCATATCATATCAAGGTTGGAGTGCCGGGGGGCATGGTCAGATTGTTGGCACAAGGGAGCAGCTAGGCTACAAGCAGCTACTTAGCCCAGAGCAGACTGATCCCTAGAGACGGCTTCCGGGATTCCGACTGTTCCTACTTTTCTGTGTTAATGCCGTTCTAGACACATTCTGGCCACTGATGAGTGTTTAGAGGCCCTAGACCTTGCATGGTTTAGGGAAAGAGCCAGCTTTTCAGTGCTTTCTGGAAAGCAATGTAGTCTTGGTTGTGTCGAATGAGGGGAGGCAGTGAGTTCCACAGTGTTGGTGCCAACGTTGAGTAGGCAGACCCTCCAATCCTGGCTGAATTGGAGGCTGGAACCACTAGCAGGAGGGCCATGCTTGACCTCAGGGTGCGTGTTGGGAGGTAAGGCATAATCTTTTCTGGTAGGTACATGGGGCGGGCTTTGTGCACTGCTTGGTGAGTAATGCATAGGATTTTAAAAGTGTCCCTTTGTCCAATTGGGAACCAGTGAAGGGTGCGGAGAGCAGGTGAGATGTGATCCCTTCGTCCCAGAGCAAGAAGGAGTCTGGTGGATGCGTTTTGGACTCTTTGGAGTTTGAGGCCGGTGCACCCAAGTAGGTGGAGTTTGCATATTCCAGTCTGGACATGACAGTGTACAGAATAGCAGCCAGTCGATTGGGGTACGTGAGGTAAGGGAAGATGTGTCCCAGTAGCCCAAGTGGTAGTGACAGGATTTGGATAATTGTTTATGTGGTGGGACACGGTTAGGTCCGAGTCCATTGCGCAGCCAAGGTTTTTGACAGTGGTGGAAGGTCCATTCCCGAGGGAAAGAGAAGTCCAAAAGGTATTGCTCACCATGCACACCTATTTTAGTAAAGTCTAGTTTACGTTCCACATCGACAATGCATCTATTGAAGACTTCCACCAATGCCCCTTTTTAAGCTTCTTGGGCAGGAGCCTAAAACATATAGGACTATTTAATTTCATTATAATTTTTCTTTTATAAACACGCTCAATACCGGGGACCAGTTTCTAAGCGCAAGCCTGGGATTCGAACCTGTGTTGCTATGCATTGCCTAAGAGCTATCCTCCCATCAAGTCCCCTGTCCTCAGAGGAAGAGCTCTGCATTGTGTTACGCTTTGCATAGTCCCTACCCGTAATTCTCCAGTCATTGTGCCCGGATCAGATCAAATATATGGGGCACCAGCTGATTTGCGAAAAGCGTGTTAGAGTGAATATTTTACGTTTCAGAGACTGATAAATGTCGTCCCCATTTATTATTCATATTTTCTCAAAATTGCACGAGAGAGAGAGAAATGCATGATACGTTTGAAAGCCAAGAAGGGGGTGGGTTTACCCATCATGTAGCAGAATAACAAAGGCTGCATGGGCACCACTGTAAAAGGCTGAATCAACCAGCGGAAAATAACGCACTGTAAAAGGATTTCGGTTTCACAGAAGTTTTTTCCAGTAGGTTTTCTAAAAGAATATTGTTTTACAGCATTAAATCCAATGTAAAGATTACAAGCATTTTGGACAAGGGGATTGTAGCCTTATCCAACGAGTCAACAGACGGGTTTATATCTGAGTGACTCACAATGTACTCTCCATTGAAAGTGAATATAATTGCACATAGCAATGGTCCATACTGCTTATCTGATCCATGTCATCATTTTTTGTAAATACTTCTGGGGTCGTTGGGTAATGCATTTGGGATTTTCTTATTATCTGTGCAGAGAGGCTGCCGCACTCACCATTAATCTTCACTTTCGGGTTTCAAAATTGACTTCTGGTTTAATTAAGGGGGCATGATTTAATTAAGGGGAACATTTCTCCAGAAAACATTGTTCAAGTAAACTTGTTCCAAAGCAGCATTATTAGAAAATAATGGAAATAATTGGGGATTTTACTGTGGATTTACATGACCTTGTAGCACAGACGACCATAGCAAGTGAATTGCAGTTGCACTGGACTGTGGCAAGTGTATTTGTAGGATGCCTTGGTATGGGTCAGTGAGGATGGGTAAGCCTGGAACTGGGGTTTTGCACCCAAAGTCTCTTCCCAGATCCAGTCTGTCACTGTGTAACGGATCATTTGCAAACATATAGAAATCCCCGCAGTGAGGCTCAGCACCATTGAGGGCCCTCCGAGGAGGATCTCAGTCTTTTCGACATCGATGCAAAGGCTGTGTGTGGCCATCCAAGCCTGGATAGTTAGGTAGACATTTTTTAGAGTGACTGAGTCTTCATGGTAATTGCCCGAGGAATGAAGATTTGAGTGTCATCGGCATAGTTGGTATATGATATACCGATAGAGTCTAGTAGGTCAAACTGTGGTTTAGTAAAGCTATTGTAGAGGTTGGGGGATATTAAGGACCCTTGAGGCACACCACAGCAGATGGGTGCCAGGATGGGTTTGTGGGGGGGGACTGCCATTACGCATATGCTCCTTCCACACACATGCTCTCATGACACACACTCCTACAACACGCACTCCTACAATACTTGCTCCTATGACACATGCAGCTACTACACATACACACACACACCCCTATGGCACACGCTTAGGTAACACACACTCCTATGACGTGCTCCCACCACACCCGCTTCCATGATGCAATCTCCTACACCACATGGTCCCACGACACTCCCTTAAAAAACATATTCCTATGATGTGCACACCTACGACATGTGCGGCTACAACTCACAATCTTACAACACAAACTGCATGTTCCTGACACATGCTCCTATAACATGCACCCAGAACATGTGCACCCACGAAACCTGCTCCCGTAACACCTGCACCTGAACCATATGCGCCTGCAACACATGGACTTGTGTCACGTGAGCGTACGTCAAATGCTCTACAACACATGCTCCCATAACACGCTGTCGACACACTCCTGCAAAACATGTGCTAGCAACACATGCTCCTACAACACATGCTCCTACAACATACACAACACACGATCTTACAACACAGAAACGTGCAACACATGCACTTACGACACATAAACTTATGCCACACGCTGTTATGCAGCATGCTGTTGTGCCACACACACCCTTATACGAGATGCTCTTACAACACATGCTAGTATTACAATAAACACTTAGAATCAATAATCGCGTAACCATATCAAAAAAGATTACATTATTTGAAAATGTCTTTCTTTAACAGAAGAGTTAAGGTTAAACCAACAAAAACCTAAAGTCTACAAACATCAGAAATAATAACGTTAAGAAAACAGCATAAGAAAACTTTACCAATACATTTAAAATATATCATGGAAACCTTAACTCACCCACACACTTAAAAGCATACCATATGACCATAAAAGTATAACAATTTCACACATAAAATCAAGTAATAGTATAAAATGTCAAATCATTCAAAAGTACATTAAATGTAGACCTATATTTAAATGTTACATTAAATGTAGACCTATATTTAAATGTTAAGAGAAAGTAAAACAAATGTGTAATACAAAATTACTACATAATAAACTTAAAATATAATACACAAAAGCATAATTCCTCCAAATAATTGCTATAAAAAAGGCACAGAATATTGTAAAAAATCAATCTACAATAACAAAATACACATAAGCAGTCAAGTGTACATATACAACAATATCAATTGACAAGGTACATGTCATCATTGTAAATATATAGGATTTACTAAACAATAAACATAATATTAAAAGACAACAGACTAAACTAAAAAAGTAATAAAATATCATGTACAGTAAAAGCTTAGTAACATTCACTTCTACAAATAATAATATAAACACATTTTAGTCACACAGAGAGTGCACCCAAGCACTATTTACTGCCCTGCTCTCTCCACGGTCAACCCACAGTGCTTTGAGATCATACCAATGGTAAAAAAGGCACTATGCAAATACCCAATAACATAACATTACACTAGACATAAAAAATGCAAACATGTAATGTGTGCTAAATTAAATGTATTTGTTGTTAAATTAACAATATTATTTCTAATGTTTGTAGAGTACGTTTTTGTTGGTTTAACCTTAACTCTTTTGTAAAAATATAAAAATATATATGCACGTATATAAGGCAGCCAATAATTTTTACCAGATGGAGCGAAAAAGATAAGACATTGTTGATGTGCCACGCCAGAGGATTCAACTTATTATAGAGTGCCCAGTGGCAGAAACACATCCACTTTCTGAGGTATTGTGATCATGTGGATGGTTTCCTGGCAACTTGGATAACCTTCACGATCTTGAGATATTCCTAAATGGCCCAAAGTTAATTCCTTCGGTCGCAAGCTGCCAAAGATGGAAATTCAGTGTAAGGGTAAAGAACAGTTCCCTGCTGTTGAAACAGAAGACCCTGGACTGCTTGAAATAAGACTGGTCCTTCCACTGCAAGATAGAGGAGGTCCGAGAACCAAATTCTCACCAGCCATTGGGAGCCACTATGTTAAGAGTGCATTGGTGAGCACTTTTGAACTTGGTGATCATGCTCTGCAGAAGAGAAACTGGGTAAGGCATAAAACATCCTGTTGCTCCACTCTCGATTGCATCGCCCAGCGATCCCCATCTATGTTTGAAAATGCACGTGTATGTATATACATATACACACACACTTGCCCCACCGTGGTGCAGAGATGTTGGAATGGTTTCCCTGCTCACAATGTCTTCAGACACATTGTGGCAACTGCAGCCTTGTGTGTCTTTTCTGGATCAAAAGGCTTGTATTTGAGCTCTTTTTTGTACACACAATGATTTGCTGGTGTGGCTCTGAACTGGTGATAATCTTCCAGCGATGGTTACTAGGTGGCATTGTGGCATGTGTGTCTTGGCTTAAATTGAACATTATACTTTGACTTTTCCGGTGTAAGGGTTTTTTCATGCCTTTTTCAATCCATTTTAACTCTACTGGTGTTTGTTTAACATGCCCCAATCCTCCAACCACAAGACTGTCAGACTATACTACACTGATGATCCCTAATAAGGGTAAAACCCATGTATGCAGTTGTCTGCACTCTTGAGAAATGTCTGTCTTGGGTTGATTAAATGATTTATGAAGTAGCACTGCTCTGTAAGACAAAGGCAATTTTCTGGAGCAAAAGCCTTCCAATTGGGCTAATTTGCATACCCACAATGCTTTGATGATGTGGCTCTGAACTGGAGGTGAACTTCCATCAATGGTTTCTAGGTGGCTTTTGGGAATGTGTAGCTTGGCTTAAATGGAAAATGCTTTCAAACTTCAGGTGGGAGGTTTTTTCCCCAAGCCTTTTTAAACCCACCATAACTTTACTGGTGTTTGAGATATCTATCTATCTATCTATCTATCTTGAAAAAACTTTGTTAAAGAGATGTTATGGTTAAGTTGCACTAATAAAAATCTATAAAATTCACTGACAAAACTTTGTTTTCTCATCAATGATATTTGTGATGTCGTCTTTGATGTGCTGGGTGTTAGTCTTAGCAGTGCCCTGTGGTGGCGTGAGTTATGGTTGCTTAGCTTACCAGAACTGGTGAATTTCTGAGGTTTTTCGGTTTTACTTGTAACCATAACGTCGTTTTAACAATATTTTTTCAGTGAATTTCATAGGTTTTTATTAGTGCAACTTAACCATAACATCTCTTTAACAAAGTTTTTTTCAGAGAATTCCATGGGTTTTTACCAGTGCATGCTATTTTCCTACAACTTACTAATATCATACTTACCCGAATATAGCAGCGTTTTTGTCCAATTTTACAACATTTCACCTTAAAAATCACCCACCTTCTAGCATCATTTTTAACACTTTTTCCACTGTTTTTGCTTGCGTCGATGTCCTCGAACGTCTGACGTCATTGTGGACCTTCCGGACAGTGCCACGTGACCATGCGCTTGCGCGCGGCATGATGACGTGTCCATGAACGTGTTTGCACTTCGTGTTCGGGTCCTTGCTTCGAGGACAGTTCGGAACTGCATTTTCGACTGATCTAGGAGCTTTCAAGCACAAAATTTACCCTTGAACAGCTCCTACACCTATTATTACTTATTATCCCTTAACAATCTAGTCCAAAACACATACTTGGAAGAATAGTAGCAAAACTGCTATGTATCTTAAAAATGGCATCAGCTATTGTCATCCCTCCTCCCCATGAGCCACCACTACTACCAGCTGGAGGACCCACACAACAACAAAAAAGCACAGTATTTCCAAAGACAATGAAGAGGACCAAGAAGATGAGGTAGAGGAAGTGCCTACCTCTAGCACCCAGAGAGAATCATGGGTGTGGCAGTTCTTTACCACTGTTGGGAATGTAGCAAAGGCTAAAGCTACAAAAGTGAAATGCACCTACTCAGTCTCAGTCGCGGACTACCTGGACATTACTCCTACGGGACCACCTACTTGTGCCGCCACACCAAATCCAACTACCGCAATGCTCTCAGAAAGATTGTTCCCTTCTTAGCAAGTATTAGGCCGTCTTCATCCACATCATCTTCCTCAACCAATACTGTAACCACACAGCCTACTTCTGTGGGACACACAATCCCACCAGCTACCTTGCAAGCAATAAAAGAGGCTGTTGATCCACATATTTGGAAGACAACAGTCCTCTGTATAAACTGCAACACAACACGCTGCAGGGGGAAGCAATTTCGACGTGCGTTTGAAGCTGTAATCAAGGAGCATGAGAAATACTGCCCACTACCTTAGAAGTAACACACACGCAACATCTTCCTATCTCTACCTGCCCCTCCGTATCAGTGCTTGGTGCCTCTTCCCTCGTTTCCCTCCTCACCTTATGTTCTGACCTCTCCTGCAAACATTTTCTTTTTAAACAACTAAAGAAAGGTTCCTTTCTCAGTAAAGTACATATACTCAATATGTTTTTCCAACATTTCCATTAGTATTTTGTTTTATGCTAAAGGGAATAATGTGATGTTCATCCCCCGTTCCAGGGACCGGAAACGGGGGATAACAGCTCGGCAGTCCAAGTTATCGGCCCAAGCAAAGTGTGTCTGTGTGTGCCCTGATGCCTGCGGGCTTCGGCGTGTTATAAATAAAGAAATAACGAGGGCTTCGGGCCATTTTCCCCCAGCGGCATCCCACTGTGGGAAGGGAAATCCTTTTCGTAGATGGCCACCTTGGAAAGAGAAGGCGGGGCTCCATACAGAGCCCCTCTTCCCTTTCCATGGCAGCCTGCAGAAGGCAAAGTCAGAAACCTATGACCATATTACCGCAGGCACATTTTTTTCCCTTTCAAACGTATCCTACTTTCGAATAACTTTACCACATAGCCGGTCCCAGGTGGACATGGCCACTTTAACACAATTTTTTCGTCCTTCGTGGTCCTGGCCAGTAGCCAGATTGTGCGGATCATGACCTTATACAATCACCTGGACAATCTGGCCACTGCCCACGGGCACAAGCTATACCTCAGTCACCAAAGGTGTATCACTATTTTGTGTACCTACACTTGTCAAAAAATAAAACACAGGCACATTTGCAAAACCATGCTTTAAGGTCCTTGCCAATGCTCCTTACACGAGTTTACTTGCAATCCGCCCACGTTCTTGTATTTCAAAAGTTTCAAAATGTATGTACATACAATAGGTATATAACGTAGCCCCCACTTGATAAATTCCATTCAGTCTTTACACAAAAATTGAAGGTTGGGTCTATAATCTTTCTGAAAACCTTTGTCGACATTCGTCAAATGGCAGCAAAGTTATAAGCCATCTAAAAATGTTGAGACCCCCCTCTAATTTAGCCCCCTCTTGAGAAAATCCCACCAAACTTTACAATAACATCTATATCTAGATTTAAAATTGTTTCGCAAACTTTTGTGCAGATTTGTCAAATGGCACCACATTTATAAGCCCTTAAAGTATTTTGGGACCCTCCACCCACTAAATTTGTTCCCTCTTGACAAAACAGCTCCACACTTTTCAAAACCATTCAGAATCAAGTCTAAAATAAAATTCCAAAAATCATGCAGTTTCATTGAGTGGCGCCAAAGTTATAAGCCATCCAAGAACTGCTTTTCAGCAACCCTGTAATGCAAAAATAGGCATAGATGTCCCCGAACGTCTGAAGTTTTTCAGGAATATCACAAGACTCTGCCCGAACATCTGGACTGTTCGCGGACTTCAGGGGTGAAAAACATCAATTTTTGGCTGTTTGACAAGTGCAATGTTGTGTTTTTTATATGTTTCTATCGCGGTGTCCGCAGACACCGACGGATGTCTGCGAATCCAACATGGCAGATGTTTCCAGAAATTTGACACACGTCACGCTTTTCACCATCCAATCAGTGGGCGTGTCCGATGTCTGCAGACATCACGGCACCCTCTAGGCCAATCAGATGCCTGTTCGTAGACCGAACAGGTAAATGGGTCCGCGAACCGAACCCAGACATCAATAATTTTTTTGGACCTACTTTTTGGTCGTTTCAATTTTTTTTTGTTTTACAAGAGCACGTTTTCGGGACCAGGCCGCCGCTCCTGGCACAAATTTGCTGAAAATTCACCCAGCGTTTTTTGCTGTAGGCATGAGCAAATATTTTTCCCATTATGTCTATGGAAAAAAAAGAATTTGGACCCCCTGCATACCTGTGCCCCCCCTTGACGAAACCTCACCAAAATTGCAAAAAAAATGTATACTGGGCCATATACCTTTTCTGCAACGTTATGTAAGGACTCGTCCGTTGGGTGAGGGGACGAACTTATAAGCCGCCTAAAAATGGCTCTTTTTAAGAGTTGAGCAACTTAACCATAAATACACCCCCGCTACCGCAGGCTGTGTAATATATATACACACATATATATACATTATAGCTACAATCGACCTTTCCCAAAAATCTATTAATAATAACTTTTGACTATCTGGATGGATTTGGATGAACATTTCCCCAAAAAAGGATTGTCAATCCACCCCCCCCCACCCTCCCAAACTGGAAATGTGAGTACACTGTTCTGGGCCTTCCCAAGCCAACCCAATTGAAGTTGTATTCTTACTACGAGGGTTTGGGGTGGAGAGTCGGACTCTGGCAGCTCCACAAGCCGTCGGGCGTTCCCTTCCCAGAAAATGACTATTACGCTGACACAACTCATTTACTAAAACTTTTATTTAATTGAGTGTGTAACATTGCTTTTTATTTTAATTCGCTCTTAATGCTAGGTTACATATATACTTCATAGGGTTTTTAGACAATGTACTGGTCTGTCAGAGTTTGATTTTCGCTATTTGTGCCATACTCTAACACTTGCATTTTTTAAAATTTAAAAATTGCCTAGTATTTTTTTTGCTGTGTGTCTCTATGTCTAACTTCCCCTGACATCTAGGCTTATTTCCAGTGTATTTCTGGGTACCTTCTCTGACATAACTTTTATTTTCTTTCTCATTCTGCCTACTGTCAGGTTGAGGTTTTATCTGAATGACACGTAAGGGACTTAGAAGTCAGACTGCTATGGAGGTCTCACCTCCTTTGTCCCCTCCGCCCATTGTTAGTATACCCTCCATGCCATCTACAGTTATTGTGCCAGAAACCCCCATTCCTATTGCTATGGGGAGTTCTGATGATGCTCCACTTCAGGCCCATTATAACCCTCTTCTTTTAAGGGACATAGCCCAGGCCCAAATTCATGTGAGAGAGAGGCCTGAGGTTTGCAATGCTATGGGTATCACTTTACGTAACACAGCTCATAATAACTGTACTTTCAATGGAATACATGACATTTCTATAGATACTCAGGAAGAACGTCTAGCTGCTACTCTTGCCTCCAATCTTTTGGTCGGGGTCAGTTTCTCAAAGACAAAAAGCAATATGGCATATGACAACAACCCTTTGCCTAATATCCCTCTTCCAATGACTGCCTCACTGAATTCTAGTATGCCCATACCCCCAGTCTTGGTGGATGAATCAGAAGTTACTGTATCACAACTATTAGAGAAGAAGGACAGTGGGAGCGTTGTTATCTCTCACATTCAACCCTCTTTAGGATCCAAAGTATTACTTAGTGATATTAAGCACACATCCTCTTCTCACGTTAACCTTTCTACTAGTGTGGTGGGAATTCCTTTCTCCCCTAATGGGATCCCTTTGCCGTTCAAAACCCCTCTCAACAAGCCCCGTAACTCAATATCAAAAATAAAAATTAATCTAGGTACCCAGGGGAATCCAATCCAGGGGAAAAACATCACACATTTTTTTGGTAAGAAATCTGTTTCTAGCACTCTGGCTAAATCTCCTTACCCTCTTCCTCCAGTACATACCCCGGCCCACACTAACTTAATTAACGTAGCTAAGAAACTGGATATTGAAGATCTCTCAGTCCAGGATATTGACGATATCAGTATCATAGAATGTGCAGATAAGGCTATTGCTGATAGCCACTTGGACTCCCATCTTAACAAAACAAATAATGTAACACAACAAATTTGTGATGAATCATGGGCAGGTTCCCCTTCAGATCTCACTAACTTTATTGACGAGTATACTGAAAAACAAAACTGGTTAAAAGAAAGAGGTCTTCTTCCGGACTTCAAAACTGATCCGCCCAGTGAGTCTATTCTACATCATACCCTTAAAGATGTTGATGATAGAATTAAACTCTCTCATCCAACTATCTCTGCGTTGAATATGGTTCTGAGTTCCTTTGTGAGTCTCTATGATAACATCTGGTCAGAGGTTACATCCCATTCACGTATACTTTCTGAAATATATTCTAGGCTGGAGGGCCTAGATAGATTTGAAGATTTAGTAAAAATTATAAAAGAAGAAAATCAATTTTTGAACACTCAAGGTCTTGACCCTACCTCCATCAATCCACCTTTGGCCCCTATACACGATTTACATCAGGGGCCTACGGGGACTACGGCAACTACTTTAGGGGTGGACCCCAATGCGGCCCCGGGTCTTCTGGTTCTCCAACCACTAGATCCTGATTCCCGGGGCCCTTCCTCTATGACTCCCCGAGCTGCTTCTGATGGTTTGCGAGAGGATGACGACCCTACAGATATACTTCCCAGTGTCCCGACTGTATTCTCTACGGAAAGAGGAGAGGACAAAGTACAGGAGGATCTGCTAAGGGTATCCCTCAAACCCTCTATACAAGATCGTTCATGTGCAGGTGGGACTGCAGAGTCGGCCGTCCGTTCTAAAGGTGACCATATCGCATCCTTAGGAGAAAACATGATTAGCCTAACTCCAGAAATCGCAGCAATTTCCTCTGAGCCCCCAGAGGAAAATTCCTGTCCAAAAGTCCCCCCCTGTCTAGGAAAGAAAAGGAAAATGAGCCAACAAATGAAGAAAACTAAAAATCAGAAGAATGTCAAAAAGATTACTTCGTATACTAATCAATTTTTCAAAAACCTCTTTATGGCAAACTCTTTAGTCCCTTCAACCACTGTTGCAGTTCCACAGGGGACTGATAACTCTGTTGAACCAATCCCCTCTTCCATTCATGTGACCACTCCAGATACCACCAATGCTCCACCTATTTTACCACCTGCATCTGTTTTAACGGATGCGGTGGGTATGTTGATTAATACCTCTGCTTCTATAGATGCGGGGCCAAGGACTGTTGGTACTGGTGAAATTGCAGTTTCTAGCATTCGGATAACACCTCTTACCGTACCAGCATCCACTAGTACCAACCCTGTAGCACTGCCTACTGATATTGTTGCAGCGGAGGCTATGGACTCTGCCCCAGAAGCAATTCTCCCCTCTACTTCTCTGGAGTCTACTTCTGGAAAAAGCCTGAATCATCCGGACACCTCTCTAACTACGCCGACTGTTAATATGGTTAACATTGATATGGTTAAACATTTATTTCAGTCACTACTTGTTCCCAAGATCAGCAAGGTGACAGTGTCTAATTCCAACGTAAGCTTGTCACAGGACGAGGTTCCTACTACTCGGCTCTCTCCTTCTGACCCGGCATTCTTGTCTGCTCCTGAGGAGCCCCATGTTAATATGGACTGCATTAAGAGGGATGGAGATATGACAGATCGATCAGACAATGTCTTATCGACTCTCCCCCCTTTTAACCTTGCTTCTCTTAGCATCTCAAATATGCGTATGTCTGCGGCTCGAGAAGCGGTCCCCTCTGGGTTTGACTTTGCCCATAATAAGAACGTTTCCAAATCTTGGGAAAGATTTCCACTGGGGCCAAATGTCAACCACAATAGGACTATACTAAGAGGGGCAAGGGGTTGTGATCTGGCGGCTGACCCCCTTGGTCACTTTACCAAAAAAATTACTGAGTCCTTACCTGTCTCTGCTACAACAAAAGGTTCTGGTGATGTTATACAGCTTTCCAGTCTTTGGGGCGAAGATATGCCAATCTGTTTAAATCGTGGTAACATACTTAAAATCTTTCACCAACTTCCTTCGCTTTCGCTTATCTCTAGCTATGACATAGATTGCATTTTATTCCCTTTCCATGATCGGGTAGATGTTAGTAATATTATTCTTAGATCGAAGGTAGTTTTAAACTTGATCATGGGGCATATGGAAGGGTTGAAGCAACTAGGATTTGAAGCAAAAATAGTGGACTCTTCTCAATTTGCCAAAAATAACGGAGAGGGGGCTGAATATAGAGGTAATCTTACAATGGTCTACCATCCAGAAAGAACTCCCCCACCCCAACGGAGGCATTTTTTGCCCAAATCTAATGGAGACTCCGCGAGCTGGGCACATGTCACCGCAGGCTTATGGAAATGATTTAATTCCCGCTAAATCAGAATCCTCTTCGAAGGCCCGCCATCTAAATAGCTTCAGTTTCTTTTCTTGGAACTCTAGAGGTAATTCCCATCTGTTCACGAACCTAGAAACGGTTGCCGTGATTAAGGCTTCGCATTGTTTTTTTCTCCAAGAAACTTGGCTACTTTCAACTCCAGTTCTTGATGGATTCGATATTTTCTCTCAATGTGCCAAACCTAGCCTGGGAGGCCGCGCATCGGGGGGACTCATCATAGGGGTAAGAACCTCCTTCGGCTCTGTTGCTAAGGAGCTTTCGGATACACCTTTTGGCTTTATGGCCTTAGAGGTGTTTTTTCCGGATTCTAATTGTTACTTTCTCTTGGTCAATGTTTACTGGCATATGGGAATCTCTCCTCTCGAATTGTTTCTGGAGAAGTTAACTGATACAATCCTTGCCTGGAGATATCTGCACCCCATGGGCAAACTCATTTTGGCGGGCGATCTAAATTCAGACTGCACTCTTTGTCTGGAATCCAATTATGATGACCTGGGTTTGGTTATGGAAGACGACCCACGTATAGGACTAAAACTTACATGGGGCCGATCTTGGAATCTGGCTTTGGATTCAATTGGCCTAACTTGTCTTAACAGCCATTATGATGCTACTAATCCTTCCTGCCCAACCTGGCGTAGATCGTCCTCATTTTCCACCTTAGACTACGTCTTTGTCGACCATTCCCTGATTCCATTTTCTTCTAATGTCGAGGTGTCCTTTAATTCATGGAGCGATCATGGTATTCTCCGGGTTCAATTTCTATGTCCCTTTTTCACCAAGCTTCTGCCGGAGGGTGGACCCACTCAGCTTTATACTGTTAGGCAAGGGACAGGGATAAGGTGGTCTCCTTTTAACATCAGTGTTCTTAATAATAAACTGATCTCTTCCCTTAACCACACCTCGCTCTGCTGGAAAATAGCAGTCTTTAACACCTCTTCTTTTGATAGTTTTCTCAATGTCTTACAGAGTAGTATTTATGGCCAGCTAAGGAAAGGGGTCTTCAAAAAATCTCACAACCATAGTTTCGACCAACAATTGGCCAATGTTAAGGCCCTTACTAAGAAACTTATTAGGGATGTTCAAGCCCTAGATATGGATTGGGCAGATAAAACAACAAAAATTAAAACCATTCGTCAAAAATACAAAAACTACTGTAAGCATAGAAAAATTACTATGATTCAAAATGACGCACAGTATATGCTTGCAGTACTAATAAAACGAGATGTGAGGGCTTTTTGGGCTTCGGTTTCCAGCCTTGATAACACATTGATGGCTGATCAGCTTAATGCAATCCCAGAGGCCAAATGGTTTGACTATTACTCTAAACTTTTTGATATTGGGGAGGAAGACTTGGCTTCGGATGCATTGATGATTTACCCATCGAATGACGCATGGAAACCAGTTTTTGATCTGGAGACAGTGTTCTGTCTTATTTCTAAGGCTAAGAAATCTAGGGCGCCAGGCCCAAATGGCCTTACGAACAATACATTCAAAGCCGAGCCCGAGATTTGGGCCAATCTACTCTTCCTGCTTTTTCAGGACGTAGTAAATTCCGGGAAGGTCCCTATGAGTTGGCATACGGCCCATATTGTCCCAATCTTTAAGAGAGGCTTACGCTCTGAGGTAAAGAATTATAGACCGATCTCTCTTATAGACGCGGACTGTAAGCTTTTTGCTTCTCTGCTCCTCTCCCATCTTAACATATGGATTAGGGACAATCATATTCTCCCCAAATACCAAACTGGCTTCAGGGCCGGCCACTCTACCAATCTCAATGGTCTTATTATAACTGCCCTTCAGACCTCTTCCTGGGGAAAATCTGATGGTCCTTTGTATGTCGCCTCAATTGATTTATCCAATGCATTTGATCTGGTCATTAGATCCAGATTATGGGAAAAATTAACTAAATGGGGCATCCCGGCGGGCCTCCTTTCTCTCATTATGGCCCTCTATGAAAACTCGGGGGTACACATCAGGCTCGATTTGGCTGGTATTCTCTCTCTAGGAGGATTAGGACGCGTATCGGGGTGAGACAGGGTTGCTCGTTAGCTCCCTGTCTATTTATCCTCTATTTGGCGGATGTGGATAACTTCCTGAAAAATGCAGGCATGGTGAGTGCTAAACTTGGGGACCTGAGATTCTCATGGTTGGCATATGCCGATGACTTTCTCTTGTTCGACCAGACCAAAGTGGGCCTGCAGAGGCTCCTGTGTAAATTTGAACAGTACGCACTGCTAAATGGGCTGAAGATCAATCCTGGTAAAACACGTATCATGGAATTCTCAAAGGGGAGAACCCGAAACAACAAAGTATGGAAAATGGGGGGAACAAACATTTCTCGAGTTAACAAAATCGTCTATTTGGGCTTTTTGATCTTGGCCCAACCATCGGTGATAGAACTGAGACGATTTCTTAGACAGAAACTGCTCCCTCTCATCTCCCAATCACGTACTTTGGAGAATAAATATTGTACGTTTTCCCTCAAACCTGTGGTAGACTTTTTCAAGGGTAAGGTGACTCCAAAGTTATTGTATGGTATGGAACTCCATTACCTTACACTTCTGCCCTTCTGGGACTCTCTTGAAGGTATTTACTGGAGGAAAGTTTTAAAACTGCCCAATTCAATTCCTACTGTTGCCATTAGATATGAGTTGGGTCTGGTTTCTCTACGAGCTAGGATTCTTTGGAAGGTTCTCTCATTGTTCTCAGCCTTGCTTTCCCCCAGACCCGATACTTTATATGCTGATGTGGGCCACATGATTTTTTCCCAGACACACTCGGGCCATAACATATATCTCCATCTTTTCTCCACTCTCTGCGATAAGACCCTGATGGACATATCCTCCGACAGGGATACATTACTTACAAACCCTAACAAGGTAAAGGAGTCTCTGTTCAGCCATGATTGGAGTAACACTATCGAAAAACTTCATGGTTATTCCTCACTGAGTGATCTTCAATTTGATCATAAGAAGAGAGGTGTGATGTCCTTTATTTTGTTCCAATTTCCTAATAGACACTACCGCTCTCTTCTTATAAAACTCAGATGGAACCTTCTTCCCACTCGGGAAGTCCTACGTAAAAGGAAGAAGTTTTCTGATTTGGATCCCACCTGTCGTTTTTGCAAACTTTTGGGGGTCACTGAAACTTCTCGGCATCTCATTCTTGATTGCAAGGCTTTGACCTCTTTAAGGGACAAATATCTAGGCATTTTTAATGTTATGGGGCGACTTGGGGTAGACAATTGGATTTGGTCACAATGTCTCTCAATCTCGAACATCAAGGTTGGTCTGGCTGTGGCGGGCTTTATCAGAGCCCTTGACCTATATGCCCCTTTGGTCTGATTTTTGCTCCTATTCTTGGAACTATGAATTTTTTACTATAGGAGCACAGTGTTTTTTAATATGAGCAATGTATTTCATATTTTATACCTTGTATTTATTCTATCTGTTATTCTCTGTAACTAGTACTTTATATTGACTTGACTAATCTTAGACAATCAAATTTCAAATCTGAAACCGGTTGATTATCTATTGTCTGTCCCTTTTCTGTAAAATTTGCTAACTCTTGCAACTTATGTAAATCTGTAATTTCGTATTTCTTTAGCGGGTATTTTCTTTTTCTTCTTTTTTCAAATGCAAATGCAAAGCAATGAATGTTTATCTTTTTCTTTTTTTTTTTTTTTTTTTTTTTTTTTACTATTTTGTTTTTAATTTCCCCAAAAAAGGATTGTCAATCCACCCCCCCCCACCCTCCCAAACTGGAAATGTTGGGAACAATTTGCTAAAAGATGAAAGTTACTAAGATAACAAAGTAAATGCAGTTTTTGTCCTAATCCCATTCATTTTCCCATGGATGAAAGGTGCATTGGTTGAACACCCATAGCGCACTGGGCGGATTTGCTCCAAATAAGAACCAATTTTGTCACAAAGTGTCTCATTTATTTCCTTTGCTGATTTGGGGCAAATCCGTATATGATATGATATGATATGATATCGTATTTGTAACGCGCCTATACACAAGTGTTTCAAAGTATAGTCGATTTTAAAATATTTGACGGAAATAGGGATGTCCCTGCTCCCAAGCAACTTGTATACATCTCTCATGGTGCTTTGCAGCAGTGAGAAGAGACTTTTTAGAAATGAAAATCCATGTTTTTGGTCAATGCAAGCGATTTCTGCAGTAAGTGCTCAAAATGCTATTTGGAGGCGGGAAAACAATGCAATCACATCAGGCTAGAGGCGGGGAGGATTAAAGGGGACACCATGTGAAGTTGTGGAGTTGTGGATGGGCTGGAGAGCCAGCTACTGGTAGAACATTTTTGGTTTATCGGGAATACTGAGGGAATCTCGCAGGATTACTGCGGCAGCTTCGCAAGACGCCATCAGAAAAGAAACTGCGTCACACCAACCAAAGTGTTATAGAGAGTAATGGGAGAGGGCCAGGGAGGGGAAAAAGCAATTGAACAGACTAGGCAGATGTAAAAATTAGGAGGCATTATGAATACCTGCGAAGACGGAAGACTTTTTCATTTTTTTACTGTTTTCTTGCATTATCGCGGAAATTGCCACATATGCTACATTTGGAATCAGAAATGATTCCTGGGAAATGGAAAAAAATAGTTTACACTTGCAGAGATCCCATCTACTAGGCAGAGGGCAACGGGTCTTTGGGAAAGAATTACTGGAGTAACATGTACAGATGCCATGGCTGAAGGCCATTTCTAGTGGGCCCTGAAGAAACTCTAGGATAACAAATCCCTTGAAATTCAGTGAAAAAAACTTCAATTAAGAGACGGTTTAGGTGATCAGATTTAATGCAACAAAACCCTTAAAATCAGAGGATGTGGTAAGTGATGACCATCTTAAGTCTGCATCCCCCTGTTACAAAGCCCATGAGCACACACATAATATAACAGAAGGGATTTACAATGCCATTGTGAAGAATCTGCACAATTATTCCCTTCTCTCCAGAGATGAGTCACCTCCTTTGAGGCTAGGGAGGTGAGCCTGCTGCGCAAGATCCTCCCTAGGGGTCTTGCTAAGTGGGACCTCACTGGGAGTGACTCCCCTCTTGCGGACATGGCCTCCCATTCCAAAGCTGAACTCAGAGTTCCAATTATTATGTCTGCATATATGGATGTGGAAAAGACTAAAATTTCCTACAACTATTATATTCTGTAACAATCCTTTTTCTCATGTATTGACTACAGGCAATGCTGAACACAGCCTGAATGCTATGATCAGTGAAGAAGGACACCATTCTGTATATTTCTGTGACGTGTATAAGAGAGGAAACTTTTAAGGAGGAACGGGACCTGCAAACCTCTGAATCATTGATGTCCTGGAGGGGCAGAGCCACACTGGGCCGCAGAGCCAGTGGCAGTGAGGAGGGCAAGCAAGAGGTGTGCCGAATGCCTGGGAGTGGGCATTCCATCCGACCAAGGATCTGAGGTCGGAGGGTGAGCAGAGACGGGAAGAACCCCATCTGATCTGGTGGCGAGACCACGAACGAGCAGTGTTGGGACAGTAGGCCGGTAACAAGACCAGTTCACTTGAGGGAGTTCGGGTCCCTGAGCTCCACACACGTCTGACCATACCTACGGTGACAAGTAGCCGCGGGGAAAGCCATTGAGGTTACGGGAGACTGAGAAACCCAACGGATAACCTACGTTACAAGATTACAAGATACGAACATTGTGATTCACAGCGGTGAAGGTTATCACGATTACAAAACCAGACAAACCTGAATGTGGAAATAACAATAAAAGGGGGATTTATATAAATATGAATAGTGTGAGTAACGGCTGGGACAGCTACCAAGGTTACAGGGACCTGTGAATCCAGGGTGTGCAAATATCATATGAAAAGGGGATTGAGAAAAATAAGAATATTGTGAATGGCTGGGAAAGTGATCACAGTTACGGGAGCCTTAGACACCCGAGTGTACAAATACCCTATGCAAGGGGAATTGAGGAAGAGATCTGAACATTTGAATTAAAGCTGAGAAAGCAAAAGAAGGTACATAACCTTACCGGGACAGGTTGGAGAGGTGCCCTGCATAAAAAAACTGGGCTGAAAGCAAATAACCTGTATGAGGATAACAGGACTTTGGGGAAAACCCAATGCCTTGAAGGAGGAAGTGTCTTTTTTTTGGTTGTTAAAAGAGATCCTGGAGGAATGGCAATATTGCCAACAAGAGACCGTTTTCTTTGTTAACAGGAGAAAGTGTAAAACCCTAACTTGATACAAAGACTGGGAAGAATATCCTACTTTCTGAAAAGGAACTTTGAAACCCAAGAAAAACCAAATAACATTGGGCCAGACAGATGCTTTGCTGAGGCGATTGTACAAAGCCTCCCTTTTCCCTTTTTTTAGTTAGATGTTTTTCTATAGCGGTAGGCAGTGCTCCAGATCAGAATTTGAAGTGGGAGCATTTTACTCCCTATTTTTTAAAATGAGTAAAATGATTTTTGGGGGAGTAAAAATATATACAAATTTCACAGTCGGAGTATTTTATAATTGAGTATAAATATTTTAACTGGAAAACGGAAATATTTGTGTAATAATTATTTCATTGCACCTAGTTATTCAGCACATCAAACAATACCTTTTTACTTCTTCCGATCAGGATGTAATTATGGCAGTTTCTTCATGTGGTACTACATTCATGACTGGCCAAAACAAATCAATTGAGTTATTTGGGTGACAACAGGGGCACAAGGTCCTATGTGTCTGTTACTTATTGTTGGTTGGAGTATGTTTACTCCCTGTTTTTTTTTTGGGCGTATTTGCCTATTTTTAGGGAGTACAAGTGGTAGATACACCCCTAATCATAGGGCTGGCGGTAGGGCCAGTTACCTTGATAGGGTTTGGACCGAAGAATCTTATTCTTGGACTTTAAAGCACACCCCTAGCTGTAATGTTGTTAGTTAGGGAACTTCCCTCATAGATATGGGGCAAGTTAGGGATTTACTCTTTCATTGTTAATAAAAGTACTGAACATGATCTCCAATTGGCCGAGTCCTCCTTCTGGTTCACCACAACATACACAAATCACATCACGGGAGACGCAGAGTTAAGGCGGTCATCACTTCCCACATCTGCTGAAATTCAAGGGTTTTGCTACATATATATATATATACACACACACACACACACACACACACACACACAATTTATTTTCAAGCATAACAAACAATGCTTCACCTAATACCATTCTATACATTAAAAAAAGATGTCTATGCTATGAGTTGCTATAATTTCTGTGGAAAAGTTCTATGGAAGGAAGAAATCGGATTTCTCACAGCTCCGATGTATTCCCCTCTGCATCATAATCAGAGGTGCTCGGAACTATTTTCACAGCTAGTGCAGATTTCACAGACTCTGGTAACTAATTCAATCTCGCATCCTTTATTAAGATTGGAAGCTATGTAGGCAGAGAAAGATGCACTGCCCAATACCACCCACTAGCAACATCTCACGCATAGCGCGTCACATTGCTACCATCCTGTATACAAGATATTGAGGTGCTATCGCAGTTCAATGGCAGTGCTGAGAAAGTGCCCATTGAAAAACACACTTGGCTCAAACCTCTGGAGCACACACCTAATTATGGCTAATGGAACAAATCAGAAGCCAATGATCCAATCCAGCAATTCTGCTCACGTCCTCACCAGAGGCATCCACTCAGCTTTTTCCAATAGTCAACGTTTCAATCTGAGCAGACTGTCGAAATACAAAGGAAAAGCACAGCGATAGGATCGGACTCTCCAAAATAATGATTAAAGAAACCGTTGGAGACGGTCAGCTGCAATGCAATATTGATGAGATGGAGGCAGGCTGAAGGCACACTAACGCCCAAGCTCAATGGCCGCTTTGGCGCCGACAAGCAGAGAGGGATTTTTTTAGGGTGTCGGTGTTTTTCTGATGGAGTAGGCGGGGCATTCCCAGAACATGTTATGGATTTGTCCGACTTGTTGGAGGCACTCCGGCAGATTTTGAGGACAAATGACGATGCACTGGTGCTGATTGCTTGGCCAACACCTGACAAACACTGTTCTTTGCCCGGTTGGTGTTGAACGACGGGCAAATCCCCAGGAGGCCCCATTGGGTGCATCACCTTTGCAAGGGGTGGTCAGGCCCCTGAGCGAGCAATCCTGCAGAAAGTGTCCATCTTTTTCATTGTACTGGGAGCTTTGCACTGCACTTCGGGGAAATAAAGGGCGTGGCTAGGCAGGCCCTTTCCCTGACCCTCCCTTACCGTATTCAACATTTCCATTTGAGAGGGGGATGGGAGAGAGAGTTAGAAGGCGAAATGAGATTTGCTGGTAGAGACTAGTGGATGGAAACATCCTCACAGTCTCGGAATGGAAGGTGATGAGGGTGCTTGGTATTCAATCACTTTCCAAGACCTTCCCCTCACAAATACCTCAGAGATACACCATGGCTATGATCCCTTCTAGGGTTCCTCAACTCACTGACCACTCACAACTAGATTACAACATTCAAACAATTATGGAGAAGGCTCACCGGTTACCCCTGCGCCCACTGCAGCAATACCCTCTGCTGGTACTGTTGCCCACGGTAAATACCCTCTCACAGAGCGCCACATTCTTACAAGAAAAGGCAGAGGGGGCACACACTTTCAATGCCCATACCTACGAGCACCAGAGAAGTAACCCACCAATGCACACCCGCCACATCACCAAGCCCAGACTTGAAGGTGATGGGGACAGTGTCTAACCCCTGCAAGGACCTGATCCCCACACACCCAGATTGCAGGCTGGTGGGGAGGGCCCTAAACAGTGTCTTGCAAGGACAACCCCTTGCAAGGACCTGCTCCCCGCAAACCCAGTTTGTAGGGTGGTGCAGGGCCCTTAACAGTGTCTAATCCCCTGCAACGACCTTCTCCACACAAACCCAGACTGTAAGGTGATGAGGGTCTCTAAGCTGAAGAACCCATCCAGGACCATCCCAGCCACCCACCCTTACTCCCACTTTTACTCTACAGCGCTGTTATTTGAGAAGATCATCGGTGCCGCAAGATTGTATGAATGGCAGAGGTGTGCTTGACAAATGCCATGTAACGCAACATACCATAAGACACTGACCTCCCTTTAATTCGCACCATTCACGTTTGAACACTCCCCTCTCGCTTTCTCCCATGAAGCAGCTGGATGGACGACAAATGGTACGACCAGACAGCTTGGGGACTAAAAGCAGCTGAGCAAGCCATTACACCAAGCATAATCAGTGCAACTGCTTAAAAATCATTAGCAATCACAACCAGGATACCTTTTTTTAATTGATATTGATATTTTATTTCTATCGCGCTCGTACACAAGTGTTTCAGAGCTCTGCACCTCCTTTAGTCAAGGAGGTGCCGCCGCTGTGCAGAGAAAGGGCAAGTGTTGCACCAGTGGTGAACATAGTTGTGAGGCAGAAGAAGATTGGGTGCTGAGCAAGTCATATGCAAATGAGAATGTAGAAGCACGAAACAACAAGGGCACAAAGCGCATTGCTTCTATTGGCGATCAAAGATCTAAACGCAGTGTTGAATAGCAGAAAAAGAGACTTGATATATATTAATAAAACATATTGTGAGATATGTACTATGTGAATCCCAAATAAAATAAAATACTTATTTTTCTGCTGTTGCTTAATATGAATTTTGGCAATTCTGCTTAAAACATAAGGAATGCAACACTAGATTTGGCTAGCGAGAAGAACGTTGTGTATGGAGGGCCTGAAAAAATAACAGGCACTTATTCATTTATACAGGGAGGAACAATGCTTTTTTGATCACAAAAGCGCATACAATAGATAAGAAATCAGGTTTGACAGGAAGCAGTGAGCCTCTTACAATGGGGTGAGTTCCAGTGACATTCTGACCAGGTTGTGAGGGGAGTAAATTGAACAATCACCGGGGACAATACATGGGTGGGCTTACATAGATTAAGGACAACCAACAGACATTTTTAAGTGCAGGTAGGCAGTACGGCCAGCTGTGTTAGGGTGAAGTACTAGAGTGGAGGCAGTAGAAAGTGAGGGACAGAGGCAGTGTAGAGGCGAGGGAAAGATGTTAGATAGAAGGCAGAGGAGAGGTAGGTTAAGAGGGTAACTTGGAAGAGGAGACAGGCTTTTAGTTTGGTTTTGAACAGATCGGTGTGGACTGTTACTCGGATGTACAGGGGAAGAGAAATCCATGCAAATGGAGCAACAAAACAAAAAAGCGGAAGTGAGATGAAGCACAGGGAGGGCGAGGAGCCACAAGGGTAGTCGAGGAGGCAAAGAAGAGATTACAAGGTTTGTAGAGTTGGATAGATACGCTGTTGCTTTTCCGTGGACAGATTAGTGAACCAGGAGCAGAATTCTGAATCTGGCCCTGTTCAGCATAGTCAGCCATCCAGCCTGCGGACGGTATAAGGAAGTAGGTGTGAAGTGAAGGAGTTCAAAGAGAGCCCTAGTAGCAAAGTTAATGATCTTGTCAAGAAGACAGAAAGCATAGTTAGGGGAGACCAAAGAGGATGCTGCCCAGGAGTCCAGTTAAGAAAATACATGAGTGGTTAAGAGATGCTTTGTGGTGTTGAAAGGAATGAGATGCCTGTTTTTGCTAATAGTTAGGGGGTTGAGCAAAGCAGTCATTGCAGTTTTGGAGATTAAAGTAGAGAAGGTGTGAGAAGGGTCAGAGATGACACCGAAGTTTCTGGCTGAAAAAAATCTAGGGGAGGGTATCAGATGGGAACTGGACAGGCAGGGGAAGAGCTAAGAGAAAGTATTTGGCAGGGAAGAAGAGCCCCTCTGTTTTGGTGGCGATTGATATCACAGAGTGCAAAGCCATCCAATATTTAATGGCAGAGAGACAGTTTGAAAATTTGAGAGAGAGATCAGAGGGGAGTTCAGGAAAAGAGAAGACGATTTGGGTGTCGTTCGTGAAGAGTTGGTACGAGAATGCAAAGGAGGAGATTAGTGCCCTAAGAGCAGAGGTGTAGAGTGCAAAGAAGGGAGGACCCAAGGCAGATCCTGTGGAACACCAACAGTTAGAAGAGTGAGTTGAGATGTGTTGTTGCTGCAGGAGACAGAGAATTGGCAAGGTGCCAGGTAGGATTCGGTCCAGGCAAGGGCTTTACGACAAATCGAGAAGAGTGATAGACAGTGTCGAAGGCAGTGGGCAAGTCAAGTGGAATTCGGATAAAGGATAGGTTGGAGTGCTTAGCAGAGGAGATGACATTGGAGACATTCATGAGAGCAGTTTCTTTGGAGTGAAAGGAGTGGACACCTGCTTGTAAGGGGTCTCAAAGATTGTGGATGTTTAAGAAATGTGTAAGATGCTTAAACACAACCCTTTCAAGCACTTTAGAGAATTGCGCAAGGAGAGACCCAGAGCAAAAGTTAGCTGGTAGATTCAGGTCAGTTCCATGCTATTTTAGGAGAGGATAACGTGGCCATTTTGAAAATAGTGGGAAAGCAAGCACAGTCTAAGACAGGTTGAAGAGTTGAGCGAGGTGAGAGGCCACTAATGGGGCAATAGGCTTGATTAGCTGAGGAGCAAGAGGGTCTGATGGGCACAGGAGATAGGACTTCTTCAGTATTACTGTGACTAAAGTTGGAGATTGATGCAGAGGATGATTGTAGAGAAGGTGGAGTGTAGAATGTAGGAGGAGGGAGTGTGAGGAAGGTCAGGAGAGAGTGTCTAGTTTTGAAAATGTTTGCAGCCAAGTATTCAGCTAGGTCATTAGCTTAGCTGTGAGAGTGGACTTGATAGTCATAGGTCTAGGAGGAGTGAGGTTAGGGTGCCCTTTAGCCAGAGAGAATGGTTGGAGTGAGAGCCAATGAAGGTGCAGTAGAAATCTGTTTTTGCCTAGGAAGAGAGGACTTGAGAGAGTTCAGGCCAGAGAGGTAGAGTTTCAGATCCTCATGCGATTGGGTACTCCTCCATCTGAGCAGCAGCCGACGCACGTCTGTACGGAGGGAGCGTATGAATGGGGTGACCCATGGTTGAGGATGCTGAGACTTAGAAGTGAAACTAAGCAGTGGGAAATGAGATGAGAATGAGTCATATAATAGCGATTGTAAGCTGAGAAGGCAGTGGGAGTGGAAGAGACATCAGGTGTGAAGGAGGAGAGTGAGAACTGTAGGTCAGAGAGAAAGGGAGAAATGGCAGAAGGTTTAAATGTCCTTTTAGTAATAGGTGAGGCGAGGTCAGAGGGTGGAAAGGAGATGGTGGTGGAAACAATGAAGTGATCAGATAGGGATGGTGTGACAGTAGTATTAGTGGCTGAGAGTAAGGTGGAGACGAATAAGAGATCCAAAGAGTTACCCCCGTTGTGGGAAGATAGGATATGTTTAGAGTGGGGAGCATTGCCACTAAGAAAAGACTGAATTTCAGATTTCTGAGAAGTGGTTGGAGAGGGCAGGTTAAAGACAACTAAAAGGATGAGGTGATGTTTAGTGAAAAGAGAATCATGGCGTTGCCCAAGTTCATTAAATAATGGTGCAGTGGGACCTGGAAGGCGATAGATGTCGATGTGAACCAAGTGAGGCAGAGCTATAGTAGAGATGGTGAATTCAAAAAAGGGATGAGAGGAAATGGCATTGGAGATTTGTGAGGCGTTGACGAGGGAATAGAGTACGTGCCTGATGCTTCCACCTCTGCCAGTCAGACAAGGAGAGTGAATGAAGGGTAGTTTTGAGTCATGTAGGGCTGCTAGGTCGGCAATGTCAGAATGAGAAATCCAGGTTTCAGTGATAGCAAGCAGGTCTAAGGGAAGAGAGCTGGCATGAAAGTAGTCAGTGATAAAGGGCGTTTTGTTGCATACAGAGTGCAATGGTTAGTTAATGCGGTAAGGAACAGTAGAGAAGTTGAGTCTCAAGAGGAAGAGAGGCCAGGTGGATAGGTGTTGGGGAAGGTATGGTTAGCACGTCAGCTTTGTTTGTTGGAAGTAGGAGCAGTGGGGGTTTCGAGATGCAAGTGCTATGATAGCGATAGGAAAGGAGAGCATGAATGGAGAATGCATTGGGAGAGGCAAGTAGGAAAAGCAGCAGGAGAGAATGCATTGTAGGTAAGTACTGCAGTGTGGAGAGACAGCACAGTCATTAGCAAGCATAGGTGCAGCAGGGAGGAAGGCAAAAGCAAAGGCTCATAGGCTAAGAGGCCATGAGGTTGGTCAAAGGCTGGTCTTCACCCTTCAATGTTCCATCCATAAGAGCCAAAAGGCTGGTCAATGGCTGGTCTTCCCCTTTCACCGTTTCACCCTTAAGAGACTAGTCAAGTGGCAGGATAGCGCTGGTCTTACCCTTCACTGTTCCATCCTTAAGAGGCTGGTCAACGGCTGGTCTTCACCTTCACTGTTCCACCCTTAACTGGGACACCCCTATGGAGTTCCGAAGTGATGACACACACCCTTGTCACCTGATCGCCTAGTCCACCAGTGGTTGGTCTTGATTGGTGTTCCTAGAGGAGTCTCTTGTGGCCCTCAGCTGGAGTCTGGGCTGATTCAAGATGGCCACAGGATATGATGTAACTAATCCAACATGGCTACATGAAGTGATGTCATTGATCCAAGATGGCCATCGGAAGTGATGTTAGAGGCAGAAAGTGAATCCACAAACCAGAAGTGATGACACACGCTCTTGTCACCTGATTGCCTACTTCATCATTGGTTGGTCTCTGATTTTGTCCCTAGTGTTGCTGGGATGAGGCTATTTCTTGTTGGATTCAAGAGGTAAAAATATCTGATTGTATAATGCAAGCATTTTAAATAGTTAACATACAGAAATGTTTAATGAAGAAAGGAGAAATATGTGTGTTTAAAATGTGTTATTCATTTAGAAGTAACAGGGAGCTCTGCTCACATCCCCTCTCAACTGTGTAATCCTTATTTTCCACTTACTCATTTCCATCTGTCTATGTATACTTTAAAACTTTAAGGGATTTCTCCAGAACTCCTTTTTCTGGGGACTTCTAGTGGGGTGATGAAAGGGTCAGTTACCGCACCGAGGTAGCAGATCATGGTCCCTGTGGCAGTATTTAGTCCCTGCCACTGAGCCGGGGATAGTTGCATGCCATGGCAAAATGCTATTGGCGCTTTAATGGCCTTGTCAGGAGAGCTACGTCCTGATATAGAGCATTGTAAGGATAGCTCTGGGGCAGCGTGCTCGCCTTGGAAGCAAGACAACATGGAGAAACACAGGTTTGATCCCTGGGTCCAGGCTTATAAACCTCTGGGTATTAAGCATGTTATAAATAACCTATCATATCATATCATATCATATCATATATCATATCATACTCATCTTTTGCCCAATGAGACAAAGGTGTTGATCTCATTAGAAAACATCATGACAATCTTGAAACACTGCAAACGCTTACCATGGGTCCCGCCACAGACTCAGCTCTGCTGCCATTCATAGATGTATGCACGCATTTGCAGACCCACATACATATGAAATACAAAATGGCGGGTAAGCTTCTTAAAGCCACAGTCCTGAAGCAGCTTGGATTATACGATCAGAAAAAGCTACACTTCCATCATCCCTTGAAAGCATATCAAGGATCATGGGAGTTGTAGTCCTTAACATCTGGAGTACCACGTACTGAGTAACCAAGGGGCACAACCTAATCCGACAAACAGCACAATACAATAATCTCATTTTTATCACATCATATGAGTTTCATGGTTAAGTGAAGAGTATTTCTAATATATGGGTGATTATGGCTGAACCATGGCCTTACCACCAAAGGATTAAGAATATTCCAGGTGCCTTCTTTTTAAACTGATGAATCTCAGGATATTACATAGGTCATACATCACTCCACTAATGGTGCATAAATTAAGGCCAGAGCGTTCTAAATGTGGAAGATGGTATGAGGCGGCATCCTTTTTCCATAGGATGTGGACATGTGAGATTCTTCAGCGTGAATGGGGTAGGTCAGGGGGCTGCTACCTGTGGCTCCCCAGATGTTTTGAACTACAACAACCATTAATGCATGGGCAGAAGTATTAGGGCTAGATCGCAGGATTGGCTGCACGCGACCGATAGATTTGCTGGGGTAATAATAGGCTTTGATTCAAAGATTCCTCTGCCCCGAGCCTATATGAGATGCGTAGCACAGATAATATGCTGCAGAATTTGTTGCTGTAACATGTTTTCTGCTCAATGGCTCTACTGGTACAACGATGGGAATGTTTTTATGTAAGATTGCATTTCATAATCAAATCTTTCAAAAACAAAAAAGAATCCTCCAGATTATCATAAATATATTGCATGTTCAGAATCACTCGGATTTTATCAAATGGGCCAGGTTGTCTGACTTTCCTCTAGAAGGTGGGCCATTCCATGTACAGTAATGTTGCTTCGGACATTTCCCTGCATCCCCATTGACTAGAAAATAGAATAAATGCTCTGCAGAAGTGGCTGAAAACCCCTGTACTAGACACCTTCAGTAGGCATGTCTGAAGGAGACTGCAGTGTAGGGACAGTGTTAAACACACCTGGTGGAGGCTGCCCATCTAATTTATAGATTATACACACGGAGATCATGAAGTGCCTCTGAAGTAACAAGAATAGGGTTTTCTTCATCTTGCAGCTGAGAAAGTCACTTCATGATCTCCGTGTGTATAATCTATAAATTAGATGTGCAGCGCCGATTGACCATGCATCTCCCCTCATTCCATCTTTCGGATTGAAGTATGCTCTGATCGCTAGCGTGTTAGCACTTTGTCTCTAGTGTGTTAGCACTTTCTCTCAGCTGGAAGCGTGCTCCCCACTTCTATCGTCCAGAATCAAAGGGATGGCGATGGAAAAATGGGTTCTATGTGATTCCATCGAGTTTTTCACGTTGCAGGAGAATGCATCAACATTTTTTTTTCCTTTTATGATCTTTTGCCACAAATGTATTCAGGGCGAGACCCCCCACCCCGCCAACCTACCCAAACCCCCTATACCTTTTTAATTACACTAACCCAACCCCCACATATATTTGCAGCAATACTCGATTAAAGGAATGAGCTGAATTCTCCTTCGATGGAAAATCCACCTATGGAGCCTCCATATCCTTGAAAAATGCTGTCGGTTCAGGGGATTCTCTTGTGGTCCAACCTAACATGAGGAGGAGCTTCTGCAGGTAGGTTTTGCCTGCAAGCACAATCATTTCTTCAAGGTCCTCCAATATCTTCTTAGACTCCTTGGTCGAACTGGGGTATAAAATTTGCTTGGCCAACAATGAAAAAGTGGCCCGGATATGCAAATGTCTATTAATTCCTTTTGTGACAGACAGTTTGGGTAGTACCCACCGGGGAGGGTTTTGGTAAAATGCATTGCAAAGTACATTTGAGAAAATATGTTTAGAGTAACATAGGTCAAAACGACTAGCTACACAGTGAGGTAATTGAAACTGCCTATTTTGACCAAAACAAGTGGCCTTTTCTTACCTCCACTCTCACTGCATTCTCCACACAGGCCTACATACATCCAGAAAATTCAAACACACACTATCACATTTCTTTGCATTCACCCAGCACTGACTGACTCATAGCACAAACATACATACATCTGACACGCACTTCACACATGCAAAATACACATCTCATTTTTTTTTTAAAGCCTTCTTACCTGTTTTTCCAGCTTTGGTCCGTCACTCCAGGCCGTCCTCGGCTCCTCCGTGCTGCTCATAAACAGGAATCGGGAAGCTGGGAAAGTTTCCTGGTTCCTGCATATGAGCCGCGAGGAAGCTGGAGAAGGAGTTGGAGCTGAATGTGACATGTGACACTTGCCACACGTCACGGTCAGCTCGAACCCCTACTGAGCGCTTCCTCCTCACGCTGCAAGCCCCGGCCCAGCCTTCACCCTGCGTTGGCCCCCGCTACTCCAGGGCCCAAGAGCTTCTGTTTTTTTTAAATACAGGGGTATCAACGGAGACTGCAGGGGTAGCAAGGGAGACCACAGGGGTCGCAGCTGCGACCCCTGGCGACTCTCAAATCACATCCCTGAAAGTAGGTGTTGGAAGGGAGAATAACCAAGGGAGACAGGAAGAGGAACACTGGGGCGTGAAAGAAAGGACACTGAGTACGGCCTGAGTATATGGAAGGCATCCCTATATCCCTCGGAACTAATCCAGGGCTAGAGTAGGACAGGCTTAGCAAATCCCTGAGAAAGACTTTGGTAGATAAGTTAAATTTGCCTTCAGGCCCTCACAAGCAGACAGCTAGATATTATAAAGTAGGGGTTAACACATAGTATCTACTAACCTGGGAGTAGAGATGCCTTGGATAGGTGCACACTGCTACACCTAGATGAGGGAGTGAGGGACAGATCTTAAGACACAGAAGTAAATTACAATAAAAACACTTGAACCATCTCTGGGAGTCATTGGGCCTCATCATGAGTTTGCCGTTATCCTGTCGGTAATACCCCCAGAACACCAGCAAACGGTAATACTGTTACCAGCACTTGGTCCGTTGGTATTACTGCCGGATTACGGTTGCTGACAACAGTTGTAAATCCCCATCCCATGGAGTCCAATTGGACTCTATGGGGGGGATTGGCCGGTTTTACCGGCACCAGGAATACCAGCGATTTTTGCCAGTAAGGGGCCTGGACTTCCCTCCAGCTCTTAGCTGGAGCTAAATCAGGCACCTCACTGCAAACTCGTAGTTGGCCGGTGCAGTAACATGCCGGTATACAGTAATGTCTGCACTGTTATACTGCTCTGGCCAATTTATAATGAGGCCCTTTGCGTTCTTAACACCATCTCTGACAATGTTTTCTGCACTTTTCATTCAGACTCACTGTTCCCTTCTTCATTTATTACCATCTGCAGTACTTGTTCACCATGTCTTTTCTGATCTCTGCTCTATCCTAGTAGGTCTTGATGCAATTGCTCAGCTTCAGTTCTCATCTAGGTACAGTACTTGTAATTAGGATGTGTTATATAGTCCACTTTGCAGTGATGAGCACAACTCGTAGTATGGCGGTACGGTAGCAACGGTGCCGGCAGCGATACTGGCGCCATTGTTGCCTTACCGCCATACTTGTAATGAGGCCCAATGTCAACTCAAGAAGACAACGGCCGCATACATATGTATGGTGCTGTGTTTCATTTTATAAATGCTTGTGAACGTCTCCTCTTGCCACTTTGGTTATTTCACACACTGCTCTTAACCCCATCATCACAACTTTTGGGTACAACAAAAAGACATTTGAAGCAACAAAAGCAATTGATGGAAACAAAGAAACCGCATTGTCATCCAGGTGGGGCTGCACCTCGGCACTGTAACTGGTGGAATGATTCCAGCATCCCCAGACAACAGATCCTCTTGGTAACCAAAGCCACATGGTCATGTTAAGAACATAATAGATGGAATAAAATAATGTAATTAAATAATAGGTGCTCCTTGCACATGCTGTACACAACAACATTTTACATCTTCAGTAAACTGTGTAAGAAGCTTGTAATCTTTGCTTTTGTTCAACTTTTATGAAGATTGGCCATGCCTGAATTTGGGCATCAGTTATCAGACTTGCTTAGGAATTAATAAATGGCCTTTCATAAAACGAATAAGGGATGTGACAACGCTCAGTGTGCGCGCACACACTAGTGACTGTGTAAGCTTATGCATATACACTTGTACGTACTTCAAAGCCAAATCATTGGTAATGTAGAAGATTGGACACACGATAATGAAAAAAGGGAGCATGCATTTGATCTGTGTTGGAATCACCCTGTCAAGACTTTTTATGTGAGTTAAAATTGTCTACTAATGACCTGCAATTTAAACAATAAAATTATACCAATAGGTGTACAAAATATAATTTTACATCGTATCCAAGATAGGGACATTGAAGAAAAAAGAAACCAAGTTTAACCGTCCACCATGAATGAAGAATATTTAAAAAAAGAGTTCTGGTCTAAGAAGGCAGGACAGGTCAAAGTGAGCGGTGCCTTTGTACTGAAGTTGCTGTTAAGAAAGGATTATGCAAGATTCCCATCTAGAAGCGGCATGCTTTGGGAGAATTCAGTTTGAAAGTATGGATTAACACATTCCATAGGCAATCATTCCTGTTGATCCTTGATGACTACTACCAGGGTCACTGGAGAGTAGGTGGCAAGGGTGATGTGATGAATCCAGGGTATACGTCCCTTCTCCCCAGGGGGAAGCCACCCTCCTTGAGGCTGCCCAACACACATTATCTGCATTTATGAGACCTGGAAAGACTATTACTTCTGTTTTGAATACTCATTTTGAAACCACCAAACACTGACACTTCTTCTATCTCTTTGCCTTCAGGTAATGCTGGATCAAGCCTGAATGCCACCATCAAAGAGCATCAACAGAACACTCTTATTTGGGACATCACTTTGGATTCACCGGATAGTGAAGTTTACTCAAGCTCTTTGGCTACAGGCAATGCTGAACAAAGTCTGCACACCATAGTCGGCGAAGAAGGAGACTGTGCTGTCTGTTCTTGTGACGTTTATAAGAGGAGAGGCTCCTCCCGAGGGAGTACTGCTACAGAGGCAAGAATCCACAGAATCGATATCCCTGAGGAGTGGAGCCACAGTGCCTGTGACAGCAAGGAGGGTGGGCAAAGTGCTGGCCAAATGCCTGTGGGTTGGCATTATACCCAACCGAGGAGCCAAGATTGGCAGAGCCGGAAACACAACTGTCTCATCTGGTGGAAGGGCTGTTCAAACTAGGTCCCATTTATGTACATGGGCCTTTAAATCCAAAATGGAAGTACCCACACAGTCTAGTTCTAAGAACCAAGCAATGCGGTCTAGTGTTTTGGGTGTGGCAGGCCTGGAACTATATAAACCACACCCTGACTGCAGAACACGCTTCGTGTTATTCTGCAACCCGCAGCGTGACGCTCACCGTGTCCAGCTCCTGGTCTTCAGCATCTTCCTGTAATCCTGCAAGAACAAGAACAAGATTATTCTGTTTTACCTGAGAAAACACCATCCAGCACTCAGCATCTCAACTGGGCTGCAATCTGTGGAAACCGAGAGAAGAAACATCACTCACCTGTGAGTACTAGTTTAAGGACTTCCGGTGAACCTCTACCACAGCTGCTGTTCGAACATTGCGACCGGCAATAACGAGAAAGGGAAAAACAATATTAAAACGCGTGCTTCCAAAACATCGAATTCCATCGCGCTTCGCCACGCTTCCATCGGGAGCACCACAGCAACATCTGCAAAGGAAAAGAGACATATTCAGGTGTGCTTTCAATATTAAACTACCGCACAGCACTGTACTTACCTTAACAGATTCCGAGGGCCTGTTTTTCATCGCGCTCTCATTCACTCGCAGCACCACAGCGGCCTGTGATGAGAAGAAGAAGAAAACACAGGTTAGCTATGAAAGACAATAAAGGCGCTGGGCTTCGCGCTTTCTCTTACCTAGAAAACTTGCCTCTCCATCCGGTATGCCAGCATCAAGACCTTTGCACCTGAAAAGAAGGAGAAAAAGACATTAACGAATTCCCACCATAAACAGAACAAAGACTTACAATTTACAAACCTACCTGCCTACCAGCATATTCGGGGTCACAGCAGGCCTGGGCCCAAGGAAGGCGTACTGCACCAGTGAAGCAACTCGGGCAGCTCGCCACCAAACGTGAAGCGCCCCTGCACAAGAAACGCAGGACGGATAGCTCATCCTACAAATAATTAAGGTAAGAAAAGAACCCAGTGGGAAGGGAATCGGTCAGAGGGAAGTGGGAGGTTCACCCATTAGAGACAGTTATCACAAATCCTCCCTTCTGTAATTGCAGATTCATTATTCAGCACTGGGCAACTATGCATCCAGGGTTCCAGATCTCAGAGCCTTCCAGATGCCTCCGGGGATATCAGGTGAGTGTAACACTACTGCTACAAGGTGCCAACTTTGTGATTGGGAGTATGAGAAACCTGAGGTTGTAAATAACCAATGAAAGGAGAGAAAGAAACAGACACAATTATTTGAATCGAGGCTAAGAAAGCCAAGCAAACTGCAAAACTACAGAACTTTGGGGAATCCCAACACCTTGAATCAAGAAAAGACAAAAGCATTCTTTCTGTTGTTTTCAAATCATCTTGGAGGAGTGGGATTGTTTTGCATCAAGAAACAGATGCTTTTGAAATCTTTACTTTGAGTTGGAGACCAGGAAAGATAACCTGCTGGAAACGAGATACCGTTGAAGACTATGAATTATCTATGTATGAACTGGACCAGGCAGAAGCTGTGTTGAGGCTGCTGTACAAAGCCTATGCTTTTTGCTGTTGGTTAGGTGTTTTCTAAAGTGATAGGGCCAGTTAGTTGGATAGGATTCAGACTTCATTTTGGACTTTACCACCAATCCTTAGTTTTGCTTTGCTAGGTAGGGAAGATCCCTCACTGAAATAGGGCAAGTTGATCCTTTTAATTTTGAATAAAACCCTTGAACTATGAATCACACACGTCTGAGTCATCCTTCTGGTTTGCCACAGTAAATATAGAAATAAAATCAAGAGATTTTTAGAGTTACTGTACAGGCGCAAGGAGAAACAGCAAGCCACATGCACCAATAATTGTTATTCATAATGGGCAGTGAGACAGATCTTAATTACATCAAAGGAAAAAAAGACAATGGCCATTTAGTAGGGACCACATGTTGTAAACATACATTTGAGTTACACAGTTCCCATATAACCTTTGGCTGTCTAGGAGTGATCAAACTAGGTACTGGGAAAATGTACGAATTAGCCCTCATCGATGTGCCCTATGCTACCAATGCCCTGCCTAGGTCTGCATCCGTCAGTTTTAAGTACCTACTGTACACATAGTTTTATATCCGTAAAGAACAGGATTCAATGTAATTGAGCCCTTATTTTATATCTTGTGTGACAAGATTCTCAATAAGTCACGTGGCCAGTAAATCTGTGCTCAGTTTAAAAAAAATAAAAAGAAGAAACGCTACAAGAAAAAGACCACTTAGGCTCTAAATCTAGGGTGGTGCCTGTATGCTTCCCCTAATCATTTGAAGGGGGCTCACACCTCCCTAGCCCAGACTTCCAAACTCTGTAAAAAGGACTTGACAAATACTGCTTTACTACCGCCAGGGAATCTATGTGCTCTATGCCGGCCCTATTATAAGGGGCCCTAAAGGCTGTAGTCTTACATGTCCAACTCCCTCAGGGACTTTCTAAGTGACCTAATCAGGGATAGTCTATTATCCGGTTTCTAGAGAACGTGTTTGGCCTCTGACTTGTGAAATACAGTAAAAGCCCTTGTGTCAGCAACTGGATCCAGTAAAAAAACTTTTTAATATGGTTTTGGGACAGTGTCTGCATTGCCACGGAGGACATTCTATTGGTGATTTTATTGCATCATTTTTTATTATTTGTTATCTGAACACACTCTCTCTCTCCCTCCCCCTCCCCCTCCTACTTTCCATCTGACTTTCTACCCTCCTTCTCCTGGTCCTATAACTTCCCTTACTTCTCCAGTCTCTGCCTACCTCCTGATCTCGACCCCTCCCGTGACTAATCCTGCCTGTTCTCATCCACCCTCCTATATCTTTTCCCTCTTAGCTTATCTGTCTTTCTCCCTTGCTCTTTCTATTTCTCTCTCTCTCTCTCAACCACTCAAATCCGCCTTCTGTCTCCTAATCTCCTTCCTAAAGTATCCTCATTACTCACTCACTCACCACCAAGCATACAATAAAAATAGCCACTACTTTGCCAATCCTAACACTTTACCTTCACTCTCTCGAAACACACTCACCTTCAAGTACTCCTCCACCTGCTGCACTCTCCTCTCTGGTCTCTTGGTCCATTCTCACCTCCTCTGACCCAGACAATTCTTGCTGCAGACCTACTACTCTGTTGACTTTTTATGGTCCTATCCCCTTCCTGCCCAGAAGGTTCTCTCTGCTCCCATTGAGCACTGAGTCAGTTACTTCCCTGAGCCAATCGCTTCGCTATTCCCAACTCCTCCTTCTTGTGGGCTGGAATTTCCCTAGGAAGTCTTCATAAAAGTTGATAGCCCAACCCCCTTTCCAGTCTAATGTTTTCACTAGCCATGCAGTCATTGTGGTCATCTGTTCTCTGGTTGTCACCTATAACAAGAAAATTAATGTCCACCAAGGCTTTGGGGTGGGTTTCCCAGTCTCATTTAGGCCTTTTTTGCTCTCTGCTGGTCCCAGTTCTGCTGCTGTCACTCCCCGGCTCTCCTGTAGCATGCCTGGGCAGTCTGTAGTGTATGTTTGGTCTCCCATTTGGCTCCTGAATGCGGCAGCCTAGCCCATTACCATTCAGACAACCAGGTTGTTTCCCCTTATTCTGGCTGGGTCATCTCTCTTGGCCCAGGTACATTGTGGTACTTGTTTGAATGGTGCGACCTTCCAGGAACCGTTATCCATCTCGGGGGTCTGAGGAGTCTAACGCATGCTGGTAATTAGAGCTAGGCGAGCCCGGAAGGGCTCTAGCTTGCCCAATCCACACCTAGGGCTCTGGCCTGACCCCCATCTCGAGCCAGTGCCTGCCCAAAGCAGGGGCCGGCCATGAGCCCCACTGGGTGCTCACCCACTCCTTCAATTTAAAAAAATAAAATAAATACATGCTTGTGTCTGCCTGTATTCTGGCCGCCTGACTGCCAGCATCAGGAGGGTCTAGTGAAGGTGTGATATAGAGCAGAGTCACGGCACTGGGAAACAAGTGAGACATAACATTAGAAAAAGAGGCCCTTCATGCGGTGTGTTGAAACGTGTCTGCTCAGCATTCTTCCAAATGCTAAAATGAGTAGCTTTCGCTGTTAGGCATTTGTAGACAAAGGTCCGTCTTTGATCTTGTCCTGTTCTCAATATTCTGTTATGCATTTGCTACCTTGCTTCAGCTGTCCTACAAGTTTATGCTTTGCAAGCCTATTCATACAAGATATTTTTAGAAGTCAAGCCCACGCCATGGTGCAACACCATTGTGCTGAACGGGCTTCAGCCCCTACCCGAAATTTGGGCTATGTTGACTTTGACCTGGCTGACCTACAGAGCCGTGGCCATCAAGAACAGGACACAGATGTTAAACAGTGCCTGAGCTTCACTGTTGACAAAGGCCCTGCAATTCCAAACTGTGAGAAACCTGACGGTATTCTCCCACCTGCTCCCACAGGATCTTTCATTCAGGTGGCCAGGGAAGGGCATCTCTTTTGGAATCCAACCCTGGGTGTGGACAAGCGAGGAAGGATCACCTAAGTGGAGGGTCACAGGGGATTGGGAGGAGAATACCCAAGGGCGAGGCATGGTATTCCCCCTATCCCAATTAAACACTAACCCACACTCCATCTGCCTTAAAGGGGTATTTGCAATCACACCCCAACTCCCCCTCCCCATTTCTACTAAAGACTGGGACGAAGAAGAGGCCATTGGGAGCAATGAGAATTATTCATAGAAACAACACAGGAATACAAAGTGAGGGTTACCATGTAACGCCAGCAGACTGTTCCACTGAGAGAGTCAGGCAATCAACCCAAACTATTTACACCTGAATCCACTTGACAATTACTTCAGGTATAAAAGGTGTGATTCTGCCAAGAAGTACGAGCGAGCTGGGATTACTGGTTGGAACGTGAAGGCAGTAACAGGAGAAGCCTGGGAGGACCGGAGGAGAACAGGACGCTGAGATGCTGGCCCATTGTAACAGAGGGCTTGCAGCTTGGCAGAGGAGCAGTGTCTCCATGAAGCCGGAGGAAGGCGAGTGGTTTCTTATTGACCGTGTCCAGGCCAGTGCTCATTCCCCTGGGACATGTGTCGGTCGCAGGGGCGTCTGAGGGGCAGTGGGTGAGACTCTGACCTCACACCCCGTATCCTGGGGAGCTGCTGGCCGGCGCCACGCTGCCTGGGTGAGTCTCTATGTGAATGAGAGGAACCCAGCAGTGTGAGGATGGATGGTGCGGGAGAGGCGGGTTATAGGAGAAAACAAAGTAAAGCCACAAGCAGAAAGAAAAAGAAAGGAAAAGCAGAGTGCGCAAGGGGCGCAAAGCAAAATACAGTAAAGTGAGGTGCTAGCAACCCGACAGATTGAAAAGCAGAGTGACAGAAAGCAAAGGGATGGTGTGAGCGACCCGACAGATGGAAAAAGTTGAAGACAAAGTGAAAGAAAGTAAAGAAAAGGTGAGCACAACCTGAAAGCTGGAAAGGAGGGTGAGGAAGACCTGCAGGATGAAAAGAGGCACAATAAAAGTAAAGTACTGTCCAAGGGTGCACCAGCGAAGGACGGAGTGCCGGGGCACGATAAAGTCACGAAGACTGTACAAGAAGCACTGTGAAGATGAGGAGGGTGCAGGTGTGCACCATAGAAGGAAAGAAAGGTGGACGAGGAATAAAGCCAGACAGGAGAGGGCACAGGAGGGAAAGGTGCCAGAAGGAAGAGAGAGTACAAAGAGAGGGGTCAAAGTGGTCGCACAGGGGAGGAGTCAAAGCCCAAGCGATTATTTAAAGTCTCTGACACTACGCCATGGAGAACTGTGTGTTAAAACGGATCATCTTGACAAGATGAACTTGTGTGAAACCAGAGGGGCCTAGGCTTGGGGATAGAACCCTGAGAGGCCCACAAAAGACATCGTTGAACATTGGGAAGAGAGGCCTAAACCTTGGGGAAGGGAAGCCTGTGAGGAATAACAAGAACTGTGTCTTTTTATTTGGAACTGAAAGGTTTGAAGCTTGGGGAAGGGACCCCCAAGTGACCTAGAGATATTTTGAACCTTATTGGCTTACGGCAAGAGCTCTATGTGGAAGGTTAGGTTCCAAGGGCAATCCTTTTGAGTTGAACTATTTTACACCTATTGGTAAGACTACCTGAAACAAGCTCTGGTTTACATTTCCTTTTTAACCACCATTTTCTTCTTTAAGGAGATCCCTCAACACATTTTCTCTAATAATGAGGGCAAGCATAGGTTTAGACACAGATGGACTTTGGTTTTGGACTTACGGAAACTAGAAGCATCAGTTGAGGGAACCACCCCTTTATAGTTGGGGCCAGTTGGCATTCCACCAACCCAACACAGTTTATAAAGGTTTTCAAACTGTTCCTTTTCTGTGTCTCTCTTGATACCATGCCCGTCTCGCATAACGTAAAGCATTTCATTGTTAGCACCTGCATTCATATGCATAATTTTTTAAGCAATTAAAATAGTGATGTGGGTTTAGTACTTGTAAGCCAGGGGAGTGATTTGAAGGGTAGAGGGGAAACAGGAGACCTCTCATTCTCACAGCAGTCCTTAAGTGGGTGCTTTCAGACACAAAGGCCAGAGTTAACTGCTTGTAACATTGTAGCTCCATTACAATAGTCTCATTAGAATGCCCAAAGAAGTTAGATGCACCCCACACAATAAGTGTGTCCCTCCCTCAGTCTCTGAAGTTAGTGCCTCCCCCAACATTGGAAGGGTTATCCCTCCACCCCTCCGCCCCCCCTTGAAATGTAGGTTTCGTTGCACCACTGAGCCCATGCCACAATAGCTTGGAATCCTTAGCCCTTCATCATTGTAATGTTAGTAAATTAGAGTATTCGAGCATGCTTGGGAGCAGTGGCATTAGACAGGCAGCGCTGGGCAGGAATATATTTCTTTGTCCAGTTGCCACTTTGATAGAGCTGGGTGAGCCCTTCGGGGGTCGGGCCTGCCCAAAGCAGGGGCCAGCCATGATCCCCACCGGGCGTTCGCCCACTCCTTCAATTTAAAAAAGACGCGCTCGCATCTTCCTATATATTCTGGCCGCTTAACTGCCAGCATCATGAGGGTCTTGTGAAGGTGCGATATAGATCCGAGGCCCGGCACTGGCCCTGCACACCGGCTGTGTGTGCTGCTCCAGTCAATACATGCCATTCCCGCCCCCTGCAATCTCGTTATTTTCAATTGTGACATGGAGGCGGAGTGCGAAGTGCAGCAGGGCCTCATACTCGCCTACCCGTTGCTTGTGCACTGATAAGTGACACTCAGAAAATAAATCTTCATCTTTCTTAATATTATTCTATACCATAGCTGGAAAGATAGCTCAGCAGGTTGAGCAGTCGCTTCTGTGAACTGTGTGTGATAGGTAGGTTGCAGGTTGTCATCCCTGCCAGACCAACTCAGCTTTTCATCCTTCCAAGGTAGATAAATGGGTATGAACCTCGGCACACATTTATCGACATGCAGCGCTTTGGAGAAAGCGCTAGAGAAATAACACATTATTTTCATTTTGGAATGGTGAAGTGACCAATGGTATTGTGATTGAAAGAAGCTTGCTCATGCAATGCCCATCCGGTAGATAGCCTGGGAACGGGAGTTGTGTGGAGATGTTATTCTGTGTGCTTTTGTTTTTCTGGCAGGATTATGATTTTGGTTCACTGAATAGCTGCATGATTACTCTCCCAGAGTTTTCTGTCTGTTCCCTGGGTGGGCTTTCTTGTGAAAGACTGATCTCTGGGCCTGTTTCTGGCAGCCTCCTCTCTTCAATAACCAGCTGTTGCTACCATGATGTATTCTTTGTTTACACTCAGGCCTACTTCTTCTCCCAGCCCTTTTGTTGTGTGGAGACAGTGGCCATGTGCCAGTCTTGAATATCAGTTTCCGAACACATCAATTGTTGTCCTGTAGGACTTTTCAGTTTTTTCTACAAATCCTTGGTGGCCCATGCTGCGCTTTTTAAATACACACTTTCTGACACAGAGTTTGCACCAAATATATTCACAAGAGTGACACTGAAAATGTTCACTTTAAAGCTCACCCTTTTCATATTCAACTGTATCTTCCCATACCATTGCTCCATGGTATTATTGATGGTTTGACACCTTCTTGTTTGACCCTGGCACAACACCTCCCACCCGTTTTGTGCCCTACCTGTGAAATCTCTGGCTCCCCCACCTCTAATGGTAATTGTAGCCCCTCAGCAACCAGCCGAAAGAGAAGAGAAAGATACCTGGCCAGGACAGAGGCTGATAGCCATCAGGTCAGGGAAAATGGCACCAATATACAGGCATTGCTTAATGTATACCGAGGAGCCAGGGGCATGGATCCCTTCTACCCCCCCCCCCCCCCACAGCACCCATATGGTAAGTCTGGCTCTGGCTTTGCCCTGGTAGGCGACCTACACCAGGTTGAGAGGGGTTCTTGGACCCACGCCACCTTAGCAGGGTCAATCGCACCATCCAGTCATATTTGTTAAATGTCTGATTTTATTTTTGTGTTGACTATGTATATTTGTTTTTTGAGTTTTCTTGGCTAATCGTCTCCTGAAACATTATTATACTGTACTAGCGAGAAACATTTGGCCATTTTTTAAATCACCCATAGCGGCCTTTTCATTGACATCTTGCCACAGATCTGCACCCAAAATATCCTCAATACATGGCTGATACATCTGTGCAAGATGCTATATTATTTCCCAGTTGGTGTCTGCTTGTCATTCAACCGCATTCTAAGCTCCTGCTCATTCACTGATGGACTAAAGGTCAGGGCACTCGCTCAGGGGAAATTGATCAGTCAATCGTGTCGCCTTAGATCGCTATCACTGATACACTCCATTTCTTTTATTTCAGCCATTTAACAACAGCACAAATTGCATGATGATGGAATGGCTTTATGTGGGCTGAAACAGTTAATAGACTAGGCTAAACAAATAAAGGTGTGCATTGGTGATTTGAAACATAATTATGTTGTATAAAGTGCCTTACAAATGCTCAATAAAATAAAACAAATAAATAAATGTAGAGTTTGACCATCTAAAACATTTTGAATAACACTATATTAAAATGTACTATTATTAATGAACATTTTACAATACATGCTAATTATTAATAAGTCTTAATATTGGGGTATTAAAAAAATGTTCTTTAAATGCATCAAACTCTACGTCATCAATGCTCTAGGTTATTTGTCTGGTCAAGGATCTGTTAAAGCACAAAATAAAGTCATGTCATCATCAACATATAAGTACTAGACAGTAGATCCGTAATAACTGGAGTGCATACTCGGGCAGAGCACATGTGGCCTAGGAGAAGTGCTGGAGTTCTCAAAATGTCCTCATTAGTCATGTTTTAAATAATTCAAAATATGCCCCAAGTTCGATCCCTTCTAGATGACCAATGCTGGTGTGGGTCTTATACTGTAGATGGGCAGCGTCGTGAGTCTGAATATGTAGTTACTCAGTTTGGCCATGTTTAGTCAGCCAAAGCTCTTTTACCTGATTTGTTTTGTGGAACCAATCAGCTAAAATAAACATTTCACAGCGGTCAGATGCATCTGTACACACAATATAAATATTATTTTCACACAGATGTCTCCAGCAGGGAGCAACTTTATTTTAAAGTTCACTCAACTCTTGCAATTTGCTCATATACTAACACTTGTCCTAAATAAGCGTCTAGCTGCTGATCATCTGCCCTCATACCCAATCACCTATATTTGCATATCAAAAGTGGGGCAAGTGTTGATCAACAGACTCAAAAGTCTCAGTAAAAGCCAATGACATCTCTTACATTTCCTGGCAGAGTGGGGGAGGTAACACATATTACATGGGAAGAGACTCAGGAACATAAGCGTTAAAGCACAGATCATTGCCAATGTTGGTGGAACCCTCATCTGGGAACATGTGGGTGACATATTCCCCACCAATGTTTTTTTTTTCCAGAATATTTATACAGTAGGTATGTATGTTTAAAATTAATTCCTTTTTTTATTGGGTTATTTTACCAGCTTTGCCAACATAATGCCATGTTATTATGAAAAACACATAGCATACAGAAGCATCAAGTAGGTACTTAAAAATTGGCTTTCATATTCGGGCTGGGAAAGGTTTTCCTAGAAAAACTGGATGAGTCCTGAAAATGGCATCATTAGTCTGAATTAAAAGATTTAAATAAATGATGTCTCAAGTTCAATTTCTCTTAGACAACCAATGTTAGTAGGTGACTGCAGAAGGGCATCAGCTGAAATTCCCTAGCTTGCCCCCGCTTGGTCCACTAATGCCCTTTATCTGATAGCTACTTGAGGGAAGTGATAAGTTGAAAACAGTGTTTCACAGTGCTTAGTTGAGCCTGTAAACACAAATAATGTTCAGTGGCATAGTTGTATCTAGTTGCTGTTCTTCCCCGAACACAAATACAGCAATCTGGCTTTCATTACTTTGGCAAATGCATTACTGGGCTACTTCAATTGAATACTGCAAGTAATATCGGGCCCGAACAATGTTCTTGATATTATTAACTCTGAAAAAAAACTCCCATAGCATACCCTCACCAGAATAAATGTAAAGAAATACATTGAAAGGTAGAAATGTAAAAATGTGGGCATTTGACAGGATAGAAGTTCTTTCTATTTGCTTCTCTAAAGTAACTCTGTCAATATATTGATTTTAATTCTGTCTCTTACCCCACCAGCTGCTCTCCAGCGAGATGGCTGTTCTTGAAGGCGTAAATCCACACATTCAAGATGACCACCTCATGGAATGTCACCTCTGAATGCAAACTTTGCACAACCCTTGCTTAACAGCACCTTTAGTTTCCCTCTTCACCTTTCAGGAGAGGTCCTTTCCTAATTCATAATTCAGAATTCAACGCTGTTTTAACTGAAGGCCCAGTGCTGTGGGGGAGGGGCAGAAGAGCAGCATCTGCACACGCTACTGCCGAGGAGTACTGGAGAGTCCATCTGGGAAACGATCAACCTCTCCCGTACTGAACCCGCCTTTCATTTACAGTAGCGGCAAGTGTGGAACACGTGGCGTTTGTAAAAAATTAAAAAAATTAAAAATACCTGCTCAACCAGGGATGAACGTTTCTTTGCATTTTAGGTGGGAGTGGAGGTATGCACTCAACTAGAAAAGGCTTTAGTCGCTGAGGGGACCTGGAGTCTGCCTAACTGGAGATAAACCTTTTAGCAATCACACTGCTGAAGTGAACCGCCTCCCCCTCTATCCCCCAACGCCCTAAATGTGTTGCTCCCCGTCCTTATAGAGACTGCCTGTAATGCTAATTTATATCTTTTGTTCTGTACCCAGCCATTTTTTTTACTTTGATTGTAGGCATTTTCGATCATATTAGATCACAATTAAAAAAATCATTGATGGAGAGGTTTAAACCCAGTTCACATGGCTGTAGAGTGCTCAAACATCTATGCTGTTAATGTTGCAGTCATGAAGCCTATGCAGTTATAAACCAGCTTCAGCTCAGCACATCACTATGAGCTTAAGAAAGCCATCGAGGACCCACCCCTAGGGGGTAAGTAATGGGACATCTTGGGTATGGCTAAAAGCTTGTGCCTGGGAACGGCAACCTGATGTAGTGCCACGCCAATGGAGACGTGCACCTGCTTTGCTTTTGGGCATATCAGTGAGGAAAAATAAATCAATGCACAGGAGGATGCTGGACGAGATGCAGGGTACTGCATTGCAGCAAAATGTATACATCAGGTGTCAACTAATGTCAAATCCTAAAATGAATAATGGTTGGGGTATGCAACCAGTTCCCCATGACCAACTATGCCATTAACTAATATGCACGTCTGGCTTTAGGTATTCTCTAATCCCCTCTGCCCCCATGGCAGCTAGATCAGATACTGCTCTTCTGCCTCTCCCGCACAGCAACCATCGCGGACAAAAGTGAAACATCTGGCCGAGTTACTGTAGATGTAGCTCAACACATAGACATGTTCCATACTATGCCCAAGTTTATCTAGATGTACTGGTCCTTGACCATAGCATAGGCTTGAACACCCAACTCTGAAAACAAGGGAGAAGCTTTGCGAGCTGGGTTTCAGCCCCTTTGCATTGTTCTTTTTGGACTGTTATGTCCTACAATTAAAAGGAAATCATACAAATATGAAGATTCCAGCTAAATGTAATTTTTCATCTTAATCAAAAAACAAAAGGCAGCTCATGGTGCTTCTCCCTTCCCAAGTGAGGGCTCTAGCCACTAGTCCACTAGTGCTCAGGCAAAGATGTGCACAGGATCCTTGCTGTCCCCGCACCCACCTGAAATGCAAACAGACCTTCATGGCTTGCACCGATGTATAGTATTAGCAAGAAGAAATAAAGATAATATTAATACCTTTGTTGGGGCTACAATTACTTTGTGTATTCAACTGAATTGGCCAAAGTCTACAAGTCTCATAAAGAATGTGTGGAGAGGGGAAGCATAGACTGCTCTGGTACATGTGTTGACTGGAGCCACTGCCAAACACTCCATAATGCTTCAGACAGATTGGTGGAATTGGGCAAGAACAAATACTATTTAGAGAGATTGTTTGGCAAGAGAGGAAGAACTATTTCAGAAGAGCTGAGGGAACCATAAAACTACCAACACTAAATGTAGTGTTTATACTCTGAAAAACCAGCGCTCACTCTAATGGATAACATATTTATACCTCATTAAATGCATATAATACAGCACAAAGCATTGATATCATACAATGTATTTACCTATTTTTTCAGTAATGGTACGATATGTGTGTTTTTCGGCTTTTGTATCGTGTGATTACAACTTTTTTAAATACATGATCTATTTTTGCATGAGACGTGTGTCTCGAGAAGCATCCTCATGTTTCCCTTGACTATTGTGTTGAATGTAACTATTGGGCCCACCCCTAAAAGAGAAGTATGGTTTGTGTTGAGAATCCAACTGAAATCTTTTTTCTACAGCTATTAATACCCGAAACAAACACAAAGCACCAACAGTGTTGGTTTGCTGACAATGACCAGGTAACAGCCTGACTAATTTCTCACAAGAGGCTTAATGTGGCTAAGCTCTGCTCCTGCTTAGAGATAATTTCCTTTTGCAGTGGGTCTCCTACAACAGCTTGTTCTTAGCGCTTAGGAAGTTGCATGGATCTAAACCTTGCTATGTGTATGCTTAATACAATTAAGGGGCATTTAGACAGTTTAACACAGCCCTGTTCCTTGGGCACACACAGCCAACTGCACCACTATTTGTGATGGTCTGGATCATCTTTAAATAGCTCTAATTTACTGACTGCCTTAAGCTTCCTGCAGGAATTTTTCAAGCTTTGATTATCTGCATTGAGTATGACAACCCCTGGGAAAGGACCTGGGTTTTTCAGACTGTTATTACAGAATAATGTGGTGAAGTGAACCACATTGACTTCACCACATCAACTTTGGCATGGTATTCCCAGGTCCACACCACCAGCTGTGAGCAGTGAAAGCATATCCCTGGTCAAAGATCAATCACTTTGACAAAAAGAAGGGAGTCTTGGGGAACACACACTCCTCGTCCATTTGATATTCAGAGTGGCAGCAGGAAGACCAGTTCTCTCCCCAACATTTAGTAGACACAGGCATAGCTCTACTTCCATTCCACGCTACTGGGAACGCTGGGGAGGAGAGAAATCATGTCTCCCTCACAATTGCCAGCACAAGGGAGACAGAATAAACTGCAGCCACTCCCTCCATTAAAATGAAGGCAAAGGATTCCAGCACTGCACCAAACAAAGTAACACCACTTTCTAAACCCCACCCCACCGAAGAAATGCTCGATACGTATCCTGAGCTGTTTTTCACTGGAGGTTTCAAAACAAATTTAGAGAAGGGAAATGTTCCCATTTGGCCAATTAGCGGAAAGCTAGGCAGGTCCAAGCACTATATCGGGGCCACCTCCCATGGCAAGAGTGGAAGAGAGTTTTGTGGTACAAAGAATATGAGCTGTAGTGTTAAAGAGGAGAAGGAATATTGCTGGAGCAGAGTGGAAGATTGCTGTGCTTGCTGAATTACCTATAGTGGAACGTCCAGATTGTAAAACCCAGTGAGCAGAGAAAAACAGCTGGGTAGATTGTGTGACCTAGAGTGGAATGGTTAAATTGAACTCTTGGAGAAAAGAGGTTGATTTTAAGACCCTGATGGGAGAGACTTATTGTAAAAACTGGAATCAGGAGAAGACAAAGTTGGTGACCAAAAATGCAGAAACCAAAAGGCCGGTGGATAGAGACCTGGCCACAGACCAAGTCTAAAGAAAAGGGCAGAGGAAGCGAAGGCAGAAGCCGAGAAGGTGAAGACGAAGGCTCTGACCAAGGGGAAGGCAGAGCAGGAAAGAGTAGAGGTCCAGACAAGAGAAAGAAAGGCTGGAGGCCCCAACAGAAAAACTGAGCAAGTGCCCAAGAGGAGCTATATAGATATATCCAATAGTCCATGATCAATATATTTGTCTTTAAGATTGAAAAGATAGTTTAAATAATAGTTGCTGTAGGGGCTGTCATATACCAGACAAAGGTCAGAGGACCAGAAAAGACTGACTCAAGTTTACTGTATATGATTGTGGACACAATAATAAAGGGGATGGAGTAGCTCAACTAAATGGCCAGGGCTAACATTCAGTATGGCATCTTTTCAGTCTACTTCTCATCTCATTTGCTCCTCGTCTCACTCCTCACTATTCTTCCAACCTCCTCTTACTCCCCATCTGACTCCTCACTATTTTCCCCCCTTCATTCCTCTCCCAGCCACTCTACAACTTTCCCTCCAAAATTATCTTCATTTCCTTTCTCACACTTCTACAATCAACCATCTTCTAGCTTTCCCTCTGAAATAACCTTCAATCCCCCTACCACCACTACTCTCAACTGCTCTCCCTCTCAAGCATTACTTGTAATCCCTCTCTCCCAGTCCTACTGTGGGCTGCCCCCCGCTCTCACTCTGAAACTGACCTTCAATCATTCTCTCACCTCTCCCCCCGCTCTCACTCTGAAATTTACCTTCAATCATTCTCTCACCGACACCCAGGTGCATCCAGTTAGTACCACTCTCTTTATCCTAGAAAGTTACCTTCTCTCTCTCCAAACATACCAGTAAGCTCTTCCAACATCTCTATGGTCTCCTGGTCCTTCTGGACATCCCCTGGCCTCACCCAAACAACACACCCTCAAAACAGACTCTACTTGCTTCCTATAGTACTCCCCCTTCTGTCCTGAAACTTTCTTAGGCTTCCAATGCACATTTGGGTAAGCTGTAACCCTAGGCCAATCCTTGCTTTGTCTAAACCAAATCCCTCCTATCGCCCATCTTAGGGGATGGAACTTTTCCTGGGAGACTTCAAAAGGGCCTTTAACTCTACACTTTTTTCAGCCTCCGTTCCCTTTTCCTCCAACCAGCAATGTGGTTTGTGGCAACAGTTAACCTCTGTCCTACTCCTCTTCCTGTTTCAGGCAAGTTACTGTCCATAGAGTTTTGGGGGGTGTACCCTACTCTCCCCTTCTGCTGCCTAGCTCCCTGCTGGTTCTAGCGTTGATGCTGTTGCAGCACCATGGTCCCATTGTAGCCAGTTTGGGGACCCTTGGGCAAGTGTTGGGCCACCCATTTGGCACCTTAATGGTTGGGGGAAGTCTGTAAACAGCAGGGCAACCATTTCTCTCTTTCTGGTCCAGGCCAGGTTTAATACATTGGACCCAGGTGTATTGTGGTACTTGTAGTCATTTCCCATTCAAAGTATCTTCTCTCCTGCTGTTGCAGGTGGCATAACTCTAACCTCTGTTGGGACCCAAAATCGGTCCTCTATGGAAGGTGCTGCTCACTGTGCTTTACTGGCCATTACTGTGGTATATGAGGTGTGGCGCATGCTAGTAGCTATAGTCTCTGAGTCTAATGTTAGGATACTGAGAGGGAGCGAGACATGACTGAGGCAGAGAGGTCGATGGTACTAGGTACTGGGACAGGGGTACCAATTAGCAGCATGACATCAAACACAATCGGGAGCCAGGGGTCCTTGTGAGACTGATCTTGGAAAAATCCTTCATGGTACACTGGGGGGAAGGCTTTCTTTTCTCGCTCTCTGTAGAAGCTGTGGTTTATAGTTAAAAAAAACTTGTGATAATTACAGCATTGTAATTCAGTCCTTTTGACCCTTGGGGGTTCTAGCTTCTATATCGCCTGCTCAGTCAGTAAGCCCAGATGAACCCTCCTTCGCCAATCTCTTCTCCTGTCAACAGGCTCTTCCAACAGAGGATCAAAAGCATACATCATGGATTGTAACCCTCACCCCTTTAAATGCCCCCTCTGCCCCATCCCGTGTTAGCTTTTCATTAGACCGTCCTCTTCCCTCCTTTTCCCCTCCTGCCTTTTTGCCTCCTTTGCCTCCGCCTGACTGCTGAAGCCTGGCCTTTACATCACAAGATGCCCAGACATCTTGGTCCAGTTATGGACCTCAGGATCTCTGTCCCCTTTCTCTGGTTCCGCCATGGCAGCATGTGGCTGGTTGACACCCCTCCAGGAAAGTGGACCTCTTGACCCCGTGAACCTTGTCTACCTAGGGCTCAAATTGCAGGTTGAGTTTCTGTGGCCTGGGCTGCTATGCCGTGGGCAGCTGGGACCGGGGCTGCGTTGTAGGGAGGCTGGTGCTACGTGGCAGTGTCCTGCTCTGTATTCTTCCTGTGGTCGGGCGACGGGCGGCCCTGTGGAGAGGTTGTTGCTGCGCCACAGCGGTCCGTCTGTATCTTTACTGGAGATGGACAACGGGGTGTTCATGTCAAGCAATGGAGAAGCACTACAGCGAGGCACCTGCCTCTCACAATCCCTCTCAGCATCCCTAGGGTAGGTCTGGTTCTGGCTGTGCTCGGGTACAACGCCTACCCCAGGTTGAGAGGTGTCCTGTGCTTCTCTGACAGGCTCATACCCATGACGCTGTCAAACTCTGATCCAGGGTTTTAGTCATCACCTGTCCCCAGCCACCTTGGTCTGTCCTTCAGCTTTTGGTCTTTTAGTGGAACCAATGCTCTAGCTCCAGCCTCAGCTTCTGAACCTGCTCCTTGCACATTTTCTGTGTGTTTCTGGTTAATATCAAACCATACACATTTACTCGTATAAAACTCATCAAACCTAGACAGCGGAACTATCAAGCAATCTTTAACCCTATCCATAATTCACCCTTCTAAATCATATCAAATACGTTCCCAATTAAAGCTCATTATTAACAATAGATTTAGCACATCCACATGATCAGAAACATTTAAAATGCACTTATGCATTATCTCCCAATTTTGCAAAAATCTCTTTTCAAAATGCCACTACTGCAATAATCATAGCTATCCTACTTCCATCAGTTAATCTTCACCATCGGTTAGAAGGTGTTACAGATGAAGCAGAGTGCACAGATTTTCACAAGTCCAGAATTCTCTTCTGCATAAGTAAGGGACATTCCGAATCCAAATGACTTAGTGATTCCAAAGAATTAGTTTTACACACCCTACATATGCGTTCATCTCTTTGCAGGCCAATTCTAGGGCCAATAACCTTCAAAGTATGTAAACAATTTAGGCAAAACTTCAGATACTACATGCGTATTCTTTCCAAAGGGAATTTTTTAAGATGCAGTCTCAAGATTCGTTGGTCAGTAAGTGTCAGTGAGTCTTTATAGAGCTTTAATCGAGGCAAATATAGCTCATCGTCTATTCTATGCCAAACACTCCACCTTGATTTAACCACAGCCATTGACAATTCGACTGTCAGATTTGCTTCCTGCCAATAACCTTCACAGGCTCTCATAAAGGTCATCAATGACTTCTCTGATTCTGGACTTTTGGATTACACTTTTCACCTTGCTAGCGTGGACTTTCTGCAGTTCCTGTTCGCCATGGATTCCTATAAAAATTGCATCTAATAGTCGCACAAGTGCCAATATTTCTGCCAGTTCACATTACCTCAAAATAAAAAGAGATGATGGCTGGAAGGTTTGGCATTGCTCTGGGCAACCCCCCAGACTGTAATGGCTTGTCAGGCAGAAAAAAGATATTCTGGAGGGCTGACCAGAACTATGCCCGTTGTTATGATTTATTCAAACCTTCCAGCCATCAACTTTTGGTTTTGTTTTAGTCACCCCGCTTCGCACGGGTATGCCCAGATGTGGGTCTTGAGCCTGCTCGGCCTAGAGACCCAAGCTACTCCTCACTGGTGAGGTCCAACAAGGCAGAAACATGTCTGGGGATGCTTGTGGTCTGGTGCAGAAGGGATGTGACCTAGCAGTTTGGCTGGACTGCCCCTTTGGGGGTGGGACACGCCCATATTTGCATAAGGTCTTTCCTATTCTTTAATGGCTTGGCAGGCTGAAAAACGATGGTCTGGAGGTTTGCCCAGAAATGTGCCTGTGGTTAGGATTTATTCAAAACCTTGCAGCCGTGAAGTTTTGCTTTCACTTCAGTTCACATTACCTTCATCACCTGCTGCAGACTTGAGTCTTGAGTCTTCCACACAGATTCCGCAATTCAGGGACAAAGGTGCCACTCTTGAGGACCTCAGACGCGACACTGGCAATTAAGGACTTCTCTATAGAAAGACTCCTCAAGTGTGCTTCAATGACTGCAGAACCTGGGTGTTCTTTTCTGCGCAGCATTCCACTGCACGCCCCAAGCAGCCATTACATAACACTTTTTTCACAGTTTTCAGATTACTCTTCAACATTCAAAGATGGATCCCAAATGTAAACTTGAAAGACGTGGCTTCAATCGTCAGAAAAGGCACGGCATTAGAAATATCACACAGCCATGAGCCAAGTGTTTTCTTTCAAAGGGTTATTTTAGACATCATAACAGAGGTCTTGCCTCAACAATCAGCTCTCAGACAATGCTTAGAATCAGAGTAATGTAGGAATAATTAAAATATGTGCTTGTATTTAACGTGCTATTTCTGTGTGTCACTAATTACACAGTGGGTAGAAAGCCACAATATGGCCTTTTTACAAGAAATAATGTTCGTATGATAGCATATTTTTGCGGGAGAGGCATGTAACAGAAAATGTTGTTTTCTACTTTATTTCCTATGCCATGACAATCACTGGGAAATGTAACACCAAAAAAGATTGACTTGGTAATAGCTGCAAGGAGTAGGACACAGACTGAGTACAGAAAACACTTTCCACAGGGTTCCTGGAAAACAGTATACACCTTTAGGCTTTTTCTTTAAATGTATTTCGCTGCCAGGGTGGTACACCACCAGTGCTACCGCCTACCTTGATGATACTCTGGCACGTTGAGAGAGGAAGGCCCACTAAACTGGTGCCATTAATGGACATCACTTGGTCTCCAATGTTCAGCTTTCCAGATTTCTCAGCAGGTCCGCCGTGCATCATGTTGGCAATGATCACCGTGGGCAGGATAGACCCCCAGCCGGACTCCACGATCACCACACCTAGAATCTCCCCTTTTTGCTTTTCTATGAAAACCTGAAAGGGAAGGGCGCATGCCATCCATCAGTTATTTTCAATGTCCATCATTCACTTTATCCCCAAACATATTTTGATATTATATATAAACTCACCCAGTAAAAAAAGAACACATGTAATTGCAGGTAGTCCCTGCTTATGTGTGATGGGGACCAGTAAAGAGGAGGTCAAAACAAAAGGAATTTAAAGGATGCAAGATTAATCAACAGATTCTTCCTTTACAGAAAGAGAACTAATACCACATTTACAGCCATAAGGGTTTCCTCGTTTAACTTTATTAAAACAAGGTACAGTGCACACACATCAATGTATGCTGTCCCTGGGGTAACTATCAGTATGTTTAAGAGCGAGCTGCATGTGTATGGAAGAAGTTACTGGTAGCCTTATGTATGACTGTATAGTTCCTGCCTCCTTTTGTTGATCCAGAAAAGACTTGGTCTCTTGTCAGAAACGAGTCTCTGCGGGTGGGTTAACGGGAGGGAGCGGGGTAATGTGCATGTATGTGGTAGGGAGTTGATGCAGAACATAGACTTGCTCTCTTGACAGAAAGGCGTGTCTGCGGGTAGATTGGCGGAAAGGAACGGGGTTAACCGCCACTGTTATTTCCGGAACGCCCGACCCGTAATGAGGCCCTTGGTCTCTTGCCAGAAAGGAGTGCCTGTGGGTAGATTGGCGGGAGCGAGTAGAGTAATGTGCCTTTGTGTGGTGGGGAGTTGATGCAGAACACAGACGGTCTCTTGTCAGAAAGGCGTGCCTGCGGGTAGATTGGCGGAAAGGAATAGGAATAGGGTAATGTGCCTGTGTGTGGTGGGGAGTTGATGCAGAACATAGACTTGGTCTCTTTAGAAAAATGTAAATAAAACAATAAAAAAACAACTTTCAACTGTGAAGCTAGCAATGAGGAATTAAAGATATATAACTATTTTTGATTAGAATGGCTGGACTCAAAATCAGTAGTACTCTTCTTACTCGCCTTGTGCAAATGTGCAATTTTAGAAACGGATGAGCTGTCAGAGTAAGAGATCTGAGGAAACCAGAAGAACCTCGACCATGACACTGACTCCATCCAAAAGAAAGGTATCAGAAAAAAAAAACACCTATCTTCTCTAATCTCCGAAGTCAACTACACAGGCCCATTTTACTTTATGGCCTTAGAAGAAGATATCAGGCAGTGCAGGCACTTCCGTCCAACTCAAGCAGAGACTGAGAAACCTGGAATATACTCTTCATCTAAAGATGCAGAGTCAAAAGGAAAACTCGAACATGCCACCTGGAGTTTAAAGAAAACAGGTATTCTGACACCACAGCTAGCCATGGAACAATCACAGACATAACATACGTCAGATAACAACTAACAAGAAATAATTCACAACAGAGATTATCATAACAATTACATAATAATTAAAATGGAAGTTACCACGGGGGTGTGAAGCACAATGGCAGTCATCCCAGCGACATTAGGGTCTAACTTTGCACACTTCCCGATAATAAAGTTGGAAGACTAAATTGTGTTCTGCGGTTTCGCCTGCCAGACATATGACACATGTAAGGGGGGGGGGGGGCGGGGAAAAAGATCACATTGTGAAGGGCCACCCCAAACAAACTCTGTCACATTGCTTTCTCTTCTGATGCAGCAAAATGGAATCAGGAAGAGATTTTTTACAATAGCAATTTGCAAATAATTTACAGAATGTTTCTTAAAATGCATTATATTGTTTGTTAATCAAGATTTTTCTTAAACACGAATGTATATCTGCCCGTCTTCACGTTACATTGCGAGGATGGACTACTTTATGGAAGATCGTGGTATGGATTTAAAATGTTAAGAGTTCTGAAGAGGAAATTTCGAGAGGGTTTGCCAACTATTTCCACATTAAGGACTAATGACTAATTTAAGTTTTTCATGGTGGTGAAATCTTGGGGTCTTGTTTTTGGCTGAACGTGAATAGTATAATTGACGCCTAATCAAGTGATAACACATGCAGTAACATAGCAGACAACCTACGTCTTTGCAGTTTTCAGACTTGGAGAAGTGGATCAGGTCATCGTTGTACATGTCCTGGGTGTTGAGCAGGTCACTGTACTCTTTCTGACTCAGGTCCTCTGGGTTGATGCCATTGGCCCTCAGGAATTCCTGGTAGGCCACGCTAAATGCCTGCCCGATAGACTGTGCAATCAGCTGAGCCTGCAAAGTAGAGAAGAAAGCATTAGGACACGTCACTGCTTGACAGACTAGAGAAACTCTACATCAGGTGCATTGAAAGGGAGATACTTGGGGCAAGTCAGATAGACAGAAGTGCCACTTATTCCTACAGAAAAAAGAAAATGATGCAACCCTTTTGATGGTCCTCCTGAGAAGTCACCCAACACTAGTGAAGGTCATCCAGCATCTGATGTCAGGCCGTCGCCCCTTCGACCACATCACTCATGTTCTCACCACACGTCACTGGATCCAAATGGAAGCTTAATGTGTTTTTAAAACAGCCTGCCTAACATACAAAGCTCTGCTGGCTGGGAATTCCCTGGTATGTGTTTGCAGTCTTCACGCATGCAATGCCAAATTCAAAATCTATCATCTGTCACCTAGAGATCACAAACTGCAAAAAAGAATCCGACACTGAGACTGTCTTTGTCAGACTGTGCTCCAAGGTTCTGAAACTGGCTCCCTTCTGAACCATGCTAAAAGAAACATCTGACATAAGGGTACTTGAATGACACTTTTGAAGTGTTGTGTCAGGCAACCTTGCTACTGATAGGAGCAGGCTCTTGTGGAGGCAGTCGTGTGGGCATACAGGCCATTCTGATCTGGGATTGGGGCCCCCAGCAGGGGATTCAGTCGCCCGGGGCACCCGGGCTTTCAAGATGGCCGTGAGCACACAGCTGGACAGTGGCCTGGGGGCACCCAGGCTACACACACAGATCTCAGCAGGGGGCTGCAGTTCCTTGGTCACCCGCCGTCAACCTGCAGGCCCAAAGGAAACACAGAGATAGAAGTGCCGGTTACGGAGTTTGCCATCACACTAACGCTCTTTTTATTGGGAGCCAGTCATGACATCGCCACACTCCTTTTTCATAACAAACAAAATAAAGACAACATCAATGAACATTAAATAAATCAACAGTCACGAAAGTCAATACTTGGTCCACTTTGGAACCATGGGGTAAACAATAACCACATACATTAAGACTCAGTCAGTTACAAACATTAAAACACCCACCACTACTATTAGATCTCTCTTTGCTTAGTTTGCGAGTGATGGTGGGAGTTGGTGAACTGCTGGTGGCATCTAGGCAGTGCCCAGACCCCGATGACACGCTAGATTACTTGGCCCATTTTAAGCATGCAGGCAATATGCGGGATCCCAGCTTTCAATATACATTTAAACTGAGTCCACTTTGAGCATTACAGCCTATGGAGGGTCATAGTTCATTATACACGTCACTGCCCCGGGGGATACTTTGGACAGGATGTTACGTATGTACACTTTAAGTTTTCTTTAAAAGTCCCTGGAAAACGATAGGGATTTCGGAATGCGGGTGGGGCTGGCAGAAGCAAGGACAAAAAATCTCCTTAGTGGGGTCACTTTAAGCTTGGGGACATGCAGGCTAGCAGCTTCGGACATCTCTCATTGGCCACTGTTCCGTGGGTCCTGTAATAACCGCATTACCTTGCCAGTTCCTTTATTAGTACAGTGTCATGCAGGCCGGAGGGTGGGCTCTCAGCAAGCAGGGGAAGCCGCATCCGGTGATGCCAGGGGCCACATATGAAGTGTAGGCAGGTCGCGGGAGAGGCAGCGGGAGATAGATACTTTAATTCTCCTTTAGCACCGGGTCCCACAACCCCCTATGAAAGGTTCCTCGAGATGTCAGTGTTTCCTGATGTCTGCACAAGGCCAGCAGAGTTCTGGTTGAGAACATCTTCAACAGAACTGCAGTCTGAGAATCTTGTGGCGGTCTTCTCGTTCCTCCACCTCCTGCGACGCTCATCAGTAGTTTGGGCTGGGTTACCAGTTCCCTTGCACTGAAGGTCTGAGATGGACCCAGTTTGCAGGCTCGGGACACTTCCTGGTTGGCAGGTTGTTCAGTGTCTGGCTTGGAAACAAGATATTGCATGTTAGATGGCTTCGTCGCAACAGGGATATTGCATGATTCGTCTCGACATCCAATGGGCTGTGAGGAGGAGTCAAGCAAAGTGCGGGTATAGTACAGGTGTTACAGGGTATAGTGCGGGTGTTTCTCTTGGCAGCAAATTATCCTCCATCTGCTCCTTTCCCTTTCTCAGCTCTGATCACAGAGCACACAGGGAGCCCCTTTCCAACTTCTCTTCCCAGTAAGTGCAGACGTGCACTACCACCCTTTTCCCCACCCATTCTCTTTTTCTTCTTCCAGGCTTGGCTTGTGGGGCCTCATGCTTTGTGCCCACACTGTATATGCTGCCAGGCGGGCGTACCAGCACTCCCAGAGAGCCGCAATCCTCATAGACACTGATATCAGGCATATACTGGATCCCCCTTTGCTAGATCCTAGCACGGAGCGCACACAACATTCACCCTTCTTTTTTTTCCCTTGCTCCGATCTAGAGCACACAGCAAGCACCTTTTTGTTCTGCTCCAGATACGGAGCGCATAAACAAAACTCCTAAATGGCTCCAATCACAGAGCGTACAGGAGTGTGCACTCTTTCGTTTTCTTTTCAGGCCCCGTAGACAGAGGCACGCACTGCCCTTTTCAGCGTGCTCCCATCACGGAGCGTGCAGCAAGCCCTTCTTCATTCACTTCTGCTCCTAATACGAAACACATTCAAATCACCAGCGTGGCCCGGGCTAATACGGAGCACCTGTGAGGCACTCCTCCTCCTCCTTTTTCACGCAGCTCTGGACTCCGAGTGTGCAGTGGTAGCAACCAGGTGACTTCCTTTTTCTCTGAAGCTCTAATCTCGGAGGACACACAAATCACCGCCCTCTTGCCCAGGAACACCTAGTCAGCTCTGATCACAGAGCGTGCCGGATTCAACATCCGGGTGCCTTTGCAGAGAAGCACCGACAAAGAGTGCACAGCACTCTCCGCTGGACAGCGAGGCAGGATAGCCCCCCATCCCCCCTCCCAGAGTAGCTGCAGGGCACTACAAACACCAGGGCAAGCAGCACACACATTGGGTGGGCTCGATACCTTTCATCGCTATTGTTGTGGGGGCGGTCCCGAGGGCAGAGATGCCTTCCTGATCTGTGCTGGGGCACCCAACAGGGGATTGAGCTGTTGTGCCCACACGGCGGGAAGCAGTTTCCCGGGGCACCACCCAGATCAGCAGGGGGCGGCAGTACTGTGGCCACACAGCGCCAACCTACAGGCCCCAAGGAGACACAGAGAAAGAAGTGCCAGTCACGGAGTCTGCTGTTGTACTAATGCATGTGCCGGCTGAGGCTCCTTTTATTGGGAGCCAGTCATGACTCACACTCTTAAAGGGGACATCACCACACAGTCTACCTTCCAAGACAGCATGCCCTGTCTCCTCACACTTCAGAACAGGCAGGCCTCCAAACTCTGTAGTGTTTGACCCTTCTTTCGACCCACACTCCCCTATCCATGCTCAGACTGATGTTGTTTTCAGCTTAACTGCGAGCCATTCTCACTTAGTGCAAACTCCCTCCTTTCCCGGACATCTTCTGAAGCATGTGGCTTAAATGCCATGTAGGGGAAATGATTAGTGACCCAATGAACTTGCCAGTCATGCACCGCAGTAAGGTCGTCTTCTATACCCTGGCACTCAGCATGGACCCTCCTCATTGGCAGTCCCCTCCAGTTCCCCAACCAAGCCCCTTCAGTATTGCTGCTGGCTGTTGATTTCCTGTCTCTACTGAGTGCTCCTCTGATGGCACTGGCCGCTGCATGGCACCAATGGCAGTCCTGTGGCAGTATGTATAAGCCAGCCAGTATACAACTTGGCGGCTTGGAAAGTGCATGCTTTTCGGCACACCCTAATCTGGATGCAAAGCAGATGAGAAATAGTTGTTTCAGAGCTTAACACACTCTGCTGTGACAGAGCTGCCAGAAGCTACAGTAGTGGAGCAGCACCACTTTTATGCAGGCTGGCTGGAGCAGTCTGAGGGCATGGCCAGCATGAGCGCCCTGCGTTGTCATCATCTGGCTCATTGTTATCCATGAAAATGGGTAGCTAGAACAGCAGTGCTGGCGTGGCTTGTTAGGTTCATGAATAACAATGCGTTGGCCCAGGATGCAGACAAGTGGCCTGTGCACAGTTTTTCTTGCTGTGTGACTACAACATCAAATAAAAAAGGGGATTGCCCGATTCCAACCTGGTCCTTCGCGCTATACAATATATACAGAAGCAACAGTGGACCAGTGGATGAGGGATGACATCTGGTTTATCTTTTCATATATATCCATAAACAAATTTTATGATACAAAATCAATTTTAATTATTATACATTTCGTTAAAAAATGAATCAATTAGCATACATAATTCATAGCGTTTCATCAATACAATTCAATAAAAAACAGTGCAATTCAATAAAGAACTTTTAGGCTCACTCACAACAGATTCCCACCATTCATTCACTCTCCTTGTTTCCTCACACACTACTCTGCTCTCATACAAAAATGACCAATTATATAGGTCACTATAATCCACAATGTTTCATATTCTCTGGTTCCCTTTGATTATTTGTTTGGTAACCAACTCTGTATGGCTCTGTTCCTACAGGTTTTATGTATACTAATTGATTCATTTTTTAACGAAATGTATAATCATTAAAATAGATTTTGTATCATAAAATCTGTTTATCGATATATATGAAAAGATAAGCCGGATATAAGGTGTCATCCCTCATCCACTGTTGCCTCTATATGTGTGAATACAACTGACTGAAGCTATAACAGTTACCAAACATCACATCATAATCAAACCGAGTCCAACACAAGTTCTGATGCTCTGAAGGAAGTCCCGGGTTTCAGCCCTAGCAAACACCCCCACAAATGGACCAATGGTTGCAGCCTTTCTGCACACAATACCAGTTTGAATAGTCTATCTTGACAGCATATGAATGCTGAGATGCTATTACCCAGAACAGGAACAATGATGTGCATTATAGCTCCTGGCACAGAATTTAAAGCCAATGTAATATGTGGATGTATATGAGTTAGTATTGGCCTTTTCGCACAGCTGGTGGTGGCACATCGTAAAGCACTGCTTCAGTTCTGGGCACAGACATGTCTCTGCTGTGCACCCAGTGATTCTGCGAGGTTCTGATGGGAACATTTATGGTTTTCCAATGCAGATAAGTAATGCCCCCATTTCCCATTGACAACCTGGCCTTTGACATTTTATAATATCCACTGCCTCGCCTTTCAGAACTGCCTGTAAATCCTATGGCTTTTAACTAAATTACTTTGAAAAGTTGTGCCCCAAAATGCACTGTTGGCCACATTTAAGAACAATAATTATTCCTGGTAGTGAGTGGTGAACCTCCCAACCTTCTTACACCCTTTTCATTACACCTCCTAAAAGGGGCACGGGCTTGCTCAAAGCAGTTTGGAGCAGGCCTTTACTGCACCACTTTAAAACTTCACCAGGCACTACTGTTAAGGAGGTGTGGTTTCATCATAGGAAGCCCACAGGGGTTTCAAATGTGATCCTACCTGGATTAAAAGCTAAATGCAAGCTTTTCTGGAAAGTTGCGCAACTTGATAGTTTAAGAATTTTGTGAGCCCCGCGTAAGGGCATCAAATAAATCTGCTTCAGCCAGTGGCAATTCGAAGACCATACAAACACAGATGGGTGCCCAGTGGCCCCAAAACTAATAAAGAAAACCCTAATCGGAGTGTTTGGACTGGTTGTGCTCTTCTAGCTTTCCATTACCTTGTGAGTAGAAAGCCCCTAGAGATAATTTATTTGAACGTCTACAGCTCCTGCACCTACACTCACTGCACTCTGCATTTGTGGTACCAAATCTGCCCCAGAACCAGCATTAAACATCAATTAAAAGCTGACTGAATCTCTCGCAGGAAGATCTATTGAAATTTGGAGATACACGAAGAACAAGGGATGTATGCTTTTTATCTTTAAGAATGCTTCCATTAAGATGTAAATTAAGGTGCACAGATAACAAAAGTATCACTCAGGCCATAATCAAACGAATCATGAACAGTGGCAAAAGAAATGGGGCCTCATTACGAGTCCGGCAGTAGCCTTGCCGGAAAAACCGGCAGGCTGTCGCCGGACCCTAAATACCATTCCGCCTCTGTGATTGCCTGAATCACCGGGGCATTACAACCCCGGTGACTCGGTAATTCCGGACGCGGAATTCCGTAAATCCCCATTACCATGGAGTCCCACAGGACTCCATGGGGATGGGACCATAGAAACACTGGTTCTGTCTATGACAGAGCCGGTCTTTCCAGTTGCGCCTGCAGGAGGGTGGCATTACTCCCGCCAGGTCATACCTGGCGGGAGTGACACCTCCCGCCTGCAGGACTCTGAATCAGCCGGTCCGGAAACAATGGGGGCAGCGGATTTATCGCCACCGTTGTTTACGGATCGGCAGTGTCATAATGAGGCCCATGGACTTGAATGCATTATTCTAAAGACAACCCAGGTAATACCTGCCTAAATTGCAGGATGTTGTTCTCAGTGCAGTACTTCCAAGAAATGAAAAAAAACCTATAGTTGTGGCTTCCCACCAAGCTGCAGGTTCCTCATTCACTGTGGTGGGGAGCAAAAGTCACACGCGTTCCAAAGTTACCTTGCTATGTGCCCAAATGACCCACTCCGCTTCTTTTGCTGCAAAACACAGGACAGACACCATCAGAAATTATATAAAGGGAGATGGCAACTTGTTTATGCTCCTTCAAGCCACACACCCCTTCTCATTAAGAAATCAATGGCGGCACAAATAACAAGCAGTCACTCAGTCACAAAGGATCAGATCATCTGCTTCCAACACATGGTCAATCTACGTCAAGATTATTTAAGGTGATTCCCTTCATGGTCCCCTGTCATGCCACATGATTTCAGAGGAAGTGCATTTGTGGAGGTGCCCCACTCCTCTGCTGGAAGCCCTGTGCATGAGCCACTCTTTCGGAGAGGTAGAAGGCAAGTGACACTGTTCGGGGGCACATGACTTACGTCTTCCGACTCAAAGACATGGCAGATCATCTTGTACTGCCGCTTGCCATCCTGCGACGGGTGAGACGCCTCCACACTCTCCTGAGAATTGGAGCGCGGCATACGCCGCCGAGCCATCAGCACCACAATGTTCCCAATGTCTGCGATGTAGGAGATGGTCCTCAGGGGATGATCCATCATCGTTTCCTAAGGCAAGAAGAGAAAAATTGAAGTGAGCACTACAGAGAAAGGCTACCAACCAGAGGAAATGCAGTCCTTCAGCACACCAGCAATGAAGCAGCCGTAATGTTATGTTGGAAGATAGAAGAACAACATAGCTATGAGGAAAGCTTTAGGATATCACTACATTATGGGGCGTTCTGTGATACAGAGCAGCAGAGGTGCCTAGCTAGGCATGGCCTTGGAATGCAGATACTTATTGGCAGATTGGATAGTAAACTCCAACAGTTTGTTCCATGAGTAACTGGTTACTGTCCTTCCAGATTGCCTTGAATTTCTGGGCGCAGGCAGAGAGGAGGGGGGTGGGGGGAGCTTCACGGTGACCCTGTATCTGATGGTCCGACTAGTGGCATGGCTGTTGAAAATATTCCATGGGTCAGAAGATGTGCTACATAGGTCAGATGTTCTTGTGTGTGGGAATAGGTAATAGGGCAATGAGTTCATTTGCTTTTCTATGGAAATCAGTATGGGGCCTTGAGGGTAACGATTTGCCCAATTTGCCCGAAGAACAATGTTCAAATGGGAGATTTTATCGAAGATTTTATCGAATACGAACATTATGATCAAATCTCCCCTTCGAATGTCATTATAGTGAACTAGGGGAGCGGGGGCTGCAGGGGTGTCCCCCGCACCCTTGGTCACTATAATGTCAAAAGGGGTTGCGGGGGTGTCCTTCGCACCCGAACGCTTAAAGATTTTTTTTTACAAAGGAAAGGACCCTTCTGTGCCAGTTCCCGATCACTTTCTTTTATTTTATTTATTTATATTGCACCGACTGCCCGCAAGCATCGGGGCGCATACATGGAGACATGGACAAATGGAAAGTAACAGAACGTGAGACAGGACAGGTCAAGTGCAGATACAGTTAGGACATTTTGAAGGCCTGGAATCTTACCAGTGTGGCTTATTTGAAGAGCACGGTTTTAAGTTTTTTACGAAAGGAATAGTGGTTTGTTTTCAACCTGAGACAGATCGGCAGTTTGTTCCAGCTGGCTGCAGCACGGTTGGGGAAGGCTCTGCCCAATCCGAGTTCTTTTTTATGTTTCAGTGTTATTATCAGGCCCTTGGCTTCTGATCTTAATGCCCTGGTAGGGTTATAGAGGGTAAGTTTGGACTTCAGATAGGCTGGTACTATGCCATAAAGACACTTGTGTGTTAGGCATAAAGACTTGAATAGTACACAGTCCTCCATTTTCAGCCAATGGAGGTCCCATCTGGCTTCACTGATATGTTCATTTCTTGTTTTTTGTTTAATCGTTCTGATCACATTGCTTTGGACCAGTTGGAATTTGTGCATGCTTTGCTTGCTTGCACCTGCGAGGAGTGCGTTTCCATAATCCAGGCGCGACAAGATGGTAGCTCTGGCTATGGTGGCACAATTCTTTTCACTGTGTAGGGGTCTGATTGCTTTGAGGAGTCTGATGTAATAATTACAATTTTTGCTAACATACATGGCTTGAGCGTCTGCATTAAGAGAGGCTTCCAGGGTCATGCCAAGTGTTTTAACCTTGCCCACCACTTCAATACGGGATTCGTTGATTTGAAATGACTGGTAGTCATAGGAGAGTTTGGCACGTGCCTGGGTGGATCCGAAGACCATTAACTCGGTCTTATTGCTGTTAAGGCACATCCAATTGTTGTTCATCCACTCTTCAATATTCTTGTAAAGTGTGTTTAATGTCATACTGTCTTTCGCGTAGTCCCCACTCAGTTCCAGGATTAGCTGGGTGTCGTCAGCATAGTTGGTAAACACCACCTGGAGTTGTTCTAATAACTCACACAGGAAGCGAATGTATAAGTTAAAGAGCCATGGGGACAGACTATCTCCTTGTGGAACCCCACATAGGATGTTGTATTCATAGGAGAATGCATCTCCCCAATGGACTCGGAAGATTCTGTTTTCAAGGAAGGAGGATAGCCAACTTAATCCTTCCTTGGAGCAATTAGCGACTTTGGCGAGTGCTTGTTGTAGTAGCTGGTGGTCTAAAAGGTCAAAGGCGGCACTAAGATCTACAATGACTAGTAAGCCGGTTTTTCCCTTGTCCATAATTCCCAGCATTTTCGTTTGTAGGTCCAGCATTGCTGTCTCTGTGTTATGTACGGCTCTAAAGCCGGATTGTTGTGGGTGTAGAATCTCATGCCTTTCTACGTATTCCTGAAGTTGTGCTGTTGCTATCTTATCCATGACTTTAAGTGTAAAGTTGCAGTTCGTGATAGGCCTCAGGTTGTTGGGATCACGTTGGTCTAAATTAGTTTTTTTTACAAGCGGTGTGATGGAGACTTTTTTTTATGTTTTCCGGTACAGTTTTGTCACAGAAAGAGGTATTTACGATTTTAGTGAATAATGGGGCAAATATGTCCGAATGATCAAGAATGATCTGGGGGGGGGTTTGTTTTCAGCGCAGGACGATGGTTTCATAGACGCCAGTGTTTTCATCATGACATCAGTAGAAATTTGTTGAAAATGGAATTTCTATTTTCCCTTGGTGGTCGTCAGTTCGACTGGGTGACCAGGTTGAGATTTATTCGCTTGAGCAGAGGCAATGCGTTCTCTAGCTTTGGTGATTTTGTTTGCAAAAGCTATCTGAGTGTTTTCGCATTCAGAATGAGATGGAATGAAGGCAGGAGCCAAAGTCTGAGGTTTATCTATAGTTTTGAGGATGTCAAAGAGTTTACTAGCTGAGTTAGAGGATGCTTCGATTTGACTATTGAAGTAGTTCTTTTTGGCCTCATTGATGTTGTTCTTATAGGATTTGTCTAGTAATTTCCAGCTTGTCTTATTGCCGTCAGTTGGATTTTTTTGCCATTGTGCTTCACTGCGTTTTATTTCCTTCTTCAGGATGGTTAACTCCTGTGTGAACCATTTTTGATGGTTAAGATTGGGCCTGACTGTTTTTTCTCGATTAGGAGCTTTCTGGTTTATTAATATGAGCATCTGTTGATCATATTTATTAATAATGGTGTCACAGGAGTCCTTTCATTAATGTCAGCAAGAATGCTGTTAACGCAGAGTTGTAAGGCAGCACTTTCAATGTTTTTGAAGTTTCTGGAAAACACTTTCCTTGCTTCATTTGCAGGCTTTTTGGCTGGTTGGGGTAAGAGTAGGTTAAAAACTACTTTATAATGGTCCGTCCAAATACCGGGGGTAGTTACAAAGTTGTTTGTCTCAATGCTATTAGTGATGACCCAGCCCAATTGGTGACCATTGCCATAATAGGATCATGGTTCATCACATTAAACTGCATTTTTTTGAAGATTTTTCTCAAGTAGGATTGCTTCTTTATCTTTTAGATCTCCACGCCATCGATTCAAGTCTCCAAGGATGATCATGGATTTATTCTAGCCAATTAATGAGTTGGCAAGGTGAATGTGTTCATCATTGAACTCAGATTCCAGTGAGGGTGGTCTGTAAATGAGTAAAAAATGTATACAGTTATTGTCTGTGGGACAGTATTTTAGATGTAATGTTTCGCAGCCCGAACAAAGTGATGTCGTAGGGAATACGGGTAGTGAGTATCGTGTTATTATGGCTACCCCGCCCCCTTTCCCACTGCCTCTATTGGTGTAATGGACGGTATAACCTGTAGGAACTGCCAGAGCACATGTAGGACCTAGAAGGTCCTGTAGCCATGTCTCTGTAATGCACATAATGTCAATGTTGTCTGACAAAATCAGATCGTGTACACATAATGCATGTTGATTAAGGGAGCGTGTTTTCAATAAGCATAGTTTTAGTTCTTTTGTATTTAGGAGAGTCGGGTGAAAGAGAACAAGCGTTGCAGGGACACAGTGGGCTGCCGCAGGGTAAGTATGGGGCTTGAAGGGGAAGCAGGTTATCCAAAATGGCCGTGGGAGGGAAAACTGAAAGTTGTTTGCGAACAAATAACTTTCGGTTTCTTCTCCCTCTGTCATTTCGGATTCGAACAAATAACAGAAATCCAGAGGGTAAATGTGAGGTGGGCGGAGTGATGATGACAGGTAAGGGTTCTTGTTGTGACTAACTGCACAATTTGAGATTTTAAGTCAAGATACAGTAGTAGAGCTTCTAATTATTCATGATCTAGCTGGGAAGCAATCATCAATAACAGGGAACATTAGTGATGTCAATCATGTGTTTATACAAGAGCACAGAGAAATTTGAAGAAGCATGCATTTATTTTAACACTCGGATGACACCTTGGAAGGGGTGATAATACCTGGACTTCTACAAATGCTTTCTGACTCCTCATGGGAGACATAGGCGTTTGGTGTGTGTACTGGCAAAGCATATTTAGTGGATAGTCAATGCGAGAAAAACATTCTGGGTTCTGAAAAGTCTATTTTGCTCAAGAAGGTAATGAGGGTCCAGAATGTAAAAAAGAAAAAACAGGTATAATGTGTTTTTATGATACATGAAGAGTGCTGTGCTCATTCCTTTAACTAAGGTCCCCCTGGATGTTACCACTCGGTGCATCCATCCCGGGTTAAAGTCCAGGGGTTCTAATAGCAATGTATTTGCGTGAAACAAAGGGTCTTGGCTAGCAGTCGACCTGTTGTTTCAGACAAATATTTACCCAATTTAGCCAACTTGCAAATGGAAGCTGGGCTGTGAGTCGATCCCCCTCTTCATCTTCTAGGGTGGCCTAGGGGGCCTGAGATGAGTGGCGCGGCTGCGCCATATCACCAAAGGTAAGTGGGAGGCAGGGATGGATGGGCGCCAGCAGCGTGCGTGCCGGAGAGAGGGTGGGTGGGAAGATGGCGGGTGTGCGCGAGCAGCGTTGGGCTTGCTTGGAACGTGGGCTTGTATCAGGAGATTCAGGACACATTCTGAGCAACCCGGCTGACTGCTGCACCCACCCCGGTGCTTATTTACATTCAGGCACCATGAACGCTCATTGTAGATAGTGATTCTGCAAGGAGGCCTCAATATTTCATCAAGAAGCTCAGTTGTGAACAAACTATCGTGGTCTATGTGAGAAAGAGACTTGTAGTGTGCTGGAAGTAACGAGGCATGTTCAGGGCGCCCTCTGGATGCAGCCAGCTGAACATTGACGTCAGCCTGGCATTTTGTGGCTGATAGAGAAATGAAACGTGGTCAAATATGACTACTAGTGGAAGGGTGGGGGAACAGTAGGCGGTCATATAGCTGATTTGGTTATGTGGGTAATGAAAGGAGGGGCACTGACACACAGTTGGATGCAGGGAGATTGGCAGCTGAACTGGTGAGAGAGACTGGTTCAGGTGCCTCGGCCATAGGCGGACGGCAGGCACCGACCCAGAAGCATACAGATGAGCCGTTGGGGGTGTAGAGTTGCACCAGGAGGCTGTCAGTCCACCCTTCCCGAAGATACAGAGCCTCAATCTAAGTACGGGCACTTAAAAAGCGATGTGGGCTGGGAGGCGGCAGAGTCTCCTGTTCATTGCCATGGGGTTGTATCATAAATAAAGTAAGGAAAAGCAGTCGCAAACTCTGGCCTCCGAATTTAAAACAAGGATTTCATGTGAAGGTAAGGAAACTGCAACTATTTCACAGAGTGATTACTTTTACAGGATTGGGACCCAAATGGAGCTTGCAAGAAGGATTCTGAGATTATAATCAGGTAAATGAATGTGGATTCGTGAAGTGGGGGAAGATTTTGCATTCCAGGGACTTTGAAATTATGTTTTCTTGAATACTGCATACTTTAAAAAAAAAAAAATGGGGCCCTGGGGAGCACTCGGTATGCCTTGTTCCCCGGGGAGATTTTGGGCGGTGCACCCGGCAGATCAGGGATTGAGTGCCCCACAGGTTATTTATGCAGGAGCTGCCTGGACCTTCGCCGACACCTCTGCTGTGGTGGCTTGTGGCGGAGTTGGGGTCACACTGGAGCAGTCCTGGAGGGGATAGGACAGGGAGTATAGTAGCTGGCTTCTTAGTCCGGGGCTTGTTTTAAATAATTATAATTAGGTGGTGGGATGGGGGCGGGTTTGGCGTCAAGGGGAGGAGGAAAGGTTTTTGTCTGGGAGTTGGCAGCCCAACCATTGAGGCTTAGATTTCTTGCGCTGTCTCTTGGTGGGGGGTGGGGGGATGGGCGGTGGAGGGTGAGGGGCACGATAAAAAAAAGAAAAATTAGATGAAGCCTCCCATTATCAGTAGGGGCAGATTGCTGTCAAGCACCAGAAAACAACATGCGGGTAGCAGCAGCGCGTTTCATTTCGAGTTCTGTTGCAACGAATAGAGCACTGCTTCGAGAGGGGTGGTGGGGGTGGGCTACTCTATGGTGCGATTTTATCTCCTCAGATGGATGCCTTGACACTGCTGCCCACTCCCGCCCAGCTGTTAACAAGGCCAATTGGCAGCCGGCAAGAGGGGCCAGCTTACTATGAAAAGGTGTTAGAGAGAGCAGTCAGGTGCCTTCTCTCAGGGGGGCTGGCGAATAGGAGGGAATGTTGGCTTGGCTTGGCCAGGGGCCCCCTGTGGTTGGGTGTCGGTGAGCAAGTTTAGTACGTGGGGGTCAGCATTTGGGGGAATGAGGGCTTAGAATTAAAGGAAAGAAAGGGGTGCAGTTACTTGAGATTTGGCTAGTGGGGTTGCAGACATAGTAAGGAGTGATGTCGGTTTTATGATCCCCTCCATTATGGGCTGGACAATTCACTTTCTCGCCCACGATCGCGGTTTAGCAAGGGGGCACCCCGGTTCCCGGTCAGTGTATTGTTCGCCGCGGTTTGGCCATTATGGGATCAGGGAACACTCCCACTCTGCCTCATGGTTTGGGGGGGGGTCGCAATCGGAGCTGTTTTTCCATGGGGCCTATTAGGTGGGGGGGCAGCTAGAGGGTTGTTGTGAGAGGCTTTGGCAAGGGGTTGGGGCGTCAATGCTGGCAAGTTTGGGGCATTCTGGGGTGGGCGCCACCCAAAGAGGACCACAGGGTCACCTTTGCGGGAAGTGTTAGAGGGATCAGTATGGCCCCAAGTCTGTCCACAGGGGTGAAGGGAGTTGGCGGAACACTATCATCCCAATAAGCAGGAGCTGAAGGGGAATAGTACATCCCCGGACTGGATATCACAGTGTAGGGAGATGGCCGGAACGCCATCACTTGCAGAGAGCATAAGGGATTTCTGATGGCTCCCCCCCAGCGGCGGTACATCAGTGATGTAGTTTGAAATGAGTGGGAGAGATTGGGATGGCTCCCCCCAGCTGCAGTTCAGCAGCGATGGGAAGTGTGCTCTACAACCACAATGGTTTGGATGAAGGGATGAGCAGGATTTGAAGTGAGGGTGCATTGGTGTTTGGGGAGGGTAGGGGTAAGGTTGGTGGTGTGAAGGACGTTGGAGGTGTATTTGGGGTATAGTGTTCTTTCATCAATGGGAGAAATGTTGATTTCTTTTTCACCAAGTACATTTTACTGAAAAAACTCATTGAAATGTATAGGGGGGGTTAGAAAAGTATATATATGGGGTGGGGTGGGGGTCGGGAATAGGAACAAAATAAGGGATGGGGTTTTGGGGGAACCCCCCAAAAACATAAACAAAATCAATTTTGATTCGTTTTATTGGTAAAAAATACTCTGGAAAAAAACCCATTGAAATTTCACCCATCGATGAAATGACAGAACCGTATTTGTTGGGTAAAGGATGCGATTACATGAGTATAATAAACATTAAAAGAATAAAGGAAAATAAAAAATTATTAAGGAAGAGTGGACATCCCAGGTTGGAACAGGATTGGGCGTGTAATATTAATAAAAACAAATGGCATTGGAGAATTTGAGGACCAGGAAGGTGGATTGAAAGGGATGATGAGGATGAAGAGCGACTGTTGGGATGAGCCGGGGTGGGGGAGGAGATGATATGAGAATCATTTATGACGCGCCTCTACAGAAGTGTTTCTAGGTGGGGCAAGACGAGGGAGGGAACACAAGGGGAAGACAAAACAACAGTCTTACTAAACCTTTTGTCATTCAGATCGTGCAAGTGCGAGATACAAAGTGCAATGGGGTAGAAAAGGAGGCAGTGCAATTAGGGCAGCAATGCTTTGAGTAAGTGCAGCTGGGGCAACACGGCGCTGGGTAAATGCAAGGAGGAAGGGGACTGTAGGGTTTCAGATACATCAACTAGCGTGAGGTAGGCCTGGAGGCAGTGCAGGGGCTACGGGTCAAAGGGGGGCGCCTGGTACTCTTGAGAATCTTAGTTTAGTCAGTCAGCGCAGTATACAGGTTGGTCACCAGGGGAGAGTGAGAGAGAAAGCAGAAGAGAAGAGGAAGGTCTTGAGCCACTTCCTGAACTTCAGGTGGTCTGGCACAACTTTGAGAGGGGCAGCGAGGCCATTCCAAATGGAGGCACCTACAGAGGAGCAAGATCAACCCCCATTCTCTGCCTGGTGAAGCGTCTGACCATCAGAGATTTGCAGATGGTTGAGCAAAGGGCTTGATAATGTAGGCTTGAGAAGGAGGGAAGGTGAACATAGTTTTGGGTTCTATTTTAAAGTGAAGACAGGAATTTGGTGGTGTGGTAAGGTGTGATCGGTTAAGTGAGAGAAGAGTGCAGTAGTTAAGGTGAAATAGGATTTGGCCTACTCTAGTGTTAGAGGGCAGGAGGTATCGGGCCCAGGCCCGGCATAGAGCATGGAGAGAGGGTGTTGTGGTTGTATGGCCCCTATAGGCCTTGTGGTTTAGGAGCTTGTTGATAATGCAGGCCTGGCCCGTGCCTTTTTACGGCTCAGTTATTGGTTGTCCCACCCGGGACAGGACTGGTGGGGGGACAGGAGCAGAAGGAAGACCGCAATCTTTGGGGGAGTGGTTCCAGCGCAGTGAGAAGCAGTAACTGGGTGGCAGGGGTTCCTACAAGAAGGAATATTGGGGATAGCAACATATCAAGAAGTTGTTGGGTTTGCGTGAATGGCAACACAGTAATAATGTTCTTGTCCCTGTGTTAGTTTTGTTGGCTTAGGTGGTTTGGTTGGGTGACAGTTAAGTTTGGTGACAGTTAAGATGGGTGAATACAGGTCAACAAAGTTGTTTGGACTAATGGGGAACTCGGATGATCAGGGATGTAGAGAACGTCATTTTAATGGCAGCAGTTTGGATAGGGAGAAGGAGAGTTGAATGAGAGGGAACACATATAATAGCAGTGTGGAGTTATACATTCTCAGCAAAGGGATGGAGAGGGTGGCTTCCAAAAAAAAAGGAGAAACTGTAAAATGAAAGGAAGGGGAAAAAGTTAAAGGATTTATTAAAAAAAAAACCAAAAAATGGTGGAGTGCAGAAAGGGGCTATATAAGAGGATGTGCGCTCGGGTGAAGGGGCGGAAGCAGTGCAGCACACCGGGGGATAAAGTGGGCAGTGATGCTACGTGAAGTAGCAAGGTGTGCAGATTGAACTGCATGGACAGGGGTGCATGGACAGCCCCTGGTGCAGTGGGGGGGGAACAGTGATGATATGGAACATTTGCAAGTGTGAGCATGGGTGTGCATTGGCCTAGAAGTAGGGATGTGGTGTCACCGTGTGCAGTGTGCAGGAATAAAACTGCAAGGACAGAGGACGTGGGTATGGCAACTGGTACAATGGGGGACAGCAGTTGAGGTGCGTAGCAAAGAGCGGGTGAGCAAGTATTCACAAGGGTGAATACAGGGGTACATTGACAAATGAGGAGTGTGAAGGAGCTACTGGTGGGGGGAGAAGGTGTTAAACTGCATGGACGGAGGGTGCAGGTATGACCCCGGGGGAGCAATAAGGAGCGGTGCTGGGTAAGAAGCGGGGAGCAATTGTTATGGTTGTGATAAGTACAGGGGAGTACACATGCAAGAGTACATTGGTTGGTAGATGGCCATGAGATTCTGTTCAATATGCTAGCCCCTAAGCAAATGAGGTTGGGATTGGTCTAGGGTTACAAAGTATTACAGTGATTGGCAAGGGAGAGGAGGCGAGACAGTTTGCGGTTGCAGTGATGAATATGGGAAAGGAAAGGGGTTAGTTGCAGAAATAGTTGAGGGGTCCTTGAGGGGAGAGCATACGGTTGATAGAGGAGACCAGGGCGATGTCATCAATAATACATATTGCATTGACACCTCACAGGCCAGGGCTCTTAGTTGGCAGGATACATAAATAAATAAAATAATACCAACAAGGGGAGCATCGGTGGGGGCTTGGGTTTTTGGAAACAAACGCGTTGGTGGCAGCAGAAGACTGGTGGGCAGGCGGTATCAGGGAGTAGGGAGTAAATGAGCATGTGGAATAGGGCAAGAGGGTTTGGCTCTAAAAATAAACAATTAAAAATAAATTTGGTAAAAGGGTCCAATGTGTTCACAAGAACCTATTAGGGCTCAGATTAAGTGTTTGCAGGGAGCGAATGGGTTAGATGGAGAAAGTAGAGTAAGGGTTTTTTGGTGAAAATTGAGGTGTTTAGCAAGTTAGAGGGGAGATGTTGGACGAGGTGGGATGAACAAAGTTTTGGGCATAGTGTCCAATTGGGTGGTCCATCATAAGGGTGGTGCTGCAGAATTACGATGGTTTAATTGCGGGAGGTTTGAGACGGTGAAGTTGGTTTTAAAAATAATAAATAATTAAACTCAAATAAAGAAGGAAAATAAGTTATTTGGCTACAATTGGTAAGGGAGGGAAAGTGTTGTGCCCTGTTATGAAATGGAACATTGGGCAGACACGTAAAGAATAAGAATAGGTTTTGGTTATCAGATCAGGTGGGTAAAAAAGGACACCAGAAAAAGGTGGTAAGCGGTTGGGTTGTGAGAGCATGGGAAGCATAGGAAACGTTACGGGAGGGTGGGGGATTTGCCAGAAGGGGGGATTTAGTGAGCAAGGAGGAGGGGCAGGGTTCTGAAGTGCAAGGAAATATTGGGGGCGAAAGGTAATGTAAGGTTTATAGGGACAAGCGTTAGGCATTGGAAGAGGAGGAGTAACGGCGTGCAGTAAGGTGTTTTGAGCTCAATTATGTGCGGTGCTTAATTTGTCTTTTCTTTCACAGATGCGGCAGGAGGTGGTGTTCTGAAGAAGAGAATAAGGGACCGATTAATCTAGGTAGGGTGTCGATTAATGTAGGGTTATAAAGGTTTTAGCGCAGTTTGGTTATGGTATTTTCCCAGGTAAATCTTTGTTGGTGGGGATTGAAGGGGATGATGGCTTTTATGATTGTGTAGAGAGGTACGGTGGCCATAGCAGTTGGAGGTACATTTTAATTATGAAGTTACGGAAGGGGTTTAGCATTCAATAATGGGTTTGGGTAGGAAAGAACAGAGAAACGTTATGGTGGGATTGCGAGAAATTTGAAGGTGCAGTTTTGGAGGTAAAGGAAGGAGGGACAAGTAAGGTGGAAGAAGGAGTTACAGAACGGCTCATTCAGTTTGACTATTTTATGTCTAGTAGTGAGGTTCTTGGGGGAGGGAATGTAAAAAAATAATGTGATTGCATGATTAAACGAAGATTTATATAGGAAGATAATCGGGGGTGGGTCAGAACGAACACCTCTGGGGAGGGTTTTTCTGGTGCCGGGGACACGGTTGGTTAAATGATGGTTGGTTGACGCCAAAGGAGTATTATTGCGGTAAGGAGAGTGGGTAGTGCTGTTTGGAAGGACAGGCTAGCACAGGGTTACTTACAAGAGAGGGGAGGAGGTAGGGAAGAAAGACGGGTGGTGGCTGTGGGAGTGGACATGCATAAAGTTTGGAAAGATGTGGGTTGAAGGTGGAAGGAATATTTTAAGGGAAGGGATGGGGGCAGAAGTGGGTTTACCTACATGTTAACGTTTTGTTTAGTCTGTAAGGCCGAGAGGCAAGGTTAATGTGGGTTGTAAGCCGTGGCATCATAATTCTAATAATTGCAAATTAGGTTTTCATTTGGAGAACAACACTGTTGTTAGATGCTAATATTGGTCTTTTGAATTTACTTTATGGTTTTGTTTTCTATGCAAAGACACTGAAAACTACATTTATTTTTGCATCTTAAGCCAACATATAATCACTATTTATTTGTACATATGGTTTGAATACACTTTAATTAAATATATTTAAAATCTGACAATTTCATAAACATTTACAAAAGAATGTAAGATATGTCATAGCATTGAATGAGAAAGGAATAAATATGTCAAACAATTGATAAATCAGAATATAGGATATTTCATAACATTATATAAAACAATAACAATGAGTAAAATTAAAAACTGCAAACTTCTTTTATTACTTGAATTCAATGAGTGTAAAAAGAAAAAAGACTCATTCAAAATGTGTTTAGTGTGCAACAGTTCAATGCTCTTGGAAGTACAACATCCTTTTGATTAGTTTGGCTACAGCTAGTGTTAAGGGTCTATTTTCACCATATGCCATTTAAAAACGTGTAGACCGTTTGCTTATAGGTTACTACTGTCCATCTCACTGCACTGTAACAGAGCGACTGGCAAAAGTAACGTCAGCTGCGTAACTTCCGCTGTTCTTTAAGACGACCATAACAGTGCGCCATGCATGCATACCTGTGTGTCAGCGTTCAGCACTTTTATCCTCTGCGTGGAAATGAAGAGGTCCACCTCGGTCATGGGCTGGGCTTCCCCCTCAGGAGCCTGCAATGGGGATGGTACCAGTGTTAGTAAAAGGCATCTCGGGCTACCAGCCGTACACGGTGAGATCGGAACATGGCATCAAGACGCAGTCACCAGAACAGCTTTTCACTACGGAAGCCGCGGATGGACACAACTACACGGCATGTGCACTACCCCACTTTTCGTGCCACCTTCATAGTTGTTGTTTCCATATGCATAGGTGTTTGGCCCTTATTTTGAGAGAGCAGACTGTAGACAAATATATTTATATATATTTTTTGAGGTTTTTTTCGCCATGGTGTGTTGCCTCTGTGGTTTATTAAAAACTCCCTTCTCAGTTGTATTGTACACGTTCGGCATGGTTCTTACAATGCTTTGAGAAAATTGAATTTCTGCTGTACTCTAAATGGGACTAAGCCAGTAACTAGATGTGAAATGATGCTATGAAAACTTAAAATGCCCCTCTAATTTTTCGGCACTTGCACCCTATGTCAAACTCTAAACCGCCAATGTCCATACCGATTACTCAAAACTTCCATATAAACATGTGAGCCCAGTGAAGGACAACTTAATGCAGTGGTCAGTCAAACAGAGGTAGGACGGTTCTGGTGATGGCGTCTTCATGACAACGCAGCAAGCTCATGCCACCGTAGGCGTTACAGCACTACGAAAAGAGTCGGGTAAGCATATGTTATTAAAATATCACACTATTGAGTTCACACATATGCTATCACACCACAGCTGGACACTCGGATATGGGATTTCATCATCACAATGATGCAGAGAAGGGCATCTCATGATTTACAGTACATTTCATTTTTTTGCATCCAGCAAATTAACAGAACTGTCAAGGAATCTAGAACACATTGGGCAGGTATATTTTCAGCTGCCATTAAGTGGTTGGCCCCCTGACGTTGCATACCGATTCCTTTGTATCCGCTCATCTGGCTGCCGCTGACTGGCCACCCCAGGTCAGGGGGACGTCTTACTGCATTTTGCCGTGGTAGGTTTTGCAGGGGTTGTGGTAGCGGTGCATGGATTGTTAGAACGGGCCTGGGGAGGTGAAGGGGCTAGAACAGGTGGTGTCGGGGGGGCTGTCCCCCATAAAAACGATGCCACAGTAAAATGCGGCATGTTGTCCTTTGCAGCTAGATGTCCCACATCTGCTTCCTATCCTGTCATTTTGATGATTCCAATCCTTGCCCCATTGATGACTGGTTGTGGCATGGTACATAGAGCAACATGAAATGGGTCAATGACAGGCAACACAAATCACAAGAGATCAGCGTGTAAATGCGGCCAGAGTTTGGTGGTTCAATTTTCTGGACCCGCTTACCCCCATTCTTCTTTGGGTAAAAAAAAATTATCTGTAACTTGCTGGATGCAGAAAATGAAGGGAAAAAAACATAGGACAAATAATAGATGTAAACAATAAATGGAAAAAATGAACAGACACGAGATCAAGCCGATGACTTTGTACTGCACCTTCTTCCTGCTTTTGGCTAATTTCTGGGCCATCTGCTTAGCATGGAACAAACAGAGACAGGAGAATTATTAGAACTGGCAAAGACTCCAAGTCAAGCAGGTAGCTGCAACAGAATCTTCTCCAAAAACAGGACGTAATATTAAATTCTTTGCTGCCATCAAGTCAGTTGAGGTCACTGAAATAAAGTAATGAGGTACACTTGTGTACTATCAAAAACAGTTTAAAGGGAAAGTAACCAATCCCTCCTACACCCAACTGTGCTCCCCAGAACACGAGATTTACTTTTTGAAGTTCTATGGTGGAGATCATGTTGTGACAATTTCCTCATGAACAGGGCAGTTGCAATTGCTGCTGCACTGGTGTGTTCATCCATGTCTGCCTTGCAGATGTTTACATGTGAGGGATGCGTGGCATGGCAGTGCCATGCACAGCGACGGGAGCTTACGGTGGACTGCTCGTATGCATCTGTCATACACCTATTTGCTAATGATGTCTTTCCAGAACTGGAAACAGTTGGAAATAAATGTGCATTCAGGGGACACAGAGTGAAAGTGGAGAAAGCATCATCTTAAAAAACGAAGCCCGAGAAATGCGTATGGGAGTCAAGGAAATGCGTAGTTGTGCTGAATAAGGCAGTGTCTCCGTCAGACCCAGCAAAAGAGCAAACCACCTCCAACCGTCTGCCTGGCACCCACACCTCTTTAAAGGAAGCTTGCATTTATGATGAGACAGAGGGGCCACAATCTATCTTCTATAGTTGGCTCAATTAATGTTTCCAAATTACTATAAAAAGGAGGGGCCCAGTGGGTGGGATCAGTCTTTAGTGTCTTCATTTTCTTTGGCTATAAACTCAGTTTGTGTTACTTTTCTTCAGGGATGGGAGCAGCCACTGCCAATAGAGAACACAAGGGGCCAGCATGCGGCGAAACACTTCATACAACGTACACTAGTGCTTTGGGGGTTTTGGAGATGGGGGGTGGTATGAAGCCCCATATGACTAGTGGGATACATACCAGACAAATGATCCCATCCTCTTACAGAAGACCACAAACTGAAAACGGGCAACCCACAATATATATAATGCGTGCCATTTTCACTAGATTAGCTATTTATATAACTAAAGTAGGGGCTAGCACTCCATTGAGCCATCAACCGTAAAATGTTTTGAAAAAATCTTCTCACTTTTCAATCTAGTTTTTCTCTAATCGTGGTGGATTGGCTATAATTGGTCATAAATATATGACTGGAAGCCCAATGTCATACATTTAAACACATCAGCAAATAACGACCAAATGCACCACCCACTGAATTAATGAAATGTGTTCCTCATTCTAATACAAAACATCTCGAAAGGAGACAGTGCTCAGTTTTCGATACACAAGTTCTTTACTGGTCAGCCGCCAACACGTGTTTTGACCTTAAAACAAAGCTCTTCATCAGGACGTTCATTCTAATTGGTCATATGAAGTTTAAATACTCCCATGGTTAAATTCAGTGACTTGTGCTTCCTTTTAACATGGATATGGTAACCTATGTCATCTTGAAACCAGTCTAATTCATTTGCGCCAGAACCCTCCAAAAAATGTCAAATTCAAATCGCTATTTTTCTAAATATGCTGATTGGTCCAATCTTTGGGGTATAATCCCAGGCCAATCATTCCTTTTTAATCTGCGTCTAAAAATTTACATTCCAAATCTTCTCTATTAAATTAAGTTTGATGCTCAATCATTTCCTTGGGTATATTCCCAGCTCAAAAATTCTAAAAGAAGGGTTTATTAAACCCATCCGCCTCCTGAGTACCAAACCGCGCCGTTACACGTGGCATGAGGTCAAAACACGTGCTGGTGGCTGACTAGTGAAGAACGTGTGTACCAAAAACTGACCACTTTCTCCTTTTGAGATTTTTTGTATTATAATTAGGAACACATTTAATTAATTTTGTGTGTGGCACATTTGGTCGTTACTTGTTGATGTAGTTATTTAGATATGTTCTCGTTAAGAACAAACATTCACAGAAAGAACACCCTTTGTTGGAATCCAAACATTTGCAAGAGTCTAGTCTATAAAAGAAAACGCATGCATAACCACCAGCCGACCCTCACATGAAACAGGGCACTGTGCAATGGGACAAAGCAGCAAACTGTTTATGGACAGCCTAGTAATTCAAATGTCAGGTGCGATGGACAACTTAAAAGAGTAATGCCAGCTGTGCAATTATCACCCTTAATATGAACTAACACTTCTTGGGATGTCTTTCTCAAGCATGCTATGAGACGCTAGCTTAATGACAAAAATAACTCATATTAAAACATGGATATGTAGCTGTTGAGAATGGGTGTGCCAGGGCAACAATTCAAAGAAAGGAGAGGCTGTGACAAATGAGCTGCCAGCCTGTCTAATCAACTATCAATCCCACCCATCAATAGCACAAAGTAGGCAAACAGGGAGATCGTGGATTGCCTTTATCATCTTTCCACGGTGTAACGATTAATGTCCAAAGAGCAGACGGGGCGGAGGATTGCAAGTTCCTCACCATAGTGACTTTCGTACCTTAATCATCTTTTTCTAGACTGACGTGCATCCTCCTTTCCCATCTAGTGAACAGTCAGGAGACTCTTTATATATAATTAAGTAGAACTTCACATATAGAAGCCCAGGTATAGGTGTCATACTTGCTCCGCCGGCACTGTAACCTTGGGCTCCTGCACACCTACCAGGTTCTATTTATGCCAGTTCCCTTTTGCTCCATCACTTCCATAGTCAAAATCATAGGCACAAAAAGCTGCAGTGGTGGGTGTGTCACCTGGTGAAAGGAAGTCGAAGGGTAGCAATACAAGAGTTACTACCGTGGGTAACCTGTACCTACTTGTGCATCTCTATTCATCTACCTCCAGAATAATGGCCAGCGTGATGAATCCTTGGATGCCGTTCATTCTCCCCTAGGGGTAGCCCATTCCCATGAGACAAGGCAGGTGAGGCCACTACCCGATAGTCCCCTGGGGGTGGTACTCAGCAGGAGGATTTCATGGGGAGGGATCCCCCTATAGGACTAGGGACACCTTCTTGGGGAGAACGCGGCATATCCATAATACATCCCAACCTCCCTCCCCACATTCCCTGAACGCAACAAACTAGTGCCCCACACTTCCATATACTTGTGTAAAGTAAATAGTCTAACCCTTGTGAGGACCACTGAGATGAGGAAGAGTAGGGACTGCTTGCCTGAAGTATGTTGGTAAACTGGAATGAGGAAGAATCCAGCAAACCCAGTCGAGAGTGATCATAATCATACTGGGACGAAGATGATGTGCTGAGTCATGAAGACCGCTCTGTGGAACCAAACTGAGCCCTCCAGTCTATATGGACATTGTAAGAGTATAAACACTAATGAAGGACAACAGAAGAGAGAGAGGGAGCAGCAGTCAATCGGTGCAAGATGCAGAGAAAGCCGGGAAGTGCAAAGGAGAAGCTGGCGAGGCCAGACTGAGGGCCCGAGAGCAGTCTGCTTGCGGTATTGCAAGAATACTGGGAATCCTTTTCCTGAAGGTGCTCCCAAAGTAGGGCAAAGAAAGCAAAGCTGCGGGACGACGGTGTGGCAGTCGAGAGTTACGCCGGCACCATCCAGACGAAACGGAGCCTGAGAACCGGCATGGAAAGGCAACAGGAGGCAGAGATTCCATACGACGAAGGACGAGCAAAGAGGACCTCGGCAACAACCGGCTGAACACCCGACAAACACTTAAGGTAATGGGCGATGCTCAGGGACCGGCACAACAAGCGAGTACAGGGGGCATCAATGTGGTACAGGTCTAACAAATCGAAAAACCTGCTGCTTCATCACAGTATTTGGCAAAAGAATATCCCAAGTCCATTGAGAAGAGAAACCAGGGTCTGGAACCCGAACATAAAAAGTACAGCTTAATAAGCTAAACACAGTACTTGGCAGGTGAATATACCAAGTCGGTGTAGAAGATACACCAGGATCTGCGACCCGAACAGAAATAGTACAGATCAAGAAAGTAAACACAGTACTTGGCAGGAGAATATACCAAGTCTGCGTAGAAGAGAAACCAGGGTCTGGGACTCAAATAAAGATAGTGAAAATGAAGATGCTATTTATCCCCTACAACACAGTGTGTGGCAGGGGAGTACACCAAGTCTATTCAGAAGGGAACCAAATCGATTAATTTCCACCTAGCCATGTGAATATTGTGAATATTGTGAAAGAAGCCAAGAGAAGGGAGTCATTCTTGTGGCATTGTGAAGAGCCTGAGGAGGGCCACAGAAAGGGAATCGTCCGATCTTGGTGGTTGTGAACGTTGTGTGAGAAACCTGGGGAACAGAGTAATTCCCCCTAATATTGTGAACTGTATGGTAAAAGCCAGGAGAAAGAAATCGTTCATCCTGGTGCTGTGAAAAGCGTTAAGAAACCTGAGGAAGGTTAGGAGACGAGGAAGCCATCCCCCTAACCTTGTGAAGATACAAGACTTTATTTTTCCATGTGCGTTGGTGGAATGCCAAGTCAAGAGAGCCTTTGAGACTTTTGTTTTGACCTTTTTGGCAGAACGTTGCCTTTTTTCATCACCTGAAAGTGAACTTTTGTTTACCATCTCGAAGAAGGTAGACATTCTTCTGGCCAAAGAATAATGCCACTTTATTTAGTTTTGATTTAGAATGGAAGGGAAGGAAATAGTTTTTGACATATGATGGTGGACTACTTGTTTTGAGAGTGACACTGACAGAGTCGTTTGTATTTATTTGTGGCAGAGAAACCCCTCTTAGTAATAGGGACAGGTAGGCTTGTTTGCAATAAAAGTTTATGACCAAGAATATGCTACCTGTGTGTCAGTCTCCTACTTCTACACCCTTACACCAGCTTTCAACACCATCCAGAAATTCAGTTGGAGAGAAATGGCTAATCCTGACGCTCCATAGACCAACCAAGGTTTTCCCAATGTGTCTTGCCTGAACTATTCATTAGTTTTTCTGGAGAGAAAATCCAGGGTTTCATATTTGCAAAATGTATGGGACGTTTGCCATATGGCTGCTTTGGAGATTACACCGAGCACACCATGACACAGAAAGGGAATTCATGAAATCTTTACTTTTACTTCATAAGCAGAAACAGTATCAGAATGGTGTAGCATTTCAAAATACAGTAGAAACTCAAAGTCAAATAGAAACTGGGGCAGGCCTGTGAGTGCAGATTACAAAGCAAGGTTTTCTGAAGATCTAAAAGACACTGGACTTTCTAACAAGAACTGGCGAGCCAAACAGATCCGCATTGTGGCAGGATTTCTCAGCATTCAAAGTTGGATTAGAAAAGAAAATAGTAAATCATTCCTGATTCAGAGAAAAATCGGAAAACATTTTCAGAAAGGAATGGATGAGTCCTAAAACAAGCTTGCATTTAGGAAACAAGGAATATAGTTTCTCACAAGAGCAATCACAGCTCCGTTCCATCAGTTTAATGCCAATGGGTTGTGATGAAGTGCCCTGCATGTCCCTTTGCATGATGACTGTGGTGACCAAGGGAGGGGTCCAGCTGTCACCACTCACATTGGATGCTCTGCCTGGGGATGAATTAGCCGATCCCTCCATGGCCTAAGCAGGAGTCAGGGGATTGCCACAGTCAGCCACAATGTGGCAATGTCCCTTTATGGGACCTGGTTTTGGCCAAGAATCTAACCCACAAGATAGCCCACCCAGAGAGATCTATCTTAGAACTCAAACATCAGGTTCCAGCCACACAACTCGTAGGTAGAATTAGGGACTAGCAACAGTAAAAGAATCGACTAATCCAGGCATTACAGATAGCTGTTACAGACCATGAATTAGATCCAGGGAGAGGTGCATGGAGACTGCACGCATGTCCATGAAACAAAATCAAGATAGCGTCCAAGCCTTTGTCTGCTCTCACCTGAGCAACATGGGGAGAGGATGCAGGGCCCAGAAGGAATCAACCAATTAGAGTATGACTTCCCTGAGCAAGCCCACCTGAGACCTGTTTGACTGGTTAAAGAAGGCGAGGCAGAGTCAGTACTCTATATGAGACAGTGGCTCTGGCAGAAGTGTATGGGTGCTTGGAGAAGGTGTTCATTCCTAGGAGGCTGAAGGAGAGAGCAGAGGGAGCAAGAGGAGAGGGCCCGAATTAATCAGAGGAATAGGACAGCGTGAAGAAAGGAAACAAATGTCCCAGCCAACAAAGCAGGATGTTCAAGAAAGACACTTCACTAAGAGACTGAGTGACTGGGATAGGCCGTGAAAGTCTAGTAGGGAGTTGTGGTGGACATTCTAATTTATGTTATTTATATTTCGTTCATCCAAACCTGTAAATAACCCCCAAAAAACCCTATTGAACTTTACATTTGGTGGTGTGCCTTTTGTGGGGATCACTCAGCTTTTTAAGAGAAGATGTCAGAGGGGGATCCATAAATGCAAACCTAGAAGCCTACCCTAGACTTCCAGTAGCCAGCTTATAAAAGTGTGAACCACGAGCCTCACAAGGCTACTTTTCAAAGCTTAAGCAGAGTGTGCAGGATTTGATCTCTATAGCAATAAGGAGATGGACCCTAAGGATGAGCACTGGTTTCCACTGAATTTAAAATACAAGTTTATGAGAGCATTTTTGGGGGATACCAGTGAAGTCAGGACTGGCAGGAAAGTATAGAGATGGATTTGGGAGCTGGAGTGGTGGATGGGTATTGTATGTTGTTGTTCATTGAAGGTGCCAACACCTATGTTACCCAGGAGAGGGATTCCAAAGCCAGGAATATTTACTATGAATACTGAACAATGAAATGAGAAGAGGTTACGGACTTATTGCATAGTGAGTGGCGCAAGAAAGGCTTCCGTCTTTCCATCCATGATGGGATAGTGCAGGTGATTCTTTGCATGGACCAGGTCATGGCCCAAGTATGCCCAAGCAAGTAGAAGGGTGGACTCTGGGTGGTAGTCCTACAAAAAACAAAAACAGTGCCAGAGAATCTCCTAACCCGCTTTTATTTTACCCTGGAATTTGCTGCCACCCAACGCAATGATCAATTTCTAAGGTCTTCCTTCGAACAAACTAACTCCATCGTGAAAGGCAGACATAAGAATGTCCTGTATTTTGTGTAGAAATGTGAGTTGCTATACCAGGTCAGTAATAACCCTAGGGAGACTGGGAACCCTGTATCAAAATTACCCAACATTCAGAAAAACGGTTTACTCTTGGCACATTCAGATTTCTCCACAGGTCATGAGTGCATTATAAAAACACAGGACCAAGACCCAAGTAGATTCTTCTGGTTGAGCATTTACAAGACAAAGAAATATTGTGATACTTGTAGTATTTGCTGAAGTGATGTGGGTAGAGCTCCTCTGTATCCCGTGTTGATCACTGATGTGCCTTTTTCAAGGCTGGGGATGGATATCATAGAACTTATATGCCTCTCCAAAGTGGGGAACAGGTCAATCTTGGTGATTGTGGACTACACCATGTACAACACAAGATTTGTTCTTTGAGAATAGTACCACATCACTAAGAAAGTTGTCACCTATATCAGTAGAGTGGTCTTCGCTAAATAAATACTCACCGATCAGGGATCAATCATATCAATCATTACGTCAAAACTAATCAGGGCGCTTAAGATCCAACTCCATAATGAGTCACTCCACAACTCCATTTATAGGCCCCAGATGGATTGTTTAGTGGGAAGATTTAATCAGACCCTGAAACTCCTCTTGAGGAAGTTGGTAAACGAAGATTCCCGAAACTGGAACAAACTACTGCCATGGGCATGGTTTGCCACGAGGGAGAGCCCTCAAGCCTCCACCGTAGTTTTGCCTTTTGAGTTGGCCTACAGACAATAGACCAGGGACATTGTGGATATGTTCAAGGAAGATTAGGAGAGTCCATAAAACACCAGACAGACCACTGCTCAGTTTGTCCAAGCTATCGATGAAAGCCTTCTGTTGGTGAGACGTGATACACCAACATTCGTATGTCAAGTAGAAGCACAACAGCGGAGTAGGAAAAAGCAGAAGGTCCCTTAAGTAAGAGCAAGTGGAGAGAGAATGAGGAAATAGAGTAATCTAGTGAGCAGCAGAGCCAAGACCCTGAGACAAATAGGTGGCGAGAGCCGTAGTGAAAAGCCATTAGATTATAAAGATGCCTTCTGTTTGCTGGAACCGATGGGCCTCTGTGAAAGATTGACTCAGACTGAACTTCTAGGACAGTCACAGTTGTTGACTACCCCTCTGGGCCTAAGAACAAGGGAGGAGATGTCCCCACCATGCTCAAGCTACAGAAGACCCAATCAAGAAAGCAGGAAATGTAAGGAATATATTTATCCTACAGACTGAGGGTGACCAGCAAGAGACCCCAAGAATGTGCAAGGGGGTTGTGATTTGTAATTTGAGTTCTTAGCATTGTCTTTTGGCCAAACCTGCAAATAACTCCAACCATGCATGGCAAACTACACCTCTGGTTTTTGTGCCTTTTGTGGGGGACTACTTGGCTTCGTGACAGGGTGCAATGAGAAACAAAAGGCACAAAAAGGGAAACAAATAAAACAACTTTCAAACCCTGAATGGGGTGCATTGTGCCACCCAATAAGTAATATAACTGTTGAAGCCCATGAAAATACTGTTTATTAACAGTATGTTGTAGAGGAAAATATACTTTTGAAATATATTGGGAACAAACCACTGGGAAATAAGAAACAGGATCTTCAAGACTCCATCTTGTTATCAGAGTTTAGTCAAGAAGGAAAGAAAAGGCAAGACCTTGTTAAAAAATATTAGTGCAGGTTACTATTCTTCAAAGTCTTTCAAAGCCCAGTAGCAACCAACAAGCTACTTTGTGTGGTATTAACATATTAACGTTTTGTGGAACTTTTACATGGCCGTCCTACAGCATATTGAAGTTACATCATGTAATATTTTGAGCTATAATATGGCTCTGGTGCTCGGAGCCATAATGAGCATTCGCTCCATGCCTCAGTGAAAGCTGCACTTGCTGTGAATTATAAACATATTTTCAGCATTGTTCTCACTATTTCACTGAAAACCAGGTTTTCAACTTTATTTGTTGCTTATGTTGATTTGCATTGCTCATCCAAGGACACTGCGCGCGAAAAGGCTGGGATACACAGGTGCCGGCTGGTACCTGATAAGGTTGCCATGGACATTGTCAAAACCGAGGATGAGTTACAGAGTTGATGTTGCTGCTTTCTTGAGAAAAGGAAGAGTCCTACTCCCTGAGGTTACTCTGGGTCACTCTGGCTGTCGGCACATAGGAACTGTGAACGAACAGAGGCTTAGGCCAGAAGATTCTAGAAGGTGCCATCCCGCCTTTGTGGAGGGTTTAAAATGTGGTGCACTGAAAAGGTTAGGCAGAAAGCTTCATCTCGGAGATAGGGATGCCTCACTCTGGGCCTGTTGGCTGCCGTGGTCTCTTGTCTGTCTGTTTCAGGGATTTTCAGTGATTCTGGCGAGATTAGGGTATTCTTTAAAGTTGTGCCAACAGTGAGGTATTGTCTTTAGACTTCTTTGCTTCATTTATTCGGTGTTGTATTTATTCATTTATATATGCTGTTGATGAATAAAGGGTCATATAAGAGCCAATTTATCAGTTCGCTGAGTGTGTGTGTGTGTGTGAATCCTTGCTTATCCACGTTCAAGGTTTTTCATTCAGTGTATTGGTGAGAGAAAAGATATATGTATATGTCTGTGCACTCTCTGAAAAGCAAAACATATCATGAGAGCACACGCTCTCGGTGGCTATCTACTCAGGAACCCAGGCTCAAAGCTCAGTGATTGTCAGACCGGTTGAGGGATTAGGCTGTTCTGCTTAGACAAGATGTCACCTGTATTAGGTTCTCAAACAGGTGCACTGTGGCAAGTTCTTCAAGGTCCATGAAACAGCATGTGCTAGGCCTCAAGGGACAGACCAGATAATGTGCCACTCCTGGTTCCTTCACAGCTTCTGAAGCGGTATGGGGGGTACGTGGCATGGTAGGAAAATCGTAACAAAAAGCCTGCACTTGTAAAGAGCAGAAAAGACATTTCCTGATACTGGGAATACAGATTATCCTGAATTAAATATGCCCATAAACAGTGAATACTCTGACATTTCAATGATGCCAACATCACTGCCGTTACTATGGTAAATTAGCAGGGGGCTGAGCTCTGGTAATGTCAAAAGGAAGTTCCTTGTACCATGAGTGAGTACGGCAACCCTCAATAAATTCTTGCGTTGTTGCCAAATGAGAATGCCAAAAGACACACCTTTCACATTTATGAAGGAAAAAAGTCCAATTTGCATAATTCTAATAGAAAAACCTCTATTCCTGGGACACCATCCCATAGAATATCTTGAAATTGAAGGAGATAAACAGACGGAGATCCAGTATTGTTCATAGGCCATCTGTCCTCTTATCCACCTGCAGAAATGTGGGCACAGACACGGATACATTTATGCTTCTGGTTCAACGTGGAGCTAATCGGTCCAAGGATGGCACAGTGGAAAGGAGGAAGTTGGAATGGCAAAGGGAGCACCAAAGTTGCTACGATCCTGCAGTCTTTATGAACAGTAAGAGACCCCCTAAAATCATCCCTTTTCTATAGACTATATATATGTTCTTGGCAGTCACCTCTCTCTGGAACATGTGCTGGAGGGCCTCCTAGGGTGAGCTGTGATGTGAGCCGACCCTCTCATGAGCGAAGAGGGCTCAGGGTCATCATCCCTCGTGGAGATTCTCTCGTAACGGACCGACAGGGTCCGTCATCTACTCATACGAGTAGACAAAAACTAAAGCCAATTGAGGTCAGTCCTGCTGGTCATGCAACACGGTGGTGCTGAAGATTTTACGATTAGGTCTACCAAATCCATCTCCACCAATGCCCTAAAGAGCGCATCCCCAGCAACTCCATAACCATCTCTGAACACTCAGTCATCAGTAACCGGTGTTGCTGGAATTGCCGTACCCTATTGACCTTTATTAGGTTTCTCAAAACAGCAAACCTGCGTATGAGACATGCCCATAACTGGAAAAATCACACATCCAAGAAGAGTCAATACAATCACACAACACTACGGATTGTGGGGAGTGGCCTGATCTGGATTGGGCACACATGGGCCCTTGTAGAGGCAGTGCTGTGCCCAACAGTTATCTATGCAAACAATGTAGGTGTGTTAAGAGCACTTTTGGGCATGTTGGCGTATGCGCTAGAGTCATCTCGTTTTCCAGGACTTTAGATAATCCTGGTGTTAGGCTGCATCTCACACCATTGTAATCCCTGGTTTGCCTAACCAGCAACTCGTAGTCAACCACTGTGAAGAGCTTGAACAAACAATCTGACCTCAAACCACAACACGTCATCTTTTGTTTCTGTGCAAGTCCTGGAACTTTCAAGTATAACATAGCGCCACCAACATTTCACCAGGAAAAGAGAATGGTGTTAGAATCGGTGTTATTACCCAAGTCAATGGTAACCACTAGATTGACTTCGGAAGCATGAAGAGCGGAGTTGGATCAGTCGTGATCTAACTTGGTGAACTAATTTACTGACCAATCGTGGCAGATTTGCCATCATAAGGCACACCACGGGTAATGCGGAGAGTCAATTTATTAAAAAATATGCACAAAAACTGAGCATGGCTCTGCTAATTTACATACATATGTGATTTGTTTAAAGAAGAAAAGGCGAGTACGTTTGTGTTGCATTAGGGTGCTTTCAAGAGTTTTCCCAATTGACCTCCAAACAGACAAACCTGAGCACACTCAGAGGCCTGGCCTTTACTCACATTTGCAGTCAAATCATTTATGAGCATTTGAGAGCTCAGTGGCTCAAATTCTGGCCATGCATTCAGCAGAAAATACTCAGGTGCTTTATTAGGCTGGGCATGTGAAAATAGCATTGCACACTTTGGGCCGGACTCACAGAAGCGTTTACTAATGGCGAAATCCCATAGGAAAACATTCTCTGAATCAGGCCCTCTAGTTGTTAACCTCAAAAGTTAGTGTATGGCACAGTAAAAATGTTTCAAAATGAAAACAGTAATTCAAAAAACGAGAAAACAACCAGGGAAAATTGCTGACAAAGTGCATGAAATTGTATCTTTACATTTATACAGGGAATGGTTTTCTGGGTGAGAAAAATATATGATCTGCAAACTTCATTTTGGACACCTTCAAAATAATTATTGGATTAAAATAACATTTGGCTAATCTCAAAGTTTTCTTAAAAAATACATTCTGAAAACGTTCATGTGTAGTAGCACCGAGTTGCTGGGCACTATAACTTGCTGCTCTAAAATAAAGCAATGGTGGTTGATCCGTCTAAAAAGCATCTAGGCATGACTAATTATCCCTAGGAATGTGCACATGTGTGGATACATATCAGCACTGGTAGATAGAGGGACACAAAAGTACGCCTGGTCAACCACCCTCTTAACAGCATGCCCACATGCCAACACGCCCTACCCTCACCTGCCCTCCCGATTTAGGCGGGAGACACCCGATTTTTCAGTCAAAATGTTTGCTATTGTTGACTTTCTCCCACATGAAGTATCCCCAACCCCAATGGAGTTCAATGAGGACATTACATTCTCCCTCTTCCAGTGGTAAAATCTCCCGCCCAGGCCACCCAAAACATTGGGATGTATGGGCATGGCCCGCACACGTGCATGCGCAGGGAGCTCCGAGTGTGCTGGGTAGACCCCCCTCACCTTGATTCTGCTGACGGCTTCTTGGGCCTGCATCATCCGGACGTTCTTTGAGGGAGTTTTATCGGAGAGAAGTTGCGTTGAGCCGAGGTAATTGGCAGCGAAAATGATCCCATCAATTAAGTCTTCTGGGTCACAGGGTCCCGGCACTGCAAGACAATGGCAGGATAGGATAGAAGTCAAATGTGAAGGTTACAAGGAACTCCCCCAAAGGTGGCTAGAGCCACCCAGCTCGAACACAACTGAAGTTCTGACATGTGCAGCTTGTTTCATGGTTCATGATGTTTAGTGAAGTTCTTAAAAACGTAGAAGAAAAAGGCATCATGCAGTAGCACAACAGTGGCATTGAATGTAGTGTTACTCCTATGGGCTGGCAGGAGCTACCTTTATTAGGTCGACCAGTAAGTATATTTGGCAGAATAAATGGCAACCTTGGCCACTACAAAAGTACGAGTTTTAACACCTTTCATTGGACTAACTGTATATAACGCGCCGAGATGGCACAATGCATTAGATTTTGGGGTTGCATAGTATTCACCAGGTGGTAGCGCAAAATGGGCAAACTGAAAAGTAATGGAACTTCTCAAGGAAAACTTGAAAGGAACTTGTAAAACTGGACCAACATGGCGTCAAAACCTTCGCAGCCTGGGCACTGCAAGCCATCTATAGAGTTCTGAAATAATAGTTGTATATATGGATTACATTGTAAATCATTTTGTCTTTTATAGCACATTTATCTACCAACGATGTTAACATTTTATTACAATCCCATACCATTCTGACAGAGTTCATTGTGAACCAATCAATCAGCGCGGGCACAAAGAACAGTAGTTGCTTTGAAATGGCAAAACAAAAAAGTGATGGCTGGAAGGTTTTGAATTAATCACAACCACTGGCACATCTCTGGACAACCCTCCAGACCATCGTTTTTTAGCCTGCCAAGCCATTACAGAAGGGGAAAAACCATATGCATACCAAGCTTGGTCCGGGTATTCCCAGACGTGGGATCCCTTGCCTGCTGGGCCTAGAGACCCAAGCTACTCCTTACTGATGAGGCCCAACAAGGACGAAACATGTTTGGGGATGCTTGTGGTCTCGTGCAGAAGGGATGTGACCTAGCAGTTCGTGCTGGACTACCCCTTTTGGGGTGGGGCCAAGCCTGATTTGCATATGGTCTTTCCCCTTCTGTAATGGCTTGGCAGGCAAAGAACAATGGTCTGGAGGGTTGCCCAGAGCAATGCCAGTGGTTAAGATTCATTCTAAACCTTCCAGCCATCACCTCTTTGTTTTTGCTTTGAAATGGCGCCAGTGTTTTCTAGAATTGTGATATCCCAGCAATCTTGCAATGTTTTAGTGATGGAGGAGTTCAATTATAGCTATTGCCTGTTCTCAACATGGTAGCCCATTTGCCTGACCGTGAAATGGCCCCTATGTCTGTAGCAAAGAGGTAAGGTGTCCGCTTGAATGCAATAACGAATGCTGCTGAAGTCTCAGCAAGGGGAGCAGTTGGTATGGTCTTAAGAGAGAAAACTGTGCGAGCAAACCTGTAAAAGCACTGAGCCGTGGTTTACTCTGCCTTTGTCGGCATACATAAATATCTGCTTGCTATGGTGATTTACAAGTCACATGCCTTGCCAATGCACCTTAGGCTGTTGTTTCTATGCAGCACACAAACTGAAGCAGGTTGTCTTACAGGATGTGAGGGGGATGACCTGTTATGCTGCACGGTCTGGGCCAGTCTATCGTTCGGGCTACGATAACAGCAAAGATACTGAAAACAAGCATTAGCAATGCCAACAGTTTGGACTCTCTGGGCACAGCCTTAGTGGTATTAACTTGCTATTGATGGTAGAAGGTGCAACATGATGCGAGTTACTTGGGCATGTAATAAGAGTGCCTGGCAAATGCCTAATACTTATACACAAGCCAAAACTGTTGGTCTTGCCAATGCTTGTTTTTAACCAGACTTAAGTGAAGAACGAACAAAAACTTTGGCAGGCACTTCAAGTGAAACGTTTGATGGCAATGCTTGATTAAAGGGAGCTCAAAGAGTTCCCACTAGGAGGTGTTTTGGGCAGGGAGTGGGAGGAACTGGGTGGCAATGACCACAGGGTTTAGCATGACCAGGGCACTCCAAGGGTGGTCAAATAACCAAACGACACCTACAAGCTTTGTCTCCCACCTCATATGCCACTTCTCCCTATCTGTACCCTAAACTAAAAAGCCCAGCCTCCTTCATGATGATGCAGCTTTCCCTACAAACGGGAAGAACAGACATGCCTCCTTGCTCGGTGTAGATAGGGTCTAGGATGCTGTCCTGCTCATTAGAGGGGTGACTATTGCGTTTCGGCCGAAAATAGCGAGAGAAAAAACCAAATGCGCATTAACTTTGCATTCGACATGGGAAAAAATACGAATTCCATAATATCGAACAAGGGAAGTGGGGGTGTGCCACGCTCCTTGTTCGGCATTATGGGTTCGGGGGCTGCGGGGGTGCCCCCTGTTTCCATTACATGGAAATCGAAGGACAATAAAGAAAAAAAAGAAAGGGAACCTGCTGCGGAAGTTCTGACCCATAATTGGGAGACGGAACTGACGTTGCACGGAGAAGCCAGTCGCAGGGAGAAGAAAGAATGCGAGTGCAGTTATTCAGCTATGGTACTATGGGGTGCTGGGTAGAGGAAATAAGGGAAGTCGAGATATTTGGCATGCAAAGCCTTCCGCTTCGCCGTATTCAGCCGCGTTCAATTACACCGTGACATTTTCACATAGATCTGGCCATTGTACAATCCACTCTTGCGCAATACAATTGCCAACTCTCTAATGGACAGGACAACATCCCAGATACAAGGGCGGCTGGGTACTAGCTCGACTTTTCATGCAATGTGCTCGGCTCCTCATGGCCTGCCTGCTTCCATGGCTTTCCAGAGTCTCTTGGCTGCTGCCCTCTACTACTCCCCTTAGATTTCCTGTATAGATTGCCATGTGCTTGGTGGGTTCCCGGCTTGCGGTGGTCCTCCACAACTACACTGCATTCCTCTCTTCCTGTTTTGTTTGTAGCACCACGTACCATTTTCCCCTTTCATCTCCGGGGCATCACTCGACACGTAAGGTGACTGGGATCTTCTGGATTTGATCTCTAACCCTACTGCTCTTCATATGTGTAGTTTAGTCACCTGTTAATTTCCCTCTTTCCATAGAGCTTAAAACAAGATGAACTTCTATGCCCCATGGGGCACAAGTATTGCCTTAGCCCATAGCTTTGTACACTTTGTATCAACTTCTCCAACCTGGATGTAGGAGCTAGAGGCAGGGTAGTGATCATGGAGCAAGAATGTAACAGCATTCAGAGTATTCTAGATCTCAGGGCACATCACTTAAGCTCAGGAGACGGTGTTGTGCTTGGAGGGGGAGGGGTGCGGGAGGCATGCAGCTTCCACTCTATACCTCTGCCAAGTAAATCACGCCTATGGTGATATCGCTTTCGTAGGTAAACTTGCCTGGGCTTCAGAGTCCACTCCAGGCCATGAGCTTAAGTCAAGGATCTGACCACATGCCATACCCTTCCCCTTCTAAATTAGCTCTACCTTGATTATTTTTCCTTTAAGGCTAGTCTGGGTTTGTAATCCAACCTTCAGAGGATCTTGGTGCCATAACATATGGCCATACTATCCACTGCAAGTTGTCTATAAAGGTCACGTTTCTGGGGCCATAAAGGATTAGGGAGCATTATCCCATTGGAAGGCAAAAGTCTATCAACCATTCTAAGTACTCCCTTGCAAACATACTTCCAGACTTTCGCTAACGGTCCTCAACATTTCTCAGTGGGACACAGTTCTGCATTGACTGGGGTTTAGTTTCCCCACAAACGCTCACCTCATGCTTGGGCCAGCCAGTTGTCAGTTCATGGGATGTCGCAACCAAAATTGTGATTTTGGGTAATCCAGGCATGCCTGGTGTCTTCACTGGAACCAAGGTATTACGCAATCGAAATGTAAACTGTGTTTTGTGAAGGTTTCTTGGACCCACACACTCATACAAACAAATTGCTTCCCCTGATAGGACTAGGTTTGCCTACAACATCTCCTTATCTGAGAGTCCAAAAAAGGCATCAATTTCTTGGTTCACCATACAAAATGGATTTTTAGGACCCTTTGGGCATACATTTCGAGTCCTGGATCTGGTGCTTCCTCCTCAGCCTGCAGCTGATACTGCATTCCAAGGTGTTCCTGAGGGGCTCCTGAATCTTCTTCAAGGGATCACATCATGCAGAAGTCTATAAGCTCATCGCACTGGCTTTCAGAACACAGACGGGCCATGTGGCCCAACCTCTGTGATGAATCCAATGGAGTCATCACTGATTCCACAGTGATAACCTCCTCCCATGTGGCCAGTGGACTTCAGCTGCTACCTTATCCTGACCCTGGGGGAGACTATCTGAGGGCAGATTACATGGGAGGAGACAGCCACCGGGGAGATGTAATGGCTTCATTGGCTGATGCGTGGTATCCCCCCACTGTCTTTACTTTTACTTTATTTCATTTATAACGTGCAACCAAGGACCCAGAGGCTTAAGGGCACACATAAAAAAGACAAACAAAATTCATGTAAAAACATTGGGCCTCATTACGAGGTTGGAGGTAGCCTTGCCGGTAAAACCGGCAAGGCTACCTCCAAACCGGCAAAAAAAATGGCACCCGTGAATGGGCAATTACCAGGGTATTCCGGCCCTGGCGGACCTGGTAATTGCCCTGTCGTGGGTGCCGGTAGATCCCCATTCCCATTTGAGCCGCATAGGGCTCAATGGGAATGTGGAAGCCTGTAGCACCGGCACGGTTCATTAGAGTGACGGTGCTACAGGCTTGCTCTGCTCATGGGTGCCTTTCATTCCTCCAGGCCAGGCCTGGCGGAATGAAAGGCACCCGCAAGCACAACTCGGAGTTTGCCGGTCCGGTAACAATGGTACCAGCAACCTTACTGGTACCGTTGTATCCGGACCGGCAACCTCGTAATGAGGCCCATTATCTTGTAACCTAGAGCAGAAGAAGGCAGTAATCATCACCAAACGAGGATCAGTAAATAGAGATATGTCCTTAGGAGATATGTCTCCAATGAAGAAGACCCCCTGCTACCCAATACCCTAATGGCCTATTGCCATGTGTCTGTTTCCCCCTATAGAGATGTGCATCAGAAACCATCAATGAACTTTAATTCCCACAACCACCTAAGTACTGAGACAAGGGAGATGACAGGATTGATGCAGAGCAGCAGAAGCATCAACCCTAAGGAACGTGCTAGTTGTTGGATAAAGGCACCCGCGTGCTGGTCTATTAAAAATAGTAACCGACTGTGAGAGAGTGATCAGGAGAAGACGTGTTACCTCTGTGGAAAGTGGACAAAGGTTGGAGGCGAGCTGGTTGTGGCGGAGCAGAGAGGCTTGGCAGCCAAGAAGAAAAGCAACGTGGGCTGTGGAGATGCCAGAACCGCGAGACGATTCCTGGGTGTCTGGCAGCCAAGTGAAGCAGCAGTGTCCTTACTGGGAGCGGAAGAGAAACTGGTGTTGAGGAGAGGAGCCGTGAGAGAGGCTGGAGAGATGTCAAAGCTACCTGGAGTGGAAGCGAGCAGCAAAGGCACGCTGCATAAGTGCAAGATTCACCGAAAACGCTACCAGAAGCCAGTGAGTCAGCCCGAGCAGAATGAGGACCCTGGGTCATTTCGGCGACTGCCCCAAAGAGGATTTGAACATTACACAATTGCAGAAAGTGAAATAATAAGATTACTTTTGAATTAAAAGGGCAGAGTGCCAATTCAGACCGCAATACGAAGTGAATGCAGATGTGGGGGTGACCTTGAAAGAACTGTGAAAAGCAAGTAGATATACTCAACTAGGAAAGGTATATACTGCTTGAAGGAACTGTAACAAATGAGAAGTCCTGGCAGGGGAGTAGACCAGGCAGTTGTGAATGCAAGAGAAGTCCTGTCAGGGGAGTATACCAGGCAGTTGTGAATGCAAGAGAAGTCCTGGCAGGTGAGAATACCAGGCAGCTGTGAATACAAGAGAAGTCCTGACAGACGAGTGCACCAGGCAGTTGTAAATGCATGAAGAGTCCTGGCAAGGGAGTATATGATGCAAACTGCAAACCTACAAAGAATGTCAAGCAGAAACTGTGTTTGGTGACCAAAGAAGGAACTTTTGTTGAAGAACTTACAAGGCAGAACCATGTTTATCTAACAGGATTGTTGGGGGCCACGAGAGACAGAACTGTTAGACCCAGAGACATTTGTGATACCAGTGAAGAATGCAAGGGAAGGGAAACAACCTCTGGAACTAAAGGCCTTTCCATTTTGGAGAACATTTATTTTGGAGTAGTTCTATTTTTTCTTTAGGAACACCTTTTGCAAATACCAGGTTAAAGACATTTCCATTGTCACTTTTTTTTTTAGTGTAAGGGTCACGATAGAACGTTTGGACACAAGGAAGGCTTTTGATTTATGACATCCTGACAAAGACAGCTCCTTAGTTTTTGGTTCTTAGGGAGGGAAACAACTCTTTAGAATAGGATAAGAAAGGCCTTTTCAGAACCCTCTTCAATTGAATAAAAGTCTTTAACTAAAATCATTACTTTGTGCCTGGCTTTCATTTCTGGACCCTCACACCTCCCACAAACTAAACATCTGGGGGGTTTCTTTGGAGAAGTTGTAGGAGAGGGAAGTCACTCTGGCTGTACCATTGTGCTTACTCTAGACTCCTCCAGACAACTGGACACCCTATTTCCTGATGGCTTTGGAAGAGCGGGGTCACCTCTTCCTTGTCCTCTGGAATGTGTAGGTGCTGGACAAAATGCACTTTTGTCCACCTATGCCAAGAATATAAGCTTCCAAAATCACCTTAACAGGTATTTCAACTTTACCTGTAAAAAGGGGCTATCACTGCTTCTGTAAAATGCAGTATTTGCCATCAACATTCGTAATCTCAGCCAACATCGAATGCGTCTCCTGACGCAATACAATACCTTGCATTTTGACTTTTACTTTTTCCATATCATTAGTATGTCAAAACTAATTTTACCTCTACCTGGTGTGGCAAAAGCCTTTGTCCATGTACAAGGTTTAGCCATATCTGACATGTTGTATTAGCCAATGGTAGTGTAGTAGATTGAATACTTCACTGTGAAATAAGGGAGTAGCCTTGAGAGCTGAGTTTGAACCTCCCTCCACTAGTGCCCCACCTTTTTTTAAATGTACAATTACTTTTCTGTACCAGTACAGGGAAGGCAAAATGGACTACTGTATATGTGCTTTATGAATTAAATAATTATCTGGAAGTCTGAGTGATTCTACTTCTGGGATTCAGAACTTCTGTATGCTCTGCCGGTGTAAGCACTGAGAGGTGCACATGTGTCATACTGGCATACCGTGCTGTGTTAAAGTTTACATACATTGGTCTAAGCTTCATAAACCGAGCATTGGCAGTGTAGAGGAGAAGACACTCAATTAAGGAAGCAGTCTTATGATCGGAGTTAGAATCTCTATGAAAGGGCTCTACTTTTATTTTTTTAAATATAGTGTGTCATGCCCTAAAATGGCTTCAAATAAAATATAAACTGCTTGATTGAAGTATGCAGTGTTTCTTTTTAAACAGACGGGCTGACTTACAAATTAAAGAAAAGGTATAAAATAAGCGGTCCCTCACAAGGAAGTGGTAAAAGGGATCTCCAGTGGGAGCTGGGTTTCAACCTTTATGGCACTGCTCTACTTTTTGTCTTTTTTTTTCTTGAATGCAAAATGTCCTTAATGGGTGGTGAAACTACAGCAAAAAAGTAGAGGCAACCAGCCTGATTGCTGCAATTACACAAGAGTATTGAAGATTCACAGCATCAATGTAATGCTGTGGTAACAGCGTTTAACCTGGCTGAGTTAGCTAGTCCAGACACTGGAATCATGGTGGGCAAGGTGTTTGAATGGGGCCATTAGCTACATATAAACGTTCCAGCACTTGGAGAGTGGTGAAATCCGGTCTCCATGCCCGACGAGTACTTGTTTACTTTTTTGATATTGAATTGCTTTGTCCATTAAACAAACTGAAAACCACAAAAGGGAGCATGTAAAGACAAAAGAAAAAAAATATTCGTTGTATGGTGCCAGACATCATTTTTAAGACAGTACAATCCCAATGGGGTTCAGGGAAGAATACACATTGCACAGTGATAGCTCATAGTCTGCTTTATCAATTTGAGATATTGCCATCACACATCACTTCTGTTCCAAGAGTTCAATAGTATGCAACAAGGTCAGTAACCTGACCGTGTTACAAGGCAATACAAACACCTCTCAGCTTGAGTGGGAGGCCTACCGGGGTGGAAGCCAGAGGAAGTCATACCCCAGAGGGGGATGGCCGCAGTTAAAAGGGCCACAAATGATCTTGTTCTGACAATATTTTTACTAACTCTCGAAAAAACTACAACTCTCATAATTCCTCCCTCCACTTTAGAAATCCCATTTGCCAAACCACTGAGATGAAGAAGGGGCAATAGGGAGTTATGAGGATTACCCATAGAAACCAATGGACCAGGGATTCCTATGGGCAATCGCCATTTTGTCCCGGTAATGAGGCCAGGCAAGGTCAGGCCTCCCTTCACAATCATTCCCACCTGAAACCTGTTAACTCTCCCAGGAAGTGTCCAAGTTGGGGATGCTGGATGGTGCACAGAGGCCGAGAGGAGAGAATTTGAGCTGGAGAGACCATGGAAGGCCTGGAGGAAGAAAGACGGTAATTGCTGCGCCTGTGAGTACAGGGGAGGCTGCAGTGTGGCGAAGGAATTCCAACTCCAGGGTGCCAAACCAGGGGCAGTTGGGGCTAACTTGGCAGTGCCCACACCAGAGCTCTTCCCCTGGGCAAAACAGGAAAGCCCAGGCATTTGAGGAGCAGGTGGCGAGACCCTGACCTCAACAAGTTATCCCCTTTACCTCCTGCAGCTCCCAAAACCCCGGAATCCTGTCTAAGGGAGCTGACGAAGTGGAAGCCAAATAAGAAAAGTGCATTTTGAGACATTAAGTCCAAAGACTTTAAAACTTTGCAAATCAAGAGGGGTCTAAAGCCAGCTGAGGGAGACCCCTGAGAGGACAGAGCAAAAGAGAACAGTGCCTCCAACATTGCTTTTGAAATATACCAGCAGCCCTCCGGGGTGAAGGGCCGAGTTGGGGTGGTGAAGCCGCAGCTGTGGTATTGTTCTTGGCTCCCAAATCAAGGATACCAACAAAGCAACCAACACAGCCGGTGAGTTGAAGTGAGCAAGTGATGAATAATAGCGATACAGCATAACAGAGTGTGGTCCGGCATAGCGACAGTGCCCATTCGAAAGTCTCTGTTGAGTGTGTACTGATGAGAGCCTAAAGGATATGAACTGTGTTTGGTTTCAAGGCAAGAGAAGTGTGAGAATCTAGAAGGTGTCTCACCCACTAGTCCCTGGGGATCTGTCATCCAGGTGGCCAGGACACAGCCATTGCTTTTGGATCCAGTTCCTGGTGGTGGACCAGTGTGGGAGGATTATCTGGGTGAGGGATCTTCGGGAGTGGGACACCGGATGGTGAGACGCAGCATTCCCTTCCTTGAAACACCTTTACCCCATCTTACCCAGTAGGATATTTAGGAACTCTACCCTCCCCCCTTTTACAACACAAACACTTTCTCACTGGCACCCCGCTCTAAGGGAAAACAGACTAACACCCGTGCCATATACCTGACATGTCCCAATACAATGCTCAGGCGAGGTCAAGCAATTACTGACCATCACACACACCTGACTTCCATTACACTTCCCCACACGGATAGAAGGCGGAGCACAAGAGCACACTTGAAGTAAGGCAAAACACACAAGGAAACAGCAGTTCCAAGATGGTACTTTGATAAGAGGAGAAAGACGGTGAAACAGAAAGGGATCACGAGGAGGGAAGTACCCTTGTCCTCGAGATTGGAAAGCATAAAACCAGGAAAACCAGCTGAAGAATCCTGCATTGTGTGTCGGACATACCCAGGGCCCTACCGCGTCAATCAAGGCAGGGAGAATCACCAGCCTCTGTGGTACTATCCTTGGCTCCAAGAACAAAGCTGATTCAGTGAAAACAACACAGCTGGTGATTTGGGGAGACCAATACAAGACCAGTCTGTGTTGAAGCCAAGGTTGCAAGAAGCAACATTGTATGGCGAGTGCTGGAACGAACATTGTTAAATCGCGTATGGATAAGACACGAGGTGGTTGGTTGTGAGAAGGTTCATTGGCAAACAGATGTTTTAGAACCGCTTGTCTCACCTGTGTATTTGCTTTGGAATGGGTGTCAATGCACTAGTGCCGAGTGAAAGTGTGTATTGAGCTCCATGTAGCCGCTTTGCAAATGCTGCCATGGGGGACATTTGCAATGAAAGCCAAAGTGGCTCCTGTGCTCCTTGTGAAGTGAGCTCTTGGCGTGAAAGGCAGTTTGTTTGATAAAGATTAGCACAGTTGTATACATCGGACTATCCATCTGGAGATGGCATTCTTCGAAATGCGGTCTCCTTCTCTGCCTGGTGCTACAGAGACAAACAGTTGATCTGTTTTACTTAGCAGTCTGGTCTTGTTTACATAGTAAATGACTGCTGTCCTTACATCAAGTATGGGGAGTTTTACCTCAGCTGAGCTGGTGGGGGTTCTGGAAGAAAGCCGGTAGCTCAATGGACTGGTTTACATGAAATTTCAAGATGAAGTTAGGGGAAAACCTAGGATGAGTGCATAAAACCAGTTTGTCCTTGTGTATGATAAAGAAAGGATCCTGCACTGACAATGCTTGTAATTCACTAACTCTTCTTATGGAAGTAATAGCCACTAAGAAGGCAGCCTAGTAGGTCAGGTGCTTAAGACTTGATTTATGCATAGGCCTGAAGGGGTCCCCCATGAGCTTAGCAAGTACTGCATTGAGATCCCATACCGGCAGTGGGTTAGAAATGGGAGGGTGGAGTTGCTTTACTCCCTCCATGAATGCTTTAATGACCGGTACCTTCCACCGTGATACTTTATTGGGGGTGGTGGTGTAAGCTGATAAAGCTGCCAGGTGCACCTTTATAGAGTTGAAGACTAACCCCGAATCTAGCAAGTGAAGCATAGAATTTAGAATGTGTGATGGAGTACATTCTATGGGGTTTAGACTGGAACCAAACTACAAATCGCCTCCACTTGTCGAAATAATAGTGCCTAGTGTTAGGTTTTCGTGCTTCCTTCAGGATATCCATACACCTCTGTGGTAGGTTAAGATGTCTGAATTCCATGACCTCAGGAACCACGCTGCCAAGTTCATAGACTGAGGTTGAGGATGCACTGTTGTTCCCCCGTGTTGAGTGAGTAAATAGGTCTGGCACGTGAGTTTGATGGGATGTCCACATCGCCAGTTTTGCGCAGATGTGGATACCATGGCTGTCTTGCCCACATGGGAGAACCTAGGATGAGCGTCACTTGTTCCCTGTGAATCTTGTTCACCACCTTGTTCATGAGAGGAGTGGGTGGAAAAGCGTAAGCCAACCTCTCTCACCAGTTCATCCAAAGGGCGTTCCCCCCTGGAGCCTGGTTGTGGGAACCTGCACATGATGTCTGGGCATTGCTGGTTTTCATTTGTAGCAAACAAGTCTAGCGTGGGGTAACTTCACTGAGAGAAGAGATGGTCTACGACCTCTGTGTTTAGTTGCCATTCGAGGGGATCTCTGCTTAGAGAGTCTGCTAACATATTGAGTTCCCCTGGAGCGTGTTGTGAGGATAGGAAAATCTTCCATTTGAGTGCCCATTTCCAAGTCTGTTGTGCTAGTTTGGACAGATATGGGTAGAACATAGCTGTTGTGCTGTCGGTGAGGACTTGTACCGACTGATTTGTTAGCTGTATCTTGAATGCCTGAAGAGCCTTGAATACTGCCAGCACTTCTAACAGGTTGATGTTGTTCTGCGCTGTGTCATGATTCCACAGACCCCGAGCCATGTGATGAAGGTGATGAGCCCCCCACCCCGCAAGCAAGGCGTCTGTCATCACTATTGCTTGCACCTCTTTTGTACCAGTGTTGGTGAAACGACCACTAGACCGTCCCACTGACCGCTTGCCTGAGAACACTGTTTCGCCAACCACTCCTGCATGGGACGCATGCGCAGGAGTGCGTGTGTGCAGCACCAGGTAAATGCAAGATACCATCATGCCTAGCAATCGCATAGTTTTGCATACGCTTATCCGGCGACTGGCCTGATAATGTGGTATTTGCAGTAACATATTTTGGACTCTTTCCTCTGAGGGGAAGACTAAAGCCTCCCTTGTGTCTCCTCCTAGGAACTGTTTGGTTGTGCTTAGCACTAGACTTGATTTTTTCTTATTTATTGAGAAGCCCAATTGAAAGAGAAGATTTATCGTTCTTTGAATGTTTGTCCTGCAAATGTGGGGGGTGTTTCCCCTGTAATCAGCCAGTCGTCCAGGTAAGGGTACACTGGGATTGATTCCCAGCTGCCACCACTGCCAGAACCTTTGTAAATTCCCTCAGAGCAGAAGCAATGCCGAAGGGTAGCACTCTGAATTGGTACTGCTGGTTTGCTATTTTGAATCGCAAGAATTTTCTGTGCTCTGGGAACATTGAAATATGAAAATAAGCATCTTTCATATCGAAAGTTGCGATGCAGTCCCCCCGCTTTAGCAGAGGGATTACTTCGTGTAGCGAAGTCATGCAGAATTTTTGTGGCTTGACATATTTCTTTGCAGGGTGTAAGTCTAACACTGGGCGCATTGTTAGATCTTTCTTTAGCACAAGGAGTAGGTTGAATAAATACCCTTGTTTACCTGGTTCGCCGGGACAACTTCTATGGTGTCCTTTAGGAGCATCATTGCGATTTCCTCGAGAAGGATGCATTGTTCTTCCTTTGAATGTGTCTTTTGGCACGGGGGATGCTGGATTAGTTCCACACAGTAACCGCCCGCCACGGTGGATATCACCCATTTGTCTGAGGTGATCCCCCCCCCCCCATGCTTGGGTGAAGTTTGAAATGCGCCCTCCTACTGGAGAGGCATGGGAGGGCACCTGGAGCGGGTAGTCACTGTTTTGGAGGTGTTGCTCCACCTCTAGAGGTGGCGGACCACCCACGCCCGCGACATCGGCACTGTCCACGCTGGTAACCTTGTTATTTACCTTGTCAAATAAGGCTTGGTCTTGATTGTTACCCCAGGATGCCCCTTGGTTTTGACCATACCCTGAACCCCTCTGGAAATGTTGTCCTCTGAAGCGACGAAAATTACTATTCCCTCTTTGGCCAGAGGGTTTATCCCAAGGACTTCAGAGTGTCGTACTCGTCCTTTGCAGACTTTAGTGCGTCCTCAACTGCCTTTCCATAGAGGACGTTTGGCTCGACAGGCATAATTAGTAGTGTGGCTCGAGTCTCCTGCTTGAGTCCAGATTGGCAAAGTTAATAATAGTGCCCTCTGCAATAATTTTTTCCACATTATTTCCACATTATCAGGAGCGTCTAAATTATTTTTTAAGATGCAGCTAGAGACAGCTCTGCCCTCTGGTGCTACCTGAGCCAGCTGTGTTCGTAGGGGCTCAGGGGCTGATGATAGTAGTGCGGACATCTCGTCCCACTTATGACAATTGTAGCTAGATAAGACAGTAGTATTGCTAGCTATGCTAGCCTGAAAGGCAGCAGAAGAGGCTACTGTCCTGCCCATGGTGTAAAGGAGTTTGCTTACTTTGTCAGGTGGTGCCTCAGAGGAAGCTAATGGAGTACTGGCTCTCTTTCTTGTGGTTGTCAATACCAGAGAGTCTGGCTTAAGCTGCCCCCTGATATAGAGGGGGTCTGTGGGTGCTGGGCAAAAGAGTTTTTCAATGCGTGGGTTAATCGCATGCGTTTGGTTTGGTGTCTCCAAAGAAGGCTGGATCCTTCTCTGGACAGATTGCAGAATTGGAATAAATTGTGTAACTGCTTTCTTATCCCCCAGGATATCCTCAACAAAGTCCTTGTCCTGCTGAGTCTCTTGTGTTTTGATCTGAAAGTGCTTAGCCGCCTTAATGAGCATGTCATTTAGAAGGGGCTGGTAGTCAATAGGCGAATCAGCCACAGGGTGGTCTTGGGTGACGGGAGAGGATATATTGTACCTATCTGCTTCGTCAACAACGTCACCATAGTTTTCTTCTTTGTCCTCATGGGCTGTATAAGTAGCTACAGCATCATCCTCATAGTCTGTGTCATGGAGATCAATGTAGGGAGGGTCAACCTGGGATGGAATATCCTGGGTGTCTGGACGAGACCACTTAGAGGGGGGCTGCGTAGTAGGGGCATTTACAGTGGCTTGAGAGACAGAGACAACTGTAGTAGGAGGAGTGTTTTGGATGCTTTGGAAAGCTTCTGGGTTCTTCTAAAAAACAGTTCCCGATAAAGGTCATCCTCCTCATGACCCTATCTATGTCTTCATATGTCCATTGGGCTGAGCTAGGAATGGACATAGGGCCTAGTGTGGAAGTCTGATGAGCCACAGTGCCTACTAGGGATTCCTCTTTATGAGGAGTACCTGGGCCTGGTAAGGGATCGTCTTCATGAGGAAGTGAATCCTTGTGAGGTTGAGAACTCTTGTGAGGCTGGGAATCCCTATCATTAGATGTGGAAAGTGACCTATCCTTATGAGGCGTCTTGGAAGAGTGCTTCTTAGAGTCCTTCCCCTTCATAAACCCCTTTGGGACGTGTTTTTCACTAAGTGGGCTAGTCCCGACGGTACTGCGGCCTTAACCGATTTTGTCGAAGAATGTCAAACCTCGGCTGTGGGGTGGCCCCCGACGCCTCGTAGCCAATGTGCGACTTTCGGAGGTGGATTTATTCACAACGTCTGTGCTGTCTTTCGACAGTCGGGTCTGTCATGTGGCGATCTGGACCTTGAGTGCCTAGAGGACAGTGAACTTGCGGACCTCTCCCTAGACGTTGTGTGGTCCTTAGTCGACGGCTGCATCGACTCTCGGCCCTTCGGTATGCGCTTGGAAGTAGGGGTTGTGTGAGCACTGCTGCCGCTGGGGGGCGTCCCTCTAACAGGGCTGCTGGCCTGTCTGGTGGGGTCAAGGGCTTGCGCTTAGGAAACTAGCCTCTCCCCTTGGCCTTCGCTGTCTGAAATGGGGGCGTCGCTGCCATCGCTGAAGGTCCCCTCCACGTCCATGGTGGCTTTGGCCTGCATGGCGTGGTGGGCCCAGCGTTTTGTCTTTCGGTCCTTCAATGTTTTTGGTTTGAAGAGCCTGCCGGCTCGACAGTTCTCCTCAACGTGATCTCGTGGGTGGGAGAGGTTGCACACCAGGTGCTTGTCGACCCACATAAATTTTTTCTTGCAACTTGGGCAGAACTCAAAAGGGGTTCTATCCATGATAACATGTAATGGCAGCTAGGCGAATGTAATATGGGAAATGGGGCAAATACATTCTCAATGTCCTTCCCCCGGTCTCCCTACTGCATTGGCTGAAACCCGGTGTGGCCCTCCCAGGCCGGACGGATTCGTCAAAAAGGGTCTTCTTCGACGATCGTCTTCCTTCACCGTTGACGAAGTAATCTCGAAATTTGGTGATTGGATATAAAGGCTAGGACGAACGACTAGCAGTAATTATAATAATCAAAGGCATTAGCCGAAACGAGAACTCTGCTATTTTGCGTCCATCTACGATGGTGGAAAAAACAATATTTTTTAAAAGGATAAAGTAGCAGCCATAAGAAAGAAAATATAGGAAGAAAACCGATAGAAACAAACCCTACTGGTTTCCAGTAAAGATCATCTAATACACCACAAGGAGTGATCAAAGCCTCGTAATATGTAACAATACTTGCATTCTATTATGATCGGTGCAATCCTGCCTCATATCAGTACTATATTTTAAAGTCAATCAGACGCTGCATCTAATGAATGATCCTACAGGACCCGCAGCCGAAGGTCACTCACACGGGCGCCTTGGAAAGGTAATGTTCTCAATCCCTGGGATGTGAGTAATCATAACTAATCCATTAAGGTTTCTGCTAAGATTTTCGATGTTCCAATAACAGTAATAGACAACACTTTCTCGGTTTTACAGGGACCAAAGAGGTGCAATGCTCAAATTGCTGTCTAAATGAAAATAAGGGTCAAAATAATTGATCACAGGTCACTTATCTTTGAAAGTGTGTGCACTGCAGATAAATACTATTCTCATTATTTTAATCACTCCCTTAATAGATGGAAATTGCAAGTGCATGAAACCTTGGAGGGAAAAGGAAAAGAGCATTTGTCTGGGGGCCCAGAACTTCGATATCCATTTTGACCATTTGAAGGACTACTTCCAGCACTGCCTGAGGCTGTTCCTCTTGGCTACAAAGAATTGGGAAACAAGACTACAGAGGAAAGCCATGACGCAAAGGAGGGTGGGATAGCGCGGTTGAAATACCCCAGAACCAGCAGGTCTTGATGTCCCACATTGTGGCATGACGAGATGCAAATTAATGAAGAAAGCAGAGCCACATGTCAATTGCAGGGATGGTTTATTGCATAGACAAACAACTAACATGCTTCACATACATGTCCTTTGGCAAGGTTAGTGGGAACATTTACTGTGACGAATCTGGACAATTCATCCCTTCTCTCCAGGAGGGAGCCACCCCTTTGAGGCTAGGGAGGTGAGCCTGCAAAGCAAGACCCTCCCAAAGGGTCTGGGCAAGTGGGAGCTCACTGAGAGTGACTCCCCTCTTGGGGACAAGGGCTCCCATTCCACCAAGGAAATCCCTGTTCAAAACACCCTTTCAGCCTATATGGATGTTGGAAAGACTTTTGCTATATTCTACAAAGATGCTTCTTTGTCTCTATTGGCTGAAGGTAATGCTGAATGGCACCTAGATATCATGCACAAGGAAGACGGACACAATCCCAAGTATTCCAATGACGTGCATAAGGGGAGAGACTTCTACGGCGTAGAGAGAGCAAGTGCTACGCAAAGGTGAGCCTCTGTAGTATTACCATCCTGGAGGGGCAGAGCCACTTTGAGCCACGGAGCCAGCAGTGGTGTGAAGAAAACATGACCCGTTAGCTGGAGGCTGGAAGCCAGGTACCTTAATTGAGCAGAAGGCTCCAGTCAATGGGGCAGAGATGCTGAGAACAGAACCGTATTCTCAGGTGGCGTGACCACTGAGGGACAATGGTAGTGAAGGTGCCCAGCAAACGGTGTAGAGAGCTGAACAGAGCCCAAGGTCTCAAGGTCCACACAGCAACTGCGTTTCCCACGGAGAGAGGTATCGGCGGGGAAGCAGACATTGCCAACTTGGGCAGGCCAGTGAGGCAAAAGACTGCTGGGTTCCACAAATACTGGAGCCGACGTAGGTACGAGAGCATAAGAGAATGGCCCTTTAAACCTGATTTAAAGAAATACGAACACTGCAGTTCAAGGATGGAATAGCCACCAAAGAGACAAGAACTCAAGGGAGTGTGACGGGCGCACAGCCCCACTAAACCCAAACTAAATACAAACACTGTAAATCAAGGCTGGAATAGTCGTCAAAGATATGAAAACTCAAGGTAGTGTAACGGGCACATACCCTCACTAACCGTGAATGTAAGAAAACAAACACTGTAATACAAGGATGGAAGAGTCACGTAGCACACACAAGCTTAAGAGAACCTAACGGGCACACATCCCCACTCGAACAAAGCAAACGAGAAGCAAATATTGTGAATCAAGGCTGGAATAGCCAACAAGAGTATCAAAGAAGGACAGATACAAGTCCTACCCTGAGAGAGGGCAAAAGAAAGGTGAATGTTCTATAGCACGGATACCAAAGTGCAAAAACCGATGGGGAGCTGGGTGACCCAAGTGGACAGGCGACTTAAGAGAAATTGTGTACTTGAAAGGAAAGATATTTACCACAGAATCTCAGGAGTTTGGGAAGTCCCAACACCATGAAGGCGAGAAAGACAGAAGTGTTGTTTTTTATGTAATCCTGTAGGGATTAGAACATTTAAAACCAGAGACTGTATTCTTCACTCAAGGTGAGAGTGAAACCCATACAGCAGATAATGATACGATTATACAAAAGAACTCGATACGAAGATTGTGGAAAATATACCATTGTACTTCCAAGAGACTTTAGAACTAGGAGCAATGGAATTTCAAGTTACTGAGGCTGTTGTGCAAGCCTCCCATTTTCCTTTTAGTTAGGTATTTTTCTAAAGTGGTAGGGCCAGTTAGTTGATTAGGATTTGGACAAAGACTTTTTATGTTGGACTTGACGTTGACCTTTAGTTTTAGTTTTGTTAGGAAGGGAACTTCCCTCATAGCGATAGGGCAAGTTAGGAGTATTCCTTTATTTAAAATAAAACCATTTTTGAACATGCCATTAGTTGTCCGACTCCTTCTGGTTCACCACAGTACTCACCTAGATGAGTAAAATAATTTCCCATCATGTGTCACAGATGGCTTCAAGAAAACACCAACAAAGACAGGTTTATGGTTTATTTATTCAAAGAATCATAAAGGGGCTCATAAAGGCATGCCCCCATCAATCTAGTCTAGTGTGGACCATGCCCCTCCTATCCCTGATGTCCCTTATCCCCAGGTAGGTCTCTACAGATCAGTAACCCCTACTATCTAAAATTCTGTCTGCCTGGTAGTGATGGCCTAGTGGCAAACATCCTGTCTATCTCCCTTAGGGAACAACCTAGGTGGTCCCTATTCCAGGATCACCAATGCAATGGTTGTATAAGAATAGGTATGTTTTAGACACTAAGGCCCACTTGGTATTTTCTACTCTTGCACTCCTTGCCCTAATGTTCTATCTTTCCTTTCCCTTCTTTCTACCCTCCTCCCTTTATTCCTACTCCTCTCCTTTATCTCTCCCTTTCTATTACTCTTCCGTCTCTCCCTCTGGTATCTCCCCTTCTCCTTACCCCCCTACTCCCCTCCCTTCTCCAAACTACAACTACCCCCTCTCCACAGTATTACACCTCTCTGCTCTCCACACCACTACCTCTCTTCCAAACTCTTATAAGTCTCTCTTCTCCACACTATTACTACTCCCCCCGCTCCCCAATACTACTAGTCTTCCCCTCTCCAAACCACAAAACCAACTACTAGTCTCTACACTACACTAGTCTCTTCTCCTTTCAATCCCTCAATCACTTTCCCATACATTCCCTACTCTCCCTATATTAATCAAACTAACACACCTTGCAAGCACACGGTTTGTTATCCAAGTACCACTTTCTATCATCAACTAATATCTCACCTTGCACACTCTTTCAGCAATCCCTCTCCATCCCCCTCAGCACCGTCTGTACACCTGGTCTGTTAGTCCTCCTTCTCCTCCCTTGACCTAACCCGAGCAATACACACCTTCCCGTTTTCTGTCCCCCTTTTAACTTTCCCTTTCCCTCTCTCCCTCACCTGGTTCCCAGGGGCACCCACTACCTTCCCTTGAACAAACACGTAAAAGGGGTCTTAAGACCTGCCAGCCTGTCTTTGGTAATGGCAGTCCAGCCCATCAAAGGTAAGTTAACTGTTTTGATGCGGGTTTGGCCTGTGGCATTGGGATTGCTGAACGGTGGAGTGAACCACTCTAAATTTTTGCGGACACTGGCGTTCGGGCTCTTCCACTGATCCAGGTTGCACAGCTTGATTGCTCTGCCGGTCTTCTGTATGGGCTGCTCCACGGTATAGCCGCTACTATCTGGCCAAGGTGCTCAATTGTTCTTCTACCACTAGGCATGCTGGATGCTGAAGTCCTAGGGGACATGAAAGAGACTGGCCAGCATTGTCCAGAACAGGCATGGGGGAAGAAAAGGTGGTACTTAAATCATGCAAGGAGGCACAGGTAAAACAGACAGGGCCTGTGGACATCCCAACTCCTACACCTTGCCTCTGGGGTAGGACTGGCTTGGGTGAAAACTTGTGTAGGCCTCCCACCCCAGGCTGAGAGGGGTCCCCAGTATGCTGGCCTTGTCAGGAGGGGACGGGAACCCCTCTCAGACAGGCTGGGAGAAATTCAGAGCCAGTTTTAACCTGAGGTGGACAATGGCAGTTGAGAGGAACCCAATTCCTGCCCCCCCATTGTAAGCATGTTGTTGAACCGTCCACCTTTATCCCATTCCAAACCTCCTCGACAAAATGCTTGCCAGTGTTTGTGTTTCTTGTAGTGATCTACCATCAGAACAAGAAACCAACGAGGGCCAGCAAAGTGAGAGCCTGTGTCGAGTACGACATGACAGCCATGTGTGGTGCTGCCCCTTTAAGGGGGCGTGCATGCAGCGGAGTGACGTTCCACTCCACCACGTGCAGTATAAATAAATGGGGCATTCCCGGCTGCGGCAGTGCGACCGGGGAGCCCGAACCTGAAACAGCTGTGTGCGTGTGTGTCTGTGGACGGGCGGGGCTCACGGGATCTCCGGCAGGGGCCGGAGAGTGACAACGCGGAACGGATCTGCAATCCTGGGCACAGCGGTGAAAGCGAAGGTGTCAATCTCAGTTTTTATGAGAACTGCACCGTCCGAAATGCCGCAGAGAAGGATGCAGACCACGCGGCTGGTGGCCATTTTATAATCCAGGCCGAGAAGGATCACAGCTCGAGTTTGGAGTAACGGTGAGCCATCCAAGCCCCATTTTTGGAAATCATAGTGGCGGATAGCTACTAGCTGCACATGATATACTTTTTGGTGTGCATTTTTACATTTTTCGCCCATTTTTGTCGAGTTTTGGGTGTGGAGCCAGGGGAGGCCTGCTATTCCTTTGTGTGTTCCCTGGGCCCACCCTGCTCAAATTTTGGGGCCTTTGGCCTAGGACATTGTCTGCAGCATCTGCCCTCCAGTAGCCTGTGGAACTGTGCCTGCTGTGGGGAACTACATCCTGGAACACCCACTGAATCCCTGGTGAATGTTGGAGGGCCCCTGTTTGACTGGTTGGGAAGGATTTCAGCCTACCAGCGACTGGTTGAGGTGAAGAGGGGGTGAAGTCCACACTGCAAGGTGAGGAGGTGTGAGTTGCGGCCTCATTCAATCCACTTGAGGTGCCTGTGCGCTCGCCACCATGAACAATGATCAGGCTGTGGGTCAGCCGGCCCCTGCAGTCGCAGTCCAGCAAGCGCGATCGGCTGTGCAACAACAACCACCCCCAGCACTACCACCAAGACCGGTAATGAGACCACCAGGCGCTCTGCAGCCAATGCCTGAATTTGATATTTCAGGCGCACCTTCCAGTCTGGGGCCCAGGTGGAAAATGTGGATGGACAGACTGGAGATGTACTTCGGGGCCACCATGGAAACCAACGATGATAGCAAGGTGGCAGCCCTGTTGTATTGTGCTGGGCCTGCAGTGCATGAAGTGTTTCTGTCCCTCCAGCCTTGGGACAACTCGTATGCTGCGGCAAAGGATGCCCTCCACAACTACTTTCTGCCTCTGGCAAATGCTGATTATGAACGTTTTCTCATGAGTTTGTCTCACTAGAAGGATAATGAGACGCTGGACACATTCAATGGGAGGGTGTGCAGGCTACCGGTTCCCTGTGCCTGGGACAATCCTGATACCAACATTAGGAACCAGCTAATTCAAGGATGTGCCTCTGGCAAGCTGCGCCGACAGATCTTGAGAGAACCTGGCATTACCCTCCCTCGCATCTTAGAACTGGGAAGGTGTCAAGAGGTATCTGAGCTACAGGCGTCCCGCAAGGAGGCTGGGGTGCGTCCCAACAAAGTGGAGGACATCTGTGCTGTGGGCAGAGGGTCCAGACGTCCGGCTGGCGAGCAGCGCGACTGAGGGTTTGGGCCGGTTAACTTGTGCATGAAGTGCGGGTATGACCTCCCGCACCCGGCAGAGTGTCCACCATTGGGGTGTCGTGTGGCTGCTGTGGGGCCGCTGACCACTATGCCCGCATGTGTAATGCCCCAAGTTCGCTGGTTGTCCCGAGGGGTCCTGTCTGTGCTGGGTTCTTTCGCCAGCAACGCCCACCGAATGTGACCCAGGTGTACCAAGGGGATGAAGGCACAGGTCTGGACAGCGAAGAAGAGGAGGAGGAGGAAGAAGAAAACGTGTTCTTTGTGTGTAGTGGGGTGTCTTGCGCTCGAAGTCCAGGCGACAACCCAGATGTCACATGCAGGTCAATGAAGCGTCAGTTCCGGTGCTTGTGGACCCTGGTGCCTCCGTCAATGTCATGGCCAGAGAACATTATGATGCCATGGAGTCTCCGCCCTGCCTCTCTACACCCAAGGCTTGCATTTTCACCTTTGGTGGGGCACAACCAACCCCGCTCGATGGTGCCTTCGTCGCAAATGTGAAGCATGGGACATCAAAGATTTGAGCTAGATTCTATGTCACACCCGTCAGCAGCAACACTCTACTAAGCTGCACAGTGGCGGAGGCCCTTGGGATCGTCACCTTTGCATACTCGGTGTATGTGGAGGACATCCAGATGTTGTTGGACAAACACTCAGGTCTGTTCGAAGGAATTGGGCGGATGACTGGCGACTCAGTCAGATTGCAAATAGATGGCTCCATCCAACCTGTGGCATTGAAACATCGGCGGGTGCCATTCCACCTGAGGGACTGGTGGATCAGGAGCTAGACAATTTGGTCGGACTTGACATCCTTGAGAAGGTGGAGGGCCCTACTCCATGGGTCTCCCCTATTGTGATTGCACGAAAGCCAAAGCAGCCTGACTCGGTCAGGATATGTGTGGACATGCGTATCCCCAATAAAGCGATCAATCGGGAAAGGCACCTGACGCCAGCCATTGATGACATTATCACTGAGCTACAGGGTGCACGCTTCTTCTCAAAACTCGATCTGCGAGCCATATACCACCAGGTGGTGCTCCACCCAGAATCCAGATACATTACCACCTTTACCACCCACCATGGTCTGTACCGGTACAAGAGGCTTAGCTTCGGGGTGTCATCTGCTGCAGAGATATTCCAAAATATCATCAGTGGAGCCCTCTGCGATCTCAAGGGCATGCTCAAAATCAGTGACAATATTTTGGTGTTCGCCAAGACCGAGGCGGAACATCTGTCCAGGCTGGCAAAGACGTTTGAGCGCCTTTGATCCCTGGGGCTGACCCTGCATTGTGACAAGTGCAAGTTCCTTAAGACTGCTACTGAGTTCTTCGGGTTCGTCTTCAAGGAAGGCGGGGTGTCGCCCGATCTCCGAAAGGTGAGGGATATACAGGTAGCCCCGCCGCCCCGGAAAATGTACCTGAGGTGCAGAGCTTTCTGGGTATGGTCATGTATTGTGGCCGGTTCATCGGGAATTTATCCTCCCGGTCTGAGCCGCTGCGGGCCCTCACAAAAAAAGAAGTTACCTGGCAGTGGGGCCCGTTGGAACAAGCAGCGTTTGATGACATCAAGGGGACTCTCACAGCCGAGGACACCATGGCCTTCTTTGATCCGGCCCTACCGACGGAGATTGTGGTCGACGCAAGCCCTTATGGTCTGGGGGCGGTGCTTACCAAGGTGGACGCTAATCTGGATGTCCGGCCGATAGCTTATGCCAGCAAAGCACTATCGGACACTGAACAACGGTACTCACAGATTGAGCAGGAGGCGCTGGCGGTCTTATGGGGCTGCCGACATTTCAGACTGTACGTGTTGGGGAGGCCGGTGATGGTGGTCACGGACCACAAACCCCTGCTGCCCATCCTGGCAGGTTCGTCCTCTAAACCACCCATGAGGATAGAAAGCTGGATGCTGGCGCTCTTCGAGTATGGTGTGTCGCTGGTGTACCGGCCGGGCAGCAACAATGCTGCGGACTACCTCTCCAGGCATCCCAAAGGTGGAGAGGAAGACCTGCAGTCCAGGTGTGCGGAGGATGCAGACTAACATATCCGGCTGGTGGTGGAGGCAGAGACGCCCAACTCCGTGTCGGTGGAGGAACTAGAGCGTGCCTCAGCAGCAGACAAATGCTTTATCATTCTAAAAACTACCATGGAGCATGGCGCGTGGAGGTCAGTGATGGACTTGCTGGCCCGAAGAACGAAAGACGCCAAGGTCACCTTGGAACAGCTGTGGAGGGTGCTCGAGGAGCTGGCATTCTCAGAGGCTGGGCTACTACTCTGAGGGGACCGCACAGAGGTGCCACAGGCAAAGGTGCGGTAGATCTTTGAGCTAGCACACCAAGGACATCAGGGTGTGCCGAAGACGAAGGCCCGCCTCCGTCAGAAAGTCTGGTTTCCAGAGCTGGAGAGGCAGGTGGAAGAATTTGTGGCGTCATGTGTATGGTGCCAAGCGGCGTTGCCAGCACTGAAGGAGCCGGTCATAGAAACCATGCCCCGAAGAACAAGACCATGGGAGGTGGTTCACGCAGACTTCTGATCCACAACCAGGGGCACACATTTCATGGTAGTGGTGGATGAGTGGTCCCGGTACCCAGAGGTGGAATTCATAGAGTCTGTGGCATTTGAGAAGGTGGTGGTGACACTGGAGAAAGTCTTTGCTACCCACGGGATGCCCAAGGCGTTGTGCTCAGACAACGGCGCACCCTTTCAGGACGAGAGCTTTGCAGACCTGATGAGAGGGTACGGGATATACCACCGGAAGGTCACCCCGCTGTGGCCCAGAGTAAATGGTGAGGAGGAGCGCATGATGCGAACGCTAAACAAAGTGCTCGCATTGCCCAGGGTCAAGTGGAATGTCTACAGAGGGCGCTGTATGTCTTTCTACATGGATACCGGACCACCCCACACACATCCACAGGGGTGGCACCTGCGGAGGCCATGTTTCAGCAGTGCCCGAGCGACGTTCTGCCGGAAGTGGGGATCCCCACTGATCCACTAACCAGGAGGTGTTAAATAAGTGAATGTAAGGAACTCATGGTGGCAACAGTAAAGACAGACACAAGTGATCATCAAATAATACTAATAGAGTCCGAGTGGAGTCTTGTCAAATGAAAAGGGCCTATACTAAAAAAGACTATTGCCAATCCTTACTGCTATGCTACAAAATAATGTGGGATAGTGTTCACAAGAAAAGAAAGAAGTGTTCTTAAAATGATAAGTCAGGATGGTATAACTGTGGTCTCCCTTCCCCACGTTTTTAACACGGGACAAGGCAGGACTCTTAAGTACAGCACACTCCTGGGTCTTGCCAGCACATGATTACAGTTTGTTTTGAAAATATCCGCGAATTCTGTGGCCAAGTCTCTTTCACACAAAGTCTCTTGCCTCAGAGGACCTGATGCGTCACAACCAATGAAAACAAAAGTTCCTTCAATAAATCTTCACAGGGATATTACTCTTTGCCTTAGGATCCCCATGTGCCGGGCTCCGATCCTTCGTACAACGTGGGCCTCCCTCGATCGGGTTCACTATGGCCTTTTCGCCTAAATTCTCAGAACCTTGTAATATTCAAGAGTCTTAATGTCTTTTTAAATAACCATTCACTGTGGACAACCCTCAGCCGGGTTCACTCTCGTGTCGACACAATGTTCACAGGTGTATTATGCTTCACCCCAATTCGTAGGCATCCCTCAGCAAGGTTCACGTTTGCCAAATACACAATTCCCTTTGCTTGCTCACAATGCTGGATTCACTCTTGTTAGCTTTCCCCTTGGCATCCCTCCGTCGGGTTCACATAGCCATTCTAACACAGTTCATGATTTTCTAATACAGTTCATGATTTGCTCATCTCATCAGAAAGTGGGGTTCCCTTCCCCTAGCTTTCTCTTTGCATCCCTCCGTCGTGTTTGCACTTGCCACAATTCACACAGCAGTTCCTTTAGTCCCCTTAGGTTCTTCCTTTTACCCAAGTCTGGAACTCAGCCCCAGTCAGGCTTTCATTTAAGCCCCCAGCCAGGCTTCCCTTTACTTTCCTTCTTGTCAATACGTCAAAGACTTGATTGTACAAGGGATGTGATTCGACCCTTGAATGACTCTGACTCCTCATGCCGGCCTCCTGGTACTTTTAGTACCAAGAAAGGGGACCAGTCAGAGTCCTCCGAATGAGCACCCACATGACGCCAGACAACTCTGCATCTAAGTTCAAATACACAAGTTCTTTGTCCAACGATGTTGCCGTCTGCAACCTTGGGCCCAGCACAGTTTGGTTTATTATCAGTACTCTCCGACTCATCAGGACTGCTGAACTGTTGTAGTTTCTTGTCTCGGGAGTCAAGGACGGCACCACAGCGGCAAGAACTTCTTCTCGCTTTGGCTATCAATGCCGGAGGGCCCTGTGTACCGTTGACACCTGTCACACCACACGCCAGCCAGACTTCCCGGTCTTATGATTTCCCTTTCAGAGGCTTTAATGGTCTGAGTTGAAAAGGGCATGGGCAATTCCCTCCTTGTCTCGCCACCTTTCTCCTCTGTTTAAACTGCTGGTCCGGGAATAGATGCTTCCTCGTGCTTTCAGCCTTGCTCGAAGTGTGCTCTTGGGCTCTGCCTTTTATCCGTATGGGAAAGAGAAATGCTGTCACAGGTGTGTGTAATTTTGTGTGTAATTATTGGCAATTGCCTGACTTTGCCTGACACCTGTGGCGGGACATATCAGGTATACGGCTCTGGTGTCAGTCTGTCTTGTTTCAAAACTGGGACACTCTGGTGGGCTTTCATCAGAAATGATATTCCTCATATTCCATTGGGAATTCTTTCTACCTCTTAGTTCATTAACCCTCATCTTCGAGCGGTCGGTAAATACGAAAGGGTGAGATTTATAGGGTTTGTGAAATGAGTGGGAAAAATCCATAAAATAATAGTTGGACGGTTTGTCGAGGGAAGGACCGGATCTATTGTCTTGAAATGAATAGGGGGGTTGTCAGAATGGTGGTGTTTGGTTAAACCAGACTGGGAGTTTGGGAAATAATCAGAGGGACAGTGAGAACAATGACTGGGAGTACTCGGGTAACCAACAGGAAAACAGCGGTTGTGGGAGATGTAGTTTCCCACGGCAGCAGGGTTTGGATTCCTAATAGGTTTTGCAGATGCGGAGGGGTTGTTGGATTTTGGTGTGGGAGATTCGTTGGGTGGAAGGGAGGTTGATCTAGAACTGCCTACAAAAGCCTCAGGGACTTGGTCCTCCTTGTCTTCTTCCCCATTTCATACAGCGTCTCACCTGGGGTATTCCCCGCCAAGCATAACCCTGGGTTCTCCTACCCAGGTGATGCTCCCTCACTAGTCCACCCCCAAGAACTGGATACAACAGCGATGGCCGTGTCCTGGCCACCTGGATAAGGGATTACTGGGTTCTACTCACACGAACCAGAAAGGGAGCAAATAGTTCTGCATGTTGGAGAACAATCCTAGACAGAATGACATCTCGATCACAAGTAGTGGGGCACATTCCCGTTAGAGTTTTTGTCATAGGTTCAACAGTAAGAGCTTGAAAAGAAAATAAGGGTTGGTATGAGCAAGGACACTCTTCCGGAAACATTGCAAGTACTGTTACCTTGTTAACGTTATCACTGATTTTAGAGTGCGCTGCACAGATTTTTTTCTAAAAAGGCTTTTTGGACTTTATCACAGTCCTCATTAGTAGGAGAGAACTGATTTAATTGGCCTGGAGGTATTTCCACATTCCTGTGGAGTTGGGGCATCGAGCGTGATGAGGTAGGCCCCGCTTTAGATGTTGCTTAGCACCACCCAGGGAGGAAATGAAACATATATACACACACAGAGACACACACACACAACCACCCACAAATGCGGGACTGCCTACACACATGCCTACAGTCATCCCCTTTATTAATGTAGCATGGTGATGCAACCAGCATCATCCAGTTACAATGTGCAAAATAGAACATGCACTATCCTCTACTCTTCTCTTCTCCACTTCCTTCTCAGTAACCCGATGAAAACAAATGTGTTTTCGTCATGCCTTACCCAGCATTGGATAAAATACTCGGCAGATAATGCACGACATTTGTGTGCCAGGCCCATGATTAAAAGGGAGTTCTTTTGACGCATCACAGAGTAACGTGTGCAAACACATGCAGCACGTAGCAGCTGCCTTGCAGGGTTGTATCACGAACTGTGGGTGATCAATACTACCGATAATGCATCATGCCAGTTTACAGCGACAATATATTACTGCGCAGTGTGCCTGGAGAAAGTCTGATTAGGGCAGCCCTGGCAGCCCTGGCAGCCAAGGGACCCCCCCTACCCCCTCCAGCAGCTGTTTAAATCACAAGCCGCCTCTAACCTCCCCATAACCGCGCAAATGTTCACAGATGGAAATACCAGCAAGGCTGGCGCAGGCGTTCATCTGCTACTGCAGATAAACCAAATATCAGTCGTAATTGGGCCCTAATAATGGTTTGTGTAAAGCCTGCCTGTAGATTACTTTGGTCACTGACAGAATACACATGTCTAAATGGCCCTTCCGCCCACATTTCAATTCTATGTCAAGACCGCAGGCTTCCCTATTCTGCATTTTAATCTTCTTTATCTAATCGTCCAGCAGCAAAGAAAAAAAGATATTTAAAGAAAACGTTTTTTAAAAATGAAAGAGTTTGTGATAACATGAAAACGGCGCCCCATAACTTGCTGTGTTCATGACCTTTAACCCAGCCGATCACAGCCACACCCAATACATAAAACGTCTGACATTAGTCTCTGATCCTTCTTCTTCGCAGCTCGTCACAGTACAAAAGTAGTACTCTTCCTGTGCATTCTGAATTCCTCATGCGTTAGTTCAGCTATGGGTTGCTTATGTGCTACAATATATATGTTTTCATAGGTTTCCATTGTAATGCTGTCAGCGCTGTTTTTACTCAAAAGCTCAAGGGAGAAACACCGGGGTTAATTGAGCGTGCAGAGGGTCTCCTTCAGTTGATATGTGTTTTCTCAGCATGGCACACTTATTTCCTGCTCATGTTCTTTGGAATTCAGCAACCCTGGTTTCTGTGGGGCTCCTGTGGAGTTGCAGGTGCTAAATTAAAATATGTGACGCACTTGGTGTTTTGTTCCTCACTTAAAGCAAGCGTTCTCTTATAATGCAACGGGGGTATCTGCCTTATTGGTAAATGCGCAGCTCATTTTGTCAGACGGAAATATTTCCCTGTGTCCCAGTACGGAGGCTCTACATAATTTATAATTCTGCCTCCACACGAGGTTAGCTAATAGTTCAAGGGCAATGTTCCAAGAAGATGCTGGACATTGCGGGTTCGCGCCTCTGTTCAGCGAGTGCGTTAATTTCATTTTTCAAACTGTTGTTGGTTTATTTAAACATTTATTTTCATAAAAGTGTAGTGCACTGACTGGCTGTTTATTTAATAGTTTGGCTTAACGCTTTAGGGACAAAAAAGGGTTGCATTGCCAGGCCTAGTCTTGCAGATTTCACAAGGAAGTTAGGGGACTAGGAACCCTGCTTGGGTTCCCCTCACTGCATACATGCGTTTATGTATTTATGCATGTCATGCGGTAAACTTATTTTACATCCCTGCTCCGAGTAATATTTTCACTCACATACTGGAACCCAAAACGCTCCACTTATATGGGATAGATTACCCTCATTGTCAGACACCAGACACCGACAAAACCGTAAGTGTTGGTTTGGGTGGGGGGTAGAGCAATTACTCTACTCCAGAAAGCTCCTGCCACTCTAACCTACCTTTCAATGGCCTGCAGTATAATGTCAACCAGTGTTTGTTAGCATACGCCACACTTAGATGGAATCTCCAATAGCCTCTCTGTGAAAGTTGAATTTAGAATTGTTCCCACCTGCATTTTAGAAGTGTACCCAACAGCATTTTAGAAGTGTACCCAATGCATTTGGAAGTTGCGCCCAAAAGCCTCTCTGAGAAAGTTGAATTTAGATTTGTTCCCACTTGCATTTAGAAGTGTACCCGACTGAATTTAGAAGTTGCGCCCAATAGCCTCTCTGAGAAAGTTGAATTTAGAATTGTTCCCACCTGCATTTAGAAGTGTACCCAGTGGCATTTTAGAAGTGTACCCAATTGCATTTGGAAGTTGCACCCAATAGCCTCTCTGAGAAAGTTGAATTTAGAATTGTTCCCACTTGCATTTAGAAGTGTACCCAGTGGCATTTTAGAAGTGTACCCAATTGCATTTGGAAGTTGCGCCCAATAGCCTCTCTGAGAAAGTTGAATTTAGATTTGTTCCCACTTGCATTTAGAAGTGTACCCGACTGAATTTCGAAGTTGCGCCCAATAGCCTCTCTGAGAAAGTTGAATTTAGAATTGTTCCAACCTGCATTTAGAAGTGTACCCAGTGGCATTTTAAGAAGTGTACCCAATTGCATTTGGAAGTTGCGCCCAATAGCCTCGCTGAGAAAGTTGAATTTAGAATTGTTCCCACTTGCATTTAGAAGTATACCCAGCGGCATTTTAGAAGTGTACCCAATTGCATTTGGAAGTTGCGCCCAATAGCCTCCCTGAGAAAGTGAATTTAGAAGTGCACCCAACTGCATTTAGAAGTTGCGCCCAATAACCTCCCTGAGAAAGTTACATCTAGAAGTATACCCAATTGCATATAGAAGTGTCCCCAACCACATTTAGAAGTGTACCCAATTGCATTTAGAAGTGTATCCAATTGCACTTAGAAGTGTACCCAATTGCATTTAGAAGTTGCGCCCAACAGCCTCTCTGAGAAAGCAGAATTCAGAAGTGTACCCAACTGCATTTAGAAGTGTACCCAATTGCATTTAAAAGTGTACCCAATTGCATTTAGAAGTTCCGCCCAATAGCCTCCCTGAGAAAGTGAATTTAGAAGTGCACCCAACTGCATTTAGAAGTTGCGCCCAATAACCTCCCTGAGAAAGTTACATCTAGAAGTATACCCAATTGCGTATAGAAGTGTCCCCAACCACATTTAGAAGTGTACCCAATTGCATTTAGAAGTTCCGCCCAACAGCCACTCTAAGATAGTTGAATTTAGAGGTGTACCCAATTGCATTTAGAAGTTGCGCCCAATAGCCGCCCTGAGAAAGTGAATTTAGAAGTGCACCCAACTGCATTTAGAAGTTGCGCCCAATAACCTCCCTGAGAAAGTTACATCTAGAAGTATACCCAATTGCATATAGAAGTGTCCCCAACCACATTTAGAAGTGTACCCAATTGCATTTAGAAGTGTATCCAATTGCATATAGAAGTTGCGCCCATTAGACTCGCTGGAAAGATGCATTTAGAAGTGTACCCAACTGCATTTAGAAGTGTCCCCAACCGCATTTAGAACTGTACCCAACTGCATTTAGAAGCTGCGCCCAATAACCTCCCTGAGAAAATTTCATTTAGAAGTGTACCCAATTTCATTTAGAAGGTCCGCCCATTAGCCTCTCTGAAAGTTGTTCAATTCAGAAGTATACCCAATTGCATTTAGAAGTGTACCCCATTGCATTAAGAAGCGTACCAAATTGTAGTTAGAAGTCTACCCAATTGCTTAGAAGCACCAATTCGTCTTTGACTAATTGAACCTGGAAGTGTGCCTAAAAGCGTGAGTCACTGATCCTACAACTCCAATCGGAAAACCCTCCTAAATCAACCCAAAGCTCACACCAATCATGAGCGCGCCAACTCCACCAGTGTCTGTCGGAATCGACTCCCGTTGGCCTCCTCCACTCTCCGATCTGCCTTCCTTCCCGCCCCCTCCCTCCCGAGACAACCCACCCTCCACCGCAATCCCTGCCACCACCCTCTCCAAACACCAAGCCAGGGGGGCACGATGGCGTGCCACTCACCCCATGACCACTCACCCCCTGAACCACACCGCCACTCAACCCAAGACCTCTCGTCCCCTGAACCACACCGCCGACCCGCCAGCACTTGTCATGCCCGCTCCCCTCACTACCACACCCTGCAACCACCCACCCCCGCCTTGCCATCACACCCCTGCCACCTTCCCCCCCCGACTCCACCCTTTCCCCTCCCTAAAAACTGCACGCCTAGCCCTAGCGAGAACCGAAGCTGCCTCCCGCTCCCCCTCTGACCCCCCTACCCTCTCTCTCACACCAGTCGCAGCAAAGAAACTAAAGAGGAAATGTTCCTGGTCCCCCTCAACCTCTCTGCTCTCATCGCCTCCCTTGTCTCGACCCTCCACCTCTCTCCCACAATCTCACCCCTCCCCAGTGGCCTCTCCCTTCCTGAAACCCCTCTCCCTCGATTTCTCTTCAACTGCAACTGAAACTCCCAACCGCCCACTCCCCATCCTCAAATACCCCACCCCAAACCCGATCATCCTATCACACACAGCCACCCAACCGTGCCCGAAGCCTGCAAAACTTTCGGCTCGCCCACTCTTCCCTAGCATCACCAATCGTACCCCTCTCCCTCCACTCTCCCCCCTCCGCCCAATCCCGTTCCAGCACCAAAACTAACCTTCCCTGCCAATGTGAACTGTATCCTATTTAACGCCCGTTCTGTAGCAAAAAACAGACATTGCATCTTTGACCTCCTCGCCTCCGCCAAACCAGACCTAGCTTTCATCACTGAAACCTGGCTCTCTGATGATTTCAGCCCAATCGCAAATGAAGCCTTTCCGCCCGACTACTGCCTCATCCCACTGAACTGTCCGTCCAGAGAAGGGGGGGTAGCATTCGTCTTCAAATCTCTCTTCCACGCCTCAATCATGGACAACCAACCCTCCATTCCATCCTGCGAATCTCTCCTCATTAAACTATCCCTCTCCCCGTCGCTCTCACACACCCACCTTCCTAATAATCTACAGGCCCCCTGGCTACGATAGACATTTTGCAAATAACCTTTGTGACTCTATTGCCACCCTCCAAATAAACCATCCCAACCTCACCCTTCTAGGAGACTTCAACATATGGCTCGACATCCCCACCAACCCTATGACACACGCCCTGGTTGATGGTCTGGATGTAATTAATCTCCAACCCCACATAAACGGCCAGACTCATTTTAAAGGACACACTCTCGATGCCATCTTTAGCTCCAACACCCTGATTCAGTTAAAACCCCCCACCCCTATCATCTGGTCCGATCACTTCATTCTCTCGTTCACCATCCCCTCTCGCGGCCCCCTTCCCGTACTCGCATCGGAACCTCCGAACCTACGCAAATGCTGGAAAAAACTAATAATCTCCCCGGACCTAGCCGAGGCACTCCTCCAGTCTCCACCGCCTACCTGCCGCCCCAACAACCAACTAACACCTGAGGCCTTTGACACATGGCTCAACGCATCTCTGATGCGACTCACCCCCCCGTGCAAACCATCAACCAGCCGTGGCCCTTTCCCCAGATGGTTCACTCCTGAGCTGAAGACCACTAAACGACACTACAAATACCTAGAGCGCAATTGGCAGAAAGAGAAAACCCACGAGAGCAGGACCACCTTAGCCCGACACTTGTACCGGTACCAGGCCGAAATCCGGAAAGCTAAAAAAGCCCACTACAACACCCGAATCCTAAACTGCAAAAACCCAAGCAAAGAACTCCACAAAATCATTTCCGAATTCACCAATCCAGCTTGTAATACAACCGTCCCGACCCCGTCACAATCACTGTGTGACTCACTCTCCCTCCACTTTTACACCACAGCTATTGAAAGGACAAAAACTCTAAACACCAAACTGGCTCTCTTACAGCCAATTGACAATCCTCCACCCGTACCGGCCAGCCCGTCACCTACAACCTCTACCCAACCAACGTTCGAATCCTTTAGTCCAATATCACCAGAACAATTTCTCAAACTTGTATCAGCCCGCAAACCATCTGGATCCTCTCTGGACCCCTGCCCAGCCACAACCCTTGAAGAAATTTTTGCTTCCACCTGCGCTGGAGAACACGCAAGACCTATCATAAATGCCTCCCTGTCCACCGGTATTTTTCCCGAAGCATTCAAAATGGTACATGTCAAACCACTAATTAAAAAATCTTCACTCGACCCTCTCGAGCCCAATAACTACCGCCCAATCTCAAACACCAGATTCCTTGCCAAACTCATTGACTGAACCGCCTACTCTCAACTAAATGCCTTTGTCGAAGCCAACAATCTCCTTGGCCCTGCCCAATCAGGCTTCAGAACACGTCACGGCACTGAAACCACCCTAACCTCGATCTGGGACGACCTTAAAATGACAGCAGATTCCGCAGGATGTGCCGCTCTAATCCTTCTCGACCTATCCGCTGCCTTTGACACGATCAATCACTCAATCCTCCTAGACCGCCTCCACTCCCTAGGAATTCGTGGAACCGCTCTTAAATGGATAGCTTCATTCCTCAAAGACAGGCACCAAATAACAACACTCTCAAGCTTTACCTCCCAAGCTCGACCAGTCGACACGGGAGTCCCTCAAGGAGCATGTCTATCCGCCTTCCTATTCAATCTTTACCTGATCACCCTCCCACCAATAATTCGTTCACACAACATCCTATGTTACAACTACGCCGACGACACGCAACTAATTCTAAAATTCCTGAACTCAAAACCCAACTCCCGACCCGACCTCGAATCCTGCCTCCATAACATAGAACGCTGGATGACCCAAAGTCACCTCTTGTTAAACCCCTCCAAAACAGAAATCATGGTTTGCGGCAAACCCAATCTTCTTCCGCACCCACTACCCTGGCCACCCGCCATAGGCAACTCACCGACACCCTCCAACACAGTGAAAAATCTTGGATGCACCCTGGACTCCGACCTAACACTCTCGCGCCAAGTCAACAATGTCTCAAAGTCCTGCCACTACCACCTTAAAACCCTTAGACGCATCTTTCCATACCTCTCATTTCCCAACAGAGTCTCCGCTTTCCAATCAATCGTCATATCCAGACTCGACTACGGAAACCCCCTATACCTCGGAATCCATGCCTACCAACTGAATAAACTCCAAAGAGCACAAAACGCAGCGGCCAAAATACTTGCGCTCGGTCCAAGAGACCATGTATCCCCAGCCCTTAAAACACTGCACTGGCTCCCAAAAGCCCGTAGGGTGGCTTTCAAAACCTTATGCCTCTCCCATCGAGCACTGCATAAAACTGGACCTCAATATCTTCAAGACAAACTAATACCTTATCATCCCACTCGCACCCTAAAATCAAGCTCAGCCGGCCTCCTAGTAATTCCCAAGACAAACTCAGTCAGGCTAGGCGGATCATCATTCTCAGCTCTGGCTCCAACCCTGTGGAACTCGCTCCCAACTCACATACGCCTAACTGAGGACTTAACGTCCTTCCGCAAACAACTGAAAACCTGGCTCTTCCCATAAAACCAAACCAGCATCATCACAATAATAGCGATCCATCAAACTACCTGAAGCAAGAAATGACAGCTAAATACTAGAAAGACAAACATACCTAAGCGAGTAAAGTAGATCAAAACAGTAAAACGGATAATAGGAATAAATCATTGAGAAACGTAGGAGATCTGAACCGATGAAAGGGACATAATGAATGAGGAAGGAACACAGTGAATGACATAAACAAAATAGTTAGAATAGATGAAGCGTATAGAACAAACAAATAAACTAAGTGGAAGCGAGCATGAGTGGAAGAACAGACGACTAGAAAGATCAAATAAGTATGGTGACCGGATGAATTACATGAACATAATAATGCCAATGAGTAGGAAGAATGGTTGGGTGCGTAGAGGGGTAGAGCGTATTGAGTCGATGAGTATGTGTAGAATTAACGAGCACGCAAATGCAGAGAAGCGAACAAAACGCAAGAGCGCATAGAACTCAGATGGAAAGAGCAAGAAGGCATGAAGAGCGGATGAGCGTGGAAAACGGATGAGCGTAAAGAACGGACGAATGTTGAGAGCGGATGAGCGTAGAGTGCGGATGAGCGCGAAGATGCAATGTGCACCGAGATCCGATGAGCATGGAGAGTGGATGTGCATGGAGTGTGGAGAGGGGATGAGTGTGGAGAGCGGGTGAGTGTGGAGAGCGGGTGAGCGTGGAGAGCGGATGAGTGTGGAGAGAGAGCGGATGAGTGTCGAAAGCGGATGAGTGTCTAAAGCGGATGAATGTGTAGTGTGGAAGAGGGTATGGAGCGGAAGTGTATGTGGAGCGAATGAGTGTTTGGTGCGGCTGAATGTGTGGTGCGGATGAGTGTGCGTAACAGATGAATGCATGGAGCGGACAAATACATAGACCAGATGAGTGTGTGGAATGGATCGACACGCAGAACAGACGAGTAGTACTGTCAAGCCAACGAGTAGTATGTTCTGCCGATGAGTGGGTGGACCGGATGAGTGCTGTGTACTGGACGAGTGTCTAATCTGGACGAGTGTGTCGACTGGACGAGTGCGTGCGTGGACTGGACGAGTGCGTGGACTGGACGAGTGCGTGGACTGGACGAGTGCGTGGACTGGACGAGTGTGTCGACTGGACGAGTGCGTGGACTGGACGAGTGCGTGGACTGGACGAGTGCGTGGACTTCACGAGTGCGTGGACTGGACGAGTGCGTGGACTGGACGAGTGCATGGACTGGACGAGGGTGCGGACTGGACGAGGGTGCGGACTGGACGAATGTGTGGAGCAGACAAGTGTATATGGAGCAGACGAGTGTGTGGAACGGACGAATATGTGCAACGGATGAGTATGTGCAACGGACGGACATATTATGTATGTGCACAGAACTGCGTGACATAGATATTATGCTTTGGAATGAAGGGAACATTTGAAAAACATACATCATACCACACCCCACGCTTACTCTCTCCCTTACACCACCACTCAACTAGAACACAGAGATACTATGACACCATTCGGTATAACTGTTCTCATATCTACATCTCCCGCTCACTCCACATCACTCTAAGTAAACATTGCTGGTTTCACACCCCCAGCCAGGCGTTCTCCTCAGGCCTAACGCAGCCACACTCGTTCTGGATAAAGCCGGCCAGAGCGAACACATACTCCTGATATCTCAACCACCACACCTACCGCTAAGAAGCAGCTACCACTCGAACTCCGCACCAGCTGCACACATACGTTGTGCGCACACACACTTTTTTGACTCTCCCTACTCTCTCTACTGACCCGAACTTCGGTTCCCAAGGGCGTTCAACCTACCAGCGCCTTCAGACCATACCAATGGTATATAAGGCGCTATATAAATGCAAAATAACATAACAAAAACATAACAGACTGACCTATTTTAATAATGGGACCAGGTATCTCGTACTGGTATTACCCTTCTGCCTGCTCTGCAGTGGATTGCTATGGACCTGGTATTGGTGTTGTTACACCTTCTGCCTACTCGCCAGTGGTTATGGACAGAAGGGACAATGTTGTTGCGACATTTGTCAGACTTTGCACTTAAAGGTGCTCCCGGAAAAGAGTCAGAGTTCTGTGTCCTATGAATCCATGCATGCGCTGCTTGCGCACAATACAAGCTATAGTCTTGACAATGTTAATGTGTTCTCAGGAGCAATCAGGTCTTTACCCTGCTTGGATGCATTTGTTCTTGGGATACTGGTTGGTATGTACATGTATACAATGCTTCCATATGGTCAAAATCTGTTAACATTTTATTGTTGGATGATCTCGGCTTGTTTCTTTGTTTGTTGGTGACAATAGGTATCCTTTCTTATGGCGATATATGCAAATATGTTCTATGTACAGCAAGCGCTATATAAATAAGTCATTATCATCATTGCATCCTTGAACATGGTCATGGATCTTTCAAGCCCAGTTAAATGAGAACTGATTTCTTCTAGCTTTAAATTAAACTGGCAGGATAGTGGAGAGTCACAATTAACAGCACGCTCTGCTCTTAGGGCCATTAAGGTATCTTCTGCATGTGGGTCCTTCATTTCCCTTTTAGATGTGGGAAGGTCGCAACCTTTTATTCATGTTTCAGGTCAGAAGTGCGGCGAGCACCGCCTAAAAAGGACCATAACGTCTCCTCTAGCCCCATGAGAGGATCTTCTTGATCACAGCCCTCTAGAAGTTTCTGTTCAAGGCTGCACACATTATCAGTCCTGTCAGCTAACATGGCATTGAGGGCATGTGTTTTCTGGATGAGTCTACACTAACAGAGGACATAATTGCCCTCCATCTTTTTTTTTTAATTTTGTTTTATCATTTGTATTGGTTTTCCAATAACAAGAACATAATACAAAACAATACGCACATCACAGTGTTGATGATGCATGAAACATGTAGGCCTTACAGACGGCAGTACATTAGAAGAAACTCAATCCCCCCTGGATAATAACCCAAACATTACAATAACCCTGCATATATGCAAGTCCCAATCTCATTCTCACGTGTATTTGGTGTCACCCTGCATTCTCCCTTCTGTCCCAGATCTTCCCAAACTTGGCAGGGCAGACCCTAGCTCTGTATACGGTCTTCCATTGCTCTGCAGTTATACATGTCTATCGCCCATTTGAAGATCATGTGGGTCTCCCTCGCTCCCCATTGCATGGCAATATTCCTTTTTGCCACTATAAATGCATTGGAGATAAACAGTTTATCGTAGCGGGAGTACGCCGTTTCACTCCAGATCCCTGACAATGCTGGTTTGCCTGGCACCGGCTCAGACACCATCATGAATACTTTATCAATAATACTGTTCCAAAACCTCTGAATCTTGGGTCACTCCCAAATGTGGTAGAATGTTCCCCGGCCTACATGACAGCGTAGACAGCTAGTGTCCATTGCTGGACCCACCGACAACAATTCTACAGTATAATATGTTCTATGTAAAATTTCGAATTATATAAGTCTAAAATGAGCCGAATTACTTTTTCCCTGGGTGCCATTGTGGGTGCCATTATGGCCTCTCGCCAATCCTCTGCTGCGATAGGGCCACTACCTACCTCCCGTTTTTCCCGTAGTCTGGTCAGGGGGTGTGCAGTAAAGCTTCCAAGATTTTGGTACAAGATCGAGATTGCCTTCTTGACCAGCAGGTCCACATACATGTTGGCCACCACAGAGGGGGACTGCTCTGGGCAGTCATAATTCCCATGAAGCTGCGACCCCTTGGCATGTCTGAATTGAATGTAGCGATAAGTGTCCATCTGTGTAAGCCCTGCAGCCTGCTGTAGCTCTTGAAAGGACCGTAAGTGCCCCTCCCCCAACACGTCCTCAATCACCCGTATGCTCTTCTGGTACCAATGGGAATTGCCCTCCACCTTAATTGATTCCTCGCCCCAAACGGACGGAACAACCATCTTGTCTGTTTTTCTGTCATTAAGAAGAGAATTCCATTGGGTCCAAATGTCTTCTTCATAAGGGAACAGTGTTTGTTTTGCTTAAAACATTGATGGTTTTTCATCTACATGGTCGGTGGGGTTTGTTCTCTTTCCCTTAGTTTCCTTAGAATGGTTCAGCGGGTATTTTCATAAATGGGTCTATTACGTGACTTTCACATCTGTCATGATGCCTACCCCCGGGCATCCGGATCAAGCCCATCAGCCCCGGGAGCAGGCATCCAGACATTTACAAAAAACCCAGCAGCCCCAGCTAGGGGCTGTCTGGGTTCGGTCCTGGCGCCATAGGCAACAGGCTCATAGACATTACTTACCTCATGCAGACCATGCTGCAAATAAATCCAAGCCAACGTGAGGCCTGGATGGGACTATTTTCTACTCGGGTGTGTTCCTGGGGAACTTCTTTCCTGGGACTACTTTGAAGGCTATTTAAACCATGCCCGAACATCAGCACATGCTTCGTGTTATTCTGCATCCAGCAGCGTGACTCTCACCGTGCCTGCAGCCAGCATCCAGTCTTCTGCCAAGCCCGCGTGCCTTCAGCCAGCATCCAGTCTTCTGCCACGCCCGCCCCGATACCGGAGCTCCTAGAATAAAGAGGAAGAAAAGGACAAGGTTAGAAAAAGAACTTATTTCAAATTCCTCACCTGATTCCGGATCCATTTCATCTCCCGACCTGGAAAGTACATCAGTCCTGCACGCGTCGCTTCGCCAGCTCCAGCACGGCACCATACTCACCAGTTCTCACAGCATCTTTCGATCCGGCACTGTCTCCATCATTTCTTCGCCGTACTCCGGCACCTAGGGGCACAAGAATAACAAGGTGAGCCAAGGGAATCAACAAATACCTCTTACCACCATAGACTTACCTGATTTACCACCGGCGGTATTATTCTCCATATCTTCATATGCTGCATCTGTAAAGATGGAGAAAAACACGTTAACGCATGCAATAGTTACCGGACAGCGTTGGGTAACACAGACTCTTACCTGAACGCAGCAGCTACGAGGCCTTCTTCTCACGAACCCAGTTGCAACTTAAGGAAGGAAGGGGACAAGAGTGAACATCGGGCACATTGAACTCTTTGAACTTGATACTTACCAATCCCGCCTGGGACTTCAGAGTCAATGCTTACCGGAACTCTCCCAATGCCTTCAAACCAGTGAAGTAACTGGTATCTACGCGCCCCTGCAAGACACGCAGGATGGAGAGCTCATCTTTTACAAACATAAGGTGAGGTTACTAAGGGGATATCGGAGGTGATTAGTGGGGGAGAGCGAGAACAGTTGGGAGGCCATCACTAAAACCCACAGGTGGCTAATCCCTGTCTCCACTTGCAGGAAAATACTTCTTCGGGTCCAGCAGACAAGACTAGGTGGGCCAGTCCAGACAGTCATCTCTGCACTACGCATCACGTTGATGGAGACCGCAGCTGTCCGGGTCCGATCGACACCCCTGTGGGGTCCAGGTGAGCGTAACAACATCCCCCTAGGGGCCTAGTAGCAATCCTCTGGGACATACGGTCACATTTTCTGTTTATATCATATCAATACTTCATCCCAATTTGTTTCTGCCAGCTGGGTTATGGCATGCAGTGGTGTTAACATTAGCTTGTCAGTATGAACATAGTTTAGTATCAGAGGAGTAACGGATGCAATTTGGTGGTGTAACATATCGTTTATTCACAATTCGTGAAGAGCTTTAAACTTGCAGAATAGGAAGCCTCCGGTCTTGACACAGAATGGCTAATCCTCCCTCACTATCGTGAGTGGGGGGTTTAGATTCTATTAAAGACATGGAGGCAAGTACTATACCTCTGTCCCTCCCAGGTTTATAGTAGCTATTTTATTCCTGGGTTATGCTGGTGTAGAGGTTTGTAATTGAAAAGATTATACTATCCTATAATTGCCATAAGGGCATTTCCCTTCCCATGAGCCATTTTTCACACTTCTCTGGTGCAACATTATTGGTGTCAGGAGGGTTGATTTCTCACTGGGGTGCAATTCTACATGTTTGTCAGTTTTGGCTCTCCCATTGGTCAGAGCCAAACACGTATGTTACAGTAACTACAATGGATAGTGTTTTTTTTCTCTGAATGTTCTCGTGTCATCAGCTGGCCCTGTCTATTGGGACTATGATGAATAATGCATGTATTAAATGGGTGAGGGAGGATCAATGCGATCTATCCTGTGTCAAGCATTACATGTAACGTCCCATATTATGTATATTTGCAAGAGACATACGGTAATGGCTAGTAGTAGATGTCTCTATATATATATAAAGGGACATTTGTGCATATTTGTGTGTGTGTGTGTGTGTGTCTGTTCGAAATGTTCAGCATACTTTTCCGAAATGCTACACATCTGAGATTTGGCATGTGGGAAGGTTCCATGGTGTAGACGATGTAAAAAGTATAAAATATAAATGTTTCTAATTTCTGCGGTCTGCAATGCTCGGCTGTGTGTGTGGGTCTGTTCGAAATGTTCAGCATGCTTCCCAACATACTACACATCTGAAATGTGGCATGTGGGTAGATTCCATGGTGTAGACAATGTAAAAAGTATAAAATATATATTTTTCGATTTGCTTTTTTAAGCGCACTGAAATGCTTACCTCGCCACATGGCTCTTCGTGCCGTAGTTTTGCTGTAGTTCTACGTTCATTGTTCCTAAAGTTCAGCAGTTCATGAAAAAACTTCAGCAGTTCTTTGTTCCTAAACTTTCTACACTATCAGCATTCTAGCTGACATTAGCGGTACTCATCTTTGAAGTCATGCGGTGCATGTCTCTTCATTAGTGTACACAATGACGTTGTTCATCACATTGTGGCAAATCTCATGATAATGTAATAAAAGAAAAGAGAATCCAAAGGTAGGAGCCCTCCCGTCCCCTGCACTCTATTTTAAATCCATCATCACATGGTTCATCGAAGTTAATTATACAAATTGCTATTGGTCAATAATGCATAAGTTTATGACTAACAAAAATGATCATTCATTTAGTAAAAACCAAATGAGTTTTAATTAGAATCACAATTAATTCACCATTTGAACTTAAAATGCAGAAACCAAATTAGCTGTCAACAAAGTATATTGATAAACATTGGTAATCCATGTATACAATTCAAATAAAGTGGCTGACACGTTTCGGGATAAGCATCCCTTCTTTTTGAGGCAAAGGGTTTGAACTGGAAAAAATAAATAAACGGAAAGAGTTTCAATCCTGTTCTTTACATGAACATCATGAGTATACATAGGTGTATTCAGCATTACATAACATTTCCAATTAGCTGTTATTAATCGAATATCTGTTGATATATCATTCTAGGCACAATCCAAAAGAAATTCTGACATGCTAGTAAAAGTCATTCTAGGTTCAGAAGCTCCTACTGTGGCCAATGTGTAATGGTGTACTCAATACACGTCTCCAAACCAATCAGTGACAAATAATATTGTTTTAAAACAACCATTCAATGCTGCTGTGAAAAACATTAAACAGCATTGGGCGTTTAGAGTAGGCGTACCTTCAATGGAAAATAAATGAAGCCGTTTCTTCCCCTGGAAATGGTAATCAGGTATGTTCCAATTCCTCACACATCAAGTTCGAGAAAATGCTCCTCTCCTGAGTGTGAAACACCTGGATAAACAATGGGATATGTATCTGTAACTAACGTTATCTCAATACCTGAGATGCTGTGCATACTCTTAAATCTTCAGGATACGTGATGGACTAAACTGTCGGTCCGAGGCAGCATGCATTATGAGGAAGCATGCATAAATAACTTGATTTAGAAAGTGCTGAGAAAGTGTACTGCTAAGTGGGAAGATGTGGCTGTAAATGGTTAACAGGCTTACCTCTCGAGTTGAGAGGTTTAAAGAAAGTAAAGGGCTGTAATTCATATGCTTTCAAAATGTGGCGTTCCAGACATTTTAATTGAAAAGGCTGTTGCAAACACAGGATCTTCTGTGATTATCTGTATGGAAAATAATGAATGAAAAAGGGAGGTTTGCAACTAAAGACCATCTAAAACTGTGTTAGGTATAAGAGCAAAAATGCCCTCCCTATCTATTGCTTACCTCCAGAGTGTTACTGTGGAGATCCAGGCTAGTGAACTAGTGTGCGCTCATTCCTCTCTGTGCTGTTTGCAGGGGCAGCGCGTATTCCAAACAGGTGGATGCGCTCCTCGTACGCTCTGTGGTGGGTTTCCCCGTCTCCCTAGCAACCCTCTTGGTTGTCGAAGAACAATGTGCATTCCATGACCTTCTGTGTATGTATGGGTTTTAGTCAACATAGAAAGCGGACTATTACGGGTCCTTATATTAGAGGTGCCATCTTAAAGATGTATGTGAGGGCGCCATCTTTGAATATCAAAAGGCTCATTAGTTCCTTCCAAACAGTATACAGATATCCTTAGTTTGCTCTATTATGTTAAAAATTCAGAATGATAAATAATCTAATATGTAGCCGTGTCGGTTATTTGATAACTATGATTTATTAAATAGCTGGGGGAAGTGATGGAGATCTACCTTGCTATACGTGTATGAGAATTACAAACGGGCCACAGCAGAAAACATGGTACATGAATATATATATATATATATATAGCTTTTGTACTCATGAATGCACCTGGTTTTAGCATGTGAAATACTCCTAGCTAAGAATTGTGAACAGTGGGCTGGGTAGTCTGTGCATTTAACCTTAATTTATTTATTGGTTATTTATGGGCACCTATACATCAAAGGTGTTTCAAGGTGCCACAAGACAAAAAAGGGAGCGGGGGACAGGGAAGAAAACAACAATAATGGTCCTACTAGACCTTGTGTTATTTGGCTTGTGCAAGTGCAGTAACAAGAAGTGCAGGGGGAGGGGAGTGGGGAAGTGCTGCTTGAGGAGGAAGGGGTAATGCTAGGGTGGGAGGGAAGTGCAGGGAATAGTGGCAGCATCCAGTGCAGGGGGGAGGAGGAGGGGAGGAGGAGGAAGAGGGCCTCTGGGGCGAGGCAAGTGCTAAGGGAAGGACAGGTGGTCAAGTGCCAGGGGATGCAGGAGTGTGGACCACATCCTAAGTGTGAGGATGGGGGTGGACCAGGCTCGGTAGGGACGCACACCCTGTCAGGCTAGTCAGGGAAAGGGGCCCGGGTAGGGAAAGTGTAGGTTGGTGGTGGGGGATCAGCGAGGGCTGGGGTACACTGGGTAAAGAGGGCCTGGTGCCCTGTAAGACTCAGAAGGGACCAGGTAGCCAGTCAATGCGGCAGAGCGGGGCTATTAGCATGGGAGGGGAGAGGGAAGTAGGAAGAGAAAAGGAGGGTCTTGTGAAGTTAAGGAGATCTGGCTCAAGCCTGAGATGGGCAGGGAGGCCTAGATGACCGAAGGGCTATAGCAGGGAGGTATTTAGGGAGCGAGAGTTGGTGTAGCGAAGTCCTAGGCCCCAGAAAGCCTTGTGGATGATGCACAGGGTCTTGAATTTGATCCTCGCAGCCACTGGGAGCCGGTGGAAAGATTATAGGGCTAGAGAGATGCGGTCCCTAGGCTTAAGGCTGAGGATAAGTCTCAATGTCCTATTCTGGATTAGTTGAAGGGGGTGAAGGGGGGATAAAGGCAGATTGAGGAAGAGGCTGTTGCAGTAGTCCAGCCTGGAGAGGACCAGAGCTCTGGAGACACTGAGTTTTTGGGGGAAGGTGAGGAAAGGGAGAATGCCCCAGAGGAGGTGGAGCTGATAGTGGGCCTTCTTGGCAAGAAGAGAGTGGAGTAGAAGATGACGCCAAGGTTTTTAGCCTCACAAGAGGGGGAGGGGAGGGCACCCATGGAGGGTGGCCAGAGTAGGAGAGAAGGAGGGCGTTGGGGTCCCAATGAGAAGGATCTCAGTCTTACTGGTATTAAGGCAGATATCGTTCGCAGCGCACCATGCTTGAATAGCAGTCAGTCAGTCAGGAATGAGAGAGGAAGAAGAGGAGGAGGAGGAGGTGGTGGAGGGAAGCTTGAAGGAGAGCTGTGTGTCGTCCGCATAACACTAGGAGAGAAGGTGGACATCAGGTGGGCCAGAGGGGGAAGGTAGATGTTGAAGAGCCGCAGCGAGAGGATAGAGCCCTGGGGGACGCTGCAGGTGGAGAGTGTGGTGGAGGAGAGGAAAAGGCCCATTTGAACCTGGGAAGGTCAGTCAGATAGGAAAGAGGTCAACCAGTCCAGTGCCATGTCCGTGATGGCAAGGGTATCACAGAGCCGATTTATCAGGGTGGCATGATTGACCATATCAAAGGCAGAGGAAAGATCGAGACGGATGAGAATGGAGGAAGAGTTGGAATCATGATTTCAGAGCAAGTCTTCACGTGTATTCAGGAAAGCAATTTCTGCGCTTCTGGCTGCTCTGAAGATAGACTGGTGGTTGTGGAGACAACCAACAGATTCAGTGTGGTGGATCAGTTGGGAGATGACCAACTTCTCCAAGAGTTTGCCCAGGAAGCGGTAACGGAGATAGGGCAGTAGTTAGCCGGGCAGGAAGGGTCGACAGAAGGCTTTTTAAGGAGAGGGTGCACAAGCGAGTGTTTGAGGGGTAGTGGGAAGGAGCTGGTGGCAAAGGCATCATTGCAGAAATCAGCCAAGGCTTGGGCAAGGGAGGAAATGTTGTCCTTGATAGTTCTGGAGGAGCAGGGGAGCACCTGTTTGGAGGAGACTTTCATAGAGAGGACTTGTTTATAGACCTCATCCAGTGCTATGGGCGAGATGGAGGAGAGTAGGAGGGAAGGGGATAAAGGGGCCACAGGAGGCCTGAGAGTGGGTGACGGAGGAGGGAGAAGAGGGGAGCAGAGGAGAGTGAAGACAGGATGTCCTGGTTTAGGTTGTGAAGTGGGAGGCCAGTGCAGAGCAAAGGGCCTGGGATGGCAGAGGGGAAGTGGAGTTTGCAGTAAGATTGGCAAGTTCCTTGCACATTTGGAGCAATTCAACCGTGTTGTTGGTGGCCCCAGAGATGCAGGCTTGAATATGGGATCACTTCTCAAGCGAATGGAGTGTCTGTATTGCCGTTGGAGCAGGTGGCAAACCAGTCTGTCAGTCCTTACCTTGAGGCTTGAATGGAGTTTTGCTGTTGATGCCACTGCTTGATCAGGTTGTCTGTGTGAGAGAGTCCTCTAGGCGCACTAGCTGGGTTGCCATAATAGGTCTTCTAAGCATCATAAACAAGCTATCATAAAGCATCTTCTAAGCGTGATAGGTTGCCCTACCGTCTTCTAGGTGCAATATGTGAGAAACCTGAAGGTGCCTCACTCGCCAGTCCCCGAGAATCTGTCATCCAGGTGGCCAGGATCCGGCCATCGCTATTGGATCCAGTTCCTGGGGGTGAAACAGTGTGTGAAGATCACCTGGATGAGGGGTCTTCAGGGAGTCGAAGTGGGACACCGAAGGGTGAGATGCTGAATCCCCTTTCCTGTAAAACCTTTTCCCCATCCTACCAGGTAGGATACCTAGGAACTCAACCCCCCACCCTCCTTTTCCTGACACGAACACTGTTTCACGGACAGCTCACTGTGAGAGAAAACGGACTAACACCCGAGTCGCATACCTGATATGTCCCAACACAAAAGTCAGGCAGAGTCAGGCAATTACTGATAATTACACACACCTGACTTCCATCACACTTCCCCATATGGATAAAAGGCAGCGCACTAAAGCACACTCTGAGCAAATGAAAACACACGAGGAAGCAGCACTTCAGAGAAGGCAGTTTAACTGAGGAGAAAGGCGGCAAGACCAGAAAGGGTTGCAAGGAAGGAATTGCCCTTGGCCTTTTCAGAAGAAGAAAACTGCTACTTTCATGAGCTCTCAAGAACATGAATAAGAAACTTATGACCTGGAATTAAAGCTGTAGAAAGTTGCATTGTGTTTTCAAGGTACCCGGGGCTCTCCTGCATCAATAGGCAACTTAAACTGCCTTCTTGAATTTTTGGGGGTGTATTGTACCCCTGCCACATGGTCCTTGCTACCAGATGTCCTTTTCAAAAGAATTTGCAGTGTGGATATCTGAGGCCCTCATCAAAGGTCGACTGGCCACAACGACAGCCTCTCAAAAAATGTTTGCTTCCACCAACCAATTAGATGGGTTGGTCTACGGACAGCCAATCGGGTTTGCTTTTAGTGTATCGGTCCGGCTTGGGCAGGGACCGCAGACACATAGTGCAATTAACTTGCTGAAAGTAGAGTATTAGAGTATGTGTGTTTGCAGATAGTCCAGGGGGAGAACTCTGATATCACTAAAGAGATTCTGCCAACTTTTGACCAGATTTAAAAACACACCTAAGCTGTGAAAGCCCATGTTGAGGACCAGATACCCACTCGTCCCGCGTTTTGGGCAGAAAATTACATCAAACGTTTGCCTTTGAGAAACTGCGTGGTAAAGTGCGTTACTGGAACCCCGAACACTTTTGAAATCCACCCTTGACGGAGCCTCACAAAACGTTCTAAAGAAATTCAGAGTTTGCTATACATTCCTTTAAAACGTTGTGAGCATCCGCAGAGCAGCGCCAAAGTTATACACATTACAAAAAAGCGCTTGTCCTATGAGGATTTCAACTTAACCACAACTACAGAGTCACAAACACCAAGCCTGTAAAATATTTGTGAAAAAACGTAGGTTAAAAAGATTGTATGGCTACGTTTACCTAAAAAAACTCAGTGAAAAGACATAGTTGAAAGGACATTATAGTTGCAGTCCAAAGCAACAAAATGCCAGAAATTGACCAGCTACACAGCATAAAGCAACCAAACCACAGCCACTGACACACTGCTCACTACTTCTTCCATTCTACTGGTTGCCACAGAAAATCGGGACTTTCAAATGTATTTGGGCTATGCTTGTATTTGATTGGGGCAAGTTTCTTTGGCAACCCCAGGTCCAGACAATCCACCCGAGGTGGTTACTCCTTTTGTGATGTTTTCAGGGCATATTACACTGCAAGGTGAAACCTCTGACCTTGCCTAAGGTTGGGGGTGACCCAAAAGACTGCAATATGACAATTGTAAGAGATTCTGCAGCATGGGGGTGTGCAGACCCCCAAAAAATGTCAGCAAATAATGATGGACATTTGCAAAGAAATCCAGGCTCCCAAAGCAATCAGATTGGCTGTTCAACGTGGAATGTCGTCACCCCTTACTTAAATTCACAGATATTCTGCTGGTTTATGAACAGCATCTGGCCAATCAGGACCGTGAATTCGGCCCTCTGGTTCAGTGAACAGTTCGGATGAACCCAGCTATTCCTTGCAGGTTTTTAGTCACTTTTGGACAGATTTCAGACAAACTGCCGTGTGGATTTCTACCAAACTACAAAAAGATCACAAACCAGAGGTCATCACGGATGTTTAAAAAATATCTGTCCCGCAGTATGAGGTGTGGGTGAAGGCAAGAACTGGTCATAGAGAAATTACATGGGAAACACATGATTTGCGACCTTACCCTCCCATTACTTAATATGTCCCCCTTTGAAGGAGGCTCACAAAACTTTTCCTAAAAATTGTGTGTTAAAACGGTTTTGGTTTTCTAAAACAACATCTCCCCACAGAAAATCCAACTTTGCCACAGGTAGTAAATCACATTTACACACATATTCAGTGAAAAACCCTTAGGTAAAGAGACAAGGTGAAAATGTAATACAACAAAACGCTCGTACTTCGGCAGACAATTCAGTCAAAGCGACCTTAACTACTCACCCCCTTTTGCGCAGCATATGGTCACAATGATGACAGCAGAGATTACATCACTGATGACATCAGACATTGATATATATATATAAAACACTTGGGTATGATTCCGTACTCCGCTGATGCAATTTATCAGTGTTAGGTTGCCCTCTGCTGTCCAAATTGCAAAGTGCACCTCTGTGTGCCCTTCCAATTCAACAACAGCTATCATTTTGACAAACAGAATGAGCATGGTTCTCCGCGGTCACCTTCACAGTCCATTATCGCAAACATTCGGAATAATTTCAAGTTACTTCTTTCCACCCACACTTCTGTTCACACAGGGCATGGCAGTTTCAGTGTCAACGAACAGTTAATTATCGGCTCAAAATTTCAGTCTCTAAAGAGCTAAACGCTGTTGGACGAATGCCTCCGCACAAGCTAAAAGTGAAAGCAGGTGCCGTAGTTATGCTACTACGCAATGTTATGCCAATACAGGGACTCTGCAATGGAACAAGGATGAAATTACACATCTACAAAGACACATCATGGAGGCCCGATTAATCGATGGAACTTAAATACTGTTCTTATACCGTGCATACCTCTCATTCCATCTGACACAAATATGCCTTTCAAATTCAAAAGAAGACAGCTACCTATGTGTTTAGCCTTTTCAATGACCATTAATACGTCACATGGACCTACGCCCCCTTCCTCGAAGTGATCGGTGGCAATTCCAATATTTAAGAAGGGGGACAAAAGTGACCCTATGATATGATAAGTTATTTATAACACGCTTAATACCCAGAGGTTTCGAAGGGCGGACCCGGGGATCTAACCTGTGGTGCTCCGTGACGTCTTGCTTCCAAGGTGAGCGTGTTGCCCCTGGGCTATCCTCCTGAGACTATGAATTACCGACCAATATTGGCTTTAAAATATGCTAGAATGGCGTATGTTATGCTGCTCTTCTCAACACCAGAGAAGACCTGCTCTCAAATCTCGACACCAACACTCCCTCTGTGCTCATTCTTCTTGACCTCTCCTCTGCTTTTGACACAGTAAACCACAACATCCTAATCGCACATCTGCATGACACCCTGGGAATCACAGGTCAGGCTCTGGCATGGTTAACCTCCTTCCTTTCCGACCGCCCACCCCAGGTGGAACTTGGATCTTTTTTCTCTACTATCACTCTTTCCACCTGTGGCATTCACCAGGGTTTTAACCTATCCCCCTGGTTCTTCAATGTCTACATGCCTGCCCTTGCACGCGTGATTGCCACTTTCATCTCCAACTTCCAGTGTTAGGCGGATGACAGGCTACTCTCAGCCACCTCCTCTACCTCGCTCATATCTGACTGTCTGCAGCTCACCATGACTGAATTGTGGACAAACGACCTTTGCCTCCACGCCAGTAAGACTGAGATTGTTCGCATTGGGACTCCTGCTCCTGCTTTTCCACTCTCACTCTGGCCGACCACCCCTGGCCCTGCGTCCACATCCACCTGTGAGGCTAAAAATATTGGGGTCATCTTCTACTCCACTCTCTCCTTCTTTACTCACATTTCGGACATCTCTAAAAAGTCCAACTACCAGCTACACCTCCTCAGAGGTACTCTTCCTTTTCTCACCTTCCCGCAGCGGCTCACTGTCTCCAGAGCCCTGGTTCTCTCAAGGCTGGACTACTGCAACAGCCTCTTTCTCAATCTCCCTGCCTCTGCTCTGCGCCATCTGCAACTCATCCAGAACAGAACCACAAGACTTATCCTTGGCCCCAAGCCCAGGGACTGCATCGCTCCAGTGCTGAAATCCCTCCACTGGCTCCCCATGGCTGCAAGAATCCAGTTCAAGACCCTCTGCATTGTCCGCAAGGCTTTTTGGTGCTTGGGACCTAACTATCTGCAACGTTGCCTACCAAAATACTGTCTTTCCCGAGCCCTCTGCTCTACCTCCAACCTTCTGCGAGTGAGAAAGCAGAAATTTGAAGGGAGATCTTTATCCTCTTCAGGGGCCTCCCTATGGAATAGCCTCTCTGCTGCACTCCGTGTTGAGCCTGATCTCCTTAAGATCTCCTTAAGTTCAAGAAACCCCTTAAGACATTCCTCTTCTCCTCTTCCTTCTCTCTCCCTGTACCCTGCTAACCTTTCTCTCCGCTCTATCCCTTTCTCCCTCCTTGTCTGCATAGCCTGCTGACTGGCCGCCTGGTGTATCTCAGAGTCTGACAGGTCCCTGGCAACCCCGCCAGTCCTCTCACACTTGCCTGATCGTTACTGCACTTGGTCGATGACCCATGAGAGTGGCATCTCTCAGCACTTACCCCAGCTTCTGACTGACTGGGTGTACTTGGTCCCCTCCTCCACCCCCTGCACTTGTCCCCTATACTCCCCTCTCCTGCACCTGTCTGCGCACTTGCACGATCTGAATGCACCATACCTTAAAGATTGTCTGTTTTTCCCTTGTCTCCCCTCCTTGCATGGTGGCACCTCAATGCACTTGGAAAAACTGCAGAATCGTTGTCAGACCTATTGGCTGTTATCTACATTATTAATTGTATTATATGCACTTGTTCCATGCACCCACTCTGCCCGTGCAGACGTACATCGCTCAGAAATTCGAGGGCTCTGAATGACTGTTTTTTCCCTTTGTTCCCTCCCTCCTTGAGCGTTTTGAAACACTTGCTTTGTGTATAGGCGCTTTGCAAATAAACAATACAATACCATGTTGGTTCAACAGGTTTCTTGGGGTCCCACTAGACATGGCCTTTGGCCATGGCCAGTGGCCACAACCTTTGGCCTTGCCCACTGTACATGTTGCACCGATATGTTTATTTGGGGCTCGCTAGCCATAGCCTTTGGCCATAACCACTATCCATCGGCTTTATCTATGGCCAGTGGCCACAGCCTTTGGCATTGGCCACTGTCTATATTGCACCAGTAGGTCTCTTTGCGGCCCACTAGCCATAGCCTTTGGCCATGGCCACTGGACATGTTGCACTAATAGCTTTCTATGGGGCCCACTAGCGATGGCCACTAATTGCATCACACATTACATCACTGATGGCATCACTAATGACATCATTGATTTGATTAATTACATTTTGAAATAGGACAGCTCTGTTTTGTTACATAATATACATGTAAATATTACACATTTACACAGTACATTGTATTCTGCCCTTTTTTAAATGTAGTGTACAGTGCACACTTAGAAGTGCATACAGAGACTATTACAATGAAGAATACTAGATAAGCATTACATACTTTGGAAGGTAATTTGTTATATTGGAATAAGAATTCATAATGTATTTGCAAAAGAAAGGACTAAAAATATTAGGAATACAATTGCCATATCTATAATTAAATATTTACTTTCAAATGTTAATTTCTTTTCTATAAATGTAATTATGTAGGACAAGTAACTGATTTCTTTTTTTTATATTAACCAAACTTTGAATTATTAGATTCTATACTAATACAATGCACATGGGAACCTACTTTCTATTATATGTGATTTTTTAAAATAAAACTTGTTATTACAGTAAGGAGAATTGTACATTTGAATGTGTAGATTTACGATTTTCATTTCACTTACCATTAAACATATTTCTACTCTTATCTATTCTTATTTTTTTTACTACTACATATACTTATTATATTATGTTTGAAATACCGGAAATAGATTTAGCTGATTTAGGTACTTTCCCTGCAATTACGTATTGTAGTTGCTTACTAATACATGAAATACAAACCATTTGTATAACGTTACATATTTTTATTTTATTTGTATAATTTGATAAGCAATACAAATGAATGCTCCACACGTAATCATATGATTCTTCTCTATCAGTGTATTGCTCCAGGTTATGTTTTTATTGTGAAGTGTAATAAAATATTTATCAAGAGATGAACAAAAGATATTCTAACTTATATAATCAATAATGCAATATATGTTAATGTTAAAGGACCTTTGTACTGCGCACTATCACCACTGGATGTAATTATTGATCCCATCAGTGATATCTCGTATGTTGTCATTAGTAATGTCATCAGTGATGTCATGTGTGATGTAATTAGTGATGTCACAAGTGATGTAATCTGTGATGTCATCATTGTGGTCATACGCTGCGCAACAGGGGGTGCATAGTTAAAGTGCACTTGCTTGATATTGATATTGAAATTTTATTTATATCGCACTCGTACACAAGTGTTTCAGAGTGCAATGAGGCAAGGAAGGGGACCAGGGGAGAACAAAACAACGATTTTAGTAGGCCCAGTGGCATTAAGAACGCGCAAGTGCATGGGAAAGGGGAAAAAAAGGGGAAAAGTGCATGGAAGGGGGAGAGATGGAAAGTACGGAAAAGAGGAGCAAACAGACAAATAATAATACATAATATAAATAAAGGCGATTAACAGTGGTAGTGCAGCCAGCAAGTGGCAAGTGCTGGGTATAGCCGACAGGGTATAACATATAAGTGCATAAGAAGGATGGGAAGGGGACTGTATGGGGACAAATACAGACACCATTGCAAGGGGTGGCCCAAAAGGCAGTGCAGGAGGGTGGCAGGTACCTGGGCCCGGAGGACAGAGGGGGAACAGGTGCACAATGCCGAGAGAGAGAACAGATCAGCAGGGGAGAAAAGGGGCAAATTCAGAAGAAAAGAGGAAGGTCTTGAGGAGTTTCAGGAACCAGAGGTGGTTCTCTTCATGTTTTAGAAAGGCAGGGAGGCTATTCCACAGGGATTTTATTCTTCAGTGATTTGTTGAAAAACCAATATTTGGTTATGTATTATTGCCTTTTTGTCATAAAAGACTGTCTTCTAAGTGAAACACTTAGAAACTTTATACGGTTTCTATAGAGGGCAGATTTTCTTTTAAAACACACAGTTCCCTGGTTGGTATCGTAATGTTCATTCCATGCGACCATGGTGTATGTAGGTGGGTGTAGATAATAGGTTGTGGATACATGGAACAATGTCACACAAGCCAGAGGCTGATGGTAGATGTAGTTTGTGCTACTTTTTGTGAAAGGGTTTCAAAGCGGCGTGAATGAGGCGGTAAAAGTGGTGGTTGTGGAACCAAAGTAAGGAGAGTCTGGTAATATATATATATATATATAGTTCAGCAGTGATATCGCAAGGGGTCTATCTATATGCAAACGGATGAGACCTCTTCTGATTGTTTTTATCACATGGTCATAAGAGGGATGGGGGGGACCTATATTGGTATAGATCAGTAGACAAAGTAGTGCAGATGGTTCAAAATGGGGGCACAGGGCCTTAGTTTGTATGTTGAGAAAATGGGGATAGTCGCTGTACTACGATAAATGTCGAATCGCTCTAGGTGTTCTAAGTACCGGGATTCGAGCATTCCATAGTGCCACTTGTATGTGTCTGGAAATGGATCCCATAACATAATAACATCATATTTTAAGGGCATGTACCCAGTTGTACTCACAGGGGGTCGACTTAGCTTCTGTGCTACTTCATCCACGGCCACAGTGTCGGTGGGACTGTGGTGGTGGCGGGGCATCAGGTGACATGTGGCACATCTAGATGCCCGAGAGGTAAGGTCGACACACAGTAGGCATAGAAGTCCAAGTGGTGAAAAGGGAAAAACTGGGGCGGGAAAGGAGAGGATGGAGGGAGAGGGGAAAAGAAATGGAAGGAGAAGAAGGAGGAAAGATGGAGGAAGAAAGGGAGCAAAAAGGGCATAGCTGGTTGTCACAGTGATGTATGCGCAAAGATCTTTTCATAGGGTTGCCAGGGTCTGCCAGGATGTTGGTTCATTGAGACCACTGGTGTCCGTTTTCAATCTAAATATCCATTGTTGTTCTCGCTTGTATAATAGATCATGCATGTTCCCACCCCTTGTTGGGATGTTGACTCTTTCGATGATAGACCACATAAAATCCTGGGGGCCATGGTTCTTTTTGATGAAATGTTCAACCATTGGTGCTGACACTTTTTTTGTCCTGATACATGATCGATGCTCTGCCCATCTGGTTCGCATAGGGCAGTCATTCCCATGTACCGTAGGCCACATGGGCAGGTTATTACATAGATCGCGTTCTTCGTGTTGCAATTTGTTAGATCCTGTTGTGTCCAAGGATACTTCAAACCTATATCAATCATTTTTGTTTTCGTAGTGCTTTCACAGGAGCTGCATGTTCCACATGGGCTATGCCCTTTTGGTTTTTCTTGATTCCAAAGAATATGTTGTGTCTGATTCACAGGTTCTTTGTATGTGTGAATTAAGGAATCTTGTAGATTCTTCCCTCTTTTGATAGCAAACCTCGGTATTGGTAAGTTGGACTCGCCCACGTTCAGAATGGGCCAGAGTCCGAGTACTTCCTTTTTTAGTTTATTTATCAGAGGAGAGTAGGTGAAAACGGCTGTGATGTGGTCATTGGGACTCTCTTGTTCCGTATGTTGTTCCAAAGTAGAGTCCCTTGGGATGTTTCTTGCCCTTTTCACCCATTTATGACTGCTCCTCGTTTTTCTCCTCCCCACCCGCTTTGTATCCTCTACAAGCAGGTCCTCTTAAATACATAGCCAGATCAAGCTGCAATTTAAAATACCAACAACAGCGTACTACTTACTACCAGCTGTTCAAGCCCTGATGAAAGTGGTCTCCATACCACTGAAACCGGTCGGCTCATCTCTACACTGTATTTGTGAGACAAAATTGGACTGAAACTTCCACGCCAGACCACAGTTTGACCTTTCCACAGAATATAGGATGGATCAAGTTTTAGGAACTCTGTTTGCATTGAGGTTCAAGGGACAAAATAAATGACACTTCACGCATGAGGATTGAAAATAATCTTCATTAGAACTCTGGTCCACAACCTATTATCTACACCCACCTACATACACCATGGTTGCATGTTATGAACATTACAATACCAATCAGGGAACCGTGGGTTTTTAAAGAAAATCTGCCCTCTATAGAAACCGAATAAAGTTACGAAGTGTTTCACTTAGAGGACAGTCTTTTATGACGAAAAGGCAATAATACAGTACCAAATATTGGTTTTTCAACAAATCACTGAAGAATAAAATCACCTGAATCACAATGTGGTACAATCATAACTAAAGGAAGATTTGGGTGTTAGACCACCCTCTAGGTCCAGTACGTGGATACGTTTCTTATTTGGTCCCAATCTGCCTAGTGGTTTTTGTGCTTCAACTTACCCACAATTGGACTATTTGTATAAGGGAAAATGAATGGGAGTAGGCCAAAAACTGTGTTTTTTGTTTTGCTTTCTTAATAACATTTTCATTTTTTTACGCATTTCCAGACTGGGGGGCCCGTGACAAACATTTTGTTTGGAAAATATCAGCCAAATCCATCCACCAAATCTAAAGTTATTAGCAATTGCATTTTCAGATTTACAATGGCTTATAGGTATCATCTTAACTGTAAAGAACCATAAACTCAAATACTGCATTTACCAAGGTTTCTGAGAGAATCTGAAAGAACACCATTATAAATATTGCTCTCTATCGCAGCACTTGTTTGAACCTACCAAAAATATATAATGTGGTACTAAGCCCTGGCTTTCCTAGGCCGTTAACTGCATGCCCCAAAAGGTTGTTTGAGAGAAATGTTATTTTTTGAGAATTTAGAGGACATTTTTCATGCATAAGGTTTTAATGCCAGCGCATCTTGAAAAAATGAACGAAGTGCTGAGCCGGACAGATTCCCGGGAGCAGGTAATAGGAGAGTAGATTAGATAATGGGATTTCAATAAACATAACGCCTTTCTCATTTCCAAAGGGAGATACTTGTCACATTTCTGAGACAGTTGCTGGCAACAGAGCGTATTGCTTGTAGGATAAATGATGGGACCCCAGGGAACATCTGATCACACACATTAAATCCTGAGAAGATTAAAAATAATAATATCATTGGGAGCGCAAAATGAAATTGGGCTGAGCTACTTGTCTGTTGACCAGAGAAAATGTGTTTCCATCTTGATTTAAGCAAACAACAATTTCTTTCAAAAAAAACAATAATGAAACACCTTCCATGAATACAAATTGACATAGGTAAAAAGAACACAAGTAAATAAACAAATAGAAAATTCAAACAGGGCCCTCTGTTTTAATACAAAAAAAAACAATCTGCTCCCTTGGTCAGGAGGGTACATATGTTTGAGTATATTCCCTTGTCTTACCTTCCACATAGGTTGGGAACGAAGCCAGGGTTTTTCTTGACTGCAATGAAGAAATAAAGACTAGAAATTAATTCGTGGATCTTAGGAATAGAAGTAACAACAATGCACAAGCATTTCCAACAGTTACATGTAAGGACATTCTAGGAGACCAAAAATCACATAGCTGACCGGTTATGGGGTTCCTACCACTCCAACTAACTTTGATTTCTAATGGCCCACAAATGGTCAAATCGAAACGCATGACACTTTCTAGCGAAGGTAAGGAGGCCGGAGGCCGTAAGCTGGTGGCATGCTACTTGGAACTAAGCTGCCCAATTCTTTGCATCCCTCTTTCAAAAGCCATCTATGACAATAGGCAGTGCATAAAGACATGCGAACATGTCATATGCAGAAGCAGTAGCACCAAAAGAACTTGTGTGCATGGATTGTTTTGCCATACAGTACATGCAACTATCGAAAGTCCCTTCTAGGCCACTCGTCAGTCATGTATGACACGTACATACTTTGCAGCGCAGCGTTCACACATAATTCAGAATTTCGATGAAGAAGGCACTGTTAAGTAATGGCCGCGGAAAACAATAAAACTAAAGTCCTGCCATGTGATTGGCTGTCTTCGGTAAAAGGCGTCAATAGAAACCTCATTTCATTATTCTCTGGATTTCCAAAGAATTCAGGAACAGTGCAAGCAATGGGGACTGATTAAGCACAGTACTGCTGTTATAAGAAAACTAATAGAAATTACGCTACTTCATAGTTTCTCCTTAAGAAAAAAAAAAACAGACCATAATCTTTCCAAGGTGCTAATGAGAAAATCTATTTTTTGCAAAAGGCACCTTAACAAAAAGACAATAAAAAAGGGTCTAAGAAACATGTTCCCTGTAGATAGAGCGTAGCACCTCCAGAGGAAGGGGGAGACCCATTGCTTGAGGGGAGGAATGAAGCAGAAGTCTAGGGGGTAGAGAGCCCTCTGTATTCAGGCATTTTTTTCTCCACGACTGTCCCAGTTTTAAAAAAACCTTTAAAAGGAAGTGGCGGGGCTTGCACAAGTTGCATTATGCTTGTTCCGGGTGAGCCTAAATATCTATGCATTATGCTGTTATGCTTGCCATGCCACAGTATTCCATGTGCTGCTATGTGGTTATAATGTTTTACCATAAGGTATGCTGGTTATGTTCTGAAGAGCTTTGCTCTGGTAAGTTTCTGATGCTATCCATTATTATGCTAAGGTGCTGGGATATGTTATGATATATTAGCTTGTTATACTAGGTTATGTGACAAGGTCACATGTTCAGGGGTGTCCCAAAGTCCGCAAGAGTTGGTAGAACAGTATCTGTGGTGGTGCAGGGAGGGATCACCATTGGCACACATGACTCTCTTGCATGTTTCATCTGTCCTGTCCGTGAATGGAGGATAAACCCTGTGCCGCTCTTGTAAATGAGGCTTCAAGAGCGCGCGAGGCGGTGCTCCACGGGAACAAGAAGCCCTTCAGCGGGCCCAACACCCGGCAACTTGTCTCTGGCACTATTGGAGCCAGAGACAAGTTGAGGCGAAGGGCAGGTAGGGAGAAAACCATTTTTCAAATGGGTTGGAGCTCTCCATTGAATGCAAAGGGGAGAATAAACGGGGAGGCATCAACACAGGTATGGCCAATATTAGAGTCAGAGGTGCAGTCAGTGCATGGAGTGGTATAAAGATGTCAAACCATTATGGGGATTGTGTGCTTCATGAATCGGTAGAAGGGGACTGCTCTTTTAGTTCCGGAGCCCAGGGACCAACTTGATAAAAACAGGCCCCAGGTAAAGTGTGTTACATGTACAGCAATAGAGGGTAATTTTACACATTCCCCGGCCCATAGCCACAAGTCCTTTCACGAAGTGGGTGTGACAGATCGCGCACACCAGATGTATATTGCTCCAGCATGCATCTCGCGGCCTGTAAACAGAAATCTTAAGGCAGATAGTGAAATCAAACACACTGAACACACTCGCACTCCATGAAGCTGCAACTGGCAAATACCAGGCTAACAGGGATGTCGGAAAGCTTGAGCTCCGGGTCTGTGGGCCACCATCTTAACACCACCTGAGTCCAAAAAGGCAGTGAGAACATTGGTGAGCCTCGAGCCACAGGCCTCAGGCCATGGGCCAATCCTCACTCATGAGAAGTACACAATACTTGGAGGGAACAATCACTGGCAGCAAATGTGTGGAGGAGGTGGAAACATTAAGCCCATTAGTCTAACAGGGAAGCAGACCTACCAATGTAATACATCATTGTTCTTCATACTTGACTTGACAGTGATAGGATGGCATTCCAGAGATAGAGAGGCGTTTAAATGAGCAGGGTTATAAAGGGTGAAACAGGAAAGCAGCACTCTTGTTGGCCAAGCCAAGACTGCTAATTTCTGAGAGTAGGACAAGAAAGAGAACCAGGAGAACAGAATCTGAATTTTCCCAAACCAAGATGGTCAAATAGAGGTTGGGACTGAGAAAAGGGATTGGCTAAAACAATGGAGCCAACGATTAGGAGAAGCCTGCTTGAAGGGACAACTTCGTCTGAGTGGCCTGCTGATCTGGGCCCATAGACTGGCAGGGGGCACCACCCTAAAATCCCCAAAATAATGATTGTAATGTTCCCCTACAATACCTAATCATTGAAAAGAAAATCCTATGTTATGATATAAAACTTAAAGTTAATTTTCTATCATCTACCAATAGGATGTATTACACTTCTACTGTCTAATTCACAAACACTAAAATATACACAATTCTCCAAAAATGTAGGAACCACACCTGCAATTGGTAGCCCTACTTACAAATGGCTGCCAGGTTTATTTTTACATGGAAAATCTGAGATGACCATATAGCGAAACATATTCAATATGGTACAGTCTAAAAGTGTGCCAAAGTTCATGCTTCTATCATCAAAGACACCTATCTGCAGGACTACTACAGTGACCTTCATTTTAATTGTGTTTTTAATTTCAATATTTCTATTTTAGTGAAGTTTTGACTACTTAGCACCTTTTTTCATAGATTTTTCTGACCTTCGTGCCCGATGTATTGTTTAATAGAGCAAAAACTTGTTTGGGTCGGTTAAGCCACATCACTTACAAAGGGTATTTAGTTACTTGGACTATGTAGGCTGTGCCCGACACCTGTTGTATTAAGTAGGGTCCCCAAATAGTTGTCTTGTGATGTTCTAGTGCCCTCAGAAATGTTCAATCCTACGTAAATGCTATCTACGATCGGAGATATGCGTAATCAGTGCCAGCGAGATGGAATCAGCAAAATTTGCCCTCAATTTCGCTTCTCCAGGAGCGTCTGTTTTCCACAATTCACAAAAAAGTTAATTTCATTTTTTGCCCAACATTTTGACCATTTGTGGGGCTAAAAAGTACCTTTAAATGGCAACATTTGGGCAACAATCTAAAATGTAGGGCAAAAAGGAAATTTCGTATGCCCAAATGCCCAATTTTATTCCAAGGGCAACACTGAGGAAGCAGGCAGAAATGGCCCAAGACTTGCCAATGCCTCTGTCTGGCAAATTGCGGCTGTTCCGCTCACTCTTACCTAGGAAGAGGAGGGATGCGTCATCCACCTGGCTAGCAGCGAGTGCAGGGATCAGAGCATCTGTCTGCAATATTACAGTTTCACTAGGGGAGCCAATCTTGGTCAGATCCCTACAAAGGGTTCCCACAGAAATGTATAATGTACTCTTAAGCAGCGGGCAGCACACATCGTGCCACATTGCAGTGGAATCCCCAATCAAGTAATGGGCAGAGCAGTTTCCAATGCGTGGAAATCTTTGTGCAACTCGTTTACAACATTTCGTGGCTGCCAGAGACCAAAGCAAAGCCTTGATGGCATCCCTGATGTGGAAAGCAAGACACATGTGGAAATATTACTTCCCCGTACATGATCTTGGTGGTAGGCTACTATTATTTTCTGCATTCTACCTACTGACGTTTCTATATAGCAGAATTATTGCTTTTCAACTTGGCCTCTGATCCCTGTACAGCCATACAATATGAACACCTATGGTGTTACAGCTGTACGGTGAGCAGAGCGTCTTCAAAAGAAAAGGTGAGAGCGTCTTTCTCTAATTGTTTCATTATTAAAAAAAAAGAAAAGACACCATAGAATGGTTGAGGCAAAAACACTGTATTTATATCAGACAAGAATGACCACCAAGTGATCGCCTTTGCCAGTTAGCTAGAGTGCCTATGCACTTCAAACAAGTTGTCCTTCTTCAGGGCTAATATCTTGAGAAGTTGGTGTGAGCAGTCTGTGCCTCTAAGATCAGATACGAGGTCTGAATCCGGAAAATACTCATTTCAAAAGAGGGGAGCGCATTCCAAAGAACTGACACAAACAACAATGCTCAGGGTTTCAAAACCTCTCAAAGTGTCTTGTTGCTTAAGTTACCGCACTGGATCATGCTGAAAAGCTAGGCTGAAAAGCTAGGAGCGCACTCAGGGGGCCTGCAATGAGCCACTGTGCTCAGTGTACTAGACCATCGTGCTAGCATGATCCAGAGTGCCAGCTAAAAGATCCGTGCACTCTGAGCACAGCTTCTTATTTCAGGCCATGTTGTCTGAAGTGCATAGGCACCCTAGCTAAATGGCACAGGCGATCACTTGGTGGTCATTCTGGTCTGATATAAATAGTTTGGCCCTTATTCACAGAGCGTTTTCCAGTGGGGGTTTGCCATTATAATCCGCTTCTGTGAATCAGATCCAGAGTGTTTTTGCCTCAACCATTGTATGGTCTCTCTTAAAGACACGCTCTCCTTTTCTTTTGAATGATAACCTAGCGTATACGCTAGAGTAAGGGTGTGCAACCCTCACCGTAGGCTTTCCAAGCCCAGGTCCACAGCTGCTCCACTATTTTCAATGCCCTGCATTCTTTATAGGGTATGCACCCCACGTTTAGACTTCTGATAATCAAAATGATGGTTGTGAAGTTGAATTACACTGTACCTAGTGGGGCCCACTCACACTCGTGACTTTAACACATATTGTGTTGCCTCAGATTTTGTATTGTTTTTTAGTGTAATTGTCAAATTTGACTTATTTGCTCTTTCATGTTTTTATTGAAACAGTGAATAGGTCAGCGTTAAAATGAAATGTTGATTTATCACTTACGTATATAACTCTGGACCTTAATGTGAAAGATGGACTTGTAATATTATGAAACCAGAAACTGGTTTCATCAGTGAAAAATAGCAACTACTCAGTTCACCGCTCCAACCGCAGCTCGCCCAAACAACTAAGCTAAGACAACTTGAGCCCTTGAGAGTTGCACTCATCAACTGTGCATTTCTTGTTAGGCTGATGCCCCTGGCAGGTGGTGAGGAGAACTAGGGAAGAGTATGTTACAAGTCAGGTGGGTTTTATAAGCCTTTCATCCCAAAGCTGACACTCGACAGACAAATAATAGCTGTGTCCAGTTTGTCCCCATTTTAAAATAAAGCACAATCCAATACTGTGGCTTGGTCCTGGAATAGCCGCCAAAAGCATGGGAACGTAAGAGAAGCTAACAATCTTACGGCCCAGTGGAAATGGTGCGAAAGAGATACAAACATTGAATAGTTGTCAAAAGTAAGAGAACTTAGAGGGGATAACGGGCTCATTGCCTGCTAAAACAGTGTTAAAGGAACACGAACATTGTATACTGAGACTGGAATAGCTGAGAAAGCTACTGCTAAGAATTTTGACTCATGTGGCAAATACTCCCAAAAGCTAACAATAGCGAGCAAAAAGGCCCCCCAACACAAAAATTAAACAGACACATAAGTTGCCTGCCCTCCTGATTTCACACACACAGCTCTGTGGATATGTTTGGACCAGTAGTACACGTAGTACCAAAGGAAAAAACTTCTAATATTGAATGAAATGAAGAGGTAAACATGGATCTTTTAATGTTCATAAATAACTAGGTGCAAATAAATATTGATCAGAGAAACATTTCTTTTATATTTTTAATCCTTGATAAAGTACTCTCATTTGAAATGGGACTTACTTGTTTACTCCCTAAAAGCTCACTTTACTCCCAGCTTTAAAAAATAGGTAGTAAAATACTGTTACTTCAAAATCTTATCTGCAGCACTGCTTATGCGAACCTCTGAACGGTCTGTGGGGCTCGGAAATTCAGTCACATGCCATGCTGGTACCCCTGAAAGGCTAGTAGGGCTAAAGCAGAGTTTGGTGAAGTAATGGTCACCTTTGAAAGGCTGGTAGAGTTGACATAGGCCATCCGTGTTAGCAAGTGCATGTCTTAACGACAGCCAGACTCTGTTGTTTCTTTATCGTCTATGGTATGTTGGACGATGAAGCAATACGTTTGTGTGGTTAAGGCTGGCAACAGCACTCACATCTAATTTTGTCTGTCATTCCTCAACGTGTCATCTAGGTGAGTGTCAGGAATTCGACCATCCTCACGAGATGTGTGCGCTCGCCTGTGCTTTTTTAATATAAAAATGAATGAAGGGAGATCAACCTCAGAAAATGTGTGGGGCTTATCCGAACACACTTTCATCTGCTCACCGCACAACAAACACAGTCATTGTACTCAAAGGGACACAGCCTACAGGCGCAGTCCTCCTTGTCATGTTCAGCTGGAATGCGACAGCCACAGGTACATCAAAGCATCTCAATGAATCTGCCCTCTCTATTGTCTAAGTTCGGCTGCTGGCAGCGCATACTGAGGACTTCATTAAAGCAAGACTGCAGAAGGGGCTTGTTCGCAGAACTGCCAAAAGGGCGCAGAAAGCCCAACACCGCTTTGATATGCAATGTGTCAACTTGAAGCTATCTCCCACCCCTCTATCTGAAGGGCAGTGAATGGCATGTCTGGGACAACTGTTACAATAGGCCTTTCCTGCCGAGAGACCCCCTTTCAGAGGGAAAAAGTATATGATTTGATGGAGACAGAAGTCTGTTCGCTCCACAAACTTCAAAGGAGACATGCGCTTTGATCAAGAGTCGCAGAGAGCTCAATTAACCAGAGAGACACTTTGATCCACAAAAGACAGGAAGATGGGTGGGACTTAGTAGTACATGTTGTCACCCCTTACCTTTTCTGTTGCAAAGCACTCTGGTTATGACCTCACGCATAACAGAAGATTGTTGGTGGGGACCCAGGATTGGTTCATTAAGGTAGACCTAACCTGCACCAATCACTGGGGCCCATTTGGCTTTAAAAGAGGGCTGAGCCCCTCACTTAGCAGATCATCCAACGACTTTGAAAGTAGTAAGAAGAAGGGCTCATTTGGACCCTGGCTGAAGCTACAGTCTGCCATACAGCTTCCGCCAGTGAAGGAAGGCAGGATTTCCAAGAAGAAAGCAAGATCCCTCCCCTAAACATCTCCCAGGGAACAGCGGTAGATACCAGACTCCAAAGACCCATTCAGCAGCTCCAGAACCGGCACCCAGCCAGTACACAGCATGCCCTGCTAGGTTCTGCTTTCAAGCTTCTTAGGTGGGAAGTGCCAGAGAGTCTCTGAACAAAGGACAAGGCTGTTGCCTGCAAGCACTCTCCTCAGCTTTGGGCTGTACGCCTTAAAGGAAGACACAAGCCCTGTGCAGAAGCTACGAGGTGTGCCACAACAAGCATCGACCAGCGTCCATCTTTTAAGGACATTTTTGAGGCAGTCGAGCCTCGACCCGCGACTGGCTGCACCACTGACTGTTGTCACGCTGTAGTCACAAAAAGCCATCCGAGATGCCTCGACCAGCATTCCAGATCCTCCAAACAGCACAGAGACAACGATTATTGACCCAGATCTGCTGTGTAGGTGTTACATCCTGCTACCGAAAATGGTCTTTGTGGCACCACAACCGATATCGTAATTCACTACTATCAACTACCCCCCTAAAATGGCCGTGGCATTCTCCTACCGTTCTGAAACCGTAGGTGCAGCCTTTCCACGTACGTTCCGGATGTCGGAAAAAAATCACGTGACCCCATATGGGGGTCGCGTAGCAGCACCTCGATGCGTCGCTACTCCTCGGTCAGATGCTTTGTAAGTTTACGATTCCTTGGGAAATCTTCCTTTCGTGTGAAACTATCTGCTAACAGATTCCTTTCTTGATTTAGAACGGATGCACACATCTCATCACTCTCTAAGCTTCATCCAGATTCTAATATCGGACCTTTCGCTAACTCCCGCTCCTTCCTTATCCAAGAACCACCCCTTGCTGACCTTGTTCGAGTCCCTCCCCGACAGAAACACCGCTTCCTTAAAGCACTCGCTATCTCCAGGTAGGAGCTCCTATATTAATTCTTTTGGTTGTCCGGATACTGTTCCCCGTAATAATCTGTCTTACCTTCCGACAGCGAGTGGGTTCATCCAGCCGCCAATCCGCCGTTCAGGCAGAGCCTTTTCATTCCTCAACCTGAGTCAAGTTCCTCCTGTGGGTGACATTTTGGATATTTTCTTTTTCTTTGATCAGAATCAATATCAGTCCTATTGTCTCCTAACTATCAGAGTCCTTTCTCATTCTAACAGACAGCGGAATCCCTCAGGGTCTTAGAGCCTGCTCATTCTCAACCTACTGCTGAATATTACACTTCCTTTTGGGTACGAGGCTTATAAAGTAGAATCTTGCCTTCCATCTGTTTAATCTTTACTGCTTTAACCCTCTCTCTCTCTTTCTTCTCACTTACTTTTAGTGAGTGGGGCTGTTCATCAACCATCCTCCAATCCAGCAGGAAGATAGTGGACGGCTCCATATCAATTTCGGCTCCAAGATCTGAAGATCATCCTACCTCTGAAGCTCCATTCCTGTTCCAGTGCAGGGTTCTCTGTCCCAGAGGGTTTCCCTGAGAGTACTCCTCCCTCTTCTTGTCATCCAAGTAGAGAGGGGGCAGCATTTTCAGGGGACTTCTCACTATACTCATTGCCAAGGTCATCTAAACAGGTTAGTGAGACTCAGCCTTTCATTTTTGGTTTCACTATCCAGGTAATTATTGTTTGTTAACAGAATCCTAGTTGATTCAAAATAGTAGGCCAGCCAGCAGCCGTCTTTCCTCACTTGCCGTACTGCCTGCCGCCTGATACCCGCAGCTGTTTCCCATCTCTAATTCTGTCACAGGAGCTGCACAGTATCCTGGAAACGACTTGATGCGGTCGAGCATCAAGATCATCTCACGCACCAGGTACATTGTGGTTCTGTCCCCCTGTTCCTTCTCCGAAGGTCCCTAGTGACTTGTACGACCCCTTATTCCCTTGGTGCTGAAACCAAATAACCTTGAACAGTTAAGACTGATTGCTTTATCGACGACCGTCCTGTCAGTATCCAGAGTGCATCTCGTTCCTTCGTGAAACTGTCTGTCCTTTGTGTTCCTTTACAGGGTGGGTTGTATTTTGTAGTGTGCTAGAACTGTCTGTTGTAATAATAAAGTAGATATTTGTATACAACCTTGACTGGACAGTCCCTTTTATCATTGGGTAATAATTGTACTTTCGCTGTGTTGCAACTAACAAACGATCCACAACCTTGCGGAGATAAGCCTGCCGTTCCATCCACGTTACCAAAAATAGGACAAGGAGGTTTATAATTTACTTGTGTTACCAATCTGTTTGGATCCCTTCTGGTGTACTAGAGATGTGGGGCTGATTGATGGTTTTGAAACCGATATTCATCCCTGGACACTTGGTGCCCCAGAAGTTGATTCGTCACAGTGAGATGCCCCACACACACGTCTTGAGATTTGAGCTAGTTCTCATATTGCATGATTTCTTGAATGCAGTATGCAGGCAGGCATGCTTCACTGGTAAATGTTTAATTGTGTGCGCTGCTCGCAGTTTCCAGGACTATATGACACTGCAGGCATATTTCCACTTTTTTCCTTGCTTCCCATGTACATCTTTAAAGTACAGTTTTACGACCTAATAACTGGCCTGGGTCCAAAAGCGAGATGCTCAGGCCAGGGCCACAACACAGTCTGGGTGATATTTTATCATGATTTGCCAGCCCGAGGCTGCCACTGCGCGAGCGCCCGTCACCTTTTCTTCGTACAAGGTCAAGGGAGGCCGATGATCCATCTTCTGTGCGTCAGGGGCCCCAGCTCGGGCTCGTCCAGAGCTGATTTACTGCAGCGGTGGGGAGCAAGTGTAGCAGGCTGGTGCTGACAGCCTGCAGAACTAAACCCAGGACCACCACTATCATTCCCATATTGGCTGTGGGTGCTCTGCTCTGCTCCATAAGCAGCATCGGGCATTTGAATTCAAGAGGGGAACGTAAAAAGTTACATTGGTACAAACTACTTCTCTGAAATAAGAAAGAAAGTTTGGGAAGATGAACTCAAATGCGCTAACTCCTTTAAATAAATATATATAGGCGAGTCTTAACAATCTTGTAAATTTTATTAGTGTTTATTCACACTAATAATTTTTATTTTCCTTTTATGATTTCAAAAAAACATTCCAAATAAAGCTGCACACCAGTATAGAGTAATTCATAAGGTACAATGAATCAAATATTTCTCTTTCTCTTTCAATAAATCCAATATTTTCATAAATTGCTCTCTCAAATGAATCAAATATTTCTCTCTCTCGACACGTGTTTCCCCATTGTAACTCTCAATGGTTCTTCAGGAGAGGAAGTTTTAGTAGGAAGTTTTAGTACTAAAAAAAGAAAAGAAGAAAAGGCCAAATTCTTTTTTAGTAATGCTTTAGAATTTTTTTGCCCAAATAATAATTGTATTAGTTTCTACAAAGACTCACCGTTCTGATTTTCTGATTGTACACATATATCATGTATTATTTTTCCAAAATAAAAGTTTTTATAATGTTCATCGGGCTATTTTGCTTAATTTAGTCTGTAGAATATGGATCCAGGTTTAGGCTGTAAAAGGGAGAATGGGGGAAGAAGACAAGGTAATTGCTTCTTGTTTTCAATTTATAAAGAGCGAAAAGCATGGTCATTTAGAAAGGTTCTAATCAGATTTAAAGCAGGGAGGGTACAGGCTTCTCATTTGCTTACCTTTGTTGATGATATTTCGTGGTCCTGTGCCGTGATAAGCACCCAAATGTTAGGATGTCTAACTGAAGCTTATTTTGGCTATTTATTCCCGCGATCATGACGTGATGACGTCATCACGCCACGCTCACGTGATTCCGTGTAGCGCGATGACGTCATCACGCACGTATTCGTGACCCGGCGGCCATTTTGAAATAGATTAAGGTACGTTCAAATGTAATGGATGATTATGAATAATCTTGCTGCGCCCTCATTATTTAGTGCGACACAATTGCGTAAATGCGCACACATTTTTCAAACGGCAATCATTTAAGAAATAAAGTGAAATGATACAATTTCATTATAACTGAGTAATTAGAATTCTAGATCATATAAAACAAAGACAGATTGATTAAAGAATAAAAATATAGAATAAGCAATGTGGTAATTTAAAGCCAATTATACATTTCTGTGTCACAATTTAAACCAGTAATACATGTGTCCATTCTGCAGATCCATCTGCATTCCCTTTTTCTTAGTTGGTCTTCCTTATTTCCTCCTCTTGGTGAAAGGTTAACTTTCTCCAGACCAAAGATTTTTAGTTTAGAAATATCAAAATCAGGATGATTCATAATGACATGTACTGAGATAGGGGATCTCAAATCTTTATTTCTGATAGCTCTAATATGTTCAAATATTCTTATTTTCAATTTTCTGATAGTACTCCCAATGTATAACTTTTTGCAAATACATTCTATTCCATAAATGACAAAAGTTGAGTTGCAGTTTATCATTTGATTTATGTGATTTATTTCACCATTTGGTAATGTGATTACTTTCATCCCTGGTTTTATGTACGAGCATAGTTTACAATGACCACATTTGAAGGTACCTTTGTTTTCCATACAGAAGAAGGATTTTGTTTCAATGGGTAATGGACCCATAAAGCTTGGGCTGATCTTATTTTTGATTGTTGGTGCTTTTCTAAAACAAATGTTAGGATAGTCATCCAGGTATTTCTGTAGACTCGAGTCTGTCATAAGGATGTTCCAATGCTTTCTGAGTATTTTTTTGATCCGGCAAGATTTTGTGCTGAAGGTGGTTATGAATGGAGTTTTAGGGGATGTCTTTGTTGATTTTGGTTTATTTTCCAATAGAGAATCTCTAGAAACCAATTCCACGTGTCGAGAGAGAGAAATATTTGATTCATTTGAGAGAGCAATTTATGAAAATATTGGATTTATTGAAAGAGAAAGAGAAATATTTGATTCATTGTACCTTATGAATTACTCTATACTGGTGTGCAGCTTTATTTGGAATGTTTTTTTGAAATCATAAAAGGAAAATAAAAATTATTAGTGTGAATAAACACTAATAAAATTTACAAGATTGTTAAGACTCGCCTATATATATTTATTTAAAGGAGTTAGCGCATTTGAGTTCATCTTCCCAAACTCTTTCTTTCTTATTTCAATGTAATATCTGTGTAGCAGCCACGCAGAATTGGGAAGTTCTCATGCAGATAACCCCTTAAAAACTTTCTAAACCCATCCTTTCACAAAGATAACAAGCAGTCGCCAAGGAACCACCTCTTTAACAAAGGCTGTTTAGATTGATTATTTTCTCTACAAACTACTTCTCTACCTCCGAGGAAAGAAACGCTTGCCTAACCCCAGTGACTCATTTGCAACCCCTTGCACAGAGGCGTAGCCGGGATTGTCCAACACGTGGGGTCTGAAGCTAATGTAGTTGGGCCCACCACAGTGACATTAACATCTGTAGAAGCCCACACAGCGCTGCTGAGTGGGCATTTACAGATACTGGGTGGGCCTTGCCCGCTCAGGCCCTAAACACTCTACCCTCTGCCCTTGCATCTCTTGGAGCAAGGATTACAGGGTCAGTGCCAAACTGAAAGTAAATTGGGTTCTGACGAGAGCAGCGGGACATTCAAAGGATGAGGAAGTGTCAAACTCATGGCTCTTCCCATCCTTTTGCTGCCGGAGGATCTGAAGACGGATGCTAGGGTGTCAGCAGTGCTGGTGACAGATGCAGACGTGCGTTGCAAGGTCTGAGGGTTGTATTTGGGACCATTGCAAAAGGGGCTGAATATTAGATGTGGTGGCTTACACCATGCATATGAGGCATTGGATTGTAATTGGTTATTTATAAGGCGCTTAATGCCCAGAGGTTTCTAAGCGCGGATCCGGGGATCGAACCTGTGCTGCTCCGCTTTGTCATGCTTCCAAGGCGAGCGCGTAGTCCAAGGCGAGCGTGTTGCCCGTGAGCTATCCTCCCGAGACAATGGCATTACTGGGGGTATATGAGGCTGCTCTTGGTCGATTTTTATTAATGCTATTTATTTCCTGTGCTTCTAAACACTATGCCAGTGATACATATCGCGTTGGACGGGCTCTTCCCACCAGCGACTATCTAATGTCTGCCTGCGACTCCTGACGCCAGATTTCAATAAATCACCATATGTATTGTGCGGCGTCACAAGTGCAGTTGCTACCAGATTTCAAGTCTGTATTATGCTACGCCATTTGCAGTTTGAAGACACTTCCCCACCACCAGACAGTGTAAAGTATTAACTGCTATAGCATTAATTTGTAAATATGCGTTTAGAACCCAGAAATGGGCTCCTCCAGCTATCCATATGCCCTGCTTCTTGGCAAAGGGCATATCATATTCCCGTAAATATATGAACATTAAATAAAATACTGTGAATATAAGGTATTGACTGGAATTTGTGGGACCTTTTATGCTGCGTGTGTCATATGATAACATCAACTGGGCACATGGGGTTGCATATAAAATAAGGTAACTTATACCAATGGTATGACCAATGGTATGACTGGAGCATTGGAGGCTGATCTTTCAATATGATGGAAGCAGCTGGGCACGCAAGGAGGGTGTATCCATGCCATAGCATGATCCCTCTCACGGGTGATCATACGCTATTACAAAGTTTTTTTTGTGCATATGTCTCTTCATATTCTGTGATCTCATCATGGTCAAATGCTTTGTGCTGGTGGTACTTTATGTGATGTGAAAGTCAAAGTTCATATTACGTCAATTTCTGTGATATCAGTTCTGATATCCCAAGCATTTTGGTTAATTAAATGTCAACAGTAACCTGCCTCTCCAAACACGTGCTAAAGCTCATTTAGTTTTACCAGAACATTGCATAATTCGAGCTGGAAATACAACCTATGGGGGGTTACAGGAGTTTAACCTCAGGTTTCTCTATGTACGAAACAACAACAGACTCTCTCTGCTGAACTAAATACTCGTTTGCTCAGATCGCCAACTCACAGGGCATAACCGAAAATATGTTTGGCTCTTATTCCAGCATTTATGTCAGGCAGTACACTAGAAACAACATCTAACCTAACAATCCACTAATGGATTCTCACTGCCCTAGTAAGAGCGGACCAAAACCTAGCTGTGCATTTGTCATGGTATACATCAGTAAATTAACATACAAAATAATTAGTAATTCTAGGGGTTACCATGGCATAAACAAGGCTAGCGACTCCACTGTTTAAAGGTGTGTGTAGAGAGGGTGTGTGGAGGGGTGAGTACGCATGTGTGTATATAGAGGACAGGGTGCATGCTGTGTGTGTGTTGGGGTGGGGAGGTTGTGATTGTGAGTGTTTAGGGGCAGTGCCGGGTGTGTGTGTGTAGGTGGAGGGAGGGCGGGTGGTTGCGTGTGTGCACGGGTCTGTCAGGGGGCCGAGGAGGATGCATGTAGGGATGTGTGGAGGGTGTGTACGTAGGAAGGGTGTTTGTATTGTGGATGGGATGGTGGATGTATGTCAGGCTCTCTTGGGAGGGTGCGAGTAAGTGTGTATCTTTCTGGGAAGTGTGTGTGTGTGTGTGTAGGATCAGGTGATGTGTTTGTGTGCATGTGTGTGTGTGACACGCCCCTAGAATGGGTGTGCTGGGTCTGGATGAATAATGCATGTAATGAAATGTAGATTTAGGTTGTCATTTCCGGATGAAGCAGGTGGAGTTAGACCGGGGAAAAGGGGCGTAGGAGACCCATAACATCTGGGGGGGCACAGGGGACACCTTGGGACTTTGCTTTTATTTGTCAAAGAACTCGATAAGTAAGAATACCACCTGTCACACAGACATTAAGGTACACATTCGGGAGATCTAAATCAGGAGGCCAAACGTATGATACAAAAACGAACCAATGGCACAGTAGGATACCTGCACACCACCGACCATTAAACAATGACCATTCAGAGTCTGAAGTTTGCACGCATCACTGCACATGCAGAGAGACACACAAACTGGAGGAAACTGGGGGGGATAAATGCCATTGTATCCCCCCCACCTAAAATTGCGGGGGGGATTTGTTCTCCCCCTGTCCCGCCATGTCCTACGCCCATGCCGAGGAAGCTTTAGGATGTGGTGTGTGGGTGTCTACTGTGTTGTAGCCTCTCCAGATCCTGTACTCGAATAAAGAACATTGCTTTTACAGACCACTGGTTCAAGAGCAATGGGGCATAGATTTTAAGATACGACAAGAAGTCAATCTTCATGTTAGGTTAAACTAATGAGTTTGTCACAGAGCATTTGAGAATGCCAAGTTTGTCGTTTCCAATTGAAGCCGGGGATGGCTTGAAATAACTTCGAAATACATCAAGCCCTTCATTATGGGGGTCCAAGTACCGTAAAAGTCATTAACAAATTATACAGTACTATCAGTTTAAAATATAAAAAATGTAAGATTTCAATTACAAAAAATAAACTTAAGAGACATTAAGATAAATTAAATGATTTTAAATAGAAGTACAAAAATGGTTAAAAAGTCCATGTTAGATCACATTTTGTTCAGAATTCTGACTGCACCCTGTAGAAAATTAGAAAGAGCACAATCCACAGGTAACACGTTTGATCACATAAAGACTGGGTAACATTGACAAAATCCCTATTTTCTCAAAATAGGAAATATATACAATTTCCTGAGTGGTTTATATCGAGGACAGAACAAAATGTGGAGTAAGGTCTATAATACAGAGGGGTAAAACAGCATGACGTCATTGTGGGGGGGGGAGTGGCAACTGCAACCCCTGGTTACTTCCTTGCGACCCCTGGCACTTCCCCTGCGATCCCTTGTCAAGAAGTGCAGAGGCAGTCTAAACAGGGACATAATGCAGGTATATGGAGCTTTGTCAATCTCTAGTGTGCAATAAATCCAAAGCTACAGCCAGAGATTAGTATTTATCTATGTAGGCAAGGGGGGCTGGATGACTCGGAGCTTTTTTATTGACAACTTTAATGTTTTATGTTTCTGGGGCCTAACATTTTGTTAAAACATACTCTGTTTTAATGTTGCTGTGGACTATATTTTCTTGCATTGAAATAAAATAGTTAGCATTGTATCTTTTTTAGGTATATCACTTCATATGACTCCTGCTGCTTCTAAGCACTGTAAAAATAGGTGTTCTTATTATGAAATGTATTAATACTTAATATATCAACCTCAGAGGGAAGAAGGGCCGAATCAGCCATGCTGAAATATGATCTTGGAAAGTACAGCCTCAGAGGGGAGCTTTTAACGTGCTGAGTTATTCCACTGTGACAAAGCAAGCTGTTTAATCAATTATGCATTCAAAATATAACACAAATATTAGCAGGTTTACCAGTGGGCCATGACACATCCCCCTGCTTCTAAGCACTGTACTAATTAGTGGTGTGTTAAGAAAAGCAACCCCTAAGAGCCAATGCTTACTAAATGCTGTGATATACACATTTAAGGAGGAATGGTTGGTAAAATAGCTCAGCTGGTTAAGTGTTCACTGATGGGATCCATGTGTGTCCCGCAGGTCCCAGATTTGAATCCTAGCAAGATCTATTCATCCTTTCATCCTTTTGAGGTCGACAAATGAGCATTCATTTCTGTCCGGGTAAAATGATTTTATGTCAGCGTTTTAATGAAAGCGTTTTATACGTAATGGATTATTATAAATGCCCAAGTGGTCGCATCAACAATCCAAGCATAGGCTGAGATTGTCACAGGGAATGATTATTTTTTTTAGTGCAAGTGATTAGATGTGCTATCACATCTCATAATTTGCACCAAAAAAAAGGAGCAGCCCAATCCGCAAAGGACATCTGGATGAGCTTTTCTTAGATGCGCTCATTCAGATGCCCTTTTTCCACCGTTTGCAAATTTGTGCAAATCAGGGGACTTTTCTGGGAGGCGCCTTTAAATGTGCAGAAATAATGGTCATCCGTCTATGCCTTTTGGGAACATGCGCAGATTGAGGCGTAAAAATCATGACAGAATCATTTCTGACCATGACATTCATTTTTCTTTAAGTTTGACGGCCGCGGTTTAAGCGGCGGCTGATACACTTTCATTTCCATCCCCCAACTGAGGAGGGAAACTCCTCCCCACCCCAAGCATTTCACAGACACAGTTCCTTAAAGTGATTTTGGACCAGTTGAGGCAGAGCTTGGCACATGAAGGAATCAATTATACGTGAGGCTGCACATATTGCACAAGTAAGCTCCAGACCAATGAGAGGAATGGAAATGGCATTGCTCTCAATCTGGGAGAATCTAAAGGCTAATGCAAACTCAGACACAAGCACAGCTCGAATACTTCTGGATCTCTCTGGAGCATTTGACACAGTCAACCATGACATCCTCATCAGGAGACCTAGCCTTAGTCTGGGTTAAATCACTCCTAACAAATAGAAGAGAACACGTCTGGCTCACATCTTTCAAATCCACTCCCAGGGAATCCACCTGTGGAGTACCACATGGATCCTCCCTATCTCCACTGCTTTTCAACATATACCGGACTGCACTAATCAAGCTCATTAAAAGACAAGGCCTTAGATGCTACAACCATGCTGACGACACACATATCATCTACAAAATACAAGACATGCATGAAGAAAACACTACACTGGAAGTCTTCCTACAAGAACTCTGCGGCTAGATGAACACAAACAGCCTCAAACTCAATCTGAGGAAACAGAAATAATGGTCAAATCCAAAAACAGGGAAAACAACCACCACCTCCCATGGCCGACACAACTAGGAACAGCACATACACCATCAACGATAGTAAAGAACCTTGAAGTCTTGATGGCCAACGAACTAGCACTTGAGCCACAAGTGAACGTTATTATCAAGAAATGATTCTTCCGCCCTGCACACGGTAAAAAGGATCCTACCATTCCTCTCCTTCACTCACAAAACACTCACCATCATTGCACTCATCATGTCCAGAGTAGACTACACCAACAGCCTACACCTAGGAATGCCGGAACACCTATTAAAGAAACTTCAGCGTATCCAAAACGTAGCAGCCAGACACCTGCTCAAAATACAACAAAGAGAACAAATTACCCCAGCGCTAAAAAAGCTGCACTGCCTACCAATAAGACAGCAAATAAAGTTCAACACGATGTGCATAACACATACAGCAATCCACGGCCAAGGAGTGGAGTTCCTAAATAAGAAAATAACCACTCAGATCAAGCAACAACATACGCATGGAACCAAAACCATACAATAAAAGAACATTTGGAGGATCATCTTTCGCTCACATGGCAGCAAAAACCTGGTATGGCCTGCCAAAAAATAAATAACATACGCAATATGAGAGATCACCTGGAATTCAGAAACATACTCAAAACGTGCCTCTTCACTCCAGAACCAGAAGGAAACGACCAGGAAATACAGACCCAGCTGGAAACAGGGAGCCCATGGAGAGACCCATAATAATCCTTGACAATCTTCGCAAACTGGAGGGTTTGGGGAGGACGCCCCGACCACTCATGTCCACTTACTGCTGGCTTACAGAAGTAACCACAGTAGGTAATGACCCCCACTAGATGGCCAGGGAGGGACCATAACCTCCTAACCATCTCTAAACATAGGGCGGGGGAACACGCCCCCACCAAACATGTCCACATATAGCCTGAATTCTACAGAGGAAAAATGCAACTGTGCAACGTGCCAGCCAACTAAGCTGCCAAACAATATAAAAAAACACACAGGATGGTCATAGATGTTGAGCGCAGAAACCCAAAGCAAATCGGTAATAAAAAACCTGCTATCTCAACTGTAAAACGTCACATTTCCTCATACACTTCTACAGAAACTCACACACCCACTTCTCTGCACAGCAAACTGCTCGTACTACACCACACTGCAACAACATACAAACAACACATAACTCGGCACAATAGCACATTGGAATCGCAGCGACCCAAAAATCACACCCAAGCGCAGCGAACGATGCAAACCGAACTGAAGCTGCCAACAGGACATCACAACTCTCACTTTCCTATTCCCACTATACCCTACTAACACCTGTTTTTTCGCACCCTCCTTTTCAGATCCGCCAGAGAACCATTGCGGTGGTGATAGTGTGCGGCACAAGTACCCTTTAACATTAACATTATGCGCCTATGCACAAGCGTTGCAAGGCACAAGTATAAGTACCTCATACCATGCATCCATGGAATTGAATGGCATTACTGGGGAATCTGAGGCTGCACTTCGCATATGAGGAGGTAGCATTGTGGTTATTCATAATGCCCATTGGAACATATTACAATTTGAGGCTTTCAATTGAGATGAAGTCCCGTGAATTGGAATTTGTAATCTTGTGTTGCCCTGCTATTTCTTTTAAAACCATTTTATTTGAGCGCCCTCCATGCCATGCTATGGCTTTTTTCTTTTTTTTTTTTTTTAAAAGAAAACTTGGACAAAATGTGTCCACAATTGCCCTTCAGGCAGGCCAATATCTCCTGACTGTTCCCTCCTCTTGCTTTTTACACCACAGAGATAGAAGTTCCTCCATTGGCGTCTCTGGAGCCTGGAACTTGCTGCCTGCCAATCTCGGTAAATTAAATTCCTTGTCCTTATTCAGGGAGAAGTTAAAGTCCTATCTAATCCAATAACTCCTCCCCCTAATGATTGGTTTCTTTTTTTCCCTTTCTTTCATGCAGGTTTTTGTTTTTGCCATCTGCACCTAAATGCAGTCCCTGCTTGGTTCCTTATGGATTTGCGCACTACAAATTTCAAAATCAATTCAAATCTTCAGCATGCCGCATACTGATAATGGGCGATCTTAACATTTGGCTCGATGCCCCCCTCAGCAGAATTCTGGGATATTTGAACAATCCATGATCTGCGTCCACTGACTGTGATCCCTTCCCATCCGTAGGGACATTATCTTGATCTTTTATTATTGCATGGCTCGCTCTGGAAATATTCTGCGAGATACTAGGGCCATTTTCGGCCAGCTCATTTTATTAGACTGTTTTACTTTGTCCTACCCCAGGTACAACATACCCCTCCTCAAAACATGGGACAGTAATGAAATTCAAATAAAAAAGATCTAGCAACGATTTCTGGGGGTGACATAGCCACGCCCTTAGCAGCCTGCAACATGGTCATTGAACGTCAGGAGTACTTTGCTACAGACATTAATGAGCTAAAATTAATCTGTGATTCCAAAATCCCTCTACAATTTAGACAGCCTAAACAATTAAAAAATATTCTAACCCTTGGTATACACCAACTTTAGAGATACTGAAACTATGCTATCCCCAGAAAGAAAACATATGGAGGATATCCATGGATGTGGCTGCTCTCGAGGGTGCCAAATTAGCTCCGAAAACATGCAAGAAAGCTATCTTTGTGGTGAAAGCAAAGTTCCTGAAGAATAATATTTTAGTAGCGAGGAAGAAGCCCAAGGAACTCTTTACCATTACCAGATTCATAAATCCTACTGTGTATCTCATCTAGCATTATCCAGTCTACATTCCAAGGTAATGAATTCAATATTTCTTTAAGGAGAAAATAAAAAACATTCAGGATAAGATCTCTCATACGGCCAGCTAGATCAAACCTTGTGGTGGCAATTCCCAGTCGGCAGAAGCCTTATCCAACTTCCGGCCGGTTACTTTGGATTTTTTAATTACACTTCTCTAGCATCTGAAATCCACAAATTATATATTCGATGGATTACCTGCTTGCACTGTTCAATAACAGGCTTGTTCCTTTGCTCAGTTTCTGACCCCCTTTGAAGATCTTTCCCTAGGACAAGGAGTTGTACCATTAGTCTTGAAAATCTGTACAGTTACCCCTTTGCTAAAAAAAGCCAGCCTTAGATCCTGAAGATCTTAAAAACTACCACCCTAAGGCAGGCCTGCCATGGCCAGCTAAAATCTTGGAAACGGTTGTTACAGTTACCAGGGTATGTGGAAACACTCCGAGTACTTGACACTTTTCAATCTGGATTCTGCGCATGTCATGGTACAGAGACCGCCCTGGTGGCAGTGTGGAATGTGTAAGTGTGCAGAAGTACGAGTCCGACACAGTGGTGTGTTTGTTGGCAAAGACTTTTATTTATATAAGAATAAAGAAAAGGAAAAACCTATCTTGACCTATTTCTATGAGGGGTTTCCCTACCTCAACAAAAATACTAAGGACTCTGTCAGGATGTCCAGTAAAGTAAAATGTCCATCATCCTGTGTCCAAATCTATTTCCGTCCCTTGCACTAACTAAGGGAAAACTGTGTGTCTTTGTGATCTAGAAGGCCTCCTCTCTCGTTCTGGATACAGATTCAGATGTTCAGTTCTTGATGAGAAAACACAATGCGTGGTTCTTTAACTAAAAGGTTATCGATGTTGGATGCACCTCCACATGTATACCAAAAACACAACAGGATTTAATGGGGAATTATCTCCCCTCTTCTTTATTTCCCAGTCTCCATCAATTATAGAGAAAAAATACACAGTTCCCAAGTATTGGGGGAGGGGGGGTAGGTGTCGTTTCCCCTGTCCTTTCACAAATAGGACATCAAGTCTGGTTCACTATGCTGCCAGACTTGACTGTAGATCTTTGTATCACAAAAACATAGTTACCAAGTACTAGGGGGAATCTCTTCCCCCTGTTCTTTCTCCAACTTATAAATATAGCATCAAGTCTGTTTTATTTCCTCCTGCCAGCCTTGACTGTAGATCTTAGAATTCCAGGAAATGTCTCTTTCTTTGGCAATGGGTCCTCTGCCCCTTGTTTTTGCTTCTTGTGCCTCTATGTCCGTTTTATGTGAGCCCCAGACCCCTAAGGATCTCTCCAACTTGTTCTGTAGCTTGGTTCTCTTGTGGGTGGGCCCCGGCCCCTTTATATTATATCAGGATCTCCCGGAATTGCTCTGGCACCCAGCCCCTTGGCTGTGTGCTTCTTCGGACTTCTGTGGATCCTTGACCGCTGTTCTTGTTCTTGTGGGGCTTGTTAAACTCTGTATGGGTCCCAGACCCTGGTGTGCCGCTCTTGCAGGTCTTCCCAGACTCTGTATGGGCCCCACACACTGGTATGCTGCTTTTGCAGGGCTTCCCTGACTCCGTATGGGTCCCAGACCCTGGTGTGCTGCTCTTACGAGGCTTATGGGTCCCAGAAACCTCTCTCTGGTTTATTGCTTGTTGCGCCCAGGCCTGGTTCACTAGCCTGTCATGCACTGTTTTTCATGTGACTGTATCTTAGTTTTTCCCCAGGTACTGGTACGATGGAGATGGGGTTCTTCAGCCTCCCCCAATCGCCTGCGTCGTTCTCTCCGGTCTCCACCATATGTTGTTTGGCGTTACCAGTTTGCTTGGGCGGTTTTGCAGAGCCGCTTCTTCCTACCGCGGGCTTCCACACGGCTTCCAGCAGTTGTATGTACTCCTTCTGGGTAACCCTAAATGAATGAAGTCCTCTACTCTACAGAGATACATAGATGTGTGGGGAACTACAGGAGACTTAGTGGGGTGAGAGGAAAGAGGGAATAGAAATGGAGGGAGTATATACCGCATTCTTCCATGGCGGTCATCACTGGTCCCATGGAGGGCTTCCCTCCCCATGAGATCCTACTGCTGAGAACCACCCGCAGGGGGACTATCGGGTAGTGGACTCACCTCCCTGGCCTCATGGGAAGAGGCTTCCCCCAAGGAAGCAGTGACAATTCACTGGGATTTGTCACAGATTAAATTCTAAAAAATGCTGACAATGGAGACCTTACCCTGCTGATCATGCTGGATTAGTCAGCAGAATTTCATACTGTTGACCCAGACATTCTGTTGCTCAGATTATGGTTATGGTCTGTTTTATCTAATCGTTACCAATGGGTCAAGATAGCAGGTTATACCTCTGATGCTGTCCCAGTACGTTGTGAAGTTCACCAGGGCTCGTTGTTGTCACCACTGCTGTTTAATATCGATATGCAACCACTTATGGCTATTTGTAGCAAATACAATCTTTGCTATCATTTCTATGTGAACTACCCTGAAATATACATGCGGGTGAGTAATCCTGCCGAGTCCCTGCACAACTTAGTACGATGTACTGACCGAGTTAGCCAATGGATGGCCCCTAATTAGCTTCATATGAATTCAAACAAAACTGAGGTTACTTTGTTCATGCTGAACCATCTTGTTCGGGTATCCCTCTCGTAGTCAATCGCCTCCATGCATATTTCGCATACCAATGGTCTTCTCTTCAAAGGTGAAGAATATAGGTTGCCTTTGGGAATCTAACCTAGTATTTAATTGACAAGTTGGAGCTAAGGTACAATCCTCCTTTTACTCCTTACGCCTACTTTGGCATGCTTTTCCATTTATAGCACCTACAGATTATTGGAGCAAACCAGAAGATGGAGTCAGACAAGTTTTTCACATGTTCAATGGGTTTTATGAAAATTAAAAGAAACGCACCTAACAAGCCCTAGCACTAAGAGGGGAGTTCCCTACCTAGCAAAGAAAAAGCTAAGGGTACACGTCAAGTCCAAAGTAAAAGTCTTCTGTCCGAAACCTAATTGCATACTGGACCTACCACTTTTGAAAATACTTCACTAAAGGAAAAAAAGGGAAGAAAGCACAACAGCCTCGGTGTGGACTTCCGCCTGGCCACTGGTAGTAGATTTGCTCACAACTTCAGTTCTTTGCAGCAGTATATTTCTCCCAATCTTCAGAGTCCTCCCAATCTTCAGATAGGGGGCCTCATCACAAGTTGGGCGGTCTCCCAGCAGTACATCCGGCGGTATTACTGCCGGTTCACAAGTGCAGTGTAAATCCCCATTCTTTTTAGCCCACAGGACTCAATGGGTCATTTTTGGCACAATTACCGCTGCAGTAATTTCGCCCTGGTAATTGCGCCAAAAAGGGGCGGAAAGTCAGCAGATTTACCTCCAGCTCAGAGCTGGACGTGAATTCTCCAATTTCCACCCAAATCATAGTTGGGCGGTGCGGTAATGCAGCGATGACGCTATTACCACAAAAATGTTACTGCACCGCCCAACTTGTGATGAGGCCGAGTCTTTTTGTAGAGATTATATAATTATCTTTCGTAATGGGTTTTACATCCCCCCTTGATGATAAACAAGAAAAACTATTCCTTCTGATATTCTTCTCAGGCTTATTTTCAAATGTGCACCACCCTTCATGATCACTTGGCAAGGCAACTTTCAGTTTCCCACCTTCTGGGTATTGGGATTCCCCTCGCTCCTGTGGTCCTTTTGTGGATGCCTTTATTTTTCGGCTATTACAGCCTGGGGCATACAATGTTCAATCTCGTTCACTCTGCTTTCAGGGGCCAGACCTTGTGCTTGATAATTTTTCTCAACATCTCCCACTCTCTTTGTGGCTCCTTCAGCCTTGATATGCAATGTTCATAACATTTTCGGCTTTGGTTTCGTCGGGCCATTAACCCGGTAAACTTGCTTAAACTCTCATACACTTGACGGCTCTCCTAGCCGTGATCTGCAATTTTCGTAACTGTTCTAGTGGGGCTGTGTGCCTGTTAAACATGCTTAAACTTGTATACTCTTGGTGGCTCTTTTAGCCATGGCATGCAATGTTTTCTGTACCTGCATCGGTTTCGGTACTCAGTGAAAGGAGAATGTTTCTTACCTGTATTTGCTGCTCTCCAGCATTGGTATCTTTCATATATTCACATGCTGTGAATATTCCCGGTCGGGCTGGGAATCCTCGGTTACCCTTTGGTTTCCCTTGCTAAAAGCTAGAAAAACTCTTTATTTTGTAGCTTGCCACTCTTGTTAAAGGCCGTTTTGGTCCGAACCAAAGGGACCTCAAGTAGTTGGATTATTATTATTCCTCCTCCTCCTCCTCCTCCTCCTCCTCCTCCTCGACCGCCTGGAGGGCGAGCACTGGTTTTACACTCCGGGGTGTAAGGAGGGTGTTAGGGAGAATTCTCTGTTTAGGCTGAATTTCCTAACCTAGTGAGTCCCCCAGCAGCTTTGCTGGATTTCTGGAGTTTGTTTTTTCCATCCTGCCAAGAGTGAGACTCTTTTCCTCCCACTCTTGGACATGAATGTGTGTAATTCCTTTGAATGTCAATGTGTTCTATGGGCTATGGGGTCTTTTACTCCATAGGGTCTCATATGTTTTTCTATGTGTGTTACACCGCACCCTACGTGCCGTAACACTGGGGCGTCCTAGCGGACCTCCACCATAGACTCCATACCCGGGGACTGACTACTGTCTCCCCGGGCATGTAAAGTCACCATTGGCTTTACTAGACCTAAATTTACTAATAGAACTAGTACCAACCATCTTATTGTGGACGTGCTAGTAGGGGTAATTCGATTACTCCTGGGTCTGTTACTCGAGGGTGCACTGTCCCGTCCCCCCTCGTCGAGTTTTGGCTGGTGGCAGTGGAAACTACTTGTTATGTTCGACCCCGGACATAACCCTATGGGATTCGTCCCATTGTTGGAGATTGATACTTTTCCTCGTTAATCTCCGACGTACCACCGGTCTACTTATCTTAAATAAGTTTATCGGATGGTATTTTCTGCCAGAACTCGGTTTTTAAAATAGCGTCTGTGTTCTTCTCTGTGACTCCTAAACCAAAGGTTGAGCCCTTTGTTCCACTTTTGGCGGGCCTCTGTACAGAGACCCTCCAAAGTGGTGCCATTCTGTCTGGGTTACCACAGGGGTGTGGGAGGGGGTTTAGGCACCCTGGACCGAGTTGCCTTGCCAACTCCGGTCGCACTCTGGAGTGATTGGCCCAAGTGGTGAGCCTCCCCGCTCACCACTTAGCGAGTGTTGATTGACAGCTAGGCTGAATGAATGGGGGTTTTCTGCATAAAAGCAGGGCTTTTGGGACTGGATCTTCAGAAGTCGTCACAGGACCTAAGAATCCGACGAGGGTAACGCTGAGCCGACCTGCACGACGACACCTCCGGTGGAGCCCTGCGGAACCGACTCACCACTTCCCGACGACAGAGGAGATCTCCCTGCCGGAGAGTCTCTTCCCCTGACTGGTGGGAACAACCAGTCCCCTTTGCTTTTTCTTCGCCTCAGGACGCGGTGGTCGAATTGCCCGTGCAGAGCACCCTGGCAACCGGATAGCCACTTCCCCTGTACCGCGACCAAAAGGTGGTGCCTTGTGACGGAGCACTCCGCGGCTGGTCTCTTCCCTGGTGGTGCACCAGACTTCATTTTTCTTCGACGACGAGATCATCTCTACTCTTGGCAAAGACCCGTCGTGCATCCACCACCAGGAACAACTGCCCCCACCGGAGCTGTCTCTCCACAACATGGTACTGCGTCCGCCTGGCTTCCCTTTCGATCGGTTCGAGTGAGGTGTCTTAATCCTCGACTTTCCGGTGGGTCGCCTCCAAGCTTTTTCTCACGTATTGTTCTGAACTGGTTCAATCTGCCGATAACAATTTGCTACAAAGACTCGGACACATTTCCACTAGAGACTTTTTGGAACATATCGCCTTGCCTCTCTCCGAGTGGGCCTGGCCTATGAACTTTATGATCTATTGTGGTTCTTGCCTTCGTGCCTTGCATTTTATCCGTGAAGTATTGAACTGTGTTGATTTCGTAACCTGCCTATTTTTCTCTCCCGTCTTAACTAATATTAGAATGCCATCTCGGTTGAGGTATACACCTCTGCCTGAAAATAAGTGATACCGGTAGAACCTAGACTTGTCGAAATATTGTTAGGGGGATTGATCATTTTCTTCTGCGTAGAGTAATTGTAATTGAAGTGTTTACCGTGATAGTTCCATAGTGTTTTCTATAGATGTTTCGTTATAAATAAATACCTTAATATCTTTACACTGAAGCCTCGTTGCGTGTTTGCTTGTCTTACTGTGAAGAATTGTCCTATTTTGTATACTCCACATACTGCTCAACTTTTCTTGAGAGAAGTCTGACTGCTCAGCCACAGCTACCAAGTGAATCTGTGTGGTACAGACTGCTACCAAGTGGGTTCACCGCCAAACACCTGTAGTCCTAAATCTTTTGCAGTGGTCCCAGAGGAAACTGCACAGGTTTCCGCCTAACAGAGGGCACATGGTAATCTATGAAAGATACCAATGCTGAAGAACAGGAGTTACAGGTAGGAAACATTCTCCTTCTCCAGCATTGGATCTTTTATAGTTCACATGCTGTGATTAGATTAAGTAGCAGTACACAGTTGTTGGAGGTGCACAGAGGTAAAAACCAGTACATTCTCAATCTAAAACATAGGAGATGTAAGGAACTCATGGTGGCAACAGTAAAGACGCAAGTGATCACAGTTCAAGGGTGTTTATTAAACTGTAGAGGTAGGTTGGAAAAATGCCTAATCTAAACCTACATCTAAGACGGGAGCAAGCTACGACCATCAAATAATAAAAAGGCAATCCTAGTGGCGTCTTGTCAAATAAAAGGGCCACCCTATACTAAAATAAAACAATTGTCAATCCTTACAACTAAATAAAAAAAAAAAGTGTGGGATAGTGGTCACAAGAAAGAAAGAAGTGTTCACAAATGATAGGTCAGCATGTTATAGCCAGGGGTCTCCTTTCCCCATGTTTTGGGCACGGGACAAGGCGGGAGTCCTGTGCAAAGCACACTCTCAAGCTTTCCCAGCACAAGACTACATTTCTGTTCTCAGGTATCATGATTTTCGATGGTTAAGTCTTTTTTCTACAAACAAATCTCTTGCCTCCGAGGACCTGATGTGTTCAAAATAACAAACCTAAAAGTTTCTTTTCGTATGTGCCTTGGGTGATGTCTCACCTCTTCTGGGCTCAGACCATTCCCGAATGTGATATTCAAAAGATGTCACCTGTGGTATGCATGTGGCAATAAGACCCGAGACGGCGGGCCAATACCGCCCCAGGTAATGCCAGGGGCCGTAGTTATAGGCCCGAGCGTAGCAAGGGCCTTAACGAAGCCCCGGCCATTACCGTGGGCGGTATTGGCCCGCCGCCGAGGGTCTTATTGCCATTAGTACCCCAGCCCGTTAGACCGGGGTACTAATTGCTTTTTTTTTTCTGTTCAGAATCGTTTCGGAACCGAAAAAAAAAAAACGACCAAGAAAATGGCCGCCGCCGTCGAAAGGGAAAACTGAGTCCGTTTTTCCCTTTCCATGGCAGCCATCGGGAGCGGTCGCACGGGGAACACAAGTGTTCCCAGCGCGTCCGCTCCCCAAAAAGGATTTTAAAAAAAGGTAAGTGGGGTTGGGAGGGCGGAGAGGGGAAAAAAAAAAAAAAAAAAACAACTTACCTGCGTCCCCGGTGGGGGACGAGGGAAGCCCCCAGCTGTGTGGAGGCGCCGAGCGGGGATGGCCCGCTCTGAGTCTCCACACGGCTGGAGGCTTCCCTCATCCCCCGTTGGGGACGCAGGAACAAGAAGGTAAGTTGGGGGGGGTGGTGGGAGGGAAGGGAATAAAAAAAAAAAGACTTACCCGAGTCTCCGGCGGGGGGCGAAGGCAGCATCTCAGCTGCGGGGAGGCTCGGAGCGGGGATGGCCCCGTTTCGAGCCTCCCCATTGGCTGAGGGGCTGCCACGCCCCTCGCCGGGAACAGAGTAGCCGGCACGCACAGCGTAACTGGGAATACTGTGTGGTATGGCTTGCAAATTAGCCGCGCGTGCCAGGTACTAATAGGCGTTAATGTCTTTTTAAAAATTCCACTGTGGACATCCCTCCGTCGGGTTCACTCTAGTCATCACAATGTTCATTGGGGCATCATGTTTCGCTCCGTTCTGCAGGCATCCCTCTGCCGGGTTCACTTTTGCCAGCCACACAGTTTCTTTTACTTTCCCTCTATGCAGGATTCATTTCTTTCCCTTAGCTTAGGTTTTTGCTAGCCCCTGTATGAACACTTTGACCATTTCCTTGTGGCTGTCCTAAGGCCTTCTGGTATCAGTAGTTTCAACAGTAGGGGATCAACCAAAGTCTTTCGAGTGAGCACCCACGTGGTGCCGGGCCCATCTGCAGCTGGTTTTCCCCTTAATTTGCCATTCGCAACTTTTGTTCAACACAGTTCAGTTTCTAATCAGTTCTCGCTTCGACTCACCGGCAGTGATGAACCTCTTGGCTTTTCTTGTCTCCAAAGTCAAGAACAGTACCACGGTAGCAAGCGTCTCTCCCTGTCTTGATTATCATGGTAGGAGGGCTCTGTGTACCGTTGACACCTGCTGCAACACACGTTGGCTATGGTTTGCGGTCTTATGATTCCTTTCACGGAGGCTTCACGGGTCTGGGTCGAAAAGGGCAAGGTTGCGTCTCCTTGTCGCCCCTTCAGTTCTCACCGCTTTTCTCCTCTGCTTGAACTGCCCCCCTAGGGTAGCTGTCTCATCGTGCGGTTTGCCTTGCTCGTACTGTGCTCTCGTGCTCCATCTTTCATCCCTGTGGGTAAGGGAAAGGATTGTCAGGTGTGTGTGGTTCTGGTCAATTGCTTGACTTTGCCTGACTCATGTCAGGTAAACGGCTTTGGTGTTAGTCCGTCATCTTTCGTGGTGTGAGAAAGTGTTTGTGTTGGAAAATGGAAGGGTGGTAAAGTTTTGAGTATCCTACGTGGTAGGATGGGAAAAAGGTGTTATAAGAAGGGGATAATGTGTCTCACCCATCGGTGTCCCACTTCCACTCCCTGAGGACCCCTCATCCAGGTGATCCTCCCGCTCTGGTCCACCCCCAGGAACTGGATCCAATAGCGATGGCCGTGCCCTGGCCACCTGGATGACAGATCTCCGGGGACTAGTCAGGGAGACACCTTTAGGTTTCCCACAGAGCGTACCAAATTCTCAACCCCGAAACATAGGAGCATACCTTATTGGAACAGACGTTGCAGGACTGCCCTTCCTGTTTGCACATCCGCAGCATGCTGCCTCTCCAGACAGTAGTGCTTTGTAAATGTATGCAGTACTGACCAGGTAGCCACTTGGTAGATGTCGGCAATAGGGACTGCCGCCCACCGTGCAGCTGAGGTTGCTGTAGCTCACGTGAAGTGTGCATGTGGGTAAGCATGCATGGGCTTCACTGCCGATTTATGGCCGTAGAGATCCATCGTGCTATGCCCTGCTTACAGAGCGCTTTGCCTTTACTGGTAGGTCTGTATGCTAGGAAGAGTTGCGTTGAACATTTCGAAAGGATTGAATCCTGTCAATGTAGATTTCAGCACTCATTTAACGTCCACTAAATGCACGGCTGCTTCAGCTGGAGATGTCAGTCTTTGGAAGAAAAACTGGTAAGGTAATTACTGTATTTTTGTGAAAATCCATTGGGGCCCGATGGAATAAAGCACGGGTTGGTCATCGGGAGCACTTTATCTTTTTGAAAACGCAGATATGGCTGGTTGAGTGCGAGTGGTTGGAGCACAGTAAATCATCTGGCTGACATCACCGCCACCAGAAATGCTTTGTTCCATGACAGATCCCAAGTAATGTTGTGGCAATCGGATAAAAAGGCGTCTTCAGAAGGCCTGACAACACTGTTTAGACTCCCCTCTGGTGACATCCGTCCTGCTGGGGGAAAAGGTTCTAAACAAACCTTTCAGGAAATGCTTGACCACCGTATTGCTGTAAAGGGGGTTGCCCTTACTCCTCCTTGTGTATCTGGAAATGGCCGCCAGTTGTACCCGTATGGAATTGTGGGCAAGGCCCTGCTTTACCAATGAGAGCAGGTATGGCAATATCTCCTCTGGCGCAGTTCGAAACAGGTTATAGCTCTCTTGGTTGATGCCTCTTTGGCCTTCACACCATTTACAAAAACATTTCCACTTCGGCTATATGATTTGTTTGTGGAGGGGGCCCTGGCCGCTGACAAAATGTCTCTGTATTCCTGAGAGATCATTAGGCTTCCGAACTCTGCAAAGTCAGGGTCCATGCGGTAAGGCCGAGGGACTGCGGTTTGCAATGTAATATCTTACCCTGGTCCTGCATTATGAGGCTTGGGTGACTGTCGAGCTTGCTGGGCTTGTTCCTCAAGAGCTGGACGAGGTCTGAGTACCAGGTCTGGCGTGGCCAGTTCGGAGCAATGAGTATTACCGTGCATGGATGTTTCCTGATCATTTGTACCATTCTGCACAGGACTGGGAAGGGTGGAAAAGCGTACGCGAAGAGCCCGTCCCACAGGAAGGCGAACACGCCCCCCATTGACCCTTGCTGGGGGGACCTGCTGGAAGGTGGAACGCCTGTATGGCAATTCCGTGTGAGATGGCCAGGTGTCAGGTCTTAGATCGTGTCCCTCTCTGCTTTTGCATGTAATACATAGTGATTGCACTGTCCGTTAGGACTTTGACTGTCAGTCCCCTAAGCACTGGGAGAAAGGACTTGAGTGCCCACCTGATTGCCCAGAGCTCGAGCACATTGGTGTGCAGTGGGACTTCATGGGGGGACCATAGTCCTCTGATGTGCAACTGGTACACATTTACGCCACACCCTTGTAGGGCGGCATCCATAACAACTGTCTTGCTGGGAGCCTGCTCTTGAAATGGCTTCCCTTTGTTATGTTGCCCCCGTTGGACCACCATTGGAGTTGTGTGTAGAGCCCAAGGGAGATTTGCACCTTGTCCCCCCCATGCCCCAGATACCTTGTACCAGTCTTCGGCCAGGAATTCTTGTAGCGGCCTCGTGCAGAGTCTGCAGTGCAGGATGAGAGGTATGAAAGATACCAATGTTTCGAGCAGCAGCATGCAATGGTGCACTGTCAGCCACCTGTTCTGGGTGAATGTTGGGAGCCGCGCCCTGTGGCTGTCCAACCTTTCCAGAGATGGGTGCACTTTGGGTTCCTGCGTTCGGAACTCTGCCCCAAGAAACACTTGCTTCTTTGATGGCTGTAGTGAGGATTTCTTGTATTTGATGGTGAAGCCTAGGTTCTTGAGGAGACAGACCATCGCAGCCATGGACTGCCTTGCCTTTGCCATAGATGCCGCGCGTACCAACCAATCATTTAGACAAGGGTAGAAGTGGCCTTCCATGCAGAGATTGCCTGCCACTGGTGCATGGCCTTCGTGAACGTGCGGGGTGCTGACTTTAGGCCAAACGGAAGCACCCGGAAGTGATAGTGGGAGTTGTAGACCACAAACCGTAGGTATATTCTTGCCCTAGGTGGATGGGGAAGTGGAAGTAAGCGTCCTGGCGATCCAGGGACACTAGGTATTTGTGGTGCTGAACTGCTTCTATTACTTGCTGTAAGGTGACCATGGTGAACTTTTGACGTTTTATGAACTTGTTTAGTTTTGCACAGATGGCAAAGTACCAGGAATACACCTCCCTCCCCCTGAGTCTTCTGGAGACTTTTTCCATGGCCCTTTTTTTACAGCAGGAGCTGCACCTTCTTGAGGAGCATGCTTCTGTGTGCTTGAGGCCGGCGGTCTGGGGGTATGGAAGGGGCCCTTTTGTAAATTCTAAGAGGTGTCCGTAAGATATTGCATCCAGCACCCATATGTCTGTTATTTGTCTCCAGTTGTGGGCAACACCGGAGTTCCACCGTTGTACATAGATGTGCTGTGATACATAGTCACTGCTGGGTTTTACCCTGCTACCCTCTTTGAGAGCTAGATGATTCTTTCCGTTGCTGCGTCTGCCTGAAATCCTTGGACTTTTGGTATCCTTGGTATGATCTTTTGTAGCCCTGGGAATAGTAGGAGGACCCTCTAGAGTACTGCCTTCCACCTCTATTGGAGGAGGATGTGGATGCCCTTCTTGCGGCCCCCCTGAAGGGACGCAAGGACCAGAGATTCTGCAGAGATGTAAGGGACCAGACTGTGTCCGTGTCTGTTTCGATGGCTTTGAGGGCTTCCTCAATTTTTGGGCTGAAAAGCTCCTCCCCCTCGAATGGCATGTCCACCACCTTATGGTGGACGTCTGTGCAGAAGTCTGTACATTTGAGCCATGCTTGCCACCTCAGGACAACGCCATTTCCCACCTGTTTAAATCCTGTCTCCCCAAGGTCCACCGCCATATTGATGCTATGATTGGAGGCCTCCTTGAGGATCGCCTTTGCATCCTTCCGTTTCTCCTCCGGAAGATGCTCTAGGATCGGAGCTAGCTTGTGCCACATTTCTCTGTCATAGCGGGCGATGATAGCGAGGGAATTGGCCGCCTTCACCATGGTGGCCCCTATCGAGTTTACTTTCTTTCCAAATGCATCTTGCCTGCATGCCTTGTTGTCCAGGGGCAATGCGCACTTCTGTTTGTCTGACTTGGCCTTGTGGCCATACGCCGTGGATACCACTGATTCTGGCGATGGCTGAGATGTTAGGGACTTGGGTGCAGTCTGAGAGGGGGTTATATTTCTTGTCCAGCTGACCTTTTACTGGTGCAGTGAAGGGCATTTCATTGCTTTGAGGCCTTCCTGCCAAAGATGATCAAGGATCAGTATGGACACTACCGCCTTTCACCTCTTGCCCATGTGGTCAAAGAAGCAGCATTCTTTTTCGTCTTTGGAGGCAAGGAGGCCGAACTCTTTGCATGCCCTTGTGATCGAGTGGAACCCTGAGATGTCATCCAGGGGATGGTTTTGCAAGCTCCTCTTCTGCTAGGTGCTCCTGTGGGGAGTCAGTGTCCCAGTCATCGTCCCTGTGTGAGGTGAGAGACAACGAAGACGACGTGTCCAGGGGTCATCTGCGTCTGTGAGTACCCCTTCCTCCTGTGTCGGCCACCCTGGAGGTGATAGTGCGGCGCCTTTTGAGAGGTGACAATGTCAAGCCTGGTGATGCGTTTCTGCCCCTAGGGTCTAGACGGGTATTGGGGATGAGTGAGAGATAGATCTGGATCATGAATGATCCCGGCGGGACCTCGTCGAGGATCTGCCCATTGATCTAGACTGGGATTTAAGCAGTGAGGGTTGCTGCAGTTTTATAGGCTGGGACGCAAGCTGCTGGAGTGGTGGTTGCAAGGCTGGCAGCGCTGGTTTCATCAGTGCGGCGTCCAATTGGGTAATCACCCTTTGTAAGGATGAGAGTACCTGCAAGGAAAGTAAGGCTTGCAGGTTTGTTAGCAATGACCGCATTATACTCTGACGAGTCTCTAGATGGTTGGGGCTTGGAATCGGAGTAGGCCCCACCTCTTCCTGTGGCTGCTGTGGGGACTGACCTGATAGGTACTCTTTGTGAATATGTCTCCTTGGTGTTACTGGCCTACTTAGGGACTCATCTTGCAGTAGGGCTGGGAGGAAAGCTAAGGGGCAACGCAACGTGTTTGGCTTGGAAGCGAGACAACGCATAGCAACACAGCGGGCTCGCACTTAGAAACGGGTCCCCGGTTTTAAGCGTGTTATAAAAAACAATTATAAAGTATGACAGATTCCTCCGAGTCTCAACCTTGTACTTGCTCGTGCTGTGCCTCAAAGTCTATCTCGTGTTGCAATATTTCCTCTGGAATAACCTCGAATATGCAATCGGGGAGATTGGTGAGGGCACGATCTGATGTAAGGGCTCCTCCAGTCCGTGGGCTGTGGTTGGAGTCGTTGACCCAGTAGATTCTAGGAGTTGTTGGTGTAAAGTTTGTGCCTGCTGATTTTTTTGCTTTTCGTGGACTAAAGACGGCGACTTGCCGCCTTTTTGCAGAGTCTTGTGTACTGTCGACAGGGATTTTTCTTCACCCATCCACAAAGGGGTGCTTGTTAGCCTTTGGTCATGATTGTTGACCCTTCCGTTGACTAGCTGGTTTTCTGCATGTGTTTTGTTGGCATAGTCATAGACGGGCCTTCTTTAGGTGATCCCGTCGACGAGGCAGAAGTCAGCTTTTTGCTGTGTCCAGAGGAGTGTTTGGAATGTCCCATGGGTCCAGTTAGGGTCACCGTCGACGAGGAGTTGTCCGTGGTTATGGTCACTGTTCATAATAATCAGCAGAGGGGTTATTATGGCTTGAGGGTTTGGACTGCCCTGGGGACCTGAGATGCTCCTTGTGTCCCTCGACGTGGATGTTGTCTTTGTGTAGGACCCCTTCAATCCCTACACCGACTTGAATCTGTGCTTTTGCTCGAGTTTGTCCGCCGACCTACACGCTGGTGTATCCCATGTCAACATGCTCGGCGCCGGGCTGCTCTTCCACATGCTCAATGACGACTGCTTTTTTCCGGGTGACAACGGTCTATCAGGAGCTCTGAAAGACCTCTTCTCGCTAGCCAAGGTGGCCTCTTGCCCTGTCGACGACTCATAGCAGCGGGCGACCCAGAGATTGTGTTTCTTCGGGGGCCGTTCCTCCGACCTGGCCCTTTCCTTGCACTGTGATCGTTTCTCAGCAGGGATGGCCAGGCTCTTCATCGACTCGACGTCGGAGCAGTATTCGGGGTTGTTACCCTCTTTCAGCCAACATACCAGCCGCCGGTTCCTATCTTTAAAGGTCTTAGAGCTAAGGCCTTTGCAGGTGTTGCAATGGTGGACCATATGGTGGGGGTACAAACAGTATATACAGTCAGTATGTGTGTCCCCTTCCCCATCATACATGTCTTTTAGGCCACAAGTGCCACAGGCCTTACAAAGGGGTCTTTGCTTCCCCTCCATCCCCACTATCTGTCACTGATCTGAAAATGTAGAGCTGTTCTGTGAACAATTATGAAGATGTTTATCTGATAGTACATAGATTTAAACTGTGAGTGTGGATTCTACATGGAGAAAAACCAGAGGACTCCCTTCAGCTTCAACACGCGGTTAGAATCTGAAGGAAACAGAAGGAGGAGGAACTAGTGTTTAACTACACGAGGTCCCATTGGTTGGGACCAAAACCACCCATAACAAATGTGGCAAGCTGGTGGTTAGCTAGGGAAACCAAAGGGTAATAGATTGATTCCCAGCCTAATGCCGGGGAATATTCACAGCATGCGAATCTATGAAAGATCCAATGCTGGATAAGCAACCGTTTCAAGACTTCCTGGCATCCCTACTATGAAAGCAGCTGTGTTACAGATAGTGCTGCTTCCACGGGACCAGGCACTTGTCCCATGGGCCTCAGTGTTCCCGACTCCTCTCCAGTCTCGGGTATCAGAATCTGTTGCAGGGCCCCAGGCCCACCACTGTTCATCAGTGGTCGTGCCACCAGAGAAGACTATTATCTTTCTGTTGAGTCTTGTTCCCTGACCGGAGCCTCTTGCACCGTCAAGGCACCCACCCTCCAGCCTCCAAGTACCAGGTCTCTCTCCACACAGGGCACTTAAACATGGCTCTGCTCCTCCAGGACAGCGTTGCTACAGAGGCTCGCCTCTGTAAAGGGATTGTTCTTCTCCCTCGTTGGGAGTCTCCTCACCTCCATTCACAATTCACTCTCTCCTTATACATGTTATTGTAACAACAAGAATTGTGTCAGTCTTCATTGACAATGGAATTCCGGCAGTGTTTAGCATTACCAGAAGCCAATATAAACAAAGAAGGATCTTTGTTGACTATAGACTTTACAGGAGGAGCCAAAGTATTTCCAATCTCCTTGTAAGCTGACAAGGTAGTTTAGACTGGGAGTTCCACCGCAGAATTGGGATCCTTGTTCCCGAGAGGAGAGTCACTCCCAGTGAGGTCCCACTTGCCCAGACCCCTAGCAGGGGTCTACTTGCTTAGCCGGCTCACCTCCCTAGCCTGAAAGGGGCTGGGTCTCCTTTGGGGAGAAGGGACGAATTGTCCAGATTCCTCCAATTATGCTGTTGTGGTGGGTTCTGTGGTGAATTCTAGGTTGGACTATGGAAATAGTAATCTCACCGGGATCCCTGCAAGACAAATGCAGCGCCTTCAAGGGGTGCCTAACTTCAGGGTATCCAAAACAGCTCCAGTGTCAGCATTATTGATGTCATGCTACCATCTACCAGCCAAGCAGAGGGTTGACTTTAAAACCCTCTGCCTGATGTTTAAGTGTATTAATAGTCTTGCCACTACTTATTTACCTGACAAGACTGTATATCATCAGCTGGAGCACTCTCTTCGGTTGGCGGATCAGCACTTACTGGCAATTCCCCCATCCCAGTTTGTTTTTAGAGGTGAAAGACATTTTTCCATATACGGTCCCTGGCTATAGAACTCGAAGCTTGACCTCATTCCCCACCTTTCGTAAGGCTTTAAAATCTCTTTTTACTTAAGCGGAGCACGCTTTCTGGAATGACTAAGCTCATCAACAGCCTATGCGAGTAGATCTCTCTATGAATTTGTTTTAGATTAAAAACGTGTCATAGTGTTCTTCTTTCGGAACATTGAGCGCCTAGATGCAGTTAATTCTGGAAGCAACTAAACATGTGAGGTACTCCCTTATATACAGCAACCATACTAAAGGGCATTTAGAAGTGTGCCCAATAGCCTCTCTTTGTGGAGGGGGTGAGTGCGCAGAGGGGGTGAGTGCGCAGAGGGGGTGAATGCATAGTGCGTGTGACGACATAAAACGGACGAGTGCGTAGAGCGCGGGTGGGTGAGCAAAACAGATGAATTCATGGTGGTTGAAGTACATAATATGGTTTGGAATGTTTGAAAGAGCATGTAACTCATCATATCACATCTCCACGCTTACTCTCTTCTTTACACCACCACTCAACTAGAGCACAGAGATACTATGACACCATTCGGTATAACTGTTCTCATACCAACATCCGCCGCTCACTCCACATCATTCTAAGTAAACACTGCTGGTTACACACCCCCCAGCCAGGCATTATCCTCAGGCCTAACGCAGCAACATTCGGTCTGGATAAATCCTGCCAGAACAAACACATACTACTGATCTCTCAACCACCACACCTACCGCTAAAAAGCAGCTATTACACGTATACCGCACCAGCTGCACACATACCCGGTGCACACATGCACATGACTCTCTCTACTCTCTCTGCTGACCTGAACTTCGGTTCCCATGGGCGTTAAACCTACCAGCGCCTTCAGACCATACCAATGGTATATAAGGCGCTATATAAATGCAAAATAACATAACATACCAGGTGTATGAGGCATTAACTGACATTGGTGCCTTAATTGACATTTGAGGGTGCACTTTGCTTATGAGAGAAGCAACTATATAAAACTGTAACTAATATATTTTGACCATACCTAGAATGTAAGGCTATAATAGACACAATATGCCAGTATCTTCAAATGGAGTCTACATTGGGCATTCTGTATTGTGACAGCAAGTGGGAGTTTGGGGCTTTACTTGGTAGATTACTAGATCTGACATGGGCAGCTATAATTGGTGTAAGATGGCAGTAAATGGCCATATACAGGCATGGCAATGCCCCTGGGTCAGAAGGGGGCTTCCCCGGTCATAGCATGACCCCTCCATAGAATATAATGGCAGCACCCTAGTTAAAATGTGGTTGGTATCTAAAAAGGTCTTATGCCTGAGTTAGTACTGGTTTGGTAGTTTATGAAATGCAAGCCTATGAATGCTTTTTACACCCGACAGTTCCTTCAGTTGATGTAATTGGGGTTAAATGTCTATGCAATGAAATTTCATCAGGGTCAAAGATCGTATGACATCACTTGCTGTGAGGTCATCGAGTATGTGACATCACTTCTGCTACCCCGTTGGTGAATTTGCTTCTCTGCAAAACAGGCAGGCACTCTCTTCTGGACTTATGAGCCTGTAATATCAAGTCCTAGCATATCTCCTTTTTTGCATTCACTTGCATAATAGCCTGGCAGTTAAGGGGTTAAAACGGGAACGAGTAATTGACATACAGTGGATAATTTACAGTAAATAGCTTAAATAAAGCACCATGCTATCAGCCGCCGCAGAGAGCAACTCTAAATCACTGTTAGATTTCGTTAATTCATAGTACAATCTTTCAAACGTGTATCGGTTTAACAATACATTTTGTCCAGTGCTTAATAACACGTTTCAATTTTTTTCAGTCCTTAATAAATATTTTAGATTTTTATGGTGACATCCTTATGTTTGGGGTAATTGTAACCTGGGATAGTTTCATTTCTACTGCAGCCCCCCAGGGAGTTTGAGGCGCTATATCGCTAGATTAACCAGATGACAAAAATGTCCTTGATGTAGATCTTTCACATTACAGGTAAAGTAAGCTAGGAGCACAGCGTAAAGAATCTTCAAAAGAAGGGAGATACAGTTCTTTATGGAGACAAAATTTGGGGCTGCTTGTAATAAACCTGATAATCTTTTCTCAAACGCATTTGAATGTAATGGAGTTCCTTTCAGCTTCCAAAGCCTTAGCCTTTGTGTCATACATTCTTAGAAGAGGTTTGACTGGTTGAGCCTTATAATTACTGTCAAATTTTAAAATAGCTCCTATTATTTGTCTCCTCTTAAATGCTTGTTCATGCATATAACGTTTAGTATTAAGAGTTGGGTTGATTCAAATTCCCAAATAATCATAAAAAGGTACAGCCTGAATTGGTTCATTCTGTGGAGAGAAAAAAGCGTTTTTAACGTGAAGCAGATTGTAGTGTATTTTCCTAAATGTACTGTCAAGTCTAGGTCATTCATAAAATTCATGTATGCATTAATGAATCGCTGTCATGATTTGGAAGTCTTAGCTAAAAGAAAACAATCATCCAAATATAATAAAGCAGCGATGCCCATACAATCTTTTGTCTATTCTTGCAAATTTTGGAGTGTCAAGTCTAGGGAATGAATATACAAAAAGTAACAAAATGATTGTGGGAGCCCCTCTACTGAGAACGAACATGGCTCAAATACCCTGTTCAATGGAATTTCTTCCACTGAGGAGGGTCTGCAACCACGTTTTTGCTCACTGCACCCTGCATAGCGGAGAAATACCCATTTGCATATCAGTCATTGTCCCGCCCACAAGGGCAGTCCAGCACTGAAATGCTAGGCAGATCTCCTCTGAACAAGAGGACAAACAGCAAACCCAGACATGTGTTGCAGCCTAGTCGGGCCTCATCAGTGAGGTGAAGCTGAGCCTCTCTAAGAAACAGTGAGAAAGGGATCTACGTCTGAATTACCCTGGGGTACTTAGGGTGAAACCCCAAGTTTTACGAAGTTACAAAGCAGTGTGGGAGTCCCTCTATTGAGAACGAACATAGGTGAAATACCCGGTTCTATGGAACATCTTCCACTCAGAAGGGTCCACAACCACGTTTTAGCTCACTGCACCCTTCACAGAGGAGAAATACCTATTTTCATATCAATCTTTGTCCCGAGTGGGCACCTTCCCATAGAACAGGTCATCTGGCCGTGTTCGTCCTTGGTAGAGGGGCTCCCAGACCTTTTTGTTCATTTTTAGGAACTTTTGGTTTCATCCTAAATTACCCAAGGTAATCCAGACGTGGACCCCCTTGCTCTCTGTGCTTAGAGAGGCACAGCTTCACATCAATGATTAGGCCCGACTAGGCCGAAACAGGTGTCTAGGGTTGCTGTTGGTACCCTTGTTCAGAGGGGAATTGCCTAGCATTTCGGTGCTGGACTGCCCTTGTGGGTGGGACAAAGACTGATATTCAAATGGAAATGTCACTTCTGTGAAAGGTACAGTGAACTAAAACGTGGTTGTAGACCCTCCCGAGTGAGCACCTTCCCATAGAACAGGTTATGTGGCCGTGTTCGTCCTCAGTAGACCTTTTTGTGCGTGTTAAATAGTAATACACATCCTTTCCGGACAACATGAGACATGGAAAAGAGTGGTAAAACCATCTGCACTGATGTGGACTGCAGCACTGTTATTCTCTTGGATTCCAATTAAAATAGTCAAGTGGTTGAAAGGTATTGCCAGCTCATTTAAAATGGACCATAGCTTCTGGCAATTCACTGAGTTAAATGCCATCTTCCTGCGGCATGAAAAGGTTACCTTCTAATATATATTGATTTGGCAACTTAAAGGTATACGTTTAAAGATTGGGATTCTGTGCTCAAGCCTTCTCGGATGATTCACTAGGTATCGCAACGTATCCCCAGGGTGGAGCACCTTCTTGTGAGGCTAGGGAGGCGAGGCTGCTACCCAATATTCCCACTAGGGGTGGTTTAAAGCAGGAGAATCTCATGGGGAGAGGCTCCCCTCTTGGGCATAAGGACGACCACCTGGGTAAAGGTCGGCACAATACCCCGAACCGAACCCTCTCAAGCCTGTTACCACATGTCCACCTAACCAGCAACCCCCCGATAGCCCTTCTATTTGTTATTGTAACATTATACCAGTTACTTTTACTGAGACAAAGACGATTGTTAACAAAACAGATACTATGACTAACTCCAGTACTGGCACAAAAAAGATCACCCAAAGCATGAAGTTTACAAGGAAGGCCAGTACTGAGACGAGGTGGGCACCAGGAGCCATGAAGAATGGCTGAGAGAAGATGCAGGAACGGTATAGCCTTCAGCGGGAAAGGGCGGGTGGGGAACACACAAAAAGGGACAAAGGTCTTTGAGAAAGGGAGCTGCGTACAAGCACAAATGACAGTCCAGCCCAGGAAATTCAAATGAGACACACAGGATGCAGTGGGAAAGCCGAAAGCAGTCTGCTCCCAAAGGCAAGAGCTATGACCCGTGTTGTGGAGCTGGTCAAGAACGTGACTGGGGCCTGAAAGACGGTGGCGCGACCTCTGGGAGGTGGACCTTGTGGTCCAGTAACAGCGCCTACAAAGTTGGTGAAGAGACCGGGAAGAAAGTACGCAAAGCGAGAGCAGCAGAGGCCCGAAACATGGGCACAGACTGGCGAGAAGAAGCAAGCACCCAGGGAGAACCAGCCAAGAGTCCCGGGGGCCAACAAAGGTAACAGGCACGTTACAGGGATTGGTAGGGGCTTAGAGGTGCGGGAGTTAGAGGAACTACACAGGAATAAGGATACGAAGATCTTCCTCTGGGAAGTACTTGAGAATAGAATCAAACAAGTGGGCCTAGTGAGAAGGGAAGAGAACCAAGGGTCTGGGACCTGAATCAAGGTGACATCTATATTAATATGAAGCATCTTCCCTGTGGCAGTACTTGGGAGGATAGTCAACCAAGTGGGCCTATTGAGAAGGGAAGAGAACCAAGGGTCTGGGACCCGAACCAAGTTGAAATCTATAAAGATACAAAGCATCTTCCTTGTGGCAGTACTTGGGAAGAGAGTCAACTGAGTGGGCCTAGTGAGAAGGACAGAGAACCAAGGATCTGGGAGCCAAACGGAGGTGAAGCCTATGTTAATGCAAGTCATCTTCCTCGTGGCAGCACTTGGCAGGGGAGTGAACAAAGTGGGCCGAATAAAAGAAGGACAGAAACCAGGGTTTGGGACCAAACCAAAGCCAGCATACAAGTCATCTTCCTCATGGGAGTACTTGTCAGGAGAGTCATGCAAGTGGGTCTGACAAGAAATGGGGAGTGATCAGGGTCTGGGACCCAAACAAGTACAAGGTGAATATTGGAGGGAGGAACTCTCCTAACAGTGGTAAAGAAAAGACATCCGACAGGTTTAGGAGAGTCTGGGACTGTTGTGAAAGTTGCCTAAGAAGACAGGGGAAGTGAGCCATTCCACCTGACCTCAAGTGGAACTTTGTTGACACTAACTTCCAGGGGAAGCAAGTCTCTGGACACAGTTGGAACTTTGGTGAAACCATTATCGAGGGTAAGGGAGTCATTCCCCCTGGACCAGCTTGAACATTACCAGAGAAGCCATGGGATCAGAGTCATTCCTATTGGCTACGTCCGGAGCTGCGAGTAAACCAAGACAAGAGAAAGGCAGTCATTCCCCCTGGTAGTGATTGGAGTATTGAAGAGATTTTCTTTTAAGGCACAAGGAGATTGGAGTAATTCTCCTGGTGAGAGAACTTTCGATTAAGACTTTTTAGTTTTAGTTTAAGGGACAGAGGTAGGGTTTTGACTCAGGATGGTGGCTTTTTCAGTTTATGGACATTCTGATAGATTCGTTCATTTTTTAGTTTGAGTCAGGGAAATCCCTCTTAGAGTTAGGGCTAGCTAGGATTTTGAATTCAATAAAAGTATTTGCCAAACACCATGACACCTCCTGGTCAGTTGCCACCCTCTGCACCCTTACATGTCCCAAAAATTAAAGTGTATTTCTGATAAAATATTGTTGCTTGTTATGCAATCCATTAGGTTGTCTAGGACCAGCTTACCAAAAATGAAGAGTCATTTAGAGGGATCAATGTTCTGTCTTCTTTCTTGAAGATCAGAAAAAATATTTTTCAAGATTGAGGGTTCAATCCCGAGGCTATTATGGAATTAAATGAATTGTATAACAAAGTTCCCCATACTTCAGGTTGTTTAAAAAAGCCAGCAGATGTGAAATCTCCGACTTATTCAACTTCAGGCTATGTATGCATTCTATCTCCTCACTAATGGAAAACACCATTTTTGAGTCATTTTCTCAAACTAGTGAGTGTCAAATGCTTTTCTGTGGGTTACTACCTTATAAGGATCCCTGTGTTTGGTAAAGCTTGACGTGCTTGCTTACAGTCAGTATTTACCCAATACTTCCCAGTGGTGTTGAGTGAAAGTTTGCAAAAGTGCACTTACCAAGCCATATGAAATTTACAAACAATAAAATCATGGTGTGTATTGGGTAGTGTTTTCATTAAAACGCTGTAAAATGTGTGCTGTTTACTCTCTGCGGAAAATCGTTTTATGTTGAGTTTATGTTAAAAAAAATCTGTTAAAATCACAGTGATGTTGACATACTACGTCTGCAAAACATGCATCGCAATTAACAATGCAAAGTATAACATGGCCCCATCAAGGTTTTAGAAATCCAGAAAGCATACATCTGAACTCATCCACAGGTCAAGGCCCCATCAAGACATACAATGCATTAGAAAGACAAAGAAGGTTATAGTTCCTCTAGAAGGTGTCTAGGGGCTCAGAGTACTATGTTTAATGTCTCATTAATCAAAGGCAAGATACCATCTTTTGGATGGTGGTTTAAATCAACAAAATGGCTATCGAAGATACAGCTAAAAGCTATCCCAAATGCACATTTTCTAATAGAACTTCTAAAAGACACTTTGTTAGACCTCATTTTCTCAGCTCATTTGGTCATTAACCAGATCATTTACACTCTGATTGTTAGAAGAACTCCTAGAAGTCTTTGGAAATACTGGAAGATTCACCATCCCCAACACACTCACTGGAATCCAAGATGGCACCTACTAGACAACGTTTCCACTAACTAGCAGTGCAGGTCTAGTGTTCCATCCAACACAGAATGCAGGCTGAATCCACTCCTACTTATGCTCCAATACACAACGGTTCACTGCGTTGCTACCCTAACCCTTCGTTAGCATTGCTCCTTAGCCCTTTGAAACTTACGAGGTTTCCTTGCTTGCACTTGCAATCTACCTTGTTCTTTCTGCGCGGCGTTTCTTAGCTGCTGCCTTTCACGCTCTTGCCACTTTCGGCATTATTTCTTCCCGACTGCTTTTAGCCGCCTTTGCCGCCTCGGCTCCTTTCCACCTCCCAGCTTCAAGCCGCCCTTGTCGCCCTCAGCTCCTTTCCACCCTCCGGCTTCTAGCCGCCTCCGCAGCTCTCAGCTCCTCTCTGCTCTTCGGCTCCCTGCTGCACTTACCGCTCTCGGAGTCTCTCTTCCCCATGGCTCCCTGCCGCTGTCGCCGAACCTCGGCTTCTTTATCCTCAGTTCTTTTCTCTCTGTGCTACCTGTTTCCCCCTCTTTGGGATTATTCTTCCGCTTCCCTTCTCACCCTTCTTACCGGAGTCTCGCCTCCTTCTTCATCCCTTCTTCAGTTCCTTGCGGTTGGAATTATTTAGTTCTTACCTTGGAGTTTCCAGTTCCTGTCTCCTCATCTATCGGAACGAAGCTTCAAGGATTCTCCTGCTTACATTCATCCTTGCTCCAGAGGACATTTATATACCTTACAGTTGGATACCTACCTTCATCTGCATCTGGGTTTTCTTCCCCATGAGGGTTTCCCAGGGGGTGGCCCCCTGGTTGCACAGAGCATAGTTTTTATCTCTGGACTTCCGGGGGGGACGCCTCTTTTTTCTACAAGCCTCCAGCTAACCCGAAGAACTGTGAGTACCATTCTTGGCAAAGGCAAAAAGTGTGGAGTTGTAAGAGATAGCAACGCCCTAAAGAAAAGGAAGAGTGATGGAACAACAAATACAGCAACTCGTGGCAGCTGTACAAAATCTCAATACTCAAGTGCAGACATTGCGCAATGAAAACACCATGCTTCGCCAAATGGTACATTCAAGAACAGAACGGCCTCCAGGACCTTTACCTATGGGAAAACATGAAGGCAATCCCAAGAGATTGAAAGAATTCATCGACTCATGTACTGTGAAATTTACATTGAAACCGGCCTTTTTCCCTAATGACCGGTCTAAGGTTAGTTTTATGATATCTAACCGATCAGAAAGTGCTCTGGCTTGTGCTCCTCCGCTGGTGACCACTAACAATCAACTCTTGGACTCTCTAGCCGGCTTCACTAACAGCCTACAGGCCATGTTTGGACGCACAGAATTAGTGGTCTCACCACAAGGAAACATCCTAGACTTGAAACAAGGAACAGTGGAACTTCTTGCATTCATCACTCTATTTAAGCAATTGGCAAACGAGACGGCATGGTCAGATGACGCCCTCTTAACCATCTTCAGAAGGAATGTGAACGAAGACTTGAAGGATGAGCTCTCTCGAGTTCCCCGCCCACATAACCTTGCCGAGATGATTACACATCATACAAATGGATTACCGAATCCAAGAAAGGAACTCAGAAAAGAGAAAAGGAAAGGCTAAAGGGCCTCCGCCAACCGTAAAAAATGAATCTGCCAAGACCTCATGAACCACTGAAGATGAACCTATGCAAATAGGTACCACCCGAGGGCCTCTTACTTCCGAAGAGAGGAACAGGAGACGCTCTCTGGGCCTGTGCATGTACTGTGGGTCGGATAAGCATGTACTGAAGGACTGTAACTTGGTTCCTCCCCGGCGTTCGGGAAACGCCTCCACCCGTTCATAAAGGGAACCATGAATGGGTCCAAGTTTCCGAGTTCCCTAAATGGGGTGGCTAATTCACCTCAGATGGTGGTTCTACCGATAACACTCCAATTCAATGACATTATCCTTGAAAAAGTTCAAGATCTTGTGGATTGTGGGGCAGCGGGTCTTTTTATGGATGCCGACTGGGCTTACAAGAACAAGATACCTCATGTGACTAAAACTTTACCTGTACCCGTCGAAGGAGTCGACGGAGAATCATTATCCTCTGGACCTATAAGAGAAAATACTTCAGTTATCACTATGAAGATATCTTCCCACGAAGAAGAGGTGATCTTTGATCTTATTAAGGCAGCTCACTACCCTATAATCCTAGGGATCCCATGGTTGGACAAACACAATCCCTATATCAATTAGAAGGCTGGAACAATGTTTCTGGGATCTGAATACTTTATCACCACTTGTCTACCAAACTGTGCCACAGGGGTACACACCTCCAATCCACATATCATTTCTCAGAACTCAACCTCAGTGGTATTGAACTTAAATGTATTACCAGAATACTATCACAAGTACCATAAAGTCTTCTCAAACGAGGAATTCAAGGAATTGCCTCCCCACAGAAGAGAGGATTGCAGTATTTATCTCCTGCCAGACGCTCAAATCCCTTTTGGACGGATGTAGACTCTGTCTAACCCCGAGAAGGAAGCTTTGAAGGAATATCTTCAGACCAACTTACGCAATGGGCTTATCACAGAATCTAAAAGTCCCGCAGGAGCATCCTTGTTCTTCATACCTAAAAAAGATTGCAAGGAACTAAGGCCCTGTATCGATTATAGAGGGTTAAATAGAGTCACCTACAAAGATCGATATCCCTTGCCTCTTATACAAGATATTCTTGAAGCTGTAAGGGGTGCCTCCATCTTCACGAAATTAGATCTAAGGGGGGCATACCATTTAATTTGAATCAAAAGCGGAGACTAATGGAAGACGGCATTCTGCACACCTTTTGGGCACTACGAATATCGCGTAATGCCCTTTGGGCTAGCTAATGCTCCGTCTGTTTTCCAAAGATTCGTGGACCACTTGTTTTCAGATTTGTTACTTCACTCATTAATCGTATATCTTGACGATATATTGATCTTCTCTAACAATCTTCTAGAACACACTACCCATGTCTCAGAGGTGCTGCATCGCCTTCAGAACAACCATCTCTTCGCCAAATTGGAGAAGTGCTCCTTTCATCAAGATAATATTCCTTACTTGGGATTTATCCTTTCTGCAAAAGGGGCTTCCATGGACCCCCGCAAGGTACAAGCCATTTTGCAGTGGAAAGCCCCACAAGGAGTGAAAGAGATTCAAAGATTTGTTGGCTTTTCGAACTTCTACAGGAAATTCATACCCAACTTCTCCAAAATCATCAAGCCATTGACTACTCTTCTACATAAGGAAAACAAATTGTATGGTCTACAGAAACGCAACAAGCATTTGACGAGCTCAAGACAGCGTTTTCAACTGCTCCTATTCTAAGGTTACCGGACCAAACCAAACCATTCCTCCTAGTGACAGATGCTTCTCATTCGGCTATAGGAGCTGTACTGAAACAGACTTCTCTCAGAGGCAAAGAGCACCCCATAGCCTACATGTCAAAAACATTGTCTTCTTCAGAACAGAACTACACGGTTCTGGAAAAGGAACTACTCGCTATCAAGAAGGCATGGCAAGAATGGAGACATCTTCTGATAGGAGAAAGACATCCCATAACCATCAGAACCGATCACAGAAGCCTAAAAGTCCTTCAAAACTTCGAATGGCAAAACAGCCGCCAAGCCCGCTGGGCATATTTTTTTTCCTCCTTTGACTTTCATATTACCCACATCCCAGGCAACTGTAATCAATTGGCTGATGCTCTGTCTCGAAGTCTTCAAACAGAAGATTGCGTTATATCGGAGAAGATATTTCCGCAAGCCACTTTTGTTTTCGTAGTTTCATCATTTCTTCAAGAAGTCCGCAACCAAGGGAAGCAAATCCAGGAAAATGATATCCAAAATGATCAGCTGCAAGAAGAACAAGGACTATATTAACACCACTCTGTGCTATATGTGCCTACGGATTCCCTAAGACAACAAGTTCTGCACATGTGTCACGACCACAAGATTGCAGGATATAGAGGAATAGCCAACACCCAAGAATTGATCAGTCGCCATTTCTGGTGGCCTACATTATCTGCAGACGTTAAAGACTACGTTTCCTCATGTGCCATATGTCTGCAAGAAAAGACACCAAGGAGGCTACCAGTAGGAAAGCTGGTCCAACCATACATACCCAATCAACCTTGGGAAAGAATTTCTACTGATTTTATTGTAGACCTACCTCCTTCAAACCACAACACCACCATCATCATGGTAACAGTGGATTCTATGACTAAAATGGCTCATTTCATTCCCATGGTAAACTTCCCATGGCAGCCCAAATGGCTTCATGTTTTTACAGACTATATTCCGATTGCATGGGTTACCCAAGAGCATTAACTCCGACAGGGGACCACAATACATCTCGACATTTTGGAAAAACCTATGCCAATCCTTAGGCATACAAAGGAACCTGACTTTAGGATATCATCCACAAAAAAACAGCCAGACAGAAAGGCTAAACCAATCTCTGGAACAGTACCTTAGATGCTTCATCTCCGCAACCCAAGACAACTGGAATGACTTACTTCCCTATGCAGAAGTAGCATATAACAACTCCCAACACTCAGCGATCAAGATGTCTCCCTTCTACTGTACGTATGGGTTTCACCCTATAATAATACCTATCACTCCTCCCAGAATTACTAATTCTCCAACGGTTGAATAATTGGTGGCCAACATTCAATCTGGACATGCCCTTGCCTGTACAGTTCTGAAGGAGACTCAACAAAAGACCAAGATACAAGCTGACAAGAAAAGAACCCAGGAACCCACTTACCAGCAAGGGGACCTAGTCTGGTTATATTCCAGATATCTCCCAAAGAGACTAATACCTTCTAAATTATCCCCCAAATTCTTTGGTCCTTTTCAACTTTCCAAGGCAGTTGGGAAAGTGGCCTATCGAATTCTGTTACCCCCTTCATGGTCTCGAATACATAATGTATTCCACGTCTCTCAATTGAAGGCTCATGTTGTTGACAGGTTCCACAGGCAAGGAACAATCACTCCACCGCCAATCGACACACCCGAAGGACTAGAATATGAAGTATCAGCCATAGCTGACTCCAGGTACCATTGAGGAACCCTACAATATCTCGTTGATTGGAAAGGTTAAGGACCTTCCGATAGAACCTGGGAACCAGCTTCTGCTGTTCATGCACCTACCTTGGTGCATAAATTCCATAGGTCTCACCCCTGGAAACCCGGACCTTCCATCCCACGGGGAGGGCATACTGTTAGAAGAACTCCTAGAAGTCTTTGGAAACACTGGAAGATTCACCATCCCCAACACACTCACTGGAATCCAACATGGCGCCTACTAGACAACGTTTCCACTAACTAGCAGTGCAGGTCTAGTGTTCCATCCAACACAGAATGCAGGCTGAATCCACTCCTACTTATGCTCCAATACACAACGGTTCACTGCGTTGCTACTCTAACCCTTCGTTAGCATTGCTCCTTGGCCCTTTGAAACTTACGAGGTTTCCTTGCTTGCACTTGCAATCTACCTTGTTCTTTCTGCGCGGCGTTTCTTAGCTGCTGCCTTTCACGCTCTTGCCACTTTCGGCATTATTTCTTCCCAACGGCTTTTAGCCGCCTTTGCCGCCTCAGCTCCTTTCCACCTCCAGGCTTCTAGCCGCCTTTGCCGCCTCGGCTCCTTTCCACCTCCCAGCTTCAAGCCACCTTCGCCGCCCTCGGCTCCTTTCCACCTCCCGGCTTCAAGCCGCCCTCAGCTCCTTTCCACCCTCTGGCTTCTAGCCGCCTACGCAGCTCTCAGCTCCTCTCTGCTCTTCGGCTCCCTGCTGCACTTACCGCTCTCAGAGTCTCTCTTCCCCACGGCTCACTGCCGCTGTCGCCGAAACTCGGCTTCTTTATCCTCAGTTCTTTTCTCTCTGTGCTACCTGTTTCCCACTCTTCGGGATTATTCTTCCGCTTCCCTTCTCGCCCTTCTTACCGGAGTCTCGCCTCCTTCTTCATCCCTTCTTCAGTCCCTTGCGGTTGGAATTATTTAGTTCTTACCTTGGAGTTTCCAGTTCCTGTCTCCTCATCTATCGGAACGAAGCTGCAAGGATCCTCCTGCTTACATTCATCCTTGCTCCAGAGGACATTCATATACCTTACAGTTGGATACCTACCTTCATCTGCATCTGGGTTTTCTAGCCCAACAAGGGTTTCCCAGGGGGTGGCCCCCTGGTTGCACAGAGCATAGTTTTTATCTTTTGACTTCCGGGGGGATGCCTCTTTTTTCTACAAGCCTCCAGCTAACCCGAAGAACCGTGAGTACCATTCTTGGTAAAGGCAAAAAGTGTGGTGTTGTAAGACTGATTTCTCCATCTTTTTTTCTACCTATTTTACCATGTCAAAAAGAATCAAGAATACGGTCATGATATTATTAACTGCCCCTGATGTTACATTTCCAAGAATCCTTTTCTAATCCCTTCAAGATCTTCAAAATTCCATTGACACAATATTTTAATTCAATCAATATTAAATCTCAAACTCCATTAAGTAACAGAGGTCGGTCTTGGTCCTACTGAACCCTGCCACATCTAAAGTCTGTAGACCCAGTGCTTAACTACACAATTAAAACTGCACCTCTGACCGACCTTGCATACACTAGAAGGAGCTGTAATAAGAGGAAATGTCAATGCAAAATTGCCAAGAATCCAGTGAATAAATTCACCTTTCATATCAAACTTGTATGCCTCAAACAAATTATCAGGGCCAAACAATGAAGACATTCAAAAGGATCATAGCTGGAAGGGTGCACAAGTACAGGTCTGACACACTGGTGGCAAGGTGATTGCCAAAGACTTTTATTGCTTAAGAAAAGTAAACCGATCTAGCCATATTTCTAAGAGAGGTTTCCATGCCACAACTAAAACTAAGCAGCCTGTTAGAATGTCCAAGAACTAAAAGAGTCCACCGGTGAGGGAGCGATGGCGGGGGGGGGGTGTTGGTGGACATGTGGTAACAATCTTGAGAGGGTTAGGTTTGGGGTGTTGTGTAGACTTTTACACAGGTGGTTGCCCTTATCCCCAGGAGGGGAGTCCCTCCTATGAGGTCCTCTGGCATTAAACCACCCCTAAGGGGAATATTGGGTAGCAGCCGCACCTCCTTAGCCTCATGAAAAGGGGTTTGCTGTCTTCTTGGTCCAGAAGAATGAATGACTCCCTTCTTCTGGATAGGCATAGTTCCATGTATCAGTGGAACTGGTTCCAGAGGGAATGGATCCCTTTCCCCAGATTGCACTCCTTTTCGAAAGGTTAAAGCAAAGTTCAAAAGTAACAAAACATTCTCAGACTCAAAAAGAAACAAAGTTCTAACTCAAAGTCCCAGTATGAAGCAAATGGCTCCCTTCTTGCAATGTTAAGCGAGTACCTCCCTTCTCTTGGGTTTTCACAATATTGACAAACATACCAAAGTGAATGACTCCCTTATCCTGGTTCTCTCTCAGCTCTTTGCACTGCCAATAGAATGCTTCCCTTCTCGTGGATTTCCTGGCTCTCTCCAGGCTTCTTGCAATGCCAAGAGATTGCATCCCTTTTCTAAAATGTTAACTATCTTCATAAGCGAGCCAGATGGAATGGCTCCCTTCCCCTGGATCTTGCTTGTGCTTCTCAGACAATAAAACGATGGGGAATTGTATTCCTTCTGCCGACCTTGCTCAGGCTTTCGTTAATCGCAGCCAGCCTGGAACAGTACCCTGCCAGGTACTGTGATTATACTTATTATCTATTATTTTATCTCGTCTGTCCCGCACTTTCCACTTTATCCCCCCTTCCATGCACTTTCTTCCTTTTCCCCTTTTCCATGCTCTTGCATGTTCTTAAATGTCACTGGGCTTAGTAAGTTTGTTGTTTTGTTCTCCCTTGTTCCCCTCCCTTTGCCTGATCGCGCTCTGAAACACTTGTGTATGAGCGCGATATAAATAAAATATCATATAATTCTTCCTTTTATGGGTGTGAGTCCCAGACTCCCCTTTGTTGCTGGCCCTTTCTTCTTGATAGACTTGGTTCACTTTCTTGCCAAGTACTATCGTACGACCTAAGGTATGACAAAGTCTCGTTCCCTCGGTCAGGGTCCCAGACCCTGTATTCTCAGCTTTATTCTCCCTTATGGGTTTTCCATGACCCTCTCGGGCCCCTGAGCCTTTCCAGAAACAAGCGTACCTTTCTCATGGTCTGCAATCATTGTGGGTCTTCGTTGGCACATGTGAGAAGTTGTGAGGCTTCCCCAACTCTCAAGGTCTGCTTTTGGTCTGAGGCAGCTCCGCAGTTGCAAGCTTCTGTTGGACAGCGCAGTTCTCCCTACTCGCACTCTCCTCAGGAATGCCTGGAGTTTCTCTCACATGGTTTTTCAAGCAGTCTTCCCAGCCAGGACTGGCTCTGGACCTTCCCACTAGTTCTCGGTGTCCCGGTCTCCGCTCTTCCTTCCTGAACCGTGCTGGCTTCAGGGTTCCTCCAATGAGGATCTGACTCGTTTTGCAGTTCTTCTTCGCTTTTATTATGCTCTGCATGATTGTACTGAATGGAGCGCGTACCTTGGTTTTGCGGTACATTCCTCATTTCTACATAGTGCTTCTTCGTCCGAGTCTCAATAGGAGTAATCTCTACTGGGTTATGTGGATTCATCCTCATTTCATTATGTTGTACAAGGATGGGGTTTTCTGTTCTACAAAAACATATGGAGGTGTTGGGAATCACAGAGGTCTGTGTAGGGTATGAGAGGTGTATATACTGCGTTCTCCAGAGATAATCGTCCCTGGTCCCATGGGGGGGATCCCTCCCCCATAAGATCCTCCTGAGTACCACCCCCATGGGGACTATCAGGTAGCGGTCTCACCTCCCTGTCCTCATGGGAAGGGGTTCCCCCCGGGAAAGCAGGGATGACATTCTGGGATTAGTCACATAACTCAGCCCTGTTCTGCATCTACCCCATTTGTATTAAAGCCAAAAGCACCACTTGCCAAACCTTTGGCAGCTTTTGATCCTTCCCCAGCCTTGACATCCACAAGTGCATGGAATCAGCAGTTTGAGGATGGTCTCCTTTCAACCCCTTCCACAACTTATATTTAATTGGCTAATACTCTTACACCTAAATTCTCGCAAATAAATATCAAATGCACCCTAGTAACGATAAGACTGATTTTGACTCATCTTTCAAAAAAGCCATTATTGAATTTCAAATATCCCTACAAGTTATGAACTACGAATTCAGATTGACTCTGCAAGACAACTTTTCTCGTTCATTCTTTGCTTAATATATCAGATAAAGTAGCCACTACCGTACATTATAAGGGTATTGCAAGTCTCTGAGGAGTTCATGACCTAATAGAACAAAGTCAAAAGCTGAGCTCCTTTATAAGGTCACAGACCTCTGAGGTGACTTTCAATATTGTTTTTAATGTAGTGTAGGGGATATTTCATTCCGTATAATAGATGGTCAAACACTGTCATTCACTTCAATAGCTGGCCTCTTGCTTAATCTGATGCTTTTCCAGTTGTTGATATACAAGTCAACAGAATATCTCCTTTGTATAATCTAGGATAGACTACACAAATAGTCTCTACCTAGGAATGCCTAAACACCTCACCAAAAAACTACAACCCATCCAAAATATTGCAGAAAGACTATTCCTGAGAGTAAATAGAAGAGAACACATCACACCGGCCCTAAGAAGTCACAATGGCTTCCAGTAAAGAAATGCTGTGCCCAATGTGCATGTTGCACAAAGAGGTTTCTTTGGGGCCCACTAGCCATGGCCCTCGGCTATGGACACTGTACATGTTGCACCAATAGGTTTCTTTGGGGCCCACTAGCCATGGCCCTCGGCTATGGACACTGTACATGTTGCACCAATAGGTTTCTTTGGGTCCCACTAGCCACGGCTTTCTGCTGTGGCCACTGTACATGTTGCACCAATACGTTTATTTGAGGACCAGTAGCCGTGGCTTTTGGCCAGGGCCAGTCGCCATGACCAATGTACATGTTTAACCAATAGGTTTTCTTTGGGGCTCACTAGCCATGGCCTTCGGCCATAGCCAGTGGCCGTGGCCTCATGTTGCACTAATATGTTTCTTTGGGGCCCACTACCCATGGCCAGTGGCCGTGGCCACATGTGGCACCAATAGGTTCCTTTAGGCCCACTAGCCATTGCCAGTCGTCATGGCCTTTGACCGTGAACACTGTACATGTTGCACCAATGGATTTCTTTGGGGCCCACTAGCCTTGGCCTTTAGCCATGGCCACTGTACATGTTGCACCAATAGGTTTCTTTGGGGCCCCGTAGCCATGACAATGGTCATGGTCTTTGGCTGTGGACACTATACATGTTCCCCCAATAGGTTTCATTGGGGCCCACCAGTCTTGGCCTTTGGCCATGGCCACTGTACACGTTCACCAATAGGTCTCTTTGGGCCCAACGAGCCATGGTTTTTGGCCGTGCCCACAGTACATTTAGCACCACTAGGTTTCTTTTGGGCCCATTAGCCATGTTACACCAATAGGTTTCTTTGGGGCCCACTAGCTATGGCCTTCAGCCGTGACCACTGTACATGTTGCAATACGATTCTTTGGGGCCCACAAGCCATGCACTTTGTCCATGGGCAGAGGCACAAAGACCCAAAACCCCCTGCCTAGTAAATGTGATCACTGTAGGTGTAAAATGTCCTTTTTTCCACTATCTTCCAATTCCCACGGGAGTCCCCCCGATTTTCCCTCGATAACGACAACGAACTACACATATAACGACAACGAACTGCCTGTGCCTGTGAATTTCATTTTCGCATTCCACTGGTATTACCCTGGGTTATCGCTCACATCGAGCAAAACAAAATGGCGGGTTTTCATTTCTGAAAATCTTTGCTGCAAACCATCATGGGATAAATAACTTTTTTGGGAGCAGGGGGCACACCCTTCCCTGTCAAATAATTTTAAAACTACTTGACGGATTTACCACAATCCAGTCCCGGATATTAAGTCAACATTTTGTGCCCTAGTTTCTTATTTTGCCAAAATCAGCCCAGCAGTTTTTGCACTTCGACTTTAGCATATTTCATTGATTCACAAATCATTCCCAAAATTTCCAGTCTGGGGGTGCCTGTGTTAAACCTTTCATTTTTTTCATTTGGAAAACAGCCAAATCCGTCCTGCAAGTCAGAAAGTTATTAACAATAGAATGTGCGCATTTCCTATGGCTCATAGGTATCACCTAAACTATCGGGCTGCGATTGAGGCCGTAATAGATGGCATACATTACTCAGAGTTATCATATTTCTGATGGTTGTATCTGCTTAGATTCACGTGCTATGTATTGGCTGACATCTAGTGGTAGTTGCAGAGTATTATATGATTTGTTTTCAAAACTCGAAAAGGTTGTCGACTGGGTGTGTTAGTAATACTATCCCTAGTGTAACGTCTATGGTGCCCATGGTCCTTCACGCGTCGAGATCCCTCAGATTGTTTTGTGTCTGACATGAGGTTGCATGAAGTGTAACGTGAGTACAGATGTAATAACGCAGAAAATAGCGATAGAGCAAGAAACATCTATGCACCTTCGACTCCAAGAGGGGAGGAAGGGTGGGCGCATGTGAATCTAAGCAGATAAAAGCATCAGAAATACGATTATGGTGAGTAATGTATGCCTTTTGAGGCTTGTGGATCCGCTTAGATCACATGCTATGCATAGATTAGTGAGCAGTATCTGAAGAAGGTGGTGAGATGCAAGAAGGTACAGCGGCAAATAGATGTTTTAGCACCACTTATCCCACTTGTGAATATGCTTTCAAGTGTGTGTCAATGCAGTTATGCTGCGTAAAGGTATGACTAGAACTCCAAGTAGCTGTTTTGCATATAGCATCTAAGGGGATGTTTGCAATAAATGCCAGAGTAGCCTGTGTACCTCTGGAAGAGTGAGCTATAGGAGGGAAAGGTAGGGTCTTTTTGGATAGTGAATAGCACAGCTGTATGCATTAGACAATCCATCTGGAGATGGCATTTTAAGAGATGTGATCACCTTCCCCACCAGGTGCTATGGAAACAAAGAGCTGATCTATTTTCCTTAGAGGTTTTGTTTTGTTTACGTAGTACAACACCACCCTCCTTACATCTAACGTATGGAGGCTTTTTTCAGTTGAGATAGATGGATTTTGGAAAAAAGTAGGTAGTTCAATGGATTGGTTGACATGGAACTTGGAGATGAATTTAGGTGAAAACCTAGAGCCGTGTACAGATAATGCCTGTAGCTCACGGACTCGTCTTATCAATGTGATGGCTACCATCAAGGCGGTTTTGTAGGTCAAGTGTTTTAGGCTGGCCTTGTGCATAGGCTCAATGGGCGGACCCATGAGCTATGAGAGCACAGCATTAAGGTCCCAACCTGGTCGCATATTGGAAATGGGAGGGTATAATCTTTTTACTCCTTCCAGGAAAGTCTTGATCACAGGAACCTTCCACCAAGACACCTTGTTCTGCGAAGTCGTATAAGCGGACAAGGCTGCTAGGTGTACTTTGATGGTGTTAGAAACTAGGCAGAGCATGTAGCGTAGAATGTTGGATGGTGAACATTCAATCGGGTTTAACGATTGTGATCTCCCCCATACCACAAACCTCTCCCACTTGCAGCTTCCTTCAGGATATCCATACACCTTTGAGGAAGTATTAAGTGTCCAAACTTTGTGTCTTCAGGAGCCAGGCTGCCAAGTTCATAGACTGAGTATGTGGATGGAGTATTGTCCCCTCATGTTGGGACAGCATTTTGGAGGGGCACAGAAGCTTGATCGGATTGTACATTGGCAGTTTGAGCAGATGTGGAAACCAAGATGTTCTTGCTCACATTGGAGAGATCAGGATTAGAGTGACTTGTTCCTGGTGTATCTTGTGTACTATCTGCTCAGGAGTGGTGTCGGCGGAAAAGCATAAGCAAATTTCCCTGCCCAACTCATCCACAGGGCATTCTCATTAGATCTTTGTTGGGGAAACCTGGATGCAAAGTCTGGACATTGTGTCTTTTGGCTTCTGGAGAACAAGTCCAAGGGAGGATAACCCCACTGGGAGAAGATATCCATCAGAATATCGTTGTTGGTTTGCCAGTCGTACTCCTCTGGTAGAGGGTTTCTGCTTAGAGTGTCTGCTAGAGCATTGAATTCCCCTGGAACATGTTGCGAGACTAGGAACATGTTGAGTGCCCACTTCCAGATTTTCTTCGACAGCCTGGACAGGCTTGGAGAGTGTGTGCTTCCCTGGTTGTTTAGGTAAAACATGGCAGTGGTACTGTCTTTGAGGACTTGCACTGTCTAACCTGTTAGATGTTACTGAAAAGCTTGCAGAGCCTTGAGAACTGCCAGAAGTTCTAGAAGGCTGATATGGTTTTGGGCTGTGGTGTGTGTCCACTGCCCATGAGCTGTGTGGTGAAGGAAGTGGGCTACCCATCCGGAGAGTGAGGCGTCTGAAGTTAGTATCGCTTCAACTGGTGGATTATGAAAGTGTTTTCCTTTTAGCAGGTTGTCCCTGGACCACCAGCGAAGAGCCTGTACTAGGGTTAGCAAAACAACCCCTGGTTTGCCCCACTGACCGCTTGCCCGAGACCATTGTTTTGCTAACCACTCCTGCATTGGGCACATGCGCAGATGCGCGTGAAGAACCAAGTGTATGCATGAGGCCATCATCCCAAGCAGGCGCATTGCTTTGTGTACAGTTATCTGGTGACCGGTTAGGTAGTGAGGTACTTGCAACAGCATGTTTTGTACTCTCTTGTTTGAGGGGAAGACCAGCTCCACTGTTGTCTTTATGCTAGCTCCCACACATTGTTTTATTTGGCTGGGAACTTGATTTTTTCTCGTTGATGGAGAATCCCAATTGGAACAGAAGGTTGATAGTTCTTTGGATGTTGGATTTGCAAATTTGAGGAGACTGCCCTGTTATTAGCCAGTCATCTAAATAAGGGTACACTGGGATTGACTCTCTGTGAAGGTGCGCCGCTACTAATGCTAGTACCTTCATGAACACTCTTACAGCTGCTACTATGCCAAAGAGGAGCACCTTGAATTGGTAGTGTTCTCCCGCTATTTAGAAACACAGATATTTTCTGTGCACTGAGAATTTTGAAATATGAAAGTATGCATCTTTCATGACCAATGTTGCTATGTAATCCCCCTGTTTTAAGAGAGGAATTACTTCCTGAAGCGTTGTCATGCAAAATTTCTGAGGCTTGACATATGTGTTTGCTGGGCGCAGGTCTAGTACCGAGCGTATTGTTAAGTCTTCCTTTGGCACAAGGAAGTACGTTGAATAAATACCCTTGTTTTCCTGGTTTGCTGGGACAATTTCTATGGTGTATTTTTCTGGCAGGGCTTTCACTTCCTCCAGTAATATGCTCCTTTCCTGTCATTTTCCTGTTTTTTGGCGAGAGGTTGTATGGCCTTTGTACAGGTTCTATACAATAACCGCCCATGTAATCCCTTCCCATGCATGGGTGAATTGTGAAATGGGACTTCCTATTGGAGTGGCATGGGAGGGGACGTGTAGCGGGCTTCATTGTTTGGGAGGGGTGGAGCATATGGCTGAGGAGACTCTACTTCCGCTTCTGGACCTTTTGTAGCCTCTTTGGAAATTGGAGGACTTCCCCTGTGAAGCGCCCACGATGTTGATTGGGTGCCTGCCTTGACTGTAAACAGGGTAGTGCTATGTGCCCTGCCCCCTGAACCTTCTAGTGTTAAAAGACCCCCTTTGGACAAAGGGCTTTTTTGACAGTTGGCCCAGAGGCTTCAGGGTGTCATATTCTTCCTTAGCATTTTTTAGGGTGTCTTCAACTGTCTTACCGAAAAGGGCATTAGGTTCGATGGGCATGTTGAACAAGGTGGCTTGTGTCTCGAGTTTGAACCCTGACTACCTTAGCCAATGATGGCACTTGATTAGTGTGCCTTCTACTATGATGCGGCCTGTGTTGTCTGCGGCATCAAGGTTGTTTTTTAAAATGCAATCAGACACCTGCTTGCCTTCTGACACAGTTGTGACTTCAGGGGTTCTGGGACTGCTTCAATCTGTTGTTCAAGCTCGTACAACAGTAGCTAGCGAGGAGGGTGGAGTTGTTGGCTATCCTAGTCTGGAAGGCAGCTGAGGAAGCAACCTTCCTGCTAAAGGTGTAGATCTTTTTGATTTCCTTATCCGGTGGGGCCTCCGCAGAGGCTTAAGGTGTGCCTGCCCTTTTTCTTTTAGTGGTGACAACCAAAGAGTCTGGTTTAAGCTGACACCTGATGTACAGAGGGTTGGTAGGGGCTGACCTGAAAAACCTCTCGATGCAAGGGTTTACCACCCTTGTGAGGTTATACGTAAAAAGATACGCCTTTGGATGGATTGCAATAGAGGGATACATTGACTGGCGGATTTCTTGTCGCCAAGAATGTCCTCCACAAGGTCTTTGTCAACTTGGGCCTCCTGGGTGTCTATTTGAAAATGTTGGGTGGCCCTGAGAAGTAACTCATTATAGGGGCGTGGCCAAGAGGGCCATGTGAAGAGACGTGTGCCGAGGGAGCTCCTATGATCCTGCATTGATCCTGTGGCAGACGTGCATGAATAAATGCGTGTGTATGCCTACAACTCCAGGGGTGGATTTATGAATAGTGCGGCTGTGCCTGCTGAAGTTTGCAGGCGTAGCAGAGGAGCCGCGACGGAGAAAATCACGAAAGAAAGATTCGTGAGCCGGACGGAAGAAGGAAGCAAGATGGCCGCCCGAAACCACGGACAAAGGAATCGGCTGACCGCGGTGTGATGAGACGACCGCAGCGGACTGGAGGGTCATGGCGGGGCCCCCGATGAGAGCTTATGCGCCCGACATGATCTGAACATCCGCAGCGTGATGGGATGCTCCTGCCTACTCTATAATACTCCTGATGCATGCGACGATCAGGGATGACCGAAAATGCACGTATAATGACTGGTGGCAGTCGGAACGTGAGAGGCTTGCAATAAACTCCCTGCGGTCTGAAACAGCCAAGCGGAACAAGAGTTGTGAGGCTTTGGATACAGGATCGGCCCTGCGACAGTGGAAAAGAAATGGCGGACGCCCGCAGATAGAGGTGGACACTGGGATGAGGAGCTGAGCGTGGGCAGTGACCGCGGAGCAGTGCACAGCAAGACGGGTGAACCAACTAGAGAACCGCAATGTATCCACAACAAGGAACACTCATACTCCAGCTGACTCTCGAGACACGTGTGCTGTGGTGATCTATTATCACGCGACACCGCAGCGCTACATCGTTGCGTGCGGCAGACAGAACTCCTGCAGAGCAGAGCCGGAAGAGAAGTCATTGCAGCGTGCCGGTGGATACAGTGCCAGATAGCTCTGACACGCGATCCGACCCTATACCATCGTGGAGACGGAGGGTGTGGGAGCCCGGCACACTGGCACGGACAAGGAAGTGAAAAGGCTAACGCTGGCTGGTGAGGGAGACAGACACGCACAACGGACGGTCCCTGGAACAAGGGGAGGCCACGAATCACCTGTACACAGTTAGTGTATATTTGGGAGCTGCGCCGTAATAACACCTGGGGCAGCGACCCATGATAAGGTTTACAGCCGCGCAAGGTTGCTGGCATGGAATACGGCAGCAGGAAACTGTGTGAATAAAATGTTGCATAAAAATTAGAAGGCACGCAAAATAGTGCCAGGACAATCCTAAACACGACTGGGGCACTTCCGGGGGCACAATTGCCTCGATGACACGTGGGACTTGTCGGTGATCCGGACAGGTGGCATGAGGTACCCCCGCGGAGGACTTATTTACCTAGGTGGGAGAGCACAATCCATTGCAGCACACAGGGAATAGGCTTGGGAAGCTGGTGTGTGGGTCGCCTCAAACACGGTAGACAGCAACGGGCCACCCCTCTGGAACTACGCAAACAATTGTGCGGACGCACTGCATAGGAGGAGGCACCACTGCATTCAGGGCAAGGGCTATGGTGGATGCTCTGCATCGTAAACTGTAAGTGAAAGTGGGCGAGTCTGCGACTCCAACGGGAGGAAACTAAAGATACATTGCATGTTGGGGTGTATTAAGGCCGAGAGTGCGTGGCACGGAGGAGGCGTGCAGAGTTTTTGAGGTTCGGTGGCCCCCCATGCTTGGGTAGGCATTGGACATTGGAACGGGGTGTGTGCCCTTCTCCCCCTGATTGTGTAGCAGAAGAGGTGGGTGGACCCACAACACACAGCTGCTGCGTCATGTCTAATAAGCCTCTACGACAAAAAGTGAAGCAACCTACGCTAGACGAATTTGCTAGAACGCCGACGGGCCCGGAAAGTGCTAGAAGTAGAGACAAGCCTCCCGCAGGTGACATGGCCACCGCGGGTCCAAATCAAGAGCTTCTGGCTGCAATTGCGGACTTGAAAGCAGATTTGAAAGCGGCCTGGGAGGCCAAGCTTGAAATAGTTGTGGCTGAATTGAAAACCGTGTTGGACCTTAAGGTCGGTGAAGTGCAGGAGGAGGTGAACCTACTCCGACAGGATGCGAGGTCCCTGTCGGAGCGTACAGAGAACCTGGAGAAAGAAGGGAGCTCGAACACAGCGGACTGCGGCTCACACAAATCGGAACTGCATGCCCTGGTGCAGCCCTGGAGAGGAGAGCGGAGGAAGCGGAAGGACGCGCCCAAAGGAACAACATCCGCATTGTGGGTATACCGGAGGGAATAGAGGGCCACAACCCCACTGAGTTTATCGAAAACATGTTGTTACAAGAGATCACCGGAGGAGTTCTGTCTCAGGGATTTGCTGTGGAACGAGCGCACAGGGCTCTGACGAGGAGGCCGCCGCCAGGCAATTCCCCCAGGCCAGTGATCGCCAAGATCCTTAACTATCGGGACCGTGAAAGGATTCTGGAACACTTTCGCAAAGGTGGTACAATCAAGCGAGGGGAGGCAAACATAACAGCCTACCCGGACTATACCCTGATGGTACAGCGGAGCCAAATGAACTTCGGGGCTGTTAAGAGGAGACTGAGGGAGGCGGGCCAGAAATATATGCTACTTTATCCGGCGGAATTGAAGGTTTTTCATAAAACAGAACTTTATTTTTCGACACCCCGGAGGATGCCATGGGATGGCTTGATGCGCAGGGTTGCACCCAGGAGCCAGACGTCCAGGCGGAAGAAGGAGGTGGAAGAGATAAGTAAAGAGTGCGGGGAGCAGAGTGAGATTGTGCTGTTTAAGACTATGGGACTGGATTATAGTCATTGAAGTGGCCTGTTTGTTGATGGGCCTGGAGTAGTACAGATAATGCATCGTTTGCACTGTGGCTGCTGCTTTAGTAGGGAGCCCTCTAGGGCTAGTCCTCACACCCCCATTTAGTATTAATAGTTAAGTGGCCATTAGGGCGACTTCACCCTACTGAGCTCTGAGTGTATCAGACAGGGCTAGATGTGGGGGTGCCTGAGATCCAGCGATGGAGCTGGGCAACATTTGGGGAGGGAGTTGTTCGGGAAGGGCTAGGTGGGGGGAGGGGAGGGAGGTGGGAAGTTTGGTGTGTATATAGTTTTGGGGAGTTTGATTTTATACGCGAGCCTACAGGGAATAGCCCTAGTATTGTATCTGTACTGCGCAGGCGGATGGGGTGGGCTGAAAGGGAGGGAGATGGGTATTGATGAGCCAATGGGGATCTTAAAATAGTTACGTGGAATGTCAGGGGACTCAATAGCTACTTAAAAAGGAACAAGGTCATGCTGTATTTGAAAAGACAAAAGATAGATATTGCATTGTTACAAGAGACGCACTTGACACGGGATAAACTGGAGCTGGTGAGGAGAAAGTGGAAAGGTACCGTAGTGGGGTCTTCGTACTCTGCCTATGCTAGAGGTGTGCTGGTCTGGGTGGCGCTGCACCTCCCGTTCCAACTGATACAGGAAACGGTGGAAACTGGGGGGCGTTTGGCCATAGTGAGAGGGGTGGTTGAAAATAAAGAGGTGTGCATTGTAAACACGTATGCCCCTAATCAAAACACGGCGGAGTACTTCCGGACCATGTGCACCAACTTGAGCTAGTGCGTGGGTAGCGCGGTGATCTGGGGAGGGGATTTCAATTGTGTGCTGAACCCTGCAGTAGACAGGTCAGATGACAAGATGGTCAGGCCTGCCCCAGCAGCTAGGGCATTGCAATCGTTGTTAGCCGACTTTGGACTGGTAGATGTGTGGAGAACTAAACATCCCAATGAGAGGCAGTATTCACATTACTCGACCCCACAACAGCTGCATACTAGACTTGATTATGTATTTGCCACGTCAGATGTAATGATAGAGATCGCTCACATAGAATATAAAGCGAGGGTCCTGTCGGATCACTCGCCCCTGGTCGTGGGGTGGCAATACTGCCGCCCTAGGGCACGGATTCCGACGTGCGGAGGCGCTTAAAGATACTGCTTTTCGGGAGGATATAAGAGACGAGATCATTAGTTATTTTGAGGTGAATACAGGCAGCGTTGACTCGGCGGGGACACTGTGGGAGGCCTTCAAAGTGGTGGTGCGGGGTGTGGCCATTGCTAAATCCAAAGGCCTGCAGGATGGGGTTCTGGCTGATTTACAAAGAGTGGAAGGCGAATTAGAAAGGGAACTAAAAAGTGAATGCATAGACACCGAGCTGGTGCTTACACTACAGCAACTGTGCACGGAATACTGGGAAAGGCTCTGTAACCTTAATTACAAAAAATACGTTGAGACAACATGCGGGTGGAGATAAAATAGGCCGTCTCTTGGCGTGGCTATATAAAAGTGAAACACCGAGGCCCCCGATTAGGATAATAACCAGAGAGGATGGGGAGGTGTTATACACCCAAGAGGGAGTCAACAGGGAATTTGCGGATTACTATAGAGAATTATACGGGGACAGAGGGGGAGGCAGCCGGATGAAATGCTGGAAACTCAGCAAGACGTTGGATTGCCCAAGATAAGCACAGAGGAAAGAGAAGAACTGGATGCTCCAATTACGTTGGAGGAGTTGGAGGAGGTTGTTAGGCAGCTACCTACTAGTAAGACCCCGGGAGCAGATGGACTACCTAGTGCTCCCCCCGATGTTGGAAATGCTCAACGAGGCGTTTGAAGTGGGACGGTTGCCGGAATCGCTCAGAGAGGCGGTCATAATACCGCTCCCTAAACCTAATAAACCTGGGCATAGCTGCGGATCGTACAGGCCGTTGTCGATGCTGAACCAGGACAGCAAGATATTAACGGCTGTCCTGGCGAATAGACTGCGGAAGGTAATTGGCAAACTGATACACCCAGATCAAAACGGGCTATGTCCTGGACAGGAATATTACTCACAACCACAGGCGACTCCATCGGATGATCGAATGGGGCTGTGACAATGAAGGAGAGATGGCAATCGTGTCTTTAGACGCGGTAAATCTTTCGACTAGGTCAGATGGGCGTGGCTGCTGGCGGCTCTGGGAGAGTATGGAATGGGGCCGGGGTACATTAGGTGGGCGGAGATGCTGTATAGTGCGCCACTAGCCAGAGTGCGAACAGGAACAGTGGTATCTGAGAGATGGCAACTTAGCAGGGGCACTAGACAGGGGTGCCCCTGGTCCCCGATGGTATACATTCTGGCTCTGGAGCCTCTGGCACTATACCTGAGGCAGCAATACGATGTGATAGGTATCGAGTTTGGGGGGGGAACGGCACCTGATATCCCTGTATGCGGATGATTTATTATTATATTTGAGATACCCGGAAGAAAACCTTCAGTATATTCTGGAGGTGATGGAAAGGTATGCAATGTTGTCCGGTATAGCGGTGAATCCCCAGAAATCTAGCATTTTCCCGCTGGGTAGTTACAAAGGAATCCCTGTGGAAAGGTTGCCGGTGTTGCAGGTGCCGTGGACTGTGGGCTCATTCCGCTACCTTGGAATAGATGAACAAGTTACTTTCTTACCTGGTAACGTTCTTTCGATGGGATGGTCCGACGACGTATTCCATATCTATGACATGTAATCACCACAGCTGTGCTGCTTCAGAAACTTTTTTCGGCGTCTGCGTCCTGCGTCGATGACGTCGATGCGCCGTCGTCGAGGACCTCCTCCGACGTCCGACGTCATCCGATGTGTTAAGTAGGACGCACGACGCCCATAGCCTCAGTTGTAGTTTTTTCCCCCAGAACGTGTGACATAAGTCAACTGCCAGTCAGACACAAAGCCTTGCGGAACGTAAGCTGCAATCGCAAAAGAAATTCTGCAGCGGGGAAGGCAGGGCGGGAGCGATATGGAATACGTCGTCGGACCATCCCATCGAAAGAACGTTACCAGGTAAGAAAGTAACTTGTTCTTCGAGGGGATTGGGTCCTCCGACGTATTCCATATCTATGACAGACTCCCAAAGCAGTACCAAAGCAAGGAGGATGGAAAGAATTTAGAATCAAAATGTAGAATAGCCAATCAAATAGCAGAGCAAAGGACCGCCTTGCCAAAGGCCAGATCCTGTGCTCGGACGGAATCGAGGGAATAGTGACGTACAAATGTATGTACTGAAGCCCAGGTGGCTGCATCACAGATGTTGCGAATAGGAACACCCCTCTGCAGGGCAGTAGACGCAGCCATACCCCTGGTAGAATGGGCCCGCAAGCCAGCCGGTGGGTCCTTACCGGCCAAGCGGTAGCACTCCGAGATGGCCAAAATAATCCAGCGAGACAAAGTCTGTTTCGTCACAGCTTGCCCCAAACGCTTTCCAGCGTAACCAATAAAGAGTTGATCATCCACTCTGACCCGAGACATGCGTGAAACATAAAAGCTTAAAGCTCTCCTAGGATCAAGCCTATGAAGCCTCTCCTCTTCTTTACCAGGATGCGGAGGAGGATAGAATGCCGGAAGAACAACCTTCTGGGCCAAATGAAATTCCGTCACTAGTTTGGAAGAAAAGAAGGACGAACTCTAAGGACAACCCTGTCCTTGTGAAATACAGTGAAGGGAGGCTTAACTGAAAGTGCCTGTAACTCACTCACTCTGCGAGCGGAAGTAACCGCAACTAAAAACACAGTTTTCAGAGTTAACAGCCTCAAAGGGCAAGAATGTAAAGGCTCAAACGGAGCACCCATAAGAAACTTAAGAACACGGTTCAAATCCCAACCGGGCACCAGGAAAGATGACGGAGGGAACACATTAGTGAGCCCTTTCAGGAACTGTGAAATCAAAGGGATTTTAAAGTAAGAACACTCTTCAGACGAGCGCTTAAAGATGGACAGCGCCGCCAGGTAACCCTTAACGGTACCCACTTGCAAGCCCCTGTGGGCCAAAGAAAGTAAAAAGGACAGAACCATGGGGATGACACATGCAAAAGGATCCACATTCTGAACTCTGCACCAGTCGCAGAATTTACGCCAACGGCAACGGTACAGAGACTTTGTTGCTGGCCTTCGGGCCGAAAGCAACACCTCCATCACGTCCTCAGGGAGGTCCCAATCCTTATACCTCAACCTTTCAGAAGCCAAGCGTGAAGGTTGAGGGATCTGACCTCTGGATGGAGAACCTGACCCCCCTCCCGTGAGAGCAGATCGTCTCGGTAGGGAAGACGACGTGGAGGGCAGATGGATAAGTCGAGAAGGTCCGGGTACCACGTCCTCCGAGCCCACGCCGGGGCAATGAGGATCATCCGGGAACCGAACTTCCGTAACCTCCGCAGCACTTGCGGGATGACAGGGACTGGAGGAAACGCGTACAGCAGCGGGAATGACCACTCCACCACGAACGCGTCTCCTAAGGCTCCTTTTGGAGGAAATTCCCGCGAGCAAAACCTTTCGCACTTCCGGTTGACACTGGAGGCGAAGAGATCCACTTGAGGGGTCCCCCAAAGGGCGAGGATCTTCAGGAGAATCTCCTGAGCCAACTCCCACTCGTGAGAGATCGCGCTCTGCCTGCTCAGAGCGTCCGCCGTCACATTTTCGGCTCCGGCCAGATGAACTGCCGAGACCGAAACTTCCTGCTGGATGGCCCAGAACTCGAGCTGCATCGCCTCCCTGCACAGAGGAAGTGACCCTGCCCCCCCCTTTTTGTTGAGGTAGTGCATGGCCACTGTGTTGTCCGTCAGGATCAGGACATTCTTCCCTCGCACAGACGGCAGAAAAGCCTTCAGGGCTAGCCTGACGGCCCTCAGCTCCAACAGATTGATATGGAGTCTGGACTCCGACGGAGACCAACGACCGCTGACTGTCAGCCCGTTGGCATGAGCTCCCCATCCCGTGAGGGATGCATCCGTCACGATCGTCACCTCCGGCCAGGGAAGCCAAAATGGAGCCCCCTTCATCAAGTTGCCTTCGATGGCCCACCACAGAAGGTCCCGGGCGACCGAGGACGGCACCTGAATCGAGTCCGACATCCTGCCGGAGGACTGCGACCATTGCGTCTTGAGTGCCCACTGCAAAGATCTCATCCGCAGGCGAGCCTCTGGCACCAGAAGAATGCAGGATGCCATGAGGCCGAGCAACCTCAAGAACTCGAACGCTGGGAGCGTCTGGGCATGCTGAAACTTGTGCACCATCTGCTGAATGTGAAGAGCCCTCACCTGGGGAGGAAAACACTGCCCCAGGGAAGTGTCGAGCACTGCTCCGATGTACTGGAGCCGCTGCGTTGGGTCAAATGGGACTTCTTTAAATTGAGGGAGAAGCCCAGCCTGTGAAGGGAGCGACAGGCGATCGATAGATGATCCAGGACTTGCTCGGGAGAGCTCCCCCTGATCAACCAATCGTCCAGGTAGGGGTAGACGTGAATCCCCCCTTGCCTGAGATGCGCTGCCACCACCACCATGAGCTTGGTGAAAACCCTCGGGGCGGAGGTCAATCCGAACGGCAGGACCCGAAACTGAAAGTGCGAGTCGCCAACCGCGAACCTCAGGTACTTCTTGTGCTTGGGATGGATCGGCACATGGAAGTAAGCATCCTTGAGGTCGAGTGACACCAACCAGTCCTGAAGCTGAAGGGCCTGGAGGACTTGAGAGAGAGTAACCATCTTGAACTTGTCCTTCCTGAGGAGTTTGTTCAAACCGCGCAAGTCCATGATGGGTCTCAATCCCCCGTCTTTCTTCGAAATCAAAAAATAAGGGGAATACCATCCCTTGTTCCTCTCCGCAACAGGCACCAGTTCTATGGCGCCTTTCTCCAGCAGGGCTTGAATTTCCTGCGCAAGGAGCGGATCCGGACTCTGCAAAGAGAGGTTCCCCGGTGGATTGTCGCGAGGCCTGCGCCGAAAAGGAAGACAGTAGCCGTGGGTTATGATCTCCAGAACCCACACATCTGAAGTAATGGCTTGCCACTCTACAAGATGCTGCGCCAGCCTTCCCCCAACCGGCGAACCATCGGACATGGCCTCACGACAGAGTGGGAGCGGCTGCGGCGTTACCTGAGGGCAAAGAGGCAACTGCCCGAGCGGCCTTGGCACCACGGGTACCCTGTCGTCCACCTCTGGTACCCCTGCGTTGGCCTCTTTGACTTCCAGCTCCTCTCGCTTTACTGAAGGATGAGTAATAGCGAAAGGAACCACCCCTCCACTGCTGTCCCCTAGGACGAAAAGGCGGAGGTTGGCGAACTGCAGCGCCCAACGACTTCGCTGCAGCTTTTGAGGTCTGCAACCTCTCAAGGCTCTCGTCAGCCTTGCTGCCAAAAAGGTGTTCACCGTCAAAGGGCATGTTGAGGAGCCGGGACTGCACATCAGGAGCAAACCCCGACTTCCGCAACCACGCAAACCTGCGTATCACGGTGCTCGCCGCCATGGACCTACTGACGCATTCAGCTAAGTCCAAACCCGACTGAACGGACTCACACATGGCATCCTTACCATCCTGGACCATAGCAAGGAAACCATCCCGTTCGTCCCCTTCGGGAACATGTTCAGCCGCTAACGCAACACAGTTCCACAGAGTGTGCGTGAAACGTGACAAGGCACAAATGGAGTTGGCCGCCTGAAGCGCCATACCACCAGAAGAAAACACTTTCTTCGCCCAGCCATCAAAACGTTTGTCGTCCCTATCAGGAGGGATGGTAGGGTACGACGCCTGCTTCGCCGGGGCCGTGGCCGCCTGCACCACCAAACTCTCCGGAGTGGGGTGCCTGGTCAAGTAGCAGGGGTCGCCACTGGCTGGACGGTATTTTCGCGACAAGGATCTGCCCACCGCCGGGAGACTCTCCGGAGCAGTCCAAGCCGCCGCCACCCTTCTCTGTAAAGCCATATGGAACGGCAGAACCGGGTCAGTTGGGGGACCAACATCAAGGATGTCTGTCAGATCATCCTGCACAAACTCCCCTGGGGGAGCAGACCATCCCAAGTACTCAGAAACCCTAGCCATAAGGCGCCGGTATGAGGAATCACCATGAGAGCCAGGCTCAGGCCTACAAAACTCCACCTCCGGAGAGGTGTCCAGTCCACTGGCATCATGCAGTGACTGTCTCAACTCGTCAAACTGACTATGGCCCGAGACAATTTCATCCGGAACCTGACTAGGAACCAGGCCATCAGAATCCTCATCCGCCTCTGAAATATAGTCCAGGTGGCGAAAAGAAGGCACTCGAGAGTGCTTGCTCTTAACCAGAGCCTTTCTAGGGGGTCCACCCGTGCCCTGGGGTACCTCCGACACGAAAGGCGTCGACGGCGTCGAGCGAATCGGTGCCAGCATCGAGAGAACCGGCATCGGCGCCGAGAGGATCGGCGTCGACGTCGAGGAAATCGGCGTCGACGTCAGATGCAGCGCCTCCAGAATCGGCGGCGTCGACACAGCCCTCGAGGCCGGAGCCCCGAGCGTGTCCCTCGACGACCTGAGCGTCGACGGCATCGACGACTTCCTCGGAGCCAGAGCCTCGAGAAAGCCTGTCGACGCCCTCGACGCCACAGCCTTCTTCGAAGACCTCACAGGTGCACACGGTCTCGGACGCGTCGAGGACCGGGACCTGGAACGGGTACGCCGAGAACGAGTCCCCTTGTCCAAACGGGACCTCTCCCGTGACTCGTGCCGACCACTCTTGCGAGCGGTGTCTCTCGACCTCACACGACCAACCCCACTCGGGGGCGCGGACGGCTGAGTACCCTGCGACTCAAGAATCGCCAGCATCTTCTTCCCGAAGGAAGCCCATTCCTCCGGCGTCGCACGGCTGGGGGGGTAAGCGACGTGCCGGGCAGAGCCCTCCGAAGAGGACCTGGAAGACGACCGGTGCCTCGAAGAGGCTGAGGAGTGGCGAGACCGACTCCTAGAAGGAGACCCACGAGACTTCCGACGATGACACGGAGAGTCACCCCTCGAATCATCCGTCGAAAGCCCCGCAGACTTCGACTTCCGGGGCTTGGACACCCGACCTACCGACAACTTCTTCTTACGTTCGCGTAAGGCTTTGGACGTGAGCGACTGGCAGTCGATACAGTCATCCGTGTCGTGGGCCTCCCCGAGGCACCAGAGGCAGGCGTCGTGCGAGTCCGTCACCGACATCTTGGACCCACATTCCCCGCACTTCTTGAAACCCGGACGCGGGGTCGAAGACGAAGTAGACATCTTCAGAAGGATTTTCACAAACGAACAGGTTCAAGGAACCGAGAAGAACAGAACTCCAAAGAGTCGAGGCGTTCAAACCGAGAAACACGAAGCAACACGTTCGCGTAAAAAACGGAACAACTGAGGCTATGGGCGTCGTGCGTCCTACTTTTCACATCGGATGACGTCGGAGGAGGTCCTCGACGACGGCGCATCGACGTCATCGACGCAGGACGCAGACGCCGAAAAAAGTTTCCGAAGCAGCACAGCTGTGGTGATTACATGTCATAGATATGGAATACGTGGGAGGACCCAATCCCCTCGAAGTGTGCCATACGGTGGAGGAGGAACACAGGCGTAATACCGAGATGGCTGTTGAGAAAATCCGCAAATGTATGAGATTTTGGGAGAAGTTGCCCTTAGCGATGATGGGGCGGGGTGCAATGCTTAAGCTGGTGGTTCTGCCTAGGCTCTTGCACTATTTCAGCAATATCCCACATATGATTCCTAAGAGGTTTTTTGTCCAATTAAATAGTGTGTGTAGAGACTTTCTGTGGCATGGTACCCGGAATAGAGTAGCGCTCTGGAAGTTGCAGAACTTTCACAAAAAAGGGGGTGTCAAGCTACCTAATTTTGAGGCCTATTATATAGCGAGTCAATTACAGTTTGTAGCCAAATGGCTCTCCGATGAAGCGACCCCGGAATTTGGATTGTTCGGGCATGACTGTGCCCCGTTTTACCTGAAAGAAATTATCTGGTTGCCTGAGTTAGAAATAAAGGAGTACCCGGGGATGATGAGGCTTGGGTGGAAAATGTGGCGACGAGCATGTATAGCAATGGGGGACCCGCGCCCGTGTTCCCCGCAGGTACCTCTGGTTGCGTTGGCGGGAGGAGATGAGCAACGGAGGGTGATTATTAGAACCTATTGGGAGTCGGTGGGACTGGCAACGTTGGGTGATATATGGCAGGAGGGGGCCATCAGGGAGTTTGAGGGACTTGGAGAGGAGGCAGGACTACATGGGGGGCAATACGTTACGTATCACAGGCTGGTGCGGAAGATTCGGATAACGTGGCCTGAGACAGTGCTGGCGGAGGAACCGGACGCCATTATGGGGATGATATATGACAACTGAGGGGGGGCACGAGAACTCTAGATTATATGAGATGGTAATGATTAAGGTTGGAAAAGAATTGACACATTTGAGATTAGATTGGGAAACAGAGGTGGGAGCCCAAATGGAGGATGGGATGTGGGAGCGGGCCCTGGGATACCATAAGAAAGTATCTAGGAATGCCAGATTGCAGCAAATACAGCTGTATGTAACGCATAGAGCGTATATGACCCCGCTGAGGATATCTAAATTCCGGAATGCCGGGAGACAGGCGTGCCCTAAGTGCGATGAGGAGAATGCTGATATGACACATATGTTTTGGGCATGCCCAGTGATCGAGGGTTTCTGGAGAGATGTGGCACAAAAACTAGCAGAGAAAGGGGTCACGCTCGCCGTTGACACGGCTTGGGCCTGCCTGTTGGGAGGGTTTCCTAGGCCACGGAAGCTGAAGCATGTTGGGAAACTGAAAGACTTGGCGTACGTGCTTGCAAAGCGCAGGATAGCTATGGGATGGAAAAAGTGTTATAAGCCACGGGTGGAGGTGTGTTGGAAAGAATTACAGAAATGGGCGGAGGCTGAAACAGTGGTGTGGCAGGAGGCAAGTTGCATGTCTTGGGAGGAAGAAGTGGGTACCCTGATGGCATGGAAAACATTGATATCTGGCTTATTTGGAACAATGTTAGATCCAGAGGACTCTGATGAAAATGACGCCCAGCCATGTGCGGCAGATACTGGATGTGAAGTACAAGCAGGCTCGCGAAGGGGGGTGGGAACAGGGGGCAGTGAACAAAGACCAAGTGATGTTAACTTAATGATTGTGGATTGCACTGCATGTTTTATTTGTATTGTTGGTTGTATTGAAGACTAATAAAATTCTTTTTTAAAAAAAAAGAAAAAAAAAAGTAACTCATTATAGCTCATTATATTGGAGTTGATTGTCGACTGGTGAGTCAGCCACTGGCTGGTCTTGATGGCCTGGTGACTGGATGATGTACATGTCTTCATCATCATCATCATAGTTTATGCCTTAGCCATACTGGTCCCCCTGATCTACTTGGGATACAGGGTCATGAGACCCACGAAGGATCTATAACGTAGAGGTCTTGCGAGGGGGTTAAGGTATTGAGAGGTGGAAGTGCTGGGCTGTGTAGTGTCTAGATGTGTCCTTTTAGAAGATGGTTCTTTTCTGGACACCCCTTTTTTGTGTTGAGCCCTGAAGCTTTTTAAGTTCCTCAGGGTGCAGGTCTATTAAGTCCACAAAGCAGGACATTCTCCTCATAACCCTATTGGGGTCCACTCAGTTGACTTAGGAAAAACTGAGGGGGAAAGGGTGTGGTGCAAGGGTTACTGTTCTTTGTGATGAATGGCCCCTAAATGGGGGTCCCCAGAGATAGAAAGACCGCTATCTTGGGAGACAGAGGGCTGGGACGGTAGAGGCGTCAAAGATTTTACTGTTTGATGTTTTGGTCTTTAACAGGGTGGCTGGGACGTGTTTCTTGATAAGTTTGCTCATTTTAGAATCGCAGCCTGGGGGCGTCAAAGCGCATTTTAAGGAGGGCTTTTTTATGCGCAGCGTCTGAAACAGCTTTTTTCGTCTATTTTGGAGCATTGTCATGCGCCAAATGCAAGCGTGATGGCCCAGAGGACAGGGATGACTTAGAGGAGCTCTCCTTAGACACTACGTGGCCCTCGATGGTCACTGACATGGTCAACGGTTGGCCATGGGCTGAGTGTTTAGTGTGGTGGCAAGTGTGAGTGCTTGAGCCGCCAGGTGATGCCATCGTCACAGGGCCCCTGGCCGGCTTATTGGACCCAGGGGTTCGCACCTGGGGTTCCATTGAACCCTCGTCACCTTTAGCGTCACTAAGGACGCTGATGCTGCTCACTTCTATGGAGGCTTCGGCTTGCATGGCGTGTGCGGCCTAGCTTTTGGTTTGGGGTCCTTTCGGGTTTTTGGAAGGAAAAGACTGCAAGACTTGCAGTTTTTCTCTGTTTTTCTCAGTGTGGTCCCTTGGAAGAAAGTGATTGCACACCTTGTGTGTGTCCTTCCAAAGGAATTTGCTGTTGCAGGAAGGGCAGCATTTAAAAGGAGTATTTTCCATTGCTAATGGAAAGGGCAGCGTGGTGATAAAATGGAAGGTAAGGAGTCAGAAGAGGCATTCTCTAAAAGGGTATAAGTATATGAACCTTCTTCCACACTCCCTACTGTGAAGGGCTGATGCCCGGTGGGGCCGTGAAGGCTGCAGTTTTCATTCTTCGAGGCAGTTGAGCATCGTCAACGATGGAACCACCCGTCGAAGGTCGCTGAGGCAGTTGGTAGTGCAGCGGGCGGTTGTTGGAAAGATAGAAAGGAAGTCTAAATTTAAACTTAGTTTAATCAAAGGCACTAGCCAGAAAAACTCCAAAACTAGTGACCGATCACGATGGTGAAACAAAACAGTCTGAGGGATCTCGACGCGTGAAGGACCATGGGTACAGTAGACGTTATACTAGGGATAGTAATATTAACATGCCCAGTCGACGTCCCTTTTCGAGTTTCGAAAATAAATCATGTAATACTCTACGACTACCACTGGATGTCGGCCTATGTATTGCATGTGATCTAAGCAGATCCACATGCCTCAGAAATTATATATATATAACGTATTTCTGATGCTTGTATCTGCTTAGATTCACATGCTGTGCATAGGCCGACATCTAGTGGAAGCTGCAGAGTATTACAGTTTGTTTTTCGAAACTCGAAAATGGGCGTCGACACAGAGCGTGCCAGTAGTACGATCCCTAGTGTGACGTCCACTGTACCCATGATCCCTCGCGCGTTTAGGACCCTCAGATTGTATTTTTTTCTGACATGAGGAGTAGCGCGAGTACAGATTATCCAAGCAGATAGATAGGAAGTTAAGACTACAAGCATCCATGAGCCTTTGCTCAGAGGGGAGGAAGGGCGGGTCGCATGTGAATCTAAGCAGATACAAGCATCAGAAATACGATTGCGGTGAGTAATGTATCCCTTCTGAGGCTTGTGGAATCTGCTTAGATCACATGCTGTGCATAGATTAGCGAGCAGTGTTAGAAGAAGGAAGTGGGATGTGAGAAGGGTCCTGAGCAAACCGATGTCTTAGAACCGCTTGTCCCACTTGAGTATCTGTCTTGCAATGAGTGTCAATGCAGTAATGCTGAGTAAAAGAGTGAACAGAGCTCCAAGTAGCTGCTTTGCAAATGGTGTCAAGGGGTACATTTGCCAGAGTGGCCCCCATGCCTCTTGTAGAGTGGGCTCTCGGCGTAAAAGGCAGAGTCTTTTCAGAAAGGGAGTAACATAGATGGATACAATTGACTATCCATTTGGAGATGGCACCTTTAGAGATGCAATCTCCTTCTCTGCCTGTAGCTACGAAGACAAACAGTTGGTCTGTTTTCCTTAGCGGTCTGGTCTTGTCTACATAGTAGAGGCCTTTTCGCACATCTTGAGTGTGTAGTTTCACCTCAGCAGAGCTTTTGGGTTCTTGGAAGAAGGCTGGAAGCTCGATGAACTGGTTAACGTGGAATTTAGAAATAAACTTAGGTGAGAACCTAGGGTATTGTTCGTAGAACCAGTTTATCCTTATGAACAGTAAAGAAAGGATCCTGCACTGACAGAGCCTGAATTTCACTGACCCTTCTTATGGATGTAATGGCTACTAAGAAGGCAGTTTCATAGGTCAGGTGTTTGAGACTGGCTTTATGCATGGGTTCAAATGGTGGGCCCATGAGCTTAGCAAGCACCACATTAAGGTCTCAACCAGGTGGTGGGTTTGAAATTGGGGGGTGGAGTCTTTTTACCCCTTCCATGAAGGCTTTAACCACTGGTACTTTGCACCACGAAACCTTGTTGTGGGAAGTGGTGTAGGCTGAAAGCGCTGCCAGATGTACCTTTAGTGAGTTAAATACCAGGCCTGCGTCCAGCAGGTGAAGCATGTAAGTGACAATATTGGAAGGAGTGCAATCAACTGGGTTGATTTGCTTATTCTGGCACCAGATAACAAATCTTTTCCATTTATCAAAGTAACAGTGCCTCTTGTTAGGTTTCCTAGATTCCTTTAGGATGTCCATACATCTATGTGGTAAGCTGAGATGGCCAAACTCTATGACTTCAGGAGCCATGCTGCCAGGTTCATTGAGCTGGGTTGAAGATGCACTGTTTGACCTTGGTGCTGGGACAGTAGGTTGTACCAACACGGGAGACTGATGGGTTCGCACACTGCTAGTCTGCGTAGGTGTGGGAACTACGGTTGCCTCGCCCACATGGGAGGACTAGGATGAGCGTCATCGATTCCCTGTGCATCTTGTTGACCACCTTCCTTATGAAAGGGGTTGGTGGAAAAGCGTAGGTAAACATCCCTGACCAGTTCATCCACAGGGCGTTCCCCTTGGAGTCTGGCTGGGGGAACCTGGATGCGAATCCTGGGCATTGCCTGTTTTCACTTGTGGCAAATAGGTATATAGTGGGGAAACCCCACTGTGAGAAGATGTCCTCTACGACTTCTCTGAGTAGACACCATTCGTGTTCTCTTGGGAGGGGATCTCTGCTCAAAGCGTGTGCTAGCGAATTGAGAGCCCCTGGAACGTGTTGCGAGGACAGGTAAATGTTCCGTCTGAGTGCCCATTTCCAGATTTTCTGGGCAAGCTTAGACAGATTTGGTGAACGAGTCCCTCCCTGTTTGTTTAGGTAAAACATTGCTGTTGTGCTGTCTGTCAGGATCTGCACTGACTGGTTCAACAGGTGGGGCTCGAACACTTGAAGCACTCTGAATACTGACAGAAGCTCTAGCAGATTGATATGATTCTTGGCCACTGTGTGAGACCAGAGACCCTGAGCTGTGTGGCGAAGGAGGTGTGCTCCCCACCCTGACAGGGATGCCTCCGTAGTGACTACAGCGTGTACCTCTGGATCGTAAAAGGGTTTCCCCTTTGACAGGTACTCTCTTGTCCACCAGTGAAGACTTTGTACAAGTGTTGGTGAAACGATCACTAGATCGGCCCACTGACCACTTGCCTGAGACCACTGTTTCGCCAACCATTCTTGCATGGGTCGCATGCGCAGGCGAGCGTGGGGGACCAGGTAAATACATGACGGCATCATGCCTAGCAAATGCATCGCTTTGCACACCCTTATAGGGCGACCGGGTTGATATCGAGGAATTTGCAGTAGTAGATTCCGAATTCTTTCCTCTGATGGAAAGGCCAACCCCTCTTGAGTGTTTAGGACAGCTCTTAGGAACTGTTTGGAGGTGCTTGGCACCAGGCTTGATTTTTTCTCGTTTATGGAGAAACCCAATTCGAAGAGGAGGTCGATCGTTCTTTGAATGTTTGCGCTGCAAATTACTTGGGTCTCCCACCTGATGAGCCAGTCGTCCAGGTAAGGGTACACTGGGATTGCCTCCCTGCGTAGGTGTGCCGCCGCCACCACCAGTACCTTGGTGAAAACCCTTGGAGCCAAGGCTATTCCGAAGGGCAGCACCTTGAACTGGTAGTGCTGACTGTCCACCTTGAAGCGCAAGAATCTTCTGTGCGCTGGGAACATGGAAACATGAAAATAGGCATCTTTCATGTCCAATGTTGCCATGTAATCCCCCTTTTTTAGGAGGGGGATTACCTCTTGGAGAGTAGTCATGCGAAACTTTTGGGGCTTGACATACTTGTTTGCAGGGCGTAAGTCTAATACTGGGCGCAGATTTTTTTTGGCACAAGGAAGTAAGTTGAATAAATACCCTTGTTTACCTGGTTGCCCGGGACGAGTTCTATCGCGTCCTTTGCTAGAAGATTGACGATCTCCTCGAGGAGGATCTTCTGGTGGTCTGAGGAATGTTTCTTTTGACATGGAGGGTGGTTTCGGGGACGCTCGAGTAGTTCTATGCAGTATCCTGTGGACACTGTGGACAGCACCCATCTGTCTGATGTGATCCCTTCCCAAGCTTGGGTGAAGTTGGTAATGTGTCCCCCTACTGGGGATGCGTGAGAAGGGACCCTGAACGCGGTGTCACTGTTTTGCGGGAGGCGTGCCGCCTCTGCTGGGGCTGCCTCTACCCTTGCCACGGCCCCTCTTTTTTCCTTTGCTGTAACTCTGGCTAGACTGCTGGTTGTTACCCCATGAAGTACCATGCCCCTGTGAATAGTTGGAGCCTCTTTGTGAATTTTGGCCGCGTGGGCGACGAAAATTACTATTGCCTCTTTCATTAGGGGGCTTGTTGTTCAACTGTCCCAGGGATTTCAGAGTCTCATACTCATTTTTGGCATTTTTTAGTGCGTCCTCTACCGCTTTGCCAAACAGTAGATTAGGCTCCACCAGCACGTCGATTAGGGATGCTTGTGTCTCGGATTTAAACCCTGACTGTCTTAACCAAGCATGCCTCTTAATGACAGTGCTCTCTGCTATTAGCCTGCCAGTGTTATCTGCGGCATCAAAGGTTGCCTTAAGGACGCAACCGGACACGGCTCTCCCCTCCGACGCAACCTGGGCCAACTGGCCCTTTAAGGGTTCCGGTGCGGAGTCGATGAGGGCAGCTACTTGCTCCCACTGGTGGCAGTTGTAACTAGCCAGCAGAGTGGTGGAGTTGGCAATCCTTGCCTGGTAAATGGAAGTGGAGGCCACCTTCCCTCCCAACCCGTAGATTGTCAAGGGGAGCCTCAGATGATGATAGAGGCGTTCCTGCCCTCTTCCGGGTATTAGTAGCTAGCAGGGAGTTCGGCTTCAATTGCCCCCTTATGTAAAGCGGCTCTGATTGGGCTGCCCTGAACAATTTCTCGACTCTGGGGTTTACTGCCCTGGTGAGGTTAGGAGTGGGAAGGGAAGGGTCAATTCTCCGTTGGATGGACTTGAGAATTGGAATGGCTTGGGCAATGGGTTTCTTTTCTCCCACTAGTTCTTCAGCAAAGTCCCTTCTCCTCCTGTGCTCCCTGAGTGTCTATGCGCAAGTGCTCTGCCACTCTAGTCAAGACCTCATTTAGGAGGGGCTGGTTGTCGACTGGAGAGTCTGTAACTTGTGGTTCTTTGCCTAGAGGGGAGTCTATTCTGTAGACTTCTGGGTCATCTTCCTCCTCATCTTGGTCCTCGTCGTCCCCATAATAGTCCCCCCCAGTTGGGTCGTCCAACGTTACCAAGTCTGGATCCTCATCCTGTAGTGGATCCTCACTATACTGGATGTAAGGCTGGAAGCAAAAAGGGCCTGAAGACAGACCTTGCGTTGGTGTCTCAAACCGAGGTTTCTTACCAGGGGGCTGCGGGTCCCTAGATCCTGAGGGAGTAGCACCGTCACAGTTTTTAAGTGGATATTTAGTTCAACCTGTTTGGGTAGTTAGACCATAAAATATATCGGGCAGAGTGTAAGGGAGGGGGGTGAGGTTGGCAGCGGGTATCCCTCCATTGAAAAAAGATACAAAAGGGTCGAACTAAATGTTAATTCACAAACTGTGGTCAACTAAATCACATAGAACAGTTAGGAGACATGTTCAAGTCTTAGAAAGATGCTGCAATTTATTTCCATGGATTGCGTTCAGTTTAAAGCTTTCATGAGTGGTGGAGCCACTTTTCATGTTAGTCTGACTCCGTACAGTGTACTGTATCGTGCTCTGAGGTAGGTATATGATGGAGCTTTAGAAAGGAAGATTCAAGAAAATAAACTAAAAACGTGTGCTCTGCTGTAGACGTCAGTTCACAAACCAGAGAGGATGTGTGGACTCAAACGTAAGCACCTACAACTCATACAGGAGACTTGCATGTGACTACAGCTCAAGAGTTTTTTTAATGAAAACCTTGGTAGTTCAGGGAGAAATACATTGATTAGGTAATGTTTAGGATATATTTTTGACTAAAATTAAGTATTTTTGTCAAATATGTTCACCATGCTGCAATTCCCCTTATTATTGCTGCTCATTAATATTTCTAGGACTCAAATGATTAAACATAATCGAATAAACCAAGTTATAGCAACTGTGGCCCCTTTTGCTTTGCTCAACAGACCTGTCGTGCCTGCCAAGCAGATGCTTCTGTCGGTTTGGAACCTCTTTTGAAGGGTCTGATCTATGTATGTCGCAAAACACGAAATGTATTCACAGTGGCCAAATGACAAATGTAGGGACTTGCACCAAACTGTGGCATGGGGTCCATGATATTCCCACTGCTGTGAGAGAGACACAGGCCTTGTGGTAATCAGGGAGATGAGTTTGGTGCATTCTCAGAAGCCTATAGACTGAAGGAGTGTTCCTTATGCCCTGTGACTTGCGAATATTGTCATACAGTTCAATAGACTATCTTGGAGATTTCAAGCTGGATTGACGTTTTTGCACACCCCCAGAATTTGATATGGACTGGTCCAGAACATTGAACTAGTGGGAGAGCATGTGCAGGCTCAAACCTGTCTCAAGCCAAATGCCTGGCTCTGGCTTTGCTGGACTGCTCTTGTGAAAGGCGAGCACACCTAGAGCCGAGCCAATCACCTGTTCCCTTCTCTGTTACATTCCAAAAAAAGTAAAATAAAGCAACACGGTCATCCAGTGACAGTTCAGTGTACTGCGTGAAATCATTGACTTGAACAACTTACTGGTTTATTTCTTGACAAGCATTGTATGTTGGTGAACCTAACCGCCCAGTACTTGCGTGCTCTCCACTCTTCCCTTCCCACCTTAGCATTAGTGCATTCCACTCTGAGCAGCACACTCCCCACCTGCCTAGTAGGACCGTTTTTGTGATTCGTGATCCCTGCCTCCTCAACCCCCCCAGTATTGTGGCACCTTGAAACACCATTTGCTGTATAGGCGCATTATAAATAAATAAATAAATAAATGTAAGGTTGCAGGGACAGCAGACAAAGGTTAATACGGACTATGCCCCTGGAGTGGAGCCTATTTTGTTCAGCACTGTTTTAGTAAATGTTGTATCTGGCTTAGCTTGGTAGTGGGAATGCAGAAGGAATGTTGTGATGTCATGTGGAGTGTTTGTGTCTGAGTGTCGGAATGCTTGAGGGAAGGTTCTATGTTGGACAGGTAGTCAGCGTGAAGCCTGGGTGATGGGCTGCCAGTGTTCCTGTCCTATTAATGTAACTTACTTAAGGACTATTTAACTGCTTGTGAAGGTGTCCTGAGAAGCTATAATAAACCCAGCATGTCATCCTAAGAAGGCTGGGAGCTACTTTGAGACATTGGCGACGAGCCGGTCTTAAAGAAGAAGAACCCACGTGCAAGAAAAAGTAGGAAGCTGAAGAAACCTGCTGCGGGCGGTGCAGGAAAGGAAAGGACAAGAAGAAGGACAACACTGCCCCCAATACAAGTAAGACCCATCACCCAGGGTGCCAAAGGGGGAGGAAAAAGACCCCGTAGACCCCATAGCATGAGGGACCAGCAGCTCATGATCTGGAGGGAGAGCTGAGTCCCGGGGGCTGGAGAGGGAGCTGGGCCAGAAAATGAAAGGAAGCTGTGTCCCAGTAATGAAATGAGAAGTCATGCTGCATAGGATGTAGAAAGGAGCTTGCCCATAGGGAGAAACGTGATGCTGTCCCGGTTAAGTGAAGTGGGAAGTAGTTGCTTTCAATGTAAAGTGGGTGGTTTGCCTATAAAGGAAGAGCAGAGCTGTCCCATTAGGTGTAATCATATGTCCCACCAGGTGAAACAAGGGACAAGGCAAACCAAGGGAAAGCTCCCCATGATGAAGAAAATGATAGTAAATAAAGCCAGGGTGAAGGGATGTGTCCTTTGTACTGGTAAAGCCTAAAGCGATCATGGCGCATAAAGCAGAGTCAGTAGATGGCAGAGACAGTGACCGTTACGTGAGCAGAGATCTTCACTACCCTGTGTCTGGCAAGGGAATGGTGGCGTCAGTATGGGAGTGAACGGAGTTGGCGAATGAGCCCAATGCTCAGGAGATGCAGGAATCGTTGCTTGCAAGGTTTAAACAAGCTGAACTTTCAGGAGTTGCAAGAATCGGGAGGCTTAAACAATGCAGCTGTATCGCATCAAGGGTGAGAAATTATGGGGATTTCTGACTAAGGAACCCAAAGGCGTGAGGCTGCGTGTTCAGGACGCAGCGTAACGTTCATTGAGGAATAGTACGGCACACAGAAGTTGAGTGTGCGCTGTATTTTACTGTGGCGGGACGCTCAGGTAGCGGTCTACCCAGCGAAGGGAAAGTATGCAATGCCCTGTTGGAGTACTACTTATGCATTCTGAGCGGCATGGAGAGGGAATAAGTCTATGTATTGTAAATGCAACGCAGACTTGGAGATCTATCATTCTCCCCACCGAAGGAGTAACGGTGCGGGGGCCGAAGTGCTGTTTGGTTGTCTAAAAACTGATGGACAGACCACTGAGATGGTGACGGGTTATCTTCTGACGGGTTAGGATTCAAGGAGAAGGGACTTAAATATCCTTTTGTGATATTATCCTTGTGTGTTGCGCCACTGGTATTCGGTGTGTCAAGGGTGGATGGTTACACTTTGAGGATTTGTGGATACATAGGAGGTGAAATTGAAGTCTTGTTTTAAGCAAATGCATTTCTGTTTAGCTACTTCAGGTAATGGTATGGGTGCTTGCTGCATAGATTTCTCATGATTATCTGTGAGTGGTGTGGGTCATGTTTGAAGACTAGGATTAACCTTTTGAGGACTTTCAGCATTTAGGCCGCTTTATAGCGATGTGGACTTTTAGGATTGGATATGGAAATGTGCTCATGACATTTATTGTATTGTATTAGAGTCTAGAACTAACCTTCTTGAGGATTTTCAGTGTTTAGGTCGCTAAGTTGCGAAATGGACTATTAGGATTGGATTGGTTCGGAATTCATGAGATATGGTGTTTAAAAAGAAATGCATCATTTCAAATGTATAGAGCAATGCAATGTGAACTGTATAATCTCTTATGTGATGCATTGTGTACAGTATAGAAAATCTGTATTGGCTCCGGGAATTTAGTGAGATTGGGGGTAGCGCCTTCAATTGTTTCTTGTATAGGTGTGGATAAGATTGTTTGGTGAATGCGGGGGTAGCGCCTCCAATGTGTTTAGTTTTGGGTGTAGCTTATATGTGATATATAAGTTTGGTATCGCTGATGGTGTGAATGCCAGGTCAGCATATTTGTGCCTTCCAAATGTGATTTCTGGGGGTAGCGCCTTCAGTAAAATTTTGAGTATGGGTGTGGAATGAAATACACAAGGGCATTTGGGAGGTAGTGCCACGTTATGTGGTGTTTGGGGGTAGCGCCTCCAGTACATTATGGGCGTGATTGTGATGAGTCGCGCAGGGTACGTGGGTTTATGGTGGTAGCGCCACCATATATGCCGGGGCATGACTGTAATGAGTTATGCATGGTTATCCCACGTATGGCTGTGTGAGGTGGTAGCGCCACCAAGTATTGGAGCTTGACTGTGGTCAGTCATCCGAGGTGAATGGTTTGTTATCTGGGTGGTAGCGCCCCCGGTAGGTGTAGGGTTGTGACTGCAGTATAAGTCACGCATGGTTAGGGGTATGTGTGTAAGGGGGTAGTGCCCCCGGTTTTGGGCATGCCTGTGGTATTAGGCATTGCATGGTCACGTATTACACCGACTTTGTGGTTTATTTACCCACAAATAATGTATTGTTCTATTAGTTGTGCACGTGCGGCTATGTTTAGCTGTACTGTGTATCCTTGTATGACTCTTTTCACCCCATCAGGGTCCGGAGTGCGCCAGTGACATTAGTTGTTGGTCCTGGTGTGCCTGGCCAGCGCACCGGGTATGAGGCGAGTGTCTGAGTGTCAGAGCACATGTTGTGTGCTTGCCCTGATGATGTGAGTCAATGTGAATGATTGTGATGTGTATGGCGGTGTGTTGTGTAAAGTCTGTGTGGTTGGAAGAGGGGAGGTGTGTTGTGTATGCGTTATTTATTGTTGCTCTCTGCAATGTGCAAATGTAATGGGAGGGGATGCGTTGTGTCTGGTTTAGCTTGGTAGTGGGAATGCAGAAGGAATAGATGTGTTGTGAAGTGTTTGCTTGTGAATGAGAGACCCTGTAAATAAGGCTTCAACTTTATCCACGGCCTACACTCTGCGGAGATGATCTGTACAGCCTTCTGCTTCACTAAGTAAGCCTTATGAAGTAGGATAATAGACATGAGCAGCTTTTTTTCTGGGGGAGCAGAATACAAACCAATTAATAATTTGCCGAAAAATATGTAACCCCATGTTACATCAAAAATCCACAAAAACAGTTAAAGGCTATGCTAATATTAAGAAGCCAATGAAGTAATTAAACCTTTCAATGTAAACCATAGGTCCTATCGAGGATACGTCCATGGAGTTGGGTGCCCGGAAAACCAAACATGAAAACTAAGCGAAGGTACTTGCAAACAAATTCCCTGAAATACCAAACAACAAAGCGATGATGCCATTTTGACACGCCTAACAGCAGGCCTCCTTAAATACACGGGGAATCGAAATGCTGCGTCACGAAACGGCGTACACGCCAAATGGCGCTTCAACGTGACGAATTCTGCCAGGCAAAGGACTACAGCACGGATGGAACCACAACAGGAAAAACGCATTGCACAAACTCGAAACACACACTCGCATGAGAACTGTGGCGTTCGGTACATTCCTACACATGCAGGGGGTGAACTGCAATTACCAAGGTGCGGTCACAGGTGCGCATGGATATAATTTCTATGCATTGGCCGAACAGAAGGGAATGCCATGAAGCCACACACAGTGGCCTATTCACCCCATCAGATGCATATGCCACCCTTATAAATGACCAATTAAAGGCCATAATTAACCGCAGAAAGTGCAAACAAACTGTGCACCCACAAGGGCAAGCCCTACACATGAGAATGATAAAGTTTCAAATAAAACTCAAAATATTTGCCATACCTAAAAACATCCACTTGCTGGCTAGGCTGAAGGAGCAAAAACTGGCACATAGTGCACAGGGTCGTACCCAATCCCATAGGGCATGTAGCAACACCGCCCAATGCCCACCAGTGCCGTGCAACCTTCACTGCATGCACCCCCTCTCATTTGGCCACCTATCACATTAGTCATTGATCTGCAAACAGACATCACTCTGTAAGCACCAGACTGCCAAAACTGAGCCTGAAACTGACAACTATTCTGTGCAGCCTGCACACAACTGCAAAGCCACCCACCGCTATCAGGGGCATGTACCCTGGGTCGTCACAATCATCGCTGTGTCCCTCACACCTGCTGTGGTCATGATGGAGCCAGGCCTGCAAAGTAAATGGAGCAACCACCTGCCAGGACCGTCGGAGGATATAAACCTCATGGCACTCAACATCCTGGCCAAGGCACCATTGAAACACTGTAGTACTGGAAGGCCAGCAGCCAGCCGTCCCTGCCCATCAGCAATGCGCCCTGCATGTGATTTGCATGGCCACACTTTACCACCGAGGAGGCCGATCTAAAGTGGAAAGACAGCGTCCATGCCATTGTGAATTTTTGCAAAAGAGGAGGTAAATGTTGATGCGCTCCTCCTTGGCAAGTTACATAGGTGTGTGTATGTCACTCATCTTACATCATAGCAACAAGCACAGAGATCACAGAAATAGATGTTGAATTAAAAAAAAAGTAAAGATGCCGATCCAACATCGCTTGGCTTAATACTGTAAAGAGGTGATATACAGGTCAGGACACCAGGGGTTGGCAGTGTGTAAAGGTGATTGGTGCATTTGAAAAGTTCCATTTCACACAGTTCTAGCCAGGGCTAAGCACACATGGCACCTGGGGTTCTAGTGAGGAGTTGGAACCCAGTGGATAAGATTCGTTGGTTCCATTTTTTGTGTGTAACTATCTTTTTTTGACTTGTATATATGCCAGCATTCATCGGCTCTTTCAGGTGCATTAGCAGCAAAGGTAACCCATGGAATGCATGTGCGTGTGGGATAAATGCACTTTTAGTATTTGGAGGGGTCACCCCCCCCCCCCAAACCCCTGTGTTTTACCTTTACAAACCCACCACAAACAAAATCAACCCTTTATCCCACACACACATACATTCGATGAAAATAAATGTGTTGGAAAACTTTCAATGGAAAGGCTTTCGTTGGAAACTCTTGATGGAAAGAACAGATACCAAGGTAACCACAAGACTTCACACCAGGGCGGTGCCTAGGGGGGGCGCTGCAGAACGAACAGTGACGTGCATTTATTGACATGCACTGCCTTGGAGACCGCCACTCTCAGCAGCCCGTTACACACACACACCCGTTCACATAGGATCACGTTGACGGCGAATTATAAAAAAAAAATGTAATGTGATGTGTTATATTCATCCAAGATTTAATTAAAAGCTGTGAAAACAGGAACACTAAAAAAAACGATGTGAATTAGCTGTGGGGCTCTGGAGAAGGCATCAATGTAAAATGAGCAAGAAATAGACATTGCCAAGGATAAGTTTGTCTACTAGAATTTGTGTGGGTGAGGGCGCTCGAAGAGAAAGGGGTGGTAAAGTGCACAATGACAGGACTGTGGCAATTCGAATGCTCCATACCTCCTTGTTGGACGAGGTCTCTGCCGTTTCACAGGCATTCTGTTGCGGTGGTGGTGGCGGTGGCGGCGGCTGCCGGTGCGAGGATTCGGCACCCTGCGGCGAGGACGGGTCTGGCGATGGAGACTAGAGGGGAAAAAAAAGAACTAACTTGAATTCCAAATGTCAAATATGTTACATCTCGCTCTTTGCCACGATGGGTAAACATTAAAACACGGGATAAATGGAGACCATTACTTGGCAAGCCAAATATCACAGGGCCGCTGTGCTCAGTCCGCACTGAGAAAAGCCCACGTACGGCCCTATTCTAGCCTTCATCTCCTCACAGAAACTTTTAGCAGACAATTTCTCCCTGGGCTGTTTTCAGTCTCACTTTCCAGCTTTGTGAGCTCTTGGAACAGGCAGCTTAGTTTTGCAATGTGATTTACGGCACGTATTCAGGGTTTTTCATCTCAAACACTGGACCAGTGTGGACTAGAGGAGAGAGCATCCGTGGGCTTCAGAGGGAACAATCTGGCAGGGAGTAAAGAGACGCAGATTCCAAGAGGAGCAAGTCATCCCTGGGACAAAGGGGACCGGGCAGGTTTGTGAACTAACAGTTTCTGTTACAGCATAGGATTGCAAAGGTCTGCGGTAGCACACAGTAGAATACAAAAATTAGAGATCTGCTGTTCAAGACTAATGAGCAGCGGGCAGCACCAGAGTTTCAAAAAAGAGAAAGGAATTAACCTCGAAACATTGGTTCCATGTAATAATGCCCCCACAAAAATGTCTCCTGACAAAAAGTCGCTGTTTTTCGCAGACATTATATTGAACAAGTGGAGCTGGGGACATCCCCGCAACCGTCCCCACACATAATGTCGCCAATGGCTTTTCCCATCAACATTATGTATGGGGACATTATTACCTGAAACCGAAACTTTGAGCTAATTATTTTAAATTCTCTGACTGAAAATATGTCTGTATCTTCGTTTTACATTTTGGCCAGGCCTGACCTGTAAAGATTAATTTGTCAGCACAGTTTCTAAGCTCTCCTGAGATGTATTTATTTTATTGTATTTATTTAATTTGTTTATTTAAAACGCACTTAAGCGCGGACCCGGGGAATCGAACCTGTGTTGCTCTGTGTCGTCTTGGTTCCAATGTGAGCAGTTACCCCTGAGCTATCCTCCTTATTCTCCATTGACAGTTGAAGGGACAGGGGCTCATCTGGATTGGTTTATGGTTGAATGGGGAAGCCAGAATCAGTGCACGGATCTAAACCAATATCTACTAGATCCTCGTGTACTTTAGGCATGTACCTCAAACGCATACGATGTTCTGTACATTGTATACACGTGCATTACGTCCTCATTTCGTCAACAATTGCATGTATTGTAAATGGAGCCGGTTTTTTGTGATTAAGCTATGCAACAACAAAAACACATCTAGCTTAGTGATATCATTTGACATAAGCTACTGATGTGAACAAAGAAGGAAGGCAAACAGTACATAGGTTTGGGCAGCAGAGCCTTTGTAGGATGCGGCCCTAGGATCTGGTAAGAAGCAGTCCCGTAGGTTGCCCCATCAGTGGAGCACTCGGAAAATGATAACATACAACAATGGGACAAAATGTGGCCATGGGTGATGAGTGGGCGGAGGGAGTGCTCCTGCGATTGTAGAACATACCGAAACTGTTCATGCTTCCAGGCTCTGGGCTCTTTTGCTGATTTCACAGCTGGACAGAGGTTGCCTCTATTCGAGAAGTGCTGGGAGATAGTTTGATTGAGAATACCCTAAAGTGCCAGGGACCATTCATTAGCTTGAACAATCCTTCAGTGTTAAAATGGGGGGAGAGGGAGGTGGAGTGATAGGCAATCTGAAAGCGCTCCAGGGTCCAGGGACTGTGAGATGGTCCAAGAAGTTGCACATCAGAAATGGAAGCGTTTCAAATCCTGGAGGTTTGGGCAGAAAATTAAGCACCATCCAGCTTTGTGCAACAAAGATTGAGCCTCCGTTGGAAATGCCACAATTTGTTGTGTAGGAACTTGGGACAATGCCCCACAGTTTAAGGCGAGGACTGCATAAGGACATGAGACATGTAATGAGTGACTTTAGCAAACAAAGCCCATTAATGGCAAATGGGATGGGTTCAATGGAAGAGAGAGGCCACAAGTTTCGAACATGTTGGAGCTTGCACAACAGGAGTTACAGAGCACCCACACAGAGGTCACTGTTATATTCAGGGCAAGTGCCATGGGCACCGGTACTATGTGAGGGAAAGGCATGGAGAACATGCACCTCTGGACCTGCAGCAGGCAGAATGAAGACTTTAGACACCAAGTTGACCCGGGATGGTATTCTAAAATGACACCTCCATTTTGCACTCCACTGCTGACTTGGGGGGACATCAAGTTTAATCAGCACGAAAGTGGCTAGGTTAGAGACGATTTACTGCAAGTCATATTTTCAGTCCTTGCATGCATTTGGTTTCAGGTGATTATGGGTCAGAAATCACTCAACATTAAATGAGCATTGGTTGAGATTCTCGGCATTAGAGTCAAGGGAGCAGTGGAATTTCAGGATGATTTGTCTGTCTTGGGTGTAGTGTAGATGTAGCAAGTGATGCCAAAGGATTCCAACAAAAGAGGAAGGCGGCCTACATGGAGGCTGAGCTGAAGGAGAGAGAGATGGGGGAGATCTGGGGCAAGCGAGGGTAGAGTTAAAAGGAAGGAGAGAGATGATTTGGACTCGGAGAAGTCCAGCTTCGGGATCAGCCCTGGGTACCACATCTAGGCCAGCTGGTTGGAAAAGAGATGGATCAACTACCGTGTTTAAGATGGCGGAGAGATCCAGAGGGATAATAGTTACCACTCTTTCGATATATGTCTGATTCATAGCATGTGACCCAAAAAAGGCCCGGCTAGAAAGGGCTACATGCTTCTCCCCTAAGGGAAAACCTAGAAATAAGGACACGCCAGGGTTCAACAAAAGGTTTTATTAAATATATTGTGTATGCGTTTTATTTATGTATTTGTGTTTTGGAATAATCCATCCAGCCGACCACGGGCTAACTGGAATGTTGAGGAGCGATTAAAGGAAGAACAAAGAAACAGAACTCCCCTGCCCAAGAATGGGCTGTCCAGGGTAGAAAAAGAAGAGACAGGAGAAGAGGTTGAACAAAATACACAGCTCCCTGGAGGGGGCACGGCCTCGAGCTGCCACCTCAGGGCACAAAGACATTAAGGCCACCTGGCCATTTGTGGGGAGCTCACCAGAGAGTTAACTGTGGGGCCGAGCTGCATGGCAGGGGCAATTTAGCCGCCCATGGGGCCATGGTAGGTATCGGGCCATCCAGGGAGCCACACAGGACAGGCCCAGGAATAACACAGGTCCCGGGCAGCGTATGTGGGGCTGCCCGGGCCAAAGATGGGCGTGAGGGGAGTGGCCCAAACCAGGCAGCCCAGCCGTGTCACCAGTCTACCCACCTTGTGACTGGCGAGGTGGGTCCTTTCTGAGAGTCCTCCCAGGTCGTGCGAGCCAATCGGTGGCCCAGTAGGGGAAGAGCACAAAGTCGAGGTGGAGTGTTGAGTCCCGGGATGCCACCCCAAGCTGCTGCAGCGAGGCAGCCTGGGTAAAGATCTGGGGGTCCGCCCCCCTGTGTCTCTGTGGCGCAATGCAGAGGGGGCGGGCTGAGACTAGAGGAAGGCCGCATGGACGGCGGTGACTATTGGGGGTGTCCCCGTTGTTGTGGGGATGCCGACTGAACCCTAGATGGTGCCCGGGACATGGGGGTGACTCGAGCAGCCTCCGTAGCAATGGGGCTGCCCTGAAGGGTGCAAATGGCCATGGGGAGAGCCAGTGAGTACAGGCGGGTCCTCCAGCCTATGGGGCCCACCCTGAATGAATTTTGGGCACTATGGGTTGCAGCAGTGAAGGTGGCGGCATCCACACAGCAATGGGGGCGCCACGTGAAGTAAATATGACACTCCGAGACATGGCGGTGATAGGAGTGCCCCCACACTAACAGGCTGCACAGAAGAATGGTTCCAAATGGCCAATCAAATTCACAGAAAAGCCTCAGTGGTTTCTTTCCTTATGGCATGCCTGCAAAAGGATCGATAGAAAGGTTTGATCAGAAGGAGTTCAAAGAAAGTCCTGCTAGCGGACATCTCCTAATGAGCAGGCGCTACTTTGAAGGAATAAGGTAGTAGATAGCATCTTGCAAATCTAACTTGCAGATCAGATGCAAAATGTAGCTTTGTTAATTATGTACAACCCATTATGCTTTAAATGCCTTCTAGATGTGCTGCAATGCACATTCCCATAAACCCAGAGTTGATGTCACAAATATATGCTTGAAGGCCAACACTTGGCATGGGGAGTTAAATAGCTCCTGGGAAGTGGTTGTTGTCAAGCTAGTCTACAGCAGGAGCTAAACAGCCCCAGGCAACTTCAGTCCCTGCATTTAGACTCGATGGACAACAGAAGCGGCATTCCAAAGCGCTCTGTGTATTTAAGCAAAACGTAGCCAAATGCATAACCACGAGAGTAAAGGGAATAAATACCATTTCTTTCAGAAACAAATTCAAAGACTTGCGGTTGTGAATCAATACCTGGAAACTAACTAACTTTGAAGAAATTGAAAAGTTCTCCCAGAACTTGCAGAGAGACAGTGGGCATTTATTCCAGAGAATTGCAGGAAATGTGCCCTTACTCAATATTCCATGTGTGCCATATGTATTTCATTGATGGATTGCTCCAATCGTAAGAGATCTTATTTTATAGTTTTTTTATGTTATGTTATGTTATTTTGCATTGATATAGCGCCTTATATACCATTGGTATGGTCTGAAGGCGCTGGTAAGTTGAACACCCTTGGGAACCGAAGTTCAGATCAGTAGAGAGAGTAGAGGGAGTCAAAAGGTGCATGTGAGCACCGGGTATGTGTGCAGCTCGTGCGGTATTCGTGTAGCAGCTGCTTCTTAGCAGTAGGTGTGGTGGTCGAGAGATCAGGGGTATGTGTTCGTTCTGGCAGGATTTATCCAGACAGGATGTGGCTGCGTTAGGCCTGAGGAGAACGCCTGGCTGGGGGGTGTGTAACCAGCAGTGTTTACTTAGAGTGATGTGGAGTAAGCGGCGGATGTTGGTATGGGAACAGTTATACCGAATGGTGTCATAGTATCTCTGTGTTCTAGCTGAGTGGTGATGTAAGGAGAGAGTAAGCGTGGTGGTGTGATATGATGGGTTATATGCTTTTTCAAACGTTCTCTGCATTCCAGACCATACTATATATACTATATACGTCACGCAATCTTATGCGCTCCAGTCCGTTCCATGCACTCCTATCCACTCCGTACACCCCAGACAGCTCCATACACTCCGGTCCGCTCACACACTCATGCATTCCAGCCCGCCTAGCGTACTCCAGTCTACCCCACGCATGCACTCTTGTCTGCCCCACGCATGCACTCCTGTCTGCCCATGCTCTACGCATTCAGCAGCTCTACATACTCCTCTATTCTACGCACTCATCAGTACGTAGATGTAATCTGTGCTTGTTCGTTTTATGTACTCATCTGCTTATGCAACACATTCGTTTACTCTGGGCGCTCGATCGCTCCAGGCATTCGTTCACTCCAGGCACTCATCCACTTTATGCCCTCACACGTATTATCCATTTACCTGTTTTACGCACTCACTCCCCTCTACGCACTCGCCCCCTCTACGCAATCAATCCCCTCTACACACTCAATCCCCTCTAGGCACTCAATCCCCTCTAGGCACTCAATCCCCTCTACGCACTCATTCCCTTTATGCACCCATCCGCTCCCCGCATTCATTCCCTTCAAGCACTCGTGCATTTCACGCATTCAGCAGCAATATCCTGTTCTATATGTTCATCTCTACATTCATCTGTTCTATACCTTCATCCGCTCCATACACTTATACACTCGTCCGCTCTATCCACTCGTCCCCTTTACCCACTCGCCCCCTCTATCCACTCGTCCCCTCTATCCACTCGTCCCCTCTATCCACTCGTCCCCTCTATCCACTCGTCCCCTCTATCCACTCGTCCCCTCTATCCTCTCGTCCCCTCTATCCTCTCATTCGCTCTATCCTCTCATCCGCTCTACACTCTCATCCGTTCTATCCACTCATCCGCCCTATACACTCATCCGCTCAATACACTCATCCGCTCAATACACTCATCCGCTCAATATACTCATCCATTCTATACATTCGCCAGGCCTGTACATTCATGTGATCCAGCGATCTACACACTCTCTGCACTTTTGTATTGATCCGTTATCCACAGTCATGCACTCTACACACTCATCCGCTCCACATATTCATCTGTTCTACACGCTCATCCGGTTTACGCACAACCGTTCAGCTCATTCGACTGTTTTACACACTCCTGCATTCTACTCGCTTCTCTGTATTTACCCACTCATCCATGTTACATGTTTGTCCGCTCTACACACCCAGCCGCTCTTCACACTCATCCACTCAACATGTTCATCCATTCTATACACTCGTCCGCTCTACATATTCATTTGATTTCCTCACTCATTCGAGCTATATAGTTATTTGTTCTTCCACTCCGGCATTCTTCCATTCAGCCTATTCATCTAATCCACCTGCTTCATCCATTCTAACTATTTCATCCACACCATTCACTTCGTTCGCTCATCATGCATTATGTCCATTCCCAGGGGCTTAAGTCTCTTTACTGTTTCTGTATGATTTATTCTTATTAACCACTTCACATTGCTCTGGTCTATTTTATTTGGTTAATTGTGATTGTCCTTCTAGTTTATATTAGGGATTACTAGCTGCCAATTCTCTCATCAGGTAGTTTGTTGGGCTGGTGTCATTGAGATGCTGTTATTCTGTTTGGGTTAGTTTGGTATGGGTTGGTTTTAGGGGAAGAGCCAGGTTTTCAGCAGTTTGCGGAAAGACGTTAAATCCTCGGTTAGGCTGATGTGGGGTGGGAGTGAGTTCCATAGCGTGGGGGCCAAGGCTGAGAATGATGATCCGCCTAACCTGACTGAGTTTGTCTTAGGTATGACTAGGAGGCCGGCTGAGCTTGATCTTAGGGTGTGTGGGGGGTGATCCGGTTTTAGCTTGTCTTGAAGATATTGAGGTCCGGTTTTATGCAGTGCTCGATGGGAGATGCATAAGGTTTTGAAAGTCACCCTTTGCGCTACAGGAAGCCAGCGCAGCGTCTTAAGGGCTGGGGTGATGTGATCTCTTGGGCCAAGCGCAAGTAGCATTTTGACTGCTGCGTTTTGTGCCCTTTGGAGTTTATTCAGTTGGTAGGCGTGGATTCCGAGGTATAGGGGGTTTGCGTAGTCCAGTCTTGATATAACGATTGATTTGACCGCGGAGAGTCTGTTGGGAAAGGAGAGATATGGAAAGATGCGCCTAGGGGTTTTAAGGTGGTAGTGGCAGGACTTTGAGACGTTGTTGACTTGGCGCGAGAGTGTTAGGTCAGAGTCAAGGGTGCATCCAAGATTTTTCACTGAGTTGGAGGGGGTCGGTGAGTTGCCCATGGCGGGTGGCCAGGGTAGTGTGTGCGGAAGAAATTCGGAGTTGCCACAGACCATGATTTCCGTTTTGGAGGGGTTTAATAGGAGGTGGCTTTGGGTAATCCAGAGTTCTATGTCAAGGAGGCAGGAGGCCAAGTCAGGTCGGGAGTTGGGTTCTGAGTTCAGGAGTTTTAGAATTAGTTGAGTGTCGTCGGCGTAGTTGTAACACAGGATGTTGTGTGAACAAATTATTGATGGAAGGGTGATCAAGTAGAGATTGAACAGGAGGGCGGATAGGCATGCTCCTTGTGGGACTCCTGTGTCGACCGGACGGGCTTGGGAGGTATAGGTGGAGAGTATCGTTATTTGGTACCTATCTTTGAGGAATGAAGCCATCCATTTAAGAGCGGTTCCACGTATTCCTAGCGAGTGGAGGTGGTCTAGGAGGATTGAGTGGTTGATTGTGTCAAAGGCGGCGGATAGATCAAGAAGGATTAGTGCGGCGCATCCCGCGGAGTCTGCTGTCATTTTAAGGTCATCCCAGATTGAGGTTAGGGTGGTTTCAGTTCCGTGTCGAGCTCTGAAACCTGATTGTGCGGGGTCTAGGAGATTGTTGGCTTCGACAAAGGCATTTAGTTGGGAGTAGGCAGTTCGGTCAATGAGTTTGGTAAGGAACCTGGTGTTTGAGATGGGGCGGTAGTTTTTGGGCTCAAGAGGGTCGAGGTAGGGATTTTTAATTAGAGGTTTGACATGAACCGTTTTGAATGTGTCGGGAAAGCTACCAGAGGAAAGGGAGGCATTTATGATGGATCTTGTGTGTTCTCCTGCGCAGGTGGACGCGAAAATTTCTTTGAGGGTTATGGCTGGGCAAGGGTCTAGCGGAGAGCCAGATGGTTTGCAGGCTGATAGCAGTTTGAGAAATTGCTCTGGTGATATTGGACTAAAGGATTCGAACGTTGGTTGCGTAGTGGTTGCAGCTGGTGGGCAGGTCGGTATGGGGGGAGTATAGCCTGGTGGATGTAAGAGAGCCAGTTTGGTGGCAAGAGTATTTGTTCTTTCGAGAGCTGTGGTGTAAAGCACTCCATTGTGGTAAGCTGCTTCAGAGAGCAAACAGAGAGGAGCCAATCATGCACCACTTGCAGGCAGACTACATGGTATAGTTAAACAAATGCAAGAATAGCAGGACTTTATCCCCATGTCAGGATAGAAACGAACAAGGAGGGTATGGGGCCCAGAGTCCATGACTGCGTCAAGCAGACTTCATGTCCTGTTCGAGTGTGCTTCTTACTCCTTTAATTGGTTGGTCAGCAGACTTCCAGGGGTCAAGTCCTAAAAATTGAAGTGGGGGGGACTCATCAACCAGCGCAATGGGATGTGACGTCACCAGAAATTAGCATATCGCGGTGAAATATGCACATTTCATTAAATTGGTTTTGCATAACCACCCTATTTGCAGAGTCCACCTTCTGAAAAAAGTGGGTGGACTGCGTCCACCCGCGTGTACCCTCGACTTGAGCCCTACAGACGCTGTGTGATTTTGGGACTCTTGATCAGTTTATTGGTATCCTGGGCTTCTAGGCTATTACAGTAGCAGGAGCACTGGGGACTGCACCAGCTCAGATGTCTGTTGATGCTCCAAAAGGGGAGTCATGTTTTTCAGCTGGTGGAGTTGGAAGGTGGCCCTTTTCAATATTGCACAGGACCTGTGGCTCAAACAATATGTTGGTGTTGATACCGGCCCCCGGATTGCTGGGTTTGTTGGAGCAGTTGGGAGTGCATCTGAAAAAGGCTAGGGGGCTCCTGGATATGCAGACCAGGTTGAGATTGTGTTATGGTGGGCTCTGTTTGGAATTATGCTCCTCAGGATTTTGAAGTAATAGGCATAGCAGTAGAAGGGGAAAGAGCCAAGTGGTGAGTAGTTGCATGTATACCTTGAAGAGCCGAGGTTAAATTACTGAACCTTGAGGGACCCTGTATGGTGAAGAGGTGGAAGTGGATAAAAAGTGGCCTAGTTTATCATGATAGGTCTGATATTTCAGGGAGCAGTTAACCAGCTTGGTGCAGTGCCACCTAGGTGAATGTTTTTCTGCAGGTTCTGAATGAGGATGTTGTGGTCCACCATATTGCAGGCCACTGCACGGTTGTATCGGATGAGGAACTCTGGGTAGTGAGGCACACCAGGAGGAGGACTCGGAATACTACGTGCCATGTTAAGGGGTTTTTATTTAAAATAATAAGAAAACACCTATCTAAACCTAACACTATGAGGGATGTTCCCTGCCTAATAAAACTAAAACTAAGGGTGCTTGTCAAAGTCTGAAAATTAAATAGCCCCGAGTCCAAATCCTAAAGGCTTCCACTTTAGGAATAACAAAAAGGAGGCGGTCCGAGCAATAGCCTCTGTCTTCGGCTTCTGTCTGGCCCAATCAAGTGGTTCTGTTTCGAGCCGGTTTACAAGGTTCGTCAATATTTTAAAACACAGTTCACAAGGATCTCCTTCACATAGGTTTACAAAGGTCGTCAATGTCTCAAAGCACAGTTCACAACCTTTCTGCAGGTCCTATTGGTCAAATGTTCATATTTTTCATATGTTTTCCTCTTCCCCAGGAAAACTACATTTTTTTAATATATTTTCTCCAAATTCTATTAGATGCTTGAAACCCTCCAGTTTATCTTTCTCTACAGTTCTCGCACTCTCCAACGTTCTCTGGCCCTCTGACAGGCTTATTTTCTCAACCCGTTCAGGTTTTCTCAGTTCCCGCAACCCTGATGGTTCTCCCAGCCTCGAATGTTACAGTCTATTTGTTTCTCAGGACTCCCCAGAGTCCTCTGGCCTTCTAGTAGCCTTATTGCACTTGGGTTTATCAGGCTCCAGTAAACATGACTATTTTCCAGCCTTGAAAGTCTCTCAGTTTCTCAGGACTCTGCGGTCCTCTGGCCCTTCCATATGCTTATTTTCTATCTGCTAGGGTTTATCAGGCTCTTATAACATTTACGGCTTCTCTAGCCTCAACAGTCTCTTCGTTTGTTGGGGCTCTCTGAAGCCCTATGGCCCTCTGATGGGCTTGCTTTCATCAGGCTCCCGTAACCTCGTTGGCTTCCCCAACCTCGATTATCAATGTTCGTATCTCTCAATTGTGTTCTCTCTTCAGGAGCGTTTGCGTCCTTTCTGTTGCTGGTCTCAGCAGCAAATCCACTTCTCGTGCGGAGGTCGAGGTTCCCATTCTTCCCTTTGCAGTCTGGTCTCTGCGTCGTTTAACGGTCCTCGTCCCACCACGGTTTCCTAGTGTTCATGCCACCAGATGAGACGGTTGCTTTCCCGTGTGTCTCTTTTGCGACCTTGGTTTCTCGGTCGGTTAGGATACTAGCCTTCCGGCGCATGGCTAGCATCTCATTCACTCTCCACACCACCACTGGCTTCGCGGGCTGGCATGGCTCTCGCCCTCTTGGACATCTTCCCGTCAGAGACTCGCCTTTGCGTAGGATTCTCTCTTATCTCTGTGTATGAGTTTCTCTCCGATTCAAAGTTCCTCTTGGTTTTATGCACATCATCGCAAACAAAAAAGGTATGTCCTTGTTTGACTGTACTGTTCAGGCGAGATCCAACATTATCTGACGCCAAAGAGATTCTATATATGTCGGTACTCAGTGGATTCAAAACAGAAGTAACAGACTTTCCAATTGTCAAGTATGCAGATAATGTACGCTGGACTGGGAGTTCCTTATCGGAATGGTATTCCTTGTCCCCAAGATGGGAGTCACTCCGAGTGAGGTCCCAGTTGCCCAGACCCCTAGGGAGGGTCTTGCTGAGCGGGGCTCACCTTCCTAGCCTCAAAGGGAGTGGCTCCCCTATGGGGAGAAGGGACACATTGTCCAGATTCTTCACAGTGGGTGCCCAGATTCAGTAGGATCCTCTCCCAAATGGCAATTTGTTTTTATTTTGGTTCTTTCAATGGCCTAAACCGGAATTGATAATCATGAAACAGGTTATTGTTCCCCAAGAAGAGTTGTACTTGGAACAGCATGACCATTTCCAGGGTCTTGGCGTCAAATCGGATATTGGTGATAGGCCAGCAATTTGCCAAGATATTACAGTTTGGGGTTGATTTTTTCAGGATTCAGGTTATCGTTATATTTCTGAGTGTGGACAGAATTACTCCAACATTTAATAAAATGCATTTCACAGTTGTGTAATGGTCCTGCTAAATGCCGCTTTTTGTTTGATGAATAAGGCTGGACGGAGGTTGCATAGGGCAACCAAATCTCCGGTTCAGAGATGGGCTGGAAGGAGCTGAGAGAAGTGGACTGGTCAGGGGTTTTCTGGTGTTCAGCGGAGTTGGCAGGTGAAAGTTTGTTGATTGATTTTTGGAGTGTTTGGAACTAATTTTCAGACCCTTAATGTTCACGATTTCTTGTAGACGTTAAAGATCTCTGGGCATTTGTTGGGGCCTGCCCAGATTATCAATTGATAAAAAAAAGACTTTATAGTGCATGAGGTGGCTAGCTGAAAAGTGGCAATGTTTGCACATCACTTTGTCTGGTTCAGTCTAGAACTTATCCCAAATTCTCTGGAGTATTCAGCCCTTTTTAACAACTTGTTGGATAGGTTAAGTGGGGGTATAGATTTCTTTTTTTTTTCTTTGGGCTGAGGGTGGCAAGTTTTTTTTAGAAAGAGGCATGAGTATGCCTTTGGGTGAGGTAGATGCCTGTTTGGGGGAAGAGAAGTCACATTAATTGGTTAGTAAAAGATTCTCACAATGTTTTTTATGTGCCAGAGGTTTTTCCTTCTTAGAGTTCAAAGCATTTGACACTGAGCATGTAAAGAGTAAGCGATCACTCTAGGAAACTGGGAGGATTGTCAAGTCATGGATCTCAACACTGAACGAAAAGATAAGGTGCAGAGTGTGGCCATCTTTGTAGGTGAATTTTAACCGCTGTCTGCCCCCGCACCCCTCCCCCCATTCCCCGAGAGAAATACAGGATTCACATGTTAGTTGTAAGATCCAGGGAATGGCTGTGTGGGTTGGGGGTCATCCACCAACACATTGAAATCAGCTATGATAATACATTTTTAGAGAATGAGCGTATTAGGTCCAACTTCATTGAGAAAATGATTGTGGAGAGACAGGGACAGTAAATAAGCAGCAATAGCCCGTAGTGATGACTGGAGAGGATATTGATCTACAGGTATTCAAAAGAAAGGTTAGATGGGAGCTTTGCTCATGGACTAGCCGAGGTACGGGGGTAGCATTATGGCTACACCCCAAATATTCTTCCCTATCCTATTTCTATTCACAGGAGTAAGATGGCCTTGATTTGGGTAACACAATTGCCCATAAAGCACGTTTCTGTAATTCCCAAAAGCAGTTGGTTAAGGTATTAAGAAGTAAATGGGTATTGGTGGCATTTTTCTTAATGGCTGAGCACACACTAATAAGAGCAAGAACAAGTTTCGGGTGGGTGTTGGGTTGCCAGTGGTACTAAGGTCTAGGAGAGAGGACTCAAACTGTCTACTGCTTCTGGTATTGGTGTTGGTTCGCCGTGGTGGTAGTTTCTTGAATATACATCTTAAGATAACCTAATAACAGTATTGTGTATAAAATATATGTCCTTCATTCACATTAGTTGCAATCTTTCAGTAACCTGCAATTATGAGACGTTATTAACTCTTCATTTATCCAGAAAGGGTCACAGTTAGCAATTTAGTGATTTGGGTATCTTTTTATTATTGTGACGAATCTGAGGATGTCATCCCTTGGAAAGAACTTTCCCATGAGGCCAGGGTGGTGCGTCCACATTACAAAAGTCCCTGTGGGAGGTGGTCTACAGGGGGTGGATCACATGGGTAGGGAAGCCCCTTACAGGTTTAGGGATGGCCGTTCCCAGAGAACACAGTATAACCCTTCTCTTCCACACCCCCACCCCCCTCTTGGCAAAAACCATATTTTTCTTCTACCCTATTAGAGAGCTCTCAGATACTTTATTGTGAAGCTAGTACATCCAGTAGGATAGACCAGAGTGACGTACAAGAAAATCAAACATCCTTTTCATGCTATCCCAATACCAGTGCTGGGAAGAAGAAGATCACTAGGAGTATGAGGATTACTCTGGTGATCCATACCTAGTGGTCTAGTCTTCCGCGAGGGCCCTTTGGCTCTAACGAATATGACTAGGAAGCAGACACGTAGCCAGGATTGACTAACAAGTGCGGACAGAAGCTAAGGTATTTGGGGCCACTGCAGTGACATTAACACCCATAAATGCCCACAGAGCGCTGCTGAGTGGGCATTTACAGATTTTGGGTAGACCTTGTCTGCTCAGGCCTCTGCCAGGAAGTGCTGGAGTTAAAAAATGTTTCACCTGAGAGACTGAGGGAGAACCGGTGGCAACCGAGAAGCAGCTGGGAAAGCTACCCCAGCAGACCTGAAGAAGGAAAGCCAGATGCCGAGCATGGAGGGCAAGTCAGGCAGCATACAGTCCAGGATGCAAGGACGATATGGCTGCTTACCAGAAACAATCTATGGGCGTCCCGGGGACTCGAGCACGGCAACCACAATGAGAGAAGCTCCAGGACGGACATCGAAGCTGGCAGAGCCATGAAGAACAACAGCAAGTCACGGAATGCTGACAGAGCCTCGCAGAAGCAGTCTGCTGCTCGGAACTCGCACTCCAAGAAACAAGGTACGCAGGTGGACCGAGAGGGGCTGGAGGTCCGAGAAAGCTTGAGAACAAGTGTAAAGTACTGGATAGAAAGGTTGAAGACCCTGTGAGCATCAAGTGAGACAGTGACCTGCATGATTACGCCAATAAGAGACCAAGAGGCTCTGGGACCCTGGAAGCAAACAAAACGTAAGGAAGAGAAGTGATTGCTTGGCAGGAGAGTAAACCAAGCTATCCTGAGATGGACGTGTGAGTCTGGGACCCGCACCCAAGTAGAAACCAGAGAATAAGCGGGTCTTGGGTCCTGACAGTTACAGAAGCTGATAGAAGGGAGATACAAGCTTGGCAGGAGAATGAACAAAGCTGTGGTGAAACCACTGTGCGAGTCTGGGACAAGTACCCAAGTAAATATAAAAGAATCAGAGGATCTGGGACCCTAAAAGCTAAAGAGAAAGAATAGAGAGCCAGAGGCTTCGCAGGGCAGTACACCAACACCAATCTACCAACACATTGCCTTGCGAGCCGGTGACTCAAAATCATGAGAGCTACAGAAAAGGCGAACAGTTTCTGAAATCATACAGGATCTAGGACACCCCCCAAAGATAAAAGGAAGAGAGACTGTCAGAAGTAATGTCCTCGATGGTGTTTGGTAGGAGAGTGAACCAGACATATCCACCGGCTGAGAATCAGAGAAAAAGGGATTCACAGGAACTTTAAAGATCTTTTGTTGTGAACCTTTGGGATACATTAGAATGGCAAGGAAGGCAGGAAGACATCTCCTGGGTAAAGGAACTACCATCATGTATTGTGTTGGAAACTAAGGGAGAGATTGAAAGAAGCAAACAGATGATTAGCATATTAATGTGCAACCAGAGGAAATCCACGGCAAAGGGACTATCCCCTGGACATTGGAGCGTTACACTGTTGAAAGAGAACTGTTTGCTTTGTCCATTTTTATAACCAGGACTATCTGGAACTTTCTGTTGGTGAAAAACTTTAACCATCACTTTAGGAGAAGACGATATCCCTGCACTTTAGTTTTCTGTTCTTGGTGTTAGGGTCAGAGATAGGTTTTTGGATACGACCGTGACTGACGTTTGAGTTGACGTCATGACTTATTCACTAGATTGTTTTGAGACAGGGAAATCCCTCTTAGAGATAAGGCCAGAGAGGCTATTTTCTAACCTATCATCATTTAATACAAGTTTGTAACCCAAAAAATGTCACCACTGTCTCTGAACCTTCCTTCTGCACCCTTGCATTATACTGAAGTGAAAGATGTATTTAATGTCAAAACATATTTGATATTGAAGCCAGTGTTCACTCTGCAACAAACAGAGCATTGATTTGATGATAGTGTTACACCTGTGATAGCCAGTAACAGGGGTGGCGTATCCTTAATAAGGGATGGGGTGCCGACCCATCACCCATTATGGAAGAGCCACTGAAAGCAGGGAAATGTGGTTTCCCTTTACATTTAACTTCCCCAGCACGCATGCCCAATGGGCTAAAGAAGCTTACTTCCCAACCTTAATTGGCACATTAGGGATGGAGGCTGGGGAACTGCAGACCACCAATTCTCATTCAGGCACCTCCCCGCTCATTTAGGTGGTGAAATGGAGGTGCACCGGCTCAACCACACATGCACAAAATAGGAAGCTCTAAATACTTCCTGGTTCCTGTCTTCTGTGTGGATCATGGGAGCTGGCTGGGAAACAAGAAAAAAAGTGCATTTGTGTATGTGTTTATGCATGCGAGGATGTCTGATGTGTATTGATGTATGTATGCATTAGAGGAGATAGCGGGTATCTGCAAGTGCGTGTATGTCTGCATTATGAATGTTGTCTATGGGTGCGAGTGTGGATGTAAATGAGAAAGCAGTGTGAATATTCTTGGTGCACATTGTCACATATGGTCTGAATAACACACCAACTCCAAAAGACAGTTTTGTTTGATTTGCAGTGCAGGTGCTCCCAAAGGGCCACCCCTTTCTAGCTCAACCAAGGGAGGGGCAATCCCTCCTAACCGGGGCGTCCTCCAACCCCAGGCTGGTCACTAGTGATCGGTAACCCCTACAATCTAAAAATTGCTAAGCTCAAAGTGATATTCTAAAGGCAACCACATTATCTGTCTAAACTCCCTCAGGGACTATCTTGGGGTTCCCTACTCGAAAATTCCCCAAAGTGATGTAATATAAGGTTTTTTGTTTACTAGATACTCAGACCCCACTTGATCTTCTCCTTTGTATGCTTTCCTGTTCCTCTCCCTACATATTTCTGTCACTCTCCCTTTCCACTGCCTATTCTACTACAACCACTGTCTCTCCGACCTCCCCCAATACTCTCTCCTCTATCCCTCAGATGTTCCTCTCGCCGCTGTCTACCTCCACCCTGTGATCTTACTACTCTCTCTCTCCTTTCCTCTAATTGTACTGATATTTCCTCCAGGCTTCTACTACTCCCTCCACACCTCTCTCAATCACCCATTTTCGCTCCCTCGGACACCACCTCACTCCCTCCCTATTCATCCCTACTACTCACACAAGCTCAAGCACCATTTTTTCTCACCAACAAATACCTAATCTTGCACACTTCATGAGTAATCTACCTCCATGCTCCTTTGCATGGACTTTCCTATGCTTGGTCTCTTGCTCTGCCTCGACCTCCTGTAACTTCACCCATGTTTCCACCTGCCCCCTGCCCTTCCATTGGTTATCCCCCCCTGCTGGTTCCATGGGTCAACCGCCACCAGCTCTTCCCTAGGGAGGTGTGACCATTGACAAAAGACAGAGAGGGTTAATGCTCTAGCCCTTTCCTGTGTGTGCTGTCAGTGGTGTGTGGGGTTGTCAGTGGTGGCCCGCTGCTGTATCAATGTCCAAGTCCAAAGTAGGGCCTGCTTCGTGCACTAGATTTTTGGTCAGGTCTAGGAGCCATTCCACGTCTCCTGAACAGGTTAGTGTGTTGTCTCTATGAGGGAGATTGAAGCTCTTTTTGTGTGCGCTGATATGCAGGTCGACTTCCGCAGCTGCTATGGTTTCCCTTCCCGGAGCTGACGTGGGGAGGGGGGGGGATTATGTGGTAATCCTCTGAAGTGTCTCTTGGGCCACTCTTTTGCCTTCCCACGGCTAGGCATGTTGGGAAGTGTAGGTCCCCACAAACAACAGAGAGAAAACAGCCAGCATTTTATGTGACATGTATGGCATGATTGACAGTGGTACCCTGCACAAGCATGCTGGCACAACAAGAAGGGACAAGGACTGGGGCCAACCCAGCTGCTACCTTCCCCCTGCGGGGTAGGACTGGTTCTGGCTTCCACCCTAGTAGACCTCCCACACCAGGCTGAGCCGGGTCCCGATGACCTCTCAACTAGCCAGTACAGTGGTACATTATGTTGAGTGTAGATTAATTATATTTTTTGATGCTCCAACTCAGCACAGAAAAAACAAAATGCCTCCCTTAAAATTGGGTGACCTTTCTGCGTTTCCCAGGAAACAACTTTGCATAAAGATATGTATTAAGGCGTTACATCAGCATTCCAGTCCATGCCAGGAATATACTCAGGAACCCTCAGACCCTAGACAATTAGCTTCGAGGAGAGTTTGAAATCCACTTGTGTGCGCCACGAGTCTCTGCATCATTCCCGTTTGTCTCAGCGAACCTGTGCTCCACAGGTCAGTGCCCTACCCTTTTGTGCTGCATTAGTCTATGCTTCAGGGGGGTGTGCCCCATGCCTATGGGGCCGACACCTTTCAGTCTCATGTGCCTTTTCGTAGTGTACCTGAGCTCCACATGCCTATGTCCAACGGCTTTGCGCCCCACATTTGTGTCCAATGAATGTGCCCCAAGTATGTGCTCTACGCCAGTGCATTCTCCATGACTGGTTGCCCAAGTGAGCGATCTAGCTATTGGAGAAATCAGATTGCCTCCAAATGACTCCCTTTAGTAACGCAGGGGTATAAAGATGGAGCTGTGGAGAACTGCAGAGAGACCGACCGGCTAGTGAATGCCGGGGAAGCCAAGCTGTCTGGTGGACATGCAAGCAAAGAAGGGGCACGAAGAAAGAGCAGGGCGGCGTCTGGAGTGAAGACGCATCCTCGCTCGCAGGAGAGATGACAAAGCAGGACACGAGGCAACAGAGTGTCGCAGCAGCAAGAGAAGCCGGTGCGACATGCAGACCGCCACCAACCACAGAGACGCTTTGCTCGAAGTGGAGAGAGAGAGCGGAAGCTGAGAAGGACCTGGCGAGGGTCAGAGAAGCCAACAAAGGTGTCCTAAAACCGGTAAGCCCACACTGGAAGTTCAGGTCCCTGGGAGGGAGCTGGAAAAGGCATTCCTGGTCCCTAAATGGAATAGGAGGCAAATTCCCCATGTCTTACATAATGAACTGAGTTTCATAAGTCCCTGTATTTTTGTATTTGGTAAGATACACGTACACCAATGATAAGAGGAACTTGGGGCAAAGCGTACACCCTAATATCTTGAAAGTGAATGAACATATGAGAAACCCTGGCAGGGGAGTGTACCAGGTGTTTTGCAAGCCTGGGACCTGCTCCCAAATTATCTAGGAACTATATAAGAGAATCTGGCAGGAGAGTATACTAGGTGGTTTGCGAGTATGGGACACACATCCAAATTGTGTTAAGGAACTATACGAGAGAACCTGGCAGGAGAGTATACCAGGTATTATGTGAGACAGAGAATCCCAAGGAAGATTCATGCCCTTAGGATTTTGAATTGCATTGAATTGCTAAAAACGAAGCCACTTTCATTATTATTTGCAGCAAAGGAATGGAGTCTGAATGCACTGATAAGATGGCAGCCACCTGCTTCAAGGAGGCTCCCTCCTCCAGAGCCCTCCTGAAAGGCCTGCCTCAGCCTCCTTCCAATTGGCTGGAAGACAGCCTATTGCCACCCAAAATTCAGAGCTGGCAGGCCCTGCCAGCAGGTCCAATGCAGAAAGGACCAGAAGTAAGGCCAACTCCTATCTGAGCTACATTATTGCCCACTCAGAAACCACGCAGCATGAACCAGGAGAATCCATCCCTCCCTCCCCAAGAAGCATCATGCACTCACATTGCATCATGTGATGATGGCACATTTTTGGGGAAAAAAAAAGAAAAACAATCTAAATTTGACAGAAGCTAGCAGCATCTACAACCCCATGATGGAAATCGATATTGCCACAAATGACTGCCAGATTGCTGAAAGCGAAGCCACTTTCTTATTATTTTCAGCAAAGTAATGGGAGTATGATAGCACTGATAAGATGTCTGCCACCTCCCTCATGGAGGCTCACGCCTCCAGAGCCTTGCTGAAAGGCACGCCTCAGCCTCCTTCCAATTGGCTGGAAGACAGCCTACTGCAACCCGGAATCCAGAGCCAGCAGGCCTGATACAGGAAGGCCAGAAGTAAACTCCTGCCAGAGCCCGTCAGCGCCTGGATGCCAGGCCATGGAATGCGGTTTGCCACACCTACAATACTAAGCATGTCACGTCCTCACAACTACTATGCAGGGGCTGCCCAGTGGTGCCCTACCCCCTCGAGCCTCTATCTAGTGTTCCTCCCACTATCCTAATGCCTGCGATCATATTCCGAGGTTTTCCCGCCATCTGAGCAGTCCATTGACGACTGGAGTTCCCCCCCTACCACGTCTGCCTATGACCTTCGCTCCCCACCAGACTGATACCATGACCGATGCACTCATGCCCACTTGCATCTGGCCCTATAGTTCTGGATCCATTGACTTACCTCCCAGACATTTCACCACTGTATTGTTCCACAAACATTTTACCTGATGCCATTCGATCGAAAAACCACTTCCTGCACAGTAAACTCCGCCACATTTTTCAATCACCCTGCTAATACTGCTACTCGGCACTCCCTCGAGTCGCTGTTACCATGCTTTGAGGGGATTGCCATCTAAACTGCCTTTGATGCAATGCTTGCTCTCATTATGCTGTATATCTTGCATCCTATGCCCATTTCGCGTGAGCTGCTTGCCGCCCATAATGTCCAAGATGAATGCTTAATCCTAATATGCGGTATGGCTAGCACCCTGTGCCCATGCCGTGTGAACTGCTTGCCACCTGTACTGCCCATGACACATTGTGTAAGCCTATTGTGATGCATTGCCTGCACATTACGCACATTCCATGTTATCTGCTTGCCACTTGCACCGCTCCTCATGCTGTCCAGGGCACATTGTTGGTATCAAATGCTATGCACACTGTACCTGCGTGCAGGGATTTGCTCGACACCAGCTTTGTACCCGAGTCTGCAACTTATGCGCCTAATACAGAACCCTGCCTATGTCCTACCCCTACTTGCGACACTCTAGATGTCAGTTTGGGTACGGAGTCCACTCCTGACATGGTGCTTATCCCGAATGTTGCCACTCCTGCCTGGCACGTTCCCGCTCTGCCACTGCCCACAATCATAGCTCTCAACTGACACGCTTTTGGCGGGTGTCACCCGCCTTGTAAACAGCTGACTCACCCGCCAAGCCTCCTGCACGCACCTTTGCGACACAAATGGTTGAGAGCTATGCCACAATGCACACTTCTAACAACAACCATCTGATCGTGGAGAGTCCTGCACAACCCACGCTTTTCTCCTCTAATATGCCCTCTCTCCCTAGGCATGGGGCACCCCCTAGCGCCATGCCTCGCGGCTCACTACTCACTACCAGTCTCCCCGCTCATCAGTTTGGCCAAACCTGTGCTCCGCCTCGCACTGGACCTGATCCCACCAGGTGCACTCTTACCCAGCTCCCTACCCTTTAGCTCTCCCTCTCCACTACTGCCTATACATGCTACACTGGCCCTTGCACTGACAACTCGCCAAGGTACCCACTATACTCCCAGTGCCCGGCTCACTAGGCAAAGGTTCCCCGAGACCAAATGTAAGGCAACTAGCTGCCTTGGCACCTCCCCACCACCCTTCCCACGCCCTTTCTTCCCCCTCTCCATCTGTGGGCACCTGCTGCCTTAGTCCCCATCGCTACTAACCACCCAGAACTGACATGCTGCCCATACAACCTTGTCACCACCCCCCCCAGAGCGCATGCTACTCACCACATTGGCCAGTACGTCTGTGTCCCCCAGTACTGAAATCTGCCAGATGAGAACATGTACCATAGCCTGCACTGGTGCAGCTAGACCACAGAGACTCTGCTCCTGCACGTACTACCTTAAACCGCCACCACGTACCAGTTCACAGAGAATTAGTGTCCTCCCCATCAAAACCGCACAAATGACCATGTCTCCAACACTATGTACAAAAATAATGCTTCCCACCCAGGCCACCCACCCTACACTGTCCACCTTTCCGCCCCAGGACGCGTGATGCCTGACCAAGACTACCACGCCCGACTCTCAATTCTGAAACCACTTGGTTGATAACAGGCCCCTCAGCCTGTATAGGTGTACCAAGACTAAAGTGACTCCGCACCCACACGTGCGTCCGTAATTATCCACCACGTACCAGTTCACAGAGAATTACTCACATACACTTCAAAACCTCACGTATAACTGTGTCACCCACAGTCCTTGCGAAATTGCCGCTACCCACACAAGCCACCCTGCCTTCACTGTCCACCTGCCCTCTTACCACCACGAAACCAGATCACCTCACCATTACTAAAACTTGGCTGCATGATGCAGCAGGCCCCTCTCTGTCTCGTGCCTTTCCCAATGCCTACTCCATTCTCAGAACAGACAGCTAGGCCAATCCAGGTGGAGGAGTTGCCATCATCTCCAAATCCACTCTCCCCACCCGAGCTCCCCCCTCCCTACCATGCCAGGTTATGAGCTTCTGTTAGCCAAAATTGAACCTAACCCCCAAACCACCATCAACAATATGCTCCTCTACCCCCTACCCAACAACCAGAGCGCCCTGGATACTGACATCCCACTTCTCATCCCTCCACTCCTTAAACCCAACACCAAACGTATGTTTCTTGGAGATTTCAACTTAGGGTTCAAAGACTCCTCTGAATAGAAGTCTACCACCCTCACCACGACTCAAGAGATTAACTTTACTCAAGTTATTTCTGACCCCACGCACTCAAAGGGACAGATACTCGACTGGATCTTGAATATCAACTTACTTATCAAGGTCAGTTCCATTGACCCCCTGCCTTGGACAGACCACTCCTTGATCCTCTTCACTATTTAATTCAAACCCAATGCAGCCCACAAACCCAGCGACCACCCACACATCACTGCAAGACACACAAGCAAATTGACTAAGGAACTGCTGCAACCTACTATCTGTGTCTCCCTTGAGCTGCGGCCTGATAGCTTTGACCAAGAATTCATCCTCACCGCTTCCAACTCCACACTCAACACACATAACCTGCATGCCCCCTCAAAACTACGACATAAAAAAAACAACCACCACAACTTGTTTACTGAGAAACTAACCACCCTCTGCGCACAGAAACATGCCCAGGAACATCTATGGAGAAAAAACCCAACCCCCTCCTGCGAAGAGGCCTTTAGCTCCGTTGCCAAGTCCTACGAAACTGTGATTATCACCACCAAAGCTAGCATCTACAATACCAGGATCAATGAAGCCAGCTCTAATACTAGAGAGATTTTCAAAATCCTTAAGGAGCTTGAATCCCCAGCATCTCCTATCACTAGCTTCCTGAAAGACAAAACCTGGTATTACCTTGTCCAATCCGCAATTGCTAACAAAACCCACAACCTCAGAGACTAAACTAGCCTTAACAAATCTCTGCTCCCTACCAATGAGGCTGGTCATCCTGACTTAAATGTCCACCCAGCTCCAACAGCACCCCCGTTTTACTTATCCCCCCATCTCTCCTGCACATATGCTCACCACCTTCCAGCACCTCAAAATGGCCAACTGCAAAGGTGATATTTACCCGGCCCACCTGATCGAGATGTGTGTGGACCCCCTTGCACCCATCATTGATAAATTAATATATGCCTCCTTCAACTCCTGTACAGTGCCGATCTCCATCAAAGAAGCTTGGGTCACACCGCTCCTCAAAAATTCTTCCCTTGATCCCATCCTCCCCACTAACTACTGCCCCATCACAATGGTACCCTACCTCCTGTAAATTCTGGACTGTGTCGTCAACACTCAACTCCAAACCCACCGGGAAACCCACACTCTTCTGGGCATGCACCAATCCGGATTCAGACCTAGACACAGTACAGAATCAGCCCCTCCTTAACCTGAAGATTCAGCTGGACAACATTTGTGACGCAGGGGATCTTCCTATTCTCCTCTTACTTGACCGCTCGGCGGCTTTTGATCTTGTGAATCCCGATATCCTATGCCACTATCTCACTGCCACGTTCAACCTCTCCAACGAAGCTGCCAACTGCATCAAATCCTTCCTTCCTAAGTGATCCTCCAGGGTTTTCGCCGGGGTGCAAGCAGCTTACTCCAACCCAGTATTTTATGGGGTCCTGCAGGGGGTCCTGTCTCTCACCCACGCTGTACAATATCTATACGAAGTCACTCTTTCATCATCTGGACAGCCTTGAAACCCCCTACACTAACTTTGTCGATGATATGCAGGTACTCCAAAAACTCACTGGAAACCACTGCCAAGATTCCGCTAATATCAACCAGATCTATAGCATCATTCAGGCCTGGATGGCTAACCACCACCTTTGCTTGAATGATAAGACTGAGCTCATCCTCGTAAGATACCCTCGTCGCCTCAAAAACCTAGATCCAGCTTTTGCCTCATTCTGCATTGATGGGAACATCACCCAAGTATCTAGCCACGTAAAAACCCTAGGAATCCATCTTGATTCTGAACTCAACATGCATAAATATGTTAAGGCTGTTGCATCGTCCTCAGCCTACTCCACCAAACTCATTAACTTGTGCATACAATTCTTCTCCCCAGACAAATGCCTCACGCTGGCTAGGGCCATCATCAGCAGTACACTGGAGTATTGCAATGCCATCCTTGAAGGAACTTCTATAAAAAATCAGAATGAATTACAACTGGTCCAAAACAAGGCCCCTGGGCTGTGTGGGGCCTGAAACTATTTGACCACATCTCGCTCACTGGCTGGCAATCAAGGCGTGTAATAAGTTTAAAATCTTCTCAATCACACACCGTTGCATTCACAAACACGGCTACCACCTACCTCACCCACCATATTTTTAAAAAAGTCCAATCTACGCAACTTGCGATCTTCCCCTGCCACCTCGCTAACAACACCTCGATTTAGCAGACAAAGAGCACTTTTCAAACCAAAGACAATAGCCTTAATACCTTAGAATGAGAGGGCTAGGATAGTAATTTGGCCACATGAAATTTTTCCTTTGGACATCTTTGACACAGGACAGGCCCTTAGTGTTTGTTTGAGGTAGGGGAATACCTCCTAGTTCAGGGACAGTGAGACATTTCCCAACCCCCTTTATTATTTAATAAACGTTTACACCAATCACCATGAGTCCTCTGTGTCCGCGTCTCATTCCTGGTTCCTGTGTGGGTGGACCTCTTATCTCTTTAACCCAAAATAGCCTACCTCTTAACATGTGAGTGCACGTTTATCTGTAAAGCAAGTTTATTGTGCAAACGGCTGGAAGGGGCTAGGTGACGCCGTAGAGTCAATCTACCCGATTCTCCTCAAACCACAAAACGATTTCACATTATATATATTTTGCAACAGTTAACACGCTCACACATATTTCATTACAAAGTCCTCCACCCCAAACATGATGGGTCAACCCTTTACAAATAAATGTAATCTCCCTCAGTTCCACGCTCTCATTGGATACATTTATTTAACCACTATCCCCTTTCGATTTGAATTATCTCATATTTACAGCACACCACTTTTTTGGGATCTTTCCTTAGTAGGTCATGACATAATCGAATGGTTACATATTCACACAACAATCCTAATTTACTACAGGCTCCATCTGGTTTGGTTCCTCTAACCCTGGTCGTGATACACATGGCTTCACCAATGATACTTCAACAATACGAGGAATGAGAGAAACAAACTAGTTCTCTTTGAACTGATAAGCATCTTATCCACCCAGACTTGCTGGCGTCCTCATTTCACACTAATTTCTAACAACTACCATTTCATCAGGCATGGCCTCTAGCCACATCCTGGTAATTCCTGAGAACCTCATGAAAAACCATAAACCATTTGTCGACTCTTCTCTTAAGTACCTTGTGCGCCGGGTTTATTACCTGGCCCCAAACTGACCCTACCACGTGGATGGACTTCCCTGGACACGGAATAACAAATCCAATGTAGTTAAAAAGATTATATCTCCTCTACACAATAGCACCAAGTAGTAAAACACTCTCCTGGCCGCAAATGACCATTGTGACGTTATGGAAGCTGCCCGAATGCAGTTAGCTGCCTTCCCACAGTCTTCGTACTCAATCAACCAGCTTCCTGAGTCACACAGAGTTTTGCTCGCCACCCCAGGTTTCTGCGGCCTACACAACCCCTAGCTTATGAGGGGACCTGTGGCATACAGATTTGTTTATTCGCCATTTACCCCTTGTTCCCCAACTGTCCCAAATACATTTCCCTGCGACCCCCCGTGTCTATATGTCTGCGCATGCATGTTTAAGACTACCGCATCCCCTCTCAGTGGCTTCTTCATCCACAAATCTCCTTTCTTGCGTGCGTATATGAAGCTCATCACTTACCATCTTTAGGCCCTACATCGCATGCCACGTAACTACATTGTGTTCCTATTACATCAGCAGATTTGTCATTATGTTGCTACGCACGTGCAAATCTAAAATGTATGAACTATACACAAAGTAACACTAATAGTAACACTTACCCATTCTTCTTAACTACACTAGACGCATGCAAAATCGCAACATTGCGCCAACATTGCCTTCGCCCCAGTCACCAATATGGCGTGCGCAACGCGACCCATCTTTCCCATTGAGACCATAATCGACCACACCAATATTCCTCACAGGTTGCAATGCAATAATTTGAGCCTAGCTGCGCGTGTTGGAAAACTGAATACATTTGACATAGCTGTGTAGGAGTGGTAAAACCTCCAACTAATTAGACCAAAAAGTTATTGATTTTGAAGTCTTATTTTGGAAATACTTCGTTTTCACCTTTCTGTCATCATTCTTAGACTCTGCATTATCTATCTTCAACACCTCAGGTCTGGTTATCAAGCTCATTCTTTAAAACGATTTCTCATCTCACTTACTTCCTTTCAAATTAGTTCAAATTCCCAGCTACATTTTTTATCGAAGCTTTACATTCTTGTACCATTTGGTCTACTTTCTGCTTGTTCGAGGGTTGCCAATAGAGGGGTTCTTGTTTTCACTGGCAACTCGGATCACTTATTAATATTGAAATCCCTACATTGGCTGTAGACTTGATCTATTCTTTCTGGGCTTTCTCTTCTTTGAAACTGTCCTGGCAGTGTGAAAACCTGTTTTCACCACCTCGAAGGGTTCCCGTGCTCTCAGCACCTCTCAGGGTTCCAGCCTGCACAGCGCTTCTTCGAACCGCCTTCCCCCTCTGAGTTTGGGATGCTTCTATCTGAATGCAACACCTCTCATCCCTTTTTCCTCTCCTGTCTGTGTAAGGACTGGACATTTCTAAATTAAATTAGCCCTTCACACACTGGACTGGTGTGAAGCTAGACAAAGTGCTAGGCAAAAAATCTTTAGTATCCGAAGGACCAAAAACCTCTCTCGCTCATGGATGATGGATCACAAGAGATCTGCAGAACCTTTCCTCTGTATGGAGACGGATGCCTCGCTGCCTGCACACGAGGCCAACCCTTGGCATTGGCCTGCAAATCCCCTGGGGTGCACAGTGAGTCAATGTGAGTGTAGGATAACTTCATCACAGAGCTTAACAAAAAGGATGGCATTTGACGAAGACAGCGTGAGGTCCGAGTCACTAGAGACACAATGCAGTCGAAGGCAAGAGTAAACGCTCAAAGAAAGAAAAAAAACATTTGAAGGCTTCACTTGCAAGAATTTAAGTTGAAATTATTTATCCATAATAAATAGTTGCATGCCCTTCAGAAAAAGATTTTTGAAAGTTTGACCTTTTGAAGTATAAAAAAAAAATCAATTCTGTGGAGTAAATGCGTCTTTATCTAAAGTATACAAACTAAGTATTAAAGTATTCAAAATGAGTATCCGACCAACCGGAAATGCTCCATGTGCCCCTTTCATTGATAATGGTCATGACATTGAAATATAGGTTTTCTTATTTAGACAGTTGGATGACACCCAGTTCTTCAGAAAAACCATTCAAAGTATATGCCCGCACAAATACAGCATTGCTGCGCCACATTCGCCCATCTTCTTCAGTTTAACAGGAAGTCTACCTCCAGAAGAGCGAGCGGATGGAATCAGGCACACGATAAAAAGAGACCTGTGGATCAAAGACCTGCAACGGGTGCGCAGTGTTGTATCTGAAGAAGGCAGGCATGTCTTTCAAAAGGGTGTATGGCAGAAGGGAAGACTAGGAACTGAATCCACTGCAGTAGACTCAAGGGGCACCGGGGCCCAGGCACCCGCCGGTAGAATCAATTTGGTGCTCATGGCCCACCATTCCTTTATTTCCCCAAACCCCAACCCCTTGCCCCCACTCCATGCACTGTTTTTACCCAGTCATTTATTTTAATTGCCCTCCCAGCGCCCATCCGCCCGCTCCCCACCAACCCCGTGGCTGACACTAAAGCACTCCCCCATCTCATTTGCCATAATCAGTGGTAAAAAAAGGAACTAGTGTGGCTGCATCCAAAATGGAGGCAGTGGGGCTGGGGGTTACTTTTGATACATGGGATAGAAATCTTGCTAAGTTTCACCATTCCATGCACTATAACTCCATATACTTACATTTTTTCTTGAAATGTTGTGACGTGTGCTTTTGCCTCTCCTAAATTAAATGTAGGACTACACATCCCAGAATTCCACACGAAGTTACAATATTGGATGGCTATTTCATGCATGGAATTCAGAACTTGAGAGCTTTATGTGATTCATGTATGGCGCGTGCGAGGAGTGCATGTTCACAACCGGGTAGGCTGGTTTAGGCTGACGAGAACTTGGGCAAAGTCTGAGGGGTGGGTTCCTTTTGAATTCATTCAATTACATAAACTATTGCAATGACATCCGCAGAGTACAGAGTGTTTCTGCATTGAGTTTGGACCAGGTGTCTTAATGTTTAGTGTCCCTTGACCTCAGGAATTGTGCAAATAGCTCATCCTAATGTCCAGCCATGGCCCATATGGTCTGTTCAATACTCGCAGAACCGCTCTTGTTTTTGCATATTAAGTAGCTTTGGGTTTTCACCCTAAGTTACGAGGGTAATGTAGACGTGGAACCCTTGCTCACTGTTCTTAGAGAGGCACAGCTCCACCTCACTGACGAGGCCCAACCAGGACAAACACGTGTCTGGGGTTGCTGTTGGTACTCTTGCTCAGAAGAGAATTGCCAGGCATTTCGGTACTGGACTGCCCTTGGGTAGGACAAAGAATGATATGTAGTGGAAATGTCTCTTCTGTGAAAGGATGGTGAGCTAAAGACTCTGGTTGAGACTCTAACCCAGGATATAGGCCGGTAGCAGAGAAACTCCCAGAATCCCCCTTGTTTTTGCTGTTCAATGGCTAAACAGAGGCTTTTGATTCCGATGGATCTAGGATGCCAGAGTGGAGTTAGGGGTGTGTTTTCATAGATTTGCATTCCATCCCAATCTGAGGTTCTTTATGTACCAAGAAAAATCATTGGACTACATTGGAAGTAGCGGCACTTAGACGCTGACTGGTACCTACATTTTTGAGAGTTTCTTGGCAGTTAGTAAAACTCATGATTGGGCTGTGGTGGAGCTGCCCTGCTTGTACCCAACTTTAACAGTAGCTGGTTGACACATGGAAAGTACAAGTCCTTTAAATATTGTGGATTTTTTTTTTAATGAATTGATATGATGGTTGAAAACTTAGGACCTGATTCATGGAATTTTTTCACGGTACAAAGTAACTACCAATCCCAGAATGCAAGATAATGGCAACCTAAAAAATCCAGTTAACCCCTCTGTACTTTCAATGTAATAAAAGAAGTCGTGTAATAAACAAAGATAGATATGCAGATTCGTTGTCACAAACTTCCAGCTCGTTGTTAGGATGTGTTGTTGCTCACTTTAACTATCACAGATTTGCAAGCTGGTGCTTTGCGAGCTCTTTGAGTTGGAAATGTTACATCATGCATATGAAAGGTTCTGCCACGGATAATAAAAATGTGTTTGAAACCTGAGCACCTTAACAATCTGCAGAGCTGCGGACACTGTGTATCGGCCTAGCTGTGACTTGGGAAACTGGCAGTCCTTGAATGTCCAGACTGAGGCGATTCTATAAAAATCAATGGGTTTCTCCCCATTCATTCTGGATTTTCATGTTACCTGCATCTTTTCAAAGTGCTAAGAGGTCAGAAAAAGCCTCCCTGCTCTGTATTTCCTGGTCCCCTTGCCTTTTCAAATTTTAATCGCTGGCCCCCCAAACTCACCTACACCGTTCCCCCCACACCTCATTGGCCATAATCAGTGGTGATAAAAGGAACTAGTGTGGCTACATCCAAAATGGAGGGAGTGGCGCTGGGGGTTACTTTTGCCGAGTGGGGGTGGGGAGCGATTAGGATGACACACTTTGGCTCAAATTGTTGGATTTCAAGGTCTACAGTAATGTCTTACAGTTTACTTATAAAAAAAAAACACAAATTGCATGATAAAGCCACATGACAACATGTAAAACATGTTTAGCCAAAAGAAACCACTGCAGCTTTAATTTTCACATCCTCAATGGTAAACTACTAATCCCAGAATGCAATATAATGGCAACCTGAAAAATCAAGTTAACCGCACTATACTTTCAGTGATTTAAGAAATGTAATAAAGGAAGTTGCGTAACAAACCAAGATTGATATGCAGATCGTTTGTCACAAACTTACAGCTTGTTGTCATGATGTTGTTGCCATAGCTTCTGGTGGGCATTTAGACCACCTTTGGGTTGATGATTATGCTCTGGTAGGTAGGGTATGATGTAGATCATGACAAATCACGGTTGTCCTTTTAATCAAGAAACGTCTTTACTTGTTTTCTCTTGAATCAGGAACTTCTCCTTTGTGTTGGTACTCCACCTTGCAGCTGTACCTTCTGTTTAGCAAGCATGTTGTTCACCCATCCTAGTCATGTTGCTCTGCCTTATGAGGGCTGCTACAACCTGTATGATGCTATGGGGGTGGAGTGGGAGCAGTGCTGGCTCACTGGAATGCAACTGGAAGGCGTGCATCTCTTTCTTACTTGACTTAACTATATGCGGTACATGCTAGCCAATGTTTCCACTGTTCTGCACCGCCCTTGCACCAAGTTGGCGACTACGTGCAAATACGGTCATATAACTGCCTGTAGAGTGACTACCCTAGATTTGGGCACCCCCAGGGAAATTCAAAAGTAGGCTCCCCTGGTAGACTCCAGAAGCCTCAACGATGCTAGATGGTAAACTCAGCCCGTGGCAACACCCAGGGAAACATGCATTTGGAGAAAGAAGCACAAAAGGCACTCGCAAAGAGGAGCTGATTATCCCAGTAGTTTAGTAAATCAAAACAATCCAAAACCTCATCAGTATCATCACTCCCGTAATGAGAGGCTGATTTCTAGAACAAACCCTCTGCAGATCGCCTCTAATCAAAAAGGCACACGTTATGGTGACAGGCAGTTTAGAGTGTCCAGAGAGTTTCTAAAGGTACCCAAATTACCACTAAATCGAACGAATACCGGCGCTATTCTTTTTTCTGTCTGTGGCATTTGCCAGGATTTAAGAGTTATGCAACAGAACTCGTTTTTTGTAAAGCTACACCAGATAGGACCCATTTGTTAAATGTGGCAGGAGTGTTGTATTCATGTGACGTCACTGTCAGTGACATTACAACCCGAGACGTAGCTGCAGGTGCCTTTGCTTCCAGTTTACCACCTTAAGGAATCAAACAAAGAAATAATATTCCAAATATCAGCAGCGTAATGAGTGTCTGGAGAAAAACGGGTATTTCTCGAACCCTTCCTCTACCCTTCTACAGCCCTGAAGCAGTTCAGGGGTAATGGAGGTGGCGACAAAATAATTTGGAGGAGGCGCCCTGATAACGTGGGCAGGGTCCTTATGTTGTGAAAATAAATCTGCAGCCTTTTTATGCCAACAAAGAAGACATGTCTCATTCTGCACCTTACTGGGTGGGATATAGAAAGGGGTAAAGGGAATGAGCAAATGTGTTGGTACAAAGATGGACAAATGCCCAGGTTATTAACAATGTCTAGATGAACAAATACAAAGGCACAGGAGCACAATGTGAGTGAAAAGTACAGAAGGGGTCAGATGAAAAAGGGCAGGCCGACCTTTACAATGTGTATGCAAAGTGTATTTTTGGCTACCAAGTGCAACCCTGTTGATGAGATGCCTTCGGGCATATGATGAAAGTGCGACAACATCTAATGCGCACAGGGGAAAAGCAGCACTTCTTCAGGAACACGCTGTCCCCGTGCAGTGTACTCTGAGATTCACATGTTCACCGCGTGCGTTGATTGGAGTGTGTAAGCCATTAATAGATCCATGCAAAATGGCGGCACTGAGTGACATCTGCTCTGTTTTGCAAAAAACTTTTCCTCCCAATATAAAGCGTGTTTCAAAGCACTTGCGCGATCTGAATGACACCTGGCCTAGCAGGATCGTTGTCTGTCTTCCCTCTGTTCCCCCTCCCTGCCTCGTCGCGCCTTGAAACACTTGTGTATAGGCACGTTATAAATGCCATATCATATCAAAGCTACTAGGTATTTTACATGACTGCAGAACTTTCACTTAAATATGTAATGTCATTTATAGTTTAACGTTATGAATAATAACATCATATAATTTGGTAATGAGTAGTGAGAAATAGAATTCAAACGAACAGCCTGCATAAGATCCATGAAAACAAGCGGTTGCATTACACCTAATAGGAACAATAACTACACGGCACATTAGGAGATTAACAAGAAACATTTATTTTTAGTAACCTTCCGAATTCTCTGGCACGGTGCAATTCCTCTGAAGCCTGGTCTGAAATCTGTGGGTGAGTCCTGGTACCTATTTGGGAGTCACAGTAACAACCTTTAAAAGATGAGAGCCGCTTCCCTTCGTATCCAGTGATAATGTTGCAGCAAAAATGGTCACCAGGTGGCGACATTTCCCTAAAAATGCACCCTGCAGAGAATCAAAGACTTACCCCAAATATTCCAAGGTTGGAGGTAATAATATATAATTATACCAAGCCCTACAGATAAGGGGTGTATGGATCACTTTTACTCCCTAAAAAGAGGAACATACTACAAAGAAATAAAATTATGGAGTAAATATACTCCCAACAAAAAATAGCAAACAGACAGGTAGGCCCTTGTGCTCCTGCTTTCACCCTCACAGCTCCATGGATATGTTTGGACCAGTAGTGCACATAGTACCACTTGAAGAAACTAAACATTAATTTGTTTATGTGTATGAATAACTAGGTGGAAAGGAATAAGTATCATAAAAATATATTTAATTTTCCAGTTCAAACATTTTTACTCGCTTATAAAATACTCCCATTGGGAATTGGACTTACATTTTTACTCCCTAAAAATTATTTTACTCCCTACTTTAAAAAATAGGGAGTAAAAAACTCTCACTTCAAAATCTTATCCGGAGTACTGATTATACCCCTCCTAGAATATTTGGGGAAATAATGTTAAGGGTCAGGAAAAAAAAAAAAGTTGCCTACCTGGCGACTTTTTCACAGCAACATTATCACATGGAACCCGTCCCTCTGGTTGAAGCTTTAAGAGTAGACCGCTCTTTGAGACAATTACGCACCCCCTAGAGCATCCAAGTCTCGTTTCAAGGCCCAAATCCACAACAACAAAAACACACAACAGAAACACAGCTGGAACGAGTGTATGAGCAAGTTGGGCGAAAGCTTCCCAAATCAATCTCTAATCAGGATAAGGCGGCTTGATGCGTTCACAAAAAGGTGCTTCGTCAAAGCCACTTCTTGCAGGAAAGCCTCTCATTTGGGTCAAAGAACATACCCTAGTACTTCAAGACTTTAAAATATTGAACGGCTATGTTATGCCTGAAAACGATCCTTGTGACAGCTGTGACAAAGGCCTCCACCTTGATGTGGGAATTTACAGTAGGGTGACAACGAGGGACAGATGCTTCCCTAAGCAGAGCGTTCAGGAGTGCAGAAGAAATAGAGGATTGGATCTAGGTGTCTGGGTAACCCCCTCTTAAAGACAGAAGCAATGTAGTGGACCTCACTCTCCTCCCACAATCCAGGTATGGCCCACATGTGCTCTGCCACAGCATCTGCCTGTACTCTTACCTGGTGAACCTGGGAAGTCTGCAAGGAGCCCAGAATAGGATGGATACCAGGCAGAGGGAGACTAGAGCATTGTGAAACTATTGAGAGACAAACAGAGACAACACAAAAGCGGAGAAGTGTAAGTGTGTGTAATGGGTTATTTATAACATGCTTAATACCCAGAGGTTTCTAAGCGCGGACCCAGGGATTGAACCTGTGTTGCTCAGCGTCGTCTTGCTTCCAAGGCAAGCGCGTTGCCCCTGAGCTATACTTCTGAGACAACCTTTAAGCCTGAGGTTCAGCACCACAGAAACCAGAGGGACTGGTTGCGACTCTGAACAAGATCTTAGTCCAACAGGAAACCACAGTCGAGCCAGGAGAAGCCATCCTGAACTTTGTTTTCCTAGACCTTTTAGTTTCTCTAAACATAATCTGCCTTGAACTTTTGAGTGACCCTGACAATTTAGTTGCATGTTAATTTATTCATATTTAATATTTTCTGCACATTATACAGATCCACTAATCATTTCAGCAAACCTGAACTTACTGTTTGAGTCTGGTCACTTGATCCCTTCCACCAACCAGACATGGCCTCCAAGAATGTATCCATAGGACCCAACCATCAGAAAGAAGATTGGTTGTTTCTTTACTCCTGAAGGCCCCCAGGGTTTTAGTCTATTCCCTCGCTATCCCACACCCCCTTTGACATATTCGCTGCAACACACTGGAGAAAAAACGTACAATTACTGGCCATCTGGGGACTATTTAAGTTTTACTAGACCTTAGCAAGAAACGCAGGCCAGTCTGATTCAGTCTTAATTTGTGGAACATTGGATTCTGAATTTTAAAACAACAAAAAAAAAGTGTGTTCACAACTATATAACTTCAAAAATGTTTTTTTAATTAATATATTAATTATTGGACAAACCAATTATTGATTAGCATCAATGAGGTTTTATTCAATTTTTTAAACATCTTTGCAAAATGCATGACCATAACAATTTGAAAGCGATGCACTTCCCCTCCCCATTCTTCTGTAGCGTGTTTCACTACAGCAAGTAGGAGAGGGGGGATCCGGGAGATCACTGAGAAAAAGAAATACTGAATGTAAAAATTACAATTTCTTTTCTTCTCTTTATGCAATTATATGCGGGGGTACCCCCTAAATCCCTCCCATACTCCCCTCACACAATCAACTACCCCAACCCACCCACCACATAGAACTGCAGCAAAATCCAGAAAAAAAGTCAGCATTTTCACATTCTGTATTTTAGTCAGCTCAGTAACAGACTGATACCGGCAAGGGCCTGCCTCTATGAATGACATTACCAGAGCTTTACACAAAAGTATCAAGGTCAGTCAGCAGTCCTAGTATTGTCAGGCTCCATCCATCATTTTACGCAAATCCCCAGTAATATTGGTTGCCCATGAAAAAGCGAATTTTAAAAAACAAAAAGGGAAATGACAGAATTTCTTAGTTCAAAATAACCAAAATTCCTACTTGCTTTTTGCATTTGTTTTATAATGCGGGGGAGACCTCTCACACCCCTCCTCACCCCCAACCTTAACTAATACCCTTACCCCACTGCCCACCTATATTTTAATAACATTTTACCAACTTTTCGATATTTTCGGATTCGTTTTTTCTACGGATACCAGTAAAAATATGTAAGTCTGATTGAGTCAAACTATGCCCAAGGCTAGTACCAGTCAGTAGCCTATATAGAACGTTTAGCAAAAGAGGCCCAAATCTCTTTTCTGATGCTTGGTAATGCAAATGTTATGTGATGTTATGTGATGTTAAGTGGAACTTGTAAGAATCACCTCTATCATTTAAATGACCTCTTTGCACTGATGATCTTTCTTTGTGATCGCTGATTCCTGAACTGTACTAGGAAGTCCGGGTTGGCGGGTCAGTCCTGAAAGGGGACTAGGAGCATAGTGACCCAGCCCATCACCATCCTAGCTGGGGGTATGAGGTGCAGGTCCTGACAAAGGAATGGCAACCCAAAAAGGGCCCTCCCTCTCACCTGCGAGTCCAGGATTGGGCGGATTTCTCCCTCCAATGCCCTCTGCAGGGAACACCTGTTTCCTTTTCTCACTCTGCCGTTGTCAAGCCTCCCGCCCCAGCTCCTTTCTCTCAAAACTTCATTTGAGCTACTTCATTTTCATAACGGTGACCATACCCAGAACTTCTGGGGCCACCAATAATCCTTCCCAGCATCCTCCACTCTATGCCTGCTCTAAAACATGGCTAATGGACAGAAGTGTTTTTCTGTTTGTTGCAATTCATTTCATGTTGTAAAAGAAGTTGGGTCATTTTGCCTTCTAAGCTGTTTCCAGTTAACTTGCTTTTGACATCCATTTTCCTGAGTCTTATGTTCCGTGGCATTCATTTGCACTTCATACCCCTTGCAGAAGTATTGCCCCTGGCTGGCTCCAGTTTACACGCCATGAAAAGGACAGAAAGTAGGTGTTATTTTATTTGCAACGGACTGAACTATGTGCCTTTGCGCTGGAAATGAAACAAAGAAATATAGCCACACACCAAGCCATTTTACACATTGTATTCAAAAGCATTTAATATCTCTTAGTGATACTTTTACAGGTTTCCCTTTTTAGTAATCAGCATACTGGATGAAGCGTATTACTTCTGCCCTGTGTGCTGAGCAACAGGGGAGTGAAGTTATGAATTTCCCAGAGGGTGCCATTGCCCAGATTTTAGGGCAGTGTCACTGAAATAGTATTAACATTGTTAGAGATTGGTTTTCCTGGGGGCAGCCGCCATGGAAAGCGAGAAGGGACTCACTCCCAAAATCCTCTCGCTTGTCAGTGGTGGCCATCTTTGAAGGGGTTTTTCTCCCCTTTAGGGAATATGCAGTTCGCTTAGGCCTGCCTTGGGTCAGGCTAGTTGCACCTAAATCCTCCCAGAAAAGCATGGCTTCAGACTATAAAATGCTTTTCTTGCGGTTTGAGAAGTTATTGATACAGAGTTAGGCCATTTGGCTCTGTACAGAAGTGTGATAGTTTCGTGGCCATATGATCCAAGATAGCTCATTGGGTAATGTGGCTATTGTAACTAACTGACTTCTAGCTTTGAATTCAATTGGTTGACACAGACTTTCATCATTTAGAGATTCTATTACGTCTGCAGCAGTTGAGCAATACTCCATCCAGATTCTCCAAGCACCACAGACAATTTTCTTTATGGAGTGCCATTTACAAATATTGGCAGTCAAAATTATCTGAACTTGTGCTATTAGGAATAAAGGTTATCTGACTTTAAGGCACAGGATTATTTGTACAGTAGAATTTCTAGTTTTATGATTATCTTGTATATGATGGAAAGGTCAATGGATGATGACACAATGACAGCAACACCCATTAACCACCCTTTTAGGTTCATAATACATGGCAAAGCTGCATATTGCTTGCCTTTGTTATAAACAATGTTTATAACCTTATAGGAAATGCATGAAATCTCTTACAGTCTCAACATAGGTGTGCAAGTGCTACTTTTCCATAGGCCTCCGAGTACATAGCCAATAAAGAGAGACCGAATTCAATTCAAGTAAAGAGGGGATATGGCCCTGCTCTAGGAAGGACAGCTATTGCAAAGGTGTCTGATCTTCATCGGCTACCCTTCTGGCATCTGAAATCCATCTGAAATCCAAACTGTTCTCCCACACCTGCAGATCTTCCAAATTTCAATTTTGACCTTGATGAATGCTCTCATCCTCCATTACCCCCTTGCTCTGAATTAAGCCACACGCCAGGACAAGTGGGACATCAGCCTGCAGCTTGGGCATTCTCACTGCTTATCGCTCCACCGGCCTTGATGTCAGCAGGTCCGATCTAGCTATCCTGCAAAGCTCTGCAGCCCAAGGGTCTCCTCCACTGACAGACAACTGGTCTGCAGCCTGAAAATATCCACCTTTGATCATTCCAAGAGCTTTGTGCTTCCCCTAAATAGGGCACCCTGGCCCATAGGAGGCACCTGGATCCAGAGGTTTAAAATGGAAAAGTACTGGTGGGCCTCTATAGATCCAAGGATCTGCCTACTCTTCTCGGGACAATGGCGAACTTCATCCTCTACCATGAATCTCCATATCTCCTGGCCATTGCCCGATGCAAAATTAAAGGACATTTCTTCTGCTGTGTCATATTCCTGATTAGTAACCAATCGCTATTTTATCCTCTACTTTGCAAACATATTGTACTTTCATCCCTGCATCCCAGAATAGCCTTCAGCCACCCTCTGCCTGCATATTCCATTTCCCTCTTCTACCCTCCTTGAACAGGGCTCTTTCATTCCTTCTGCCCCTCGATTTCTGGCTTTTTGGATATCCAGTTTCTGACCTCCTAATCTCACTATATGGATTACATCAGGGTTCCTCCTCCTCAAGACACTTGTTCCTCAATCCTGCTCTGGATTTAATTCCCAAATTACCCTTTTTGGCTTAACATATGATATGATATGATATGGCATTTGTAACGCGCCTATACACAAGTGTTTCAAGGCGTGACGAGGCAAGGGAGGGGGAACAGAGGGAAAACAGACAACCATCCTACTAGGCCAGGTGTCACTCAGATCGCGCAAGTGCATGGGAAGGGGGAGGGTGGGAAAGTGCCGCTGGGGGGTACAGTGCGGTACATTTCATAATAGAATAAATAACAGTAGGTAAAGTATGGCCAACAGGTGGGAAGTGCAGACATTAGATGCCAAGTGCTGGTAGGAGTACAGAAAAAGTCCCCAAGTGCGAGGGTTGCCAGAAAGGCAGTGCAGGTAAGCAACTGGCAGGGGGGGGGGGGACCTGGGCCCGAGATCAAACGGGGGCCAGGTAACCAGTGCAATGTCAGCATCAGCCAGGAAGTCAGCAGGGGAGAGGAGGAGAGAAAGCAGAAGCAAAGAGAAAAGTTGTGAGGTGCTTCCAGAACCGGAGATGATTCTCCTCAAGTTTCAGGGAGGCTGTTCCAGAAGAAAGAGATCTACCACCAACTCGTTGCTTGGAGAAGCGACTGACCCTGAGGGAGTTGAAAGCGGTTGAGCGAAGAGGTCGAGAAGGAAGATATGCAGTGCAGAGTGTTTTGAACTTAATCCTCGCAGCCACTGGGAGCCAGTGCAGAGATTTCAGTCCTGGAGAGATAAGATCCCTGGCCTTGAGGCCAACGACAAGTCTCGCAGTCCTGTTCTGGATGAGTTGTAGAGGGCGTAGGGCAGAAGCAGGGAGATTTAGAAGGAGGCTATTGCAATAGTCAAGCCTAGAGAGAACCAGAGCTCTGAAGACAGTGAGCTTCTGGGGGAAGGAGAGGAAAGGAAGAATACCTCTGAGTAGGTGCAGCTGGTAGTGTGACTTCTTAGAGGCGTCAGAGATGTGGGGAGAGAAGGAGAGTGTGGAGTCAAAGATGACCTGAGGTTTTTGTAAATCTGTGTGTGCAAGGTTTTTTTAAAGCTCATGCCTGAAATGCCCTCGTAATCATCTAAGACATTACCACCACCTCAGCCCGCACACTCTTGCAAATCTAGGTGGCTTTGCAAAAAGTAAATCGTAGATCCTGAATTAGGAGACTGGAAGACATCTAGTACACAGAACACAACAATGGATAAAGTCTCCTAACATCCAGAACAGAAATCACCTGCATGCATTTCCTGGATCCTCGATCTGTTACTTGTGGACTGTTTCGTGTGGCGCTGACCACAGATTTGCTGCACCAACTCAGACCTTAATAATTTTCTTAACTCTGTGCCACTGTTCCCTAGAAGGTGCACAGCTGTGCGGCTGCTCACCTTTGATTCTGATGCTGCACACATTCTTTTATGTACCGTGCACATCACACATTCATTTGCCTACCCTCCCTTCATCATTGATACTGATATTTTAGTGTTTCAGAGCGCGACAAGGCAAGGGAGGGGATCAGGGGAGAACAAAACAGCGATCTTACTAGGCCCAGTGACATTGAGAACGCGCAAGTGCATGGGAGAGGGGGAAGCGAAAAGTGCATGGAAGGGGGGAGAAGTGGAAAGTGCGAAGCAGAGGAGAAACAGATAAATAATAATAAATAAATAATAAAGGCAACTAACAGTGATAGTGCAGCCAGCAAGTTGCACGTGCTAGGTTTAAGGCAGCAGACAGGGTAGGTCTGATAAGTGCAGAAGAAGAAGGGGGGCTGTATGGGTACAGATACAGACCCCAGTGTAAGGGGTGGCCCAGGGACAGTGCGGGAGGGTGGCAGGGTGAGCAGGTACCTGGGCCCGGAGGACAGAGGGTGGCCAGGTGCACAGTGCCAAGAGAGAACAGATCAGCAAGGGAGAGGGGGAACGAAGGCAGAAGAAAAGGGGAAGGTCTTGAGGTGCTTCCGGAACCGGAGATGGTTCTCCTCAAGTTTTAGAGTGGCAGAGAGGCTGCTCCAGAGGGAGGCCCCAGCCGAAGACAGAGATCTACCCCCAGCTTGTTTCTTTGAAAAATGACTGACCCTGAGGGAGTTCGAGGTAGAGGAGCGAAGTGTTTGAGAGGGGAGGTTATTCCGTAGGGACAGCTGAAGGTATTTGGGACCCATACCCCAGAAAGCCTTGTGGACAATGCAGAGGGTTTTGAATTAAATCCTTGCATCCACTGGAAGCCAATGGAGAGATTTCAGAGTTGGAGAGATACAATCCCACGGCTTGAGGCCAAGGACAAGTCTTGCAGTCCTGTTCTGGATTAGTTGCAGAGGGCGGAGGGTAGAAGCAGGTAGATCAATAGTCCAACCTAGAGAGAACCAGAGCTTGGGATACCACAAGCTTCTGGGGGAAGGAGAGGAAAGGCAGAGTACCTCTGAGGAGGTGCAGTAGGAAGTTTTGACTTTTTGGAGACCTCGGCGATGAGGGCGGAGAAGGAAAGGGTGGAGTCAAAGAGGACCCAGAGATTCTTAGCCTTCGCAGGTGGGGGTAGGAGGAGGGCCAAGGGAAGCCCGCCAGAGTGAGGGGAAAGGATGGTGAAGGTGTGCCGATGAGGATCTTGCTGGCATTCAAAGATCATTGGCGGCACACCAATCTTGAATGGCAGTTAGGCAATCAGAGAGGAGAGAAGGAGGTGGCCGAGGGCAGCCTGAAAATGAGTTTAGTGTCGTCAGCGTACCACTTGAATTTTGAGCAGAAAATGGCAATGGAGTGGGCGAGAGTTGCCAGTTAATGGTTGAAAAGCCAGGGCGAGAGGTTAGACCACTGGGGAACACCACAGGTAGAGAGGAAGATAGAGGATAGGAAGGACCCAAGTTGGACCTGGGAGGGTCGATCAGAGAGGAAAGAGGTCAGCCAGGCCAGAGCCTGATCAGCGATACCCAGGTTTTCATAGAGACAGTTAAGCAGGATGGTATGGTTGCCCGTGTCGAAGGCAGAAGAGAGATGGAGGAGGATGAGGACAGAGGGAATGTTAGAGTCAAGGTTGGAGAGCAGATCTTCACGGATGTTCAGGAGAGCAGTTTCCGTGCTTCTGGCAGCTCTGAGGCCAGACTGGTGATCATGGAGACAGCCAACAGAATTGGAATGAAGGTTAAGCTGAGAGATGGCCAACTTTTTCAGGAGTTTTCCCAGAAAGGGAGTAATGAAAATTGGGCAATAGTTAGCTGGACAAGAAGGATCAGCTGTGGGTTTCTTGAGAAGAGGGTGCACAAGGGAGTGCTTCAGAGGGGAGGGGAAGGATCCTGAGGCAAAGGAGTGGTTGTAAAAATCAGCAAGGGCCGGAGCAAGGGTGTCAATGTGGTCCTTGATGGTTTTAGAGGAACAGGGATGAACCTGTTTTGACGAGGCTTTCATAAATCGGACTTATCTAGCGACCTTGTTAGGGGAGAAAAGAGGAAAGGACGAGAAGGATGGTGGGGGGGTGGCTAAAGGAGGGTCAGCAAGCACAGATGGAGAGGGGAGAGGAGGGGTTGGGGTGCAGAGGGTGGACAGGATGTCCTGGGTTTTTTAAATGAAGTGAGAGGCAAGGGCATTAGAAAGAGCTTGAGAGGCAACAGGAGAGGTAGAAACTGCAGCAGGGTTGGCCAGCTCCTTGCAGATTTTAAAGAGTTCGACCAAGTTGTTAGATGCCGCAGAGACACAAGCTTGAATGTGGACTCTCTTCTTGGTGAGGACATCGAGTCGGTATTGCCTTTGTAGCAGGCGACAGGCCAGTTTGTCAGAGGATGAACAGAAAGCCCTCCATTTTCTCTCAGCCGCCCTACACTTACGTTTAAGTGTAGCTAGGTCAGAGTTATAGCAGGAATTGCACTTGGCTTTGGACTTCAAACGGATCCTAATGATCGCTCCAGCAGAGAGGAGTGGTCAGAGGGATGGAGAGGGGGAGGTCAGAGGAGATCAAGACATTGTGTGTGCCCTGCAGAGTGAGTCGGGCCAGAGGGGAGGATGGACAGGGAGAGGGAGTCGCAGAGGTCACAGAAGAGTACAGAGGAGGAACAAGGAGAGTCTAAATGTATATCGAGGTCACCGAAGAGGAGGAGTTGAATGGTAGAGGCCAGGAAGGAGGAGGGGAGGTCTGCCCACTCAGAGAGAAATTAGGTGATTTGACCAGGAGGCCGGTATATGGTAGCCACAGTAAGAGAATGGGTAGGCTAGAGAGAAAGCCTACAGACAATGCATTCAAAAGAGGAGTAGGTCTGAGTGGGAATGATAAAGGCAGGAATCCACTCAGGAAAGATCATACATTAGTATGATGTATTATGCATTTATCCAATCGGGACATGAGGACATAAAGGAGTGACAGACCATGCTTTAATATAATTGGCTGCATCATTTGGCTGCACGTGCCCGGGTTGCTGCTACAGCCAATCAAACACGGCTGTTCCCTCCAACCTCGTGCGTAAGGCAAGGCACCTTGTTTTTAGCTTTCCACTTCGATGTGGATGTCATCGCTCCTGCTCCAGGCCCCAGATTGTTTTCAGGCCCATATGCTGCCTGCCAGTGCCACTGACTACATTTACAGCGTTTGGGCACTGGACTGGAGTGGGACAGGCCATGTGTTTGTTGGCAGCGTGAGCGTGACCCTCTCTTCGGTGAATGACGGCCAGATTGCAAAAAAGGTATGCATAGCGATTGAGTGCCGGGGAGCAGCTGCGGCACTCCTTTGCTTTGTAAAACAAAATATTTTACCATTCCTGTAATTTTATATTAAAATGAAACCGTTCCAGAACTGATTCCTTTTAATATAAAAGTGAGGAATGGAATTGGGAGGAGCGGTCATGCACGAGCTTGCCGCTCCAGTTGGCAACTAGTCTCTTCGGTGATGAGTCCGACCACCAGTCTTTTTGCAATTCGGAGGTCGGACTCGTCGTCACCGAAAAGGCACGTGTGTGACAGCTCCCAGTTCCATTCCTCACTTTTATATTAAAAGGAATCTGTTCTGCAACAGTTTTATTTCAATATAAAATTACAGGAATGGTAAAACAAAACAAAAGGTTTTACCATTCCGGTAATATTATAGATCGCTGGTCAAATGGCCCTGCTCTTGCTCAGTCTAAATCTGGCGCAGGAAGTAAAGACAAAGGTTAGTGCAACTTGCGGCCTGCACCTTTACTGAAAGGCGAATGGATTTGCAAACTTGCTGGCCTGATAGCAACAGAATACAACACAGCCACTGTGTGGTCATACAAGCTAGGTGAGAGAGGATGCCAGCTACAAGCTTTAAGACTAGTTCTGCCTTAAAACTTGTTTTAGTCTAACACAAAGTGGCTGTGTAACCCCTTGGGAGTTTTTGAGGCTGGCAAGCTTGCTCATGTGTTTGCCTACCAGGATTTCACCCAGGGTGTCACGTTACCAGTGTTGACACTTACCCATATAAGACTACAAAAAATTGTCATCAAAACAAATGTCACTCATCATTCATATTTTGATTTTTGTTTCCCAGGGAATATTGTACTATAGATTACTGGATTTTTGAAAATTCTGTCTCGGCCTCCGCCCAGGTTATTTTTCTGGTGATGGGATCCCAAAGCCATTTTAAAGTGGTGGCAATGAGAATATATTTTTGGTGCACCACTTCCATGGACGTGGGATTGATGTACATCGTGGAGTTTAGAAAGAAGCTATAGTATTGGGTGGCTCTTAAGGGCAACACGCTACACCCAGTCTCTTCTTGGCTGCAAAAGCCTGCAATATTGGAGGCCTGTCAGCATTGCAGGATGCTGCTGTGCCAGGCCCGGGTTGCAGTATTCAGTGGCTTATTAGAGATGTAGAGAACTGCAGGCCTGCAGTTGAGGTTTAAATATTGTGGTTGCAGGCTACAGCACACCGAAATATTCCGAACACTGGACATCTTTTTAGGGATGTCTAACAAAGATAATGTTGGGTTATTTAAAAATAACACCTATACCTAAATGCTTTACAAAGAACATATAAACATGATGAATCATACAATATCACCCAATGGCAGTTGGTACTCATTTATCGACCTCGGAAGGATGAAAGGCAGAGTGTTCCCGGGATTCGAATCTGCAACCTGCAGATCACACAAAGATCACAGCAGCGAGTGAGAGCTCATTCCACTGAGCTATCTTAACAATGCTGGACTACCTCCATGGTTGCCGGCTTGCAGCACATTGCAGGGCTGCAGTGCAGACAGTATTGAGCTGCTTACTAGGGTTGTTGAACACTGCTGGTCTGGAGGACTGCAGTCGTCATGTTTGTCCTATCAGGATTGCAGTAAGATGGAGCTGCAGTACTGAGTGTCTGTCTACCAACTCCCTCTGCTTGGCCCACACATTGTGAGGGTGGTCATGTAACCTAACAGCAAGAGAAATTAAACAGAGCAAACCTTTAGCACTTTTTGGCCATACTAATGTCAGCAGGCACTATTCAAATGCCACATAGCATAACATTTGCAGAAATCTAACACTGCGTTTTCAGAGAAGCTAGTCTTAACAGTGAAGTAACTACCCCTCTCTTATGATGCTGTTTTCACCCTTTTCTTGGCAGACTTTCTAAGACTGTCGGTTTGACTTCCAGTACAATCTGACAGGATTTACTGGAATGTATTCAACTGTCCATCTATACCCCCTCTCTTTAGTCATCTTTGTAATTAATCATGTTCGTGTACTGCTTATTTCTTTCAACCAATAGAAAGCATTTCCTTTACATTCCATACGTTTAGTGAACAGAGAATGCAGGAGCTACTGTTGTCCTACTGCTAATATTAATTTGTGAGGCAGAATCTGTGTTCCACCAGAAGAACCAGACTCCCTCCTTGTACCAATCCATCATAAAACAAAAGATCTTGCTAATGTTTTGGGGCTTCAAAAGACACCATTTTAGATGAGTTTTATTCTTAGAAGGAGAATAGAGCACCCAAATGTCCCTTGGAGCAGAGCTTGTTGTGCTGCAAATTCGCATTCCTCGCTTTCACAGTGGATCACTAAACACTTGCTATGGCGGCCCGGCACGCCAGTGCCAACCGCCACCACATCAATAAGTTGTGCACAGGACTAAAACACTGCCCGCACACAAACATTCTTTGGCGCACATAGCCAAAAATAATTAGAGGGAACATTGGTTATGAGGTACTGGTCTTTTTTTCCCAGTGCAAAGGGATGGTTGAATTTTTAGGTCATGGATAAGCTTCTGGAGTAGAAGACCTTGGATCCAGGGGCTCAAGACAGGGGATAGCATATGGATGAGAGAGACAGGGAAAAGAGCAGAGAGAAACCAGGCCCTACAAAGAAACCCCACTCGAGTGCAGGCAAACAGTTGTGTGGCAACTTTATACCAGATGGGACAGTGTAGTATATGTCCTCACATGATTCTGCTTGTATCTATGAAGGATATGTTAACTTGATCCTTCTAGATGCCGTAACAACTGAATGGGCCATCTTGTCAGGATCTCCTGTATCCATATCTGATCCTCAACTCCAGGCAGCAGCATAGTGTGTACTGTTCAGCCCAGTACCATGTATACCACAATTGCCAACCTCCATCAACTTGGGTGTTTCCCTACAATGGGACAGTAGTGCAGTTTTGGGTTATTAAGGTTCGAGCTAATCTGCCAAACACAAGCTCATAGGATGAGCCGCAAAGGTCTAAACATCAATGGGACACTAGCCCACTGGTCACACTAGAGTCAACTCATACAGGGGGTTGTCAGGACCTTATTGTGCTCTAATCAACAAAGGTTTGAACAGAAGTATATATAATGCACCAGCTGGCTTCAGTCAAATTGCACAAACACAATGGCTCCTTGGAAGAATATCTTTGAAAGTTTTAATTTGATGGGTCCAAAAAATACCATCATCAGACAGACAACATGTGTTTCAACCACACAAGGTCCTCCTCAGGGCAAATTATTGTTCCACAACATGTCTTATTTCTACATTACTTGGGACCAAATCAGCACTAAATAGTGATCTGTCCCTTGAATAGCGCACAAATAGAGGTCAGTCCCAAACAATGCCAAATCGTCAGAGTAATTTCTACCTTGTCCAAATCAAGTCACGCGGAACGTCACTGGGGAATCCATTAGGAGGACGGAGTCTAAATCACCAGTCGTATCATGACTGTAAAGTGGATATCAACTAGCTCAAGAGAAAGGGGACTGTGATACAGAGGAATGGACAAGAGTTAGAAAAGACAACCGGTCTTTGGTGGCAAAGGGGTGGTGTAACACAAAAAGAATCAGGGAGTGTTTCTTTACCAGTTACAAATGAGACGGCGTATTCAGCAAATTTGCTAGGAGATCAAACAATGGCTTGGTAGAGTCCCCAAAACTCACACACCAAAACTTGAAGATGGTGGGGCAAGACCAATTCAGCAATGAAGAAACTGGGCTTGAGACACTGATAGTGGGAAAAGAAGAGGAATAACATGGGGTGAAAAAGAGGACCACATGCAAACTGTGGTGAAAGAAATCATTGAAACAAATAGGTACTGTGTGAAGCTAATGGTGGAATAGTAGCAACCCCCCACTGATCGTCTGGAAAGAAAAAGTAATAAAATAAAATAGGAACAAAAACGGTACTTCAAAATATTGAATAATTAACTGTCATGAGAAGGGGAAAAGGCAGATGCCAAATGCACAGATGAAAGAGTGTTTAGGAAGAGGTAACAACACGAGTTTTTGAAAGGGGTAAGAAAACACAGAGTCTCAGAAAGCAAACATTTAGAACGAAATGCAATACACTACTAAAGTAAATTGAAATTAGGATTGGGAAACGCGCCCTATTGACATAAAATGTATCACTTTATGTAGAAGCGCAATGCTGGCCTAAGTAGAGCCCTGCATACTCCAATATAAATAGCACCTTTGCAAAATCAATGATGGTGTGCGATTATGAAGGCGACCTACCACCCCAAGCAGCCCCCACGCACGTCATGCATTTAAGGGATACTCCAAACGTATTGTAAAGGTCAGAATGATGAAAGAAAATCGCATCCGAAATTCAAAGCTTAGAATCTCAGCACTTCTGAAGAATATCAGAGCTGCCAGATCTGACAGATCATTTTTCATTGATTGTGGACAGGGATGGCTTACGGTATGACCCGCATAGGGGAGCACAAGGAAAAGGGGCACTTGCGCACTGCATCGGCCCTTAAGCCATGCCAGTCAAGCTTTCTGAAGTCGGGGTGCATGCGCTCCAACTTCAGAAAGAAATGATCTACATTTTGCTGAGTATCTATGATCAAGCAAGCATGGTATGTGTTCTTACTTGGCTAGACTGGCATTTTGGAGAAACCAACCTCCCCCTTTCTTTCTGTGGCATGACAGTTAATGTACCAAATCTAGATCTTTTCTATTGTGGCATGGCCTTTTATTCGGGACCCACTTCGTGCATGTGGGCCAGAACGGTGGCGGATGCACCCAAAAATCTTGCACAGGGTGCTGCAAGACCTGCACTCAGTGTGGAGTTAAATTGACTGTTTGGTCCAGGAGGCATGGTGCTGCATACATAGAGAGGCGCGCAAGTAAACTGCCACTGCAACAGGATTGGCTTTAACAGAACCTTATGAGCAGATACACTTGTTTTTAACCGAAAGCCAAGAGAGCAAAAGGAGAGTGTGACGGGGTAGGCTTGCAGCACACCTGTGCATAGTGGGAGCAGCGTCCAAGAATGTCGATACATTATGTGTATCAGTGAAAGGGTCCGATAACGACCTCATATGTGGTTGGGCACTTCCGCTGTTTCACAAGAGCCTGGTTTTGAGGTCTCTGCACAATAACATGTCCATGGCATAGCATAGATGACAAGCTATGGGCGGGGACACAGGGCATGGGCAGTGCTACAACCACAAATTTGTGTTTACATACAAATCCGTGTTTACATATGTATTAAGGAAGAGCAAGCCCACTTGAACTCATTGCAAAGGGCATCTTGGAAGCATAGACAGCTTGCCCACGTTTTCTTTTTTTAAAATGTATTGTATGTCATGCTCTACTGAACACCCGTGAAGACTTGCTTCAAATCTCGATTCCAACTCTCCATCCATTCTTATCCTTCTGGATCTTTTCTCTGCCTTCGACATGGTCAATCATACCACCCTGACAAATCGGCTCTGCGACACCCTTGGCATCACGGGCCTGGCACTGGACTGGTTGACCTCTTTCCTCTCTGACCGACCTTCCCAGGTTTAACTGGGCCCTTTTCTCTCCCCTATTTTCTCTCCCCTATCACGGTCTCCACCTGCGGAATCCTTCAAGGCTCTATCCTCTTGCCGTGACTCAACATCTACCTTTTCCCCCTGGCCCACCTGATCTCCTCCTCCTTCTCTGCTCACTTCCAGTGTTATGCAGATGACACACAGTTCTCCTTCAAGCTTTCCTCTACTGCCTCCTCTCTCATCCCTGGCTGACTGCTATTCAGGCATGGTGTTCTGCCAATGATCTCTGCCTTAATGCCAGTAAGACTGAGATCCTTCTCATTGGGACCCCTGCTACCTCCTTCCCTCTGGCCGCCCTCTATGGCTCTCCTCCCCTTACTCTCTTGTGAGGCAAAAAACCTTGGAGTCATTTTGACTCTGGTCTCCCCTTCTCTCATCACATCGCGGACCTTGCCAAGAAGGCCCACTATCAGCTGCACCTCCTCAGAGGCATTCCCCCTCTCCTCACCTTCCCCCAGAAACTCGGCATCTCCAGAGGTCTGGTCCTCTCTTGGCTGGACTACTGCAACAGCCTCTTCCTCAATCTCCCTCTGCACCCTTCAACTAATCCACAATGGGGCTGCAAGACTTATCCTTGGCCTCAAGGCCAGGGACTGCATCTCTCCAGCCCTAAAATATCTCCACTGGGTCCTGGTTGCTTCTAGGATCAAGTTCAAGACTCTGAATCATCCACAAGGCCATCTTGGGCCTGGAATTCCCCTCAACATCCAACCCTCTCTCCCTAAATGCTCCCTGTTAGAGCCCTTCGGTCTTCTAGCTCCAACTCTCTGCAGATCAGACGATTTACCAAGCAGAGTGGGGGGATAGATCGCTCTCCTCTGCAGGAGCCTCCCCCTGGAATGGTCTCCCTGTCCCTCTCAGGCTTGAGATCTCCTTAAATTCTGGAAGCTCCCCAAGACCCTCCTTTTCTCTTCTTCCTTCCCTCTCCACCCTCCCTGGCTAACACCCCCAGATGACTGGCTGCCTAGTTACCTCTGAGTTCCACAGGGCACCAGGCCCACCTCCTCGCACTTAGCATGTGGACCCTCATCCCCTGCACCCCATGCAATCCCTGGCACTTGCCCTCCTGGCCTCCCCTTAGCACTTGCCTAGCCCCTGTGACCCTCTCCACCCACCCTCCTCCAGCACCCCTTTTTTTCACTTGCGCTCACCTTCACATTTCTTGTTACTGCACTTGCACGATCCGAATGTCACAAGGCCTAGTTGGACTGAGGTTATTGTTATCTTTCTCCCTTGTTCCCTCTCTCCCCTTTTTGTCTTGTGGCCCCATGAAACACCATGTGTTGTATAGGCGCCTTACAAATATCCAATAAAAAAAATGATAAATGGCCTTCAATGGGATATAAAGAAGATATGTTTCCAAGGAGGATGCGAAGGGTTTTAAAGGTGGGTCATTGTTATTTCCATGGCTACGACCACTAACTTAGTTCTTACGAGACGCGCTACAGCTAAAGTATTGAAACAAATATTTGCAGACAAGCAGGGGTGCATGGCACACCTGAAAGTAAAGAGTCTGTGAACTCAAAAGACAGATTAATATGATCCCTGATGAAACCCCTCCATGACAGTGTGCATTAAGGTATTCCACAAAGCCTGGCAAATTCTTACAGCCCTCGGCTCCGAAAAGGCATGCGTTGTTCCTGTGAGTACAAGATGTGCGGTAGGAAAGAAGCCTCCAAGGCAGTCCTGGGGAAGGCAGGCCCTCTGTGGACCACCCAACCACCTGTAGCCCACTGCAGATGTCCTAGTGAGTCAATATGGAGGCTTCAAATCAACTGAACACTTCTGGGAACCAGCCCATGTATCCAAATTGCAGGTCATGAGATGCATTTCTGTCTAGCAAAGTACACCAGCTGCTCGAAACTCAGACTGACTAGCACATCATCCTCATTAGTGGAGAATAGGCTACGCAGACAGCTGTCACACTACATCTTAAATTGGTACAATGACGACAATTTACATAGTGAACAGAGTTGGGAATTGCCTGCCCATTTCACTTATATGTCTAGCTTAGGTAGTTCAGCACTTGCTGCAGAGATCTAGGAGGTCACAGCTTAAAATCCCTTCAGTGCTGACATAGCTTTCTTACTTTCAAGGTTCATATTTTAAGCACCACTGAACTGGGCTTTCACAACACATGTGACTTTAAGCACCACTGAACTGGGCTTTCACAACACATGTGACTTGCAGCACTAGGAAGAGCAAAAACATGTTACCAAGAACTATACATAAAACAAGCTATGTTTATTTTATTACCAGAATATCTAGATAACATTTTGGATTGGGGCAATAACCCAGCACAACTAGCAGGGTTCTTGCTGGATTTGGGGTGGCATGAACAATATAACCTATGCCCCACTATACAGAAAAGGGGAGAGCTTAGCATAAAAAACGCCTATACCAACCATTGCAAGTAACTATGGTTTCAGGAGGCGAATGGGGGACCTGGAAACAATATTGTTTGCCAGTATACAACCTAAATAGGAAGTCGTAGGGATAGCTTTAACAGGAGTCCGTCCCTCACAGTGGGATCGGGTGTACTTTGACAATATTTCTCTGTAAAGCATAACAACACTAGACTTATTTGATTTCTGCATTTGTACCCAGACCACCAACTTCTGTTTCATGGTCAGAGAATCTGACCATGAGTTAGGAAAAAAGCCCAATGACCAAAAAAACATTTTTTATTGTTGGTGCTTTTCCTGCTGTACCCCAAACAAGGAAAATCAGTAATAGGAAAGTCAGCCTGCAGTCATTGGCCTGGTTCTGATCATCTTGTGCGTCTGGATCCCTGAACGCCAGTTAATCCAAGATGGTGGCTCAGAAAAACACAAGTCTGAGTCAAGGGAAGAGACGGTAGGAAAAATAGCACCAACACAAAATCATTCCACGATCAATGCTAAAACATCTGTATCCTACTATAAAAATGGTGCTCTGAAATGGCCAATGGTTATCTACAAAACGACTTTATCTAAAACCTTGCCTCAAACATTACCATGCGATTCTTCTTGCGCATTGTCTTAATCTGAATTTCCCTGCTTTATTTTTTAGCAGAATTATAATCATAATCGTTCTTTTATAACGCACTTAATACCAGCTAGTGGTTTCTAAGCATGGGATCGGGATTCGAACCTGCGTTGCGCTGCGTTGTCTTGCTTCAAAGACAAAAACACGTTGCCCCTGAGCTATCCTCCCTCCACCCCTGCTACAAAAAACACAGCTCACATCCTCTATTTTTTCAACAAGTTAGGTGCCATTTGCACTTTGAAGAATCAGAACCTATTTTTTACTACCCTGTTTATACTTCGAAAAATAATTTAGCCCTGTGATGTAATATTTGAAGCCATTTTGGTTTATTTTGTCGTGGCGTACCAGTGCTCTTCTCGCACGTTTAGTCCTGATTATAGCTCTCTAAGTCAACTCAAGTGCGTCATGTTAGCTGACTGAAAAATGTCACACAATAGACCATTCATCAGGTACTAATTTGGCTGCTCCTGCGAGGACAAAAAGAGCCACGAGAATATGCAATCAATATGCTGTAGACGGGTAATGACGCAGGCCTTTGAGAAACCATGTGAACCCCAGCCTGTAGAACGGTGGCTCTCTCAATACGGAAAAACAACAAATGTACTGCTAATCCTGGAGTGACGCAAACAGGTGAAGCATGCAAGCCCATTTCGCCCTACTCATTCACAGAAAATGTGTTGGTCAATGCTTCAGGAACAATAGATTTTCCTGGTCCACCGATGTATCTTTTCAATCATGGATTCTGCATGGTTCGACAGCAGAAAAGAAAAAATGCAGCTATAACAGCTGGCCTACATGCCACTTACCGACTCTTCAAGGTAGTCCTCCAGGTACGTCGGCATCCAAAAATTCTCCATCTCTGCTAAGTTTTCTGCAAACGTTTGTTCAGCAGGTGAAGCTGGCGTAGCGGAGAGAACTAACTGTACAGAAGGTGCTCGGTTTTTGGCAGCCAGTGGCTTCGCGAACTGGTCCTCAATAATGCAGCATGTACTGTAACAAGAGACTGCCTGCCTCCCTCCGTGTCTACTCAGCTAATCCCCCTTTGTCAGAGACTATCCAGTGAAGCTTTGGCTTTAACACAGACATTTACAGTCGACGACGGCAGAATGTGGCCACGTTGTAGTGGAGCGACTTAAGACAGCATTTCAAGCATTTTCTAAAATGCCAGGAGGACTGTGGCAATCTGGTTAACGCACTACTGTTCCTTAGCACAAACAGGGTTCCAAGACATATAATTACAAATTTGCTATCTTTGGTTTTCGAAGAATAAGAACTGTATGCAAGAGAAAAAAGCATTGACTTGTAGGACGTCACAGTTCCGGTGCCATCCAGGGTGCCCTATAATATATATTAACCATACCTCTTAACTCACACGCTTTAGGTGGCTATCACCTGCCTTGGAATTAATTCACACACCTGCCAATACTCCTACCCCTCCATTCATTTCAAACGGCTCTCGCACGCCCAAAACAAAATTCTCCTCCCTGGGTAGTTAAAAGGTTGAGAGGTAAACTTTAAACAATCTGACTAAATGATCGAGGGGGTGACATGTCTTACTGCAATGGAACGAGTTATTAACCAACAATGTGTGGCATATGTAGGTTTTGGCAACAACACCTGGTTGTGAAGTAAACCAAACAAATGAAGACTGCCATGTAGTTCAACAAAGAAATATTGCAATGGGGGAACTGAAGCATGGCAACCTCTGAACAGTAAGTACAAAAACCCCTTATCCGTCACACTTACGTTCCCATGATCAGTTCTGATCAATCCCCTCCAACTCCCTGGCCGCCTGAGAACAGAACAATGCATTTGATGTTGGTCGTGACCTGCTTGAGATCACCATTATGGGGCTTCCCCAAAAGCACCCTTACTTCTGGGCATTGTAAGAGGATATTCATTGCAGCACCCTTCAGCCACTCGAAGGCCACGGTTGGGGTCAAGACATGCCAGTAAATTACACCCACACTCTTGCTTAGGGGTAAGAGGCTTAAATGTGCCGCAGCGTTCACGTAAAGCCCTGCAAAGGAAGGTGCTAAAGGAGGACCGCCCTGCAGGTGTCCTCAAGCAGATCGGCCACAACATCATGTGCACTGGTCTTCTAAGTGGGAAGATTAATTGTGGCGCAACCACGTGTGGCGCAACCGCTGTACGAGACTTGCTTTTCAGAGTACCACAGTTTCTCTGATGCGGTCCATGATAGCCCCCAAGGGCCGTCATTAAAGCATGAACATACCGATGTTACTGCACGCCTACATGAAGACACAATGCAAGGCTTGGTAGGTGCACCCCATTCTGTACATTTCCACCCTAAGGCAATGCCGGCAGCAAGTCAAATCGTACATCGTTATCGTAAAACTGATGGGCCACCTAAGGCAAATTGTGATAGTGGAATATTGGGGAAAAAAATCAATCCCTTTTTGCCCCCACAAGAGGAGCTTGCAGTTACTGGAGATAAATTCGGCCCTTTATGTAATCTGTTTGCTGACAGAAAATATCCGCTGCCAAATAAGTAGGTGTGGTTTCCTTTAGTTGCACAGGAGTTTTCCCCCAATTAAAAGGAGGAATTGTTGCTTGCCTGGTTCATGTTCATGTTACAGAGCATGCAGAGCCTAATGGAGTTCTTGTGAGGAGCTCAAAATGAAGACCACAGACTTTTTGAGGCTCACTGGTAAAAGGGGAGAAAGGAAGGCAGTGATGAATTGCACCCATCTAATGGGGCCTGCCTCTCCCTTCCCCTGCAAGACATGTCGGAGGATACCCATATCAGATTTGTGACCGAGTGATCCCCTGCTCACTCTCAGACTTTCAAGGGGTCTCTGATGGTCCTATGGCAGGTGTTGAAGTCACCCAAGCAGGGGACATCTGTTCCAACCCGAAAGGCGGGGGTTTCCCAGGACATGGTGACAGGTCCATGAAATAGACACCCACTAAGCCTGGCACAACATTTCTCCAATGGCATGCCAGCAGGAAAAGGGGAATTCCCCCTTGAGTCACCACACTTTAGCACTGAGCCAACCGTCTGCAAAAGTGCCTGGCAGGTTTCCTAGGCACAAGTTTCATTGTGCTATTCTCACAACAATTTGGTACCGTCTTGCATAGAATACTCTTTTGCATCAACGCAGTATCAGTGTTCTGGTCTGTCTCCAATCTAAGTGTATCCTTCCAATATGAAAGTCCCTAGATTGGGCCCAATACCATTTGTGACCAAGCAGTTCGGGCTGGACTGCCGCTTTTGGGGTGGGACCAAGCCTGATTTGCATATGGTTTTTCCCCTTCTGAAATGGCGTGGCAGGTGAATAACTATGGTCTGGAGGGCTGCCCAGAGCAATGCCAGAGGTTCAGATTAATTCTAAACCTTCCAGCCATCACCCCTTTTGTTTTGCTATGGTAATATATGCTACATAGTCCTCCAATTAAGCTTGGCAAATAAATACCAAGTAAATGTATAACCGAAAAAGGAAATCTGCTCAAGTGCATTTTCCAAGCATCATCATCACAAATTAAAATTGCCAAGGAATTAACATAAAAGAATTATTTTTGCCAAACAGGAATAGGAATAGGCATACCTTTCACGCACCATGACCAATTATTTTCCGATTAGGCTAAGAACAGAGAATGAAATAAAAGTTGCCATCTATAGATGGTGCATACCTTTTGCTGAAAGATAGTACAACTCAGGACTGTATTTTCCCAGGATGTTGTAGGAAACACAGGAAAACAGACAGCAATAAACCTTCCTCTTCAACCACTGATCCCATCAGCAGACGCCAATATAATTAGACACGGGATGATGATGATAATGCGGCCTACGGTGAAGTGCCCAATTACAACGAATCAATATAGTGGGACAAGTCAATGGAATAACAGACTGAATGAACATGGAGAAAGCACTGTATCCCCCTTAAGCGTCATCAAACAATGTCACCCTAGCCCATTCGAAATCATTACATTTGCAACACCTCTGAACCAAAACCAAAATGGCTTGTGGGTAGTGCAATGTGTGACCGAGATAGCAACCAAATTGTCGGCCCTGTGATGAGCTTCAATTTTAAAACACATGTATGAGGTCAGCTCTCAATTATTAAAGTGGTTTCCCCCAGAAATCATAGTGTTCTGCATGTCGTCAGCTGTCATAGCAACCCAACCCTCTCGGAGCATTGGAGGTTGTACCCTAGTGTCTCAGCTGTGGAGTGCCTGCAGTGAACAATACTGTGGGAGTGAGGGCAGTCTGAAAGTAGGCTTAAGACTTAAGGAGAAGCGTGGAGAACCGAAGAGAGCTAAGCTCTAAGTCTTACACCTTTCGCAGGTAATGGACCGTGGGAGTGAGCTTCGACCCCTGGTGGCGAAAGCCATTGGAGAAAGCAGAGAAGGTGGTGGGAAGCCAGGAAGGGTGCGATACGTTCCCAAACTGTCTAAAAGAGATGGCCACCAAAGGAGTCCCAAAAGGGGCTATAAGTTGAGCACAACACTTGCAGGCAACAGCCATAGAGATGGTTGCCTGCAAGATGGGGAGCTGTGAATTGCCAATAGATTGGATAAAGAAGGTATCAATGCAGCACGTCAGCAGTCATAGCAAGTGGGGCATGAACTGAGGGATTCAGAATGACAATGCTCAAACTAGATGAAAAAGAGGCCCATGACCCATGGCATTTGGAGGAATCTGGATGCGGGGGAAGCTTGGCCATGGAGGAAATTTGGGCTGGGCAGTGACAGGGAGGCTTGTCTGACACATATCCTTAGATCTTAACTGGATCTGGATGATGTGGGCACTGAAGATGACAGTGTGTTGTGCAAAGTAAGTATGGAGAGGTTTCTGATAATACACTAGGTATTGCCACTTCTCCCCGGTGGGGGGGGACCTTTCCCATGAAGCTATGGAGGCAAGGCCACTACCCAATATTCCACCTAGGGGTGGTTTAATGCGGGAGGACCTCATGGGGATGCACTCCGGCCCTGGGGATAAAGAGGGCCACCTGGGTAAACGTCAGCACAACACCCCAAACCTAAACCTCTCAAGCCCGTTACCAGCTTTCTACCAACAGCCCCTTGATAACACTTCCATTTGTTATTGTAACATTATACCAGTTACTTCTATGGAGATGAAGAAGATTGTTAGCAATACAGATAGTATAAATAACCGAAATACTAGACTGAAAAAAATCATCCACAGCCTGAAGATTACCAGTACTGAAATGAGGTGACAACCAGGAGCCATGAAGAATGGCACAGAGAAGGTACAGGAATGGTATAGACTTCCGCGAGGGAGTTGTCCTAAGAAACACATAAAAACTAACAAAATACTTTGAGCAGGGGACCAGCATACCAGCACAAATGACAGTCTAGCCGGGGAAGTTCAAAGGACACTAAGAGGATGAGGTGGAAAAGCCCAGAGCAGTTCGCTCTCAAAGGCAAGAAGTTGATGACAGGAAGCCTTTGCCCAGTACTCTGGAGCTGGTCAAGGACTTGACTCGAGCCTGGAAGACAGTGGTGCAACCTCTCGGAGGTCGACCGAGTGGTTCTGAAACGGTGCCCACACTGTCAGTGAAGAGACCAGGAAGAAGGCATGCGGAGCGAGAGCAGCAGAAGCCAAAGGTGCCCATGAAGAATGGCACAGAGAAGCTACGGGAATGGTATAGACTTCCACGAGGGAATCGTCCTGAGAAACACATAAAAACGAACTAAGGACTTTGAGAAAGGGACCAGCATACCAGCACAAATGACAGTTTAACCGAGAAAGTTCAAAGGAGACGCAGAGGGCGCGGTGGAAAAGCCAAGAGCAGTTTGCTCTCAAAGGCAAGAGGTTGACAACGGGAATCCTTTACCCGATACTGTGGACCTGGTCAAGGACTTGACTGGAGCCTGCAAGGCGGTGGTGCAACCTCTGGGAGTTGGACCAATCTGTCCTGTAACAGCGCCTACACTGTCTGTGAAGAGACCAGGAAGAAGGTATGCAGAGTGAGAGCAGCAGAAGCCAGAGATGCCAGCCTAGCCCAGAGAGTAGATCCAAGCACCCAGGAAGAACTGGCCAATAGTCCAAGATCCAACAGAGGTAACAGGCATGTCACGGGAACCAGTAGGAGCTTGGAGGTGCGTGAGAAAGATAAACTGCACAGGAATAATGATAAGAACCATCTTCCTCGGAGCAATACTTGGGAAGACAGTCAACCAAGTGGGCCTAGTGAGAAGGGAAGAAAACCAATGGTCTGGCGCTGTCACGATGCCTGCCCCCAGACATCTGAAGCAGACCAGTCAACCCAAAATCCTGGCACCCATGGGGACATATAAGGCCCCAAAAGATTGCCTAAGGGCTTTCTGGACTAAGTCCTGGCGCCATTGGCGCCAGGCTCATATGGCCTTTTTCAGGCAAGTCAAATTACCAAGTGGTAAAGCCAGGTACAGCCCACCATGAGGCTGCTTGAAGGGACTACTTTATTCAAGGCACTATTTCATTGGGTGTGGTACTGGGACTACTTTACCTGGGAACTACTTTTGGGAGGCTATTTAAACCACGCCTGGAGAACAGAACACGCTTCACGTTATTCTGCACTCCTGCAGCATAACGCTCACCGTGCTTGCAGCTCCGGTCCAATCTTCGGCCACACCCGATCTGTCTACTCGATCTGCATCTGCAAAGGAAGAACAGAGAACAGGTTATAGCAAGAACCTTACCTGGATTCACCCCCGCAAGCATTCGGGAGTGTGTACCTGCAAGGGAAGGAACACCAGCGACCGCGCTATTCAAGGAAACATTTCAAGAACAATTAGCATAGCGCAGCAAATTATTCACCGATGCTCCGTTCATCGAGGCCATCGAGCGAGGCACTCTAGAGTAATCACCGCCCGGAACACCGCATCTGTGAAAGACAAAAAAAGACAATCGGTGAGTTACTTCTCGCTATAAGACATTCAATCTGGCGCCGCAAGATACTTACCCAAAGCTATATTCGTTTGCGGTCTTGCTAATCACCCTCACACGAGCTTCGTTTCTGAAAGTGCCGCACCTGCAGACAAGAAAGAGAGCAACAGGTGAAAAGAGCGAATGAACAATACCGCATTTTAAGACATTCTTTCTTCGTGATGCTGAAATTTACCTTGGCATTTACATCGCTCTCTCAGAGAAAGACACCTGCCTGCGGCAATTCTGCAAAAAGGGAAAAACACTCTATGAAGACAATAGTGCAAAAGTGAACTAAAGACAATTAGAATGTAAAATTAGAATGTAAAAGCAAGACATAAGACTTACCTGGGAATCCTTATTGTTAGGAACTCAGCCACGGGATCAGTGAAGCTAACTGAGTTCCTGAGTAGCAAAGGCTATGCATGATTATTTATTGGAGATTGCAACAGCATCTGCATTGCATGACACTTAGATTTGATGTCATACGCTCCTTTCCGTGAGATGTAACACTTACAATACGTCGCATTCGCAATATCCTTGTTATCAGCAGCTAGCAGCTGAACGCGCTATGCTAACCAATTGGATTAGCCCGTACATACCAGAGGCTGAAATAGCATTTGTCCAGAGTCAGCTACTAAGCTGTGTTGCCACATGTTTAATGGGTGTGATGTCACACACACAAATGGTACTATAAATAAACATTCAAAATGGCACGGGTGTGTCGTCCATGCGCGAAGGACCCGTGATCGATCCTGATTACATTTATGAAGCATTGCTAAGGTAAGGAAAGGGGTGGTAGCTCAACTGAGCTCCCTGACAGGACCTGTTTAATGAACCAATCACTATATATGCACATATTTTGGTAACAGTAGACCACAATAATCACAATTGGAGACATATACTCCTACCATGGCTCTGATTGCGGCAATCTTTGCCTTCACAGGACCTAATTCCAAGACTTAAGGCTACTTTCTATTTAATTGTGGACAGTACAATAATGACTTAATACACCAATTAAGGTAAGCAATACTTACATTTAATTACAGCCACCCACACTTATCATTTATATGAGTCAAGTGACAAGCAGTCCTTTCCACAATCTATTTCTTACAGAATTTAGAATAAGAAGATCTAAGACCATAATAGGCAGTAATTTCAGGAATGAGTAAGTGACCCATTACAATATATTATATAGTGACACTATGACACTATAATAATAAGACCACCATTGAAACTTTATCCAGACCTAGCATAGACCATATATTTTTCACATACAGTGATTCACACCCTAGACTTAATATTTGAGAGGGATAGGTTTGGACTTTAGTACTCGGATGACACTGAATTAATGTTTACTGTAGCAGCACCACATCCCATAATGATACACTAATAAAGTGAAGAATTAGAATCGTTTTGCGCACCTTTTTGAGATTACAGGATCTATTGTCCTAGCACAGGTTATTGGGTGCTCCACACAACCTTCCTTGAAGTTCATGAGCAAAGAATATTGAGTAAATTATGTCAATGAAATGATTTAATTTCTGAATGACACCATGCTTTTGTCCATTTTTTTTCATGTGTCAACTACCGGCATTTAATTTTGAATTGGTATGTAAGTTTATCTTTGCTCTTACTTTTTTACTCTTGTTTCAAATTTACCATCTGATATTGCAACTAAATGTCACAAATTTTATTTTGGATACAATTCTGTATGAAATAACAGCCTTGAAAATGACCCTGAGTCAAAACATTTGTCGGCTGTCATAAGAAAATAAATTTGGAGGAAAACTAATTTTGGCCTTTGAAAATCTATGTATCATTTATACTAAAGAACTTTGTGATATATTGAGCTGAATGACAAATATCTAAGATTATTATAGCACGACTCATCAGCATATTATTAGCTATCTTTTACCATGAGAGGTTTAGGGTAATACCTCCCAGTGCGGGAGAAGCAGCTAACCAACCCACAATACCTAGGGCCCAAGCACACCAACCAACGGTTATACCCTAATGTACCCCTTTGTCTTGAAACTGGTATGGGGTGATATTCTGCATGCAAAAGGAAACTCACAATTGGCTCTCTTTCCTCCTCTCTCTCTCTTTTTTTTTTTTAGAGAAAAGACAATTTTATTATTTAATAGTTTTGGCAACAGCAAACCCAGCCAGTTTGTGGGAGTCCAAGGTGATACAGAATAAAAATCATGATAAATTACCTGCTGATATTTCAAGATATCACAATTAAGAACCGAGTGAAACCAGAACCCTGTAAAGTTCCCAGTAATTGGCATCTAGAATTGTTTATTTTTTAAAAAAAAATCTTTATTTTCTTTTTTCTTCTTGTTGTCATTTTCTTTTTATTGTTTTTTTTAACCAGTTTTTATTGATTTTATTCAAAACAAACAACTCAAGCCAAACATACAGTGGATGCATAATGTCAATCACAAGTGAGTATTTAATGCCATGATCTTGCCCACTTTAGCTTTCCTTCCCTCCCCATTCCCCAGCCTACTCCTCATTATCTCCAGTCACTCCCTCTTACAGTAGGGATTCCTGTTCGACAGAACTCGATGAGTCTCTATCCACAAACGAAGGCCCAAATAATTCCGCAATCAATTGCCTCCAGCTCGTTAGGGTCATAGCTTCTTCATCTACCCCCCCCTGTAAACGCTTCCTGCCATACCACAGTTTCTGCCTCCGCCCACTTTTGCAGATCTTTCCACCATGTCTCCATTTTCAGTCTGTGGCATGCCTTCCAGCCCATCGCAATCCTTCTCTTTGCTAGGACATACGCTAGGTCTTTCAGTTTGTTTACATGTTTAAGCTTACATGGTCTGGGGCAACATCCTATCAGACAGGCCCACCCCGTATATCCCCCGTCATACGGATCCCCTTGTCTTCCAGTTTTTGTGCTATTTCCCCCCAGTACCTCTCTATCAGTGGGCACTCCCAAAACATATGCACCATTCCCGCATTTTCTTCATCACATTTAGGGCACGCCTGACGTCCGGCATTTTTAAATTTGGCTATCTTCTGAGGCATCAGGTATGCCCTGTGAGTTATATACAATAGCATCTGTTGTAGCCTAGCATTCCCCGATACTTTTGTATGGTATTCTTGTGCTCTTTCCCACATCACATCGCTCATCGGGGCCCCCACTTCCTCCTCCCAATCCAGTCTGAGTTGCACAACCTCTTTACCCACTTGGGACATTAACATCTCATACTGTCTAGATGTTTCATGTCCCCCTTCTGCAATGTCATATATCGTGTCTATAGCGGTATCTGGGTCTTCTGCCAGAACCACTTCAGACCAGGTATCCTTAATTCGTCGCACCACCCCATGGTACGTAATATATTGCCCGCCCTGCAGCCCCGCTTGTTCCACCAACTCCCCAAAATCCAATATCTTCCCCTCCCGCCATACATCCCCCATCGTTGCTATCCCAACTGGTTCCCAGTATTTCCTAATCATTAGCCTAAGTTGCTTTTCGCTTCCAACCACTGTGACCAATGGAATCTGTGGGGAGCACAGGGATGGCTTTTCCATTAAACTGCACGCTCTTCGCCACATAGTCCAACCCAGGCTCATCATCCTCGGGCGACCTTCTAACTCTGATATAGGTAACCATATCATCTCTTTCAGGAAGTATGGGGCGCAGTCCCTCTGAAACAACCCGTGTTCTAGGGTAGACTCATCTGAGAGCCATTTGGCTACATATTGTAATTGGCTTGCTACGTAGTAAACTTCCCAGTTTGGTCATTTAATGCCCCCTTTTTCGTGTGAATTTTGTAACTTCCACAGGGCTACCCTGTTCCTCATCCCGTGCCACAAGAATTCCCTGCATATGCTATTCAGCCTAATAAAAAATTTCCTAGGTATTAAATATGGGATGTTCGCGAAGCAATGCAGCAATCTGGGCAGGGCCACCATCTTGAGCATCGCCCCTCGTCCCATCATCGCCAGGGGGAGCTTTGCCCAGAACTTCATGCCATTTTCCAATTTCTTAACTGCTCTCTCAGTGTTGTGTTCGTGTTCAGCTTCTACCATGTGATATATATCTACTCCCAAATACCTGAATGCGTTCACCTCCCACGGCACCTGTAGAACCAGCAAATGCTCTAACGGGAGCCCTTTGTAGCTGCCCAACGGGAACAGCAAGACTTACTTGGGTTCACTGCTATACCTGATAATTGTGCGAACCTCTCCATCACTTCCAATATGTAGTGGAGGTTCTCTTCTGGGTATCGCAAATATAATAACATATCATCTGCATACAGTGAAATAAGATGTGGTGTCTCTCCAACGGAAATTCCTATCATGTCGTATTGCTGCCTTAAATAAATCACCAGGGGTTCTAGAGCCAGGATATACAGCATAGGGGATCACGTACAGCCCTGTCTGGTACCTCTGCTAAGTTGCCATCTTTCAGAAACCACATCCCCTGTCTTCACTCTAGCGAGTGGTGCACTATACAGCAGTTTGACCCATTAGAGATATCCCGGTCCCATGAGAAAATTGGCTAGGGCCGCAGTTAACCAGGGCTATTTAACCGAGTCAAATGCCTTGATTGCATCCAGCGATATTATCGCCATCTCGCCCATATCTCCCTCGGCTTGTTCAATGACCCGGTGGAGTCGCCTCAGGTTATGTGAAATGTTTCTATTCGGGACGTATCCCATTTGGTCAGGGTTTATTAGCTTGCTAATAGCCTTCAGTCTATTTGCCAGAACCGCTGTAAGAATTTTGCCGCCCTGGTTTAACATCGACAAGGGCCGATAGGAGCCACAGTCACTACTCGGCCTATTGGGTTTGGGAAGTGGTACAATGACCGCCTCCTGCAGGGAATCCGGCAGTTGCCCAGCTTCATAAGCTTCATTCAACATCTCCAACAGCGGAGGGAGTATCTCTTATAGAATTCGCTCGGGAGGCCGTCAGTTCCCGGGGTTTTACACGTGGGCAGTTGCCTCACTACCTCTTCCAATTCTTCTAGGGTTATCAGGGCATCTAGTTCCTCACTCTCTTCTGCACTTATCTGGGGTAGCCCTATATATTCCAATGTGTCTCTTATCTCTTTACTGCTGCACCTAGTCTCATCCCCATACAGGCGCTTATAGTATTCTACGAATTCCCTATTGACCCCTTCCTGCCTGTGCTCCCGTCTTCTCTTCGTACCGTTCTGATTGAGGGCCTGGGGGTCTCATTTTTATATAGCCATGCTAGGACTGGTTTGTCCCCTCCTGCGTGCTGTCTCTCAATTTACTTTTTGTAGTTGAGATTTCTCAATATACAGCACATTTCATTTGCAGGTCTAAGACCCTCTCCTTGACTTCCTTAGTAGTACCCCCCTTTCCTTCCACCCTTTCTATTTCTTTTTCGGCCTGCTGCAATTCGGTCAGGATCCCGTTCTGCAGTCCTCTAGACTTTGCTATGGCAATACCCCTCACCACCACCTTGAAAGCCTCCCAGAGAGTGCCCGCTGTCTTAACACTGCCAGTGTTTATTTCAAAATAACTGATAATTTCTTCTCGCATATCTTCTCTGAACATGTTATCCTTCAGCGCCTCGGCTCGCAAGCGCTATGTGGGAATCCTTCCCCTCGGGGGTCGGTATTGCCATACTAATATCAGTGGCGAGTGGTCCGAGAGGACCTCTCTTTATATTCCGCGTTCGTTATTTCAGTCATTAGTTCATGCGTGACAAACACCTAGTCTAGCCTAGTATGTAAATCTTGAGGGGCCGCATAGAGCAAGTATTGTCTGTCTTGTGGATGGCGTGCCCTCCATGCATCATCTAGCCCGAAATCTGCCAGTAATGATTGTAATGCCTTCGCAGCCGGAGTGGGTCTATCTATTTTAGTGTCTGATCTGTCTATTTTGGGGTTTAACGCACAATTGAAGTCCCCCCCCCCATATCACTACTTACCCCACAACAACGCTGAGCTTACCATACAGGGACCTAAAGTACGCAGCCGTGTCCTGGTTCGGGGCATAAGTATTTCCAATACATATTTCTCTGTTTTCCACCAACCCTTTCATGACCACCATCCTGCCGTCTGACTCCGCCGCCGAATACAACAGCTGGAACGGGATATGTGGGGGCACCCATGTATGACCCCTCTAGCATAGGCCGAGTATGCTGTCCCTACCATTGTCCCCTTCCACTTCTTCTGTAGTACCTCCAGCTTTTCCCAAGTTAGGTGGGTTTCTTGTAACAAAGCTATGTCCACCTTCTGCCTGCGCAGGTACAGCATAACCTTGTTGCTTTTCAGATAACTGTTGAGCCCCCTAACATTCCAAGTTACTATCTTAAGATCTCCTATGGTTCATATCGTTTTGCTCAGGGTGTAGGCCTGCACCCCAACTTCCCGCCATCCCTAACTACCACACACCAGTGCACACCCTCCCTACCCTGCCCCCTGCCCCCCCAACTTTGACCCCAACCCCAGCAAATGCCCAGCTCCATCCCTGGATCTCAGGCCCTCCCGCTTTTGGTTCTGCCCTCGGAATCCCAGGCCCAGAACCCAGCAGGGTGTCACGGGCTACCAGTGACCTAACTAAACTTCTATTCGTGGGGGTACAGGGCCATGCTCCGTATAACTCTTATCTGATATTTAGGTTTTGTAGTGCTACCGGATCATATTATAGTCGTGTCTCTAGGCCTACTTCCCACTAGTTATATGCAATGCTATATTCCAGTCCCATTGTCATCAGCTGCAGCACATAGGGCACTCCAGCTGCGTATTACTTATCTCTGTCTTCATCTTCCCGGACCCCCGGTTCCTGGGGGCCGCTCTGCGCATCCAACCATCCCATGGCATCCTGTGGGTTGTCGAAAAACCAAGTCCTGCTCTTGTGGAACACTTTGAATTTCGCTGGGTAGAGCAACATGTGTTTATGGCCTGCTTCCCGTAATCTTCTCTTCACTGAGCCAAAATTCATGCGGCTGCGCTGCACCTGCAGGGTGTAATCCGGGTATGCTGTCTTGCTCGCTGACCACCCCTGGATCGTGCCCCCCTTCCTAAAATGTTCAAGGATCCTTTCTCGGTCTCGGTAGTTTAGGATCTTAGCAATCACCGGCTTAGGGGGGTCTCCTGACGGCGGCTTCCTCATCAAGGCCCTGTGCGCTCCCTCGACCGCGAACCCCTGGGACAGGGTTCCTCTAGGTATCTCCTGCAATAGCATGGACTCAATGTATTCCATGGGGTTCGTACCCTCAGCTCCTTCTGGCAACCTGACAATGCGGACATTGTTCCTCTGGGCGCGCCCCTCTGCCTCCTCCGCCCTATTTTCCAGGTTGCCTACACGTTGCACTAGGGCATGAATTTCCGACTTATGGGCCGCACAGGCCGCCGTGTTCGGGGCTACTTCTTTTTCCAGGACCCCTGCGCGTTTAGCCAGCGATCTTACGTCTTGTCGTAGTAAATTCACATCCTCCTTCACTTTTCCGACTTTCAGCTCTAATGCAGCTTTCAGTTCATTTACTGACAGGCCCAATTTGGTCTCCCAAGCCACTTTTAGATCTGCTATCGCCGCCAAGACCTTTTTGTTGCCCATTGCTTCTGAGCCATCTTCCTGGGTCTTGTCTTTCTTCCTGGCCCCTTCTGCGCCTGGTGGTGTTTTCGTGAACTCATCCAATGTGGGCTGTTTGACTTTTTGTCGAAGGGGTTTGTTGGACATCTCAATACCCTAGGGCAGAGGTCTTCAAACTGTGGGGCGCGCCCCACCCCAGGGGGGTGCGGTCACCTTCCAGGGGGGGCGCCAGAGCCCAGCATGAAATGTAAAAAAAAAAAAATCTTTTTTTAGATTTGAGGAAATGGGAAGGGGCAGCTCACATGGTCAGACTGGGCCATACAACGGTCTTAGGCACCAATGAAAAAATGCCCAGCAGTTGCAAATGGATATTCAGTGTTTAGTCACAGACTGTTTGAATAGTACCCAAAGGGTTGCTTTTTGTTCAAATGTAAACAAATGGTGATATTTAAAGAATATTTATGCAGCAACAATGGTAAAACAATTGGCCCATTTTTACTGGCCTACACTACCATTTTGCATTTTTGGTACGATCATCTCCCTATTGCCCTATAGGCCAGTCCAAGCCTGCCGGCTCATCCATAATGGGTGAGGGGGCGTCCACCCACTGGCCACCTTACCCATTAGGGAGGAGCCGAGGAGCCAGCCCAGTGAAACACTGAGCACTCCCTCAGCTGCTTTTTCCAGCTGAGGTAGCGCTCCTGGGTTCGCTGAACTGTCAAAGGGAAACTCTGTTTGCCTTTGACAGTTCATTTCCCCCGCTGCACATGACCACTGAGCCATGCAACGTTGGGGGTGTTTTGCTTCGCCAGCCTTGCATAGCTCATTGGAAATGCTAGCTGGGGCACTGCATCTATGTACGTGCGAGAGGGTGCTCCTGCACCTCCTCGCACATACGGTCAAAGCAACCTGGAGCGGGGCATTTTAGCAACCATGCGAGGTACGTTTATGGCGATTTATTTTTTATTTAAATGTGTATGGATGTGTGTATGCTTGTGTTATGGGACTCTGGTGGTAGCAGGATGGGCGGCAGCACTGGGATAGTGGTGGTAGTAGGGTGGGGAGAGCCCAGGGTCTATACTGGGAGTAGGGTGCGGTGACGACACACAAAAGTTCATAGCGATTTCTACATACTGTCCATCTGGCACTTTTGGGGGGGCCCAGCCTGCCCAAAGTTTGCTCAGGGAGGGCCCAGGCCAAAAAAGTTTGAAGACCACTGCCCTAGGGGCACGCGGGCCCACCGCGTGCAGTTCTCTATCCGGATATGCCAAGTCCACAAAATATCCAAACCCAGTTCGCCTGGGTTTCTATGGCAGTACGTTGCTCTGGCTCTTCTTGGCTCTATGCGCGCCGCGTATTATGGTCCATTTCTGCGTTGCGCCGTGTCCGACCTGCTTCCTCACATTCGTCCGTCTCCGGCGCAGGTCCAGCTCCTCAAGAGGTTAGCTTCGCCACACGGGCGCTACATAGTCCCGCTACCTAGGCTCCTGATGATTTGCAATGCACCTTTGTATGTTATGTCCTATGAGCTTATTCCGCACATTTGTCAGTGCGCCCACAGCTGTGTGCTCAATTATACTCCGTCGACATACTGCTGCACAGGCTGTATCATTAGTCCCTCAGCGTACTGGTCTTAGGCTGTATAATGTCAGAGATCAGCACGTTTATTCACGTTTATCTGTGCCTGCCCAAATCAGGATTCCAAGGGGGTTATCTTCCCCACATCAGCTCCACGTACTCCTGCTGCCCAAGTTGCCATGCGGATGCCCTTCCCTGCAATTCCGGTTTCTTTATATTCTCGCGTGTCTTATGCGAGCTGCACGGCAATGTAATCAATATGTTTATTGGTGTGACTCATTACACACGCGAGCAGCTGATTCCCACGCGTGCGTCCAATTCAATGCTGCCGCCCGTGCTGTGCAGGTCCTGATACGGTTTCTCCGTTTCTTTTCGTTGGAGCGTTCAATGTATCAATTTCGCTCTTCGATCCGCTGCACGCAGCGCCTTCACTTCAGCTGCTGTTCGCGCTGAGTGTGATGTCTATTTTGCGTGCTCAACGCCCGCAGCCTCTCCAACACACTGAAGCGCTGCAGACCCAGTGAGCCCGACTCGCGCACCCCCAAGGCTCTTCTCTCCACTTCCTCCGTCACGGAGAGCCCCAGACTGAGCGCCGTTTGTCTCGGCTTCGTTCCTCCTTCCCGCACTGCGGATCACACCTGGGTTCCCACACGAGGTCGCTCTGATCAGGGCTCCAGCTCCGCTGCTCCCCTCACGGCGGTCCAGTCAGCTGGAAGACAGCTCGCCGCTCACGTCCCTCGGCCCGGGCTTCCCTTTGTCCTCAAGACGCCATCTTGGGATCACCCAACGAAGGGTCTCCAGACTTCCAACGCGCACAGTCTGCTCCCAGTCTCTCGAGCATCCTTAAGCTTACATGCGCTGCATGCCCCAAATTCATACGTCCTTCCATGTTGTATGAGGCTTCCTTGCGTTCTTAGAAGCACCACCTCCTACGTGGCCATGTATCCATGCCCCCCCCCTCTTTCCTCCTCTCTCTACTATGGACCTGACATTTCTCAAACACAATATTCTGGGAGCACCAATACTGCTGAATATTATGCTTAACTGGGTCAACGTGAAACTACAAGGGTTCTTGTTGAAACTGGCATGACAACTTTCTAGAGAATGCAAAATTGACCCCAGGAAGTTTCCCGGACGTAATGAGACACTGGCATGGAGCAAATGTTCTGGGGGCAATGTGAAGCTGGCTTGGACACTTTCTGGAGACAATGTCAAACTTGTTTGGTCATTTTCGAGAGGAAATATGAAACTGGTATTCAAATTTCCTGTGGGTAATGGAATGATCAAATCCTTAACTGAGGCTATGTGAACCTGGCTTGATAGTGTTGAAAACACAGAAGTGTAAAATTAGCTTGGTAATTTTTTGGGAGAAATGTAAAAAATGGCATAGCAAGGTAATTAACTGTGGCTATGTTTAACTGACATGGCAGTGCTGGAATAATGATCTTAACTCTAATATTTAAGAGAGCCATTTCATATTTGAGCAGCACCCCTCTCAGGATGACAGCATGAACACATCATATTATTCTCACCCTGGCATACATTGAAAACTCCAATTTACAGAGGAAGTACTATCACATGTAGTGGCAGCATTCAGGCATATTATACCAAACCTAATTGCTTTGCTTTCTGGCAAGTCAGACAATTTCTATTAGCTAGCGCATGTAACAAAGTCAGTATCCTGACCTTGCCACTAGGGAATAGGAACCCCTTTCAGTCAGGGGTGGGAGGCCTACCAGGGTGGTAGCCAGAGTCAGTCCTACTCCAGAGGGGAGAAAGAGTGGCAATTGAGAGGGCAGTTTGCACATGGGAAGTACCCACTTATATCACCCCGTATGCGGGTCAGTAACCCTGAAGACTCTCTTCAACAGATCATAGTCTGTGCATCCGCAATCAGACAATGGATGACCTATAGCAAATTACAACTTAACCCCTGAAAAAGGGAGCTTGCCCTCTTTGGCCCAAAATATCTGTTGAGCAATCTCTCATGTCTTCCATCCCCTCAACCCGTACTCGAATCGGACTGGATTAAGGCCATCCGGGATTTGTATTACTCCCCTGGTGGCTCTTACCCTGTGCATTTTCCCCATTGCCCAACCCCGAATTTTCTTTTGGACTTTGAGCGTGATGACATTGTGATGATTATTAAATCCTTGAACAATTCCTGTGCGCATAGTCACGACACAATGGCTAATATTGTGCTAAAGGAGAATCCTTTATTCTGGGCCAGTGTACTGGAGAAACTTTTTGGGAAAATACTACAAGAAGGTACCATTCCAACTAGTTGGCACAAATCAATTTTGATCCCAGCGTTTAAAAAGGGCAGCCATGCTAGTGCTCAAAACTACCGACTGCTTGCAATGCTTGATGCTAGTCAAGCGCCCAGATGCCTCTGGGTTGGGTGCGCTATATAAATTGCAAAAATAAATAAAATATATTTTCTATTATTCTGTTGAAAAAACTAACACCTTGGGCAAGGACAGCAGGACTTTTATCTCCATTTCAAACAGGCTTTTGTGAAGGGCATAGTACCCTTCACAGCATTAGTGCCCTCCAATTCATTATATCGGCATGTAAGGGCAAAGCTAATAGTAAACTGTTCTTATGCTTTATTGACTTTAGGAAAGCGTTCAACATCATTTCCAGATCCTTACCTTTGGTCTAAACTGAGAAGCTGGGGCATTGATTCCTCTCTATTACACTTTATCATTGGACTATATACTGATACTACAGTGGTGGTGGGAATTAATCAACAAGGGGAGATTACATCAGAAATATCTACTAATACAGGAGTTAAGCCAGGCTGTGTCTTAGCCCCCCTGTAATACAATCTGTCTGTGAGTGACATGAATCTAGCTATCAAACAAACTCGCAATTTTCCTCCCCGTATTGGAAAGACATCAATACTGTGGATCGGCTATGCTGATCATACGGTGTTGATGGATCGCACCCCTATTGGTCTCCAATGCTCAATAGAAGCCTTAGTTGTCTATGATAGGGAACATTTGCTTCAAATAAATGCCTCAAAAACCAACGTTTTAATCGTTGGCGACTCACGTAAGAAATGTAAATTCTCCTGGTCTATTGGTAATTCTCCATTGGAGATTGTTGATAGGTACATTTACCTTGGATTTCCGGTTTGTGACTCTGCCAAATATGATTTATATGGCAATTTGATCCGACTTACATTTCTAAAGAAATAGTGGTTGCTAAAACGCTTCATAAGACAAAAAGATGTCAATAATATTGAGGGCCTTATATCAATATACTGGAAAAGTATTCTCCTGGGGATACTGTATGGATTATCAGTACTTCTGGCTCCTATGACAACTTGGATGGACAAACTTGAGGGTAAGCTGCTGCGATCCATACCTGAATTTCTCAGTGCCAGTTAAGGCTCTCCTTTATACGCTCACAATAACTTGTGCAATGTTGTCATCATTACTTTACCATTGTACTATCTATTCCATCCTCCAATACTCTGATCAGTATCCTGGCAGAACAATATATTCCTGGGTTTAAAAATCCTTTTTTAGTACAAATATAATCAGACCATAGTAACTCGTTTACAGGCTATCAATAGGACGATAAACGACTTGCTCCCAATAGGTCTGTTAATATACAAAAAAAAATAGAGACGCAGATGTTTGCACCAATATGGATAGACTGCCTAAAAAGAAATGATATGTTGAATAGTGTACATAAGGCTTTCTTACAATCGCCTGTGTTCTTTTACCGAATTGTGCTCACCTCAATTGCGAAGATTTATCATTCATCTTCGGTTAAACATTTTGCCTACACTAGAACACATGGCCGTTGGATCAATCTGCCCTGTGTTGATTGGGTTTGTAGTCTATGACAGCAGGCCATTGAGATGGCATGTCATTTTCTGCCCCAATGTCATCAATTGAGGCTCTATTATATAAAGAGCTATTCTTTTTTTTTAACCTACTTTATTTTCAATTTTACTGAAACAAAAACTGGTCAATTGTTACAACTTGTACTATGAAACATTACTACCCTCATTATACCCCTGTCCACCATGTTGAAAGCCTTCGCATTGTCTCCAGTGATTATCCTCTTGAACTTTCCCTTATCTTATTTTCTTTATCACCCCCCTCCACCCTCACCCACCCTACCCACCCACCCTTGCTGTTGTCTTTACCAATACACCTTGGTTCATGACCAGTTCAGTTCCTTGAGCCAAACCACCAGCTGTAGTCCTTTTCATCTGATATGAATGTTTCTGAGCATTCGTGGTTTGAAATAGTGAGCCTCTCTTTCTCCCACATAGTCCTGGAGGGGTTCCCGTATAGCCAGGAATTTCAGGTACCTTCACGATTTCGTGACGCAGATGTTTTCTATTGCCATGACTCCCCACACTTTCACCCACCACCAAGGTGCGGTGGGGCCCTCCATCGTCTTCCACCGTTGGGCCACTGTCATTCTCGCTGGTGTCAATAGGTGGGTTATGAGGGCAGCTCTATTCCCTGAAGCAGCATATTTCCCTTCCGCTACTACGCCTAGCAGGATTACTTTAGGTGACCATGGTAAGTCAGAGCCCGTTATTTCTCTAATGTGGCCCAAGATTTCTTTCCAATACACGATCATCTTCGCGCACAACCACCACATATGGAACATGTCTCCTCTTTCCCCACATTGTCGCCAACATTCCGGGGGATACGTGGGGATCATTTTATGTAATCTATTTGGGGGCATATACCAGCGGTAACAGTTTGTATGCCGATTCTCTGATTGCTGTAGATTTGGATAGCTTATGCGCCCTCATCCATATTTGACTCCATTCTTCCTGCGTGATCTCCCCCTATATCCCGCTCCCAATCCTTCATATATTGGAGGGTATCAGCTTGTTTATATAGTCTGGTTATCCCTTTCGTGGGTGTTCCCTCCCGTATTGTTAATTCTAGGCCCACTAGAGGTCTTAGCCCAGACTGCTTTACTGCTGGATACGAGATACAGTGGCGCAGTTGTATGTATTTATATCTGTGGTTTTCACCAATGCCAAATCTCTCTTTGCAGTCTTCAAATGATAGTGGGGCTCCTTCCTGATACATATCGTGTAATGACAATGTGTCAGCATCTTTCCACCCCGCCCAAAATGTTTTATAAAGTCTGGGTGAGAAGTCTGTGTTATGCACTAGGGGGGATAGCGGATCCAGTCCCTGCCTTACCTTACTGCCCCGGATTGCTCTGTCCCAGGTGTCTAGGGTCGTCTTAGTGGCCTCCAATAGAGTGCCCTCCTTTTCACGGGTGCTTGGCTTTAGGAATTGTAGCACTTTTAGTGGGATCTCTGTTGCTGTTTGTTCCATCTTCCCCCATCCAGGAAGAGAGTCCCGGCCCGCCCATTTCAACTTTGGTGTCAGTTGGGCAGCTAATATATACCTCCCCATGTCTGGAACTCCCAGCCCTCCGAGAAGCATTGGTCGCATCAGGATCCTTCTTTGGATCCTCGGTTTCTTGTTTCCCCAAATAAATTTGAACACTGCCCTCTGAAGTTCTTTAATTAGCTTTGGGGGTATCTCCACCGGGATTGAGCTTACTACATACAGTAACCTGGAGAGCGAGGTCATTTTTGTTGCCGCTATTCTTGCGAACCATGAGAGTTCCTGAACATCCCACCTTTGCAAGTCTTCCTGGAGGCGCTTCCAGAGAGGTGTGATATTTGCCTTAAGTAAGTTCTTTAGTTCTCTAGTGATCTGGATCCCCAGATACTCCAGGGACTGCTTTTCCCACTTTAGGGGGTAGTGTTCCTCCATTAGAGCTATGTCTTCTCTTTTCTCCGTAATATTCAGTGCTTTGGATTTTGAGTACTTTATTGTAAACCCTGAAGCCACTGCAAACCTCTGTAGTTCATTAATAATCTTAGGTAGTGTGTGTGTGATGTCTACCATGTGTAGCATGACATTGTCTGCATAGAGCACTATCTTATTTTGAAACTCCCTGCTACATACCCCTTTGATGTTTGGATCTTCCCGAATTCTAATTGCGAATGGCTCCATTGCCATAGCGAAAATGAGTGGGGAAAGTGGACATCCCTGTCGTGTACCTCTCCGAATACTGATTCTTTCGGAGGTATAACCATTTACTAGAAAAGCGTGGACAGGTGTTGGTAATTTGCGAATACCATCTTAATAAGTGTCGGCCCACAGCCAAACCCCTCCAGCACCAGTCTTAGATATTCCCAATCTATGCTATAGAACGCTCGTCTGGCATCCAGTGCTGCAATTGAGAATTTCTGGTTCCCGCTCACACCCCAACCAATGATATCAATCACCCGTCTAACGTTATCCTGTGTGTGCCTCCCTTTTACAAAGCCTGCTTGGTCCTCATGTATTATTTCTGGCAGCACTGTTGCCAATCGGTTCGCCAATATTTTTGCGTACAATTTTGCATCCGTCTTGAGGAGTGCTATAGGGCGGTAGCTAGCACATTCCTGGTCCTTTCCAGCTTTTAAGGGTAATATTGTGGCCAAGTGTCCCATGCCCTTTAAGATCGACCCCCTATCTCTGATCACATTGAAAAGCCGGGTGAGGGGGGCTAGTAACTGGGTGTGGAATGTTTTGTAGTACCCGTTTCCTAGACCATCTGGGCCCGGTGCCTTCCCTCTGGGTAGGGCTGCTATCGCTTAGCTAACCTCCTGCACTGTAATTCGTTCTCCTAGCATCATTCTGTGTTGTTCCGTGATCTGTGGCAATTGTATTGCCGACATAAAAGAAGTCTGTTCTGCTGTGTTCAGATTATCATCAGTCTGCAGGTTCTTATGGAATTGGACCATTGTTTCTAATTTCTCTTCGTCCGCTGTTTGCAATTCCCCCTGGCTATTTCTAAGCCGGATAATGTTGTTGCATGCCTTCTGTTTGCGTAATTTGGCTGCTAAAAATGTATTCGTCTTCCCCCCGTGTATGTAGTATGATTGTTTAGTGTTCAGCAATGCTTGCGTGGTTCTATCTGTAGTGTGGTTTTCTAATTTGGCTCCAACCTTCTTGAGTTCCCGCCAGGTCCTGGGCGGCTGACGAGTCTTAAGGAGATTTTCGGCCTCTCCCACTTCTTCCTCAAGTTTACGTTTTATGAGGGCTTTTACCCTGAAGTATTGCATTGCTTGTGCAATACATTCCCCTCTGACTGCTGCTTTCCCAGCATCCCATACCACCCAATCTCACCACTAATACCGCTCAATTTGAATTTGACCAGTTTTGGAGTGCTATATATGGTGCTGAATCTTTCGTATTTACTGCTGCTGCCTTTCATGTCTGCGGTAAATCACTAGCTCAGATTTATTTATTTTGAGAATTACAACAGACAGGAATTTGTTGGGCTGTTTATACATTTTTATAATTTTATCTTGTATAAGGTGCTGCAGTTGTTATATTGTCATGTGTTTTAGGATTCAATATAACTAAGTATGCATATCTGGATTTATAAGGGAATGAACCTTTCTACTGTTTACATCGGTTTATATACATGTATTATACTATGTTTTATGTTTTAATTGGTCTTTTGTAATGTGTGTTGTATAATATTGTAAAAGGTTTGTTGATAACCAGAAGAAATACAAAAAAAGAAATCTATTTCTGAATTCGTCATCGTCCAGTCCACCCTCTCATTCACGCAACCGACCGACCTACTGTGGTAAGTGCCCATATCAACTCCAAATTGGATTATGGAAATGCTAGATTAGCTGGGATCCCTGAAAAACAGATCACAAGCCTCCAAGTTGCCCAAAAAAGTAGCCGTTAGATACATTTTTCACGAGCCTTTATTATTGCCAATCTCACATCTTCATCGGTCACCTTCACTGGTTACCAGTTAGGTAGAGAATAATATTTAAAATACTCTGCCTGATATTTAAATATATCTACATATTATCTCCAGCATATCTGTGGCCAAGATCCATCATCATTGGCCAACTCAAGCTCTTCGCTCGGACAGTCAATGTCTGCTTGTTATACCGGTATCCCATCATACCCATACAGGAGACAGATGTTCAGTTCTGAGGAATCTCGTATCTCAAATTCATCATCTCTTAACCTGTGAACTCTGGACTAATTTCCACTTTTTCGGTAAACTCTAAAAACACATCGCTTAGAATAATTGAACATTCCTCTGTACATAATGTTGTTAACATGCAATTCAATGGAAAAACAACATCAGCACCCAAATGCAGTTCAGTCAGCTCAGTTACGTATCCTCCTTGGAGGTTACATTCGCAATGTAAATTCAAATCAAATACCTCTTGGTACCACTCCTAGGCAAGTTTGTTCTTTTTTCCACAGCTACAGTAACTGATGCAGAAACATGAAAGGGCCAGCAAATTGAGGCAAACTCATCAGCTCCCCATGCTGTTTTCATCACAATGCTGGAAGGACGAGCGGAGAGAGAGGCAGTATGCAAAGCCGCAGAGAGCTTACACAGCAGGTTGACACGCCACACATCGCTCCATAACACCGGCATGCACAACAGCAAAGGTGATGCAGCCACCCTAGACCACCAGAGACTTACAGATGAGCAACCACCACCAAATGAGATTGCACTTACCTCGAGGGAAGCCACACCAAGGCCCCATAATATGAACCTGGACACTGTATAGCTGGGGCTGCTATTGTTGCTTCATGGCGAGCCTGTTCAGAGAAAAGGGGTGGGCCTTATTTCACTATTTGAAACTTTTGCTGTCTGTAACACTTCGCGGGTGGGGACGATGGTGCCAGATTGGCCATGGCCATTATAACATTGGAGGGAAAGGGAGAAGGATAAAAAGGGCAATAGGAAGCTGGAAGTTGTGGATTTTTCCGATGCGATCAGTAAGGAGAACATCAGACAGGGATATAGGGAGAGGAACACATAGGTATGATAGGAAACCTGGCAGCAGGTGTGGAAGGCAACCATTTAATCCCTTTTGGCAAATTAACAATGTTGATAGTGTGAGGTATTGGCCTTTAGGTTGTCCCACTTTAGAAAAGTCAGAACCCAAACAATTGGGTGAAACCAGCAGTATTTACCAACATGGAGAATAGTTGTGTCTAGGTTAGGGTGGGTGTGGTGCTTTTAGGGGAGACAGAGAGGGACGGACATAGAGCCCTGAACTTCAATAAAAACCCTTTAACGGCCCCTAGGTGTTCTTTCAGCCATCTGTGACACGTGATGTCATTGTGGAATCATATAAACCTTGATACAGAGGTCACCCAGTGTCAAGAGAAAACAGAAGGGAAGTCTGAGGCAGAAGATTCCTAATTGGCTACAGGTACTGAATCCTAGGATCGAGACATTTGGGTAATAGGAGTGAAATTATAATTCCTAAGCCTCAATCCTTTGCCAGAAGAATCTGAGGACTCATCAGAATTTGCAGGATCAGATCATACTCCAATTGAGACAAGTCGTTAGGAAGAATTCAACACCCTGACTCATCAAACCAAAAAGAGCCTAATAGAATTGATAAGGGAGGCACGATTGAGAATTGGCTGGTGGTAAAAGATCATGCTAGTGGATGCAGGTTGCAAGACCTTCCAACAAGAGGTGCTTTCCAACAGTTTAGGAGCCCCACGATCTCGGAGGAGCAAGAAGAGGCTGCAGAACCCTTGCTATCTGAAGAGGGCCGTGTCCCCAGCAAGCCGCTGCTGCTCCAACACAAATGTAGCATCTTCTACGGGCCCTATGGATGCCCAGTTGTAATTCTCTCTATATGGAAAATTCCTGAGTATCAGCTCTTCCACCGTCAAACAGTGCAAAATGCGGCTATCCGATTGGCTTCCGTCCTCCCCTGATACTCGTCTGTGTCCAACTGGCCGGTGCTCTTTGCATTGGCTTCGGTAAAATGCGTAATTAAGTTTAAGATTCTCTGCATGTTGTATAAATGCATATATGAAATGTCGCCAGCGTATTTGCAAACCAAGATCAGCCTATACAGGCTGTGCCGATTCTTTAGTTCAGAAAATGAGTTGTATCTTAACATTTTGAGATCCAATTCCAAGACTAGGGGTGACCAAAGTTTTTCTATGGGGGTACTGCGACTATGGAATGATTTACTCCTGAATCTTAGGAAGATAACTAATTATTTGGCAGTTAATGAATCTTTGAAGACATATTTGTTCTTTGAAATACAGATTTTTACCATAGAGGATTGCACAACTTACATAGTTCAATCTACAGTGGCGCCTTACAAACACCAATTAGAAATAGAAATAAGCCATCAACACCAGGAAGCACTGATGGCCTTACAGTGGGCTATGGCAGAGGGGAATAAAGTGGGGATGAAGGCAGTTTCGAAGCATGTCTGGAAGGCACACCCTTTCATCTCTTTTAGCAAACTAACAATGTTGATAGTGTATAGTCAGTATAAGAAGTCACTGATGGAGTTTAGACAGATAAGGCATTGGCCTTCAGGTTGACCCCTTTACAAAAATCAGAACCTAGACTGCAGATAGAAATTAGCAGTATATACAAGTAGGGAGTAGGATCACCCGTGTTAGGGTGGGAGGGGTGCTTTTAGACGAGAGAGAGAGCTAGCACCCTGACACAAACTTCAATTAAAACCCTTGAATCTTGTCTGGGAGTTGGAGTGTTCTTTGAGCCATCTGTGACACATAACATAGCTCCTGGCACAGTAATTAAAACATGTGCGATTTCTCCTGGCATATGATTTATGATTGTGCTGCCACCCTTCTTGGAATAAATCCTACTCTATCAGGCACTGTTCAGGTAACGTGGCACAATATTGGTATTACAATATACAAGGGTTCCATGTAATAATGTCCCCGAAAAAATGTCACCTGACAAAAAAGGTGCAGTTTTTTGCAGAGACATTATTACATTTAACATGCAGGGGACACTACCGCAACCCCTGTTTTTCTTTTTTTTTTTTTTTTTTTTTTAAATGGGAGCTGGCGACATCCCCGCAACCCCTCCCCATACATGATGTCACCATATATAATGTTGTCAATGTTTTTTCCCGGTGACATTATGTCTGGGGACATTATTACATGATATCTATACAAGAAGTCGCCCGTTCTTGGTTTGAAAAGCCAACAATTTTCCAAATCTGGATTTTGAATCATGTAAGAGACCTACATAAACAATTCCCTGTATTCTGGGTAAAGGAAATAATATGGCTCACGATCATAAAAGACAAGTTACATAGAAATATAAAAAGCTTACATGTAAGGTCGGGAGGAGACACAAATCAATTTCAGTTAAAGAAGTGGTTTCTCTTAAAAAATATAAAAAACTGGCAAAACAATACAGATTAACAAAGACAACTACAAAATGGCAAGACATGTTAAGGATAATTAAGACAAATGACACAAATGAATGTTGGAAGATGATTACTGAGCAAAACCACTCCGACAACCTCGAAACAAAATAACCCAATTGATGTGAACACCTGGCTTGAATTTCTGAGACCTACAGCCACAAAGGAGTGTCATTAGAAAACAGCTGTATCATAAAAGACCAGATGAAATGCCTAGAGAAGTGCAGTGTAGAACGGATAAAGGATATAATAAGGTGAATTAAGTTTTCTAGAGCACCAGGACCTGATGGCCTGGAAGGCATAGTGAAAAAGAAAGAGCCCAAATTTTGGGCACAGATTTTGTGTGTTCAATTTCAGGGAATAATTAGTTACGGGTCCTTCCATATTTTTGGAGAGAATACATTCTAATTGAAATATACAAAAAAGATCACAGCCTAGAACCGCTTGATTGTATTACTTGACATAATCAGTAACATTTTTGCATCAATATTATTATCAGAACTGAACGTTTGGGTGGCAAACATGAAATCATGACGATTCAACAGACAGGCTTTCACAAAGGTCTGTCCACATATTCTAACATCTTAATACTGAAACTTCGAGCACACACATTGCCACCCTAAAAGACATTAAGACACTATCTGTGGAGATTATAAAGCGATCTTTGATGAGTAGACAGAGAAAGGTTGTAGGCCAAGATTAAAGAGGAGGGAATCGGCAAAGACTTACTATGCCTTATGAAAGCACTCCATTATGACACAAAGGTAAGACTATGACTTAACATGCTGGTCAGATATGCTGTACATATAGAGAATGGTCAGGGCATTAAGCAATGTTGTGTTCTTTCACCAATCCTCTTTAATATATATGTTGAAGACCATGATAACATTTTAAGAGAGTTATATGCATTTCCCCCAACCGGCTTCCAGTTCTATCACCTGGTTGGGATACATAGACGACTTGGTGCATATGGACCATACTTCAATTGGTCTGCAACGTCTGTTGATACAAGCAGAGATGTATAGCCGGGTCAATAATTTAGAAATCAATCCTAAAAAACGAAAATAATTAAATTTAGCGAAAAGAAAAACATGTATCCATCATTCATATGGAAGATGGGTACAAAGATTATTTTCTTTATTTTTTTATTTATTTGCATTTTTTTAAAGCGCTCACACAGCCTGTGAGAATCGAGGCGCTGTTACAGGAATATGTCTCTTAGTTGCGTATTAAGCGCGGACCCGGGGATCGAACTGGTGTTGCTTCGTGTCGTCTTGTTTCCAAGTCGATCACGTTGCCGCTGAGCTGTCCTCCTGGGACATTGAGGTGGTATACAAATTTAAATATCTAGGTGCTTACTATTATAGTAACATGGATTAAATATAAAGAGGATTGCACTTAATAGGGTACAATCAACAGCAGCAGCAATAAAAGGAAGCAACCAAAAATACAGTGGATTCTCTAAACTTCTCTGTTCTTCTTTTAAGAACATTCTATACCCAAACTATAGTCCCACAAGTATTCTATGCTTTAAAGCATCCTAGTTGGATAGAATAAATTGAATCCCTATATAGGAAATAAGTTTAAATGTACCTGATGCTTGTCCTTTATAAAAATTAAGACCCGTGTGGATGGCTCCGAGGTAGGCTCTGTATCCCCTTTCCCGTTATGACCCCTATTCTCCCGTAAAAGTGTCCGTTTTCGGATGTAAGAAGAGACTAAGGTGGCGGAATACATGAAGCATCGCTAGGGAAAAGGAGAAGCGACGGAGTGCCACCGTATGCGAGATCGAGGCGTTTAAGCTGGACGGCCCGATCCTCCCGCCAAGATGGCAGCCCGGCATTGAAATTCGACGAGCACCCATTGGTGGAGGATGGTTGGCCTCGCTTCTCCCGGCAGGGGGGTACCGGCAGCACTCAAGCCTAAATGTGGAGGAAGACTCTGAGCCCCATTAATGTGGAGCGAAAACAAAGTGCAGCCCCGGGGCGGGTACGTCGAAGCACCGTGGAATCCCGCTCTGAACCCCCTAGATTGGCAAGTCGCACTACACGGAGGGCGGGCATGCACGCCCGCCCACAGAAGACCCAGTGCAGCGGTCCAGCAAACACCCCATAGCGGAGCATACGGCCCTGGCTGCGGCCAGCGGAATCGCCAGGCCCCCTCGGGAAGAAGACCGACGCACCCGGAGAGCAGCAGGGGCCGGGTGCAGAGCTGGCGGGCTCCCAAATCACAGGTTGAGCCCACCCGACCACCGTCCGGAGCCTTCCTGGGACCCGTGCGGGGTCTGAGAGGTGAGAGGGGGAACGAAGGCCCCCGCCGGCAGCGTAATAGCGTGCATCGACCGTAGGCACTCTAACCCTTCCCCCCACCTCGCTAAACCACCAGAACGGGAGGCGTACCTGCACCCCAACTAAGCATATGTCTCACCGGCCGTGAGGGGAGGAAGAAGCGGCCGCGACATAAAGCAATTTGTGGCAGAGACGGGGCGAAGGAGGGAGAGGCACGGAGTAAGAAAAGGGTCAAAGAAAGAAATACAGCCTCAATTACTGTGTCCTGATGCAGCATACTTTTAGAGGAGCTCTCGTATATCCTTATAATATCTAGCACCCATTAAAGACGCCAGTATCCTACGGCAGAGCAACAGATCCTGCCCACAATGCTGAGGGGAGCCTCCACGCGTGCTATCCCACAACCGTGGAATTGTTGACCTTGCAGCCCAATAGCAGAGGTGGTTCCAACGCTGATTGCGCTTGCTCACCGAGCTGCCCATAGGTGTAACACCCTCGCAAGCACAATTTATCACACTCAGAGAGGAGCAGGAGGGACAAATTCCTGGCGGGTCTTGCAATTCTTACAAGGCCCCATAATAGGGTGGTGCAGCCTGAACAATACAGCAAGCTTCTATAAAGAGAGAAGTAGCAACCCCAGCCCGGCGCGCCCCGGCCCTCCCCCTCGCCTACTCAACTATGTCTAAACAATCTACTAAAGACAAGGGAGGAGCACCGGGGGACATCAAACCGATGTTGCAGGCGGTGGAGACACAAAAGCAAGTCCGCTACCGCTGGGCATATCCTACTGGTCTTGAATGGGAAGGTCCACGTTACCCGATCACCAAGGAGGAAGAAATGGAAAGCCTTATGGTGGACAAAGAGGATAGGCGTGATGCTGGTGTCAATAGCTCCCCACCGAGAGATAAAAAGAAAACAGACTCACCTGGAAAAGAACAATGGAAGCCAGCACGCCCCCGCCCAAAAGGCTGCAATAAAGACATCAACGATATAGATCCTATATGAAAGTGCAAGCTTCAGCCTCAAGTGTTACTTCTAAAACATCAGATATGGAGCTTCAATGTGCAGGGAGCACCAACAAAATGGGGCGCAAAGACGGAAACGGGAGATGAAGACGGAGCCCGTGATGGACACGTCAAAACCAGAAACACACAAGAACCAAAGTAAAAGGGGGAGAGGGAGGTGGGGACCAGACCCCAATATTCCAGGGACGCTTACACCTGGTAACTTGTTGTGGTAATTCCACCAAAGATGTTCGTAAAAGAAATTGTAGTTTGGGAGTTAAAAGGTTTAAGGGAAAGTTTTTGTTTAAGGATGTCGGTGTTGCATTGTATCCAAAGTATACTCCAAAAAAAGGACAGAGCCCTGGATCCTAAAAGAAGCAGGAGTGCAGGACTTGATTATGGCTGAATTAACATATTACACTAAACGTCCAGGGGCTCAACTCCCCAATTAAACGCAAATCGATGTTGGCCAAGTTGAGAGACATGCAGGCCTCAGTGGTTTGGATGCAAGAGACGCATCTACTCAAGGAGGATGAACACAGATTGAGGCATAATGCGTTCCCCACCAATTTTTCGCAACTAGTGGAACCAAAAAACGAGGAGTGGGCATCCTGATAGCTAAAGGGATTATCTTTGAAAGACAATTTTTGAAGAGGGACCCGGAAGGCTGCTACTTGTTGGTGGGAGGGAAAATGATGGGACAGCAGGTAATGCTGGTGTCAATCTATGCCCCTAATGAAGGTCAAGACCGCTTCTTAATGGAGATCCTCCCGATCATTGTGCAATGGGGGAGGGGACAGATATTAATGGGGGGTGATTTTAATGGGGTGATGGACGCTGAGATGGACAAAACTCTCCCCACCTCCCATGATCATACCTTCAGACAGGCTTTAGCTAAATTCATCAGGGAATTAATCCTGATCGATTCATGGCGCTTATTTAAACCACAAGAAAAAGCTTACACTCACTACTGTGCGGTACACAAAAGCCATTCCCGGATTGACATGGTGCTGATCTCGGACTCACTGATCCCACAAGTTACGGGATTAGAGATTGGAGTGAGGTGCCTGTCGGATCACGCCCCAGTCCTCTTAAAACTGGAACCTCTGAGCCCACAATATCGGCCCCGTAAACCGTGGCGCCTAAACGAAATAATTCTGAAAGACCTAGCCCTCAGAGCAGACATTGAACGTTCCCTAAAGAATTATTTCCAGGAACATGTCACCCCTGGGGTTCACTGGGATATTATCTGGGACGCAAGCAAAGCTGTAGTAAGAGGGAAATTTATAGCACATACAACAAACCATATCAAAAATAAAGAAATGGTGAGACGGGACATGGAATCCCGATTGGCAGAGGCCGAAACAGAATCGCAAACCAAAGGTTCGCAGAGATAATGGAGGGCATTGAAAAAAGCTAGAGCAGCCTTAGAAACTCACCTGGCGCATGAAGCTGCACTTCTCCTAGTACGAACCAAACAATTCTACTATACAAAGGGGGATAAAGCAAACCGTTTCCTTGCGGCTAAACTGAAGCAACCGAAGAACGGAACCGCATAATTCAACTCTGGGATGTGGAAGGGGACCTGGTATGGGGGGAGAAGGCAGTGGAGGAAGTGCTCCACTCCTACTACACTAAGAACTCAAAAAGGGAGGACTTGGTGAGAGATAATCAAACCGCCTTCCTCAACCAGATGACCCTACCACAAATTAGCGACTCAGATAGACACATTTTAGAGGCCCCCATATCGGAAGAAGAAGTGGGAGAAGTAATAAAAGCATTGAAAACGAACAAATCCCCTGGCCCAGATGGGCTCACTAACGCATACTATAAAACATTCAGAATCACCCTAATAGGCCCTCTAACGAAACTGTTTAAGTACATCCACGACATTCGCAGGATCTCTAGGGACATGAGCCAGGCTACCACAATATTATTACTAAAACCGAACAGAGACCCCAATGAATGCGCGAGCTATCACCCCATTTCGTTACTAAACAGAGATGCAAAAATCTACTCGACGATCCTGGCCCGTAGATTAGCAGAGGTGCTGCCCGGGATCATCCAGACCGACCAAGCAGGCTTCATTCAGGGGCGAAATACTCATGATAATATCCGTAGAACTATAAACACAATCGAATGGGACCATAGAACAAGACAACGATTCTCTGTTTTAGCTCTAGATGCCTCCCAAGCATTCGGTAGCCTGCATTGGGGGTACCTACAGTTGACGCTGGAGAAGTTCGGGTGTAGCCCGATTTTCATACGCATGGTAATGGCCAATCTCCGCTCACCCATCTACAGGACTAATGGTTAATGGTTGGTTCACAGATAGTATCCCTATCCAGAAGGGCACAAGACAAGGGTGCCCGCTGTCACCTTTAATATTTGCCATGGCCATGGAGCCGCTGGCACAAAAGACCTGCGACGATCCAGAGATCCAAGGAGTAGAAGCGGGCGCTGGGGGTCCACATAAAATAGCGCTTTACGCGGATGACATCCTCCTGTTCCTCAAAGATACAACACACTCGCTACCCAAAACATTAGACTTCTTAACGGAGTTTGCGAAGGTCTCCGGATTCTATATTAATGATAACAAGTCCTGCGCACTAAATGTCACTGAGAGTGCAGAGCTGGTGACAGAATAGGCGAACAGGTACCCGCTGAAGTGGGAATGAAAAGCAGTAAAATATTTGGGAATACAACTGACCCCCAAATATGGGAAACTATATGGGGCTAACATCCCAGATCTGCTGAAAGAACTAGCAGAAGACCTAAAACACAGGGAGGCACAGGAGTTGTCATGGCTGGCAAGAATAATGGCGGTAAAGATGACCCTTCTCCCCAGGTTCCTTTATGTAGTAAGAGCCCTACCATTACGTATCCCAACCCCAGCAATCCAAAAACTTCAAAGGGAGATAATGACATTTATTTGGAAAAGGAAACACCACGAGTCCCCAAAAAGGTCCTGTTCAGACCTCAATTGCTGGGAGGGATAGGAGCCCCCCGAAATCCACAGATACTTGTGGGCAGCACAGATGGCTCCAATGATACAGTGGTCACCCAGAAACACCCAGATGAGTTGGACGGTTCTGGAAAGAGAAGCAACTAGAACCCCACTAGATAATATCCCCTTCCTTCCCGAATGACACAAAAATAAAGAAGGTGCTTTACTTGAAGCCACCAAATGGTACTGGGACAAAGCGTTATGAAACAGAGGTGTGAGAATCGGAAGGGGAGCCCTGACACCAGTGGCCCATAATCCGGACTTCACTCCCGGAAGGAGGGCAGACATTTGGGCACAATGCGGCAGGAATGAGACAGCACTTGTAATGGGAGACCTCTACGAGGAGGGCACACCATTAACCTTTGAGAGATGCAAGACTAAATTTAATTCACCTGAGACCGAAAGGTTTCACTATATCCAACTAAGGCATTGGATCTCTAATAGAAAGGTTCGAGAAGAGGCAACCCGAGAGCCAGTGGATCTAGAGCTCACGATAAAAGAGGGGCAACCCAAGAAGGGGGTGTCAAAACTGTATAGCTTAATGAGAGCAATAGACCCCGAAGAATCACTTCTCTACATGCAGCGGTGGGAGGCGGATATGAGGAAATCGATCTCTAGTGATACTTGGAGCCAAATTTGGCAAAGAGCCGCGAAAAGTTCCAACTGCACCTCCATCAAAGAAGCCGCATACAAAATGTGCTTATGATGGTACATAACGCCCGCACGCATGCACTCCATTAACCCAGATTACCCCATGGCCTGCTGGAGAGGTTGCGGACAACCAGGTGACCAAATACACATGTGGTGGTCTTGCCCGCTTGCCAAAACATACTGGAAAGAAATCCTCAGTCACATCAAAGAGATAACTGGGACACAACTACAATTTGACCCGGTGGTGGTTCTGCTGGGGGGGGCGGTGGAGGGATGTTACACTAAATCTGGTCCAAAAGTCGACCTCATTACCCACATGCTAAGTGCGGCACGAATAACCCTGGCTCATACTTGGAAGAACAAACAGGGCCCGATAGTGGCCATGTGGTGGGTGAAACTATGGGGGGGTAATGGCCATGGAAAAGACTACCGCCTTAGCCCACGGCTCCTACACAAAACACTTGAACATTTGGATTCCACTGCATGACTTTACAAATGATAGGGAACAAATGTACTTTAAGCCGAGACTACTGCACAGCATTTTTGTTATTTAAATACACAAGCTGAATTGGAAGAAGGTGTGATCCAGGACACTTAATTGTCAGAACTTGCTACACCGTATCCAGTGTTGTGATGTTAGGGGGGTGGGGGAAGGGAATATCATGAGTGTTTGTATTCATCTTTGAAAAACCAAAAATAATAGTAACCTTAGTCGGACAGAGAAGATTGACTTCCTTTTTTAAAATGAAGGTAGTAAAGTACAATAACTTGCTGTGGCATTTAAAGCAACCAACAAGTCAAGAACCAATTATATGGAATTCACATAAAGGATTCCCGCCTGGCATTGGCTCAAATTCAGAATTTGAAGAATCACTAAAGCAGAATGCTTCACCTACGTGGCTCATGAGGATGAAAACAAGAGAACCAAATGGAATAAAAATTAAGAAAAGGCTGTCTGACATTTTTTGGGGGGGAATTTATCAAGCTACCAATGAAAATGGGGACAGCATGCCTTATATAAAAAAAGATTCCCCAACAGAAATCTTCATAGGACATACTAATTTGATGGACACCGCAGAAGTAACAGCCCGAGAGAAAGGCAGGGTGTGAGACGTTATGAATGTAGATTCTGTATGAAGGGTAGGTCATTTAAAACAACTAAACATTGGGTTGTAGATTGTATGGCTGTAGTCGAAACATGACAAGAACAACTTACAACATGTTTGCATAACTCAGTCTACTTTGATGGAGGCCTTTTGGGAAAAATGTTTGAGAGATAACCAAATCTCACTAGTTTAGGCATTATGAACTTTCTTAAATGGTATTTTTATGGAACGTGGGGGAATTATGTTACAAAGGTATTTCAAGAAATTATGTGGGTTTATATTGTAGCCTTAATGCTATAAATTAACTAAGTATCTAAAGTATGTACAAACCTGTTATGTTAATTAATGGATTGTAATTTGCTATTGCTAACATTTGAATGTTATACTGTACTATATATTTCAACGTGTTTTTATATTGTGTACAATTGCTGAATGTTACTAGTTAACCAAAGAGCAAAAAAACAAAAAGACTTGTTTACTGCGGTGTACTGTGGAAGCACTGGCTGGCATCGTCAGAAATACCTGTAAACCATATTGCTTTCGATCCAATTTTTAGGGAGACATTGTGCTGTAAAGGGGATTGTTTGGCCTCCCTATTTTAAAGTCTGTTTTTCATTGTTGAGCATTCTCTGCTCACTGGGGATCAGCAGTTCACTTGCTCCAATAACTCACATTTAGATCAGACATGCATAACCCACCAGCTGAAAATGTCACAATGCACCCTTTCCAAGTTAGTTTAAGATTCTGTTGAACACCCACATTGTACATTTAGCATCCTCATTGCAAGTGCTGGGTCGGTACTGTGGAGAGCAGGAATAGGGAACAATGGACGGATGTTGTTCTTGGATTAGCAGTAGTGCACTTCTTACACAAAGAGCTCTTTTTCATTAATATACAGTACACACACACATGCACTTTGTTTAGTATTTCTTTAATTATGTCACACGTTGCATGCCTAAAGAGATGCATTAGAGTTCCAGGCCATCACGTGATCACAACACCTCAGTTAACTCTTCTAGTCGGAGGGCACAAGATCATCTTTTCAGTGCCTGGAACCGCCACTCCACCCGGAGCTCTAGTTCTGGTCCAACCAAAAGCCTTACTCAAGTACTTGGGCAGCTGTATGCGGCTACATTTCCAGACAGGATCCTTGCTGTTTATTCACCACCTGAAACCTGCTCAATAATTTAACAAAGAGCTACAATTTCCTCTCATAAATCATGCATTTATTATCTTGTGGAAAAAAATCTAAACCCCAAGTGCAGCACATTTTTAAATTTTTTTTAAATGTATTCCAACACCTGGAAAACAGGGTCGAATTCTAGTTTCCATAACTTCAACTTTGCGCTCGAATAAAAGTCATATATAAGTTGGACACTGCATTTTGCAGCTCAATGTGTTTAAAACGCAGTGTTGCTTTTCACAAACTAAGTCCAGCCAATATCAAACCTGCCAGGCTCATACGGGATGGACAGCATGATGAGCATGTGTTTTAACATGGCATTCACACTACTGATTAAAAGTACTTTAAACGCATGTGTTTTCAGCACAAATAGCTTTTGCACATCAAAAAGCATGCCACCCCTGCCCCTTGCCAGTCTCCCATGCTACGAAGGTAGGCACAGTCAAGCTATTAATGTTTTAATTCAAAGACACAAACATTCTGAAAGAAAGTCACAAAACAATCTGAATAGTTTTTTATCATAATCAAGAATGTATTTTTCTATATCGAACCATTTCTGGGGAGGCTGTTTCACTAGGACAACCCCATCTCTGGGGATCAAGAAGTGGTATGATCGCAAATTACTTTTACTGCCAGGGCAGTGAACACACACATACTCAAGAACTGTGTAATAACCAAATCCCTTACCCTAGGAATCGGTCGGAGATGGATCGGACGACGCATTCTCAATGTGAACTAGGATTGATTCAGAAGTTATTTGTGCTTCTCGTTAACGTGGAGGAGAATCCCCAACATGTAACGTTGAGAGCAAAGGGCATGGCTTTTTTATTCTACCATCATCGAACATGGCAGGGTCATTTTACTGTTAATCTTAAATATCCAAAATTGCAACCACCCAAGTGGTAAGTGATAAGAACAGTAACCAAGCTCTGGGTGCCTACAACAGGCATAAATGGCAGACTGTGCCACAAGGCATAAGGAAAGAGTGCTCTGAGGCAGTGCACTTATCGGAGGAAACAAGCAAAGCCTGAAATTTTGTACAAAACCCCAGTTCCTAGCTTGACTACTGTGACGAATGCCTGGGTATTGTCAATGCTCCCATAGGGGGAGCCCCTTCCAATGAAGCCAGGGAGGTGAGGTTGCTACCCGATAGTCCCCCTGGGGTGGTACTCAGTGGGTGGATCTCATGGAGAGGGAGGCTCTCCATGACACCAGTGACAAACGCCTTCAGAGAATGCAGTATTCACCCCCTCCAATACCTTCCCCATTTTCCTTGTACACCACTCAGTCCCCTCTGGTCACCTACACCTCTATGTGCTTTAGTAGAGTAGAGGACTTTATTCATTATACTGGGACGAGGAAGAGTGAGGCTTACCCAGATAGAATACAAAACAACACTGGCAGGAAGAAGAGGCGGCAAGGAGGCAAAAGCCCACTGTGCAACCAATCTAGACGGTATAGCTTACTGGAGACAGCCTCAATGATAAAGCAAGAAAGGACTGCATACAGCATCAAGCCAGCCCAGGAGGAGTGAGGAACCAGATGCCGGTTCTGTGGTGAGGGACACAAAGGAAATAATCCAAGATGCTGTTGAGGAGAGATGAGTCTCTCCAGGAGGTCCATGCAACAGGGACCTGGTCGGTAGTGGGGAAACTGAAAACCCGACCAGCGAAGCCAAAGCGAGAAGGGAAAGGTGTGCAGCTGACAGCGAGAGAGCGAGCCTAATGCTGCACAGCCGCCGAAGAGAGAATGCAGAACGCAGCAACAACAAGGAAGCCCTGCTCTGCTTCCAGGATAGACCAGAGGCAACAGCCATGCTTGCCAGAAGGCAAGGAAAGGATTAGGCCGGCTACAGGGATACAGGGGGAACTGAATAGATTGAAACAGCACACACAAACGTCCCAAGAGACGAAAAGGGATAACAAATGAATTAGACAATTTAACACAAACTTTGGCAATTACCCTATGTGGCACAGTACCTGGCAGGGGCGTACACCAGACCTGTTCAATTCGACATGGAGTGAATCCGGGGGGAGGTCCCACATGAAGACGGGAAAACTCCGCCAGTGCACATCAGGGTCTGGAACCTATATGGAACGGGGCAAAGCCTGCAGGAGAAGTTGATAAGGGTTGAGGACCCCCACAACCACAAAGAAGTACATAATCAATGGGCTGGGGTCAAAGTGAATTAGAGGGGTCTGGAAGCCAGTGGAAAGAGAAACAAGCAAACTGAACAAACCAGGGAGATCATGAAATAGCCCAAAGGGATCTAGGACCAAAGCAAAAGAGGAAAATAAGTGCAAGAAACCAGGAGAAGACATCAGAGACTCTTTGCCAAAGAGAGAGCTCCTTTTTTGGAACTATAAAATATACAATCAAGTCTGCCAGGATAGTGGACCAGACTTGATGCTACATTGAAGACCTGGAGAGATTTCAGGGCATTGTGTTTTGCGAGCAGAACGTCTATTGTCAGGTCTGGCAGTATAGTGGACCAGACCTGATACTATGTTTGGGAGTTGAAGAATGGACAGAGGAAAAGTCTCCTCCCCTCCCCCAAATCTGGAAACTGTATTTAATATATGATTATAAGGAGCGTTTAACACTTTGGAGCCGTATCCAGAAAGAGAGGAACCTCCTTCTGGAGCAAGAAGATACCCAGTTTTCCTTAGTTAGTTTAAAGTGTGAGGGACAGGAATAGGTTTGGACACAGGACGGTGGACATTTTACTTTACGGACATCCTGACAGAGTTCTTAGTATTTTTGTTGAGGTAGGGCAACCCCTCATAGTAATAGGTCAAGATAGGTTTTTCCTTTTCTTTTACTTTTTAAATAAAAGTATTTGCCAACAAACATGGCACCACTGTGTCAGACATGACCTAGCTGAATGTTCTAAAATAAACGTTGAGGAATGACGGGCCTACTGGTGGTCGAGTTGCTACCGTATTTTTCAACAAGGGCAAACATCTTATAGTTGGCTCTATTAACATTAAGAATTCTGCAGCAGCATTGCAACACGGAGGAAGACCAATTCCTTTCTACAGTTTTTCAAAGGTAAATATGTGTATTATCTACATACAAATTATACATCAAGCATCCATAGATATCTACAGAAAGGATATTGAGATCAAGAGCCCATAACCCAAGAAAAGCAACCAGTGAGTTACCTAAAATACAGATTATCCTCGAAGTTCTCATTCCACAAATTAGCAGATCCAGGTGGTGGCTTTCCCAAAGAGAAACTGATCATATCCAAGATTGCTGTTCTGGTTTAGATCACCTGACCTTCCCCTGTTGTGGGGCGTGGGCCATAAATCACAGAATGATGGAAAAATGGCAGAGCCAATAGAGTTTAAAAGAAAAAGGATGGAAGGGCCCTACAAGTTAAGTCTCAAGAAAAGGGGTACATAAAAAGCAGAATCGCGGGCCGGCACACACTGCAATCCCCGCCTTTCGGGGGATCTGATTGGCCATTACTACATTCATCATTTGGAAGAGCCCGGGAGCCGGCTGTCGACCGCCGGCCCCCTCTAAGGGCCTCCTTTTAAGGGCAGGGCTCTTCCACTATCTGGCCCTGGGAGGGCTTGGATGGCCCCACCTGCACCGACCTTGGTGACTGGAGCGCGATTCGGCATCGTCGCTTCCTGGGTAAGCAATACTCAACAAACGGTCCTGATCACTCACAGATGCAGTAAGCCTCATAACTACCCCCGCACCGTTTCAGCCTTTTGACTTTATGGCAAAGTGTCTATGACTGTGCCCACACTTCATCTTCACTGCCCCGCCTGTGTAGTACTTTGCTGCGGCCCTGCCACTACCATTGACTTCCTTCCTCACCCTACCTGACTGAACTGACTTGTCCTATTCCCTGAGCATATTTCTGCCTTGTTCACACTTCATCTGTATTGCCTACTAAGCTTTAATCTTTAATGGTGCATTGGCTGATTGCTTATTTGTTCTGAACCTCTCCAAATCCTGTAACTCCACATTCTCTCCTCCCTCTTATTGATGCTGTAATCGCTATTCTATGCTTTCCTCACAAATCACTGGCAGACCACATCTACACGCTCTGAATCCACTGCTATCATCAATCGCGTGGCCATGTTCCCACCTGTTGATTTGCAAATCTAGCTGTGCAAAGTAGTTGTTTTTGACTGCTTTTCGTGAAAATCGTATCTAGATATTTTTTAGTAATTGTTGTTGTGACTGCTTTTCATGAACAGTTTATCTAGATGTTTTTGAATAGTTGCTGTCGAATCAGGATGTTTCTATAATCTGCTTTACATTCTATTGTGGACATTTTCAAATTGGACCTTATTAGTTGTATGCTGTGTGTTCCCCCAATTAGTGAATCTTGCTGCTCAAAATCCTCTGGCTGTTCCTAATACTAAGCTGGCTAATACCTGCTGCCCTGCTTAAATGCTGACTTTCTCATTTATGTTGAATTTCTGATCTGGATGTATTGTATTATCTGTTGCACATGCTAAACTGCTGCCTTTCCCTGCTTTTTTCTGGGATCACCAAATCTGGATGTATTAAATACCTGCTTTCCTGTTTAAATGCTGACATTTCTTATGCATGCATGAACTTCAGATCAGGGCATTTAAAATCTGCTGCCCTTGTGTGAATAGTGTTTAAAGTACCTGCTTCATCTGTGCCTACTTGGCCGCTAGGCCGCCCGGTGAGTTATTCGTGCACTGTGCAGCTCTCCATCTCTCTTCCTCCCCTTGGCATCCCACTACCCCACTCACCTCCCTATGGTACTCTCCATCTCCCCTATCTATTCCAACTGCTACTCTATTACTTATCTTCCCTCTCTTTTGAAGCCTGGAAGGAAAAATGTTTAAGAAGGGCTTCCTGGTCTCAAACCCAGGTTTGCCCATCGCCGACACCTATGTCAATGCTCTCTCCAGGCAGACTATTACTGACATTCTATTTGTCATTCCCTCTCCTGACCTGTGGACTCCCCATATGGTTTCTGTCCTTTCCCCTTTCTCTTCCTCACCATTAACGGTGGAACCAGATGGGAAGTGCTCTTGGCACACTTACCGTCATCCAGGTGCATCATCAATGTTTACTTGAATGACATGGCCCAGGGTTCTCATCCCAACCTCCTTGTTAGGCAGAATCCTGTGCAGTTCCCTTGGGGAACACTGCAATAAGATTAAGACTACAGGAGTAAGCAGTAAACACAATTGGTAGCAGTCTGCACCACCCAGATTTACCTGGTAGCTGTGGCTGAGCAGTCAGACTTCTCTCAAGATGAGTAGGGCAGTATACAGAGGATACACAATAGGGCCAAAAACACAGTAGAGCAAGCAAACACTGACCAGAGCTTGGTATCAAAAGTATATAATTATTTATTTAAAACACACTTTAGGAAATACACTAAGCACTATAATTCAAAGCAAGTTCAAACACAATCAGAAAAGTCTACACACCTCCCTTAATAATTTTTAGACAAGTCTAGGTCAAAACACCACGATCCGTAAAAACAGATGTGAGCGCGTGACTTAGATGGCACTCCAATAATTAGGTAAAAGGGAGAGAAAAAGGCAGGTCATGAAAATAAAACAGTTCCCAACACTTTTATAAGACCACAGCAAGTTAGTGACGGCAGAGTCTACTGTAGAGCCAAAGTTCATAGGCCAGGCCACTTTAAATGGAGCAAGGCGAAATGTGCCCAAGATCACACAGTTTAAAAAGCACTCAAGTATTTGCAGAAATGTTCAAAGGAGGTTGGGTTGATCCGAAAGGTAAAGTTAGAAGGTTGGGGGCCAACCCAGTTGGAAAGCCAAGGATTTAAGGGTCACCTTTTGCAATCCGCAGAAAGGGAGTCCAGGTGGAACACAGTACCTTAAAGAGTGAGGAAGCTCCAGCAGTGGCAGTTTTTCCTGGCAGCTGGTGAAGTTCATGGTTTTCGACCAGGGGAAGAGAAGATCTCGTCGAGGAGGAAACTTGGAGTCGTTGCACTGCCCAGGGAAGAGACCAGCCACAGAGTTCGTTCGGTTAAAAGGTGTGTTCCTTTTATTCGCGGTCACAGTGGTAAAGCTTGGCTATCCGGCCGCCGGGGTGCTTGGCACTGGCGATTCGACCAAGGGACGTCCTGGAAGGTGAATGGCGAACTGGTTGTCCCCGCCAGCTCAAAGGGAGAAGACTCTTACAGCAGAAGATCTTCTGCTGTCGTCGGGAAAGTGGTGAGGTCGTTGCAGCAGGGCTCCACCGGTGGTGTCGTCGTTGCAGATGGCCCAGCTTCTCCCCTCTTCGGATTTCTTAGGCCCTGTGGCGACCTCTGAAGTTCCAGTCCCCAAAGCCCTGCTTTTATGCAGAAAAACCCCCATTCAACAGCCTAGCTGTCACTCATACATGCTAAGTGGTGAGCCAGGTGGCTCACCACTGGGCCAATCAGAACAGAGTGCGACTTGGGTTGCTAAGGCAACGCAGTCCAGGGTGCCAATTCCCCCACCCACACATCCTGTGGAACCCAGATAGAGGGGCACCAGTTGGAGGGCTTCTGTGGAGAAGCCCGCCAAAAAGTGGAACAAAGGGCCCGACTTTGGTTGGAGTTACAGAGACGGACACAAACACCATTTTGGGAAAGAGTTCTGGCGAAAAGACTCAACCGGTGATTTTATATTAAATAAATAAACCGGCGGTATCTTTAACATTGCACCAAAAAGTTGTGCGTTTAAAACCAATGGGAAAATCCCGTAGGAAATATTCCGGTGGAATATTTCGCGTGGTAACCACTGCCACCAGCCAGAAACTCAACAAGGGGGGGCAACTGGACAGTGCCCCCTTGGAAACAGACCCAGGGGCAATCTAATTAACCCCTTCCAGTACTTCCACAATATGATGGTTTGTACTGGTTCTGTTCACAATTTTGGACTAGTAAAGCCAATGGTGACTTTACATGCCCTGGGAGACAGTAGTCAGTCCCAGGGTATGGAGTCTATGTTTGGGGGTCACTAGGACACCCCTGTGTTACTGCACTGAGGGTGCTGTGTAACACATACACTAAATCAGATGATACCCTATGGAGTAAAACACCCCACAGCCCATAAGCACACAATAAGTCAAAGACATACCTCAAATCATGCCTAAGAGTGGGAGAAAAAGTCTCACTCTTAGCAGGAAAAAAAAACAAGCCCCACAAATCCAGCAAAGCTGCTGGGGGACTCACTAGGTTTGGGAAATTAGCCTTATAAGAGAATTCTCCCTAACATTCGCCCCCCCCCAGACTAAGGGACATGAGGATTGAATCCACTCCTGGATGAATCTCATACCTCTAGTTGGCTACAAACATCCTAGAGAGACCATCAGCATTTTGGTGGTGACACCCTGACCTGTGCTCAATGGTGAAATCAACCCCCTAGAGGCAGATTGACCATCTCAATAGTTTTGGGTTATCCCCTTTCATTTGCATTAACCATCTCAAGGGTTGGTGGTCAGTCTGAATAACAAAAGTAGAACCATACAAGTATGGCCTAAACTTCTTCAGAGCCCACACAATAGCAAAACACTCTCTTTCAATGGTTGCCCACCTTGTCTCAGGGTCCTTCAGTTTTCTACTGATGAAGCAAATGGGGTGCTCCCTACCTTTCCCATCCAGTTGACTAAGGACTGCACCTATACCTGCATTTGAAGCATCTGTCTGTACAAAAAACGTTTGGTGGTAGTCAGGAGCTCTTAGTACCGGAGCTTGACAAAGGGCTTTCTTCAGGTTTTCAAAGGCCTGATTGCACTCCTCATTCCATCTGACCTTTTTAGGGAATTTAGGAGAGGAGGATCACATTCAGTGGAGAAGCTATGGTCCCATAGTTCTTTATGAAATTCCTGTAGTACCCAGTGAGACCTAAGAAGGCTATCACCTGGGTCTGAGTAGTAGGTGTTGTCCAATTTTGCACAGCTTCAATCTTACTGGGCAAAGGCCTTATTTCCCCATCTCCTACCTCATGTCCAAGGTAGACCACTTTACTTTGTCCAATCTGGCATTTACTTGCCTTTATGGTCAGATTGGCCTTTTCAAGAGCCTGCAAAACATGTCCTAGGTGGTCAACATGCTCTTCCCAGGATTGGCTGAACACTGCAATGTCATCCAAGTATGCCATGCAGAAGTTCTCCATCCCAGTCAGAACCTGATTTACCATCCTTTGGAATGTAGCAGGTGCATTCTTCAGTCCAAAAGGCATAACCTTAAATTGGTATAAGCCAACAGGGGTAGAAAATGCAGTTTTCTCCTTGGCATGATCTGTCAGGGCTATTTGCCAATAGCCTGATGTCAGATCAAATGTGCTGAGGTACTTGGAACCAAGTCTATCCACCAACTCATCTGTCCTTGGCAAAGGATGGGCATCAGTCTTGGTGACTGCATTAAGAGCTCTATAGTCAGCACAGAATCTCAACTCTTTGGATCCTGCCTTTGGTACTAACACAACTGGGCTAGACCATGGACAAGTAGAGGGCTCTCTTACCCCGAGGTACAGCATCTTGCTGACCTCTCCTTTGATGTGGGTTCTTACATTCTCTGACATTCTGTACCCTCTGCTTTTTACAGGCAGACAGTCACCAGTGAGTATGTCATGCTGGCCCCAAGGGGTCAAGCCTCGTGAAAGTGAGACCAGAGAGGCAAACTGATTTAACATAGATTTGCACTCCTCTTGTTGCTCAGGTGTCAGATTTGAAGAGAGATTAACTCCTTCAATCTTTTCATCCAAAGGTAAGCCTCTGAGGAGATCAGGGAGAGGTTCACTCTCTTCTTCCTCTTCTGCTGAAGCTAGAAGCAAAGCTCCTACTTCAGGTCTAGAGACATAAGCCTTCAGTCTGTTGGTGTGGAAGACTCTGGGAGTCTGACTGGCTTGGGGGAAGGAGCACTCTCCAACCTCTCCTTAATCAGGGCCAATGGACCTCTGACTAGATGGCCATAAAGAAGCTCAAAGGGACTATAACCTCCCTCCTGAGGGACTTCTCTATAAGCAAAGAGAAGGCAAGGCAGTAGAAGATCCCACTTTTTCTTAAGGGGCTCCTCTAAAGCACCCATCATGCTCTTCATGGTCCTATTAAACCTTTCAACCAATCCATTTGTCTGAGGGTGGTATGCTGTTGAGAACTTGTATGTAACTCCACAGTTTTTCCACATGGCCTTCATGTAGTGGGACATACAATTTGACCCCCTGTCAGAGATTACCTCCTTAGGAAACCCAAACCTGGTAAAAATATCAAGGAGGGCCTTAGCCACAGCTTGTGCCGTAACAGTCCTCATAGGAATTGCCTCAAGGTACCTAGTAGCATGGTCTACTACAACAAGGGTAAACCTATTGCCTGAGGAGGTTGGAGGATCAAGGGGACCAACAATGTCGATTCCTACCCTCTCGAATGGGACTCCCACTACTGGGAGAGGCAATAAAGGTGCCACATTCTTGGAACCACTCTTACCAGAAGTTTGGCAGGTGTGGCAGCTCTTGCAGAACTTATCTACCTCAGCCCCCATTTTTGGCCAATAAAAAGTAGAGAGAGCGCCTTTCCTTGGTCTTCTTGAAGCTCAAGTGACCAGCCAAAGGATTCTCATGGGCTAGTTGCAAGAACTGGAGTCTGTTTTCTTGGGGCACTACAAGTCTCTTGTAGTCTCCAGGTGCAGACTCAGTCGGTTCACTGTAGAAGAGGCCATCTTCCCAGTGTAACCTATACTTCCCAGGCTCTTTCCCATCAGCCTGAGAAGCTGCCTGGTGGCGAAGACCTTCCAGAGTTGGACATTCTCTTTGTCCCTTACTGAAGTCTGCCCTGTTGGGTCCACCTTCTGCCATTAAAGGCTGCAGCTCAGGATGGTCAACAGGATCCAGATCTCCAATAAGTTCTTGGCCTTCTCCTAGCTCTGTCTCTTCAGAGTCTAGTTCAACCACACAGGGTTGTACCTCCTTCTCAGCCTCAGCTGGAGGTGGAGTTACAGGTGTAACTTTGGACAACCTAGGGGAAGTCCTAGTTTGAAGCACTGGAGTGCTTGCTGCTGGTTTCCTCCTAGAAGTCTTGGGTTTCCCCTTTGCTTCTTGTTGCTCAGATGTAGCAGTAAGTAGCTCCAGTGGAGTAGGAGTGATTTCTTTTCTCATCATCTCCTTGGGAGAACCTCTCATGGTTTTCTCCCTTGCAGGTCTGGTTAGCTCCTGTAACCTTTTACTAGGAGGTCTGGGGGTGTGTGACACTACTCCAAGATTTTCAGGTCATTTCCCAACAGAACCCTTCCTGGTACCCCACATTGTACACTGACATGTATCTTCACAGTCATATCATTGCACTGGATGAAAACTGGTAACTGGGGAAGCATCTGCACAGGCCCTCCAGCTAACTTGGTGAGGCGTTTGGGTGCCTTAGCAACATCCTCTGCCTTGAAAAAAGATTCATTCACCACAGTTATGCTGGCCCCACTGTCCCTAATGGCAGGAGTCTCCTGACCATTCACTTGGACACTGTCCTTGTAGTACTCTTTAGTATTATCTGGGATAGAATTACATATATCTAAATTCTGTTGTTCCCACAACCCCAGGGACACTAAAGAAACACTAGCTGAGACTCCTATGGGTTCATCAGCAAGTAGCAGAAAGTTTCCACTTGCCATTTGTACTTCCTCCTCTGGAGCGAAGGCTAAGGAGTGTGGACCCCTGAAAATTTACCCTTACATCTGGGATCCCCTTTCACATGGTCAGTTGCCATACAGACATAGCAAATGCCTTCACGACTGGTGGCTTGTTCTGACCTCCTTCTGGTTTGGGACCAGAAGGTACACTAGCCTGATTTTGTTTCCCATGTGGCTTACCCTTATGGTTCTGTTTGGGGCCCTCTTTGGAATTGGAATTATTGGAATTCTCGTTGGAGTCCTTTTTTGGCTGTTTCCCCCTCATCCTTTTTCTGAGTTACACCAGAATCCTTGTGAGTAGCCCTGTTGGCAACCCGCAAGTCAGCAGCCTTAGCTAGCTTCTTGGAATCTATTTCCTTTGAATCAGCCAAGTGCTGTCTGAGCTCAGGAGAGCAGGCATCATAAATTGACTCCAACATAACAAGATTTTTCATTCCTTCATAAGTGTTCACTCTGTAACCCTTAATCCATCCCTCTAAGTTCTTCAAACTTTCACTCACCCAGGTAGCCCAAGGGGTACCATCATGATTTTTGAGTGTCCTAAACCTCTTAAGGTACTGGGAAGGGGTATCCCCAAATCTAGCTATTAAAGCTAGCTTCACACATTCGTAGTCCATCCTATCCACCTCCCCCAACTCCATTACCACATCAGATGCAACAGGGAGAGCCTAGAGAACAACCAAGGAAGCAACTGATTCCCTGTGATGTCCTGGAGCCCATGATTATACTCAAACATAGGCAACCAATCTAACACATCCAACTTAGGTTCATACATACCCAAAATCTCTTTAGGCATCTGGGGTCTTTTTGGACTGGAACTCCTAGAGGATCCAGGGAGAGAAGCATTTTCCACAGACAATTTCTTCATCTCTAGCTCATGTTTGAGCTCCATTTCTCTGAGCCTTAGTTCTTGGTGTTTTTGTTCAGATTGGGCACTAATTCTTTTGAACTCTAATTCAAGCCTCATTTTTTCTGGTTCAATGAATGCAGAACTTAATGCGGGACCTGACAAAGGTCCAGTAGACATAGCTTGAGGTGCTAGAGCAGGCAGAGGGCCAGTGGAGACGGTTACATTAGTCTCACCTTCCTCTTCTGAATCTACAACAATATTATCAACACTTTGATCCATATTAACTTCATTACTGTTGTCTACATTTTCTGGGGAGGTAGGCTCATCTGAACCACTACCCAGACTTTGGTTTTCTAACAATATTTCAATCAATTCTATTTTCTTGCCTTTTACAGGGAGATTCTTATGTCTATAAAGGGCTCTTAAACAATCAGCTGTATTTGCAGTAAGAGACTCCTGGCTGTAACTTTCCATAGTTGATTTGTTAGAAAATAAACTTTTCCATTGCTAAACTTTGTGGTTAGTTGCACCAAAGTATCAGAAGCACTCTACAATGTGTCCTCAATACAAATCCCACCACTGTACACCAGTGTTAGGCAGAATCCTGTGCAGTTCCCTTGGGGAACACTACAAGAAGATTAAGACTACAGGAGTAAGCAGTAAACCCAATTGGTAGCAGTCTGCACCACCCAGATTTACCTGGTAGCTGTGGCTGAGCAGTCAGACATCTCTCAAGATGAGTAGGGCAGTATACAGAGGATACACAATAGGGCCAAAAACACAGTAGAGCAAGCAAACACTGACCAGAGCTTGGTATCAAAAGTATATAATTGTTTATTTAAAACACACTTTAGGAAATACACTAAGCACTATAATTCAAAGCAAGTTCAAACACAATCAGAAAAGTCTACAACCTCCCTTAATTATTAGACAAGTCTAGGTCAAAACACCATGATCCGTAAAAACAGATGTGAACGCGTAACTTAGATGGCACTCCAATAATTAGGTAAAAGGGAGAGAAAAAGGCAGGTCATGAAAATAAAACAGTTCCCAACACTTTTATAAGACCACAGCAAGTTAGTGACGGCAGAGTCTGCTGCAGAGCCAAAGTTCATAGGCCATGCCCACTTTAAATGGAGCAAGGCAAAATGTGCCCAAGATCACACAGTTTAAAAAGCACTCAAGTCTTTGCAGAAACGTTCAAAGGGGGTTGGGTTGATACGAAAGGTAAAGTTAGAAGGTCTGGGGCCAACCCAGTTGGAAAACCAAGGATTTAAAGGTCACCTTTAGCAATCTGCAGAGGGGGAGGCCAGGTGGAACACAGTACCTTAAAGATTGAGGAAGCTCCAGCAGTGACAGTTGTTCCTGGCAGCTGGTGCAGTTCATAGTTTTCAACCAGGGGAAGAGAAGATCTCGTCGAGGAGGAAACTTGGAGTCGTTGCACTGCCCAGGGAGAGACCAGCCGCGGAGTTCGTTCGGTAAAAAGGTGCGTTCCTTTTATTCGCAGTCACAGTGGTGAAGCTTGGCTATCTGGCCGCTGGGGTGCTTGGCACTGGTGATTCGACCAAGGGACGTCCTGGAAGGCGAATGGCGAACTGGTTGTCCCCACCAGCTCAAAGGGAGAAGACTCTTACAGCAGAAGATCTTCTCTTGTCGTCAGTAAAATGATGAGGTTGTTGCAGCAAGGCTCCACCGGTGGTGTCGTCATTGCAGATGGCTCAGCTTCTCCCCTCTTCAGATGTCTTAGGTCCTGTGGCGACTCCTGAAGTTCCAGTCCCCAAAGCCCTGCTTTTATGCAGAAAACCCCCCATTCAACTGCCTAGCTGTCACTCATACATGCTAAGTGGTGAGCCGGGCGGCTCACCACTGGCCCAATCAGAACAGAGTGCGACTTCCAGGGTGCCAATTCCCCCACCCACACATCCTGTGGAACCCCAACAGAGTGGCACCAGTTGGAGGGCTTCTGTGGAGAAGCCCGCCAAAAAGTGGAACAAAGGGCCCAACCTTGGTTGGAGTTACAGAGACGGACACAAACGCCATTTTGGAAAGGAGTTCTGGCAAAAAGACCCAACCGGTGGTTTTATATTAAATAAATTAACCAGTGGTATCTTTAACATTGCATCAAAAAGTGGTGCGTTTAAAACCAATGGGAAAATCCCATAGGAAATATTCCGTTGGAATTTTTTCGTGTGGTAACCACTGCCACCAGCCAGAAACTCAACAAGGGGGGACTGGACAGTGCCCCCTTGGAAACAGACCCAGGGACAATCTAATTAACCCCTTCCAGTACTTCTACAATATGATGGTTTGTACTGGTTCTGTTCACAATTTTGGACTAGTAAAGCCAATGGTGACTTTACATGCCCTGGGAGACAGTAGTCAGTCCCAGGATATGGAGGTTATGTTTGGGGGTCACTATAATACCCCTGTGTTACTGCACTGAGGGTGCTGTGTTACACATACAGTAAAACAGATGATACCCTATGGAGTAAAAGACCCCAAAGCCCATAAGCACACAATAAGTCGGGGGCGTGGCTTGGCGGCCATGCGAGAGTGAGCAGACTCCGAGAGGCTCCCACCAGATCCGACCAAAGATCCTGAGAAAGGCGTATATTAGGACAAAAAAAACCCGAACAAACGCCAGGAAAAGGCGTCGGAAGACCCAAGGCATACACGGGAGAAGACCCGAGGAAAAACGGAGGCCAGAAGAGCGAAAACGAGAAGAGGGAGAGACGCGCGGCAACACCAACAAAATGGCGGGCGCGCAACGCTGAAAAAGAGACCCGCGTCTCAACACACGAAGAAGGCCGAAGGGAAGGAGTAGAACCGGGCGAGATAGCCGATCAACATCCAGCGCAGGCAGGACCGAAGTACCACCAGAGTGGCAGAAATCCGAGACGCCAACTGCGGAGATAGCCGCGCGACACCGACCCAGAGAAGGTGAAGACGGCGCGGCTCAAGAACAGGAAGCGGCCCACGGACCGGGGCTGGAGAACAGCTTTCCCCAGCCGATGCAGAGACGAGCAGCAGCAGCGGAGGCCTAGCGGAACAACGAAAGAACCTGAGCGGTGAGGCAGCGGAAGCGAGGGGCGACCCATAGACCGAGCCTCAGAAGAGCGGAGGTGAGCGTCAACGGCGGAGAGCCAACGGAGCGACGTGGGACCCCGAGAGACGAGGCGGCGGAGACTGGGAGACGACCCGTGGACCGGACCAAGAGAGCCCTCCCCTGACGCGGAGGAGTGTAGAAGCAGCGGAGGCCCAGCAGAATAACCGGAGAACCCGGAAGGCGAGGCAGAACGGATCGAAAGCGGCCCACAGACCGAACCGAGGCAGATTCCCTCACGCCGAAGCGGAGGTGAGCAGCAGCAGAGCAACGAGGGATCCCACAACGAGAGGAAACGGAGAACGAAGAGCGATCCATAGGCCGGACCACAGAAGAGCCTCTCCTGGCCGACACGGAAGTGAGCAGCAACGACGGAGACCCAGCAGTGCAACGAGGGACCTCGAGAGGAGAGACAGCGGAGAACGAGAGGTGGCCCACGGACTAGACCCAGAAGAACCCTCCCCTGCCAACGCGGAGGTGCGTAGCAGCAGCGGAACCCGATAGGAGAAGCAGTGAAGAATACGAGGCGGCCCACAGACCGGATCGCTGAAGAAGAGCCCTTACCTGCCAGTCCGGAGCGGAACCGAGGGAGACAGCAGATCAACGCCCAGCCCAAGCAGAATCGGAGCATCACCCGACCGGCAGCGAGACAAGGCACCGACGGCAGCAACAGGAAGAGAAGCCCGAGACAGCACTACAGAAACAGCGCGACACCAAACTGGGAAGGAAGAAGGCGTCGAGACCCACGGACAGGAAGCGGCCCACAGATCGGACCGAAGAAGAGCCCTTCCCTGCCGACGCAGAGGTGACTAGCAGCAGCGAAGAGCCGGCAAAGCAGCGGGAGATCCCGAGAAGGGAGGTAACGCCGAGACACAGGAACCAGGCCCAGGGAACAAGAGACAGACCGCGGGGCAGGTCAGGAGAGCCGAGACCTAACAGAGACGACATAAGAGAAGAAGGTAGCCGCCGTCGTAACGAGGAGAGCAAAAGAATTACACATAGACCCGGACACCACCCCAACCAGCTGCCTCACAGATAACCAGCAAGCGGGGGAGAGAACGTAACAGTCACTACGAACCACAAATCCATCCAGCACAAACAGACCCCCCCCACACAGGCAGAAACTGGGGGATGAGCCGCCTCACGCAAGGCACAGACTCCAACCACCCAAAAGCGAGAGGGAAGAGAACACCGGAGAGAGACACGGCAAACGGACAACGAGGGTAAAGAAACAGAGAGAAATCGCTTATTAAAAAGGCAACACACGCAGGAAAGAGTGGAAGCGAGTGTGAGAATTGAGCAAGGACCCACTGAAGCACAAACGAAACCTGACTGAACAGGGCCCAACTACAGGCCAAGAGCAGTGGGTACTAACATGCCAGACAAGCCTAAAAGCGGCAGAGGGAGACAAACAGTCATGGAGACATTCACCCGGAAGAACGACGACCAGCAGCCAGAGGCTGGGGAGAAAGACACGCCGGAGTCATACGCCACGCAAGGAGAGATCAGGCAAGTGGAAAGCAGCATACTGGAAGCCATAGGGGCGTTAAAGACGTCGATAGAAGGCAAGTTGGACGCAGTGATGGTAGATGTGGGACTCCTTAGACAAGATACGAGAAACCTGGCGGAAAGGATGACAACAGTGGAACAACAAGCACAGAGCAACTCAGTGGAAGTGTCCGCCTCGCGAACACAAATGCCGGAAGCACTGGAAAGAATTAATATACTAGAACGCAGAGCTGAAGACGCAGAAGGCAGGGCCCGGCGCAACAACGTACGAATAGTGGGGCTGCCAGAGGGGGAGGAAGGAAGGGACCCCACGAACTACATAGAGAACCTCCTGATCCAAGAAGTGGGAGCAGAGACCCTATCCCAAGGCTTCGTGGTAGAAAGGGCACACCGGGCGCTGACTAGAAGACCGCGCCCAGGAGCACCACCAAGACCAATGATCGCAAAAATTATGAACTTTAAGGACAGGGAAAAAATCCTGACTTTCTCGAGAGAAGGAGGGAACATCACAAGGAACGGGGCCAGGATAACGATATATCCAGACTATACGGTACTTGTGCAAAAGCAGAGAGCCCAGTTCTGGCAGACCAAAGAGCGCCTTCGAGCGGCAGGGGTGAAATTCATGCTGCTGTATCCAGCCAAACTAAAAATACTGCATGACAGAAAAACACAGATCTTCGAGACAACGACCGACACCCAGGAGTGGATGGACCAGCGTGGGATTCCACAGTCGGCAGAGAGGAACGAGCGAAACAGAAACCACCCCCGGCAAAATAGAGACTAGAACCGGGCACGACAAGTACACCCAACGCTACAGGAGCAAGAACAAGACGGTAGAGATGCCCTACCGGGAAGTAACGAAAAGGAGCAACCGACAGCCTCCAAGTTGAAAAGCCCACAGTAAAGAGACTTACAAAGGGAGCACAAGACTCGGGGAAGGGTAACCGCCAAGACCCACAGAGAAGCCCCAGTAAAAACAATGTTTATAGTGTCAGTTTCAAGACACTACGCCGCGACAGGCAAGGCCGAGGAGGAAAAAGCGGCACCTGGAAAGCGGTGGAGCCCGAGCAGAGGAGGGGAGGCTGGGCGTTTGTTGACGTTATTTGGGTTAACAGTTATAACAGTTGGGAAGTTAAGGCAAAGCCCGCAAAGAAAGGAGGAGAGCGGAAGAGGAACTAACAGTTGTCACACACAAAGAATCGGCAAGGAAAACAAATTCAGGGGACAGTACCCACAAACAAAAAGCTGGCGGAAAGCACGAGGCAAGACCGCCCACAACAAAGAGCGGCCAACAGAGAGAGAAACGACCCGAGAGAGAAAACGAACGGACGATTCAAAACTCAACAGCCAGAAGAAGGGACACAGATCCCCGGCAGGAATACACCGAGAGAATAAGACACTGAGCGAGCCCATGGGAAAGAACAGGCCGCAAGCGCTAGTCCCCACAAGGACCAAGATGTCTTAAGAATTGTCACGTGGAATGTCAGGGGGATGAACGCATATGTCAAGAGGCTAAGGATTTATACCTGGTTGAACAAAACAAGGACCCACATTGCACTGTTGCAAGAGACGCACCTGACGGCGGAAAAACAGGCCAAAATAAAGAAAAAATGGGGAGGCCAGATGTATAGTGCAACATACTCCAACTACGCTAGAGGAGTCATAACCTGGGTCGCCCCGGGCGTCCCATTCCAGCTTATCAACCAAGAGAAAGACGCGGAAGGGAGAATCCTGGTAGTCCATGGGATGCTAGAAAATCGGGAGATATGCCTCGTGAACACCTATGCCCCTAACCACGACGCTACAGCCTTCTTCAGGACGCTCCCGCCCCGGCTGGCCCCGTACAGGAATGCAACGATGATTTGGGCAGGCGACCATAATTGCACACTGGACCCCCGGCTGGACAATAAGCACAAGAGAGCGGCGCCGCCAGCGAGAGCACTACAACAGATACTGGACCGGCTCGGGCTCGGGGACGTCTGGAGGAAGGTACATGGGGAAGAGAGGGGATACACGCATTATAGTGCCCCACACAAGACATTCACATGGATAGACTACCTGTTTACGGGCAAGGAGACACTGGGGGAATTCACTGAGGCACACATACACGCGCGAACCCTATCTGACCACGCCCCCAGACGATCACATGGGCGCACACACACAGGAGAGCCCCTATACCAACATGGAGATTGAGGGCAGAGGCATTATTGGACGCGGGCTTCCAGGAACACATCCAAAGCGTAATAGAAGATTATTTTGAACATAATGAGGGTAGTGTGGAAAGCACAGGAACGGTCTGGGAGGCCTTCAAGGTGGTAGTCAGAGGGGAGGCGATGGGGAAAATGGGAGGTCTCAGACGAGAAACCCTAGCACAACTAGATGAGTTAGAAAGGAGAATCGAGAAGGCTGAGAGACAAGCGGGGGAGAAGGGGGCGGAACAAGAGAACCTCACCACCCTGCGACAACAGTGCGTGGAGACCTGGGAAAGATTGGGACGGCTAGACTATGGGAAATATATACAGAAACTACATGCTGAGGGGGACAAGCCTAGCAGACTCCTGGCCTGGCTAACCAAGCAGGAGACTAAGCGGGAGCCAATTAATGAAATTCAGAACAGAAAGGGAGAGGTGATAAGATCCCAAGAGGGAATAAACGAGGTGTTCTCGCAGTTTTACGAGGACTTATACTCCAGGGTCCAGGAGGCAGAGGAGGGGGACCTGAAGGAAGCCCTCGCGGAAATTAGACTCCCACAATTGACGGAGGAGCAGGCCCAAATATTAGACGCCCCTCTCACTGTAGAGGAACTAACGGAGGTAATCGCCCAGCTCCCGACAGGGAAATCTCCGGGGCCAGATGGGCTCCCGGGGGAATTTTACAAACAATATAAAAATGACATAGTCCCGAGACTGCTAGAAACACTAGAAGAAGCATACGAGAAAGGAAGACTCCCGAGTAGTATGTCAGAATCTATAATAATCCCGATCCTTAAACCAGACAAGCCCCCCCTTGAATGTGGTTCCTACAGACCGATTTCCCTAATAAACCAGGACTCCAAGATCCTGACGGCGGCACTAGCCAACCGCCTGAAAAGAGTGCTACCCACCCTGATCCACACGGACCAGACAGGGTACGTGCCAGAACGGAACACGTCCTGGAACCTGCGCAGACTCCACTATGTTATAGAAAGGACAAACCAGGAGGGAGGGGAGTGTGCTGTAGCCTCACTGGATGCAATCAAAGCATTCGATTCGGTGGGATGGGACTGGCTCCTGGGAACGCTCACCCACTATGGGATTGGACAAGGGTTTACAAGATGGATAGAACTACTATACAAAGACCCGAGAGCGAGAGTCAAGACGGGAAGACAAGTTTCTAGGGAATGGGGCATAGAGCGAGGCACAAAACAGGGATGCCCCCTGTCCCCAATGTTATATATCCTGGCCCTGGAGCCGTTCGCAGTATTCCTGAGAACGGATTACAAAGACACGGGCATAGAGATAGACGGGGAAACACACCAGATATCCATATACGCAGACGATATACTCCTTTACATACAGAACCCACGCACCCACCTGCAGGACTTACTAGAGGCGCTGCGCGCGTTTGGTAGGTTATCTGGAATAGTGGTCAACAGAGAAAAATCCTTGCTGTTTCCCCTGGCAGGCCTACGCGCAGTGCCGTCAGATCAATTACCGCCTCTGGGCATCACATGGGCCCCGAACACCTTCAAATATCTGGGAGTGGACATCTATCACGACACCATGGAAACACACGCAGGTAACACACAAGTAGCTTTAGACAAAATTGAAAAGGCTATGAAATTCTGGCAGACGCTACCGTTGGGCATGATAGGCCGGGCGGCACTACTAAAAATGACAGTCCTACCCCGACTCTTATATTACTTCACGAACATCCCATACAACATACCAAGGCCCTTCTTCAAGCGCCTACACACTATGGCGAGAACCTTCCTATGGGGAGGGGGGCGAAACAGGGTGGCACTAAGCACACTACAGAGAAGCTATGAGTGGGGGGGCATCAAACTCCCAGATTTTGAATATTACTATTTGGCAGCACAACTCCAATTTGTGGTGCGATGGCTGGGCGAGGAGACCTCAATAGATGCAATAATTATTGGGCCAACACTCCGGAGGTATTACCTGAGAGAATTATTATGGGTCAATGCCGCCCAAGCCAAAGACCTACCCAAAATAGCCCAACTAGGCCGAACACTATGGAAAAGAGCCTGGAAGACACAGGGCATACGAGACCCCTGCTCAAGACATATCCCACTGGCGGGGCTGGTGGACACCCGAGTGGCCAGCCTGGCCACGTACAGGGCACAATGGGAAGACAAAGGTGTGGCCCAAATTGGGGACCTGTGGCGTGACGGACAGTGGGCTGAATTCCAGACCCTGATGGACGAACAAGATGTACACAGGGGCCAATTCATCCTGCACAATAGCCTAGTTCGGACAATAAAGAAGAGGTGGAGCACTATGCCAGAGCCTGAGGACACCGAAGGGGTACTAGAGGCATGGTACGATATATCCGAAGGAGGTCATACGGTGTCCAGACTCTATGAGCAAATACTGGGACACACCAACAAAAAGACACTAACAGCACGGATGAAGTGGGAAGAGGAACTGCAACAACCCTTCGAAGACGAGGAATGGAACAAAGTCCTCATGTACACAAAAAAGGTGTCCAGAAACGCCAGGTTCAGACAACTGCAGATATACATAGTACATAGAGCATATCTAACTCCCAAGAGAATGTCAAAGATGGGAGAAGGACAAACCCGGAGCTGCCCGCGGTGCGGAGACGAACAGGCCGACATGGTGCACATGTTCTGGTCGTGCCCGCAAATAGCAGACTTCTGGAACACGGTGAGAGAAAAGGCGTTGACAGCAGACATACGGATGCCAGCAAGAACGCCAGCAACATACCTATTGGGCCTGTTCCCAAGGGGGCACCGGCAGATGACACACGTGGCAAAAATGAAGGATTTAATGACAATACTAGCGAAACGCCGCATAGCGATGGCATGGAACAAGAGCGAAGGCCCCTCGAAGGAAGGATGGTGGGCCGACCTACAAAAATGGGCAATAGCAGAGACGGCAGTCTGGGCGAGAGCTACACAAAGGGGAGAGAGCACAGTGGAGCCAGACTACAAGCATGGAACTCCCTGGTGCAAGACCTGTTTGGCAGCGGAGGCGAGGATGATACGACTGACAATAGCGATCCAGGCGACTCAGGAAACGATGAAATTGAACCGCCCACGTCGGGAGGCACTACATAATTCAGAGGAAGAGAACTAACGGGAAGAAAGAGACGAGGTCGTGACCAGCGCGGACTCTGAACAGTGCAAATCCAACTGGGAAAGACCAGCAAACACATGCAAGGACAGGACCAAGGGAAACTCCCAGGGAAAGGAGGGAGGCCACCGGGAGACCGGCCCCTCCGCTACGAACTTGACAACGGCCGGCGCCGGCCCCGAGGCGGCAACGGACCACGAACATACTGCGGCAGCCTTTGGGGAGAGGGAGGGGGGGAGGAAGGGGGAAAGGAAAATGGGAGGGTGACTTTTGTTTCTGTTTTGTCTGTTCTCTCCCATTCCTTTTATGTTGTAAAACCAATAAAAAGAAGTTAAAAAAAAAAAAAAAAAAGCACACAATAAGTCAAAGAGTGGGAGAAAAAGAGTCCCACTCTTAGCAGGAGAAAAAAAAATCCAGCAAAGCTGCTGGGGGACTCACTAGGTTTGGGAAATTAGCCTTATAAGAGAATTCTCCCTAACATTCCTCTATCTTGACAGGTGTCTATTGTCTCTCATTAACTTCCTCCCTCTTCAAACCCCCTATGATCCCACTCCCTCTGGTGGTGGTACCTTGTCCGGGTACCCTTCCTTCCTCAGAAAACCTTTAAAGGTGGCAACCAGCTTGACTTAGCTACCCTCAATGCTCGCTCTGCAGTCCAGCACTCCTCTGATATCTGTCACCTCCTTGAAGACTTTGACCTTGACCTACTCGTGCTTACCGAGACGTGGTTCAATGGCAGCTCTGTCACTGCTTCTGAAACTCTTCTTCCTGGGGCTATCCCCTCCAAGTCCAGTCCCAACCGGTCTGGAGGATGAGTGGCCCTTGTCTTCCCTGATGGATCCCTGACTCTATCATACCCATCCAATCTTATTCGTCCTTTGAATGTATTGTCTTCAAGCTTTGCATCTCTCCTACCCCGTCTATCACTCTCGCTACTATCTACAGAAGCCTGGTGCCGGCCTCCCTCTTCCCATCATAGTGGGCCGACCTGACCTCTTCTCTCCTGACTTCTACATCTAAGCTTCTCCTCCTCAGAGATTTCAATATCCATCTTGACTCTCCTGATGCGGCCTTACCCTTCCGGAACCTCTTGACTCTTTCTCTCTCGCCATTCTTCCCTCAGTTCCGACTCATTTTGATAAAGAAAAATTGAGAAATTTAACAAAGAATTTTCCACCATTCTTCTTGTTCTTAACATCTTGCACCCGCTTAATAGAGAAAATTAATTAAAATTCTGTTTCCGTTCATCTAACAAGCGGCAAACACTTGATCCAGCAGGATTCAACAAGTGTTTTTTAGCACGGCACAGTGCATTCACATATGCTTGTAAGTGTATTTAGAGACACGTTGCTCTTTCAAAACTTTTACTCCAATAAAGAAACTGTGTGTTTCTTGAGTGTGAACATGACACCAATGGAGTCATCACGGATTCCCTGGCGGTGACCTCCTCCCATGTGGCCAGGGGACGGCAGCCGCTACCTGAGCCTGACTCTGGGGGCCGCTATTTGAGGAAGGATCACATGGGAGGAGACAATTACTGGGGAGATACCATGGCTTTATTGGATGAGACACAGTATCCCCCCTTTTACCCATGTGGAAGACCCCCTAATTCCCAAGACCGCAATGGCCTATTGCCATGTGTTTGTTCTCCGCTGCAAAGGAATTCAAGAAATCTCTTCCCAATATTCTTTGGGTCAAACCCCCATTTATGACCTGAAGAATAAAAGCTCCAATTAAACCCTTTTCGCTTCTGGTTCACCTTTATGTGAGACTGTTCTTTCATGTAAGACCATTAATTGAGACTTTCCAAATACTGCATGTCCAATGACAACCATGGACTCCAACTCCAATAACCACCCAAGTATTGAGACAAGGAGGATGAAGGAGTTGGTACAAGGTAACATGAGCCTGAAGTTCAATGTGCAGGCTATTTGTTTAACGAAACCACATATGCGCTGAACATTTAAAGATGGCAACCGCACTATAGTGTGCGTCTGTCGGTTCAAGAGAAGACGTGGGACCTTCCGCAGAGCCTTGCAAACGCTGGAGACACAAACAGGTGTGGTGGAGCAGTGGAATTTGCCAGGACAGAAGGAGAGACTCAGTGTGCAAGTTGGACGTGTTGTGGAGATGTCGGAAGAGAGTTCCTGGAGAGCGGCAGCTCGACAAAGGCAGCATTCTCCGTACCGGGACCTGAAGTTCTTCAGGTGACGCTGTAATGGCTAAATGTTCTAAAGGTAGTGCAAAACAAAGTCTTACTTGAGATATTTCAATCTTTCTCCTGACACCCTGGGTGCTGCTTTCACTTGTTTACCCCACTCCGAAGTGTTTCTTTTTTCGGCTGTCCATGAAAAAAAAAAAATTCTAAAATGAATTGAGAAAGGACTGAATTTGTTTGGTTGACAAACCGAAATTCCTACTTGCTTTTGCCACTTTTTAAAAAAATATTGTGGGGGGGGAGAACCCTCAGCCCCTCACCACCCTACCTTAACTAATACCTTCACCCCACCCCACACCTATATTTTAATAAAACTGTAAACAATGTGCTCATTTCTTCCTCAATTTATTTCGAATTGTTTCTACGGATACAGTTTCTTTTCCCCTCCAGGGCTTCACTCACTCTCTCTCTCTCTCTCTCTCTCTCTCTCTCTCTCTGCTTAGGGTATTTCTTGCTTTTATCCCTGTTCCAGGGTGTCTTCACTCTCTATCCTTTTCGTGGGGTATCTTGACTCTTGTTCCTCCCCCTCTCGGGGTATCTTCACACTCACCACCTCTCATCAGATATTTTAAATTGGAGCAAGGGGATGAGTCTCTTACGTGATTCCACTGCACTCAGCTCACTCCTTCTTGCCTCTTCCATTCCAGGAGTAGTCCAGCTGCACACAGTCTCTCCTTCACTGGGGAACTTAGGTTGCCTAGCCCCTTCCACAGCCTAGCACAGATTGCCTTTGTTCCAGTTTCTCTGGCCTCCTTGATCAGAGGGGTGCGGGCCTCTTCTCCCCCCCCCCGGGTTCAGCTGGGCTCTCTCAGGTTTCCCTCTTAAATATAGCAGGGTAGCTACCAGGCAGAGGACAGCCTTCCTTACCCTGCTTCAGGCTTCTTCTCCACTGTTTTCCCCAAACCAGTGAGACAGGGAAACATTCCCCAGATGAGACAACTTGCAACTAAACTGGCTCTCCTTTTATTCAATCCTTTCGCCACTAGCTGACTACCGATTGGCTGAACTGTCTGGCTTCTCTATAGGTTAAAGTAGTGTTTACACCATAGCCTCCCTTTGCAGATCATCCCCTATTGGTCAATTTGAATGTCAGTTGAGTCAGTTAGGAGTTCCAATTAACTCTTCCATATAAGAACTTTGCTCCAGTTTATCTGGTTTGCTCCTCCTGGGTAGATGGTAGGAATGGCTCTCTGTGTTCCTCTTGCTTTATGAAAGAAGGTTTTATTTTATTTCCCCATGCCTTTGTGATTTTGTAGATGTTATTTCAATAATTCAGTTTACCCATGTCCTTAATGTGGGCTTGAACACAGCTATTTTAAATGGGAGGTAACATTCTACCACTGTGCTATTTCAGCTGTGCTGCTATTCTGTGGTGAGGGAGGACACAGCCTTTTCCTTGCAGCTGATAAGTGATGTTCCTCTCTCCATGAGGACAGCGCAGCTTGCTGCATGTTGCCGGCTTGACCAGCAGCCCCTCTCCCTTCGCTGCAACAGGGATTCAGAGATATGTAATTTGTGAGAGTCGAGGAAAGACCTTGATTCACCACAATGCACATTAGATTATTTTCATTTTCCAAAACTTGAACTCAAACTCCACGCATTATTGCCCGCTGTAGATTTGCCCCAGGTAAAATAATCAGAGCATTGGTTATCAAATTTCACACATGAGCTTCACCCTGCATAGAAAATTAAGGCAACCATGATTGAGGCAGTGTATGGAAGGCCTGGCAAGGAGGGTCTTTCAGAACTGATCTTCAAAGGTTTGAAGTGCTAAAACAATACTAACCTATCCTTAAAATTCTAATTAAGCATCGTGGGATTTGATGGTCGGTATATGAGTGAGAACATGTTTGCTTTCATTACTGCCTTTGGAACATGTTACCAGCACAGATAAGACTGTCTGTCCCCACGCTACACTCAGGAAGGACCGGAAATAAAATCTCACCAATCGCTGAGGACTCCATTCAATTGTAATTATCCCCCTGCTCCTCTGCTTTCCCTATCCATTGCAGCTCATAGAGCGAATTCATTATCACAGGAGCAAACTTTACCATAGTTCAAATGCCCCTTGAAAGAATATGCTTTTTAAAACTAGGGGCGTTTTTGTTGTAGCGCTAAAACTGCAAAATTGCACTAGTGCAAAGTTTCTGTAATCTCAGATCTGCACCCAATTCAGCCCATACACATCGAATCAGACCTTTTAATTCAACATACAATATCTGATAAGCGTATCCATGTGCTGCATGTTTGGAATTTCCAAGTCATCCATTAACCTTACCATGTCACATTCAACCAGACACCTGTTTTGGGGTCCATCCTGGATGATCGTTGCCTAGCGGGATATCGTTCACACTGTGCACTATATAGGATCCCGAAGCCGAGCTGAAGACACGGTCTCCCGTCAAAAGACAATAGCGCTGCTTTTCAGAGCCCAACTGAGAAGGAGGACCTGCGAGGCAGCACTGTCAATGGGAAGCCAGGGCTATTTTACAGAACGTTTACACTGGGGCAGTGCAATCATCCCCATTATAGTTCTTTTATAAAGCGATTAATACCGGGAAAGGTTTCTAAGCGCGAGCCCAGTGTGGTGTGGCCCCTTTAACTAGGGCATGTTGACCTTGTCATAACTCGAGATAATAAAAGATGCCTCTGTACCCACGTGCAGGCAGCAGAGACGTGTAAAGTGTCAACCCTATGTCAGTGTCTATGGTGTGTGTTAGCCGTGTGCCCATGGTCTGTGTCAGATCCTCGGCCTGTGTGACCATCTGGGTGATCCCGAACCGCACAGGGTGCCCCCTGCAGTGTGTTGTATACGTGATCGCAGTATCCTTGTGCAGCCGGGTGCTCCACGGCTGCTGCGTGTCCTGCTCGTGTGCCCCCAGAGCAGGACACAACATTGGCGATGAGGGAGCCCAGACCCTGTGCCCCAACTGTGCAAATTTTGCAGCCTGTAGGCTGCTCAGCGCCTGCGGGGGAGGTGGGGATGCAGCGTCGGCTGCCAAAGAAGAATGCCTATCTGGCATGGTGTGGAGGAACCCGGGCCCACCGGTGGTGGTGGTAGGGGGAACAACATGTCGGGGCCTGCGGCCGCCGGCATCTCCCTGCACAGCGGGGTGAAGAGGAGCCACGTGGTTGCCCATGCCCCTCCACCACCGCGCCCGGGCAGTGGTGATTGTATGTTTGTGCTTTGTGTTGGAGCTTCTGGCCTGCAGCTGCCAGCAGTCCACTGAGCAAGGGGGAGGAAAAAGCAGCGTGGCTGCCAGCGTCCCTCATCCGCTGTACCCAGGCCGCCCAGCGGTGATGTTGACTGCGCTACAGATCAGAGCATCAATACAGGTGGAGAGAGTCCTGCCCCCTGCAGCCCCACACCCGGGCTACTCAGCAGGAAGGTCTACTGTGCTCTGGGTCGGAGCGACGCTGAGGGTGGAAAGGACCCCCTGCGGTCCTAGGTCCAGCAGCAGGGAGGAGTTTTCCCCCCTGATGGGGATGCATGTAGGAGGACACACGCAGGCAATTTTTGCATCTGCATAGGTTAACCTTGGAAAGAATCCTGGAATTGGGACGAGCCCAGGAGGTAGCGGAGGTACGTGCGTCTGCCATGGACATCTCCAGGCAGCAGTTCAAGCTGGAAGCCCGCATGCAACGGGTGAAACTGGAGGAGGTGTGTGTCATGTGCAAGTGGCAGGGAAGTAAGCCAGCAAGAAAAGGGGAATGGCCACGAAAGCAGACAGGCGCAACATTATGCCTGCAGTGCGGATGGGGCCTGCGCGCGCACATGAGTGCCCAGCCAAAGGACATATGTGTGGGAGGTGCGGGAAAGAAGACCATTTAGCAATGGTCTGCCCAGCCCCATCACCAGCCAGCGCAGTGGCACCAGCAGCAGGGAGTCTCTCAAAGGATGACATGAGACAATCAATGGGAAAGAAACTGCCCAAAGCAGCCGTGGTCCAGCTGGCAGAGCAATAGAGAAGGCAGTTTGACTATGCCGAGGATGATGACGACGAGGGGGTATTGTTCCTGTCCTGAATCAGACAAGCGACCAGGGGCGTCTCCAACAAATGCGGGAAGACCGGAGCATGCTAACAGTTTGATCCAGGCATACAGGATCGCCATGATCTGAGTGGGTTGTTGGGGTTCATGAACATGTTAACTGTGTGGGTGCGCAGACTGGAAAGCACCAGTTTGCTGTGGATAGGTACGTGGTTAATAGTACTGGTGTGTGGACTGGAATGCACCAAGGTTGAGGGCTTGGTTACAGGGCCAGTGTTGCTGTTTTTGTTCTGTCTGGTTATGGTAAAGGAGGAGTGTGGTGTGGCTCCTTTAACTGGGGCATTTTGCCCGTTTAAGAAAATGAGTCAGGACCTCATCATGACTCGAGATAATCGAAGGGGACTCTGTGCGCACGTGCAGGCACGGCAGCAGAGACCCGGAAAGTGGCAACCCTGTGTCCATGTCAGGGTCTATGGTGTGTTAGCCGTGTGCCCACAGCCTGTTTCGGATCCCCGGCCTGTTTGACCACAACACTGAGTAGCCATTGTACTGGGTGATCCCAGTGTTGGTGTCCCGTTAGGTGATCCCAGCCCGGCGCAGGGTGCCCCCTGCAGTGTGCTGTGCTGTGGTATCGTATTACCATTGTCCAACTGGGTGCTCCACGGCTGCTGTGTGTCCTGATCAGGTACCCCCAGAGCAGGACATGACACCCGGGATTCGAAACCTGCGTTGCTATGCGTTGTCTTGAAAAACATATCTTTTTGCAGTAGAGCAATGTTTGCCCTGGAGCTAATTGCAGTGGCGCCGATGCAAGGTTTCTATAAAAAGCAAGTAGCAATAATGTCACTGCCCTGAGAATAGACACAGAAAGCTACGCAGGCTAGAAGACATTGAATTGCACTGTGGAGCAGGAAACACGTTAGGAAAAAGAGTACAATTCGAGCAACTAAGTACATGCTATTATGGGATGGCATTAAAAAAGGGAATTCGCGAATAAACTTATGATACCAATTGAGTAATAATGCCATAGAAATTGTTAGCTGAGGCTGTACTCACTGGTGAAAGTTGGGACTTAGTATAAAACCGAAATAACGATCAGACAGTTTGAAGGAAAAAACAGATGCATTTACCAGAAACTGAAAAAAATAGGACATTTCTAAGGTGAGAGGGGTGAGAAATAGAGGAAGAGAGAGAGTGTAGACACGGCACACGGCCGAACAGATAAGTATACACAAACCTGCTGGCTAAGGGAAGCCACTGGTGGCTGCGTCTATCGCCATCTAGTGGCGGACTATGCACCTCGCACATGCCATGCGTTGCCGCCCAGTCTAGTGAATCTTCCATTCATTTCACGACTCACTTATAATAAAAAAAACTCGGTTGAGGGGCAAGAAAGGTAAAGAACGCTGCAGCAGCCCCAGCAGAGCATCCCCACAACCTCCCAGGCCGGAGAAAACTTGGTACGAGGGGTAAACTTCTTTTCCTTTCAAGACAATGACGTATCAAGAAAGACATACAATCATGCAGGTTTGGCCGCCACCTGGAGCATGGAAAGGGTTATCTATTGAGTAAAGACAATATATATGGCACCTTCGAGACATTAACTATCCTACTACTCAGGCATGTTCACACACTTAGAGGAAAAGGGGGGCCCCGGGGGGAACGCAAAGCGTTTCCCCCCGGGGAGTATTTTGGCGCTGCACACGGCCAGCGAGTGGCCGTGGGGGTGTAGAGCGCCCCGCCCGGGGTATTTAAGGGATCAGGGAAGGTTCGGGAGGCAGGCGACGGTTAGGACTTGGCGATTGCACAGGTCCCGTTGCCTGTTCCCGAGCCTTCCCTGTGTCCCCTGGGCCTAGTGGGGGTTTAGTGCAGGTGAGATAGGGAGTTTAGTAGCGGAGGGAGGTTAGGTATGTAAAAAAAAAAAAAAAAAAAAAAAGTTCGGTTGATTAACAGGGTAGGAGGGGTGCCGTAAATAAGACACCCCTCGTCTTTCCGTTTTCTCCTGCTTCCGCGTCGTTGAAGCGGTAGTGCGCGATCGGGGGGGCGTGGGGGCGCCGTTTTATTTGGTTAGAGAAAGGTTTACTTCCTTTCCAAACCGCGGTCTGTGTGGGCGTTGGGGCCGAGGGAGGAGCGGAGTGTCTGGGCTCAGCAGCGTTGTCCGCGGGGCGCCTTGGTACTACTTCCTCGCCGCCTGTGAGCGTCAGGTCCGTGTGCGAGGGCGTGTTAAGAAGCGCTCGCTCGCATAGGGGGCTGGGCGGCGTGTTAAAGGAGCCGTGTCCCGTTTGGGCTTGCTGTAGTGCGGTGCGCCCGGGACACAGACAGGTGGCAGTGTGGGCCTGTTAGCAAGTGCTAACTAGGCCAGGCTCCTGGACGTTCAGGACTCCTGCTCCTGGATTGGGTGGTGGGGAGGGAGAGGGTAAAGTAATTAGGGGTAGTTAGGAAGGTATATAATAAAAAATAAAAAAAAAAAATTATAATTCATAACTTTCAATTTAGCAGCTAGGAAGGACAAAAAAAAAAAAAAAAAAAAAAAAAAAAAAAATTTCCAGTTTAGGTAGGTTAGTTTAAAATTTGTTGCCTTTATTAATTGGCACTAGTAGGGAGACTTATTGCAGGGTGTCAACTAGGTGGGGTGTGTTTATTGGGGTTTTTTGGGGGCGCTTAGCTCCTTTCAGGTTTGAGGTTTTTCAGGGCCAAAAGGGCTAGTTCACGGGTAGGTCTCGGCTCGGGGGCATTAGGGTGTTTAGGGGAATTTTTAAAGGGTGATATCTGCTGGGCACACACATTTTAGTGTGCACAATGACAGGCCGGGGGGCGAGCAAGAAGGGGCTGGTGGATGCCGGGGCCCTGAAGAAGGCCCTGGAAATCATTAGCAGGGCAACTAAAGCCCAATTGGAAAGTGCGGTAGGGGAAGTTACGGGAGAGGAAGGGAGCGGTGGGGGCCGGCCGCAGCGCAGAGCGGCGGCAGACGGTGCATTGGCGGCGGTGGTAGCTTGCACCCCTACGGCAGGAAAAGGGGAGATTTGGGAATCTAGGGGCAAGAAGATGAGGAGGGAGATAGACAGGAGGGCAGATGGGGGTTTAATGAGTTCAGGGGGTCAGCCAGAAAGGGAGGAAGGGTATGATAGCTCCAGGGTAGAGGGGAGTTCTCGTGAGGGTAGAGACCGAGGGAACAACAGTGGGGGCAGGGGTGGAGGGCAGGTGGGTGTGGCAGGGCAGAGAGGAAGAGGGGGAACATACCTGCAGAAGAGTGCGGGTGGGAGAAGGAGGGAGAGGTCCCTGTCAATTGAGGAGGGTAGGGTGGGGCGCGGAACGGCCCCCCCGGATAGGAGGAGTGGGGGCGGAGGGCGCTGCGCAGCCCCCGCTGTGCAGATGGAGGTTGAGGGTTTTGGTACGGCCCCTCATCAGTCAACGCAAGGAGAGCCTAGAGGGCACAGCACGGCCCCTAGCAACGAGGATGTCAGGGTGGAGGTCGGAACGCCTCGCCCAAGAGAAGAGGACCAGGCAGAGGTTCCCACAGCCCCGCCGAGAAGACGTCAGGGGAGTGGCGGGGCGGACGCCCCGGGCTCGGAGGAAGATCTGCAAATAATCTCGGGCAGGAGCCCGCATCCTCAATGGTATTTAAGGGGTGATGAAGTTGGTTGGGATGAATATGGGGGGCAATGGGAATTTGAGGATTACAGGGCGGAAAGGGGAAGGGCGGAGGAGAGAAGAAGTTCAAGGTGGGACGGGGAAAGGGAAGTACAAGGGGGTCGGGGCGAAACGGGTCGAGGAAATTATTGGCTGGGCGATTGTGCTGACATGTTTTGTCCCCGCAGCAGGAGCCCTCTGAGAATGGAGAGGAGGAGCAGCGGTGTGGAGGCCAGGCCGCAGATGGCAGGCGTGGAAAGAGGTGAGAGGGAAAGAGAATGGTCATCTGCATGGCAGAGAGGGGTCACAAATAGGGGGTTGGGGGATGACCGGGGTGGTCTACAAGGTGTGTTGAAGGAAGTAGGGGTGCAGGCGTTTGGAGCTGAAGGGGTTGGAAAGAACATTTGCTCAGTGGAGGTCCAAACGGACAAACTGGTGGAGCCATTGGTGCTCGAAGTTCAAGCTGGAAAGAATAAGGAGTGTGAAGTGAAAAGAAAAGAGAAAAAATGGCCGTACATGGGGATAACAAAACCATTGGGGGCGCACTTGATGGCAGCGACCAGGGAGAAGATTCAGGCAGGGGAATTTGTGGATGTCTTTAAATTGCTCCATAGGGAAGTGAGAGCAAAGGAGGGGTCTAAGGAGGAAGAGAGGGAACTGGCGTCACGCCCAAGGGTCCCGGTGACTATTGAGAATTGGACGTCGGCGTTTATTATTTATGCCAGTGTGTACTGTGAAAAATTTCCGGAGCGTTGCGTGGCCCTGCTTAAATATATGGACGTAATTAGGAGGGCTTTCACGAGTTTTGGGGGTTTTGTCTGGGTACGCTATGATGAGGAATTCAGAGCGAGAATGGCGGGGGATAGTCAGGTGGTCTGGGGGGAGATAGACATGGATCTTTGGCTGCAATGGATGGCGCCAACGAGGCCTGCCCCGACATTACACACAGCAAGTGGGCTGCCTGTGCCTTACCGGCCCTTTCTTGGTCGCCCCGCCCATGAGGGGGCGGGGGGAGGAGGCGGAGGACAACCCTCAACAGCATGTTGGGCGTTCAATAAAGAAAACTGCACGAGGTGGATGTGCAAATTTAAACACGAGTGCAGCAGGTGTGCGGGTCGGCATCCGGTTACAGATTGTTTTCAGGCAGGGGACAGTGGGTCAGGGCGAGGAGCGGGGCAAGAAAGGGGGGGGGGAAGGTCCGCATGCCAGGTAAATCGGGGTGTGCTGGTAGGTCGGGCTCAGTTTATCGTAAAGGAGGTGGGGGGCACAAGGTTTGATGAAAGGTTTGTTGGGAGCAAATTAAAGCGGGCAGGAGAAAGGTGAGGAGGAAGATGCGTAGGTAGGGGAGGGCCCAGGGGGGAGGTAACGGTGGAAATTGTTAAGGGAGAGGTAGCTGTCGTTGGGAGGGCAGGGTCGACGGTGGGGAAGCCCTCACGCTTGCCGCACGACAAGGTGAGTAGGCTTCAGGCTGCATGGACGGAGGTGCGGGAGCGCCTCTGGTGCAGCAGGGGGGAAGTGAGGAGATGGGGCTGCATGGACGGGGGTGCACTAGGGCCCCTGGTGCAGCTAAATTTAAAATTAAAAAAAAAAAAAAAAAAAGTGGGGCAGAGAAGCGAAGTGCCGGAAGAGGAATTTATGTGTAATGGTCTGCATGGACGGGGGCGCAGGTTTGGCCCCTGGTGCAGCGGTGGAGAGGAGTAAGGAAGAAAAGGGGCCTGCATGGACGGGGGTGCACTAGGGCCCCTGGTGCAGGCGGGAAAAGGTGGTAATGGATGCGAGGAGCTTGAAGAGTTATATGGAAGGGACTGCATGGACGGGGGCGCAGGTTTGGCCCCTGGTGCAGCGGTGGAGAGGAGTAAGGAAGAAAAGGGGCCTGCATGGACGGGGGTGCATTAGGGCCCCTGGTGCAGGTGGGAAAAAGGTGGTAAGGGATGCGAGGAGCTTGAAGGGTTATATGGAAGGGCCTGCATGGACGGGGGTGCACGTGGGCCCCCGGTGCAGGGGGGACAATGGGTGCGGGGGGACAATGCAGGAATGTAAAGGAATAAACTGGGCACAACAAGTGGAGTAAATGGTTTATTGCTTGTAGGGGAGCGGTTTGCGACTTGTTTTACGTGGGTATTGTTTGGGGGCTTTCAGGGTTTTTGAGTTGGTCGGGGGAAAAGGGGGGGTAGGGGGACTGCAATGGGAAGATGTTCAAATTACAGAAGTAGGTTTAGACATCAAGATTAAAAGGCTAAGTAGGATAAGGAGGGAAGGGACTCTTGGGTTCGGCTGGGTCGTGGGAGCAAGGTCTTATGCCCAGTTTCAGGTGCTAGGGGTATTGCGGAAGGAGTTGGTGGCAGTGGGTGAAAAGGAATAGGTTTTTGGGACTCATTACTTTAGGATGGGCGCAGCATCTGAGGGTACCGGGCTGGGTTTTTTCAGAAGCCAAGGTGAAAAGATTGGGTCGTTGGAGGCTGGGAAATACAAGGGGTACGGCAGGGAGTTTGATGATGGGGATGCTGAAAAGGTGGTTAGGTTTTTGCGGGCCAACTGTTGTTGAAATATTTTGACTTGTCAGTGATTTTGTATTTTCTTTTTCAGATGCTGCGCGAAAGGAAGGGGAGTTGGCGCAAGTTTTGATTTGTTGGCCATTCAATTGTTAAGTGGGCTGGGGAAAGAAGTGGGGGAAAAGGGGTTTGGAAGGTAACAGGGGTGCAGTTACAAGGAAGTGGTGGTGAGACGGCACGGGTTGGGGGGCCTGCGGTGGGATCACCTGCTTCCTATATTGGCAGGGTTGAGGGATGCTTGGGGTTCCAGAGGTGGTGATTATGCATGCAGGGGAGAATGACCTGGTGAGAGATACGGGGTTGGCTCTGCTAAGGAAAATGAAGAGGGACTTAGTGTGGGTGCGGGAAATGTGGCCTCGAGCAGTGGTGGGATGGACTAAGCTGTTGCCGCGATGAGTGTGGAGGGGAGTGAAAAGGGGGGAGCAATAGAACGGGCCAGGAAGGGGATAAACAGAGAAAGGGTAAAATTTTGTGCCTCGGTGGCAGTGCAGGTCATGGACCATAAGGAAATAACATATGAGGGTCTCCTTATCTTTAGAGAGGTGGGGGTACACTTGTCCGTGTATGGGAATAATCACTACCGGGCGGACTGGGGTGCTTGGCTGGGAGAATGGGTAAAAAGTTTGAGGTAGAAAAGTTGGGGGGGGGGGGTTGGGGCAGAAAGAACTCCTCGGGGGAGGGTTTTTCTGGTGCCGGGGGCATGGCCCCTTTTGATGTGGGGGGAGGGAAGCACAATGGGGGAATGACACGGGAAAGGAGGGGGTGGCGCTGTTTGCACAAGCAGGTCACCCCGGGGGATCAGGTATTGAGCCTGGAGGGGCATGGCCCCTGGGGAGAAAGCGGGACGCCTGGAAAAGGGGCAAGGATACGGTAGGATCCAAGGGATCATTAGGGAGGAATGGGTTATTTAATTATTTAACTGTTTGGGGAAAATGAGAAATGTTTAAGTTATTTAATTGATTGTTCAAATAGCTATTTAGTTTGTTAGGCCATGGAGCCAGTTAAGCGTTCTGATTGTAAGCTTTGGCCTGTCACATTAAAGCGACCTTTTCCACTTTTAAATGAGTCTGGGTTTTTGTGCAGTAAGCCAAAAGGGGGGCCCTGGGGGGAACGCGAAGCGTTTCCCCCCGGGGAGTATTTTAGCGCTGCACACGGCCAGCGAGTGGCCGTGGGGGTGTAGAGCGCCCCGCCCGGGGTATTTAAGGGATCAGGGAAGGTTCGGGAGGCAGGCGACGGTTAGGACTTGGCGATTGTCCCGCCCTCCCACCCCTTCATTTTTGTTTAGGGAAGTTAGTTATGTAATGGGGGGGGGGACGTTCGTCAGAGGATTATGAGGGGGGGGGTTTATGGTTTAGGGGTCTGTTAAGAGGGTAGGGATGGTAGTTTGGTGTGACAGGTCAGGGCATCGGGAAAGGTGTGTGTAATATTGTTGCTGATGTGGCAGGTCAGGCTGGCTGCAGGTCACAGGTAAGAGGAGTTTGGTGTAGAGGGGAGTTTCAGGGGGTCAAAGTTGGTCGGGGTGCCGGGGGCATGGCCCCTTTTGATGTGGGGGGAGGGAAGCACAATGGGGGAATGACACGGGAAAGGAGGGGGTGGCGCTGTTTGCACAAGCAGGTCACCCCGGGGGATCAGGTATTGAGCCTGGAGGGGCATGGCCCCTGGGGAGAAAGCGGGACGCCTGGAAAAGGGGCAAGGATACGGTAGGATCCAAGGGATCATTAGGGAGGAATGGGTTATTTAATTATTTAACTGTTTGGGGAAAATGGGAAATGTTTAAGTTATTTAATTGATTGTTCAAATAGCTATTTAGTTTGTTAGGCCATGGAGCCAGTTAAGCGTTCTGATTGTAAGCTTTGGCCTGTCACATTAAAGCGACCTTTTCCACTTTTAAATGAGTCTGGGTTTTTGTGCAGTAAGCCAAAAGGGGGGCCCCGGGGGGAACGCGAAGCGTTTCCCCCCGGGGAGTATTTTAGCGCTGCACACGGCCAGCGAGTGGCCGTGGGGGTGTAGAGCGCCCCGCCCGGGGTATTTAAGGGATCAGGGAAGGTTCGGGAGGCAGGCGACGGTTAGGACTTGGCGATTGTCCCGCCCTCCCACCCCTTCATTTTTGTTTAGGGAAGTTAGTTATGTAATGGGGGGGGGGGACGTTCGTCAGAGGATTATGAGGGGGGGGGGTTTATGGTTTAGGGGTCTGTTAAGAGGGTAGGGATGGTAGTTTGGTGTGACAGGTCAGGGCATCGGGAAAGGTGTGTGTAATATTGTTGCTGATGTGGCAGGTCAGGCTGGCTGCAGGTCACAGGTAAGAGGAGTTTGGTGTAGAGGGGAGTTTCAGGGGGTCAAAGTTGGTCGGGGTGCCGGGGGCATGGCCCCTTTTGATGTGGGGGGAGGGAAGCACAATGGGGGAATGACACGGGAAAGGAGGGGGTGGCGCGGTTTGCACAAGCAGGTCACCCCGGGGGATCAGGTATTGAGCCTGGAGGGGCATGGCCCCTGGGGAGAAAGCGGGACGCCTGGAAAAGGGGCAAGGATACGGTAGGATCCAAGGGATCATTAGGGAGGAATGGGTTATTTAATTATTTAACTGTTGGGGGAAAATGGGAAATGTTTAAGTTATTTAATTGATTGTTCAAATAGCTATTTAGTTTGTTAGGCCATGGAGCCAGTTAAGCGTTCTGATTGTAAGCTTTTGCCTGTCACATTAAAGCGACCTTTTCCACTTTTAAATGAGTCTGGGTTTTTGTGCAGTAAGCCAAAACGTGCACTGTGCCAGTCAGAAGACCGGAAACGCGAGCGAATGGTTTACTCTATACCAGCTAGGTTTCACAATCACCGCCGCCCGCTGTCACATTTGCTACCGGTTCATCGCGAGAGGCAGCAAAGCAGGCCTGGTTTAACTCATGACTGGCGGCGTTGTTGGATCATGGTGCATATATGACGTGTATTCAATGGCGGCCAATCAACTACACCTTTTAAAGGTTCCCGAAAACAGACTGTATGTACATATATTGCAGCGGGACGATAATAGAATCCATCTCCTACTTTCTTCCCGTCAGTCATTTGGAATATCTGAAAAGAGAATAGATAATACTTTCCAATACAAAAATGTAGTTGAGCTTGTGATGCGTTTGTTTCCTGATGGTGTTGACGCGGAAACTTCACTGCAACATCCAGGTCTGGTGGCAATGCGCGCCCATCTGAGCTCCTCCTATAACATGACAACCCAATCTGGCAGACCTCCTTGTGGGCCCACTAGTTCTACACTAGACTCTTCCACCAGGGGAGTTGCTAGGTCTGGAAAAGACCTGGGGCTATGCTGATGTCAGAACTGTTGGGACTGGGGGCTAGCTAGTCTTTTGGCTGTAGCTCCTGAGATTCTATCCGGGGCTACAACCAAAAGATCAGGGGCTATAGCCCTCTTAGCCACCCCCTAGCAACGCCCCTGTCTTCCACTCTGCCCAGCTCTGTCGCCCAGTTAACAGTGAGAGGCGTCAGAATTGTCTGCACTACATTGCCGCACTGTTTTAGTTATGCACACGGGTGATGCTAACAAATTATACTGTAGGAGGCCCATTGCCGGTTCTGGTCTGCTCCTCCTGCTTAAACTCTTTTCCTTCAATTTGGGCATTCTCCTTATCATAAACCCCCTTGCTCGCCATCCTGCCATCCGACAGGGTCACATTCTGGAATGCGGTTTTTGGCCTTATCTATGAGAGCCCCTGGGCTTCGCCTACTGCTCTCTGCCCTGCCTTATACCCACGCAGTGTACGGTTCTGTAGTGCAGCCACCTTTGGGTTTAGGTGCAACTAGCCCGCACACCCTCTCTTCCTGCATCCACCCTCTGGCCTGCCTTACCTTTCCCTCCATGTCATTTTCTGAAAAGCAGCCTCTGGGGTTAGATGGAAAGGGCCCCACATCCTCTCCTCCTGCTACCAGACTCTGCCCCCTTCTTAACCATCCCTCGCCCTCAACCTCTAATGCAGCCTCTGGGCTTAGCTCCAAAGTTTTCCTGATTCCCATCCTCCTATCCCCGCAATGTAGTCTTACACATTACCCATAAATAAATAACTGGAGACAAGTTCTCGCTCCTGAAAACTTGAAACAGCAGGTGGAAAGGGGCCAGAACTGCACAGCACTCGCCATGTTGTATTTCTGGGACCTTGAGCCCATTAGAACGGATATTGTTTTGCTGAACTCAACAGACCGTGGATGATGTGCCCGATGACAATCTATGTGCCAGTATTTGCAGAAGAACACAACTTCAGTGGCCCTCGATAGAATGCTTGGTCTGCCTCAGACACACCCTGCCTAAGATGCAGAATATTAGTATTGTTATTATGAGGGTATTTACTGAGCTCGGGCCCAGCTCCGAGAAGCAGCAAACAGAGCGCCTTACGAGTCACAGGGAGGGAAGCCGATCCCAAGGGATCAATGCAAGGCAACAGGGAGATAGCAACGGGTGAGGGAAGGGCAGCATAGCATTTGGGTGCACTTATGTGCAATGCAGTTAGACTCTGTGCTATGGAAATAAAACAATAAAAAAAATGGTGCCTGTAATTTGTACCAAATGTTGAAAGCAAGTTGATGGACATCACTTTCAAAGTCGCCGGCCTGTTTCAAAATAGACTGCTACTCTACACCCCTAAACTCCACGAGTGAACTGAATAAACCCAGACTACTGCCATATACACTAATGTATTAACTGCAAAAGTTATCACAAGTGTCATCACAGGTGTTTGGGCTGTTGGGCTGGAGTGGTGACAATCTGTGGACTTTATTCTTTGCTCGCCTGCGCCCCTGTTCGAGTCGGCAAGAGGAAGCCGGCACTGCTGCGAAACGCGCAAGCTTCGACTTTCATTTTTCAACTTCATTGTTCCCACTGGCCTGCCTCAACGTCAATCACTAACTCCGATATTGGGTCACGCCCACTTACTTCCTGGACCTCGTTTGAAAAACGCAATGTATGCGCATCACGCGCTCATCGCAAGTGTTTGGGCTTTTGGGCTGTTAGGGTGTTTTGGTTTTTGCGCTAAGTCCATATTTACGAGGCGGTATATGGCTATGGATGTTGCCTGAAAGAGCCAATGTTCTGAAATCTGAAAGCAAGTGTGTTGTATAAACTGCCTGAATTTCTTGTTCATTACTATTGGTGTTTAAAGCTTTGTGAATTGAGAAATATTTTACTAACATGGGCAAAACTAGTAAACCAACCAATTTGATGAAAGATCCTCGAGCTGACTTTTTTTCTGCGGTACCCACATGCAGAGCAAGTCTGGCCCGTGCCGTTGCCTCCCCCCTGTATTGAAGAAGAAGAGCAATGCGCACAGTTCTGCTCCAATGTTATACAAGCTAACCAAAATGACACCCTATATCCAAAAGAATTTAATAATTCCTCTCAATCTCCGTTTTCTGTTGAGACTGTTACGCAACAGGATAAAGAGGAATTGAAACAACAGTGGAAAAATATCACAGCCACTGATAATGATGTTCAGAATTTAAATGTTATCTTTTTGTGACACGCCCATTGTTTTTCGTACCGTGGATTTGGAAAATATGGGCCTCATGGATAATATGAGTAACGATGATACTGTGAATAATGAGCTGAAAGAAACTAATGACTCTGATGATGCTAGGTACTGTCAACAGACTCATTCTTTACGAATTACGAAAACAAACAGAAACATTAATATTAATCAAACAATACAGCTATTGTGCAGATTCCTCGTCTATTGTCCGAATCACTACTACAGTTTGGCATGATTCCCAAAACAAACTGTCTACAGGAAACAGTTATACCCAATTCGGTTTTAGTTTATCCTTCTGTAGGATTAGAATCGATGTCAAAGGACGATATAATCCCCATTATTGAATCCCAAACTAACACTGAAGAAATACATGGTGAAACTACTGAAAAAACTGCTGCAAGGGTAGATATCACTATAGACAAAACTACAACAACCATGAATGACCTATTAACCACGATTGAAACAACTGTCAACTCCGACAAACCAAAACGAAAAAATAAAAAGATGCAAAAAAATAAAGCAAGCAAGTCTTCTAGAAAATACCTAAGAGACCAATCATTTAAAAATACCATTCTTGAAGCTCAGAATGACTTGATTCTAAGCAGCAAAAATAATGACTTAGGACAAGTCAAAAAGGTTGGTCCTGAAAGAAAACCTGCTACTGGACAGTGTGTAATGACGACCTCTATACAAGAGAATTACTATGAAGCCGATGACCACATATCAGACGTGATGAAAAAAAGAAATTATATTGCGTCACAATTATCCTCTTTGAAATCGGGGATGGTAGACATCTTTGAAATATTTAAAGCAAATTCGATGGCTACACTGAAAGATACCACTGATGCAACCAAGTTCCCTACGACTATGGAAACTTTAGTTACTCCAAACAAATCTAAGTTGAAGGACAAAAACTTGAAAAGAATAATAGTGAGTGATATGCCTCCAGATAATGAAATTATATGTTTAGGAAAAAGACCGGTTATAGCCATTGTAAATACTGACACAGATCCCAAAGAAAAATCAAGCAACGACAATAGGACTGTACCTCCTAATGCCAGCCGTACAGCAGTGATTCCATCAGAGACTAACGTTCATGTTTGGCATGGTAATGAAGTACCGGTTTACGAAAAGCTTACCAACAATGGCGTTACTCAACTGCAAGAGGGCCTTGCTATTGCACCCCATGAGCTGGCTACTAATGATTTAATGGCACTGAATACTAACAAAACCGATGTATTAGAGCCCGCTATCTGTAAGAAAGATGAAATTGCTAGCATCGTAAGAAAGATTTTACAAGAAAACTACCCGATGCAAAAAGAAGACTATAGATGGCAGGACGACCCTGGATTTGGAAGAGTTCCTAACAAGAATATCGAATACTCAGGACACAAAAATGATTCTAATTTTCTAAAGAAACCAGCATTGCCCAATCTACCCAGGCTGATTCTCACGACCCTATTTGGGGAAAAAAATCATAGAATACTAAAATCGACCATGCATACTCTCGCTATTTGCTGCTATCCCTCAACTAGAACGTATTACTACTTCAGACAGCATGAGTGGATTTTATTCACGTACAAAGGTTAGACTATGTGCGATTGGTCATTGTATCCCCCCTGGTAAGAGGGATCCTGCTTAAAGAAGCGGAATCCCTGCAACGCAGAGGCTTTGACATTATGCAATATGAAAACCATTTTAAAGAACCTGTTAGACACACTGCGAATGATATACCTGAACGTAAACGAGTACCTATTACCAATATAGATCTTGAGAATCCAACCTCCACCAATGAAGACAAACAAGATTGGAGGTGGCTGGCTCTGTCTTTAAGAGAATCAATTAATACTTTGACAGATGTGGGAAAACCTCTCTAGCTATGCTAAGAATGTCTGCAAACAAAGGGGGGTCTGGGAATCTCTCTACCAGCACGAACACAGCCCAATGACCTGTTCTTGGGTGAATAACCCCTGGGAGAGACTCTACCAAGTCTTTAGCTCACTGTCCTTTTCACAGAGAAGAAATTTCCCCGCATATCAGCTTTTGTCCTGCCCAGGGGCAGTCCAGCGCCGAAATGCTAGGCAATTCTCCTCTGAACAAGAGTACCATCAGTAACCCCATACACATGTTTCAGCCTTGTTGGGCATAATCAGTGAGGTGAAACTGTTGCCTCTCTAAGAACAGTGAGCAAGGGGTCCACGTCTGGATTGCCCTGTTAACTTAGGGTGAAACCCAAAGTTAATGTATGCAAACAAAGGGGGGTCTGGGAATCTCTCTACCAGCACGAACACAGCCCAATGACCTGTTCTTGGGTGAATAACCCCCGGGAGAGACTCTACCAAGTCTTTAGCTCACTGTCCTTTTCACAGAGAAGATATTTCCCCGCATATCAGCCTTTGTCCTGCCCAGGGGCAGTCCAGCGCCGAAATGCTAGGCAATTCTCCTCTGAACAAGAGTACCATCAGTAACCCCATACACATGTTTCAGCCTTGTTGGGCATCATCAGTGAGGTGAAACTGTTGCCTCTCTAAGAACAGTGAGCAAGGGGTCCACGTCTGGATTGCCCTGTTAACTTAGGGTGAAACCCAAAGTTAATGTATGCAAACAAAGGGGGGTCTGGGAATCTCTCTACCTTAGAGAGGCAACAGTTTCACCTCACTGATGATGCCCAACAAGGCTGAAACACGTGTATGGGGTTACTGATGGTACTCTTGTTCAGAGGAGAATTGCCTAGCATTTCGGCGCTGAACTGCCCCTGGGCAGGACAAAGGCTGATATGCGGGGAAATTTCTTCTCTGTGAAAAGGACAGTGAGCTAAAGACTTGGTAGAGTCTCTCCCAGGGGTTATTCACCCAAGAACAGGTCATTGGGCTGTGTTCGTGCTGGTAGAGAGATTCCCAGACCCCCCTTTGTTTGCATACATTAACTTTGGGTTTCACCCTAAGTTAACAGGGCAATCCAGACGTGGACCCCTTGCTCACTGTTCTTAGAGAGGCAACAGTTTCACCTCACTGATGATGCCCAACAAGGCTGAAACACGTGTATGGGGTTACTGATGGTACTCTTGTTCAGAGGAGAATTGCCTAGCATTTCGGCGCTCAACTGCCCCTGGGCAGGACAAAGGCTGATATGCGGGGAAATTTCTTCTCTGTGAAAAGGACAGTGAGCTAAAGACTTGGTAGAGTCTCTCCCAGGGGTTATTCACCCAAGAACAGGTCATTGGGCTGTGTTCGTGCTGGTAGAGAGATTCCCAGACCCCCCTTTGTTTGCATACATTAACTTTGGGTTTCACCCTAAGTTAACAGGGCAATCCAGACGTGGACCCCTTGCTCACTGTTCTTAGAGAGGCAACAGTTTCACCTCACTGATGATGCCCAACAAGGCTGAAACACGTGTATGGGGTTACTGATGGTACTCTTGTTCAGAGGAGAATTGCCTAGCATTTCGGCGCTGAACTGCCCCTGGGCAGGACAAAGGCTGATATGCGGGGAAATTTCTTCTCTGTGAAAAGGACAGTGAGCTAAAGACTTGGTAGAGTCTCTCCCAGGGGTTATTCACCCAAGAACAGGTCATTGGGCTGTGTTCGTGCTGGTAGAGAGATTCCATGACCCCCCTTTGTTTGCATACATTAACTTTGGGTTTCACCCTAAGTTAACAGGGCAATCCAGACGTGGACCCCTTGCTCACTGTTTTTAGAGAGGCAACAGTTTCACCTCACTGATGATGCCCAACAAGGCTGAAACACGTGTATGGGGTTACTGATGGTACTCTTGTTCAGAGGAGAATTGCCTAGCATTTCGGCGCTGAACTGCCCCTGGGCAGGACAAAGGCTGATATGCGGGGAAATTTCTTCTCTGTGAAAAGGACAGTGAGCTAAAGACTTGGTAGAGTCTCTCCCAGGGGTTATTCACCCAAGAACAGGTCATTGGGCTGTGTTCGTGCTGGTAGAGAGATTCCCAGACCCCCCTTTGTTTGCATATGCTAAGAATGTCACCTTTGGGTCGTGAAATTCTAGAGGATATTACCACCTTACTCAAAATGCTAAAATGACTGATGTTTTAAAAAAGTATGATTTCTTACTACTACAAGAAACCTTGTCCACAGAGGTGATACTTTGGGAGGGGTTTGACACTGTACAATTACCGGCCACCAAGGGTCTTAGAGGTCAACCAATCCTTACAGGCCCAGATAACTGACAGATGGTCAAGCTTGAATTCGATATTGGCAGTAGCATATGAGATAGTCCAGATGGAATTAGAATATTAATTTATGTTGTCAATATATACTGGAATCCATTGAAATACACAGTTGATAAGCGAACTAGATAACCATAGTAAAAAAATTGATGAATGGCGTATGTTACATACGAATGGTCTAGTAATTATAGCCGGTGACCTGAATGTTAATTGTAATATTAATCATAAGGCGTACATGTAGAGATTGACATCTTAATTCTGTCAACCAATTCTGAAATGAACAAATCCAAAACAGATTCAGGTAGTCTGAAACTTAGATGAGCAATTTTATTGAAATTATGGATCTGTCAAAAATTGCTAATGACTGTGTTACATGGGCTACTAGAGGCTGTGCCTCAATTTTGGACTATATATTTGTGACTACTGGCATTGACAAATATATGTCTTATCTAAAAACTATTGATATGATGACTAGTGATCACAAGCTATAACATACTGAACTGATGTTCATATCCCTAACTGAACAAACCTCGAAATATACTGAAGGTCAGCTTGTTAACCCCAAAAGTAATCGTATAAGATGGACTTACACCAAAACTAAGAGATTTACTTCTGTTTTAGTTCAAGACTTTTATGATGTCTAATGAAGAGTACACTTCTTACTTTGGTTCAAATACTTTTACCAATCATATTAATCATATTAGACTACAGGCGATAGACTCTAAGAATTCTGAAAAGAAGCACAAGGCGATGCATAAACATTTGTTTGATATCGAGATATACAATCGTAAATCAAAGATGAGGAAAGATATTCACATGATTTTGAGAGATATTGCCCCTAACAGCCAGGCAACAAATCAGATTAAAAAAATTAAACAATATTATAAAAACTGGATGATTTGCCATAAATGTATAAGAGCTCAGAAAGATGTGAAAAAATGCTTAATGCTATTAAGGGCAAAGATATCTCGTATTTTTGGCAAATTATCAACAACGCTGATCTGACACAAAAAGATATACAATTTATGCAAATCAGCGAGAGAAGATGCCGTGAAAATTTTCTAAAAATATATGATTGTAATAATGAAATGCAAACAAATGATACTTACGAAGCTTGTGAATGGTACTTAGATATTTCCATCTCAAACATTTTACGTACTATTGCAAAATCTAAAAACTCCGGAGCGTCAGGACCTAATAACTTAACGAATTTAATAATAAAATCGGATATTAATTTATGGTCTAAGATCCTACATATTTTATTTATGGACATTTTGATAGCTAAAACCATACCTGAGTCATGGAGACTTGCCTTAGTTATTCCTGTTTTTAAAAAGGGATCGAGGCTTTCGCCTGATAGCTATAGACCAATTGCCATAACAGACCCAGAATCGAAAATCTTCGCATCCATCGTATTAGAAGAACTACAGGAATGGATTAAGACCAACGATATATTAGTCATCAAACAGATTGGCTTTAACAAAGGTATAGGCACCGACTGTGGAGGTTTGATCATGAAAAGTATGCTCTTTAAGGCGTTAAAGAAAGATGGAAACCCGATTTTTGTAGCTGCCATGGATCTAAGCAAGGCCTTTGACCTTGTTGACAGGCCGACTCTATGGAAAAAATTGTATGATTTGAAGATACCTAAACACCTTTTGCGTATCATTATCAAGCTATACTAGGATACAAAAATAAAAGTAAGACTGAACTCTGAAGGTCAACTGACATCTGAGATCTGTATTCAAAATGGTTTGCGACAGGGATGTATGCTTGCAGCAACACTATTTAATCTTTATGTCTGTGAAACTGACAAAGCATTAAAGAACAAAGGTTTGATCGCACCAAAGCTTGGTACAATGTCCTTTGAATGGCTGGATTACGCCGATGATTTTTTTGTTATTCGTCTGTACCAAAATCGGCCTACAAAGGATGATCAATGCTTTCGTCATGTTTATATCGGATTTGCACTTAAAAATGAATGCTGCTAAGACTACCATCATATGCTTAGGTAAACCAAAAATGAAATGGCTAAATTTCGCATGGAAAGTTGAAGGCAAATGCATTGGCTGCCAAAGTGGTTTTAAATATTTAGGATATTTCTTCAGGGATCTGGCTCTCCGGTTATCATAAAAAAAACAACTAAGAACAAAGGCTGATAGTATCTTACGCCAAATGTGAAAACCTGAAACCAAATACTGTCGCTACACCTTTGTAGCACTCAAAAACTTCTATATTATGAAAGGAATTCCATGCCTGATGTATGGGATGGAATTCCAAGACTTGGAGGATTCCGCTGTCTTAAAATGCTTAGAGCGCCTCATAGGGAAAGGAATACTCTTCTTTTTACCCAAATGTGTGTCAATCGAGGCAATTAGATACGAGTTAGGCTTGCAATCGTGGAAATCTATAATAAAGTGGAAGAGATTATGTTTATGGAGAAAATGCTTAACTAATCCACTTGAAATGTTATACCCAATAGTTGGAAATTATAGAAATAACATACTTTAACGAACAAAAAGAAATTATAGAAAAATATCTCTGCGAAGTGGGTCTATCCTTAGATACACTCATATCGAATCCCTCGAAAGTGAAGAAAATTATTAAAGCATACGATTGGCAACAGACGGTGCCGTCGGTTATGCGATCAAAAACATTGAATCAAATGTACTTGTTCTGGAAATTCTTTCCCACACTCAATGTTTATCTGGAGAAATATCCTACCCGTGAATTACAAAATGGTTTTATGAGATTCAGATTTTATGTTTTAAAAACCAACTACGTTCTTAAAAGGTGGAAACTGTCTGATGAAAAATGGAGCTGGTGTCGATTTTGTAGAAAGGATGGTACGGAAGAGGCAGTGCAGCATTTGCTTTTAACTTGCCCATCCTAATTGAACCAACACATTACATATTTTGAACAATTTGTTGATTATCTACATTGTGTCAACAGAGAGCTGTTGTGGTTTCAGATGTGACATGGTAATACAAATATCTTAAAGATTAGAGTCACTGCCTTTCTAAAAAACATTTGTAATCTAACATAATGTCTGTGTTCAACTGCTTCTATAATTATGATACTGTCTGAAGATGTTGTGTAAATTAGGACCTGATTTGTACTACCAAAGTTACCGAAACTTGATTTTTAAACCTTAAAGAATATTATGGTTTTAGCTCACTGCAGAGATACTTAATTAGCTATAGACTCATGAAATTTTAAAGATGAATTATGGATTATAGGTTTCTGTTTTAATCTGAAACTTTGTAATTTCGATGAAATATGTTTGTTTCGCTTTGTAAATGTTTAGATGAATTATGGATTATACGTCTCTGTTTTAAGCTGTAATCTTGTAATTTTGATGAAAAATGTTTGTTTCGTTTTTGTAAAGGTGTAAAATAAACCAAAACAATAAAAAAAAGTACTGCAAAAGTAATAAGGCTCAAATATATGCACTCTAACAAGAGTTTAACTAATATATTTATTTAAATAGCTGTTGCTTTGTTCCTGTGGCAATGTTCTAAGATCTATGTAACAGTTCAGGCTGCCTTTGATATCACAGGTGGCTTTACATGATATGGTCAAGCATATTTCAGATATATCCATGCCCCATGCCCAATACTGAACTGTCCCTGCCCACAAGAATTTGCAAATGATGATAGGCGGAGATGCAATGAAAGGGCGAGGTGTATAGAGGAGGCTGTCAACAAAAGGTATCTCCAGAATGAGGTCTATAGAAAAGCTGTCAAGAGAAGGCAGCTCCTGGATGAGGTGTATAGAGAAGGCAGTCAAGAGAAGGCAGCTCCTTGATGAGGTATAGAGAGAAGATGTCAAGAGAAGGCTGCTCCATGGATGAGGTGTATAGAGAAGCTGTCAAGAGAAGGCTGCTCCATGGATGAGGTGTATAGAGAAGGCTGTAAAGAGAAGGCAGCTCAAGGATGAAGTTTACAGAGAAGGCTGTCAAGAGGAAGTGGCCCCTGGACGAGGCTGTCAAGGAAAGGCAGCTCCAGGATGAAGAGTATAGAGAAGGCTGTCAAGAGAAGGCAGCTCCTGGATGAGGTGTATAGAGAAGGCTGCTCCATGGATGAGGTGTATAGAGAAGCTGTCATGAGAAGGCAGCTCCTGGATGAGGTGTATAGAGAAGGCTGTCAAGAGAAGGCAGCTCAAGGATGAAGTTTACAGAGAAGGCTGTCAAGAGAAGGCAGCTCTGGGAAACTATGGGATTATTGGTGAGGGTCCCGGAAATCCATCTGAGTGCTTTACCACTCCCACCCCTAAAATCCACACATGTGCTCCACTCCCCCACCCACGGAATCAATCCTAGTGTGTAAACCCACCCCTCCCCCCAAGAAGCATCACATCTTCCATACCCTAAGTTCACCCAACTGGGCTACAAATCCCAACCATGAAATCCATCCCAGTGCGTTACATCTCCCATTCCAGGTATCAATCTGTGTATGTCACCACCCCCCCTTCGAAAATCCAAGTGCATCACATTTCCCATCACTAATATCTACTTAAGTGCACCAGATTCCCCAACCCGGACATCCATCCAAGTGCATCACAGTTCACCCTCCCCCACCCCCCTGGAATCTGTCTAAGTGTGTAACGTTTCCAAACCCTGAAATTCATCTAACTGTCTATCCAGAGGCAGTTGTGATCTTTGTCCCCTCCCCTAGTTGACCTTTCTGGATTTTACTTGAATTGTCACCTCAGCTGTCATGATTACCAAGGTTCTCTGGACTTCAATAGGCTGTCTGATAGTAAAAGCCCTGTTCCTAGCTAGGTGATGTGTTCTCTCTTTAGGTTCCCTCTTCCTAGTCTTGTCCTTAATTCCTCTATTCTTTGTGGGCTACTTTTCCTTTTTCAATACTTGGCCGGTTACCAGGTGTGCAGGCACTGTTCAGTCGGTTTCATTGTGCTCTGAGGTGAAGAGCCAGGTTTTAGAAGTTTTTTAAATTTTGTATCGTCCTCCATATTTCCGATTTCCCTAGGAAGGGAGTTCCATAGTTTCACAGCTAAGCAGGAGAATGCTGATCCACCTAGTTTGTTCTTCGTATATTGTTTGGGTTCTAGTCTGATGTTGTTGCAAGATTTTAGGGTTCTGGTTGGTTTGTAGATGGAAAGTTTCTTTTGAATAAATTCCACTCCCTGGCTATGTATTGCTCTGTGCGTTATGCACATTGTTTTGAAAGTGATTCCTTTCTTGACCGGGAGCCAATGTAGCATCCTAAGAGTTTGTGTGATGTGATCTCGTCTAGTGAGTTTAAGAAGTCTGGCTGCCGTGTTTTGTATTCGTTGCAGTTTCCTTAGTAGGTAGTCCTGCATTCCAAGGTATATGCTCTTAGCATAATCTATACTGGACATGATGAGAGATATGAGGGCCAGCGTTTTGTGCGTGAATGAGAGGAATGGTAGAATTATTTTAATCGTCTGTAGGTGGAAGAAGCACTTCTAGATTATCGTATTAACTTGGGGTTCTAGTGTTAACTATTTGTCCATGATGATTCAGAAGTTTTTTACAGCAGCAAATGGTGTCAGTGGGTTTCCCAGTTCTATGGGCCATGTGATCCACTGATTGTTTTCTCTTTCTTCCGGCATAATCAGGATTTCAGTTTTGTCTGGGTTCGTTTTGCGTTTGTTGATGTTCATCCATTGGTAGAGCTCCTTCAGACACACTATTAGGGGTGCCTTCTCTTCATGTATGTCACTGTATTTGAAAATGATTTGTGTATCTTCTGCATAGTTGTAGCACGTTAGTCTGTGTTTTTTGATGATTTTGATTAGTGGTGTCATGTAGATGTTTAGGAATAGCAGTGATAGCGATGAGCCTTGGGGTACTCTGCAGTTGGTGTCCAGCGGTGTGGATTTGAAAGGTTTTAATTCTACTGTTTCTGTTCTTTCCCAGAGGAAAGATTTGATCCAGAGCAGCGCTGTGTCAGTGAGACCTATTTCTTCCAGTATTTTTATTAGGATGTTGTGGTTGACTGTGCCAAAGTCAGCCGAGAGATCCAGTAATATCAGTGCTGATTTGGTGTTGCAGTCTGCGTTTATCCTTAGATCATCTAATTTTGAGACTAGTGCTGTCTCCGTTCCTCTCAAGGATCTGAAGCCTACTTGTTCATGGTCCAGTAGATGGTTAGTTTCAACATGCTCCAGTAGTTGTTCATAGATGTAGGTTTCTAATACTTTTGACGGGCATTGGATGTTTGAGATTGGTCTATAGTTTGAGAGGCCTTCCACATCGCCCGTTGTGTCTTTGAGCAGAGGTTTGAGGTAGGCCGTTTTGAATGCTGTAGGTAATCTCCCTGTTGTGAGTGATTGATTGAAGAGGGTTATGCAGTATTCTGAAGCTGTGTCCTGTCTGAGGATTTATTTATAGATGTCTGGAGGGCAGGGGTCCATTGGGGAGCCTGCCTTGTTACTCTTTTTAACCAGACGTAGTAGTTCATCCCTTGACATCTGTCGGAAGTAGCACATTTTGTGGTCCAGGGGCTGGTGGTAGCTGGTGCATTGTTTGATTGTTTGGTCTGCTATGCATGACTCAGTGTATGTTGGTGATTTTGTTCTTGAAGTGATCTGTGAGATCGTCACATAGTTTTTTGGAAGGTACTGGTGAGTTGTTGCTTCCGGGTGGGTTTCTCATCTCATTTGCAATTTTGAATAACTCTCTTTGGGTGTTGGTGGCTTGCATGATCCTGTCGCCATAGTGCTTCTTTTTTGTATTGAGGATTTCCACTTTGCATGATTGAATTTGTTGTTGGTATTTTACTCTTTTTTCTTGGTCATCATTTTTCCTCCAATCATGTTCTAGTTTTTGGTTAGTTCTTGCCATTGCTTTTAGGTGGGATGTGAACCATCTAGCCACCGCTTTCTTTCATGATGGAATGAGGCGCTTTTCTGGAGAGATGGCATCTATTGTTTCTGCAATCTATTTCTGGATCAGGTTTGCTTTTCCGTCTATGTGTGTTGCAGCCAATGATATGGCCACTGGCTTCGCGGTTTCTATTAGTTCGTCTAGGTTACCGTTCTTGATGGTTTTCCAGTTTCTTTTTCTAATTGGTGGGTATTTAGCAGATTTTCAGATGGGTTTGATGAAATGTGGATCACAAAAAAGATGATGAGGTGGTCACTCCATAGTACCATAGTATTTGGATGGGCGGTGCTGTCGTGATCAGGTCTTTTTTTGGCGAAGATTGAATCCATGGTATGTCCTGCTGTATGTGTCGCTCCTTTCACCATCTGTCAAAGGTTCATGGCTTCAAGCTGTTTGATTAAGGTTTTCTGCGAGTTGGGGTCTCTTCTTCCAACCATATTTTGAAGTCTTTGAGAATGATTATATGATCATGTTTGATGGCTAGATTAGTGACTGCTTCTATGAAGGTGTCTGCAAAGGCGAGGTCCTAGGTTGGAGGCCTGTAGATAAGTATGAATGTAAGGTTTGATTGTGGGCCCCTGGTAAGGTAGAGGATGACTGATTTGCAGTTTTGGATGTTTAAAGGCTCCACTGTTTGAATATGTAGGTGCTCTTTGTAGGCTACTGCAAGTCCTCCCCCTTTTTAATTTTTTGAAGTTAGAAGGTAGGCAGCTGTGTAGTATGACTTTGTAGTTTTCAGCTAGCCAGGTCTATGTGATCAATAGGATGTCCATTCCCCCATAGCAAAGTAGGTCGTAGATCTCGGTTGCATGTTTGGGCATAGATCTGACGTTGGTTAGGTTGCAGTGCAGTTTTCTCTTTGTAGTCAATTGATCTGTTCTGGTTTCCATCTTTAGGTGGTTTTGCTGGTGGTTCTCCTTATCGTCTTTTGGTTGTTGAAGGTGTTCAGTTATTCTTGTTTCATCGTTGAACAGGTCGGTTAGGTTTCTAATTGGGTTCATGACCATTTCAGGCTCCTCTTCCGATTGAGGATGATGTTGGCGGTTCTCTCAGGGTTTGGTGATGTATGGAGTGGGGGTGCAGCTTCTCATTCCTCTCGTTGTGTCTGCCCTTTTCCTATGGGTCCTGGTATCCTGCCGTCATATTTGGGCATCTGTTCTGTTAATCTGGTTGTTGTGAGGTATTAGAGTGATTTTGGTCTTGTTTTCGAGTTGGCTCTTATTCCTGTGATGGTCGTGGCTATGCGTTCTGATGTTGTTCTGGGGTTCGGTAGGGGTCTGTTTTAGTTACCTTTTGGACATCCTTTCGTGTTGCTTTCTCTCGCGTCGGCTGATTCTCTAACGTGGCATGGTCTGGTCTTCCGGTATTTTTCAGGTGCCTTCACAGTTGCGAGTGGCCTCCTGTGATCTGGGTTTATTTGGAGTTAAAGGGGCAAAAGCCCTCCTGTGTTAATTATTCTGTGTTTCTGGCTGTCTTTTCGCGTCTGCCTTGTTGGTTTTGGGTTGGGTTCCTTTCAATGGTGGTTTTCTCCTGAGTTTTCTTTCCGTGGGTAAAGTGGAGGGTGCTGAGAGTGGGTGAGTGGTTGGCGTTGGTTGGTCTCACGCTCTGTGCGGCCTTGATGAGTTGGCTCAGGTAGCTGTGTGGAGAGATGGTAGATGATGGGCAAGGACTTGGAAGGGGTCCTAGTTTCTGCCCTGGGTTCTGTCTTACTTACGGTTGATGAGGTTCCTGGTTGGATTGCCTACCTTTCTATAATTGTTGAAAGTTAATTTCCTGCATTTTTCCTGAGTGTGAAATATGGCTAACTAACATAGCTTTTCCAAATTCAAGTAGGGCTAAAACACAGTTCGCACAAGTGCGAGTTACCAGTAACTAGCACAGTTCCCCAAGTGCAAGATATGGTCCACTCGAGTATGAGATAAGGCTATCTACTACCCTTTGCCCAAATGTGAGATATGGCTGCCTAACACAGATGGTCTAAATTCAAGTAGGGCAGTAGCACAATTCACCTAAGTTTGAGATATGGCAAAGTAGGACAATTCACCTAAATGTAGTCACACTCAGTCCCGGGACACCTGGACAGAGCGGGACTGGCCCAGAATGGGGGAACAGCAGCAACTGCAGTAACACTTAAAACTAATGGTTTACAAAGCAATCAGGCTGAATGTGAGATATTGCTACCGAAACACAATCAGTCTAAATGCGAGAGGTGGCCAACCAAACACAATCAGTCTAAATGTGAGACATGGCTAACCTAACATAGCCAGGCTAAGTGTGTGATACGGCTAACCAAATACCATGGGGCCAAATGTGGGATATGGCTAACTAGACACAATCATTCTAAATGCGAGATATAGCTAACTATACACAGTCAGGCTGTTAGAACCAGCAAGAAGGTGCAACACAGCCATTCCAATGTGCTCCCACACAGCGGCAGAGATACTAAGACAGAGGCTCAGTGCTTTTGCTTTAAACATTAATTTAAAAAATACGTTTTGAATAAAGTATTTAACAAGCTGCATAAACATAGTGGAACCTTTCTCGCTTTCCACACGAATATTAAAATTCCCCCTTTTCACATTATTTAACATATTCTCTGTATATGCGCAGAACAGAGGAAATACATTCCCTTTCCATTAACACAAAAGCATGTATCAAAAAGCCACCATGGCTGCACATACTTACATCCCCATCTAGAGCCCTTTGGTCATCACAGTCAATAGTCGGGCTGATGTCTTGCCTCATCACCCAGATGGGTTCCTTTGGTTCGTCTGGGGTGTATGGAGAACGAATGGTCCTTGTTTTTACTTCCTCAATGGCCTCTTTAATGTCCTTTATGGCCAGTGAGATGGCATCTCTTTTCTCCTTGCTGTACCTCTGCACTGGCTCCAGCGCAATGCCAGTGGGCCTCAAGCCCGCAGGGAGCTTCCCATTGATCTCCAGTCCATCTTCAGTGACGGCATCAGAATGATTCATGTTTTGTTCATCTTCTGGCATGTCCTCAGCAACTTTGTCCAGGCTCTGGGAGCTCATACTCTGTTTGACTTCAGCCACAATCTGGTCAATGTCCTCCTCCTGTTCGTAGCTATCCATCCTGGGGTATGGGGCAAACTCTGCCTCCTTCTCTGGGCTGTCTGATTCACCATCAGATCGCTCATCGTAATGGTGGAGGCGGGCCCCCAGAGCTTCCTTGCGGTAGTTATCAGCTTCCTCACGCTCCTGCTCGTAGAGTTGCAGATCTTCTCGAACATCCAATTCGGGTGTATCGCCTATCTCCTCATATACATGTTCCTGCAGCCCATAGTCTGCATAGGGCTCTGCGTACTGTTCATCCTCTCCCCGGTGAAAGAGTCTATGGGTGTACACATAGCCCGAATAGGCAGCGTTTATGACTTCCTCATGTTCTATGCCATGAAAGTGTAAGTGGTTGGGTAGAGTTCGGTTTTGTATGGCCTCAGCATGCTCCGCTTCTGCATTTTCAGTGTACTCCTCAGACTCTGGTCTGTACTGGACCCCATATGTGCTTTCATCCTCATTATCCTGGACCCTGTCCGCATCAAACCCATCTTCTGCTGTAGCAATAACATCTCCCTCTGCTGTGTCTGTATGATTGTGAAAACCACTCTCTGTGCTGGCAGACCTGGCTAGCGTCCCCTCTTCCTCCAGCCCGGGCTGACCATCCTGGTCCCTGCCACCCTGCCTCGAGTAAGGGGAAGCATATTGCGGCTGCTCTTCCTCCACTTCAGAATGCTCCAGGTCGGCCTCCACAGACTCATTCACCTGCCCATTTCCTGGGTCATCGCTCACCTCCACCTCTTGTGCTATCTCCACGTGGTTCATGGTGCGTTCTGGAATGTTGTAGGTCTACTCTAGTGACATAATGCCTGCTGAAGCAAGGGGATAAAACAAGAGTTAGAAGAAGGTGCACACTGATACAACACCAAAAACAAATGCAATTAGTACCACAGAGAAAAGGTTATGAGAGTCATGCTTAGGTAGATCAATGATCAATCTGTTTTCATAGTACAAGTAGGTTTTCCTTTTCGATTGATTTTTTGCAGACATGTGAATATTTATTCCCTGATCGCCAGATCGCCTCAGTAACGTTTCTATCTGGGTGTCATGTGTACATGTTTTCAATTGTCATTTGGGCTCCAGCTAAGGATGTACATTAACATCATAGTTTCGCAGTAACAAAGCCAATCTTTAAATATTCTGCATGCAGAAATCCACACCAAAATTAGGACATCCCCAAACAATGTGCCCACCCTACAAAATAGAAGACTTTATAAAAATAGGAGAACACATGAACAGGCAGCCCAGGGAGACTATAGGCTGTGTTCATGCAGAGGGAACTCAGTAGATGAACGCAGAAAGTGAAGTTGCATGTTGGTGGCAGTTCAACGTTATCACATCCTCAGCAGCTTACACCACCAAACAAATTAACGCTTGCAAATCCTTCCTTTCCACTGACAGCCACCTCACAATTGCCAGGGCCCTCATTGGTTCAAGGTTTGACTACTGCAATGCTCTATTTGCAGGCACTTCCGGTCGCAACCTTTGCAAGCTACATGTGATCCAGAAAAATGCTCTTAGGGCTGCTCTGAACATCCCCAAGCGTGAACACATCTCAGCTGCGAGAAGGAGCGCACATTAGCTGCCAATCTAATCTAAGAGCGCATATTCTTCAAAACATTAGCCTTCACGCATAAATGCCTCTAAAATTCGGCACCAATGTACCCTTCGCAGAAATTGGAAAAAGCACACACCGCAAGGCCCACCACCCACATGCACTGTCTTATCACCCCAAGATTCAGGTGCCAGAGATCTGGGAGACTAAGCTTCCAGGTCATTGCTTCAAAAAACTGGAACACGCTACCACTATCGCTGGGATCTGAACAATCACATTGGACATTCCGCAAGCACCTGAAGACCAAGCTATTCTCTTAAGAGGTAACCAGGGCCCCTCCTTTCCCAAGACTGTATCTCCTGAGAACCGCTAACACCAACCATCGAGTCGACCTGACGCACTAGACACTGTCTCTTTCAAGCCACCATGCCTAAATGTTGCACCCTTGCAGTACTATGTTTTACTTTGACTACATGTATGCCTGAAACCAGTGCTTTGATACCACTGGGCTTAGTGTGCTAAACAAAATAAAAGAATAAAATAAGATGAGACACAGGGTGACTGACTAGAACAAGGGAAAGGGTGAGGAAGGTTCAGGGAGCAGAGAAGGGAATTGACAACATGTCAAAGCTTCATAAAATGGGCTCTGCCTATTCCACCTTTCAAGTTGCTGAGTGTGAGCTGGCAAAGCTACCTAAAGTAAAAACTTTGGGTGTGGTAATTGGTCAAGAACTTTCAATGAAAGTGTAAATCGCAATCTTGTGTCATGTTCAACCTATTACATTAAGGTATTGGTGCAAATCAGGCCTTTTTTGGACGCAGCGGAAAGTGCAACACTGGCTCGCGCCATCATAGGCTCTCGTCTTGACCACTGCTCTAGCAGAAGCAGGGCGTAGGCAAAGGAGAGCTTAACCGCCTGCAAGCTGTCCAGAATAATGCAGTTCCAGGAGTCACAGGCCTTCGAAGAACGGATAATGTGTCTTCGGCAAGAAGATCACTTCAGTGGCTTCCTATTCAAAAACGGATTTTATTCCGGACTTTATGCATTACCTATGTGTGTCTTTTTATGGGAAGTCCTGTCTCTCTGGAAAACAGCTAGAATGGCTTCCTGGCTTCCTGCCAGGCGAACTTTACGATCAAACAACTAGGGCTTGTTACAAGCATCAATAGCCTAGCTATCGCAGGTAGCTGATGACTGTTTTTCTGTAGCAGTTCCTCGGCTTTGGAATGCCCTGCCCCCGGATCTAAGAATATGTAGCATTATAGCCTCCTTCAAACACAGACTGCAGACTCTTCTCTGAGTGACTTTTCATGCATTTTTGACTGCTGACATCTTATGTTTAATTTCTGCTTTTTGTTGTTTTGTCTTGTCCCTGCACTTCTATGCCTATGGGCGATGTTCCGGCACGTTACAAATAAAATAAATAAATAAAACATGGGAGGATGGGCCAGGCAGTCTGGAGTGGGGCACTGAGGTCTCGAGTCCCTGGATTATAAAACTATGAGAGAAGGTGGGGGGGGGGCAAAAACAGGGAGGGGACATGTGTGGGTTCCCGGGTCCAAATGAAAGGGATATTGTATTAAGCGTACACGATTTTAAGTAAATTAATACAAAATATGATACATTTAGGAAACCAAAAGATTTAAGTAAATTGGGGAAAAAAATTTTTTTTTCAAAGAAATGTTTTCATATGGAATCTATTTTTTCCTGCTGTGGAACTTGTTTTCCAAAAAGGGAGGCATTCTAAACAAATTGATCAAACTCGGACTGAGGGAGCGCCAAACGAGAGCAGTATGCAGTACAGTACATTTCTAGAAACAGTCTTTACAGCAACCAGCCCAGGGGTTTCAATCGGCATCGTAGTTCTGGAGCGCACACATTTTCAGGGTTTTCAAATCGTTCAAGCAGAGTGAGGATGGTCGGATGCCGGAAACTATGTTAGAGAGCAGATGAGATTGACAGGATGGTGAAAAGTTATATATATATATAGTAGAGGAAAACCGGCGATGACCTCTGCTTGTAATACTAAAGACTTTTTCAAGAACTCGGTCACATTCAAAAGAGTGACTCCTAAAATCATGTTCAGACAGAAAGACGCTCATCCATCAAGTTACAAAAAAATGGAAGAGCATTCAACACCCATTTGAAATGGTGGCCTTGCAGCAGGTTAAAGTTCTGCTCTCCTTTAATTTCACTATTTGTGTTTTTCTTTTTTTTTTAATGATTTCTAATAACTTCTTTCAGCTATTTTCTGCAAGCTTCCAATGTTTGCAAAGCAGGGCTTATATGGACGTATGCCTTCGAAGTTGAGGTGTGCAACTTGAGACTGGTCACTCACTAACAACACCCCCACTATCATGAGAAACCACACGCATGCTGCAGCAACTGTTCACGTTCTGACCAATGGCTGATAAATCTTCGCCAGGCCTATGCCCAAGAATACAGCTACCGTTGGATCCTCCAGTGGAGAGAAACGTCGGGTGCGGGCCCTCTCTGTAGCCTATAATGGCAGGGGACTGGAATGACAGTATGAAAACCTAGCCCACAATAGACCTCCAGGTTTAGGATCAACCCACCTTCTCACTGGATCACCCTTTAAGAAAACAACACATAGTAGGCCAAGCAACAGAAACCTGGAATTGCTTTCTTAGCCACATCAGCCACACAAGACCACCCACCTTTCTGGAGGGCCATAAGTACATTGCTATGCCACTCCACTCATTAACACTTCAACAGTCAAGGACACGACAACATAACACACAAAAGCCCACCAGAGAAGCTCATCTAACTAACCTTGTCTGCAAAATAAGTAACTCTACATCGATCACTAACCCCACATGGAGTCTAGGAAAGCCCCTCAGATGCTCACACCAGAATAAATACAACCCACTAGGGAAAAAGGTCCAATACACCTCTCTCTTGCAAGGATAAGTTTATTTCCACACAAAAATGGAAAGTGCCAACAAAGAACTCTGCTGCCACAGAACATTCTGGCAAAATCTGCATGGGCAGCACATTCTGAAGGTACATAGAGTCATTAGTGACACCATTAAATACAGTAGAACCCTGCGCGGCTGGGCGGCGAGACCCTATACATATGCCGCCTGCTCCATAGGGGATGACAGGTCCCATCATTCGTCATCGGTCACAAGCTGGGTCATTGGCAATTATTTGCCAACTAAACTACACATCTCACCATGTAGCAGTGCACCTGGTACGAGCAGACAGGGATCTGGGGGAAAAGCAGAGGTCATACTAACTCACACACTTCACTCGCTCCCAGACAGGCCGGACCTCTCCAAGGTCGTCCACCCTCGTTCTGGGCTATAATTTCATCCCTCCCTGCACCTCGCAGCACAAATCATGTGACCTAGAAGTGGAGGCAGGAAAGCCCTGCTTTCTGATCTTTTTGATCGATCAGTGGGGTATATGTTATATGGTCTGGGGCTGGCTGGTATCCTGGAATTCAGAGGTCCTAAAGCTAAGGCATTTGGGTGCTATAACTTAGAATTGGAACTGGTGGCGGTCAGAGGCCCATGCCATCCTTCTCGTGGTATCGTACAAAGACGCTCAGCCCTCTTCACGTGGCCTTGCAGTGCACATTCCTTTGCAGAGCATGAAAGTTGGCAACATTTTAGGACAAGGAAGGGTTTGTGGATCTCTGTAGCTCTGGCCTTTCTCATCAGTGCCCGGCACACAACATATTCCTCTCCTCATGTTCGCGGCCTACGTCTGAAATGCTGGCTGCTGGGTTGAGTTTTAGGCCTTACGTTTCAATATGGCTGCTAATATCCAAGATGGTGTTTGTTCCCGCATGTGCCCTCCATCTATAACGCATGCAATAATGTGATTGTGTAGAAACCTCTAAAGGAACCCCTTCCCCCTGGTCTCCTATATTATATCTTGCAGGCTTTGCCTTATTCTAAACCGCTTGGGGGTGCAGGAAGATCGTCTCCTTCCCAACAGGAGTCATGATCCTTACACTCCAAATGCCTTCAGAGTATACAATTCCCGCTCATAAAGCAGAAAGACCTCTTTGCTCCTCAAAAGAATGAAGCGCTTTTAGCAGATGCAATACAGACACTCAAACAGTAACACACAGAGCATACTGATAGTGCACACATGCCATCAACTTACAATGGTACCTGGGAAGGCCAAAAGACGGGGGACCCTGGGCCTTTGCCCAGCACATATCAGATTTTTCCCACTCTGGTAGCCTATCCAAATACATCACAGTATCAGAGAAAGCAAACACAATCATGCCAAACACAACATGCACACACAGCACCCACTATAAGTATATCTCACTTTGACACCCTTACACACACACCCCAGAGACACTGTACATGCTCCCTAACTGGTCAAACACATGGGGGATGATTGCAAGAACCACGCCATGTCCCCCTTTCAGCTATGAGGAGAGAACCCACAGTTAATGAACAAGTAGACGATAAACTGGCAAGGTATGCACTCAAGTGTATCATTACAGAAGCCACACAACCAGCAGCATCACAAGACCATGTAACATACCATAATATTCCTTCAATGCTGATTGATTGCAACACATTCATTGTTCAGGCTAAAGTAATAGCAGCTAAAAAGTATCTTTCCAGGTAGTCTTTCATTTTACTCATTGGCATTCGATCATACAGTTGTATGGGCAGTATGACTAGAACAATGCCAAACTCCCTGGGCATGGAACGAAAATGGGTGCAGCAGGTACCACTACTTCAATAGTCGAACAAAATCTGTCCTCTGAAGCAGTTATGCAATTCGTATTCAGATTTATATAACAATTACGGGAACCATTATGGCTATCACTACCAAGAGGTAAGTAGAAGGAAGAACAGCAGCAGACAGGGCAGGGGGTTGACTTTCCAATAAAGCAACAGAACCCGAGGAGGGGAGGCATTACCGGTAGGGTAATGACCGCGGGGCGATAGTTAGAAGCCATAGTTAGAAGCCTGAGTGAAGCAAGGGCTTTAACGTAGGCCCAGGGGCATTCCCGATCGGCAATGCCCGCATCCAAGGGTTCTATTGCGTCTAGTACCCTGGCATGTTTGTACCCAGGTACTAATAGTAATTTTACTCGAGTTGACAAACTGCGTGTGGCCGCCATGGATTGGTGAGAAGAGACTACATGTAGTCCCTTCTCCCTTTCTATGGCGCCCATTAAAACGATAGGGAAAAAAAGTAAACAAAAAAACATGTCCACCATGGATCGGTGTAAAGGACTACACGTAGTCCCTTTTCCCTTTCCATGGCGGCCAGTCGTTGAAAGGGAAGGATGAAGCTGCCCGTGGAATTATGCAGGTGAGCCTTAGTGGGCCTGGTAAACGGCCTGGCGAGGGCCAATTAGATTGATTGTTACAATCTGATTGTCCCTCGCTGGGTACTAATATATAATAGCAAATACAAAGCTATTTGTTCTTGTTCTGTTATGATGAGGTGATTGCTCAACGCATGCATAACCACAAAGATATCCATAACAACTTTATGTAGCAGACCATGCCTCTGGGACAGGTGGTTACCAGCCAGAATTAGACGCAACAACCAGTTTTTGGTTAAGGTCAGGGGATCTGCAAACCAATGGGTTGTCTAGCCAGCAAGGGGAATCGATCATCCTGCACAGGTGGTTGAGATTCAACCTATAGGTAGCCTATGGAATGACCATTAGTGGGAAAAGAATGCCTCTGACCTGTGTGTTTAAGTGCCTTCCACAAGCACTTAATCACCAGTGCCTAAGGAAAATTCTTACAGTGATCATGAAATGTGGCCCGCAGCACCGCAGGCCAGGGAAAAGCAGAGTAAATCAGAGTGAGGATTAACGGTGAGCAAGGAGGAAGTCTCACACAAGCTTTCAGCAAAGAAGACAGGAAGATGTTGGTGCATGTCTAGGTGTAAGGGCACAGTTGAACGAAGCCGAATGTCCAAAGCCAAAATTGTGTTCAGCAAGGATGAGAAGTGTTGTGCACACCAAGATGGAAAGAGAAGTCCGTGCCATGATCTGGAGCGAAAAAGTGAACTTCAGACGAGCCAATCCCATGATCTATGAACTGGAAGGAAAAGGGGGGAAAACACCCCAGCTGTCAGAGAAGGGGAGCCAGACAAAAGCTCGCCACCAGCAATGGGAAGCCAAGCCACAAAGGCCAGAGTTCAGTGATGGAAGCGGTCTAAGTAATCAACAGACAGGAGAGAAACAGACAAAAAGGACCGAGGTGGAGGGTTCCCGTCTAAAACAAAGGGAACATGATTGTGCACGAAGAGATTGCACAAACTGTAAACTGGGGGGTGGGGGGAGTTGCATACATCTAGAGAAGAGTTAAATAAAGGAGCAAAGCTACTGGTGGGCACAGGGAAAAGATATTCTAAAGGGATATTAAGAATAAGATGTACTAAATATGCTGATGGCAGGAACCAAGAGTGAACGATCTTGGAGCACAGACAGAAAGCGTTGGAAGCCATTACCATTGCATGCTGTGAACTGAAGTCCAGCTTCTCAGCCACTATTGAGAACGAATTTCAATGAGTTTAATTTCATGTTGGGATCATCAATCACCCAGTGTCCAATAAGAAAGACACTGTAAACCCCACAAGTTTACACTGGGAATCAAAGTCTTAGTTCCCAACTATGAGTGATAAAATAGTGAAGGGAGACAAAGTGCATGTTGTGAGTTAGAGCACAAGCTCACATTATGCAGTAAGAAAGAGACTAATAAGAACCCAGTATTTGCTGGGAATTGAATTCCAAGTTTCCAGCCCTTATTGACAGAGACTGAAAGAAGCTTTACTGCCTTTTGGAAGTTTAGGTCTTCACTCCCAGGGCCCAGTGGGAAAGCACTTGAAGTCACATTAGAGCATTCTCAGAATTTAAGTCGGGTTTCCCAGGTCCTATAGACAATTAGCACCCTGGCCTGAATATTCTGATTGGCTCAGCCAGTCAGGATGGAGGATTGCAAGTTCGTTCCATGCTCTATTACCTAGTTTTCACTTGGAATTCGTCCTTCCTGACTGGCTCAGAAAACCTGAGCATTCTATATTCTTTCTAGTTATTGCTGCGCCCTCTGGCTTACTACTCTTCTCCCTTGGCCTGTGCCACGCTACACGCCCGCTCACCTCTTTCCAATCATGTCTTGGTGGGTTGGCTACTTTTCCCTCTGTCGCCCGCTCACATCACCACACTCATTCACCTGTTCCCTTTCTCCTCTCACCCCTGCCAACTTCTCACATGTAATTTCTTTGGACCAGTCTTCTTTCTGGTCCACTGTGGCCTGCGCTTTCCACTGCCCCTACACCCGCTACTGTGCGCAGCTATTCCTTCTTCCCCAATGCATTTGCGCTGGCTCTCACCTTCACGTCTGAAACAATGCGCGGTTCCACATCTCTATGGCAACACGCACTATGCACCATTTTGATTGCTTTTTAGAAAAAAGAATGCAAGCGATTTGTTAAGCCCTTGGCCCCCTACAACAGGTGCTAAGAGCCTTAGCATTTCAAGTGTGGGATTCACAGTGATTGGGTGCCCTGAGCACTCATTAATGGCTCTCGCTTCACTCATGGCCATTAAGTCAGGCTTCCGAGCACCTAGTCACTGTGAATACCACCTGCCGCAGGTCCCAAAGCTTAAAGATATTGAAAGGAGGCTGGTTTTGTGTTAGGAGTTCAAGTCCAAGCTTACAGAACCCAGTGAGAAGGGCACTGAAACAAACATGAGAGCACATTGGGCACTGCAGTCTAAGTTCTCAACCACTATTGGTACAGACACTGCAAGAAAATTCCTTACATGTTTGGAGTTGAAGCTATCAACCCAAACACTAGTGATAAAACATGAAAAACATAGCCTACTGGGAATTGCAGTCAATATTGGAGTGTTAGAGCACTGAACAGAGGGTTCCATTGCTTTAGGTGACCATAGCCCAAGTTAGTGGCCCGAGCGAAGGCGAGGGCCAGTAATGAGGGCAGAAAGTCACAAGCACACAATAGAGCCTGATGGCAAGGAATCTATTGCTATTTTAGAATAGGCGGGGGGTAGGGAGGGCGGGAAGCATCACATAGGGCTTCCTGTGATGATGGACTTTAACCATGTCTACTTGACCAGTGCCTACTGTGCACACATCAGAAAGAGAAGCTTGGAATGCATCCTTTTAATGGCGGTTGGAGCCTCTAAATCGGTAATATCCATAGGTCTTGATGAGAAGCAACAACCTCCTGGGGTCTTCCCCATGGGAACCCAAGACTACTCCCCAATATAATTTTGACAGGGAGGAGGCTATGGTGCCCAAGTAGAAGTGACGTATAACTGCGAATTTGACAGGGAGGAGGCTATGGTGCCCAAGTAGAAGTGACGTACAACTGTGCTTCGTTTAGAGTACTCTCGCACCTCATGCTGGAGCTGCAATGAGGACAAAAGTGTAATTAGTAATTGAAAGGAGAGGCATGTTTTGGCCTACCCTGTTCCCAGTTTCTAATAGTGTGATTACATTGAAACTCCTGTCTTGAAGTTCAAACCACCATGGTACGCAGACTGTTCTTTAAGGCTGTAATGGAGAACAGGGCATAGGATAACATCAGCCTCTTAGGGGGATGTTGGAAGGCAACAGGAGGGACACAATGCACAGGGAGGATTGGGTCCTTGACAAACCAAATAAACAAGCTAAATACGTAATATCCCAAGGGTCTGGCATCAACATTTCTGCATTTGCAAGATTCAGCGGAGTGCGGCTTCCTTTCTTTTCACAGGGATGGCACTCAGTCAATGGCAGTGCTCCAAGCGTGATGTCAGCTGCCATGTTGGGCTGGGAATTTGACCAAAAACGGTGGCCATCTAGGAGGTGGCATGCCGCTCTTTCGGAGCCGATAACCCATGGGATAATCTTGCGACTGCTGCCGTGTAATGGGGAGTCCAATGGGTCTGCCATAGTCTGCCAGGGGCATATTTATTTTGGATAGAAACCCTAACAGTACATCCCCGTCTAGGGCCCCCATTTTGAGAAGTTACAGTATACAATCCAGGTTTACCCAGGTGACTCTTATGAAACTGTTGAACAAGCTTTGGAGCATGGATGTCTTTGGCTGCACCAAGGACCCATCTTCAAGCTATAGCCTTTACAGTCCACAAGACACTGTACTCTCTTTCAGTATCTTCTGGTATCCAATAGTTTAGAGACCTCATATTCTTCTAATCCTACTGCAGGGGTCTCGTTATATTTCTGGTCAAGAAAGGATTGGGAATGACCCACTGGTTTAAGCAGTGAGACATGTATCTTGTAAGCACTTGGAAGTGATAGCTGCATGACCATAGGATTAATCGTTTTCTTAATCAGGAAAGGCCCAATATAGCGGGGCTTCAGTTTATGTGGAGACGCTTGTATGAAAATATGTTTGGTAGACAACCAGACCACATCATTCTTCACATAGTTAGAACTCAATATTCTTTTCTTGTCTGCATTCTTATTCCCCTCATCTTGAGCACTTGTTAAATGTTGCAGTGCATGTTTATGTCGTTCTTTTAATAGATGGACCATGCCTTGAGCAGCTGGAATAGGTGTGGGATCCATAGTGATTAAAGGAAGCGAGACGGGGTGTAGCCCATATGATACATGAAATGGTGTGTCTTGTAGCAAGTTGTGGAAAGCATTAATTCAGCCAATGGCAAGAAGATGCCCAGTTCCCTTCATGTTCCAAAGGGTACCATCGTAAGTACTGGCCTAAGGTTTGATTGACTCGTTCAGTCTGCCCGTCCCCTTGGGGATGATAGGCTGACGTAAATCATAGGGACAAATTCAATGCTTAGGCTATTGCTTTCCAGAATACAGAAAGGCGATCTGCGATCTGTTACTATATTGTGAGGGAGTCCATGATGTTTGTAAATGTGCCTGATGAAATCCTTTGTGAGGTGAGAGGCTGAAGAAACATGAGGTAAGGCTATGAGATGGCCTAACCTGGAGAAGGGATCTATGACTGTCCATATGACAGTACATCCTTCTGTTTGTGGTAAATCTGTTATAAAATCCATTGACCACATATGCCAAGGATATTCTGGAAGTGGCAAAGGCATCAGAAGGCCCACTAGAGACATTCTAGGAGACTTAGAATGAGCACACACACTGCATCCCTGCCAGTAGTCCTTTATGTCTCTTCTCTTTGTTTCCCACCATACATGTCTTTCTAAATTCTTGAGGGTCTTGGTAAGAGGGGCATGTTTATTTCAGATATAAACCCTAACAAATTCTAAGCTTGTTGATTAGCTAGAGCTGGAAAGAGTGAAAAGAACAAAGGAGAAGAATAGAAGGAAGACTTCTCTGGGTGTTTGGAGACTGAATTCCACATTTTCTGATTGTAGAAAGAGAATAAAACATGTTCCAATAAAAAAGGAATCGTGACAAGGGACACTTATTGCTGGGATTTGTGACATCTACAGACTGAGAAAAGCACTGGAGTAAAGTACCGTGGCAACACCGTAGCAACACTGAAGATCAAAGTTAGAGCTCAGGGCCACCTGACTTTACTTAACTTTAATAACTTGTTTAAACTCGATCTTGCTTCCTTCATCATCATATTCCGTAAAACTGTCAAACCTCTGATAAAGGAAAGCATCTTACATGGACAACTGATTCCTGTACATCGTTATTTATTTATACAGGAGGAACAGTGCTCTTTTGATCACAAAAGAACGTGCATTAGATAAGAAATTAGATTTGACAGGAAGCAGTGAGCTTTTTACAATGAGGTGAGTTGGAGGGACATTCTGACCAGATTCTAGTGGGGAGTAAATGGAAATATCTTGGACAGACCATCCAGTTTATAGCTATTTTGCGTGTGCAACAAAGAAAATGCAAATATGTCATTTCTAAATGTGCCATAAAGTTTCTGAAATGCCACTAAGAATGCCCTAAATGTAGTATTTTACCGAACTGACACTTATAATAATTAGTCTGATTGACAAATCCATGTCAATTTCTAATCTCCAGACCCAGAGAACCGCACTTATATTATGCAAACCCATATAAATTGGATTGTTTTCAATCCTTAGGCACAAGAAGGACATTAGAAAGGAAATTCAGAAATTTCCTAGCGATCTATGACTTTTTTGTTTAAGCACAAATACCACAAAATATACAAATGTGTGCAACAATAGTTCCTTTTTCTTGACACAAAATGTGGCAACCAATGCCACTATATTCTGGTGTGGGGGCTTTGGGGGTCTGCTTGGAGGTGTCCTGGAGACGCATTCATCAGTGAAGGGTTCACACCTAGGAATCTCTCATTGCCAGAAATTCAATCTGACAACATGGAGACCACACCACCTTGTTATTGACAGGCATCTTGGCCTTCAACCACAATCTTTTTTTAATTTTTTTAAACCAACTGCATTTGCATTTTGCCATTACTTACAGTATTTCCAAAAGTTAAAGAAAAAAGGGAAGAAAACGTCTCCACAGACGGTTTCCCTTTCATCACCCTGATATAATGAATACATTATCACAATTCCATTCTGTTGCCTTTTCAACATTTTCAACTGTCCGCAGACGAACTCTAACCAGCTAGATTGACATAGTGCCAAGTATAAACGTGTGAACGCCCCTCGCTTTTTGAGGATGAATGTTGCAGCTGTTACTGTATGCTAAAATCTCCTTTGTCTGGGGAGGGATTTGGAGAAATGACTTAACCATGCCTTAAGTGTTAGGATGTTCACATGTACATAGCTGACATGTTCTGCCCCAGATCTATGGGTTTTGAAAGAGCTCAAGGTGTCTACAAACCAGAAATTCAGATTAGTGGTAGCTAATACCTACTGGTCTAATGACGTCTAGGTTACTGCTAGCCCCAGACCATCAGGTCATCACTGGCAGAAAGGCTGCAACTCTAAAAATGCATTGCAGTAATATTCATGACAATGAAGAACCGTTTCCATATCACAGACCACAAACTATAGTCTCTTGGTCCTTGAATAATATGAGCCATTATTACCTTACTTCTTGGTTCTCAGGTTATTGATGTCTGCAGGAAGAAAGCCTTTCTGTGTCCCATTGAGACTCTTATTTGTGGCAGTCCGTTTACAGATCTCTATAGCAGGTTCCCACCCCACAGAGCTATCTTCCTTTGTTTGTCCATCTCACTCCCTGATTGTGCAGGAACGTGGTGGGCAGGCGGTCATCAAGCCAAGAGACCATTGGTAGAAGTCCAGTAGGGCAATTCTGCAGCAACATGGTGTGCAGCTCTATGCCTGAAGGGGCAGTGCCAACACAGAGTGCCCAAGAGAGTATATGTGTTTTGGGGACGATCCCTTCCCTTTAGGTAGAACAGAATCCACGTGCTGTGAAGATGTGCCTCTTCTGACAACTCAGATTCTCATGATATGCTCCATCAGAGTCAGATCTGGTCGCCCACTTGTGCTGTGGCCAGGATGTTTGGGTTGCTTGGAAGCCATGGTGTCTTCTAAACCTAGGAGTGCACAAGCCACCACCTTCCTTTTGTTTCTTACTTACTACTATCTACACTAGGTCATGTCTAAGGCAGACATGTAGACTGCACAATCGGGCAAGATTGAAAGATTGAAGGGCTAAATGATCTGGATAACTGCAACAGGTGTGTTTCTCTTTAAGAGGGACATTTCATGGGTTTGAGAAAGGCACCAGAGCATGATCAAGAGACTGGTGTTTTATTTCAGAGGACTAAACTGTCAAGTAGGCCTATAAATCAGGCACTGTAGCAGGGAGGATGTGCACAGCCAAAAGAGGTAGAGAGACTCTCAGCCAGGACAGCTTCCAAGAGCCTGGAGGAATGGTTTGGGGAAACTTGCCAGATACAAGACCAACAGCTTCTAGGGGCCCGCTGCCACTACTTTTTAATTGCTTTGCTAGAGGAGTGATTGCTGGCACTCCAAGGCCCTCAAGAACCACCTCCTGCCTAAATCAGCACGAGGCAGAACATGTTGCTTTCTTTTGTTCCATCTGCTCCACTTTGGTAAGGAAACTGCTCTGTTTCTAACCCCATCTGCAGCATACTTGGAATTCCTGCCACACACAAATGTCCAGTTCAGTTCAGTCCTCTGCAAAAACCAGGTTTTCCAGGACAATTTCTGACTTCTTCCTACCGTCACTGATTAACCCAGCTAGGCAGTTGCAACTTAGGACAGTGGTTCAAAAAGGGTGTTATATGTGCACGTCATTCCCAAAGGAGCCCAGCAACCACCAAAGAGGGGACCAGTCTCCACAATGCCCCAGGAATCCAAGTTGGGTTGCCAGCAGGGCCCATTGACTGCTTGGGAAGCAGCCTCAGGACTTTATTCTTAGCAGTGAACTTGTATGTTGATGGCCACCCTTATATATAAGTGTCTTCGAGGTCACCCACTTATTCCTACTAAAGATCTGGCCAATTGGGGCAGAGGCCCGTCCAGGGCAAAATATTTTGGCATAGTGCTGTTTAGATTGTTGGCCTACAGCCTGAAAGACTCCCTCCCACCGCCTCACACTTAGCGTTGTGAGATGGTATAAAGAACTAACTGGGAAAGGTGGCAGGCAAGTTAACGGTGCTTGGGGCAGTTTTACTATTTTCCCTTGTGTTGGTAACAATTGAGATGGTGTATACTAATTCTCAAAATCACCCTCTCCATCTTTACCTTTAATGTACGAGTTATTCTTAGTTGATCGTGTTTACCTAAAAGTAATCCACTGAAACATTTCACATACAGGGTGCCGGGCTATAGCGGTTCATTTTACTAGGGTACCAGGCGTTTCCTGAATACAGAAGGTCAGCCACCATCCTACCACTCTTCTTCCCCTTGTATTTCCATTTGCATTCACCTATCTCAGCCTATTCTGGACTCGATCACTCTTGGCCACCAGGCGTGGCTGTCCCAGTATTACTATTCTGGAGTTGATTTGGGTGAAAACATTAAGTGCATTCCCATACAATAAAAAGCAAACGCACATCAACGGGTTTGCTTGAGCACATCAAGTCTATTATGCAGTTACACAATACAGCTATTTTATACGTTTATATCTTTCTTAAAACTACCTTTAAATGATCGGATCAATACTTTGCCTCTGGGGGGGAGAGGAGGGAAGAGGAAGGGCCATCTTTATGGCCTTTTGCGGCGGGCCAAATGGTAATAGATGGGTGTGGGGGATTTTAGCCTGGTTCCCAACACGGACATCAACAAGACACTGCCACTACCTAAAGTTGATTATAAGAATGCTATTTCCTTTGCGGCTTTACTGCACGAAATGGGATTGTTTGACGTATACGATTATTTAATGGGGATCACAGGGTTTTTTTCTTCTTTTTTCTCATTCTACTTACACGTGTATGGGGGCTTCTCCAGACTTGACTTGGTGCTGCTTCCTACCACTCTATACCCATGTGTGAAAGGAGTGGAAATTGGCCTTTGGTCGCTATCTGATATGCGCCAGCCGTAATCGTTCTAGCGATTATGGGTAGGCCGCCACCGGTTCAGCATCCCTGTAAATTGTATGAGCCGATACTGAGGGACCAAGTACTTTGGCGGGACATAGCAGGGGTTATTTCATATTACTTTCAGGAAAACAGTAGGACTGGCCTGTGCCTGGATATCATATGGGACGCCATGAAGGCGGTCGTGAGGAGGAGAATAAATTAGTAGGAGAATGTAAACTACTTCAAACACAACTGGAAGTAGGGGTACGAGCCACTGAGTCACCATATAAGTGCACAGGATCTCGTGCGGCGCTCTAGGAACTAAAATTGGGAGGTAATAAATTAGAAGCACATCTAGCAGAGAGATCAGCGCAAGCACTACTTAAGACCAAGCAGTACTATTATGTCCATGGTAATAAGGCTAATTGGCTATTGGAATATGAGTTAAAAAAGCTAAGAACACACAACAACATACACACTCTGCGAGATGAAAATAGCTCTCTATGTCGTAACGACATTGATAAAATAGGAATAATTCAATGTTACTTTGCTTCTATGTTCTCTGGTGAAGCTTTATCGCTGGAGGATCAGCATAGTTATTTAGCAGCTGCCCGTGTTCCCCGACTGGCCCCTCACCTTACAGAGACCCTGGAAGCTCCCATCCAAGCATCAGAGGTAGAATGGGCCATCAAAACTCTCAAAAACAAAGCGCCGGGGCCAATAGATTTTTTGCAACCTTTTACAAAATGTTTCGCTCTCTTCTCGTGCCACACCTGATGGCCTTGTTTAATTTGTTTCTGGTCTCTGACAGAACCACCCCTACGATGGAAAGGTCTACGACTATACTAATATCTACGCTGAATAAGGACTCTACCTGTTGTGACTCATACTGCCTGATTACTTTGATAAATAATGATGCTAAATATAAGATCTCGCTCACAGATTAATGGGTGTTCTCCCGGGGATTATAGATGAGGACCAGACCGGCTTTATAACTGACCGAAGCACGTGTGATAATATTCGGCAGGTTTCTAACTTGATCGAGGTGAGTCTTTAAGAGGCTTCAGGAATGTGGGTCATTGTTCTGAATACCCATAAGGCATTTGACAGGGTCAACTGGGCCTACAATCAGGGTACCCTGGAGGCCTTTGGTTTTGGTCCGTACTTTAGTGGGCTAGTGCTTGCTAACTACCAGGCTCAATTGACTTTGATTAGGATCAATGGTCGCTATACTTCGAGTTTGCCTATTATGAGGGACAGCGATGCCACTTGTCGCCACTGATATTTGCAGTGTCCATGGAGTCGTTTGCCTGTAGAGTCAGAAATAATGAGATCAAAGGGGTGGTGGTTGGCAATGTGGAGTATAAGATTTCTCTGTACGCTGACAATGTTATGGTTACTATCCGAAGCCCGTGTGGCTCCCTGGAAGCATTGTTGGCTTTGGGGCCGCCTCTGGCTTTAGCGTCAACTATAATTAATCCTGGTGTCTGAACGTCTCTGTTCCCCCTCTTCAGCGGCTGCACCTTCAGGAAATCTCTCAGATAAAGTGGGATCAGAAATCAATCCCTTATTTGGGTGTTCAAATCCTGCGTAATACATTGTATTGTAGTTTTCATTTATATAGCACCTTTTACCCTTATTATAGTCTCAATACGCTGGTGGTGGGAAAGCCTTTGGGACTGAAGTCCAGTGTGTTGGAGATCACAGAGCACGATAATAATGAGTGTGTGCATTTGGCCCAATAAGGCGTAGCAGGGATGGCCAGGCTCCGGTAGAAAACAACCCATCAGGACAGGCATGTGGATGGGTGTTGAGAAGTCAGGAGATTATATGAGTGCTAGAGTCTCGCTATGTGTACTGCTTGCCTGAATTTGTGGTAGGTTTTTGCTGCATGCTGATGTCAAAGGTGTTGAGGCCTAGTCTGGTGTGCATAGTGTGAAGGCATCACGAAGTAGACACAGACAACAGAATCAAATTTGGACTCGAAAGATGTATTTAACTTTAAATGCATAATGGAGTAAGACCTAACTTGCCCTATTCTAAGGTGGGTGGGATTTCCCTACCAAAGAAAACGATCAAATAACCGTCTGTGTCCAAATCCTACACTTCCCTCACAACTAATTGCATACTATGTGTAGGGATGTTAGCATACAAATAAAATAGTGTTCGAAATAAAGTTCTGAGCTTCTCCCAGCTTCTCCCAGCTCTTGGCTCCCCTGCCACAAGTTCAAAACAGTTCACAAGATATCAGGGTTTCCAGCTTTTCAAAACAATACCTTTTCTTGGTACACTTCCCAGCTCCCTTGTCATCAGTACTTTTCACTCATTCATAAAGATAAGTCTGTTTATTGACTTCAAAATCACAGTAGCGGCTGTTGCAAAACACAAGCTTTTTTATGGACACTTCCATGGGCTTTTTCCATAAAGGGGGGCACTCAGTCTAGGTGCAGTTGTCAGACCACATGGTGCACCCATTACAGGTCATGCAACCGATACCCCTCCTTATCTGCTTTTCATCAACAATTGTCCCCGGCTTTCCTTTGTCAGAGAAGCTAGTCACTTTCATCTGTGTCACACTCTCTTGGTTGGCCACCATGCACTTTGTTACCTGAGAAACTTGGAAAGAAAAACCGCAGCGTTTTCAAACACAATAACGTTGTATTTATGTTTGCGGTCGCTTCCAAAGCGACCGCAAACATAAATACAACGTTTTTAAAGCTGCAGTTTTATTTCTAAGTTTTCCAGGCTCCTCCAGCCCGGAAAACCTAGAAAAAAAACCACAGCTAGTGTTTATTTTCATTAAAAAAATAGCACTTACCGAGATGCCGCTGCAGCTTTTCTGCCTGTAGTCTCCGGTCCCCGTCCTCCGCGTACAGCACCAATGAAGGAACAGCAACCCAGTGGTATCTTTTGTTTACTACAACTGGCTGTCTTTTCCTTCATTCGTGCCGGAAAAGCAAAAGCCAGCACAGGCGGGCATCCATTTCACAAAATGGATGCGCCCATGTGCTTGCTTTTGCAAATGTTGAGCTTGAATAGCTCAACATTTTACATAGTAATTTTTTTAAAAAAAGTGCGAGTATATATTTTTTTAATATTGCCTTTCTATTTTTGAAATAAAAATTTTAAGCAAACCATTCCTTTAACCTGCAGTTCCTTAAATTCTTTTAGCTTTGCCCAATACTTGGTTTCTTCTCTCATACACTTCTTGGTATTCTCTTGGCTTTGACAACACTTGTGTCTCAAACAATTCATTCCATGGTATCTGCTACTTGCACCTCCTTGCTTTCATTCTATTCACAAGTACTCATAACTTCCTTTTGCTCTGTGCAGCATTCAAAAGTGCTTATACTGTCTTTCAATTTGTTCAGTATTCAAAAGTATCTGTTTAAGCCTTCAAAGGTGCTAATAACTTTCAGTTCGTTCAATTTTCTAAAGCACTTGTTTTGGCATTCAAAAGTGCTTTTAACAGTTTTCAGTTCATTCAATATTCAGGAGTTCATGTTTCAGGCTCCCGGAGCACCCGGGTAGGAGTGTTTCTCTGTTTTCACTCACTGGCTACACACGGCAGCTCCCTTCAGCTTCCCTCTGCTCCTCGCACTGTTTTCCGGCTTCCCGTAACTCTGCTCTTCTGTCACGGAGGCCATAGACAGGGTTGGATTTGCCCCTCGGACTTTCGGCCCGTTGCCGGGCCGAAATCGTCCCTTGGGAGAGGGGGCCGGTTTCTGGCCATGCCTGGGCCGGTTTGCAAGAAATTATTTTTTATTTAAAAAAATCTTTTTTTCAAAAAGCTTTTCATCCTTCTTAGGTTGATAAATGATTACCAACACTGGTTGGGTGATATTGTATGCATATTTGTTCTATAAAAAAAGAGCTTTAGCATAAGTGCTATAAAATAACAATATCATTTGGTCTTGGACGTGTGCTTGAATTCACAGTAATTTAGTGTACTTAGGAACAATGCTATTTGATGCCACTTCCTGTTTTATCAAGGGGTGAAAGGTCGTGTTTCATCACTTCCCGGAATGTCATCAGAGGTCAAGGGTCGTGAGGCGAGGGGTGGGCCACTTTTGTTGGGTGATCGGACCTATTCTCCCAGTCTGACCCTGGCCATAGAGAGCACCACTCGCTCTCCTGGCTCTTGCAGCAACTGGAGTGCTTTGGCGCCGCACAGCTCCAGCTGCCTGCAACTGGCAAGGAGGACTTGCAGGACTTGCAGGACTTGCAGGACCTCGCGCGGCCAGCCTCTGCCACGGTGTATCTTGGCCTGTGTCTCCTGCTCCTCTTTCTCCATGCCAGCTTTTCTGCAGCCCACTTCTGTGTTCCCCTTCTTGCTGTGCGGCAAGGGTTTTTATACTTATTGGAATTGTAAAATGACCACAGGTGTGGCTCATTAGGTTCAACTGCCTAACCATACTGAAACTCATTAGCTGGACATGCCTGGCTGTTCCATCGGTACAATTTCATAGCCCTCTTCTTTGTCTCAGTGCCAGAGTAGTGTTTGGGGATATCTGAAGTAAATGAAGTGTGCACAACTCTGTGTTGGTTCTTCCCCGTCTTGGTACTTGGTTGATATGTGTCTGTATTAACAATATAAGACTGACATGTGTTTATCTCACCCAAATGAGGATGTGTCCTCCTAGTTGGTCTCTTCCTCATCCCACTGTTGAGGTGGTGTTTTTGGGGGACATTTTGGAGGGAATAAAAGGGGAAGGGCTGACAGTAGCCTACAAAGCCTTGAGGGATAGAAGATTTATTCTGAAATGGGAATGGGGGATACCATGTGTCACCCAAGGACGTCCTCTCCCCACTCCCCAAGTTCCCTCCACCAAGGTGATCCTCCCTCGCATATCCACCCCCAGCGTCGGGATCCAAAGGCAATGGCCTTTCCCTGGCCACCTGAGAGGAGGATCCAGGGGGAAAAGAAGTGAAGACGCCCTCAGGTTCTTCAGAGTAGGAAGAACAATTATGTGACAAGGGAGACCAAATTTGTCGTAGTCGTTGCTTTCTTCTGATGTGTGCGGGTAGCCATGCCTGACCGCCAGAGTGGTGCATTATACCTATCTAGAAGTTCAGATGGAGAATTGTTGTAAATGCGCCCAAAGAGGTAGTGGCATCCTCTGTCGATTCTTGCTGCTGTGACAAAATGGTTAGCGACAGCCACAGTCTATGCTTCACAAATTGCCACTAGAGAAGCACAAGCTATACTTTCAGGCTTTTCCAGGTGGACAGCATGGTCAATCTTCCCTGATATTGTGTGCATACCAAATCATTCACACAACCTTTATCCTGGGAGCCCACCCCTATAGTTCTTACAGGCGCGATACCCGGTCACCACTCCCGTCCTTCCAGCACGGTTCCGGACAAGTTCTCAATTGCATTCTGGAGTGATGCGCGTGAGACCTCCACCTCGCCTTCTGACGCAAGACATGGCCATGGAACATAGTTCCTTCCAGGACAATGCCCCACCAGACATCACAAACCTATCCGAGTGCAGTGGTGCTGTCGTTCTATCTCACCCACTCTGACTGTGATTTGCCTGTTTTCCCTGTACCTGACAGGTGCAGCAACTAATCAATCCTGTGCCATTTCATGGTGTGAAAACCATATGAAGGCCTGCGTCCAGCTAGTGGTGCTTGTGAGAGCCAAGGTCATGATTGGTGATTATTAGTGTGTGAGGTCAGGGCTGCTGCGATAATGGCCAGCACCACCTGGTGGTGAATGTTCATATGCTCGGATTGGGAACTGGAAGGTTAGGGGAAAGGTTTCAGGATAATGTGTGAAATAGGCTGGTTTTGAGGCTCTTTTTGAAAGAAAGGTAGTCCTTGGTGCAGCGGATATGCAGAGAAAGAGTGTTCCATGTGGTGGGAGCTAGGATATTGAAGGCAAAGCCACCAAATCTAATGGAGTGGTAAGGGGGAATAGCACAGATGTGAGCCAAGCCTGATCAGAGGTTTCTGAGGGGTTGCTAGTGGATGATAATTCGCTGTAGATATTCTGGTGCCATATTACGGAGGGCTTAGTGTGTGATACACATTGCTCACTCTTAGGCTGATAGTAGTACTGTGAGGGCGGGGGAGATAGGTTCTCTGGGCAAGAGTGCAAGAGCAGTCTGGCTTCTGAGTTTTGGATTTGTTGGAGTTTTCTGAGCTGGCATGCTGGGGCACCGAGACAGAGGAAGTTGGCGTAGTCTAGGCGGGAGATGACGATGATCAGTATTATGGATACTCTTTGAGGGTAGAAGAGATCGGGAAAGATTTGTTTTAGTATGCTTAAGTGAAAGTGGCGAGTTCTGGATACGGAGTTGATGTGTTTGGAGAAAGAAAGGTACACATGCATGGTGCTTTCAAGATTTTGAATGGAGGTGGAAGCGGCAGGTGGGGCTCCTATGGCTTGTGGCCATAGTATAGGTCGGCTAATGAGAACGGATTTGCTGCATATTAGGATTTCTAATTTGCCCGGGTTGAGGATAAGGTGGTTGGTTATCATCCATAGGTCGATATCTGAGAGAAAAGAGGCAAGGCTGGGGGGGAGGGGAGAGGATGGAATCTTGAGAAGAATTGTTTAAATGATCTGGGTGTTGTCTGCATAATTGTAGCAGGTAAGGTTGTGAGAGCGGATGAGAGTGGATGAGAGCTGGCAGTGGGATTAGGTAGATTTTGAAGAGGAGGGGTAAAAGGGAGGCTCATTGTGGGACCCCTTTTGTGACTGGGCGAGGGGCAGAGGAGAATGGTGGAAGGGAATGATTTGTAAGCGATTAGAAATGAGTGAGGAGATCCAATTGAGGGCAGAATCTTTGATGCATATGGTTAGGAGCCTGGGATCTTCCAGTGTAATTTTCCTCCACTGATACAGGAATTTACGGAGGACCTTGACAGGTGGTCCAAGCAGGAACATTTCTTGTTTGGAATAATAGAAGCTATAAAAATGAACCTGGTTCCCAGACTGCTGTATTATTGCCTTGCTCTGCCTGTCAATGTCCCAGACTATGGGCCTCATCATGACTTGGGCGGTAGCCCTCAAATGCAGTGGTAATGCTATTACCGCCGCATTTCAGGGATGCCCAATCACAAGTCTGGCAGCATTTACCCCCAGCTCTAAGCTGGGGCTAAAGGCGCCAACTTAACGCCCATTTTTGGGTGCAATTAGCGTGGCGCTATTAGCACACGTTAATTTGCCGAAAAGGCCCCATTGGGTCCATTACCGCCCTATCCTTGATCTGGTGCTAAAAGCACCGGACCAGTTGGCGGTAAAGCTATTAGCCCAGGCGGTATCCCGGCAGTAATACTGCCAGGATACCGCCCAACTCGTGATGAGGCCCACCATGAGGATATTAAAGGGGAGGATTTTCCAATTTATATGGGGAAATAAGAATGCTTGAATTTCTAGGAAGGTCCTGGTGAGATCAATATGGGGCAGAGGGTTGGGGGTCCCAAAATTATTCTGGTGAAACTTAGAGGCTCAGACCTCCCATTTTTTTTTTTTACTTGGGGATGGAATGATCAGAGACCCAGATAGAACATGGTAGAACAGGCGTGCTCTTTGGTGCCCCTGTATCAAACTCCCTATATGAGCTCCCCCGGGTTGGTAGGTGATATTGGTTTCTCACTACTAACCTCAACAGAGACTACAATTTACTATATGTGTAGAGCCATGCGTCGCTTGGGAACTCTGGTGGGAATGAGCCCACTTACACCAGTCTGGAAAAGTCCGCCATTTCAACCAGGCAAGTTAAAGGGCAATTTGTCAGCTAGGTCGATGGTAGTTTGGAGACATTCCAATCGTTCTACAAAGAGGGTCACCATTAACCTTTAACGAGTGCAAGACCGAATTTCATTTGGAGATGGTAGAACGGTTCGGATATGCACAGCCGCAGCTGTGGGCCTCTTATCCCCTAACTAAAGCCCAATCTACCAGACCCTTGAACAGCTTGGAGCTTACAATGCAGTCCCCACTCCTCAACTCAAAAATGTACACTATACAAATTGCTAGACAGAGGGGATCCCGTGGAGCGCCTACCCGATATGGTAAAATGGGAGTATGAACTGGGAGTGGAAATGAATGACAATGCATGGTATTTGATATGAGCACGCATGTATAAGTCATCAAGGTTTATCGACAGAGCGCATATTCAGACTGTGTTATAGATTGTACCTGACACTGCAAAGATTACACGAACGGGGGGGTATTCTTCCGATTGCTGGAGGGGTTACTCTGAAGAGGGTTCCTGTAACTCATGTTGTGATCCTGTGGCAAGGTGAATCATTTTGGAAAGAGGTATCGTCACAAATTAAGGAGATTATGGCCATGCAAATTCCAATGGACCCCATGATTGTACTCTTGGGGGACACAGGGGATGGCATATTGCCTTTCTCAGGACCATTGGGCACTTTAATTGGGCATTTGCTTGTGGCCGCTAGGATAACAATTGTCCACAATTGGAAGAATCCGGATGGTCCTGTACCCCAGATGTGGTGGGTTAAGATTTGGGACCTCCTGGTGGCTTAAAACATTGCTGCAATATGTGAGGGAAGATATGCAAAACATGTAGCAACATGGGGGCCCCCTCTTTTTAGGCGATGTTCACTACTGTGATTTTGTTTGGGTGTGGTGTAGGCCCCAATATTATGGAATGCTTGGGGGTGGTCTAGACCTCTGTTAGAAGGATGGGGAGTTGTGGAGGGGTGTGCGGTTGGGGGGTAAGGGGAAAATGTGGACTGACATTTGAGTACTATGTATGTAACCCTTGCCATTGAGCCATAGTTGCTTCTACTCTTATTGTGCTGCTGTACTCACAGTCTGTTAAATAAAAGTTGTTTTAAAAAAACGACCTTTAATGCAATACTCGTACTCCTACAGAAACTTTTAAATTTACTCCATACATTTTCTGCAATCATGATCCATAATCCATGTTAGCTGGATAAACATGCACCCAAACTATTACAATGATCATCCTTATGCAGTTACCCTGCCTCACCTCTGCTGGAATCCCAGTTTGTTTAACATTTCCCCACCTTCCCCCTAACCCTACACACCTTGCCATTTTCCTCTTTCTCCACAGACTGTGGCTACCCCTGGCAGGGGGGAAATACTTTGTTTTCCAGATGCCTCGGTGCTCGGAGACTACAAGGGGGGTGATTTAGCACAGTATTATAGTTACACAAGGCACACCATCAATGCAGAGAACTACAAGCGGTTGCTGTTCCCGCCATTACAGAAAAGACTCCACGGCATCTGCAGAGTCAATACATTTAAATTTGTTAGCATTTACACCAACAGAGTCATACTCATCTTTAAGAAGCCATTGGCAATAACCTGTTAGCCTCATCTTAATAGATGGAAATCGCCGGCTTCAGATTTCTGGAGTCATCCTAACAAGAAGAAGAAGAAGAAGCTTCATCCCTCCATGGTGTATGTGAGGTCAACTCTGCATTTAGAGCAAGACATTCGATCAGTAGAAGATAGAGAGTAACTCTTTTGTATTAATTACCAAAAGCAACATCCATCTGTGCTCCGGAAATCAGTTACATTTGCAAAAGTGCTTTCCCAGCATTCTCTGGCTAAACATTCCAACACTGATTAATGGATTTGCCTCCAATACTGAGCTATCACACAACCGGATTACTGAACATCTACATCCACTGCCAGTCCATCTCTGCACACAGCGCTTTCCACTTCCCCCCTAAAGGATCTAGAGATGCTGAACCTCACACCAGAACTTTTATTTCATGGCAAACCTGCTTTTCTAACTTGTTTCAATAAGCTACTGCAGAAGAAATAAGAACGGCAGTGGCTGTAAGGATAGCTCAGGCGCAACGTGTTTGTCTTGGAAGCAAGACAGTGCAGAGCACCACAGGTTCGAATCCAAGTCCTGCACTTAGCGTAAAACGAGGAATACATTTCGGAAAACCCCCATCAAGACTAGGGGTCAACCCCATTAAGAGAGATTACGCTCTCGATATGGGAGGGGATATACCAAACAGGCCTAACAACCCTTCAACAACATGACTTCATAAACTTGAATGGGTTGCTGTATGATATCCCTGCTAAAGGATGTGGAGGCCCGACTCAATATGTAAGACTGCTGAAATGGACTCTCTAGAAGATGGACAGAAAAGTAAGAAAGAGCCAATTATGTTCACTTCATACCACAACCTAACTTTTCCTGATCTGACAGTGGCTGGGGAAGAAGGCAGCAGAACGTTATGGCAGGTATTGACCAAAGGAATGGCATGGGGACGGACCCCCTGAGGACTCAAACTTAGAAGAGACAACAAATAGCAATCTAGCCAACACCAGCACAACGAACCTAAGGAGGCACAGTCACCACCAAAAGAGATGCTGTATTTTGGGTAGCAGAGTAGACCGGATAAAGATTAATTTAAATAAAATAAAGGTACTGACCTGGCCGTGTGCTACGCAAACCTTTGGTATCAAACTTTAGTAGCAGTACTAGGCAAATGGCCTCTAGTCTTATTGGTTTGTGGATGACATTGGATTTAGGGCGTAAGAGATGGAAGAAGCAGAGACAACACCCAACTCCCAAATGATTTATCGTGAGAGATTGGGCGTCCGTGCCATCTTATTTGTAAGGTGTGCATATGTGACAAAGTGAAGCAGAAGAGGGGTATGTTTGTGCATCATGTATCTCCTGGAAAACATTGAATTCTGAATGTATTTTTGTACAGGAATAGCAGAAAGACAGATACTATCAGGAAGACCTTGCAAAAATAACCTGTCAGATCAGGTTATTGTTGGGCAAAAGGAATTGCTTCTATATAAGAGGGTTCAGGAATTCAGGCTTACTAAAACCAGCACATACTATTGGCAAAGTATATAAAGGGATATGTGATTGGTATTTGTGGAGGTGAATTTGCAAAAGTACTCTAAAGGTGTGTGGTGTGTGTACATGAGAGTTTGGTCCTTCAGACCAGCATCAAGATATTTTTTTATTTTGTAAAAGATTACTTGAGGCCCTGGTTATCAGGAACAGTGGTTCCTTCCCATGAAGTAGAAGGGGTGGCTGACTTCCACCCCACCACACAGAGCCTACTGTATGCGCTCTCTACAGGAACTGTGACGAATACGGACAGTTAGTCCCTTCTCCCCCAGAAGGGAGCCACCCCCTCTGAGGCTTGGATGAGCCCACTATGCAAAACCCTCCCTATGGGTCTGGGCAAGTGGGATTTCACTCAGACTGACTCCCTCTTGGGGACAAGGACTCCCATTACAGAACGGAACTCCCCGTCCAAACCACCTTGTCTGCATATAATGATATGGAAAAGACTTGTATATCTCTTGCAACCGCAGAGTTTGACAAAGATCCTTCTTTACCTCTCTTGGCTGCAGGCAATGCTGAATACAATCTGAATGCCATGGTCAACAAAGAAGGACACTGTTCTAATTGTTTCGGTGACAAGTTTAAGAAGAGGGCCTATTGTTAAGCATGAGCCTCTGCAGTATTGACGTCCTGGAGGGGCGGAGCCACGCTGGGCTGCAGAGCCAGTGGAAGTAAAGAGGGCGAGCAAAACACTAACCGAACGCCTATGGGTTAGCATTCTATCCAACCTAGACGCCCAGACCGGAACGAGAACAGAAACAGAAAGATGCCTGTCTCGTCTGGTGGCACGACCAAGCAGGACCTGTGGTGGCCGGGGAGGTTGGTAACAGATGCAGAGACCAGACCATATGAGGGAGCCCGGATACCCAAGCTCTAAGCCGACAAGGTTTTGGGAGCCGGAGAAACCAAATGGAAGACATACCGCTACAAGGTATAATAGCTGGGGAACACGAGTAAATAAAAAGCTATGAAAAGGGGACTGAGAAAAGTACTAACACTGTGAATGATGGCTGGAAAAAGCTATTCAGGTTACAGGAGCCTGAGAAACCAAAGTATGCAACTAACACAACTTATAATATAACACATAAAAGGGGAAAAGAAGGAGATCTGAATAACTGAATTACGGCTAAGAAAGCCATACAGATTGTAAAATGTTGAACAACCAGAGCAGACTGCCACTCTATCCAAAATAACTTGCGTCAAAGAAAAGAAGCGGTCTGAGGACTACAGGACCTTGGGGAGTCAAAGCGCCTCGAATGAGGAAAGGACAGAAACTTTGTGTGTGTTCTCAATCAATCTTGGAGAAATTAAATAGTTTGCATCAAGAAACAGTTTAATTTATTAAAAGGAGAGATGGCAAAACTTTATTTGGTATCAAGGCTGGAAAGAAAAGGAAAATTGGATGACTGAAAACAAGTCAAGAATGAACTGGGCCAGGCAGAAGGTTTAGCGAGGCTAGTGTGCAAAGTGTCCCCTTTTCCTTCTTTTGGTTATATGTTTTCTAAAGTTGTAGAGCCAGTTAGCGGGATAGGATTCAGACTAAAGAGTTTTAATTTGGATTTCAGCATCCACCCTTATTTTTTTGTCTTGTTAGGTAGGGAAACACCCTCATAGAAATACGGTAAGTTATGCATTTGATTCCTTTTCTTCTTAATAAAACCCTTGAAACATGACTCACAATTGTCCTAGTCCTTCTTCTGGTTTACCACCGAACACAGCTACTAAAGCCGGTTCGATAGCACAGCGAGTAGAGAGCTCACTTTGACATCTGTGCAGAGCCTGCTGACGCAGGTTCGAATCCTGGCAGGGCCAAACTCAGCCTTTCATCTTTCCGAGGTCGATAAATGAGCGCTACACACCATGGGTAATAATAAGCAGCGCTCAGATACCTGAGGGTTCGTAACGCTATATAAATGCTAAATTATTAAAGCAGGAGAGCGTGCTGGCTTACTATTTTCAGAGCAATGCTTTGTTTAGGTTCCTCATCAAAGGGACTCTCATTTACGTTTCCAACCTACACCTTTGTCCCGCACGCTAATAAAAGTGGGGAGTATGCTTCTCCCAAGATGGTGGCAATTAGGACTTTCGTTAGAGTAAAATGCGTGCCAGTGTTTTGTTTTGTAGCAGTCTACTATTGACACAATGCAAAGCTGCGTAACTTTTTCAGTCAGCCTCCCCGCAAGATAGTTGCCGGCAGAGCAGAAGGTTGTGCGAGTGTTGCAAGCGTGGTTTTTAGCAGTCAGGTGTATAAATAACATGCCAATGACAATGGTGGCCTCCGACACCGGCATGCTTGACTGGAGTGGTGAAAGGGATCAATGCTTTTCCAGGTGCTCAGCAATAGTCAGATCAAGGTTTGCATGGCTTAGTTGGCACAGTGACAGCAGTACAGGCAGACGATGGGCCCCGTGGTGGAATAAATTAAATGAAAGAGTGTGATGTCCAGATTAGCTGGCTAACGGCAGGCCTTTTTTCTTCGGGGATTTCTGGCACGCCTCTCCATCCGGATTTTGTTGGGCACCGGCACAACCACTCATGGGTGGAAGAGGCTCCAGGATGGCTGTAAAGATGATCAGAAAGCCGTTGGCGATGTGTGACAGTCAAACAACCCTTCTATGATGGACTCTTGCTAGAGGTTGCAGGCACTGCTAGAGACCTACAGAGCAGGCTAGGACTGGCCTATATAGGGCATTAGGCCCATGGCCGAACCAAAAACACAAAATGCTGGTGTGGGCCAGTTTTGTTGGTCAAAGTGGGACACTATTTTAGCCAATTTGTGCAAGTTTGATGAGGTGATTTACTATGCGGATAGTGGCTTTGACCAGTGTTGCTGAATAAATATTATTGAAAATGCCCAATTTGCAAATCACTTAATCAAAAAAACTCCCCCTTGGTTACTATTCAAACAGTGTCACAAAAGGAAAGAAATGCCATTTGCAATTGTGGGCCACTTTTTCATTGGTGACCGAGTGAATTTTATGGCCCAGTGCGACCCTGCTACAGAGGTACGCATGGCACTGCCAAGGTGGGCAACAGTGGCAAGCGCAGGACCACTGCAATATCAAATTGGGACAGATCAAGCCGAACTTCGACTTCATAGGAAGCATCTTCAGAGAGCTCTGTCAGTAAATTAGGAGAAGCTTATTTGGAGAGAGGGTCATAGGGATGGATGGATGGATGGATGGATGGATGGATGGATGGATGGATGGATGGATGGATGGATGGATGGATGGATGGATGGATGGATGGATGGATGGATGGATGGATGGATGGATGGATGGATGGATGGATGGATGGATGGATGGATGGATGGATGGATGGATGGATGGATGGATGGATGGATGGATGGATGGATGGATGGATGGATGGATGGATGGATGGATGGATGGATGGATGGATGGATGGATGGATGGATGGATGGATGGATGGATGGATGGATGGATGGATGGATGGATGGATGGATGGATGGATGGATGGATGGATTTAGCCGGATGATTCTGATGAGCAGGCAACTTCCTGCCACCTTAACCTATGCCTTCATCACTACTTAACCCTTGACAAAGACATGAATTAAGGGCACATCAATGATCTTTTGTCAGGCTGCTGCAACCCATGTCTTATTACAGGGCACACTTTGCTCTTTAGCCTCAAGGCACCTGAAAAACCAAATCACATAAAATACAGGCTAAGCTAAGCAGGACAACGCTGGATTGATCAACCAGACATTAATGCACTGGCAACAAATATAGCATACAAAGACAAAACAATGCAAAGGTGCACTTTGCGGTGACAGTACAGCCCGCATCACATGGAGCCTGCAATGTTTAGAGATGGGGGGCAGTAGAATTGCCTATTTGGAATACTGTAAAGGGGACTGTCAGACGACCAAGGAGATGCGTCCAATACTGGAAAATATGCTTCATATTTTTAAACAAAAGATGCAAGAGAATTTATAATGCGACGATAAATAAAGAATATTATCACGCTGACTGGAATCTAGTGTAAAGGAATTTAAATAGCAGCCAGTAACCAGATCGAAATAGGTTGGTGCTCAGAGACGCAGGGGTCAGCTTCGGAACTCCCAATGTTATGAATGTTTGATTAATGGTGCAGAATTGCTCTCTGCACGATTAACTTGGGGTGGCTTAAGCCTACATATCCCAAAACATATGGCGTCTGCCTGCATCAAACATACCTAACTCCAGTGGTAGAAGTGTACCGAAAAAAGTAGTGGAACTGTGGTCTTGGCAGGGAGAGGGTAGGTGGTAGCCTAGTGCAACATGTGACAAGGCGTTGCCGCTGGAGCCGTCCAATATTCTAAGTGACTAGTGCTAAATATCAAGAAGGTGGTGAAATCGGAGTGTAGTCCCTGCAGACTTGTTTCAACTATTCTCAGGTTGTCCACTGGCTCAGTCTGCTTGACCAACGCTCCAAGAAAAGGAGAAAAGGCTTGCACTCTCTGCCGGGAAAACCAACCCCTCAGAAGTTACTAGAAATGCCTTCAAGGCCATTTCCAAAACTTACAAAGCCATTATAACCCAAACCAAAGCCTCTTCATTAAACTCTAGGATCAATGATGCCAAATCAGGATCCAAAGAAATATTCACCATCTTTAGAGAGCTGGAAAAAACGTCCACAGCCCCCTCCTCCCTTCTCAAGGACGAAAGTTGGTGCAACAGCATTCAGTCTGCCATGCTAGAAAAGCTCAATACTCTGCAAACTAAAATCCGGGGCCATCAAAAAGCACTTACCCTACTCATAGCCAACCTGCACAGTAACTCGCCTACCGTCACTAAGTCGAATGCCTCCTCCCCTTTTGACTTTAAAGATATGACTGAACTAGTAGTTATCGCCTTGCTCAAGCCCATCAAACCATCTAATTGTAAGGGTGATGCCTGCCCGGCCCAATTTATAAAAGACTCGGCACACATCCTAGCCCTTTTCCTAACTGCCTTCATTAACTCATCCTTCCAGTCTGGCCCCGTCCCCACTGGATTTAAGGAAGCCTGGGTACGCCCGCTCCTTAAAAAATCCTTCCCTTGACCCAACAGTTCCAGGGAACTACAGGCCCATCACCACCATCCCATTCCACCTAAAAATATTGGACAAAGCAGCCTACCTGCAAGTCCAAAAATTCCTGGAAGATAACTGTCTCCTTGGCCTGAGACAGTCTGGCTTCCGCCCACAACATGGCACCGAAACGGCCCTCCTAGATTTAAATAATCAAATGGACGATCTTAGAGACACAGGCAAACTTGCGCTCCTTCTGCTCCTTGATTTATCTGCAGCCTTTGACTAGGTGGATCACAATACTCTCTGCCGCCATCTCGCCACTGCTGCTAACTTCTCCCCCAAAGCTTGTACCTGGATCACATCCTTCCTTCAAGAGAGAGCCATGAAAGTCTTCTCAGCCTGTGCCACCCTGAGCCACATCAAATGTGGAGTCCCATAAGGCTCCTGCATCGCGCCCACTCTCTACCTCTTCACGAGGCTTCTATTCAGCATCCTTGACTCCCTGTGCATCTCGTACACAATTACGTGGATGACACACAGGTGCTTATCCCACTCACTGGCAACTACGAGGCAGATATGAACACTCTCACCACCATATACTCCACGATCCAATTCTGGATGACGGACAATTGGTTATGCCTCAATAGAGAGAAGACTGAACTTCTGCTAATCGGCTCCCCCACTACCTTGGGCAATCTTGGTCAGCAGTACGTGTCATTCACCATCGACAATATTCCCATCAAGGTATCCCATAACGTCAAAACACTTGGAGTTTAGCTTGACTCGGATTTGACTATGAACAGACAGGTTAATGCCATTGCTTCCGCGTCTGCCTACTACTCCAAAGTTCTTAACGCAGCTAGACCTTTCTTATCTTGCCAGAACTGCCTCACCATTGCCAGGGCAATAATTGGTTCAAGGCTTGACTATTGCAATGCCCTCCTTGCAGGGACTTCTTGTAAAAATGTGGCTAAACTCCAACTGGTTCAGAACAAAGCCCTTAGGGCGGCCACAGGAACTTCTAGGAAAGACCACATTTTTGAAGTGAGAAGGCAGGCTCACTGGCTCCCTGTCAAGGAGAGAATCATGTTTAAAACCCTCTCCCTCACGCACCAATGCCTCCATGATCTTGCACCTCCCTACCTTGTCCAAAGAATTGCAAAACACACCGCCACGAGACCTCTGAGGAAGGGTTACTCCAACATGATTCTCACTCCCAAGACACGAAGAGTCCGCGCCGGGGGCACTAGTTTTCCCACGATGACCGCCTCGCACTGGAATGCCCTTCCTAATCACCTAAGAATGATCGAGTCCCACAAAGCAATCAAAACTAAGCTTTTTGTCTGAAAGTATACTGTTTTGATGACTGATGTAACAATGACTGACATGTAACACTTAATGATGTATGTAACGTTGGACTTCACCTGTTCATCTATGAAGTCACTTACTACTCATGTACCTGTAACCAAGAGACCACCTTGGTCGCCTGTAACCACTTAATCAATATTTCCTACAAATCTCATGTAACAGCACCTCGATGCCTCTGGGCTATAAGTACACTATACAAATAAAAATAAATAAATAAAAAGTCACTAGTCGCCTGTTCACTGAGCGGCAGTCCCCGCCCCCTAAAGCCCTCCACTCCCCACCCTCCGCACTGCATGCTCTGGAATTCAGAGGAAGGTGAGAGTCAGCTGGCGGGAAATGTAGGCACGGATACTAATTGGGCTCGTCAAGGCTAGGTGCAGTCAGCTGTTTCTGGACGCTCCATCTTGAATGCCGCCACACTGCAGAGACAATTTAGGAGACGAGGCCTGTGCTGTGTAGGGATACATCATGTCAGTCACTCAGAGACCCAATTTCCATTCGAGCAGAGCCTAGTTGCTCTTGCGCAGCATCATTCGTGCATGGCGGCCGACGGAGCTCTGTGCCCACGCGCTCCCTCCCACTGCGATCTGAAAACAGAACAAACAGTGGTTGGTTGCTGTCAAACACTGGCTGGTTTTCTTTGCAGTGAGTTTGACTGACAGCAGCCTGACAGGTACGACTGTCTTTTGGGCAGCTGTTAAGCATCTCCAATTTGAGCAAATTCCTCAGCCTGCCCTTTTAAAGAGATTGCTGGTTTATTGGGAATATAAACAATACTTGAAAGTATGAATTTGCAGAAAGAAAATTAAGCAATGACTCCATCAGTGTGCGCCACCACGAGACACGATGAAACACTGAGCAAGGAGAAACTGAATTCCCAAAGCGTGTTGATGCAAGCCAAGGATGGGCGGCATCAATTTGGCCACACAAGGCAAAAAAGGCCGATTGCCACATAAAGGGGCGGTGGGGGGGGGGCAAAGGTCACTTTGTCAAGGGCTAACAAAACCTCTTGTGTATATAGAGTCCGTGCTGAATTGCTGAATTCCAAGCCCACAAGCGCATCCAGAACTGGAGTTCTTACTCTACAGCTTTAGCACTGAGAACTTTATAGGTACTTGGGAATAGAAACATTCTGCAGTCTAAAGCTTGACATGATTCTGTTGACTTTGGATTTTGTAGTCTCATGAAGACATTTTCAAAGCTGTAACAGGTCCCATCTGGCGATTGGAAGAGGATTGGAACCTTTTTCTGTGTTAAGACACAGTCCCAGGTCGAACCAGTGCTGGAAATGGAAAGCATTTACTGGGGGAACTGTCACCACTTTGACGGAACTCTGGGAACATGGGGGCAGGCCCAAGGGGCATGGCCCATGGCCAGGTTGCGCAGCACAGCATCTCTGCATAGAACCCAATCCTGGCGATTTGCATAAAAGCAAAGAGCATTATCGGAACTTCATAATGTCCACAATTTTAAATGTTAAACATGTCTTATAGTGATTCAATAAGAAACCCTTTAACGCGAATAATGGACTGTTCGGTTTCGATTCATCACAATATTCACCCTAATAAAGAGATGTCTAAATATATCAGTTTGGAGAACTGCAAACTTGAATGAGCGGTGTTGGCAGTTGGAGTCTTCTGAACGCTGATTTGAAGAGCGGGTTGTGCGTGCAATAAGTGACATGTGCTATAGTGCAGTTTCAGAGTTGCTCAGTAGATGTCTGTGCAAGCCCCTGTGCTCTGTGGCACGCAGGAGCAACCTACGCTTTGACAATCAGACTGCCTTTCATTCTGGAAGCAGTCTGATCGTTGAGGTGCAGGATCTGTGACAGTCATGTGCCAGCCGCTGGGTCTGGGGCATGGAGCGTTGCTCCGGCAAGACATTTTTTCAGAGCGCCACCCCATCTTGCAACGGAAAGCACCTCCCTCCCCGAGAAGCAACCAGTGCCAGAGCTCCAGCCACTTTGTCGCCCTTATAACCACCTCCTCCCCACCCCCAGGCACTAGTGCATGCAATGCACAGAGCTGTCAACTGACCGGCGTCTCACAGGTTTGGCCAGCAAAAAAACAACAAATCCTCATAGCCACAAGGAGTCAACAAACCCAAGAGCAGGGCAGGTGGAGAAAAAAGGTCATCACTTACTGACATGATGACAGGGACGTCATTTCACCAACATGCCAGGGGTAGCAGAAGTGACATCACATGACCCTTGGCCTCTGACGACACCACAGGTAGTGATGTCATTTGACCCCACCCCAAAGTGACATCATGGGACGCGATAGAACATGACCTTTCACCCCTTTAATGAGTCTAGCAATTATTGCATACAATTCCAGAAAGACAAATTATTTGTTATTCCTAATCTTTCTTATTTAGGGTCACTACTCAAAGTGTTACAATTGTGGAACCCCTGTTTTTATTTTTTTTAAGAGGGCTCAACATAAATTCCAGCCTCTCCAGAAACAAAGAGTCACATGGCACTGGCCACAGCCGAGGAGTTTCAATGTAAAAAATAAAAAAAAGATTTAAAACATTTTTTTAGAGGTAGCAAGGGAGACCTCAGGGGTCACAGTTGCGACCACCAAATGACGTCGCTACATGATTCTTTTACATGCAAAGCCAGCCTTTCATCTCCGTAAAATGGCTTTACTGAGGTCTGCTTCTGCTAGTGACAAACCTTTTGTGACTATGTAAAGTTTGCAGACTTTGCAGCCCTGAAGTGTATAGCCTTGCTGCCATATCTAAATAAAGATGATTTAAGTGTTGTGGAGTCAGGCATTCAAGTTATTGGTGGGGCTGGGATGAAAAAATGCAAATTTCCGATGTCTGAAAATAAACCATCCACTGATACACAAGTGTTTACAACTGCGTCAATTGTAAATCCAGATAGTTGTGTTTGCCCCATCACTACATATTTTAATTACTGGTGTTTCAATTTGTCAAGAAAGTCACTGCTAGTGAAAACACATTAACAGAACAATTTTGCCAAACATCACAAGGGACTAGAGTGCAATACCATGACTTCTGAATACCCATTAAACTGTACCTCAAAAGGACAATGAAGTGCACACTTTAGCTGAGTGATTTAAATAAGATGAAGTGCTTGTCTTTCAAACTAATCACAAATAACAACTAAGTGTTATCTCTTTTGGGGCAAATACACTTATCAATGCTATTAAACAGTATTACACAAAGGTAAATAAAAGGTAACTGTGCTTGTTTCTAATTCGAATGGAATTGTCCTCAATGTGGTAGGTTTCTTGTGCATGTTCACCTTTTTTGCGAGTTGGCCAGAGCTTTGCTAATTGCACACATTTGTGGAGGGTGATATTATATATATGATATGAGGGAGGGACACGGGTGTGTGGTTAAAGCGTTAGTGACCCTCGTGCTCCCTCTGAAAAGTTGGCGTCTTTGGCCACGAGGAATACTCTCACGTTTGCAGCTTCCCAATGAATGCGCTGCCGGAAGCCAGCGCCAGGCCTTTATCATAACACAGTGAAGCAGGACGCCACCGTGCAGTCACAAATACAAACACAAGAGTGTGCATGTGGCGCTGCAGACCATGCTGTGGCTGAATGATTCCCTCCCAGGCCACCACTTCCTCTCCCCAGTAGGGTCTAACATCTTATGGCTCTCAGAAACCAGCTTGGTTTTTGATAAATAAAGGACTCTGGTGAAACACCTGACGCGACCCCACGCCGTTATTGTCGAGCAACATCATAGGGGATTTCCCAATCTGATAATTCAATTTCCTAAATGCACAAATACACTGCAGTAAGACAAAGCAGTGAGAAATCAAGAAAGCAAACGCCATGTAAAGTGCTGGGCACTACATAATGCTTTCGGCATATCGACCAAGCAACCTATCTAAACGGAACTACTGCAAATTGCATAAATAGACGTGGAATACTAAGCATCTTAGACCAGTTTCATTCGCCTTAGAGAGGAGACCAGAACAGAGCTAAAGGCACGGCTCAGTTATATTGAGGCCTGATATTGTAATCGCGTTTTTGTACCTTCCCTGGACTTGATCATTGAATCAGTTCCAAATGTAAGGGCATGGCCACTGGAGGGAAATGGCCTAGCAGTGCAGATGTTACTTTTTCCAAGTCTCTCAGAGACAGGGCAGTTTGTTGTATGCTGCTGAAGGAGGAAAATAACTCTGCAGTGAAGTATATCACCTCTTGGAGGATCTGGGGTTGGGGCGAGGTATGCAATCCATACTACTGGCAGAACTTGCTAAAGATTCTTAACGCTACTGTCGGCCGAAGAGGTTGTTAGTCACAGCCGAATTCATGCTGGGGGTGTCCAGTGTGGTTGTGGACTGGAATTCTAAGTACTTCCAAGTTCATAGTGACTGGATACTAGATTAAGATGTTTTCCCAAATTGATGGAAGTTAGAGGTCTATTTTTAATGGATGTTTTCCCCTTGAACTACAAAGTGCTACTTCATTGTTTTTTCCCCCATCGGAAGCCAGATGTCGCTGGATGTGTTATTTCAGCCATGAAATATGGAGACCACTCCTTTCACCAGGAAAGTCAGGATGATCACTCGAGTGAGAAGGGAAGTAAGGTTGGTCATAATTGCCCCCTTGTGTACACCCAAAGCATGAGTGTGTCTGGATGTTTCTACAGATTCTGCAATTCATCTTCCCTGAATTCTGAATTTGCTCACCGATCCAGAAATTGACACGCACTTCCTGCTGTGTGACTGTGACAAATCAACTTCCGGAGCACCAGTGGTCCAGGGATGAATATCGGTTTCTAAACCATCAATCAGCCCCACACCTCTAGTGCACCAGTAGGGATCCGAACAGATTGGAAACACAAGTCAATTATAAACCTCCTTGTCCAATTTTGGTAACGTGGACGGAATGGCAGGCTTATCTCCAAAAGGTTGTGGATGGTTGGTTAGTTGCAACACAGCGAAAACACAATTATTACCCAATGATAAAAGGGAGTGTCCAGTCAAGGTTGTATACAAATATCTACTTTATTATCACAACAGACAGATCTAGCATACTTCAAAATACAACCCACCCTGTAAAGGAATGCAGAGGACAGACAGTTTCAAAGAAAGAAAAAGGGATGCACTCTGGATACTGACAGGAGGGTAGTCGGTAAAGTAATTAATCTCACAAGTTCGAGGATACTTGAATTCAACACAAAGGGAGCAATGGGTGGTAAAATGTCACTAAGGGTCTTTGGAGAAGGACCAGGGGACAGAACCACAATGTACCTTGGGCTGTAGATGTTCTTGTTGCTCAACAGGGTCGAGTCGGTTTCAGCACGCTTTGCAGCTTCTGCAACAGTGATCCCATCTGGGAGACAGCAGCGGGTATCAGGCAGCAGGCAGTTCGGTGAACAAGGCTGGACGGACGGCGACAGGATGGCCTAAACGGCGGCTCAGAGTCAGGAATCGTTGTCTCAGTGCTGGTCGGAGGGTCTGAAGCATTGGTTGAGGCATCTCGGATGGCATTACGTATCAACAGTCATCAGTGCAGTCGGTTGCAGCTCGCGGGGCTAAACTGGCTTGAAAATGTCCTTTAAGGCAGATGTCGGTAAATGCTTGTCGATGCACTTCTCCTAGCTTCTTCACTGGGCTTGTGTCGTCCTTTAAGGTGGACGGTCCAAAGCTGAGAGAGTGTTGCAGGCAGCGGCCCTGTACTTGGTTTGGTTCAGAGACTCTCTGGCATCACCCACATAGGAAGCTTGCTGCAGAGCCTAGCAGGGCACGCTGTGTGCTGGCTAGGTACCGGTTCTGGAGCTGTTTGGAGGGTCCTTTGGATTCAGTATCTTCCCTCTATTCCCTGGGATCTTGCTTCCCTCTTGGATATCCTGGCCTTCCTTCACTGGCAGAAGGTATAAGGCAGACTATATCTTCAGCCAGGGTCTAATGCTGATTTCTTCTCGTTACTCCTTGCAAAGTTTTCAGATGATCTGTCCAAAAGAGGGGCTAGACTCTCTTAAAGCCAAATGGACCACAGGGATTGGTGTAGACTAAGTCTACCTTAATGAACCAATCCTGGGTCCCTATACACAATCTCCTGTATGCATGAGGTTATAACCAGAGTGCTTTGCAACAGAAAAGGTCAAGGGGTGAAAACATGTAATACTAAGTCCGACCCATCAATCCTGTCTGTTGTGGATCAAAGGGTCTCTCTGGTTAATTGAGCTCTCTGTGGTTCTTGATTAAAGCAGCAGGTCTCCCTTGAAGCTGCGGCATGACCAGACTTTCTGGCTTCTGCAAACCACATTCTTGCACCTTCTTAATGGGGTCCGCCTGCCGGGGTGACTAATGTAAATAGCTGTCCCAGACATGACAGTTCACTGCCCTTGATACTGAGAGGCGGGAGCTGGCTTCAGGTTGACACAGATGGTTGTTGGGGTTTCCTGTCTCCTTTGTTATCCTCTGCAGCCAGGCCCCATGTGGGCCTGTTTGAAGTATACTCTATTAGTATGTGAATTGCTCACACCATTCTGCAGGGCCTAACAAAAGAACACTGGAGCCTTTGATAGTTAATTAGGCTGGCCATGGCAGGAGGACATTTTTGCCCTCCCCCTTCTGAGAGGACAGGGTGTAATCCTGGCTGTCATATCCCTGCTAAATATGATAGGGGGGACAGCGCCTGTAGGCTGAATCCACCCAGAGTACACAGGTCTATGTGTATGCGCTGCCGTGAACATAGGAAAAGGTGTGCGGATTAGCCCCACACATTTTTTCAGAGGCTGATCTACCATCATTAAATTTCATATAAAATTTATAAAAAAAGCTCAGGTTAGTGCACACCCACCATGCGGATGGTCGAATTCCTCATAGTGACCGAACATCATTTTGGGGAGCCAAACATAAGAGGGGTGGCTGGAAGGTTTTAAATTAATCCACCACCTCTGGTATTGATCTTGGAAACCCTTCAGACTGCTGCTTTTCAGCCTGCCAATCCATTACAGCATTACAGAATGGGAAAGACCAAATGCAAAACAAGCTTGCTTACACCCTAAAAGGGTCAGTTCAGCCTGAACTGCTAAGTCACATCTTTTCTGCATTAGACCAAAAGCATCCCCAACCATGTTTTGGGCTCATAGAGCATAATCAGCGAGGTGTTGTTTGGACCTCTTGGCACAGAAGGACCAGGACCGATGTTTGGCCATAACCAGCACATGGAGGGCACCATTAGCAACAATGACGGTTGATGGCTGGAAGATTTTGAATTAATCATAGCCTCTGGAATTGTTGCCTCTGGCAACCATCCATTCTACTATTAGCCTACCGTTCCCTTACAGAAGGGCCAAGACCATGTGTAAACCAGGCTAGTTCCCACCCGAAATTAGGCAGTCCAGCCTGAACTTCCAGGTCACATCCCGTTTGCATGAGACCACACGCAGCCCTTCTGTCAACGAGGACCTCAAGAGAATGGGATAACAGGGTAGTGTTTGGCTGATGGGTGAAAGGGGTTCCAAACAGTGTGGTTGTCTTTCCTTGGTAATGTATAAGAATGCAATGAAGACATTTAAGTAAATGCTTTCTTTAAATAGTACTTGTAGACCTCGCAATGTACCTTTCCTGCTGACAAGAACATGTGCCAATTATATGAAGATCTGCTATGAGCATCTTCACCTCTGGTAGATAAGGATGCTGGACGTTTATTCTAAAGCAGCCTAAAGAAGACCAAAGCTCCAGCATTACTTTGAAACAAGGAAACTGCAAATACCAGGAAGCATACCCGTCTCTGGGAAGAACCACAGAAGGGACAGCACGAAGCACAAGGCCCACCTGATGCTCCTGTACTAAGTCCTTGAAGTAGCACCTGGAAAGCATGGAGGCAGGCTCAGTGTGGGCCTTAGCACTACTCGACACACTGCCGAAACCACAAAGCATCCAGTCACTATTCAGAGTATAAGATAAACTGCCGCACCGCTGGTCCTGACCGGAGAAGGCTGGCAAAGAAGTGGACCCTCTCCAAAGCAGCTTAATTCACTTAGGGAATGAGGTGAGTACTACTGTACTAGGTGGAATGGAGTGGGATAGCACCTAATGAAGGAAAGCGGAGAGAGGAGCTGGTACTAATGACTTCAGAGCGAGAAGAGACTCTGCAAAAAGGGTAGTGAAGAAGGAGGGACTCTTCGTTGATGGTAGTAGATACAGGAGAGACCCTGCACTAATACACGAATATATACAGGGGATCAGAGACCCTACACCAATGCAAGCACCTACATGCAGTTCTAGATTATCGTTCAGCATGCCGAGTATGACGACGCTACTGGGGATAGATGGGCTTCTACATCTTTCGGTGGGAAACTGAACCAACCTTCTTGAGAATCCACGAAAGACAACATCACTTGGTAGCAAATCATTTACAGTGCAAGGAGGTTTGCTATGGAGGAGGCAACCTTCGGGCTAGTACTTGCAGCCTCAGTCAATGATTTTCAAACTTGCTCCTAGAGTTGCGAGTGGGCTAGTAGACCTACAGCAGGAAGTATGGGGCATTAGGGATAGACAATAATTTACAGGCAATGTGGTAATAATAAGACCAACAGAGGCCACCTCTAGTTGAACTAACAAAACACTGAGGTCTAGGTGAAGTATTTGTATTGTCTTTTTGTAGTTTTGGGAAGCGGAACTGTCGCCCGCAGGCATCCTGATGAAGCCTGTGTAAATTGCACACAGTGAACCAGAGCATGCATGCAGACCTCTCCATGCAATAATGATTATTTGCAATAACAAAGTGCAAATATTGCATGGACATCCAAGCACACCTAGGGTTCTGTGTATTGTCTGCAACTGTACATGCCTTCTGCCACGTACATGCGTGGTGGGGGACATTTACACAGATTTTTATAGAATACGCCAGCTTTCAACAGGTATAAAACAGTGGAGGCTTCCATGGAAATCAACAGCATCTCCAGCGGTATTAAAATCAGATGCTGGCTAGTGGCTGGGATGCTTGCGGATTTCTGTTGCAGAATAGAATGTAGGCCTACTGCTCTTTATTACAATGGTATGCTGTGTATCAGATGGTTTAGGTGTTAGGGGTCATCAGACACCCTCGGGCACAGTATATCCCAATATATCCGGGATGCAAGGCTTGGCCACCCCGACCCCTTCGCTGAACATGTGTAAGCATGTGAGTGGGTTGATTACCTCCATTCCTAAATCACTGATGCCCGGGCATAATGGACAACCAAATGTGGAGGCATCATGCATGCCCTGAAGTTCAGAAGCCTGTAGTATTCTGCAGCCCGTGCCCTTGTGTACAGCAGGCCGATGGCATCATCCGGAAGTCATCCACAGAGCGTGCTCCATCTTTCTGGAAACACAAAAACAATGCAGACTGAAACCACTGGGGCCTCATAACTTTAAGAAAGGACAGGCCCCCATGACTTGCACCAGACTGATGTGATATTTACTCGGGTACATAGATAGGGAATGGGTTTTATTGAGGATCACATTTTCCTCAAGCACCCTGGAGAAGATGGATGAGGCTCAGTCACCAGTCAGACTGCACATCCCTCCATCTGCCACCCTCCTCAATAAGTCACTGTGGCAACCAGTCCTTACCCATGCATGCTTGCAGGATGATCAAAGGGGATCGCTCCCTTGCTGTGGTGGGGAGCATTTTTTAAGCTTAGTAAATGACCATGTATCCCAGTATGATTAAAGACGCTTCAACACAGGAGAGGAACAGAGGACGCGTGCTCACCCCCACAATCAGCAGCGCCCCTCTCAATGTTTGCCTAAATTCTGCCCATGCTCCTTCACCCCTTGCTCGGGTACATATCCTATTGTGTCAAGTCATGCAGTTGAGTGCTATGATACGAGCGGTCAGTACCACACTCACCCAAAATGATAGCCTTTTCACTTACACACACAGGGCCAATTCTAGTCTAATGGAACCCCTTCCTACTGATGGGCGAGTTACCAGAGGAGCAAGGGCGAGATTCAATTATTGATGTCCAATGAGATTTCAGTGCCCACTCATTCCATTCTAGCTCTATGGTTCCACTGCGGTCTGGGATCTGCGCCCCCTATCTTGGTTGGGAGCACTGACCACCATTCATGCACGGGTTTCACTGCTGTGCTGACTGAAGGGGGTTCCTGTCTGTGGATAGGTGTGTGTGCCTCATTTCTCAGGTTCCTGGTTCTGGTCAACAGCAGGTAAGGAAAACAAATAGTAAGCGACTTACACTGTAAGTAAGCCCAAAATGTGCAGACGCGGGTTCATGTTGGAGTAGAAAAATAAGAGAAAGTGCTGGTTGGTTGTCATGTTTGTAGCGGGTGATTTACAGCGGTGAGCATGGGATGTTAGGCGGTCTGGTCTTAAGAGACATGAGAGAGACCGGGTAAGGATTGGGAGAAGAAAAAAAAAGCTCCCAATGGGAGCCTTTTTCGCGTTCAGGCACTTCAGCTTTGGTAGCGGGGCCTGTATTTTAACTGGAGGCTGCCGAGAGGATGCCATATTGCTCAAGAAAGGTTAATGGCGTCCTGGAAAGTTTTAGCCAAGTAATCTAGAGTGACAGCTGTCTGATATGCCCGACTAGCTAATAGAGAAGTTCATGTTTTGCATAAAAAAGGTTTTGAGTACTTAAAAGTGAAATGGGTGACATATTGAAAAGTTCGAAGAGCAGTATAAACTTTATCCTGAGGTATAATGCCCTGTACAGGCGTGATAGAGCAATAGGAGAAGGTCTCTTCATAAGCACAAGCTTGCTTATTCTGAGTTTGGCGGTATTCCTGCGGTATTTTAATGGAACATACAACCAAACTTGGTTACCGTTACTCCATCACATTCTGCCAGATTCTGAATGGCGGTCGTTGACCCTCATTTTTTAGTCCATCGGGCTCCATTGGGGATTTGGCAGATTTAGCGTGGCCACCCGCGGCAAAGCTTTTTTGAAGTAAAATGGAAGCGTGAGGCAAATCCTCCACTTTATCCCCAAACTCGGAATTTGTGGTACAGTAAATTTAGCCGTAAAGCCGTTACCACTAAAAAAGGTGTTGGTAATAGATTTACCGACACAAATGTACTGCACCGCCAAACTCTGGCTGTCTTGTGGTAGTGAGACTTATTTATGTAGAAACTTCCTGGAATGGACTCTCGGGTGGCATGAATTAAAATGAATTCCTCACATTTTGACACGTTATTACTCCTGGATCTGAAGTGTTGACTACTAGAGAGTTGAGAACTTTGCAGTTGTATTGCACACAATCAAATTGAATAATGCACTTAAAACATATATGGCTTCAGGGCAATAGGAAGTAGCTCGTTAGGTAATGTGAATCAAACCGTACACTGAACAGACATCCCGAAATGTTGCCATCAAGGTTCGCAGTATGTACATCACAATTTTATGTTATTTAGGTTTGTCCTTACAAGACTAGAGCGTGGAGCCTGGGTTTTGTTTCCGATGCATCCTGTATGCTGGCAGAGAGGGCTGCCACTCACGGGGAACGGTCTGCGTCAGTGTTCATGCTATGACAAACAAAGCACTTGCCAAAGTAAATTGTCAGACACCAACGAGGGCTTGCGAGAGATGCCCCGGAAATGCGTGCGCCCTGCCGGGACATTCATGCACGTGAGGAGATTCCTTTGAGAATGGCGGGCAAACGTGACGACAGAGGAGGCATGGCGGGCGCCGCCCCTTACTGGGGGCTCCTGGCCAGCCTCCACCACTCGGAGCACTAGGCGGGCCAAGGGGGGGGGGGCTGCCACGGAAGTAGAGCGGGGACAACACCGGAAGAGGGAGGGGACGAGGGACATGCATGGTTTTCTCTCTCTGTCCCCGCCTTCTCCCCGGCAAATGAATGAATTCCCACCCTCCCGCCCAATTCCAAGGTTTTGATGTCTAACATCTGTTTTATGTTTCAGGTCGCCCAGCGGAGTTACATTGCAATCCCTTTAGCAAAGCACTGGCAAACCCGTAGGAGGGCTGCTCAGCCACCAGCTTCGAATCTATGGTGCCCAGGAGTAATAGACTCAGGGGAGGCCCTGGGAAGAAGGGGAGGGGCTTGAAAGGCATTCCAACCCCAAATGCGGGGGTGGGGGCGGGAAGAGGAGAACGAAGAAAACGTAAAGGCCAAGAAGGGAAGTCGGGGGGAACAAGAAGAAGGTGGCAGAGAAAGGTTGGTAAGGAAACAAGTAGGGGAAGGGATAACTGAAGGAAAATACCTAAGGGAAGGGTAAGTGTGGACGGGGGATGGGCCCGGGGGGCGACAAGGGGGAGCAGGGGGGGAAAGGTCCAAGTGGTATGGGGGAAGTAAGCACAAGGCTGGGGGGGTAGAGAGACTGGGATACTTGGGGAATAGAGAGAACATAACATGGAGGCCAGGGGGGGCGGGTGTACTGGATTACAGGGAACAGACCATGGAGGCAAAGGGGGAGGGGGCGAAAGAGAAGAGAACCGGAAGGGGGAGGAGTGGTGAGCCTCTGGAATGTAAGTGCAAGGGATAAACGGAACGGGGGTAGACCGGGGTAATATCTCTGAAAATGGATAAAGGGGAGAGAGAACAAGGGCAATGGAATGAAGGCGAACAGAGCACACCGAGGCGGAAAAGGGGAGATAGAAATGAAACCGGGATCACTTAGCGTTAGACTCAGATGGCTGGTTGGGCAGGTAGAACAAGGGAACAGGAACTTAAAGGAAGAGTTGGTACAGTAAGGGGACGGTAGCATAGAGCGGAGTAGAAACGTGTACTGTGATATTGGACACCGAAAAGTAGTGTCTGAGTTAGAAATGTGTACTGTGAATAAGGACACCGAAAAAAGTGACTGGAGAATGTGTACTGGGAATAAGGACACCGGGAAAAGTGTCTGGAATTAAGTTCAAAAATGCTAACAAAGAATGGCCATGGATAGAGAGAAATCGGTAGCGAGGGCCGGGCTCAATCGGAAGGGTCCACCGGACACGGACGATGGAGGGGGTGGGGGGCGTACTTAAGAAGCCACTCCCGCCGTAGAAGAACCTGTGGTGTGGTGGATACACGGATCGCAGATGGCGTCCTTACAGCCGGACAGCAGGGACGTCATCTCCCCCTTGCTACCCCTGTGGTCTCCCTTGCTACCCATAGGAAAAAAATAATAATTTTGTAACTATTTTTTTTGTTTAACTTTTTTTTTATATGTAAGCTCCTGGGCTGTGGACAGTGTCATGTGGCTATTTATTCTTGGAGTGGCAGACTTTCGTGTTCAGGCCTCTAAAAAAACGGGATTCCACAAGTGTATCACGTTGCGCAGTGACGCTAAATAAGAAAGAATAGGAATAACACGTAATTTGCTTTCTGAAATTCTATCCAATAATTGCTAGACTCATAAAGGTTTATTTCCAGGCACACTTCAGGTAGTGAGTCACTCATTTAACCTGTTCTTAAACACCTGAACTCAGCCTTTCAGCCTTCTGAGGTCGATAAATGAGAACCAACACAGGTTGGGTGATATTGTATGTGTAAGCGCTTAAGCAAAAGTGCTATATGTTAAAATATCATTATCATTTGGCCTTGAACGTCTGTTGCATTTACAGTAATTTGGTAATATCATCCTATACACACTGATATTAACGATACATATGGTGATCCATTTTTCTATGAAATGTATGTAACATTATAGTGATATCGCAACCATATTTCTCGTAGTGTACTGAGGAACAATATGTGATGTCCGTTCCTATTTTGTCAAGGGATGAAAGGTCGTGTTCCCTCGCTTCTCGTGATGTCACTTCGAGGTGAAGGGGGGCAAAATGACATCACTTCCTGTGATATCATGTGATGTCACTTCCGCTACCTCTGGCATTTTGGTGAAATGACGTCCCTGCCGGACAAGTTGAACGGCACTGCCTGGCCAAAACATAACTTAGCGAGCATTTTAGCTAGAGAATGTCCCATTGCTTCCATGGGGCCACCAGAGCTTCCGCCCTGCCAAGCCACTCACCTTTAATCGGAAGAGAAGTTGATTCTTATAAAATCTTCAAAAAGTACGGCGAAAACAAGGTTAGCAAGAGAAAAGTACAGTTTGTTGGGCCGACACAAGGCTGCAAGAGTAGATGTCATGCTTTCATTTGACTTGCATGCTCCTAAGATATATTTTCAGCCTTCTAAAGTGATAGTGGTTCACTGTTTTAACCGCCGCTTTTATAGGTTACATTTAGCACAAGTGTGCTGTTTTAGATCATTTTGTATTTCTAGCTGAACTCCACTTCGCATATAATTATTATTTGCCATATTCACACGCCTGTGTCAATTAGGACTTCAGTTCCCATCTGCCCTTCACTACTTAATTGTCTTCATGCGCGTCAGTACCGGCTCGTCAGGGCTCAGCCAGTCTGTGCTATATGCACGTTCCCGCACTCTGTTATCCTGCCTGAGATCGCATAATAAGTACGCTCCTAGTGCTCCTTCAGCCCGTATTTGTGCTGTATTTTTTTCCATTGTCTCCTTGTTCCAACATGCACCCACTGCAGGCCATACACGCTGCCAGGAAATATAAGTGTGGTGTGCCACCCCTTTTGGAACAATGGTCCCTCCCATGTGCTGGGACCAGGTGACCACATGAATAAAAGGGACTAGCCGATTCTGGCTCGTCGATACCAACTGACTCCTGCCTGCTGTGTGGTTCTTCTGGCAACACGATGCTGGCACTGAGTAGCAGGCAGAGGGCCTACCTGCAGGGCCCTCCACCATGTGTCCCCCTGATGGGCATCACTGTCCTGGTCTGTTCTTCATCAGCAGTGCCCTTGTTGGGCACTCTGCGTGTGTGTTCTGGAGCCACTGCTGGGCAACTCCTGCCCCACTGGCCTGTGTGCCCCCAGGCCACGATCCGAGAATGTGCTCATGGTCCAACAGGGTGATCCCTGCACCTGGGTATGTCGGGTGGGTGCCCCCAGCAAAGGCCTGCCAGTAATTGGTTATTTATAACGTGCTGAATACCCAGAGGTTTCTAAGCACGGACCTGGGGCTCGAACCTGTGTTGCTCTGCGTTGCCCCTGAGCTATCCTCCCGAGTTCATTTTGGGTCCAGGGCACAACAATGTACTCAACACTAAGCTTATTTCCAAGCACTGCTGCTACACTGACATCATAGAACGTTAGTTGGCCCCTGAAAGTCTGCTGGTTATTTCTGCCGCACCATCCATCACTACTGATGAGGATATAAACCAAACCTTGAACAACAGCCATACTACCGCTTCCCAGTTGGATGCGCACAATAAATGACATGATTCAGCGCCCTCCAAATTTACATGCCCAGCGATATTAGATAGACTCACACGTGGCTGGATGTTTCCAATGAGAAAGGGTTAGGCAATCTTCTTACCCCCTTGGTGAAGGATACCCCCCAGTACCAACTTCTATGCAGCCCGGCCAGATGGATTATAATAATTTGAAACTCGCTCTTTCAAACACATGCTCACTAGTTGAACACGCTGTTGAGGTTGCAGGTCGGATGTCTATGCAGAACCTAGATATACTTGTCTTGCTGAGACCTTGTTATCATGCAGCTCTACTAGCTACTCCTCCTGGGTTTAAATTCATCAGAAGGGATGGTACTGATTCCAGAGGTGGGGGTGCCGCATTTTTTGTAAGAGACTTTTTTAATTTGCATGTTCTTAAGTCCATCAATATTGATCATTGTGAGCACTCTTTGTTCATATTACAAATTGCCCCGAACACTAGTGTTTGCTTTTCAGCCATATATCATCCCAGAGACTGTTTTGAGGAACAATTTCTTACTTTATTTGGAGATTTCCTCAAGTCAGCGACCCACAGGATTATCCTGTGATTTGAATCTTAGGGCCCATAGGCCCATAATAACAATGAACATGATGCTGAAACACTTCTCTCCCCTCTATACGCCACAGGATTTATTCTATGTATTGATCAGCCTACCCACAGAGAGGGTAACGCCCTTGACTGGGTGTTAACCCATAACCTCTCGAGTGCCTCCCTTGTTATTACGACATGCCCATGGTCAGACTACTTTTTGATCTCCTGTCTTCTTCTCCCGTTCCGTACAATAAAGTAAATACCAACCCCAAAACTGTAACAAGGTTAAGAAATCTTAGAAAGGCATCTTCTAACCTTGCACAGCCTATGCTTTCCAACAGGGTACCATCTAATTACCATACTATCCTAGTCCATCATTTCTGTGACATTACCTCCACTATCATCAACACCCTGGGACCCTGGTCATGCCAAAGCTGTTAAGAGTGAAGTTCTATGCAAGACTTGGTTCATCACCAATATTGTTATGCACAAGAAAATTAAAAGGCAATGCAAAAGATTTTGGAGGAATGACCCCTCCCAAGAAACTCTATTCACATATTGGTTAACAGCCTCTAAGTGCAGAAGTGCCATTCATTCTGCTAAGAAGAAGAATTACAATAAAAGAATAGCAAGTGCTAGGTCCAGTCAACGAGAACTGTTCTCCATCATTAAAGAAATGGAAGGGAAAAAGGGGTTGGTGGTACGGGGAACAGTGTAGCGATTCTTGGTGCGAAAATCGAGTCACACCAATCGGCCCTCAGGATCTGCCAATTAGGTCTGCTTGCCCCTCCAGCACCTCTTTTATCTGTGGATAATGGATCACTCGCTTGCTTCCATGCTCCATCCAAATTCCAACTACATCAAGTTACCGAAGCCGAGATTGTCGCAATCATACAGGGACTGAAACCCTCCACCTGTGCTGGTGACACCTGCCCTGCCAGTATAATTAAAAGTTTGATAGGTTGCCTAGCGTCACTCATTACTAATATTGTTACTGCCTCCTTCTCATTGTCTGTCATTCCCTCTTGTCTGAAGGACTTGTGGCTAATGTCCATTCTTTAAAAAAAAAAAAAAAAGTCGTTGGATGCGACGGTTGCAGGCAACTTTCACCCAGTCACTAATGTCCCCTTGCTCTTAAAAACCAATGACCGACTGAAACCAATAGTCCTAACACTCACCTGACCACCCTAACCATATATGTCAAAATGCAAAATATACACTGACGCCACAACAATATTTGTGTCCCTCTGAATCTGATGGGCACTCAGAAAGTGACAAGTGACATGCTCCATACCGAAATGTGCAGCCATCTCACACATAAAACCATCACAGCATGTCTAACACAATACAATATAACACATAAACCATAAAATGACAACGATTCCCCGTACCCATTTGTCCCAATGTTCAACCCATGGAAAATCCAGTAAACAACTGGAGGTCAGCGGACGTCCCTGCATCCTCATGTCCAAATTGGGATGCGTCCAAGCCCCCACATGTCTCAAAGCACATCCATGAAACATCCAGTAAACAAATTAATGCAATGAGATCTGCCCACACCCTCATGTCCAAACTCCTTAGAATTTACCAGAGGCACCCAGCACCCTCATGTCCCAAAGACTAAATGATACATTCCTTGCGATACCTAAACCTCCTAAACCTTCCTTACAGTATCCTGACCTGAGGACATAGCACAACACAATAGCAATAAATACAGGCATCCTAACCTACCATCACCCCCCTTAGTCCCTATGCAGAAACAACCCAAAACCTAAACAATTTGAGGCCACCACAAAAATATGAACGAACAGCATTTTAAAAATGCAGGCCTCACCCCACTATGTCCATAAATTATTCCTCCTCACGTATGCTCAAATTCCCAATCTCTTGGTAAAAAGACCATGGATCAGGATCTAGTTCCTTCAAATTCTTGAACAATCTATTATATCTTTGACAAACTACTGTGATAGAACACCTGCCATCCACACATACTGTGCATCCTTGGTGATCACTTTGTCCATCACTTTACCCCATCAAGACACAAGGCTCCCCTTGCGTGCACCTTCTCATCCCATTAATCTCCACAACACAATGTGCCTCCGTTGGCCACCATTGCACCATCATAACGGCTCCAGTCATCTCCACAACCGTGTTTGCCCACCCTCAGCAGTGCCACTGCTGCTCCATCTGTTGTGTGCAGACGCTGCAGATGCAATGCAACATTCTCGAGTTTGTAGTGACGTCAACGTGCCAATACCAGCGTGACAATACCAGCGTGACGTCACCATTTCTACACTAGTCATCGGAGATGACAAATCTCTTCATCGCCCTCCAGTCCACGACTCCAAAACACTTCTCACCTCCTCATGCTCTTCCATTCGCAAGGCACGCCATCCCGTGCTGCTGTGTGAGCCAACCACAACTGCCGCTCCACTGTGCCCCTCAGAGCAGACATGTTGACAGGCTCTCTCCATGGAATCTCCCAACTTATCAGCCGCTCCGTCCGCCATTGAGGGCGGAACAACCATCCACTGCAGTGCCCCACTGCAGAACATGAGCTCGTCAAAAATCCACACCAATACTACCCCTCGACCCAGCCACCACGACTCACAGTCACCATTGTGGCTGAGGTCCTTTCAGCTTTGGTCAGCCCACCTTGGTACTCCAATGCTGACCCTTCAAAAATGATGAACGCCAGCTGTGCCCTGCACCTTACTTTGTTGGGTGTCTTATCCTGAGCTAGCCCACCAACTTGGCGCTCTCCCTCAGTGCCCCACACCTTACTTGTTGGAAGTGGATGGTTACATCAGTGGCTGCGGAGATGTTGCTGCTCCCCCACCACCGCTTCCTAGATCCAGTACCTTCCGTTGTCCCGGTCAGTGGACAGAAGACCAACTTGTCACCAAATTAAGTAACCTGGTACGTGTGAATACGTTCCACGCTGGATTCCCAAGGCAAGTTATACAGGTGCATTGATTCCAGTTCCTCAGTACAGTTGTAAGTAAAGATGTAGTTCACACAACCACTGGCCCATCCACACGCCAAACCAGCTCCCTTCTAACTAACACTCTCAGAACACTCACTCAAGCACTGACCAACATTCCACACTAAAATTCCATTCATCCTGGCAAGTACATGACACAGTGTGTCAGGGGTTCTCTACTATGCCTTAAAAATACAAAAGAAAACAATGAAGAAAAGTAAAATTCGAATAAAAAAGGGGTTATGTCAAGAGACTAAAAACAGTAATCAAATCAAACAGTAGTGAGGAACTTGCATACAAAAGGAAGCTTCAAGTGCACATTTTCTAGTAGGAGTAGAAAACGCGGCCATGGAAAGGTATCTTTCAGGGGTTTTCAGAAAGAGAATTATAGGATAGCGGCGCTTTTCACGCGCTGCCTGTTCCAAAGGCCACACAATAGGTTGTGCCCTTGGAATCAGTGGCATATGTTTCCGAGACGACTGGGTTCCTTTCACCTCTGCGCGCGACAAAAATAATTCTAAGCATTCGAAAGAGAAGTAAAATTACCACATGACACCACTCTGGGTTGTGCTCTACACGCTTGATGAAAGATTCCATCTCTGAGGTGGCACTGGGGTCCCACCTCGGGTATGCAACACAGCCTGAATCGCCGTTTGCGCCAACAGGCATTATCTCTTGCAGCACGCATGCCAAAATCACGGGTGTGAAGGTACAAAAAAGCGTTAGGCGAGTAGAGCGAAAAGCTCTTCACCATCCACCTGCACAACAAGAACTCCTGATGGATTCGCATGCCTACCTGCAGGGCAGGCCGCAGTTTGGCTGATTGGGAGGGCAAAAGACTAGATTCCTACAAGAACGCTCCTCATTATTGAAGCTTCCGGAAGGATTTTTTCTGCTGCATTGAAAGTGCGCGGACGTCTTCAGTTTAAGGGGTCTAATCTCTGAAATTTAAGGAAGCGGATGAAAGCGCTCATCTGTGCGCCAGGATCAGAAAAAAAAAAACATTCCAGCCAAGCGGTTCTTCCTCCCTAGAACTGGGGGTACGTTCTCGGCTACAGGAGTGTTTGTCACAGCTACAGCGGCGCTATTTTGGAAGCTCTGGGGTGTGAGAATTTGGTTAACAGTTATTGCGACCAACGGAGCATTCTGCTAGTCTCCTCTGAGCAATGATAGCACGTGCCCCCATGGGGGTGCCACCACGTGACACCAAGGAGGTGTGGTTCTCTGAGCGCACTAGTCAGATCTCTGTTAGTGCTCTATAGAATCATTTCAGCAATCTGCCACCACCTGTTTCTCCCTGGGCATCTTAGGATAAAATGCTGCACCCAGAGTCTTCACTTTCTAGGCTGGAGACTCGACATGAGATGCCAGGATTTTGCAATTTAGCAGAGGCTGAAAGTAAGAAACCTTGGCACATCCTTTAAATGAAGCAAATGTATTTATTTATTGCTTGCTTGTTAGGCCCTTATACAATAAGAATATACTATTTCAAAGTGCCCACAGGGCAGGGAGGGGAGAATGGGAAATACATTATATTACACCACAATATTTAAGAGCAGAGGGGGAAGATGGGGAGTGGGGGTGAATCTACTATGCCTTGTGAGTATTCAGAACGTGCAAGTGTAGAAAGGAAGATGGAAGACGGGTAAGTGCTGGGGAGTCCGAGGCCGTGGGTGAGCCATGGATGAAGTGCTAGGAAAGTTACACAGCCTGGGCCGCATATGGGAGGTGTAAGTGCGAGTCTCCAGAGCAGAGGGCGTGCAGATGCAAAGTGCTGTGGAAAAACAGGAGCTGTGAAGAATTGGTGTGGGAGGTCAAGGCCCCGAAGATGCATAAGGGTCAAGGACACCGATTCAGCAACTGCGGGATTAGCAGAGCAGAGAAGGAGGGAAGTAGAGGGAAAAAGAGGAAAGTCTTAAGGAGCTCCCGGAATTTGAGAAGATCCTGCTCAAGGCGCAGGCGGAGGCTATTCCAAAGGAGGGAGCCCGCAGAGAAAAGTAAACGACCCCTTCCCTCTGTTTAGCGAAACACTTTACACACAAAGAGTTGGTGCCAGAGGAGCGTAGTGGTCTAGAGGGAGCATATTTAGTGAGATAAAGTTGAAGATAGTGTAGTCCCCGGGCCCAGACAGCCTTGTGGATGATGCAGAGAGATTTTAATTTCCGTGCAGCAACCAGGAGCCAGTGAAGACATTTTAGTGCAGGAGAGATGCGGTCCCTGGGCTTAAGGGCATGGAGAAGTCTTGCTACCCTATTCTGGAGAAGCTGGAGGGGTCACAGAGTGGAAGGAAGAAAGATTCAGGAGGAGGCTGTTACAGTAGTCAAGTGTAGAGAGAACCAAGGCTTGAGTCACATTGAGTCTCTGAGGGAAAGTGAGAAAAGGTAGAATTCCTTTGAGAACGCACAGCGGATAGTTGGACTTCTTGGCAATGTCCTGAGTGTGAGGGGGGAAGGAAAGGGAGGAGTCGAAGAGGACTCCAGGGTTTCAGGCTTCAGTTGAAGGCACAGGGGGAGAGCCAAACGAGGAAGGCCAGAGAGAAGGGAAGAAGGAGTGAGCAGGTGTCCCAATGGGAAGGATCTCAGTTTTACAGGCGTTGAGTCAGAGATCATTGTAGGCGCACCAGGATTGGATGGCAGAAAGGCAGTCAGAGATGATGGAGGGAGCAAGAGGGTCAGCAGGGTGTCTGAAGAAGAGCTGTGTGCCGTTTGCGTAACACTGGAAGTTGGAGGAGAAAGTGGAGATAGAGCATGCAAGGAGAGCAAGGTAGATGTTAAAGAGCCAGGGGGAGAGTATAGAGCCCTGAGGGACACCACAGGTGGAGGTGGAAGTAGGAGAGGAGAAGGTGCCCAGGATGACTTGCACAGACACCCGTGGAACTCGGTTTCTTGTGTGTGCATATGAATTACGCAAAGTTCGGGAAGTTAGTACCACGTGGGCATAATCAGCGGAGCTGGGAAATTGATTATATACTTTGAGAAGAAAACTTTGCTGCAAAGAAACAAATATTAAAGCAAAACTAAGGATGAGCCGGTCTGTAGGGGGATCTCGCAGGTAAACAACCAGTCTGGAGAGGTACCTGATAGGTACTAATTGAATGAACAGACAAGGCAGCGCCTAATTTCACCTCCTTTGATGGTAGGTCTAAGAGCATAAATCATACAAATGAGTTTTATGTAGGTCATCCTGATAATTTAACATCAATAAGAAGAGTACCCATTTCTCTAGAAGGCCAGATACCGGATTGCCCTACCCAAAATGTGATGCTCATCAATACATTTCTGTACAGAAACATGAAGCTCAAGGTTTCAGTACGTTACTGTGACAAGATTTTGGCAAATATTTTTCATGAGAGTAGCCAATGGCTCAATGTTGCACAAGACCTTTTTAAATGTGTTGCGCACCTTCCTGAATCTGTTTGTACTCCAGCGCTACCAGACTGATCACAATATCCCATACCCGCTCACGTGTGTCAGTGAGAGAGCTTTGCCAGACTGAACACTAATCTGCTGAACTCTCTTTCAACCACCATGAGATTAAAGTCAATCTACATAGATTGAAGAGCATGCAGACCCTGCGATTGTTGATAAGCATCAGCAGAAGTAGGCCGAGTAAAATGTAAGCACTAGGCAAACTGAACAGACTCGAACTCTGGAACAAGTTGCCAATCCAGATGAGACTTGTCCACACCATCCTACACTTCAGCAAGGACTGGGAGATCCTACTCCTCAAAGAACATCTCACCATTCACTGATCGCTCCACTGAAACCTGCTTCTCCCCCCTCTGGAGATCGCCCCTTCTTGGCAATATTAAGCTACCCTCTACTTTGCCTACCGGCTCGACATGTACAACCAAGGAAAGTAGGAGGAGTTGCATAAGGAAAAAACAGGGGAACATTCATTTTTCTAATCCAACTGGGCACAAGTAATTTTCTTATCCAGATGTTCCTAATCAGGATATTGTGCATTTTACACATCTAGGGTTCGGAATAAACATAATGGAAAAAGTAGCACATCCAACAGCAGTGTCCACCAAAGTCATCCCACAAACAAAAGTACTTGGAGAAATAACACACCCAGGATCAGCATTCAGGCCATGCATGTAGAGGTGCAAAACGCATGTTAAGTGAATTTGCTTTAACCCTCCGTAGCCAATGTCATGTCCAGACTTTTGACTGGGAGGGGGGGCAAGTGGGGCACTGACCTATGCAGAGGTGGCATGAAGTACGAGCGTACACACACATGATGATCATAGTTTAGGCTAATGCGGTGGCACCTGGAGTGGCCAATCAGATTCCAGGGGTAGCACTTGCCACCACAGGCCACTCCCTGGACACGCCCCGGTCCATAGTCGTTCAAAGTACACCATTACCTCTTTGTAATAATCCTTATTTTATGAGTGTGCCTAACCCCGATAGGCAACCACACTATTGCCTCCTATTTATTTAATCACCTCCCGAATTAGAGTGCATACATACTGTCACACTGAGAACCCGTCCTGTTTTCCCTAACTCCATGTGATACAGGCACTCCGCTGTTAAGACTTCCTGGCATCTACAGGGTCCCTGTTAAGAGGAAAGTATGGGTTATGTTTTATTCTCCATCAGCATTGTTTCCATGTTCAATACTGGCCTAGCGACTCACTAGTGAGGGATATCAAACCAACTGCAATGCGGTTAAATTACCAGGATGCTTAGACGCTATTTTCCCCCATCCTCCTCTAGCTCCATGCGGCCGTGTTCTGGAAGTCACTGCAAGTCAGGTTACTAGGTAGATTCCTCGCACTGTCTGTAGCAGGGGGACGGGGGTGGATCCAAGTCCTACCACCATACGCAACCATCCCAGCAGAAAATGAGACTTGTGGGAACCAGAGGCGGCTGCTGCTGCTCACTCCTTTCAATGTAAGGAAAGAAGGAACAGCTTTCATTTTTTACATGCCAAGTTTGTGCTGTTTTCTCATGTGCACATAGGATCCAAACAAATGATGGTGGATGGCAAAAAGAATGAGGACAAGGGGCATCATGCAACTTTAGAGAGGAAAGGGATATCAAGTGCCTCCCAAAAAAAGATGGGGCAGGGGAAGGACAACAACTCATACACATAGGAAGAGAACATCCCCTCCTCCTCCCCTACCAGTGGCAGGAGGCTGCACGGTGTTCTCAATCACAAACGATCAGGCCCAAAAGATGAGTGAAATGAAACGTTAATGTTGCTGTTGATAGAGGTTTTCAATTAAGTCAGGGGAGGTCTAATGAGCAGGTCCCCAACTCAGACGTGGTGAACTCTGACGAAGGTATGGATGCTGATATTGGGCCACTGATAAAACAAAAGATGTGAGGGTTGGAAAGGGTGGTCTAGCAGGAACTGCTTGGTCACATTCCTTATGCACAAGACAAGACGAAACCCCAGACATGTTGTGGCCTCATTGGGCATTATCAGTGAGGCACAGCTCAGCTCTCTAGGCCCAGCAGGCTGAGGCCCCATTTCTGGGCATACCCCTTCCACTCAGGGTGAATGTAAAAAATAAAAATGATGGCTGCAAGATTTAGAATTAACTTTAACCTATAGCACTGCTTTGGGCAACCATTTAGAACATCGTTCTTCAGCCTGCCAAGCCAATACTGAATGGAGAAAAGACCATATGCAAATCGGATTTGGTCCCACCCTGAGAGGGCGGCAGGCCCGAACTGTTTGGTCAAATCCCTTCTGTACGAGACCACATATTGGCCCGATAAATACTGCCCTATTGACTCATCGGTGAGGGGGTATCACACGTACTGCAACGTGGAATTAGAAGGTTGTGTAGACACTAAATGCCTACCCCATCCTCCTCTAGCTCCACACTTGCTTCTTTTCAGCCAACCAGCCACGCCTTCCCTTTCTGCTCACCCACTTACCCTCCACCCCTCTTAAGTGGTACCCTTTCTTCATTATCTTCACTTGCCAATTTCTTCTACCTCCCATCAGGGACCTTGATTTTGCTCCTTTACTCCTTCTACTCACTCTTCTCTTTCCCTTCTCTCTTTTATTTTAAAAATATTTGTATTCAGTGTATAGCGACACATACAATAAATAACATATAACTTATCAACAGTATTATTTTCATAAACCTACTAAGATAGCGAGTGTTACAAATTTGCTCTACTATACAATTCTGAAAACCCTTTATTAAAAAAAACTTCATTAAAGAGAACTTCATTTCAATTATACCAAATGCATTCAAGTTAACATAACAATATTTTCCATACTCCCCGAAAGTGCAATCATTTAATCCATATTTTATGTTCAATTCTCGAAATGAGAGCCAAGATCCACCCTCAGAAAGGTCACCAATCACCTTAACTCCTTCCAGGAACCATTCTGGCCAAAACATTGTTTTATTGTTGATTCTTACTGCTGGATTCAGCCAAATTGGCGAGGAACCCATTAAGCCCGGGTCCATACCCAGTGTCAAAGCCAGATTATTCCACGTAGATCTCAAAGACTCAGTCACCATACATTTTTCTCACCAACCATTGCTAGGTTAGAATAAGAAGTGGACATTGTATTAAGCAAAGGCCCTTAACTGGATTTGCATAATCCCTTTCCATCCTGACACCATTACCTGAGCAGCTCCCTTTTTTGAGTTGGTTCTCCAATCAATTTGAAAGGTATTCCTCCAACCCCTCCCTGAAGAGAACAAATAAAGGTGTTGAACTATCCCTGTGTGTTGGTGAACTGCTGTTCTCACTCATGCTTGCTCACGCCATCCATGTGTATGTTGGGAGACAATGAATACATTACACCCCTTTCAACCTATTTTGGGCTATTTGGTGTGATGTAGTTTACATACTTCTAAAGAGCAAGCACTTCTGAGGGAGACATCTGCACTGAACAGGCTCAATGGCACTTAACAGCATGGGTACGAAATAAGTGCCAGGGGTACCTCCACTGACCGAGGCGGGAACATCTTTGTGATTGGAGGGATAGCTCTGCTGTATGAGTGGCAGAAGTTTGGACTACCTAGAATTGATTGAACTGGCACTTTACACTTCAATTACAAATAATGGGGGTTGTGAAGCAAAGCGACTTAACGTAACACTCTTTGTAAGGCTGTATGTGGAACACATTACTTAAAAGTAAATATTGGGCTTCTTCTGCTCCATGTTTAAATTACCTTAAATGCAACCGAACTACATCTCTACCTTAGTCACGACAAACTGCATCCTGATCATTCAACATATAAATTATTTTTCCTAACTAGCAATTGTAACAATGTCTTGTATCTTGCCACTTCTGTGATTTACAAAATTCCATTCTGCATAGTATTTTTTTCATGGCTGGGCTCATTTGTTAACTCTTCGTACCAGGCCAGTCCCGAGGCTCATCTCCCCGAGAGAATGGGATGGCTTGCATGTCTCAATGCTTTGGTGAAAGGTGCCTATGTAAATACCAGACGTCCCCTATGTCCGGTTTACCACACTAACAGAGCACATGTAACATCAAGTAAGGAGCGGAGAGTCCCAAGAGTCGGACATAAGTAGATGGTGGCCATCAAATGATTCCATCTGGTGATCCCTAGAGGGGTTCCCAGACATCCCAAAGTTACATTACTTACCCACTTTCACAGGCTGCCTCTGTGTTGCTACCCAAGATGGCTTGTCTGTGGATGCCATTGACAAGGGGATGAAATCAGCACTTACAAGGAGGATATGGCATCCATGTTTGTTGCTATTGCTGAAATGTAAGCAGCTTACATGGCATAACACCTACAGAAAGCCTTTCAAGCTTTAGTTCCTGCCATGGATAATGGGTCTGACCGCAGTCACCAGATAAGCTTTAATAGAAACTAAATGCACGCAGTTGTCATATATTGTTTTTCATGTGCTAAGAGTTGCAACCACATCTACACTGTTCTCTGCATCTATGAGAAGACAAGACTGGATGAGATTCTGGATAGGAGGTGCATCCCAAAAAGCTGTCTCGTTAAAGTTAGCATTTCAGGGACAAAAGTTGTTCAGAGGAAAAAGAGGAGTGTTTAACAAATAAGCAGCACAAAATTCCAACCTCCCTCTTTCTGTCATACCTGCACAGTGCTCTGAATCCTGGGATCAGCCTTCCCCAAGATTCAATTATATCATGAGAGCATGTTCTTCCTTTGGAAAACCTTCCAACAGATGAAGAATTCAAGGTTGTGCAACATCCATCTAGCCGATAGGCCTTTCAGCTCCATCTCTAGTGCGTGTTCAAACCCATCTTTAGAGAGGGAGGGGTGTCCTGGCCAACTGCACCATCCCCGATTACCAGCAAGGGGCAGAACACAATACTTCACACCACATCAGAAATGGCCTTTGCAGAGCGTTAGGTTATGGATCTGGCGGTTGTGAAATGTGTAACCTTTCCTCCCTACTCTCGAAACTCCTGAACCAAGTGGCATAGGGACTTAGTTCCCACAGGATGAAATACATTAAATGCTGGGGAAGAAAATGGTGGCTCCTGTCCCTCCGGAAGAACTGTGAGAAGGGAGGTTATCGAACCTGTTCATTGTCCCAAAGCTAATGTGAAATCATAGAATTGAAAGGAGTCAACCATTGAATCAAATCAATGCTGTTAAAAACAGAACCTATGCAGAGGAACATTCCAATAATAGGAGTCTGACAAGTCCGTACATCTTTCTAGCTGGGAAATACCCACTTCAACATTCTTGTGTTGAGGCAACAACAATGTGTTGTTCCCTTTGCCACTAGTGTAAGGCAGTACAAATGCAGGGCATCATTGTTTGGAACGAAGTAGATGCTCAGGGCATTCATTAACGTCATGGCGTACCTTAAAGGTGGTCTTCATTCCATTAATATATCTATACCTCGACAACCAGAGGATTTATGCTGCAACTTAGTGTTAAGCAATGAAAGATACCCAGGAGCCGCCTCACCACCTGACAAATTTTGGATCGATCATCAATAGCAAGACATCCTGAATGACCTCTTCTCAGAATCGGGTGTGGCCCCTAAAGAATGATCAAATTCTAGGCCAGCCTTCAAGCACTTGTATTAATAGATCCAGAACCTGCTCTTGGATGCCTCCAAGAATATCTGGTGGAATCGATTTTCTTGGAGTCCTAAGCCAGGAAGCACATGAAACCTCTGATACTCTACCTGCTGAACCATTGGTCACCAGAAACATCAGATTTCTCCTGCGGGGTTCCAATTTCACCGCGTCGGAGGAGGGGAGTCACGTTAGTCACTGGCAAAAGCTCCTCTGTCCAGGGGTGTAGATATGTGTCCCCCAGACCCAATTGCAGTCACAAGGGATGCCAGGTTGAAGGGTTGGAGAGACATCAATGGAGCTGTGGTCATCCCAGTTGCACCATCCCTGTTCATGTGAATGACTATCCCTGAAAGTGTCATACATCGGAGAGGTGGACAATATAGAAGCAAATCAACTGAGTGGTGTCTTTGTATTTCACAATCAACATGTCACTGACTCGGCATACATTCCTAGAGATATGGCAACGTCTAGGTCACCCGAGCAGGAAAATGTTATCAGGTCAGATCGTCCACATGCTAAAGTACTGCTGAGGGGCAGAGGGCCAATGGCCTGGGGACTGATTGTGGTGTCTTTCAGATGACTGAAAATACTTCTGTTTGCTGCTGTTCTTTCCCTTGATCCTCCGGGTTAGAATTAAGATCCGGTGGGGTGGTCAGTTGTGATGCTGGTTGCTCCAGCGTGTCAGAGCAAACGTTGGATACCTTTAATCCCTCCGATGGCATCTGCACCAGAGTAGTTCCCACCTGTGGCCATATCTCCTCTTCATTGGCCATGTCTGTCAATGGAGTTCGTTCAAGTTCACTGAATGGCTTGGAGGTTGAACAGGGAGGGTTCCAGTCGATAGGATATCTGCTTATAAGAAAGAGCAATTTGATCAATTAGGTAGAAAGTATACTTTAACGCCAAACAGTGGGGGTCACTTGCAGCATGTTGTGATGGAAATGGTGTGTCTGTTTTCTTGTGATCCCATTAGGATTTTTGAGTTTCATCAAGAGGGTTTTGTACTGAGTTTACCAGTGTCTTGCATGTGCACTCAGCTTATGACCAGTAGAGTGTTTAGGAGCCTGTGCTTGCAAATCTTCAATAGAGACTTACACACCTCCTCCTCCTCTTAGAAAGTTTTGCCCTCTCCAGGTCAGAATTAAATTCCACTTTCCATCATAGTCCGGAACTTTAGCGTACAAAGCCTATTCAAGCCTCCCAGGGATTTGTCTTAGCAACGGTCATCCACATTATAATTGCTCTTTTAGTCCAGATGTTTGTGAGAACTGGTGACACTGGCATTTCCAGACAATCAGGGGTGGCCCTGGAGGCCTAGCTCTGTGACGGTCTCCGATCTTTGCTGCTAAGGTGGTGCCTGATGTCCATCCCACTCTGAACCTTGTCGTACCTACACTGCAGGGCTCAAGCCGAGGGTACATGTGGGTGGACGCAGCCTCGCCACTTTTTTCAGAGGGTACTTTGATATTCTAATTTCTGGTGATGCCACATTCAATTGGTATGTTAATGAGTCCCCCACTTTTTGTTTTTAGGGCTTGACCCCTACTACACTGCATCTTGTCAGGTACTCCAATGCTCAGTAAGGGGTATATCTTCTGGATGTTGGCTGGGCTCTCCAGAGTTATTTGGAACATGCAGCTTCTTTTTGGAAATTGATTGCTCTATTGATTACTTTTGGGTCGAACCGTAGAGGCAACAAACTTCCAACCTGGAGTAAATGAATAATTTGTGATCTCTATGGCTTATGATTAACAAGGTGTTCCATTTCCTCCAAAATACCGGCCCTCTCTAAGAAGGGTGTTACTGCCTCATGGGCTGAATTGAGAGGGGTCTGCTAGATCAACATTTCGAGAGTGGCTACATACCTTCTTGTCTCACTAAACGTAGTCAGTAGATCATCTTGGAACTGCGTTTTTATACATAACTCGATGGGGAAGTATTTATCTGCTTTGGAAAACAAAAATCACAGTCTTTGCAGTATTGATATTGACATCCCGATTCAACACCTGTTATATGCAGATGACATGGTTTTACTCTCCAAAACACCCAAT